>NC_135613.1:1160000-11160000 GCF_053574225.1 Canis aureus
CTTTCTTTCTTTTTGTAACCTCCAATCACATATGAATTCCAAGGTTCTTAACATTTGCATTTGCCTGCATTTGTGATAACTATGTTCAGAGACACATCATTACCACTCTGCTGAATCTAAATTCCATAACTACAACTGTCCCACATCAATAGAGTTGTTTAATCTGCAGTGCAACAGTCACTCCATAATTATAAGATATATTAGTTAGATTATCTGACCCAGTCCTCATGCTTTATCTCCATTTATTAGGCACCTACCATGTGCTAGAAATTTTCACATAGAGTTTTAGAAAGGTTACAGAGCTTTGGCAAAATCAGAAAGCCAGTATGTAGCACAATCATATTTTTTTAAAGATTTATTTATTTATTTATGAGAGAGAGAGAGAGAGAGAGAGAGAGAGGCAGAGACACAGACAGAGGGAGAAGCTAGCTCCATGCCAGGAACCCCATGTGGAACTCAATCCTGGGACTTCAGGATCATGCCCCGGGCCAAAGGCAGGTGCTAAACCACTGAGCCACCCAGGGATCCCCCACAATCATATTTTAAATCTAGATTTGTATTATGTTAAAGCTTGTATTTAATCTACCAAACCATGCTGACTTTGGACATACATATAATATTGGTGTTTAAGCAGACATTTTATTGTCATCCATTGACACACCCATGGCTCTATCTGGTAATCCTTTAGGTAATATATGAAATGCAACATTGCATAAGCATATGATGGTTTTGCAAATAGCTGGTTTTCAATTTTGTTTTTGAATCAAGTATGTATATATTTCAGCCCATCTCTGACAAATCCCTTTGGATTATATTCAATTCCTGATATTGTTTGGTAATACTTCCTTAGATTAGAAAACATTCCACTACTGGGTATTTACCCAAAGAAAACAAAAACACTAACGCAAGAAGCTACATTCATTGCAGCATTATTTACAATAGCCAAGATATGGAGGCAACCTAAGTGTCCACTGATAGATGAATGGATAAAGAAGATTCCACACACATACAGTGGAATATTACTCAGTCATACATAAGAATGGGATCTTGCTATTTGCAGCAATACGGATGAGCCTACAGGGTATTATGCTAAGAAGAGAAGTCAGAGAGATAAAGACAAATATCATATGATTTCACTCACAGGTGGAATCCAACAAACAAAACAGACAAACGACCAGACGAAAAACAGAAACAGACTCATAAATTCAGAGAACAAACTGGTGGTTGCCAGAGGAGAGGGTTATGGGGGATAAGCAAAGTAGATGATGGGGACTAAGAGATACAACCTTCCAGTCATAAAATAAATAAATCATGGGGATGAAAAGTACAGCATGGCAAATATGGTCAATAACATTGTAATAACATATGGTGACAGATGGTAACTGCACTTGTCATGGTGAGCACTGCATAATGCATATACAGTTGTCGAGTTGCTATGTCATACGCCCGAAACTAATACAAAGTGGCATGTCAACAAAATTTCAATAACAATTTTTTTTTAAAGGCAGAGGTGATCCCAAATGATCGAATGATCTCTTTGACTTTGGACCCCAGTATGTGTTTCTCTCTCAAGCTGTAATGAAGAAATATGGAATCACTTCACAAAGTATAAATAAATCAAATCACCACATTGTACATTTTAAATATATCACAATTTTTCAGTTGTACCTCAATATACCTGGCGGAGGAAAGGAGTCCTAGAAGTGTGCTTGAGGGTCTTCTAAGACTTTTTGCTTTTTTGACCAGTTTTTACCAACATATCAGTGGAAGTGAATGGACCGCTGAGAAATTCAGATGTGGGGTCCATTTCACTGTCCATTCATATCAGTCATGTTGTTTATAATTTAGTTAACTTAAGGTTTAAACAAATGATAACCTGTGCTTACAAAGATACAGTGAGATGATCACTTTTTTATAAAGCTACATTTTTATGATTCATTTGGTAAGCAACTTGGCAGTATGAGCAAGAGCTTAAAAATATTTACAAATATTGACCTAATAAATATGCTTCTGTGAATGTAAACCAAGAAAAACATCCTGACATCATGAAGGATGTGGGGAAAGGGAAAACATGAAAAAGCAAAGAAGTTTATTGTAACATGTTTTACTACAGTACAAAATAGGGGAGAAAACGTGAATGTCTCCAACTGGGAATTAGTTAAGTGGCCTATGGTGCATTTACTTTATAAAATATTATGCTATCATTATAACAATAATTTTGGAGATTTTCTAATAATGTAGAAAATGCTTATAGTATCATATAAAGTAAATTTACTTGCTGTAACTGCACCTGTGTCTATAATCCCTTTATACCTAATCTTCCATGCTTTTGTTCCTAAGAAACAGTTTGCAGGATTTGAACTCATATTTCTAGCCCCATGGCTCCCTCTGCAACATGTCTTCATTAAAATCTAACAGCCTTTCGTGCTCCTGGGAGAGGAGAGAATCTAAGTAGAGATGTAAAATTGAAACAGGAGGGATGAGGCTAGCCTGCAGATGAACAATACAACAATTCTAGTCTCGGATGAAATCCTGTATCTTTTTTTTTTCCTCGTTTGCTTCCTGAAGATCCTTTAAAATCTTATTTCTCAGTGAGTAATTTTGTCTTTATGGTACAAAAGGTAATTCCCATACCTAATATTGTTTCTAAGCACATGTGAGTACCCTGCTGAGTTATATATGAGTTTTTTTATGAATATGACACAAAATGAAAATTCCATTTCTTGAATTGAAAAAAAAATGTAAATTGACTTTCACGCTCAAGTGAGTTGTTTCAGGGACTGGGGGGGGGGCAGGATAGATTCAGTGCATCATCTACTCTATATTCATGTGTAATTGATGTAACTTTTAGCAATTGTTCTACATTTTCTAACATCATATTCGAAGAATAAAGTAACAGACATTATTGATTTTAAACAGATGTTAGTTTGCCCTCATCAAAAGTTGTCTACTCTTGGGTAAAGGCATTAGCAGTATCTTTAAAAAGATTGTAAACTGCTGAGCACTCGAAGTTTTAGTCATTTTGTTGTTCAAGTTAGACTCTTGGATATCTTGCATTGTGCCTATTACGTGGTGAGCAATGGGCAGCTGGCATTCTAGCTGGCTTCGTTTGTATTCTCTTCAGTTTTGGGGCGGTTGTTATAAAGCTCCCTCGATGGATAAACAATGCTTTGGTGTAGGGCACGAGGAACTGCTTTTAGTGACCCTGGATGGCCAATAACAAGGAAGCCATTTCTGCCAGAGCAAACAATTAAAGTTGCGAATAGACAACACATTAGTGCTGATATGTGAGAGGTTTCTAAAGGTTGTGCAAGACATTTTGGAGAGAAAAGATGATAAAAAAGAAGAGGCATATACACTGGTGATGTTAAAGATGGTTTGTTCCAATCGGGAATATACATTGTGAATTGTCACATGCTATATAAATGAATTTTCACATGCAAGACAATACTGGTGAGCCATCCTTATATTCCAGGAGTCACATTAAGTTCCAAAGCTCATTACATAAGCCAACGATATTTAGCTCTTAATGCTGGAGCTATGGGCTCAAACTCCGGTCATATGACTACAAGATGGTCCACTGAGTCATGACACCGGAGTAAGGCACCCTGAGAAAATGCGCGTGTGCACATGGATGTGAAAGCACCTGCCCACACGTGCATGCGCACACAGTGTACCTTCAAGGAGCAGGATCAGTTAGATTGGCCTCAATCTCTTGCGTATTCCGGGAATAAAAGTAGTGCATTAAGATTGCTGATACGTGTATGATTGCTAATACAGATGTATTACTTATTACTTACTGCGTCGGGAATATAATCAGTTCTTAATATCTTTTAAATGTGTGAGTGAGTGAGCGGCTGTGTATGTGATCCCGTATTTATAGTGAGGATATGTTAAATGTTCTTTGTGTGTGTCCTAGAGAAATCCTCTGTATACTTATCAACTCAAATCAACTTGTTCCATTTGATAGCCACATACTTTAACAGGGGAGGATTCGGGGAGTAGAGCCGGAATGTATAATTGACATCCTTTGCAGAAATTTAACATTCTCATTTCCCGATGGGTCTGCTCTTAGCAAGAGTATATTGGCAGAGCTGCCAGGACACCGGGCGTTCTAGGCTGCTTATTATCACCTTGTTATGCAGGAGCCATAAATGCGGCTTATGTGAAGAAATTCAAGTGCAGGCTAATTGTTTTAAGTGTCCTTAATGGCAGCCTTCTGAGGTCATTGGTCACTATGTGCAGCATTATCCATCCTTCCAGAAAGGAAAATGCGGCATTTATAGGGAACAACACAGACTTCCGTGCAAAAAATTAAAGTAATGCATTTAACTGTTGATACAGATCAAAGGCATTCCAGTTGACAGTGTTACATGATTAAAATTTTAGGGCGATTCCGATTTCAATACATTGTTCACTCTCTCTTAAGTACATTATTTACCATAATTTAGAGCCATCCAAGTGTTAGTGTTAGGAAACACTGGCTGGTGTCTAGCCAACTTCCCTATTTTCAGGATGAATCACAAAAATGTCCTGAGCTCTCCTAGCATGGCTCCCTCAATGACATCAGGAAACGTGTGACTCGATATTTTGAATGAAGGATTCTGTGTAAAAATCTAACACTTCTTTACAGATTCTCAATTTACATGATAGAATAACTCAATAGCAAAACCTGCTTTTGGGGAAATCTGAGCCTCTGGCCACAGACAAATAGAAGACATAGCTGCTCTTCTGTATTTCTGACTGACTGACCCTGCAGCTTGTGCGGTTTTTTGTTTTTTTTTCCGGGGCCTGGGGTTGGTTTTTTTTGTTTGCATTTGAACTGAGTAATCTCATGAACTTAAAGTCTTATCATTAGTAGTATGATTATCAGTGTTGTCATATTTATTTAGTACAGCATATTTCTAATATAAATAGTTAATAGCTGACTTGACATTTCTGAAAAATCCTTAAGAAAAGACAGCCCTTTACGAAGGAGAGAGAATGGTTCTGTTCTATCACAGCAATCAGGATTCCTTGAGAGTGTAATGTGATACTCTCCTTTTTTACAACATCCTTAACACCCTTTCTCGCTGAGGCTTTTGCAGGGAAAAGGAACAGAGAGAAAACTAAGGTGAAGGTTAGGTGTACAGGGGAGTCACCTAGCGAGCGTGGATCAGAGGAAAGATGGGATCACAAGCAGTGACCAGCTCTCCAACTGTGAATGGTCAGGATTATTGGACACAAAGTCACTGAATGCACCTAATTTATTGATCAAAAAAACAATTTGGTCTTTGCAACCTTGTGAATATCAGAAATGGGATTTTAAAAGTCATTACTGCGGGTATTACATGGCCCGGCTCAAAATTCATTTAACATGAACTTTTGGACAGTCCCCTAACCTCCAAGGAGGGTGCTGAGTCTGAGCAGATGAAGATAGAAGTCGGCCTTACAGGTAACTCAGTTTGGCGAGGTCAACAACCGAAATAACTATCTGAAAGATGTATGTCGTAAAAAGGAACCAATCTAAAGACATAGTTTCCCCTATGGAAATAAATCAGGGAAGTAGAGTCCCAGGCAGGTAAGCAAGACGGGACAGAGTGTCTTCGCTACGTGGACGTCGCGTGGCAGATAGTCTTCAGGAATCCGGGGCGGTATTGGGCACACAGAGAGGTCAACAAGACGAGTGCAGCCCTCTCCACGTGGCCGAAGTAGACCTCTGCTTCTTGACCTTAGTTGCCGCCTTTGGGTCGTCCGTTCCCTGCTTCTTCCTTCTCCTGAACATCCAGGTTCTACACCATCATTTCCATCCTGACAAGCTTACGGTTTCCAGGCTGATTGTAAAAGCATGGATTTAAGCAGAGGATCTTCCAAAATGCCCCACAGAGCACCCAGATACTTACTGGCTACCTCATCTAACTGTGCATATTATAGATTTCGTATTTGATATGAGTTTTTTTCTGAAGGCGGTAGTAGATGGTCTTGAGAAGCAAATGCCTTGGATTTTTTTTGACTCCCAAAGTATTCTACAGGTGAGGATGTCCTTGCTGCCAAGATTCCTCACCGTCCAAGGAGGCAGCTGTACCATCAAGAAATTCCTAGGTCAAAAATCACACCGGGAAAAGAAAGACCTGTTGATACCCTTGGGTGGTGTGAGAAATACACGTGGCTTCATTAGAGGGGCACCTTCCATCTCCTGTGTAAGTCCCTGCTCTGTTCTGGCCGCCTCGTAAAGATTATCAGAGCCACTCTCACAATAGGCTTTGTCTTGTGTTTAGGATTAGGTTCTGACTGTGAGTTCACTCCACACGATCACCATCAGGGGCTGTCTCTGTACCGTAGGTGTAGGTGGCATCTAGAAAACTCAGCAGCTTCACTTTCCAGAAGCCAACGATCCTCCTTCTGATGAATCATCAGGTCTATAGCCACCTGACTCTACCTCACAACTCCTGTCTCCTTCTCCTCACTTGGTCTCCTCACGCAGGCGTTGTATCTCCCAACATCAGACCAACAATGGTGAGTACAGTACTGTAGGGTATTCTGAGAGAGACCACATTCACATGACTTTTATTATAGTACAGTGGACCCTGGAATATGGACGTTAGGAGCCCCAACCCTTGGCACATGCAAAAATTCACCCATAACTTTTGACTCCCCCAAACTTAACTACCGATAACCCACTGTTGACCGGAAGCTTCACTGATAATGTAAACAGTTGATTAACATGTACTTTGCATGTTAGGATGTCTTGCATTAAGTAAGCTAGAGATAAAAATGGGATTTAAGAAAATCTCAAGGAAAGACATTTGCAGTTTTATACTGGAAAAAAAATCCTGTATACATGTACCCATGCAGTTCAAACCCGTGTTGTTCAAGGGCCAGCTGTATATCATTATAATTGCTCTATTTTATTGTTATTGTTGTTAAGCTCGTACTGTTCCTACTATATAAATTAAATGTTATCCTAGGTATGTATGTAGAGGAAGAGCAGTATATATGGAGGCACTCTCCATGGTTTAGGATCCCCTGGGGGTTTTGGAGGGTATCCCCCATGTATACGGGAGGACACCGTATAGCATTTCTGAACGCCTTGCTTGAATCCATTTTTGTTGGTGCACCATATTGTCTTTGTTCATTCCTACTTAGGAAATATTGTTTGCTCTCCCTTTTGAACTCCTGCCTCAATATTCAGACTGTTGACATTATTCTCCCAGCTATATACAACCTCAGCCGCCCTCTCAAAGTGAGTTTTCTTCTAGTAGGTCTACTGCATATTTCTTCCCATTATTTTTTTTAAGATTTCATTCATTTATTTGAGAGAGAGAGATAGAGATAGACAGAGAGAGAGAGAGAGAGAGAGAACATGAGCAGGGGAAGAGGGAGGAGCAGGCTTCCTGCTGAGCAGGGAGCCCGATGTGCCCTCCCATCCAGGGACCCTGAGATCATGACCTGAGCCGAACAGAGATGCCCAATCGACTAAGCCACCCAGGTGCCTGTCCTCCCACTATTTAGCCAAAGCTTATAAGCAGAAATGGGGCTACTGCCAAAGCTATAACGATCCAGGTGCCAAAATGCCTTCCATGTGGAGCCATTTAACGTTAGAGAACATAGATGGATGTTTTTATTGAGTATTAATCGCTATGTGAAAGGAAATATTTTTGCCTTGACCAAGCTAGCATAAGTGGGTTCGGGCCCTGGTTGGAGCTGGACATGCCCATTCTCACACCTTCAAGGGATGATGTGATGGTTTTTAAGGGTTATTTGTAATGATACACAGTTACCCAGTGTAGTGAAGATCTGGTCCCTATTATTTGTATTGGTTTTTCTTTTTGTTCCTCTCTGCATTCATCTACCCTTGTTGGTGCCGCTTTTAGACGCTATCATTTCCTGGAAGAACTATCACTTAAATCAGAACATTTGAATTCTTTACGATATTCCTAATCACTCCTCTCAGAATAAGCATAAAAGGCTGGTTATGCTCCCTTTTCTGGTGGAGTACAGTGGCTGGTACCCGGGAGAAATACAAAGCCTGGACCATCAAGATTGGGATGGGATGCATTCATGTGACAATCACATAATGAGTTGTGAAATCAGGATTTTTAATGAAACTCCATTGTCTGCTCTACAGATTAGAGTATGTCATCCTCCTGAACAAGCAGAAACATTTCCAGATTGATTGAGCCGTCTTTACTGAAGCAGTATCTCCATTTATTTTGCTGGGGCCTTTAACCCCTAAGAATAGTAGCTGATTGTAATTGCATAAATGGCATAATATTTTAGAGACCTATGGAGAACTTGTGTGGAACTGAAGCCTTTTTTGAGCACAGCCTGCCATTGTACATAGTTTTTATTCATTTTCCTGATTTCATTAGTAAGGATATTTGTATGGAAATGGATTAAGGTTTATAGGTTTATTTTATTGTGCTGTAGATTCTGCTGTAATTATACCGCTGATGGATTATATTAAACTGCTTTGTGGGAAGCTTTCAAAACATATCAGGCTCCGGAAGTGCTTTTGATCTACAAAATCTGCTTTTTTTGTCCCACCTGGAGTTACTGAGAGAGTCTGCCCCTACTTGGCTCGCCCACACCTTCCAACTCATATCATTTTTCTCTTCATTTTTAGGCTTAGAGGGTGCAAACTTAGCTGTGGTAAATATACTTGAAAGACCCTCCAATCTCAAGTGTATAAATGTTCATAAAAAGACAAGCAAAATTGAATATGAAGGAGAAAAAGAATGGATAACAGCTTTAGTGAATCTCACTGTATTTTTTAATACTTACTGATGACATTTTGTTTTGTTTTGTTTCCTAAAAAAATTATTTATTCATGAGAGAGCCAGAGAGAGAGGCAGAGACACAGGCAGAGGGAGAAGCAGGCTCCTTGTGGGAAGCCTGATGCGGGACTTGATCCCGGGACCTCGGGATCACGACTTGAGCCATAGGCAGACTCTCAGCCACTGAGCCCTCCAGGTGCCCCTACCTATGACATTTTGAATAAGATATTCCCTAGGGTGTAGAAGCGTTTTCATGAATGTCTGAATCACAGAGGGGTGAAAGTGTTGGTGTAAATTCTGCTTGATTTCTTTCTCAGGTAGAAATGACAGAGTACAATGTCAACGAACATTTTTTTTGCCAAGGACTTATTTGACTGGACTTTATGGGTCATCCATGTATATCATCAGATTATATCTTTGAGGCTTCAAAACTCAGGGCTTCTTCCCTGTTCTTCCTTAGTTTAAAAGCCTGGGGCATAAAAGTTTATCAGCCCATAAGTTTTTAAAATCTAGGACCAGACTCTTAGAATATCTGAACACAAAGGCCCAAGTCTCGGGTCAGTGTTTTATTCAAAAGGAAGTAAGCCTAGAATCTTACTAGTGAGGCAAAGTAGAATTCGATAGCAGAATTCCTCTCCTCTGAGCACTAAACTTGTGTATCTATTGCTTATCCCATATTTCCATGTAGGTACCAAATATGCCTCTGGCATTTAACCAGTTCAAAAAGAGTAAAAGTATCTTGATTTCTGCACAAAGACCTGATCCTACCTAATAACCCCCAAATACAAGTTCTCGTCAGGTTTGTCCCATCATAAGGGCATCACTGTATCTCACACCCAAAACACGTAAGTCCTCTTTTGTCACTCCCTCAGATATTTTATTCAATCCAAAATCAAGTCCTCTCAATTTGCTCTAACTTAAACATTCTTGATCTCAAATTGAGCAAGTTTTCTGGCTTCAGAATAAACACCCTTATCTAAGCAACCATGATTTTCCTCCTAGATTACCGGACTAACGTCCTTCCAAGCATGTCTTCCTACCTTTACCCTTGTATGTCTCTGGTACATTCTCCACCTGGAAGCCGGAATGATCTTTTAAAACTGAAAATCAAAACACATCAGTCTCTCAGCAAAGCTCTCCAGTGGTGTGCCATGGTAGTCAGAATTTATTCCAGATCCTGTCTTGGAGCCTATTCACTTCCATTACCTTCTTGCCATGCCTACCTTCCTGACCACATCCTCAACCCTTCGCTCCTTTGCTCATTGTTCCTCAGAAACACTGTCTTCTTGTCATTGCTAGGACGCACTCAACTCATCTGTGTCATAGAAATTTATACCTTCTTTTCTCTCTACCTGGAATGTTATTTCTCAACATCATTCTGCATCTTGCTTCCCATTCATTCGTGTCCCACTGCAAATGTCTTCTGCTCACAAATGCCTTTTATAGTCATCCTATCCCAAATGACTGCTCTTCTCTTGCCTTTATCTTGTTCCCTATTTTTTACTTCACAACAGTGACCTCTGTACATATATTCCATTTCACATATAATCACGTCCTTTTATTCCTGTTTCTCATAATAAATTGTAAAATTCTGGGAAGGTGGAGATTTTTCCTTTATTCACTGATGTTTACCAGTTTGTAGCGTAGTGCCTGGTACATGATAGGCACTCAACCAGCATTTGATCACTTAATGACCAAAATGAATGAATGAAACAAAGAGAGGTTAAGATGGAGTCTCAAGGAATTTGAAGAAAGGTACATAAAGAGGACAGGCTGGGAAGATCTGAGAAAAAACCTGGAGTGCTACTAAATATGGTAGACCCTTGACTTCTCTTCCATGAATATGTATTCCAATGAGATATTCAGTGCTTCTTAGAAAAACAAACAAGTCATCAAACTGGCATCTGGGAATGGGGGGAAAAGCAAAGGAGAAGTGGAATCATTTAGAAGCTGCAGACTGTTCCTTTAGCAAATGACTGAATGCTAAATTTAATTGGATGTGCTCCACTAGAGAAAATAGTCTACTCATTAAAACATCAATACTTGAAGTTCCAAGCAATCTGGCATCTTTTTTGAATTACAATATGTGCAAAAGAAAGACTCCTACAATATTTTATCCCAATAATAGCTTTTATCCATAATTTGTATTGGGTGTGCAATCTGTGGAGATGAGAATTTTCTAGACATTGATCATCTGATTTCGAATCAACGTTAGAAACATATTCCTATCTGTAAAACGGATAGATTGTTATAGTCTAGTCCTCTGAGCTTAAATCAATTCCACACACACAAGGTTTCATATATGTTTTATTTTTTATTTGTAACCCAAAGTAAAAGATCGGCTTTGTACAGTGGAAGGAATGTAAGCAGTCCAAAATCCTGAGTTTTTGTCCTTGGTTTAAACTCCAGTAACTCCTTACACTTAGACTCGTTCTTCAAAGTCAGTTTCCCCGTATATAGATTAGAGATTTTTTCCCCAGGTCTGATAAAACATCTATGCCTGAATTTTATAAATTTAAAAATATTGTTAGGAATATCATAACAACAGATATTAAAGTTGCAGAGGTAGTCTTAATAACTTTGATTTAATCGTTTTTGATTTATGTACCAGTTTGGCAGTAAAATGTGAACTTACTCCTATGGTCTTCAAAGTCCTATGCAACAGGGCTCCTGACTATTACTCCCGACACACTGAACTTGTCACATTGGTCTTGCGCTCTTTCTAACATGTCCAGCTCATTCCACTTAAAGGTTCTCATTCGTTGCTCCTTTTCCCTAGAGGTTTCTTTCTCCAGATGACCTGGTCCTTCGCCACATAGAGGATGCATTTCAAACGATATGTCCTCAGAAAGACCTTGCTTGACAACTCCACGCAAAGAACCGCCATCTCTTACACGTACCTTCACAAAATAGGTGCTTCCTGGAAATTTTCCAAGTTGTCTGGACTTAACAGCCCTTATACACTAGCGGAGTTTTTGTATTTATGTACTGCTTTATCTATGTATTTATTGATTTCTTCATTCTGCCCTTCTTTACTCACTTTTTACAAAGAAATATAAGTTTCATGAGAGCAGGAACTATTGTTCATTAGTCTTCATTTAGATTCATGGTTGTAGAAGGAAGGAAGAAAGAAGAAAAGAGAGAAGGAAGAAATGGTGAGAAGAATAAAAGAAAACAACTTTAAATCGGAACATCTTTGTGAAGAGGTTATGACATTATTGGCATATAGTGAATCCCAATAAGTGATAGTTGTAATGGTTATGGCTATTTTTGCCACTCTTGCTGGCACTGCATACATTCAGTCCTCAGGAGATGGGAAATATAATAGATCTTAAGATTTAGCTAGGGCATCATTGTTCCTAGAAAATTCCTAGGAACTTCCTAGGGAGAATTAATGCCGTATTTAGCACTTAGCTGCTGCCCATTTACCAGTGGAATCATCAGCAGTGTCATGGAAAACATTATAAGAAGCACTTGGGGGAACTAATAACCGGAAATTTGGAGAAGAAAAGTAATTGGTAAAATCTAGGTTTTCTGAATCGTTAAGTCAAGGTATAACCCTTTGACTTTGAAAATTTCAAAATGTGTTTGTTTCTGTTAAGCATTTCATGGCTTATATATTACAAACATATATTGAGATTATTGGGGCTTTTTGGTTTAGAGAAAGATCTATTAATATTTTCTATAGATATTCAATTATCAATGAGATTGTAACAGTTTTTCCATCTGTGGAGAAATGCCAGATTTATTTGTCTTTTAATCCTACATATTAACCAATAATCAATCCCTCAGGTGTCACCATGTGTGTTGAAGAAGAAATTCAAAACATTGTTTTATAGGCATAAATTCTACATCATTTACCTATGAATAAGGCATCACAGGATTTATGGCAAAACGATTTTTAAAAGTAATTTGTAGAAGGATGATAAAGTAGTAGAAGAAAGATCCACAAATAAGAGTCTACCTTTAATAAAATAATGATAGTAATAATAATTAAAAATAATACCATTAGTATAGTGGTTATTAATATGCATGTTGTTTTGAAAAATGGAAAGTATTATCAGGGAGAGATTTGATAGGAAGAATGTTCCTGCTTCTTACATAATCCTCCATGTTCTAGGCACGTATGACGCTCAGAAAATAGCATTAAAAGTGAAGAGTAAAATAAATACTTCACGTTCGACATTGCTTTATTCAAAACCCCTCTTTGTCTTAACAGGTAAGGTTCTCCTGATGGCCCAGTATAGGCTGAGCAATTGTAAGTGGTTCAGGGTGTATTTTAGTAGGGCATGTAAGAGAAGCAGCAATTTACAAATGAAATACTTACTGTAAGTATTAGGAGGTTTAATTTGAAAGGAAACTCTTCTTTAGAGAATCGTCTTGAATCAGTATCTTGTAGTGCTAAGTGTACTGTGCTATATATATTTTCAAGCTAAGTAATAACCCAATTAATATTTGAAATTCTTGAACTGTTCTGGTGACTGCACTCAAAAGATGGCCCAGGCAGGAAGTAATTCCAGGGAAGTTAGAGGAAGACATTCCTTCCTGACATGTTTTTTTTTTTTTTTTTTTCTAAGCTTTAGGTGCTTTATATTCTACTGGTTTGGTCGTTAATCATTCTTCTCTTTTGCCAATTACCTCCATAATTATTTTTTTCCTTTCATAAGTCTCCTTCTTTTGTCAGCTTCCCCTTTCCAAAGATTTCAGATCTTTTCAGAAAATCATTCTTGAATAAAGCCTGTAGGAGATCCTTAAGACACTCTTTCACTTGGGCTGATTTTTATTGTGTTTTTCTCATTAGCAGTCTTCCTTCAAGGATTAGAATGAAAGAACCAGGTGTATTATTTCATATGACCTCATTTGTTGGAATTCGGTGTTTGCATAATGATATTTGACTTACGGACAGAACTTTTGTTCATGGTTTTGAGATTTAGATTTTTTTCTTTTCTTTTTTTTAGCCCCTATTCAAAAGTTAATAAGACCAAGACATTGCAAAGTAGACATTTTTAAAATTTCTATTAGAAATAAACAAGGACGTTGAATTACACAAAAGCTAGCCTAAGCACTCATTGGAAATCAAACCCACTGTAGAACCTATTGTTTCGGATTGCAAATGAGTTTGGTTAGAGGATGGTAAGTTTGAGCTTTTCTGTACTTCCTAATTTTATTTCTTGAAGCCCTAACATCTCTTTGTTCTTGGAACCCCTCTATAAAAACAGTATCGATGCTATATGGGTGCCTGCTGCTTTTTTTTTTTTTTTTTTTTTTTGCAATAACTAAGCTCATAAAAGATTTGGGCATGTGTATTTAATTATGGATTCTTTATATGTGTGAATTTCCTTGATGAGATAAAAATAAGGTCTCTAGCAGGTATTGGCGATGCATATTTATGCTACTGAAATACATTTGGACCAGTTTGTAAATATACACCTGAACATTTGTACAGGGATGTATTCACTCCTATGAGAAATACTAAGCATTTTGTGAACCAGTAACATGAATCCAGCATAGTCCCTGCAAATAAGGAACAATCTTTGTTAAAATGGAGTCTAATACATAGGATTATAATATTGGGGAAGAGGGCCATTTGGACAATTTGGAAAGGTTTGGCATCTGCGTAAAGCCTTGAGATCGTACTTCAATAACTGGAAATAAGAAAAGGGTGGAAAGTGACTTGATGGGATGAGCACTGGGTATTATTCTATATGTTGGCAAATTGAACACCAATAAAAAATAAATTAAAAAAAAAAATAAGGGTGGAAAGATAACCAGGCTGAAGGAATGTTCTTAAAAAAGTCACAGGATATGGAACGAGCCCTCCCTTGAAATGTCAGAAATGGGAAATGAAGAAGCAATTTTTCCCAGCTAATGTCCTAAAATTGGCTTATTTTAACAATGTTTCTGCAAGCTATTATTTTAATTTTTTCTTTTGGTTCTTTGCTATTTCAACTAAGAGTGTTATTACTGACTTACGCATTTAACGTTTGCTGAAATTCACTAACACACATCTGTAACTTACTATCTTCCTCTATCCCAGACTTCTGATCTGGAGGCTCTTTCATCTGCTTCAAGAACTCGCTTTACAATTTTTGTTAACTGAAGTTCTGATGTGATGCATGATCTGTTTTTGTTTGTCTGTCATGCTTCTTTTTCTATCATTTTTCTTTATTACTTAATTGGAGGAGTTTGTGTGTTTTTAACTCATAGAATTATTAATCTATTTGGATATTATGTGCTTTCTATTTTTCCACCTATTGCAGTCCTTTACTCTTTCTGTCCCCCCACCCTCTCTTGCTCTCTTATCTGATTCTGATAGATTGAGAATGGCCTCAATCAGTTTTTTCCCCTTTCAGGTGTGATATTAATGCCCACTGAATGACTAATCTAGAAATTACATATGCATCCTTAACTCATCAAATTGTAATGCCAATCAAGGCCAATATTTTCCCTCCTGAATAACAGAGAAATTCTGTATAATTTACATATTTTATTCTCCTCCTAAATTATACGGTATTGCTTTTGTGTATTTTCATTAATTTAAACCCCACAAAATATTATTTTGCTCTAGATAGTCAGTGTTTATGTACACATTAGTTATCTGAACTTTATCCCATTATGGAACTCTATCTGGGATCATTTCCCATTGGACTAACACATATCCTTCAGGGATTTACCTTTAGTGTAGGTCTAAGGACAGGGACTTCTCTTTTTCTATGTGTATGTCTTAAATATCTTTACTTCTGAAGAATATTTCCACAGAGGATTGAATCCTAATTGGGCTACTGTTTTTTTTTGCTGTGTTATTTTTTTTCCACATTGAAAATATCATTCTACTTTCTCAAGCTTCCATTGTTCCTGTTGAGAGGTTAGGTGTCAAACTTCTGTTCCCTTTGAAAGTAGTGTTTTATTTTTTTCCTGTTTTTTTTTTTTAATTTTTATTTTTTTATTTTTTTATTTGCTCTTTGCTTTCCATACTGGTTTACTCTGATGTGTCAGGTTGTGGATTTATTTTCAATTATTCTGCTTGGAAAATTTTGAGGTTTTTGAAACTGAGAATTTTTTTCTTTTTGATCTGGAAAATTATCAGCTGTAATCTTTTTAATATTTCTTTTGCCTTTACTTTTTTTCTTCTTTTCCTTCTAGTATTGTCCAACTTTTTTTTCCTGTGTTTTCTGTGTCTCCAGTTTACTATATCTTGTCTTCCCAAGCTGAAATCCAGATATTTTTGACCCACATATATTCCATTTCCCTAACTGTTTTCTGCTCTACCCTACCATTAGACATGTCCAGGGAATTATTAAATTTAATTATTTTTTTCATTTCTTAAATTTCTATTTGCTATTTTACCTCTTTTATTTTCCTTCTCCCTGCACATATTTTCAGCTTCATTGTTTATTTGTTTAAATATAACTATCTTCTTTTATAATGTTGTTGGCTTGATGTTTTCAATATTTAAACTGCAATGTGAATCTCTTTTTGCTCTGTATTATTTTTCTTCTGGTTTTGCTCATATTGTCTTATTTCCTTTGTGACTGGATAAGCTTTGTATATCGGTCCTTGCCTTCCAAAAAAAGTGTGCCAAATTCCTGAAGCCCAGAATAAATATCCTTTTTACAGAAAAATGAAGTGTTTGATTCTGCTAGATGTCTGGAAGACTGCCATTTGGGGACTCCCTAAAATTAGGTTTATGGCTCAAGGTTCCCCTGTTCCACCTAGATTGTATAAACCTAATGAAAGCCACACTGTGGCTAAAACTCCTTGGGGACATTTTGTTTTCTTTTTATTCAAACTGGGCTAAACACGCAAGTATTTTTTTTTTTAACTTGGTTACTTACTTTTTAAGGAGAGAAGGAGAAGCACGGTTATGCTTGCCCATGCTCAAAGTTCGAGGTAATGAGGAGAGGGTACTCTGTAAGGCTCCTACTTTTGATGAGGCTGGCCCTCAATTTAGTGTTTCTTAGTACCTAAGGGTAGCACGTCACAATCCAGAGTGTGATACTGGCAAATGCCACCAGGTGAAAATGGCTTTGTGCTTTAATGCTTTAGCTTACTATCTTTTCAGATCTATAAATCTTTTAGGAGCTGATTATATTTTTTATTCTAAAATTCCTGTTATTTTCATAGGAAGATGATTGAGACAAGTCTTACCTACTGCATTGTAAGTTTTTCTGACTTCTTACTCTTCCAATTTTGACCACCATTTCTGTAATTATTTTTGCATATTATAAAGTTCTACAATGTGTCTACAACGTGTCTTCTTAGTTGAGGTTCATATATTCTCTACAAAAAAAACAAAAACAAAATAATGAGCTCCAATGAATAACTGATATTTTTAATTTTCCTATCATTTTTTATTAATTTTCTCATTATTTCCTTTCCTCTTTTACCAGTAAAGTGACACTAATTCCTATAGTTTAATAGCCATTTCTTTCCACTACATTATCTTTCCTTCCATGAATAGGGCACATTTGTGTAGCTCATAATCTTTCACTGGCTAGTAACTTGCAATTTTCATATATATTATATTATATTATATTATATTATATTATATTATTATATTATATTATATATGACACATACATATGTATGTATATATATACATGTTTTAGAGCACTAAAATAGGTATATGCACATAGTGAGAAATCAGAGCAATAGATAGAAAATAATCTGTGATATTTTGACACAACTCTTGTTATCATGTCGGAGCATTTCTTTTCACTTTAGCTTAGTAGACTTTTTATTACAAAGCTGTTAAGCATAATAAAGCAATACATCTCTTCTCTCTAGTTAACATGGGCAAATGCTCATTTAGTAATGTTATCTAAACTGGTTTATTGCTGACATTTATTAGTGAGTGCGTAATATTGCATTAACTGGTAGGCTCGAGTTATGAGCTAATACTTGAGGATAATTCATCTGTGTTTGACTTCTAGATCACTGTTATACCAGAGCAGTTTTCTCAAACTGTTCAGAAGTCATGAATTCAATAACAATAATAACAGTAGGGCTTTTTACATGAGATAATACATATAAAACACTTAGACATGTTTCTGGAACATAGCCAGCACTCTGATGTTCACCATTTTTCATACTCAAAATTTCCAACAGGTTGGGATATAATAATACACAGAGTTGAAAGGTTATATGCATTATTATTTCCCAGAAGTTTTAGTTAAACAATGCAGAAAACTAACAACATAAACCAGTTGAAGTTCTTCCTTTTCTGGAATTTTAAGCCTCATCCAATTAAGAAAGTGACACTTTGGACATTTAGAGCAGAATTATGTTTTGTGTGTATGGGAGGTATTTTCTTACTACAGCATGATTTTATCTGTTTTTCATAGTTTCTCAACACTGGTTCAGCTGATAATCAGGAACTTTCTTTTCTTTTTAAAAATGTTGTACATAAAATCTATGGCGATAATTAACTGCATCATCACACATTCATACTTCTACTCTAACTTAAATTGATTCATTTTTTTTCCTATGTGGGTATAATACATCTGTAGCTGTCTCAGTACATGCCATGTGGACAGATTGATCACTTCTAAAGCCTCTTTTCTCACAAAGAGTAAGTTTCTGCTCTGTAGATACTTACAGAAGGTTTTCAGTTTGCTGAAGGAGCAGGACAAGTTGGGGCCAAGGGAGCCTCTCCCCCAATTATAGGATATAGACAGTCACAGCTGAAAAGCATCTTAGAGGCCACTTTGTTTTTCAGGTGATGAAAAGGAGTCCCTGAGAGTGTTCCCCTTTCATACCAAGTGACAGCACATAGCTAGTCACCTCCATCCTCTGGAAGAGTCAGTCAGCCCCTATCTTGACAATATCAGCTGGTTATTTCATGTGTCTCATTGGGCTGTCTCATCAGTGATTCAAAGGACTCCTATAATCTCCCTGGATCTTAAATTCTGAATCATAATGACTTTCCCACAGTACTTACCCCTTTGAAGAGCTGTTCAAGTTTTTCTAAATTCTTCTTAGATTTTCTGCTACATTTACAGACACTTACTCTTATTTCCATTATTCATGAAGGCATGCAAACAGTTGGAAAATCTCAAAATGTGAGCCCAATGATTTCTTTATTTTTAATTCCTGAGCATATTGGATTAAGTCCACCTTGAAATGTCCTCTAGACATTAATTTTCAGGTGTTGTCTTATAGAGACTCTATTTTGCTTTTGTTCACAAACAGAGCACAGATGTGAGATTTGGCTGGACCAATGAGAAAGACTTTGGCACCTAGAAACAGAAGGTCACTATTCAAATGGACTTAAATGAAAATGGAATATATTACCTTACAAAGCAATGAGTCTTGTTGAAGTGTGACATATTAGGTGGGGACAGGTCAAGCTACAACAAAAACAAGACTCCAAAATACATGGTTAAACAAGATGAGAGACTATTTATTGAGACGCAGGTAGACCATACTAGAGGGGTGGGTATTCAGGGCAGCTCTGTGGTTCTACTCTATGAAGTCATCTGCCAAAAGTTCTGTTTGTTATTTTTCCAGCATCTTATATGATGTTATTATCATTCTTCTGGTCATTTCTGGCTCCTTCGACTCCAGATAAATGTTCTATCCCATAGGAGAGGGGAACAAGAAGTACAAAACAAGCTGTTTCCTTTTAAAGGAATGACATTTAAGTTGAGAACTGATCACTTCTGCTCAGGTTCTGCTTCCAAGGACTCACTCTCCAGCGCATACCTAGCTGTGAAAATGTTTGGCCTAATAAAATTGAAGTGAATGAGGGGAGAGTAGATACCACAGGGGTTGCTTATGGGAAGAATCAGCAGCACCAGCCACAGGCGGGTTTCATGGTGCATTGATTCAGTGGCTCACATGTGTCAACTGTGTCCTTTTGATCTTTTCTACTATCACCAATGTGTCAGTTTCCCCTTATGCCAGTTCCCTTCCATGTTCTTCCATGTTCCATGAAGAAAGCCAGAGATGCTCCAACTTCCCAGATATTCAGGGGCATAAGGGACAATTCTTTTCCTAGGATTTTCTATTTGGAGTGATTTAAACTTACCCAGAAGTCCTTTAGCAGACTCACAGGGTCACACACGCCCACTGATGGATCCACAAAGGGAATCAGAGCACTGTTATTATTTAGAACAATCAGTATTAACTGCTGAGTGGAGAGTAGTAGGTCATAACCCTGAAGCCACAGAGATAAGAGGTTGATGTTTGACAAAACCTGGAGTTCTGATTTCAAGGAAGAAGAGGGAGGGTGGATAGAAAGTAACCACTGCTCCCTGTGCAACTAGATTGTGAGACCAATGAAAGTACAGCTTTCCAGCTAAAGTGGCTCCAGGAATCTTATAATCACCTTCCTCCACCATTCCCCTCCAAACAAATAAAGAAATTAAGGTACAGATAGTTTAAAGGACTTATGCAAGGTCGTATGGCAAACAAATGGTTGAACTGTAGAATGTCATTCTTCCAGAAAACCCCAAACAAGCAAATGTGCATATAAATAAACAAAGCAACTCATTTTTCAACATGTTCATGTTGATAAAGCAACAGCTATATACGTTTGTACACATGAATGAACAGCGAGAATTCATTGTAAAACTCGCTCAGAGGGCCCTTGAAAATAGCACCGTCTATAAGTCGCAATTTTCCACTTCTACTCTTCAAGAAAAGCAAATTCTCTTCCTCTCTCTGACTTCCATCAGGTCCAGACATTTGAAAGGTACGG
This sequence comes from Canis aureus, assembly GCF_053574225.1. Classification (NCBI taxonomy): domain Eukaryota; kingdom Metazoa; phylum Chordata; class Mammalia; order Carnivora; family Canidae; genus Canis; species Canis aureus. The sequence goes on from NC_135613.1 coordinate 1,180,458, forward strand.
CGATTTAAATCAGGCAGTGTTGATTCTGCATTTATCATGTAACTAGCTCGGTACAGAAGAACAAAGGTGAAGGGTAGGAGGGGAGAAAATGTGGGAGACAAGAATTCTACATGAGGAAAATGAAGCCAGAAAGTCAGTATAGATGCTGGAGAAACATGAGGGGTCAGAAGAGATATTATGGACCATAGTGTACAAAATATTTATGAAGTAGATGCGTTTAGATTCCTGGTTTGCACAGATCCGTAAGAACAGACGGCCTATCAGAATAGAGGTGTCGCCACGGAGTGCTCGGTGTGACAAGGACAAAGACAGGGGACCCTAAGAAGGAGAGCTGTGAGAGGAAAGGACTGTGCAAGCTGGAACTCTAAACCCATCTACTTCTTAAATATTTTCTGTAGCAAGAAGAATGCAGACTCATTCTCATCTCAAATCAAACAAGAATGGTGACTGAGTGGCCCTAGGAGATGAACCAGAGAGCCCCACAGTGGTACACAGAGATCCCACTGGGCTCAGACGAGCCTGTGCCTCAGTCCTCTCTGATTTCAACTGTGAGCTGCTCTCTGAAGAGTGAGGGAGACCTTTAGGGGATTTTTAGCAGGGCATGAAAATTAGATCATTAGGAAAAAAAAAAAAGATGAATTGGTCATGTGCGTGAATGAAAAAGTAGAAGGTGGAAAGAAAGAAGTCAATGAAACCAACTGAGGAACCACGTGGTAACCAAGAGGCAAGGTTTTGTTCTATTTTGTTTCTTTTTAGTGAAGATTTAGAGGACTCGAGGACTCTCACAGGCACAGGGGAAAATAGAACACAAAGGAGAAAATCCTTAAAAAGGAGGAAGTAGCGGGTCACAAGATATCTCCCAAGGTCAAAATTTGAAGAGATGTATGGACACACTTCAGGTCAATTTAAGTACCTAGAGCTTTCAAAACCTGCAGTAAGCCGCCTCCTGGGGTAGCAGCCCCTCCAACCCTGAAAGTCATCAACCTAAGGTGGAAGGAGACCTGGAAAAAGAAGTATTATCCTAACTTCTGTGTCCAGTGTGGTTGGGCAGGAAGATAATCAAAATCCTTCATGTCAATCATGCAACTATTTCGTGACTATATTCTGGAAACGTCCTTAGATGGAAGAGCTTAATAAACACAGAGAAAATATTGACAAGAATCTGTAAGAAACTCCGTGTAGGTTTCTGAACTTGAGAGAGAGAGGAGAAAGGAGAGAAGGAGAGAGCGCGGGAATACAAGCTAGATGTAACGTGTGTATTTACCATCCATGGTTTTCAATTGAGGACTTTTTTTTTCTTCCATCGGGGTCATTAATTAATGCCTGGAGGCATTTTAGCCTTTCACAACTGGGGAGGTGTTACATCTGAGAGGGAGAGGCGGAGAGAGCGCCCCAGCCCGCATGCCGGAGGAAAGGAACAGCGTTGTCTGGCCCAGGAGGTCGATAGTACTGAGGTGAGAAACCCTATTTTAGATGAAAAGGTTCACAGCCTCTCACTCGCATTCCTATCTGGTTTGAAATTCTGTGTGCTGTTGGTCATATATTGTGCTGATTTGCTGATACACGTGCGAGGGATGCCAGGAGCTGGGTGATTTCCCCAGTGCGTGCCGTAAGGAAAGCATCAGAAATAAAATGTGTCTAAGAGATTAGAATAAGTCTGCATTCTTCTCGCTGTGAATGACTCCTTATTCTATTTCATTATTAAAATGGGCTGCTCTTCTCAGAGGCGTAGCATTACTTAGTGTGACATCTCATTTAAAATTGTCCTTGAGAGCTGCAGATAATCATATTGTACGTGGCTTCATAATTTGACTCGGAAGCTGAAAACCAACCACATTTGTTAAGCATTTTATTTGAAATTGGTTAATGTGTGGAAAAAGTCATAAATTAGAGTGACACCTCTCAAAAAGGGCTATTTAAATAGCACCACAAGGAAACCGTGCCTTAAGTCCAACAGCAAATTTGTCATTAATATAAAACTTGCCGACTATTCCGTGAGGAGGACTTTCCTACTGTGGACGCTGTCAAACACCTAGCAATGACTGTGTGGCAAAGGAGGGGCTCTCCCTGTGGTGCAGTCATTAGAAGAGACCTTAGAGATTGCCCAGTTTTATTTTTTTTATTTTTTTAAATAATAAATTTATTTATTTTTATTGGTGTTCAATTTGTCAACAAAGATGAATGGATAAAGCTGTGGTCTATGTATACACTGGAATATTCCTCAGCCATCAGAAACGACAAATACCCACCATTTGCTTCGACGTGGATGGAACTGGAGGGTATTGTGTTGAGTGAAATATAAAAAATAGGGAAAGGGATTGCCCAGTTTTAAATGAGGAACTAGAGCTCAGAGAAATGGAGTCTTAAGGCTCCTATTGGGTATCAGCAGTCTCCTGGTGGACTCGAACGTGGGTATTCTGATTCCCAGCCTGCTACTGCTCCAGGACTTCAGGGGATCTACGTTCCAGAGGAGAACCCAAGCTTCAAGGGGTTGTCTGATGCAGAGTCCCCCCAACATGGCATTTGTAGTCACTGGAGCTGAATGATGCTGAAGAAGGAAAAAAAAAAAAAAAGCCATGACCCAGTAAGACTGGGAAATATCACATGCTCTACCTCAAGGGTACATTTGCTTCAGAATTGCCCATGAAAGGGATCTAAATTCATTGTAGTCAAAAGCATAGTTAACTTAAAAGACTTTCAACTTTGCCTATCGTGAATTGACTATGGGATTATGAATTCATTGATCCCTAGCTAGTGTCCCGTGGTCCACAGCTTCATGTAAAACACGAAAACTGGCCAAATTCCATCATGCTTAATGTTTTAAACCTGGTCCCTCTGTCTGAAGTGACTTCCCTCCTTTCCCTGCAAGATCTCACATTGAGGCATATCCTCCGAGAAGCTTCCCTGATCTCCTGGGTTAGGCGACAGTTCTCTACATGGAAGTATCCCGTGAAAATATCTTCTACAAGACACTTCACAGTGTAACTTGTAATTGTGTTTTCTACGCCACCAAAGAGTGTGGTCCTTGAATGGTTTTTCATTCCCAGCTTATTAATAGTGTTAATACTAAAGCAGATCCTTAATGAACGCAATCTTGGTAAATAAAATCTGTAGTTTCTCTTCTAATAGCTTTAAAAAAGAACATACCAAGGCTTCTTTGCAAATCTAATCTTTCCTTTCATAAAATATTTCATCCTATTTTATTTAGATTTTTCTATTATCCTGTCAAGATCACATTCAATTAATTGCACCATAGAATTGTCATTGATGTCTTTCATAATATACATCAATACATACGCATACACACAGGCGCGCACGCACACCGAGCACACGGTGGACTGGGACAGAAGAGGCGATGCTATTCATGGGTTCCTACACTTGCTCAGGCTCGGGGTATCGCTGATAAGTACGTGGAGCTGGGAAGAATGGTAATTGGTATTGTTGACGGAAAGTCTACATCGTGCCAAGCAGTATCCAGACATTTACAGATGTTTACCCTGGTCTTGCCTCTATCTTAAAAGGTAGCTAGACACATGGTGAAGAACAAGTTCTTTGAGTTTGGATCTTTGCTTTGAATTTTTGACCTTCGAATTTACATTCTGTCATTGATATTCTTAAACATCAGTGCACTCATTAATAATAATAATAATGGTAATAATATCATCAAAGGGTTGTCATAGAAATTAAATTAGTGCCTTAAAAATTCTAGTACATAGAAGAGTATCAGCATTCACTGAATATTTGTTGTCCCTTTTTCATTATTATTGTTATCTAGAGAATTTAAAGCCAGTCAAAATTCTGTCTCTCTCGTCCTTTACATTAGAGCTGAACAAATCGATGTTCAGTTAATTATGTATTTTGAGAATATTCTACTTAATGGCCAAAATAACAGGAATTAGAGGAGTGGTTTGGTTAAGTTTAATTTTACTAACCTGTTTCTCATTCTTTTCATGAAGCAGGGATCTGTTTAAATTTTGTCAAATTTATGGTTCCTTGAAAAGATAGGTGTTCCGAACTCATCTGCCTCTGCCTGTGAGCCCATAGCACCGATCACTCTAATCCCGTAGAGCTTTGACAGGCTTACGGCCTAAGAATGAAATGATCGAGGAGAGATGGGTGGATATGCTCAATGGTGTAAACACAGGGATAAGGGAAAGCAATGTGGTTCTGCCTTAAATGTGATAAATTTCAGCAGCGAGGCTTCAAATTTATTACTTTTAATTCTTTCCAGACTGATTTAAAGTAACTTCCTTTCTGAGAGGTGTGTTCTGGTGTTTCCCCTCTAGCAGCAAAGAACTGAGTGACTGATGTACGACGACCCTACATTGAACACTATGATGTGGGGTATGAACCAGCTCCGGGACCTTGCACCTGGCCAGTGCCCCACCACACACACAGGCCAGGTGGGCAGTGACTTCCCCCCCTTGCCTCACTTCTGTGTGTGGTGGTGTTTGAATGCACAAGTGTGTGAACACGTGGGTTTATCAGACGCTTTACACTGTGGCTCTCGCTCTTGAGCTTGGATTTCTCCTTTTGACCCTTGGCTCTGTCTGTGGATTTAGCTTGTTCTCAGTCAGAATGCTGTTGTGTAAAATGCTCGTGCCCAGCACTAGGTTCGGCCTCGCTCTAGTTCCACACAACACAAGGGTGTTCTGAAGGATCACCCAGCCAATCCGTTGTACTTCTCTGGCGCAGTACTCCAGCATGACAAGGCATAGGTGCAAATCAATTATAGTTTTAAAGACCTCTCTGAACAATTCAACAACTTCCCCTGGAAGCCCGGTTCCGTATTTAACTGTCTTCCCTGCTATCACAAACCTTCTTATCTCTAGTTTCAGGCTTTTTTGAAACTAATGCCTCTCTGCCACCCTTCAAGGAAATATGGGAGAAATTAAGTCAAGGAGGCAGTATCCTATCGTACGGTGGATCCCTAAGAGTGGCTTGTGGATTAGTAGCAGCCCATCTGGGAACTTATTAGAAATGCAAATTTTTGACTCACCCCCTCTACCCCCACCCCCAGACCCACTGAATCAGAAACTTGGGCCTCACACTGTGTCCTGTAGAAAAGCTCGCTGGTTGATTCTGAGGCCTGCTAAAACCTTAGAAACACTGGTGTAGTGGTTCCAAGTACAGACTCCTCATTCACATAGACCAGCCCCTCTGATTTCTAGCTGTGTGCTGTGGAGAGATATTAAACAACTCTGTACTGCTGGTATCTCATGCAAAATGCAGATAATAATGGAATCGACATTATAGGATTGTGAAGTATAAATAATTAATATAGGTAATGCACTCAGAAAGGTGTCTGCCACAGAGAAGAGTGTTTGATAATGATAATTATAGCAAAGACCAAGAGCAAGCATTGACAAGAGATTTCAAATGTTAGGGAGGTAAATGAAATGCTAGTATTCCTGAAATCTGTTCAAATGTTCACATTATGGTTAGTATTTGCAGTAATCTGCTCTATTGTGCTTTCTGCCTCTAATGAGAGACATGGTTTGCTTTTTTAGTTGTCAGGTAGACCTGCTGCTTCATTTCAAGTGAAAGTTAGAAGGAGAAAGGAGTGTGTTTTTGGGGGGTGAGTGTGTTTTTGTTTTTCTTTTTTTTAAATAAATATTAATCTGTCTTAGAAATGGAAAGTATAACTAGAGTAATTGAGGGCTGGGTGTTATGGAGTCAAAGAGTCTACTGTTGGAAGAGCCCCAGAGATCAGCTACTGTCATTACCTGACAAACACATGACTTTCCTCAGAAATATTTCCAACTGGGCTTTGTCACCCAGCACATCTTTAGTGAGGGGAGTTTCTCCACCTCACAAAGCAGAGTGTCGCTCATTGGACCTTTCATTTTATTATTTATTTATTTAATTATTTTAAAAGATTTTATTTATTTATTCATGAGAGACACAGAAAGAGAGAGAGGCAGAGACACAGGCAGAGGGAGAAGCGGGCTCCACGCAGGGAGCCCGACGTGGGACTCAATCCCGGGACCCCGGGGTCACCTGAGCTGAAGGCAGACGCTCAACCACTGAGCCACCCAGGTGCTCTCACTCATTGGACCTTTCGGATTGTCAGAACACATGGAAACACCCATTCCCTTTAGTCTGTGTCCCTTCATGGGCGATCTGCAGGACAAAGTACTATTGAATAACCCCCAAGATTGTCCGATGATTACTCTATAAGGGAGACAAAGACCAGCATGTCAATCTTGGGTGTGTGTCCTAAGGATTCAGTGAGAAGACACCCGCAGAGCACCACGTGCTGACATACTGCTCGATAAGTGTTGTCTCTCTGAAGAGAAACTTCTGCAAAAGAGTAGGCTGATCCATGAGACCAAAAGTGCATGCTTTTGTGAGGCAGATGTGGTAGGCATGATTTTAATATGGGAGACAACACATGGTGCCAGTAGGGAGTATGCCTGGAGGGATCTAGGTTAAAGAAAAAGTTGGTAACGACCAGCGTGTGTTTCATAGCTACAATAGGTTTGTTTGCTGACAGTCCTTGCCTTGACAGCTCTCATCGCTCTTTACGACATTGTCTTATTTTGGGTAATATTAGAATGTGATTTCCAAGTTTGCCTGCTTATTTAATCTTTCCTACTCCTTGATATAGTTCTTCCTACTTGTGTTTGCAAGTGTTTGGATGTCACCCTTTTGTTAATTAACTCCTTTATTTTTTCTGTCTCCTTTTTGTGTACTCTGCAGGTTTCCTTTTTTTTTTTTTTTGGTTTCCTAGTGACAGCTTCCTTTCAATTCCTCTTCTCTGTTTGCCTTTCTTGAGAAGGAGCCAGTGTCAAAATGTTAGCTCAGTCGGGTTTCCCATTACCAGCTCTGCAAGTCCCCAGGCCCCTCCTGTATTTAGCAGTCTAGGAGCTATTATAGCCCAGACATCATTTTCAAATTGTCATGTAAATACATTCACAAGGCTCAAGAAAATAGGAAAAATACAAACACCTGTGAAATGATGATTGCTGCTGCCCACTCTGTGTTAGAGATACCCGTATTACTTCACTGGAAGCTGATACAGCTATGCTGTAACTGTGAAATTAATTATCAGCTAGTAGGGTTAAGGACTTAAGGTGTGAAAATTGCTGGTTGACAGAAGCCGTGGCTCCATTACTTCTTAAAACTGAAGGAGATAAAGTGAACTAGTCTCAAAACCTTCAGTTTATTAGTCTGTTAACAAATACCCCTGGTGGGAGTCCTGTAGGGAAGGACTAGAAAAGTAACAACAGCAACAGCCGCACAGTAAAAATGAAATAGGCAACTTCTACGTTGTAGTATCTTCTTGGACCTTCAGTGTTTTTAAGCAGATGCCTGGGCATTAATTGCCAGGTAATCATTTATCAGAAAACGAATTAAGTTGGGTGAGATGGAAATACGTGCTCTACCTCACAGCGTGACTTTGGGGGAATTGGCCTTTCCCAGCTGTGCGGTCCTGGTGAAATTCAACAGACTCATCTTCCCAGCTCAGCAATCGGTACCAGCAGGACATCTGACCGAAGAAACATGAATGAGAAACTACTTTTCAAATATCTTTGGATACTTGATAAAATTATGTTCTATTCTGAGTTGAAAGTTGTTAAGATGTTTGGCTTAGAGTTGTCAGCAGTCATCTTTCTTCCTGGCGAATGTCTCTTTCCAAAGAGAAGCCAATAGAGGGAAACAGAGACGACACTTGGAGAGAAAACACAGGTCCCCTGAGAAAATGGTCAGAACCTTTGGGCTCCAGCTACACGTAAGCCAGCTTTGTCTCCTGACTTGAAGGTTTCATGAGTCAATAAATTCATTTTTATTTGAGGTCTCTCAGCTGGGTTTCTGACCCTTGCTACCAAATACTTCTGACTAATATAGAAGCCCAATTAAGAACTCTCGATTCAGGGGATCCCTGGGTGGCTCAGCGGTTCGGCATCTGCCTTCAGCCCAGGGCGTGATCCTGGAGACCTGGGATGCAGTCCCACGTTGGGCTCCCTGCATGGAGCCTGCTTCTCCCTCTGCCTGTGCTCTGTCTCCTCTCTCTCTCTCTCTCTCTGTCTCATGAATGAACAAATAAAATGTCAAAAAAAAAGAACTCTCAATTCCAAGGCAAGCTATTCTTCTTTAAGTGCCTAAATATGATAGACCTATAACAAGCATTGGGGTACAAAGATATCACCTTGACTTTGATGACCTGTTCCTCTTATTGCAAATATAGGGCATATTATACAAACAGATGTCCAGTGTACTGGAGGGTAAAAATAATGATTAAATAAGGAAAAGGAAATGTATACTACCAACAGATCCAAGGAAGCTAGGAAATAAAACCATGACAGTATTCCTTTACAAACAGATTCAAGAAACCTCATAAGTTAGTTTAAGGATCTCTTCAAGGGGAACTAAACTTTCACGTAAATGAACTGAGACATTGGGACGACAGAGAACTGAAATCTCAGTTGTAATGACTTGGATTAGAGGCAGGCGCCGTGATAATTATGGTGGAAATTATACTTTACATTTTCTGGCTATCGACAGACTTCTTGATATTCCCCACCCCTCAGTCTGCCCCATCTTCATTTTCCTTGGGAACTCCTATTGTATTAAAGACTGATTTTCCACATACTCTTTTCTCTGAAACCTTCACAGAGTGAATTTTTGGTCTGAACATTTAGCTGTTTACAGAATTCTGATGCACATATATTCCTGCCCTCAAGGAGTCTATACTATGTGTGCAGTTTCCTGATTTGCATTGAGTCTCCTCCTGTTTTTTATTTGGGACACATATCTTACTTGGGACTATTCCACCCTATACAAGTTACTGTGTGCGGTTATTAACTTTAGCATTTTTAATGGGTTGTGATAGTTTTCACATATAGTGAATGAGCCAGTATATATTTGTATTTTTTGTGGGGTGTTCATGTAAGAGATGTTGTCTCTTTGACTTTAACTAAAGAGGAGAAACCTAACCTTTCCTTTTGGTGGTATTTCTCTTTCTCTCTCCCTCCTTTGGAGGCCTCATGGAGAGTAAGACCAATGAACTACAAAAGTGAGTGTTCATGACAAAGTCACGTCTAGGCTAGACACGGTTTTATTTCATGTTCATTCCATACGTATCTCTTTCATTAACCTTATTCATAGACTTCTGAAACTTCCAATGGATCTTAGCAGAGCTGTCAAAAGCATTAAATAGTCTGCATGGATTTTGTCTACTCTTGATGCAGATCTTTAAAAAGTGCACAGAATAGGGGCACCTAGGTGGCTCGGTCAGTTAAGTGTCTGCCTTTGGCTCAGGTCATGGTCTTTGGGTCCTGGAATCCAGCCCCAAATCAGGCTCCCTGCTCGGGGGGGGGGGGGGGGGAGTCCACTTCTCCTCTCCCTCTGCTCCACCCCCCAGCTTGTGCTCTCTCTCTCTCTCTCTCTCAATTAAATAAACTCTTTCTTTAAAAAGTTCACAGAATATAAAAGGAGACAGTGATGGTACAAGAAATAGAAAATAGAATGAGATCTTCCTTGAAGAGAAAGGGAGATTAAGAGCAACAAAATTTGGAACACTGACTTGAGCAGCTCCTTCCCACAGATACCGCCCTGTGGCTAATAACCCTCGAAGGTGTTAGGTTTCATATTCTCAAGGGATGCCATATGCCTGATGATAATCATGCACTTTTTTTTAAAGATTTTATTTATTTATTCTTCATGAGACACACACAGAGAGAGAGAGAGAGAGAGAGAGAGAGAGAGACTGGCAGAGACACAGGCAGAGGGAGAAGCAGGCTCCATGCAGTGAGCCCAACGTGGGACTTAATCCTGGGACCCCAGGGTTACACCCTGGGCCGAAGGCGATGCTAAACCGCTGAGCCATCTGGGCTGCCCTAATCATGCACTCTTGATTAATGTATGCATTCATTCATTCATTCATTCATCCATTCAGTACATACTGAGTGTTAACATCATACTAGGTACTACTGTCAACATTGAGACTGAGTAGTTAACAAGTTAGAAATGGTTGCTTATGTCACGGGGCTTAAATTCTAATAGAAGGGTGTATAAATAAACACTAAATAAACACATAAAAAAGGAAAGTAGTTTTTCTGTTGCATATAAAAATAATTTTTTGCATTCTGTAGACGGAATCATGCTATAAAGACTACATGTGAAGTGGGAGAGGGTCCCTCAGGATGTGATATTTAAGCTGACATGCAAAGGGTGAGGAGGAGTGAGTAGTCTCAACAGCCAGAAGAAAAGCTCTAGGAAGAGGTAACAGCAAGTACAAATGTACCACCCTTGCAAGGGGGCTGGAAGCTCAAGAATCCATAGGGAAGCCAACGTGCCTATGCTGTGCGCAGCCAGCAAGGTTGGTGTTGGTGAGCTCAGAGGCCTCATCCATGAGAAGCAAGACCTCGCATGGCTTTGAAAGCCACGGACAGAGTTTGATTTCAATTATATGGAAATAGAAACATTAAATGTTTTAAAAGAATGGCATGAGCAGTATTTTCAAAATATCACTGTGGTAAGTAATTCTGTGGAGGATGGCCCATGATAGAAGAAGTGGAAGACGGGAGATTTGAGTGTCTTGGACAACAGTGAAAATGAATAGTATTGAATGCGTGTTTTTAAGGCAGGTATGTTATCTGGTCCCTTTCTGATCTGTTCACACCTTAGGAACGTTTCTCAATGTTGAAATGTAAATATACGAGACTAAAGATAAAGCTGTACACTAGCAATGTGTGTTCCTATTTAGGTGACGTCTTAAATAGATATTAGCTACTGTTATAACGTAATTACCTACATAATTGCTCTTCCATTAACATTGAAGATATTTGCTAACTTTTTGAGAAAAACAGGGATCGCCCTATGATACCAGGGGCCAGGCTTATAACTTCCTGTCTTTCCAGGTAGTCGAGGTTTGCATGTGACACCCTTCAGTCCTAAGATTCGGTCCTGCTTCAACAAGATGCTGACCCCATGATGTCCTCTATGCCAACCTCCTACCCTCAAGTTCCAACCCTTTTGTATTTGGTCTGGGATTATCCAGAGTCCGATGACTTCTGATGTCATTGCTGCCAGTTAATAACTGCTGGTGTGGAGAGTTCTATCCCAATTTACAGTGCTCCTGCCTGCAGCTCATGCTAATCTTCTCATCCCTTCAAGGATTCTGACTCCAGTCCATTTCCTTTATTTGTTCTTTGCAGCTCAGAGTCCCCCAACACTACAGAATCTGAGGCAGGTCGGATCTCAGCACTCATCCCCTCACTTGAACATGAATCAACACCCTTGTCTCGTGTACACAGTTGCTACTGTTGGTACTTCTTCTGGATGTCATTTGTGGGACTAAGTCCATTGAAAGTGGTTGGCTGGACCCTGCTTCACTTTGCTCTGTTGGGTCTAAGAACACTTCCGGGAGTTCGTTTCCTGTTCAAATACAGACTGTAGTGGACTGACTTTTCTAAGGAGACGCTAGTCAATGAAAAAATAATATACAACCTGGAGCTGCCCCTGAGTCATAAGTAAAACAGCAGACACAAAACTGAATGTATAGGACCCTAATGTTCATGTTTATTTCTGGTGTTTTAAGATGGAGCATTCTTCTACTCTTTTCCAATGGTGTCCTTTCAAACCTTATTTGTCAGATCTTTTCTAGCCTTTCCTGATGGAATGCCTATGCCCTTGGTCAAGTGGCCTTGGTCAAGTGCTGAAGAAATACTCATTACACCAAGCCACCTGCAGGGACTTTAGAATCAGACAAAGGATTTGGAATGTATCTGTTGATAATAGGAAACCTTTAAAAGGCTAAAATAAAAATGAGCTTAAGTCCTTCAAAAAGTGTTCTTCTAACTCTCTCCCTGTTCACTCCTGTGTTTAAGGAGCATTTCATTACACATGATAAAGCATCTAAGAGTGTAGCTGATAGCAATTTTATTTTTTAAAGGAACAGTTCTTGGTATTAGTCATGCACTGTAATATCCATTAATGTTTGGTTATTTCTTTATACATTATATTTGTGTATTTCAGCTCTTTCAATTAAATTACTCAAAACCTCGATTAGCTTCATTTTGAGTTACTTGATCCGTCCAAAGCTGAGAAAGTTGCATTGAAGTCACATTCAATTTTCAAGGAGCTTTTATTTAATTTATTTTGACTCAGTATTTTGTTACATAATGATTTACGACTCTTAAGTCCATTATGAATTGTACCTTTTATCAATACGAAATGATATTTTCCTTCTTATCTAATGCTGTTCAGCTTTGCGTTTCATTTAGTCTGATATAAATGAAATCGCAGAATTATTTGCCAATCATTTTCACATTTTTGTAGCTCGCATATAATCTGAAATGCTTATTGCAATTGACATGTTCAGAAATCGTTTCTATCTTTTGTCATGATTAATATAGATTTCCAGAAATTAGTTGAAGATTCTAATATATATACATATGTATCACACATTTATATGATTATATATGTGATATATATAGATATGTATAGATCTACACATACATACATATATATCTAATCACATTTTCCTTCATCTTTAGTAAGTATTCTTCTGTAACAAATATAATCTTAGTGAAAATTGAGCTAGCAGAGGTATTGGCGAGCTTGTATGGAATGAATATTATTTTCCTATTTCTATGTTGGAGAAAGGTAGACCATTCTGTAGTAATAGGAGGGAAGGAAGGAAGGAAGGAAGGAAGGAAGGAAGGAAGGAAGGAAGGAAGGAAGGGAGGGAGGGAGGGAGGGAGGGAGGGAGGGAGGGAGGAAGGAAGGAAAGAAGCTTCGTGGCCTAACATAGGAAAAGCCTTTTGCTGTTGCGGTGCAGTGTGATCCGGACACTTCTACTGGGTCTTTGTCCTGCAGTCGGTGACTCCAACACTGGCCCGACCTCCTTTTGAGGCCGTGCTACACCTGTGCTACACCTGGGGCTCCCGGGTTGCTCCAGAGCAGCAAGGACCGTACAGTGCACAGCACGGCCTCCTTTCTTACTCTACGTGCCCTTTGCATCTCTGCTTATTTCTTGGGAGAGCTTCTCGCTCCGTCTTCCATGCTATTAATCCAATCTGATGCCACGGCAGCTCCTATTTTTTTGGTCCGTTTGAGCACATAAATTCTTCTGTCGCATTTTCAGTTTCCTTACAGTGTTTTTCCTGTCATCATACAGCTGTCTTTTTCCCTCCTAATGGCACATTGTTATCCCACAGACAAAAGTGCTGAAGAGAGAAAAACTGTCTTAGAGAGACTGAGTGGCATTTTGGATTCTTTGGAAAATGCCAGACATTTCCCTAAATTTTCTTTTAGTTTTAATTGTAGTTTTGGTTGAATGTTGAGATCATCTGAGTCTTCATGATGATGCACTGTTCTTCTCCTCCAGCTCAGAGAGCTCATGTTTTCCCTCTACGGCCTCTGCAGAAGTGCAGGAGTGAGCTGAACTGACTCGTGCGTGCAGGTGTGTGGATCAGCCTCGATTCCCATTTCCTCGGATGCCTCTTCCGCCGCTTCCTTCTCTCACCTCTGATTCCAGTTGACGATAACGTCCTCTGCGGCCCTTGCTTACTTGGCCCTGATGGCTCCCTGCCTCACTCAGGAGTCTTACTGTCTTTCTTTGGGCTTCTTGGAGGCCAACGCCATGCCCTGTGTCAGAATCGTGCGGTGTTAGTACTCTGGAAGATGAGTTTTTTAAAAAACAGGGAGTATGAGCCAAGAGAATAATACTTTATTCTCCAGTTCCCAGTTCTGAGAATGTTTCTTTGAATTCTTCGAAAGATTAACAGATGTGATTTTGGGGAGTGAGATCTGGCTTCAGCTGCCCGTGTGCTGACTTAGTAAAACACACTGGGACTCTGGACTTTGGCTCAGGTCTTGATCTCAGAGTTGAGAGATCCAGCCCCGCATCCCGCTCCGTGCTCAGCAGGGAGTCTGCTTGGGAGTCTCTCTCTGCCTCTCGTCTCTGCTCTCTCTCTTTCTGTCTGTCCCTCAAATAAATAAATAAATCTACACACACACACACACACACACGTGCATTGCCTTTTTTCTTTCCTGTTTCCCTTTGCATAGCCTTTGGTTCCTGTTGCCTGGCGTTTCCCCTCAAATAAACTCCTTATACACAAATCTTCCTTTTCTAGCCCTGCTGAACCATGTTAAGACAGTGGTGATTGTTAGTTGATTATTTCTAGACCCCTCCTTCCCTTTTCAGGTCTATAGTGAGGGTCATTGGATTAGGAACAAAGCCTTTTGCTTTTTTTTTTTTTTTCCCAGCTTATCAATGAACCAGTTAGAGTAACTTTTACACATTGACATAGAACATTATCCTGAATTTCTTTCCCAGTTTTCTAAAATGTTCAGCTAAGAATCTATCAAAAGTACAATCGCTAGTTTTAATTTTTGCCAGGGCTGTCCACCTCTGCAATCTACTTGATGATTTCCATTTCCCAACCTGATGAACTATCATCCGTCTCCCCCTATATCATGCCCTATTATTTTTGGTAATTAGTAGTTCATATTTTGATACAGAAAAAGGGGTAGTTAGAGTCAGCCCGGGGAGAAATAGTGTATTATAGTCATATCGAAACTGGTGACCACTTCCGAAAGGTACAATTGGGAAAAATTCTGACTAGCACAGACCTGGGGTCACTGGCTCATGGGAAAAGAGAGAGAGCTGGAGACAGAGAGAGGGAGAGAGACTACTGTTTCTCTTTCTTTACAAAGGAGAGGGTCTGCTGATAGTGACAAACCAGGAGGGATTGTTGGCTGTCGACTCACATTCGAAAGTGAGCTGTGGAGACAGGTGTTCTACAAGGTTCACAAGGACCTGGTTTGAAGGGATTTTACACTGTCTGCCTTAAATTTTGATTGTGTTATCAGTTTACTATGTTACGTGTTTTCACAGGAGATAGGAAAGTTGAGATATGCACGCCCCGGATTGCTATTCAGACGCCGCACTAAACCTTTAGACCCTGCAGTTATATTCTTCAGTAGTTTCTAACTCATCAGGAAATAATATTATCTTGCATTTTCCAGTTTGCTAAAGCAAATTAACCACATTGTTGACTTTCTGTGGTCTCCCTTTGAATGGGAAAAGCAATAAAAATGAAGTAATGGTAATAATCACGGTTGCTGGAAGGTTCTCTCCACAGTGTATATAGAGGATATGTACCCAAAAATGAAAACCCAGATGATCAGATCTTCTTCAAACAGGTCACTAATTAGCTTCTATAATTAACACCTTACTACGGTAGGGGGAGCCAGGCAATTATCTGGTCCACACTGAAGGTGAGTCACCTCATTCTAAGTAGCCATCATCCTAGAAATACAACTGCAGAATAACAAGGTTTGCATGTTTAAAGGAGTCATAAACCTCCCAGCAGTTCCAGCTACAGCTGTGTGAGGCACCCTTTCCTGTCGGGATCAGCAAAGAGATCCTGGCATCAACACTTTATCATTTTGATCACAGTGTCAATGAACAGCTTCTTCTATTTTTATTTTATTTTATTTTTTGCTTCTTTTATTTTTTAAAAAGACACTCCTATTTCTTGATGCAAGAGGCTAAAGCCATTTGAATGTTAGAATTCAGTCCCTCTCTTTTTGACGTTGTCTCATGTGTATTTCTACGTCCTAATCGACCCAACTAGCATAGGATTTATCCTTGTAGTTGGCAACTTCCCCCTCAGAGAGGGCATTTACGAGCCGAAGAGAGTACTCAGCAAGAAATGATCAGGAGAAGGAACTATCAGAATTCATGTCCTGTAATCTATAGATTTACCAAAAGACATGGAATTTTTTCTTGATATATTGCTGCTTATTAAGACACCACGTCCTTATTCTTAATCTAACATCTTTAACTGTATTTTCTATGCGTCTACCGCTCTGTCTACCTGGATAGGGCAACATACACATACGCACGCATCCATAGTCTCATCTGCTCAAGGCGATTGCATTTCCTAAGGTACCATTGTAAGAAAAAACTAGTAGGCATCAATGGAAAAGTCTTGACCTAGTATGGCAGTGGGTGAGGTACTCTACCTATATTGACTCTAATCTTTATGAAAAATGTGCCATGATTCCCAGCCTCAGTTTTACACATCGGTAGTTTGAGCCTCAGAAGTATTCATATAGTCATAGAGTCAAAATTGTGACCTGTCTGGATAAACTTCAAAATACTGCCTGTATTGCTCCGTATTGATTTAGATATCACTGGAGCTGGTTTGCCAGGAACATGATGGACATTTTCCCGTAGGTACACACGTGCGGATAGATCAGGGCACTTTTATGAAAAAAACAAGCAAACAAGCTGTGAAGATAGTCACATTTGGTTATCGACTACACTAGGAGTGGGAAAACGATGGCCCAGGAGCCGCGCTCAGCGAACCACTGGTTTTTGCAAATAAAATTTTATCAGAACGCATTCACACCCAACTGTTTACATATTGGTTATGTTTGCTTTCACATTACAATGACAGGGTTGAGTCACTGTGGCAGACTTTATCAATTTGGGTTTAGCCTTTTTTA
The DNA here is from genome assembly GCF_053574225.1 of Canis aureus. Lineage (NCBI taxonomy): Eukaryota > Metazoa > Chordata > Mammalia > Carnivora > Canidae > Canis > Canis aureus. The sequence continues at coordinate 1,196,928 of NC_135613.1, forward strand.
TAGGCTTAAGGACCACAAGCCTGAAGAATTTACTCTCTGTTGCTTTATAGACAGTTTGCCAACCCGTGGACCGGAGCATCCCTGTGGTAGTTGCACTGATGTGAGGTTCCATCAAAGCAAGGTATACCCATTTCATTATCATTGGGTCACAAGGACCCAGAAAGAGCACCGATCTCCTTATTATTGGGTGAAATTCTTTCATGATTCCCAAGGTGCAGTATTAAAGATTTTTTTTAAAATATTTTATTTCTTCATGAGAGACACACAGAGAAAGAAGCAGAGACAGAAGCAGGGGAGAAGCAGGCTCCATGCAGGGAGCCCATGTGGGACTCGATCCCGGGACCCCTGGGTCACGCCCTGAGCCGAAGGCAGGTGCTCAACTGCTGAGCCACCGAGGCATCCCAAAATAGGCAGTTTTTAATTTCTCTGTTCCATCTTTGATGAAAATAACAGCAGTGATAATAATAGTAATAATAATAATAGCCAGAACAACCAAAATACTGACACAGCGCTCACCATCTGCCAGCCACTGTCTACATATAAACATAGTTGATATTCACGAGAACTCCATGAGTTTTTATTATCATAATGATGATGAGGAAACTGAGGCACAGAGGGGTTCCCAAGTGTGCAGAAGGCATCTTTCCTACATAGAGGGCTGTGTGCTTGGGGCTGCTTGTTACTCCTTAGCTCACTCTAAAAAGGAAAGGCACCTGGTCTTTAACCCATCTTGCCGGTTGAACCCTACGTGCAAGTCAATCTTACCCTTGGTTCTTCACATCAGTGCTCAGCACGCTTCCTCAACTATGGTTTTCTAAATCCTGATTTTGTGGCTCATTTGATTTGCCCTGTCTAGGTTGCCTTGTTTTTGTTTTTCAACCTCTCTTACGGGAGAACTGACTCTACAATTAGCAGAGGGAAAGGCAGAGGAAAGGTTGGAAGTGCGTGCTCCGCGGTCAGAAGGTCCGCGTCTCTACCTTCCTCAACAGCACTCTGTGGCCTGGGAGCCCTAAGGAAGAAACCCGTCGGCTTTGAGTGTCAGTTTGTTCTCCTGGGAGACGAGGATCATGACGGGAGCTACTAGTACTACATGCCAGCATGTGCGCTTAGTGGGTAATCCATGCAGCACCTCAGTGTGTGGCCTGGCACATAGTGAGCCCTCAGTTTTGGTACGAATGCACACAATCTTCTCAACAAATAGACAAAGACATTCCTCTAGGATAAACACTGGCACACATTCTCCGTAAAGATCCAGATATTAAATATATTAGGTTTTTTGGGCTGAGAAGCAAAGTGGAAGATACTATATAGACATTTATATAACGTTTAAAAATGTAAATCATTCTTAGCTCATGGGCCATACAAAAATAACGGGTGGGGTAGATTTGACCCACAGGCTGTAATTTGCCAACCTCTGTTCCCGGACAGAAATAGCAAATAGCGCTAACACTTGTTATATTAATTTGGATTATTAATTTTTTCCTTTCTTTTTTTTTTTTTACTTCTAACTAAATTAAAAACTCTTTGGGTCATAATTCTTGGTTTGCCAAAACTGTTTTTCTGTTGGCTTCATTATTCTTTATCTTTCCAGAAGGTATAGTGTGCATGGAGTGACTATACATGTGTGTACGTGTGTGTAGATAGCTGCACGTATATGCACACACACATTACAGAGTGATACACACCCAGAATGCTGTACAGTGAGATATATGGGTATATATGCGTGTATACACAGAGAAGGGAATTTGTATGTCCTAGGCACCAAAAAATACTTCCTTATAATAAATAATGATTCATCAAATTACCAGATCCATTCCTTAGCTCTGCTCTATTTACATTACTGGAGGCCCAGTTTTCTTCTTCCCCTCCTCCTCCTCCTCCTTTCTTCTTCTTCTTCTTCTTCTTTCTTCTTCTTCTTCTTCTTCTTCTTCTTCTTCTTCTTCTTCTTCTTCTTCTTCTTCTTCTTCCTTCTTCTTCTTCTTCTTCTTCTTCTTCTCCTTCTTCTTCTTCTTCTTCTTCTTCTTCTCTTCTTCTTCTTCTTCTTCTTCTTCTTCTTCTTCTTCTTCTTCTTCTTTCTTCTTCTTTCTTTTTTTATTTTGCTTGATGTGATTTGCTGTGACTAGGGCTCAAACCTGCATTTATAATCACCACTGCTCATAGGATTTGATTGTTTAAAAAGTTAAATCACAATTACCTGGAGGGAAAAAAGGTTGATAAAAGACTAGGAACTGACTTCTGCTAATTCTGTTTACTCCATCTTCCTTGCAGAATTCAGGAATTTCTTTTGTATCATGCTCTGAGGAATTTTGTAAGGTTGTGGCATAAAAACTGATCAGGTACAGGGCCCCAGGGGGCTCCGCGGTGGAGCGTCTGCCCTCGGCCCAGGGCGTGACCCCGGGGTCCTGGGGTCGAGTCCCATATCAGGCTCCCTGCATGGAGCCTGCCTCTCCCTCTGCCTGGATCTTTGTGTCTCTCAGAATTAATAAATAAAATATTAAAAAAAAAACCTGATTAGGCACGTTTTGAGTGCTGTTTGCCCTTCATTTAGTTATGAAGGGGCTTTTCTTTCCTGATTTTTTTACATTTTGTATTTCTCAGTAGAAGGATGGAGGAGTTTTCGTAGTTAGATTACTGCCTGAGAGTAACAGTCCTTAGGTGGCAAATCTATTAATTCTCACCCACATGCCTTTGGTTCTTATACCCATGTAAAGATCCAAATATATTTTTTATTGCAAAGTAATTTTAAAATTAGCAATCCAACTCTATTCTTGGACCATAGGCAATAATGTATAGTGTCGTTTAATTCATGATTACTTCGGTTTTTATCCACTATTATTCCACTAAACAAATACTTCAGTTTCTGAGGTTCTCTGTGCTTTGGTAGGTTGTAAAATGTTGGTAACATGAGCCATGGGAGAGAAACATCTTTTTTGTGAGAGCTGATTTGCTCTTTTACTGCTTTTTCAATTGGTCCCCATTCTTTAAAGTCAGTCTTGAAAGGTACTGGCAGGATTCCTGATATCATGGATCAGACTATCTGGGAGACCAGCTCAATCCCTAAGTATTTTTCTTGGCTTGTCTTCAGACTCACTTTTTCACTCTTCACACTCTCTCTTTCTCATTCTGTTTGGTTCCGTGGCCCCAATTACATATGCTGCATATTCTCAATCAAATAACCTAGCATCCCCCAAATCAGCCTCCCCAAAGAGGACATCTGAATTCTGCCCACAACATGTGCCATATCCAGGAGAACCATCTCAGTGGTTCTTCTAGTGGTAAAGGGAGAGCAGCATAGCAAGCTCATCTTGTCTTCATTTAAGTTTTTTTTGTTGTTGTTCATCATAAATTTTTGCGTTAGTTTTGAATTTATAAGATATTACATCACATATTATTTATCTTGATTACTGAGGTTTTTTGGCATCCCCTTAAATTCTGTACCTGTGGTGAGTGCCTCATCTGCTTTACCCTAGTCCATTTCCTGTTGGGATTAACGGGTCTTAAAGACTGTCTGACTAGGGTTAAAACTTTGGTCCACCACTTCCTGGCTAAGTTCCCTTGACCAGGTTACTTGACCTTTCAGCATCATTCTTCTCTCTTACAAATTGACTTCTTCAGGGTATTATGCTGAGTGAAGTAAGTCAATTGGAGAAGGACAAACATTATATGTTCTCATTCATTTGGGGAATATAAATAATAGTGAAAGGGAATATAAGGGAAGGGAGAAGAAATGTGTGGGAAATATCAGAAAGGGAGACAGAACATGAAGACTCCTAACTCTGGGAAAGGAACTGGGGGAGTGGTGGAAGGGGAGGAGGGCGGGGGGTGGGGGTGAATTGGTGACGGGCATTGAGGGGATGAGCACTGGGTGTTATTCTGTATGTTGGTAGATTAAACACCAATAAAAAATAAGTTTATTAAAAAAAATAAAAATAAATAAAAATAAATAAAAATTCAAAAAAAATTGACTTCTTCGATAACAAGTTGGACAATGCAAATGCTGTGCATTTTCAAGAAATCCTTCATAGAAAATATTTAGAATAAGCCCTAGTTAATTTTAAGTGCTATAAGATATTCAATATTATTAATAGATTTGAAATCTTGCTGATAAAAAGTTTAAAAATAGAAATAAATACATCTTCATACTTAATTCATTTACTGATTCATTATCTCTATAGTGAGGCCCCAATCAATATTTGAAAAAGTAATACAAGATAAAATATCTCCTCGTGTCATTTTAATGATCAGTTTTACTGGAAACTCCTCTGAAAGATAAGCATCGTCAATTCCTCCTGTTTTTATTCAGTTCTCACTCTCTTCAATATTCTAGCCTAGGTTCAGTTTGTCATTCCCTCATACCTATATGAATTCAAGAATATTCTGCATGGTTTCGCCGCCTATAAAATTGCAGCACTGTAGAACGTCGGAGAACAAAGCAATTACTTGAAAACACATCAGATAATATCATCACCTTTCTTGAAAGCCTTGAAACTCAAAGGTAGAGTCAGAAGGAAATTTTGATCTCTTAGTGAGTGCATGTAGTCCTTAACAACGTGGACCATGTCTAAATTTCTGGATTCATCTCTACATGCAGTTTTAGATGAATATTGGGCACACCGTTCCCCAACATGGTGTCCATTTTTCTGTGTATTTGTAAACATTGTTCTGTCTGCTTAAAGCCTTACCCCCACCTATCTCTGCTACTTCTTCATCTGTCTTCTTACGCTTCAAAACTCCAATGTAACCACATCTGAGAATTTCCCTAACCACAGTCCCTGGAACAGGTGTATATAATCTATGGCAATCATGGTTTATGAACATGTTTGGGTAGGATCTGCACTGCATGTCCCAAGAAACCTATAATAATATGCTCCAGACACTTGACTGTGAATTGTTTAAGATCACCTGCCCTGAAATTATGATCTCTAGCCCTTAGGATATACCCTACTCATGCTTGGCACCCTTAATTTTTTTTTTTAATAAATGAGTGGACAAATGAATGGATGGAGAGAATAAGTAGTATTCACTAAACTCAGAAACCTAAGGTGTCTTTATGAAATGCAGGCTAATCATACATAGATTTTGTTACCAGGAGGTAAATAAGTAATTATTTTCATTCCTTTCTGTCCTCCATCCTCATAATCAATCTGTCACTATGGCTGGGTGATTTTGTCCTTTAAATAAATGTCTCATAAAATCCCCTATTCCTTCTTATTCTCATCTAGCACCCAAAGTAGTCATTTCAGAGCACGTACTGGACGTATCACTCCTTTGGGGGTAAAGATAAGATTGACTTCCAAGCTCCGTCTCTTCCAGTTTCGCCTGTGTACACAACCTGATCATGACAGATTATGCTTTTTTCCAAAGATGACTGCCAAAACCTGCCGCAGCCTACATCATACCCTTACACTGTGATATTTACAATCTCATGGAGTCGTGCGATGCACACACCCTTCCCTTGGAACTAGAATACCTTAGTGACTAGACTGATCAATAGAGTAATGCCAAAGCGATGTTGGGTCTTGGGTCATAAAAGTTGCCAAGGCCTTTTACCTTGTTGTCTTGAGCACCCACCTCCATACCCAGTTGTCACGCTAGGAAGAAGCTAAGGAGATTCAGAGACATGACATGGATGTGTCCCAGCTGACAGCCAATGATGTCTGATGGATATACATGTGAGGCTTCCAGCCTCCACTTGTTGAATCACATCTTTAAAACACTTCTGCTTTAGCCACTTGGAACAGAGATGCTGTCCTTATGGAGCCTAACTAAATTGCAGGTTCATCATCAAAATAAATATTATTGTTGTTTTAAGACACTAAGCTACATCGGACCCATTATACAGCAGTAGGTTTCGGAACACTCATCAGGTACCATATTTTTTCCCCTGCTTCTATGTTCTGTCTACTCTGGCATTCTTTTATATCCTCATTCCTTCCTTGTTCTTTCTCACTTTCACACACTGTTTTCTCCACCTAGGATGCTCTGTCTCACTTCATTTCAATTTTATCAGTTAATTCTCATTTATCCTTTATTAATAAATTTATTTTTTATTGGTGTTCAATTTGCCAACATATAAATTTTCATTTATCCTTGATGCCTCTGTTCAAACATCCTTTTCTTCAAAAGACTTTTTGGGCTTCCAGCTTAGCCCTTCTTTCCTATCCTCATCACAGTTATAATTTTTTTAATTGGTATAATAATTTTAATATGATCTCTCTCACAAACTAGACTAAAAGCACCATGGGGGTGAATCTCTCTGCTTATATTGGTGTATCCCAGGACCTGCTCTAGGGTATGACACTTTCTAAATTCTCTATGAATATTCGTCCAATTGATGATGGAATAATTTAGTAGTAGGTTAAAACTATTTACCTAGTTCGTAAGCTGCCTCATGCAGCATTCTAGGGACTAGGGATTTTGCTGTGAACCAGGAAGACAAGGCCCTGGCCTTTATGGGGTTTATACTGCAGTAGGGCAGAGAGAAAGAGAGAAAATATATATAATTTCAAGTAGTGATACCATGCTATGGAGAAAAACAGAGGAAGCAAGAGAAAAAGAAGGCAAATGGGGTGGGTATTCTGATAGAAATGACTCAAAATAAGATGTTTAGCTAGGGATCTGAGGAAATATGAATTCCAGGGAAAAGAGAAAGCAAGTGACAAATCCCTAAAGTAGGAGCAGACTTACCATTTGAAAACACAAGATAATTGGGCCAGAATAACCCAAGAGCAAAGTTGGGAAAAATGAGGTCAGACACTCCATGAATTCCACATTCTTGGTAGTTTTGTAGCTTGTTTTTTTCTAAGTGTTATGGGATCCTGATGAATTTTGAATGGGGCAGCTTGATGTTATTTGTTTATGTTGTAAAAGGTTTCTCTGGGGAAAATTCACTTTTTCGGGTGGGAGGAACGGAAACAAACAAACTAGACGTTCTGGTTGTGGTCTAGACCAGAGACAGTGGTGGCTTGTATTGGAGAGTTTGTAAAACTGTTGAAAAGTGTGCAGAGGCTGGGTCTTTTTAGGAGGTCAAACCAGTGATCGGAAAGGAGGAAGTAAGACTGTATTTGCAGATGACATGATTTTATATATGGAAAACCTTAAAGACTCTACCAAAGAACTGTGCAACTAATAAACAAATGCAGTAAAATTACACGGTATAAAATTAATATACAAAAGCTATTGAATTCCTATATACTAACAATGGACTTTCAGATAAATTAAGAAAACAATGCCATTTACAATTGCGTCAAAAAGAATAAAATACCTGTGAATACATTTAACTAAAGAGGTAAAAGACCTTTATCCTGAAAACTGTAAGATGTTGATGAAAGAGATGGAAGAAGACACAAATAAATAGAAAGATATTCTGTGCTCATAAATTGGAAGAATTAATATTGTTAAAATGTCCATACTACCCAAAGCAATCTACATATTTAGTGAAATCCCTATCAAAATTCCAATGGCATGTTTCATAAAAATAGTGCAAACAATCCTAAAATTTGTATGGAACTATAAAAGATCCCAAAATAACCAAAACAATCTTGGGAAAGAAAAACAAAGCTGGAGGTATCACATTTCCTAGTTTCAATACTACAAAGCTGTACTAATCAAACAATATGATATTGTTATAAAACAAACACCTAGAACAATGGAACAAAATAGAGATCCCAGAAATAAACCCATGCATGTATGGCAAATTAACTTACAATAAAGAATAAAAAAAATATATGGTGGACAAAGGACAGTGTCTTTAATAAGTGGTGTGGGGAAGACTGGACAGCCATGTGCAAAAGGATGAAAGTAGACTCCAACACAAAAATTAACTCAAAGTGTATTAAAAACTTGAGTGTAAGTCTTGAAACCATAAAACTTCTAGGAAAAAAACCCATTAGCTACTTGACATCAGTCTAGGCAACAATCATTTAGAACTGACTGCAAAAGCAAAGACAACAAAAGAAAAAAAGGGAAAAAATGGGACTACATTAAACTAAAGAGCTTTTATAAGCGAAGGAAACCATCAACAAAATGAAGCAGCAACTTACTGAAAGGGAGAAAATATTTGCAAATCATATGTCTGATAAAAGGTTAATATCCAAAATACATAAAGAACTCATACAAGGCTATAGCAAAAAAAAAAAAAAAAAAAAAAAAGAAAGAAAAAGAAAATCTGATTAAAACTGGACAGAGAACCTGAATAGATATTTTTCTAAAGACATACAGATGGCCAGCAGGCACCTAAAAAGATGCTCAACATCATTGATCACCAGGAAAATACAAATCATAACTACAATGAGATACCACCTCATGCCTGTGAGAATGGCTATTATCCAAAAGACAAGAAATAACAAGTGTTGGTCAGAGTGTGAAAAAAGAGAGGATCCTCATGGCATTGGTGAAAGTGTAGATTGGTGCAGCCACTGTGGAAAACAGTATGGAGGTTCCTCAAAGGATTAAAAATAGAAATACTATAGGATCCAGCAATTTCACTACTATATACTTATCTACAGAAAACAAGAGGGCAGCCCGGGTGGCTCAGTGGTTTAGCACCGCCTTCAGCTCAGGGTGTGATCCTGGAGACCCTGGATCAAGTCCCATGTCAGGCTCCCTGCATGGAGCCTGCTTCTCCCTCTGCCTGGATCTCTGCCTCTCTCTCTCTCTCTCTCTCTCTCATGAATAAATAAATAAGGTCTTAAAAAAAAAGAAATCAAGGACACTAATTCAAAAGTTATATGCACTCCTATGTTCACAGCAGCATGATCAACAATAGCCAAGATATGGAAACGATCTAAGTGTCTATTGATTCATGACCGAATAAAGATGTGGTCGTACACAGTGGAATACTACTCAGCCATAAAACAGATTGAGCTCTTGCCCTTTGCAATGACATGGGTGGACCTTGTGGGAATAATGCTAAGTAAAATAAAAGGAAGACAAATATGATTTCATTTACATGTGGAATCTGAAAAACAAAACAATTGAACAAACAAAACCAAACCCTACTGATAGATACAGATAATGGAGTGGTGGTTGCAAGGGGGTGGGGGGGGGGGGGCTGTTGACCATGGGTGAAACTGGAGAATGGGATAAAGAGGCATCATCTTCCAATCATAAAATAAATAAGTCTTGGAATACACTGTGCAACATGGTGACAAAAGTCCGTAATATTGTAGTGTCCGCTTGGAAGTTGCCAAGACCATAAGTCCTAACCGTTCTCTTCATAAGAAAAAAAATAGTAACTTTGCCTGGTGAGGATGATAACTAGATTTATGGTGGTGATAATTTCCTGGTATATATGGCTGCAATAAAATCATTACATTATACACCCAAAAGCAATATAATGTTATATGTCAATTATACCTCCATAATAAAAAAAGGAATATAAACCAATGGAACTTGCTGAACAAATGAATAGATGTCCTCTAGTGTTTTGGCGTCTCCACACCTCTTCCTTTTTTCCTTCCAATGCCTTTTCTTCTGCATTTCTACTCACTCTCATTTTATTCTCATTATTCTGCAGTCCCCTAGAAGTCTAGCCAAATATGCAGGTCCCCTGTAGCTTTTTATATGCGCTTGGTGCTTAATGACAAAATTAAAGTCATCGGAGTCGAGAATGAATCACCATTTGCAGGGGTCTAAGTTCTTCAAATCTGCAATTCTTTTCCTTGTTGTAATAAAGAAGAAATCCTCCTTGGGCACTTCTGTTAATATGTATGATTGCATTCTTCCTTCTGGCCCATACGAGATTAAACGCAATCTCTTCCCTAATACACAAGTGCCTATGCAGCTTTACAGGTGAATTAATTGTTCGTTTCATTTGATTTTCTTCAGATGAGCTCCAGTTTATTTCTCCTCAATTTGTCTTTGGCAGATTTATTTTAAGTCTTTTATTTCAGTTTCTAAAGTATTTATCCTCTGGGTCTATTCTCCTTCCTGTACGATGGGAGACTAATTATTCTTCTCCTAATGAATGTTCTAAATGTATCCCATATGGTGGCATATGTGTGTTCAGACCAAAGATGCTTTGGGATAAAATAAGTAAATTCCTCTCGTGGGGTTTCCTTACAAACTTCGCTTTGTAACAGTGATAAGTTCAAAGATTCATAGACTCTAGGTTGCTATAGAGATCATCGTCTTCTCCCGACCTTCCTCGTTGTGCGGATAGGAGCAGAGGCCTAGGAACTACTTAGCTGGATTATGAGAGAGCTGAAGGCTGGGGATCAAGAAATTTGAGCTCTATTCCCAATTCTGCTACTGACATTTTAAAATGTCTTTTGTATTACAGTCACTGGGCTTCCAGATGAGAAAACTGGTTCAAAGGGAGAAGAGGGACACGCATTCCTAAGGGGAGTCTTGTCTAGCCTCCCATTCCAACTCCGGCTTCTTCCCTCCAAAGTAATTATCTTTGTTTGTAAATAATATAAATCAAGTAATTATACTAATGAAAGTCTGAATCCCTTTTGCTCAATCAAATAGTGTGTTTTTTTGCTCATCTTACCTCATAGTTAGTAGGCACCAAATAAATATTTGTTGAATGAGTGAGTGAATCTCTTACATAGTGTTATGAAATACTTATTAGTTGTGTAACAGAACAGCGGGCATTTTACGTATGGACATTAGCTTAATCTTCCCAGAAAGCCAGTATTTTTGGAAATAAAAATGCCTTTGACCAATGAGAAACTGAGGCTCAGAAGTTTTAAATAAATTGGCACTAGCCAACCTCCAGAACTGTAACATGAATATAAAAGTCCTCTCATTTCAAAATCCAAGATCTTTCCACAGCACCAAAACGGTAGTTAAAATTTAACGGTAGTTAAAAAACAGTAAACGACTGTTACTGATGGCTTTACATCTTTTAGGTTATTAATTTTTCATAACGACTCTCTATGTGAAGTGCGGTTTTATCATATCAGGAAACCAAAACCTGAGATTTCTGAGTATTTTTGTCAGGGTCAAACAGCTAATGAGTTGGTAAGGACTTGCATCCTTACCTATCATTTATCTGAAATTCATATTTAATTGAGTGTTGTGCAATTTTGCTTCCTGAATCTGGCAATCCCATCCATAAGGGATTCTTTCCCCATAATGTTTTGGGGATCTGATAGGCTTGTGTACATAAAAGTTGGACAAGTGGTATTTTGTTCTTTGGTTTGTATAGATAGCCTTCTATCATGTTCTAGGAGTCATCAAAGAAAGGCTGTACTAAGCTATTAATTTTAATTTTTTAAAAGATGTTATTTATTGATTTATTTTTGAGAGAGAGAGGGTATGAGCAGGGGGATGGGCAAAGGAGAGGGAGAAGTAGACTCCTGGCTGAGCAGGAAACCCGATGCAGGGCTCGATCCCAGGACCCTGAGCTCATGACCTGAGCCAAAGCCGACGCTTAACCGACCGAGCCCTCTAGGCTATTAATTTTTCTACATCTAATTACATGTCAGTGATTCTGTCCCCCTGACCCTAGTATTTACTATTGATACATATAGATGGACTATGTGGTGTAGATGGAGGGCAGGAGACGATGAGATAGGAGACACTCATTTTTATTTCTAAAAGTGCCATTAATTTCCCCTTGTTCAATGCCCATTTTAGGCTCCATGTTTTAATAAAATCATATAACTTTCCCTGCTGTGAATTGTGTGATTTGGAGGAGAAAATGTAATTAATTTTATTTTAAGGACTTTAATTTGATAAGAGACATGTTAACTATATCATGTAAGTTTATGTCTAGTAGCTGCACAGTGATTATGCATGTGTAATATTTAAATGTGCACATTTATGTAATTGGGGTACCATAAATTTCCTATAAAAGGAAAATGGAACATGGCAGAAAGGAACACCACTTATTGTGGGATTGCTCTATGCCAGGCAATGGATTCATCATTTTTGTGTTGTTTTCATATCACAGCCACCAGGGCCATATGGTAACCTATGTGCTGTAGCTCAAGAAAATGAACTCATGAGAACTTAGTAGCTTGACCAAGCTTCTGTATATGTAAGCACTAGAATCTAAGTCTACCTTTACCTGAATCTAAAGCCACTTACTAATTTATTTGGATAAAAAGCTCATTGTAAACCTGAAATGCGTAAACTTCTCCAGAGCAAATCTTCTATATTGAAGTGGAAAAACATTTCAGAAAAAAATAGCAGCTATGCTCTTACCACCCAAAATTAACAACTGCTAAAATATTTGCTTATATGCTTCCTATGTTTTTGTTGCTGCAAATGTTGCTTTTAAGGAAAAGAAATATTTCTACTTATTTTTATCAAATGAAAAATATATAGTAAAAAATAAATTCAAGAAATGCAAAATACTGCCAAAAGAACATTTAAACAATCACATGAAATCCTACCATTAAACATTAGGTGCCTGTAATTCCAGACATCTTTCTCGTATACAGAGAAATGGAAGGAGGAGAGGGGAAAAAGGAAAGAAAAGAGAAAAACGATATAGAAATGAGAGAAATAGTAAAGGAAATATAAATATAATTAGTTTTACGAAAACAGAATCAGGGACACCTGGCTGACCCAGTTGGTTAAGTGTCCAACTCTTGATTTTGGCTCAGGTCGTGATCTTGTGATGTGAGGTCAAGCCCCACATCAGACTCCAAGCTTGGAGTCCATTTGAAATGGTCTCTCCCATTCCCTCTGTCCCTCTGTCCCCCACTTTAGCATGTGATATCTCTCTAAAATAGATACATGTCTAAAAAAATGGAATCATATTAAAACGCTTTATATTAAAACTATTAAATTGAATATTGCTTGGCTAGTTCATAAGTAGAATAAATAGAAGCACATCTGGAAAGATTAACAGAATTTAGTTAAGTGTTTCCATACCACAAGTGATATTTATTTACTGAAATATGCTCTTAAACTAAAAAAATAGAGATATTGTTGAAGGAATATTGAACACTTATTTTTAATGATGTATTTTAACTTTAAACAGCACAATAGCTATTTTGAATGTTGAAGACACGAGAGGTTTTTCTTTTACTTATTCTCTAGTTGGTGTGTGTGTGTGTGTGTGTGTGTGTTTATAAACCTGGAAAAAAGAAAAATAATAGTAGGATTTTAACATTTTTATATCTCCAAAATTCATGTAGCTTTTATTAGTGTTATCATTATACTTAGTGTTAGTGTTATCATTATACTTACACAGACTTCATGTTTAGCACTGGGCTTTTTATCATGGATTTTTAATTTTCAGATTATTTTGATTTTCCTTTTAATTGATAGGACATTGTCAAGTGATTTTTCAAAGATCTCAGAAATTCTCTGCTGATTCTATTCTTTAATGATTGAGGGGTTTACTTGTTCCCTTTACAGCATGAAAGCATTTAGGCTAAGTATCATCTTTTGAATGTCACTCTCATTCCCTCAAAAATCTAAGTATATTTTGTTGATATGCCATTATTTTTCTAGAAGCAAAAATAGCTGTGCAAATGGCTGACATCAGTGTAATTTTTCTTTCTATAGGATGTTTTTGTTTGTTTTGTTTGTTTGTTTGTTTTAAGGGGGAGGGAGAAGGAGAGAAATAATCCCAAGCAGCAGAGCCTGATGAGGGGATTGATCTTAAGACCCTGAAATCATGACCTGAGCTGAAATCAAGAGTCAGATGCCTTACTCTGACACCCAGGCACCCAGATGAATTCTTCTTTTATTCTCAAAGTTAGACAATTTATCTAGGATATATATTGATCCTAAACTTTTGGTATCCTAAAACACTTTGTGTTCTTTTATTCTGTGTGTTCAAGTAGCCTTCGTCTTCAACCATATATCTCACATTATATGATTAAATAAATTGCTCTGTATATAGATATTTTACTTTGGGGATACTCATTACCTCATGTTGAGTCACAACATCTTCTAGATCTATTAACTTATCTCTAATTGTTTTACTCTGTTGTTTTCATCTTTATTCACAATGATTGTCCCAGTGTCTGTAATTTAAGTTTAGAGTCTATATTCTGTTCTTGGCATATTTTAAAATTTATTAGTTGCACAATGAAAACAGTTGATCTCTAGTGTGTTTCCTTCAACCTGTAGTTTTCCCTTTTGTTTATGTGACGGTTGTAACACTATTGAATTAAAATTCTTAATTAGTTATTCTATGACAGTCAGCAATTTTAAGGAATTGTGAATAATGTTTTATTACAGATTTTGCTGTTCTATTCTTATGGCACATTCCTTTCTCCTCTCATATTTTGTTTTCAGTTTTAGATGTAGATTTGCCATATACTTCATTTTCACCTTCATTAGTTTGGAATGACTGTGTAGAAGTACATTTGTTTTGAAAGAACAGTCAGGTGACCCACACTATATCTGAGAACAGATTTTTGGTCTTGAACAACTCGTGAAGGATTCTTATGTGTTGCATTGGCTTTTCTCTACCTAAGCTAAATGGTAATAGTGGGCAAGTGATGTTGGGCATTGGGGGAGCATAGACAAGGCCAAGTATAGGCTTTGTTAAAATGCATGAATTTTGTTCTTTTCTGAGAGTGTTGATGATACAAGAGTATATATTATACCCTAAGTCAACTTCAGTATATGAGGTGTAGGATTTACAGTTTTTACCCATTGTGGTCATTTCTCTCTTTAGTGTGTTCACTTTCCCCATGTCACTCTTTTTGCCTTAGTGGTTGTTTCTCTGACTTCTCCATTATCAGGAGATACAAGAATATAAGGCTACTTAAGAATTGGTGAGGGGATCTCTGGGTGGCGCAGCGGTTTGGCGCCTGCCTTTGTCCCAGGGCGTGATCCTGGAGACCCGGGATCGAATCCCACATCGGGCTCCCGGTGCATGGAGCCTGCTTCTCCCTCTGCCTGTGTCTCTGCCTCTCTCTCTCTCTGTATCTGTCATAAATAAATAAAATATTAAAAAAAAAAAAGAATTGGTGAGAATTCCTAACATACTGTTAACTCACCACTTTGTTTTATAGGTAATATCCAAATACTGCATTTTATTCATGTTATTTTCTTTCTTTCCCCAGGCACCGGTTGCTGAAAATTATTGTATGGGGTATTCTCTCTCTCTCTCTCTCTCTCTCTCTCTGTCTCTCTGCTATTGGTACTTTCCCCAAGTATTGATGATGATGAAGGGGTTCAGAATGAATCTCCCCAAATTCAAAATGTGTGTTTTGAGTTGAAGTAAAACATTATTTTTGAGCTGAAGTTAATCAAGGCCCAAAAGATTCCAGAAAGGCTTTTACTTCCCTCTCCCTAGCTGCCAAAAGAATTTAGACAGATGGCCTGGTCCAGGAAGAAAATTATCACTGGAGAGAACTACAAAGAATATGGGCTAAGTGTGGTAAATTAAGGGTAAGCTTGGCAGGGCCTGTAGATAAGGTTCCTCTCTGTGTCCCACTGTTTCTCCATGGTGTCTGGCATCACAAACATTTGTTTTCCAAATATTTGTTGTTTCCATCTTCCTGTCAATTTCTTTCTCCCTTTTGAAGTCTTAGGTCCCTACCCCTGCTTCTTAGCTCAGGTTAGCATGTAAGTCTCAATTGCCAGACTACCTGGGGGGTCTTATATTTTTATGGGGTTCCCACATATTTGTAATTAATTTTTTTCTGTTCATCTGTTTTATATCAATTAATTAATAGACCAGCCAGAAGAATCTAGAAAAGTAGAGGAAATTTTTTCCCCCTTTACAATTATGATGATATGAAACATAAGGGAGAAAATTCTTTGAGTTTTAATGATTATTTAAGATGTGAATTTTGAAACATGTTATTATGTCTCTCTACTCAAGATGGCAATTCGTGTGTCCCACCTTTGCTCCCCCGATGCAGCCAAAAAGTCTATTTCATTAGGTTCTCAATCACATTGTTGTTAATACATATATGTTCATCTATTGTCTCTAGTAAGTTGTGAGCTCTTTGAAGATATGAAGATAGAGTATATGCCTTATTTTCTCTTGTTTATGACATCTAGTCCATTGCTCAGTGTGTAAAATAAATGAATAAGTGAATGAGTTTACATGTTGCCCGATCTATGTTCACAATAGGACTTACTTTTTAATAGATGGGCTTTCTAAAAATAATATAGAGATTTTTCAGGGAATTACATTCTACTGGTAAAAATACTCAAGCTGAAGACTGAATGTGCATCTGGGACCACTTATGAGAGAAGATTTTCTACATAGTTGAAACTGGACATCATGTTCTCCAGTTAGGATTTTCCTGAGAAGCTTACTTACTTAGAAATTAAAAAAAAAAAAAATTTCCACAGAATTTCCAGCTAGATGTCCTTAAGTGATGAATTTTACATATTTTAGAATCTTCTAATCCACCTGTAAGAATGATTCAGTTAAATTTCTTCCACACCATCTCTTTCTTCCTGGACTTTTTTCCCACTGATTTTAATATAATAATAATAACAACTACAATAATACCACTGATAGCGATAGCAACAGAAACAATATAAGGGAAGGGAGAAGAAATGTGTGGGAAATATCAGAAAGGGAGACAGAACGTAAAGACTGCTAACTCTGGGAAACGAACTAAGGGTGGTAGAAGGGGAGGAGGGCGGGGGGTGGGAGTGATTGGGTGACGGGCACTGGGGGTTATTCTGTATGTTGGTAAATTGAACACCAATAAAAAAAAATAAAAAAAAGAAACAATAAAATAAATACACCAGCCTTATTAAAAAACCTTTATGTCATTCCTCCTTTGAATCTGAAACTCTGGCATTGTCTGTGACTGTTTTGAAGGCGATGTGAGAGTTCATTCAGATGCATTTTTAAGCTTATGGTTATTAACTTTCCAAACTTGGAAGCATCCCTTGTGGTCTCTTCAATAGCTGTGTCCTCTACCTGACTTTCGGTTTTTGCCTGCAAACAATCATGGGAGTACAGACCATTTTAAAGTAAAATTAGTTTGGCAGAAAGGTTTGTTTCCCCTTCTTTTGTTGCCTTGATATACTACTAGTTTCAGATGCTTAATTTAAACTTGAAAGAAAATTCCTGATGTCCTTGCTTTACATTTCTAGACATCCAATAGAGTACCCCGTCCTGAGGTAATAATCTACTCATAGATTTATAGAAACAGTGAATAACTTAGGATAAACTTAGACTAGGTCAGGAAAGACCTAGAAAGAAAAAGCATTCTGAGAATTCTGAGAATGTGCATAAACCTCTCTTCACTTTTTATGGGGCTGACAATTAAGTGCTTAATAAGAAGAATAATTATTTTTGAGTGTGCCGTGTTTGAGTCTGGTTGATACTCTAACTACCACATGATACCATGTGTGTATTGCGTTTTCTATTTCCCTGGGACAGAACATTGAAGCTCAGAGTTGACACAACCAAATCTGTAAAATGTAGAACTAGAATTTGAACTGAGGTCTTTCTGATCCTGTTATCATTATGAGATAGTATATCTGTGCTCAGGCTGAGCTGACTGCAAAGTTTAGCACAGAAGAAGAAGATGTCTAGCATTTACATAAAGGCAAGAACAAATGAAAGTTCAGGAAAAATTCCTCATCAGGGGTGGAATGTTCTGAGAAAGCAATTCATAGAAAAAGAAAAAAAAATAGAGGAAGGTAAGGGAGGTCTGGAGGTGAGGAGTTTCAATTTTTTGTCAGCTTTATTGAGATATATTTAACCTATGAACTTTTGTAAGTTTAAGGTTTACAGTGTGATGGTTTGGTACATGCATAACTTGCAAAAGAACTATTGAAATATGGTGGCGGAGGGGGGGCAAAATGTACATCTCCAAATATGCCTCTTTGATATAAAGTTTATCTTGAACTGATTATTATTATTTTTAAGATTTTTATTTACTTATTTGAGAAAGAGAGAGAGAGAAAGCACGTGCAGTGATGGAGGCAGAGTGAGAGGGAGAGAAGGTCTTAAGCAGACTCTGCACTGAGTGTGGAGCCCAACGTGGGGCTCAATCTCTTGGTTTGGGGGTCAAAACCAAGGGTCGGACACGTCACTAATTGTGCCACACAGGTGCCCTGGAGTTATTTTTTAGAAACAGCAGGCACAAGAGCAGCCCTGAAAACCCAGTAGAAGTTATCCTTTCTAAGAGACATTTACATTTATAAAGGAAATTTGTACCAGGAAGAGAAAGATGGCTCTAAATCTCTGGAAACACTTATTAATGGAGAAGACAAGGACTTAAATCTGCATAACAGCCTTATCTCTGTTTCTTATGCTTTTCCTGGTAACCTCTCCTAATTGTCTTCCTCACCCCCAACATCTTCTTTTGTTTTTAGCTGGAGGTGGCATTTATGGGGATGGCTTAGGCCACAGCATGGAGTTGCTTGGTTTTCCTGAGTACACACCATGTGTACAGGAGGTAGACATATTATTAAACTTATGTTTATTTTTCTCCTTTTGAACTGTTTTTCTTTTCTTTTTTTTTTTTCTTTTTTTTTTTTTTTTATTATCACAGAGGTGTCTCAGTCAAGAACCTAGCAGAGTAGAGGGGAAATTATTTTCAGTTAGTTAATGTTTCCATCATCTTACATAATTATTTGTGTGTGGGTGCTGTGTTAACATTTAAAATCTTTTCTCTTAGCAAGTTTCGAGTATATAATACAGTATTGTTAACTATAGTCATTAGGCTATATATTAGATTTCAGAACTCAATCATCTTATAATTGGAATTTTATACCCTCTGACCAACATCTCCCCATTTCTCCCACTTCATAACCCATGCCAAGCACAATTCTACTCTCTGTTATGAGTTTGGCTTATAATTAGATGGTTCCTTTTGAGAGGATGGCATTTTTTAATATAGATTTTATTTATTTATTTATTTATTTATTTATTTATTTATTTATTTATTGAGAGAGAGCTTGAGATAGCAAGAGAGAGCAGAGTAGGAGGGAGGAGCAGAGAGAGAAGCAGGCTCCCACTGAGCAGGGAGTGATGAGGGACTTGATCCCAGGACCCTGGGATCATGACCTGAACTGAAGGCAGATGCTTAACTGACTGAGCCACCCAGGCACCGTGAGAAGAGGGCATTTGGACAAAGAATTGTTGGAAAGGGGTCAGTTAAATGGGTCAGCAGGTATATGGAAGAAGAGCAGTAGAGACAGAAGTAGCACATTTAGTGCAAAGAGATCAAGGCTGGAGCAGGCCTGGTGAAGACATGATACAGTAAAGGGCCAAGTGGAGCTAGAGCTATGTGGGTGGGGGTAGAAAGGGACCTTGGTCAGAGTTGATATTAGGTAACAGAGGCTAGATGATGCATCATAAACTGTAAAACAGAACAGATGCTAGGCTCTAAGTCCTAGGAGAGCTTGTGCTGAACTGCAGAGTGCACACCCAAACGAAGGACCTCTGGATCACGTTTTATAATAAAGAAACACAGTTCTGACCAGTATAACACGTTAAAGACTGATACTCAGCTAATGGACACTAGTTTGCAATTCCTAATTTAATTCAGCAGCATCCATTTATAGAAAAAAGATGCTGGGCCCATAAAATTTTAGTGTCACAGCTATCAGCTGTCAAAATTTTGTTTTCTAAATTCCCATCCATTTTCCCCTTCCTCTACAAAATGTGTTGTGATTTGGCAAAGTTTTAGAAAAGGGGTTTGAACATAAGCTAGGAGAAACTCAGTCTCCAAGGAAAGTTTGTAGTGACTTAGAAATCATGAGATATCATTGTATAATCTGAAAGAACAGGTTTGCCTTTAAAAACTGGTTTGTTAAATTCAGAGAAATATCCCTAAATCCTCCTGGCAAAGTATAGATTGCACCAGCAGTTGAACTTTCATCAAAGGAACTTGGTGAAATGACTTTTGGATCAAAATAATCCTTTCCTTTTTCCATCCAGTTCTGTGGGAACTATCCTTTTAGATGATAAGGATTCTTCTCTCCTAGTATGCATTAATATCTTTCATCCTTTAGAACATCTTGGGGAGAGAGAAATTCCCACTTCTATCCTCAGAAGTTCTCCTGGCTGGATTGATAATTGACACAGAACAGAGTAACAGAAGAAAAACACCAACCAACCTACCGAAAAGCAAAGTTTAATTACGTGTGCATGGAGGTCCAGTAATAGACTTGATACCCAAGTAAATGACCAAGGCATACAGCATTTATGTATTTTAGACAAAGAAATATAAATATGGGAGGAATTGACAGGATAAAGAAAACTTATGTTTACAAGCTTCTGTTAGTATGGAATTCCAAACGGATGTCTGTTGGGGGAGTAAATTAATAAAAGTAACACAGTTTGTTTATATAGTCCTCTTCAGCACTGAACTCCCATCGCTGGTCATAAGGATTCTTCTCAGTCTTCAGTTGAAGGAGGGACACTCTTCCCATGAGAGATTTATTTCCTGCGTTCAGCGAGTCAAAGGGTCAAGGTGGCCTTGTATCAGCTGCTTTTTTTCAGTAGCTTTAATTCAAAAAAATAATCATTATGCCATTGTAGCATATTTTAGGATGGTCTTCCCTGGGCCCCCACAATCATTAAGCCTTAGGAGTGCAGAAGGAGCCTTCCTGCCAGTGCCTGCATCGTGTGACATTTACACTACTATCCGTGAAACAACATGGCGAAATGTGAAGTGCAGACCCTATTCCAGGACCCAGTGAGTTCTTACGTCTTTTTTTCCTTTTACTCCCAAAGAATATGATAAAATAAAATAGGCAGTACGAAAACTCCTGATTCACATAGTAGCTGATTTTAATGACTCCTTAATTCTTCCCATATCCTCTTTAACAATGAGAGAAAAGGTGCATCGTAGGCCTTGCTAAATCACAATTTCCATTACATGCTTCCGTATGACATGTGATGTTTGAAGCAGGATATCTAACACATAACAGTTGAAGCGTGGCTAATTGGTTGGCTGGCTGGACGGATAGATGGATGGATGGATGGATGGATGGAGGGATGGATGGATGGATGGATGGAAGGACGGATGGATGAGTGAATGGATAGATGTACAGACAGAAACATGAATGCATCAGTAAATCAATAGATTGAATTGTTTTTCACACTTGAACATATTAATTAATCTTGATGGACACCTAATATTTAATCTGGTGAAAGATAATACCTAAAATCACCTCCAACTCTGAAAGTGTATAGTTCTATACATTTTTATTATTTTGTACATTTTGTTTAATTTGGTCATGTCAAGTGTTAAAGAAGTAGTACTTCTTTTTGTATAAAATATATGTTAGCAGTTGCATATATAAGATTATATGATTATGGGGCTCTTCCATAATTCACAAAATGTTGAAGTAGGTTAAATTCTTTTCAGGGATACAGTGGTATATAATATATTGCTATATTTTTATTAGTATCATGTCTTTTTTTTTTTTAAGTATTCTATATACCAAACATGGGGCTCGAACTCATAGCCTCAAGATCAAGAACAGCATGTTCCACCAACTGAGCCAGCCAATAACCCCTAGAGTCTTATGTTTTCACCAAAAACAATATTAGGGCTGATACAAATATTTGAGATCAATAATGAGATGTTCCTATTTTATAGCTGAGGGCACTGAGGCCTGGAATGATCAAAGACAGTTTTAGTTTGTTCTTGTTCGTTGTTATCCAAGGTTCTATTAAAATTACCGATTTTCAGCAAGCAAAATCAGGAAAGAGTTTTAAAGTCAATGGGACTGAGGTCCAGCATCACATCTGGATAAATGGAAACCTTAGATACTGAAGTTTCCTAAAGCTGTGTGCTCTTTGTGGTTACCACACACTCTTCTAAGGAGCTTCAACCAAAAATCCTAAAATCTTTGCAGATTTTTCTTTACCTGATGTGTTAAATTTAAAAATTAATCCAATGCCCTCAAATCTGTTTCTTGTTTTACAAAATAGTTTATTGATTAGCCAAGGTCTAAACAAAGCTTCCTACTTGACTCATTGATCAAAATAAGATCCAAGAGCTCATTAACTGGGCTGTCAGATACCTTCATTTGTTCATAAGCTTCTTTTTTCCCCACTAACCTTTTACAGTAATAAAAGCAAAAAAAATCTGTATGTTGGTAAATTGAACACCAATAAAAAAAATTCAATGCTCTGGTCTGAAAATAAATAAATAAATAAATAAAAGCAAAAAAAAAGCTTATGTACTTTTTGTTTCACCAAGCATGTATTAGTCACCATTATGCTCTTTTCCAAAGGAGATTTTGGAGAAAATGTACTTTCCCATGTATCTTATTTGGAGGATGAAATCTCCTAGACATCAAACTGTTTAATAGATTATTGTAGCTTTACTAAGAGAAAATGGCAGTCACTTAATGTTTCTATTCTGGTATCATTAATTGCTAGCATAATCCAACCATAGCACAAAACACCAGCTCAATAAGGGAGTGAAGGATCTTTTGGAAAATGTTCTTTGTATATTTCTGATGGTGAGGGGACTCATTGGTAGAAGTTCTCAAACGTTATCACTAAAATTTGAATGAACTGGTGATTAACCGTGCCTCCTATTTATTCATAACTTCTCTGTATAGAACCTGAGTTCAGTTTGGGTAAATGGTTCCATATTTGCATGCATGGATTTGAATGCATATTTACAATATGTCAGCTTTTGCTAGGGTGACTATATAATTTAGCATCCAGACCAGAACATCTTTGAGAGTCAAAGACAGTCCTACTAGTAATCATGTTGGAATAAGCAACTCCTATACAACAGGGACTTATGATCACCTTACCTTATGATTACCTTACCTTACCTTACCTTACCTTACCTTACCTTACTTATGGTTGAAGGAATGAGAGATTTTACCGTAACTGCCCTCTCCCCCACACGAGCCCCTTTTCTCACCGAAGACTATCTTGCACATTATTATTCCAGGATGACTTTCAGTACAGACTCTTCCTCTCCAGGCTTTCTAATTCTATGCACCTCAGGTTCCAGTTTTGCAACGAAGTTCCCTGGTCCCCCAGCTCCCATTGATTAATCTTCCTGAGCAGTACTTAGAGTTTGCACTGCACATCATCATTGGCTCTGAAATTGTTTGCTCTTGTTTCATATATATGTAAGTTTTATCTTCCCGGACATACCACAGGTTTCTCAGAAGCAGGGAGGAATGCCTTATACTAATGCCAGCAGACAACGTATGAATCGGCAGTTAACGCTGCAGTCATGTATCCAATCATTATCCGGGACGTGCTAATGTTTTTTCTCCCCCACATCCTGCCACCTTTCTCGCTGCTCCACCTGCACTGGCCTGCACACCATTTCTTCAACATGCTAGGGACGTTGAGCCTGTAGTAGCCATTCAGGTAACCTCTCGTGTATTCTCTTCCGTTTACTTACAGGTTGGGTTTCCTTCTTCAGGTTCCTGCTCCAAATTCCTTCTTTAGAAAAGAATCCCTTGGAATTTTCTATATTACGTCCTCTTTCCATCCCATCAGCCTTATTCCCTCAGCTGCTCTCCTTGCTTTATTTCTCTACATCATTTCTACTGGATTTCTCTTTCGCTTACTTCTTTTCTAGCATCAAATACACACAAATTGTCATGACTCTGCCCCACCCCAATAATAAATAAGCTTCCCGTCTGTCTTGTTCATCCATTATAAACATTTAGAGCTGTGTTATGAACATGGAGAGCCCCCAACAAATTTTTGTATATCTGTTGAAAGACGATAGCAAGGAAGAAAAATATACCCAAATAAACAGGAGCAGTGAAGGAAGGAAAGTATGGAGCAGTTTACTTGAGAAGGAATATGAATCGTGTCTTTTACAATGTGGAACCTCTACTTCTGTACTTGAACTCAGATCTGTCTTTTGACCTAATTTCCTATGAAGTTCCTACTAGCAATGCGATGCTGAATGATCACCCAGGCTAACATAAATTCGGAGAAGTTTTCCATGTTTAGAAATTCTTCAACATATCTTCCCCATGAGGAGTTGGATGGAAACTAAGTGCTGTTCTGAAATTTGTTCTCAGTTGAAAGACCAAAAACAAACAAGTATGAACATCATGCAGAGCTCTTTCTAATTTTTTCCATGAGATATTAGGTCTGGGAAAGAAAGGGTGTGGAAGCAACGTATAATAGCTGTGTCAGGTACCTTGCATATCACCAACTCCTTACAAGACAAAATTAGCCTCTGTTGCTTTAAAATAACCCTGCATGGGCCCATGAAAATGGTAGGCCATAAACAAAGCATTTTAATGGATTTTCACTTTTGTACTATCAGTGTAGATAAAACTTAACTGCATCCTCTAAGAGCCTTTTCTAGAGATGTAGCAGTGCATGTAAAATTTGTTTGGCCATCAATCCACCCTTTTTTTGTTTGTTTGTTTTTTGTTTGTTTTTTGTTTCATTTTTTGGAAAAAAAACCCACCCTAAAAAAAAAAAAAAAATTAAAAACCACCCTTGCCATTTTGAGAGTCACTCTTTCCCATCTATGGTTATATGGTTAGAATAGAAGCTGCCACCTTTTAATATGATCCTGGGAGTAAACACATGGTTTAGGCTCAGATCATCATCATAGCTCAAGGTGTACATCTGATCAAACCCAGGCCAATGAGAACCTTCCTAATGGTTTTGTTAAATTTGAGCTAGAGGGAAAGGCCCTTTCCTCGTCGGCCACAGAAGTCTGGAAATTAGTAAGACTTAAACTGCCCTTTATATGTAAAAAAGTAGTATTCACTTTTTTCTCTAAAAATCAAAGACAGCAAACAAAAGTAAAACAAACAAAAACACAAGAAACTCACCCACACACAACAACAACAACAACAACAACAAGTATGAAATAGAGTTTGTATTTGAGTACCTGGTTCCAGTTGCCCAACATCAACTCTAAAACCATCCCTTCCTTTGCTTTAATTAAATGATTCAAGAAACTCTTTTCTAGCACTTTTCTGCATGTTTGATTTTCTGTTGCTCATTTTTGGGCTCTTAAACTCTAATTTATGTTCTTAACGTTATTTTGGCCAGGGGGTGGGTGGGTGGGACGGGGGGCTTTTCTCCTGTGATGCCTCTCTTGAAATCCCAGATCAAATTACTCTCTCCCTCTTCTCTACCATTTATTCAATTTCATGTTCATACTTCTATAATTTTATATCTCCGTGCAGGGCATTTTTTTGCGTGTGAGTTTCCACTGCTGTATTCTCTATGTTTTGTGAAGAGGAAAGTTCTGTTTTTAACCACCATTGCTACAACTCAGCACTTTAATCTCAAATATTAGGTTATCAGTAAGTGTTTGAAGTCATAAATGACCTTGGAAATTGGGTTCTTTTTGTCTAGTTAAGAAACTTAGGATAGTCCACTGATGTCACTCCTGATATTTGACAGAAACAGTCATTCGGAAGCACATAAATGCCGAATTGTGTATTTGACAGTCGCTAAGACTTAACTAGACTTACGTGGTTATCATTTTGGAATATACATAAGTATTAAATCATTAAGGTGTGCACATCAAAGTAATGTGCTACATGTCGGTTATACCTCAAATGTGTGTGTGTGTGTGTGTGTGTGTGCGCGCAGAGGGCAAGAAGGGAAGAGTATAGGCTAAAAAATGGAACACACAGTATGATCGCAGTTTGGAAAAAAAAACAAGGTATAGTGTTATTATAAGTGAACAACATATAGATTAGTGGTTTTCTTCCCTGTATTTCTCTGTTCTCAAATTAATATGTATTACATAAATAATTTTAGAAGTGTGAAAGTAAAACATCTCTGTGTCACGGGACCTCTTGGAACACATTGTTGACCATAACGAAGCAGGAGTGTCCACTAACTTCCGGCCAGTGACCCATTATTCTACATGGGGTGGAAAACCTCCTCTGCAACAGGTTGATTCTTCACAGCTTTTGCATTGTCTGAAATAAATAAGCACACCCCCGGGGGGGGGGGGGGACAAGCAGGTAAATAAGCTTCAGCAAAATGACATTGATTGGAGGCAAATGCTTTCTTGTCATATAGGACTTTTTGGTCAATTCCAGTCTTTTACTTTTGCGACCTCAGCTATCCTCTCTTTGTGTAGGTCTTTCTGTTCATCAGAATTACTCCTATCTTTCTCTGCTCTTCTTCTGGGTATTTTATTATAATCTCTTAATTAAATGATACTCAAGATTAATTTGCATTTGAAAAAGAAAGGTGTGCAATAGTGTCGTATGTCAAAATGTTCCACATCTGAATATTGCTCTACTTAACTCACTTTGCTTCTCATGCTACATGATTTAATTTGTAATATGAGTAATGTATTTACTTACTGTTTACTTACTGAATTTTTCTTTCTATTAAATGTAGAGGATAAGAATAATAAGAAAGGCTTTACAAGGATTGGCCGTGGTCATTCTAAGGGGTCATTTGATTTCAGGATTAGTAACATACATGTTCATGCAAAATTACACATATGCTACACTTTTGTGTATACTTCTATAATTTCATCGTCTGGATAGGTTCAGGGAGGGACATTTAAAATATATTTTTGTGAAAGATTTAAATCGAGAAAAACATTCAGGGGATAAATAAAGCAATACTTCTATTGTTATGATTACGCCAGTAGAAGATTCAAGTAGAGTGTACATTGAAGAACCTTTCTAGTAGAGCCTTTCCAGGCTTAGTACGCTGTATTTATCTTGGCCCTGGAAGAGGTAGAGGCAGTTCTATGTAAAGTTTATTTCATAAGAATCACCCATAGTTAAATCAAGCTTAATTTTAAGAAAAATAAGGTCTCTAGATGCACATGCTTTCCGACACTAGAAATGGAATTACATTTGTTTGTAAATGGAGTTACATTGGCTTAAATTTATGTTTTTTTTTTGTGTCTAGAGTTCAACCTTGAAGCTATTTTAACCATTCATAAAAATATAGTAACAAGACCAAATATCTCATCCCTATACTAGAAAAACTTTACCACACATGAAAAGTCAAAATTTTCCCCTTGTTTTCAATTTCCATATAAGTCATCTGAGGCTTTTACGGAAGTCGAGCACACAGTTATATAATTAGCATAAATGCTACAGTGTTGACCCTGAGCTAGATGCTAAAGACAGTTTGTTAGTTCCTCATCATAAAGACAAATTCCATAATCTCTAACGTCGCCTTCCAAGGTGATTTTCTGACTCTCTATTCTCATTTCTCATTTATGACTTCGCACTATGTAGCTCAAACACATTGAACTCATTATGTTTTCCCAGATATCTCTTAATTTGTGTATGTCTGTGTGTGTGTGTATGTGTATGTGTGTGTAGCATATTTTCTTCACCCCTCAAAAACTGGGACACATTATTTTTCAAGGTAGGTGGGTTTCTATTAGGTAGGCAAGAGCCTGACTTAAGCATCAACCCAAAATTTGATCTTAGCTCTGTCACTGATCAGCTTTTAGGCTCTGGACAAGTTGCACGATCTCTTTGTATCTCAGTTTCTTCATGATTCAAATGATGATACTGTAGCATCAAACTGGGAGAAGAGCTTTATTTCTATACAGATATGTTCTATTTGTACAGTTTCAGGTATTTAGGGGTTGTTTGGGTAAAGACTGCCAAAAAATACATAAAGTGGAATTAAGATAATTGTTTCTACACTGTTATTTCTCTGGCCTGATGATGCACATATTAATCTTAAAAATAAAACTGTCAGTTATTTTACCAGCAAAAATAGGTTTATTCAAGAGTAACAGAGAATTGCAATCTGAAATCTGCACACTCTGGCACAATCATAGGCAAGTCCTGAAAACAAAGGAGACGACGCTCTTTCATGGAGGGGAGGAGGGGGTTGGGAAGGCTTCTATAAGCAAAGAGTCTGTTGGCATAAACTGGGAGACTGAGGTACGGTTGGCTTCTCACTGGCTGAACTGTGACCTTCTCTCATTGACTGGGCTGTTGCCAAGGCAGGAGGAAATCTTTTTTTTATTTTTCCCATTTGCAGGAGGAAATCTTTTTTTATTTTTCCCATTTGAGTAACAAAGTAGCTAAAATCATATGGACTTGCAAGGTCTCTCTCTTCCTATAGGAGTCCACAACTGACAAGTGATGGTATGAAAGAGCCCCTGCTGACCTCCCAATTCCATTATTTATTTATTCATTTATCTATCATCTATCTATCTATCATCATCTATCATTTATCTATTATCTATCTATCATCTATTTATCTATCCTCTATCTATTTTTAAATATATATTTATTTATTCATGAAAGACACAGAGAGAGGCAAAGAGAGAGAGGCAGAAACAGGAGAGGCAGACTCCTTGCAGGGAGCCTGATGCAGGACTCGATCCCAGGACCCCAAGGTCATGCCCTGACCCAAAGGCCGGTGCTCAACCACTGAGCCACCCAGGTGTCCCAACCCAACTCCATTTTAAACAAGGTTTCCTTTTGTTAATTTTCACACATGGATAGGAAAAAAGATAACTTTAGTGAGAAACGGTACGTGTGTATGTCTTTAATGTAGACTTCAGCTGAGAAAACAAGCACTGGGATTTTTGCTGTATTTCCAGTGGGAACCAGAGACACGTCTTCCTGCTCACCTACCTGTACATCATCGGAGTCACCTGGTACCTTAAAAAAATACAATGTCCATGTTCCCCTGGCCTCCATAAGTGTGATGATCATTCTGCAGGTCTAGAGTAAATCTGCAATGTCTTGTAATTCTCATTCACAGTCAGATTGTAATGGTCACTATGATTATCTTCTCTGCTTCCTTCTCCTCTTTTTAATCTTTCTGGGATCTCTTTTTTTTTTTTTCTTGAGTGACTTTCCTTTTTTATTTATTTTTATTAGAGCTTGATTTACCAACATATAGTATAACACCCAGTGCTCATCCCTTCAAGTGCCCCCTCAGTGCCCATCACCCAATGACCCTATCCCCCTGCCCACCTCCCCTTCCACTACCCCTTGTTCATTTCCTAGAGTCAGGAGTCTCTCATGTTCTGTCTCCCTCTGGTATCTCTTACTATATTCAATTATTATACTCAATCCCATCTGAAAAGCTAACTGAAGGCATCCCTACTCTGCCCCTGTTGGTGTACATTCATTCCTTTGTTCTTGCCACAAATACTTAGTGAGTGACTTGTGTGTGCCGGGCACTATTGTACCTGCTAAGGGCATTGTTTCTTGTTTGTTCTAATGGTGGTTCTGCTGAGCAACAAGGATTCAGATGCCTGAGTTCTAATCCTGGATGAGTCACTGCTAGCTGTTGCATAAACCATGGGGTCTCTGACTTCACTCATTCCTCTTTCAACATTTTAGCATGTGAATATCACTGTCTAGATTGTGAAGTTTAATGTGGGACCTTTTATTGCACTTTCACTTTATATGTTGACCAACATGCTATTGTTTTATTAATAGCAGTCTCAGCATTCAGGGAGACAATATATAAGAAGAGAACAAGTGACTTTTTCACAACGGGTTTGCCGCCAGAGCACAGGGGTCATGAAAACCACCACTAAACCTAAACCAAAATGGGAAAGGAAAAGACTCACATCAACATCGTTGTCACTGGACACGGAGATTCGGGCAAGTCTCCACTACTGGCCATCTCATCTACCAATGTGGTGGGATTGACAAAAGATTAAAAAAAAATGAGAAGGAGGCTGCTGAGATGGGAAAGGGCTCCTTCAAGTATGCCTGGGTCTTGGATAAACTGAAAGCCGAATGTGAACATGGTATCACCACGGATATCTATCACCCCGTGGAAATCTGAGACCAGGAAGTATTATGTAACCATCATTGATGCCCCAGGACACAGAGACTTTATGAAAAGCAAGGTTTACGGGCACATCTCAGGCTGTGCTGTCCTGATTGTTGCTGTTGCTGTTGGTGAATTGGAAGCCGGTGTCTACAAGAATGGGCAGACCCGTGAGTGTGCCCTTCTGGCTTACACACTGGGTGTAAAACAACTAACTGTTGGTGTTAACAAAATGGATTCCACGGAGCCACCCTGAAGCCAAGAGAGATGCGAGGAAATCGTTAAGGAAGTCAGCACCTACATTAAGGAAATTGGCTACAACCCCGACACAGTAGCATGTGTGCCAATTTCTGGTTGGAATGGCGACAACATGCTGGAGCCAAGTGCTCACATGCCTTGGTTCAAGGGATGGAAAGTCCCCCGTAACGATGGGAGTGCCCGTGGAACCACACTGCCTGGAGCTCTGGGTTGCACCCTGCTGCCAACTCATCCAACTGATGAGCCCTTGTGTCTGCCCTCCAGGACGTCTACACAATTGGTGGTATTGGTACCGTCCCTGTGGGCCGAGGGGAGACTGGTGTTTGTAACCTGGCATGGTGGTCGCCTTTGCTCCAGTCAATGTTACTACTGAAGTCAAGTCTGTTGAAATGCACCATGAAGCTTTGAGTAGGGCTCTTCCTGGGGACAACGCGGGCTTCAATGTCAAGAACGTATCTGTCAAAAATGTTCATCGTGGCAACGTGGCTGGTGACAGCAAAAATGACCCACCGACGGAAGCAGCTGGCTTCACGGCTCAGGTGATTATCCTGAACCATCCGGGCTAAATCAGTGCTGGATACGCACCTGTGCTGGATTGTCACGCAGCTCACAGCGCTCGCAAGTTTGCTGAGCTGAAGGAGAAGATAGATCATTGCATCATTGCTCTGGAAAAAAGCTGGAAGATGGTCCCAAGTTCTTGAAATCTGGTGATGCTGCCATTGTTGAAATGGTCGCTGGAAAACCTGTGTGTGTTGAGAGCTTCTCTGACCATCCTCCTCTGGGCTTTGTTGTTCGTGACATGAGACAGGTGGTTGCTGTGGGTGTCATCAAACAAATGGACAAGAGGCGGCTGGAGCTGGCAAGGTCACCAAGGCTGCCCAGAAAGCAGCTCAGAAAGCTAAATGAATATTATCCCCAACACCTGGCACCCCAGGCTTAATTAGTGGTGGAAGCACGGTCTCAGAACGGTTTGTGTCAATTGGCCATTTAAGTTTTATAGTAAAAGGCTGGTTAATGATAACAATGCATCATAAAACCTTCAGAAGGAGAGAATGTTTTGTGGACCTTTTTTTTTTTTTTATTTGTGTGTGTGTGTGTGTTGCAGTTTTAAGTTATTGGTTTTTAAAATCAGTACTTTTTAATGGCAACAACTTGACCAAAAATCTGTCACAGAATTTTGAGACCCATTAAAACAAAAGTTTAATGAGAAAGAAAAAAAAAAAAAGAAATAAACAAGTGAAAAAATATAAGGTGTGTTAAGTTCTATGAGGGGCCAAATTGGATGCTTGAGAAGAGGCAGCAAAATAAGATTGGATGGGTTGATCAAAGAAAGTTTCTTGAGAAGGTGGTAGTTACGTTTGTATATGGAAATGGCCCAAGAGAGCCAAGAGCAAAGCACGTGTGTCAGAGGTAGAAGCATATCTGAAGGCTTGCATCTGAGAACCCCTTGGAATATTCCAGAAACTGAGAGGCCACTCCACAATTGCTGCTCCCCATGACAGAGCAGTTGGCTCTTCCACAGGGGTTGTTGCCCAAGGCTCGAGGTTTGCTGGAGCACTGCGTGCCCTGAAGCCATCCTCTGCCCTTGGGCATGACAGCTGTCCCCTGAAGTCGTGGCCAGTGTTCCCACCAAAGGCACATCAGATTTGTCTGCTTACGCTGCGACAAGCATGGCTAAAGCCACCCACCCATGAGATGATCGCCAGGGCAGTTACTTGCCTAGAACCTCTCTCTCATTGGGACCCTCTGTCTCTTTTTATGTAAACATTTCACATGATGCCATGAGTCCGAAGCTGTGCCCCATTACATTTGAAATGTCTTACGAGGTTTTACTGAATCAGTTCTTTCAGACTATTTAGGCACATGTTGTTGACACATGGCTAAGAGCTGTAATCCAGAGTCATAGTGGGATTTACGCTTTCACTTCGCAACTTAATTGCTGTAGGACATCTTATATGCGTATTTTAAATGTTGCATTAAAAAATTAACCACAAACTTAGTAGCTTCAATCAGCAGCCATTTATTAGCTCACACTTTTGTCATTCAGAAGTCTGGGCACAGTCTGACTAAATGCCAGCCCAGGGTTTCAACAAAGCTGAAATCAAGAACCCAGCTGGGCTCTCCCCCGGAGCCCGAGGTAGCCCAAGCTCACATGATTATGGCAGCACTCAGCTCTGTGCTGCTGTAGTACTGGGTTTCCCATTTCCTGGCTGGCTGCTTTCAACTACCAGATGCTGCCTTCACGCCTTTCCATGTGGCGCCCTCAGTCTTCAAGCTAGCGACAGGGGACCTCCCTCGTGTTGAGTCCTTCTCACTCTGGGAATGCTTTCTCCATGGAGAACCTGGTACTGTCCAAGGGCTCACATCATGAGGCCATGCCTACCCAGAAAAGGTTCCTTTCTTAAACTCAAATGTGTGATATAACCTAACCCTGCAGTGACTTTCCCACCAAATTCAGAGCACGCAGGCGTACTCGAAGGGAGCAGCAGCAGGGACCCTGGGGGCTGCTTCAGAACTGTCTACTGGGGCAACTGGGTGGCTCTCAGGTGAGTGTCTGCCTTTGGCTCAGGTCATGACATCAGGCTCCCCGCCCAGTGGAAAGTCGGCTTCTCCCTCTGCCCCTCTCCATCCCTCTGCTCCTGTGATTTCTCTCTCAAAGACATAAATAAAATCTTAAAAAAAAAAAAAAAGGTCTACTTCCCACACCTGTTAAGACTTCAAGCCAAAGATTCCTTCTCTGCAAATAAAGGATGATAGTAGGCTTAGTCTTTGAAAATATTCCTTTGATAACTGATGCAAAGTGTTTGCTATGGTCACTAGCATGTGAAAGCTCTTCTAAAATATCAATACTTTATACCATTCTTCCTTTTTAAAAATATTTTATTTATTTATACATTTATTTTTTATCTATTCCCTGTGGGGAGCCTGATGCAGGACTCCATTCCGAGACCCCGGATCATGCCCTGAGCCCTGAGCATGGAGATGCTCAATCCCTGAGCCCCCCAGGAATCCCTGTACTGTTATTTCTATTACAACTATCACCAGCACCTCCACCCCCATAGTCCTTAGGTATAATTTGGTGTGGTTTGTGGCAGATGGCACATCCTTTATACTCATGTTCCCCACTCCTTTCTTCACTCTAAGGTGATTATTTGACAAAGAGCCCAAGGACCCTCTTGGCTCCAAACAGATCCATGGGATATTTTCTTCCTTACCCCTCACCTAGGATGTGATTTCTCAGTTAATACAATGAGGCTTCTCTATGTACCCATTTCCACCCTCCCATCATGAACTGTTCAAAGAGAGACGAGTTATTATTTAACATGTATTGTATAATCAGACAAAAGTATTTTCATACCCTGGCTCTATTGGGATATTTAACTTCAGAAAGCCTCCACTTCCTTACGTCTTACCTAAGAAAGTTTCATTAATGATGGCCTCCATACAGAGTGGCATTAGAACTGAACTGCTCTATGCTGACTTCCAGATAAATTATAGCTATTGTTAGTAATATAAATTAGCACAATTTATCATGCTACTTATGCAAACTACTCATGTTGAAAATTTTCAACCTCAAACACCTAAAAAAAAAAAAAAACATTTAAAGTGATATTTTGTTTCATTTTTCTAAACTGGAGACAAAAGACAAACATGACTAATTGTTCATTCTTGCTTCTATTCTCTCCAATTTATTCTGGGTGAAACTTCAAACCCTTTTCATCACAGAACATGAAGAATGCTGTATAGGTGTGGATTTGATGGATGTGACATCTGTAGGCGTTCAGTTACTTTTTCTTACCCTGAGCATTCAGGCTGATTGAGTCATGAATGGTAGTGGGCTGATCTCTTCAACTCATGACAAGTACTGTCTCTCCACCTGAACCCCTTTACTCCAGGGTGGTCCCTACAAAGAACAAGCAAAGTGAACCACCAGTATCAGCAAAGGCTTTTCATAAAGTGAAAACTAAAATAGGAGGAAATCTATCTACTACCTTAGCACCCTAAAGAGCTTGAAATGGATTCGGTGACATTTGATGTTTCACTTATTGGTATATTATCTCCAAGGTTGAGCTGTTTTTATTATGTTTAAAGATAATATTGCCATTTCCTTTTTCTCTTCTTTTCTTTTTGAATGGTATAGCATTGTTTTCCAGAATTCCAAGTGCATTCCAAGTGAAGCCATGCTCCATTGAAGGGTGACTTTTGTTGTTTGATACAGACATTTTGATTGTACACTTAAAGCATTTCATGTTCCATGTTTGAATAAATAGAAAGAGGGTTTATTCACTAAAGAAATACTGATTGAACACCTCCTTTTTGCCAAGCACACAGTTAGACACTCTCGATATGGATATGGGGCATAGAGCTGTGTTAAAAGAATAATTAGGAGCCAGACTGTCCAGAACTAGCACTTACTGGCCAAAGGGCCTTGGGCAAGCTACCTAGTATTTTTTTTTTTGCTTCAGTTTGTTTAACTGTATAATATGGATTATAATACCATGTACATCACAAGGTTGTAGTGAGGAGTAACCAAGTTAATATTTGTAGAATATGTTTTAAAGATTTATTTATTTATTCATGAGAGACACACACACACAGAGGCAGAGACACTGGAGAGGGAGAAGCAGGCTCCATGCAGGGAGCCCAACGTGGGACTCGATCCCAGGACCCTGGGATCACGACCTGAGCCAAAGGTAGATGCTCAACCACTGAGCCACCCAGGTGTCCCTTGTAGAATATTTAAAATATTTTATTTATTTATTAGAGAGAGGGGAAAAAAGAGTGGGAGGAGGGGCAGAGGAATAAGCAGACTCCCAAGTGGATCCTAAGGCTATGAGATCATGACCTGAGCCGAAGTCAGACACTTGACCACCTGAGCCACCAAGCATCCCTTGTAAAATATTTTAAACACTGCCTCACATATAAGAAATTTTATGTAACTTTTGGGATCCCTGGGTGGTGCAGTGGTTTAGCGCCTGCCTTTGGCCCAGGGCGCGATCCTGGAGACCCGGGATCGAATCCCACGTCGGGCTCCTGGTGCATGGAGCCTGCTTCTCCCTCTGCCTATGTCTCTGCCTCTCTCTCTCTCTGTGACTATCATAAATAAATAAAAATTAAAAAAATGATAAAATAAAATCTTAAAAAAAAGAAATTTTATGTAACTTTTAAAAGCCATAATAAAAGTGGGATATTTACCTTCATGTAGTTCAGTCTTTGGGTGGGGTAAGGACCACTAACTGACTGTATTTCATTGTATGTTATTAATAATTAAATCTTCATAGAAGTAACATGGCATAACACCTAATACAGTTGGGAAAGAGAATCGTGAGGAGAATAAGGAAGGCTTCAAGGAAAGATGATGCTTGGTTTGCATTTTGAAGACTGAGAAGGAACTGATGAAGAATAGGGGAGAGAGATTTCCAGGCACTGTGTTCTATACTGAACAACATAGACAAATGGTGAGAACCATGAGGCCATGGAAGGGGGAGTCATGGGCAACAAGGGGGATGGGGATGTTCGTTGATTGTTTTGTTGTTATTGTTGCTTGTTTGCTTCCTTCCTATGATGGCACCAAAGAGTCACCGAAGTACTAGGATCAGAAGTAGTTGAAATCACAGAGCTCAGGCATACTGTATGTAAAGAGGCAGCAGGAGAAAAGAGACTGAAGTTGGGGGGAGAATATTGACTGGCGAGGAGCCTAAATCAATAGGCACGTGCCCCATGAGTCAAAAGTAGTGTAATCAAGGTGGGCAAAGAGATACAGTACTTGACTGATGGGAAGCGAGCAGTGGAGAGGAAATACATTTGGGCCACTGGGTGAAGAAACACAAGGAAATTGATTTAGGAACTCCTCATCATTCCTGGTGTAGTTCATCCGTTCACACTGCATGTCAAAGAGAAAAAAATGTCATTATTTTTTTGGCAATATTGATGGCAAACGTCGTATCAGCAGAAGTTCACGAATCGGATATGCAACATTAGACTAAGGGCACTTGCCTTTATAATTAGAGAATTAGAGAAGAGTGGAGTTATAAAGCTTCTAATCCGCACTCCCATGGATCAGAGAGATTAAGGATTTAGATGAGATTTAGGTACTTTGTTAACTTCAACACAACTAAAAGTGCATGAACTCTGTAATTAGTTAGACCTGGTTTGAATGAACCAATAGATCTGTTATTCCGGAAAACTCAGTTTAGTTTCTGTTTTCTCGTTTGTAAAATTTACATGGTTAATTGATATTAGCCAGGTATTGTCATTGGCATGATGGCCAATGACAAAAAGAACAGACATATTAGCAAAGAGGGATGCTATTGATGAGCCCAACATCATGGTTCATACTTTGTAAGGCTGATCTAGCCAACCTTGGAATGTTCAAGTTGCCAGCAGGAGACCGATGCTAAGCATTACTCCTCAAGGTGCCAACCAGCTACTGCATATCGATTTGGGTCTCCTTTACCATAGAAGGAATAGCGGTTCATTCATGTAGGAATAGATACTTCTTCTGGGTTTGGGTTTGCTTTTCCTGCCCATGGGAATTACTTATACAGTAATTCCACCCTTATGCATATATCTAAGTGAAACTCTTATACATGGACATTGAAAGACATAAGTATGAGCCTCATTGTTCTAACAAAATAACTGGAAACAACACCTTCCTGCCTATCATTAGGAGAGTGAATGAATGAATAGACTGTAATATAGCAAAACAGTTGAAGGTTATACGCAGTCAAAGTGAAATCACCATCAGAATGGTCAGCAATATGGATGAATGTTATAAAAAATATTAAGTGAAAAACATTGCATTTATGATAATACACTTTTATGAAATTAAAAATAAGATATATAACGTGTATAACAAAATAAGCCCATAACTCTAGTTATATAACTATATAACTACGCAGCTAAATAACTATATATATATATATATATATATATATATATATATATATATATGCTTTCGCACATTTTTAGGAATAAAATAACGCGCACAAAAGTAAGGAAATGACCAATATGTGATGAGAATGAAGATTTCTGGGAGGAGTCTTGAAGATAAGATGGCAAATCCTTTGATTAGATGTAGGCTATATTCAGAGTGGTAGGTTCTTGGTAGTTATAGCATGATTCTAACCAACTAAATAACCAAGTAACTAAAAACACAAACGAATGAAGGTCATGCCTAAATGGATGGTGTCATCAAGAATTATAATACGTGTATTATCATCACAAATTATAATTAATTCAATTCCATGCAGTGAAGTCCTATGTGTGTGTGTACACGAGTGTGTGTATGTGCATCCATGTTTTTGCGTTTAGATGAATTAAACGCATTTTAAAGCATTTAAATTGCATTTAGAGAATTAAAGTCAATGGTGAATCAGAAAAGTGTTTCCTTAGAATATATATATATATATATATATATATATATATATATATATATATATGCTGGTACTTATGTATCTGTGATGGTTCTCAAATGTGTACACATCGTTTAGCAAGCCTCTTCTCAAATGGTGGAAACCAGTGCCCCTCCCCTTGAGTGTGTGCCAGATTTGTGTCTTGCTTCCGATGAATGAAATGAGGTAGCGGTGATGGCAGTTGACTTCTAAAATGCGACATAAGGGATCCCTGGGTGGCGCAGCGGTTTGGCGCCTGCCTTTGGCCCAGGGCGCGATCCTGGAGACCCGGGATCGAATCCCACGTCAGGCTCCCGGTGCATGGAGCCTGCTTCTCCCTCTGCCTGTGTCTCTGCCTCTCTCTCTCTCTCTGTGACTATCATAAATAAATAAAATTAAAAAAATAAATAAATAAATAAAATGTGACATAAGAAGCATAATAATAGCTTTTGACTTTCTGTCTCTTCTGGATCACATGGTGGGAGAGAAGCCAGCTGACATACCATGAGACAGAGTGGCCGTATTTAACACATAAAAATACAGGACACAGTTACATTGAATTTCAAATAAACAGAGCATGTTCTTTTTGGTATAAATATGTCCCTTGCAATGTTGGGGACATAAGGGAAAATTTTATTTGTTGTTTACCTGAAATCCAAATTTACCTAAGCATCCTATACTTTCTCTTAGGACGCCCATAACAAGCAAGAGGTCTATATGGCCAGGATTGGGTTTCCCTGCCAGAAGCCATCCGAGAGAGCCAGCTTGGAGGCTGATCCTCCAGCCCCAGTCAAGCCCTCAGATGACTACAACTCCTGGCTGGTGCTTTGAGAGACCCTAAGCCAGAATCACTCAGCCAAACTGCTCTTGAAAATCTGAACCACAGACACCATAAAATAATAAATACATGTTTTATACTGCTAAGTTTTGAGATAATCTGTTTCATAGCATATATAACTCATTAAGCAAATATCTAATCAATCATGGTTTTTAGAATTATAATCCAAAAAGGAAGCAACTGACATAGATCACTTGTTTTAAGAAATCTCTCAATATTTAATTGTTTTCTTTGTTCTAACCCCAACATCATTAAGCCTTACATGGTGATTAATTCACTGAATTCTGACTTCTTTTAGAATAGTCAGTTTTCAGGGTTCACTAAAACTGTTCTGTCCTAGAACAAATCAGAGTCCTTTTTATCTCCATGCAACCACAGTCTATTTTCCTAATTCTGATTTAGATCTCAAGAGAAGGAAAGGGTGTGCATTTTGATGGAAAGTAAAGGCTGTCATTTTACAAATGAAAGTGCTTCTATTTCTTAAAGTGAGAAAAATATCTTCCTTCCCATACTCCCAGTAGGATTATATGGGTCAATTAGTTTTCTCTGCTTCATCATAAGCAGGTTCTGTGACCACTTTTTCTCTTTGTTGATTACTTGGCAGGTTTTTTTTTTCCTCTATAGTATACCATATTCCATCATTTTCCTTTAAATCCTACATAGATATTTGTCTCTAGCGATTCACCTTTTTTCTCATTTCCACATTTACCATCTATGAGTATTTTTCTATGCCCTGAAAATCCACCACAGTTGTTTTGTGCTTTGTACTCTACCTCTCCCCCACCCCTGCCCTCAACTCCCTTCCCCCTGCTGGCCCAGATACCCCAAAAAGAAATGCACTATGATTGTGGCTCATGTGGAAGAGTGAGAGCACGATGCTATGTGTCCTGATGTTTAGGAGTCCTTAGTTACAGCTTGCAAATACCTCTGTCCTCCCCTTTAAACAGTTTACCAGCTTAAATTTCCCCAAGAGATTTATTCGCCATAATAACTCTTCATTAATAAGATGGCAGCATAATGGAAAAGAACAAACTGCAGGGCTACTTAGGGGTAAAAAGAACAGCACATGACTTCTTATATTCACCACGCAGGATTCAGTGTGGATCACATGGTGGGGAATGCATCAACTTTCCTTCTAAAGAATTAACACAGCTGTTAACTAACTGCAGGACATTTCCTCCTATAGTAGTTTACTCTTAATTTGTGTACTTCTTGGTATAGTAGAAAGCATATCGCCGTAGCAATCAGAAGACCTGGCGTCATCCCTGGTTTTGCCATATTTAACTAACTGGTTATTGAAAATCAAATAGTCTCTTCACTCTAGCAACTAGGTTGACCCTATATCCACAATTCCTATTTTATTTTCATTTTCTATGGTTTTGATTTTTAATTTCTAGCCCAATAGTCTATTACTTATTGAACGTCTTCTTATATTAAACCAACTCAAATCCTTTGTGGGTCAAATATTGAAAATATAAAAGGAAATGGAAGTGGCTGCTGTCCTTCTGACATGGAGCAGGATCTAGATAATTTATATCGATTATAGTACGATATATTAATTTTCACAATTATATAAAATTGACATCTTTTAGCCATTTTTTGTTTACTTGGTTGTTCAGTGCCCCTTCTGTGAAAAGTGTTTCTTTTGGTGCACATTAACATGATACATAAATCATTACACCACTTCCCCACCCCCATATGCCTGCCTCTACCATAGTCTTCCTCGTCTCTGAGATTTTCATCTTTTTCTTTTTAGACCTCTCACCAGCTCACTAGCTCACATACCATTGTCCACGATTCCATAAATACTCCCACCTCGGGTTCTTCCTTCAATATATAAAGTGCAGAACTAGGCGCAACTCTTGAGCCTCTGCCTATTGAAAAACTTTCCCATTGATATTTTCTCTCACGATTATGCCTAAGTATACCTCCAACATCCTTGACATCAATTTTTGGCTTGCATACCACATATGAGCTAACCCATCCCCAAAATGTATAGAAGTTGTTTTCTTCCTTTGGTGGTCATATAGGATCCTCTCACTGGCCATAGATTTGAATTGAGAGACAGACACTGGAGGCAATTGTGAGAGGGGGATTGGGGCTACTGGCTCATTCAGCCTGCCCATGCCCTCCGGTCCTGCTCGAGCTTGATCCTGGGTATACCATTTTCATCTCTGATGAATTACTGCTGTCCTGCTCGACCTTATTGCTTGCTAGGTCTAACACAACACATGATGGGCAGTTACATGGTGTCCCATGGTCACGCACTCTGTCTCTACCGAGGCCTATTAGTGTCCCGGGAGCTGTTTACAAGGTGGTATGATTCTCTACTGCAGATGCATAGAGGGCCTCACTCCACAACTGTGGTTTTCCCACTGGGCCCCGTCAGAACTCCCACCCTGTACCTCTTCCCAGCACTTATAGCTCTACCATTGTAGGCTCTTCTGTGCAATATGGCCCTAGGAATAGACTTGCTTCCACCAGGGCCTGGACCTCCTGGAGAACCATCGTGTGCTCTAGGCCTCACTCAAAACCGAGAGTTTGAAGCATTGAAGCTAACGTGGTAATTCAAGGTGTGAAATATATGATCTCTAGAATCTGAAGAAACTTCCTAGGGATTGCGGTTCATTCTTTATGGTAGGGGATACAAGATGCTGCGATTTGTCTTTGATTCTTCAGAGCCGTTTCCATATTCCCCTGATCACCAGACCCATAAAAACTGTATTGATGTGGCAACTCCCTGAAGTACATAAGTTGCAAATACAAAAACTGGCTTAAGCACGGGAACTAAGCAAGCAAGTTTAGTTTAGTTTAAGCAACTGTCCTCAACCTCCTGCTCATGCTTTCCCACTTTCTTTTGATTTTACATTAAGAGGCGCTCTTGTTGCCTGCCCATCTGTTTGGTTCCTATGTGTGCTGTGTTCTATTAAACATCTTCACAACCCTGTGTAGGTCACGACCTCTTGGCTGATGCATCTTATCAGTTTATAATTATGAACCCCTGGGATCCGGAATAAGCAATGCCACCTGGCTTCGATTGCTTTGGAACCCCCGTATCCACATTGCTATTAGCGAGCCAGTTCTGTGAGAGCCTCTTTTATTCAATCTTGCCTTGCAGAAGAGAAACACTACTAACTTTTTTTCTTGACGTTTGTTGTCTGTCAGCAGAGCATTACAACCTAGGTGAATAGTGTCATCTTGGCCTTTACAAGAAAAGTAATACTTCTGTCTTTACATAACATATCCACTGCAGCCTGTTTACTTACCTGAGCCTTTTAATCCTTTCCTTCACCATCTGAAATGGCACCTTGGCATTTCCACTTTGCTTAGAATTGGTCATCACTTTCCTCTGCTTCTAGAAGCTACTCTACCAGCATGTCCCACCATTTCCTAAGGTTTTGCCAAAGTGTTAGATCGCAGCTCTCAATCCTGCTTTAGCTTTATGGTCTTGGTCTCTTTGATCAAGTACCATCAAACTCCAAGCTACCAACTCACCCCCACTTCCTATACTTTTCAAAAACCTG
The DNA here is from genome assembly GCF_053574225.1 of Canis aureus. Lineage (NCBI taxonomy): Eukaryota > Metazoa > Chordata > Mammalia > Carnivora > Canidae > Canis > Canis aureus. The sequence goes on from NC_135613.1 coordinate 1,238,502, forward strand.
AATTATTGATCTGGTCAGCATATTCTTATATACTGGAGCATTCCCCAAAGCTATCACTGAAAGGAAGGATCTCTGCCCCTATGTACCACCCAGAAATGGGTCCTTATTACCTGCCTGAAAAGATGATGTCATGTCAAAACCTATATTTCTCAGACCTCTCCTGACTCAAAAGAACCTTTTTAAATCCATTTACAACATACTTAAGGTCATATTTTCCCTGAACAGGCGCTTATGTGATATGACTCTGTTTTCCTTGCTTATGTTTTTCAAATAGTGAAACAGTCCAATTTTGCTGATTGGACCCCAGGTTGAAAACTTGGCTTTCAGAGTTGCCGCCTGTGGGTTGCAGTGGCAGAGGGAAGGGAGCGCAGCCCCGGAGAAGAGGGGCCTGAAGGCAGGGGCCACCAGGGGAGGATGGGAGCTGTCAGATGCCTAAATCAGGGACACAGACAGGTCGTCAGCACCTTGTCACCATCAGTCATGTGACTTCACACACTTAGCCTCTGGGAAATAGATCTGTAGACAGAAGGTTGCAATATATCAGCAATCAAGAGAGACATTTGGGAATCTCATGCTTTGATGGTGGAGATCAAGGGCTTGGCTGGGGTTGCAGAGCCTATGAAAGATAGATGGGGTGAGGAAGGAGGATTGTTCATAGTGAGTCTTCATATGGCGGTGTAGGTCTGATTCCTAGAGTAGCAAAGAGTAGAAGTGGGATTGAACACAAAGAGCCTCTGATGGAGATGCTGAAAAGCGATGAAAGTCCGCTTTCGTGTTGTGTTCCTGGTTTTATTTTTTTTAAGATTCTATTTATCTATTCGTGAGAGAGGCAGAGACACAGAGGAAGAAGCAGGCTCCACGTGGGGAGCCCGATACAGGACTCTATCCCAGGACCCCAGGATCACACCCTGGGCCGAAGGCAGGCACTAAACCACTGAGCCACCCAGGTGTACCGTGTTCCTGATTTTAAAGGAAAGGCTCCTAAGGTTTCCATATTTAGGCCATGAACCATGTGTTTTGTTTTGTGTTTCTATTTCTTTATTTATTCATGAAAGACACACAGAGAGAGGCAGAAACACAGGCAGAGGGAGAAGCAGGCTCCATGCAGGGAGCCCAACATGGGACTCGATCCCGGGTCTCCAGGATCACGCCCTGGGCTGAAGGCAGGTACTAAACTGCTGAGCCACCCAGGGATTCCCCTGTGTTTCTTTTTCTAAGAAAATCATCATACATAGAGAAGTACTGAGGTTTGTGTCTTTTTAAAAAAAACACAATATTGAAAAATATTATCATGAATAACTGCTGATTATTCACGGAATTCTTTTGGTCTTGCCTAACAATTTATTCTAATTTGATGACATGATAAATTGCTTCTATCCAGTCTTTGATATTAACCTATCCTTTCATACCTGGAATAAATCCGACTTGGTCATAGTATATCATGTTTTGTTTTGTTTTTAATATATGTATAGATTAATTTTGATATTTTGGTTATAAATTCCATCATATTCATGAGTAGAACAAGCATTTGGTTCTCATTTCTTGTAATGGCTTTGTCCAATTTTGGTATTGGGATTAGCTGGTTTCATATGGACTTGGGAAGTGTATGGTCTTTTTCTTCTCCAGAACAGTTTGTCTGAAATTGGAATGATAATTTCCTAGAGAGTTGGGTAAAACTCACTTGTAGAAAACAGTTTGGCCTCATGTCTTATTTATGGGAAGATTTCAAACCAGTATTTTAGATTATTTAATAGTTATAACTCTATTTGAAACATTTTATTTTTTCCTTGGTAATTTCTATTTTTTCTATAGGAGTAGTCATTTTATCTAAATTTTCACATTTTGACATGTAGTTGTTAGTACTATCTTTTTAATCTCTTTCATTGTAGTTATTTTTTAAAAGTCTGATTATTATTATAGTATTTGTTTTATCTTCTCTGTTTTCTTCATGATCAGTTTTACCAGCAATATGTCTATTTTATTAATTTTTGAAACTATATTAAATACAAATGTATTTAAAACTATAATTTATTACTAAATTGAACTTTATATGCAGTCTCTCCACCCCCATAATAAGTTCTGTCTTAAAATATACTTTATATTACATAATGTAGGGAAATAGGCTTCTTACCTGGGCATTAGTCTAATATGTGTTTCTCCATTGCTTATTTTGAACACTTGAATAATCCTATGCTTCAGATGTGTCTTACAAAACAGCATATATATGGATTTTTAAAAACACAATCTGACTTCTGTTTTCCAGTCTGGTACGTAAGGAGCTTGGAAGACACCATTTCATTTTAACAAGTAAAAAGCTGAGCAAACAGAAAAAAAAAATCAACAATTCTTCTCAAATCCTTAAGAGAAATGAGGTTACAAGGCAAACTGCTGTCCCCAAAATTGGAGAGAAAGATGGGTGAATAGAGAATCACAATCTAACAAAGCAGAAGCCTTCACTGAAACCAGTGCCAGAGTTTCTAAACTGGAACTATGATTGACAAATTTCTGGAGGCGCAGTCTGAGAGATGAAAACTCCAAGGGACCCAGTCCTCAGCCTCGCCCCACCCTTTAGTGAGCTTTACCTCGTGGAGTTGTATAAGGTTCTTACAGTGTGTATCAGAAAAAAATCCCCTCCTGGCTCTGTCAGGAAAAGGGATCAGTCTGTTCTTATTAACAAGGTCTACCTTCAGGAGAAACTATTTAACCAGGGCCTAAACTGCTGGAGTTTTATCAGACCTTAACTCACCTGAGGAAAGAGAAATATCCCATCCTCAGCCCTTCTAGACATCTTGTCTCGCCTACAGGAAGGAACAAAACTGAGAAGCTTTGGAGAATTCAGTTCTGAGGCCCAGGCTCACTAAGAGACTGAGGACTAGTCCTAGGATCATCTAGTGCTTCCCCTCCCACTAAAACTTGCCACCACATTATTCAAGTCTTACTTACAAAAGGTCCTTTTACCCAGTGCATCATGTCCAGCTATCGAGAAATAATTAAAAGACCTGAAAGTAAAAACAAACCAACCAACTAACCATGGTCTGGAGACAGAGGAAGCATCAGAGCCAGATTCAGATGAGGCAGGGATGTTGGCTTTATCAGGGAATTTAAAACAACTATAATGAAGATGCTAAGGGCTCTAGTGGATACAGTAGACAGCATGCAGTAACAGATGGGCAATGCAGGCAGAAACAGAAATTCTATTTTTTTTTTTTTTTAGTAATCTCTACAAACCGACATGGGGTTTGAACTCATAACCTTGAGATCAAGAGTCACATGCTCTTTGGACTGAGCCAGACACGCACCCCAAGAGATGGGAGTTCTAAGAAAGAACCAGAAAGAAATGCTAGAGATCCAAAACAGAAATGAAGAATGCCTTGATGGGTTTATTAGGAAACTGGACATAGCTGAGAAAGACTCTGAGTGTGAAGATATCTCTTTAAAAAACTCCCAAACAGAAAGCCAGCAAAAAAATTGGAAGGAAAAGTAACCAACAGCTATGGGACAACTACAAAGGTATAACATACATTACATGGAAATACCAGGAGGTGAACATTGAGATAAAGGAACAGAAGAATTATCTGAAACAATGATGACTGAGAATTTTCCCAAATCAAGTCAGGCATCAAACCACAGATTCAGGGAGCCTGAAGAACACCAAGCTCCCTATCTATCATCTATCTATCTATCTATCTAGAGAAAAGAAAAGAGAGAAAGATCAGCATATGCTTATGTATTTCAAGCATGAGATTGGGAAGAAAAAGAGGATTTTCCTGGAAAGCAGAAGTGAGAAAGGCAGAAGGAATATTGGGGGGGAAAGTTGCAGTATCTTGAAAATAAAGTGAAGAAATACTGGTTGGATGATGATTCTATGTCAAATAAGATGACAAATGATAAAAAAAAAAATCAATGATTGCAAACTGATTCTGCACACATAAGTAGCCTGTGAGTAAACCGAGATCAGAATTTACAATTAAGTGGGATCCCTGGGTGGCGCAGCGGTTTGGCGCCTGCCTTTGGCCCAGGGCGCGATCCTGGAGACTCGGGATCGAATCCCATGTCGGGCTCCCGGCGCATGGAGCCTGCTTCTCCCTCTGCCTGTGTCTCTGCCTCTCTCTCTCTCTCTCTCTCTCTCTGTGCCTATCATAAATAAATTAAAAAAAAATTTACAATTAAGTGACTGGACATAGTCATTTGAATTACCCACTTAAAAATCCCCTACTAAGCAGTTAAAAAGGGGAGGTAAATAATTTATGGGGAAAAGTTCTTTTGCAGACGTCTTCAGAGACATTCCACATGCAGTTTAATCAACGTTAGCAATCTTCCTCTGTTACTAAGGATGGATATGGACTTGGAGAGTGTTACATTAGAGTGACCAGGAAGGATAAAGGTGTGGCAAGTCCAGACTTTGTTTAAACATCTGTCGTATCCTAGAAGCACATGAAGCTTTTTCAAACTTTGTTTTTTTTTTTTTTTCCTGTAAGAAAAATCAGTAAATGGAATATGGGAGACAATTTAGGTAATTGTTTCAAATATCTACACATAGCAAAAGTCAGGTGCTCAGCATCAGTATCACTAAAAGTACCTCTGTCTCTCTCTTCGAACACCTCATCTCCTCCAAACAAGACAAGAAGGAACAGGGGGGCTGATAGTGTACAGGTGTGTGACAGTGGCAAAGTGGATGAACTTAGGACCATATCCATTATTCCCATTCATTTAAAAGAATAATGGAAGAACTAAAAAAACACACTGTGTTGTTTGCTCTGAGGAAACACAATGACAACAAATTCTTCTCCTAGTACTGACTACACACGGGCACAAAGTACATAATTCCTGCTCAGCCAATGGTTTAAAGCATCTATAGTATTTCTCTGTTAAAAAAAAATCTGACAGCAGTATAAGCACTATTGTAATGATACTCCAAAATGAAAATGAGAATGAATGTCAGAAATAATGACAGGAGAGGGTTTCACAGACTGTCAGGACAATTTTAATGAGAAAAAAACTGCATTTCTAATAATTCCTCATTACTTATTTCAAAGTAACATAGGCAGATCTTTGTATATAATGAAAGATAAAGATATAAGGGTCTTTTTGAATATTTCTCAGAAGATAAAAGGAAATAAATAAATACATAAAATGAATTTTCTACTCTAATGTGAAAAGGATTATGAAAATCAAACTTCCCAGAATTCTACTCTGGCTCTATATCGAATTCAACAATCCCTCTTTCTGGCCCCAACCCTCTTGTAAGAGCCTTTGATGAACAATACACTTACATTTGTCAAAGATTACCCTTCAGAACTGCCTTTTAGATCATGTTTGGTTGCTAAGAAAGAACAGAAATGTCTAAGATGATGTCAACAACAATAATATTGATAATTATAGAATAAAAGTAAAGATATAGAAAGTTGATGTTACATTTTCTTTATAGTTACTATTCATTTTAATTTTATGATTTTATATTTCTTCTTAATCCAAGGATAAAATAATACATAGTAATATAGAAAATAATTTATTGACACTTGTCCAAATGCCACCTAAAATAGTCTTGTACCTTTGGTGGTAAATGCACCATTTTGTGGGAAACTCTAAGCTAGATTATTAGTTCATCATCTACCCCCCTTATTGCATAATTAAGACTTATTGTGGATGAGATTCTTTATCAGGTGCTGAGAAAATAAGAGTTAATTGGACATTATTTTTGTTTTCTCAGCCCTCACACTCCAGTAGAGAAGAAAGACTCCTTATCAGATTAGACTGGATCACTTTGATCATTCCTTCCAACATAAAGATTCCATGATATTCTGTATCTAGGAAAAAAATCAGAAACCAAACTTACAAAATACATAGAGTTCTTTGACTTCTCAGATATCCCTGGAAGGACTTAACATTCATTTGATATTCTGGAAGTTGAAAGAGCAATTTAAGGGGGGTGGGGAGGGAAGAGGTTTCTTCCCAGAACGTATTATAAATCTATTAGATATATCGAAATAAAAGGTCACTGAGTCAAGTGAGCCAGGGAGTTTATATCCAAGAACAATATTTGTAGTTATGAATGTAATGAAATCTTTTGCTTCAAGAATTAATTTCCCCAATGTATAGTTGGCTGAATAATTGGTTCGGTGAAGGCAGACAAATGTTCATATTTCTCAAAAGCAATATTGGCCACTGCTCATTTGAAGGCACCTGACTTTTCGTGGGCTAGCACGTGCCACGTTCCTAGTAAGCAAATGGGGCTTGTGATAGTTGTCTGAAAGTGGCTGAGATATGGCAGGTTCCCTGTCACTCAGCATCAACTTAGGATTTGATAGCAAGTGTTCTTGTCATCATAAACTCTGTCCATGAGTCTCAACAGGGACAAGGCTTCAGTTCTGATGCCACTGTCAAGTTTTCCTAGCTTAAAACTGAGGAGGTTCAGATATGATTCATTGGTGCATAGTGCAGCTCAAATTTAGAAATTTTCTTTCCATATCCAGAAAAATTACCTTTGAAAAGTACTTTCTCTAAATTTATTTTTTTTTAAGTACAGGGAACAGCTTTCTATTTCAGTTCTAATTAACCTGCTTTGAAACCACAGATTTGTATCAATTTCAAATGTCCTTAAAATGACAAAGTCAAATGGAATGCTTTGCTGAAGATTTGCAGTGTAAGAGCTAGATGGTATTGACATTAGCAGAAGGGAAAATGCTCTTTCTCATTTACTAACTTCACCTCGCCGTCTCCCAGAAGAATTGTCCCCAAAACAAATGACTTGCCATCATTAATTCTTTTTAAAAAATATTTTTATTTATTTATTTAGGAGAGACACAAAGAGAGAGGCAGAGACCCAGGCAGAGGGAGAAGCAGGCTCCTCTCGATGTGGGACTCGATCCCGGGATCCTGGGATCACGACCTGAGACAAAGGCAGACACTCAACCATTGAGCCACCCAGGCGTCCCACCCTCATTGTTCCTCATAACAGTGTGTTCCCCATAGTATTCATGGTACATAGAATTAGCAGAGGGTCATCTGACTCCATACGGATCATTCCACAGTCCCTTCTGAAGGGAAGGTAAGTTTCTCTTCAAAGAATGCAGGAATATTTGTCTTGACAATTTTTAGCAGTCAATGACTCTGAAGAGTTGGAGATAAATATCTGATATTATTCTAACACTGTATCTAAGAGTCCCGTTTGATGGAATGAGAAAATTAGTTAAGAAGAAGGAAAACAGTAATACTAAACAACAGAAACTCCATCACTCTGTTTTGTTGTTGTTGTTGTTGTATATAGGAATCATTCTGGGCATTAAAAAAAAAAAAAAAGGACAAAAGATTGAGTAGAAAATCTCATGTTGTAAAGAATGAAAGAATCAACTTTGGGATCAAATGAACTCAGGTTTTTAATTGCATTAGTCATTTGAATTTAGGCAGAGTCCTTAACCTATCTACCCTAAAGTTTCTAATTCGAAAAAAAAAAAAAGTGAAATGAATATTTATTTGGCATATTTTGGTTGATAAATACTTAACACAGTGTTAGTATTATTTTCTAATAGGTCTTGAAAATAATCTCTGTTACCCATATTGTCATCATCTATGGCATATGGCATGAAATGTTCACTCCTGAGGGACAGGCAAGCCATACATGGGGAAGAACCATAGGGATAATGCTTGTAAATGTGAGGATTAGGGTTAATGGAGAGGTCATAGTCTTGATGATCTCTTTACCCTCCAACAGTAACTCCAGACCAGCTGACACCTCCCAAGAGCATGTGTTTTCTTGAAGTTAGGAGACCTAAACTTTTTACCTCTGAGAAACCTGTTTACTACCTTACTCAGGATTCCCCAAAAGCAACATGAAGCAAAGAATCACAACTGCATGGGCATTTTTTGCTCTTGGGCAATTAATCATAAATTGAAAAGGTTAGTCAGTGTTGGTGCCAGCTATTTAATCTCTGCTCTTTCTTACTATCTTGACATTTTTATCTACTTATTAATAATAATTATCCCCCACAATGAGTATAATTTCATTTTGGGAAGCATCATCTGTTAACCTTTCCATGAGCTTTCTGTCTTGAATTCTGTTGACCCTGTCCTCACCTCTCAGAAACAAATGAAATCCTCAAACTGAAAGTGAATCCTAACTTAATGTCCAAAATTTCCAAGCTTTTTTAAAGAAATAAATCGGTTTCTCCAATAAAAATCTGTGTAGATTCCCAATACGTAAAACAGATGAAGATAAGCCTGGCTTGTTTGAAGTATGATGAGTGTAGCATCCTATTCATGCACCTTTTACTAGGTTATCTGTTATTTTAGCTGACCTAATACAAATTCCTTGTTTTTTCTTTTTTAATATAAAATCACCAGTGTTGCCTATCACGAATTATCAGTGTTGAAGCTGACATTACCCCTTCCCTCCCAGTCACTAAAGCAACTTGGACCTGACCGTCACATTGAACCATCGCTCTTGCCTTGGCAATGACGGCAAAACATAAATCATATTCACTGAGAGTTGGCATTCAGATTACTATGGAAGATACGATGGTACTTTGGGGATCTGAAGAAGTTTGAATTTAGACTTAGAGTAGCTTAATATGATAGAGAGTGGTTCCCCAATAATAGTTAGCAACAGAGAATCCTGTTCAATCAAGAGTCTTAACGGCTTGTTTTACGTCTTGGTTCAGATGTGCCCCAAGCTAGACTTATCCTTAGATCTACCAATATTTTGAGCTAAGGACCATTCTTCTTGCATTGTTGCAGTATTAGGTTATTGTTAATTAATCAATTAATCAATTAATTATCCTTCAGTGATCCCTGAGACAAACCTGATACCCTTCCCTTCACCTCCTTTTAGTCTTCATTATCCAGCTCAGAAACAAATCCTACCTTGTTCTAAAGTAACAATTTTCTTTAATCACATGCATTCAATAAAAACGAGGAAGATTTTTTTTAAAAACAAAAGATCCATACATAGTATTTTCCAGAAAAAGAAGCTATTTGTCTTCCTAAGATGTTTGTTGTTCATGAGCCAAAAATGTATACAATTAAGTAGCAATGATGGAGATTAATGCATATACAGATTTAAGGGAACATCATTACCATTCATTTCTTGAGATTACAAAGCATGAATCATTTTAAAATTCACTTTGAGTATAATTTCTTAGCAAATGTCAAGCAACCTATTGTGGTATTTTCAAATTAGCCTAGATATCAGAGTGGAACAAAACTACACACACACACATCACATAAAATGTGTCCCTCTGTTACCCTGCAGTTCATAAAGACTATTTGTTTTTATTTTTCTATTAAAAAAAACTAGAAACATACTAATTAAGGGGGAATCTAAATATTTTTGCATCTTTAAGAGTTCCAATTGATCATGAGATGATAATTTAGATCATTCACATTTGAGAAATTAGAGGTTAATAAGCAAGTTATCTTACATGCTTTAGTACGGAGTGAGTTGGTATTTTCATTATTGTCTGGATCTAGGAGTCTAAGATATATTAATTCATTTATTATTCCATATATGTTGGTCTCATGCTTATTATGTGCCAGGTTCTGTGTTGGGGACGGAGTGATTTAAAAGTCAAGACAAAATCCAACAAAGTTCCTGATCTCAAGGACCCTACCATAACATTCTGCATTCAATACAGATCATTTGCACCAATTCTTGAAACTATTCTTGTTCTTAAAAAAAATATGGAGAGAAATAACAATTACCCTAAAATTGCAATGATATATGCTTCATTTGTATAATATTTTTAAGCATTTATTAGGTGCCAGGCACTATATTAGATGTTAAAGATACAATGAGTGGCAAAACAGTTCCTGATCTTATGGTTAAGTGGAGAAAATGAAACATGAGTAATCTCAGTACTAGATAGAAGAAATTCAGATGTACCTCAGAGGGATCATGTGTAGAATGTTCTATCAGCGTATCAAACCAAAGTGTGCAGTTCAGGGAGGGAGAAGCACCATATAAATTGAGGAATAAATGCAAGCTAGCAGGCAAAGAGTTTGCTAAAGGGCAAGAGTGACCAAGATATAGGAAATGGGGTCCCTTGGGAGTATGTTGATGGTGTAAAATATAGAACAGATTACCAAAAATAGAAAAGTGTGGAAGGAGAGAATAGGAGCAAGGTGTTTGGAGTTTACTGACCAGGCAAAGGGAAATACTTAAAGATCTTAAACCAGGGAAGCTATGATCAAATGTGGATTTCATATCGATCCTTTTAGCTGCTATATGGAAAATGGTTTGATATAGAAACTATTCACAATGCTTGTAATGTACAGGTAGAGACGTATGTTCTGGAATTATGGGCAGGGTCTTAGAGCAATGATCCTGATGCATGTGCCCAGACATCCTCCAATCTTGTATGCTTTATAACATTCTCAAGGCTATTCCTGGAATATGCATAGTAGGTTAAAGAAACAGTGGTATATCAGTATTAGAAACCAAAAAGAATGTATTCCTTGTTCAAATCCAAATGTTTAGCCAACCATCCCACCATTATCAATAGCATAAGTGCAGAGTCAAGCGCAGAGTCAAGATTAAAACCGTAGGAATAAATGTTTCAGTAAATAAGTCTTGGAATGCCAGCAAGTACAAAACTGTTTATTTTATGTAATAACTAATGTTATTGAGGTGCTTTGAAGATTATTATTATCATTTAATCCTCTCGTCAACCCTGTGAGATATAGACTTTTTTGATTCATTTATCTGGTAAACTGAAATGAAGAAAGATTAAGTAATTTGATCAGACAAATAGCTAGTGAACGGAAAGGCCAGGATTCAAAATGAGGCTGGTTACGCTCAGATTTGTTTTATTGTTCCTTAAAAAGGCAGCAACAGGTTTACTATTGTGGAGACTAGGGAAAGAAACTTCTGATATGTCCTGGTTCCCAAATTTTTGCTTTCCATTTTTATCCTGGATCTCTTAAACGTGAAAATATATTGGAACGGATTTTTACCATCTCTCTGCAAAGAAAGAATGCAGAGGTGCTGAGCCCCCACATATGAAGATCTGGAAAAAGAAACTGCCCCTCCATCCCAATCCAGTCTGGGGATAAAATGTTTGAAAAGTGGGAAAGCAAATATTGCTCCATTATCTTGACTGTCACCACCTGGCTGCACCTTTCACACTAGTTTTGGCAGATATGTCCCTTTATCTAACAATGAGCAATTAAATTGAAAACTCAGATATGGGGAAAATATGTAATATTATTACTAAAGCTTTATAATGATCTTATCAACAAAATTGAAGTTAAATTCTTGACTTATTGTATGTTTTATTTTGTCTTTGCCCAAGGGAAGGCAATTTGACTTTCTTGACGTTGCTTGCTTTTTCTCTTATTTCAAAGCTATGATTAAGAACTAATTTATTTAGATCTGGCTGTGATTAGTTGAATGATTCTGCTTCTTGTTGTAATTAATTTTCAGACACCTTAATTGATAGTACCTGTACTATATTTAATGCCTTTCAAGGTACTAGAATAAAAATGTTGCTTGTTGAAGTATTCATATATCCACTCCACTAAATAGAATACCGATTTATTCTATATCAACATTATGTGTTTGTTTTTTATGACTATTATGGAGGAGACTACTTAAAGTCAATTGTATGCTTATTTCAATAGAAATTAGGGGGAAAATGCAAAATTATTTCACAAAATAATATGATGGTCCTTGATCTGGGGGCCAGGGATTGCTAAAATATCCATAAATGAGCTTTGGTGAAGATTTTGCAATTATACATGTATGTACAGTCATGCACACACCACACACGTGCAGATTTCCGGGAATTTGTCACATAGGTCCATGCCCTCAACATTTTTTAGTGTCCAATATAGATCAGAAACTCTATATTAAATCACCTTTCAAAAGTTTAAGAATATATACTTAGACAATCAAATTCTAAATCAGAATTCCTAGGATTTGTATTTTGAGGCTTATCCAGGATTTAAAACCAAGATGCATACCGGCATACGATATACGATAGGGATTGGGCCAGACATATTAATTAGTTGTGCCGTTTAGCCCTTGTCATACATTTGTGAGGTTGTATTGCCATGATTATTTTGAAGATAAATGAGAAGCTAGGTTGAAATGTAGGTACTGATTATTAGTTAACAATTTCATCCATGCTCAAATGTTTAACAAATTCATATCTTTAAGAAACATAAGGGGGAATTGTTTTCATTCTATATTCCTGAAGACTTAAATTATTTTTTCAATTAATATCTTCTTGACTTCTGTATTTGTTTTCCAAAAGAGATTGCATTATAAGTAAAATATCTCACTTCAGATTCAAATCTATCCTTCTATTTTATTCTTGAATATAATATTATTGGAAATGATGAGCCTCTCCTTGAATTGCCTGGTCTCTTATTTCCTTTCTCTGAGTGAATAAATTGTTACCAACTCATCACTCACTGAATTATATTAAATACCACACTGCATACTTTTGACATTCATGATAATAATCAAGCAGCCTGTTCTACCTAATATTTCATTGAAGGATCTTCTATATTATAATGTTACACCAAATATTGTATATTTTAAAGTATTTTTAAATCATTCCATTTTCATGCTGAAAGTATCCTGACAGAAATGCATGGGGGAAAGAGCAATGCAATTTAAATGTCACATTTATCTCTGGCAGTAAATTCTACACACAGGCAGGTGTAGTCTCAGGGAGGTTTCCCTGTCAGTTATCAGCAATCTGTTAGTTCACCTTACAACTTTCGGGAAGACTTTCATAGGCATAGAAAACTCATGACTTCAGAATTTAGGCAATGCCAGACGACTCTTCTTTTTTTTAACTTCCTCCATGAAACTCACTAGATGAAACTAGATGAATACAGTGCAACCTCTGTAAAATATGTATTTTTAAAATGTGATAGTTTAGTTCCAGATAACTTGTTCTAACGTGTTAATGAAAGGGTAGAAGCTTCTAGAGAAAGTATACCTTTAATAAACAGTTTTTTCTTGGAATAATTACAAATGCATAAGAAGGGTTATAACTGGTTAGCCTCTGCAGGTATCAAGTCCCCCCACTGCTCCTAGGCTTCTCACAGATAGGAAGCTTCCATTTCCCTGCCACTCAGAAATTAGGCATGGTCATCTGAACTTCTTTGCGTGATGAAATGTGAATGTAGTGATAAGTGTGACTTCCTTGTGGAAGCACTTAATTGCCCCCCTTATCTCTTCTCACGGCTCTTGTTAACACGGAAGCATGAGTTCACCTGGAGGTGCAGTGCTGAGCCATCCGCTGGAGAAGAGTGACCCCGGAGAGTCCTCCAACCCACAACTGACTCTTTGTGCAAAGGAAATAAAGCTTTGTCGTGTTACGTCTCTAAAATTTTGGGTTAGTTGTTACCTCATCACTTTCTAGCCTATCCTGAGTGATACTTGCCCTTCACAGAAGATGCTTTGCCATCACACTTATAATAGGGGTTTTGTAATGCTCTAAATTTTAGTATAAAAACCAAAACACTCTCTTAAAAATTTTACACTAACGTATAAACACCCCCCTTTGCCCCTTGCATTTCACCTACAGCTTTTCCAACATTGTCTTAATGTCTCTGTGAAATGCGCAGAATACCGGAATATATATTTTGAAAAAGACAACAAAAAATGTATCAAAGCTTAAAGCGACAGAGCAGCTGTCCAATTTTGCACGACTCTTCCACCTAAGAATGTCACTCCGCAAAAAAATTGGTAATGGAAATCCTGAATCCACGTCCATCTGATTCCAACTTTTATGTTCTTTTCAGTAAAATCTAAACCTTTTCCTAGCTAATGAAACCTGGCTCCCAAAGTTGTCATGAGGATTAAGTGGGATATCTTGTGCAAAGCAACCAGCTCAGAGCCTAGCACCAAGAACTACTCAATAAATGTTAATTTAGCCTCAGAAATGCTCAAGATGGTTTTTAAATTTTAATCAGGTACCCTTACATATTAAAATTGTCAAACAGCAATCATTATGGTCCTCAGTGATTAGTGTCTTTCCGCAATAGATCATAATGCTCTTTGCAGACCTTTAAAATGAAATTGCAACTTAATCCTGCATCCTTTTGTTTCAGGTTGCTGAAATTTGAACCTATGCCTGGGTTTACATTATGAAATAACTAAAATTTTCAATGGACTTCCTTACATAAGATTGTCTGTTTTCTAGGTGGATACCACTTTTGGCATTTTCTGATAAACTATGGAATAGCCTAGTCCCAAATTCCATTTTTTTTAGCAAATTTCACTCTAAATAACCTTTAGAAAACAAACACATGTGTGCACGCACACATACACATACACACCCACACCCACACCCACACCCACACCCACACCCACCCGGTCTGATTTCTCCACATACTTGAATTTAGATGTATTCCCCCTTTTGCTGATCTACATTTTTGTTATTGATTTCATCTTTAGAATGTTTTTCCAATATGTCCTAAAAATGGCATTTCATTTTTGTTTGTTACATTTCTAGGCAAAAGGCCAATAGTTTACATCAGATATTGGTTTAGAAAATACGTATTTAAGGAAAATGATCAAGGAAAGAGTATGGTGGAAGATGTCTTAGGAAAAATAGCCAGAGTTGATGCAGCATTATATCGTTGGTGGTATTGACACAGGCGTCCTCTGTTCAGCTGTTTGAGGTACCAAAATCGTATGAATACATCCTATTAAAAGAGCATTGTCACTTGTTTTGCCTACTTAGTAGTTAACTGAATGTTGAGCACTAAGTTTCTTCTTGCAGATTGGGAAATACATCCATAAACACCTGGAATGTTAGAACCTAAAGATTCGTACGCATCACTCTAATTTGCCCTTTCATTGTACACAAGTAGAGCCGAAAGTTCATGACGAGAAGCTGGCATGTAGCCTACAACTAGTTTCCAGTCTTTGAGTAGAAGTACACTTACCCTTTTCTGGGCACAGCTTGGTCTCATGATACCAAGTCCTGCCTATGTGTTAAACCTCGAATATGTCCGGAACAAGGTGATACATAAATAAGTAAACCATTAAAAAAAAAACAACAACAGGGGCACCTGGATGGCTCAGTAGGTTAAGCTTGACTCTGGATTTTGTCTCAGGCCGTGATCTCAGGGTTTGGAATTGAGTCTGAGTTAGGCTCTGTGCTCAGCCTGAGAGTCCCTCTCCCTCCCCCTGCTTACACACACACACTCCCTCCCTCTCTCTCAAATAAATAAAATATTTTAAAAAAAGAAAAACAATAATAACAAAGAAACAAGCAAACTAGCTACATGTCTTGGAAAATGCACCCAAGGGATATCTTCCCTTGCCCAACTGGGTTATTGTGAAGAGCATAATGGCGGGTGAAGGACTTTTAAATGTAAGCCAGTCTCGGCTTCTCAACTGACCCAAGGGAATTTAATATTGCAATGTTATGTTCAACTTATTGAAATGTGGGACATAGGGATAAACTTCTGCTTTAAGACTATGGACTCGAATGCTAAATTGCCTGGAACTTAATCCCAGATGCTTGATTTACTAGCTTTAAGTTGACCTTAGACAGGTTACTTAATCTTTCTGCATCACTGATTTTTTTTTTCACCTATTAAATAGGACAATAATGCTTTTTAATTCATAAACGAATTGAAAAAAATGAACAAGGTAAGACATGGAAAATAACTTAAAGAGTCTGCCATGTAGTGTATATGACATGCAATGAACGTAAGTTAACACACTTATTGTTTTATTATTTTTATTTTCAAGATTTCTTGGAGCCTCAAGCCATTACAAGTTCTACATGTCCTCTGTCTAAAGACACGTGGGAGTGTCTTTTTGCGTTTCGTTGATGCCATGGGTCTGATTTATTGCTGCTGCCGCCCCAGACCATCCTATGTAGCCGTAGCATCTCCTTGCCAAACTTAGCTTTGTTGCCATGTCTGTGATTCAGACTCTAAATCTGGGGCCCTAACTGGGGGCTGCTGACAATGGCTTCCACTTTAACCTCATATATTTTAGACTTTGGGTAATTAGGCCACAGAGCCACTTTTTAAATGTGTAATCTTCAGGGGTTTCTTTGGCTCCCACATTCTGAACAGCTTGGATCAGGGTGTTCTCTGTGATGGGAAGATAGTATTTCAAATGTAAAGAACACCCTTCTCTTTCCTTGCTCTCACACTGTGGGCAGCATCCGGCCACATATACTTATTAGGGAATCTGAACGCAGCTTTCAAATCAATCCCAGATTTAACTAATCTCAATTCTATGTGGTTAGTACTAGATAGTGATTTATCACCGAGCAGAAATCCACTTAATTTTGTCAGTCTGATATTTTATTTTGATAGATCCCCTTGTTTGATTATTAAGAGTGCCGGCAAATTATTTAATAATTAGGCACAGAATTGATTAATAAAGTTTGACTGTGAACAATTAGATTTTACTATTTTGGCTTGACACTTATTGAACGTTTGTCTGCTTTTAGACTGATATTTTGAATGATACATGCTAATTGATTTGCATCCATCATTCTTCCTCATTTGCTCGTAGGAACTGTATTTGTAACCATTGGATAGTCTACGGCATGCATTTAAGAGGTACTTTGGAAACCAATCTGTCCCCAAATCTTTGCTTTATTGCTACAGATTTTTAAGCAGTTCCACATTATAGACACAAAGAATGACTTGGGATTCAAATTAAAACAAGTTTAAATAGACTGCAAAGCTTTCCTCAGCAGACTGACTTCTACATTAAATACCCAAATTAATGCACATCACCATTCAGGCAGAGAAGACACCATTTTCTAGACTCTAAGCTATAATGTCTACTCTTAAAAAAGCAGAAAGTTTACATAAAATATTTAAGTTTCCTGCATACCATATTACTGCATCTCATGTCTGTTTTATACCTCAAAGTAAAGACGTATTTCGCTTATGATCCTTCGGTGATTTTGACCAATATCCAACAGCTTGTGCTTAAATTATTTTTAAAAGACAAAACCAATATTATCTTTAAAATATTCATTCATGCATTTGTCTATTATTCATTCATTCATTCATTCACATCTTTGTTAGATGCTTCTACCATTTATTAATGATCTCTTTTGCATTCATTCCCTTTTTCTTAGCAATAATCTCTCTATTTTCTAGTCAAGCGATCTTATACCACCTTATTTTTAGGTGTGGGTCCTGATTAGCTTAAGCCAATCAAAATAACCATCATCCTGGCTCCAGTTATAAGCTCAGGTTGTATTTGTTAGAGGCAACAATTCATGATGGTGATGTGTCAGGTATTAATGTCTCTATACCAAACGCCATAACATACATCTTCAGGAAGTAGAAGATTGTAGAGATAAACAAGGAGACAGAACAGAAGTACAGTAAATAAAAATACCATAATAACATCTAATGTTAATTAAATGTTGGCATTTATCATTTGATCCTCTATTACACATCTATTGGTACAATAATGTTGTATAGCAAATAACCCAAAACTTCCATGGTGCAATAAACATTTGTTGCTTAGGTATTGGGATGGTTCTCTAGGCAGCTGTCCTGTGCTTTCCTTGCTTTGCTCAGACATCTGGAGGTTAGCTAGCTGCTAGCTGGTTAGGAAGGCCTTACTGGAATGATCAAAGTGATTACCTCTGATCCACACATATCTCATCCTCCTCTTGGGATCATTGGGCGAGGCTGGGCATTTCCTTCTCTACCATGAGAGGGAAAGAGTGAGCAACTCCAGCAGTCCTTCCAATCCTCCCTTTGTGTAATGCTTGCTAAGTTTCAAATAGCCCAAAGCAAATCCTATGACTCAAGTTAGGATCAGAGAGGGAGGATGTTACAAAGTTATAAGGCAAGGGGTATAAACACATGAAGTGTGCAAGAGCTGGGATCATTATTATAATTCGCAAAATGCAGTTGACTCTTGAACAGTGCAGAAGTTAGAGGCACCATCTGCCAATGCAGTAAAAAAATCTGGGTATAATTTTTGACTCCCCCCAAATGTAACCATTAATAGCGTACTGTTGACTGGAAGCCTTATATAAACAGTTGATGCACACATATTTTATATGTATATGTATTATATTCTGCATTCTTACAGTAATACCTATCTTTTTCTTAATTTGAGAGAGATACCTAGGCTATGTACTCTGTTTACAAGTTTTCCCAAATAGACAATTTTCTAATAAAAAAATACAAACTTTCCAATAAAGAAAATTTCAAAAATATTTATTGAAAAAGCATCCATGTATAAGTGGACCCAGCACAGTTCAAACCCTTATTGTTCAAAAGTCAGCTGTACTTCATATAAAAGATGCTACATTAGGGACATCTGCATGCCTCAGTGGTTTAACATCTGCCTTCCGCTCAGGACATGATCCTGGGGTCTGGGATCGAGTCCCACATTGGGCTCCCCACATGGAGCCTGCTTCTCCCTCTGCTTGCGTCTCTGCCCCTCTCTATCTGTGTCTCTCAGGAATAAATAAATAAAACTTTAAAAAAAAATAAAGATGCTACATTAAAACAATTCTATTACTACAATGACTTCGATTTTATCGTGTTTTTATTTCACAATCATAATCCTCTATATTTTCTACTCTCTATTTCATAGTTACTAATTTATGCTTTTCAAATAAGCTACCTTATTTGCACATTTTTCTTATCCTTGGCGCTTCCTTAAATACATGGTTTATGGGGATAATGATAGTTACCTTGCTTGGAATGGTTCTTCTTGTGCAAGAAAACCAAGATGGAATAGAGAAGAGAACAGTATGAAAAGAAGTCTGGATTGTGGATTTCTATTTTTGAAATCTTGTAGCTTCTATATAGCATTTTATGAGCTTAGGTGGACTTGCATACTTCCATCAAGTTACTTCCAATGTGCAATGAAAGCCTGGATATGATTAGGGAGATCATATACGGTAGAATGTTTGAGATTTCAAGAATAGTGACTAGCTTAATGGGTAAGGAATACATGGAATTTTTTTTTTTCTCAACTCCCCCTCTCTGGGAAGGCAGATACATTATAGGTAATTTATTTTTTATTTTTTTAGCAGGTATGCAAAGCTCGTGACAAAGAATTTAGCTCAATGAAAAAAAAAAAAAAAAAGCTGTTGTATTTCTAATGTAGAAACTATCGCCAGAATACAATTAGGTGCAATACTTTCCATTTAACTATTCAACTCTGCTGATCTGTTTGGATTTTTAATTATATCATTTACTACAGAATGCCAAAGTGCTTTCCTCTCTAGCAACTGCCAAAAAAGATACGTAGACACAGGTACATCACAGGGCAGGGACTGCCTCTTCTATTGGGGGTTGCATCTTACCCTCTGTCTTTCCTTGTACTTGTTGCGTGTTAGGAATCCATGTGCCCTCCAGCCACAAGTTCCACAAGAGCTTCTAATAAGATGAACTTTGCTCTAGGATTCCTCTGTTGTGGATGAAGTATTTCCTACCGACCAAGGTCATCCTTCCTGCTCCGGGTGCTAATTTGCGCTGCTCTTTATCCACTCGTGTTATTGATAGCAGAGTCCTTGGTATGTGTTATATTGAAATATTACTAATGTATGAACTGTAACATTAAATTTCTAATCTAATCAATCAAATAGCATACATATGCAGTAGATGCTTGGCTAGTAACAAGATTAATTGCCGTGTGCAATGAAAACTAACTCTATAAGGTGAAATATTGCATGTCTCCCACAGAAAGATGGAAGCCTGAGCACTGCGTTAAGCTAATGACTACTTCTGCCATTCAACCATATGGATTGCCTTTAAGACAAACTGAAATGAAGATTAAAGGCATGTAAAATCAACTCTCTATTAAAGCAGTTAGGGCTTTTCTCCAGATTCTACAGGAAAATTATGCAATCTGTTGCAAAACCAAGCACTTGTCTCCCAGATGGTGCCCAGAATCTATCTGAGCAAACACTTCTTTCCTGCTCTGTGTAACAAACCAGGCATATTTTTGATTCTCTGTGCTTGATTATGCATCTGAAGACATTTACACGGGAAGGACCTTGTAGAGTTGCTGTGGATTTGCATAGTAAAACTCCACAATGTTGTAATATACACTTTGAGAGCAAACCTGAAGTTATGAAGTAAAAGATGATGCTTTGTTTTTTCTAATGTACTATTTATTTCCCTGATTTGCTGGCTGTGTTTTGTTTTGTTTTGTTATCTGTAAAGTATTCTGCATTTGGCTGATCAGAGAGAAAGGCCTTGAGTCTTTGATTGTTGATAATCTTTTGTTAATTAATGTGGACCCGATTGCTTTAGGGGAGGGAGGCCTATTGTGAATTGAATTATTGGTGGTAGGATACATGCTTTTAATTATTACTGAGAGTGTGCTGAACAAAAAAGATCGTTCTTATTTAAACAGATGCCTGGAAGGGTTTTAGTTTCTTTCTGCACATAGAGTAGATATGTTGCTTACATATTTAGGGAATAGTGATTGTTGGTGAATGCCCCTGAGGATGCAGGTCAGGGCTGCATTCTTGGCCACGTCTTTTGCAGCAATTTTGCTTGGGTTCCTTGTCTTCTTCGTGCCTGTCACTCATTCTCCTCTTCCTTGGCTTGACTGACTCCTGGTATCCTCAAGCTCCCATCAGATGTTCTTAGCCCATGAACGTGTTTCTCATCACTTAGAACTGAGTTAGGTGTCATTTGCTTCCCATGGAATATTATTCAGTATTCAGACGAAATGAACTATCAAGCAATGAAAGACAAGGAGGGGAGGACACTTACTTGCATATCACTTAGTGAAAAAAAGCCTATCTAAAAAGGCAATGCATGTTATTATCAAAAGTACATGGTGTTCTGAAAAAGTCAAAACTATAGAGATAGTAAAAAAAAAAAAAAAAAAAAAATCAGTGGTTGCCAGAAATTCAGGAGAGAGGAAAGAGTGAGTAGGCGAAACACAGAGGACTTTTAGCATAGTGAAACACTGTTCTGTACAAAATTTTAATGGCCTGTGATCTTAAAACTGCACTATATTTTTTAAAACCTAATGGTGGATATGTGCCATTATTGTTAAAACTCCTAGAAACGTACAATACAAAAAGCGAACCTTAATGTAAACCATGAACTAAAGTAATAAGAATTCATCAATCTTAGTTCATTAACCCTAGCAAGTATACTAACCTAATCTTGGATGTTAATATGAGGGAGTCTGTAGACTTGTAATGGATGTTGGGTTGAGTACGTAGAGTTCTCTGTATTACCTGTTCAATTACTCTGTAAATCTAACACTGTGCTAAAAAATAGTCTATAAATTATTTAAAAAATACATTCAAAATGCTGCCACTCAAATTATATAGCAGTTACAAATAATATAAGATTTAGTCACAGTTTTTTCTGTTCTACTTCTCTTAATCCTCCCTCAAACAGATTCTCTACAGATTTGCTGAATCAGCAATTAAAATGAGACACCAACTTTTCTAACCATGTTTAAAGGTGTTGGCATTTCACTGAGAGGAGAAACATATCAATGCTTAAAAAGCATATTAATGTGTTTTTCTTAAAGATACTGAAAGGAAATATGTGTCACCCATATGGATTTTAATATCATTGAACATAGTTTTCTGTGTCATCATAATTCATTATACACATACATTTGTTCTTTAGAAACATTTTTTCATTGATTTGCATAATATAATGACATATAAGCTAGGATTCCTGAACAAGGGGCTCATAATGAAGGTGAATAACAGACCCATAAATAGGCATAATTTACTGTGTTGTCTCATGTGTATAATCTTCCTGGTATATTAATCTCATAAGTAATTTAAAATATTTTTTCTGAAGTAAGACAGTATTGGCATATCATAGGACGGAAAGAAGACTTTTTAAAAATCAAGTAAGAGATATCAGTGTGAACTAACTTCGGTAAGATAATTGGCTAAGAAAGGCTGTATTCTAGACTTCTCTGGCTGATTTTGTCATTGTTTTATGCATTTAGAGATATATTTAAGGGGCAAGTTTGAGAATAACTGACATTAGCCAAGTCATAAGGCATAAAAGTGTTCTTATGTCTTACCATAGCAAGTATATCTGTATTATATGCTCAGAAGAAGAAATGTAAAGGTGAATGTCTATGAGAAATTGAAAAGAGAGGCTCAGGCAAAGAGTCCTTTAAATGTCCTGTGAAGAAGAATGGATTTCAGTTTATGAGCAAGAACTAAGGTATCAGAAATCTTTGAATATAAAATGTATATGACAAATGGTCCACTTGCATTCCCTGACCCTAAGAATACCCCAAGCTGTGGCGCCTTTAACGTAGAAGGAAAAAGGACGTAACCCTGTGGCAGGGTATCTCATTAGAAGTCTATTGTAGTGAATCAGTTGAGAGACTGATTTAATCACAATGGGTAACAGTAGAGATAAAGGAAATAAGAGATGTGTCTCTAAGACATCTGAAGTAAAATCAAATAGATTTAGCTACTAATGGAGCCCTTACCTTGTCAAAAAGTGGTTCTATAGCTTTCATTTGGGTGGATTTGGTGATTTTTCATCCAGTTAACTTTCCTTGATGATTTTGTGTTTGGAACGGCATTGGTCAATGATGCACATATTTCAACCAGGTACTCTTGAAAAGCATCATTCCTCGTCTGCCAATGGACATATAGTTAAAATTTCAGGAGCCACTTTTTTTTTCAGTTTTTGAAAATTCATATGATAGAATAATTTACAATGGAGGAACTTAAGAATTTGTAGAGGATATAAGGTTAGGAAACTAAGTTCTCTGAGAAGAACATTATATTAATGAACTTTCATATACTATTATGGTTGCTTAGTACTATACTTCTTATTATTTTGCTTTAGTAAAGACGGCATTTTATACATCTAAATACATTTGGCATTTTACACATCTAAATACATACGGTAAGCATTTTATACAGCTTATCTTAATCTAAATTCTGTTTACCTATGTAATACAAACTCTTGAGATTTGATACTAGTTGAAATATTTTGTTACTATCATATTTTACATATCATCTAGAGACTTATTTCAGAACTAATTTAAGCATAATCCATTTCCTTAATAATTCATATTAGTTTTTTTGAGGAATCATAAGTAGATATGTCCCTTTGTTTTATTTTTACTTTCTTTTTAATAGTGTAGTAGTGTCTTCAAAGGGAAAAATACTCTGTAAGGTGGCAGCTTTTCATAGACACAATTTCAAATCTCTTGTGACAGAGCAAACTATTTCATATTTGCAATGAGTTCTTCAAATTTAGATGCTGTGATTTCTGAATCTCAAAGTTTACTTTGGGTTTTTTACTATGATATACTTCAAGTATCTGGATTTGGTTGGAAGAACATGACTCTTTAATCAAGGTTTTTGTTTAAGTACTCTTTAATTGTTAAAGAATAACTCATACTTTAGGACAAGCTATTGTTTAAGTTATATTTTGATTGTATTTGGAATTGAAATGTATGCAGCATTTATTTTATCTGTAAATGTTCAGCAAGCCTTATCTGTAAAAGCCCAAATAATAAATATTTTAGCCCTAATGGGCCATATGGTTTCGGCCACAACTACTCAATTTTACCTTTATCAAAGGAAAGTTAGTTGGATAATACAATAAAGCCATTTACAAAAACAGTGAGGTGGCAGGTCTTGGCCTACAGCCTTTAGTTTGTCGACCTCTGATTGAATGGTATGTAAAACAGTAAATGAAATGATAGAGTATCCAACACTAACATTTGGTTTTACACACAGACTTTAGGCTCAATACCTAAATAACTTATTCATTTGTTAGTGTGGTGTCAGTCTTTCTCTCTATTGCTGATTATGAATGTTCTATTAAAGCCACCAAAACAATGTGGCTGAAGGAATAGGATCTTGCTTGTAAATACCTTCATCCTTAAAAGAAAAAAAAAAAAAAAAAAACCAGATACAGAGAGAGATGCATCAAATAGTGTAAATCAATTAAATAAATTGGCCAAAGGAAACCAATGGTAAAAAAAAAATATTCTTGGGGGTACATTTGATTCATAAGAGGTGTACAATAATAAAATCCAAAATTTGCCTCTGTTTTGTTCCCAACACAAAGGAAACCTGGTTAATTATAAAGATTTTTTTTGGATTATAAAGATTTTTTTGCTAAAATATTTTTAAATGATTTAATGTCTTAAAATTAGATATTTCTGGGTTCCTACTTTAAAAAAAAAATCTTTCTGAAATAAAAAGGTATGATTTTGAGCTGTCCAGAGAGAAAAACATATCACTAGGGATTTTCTTTTTAGTGCTTTCTTAAAGTAAGACATTATAACACCAAATTGGAATTTTTTGAGTGTGTCAATAATGAAATAGCAAATAATTGGTTAATATCCATGAAATACTTTATTGATGTTGTCCTTTTGTTGGGGGTAGAGGCTTTATGATAGTTGATGGGATCCAGAAATGCTGCTGACTGATGGCATGGTTTGAGGTGAGGACAGAGTAGAATTTAGAGAATATAAGTAATGTTGTCATAAGAAGTCTGACTAGCTTTTGATATTTAGCGGCTGATAGCTGTTAAGCCCCATCCTTCCTTCTTTCCCTTGTACTCTACATCTGGACAAACTGATAAAAATGCCCGAGTGTTCCTTTCTTTGTCACTGGCAAAGGATTCAAGTAGACAAGTCCCTGCTTCCATGCAGAAGTCTCATTTGGCTCCACCCCCTAACCACAATAAAAACTTTCCTTTTCTTGTTCTTTCAAGCCATTTTGGAGCTTCTAAGGAGGCCTGCCTTGCTCTCTCCAGACATCTCAATTACCTAGGTAATACCTCTTTTCATAAACACTTGGTGTGTGTGTTGGGGTGGGGGATGTTTTCAGTGTTGACCTCTAAATCTAATTTTAGGTGGGAGTCCCTCCTGTTTTTGTAGAGTGACTATAACAGAAGTGCTTACAAATACTGATATCTATCAAATTGTAAAAATCTGAGTTTCTGCCTTGTTCCACTATGAGCCTGACCACCACCAGCATCACCCTCACCACCATGAACTCTTCTACATAGGTCATGGCATAATTAGAGCTTTGCATCAGGAAAATGCTTCTAGCACCTCTCTAGATGCAGAGAAGAGGTGGGAAGGTTTAGAGCAGAGCTTATGACGTTTGGCCAGGCAAAAGAAAAATAAGGGTAAATGTGAATGAGAAGTTAAGGGAATTTAGCAAGTGACTGTATGTTTGCAATACTGCAGATGGAATGATAGAGGGAGAGATGGCAGAAGAGAAAAGAATCAATGACCACACCAAGGTTTCAAACTTTAGTGATTTTAGTTTTAGGATGCCAGAAGGAAGAGCAGGATTTGTCAGAAAATGAGGTCTTTTTTGAAATTTCTGAATTTGATCTTCTGAAGGGTTATGCAGTTAAAAATAACTATAAGAGAACTGGAGCTGAACCTGTCTAGCAGAGGACTAGATATAAGGATGAGGAATCATCTCCAGAATGATAGAAGAAATTACATTACTGGATAAAGTCCTTATGGGTGAGCTTAGAGGGAAGAGAAGGGAATGGTGGGACACTTTACATTTGTAATTATATGTCAGGAAAAATACTAAAGTAATTAGAAGAACTATGATATAGTTTAGTAGCAAAATAAATAGTTCCTTTAGAACTTCAGATCATCAACACCAATATAGGTGATCAATACCAGATTGCATCCTGTCAAAAAAAAATCAATTGTTTAAACACACTAAAGAGTTTGAGGTACAAACTGGATGCAAAATGGATGCAAAATGCCACTGACAATTATATTTTACTTACTGAGTTGATTCCATTAAGAAACAATAACTTTTGAATGTTACTGACAGGATTTGCAAAATTGTCAGGCTATACAACCACTCTGGTCAAAGTGGCTAAAAGAAGGAAAGAAATGTATAATTTCCTGGTTGAATGACATAATGAGTATAATTAACTTAGTTAGTCATTATTAAAGTAGCACTCTATGCTGGAAACAATAGCGACTCTTTGGGGCAAGAGGCTTTTCAATTGTACCTAAAATATTTTCAGAAATCACATATGCCATAAATCTTTAAGTTAACCATTTATGCATGATTTTTTGCTATGTGGATTTTTAAAAATATTGCCCTTGGAATGTTGCTCTAAAAAGACATATAACTAAATGGTAGAGAGATGACTGCATAAAAACGAAGACATTAAAAATGAGTTTGAGATGCATTTTACTTAGCCTTGAATACTAAATAAAGAGAAGTGAGTTGGTTTGATGTTCCTGTCTGACTTACATAAATATCTTTGAAAAGAAGAAAACATACCCTCCTTAGGAGACAGTTGGGTACGGCAGATTGCCATAGAAAATGACAACTTGCTGATTCTTGCCTGACTTAAAATCTTCAAGTATTAAAACTCATAGTAAATGATGGGAATTTTATAAATGAATGAGAAAAGAAGCAAATTATGTATATATGTGTATCTCCATGTCCTCTTTAACATATATAAATCGAACACATTCCATATGTCCTGTAATTCCGATTAATACCATGATGAAAGACTAATACACCCTCTTTAAGGCTAGCAAAGATATCTTATTTGCTTCATATCAAGGAAAGAGTCACGATACAGATGAAGTCCCTTGAGTGTTGCCTTGTAATAGAGCTGATCTATTTGTGTCTCTGAACTTTAGGGAAGGAAAAGACTGAAGGGCACGTGTCAACCATGGTTGGCTTTTTTGCCTAAGTCCTACAATGATGAGAAAATGTTCATTTCACAGATGAACATCTGTAAACATCTTCTTATACTGAGGTCTATTCTAATTTGAACCAAAAGGCCCTCAGAAACTTGAGATTTATGTGCTTCAATTAACGTGGCCCAATCTATTGTCAAAACCAAAGCTGCAAATCTGAAATCACCTCCATCATAGACATATAAAAACCACCAAATTTCTTCACATGCTAAGGAAACAACATAAAAGATCATTAAATCATTGTTCTTAAAAATCTACTTTTCTCTTCCTTTCACCCTTCATTTAAGCCCTTTTCCCCCCTTTTTAATTCTGCTGGCCAACTCAGAGGTATTGTAGACTCATCACCCTTTCTTCAGTTTTATTTTATTCAATTATAAATTCAATAAAAATTATATTTGAATTATAAATTCAAATTCAATTATATTTTATCAAAGAGACATTGCAAGTGAGTTTGCTGATCCCATAGGTAAAATGCGAAGCCCCTTAAGGCAAAAATATAAGAATAATTTAATGAGATCTATGACTAGTTTGTATTTCTAACATTTTACAAATTAGTTATGTATTGTAGGATGAATTTTCCTAGGGTAATATATTTCATATTATTTTTCCATAGCAAGACACATTAATTGCCTGGGAATTGAAGTACAACTGTATAAAAGACATAGCTTTTATTGCTGGGCCAAACAAACAATTATAGAGAGACTGTTTACCGAAGTCCATGTTCATGAATAATACGGCAAAATTTGTCTAAAAACATTAGACTGTTTAACAATAATTTTTATTTTGTTTGTGTTTAAATATTTAAATCAAATGTCCTTAGTGTTCTAGTTCTTTGAATTTTGTTGAAAATATGTAAAAATGTAATTGTTTCCTTTGCTTAAAAACTAAAAATTTTTCATCTACCCTCTAATTCTTAATAGAAGTATTGATTGCATTACAGCTTTTGAAGAGAAAAAAATGGCTAAGACTATTTCTTTACATTTTTAGCTTTCTGAAATTTTCTTTTTAGATATATGTAGCTGAAATCATAAATCTGTGTGTTTGACAGTGATCAGTTGGTCTGCTTAATATGGTCACCCCAAGTAAATAACTTTGACTCCAAAAAGTAATTGCTATGTAAAGCTGTGTATTTTTCTTAATTATAGGAGCAACTAATTCATACTTATCCTCACATATCCTCCCCATATGAATAAACCTAAAAATTCATGATTTTTCCCTTTTATAATCAATTCACCTCAATTTTCTAACATATCATTGGCAAAAAGTGGAAAGTTGACAAGTAATTGCTAAAAAGCAGAATGATAAATGCAAATTTAAAAATCAAAGCAGAATTTCATTGGATTAATGTGGTTGGTATGCTTAATGCATCCCTCAGTTTATAATATGAATTAGGTACTTAAGAAAATATAAAAAAAAAAAGCTTAATGGCTAGTTTTAAAAACTATGGGTCTAAACAAAGATGTTTCAATATTTATAGCTATTTATAAATATTAAGTAGAGAAGCCAAGTATTCCCCATTAAATAGTAGATTTAAGCTATATGCATGAAATCTTAATTTCCAAATGCCATTCTAACTCTTGCAAATGTTGTAATTTTTCTTGTTAAACTATCATATGAAACTATATTTTAGACTTAGGCTCTGGTTGTTAAAATTTTCTTTTTTTACTTTCTTAGAAACCAAGAAGAACCATTTGGATAGAAAACTTGTATGCCAACATATTTGATATCCAAAGATGCTTATAATGGATTTGTTGCCAGTAAGAGGACATACCTGCTGAGGATGGAGACAAACTTTCTTTAAGCCATCCACACATTCAGTTCACCCCATAGATCCCAAACAAGCACGCACATTTCCCGTATTGAATGGTAGAAAGAATACTATGAAACTTCATAACTAATATTCATAACTAATATTGAAAAAGATATCAACCTGACCTACTCAAATTTCTACCTCTGGTCCAAAGAGCATGAAAAGGACAAAGAGTACTGTGATTGGTTCAGTGTAGGGAAATGTCCCAAACTCTGTGGTCGGGGGATCAAGATCTATTTCCAAAAGGAATATGGATTTGCTGTGCAGCCGAGGGTAGAATGGCATCATTTAATTGGTCATTGTTTCCTTATTGATTTCTAATATTGCTCATTTTATTAAAAGTCTGCTTTACTTAACTCAAAATATAGTTAATTTCCAAGTGATTCCAAATAGCTCAGACATTGGTGTGGTGCTAAAACAAAACAAACAAACAAACAAACAAAAACAAAGACGAATTTTTAGGTTTAAATGGGTAGCTCAGTTGGTTAGGCTCCTGACTCTTGATTTCAGCCCAGGTCTTGATCATGGAATCAAGGGTCATGAAATCAAGCCCTGCATCAGGCTTTGAGCTCAGCAGGGAGTCTGCTTGAGATTCAATCTCTCTCCTCCCTCTGCCCCTCCCTTTGCTTGCAGTGACCGCATGCTATCTCTCTAAAATAAATAAATCGTTTTTTTTAATAGCATATCTACAAAATGAATATGACCAAAATTCCACCTACCTGAAGTCATGATAAACCCACTTGATGTTACTGAGTCAGGTTGGATAGGAAGACCAACAAATAAGCTACATTTTTCCAGATGTTAGAGATCTGAAAACAGGTTACAGGAACAGCAATATCCTGCTCTGAATTAACTTTACCAACCAGATTGCTAAGGCTAAAGGGAAAGAAAAGTAAAATGCCTAAGCAAACTCCGGGGACTTTACAACAAGAGGATTGTGAAGGATGTTTGCTGGTACAGATTGCTACATGGGATAAACCTAGTTTTATGCTTCTATTTACATATTAATTGTAATTCAACTATGGCATAATTAGGAAGGCTCAATATATGGTTGTATAAAAACACCAATTGCATAAACAATAAGTATTGGGCTTTTGAGGATTGATACAAAGTTTACTTAAAATGCTGTCACAGTTCTTGTCTCTTGATTTTATTCATGCTGTTTCCATTTTAATGATTGATTTATTATTTCTCATAAATTGAAATGAAGCTACTTTTGGCAGCAATACTCTTTCATTCCATTATAATTTCACAGGGAAAAAATTTTCTTGAAGACTTTAGACATCAGAGTTAGTGATTTTTTTTTTTTTCAAACTAGGGAATCTCTCACAGAAGGTTGAAAATTATTTGTCTTATGCATGGAGATTAGAATAGCATCATGCTAAATTGACATGTTATATTCTTTAGGGATTCAAGAAGATAAAAATTAAAATATTTAGGATTTCAAACATTAAAGCAAAAAGAATTAGAACCAAGCCATTACATAAATATAATACTAAACTAATGTTAAGCTATTTATAAATAATATAACTTATTAAACATATGAAATATGATAGAAATCATTGTATCATATATTATGAGCTCAGGGGCAAAGGAGGTGCCAGGTGACTGTTCTCTCGGTGGTTTTGCAAAGTATATGAAGAAGAAGTCTGAAGCTGTTGAACTAGGGAAGAAGAGAAAGACCTTTTCTTTGGCTTCATTTTTTCTTTTTTCCTCATTTTATCCTTCTCTTTTACATCTTATTGTCTCATCTTTCTCTTCAGTTATTTTTATATCTTATCCTTTTCTTTGATAGTACCTGATTTTCCCAAAGTCTCTTAATCAACATGAAATATCTACCGTAGCACCCCCTTTCAATACGTATGTAACGACCAGCTATGGAGAGTACTACAGGGATTTGGTGGGAGTGCAGAGCGATGGGATATAAAAGTGAAATATCTATTATCAGGAAATATTAGTAATGACAATATGATCATGCTGCCATTTCTGCCCCACTTTGTTAAACGACTGCTTTATTCACTCAGTAGAATTACCTCTGTAATAGGAGATCTTAAACAGTTTGGGCCCTGGACCCCATAAGCAGTGTGGTGAAGTCCATGGACCTCGTCTCAGAATACTTTATAAATACATAAAATAAAATACTTATAATTATAAAAGAAACAAATTGCTAAAAAGTACAAATGTATAATATAATCATTCATGGGCTTTTAAAACTAAATATTAAATAACATGTCCAGCTGTGTTATAATAGCAATCATAATTTCAGAATAGTGATGATATCAGTGATATTTATAGATATCTACACAAATGTAATTTAATAAAAGAGTACAGATATAAATTGTGTGTGGTTTCTACTGGTTGACAAAGTCACAAGTAACTGCTTGATTATACTGTGGCTTGATAATATTTTCATTCCAAATTCCTATTTGAAAGTAATGAAAAATTTCAGTTAAAGACTAATGAAACTAAAGAGGTACTTATGTTTTATTTGCCATCTAAATTCAGAATAACATCAATTCTATCCAAAGACCCCACGTTAATAACGCTCGTTGAAGATACAAATCCATATTGTTTCATCTCTCAGTTGATTTCATCAATTTCTCTAAGCCGGAAGTTTACAAATTATTGGACCAGCAATTCACTTGGGAACTTTACTTTAAATTTTCTTTCAAAAATTCAGCTTCTAGGGCCTACTCTCCAATAGAGCTCTGGACAGCATTATTGGAGAGAACTATAGTGCCTACCCACAATGGGGGACCTTTTAAAGAGAAATTGTCTCAGAATCCTCTGTGAAACTATGCCAAAAAATTCTTCTCAATCTAGTTTATACTACTTCTGGAGACAATAGCAATGGCAAACAACAGAAATAATGAAACGAGCAGATACATAGTTATGATATCTCTCATGCAAACAACTTCCAACAAATTGCCAGATAATTAGTGTGTGTGTTTACATTTGTATGATATTCCTAAAATATCAGCGATATAGAAAAATAGAAAGCATCCAAACAATATAATCCACAGGACTGGATTTATTGCTCTAATACTAACTCTCTGTATTATAGACGCATAATTTAATTATTCAAAAGCTCAATTTGGAAAGGAAAAAAGTGGTGGCATATGTACAGAACCTATTTTAGTATCTAGCAGAGTAAGCACTCGCATAACAGCTGTAGTTATTATTATTATTGCTGTCATTGTTCTTTAATTTCGGCTACAGGATTGAATTTTCTTTTTTTCATGCCCATTCCAATCCCAAGAGTAAAGTATGTCTTTGCTACCATAATGTGCATCCATCTCTTTCAATGCATTTTGTCTATCTCATAGTTCTTTTAGAGGAGGTTATCAATATTCTCAATAACAAGAGATGTTTATATTATCGGTGTCCATTCTAATGAGGATGAAAATCCCAAACTTCTTCCTTTTAACAACGGTGAGGACTTTCTAGTCAGTGTAGGGGAATTAGAAGAGACTCACATAATATGAAGACTATGATTCTTATCTAGGAAGTTGGAAGGGACTATTGATGATATTCAAGCTCCAAATATCCTTCAGAGACCAATTGACTATGACGTAAATATGGGAAAAATAATGTCTCTGGCTTATCCTCAGATGTATGTGAGTACGTGTGCATGTGGAGGCATATCTCTTGTTGTTTTCCACAGTTAGTTCCAACTGGCAAAATACGGATAAAATCAAATCAGAAATTCATTAGTAAAGCGATTCAGAGATGATGCTGTAAGCTCTAATCAAGTGAAACAACGAGGTACTCCTGAGTGACAAAGGTGGAGATCATTTCAAAAAAAGACTTAGCATGGTTCAGATGAAAGAAGGATGCTCATACTCCCTCTTCCCCTAATAGCAACTAAGGAAAATATAAATACACTTACTAGAGGATTCTGGAAATTAACTAGGAACAGATGGACAAGATAGAATCAAAACTCAAGTAATGATTCCTAAGGCAATGAGTTAGCTATTTTTTCCTCCCATATTTTCTGACTTAGACTCCCAGTCAGTCCAAACCACCAAATGGATGTGGACAGATAATATGCCTCTCAGGCGGAAAATAACCAGAGAACTAGGAAGGTGGCCCCCTGTGCAATGAAGCTCTTTTGATTCTCCTGGCCCTACCCAAGTCATGCTTCAGTTACAAAACTAGAATGTGTGTTGGAGGGGCGTAGGGTGGTCATGGTTCTGTAGGCTATTTTCTCTTGCCACGTTGCCTAGTGCAGACTCAGTCTTGGGGAATGTAGAAGAGTGGCCGGAGGCGAACACCCCCACTTTCTAGCGAGGGCTTTGGGGAAAATTAGAAGCCTGAGGAACCCTCAGATCTAAATGAGAACTAACATGAGGACATGAGTGTGAGAAACTCCTGGTGGCTGCAGTCTGAGGATTCCCTACCCCCCCACACACGCTTATATAGGTTTTGCTTTTAGGAAGTTCACCACGTATCATGGTATAATGACAAGGGAAATTCTCTGTGGCTCTGGCAAGAGGAGGTGAGGAATGATACTTGTGAAATATCCCCAGAGCATTCTCTAAGGCAATAGCCTACTCTCTGGGGTCAGTGAGTTTGCTGGAGACTGATCCCACATTGGGGTAACAGCATTTCTTCAATTCCATCTCCCTTAACCTTTCTGTCTCACCCAGGTTAACAGAATGCTAAGAAACATTTGTAAAACCTGGGATCACTAAAAGCAGAGATTTAATCATAAGATTATAGAATGCTCCTCCTCCTCCTTTCCTTACTACTCCAATTTAATATTAATTTTTTAAGTTATTTAATTTAATAATAGTAAACTGTAGCTAAAAGGTGCCAACTATAAGCGAGGAGGAGTTCTTAGGGAAGCCCAAAGACAACAAGAAAAACAACGCTAGAGGACTTTGACGCCTCAGACACATTCAGTTACAGCAAATATTAAACACAGACCAACTCCTGGTTACATTAACATAAAACATACCACAGAAGCCTTATCACTTCAATTGCTGTTATCCAATACATCATTTTTAGCTTTCGGCAACAACAATAACAACAACAACAATAACAAAAATTCAAGTAATGTTAGCAGGTAAGAAAAAAACACATTCTCAAGAGACAAACTAAGTATCAGAACCAGACTCAGGTATGATTCAAATGTTGTCATTATCAGACAGAGAACATAAAATAACTATAATCAATCTGTTGAAAGCACTAATGGAAAAAAGTAGAAGATATATAAGAATGGATGGGTAAAGTAAGTATAAAGATGAAAACTCTTAAAAAAAAGGAATTGAAAGGAAATGCTAGATATTAATTCAGGTAGTTATATGGTTTGTATGAATAACAAGTTGGAGAAGCATCAGTCTCGAACGTGATTAGCAGTAGGTTTCACCTGAGATCTAATGGACTTTATTCTCTCTCTCAAGGAAGAGACCTACCTCGCTTGCCCTGTGAGTCCTATTCAGAGCAAGTTTTGAGGCACGTGCGTGGCTCAGTCAGTTGAGCGTCTAACTCTTGGTTTTGGCTGAAGTCATGCTCTTGTGGTCGTGGGACTGAGCCCTGCTCAGGCTCAGCATGCGGTCTGCTTCAGATTCTCTGTCTCTTTCTCAAATAAAGAAAAAATATGTATATTTTTAAAGAACAAGTTTTTATCTTCTGAGTCAGAAGGCCAGCACTCATTGGGTATTTTCTATCTTGAGTAAGGAGAAAGCAATTATAAAATATTTTGTCTGCATGGTGCCTAAGGAACATTTAACCTAATGCTCTCATTACAAATGCAGCTACGGTAAGAGATTCTTGTGCTTTCTTTTGATATCAGCAAAACGGATTGTGATTTTCATCCAAAGGGGACATTCATGGTTCCCTTCAACAACTAAAGGTAGATAAAGCTGGATTATGGCACTCCTGAAAACTCTTTTCAGTTATAATGATCTTTGGGATCTTTAAGCATACCAGATTTCTAATACTCTACCTATAACCTAAGAGTCTAAAATGATATTCGTGTCTAGAAGATAGAAGACAAATGGAATCTGGTAAATTTCCATCAGCCTGACAGTTTTATCCTCCTCTTCTCCTCGTCACTATTCTTTGACAGTGCCATCAAAGTTAAAAAGCAAGTTGACACTCAATTAAAATTGGTCCTTACAAAAGTCTACAGGTTTGAAAGTTCAGGAGTCATCATGCTAGCTTTCAGTGGAGAAAACTGAAATTCTGAGAGCTGAAAGCTACTTAATACGACCCTATTTTAGTTGGTTCATAAGACTCTAAATGGAATTGCTTGCAAAGGCATTCAAATGAAGCTTTATGAATTAATGGGTGAATACAGGCACACCTCGTTTTATTGCACTTCACTTGATTGTGCTTCGCAGGTGCTGTGTTTTTCACAAAGTGAAGGTTTGTGGCCACGCCGCATCGAGCAAGTCTATTGGCGCCATTTCTTCCTCCAATACCGTTTGCTCACTTTGTGTCTCTGTCACATTTTGGCCATCCTCCTAATGTTTCAAATGTTCTCATTATTACTCAATTTGAATTTCTGAAATCTCATGATGAAATTTTAACGGACGAGGATTGCTTCTTACGGATGAGCGAAGAAAGCAGTTTATTGAGATGGTATGTGCTGCTGCTGAAGATGCTGTGAAGTGTGCTGAAATGACAACAAAGGACTCAGAATATGACATAAAACTTCGTTGATAAAGCAGCAGCGGGGTTTGAGAGGATTGACTCCTAGTTTTGAAAGAAGTTCTACTGTGAGCAAAATATATTCAAACAGCGTTGCCGTCTACCGAGAAATTATTTGTAAAAGAAAGAATCAATATGGCAAACATTGCTGCTGTCTCATTTTAAGGACCTGCCAAAGCCCCCAACCGTCAGCAACCAGCATCCTGACCAGTAAGCAGCCGTCAGCATCCAGGCGAGGCCCTCCATTGCCGAAAGCTCAAATGATGGTTAGCAGTTTTTAGCAATGAAGTATTTTTAATTAAGGCATGCACATTTTTTTTCTAGACATGATGCAATAGGCTCCAGTATAGTGTAAACATAACTTTTAAATGCCCTCGGAAGCCAAGGAATTGACGTGACTCACTGTCCTGCAGTATTTGCTTTATTGAGGTAGCCTGGGAGGAACCTGCAGTACCTCCGTCGTACGCCTGTAAATAAATCAGTGCATCCATGTGTTGATTTAAAATGTTTTTAAACGTAAACTAAAACATTTAAAACGCACCTTAAGTAACCCTGTTGGTTAAACAGCTTAAAAACACACCCAGTAGAATTCCAATCTTTGTATATTTGAAAATAATACTAGGCTCTTTCTATACTAGGTTGTTTCCCTTAAACCATCATAATAATTTCTGATAAGTGAGGAAAGAATAAAGTCCTTTGAAAGTCAAACAAGTCATAAGCTAAAAAAAAAAAAAACACAAAAACTGTTTTTCAGCTATAACCATCTAAAAGGTATTGTGCAAGAAGTATATTTTACATCGAGGCAATCTCCTTAGGAAATGCTACAATAAACCCAATTTTCTTGTAGAAGAATTTTCACTGTTTTAAATCTCATTTTCTTTTATTTTTCCAGATTTTTTTGTAATACAGCTCAGGAGATTGGTGACAAAAACAACATAATGAATTTTCGGGCTGCATAATTTATGACTTCATACTCATAGCAACAGTTTTAACCTCCACTCATATTTACATTTGCCCTCTATTTCCCAGATTCAAATGGTCTTTCTAAGGAGATTGGTTTCATGCAGAGACAGGATAGTAATCAGAAATTTCTACCTTACTCACTATAAATCAGAGTGATTTCTGTCTGCATTTGTGGCCACCATCGAAACAAAATGTGCCTCTGACTGGGGGATGCTATTAACTGCCAGAGTTTTGATTTCCAATAAAGATACTTTTTCAATTTGTTTAATGCTTCCAAAATAGGGGTGTGGCTTCCTGGCGTATTAGAACAACTTAGCTAATAGCCGAAGTCCTTGCCGGTTCATAAACACATGTGTGAGTGCCATAACCATAACAGGGTTTGTGATGCAGGAAACGAAAATAGGAAAAATGAAGACAGCGAAGCACGTACTTTATTGATATCTTAAAAAGTGAGTCACAAACAGAAGCACCTTTTTAAATTCAGATTCTTCTGCGGAAGCAAATCAGAATGGGATGCTTCCTTCCATCACCTTAAGTAGATCGGAGCCTGTGAGGGGATTGCAGCAGAAGTGCTATCAACAGTGGCGAAAGATGAGTAAATTACTTGAACATTTGAGTCAGAAGACACTGACATTCCAAAGACCCAGGCAGGCCAGACAGTCCGTTACGCATTTAGCCCTAGGACTGACTCAGACACAACTGCTTGATGGTTGCAGGCCCAGATGCCTTCGCCAGACAACTGTCTGCGACAGCTCAGCATCTGGACCTAACAATTGCTAGAATGAGGCTGAGATAATTTGCAAGAACCCTAAAAAAAAAACACCCAGGAATTTTTGCTTCTCCAAAGGGAACATGTGGGCAAGTCACCAAAACAAAGCAGCACATGCCCCAAATCCTGGGGTGCCGTGAGGAGCAAGCCATGCAGGGTTATGCCTTGACTAGAAATTCAGACGTGCTCGCAGAATGGCACAACCTCGATGTCCCCGAGGAAGGGAAAGTGAGGAGGCTGCTGTCCCCTTGGGGTTTCGTTACTGGAAATTGTCCCGACTCTTGCCAATTTCCTACTAAGACTCGGCTTCCTCTTTAGATTCCAAGTGATCTGGCTTTTTGAACATGTGGGATCGTAGACAAAGATGTGAAAGGAGGAATGAGGTCATGTAATGAAGAGGGAGAAGAGAAATTTGAGGATATGCTACCATTAGTCCACATCGTGATGGACTAGCGAATTAATTCTGCGATAATATCATTCAGAGCAGCCAGCTGGAGTTTTATTAATGATCAGTCAAAACAAAGGGCGCGTTTTCTAACAGGTTATTCTGGGATTCTGTGGCCCTGGCTGTTGCAGCAGGTGGAGCCAAGTGAAGCTATCTCACCACCTGAGCGGTGCCTTTCCAGCAGGGCACAGGTGGCCTTACCTCCTCGCCTGCCCTGGTCGCGGAGACCTCTGTTCCTCCCAGGCAGCTTCGGTAGGGGCTTCACTGCAAGCCAGAGCGGAGAGTGTTTACACAGAAAGCAAGTCAGAAAGGGAGAACCGAAGCCACGGCCAAATTAAAAAGGAGAACTAAAGGTCACAAAGAAGGTGCTGGATCGTCAGCCACTTATTTGCCGTGCAGAGGGGTATTATCTATGATCTGTCAGATAAAATAAGAACGAACAAGACAGACTCTCTTTTGTCAAGATGATCATTTCCTCGCCTGGTGATTGGCATGGGGTGACTGTTGAGATCGCAGATTCCTCGGCTCCAACTCTGCTTTACTGAATCACAACCTGTGAAGCTTGGGTTTTCTGAATTCTCATACAGTCAAACCCTCCAGGTCGTATCAGTCAAAGTTTGAGAACCAAGGGTCCTTTGGGATTAAGACGGCTAAACTGACAAGTCCAGTACTATCATGACACAGCACCTCGCCTCTTTTTTTTATTATGGGCTCTTGACTGTAAATTTTTTTTAATTTTTTTAATTTTTTATTATTTATTTATTTATTTATAAAGTATATTAATGGATTGCATCTTATTTTTAATCTAAATTTAATTTTCTAATAAAACACTGTATATACACAAATCTTCTTAAGGGTCGTTTTTATTTAAAACCCACTTAAAGTAAACATCCCAGGAAGTAGAGGGAATAACATATGAATCGAAATGGTATTATAGCAGTTACAGTTTAGAACATTTCCATTACTCCAGAAGGTTTGCTTTTCTGCCTTCCAGGAAATTCCCACCCCTTTTCCTAGTTTGGGGCTTTACCAACCGGGCACAGACGATAGATGCAAAGGATTTATATAACATGATCATGAAGGGAGCAAAATGAAATTTCTTAGAGTTAAGAGTTGTGAATCCAGAATCACAATACGTGGACCTCCCGATCTTACTATGTATTAGTTGCCTTGATATATTTTTAATTTTATGAAGCAACCAATAACCTGATTTTTATTACAATAAGTTGTTTTTACCTGCTCTTGTACTGCATATATTTATTCTTTTGTGTCTAGCTTCTTTCACTTATGAGAACTGTTTTAGATTAGTCCATGATGTTATATCAATAGTTCACCCATTATTAATGAGATTTTTGTATTTTATAGGTATTCCATCTTTTCCTAATCTGTTTTTCTGTTGATGGACACTTGATTCTTTTCCAATTTTATGCTGTTAGGAATAAAGTTGCCATGAACATTTTTTTGCAGACATTTTTTTTTTATTTCCCCAGTAATTACCTAAAAATGGAATTGTGGGGTCATTGGATAGATGCACATTTAATTTTATGACACCCT
Organism: Canis aureus; assembly: GCF_053574225.1. Taxonomy (NCBI): domain Eukaryota; kingdom Metazoa; phylum Chordata; class Mammalia; order Carnivora; family Canidae; genus Canis; species Canis aureus. The sequence goes on from NC_135613.1 coordinate 1,277,341, forward strand.
GTCTTTAGTTATTAGAAATCATGTAATTTTACCTTTATACTCAAAATGTTGAGAATTCCATTGCCCCACAAACAAGCCAATACTGGATATTACTAGTATTATCGATGTTGATTTTGTAACTCTTTTTTGTGGATGTGAAATAGTGTATAGTGGGATTTTAATGAGTACTTTTCAGATGAATAATAATTTAAATTATTATTAGTGCTTATTAGTTATTCGTATTTCTCCTTTTCTGGCATGTCTGTTCATATCTTTTCTTATGTTTTCTTATTGTACTACTGATTTGTAGCTCTTTCTATCACTAAATACAAATACTTTGGCAGATACATGTATTCAAATGTTTTATGCCAAACTTTGGCCTGTCTTTTGATTCAATCAACAGTGTTTGGGGTAAGCAAAAGTTGTATATGTGTGAGTGTATGTGCTTATAAATTCAAACTCATTTCTCTCCTTTTTTTAATGATAGTGCTTTTTAGGTCTAGTTTAAGGAAATTTTGTCAACACCAACATCATGAATATTTTCTTCTATGTTTTCTTACACAAACTTTACTGTTTTAACTGATGCATTTATATTAGTGATCCTCTTTGAATTAATGGTTGCATATGGTATGATATAGAAGTCAAAGTTAATTTTTTTTCTTTATGTACTAAACTTTATGGAGCATTTTGTAATATGTGCCAAACACTCTTCTAAATGCTTTCCAGATATTACATTACTGCCTACAGACAAGTTGTGAGAATTTTTTAAAATAAGCTTTACTTTTTAAAAGCTGTTTTAGGTTCACAGTGAAATTGAGCTGAAGATGTAGAAGTTTCCCATACACCCCCTTCCCCATCCCAATCACCTCCACCACTACGAGCACCCACACCAGAGTTATATACTTCTTTTCACCAGTGAATCTACACCGCCATATCATTATCACCCAGTGTCCTTAGTTTACATTATGATTCACTCATGGTGTTGTATATTATATGAACTTGGACTAGTGTATAATGCTGTACATCCATCATTATAGTGTCATACAGAATAGTTTTACTGCCCTAAAAGTCTCTACTATGCTGATTCACCCTTTCCCTCCTCCCTATCCCCTGGAAACCATTATCTTTTTTTTACTGTCTCATTAGTTTTGAATTTTCCAGAATGTCGTATATTTGGAATCATACAGTAAGTAGCCTTTCCACATTGACTTCTTTCACTTACTAATATGAATTTAAGGCTCCGTCGTGTCTTCATTTGTTCTTGGCACCGAATAATAATCCATTTTCTGGATGCATTACAGTTTATTTACCCAATGAAGGACATTTTGGTTGCTATCAAGTGTTGGCAGTTGTGAATACAGCTTTTTATGTAGATATAAGTTTTCACTTCAGTTCAGTAAATATCAATGAGTGGGATTGCTGAGTCATTTAATAAGAGGTGTTTACCTTTGTAAGAAACTGCCAAACTGTTTTGTACTGGCCAGCCTGGGTGGTTTAGCGCTGCCTTCAGCCCAGGACGGGATCCTGAAGACCCGGGATCGAGTCCCGTGTCAGACTCCCTGAGTGGAGCCTGCTTCTCCCTCTGCCTGTGTCTCTGCCTCTCTCTCTCTCTGTGTCTCTCATGAATAAATAAATAAAATCTTAAAAAAAAACGTTGTACCATTTTGCATTCCCACTGCAATGCAAGTGGGTTCCTGTTGCTCTATATCTTCAGTAGCATTTGCTTTTGTCAGTGTTTTGGTCATTTTAATAGGCATGGAATAATATACCAATGTTATTTTAATTTGCAATTCCTTTATGATGTATGATGTTGAGCATCTTTTCACGTGTGTATTCATTAACCATACATCTTTCTTTGTGAGGGCTTTCACCCATTTTTTAGTCAGGTTATTAGATTTCTGTTGAGTTTTAAGATTTCTTCCTATATTTTAGATAATAGTCTTTAATCAAAGTTACTTTTTCCTTACTTTTTCCATTTATTCCACAACCAATTTTCGAAAAGATATTCAGAGATAAAATCTATATCTAGGTGAGATTGTTCTAAAATTTTTATGGAACTGCATTGACCTCACAATAATGAAAGCTTGACAAAGAAGAATAGAGTGGAAGGAATCATTCTATGAAATATTATGGCCTGCTATCTCACTACAGTAAGCTAGAAGGATAGACACACAGATAAACAGGATAGACTGGAGAACCTGGAAATGGAATGATACAAATATGTCCAACTGATTTTTGACAAAAAAAAAATAATAAAGAGAAAGTCTTCATGATTTAGGGCTGGTCAAGATGTTATTAGACTTGTCATCAACAGCACAGTCCATTAAAGAAAAAAGTAGGTAAGTAGGACCTATCAAAATTAAAAACGTTAGCTCTGCATAAGCCCATATGATGACAAACTGGTACATCCTTACCCTAGAATACTGCTCAGCAGTAAAAGAAATGGATTACTGATGCATGCAACACCGGAGATGACTTGGGCACAGACTGTACCAGTTGATTTTCGTCATTTTAGAGGAGGCTGGATTTTATACCTAATCACAGAATGTCTGTGTCAATTTTCCGTGTCAGTTTTCCCCTTAGCCTGAGTTATAACACTTAGTCTAATGATCCAGTCTTTATTTCTAAGCCCTGACTATTGTAGAGTTTCAGTGGAAGTTTTTATCACTCCCTTTTAAATAGGTGTGATTCAAACTCCAGAGTGTGTCAAGAGCCGAGATCTCCGGTCAGATTTTCAATCTTCTGTTGGTGGTGGTGGGTTTCTTTTGAGGCTTCTTGTAGCCTACATGTGCACAAACAGTTCAGAGTCAACCAAAGCTTTATGGGAGATTTATATACATATTTCGGGACTCCACTTTCTGTGGTTATGTCCTTAATTTCCAGACTCTCTGGTATCCTCAACTCCATCCTCTGGCACTTCAATCCAATAAGATTGTTATTGCTCTTTCTGCTTGAGTTATAGCTGCCCCACATAATGCAAATCAGAACCCTTATGGGAAAGACTCTTTAAACATAAATCTTATCTATGACATAGTTGTTATCAAAAGATTCCCTCTAGTTTTTCTCTGCTTTTGTCTCCAAGGCAAGTGAAGTGCATTGTTATCTAGAGAAAGATTATTCCCTTGTAAGCTACCCCACCACTTACTAGAATTGGGATTCCACCTGGGTGCTTTAGAAGTTAATGATTCCCCTAAAGAAATTCACTGTACTAGTCATGTCCTTCCCCCCTGCTCCCCCTCTACTTGTTTTCTGATGTTTTGATATCAGAAGGACTGCTCCTCCTAAGGTTAGCCAGATCCTAGAGATAACTCAAGGGGTGGGGGATGGGGGTGGAGCACACCTTTCAAATGCAAAACAATCAACCCAGAGCCACACTGTCAACTACTTCCTCTGTGGAGCTCTTAGTCTCTGGGCCATTAACCCCCTGCCCTCATCTTCCTGGACCAGGGATCAGATAACTAGAAACAGAGCCTATACTTCACGATTCACAAAAACTATCCCAACTAGCCAATCCTGAATTTGATTGACTTGCTTCTCCCCTTCCTGTCATGAAAACCACCAGAAAGACTGTTGCTCACATTTCCCCCTCACTTGCCTACCTCATGGCTGACGCTGGTGCTCCCATGTGGGTCGGTGTGGGATACCCTGTCTTCAATCAGGAGGAAATGCAAACCGTTTTCAGGGGATCTTCAGCATTGCAGTATGGGAGACCCAGCGTCTCCCCAAAAATGTGCTCCAAACCGCAAGCAAGATGTGCAGGCTTATGAAGGTAAAAACTAGCAGGTTTTTACCTAAATCGTTTATGAGAGAATTATGATCGGTGCTGGCTGAATTTGGACTAACTGTCTGATACATGATTGGCTACTGGGCCACCAGGCATTCCATTAGTTTTATTCAGTTCAAAGTCTGTGGTGTTCCAAGAATTCAGACAGAGGGTGTGCAGAGGTCCTGCTTCCTCAAGGTCCTTCTGACTCTATTTTGAATGACTCCCTTAGTGATGCTTACTCCATTTTTAACCTTTCCCCACATTTCTGTTTCTAGGGATCTGTGAATGTAAAACCTTCAATGACAGTCATTTCTGTATCTGCATGTCTCACCAAAACCTGATTAAAACAAATCCCAGAAATTCCAAAAACATTTGTTTTATAGATTAGGAATCTCCTGAGATATTTATTATCTTACACAAATTTGGGGAACTCTTGGTGAACATATGCCACTAGGAGGGAAGAGCTAAATCTTGGGATCCCTGGGTGGTGCAGCGGTTTGGCGCCTGCCTTTGGCCCAGGGCGCGATCCTGGAAACCCGGGATCGAATCCCACGTCGGGCTCCCGGTGCATGGAGCCTGCTTCTCCCTCTGCCTGTGTCTCTGCCTCTCTCTCTCTCTCTGTGTGACTGTCATAAATAAATAAATAAATAAATAAATAAATAAATAAATAAGCTAAATCTTGAAGACTGGGTAAGAGTTACTCTGGCAGGTTTCCAAAGAGAGATAGGAACAAGGATAACAGAGGAAGAAGGGTGAGGTGAGACAACATGAAGACCCACAACATGGCTGGAGTAAATTTGTCAAAACCCAGAGCTAGAGAAAATGACCCTGAAGTGAATATCATGGTGGCCTTATAAGCATTACTGAGGAGGATGGGCTTTAGTTGACTGTCCACTGGGGAGGAGGGGGGTGGATTGTTGAAGGATTTAAGTTGAGAAATGGCATAATTAAAATGCATCTAGATCTTCTGAGTACTTGTTCTTTTTTCTTTTTAATACATCATATTGCCTCCCCCTCCCCTTGAGAATTACTGGCTAATATTGTCTCCTTGCTATCCTACATTTGAAGGAAAGTGGAGATATTGCACATGGCTATGATCACAGCTTAATCAGTTTGCAAGTTTTCAAATTACATAGCACAAAATATTGTATTGGATTTTTTTAAAGGCTAGGCATGAAGGAAATTAAAAATGAGTTAAATAAAATGGATGGAAATCAACTATGGCTTAGGAAATCCACTGTGTAGAAATATGTGCTTTTAAATAACAGGTAAGAGACAAACAATCTATAACCAGTCAAGTGGAATCTGGATACCAATAAATAAGAGCTACGGTGATCATGGTAAAGACTTATGTCTGGTGGTCAAATTGGAAAGGACAAATACCTATGACATTGACTTAAACCAGAGAAAACAGAACAGTGTTTGGAAGATGAGAACTAAAAATGGACATTTTATATTTTTAGTGAACACCACACTGACCAATGCTGAAACTGTTTTATTTGTTCTTCAGGGCCAGGGGTTAATGTCATGGATGTATATGAAAAGTTTAACTACAACAGGTTGTGCCAAAGCAAAGTGACATAACTATATGAAAGACTTCTGAATTAAGTTGGCCCATGCAACACAGTCATATGATATTATGGAAATAAAATCTAAGGGGATACTCTCAGAAAAGGGCATGAAATCCTGATGCTCATCAATCCAAAATTCTGTTTTATTCTTCTTCCTCACTGTCCTTGATTCTATTTATTATGTAGGAGCCACTTTCTTTAACTCTTGCCCTTGAGTCATTTTAGTTTCTTAGAAACTGCTATAGGTAATATTAACTTGTTAATGAAATCAACGTTTTCTACAGGACAGTGGGCATTTTCTGTTTTTGTTATCAATATAAGCTCAGTGCTTGGTATAGATTATGTTTTCAATATATGCCCAATTGTGCAGATGGAGATAGTGAAGGAATTTTTGCTGAACATGCAAGTAGAGCAATAGTGAATGATTACTTACCATTCACTGTGTTGGGAATTTCTTGATTATTGATTAGTGTTACATGCACTAAAATATTAAATTCACAAACATCAGAAGTCCAGTGTTTTCACTTTTTTAAAGGTTATTTATTTTTTTGAGAGATAGAGTACAAGTGGGGAGAGGATCAGAGGGAGAGGGAGAGAGAGAAGCTCAAGCAGACTCCCTGCAGAGCAACGAGCCAGATGCAGGGTTGATCCCACAACCATGACCTGAGCCAAAATCAAGAGTCTGATGGTTAACCCATTGAGTGACTACCCACTGGTGCCTCCAGTGTTTTCATCATTAAGTGAAAAAAAAAAAAAAAATCAAGGTCCTAAGAGGCCATGCTACCAAAATGATAGAAAGCAGCAGATTCAGGATATGAGCTCATCCAGCCATTTTCCCTTAACCAAAATTATCCATGTCGGACAGCTTCAGTGGCAAAAGAGACGACAATATCGGATGTGGATAGAAAGGGTTCTAAATTAGCTGTGTGACCTTGAGTGAGTTATTTTATCTCTTCTAAACTCAATATCCTCAAAAGTCCAATGGAAATAGTTATGGCAACTCTTTTGGATATTAATGAAACTGCTTGAATAATGCCCATAAAGATCTTAACACCACGGGTACTGATAATGAAATAATGACAAAGACAATATTAATAATCAAGTTAATATGTGTGGTGACTCAGGAATTCATAACTTAGAGTCTTGCTACTGATTTTCAATCAGGAAAGGAGGGATTAATATTAGTATTTCTTCTCCAAAAAGCTACAGTCTTCTTTTGTCACCTACCTGATAAAATTCAGAGCTGTAGCTGATTAGCTTTATTGGATATGTGGGGCGGGGGGGTGGGGGGGGATACCTAATAGAGAAATACTGCACCAGAAAGCTCCAGTTGCAATTTTCAGTGAAGTTTGAGGAATCTCTACTTTATTCCCCTAGTTATTAAGAACTTTAATTGGGTCACCCTTCTGTTGATCTCTGTCTTTACTTAGACGTATTCATTTCTCCGATCCAACATGGACCCTCCGAAGAGCCTTAGCTACTTTATTCATCTTGAGTTTAGATTATTTTTGGTGCCTTCTTTATTTGAGAAACCTATGCTTAGATCACTGGTCTTTAAATAATCCTCAACTGTTGTATTGAACAGTTGTTAAACAGTTGTTTATAAGAGGATTTCCCAACCATATCCTTAAAGTAAATGTTATATCTCAGGTCTCCAACTTCTCAGACTTCCAGGAGGACAATAAAATAACAGCTCCTCAGAAAGGCCAGAGTTTTATAAACCTGATTACTGAAAAGCAGATTGCGGGGCAGAAGTCATTCCTGTGACACTTCAGATTTCACACAGGGCATTAAATGCTTAATGAATGTTAACCAACAATTTTTTTGGAATCAGTGCTTAGTTAAGAAAAAAAAAATACCTAGTGTTCCAAGCATAATTGCTCTCTTACTTATTTTAAATTGAGTGTTAATAAATGTTGAGGATACGCTCTGGACTCTTAGGATTGCTATTTTGCTGAGTGGAGGTGATGGTGAAAATTGATGACAAAGATGACAAACATTGAAATAAGTTTCTGGATGGCATTTTCCCATCCTTCTAGAATGACTTATTAATATACATTTTTAAGGATATTATTATATATTATTTTTTTAAATTTAAGTATAATTAGAATACAGTATTATATTAATTTTGGGTGTACATTATTATCAAAAATTCTATGTACTCCTCACTGCTTATCAAGCTAAGTATGCCATTAATCTTCTTTATCTATTTCACCCATCCTCCCCATCCATTGGTACCACTAGTTTGTTCTCTGTATTTAAAAGTCTGGGGGGATTTGGTTTCTTTTTCTTTTATCTTTGATTATTTGTTTTGTTTGTTAAATTTCACATATGAGTATTTATCTTTCTTTGACTAGCTTATTTCGATTAGCATAATACTCTCTGGCTCCAACCACATTGTTGCAAATGGCAAGATTTCATTCTTTTTGATGGCTGAGTAATATTCCATTGTGTATATACACAACATGTCTTCTTTATCCGTTCATCTATCAATGGACACTTGGGTTGCTTTCATATCTTGGCTATTGAAACTAATGCTGCAATAAACATATATTTTTTGAATCTGTGTTTCTGTTTTCTTTGGGTCAATATTCAATAGAGTAATTATTAGATTCTATGGTAATTCTATTTTTAATATTTTGAGGAATCTCCATACTGCTTTCCGTGGTGGCTTCACCAATTTGCATTTCCATTGACAGTGTGCAAAGGCTCCTTTTTCTCTGCATCTGATTTTTTTTCTGCATCTGATTTATTATTAATCTTAAAATGGCTTACTGATCACCTTATATAAGAAAGTTTCAGTCTTGGTCAGTGAAAGATGAAATGAGGAGAAAAAATGTAAAGAAATGGTGTCATTTTCTTAAAGGTCTCACAAGGATGGGTAAAGAAACAACAGCAGCAAAAATGGAATGGTGCACTTCTGTTCAGTGAGATGGAACTTTTCTACCAAACTGAAGCTATATACAGCAGAAGCTCTCAAATGAGAGAACTCAGCTACCCCACATCTTGTTAGCTGTGCAATTTGGAGCAAGTTATTTAACTCCTGTATTCTTCTTCAATTGCAAAATCTGGGTAATAATAGAGCCCATTTTATAAAATTGCTAAGATAAATGAGAAAACCTAGGGGCGCCTGGGTGGCTCAGTAGGTTAAGCATCTGCCTTTGGCTTAGTGATGATCCCAAGGTCCTGGGATCAAGAGCCCCTTTCAGGCTTCCTGCTCAGGGGCGAATCTGTCTGTCCCTCTCCCTCTACCCCTCTCCGCTGGCTTATGCACATGCTCTCTCTCTCAAATAAATAAATAAAATCTTTAAAAAAATGAGAAAACCTATATAAACCTACCTAATATGGCATATGCTACCTGGAATGCTTTATAATTATTAGCTTTAATCATTGTTTAAATAACAGATGGGCTTTAATCTAGGTATAGTAATAGTGGTTGTGGTGGAATGAGACAAGCATGAACAGAAACCCTCAAAGACAGTAATGCCCGGTTGTGCCTCTAGTAATTTTTAACCAGCAACTTGTGATAAAGATGTTCAGATATGGTTTTCTTCATATTTTTTTTTATTTTTTTTACTCTTGTTGCTACATTTTCTGAATACTTTAGTCTGCAACATGGATGTGATTGATTCAAATGCTCCTATTAACTTTCTACAGAGATAAAAAGAATTTGACTATATTCTGTGTTGAAAAATAAAAGTTGCACCCAAAAAGCTGAAAGCTTCAGCTGACATTGATTCTCAGGTTGGCTCTGTTCCTATGTTTGGGCAGGCATTAATTTAATCAGAGCTAGAATCTGCCTGCAGCAAGGACTCAGCAGCTTGGGAAATTGAGCTTTCTGCTACCCTCACTTTTGAATACATCACTTAGAATTTGTGGTATTAGAATGACTTTATTGCAAAGACATGAATTATTTATTGTGTGTAAGTTTATGTTTATACACATTCACACCTATTTCCATTTGATTGGCAGAAAGCACTCTGATTATTAAATGAGAGAATTCTATACTTTATACATACAAGAGAGCATTTTATATTATATGAGATAATCTATTGGTTTATTAGGTATAAACTGGGCTAATCCAGGGAATGTTATTTACCTTATCAGAGCCCCAATTTCTTTAATCTCTTAAATAGAGATAACAATTATAGATCATTGAGGACTGAATTATATTTTATACATGTGCCATGTCCTGCATCTGTACCGTGGTTGTCAGTTGATAAGTGATTGATATCGTCGAATTCGTTGATTTTTACATATGGAGAGAGAGAGACCGCATCTCGGAGATGGAAAGTGAATTGACTGGGGAATGCAGTTATTCAGTGTCAGAGCTGGAACTGAAATTTTAGTCTCCCACTGTCCTCATCGGTATTCTCTTTATGTGAGCATGAGGATCACTGAAGTTTGGGGATAGCCAGTGAAGACTTGGGAAGAGCACTGAAACAGGGTGTGCAGGAAGGAATTTTTTTTAAAAAAACGAGTAACTGTATTTCTGGGTCCCATGGCTGATTGCTTGGAGGGGTTCATTGCCTCTGATTCCCTTCATTTATATCTATTTTATGTTGACATTTGAGTAATTCTTGTTTTATAGAGAAGCAAAGACATAACAAGGAACCATATTCTCTACTTCTCAGTTATACGCAGCTACTAGCAAATCAAAGGTAGAAGGTTCTCAGTAAAACAACAGAAAGACTGTCAAAGTAATGTATAATTTGTTGTTATTATTTTGGCAGAAAGAACTGCAGTAGTAGGTAGAATGGTGGTCCCCCCCCACCCCAAATATCCATACTTTGACCTCTAAAACCTGTGAATATATTAGCTTATGTGGCAAACGATAAAAAGGTCGTGCATGGAATTAAGGTTGCTAATCAGATGACCTTAAAATAAGATTATCCTAAGATTATTCAGGGGGCCCAGTGTTATTGCAAGCACCCTTAAAAACAAAAGAGGGATTCATAAACTTGGTAAAGACAACCCTTTTTTTGGCCTCTACTTAAGCCTTAACTAATTGAGGTTTTGGCAGATTTTTGGTTTTGTTGGTTGGTTGGTTGGTTGGTTGGTTTAGTGGGGAGATGCATAATAAGAGTTTAAAGCAGGAGGAAATACGATGAGCAGAGGGTGGGTGTAGCCGCTTCTCTGACAGCCACTGGTGGGAGTGGAGATGCATGTGCTCGCAGGAGAGCATCAAAGCTTTCATGCAGATGGCTCTGAGGGAAGCCGGCTGTACGTACTGGGCCTCAGAAGACTCTTGTGTTTTAAATGTGTCCCCCCAATCATCCCAGTTTCTGACTTCAAGTCTAGAGTGGTGGGTACTGCAATGGTTAATTATTTTGAGTAGAAATACGTGAGTCTTGCCCCACACTTGCACATTGGGTAAGACCAAGACATCTTTGCATATTTGTTGACGGAGTATGTGTGTATGGGTTTGTGGGTGCACCTGTGCAGTAATCACTGAGATGAAAATCTGTGCCAACCCCTAACTCTGTGCTTCAGAGTTAGGTTTAGACCACTTTCCATGAAATAGAGAAGTGTTGACTTTGCATATACAAATATATAAGAAAAGAATAGTTTTGGATAAAGTTAAGGAAGGGAATAGATATCTGCATATCTGAACTCCAAAGATGAACACACTTGGTACACAAGAATAAGTGCAAATGAAAATCAAAATATTTCTTCTTTTGGCAGAGTAAGTTGGAAAGAGTAAAGACTGACATATTTCCTTCTATATCCTACCTACATTTTTGTGAACATTATTTTCTTCTCAATTAATTTGTATGTTATGCTCCTTCTCCCTAACTCCTGAAAGCATAATCCCTGGCAATTCCCGGCACTAATTCAGTCATACCCTGTTTCATCTTAGTTCTAGAAATTATTTTGTCGCTTCATTTTGAAGAAGTTATGGAGAAATAAGGAAATGTTGGTGACTTGGTAAGGATTTTTAAAAATATTTCATTTATTTATTCTTGAGAGACACAGAGAGAGACTGGCAGAGACACAGGCAGAGGGAGAAGCAGGCTCCACGCAGGGAACCCGACGTGGGACTCGATCCCAGGTCTCCAGGATCAGGCCCTGGGCCGAAGGCGGCGCTAAACCACTGAGCCACCAGGGCTGCCCAGGATTTTTTTTTTTTTTTTTTTTTTTTAATATTCAGGATGTTGCCAGCTTGGAAAGAAACTATTCTATCATAGGATCATATGTATTTGAGTATGAACCTCACTTTTACCAGTTACTAGCTGGTTGATCTTAATCTTACTCCTCCAGTACTTATTTTCTCTTTACACAATCCAAAATACTTTGCTTAGCAGCAAACTGACATACACGCATTATTTAGTAGTTATGTACTTATCTACTGACTGTCTGTGCTCACAAAAATGAAAATATGATGACAGCAATTTTTGTGCTTTTTGTGTCTATAGCAATGCCACACATTCTTCCACACATTAGCTAACCAACAGCATTAAATACTTGACAATGGAGTAAATGAATGCATGTCTCTGATTTATGCTGTAATTGTCAGTAAAATACAGATGTTAAATGAGTTTCACAAATTAATCATGAAAATTAGAATTACAGTAAATATAAAATGATGGGTACAGTGTCTCATGATGTTTAATATTGATCAATAGCATTTTTATTGTTGTTGTTGGTATTGTTATTTTAAAGTTAAAGAAATAGCCAGAAACAGGCTTTTAGTATAGAAAAGGAGAAGGGTAGATTGTTTTTATGGGGAAAGGGACTGGAGCATATAGAAGGGCATTTGATCTTGGAGGAAGGAGTGCTAATAGACTGGGGATATAGCTTATATGCACAACACAGACTGTCGTGTCCAACAGAAGTTCCTGTGAGGGTAGAGATGCTCTATGTCTGTGCCGCCTCATATGGTAGCTCCTATCCACAAGTGCGTATGGGGCACTTGAAAGGATAGTAGCTTAACTAGGAAACTGAATTTAAAATGTTTTTATTTAGTTAATTTATATTTACACTGAATCATGTGTGGCTCGGGCTACACAATGAGGAAACAGATCTTGAGCAATAATGGTTCCTTCCCCAAATTAAATGGGCTTAGGGAAGACTCCCTTGAGCTTCCTATTAAAATGCAGATTCTTTTTTTTTTTTTTTAATGCAGATTCTTATGCTTTACCTCTGAGGTTTAATGTGTTCGACCTGAGGGTGAAGCAATTTTGTGTTACGCAGATTATCTATGGATCACCCTTCAGTCCTGCCTCTATGCCAATCCCTGAGGTCTCTTTCTGTCCTTCTATCTGTCCATACCAGTGAAGTGTCCCATCTCCTCTTAAATTCTGTGTCACATTCAATGTTACCAGTGATTTTGTCCCAATCATCCAGAAACAAAACTATGTCCAGGAAGCTGAGTTGCTTCTTTCATTCCCTTTGATGTTATTAGTAAATCTGTTCTGATTTGCAGTTCTATTATATTCACCTCTAAATTTAATCTTATACTTTCAGAGGTTCAAATCTTTACTGCAAATAGGATGAAGAATTCTGATCGTTGTATTATTATATTTAGTCTAAATTTATAAATTCCCATTGTTCAAATTTTCACACGTACATTCCAAAATGCCTCTGAAAAAGATAGAATTTTAGAAACAATGGGGACTTTTGAAGGTCCTCCACTTTTATTTTAGAGATAATAAAATTGACCAAAAAAAAAAAAAAAAAAAGAGTCAAAGCCAAATTGCTGATCATTACTGGTTTCCTTTTTCCAACATATTTGATCTTTGGAGGCCAGAGGCAAAATGGTCATGATCAAAGATTAATGATGACTACTCATTTTCCTAAAAAGAGTTATATGTCTGCAACTTCATGAGTATAGGGATTGTTTCTGTCATCTTCCTGACATAGTTTCGACACCTATGATATGTAGATGCAGCAGTTGCTATGCTTTGAGCTGGAAGGAAGAAAAATGTCTGTAAACCTGAAAATGGCTGACATAGTAAAGATAGCTAATTATTCACAAATTAAGAAGTCTGGAGAGAGGCAGATGCAGCACTAGGTCAACAGCTCGATAATGTCATCAAGATTCCAAAATTTTCTGTCCTTGTCTCTATGATGCTTTGCATGTTGATTGTCCTTTCTCAATCTTGTGAACTCCTGGTGACAAGAGAGTTGTCTCACTGCCATACGCTTGTCCGCAAAGACGGAAGGGAGGAAGGGGGAACACTTGGAGCTATGTCTTTATCAGGGAAGAAAATCTTTCACATAAGCTCTCAGCAGACATTTGCATGTCTCATTGGCCAGGATTTTAATGCCTAATGGTTCTTAACTTCAGAAAAAGTTTGTGAAAGGGATCAAAATTTTAGTCTCTAAGGTGGAAATCGATTTCTGCCGGAAAGGAGGGAAGATGGAGGACAATGGCTGTCATCAGGACAAACAATTTCTACCCAAAGAGAATGTGTACTTGCTGTGGATAGATTAAAATTGTATAGAAATCTAGGGGATGATCATTAAGACTTTTCCAGTTTGGAAATGAGTATAACAGACTTTCTAACCCAATGGTCACCATCTTGGAGATTCTTCTCTTTCTCAGAGCGTGCTGGAAATAAAACAATCATCGGACAAGAGGAATGAGCAATAAGGCAGAGAAGGAGTCCTGAAGTTAAATAAAACAAGACTCTAACAGTTTTACCAGGAAAGAATTTGGAGAGGGAGTGTAGAATAAATTCTTTATAGCTCTCTGTCTTATATTGAGCTGCCATTGAATAAGATAAACAGCCTACTAGCCGGTGATGCAGAGAAACACAGTGTGAATCAAAGCGGGGATTGTTATTGCTTTCCAAGGCAGTGGTTTGACTAGGCTGAGAGTACTCTATCTGGCATTTGTCACTATTTCTTAGATGGGGTATAATTTCTCTTGAAGGACTATTGCACTGAGTCACTTAATGATACCAAGCTTCCAAGATTTAAGATGTAAAGGAAGAATGTTAAAAGTTGTGCGTTTGTTCACTGGGAGGCAAAAGGGAGTTTAAATTCCTATTTAGCCTTTGCAATTTCCATCACTGGCAGAGACTATTCCCCTCTCTCATTTTTTCTCTTTATTCACTGCCAGTCCATATTCTGCTGCTACTTCCCCTGCTCGCCATTTAACTGCAGCTCTTTATGTGAGGCCATGAGTAAAGCTAGGAATCAGAGCCGTTCTAGGAATCATTTATCAAAGGGAGATTTAAATGCATGTTTCTTACCTGCCTAGAGGAAAATGCAATAAATGCATTCTGAGGCAGGGAGAGAAAGTTATGTGTTCCTAATCACTGGCATATTTATTATGACTTAAATGGGAAATTGCATATTTGCAGGTTGAAAACCATAGCGAGGTGGAATGATGAGCTTTGTCCACAGCCAGAATTACAACCGGGGCTATATGTGTGCAGTTCCTCAGGAAAATTAGTAGAATAAGGCAGACCTGGGTTAATTCCCTGGCAACTGTGACAACTTGACAAAGGTCGGTAAGCGCTCTGAGCTCTCAATTTCCTCATTTGTCAAATAGGGATAATAATTGTCCCCATCAATTTAGGTTATAAGAATATTGAATGAGATGGGAGATAGTGATTGTAAATTTTTGAGTGAAGATCTAATACACAGAAAGTGCTTGATACGTATTAGCCATGATGCTGACAATGATCATGCCAACAGTATCCAAGAAAGTCGTCAGGAGATATTCAAACAGCACTTTTAATAGAAGATAAATGAGAAGTTCATAAATATACAAATGAAGAATAGAATACATTAAAAATAATTCTGAGACGCACAGGTATTGAAAAATTTGGCTTTGAAAGCCAGGAAAACCAGCAGAACTGGTCTGTATCTTAGCTGGAGATACTGCCCCACACACAGAATGCTGTACTAATCATACCTTAACCGCTTGGCGTTGGCAGTTAAGAGGATGGGCTGCTTATGGACTTATGAATCCATGTGGCCCACACCAGTATTAACATTTAGTAGCCCTTTGACCTTGGGACAATTGTTTAAATTCTCTGTGATTAAGACTCTTGTATTCAAATTAAGGACAATTATATTAGCCATTCCATATAGTTGCTTTTGAGGATTTCGTGAATTTATTGTACAAAGCATAAAATAGCATATGACAGATAGTAAGTATTCAAAAAAAAAGTAGCCATTATTAGCAGTAGAAAGAAAGAGAATTCTTTCAGTTGTAAAAAAAAAGAAATGACCTGGATCCGCTTACCACACACATAGTTCGAAACCAACATTCAATTCAAATCAGTAGGGAATAGAACATGATCTTATTCTGCATACATCAAGATTCAGAGCCAAGAATAATAGTGGCTAAAATAAAATGGAGGCTTTTTATTTTTCCTTTGATGGGGTCTAATCTAGAACATTTCAGGAAGGAGAGGGCTCAAAGGGAAAAGAAAAGAAATTGCTGCTTCTCAAGCTTAGAGATCAGCTGTATATGAAACCTTTATTGAGACTTGACAACACTTTAAAAGTAAGAATTGTTCAAAACAGCTTTACTCCTTCACTGATTATTTTAAATAGTGCAGAAATATACATCTTCTTCCTAAAGTGTTGGATACCTGATTACAGCTCTTTTTTTCAGAAATCCAAACAGTACATTCACTTCTAAATGTATTTGTTGTTTCATCACTGGAGATTCTTGAAGAGCAGGAATGACGACACTATAATAACTGAACTATGTTATATTTGAAAAATAAGTACCAACTGTCATTATTTTACCACCTTTGTTGTATTATTTCTTACCTATGGCGTCCAGTGAAAGATGGTATTTTTATGAGTTTAATGAGCACACTGATTCTGGATAATTCGAGACAAGAACTTAGACATTTTTCACGATTGCTCAGCCACTCCTGTTTTTTATTGGGGCTGGTGTGTAAGTAATGGAGACCCCAAAAGGAAAGAGCAGCAGTCAGTGCTTACAACTCTAGGAGGAGGGTTTGCAACAACGCTTTATTATCTGGAATTCTATCCTACATGCTGTCAAAGGAGATAGCTGCTTCTATTCTTGTAGAAAATATGAGTTCTAAGTCTCTTACTGTCACTTGTAGGAATGCAGATGACTAAGTCATGCAACTAGAAAGCATTGAAATAAACTACTTTGCCTAAGAGTGGAGCTATCATAGTCCTTTATTAGACTCCCACTGCCCCGTATAGTAGCCACTAGCCACAAAGGACTACTACATCTTTAATAAAAGTAGATTAAAAGGGACGCCTGGGTGGCTCAGTGGTTGAGCTTCTGCCTTTGGCTCAGGTCATGACCCCGGGGTCCCAGGATCGAGTCCCACTTTGGGCTCCTTGCAGGGATCCTGCTTCTCCCTCTGCCTATGTCTCTGCCTCTCTCTCTGAGTCTCTAATGAAAAAAATAACTAACATCTTTAAAAATGATTTTAAATTTAGGTTAAAATTAAAATTTAGTTCTTCATATGCTCAAGTCACATTAGAGTCACATGTGGCTGGTGGCTACCACACTGGTGAGGACAGGTATGAAGCATTTATATAATTGCAGGAAGTTTCTATTGATCAATGCTACCGTAGACTTCCTCAGGACCTTCCTACCCTCAGCCACATGCCGCTTCCCATGTCTACTGTATTATCTTTGTACTGTCTCCTTCCGTCTTTCGGATGTTTTTGTTCATATTCAATGCAAGACAAATTTACACAGAGAAATCAACTCAATGCCCTTTCATCTCCTAATTTCATATTCAGGACCGTGTTAGAAATGGTGGCTTTTGACATTCTTTATTCCCATAGGATTTGTTGATCTCCTGCACTTACACTCTGTACAGTCTCAGTTCTGGGCCTACCTTCTATGAAATGATATGAGTCACATATCTAGTGGAAGTCAGTTTTCTGCTATTACTTGCCCCCTACCATGATCATGCTCTTGTTCTTTCTGCACATTGTGTAATTAGCATGTACCTCTCTAGGCAGAAATATAGTTTTGCCTACGAATCATGGTCACTTCCCTCACACCTCACTCCAGGCTAAAACTCTTAGAAAGAAGTGGCTTTCCATTCTTCTCAGAGTAAGACTGGCGATACCTAACATACATTGAGTGCTTGGCTTTGGGGCAGATGCTGTTCTATTTGATTCATACACGTGACCTCTTTCAATTCTTAAAACAATCTTATGAGGTAGTCCTATTGTCACCTCCCCTGACCCTGACACATGATATAGGTAAGGAAACTGAGACGGGAAGAGATGAGATGGCTTTCTCAAGATCAGAGAGCCAATAACGTGACACAGCTGGTTTTGCAAACTGAGTAGAGTGGTTCAGAGAGGAAGCAATCAGATTGGTGGGTTTGGATTGCCTCACTTAGTGGCTAGCATATGTAAGTCCCTGTACTTCAGTCCACGAGGTATCATCTCTCCCCAAAAGAGATGGAAATTTAGGTTTTGCAGCTCCTTGTGGGGTGCGTGTGGGGGGTGACTAAACTAAATACAGACTTCAAACCTTGCTGTCTTCTTCCTTATATCATCTTTTGTAAGTTAGCCTATTCAGACCCTATGTTGTATAGGGATATCCAAGCCATATACATGCTGTTAGGTGTCATGCTCTCTTTAAGACACTAAGAAGTTTCAAGACTTACAAATTACAGATGTACGCAGTGTAATGGAATGCCGAGTAATGGAATCCCAATTGACCATACCCTCAAATGACTGGGATTTTCTTAACCACTGCTGCATTTTGCATAAATAGAAGTTGCATTGTATGACAAACTCTATTGCACAAAGCCCATTTCCTTTTAAATGTTATTCTCTGAGAATGCAGCAGCCTGGCATCATGCAGGCAGGAATAAAGCCCCATTAACTACTGTGCCCAAAGTTTCATAGCTGTGGCATAACAAGCTTTGGAATTTATAGAACAATTATAGAATTATAGAACAATCAAAGCTTTTTATAACTGCCACAAATGCTAGCTTCAGCACCACAGGTGGGATTTTAGGAAATGCTAGAACTACTGTTGCACATGCTTTTAAAAATGTTTTGTTGTTGAAGAAAAACTGGAAGATGGTAGAATAGTAGGAGGACCCTCGTCTTGTCTTGTCCCTCGAACACAGCCGGATAAACATCAAATCATTCTGAACACCCAAGAAATTAATCTGAGGATTGACAGAACAAACTGCACAGCTAGAAGGCGAGAACAGGCCACACTGTGGGAGGTGGGAGGTGTGGAGATGCAATTTGGGGGAGAAAAGAACTGTGGATGCTGGGGAGAAGAGAGGACCGAGAGAGAGAGGGGGAGAGCACCCAGAGAATCGCACAAGGAAACCACTTCCCCCAAACCACTGATTGACTGGGGAGGTGAGAGGGGCTGATTATTGTGCATTTTTACAGCCAGCAAGTTCAAAGTTTTAGAGGTCTCCCACCACGACTGGTGTGGGGCCCGCTGGGTGCTGTGGGGAAAGAGGGCAGAAGCCCAGGAGCAGAGAGCATGATCGGAAGATCCCCTGGGAGATGCACTGAGAGGGGCAGTTCCCCCTTCCTGGAGCACATGTGGGAGAGGTGGCCTTACCTCTACAAGGATGAAAGAGCCAGTGGGTGCTCTTGTGCTCCCCGTCCTTCAGCATAGGTGCAGAGACACCTGCCGAGGGCGGCTAACCTGGACGTCAGCTCTTTGCTGCACTTCACTCCAAAGTCCAAGCTCCTGCGTGTTGGTGCAAGTGCCCTTCTGGGACAAAGCTGCACCATCCCCAGCTCGATGAGACCTTCCCCTAGCGGACTGGCCTGGGTCCCTGCCACACCAGGTCCCTAAAATTCAGAGCTTTAAAACTCGGCCTGCCTGCCTGGATAGAACACAGGTGTGCTGTGCTGCCGGATGGGCAGGTGGCCTGGACGCAGGGTGAAAGCGGGGATCAGAGAGACACCTGGGACACATGAGAGGAGGTTGTTTGCTCTTCCGGGAGAGCTTCCCAGAAAGTGGCAGATGTGGACTTTCCTCTCTGGGGATGAGGGAGAGGGCTGGTGTCATTTCCCTTCCCCACCCCTTGATGTAACCACTTCAGCAAGCAGCACAGCACCAACAGTGGAGGCCTAGACTGCTTCCACCTAGCCCTGCCCCACTGCGCTCTACAGGTGCTCCTTTACTGAGGCAGGTGTGCCTGAAAACCAAAGCAGTGGGCACCTCCCCCAGTAGACGAGGACAAACCTCCCCGAACACACTGACTACTGATCATAGAGTGCTACAAAGCTTCAGCTCTAGTGCAAATAACATCAAGTCTCTTTTAGCAAGCAGACCAGAGTGCACTTCACTAAAACTCACCACACTCTGGCCAACGTCCAAGGACTCCCCCCTGTAGGCAAGGAGATACTCCGCAGAGGACTGACCTGAGGGGAAGAGCAGCCAAAAGGCAGCAGCAGAGGGCACGGAGCACACACCAGAGACAGTTCCTGAAGTGCAGGCCGTGGATAGTAAATTACCGCTTCTTAATAAAACCATTACTCTTAGGAACAGGAAACATAGCAGGCTTTCCTAACACACAGAAGACAGACATCTAGACATAATGCCAAGATGGAGGAATTCATCCCAAAAGAAAGAATAAGAAAACATCACAGCCAGGGGTCTAATTGTATCGGTTATAAGTAATACAATTAATCCAGAACTTAAAACAATGATCATAAGGATTCTAGGTGGGCTTGAGGAAAGCACAAAAGACACCAGGGAGTTCCTTATGATGAAGATAAAAGACATTAAAGCTAGTCAGGCCGAAATAAAAAATACTATAACCAAGATGTGAAACCAAGTGGATGTAATGACCACAAGGATGGAAACAGCAGAGGAATGAGTAAGTGATATTGAAGATAAAATTATGGAAAATAATGAAGCAGAAAAGAAGAGGGAAAGAAAAATACTGCATGACAAATGTATACTTAGGTTACTCAATGACTCCATAAAGCGTAATAACGTTCGTACCACAGAAGTCCTGGAAGAAGAGAGACAAAAATAGGCAGGAAGTTTATTTGAGGAGATTATAGCTGAAAACTTCCATAATCTGGGGGAGGAGACAGACATGCAAATCCAGGAGACACAGAGAACTACCAAAATCATCAAAAGTAGGCCAACACCAAGACATATAGTAAAAATTGCAAAAAAAATAGAGATAAGGAAAAAATTGTAGAAACAACAAGAGAAAAGAGGTCCCTGATTTATAAGGGAAGACAATTAAGATTCGCAGCAGACCTCTCCAGAGAAGCTTGACAGATCAGAAGAGAGTGGCATGATATATTCTACGTACTGAATGGGAAAAGATCTGCAGCCAAGGATACTCTGTCCAGGAAGGCTGTCATTCAGAATAGAAGGAAAGATAAAGAGTTTCCCAGACAAATGAAACCTGAAAGAATTTGTGACCAGTAAACCAGCCCACAAGAAATATTAAAGGAAATTATTTGAGTGGGAAAGAAAAAAAACAAAGCAACTAAGACTAGAAAGGAACAGAAAATCTCCAGAAACAATGACTTGACAAGTAATACAATGGCACTAAATTTGTATCTGTCACTAATCACTCTTAATGTAAGCAGAATAAATATTCCAATCAAAAGACATAAGGTGTCAGAATGGATTAAATCAAACAAACAAACTAATAAACAAACAAACAAACAAAAAACAAGGCCCATCATATGCTGCCTATGAGAGACTCTAAAGACAACTGCAGATTGAAAGTGAGGGAATGAAGAATCATTTTTCATGCTAATGGACATTAAAAGAAAGCTGGAGTAGCCATACTTAGAAAAACTAGATTTTAAGACAAAGACTATAACAAGAGGTAAAGAAAGGCACTATATCATAATAATGGGATCTATCCAACAAGAAGATCTAACAATTGTAAATATTTATGTCCCCACCGTGGGAGCATCCAAATAGATAAAACAATAACCAGCATAAAGAAACTCATTGATGATAATACAATAAGAGTGGGGAACGTTAACACCAACTCATAGCAATGGACAGATCATCTAAGCAGAAAATCAACAAGGAATCAATGGCTTTGAGTGGCACAGTGGCTTTGAATGACACACGGGGCCAGATGGACTTAACAAATATATTCAGAACATTTCATCCTAAAGCAGCAGAACACACATTCTCCAGAAGAGATCACATATTGGGTCAAAAATCAGATCTCAACAAGTTACAAAAAGATTGAGATCATGCCGCACATATTTTCTGATCACAGTGCTGTGAAACTTGGAGTCAATTGCAGGAAAAACTT
Source organism: Canis aureus (assembly GCF_053574225.1). Taxonomy (NCBI): domain Eukaryota; kingdom Metazoa; phylum Chordata; class Mammalia; order Carnivora; family Canidae; genus Canis; species Canis aureus. The sequence goes on from NC_135613.1 coordinate 1,298,859, forward strand.
GGAAAGACCCTAAATAGATGGAGGTTAAATAATATCTTACTAAAGAATGAATGGGTTAACCAGGAAATTAAAGAAGAAATAAAAAATACATGGAAACTAATGAAAATAAAATGGTTCAGAACCTTTGGGGGTGCAGCAAAAGTGGTCCCAAGAGGGAAATATATGGCAATACAGATCTAGCTCAAAAAGCAAGAAAAGTTTCAAATACATAACCCATCCTTACACCTCCAGGAGCTGAAAAGGGAATAACAAATGAAGCCTAAAGCCAGCAGAAGAAAGGAAATAATAAAGATTAAGCAGAAATAAATGATACAGCAACAAACAAACAAACAAACAAAAAAACCCAGTAGAACAGACCATGAAACCAGGAGCTGGTTCTTTGAAAGAATTAACAAAATTGATAAGCCGCTAGCCAGACTTATCAAAAAGAAAAGAGAAAGGAGCCAGATAAATACATTCATGAATGAGAGAGGCGAGATTATAGCCAACACTGAAGAAATACAATTATAATGAAGAGAATATTATGAAAAGTTATATCCCCCAAAACTGGGTAGTCTGGAAGAAATGGATAAATTCCTAGAAACATATAAACTACCGAAACTGAGACAGGAAGAAATTGAAAATCTGAACAGACCAATAACCAGCAAAGAAATTGAGCCAGTAACAAAAAATATCCCAATAAGTAAAATTCCAGGACCAAATGGCCTCCCAGGGGAATTCTGCAGACACAGAGAGAGGCAGAGACACAGGCAGAGGGAGAAGCAGGCTCCCTGCAGGGAGCCCCATGTGGGACTCGATCCCAGGTCTCCAGGATCATGACCTCATCCAAAGGCAGATGCTCAACCACTGAGCCAACCAGGTATCCCTCAAACATTTAAAGAAGGGTTAGTACTTAATCTTTTCAAACTGTTCCAAAAATATAGAAATAGAAGGAATACTTCCAAACTCTATTCTATGAGACCAACATTACCTTGATTCCAAAATCAGAATAGACCTCACTAAAAGAGAGAATTCCAGGCCAATACCCCGGATGAACATGGAGGCAAAAATTCTCAACAAAATACTAGCAAATCAAATTCAACAGTACATTAGAAGAATCAAGTGGGATTTATTCCTGGGCTGCAAGTGCGGTTCAATTTTCACAAATCAATCAATGTGGTACACCACATTAGTGAAAGAAAGAATAAGAACCACATGATCCTTTTACTAGATGCAGAAAAAGCATTTGACAAAGTATAGCATCCATTCCTGATGAAAACCCTCTACAAGTAGAGATAGAGGGAGCGTAGGCACAGAGGCTGTATTCAGAAGACCCACAGCCAATATAATCCTCAATGGGGGAAAACTGAGAGCTTTTCCTCTAAGGTCAGGAACACTCTTAGCATTGTTATTTAACATAGTACCAGAAGTCTTAGCCTCAGCCATCAGACAACAGAAAGAAATAAAAGGCATTTAAATCAGCAAGGGAGAAGTCAAACTTTCACTATTCACAGATGACGTGATACCCTATGTAGAAAACTCCGAAGACTCCACCAAAAATCTCTAGAATGGATACACAAATTCAGCCAAGTCACAGGATACAAAATCAACATGTAGAAATCTATTGCATTTCTATACACCAATAATGAAGCAGCAGAAAGAGAAATCAAGGAATTGACCCCATTTATAATTGCACCCAAAAACCATATGATACCTAGAAAAAATTTAACTAAATAGGTAAAATATCTGTACTCTGAAAACTATAGAACACTTATGAAAGGAATTAAAGATGATACGAATAAATGGAAAAACAGTCCATGCTCATGGTTTGGGAGAACAAATATTATTGAAGTGTCTGTACTACCCAAAGACATCTACATATTTAATGCAATCCCTATCAAAATACCACCAGCATTTTTCACAGGGCTGGAGCAAACAATCCTAAATTTTTTATGCAACCACGAAAGACCCTGAATATCTAAAGCAATGCTGAAAAAGAAAAACAAAACTGAGAACATCAAAATTCTGGATTTCAAGGTATATTATGAAGCTGTGATCATCAAGACAGTGTGGTCCTAGCATAAAAATAGACACACAGTTTGGTGGAATAGAATAGAGAATCCAGAAATGGACTCAACTATATGGTCAACCGGTCTTCAACAAAGCAGGAAAGAATATTCAATGGAAAAAAGTCTCTTCTACAAATGGTGTTGGGAAAACTGGACCAGTTGGTTACACCATACACAAAAATAAATTAAAAATGGATGAAAGACCTAAATGTGAGACAGGAAACCATCAAAATCCTCGAGAACACAGGCAGCCACCTCTTTGACCTTGTCCACAGCAAATTCTTACTAGACACATCTCTAGAGACAAGGGAAGCAAAAGCAAAAAAATGAGCTATTGGGACTTCATCAAGATAATAAATAAAACCTTCTGCACAGCAAAGGAAACAATCAGCAGAACTAAAAGGCATCTTATGGAATGGGAGAATATATTTGCAAATCACATATATGATAAAGGGTTAGTATCCAAAATCTATAAAGAATGCATCAAAGACCCCAAAAAAACAAATAATCCAGTTAAGAAATGGGCAGAAGACATGAACAGACATTTTTCCAAAGAAGACATCAGATGGCCAACGGACACATGAGAAGATGCTCAACAGCACTTGCCATCAGGGAAATACAAATCAGAACCACAATGAGATCCCACCTCACACCAGTGAGAATGGGGAAAATTAACAAGACAGGAAACAGCACATGTTGGAGAGGATGTGGAGAAAGGGGAACCCTCCTGCACTGTTGGTGGGAATGGGACCTGGTGCAGCCACTCTGGAAACTGTGGGGAGGTTCCTTAGAAAGTTAACAGTAGAGCTACTCTACAACCCAGCGATTGCACTAGTAGGTATTTATCCAAAGGATACAAAAATAGTGATTCGAAGGGACACGTGCACCTTGATTATCAACAACAGTCAAACCATGGAAAGAGCCCAGAAGTCTAACAACTGATGAATGGATAAAGCACCTATGGCGCATATATTTACAATGGGATATTACCATCAAGAATAATGAAGTCTTGCCGTTTGCAACAGTGTGGATGGAGGCGGAGTGTGTTATGCTGAGAAAATTAAGTCAGTTAGAGAAAGACAAATACCGTATGATTTCACTCATATGTGGAATTTGAGCGACAAAACATGAACGTGGGTGGGGGGAGAAAGAGGCGAACCACAAAACGGTCTTAACTCAAGAACAAATGAGGATTGCTGGGGGGAAGGTCAAGGGGGATGGGGTTTAAGGAGGGCACTGGGTCAAGTAGAGAAGTGATGAGTCACTAAATTCTACTCCTGAAATTAATATTATATTATCCGTTAACTAATCAGAATTTAAATAAAAACTGGAAACAAAAAAATTTTGCTGTTAACCTTTTTTTTTGTTTGGTTTGGTTTTGGTCTGGTTGACTGGTTGGTTGGTCTGTTTTTGAGCAGTTCCTTCCTCTTTATATTCTATGCCTGCGTAACATTTAAAACTGAGCATCTGCACGTCTAAAAAGTGCTTCAAAGTTGCCAGTTGCCTTGACTGATGACACCATTTACTCCTTATAACGATCCTCATTTGAGAGATGGGAAAATAGGAGCACAATGTGGTAAACTAAATTTCTCAAGGTGAAACAGCAGGTAGAGAGTGGAGCAAAATATTGAATTCTGCTTTGTTGACCTGCACGTGTGGGCTTTTAGCGCAATTCTATTCTGGTGCCTCCCAGCGGGTCTCCTTTGCCCATTCCCCTTCTTTTCCAGAGTTGATATGATGTAATAAAAAGGATACCGTGAGTCCTGGCATTATGAGGGTGGTCTAGTTAAGAATTAAAATTCTGGAAAAGTATATATTTTTTATTTTATGTGCTTACCCACCCACTGTAATTTAATTATCCTAATTTTAAAGAAAACTGTTGGAGAATAAAATAAGACACCCAGCGGGCAGGCAAAAAGTCCAGCTCTTAAGTTCCCAGCCTCCTTCTTGCAGAGGGAGGTTCCCTCATGCAATTTCCTTTCTCCTTTGATTAACAGCATTCTGCTTCTACTTCATTCTTCACTGTTCTCTCCTGTCACTACCATCCCTCCTCCTATCTCTGTTTCTTTCCACCACTTATTAATGGGATTTATGAATAAAACAAGTCCTAAAACGTCTGCTTTAGATCAGGTGCTCTCCCTGCCATTTAATTGAATTGAATAGAATTATGCAGCATTTTAACCTTGATTCTGTTTCTTCATCTATAAAATTCAATAGGTATTCTGAAAGATCCTTCCCAGCATTTCCATTTTATAATGTTGATGATATTTCTTTCAGACACTCTAGGCATTTATAAAAATTTATTATACAGATTCTATCCTAATGTTCCCACATTTCCTGACTTTGGTACCTTACGTTAATTTTCTAATCTTTTATCTATGAATGGCAAGTCATTAAACATTTGAAATGGAATTAAACATCTTGCTCCATCACATTTCAGTTCTCCATCTGGCTTCTGCAATTGGAATTTACTGGCAAATGAAATTTTGAGCTTTGGGGGGCTGTGTGTGAGCAAGAAATGCTGATGCCATCATCCCACATGTCTGTTCAACCCTGAACTTTGTGGTCTCCATCATTTTCTGAGGGACAGATGGTAAAGAAAATAATCCTGAAATGCTCCTGTCATGGTGGAGGAAGGAGAGGAAGAGAAAGAGAGAGATTAATTGATTCAGAACCATGCAACACATTTGTGCATTTGTAGCCTTCGGGGGAAAAAAAAATGATTTCATGATGTGCAGGACAGTCTTTACCTTTTGAGGGAAGCACAGCGACTGCTTAGAAAAGAGTGCTTGAGGACTCGTAAATGGTTGAGAAATGATTTATTTAACGTTAAGGGTGTAAGGAGGGGACTGGAGGTACCGCAATGGGAGACATGAAAGAATGCCCATTCTTCAGTTGTTTTGGTTACACAAAAATCTATACTGCAAGGACACTGATTCTCCCCCATAGCTTAAGTCAACTATGGGGATGACCTTCTAGGGCTAGACAGCATGTACAGGATAGGCCGCGAGTGAGTGTCCAAGCGGAAGTTCCAAAAATTCAAAGTATAAAATGGAAAAGGACATTATGAAATGTCCTTATTACTTGATGGGAAATAATCCAACATCTGTGATTAGCGGCAGAAAGAATTTGGGGCTTGTTGGACCACTCTTGCTGTATAATTGACTACCTCCCAAATAGAGAGTTTGAAAGCACAATTATGTATTCTTGCTCATGAGTCTGTAAGTTGCCTTGTGGTTCAGTTTGGGTGGCCGTGCTTCCATCTGTGGGGACAGCTGGGCCTGGCTCCTCCCTGCTCTGCACAGTTTGCATCTCCCGTGGAATATCGGGTTAGCCAGGGCATGTTCTTATTCTAGCAATGGCAGGAGTGCAAGACAACAACAACAACCAACCAACAAAACAAAACAAAACCCAAAAATGATGTAATTAGGAAGACCTCTTATGGTCCAGGCTTACAAACGGCGCACAATCATGTCTTTTCAACCAAAGTGGCCCATAGTTTTCTAGTTACCAAGTGCTGTGAAACAAGTTAAGCCAGAACTCTCTGTGGTTAAGCAACGAGTTTGTTCTTCTGTCAGATTTTGTTGGCTACATATTTGGACGAGGCACAGTAGGAATGGTTCTTCTCTATCCTACTATGTCTGGTCCTCATCTGAGATGTCCAAAACGGATAAGGAGTCGAATAGTTGGGCTGGAGAACCCCCTTCCAAGATGACTTCCTCACCACTTGTACGTCTGGTTTGGGTGGGGTCGCTGCAGGACAGAGTATTTCCCACTCCTTTGATCCATTTTTCCTCTTCCAGTCCTCTTCCCACTGGCAGCTATCAGCTTGTTCTCTATATTTATAAGTCTGATTTTGTTTTTTGTTTTGTTTTGTTCTTTTTTTTTTTTTTTTAGATTCCACATATGGGTAAAATTATATGGTCTTTGTCTTTCTTAGTCTTACTTATTTCACTTAATATAATACCCTCTAGGTCCATCCATGTTGTCACAAATGGCAAAAAACTCATTCTTTTTTATGGCTACCTAATATCCTGTGTGTCTGTGTGTGTGTATGTGTGTGTGTTTGTACGCACTACATCTTCCTTATTCATTCATCCATCAATGGACACTCAGAAGGTCAAAGATTTGTGTCTCTTTTAAACCATTATGCATATCCGAGTCCAAATTTAAGTTGCAGGAAAGTACACTTTTCCTCTAGGAAGAGAGATTGTAAAATCTTATGATATAAACCATGGACACGGAGAGGTGAGAAGAACCAGGGCTAATAACTTAACATCTGCAAGGAATAGGTGAAAACTGATGGATGGACATGAGATGGTATCCAGTGACCGCCTTTTTCACATATAGTGGGTATGAAAGAAGATAATAGGGTCCTCAAGGAAGGGGAAAACTCAAGGCTAGTTTGTGATTTTGGGAATAAAGCTATAAAAGTTGATTTCCAAGTCCATGAAGTGTAGTGCCAGGCAGAAAACTTGAGAAAGAAGAAGCCTACTCATAAGGATTAAGCTCAGATGGTGTAACTGGTGCCACCAGGTACCAAATCAAAGGGAACGAGATTGAAATAAGGTCCTATTTCCCTAATGGAGCTAAACTTACACTATATCTCTGACTTAATACAACTGAAGTCAGGCTAAGTTTTTAGATCAATACCTGGAAGTTGTTAGTAATTCTATGGAAGCTAATACTCTAATAAATTAAACATTTCTAGAAATATTTGAATAGTTGAGATACCAAATGGAGACATCTGGCCTTAGAATAGATTATAAAATATCTTTCACATATTTCAGATACTGAAGTCTACTAGAACCTATTTTATTATTAAAAGTTGTCTACTTTATGGGAAAAATAAAAGATAAAAATATTCAATGATATTTTATCTCCTTTGAAGGAATTACCAGTTATTTATTGATTTAAACATATGTATATTTCCCCTCAAATTAATAAATTTTCATCACAAATTCAGTACTCCATCAGATTTAGCAGTAGTAGAAAATTGGACTTTCACGGGAGAGTAGGGATTCTAAACCTGCAGATACAGAAGCCAAAATGCCAAGATTTTATCATACACAGAAATAAGAGTTCTTTTTAAGGCTCTCTTGCCAAAGCTTGAAGATATAAAAGCAGGATATGACTATTTCACTCAAGAGTCATTTTTTTTTCCTGACACAAGCAGGTGAGACATTGACAGAGATTAGCTGTGCAATCAATGTTTTTGGTTGGAATTTCCAAAACAAACACAATGAATAGTTAATGCATATAAAGGTACATCTGTTTAATAATAATAACCTTTGTTCTAAATTAATTATTTAAAAATCTTGGGTATCTTTGTAAGATTTGTGGAAATATATGTGTATCTCCATAAATATATCTGCCTTTTTTTTTTTTTTTTTAAGATGTTCACAGAGGGTTCCTCCTATCCATTAGGAGCCTTACACTGATTATCAGGGACCTTGAGGAAGACTTTGTCATAACATCAACGTCTTGGTTCTCAGAAGCACAGAGAACTGAAAGAAATCATTGTTTTTTCTGCCTGGAATTTTCATCTTTTCCTGGTATTCTGTTGATTTAAATGCTGCTAAATACTAGAACTGCCGTTCAAATACCCATTGCTTCTAGAAGTGAGTTTTGATCTCCAAAGATGGGAATGATGTAGTGCCTGTATTTCTTTTCTTTTCTTTTCTTTTCTTTTCTTTTCTTTTCTTTTCTTTTCTTTTCTTTTCTTTTCTTTTCTTTTCTTTTCTTTCTTTTCTTTTCTTTTCTTTTCTTTCTTTTCTTTTCTTTTCTTTTCTTTTCTTTTCTTTTCTTTTTTTCTTTTCTTTTTCTTTTCTTTTCTTTCTTTTCTTTTTTTTCTTTTCTTTTCTTTCTTTCCTTTTCTTTTCTTTTCTTTTTTCTTTTCTTTTCTTTCTTTTCTTTTTTTCTTTTTTCCTTTTCTTTTCTTTTCTTTCTTTTCTTTTCTTTTTTTCTTTTTTCTTTTCTTTCTTTTCTTTTCTTTTTTTCTTTTCTTTCCTTTCTTTTCTTCTTTCTTTCTTTCTTTCTTTCTTTCTTTCTTTCTTTCTTCTTTCTTTCTTTCTTCTTTCTTTCTTCTTTCTTTCTTTCTTCTTTCTTTTTCTTTCTTTTTTTTCTTTCTTTCATTTTTTATTGGTGTTCAATTTGCCAACATATAGCATATCACCCAGTGCTCATCCCATCAAGTGCCCCCCTCAGTGCCCGTCACCCAGTCACCCGCCCACCTCCCCTTCCACCACCCCTAGTTCATTTCCCAGAGTTAGGAGTCTCTCATGTTCTGTCTCCCTTTCTGATATTTCCCACTCATCTTTTCTCCTTTCCCCTTTATTCCCTTTCACTATTTTTTATATGATAGTGCCTGTATTTTGAACAACCACTTGTTGAAACCAACAAGTTTTCATCATACTTGTTGATGACACTTGGCACTTTTAGCTTCAACTGAGTTTATCAATAAGCATTCCCTACCACATGTAATTAAGCTTTCTGTTTCCCATGGAACTCATTCCATGAGCATATACATGGGAGGTGATAAATAAATTATTGAAAAATAATTATAATTAATCTATATATCCACCACTTGTTCTGATGAACAAAACCATTATATGCGATCACCTGCTGGCATCTTGGATGTATACATAGAAATATAAAATATATGCTTAGGATCTGAACGTTTTGCTGTATAAAAGTCGTCTCAGTTAAAAAATATGAGGTAAGATATTCAGTCAGTGTCTGTCTCGTAAAGACATATTAGCTATAGTATTTTAAGACTGTGCCTTGGGACCCCTGAGACGGATGCCCTCATTGTGTGCTGCCTCTTGATACACAAAAGAAATGTAACCTAGGAAAACAGACATGACGTGCAGAGATACAGCAACAACATTCTCAGAGCTGCCTTATTTGGCTCCTCCACATTGATTGTGTAATTGGTAGATTTATTTTCCAAGAAGATCTTCCCAAAACACAAACATCACCAAATTACCACCTCCTCATTATGTTCAGTGTAACATTTATGCTCCCTAATATGACATATCTGACCTCCAAGATTACAGTCACAATTTCTGCTCATCAGTTGCCCTAAATTCCCCCACACCTCAGAGCTTCTTTGCATATACAGTTATCCTGGAAGTCCTTTTCTGATTCTTATGTTTTGCTCTCCTCACCTTTACAACTCAGACCTAGTAACATCTCTTTTGAAGCCTTCTACAATTACTTCTACACTTTAGTCATATACAAAGGCCTTTCATTCTCAAGGATCCCAGAGTACCAATGACATCAAAATGTTACCAAAAGTATTAGATAAAGTAATGGTTTAAAGCAATTGATACAGCATTGCTATCTGATAGATACAAAATATTGATAATTATTTCTTCTTATTTATTTTTTTAATATTTTATTTATTTTTGAGAGGAGGGAGAGAGCAAGAGAGAGAGAGAGAGAGCATGAGCTGGGTGAGGGGAGGAGCAGAGGGAGAAGTACTCTCCTCACTGAGCAAGGAGTCGGATGTGGGGCTCAAACCCAGGACCCTGGGATCATGACCTGAGCTGTAGCAGATGTTTAAACAACTGAGCCACCCAGTTACCCTCTTTTTAATCATTACCAAGTACATACTCTGTTATTCAATCATAAAAGTATCCTCCAACTGCTCATTTGTTACCCCCGTATACCTTAACTTTATCAAAGATAAAGCTGTCTTTAGCAAGTTTGCAAAATATGAATAGAAGTGATGATTATTAGCCACAATGTAATACTTACAATGTTGTTATATTTGTCTTGAAAATTCTCATATGTTTTTGGATAAGATTTTATGTTTGAAGAAGCTTCTATACACAAACTGTGCCTTAGTTCAGGTATAACACTTTGTATAATTTAAGGAAGTTCTGATTATAAATCTTTTACCTTGATAAATAATGTATATTGGTTACAATTGCCAGCATATTCTGTTCTCCAGGGATAGCATCAACTAAGTTATTTAAGACAAAATATAAGTAGAAGGATATTGTTACTGCTTCTAGCATCCTTTTAAGAAATTTTTTGCAATATGGTAAATGCTTCTTACATTTCTGGACCAGGTGTTGAGAATTTTATTCCTGCGGAATCTGGGAGCCTGTTTATAGTGTATGTACATCAATGTTCAAAATACTGCAATTCAGATGCTCTGGAGAGGATGGAGCACGGTGATTAAGGATATGGGCCTGGAGTAAGACAGCCTGGCTTTTAATCACAGCTCTCGGCTGAGTGTTTGACCTTGGTGAGGTTACTTAATTCATGCTTCAGTATGACTGTGTATAAAATAATAATAATGCTACTATCTGTCTTATAACTTCTTTGTGGGAATTGAAGAGGCTTTTGTGGCTATGCCACACGCCACGGTGCTTCTCACACAGTAGGCATTCAGTAAGCCCTGATCATATTTTTTAATCATATAATGATAAGAATGGACTCTGTCATTCTCCTGAGACAGAACCACATATTGTCTGATCATTAGGAACCTGATGACACCCAGACCACTACCCCTCTCTATCTGATCCATTTTTAAAAATCTTCTACCCCATTCCATTTTCTTAGAGTGCTTGCTTCTTTCAAATCATTGATATATAGGGTATATATAAAATATACAAGCAACTAGGGGCTCAGCTGGTTAAGCTTTCAACTCTTGATCTCAGTTCAGGTCTTGATCTCAGGGTTACTAGTTCACACTCCATATTGGGTGCCACACTGGGTTTAGAGCCTACTTAAAATACACAGACACACACACACACACACACACAAAATATCTAAGAAGAATTTAGCCTTGACACTCTTATTAGGTCTCTTTTATTCCTGAGATTTCATCTTAGAGAAGAGGGAGCATAGATTCCCGTAAACAAAGTCAAGATCTTTGTGTTTTTTTAAAAATTATATTTTCTTATTTATAGCAGGAAAGACTTCCATGTAGAGACACTGAGACTTAAATAGTTGCAAGCATGTGCTTACCATTTTAGAAGAAGCCCAGATTTCTTCATGCATTTGCCTACAAGCTGTTTGTTTTCTTCTCTCTCTTCCAGCTGGAAGTCACTCATCATCCCTTTCAGAAGGAATTGTCAGCACAAACAATGCAGATTACAAAATAAGAAAATCCAAAACAAGAGCACGTGCAGAAACCTCCCAGGTAAATATGTTTCAAAATGAAAATTTTTCCTTTGTAGCTTTCTGTACCCAGAGTGATTTTTACCTGTAGTTCTGAAGCATTCTGGATCTGCATCATGTGAAAGCAGGCCATGTGTGGCAAAGTAGAGCTCCCTGGCATGACTTCTGTTCCCTCAAGACTAGCTCGTGTATTTATCATTCGAAGCTATTCAAGGAGGGGAACGTTATATTTGAATTAAGTTCCTTGACCACTTGAGCGTATGAGCTGACATACAAAGTGAGGAAATACAGAAACAAAAATGAGAGACTGGATGAAAGAGTCTGTCATAAAGTCTTAAGTTTCTGGAGGATTCACGGGGTTCTAAAAATAAGATTATGGCTCTAGTCTCAAGAAGCCTGTGCTAAATCTGAGAATGAAACCAAGCAACAAGAATACCCAACGAAGAATTTGATCAGGCTAGCTGGACCCATAGGATGCACAGTAAAAGCTAACGTGATCCAGCTACTGTGCTGAAATTCCATCAACGATGACAGCTGATATGTATAGAGCAGTTACTCTGTGCCAGGAACTCTTTCATTTTATCCCAATAACACCCCAAAAAGGAAGTTACAACTTGTATCCCTTCCTTGTAGATAGGAGAACTCATGCACAGAGAAATTAAATATGTGTCCAAGTTCACACAAATTCTGCAGAATGGAGCCAACACGCAGCCGACTCTCCAGCCTGTGTTATCTCTAGAAGTGGCACTCTTAATGGTGATTCATTCCGTTTCACTGGGAGGAAGAAAAGAAAACAGAGAGGAAAGTAGAGAGGAGAAAAGTAAGCCTGAGTTTTTGTTCTCTATCTAGCAGATATATATAGATTACATGTGGAGATATATATATATCACAAAAAGCAACATAACTCTCACCAACCAAATAGAGAACTTAAATTATGGAATAAAATTTTGTCAACACATAACTATATAAAGGCTAAGAATAATTATGGAAAGACGAAAAGAAGCTGGGCTTCTGTCAGGCTAAGCAGTAGGCCTCAGAAGGATGGTACAAAATAGGTATTTTGTTCTTTGCTTCTCACTTTTCTGAACCAGGTATTGGGAAAGAGGTGTTCAAAATTATGATCAGCATATACGACCAAGCATATAATCCTCACTTTAATAAGAGCTGTACCTTCAGACACTGTTCCGTAGTAGGTCCATTTCTCCTACCATATACATTCATAGCATCTTTACTCTTTTTACTTATCATAGCTGTCATTCCTTTGTGTAACTCCCTCATTAATTGCCTCCCAGATTAGACTCTTATTCTGTAAGGGTGGGGACTACTTCAGTTGCTTTAAGCTCAACATTAAGTCTCCTGTAAAGTGATGCATAGTAACTATGCAGTAAGTATACTTTCCATAGGTTGAAAGGGCAGGTTTAGGGGCACTGGGGTGGCTCCATGGTTGAGCATCTGCCTTCGGCCCAGGGTGTGATCCTGGAGTCCCAGGATCAAGTCCCACATCGGGCTCCCAGCATGGAGCCTGCTTCCCCCTCTGCCTGTGTCTCTGCCTCTCTCTCTCTCTCTCTTTGTCTCTCATGAATAAATAAATAACATATTTTTAAAAAAATAAAAATAAATAAATAAAAATAAAAGGATAGGTTTGATTTTATGATTTCCAAGTATACAGCCTATTAAAAAGAATGCCAGCAGACTCTGTCATATTTTCAATGATGAGGAAAGATGGCTGGTGGGAAGGAAAAATACAGGCAAACCAGAAGGAAACTATCATAAGAATGAAAAGAACAGGGGTGCCTGGGTAGTTCACTCAGGATGTGGCCGATAAACAGATAAATATCTGCTTTCAGGAGAGATCATGGTCCTAGGACCCTGGGATTGAGCCCCAAGTAGGGCTTCCTGCCCAGTAGGAAATCTGCTTCTCTATCTCCTTCAGCCCTTCCCCCTATGCTCATGCTCTGTCTCTCACTACTTCACATAAATACATAACTTCTAAAAAAAAAAAAGAAAGAAAGAAAGAAAAGAAAAGAATGTAAAGAACAAAAAACATAAACCAAGGAGGAATGTTGGACTAAAGATGTGAACCATCTAGTTAAAGGAATGAAGAGCAGTGTGTGACTCAATAGTCTGCACTTCATCAGTTTCACAACCACTGCCTGGTCTATCACAAATAGATAAGACTGATGTCCAGGTCTATTTTTACATAGTGATAATAGCCATCATGCAGATTGTATCTAAGATGTTTAAATTTGACTGTTAATTGATACTTACCTGGGTATATGTAAGCCTACAGGTATTACACATAGACTATCACACATATGAATGATTCTGAACCATAGCTGTTTAGGAACAAGAGTTCTTACAACCCCAGGTCCACGGCATGAAGACAGTGTAGCCCTTGTGCCTATGTCCTCTGAGTCTCTGTCAAGTGGGGATAACAAGTTAGTAGGATAAGGGTCAGAATGTAATTATCTGTGGGTCTGTAGCAAGAAAAATGAGCGTATGATGAGAGCTCAATAAGTGGTATAAGCTTTTCAAGCTATAGTGCTGATTCCTCTCGTGCTTTAAGATTTTTTTAAATATTAGCATTCTGCTTGTTAGTATTTAGTAGACCAACAACATCGGCTTTGAAATCAAGAAAATCAAAATTTAAATCTTTTAATCTCTTTCTGAGCTTGAATCTTACATCTGTGAAATAATAATGTTGACCTTACAAGATTGTTGTGAGAAATAAATGAGCTTTTGTACACAAACTAATTAGCCCGGTGCCTGTCACAATGGAAGCATACACACACTTATGTTTATACTTATTTGCTTTTTTATTGTTCATGAAAATATTACAGTAATAACAGTATATATGTTGTGTGTAAAATAAAGTATATTACTTTAAATATTGTATTTTTGCTAGATTCGTGAGGTTTTCTTTTCTCTGCGGTATTTTGGTTGTTTATCCTGTTTGTTTTCATGGGTGCCTAATGGGCATAATAACTATACAGGAAAACAAACAGACCTCAAAAACTACCCTTGATGTATATTTTATATTCAAAAATAGACAGAAAAAGGAAAACTATTTTATTGTCTTCTGTCTGTCTGCTTCTGTTTCTATAGAGTCAAATGCTATTTTTTTACAAAACAAAACATATCATTGAATGATCATCCAAAACAAATGGCTTTCCTTGAACATTAATTGGGAACATTGCTGGCAAGAAAATTCCAACATCAAAATTGCCTACAGTCAGAGACATTTCTTTATTTGTTCCCCTGTTCAGCTGTTCAAAATATGGCTTGTCTGATGTGTCTGTATAGAGTTTGTTACGAAAAACTTTTCTTTAGGCAGAAGGATGTGGCCGATAAACAATATCCTATTGGTAGAGTATAAGTCAATTCACATGACATGAACACCTACTATGAATTAAGTAAAATGTTAACCCTATAAACACAAAGTTTATGTGATTTGTGCATGTAAGGAATTTTTAATAATATGGAAAAGACTGGTATGAACAAATAGAGGCAGTGAACTCAAGAATAAATAAATTGGTATTATAAAATAAGAAGAACATAATATTTCTGGAGGATAGGCAGTCTCTTTCCAGAGAAGTTGACTTCTGAGCTGGACTTTGAATATATCATTATTGTGTTTTAGCTGTACAAGTGGAAGAGGGACAGTGAATGAATGAGAAACCTACATGAAATGCCATGGTAGGTTTAGGTAATTATAAATATTATTAATTCCCCAGTTTTAGAGTGCTACAGTAAGAAGAGAAATGGAAAGAATTAAGACTAAAATAAAATTCAGAAACTTGAAATGTCTTTGTTTCAGCTATGGTGACTGGAAGTCAAGGATAATGTTTAAGCAAAAAAAGCAACATTTGCATATGGCTTTTATTGTAGTTGTGTATTACAAAAAAGTTATATATCTATTTTTTAAAAACAATTTTATTGTTTTTTTTTTACGTAAATAGAAAAAGCAACCTTAGGATTCATATAGAGACACAAAGGACCCTGAATAGCTAAAGCAATCTTGATCAAGAAAAACAAAGCATCACAATTCTTGATTTCAAATTATATTATAAAGCTACAGTAATCAAAACACGGTACTGGCATAGAACAGATAAATAGACCAATGGAACAGAATAGAGAATCCAGAATAAACCTACACACTTATAGTCAACTGATCCTCAACAAGTAAAGCACACGATGCAGAAAGGATAGTCTTTTCAACAGGTGGTGTTAGAAAAACTATATATCCATATGCCAAAAAAAAAAAAAAGAGAGAGAGATTGGACCTGTTTCAACATCATAAACAACTCAAAATGGATTAAGGATTAAGCATAACACCTGAAACCATAAAACTCCAAAGAGGGTCGGGGGGAACTCAGGGAAAATCTTCTTAACATTGGTTGTGGCAATAATTTCTTGGATATGACATTAAAATTACAAGCAACAAAAACAAAAAAAAGAGACAAATAGGTTTACATCAAAGTAAAAAGCTGCTTCAGAGAAAGAAAACGGCACAATGAAAAGGCAATCTTATGGAATGGGAACACATATTTGTAAACCATGTATCCAATAAGGGGTTAATATCCAAAACGTATAAGGAACTCATCAAACTCAATACCAAAATAATCTGATTGAAAACAGACAAACTACTTAAATAGACACTTTCAAAGTGAGAAGTTCAAATGGCTAACGAATACATGAAAAAATGCTCAACATTTCTAGTCATTAGGGAAATGCACATCAAAACCACAATGAGATAGCACTTCACATCTGTTCAGATGACTATTACCAAAAAGACAAAAAATGCTAGTGGTGGGGAGGAGAGAGAGAAGGGGATCTGTTGGACGCTGCTCATGGGAATACAGATTCGTAGAGCCACTGCAGAAAATAGTATGCAGATGCCTCAAAAAATGCAAAAGAGAACTACTGTATGATCTAGTAATCCCACTTCTTGGTACGTACCCAAAAGGAACAAAATCAGGGTGATAAAGGGGTATTTGCACTCCCACATTCATCGACACGTCACTCATTACAACCGAGATACAGAAATAACCTAAATTTCCTTTAACAGATTTGTGGCTAAAAAAAAAATGTTGTATCATATATACAATGGGATGTTAGTCCTAAAAAGGAAGGAAACACTGTATTTGTGATAATGTGGATAGAGCTAGAGCCCATTGGTACTAGGTGAAAAAACTCAGAGAAAGACAAATACTACATGATTCCTCTCATATGTAGAACCTTAAAAACAAAACAAAACAAAATCAAGCTCATAGAAACAAAGAACAGATTGATGGTGCATAGGGCCTGGGAGAAGGGAAATGGGGTAATGTTGGCCAGAGGGTAAAAAGTTTTAGTTGGGCAAGATTAAGTTCTAGAGATCTCCTGTACAGTTAAGAATACTGTGTTTTATTTTATTTTATTTTTTTTTAAATTTTTATTTATTTATGATAGTCACAGAGAGAGAGAGAGAGAGAGGCAGAGACACAGGCAGAGGGAGAAGCAGGCTCCATGCACCGAGAGCCCGACGTGGGATTCGATCCCGGGTCTCCAGGATCGCGCCCTGGGCCAAAGGCAGGCGCTAAACCGCTGCGCCACCCAGGGATCCCAAGAATACTGTGTTTTATACATAAAATCGGCCAAAAAGATAGATCTTGAGTTGAATATCATCACAAGCACACATACATGCACACACCATCACACAAACAGAAAGCTATGGATGTGTTGACTCCATTTAGAGATCCTTTCATAACCGATATGTGAGTTACACGCTTTTATTGGCGTTCAGCTTTTTGTTTTGTCCTTTGCTTGATTTCATTGTGCTGGAAGTTAAAACTGCAGCTTTTTGACAAATTTCCTCCTGGTTTCTTGCGTAGCTCCTTATCAAAGAAGCCTCCTTGGTTTCTTTTCTATACATTTTCTAATGGGGAAAACACAGCTTTCTCAAGAAACAGCAGATGCATAGCAATGGTTAAAAGCAAAGTCTTTGGAGTCTGGCTCATGTGGATTTTGTCACCCACAAATTCACCTACTCAATTGTAAAAAGAGAGAAGTGGTGTCAGTCCATTCAAGCTGCTAAGAAAAACCACCATAGACTGAATGGCTTATAAGCAACAGTTACATTTTTTTTTTTTTTTCTCATGGTTCTGAAGGTTGGGGAGTTCCAGATCAAGGTTCCGGCAGATTTGGCGTCTGGTGCGAGCCCGCCTCCTGGTAGAAGGGCACCTGTTCACTGTGTCGTCTGCACGTGGAAAGGGGGGAGGGAGCCCTCTGCCCTATCCTTCACCAGAGCGCTTGTCCCATTTATGAGGGCTTTACGCTCATGACTTAATCATTTCCCAAAGCCCCACCTCCAAACAGCATCATTTTAGGGGTTAGCTTTGAAAATATGAATTTGGGGGGGGGGTGGAGCTACAAATATTCAGTCTGCTTTAATGGTAATAATTACCCCCTCCTACTCCAGGCTGGATCTTTCTCATTGCCCAAGTCCCTCATTCTCAGAGAAAACTCCCTAACCACTGTACATAACTGCTCTCTGCCCCTCACCCAGGACTGGCTTCATGGGCATGTGACCAGTGCAGTTGGTCATTTAGAAGGGTCTTATACTTGGGATTCAGTGCTGCGCTTTTGCCAACTTGGAATTCCTGGTAATTTTACTCTTGACTTAGTATTTTATAAGTGAAAAATCCAACGGGACAATGGAGCATGTAACTGTGCTTGGGACTTTGGCTGACACGAAGTAGTGCCTCACAGCAATGCCCTGGGATGGGTTCTTGGCCCCTTGCCTTCCTGCCCTACGCTCCCTGGGCCTACCCAGTGCCCTTCTCTCTCCTACCCATGATTACTTTCATTCTCTGCCCTGGCGGGGGCCGCGGCATGAGCATGGACACAGCATGTCGAGGTTGGACATGCTCCCCTGTGATACCTTGGGTTAGGGCATGTTAGTGACCATTCTTACTCTAGGCTGGCAGCACAATGGTATGTCTGGCAGGTGATTGATCAGAGATTGTGTCTTATCAGGGAAAAGTCTTTTGCTTACCCCAGTCTAGTTACCACGTATGACCTGGATTGGAGGTTTAAAGATCTGTAATGGGTAGTCATCTGTTGTTGGTTGCAGTTGCAATTCTGCAAGAAAGGGATAAATCAGACCCCATTTCTCAATATCCCATACATGGCCAGGGAAAAGTATGTCAGTTCATTCATTACCTGGTGGGTGGAGAACCAGGAACTTGCAGGATTCCTTTCACGTGGCAGGGCCCATAAGCACCTCTGAGAATCAACACTCACCCTCAAGTATCCCTGTGCCCAGGAGTACTCTCTGAGACAGCTCTATTCCCGCACGATTGTCTCTTCCTCCTTCCAACCTTCCTGAGTCTGATGTGTGTTTGTCCTATCTGGCGAGCTTGGGATGCCCACCAGGGATGAGTCATGAGATAAAAATTGAGTAATTTTAGGACATGGAGTCAAATGAGGTATGAAAAGAATAGCAAGTAACATATATCAATCCAATGTTGCAAATTAAGGTTCCATTGCAGTAGAGTCTACATCCGTTTTGTCAAATACCTAATACTGCATAACCATCAGGTTGGTTGGTATAGATTAGGCGTTTAACAAATATGTATTGGATGGATGGATGAATGAGCGACAAAAAGAATGAATGTAGGTTTGTGTAAGAATTAAATGAGAAAATGTATGTTAAAAAATTAGCATAGTGCCTGGTACATAGGCTCAAATTGGTGGCTGTAGATATAATAGCAAAGACAGTAATGAAAGTGATGATGATGAGGAGGAGGAGGAGGATGGTACTCCTCCACCTGACAAAATATATATTCTATAAAATTACTTTTCTTAAAATACAAATTAATCATTGTTGTAAGATATGATCTGTTCTTTCATTCACTCATGCTCTGTGGCTTTGCTCCATATATTCTTCTTCTGACAGAAATGTTATTCATCATTCCCTCTCATCCTATAACCTATTCTTAATTTTTGTTTCCTCAACTTCAAAAATTAGCTAAAATATTACGTACTTCAGGAAATCTATCTGGACATCTCTAAGTCACACCTACTCGTCTATCCTTTATCCTATACCACCCCTTTGTAGTACATGTCAGGGCTGTGATTCATGTCTGTGTGATTTTTGCATAGTTTTTTAAAAAGATTTTATTTATTTGACAGCATGATAGAGAGAGAGAGAGAACTTAAGCAGTTGCTTAACCAACTGAGCCACCCAGGCCTCCCATGTTTGCATAGTTTTAATGGTCTCTCACCCTAGCTGTATGTTTTGCATGGATAGGGCCTACTAAAAAAATAGAAAAAAAAACAAAAAACAAAAAAACAAAAACAATAAGCGTTTATTTATCCTAGCTCTGGAGACTGGGAAGTCCAAGACCAAGTGTGAGCAGACTCGGGTCTGATGTGGACCAGCTTCCTTGTTCAGAAATGACTGTTTGGTGTCTCTTTTATAAGGCCACTAACCTCTTCATGAGGGCTTTGTGATCACAAAGGTCCCATCCCCTAATATCATCATACTGGAGGTGAGGATTTCAACTTACGAATTTCGGGATATAGAGTCTACTACATTTTTGCCTACCATGGTATCCCAACACGAAGTTCAGATCCTGACATATAAGTTACCACGTAACACACATTTACTACATGAATTTTTTTTGAAGATGTTAAAAAAAAAAATCCGGTGGTTGCTGAAAATGAAGATGGTGGGGGATTAATGGAAAGGAGCATTATTCTTAGTAGAAACATTTCTCGTCTCTTTATTCCCGAATGAGTCTCTTTATTGCTTCTTATTCAACCCCGTTTTGAATTCTTGTGATGCCTATTCAGGCCTGTGCGTGTATTTACTTGTTTGTACTTCATGTAGTTCCTTTCTCCCAAAGAGCCCCCCTGGTAGCTCTGACAAATCAAGAGAGGATATTCGTTCTTTGAGTTTGCAGAGATCTGCAGTATAGCCTCAGGTAAAATTGTTCAAAGAGCCCAAAAGGAAAGAAAGAGCCCACTGAACACCTAACGTGATGCCTTCTTTCCCCCTCATGGTTTACTTTTTCCGCCTTTCTGGTTACTCCTAACTTGCTTGAGTGAGAATTCATCCTCAAAGCCTGGAAAAGACTTAGCCAAATTTCTGTAAATTTGGAAGATATTCTAGAACAGGTGCATTTATATTTGTAGATCTTGAAGTTTTTACGATATGAATGGAGCCTTCTTTATGATAAAAAATACAAAATAATGAATTCAAATCTGTGTGAAATACAGCATTTATTTAGAAAGAATAAAGAACCCACAACAGAATATAATTTGAAAAAAAGATCACAGATATAACACAATGCAAAAGAAGAGCGTATTTTTAAAATTAATTCCTTGAAACACTTCCATAATACTTTTTGTTTCCTAAATTATTTGGCAGCATTAACTTTGTGGAAATTTTAGATTATTTTCCCTGATAGAGTGAATAAAAGTTAACTTCAGTCTTCTTAAAAGGAAGTTTGATGTTTTTTTTTTTTTAATTTTTCTTGAGTTGCCAAATAAATTCTTGACAGAATAAAAAGCGTAGTTTGATTAGGCTTCAATGAGAACAAAATTCCTTTTTTTTTTTTTTTTAAGTTACATGCGTGGGTTGGAAAAATATTCTATTGACAAGCTTTGATTTTCAAGTATATATATATTTTCTCTCTTCTATCACATCGTCTGGTGCTGGGGGCCAAAGCACCATTGGTATCAGGATACCACACCCATCAGTGTGGTGTTTCGGTCGGTGGGAGGGTAGGTAAACTTTGGGAAGGCTCTACATCGAGACGGCGAGCAGTAACTATCACACACAAAGAAACTGAAGCATGTAAATATATTCCCTTAAATCCACATAGTCCCAGCAGAGTCTCCAATTAGCTGGATCCCAAAAATGTCCACAGGGCACCTCAATTGTAGCCCAGGGGAAAAAAAGTGAGGCAAAGAACACTTTGAGAAGGAAAGAAATGATGGTGTACTTTGCAAATTTTATAAAAACATGATCATGTGACTACAGCGCTAGGCTCTCTGTAGAGAATGGGCACCTGCAGATGAGAAGCTCTGAAACATAAGCTTCGTTCCCCCTTTGGCAAATGTCTCTCTGCTTCCTACACAAACTTCTCTCAGCCAACGTCATGTGGTTGTGCTGGCCTTCTCTCCAAGGCATCGAGATAGTTATTTGGGGCCTACGAGGGGGGTAATATGGTTCTCACGTTGCCCTTCAAAGGAGAGTTACTGAATCAGGCGCTTAGATCCTAAATAGTACTAGATTCTAGTTTATGCCAGATGGAAAATGGAAAGAATAATTGTCGTCACGCCTCTCATTGAAAACTTGTATTGACTCTATACTGTGCACCAATGTCAGGTGCTCACGTGCAGTCAGTCCTTCACGGGGTGTTCATAGTGACCCAGTGAGGACACCCACATTTAGCTCCACAGTATAGGTAAGAAGGTTGCAATAGACATATTAAGCGAACTGCCCCGAGAACAAGCTGGTGGATCTGGCATTTTCACTGTGGAAATCTGATTCCGGTATTGGCGTTCTTAGCCATCCTATTCTACTGCTTCATGTTTTTCCCCCCATTCCTCAATACATGGAAAGGGAATATACACTTATCTGTCTATGATGTAGAGAAGATGACCTAAGGTTTGGAATGAAACCAAGCTTGATTTGAGTCTCCTTTAAGTATGATTAGCTGAATGAGCCAGTTACTTTTTCGTTGTTTAATTTTTGGCTTCTCAGCTGTAGAAGGAGTGTTTTCAAGTACCTACTTTACGACACTTTTTTGAAGAATGATTGAGATAATGCATGAGATGACTTCCAACTCATTGGGCAAGTTACGTGCTTGAACTTTAGATTCTTCACATGGTGGCCATTTGGCCTTAAGAAACCCCATTTCTCTTACCTGCACAATGAGACTGCATCATTTATTTCCACTGGTTAGAAGATAAAATGAAAAACAAAGGTGAAAGTGATTTCACGTCATTTCTAACTTGCATAATGTGAAACGTGTGCTACCAAGATTTTCCACTATCTTTTGTGGAAACTATAATTATTTCCATATTTTCAATTGATAGCAATTAGGGCTATTAAGTTTAGGAGCATCAGAGGTTTGAAAAATCAACTATAGCTTGAGCCCGTGCGCATCTATGAGGAGAGTGAGGAGATAGGGGGTTCGGGTTTGTCTAATCAATCAAAGCTAAATTCCTGGTGGCTCAGGTTGTTTCTGATTTTGACACTCTGTTCCCACAGCTGGTAACTATGGAACCCTGGTGAGCCACTAGGTCACTTTTGTTAGAATTTTTTTTTTTCTCAAAAAGAAAGAATCTGCCTAGAGTTCAGAAGAAAAAAAAATTTACAGAGTAGACAATAAAACATAGTTGTTTATGGACTAAACATAACTGCATTTCAGAAGTCTTCTCTAGATTATCTGTTTCTCTTTTTATAACGAGGATGACATTTTCCTTGTGTTGCTTTAAAAATGTGGGCTGCAAACACGGAAGAAGAGAAGAGGCGTTTCTTACACAGCACATTCAAGTGCATCATACTAATCAATTTTACATGTCTTTACTGGACCTCATCCATTCAGTTCACATGTCTCCCCTTGACCATAATTTACTATGAAAGCAGTCTCTCCTCTCTCTCTCTCTCTCTCTCTCTCTGTCTCTCCTTTAATTTGGACCAAGCCCAAACGAAACCGTGAAAAAGGAAGATATAAAGAGAGTCGGACGTGGTTTATCACATGGAGACAGGAAACAAAAGGGCCTCTCAAACGTTTCCAGATGAGGACATGACATTTTCAGAAGAGTCAAAAAAAAAAAAAAATTGCAAAGTCACCTTTTCCATGTTTCCACCCATTTCCTATTGGTATATTCATGACTGGTTATAAGGAAAAGGCAGAGTAAAGTCACACTAGGGAGCAGTAATTCACTTCGGGTGATCATCAGAAAGGACTAACGGGGATGCTTCCAAAATGCCAGTGTACACAAGATATTGTTGTGGTGAGATTAATGAGCCGGGGGAGACCTACTCTTCAAGGAGCCGACAGGTGCCAGGTGCTCTGACATTTTACCACGTGGCCAGAGTCTCCTAGACCCCTTCGTACGCTGTACTCCACTGTAAGATCAGAAAGGCAGATGAGGGCAAGAGCAGAAGTTCAAGTCTTCCCTAGTCTCTAGCTCGTGGATCTCTAATTGCTTCTGCCAGTAGCGCTTGGCCTCCTGGGTGGTCTGTAGTCTGTCAAGCTCCCCAGTAAAAATGTTCAGCTCTGTGGAAGTTGTCAAAACCACAAAGGCTCTGTATGGTTAAGCCCCTTTCTCAGCTTTAATATGGCTTCTGGGTTCCTCCCTACTGTCCTCAAGTGTTTAATCTGATTTAGCTTTTTTTTTTTTTTTCCTAAAGCTTACGTATCTATCCTTTGATTATTCACTCATGTGCCATCTTTTCCTACCCTCCAAGCCTAGCATCAAACCAGAACACAGTCTATTAGCTCTTCGTTCCGTGGTCACCTAGACAGACATTCACATGAGACTTTCTTGTTTAAGACATGTGATGGGGATCCCTGGGTGGCGCAGCGGTTTGGCGCCTGCCTTTGGCCCAGGGCGCGATCCTGGAGACCCGGGATCGAATCCCACGTCGGGCTCCCGGTGCATGGAGCCTGCTTCTCCCTCTGCCTGTGTCTCTGCCTCTCTCTCTCTCTCTCTCTCTGTGACTATCATAAATAAATTAAAAAAAAAAAAAAAAGACATGTGATGAACACGAGAAAGTAGGACCCTGGCAAAATTATCATGTGAGGAAACAACAAATATTTCAGAACTACACGAAGTTATCACAGTCGTTATCCCCGGACTGTGTGATTTCTAACTGACCTCTAAAATGATAAATGGGAATTTCTTTCGACGCACATTCTCTTCCTCTCTCTTTTTAAAAGATTTTGTTTATTTATTTGAGAGAGAGAGAGAGAGAGAGCACAAGCGAGGGAGAGGGCCAGAGGGACAGGGAGAAGCAGACTCCTCGCTGAGCAAGGAGCCCGATGTGGGGCTCGATCCAGGACCCTGGCATCACGACCTGAGCCCAAGGCAGACACTTAACCGACTGAGCCGCCCAGGTGCCCCTTGACTCACATTCTTATAATATTTCTCCTGTGCTTGGGTCTGACCTCACACTCCTCTCTCCCATCACGGTACTCCAACAGTCCTTAAAATGACTCTGCCGCATGCAAGCATGAAGCATAGCGCAGGACGAGGCGCGTCCGTATTCAGATGGCCAGTTTACATAACTGTTGAGCACCGCAGGCTGAGTTGCCTTTCGACTGAACACTCATCCCACCCAAGTGATTCTCACTTCCCTCCCTTTAAATCATTTTTCCTTACATCCTGGGTCCCAAGCTTTAGGATCTTCAAGCTGGTGACAGCACAGATTAGCAACTGGATTATTGCTACGGCCTGATGTCCAGGTCCTTTCTCCTCCAGTTTTAGTGATGAGATCCCAGCCACTTGTCTCCTTTCTTCTTTCTAATATTGCCCTCTGCTCAGGCTCATTTCTTGCCCTCTGAGATTCACACTTCCCAGGGCATTACTCATAGATCCCTCGAGCCATATTTGTCTATGAAATCTCATTGGAGATTTTTATCCCTCGAGCCATATTTGTCTATGAAATCTCATTGGATGACTTGGTATCCTGGAACCCTTCCTATAAGTCTCATTCCACTGCGTGTACAGCATGTAGACTTGTCTTTAAAAGTGGCTTCAGTTCAGATATAGGCATGTTTGTCATTAGAGAAAAATCAGTTTTGATGCACACAAACTTGTCTGGAATGGAGAAGTCAACACCTCTAAGGATCTGTTCTCACGATCTCCCAACTGTTATTTGTTGGTCCGCTGGGCCCCAGCCCTTTATAGGGTTACCACTAAGTATGTCTGCACCTGCAGGTTCTTCTTCTTTAAAAAAAAAAATATTATTCATGAGAGACACAGAGAGACAGAGTCAGGCAGAGGGGGAAGCAGGATCCCTGCAGGGAGCCCGATGTGGGACTCGATTCCACAACCTGGGATCATCCCTTGTGCCAAAGGCAGATGCTCAACTGCTGAGCCACCCAGGTGTCCCTGAACCTGCAGGTTCTGCTTTGCTCTATGGCTCAGCGAATGCCAGAACTGGAACAAGAGTAAAAATGGGCATTTTGGGAATATTATCTATGTCATGAATGATACTAATGCTTTATAAACATTCTGTCTTTGAATTCATCATAGATGAGAAAACTGAGGCTCAGAGGCTAATTTACTCAAGGTGGCAAGGTGATTAAGTGACAGAGCCACCTTTCACAACCAAATCTTTAGAATTCTCAAAGTCCCTGTTCTTATCCGTAATGTCAAAGCTGTATTAGAAATGCCTGCCCTACTGCAATGGGGCCTTTAAGTAGAGACCTACTATGTGAACCAAAGCCTAGAGGGCATGAGGGGAAAATCACTGCCGAATGCCCATCACCTAAAGCAGTGCCTGGAACATTGCAAATGCTCCATACAATATTTACTGAGTAAACGGAATCTACGGCGGTCTAAGATTAGAACTGGAATCAAACGTAGGAAACTTCACATCTGCCAGTTTTCTGTTGATCCCTTAGCAATCAAGTGTGGCCTCCGAACCAGTTGGCATAGCTTCTTCTCCAAAGGAAAGTTTGTTAAAAATGCAGACTCTCAGGCCTCACCCCACAGTCGAGGAGTCAACCTCTGTGTTTTAACAAGCTCCTTTTGGTGATTTATATGCGAATTAGGTCGAAGCAGGACTGGCCTAGTTTTGGTCCAAGCACATTGAGGCAGAATGGCTTTTTTTTTTTTTTTTAAGATTTTATTCATTTATTCATAGACACACAGAGAGAGAGGCAGAGACACAGGCAGAGGGAGAAGCAGGCTCCATGCAGGGAGCCCGATGTGGGACTCGATCCTGGGTCTCCAGGATCACATCCCAGGCTGCAGGCGGTGTCAAACCGCTACGCCACCCGGGCTGAATGGCTTTGAATGTCCCCTTACTTATATATGAGATTTCTGTTGTTTTCACTCTGTTGTTGGAGCAGCAGTAAAGACATTGCTTCCCATGACCAAAGCCCACTTACAGCCCTTTTTAAATAAAGGTACAGTTGGAAAAAAATGGAGAGATGTTTTCTTCTGTTAGATTGAAAATTAGAGTTCTGTGCTTTGTGAGGTCTAGCCCAAGAACTTGTCTGCAGTCTTCTGCCCCTGGTAGTATTGCAGAGATTTATCGTAACAAATGCCAAATGTGCATCAACAAGTGATTTCTCTGGTAAAACCGTACTCCCTCTCCCCTGCCCCTGCCCCACCAGTAGCTCAATGGCATCATCACATACAAGTGAATGATCATGGTGTGCAGGCAAAGGAAAGAATCGGAGTAAAGAGACTTAGGAAGTTTTTTTTTTTTTTTTAATGATTTGGAAACTTATAAAATCTTTATGAAATCTTTCTCTCAGGCTGAGCTCTTTTTTAAAAAAATAATGAAAAATAGGCAGCTATAACCAATACTGCAATCTAATATTCTAGCCATATAGCCCCTTGCCTTGGAATCCTTATTTATATTACGTGAGAGATTTAGAGAATACTGGTAGAGGATGTGTGCTTATGTCTTTTCATTTGTTTCCTAATTATGTCACTCATGAGCTTAAAAGGGAATGATTACTTAAGCTGTGTTCAGTCTCCCTAATTTTAAGAAAAAATAAGTTTATTCAGAGTCATCAATAGAACACACAAAGCTAACTAGTGTGATCATGGGCTGAAAAAAAAAAGTAGATGAATTTTCCTATTTTAGTGCTCAGTTGATCATATCTGTTTTCTGATCCTTAAAATAATATTGCTAGCCCTAAAATGGTATATTTAGTTCTGGATGTGATGCTTAAAATATGGAAAAATTATAATTATTCCAGTGATAAAGAGTCAAGACGGTGAAGGGAAAATTGGGGAATGACAGAGGGAACTGAGTGTATTTCACACAGAGGAGACATTTCGGGGAGGGATGAATGCCCAACATAAATATGGAA
Source organism: Canis aureus (assembly GCF_053574225.1). Classification (NCBI taxonomy): domain Eukaryota; kingdom Metazoa; phylum Chordata; class Mammalia; order Carnivora; family Canidae; genus Canis; species Canis aureus. Next base: position 1,326,100 of record NC_135613.1, read on the forward strand.
TGAGTGATTAGAGGTCCTGTGAGTGGCTTCACACAATGGAAAGGCAGTCTGCGGCTGGAAGGAATGTGTCGGTAGTGGTTAGAACTATCCAAGAAAGCCTCTTGCTATAGAAAATGTCAGTGAGAGACACAACAAACGGGGACAAGCCCGCCGTGATACTGAGGAAAGGGCTGGTCAGGAGCTGAATCTCATTTGTCTTTGCATCCAGGTTCACTGGATGACCAGGAACTGTGTAAATTCAAATCCATTATTTTTTGCCTCAATGGCCCTCATGTCTGACTCTAGGATCAGTTCAGCCCACAAATCTCGGATGTGCCCAAAGAGAGACTCATCCCTAAATTTTGCTAGTGGACTCAGGTTCTTTAGCATTTCACCTTCCTTTTCTCCAGATGTGCAGTGTCTCTCAGGTCCCATAATTATATTACATCGTTATGATTTTCACCATATCTGCACAAAGTCTACTCATTTTCCTTTAAAGTGACTCTCTCTCAGTGTAAATAAATGTGTCTTTAAAGGACACTTTACATTACTACACAGGAGAAATTAACAAGCGTTAATAGAGTGCTAAAGACCCTTTAACATGGAAGGCAGGCTTCTTTATTAGCGTAATTAGAAGGAATGGAAAAAGAAATAACTTTCTCAGCAGTTCAATGACATTTGGCTCCACTATCTGTCTACCATTTAAAATGACTTTGAGTCTACCCACACTTTCAGTGATATGGTCGATGTCTAGGGTCTTAGGTTTTTGATATCCCTTGAGCTGAAATGTTTGAATTTATGATCTAGTGCAGAAACAATTTTGCTCTGATTTCTTTTCTTTAGTTTTTTCCCTTGTGTGTCGAATTTCTTTGGTATTATCTTCTGCCTGCATTGGGCATCCATTTGTTCCAACTCTTTATTGCAATATAGACACCTCAGAGATAACACGGTTTGGTTCTGCACCTCTAGAGTTAAACAAATGTAGTGACAAAGCGAGTGCGATGAATCTTTTTTTTTCTTTTGGTTTCCAAGTGCATATAAAATTTATGTTCACCCTACACTGTGCAATAACATTACGGGTGCAGTAGCATTGTGTCTAGGAAAAACAATGTACATGATCTTACTTTTAAAAAGATATATTTTTCAAAGAGCTGACAAGATGGTGGGAATGGAACAGAGGAAGTGCATCTTCTGCAGGTTCACCTGCCCCAGTGTGGCCCTGACCTACCCTGACCTGCTGCTGGACGTGTCCTGGGAGCAGCTGCTGCAGCTCCCCGTGCCCGGCAGCAGCTGAGTGGGCTGCGCAGAGGAAGCAGCACTGCTTGGAAGCACCTGTATGGAGCCAGGACGGGAACTTCCCTGTTCCCTGAGAAGCCTGAGCTGGTGGAGACGCACCTGCAGGATGTGACCGTCCAGCCTGAGATGGTGGCAGCTGAGTGTGTGTCAACAGTGGCAAGTACTTCAACGAGGTGCAAATCAAGCCTGAGCTGATTAGCCACCCCTCAGGTGAGTCCTCCGTCCCCTATAAGCCTGTGAAGCACGGCGGGCCTGGCACTGGGGCCACCCACTCCTCCCACTTCATTCCTCTCAAGTGGCCTGTTCAGCCAATCAAGCTGCAGACTTCTCTAAAAAAAAACAAAAACAAAAACAAAACCCCAAAAAACACTTTACTGATAAAAAGTGCTAACCATCATCGTCACTTTCAGGATGGCCTAGTCTTTTGGTTGATGGAGGATCCTGCCTCAATGTTGATGGCTGTGGACTGGTCAGGGTGGTGGTCGATGAAGTTTGGGGTAGCTAGCAATTTCTTTAAGAAGGTAACAGTGGAATTTGTCCTATTGATCAACTCTTCCTTTCCTGAATGATTTCCCGGGAGCCTGCGATGCTCGTTAGTAGCGTTTTACCCACAGGAGAACTCATTTCAACCTTGGAGTTAGTGCTCTCAGACCTGCCACTGCTTGCTTTATCAGCTAAGTTCATGGAATATTCTAAATCCTTTGTTGTCATTTCAACACTCTTCACAGCATCTTCACCAGGAGTAGATTTCATCTTAAGAAACTATTTTTTTGCTCATCCATAAGAAACAACTCCTCAACCGTTAAAGTTTGATCATGAGATTGGAGCAATTCAGTCTCATCTTCAGGCTTCACTTCTTATTCTGGTTCTCTTACTATTTCCACCGTATCTGTAGTCAGACCACATACGACCGACCTTTATCAATTAAACTTGCCATTTCATACAGCATGGTTTCTGGTGGGCCAAGACAATTATCATAGTGACATCAAAGATCACTGACCACAGATTGTCACAACAAATATAATAATAGTGAAAAAGCTTGAAATACTATGAGAATTACCAAAATTTGACACAGACATAAAGTGAGTAAATGCTATCAAAAAAACAAAAATGATGCTGATAGACTTGTTCGATGCAGAGTTGCCACAAACCTTTAATTCGTAAAAAACGTAATATCTGTGAAATGAAATGAAGCAAAATGCAATAAAAGGAGATATGCTTATATATGACTTGAATTGATGACTTTTTTTTTTTCCCTTGAGCACTTCTATTATGAAATCCTCTGAACTCTTAATTTATCTGTGTGGCAGCTTTTATTTCCCAGGGTCCTCAACATTTCATTCCTCTTGAGCCATAATATTGATGACAAAATCCTAAGATCCTATTTTTAATACTTATCTGCTTTCTCTAGATAAACTCTGACTAGTTACCAGTAATAAAAAGGTTTGGTTAGAATAGTAATAAAAGTGAATCTGCTTTAATATATCCAGGAACAGACATATCATTGAAAATGCAAATTCTATTCCCACATGAGCCTTGTTTTTGAAGTCATGTGCTGTGTGGAAGAAAAAGGCAAAATGATTAATGGCAGGGTCTTGCATGTAAAAGGGGATCTATTCTTTGCACTGAACATTCTGGTGATAAATGCTAAATCTGACATGTGTCTATGATTTTGTCCCATTACAGTTAACATTATGCAGCTTCCAGAAGCTGTGTTATATTCCATAAAGGATATAGGCCTTTGAATCTTATAGGTCTGAGTCTAAATTCCCTGCTAGGGGCGACTCGGTGGCTCAGGGGTGGAGTGTCTGCCTTCGGCTCAGGGCGTGACCCCGAGGTCCTGGGATCGAGTCCCACGTCGGGCTCCCTGCATGGAGCCTGCTTCTCCCTCTGCCTTGTGTCTTGGCCTCTCTCTGTGTGTCTCTCGGGAATAAATAAATAAAATCTAAATAAATAAATAAATAAATAAATAAATAAATCCCCTGCTAATTAACCGTGAGGCTCTGGGCCAGTCATTGAATTATTCCAGGCTTTATTTGCTTTCTCAGAATATTGAAATAAATATCTTCATGCAGGATCGTGAACCATCTCAACATATATACCTTTGAAGTGAACCTGCTATGATACTTGTAGGGCATTACATAGTAGGTCTACATCCCTGCATATCTCAGAGTGGTACACAAAAAGACTGACATGAAGGATCTTCGGTGGATATTGTAAAATATTAAACGCCTCACTCTCTAGGGAGAGGAAAGAAAGGAATCTCAGAAAATTAACTCTACTCAAAAAGTAAAGTTGCTTTTCATCAACTCTAAATGTGAAAATACACTAGACTTATCATCGGGGTTGTTTTAGAAATACCATTATCTAAATAACCAGTGTATACTTTATTTACAGAAATCATATCCTCCAAATAGAAAACCGTATTATTTTTGTCCCTTTTTTTATTACTAAAGTTTTCATTTCTTGATGTTACTTAGAAATATCTAATTCTTAAGAAAATAATAAGTAAAAAAAAGAGATAGAATGTGAATTATATTCAGCCTTTTAAAATGTGCATGCATGAGCTCACAATACACACACACACACATACACACACAACTTGCAAGAATGCTTCTTGATATTCTATGATGGTTAAGAAAAATGAATGTGTTTGGGAATTACTGTTCAGTAGTTTAGAAAATGGGATTTATGATTGGTTTAAACAAGGTAATAAAGACCTTTCAGCCCTTTTCCCTCTTGTTTTATATAGTTTCATTTTTTTTAATAATCTTTTTTTTTGCCCAACAGTATACCCTAGGTAGATATCTACATGTTTGACATAATGAAACAACGTCATTACTCTGTTCTAAAAAATTCCCAGTATAATAATAAGCCAAATAACTTCTCACCTACTACAAATATCTGTGTCAAAAGAAAGGAGAATTGCATAGACTGGAGCTATTTCCTGCTCCTCAGACCTCCATATCTGGATGTCTTTTTTCATAGTGTAAGCTATAAATTGAATGGCATAATTTGATGATGGACATAGAACTGTATATTAGTTTTTATTTTGACAAAATCATTAAACATCACATAGGTTGAAAAATGAATCACGAGGCCCTAAGCCTGCCTTAGAAGATTGCACTTCATAAACTGAATTGCTCACATGGGCAACATTTTGGTGGAAGTTATAGATTTTCTAGCATATCTCTGATAGATAGGACTAATATAACTTCAATAAAAACTCTGGATATGTCAATATAAAATTTTCCCTACCATTGAAAGATGTAAGATACTCCAACTAATAAATCGGACGACAACCTATTCCTTAAGGTATACTAACATACATATTGGGTTACAACAAGCAACAAAATCATCGCGGTAATAAACCACAGCCACAGAGGGGCTATTGGAGGTTTCTTTCCATTGCAAGAGCCCAGGATGATGTCCGTAGGTATGAAGTCACCCCCCATAATGTTAATTCCCAGTAATTGACTCAGCTATATGTGCAAGGATTTAGAGCTACATTTAAATGATACTCGAATGACATATATGCCACTTATATTTATGACATTTCTCATAAATTATAACGCATAAACCGGTGGCCATGGGCAAACCCATTAAAGACCTTCAACCAAAACATACCAGTAATGCATCTGGAGTTTAAGGTAGCAGTTTGTCCCCGATATGTGAGTTGATACCTAAATACCTGGTTAGATGGTAGTGGTGGTGTGGGGTGGATATGTCAAGTTAATCAGATTAGGTCTGAGATGCTAGGTTAACTGAAAAACACAACTGCAAAGAAGGTCTAATTTATGCATTTCCTCCAAATTTTGTGGTTGCTTGAGGCTATATGTTAATTTTTCAGGCTTTGATACCATTACTGAAAATTGAGGCTGATAATGAACATCTCCTAAGATGGCTAAGGGGGTTAAAGTTTGAAGCAAGAAGTGCAATTCTTGGTAGCTAAAAGATGTTAGTTTCCTTGTCTCACTCTTGCAAGTCACTTTTCATCTTTATGGTGTATACTACTTTGTACAGTATGTTTTATTTCTGATCCAGTGTTTCTTATTTCATTCTTTTTTCTAGGTCATACATCACCCCCTTTCTCTCTTTGTATTAGTCAAGGTTCTCTAGGGAAATAGAACCAATGGGTTATATATAAATATAAACAATATTTATACATATATAAAACTATATATTTATAAAATTATACATATATTTATTTATATTTATATTATATTTATATTTATATTTATATTTATATTTATATTTATATTTATATTTATATTTATTTATATTTATATTTATATTTATATTTATATTTATATTTATATTTATATTTATATTTATATTTATATTTATATTTAGGGGAATTCATGCTAAGGCCCTAGCACACACAAGGATAGAGGCTGGTAAATCCAGAATCTGCAACTCAAGTCCTAAGGCCCTCTGCTGGCAGAACTGCCTCTTGCTTGTGGGAGGTCAACCTCGTTTGATTTAGGCTTTCACCTGATTAGATGAGGCCCATCACATTACAGGGAGCAATCTACTTTACTCAAAGTTCATCAACTTAAATGGTCTCATCACAAAACACCTCACAGAAATATTCAGAATATTTTACCAAATCTGATGCTGTGTTCCAGCCAAGTTGACACATAAATGTAACTCTCATACCTGTCATTCAGAAACATATTCTCATGTCTCCCCAACCATTGTTCTTCTTTGCCCAGAATCCTATTCCCTGCAACCGAGATTTAACTTTATAGATTTTGTTAGCTGATGACAACAGGCTGTAAAATAGACATTCTGACTAAAAATTGAAATTCGTATAAAATACATTTAATAGGAAGGATGTAAGTTTTATTTTTAATCTTTGTGGGTACTAGTCAGGCACTTTTGATTTTCAGAAGATTTTAATTTATTATAAAAATAAATTGGAAGACTTTTCATAGTTGGCTTTTCTAATAATTCGGCCACGAGTAACTTATTTAGTTTAAAATTGACTATCCTTCTCCAGCAAACATTAGTGTCCACTTAAAAGCTATTACAAAGTCAGAAAATTTAACCTACAACATGTTTTCAATATGATGGGTATTTTTTGATGGCTAATTTAACATGTTTTTATTTCAAAATTAATGGGTTTTCTTAATGCTATCTTTTAAGACACTTAAACTTATTTGTTGATTCATATTTGTGATTTTGCATTTTTCATGTTATTTAATCTCTTTCACATAATGTCTATATTTGAAAATTGAGGATATTAGTGAATGTCTCTTAGGAAGGTCATGGGTATTAATCTTAGAAACAAATAGCATAGTACTTTGAACATAAAAATGCTGTGTTTTTATTTCTTCAACACAGGATATTTTCTTCTTGCAGAAGCTCGTTTCTTTTTTCTTGTTTTCTGGCATTTTCTTTCAGATTCAAAATATTTCTCTAGGTCTTTAAAATGCTTATAGGTGGCAGGCATGGTGATGATCATGATCAGTGGAAAAACTCAACTGTTTTTCTTTGAATTTGAAGAAATCATTGATCATGTTCTCTGTTATCTCCCCTAACCATAGTCCCTGAATGAATAAAACTCTCCACTCTTCCAGAAATTGAGACAAGGGATATTGTTATCTTTATGACTAATTCTTCATTTAATTCTAAAGATAGACATCAAACAAGTTAATTATTGTCAGTGCTTTGGACTAAGCCTATAGAGAGTTTAAATCTCTCCATATGAGGCAGAAGCACAGTTATCACCCTCTGATCCCAACAATGATCTTAGAAGGCAACCAAGATTAAAGATTAGACTCAAATGACTCTATTTTTTTCCTCAACAGCTATGATAGGTATTTACCTCTCAAATTTGACTGCATCTTGTCCTAAAAAACAAACTTATTTAGAAAATATTCCAACCCCAACTCACTTTATAGACTTAATTTTGGTGAAAGGGCACAGACTGGGCTTAAATTATCGCCAATCTTATTCTACCTGGTAACAACAACAACAACAACAAAAAATCACTTACCAAAGTAACTCTACTATTCATTGCTTCTATTGACCTGCCTGACTCATGGTTGAACATAGTCACTCACAACACTTTTAAATTCAATTTAACCAACTGAACTCACGTTGTCTGTTGTAGGAATCAAATGGTATCCAAGAGTTAGGGATGTCCTCAAGTATCACAACATAGAATGAAAGAGGTTAAGATTTCAATGCTCCATGGAATTTTTAATTTTAAGGTATGTGAAGAAATTCAACCACATCAAAAATATACATAAATCTGTATTTCATTTTACATGTAAAAGTGGCTTAAACACTTAATGGAAATATGATGAGAGGAATGAAATTGGTTTCCATCTGTGGTAGATAGAATATTGTCCCTCCAAAGATGTCTATGTCACCATCCCCAGAACCTGTGAATATATTACCTTAAATAGCAAAAGAAACTTTGCCCTTTGAATATCTGGTTAAATCAAGGATCTTGAGGTGGAAAGATTATCCATGATTATTCTGGTTGGCCTAATGTAACTGCAGGAGGCTTTCTGAGAGCGTCAGAGTCGGAGAGCTAGTTGAGGGTGCTCTGTTGCTGGCTTTGAACAAGGAAGAAAAGGACACAAACCAATTCAGACCAACTCTAGAAAATACAAAGGCAAGGAAATGATTCTCCTTTACAGCTTCCAGAAGGAAAGAAGTACCACTGATACCTTGATTTTAGCCTAGTTAGTCTTCAGACCTACAGAACCTTCAGATAATAAATTTATGTTGTTCTAAGCCGGTAAGTTTATGTTAATTTATTGTAGAAGCAAGAGGAAACAAATACATCAATCAAGAAAAACTTCAGAGAACCTGGTGTAAGGGAGGAAAATTTTTACTCTAGACTTCAAGGTTCTTCTGGCTGGTCTAAGAATTACACTGACAGAAGATATATTAATAGGAGAAAAACAAATTTAATTGTGTATATATGGGGAATCAACACAAACATGAGATTCCAAAGACAGATCAGCAAAATGAAGTATAAATGTCATCTTGAACTAAGGAGAAGGGCATAGGGGTCTGAGACTTTAGAGAGAAAAAAGCAATTCACAGGAAGATGAAAAAGAGTAAATTTTTGGTAAACAAATGTTTTCTGTGTCATACAGAAACAATGGGGCATAGAGAGGAATTTTAACAGATTCTTCTAAATTCCTCTCTGTCTACCATACATAGCTCATGTTATACTGTAGTTCTCTATGGCGATATCTGTCTTTCTGGAGCTATTCCTCTATGTAAATTCTTTTAGGCATTTAGGGGGAAGGATAGTTTCTTTCTGAGTCTTGTGAGCCTTATTATTTTTTTTCAGCTTTAAGTAATCCATATGCAAAGTGGCATATCTTGCAGCAACTAGTTCTGAATCCCAATACTGGCATTTAGGGTAAGCCTTCTGTAAACAGAATGGAGGGGACAGTCTGCCACAAGGGTTGGAAAGAACCATAATTCTGCTATCAAAGGAGGATATGCTTAATAAATCCCAAACAGTACAGTGTGAAAGATGGTGGAGACTGAGGGGAACTTGCAGAATAAAGTGTCTGGTGTTCAGCATTTTTCATTTCCACTTACGTAGTGGAAAGCCAATGAACACTGGGATGCATAGAGTCACCCACTCATACCCACACACTCACATATACATCCTCATACATGCAAACATATGCAAATTGTTGCATAATTTATATAATATCTTAGTGAGTGAGTGGTCCTTGATCCTCCTTGCTATAATTATGCCATTTAGCAGTTGTAGTTACTTTTGTATCATTGTTATTGTTTCCATTTTATTTACCAAATGAACCCTTTTAGGCAATACTAATGAAAGGTGCCTGAAAATGGTGAACCAAATTCTCACAATTGCCTTCAATATCCTGGGATCATATGGGAAGGAAATAGGCAAAAGTCAAAATAGTTTATGTGTATACTATTGTTAAGGTTTTTCTTTTCCTGCTTTACTTTCCTCAAAAATAGGATGATGCTACCAAATACTCCCTCAGATGCTTATTTTATATATTAAAAGATACAATGCATTCATATCACCTAGGAGAAAAAAGAAGAGGAAAAAGAATGAGAGAAAGAAATTTAAAAAAACCCTAATATTCATTACATGTATATTAATGCTATGACTTATACTGTGTTATTTCTCAACAAAAACATTTTTGATAAAATTTGACTTTCTATATCCCTAGTAAACTTTCTCTTCTGAAGTCCTCTAGAAATGACAGAGTTGCTCATCAGGGAAATGTTGGTGTCTGTTACAAATAGATGTTTAATTTTATGGCTGAAACTTCGTCCTAGTAAGCAAAAAAACAAAAAACAGAAAACAAAGTCAATTGTAAACAAAAAGTTGCAGACTTTTTCCATGAAAAGAGTTGATTCTGGGTCACTACAACTTTCTTATCCCTACCATATGTCGATTTAGAGAAAAAAAAAGAACTTTCAAAATAAACTGAAATTACTTTCCATTGACAAAACTAAAATGACACATTTTAAAGTATGAATTCATAATTCTGTTGCAAACAACAACAAAGATAAACATTCCAAATTACTAGGGTTCTGAACAATCCAACATCATGGTTGAGTTAGCATTCTAAACTTTCCAAAAGAATGACCGACAAATTTCACCCAGGCTAGTTGAAATGTTTGCTTTTCATTTCATATAGGGATTCAAAAGGAACTGAGATTTAGCTGAAATGACCTAAAACAGAGAGAGTTCAGAAGAGACAACTTTGAATCTGCCTAAACATAAAATGTGACATGAGAGCAGGGGAAGTTCTAATTCTATTAAACACAGTGTCTTCAGTGGGAAAATTGAACTGGTCAAGACTCGTCAGATAGTATTAAGCAAAAGAAGATGGCTAATGGCATGTCACAGAGATCGATGTGTGGCCCACCTCTGCCCACCTGTGGGCATGGCTTCGCGTCACAGAGGACAGATGGGTAAATCACAGAAAATTGGAAAGGATAGTCAACTGCCGAGAGGAAGGGTTGAGAGGCAAGTGTCTTTAAAATGGCAATGCATTGCCACTCTGTGTGATTTTTCAGTTTATACCGAAGACTTTATAAAACAAAGGAGTCTAATATCCTATTTGCATACATGATTGTATTACAATGCTCCATTATGAAAACTGATTATATATTGACCTGTACTTTGTATTCAGTTACTAAGTTAATGCAATTTGCACATGGAAATACTAGATATTAACATATAGATCTTAGTTAGTCATTAACTGTTAAAAAGACACTACTATCAAATGAGTAATATTAGCTTCTACTATTTTTTTATTTTATTGTATCATTACATTTTGTTTGCATCATTATATCCTTATGATAACTTTTAAGGATGTCAACTGTCCTCCTCCAGATGTGAAGACTGAATTTCAGGGAGCATGTCACTTGCTAATGTTGATGCTACTAAAATAATAGGGTTGAGATTCCAATCTCAGTTTATCTTATCTTGGGGTTTAGGGTTTTTGACAACTATATATAAATACATACACACATACACACAAACAGCCTATCCTGTATGTGTATGCATGCAAGTGTGTGCATGTCTATCTAACCTCCCTGTCTATACATACACTGTTGTTTCAAATTGTTCTTATATATCTCTTAGAATTGCCCCTCACTAGAGCCATTTGAGGAAGTGATAGGCGCTATTCTTCAGGTGAGACTAGAGTGGCCTTGGATGAGGAGAGCACTCAGGTAACAGGGAGAGTCAGAGAGAATGAAAAATCGCTAAGGTTTATTTCTACTATGAGAAGGTAAAAAGAACCAAGGTTGCAATTTAGAGCCCCATGTATCTTTCAAAGCATTCTAAGAGGCACATTAAGCCAAAGTGAGAAATTGATAAGGTATCTTACTGAAGTAGTCAGAATTTCCAGATTGAGGAAAATAAGTTTCTAAACCTATCTTCAGTCCTTCGGATATGCCAAAATCTCATCCTTTGCCACTGACACAAACCATTCTTTTTAAATACAAGGCAGTTTTCCTAAATGTGGTAGCATTTTTTTTTTTTTCATGTAAGTGCTGTGTAAGTGTGCTTAGGTCTATGGATATATGTCAAGATAACTATGTCTGTAATACAGATGCATAAATTTTCTCTAATGTAGAGACTTTCTCCTGAATGGAGTCATGAGACAAAAAGACGTTGAAACTCTGCATGTGATAGCTTTGGGTTCAAATCCTAATTCTTTATGAGTATTATAATCTTCATTATGAAAATGAAGAGTGTCATATACCACTTAGGATTCTTATAGAAAAATAAAACATTAAAGTATATATAAAGCCTCACAGTAACAGGTCTTATTAGGGCTTCAGGGTTTCTTTTTTTTTCTCCTCATACTCAATCTTGTTCAGATCATGTGGGGGTTTCAGGTAATATATGGAAAGATATGTTTCTTGGTCCAGGATAGGAGCATGTAGCAGAAGATGATTAGTCATCATCCATAAGTGAATGAAATAACAGTGTACATTGAATGTGTGCTGTCAGCAGTACATACCTTAAATTAACTCGGACTCTATTATGAATTGAATTATTATGCAACAGCATCTATCTCTGTGCCTGAAACATCCTAGACAGGCAATATTTTGTAATTAAACCTACATCTGAACTTATTGGCCACATGCAATGTTGTGGGTATGTACAGCTTCTATCTATGGACACAAAGACAAAAACATCGTTCTTACTCTTAATAACTCTAGAATATGGGGTCAGGGATAAGTGAGACTCAGCATGACAGTTAAATATATCATGTTAAGTATTAAAATAAAGATGAGTATCAAGTTCTTGAGGAACAATCAAACTTATCCTTTGATAATGTTAAGGTGGACTGTGTTATTCCTCAGAATCCTGCATTGCTCACAGGTTTACTCAGGGTTAAAGGAAAAATTCAGACAAGATCATATGTAATTGTTTTCTCTGTATAGCTTTATGATTTCCATCTCTTACTCTTTCTCTCTACTTTCTTTAAGCCAACATTTTGCTGTTCCTCAAACATGGCACACGTTCTTCCGCCTTAGGATCTTGGTAGTAGCTTGCTTCCCTGCCTAGACTACTCTTCCTCAGCTGTTCATGTGTTTTACCTCTTCATCTCCTTCAAGTCTGTGTCACATATCATCTTCTCAATGTGGCCATCTTATTGCTCACTTTTTTGAAAACTCTTACCTATCCAATCCCCTTCTTTCTTTCCCAATAGAATATAAGATTCACAAGGACAGAGATTTTTGTTTTTTCTGTTGAGGTGTTCTAAGCACATATAATGGCACCTAACACAAAGCTGACAGTGAATTAATATTTGTAGAATGAATTCAACAACCACTTTTGATTGTGGAAGTTATATACGTCTTCATAGAGAGGACAAAAGTGATCAGGCTTCTGTGAATGGAAGATTAGCCAGTTGAAGTAAGACATGCTCTCAGGTAGAAAAAATAATGTGAGTATATGATGTCTTTGTTTGGATATTAGTAAATACAAAGTTTTTAGGAGGACGGAGTGCAGTTAAAGCAAGATCAAACTGAAAAATTAATTCAGTGTCTTATACATCAAGTTTGGGAGCTAAATTTTTATCTTAGGATATTTTATTAAGGGTTAAGCAGAAGTAATATTAGATCCATCTTTAAGTGATATCCTTTGTGACATTGCTAGAAAGATGACCATTTAAAAGAAAATGATGATTCAAAGTAGAATAATGGTAAAAATAGAGAGAAGTTAGCAGAATTAAATAACATTTATGAGACAGGCTCAACAGAATTTGGCAAGTTAATGGATATAGGAACTAAAGGAAAGAAATGAATTGGAAAGAAATTGAGAAATGATATTTTTCTTGGCTAAAGAAGCTGGGTATCCAGTAATATGATTAGAGAACATACAAAATAAAACATGAGCACCAGTAGATAACGGGTTCAATTTTACACGTGGAATAAGTAAAGCACACAGCAGAGTAATTGAAAAAGGTAATTTACATAGAATTCTGAGGCTCAAGAGAAAGAGAAGTTGGAGAGACAACGAAGAATAATTTGTATACACATTGCAGATAGTCATGGGCAAGGATACAATCAATGAATGAGAGATGGAATTGAGAAAATGATTAGGAGACATCTCTGGAGAATAATAAAGGTTCACAAGTAGAGCCTGCACCAGTACCGTGGCAGGTCCATATAAAGGAGACCTGGAAGGGCAGCCCGGGTGGCTCAGTGGTTTAGCGCCACCTTCAGCCCAGGGCCTGATCCTGGAGACCCAGGATTGAGTCCCACATCGAGCTCCCTGCATGAAGCCCGCTTCCCCCTCTGCCTGTGTCTCTGCCTCTCTCTCTCTCTCTCTCTCTCTCTCTCATAAATATTTTTTTTAAAAGGAGTCATGGAAGAACAGAGGAAGGAATGTATATGCTAGTCTTTTAGAAAGTCTTTACAGAGGAGGTCCCAGAGGATTCAGAAAAGAAAGAGATTTTATTCAAAGAGCCTTTCAGAGAAAGACATATACTTATACTTGTAAATATAATAACTTAGGAGTTGTTATGAGTTATGGTTTTGGAAATAGACATTAAGATAAGAAAGTTAACTTGACTTATAAAACTGCTATAGAAACTGGGAAAACAGGGCTGGGAAAACACTCCTAAAATAAGAATGGAAGATTCTTAAGCTTTCTAGATCTTGAACAAAGATCCCTGGGGAAAAAAAAAAAAGAAAGAAAGAAAGAAAAAGAAAAGAATCATAAAACATCAACCTGTTATTTTGTTCAGTTTGATCACAAGTAATTTGCCAACTTATGAATTCAAGGAGTAGGAGCTGAACATTTTTGTCAAAACCTGAGGTTTAGAAGTTAAAAAGCCTAAAAGAGTGCTCACAATACTGAAGAAGGAAAAACAAACTCTAGGATCTGAGGGGACACCACAAGCTCTGGCTGGAACTTGGCTTTCAGTGTAAGTCCTAGAACAATTCTATTCTTGGACTAAGGTAAACAGGAAGTGCAAGAGCCTAAAACTCAACTCTGAATTAATTTACTAACTAATCGGATCATGACAATCAGGCTAAGCTCCAATAGTCTACCAGACAAACAGAAGCTCAACCGTTTCTGAGGGAAGATGGCACCACTTATACACTCCGTGCTTCTACATATACATTGTGGCATTTGATCAAAGATTCCCAGCCAAGAGACTTATGCTTTCTTTTATGATATAGGAAGTTGCAGGAGAATGTGCTCCTATCTTAACAACTGTGGTATTCTGGATTACCTACACAACCATGTTTGTAAATCCCAATAGAGAATTGAGAATGTGAAGAAATCTGAGAAAGTGTGGAGCCCATCCCAAGAGAGGGGAAACTCATGGCTGTTGCTAATCTTAATGGAGCAATGGAAAAAGGGGAAAAAAATACTATAGATGTGAGTTAAAAATGCAACACAAACACTTAAACTTTTAATGAATTTTTAAAGTTCAAGGGTGAACTGACATGGCAATTTAGACTCTCTGAGAGCCATAGACAGAAAAGCCACTCTGCATTCTCCTGACAATTCTTTTCACCAAGTGCTTTTAGGAAAGAACAGGAGTAGGGAAGATACTGAGTGTCAGGCCTAGGGTGTCTGGGGAGTTTCTTGCAGGCTGCTCTGCCCTCATATTTCTACCCTAACACCTGTGCTTTAGCAGGTGTCTCTTTCAGTTTTCATGCCACTTTCCTGCTATAGGAACACTCTGCCTCATTAGTATAAGGGCTTGGGTTCCTCTAGGGTTTCTTTTTCTTCTATTGCTTTACTGCTACTCATAAGTAGGCACTGAGATGATACCAGTGGCTGAGACAAACCATTCAGGCTTTAGAACCTAAGGCCTACCAAAGAAAGGCTCACAATTCCACCCTCAAATCATTGGAAAACTAGTGCACTGCCCCTAAATAAGGCAAAACAAAACCTGAACACAGAGCAACAAATTTACCAGTCTTCTACATAAGCAGCCTGACAAAAGAAGGTATGTGTCCTTTTCTGTACATAAATGTTATTTCTACAAGCTGAACTATTGTTTTAACCCAATGTCCAGCATTCATCAGCTAATACTATAAAAAGCACCTGGGTGTCTCAATTGCTTAAGTGTCTGACTCTTGATTTTGGCTTAGGTCATGATCTTGGAGTGGTGGCTTTGAGCTCCACATTTTGCTCTGTGTTCAGTATGGTGTCTGCTTGTCCTTCTCCCTCTGCTCCTCCTCTCTCTCTCTCTCTCTTTCTCTCTCATATAAATAATACATAAATACTTTAAAAGAGACACAAGAGACTTTTAGCCAAGATCAGTCAATGAAGGCTAGTTTTTCCAAAGATATGGGAAATAGGGTGATACCTATGGTTACCCAAACTTACTGCCTGTAGAAAGTTTCCAAGTCAAGGTGAAAGGAAGAAGAATTTAGGAAAAGGCAGTCAGGCTAAGAGTTGAGGAGATAGGGTTGTGAATATGGGAAGGAAAAGGCAAATAGAGTTTGCAAGGCAGAGTATTGGAGAGGAGAGAGCTGCCCAGAGATAGACTCCAGAGATCTGCAGAGGTCTTTCTTGTGTCCAGTTGAGTACTTGTAGTACACAAATGTAAGGAAACTAATGGCAGCTAGCATAAAACCGCCAAAAAGATTCAGAAGGAACAATGCCTAGAGACTTCTTGGTACCAGGAATAAAGTCTTCTTCCATCAGTTGGAGTGAAAACCTCATAATTTATAGGACATCAAATGGAGTATAGCAAAGGGTCATGTCTCAGCCGTGAGTGAAAACTAACTCGAGTAAACACTGACATCACTTAAGCTTGAAAACAGAACTCAGAGGATCAGACTATTCTAAGTAATTTCACCATATCCAAGAATACATGACACATGATAAAAAGTACAATCTGGACAATTGAAACTGTCCAAGATCTGACACAAATGATATAACTAGCTAAATAATGTAATTAAAAGATTATTAAAACTGTATTCCATATGCTTGAGAAACTAGAGGAACAATTGGATTTGTTACCTGAAGACATAAAAAATAGACCCAAATCAAAGTTAAGAGATTAAACCTATATTTGAAATGGAAAATGCATTGATTGTGATTATCAGCATATTAGATATTGCAAAAGATGAGCAAAATGGAAGACATAGCAAAGTAATCTATTCAAAATGAAAAAAAAAGAATCAATGATAAAATGGAGTCATTGATACAAAATTAAAAGAGAATGGAAACAAATCTGAAAATAGAAGAGGAAGAAATAGTAGATTTAAACTCAATTATATTAATAATCACTTTAAATGTAAATGATTTAGAAATTCCATTTTAAGGGGCACCTGGCTGATGACTCAGTGGTTGAGCATCTGCCTTTGGTTCAGGTCATGATCCCGAGGTCCTGGGATCAAGTCCTGCTTCAGACACCCCTCGGGGAGCCTGCTTCTCCCTCTGCCTGTGTCTCTGCCTCTCTCTGTGTCTCTCTGAATAAATAAAATATTTAAAAAAACATTTTAAAAGCAAAGGTTGTTAGATTTAAAAGGAGAAAGCAAGACCTACCTATATGTTGTCTACCAAAAAGAAAAAAGAAAAAAAGAAAGAAAAATCCACTTTAAATATAAAGACACAAATGGGCTGAAAGAGAAAGGATGGAAAAAGAGATACTATGCTAGTATCAATTAAAAGAAAACCAAAGTAGTTATATTAACATCAGAGAAAATATATTTCAGAATAAAGAATATTACCAAGAATAAATAGGGTTATTTCATTATATATTTTTATCTATCTATCTATCTATCTATCTATCATTTACCTACTTACTTAGCAATTGATTTATAAATTTTTCCATCAGTTTTCTCCATTAATTCAATGAGAAAAAGCTAGGCAATCTAATACAAAAGGCAAACGTTTTTATCAGGCACCTTACCCAAGAGGATATCTAGCATCATTAGTCAGTACAGAAATGCAAAATCAAACATACATAGGTACATTATAGATCTATCAGAATGGCTAAAATTGAAACAAACAAAAAGGCTATACCCAACAGAAATATAATCAAATGTATTTAGAATCAATACATATGAGATTGTTCATAGTAACTTGAACTAAAAACATCCCTTAGAAAAGAGATGATGAATCCATGGCTATATTCTATGTGTTACAGCATTGATGAATATCAGAAATATAACTTTTAGGAAAAATATTCAAATCTATAGATAGTGTGTGACTCCATCGATATAAGTTTTTGAGCAGGCAAAATTAATTTATGTTAAGGTGTCATAGACATAGTTTACAGGTTGTGATAACTGGGATAGAGTAGAAATGAAGCTTTTGAGGTACTAGCAATGTACAAATTTGATCTGCATTGTGACTGAACAAGTACATTCACTTTTTAAAAATTAATTGACTTAATCATTTATGAGTTGTATACATTTTCTGGACATATGATTTATTACACCAAAATGTTTATTAAAAACAGATCTGAACAATACTCAGAATTAGATTTTCATAGAGAATGTCCCTGAATATTTTTTATTTGATAGAATACACATTTTTTTCATTAAAAAACTGTAAAAGGTATATAAATTTAAGATCTAGACACATATATTTGCCATTTTGTTTCTGAAAAATCAAATCCTTTAGGTGTAGTTTGTATGGCTTTAAAAAAATACAATGGCTCTTTTCTTAATAAGAAGCATTAGCACTGTGATATAGTAATTAATATGAAAAAAGTATACAAAGAATTGAATGTCATAGGGGAAAGCTATATATGTCATCGCAAAGTATAAATCACATAATATACATCTAATCACCAAAAACTGCTTCAGTCTGCCCTCCCTCCATTAAACACTTTAATTTCAAACTAAATAAAAATACTCCAACTGAAAGAATAATTTTGCATTTGTACGCTTGGTGTTCTTTTTTTCTCTTCTTTTTATTAACGCATGCATAGTTTGGGTCAAAACACTTTCTATCTTTTAAATTTGCACAAATTATTTTGGGTATCGCCAGAGTTAAAAACGCATGCCAACATTAAAAAGGGAGAGAGAGAGAGAAAGAGAGAGAGATAATGTTGCTGAATGTTTCATGATCAGCATTTCCAGTTCTGCTTGCGTGTAAATACAAATGACACCCTGTGTCTGATTATGGACTATGAGTCTTACACACTTGAACAGCCTTGGCTTCCTCATGCTAATTTCTGCCCTGTGTGAAGTCCCATAAATGTCACATCTGCCACACTGCCTTTCCCAGTCTAACATATGCTTTCAATGGAGCTAAATATTCATCATTATCAAATGAGAAAATGTTTGTGGAAGTGCCTGAAAACTATAAGCCACTAAAGAAATAGATATAATCCTCTGTTGTCACTGGAGGGTCTCTGGTTTTGGGCTTAGCAATTAGGACCACGGGGGAATTCTTGGAAGATAAAGGAATATTGTTTATTGGGACATAAAACTCGCTTCACAAGTAATTCTCAATGACCAGGTGGGACAGAGCCATTTAAGGGGCTGAAGGGTGTCAGGGTGGGTCAATTTGGGACATTTGCTTTCTCCCTGGAGACTAAGGAAGTTTTGAGTAGAGAGGAGGAAATACCCAAGGGAAACGATGGCTTTCTCTTCCATTACAGCCAGGAAATTTTGAGTATGGATTTTTATGAACTTTGTTCAGTGGGTGCCTGTTCTCTGGGTCTTTGCTTAACGATAAAACCAAGATATATGTGGCAAAGTCATTAGGAAATGACTCAGACTTTATTGAACTCTGAACCCAGGAGATTATTAGCCTTAATTTTTCTAAGTAAGATCATTCCGTTTAATCTGTTCTTCCTAAATGTAAACCTTCCCCTTCCCACCATCAACACCCTCCCCATTCCAACAAACAGAGATACTTAACACTCAGGAAGGAAGATGATCAGGCAATTAAGACATTTAGATATCATTAGGTGCTCAAACGGTTTCTTCCTGTTATTGCACACTTCCTATCTCAGTAGATGAAATATCTGAAAACAATCATTGCAAGGAAGAACTTTAAGTAAAATCAGATATAAGCAACTAAAATCTTGAGAAGCACTGAAGCTTCATGAATAATTCTTGAATAGCGTGGTGTGAATGCTGCCTTGCTCAACTCCGAGTCTTTCAAGATGTTAGTTTCATGTTTTATTTAAGCTCAACATAAATGTTAACGTGGTCCTCATCAGATTCCTTTTATCTAACTCCGAAGATGGATGTGTGGGTGTTATAATATGGGAAGAGGGCCTTGGGGATAGACTTTAAATGCCCATCCAGGTATTCTGCGAGGGGTCACAAATAAATTTATTTTCCAGGAACCAAGTGGTAAATTTGTCTGAGTGCACCACCGCGGCGGGCACAGCTGCTGATCAGTGTTAATTAGTCTTCTGTTGTCCAGTTTGCAATCTAGATATGTTTTATGGAGATATTACCGAGGAAACATCATTATATGTAATCTTTTCCTGAAAAGATTCAGCTGAGCAAGTGACCAATAAATTGTAGGTAATGCAAACATTAATCAAAGAGAATGTCACTAAAAGCTTACTATAGCAGAGTCGCCATTGAGAAAGACAAGTAATCTGACTATTGGCCGATCTTCATTATAAACTGTTACTATCATGATTATTTTATGATTCTACAAGTCAATAGTCCTCACGGGGATATTTAAATTCCTGAGTTGCTTACAAATTAAGTTTTGGACCTCAAGTCATTTGTAAATCAATTAGTTGTTTGTTTCTCAGCTCAAAAATCTGCTTTGAGCTAAAGTGTTCTATTTGGTAATTAGGACCCCTGGCTATTCTGAATAGTGTATTTCCATTAGATTTGAACATGAGGATGTGCAACGGAGAAGATATTTTCATAGTGTCTATGGTTGTATCATTTCTACCAAAACATTATGCTATTAGTGTCATACGTTATTTAATAGAAACATGACAAGGACCATGCAGATTTTTATATGGCACTTAAAAAAAAAAAAAGCATGAAACTAATATCTGGGAAGACTTCATCTTTATCAATGCAGCATTCACACTAATTGTCCTTAAATGATTTTTCCAGGATTTCCTGGAGTTGGAGTCACTGACTACCCTATTTGTATCAAGAAACTGGCTCCAGGGGCCTCTGGGCTGTTCTTCCCAGAATATAGTTCAATAGGTCACACATGTAGGATGCTGACAAAGTAAGTGGGAAGCCCCTGAAGTGAAACTCTTTATGTTGGGTGGGTGAAGGGATGCTCCTTGAGTCCAGAAACCAACTGTACTAACAATATATCGTAACTCAAAGCACCTCACTAGAATAGTTTAATAATTTTGCATACAAGAAGTCCTTTAGTCAGATAATAGTTGTCTTCCAAGGGTTATTTACTTTGAGCTAACCCATACATTTCAACTATGGCCAAATACTTGACTCCTTGTACCGTGACTTACAATGTGGTTTTCATTGGATGGAACTTTATAAGACTGCTGAAGGATTTGGAATCCAATATGTCAAAAGAGACCATCTGCCTATGTATTTGAAGCCAATGAGATTGAATTTTTTGGTTTTTGTTCAATTATCATATGAAAATTGACCAATCTCTTTCTCCTTATGCCTCTTTATTGTACAAAGATGGATGGAAACGATAGTCTTATAGAAGGTAGGTGAATTTATCAGTCTAATGGTCTACATCCAAGTGCAAGGCAAGAAAAACTCTCCTTATTATCATTAAGAACAATAATAAATCATAATAGCTGCTAATATATACTGAGGGCTAACTTTGGACTCCATGGCATGATGAACATTTCATGTACACACATCTAAGCATCACAACAACCGTAGGAGTTTGTGACTGTGATAATTCAGATTTCCCAAATGAGCCAACTCAGGCATAGAGAAATCAAGTAATCTGTCCAAGGTCACATAAGTAGAAGTTGTAGGTTTGAAATTATGGACATCTCACTCCAGTGCCATAGTCAAGCGTTTAAACTGTTCCCCTATTGCCTCACTTTGCTGCAGAGCCCACATAGAATAATATTAGAATTCCCTCTGAAAAAAAAAAAAAAAAAAAAAAAAGAATTCCCTCTGAAAATGGTTGAGGTATTTGAAACTGTTCGTCATCAGTAGTGGGGTCAGTAAAATGTTCAAGGTATCATAGTTGAAGTTTTCTTTGAGTATGTACTTGATTTGTGGGTCATTGAGGTCACAGAATAGAACAAAATGGGAGGGCTGACACTCAGAAACAGGAGATCTCTCTCTCCTCGTTTCTACTCTGGCTAGTTATGTGAACTTAAGCAATTCCCTTGACCTCTTTGGACTGCAGCATCCTCATCTTTAAAAATGAAGAGACCAGACTAAATTATGTCTGATTCCTTTCCAGCTCTGACCTTTTGTTTCGAGAAAACCATATCCTTTACATTCACAAAGGGACAATGATATGAGAAAAATAGTAATAAAAATAAACGTGCGTAAATACGCTTAAAGATTTTGCTAACCTTGTACTCCATAGACAGCATCTCCATTGCATTGTCTGAAGTATCATCATGCACTTTTCCCCTCAGCCCTGTTTGACACATGCTAATTAGAAGAAAAATGCCTTCCTAAGTGAAGGGGGCCTCTTCATCTTCCAGTGCACCATATGACTCCTGGGCTCAAAGAAACATTTTATGGGCATTTTTTAATATGCTACTGTTTTAACCTACTGACCTTGTCTTGGGCACTTTATTTTCTGTCTTCAGCTTCAATATTCATTAGTAACCCTGTGACAGAAGGAATATGAATGACATTAGGAAGTTGAGCCCTACTAGGGCTAACTAAATGATGCTAGTGCTTACACATGGTAATGGAGCATAGCTATTTGATGTTTCCGTATGAAGGGCCGATTTCAAATGACTGCAGAAGTATGCGGAGACTTTTCATGTGAACAGCACATTTAGAGGCAAATACATTTTTAAAAATAACAATAAAGGCAGAATTTAGTTCCCCATCCCAAGTTAAAACTTCATTATGTGTCAAATATATTATTTGGGGCTGGTATGGAGCATGACATACTAAATGCTCTGACCGTTGTAGCATATGCATAGATAATACATGGCTCATACAACTTTCATAAGGCCTCTCTGCTGATTCTCTCCTAATATCTCTCTAAAGACATTTGTGGTATCATTCTTCATTTATTTTGCATGCTGCTTTCACCCATTGTGGATAAACATGAATAAAAAATTCTGGAGGTATGAACAGTTATCTTTGCTGATGCTGGGTGAGGTTTTAATAAAATATACATGACATCAGTGTCCGGGCATGTATCTGTGAATCACATAGCAGTGAAGAAATCCAGAGATAATTATGATCTTTTATGGTGATGGAGAAATTAGCACCTCAGTAATATGCGATGTAAAGTAGTGTGGGCAGAGTCTCCTCTTCGCCCTTGAAACATTTGATATGAATGCAAATGGATAGCACATGTGATTCTAATTTTGAAGAACCTATTCAGGAATGTTAAGAGATGCACAAGATAGAAAGAAAAGCACTCATACAATTTACTAGAAAAATCCTCAAGTCAGTTAATAATTGCTGGCTAGTCATCTTCCATCTGAAAACAAAAGACCTCAAAAAGCAAAGTCTGGACCACGTGGCTTACAAAAGGGATTCCTTCGTTCTCCTCCACTTCACCAGTGTTCCTCAGCCCTGCATGAAAAGCAAACTCTTCATGTACCATGAACTACGTTTTCTTAGGTTATTTGTGTCTTCCTTAGATTCCTTAAATTTATAAAACTAAATTAAATGCATACCTATAATTTTTGGCCTTAGAAAAACAGGCCATTTCCAAGATCAGTCAATTCCAGTTTGATCTAACAGGAAGGTACCAGAATCATTAAAGCCAGGCCGTGCTTTATAGCACTTAGGAGACCAGGAGTAATTCTTTGCCTTTGAAAAAGAGATCAATGCATCATAACATGTGAAGAGATATATACTATTATCTTAACTGTGGTTGCTTTTGTGTAATCCGTGATTTCTTTTCATATTTCTCTATTTTACGCATTTTTAAACACAATTTTTTATTACAAACTAACATAAATAATGAAGTTCTTAAAAACAAGCTAACAAAATTCATGGCAGCTGTCTGGCAGTAACTATACCTCTCTTTCATTTCTCAACTCTAAACACTGTCAGTGAGTAAATGCTACGCTATTCATTTACATATATAACATGACCATACTTGAGATGTCCTATACTCCAGAAACTGAAAGGTGTTGTGTGTGAATTGACTTGAAACCATATGGTATTTCTGCAAAATAGGCATGATTTCTGTATCATAGGTGAAGAAACAAAGATCCAGAGACTTTATGTAACTTGTAAGCAGCAGTACTACTTGACCTATTAAAATTTGTATGAGATCATTTTCAACATTCTTTGTTTTCTTGGAGGACACCCAAGACCATACTCCACTGATATATTCTTCTATGGGCGGCTCTAGGCCATAGCGTGGCTGGTAATACCAAGGTCACATTTGTAGTTAGCTTTTACATCAGGTGAAGCTTTGTAAAGCTTAGTTGAAATGTAATTATACCTTTTTCTATTTCTTAAACACTTTTATGCTGAAAGCTGTTAATTCAGGTCAACCATATGATTTTGGCAGAGGGCATACTATTGAAGAATTCTGATTATCTGGGTTTTGTTGACTACCTCATAAAAGAGAAGACTTTTATTTGTTTAAATCAATGCATCCCTTTTATTAGATCAATTCTATCTCTTGTAACTTTGATATTTTATCCTTACCGTTACTGTCTGGAATCACATAAATGTCTTTGTGGGAAAAAAATACTTTGTTCTATTTAAGTATTTAAATGTTCTAACCATGACCCTCACCAGCTCAGATGCTCTCAGGATATTTAACCTGGGGATCAGCAGACACGAGTTATTGTATTGATTCCTAATAAGTTGTAGTTTCCACACTTCCTCGCCCTCTTATTAGCAGTCAAGGTTGAGCTTTACATAGGCTTGGAGGTTGAGCTGATTGGCTTGAAGTCCTAGCTCTCCCACTAAAGCTCTGTGACGTGGGAAAGAAGCTTCCCTCCATGTGCTTCCACTGCTTCACTGTAGAAGAGGATGAAACTCTGGAACTTGCCTCACAGAGTCTTAATACAAGACTTACTCGAGGCATGTGGTAAGTGCTCAGGATCGGGTTAGCATGCTTATTGTTGTTATTTGTAATAGCCGCCGCCACAGATTTTCTTGATTGGCAAACCAACATAAAGCCTACAACCTTTGAAAATGTAACAGCTCTTCTCATCTTAGAGTGTTCTGTTCATTCTATAGACCCATCTTGAACGGGGAGCGCCATGTATTTTGAGGAAGAAGACCAGAATTGAATCAGGTATCTATTCCCTATCCCCTCTGTCCGGAGCCTTCTGTGCCTCATAAGGTGAGAGCAATTTTACACAATGTGGTGCAGGTTCCTGTCTCTGCTATTCTTATTTGACTGTGAGCCCCTCCAGAGTTGAGATTGTATCTTTTTCTCTATTTCCAGCAGGAGATACGTATTATATCTACCAAAACTTTTGGATAAATATGATATTACTACAATGATCAAATCTGGGATAATCAGAAGAGGAAAGTAAGACAGTCGCCTTCTTTGATTTTCACTCTGTTCTTCTCTTTATGCAACCGAACAACCGTTTAGTTTAATTTTTAGTCAGATGACTCTGGCAACAACTAAAACACCTAAGTCCTATGTCTTTACAAAGTCTTGGCCCAATCAAAGCAGTTAAGAGTAAAACAGTGATTTATACAATATCGGGATCAATCATATCACCTGGAATCTTAGTTCTTGAACAAAAATAATCCAAAATATGTTTCTGTTGTTGATATTTGTGATGACAAAAAAGTGAAATTGTAGGAATTATAACTTTTTAAAAAAGAATGTTATTTATTTATTTATTCATGACAGACATAGGGAGAGAGGCAGAGGGAGAAGCAGGCTCCCTGCAGGGAGTCTGATACGGGTCTCGATCTCGGGACCCCAGGGTCACGCCCTGAGCCAAAGGCAGACAGTCAACCGTTGAGCCACCCAGGCATCCTGGAATTATAATTTTTATTTTAGGGGTCATTCAGTTGTGCAGAAGGGACACTGCAGGTTATGCTATAGAATGATTCAAGGAACAAATGGGAGATTAGAGTACATACATCAGATATATTAAGCAGACTATAAGCAACTCTAAGCCCCCTCCTGAAAATCCTAGCATATAATATGAAATCATGATCAATTTAAATGGCTCTAATTAGGCTTTTTTCTAAGCCCTTTGAACTGGATGATTATTAATGAAGATAGAGACCTAGATGAACTGAATCGTTGCCATCATAGTAGAACATGTTTTATAGTAACCCTCATTAAAAAAAACCCTTGCCTTGATGGCCCTCTAGCTATCACCCCAATTCTCTTTGACCCTTTCTGGCCAAATGCTCAAAAAAAAAAAAAAAAAAAAGCCTAAACCTAACTGCTTTTCCATCCTTCATGCCCTGTTATTTATTCAATACACTCCTATTAGTCTTTTGGCTTCCACGGTGTCGTTGACTAGATCTCTGGATTTTCATCTACGTCAGTTCAGGGTAGTTAAGGGCCTCATCTCGCTAGAACAAAATAGCATTAGTTACTTACTGCTTCTTCCTGAATCACTTTGGTATTTGGCTTCCGAGGATCCTCGGTCCTCTTTCTTCCTGCCTCTCGGGCTGTTCCTTCTTGAGTTCTTTTGCTGGTTCTTTCTATCTTACTCCTGATGTTTAAGTGGTGGAATGAACCAAGGGTCAATCTTTGTCTCTCTTCTTCAAGTAAATTTTCTGTTCTCACCTTTAGCCTCTCACATCTCCTGAAGACTACCTCTCCAGGGAACTACTCTGTATCTCCTCTTACTGACGAGTCACACTCCTCATGTACGCTCCCCAGAACTTCTGCTTCCTTACTGCCCTGAACTGATCACCCCGCAGGGTTCTCTCACCTCAATAAATGTCACAGCTATTTAGACCAAACCTTGTATCAGTCTAATTTCCACTTTTTCTCACTACTCGTAGTCAGGGCATCGGCGTTTTATTGCTTTTACCTTCAAGATACATCTTAATCCAACCTCTTCACATGTACAGCTATCAAGTCACCTTTCTGTCTTGTACACAATCATGGTTTCTCTTGCTGTCCATGGTTCCCTTTTTCCTGTTTTTATTTTTTTTTTCCTACACAACATAGTGGTCTCTCTTTAGTCCTAAAGAAGATCAAGTCACTCCAAAGAATTTCCATAAGACCCCACACATCTATTCCTCACCATCCCTACAGGAACCCCTGCGGCCCGTGTTCTGTTTCGGGTTCATCACTTACCGCAGTCCTTCCTGCCTCTTCAGGATTCTTGTACTCATGAGATGAGACAAGCTTGCCTGGAAGAACCTGGCTCAGGTCCTTATTTCCGTGGCTCCTTTCCTTCGTCTGTCACACTTACCTGCCCCTGCGGGGTGAGGCCATTCCAGGCACCTGCATGGAAGTGTCCACTCTTCCTTTCCACACCTGCTTCATTTTCCTCCATAGCCTTCAACAGTAAATGGTTGTCCTTACCTGATGCTTCCTGACCTACGTTGTACCAACTAGACCTTAAACACTGTAAGAAAGGCTGTTTATGGGGCACCTGGGTGTCGCAGTAGTTGAGCATCTGCTTTCCGCTCAGGGCGTGATCCAGGAGTCCCAGGATCAAGTCCCACATTGAGCTCCTGACACAGGAAGCCTGCTTCTCCCTTTGCCTATGTCTCTGTCTCTCGTGTCTCTGATGAATGAATAAATAAAATATTTTTAAAAAGGAAAGGCTGTTTATTATTTTTTTGTTTTGTTTGCTGCTATATCATCAGCCCCTTAAAAATGTAGGGGTTTAACAAATATTTACTATATCAATTTGATTCATTTTGGATTGAGCATTTGTTAATGTAAAAGCCAATAATTCTATTAATTTCAGACAGAAATGCTGTAACCCTCTACATCTATTTTAAAGTAAAAAAAAAAAAATAACGCCATAGGAGTTCTATTATTCTAGACGTGTAGTGTCTTATTTGCTTTTCCACACGTTGAAGCAATTTTAGCAGGTCAGGGACACACTCTGTTCCTCTTCACACACTGGAAAAACACCTGCTACTTATACCTTGTCTCTGTGGGGTGGTTTTTTAGACCGTCTCATCCTGACAGAAAGAGAGCAACTTCCAGGCTGAGTTACCTGAATAATGAGAATAGGTGCTTTCAATGTCTTTTGGAAAAGAATTTTCAAATATTTTAGAAAATTTCCATTAACACATAAAAGAGAGGGTTTGGTGACTGGTCCTCAGGTTTATAAGATACTCGGTTAAGCGGGATATCTGTATCATCATATATTCCAATTTGAAACATCATCATTTATAAATATATATGCTTGCATATTATATACTTAGTAACACTATTGCCTTGAGAACTGGTAAATGAGAGTAATCCCTGGTAAATGAGAATTCTACCGCTATAGGAATGCCTGTGAATTTAAAGAAGAAATAGACAAATAGGTAGATAGGTAGATAGAGATACAGATATATCCATGAGTTAAAAAATTCTTTACAGCCCCCACTATTTTATTGTATTAACTTAATAGCAAAATAGCCTCTAGATTTAAAGCTCAAATTCTAAATGCCATCCAATTATAAACATTGCTATTACTTAAGCCAGTGAAATGTTTGATATTAGATATTAACTTGGTACAAAATAAGGTACTTTAAGTGATGAAAAAGCCCATCTTTGAAAAGGAAATGTTGTGTAGATTAATGAAATTATGTGAGAGGTACTTTAGTCTCCTCAGAAAGATATTAAAAGGAAAATACATATTATTAACTGATTTAGAAACAGCTAAAATGGAACTTCTTAAATGGTAATTGCTGTTTTAAAATGCTTAAAGGACTCCAGGCACATCGAATAAGAGCAGATGAATCTTAGCGTGGACATGCCCCCCTCGTAAGCAGTTAGTGGCAAGGCGTCCCACTCGCTGTTTCCGGGGACAATCCTTGCAGACCTCACTTTCCGAGACCCTATGACCCGAAGTGTTCACCGCACCATGGCCTTGCATGGCCTGTTTGTGAGAGTAGGTGCTGGCACACCTGGACCGTGGGCACCTGTGTGGGGACCGTGGAGGCCATTTCCTCCAGCACACAGGTGATTAGCAGTTTTGAGAGGAAACTAATGTTTATATCTATCTATCTATCTATCTATCTATCTATCATCTATCTATCTATCTATCTATCTATCTCTCTCTCTCTCTATATATATATATAGAGAGAGAGAGAGAGACTAACATGGCTGTATTATGGGTAGAATATAAAATTTACATGAATTTCTTAAATAAATCCAAAGACTTAAAATAAATTTCGCTCTTCTAGTTGGGAGCCCCTGGAGTGCTCATTCACTCCTTTTTGCTGTTAGAATAATTCAGTGGGAGAGCTTGTGAAGCGGCGCATCACCCACTCTTTGAGAGTCTACATTAAATAAAAATGAATTTCTGTCAAGATGGCAGCTACGCACATTCTATAGAGACTTGCTCCTTCCTCCTTCCTCAGAGCCAGCTCTGGTCAGGAGAACTTGGTATTCTGGGCTCCCCCACTCCTTTTCTCTCCTCGCCTCTTCTCTCCCTCCCTATTGCTCCATGTTCTCCCTTCCTCCCTCCCTCCCTCTGTCCCTGTCCTTCTCCTATTTTCTCACTTGTGTTTTCTTCCTTTCCGCCTTCAAACAATTACTGGCTATGTCATATCTCAGGCACCGTGTTTATTGAACTTTGTCTTAAATTCCAAGATAAAATGATCTATATTTTATTCATAACTATAGTTATACTACTGGTGTCTTATATAATGCGCAGCATATATTAGATGCTCAATAAATATTTATGAATAAACAAAAGAGAGAATACATACATAAATGCACTACAGGGGGAGCATGAAGAAACTAGAAATTATTTTATGCGTGAGTTTCATTTGATCCTGTCATTTGAGACTTAAATTCATTGATAAGTGAGGAACAAGGAGCGGCTAAAGTGGTATGGAAGTGACATGCTGCTCTTTCCCAGGAAACGTAGGTGGTGTTGGATCTTTGTCTTAGTCTTGAGTCAAATCTGTTGAGAGTAAAAGAAGGACCATCGCCTGCAGGGGGAAGAGCACATTCTGAGAAGGGCAGCGGCGTCGGGTGCTCAACAGATGATTAAGCCTCAGTGTGGCTGATGGTGCAAAGGAGGTAAGGGTTTGAGAGTAAGGACAGGATGATTGGTAGAAATAGTGGAAAACGTGTTGTACACCTGAAACTACT
Organism: Canis aureus; assembly: GCF_053574225.1. Lineage (NCBI taxonomy): Eukaryota > Metazoa > Chordata > Mammalia > Carnivora > Canidae > Canis > Canis aureus. Next base: position 1,355,642 of record NC_135613.1, read on the forward strand.
GGAACATCATATGTCAACTATACTTCAGTCAAAATATATGTTGGGAAACAGAACAAATGACCTTGGGTACCATCTCGAACCTTTTACATTCTTAAAAAAGATGGGAAAACCTGAGCTATTAAGTTAGGGGTGAATAAAAGATGCCCTTATAAATTATTAAACTTGAAGAATCCTTAAATGGAGAAATGTCTACTCACCTCCACAGGTTGATGGGAGATTTTATTCCTTTGTACCTATGCAGCCACATAGTTTATTTATTCCTTTGTTTGCTGAATATTTACTTAGTGCCTATTGTTTATGCTACTTTGTGTTACAGTAATTCATGAATTCAAGAAAAACAAAAGTATGGATGTGACTTTTTGTTCAGGGTTGACAATTCATCATTCTTGCTCCCTTGTTTTCTCTACTGGTGTTTCAGATTTTCTCCCATTAAAATACTCACCACTCCCTGAAATGTTCTCCTTGGCTTCATCCTGTGCTTTTACAACCGAGTAGTGGTTCTTGGAGAACTTTTACACGGAGATCATGGCGAGAATTCTAGAGAAAAGAGGATGCTTCCCATTTACCTCTCCAAAGGCTTGTGTGAGGAGACATTTTGCCATATTGTCAAATTTGCCATTTAATTTTAGCCCACTGTTTGTATTTTTCTCGAACATACTAACAATATCAAGTGTTGGTGCCAAATAATATGCTGTTTAAAGTTTTGCATGTCTCTTGCTGGATTGTTTTAACTAAATCAGTTTTACATTTTTCTCACTTTTTATATTTTCTGCAATATTTTCTTTGTGTTTGGGAAATGGAGAATAAAGAAACACCAAAAAGCATCAAACCCATAAATCCAAGCTACTTTACAGAATTGCATACTTTCCTTCTCCCAATAAGCTCTGCAAAGAATAGACTAAAAACCTCTCCTTTTTTTCAAACCATATGTTTACAATTATTCTAAAATAAATATTCACTCTGTCTTCCTTCCTTTACTGCAAGGTCGTTAATATAGATTCCATGTATTATCCTTTCTGCCCCTAGCATGTAACATGATGCTTGACATTCATAGGCTTTCAGTAAAATTTGCTCATATGAACTGTACCATCTTAAGGAATGAGAAGGCGGTTTGGATTTATCTAATGCTTCTAACTCCACATTACACATAATTTTTTTTCACAATTTTTATGGAACTTTTCTAGTACCTTCATGGGGGAACAATGGACAAAGAAATATTGTCAGAGAAGAGTGGTAGCTAGTTTTTGAAGAAATCCTAAGCTGGAAGGTGAATGCACATATACTACATTTTATGAAACAATGACGAATTAAAATATTTCTTTCTGTTATACTAATAAGTCACTTTTTAAATACAGTTTCAAGGAATGTCTCCTTTTAACTCACATATACATTCCAATCCTTCAAAACACCCCAACCATATTTCATCTGCCTCTGTGTCCCAGTGGATATTCTGGGATATGAATTCTGGGAATGAATATTGACTAGAGTTACTCCCACACCTTCCATGCATTTTGCAATGAGAGAAATGTTGTATATCCTTGCTCTCCAATATGGTAGCTACTAACCTCACGTGGTTATTGAGTACTTAAAATGTGCTTAAGTGTAAGTGAGGAATGAAATTTTTAATTTAATTTAATTTTAGTTAATTAAAATTAAAATTTAAGTAGTCATATATGGCAAATGTCTACCTTATTGATCCAATTGATTGAAATTTCCACACAGTGGAAATTTCTTGAATAATATAAAGTATGTGATCCTGTCAGGGCAGGTTATAATAATAATCTATCCATTGTGATACCCTGTCATTGAAAGCAACATCATGAGGATGTCAATGAGAAACCATCTCTTTTGTTTTTGTTTTTTGCAAGTTCTAATGTAGTAGGAAGAATTTTGAATAATAAATTAGAATAACAAAATTCTAGTTCTGTGTGTTCTTGATTGAATTTATTTTATTTGTATAGAAGACATAGTACTCTACCTGAATTTCTTACAGGGCCTTTATGATGATAATGTTTACATTTTAAAAATTATTAAGCCCCTGATAATTGCTAGATGTGAGGCAAACTGTTGGTTTGCAAAGGTAAATAAAATATGGTTTCTGGCCTCAAGTTAGAGTCCAGCTTTAGACTTCCTGTGACAGTGTATTTAATATTTATAAGGTTCAATGGAAAGTAAAGTATTATTATTTTTCCATTATTTAGCTTCTATACTAAAGGTCAGACTTCTAATAATATAAGATATTGGGAGGTGAAGCAAAAACTATAAATGACAAAAGACTCAAAGTAGACATAGTTAAAAATCTGATGAGAGTTCATTGTGTTGCAGCTGACAAGGAAAGCCAACTGTTTTTGTGACATACATTTCAACATTTCAGTAATTAGAATTTCATGTGATGACATTAAATGAGACATGTTAAAACTTTAGGAATTTTATGTGATTTTTGGAATAGTTCTAGCAGTTACTCACACAGTATAACCTAAGAAGGTTTATCATTACTTGTCTGAAAATGCTCACCTTGTAACTTAACATACCAAATAAACAAGACTAATTAGTAAAAAACAAACAAAAAGGTGTTAGGACAAAAAAGGAAAAAAAAAAAAAAAAGACCAAATTGAGGAAAGCTAAATGTTCTAAGACCACAAGTATCTGCCAGAGAGTGGTGTCAGGTAGGTGACAAGAGGAAGAGACTTTCTCTTTGATTGAAAGCGATAATAACAATGGGTACCTGACCGGGGCTTCAGGTGTATGAAGTATGGTCACAATATATTGGCCCACACTTAAGGTATGAAATCGAAAACTCCAGGATCTTGGAAAACACGAAAAGGTAGAAAATGTAGAAGAAATGAAATTTGTAGGAAGAAAACAAAGTGTGAAAGAGAGGTCAGCCGAGGAACAAGGAAGAATTAATGAAAAGCAGACGCGAGGGCGGGTGGGTGGCTCAGTCGGTGAGGCATCCGCCTTGGGCTCAGGTCATGATCCCAGGTCCTGGGATGGAGCCCACATTGGGCTCCCTGCTCAGCGGGGAGTCTGCTTCTCCCTCCCTGCCCCTCATGCCCCCCCCCCCAAATAAATACATTAAATCTTTTAAAAAACAAACAACAAAAAAAGCAGAAGGTAGGTGGAGGCATCTTTGTTACCCTTTTTTCCATAAGACAAACAGAATACAGAGAAAACAGGAAGTGGCTTCACAGGGGGGACCAGGGCCCTGCATGTTTAAGCAGCTACCAGCTGCATCCTTGGGATAAATCTGAACAATGGGGCATGCACATTTGTGGGATGATTGTGCTTACTGCAACCATTTTAATAGAACGCTTCGTACTGTTGTTTTTTAAAGTATTTTCTCTATGCCAAAAACTGTGTTATGACTTTTACACATAATAACTACTTTAACATTTACAACTCAATGAATTACTAAGCATGATCATCTCTGTCTTACATGGGTTGATACTGGGTCACGAGAGGTTATGTAACCTACTATTAAGTGAGATGAAGTCTACTTCATTACAGATGATATGTGAACAATTATAAAGAAAAAGATTCTGGGACCCCTGGGTGGCTCAGTGACTGAGCATCTGCCTTTGGCTCAGGTCATGATCCCTGGGTCCTGGGATCGAGTTCCGCATCGGGCTCCCTGCATGGAGCCTGCTTCTCCCTCTGCTCATGTCTCTGCCTCTCTCTCTCTCTTTGTGTGTCTCTCATGAATAAATAGATAAAATCTTTAAAATCTTTAAAAGAAAAGGGAGAAAAAGAAAAAGATTTTCATTAAAAGCAAAATAAATGACCAAACACCTATTGCCAAGCTTAAAGTTTGAAGTTTCACTTACTGAGCTACTGAGGCATCTAATACAACTTTTTTTTTATTTTTTTTTAACATTAAGTGCTCAGTGATCATTGGATGAAAGATTAATGGTTTTCTTAGGAAACGTACTTGGCTTATGTGCTGGGCTATCAGATAGCCATAATATGTGGTTCCAGCTTTTGATGAGCTTCTAGAGAACTCTTTATCACTTTCCACTGATGCCCAAAATTCAATATATCTGATTAATCCAACTGAAATCCCCTTCCTCCAATTGATACTTTTTCCTCAATATTAACAATGAAGAGAATACCAAGACGCTCAAGCATTCTACCTCAAAACTCAATAGTACTTAAGGATTTCTTACCTATTTATTATTACACATCTATGCATCTACAATACTAGCCTCAGGGAGCAGACACCCCCGTTCCTTGATCCCCCAGCACTGAGACCAAGCGCTGTTGTAATAGGACCTTACACACTTTCAGGGGTCAGCAAACATTTTCTGTAAAGGGCTTATTTGTTTTTGGCTTTATTTTATGGTATATGTCTCAGGTATGCAACTTCACCTTTGTAGTGAACGTACCATGGGCAGTACATGAACGAATGGCCATGACTGTATTACAGTAAAACTTTGTTTAAGAAAACTGACTACCGGGTGATTGGATGTGTGGTTGTGATTGTCTGATCCCTGAGTACAAGTGTAGCATAGCGAGAGCTCACCTTTACCTATAACAAAAGTAACTGAATTTATGTTTCTGTGTCTCTGATCTATTTTTCAGTTGGGCATTTGAGGTATCTGAGAGTTCACACATGCATGAGCTGGAGGTTAATGAGGTGGAGGCACTCGTGTTTATGGGAAATCTAGGAGGATGGACACATTTCAGGTGCAGGGGTGGGGATGAGGACTGTCACTTCCTCACCTACTGTTCGGTTGATTCCTTCTTTAAAAACGTGTAAGGACTGTGGATTTTATTGAAGTAATTCATTGTTTCTTTTCATACAGTTTAGTTTATTGGCCTTTAGGAACTAGTTACAATTTCTAAGAAAAAGGTACATCTAAGAGGCTAGGAAAAATTGAAGATTCAACTCATTATACTTACAGGGAAAAAAAAAAAAAGAAGAAAAGAATCATAGAAAGATGCTGATACCTGATGGCAGATAATGATATGTTACTGTATTCTGGATCAGTTAATTTCTCTGAAACTTCTTTCAACTATTTATATTCTCAGGCTCTAGGGAAAATAGAGGTATAGATGTGCTCCCTACTGGGTTAAATAGTACTTACTTTTATTTCTTATAATCTGACCTTTATCAAGACTGACAAGGGGGTGTTCGCGTTGCTTCAACAAGCCTCAGAATGCCAAATCTGTGTTCACTCACTTGAGTCCTCTTGTGATATGCTAGGCTATAATCATCCACCCTCTGAGCCATCATCATTCTGGTTAAAGATCAAATCCTCTTGTGACTAATCCCAGATTTCAGGGACTCTCAAGAAATGTTCCATCTAATTTGAGAATGGAGAGAAATTGTTCTGGAATGAAAAGATACAACCACTTAAAATACTATAGGATCCCCATTCCTTCAGGGTCTTCTGCAACAGGAACTAAGATCAGTCAATCAGTTTCGTCATTAGAGGGAAAAACATTTACCAAACACCAGACACAATAACAAATCCTAGGATAAAGTGTTGAATAAAGTAGACATTATTATACCCTCTTGGAACTTGTGAGTAGGGAAGAGGAAATAATCTAACATACATACTTTGCTGTGGACACACCTGAACCATGCCTCCTGCCTTGTTTCTTATTATGGTGGGTGACACCGTGTGTCAGAAACTTCTTTGAGGAAGGATGTTTAATCTGAGACCTGGAGGATGAGTCAGGATCACTAGACAAGGAATACGCAAGGACTTTCTAGTCAAACGCAGTAGCACAGGTCATGTTTTGAGATGAGAGAGAGAAAAAAAAAGAAAGAGAGGAGGAGAACTATTATTGAGGTACAGACTGGATGAGAAAGGTCATATGGAAGGTCTTAAAGGTGAAAAGATGGGGCTGCAGAGATAAGAATTCTTCTAGGTTCTTATAGCCAGTGATTATAGACAACCCCACCCCCTCATCAGAGTTCTGAGCAGGAGAATGACATGCACAGAGCTGACTTTTGGAATGATCATGCTGAACTGCTGTTTAGATGAAGGAGTAGAAGAATAAAAATAGAAAGTAGGAAAAGCAGCTTGAAGACTCCCGCAGGAAGTGATTCGGGTTTGGCAAAGTCTTGACCAACTCTTGTAGGGGGCCCTGGAACAAATATTGAGCTCTGCCCATCGTAGTTGACCTTCACTGGCCCAAAATAACAGCATTTCCAAGATGCTCCTCCAAGAAGCCTTGTCTTTCCCTCACCTTATTCCTTCTCCTTACTGAGGTACCATAAGGTTTTGCAGGTCAGTGACTGCGAGGCATTCTTCGTTTTCCTCAGAGTATCAATCACAGGCAAACTCACGAGGTGATTTTTCCACCCCCTTCTTCATCCCGTGTCCCTGCCAAAGATCATTAATGTGATCCTTTTGAGCAGTTTTATAGTTCAGTGCAGGTTTCCGAACAGACAACTCCAGGCCATCTCCAGTGCATGTAGATTAAGACACAACTGCCTTCCTTTGCAAGTGGAAGTGCTTAAAAGTTGTTTATTGAAAGAATTAGAACGTTGTGTTTCGCTCTTCGTTCTCTGTCTACCTATTCAAGTCTTTTATCGTGAAATGTTACTCTGAGCTTCTCTAATCCTAAGTAGTGAGCTCCTTCAGGGAAAATACTTTTTCTGTCTTTATATCCCTGGTAACTCCAGCGACGAGAACTAGTTAGGATCTGATGATGCGTATCAAAGGTAAACAGCAATAAGAGTAATACGTCTATCTTCTCAGGCACTGTTTACACATATTGGCTTATCTATTCCTCTCGACAATTCTACAACTATTTATAGATTGGACAATTGCAGAGAAAAAATAGACTTTGATAAGATCCACACATCACAAATCAAAGATCTGCAATCAGAACACAGAGCTATTGCCTCCAAAGTTCACATTTTCTTAAATAGTGCCCACCAGACATGAGGTGGTTAAGGGAGAGCAAGGAAGGCATGAAGGAAAGGAGAGACGGAGACCAATAGACTAGAAGGAACACACTCACCTGAGCATATATATCACAATGCAATATAGAATGAAAAAAAAACAGCTAGCTGAATAATTTGGGCAAATAATAATAATAATAATAATAATAATAATAATAATAATTTGGGCAGTACTTGAAAGGATGCAGCATACGTGTTACTGAAAAGAAAAAAAAAAAAAAAAAAAAAGGTGCTTTGTAATGCCAGAGGAGAGGACAGCCTATTGGAGTTTTGGTTTAAAAAATAAAATAAAAAGTAGGTAAATAAGGCAGAAATCTGAGAATTGAAATGGAATGGGTCTGGGGTATGAAATAAGGCCCTGTTGTTTGAACTTGACCCATTCTAGGAAGGCATTGAGGGCGCCTCATAAGAAAGACGGCACTATGGTCCATGGGATGAGAGAGGATTCAGCACTTGATAAAGCAAATTCTGAAATTGCTTCTACTCATGTTATCGTTCACTGCTGAGGACTTTGGTCTTATCGCTTCTAAAACATAAAAGAAGGCTAATTCATTTTAAAAGCAGTGTTCCATTTGTCCCTCTGCAGTCCACTCAGTGAGCTAATGTATTTAGAGAGCTTTTATCATGGAGCCAGGTTGATTTCTCCCTTCCTCATACTAAGTAAATTTCAGTGAATTAAATGACAAAAAGCCATCTGCTTTCTATAAATAAGCTCTTCTAATACCTGGCAAATCTTAAAAGTCAAGCTGACAATGAATTTCTGTATGATCAATGGTCCAAATTGTATAATTCATCTTCTGAGGAAGACTGGTCTTGTTGTGGTCAACAGGAGGAGTATGTGTCCATGTTTCTGACTTGGAGGTCAACGTTTTATAGGAAATTCAATTTTACTGTTATAATCATTGCACACGCTGTTCCAACTGTCAGGATTTAATATCCTCTGCTGCCGTGTTAGGACAGCACCTACTCATCCTTATAGTCATCTCAAATACTCCTCCTTATGAAGCTGTTCTAGTTCATTAGTAGACAATTCATTAGTTTTCTGAAAATAGCAATAATGACATTGGTAATTATTATCTTTTTTAAAAAAAATTTATTTACTTGAGAGAGAGAGAGAGAGAGAAGCAGGCTCCATGCAGGGAGCCCGACGTGGGACTCAATCCTGGGTCTCCAGGATCACGCCCTGGGCTGAAGGCAGGTGCTAAACCTCTGAGCCACCCGGGCTGCCCATATTATTATCTTTTGATTATTAAGAAGGGAACAAGTGCTAGCCACTTACATGCATCACTTGTATTCACTTCTCATGGCAACTTTTGGAGATAGATACACGTATTACCTTTAAATATCTAGATGAGGAAAATAAGACATAAAAGACTCTAATAGTATCCTAAGACTCTGCAGCTATGCGATGACGGAATGAAGTTTGGGAGCATAGTAACCGGCGATCCAAAATATTTTTGTTAATCATTATGCTTGAACATCCGAATGCAGCACTTTCCTTGTTATTTATATTTATGTGCATGTCTGTCTACCCCAAGAAAATAGGAATCCCTCAAGGGGAGAAGCCATGCATCACTCATTTTTGCTTTAGCACCCCTTAAGATAATGACTGGATCATAGAAATTCAGTTAAACATTTCCGAGCCTCCTTGAGAGACTTATCATAGGCACATTGCAATTTGTTTAGAGGATTCTATGAATTTTCCTGTGCTAAGGTTTTTAGAGTTGTTCCTGATACACAGGAAGTTTGTGATAAATATGTTAACTACATAAAGAGGTTGAAACTAAGTCTTAGTAGAAGTATAAAGATATTTCTGAGAAGATGATGACTTTGGACAATTAGAAGTTTAAATATGTTATCCCTCCTTCGAATATTTGCCTGGAAATGGAGCAAGAATTGATGGAATCTTCTATTTAGACCAAATTATATGTTAGTGGTCCAATTAAAGAAATTTTCTAGAAAGAGGATTCCTAGGAAACTGGTGTTCTATTTGATAACACACACAGTAGGTATCACAGGGCAAGATAACAGGAGTCTGGAAATGTGCTGCCTGCGTCCTCAGAAATGATGGGTGTCTATTCTTCTGTCCTCCAGAGCCTTCAACAGGTTTGCGGTTGTGTCTGTGGCTGTCACCTGCCCTTCCTTTCTCTTCAGCAAATATTTGTTGAGTTTCTACTGTGTGCCAGGAAGTGTAGTGATCATTAGATAATGCCGTAGTGGGAAACAGGAATGGCCCAGTCCTCATGACAATTACAATCAGCCGTTACCCTTCCTGGGAATATTTCTTGTTTTTTAAAATGTGTTAGTTTGCTTTTGTCCTTACTAAGGTTGTAGTATAAAAACTAAACATTCTAGGTGAATTTGACATAGTGACCAGAAATTAAAAATTTTCTGGGAACCACATTTCCTTACTTCCATCAGAGATCACATTAATCATAAGAATATCCTAGAAACTCCAATGTCTCTGTACCTTTTTATACACAGAAACACAAATTCTCAGTCTTCTGATTTGGAGTTTGGAAAATGTGGTCTTTCTTGGGGGTGGGTGAGTTGCAAGATCTACAAGACGAATGAACCCCAAAGAAGAGTAAGTGAGGTGGTTAGATGTTCTCTGATCAAGACCTGCTTCCAGTAGTCAAGAGCTGGGAATATTCAGGACACCAAAATAATGTCTGATGAGAGATCCAAGGAGGGTGTTTTTAGAGATTAAAACACCAGGCAGGAAGCTCAAACCTTATATATACCCAAGGAAGACTCAGTGCATCAGCCACTTAGTACGAAATATGCCACTGACATATTGTTTCTGGTCTTTCATGTATAATGTATAATTCACTTCTATACTCCATAGCCAATTGTCAATTTAAGAATTAAGAATGTCAATTAAAAAAAAAAGACCTGGGTTGATAGTAGGAATAGAGAGGAACAATGAAATGGAAGGTGTAGTTTAAACACATAGGGTGGGAAGCCTGTTAAATTAAATTCCGTTTTATTGAAAAAAATCCTGAATTAAAGTCAACAGAAGTCATCGAGCTGGCTCCTTATTCTCTACCATTCTCAACGTGTGCGCGCGTGTGTGGCACATCTGCAGGATCTCGTAGAAGGACAGACAAGTACACGTGGAATGAATTGGAAACATGAAACTATTTTCAAGAAAAGAAATCTTACTCAACTCATACGTTTTGTTTTCCCTTAGAATTTTTAAGAGATCTTTAGGAACCTGGAACTCTATGACATCATGGTGAGGAGTCAGAAAGGAAATTCAATTTGAGTTAAAAAAAATATTCTCAGTGGAACAATTTTAACAAAGGGATAAAAGAGGGCTCAGGAGATAGCATAATGAGAAATAGTAATAACCCTTCCAGCAATCATGGCTCGATGGGTGAACATAATCTGAGATTAGAAGACCCACCAGGGAGCTGCAAAGTTACAGGACTGCTTGATGAAATAATTTAATACCTACTGGCTCCAATAAACAGTACGTACAAAAAAATGCTTGGTGACCTGGCAGTCCCGCTAACCCAGAGCACAAGGGAATCTGCTTGAGGCAATGATGGGTCTCATATTTCCCAAAGGTTTTCCAGGAAGCCCCTTTTTTCCTCTTACTGTTTGCTTCAGCTCTACTCTATGCCCAGAGTGTTAATCGGTCCCTGATGCCATTGTCTGAAATCTCGGGAATAGGATGTATTTGAAAATAACACAAGATAATACACAAAAATAAAAATAAGCCAGACTATTACAATTAAAATCTCGAATTTGCACGGAACTTCTTACATTTCACCCTTTTTTTTTTTTAAACATCTGTTGATTTTCATAACAAATCGAGGAGGTTTGCAAACAGATGTTGAAAATAATTAATAATAATAATAATGATAATAATATTTGTTGTAATAGCAATGTTCTAACCAGCATTATTAGGTGTTTACCTAATGTCAGACTGCTTATGTATATGTTCATTTAATTATTTTAACCCTCAGGAGACACACAAGGGTGAGGACTTGAGGCTTTGGGGGAGGATAGGTGACATGCCCTATGTACAGATATTTCGTGCAAGAACCAGTGTTTGATCCAAGTTGTCTGTCTTTGGGCCAGTGCTCTTGGCACTGCCTTGAGGACAGTGTAATGGTTAGTGTTCGCCCCCAGCTCACACGTCAGTCTAACTCAATCCCTCCTCTTCCTCCTCTTGCAATCTGCAGTGCTGGAGTCGGTTTTGTGCAAGCTGAGTAACGGGAGCAGGCAGCTATACTGACTCCCGGGACGTCTCCAGCCTAGAGCTCATCCCTTCTCCTTGGGGCCCGAGGCCCCAAGCATCACCATCTCATTTTCACACACCTCCTTCCGGGCAAACAGAGGCAAGACACGCCATCTTCCACTTCATAAGCCAGATCTCTAGGACCCTGCGGGGGAGGCAAGAGCTGCCAGAAGTAATCTTTGATTTATTTACATTAAAGCCCAAGATAAGCCCAGATAAACTTCACACCTGTCTCTCCCATCATGGGAAAGCGACCAAGCACAGAGCAAGAATGTAATTCCATTTTCGGTTGTTGGATGCCTCCTTGAAATACCAGCAATTGGGCAATTAGCTCCAGTTGTTCAGATGGTATTAGAGTCCTATCTGGTAACCATCAGAGTGAAACCAGTAATTCATTTCACATGGGCACTGCAGTGCCATCAGATAGCGATGCCTTTTAGTTACTGCCAACTTGGGGCATTTTTGAAATAGTGACCTCAAGACTTAAGCTGCAAAATTCCATTATCTATCCTCAAGCCAGCCAGAGCTGAATTTTTGAAATATCCTATTAAGTTTTCTGCTCTGATAAAAATTCGGAGGCCCTTTTCATATTAATCTCCCCATGGCAAATGAAATTTGCTGAGTGGTCGATTTAATTTGCTTCTATTTATGTATTACCGTATTTTGGGGAAAAAAATAATAATTGCTCTCAGTAACACTTTTTCAGCATTATTAGAAAAACATCATAAAAATTTAAGTCCTTTCCCCCATTTATTTCATTGTTTAGACTCCACACAGTAAGTAGCTTATTCTTCACCTTTCCATCACTTTGGCATTTTAATTAAAATATAATTACCATTCAAAGGGTATTAATGCGCAAGTTTCTGTAATTGTCTATGTCAAGTCATTAGGTATATTTTTTTTAAAAAAGAAGCTAAATATTCTAGAATATTCAATAAAAATATACTTCCTGTGTATTTACTTAAGACAAGTACATGATGGTATATTTTTATTATTTTATTATTTATTATTTCCCCAAGGCCACTTCCCCATTTTAATTATGTAATGAAATTGAGAAGGAGTATAAAAGAGAGAGAGTTCCCTGTGGAATTTGTAATAATGAAATATAAATGTTTTCGTTGTGGTAGATTTGTAGAAAATCTATAAGATCTTGAAATAAAAGAAAATTGATGGCTCATATTTCTATCAAAAATGAACAGGGAAAAATAAATGCCTTTTAATAATAGAAGAGAGACAAATGTTTCAAGCTCACATCCCCAGCTCCTCATACCCTTCCCGCATGCAACCTTTTGTCATGATTTGGAGCCTATACCAAATATTCTTACTTCGTTTTGGTGGATGGTTCTGGAACTTTGGAGGATTTTGTTTTTCAGTCTCACTTTGTTTTCCTGATTGAATTCAGTTAAGATGCTTTCAGCGTGGAAGGGATACCTAGGGGATGCTAAAACAGTATATAATGCCCTGATATTAGCAGCTTCTCTCAACAAAAGCTTGTTGAAGCTCACTCTTCAGTCTCTTGTGGATTGGCTTGGGCTCGGCGTCAGGCCTTCCTACTCTGGAAGTCAGTCTGATGAAGCACCAGCCTTTCAAATGTTCCAGTTTGCCTTGGTGGGGGCTGACACGTAACAACTGAACCCTTGGGGTGGGCAGCGGCATATGTCACTCCTCCCTATAATGCACTGGACGAAACTATTCACATGGTTCTCTCCATTCCTCAGCACGCCATCCCTTACGTGCCCCAAAGCTAGACATAGTTGGTGAACTTTACTAATGACTCCCCAGATAGTATTTGTCACATATTATTATAACAATGCAGCCACCAGCAGCATCAGGCTTATGTTGCTTTATGCAAGACGTGAGATCAGAACCTTTATTTATCCCATGACCAAGATTGTGTTCAATGTACCCTCAACCTAACTGAACTTTAGAGAGGTTTCTTCTTGACTAGATACTACTTTATAAATTACTTTTTAAAAAAATATGTTATTTATTTATTTGAGTGAGAGAGAGGGAAAGAGAATGAGCAGTGAGGGGGGGGTACAGGGAGAGAGAGAGAAACAGACTCCCTACTGAACAGGAAGCTCAACTCAGGGCTCGATCTCAGCACCTGGAGATCATGAACTGAGTCGAAGGCGGAGGCTTAACCAATTGAGCCACCCAGGTGCCCCTATAAATTACTTTTAATGTCTATTATACATTTTTCCTCTTTTACATGGAGCATGTGATATGAAGGATCAAAGCAAAGAGCGGCACATGGAAAGCTGCTCTGGTGGAAATAAGTATTCTTTTGCCTATTGGAAAAATAGCTGGACACACCAGATGCCTGAAAATGTGGTCAGCTTGGTAAAGTCAGAGAAGTGGGCAGGGGGCTGATCATATTAGAAATGTGGGTTAGCATAAATAAAATGGATTTTACTTTAGAATATGGAACATTGGAAGGTTTTGAGGAAGATGGTGACATGACTGAATTTAATGAAATAATTATTACTCTGGTCATTGAGGAGAAATCATAGCCGTGTCAAGAGCTGAACGAGGCAGGGGCATGAGTTGCGAAGCTGTGTCATTGGACCAAGTAGGAGATGATGGTGGCTTGAATGGGGCACAGGGCCAGGGGGAAGTGGCCAGATTTAGAGCACCTTTCAGAGATGGAAATAACAGGATTTCCAAAGGGACTGGATATAGTGTGAGATTAAAAGAGAAGAATCGAGATTAAATTCATTTTGCCTGAATTATGGTCTTATTTACCAAGATGCTAATAATTCAGGGATGAGCAATATGGAGCGATAAAAAGTCTGGGTTTGGATATATTAATTTGGGGAGATATATTAGCTTTAAGATAACTATTAAATACCCATGATGAGATTTCAAATGGGAAGTTGAGTATTTAGTTTAAAGCTCAAGGGAGTCACTGGGATAGTAATGTTATTTAAGACCACGAGGTTAAATGAGGCAATTTAAGAGGTTAATATAAAGGGAAAAGAAAATAGGTTTATTCTTGGTCTTATTTTCTACTATATCTCAAAGTGCTTTCTAAATACTTTGAAATAATGATTAAATGAGATAATAAATGTGTACTTATTCAATCATTACAAAACACTAGAGGAAAAATAATGTTATTATCCATACTATACAGAGAAGAAAATTACAACTCAGAGAAATTAACTAAATTGAATCAGGTTGCACAACCATTTTTAGTGGCTGGGATGCAAAACCAGATGTGTATTCCTCAAAGCCTGCCCTATCCTGTGCTACCCAAGGAATCTTATATGACCGGTACCAGCATCACTGTTCTGAGAGCCGGGGCTTACATGGGTGGCTACGGAGGGTCTGTCCTCACTAGATAGCACAAAACACCTTCTGGGGAATCCTCCAGTGGGTAGATCCAAGATGATGCCCTGGTGTTCTTTCATTTCTCTGCATTTCTCACATCTCAAGACCTATTTCTGTATCCTTTATTAGAGCTATCCTCTCAGTTTGCTGAAATTGGCTCTTTTCTGTTATTCCTTTGATTACAATTTCCATAAAATCCCTATTATAAGCCAAACATCTAGCACATAATCTCTGTCCCGAATCAGTACTTGCTGAGTGAATGCATGAATGTTTATTATGCAACTTTTTCTTGTAATAAATTAGAATCCCTTGCATCCCTATTTTTTCTCCCTATTTTAAGATCTTTGACTACTCTCAGTAGGCCAGCTACCCATCTGCAATTTGACTTTCATTGAGCACATTTGTCTGAAACAATGAAAAAAATATATAATTTTCCCTCTAGTACTTGGTTTCTAAAAGAAAAGATGCCCAAATCACCTTCTAGGCTCGTTAAAATGCACATTCCCAGATTCTGCCCCCAAAGATTTAGAATTAGGAAGTTTTGAGGAGCACTCAAGGCAATCCTTAAGCACTTCCAGATTGAAAACCTGTATCTTATCCTAAAGGATTTGCTTTAAGGTGCCTGATAATCTTTCTTTTGTATTGATTGGGAAAGCTTTGCCCTTAGCCACTTATCTAAACCATAAACTTGGAGTTGATAGTGTTAGACCTCAAATTTGGCTGCTATTCTTATTAGAGGTACAATTTCTTACCT
Source organism: Canis aureus (assembly GCF_053574225.1). Lineage (NCBI taxonomy): Eukaryota > Metazoa > Chordata > Mammalia > Carnivora > Canidae > Canis > Canis aureus. Next base: position 1,370,891 of record NC_135613.1, read on the forward strand.
TTCCTAGGTTTATTGCCACCCATTGAAATGAATTACCTCTTATCCTCTCAAGACTTACAGATAGTTATTATTTTGTCTGTTATAAAGACTAAGTAATGTGTTTAACATGCAGAGCTCTCAATAAATGTTAGAAATCATCACAGATTTTAATATTAGTAGTAATAGCTTACATGGGGTTTAAGGGTCTGACCAAGTAGGCGAGGATGTGTTGTTTGTAGGGATGCCCAGAACAATCCATTTTGTGAACAAGTCTTTCCTTCAGGTCATTAGACTGCCTCCTCTAGGCATCAGAATCAAAGCCGGATGACACAACATTGCTAAGGTATAAATGGAATAAAGACGCAAATAGTATATTAAAGTGTGAGGAGAGCTTGGCTTTTAGTGGTATCTGAAGAATTGCTTGGCTTCTTATGAATGAGGCAGACACTGTTTCTATAACAACCATGACCATACCCAGGTAGACTATCAAACAGTGGTTATTAAGGTTTTCTCCGTAGTACAACCCAAGTAGCTGGAAATAGACTCTGGGTCAAATAGTCACAATTATATCTTTTAGAATTTTACTCGAAGTTGGAGAATTTTGGTATAAGTCCAAGGCAGAGAAGACACAAGAGTAAGAAGAAAAACATGCATGTGGCATCCAATAAGCTGAACGAGACCGCGATCTGTGAGTTATGTGGAGCACCGTGGGTGATAAGAAATAATGGAATATATTGAAGTAACTTTGAAGAACCTGAACGAGCCATATTTCTACACCCTTGTTTTACTCACCATCATGCATTTGAGGACGTTCTTAGAAAAATAATTCCCAGTGCTTGGCTAGTGCCTTCCATTTGGCAAAAGTCATTTCAACAAAATCTTGGAGGAGAGATCACCTTAAAATGCTCTTGGAACATTAAGCAAGAACAAGCATAGTCAGAAAAAAATAACAGATAAAAAAAACAGAGCATCACAGAGGCTCAGAGCTGGGGAGTATGAGAATCTTAACACACACATGCATGCATATGAACGTATATACATAATACTGTAATAGAGTTAAGAGCAGAGGTTTTGCAACCAGAATTTATTTCACATTTTAGTACAACTATTACTGATACCCTTGGAAATGTTACTTAGTTTCACCGTGTCTCAGTTTTCTCATCTGTAAAGGAGGAATATGAAATCCCACATTTTATTATTTTGAGGGTTAAATGAGCTCAAATGTGTATAGCACTAAGAATCATATGGTTATATGCACCATACACATGTTGTCATCATCTTTAATATCCTCTGATTACAAATGAGGGACAGACATCAAATCCCAAAAGTTTGGATAAATTAGCAACCTCAAACAGCAGAAAATTACCAGGCTTCTTTGTCATGAAATCTAGCATTCTTGGGACATAAAAGATTCAGAGTATCATCCTGGGCTCTTGAGTTCTGATCCTGGCTCATATCTGTTGACCGTGTGCTAAAAAAAGAAAAACATGAACATCTCTAAAACTCAATTTTCTCTGAACAAAATGGGAAATATAATAATAACTCATTCCTAAGATTGTTTTGAGGTTGGAATGATATTTTGTAGAGCGCTGTTCTTAATGGTTGGCACATGGCCAGTACTCAATAATTAGTATTGATGATGATGACGATGATGATGATGATGATGATGATGATGATGGGTAATTACGTGATGATCTTTATGCTACATTATTCTTATCCTCTAAAAATTATTTCCATTAAGAAAATGATTTAAAATCATTTGAATAAGCAATTCCATTTCTTAATACGAAGAAAAAATGTACTACGATGACTTTTCTAACACTATTGCTAATGTTTTAGACTATCTCTAATTGTTATAGATGATATTTTTAACAATTCAATTATATGCCACTAAAAGGAAAAGAGAAAATTAAATCAGTATCAATACATGCTTTAAACAATAAAATATCTAGAAAGTCATTTCAGAACATGCTGGATTTCAATAATTAATAACTCATTGATAGAAATAGTGGTTAATATATTATGATTGAGTCCTCACCCATATTTCAGGCACACAACTAATATTTAAATATAATATATTATACTCCTGACATTTGTGCAGACAACTCATGAACTAGAGCCTATGATTTATTCATATCTGTTATAACACATTCTGATAATTTATTTGGAAGAAAGCAATCTGCATTAATCATTTATTAATTATTAAATAAAATATAAGCACTGCATTAAGAAACTGCTGTTTAAAAATAACCTTTTCTTCTTGAAGCCAAGGACCTATTCATTTTCCCCTTGCATTTTGTAAAGATTAATTACCTTTCCAGGTGTTGTCCTCTGATTTGACCCCACAGGCTTTGGGGGAACACGTTTTACACTCAGATAGGAATCTGTCATTATGGGTTGAATTGTGAACCCTAGGGAAGATGCGTTGACACCCTAGCACCCAGTAGCTTAGAATGTGAACTTCTTGTAAACGGGGTTGCTGGTGCTGTGATTATTTAAAATGAGATTGTGGGGTAGGACAGGCTCCTATACCACTGATAGCCTTATAAGAATTCAGTGTATGTGAAAACACAGAGACACAGAGAGAAGCCATGTGAAGGCAGAGGCAGAGGGTGAGTAATGTATCTACAGGCCACAGCAGGCCCAGGATTATTGACCATCACCAGAAGCCAGGAGGAAGACAGGCAACAGATTTTTCCTCAGAGTCCTCAGGAAGAAAAAAAAAAAAATCCTGCCAATACCTTTGATTGTCAACTTCTAACCTTCAGAACATGAAAGAATATATTTCTGTTGTTTTAAGCTACTCAGTTTTACTTTGTCATAGCAGCCTTAGGAAAATAATAAGAATGCTTTTTCTGTCTTTGCCAGTATGCCTATAAAGGCTTCCGAAGGCTAAACCAAACCAAACCAAACCAAACCAAACCACAACAAAAACCCAAAAAACAACAACCACAAAACAAACCTTGCATATTGTGGTTAGAGAGTCCCAAGTAAAAATCCCCAACTCCTGACATTCACTAGCTATGTATTGCAAGTTATTTGGTAAATTTATCTAAAACTCTCCATCTTCATCTTTGAAACACAGATAATCATCTTATCCTTGCAGAAATATTGTATACCCTTGGTAGTTTACACAGATTGTTTCACTTAATTCTATGTGTGCTTTTTAATACACATTTTCTGATTGTAAGGTAGTGGCATGATACTAGTAATACTAAGTGCTACTTAGTGGAATCGTACTAAGGTACTAATATACTTTATATTTCTTACATCCATGTGATGTTGGTCGTGAGAAATGTCTTTGTAACACAAGGTAGGGTTTACTCATCTTCTGAATTTAATCTCTATTTCTTTCTAATCACATTGAGGACTTTAGTCCAATGTTCCTGGTTTGTTTTTGCTTTTTCCACCCAAGTTAGACATTTCCAAACTTTGAGCAATTAGAATAATTGTTCAAGCCCCTTGAAGTGAACGTCAGATACAAGCTTGAAGGGAGAGGATGATGTTGGCTTGTATGATACAAGACAGATGCCACTCCGGGGACTTCAGATATAAATCTGATAAATATCAATTAACAGTGGTGAAATTATATTATATCTATGTCTAATTTATTTCATTTTATGTCAGAAAAAGAAGGGGGAGAGATGAAAGTAAGGAGAAATCCAGGTAAGGCAAGAAAAATGGAAGAAGGAAATGAGGCAAAGAACAATTAGAATTGTGTAGGCGTGTTTACTCACCATTTTACTACTTAAGCTAATATACCAGAAAGAATTTAAGATAGAAGACTCTGAATCTGTGTTTCTCATTTTCTCAGTATTTCAGAGCCCTCATAATATTTGCACCTTACTCTGAATAAACAATTCAGGCATTTAAAAATAGAAAATATATTTTTATAAAATCCAGCACTTAAACCCACTTTAAAAAAAAAGGATTTATTTTGTTTCAGTGATGGAGGAAAATACCGCTCTGTGGGTTTTCTTGAGTAAACTGTATTGAATTTGAATTATGAGGGAAAATTTAAGGAATTTTTAGAGATATATGTTGTAGGATGAATAATGGGTCTCAAAGATGTTCATTCCTTTAAATCTGAAAACCTCTGTATATTTTATTCTGGTGAAAGGACTTTGAAGATATGATTAAGATTATGGCCCTTGAGATGGAAAGATTATCTTTGGCTATCATGATGGACTAAATTTAATCAAGTGAGGAGTTTAAAGGTAAGAAACTTCTTCAAAAAAAAAAAAAAAAGAAACTTCTTCGGTTCTGATCAGAGAGATATTTGAGGGTAGAAGAAGGGTTAGAGAGAGATGTGACTAGACCCACTATGGCTGGTTTTGTAGATGGAGGAAAGGAGCTGCGAGTCAAGGGCTGTGATGGCTTCTAGAAGTTGAGCTCAGTCTGCTGACAGTCTGTCAACAGCCTGGAAAAGCAGGAGACACATTCTCTCCTAGAACCTCCAGAAAAGCAGAACCTTGATTTTTAGTCAGTAAGACCCATTCTGGAGTCCTGACCTAAAGAACTATAGGATAATAAATTTGTATTAAGTCCTTAGTGTGTAGTAATGTGTTTCAGCTGTAACAGAAAACTAATACAGTATAACTGACTATAAATGGTCATCACATTATATTATAATACTAGATCTTTACTGTTGCTCTTTTTGATATAATCTACTTCTATGTGTTGATCAATCAATCAATTAATTCGGTAAATTTTGATATAATCTACTGCTCTTTTTGATATACTGCTCTTTTTGATATAATTTGCTTTCCCAATCAATACAAAAGAAAGATTATCAGGCACCTTAAAGTAAATCCTTTAGGATAAGATACAGGTTTTCAATCTGAAAATGCTTAAGGATTGCCTTGAGTGCTCCTCAAAACTTCCTAATTCTAAATCTTTGGGGGCAGAATCTGGGAATGTGCATTTTAATGAGCCTAGAAGGTGATTTAGGCATCTTTTCTTTTAGAAACCAAGTACTAGAGGGAAAATTATAATTTCAGCAGTTGAACATTGAACATCTGCCTTCCATTCAGGGTGTGATCCCGGGGTCCCAGAATCGAGTCCCACATTGGGCTCCCTGCATGGAGCCTGCTTCTCCCTCTGCCTGTGTCTCTGCCTCTGTGTCTCTCATGAATAAATAAATAAAATATTAGAAAGAAAATAGACATGATGGTTATGCTAATTAGATCAATTCATAATGTATAACTATATCAAAATATCATGTTGTATATCTTAAATGTATATTTTTTATTTGTCAATTATGCCTCAATGGAGCTGAAAAAATAATTTATAATGTATAAATTTATAGTAATTTATAATTTATAATAATTTTAATTAATTATTCCCTTTTGAAACTAGTTTAAAATAATATTTTAATATTTGAAAGAGAGGGATCCCAGATATTGCTGAAAGTATCTGGGGGCTAGACTTTTGCTTTATATTAAACATAAGTTAAAATGTATTTCCACCCCCCACCCCCACCCCCCCAAAAAAAAGGTAATGAAGGACAGTGTAGCCTTGAGTGTCTGAAGACTAGCAAACTGAGTCTTGTAATGGCTTCAGTTTACTGACCGAGGTGAGTATCCAAGCCGTCTCTCAGAAAAGGAGAACCCAAGGAGAACTCAGAGAAATCCCTGATATGAAGCAGAAAAGCTAGGGAATCCAAGATGACTAGAATTCACAGAAACGAATGGCACCGAAGAAAAAGCTGCACTTAGAGAGAATGGTGAATATTTGCAGAGCATCTCCCTCAAGTCTTACTGGGTATTAAACAATGAATGCCTGTGTAGAAATTGCCCAAGGCCAGGGAAAGAATCACCTGAAAGTATTAGAAGAAAAGATCATTGAAACTCACGCAAAGCTAGAAAAAACTCCTATTCCTACAAGGCAGAGTGGAATCCCCTTATAAGTGTGATGCACTGGGAAATACGTTCAGGGAAACATACTCAGTTAATGAGGCAAAATTAATTCTAGAGCAAATGCTGTTGTAATTCCAACATAATTTAAAAGCACTACCTGATAAGATAAAACAGTTTCCCTGTATCTTAACTGCATCCCAGACAAAGTGAAAATACTATTTTTAGAAATACAATGATATCCACCATATCGCAAAAGTAATATGTAGAATGTCTGGAGTCCAGTGAAAATTTCCAGGCATTAAAAATACCAACTATCAAGAAACTATAGCCCATGATGAGGAGAAAACTTAATTAAAACTGACCCAGAAATGACAGATTATATATTTCATAGAAAAAGACGTGAAACCAATTAACATAAATAGAGCCCATATGTTTAAGAAGATAGAGAAGATACATAGACAGATGATAGATATAAAATGACCCAAAAACCTTTTAAAGGTGAAAATTAAAATATCTGAGATGAAAATACAAGGAATGATTTAAAGGAAGATTAGACATTTCAGGGGGAAAAATACTGAAATTGAAGACATAGAACTAGAAATTATCTAAATTGATATACAAAGAAAAATAGTGACATAAAAATGAGCACAGAGCATCAGTGAACCGTGGGACAACCTCACATGTCCTACTATCTGTGCAATTGGCATTCCTGGAGAAGAGGAAAGGGCAGGAAAATATTAAAAATAAACAAACAATGCAGAACTAGTGGCTGAAAAAATCTGAGATTTGATGAAGACGACAAATCCACAGATTAAAAATAATCAATGAAATAAGAAACAAGAAGAAAACCACATGAATGCACAAGGTGTGGCTTAAAACCAATATAAGGGGGAAAACCAGAGAAGAGAGACACAATGCATAGAGAGGAACAAAAAGACTAATCACTGCTTGCTAGAAACAATGCAGGTCAAAAAAAAAAAAAAAAGAGCAACATTTATATCGTATTGAAGGAAAACAGACACATGAACACACAAACACCTGCCAACCTAAAATTCTACAGCCTGAGAAAATATATTTAAGAAATTAACATAAACTAAGGCATTTCAGATGTAGAAAAAAATTTATTACAAGCAGCCCTGCGCTGCAAGAATAAGATAAAGTATACAGTGTCCCTCAGGTAGACGGATGAATCAGATGGAAATCTGGACATGCATAAATAAATGATAGAGGATGAGAACTATGTGGGTAAATGATAAGATATTTTCTTATTATTTAAGATTTTTTTAATTATTTAAGTTTATTTAAGGATAACTTTTTTAAAAAAAATATTGTATTTGTTTATTCATGAGAGACACACAGAGAGAGGCAGAGACACAGGCAGAGGGAGAAGCAGGCTCCATGCAGGGAGCCCGATGTGGGACTTGATCCGGGGACCCTGGGGTCACAACCTGAGCTGAAAGCAGACGCTCAACTGCTGAGCCTCCCAGGCGCCCCAGATAACTGACTCTTTAAAGCAAAACCAGTAACAATATTGTATGGCATTTATAATATACTATGACCTCACATGTATGACAGCAGCAGTAGAAAACTTGAGGAGGGACGGCAGAGAAATGGCTATGGTCCAGTAGAGGGTCCTTGTGCTGGGCGTGAGGTGGCATGCTTGTCCTAAAAGACAGACCGATTAGATGAATACATATTATAAGCCTCAAGTCAAATAGTAACATAAACCAAAATAGAAATATAGCTAATAAGTCAATAATGGAGATAAAGGCTAAATCATATAATCATCTCAAGTGACGCAGAAAAACATCGACAAAATCTAACACCTGACAGTATTTCAATGAACGGGAATAATAAGGAATCTCCTGATCCAGGTAAAGTATATTCTAAAAACTACCTACAGATAACCCCACACGTCAATAGTGAGGGACTGAACGCTTTGCTCCCCAGAGCAGCAACAAAGCAAGACTGAGCATTCTCCCCACCTCTGATCTGTGTGCTCAGGTCCTGGGCAAGCCACGGGTATTTCTTCAATTAATTTTGAACAAAGGTCCAAAGGTAATGGGGTAAAGAGGAACCATCTTTATGTGCTCTCCACTAGTATCCCACTCTGTAGGTGTGCATCCCCCCGCTCGATCCCCGACTTCTGTTTGTAGGGTCAGAAGACTCAAGCAGTGGTTTGGGAGTGTGGTGGGCCGGCAGGTAAATACCTGCTTGGTCTGCCTCTCCCTCCCTCGCCCTCCCCCTCTCCCTCTCCCTCCCCCTCTGCCTCCCCCTATCCCTTCCTCTCCCTCCCCCTCTCCTTCCCCCTCTGCCTCCCCCTTCCCCTCTACCTCCCTATCTCCTCCCCCCTCCCCCTCCCTCTCCCTCCCCCTCCCCCTCTCCTACCCCTCTCCCTCCCCCTCCTCCTCCTGCCCTCTCTCTCTCCCCCTCCCTCTATGTCTCTCCCTTCCTCCCCCTCCCTCCCCTCCCTACCTCTTTCTCTCCCCCTCCCTCCCCCTCCCTCTTTCTATCCCTCCCTCTCCCCCTCTCCCTGTCCATCCTTCTCCCTCCCTCCTTCTCCCTCTCTCTCTCCCCCCTCCCACTCTGCCTCCCCCTCCTACCCTCTCTCTCCCCCTCCCTCTCTCTCTCCCTTCCTCCCCATCTCCTCTCCCTCCCCTCCCTACATCTTTCTCTCCCCCTCCCCTACCTACCTATCTCTCTCTCCCTCCCCCTCCCTCTCCCTATCCCTCCCTTTCCCCTTCTCCCTGTCCATCCTTCTCCCCCGCCCCCTCCCCCTCCCTCTCCCCCTCCTTTCCTCTCCCACCCCTTTTTCCTCCCCTTCCCTCCCCTCCCTCCCCCTCCCTCCCCCTCCTCCTCTCTCCCTCTCCCCCTCCCCCCTCCATCCTTCTCCCTCCCTCCTTCTTCCCCTCTCTCTCCTCCCCCCGCCTCTCCCTCCCCCTCCCTCCCTCCCTCTCACTCAGTAATCTACCTGTTTCACAATCCTAAAGTCTGCAGTGTCTTCTCAAATGTTGCTTGAAGTATATGCTTGTCCTTCACTTCAAAAGGACAAAAAAAATGTCCTTCCCATTGTTCCCTTTTTGACGTGGAGCTTGTTGCGGGGTGGAGCAGCCTGTGGTTTCAGAAAGACCGTCCGTGGACCCCCATCCATTTCTCAGCCGCTCCGTCCTCTTAAGCATCATGAACAATTTCTGGGGGCAGGTGGATGAGCTGTGTGAGGTGGACTGGTGTAAAGCTGCTGCGTCCCCCCCACAGTAACACGGGGAGACCCATCGATAAGTCATTGCAGCGGGAACATCAAGGGACTCAAGAATGCACTAGACGAGATGACATCAATAAATCCAGTGATGCCTTTTCTCGGTGCAAGTCTAGAAACAAACTTGTTACCAAGGCGATTCCCTTGGTGTCTTTCACTGAGGAGAAAGAACAGCTAAATACCTTCCCTGAAACAATGTCAAGGCAGCAGGTCAAATGTCTCGAAAGTTGTCCTTTGTGCCTTCAAGTCCTTGCACAAGTGCCCAGAGGACACTGAATCCAAACTTGTAAATCAGACCTTAGAGGGACGGGGCGGACGAGCCGGGGTAGAAGCTATGAAAGGTAGGAGAGAGCTAACATGTCACTACCTGCTGCACACCGGCCGGTGTTGAGCGGATATAGGTTATTCCCTATTAGCTAAATGTGACACAGCTATTACTCATTCCCTTATGGTACAAGAAGGGCTACAGTTTCCACGAACAGGCGCTCAGCAAGCGGAGCTCCCTGGGTTCCAGCCCACGTCCACCTGATTAGAAGTTGGAGTCCATCGGTCGCTGGCCGAGCAGAAGTCTGGAGACATGTTGCATGAAAAACAGGCTAGGTGTTTATTCTTTAAAGCTTTTATTTATTTATTTATTTATTTATTTATTTATTTATTTATTTATGTATTTATTTGAGAGAGAGAGAGAATGAATGAGAGAGAGAGAGCACAAGGAGAGGGAAGGGGCAGAGGGAGAAGCAGGCTCCCCACTGAGCAGCTAGCCCTATGCAGGACTCGATCCCAGGATGCCGGGATTATGACCTGAGCCGAAGGCAGATGCTCAACTGCTGAGCCAGCCAGGTGCCCCCAAAAGAGGCCATTTAGGATGGAGAATACTACACTAGACCAAGAAATGAATTCGTAGAGCTGTAACAGCAAAGAAGGATTAGGCTTTTTCTTTTTTTGCTTTTTAATTTTTTTAATGTGGTTTCAGAGGTTTAGTGCTAAAAGTAATTTGAGGAAGCTGTAGGAAGGCGACGTTTTGGCTCTCGAAACGAGGCAGGTGACTACAGGTGTCCAACAACGCAATGAGTGCTTCCTCCCGTGACCTCTCCGCCCCCAAAGGACCGATGCTGAGGCTGGGATCTGAGCCTGCATCCTCCAAGGCGGCGGCCCAGCCACGGGTGGATATTTTAATCTAACTAAAGTGACACAAAACTAAAAATTTAGCCCCTTCGTATCTTGAACTAGCCAGATACAAAGGGCTCGAGAGGCATGTCCTGCGTCATGTAAACCCCAAACCAACCATGGCCAGTGAGGTCCACACATTCCGCTCCATGAGGCCCTCACAATTTCTTTCCTTTTAGATCTGAGCAATACCTTTATGTCTTCACAGCGCTGGAGTCTTCGCTGTGGTGACTGGGTGACTGGGATTCCCCAAGGGCGCTGCCAGGGGCGCTTGTCACCTGCCTCCTTTGTGTCTTTCCCACCGTGCACACGCTTCCAGGCCTAGCGAGTCCTCTTAGCCTTTTACCCGAGTCATCGATGCCAACACACCTGGGGGGTCGCTTGCTCATCGGCTTGCATCTGCCCTTACCTGATTACAATGAGGCAGGAACAGAGCCAATAAAGCTCTTTTCCAAGGCTGTGGTGGGGAACCTCGTTGTAGGACTTTGGTTACAAGCCTCATAAACGCACGAACACGGAGGAGGCAACAGATGAAAAAAGAGAAACTAACCAGCAAGTATTTGCCAGACTCCAAGCTAGAGTCTCTCTTTCCCAATTAGGCATGTAGTCCATGTGCATGGTGCATGTAGCACCATTTTCTTTTCAAAAAGCCACTTCTAGGGAAGCCTGGGGGCTCAGGGGTTGAGCGCCGCCTTTGGCCCAGGGCATGACCCTGGGGGTCCTGGGATCCTCTCTCTTTGTGTCTCTCATTAATCAATAAATAGATGCTTCTTAAAAGCCACCTCTATTTTCTCCAGTCTCTTTTTTTAAAGTTTTTATTTAAATTCCAGGTAGTTAACATACAGTGTTGTATTAGTTTCAGGCGTACACGATAGTGACTCAACGCCTGCATGCGACACTGGGTGCTCATCACGACAAGGGCCCTCCCGAATCCCCCTCACCTGTTCACCCACTACCTGCCCACCTCCCCACTGGTAACCAACAGTCTGTTCTCTATAGTTAAGACTCTGTTTCCTGGTTTGCCTCCCTCTTTCTTTGTTTTTTTTTTTCTCTCTTTGCCCATTTGTTCTGTTTTTTAGATTCCACATATGAGTGACATCATACAATATTTGTCTTTCTCTGGCTTATTTTGCTGAGCATAATATTCTCTTGCTCCAACCATGTCATTTCAAATGGCAAGATTCTGTTCTTTTTCACAGCTGGGTAATAGTCCATTGTAGCAATCACGTTTCTATTGCAAAGCCTCTTCTCTCTGTCCTGACCATTATTCTGAGACAATGAATATCCTATCATTTCTAGGGTTCAATATGCAAAAAAATGTGTCAAACTGTACGGATAGCATAAAAAATTATCATCAGATATTTACTGAGCACCATTATGTTTAAGAGACAAAGATTTTTCCTTATTGTTTTAAGGATATCTTTGGATTTACATAAAATGTTTACTGTATTCAAAATCCTCTTAAATTCCCAGAGAATGTCAAACTATGTATCTGATTACATATCTATACTTAAATGTGTCCATCCATCCATCCATCCATCCATCCATCCATCTCCCTGCCTTCAGGAAACCTCTCTTCTAGGAGCAGAGGGCAGTGTTTCAATTTTCCCTCCACTAGGGATGACTATTTCTATAAAAGCCAAGATGAAGATATGCACTGAGTATACTGAGGAGTAAAGGTTATCTCAGATAGGAAGGCCTCACAATAGAGCTGCCGATTCTTCTGGGACTTAAAGCAGAGTAGGATTTCAAAAGAAAATACATTTTTTTTTGAAAAGTCTAGTATATGCGCTTTTTTTCAGGGTAACCCTGAGTCACTGTAGGGAGTGCCCTGGAACAGGGGTTCTCAACCTCGGCTGCCCACTGAAAGCACCCGGGAGGCTCTCAGACCAGACGTGTCAGAGTCCCTGGCCTCGAGATTATCACTCCATTGACCTCAGGAGAGGCCTGGTCATAGCAATTTTGAAAGCTCTCCGGGCGGTTCTCATGAGCAGCCAAGGTTGCGAACCATCGTCTTAGATGATAGTCAGTGGATGGCGGGTGAGGGAACATGGTTGTCTCACAGGGCTGCTGTAAACATCTTCTGTGCATCAAACACTGTCAATTGGGAGACCTGACACCATTCGATAGGATCCATTTTTATGTGGCTGAAGGAGAAATGAAATGAATCTACTGCCTTATGTAAGAGACGAGTAAGATACAAATATACAAAAAAATAGGTATAGAGATACCCATGGGATCTTAATTCATCTCCACAGCAGCCTGTTGACACTAACGTGTCCACCCCACGTGGGGATCTTACACATGCACGTGCGTGTATGGTGAGCTCCCAAAGCAGAAGCTCCTCACATGTAATCTTACATCAGGAAACATTTTTCCAAGGAAAACACCCCCATGTTCTTTGTAAGTGGGAAGAATGGTGGTTGTGCAAGGCTGCGACGCCCTGACATACCCCGGGTCAGTGCAGAGGAAGGGCAAGCTCCGAGGACCCCAGGACAACAGCCTATCCTACTAACACCCTTGCCTGCGAATCGCAGTGTTCACAGGGTGGAGCCCATTCTCCTCCTTCTCCTGCCTGATCTGGGAGCAACAAGGGCAACACAGCAAGGCACAGAACGGAATCCAAAGAGGGAAAACGAAGTCTCCTGAGGCAATTCCTTCTAAGTTTCTCCGGATAAACTATGGTGAACACTGTAGGACCCTTGTGCTCTGGCTCCAGGCCCCTTTCCGGCTTAGCCTCCTGCCCCCATGCTCCTCACTCCCTGTCCCCAGAGCACGCTGGGCTCTTCACTGTATTGGGAGACGACACACTCTGGTCACCCCAGCACTTGGCACTGCTCTCTGTGGGATTTACCGCCCGGAGAGGTCGCACCCCACTGCTTTAATCTAAACAGGCTGCTCCTGTTTTTTTCAGGCTCTGATTTTTTTTGTTCCGTGATTTTTTTCCACGTTGTAATTATGTTTTCCACCTCTCATGTATAAGCCTCTTGAGAGAACGAAGCTAATGCGTTGTGTTTTCTATATTGTATCAGGGACCTAAAACCAATGGGTGCAGAGGAGTCACCTACAGTTGGTAAAAGAGTAAAATAAGTGAATGAAGAAACACAGCTCTGACGTATGTATAATACAGAAAACCAACCTGGCAACTGAAATGGAACTTCCACGGGTAGAGCTCCGGCCAACTGTTTATAGATTATTAGGAATTTGTAGAGCAAGGCAAGTTCAGTTTCTCTTTCAGCTGTGACCAAAAGATTCAATTAGAATATAAATTATTAAAAGAACAGAAGGTAATTAAAAGATCCCTGGCCAAAAATAGTTAATATTGAATGATTTTATCAAACAGGGAAAATTGCAGATTCTGTTATTAGAAGAAAATAGAATTCTTGTAAATTATTCAAATGGAGTAACACAGCAACATGTGAAATTGGATATGAAATTGAGAAATGACTAGTTTCTTGCAATGGCGACATTGTTTTAAAACAAATATCAAAATTGAGGGGTAAACTAATCCGATTCCTGGCCTCGATAGCATTCCTGGGTCTCCAATAAAGATGTGATGGGATTGATTTATAACCTCCCTGGTACACCGTCATAAATAGCTCTTTCCATAGCGCTGTCTCATGCGTCTGCATTTGTGATATGAATTATCTGAACTGCAAAAGTGTGATAACAGAGGACAGTTGTGAAGCAGTGGCACATCTATTGTAAAATAAGGATGTCACACATCATGAGGGCAGATCAAGAGGCGCGATCTTCATGATGCGCGAAGAGACATTTAAGTGTGGAAATGGTGTTAATTACTTTCTAAATGTCATTTATCCGGTGTGTTCATGCTACGTTAGCAAAAGCGACATCTATGATCTCTTAAGGGTTACTGGGACAAACAAATACCACATTGCTGCAATAATTAAATCCCTTTAATAGGAAAGTGTTTGGTTCTGTTGAATTTATTTTTACATATTAAGGTTTCAAATGGGTTAAAGGTACAGCGATCTGGGTAAGAGAGACCATGTTAATCTGTGCTTCCTAAAGTATGTCCCCGTTCAGTTATGTCGACGGTACAAATGGCAGATGTATAAAGAAAAGAAGAAAGAGAAAAGAAAAGAAAAGGAAAGAAAAGAAAAGAAAAGAAAGAAAAGAAAATAAAAGAAAAGAGAAAAGAAAAGAAAAGAAAAAAGAAAAGAAAAGAAAGAAAAAGAGAAAAAACAAAAGAAAAAAAGAAAAGAAAAGAAGCCAGAACGAGCAGGTATGGAGATTCGACACAAATTCGCACTCATTGAATACCAGCTTAGCACGCCCTTGTTTTTCACGGATTACCGTTCACAATTCTGATTTGGGAAAGCAAACATTTCATGATCTGCTACTGCGTGGATTTTCTGAGGTCTGTTTAAGCCAGAGGATTTATTTGAATCATGTATGTCTTTGTTAACATCATGTACATATTTAAATCTTGTGTGAGATGTATTGAGCAGTGTTTGCCATCCCAGGGACAGACTCTCATCTCCCTGCAGGTTGGCAGCCTCGCTTCCACCGATCCCCAGGTACACGAGAAACTATAGGAAGAGTTGGAAGGGGTAACAATTTCCTAAGAAGGCTGTGTCTTCCTACATCGTTTTATTATTTTGTGATGTCAATTTTACGATAACAAATCAGAAACATGTTAGGAATTAAAATTAGGTCACCCCCTGGGAGGAATTATTTACCAAGCTCTTAGTACATCCAAGGATCTTAGATGGATTGTGGGGAGGGGGAGAATGTTAGGAGAATAAGGAAAAACTCTTGATTTGATGTGTGAGTACATATCTATATATGAAAAAGTAAATTTATTATTATAAATTTATTATAAATTCATTAAATTTACTATGTCATAAGTATGACACGCTTCTAAGACGTAAAAAGAATTTGGCTTTTATGAGATGTTACTTCAACATTGTTTTGCAAAGTATGTTTCGTGGAATACTAATCCTAAGAAATGCCTTGATCCATGTTAAATAATTAATACGTGCTTTGATTAAGTTACGTACTGAATAGTTTAAGAAAATGTCCACTATCAATGTATATCAAATCGCCTTTTTAGTGATTCAAGATTCACATTATTCTAGGACTCTTAACAACCTCGCACAGGCTAAATAAACTCATTCATGCAATAACGTCTATCACATCTCAACATTTTAGGCGTTATGAATATTTCTACTTATTTTTGGTCAAATAACAAGCAGTAGGTATATATCACAGACAACTTATTGTGAGAAATGCTGCTATGATTACGGGTGTCACGACTTTTGCAGTAGAATGCCCGCCATGCGTGTTATCAGTGAGCAGGACTGAGACAAGGGGGCACGACACCTGTGTGCACCAGCCCCTGTTCCGTCCCCTTGAGGTGCGCCGAAGCCCAGCCGGGAATTCAGGCCACAGCTCCTGGGTGAGCAAACGGGCTTCTTCCTCAGAACGACTGGGTGCTGGAGAGCACCGTCCCGCAGACTGCCCGGGGATCGGCATCTGCCAAGAACTACCTCCCTGTTACATCCTCACGGGACCCAGGAACTCAAGCCCTCCGGCCTCCACAATGAGGCATCAGGGCGCGACAGCTGGGCTATAGGTCACCAGACGAGTGTAGAAGCGCCTCTCTGGGAGACACTGGTGACTGGGAGCAAGGCAGAGGGACAGGGCAAAGATGGTACCCACTGAAAAAAATAAATAAAAAAGTAAAAAAAAAAAAGGTGGGGGGAATGGGTGGCGCAGAAGTTGAGCATCTGCCTTCAGCTCAGGTCATGACCCCGGGGCCCTGGGATCCAGTCCCCCATCAGGCCCCCCACATGGAGCCTGCTTCTCCCTCTGCCTCTCTCTCTCTCTGTCTCTCATGAACAAACATGATCTTTAAAAAAAGACTAAAATGATAAAAGTAAAAGAGGAAAAGAAAAAGATGATGCCCTCCAGGTTTAGGAAGGTTAAGGAAAAAGTATGAAGATAGCATCTGGTGGCTGAGGCTGTAAGATGGGACCCAAATGGAGGAGGGGTGAGGGTGGAGGGCTGGCACCTGCTGCCCTGGCAGGTCTAGGGGAGGGTGTCCACGAGCCTTGTCCCTGGGGAATATCCCATCAGGCCCCTGCCTCTCAGTCTGATGCTTCAAAGTCAGCATTGAACCTGTTTGCCGTCAAGTCTGGTGCCTTTCCGAGACTCCTTGTGCTCCGGGCCCTGGAGCAGGTGCCTCTGCAAGAGCCTCCGAGTCATTTCCGTTTGCTATAGCCCTGCAGGTCTGCTGATGCCAGCCCTGTCAGCTCTCAAAACTAGATATTTGGGGGGCTCATCCCTCAGGTAAAGGTATACAAGTCGGGGAACCTGATGTTGGAGTGTGGATGCTCTGCTCCTGGGGGAGAAGCTCCGGGCTTCAGATCCCCCTGCACCTGGACCTGGGACATTGTGTTGCCACCTTTCCTACCTGCTTCAGCGCGTTGTTTCTTTGTTTTTCTCATTTCCCAGATGCGAAGGAGTCCTTCCATTAGTATCAGAGTAGCAGAGGAGTTTTGTTTTGTTTTAGAGGAAATTGTTCCACAGGGAGCTGCAGATTAGAGGTGTCTGTGAGAAGGGGCACCGGCCGTCTCTGGGAGGCCGTCCTGGGCTGGGACACCCGCGTTCTTAACGGACTAGCTCGGTTTGGGGAAACCGGCAACAGGACAAGATTAGACGTGAGGCAGATGAGGAGTGGGCGGGGGCTGGAGAGGGTGGGTAGAAACTTCACATTAAGATGGAGGTTTGACTCCTGTTAAGGACACACAGGTGAGCATCTCCTAGGACGATTCCAAGGAGCTGACATCAACAGCGGAGGTGAGCACCTGCAGGACGATGCCAAGGAGGTGACATCTGGCAGCGGAGGTGAGCACCTGTAGAATGATCCCGAAGAGGTGACATCGGGCAGCGGAGGCGAGCACCTGTAGGACGATGCCAGGAGTTGACATCGGGCAGCGGAGGCGAGCACCTGTAGGACGATGCCAGGAGGTGACATTGGGCAGCGGAGGTGAGCACCTGCAGGAGGATCCCGAGGAGCTGGCCCTGGGCAGTGGCCCGACCACCCCCGTGCCCCCCCCCCCCCGCCCAGGCCTGGACATCCTCGCGCCCCTCCCAGGACCGGGGGTGGCCGTGGCCCGCGGGGTCGGGAGGCCACGGGGGCAGCGCGTCCTCCGGCTCCTCCCCGGGGACAGCGGCTTGCCTGGGCCCCGCGGTGCGTGCAGGTCCCAGGCCCTGTCTGGGTTCTCACCGCGGCTCCCGCCGTTCTCCGCCCTGAGCGGCCCCGGGGCAGGGGGCAGGTGGGGGTCCCGCCCCGCGCGCACCTGCACCTGCACGGCCTCTCCTTCGCGGTCCCCGCCCGGGTCGCCCATCCCGGGGGCCTGCGGCTCAAGGTGGTCCCCAGATGGTCTCCCCGCTGCTGTTGCCCGGCGCCCGGGGCTGAAGGGGCCGACACCCCGTCCCTGCGGCGGATGCTGCCCCCCGGGCTCTGCGCCCCACAGCGCGGCCTTCGCCTATCGCCCGGGTCGGCGGCGGCCCCAGCTCGTCCGGGGGGGGACGGGGGGGCGAGGGGGCTCGCCTTCGGGGTGCGCACAGCAACCGCCGGACAGTGCACGCCGCGTCTTGTTCGTCCAAGTGGCCCCTGTTCCCTCGGAATGAGCCGGGCACAGGGTGTGCACCTGAGCGCTAGAGGGTGTGCTCACCTGAGCGCGTCAGAGCCCCGGGCGAGGGTGTGCACACCTGAGCGCGTCAGAGCCCCGGGCACAGGGTGTGCACACCTGAGCGCGTCAGAGCCCCGGGCACAGGGTGTGCGCACCTGAGCGCGTCAGAGCCCCGGGCACAGGATGTGCACACCTGAGCGCGTCAGAGCCCCGGGCAGAGGGTGTGCACACCTGAGTGTGTCAGAGCCCCGGGCAGAGGGTGTGCATACCTGAGCGCAAGAGGGTGTGCACACCTGAGCGCGTCAGAGCCCCGGGCACAGGATGTGCACACCTGAGCGCGTCAGAGCCCTGGGCAGAGAGTGTGCACACCTGAGCGTGTCAGCGTGCCAGGCCACGGGTGTGCACACCTGAGCGTGTCAGAGCCCCGGGCAGAGGGTGTGCGCACCTGAGCGTGTCAGCGTGCCAGGCCACGGGTGTGCACACCTGAGCGCGTCAGAGCCCCGGGCACAGGGTGTGCACACCTGAGCGCGTCAGAGCCCCGGGCACAGGGTGTGCGCACCTGAGCGCGTCAGAGCCCCGGGCAGAGGGTGTGCGCACCTGAGCGCGTCAGAGCCCCGGGCACAGGATGTGCACACCTGAGCGCGTCAGAGCCCCGGGCAGAGGGTGTGCACACCTGAGTGTGTCAGAGCCCCGGGCAGAGGGTGTGCATACCTGAGCGCAAGAGGGTGTGCACACCTGAGCGCGTCAGAGCCCCGGGCACAGGATGTGCACACCTGAGCGCGTCAGAGCCCTGGGCAGAGGGTGTGCACACCTGAGCGTGTCAGCGTGCCAGGCCACGGGTGTGCACACCTGAGCGTGTCAGAGCCCCGGGCAGAGGGTGTGCGCACCTGAGCGTGTCAGCGTGCCAGGCCACGGGTGTGCACACCTGAGCGTGTCCGAGCCCGGGCCGAGGCCCCGCAGCCCTCATGACCCCGCGCTGTGCGGCCTGCGGGGCAGCGGGTCCTGCGCGGGCCTCTTCCAGCGCCTTCCGCAGCTGCGCCACCGGCCGATGGGAGCCGGGCCAAGGCGCATCGGGGTCTCCGCGACTGCGACACGGAGCAGGTGCAGCCGGGACTCACCGCCGCCTTCCTCGCCCTTGTCCCCTGGACCCAGGCTCACGGCCGGCCCCAGGCCTCGGGCCTCCTGTGTCCCCCTGGGGCTGGTCGGCCCCAGGTGCGCTACCGGAGCCGGGCAGGTGCGGCCGTCTGGGTCCTCGGGGTCGCCCCCCCCCATCAGCGCTGCACCTGCCCCGTAGGCCCCACCGCCACATGCAGCCACCTGGGTGAGGACCTCAGCTGGGGGGGGGGACGGGCATGGTCGAAGCCATCGCGGTGACCTCGAGGAGCCCCCTGAAGCAGGAGTCGCTGGTGGGACCTGCGTCCCCCTCACCCCCCAAACGCCAGGCTTCCTCACGGTTCTCAGCTTCCTTAAAATCCTTTTTTCCAAAGCTTTTCCTTTCCCTAACTTGTGGAGTCCTACTTATCTTTTAAAAGCCAGACAAAACTCTTCTCTGGAATTCTCGCTAAAATCCATCTCCTTTTAGGATCTCTTGCAAATTTCCCTTTTATTTTTCCTACATTGGTTTGTAAATATTTGATACTAAGACGTATTCCCTTCTCTGGGGATAATGCCATCCCCTTCCTTCCTCTTCTCTTAAATTATTTATTTAAATGTAATTATTAAGACAGTTGAGATAAGGCTTCACTCAACTTCCTTCTGGAACAGAGAAAGTTGTGATTTTTGTTGTTTTGGGAACAATAAGCCTGCCTCTCGTGACAAGAGACTGTGTCAACCACTTAATGTAAATGAATCAAGCTACACACTTTTTGGTGTATGCGAATCATCACCCCTAAAATAATTCACTATGACTATTGTCTGCGTTTCTGTGTCTGGGTTTCCAGTTGTGGCTGATAACAATAATCTGAACAAAATAGGAGAGTAGACATTTTAGATTGCCTTTCTAGAATTTATGGCCTATCAAACACTTTGGGTGTAGTGTTATTTGTGTTTTTGAGAAGATAATTTTATTACTTCCTTTAATGACTGTGGATCTATTCCGATTTTTAAAATATTTTTGAGTCGGTATGCATAAGAGAAAAGGAATAAAACATTTCTAGAAAAATACATTTTTAAAATGATTAGCAAAAGATTATGTTTAGAAATATATGAGTAACAAAGATCCTCCATGTATTTAATGTCCCCTCTCTTGTTTTTTTGGAATGTTCAATTCTACTCTTGCTCTTTTTCATCTTTGGTAAATTTAGCAGAGGCATTCCAATCTTCGTAGTGTCTTTTAAGAAATCAGTTTTAGATTTAGTTGATTATCTCCAGTGTTTGTTGTGGTTATTATTATTATTTTTAATTTAAGTCAGTTTCCTATTTATTCTTTCCTTCCTTTCTACAGTTTCTGGATTCACTCTGTGGTTATTTAATTTTTAATAGAATGTTTAATAGAACGTGTGAGTCTGCGTCACAAATCTGACCTTGCTTCCCCGCCCCCCCGCCAGACTCCCCCCACCCGGTGCCCGGTGTAGGGCAGGGTAGGATCTGAGCTGGTCGGTAACTCGGGGAAATGAGGTGTGTTAAGGTAGTGCTGTTACAGCACTCCGTGAAGCCAGCAAAGAAGGAGAGCAAATGATTCAAATTTCCCATTCATTCACCATCTCAGACTTCCTTGGTGTTTATATCGGATTTTATAGGTGAAGTGATTTGCACAATACTAATTTTACAAATGATTTGCACGATACTAATTTTACAAATGGAAAGATTGAGGTTGAGAAGGCTTAATTGATCTTTGTAAGTTCTTTTTTTTTTTTTTTTTATCTTTGTAAGTTCTGTCAAAAGTAAGCTTAAAAACTGAAGTAAAACCAAGGAATTACTTGAGTAGCCATTTGAAGAATTTTATTGTACACACACCCGAAAGACTGTTTGCAAACTGGGACCTCACCCAAAACCTGGACCCAGGAGCAGAGGTGTCTTGTGATTAAAGCACCGCACCTAGCAGTGGGCAGGGTCTATTCATTACCCTGATTGGTCACAACGTTACAATTTTCTTAAATGAGGGGGAATTGGTGAACGATGACTTCATATCAACCTTGGGAACATATTTAAATTTTGTTTACCACTTTCAGAGGCATAAGCAGGAAGTGACCCAGGTCAAGTTAGCCTAATTTGTCTCCCAAAATGAGCTAAATTAAGCTTTGCTTGATGACTAAACCGGTTTTGTCTGCTCAGGGTATTTTCAAGCCTGATCTCTGTTTGTATTTGATTTTAACAGTTCACACAATTAGGAAGTGATGACGTTATGGTTCAAACAATGTAGAAAAGCGTTCACTGAATATGAAAAAAGAAATGGAAGCTAGGTGCAACACGATGTTTCGGGATAAACTGGGAGAAGACTAAGAGACAAGCAATAAATCCAGGCATGGAGTAATTAGGAACAGTCCTAAATAGGACTAAATGAGTGGAGCTAGAGGGCCTAGGATAATTGCCTTAAACAAGGCTATAATGTCCAAAGCCCCATGAGGTAAGTACATGGGTCAGTATGAGGTTAGAGCCTTGGAGTATCGCCTAGTTATTAATACTTGGAGTATTAATGTAGTTAATACTTGGAGTATAGCCTAGTAAATCAGGGCACTGATTTACTAAATTGTTTGTGTTTACCAAAATTGACAGTTCACTGAATCGTCTTTGTGAGCTGACTTTGACTTCAATTTCGAAATGGCCACAGAGTAATAACGGGAAAACGAACACAAATATATGTTTGTTAGATTGTACTACTCAGATATGTTTGCCTAAACGTGAGGTTAGAGACAGCTTGTTTACTCCTAGATCCTAAACAGGCTGTTGAGAATGAGGCCATCCCCGCGACCCCAGGAGAATCTTCAGAACTTTTGTGGTTCTAAACCTACGTAGCACATACAGACAGAGAACAGATAGATGTCTCGATTCCACTCATTGGATGCACACTCACACTCACTCACACACACACACACACACACACACACACATCTGTTTCTTGGCCTGGTTCAGGAATTTATTTCCCATATGCTCCATTCTCTGGCTTTCTAATGGTTCATTTTATGATATGATATTCTTTCACACATGAATGAATCGAAAAACATAAGTAGCAATCTGCCTGCTGTGAATTGACTTCTAACTCCCTTCTCCTTCCTTAACGTCCATGCATTCATTCGAGCCTCCATAACCAAGTGCCAAGAAAGAGGTTTTCGCTGCTTGGTATTTACACTCTATCTGCATTTCCACTCTACGCCACCCTGAAAGAAAACATTTGGACTTAGTTCAGAGTTCTGAAAGAATATTTGCATTGTAGATTCCCTTTTAACATTTGCAGTGAAAATAATGAGAGACAACTCATTCCCTAATGCTCCCATTACAGACTATTTGTGTAAAATTAATTAGAAAAGAATTAATATTGTATATGCTCCACTTATAGACCCAAATATTTTCTCAGAATTGATGTCATGTAAATGTGCAAAAAGTCATGTTTTTTCCCAAGAATGTAGTCAGCATGATGATGCGAATATTTATTTCATTTTCATTTAATTAAGAAAATGGGCTTTTTACTTTTGTGCTTGTAGATCTCGATACTTAACCCTATCGAAAAAAATCTAGCCTTGGTGTTTCTTTATAAAGAAATAAAACATACATTTTATAGATAGGAGACGCTAGATGGACAAATCAGACGTGGTCCCTGACCTCATAGAGGCGATAGTCTAATATGAAAGAAGGTTCTGAAGACATAATTGTCAGTAAGGATATTCAGAACGTGCGATGCAACTGTTCAGCTGCATGGAGCTCTTAACCTAGTTTGTGGCAGTATTGAGAACTTAAAGAAAAAATGACTTAAAAAAATAAAGACCTGACAAATGAGCAGGCTCTCCCTAGCTCCCCTCAACGAAAGGCAAGACTATTCGGATCAGACAACTCTACACTAGCTCTGCAGGCAAGCACGGGACCTATGTGCCACCTTGACTGAAGAGTGGTCACTTGTCAAAGAATAGACCACGTGTTTTATGGTCCAGATAAGAGGACTAAGACATACCAGGGTTGGGATGGAAAGTCTTCCGTGTGCCTTTTCTTTTTCTTTTTTCATTAAACGTAACGTTAAGAGCAAGTTCCGATATTTCATTATTCACGAGCATGATGAAATAAATTATTTTAAGAATGCGAGGTAACAGGGAAACTTACTGCTTTCCTGTTACGTATACTGGTCAGTGATTTCAGTTAAATACATGCCAAATTATGGAAACAACCCCGGTGTTCATCAATTGATGAACATGTGGTATATATATCATCTTTGTCCATTCCACCATATATAATTCCATTATACATATGTATATACCTATATTACTCAGCCACAAAAAAAAAAAAAAAGAAATCTTACCATTTGAAACAACAGGGATGGATCTAGGGGGGATAATACTAAGTGAAATAAGTCAGTCAGAGAAAGACAAATACCATGTGTGTAATTTAAGAAACAAAAGAAAAGAGCAAAGGGGAAGAGAGAGGGAAATCAATAAATAGACTCTTAATTATGGAGAACAAACTGATGGTTACCAGAAAGGAGATGGGTGAGGGATGGGGGAAATGGGTGATGGGCATGGGATGAATGCTCATCACCTGTTGAATCATTGTATTGTACACCTGACACTAACATTCTAGTGTATGTTAAATGGAATTTAAATGAAAACTTAAAAAAATAGACATTTGACATTTTTTTTTTCAAATAAAAGAGCATATTCCAGAATTTGGAGCAGGTTGAAAGGATCCTAGAGATGGATATGGCAGGAGTAAGGGAGAGGACTAGTCAGGAGGAGATTACAGCAGGTAGTGCCTTAGAAGTATTTGAGAAATTGCATTTACTGTTAACTTCCTTAACTACCCTTCACCAAATTCCATTATTGCTCTGCTTTCAGTGGGGAAAAGGATTTGTTTGGACATCTAGATGAGGCTCTTACAAGTCTCTAAGTAGCTTTGGAGAATGGACATGATACATTTGGAGATAAAGGATTATAAAACATGAGGGAAAGGTCAATTTCACAAAGAACAAATCAATGAGTTTACTATGGATTTGTATGATTTGTATCAATATCCATTAATAGGGCATTTAAAGGATGGCTGACAAAAATTAGGACTCTTTGATTCCAAGTAACTAATATCCAATGAGTCCAGGTTTAATCCATAAGAAAATGCATAGACTACTATATCAGGGAAGAAACTGGAAAAAAAAATCACAGAATCGAAGCATAAGCTGAAGAAACTCTAGCCCTAAGAACTGAAGTGAAGGGGGTATCTCAAAGATTTTTGTCTTCATCATTTCTCTTCATTGTTTCTCTCTTACTGACTTCATTCTGCAGACATTCTGTTCTCTCCTTATGCCAGGAAACGTGGCTACTATCAACTCTATAGTTCCACTGTCCTGGTTAAATAATCCCAATGAAAAGGGAAAACCTTTTTTTTTTTTTTTTTTTTTTCAATCATGCAAGCACTCAGATTCCAGGCTGGGTCGGATACCCATTTGGCTGCATCATGAGTTCCAGGGAAATGGGATACAACTGATGGGTTAGGTAGATTTCAAAGATTCAGAGGTTGGACTCAAAAGCATTTCAAGGGAATAACTTTTTGGGGAAAAAAAAAAAAGCTACCAAAGTGCAGTGTATTATAATTAGCAATACGAGCCACTGGACAATCAGTGATTGTTTTTTTTTTTTTTTTTTTGTTTTTCTTTTTCCTTTAAGGAAATAAGGATGTCACAGTGCTGTTTGTGGGTGAGTGTGCAATTCTTCCTGTAGAGGGAGCCCAAGTTATCCTTGACTTCACCTCTGCTTTGTCAAGACACTAGGTGACACCTGTGACATTACAGAGAACCTGAATGTAATGGTTGGATGGAAGTTATATCCAAGTAGGACAGCAGAATGTGGGGAAACTAGAGATTAACACACACACACACACACACACACACACACACACAAACAGAATAAAAAATATAAAAATTAAAAGGAAATTTTAACAGATGATCTAAAAAATGCTTTCTGTAAAACGAGCTTGAGGCTTGAAACATTCGTGAGTTTCAAACATTGAGGTTATGATCATCATATTATATCAATTGTATAAGTGATTCCCTCTAGCTATAATTTATTTAAAGCCATTAACATGAATAATATGAAAATAAAACCAACAAAAACTCTTAGAACAATTGTATTTGAAAACATCTTTTATTTGAATTCAATTTAGTTAGTATATAATGTGCTATTAATTTCAGGCGTAGAATTTGGTGATTCATCAGTCGCATATAGTACCTAGTGTTCATGACATCAAGTGCTTTCCTTGATGCCCATCACCCAATTACCCCATCTGAACAATTTTAATTACAGGATTTTAAAAATAACAAATCAAGCACTGGAAAATTTAATATGATTGCATTATCAAAATATTAACCCTACATAATTAAGGGAAACGAATGCAAGGAAATAGCACTATTTTAATATTAATTAACTTAATAGAGTAAATCAATAGTTCATTGGTTAATAAATAAGATAATTTGACTGAATAATATAATGTGATCTTTAAAGTCAATTTCCCTTCTTCACAAATAGTAATTTTTTCCCCTAGATTTCATTTATAAAATGATAAACAAGGTTAATCTTAAACCAGTAGCCAAAATAACACGTTAATAAAATACATCCTGGAATTTCAATGTTTGGGGGCAAACGGGTTTCCTTTGATAAATTGATTTCTTTTTAAAACCTTTCTTTCTTCAGGACACCTAGGTGGCTCGGTCAGTTAAGCATCTGCCTGGACTCAGGTCATGACCCTGCAGTCAGGGATCAAGCCCCTAGTTGGGTTCCCTGCTCAGTGGAGAGTCTGCTCCTGCCTCTCACCCCTACTCAGGGTCTCAGTCTCTCTCTCTCAAATAAATAAATAAAATCTTAAAAACAAACAAACAAAAACCTCTTTTCCTTGGGAAGGGGGTAAGGCATATGCACACAATAAAAAACAAAAACAAAAGCAAGGGTGTTTCAGGGGGCTTGCAAGCCCCAGAAATTGAATGCAATGTTTGAGATGCACCTGCACTCAAGAGGCGTTACTTTTAAAATAGAGAACAAAAGCCATAATGACTAGGATATCAGACATCTTTAATAGTAGTTTAGAAATTCTGACCATTTCAACAAGATGTAGAATTCATTCATGCATTCAATCATTTGCCTGGTGAGTTGTCTATTTAATCACTTTGAATTTTGTTTTTGTACAGGAATTAGGTTACATATTAGAAAATACAGGTGATAATACTCAAAAAATAATTACAGGTGACATTCTTCAAAGCAATCTTTAATTATTTTCAAATAAACTTTGGTTCAGTAAATTAATCAAGGATAAGTTCAATTTAAAAAAAAATTCCTATTTTTCTGCCTAATTAGTTTACAATGCATGAAAAATATCCAGAATATAAATGACATGAATTATCCAAGAATAAGCCTGACAAAATCTGAGTAGCAGGATATCCGTTAAAAGTGCAGACTTTACAGGGTGCCTGGGTGGCTCAGGCGTTTAAGCATCTGCCTTTGGCTCAGGCCATGGTCTCAGGTCCTGGGGTGGAGCCCCTCGTTAGGCTCCCCATTCAGGGGAAGCCTGCTTCTCCCTCTCCCCCTGCCTCTTTCCCTGCTCTTGCTCTCTCTCTCTCAAGTAAATAAAATCGTTTAAAAAAAAATACAGACTTCACCAAGGGATAGAAAAGAAGACATGAAGAAATGGCAAGAACTTGAATCTATCTGAGGGAAATATCCAGCATCATCAACATACACAGATACACACACAATAAATATATTTACGTATATATATACACGTATGTATGCACACACATACATATAATATGTGTGTTTATGTATTAATTTGTGGAAGCTTCAGAACCCCAATCTTTGGAAAGCTTTGGAAAATAATAGAACTATTACAAAAAAGAGTCTTTTTAAAGATTTTTCTTATTTATTCATGAAAAACAGAGAGAGAGAGAGAGAGAGAGAGAGAGAGAGGCAGAGACACAGGCAGAGGGAGAAGCAGGCTCCATGCAGGAGCCCGATGCAGGATCACGACCTGAGCTAAAGGCAGATGCTCAACCACCGAGCCACCCAAGTGTCCCCAAAAATAGGATCTTTTGAACAGAAGTTTTCAGTATAGTCTAAATAAGAAGACTAAAGACTATTTTCCTATCAGCTGTAAGAACATACAATAAAGTGAAAATGATTTTAAAAGTTTGGACATAATAAGGGCAGCCCGGGTGGCTCAGCGGTTTAGCACCTGCCTTGGGCCCAGGGCGCGATCCTGGAGACCCGGGATCGAGTCCCACGTCGGGCTCCCTGTATGGAGCCTGCTTCTCCCTCTGTCTGTGTCTCTGCCTGTCTCACTCTCTCTTTGTGTCTCTCATGAATAAATAAAAATAAATTCTTAAAAAAAATTTGGACATAATACATGAAACCAAACTGATCAAGAGAACAAAAATAAATAGAACTTCAGCCTGCTTGGAAGGTACAGAAACATATATTTTTTTAAAAGGAGAGGAGATGTCCTCATTATCAATGGGAATATTGATAGACAGTCCAACAAGTGATATTAAAAATTCTGCAAAGTAGGCAGGGGTAATTTAGACATCAAGTTTGTATTGCTTTAACTGATAAAAATGTTCATATGTGAAAAAGATGACGTCTGTGAAGCACACACACATTTGGGGGTAATAATTGGAATTGATAACATGATGAAATTCTTTAGAAACGTATTTGGTTAGACAGTGAAAAGCTAAAAAATAGTCACATTAATAGAAAACCACAGAAATGTAAAGTTGCAAAAATAACGACAAAGAAATAATGCCCTAATTTGAAGCACTATAAAATTTAATAAAAATTTTGCCAGTAGTAAAATAAACAAAGGATATTAATGGAAGAATTTCTAAATGGGTAATACAAATGGTCAATAAACTTGTGAAATACATAATAAACTTTATATTGATGCAAATGAAAACAACAATATGCCATTTCTTACTTATTTAACTAGCACCTGATAAATGACTGGAGATTTTACAGAGAAATAGCCTCACTAACATCTTGCTGGTAGAAATGTGAATTGATTTCATCTCTCTAGAAATCCCTTTGGCAATGTAAATCAGAAGACCTAAAATATTCCAATATTTGACCCAATTCATTCTTGTCTAGTAATCTATCAGAGAATTGATCTTATATGTGAATAAATGTTTGATTACAGTTAATAGATATAGGGTTTAAAAATTGAAATAACATACATGTCTAAGAGGGAAATTGGCAAATAAATTATAATAAGCCTTAAAGTAGTATTTTAAAACAATTAAAAATCTCATCCTGAGGCATTTGAAAAAACAGGTCAATGTGAAGCATCTGGCTGGCTCAGTTGGGAGAGTACGCAACTCTTGATCTTGGGGTTGTGAGTTCAAATCCCACACTGGACATAGAGATTACTTTAAAAACAAACAAAAATCCCACGAGGCATTTAAAAAGTAAGTAAATAAAATAAAAGGTCATGAAAAGTTATATGTATATAAAGAATATATAGATATACAGAATATGGGATCCCTGGGTGGCGCAGCGGTTTGGCGCCTGCCTTTGGCCCAGGGCGCGATCCTGGAGACCCGGGATCGAATCCCACATCGGGATCCCGGTGAATGGAGCCTGCTTCTCCCTCTGCCTGTGTCTCTGCCTCTCTCTCTCTCTCTCTCTGTATGACTATCATAAATAAATTTAAAAAAATTTTTAAAAAAAGATATACAGAATATACATGATCATAGTACACGTTTATCAGAATGTCAAGAATGTCATCAATGGCTTCTTTTTTTAATATAGACTTTTCTTCTCTAGTTTTTACTTGTTTTTTATATATATGTATGTATACATATATCATTATTTTTTTACTTTTCTTACTAGTTTTGAACTTGAGACTTATTAATTTCTAGTATCTCCATGACAGAGCTTCACTGTCTCTATGGATACCTTAAAACCGAAATCACACGGAAATAATTGTTCAATATGACACAACAGCACCCTTTCCCCTAGAAGAGGAATCTAAAAAAATAAAACAAAACAACTTTTTTTTCCTAGTTATCTTTCTCCTTCCTCTAACTTGTTTAAATAAGTTCTATCAGTGAATATGATTCTGTGTGATAGGTATGGAATTTATAACATAGATGCATGATGAGAAAGAGAAGGAGACGCAAGAGTAGAGAAGCAGGAAGAAATAGAAAAAGGTAGAAAAAGGTAAGGTCTCACAGACTGGAAATTCAGACTGTTTGAGCACTGCTGGATAGAGAGATAATTTGAGGTCAAACAAAACTCTATGGTGAAGTGCTGCTTTGGGATATGAATAGGATCCCCTTTAATATTCCCTAAGAGATGCAGGTAATATTTGGAACCTTTCTTTTTTCTTCTATTTTTTTCTATTATTACTTTTATTTGCTGGACTTTATTTTTAATACAGCACCATGTTGTTCAAGTATTAGGGTAAATGTGAAACTGATATTTATTAGGGTTACAAATATTGATCTGAGGGGAATCTCTATGTAGATTTAATTAGACTTTCTAAAAAAGGTCTGTGCTCTTAGTTGAGAACACCACGCATGTATAGTGTATTTGCAAATATATTTATGACCAGAGGAAAGATACTACATAGAATAGTTTTCAAGAGGCATTCCTTCAGTGATTGATCACCTCATCCATCTTTTGTTTTAGGGTTTTATTAGGAATGCAATAGAATCTCAGTGTTTTCTCTTCAACTGCCTCTAAGATCTCCCATAATAATTGGATCAGAATCCCTGCCAAAAAAAGAAATTGGTGATATATTCAAAAGCAATAGAGTTTAACGATAGCACTTTCACACAAGTGTCACTAAGATTGTAAAAAATGAGCAAAGTATATAGTATATCACCCTGGGGTTGGAAATAACAGGAGGCCCTTCCTAGGCCTCAGGTATAAGGAGACGTTATTGTAACCTGGGAAGTGCTGTCACTATAGCAAAGGGACCCCCCTAAAAGGATCCCATACGTACTTCCAGACCCAGATCCAGCAAGAAGGGAGCCAAGAGTATGAATACCATGATCTCTGTCTCTTCCCACCCTCTCATCTCCAGCCGGTTCCTCCCATTGGATGTACCTGGTGGGACTCTAGAAAACAGGGGGCCTCTTGGGTACGATCCACAGATGTCAGGCCTGGAGGAAAACCAGGCAGAGAGCTGATCTCAAGAAACAAATAATGAATATCCAGGACGTTTGAGACTCTTACCTATCAGATAATTCATTATCTCTGTATGTGAAGTTGATTTCACAACATGCACACAAAATATAGAAGAGCAACCGGACTACAAAGATAACGATGGGGCCTTGTGTCTGTAAATAATTATCAGTTTCTCCTTTTAGTCTGAACTACTAGATGCATTGCCACCTACTCTGAATAGGAGCATTTGATTTGAGCTCTGGGGAATTAAGGGACAATCTTTGTCTTTCCATCCCTTTTATTTCAATTTAATTTATGTTTACCATCACCCCAAAGTGCTACATTGAATCAAAAGATGTGTTTTTTGGAATAACCTTGAAATACATTCAAATTCCAGGCCCACTAGTATCCAAGATGTAGTGGCTATTTAACTCTCTTAGCTTCTACAAAAAAAACAAAAACAAAAAGAAAACAAAAACAAAAACAAAAAACCAGGGTCTCCTCTTTGTCAAGAAGAATTTTGGTACCAATTTCAAAAATAATTTTTTTAAAAGATTTTCTTTATTTATTTGAGAGAGAGATGGTGGGAGAGCAAGAGCAGGGGAAAGGGCAGAGGGAGAGGAGAGCAGACTCCCAGCTCAGCAAGGAGCCCCATGCAGGGCTCCATCCCAGGACCCTGGGATCATGACCTAAGCCAAAGGCAGATGCTTAATTGACCGAGCCACCCAGGCACCCTTCAAAAATAATTTTTAGAGATGATATAAGGCAATTTATTAAGGGCACATGTCACTATATCTGCTACAATACTAATAAAACATCAGTTTGAGTCTCAGACCAAAGCTCTAGCAGACTCTTCTCTTTTCCCAAAGTAGTGGATTTATTCCTCCGTTTGAGAGAGACTAAGAATATTCTCTGGCTGTCACAGCACTAGAGATTTAATTAAAAAAAAAAAACCTTTCATAAATGAACATTTTTAGCTTCGATGGAGGATGTTTGCAGACTAACGTGTGTAGGTCCATGTGCATGAGTAAGTCTGTATATGCTCGGGGTCTGGTTGGAGGAAAGGAAACGAAGCAGCAGGCCTGAAAGCTTTCACCGTGCTTAATAAAGTTGAATGAATAGAACAAAGGAGATCGACTGCTAAACTGTAATTCAAGGTCAGCTTGATGCCTGACTGCCACGCCTGGGACTCTGGTTGCGGCAGTATCTGTGCCGCCCGTGGAGGATGCTGGAATTGGCTGCCAACGGATAAACAGGACACATTTATTCTCTTAGCTGAGGGCCTAAAATGAAATTTTGTAAAACAACAACAGCAAAAATTAAAACTAAGTTCTGATGGATTGAGTCTGTGAATTAGGAGCACATTTCTGGCTGAGGCCATCATCACCAACCAGTGCACGGTTGACTTTACAGCTGCCTTGACAATTCTTCTGTCAGTTAAATTAGAGATATTTAGGGTACATGCAAATACGGTTGCTTTCAGTTCACGAGGAGCACTCTTGTGTGCCTAGAGGGACCTTCCGTAATGTCTGTTTATGATAAACCACCCCAAGCACAAAAAGTTTTCAAATGTTGAGTTGTGATCAGCTATAAAAGTCATGAATGTTAATGACTCAAAAGATATCTCTGTAGACACGAGCGAGCGAGCGTCGTTCTTTCCCTCCCGCACCCTCACCCTGCTGCCAGATTATCATAATGCGACATAATATCGTGTGATGACAATTGTCTTGCAAATCTTCCCTGAATAAAAAAGAAACAGAGGTAAATTCCGTTTAATTAAAAGCCTATCTCTGTGTGCAGGGTTCGGGGCGTTGAATGATAGTAAAGCACCTGGCATATAACAGAGAAACAACAAATAATTGTTACCTCTGAAATATCATTTTCCACCGCTCACCACGTCCATGTGTCCTGCAGGGACACATGAGTCTTTGCTACCCTTCATTTTATTTAATCAAAAATAAGGACAACAGTTCCTGCGCACACCGATACTAAGGAATTTGATTGAAAGGATGTCAAGCACCTAGTACAGTGTCTTGCCTGTAGTAGTATTCGATATTTTTTTAAATATTTTTTTAAATCCTCAATGTGCCATAAAGCTGACTCCTTAAATAAAATATGAGTCAGTTAATGAGCTATTGGCATAAATATATACAGACGTTGCTCCAAGTTACAGACGCCGATCTGAGAATACTTGATTCTGAAAGTGTTGCTTGTCATCAACAATTTATTTAAGGAGCCATTAATTCCTATTAAAATTAATCTAAAACTGACAATGTGTCTATTCCTGGAAAAATAAGTCCAGCATCATTGTGGTGATATTGATAGTACGCATTCATATTTATATACTGTGGATAACCGGAAATTCTGTTACTACATTAACATTTTTTAAGAATTCCTGAAGCAGCCAGGCCCTTAGTAGCAACTACAGTATCAGCCACTTCCAATTGTTCAGAAACCAGCACTAATTAAAACCGTTCAAATCATCCGTGGGCTGTGTCAAACGCCATCTCCTACACGGCTACACCTGGAAGGGACACTGATTTTGTGTACAATAATAATTTCAACACAAAAAAATACTTAATGCAAAATATTGGTCCAAATATCATACAAATCACTGTTCTGTACTCAGAACTCTATGTCTTGTCATAGACAATATCAGGTTCCGACACCGTATTAGGTACTCCCCCCAAATTAAGGCTGCATGTATATCAAAACTGATATTTCATAAGAAAAAAATCTTACTTTAAAAAAGAGCATTATGCAATATATAAACCATGGGATTAATGTACGGCATGGTGACTACAGTTAGTAATCTGTATTGTAAAAAAAAAAAAAAAAAAAAAAAAAATCCGTACTATATGTTTGAAAGTTGCTAAGAGAGTAGAACTTAAAAGTTCTCATCACTAGAAAGAGATTTCTTCGTGACTGTAAAAGGTAGGTAGGTACTGCCCAGACTTACCATGACGACCATTTCACCATGTGGACACACACTCGATCGTGATGTTGTACACCCAAGACGTAGTGTTATATGTTGATTGTAACTCGATCTAAAAATTAGCAGAGAAAGAGAGAGAGAGACAAGAGAGGAGAGAGAAGAGCATGGTCTTGTGCCTTAAACGTCATCTGGACCAAAATACGATACAATATAATACAACAGGCACGACATAGCATGCAACGTGGTGTGTTTGTGTTTCCTCCATATCGAAAATAGATCGTATAGTACATCAGTGGTTTCCAAACCATATTCTTCTTTTTGAGAAGAAAACCCCTCTTTCATTATGAGACTGTGTGTGAAATCCCTACCTTGTACGCCAGCCCTTGGGATCACCTCTCAGGGGATTTCACAGTGTGAAGTCCTGGGCTTTGGTGGATGAGCAGACTTTGAATCCCAGCCAAACCGCCCTGAACCAAAATACCACAAGGCGTTAGATGAGGGGATGACACGTGTCTAGCTACAATCTGCTAGGCAGCATGGCTCTGTCGCTCTGATAATACTGCCACGGACTTATCAGATCCAGAAGATTTTTTGGATCCTTCTGAACAGGAGGAGGATCCGATAGACTCACCCAGGAAAGGGTGAAGAACAAAGTCATGCAGGGGGGCGTTTCTTTTCACAGTAGCTGCGTCTCAGGCCTTCCACCCAGCCAGGGACTCCGTTTTTAATGTATTTGTGACACCATACAGATCACTCCCAGGAGGGCAGGCTTCGGGGGTCGGGTTCAGGGAAGCCTGGGTGCCAGTGAGAAGGGCAAAGCAGATGACTGTTGGGGTATCTAACGAGGTGGCTCTCACATTTGCCCTAACAGCAATCGAACCGAGTTGACAGGAGCCGGGAGCTCAGAACTTGGCTTGAAGGGGGATGTGACCGGAGCTGAATGTGCAGCACGTCGGGGGCCCTCGGGGTGATGGTTCCATCCCCATGGAGGAGTCCTGACTCCTGGCCAGGCAAACTCGTCCTTCACTGTCTCTCCAGAACAGTGCGCTTGCTCCTCTACACTGATTTTTTTCCCCCAACTTACAGGAATTCTGTTTGACTGGAGTATTTGTTGATTGGACATTGGAGATGCGTTTGGGAGTGTTCTCTAACTGAGGTGCCTAGTACACGCCTAAGCTCTGTGATGTGAGCACTTAGATCTTCATAAAACAGAAGGAGGCCCAATGCACCACTGGCAAATCCGGCCACATCTCTTTCTTGGAGGCAACGCAGGATCATGGAAAACCGTGGACGTAGTGGGACTCACCTGGATGCTCACCCTAGTCCTCAGGAGTTAGCTCTGCGACTTGTCCAATAGCCCCGAGTCAATCCTTTCAAGTGTATTTACCTCCTGTAATGATCACGGGTGCAAAGTGCCTAGAACCAAGTAGGTGTTCCGACTGCATTCCTTTTGTTCCCTCCCTCTTGCCCTTAGGACATTTAAAAGAAAACTGGGAAGATAAACTCACACACATATTTTGAGAATTACACGACTCCCTTGCAAAGAAGTCCGTCAAGCAACACGATATTACCTCCCAGAAGTCAAAGGACGCCCAAGTGATTCTCCTCCCTCTCCCTGAGCCTTTGCTGTATCGCAGCGACTAATGGATTTCCAGGTCGCCAGTACCGTGGGTGCAGGGGTGTTCCTTCTCATCACGGGGCCTGCTGCTCCTATGTGCGACTTTTGTCGGTTCTCTAAATTATTTTATCTTTCTTCTCCCTGAGATAAACATGCCCCAAACTCACTCGTCGCCAGTGACGTTTTATTTTATTTTTATTTTTTTATTATTTACTTATTTATTTTAATTTTTAAAATTTTTTTGCCAATGACATTTTATTTTCTTTTATTTTTTTATTTTTATTTTTAATTTTTTGCCAATGACGTTTTAAAAGCTACTTCTTATATTCTGTTTGCCAGGAAATTAAAGTTAAATATTAGCAGAGTGGCTCATTTAGTCATTAGACTTAAAAATCAGTGGCTCCGTGGCTGAGCCAGTCTTTAATTACAATGATAACTTCCAGTATTTACGATTCACTGCTGATGTGAGTTTTGCTCGGTCGGTAGCCAGTGTTTCTTCTCGTTCACAGCTGAGGGCGAGGAGAGCGCCCAGAAGCTTCCTTTGCTTTATCAGAATGCTCTGGAGGAGGAAGCAGGGGAGAGTCAAGAGCGCCTCAACCTTTGTTGGGGAATCACACATGGGACAGTGAAAGTTTTTACCTATTAACTACTATCTGTTAATATGGGGGAGACTTAGGAGGGCTCTATAACTACCAGGCATAACAACAGGCATTTTACTCCAGGAGAGAGAACTAATATTTGCTAAGTGTCTGCTAGATACGGGAAGCCAGGCTACTTTTTATATGCGTATTTCGTTCAATCCGCTAATCCTCAAAACATAAGACCTTTTTTGCAAACGAAGAAATAGTTTCCAAAGGTTTACAGACAGAGCAAGTAAGTAAAAGAGTCAGGGATCAAAGAGATCTGAACAACTCCTTATATTTTACTCCTTCACAAATACCAAGTTACTACAACCAGGAAAGTAAAAATCCTATTAACAGCTAGGGGGTCGTTGAAAGAGGTCTTCTTAGAGTTATTATATTATTAACATATTTTTCAAATGAGTTTGTATATTGAAGAGAATGTGATATGTGAATATTTTTAAAGTTCTTATGAGGAGTCAAAAATATCAAACACATTAAAACCATCCCAATTAGTCTTGTTTGCACTCCAAAAATTTCTCAGCAAACTTTGCCGGTTTTATTATTATTATTATTATTAATTATTATTATTATTATTATATTAAGGCTATGGTAAATTTCAGAAGAACCACTGTCAGCATTATTTAAATCTCTTAATCGGTGGAGACCAAAGTTTTCTTTTTTTTTTCTTTTTTTTTAATTTTTTTTATTTATTTATGATAGTCACAGAGAGAGAGAGAGAGAGGCTGAGACATAGGCAGAGGAAGAAGGAGGCTCCATGCACCGGGAGCCCGACATGGGACTCGATCCCGGGTCTCCAGGATCACACCCTGGGCCAAAGGCAGGCGCTAAACCGCTGCGCCACCCAGGGATCCCCTTCTTTTTTCTTTTTATTTTTTTTTGAGACCAAAGTTTTCAAGTTGCATTGTGTCACTAGGGGTGAAATGAAGAGCATCAATCCATCAGAACGGCTATTGTCAGTTCTCGGAGTTGATTTCATAATCACTAATACTGACCCTTTACCTAAATCCCACCACTTTAGAGAATGCCTAGAGGTCTATCTATTTCTCATCCAGGTTTTTTTTATTTTTTTATTTTTTATCCTCCAGGTCTCTCCTCTCTCACCTGATCTCATAGTTTTCTATTTTTATCTGGTGACCATTCTCACTATATGCATTAGACTCCAGACATTTTTTTAAATATAAAAATCATTTCTCCCTATAGGTGCTGAGCATATTGAGGGAAATGACCAAAATTTTATTATTTTTTTTCTGTCATGTAAAATACCTATAAACAGGCCAGTACCGAAAGACATACATGGGTCAAGAACTATGGAATAGACTCACATCATATTTACAGATTTGTGCCTTTTCTATCACTACCTCATCTATGTGAACTTAGGCAAATTAATTAAGCCTCATCTATAACATTGAAACCCCAAAGCCTTATAGGTTGTTTCATGAAACTTTATAAGGCTGTCCTTATTTTCAAAGAATCGCCGGGGGTTATTGGAAACCTACCACTAGTGTATATTGAATAAGTTACTTACTCTTGTTAAGACTCAGTTTTCTCTTTCACAGAATGGATATGAAAACAAGGGCTATCTTGCAGGACGATGATAGATATCGAATAAGGTGATATACCTAGATTTTTTAGCAAAGCGTTCCCATAAGTCGTCAGCTCTTTCAACAATTTCACCACTTGCCCCAAAGTGACAAATGGCATTCCCTCCTCCTCACCCCCAGTCCATGGGTTTACTTACCCTGGAAGAAACCCAGAACTCCAAGCAGAAGACAAGAGGGCAGACGAGCCTCCTAGAATAAGAAGAAATGGACTGAGGGATGGAGGGTCAGAGAGTTGAATCAACGCCTTCTACATCGTTAAATGATAAGAAATATTCATGTGAGATCATCTTTTCAAACAGGAAACAAATAATAAAAGGAATGTTATGACTCTTTTGAAATGCAGCAAGAGAAGCCACGGTTAAAATTTTAACAAGTGCGAGTCATTAGCTAAACAAACCCTGACAGCTCCACAGGCACATAGACGCCTAACAAAGGCTTGATTTCTGAGACACCCTTAATAGTCAGTCCCTCTGCATTTCCCTCAAACGTCCCATTTTGTTCGTCTACTATGGACCCTAAAATGTCATTCTCTCTTCTCTCTGCAAGCCACATGTGTCTGAAAAGTATAGCTAACGTTTCCCTTCATCAATGATCAGAAGAGAGACGCTCTTCTGCATCTTGCCGTATTGATCCTGTTTAAAAAAGATGGACATTGCTGAGGAAAATGAATCAATTGATCCCTTTAAGCTTTCAAAAGGAAGACCTTCTTTCTTAGGTTTTGCCATTTTCTCTCAAATCTCAAATGATAAAAACCAGATCGTTGTCATTGCCCCCACTCTAAACAAGACTGAAAAATTATGGATTGTGCCATACATAATTTATAGTACTTAGGAGAAAGGTGACCTGATAGAAATACATTTTAATGAACACCTACCAAATGCTAGGCTTTATGGTATTTAATTTACATGCAATTCTCTTGTAATTCTCACAAAGGTGTAATGGGGTAGGAAATGTTAACCTTATTTTGCAATCAAGGAAACTAAGGTCAGGAGTTTGCAAATAAATGAAAATAAAAGTCCCTCATGGCACAATACATGGAGGAGAGGCGCTTGAGAGAGAAATGGAATGGGAAATGTATTCCATTTATTCACTTTCTAGCAGGGAAAAATATTATTATTACTAATAGTTCATGTTATATTCATACTTCAAATTTATTTGGGGTCTTATTATATTTTCATTTTGTTTCATTTTTAATACGAACTGAATAATAGAACTTTTAGTTACAATTTTCTTATTGAATTACTTCAATCCTCCCCCTCCTCCTAGTGTCAAAGTCTGTCCCAAATTTTCCAGAGCAGTTGGCTAAGAAACCCATATTTTTGTGAGAGACAAAGGCACTTTCTATAGAACTGGCCAGGACTACATCCCCTTTTACATTAGCTGGGTGTAAACATGTACATTGATTCATAAGGGAATGTCCATTATTTTAGATATTTTTTTATTAAGGGACAGTCGTCTTAAGCAGTAAGGAGCATAAACAATAGAGCTCATGCCTTTGGAACCTTTGTAGAAAATGACCACAATAGAGAGTTTACGTGGAGAAAAAAAAAAGTGCATAAAACTGATTTCATGGAATTTTCAGCATTCTCCCCATAAAGAAAATAAATGTATTCATCCATTTATATATTTATTTATCTCAAATGAGCTCACCGTGAAACCGTGAAGCACAAGTATTTCTCTAACCAGAGGTTTCATATGTGAGCTATCTTTTTTTTGTTGGTTTATTTGTTTTTACCCGCTTTAGACCTTTATTCTCTTCCCAGTGAATTGACCCAACTTCTCTGATTTCAGCACCTGTGGAAAGGAAGTCCGAGTCTCTGGATGGAGCCGCCAGACTGCTCTCTGGTCAAGAGGTGTGTGTTTGGTGATGCAGGGAGAAGAGTGATGAGCGGCCCCCGCGGGATGTTTTCTCCTGCTCAAGCCCCAGGCCCACCTGCACCCCTTGGGCGGGGATCCGGGGTTCCCTCTTCCCCAGGGCTCTGCTCCCGCTGCAGAGGTTGCTTGAAGGTAAAGGGAGTTTGATGGGACGGGGAGTCTGTGTGCGTCAGAGGGGTCCTGCTATTGTTTGATTTGAGGCAATTTTATTGAGCTTTTGTGAGAGCCATCACTACAGAAAAGTGAGCTCGCCTGCACGTTTTTATTGTATATCCACAAACCAACCTCATCCTTTAAACATAAGGAATCGACAACTTTATGTTCATGTGTTAAAAAAAAAAAAGTTTTGAATAGACATTTTGCAAGAGGATGCTGATTGAAAAGCAGGTATGGAAACCGTCTACCTCTCAGCAATCAAATACATATAAATTGAGCTTTAGTGTTAGACAAATGAGGAAATGTAAAAGTCAGAATATTTAATATGAGAATGCTTACATTTTTACCTTAATCGTGAGGCAAAAATTGAGGTAAACTTATCAGAAAATGTCACAAAATACATCAAACTCCTTGTTTTTTTTTTTTTTTTTTGTTGTTTTGTTTTGTTTTAATCTTTAAGCCCATAACCCTTAATCTTATTTCTGGCAATAAATCCCAAGAATTCAACAAACAAACAAACACATCAAAATCAGCTAAAAGTTAAAATATTCACATTAATATCCATATTGTATAGCCTTCTTGAAAATTTTGAACACTTGGAAATGGCATATATGATTGAAAGAAGAATGAACAAATTACGGCATGCTGTATGTGAGGAAATACTCGTATATTCCAAGGACTAACTTTGCTTTGCAAAATATTTTAATATCATGGAAACACGTTTGCTTCATAGTATATGAAAAGATACGTGACTTTATACGTATAATACTTCCTATTACCTCAAAATTAGGTGCAGGTTAGCATATAAGGCAAGAGAGGTGTATGGATTTCCCCACGATCAAAAGTAGAGTTTTCCTATGAAACCTTTTGTAAGGTAAAATGGCATAAAGCAAAAAAGCAATTAGCATTTTGTAAAAGTGAACATTTTCTTCAGATTTCTTTTGGCTACTGAAAATTGGCGGTACTAATGTAGGTTTTTCATAAAAGCCAAGCGCCGTAAAGCAAACGGGGGATAACAGCAGGAGGAAATAGCAGGGAAGTCTGTGTACTGAAAAATGTTATAAAATTATTAGTGACTATATCTGATATGCTAGGCACTTTTTCCCCCTATTTTCTATGTCCCAAATATTTTCTCATGAGCACACATCAATTTTTAAAATGAATAAAAATAAATCTCATCACAATTATTTTTAACGCAAACCTTAGCATTTGGAAGGCTTTTTGAGTAGGACCTCTCTCTCTCTCTCTCTCTCTCTCTCTCTCTTTTTTAATTTCAAATAATCTAGTCACTGCCCTCCCCACCCCCATGTTGAAAGATGTCATCTGAATATCACGGATTACTTCCACAAAACTAGATTACATCCCTAATTCATTATTGTCTTAGAAAACTCACCTTTCAACCACCTGCAGCACGGGCCATCATTCATATCAAACTTAATTAGAACACAGTTTGGATGTTGGAGGAAATCCTAATTTAAATCAATTAAAGGGAAAGTTGTCAAGTTCATTTTGGGTTCGCTTTTCTCCACTCTCACCGAAGGACTGACGAGATCTGTCTTCCCCAATCTCCTTGTCTTCTTCCAGGGTTATGTCATAGTGTTCGGTGTGTAAATCCAGGGGCTCGTGGTGGCAATTAGCATCTGAGCCTCCTGCCGCAGGTAAGGGAAGGAGCCTGGGTGACAAAGGGAGGCGTCCCAGGATTTCACACCGGAAATGCTTTGAGGGGTGCCTTCGTTCACAGGTGACACATCTCTAGCTGGTGGGGCAGGCAACCCCGTACTCTGGCCCTGTTTCCATTTCATGTTGAGAGCTCTTCTTCCTTCCCGTCCCATGCCCTAAATCCTATTGTGTCACAGTTAATCTAGTCATCACGTGGAGAAAGCATGTCAGACGGTGACTATTTAAGGAGCACATCCCTTTCACTGACGAGATCATTACGGGCCCTTTACTTCTGCATTGCTAAAATAAGATTCTTTGCCTTACCTGTCACCTACCCATATCCTTGCTGCCTTAAAATGCGTGCTCCCTCTCCACCCAACTTATGTAGAACTACTTTCTGTGTACTAATTTCACTCATTTCCGTGCCCGCTAAAATCATTATCTGCCAAGCAAAATGGACCAGATACATTCTATATAGTGATTTTATATATATATATTTCTATGTATTTCTATGTATATATTTCTAAATATATGTATTTTAGATATATTAGATATATTTAGATATATATTCTCTATATATTCTCTCTATATATATTCTATATATATTCTGTCTATATATTCTATATATATTCTCTCTATATAATATATATATTTTCTAAAACTGGGGCATATGGTCACGATCATTTATATATCCGCCTTATCTCTCAGGCTGTGGCCCGGCCCATGAGAATGGGAACTAAGTTTTAACAACCTTTAGTATCCTAGGATGTAGGTTACTCTCAATTTTTTACTTTGAGTGAATTAACGAGTGAAAAAATAATAGCTGTCTTGTATTACTTTTGACTACAAAAGCATTAGAAGATTTCAGAATGACGGAGCTCTTGAAATCTTCTAATAATTTGAGGAAATTACCCAGGATATTTGAAAGGAGACATTCCCTTTAAATTCTAAATTTATAGTCTGTTATCAATAGAGTTGATCAAAATAAATTTCTAGGTAAGAGACTAGAAAATCTAGACTAAATTATGGTTAAGCATTTGGAATATTTCGTGGAACATCCTGGACTGCAGGTTAGGGGGCTACTCAGAATTTCCACCTCTCTAGTCAAAGTAGGTGTAAAAGCCAAGACAATCACCCAAGTAATTAAGGGGGTCATATTTTCTTCTCTCCGTACATGACTTTTATGTGGAGCTTTGTCTTCTATCACATTACAAACTCCTTAAGTAAGGTTAGAAATCTCACTCTTTTTTGGGTTTCAAGAATCGCCTCCCCTGAACTGTGTCTTAGTAGATACTCATTTGGTTGATTATTGTCAACTAACTCCGGTAGAATGACCAGGCCCCAGAGACACCAGCTCTTTCCCTTTTCAGTAATTCTTTCAGGCGTCTCCGTGCCGGTTACCAGAATCCTTTCAGAAGGGCTGTTCCAACCCGGAAGAGCCCAGGATGGAGAAGGGGGCACCCCTGAAACAAGAGGTGTCTGAGGCATGCCGTTAGCTTCTGGAAGACCTAACTCTGCTTTAAAATCATCTAGGACATTTTTTCTTAAATATTTATTTATTTATTTATTTATTCATTTATTTATTTATTTATTCATTCATTCATTTATTTATTTTTGATAGAGAGAGACGCAGAGAGAGGCAGAGACACAGGCAGAGGGAGAAGCAGGCTCCATGCCGGGAGCCTGACGTGGGACTCGATCCCGGGACCCCAGGATCACGCCCTGGGCCAAAGGCAGGCGCCAAACCGCTGAGCCACCCAGGGATCCCCCATCTTGGACATTTTTAAAAGGAAGATCTCTAGTCTCGCCCCCAGACATTCTCATTCAATGCTCCTGAACTGTAGCCCAGAAATACGCATTTTATTTTACATATTTCATCTTGTATTGAAGTGTAATTGACGTGCGACTTTATATTAACTCCCGGGATACAGCACAATGATTTGGTATTTGCACGTATTATACAATGACTACAGTAAGTTCAGG
Organism: Canis aureus; assembly: GCF_053574225.1. Classification (NCBI taxonomy): domain Eukaryota; kingdom Metazoa; phylum Chordata; class Mammalia; order Carnivora; family Canidae; genus Canis; species Canis aureus. Next base: position 1,413,570 of record NC_135613.1, read on the forward strand.
CATCACACGTCATATATATGTCATAAAATATTTTAGGGAGAATACTGAGATTCTGCTACATGAAGAGCTGCAGAAAGCCGGGACGACTGAAGGGGGAAGCTGTTGTCTCCCTCTGCTCTGGTTCTAGGAATTCATGGGGAGGGGGATCAGGGTCATGACCTGGGGGAGAGAGGATGTCCTGCGTGGTATCTGATGTGAGACAGAGAGAGACAGAGACAGAGAGACAGAGAGACTACGAGCTGTTGACTGTCAGCAGGCGGCTCCAGCAGGCAGGGCGTCCGGGGTCAGCAGGACCAGGCCCCCACTGGCCAGCATCCTCCCTTCCAAGCTCTGCTTGTCGGCTGTCCCACAAAGGACACGATCCAGGTTGGCGGTGGCAGTCACTCTCCGTACCCCTGTGTGGCCCCCCTGACCCCCTGACAGGTGCCTGGCAGCTTGAGCTTTCCTTCTTGAACTCCTGTATCTTGTTGAACCCATTCTCGCTCATGAACACACGGGGCCATCTGCTACTCACTGGGTGGCTGAATGGGGGGGGGGGTGCTGGGTTTAGATCCACAGCCAGAAGCTGAGAGCCTAGGTCGCGTCTCAGAAATGAATCCTATCACAGCAGGGGCAGGGGCTCTGGGTGCTGGGACTCACTTCCAGGATGGTGACGCCGGTGGAGAGTTTAAAGGTGACCACATGCATGCCCTTGAGGGGGGTACTTGAGCTCTTGGAGAAGTGGGCAGCACAGATGCCATGGGGGCTTTCCGGGGACAGAGGCCACAGCCCGCCTGTCCGTCCCACCGAGGCGCAGCCGCTGCTGCCTTCCATCCCGACGCTGGATTCAGCGGGAAGCGCATCAGGGGAGGGCCCGGGGGTGTCGGGGCCCCCGGAGCAGCAGCCAGACTGCTGAACACGACCAGGCTGGAGACACAGGCTGGACGCCGGCAGGGGCAAGTCTTCTAGATCAAGCAAAGGCTTTTCTTCGGCTCCGGGGTACGAGCTCCGCTGGGAGGTGGTCGTTTGCTTTGGTTTGGTTCTTCCTTTCAGGAGTCAGGTTCCTCCTGCTTCTCCTTGGGATCCAGGGTCAGTCACCTCAAAGTCTGACGAGCTACAGCAGGAATCTGCCCTCCTCCGGGGAGAGGCCTCCTGGTGCCTCTGGTGCCTCCTTCATCGTCTCCTTGTTGTCTTCCTCCTCCTTATACTCACTCTTACTCCTTCCCTCGTCTTGGTCTTCACCGTTGGACTCACAGCTGGAATCCAGCTGCTGCGCTCCCCGACGGACTCACCCTTGGACCCTGGGCGCCTACTTGTGGACTCTGTGGGGCCTGGCCCCTCTTCCTCCTCTTCTCCCAGGTTGGGCACCTGGCTCATGGAGGCCCCCCACCTGCGTGCAGATGTGTCTGGGGCTCCCCCTGGCCAGTCTGGGAGCTCTTGGTAGCCTGTGGCCTTGGCATTCAATGGGTGGGACAGTGAGCGCGGCTGGAAGGGGTCCCATGGTTGAGTGTGATCCGAGCCTGGGGGTTGCTTTGGGTGCCAGGGGGAGCTTGGTAGCAGGGGGCCGAGGGCTCCGCTCTGCTCTGAAGAGAGCAGCGAAGTGTCCAGGGCACACGCAGGGTAGTTCTGGTGGCGTCTGGCCAGCACAGCATGTACTTGGTCAACAGCGTGGTCTGCTCAGGACTGGGCAGGTGGGGCCTGGCCGCCAGGTTGGTGAGCTGCGGGCTGAGGATGTCCTGCTCTGCTGTGACGGATGCCCCGCCCCTCCCCGCTCAGAGCACCCACCTGCAAGGGACCTCAGTGGCCGAGCGAGTGCTCACCCCCATCGCACTCCCAGGGACTGTTCGCTGCTGCTCCTGAGAACGTCCTGTTTTGGTTGCTCAAGACCTGCCCGGATTCACGTGTTCCACCCAAACACCCAGCCCCAGGCTGGGGACGGGCACGCATCCCTAACATGTCATGCTCTCACGCTCACATACTGGTGGCACACAGCCCCCAGGGCTCGGGGGGATGCTGGATGGGTAAGCACACCGGGCATGATTGATCCGGATGATCCTGGCTGCATCATGGAAGCGCAGCCTCAGGACGACCTCGGGCAAGGAGCAGCTGTCCCGAATTCTCTGCTTTGAGAACATTTCCCACGTGCTCAGGCCCGGCCTTCTTGCGGCCTCATGGCTCCTCCCTTGTCCCTTGCACTGCTCTGCTGGGGGAGTGAGAGGGGGGTTTCCACCCCTTGTGGATATGCAGACTGATGCAGGCGCATCCTCATCATCCTGGCCGTCCTGGTGACTCAAATCTCTAAAGGCACGAGGCCTTCTACAAGTGTATGCTACTATTAACAACGTAAGCAGATACACAGATAAAGGATTTCCCAGGCTCCGGAAGCTACGGCACTAATCCCAACTTGGATGCTTTTCCATATCATTAAATAAGGGGCAAGTACGTTTTTGCATTTTGATTTTTCATGTTTTTTTGATGTATCTCCATGTTATTTGATATTTAAATACTCTTCGCTCTTTTTGCATGTTTTTGACTTTGATCCTTCTTGAAATCATCCTGGAGACAGCATGAGGCTTTTGGGTTATTTGTTTTTTTGATTGTTGTTGCTTTTCATTGTAACGTTAAAATGTTGATGACACATTGACCATGTAATAACCAAATAAATCACAGTTTTGGCTTAGAAGGCTTGAATTTTTAAAGGAGCAAGCTGAGGATTATCAAGGTCTATGATGATTTCAAATGGAAAAAGTTCAATTCTTTCATTCTAGTGTGGTATGGACTATTGTGATTAAGTTAACCATCTTGTTCATGCAATCATTTGTTTTACTTTATTTTTAATTTTTTTCATTCCATTTTTGTAAAGCCATAAGTGGCACCTGGATGTCTCAGTCAGTTGAGCCTCTGACTCTTTGGTTTTGACTTAGGTCATGATCTCAGGGTCGTAGGACGGAGCCCCGTGTGTGTGGAGCTCTGTGCTCAATGAAGAGTCTACTTGTCCCTCTCTCCTCTCTCTGTATCTCTCTTAAATAAATAAATAAATCATTATTTTTTTTAAAAAGACCTTAAAACATGGAGAGTATATGGATATATGTATTGGTGGAGGAGAGATTCAAAGATTTTATAGTGAAGGAACAACTAAAGAAAATATGAATGCTTTCCTTTCCTTTATCCACCCTACAATTAGAGTTGTCTTGCGGCAACCAGTTGTAATACATTTTAACTTGAAAATGCTCAGCTTCTTGGTTCAGACAGTGGTATGTCCTCACCTTCATATTTCATATTAAAATATATCTAGGGTAAAAGCCATGTAACTTCTTTTCCTGAGGGAAGAAGGATCATTTTGTTCTTTTGAAGGATCTCATTTAGTTTTCTACTATCTGAAGATAATTTTTCTAAGTTATGTCTAATGTCTATCTGTAAATACATCCCAGCGTCTGTCGTTATCAAAACTTTTACCAATACTCATTCCAAATTATTATTATTATTTTTTATTTATGATAGGCACACAGTGAGAGAGAGAGAGGCAGAAACACAGGCAGAGGGAGAAGCAGGCTCCATGCACCGGGAGCCCGACGTGGGATTCGATCCTGGGTCTCCAGGATCGCGCCCTGGGCCAAAGGCAGGCGCCAAACCGCTGTGCCACCCAGGGATCCCTCCAAATTATTTTAATACTATTTATTATTAGTCTAATACCTAGATTATACTTAGCAATTTTTTTATGACTTAAGAAAATAATCCATATTTAGTTGAGACAATAAAATGTTACTAGAGTTTTTTGGTAAGGTGGGATGGTGATGGTCAGCATATGAAACTTGATTATAAGGAGTTTACATCTTGAATCTGGAATAGTTTTGTTTTGTTTTGTTTTGTTTAAGATTTTATTTATTTGTTCGTGAGAGACACATAGAGAGAGGCTCCCCGCGGGGAGCCTGATGTGGGGCTGGATCCCAGGACCCCTGGATTGACGACCTGAGCCACAGGCGGATGCTCAACCACGGAGCCACCCAGGCGTCCTCCAGAATGGTTTTTGACACATACTTGGCACTCAGTTCGTAGGATGGATGGAAGAAAGGAAATTGAGTTCTGTTGTTTTCCATCTGAGATGGCATTTTTCTTCTTTTTTCCAATATGTGTACCCGAACCTTATTATATGCCCTATATGACAGGGCTGTATTGTCCAAGGTGCTGTATTTTACCGGAATGGCCATTTTTGCAATATGTGTGGTATCAGATATAAAGAACAAAAGAGACTAAAACGGTTTTTCTATCTTATTTCTGTCGGTAGTCTAAAGAGAGTAGTAGCTAATTTTACTTTATTGTTGAGAAGTAATAAATATCTCTGGTGATTATGTGGGGAGAAGAGTGCGCACATATCCCACGATTTCACGCATAAGCAGTTATTTCTGGATTCAAAAATTCCCAAATAGACCAAGTTCGGTACTAATGTTGAACACATAGCTGCATTTTAAAAGTTGAAAGAGTCGATTGAGTTATCTGTTCATCAAAACATATGCCTTTTTCCCTTGGATTTCAAAACTTGACTGGGCATGTCATGAAAACAGAATTTTCATAAAGATTGTAAAATGATATAGACAAGAAATGTATAAGCAAATAAAAAATCAAATTGTGTTTCTAAATCAATAAAAGCAATAACGAGAAAAAAAATCCAAATATAGATAAAGTTTTGTTTCATGCCTTCAATCAAGTCTGCTGTGTGTGCAGTTTAATGAACCTTTCATTTTATTGAACTAGCTTACCAATTTATAACAGAAAGTGGAATTTAGACTGGATCCGCAGAACACCATCCGTGTGTATGATTGGTGAAAAGGCTGCCTTATACACCAGGAAAGTATGAAATTTAGGGGCAAAGTAAAAGAAGAGCTTTCTCTTCCTCCTTAATAATTTGTCCATATTTATTGTATCTATATGAATTAACAGAGTCCTAATTTATTCAATGGATTATAATCTAATATAATCATGATTTATTTAGATGCTCAGATTTTTCCAGATTGTGAATCCCATCAATATACTCTTGTGTCTTTTTGAAGTCTCCTTCATTTTTCATTGTACATCTTTAAATTATAACTTAAGTAATATTATGTGACTTCCTGTATCTCCCCGCCCCGTTGTCCCCCACAGGCCTTGGTAACATTGTTCTCCTACTTTTAACTCTAAATATATTATAGGTTTTAGGAAACACTGTTATTGTTTTTTACTATATACATTTGATTCATTTTATAGGGATTAAAAAGAGAAAAAGTAAAACATAAAATAAGAGGAAAATATATTATAATTACCACATATTTAAGATTTCTGGTGCCCTTAATTGCTTTCTGGAGATATATATTTCCATCTGGTATTATTTTCCTTGTGTATGAAGAACCTCTTTAGCAATTCTCGTGGCACAGATGAACGGTGGATTCTTTTAGCTTTATATATCTAAGAAAGTCTATATTTTATCATTTGGAGGCAATTTTTCTATGTTATTAATTCTAGGTTGACCATTTTCTTTAGTAGAGTTGTCCATTCCTTCTGGCTTACTTTGTTTCCATAGAGAAATCTATCATTCTTCATTCTTTTGTTTAAAACCTATTACTTTTGGGGCACCCAGGTGGCTCCGTGGTTTGGCATCTGCCTTCAGCCCAGAGCATGATCCTGGAGACCCGGGATCGAGTCCCACGTCGGGCTCCCTGCATGGAGCCTGCTTCTCCCTCTGCCTGTGTCTCTGCCTCTCTCTCTGTGTCTCTCATGAATAAATAAATAAAATCTTTTAAAAAATCTGTTATTTTTCTCTAGCTGCTTGCAAGACTTTCCCTTTATCATAGTTTATTTAACAATTGGTTTAAGGTGTGCTTTTACATTGTTTTATTCATGTTTCCAGTACTTGGAGTTTATTGACTTTATTGGATCTGTGGGGTTTTAGTTTTCATCAAATTTGGAAAAAAAAAATCAGCCATTATTTCTTCAAATATATATTTTTTATTTTGAATTTTATTTATTTTATCCTGCCCTGATTTATTATTTTTTTATTCCAGTTACACATGTGGTAATCCACTTGTAGTTATCCCACAGCTCACTGAGGATATATTCTTTATCATATGTCTTTTTCCTCTCTGTATTTAATTTTTGATAGATTCTGTTGCTGTGTCTTAGGCTTATAAATCTTTTCTCCTGAAGCCTCTATTCTGCTGTCAGTGAAAACCAATGTGCTTTTCATGGCAGACACGATAGGGTCACATCTAGAAGTTTTATTTGTTTTGTTTTGTATATTGACGTTGCTACTTCACATTTTTAATGTTCTCCCCTTTCTCTTTGAACATAAGCATGTAATCATAACATTTGAATGTCCTTGTCTAGTAATTTTTTTAAAATATTTATTTATTCATGAGAGACACAGAGAGAGGCAGAGACACAGGCAGAGGGAGAAGCAGGCTCCATGCAGGGAGCCCGACGTGGGACTCGATCCCAGGTCTCCAGGATCAGGCCCTGGGCCCCAGGCAGGTGCTTAACCCCTGAGCCACCTGGACTGCCCTTATCTAGTAATTCTAGGCATATGTTGGAGATATTGTGAGTTTGGTTTCAGACTACCACAAGAGGGTGGATATCACAGTAAGGTGAGTCAAATGATATTCTTGGTTCCCAATGCATATAAAAGTTATGTTTACACTAGAACAGTAGACAATTTAGGACAAACTAAGTGTGCAATAATCTTATGCCTTTAAAAAGATGTACAGGGCAGCCCCAGTGGCGCGGCAGTTTAGTGCCACCTGCATCCTGGGGCTTGATCCTGGAGACCCGGGATCGAGTCCCACGTCGGGCTCCCTGCATGGAGCCTGCTTCTCCCTCTGCCTGTGTCTCTGCCTCTCTCTCTCTCTCTGTGTCTCTCATGAATAAATAAATAAAATATTTTAAAAAATAAAAAGATGTACAGATTAGTTCAAAAATTAAGATACTTTGATGCAAACTACTTAATAAAATTATAAATATAAAACAATTTAAATAAATATAATACAGAGATAACCATACTAGCAAGTCATAATGATCGGTCACAAATCACCATAGCAAATGTAATAATGAAAAAGTTTGAATATTGTGAGGATTACCAAAATATGACACGGAAACTTGAACACACACTGTTGGAAAACTGGTGCCAAAAGACTTACTTGATGTGATATTGCCTCAAATCTTCAAGCTGTAAAATATGCAGTTATTTGTAAAGTGTGATGAAAGGAGGTATGACTGTATCTGATTGTTTCTTGCTCTGTTTCTACAGATCCTTGTTTATTTATTTTTCTTTAAGGATCATACCTTCCTGATTCTTTGATTAACTGGCAGCTTTTAATGACATGCCATGCACTGTGACTTCTAATTTTGTTGTTGCGGATACTTTAACGTATCTTTAAATATTCTTAAACTTTGTACTAGAGCATAGTTAAATTACTTGGAAAGATATGGATGCTTTTGAGTTTGCTTTTAGGTTACATGCTCGGGATCCTTAGATTAGAGTCACCTACATCTAATTTTGCCCACTACTGAAATCCTACAGAGTTTTCTAAGTATTCTCTCTGATTTCCTGTGAATTATGAGGTTTTTGTCTTTCTGGTTGCATAATTCTTTTCATGCTCTCAAGTAGTCTTGCTTATATATGTATTTATCAGTGATGAGACAAAGATTTGAAGAAATGCTCCAAGATTTCCATTGCTTTATTTCTGTGTAAGATCCCTTCTCTCCCCTACTTTGACCTGCCAACCTTTCCCATCCTGGACTTCCTCTTTTAATTGCCTCCTACTTACCCCATTGGTGAGGAAGGAATTTTCACCCCAGACCTTTGAGGATAACCAAACCTATGTCACTCAACACTGGACTGAGGAAACTGACCATAGTCACATGTCCTATTAGTCACATAGATTCACAGTCTGGGGAGGGGGGGGTTGACACGGTGTGCCTCCCAGAGGTGGCTCCTGGGGACAGTGAACAACTAGAAGCTACAGGAAGCAGCCTTTGTAGTACTGAAAGGGTGTGGTGAGCCCAGTTCCTATGAAAGAATACGAAGTTGGTTGGATAATCCCATGAGCTGTCGGGGGACCCACTATTCAGCTGTAAGCCTGAGTTAGTCCCCTTGACCAAGAAGGCTGTTTGGCTAGGAGACCTCACCTGTGAGAGCAGAACTGGGAGGTGAATTTGTGGTTATATGATTCGATGCCCTCTTGGTTTTACCAGCTATAGAGGCAGCGCATAATATTGGACTTTAATTTTAGGCTTTACACCACACACCTGACTCCACTCTCCATCCGCTCAGCGTAGTGCGATTGATGAGCGCTGACTGGGTCCTTCTTCTCGATACTGCAGTCTGGCGTCTCACTAGGCCATAACCTGGGGATAATCATAGAGTTTGCCTCTTTCATGTACCACTGTCCTGTGCCACCTCGTCTGTATAGTCGGAAAAATATTTCACTGACTTTCCTCATTGCTTTTATTTCTAGTGAAATGATAAATCCGCCACCTGTTACTCCATCTTGGCCTTAGCATACATTTTAAAGAACTTTGGTATGAAAAAAAAAAAAAAAAGAACTTTGGTATGGTACACATGATAAATTGAAATTTAATGGAAAGTTTATCATTATTAAGCAAATGCTAAGTATCAGAAAGATGTGGATTTCACCACTATTACTTTTAAAAAATTCCCTACCCCTCCAGAATCCTAGAAAAAGTATGACTGTAGTATGATTAGGGGAAGAAAGGCATAAAAGGGAAGAAAAATATAGTGAGTATTTGAAAAAAAAAAAAAGGGAAAGAGTATATTACATAATGGTAAACCATGACCGTTAGCATTCCTCTTTTATTTCTATTTTTTTCCTCTTTTATTTCTAGACTTGAATCTGAAGGCTCATAATTTTGAAAATGAAGAGACACATAAGCAGTTGATTTTATTTGTTTTGAGATTTTATTTATTTCAGAGAGAGAGAGAGAGAGAGAGAGCAAGCATGAATGAGGGGGAGGTGGAGAGGGAGAAGCAGATTTCAGGACCTTGGGATCATGACATGAACTGAAAGCAGATGCTTAACCTACTGAGGCACCTATGTACCCCTAGGCAGTTGATTTGAATCAGTATTTAAACTTTTTCTACACAATGCTCCTACCTAAAAAAAAATAATAATAATAATGCAGGAATAATATGGACATCAGTGTTTTCTGCAAAGACATGTTATAAAACCTACACAGGTACTTTATAGAAGGTTTGGCACACAGTAGGTGCTCAATAAATATCGTTTCCACTTAAGCCAGTTTGATTACTTCTGAAGGACTTTCATGTCTTAGAGTTTCCCTATCTCTTTTTTGTACAAACTAAAATTATTTTACCAACTAGCTGGTTTCAATTCTGTTTTTGCCATTTCCTTTTCTATTTCCTCACTCTGGGAGGCTATAAACCATGCTGTGTCCGTAAGTAAATAAAGAAGTCCTCAGCCTCCCCAACAAAGAGTATTTTTTGGCAAACTCACTGCACTTACGCGGAGTGTCAGAATTTCAAAGCCTCCCTAAGGAGTCCGGCAAACATATCTAAGGGAAGGTAACAAAGTGATTATGAGTCCTTTACAAGGCAGCAAGGCCACTCTTCAGAAAGAAAGGTGGGCTGTGTAGAGTCACTTGCTTATCCTACAAGATCTGTAGCAGCAGCAGAAAATACACGCAGAAAGAATAAGATACTGTTGGCTCAGAAAGGGGAGTTCACTTGAGAGCCATGCATTACTTTTAAAACTTTACTATCGTAAGCGTATAGGAGAACTGCGATCCTTTTGGTAATGTTCAATCCATATGATAGTCAATTGTGTTAGCGAGTATGTATTGAACTAATTAAATCATTTTCAATATATTGTACTAAAGTATGTACAATGTTTGAACATAAAGATGCTGTGAACTATGTAGATAAGGACTTACTAGCATTAACGTTCCAACTTCTCAATTACCAATTCTGTAACCATGAGCTAATTATCTAAGATGTTTGCACTTCACTTTCTATCTCTTGTTAATAATGGACATTCCAAAAAAATAATAATAATGGACATTCCATAGGATTTTTCTGAGTGTTAAGTAAACCAACACAAGTAGAAGATCCATCATGGTCCAAAATTCATAAAAGGCCCCCGGTGAATGATTGCTCCGCCGATGTTACTACCACTACTAGTAGACCATGAACTATTACTACATTTATCATTATGTGTTTGTTTTCAAACAATGGACATTTTTAGGTTCGTGCAGTGCTCGCCAAAAGCAGAACTCCTAAAATCAAAACAAGGAAACAGACAGAAATGAAATATTATAGGCACGATGATGGAGACTCAAAAATGAAATCTATCATGTAAGAAAACATGGCATTTAAAATATAAAGAATTATTGCTCATATTAAAACAGAAAAATAAGGGAGAATAAAATAGCTTTTACCACTCTAACAACTTTTTGCCTTGTGTATTCACTCATTTATTTATGAAATACTTATTAACTGCATATAGTGTTTGAACTATTATTCCAGGCATTGTGGATAAAGAAGCTAACAAAACACACAAATTTGATCTTTTACGAGATTACAATTTCTTAATGGGAAAAAAAAGAGAATAAGTATCATATTATGTCATTTCCTATCTTATCCTAATTCCTCAGAAAGTGATACATACCTTTATATAATGGGGAAAAATAATGAGAAGAGGAATAAGGAGTGTGTGTGTGTATGGGTAGAAAGGATTGTAATTCTTACATACGATGGCAGGAGAAAAGTTCTGTAAGAAAGTGCAAACAAAGACTTAAAGAAGGCCTAATTTTGACCTTATTGGATAGATGAGAAGAGTATTTAAGGCAGAAGAAGTAAGCAATGCATAGTTCAGCCTACAATCCTGCCTCTAGCATTGATAGAACATAGAAGATATGAATGTCGTTGAGTGAGCAAGGATCCTATCATCTGAGGGTAGAGAGTTAATGGAAGGAGAGTAAGTATTTGGAAGGCAGGTGATCTTATAGATTATTCTCAGGACATTGGCTTTTTCTTATAAAGAGATGAATCATTCCAGTTCTGTGCTGAGAACAGAAGAAAGAGAGCAGTAGGGAGCGCTGCCTGGGTGGCTCAACTGGTTAAGCATCTGACTGTTGGTTTCGGCTCAGGTCATCATCTCAGGAACATGAGATGGGGCCCTATGTCGGGCTGCATGCTCAGTGGGGAGCTTGATTGAGATTCACTCTCTCTGCCTCCTTCTACCGCTCCCCACCACTCTTGAATGCTCTTCCTCTCAAATAAATAAATCATTCTTTAAAAAAAGAGAAGTGGGATCCCTGGGTGGCGCAGCGGTTTAGTGCCTGCCTTTGGCCCAGGGCGCGATCCTGGAGACCCGGGATCGAATCCCACGTCGGGCTCCCGGTGCATGGAGCCTGCTTCTCCCTCTGCCTGTGTCTCTGCCTCTCTCTCTCTCTCTCTCTCTCTGTGACTATCATAAATAAATTAAAAAAATTAAAAAAAAATAAAATAAAAAAATAAATAAATAAAAATAAAAAAAGAGAAGTAGGGAGGCCAGTTAGGAAGTGGGTAGTGGTTGGATTCCTGGTATGTTCTGGTGTGATTAAATATGGGATCTAAGAGAAAGAGGGAAGTCGTGGATAACTCCAAGGCATTGGTTTGAGCAATTGGTTGGATGGAATTTCCAGGTAGAGAAAATGACAATGCAAGTGGAAGTTGGAAAATAGTAAGATCAAGAGGTTAGTTTGGGGAATATTAATTTTTATGGGATTATTAGATATTTGAGCTCTGGTGTCATGGAAATATTTGGATACAAGCCTAGAATCCAGAGTGGAGATCCAGGCTACAGATATAAAATGAGGGTCATCAGGATATGGAATTTTTTCCCATATTTTTTTCACTCCTTATCTGTAGACATTTTAAATTTATATATCCTATTTTTTTCAGAATTACACTAACTTTTTAAAAATATTGCCTCACTGCAACATTTAATATATTTTTTAATATTGTGTTTATTTATCTATGAGAGACACAGAGAGAGAGAGACAGAGACACAGGCAAAGGGAGAAGCAGGCTCCCTGTGGGGATCCCGACGGGGGACTCGATCCTGGACCCCAGGATCACACCCTGAGTTGAGCAGATGCTCAACTGCTGAACCACCTAGCTGTCCCAATTTAGTATTATTTCAAGGGCAATGGAAGGAAGGTACGGGGCACATCTTGGTGTAGATGGTTAATTTCACCAGGTATCATTTTGACAGCTTTGAGCTTGGACATGCTATTTTAGATTTGTGATCCTCAGTTCTCCACTTGCAAATAGGAGATAATAATACCTATTTTATATGATTTTTGTGAGAGTCACATTTTATACCATTATTCATAATTTTGGTTTTTAATTATTAAGTGACACAGGATGTACAATGTATTCAGTGCTTCATATTCATCACCTATTTTAATCCTCATTAAAAATATAGAGGTAGGTGGAATTATCCTACTAGGAATACAGAGCTTCAGGAAGAGTGAGAGATGTACTCATGTTGACACAGAATCAAACATATCTATTAACTATGTGTTTTGCTTTTGTTGTTGTTTTTTATATCCATTTTATATAATATCAGTCTAAAGTCATAGGGATAGAATAAGAACACAATAATTCCTCACTATTTTTATTATTATTTTATTGTAATAAAAATTATGCATGTGAGGGGGGTGACTATCAGTATTAGAGTAGTATCTAATTTTCTATGAGGATTCAACAAAATTTCACTTGAATGAATAATGTATGTATAATAGTTCTGGTAGCAAAATATTTTCAAATGCAGTATCTTAATTAAGCGACATTTATAAGTATATATCCGTACGTGAATTTCACTCGTTCAGTCTATGGGATAGTACAGTATACTCAGTATCTTACTCAGTGAATTGCTTTAAGATTAATGCAAAGTGGATCCATAGAGTCTCATTCACCCAACATATCTGCTTCTTCAGTGTTCTGTGAAAGACGCTCTGGTGCTCTTCACTATCCCCTTCTAGTGCCTTCCATTGTGAAGAATCCATCCCAGACAACTAAATGTCATACCATGTTTCTGTACTGAATGAAACCAGCCCATTAACTGCCAAATACAGTTGAGAAGGGATGGATGGTGAATTTTTTTTTTGAATGCGTTGCAGCCAAGCCCAATTAATAACTCTTGAGTCTGTAGGTCAGTAGCGTCTGATGCTAGTTTACTTTTTTTTCTGTAAATATTATTTATCACGTATGTTTTACTTTCCTTATATAATAATTTTTCTTATCATATCATATATTCCATAACATATATTTTTATATCTATTATATAAATGCCCAAAAATATCTCTGCTATGGTATTTAAGCATGTACAAGAGCACAAGTGTTGAGCATGAATGGTGCACTCAGTGGTTCCATCCAGGTGAATCTGATTTATGTGGGCAACTTCTCATAAAATTAAGTGTTCTCATCTGTAAATTGGAAAGGGGATGCTCTTCTTTCAGGGTTTATAGTATAACCAAATTACATGCTTTGAAAGATATAAATAATGTTATTAGTGACATCTATGACAGTAACTTTAAAACTCAATATTTATTGGACACATATACACTAAATATGTGTTCAAAAGGTTTATATGAACCAGTGAAAACAACCTTACAATGGGCCTCAAAGGCAAGTATTATAATTATTCCTTTAACAGATAGAGAAATTAAAAACTGAGGTATTAGAGAGGCTAAATATCCTGCCCAAACAGGTAGCTGGCATATGCCTCCTTGTTATAAGAACAAGATGAGTTTTTTAGAGCAATAATGTCCAATAAAACTTTCTGCAATGAATAAAAGACTGTACATGTACTTTGTTCTATATAAACAACTAGCCACAGGTGGCTGTTGAGCATTTGAAATGTGACGAGAGGGATAAAGGAACAGAATTTTTAGTTTAATTTTAATTACAGTTTAAATTAAGCAGGCATATGTAGCTAGTGGGGCTGCCATATTGTACAGTGACACTCTGGAGTAAAACTCTATTAGACTGTGAGACCCTGCAGGGGTTGTACTGTGTCTCATTTGGCTTTGTGTCAGGGACTAGTACTGAGTTGAGGCCCGGAGGTACATGGCGAATGTTTGCTGCCTTGAAGAAGAGATTTATTGACGGGTTCCACCCTCAACTTGTGTGTCTAGTTTCTGGTTTGTGGATGTCCCAGTACACCCATCCTTCTCTATACCTCCATGGTCTTTTAAGTTCTTGCTTAAGGAGCCTTCCCTTGGCTTCATTTCAAGCTCCTCAGCTGGGTTCAGACACCAAAAGTATCACCATTCGCCAGGGAGGAAGTATAAATACCAGTGGAGAGTGTAGGTCCTAGAGTGAAGCTGCTTTGCTTCATATCCAGTCTCACAATTGCTGAGCTGACGACCTTTCTTAGAGAAGTCCTTTAAGCTCTGTCTATGCATCTCAGTTCCCTGTTCTATCAGGTTATCTCATAAAAGTTCTCTTTGCATGAGGCAGTTGCGAGGGTGACTAGAGATAGTCCTTGAAACGCTTTGCAGAATATCTGGCAGGTAGATTAACCATCAACAGATATTACCTATTTTTATTATTTTTCTTTGATTTTTCCTGTTTGTGCCTTTCCTTCAGACCTCCAGCACATCACGAAGGTAAAATTTCAGGAGAATGTTTTATGGAAAACATTTTGTAACCGCTATTAAAACTGTGTCTACCAGATGCTGATTTAGCTCCTTTATTTAAACAACCATTTCTTGAGCTACAGTAACTTGCCAGATCCTTGAGGTGGAACAAAGAGTATAAGGATAAGTAAGACACATCTACTGCTTCCAGGGAGTTCCCAGTCTGGTAGGAAAGATAGCTAACAAGATTACAGAGTAGTGTGAACATTACGGAGGAAGGAAGTACGAGGCAGTGATGAGCATTACTGGATAGGCAGGAATGTCATGGGCATCTTCATGGAGGAGGGTGTATCTCACTAGGTTCCAAAGAATGATTAGCACTTGCTGGGCGCATATGAACTGTAAACGTCATCGATCCATCTATCCTTTGCTGATAGGAACTTAATAAATCATGAAAAGTAGTTCTTCCTCTTCCATCACCATCTCCTCTCCTCCTTCTCCTTCTTCTCCTCCTCCTCCTTCTTTCTTCTTCTTCTTCTTCTTCTTCTTCTTCTTCTTCTTCTTCTTCTTCTTCTTCTTCTTCTTCTTTCTTCTTCTTCTTCTTCTTCTTCTTCTTCTTCTTCTTCTTCTTCTTCCTTCTTCTTCTTCTTCTTCTTCTTCTTCTTCTTCTTCTTCTTCTTCTTCTTCTTCTTCTTCCTTCTTCTTCCTTTCCTTTTGTCTTCTCTTTGTGCTGTTGAGTAAAAAAAAAAAAAATCTGGAAAGTGAAAGTCAATCTTATATCCAGATTATGCTTTCTCTACAAAGTGTCAAAATGGGTACAAGGAAGAAAGAGACAACAATAATTAGTATGTGATTATGCTGGAGCTCTCACATTATAGCAGATGCCACAGTAAAGGTCTTAGAAAATCCAGATAAGAATATTGCAAAAAACAAAAACAAAAACAAAACAGTTCTTTTAGGTGTTAAAAAAAGCATGTCAAGTAATTGCCACAGCTGGTATGTTGGCCAGCAGCATATTTAGAGGTGACCATGGGGTGCATTGAGGAGCAGCTTGAGCTTGCATCACTATGATTAGGTATGAGTTCTGGACAATCTACATGGCCTTGTGCTGCCAGGGCTCGTATAATTGCACAACCCATGCCACCAGCAGGGCACATCGCGCAAGGAATTATACTTTTTAAATTAGATGCTAGAAAAGAGGTTTTCTAACTACATAGCAAAGGCAGCTGCAACTGCAACAAGACATCTGGCCATCTCTGTTTTCTATGTTGTAGCTCAATATATTAAAAACGAGTGAAATATTTGAGATCTCTGTCACCAGGGCACTAGGGCATGGTGTTTGGGCGTTGGCGGGGAGAGGCAGAAAATTTTTATTTAAATCCTATCCCTGATCATTCCTACTTGTGGAACGTTGAATAAGCTATTTGACCTATATATGCCTCAGTTTTCTGAGCTATAAGTTAATACTAGTATCTGCCTTAGAGCATTGTTCTAATAATCAAGTCAGGTACCATGTAATTATGGTGCCGTAATTAGTGGCCAATAAACGTTAGGTATTGCCTCTCCTATTATCCTGTCTACTGGGTTCTTCCAATTCATGTGGCCTTTAACAAGTGGTTGTTCAGGAGCACCTGGGTAGCTCCGTCAGCCTTGGACTCTTGATTTTGACTCGGGTCATGGTTTTAGCCTCTATCTATCTATCTATCTATCTATCTATCTATCTATCTATCTAGATATATATATGTGTGTGTTAAAGATATATATATATATATATCTTAAAAATAAATCATTGTTCAGTGAAGTAATGAGTAAACGAGAGCCTTATATTTATATAGATTTTGGAATCATGCCAACAAATTATTTTTCTCTGATTCCAGGGTTGAATATTAATATCATACTCCATAATTTGAATAAGTGATGCCTTTAATAACAAATAATAAATTATATTTTTAAATATTTATTATAATAAAGTTATATTATTAAATGTCTATAATACTCCATATTGGGGACAAGAGATAGTGTGTAGATTATTTTTAGGAATTGTTTTAATGTTACCATTGATATTCATTCATTGCTTATTTGTTCATTTTGTCATTGGTTAATAATCACTTGTAGCAAAATGTCTGCCTGTTTCAAAATTTATGTGTGTGTGTGTGTGTACATATATGAATTTTGGTATGTATATATTATATATATGCATATATACACATACCAAAATGTACGTATGTAGATGCGCACACACACAACTTTATAGTCTGTCATTGTGTAGTGTTAAAGATGGGATTTAAACAAATGGTGGAAAACCACTTTTTGCAGAAAAAGGGCATTAAGAAATGCTCTACAGTTACCCTGACAGCAATGACATAAAATTTTTCTCCTACATTTTTTCACAAGGGACAAGAGTGTCTGGGTGGAGTGAGGAATCAGAAACCACTAGAATGTGGCACTCCAATTGGATAAAACACACTTTGCCTAATAATTTTAACTAAGCACATATTATGAAGAACTGAACTCCGGAGAAGTTTTATAAAACGTAAAGAAAAAGAAATATACATTTCCTTTAATGACTACCCTGGGCAGCATAAGACAGGAAGTGGATCATTTCAGATGCCTTAATTAAAATGTTGACCCATCATTGCATTGGAATTGGTCAGGATTGCTTTGCAAAATTTGAATTATTTGAGTGTGTGTGTGTGCTTGTTTGTTACAACCCAACACGTTATTCCCAGCAAATGTGTGGAAATGATAAGTTTTACCAAAATTCCTGAGTGCATGTGTGTGCGTTTTCACTTGTCTGCTCTCTGGGAGAAGGCACTTCCCCTTGAACTCACCTGTTTACTTGCTCCAAGCTTGCTCCTCACCCGGGATGGAGAATTGTCCTCGTTAGGTCTCTCATGTGAAGGGGGCTGTTCCAACCCTCTTCCCTTCAGTCCGACCTACTGTGGATAAGCGGGGAGCTGAGAAACCTGCAGGTTTTGTCTTCTTTACAGATTTTCTTCAGGTGAGGCAGAGGGTAAACGAGCCTGTTTGTGTATTTTACTGTAGCTGATTAAATATCAGTTTATTGGTCACAAACGCATCTTCATTTTCTGAGGATATCTCTCATTTTTTTGCATATTTTTTAAAAGATTATTTATTTATTCATCCATGAGAGACCCAGAGAGAGAGAGAGAGAGAGAGAGAGAGGCAGAGGGAGAAGCAGGCTCCATGCAGGGAGCCCGACGCGGGACTCGATCCCGGGACCCCAGGGTCACGCCCTGGGCCCAAGGTGGACATTCAACCCCTGCACCACCCAGGTGCCTTCCTTTTTGGCATAATTTTGAAGGGTGTGTTGGGACGGACGCCTTCCCCACCCCGACTGCCCGGCTCTCATTGTTTCCCTAGAGCACACTTGGATGTCTGGGGCTCCTCTCCCCGCTCAGGTTGACAGCGTGTGCTTTAGCATCATCTCCGAGTAGACCCCGGTAGCACAAGGATGTCCCTGAAGGTCTTGGGTTGCATTATAAGATGTAGGAGGAGGGGAGAGAGAGAGGGAGCGCGAGTGTCAGTAGTAAGGTCTTAGCTTAATGTTGTCAAGTGACTTCTGGAGTCGTCGCCGGCACCTTGTATTTGCCTCCACGGAGTCTGCTTTACAAGGGCATTTTGTGCCAAAAGAGACTGTTCAAAGTGGTGCTTCTGGTGTCATCTCCAGGCAGGGCTGTGCCACGGGCCGCAGAGACGGGGGCTGCAGACAGGCCGCGACCCGGGCTCCCTGGGGACTGCAGGCACCCAGGCAGCCCGAGGACAGGCCAGAGGGCCAGGGCCACTCGGTCACTCAGGCTTCGTGGCTGCCAGCAGAGGAGCATTTGGAGCTGCCCACGACTCAGGAGGTTGGGGAACTTGCGGCCCCAGCACTGGGGGGGCTCCCCTGAGTCTGGCCTCTGCAGAGCTGACCTGGGCAGGGACCCCACTCAGCTCCAGCACGGCCGACGTGTCCCCACAAGTACCCGAGGGGTTGCTTCCTGCGGGTGTTCAGGCCACACTGGTGAGCTCCAGTACGAGCGCCACTGCGTCTGCACACTCTGCACACGCACCTGCAAGCACACACACCTGTGTGGACCACACGCCTATGAGAGGCATGCTTGAGCCTGGAGTGAGTGGGCCGGGGGCCTGGTTTTCCATTAATCAGAGAAAATCTGAAGACCCACAAAACAACACAGACTTGTTGTGAGGCTTCGGCACTCCCAGGTTTGAAGCAAATAAATAAATACCTGTTAGTTTGTCCCATCGCTGAAATGAGCACGTGAAATGACTACATCACAATTATTATGTCATTTGCTCGTATTCTGGGATATTGTTAACACAAAACAAGGAGCTACTAAAAAAAAAGAAAAAGAAAAAGAAAGACCGAATTCTAGCAGTATGCTTATTTTAGACCGAAGATTAAGCATTATTGGGTACGAAACTTGCAAATCTTTAGTTATATTCGCTTTTATTCAGAGATCAAAATGTCCTCTGTACACTACAGAAGGAAACGCTGGGCACATTTGGATTCAGTCGATATCGCCAACTCTTTTTTTTTTTTCAAGTGTTCTGACTTTGGCAGAAGCCAAGAAGCAGTTTGCAAAGCACTTTTCCTTAATATTTAAATTCCCTTTGAGGTTTAAGAGAAATTTAATCCACATGTTTCTAATTCATTTGCACTCAACTCATAAAAAAATGTTCTTCAATTTGATCTCATTGTGGTCCAGGGGCATTAGGCAGCTTTCAAATGAGCCTTCCTCCTTGAATTGAAATCCAGATGTTGTGTTGTGTCAGCTCTAAGCAAATTCGAGACTCAAAAAAGTCTCGGTCATAAACGAGGAGGCACAGATGGTTTTGGATCTTAGGGAGGAAAAAATCCACAGATAATAGAAACTCCCTTAAAATATAAGGAACTATCGTTTTTAAGGATTTCATTCAACTGGTGAGTAACGTTATGCTCATTTGAAGACGGCAGTGTCTGCAGCCAAGGGAAATGACATGATCCGAGGCCAAGCCGCCAGCGAGAGCAGAGCCAGGAATAGACTCCCAGAGACCTTCTTCTTACTAATCACGAGCAGTGATTAAAATAAATAAATAGTAGGAGGGTGAAAAGGATGGAACCAAATGCTAAAGCCATATGGTAACACCATCAGGGATAGGAAAAAAAAATAAGGTTATTTTTCACATTTCAGATATTCCCTCACATTAGCCACAGAAGAGATAGGAGGGGGAGAGGGAACCGGATCCGGCGCAGCAGGAGGCAAACAGCCCCAGCCTGGGTGATCATATTCCTGGCATCTCCCAGAGTTCGGATTCTCAGCCTCAATTTACAGCATCTTGAGGCGAGCTGGGAGTCCGTCCCCCTTCATACGAATCTACTTGAGAAGTGCTCAAGTGTCTTTTGGCCACTGTGCGGATCGGACAAACGGACTCGGGCCTCTGAGTGCTCACCTGTGACCTGCTTCACCCCAGCACAGGACCGTCGCCTTCCTGCCCTCCTCAGACCCTCCTCATTAGCAGCACGACCTCGCCAAGGCCCGAGGCATTGTTTTGCGGGCAGCTCGGACCCGAGAATTTTGTCACTGTCTTGAGAATCTTTTATTTGGAAGACACTTTGGGATCCATTTATTTAGCTGAGAGAGAGAGACAGACAGAGAGAGAGAGAACGCACACCATGGGGGGGGGGGGTCACGGGGAGAGGGAGCCTTCAGCAGGCTCTGCGCCGAGCACGGGGCCTGGTGGGGGTTCCATCCCTCCATTCGCAGATGCCCACCTGCGCCAAAGTCAAGGGTCAGGCACCGGGCCACTCGGGCACTCCTGGGGGACACTTTGATGCAGGCTTTTTAGCTAAACATTTGTCAATACTTTGTTTAGTAGGACGTGGGCCTTAGTGGGAGTTTCCCTTAGAAATTGCTTTAGAGGGGACCCTGGGTGGCTCAGGGGTGGAGCATCTGCCTTTGGCTCAGGGCGTGACCCCAGGGTCTCGGGATTGAGTCCCACATCGGGCTCCGTGCATGGAGCCTGCTTCTCCCTCTGCCTGGGTCTCTGCCTCTCTCTCTCTCTCTGTCTCATGAATAAATAAATAGGATCTTAAAAAAAAAAAATAAGAGAGCGCTATGCAATGCCTCTTGCATGTGTTTCTTAAACGTTGGCTCCTGGTCTGGGTGCAGCATCTTTTAGATCTAAGTCCTGAATGTCTCCTGGTAGACTAGAGGGTGTCTGTGACTATCTAGTAGCCATTCACCCAGACTCGTAGTAGGGTCTCAACTTGCATGTGGAACCCCCTTTCCTCTTCATTCCACAGAAGTCAAGTGGGGTAGATAGATCCCAGGCCAGGCCCAGCAGGGCATTGACTTAATGTCAGGCAGCGACCCAAGGAAGGATAATCAGGGCTGCTGGAATTCATCACAACATCCTTGAGTAAAAGAATCTGGAAGTTTCTTTGGGTCTTGATGAGAAGGTAGGTTTGATATCCGGGGTTGCTTGTAGCTTCTGCCGGCATGAGGGGGAAGCTCGTCTGTAGACGGAGCCCCGTGCAAGAGAAGAGAGCAAAGACATCGGCGTTCCCATGGCATTGGTTACGTGCCTGGAATCAGCCACACCTGAAGCCTTTCCATCGCATTAAAAAAGCACATTTTTCCTTTTGCATCAGCCACTTTGATTAGAAGTGTTTCATTTAATATTAATATGAAAAGAACACACAGATGAATATTATTTTTTCAGCTCACAGTAAGATGGCTTTCATCAAAATAGTGACTAATGGCAATTATTTTTCTTCTTTTTCTTACTGTTATTACTGCGATTATTGTGGCCGAAAATAGCAATAAAAGACAATTTTTGTTTCTCCTCTTAAGCGGACTTTAAATGGTTTTCAAATTTATTTTTATTTTGTTAAACGTTGTCAGCCCCAACCCCCAGACCTCATGGTGCTTGCAGACATAGGCAACTACTTTGTTCAAAGAAAAAAGTCATTCGTCTCCTTAGATATGCCCAGCAGGTCTATTAAACTCCTGTGATTTCTCAGCCATTCACAGTTACTGCATGATGCTTACAACTGTGTTCCAACAGATCCTTCACACTTTTTATACCTTT
Source organism: Canis aureus (assembly GCF_053574225.1). Classification (NCBI taxonomy): domain Eukaryota; kingdom Metazoa; phylum Chordata; class Mammalia; order Carnivora; family Canidae; genus Canis; species Canis aureus. Next base: position 1,435,275 of record NC_135613.1, read on the forward strand.
TTTTATCCTCTTTCTGCAGACAGGCTTACTATTTAATACCTGCTGGATAGCCTGGTACTATTGATTCTAAATGAGTTCCACTGCCTCTGGTTGCTGGCTATCTATGTGAGAGTGGCCTTTTCTTTGAGAATGGATCCTAATTTATAACCCAATTTATATTGGTAATCTTGACCACGAAGCCAGGCAAAGGTCTACAGCTGATAATTTTGTTAAGAAATTGGAAAAAGAAAGAAATGATTGTTTAGGAAAAATAGCAATGAATGGTGGAGATAAAGGACGAAGGACAGGGACCATGCGTACCCTGGGAGAAGAAGATACAGGGGAATGGCCTGCCTTTGTACCCCCAGGTATTAGTATAGTGACAGGCATTGCCCTAAATTCTCACCTCCATTTGCTTAAGGCCACTACTGATAGCCAGGTCCTCAGCAAAGGAGATGGTAGGAGTAGGGTTTGATGTTTAGCCTTATTCTGGTGAGTTTCTACGTACAGTTATTTAGGGATCACAGAGAGTCTCCAGGGGGGCTTTTGGAAAAGCTTATTTGGGTAAAGGCAGTTTCCCTGCAGCTATATTGTCCTAAGTAGATAAATAATGTCGTCTAAATTCATTCTTATCGCAAATATCTAAACATGTTTGTTGTGAAACTAGGGGATCAGGAAGGAAAACTCAACTATTTTGGGAGTTGGTTCAGTGGCTGGCAAGAAATGTAGATAGCGTCCCTGCAGACTGTTGGTCAGACGTGGAGGGTAGTAGTGAATAAATACAGTCTGGTTTCTTTGAGTTGAGCGCTCCGTCGTGATGGCCTGTGCACCCCCGAACGTTCCACTGGTTAGGGTGACATTCACAAAGAGCGTCCGGGGCTGCCGTTCTGGGCACCTCTCCACGCACACGAAGGCTCTGGTGTAAGTTCTGTTTCTGCACGTCGCCACAGGATGCTTCTATTGCTCCAGAAGACACCAGTCCTTAGCACAGCATAGCGTCTACCTGCTGATTTCTCAAGTGTGACAAGGGACCTCTAGCCAACCGTGCCTGCCCATTGTATGCATGTTTTTGAAGGGCAGAGGTAGCCGCTATACGGCGTACTGTAAAGGGAATTTGCCTCAGAGTGACGTCCTGCAGTCACGGTGCATCATATACAGTGTTAACCGTTATTAAATGAGCTCAATGGATAAGATAGAGCATAACTAATATACTATATAATCACTTAATTTCCCAGAGACATTCCATCATCCCGCCACTGGTAAAACTAGAGGGCTTAATTGGACCGTCAGGGGTTCTCTAAAGAGGTGAAGTGTGGTGGCTCACCAACAGAGAATGGAGGGATCATTTCAGCAGTTGTGCCCGAACGAAATACACCACGCCCAGCCTCCGCAGAGTGCAGATATTTTCAAGTTTCAAGTGAATTGTTCATTGCAAACCACCTCCTCTTTCCCATCGATGCCACTAAACAGCCATTTTTAAGGGAATTTACAGATATTTGCACACCAGGTGACTCCGCTTACACTCCTCAATGTCTCCATATCTATGGTGATTTTTTCTTTTTTTTTTTTTTTTACTTTATATGAAGGAAAAATATTTAAAATATTATAACAGAGAACCAAACTCTTTTATGTGCTGAAAGCTGAGAACCCTCCAGATTAAGTCACTCAATTTTGTGTTTATTCTGTAAAGCCAAAGTAGCAAAGTTAAATAATAAGACTTGTATGCTTCAGAAGAACATTTTTTAGAGATGGTAGTTAAAAATGTGAGTTTTAATTAAGAAATATAAAATCACATTTTAGCTCTCTGGGAATGGAATTGCTTTTAAAGCAATCAGACTTAACCATGAGTCTAAGACAGCATTGTGTTGTGGAATAAGGGACCATATAGACTGTGGAATAAGGGACTGTATAGGGTGTGGAATAAGGAACTGTATAGGGTGTGGGATAAGGGACTGTAAAGGGTGTGGGATAAGGGACTGTATAGGGTGTGGGATAAGGGACTGTATAGGTTGCTTCTTTAGAAGCAAATGTCAGCAACAGACTTTTATCAGAAGTTTATTGCTATTACCTGTTTATATTCTGAGTATTTTTGCGTCTTAATCATCTTTTTTAACCTAAGGGAGTTGATAGCAATCCTAAAATGCATAACTCCAAACAGCGAAGCCTACTCTACCAATTGTTAAAAGAGAAAACATTTCACTTCTCTAGAATATCTAGTTTAACAGTATAGCTCTTCTATCTGGTTTGTTTTACCCTTAAAATTCTGAACAATCACTCTGCTGAGTTTTCTGATGATGCTATTTTGAGCATTGCAGATACCTCATGTAGTCCTCTTCTGTCAAGTTCCCATGTAGTCCCCACTGTTTTAGAACTGTGCTTGGTTCCTTTTGCGGAATAATATATTTATTCTAATTTAGGATGATTGCAGAGATGAGCGAGTTCCCGTCCCATTTGACTTGTTTGGTAACAACTATGTTAAATTGTTAAATCGCATTCATTCCAGTTGTTTGACATAGAGATTACCATTCCTTTGTTCCACCTGTTCTCCCACGAGTTGAAAATTTGCTGGGTGAAAGGTACTGTTTGAGGAGCTGAATAGCAAGACAAGAGGAGGGCAGGAGGACAGACTTTTGCGGAGGTGGCAACCGTGGAAGTCCATCATTTCTCTAGATTATAGAGTAATATGGTTACAAGGTGGTGTGGAAGCTATGTGGTAAGCAGGAGCGAGAGCTCGCTGTGTCCATATGCGGTTATGAGGCCTTTGCAGGGGGTAGATAGCATTCTATCTTGCAAGCTTAACATAAAAATAAATAAATAAATAAATAAATAAATAAATAAATAAATAATAAATAAATAAATAATAAAAAGAAAGTTTAACATATTTCATCTCTCACTCTCAATCGTCTCTCTTAGAAGGTTTCTTTAACATCTTTGGTTGTTAGTATGATTTTTACGCTTCTCCAACTTTACTCAAGAATATGTATGCTACTCGTCCATTAAAAAAAAAAAAAAAAGTGAAAGCGGTTATGTTCCAAGCAACCCATTCCTCTTCATCTCCACTGCCGTTATATGGTTCTGATAAACGTCTGTTTTGGTTCTCCTGCTTCTGCTCTTGCCAACCTCGGCGCACTCTCTATCCACAGTATCAGGAGAGGAACTCCAGATCAATCTGTTTTCCTCCTGCCACCGACTTTCCAGCGGTTCAGTTTAATACCCTGTAGGGTTCAGCAAGATCTTCCCCCCTCCTTGATCAGCCCCGCACCCTGTGCCAGTGTGTCCTCAGGGTCTTCTGACAAAGGTAGTCTCCCTTCTACTCTTTGCTTGTCTGGTTCCTTATGCTTTACAGCCTCAGATGAAATATTACTTCATCAGAGAAGCCTTAACTATTACTTAGCTATATTATTTCATAGCATCCTGCACTTACCCAGTGTAACCTGCTTCATTATTTGCAATTTGCATGTTTATTACCTATTTTCTAGATCATCAACCTGATAAGATTTGAGACAGTTATAGACTTTGCCCCTACGATAGTGTCTGGCAGGTATGGAACATTCAAAAAAGCTATTTTCTGGATGAATTAATGTCATAACATTTGCATCCGGGCTAAATATTTCATCAATATGTTTATAGTTTATATTGACCATTGTATGTTCAGGGTTTAACTTCCTAAGGATTGAGGGGGAAAAAAACAAAGGTCTTGGGCACAGAATTAATTGGAAAACATATCCAAATAGTCTTACGTGTCTCTCCTGTGCAACTTGAACCTAAATTCAATACATTCAAACTGTAGGCTACGTCCACTAAAGCCAAGCTACCTTCAGCTATGGATAACGTGTCTTTTTTTTTTTAATTTTTATTTATTTATGATAGTCACAGAGAGAGAGAGAGAGAGAGAGGCAGAGACACAGGCAGAGGGAGAAGCAGGCTCCATGCACCGAGAGCCCGACGTGGGATTCGATCCCGGGTCTCCAGGATCGTGCCCTGGGCCAAAGGCAGGCGCCAAACCGCTGCGCCACCCAGGGATCCCCAATAACGTGTCTTTGAGCATTGCTGTAGGCTGCATTCCACCAGACGGGAGGCAACAAGCTGTGCGCCTAAACTCTCATCATCACATCTGTAAGTCAAGGTGAAAGCTATAGCCTTCCTCCTGTGGACCTCACGCTGCCTTTAGAAGAAAAGAAAGGTGCAATATTTAGATGGGGGAAAAAAACATGAAAACAATTATTTGGCATTAATAGAATACCAAGGACTATTCCATTTCCTTAAAAAAAATCTGGATGACAGAGAATTCCCCAAAACGCTAAAAAGCACAATTGCAGATACCTGGAAAACTATAATCAGTATTTTAATATCCCAGTTTTTGATGCCAAATCCAATGTAAGATAAGTTCCCTCAAAAATCTTTTCTCAAAATATAATTGACATATAACATTTTATTAATTTCAAGTGTATAACATAATGATCTGATACTCGTATACATTGTCAGATGATCACCACTATAAGTCTAGTTTACATTCATTCCCGTACGTAGTTACAGATTTTTTCTTGTGATGAGGACTTTTTAAGGTTTATTCTCTTAGTGATTTTCAAATATGCAATATGGTATTATTCACTATATAAAAAATATTTTTATAAGTTTACATCTGTTCAGTTTTCTCGAACATAAGACTAACTCTAAGCCACTTAAAAGCTATTCCTTCCATCTTGCTCATCCTTTAAAAAAAAAAAAATATATATATATGATAAATCCACTGCCAGAATAAAGTAGTCTTTATTTTAGACTTGGAAATATGAGAATAAATTAAATGGAATACAAACCGGGACACATATCAAGCTCCATATCAAACAGAGGAAATAAATTTATATATTTTGAGTCTTGTTGACACACAACTTCATTTCGTTTCAGGTGTGCAACTTAGTCATTGACAAGTTTAAGCATTATGCCATGTTCACCACCGGTGTCGCTACCATCCCTCCCATTGCATCACTATTACAGTGTCATTGACTGTATTCCTTATGCTCTGCTTTTTATGCTTCTCTCTTTTTTAAAGATTTACTTATTTGGCAGAGAGAGAGCGTGAGAGCACAAGCAGGGGGAGTGGGAGGCAGAGAGGGAGGGATAAGCAGACTCCCCGCCAAGCAGGGAGCCCCCCTCGGGGCTCTGACCCAGGACCCTGGGATCATCACCCGAGCGGAGGGCAGACGCTTACCTGACTGAGCCACCTGGTGCCCTCGGCTTCTTATTCCTGTGACTTCCTTAGTTCACAGCTGGAGGCCTATCTCTCCTTCTGCCCTTCACTTGTCTGCCCAATCCCCACCTGCGCCCCCCTTGCAGCCATCAGTTTGTTCTCTGGATTCATGGTTGTGATTCTGCTTCTTGCTCCTTTGTTCATTCTTTTAAGATTCTATACACGAGTGGAGTCATATGGTACTTGTCTTTGTCTGACTTATTTCACTTAGCGTAATCCCTTCCGGGAACATCCATCTTGTCTCAGATGACATGATCTCATCCTTTTTATGGCTATATAATATTCCATTGTGTGTGTATATCACATTTTCTTTATCCATTCTTCTGTTGATGGACACTTAGTTGGCTTCCATGTTGGATATTATAAATAATACTGCAATAAATGTAGGTGTGCATATATCTTTTTTGAGTCAGTGTTCTTATTTTTTCTGGGTAAATTCCCAATAGTAGAAATATTGGATCATATGGTATTTCTATTTTTTTAAATTTTTTTTTGAGGAATCTCCATACTCTTTTCTACAGTGGCTGCACCAACTTATATCCCATCAACACTGCCCAGGGATTCTGTTTTTTTCCATATTTTCACCAACACTAGTTTCTTGTCTTCTTGATTGTAGGCATTCTAAGAGGTGTGATATGATACATCATTGTGGTTTTGATTTTGCATTTCCCTGATGATTAGCGATGTTGAACATCTTTTCATATTATCTGTTAGTTATCTGTAAGTCTTTTTTGGAAAAAATGTTTTTTCAGGTCCTCTGCCCATTTTTCACTTGGATTGTTAGCTTTGTTGTTGCTGAGTTGTATGAGTTCTTGATATAATTTAGATATTACTCTTTTTTAATAGATTTTATTTATTTATTCATGAGAGACACAGAGAGAGGCAGAGACATAGTCAGAGGGAGAAGCAGGCTCCCTGTAGAAAGCCTGATGCGAGACTCAATCCTAGGACTCGGGGATCATAACCTGAGCCAAAGGCAGACCCTCAACCACTGAGCCACCCAGGTGCCCCAGATATTAATCTCTTATTGGATTTATCATTTAAAAATGTCCTTTCCCATTTAGTAAGTTGTCTTTTTGTTTTGTTGATGCTTTCCTTTGTTGCACAAAAGCTTTTAATTTTGATTTAGTTCCAGTAGTTTATATTTGCTTTTGTTTTCTTTGCCTTAGGAGACATATCTAGAAAAACGTTGCTATGACTGATGTCAGAGAAATTACTGCCAGTGTTCTCTTCTAGGACTTTTATGGTACACATTACATCTTTGAGTTTATTTTTTGTGAATGATGTTAAAAAGTGGCCAGTTTCATTCTCTTACATGTAGCTGTCCAGTTTTTTTCAGCACCATTCATTGAAAAGATCGTCTTTTCCCCATTCTATATTTTTGCTTCCTTTTCATAGATTAATTGACCATATAGTTGTGAGTTCATTTCTGGGTTTTCTATTCTTTTCTGCTAATCTATGTGTCCTTTGTGTCAGTACCATACTGTTTTGATTACTACAGCTTTGTATTATATCTTGAAATTTGGAATTATACCTCCAGCTTTGTTGTTCTTTCTCAGGATTGTTTTGGCTATTTGAGCTCTTCTGTGGTTCTATACAAATTTTAGGATTACTTGTTCTAGTTTGGCAAAAAAAAAAAAAAATGCTGTTGGTATTTTGATAGGGATTGCATTGAATCTGTAGATGATTTTGTGTAATATGAACATTTTAACACTATTAATTAACACTATTAATTCTTCCAATTCATGAGCACGGGATATGTTTACATTTCTGTCATCTTCAATTTCTTTCATCAGTGTTTAATAGTTTTCAGAGAACAGGTCTTTAATCTCTTTGATTAAGTTTATTCTTAAGGATTTTATTCTTTTTTGTTGCAATTACAATTGATGTTGTTTTTCTAATTTCTCTTTCTGTGACTTTATTGTCAATGTATAGAAATGCTACCAATTCTGGCTATTAATTGCATATTTAGTATATTTGTTTGCTCTAATAGTTTTTTTGGTGGAATCTCTAGGACTTTCTGTGTACAGTATCATGTCTGAAAATAGTGACAGTTTAACTTCTTTACCAATATCAATGACACATTTCCTTATCTTGTCTTACTGTTGTGGCTAGGACTTCAAGTACTACGTTGAATAAAAGTGGTCAGAGTGGACATTTTTGTCTTATTCCTGATATTAGAGGGAAAGCTCATGGTTTTTAACCATTGAGGATGATGCTAGCTGTATTTTTCTTATAGCCTTTATTATGTTGAGCTATGTTCCATTAAACACATTTTCTTGAGAGTTTTTAACATGAGTGGGTGTTGAATCTTGTCAGATTGTTTTTCCTACATCATATGATTTTTATATTTCATTTTGTGGATGTGATGTATGTTGTTGATTGATTTACAAATATTGAACTATCCCAGGAATAAAATACCACCTGATTATGGTGAATGATCTTTTTAATGTATTGTTGTATGTAATTTGCTAATATTTTGTTGAAGATTTTTGCATCTATATTCATCAGAGATATTGGCCTGTAGTTTTAGTTTTAGTTTTGTTTTCTTTTCTTTCTTTCTTTCTTTCTTTCTTTCTTTCTTTCTTTCTTTCTTTTTCTTTTTTCTTTTTTGTGTGTGTGTCTTTACCTGGTTTTTGTATCAGGGTAAGCCTGGTCTCATAGAATGTGTTTGGAAACTTTTCTTTCTCTTCTTGTATTTGGAATAGTTTGAAGAGAATATGTATTAAACTCCTCTTCAAATGTCTGGTAGACTTCACTTGTGAATCCATCTGGTCCTGGCCTTGTTTTTCCTTTTTTTTTGTAGTTCTTTGGGTTACCAGTTCAGTTTTGTTGCTTGTAATTGATCTGTTTCTTCCTGGTTCAGTTTTGGAAGATTGCATATTTCTAGGAATTCATCCTTGTCTTCTAGGTTCTCCAGTTGGTTGGAATATATTTTTTTCATAGTATTCTCTTATAATCATTTGTGTTTCTATGATATCATTTCTCCTCTCTCTCTCTCTCTCTCTTTTAAATTTATTTGTCTTTTTTTTCTTTTTTGATGAGTCTGGATAAAGTTTTGTCAATTTTATTTATCTTTTCAGTGAGCCAGTTCTTGGTTTCTTTTTGTGATTTTATTTATTTATTCATGAAGGACAGAGAAGCAGAGACATAGCAGAGGGAGAATCAGGCTCCCTGTGGGAAGACTGATGAACGACTCGATCCCGGGATCCCAGGGTCACGCCCTGGTCCGAAGGCAGGTGCTAAACCACTGAGCCACCCAGGTGCCCCTACTCTTGATTTTGTTGATTTTTTTTAAGTCTCTCTATGTCATTTATTTCTGCTTTTTATTATTTCTTTTTCTACTCACCTTGGGTTTTAGAACATAGGTATCTTGAAATCTAAGGGCTACTAATTCTAGATATTATTTTTTATATTAGTCCTTAAAATAGTCTAAAATTACCTCGACTGTGGTTAGTAGGTAAAACCAATGTACATATATAACAGTGTACCATACGTTTAGTAGATAAACGTTAAAAATAAAGATCTATGTTTCTAGTGATTATCTTTTAAAAGAAGAAATGGTTATTTTTAGTAGCAGAGGGAATATTTTTAATTGAATTTAATAACACAATGAGAGAAGGCTAGACTTAACCTCAATTGTAAAATGGAAATTAGAACTACATTTCATACTACCAACCTTTGTGCACATTAATCTAATTTAAATGCTGTTTAATTGTAGCTCACTTGCTCTTCATTTTAATATTAGGATTATGGAAAATAGACTTAATTGTGACAAACATACTTAGATCCTATGTAATAACAGTGTTTTTAGTTTTATTGCTTTTTGTTTTTTCTGAATGTTTCCAAATACTTCTATGTGTTCTGTTGTATTTCCTCCTCTCTTCATTCTCTGAAGTCAAATACAAAAATAAAACATGGTTAGAATCCAAGGAATTGACTTTAAATTTTATTTTCTTTCTACCATCTGATTGACTGCATTTTGTTGAGTAAATCATTCATTCAATCAGTCAATGTCTTAATTTCTCCAATATGAAATGGAGAATTATCTTTCACTATTCCTCCCTTTTTGTTTGTTTAAATGAAATATGGAATTAAATACCTATGTTTGATCAAATGAAATAAGAAATTAAATATCTATGAAATTAAATATCTACAAAAAATGGTGTGACATAAACTGAAATATACTAATCTGTATTTTCTAGTTGACAAACTGATTTACTTCCTACTCTAGTTATTGAAAGGGAGTCAGTCTTGATACCTTTCATCTTTGATGGCAGAAATCAGAAATTGTTTAGTTGGCTCTCACCAAAGAGAACGTTTATTGCTCTGCTAATATGTGGCTTCAAAAAAAAATTAAACTTTGACTCATTTTGACAGTTAAAAAATGAGTCCTTGTGTGGAGCATGAAGCGAAAATGTAGGAGGTGGAGAGGGAAATAAATTCTATTCAACAACAAATCTGTGTCAAGCATTGAGTTGTTGCCAGTTAAAATATAAGACACCCATTTAAATTTAAACTTTAAACAAACAACAGATCATTTTTACTATAAGTACATCCCGGACCTCATTTGAGACATACTTTTACTAAAAAAAAAAAAAAAAAAAAAAAAGAGATTGTTTATCTGAAATTCAAATTTCATTAGGAACTTTGTGTTTTTATTTGCCAAATCTGGCAACTATATTCTCATGGGAATTCTGCAAGGTGACATACGTTAATACAGTTGGGAAAAGTAAGTTTTGGAGAAGTTTCATTACATTCTTTAGATCACATGGACAGGGAGGAGAGTAAACAGGCAAGGCCTGTCTTCCCTCAATTCGAGTACTCCTTCCCCCATGACCTCCTGCTCGTAAAACACACTAACACATTTGCCTGCAGAATCAAGAAGAATGCCTTTACCAACACATACGTTTTTCCCTGGCTAAATAGATCAGAACAAAGGGAAATATTTCATTTTATTCTACAAAAGCCCCCCATTCTCCCAAGTTCCATCAGAAGAGAAAGGAGCGCTCTCATTTACTCTCAGCACATAATACAACTACAACCACATTCCCTCAAGGTGAGAAGCCCAGAGTACATTCAGAGAGCTGAGGGACACATTTACAGTCTCCCAAGAACCTATCCTTGCTCCTTTACCACTATTTATCATTTTTGTGGTGAGACATATTTGGGGAAGCACTGCAGTAATTCCCTCAAAGCAACAGTTCCAGGACTCCATACAGCCATAGGTGGCCATCCGTGGTCTGTAGATTCTGAAGGATGAAAGAAAAACTGAGTTTATTCGCAGTTAAAGTGATGAAAGTGGCAGCTATTAAAGCTATTAGTTACTATTTTCTGTTCTGAAAGAAAAGGAGAGAGGATATTAACACTGGGGGCAAAGGAAGATGTATTGCTGAGCTCCAGCTTTGGAAGCCTTGCCCTGCAGCCTGTGCTGCTGCTCCCACACAGTTTGGCAGGGGACAAATAGTGAATAGTGTTCTATTTTTAATTTTAAACTTTTAAGCAGAAGGCCATCAAGAATAATCTGCTCAGTAAACAGTTGGTCTGGAGTCTTAGCATTTCTCTTCGTTCAGCAAACAGTTTCACAAATGTTAAATGTTAGGGAAGAACCAATGGCATGTGTGTTTTATGAAATGAGTCTTTTGCCAAGAATATCTCTGGCTTTTTTTTTCCTGCAATTTAGGGAAGAAATGATAAACATAGCTGGAAGACAGTGAATATAGGTGTAAGGCATGGACTTTCTAGCTAGATAGACACAAGTTTCAGTTAGGTTCAAGTGCTAGCTCCATAACTTACCTGCTGTGTGATCTTGAGCACGCTACTTACATTTACTACATCTATTTCCTCTGAGAATGAAATTAGTAGCAATATCTCGTTGATGCTAATGTTGCAAAGATAAAAAAGAGATTGAGTATATGAAATGCAAAGCAATACCATGGACATATTTAGATGTTTATCAGCTCCCTTTAGTTTTATCTATTTTTTTTTTGAAATTTTGAAAATACAGTTTATTGGGAGAGAAGAGAACTGTGTTAAGAAAAATAAAACCGTAGATTTAAAGGCATCATATGCTTTTATCTGAAACTATATTATATGTTAGTAATTCTCTCATCATATAAACATATTATAGATCCAAAGCAATAGTGTCTGTTGATACAACCATAATACTTCTCAAATTCCTCAAACCCAGCATGGATGGGTTCAGTGGGTGGAAATCACAAGGGCCATACTGCAGTTTAATCTCAGAGGCTCTCAGATATTGTCATTTAATGTCATTGGAATTAAGTGATCTGCATGATAATGAATTTTCTTTCCAGAGATATTCAACTCGTCTCGTAATAACTACACATCAGGAACTCAGTGGAAAAGATTCATTTTTAAGGAAAAGAGATGCGTGAGATGGCTTTTAGGCCAGATTATTTTCCAGCTTTCAGATTATGCATTTCTAAGTACAAATTCTATAACTGGTTTATTGAGTCTGATTTAATTAATCCACTTGTTTATTTATCATTAAAAATCATTAAAAATACACTTACTGTGTTCCTACTATGTGTTCAGCACGACTTTAAGTACATGATGAACCAACATTACGTGGAAATCATAGAGAAAATATATTGAAATGTAGTGAGGAGAGAAAAAAAATTGTCAACCAATAGTTCCTTGTTACTGTACATTGAGCAATATATTTTATCCCATTACATTTTATTTGTGTCACTTCCATTCTGCTCTCAGTATGAACAGACAAGGCTAATATTGTTTCCGGTGAAGGCCTGACAGCTATTCTGTTGATTTGTTTGGCATTACATTTGAGCTGCACTCATGCGGCCCAGATTGCTGAAGGATGGCTTGGCTGAAAAGAACAGGCAATATGCCCTAGGGAGAAAGGGCAGGGTTTTGGAAAAGAGAGAAATTTGGAACCAGTATTTATACTTATATGTACTGCTAAAGGCTCTGAAAATTCCCGCATAGTGGTTGAGGTAGCCAAAGGAGAAATTATCTTTTCTCTTGTAAAAGACCCTAGAGCCACAGAGGCTAATTTTAAGGAATATCAGCTTTGATGTCATGTGATCCAATCCATGCTCAGCAGCCTTTTCTACAAAATGTACCCTAATTTTCTTTCCATGAAATCTATTCTTGCCCAATTTATATTAGTGAATTGATTTGGATGGGATTGGGCTTTTGCTCTCTGCTAGAGGTCTAGGCCATCTTGGATATTTACAAATATGGGTAGCTATTCCAGTTTGGATAAGGAGATAGATTTTCTGGGACTCCTAGAGCAGCTTCTTCCTTGTTATTCCATATGTTATGAGAAGATTTCAAAAAAAAAAAAAAAAGAAGATTTCCTGTGAGTCAATTCATTTAGCTCTGAATGGTGTGGGATGTAGACGTGAGGTCTGAATATCAGCAGCTAGTTGCTATCATGAGACTCCCACCCGGATGAAGAAGTCTTTACATAAAGAATGGTACAGTCAAGAATTTTTTTACTGCTTGTTTTTACTGTGAAAAATAAGCCAGAGCCTATGCCATGAAGTTTTGTATCAAATCATCCCCAAGACTGACCTCTCAACATTTTAGTCTAATGAGCCAATAAATATCTTTTTTTTAAATATTTTATTTATTTATTCATGATAGTCACAGAGAGATTGAGAGAGAGAGAGGCAGAGACACAGGCAGAGGGAGAAGCAGGCTCCATGCAGGGAGCCCGATGTGGGATTCGATCCCGGGTCTCCAGGATCGCGCCCTGGGCCAAAGGCAGGCGCCAAACCGCTGCGCCACCCAGGGATCCCCAATAAATATCTTTTAAGATGATTTAAGGTAGATTCTCTGATAATCCCAAAGAGAAATATTCAAATGACAAATTCATATCCTAGTTTTGTGACTGTGGGCAAGCTGTTTATCCTCACTCAGTTTTCTGAATGTCTGTTCTGGATTTCTGACTAATAAGTTACGTAGCTTTATTTCCTCTTCTATAAAATGAATATCATAATGGTTTTGGTTATATCTTTTGAATAATACATTGCACAAGATTATTTAAACACATGACACAGTGCCTTGAACTTCTTCTTCCTTGCAATATAGTTATTATCGTCAAGTTTATGCATATGCATTCATGTTTTCACACATATATGCTGAATTTGCAATAGTGCACAGTTCAGACTATATATGGTAAAGCTTAAAAATACTGATGAAGATAATAATCTGATTTTCTTTTTCAGGGAAATAAAAATACATCAAAATAATTATAAAACATAGTAGTATGTAGAAAAGTACTTTTTTTTTTTTTTTTTTTTTTTTTTTTTTTTTTTAAGGTCACGAATGAAGTGCACTGGGTGTCAGCCTGGAGAGAGGCTACTTCTGAGTAGAAGGATCAGGGATCACTTTATGGTAGCAGCAGAGATGGAATAATTGGTTGCACTTACATAGGTAGACTTTGGTAAGCAGAAGAACTACATCATATATTATCTGAGTCTTTTTCACAGTAGAGGTACCCATGGGACAGACAGTGCATGGTGAGGAAAGCAGAGTGAGAAAATTGACAAAAGAGATTGAGATTCTTCCTGGAGTTTGGAGCTGTGCTAGGCTTCCTGTGCTCAGGGACTGTAGCTTGTTTTGTCTTAACTCCTGTGTGTAAGGTGATGTCTGCTATACGAAGATGCCAGTATGTGTGGTGGTTGGAGGAAATCCAAAAGATTACTTAACATCTCAAATCTGTGTGTGTGTGTGTGTGTGTGTGTGTAATTATTATTATTTACTTCTCGTGTTCTACTCCGGTATTTCACCAAGCTCAAAGGAATCAAAAGTAAAAAGTATATGCATGAGTAAACAGCAAATATTATAAGGAAACTAAGAATATTATTGGATGCCTACACTATACCCGTCCATCCAAATGTCCCCTCTCCGTTTCTCTTCCTAATCTTATTTTTTATTAATCCTTTGATACAAGCATTGCTATCCATATTTTACAAATGGAAAGAGAGACTCAGAGAGTTTAAACTGGTCTGGGTTTATCACAACTAACTAGTGGGGTCAAGGAAAATGTATGTAATTGCTCTGCTTACAGTCATAGAGCTGAGGGTCATGGCATGGGAAAAACATTGACTGCTGTCAAAAAGATGGTAGTTCTAGAATCTATTTTCGTTGTGTTGTCGTTTGTTTTCCTTTTGGATTTGCCTGCTCATACCATAGTCCATAGTCAACCTGTTCACTGGTAATGCCCACAGTTGTCTTGATTTACTACCACGAGCTAACTTTATATATCTTTTAATCACTGTGCCTCGAAGATACTTCAGCCACATTGGGAGACTATTTTGTACTAAGGATTATCACAAATTCAATATTTTTCTTGATTTGAGTTTCAACTAGTGTGAGGTAGGTCCTATTACTTTAAAAAACCAATATTAGGCAATTTGTTTAGATTCCTGGCCTCAAACATCTAGTAATAGGGAGACATATTCAAAATATGGGCCAATGTGACTAAAAATTTATAGTGGAAACCAGTGTGCTTCAATGGAGAGAACTAATAACAATGACTCAAGGAATAGAAGCCAGTTGATGACCTCGCTTCATAAGCCTGTAGTAACCGAACACAGACTATGTTAGCTAACATTTCATGCTCCTGCTTGCCACTGCATGGTCATAAAGTGGCTCTGCTATATAACTCCAAGAAGGATGTATCATATAATGGCATCCACCATAGGAAGGCTCATCTCTTGATCAAAATGGAAAATCCTCCCAGAAGCTCCTTTATCCTAACAGATAATCCTTCACATCTCGTTGTCCAATATTAGGTCCTTGTTCACCCTTGAGAAATCAAAAGAAAGGGAATGGCTTTTGAGTAGCAACCAACGATTTAAATCATTGTTTTTTCTTCTTTTTCTTATATAATAGTATCAAAATGTAAAAAAAAAAAAGAATGGAAAGAATTGATAAAATATATAGGACATATTCAGAGGACCATTATATTTTAAAGATGAAAGATGTATGATAGATATGCATATTTATACCCACCATTTTACAGAAGAAAATAAAGACCCAATGAGGTAAGCTTTCCTGTCCAAGGTCTCACACATAATAAGACACATTCTAGCATATCTCATCATCTCTGGCGTGGGCATGGGCTGTCTTCTGTGTCTACTAGCTATTATTTCCTTTCCTTGAGCTCGTCTGGACAACTTTCTTCATGGCTACTCAGTTTTCACTGAGGTTCTTTGAACTGATGTCATATTCTGTTTCCTTAATCAGTTTTATAGCTATGAAATTGAGTATTTATTAGAAGAAAATAGTCTCCCTAAAAATATTTGCATTTGTATTCAAAACAAATTTATAATTAAACATAGAAAAAGATACAACAATATCTATCCTTGTCAAAATCTTAATTTTAGGTAATGTTAGCTTCAGAACATTTAAAAATAACACACACAGGGACACCTATGTGTGTGGTTGAGGCTCAGGGGTTGGGAGTCTGCCTTTGGCTCAGGACATGACCCCTCATTCCCAGGATCGAGTCCCACGTCGGGCTCTCTGCATGGAGCCTGCTTCTCCCTCTGCCTATGTCTCTGCCTCTCTCTCTGTGTCTCTCATGAATAAATAAATAAAATCATTTTAAAAAATTAAAAAATGCACACAAATTAGCGACAAAGTTTCCTCTTAAATGTCTCTCAATCACATTCCACATAGGCATGCTAATTGGAATATGGTCTATATTTTGCCAGTCAAGTTTTAGTAACATATTAATTAATAGCATCATATTGGTAACAATCTTAAAAAACATTAATATGTAAGTAAAATATATTGGTTGTTAATTTATGTAAATTCTATCACTGTGTACTTTTAATATTGCAACTTGAATTTTTACCTAACATTGTTTTTGAGATCTGTCCATATTGCTGTGTACTTCCTTCCTTCCCTCCCTCCCTTTCTTCCTTCCTCAAGTGTATAGCATTCTGTCCCATAAATAATTAGTTGTAGCTTATATTATTTTTAATTGAAAGATACAAAAATACAAAAATAATATTATTTTTTGTATTTTTCAGTTAAAAATAATATATATGGTTACTTGTGAGCTCCTATGAGAGTTAACAAGGATTGAATGCCTAGAGTGAATTCTGAGCCAGAAAAAGTATACACATTCTCAGTTGTACCAGATATTACTGAATTCATCTTCATTTTCCTATTCTCTAAATTTATATCTAACAGTCCATCTGAATTAAACAATAATGATAAATTTAATGCTTTGTCTCTTGAATTGGACCTACTTAAGAAGGTCAAAACGATTCCACCACTTTCTTCATATCCACCCATTAGAATCAATTACTGACTAGCTGGAACTGATCAATAAGTGCTTAAACCTTCCTTTTCCTTGATCCTTAGTAAAGGCTCAGGTTAAAGGAAATTGATTTTTTTCTAATGATATAGTCAAAGTCTAACTCCCAGGTCTTCCTACTGTTAAGAAATTGGAGGATGAAATGGGAACAAAGAATCAAATATACTTTTTTAAAAATTTCTGATGGGTCAGAATTTTCTTCTTCCTGCAAAACCATCAATTGTTACTTTCTGTTTTTGAAACAAGGAATTTTAACATATGTTTGAGTCAGTGTTTTAGACAATTTGCTATAGAACTAGCTGTAGCTGAATCCAGTAATGATATCACTCAAAATAATTTATTGAATGCTTCTTCTCTACCTGGTTGGGAATACAGATATGCTTCTCTTCTGATAGACCTCATAATCCTCTATGAGGCAGGCAAAAGTATAAGCAAATAATCATAGTTACTAATATATTTTAATTCAATTATGTATAGATCTGAAAGAGCATTCCAGGAAGAGCAAGGAAGTGCTACTGATAGAAGTATGCTTTAGAAAGGATTTTGCCTTAAGTTAGCATTTTAAAACTATTCATAAGTCTATAAAAAAATAACTAAATTTAAAAGGTGAAAATCTAAATAAGCATTTGACCAAAGAATATAGACAGCAAATAAGCATATAAAAAGATGCTCAACATCATCTGTCGCTAGGAAATTGCAAATTAGAATAGCATTAAGTTATCCCTTAATTCGAATATAGGGGAAAAGAGAAAAAATGAATGGGAAATATCAGAAAGGGAGACAGAACATGAGAGACTCCTAATTCTGGGAAATGAACTAGGGGTGATGAAGGGGAGGTGGGCGGGGTGTGGGGGTGACTGGGTGACGGGCACTGAGGGGGGCACTTGATGGGATGAGCACTGGGTGTTATTCTATATGTTGGCAAATTGAACTCCAATAAAAAATAAATTCATTAAAAATAATAAAAATAAAAATTAAAAAAGTTACCCCTTAACTCTTACTAGAATGACTAAAATCCCAAACTCTAACATTAAATGCTAGTGGGGATGTGGAGATCAGGAATCCATATTAATTGCAAGTGGGAATAAAAAATGGTAAGGTATTTTAGAAGACAATTTGGCAATTTCTTACAAGGTTAAACACAGTCTTAACATTAAGATCTAGCAACTAGATATTTATCCAGATGAGTTGAAAACAAGTCCATTCAAAAATCTGTACATGGATGTTTATAGAAGCCTTATTCATAATTGCCAAGATTTAGAAGCAGCCATGATGTTCTTCAATAAGTAAATATGTAAGTCGGTTATATCATGTAATGGGATATTATTCATTGGTAAAAAGAAATGAGCTATCAAGCCATAAAAATGCATATAAGAACTTGAAAACCTACTGCTAAGAAACCCATCTGAGAAGACTGTGCTGTGTGATTTCAGCTGTGTAATAATCTGGAAAAGGCAGATCTATAGTGATAGTAAGAGTTCAGTGGTTGCTAGGAGAGAGGATAGACAACAGGAATTTTAGGACACTAAAATAATTCTGTTTTTCACAGTCTAATAGTGAAGACATGGTATTATGCATTTATCAAAACCCGTAGAACTGTACAAGTGGGAATCCTCATATAAACTATGGACTTTAGTTGATAATAATGTATTAGTGTGGGTCTACCATTTGTAAACAATGTATTGCACTAATTCAAGATTTGATAAAATGGGAAGCTGCATGCCAGGGCTGAGGGAGAGTGTAGGAGAACTCACTTTCTCATTTTAAATTTTTTTAAATTTAATTTTTTAATTTTTTTTTAATATTTTTACATAGACATAAAAAATGTTGGAGGGGATGCGGAGAAAAGGGAACCCTCTTACACTGTTGGTGGGAATGTGAACTGGTGCAGCCACTCTGGAAAACTGTGTGGAGGTTCCTCAAAGAGTTAAAAATAGACCTGCCCTACGACCCAGCAATTGCACTGCTGGGGATTTACCCCAAAGATACAGATGCAGTGAAACGCCGGGACACCTGCACCCCGATGTTTCTAGCAGCAATGGCCACGATAGCCAAACTGTGGAAGGAGCCTCGGTGTCCAACGAAAGATGATGGATAAAGAAGATGTGGTTTATGTATACAATGGAATATTCCTCAGCTATTAGAAATGACAAATACCCACCATTTGCTTCAACGTGGATGGAACTGGAGGGTATTATGCTGAGTGAAGTAAGCCAGTCGGAGAAGGACAAACATTATATGTTCTCATTCATTTGGGGAATATAAATAATAGTGAAAGGGAATATAAGGGAAGGGAGAAGAAATGTGTGGGAAATATCAGAAAGGGAGACAGAACGTAAAGACTCCTAACTCTGGGAAACGAACTAGGGGTGGTGGAAGGGGAGGAGGGCGGGGGGTGGGAGTGAATGGGTGATGGGCACTGGGGATTATTCTGTATGTTAGTAAATTGAACACCAATAAAAAATAAATTAAAAAAAAAAAAGCCTAAAGAAGAATCTCAGAGGAGACTGGTTAAGTGAATATTGAGTCTATAGGAGATCTGTGATGGGGGTTTTAAACCAAGTTAGGTTGTGGAGATGAATAAGATCCAGCAGATCATAGACAAAATGGAGGGAAGGTGGAGAATCTAAAATATGTTGATTCTGAAACTAAAGTGCAAAACCAAGGGGAATGTATACTTTTGCTTCTTTCTCTCCTACTCTGTAGATTAAAACAATACATCTTGAGCTTATATGTATCTTAAAACCTACTATCTCAGGAATTTGTTATAACTTGAAATTTAAGCACTTATAAATTATAGAGAACATAGTAATTACACAAAATGTTATTAGTAATTAAAACAATTATATCCTTTTATTGGAGTAATTAAAACTTGGTTTTAGAAAGAAAACAGTATGTGCCTATAAAATGCATATCTTCCTTCTGACATATTCATAGGTAAAAATTAAAAAAAAAAACTTGGTTATGTATTTTCAGTGGTACGTGAAAGGAATTATGGCATTAAGTGGGATAGAAAAGAGCATCAACATTTCAGATTATGTCCATAGGTATTTTGAACAGATTTTAAGATATTTACCTTAGTATCTTGAAATTGGGAAAAACACAATATGTTTTTGGATGAACAGTGAGCAATGTCTCAGAAGAGGTGTTGTAGTTTTAGAAATGCCTTAAATGTTGCTGAGGTTGGCTAGGAGATAGCTGGAATGAGAAGTAATTCCAGAGGTGGATGAAAAGTTTGGGAAACCAGGAAGGAAAATGATTGTATTTCAGATTCTGATAAAATCAGGATCCAAAAATACCTTGGCAGTGTGCTAAAAGAATGAGTCAGAAATCAGCAATAAAATTTAATAGGGCAAAACATTATGTCTACTAAAACAATCTGGTAGTTTCAAGGTGGGAGAGAAAGGAATGAAGAGAAGCAGCAATAATGAAAAGTGTTAAGGCTCCAGATGATGAAAATTTGATCAAAACCCAGTACTGATGGACTATTGGATCAGCCTAAAATTGATCCAGAACTTGGGGTCCTAAAGAATATTTGGCACAAATTTTGATTATCAGAGTGGCCATCCTGCTGTCGGGTTTGGGTGAGGTCATCAACTAGAATACAGAAAGACTAAATTTACCCAACGATTATCAGTTAGAGACTTCAGTATTAAAGTTCATAAAACATAGTTGAAAGAAATACGGCTTTTTTTCCTATGATACAGTATCAAGGAGTACTTATAAAATTGTCTTAATGCCACCTTTAGTAAAAAACAGGCTTCTAAATAAAAGGGAATAGGGCTCTATATAGGAAGCAGGACAGTTATGCATGAATTTCTTTACATACTGTCTCAAAGGTAGGAAAATCATGAAAAGGAAGCTGTGAGCAAAGTTCTACAGTTACTCTTTTACACGTAAAAATACTTTCATATTTTTGCATGAAGTGAGACCATTTGATCACATGGTTTAGACCTAAAGCTAAAAAAGAAACCTATTAAATACAAAAGTTGCTCAGTGTTGAGATTTAATTTTCAAACCAACCACTAAAGTCAAAATTAAACTTTAAAGAAATCCTATTAAACTCTTTGTGCTTAAGGTTTTTAAGAGAAGTAGTCTTTATAATCTTGAAATTATGAATCCATTTAGTATACCTTGATGTAAAAAATATTTGTAGCAAGATATTTAAAAATCAGTCCATTATTTTACAACATAAAAGAAGGGTTACCTTCATTAGTTTAGACAAAAAAAATTCTCAATAACCATGATGATGGATCATTTTTCTCTGAAAACTAGAAAAAAAAATTTTTAAGTAGCTGCTGTCATTTTACAGGAAAATAAGAGATCTTTTTAAATGATAATTCCAGTTTAATTATCATCTGAACAGCCTTGCTATGAGCCAAAGGAAAATGCATCTCTTTTATTTTATAAATCCACAGTTGCCAACACTATGCCCATACGTTTAGATGGAATGCAATTTTATAAATCTTAATTTGTCTTGAATAATGGAAGCCTGTGACTTCAGCACAGAATATCTCCAGAAACTAAAAATGGATTGTTGCTTGTCTTTTTAATTCGTTCCTCAAATTGTCATCTCCGTGTTTTGTTTACTGACATGGAAAACCAATTTGAAAATAAATGTTAGAGAATACTGTGGGATGTGAATAAGAGATAAAAGCCTTCTTGAATCTTAGATTCACCCAGGGGTAGAAATCTATAAAATGGCACAATTCCAGCAGAGGAAATTAAAGGCCAAGTAGTTGGGTGCCATAAAAAAGCTATAAAATCTGTAGTGCAAGATAAAAGGAGAGGGAAATTCAATAGTGGAATTTTACATATTGGCGATAAATAAAAATGAAAAACAACCGCAGAAGTTACTAAAAAAGACTAACTTTAAATCACCAAATACCGTTAAAGCTATACTGGATGAAGACTGGAAAAAATCTATAACAAGAACAAGTGTTGGGGGAAAGACCATGAAGGTCCTGTTTGCAATGAGTTTGCAAGTCCAGCGTTCAGTGTTTTAAACTAAGTTGTTCTCCCCTCATGGAACCTAAAAGACATTATGGAATGAGTCCGTTGCAGAGTGATGAGGGATTAGGAATGTTTGCTCTTTTATGAGGCATCTACACTTGTTAAACATACAGAAGCAGACAATAGACAATAGATTGGTGGTTATGAAGGGCATGTGGGAGTGGGGAGATAGGGGTATAAATGTATGTATACACGACCAGTAAGTTCTGGAGATCTCCTGTATAACTTAATACCCATGTTGAACAAGAAGATGACCTTAAGAATTTGTTAAAACAGAGGGACGTCTGGGTGGCTCCGTGGCTGAGCATCTGCCTCCGGCTCAGTGCGTGATCCCAGGGGCTCCCCGCATGGAGCCTGCTTCTCCCTCTGCCTGTGTCTCTGCCTCTCTCTGTGTGTCTCTCATGAATAAATAAATAACATCTTTTAAAAATCTGTTAAAACTGTAGATCTCATGCTGAATGTTCTCATCTCTCTCCTCCTTTTAAAAGGGGGGACACAAGGAAACTTTTGGAGACGATAAATACATTTATTACTTGATTTTGGTTGATGGCCACATGAGTGGATATGTATGTCCAAACTCACCACATTGTATACATTAATTCGATAGCGTTTATTGAAGCACAACTGATACGCAAGAAAGCTGGGGAAACAAGGAACAGGACTAAGAAAGTAAAAATAAGTTGCCAAGAAGATAAAAAGGAAAAATATATTAAATCAGTCAGCATAGTACTTAGCAAATATATAATAAATTTATTTATATTTTACATCCTCCCTTTTATTCCTCCCCTTCCCTTCTTCATGTGCCCCTTCTACTTCTCTTCTGTCTTCTCTTGTTGAGAAAAGGAAAAAAATCATAATTTTCAGCATCAACTTGTTTACATTTGATAATCTAAAAAGAAAATCCAGAAAAGATCTTTTGGAAAGTGTGTAGATAATCGAAAGGTAGTTTCTAAGTGACAAAGTTCATCTGTGATCCTGTCAGATATGATACTTAAAATACATTCAGTGCAAGAAAATAAATAACAAGTGACATAATGAATAGAGACATACTTATCCTTCGAAAACACAAGGAGAAAGCAGATTTGTGAGGAGGCTGCTGATCACTGCAGTCAGTGCCTGCAAATCAGAATCGCCAAGGTCAGCAGTGAAATAACGTTCGACGTACTAACCTGGAGAGACTTTAAGTAGGAAAGAGTGAGGTTGAAGTGCATTTATGAACGGGGACGGGCTTAAAATGTGACCCGAGCTTACCCACTGGCCAAAACCAGAGTTTTACCAGTACGAAACAATAGTAATCAAAGAACATTTTGTAGCTCACCCTAATCCTCCTTCATTTTCCTAAAAAAATATATATACTAGTTATTCATTATTTTATTTTTGGAGAAACTTTTTGTTAAATTTCCCTCTACCTCAAGCCACCTTCTGTGAAAGCATTGATCACATGATGAATTTAAATTAGGCTTTATTAAACAACATTATGTCTGTGCTTCAGGGGCTTTCGTTTTGCATAAAAGGCCAAAATTGACATATATTCCTTTTTTAAAAGAATGAGCTCTAAAGTCTGTTAACCTTAACTTCAGTTTTAGTGCAATATTTTACAACATAAAACAAGACTCTAAGAAAATGTCATGCGGCTCTGAAATATGCACCCCCAAAATAAAATGACCCTTCCAGACTTTGGATGGCATTTTTAGGAAATGTTTAATTTGGTTTATGAGTCAGCTCTCTGAGTTGAAATGAAACTTCAAGGATTTTAGAATTGCCTCTCAACTTTCAAAAATGTATTTTTTAATAATGATATTTGTGAAGCTGAACTTAAACTTGGCTCTGGTTTAACCAGCTAAAATTTTATATTTCTTAGAATATCCTAATTCGAATTAATGCTAACACTCATATGCCATTGGGGTAGACCCTTAATATCTAATAAGTATATAAAGAAATATATGCAGTTCTGGGATGATGAATCCCAACCATTCTACCTAATGTGTGAATAATCTTTGCTTTAGCCCTACATGGTGGTTGCTTACTCTCTGTTTAAATACCCCACTGTCAGGGACATCCTCTACTTTGGTAATATAAATTTACTGTTAAAAAAAAAATTCTTCGGGTCCTCAGGATCTTTGTAATTTCTATGTAAGATACTAGCTAAGAGCACAGTCTTTGGAGCAGCTTATGTAGATTAAAGCAATGGTGAGTGGGTACATGATTAACAACCTGAACTGATTTAAAGCTAAAGGGGTTGATTTGTAGCATTTGGCACATTTGTAATATGAATATTTCCCTCATGTTTAATTTCAGGCTATCAACATGACCTTGCTGAGCACAGAATTGGGAAGAGGTGAACACAATCAGTTCTTGAGAGGCATTAGGAGGTGTCTCCAGGACACCAATTATTAAATCTCAACTCTACTATCCAGAAACTATGATATCGGGGGTAATTTATTTAAATATTAATCATGTTTCACTTCTCTCAAACAGAGAGTGATATAAAAGAGCACCTAGACCACCTAGACCATAGATTGAGAATTAAATGATCTGCGCTGTCCAGCACAGAGGAATGCTGCGGAAGTGCTCACTATCATTATTAGTATTCTGTTCATCTGCTGGCGCCTAAGACACGATACTTTAGATCCTCCTTTTACTTTATGGTCATGCAAATATTTGAATCCAGATACTATGTTTCTTCGAGATCATTACTTCTGAAATAAAAATCTTAGTTATGATTAGTTTTCCTGAAGTATATTTTTAGATGCTCTTCACATTCCTCTAATTGATCGCTCAAAGAGATTGTACATTAGAGACTCACCCCACACCCCATTGCCGGAGATGTCAAAAGTTTCATGGTAATCCAATTTCTTGTATATCTTGATGAGATTGGCAACAGTCAGCCGGACTGTCCTTTTAAGGTAGGGTCTGCTTCCCATGTCTCCAACACTTTTTCTTCATCTGGGGTGCTGACCATGTCACTAATGCACTTTTCCTGCTTGCTCTCATTAATGGATTTGAATTTTCATGCTCCCAAGTTAGTAGATGTTTGTGTTAATTTGAGGCACCCTGAAACAAATATAACATCCCAGATGTGACATAGGGAGGTTGAAGTCAAGCAAGACCATCATTGCCTTTGTGCTGGACAGTGAATTTGCGGTGGCAGGATCTAAGTTACTCATGTTTTACTTTTGCATCATCTGAAAATGAAAAAAAAAAAAAAGAAAAAAAAGAAAATTTCTCTCCCAGAAATAATTCTCCTTTTTTTCCTGGACAATTATTTTTTGAATGCATTTTTTCCAATATTCCTCAAATTTAGTGTTAAGGTGGTTGAAAGTAGAAAATGCCGTTTCTTTTTTTTTTTAATATTTTTTTCTTTTTCTAAATTGAAGTTCAATTTGCCAACATATGACACCCAGTGCTCATCCCATCAACTGCCCTCCTCAGTGCCCGTCACTCAGTTACCACATCCCCCTGCCCGCTTCCCCTTCCACTACCCTTTGTTCGTTTCCCAGAGTTAGGAGTCTTTTCTTAACCCAACTCCTTCAAAAACACAAATGCCAAAACTAACACATGAAGAAATCTGAAAAGCTGTTTTTCTATTAAAGGAATTGTATTTGTAACCAAAAACCTTCCTAGTAAGAATAAAAGAAAGCCTGAATGGCTTCATAGGTGAATTCAATCAGATATTTAAGGAAGAAATAATGGGAGCCCTGACCAATTTTTCTTTAGAAAATACAGAAGGGGACTCTCCCCAACTACTTTTTATAAGAACAGCGTAACAACCCAGGTTGAAAAGTTCAGTGTAAGAAAAGAAAATGACAAACTAAAGTCCTTCAGGAACAGAAATGCAAGAATCTGAAATGAATGATCAGTAGATAAATCTAAGAAAATGACAAACTAAAGTCCTTCAGGAACAGAAATGCAAGAATCTGAAATGAATGATCAGTAGATAAAACTAAGAATATATTAAAAATGAATTTATTCTAGAAATGGTTCTATATTAGAAAAAATATGACATAATTCACAAAATCCAATAGGATGAAGAAGAAAAATCATATCATCTCAATAGGTACAGAAAAAGTTCAAAATCTATTGATGATAACTCTTAGTGATTTTGTATAGAAGAACTATTCTCAGTGAGATAAAGCACATTAGGAAAAACCTACAATTCACAGACTTAATGGTAAAATAAAACCACCTAAACTGTCAGGGGAAAAATGATGGCACAAATAATTCAAAGTCTATTTCCAAAGCTAGATAGAACTAGATAGGCAGATTTAAAGAAACTAACCAATTAATTTAAAAGAATTATTGCATCCCTAGACAAATCCTTTCAATACTTACTATGGAGAAGACAGTGTCCTGCATTTTTTAAGGCAAAACAAGTAAGAAAACTGTTGCTGGCCTCAGACTTCTCCTCTGAAACACTTAAATTCACCAGGCAGTAAAGTTACTGCCTGGAGAATTTTTTCAGAAGAATTGAATCAGCCTTAGAGAAGGCGTTCTTTCTGTTCAAAATTAAGAGAAAAGAGAAGACTCTTTGAAATATGCAGAACTGATTTAAAAAAAAAAAAAGAACAATAGAGCAATTTAATATAGAAAGGATATCTTGGTTTGATTTTGGGCTTGAGTTTACATTAGAAAATATTTACTTATAACTAAATCTGGATAGGAGTGTCATTTATATAGAATTACCATATTTGAAAGCATAAAGGTCATTTTTGCATAATAACTGCACTTAAGCTTTAGAATCAGACGCTTGTCATTTAGATACAGCTCCTGTGTGGATTTGCTGAATTACTTCCATCTTTTGACTTGGGCACACACAAAAAAAGCATATCAGCTGGGGGTAGTTTGATGAAGGCTGTCTTCTCAGCAAGCATATGCATGAATTTCTCCCCCAAAAAGGATTCATCACTTTGTATCAATAATAACTTGTTTACTTGAAGAGACTCAAGTTTTTGTATTCTAAATATTTAATCTTATGATAGTTTTTTCTGTCTAGTTTCTCTGTACCGTTTCTCTGACATCCCTCACATACATGGCCTTCAGAAGCCTTCAGAGGCATCTAATCTATCATTTGTATAATATGTATTTTTCATATTATAGACCAAGCACAGGTTCTCCTAAGAAAATTTATAAAATATTTAAAATGTAGGAAGGAGAACACAATTAAAAATACATAACCTAGCATCCAAAAAAAGAACAAAGAAAAGCAAAATAAACCTGGAAATTTATGGCATATTTATGCCATGCATTCTTTTTCTCATTGATCCTTAAATTAAGTGGAGCTACTCTTCTCAACACATAAAGCACTATTTTTAATATTTCTCCAGTTTAATTCCCCTCATTTTAGCTAATTCTTCCCTATAATCCACCTACATGTTTTTCCAAATATGCAAGTGATTTCTTATCACCAGTCTTTGCTAAGATTATTACTCCTATGTCATCTATGTTTCACTGGCCCACTGAGCCCTATGTAAATGTCTTTGTAACTGCCCTACTTTGTCTTATTTGACTTTTGTGTAACAGTGTTGGGGTCACTTGTCTTACCTCTCGTGCTCTACCTCTAGCATCCGTGAAATAGGGGCTATCAACCTCCCTGAACAATACCAAGACAGAGGCTTGGCACACAGTAGACTTGCTAATCAATGTGTATTAAAGGATAAGTGAGGAGGATTCAAGTCAAATACAGGCATCCAAACATCTCAGACTAAGTCTGACAAAAATAAATAAAACCCATACACGTGTTTAAATCTGTCCACCAAAGCCCTCTTCCCATGACATTTTATATCCTGGCTTACGAGAAGCCTTTGCACATTTCTGTGAGAGCTGGCATCGCATCATGGGCTATGATCCTCATCAGATGGAAGATTAAGAATAATTCATTTTTTCTTCAAGTCGGATGCTGTCAGAGCATGTCTGAGCATCACACGGAGATGATTTTCTTATTTAGTATTTGTCTTTACATATCTCTTCCCCTCTCTCACCTACACCAGATACCCAAAGAGGATATACCAGATACCCAACTTTAAAGAGGCTGTGGAATCCCACCGCTCCTTGTGCCATGAAGAAGTATCTGACATTTTGTACGAGACATTGTCTACAGAACAGAACTCTAAGAGGCCAGACGTGGTAACAAAGGATTTCATTAGAAGTGACATGGTTTAAAAAAAAAAAATGTTAAAAAAGAAGTTGCATGGTTCCTTTCTTTCATGCCTTTGAGCCTGGCGGTGGGTGCCACTGTTATTTCACTTACTGGGCATCCATGTTTGCATTGGGCCTTTGCTAGTTGCCTCGTCCCTTGTCCAGCCCTCAACGCCCCTGAATGGTGAGTCCCTCTCTGTGTGCTTACGAAGCATCTCGTGGGGGATTTTCCCAAACCTCTTGTTAGGCGGTCTTGCAGCTCCTTTTCTGCTTATGTGTCGGTCAGCCCCATGAGACCTGGGCTCTGTGACAAGTGGACGGGCCTTACTCTGTGGCCTTTCTCTAGCATCTCCTCTAGCATCTTCCACCACTTGTGGAGCATCGTGGCCATTCAAGCTTCCATGTCTCTTCCCCAACTCATTCCCTCAGCAAACATTTCCTGCCTGGACTTCTTCCAGGGAAGAAGTTGTTTAAGATGTTATTTTTTTTATTGTATTTACTTGAGAGACAGTGAGCGCGAGAGAGATCATGAGAGAGGGGAACAGCAGAGAGAGGGGGAGAAGCAGACTCCCCGCTGAGCGGGGAGCCCGATGTGGGGACCCAGGACCCTGAGCCTAAGGCAGACACTTACCTGACTGAGCCCCCGGGCACTCTGGGAAAGTGAAATTCAGCTAAAATTTGCTTAAGGCAACGTTAGCAGACCCGCCTCTGCTGAGCAAACCAAGAGAGGCTCTTGCGATGTTGTCAGCCCATTCTTCTGCAAGCCGCTTCCTATCCCAAAAGGAGTCAGGTGTTTGAGAGTTGAGTCTGATGCTGATATTAAAAGAAACAAAAATCAAAACAAAACAAAATCCACATAAGGAGGAAATCTTCTAGAGGGAAGAGCAGTGTTTTATAAAACTCCTCATTAAATTAACCTCATCAGTTTAGTTAGCAACCAACTGTATGCTCTGAGTGGGATTATTTCCCGTTGCTAGACCTCATTTTTCTCACTTGTGAAAGAAAAAGGGTTGAACCAAATATCTTTTAATCCCCTTTAATCAGTAACTTCGTATGATATAGCTCCAGGCATCTGCCTACACCATATATACACAATTACTTCTTTCAAAGTTGATGGTATATTTTGTAAGAAAAAACTTCTCCTGACCACTTTTTAAAATTCTTTTGAGTTTTCGGATATAACCAGAGCTATATTTTCTCTTCACTGTCACCAAATCACTGTAGTGTAGGAAAGACAGTTTTTTCTTCATGCATGTTTTTTTTTTATTCACTTAGCAATTATTAACTGAGGACCTATTATGTATCAGGTACTACGTTAAACACTGAAAATATAAAGGCAATGGAAAATCAAGTGAGCTCCATTTAATAAATGCTGAAATCAAATGATTAGGCAGGACTAAAACCTGTGACCACCAAACCTCGTCTCTTTCTTTAAGTCAACCAATAAATCAACCATTATTCCATACAACTTTGAAGCTCCTCTCATTTCTGGGATCTGTTTTAGAAGTCAAGATTTTTTTTTTTTTTGTTTAAATCTAGGTATTTTTAAAGATGGTACTTAGCCAGAAATATATGTACTCATCTGAAAACTTGGCCTGGAAACAGTTTCCACTTGGAAACTGGCTGTACTCCCCAGTTGCCAAAAGAGCCTCATAGCAGGAATGTGACCCCAGCAAGAGAAATATCGAGTATGTGTGAGCAAAATCACTGTGGGGTTGGTGCGAAACAGCTGTGTGATTAAGGAGCCAAACTTTCAAGTAAAAAATAGAATTAATGGGATAGTTAGCCTCACTGAAAAGAAATTGAAAATGAAACATGTAACAGGCTTGATTTTCTTTTGTAAATGCTGGAAAATGAGCGTGTTACACCTGGTGCAAGGACAACATACCAATACTGACAGCAGTGCACAAATTCCACCTGTATCCTGGTCCAGGAAGAAACGAGGTAGAAGTTCTCCCATTCTTTCTTTCTCACTTTACTTAATCCTTCTTGACTTCCCATGTCCTTCATCCTGTTGTATCTCTTCTCCTCTATTCATTTTTTTATTTCTTAAAATGAGCATTGAGTCAGAAAAAGACCCTGCTGTCAAGCTGTCATGATCGATAGGGGAGATGAGACATCCACATTATGGGCAACCTGGTTGTAACTATGGTTCCTCATAGTCAGTCTTTGTTGATTACATGTAAAAAAAAAAAAATCCTGATACCTAAAAACTATAAGTGAGCACACACATTTTAAATAACCTTAGCATTTAAAAAGTCATTAGAATCATAACAAAGATTTACTTCAATCATTCTGAAAAACTGGTGAGAGTTTATGCATTTGGATGGAGGAGTTGTAAGTTTGGTACCCAGAAAAAAAATCTTTCCTTATAGATCTTGGAAACTAGCCCTTTATCTGATATGTCATTTGCAAATATCTTCTCCCATTCTGTAGGTTGTCTTTGAGTTTTGTTGACTGTATCCTTTGCTGTGCAAAAGCTTCTTATCTTGATGAAGTCCCAATAGTTCATTTTTGCAAAAATAAAAATAAAAAAATAAATAAATAAAAAAAAATCTTTCCTATAATTTTTTTGGTGAATCTGTTTCTTTCTCTTTCTCCATTTTTTTTTTATATTCCCTTCCTTAGCATTTTGCTCATCAATTTCTTATATTTTCCTTCTATTCTGGTTTTAGCCACTAGGAACTTTCTCCCTACTTGCTCTAGGATCAATAGACACCTTAAAACTCCAGACCCCCTGTCTTTCCTTGCTTCTCAGGGGCAAAATGATCTCAGACACTCCATTATTCTCTCCCTCACTGCTTTTTCTGTGAGAATTTGCATATAATTTCCAATGAATAAAATTCTCCACTTTCTTATTTCTTCTTACCTTTAATTATATTTATATTTCAGTGTGTCAAAGAAGGAAGAGATATGATGGGAGGGGTTGCTAATGGTTCCTGGTGAACATGGCCTTACAGAGAATAGAGCAGATCCTGAAAAGGGCCCAGGGGATAATAACCCAGAAGAATTTGTCAGTGCTTGCTTTTATTTTATGGAAACCGGAGTCAAATCTACAGTGAAATGCTATTGGATAATATGACCTTGTGTGTTATTTTCTGGGAACAGCCTTCACCCACTGCAGAGAATCAGATAT
Organism: Canis aureus; assembly: GCF_053574225.1. Taxonomy (NCBI): domain Eukaryota; kingdom Metazoa; phylum Chordata; class Mammalia; order Carnivora; family Canidae; genus Canis; species Canis aureus. Next base: position 1,466,109 of record NC_135613.1, read on the forward strand.
GGGAAGTATATGTGGAAAGAGAAAAAAAGAGAATCTTGACAGTATCCCTCATTACCCATACCCCTAAAGCCCAGCTCCTCCCGCCCATCCATGCTGTGGAACTAACACACTTCCCCATAAGAAGGTTTCCACTTTTGCCTAAGAGAGTGAATCCCTGTCACTTTTAATTCAGAAGGTTTTAACTATTTCAAAAATAGTTATGACAAACCCTGGTAGGATGGCATTTCCATCCTAATGTTATGGGTGGTGAAGTTGAGGCTCAGAGAAACAGGAAATTATAAATCATTTGGGAGGATTCATTCTGATCGTGTTGTGTAGACATATGTGAGTAAGTACAGGGTTTGTTCAAGGAAGAGGCACCTTCCTGCAGTCGGGGGTGTGTGTGTGTGCGTGCGTGCTGTATCTCTGCGTTTCCATGTAATTGCATCTCTGTGTCTCTTTCCGTGAGTGTACATGTGTGATTGGGTGAGAAAGAAAAATGAGAAGGGGAGGGGATGAGGTGGGATTTGGAGCAGAAGAAACGAAGGCTGTGTGCGAAATAATGCAAATCTTGTGCTTGACAAACACACGTGCGCGCACACACAATCTGTACGTCGTTGTAAAGGTGTGAGCAGTGTCCTTATTTTCTAAGCCACTTGATCTTCACGTTACTTCTTTCTACCCATCTTTCAAGTACCCACTAATCTGAAAAAAATAGATAGACTCGCTTCTCTCTGTCCCTTCTGACAAATGAAGACAGCTCTCAACAAGATGGTAATGGCAGCTCCTCCAAATTATTCTAAAAATACTGCCTGGATATCAGCCTTTGCCTGAACTGCCTTGTTATCCTAATGCAATTATGTAACTTGCTAATCTTTCTGTCAGTGCCGTAGTCAGGAGGCAGGAGGGAAAAAAAAAAAAAAAAAAAAAAAAAAAACCCTGCAAACCAGAAGGACTGAACATTTAAAGTAGAGGTGACTGATTAACCACTGCTTCTGCTGTAATATCGAGTCTGTCAGCTACTGATGTCTGGTCCCATAAAGGTTCCTAAGCTGGTCAACAGTTTTATACTCAACAAATTCACTTTAATGCCCACCAATATTAAGACCTCCCTAAGCTCTCTTCCCCACCTCCCCCACCCCTTACTCCCTGCTCTGATCATCCTAAATGCAGCCAGGGGCAGGTGATACAGCTCCATGTTCAGAGGCCACTTAGGTGAAGTCTGTCCAGAAAATGAGGGATGGATGGGGTGTCATGAAACCCACAGAGAGACTCTTTTCCTGGCCGAGTGTCATTCGTGTGCAGGAGGAATTGAACCGTCCATGGAAATCGACCAATCTTTCTGTGTGGCTACAACCCCCCCACCCCCATTAAGGGAACTAAAATCTGAAAGCAAAATTGCTTGAAGTATAAAATCATGGGATTTTAAAGCTGCGAGGAACTGAAGAAACATTTGCTTTTGCTTCAGTTGAAAGACGAGAAAAGTGAGGATCTCAGGAGTTCAGTGAGGGCGGTTGGCGTACTGAAAATAGCCTGGAGGAAATACACCCCGAAGGCTATCTCGTACAGGTCGACTCCAAATCACTCTGACTTCACTTTTTATCTGCATTTCTGAAATATGCTAAAATGAACATGTATCACTGTCTAAATTAAAAAAAGTAATATCACTGAAATAACACAAGTTTGGCAACAGCCACATCTGAACGTTCATACCGAATGTTCCCTCTGCCATTAAATGTTGGGTGGCTTCAGGTTATTCAACTTCTTGGATGCTTGGCATTATTTCCGTTTTATAAATGGGAGTACTTGTATCAGTTTTTGCAAGAGTGGTGTGAGGTCTCGACAGAATAAAATACTGAGATAAATAGCACATGATTCATTCCCCCTGTTCCCCAACTACCTTCAACAAGACACACAACTTAAATGGCTCCAACACTTACTCTCTCCCTCTAAAGACACTGCAAAAGTGTCTATTTAGGCTAAATGACACACTCTACAGTTTTCATTTCCTCTTTGGGCTTCCAGTCCCCTCTTACAACCAGGGAGCTTCTTTCAAATCCTCTGGACCACACAGATTCAGGGAGTGTCTCTGGATGATGCTGTTTTCATCACTAAGGCAGAAATCCCCCATTAAATCATGCTTGGTGATGGCAGCCCATTGAAGACCAGCAGATTTCTTTTGTCGTTAAGAACCGGATCTTCCTCTGCACAGATGGGGAGCATGGGGCCCAACGCACGGCGGACGGGTCCTCTGGGACGGTCAGTGCGACATAAGTAATAATACAGATAAAAGTAGCTCCTGTTTACTGATCACGTATATGCTCTTGGCCCTACGCTGAGTACTTTAACAGTATCTGTGTTTAATCCTTCTCATATACCCCTGAAGCAGTATGATCTTCACTGAACTGAGGCCTAGGGAGATAAAGCAAATCATTCAAGGTCATGCAGCGATTAAGTGGTAGATCTGGGAATGAGCCCTGAGTGTCGCATTCCAGACAAAATGCTCTCAGCCACCGATGTGTCGCCTTAACCTTGTTCACTGTGATTGGAAGGCTTAGGGGACAGGGTAATTGGGGACGGGATTGTGACCATGACTTGTTATGTGACAATGGAGAAAAAAGAATATGGCTAATTAAGGTCTAACGTTAATACCGAAGAAAATGTCAGCAAAGAGGTCCAGTTCTCATCACTCATTCATTCATTCTTTTTTTTTTTTCCACTTTGTAACTACTCCTTGAATGTCTACGAACCATCAAGGCTGCGTCTAAGGTATCATGAAGAATAGAGTATGATCTATATTTAGAGCTTCCTCAGTATGAAGCCCTTATTATTTACTTGGCATCAGAAGAGAAATATCTAATGTATTCCCACTCAATTTCAAATATAATTTATCTCTCAGAATGACCACATGAAGTATACAGTGTTGTCCCCATTTTAATAAACGAAACTCTAAGGCATTTAAGGATTTGCCCATTGGAAAAAAAAAAAAAAAAGAATTTGACCATTGAGTAGGTTGCAACTTTAAGAGATGTGTCCTCAACCACTCATCAGTGCTGTCTCCTGGAAAACACTGGAGCGAGAACATCCAGGTCTGTTCCCTGGTCCTGCCACTGTCTGCTTTAGTGATGCTGGCTTTGCATTTTCTCTCCCCGCCCCATCCCATAAGTGGACAAACAACGACCTATGGCACATCTTTGGTGCACAGGGGACATCTCATTGGAATCTTACTATAGCATCCTCAGTGAACAGCTGTCCGTTTCGCCCTCGTGAGAGCACTGGAAGGGTGTGTTATCATTGTCCCTTCGTACATGAGGAAACTGAGGCTCAGAGCTATAAAAGGCCTTGCCAAATGCCACAAGGTCAGCGAGCAGCAGCGTTCAAATGCACTCTCTACCGGTCTGATTCCCAAACTCACCCTGAACCTTGCAACTGCTGTCTCCATCATTATTTTTAACCCATTTGATCAATGCAGGAGCCCTGATATCTTTCACTAAAAAGAAATAAACCTTGATCACTGGCTTGGTGTTCCTATCCCAAAGACATGCTTAATTTAGGAAAATGTGTCCCGTGTGCTCACAGAGACAAAATACAGAGGCAGACTTGGATGGAAATGCATTTTAGAATTAAGAATTAATTGGACTACGTGATGGCCTGTGTGCATAGTGGCCAGGCATGCTCTGGGCTCCCTGCTCGAGAACCGTGTACTTTGTCTTTTATATCTACCTCCCTAGCCCAGTGTGCTTAATTCCTCGCTAACTCTTGGATAATTCACACCCAGGTGTTTGAAAAATGCTCCTTGGTAACTCATCTTTCAGCGTAGATCCATCGGAAGATACACACTGTAAACAATGCAGGCAACAACAACAGAATTACAAAGTACAAAGAAATAAGTAAAGATTATCCTGAACTGCAGCGCCGGAGCCACAACCCATGAATGAGTTAGTAGCCCCCACCGTCTCCCCCCGCCCCGGAGTATCTTCTCTTGTCAGTACGTGAGCATGGATGGGATGTAGGACACACAATTGTGCAGAAACAGGGTGGATATAGCTTAATGACATTTTTGGGATTGACTTGAGCATTGCTATATCTGGATTCCGGCCCTAGGTCTGGTTCTGATACAAACTGACTGTTTCTTTTAGGCAAATAAATTAATATTTCTGGTCATGAGTTTCATGATTGATGAAAGGCGAAGCTCATTCTTTTGCCCAGGAACTATGCTTTCTCATTTAATCTGGAGGAAGGGATTGGGGTGTGTGTGTGTCTAATAGCAGATCCTGAAGCAGGGAGGCTCACATTACCTGACAGTCTCCAGCTCAAGTATTCCATGCATCTGTGGTTTCATATTAATCCATTTATTGCCAAATAATTTATTGTTTTAATTATGTATAGTTTCCGTGATAACACGTCGATACCCCAGATGAAGTAGCAGTTTCAGAGGTAAGAGTAAAAAGAATAATTGAGGGTCAAGAAAGAAGGGCAGACCGCAACGTAATTTCGCCTTGCCGGGTCCTTGGGTCCATGTACATAGTATCTGAACACAGAAATATGAAGGATAATGATCTAGAAAGGGTCGGCAGTTTTTTGTTTTTGTTTTTGTTTTTTTTTCCTGTGAAGGGCCTGATAAAATTGGAGGCTATCATACAAGCCTTTATATAATCTTTGAAAGGTAAATACTTAAAAATGTAAAGCATCCTTAGCTCCTAGGCTATGCACAAGTAGGCAGGGGATGATTTGGACATGGATCATAGTTTGCTGACCCTCGATCTAAAAGATTAAAATTTATTCCGGAGACCTTTACAGAAAGGTCTTTAGCAGATGAAGTAAATAATGCGTAGGGAGAATTAAAAACGTAGCTCAAACAACAATAAAGTATTTAAAAAATTCATAAGAGTTTGGAAAATGTATTTATGAAAAAAAATCAAATGTATTTTCAGTTTTGTTTTTTTTTTTTTTTCTCCCTCAACTCCCTGGAGATGGCTCAGCCTTCTCTTTGTGGCCACTGTCCCTACCGCCCGGGCCTGGAGAGGGGACGTACGCCCCGCACTGTGTATGAGCACTGGTGTTATCCTATATGTTGGCAAATTGAACACCAATAAAAAATAAATTAAAAAAAAAAAAAGTGAAGCCAGGCTGCCAAAGCCCGGGTCTCAGGGATGGTAAACTCCTTTTCCCATATGGCATTTTTAGAGACTGCTCTCCACATTCTGCACCACGAGAGTCCTTTCCACATGCAGTTTCCTCTTTCACTTTCAAGTTTTGTTATGGGGAAATCTCATGAATACGTTATTTTAAAAGTTTGGGGATTTTAAACAGCCTCTTGATAATCTATCACCTGGAGTAAAAGGAAAACAGTTGAAATGAATGACAGTTTATGCCGTGAAAACTCAAAGGGCAGATAAGAGATCTGCCTTTTGTTTTTCCCTTTCTACAAACAGAATTGCTGAATTTAGGATATGGCGATTTCTTCCTTGAATATCTTTTGAAAGAGTGCGTGTGATTACAAAGTCCCATGAAAAAGGAAAGTGAAACTTTACGTAATTACTGCATTTTATTCCCTTAGGAGATGCAGAATTCATCCCGTTTAAGACGGGAGTTGAAAAATGCATGGATCCTATTGCTCAACCCTCTGTAGTCAACTGGAGAGTTCTCTGTATTGGCTCAAATTGGATATATTTGTATCATCTCACTTAAACTGCCTTAAAATGGAGCCTCATGCCTGAAAATAATACAGGCGCCTCCTTTGGCCTTGATTCTATCCATCTATATTTGTTCCCATCTTCAAAGATCTGCTGATGGCCGCTCGGCTCTGACATTGCTCTTTTACTTTATTTTATTTTTTATTTATTTATTTTTATTTTTTTGACATTGCTCTTTTAAAACCATCCTTAGGCTCAGGCCAGCGGCCGCTCAGGACACCACAAAGTGTCGGGATTGTCCCTCAAAGAAGCTGCTGGAATTGCCTGCCTCAGCCGGGCCAGGTGGCCGCTTGCACCCCAGCGCCCTGAAGCATGGACCAGAGAGCAACCTGGCCTGTAGCCTTCAGTGGGCAGGCGGCAAGCAAACAGGGCCAGATCTTTCTTACCCCCTTTTTTTTTAATGTGTGAGACTCTAAATGAAGTCAGATTGCAATAACTGTTGGACTATAGTCCAGAGCATCGTCCTAGGCCATGCCGCGAAGGTAATAAGGCATGAAAAATTTGGTCTCTCATCACCCAGCCTTACAACCAGCCAGGTAGTGAGTCTCTCTACAGTCTGTGATGTGGGGAGTCTGGGGTCACCACTGCATATATTACTATTATTTTGTTTTACAAAACCTAGAAAAGGCCAACGATCTGCCTAATTGCAACATTCTGGGTATCATTGCTCAGCATGGATTTTAGTTCAAAGCAACTGTGTCCCTCCCAACCTCCCTAGGCACACCGGTCAACGGGAATATCATCCTGCTTTGGTCTCTAAACATTTTGCTCCTTTTCTCATCCTCTCATCCTGTCGCTCTCTTATTCTACTCAAACAAAGAAGATGTATTCCTGCCTGGCTTCTCTTACTCTTCTTTCCATTTCTTCCCCTTGTGATAGTTCCTGCCCTGGGCAGAGCTGCAGAGCTGCAGAGCCTGACGCCGTGTACCTCTGGGCACGTCAGTTGATGAATGGTTTGGCCTGCCGTGGTTAAACTGGGTGAAAGGCTCACATATTTTTGAAGGAATGGAGATAATTGGAAGAGGAAGGCAAGAGCAGTTAAGGCTGCGCCATTCAGAAATGGGAACACTGTGTTCACAACTATTATTGTTTAGAAACTCCAAGTCAGATCATTCAAACCCCTGACCAGTTCCCCCTCCCCACCTCCATCTAGTCCAGAGAGGTGATAATGGCGTAACAGAACGCGTGCTTAGACTTCAAATAAAATATACTCTACATAGACTCAAATGTACATATAAAAGTAGATCATATGGAAAATGTCATGTCTTCAGCACTAAATGAAGTCGTGGGTCAGAACCAAAGACTTCCTGGGAGTACATTTTGAGTATTATCCATAGACAAATCACAGTTTAACAAAAAGCAGCTGGTCACCGCATGAAAGACAGTAATAAAAGGTACAAGGCTAGAAACAAAGTTGACAAAAGAGTGTAACAGACCAAAAATATTAGAATTTCCTAAACCTGTCTGTCCCTGAGGTCTTGCTCTTTGATGTGTATCTAAGTCTTTTTTTTTTTTTTTTCTCCTCAACAACTAAATCACTCTTTGGTCACAGACCAGAAAACCAGCACTGGGGAGTATTCATCTGGGAGACACAAAATAATGTGGTTTGGGAATGGCATTTTTTTTTTTTAAAGAAAGAAACTATCTTAAACTATCCATCTGGGGCACAAAAAAATCTGTCAACCATTATCAAAATGATTTACTTAAGAGCCATTTAATGAGATTCATTAATTTAAAGAGATTAAAAACAGTCTGTATTAAAGGACATTCTGACAGGAAAAAATAGGTTATAATAAAAGCTGAAAATCAGCAGTCTCTCATTTTATCAAAGACGATGCACAACTTTCAGCAAAGTCTTCTTCATTCAAAGTGAAATTCAAGATCGGATTCAATTAATAGCAGTCTTTAGGCAGAATATAAAGAAAGTTTGCCGTAGGTCAGAGTACTAACTGCACTACTGACGAGAGCACACGATGTTCAGTGTTTTCCTGGAGAGACATCATCTAAAATGAGGTGGGAAAGTTGAAAGTGAAGGAGTAAACCCAAACACATTTAACAACGGAAGGAGCAAGCTGGCCTGGGAACAAAGCAAACTTTTAACAAACTGAAAACAAAACAAAACAAAAAAAAACAATGGTCCTGTTCCTAGGTACCTTCAAGGAAGCAATTGTTTATAAGATCGGTGAGAGCATCTTTTTATATCTAAGACCTGTGTCTTGAGAGTCTATTAAGTACATTCCCCTCCTTCAAACAATAAGTCACATTTATTTTTTTTTCTTAGATACGGCACAAAAATATGTAATAAATAAAAAAGAATGACTGCCTTTGTGAGGACAGTGATTTTGTGGTAGATACGTGTAGGAAAAAATACATGGCATTTAAAGAGGTCACGTAGAGTTTAATAAGTTCTTTATAGATCTTGGAAACTATTATTCTGTATGTTAGGAAATTGAACACCAATAAAAAAATAAATAAAAAAATAAATAAAAAAAAAATAAAGAGGTCACGTAGAAATATGCCCATTTATACTCATCCAAGATACACATATGCACATGTACCCGTCAGCATCTGTAGGTATATGGGACTGAAGAGTTGGGATGCGTGACTCTAAGTATCGAGGTGAATAACTTTGACCCCAGAAGAAACAGAGTTGGAAGGTGTTGTGTTAGTGGGTCCTCTAGGAAGCAGGTGCTGAGATGGAGATAGGAATGCAAAGGTGTTTGGGGGGCTAATATTGTTTTTTTTTTTAAGTTTTTATTCAAATTTGTTAGTTAACCTACAGTGTCATATTAGGTTCAGGTATACAATAGAGTGCTTCAAAACTTCCGCACACCCCTGGGTGTTCATCACAAGTGCCCTCCTTGATCCTCATCACCTGTTTCGCCCATTCCCCTACCCACCTCCCTTCTCGTAACCATCAGTTCTCTAGAGTTGAGTCTGTTTCTTAATTTGTCTCTCTCTCTCTCTCTCTCTTTTTCCCCTTTGCTTCTTTATCTTGTTTTTTTAAGTTTCACATATGATTGAACTCATGTGGTACTTGTCTTTCTCTGACTTAGATCACTTAATATTAGACTCTCTATCTCCATTCAAGCCATTGCAAATTGCAAGATTTCTTTTTTTTTTCTTTTTCTTCTTCTTTTTTTTTTTTTTTTTGTGGCTGATTAATACTCCATTGTATCTCCACTTCTTTATCCATTCATCAATCGATGGACACTTGGGCTGTTTCCATAATTTGGCTGTTGTAGGTAAAGCTGTTATAAACATCAGGGTGCATGTATCCCTTCAAATTAGTTTTTTTTTTAAATTTTTTTTTTTTTCGTATTCTTCGGATAGATACCTAGTAGTATGGTTGGTGGATCCTAGGGTAGTTCTGTGTTTAACTTTTTGAGGAACCTCTGTGCTCTTGTCCAGGGTGGCACTCCCCCCAACAGTACAAGAAGTCTCCCTTTTCTCCACATCCTCACCAACACCTATTGTTCCTTGTGTTGTTGATTTTGGCCATTTCTGAGAGGTGTGAGATGATAGCTCATTGTCTGGATTTGCATCTCCCTGATGATGAGTGATGACGAGCATCTTGTGGGCCACCTGTATGTCTTCCTGGAGAAATGTCTGTGCATATCTTCTCCTGATATTTTAATTGGGTTGTTTTGGGGTGTTGAATTTTATAAGTTCCTTACATGTTTTGGATACTAACCCTTTATCAGATATGCCATTTGCAAATATCTTCTCCAATTCTATAGGTTGCCTTTTAGTTTTGTCGATTGTTTCCTTTGCTGTGCAGAAGCTTTTTATTTTATGAAGTCCCAGGGGTTCATTTTTCCTTTTGTTTCCTTTGCCTCAGGAGATGTGTCTAGTAAGAAGTTGCTATGGCTGATGTCAAAGACGTTTTTGCTGGTGCTCTCTTATAGGATTTTTCTGGTTTCAGGTCTCACATTGAGGTTTTTAATCCATTTTGGATTGAATGACTGACTGATTGATTGATTGATTTTTTTTTTTTTTGCATTCTGTAAGAAAGTGGTTAGTTTCATTCTTCTGCATGTTTGTGTCCAGTTCTCCCAGCACCATTTGTTGAAGAGATAATCTTTTTTCCCATTGGGCATTCTTTCCTGCTTTGTCTAAGATTAATTGAGCATATAATTGTGGATTCATTTCTGGGTTTTCTATTCTGTTCTGTTGACCTGTGTGTCTATTTTTGCGCCAGAACCCATACTATTTTGGTTAATACAGCTTTGTTGTATAACTTGAAGTCTGCAGTTATTATGCCTCTAGTTTTGTTTTACTTTTTCAAGATTGCTCTGGCTATTAAGGGTCTTTCATGGTTGCATACAAATTTTAGAATTTCGTGTTTTAGTTTTGCGAAAAATGCTGCTAGTGTTTTCAGGGAATTGAATTAAATATATAAATTGCTTTGAGGAGTATAGATATTTTAACAACGTTGTTCTTTTAATCCACAAGAATAGATTGTCCTTCCATTTCTTTGTGTCTTCTTCAATTTCTTTCCTCAGTTGTTTTATAGTTTTCAGAATACAGGTCCTTGACCACATTGGTCTGGTTTATTCTCAGGTATCTTATTGTATTTGGTGAAATTGTAAATGAGATTGATTCCTTAATTTCTTTTTCTATTGCTTCATTGTTGGAGTATAGAAATGCAACTGATTTCTGTATATTGATTTTATATCCTATGACTTTACTGACTTCGTTTCATTTATAGCATTTTTTTTTTTTTTTGGTGGAGTCATTTAGGTTTTCTGTATTTAGTATCATGTCATCTGAAAATGGTGAAAGTTTTACTTATCCCTTGCCAATTTGGATGACTTTTTTTTTTCCCTTTTGTTGTCTGATTGCTGTGGCTAGGACTTCCAGTACTATTTTGTATCAAAGCAGTGAGATTTGGGATGCCTGAGTGGCTCAGTCAGTTAAGTGTCTGCCTTTGGGGTCCTGGAATGGAGCTCCATGTTGGGCTCCCTGCTCAGCAGCGAGTCTGCTTCTCCCTCCCCTTCTGCTCCTCAACCCAACTTGTGTGCTCGCTCTTGTTCCCTGTCTCTCTCTGTCTCTCTGTCTCTCTGTCTCTGTCTCTGTCTCTCTCTCTCATGCGCAAATAAGTAAATAAAATCTTTTTTTTTTTAAGTAGTAAGAGCAGACATCCCTGGTATATTCTTAACCATAGAGGAAAAGCTCTGTTTTCCCCCATTGAAAATGAATTAGCTATGGGTTTTTCATAGATGGTTTTTATTATGTTGAGGTATGTTCCCTTTAAACCCACTTTGTTGAGGGTTTTTGCTTGTTTGTTTTTAAATAAAGAATGACTGTTGTATACTTTCTCAAATGTTTTTTCTGTGCCTATTGAAATGTTCATATGGTTCTTATCCTTTCTCTTACTGATGTGATGCATCACATTGATTGGTTTGCAAATTTGAACCACTCTTGCCACCCAGGAAGAAATCCCACTTGTTCCTGGTGAATGATTTTTTTAAATGTATTGTTGGATTTGGTTTGCTAGTATTGTTGAGGAGTCTCGTATCTGTGTTCATCAGGGATAGTGGCCTGTAGTTCTCTTTTTTTAGGTGTCTTTATCTGGTTTGGGTATCAAGGTACTGCTGGCCTCATACAATGAATTTGGACATTTCCCTTCTCATTGTATTTTTTTAAAATAGATTGAGAAGAATGAGTGTTATTTCTTATTTAAATATTTGGTAGGATTTGACTGTGAAGTCCTATAGCCCTGGGCTTTTATTTGCTGGGAGTTTTTTGATTACTGATTCCATTTCTTTGTTGATGATTATTGGTCTGTTCAGGTTTTCCATTTCTCCTTGCTTCAGTTGTGGTACTTTATATGTTTCTAGGAATTTATTCGTTTGTTCTAGGTTGTCCAGCTTGTTGGCATATTATTTTTTATAATATTCTCTTATGATTATATTTCTATGGTGTGGTTGTTATTTCTTCTCTCTCATTTGTGATTTTATTTTATTTTTTTTTAGTCCTTCCATTTTTTTTTTTCCTTATATGTGTGGCTATAGGCTTAGCAATTTTGTTGATTTCTTTTCAACGGACCAGCCCTTGGTTTCGTTGGTTTCTTTATACATATTTTTTTCTTTTTAATATATATATTTTTTAGTTTCTTTATCATTTATTTCTGCTCTAATCTTTATATCTTTTCTTGTGTTGTCTTTAGGCTTCATGTGTGTTCTTTTTCTAGCTCTTCTGGTGTGAAGTTACATTATTTGATATTTTTCTTGCTTTTTGAAGTAGGCCTATATTACTTTATATTTCTCTATTAGAACTGTCTTTGCTATATCCCAAAGGTTTGGGACTACCATTTGTTTGTTTCCATGTATTTTTTAAAATATCTTCTTTGATTTCCTGGTTGACTCATTTATTGTTGGGTAGCATATTGTTTAACCTTCATGTATTTGTGTTCTTTTTACATTTTTTTCTTATTGTTGCCATAGTTTTATGGCATTGTGGTCAGAAAAGATGCATGGTATGACTTCAATCTTCCTATATTTGTTGAGGCTTGTTTTCTAGACTAATATGCAATCTTGGAGAATATTCCATATGAACTTGAAAAAATATGTATTCTGTTGTTTTAGGATAGCATGTTCTGAATGTGTCAGTTAAGTCCATCTGATCCAATGTGTCATTCGAAACCATTGTTTTCTTGTTTATTTTCTGCTTTATTGATCTGTCCATAGATGTAAGTGGGGCGTTAGTCTCCTACTCTTATTGTTTTATTTTCAATTAGTTCTTTTGTGTTTGTTACTGTTTTTTTATATTTGGCTGCTCCCATATTGGGTGCATAAATATTTTCAGTTATATCTTCTTGTTGGATTGTCCCCTTTATTGTTATATAATGTCCTTCTTTGTCTCTTGTTGCAAACTTGGTTTAAAATCTAGTTTAGGGGCACCTGGCTGGCTAAGTTGTGGGAGTGTATGACTCTTGATCTTGGGGTCATGAGTTCAAGCCTCATGTTGGGGATAGAGATTACTTAAATAAATAAAAAGAATTTAAAGTTTAATTTGTCCAATATAAGTATTGCTACTCCAGCTTTCTTTTGACATGCATTTGCATGATAAATATTTTTCCATTCCCTTACTTTCAATCTGAAGGTGACTTTTTAGGTCTAAAATGAGTCCCTTGTAGGCAGCATATAGAAGGGTCCTGTATTTCTATCCTTTCTGACACGCTGTGTCTCTTTATTAGAGCATTTAGTCCATATACATTTAAAATAATGATTGACAGATATATACCTACTGACAGTTTATTACCTATTTTCTGATTGTTTCTGAAGCTTTTTTCTGATCGTCTCTTTCATGTTTTGCTGATTTTCTTTAGAGATATATTTAGATTTCTTTATTGTTTTTCTTTGCATGTTTATTGGTTGTTTTTGATATATGGTTACAATTAGGTTTGTATATAGACTCTTCAGAGTTTATATTATGTTAATGTTCAAGTTTGACGCATTCTTTTCTCCTCTCCATATTTTATGAATATATTATATTTTATGTCCCTTTTTTTTGTGTGTGAGTTCCTTGACTGATTTTTACAGAAATATTCATTTTTACTGCTTTTGTGTTTCCTGCCTTTATACTGTCACTTTTGGTCTCTCCTTTCCACTCAAACAGCCCTCTTTAATTTTTCTAGCAGGACTGGTTTACTGGTCATGAATATCTTTAGTTTTTGTTTATCTGGGAAGCTTCATTTCTCCTTCTGTTCTGAATAATAGCTTTGCTGGACAGATTATTCTTGGCTCCAGGTTTTTGTCCATCCAGCACTTTGAATATATCATTCTACTCCCTTTTGGATTGCCAAGTTTCTGTTGAAAATCTTCCAGGTAGCCTTATGGATTTTCTCTTGCAAGTTAATAACTACTTTTGACATGCTGTTTTAAAGATTTTTTTTCTTTATCAATATATTTTGCAAATTTAATTACAGTATGTCTTGGTGTTGACCTGCTTCTGTTGATTTTTATAGGAATTCTCTGTGCCTCCTGGATCTGGATGTCTGTTTCCTTTCAGCCCCCTTTTCTCTCTTTTCTCCTAGGACTTCTATTATACAAATGTTATTATGTTTGTAGCAGTCATTAAAGTCCCTAAGTCTGTTCTTATTTTGCATAATTCTTTCTCTCTTTCGTTCAGCTTCATTGCTCTCTATTACTTTGTCTTCTAGGTCATTAATTTGTTCCTGTCCTTCCTCTAGTCTGCTATTCATTGTATCAAGCATGTTGCTAGTCTAGTTTATTGAACTCTTCGTCTTTGATTCATTCTTTTTTAACTCTTTTATCTCTGTGTAAGGGTCTTACTGATGTCTTCTTTTCTCAAGTCCAGTGAGTATACTTAGGATCATTGCTTTAAATTCTTCATCAGGTGTGTTACCGATAAACTTTTTCACTTATATCTCTGACCCTGGCCTTATCTTGTTATTTCATTTATGATAAATCCCTTTGTCTTTGCATTTTGTCTAAGTTTCTGCCTTCTTTTCTCTGTTAGAAAGAGGAGAGATCATGCAGTGCCTAGAGCCTGGTGTCTCTGGTGTGTGCTGTGTATGCTCTGATACTGTGTTCTGGCTGCATTAACCTTCAGGCCAGTTGTCTGCAGAGGCTCTCTTTGCCTGCTATGAGCATTATTTAGTCTCTGGCCTGAATGTAGTGAATTTTAACTAGGGGTGTTCTGGTCTATTTGTGACATGAGACCTGTCACCTCTTCCACTGGAACTGAGACCCTGCAGAACTCTCTGGGCAAGAGACTGAGTGTAGGCAATGGTTTGTGCTGGTCATCTGGGGGGAGAGATCACCCTACTGGGGTTGAGGCAAGCATGACTGAGATGAGAAGTTTCCACCAGAGTGCAGAAAGGTGGGGTTTGATGTAAGAAAGTTTGATTGCCACTGTTGGTCTTGTACTGCTTCCAACAGGTGACCTTTTGTTCATGCTGATGGGGAGGGAAATGGCACCAGCCAGCTCCTTTGTTCTCTGAGAGTTGTTTCTGTGAATGTTTTTTAGGGATACACTCTTAGAAGAGGAAGTAATCTCCCCTCTGTGTACCCCAGGCACTCTTCAGATTGCTATTTCCATGTTGTATGCCTCCAGTTTGTTTGTCTGCCTTCTCTCCAGAATCAGCATTGTGCTCTCTGGTCTCTATCCCAGTCATACCTAGTGAGTTTTAAAACTCTAAACTTTAAGCCCTACTTGTTGGAAGAGCTCCAAAAGTTCAGCCCCTCATTTTCCATGCCAAAGACTCTCCAGAAATGTTCTTTTTGTGCATTTGCCTGTGTGCTTCTCTTGTTTTCTCCCCTCCACAGCAATCATGATCCATTTCTCCCTTAACCACATTTCCACACTTCCTACATTCTTCAGTGTGGCTTCTTCTTTCCCTTTAGTTGTAGAGTTTCTTCTGTTGGTCTTGATTTATGAGGTATTTAGGGTGATTCAATAGCTATCTAGTTGTGTTCGTGGGATGAGGTGGCCCTGCTAGGGTCTTCCTACTCCACTACCATATTCCTGCTCCCTGGGATAATGTTTTTAAAAGGGAAAAGAGAGCAGTAGTGGGATTGTACAGGGAAAACTCCAAATCATGATATGGATCATTTCCTGTGGGAAAGAAGAGGCATGGTTGCAGGATTGGACAGGAAGAGCCTCAAATTGAAATGTAGATTTGGAAATTTCTTTGGGAAACCAAAGGAGAATCCAAAGCAAAGGTTTCTCACTGGATAAATCCAAGGTAGATAGAAATAGCCAAGTCCCAGTTACTCTGTTGAGTATAGTCACTGGTGAGGGCTGCCCAGGAGGAGCATGACCTTAGCAGGAAAACTGAGATGGATCCTGAAGACATTAGTGGGTGAAGGCTGTTAGCTAACTGCACTTGTTGCCATTGGACAGAAAGTTCTTTGTTCAAGGGAGCTCTGAGCAACATACCTTTATAGCTGCCACGGCAAATTCCCCCCTGCCTTTCAGTTCCATGGTGCTTTACTCCTTTGACTTCAAAGAACATTTTAGTTGGAGAACATAGTCTTACTCTATACATTTTTTTCCCTTAAAAATTTCATTTCAAGCAGATTAAATGACTTGGACAGGATCTCACATCATTTGTTGGAATCCTCTAAGTAATTTTAAGGTCATTTTTCTACTGAGTCACAATTCCTTCTTTAAACACACAACATATTTGATGCTCATGAGACTATTTCTTTAAGTACTGAGTTTTAACTATGCCTATTGTCCTATTTTCCTTTATTTACTACATATTTACACCAAACATGTTGCTATAAGCTTTATTTTAACATTTTTTCTTTGTTAAGGTTACTGTTATAAAATTAAATGTCTGAAAAAGGAAATTAATTTTCAAGCAGTGAAGAAGATGTATTTATGTATGTATGCATTTATTTATTTATTCATTTATTTAAGAGTTTATTTATTTATTCATGAGAGACACAGAGAAAGGCAGAGACACAGGCAGAGGGAGAAGCAGGCTCTATGCAGGGAGCCCCATGTGGGACTCTATCCCAGGACTCCAGACTCCAGGATCACGACCTGAGCCAAAGGCACTGCTGAGCCGCCCAGGGATCCCCTACAGTGATGAAAATTTAAATGGGAATGCTTCTTGACTGACATCATCTCTTCTTTTCCCCAGCAATTACTAATTTGACCATTTCTCCTTTTAATTCTTCCAGTGGTTCCAACACAATTCTAAAATGATGATACTCTTTTCCTCTGTTTCTTGTTATGTTATACTTGGCTATAAGCTGTGAAAGTTGGTGGATTTATCTCTCTTTAAAACATTACATCTTCTCTCCATGCCTAGTGTTTGCAATATACAAATAATATTTAAGTGATAAAATGTTACTGTTTCCTTATCTCTCAGCTATAGACAATTCATCTTGTCTCTCTACTATGTAATCTATAAACCTCTTCTTCACGTCTTCCCTTTCTTAGGCTTCTGAACGCTATTGGTTATACCATCATTTTTTTAATATTATGGTTTATGACATTTACATTTTCTGCTGCAATCTAGAACAGTTGTCACCTTTTTTTTCTGAATTTTGCATACCAAAGTATCAAACAAGAAGGTAATATAATCTTATGTTTCTAAATCTGTGATGCTCACATGAGAAGGTTTGGAATGACAGGGTCTAGTAGTTCTTTTCTTTTAATATGCAATAGGTGAAAAATTATGCAACATTTTATTTTATTTTGACTTATATAAGTGCCACAGATTGCTTATATAGATTTTTCTTCAATTTTATTTTTCACCCTCTGTGGACAGAAATATATATATATTTCAGTTATATACATATAATGTATATTATCACCTTCAAAAAGTTTATTTTGTGTGTCTTTTTTTTTTAAAGGTTTATTTATTTATTTTAGAGAGAGACAATGTGCAAGTAAGAGGGGCCTAGAGGGAGACGCAGAGAGAGAATCTTGAAGCCAACTCCCCACTGAGCATGGAGCCCAATGCAGGACTCAGTCCCAGGACCCTGAGATCTTGACATGAGCTGAAATCAAGAGTCAGGTGCTTAACTGACTGAAACATCCCTGTGTGTGTGTCTTTTAAAAAATAATTGATTTTACTCATTATTAGTGTCTCATAAATATTTTTAGATATGGCCTTTTTTATCTCAAGGGTTATTTTAAATCTAGAGTCTCTTTTTATAGTGCTGCTATTGTTTTAAAGATTTATTTGTCTTTTTTTTTTTACAGGATTACTTGCTGAAATATTTTTTAAAAATTCTGAGTAGAAGGTAAATTTTCTGTGGCCATTCCTGCCTGAAAACACATAATTTGTCTGTAGACAGCTTTCTAACTTCAAAACCATTTTATTTTTTATTTTCAATATAATTCTAAACATTCTATTTTTTTCTAAAATTAAAGTTTATTTTTTAAATGTTGAAACAATTGTAGATTTGTATGTATACCTGTAAAAAATAATTCAGAGTATAATTCTCTGTACCTTTACCCAAGCTTCCCACAATGTTAGCATCTTGCAAAACTATGACACAATATCACAACTGGGATATTGATATTGTTACCTACATTCAAGATACAACACTTTCCATCTCAGCAAGGATCCTTCTTCTTGCTTTTTTACAGACACTCTTCTCTCTCTTCCATGCACCCTGCTGATAAATCACAGGTAACATCTGATCTCTTCTCCATTTCTCTAATGTTACCATTTTAATCTTGTTTTATACATGTAATAATACAACATGTATCATTTTGAGGTTGCTGTTTTCACTTAGCACAATTTCTTAATTAATTAATTATATATATATATATAATCAATCCATACAGTCCTCTAAATTCAGGTAAATATTGAGAATGGAGGAGTAGTCACTACCTATAAATGTCACTAGGACCATCTGCCTTAGAACTCTTGGAGTGTTGGTAAAAATGAAAATTCAGTGCTTCTGCCCATGACTACTTAATCTAAATATTGGTGTTAGGCCTGAAATAGTCATAAATATGTTCATGACAGTATTTGAGAAACATAATCCCACAGGAATGTTCTAGGAAAATATAATTCCTTGAGATTAAGGTAGCTGGGTTTGTTGTTAATATAAAATCCTTAAATAACTAGGCATAGATAGGAAACTGTGCATATCATGTGGCATCCACTTTTCCAAAAGCATCTGCTACAGTGTTGAGGCCAATGCTGCAAAATCAAAGAGCAAAATAGATAAATTAAAAAGGTCACATGAATTGTCTTTTTCCCCCTGTGGTAACTGAGCCTTTTTTAACCAGACAGGAAGATACATTTTGGCAAATGACATACAGACAAATGACATTTTTCACAGAAATAGAAAAAAACAATCTTAAAAATTCATATGAAACCACAAAAGAACCTCAATCACTAAAGCAATCTTGAGCAAGAAAAACAAAGCTGGAAGCATCACACTTCCTGACTTGAAACCATATTACAAAGTTCGAGCTATCAAGACCATATTATTCTGACTTAAAAACAGGCAGATAGACCAATGGAACACAGTAGAGAGCCCATAAATAAACCCACACATATGCAATCAACTAATTTTCAACAAAGATGCAAAGGATATAAAATGGGGAAAGGAAAATTTGCTCAGTAAGCAGTGTTAGAAAAATTCAATATTCACATATGAAAGAATGAAGCCAGATCCATATCTTACACCATGTACAAAATCCAACTCAAAATAAAGACTTCAGCATAAGACCTGAAACCATAAGTACTCTGGAAGACAACATAGAGGAAAGTCTACCTCTTAACATTACCTTTGGCAGTAGGTTTTTGGATTTGACACCAAAAGCACAGGCAGCAAAAGAAAAATAGATGGGGCTCTATCAAACCAAAAGAGCTTCTGCACATCAAAAGAAACCATCAACAAGCTGAAAAGGCAACCTATAGAATGGGAGAAAATATTTGCAAATCATATATTGATTGGATGGGCAGTTGATATCCAAACTATGTTAAGGAACTGATGCAAGTTGATGGCATAAACAAATAAATAAATAACCAAACTACCTGAATTAAAAGTGGGCAGATGAACTGAATAGATGTTTTTTTTGCAGTGTCAATATGTTGACTACCCCATTTGATCTCTGATTTAATAGTCTGAATCAGCATTCTTCCTTACGTTGAATTTTTTTTTCTGTAGCTTCTTTGTAAATAGTAATATGAGGATAAATGTGAATGAGTGTCAATTATGTTCCAACCAGTGTATATCCTTTATCACACTAATCTTCACCATAATTTTCAAGTAGGTATTATCTCTGCTTATAAATAAAGATGCTAAGACTCAGGAAGTTTAAACAATTCCTCAAAGGTCACATAGCTTGTAAAGGAAGATGTCCAGTTGTCTGACTCTGAAATTCATTTTTCTTTCTACTACATAACCCTGCTCTTGTCATTCATCCTATCGAGTGGCCTTCTCAGAAAACCATCTTTGACAACTGCCCCCACTCCCAACTGGAGTTGGAGCAGTTTCCTGTAAGGTACAGTTTAACAGAGAAAGCCCATGCTGCTGCCACTTTGCCTGAATTTGGTTTACTGAAGTCCTTAAACTGCAGCTCCGTGGATGCCCCACTCCCTTGTATTTTCAGAGGATCAGAAGCATTTAAACACAAAGTAAACATAGTTTATATGCAAAATTAACCATTTAATACTTATCAGCAGATTTCTTTATAAGAAAAAAAGACCTCTCATCTATGAGATAGCTGTTTGTCTCCAAATACCTACATTTTATAATTTCATAGCTTATTTTCTTTAGTTTTTCTTTTCTTTTCCCTTTTTTTTGTTTTATTTAACAGAATACTCCCACAATTTGGTTTTTAATGAAAACCTATAGATAAAAATAAGTATGCTTTTGAAAGTGGTTGAGAGATTTGGCAGTGTTGTTACCTTGGCAACATTTATAAAGAGTGCGCCAAAACTGTTAAGTAACAACAACAGCAACAACAATAAATGGTATAATACTACTCATCAGGAAAAAACCAAGAATTTCCAAAAAACTTCACTGAATCTGTGAGAGAAATCAGTCTACAGAGTAGAACATCCGACAAATTAACGTTATACAGTGAAGATTAGCAAATTTCAGTGCAAGTGCTACCGCATGTCTATAACACCATTAATAGCAATTCTGAGTTCTGCAGACCTAGGTCACATAGAGGTAAATATATTAATAACAGGTGCATCCATTTTACAAAACAGAGGTAGGGGATTATATTCTGGTTAGGTCTTGAAAATTTAGAAAGCCTTTTTATAGGGAAAATGACAAGTTGACTTTTAAAGATTAAGAGTTGACCTAGTAGGACATGATGGAGGAAGGACAGTCCTCGGTAAAGGAATACATGGTAATGCCACTACACTGAGAGAGCTTTACTGTCCCTGGATGATTGTGGGCTGAAGCTAGAGCCATTAATTATTGGGGCACAGGAATTAGCTCTAATTATTTCTTCAGCTGGATACTAGTTTGGTTCAGCTTTCAGTCTTATGACTTCTCAGAAACCTAGGAGGCTGATCCCTACCATAGAAATCAAACTCAAGGTGGGGGGATGAGACTTGACAAGCCTTGGCCTGTGGTCAGATTCTGAAGTTTGCCTACATTAGGGGATAGGACTCATTTTTAACAAGTTCCTGAGGCTCCAGTGATAGATTTTATCAAGAGGCCATATTTTGAAAAAACTTCAGTGAATACCATGGGATGGGAACTTATAAATGGTTTTGAGAAGTTTTTTGTTTTTTGTTTTTTTTTCACTCATACCCACTCAGCCACACTGAGTAAGTAAGAACATACCATTTCCTCTAGAGTATCTCTACATGACTTACCCTGGGTCTTGACAAAGCTGGTTTTTATTTTTATTTATTTATTTTTACTGTGTATCTATGTCCTTTAGAACAAAGAGTGTATTTTATTCATCTCTCTCTTTAGCATAGCCCCTAAGATTTAATCTATGGGTGAGCAATAAATATATAATGAAAGGAAGTTACGTTTTACGTCTGGGCTGCTGATCCAACAGGAGGCAAAGGGCTAAGTTGGTAACTTGAACCAGTGAGCATTGACTGGAAGTGGGTCACTATCATCCATTGGCTTTGGGACATATCAGTCAAGTAGTCTCTGCTGATGAACTAAGACTTAAAAACAAGCCTAAAAAACAGGTAGGGTTGGAATTAATGGAACAGGAAATTAATAGGGAGTCTTAGCATTTGCTTCTAGTTAGTTAAGACCAAACACTGGAGATCATCAGTGGCTTTCTAGGATTATAGGAACTGAAAACCCCCTAAAAACAGTCGATTTAAATGGTAGCTAAGGTAGAAAGATATCAGATTTGTCATGGGCAAATATTTGGGAAGGAAGATGGTCACCAAAAATAGGCAGAAAAGAACTACCTGCTGTTTGAAGGCAAGAAAAGATCATTATCCCGAGGGAATACAGGCCTTTCTCTAGAGCCTAGAGATTGGATGATATCCACGTAGGAATGTAGGGTATGGTGAGGCACAACCATAAAGCTAGAAGTCGAGAGTAAGAGTCTGTAGCTTTACTTGGTTTCCTAGTCTGAGATGACCTAAGATTACGCTGAGCGTTGAAATAGTATTGACAAGACCTAAGAATACGCTGAATGGCAGAAAGGTGATTCAAAATCTCATTTCTAGATGTCTCCCACCCTACTTCCTGCCTGGGTAAAGTAACTCTATATACTTTAAACTCTTTTTCTCCAGCTTTAACTTAGTATTTTTGAACAAAGTCACCTTCTTGATCTAAAGTATTTTCTCCCTCTGGAGAGATTGTAATAAAAAGGGAGAAGATTCATAGCACATATTTTAACTCAGAAAATCCGTGTAAATACAGTGAGTGAGAAGTCTCTGTGGATCCCAAAGAGATCTATATACATAAGCCTGGGTGGGGGCTCAGTATTATTGTTTGAACTTTTTTTTTCCCCATACAAAATGAATCATTGTAAAGAATTGCTAATTAGTTGATGAAGGATATTCACCCTTAAATTTTTAAAATTTATTTTTTTTTAAGTAATCTGTACACCCAGTGTGAGACTCCATCTCCTAGCCATAAGATCAAAGGTCACATGCTCTATTGACTGAGCCAGCCAGCTGCCCCATCCTTAAATTTTTTAACTTGAAATAAATAGAAAGTGATTGATAATGGAGAATGTGTGCCTGCAATCTGCTGCTTCAGATTGGGGGACATAGACAGTAGGGTGTGAGGAAACGTAGAGAGACATCATGGTTATGTTTGCAAGGCTAGATTTGAATCACATCTTCAGCCTTTTACTAGCTGTGTGACTGAGCCTACTGCTCAACCTTTCTGTGCCTGTATTTTTATGTAAGCAGGAAAGATTTGCAAAGTAGGACATTAGTAACACGTAGCTTATAAGGCTAAAAGGAGTTAACCTGCATAAAGCATTTTGATTGGTTCCTGGCAGTTAGTGGACATACTTAGTGCCCAGTAAGGATAACCATAATATTTCAGGGTTCTGGTCTTTTTCAAGCACGGCTAAGACTACATGCTGTGTCTACCAGGTCATCAGTCAAAAATGTTACGTGGTGATAAAATTCTAAGCACCAGGAATAGAGCAAACAGAGGCAGGATAATTTAGCTAAGTAAAGGAGCATCTCTGGCCTGCTAAAGGGCAAATCTCTCCTCCACCATTTGTCTTACTCTCTGTATCTCTAAGATGAGGAGCTTAATAGCTTTACTTCTTTATGGATTTGTAGGGAGGACTAAATGCTGAATTGAGTGCCTTGTGTTTCTTCTATAATTTAATCATCAATCATGTGCAATAGGCATTGCTGTTGTCCCCATTTTAAAGATGTGGAGGCTGAGGCTCAGAGCAGTTTTGCAGGTTTATCAGTGCCCTATCTTTTTTTTTTTTTTTAGTGCCCTATCTTTAATAAGCAGCAGGACTCAAGCCAAAGACTATCTTAGTCCAAATGCTGTGCTCATAACAGTGTCCTTGAATAGCATCTAAATGTCAGAGGACCCAAGGCTTTGGGGGAGAATCAGCTAGTCTAATCCTCACTTGTTACAGATTTATGAATAGGATTAGGTTGACACAAGAGAAAGCAATAAAATGAGTAGCTGTTTCATCCCAGCAGATCAGGTGTTAGGTCTAGGTTGACTTGTCCTTTGATCTGAAAAAGATGAATAATGCAATTATTAAGGATGGATCTGCCTTTCCCAATAGTTCCATTCCAAAGACGTTCAGGATCTTTTGTCTTTCAACCATTCTTGCGATGGCGTCCCGAGAGAACCCTTCACATGGCAGGTGCTCCAGTCCATTCACTCCATGTGTGCTTATTAGAATTGTTCATTTCTAAACACTTGATACAAGTATTAACGTCTTAAATTAGCTACTCTAAAAGGGTAGGTGTTAATTTCTATATTATTTTACACAGACAGGGGTGGTGTGATTCTCCTGTTTGATATACCTAACAGTTTGGCCACACAGGAACCCACAAGCTCTCCCTTGCTCTGTCTTATTTGGGAATTGGTTATTCAGTACAACTTAATGATTGATAACGTGGGGCGTAAAGCCGTTTTTTTCAGATTTAAATCTTGGACGGCCATATGAGAACTGTGTCAACCTGTGTAAGATGATGTAACTATTGGTACTTCAGTGTCCTTAACTAGAAAACGGGCTAGTTAGCAGTACCAATAGCATAAGACTATGTGAGGATCACATGAGTTATTACCCACAGAACGCTTACTATAGTACCTGGCCTGTAGCGAGGGCTTCAGAGGTGTCCACTATTTTTATTAAGTCTCAGCAATCCTAGAATATCTTAATTTCATGTGTTTACTGATGTGTAACTGTTTAAATATAAATGTAAAAACATGCATAAAGTCATACAAACATTTTTGTACTTGGATGTCATGGACATTGAAAAATAGAGCTGGCCTCCCAGGGGTTTTCATAAGAGCAGGAGAGCTATATATCTAAACATGATTATATCATGACGTACATCCAGAGTCAGGTTCCACGGATTGTTAGGGAGCGAAGGAGAAGGGGTAGACTTTGAGAGAGTTTAGAAATGATTCCTGAACGACGCAACGGAGGAACTACATGTGCTAGAAGAGTGAATCAAATAGAAAGGAATTCTAAGAAAATCAAAGACAAAAGACATTAAAAAAAAAAAGTCTGTTGTATTTGGTGACGTGCACTTGATATTATTGGAAAAGTGGGAGGAGGGCTTGGCAGTGCTGAGCGTGGGCTGGAGAAGTGCCTGGAGCCGGACTGGGGGACACCGATGCATCACTGTAGACACACACAGTGTCTCAGGGTGCTTCTCTGAGACCCGTAGTAGGAGTTCTTGGTGACAACAGTGTGTTGGCTCCTTACAGAGCGAGGCTCGGTGCTCGACTCCCATTCTGCTGTTTCCCAAATGTGGACACATCATACTCCCTGCCACACCCTCATCTATAACACGAAAATCGTAAAAATACTGCCTAACCCACAGAAGTGAGGATTCAGTGACGTAAAAATTCACGCAATTCCCGGAGGTGTTGTGTTCTGATGTATTAATGATTTTGACTAGTCCTCCGGGGTTACTAGAGGCTAAACCAAGGATGTGTAACTTGCAAATGTTAGAGTCAAGATTGGAGCCAGGAACTAATGCCAACATTCATAGTTATTTATTATTTATTTATTTATTTATTTATTTATTTATTTATTATTTTATTATTTTTTTTACCAGATGCTAGCTTTAAAAAAAAATATGTGCCTTATATGTTTCTTTCTTTCTTTTTTTTTCTTCTTTTTTCTTTTCTCAAATGAAGAGACATTAACCTTTCCCCAGAGCTGGTGAGGAATCTGATTATTTTTCCTCCAGAGCAATTTCTAGTGTTATTGTAATCCTTTCAGCGAATAGCATTTGGCCACTTCAGAAGCATTTTCCCACTTCCATGTAAATGGTATGATTAGATGTGAAAGGTAATCTTGACTGCTGCCATGTTATGACATTAAAATAGTAATTCAATTGTTAGCAGCCCCTCACAAATAACTATTCAATCCACTTGTGTTTAATACCTCAGCGTCCTTGCATGCCTTTTCTTTTCGAAACACAAAGCAGTATTGATTTCTCTTCATAACCAACTAAAAAGTATTTTGAGTGGTTATATCATTTCATTATCCAGCAGTAAATAAGGAAAATAACCTGCAAAAGTGAAAATTAAAAAAAAAAAAAAGTTGATGGACTACTCTTATCCTTTTTGTTGCAAAACTCAAATGCAGACAAGAATGACTTTTTGATGTATTTGAATGTCTATATTTGAGGACATCTTGGCAATCGTCATGAAAGGCAGCTTGTAGTGAAGAGATGTGAGCATGGAAAGGGAGGCCCCGGGGTGTTGGTGTGCCTGGGCTGCCGGAACAGATTAGCACAGACAAGGTGGCTTAAACAACAGAAATGTATTTTCCCGTAGTTCTGGGGGCTGCAAGTCTAGGATCACGGTGCTAGCAGGGCTGGCCTCCGGCGAGCTCTCTCTTCCTGACTTACAGATGGCCACCGTCTTACTTTGCTCTCACATGGTCTTTTCTTTATGTGTAAGACTCCTGGCGTCTCTTCCTTTTCTTCTAAGGACACCAGTCCTATTGCATTAGGGCCACACTCTTATGACCTCATTTATCTTTACTTCCTTAAAGGCCCTATATTCAAATATAGTCTCATCGGTTCAAAATTCAGGAGACACAATTCTTACGTCCAGTTTGAGAGCCATTCCTGCCATTTGCTGTCCACGTAACGTATCGGCCTCTCTCTTTGCACCTCTAACTTTTTCAAAAATAAGCAGAGGAGCCAGACTATAGCTGTGAACAGGGGAGCATTTCCTACCGAAATGAATTTGGAAAGGTCTGAAAACTAGCCTCCAATTTTCCTTTGCCCTCCAGGAAGCCAAAACTCTGTAAAATACAGTTGAGAACCTTTAGGCGTGGTCTGAGCAGCTTCGGCCATTCTTGCCTTCAAAGATTTTGTGCAGTACTCCACTGTCCATCACATGACACGGGCAAATAGCCTCCCCTTCTTGGTTTCACGTTGGCCTCTTGGACTTTCCTTAACCTGCTTGTTCTAAATGGAATTTCCTCAAGCACTGGACTGTCAGAGATCCGCCTCATTTTCCAATGTTGAGAAGCATCTTTCTTCCCCACAACACACTTTCCAGACACTCCCACTCACCATCTTCTCTCCTCTCTGTGCAGCTGCTTCAGTGCTTTTTCTTGCTTGCTTTGGGGGATAGTCTATGCAAATATAATGTTGTTTTGCACTAGACTTGAAGCCAGCGGGGTGCTAAAAGGGTCCAAAATGCATACACTGTTGACACTCAGAGTGCCTGGGAGGTGAGCGCCTGGGATGTGGAAGAGACGTTAAGGAAGACTCCAGCCACCTGGAGCTCTTTTCCTTCTGTTGTAAGAGAAAAAAGTCGTGCCAACTGTTAATAGCTCTTTCTCAACAAATATCCCCTTAATTCTGAACAGCACCTTCAACTGTGTTTCTAAGACCATAAGAAACACTCTTGTGTGATGAGTGTGCAACAAGTGCAGTTGACACTGTCTCATATATGTCGCCAGAAGACACAGGGCTCCAGGATCAGGGACCGAGATTATTATTACTTGCAGCAGGCTGTGTGAGCTTCGTGTTTGCGTCAGTTCTCGCTGTCCCACGCAGCCTGTGGAGGTGATGCCGAGTAGCCCGGGTGGATACTGCACGTCCATTGACCTTGTGTGTTCACACGGAGGACACCCAAGCTGAAGATAGCCCCAGTCTTGTAAGGGTGCTGCTGGCAAACCTGCCCAGCTTTTGCCCTAGAGGAGCACATGGTCTCTATCATGCTGATCAGGAAACAGATGTTCCCTGTGCTCTGGGAGCACCTTACTCTTCCAAGGTTATTTGTTATACAAATATCCTATGAAAGATGGTTGTAGGCAAAAGTGTTCACACGATGCAAAGAAATATCTTTTCTCCCGGCTGTTTCTCCAGATCTCTGTCCTGCTCAGTTCTTCAGACAAAGCCCACGTTACTGTTCCTTTCTGACGTCTTACTGGTCTCCCTTCGTGTCTGCAGAACCATAACCAATTGGAATACACTGTGTGCCTACTTTTCTTTCTTTTGCATCAAATGTTTTCCTTCTCCATGGCATGATCTTTTCGGACGGCACATTGTCCTTCCATTCCCCAGCGCTGCTCTGACTTGGTTCCTGAGACATTTATCCAAGCAGGCGTCGTTCAAAGAATGTACTTTTCTAGAAGCATAGAAGTCAGATTAGTAAATATTTGCCTGGAATCACCATGAAGAGAAGAAAGATCTTTAGCCAAACCCAGGGAAGGGGCATATAAACCATATCGAGGAAATAAAGAAGAATTAATGAAACATAGTCTACTCCTTATACAGAATATAAAGCTTGAGAGACTCTCACCGTCCTTGGATTTGTACAAGCTCCTGAGCCCTAAACATGAAAAATGGAACAGTTTTCTAACTACCTACTCACCGGGAGATTGTTGAGGCTACAGAAATGAAGAGACAAGCCCAATCCCCTTTTAATGTAAATTTTAGTACTAGCTATGCACCCTGGTAAACCAGGCATTTAATTATGTTATTGTCCACTATCTGCGTATCTGCGTCAAGATCCTAGGGCAAATTGCCCATATGATTGTCTTTAATTCTCATGTGAAGTGAAGGAAAGAAGGGTCATACCCCCATCTCAGGGCTCCAAACGTGACTAAGCAGAAAATGGAGACGAATAACTTGGCTGTAGTGATGAGAAGTGTGGGGAATTTGAAATTGTAGGGCTCCATAAAAGAGGCAGACCTTGCTCCTCTCCAACTGAGAATTGCTGGGGAGGAATGTTGGAGCAATGTTTTCTGATTTTCTGATCTTTTGGGAACTGGATATCAGGCTTCTTAAGGAAAATGCAAATTTTCTTGGCAGCTAATTACATTTCTGAAAACATTGGGAACACCAAAGAACCTGTCTGTTCTAGTTACTATGTCTTCATAACGAACCAATCCGAAACTTAGTAGTTTTCCAGAGTGTTTATTCTGCTCTTGAAACCATGATTCAGGTAAGGCTCAGTGAGGTAGGCGCCCCTCTATTCCACAGAGTTTTAGTGGAGGTGGCCCACAAGCTGGGGCTGGAATCAAATGAAGGTGTGTCCAACTCCCACCTAGTGCCTGGACTGGGGAAATTCGAACAGCTGGAGGCTGTCACCACATGGACGCCTCGAGGCTTCTCTATCTGTCTCAGGGTAGTCTTGCCACGTGGGCTCACAAACAGGATGGCTCCTGAGCCCCCAGCCCTCTTACACGTCAGCCTAGGACGACAGCTCAAGACGAGTGTCTGAATAGACCTCTCAGAAGTCACATCGTCTCTCATAAACCAGCCTTGTAAGTCACTCAACAAAAGTGTTTGTATTGTCATACATCACATTGCATTTATTGAAACAGTTACAAAAGTACTCCATTCAAGGAGAAAGAATACAACCCTTATCTTTCAATGGAGGAATCTTTTTTTAAAAAAAATATTTTATTTATTTATTCATGAGAGAGAGAGAGAGAGGGGCAGAGACACAGGCAGAGGGAGAAGCAGGCTCCATGCGGGAGCTCAATGGGGGACTCGATCTCGGGTCTCCAGGATCACGCCCTGAGCCGAAGGCAGGTGCTAAACTGCTAAGCCCCCCAGAAATCCCCCTCAATGGAGGAGTCTTAATACTACACTTTTAGAAGAATATATGGGATGTGATATGTAGTAGTACAGACACTTTTTTGGAAAATACAATTTGCTATAAAATGCATAAACTAATTGACTCATTGGCCATCAGTTGGTCCCAGCTTGTGCTCCAGAAATCTTGGTGTGCTCTAGGATTTGAAGAAGTAGTTCTGGGCCTGCTCCAGTGGTACCGGCAATTTTGTTTTCCTTCCTACAACCTGATTTTGCAGAAAAACGTGATTCTACCTAAGTGTATTCAGTAGTCAGTTTCCTTTCTTGAAGACGTGTGCAACAGTGCTAGTAGTTACCCAAATGTCTAGACAGATGCTAAAATTAGTTTTGGATAGTGGACTGGGTCAGATCAGGAAGTTGTTTCAGACAAAAATAGATGGCCAAGTAGGATAGTTACTAATATATTCCTTGAGGTGAAGTAGGTCAAACTGAAAAAGGTAATTACATGCTTAGCTCCAAGTGGATGGGACAGGTACTGGACAGGAGTGGGAGGTGAAGCTAAAATATCAAGAGACAAGCTAGCAATGGCATCAGATAAATAATGGAATACTTTAATGCGTCTGGCATTGTGTAGAAGCGAATAGAGAGCAAGACGCCAAAATGAGGCTTCTTGTGGGAACTTTACAAGAAAGCTGAGAATTCTTGTTAGGATCAATGCTGGATAACCAATCCTACATCTTTCTGTAGCCCAGCCACATGCCTCATGGTTGAACTATCTGAGCAAACGACACCACAGGTAATCTTTCTCATGAAGGCAGACGACATTTAGGAGATATTTTTTGGGGGGATGCCTGAAATACAAAAGCTGCAAATTGGAGTCCATTGATAATAGAGCGCATGTGCACACATTATAAAAAGAAAAACAAAAATTGGCGATAGGTTCCTGACGCAGTAGATGTGCCCTACAAAAATGAGATCCCGGTTCTGAAAATGCTTTGCTCTCCCCATACATTATCTCCCCCTATATATATATTTACATACACATTCTTTCTTCATAAATATTTATCTGGTTTTCAAAGGCAGTGTAACGAATCACTACACTTTCCTCTAAATTAAAAAAAAATCAGGCTTAGGAGGGAGGGAGATCATACATGCATCTTAGGAGGAAAATCTTTATGAAATACTCATGTACATTGCCTTACCTTGTTGTAGGGTTATTATTTTTTGGTGGGTATGTGTGATGTTAACATTTTTATTCACCATTCACTTCTTTGTTGTGCTTTGCTCTGGAAGGAGAGCCTGCTTTATTCTATCTTGCTCTGGTTTGGGAGAACTCTCCCCAATTGTGCTGTTGTTTTTCTTAAGGATACAGCAGAAATGGTTCCCTTTGAAATGGGTTCTTATTGAAAATAAATGTAATGGTTATTTTTATACCCAGCTTTTGTCTATAGGATGACAAAATCCAATTTAGGATTCTTTTCTCTCTTGCTGCTACCTTTATGCACGCTTGTACGCATCCTTATGGAGTAGAAAAGTAAACAATAATCTAAGAATCAGAAATCTTCTGTTTGGGCATTCTCTATCCTGCTTATTAGCAGCATAAAATTAGAAGCGTTTTATAGATTTTTAGCCTCAATTTCCTAAATTACAAAGTGAAATGGATGGGCTTGGATGATCTCTAAAATCCATTATTTTCTAATAGGCAATATTATGTAATATATCATTAAATGAGAAGGTGCCAGAGTTTCTTGCCATCATAAAAATAATTGACTTCCCGGACATTCTCATTTACTCCCCCGAATTAGTTTCCAATAAAGGTCAAGAGAGAAAAGCTAGCATTTGATATAAGCAGAGGGGGAAAAGGACCAAAGGTAATAGTAAAACGTGGCAAGATGAGTTAGCTCCCTTAATTGCAAAGAGAGGCACACAAACCATTAAATCTTTGCCACTACGAGGCAGCTTTCTCTCCAGAGTTGGGACACTTCTGTCTTTTTAACTCTAGAAAAATATGCCATTAGAGGTCTGTAGTGACAAACAGCATCTGTGCTATATTTGTGACCAATTGGTTTTCTGCAATAAAAATCAAGGATGAATTAGGGCCTTCTGAACCAAAAGTAGTGTCTCTATGATGATTCCCTTCATCCTGCCCAGTTTGCTGACAAAATGTCAATGCACAGTGATAATGTGTGAGTATAGACACTCCCGTGATTACACACACATCTAAACTCCACCTGTAAAATGCTGTGCTTGTCCCTTTCTCAAATTTAGGTTCTTTGGAAGATAAACTGGCCAAAGGTTCTAAATATTACCTCCAGGCCAAGGAGAGAGAGTCAAAACTAAGCTGTCTCTTCTTAGCTTAGCTTCTTGAGAATAAGCTCAACAAACATTAAGGAATATACCTAAATTTTGATTGGAAATATTTTTTTAAATATTTTATTTATTTATTCATGAGAGACACACAGAGAGAGACAGAGACACAGGCAGAGGGAGAAGCAGGCTCCTCGCAGGGAGCCCGACGTGGGACTCGATCCCGGGACGCTGAGGTCATGCCCTGAGCCAAAGGCAGGCACCAAACCACTGAGGCCCCAGGGATCCCTGATTGGAAATTTCTAGATACTTTCAACCAAGCAGAAAGCACAGAAAGGGAATGTGGCTCATATGCTTGTGTTGTGGAAAGGGAAGAAATGGTAGGATTATCATTTTTCATGTAGGATTTTATCCCCAGGCCAACATTTCTCTCAACCAACTCACTTTTTAAACAGGTAATATTTAAATTGTTTACCTACGTCTCTGGGGAATAAGTAAGCAATATTAAGAAACCTTGTACTGCATAGAGACCCACAGGTTTCTGGAGTGTGTGTGTGTGTGTGTGTGTGTGTACCCACATGCACATTTAAGTGCTTTTTCATTGTTGCACAGGAAACTTAGCAGTAGGAAAAAAAGCATTGTTTAGAATGCCATGTGAAGAGAGTAACTGGGAATACGGAAGAAACAGGAGTTACTACGTAGATGAGAGAATGAGGGGGTGGGCAGGCAGTGAGGGATCATTTCTGCACTTAAAATGACGAGAAGGACAAACTTAATGAAGTAACTTAAAGGGGAAAAACATTTAAGATATACTAAAATGCCAACTTTCCCAGAATGTCAGTGGCATTTAAGTGAGTTGACTAGAGTGGAAATGTTCCAAAAGTGAGGGGACCCATTTTATGACACTCAGAAACTCTCTGAAACTCAAAAAAAAAAAAAAAAAAAACAAAACAAAAAAACACACACACACACACAAAACAAAAAAAAACAAAAAACAATAAACAACAAATCCAGAAGAACCCAAGTACTGTTTTTTCAGTAAAGCAAAACATAGAAGCAGGAAAAAAGATGGAGGGGGCCTTTCCCTGCCCACCCCCCACTGCCACTCTCTCTTGCCAGTTAGTTTCAAGAATGACTTTTTCACCTTACATATTTTGCGTATTGAATATATCCATGTATTCGAGTTGTAAGATACTTTAAGCTTTTATATTCCCTGCTCCTCATAAAGTAAATTCTTAAATTAAGCCTTATTTTATTCAACAGTAGCTGTCGATATGTTGGTGTTGAGTATCAGAGAGAGGCCAAGAATCTAGAAGGGAAGGAAATGTTTGCAAATTAATCTAAAGGGCTTAACTACATTACGGATGTCTCAGTAGACAATTAGGATCCGGACATGAGGTAAACAATCAAAACAAATTACTGAAGGCTCAACATTGAGATCCGGATCTTGATACAGCAAGGCTCAGCAATGTACCAGAGTTGGATATATCCCAAAAAGGTCATTAGGAGAATGAGTTATCTATATATATTTTCATGTGCACAATTCACTCCTGGGGAAGCTTTTACTTCCTAAGGATAACCACGGGATTCAGACATCATTCAGCTAGTTCTTAATCATAATTTTGAACAAAAGCCAAAATTAGATGCTTTACCTATATGATTTTTTTGAAAGATTTTATTTATTTACTCATGAAAGACACACACACACAGAGAGGCAGAGACACAGGCAGAGGGAGAAGCAGGCTCCCTGCGGGGAGCCCCATATGGGACTCGATCCGGGGACCCCGGGGTCACGCCCGGGGCCGAAGGCAGATGCTCAACCACCGAGCCACCCAGGCGTCCCTACCTATATGATTTTTAATACTGAAAAGGATCTTAGTTATAACCTGTGAGGAATTTTATTTTAATAGTCCTATTCAACTAGAAGAATTCTCTGTAGTTAGAAAGCTGTAGTCTTTAGATATTTTGAGAAACTATCAGCAGGAAAAGTAATACATCTCTTTCTCTTCCTTAATAAGATGAGTAATCATTCACTAGAAATTTCTGAAGTAGAAGATTTTTAGAACAGGACCTCAGTACCTTCAAAAATAGAGAATTAACCAATTGAGAACTGGGCAGCTTTAACAGCTAAGGAATTGGGTTTATGGGATGCTTGGGTGGCTCAGTGGTTGAGCATCTGCCTTTGGCTCAGGTCGTGATCCCAGGATCCAGGATCGAGTCCTGCATCGGGCTCCCTGCATGGAGCCTGCTTCTCTCTCGACCTGTGTCTCTGTCTCTCTCTCTGTCTGTCTCTTATGGATAAATAAATCTTAAAAAAAAAAAAATTGGGTTTATAGGATAAGCAGAGATAGTAGGCTTTGTGACCAGAAACAGGAATATGGGGCCCTGGGCGGAAGTTGAAATCTTATGGGCATGTCTGAAGAAGCTGGAGCCACCAGCAGATGTGCCCATGCTCAGAAATGCTGTGTATGTCATCTCTTCCCTTTGCCTTCCCATCCTATCAACACCTTCCATTGCCCAAACCCAGCCAGAAGCCACCTCACCTGGAAATTGGGAAAACAGTCATCAAAACTACACCTACCTTGACACACAGCAGGGCAGGGAAAAGGCCACACTTCTCATAGCAAGCGTGCCAAGGATTGGTCTGGTGTCCCTGGGAATTCATGTTTTTATTCCCTTTGGGTTGGATTCCTGAACCATGGAGGTGACATTTGAGTTGAGATATAAAGATAATATCCAACTGGATTTGTCCTAAAGACCTTTCAGAGAGCATTCCAGGTTGAGCAAACATCAAGTGCAAACTCCTGGTGACAATAAAAGGCTAGAAATGGGACTCCCCAGTGGCTCAGTAGGTTGAGTGTCCAACTCTTGGTTTGGGCTCAAGTCATGATCTCAGGGTCGTGAGATTGAGCCCCGTGTTGGGCTCTGTGCTCGGTGGGGAGACTATTTGAGATCCCCTCTCTCTTCCTCTACTCATCCCACCCCTGTGCTCTCTCTCTCTCTCTCTCTCTTTCGTTCTCTCCCTCAAATAAATATATAAAAGGCTAGATACAGGTGAGGAGCAGAAAGACATGCAGTGTGGCTGGGGCAGTTTGTAGGGGCGACAAGGGGGTTGTGGTTAGGGAAAGGCTGTAAACAGACTGGAACCAGATTATTATAGCCATGAGGTGTCCACACTGCTCTAAGACCAACAGGTGTTCACTGAAAAGGGAATAACAGGAGAATAACAAATTATGATCATTGTCTTAAAAATATCACCCCACCTGCACAGAAAAAAATGGCTGAAGGCCCACAAAACAGGAATAATTGTAGATCATATGCATTTTTTCATTAGTATTTATTAATGTGCTTTATAGCAAGTTAATTTATTCAAAATATGATAAAAGTAATAATGCAGGCATACGACTAGTTTTAAACATGAATGAAAAAGTATAACATTTCTCTGATTTGGAAATACTATACAATTGTTATGTGTGTATAATATAATATGTTTTGTTTTTCCTCCATAGTCAATAAATTGGTGCATTATAAAATTGTTTTAAGGATTTACTTTTAAATCAGGTTATAGTTTTCAAATGTTATAATATATGAAATTAGGCTCATGATTTTAGCAGATCAGGAGTATCTGTTTGATCGTAAGACCAAGTGAATCATTGATCTATTTTAAGAGTCACATTTAAAAATACAGACATTTTAATCTTAATTGTTATTACAGGAGAGATAAAAACAAAGATTTATTTAAAGGCTTATTTAGTGGTAACTTTTTAACTTTTTGTGTTTTTTTTTTCTGTCACATCTTTCTTTAAAAGGCAGTATTTTTAAATTTGCTTTTAAAGATTTTATTTATTCATGAGAGACACAGAGAGAGAGAGGCAGAGACACAGGCAAAGGGAGAAGCAGGCTCCATGCAGGGAGCCCGACGTGGGACTCGATCCCAGGTTTCCAGGATCAGGCCCCGGGCCAAAGGCAGACGCTCAACCCCTGAGCCACCCAGGTGTCCCAAAAGGCAGTATTTTTATAGTAAAAAAAAAAAAAAATCATTTTAACTATGTTAAAAAGGTGCAGCATTGGACACATGAATATGCAGGAATATGAGTAGAGCTTTGGATTTAATATTTAAATGAGTATTTTAAGGTCCTCATAGAAGAGAACGTCATGTTTTTCTTAAATGTGTCTTTTGAAATATTGATCAGGACATAGTCACCCAAAGGAAGCAGACAGCAAGATTTTCTTATCTTCCTGGTAAACTATAAACATTACTATTGAGGCCCTGTTAGGTGTTGTTAGTCTTTCTTGTGCAGGTAGGGAAGGTCTTATCTTTGACATAAACATAGCACCTGTGAAAGGAGCTTATCTCCCCACTTCACTTCCTGTTATGGGGAGGACACAGGTAGTCGGGGATAAAACTTCTGCTTAACTCTTGAAATCTGCTGGACCTGAGGCTTAGGACAAGACACTGTTGCCCTAAGAAACTGTGCGGATTTTCTGTCTGGAGACAGATGAGAGATCTCAATTGATACCTCACAATTTTATTAAAAAAAAAAAAAAAAAAAGGAAACAACATAGGAAATTAAACTATAAA
Organism: Canis aureus; assembly: GCF_053574225.1. Classification (NCBI taxonomy): domain Eukaryota; kingdom Metazoa; phylum Chordata; class Mammalia; order Carnivora; family Canidae; genus Canis; species Canis aureus. The sequence goes on from NC_135613.1 coordinate 1,501,798, forward strand.
GTTTACACCAAAGGTAACATCTCCTTCTCCCCAGTGGACTGGAATTCTTGTTTTGCAAATCTTATCTTCACTCCTCATTGAACATGTTCTTTTTCCCTGGCCCTAGGGTAGAGTAAAACAGCTTTAATGTGGCCTCGTACCTGGTTAGTCCCCAGCCTCTTCTCTTGTGCTGTTTTCCTCTCCCCTGGACCCAGTCACCCTAACCCTTCATTTGTCCCTCAAATGCTTTATGTATAAACCATTCAGTAGAGGCTTGGGGCTTCTCTCCCCTTCTGGGTTCTCTAGTGGGGGCACAGTAGTGAAGGGATCACTAAGGACACCTCCTTCCTGGCCCTTGGAAGCAGAGCAGTAGTTACCAGTGCAGTTGTCCAGGCAGGTAAGTTCATAAAACGAGTGCACCTGGGGCACGCGGCTTGTGGCAAGAGAGGCAGAGAATAACGGGGCTGCAGGAGACTGGTACAGTCTTCTGTGAGACGAGGGACTGGCTCCACTATTGCTCCTTTTATTTTCCATTTGAAAGCAGATACTCCCATTTCTGTGTTGTCTCCTCGCATTTAAATTTTGGCTGAAAGCTAAGAGAAAAAACGCAACAAAATACTGTCCTGTAAAAATAAATATGTTTGCCTGCAAGATGTGGTCTTCACTCTGATCTGTTATCTCTGTTCTAGAGGCGTCCGGTCTCTGTCTCAGGACCTTTGTCCACGTTTTTTCACCCAATAACTAACTCCCTCCCTCTCTTTCTTCCTCTTCCCTCCTGCCTTCTTTCCTTCCTTCTTTCTTTTTTTTCCCCTTTCTCTTCTCTCTGTTAATACACAATTTTATAGCGATTTAACATTTCCATACATCACCCATTACTCATCTCAACAAGTGCCCTCCTCAGTCCTCATCACCTACTTAACTCATCCACCCACCTCCCTTCTGGTAATCAGAGTTCTCTGTAATTAAGAGTCTGTTTCTTGGCTTGCATCTCTTTCTCTTTTTCCCCTTTTGCTTCTTTTTTTTTGGGGGGGTGAATGGGTGAAGGTCCCCCTTTGCTTCTTTGTTAAATTTCACATGTGATTGAACTCATACGGTATTTGTCTTTCTCCGACGGACTTATTTCACTTAGCATTACACTTTCTACCTCCATCTATGTCATTGCGAATGGCAAGATTTTATTCTTTTTTATGCCTAAATAATATTTATATATATTATATATATTATATACTATATTATATATTATATATATACCACTTCCTGTGTGTGTGTGTATGTATATATATATATATATATATATATATATATATACCACTTCTTCTTTATCCATCATCAATCGATGGACATTTGGGCTGTTTCCATAATTTGGCGGTTGTAGGTAAAGCTGTTAAAAACATCAGGGTGCATGTATCCCTTCAGATTAATATTTTTATAATCTTTGGATAAATACCTAGTAGTGAAATTGCTGGATTATAGGGTAGCTCTGTTTTTAACTTTCTGAGGAACCTCTGCACTGTTTTCCAGAGTGGCTGCACCAGGTTGCAATCCCATCAGTGGTGCAGGAGGTCTCCCCTTTCCCCACATCCTTGCCGATACCTACGGTCTCTTACGTTGTTGATTTTAGCCCTTCTGGCAGATGTGAGGTGCTCGCTCATTGTAACTTTGATGTGTATTTCCCTGATGATGAGTGAGTGACAATGAGCATCTTTTCATGTGTCTGTGGGTCACCTGTATGTCTTCTTTGGAGAAATGTCTGCACATGTCTTCTGCTGATATTTTAATTAGGTTATTTGTTTTTTTGGGGTGTTGAATTTTATAAGTTCTTTATACATACTTCTCAGATAAGCCATTTCCAAACATCTTCTCCCATTTTGTAGGTTGCCTTTTAGTTTTGTTGATTGTTTCCTTTGCTGTGCAGAAGCTTTTTGTTTTGATGAAGTCCCAGTAGTACATTTTTTCTTTTGTTTCCTTTGCCTCAAGAGACATATCTAGAAAGAACTTGATACAGTTGATGTCAAAGAAGTGACTGCCTATGTTCTCTTGTAGTAATTTTAGGGTTTCGGGTCTCACTCTGAAGCCTTTAATTTATTTTGAATTTATTTTTGTCTATGGTGTAAGGAAGTGATCCAGTTTCATTCTTCTGAATGTTTATGTCCAGTTCTCCCAGCACCATTTGTTGAAGGGATAATCTTGTTTCCCATTGGACATTCTTTCCCGCTTTGTCTAAGATTAATTGAGCATATAATTGTGGATTCATTTCTGGGTTTTCTATTCTGTTCTGTTGATCTGTGAGTCTATTTGTTGTGCCAGAACCCATACTATTTTGGTTAATACAGCTTTGTTGTATAACTTGAAATCAGGAGCTGTGAGGCCTACAGCTTTTCTTTTCTTTTTCAAGATTGCTTTGGCTATTAAGGGTCTTTCATAGTCACATGCAAATTTTAGGAGTGTTTGTTCTGGTTCTGTGAAAGATGTTATTGGTATTTTGCTAGGGACTGCATTGAATATATAGCTTTCTTTGGGTAGTATGGACATTTTAACAATATTTATTCTTCCAACCCATGAGCTTATTTTTTGCTTATTGTGAGTAGTGTTTGGTCCCTGGCCTGAACGTGGCACATTTTAGCTAAGTGTCGTCTGGTCTCCTCATCAGATGGGACCCACTGCCACCACCACTGGAACTGAGGCCCTGCAAAACTCTCCATTCAGGAGACAAAGTGTTGGCAGGGATTTGGGCTTGTCTTCCAGGGCTCCTGCCACTCTGGGACGAGGTAGGCATGACTGCGAAGGGCAATTCCACCAGAGCGTGGTGAGGGCTGAAGCTTGGTGTAAGCAAATTAGGTTGTGAGTGTCAGTGCTGCCCTGGTTCTCACATGGGCCCTGTAATTACCCCGAGGGCCAGGGAAGGAAAATAGCGGGTCCTTTATTACTGGAGGGGTCTTTGCATCCCTGGGATGCACTCCGCAATGAGCAAATGACCTTCCCACTGCGTAGCCCGCTGCTCTTCAGATCACTGTTTCCATGCTGTTCGTCTGCAAGTTATTTGTCGGCCTCCTCTCCAAGAGCAATATAATGCCCTTGGGCTTTATCTCAGTCAAGTCAGCTGACTTTCAAAACTCCAGGCTTTAAGTGCTACTGGTTGCAAGAAGTTACAAAATTTGGCCCCTCTCGCTTTCCAAGCCAATTGCAATGGGGATTCGATCTCCCCTGGGGCTCTCTTGTGTATTAGTCTGTCTCTCACCCTTCTTTGTGGCCACAGGACCAAGTTACCATGATCTGTTTCTCTTCCAAACCATGTCTCGGCACTTCCTACCTTCTTCAGGGTGGCCTTTTTTCTATATCTGGCTGTGGAGTTTGTTTTTCCAGTGTTCACGTCAACTTCTGGGATACTTAGGATGATTTGTTAGTTATCTACTTGTATTTTGGGGATGAGGAGAGCCTAGGGTCCTCCTACTCTACCATCTTCCATTCTCCCAACTCAAAACATCATTTCTGCAATCAGCATCATCTTCTACTTCACTTGGGTAATCACTATTCATGCTTCAGGTGTCAGGGAAAATCTTGATCTTCTAGACCAGGTATTTTGCATATCTTAGTTATGTATCTCTATAAGGATCATATTTTTTATAATTAATCATAATCGATCCAACTAGAATTATGCCTAGTTCTGTAAGTCTTTCAAAACAGGGTCTCAGTTTTTCTTGATCACCAACCCTAATGTCTTTTTCTCAACAAGATTTCAATAAAAATTTGGGGGCCTGGCATTAAGGAATATCTATTTCCTAAAAAGAAAATATTTGCCTTTCTAAAATTTGTCATCAAATGAACCCATGGTCAAGTTAGGGATATAATTTTTGACCCAAATTAGGCCATTTGATGGGGTGCACTCATTGCTGTGTGACTCAGAAAGTGACTTTAGTAAAAAGATAAAAGCATTGCTTTACTGTAAGATGATTCTCAGTGAAGAACCCAGTGTTTATGCAATATCAAGACATGGTTACCAAGTATTCAGAGGTCCCCAAAATACAACCTGCTTTTAATACCTTCTGGATAATTCCCATGTATTTGCAACAACTTGGAATCTAACAGCCAGGCATAAGGTTTACCACATCTCAGACTTTATTCAAAGGATGAAGGGCTATTTTTTTCATGACAGTGTGCCCTATGGTTTTCAAACTGGATTACAACACACTTGAAGAGATAATATTGTTGCACATCAGGGTATGAAAGCGACAAGGGGGTCCTGGAGGATGGAGTCACCTTCTTGGAGACTTAATTTTAGCATAAGACATGAGAAGAACATATTTATGTATTGATTAGAAAAGTATTATTTTGTAGTATAGAAATTTATAAATTGAGAAGTATGTAAAATGTGCTTGGTTAAAGGCTTTGCAGAGGAAAATATATAATTATACAGTTCCATGTGTTTGGAAATACTTTGCATTACATTAGTGCAATGGAATACACTAAATCAGTAGAATTAGGTGAACACGACTCAGTCAGCAAGCTATGCCTGTCTTGGTCAGCAAGAAATTTAGAAATATAAGGTTGACTGAGGAAGACTGTGTGGATTTGATTTTCTAAGCAGCACATGAAGTCCTGAGCTGGATTTTTGGCAGAAGCTTGTACTGAGAACATAACTGCAGTTTAATAATAAAGGACCATGTGGAGGGTAGATCTATAGGATAAACTGGGTTGTAAGCTCAGCAGTTTCTCAGGCACCATCTCTGTCCATTATTCCTCACAGTGGCATGGACACCAGAAGTATAAGAAAACCCAATATGGAAGGGATGTGTCTCAACTGCCCTACCTGGCTGTCATGGGTAGTTGGAGGACATTTTGAATTGGTCAGCTTAGTTCCCTCATTGACTTTTATAAATTAGCTAGATTAATTAACAACTTTGAGAATTGACATCTTTCTATCTATATACCATCTCTTTGAATCATCTATTAGTATTTGTCTAGCAAAATAAGAACATTTATAGTCAAACAGTACTCTTAAGGGCTTCAGTGAAAAGCAATTTGTTTACCTTCTCATCTTCCATGGTTAAATCATTTTAATATTATGGTTCATTTCATATCTACATATATGTCTTAATTTACATTTCCTCCCAGAAGCAGATCCTGAGACAAGGAGTGAAATGTAAGTAGTTTATTTGAAAGGTACAAGGAAATGACACAGGGAAGGAAAGACAGCTAACAGAGGTTGTATTGTTGAGTCAGTCATCCTGATGAGTGAGTGGGGATTAATCCTATAGGAAAAATCCAGGAAAAAATAGGCACACATACCTCAGAAATAGCCTACTTGCTGGTGGAAAGAGCTGTTATATCTGTGTACCTCTTTCCATCTGGTAGTTGTTGAATTCTGCTCTTGGTGATTGTTAATTCCTTCGCACTTTTGACCCACCCCAGCAGTGGGTAGAAGTTCTGTGACACATGTATGCAGGTGGCAGTTACCTGCAGCATATAGAAACTGTGAAGCCCAGAGGCATATGGGCAAGACGCAACATCCACTGCAATGTACTCATCCTAAAGAGCTTAATGTTCAGTATTTTTACTAATTGATTATTCTCCCCTCAGGGCAAGGATTGAAATCGCATCATAATTTTCATTTATTTTTGCTCCCCAAAAATCCGTTATAATTTTTATTCCTGTGTTGCTTAGCCTTATGTCTTTTAAATAATACACATCTTAAGTGTCTTCTATAACTAATGTTTTATAGTTCCCTTTATAAGATGAATATGCCGGGACCCACTTACTATCTTCCGTAGTCTTCTATTCTTTTCACATTCCAACTCCTGTCCACTGTGTGTCTGCTTTTATAATCTCCTTTCCTATATGTGACATTACATGTTATGTGTATATACTCTTTTGTAACATACTTATCATATAAATAGTTTGCTTATAAGTTGTTTGTAAGTTGAAAATTAATAAATAATATTATCAAATATGTGCAGTCACATTCCAAATACCATCCAATATAGATGGTTCTGGAATATCTGTAACCTTCTGCTTTATTCTGGTTTGATAACTCTTTATGCTTGCCCTACAGTTTTCATCCTGAAAATTTCTTTTATTATTATTATTTTTTTTGTGGTTGGAACTATTTCCTTATTCCATGTATTTTTTCTCTCTTTTTTATTTTATGGGAACATCTTCTCAAATTACTTCCCAAGGACTGGTGTGTTAATGGAGGTGTCTGAGTGCATCAGCCTGCATATATATATATGGAGATATATTTCTTTCTTATATGCTCGATACGAAGTAAAACATCATTTAATCCTTAAAACATTTCCACTAGGTTCTGACATTCTAGTTTATTTGTGAGGAACTTACTGTTCTGTTCCATACTGACCTCTGTCTCAGAATAATTTAGAATATTCCCTTTATTTCTTAAGATCCTGAAATTTTGTAGTGGTGTCTAGGCATGAATCATTTAAATTACTAGGAAGACCTCTTAATATTGATGACTGATGTTCTTTAGCTCTGGGGGATATCCTTTCTTTTTTTTTTAATTCTTGAATTCAATTTTTTTCTTCTCTTTTGGGAGGATTATTAGTAAGATATTATATATCTTAGATTATTACTCTATTCTGTTCTCACAATTTTTGTCTTCATTACAAAATCAGATTTTGTTAGTTTTATCTTCCAAGTTATTTTTGTCTTATTTTTAGCAATTTTGAAATCTCTTTTTTGTTTTGTTACTTTTCATAACATTCTGTTCTTGTTTTATGGGTGCTTATATTAAAGACTCTTTCAGAGGTAGCACAAATAGAAAAAAAACACATTGAAGCTACAGCATGGAGATTCATTTGTTTATAGATCTTGATATATATAAAATTATTTAGTTAGTTGGTTAGTTAGTTGTTAGTCTTCCTTTAAATGTCTGATAAACCCTGGAAATGTTTTTTCATATTTATGGGGGAGAACATACCATATGTTATTTGAAGCAAACTAGTCAACAAAAGATATTCCATTAGGTGAAGGAGGCAAGAAGTCATCCAGTATACCTTTAGGACCCACCCCACCTTGTTCTTTACATTTTGAGCATTAAACCATTAAAAACTATTTTATCATTATTCTATTAGTATTTCCAATAAGTTAAATCTATGTCCTCAATCTGTTTTTGATTTAGAAGTTTTACATATTAAAAGAGTAATTTTATTTATTTATTTATTTATTTATTTATTTATTTATTTTTTAATTTTTTTACCTGAACAGGACATTTTAGACTTCACCTTTCACAAGTGCTGGGGATGTATGTCTCACTTCTCTCTGGTGGGGATCCTTTAGTATAAATAAATACCAGGAAGTACTATGGGATAAAGAAGACTGGGAGCTGATATAGTACAGCTCTTCTTGTTTTTAGATAACAGTTGACCCTTGAACAACAATAGATTTGACCTGTGCAATTCCACTTAAATGTGGATTTTTTTTCTCAATAAAAATAGTATAGGACTGTAAATGTATTTTCTCTTATGTATGATTTTATTAATAAAATTTTCTTTTCTCTAGCTTACTCTGTGCTAAGAATATATTATACAATACATATAACATAGAAAATATATGTCAGTTAACTGTTTATATTATCCACAAGGCCTCCTGGTTAAGAAGAGGCTATTAGCAATTAACTCTTTGAGGAGTCAAAAGTTATACATGGACTTCAGCAGCATGTAGGGTAGACACCCTCAACCCCTGTGTTTGTTCAAGGGTCAACTGTACTCACTTTAAGAAGCTTGGATTCCTCACTTTCCTGATATCAGTTTCTAAATTTGGCAAAGGGAAGTAATAACATTTGCTTATCTCATAGGGCTTTTCTGTGAGTATCAAATAAAAAATGTGTGAGGAATTATTTGGAAAACTTCTAATATTGTGCAGTATATTAAGGATATAAAGGTAAATAAAGTATAATCCTCATGAAAAAGTATGTCACAACCAATTTTAGAAGACTCAACAATATCAGAGTAGAAAGCAATAAATATTATTAGAAATTGTAATATTTCAAGCAATTATCACTTCCTGAGATTTTATAGTTTCCAAACTTCTTACTATAGGGAAATGTATCCCTTTTTAAAACATATTTCCTTTGGGTAGATTTTCACTTTATGTGTAAGTAGATAAGTATAGTCTCAAAAAAGTAAAAGAGCTTCCTCAAAATCAGAAACCAAATAAGTGATGGAACTGGTACTTAAAAATAATTCTGATTAAATCCTTCTTGCTTCCTCACCAAAGCTTTACAAGAGCATATTATATTTAAAAAAAAAAATTGCAAGATTTACAAAATGTGTTACAGAGTAGACAGGAAAGAATAATCTATAAAGAGCAAATGCTTGTCCTAAAATGAAATTAAATTAATAGTAAAAAATAGCAGTTGATTAGTGAGTTTCTTTCAAATAATGTCCAATACAGATGTCAGGAGAATTTCTTCAGTGATGATCATGGCTTTTCTAGCTAGGAAAGTAAAATTGGAAAGTCAGGCTTGTACCCAGGATGATCTGATGGTTCAGAGTATAAGAAAAATAGTGAAGCAGAAAGCTGCTGTCCCTCCAGTTCTTAAATATGAATCCTTTCATTAGAGATTAGATAGGATCATGTGCATGGATATCAAAATGGGAATAATTTACAAAGACAGGTGTATTCTTATGAAGATTCAACTTCTGCATTTTCTAGGAGCTGCATCAGAGAAATCATCATGAACAAAATCTCCAGAAAATGAGAATTATAATAATCCAGGCCTGAAAAATCAGAAGCTTTTACCTGTATAATGAAGGTCTTTATGCTGATCTGTACCAATACCCAGGCTAGTTTTATTTTAGCATGGAAAGAATAAGGAAATAATAGTTTCGACCTATATCAATAAACCTGGAGAAGATAAAAAATCAGATGTCTAGTTGGTTATGATCTGACCGATATTTTGCTAATTGCTCTTGAGGTGGACCTTTATAAAAACAACGGTGTAGATTACTAGATCCTAATTGCTAGTGGGAGAAAACTTACTATCTATTGGTTTAATACTGGTAACTCCTCAAATAATTAGCACGTCATGGTATGGTTTGAGATAGACAGTTTCTAATTACTAGAGTACTAACATATTTCTGCACTAAAATACCTCAGGCCAAAGGAAGAGGAATCTGGTAGTTTGGAATTGTATTCTGTGACCCATAGTAGTACATCATGACCTTCTCTTTGTAAAATTCTTTGAATGGTTTGAGGTTGAAAATCAAGCAATGTGAGTTGTAGGGCAAAGGGCATGATGGATTAAAAAGAATTTGAATTTGAATATCAAGTCTGTTCTTTAATTAGCAATTGATTTGTTCTGATTATATCTTTTCTTTTATTTATATGATGAAGGGACTGAAAAAATGTCCCCTAAGTTTCTTTTAAGCTATAATATCCTAAGACCAACTCTATTCAGCTAAATGTCAATACCATTTATTGTAGATTCTTTCAGTGATGGATCCCAATAAATCATGACTTTAGGTAACTATAAACTTATATTCATTCTTCCTCACATTCACTCTGGGCTTGACAACATTACTGTCTTTGGCCAGTGGGGACATCAGCAAACTTGTTGCAAGGCTTGAAAGGTACTTGTGCATCGTGACTTTCCTTCTTGGGACACTGACCTGTAGCTGCCACGTCAGAAATCCAATCCAGCTCATTGAAGGCTAAGAAACTGTTATGGAAGCAACCGAGGCACCCCAGCTGATAACCATGATCAGCTGCCAGACATGTGACTGAGGTTTTCTTGGACTTACCAGCCATGTGAGTGCAGACGCGTGATCAAACCCAGGCAAAATCAGTAGGGAAACCCTGAAAACAACTAAGACTCTCATAGGAAATAATCAGTCACAGTTTAAGACAGTAAGTTTTAGCCTGTTACTGGGCAATGAATATCTGGCAAACCATTCAAAGAGAGTTCCACAAAAAAAAAAAAAAAAAAAAAAAACAAAGAGAGTTCCACATAAATTGAATACTGAGCTATTTCTAAATTTAGATGAAACAATTTTTATTTGATTACTAGATATGGACAGAAAACAAAACAAACAAAAGTCTTGTTCATCACTACACTGCCAGCACTTAATGGGGTGTCAGCCCTGTATTAGTTACGTATTATTGCATGACAAATTACCCCCCAACCTTGCTAGGTTAATATAACTCCTATGTATTATCTCACAGTTGTTTTGATGTAGGAATTCTGGCATAGTATGTCTGGGTCCTCTGTTTCAGAGTCTTATAAAACTGTAGTCAAGGTATTAAGGAGGGTTATGGTTTTATCTAAAGGCTTAAGTGGGGGAAAGATCTAGATTCTAGCTTACTACCATGGTTGTTGGAAAGATGTAGTTCCTTGCAGGCTGTTTTCCCATATGGCCAAGCATTATTTGCCATATGGACCTCTCCAACGTGGCACCTTGCTTCATCAAAACCAGAAAGAAAAAGAGGGTGCCATAAAGATAGAAGACTCAGTATTGTATGACTTACACATAGAAAAGACAACTCATGACTTTGGCTGTATTCTGTTTGTTAATCTCTAGGCATAACCTTCACCCAAGGAAGAGGAACAATGCAGGGATATAGATTCTAAGAAGAAGCGATCATTGTGGGTCATCTAAGAAGTCTTTCTATGACTGGCCTATAGCGAATGCTGAATATATTTTTGAAAAGAGATATAAATAATTGAATGAGAAAGCATGCTTTCATCAGCAAATATTTGTCAGGCACTGTGCTTTGCACTGGTGATATTTAGGTAGTAATGACACAGGCGCCCTGCATGTTAGAGCATACAGAGAAGTGAGGGATACAGACATATAAAATGTAATGCCATACTATAAAAAATGGTAACCTACATTTCTTGTGGAATGAATAAAAGTACAAATGGAGTTCAAATAGAACATAATTGTATTGAATAAGTCAAGATGGAATTTTAAAAATATTTTTAAAAGAATTTATTTATTTGAGAGAGAGAGAGAGAGAGAGAGAGGCAGAGACCCAGGCAGAGGGAGAAGCAGGCTCCATGCAGGGAGCCCGATCTGGGACTCGATCCTGGGTCTCCAGGATCACGCCCTTGGTTGAAGGCAGACGCTCAACTGCTGAGCCCCCCCAGGTGTCCCTCAAGATGGAATTTTTAAAAAGAATGGTAACTAAGCTATGGTTTTAAGGATGATTCATCATTTTCCATCTCTGGAGTTGGAAATATGGAGGAAGTACATTTCACATAGAGTAACATGCTGTAAGGTTTTTGTGTGTGTGTGTGTGTGTGTGTGTGAAGCAGGGAGTGAGGGACAGACAGATATTTAAACTAGTAGGAGTTTTTCCCCCTTGATTTTTCCCAAACAACATGTGCTCTCCTGTAGTTTGTTGAAGAACCATCTGTCCCATAGTCTTTAATTGACCCAGGGAAGGTCTATAAGGGAAGGCGGGGAGCTCAGCAGATGAGAAGATAGAATACAGATGCAAAGAAGAGCCCAGGTGTCATTGATTGCACAGCTGCCCTTATCTCCGGAATTGTTCAGGTTAATTACACATTGGAGAAAATTGACTAAGTTAGAAGTTTTGAGCAAAACTGTTCTAAAACCAATCCTTTTAGATGGAAAAGAGGAGGTCTTTTGACACCAGGGCATTTCTGAGGATGCGTTGTGGAGGAGAATTTAATGATCTGTAAACTTTAGCATCTGTTGACAGTTGCTCTCCACTGATATCACAGAGAGCAAAATGAAAGTGTGATTTTAAAAATGAGTCTACTGAAGGTTTTATTAAAATTATGAATAGAAATAAAGTGCATAAAACTGTGGAAGTGTCATCTGGGAAGGACTCTTTTACAATGTTTTACATTGGATAAATGAGATTGGTAAAAGTGGATTTTGAATATTCAAGAGAGTGATTCAGATTCATAACTAAATTCAAATCCTGGCTCTATTAGTTCCTAGCTATGGGTCCTTGGGTAAATCCTTTAACATCTACGAGCTTAAGAATTCTTATCTATAAAATTGGGATGGAACTACCAACTGATTTTGTTGAGAAGTCGCTGAGAGTGACTGTGAAAATGCTTTAACTTAATAGACATTTGTGTTTCTTTCCTTTTTTGTTATATACCCCAAGGTGTGAGGAAACCTATCTCAGAATGCTTCCTGTTTTGGCCTCTCCATATATTTCATAATTTGACAGTGTTGTCTTTGACAGTGTTACCACTTGACCAAAAATCCAGTAGCAAGAACATTCCCCAAAACCTCGTTTGACTCCATGTCAAGTCAGCAAGCATGACTGTCTCCCAAGATTCCCAACACTAGTTAAGTCCAAGTTATATCACTGAGATGATGGAGCAAAGAGATGACACACCTAATCCAAAGAGAGACCTCTTGAGTATCCAATCAATGGGGGGGGGGCAAGATCACAATTTTCCAAGAGCAGGTATACACTAAAGTTTTGGTTGTCTAGGCAAAAAAATTGGAAACTCTTATGGGAGGTGACACTGGTTCTGGTGTCTTAAAGGAGGAGATGATCTATTTATTCATTCCCTGAATCTCAGAGTTTGGCTGCACGACATTTCAAACAGTGCATATGCTAGCTAAGAGAAAAACAGCCTTAGCAGATGGAAGGTGCCTAAGTTCAGAATTTGGAGTAGGGCAAGACTGGAGTTGGAGATATTATATCCACCTAAAAGTCTTTGAAGAAAACCTGATATTACAAATAGAACATGATTTGTGAAGGCAAAGGCAAGAGACGGTGGTAAGAAATTGAGTCAATCAAATATTGTTAGAAAATGTTTATGGTTTATGGACAGCTGTTGTTCAAAATGAATGAGATGTACTATTGGATAACAAAGTAGGGGGGAAGAAGGAATTTCTTCCAGTTTCTCCAAATAATTGTCCAGTCTCATAGCTAACATTTTTAGACAGAAAAATTAAAAATTAAAAAAATAAAATTTGTGATTGTCAATGAAGAGTTCTTACTAATAAAATCTTCCCTAGAAACTACCCTCAAGGACCATGAGTCCATAACTCTCGGTTCTTTCTTCCTCTTCCGTGTGCCAATAGATACCGTACTCCGTGGCCTTCTCCATCACCACCACCATCACCTCCATACTCATAATCTTCTCTCATCTAGGTTTCTTACCTCAAATTCCTTATCTGCTACACATGTCACAGTTTTAAGACATCTCCTATTCTGGTCATACACCTGTCTTTGTCCAGAGAAAGGGTGAGAAGTGCGGTATCCTGACTCTGCTACTTCTAGACATAGCTTCTTTGACTTTTCTGATTTTCATTTCCATATGAACGAGCTATGTAAAAACTGCCTCCTTTGCATCTGAAAGTTGCCGGAAGGGATGATATAGAAGACTGTGTATGAGAAAACTATAAAGAGCCTGGAATACAACAAGAATGAAATAATTGTTGGTTGTTACTGTTATTAGTAGTATAATAGCGTTGCCATGACTATCATCACTCTCCTTTCTAGATTACGGGCTTCTTGAGGATGGAGCTTTGGTTTTCCTTACACATGTCTTACTCAGTACATAATGTAGGACCTTAATATATAAGTTGACCGAATATTTTGGCAGCTTGGAGAACAGAAAAGAAAGTTTATATAAGAGTTGACAATCCAGAAAAAAAAAAAATAAGAAAGGAAACCATGTCCAAGAAAATCTTTGGAGAATAATTAAGAAGAATAATGGTCAACTCTTAACTCAAAACTGTCCTTTAATTGTAATGGATAGGATATAAAGTCAAAGCAGGTTTTGTGGATTTTGAGACTGAAGCAACAGATTAGACATCCACACTCTGTTGTTATGTGGAGCCAAAGGTGGAATACCTCTGACTGGCAGTCCACCTCGTATTCAGATTTGCTGAGCATATCCACAGGCTTCTGGTTTTGTTTTGTTTTGTTTTTTAAAGAAAACTCTGGCTGGAGGATGCAGAAACAGTCATACTTTACCTATTAGGCAGCTGAGGACAGTGTTAGAGTTCATCATCACACACAGGTCCCCTGGGCTGTTTAGGTAGAGACTGAAACCACACATAAGCAACTCTCCAAGCCAACAATGTGGTGGTCCTTTTATTGATAATTATCTCTTACATATCTGAATAAGCTTAGGCTTCTGAAGGTGTAAAAAATGCCCTGGAGGTATAGCTAGCAAAAATTAACACTCCACTGCACATCCTAATTAGGATTTAATTAGGGAATTAAAAAAATGCCGAGCACATGTTTTTAGCAAGTGCATAATCACTGACTTATTGCTTGTAGGTTCTCTACATATTTTTCATTGTAAATATCCAATTATAATTGTCATTTAGGTCAGACTTTAAGAATTCAGAGTCTTATTCAGAATAATTAGAATTTGTTTCTTTAAGCATAATGTCCTCTCGTATAGTTTTTACATCTTTTAATTTACTATGTATTCCACCCAATTCCTTCTCCTAACAGAGAATCTGGGTGGTGGTGTCCTCGTGATGTGATGTATTACTCTTCAACAAAGCATCGCATCTTGTATTTACAACCAGCGCATAAGAAAAAAAAAAAAAAGTGACAACCGCATCTGTGTTCTTGTTCCTGAGAGATTTGTAATAAACTATGATTGTAAAACTGCAGTCTCTTTATCACAGGGAATGTTCTGTGTATGCCTCCAACTCTGACCAAACTTCTGGAGTGATTTATAGCACATCTGTTTTGACCTGCCCCTGATAATATTCAAATTAAAGTCACAGTTGGAAAAGAAAGTGGTCTGTGCCATAGGAGTTCCACTAAAGGTATAGAAACTGTTCCAAGTTTGATTTGTGACCACTGTCATCAGCTTCTAAAAGCCACAGCTGATGGAGAATAATGTCTAATGTTGATTTCTTAATCACATCGCCATTATAGAAATAATAGGTTGCTACAGTGATAATCATTACCCCCTTTCTGATGGTATTTCAGTGCCTTTTACAGCCACTTCTAATGACCATTGAACTGTTTGGTCTAATGAGTGAGAAGACTCCAACATCTTTATTCAAAAGTCACTAATGATAATTGCCACCTATCACCCCATTCTCCAGAGCCCACAACGTATGTCCACTGAATCCCATTATCATCACTGCAGGTCCACATTCCAGTCTTACTAGACTCAAGTAATTAGGCCTAATTTATATCTGATCCTATTATGGCGTGTAGTCATTTTTTCTCAAATTCACGTTTTCTGTTGTGCCTGAATACCACTTGGGTCTAGAAAAAATTTTAAAGCTTTTATTGAAAAATCATAAATATGATTAGTGGCAGCTTTCATGTCAGCAAATCAATGAAAAATTCACAACTATATTCAATTTTACAGTATGGGGTAAATGTTTAAGAGCAAGACATCTGGAGTGTAATAGAATTGGATTTAAAATCTTTGTTCCATCTCCTAATAGCTATTGTAACCCAGGCAGTTCAACTCTGAAGCTCAGTGTGTTATCTCTAAAATGGGAATAAGAATAGAGCTTCTTTGATATGGAGATTAGTATTAAACCAAAATGTGATAGCTACGATTATATTATCATCACTGTCATAACCTTTATCATTCTCACCCTACATACTGGGTGGTGAAGAACCCCACCCAGTTATCAGAATAAATACACAACTGGGATGCCCTTGCTGTGAGACCAATAATCTAGTTGTGGGTGTGGAGTAAATGGTGTGGGTCATTGCTATGGTGAGGGTCTCTCTGTGAGGAGCAACTGAATCTTCAAGCTTTTATTCTTAACATACGTGACATGAGATAGAAGAGGTGGTAAATGGTTGAAAAACAAAGGAGGCCAAGGAAGCAGCTAATATTCACGTACTCCTTTTTTTAAAGGATTTTATTTATTTATTCATGAGACACCACACACACAGGGGCAGAGACACAGGCAGAGGGACAAGCAGGCTCCATGCAGGGAGCCTGACGTGGGACTCGATCCCAGGTCTCCAGGATCACGCCCTGGGCCAGGGGCAGGCACTAAACCGCTGAGCCACCCAGGGTTCCCTCACATACTCTTTCTTAGTTTTATGGAAACCACATGAAGAAGATAGCAATATTCCTACTTCATAGCTACATAAGCTGAATTTAGAAAGGTGAACTAAGTCTAATTTCAAAGAGCTCATAAATGGTAGAAATGGTGCAGCTCAATCCAAGTCTTGATTAAAGATACATAAGCTATATGACCTTTTGAAGAATTCATGAAGTGCAATCTGGTTAAAATACATACTTAGAGATGAACCCAGAGAACGTATGGAGGAAAGGAACAATGGCATATGCTGCATAAAAGGTGCAGGTGTTACAGGACATCAGAAACTAGAACGTTCCTTTGTGTACTCAAAGCTAAAAACAGAGTAATGTGAAAATGTCATACATAAATAGGAAATTAATATTTTGACCCTATTTTATATGGATCAGAATCAAATTTAAGACATTTGCCCACTTTCTCATATACAGGCTATAAAAAAGAAAAGGTGAATATTTTGGAAAATGGAAAATGAGAATATGATGATATGACAGGAGCTGTGTCATGTTAGAAATTAGCATGGAAAAAAACATCTACTAGGGAGGCTTTAATTTTCATGAAAAAAGCTTATTGCAAAAGGACGTAGATATATCCCCAAAACTCTGAAGTCAGGAGCACAGACATGTTTTAAATCACATTCATAATTGAGATGATTTATTGTAAACTATAGCTCCCTCAATTGAAAATACGAAGACTTGGCCAGGACACAATGATACAGCTTACATCTCTATTCTAAGAGTAATTCAGCATTAATATTGTTAATTATCATTTTTTAGTTGTAGAAGATTATGAAACTATGACAATCTTTTACGTCCTCCCCTCAAGAGATGGAGCTCTTTTCCCTACCCCATAACATGGCTGGCTTTGTGAGGTCGTGATCATGTGAGAATTTGCAGATCAAGACTCAAGAGACCGCAGCTTGCTTGCACTCTGGTGATGTGGGACTCATCTGACGACCGTGTGATAAGCCAAGGCCAGCCTGCTAAGAGAGGGAGACAACATGGAGAGGTCGCAGTCATGCTGGTCACAGACCATCCAGCCTCAGGCACCCCCCAAATCCAAAAGCCTGGGCACTATCAGCAAAACCAGGCCCACACCTGAAGGACTGTCTATATGATCTCAATCTAAATTGGTGATTCAGAAAATCATGAGCTACATAAATAGTTGTTGATTTAACTTAGTCAGTTTTAGGGTGGTTTGTTATGCAGCAAATGCTAACTGGCATAAAGTAGGCCAGACTATTCCAATGTCCTAGTTTTATGAAATGCTTCCCTAATATTTTGAGCTGGATTTAGGAATTCTTCATAATTTTCCTATAAAATATTTTAGTTTATTTAATTTTTGAATAGAAATACAATCACGTGTTTCAAATCCAAAAGTCATAGAAGGATATAGAATAAAATTCTACTGTCTATTCCCCAGATAAGCCTTTTTTACCCAGAGGGAAATTATGTATAATTTAGTACGTTAAAGCATACTTCCAAAGATACTCTAACCTTGTAAAATGTGTGTGTGTTTTATGATATACATCTTCTCTGAGGTGTTTTCCAGGCTAAGTTCCTCAAGTCATGACTCATTTATTACATTTTATTTTTTTTTTAATTTAGACTTTATGTTTTTAGAGTAATTTTAGATTCACAGCAAAATTGAAAGGAGCAGAGATTTCCCATATGCCTCCTGCCACCACGGATTCCTAGTGTTCCATGTTATTAATATCCCCCCACCAGATTGGTACATTTGTCACCAATGGATGACTTTACATAACACATTATTTTCACCCAAAGTTCAAGGTTTATATTTTTCTCTTGGCGTTGTACTTTCTATGAGTCTGGACAAATGTGTAATGCCATGTATCCATCATTAGAGTATCACATAGAATATTTTCACTGCCCTAAAACCCCTCTGTGATCGGCCTACTCATCCTTTCCCCTCTCCCCACCCCTCATCCCTGGCAACCACTCGTCTTTTTACCATCTTTACGGTTTGGCCTTTTTCAGGATATCATATACTTGGAAACATACAGTATGTGGCCTTTGCAGGCTGGCTTCTTTTATTTAATAATATGCATTTAAAATTCCTTTATGTCTTTCACGGTTCAATAGTTCATTTCTTTTTAGTGCTGAATACTATTCCACTGTCTGCATGCATCACAGTTTATCACATGCAGAAGGACATCTTGGCTGCTTCCAAATTTAGGCAGTTATGAATAAAACTGTTATCAACATCCATGTGCAGGTTTTGTGTGACATAAATTTTTAACACCTTCGGGTAAATATCCAGAAGTGAGATTGGTGGATCATGTCATAAAAGTATATTCACTTTAAAAAAAAAAAAAAAAAAGTATATTCACTTGTGCAAAAAAAAAAAAAAAGCCTCTGCCAGATTGTCTTCCAAAGTGGCTGCACCATTTTGCACCCTCATTGACAAGGTATGGGAGTTTGTGTTGCTCTACACTCTAAGCAGCATTTGATGTTGTCAGTGCTCTGGATTTTGACCACTCTAATAGATGGGTTGTATCTTGTTGTTTAAAAGATTTACTTACTTATCTTAGAGAAGGAGAAAGAGTGGTGGGGAGGGGCAGAAGGAGAGAGACAGAGAAACTCAAGCAGACTCTGTACTCTGTCGCAGGACCCTGAGATCATGACCTGAGCTGAAACCAAGACTCAGACGCTTGACGGACTGAGCCACCCAGGCACCTTTCTCTTTGTGTTTTAACTTGTATTTCCCTCACGACATAGGATGTGAAGTACCTTTTAACACGACTCTTTGTCAGTTATATATCTTCTTTGATGACGAGTCTGTTAAGGTCTTTGACCTTAGCATTTTTCAGTCAGGTTGGTTGTTTTCTTATAGTTGGAAGAGTTCTTTGCATATTTTGGATAATAGTTCTTTTTCCAGATGTATCTTTTACAAATATTTCCTCTGAATATGTGGCTTATTTTCTCATCTTTTGATACTGTCTTTTATGGAGCAGAAGGTTTTAATTTTAATGAAGTCCACTTTATCAGTGATGTCTTTCATGGCTATTACTTTGCTGCTATATCTGAAAATTCACGCCCATCCCCAAAGTTATCTAGGTCCCCTCCTATGTTATCTACTAGGAATTTTATAATTTTGTATTTTCCATTTAGGTCTGTAATCCTTTTGAGTCACTTTTTTGAAGGGTGTGAGATCTGTGTCCAGATGGCATTTTTTGCAAATGGATGTTCAGCTAGTCCAGTGCTATTTACCAAAGAGTCTATCTTTGCTCCACTGTATTGTCTTTTCTCCTTTGTTAAAGATCAGTTGGCTATATTTAGGTAGGTCTATTTTGGTGCTCTTTATCCAGCCTACTTGATTCTTTGTCAATTTTTTCACCAGAACTGCAGTATCTTGATTAATGTTGCATTATAGTTTGTTTTAAAGTTAGATAGTGTCAGTGATTTAACTTTATTTTTCTTCAATATTCTTCAATTATTCCTTCAATATTATGTTATTCTGGGTCTTTTTCCTCTCCATATATACCTCGAAATTGTTTTTTCATTATTGATAACTTTCTGGAATTTTTACTGAGATTGCCTTTAATCCATAGATTAAG
Source organism: Canis aureus (assembly GCF_053574225.1). Classification (NCBI taxonomy): domain Eukaryota; kingdom Metazoa; phylum Chordata; class Mammalia; order Carnivora; family Canidae; genus Canis; species Canis aureus. Next base: position 1,521,343 of record NC_135613.1, read on the forward strand.
TTGTGAAAGATTGACATCTTGATAATATGGAGTCCTCCTATCTATGAACATGGAATATCTCTCTATTTTTTATAGATGTTCTTTGGTTTTATTCATCAGTTTTATAGTCTTCCTCCTATCAGTCTTGTACATATTTTGCTATATTTATCTCTAAATATTTCACACACTGGGTGCAAATGTAAATGAGATTTTTAAAATTTCAAATGCCACTCATTCATTACTGGTATGTAGGAAGGCCATTAAGTTTTATGTATTAACCTTGTATCCTGGAACCTTGATTTGATTGACTATTGGTTCCAGAATTTGTGTGTTTATGTGTGTATTTGACTGCATGTAGTCTCTAGCCTTTCAGATTTTCTATGAGATGATCATATCATCTAAAAGAAAGACACCTTTACTTTTTCCCAATAAGAATACCCTCTGTTTTATTTTCTTGCCTGTTACATTACCTAGAATTTCCAGTATAATGCTGAAAAGGAGTGATTAGTGGTGATATCCGTACCTTATACCCCATCTTAAAGGGAAAACTTTATGATTTTCACTGTTAGGTATAATGTTAGCTGTAGGCTTTGTGTGTGTGTGTGTGTGTGTGTGTGTGTGTGTGTGTTTGTTCTTTATCAAGCTGAAAAAGTTCCCCCTCTATACCTAAGTTACTCAGAGTTTTTGTCATGAAAAGATAGTGGATTTTTTTTCTGATGCTTTTGTGCCTCTATTGATATGACCATGTGATTTTTCTTTTTTAAGTGGTTGATGTGATGGATAACATTAACTGATTTTCAAATATTAAATCAACCTTACATATATCTGAAATAACTCCCACTTGGTCATTGTGTATAATTCTTTTTATATATTGTCGGATTCAATTTGCTAATATTTTACTGAGGATTTATCATCTATCATGAGAGATATGGCGTATAGTTTTCTTATGTCTTTTGTATAGTTTTGGAATTCAGAATAATCCTGAATTCTTTAAATAAATTAAGAAGTATACATTTGCTTCTACCTTCTTAAAGAGTTTGTAGAATTTTGATGTAACTTCTTCTATGAGAGTTAGGTATAATTCAATAATATATCCATGTGGGCCTGCTGCTTTCCGTTTTGGAGGGTTATTAATTATTGATTCAACTTATTTAAGATATGCATGCCTATTCTGGTTGTCTGTTTCTTGTATGACTTTTCACAGATTCTGTCTTCAAAGAATTGGTCTATTTCATCTAGGTTATCAAATTTGTGGGTATAGAATTACTTATGTTATTATTTTTATTATCCTTTTAATGTCTGTACGTATGATATTGATGTCACTTCTTTTCATTTCTGATATTAGTAATTTATGCTCTCTTTTTCTATTAGTTAGCCTGGCTACAGTTATGACTGTTTTCTATAGGGTTTACCTTACTCTCCCTTCTTAATTTACTTGATTCCCAAAGCACTCCTGAGCCTCCTTAGTGGTTTTAATTTTTCATAGAAATACCACTTTTTAATTTATCATGTATATTATTTATTTATCATAATTAATATTTATCTCCATCCTCAAAAATTCCATAAGGAAAGGAGCAATTTTGTGCTTTGTTTGGATATACTTCAAGGACCTGGTATACTTCCTGCACATAGTAGATGCTCAATCAATACTTGTTGAATCAGTCACCACATCCTGAAGATGAGAAAAATGTCTTAGAGAAAACTTCATTTAAAAAGTCAAAGCTATCATTTAATATCATAATCAGAGTGTGTGTAGCTTTAACTCATTTATACCACTAGTATTTACTAAATTCAAGGTAATGTTTCTTGGTGCTATGAGGATTAAAACTATTAATAGACATTATCTTTCTCCTCAAATTGGTTGATGAAGGTGATAGGTATATCATAAAGTACCTGCCACATACTAGGGTCTTAATTGATTTTTTTTTAAGTTTTTTTTTTTTAATTTTTATTTATTTATGATAGTCACACAGAGAGAGAGAGAGAGAGAGGCAGAGACATAGGCAGAGGGAGAAGCAGGCTCCATGCACCGGGAGCCCGACGTGGGATTCGATCCCGGGTCTCCAGGATCGCGCCCTGGGCCAAAGGCAGGGGCCAAACCGCTGCGCCACCCAGGGATCCCGGTCTTAATTGATTTTTGATGCAAAGTTACTAAAAAACATTTATTACTAATAACTCAGTAAATTAGAAAAAGGTAAGTAAGAAGAGTGGCAGCAGGATATATCACTTTTGATTCATGAGAAAGTATAATTGCTTTTCACTGAAGTAATGGGGCTTTTCCTGGAAGAGAGGGTAACTTGATTTGTGCTTTGAAGGATATATAAAACGTAGGTTAAGAAGAAGGTATGTTAGCTGTTGAGTAAAGAAATTGTGGTAGTAAAGAACAAGGCATATCCAGAGAAGAAGCTGCTGGGATGGACCATACAAAACCCTAACAACTAATTTAACATGCTTTGATAAACATTGTCCCACATGTGCTTTTTGTAAGATACACCTTGAATATGGCTAATTAACATTCTTTCATCATATTAATGAAAATGATCTTAATTGTTTCAGGGACATACTGGTCACCCCATTATGGGGTTTATTTGTATTTAAGGTCTTCCTTTATTTGAGAGATGTGAGATAGAGAGGTGTGTGTGTCTGTGTGTGTTTCTGTGTGTGTCTCTCTCTGTGTGTGTTATACTGATTTTTTGAACCAGGTATTACTAATATGAGTGAGAAAACTTGATTTCAGAAAAGAAGATGTGTAAAGTCATAGTGAAGGTGACCAATTTAACTGCATTTGTTATATACATGGACTTTAAGACAATATTATGTGGTAATAGTTATTTTTGCCCATTGCTATAGTAGAGATGCCAATTTTGTTGTTGTTTTTCCTTTTGGTAACCACGTTCATTGTTTTCAGTCCTGCTTCCAAAGCAAGAAAATTGTTATTCTTCTACATCCAGAGAATGTGCTGACCAAGCTAATGAACAAGTATGACCCCCTTTGTGTTTATAGTCGTAAGCTAAAGCACCAGCATTCAGGTGTATGGCAATACTTGGAAATGAAAGAAAGCAAATGAGATAAGGTCACAGAAGAGGAAGAAAACCTTAGCTCCAAAAGATCTTGTTTTAAGCTTGGGATGTTTTTTTCCGTTAAGATAGTGTTTATCAGGATTAATTCTTCTAACACTCTTTACTAGATGTTTAGAACTAGAAGGGTCATTGGAAATTAACTGGTTGAGCATTTCTTGTATGGGATAAAATAAAAGAATTGCTCAAAAAGAAGATCTGTGGGCCCTCCTTCAGAGAATACGTTGGCAGTAGAGCTGGAAGTAGGTGTAATGGCAAAGTTATCTTTGAAGGATGAGGCAGTGAATGGGCAATGAGACAAGGGCACCTTTTTTTTTTTTTAAGGGCACTTTTTCTATGGATGTAGGCAAAAGAAAATATTGAGAAAAGTTGAGACTAATGGTTTCAGGAATAAAGTCATGAATTGGGTTTTGGTGGAAATGTTTAAGGGGCAAGCTAAATGTAAGTGTTTTAAAGTCTTATTATTTTTACATGCATCCAAATTTATCCATTAAAAGTGCATAGTTTGATGAGTCCTGATCAGTGATATAGCCAAGCAATCAGCAACAAAATTAAGATATGAAACACTTCACTTTATTTGTTCCTTGGTTCAAGACAACAACATATTTTCTTCTGTGCTTTACTTTTGCCTTTGTTGAACCATCATATAAATAGAATGAAATAGTATATCGTCTTTTGTGTTTGTGTCTTTGCTTGTTGTATTTTGAGATTTATTTACATTATCACATTCAGTAGGAGTTTACATATTTTTATTACTTAGTAATATTCCATTGTAGAGACATACCACATTTTATTTATTCATTCTCCAGTTGATAGATGTTAGCCTGTTTATATATTTTTGGCAATTAAGTGTAATGCTTCCAAAATTTGCATATATGTCTTTGTGTGGAGATGTTTTTACTTCTCTGTAGCATATACTTTGGCTAGAAATCTTTTATCTATATTTATTTCAAATGGGATTACTTATAAAATGTATGCATTGTTTATATATTCTACATTTATGTCCTCTGTCAGATGTATATTTTCTCATTCTGTGGGTTACCTTTATGTTTCTCTATTAATTGTGTGTGTGCATCAGCAAAACTTTTGATTTTGATGAAATGTGAATTTTTCTCTTAAGTTTGTTCTTTTTTTTACAATTCAAAAAATGCTAGATTAACCCCAAATCACAACTATTTTCTCCTGTTTTCTTCTCGAAATTCTGTGAATTTTGCTCTCATATTTCAAGCTATGTCCCATTTTGAATTAATTTCTGTATATGAGGATGCCTGGGTGGCTCAGTGGTGTGGTGACTGCCTTTGGCCCAGGGCATGATCCTGGAGTCCCGGGATCGAGTCCTGCATCAGACACCCTGCATTGAACCTTCTCATCCCTCGGCCTGTGTCTCTGCTTCTCTGTGTCTCTCATGAATGGATAAATAAAATCTTTTTTTTTTTAATTCTGTGTATGGCTTGATGAAGGCATCAAGATTTATTTCCATATGGTCATTTAGTTAGGCTTCAACAGCATTAATTGAAAAGACTATTCTCTCTCTCATTACTTTGACCTTTTCTTTAAAGATTTATTTATTTATTTTAGAGAGAGAACATGACAGGAAGAGCAGAGGGAGAGTTAGAAAGTCTGTAAAGCAGACTCCATGCAGGGCTCAAAGCCCAACTCGGGGCTCAATCTCACAATCCTGAGATCATGACCTAAGCTGAAACCAAGAGTTATATGCTTAACTGACTCCATTACCAAGGTGCCCCAATTTTGACATTTTTGTGTGAGATTGTTTTTGGATTCATAATTCTCTTTCACTGATTTAACTTCTATCACTGTGCTAATGCCAAAATGTTCTGATTATTCTAACTTTACAGTAAGTCTTCACATCAGGATTAGTAGTCCTCCAACATTGCTATTCTTTATATGTATAATTTGTTATAGAAAATTATTTACTATATAATTATTTATTATTATGATTACTTAAATTATTTTACTATCCTAGGTCCTTTGAATTTCCATACAGATTTTAGAATTAGAATCTCAGTTTAACCTGAAACTCCTGCTGTCATTGATTGACTATATAGATTTAAAAGGAGAGTTGCCTTTTAACACTATTAACTCTTTCATTCTATGAACATGGTATATCAGTCCATTAGTTTAGTTCATACTTTCTCTCATTCCTATGTTTGTAGCTTCTAGTATACAAGTTTGGCATACATTTATTCAATTTATTACTAAATATTTTACTTACACTGATTTATTTTTCATATTTTTAGTTATTGTAATTTCACACATACAGATAATGGTTGTTTTTTAACCTATTATAACTTTCATTTTTTGGATTGCTTGCTAATTAATTTTTGGATATTGCTATGTATCCTGTTAGATATGTGTATATAAGAATGTAGTATGGGGACGCCTGGGCGGCTCAGCAGTTGAGCACCTCCTTCAGCCCAGGGTGTGATCCTGGAGACCCGAGATCGAGTACCACATCAGGCTCCCTGCATGGAACCTACTTCTCCCTCTGCCTGTGTCTCTGCCTTTCTCTGTGTTTTTCATGAATAAATAAATAGAATCTTTAAAAAAATGTGTTATGTGTTTTGCACACAGCTTTTCCTTAAAATGATCACTCCAACTTGTAATCACTTCCAGAAACCCTTAGAGCTCTGACTGAATACAAACTTTGTATTATTTAAGATAAAACTATTATAACATGAAGTACTATTAAAACTACAAAGAACACAGTATGGAATAGAGGTGCATAGACATTTTCTTAGGTTTATTTGAATATTTAAAACACTGATATTTTTTTATTTTATTTTATTTTTTTCTGAGAACACTTAAATTCTACTATCTTAGCAAATTTAAATTACACAATGTTATTATCAACTATAGCCACTATTTTATCATTAGATAATCAAACCTTATTCATTTATCTATTATCTAAAAATTTTATTTTTAATAACATGGTATTTTTTAAAGAATATCATGAAGTCAATATGCAATTTTAGATGTGGAATACATTCATAAGGCAGATAAAATTAGAAGATAAGGTACAAGACCTGCTCAGATGATAATGGAATTTACAAAACTTATTTTTTGGTTAAAAAAAAGGGAGCATAATATAAATAAACAGTGCTCCTGTTGTAGCACTGAAAAATGTAAAATTGAAAAACTTGATGTCTATACAAGTATATGATAAAAACCTCTACAGTTTTATGTCAATGAGGAAAATATGGTTGATTATCCCTGTTATTAAATACTACATAGGGAACAAGGCATAAACATGACTACGAAGAAATAAAAAAGCAACTTAAAATAGACAAATTAATAAAATTGTGCACTTGGGTAATATAAGCATACTTTTCTATATAAATTAAAATAAAAGACGGGGTGCCTGGGTGTCTCAGTCACTTGAGCGTCTGCCTGTGGGTCAGGTCATGATCCTGGGGTCCTGGGATGGAGCCCCACGTCAGGCCTCCCTGCTTAGCAGGAAGTCTGCTTCTCTTTCTCCCTTGCCCTTTCCCTCTCACTCGTGCTCTCTTTCTCTCTCTTTCTCAAAATAAATAAAACCTTAAGAAAAATAAAAATAAAAGAAATGAAACATTGTAATGGTGGCCATTATTTGTACATTGTTCCTTTTTTCCTGGGAGCACACCTCCGGATTCCACTCAATTTTTTTTTTTTTTTTTTTTTTTTTTTAATGATAGTCACACAGAGAGAGAGAGAGAGGCAGAGACACAGGCAGAGACAGAAGCAGGCTCCATGCACCGGGAGCCCGACGTGGGATTCGATCCCGGGTCTCCGGGATCACGCCCTGGGCCAAAGGCAGGCGCCAAACCGCTGCGCCACCCAGGGATCCCTCCACTCAATTTTTACCCAAAGTTCAGGACATGCTGTTATTACCCTCAGTTAATATAGGAGGAAATGTGTGTTAGAGCATTCCACACAACTGGAAAGGGATGGAGCTGCATTATACTCAAATAGGCTCACTGTGGGATCCCTGGGTGGTGCAGCTGTTTGGCGCCTGCCTTTGGCCCAGGGCGCGATCCTGGAGACCCGGGATCGAGTCCCACGTCGGGCTCCCGGTGCATGGAGCCTGCTTCTCCCTCCTCCTGTGTCTCTGCCTCCCTCTCTCTCTGTGACTATCATAAATAAAAATTAAAAAAAAAATAAAAAAAAAATAGGCTCACTGTAATCTTTGGCCTTTCCTAACACTGTACCAATATTTATTTTCTTTTTCCAGCTTTCTTGGATTCAATTACAAATCTGTGGAATATTTACAGTATGCAGATAGATGATTTGATACATAAATGTTGTGAAAGGATTCTCCTTGAGTTAACTAGCACATAGCTAGATTAATGTATTTATTTGTGTGTTATGTGTATGAGAGAGAGAGAACATTGAAGGTCTACATTTTTAGCAAACTTCAATTATACAATAAAATGTTAACGATATTCACCGTGTTATACATTAGATCCTCAGAAATTAATTGTTGTGTAACTAAAAGTTTACTCTTAATCAGCCTGTCCCTATTTTCACCACACCCTATCCCTTGGCAAACACATTTTTCCTCTTTGTTTCTGTGAGTATAACTATTTAAATTAGATTCCACACCTGTGGTACCATGCAGTATTTCTTTTTCTCTTTGTCCTACTTCACTTAGCATAATATCCTCCAGATTCATCTATGTTGCTGCCAATGGCAGAGTTTCCTTACTTTTAAGGCTAGATAATAATTCCAGAGTGTGTGTGTCACATTTTCTTGATCCATTCCTTGGCTATGGTAAATAATGCTGCAGTGAACATGGGAGTAGATATCTTTCAAGATAGCAGTTTTGTTTCCCATAGATATATACCCAGAAGTAGGATTGCTGGATCATATGATAGTTCTATTTTTAATTTCTTGATGAACCAATATGCTTTTTTCCATAGCACTTGTATGGGTTTACAATACCCCCAGCAGCATACAGGTTCTCTTTTTTTCTACAACCTCTCAGCACTTGCTGGCTCTTTTCTGTTTGATAATAGCCATCCTAACAAGTGTGAAGTGATATCTCAGTGTGTTTTTGATTTGCATTTCTGTGATGATCAGTATTGTTGAGCACTTTTCATGTTCCTGTTGATCATTTGTATGTCTTATTTGGAAAAATGTTCATTTTGCCTATTTTTAAAATTGTTTTTGTCTTGTTTTGGTTTTGTTTTTGCTATTGAGCTGTATTAGTTTCTTGTATAATGGTATCCTAAAATTCATATTCTAGAAAGAAGTCTTTGTTGAGCAAGTAGATTATTATAGGTAGAAATAAGAGCTAGTATGCTTAGTTAGATTAATATATTTCCAGAAGTAGAGAAATATAAAATATCTCCTTAAGAAATGACACTAAAGAGAGAAATAAAAAAATGATTATAAGATACGAATATGTAACTGTTGATTTGGAAGTAAATGGGAGAAAGATGTTGAGGATGATTTCTAGGACTCTAATTTGAATGATTACATTGCAATATCAAAACATGATATAGAGAAAATGCAAGCAGAGGAACAAATTCAAAACTGTTTTGGAGGGGTAGGTAGAGGGAGTTTAATGAATTCAGTTTGGTCTTGTCAAATTTGAGCTGCCAGTAGGATATGTGTTTAATGATATCCACTGCACAGCTGGAAGTAAGTGCCTAAAGCAACACATAGATTGAGGTGTCAATTTCCAGGTCATCAGCATAGAGAAAGCAGTGGAAAGTATAGGCAGGGCTGTACACTGAACAATTACCAAGATCAGAAACCTAGAAAACACTGCCAAAAGTCAGACCTGGGGGAAAGTTCAATGAAGACATAGAAGACCAAGTCTAAATATTAGGAAGAAAACAGAGAGGACTTTTATCCCAAAAGCAGATGAAGAGTTTTAAGATGAGGAGTAGTCAGGCTAGTCAATATGGTGGACTAAGCTGATTTCAGACATCTCTTTTTTCCAACGAGTCCACAGGTATGCTAGATAAAATGCATTTTTAAAATAATCAGTCAATATTGAAAGCAGGAAAAGGAGTCTCAGGGAACTAGAACTTAGAAGAAACTAAAATTCAAGATACAAAAACATTTGGAATAAACAAAAAAGATCAGAGTGTCTCCAAAAGAAAATTGCATTGTTTAAACACACTCTTCTGTGCTATCTGACCCAAATCTTTCATTGCCTTTGAGCTATTTTACAATTCTATAAATTGAAAACTGATAGCAATGCAAAATAATTTTTGTCTATAGACATACAACTTTATTCTTTCAGGGGAGGTTTCAACTGACTCTCCTTACCTCATGGTGGGGGGGGGACTAATTTTGGATCCTTATGTGAATTCATGTCAGTGTTTTTTATTCTACAGAAGTGATTTCTTCTTTAATTTGTCCTTAGAACCTCCTGTAATTTCTGCCGGATTTATTCTTAAACAGTGAGTTAAATAAAACAGCACAAGTATATTTTATATTCATATGAGTCATGATCTTACTTAAAAAAAAAAAAAAAAACTATCCTTAAAAAAAAAAAAAAAAAAAAAAAACTCTCCTTTAACAAAAGTGAGCGGGAATTCAGCCTAGACAGCCAACATGTTAGAGAACCACATACTCTTAAGGGTCTGGGGCATTGATTTCTATTCGAGGCCAGGAGAGAAGGTCTTGGATCCAAGTATGGCAGACTCAGAAGTCTTCCTATCCATACAAAGAGAATCGAAGAACTCACACCAGTCATGCTGTGATTAAGAAAACTAGAGAACAGCCAGTGCCAAAGATGGAAAAAGTGATGGACATTTAAAAGAAAGAATCTAAGCCTGCTCCATAAGCGGTTGTGGATTCTTCATTACCATTAACCATGTGGTGTCGGGGATCTCCAGGTGAGTGTAAACATAAAATCTATTTCAGAATATGAAAATACTTGCAGTGAGAAATGTGAAGCCATTCTATAGGAATGCATCCATGACCCAGACGAATGGATTCCCAAGAAAACATTCCTTTAAAACAAACAAACAAACAAACAAACAAACAAAAATAAACAGTTCCTCTGAAAGCTTACAGCCAAAAATTATTAGATACAAAACCAGCAAAATTCACACCTTGAAATTAATGATGCTGCAACAACCCCTAAGAGATTGGATTTCTCTGAATATCTCAATTCAATGTGTTGAATATCTCAACACATTTCCGCAAAGGATAAAATGAATTTTTAAATGTAGAAATATTTTTAGAAATAAAAAGGGTTAGTGGAAAAAATCAATAGCAACATCCAATACTAGATTAAAGGGATAATTAATGAATTGTCTACTAGACACAATTCACTCAAAATAATGAAGAAATCGGTCAGCCCGGGTGGCTCAGCGGTTTAGCACCTGCCTTTGGCTCAGGCTGTGACCCTGGGGACCCGGGATCGAGTCCCATGTTGGGCTCCCTGCATGGAGCCTGCTTCTCCCTCTGCCTGTCTCTGCCTCTCTCTCTCTCTCTCTCTCTCTCTGTGTGTGTGTCTCTATGAATAAATAAATAAAACCTTTAAATAAAAAAAGAATGAAGAAATAAATAATGTGAAATCATGAAAGAGAAATTAAGAAATGGAAAAGAGGATGAAGTGATCAAAGGGGAGCAGAATTTGCTACCCCAAAATAGACCTCTTTGATTTAAGGATTTTTTTAGGCTGGTTATTTTTAAGAGATAGCAGACCCAGGAGAAGCTCTGACAACTGAGTACAAGTTACCCTTTTATAAAGGACATTTATATTTATAAGGGAAATCTTCATCAGTAAGACTGTCTCCCTCTGTGTACCTGGGAGAGGAGGGTGACTTAATCATAGAAACTCTCATCAGTGGAGAAGACAGCAACTTAAATCTGCACAACAACCTTACTTTGTTTCCTCTGACTGTCCTGGTGCTCGCCCGTAACTGGCTCCCACCCTTCCCTCCACATCTTTTGTCTTTAGCAGGAGATGGTATTTTAGGCGATGGCTGGGGCCATTGAGGGAGCTATTCAGATTTCCTAGGTAGCTCTCATGTCTTCAGGAGGTATGCGTATCGTTCAACTTTGGTTTGCTTTTCTCCTACTAGTCTTATTTTTTTTTTTTTTTTTACAGTGGTGTCTCAACCAAGAACCTAAAAGGATAAAGCAAAATTTGTATTTTTCTTCCCTGCATAATCTTAAATTTTCTTGTGGGTGTTGGTTTTCATCCATAGGGAAAAAGTGACATCGGAGAGGCACTTGCCTCAGAAATAGATAAGAATTATACATCACTTCGAGGACAGAAATATAAGCTTAGTTTGAAGAAACAAACATTCCGGATTCCACATAATATTAACAAAATAAACCCATACCTAGATATTGCCTCATAACCATGGCAAAACCTCAGAGACAAAGTGCTAACTCTAATACTTTCCAAAACATTGTCTCCTATCCTTGAGATAAAGGTTTACATATATCTGTTGGATTGTAAATATAAAATGAAATATAGAAAGCAGTCTAATTTTCATAAAGCCCACTTTACTTTTCTTAGCTCATCGTAATTTGAAGGAAAAGTACGCATTACTTTTGTTTCCCAAAGGGCTTGAGAATTTATAGTTGATAATTGAGAGAATATGAGAGAAAATCATGTGCTTCTGAATAATAATATATATTGAAAAGGAAAATAATTATAAAGACAGGCCAGAGAGAGAGATTTAAGATGGCAGAGTGAGTAGTAGAAACTGATATCTATTATAAGTAAAGATTGAATCTTGATGTTTTCATTTTCTACTAAGAATGAAATTCATGAGTTCAGCGGGAGGGAGTAATGTTCCTGTCCAGAAGAAGAATTTGTCCTGAGGATGTTCATGTAAGGATCATTGAACAATGTAATTATCAATACCCTAAATTATAATATGTGCCAAAAATATAACGATCTTTTTCTTATATACCGTGTGGTCACTCAGAACGTAATTTTAAACCACAATCTTGAGTGACAATCCATAGGATGGCAAATAAAGGATATAAAACGTAGGTGAGTTTATATATGGCATTGTCTGGCTATCTTTTTAAATAAAGGATAAAACTGGAATATCTCTAAGACTGGAATGTATTTTAAAGATGATATGATTGCCTATGTTGGCTAAGCCTCTACCATGAAAAATATTTGTGTGGTGAAGAGGAAAAAACCAAAAAATATCTATTTTCTTAAAAATGCAAAAAAAAGTTCATTTTTGACATGTTTCTATCAAGCCATATTTGAAATTACGTGCCACCATCCACAAACATTTCTTGAAAGTATTTTTAATACTTTATATCACAAATTGTTATGTGCATTTTTGAGTTTGAAATTGGGAAGCTTGATTTCGATGTCTTTTAATTTTCCGCAGATTCATATGGCATTATTTCCCATCTCATTGAATTGTGCCAAAAATAGAGTAAGAAGAGACCTAGGTTATTTTCTTAATACATGAAAGAAATATCTAGGCTCAGGGATTTGGGAGACATTTGGAGATAATTACTAGGTCGCTTGAGTCAAGAAGGAAACTTTTCTAACTGAAATGTAGTGCTCTATTAAAAAAAAATCTACATTCTCTGCCTGACAAGTGAAGTGCGTTGTTGGATATAGAGAGAAAGGTATGCTAATTTAATTATCTTGAGCACTAAATACCCAATGGCAAAACTGTCACATGTTGATTTCTAAATTAACCTATTTTAAAAACAGGAAGCAATATGCTGGCTTAAGAGTGCTATTTTAGGGTTAGAAAAATCTGGATCTTAATCTTGGCTTCACTGGACATACTTGATGAAGTTATTTTGTATACCATCAATGTTATTAAATAATAATAATAATAATAATAATAATAATAATATAATAATAAAATACCTACCATAAAGTGTTCCTAGAGTGTTGAGTGAAATAAAAAATTAAAAGGGCATCCCACTTTTTGTAGGCCCATTGTGACTATATTTTTGAGAAACTGGCATTAAGTGTTGTTTTTATCTGTGTTCCCATCTATCTTAAATAAGTGTCATCAGATCCATTGTGTTTCACAAACTTATCAAACTGTTCCTCTTCTTTTCCTCCCTTGTGTTCCTATAATTTGGGGGGGGGAGGGGCAGAGGGAGAGAAAGAGAGAGAATCTCAAGATTGTGAGATCGTGACCTGAGCCAAAACAGAGTCCAACGCTTAACCAACTGAGTGACCCAGGTGCCCCACATTCCTATAATTTTTATAAGGCATCCTCCTTTTCTCTCCAAGCATTCCCATGTCCTGACTCCAATTCCTTCTTACTTTTCATGTCCTCTTTCAAGCATTGAGTTAATCTAAGTTCACACCACTACAATCAAATGTTTATCTTATAACTCTTCATTGTTGCCTAATCTCTACAGTTTGCTTTATTGCAGCAAATTTTTCTTATGCCAACTGTTAACCTTTTTACCACAGCTACAATAACTAGCCATTTCAGAAAACATCTTATGCTTGCTTACAATTTATCACCCTTGTGCACGCCTACTGACCCCACTGTCCTTCTCCAACTGTAAACTCATTATCTAAAGCTGAGTTTAATTGTGACATTCTCCTTAAATCAATGTCAGGGATTCATATTCACACACTGCTCTGGATGGCTTACACACTTATAGGGCACATACATATACTTTATTATAGTATTTAGCACATGTATAGTTCTATCCTCCATTGCAATGAAATTCCTTGATATCAAGAAGTGTAGCTATTTGTGTTTCTTTTCTACGATTTAGAATATGGTACACAATCATTAAATGCCTGTGGTGCACAGAATGAACTGAAAGCAATGTAGATAGATTATATACTGATGCTTGACTATAATGTGGCTAATTTAAGAGAAATGCATATTTACAAGGTTGTCTATAAGCCAGGAGTGGAAATATGGCTAATCCTAATGCCATTGGGATTGCTTTCTAAGGGAATAAAGGGGAAAGGGAAAAAAAATGAGTGGGAAATATCAGAAAGGGAGACAGAACATGAGAGACTCCTAACTCTGGGAAATGAACTAGGGGTGGTGGAAAGTGAGGTGGGCGGGGTTGGGGGTGACTGGGTGATGGGCACCGAGGGGGGCACTTGATGGGATGAGCACTGGGTGTTATGCTATATGTTGGAAAATTGAACTCCAATAAATAAATTTTTAAAAAAGGAATTGCTTTCTAAAAGTATATTTAGCATAATGATTGAAGAGATTTCCCAGACCTCTAGGTCTGAGGTGTAGTGATACTGTCACTCAAGGGGAAATTCCTGAAAAAAATGGAACTGTGTGAAGTAGACTCCATTGGGCAATCAGTCTACTTTGTAGATGACCTCAAAGTTCCATAATCACTTCAGCTCACCTGGAAATTCAGAGTGCAAAACTGAATGAATGTTTTGCCAAAGGTCAGGAAGTCTTCAGATTCAGCTTCTAAAATTAAAATTTCAGCTGTCTAGAAAAAAAATTGAATGAGAACTCATTTTAATTAGATGGCAGTATTTCCATTCCAAAGAGGTCCATGACATTAATTAGAGCCATGACTCTAGGTTTGTCTCTCAGCTTTGAAATTTCAGTAGTTTGACCAGGTTTGACTTGGACTGAATTGAAACTTTATGAAGGGTCTTTTAAATCTCCATAATTCCAAATTTCACTTCTACAAAATATGTAACACAAAGACATTACAGGGAGCTTTGAATAGAATTTTATACCAATCTCACGTGTACAGATACCTTAATAGGGTTTGCAGATTTGGAATTAGATAACCCTCACCTTTTCTGACAAGTCTACTTTTAAATCTGGGTGGTCATTTTGATGTCAGTAGGTTCTGTAATGCTATAGTATTTGGTGCTTATACTAAAATTCTTAATTGTTCTATAAAGTCAGCTTTTTATAGCTCAAAGTTGGTTGCTAATATGTTAACAAATGAACATTTAGTTAAACCCAAGAGCACTGATTTATATCCTGACTTTACATTGATTTAAGTCAAATTCTTTCCCATTTGGTGGTACTTCTACACAGGACTGGCCAAAGGCAAAATTGTGAAGTAGGTTAACCTGATTTTAGCTGTATGTACCTTTTCTCTAAGGGTCTGTGTAGGAGGGTGGATCTTTTAAACTGGAGATGATCCTTTATTAAGAAAAGAAAAAGTTCAGAAGGCTCTTTTTTTACTCTGTAGATAAAATGTAAGGGAAATGGCCACTGATGTCAGATGCATCTTATGGATTCCATTATATATTTTTATAATGCTTACAAAAGTTCTTTACTGAGAACTCTTTGAATATAAAGTTATTAGGGAAACAAAACTCATGCTGCACATTCTGCATTCCTCGATAATTGTCTCTGTGAAGAGATAATACTACTGCAGGGGATTCAAAATCAATAGGTTATGGTCACGGCCCAACAAAGATGACAGTCTTAGTGAACCGGATACACTCAGAAGCTTGCAAATGGTCTTGCAATGCAACAAATGCAGTTAGAAGGGTATGGAGACAATGCTGTGGGAGCAGAGAACACGAAGTGCCTATCTACACCATTGTGAGGAAGTTGGAGACAAGTTTTGAAGAAACCCTTAGAGTTTCCAGCAAAGGCAGAGAGGCAATAGAATTCTTGTAGAGGGGAAGTAAGTTCTAAGCAGAGGGGTGAGAAGATAAACTGTCTTATTAGGTCAATCTATGGCAGATATGAGGATCTATCCTGAGACATGGTGCAGGGGATATGGAAATGAAGTGAGACTTGAAGAGTTCGATTTGAGGTAGGATTGTGTCGACCTGATGGATTATGTGTGTATGTGTGGGTACAGGTGAGGGTAATGCAAAAGGAAGGCTGAAGCTTAGTTTACAATCTCCCTGAAACTGACCACTCAGATACAGAAAATCAAGCGCAAGTACCTGATTTGGGAGATGATTTCAGGAAACACTGAAGAGGGATGAGAGATAACAAAGAAAGGCCAAGGCCAACAAAAGAGCGCTTATTATCAAGCCAGCAAACACTGAATATGACTGATACTTACGGCTGCAGGGAAACTCTGGGAAGCAGTATTAAATATATAACTCAGAGTTGTCCTCACTGAGGGGTGGAGGAGATAAAACACTTATAGAGGAACTCACTGGTGTCATTGTCCACCACTAAGGAGTGTTATTTTAGCAGCACTTTTGTGCTCCTGCCTGGCATGATTCAGGTCGTCTTCCAGAGAAGAGAAAGAGGTATTGACAGTAGCAAACTGGCTAGAGGATATTTTAGTGTGAGGCCCCAGATATATAGTTAGGGCACCAAAAGTGTCTATATAACCTAGGATGGTTATCATAGTATCCTCCAGTTATGGGGCGTACCTCTTTTTTAGCCACTGGCTCAACAGTGTTACCAATATATATGTCCATTGTGTGCTAATCCTCTGTGCCCTTATACCTGTTGTTTCTTTATAGGATTTTTTTTTCCATTAAAGAGCATGGAAAATGTGAACAATTTTTTTTTTAATTATTTCAAGTTCAGTGATGTAAACTAGTACCCATCAACTGTATTCTGGGAACTCACCATTCTGTGTAGATTTCATCTCCTATAACAACTTGGTTGTGAGGTAGCTGCTTCTTGGAGCACCATGATGTGAGGGATTCTGATACTGCATCTGGACTTGGAGGAAGGAGATCCGTGGGCAGGGATGAAGTGAGGTGGAACAGAGGCCTACTGCTTGCTGTTATATTAGCAATTTGTGTTTCCCTGTTACTTTTAAAAATCATGAAGTTCTTGCTTGTCTAACCTAAGCTTGAGATTATGTACCCAATGACTAGGATCTCGTAAGAAATTAATGAATGTTTGGTCAGACTTTTCTAATATTTTTTTTTTGGGGGGGGAATGTATCCTTGTATACTGTCTGTGACAGTTGCAAACTGCTGCAGATTTTCCTGCATATATCAAGATACTGGGAACATTTAGCCTTGCATTACCTAAAATATCTTCCTAATTTCTCTGAGTCCCTTGAATTTTTTGTCCACATCAATAGTCAGGAAGAAAATACCTTCCCTATTCCTAAACACGTACAATACACACATAGTGCCCTAGCGGGCTGGAAATTGATGAAGTTAGGATTACATTGTTGTACATGGGTGCTAAGAGTTTTTTGAGCGCAGGGATGAAGATTGAAGATTAACTACAGATGTTAATACAGGATACAGGAGATGATTAGGAAAAGAATGAACTAGAAGCTAAGTAGGATTACAGGTTGGAGGTCAGGACAGGAGAGCAGTTCAGAGGCATCGGCATCGGCATGCTTTGATGCCTCCTGTCATATCAGGTTATATGTGGTGCTCCAGGACCACATATCCGACTCATGATGACCATTTCCCGGCCAGGATCCTCCTGCCACCCTGCCCTTGCTTTTATCTTTGATTTTATGAGACAAGGTCTTCCCAATATAGCAGAGCGGTTTAAAAACATGAACATTGCTTCAGGAATACATGAAACCATATCTTTACTCCAAATCTTTTATCCTTATTGATTGTTTGAGGGTAAGTTTTAATTTTTCTGCTCCCTCCCATTTCTTCTGATGACAAACGAGACAGTATATACCTCTTACATTTTTTTTTTCCTTATTTGTTTTGGTAAAGATCAAATGAAAGAGAACTTGAAAAGCTTAGTAACAACAAAACAAACATTTCAGAGATGGTCTTGCTGCGTCATACCTTGATTTTCTTTCTTAATTTAAACAATCTGGTGAATGGGGTTCTCTTTTTATTTTTTTTCTTTATTACAATCTTTGTAGCATGTGGCATCATCATTTACAGAAAAGGCAACTAAGATACAAGGAGGTGGTAACCCACCTACTGTTTTACAGCCGGTAAAATACATTAGTATTTATTCTAGTTAGATCAGATCCTCTTACCTTCATTCTTTGCACTTTATTTATTCACTCAACAAATATATATTGGGCTCTTAAGATTTGCCATATGTTATTCTCTAGGTGGCAAAGATACAATGATAAAAAAAAAACACAATTTTTATGGAGTCTCTATTCTGGTGAGGGGAGATGGGCAATTGAAATTAGAAAAAAAAATAGTAAGCCACGTGGTAATGTGTTATGGAGACATCTAGAACACAGAAGGAGACGAGAAACCAGTATGGTCACATTAAGAAGAAAATACGTGGCTAAAGACTTAAGGAATGTGAACCAGTGGAAAGATCCAAGACTGTCTGGTACCCGGGTACTGAACAAACACTCCATTTTGACCATCAAATCGCAGCTCTCAGAGCCTATCGTGTAAATTTGCTCATTCTCATCTCTCCCTGGTTATCAGTTTCTCATCTAGCAAATCAAATCATCAAATCGCCTCCCTTATTCACCTTGTCCTGACTCATTTGACCTCTGGCCCGGATGGTTTTCTCTTTTTCTCTTGTATGTCTTTCTTAGTTTTACTTTCTTCCCAATATTTATTCATTTTGTTAATTTCCCCCAAACAGAAGTTCTTTCTACCCATTCACTTACTAAAGTCACACGTTGAAACAGTGATGAAAGCATAGCAAAAATAAAGCGGACAAGTGTTGTGAAAATTATTTTTTAAGGCTAATGCCTGATTACCTTTATAACGTTCTGACCGGCCTTATTTCTTTTAGATACTGAAAATATGCTAATTTCCATGGCAGATATACTGTGTATGTTTGCAAAAATGTAGCAGTATGCTCAGCTGACATGGGAGGAAATATTTTGATAGATACCAGCTTTTTCAACCTAATTACACAGACATAACTAATTTTACCCATCAGCCATGCATAAGTTCATTGCTATTTCTAACACTTCCCCAAACTTAAAGTATTTTTGACACACATCCCTTCCCCAAATCATGCATTAATACTTGCTCTGTTAAAAATAAGTAGTAGGGAGACTTTTTAAACTAGTTTTTAAAAATATCCTATAGAATATTGCTATAGTTACCAATTTTAAATGCCTACTATGTGCTAGGAATTATCATAGGCATTTCTTGTATTTTATTTCATGCTTTTTTTTTAAAACACTTTAAAGTATATATAACTATCCCAAATGGAAAGGGGAAGAAATCAAAATGCACTGCATTAAAGTATTTATGTGGGTTGAACTTAATTTATGTATAGTCTCCTTTGGATTTGCAGAAAAACAAACAGCTCTGGCCTACAAAAGGGCCAGCCAACCAATTTACTAGATCCCCCCCCTTTTTTTAAAAACAAATTATTGTTTGTGGAATTATTTTAATTAAACTTTCAATTTAGTTTTGTGATTAAATTTGGAAACTGAGAGTGACAAACTGAAGAAAGAGTGAAGAGATGGAACTGAGAAGAGTTTAGGAATATATGGAATTTTAGAATCAGAATAACTCAACTACATCTGGTAACTTCTATCAGTACAAGATACTTGTAAACCGGGTACTACCCTGGATTGGGCCCGTGCTATTTTGGTAGATCTATCTCTCAGGCATGTCCCACCCTGGGTTCTGAAAATAACAGCTATTAAAGGAGAAACTTATAATTGTCATACGAAACTACAGCAGTACTAATAATAAAATAAGAAGGTGTGACTTCAAACAGGTCTGAGAGATGCTGTGTCCTATGCCGCAGACACTCTTTGTTAATTCATGATACACATTAACTGTCTACTGACCTCAGCAGGTCTTCCAGCGAGCTTTCTTTTCTCCCTTCAAGGTTTTCAAAATACTTTCAAGTAAAGAATACATTTCCCCTTATAAAACAAGGTATAGGAATGTCATAAAATGAAGCATTCCCTACAACAACACGTGTGATTTGTGTGAGGCCAAATTCTTCAGCCTCACAGAGACTCCTCACAGTTTGTCCTTCTCTGTACTTACTGCTCTTCCATAGATTATGGTATTTCATAAAAGTAATTTAAAAAGCTATTTTGATTGTGTTCAGTACAGTGCGTTCATTTACTGAAGCCCAATTACTACCTCTCAGGTGGGAAAATAAAGTCCTATGGCTTTCCTAATCTGTTTAATATTTATGTAGAATCAACACATTTTTAATGTTTCCCCATTCTAGAGTTAGCATAATGAAATTTATTTTGATGACTAAATTTTAAATGTGTAATGGATGATGTTTCAATGTTTTATGTAATTACCAATAAATTGTCATAACATCTAAAATGATATATTCTCCAATTTAGAGTAATTAAGTCTTATGGAAAAATACCATCCACCATAGTTGCCACTATATTTTTGGGCAATTTGAGCTAAGATAAGTCAAATCAAATCCTTTAGTGCATTACTGACTTCCAAAAAATAATTTGTCCCTGTTTCACCAGATCTGCACTGTTCTTTTCATGATGTGACATGGCAGCGCGCTTCCAAAACTCTGTGCCATTTTCAAGGCTTTTCATAGAGGGTTGCAACTCAGGTATCTATTTCTAGAACTTCTCTACTACTGCTGGCCTCCCACTCTCTTTGGATTGTGGAGATTATTAAAAACTTAAGCAATGAAAAAAATTATATTTAAAACCAACACAATATTTTAAGAATCTCTCTTTCAGAGAAAAGGTGCCTTGAAAAATTAAAATATAACAGGTTCTCAGTTTGTGATGGATTCTTACTCTGTCTTATTCTATCTAATCCTTATTACATACAAATCTTTCCTCACAGGCATTGGGCCCACCTTTTCTTGACTATTCTCAGTATCTGAAATTCCTAGAAATTCCCTTCACTTCACTGGACAACTAAACTAGGACATGTTTCCTAGGTTTGAGCAAAAATATCTCCATTTAGAACCTTCCAGAGTGATTTAAGTTCTCTATTACTTCCCAAAGCATACTGTAGTCATACACGTTCCATAGAAAATACATTTTCCTGGAAAACACATTTTCCTGGAGAACTAAATGTTTGATTTAATGGAGGCGTAGCACATCATTCTTGTATTTGCATGAAGAACAGGCCTTATGCCTTCATACCCCCACGCTTCTCCCATGTTGTTTGCCGAGGCTGAAGCACCTCGTGTTTTACCACTCTGATTCCCAGAACTCATTTCAAATTCATAGCCATCCTTCAAGAATTTGCTAAAATGTCTCACCCTTCTGACATTTTCCTCAGTTGACAAATGAAGATTTTCTTCTTTATCATTTCCTTCCTGGAATACAGTTTGTTCATTTGTCATTGATTGTCCCAATGCATTTTGTGACAAATGGATGTCCCTTATCGTCTGTTTGGGTGAGTATGACCTAGATTTTCCAAACATCACCAAGGAAGTCCAGGTTAGAATCTGACATATACTTTTGTGCTTAAACTATCTCATATGACCATTTTCACCATTATTGGCTTGCAGTTGTTCCACGTTCCATCTGGGAAAGCAACAGCAGAGACTGTACAATCCATTAGGTCATATTTTAGCTTAGATACACAAATTTGCTGTGACTCTACACTGTGGGAAGACTTTGTTTTTTTATTTTTTAATTTGGGATGAAACTGGTGCAATTAGTATCACTGAGCCAGTGTCCAATATTAGAACATATTATTTCTTTATTTTATATAATGGCCAATTGTACAGATTAGCTTGTATTAACCAGGTGTTTGAAGCATATAGCATGGCACCCAACACATGAAGGCATATAAGAATATATATATTCAAAGAGGGGAAACTGGGAAATTTTACCTTCTGTGTATCATAAAGGACCTTTGTCCTCATTTTGGAGGGAAGAGAAAGCTACCTACCCAATAAATTCTTGGGACTTGTGTATTAGGGCAACATAATATGTCGTGCTTTCTAAATAAATTGCACAATGTTCAAAGTGAGCAGAGGATCCCTTCCTCCAGGTCTGCTAGGCAATCCCAGTCCTTCATTTTCTTAAAGGCTACATCCCCAGTTCTCAGCATCATGTCTTCTAGTATTTGCTACATAAGGTGAGTAGATAAATACATGAATGAACCCCTGCCTTGACTTTATAAGGATATGCATTTAATTAAATTTTAATTAATTTTTTTAGGACAGATAATCAAATGTCCCTCATATTAAACAAAAGGAAAAAAAAAACCTTTATTTATTGGTGTTACAATAAGTCAAAAATACGAATATGCTCCAAAGTCCTCCTTGGGTGGTCTAACATCCTCTTCCTTCTCAGGCTTTAATGTCACATCACTTTCCACTTTCTCCTTTCACATTTTTAAGTACCTTCAACCCAGGACTCTCTTACTCAGGCCTCTCTCCTCTGCTTGGAATTGTTTCTCTCTTATCTCTCTTATCCTTTTCTCAATTGCCTAGTTAATTCCCATGTATTCATTATTCATGTCTGCTCAAATGTCAGTTCTATGGGGATATTTTTCTGGGTTCTTTATTCTTGGTTGGGTTTTATTGTTATAAATGCTTCTTAAAATGCATTATTTTCCCTTCAAAACCCTTATCTGAGTTTGTAATTATTTATGTACTCATTTGAAGTCCTTTTTCTTAGCAATTTGTCTAATAATTTTAAAGGTCTTTTTTTTTTTTCCCTCCTTCACTCATCTAGATTCCAAAAACCATCAGAATAAAGAATATGTCTCTACTCTGACTATTGTAAATCCATTACCTGGTATGGTGCATAGCTGATAAGAAAAAAGACTTAATAACTCAGTATTAATGAAGAAAGGAAACAAAACAAAACAAAAGCCTCTCAGCTACTTGCCTACTCAGCTAGTACCTATATGTGGTTTAAAAACCTCTATGTCCTATGCTTGTAGTCAGTCCCCCTCTAGAGGAACTGTACTTCCATAAACAGTACTTAGTTTAAAACAAGACAAAACGCCACTTATTAAAAATATATTAGCATGAAAAATATTTCATTATTTAGTAATTTGTAAAAGAAAGATTTGAGATAGGAATTAATTCAAATTTTGAAAATCATGTTTTATGAATAATTGAAATAATTTTTCAGTTTTATTTGCCTGCTTATCCCATTTTGGCACATGGCTTTTATCATTCTGCAGTAGGCGTGTGTGCTCTCTTAAAAAAATAAAAGTTTCACTTTTTGCAAAAGCGGCGCAGTGTTCCTTGTAGCCTTCATCCAATATCCCCTAATGTCTTCATTTTATAATTTTTAGTACATGTCCTCCTAAAGACCAAAGTCATTTTAAAACCGAAAACTCGCACTTGGCTTGATAGGGAGTTGTAAGGAGAATGATTCGTATTGAAGGTCATCATCAGGTCTCAAGCTTTTTCTAGCCTTCATCTAATATGGGGTTCACAGAGAAAATCTGTCATTACGAAGGCAGGCCAAAGGCACCTTGTTGCATGCTAAGACACTGCAGAAATGGGCATCAAGATAAGACTGTTTAGGATTTTTTTTTTTTTTCATGAGAGACCCACAGAGAGACGCAGAGACATAGACAGAGGGAAAAGCAGGCTTCCCCTGGGGAGCCCGATGCAGAACTTAATCCCAGGACCCTATGATCACAGACTGAGCCAAAGGCAGATGCTCAACTACTGAGCCACCCTGTGTCCCTGTTTACAGGATTTATATATGGAAGGCCACTCATTCTCAGGGAAGAAAAAAAAAAAAAAAACAACTTATTGACCCTTGTTGCCTTACATACTTGTAAAAGTATAAGTAATTATGAATCTGGAATTTTAAAGCTATCATTTGAGGAGAGGACTGACTCATTTGTTAAATACACACACATGCCAAGACTAGAGCTACAGTATCCAGAATGGCAGTCATTAATCACAGGTGGATATTGATCATTTCAGGTGTGGCTAATTCCAAATGAGATGGACCACAAGAATAAAATATACTTTGGATTTCAGAGATGGTCCAAAATATACAAGTCTCATGAATATTTTATAGTGTATACATATGGAAATGATATTACCTTAGATATGTTAAATGAAATATATTATTAAAATTACTTTTACCTTTCAGTTTATCCTTTTAATGTGGTTTCTAGAAAATATAAAATTGCCTTTGTGACTCATATTGTATTTCTTTTGGGTGGTGCTTAAAGACCATGAAATTGGAAGGCTTTCAGGAGATAATATAGTATAATGGTTAGTACTGAGTTTTGACCCAGATTGAATTACAATATCACCTCTTTTACTTGCTCGCTATGTGGCCTTGAAGAATATGTTTAACCTTTCTCAGTTTTATCTCCTATAAAAAGAGAATAATAATCAAATCTAGGTGAATGTTTAGATAATACATATAAAACTTATACCGCAATTTCTTTTTTTTTTTTTTTTATTGGTGTTCAATTTACTAACATACAGAATAACACCCAGTGCCCGTCACCCATTCACTCCCACCCCCCGCCCTCCTCCCCTTCTACCACCCATAGTTCGTTTCCCAGAGTTAGCAGTCTTTACGTTCTGTCTCCCTTTCTGATATGTCCCACACATTTCTTCTCCCTTCCCTTATTTTCCCTTTCACTATTATTTATATTCCCCACATGAATGAGAACATATAATGTTATACCGCAATTTCTGTCATATAATAGGAGTAGCCCCGTAACTTAATAAGTATTTATTGAACACCTACTGAGTACAGTATTGTATATAATACAAATATCTAACCATATTCTCCAACTTAAAGGGGATAGAATTTGTTTATATCGTTAGGTGTGTGGCCTTAAATTTCAGCTTGCTCATGTTTTAAATTACATATTTTAGAAAGAGCCATAATTATATCTATGTAGAGGGTTTTGAAGACTAAATGAGGTTAATCCTTTGTAATGTACCAGTTTTTATAAATGGAAAGTGATATCCAAGTTCATGCTTTTTCTTTTCTTCCTTTTTTTGTTTTGTTTTGTTTTGTTTTGTTTTGCTTTGTTTTGTTTTTTGTTTTTTGGCCTGCCTCTTTGCATTTTGATCTAGTTTCCTTCACACCTCAGATCTTGGCTTGTGTTCATTCTTTGATTTCCTGGTTGTTTATATTTTGATTAAATTTGGGAAAGATATCATAGAGAACTTCAGGCCTCTTAAAACTCTCTGGTCTGCAGATCACTGGCATACAAAGAACTGATATTTCTGGTTCATTTTGACCCCTTAGTGCCAAAATTCAGTATATTCCTAGAGGAAGGTATTTAAGAAACTTCTTCCAGCAGATGGTGGTTGTGTATTATTGTTATTTATTATTATTTTGTCTTTACATTTTATAAAACTCATTTGAGTGAAAACTGTTGTATAATTTATAAAATATTTATTTTTAAAAAGATTTCAGGGTTTAAACTACCCATACACTATTATTTATTTATTTATTTATTTATTTAATTTTTTAAAAAATTATTTTTATTTATGATAGTCACAGAGAGAGAGAGAGAGAGAGGCAGAGACACAGGCAGAGGGAGAAGCAGGCTCCATGCACCGGGAGCCCGATATGGGATTCGATCTCGGGTCTCCAGGATCGCACCCTGGGCCAAAGGCAGGCACCAAACCGCTGCGCCACCCAGGGATCTCCCCATATACTATTTAAAACAGTAATTATCTATGAAAGTAGAAGTTTTACCTCATAAAGCTTCTATCAGTCATATGACAGTTCATTATTTCCTACCCCGTTGTATTATTTAAGGACAAAATGGATAGATGTGGGCAGGTTGAGAATGAGGAATAAGTGGAAGGGAAAGAAAATATCAGGGGATGACTTGTAAAAGTTTGAAAGTTTAAAAGTAGGGTGAGCGTTCCATTTCTGAAAGCATAGCATGAGGCAGGAAGTTGTGTATGTTAGATTTTGTTGTGCTATTTTTTAAACAAAAAGACAAACAATAATTACCATGTGAAGGGACTTTATATGAGATTTATTTTTGGTCAACAGTCCTTTTCTTTATTTCCCTTTTTGTGGGAATTCACCTGAATCTTAGCCCATGTTGAAAGGAGCAGATAAGTTGAATATATTGATATCACATGATTTCCATCTTTTGCTGTACAGTCGGCTGGCTAATACCAAGAGCCAGTTCACAGTGGGCAGGTCTTTTTGGCACCAGAGTTTATACTGGGCTGCCTGAAAACAGGAGAAACCAGGACAGAGTAAAAGTTAAAGTAAGAGCAAGAGAAGGAAGAAAAAAGAGGCAAGTTTCGGTGAGAGAGAAGAGTGAATGCAATTCATTTGGGATAATTAGACGGTTTTAGAACAGCTAGTTCTTAACTCCAGTCTCCAGAGTTCTAACCATCCTTAAATCTGCATGTCTAGAGGAAGGCAATGGCTCCATCCCTTGAGCTGCAAGAATCTGAAGCCAGCAGGCTAGTCCCAAAAAACCTCTATGACTAAAACACTTCTGCCGAGACTATTCACTCATATGATCCAATTAGTATAGTTTAAAGTGTGCCCACTTAATATCACACTTCAAGTGCAAATTACACAATGAGAATTCAGAGGAAAGAAACTTCCTATATATCAATAAAACATGTTGCCAATAAATCTTTTACTTTTGCTTCCAAATTGACTCATTAAGCCTACTCATTCTTTAAAAAAATTTGGGAATATTTGACTCTAAATGAACAGTGACTTTCTGAATGAGGCCAGCAGACCCTTTCCCGTATTCCATTAAGTTTGTGTGGTAAACAGTTTAATGAATAGTCATATATGTAACTGTGGTAATATGGCAAATCCTTGGATTTGGGGCATTCTTTATATGAAAGAATTTATATGAAACATCAATAACAAATAACATTGCCTCTTTCTTCTCATTAAGGGTTATAGAATGTGCAAGAAGGGAACTGCAGGGGAGTAAAGCTGATTTTTTTTTCTCTGACTCTTCTAATCTTTGAAAATATCTAGCGAGCCACCATAGAGCATCCTTTTTTTCCCCCTCCCATCAATATACTAACATAGATCTTTACAAGTGTTAGAAGCAATATCTGACAGTTCAAACAGGTCAGCGAACATATTTATTCTTCCCAAATAAATGATAGTAAAGATTTTGTCAACGACAAAAGGGAAGGTGCACCTGAGATGTGGGTAGGGTCACTGGAAAGGTGAAATGCACAAATGACTCCAAATAGATCAAAAGATCTTGCTTGCTCCAAAATGGCATTCCCCTCAGTATGCTTAGAGTGGAATGAAGAGTCATTTGAACATAATTGATGGAACCAAGTGAGAGAGAATTTTACAAAGAGATCTGGATAAATATCAGGCTTAGCTCCAAAGAGAGAGGAAGAATGGAGGGTAGTATGGAGAGAAGTTAAGGGCATTTGGGCTTAATTAGTGAGACAAAGTATGACTAAATCACCTAACCTCTTGACCCTCAAAAGGAAAGAGTAAGCTTGGAAATGTTATACATCTTGACCTTCAAGAATTAAATAAAAAAAATGTCTTTAGATTATAGTTCTCACAGAGTAGAGAATAACATTCTACATTTTGGGCAACTTTTAACACAGGAGTGGTTTTATCATCGCTGTTCCCATTGTACTGAATTCTATCTTCTGAGGTGTTATTTTTGTGTGTGTGTGTGTGTTCTTTCTTTCTTTCTTTTCTTTCTTTCTTTCTTTCTTTCTTTCTTTCTTTCTTTCTTTTTTTTTTTTGGTGATTTTCATAGAAAGTATTGAGAGATAACTGAAAAGTGATAAATTCAGTGTCTTGCCTAAGTGTCCTAATGTATTTCTTTGTCTCATTTGCAGGGAAAAAAACTGAAGAGTTGTAAGATACAATGGATATTTTTCGTGTTTCCAACCTGGCAAACTAAAAATACTAGCAGAAATCTATTGCATGTTAAAATGTCAAATTATCGGGGTACCTGGTGGCTCAGCCAGTTAAGCATCTGCCTTCAGCTTGGGTCATGATCTCAGGGTCCTGGGATCAAGCCCCATGTCCCATGTCAGGCCCCCTCCTCAGCAGGGAGTTGGCTTCTCCCTCTCTCCCTCTGCCCCTCCCCCTGTTCATGCTCTCTCTCTCTCTCTCTCTCAAATAAATAAATAAAATATTTTTAAAAAATTCTAAATTAATAATGACCTTATTTTGAGATATTTTGGTTACTGCCCATATACATGCCCATGTACAGAACTATGATATGCGTGACACGGAGAGAGAGAGGGAGAGAGAGGGAGGAAGGAAAGAGGGAGAAGGAAGGAAGAAAGATAGGAAGGATGACAGTTCTTCTGGTAAAAAAAAAAAGTGAAAATTTAATCATGTGAGGTTATGCTAAGCAGGATGGATTTTCATTTGACTGAATTCATATTAAGTTTAAACTTAGGCATTTACAACAAGAGGTATGAAATACCATAAGAATCATGGCAGGTGACTGGCTCAAAGGGTTCTACATTTGACTTACCCCACATATAAATAATCCCTCTCAACTAGCTCCTTAATACACAATATAAATCATTTGATGGCATGAGGCAAAAATGGTTTGCTAGACTTACACAACAATAATTTAGTGGTTTAGTAAAAATTTTTTTAACCAGTGTTATAACAGAGTATGAACTCTATTTCAGTCATTTTCGGTATATTATTCCCAAGGAAAGGATATACAAGTATGGGAATATAGATAGATGTAGGATCTATTGTGGAAATATGCACAAAATTGAAAGATTTCCTTGCAAAGACATGGATCACCGGTAACCCCAAGTTTTGGTGGGAGTCACTGTAGGATGAAAGCCATAAGCATAAGATTTTTTTTCTTATCAAACATAAGATTTGGGGATTCCTGGGTGGCTCAGGGGTTGAGCCTCTGCCTTCGGCCCAGGGTGTGATCCTGGAGACCCGGGACCGAGTCCCGCATCAGGGTCCCTGCATGGAGCCTGCTTCTTCCTCTGCCTGTGTCTCTGCCTCTCTCTCTCTCTCTCTCTGTCTTTCATGAATAAATAAATAAAATATTAAATAAAATAAGATCCTTTCCTACTCCTACTCCTAATTCTTTGCTACAGCTAATGATTAGCCGGCACAGGATTTGCACAGTGCTCCTATCTGCTTCGCTTCCCACTCTAACTGTCCCAGGTTGCAGAGTGGTGACTACCATGAGTGCTTAAAGCAGAAATCTATGAGTAGATACCATTCCTGTAACTTAATGGATATGTGGCCTTGGGCAAGCATTATCGAGACACAGTGTCTCTCTCCTCTTTCTCTCTCTGTAATAACATAAGAAAAATGATATGTTAGTACAGGTCTTCTGAGAAGCATAAGCCAAGATTGGATAAAATGGGCAAGGGTTTTATGGCAGAAAATGACTATATGAGGAAACATAAGAGAAAGAGGGAAAAAAGACCAGGAAACCGTAAGATGTGATGCAGATGTGAAGAAATGAGAGAGTTAAGGTTGAATGAAGCATGATAGATGGCCATGCCACCTGAGAAAATTTCAGCCATGTCATGAGGGAGTCTTCAGGCCAGAGCTCGTCCTCAAAGACGACGAGCTCTTTGTGTGTCCTCTGTGTGTCCCAGAAATAGGTCCTCCTTAGTGTTCCTTGTGCAATCAGTTGCTGACAGGGAGCAGCACACAGCAGGTATGGCCTTGGCACAAAGATGACAATGCATTGGAAAGTGGAGCAGCGAGGGCTTCCTGCAGTTAAGACTCAGCAAGACACATTTCCTTGGCTACCAGAAGTCAACTATTTCCTTCATAGGTGGAACATTTTTTTAAAATAAATTTATTTTTTATTGGTGTTCAATTTGTCAACATACAGAATAACCCCCAGTGCTCATCCCGTCAAGTGCTCCCCTCAGTGCCCGCCACCCAGTGACCCCCACCCCCCGCCCTCCTCCCCTTCCACCACCCCTAGTTCGTTTCCCAGAGTTAGGAGTCTCTCATGTTCTGTCTCCCTTTCTGATATTTCCCACTTATTTTTTCTCCTTTCCCATAGGTGGAACATTAAATGGCCAAATGCACGAACTATTGCTGTGTAAGCACTTAACAAATGGAGTCCGTCACTACTTCTATTACTCCTATTACTATCACTGCTGGGATTACCTTTTACTATTAACTGATGTGCCCACGTCTTAGTTATGTGTAAGTTTGATATTTCATTTAAGGAAAGATAAGATAAGAGAGAGAGACGGTGAGCAGGGGGTTGAGCGGAGGAAGAGGGACAAGCAGACTCCCCACTGAGCATAGAGCCTCACATGGGGCTCAATCCCAGGACCCTGAGATCATGACCTGAGCTGAAGTCAGACAGGTGCCCCACATGATCATTTTTATATAAGTTCGACTCTTTTTTTTTTTTTTTGAGGGTGAGCATTAACTGCCATCCCTCTTGTAAGTAGCACAGAGCTCTGATACATTCTCACCCTCAATGCCATGAATATTACAGAACACAACAACAAGAAGGCTGCTTACATATTGCTGGAGATGAGCACAAGGAAATGAGACCTTCATGACTGGAACAGGAGTCCCCTTTGGTCAGGGTTGTAGTAAGTGGAGAGAACCCCAACATGGCTCTCTTTTGGGTCCGCCCAAAGTGGTAGTGCCCATCAGAGAAAGGGAATCAGCCGTACGAAGCACCTTTGTACAATAAAATATTGGACAAATGATCTAACATTTATTTTTTTAAATTTGGTTAATAAAGAGAAATTGTTTTCTTCAACTCACTGCCCTTATCAGCTCACCTTTTTAACCCTTTTTTTCACTGCAAAAAGAAAAATACTTTTCTAGATCCCTTCATTGATAAAGGTCTCTAAACACTCATAAGAGCAATTGAGATTTAAGTATAATAAACGTAAAAACAGAAGTTTTAGATCTTCCTCAAAACAATGACCTCATTTCTGTCTTTAAAAGGAGAAGTGAATGAGGCAGAGAAGTAGTGAAAGGGACCCACGGAGATGTTCCTGCCTTGTGAATTGCTGACCCTGAAGCCAAATACAGAACTTTTGCATTGAACTTTGGGAGCTCTCAGTGACTTTAAAAAAGAATTCGATTCTTATTTTTGACATTATTTCTTCACTCCCGAGACTAGAACAGCCAAGTTATTACATGGTGGTCACCTTAGAAGTTCAAGTCCTGCCCCTTTCCTGAGTACTTTGATCATTTCTCAAGGATACATACAAATTGATTCCACTTGGCTTGTCTGCCTCTGTCCAGGTACCGCACTGTCAGTGCATCGGCTCTGATGCTTCCTAGAAGAAACGCACAAAGCCTTTGGACCCTATTAAAGTTTGATTAGATCCCTGTCTCCATCAAACTCTGTGGTCTGAGGCAAGTTATTCCACATCTGTGTCCCTCAGTTTCTTCATCTGAAAAATCAGAAAATGACTTACAACCGAGAGATGGTGAAGCGCATATGTGGAATGCCTACCGCACAATGACAGCTAAATAAATAAATGGTGGCTCTTCTCATTTATCCAGAAGTTAAGCACATTATGTTTCTTTTTCAACATTTATCGCTTAACACCAACGCTATCAATCACCCTAAGAAATCAATGTGTACAAGATGTCCTTATTCAACAAGTCTTTAGTACTGCCTTCGACCACAGGTGTTTGTGCATCTCTTGGTTTGATCATTAATGTCTTCATTCATTCCTAAAAAGCCAGCACAGTACTGTGCTAACAACATGGTCTCCCTAAGTTTGTGTATCAGCCCTGGCATGTGGCAGCTGTAAAACATGGTAAAGAACGCTTAACCCCTCGGTGATTTTAGTTCCCTTAGCTATAGAGAGAAGTTGAACAATCTGCGTGTTCAGTGACTGTCCCGGAGTAAATGTCCAGTAAACTGTCTCCATTAATTTAACATAATTGAGCACATACAATACATATAATGGGACAAGATTTGTTGTCAGTCATGGTTGATTGTTACTTGGTGGTTAAGGATTCCTTCTCACCGAGTGGTTCTCGGGGGCCTTTCTTGGTATATTTCTAAGATTATTTATATAAGGACTTTTGTCAAAGCTGAGGTAATCCCAGCAGTGTTTGCTGCTTTGTCCACCCCCCTCCCTTTTTTGTCTTATTATCTCCTACGTCCTGACATTCTCTCACCTCCTGAAAAGTGATCCTATATAAGCTACTTAGAAAACCTCTATGCTTTTAGGATCATATTTGCCCTTACTGTCAGTTACAGTGTCTGGAAGCACTAGGGGAAAGAAGGTCCGCACATTTATTACCAACTAGTGTAGTAGCAAGCTTCCCAGTTGCAGTCACCATGTTATCCTTTAAAGTTATTTCATTAGCCCTTGGCAACTTGTCTTGAGGGAGGGAAATGGGATGGATGCATCGCCAACTCTTCTCCTGTTAGAGCACTGCTGCTTGCTTGCAGCGAATATCATCTGTATTATATGAGTAAGGTATTTTGTTTTATTTTTCCTTCTCTGTTTTTTTATTCCTTTTTCTAGTTTAATTTTTTTTTAATTTATTCCTTTGTTTATTTGGCTGGCTGGTTGGGATTTGTTTTGTACTCAGTGCAAAGCAAACAGTTACAGGGTGTCAAGAAAGCTTGCATAGGGCTCAGATAGTGAAGAGTGGGGTTCTCTCAATTTCCTTTTTTGAGGTTTTGCTACTGTGTTGTGAAAGAATCCAACCTATATTTCTTCCTCTTTAGGCATTTGGGTTTATTGCTCAGTCCTATCTTTTTTTTTTTTTTTTTAAAGAAAGAGATAAAATTGGAGAAAAATCTAGTTAGACCCCTCAATCAATCTCTAACTAGAACATATGTCTGGAATTCATCTGATAGGTATGAGATGAATTATTGATTATTCACTTACATTAACTGCAAGTACTGTGATCTTGCTTTAAAGATATCCAAGAGTTTGGGATTAGTGTCATTAACATGCATATCTAATGATAATATTAATTGAATAATAATGATTGTTTTAAAATTTGTATTTTCTGAAAGCAATTTGCATCATATTCCCCAGAAGTTGGGATCTGGTATAAATATTTCATGATTTGAGCCTACAGTGTTATTAACATGGTTTCTAAATTTGTTAAATAATAAGCTGGTATTTTTCTGGTTTAATACATTCTCACCCACTTGTCCAACATTATGAAAAAACCAATGTGTATGAAATATATGGTGGGGGTTTATTAGGATTATATCTGTTATAGTAGAGAACAGGGTCATGGAACAACTTACTCAATAACTCTAGTGGATAAAAAAATAACCTATACCCTCTATGACCTAGGAATCCTCAGAATTAAATAATAGCAAGATAGAGTCACACTAAGTGTATTCCCATATTTTAACTTTCTTAATATATAATTTATAAAAATATATTTTCCTCAATATAGTGTTCAGTATATATTCCAATTAATGTTTTAAATTTCCTTCCTACCATGTTTAATGAAGTAGCATATATGTATATTTTTATTACAGTTTTATTAGTAGTTATGGTCTAACATCACTCAAATAAGTGATTACATTTTTCTTTTTCTTCTTATCACCTTAAGATGGCATCAGATTTACTATTCATTTAAAGTTTTAAAGCAAATCATTTAACTTGCTTATTTCTGGGGGAAAGACACATTTTTGGGTAAAATTAATTAGAATTGTATTCATTAGTCTGTGCTCCTGCAGACCCACTCTCTGTCTTCTTCACAGGGGGCACTGTTGGTTTCTGCCTGTTAGTCTGACTTAGCCAAAAGGAATATAGCTGGAGATGGGAGTGAGGGAGCAGAGTGAGGTCAGGTATTTATTTCTCTTGCTTCCTCCTTTTAATGTCTCCTCGCGTCTGTTGCTTCCCAAGACCAAGTCCGTAGCTGAAGCATACAGTCCTGTCCCCTCAGCTGTTTTATTCTGGTTTGTGGGCCTGCTCCTACCTCCCAACTTTAAGCCTGAGGATGGTAATGGACCATCTCCTTCCTCACTAAACCCTGTAGCTTCTCAGCACTAGCCCTTTTGGTGTCCTGCCGAGAACTTTACAAAAGATCTTTTATTAAATTACCCTTTCCAAATTACCAAATGGAAGGTGCCATCTGTTTTCTGCCTATGCGCTGAATGCCCAAATATCAATAAATAGTAGCTCTTTGTTCCAACTGTAGATCAAGCCTATCTGTATTACATGCTTATTTGGAAAATTAAAAATGTTCATTTCTTATTGGCGTTACTACATAAAAACAGTCAGTAAAATTGTCCAGGAACCACGCCCTATGTGATTCCAACATTGTACCTCTAACTTGCTAGTTTTCTTCAGATTGACTAAAGGGTCAAGCCTATGACCCAGTGTTATGTATCACATATGGAATCAAGTTTCATGCAGGATATAAATTTAATAAAATCATGTCTGTGTGCAAGATCGGTATGGGAAACATATTCAGTAAATGTCTCCTATGGAAAAAACTTTTTTACATTATTATGACTTTTCCCCTAATCCCTAAGATTTGAAGGATCAGAATGGGCTTGCCTAAGGAGTGTATGGGCATAAAGCAAAAGGAGAACAGAGATTTCCAGCATCGATAAAAGATCAGGAACTAAAGAAACCTTAAAATAAATTGAATAAGGAACAAAGGCCAAAGTGGAGCTTGAAACTTAGAGTTTGCAACAGGGGACACTCAGAAAGAAAAGGTAAACTTGAAATAGGAATGGCAGTAATAATGTTACTATATTTTTATGCCTATATTGAGCCCTCACTATGAGCCAGCCACTTTGAGCACGACTGTCCTCATTCTTATTTTATATTTGAGAAAAGTGAAATAAAGAAAATTCTCCAAAGTTCTCTAGTAAAGCAAATAATTCTATTTATTTATTTATTTATTTATTTATTTATTTATTTATTTATTTTAAAGATTTTATTTATTCACAAGAGACACACAGAGAAAGAGAGAGGCAGAGACACAGGCAGAGGGAGAAGCAGGCTCCAAGCAGGGAGCCCGATGTGGAAGTCAATCCCGGGACCCCAGGGTCACGCCCTGAGCCAAAGACAGACACTTAACCACTGAGCCACCCAGGTGTCCCAAGCAAAGAATTTTAGACCTAGCTCCTATGATCTTACATCAAAGGGTGGTATCCAAATTCATGCTATTTAACCTCTTTAAATGAAAATCCAATGGTACAGCAAAGAGCCAATCTCTGTCTGCAGAGTCAAATGATGTGGTCTGTCCATCTTTTAGGGTGTGTTATGAGATCCTAAAGCAAAGCAGGGAGTGAAAATTCTGTTTAGACACTAAAATGGCCTCCATGGCTATAACAAAACCAACAGGTACTGGATGGCCCCAAGGATTTTGTCCTGTAAGAATAGAAGAGGAAATATTGAATTATCAGGCTCATGACTAGACTGGACGGTCCTTCAGATTCTTCTGCTAATCGATGCATTTATACTTCATAGTTGGGTTCTTAGTTTTTCTTAAATAAGGAACTCATTGTGGTTGACTGAATACAAGTGAATTAGTTTTGCTTACTGGAAATATGTCTAACTCTCTTTAGCATCTGATATTTGCTAAGACCTATAGCTTGCTTTAAATTGGTTTCCTTTAAATACATACAGTTCTATGGCTAGATATTTCTTGCATTGCATTTCTGATTATAAACTTCCTTGGAAAATCCTGAAATTAAAGGCTTACTTGCTGGATAGTCATAAAGAAAACCTTAAAAGCAACAGCAACACAACACAAAAATACTTCCACTAGGATTAGTGAAAATATATGTGTATGTGTGATATTATTAAGGATTTATTTTTCATTGTATAACATATGTCAAGATAGAGCATGGGTGAGTACTCAAAAATTGAGAAAAATAAGCTTACAAAATTAATCCTTTTGATTATTATCCTTAGGATAAGGACATGAAAAACACAATTTTCAACATTTTCCATGTCCTTATCCTAAGGAAAAATACACAAATCTCTCTGTTTTCTAACTTTCTTCAACACCGAGTTTAGCATTGATGTTAAACACTGCTGTAACCTATTTGATTTTTGAGAA
Organism: Canis aureus; assembly: GCF_053574225.1. NCBI lineage: Eukaryota > Metazoa > Chordata > Mammalia > Carnivora > Canidae > Canis > Canis aureus. The sequence goes on from NC_135613.1 coordinate 1,557,036, forward strand.
ATTCGTACATCCCAATGCCAAAAGAGATATCTTTACCCCATGAAACCTCCTGATTTGAAACTTACTGAAATGGTTTTCACAAAAACAAAATAATCTGACCTTTCTTTGCCCTTTCCTATATATATACATACGTACACATATTTATATTTAGCACTGACATTGTGTATCTTTTGAAAGAATTCAGAATAAATAACTATAAAAGGGGGTAGATTTAGAAAGGAAACTATTACTGGCATGAAAACATTTTTGATAACCGTAAGTATTTGCATGTATTTTCAGATTTATTTCTTTCAGGATTTTTAGGCCCATCCTTTCCTTATAGTTTTAGGAAGTGGGAATACCTTTTCAAAAAGAAAATGTATCTACTATAGCAAAGGTCACCCATTTGGACAAACATCAATAAGCCTAGCATTCAGGGTAGTGAATGCTTTTTTTCTCTCCCGGTTGACAGGCCTGGGGAATATTACATATTATTAATATGGCTGACTAATTCCTAATTAGGAACTCATTAACAGCTCTACAACTGTAGAGTTTGATGGATTTGCAGCCAATCTTGAAAAAAGGTCACAATAAATGACCTCTGGCCCAAGACTTTCCCATCTGTCCATCATTTAATATCATTTTTTAATGCTGATTTTTTTAAATCATTCTAGCTCCCCTTGGGAAAGTACACAAGGCCTTTTTCTTACAAGACTGTTGTATTTAATAATATATTGATATTAATAAATGCATTGTTGGTTTTTGATTTTTAATAGGACATTTCCACTCTTTATATAAGTCTCTTATATGAATTAGCCATTTCTTCCTCTTAGAAAGTATTGGTTAAAGGTAGTTATAGATGTATCATCTTGTGAGATACGCACATTAAATAAGAAAGTTGAGATAAACAAAAGGAAAATGACATTTTGGTGATTCCCATAGCAACTGTAAAATGTACAACAGAATGCATTCACTACTCCAAAGGGAGCATTTTTACACGAACAAAAGATATATTATTAAAACAAATGTTTTAATTATTGTCCTTCTCAACAGCCAGAGAAGCAAATCTGACTATCAGAGTGATATGGTGCAGAACTCTAAAATACAAATCATTTCAATTTAAAATTTAACAGTGGTGTATACTTAAGATTTCAAACTCTGTTAAACTCATTCATATATTAAAATATGGCATGTAGTTTCTCTTTCCTTTTTTTCTGTTTTCTCTTTGGGTTAAGTTCATATTTATGTAATTTAGAAAGAGCTTGAAGATCTATGGGTACAATTTTGGAATCATAAGTTCTCCCATGATTTACCAAAAATTTTCCAATGAGCTTAATGAGATATTTGTTCTACTTATGGAGAAAAAGTAGAAAATGTTAAACAGATATTTTTACTTTTTTTTTCAAGCTTTCTCTGTATAAGAGCAAGGAAGCCAGTACAAAGCAAAAAAGGGAAGTAGTGTGTGGTTGCAAGAAAAGTTCTTCTCTCCTCCTGTCTTCATTTTAAAAATGATACAATTTGAGATGTAGAAGTGGAGAATGACATTACCAACTTCTTTATCTTTCTTTCTTTTTTTGTTTTGTTTTGTTTTGTTTTGTTTTCTGAGGTTCTTTGTTTTCATGTTTTGCTCCCAAAATAGAACTTAGCTTTCATGCCTGGGAGGTTCTTCAGTGTAAACCACGACAAGTTCCAGGTTTTTTTAATTCATTCATCAGAGACATAATAAGTCCATGTTAGGTGCTAGACTCTGATAGGACAGGGAATAGAGAAATTATAGGCAAATATTATGATTGTCCTATGGAGTTAATCTGGCTCAGAGGACACATATGCAATAAAAAAGTAAAATAATTATTAGTGGACATCGAGATGTGAAAGAACAGAGTGTGATAGTGGAGCATTGAGAAGATAAGCAAGTCTACGGAGCTTAGAAAGCCTTTGCCAGTGAAATCATATGTAGGCCAAGGCCTAGTGTATACTCTATTTAGGCAATTTGATAGGTTAGTTTTAAACTTAGGGAGAAAAAAAAAATCCACCATCCACAAATCTATAAAAAAAGGTCATACTGGTATTAGACAGGTTGCAAACCTCTGCATTTATTTATTTATTTATTTATTTATTTATTTATTTATTCTATTGCATTTAATGGCTTATTTGAAACTCATTTTGTTCAGTTCATTTATGTATCCATCTTTCACCCTAGAAAAGAAACAGTGTTTTTTTTTTTTAAGTGGGAAATAGTGGAGGGAGACAGATTTAATGTATATTTAGTCAATAAATTTCACATGTTTTATGGACTGTTACCCGAGATAAATTGAACGATGGAGCCTAAATTATGTATATTTTTGTCAAAGGTCTAATTGAAAATGGGAATACACAGAAAATAACTTTATGAGAGCCACTGTTGTATGGTGTCATGATAGCTGAGCCTCAAAGAAATAAGAGAGTGAAAAAAGAGGTCTGAGCTGCCCAGCAATTGAATGCATGACCTTGTGAGTGAATGAACAACTCTTACTCCAGTGGTTGCACAAAAGCTGGAGTTCTTTAGAGATTAAATAAAACTGGAAAGAGATGAGAAAGTCTCCCAGATGACAAGCTTCAACAGGCTGCGTTTTCCCTTCAGGTTGCTGGGAGCCACTGACAGGTAATGAGCAGCAGCAGGATGGAGCCCATAAGCCAACCATACAGGAGATGCCTGCATAGAAGAAAAAGCAGTTAGTAAAGGACCAGAAATCAACTAGTTGGTGTAGGAAAATATTCAGCCAAGGAGAAGTGGCATATTTGAATGAAGGCTGTCTGTTACCATATTATTTAAATCCTGGTGCTTGCAATATGAGATATTGGTCCTAAATTGTTTGACCTTTGTTCATCTTATCTCCACAAAGAGTGAAAAAGTGCCTTGCAGACAAGGTCCAGACCTCATAATTATTTAGCAGCTTCAGGTTTATTTGAACAGTAATGATCTGAGAGCAGACATTTGGAAAATACTCTTTTTCAGAATAGAGTAGAATTCAGTTATTAAGATGCTGCACTCATTGCCCTAAATTGACTGGCATTTTATGTCTCTAACTTGAGATTATGTAGACACTGACTCTGATCAGCAGTCATACTGGATGTTCAGTCAGTGCAGACATTAGCAGCATTTAAATTAAATGAAACATTCCAAAGCTATGGTCAAAATTATCCTTCTCATTCCTAAGAGCTCATTTAAAATGTCATTTTCTCTAAGAAAACTTCTCAGACCAGGTCATGGTCCTCTTTCTCATTTAGAATTTAATTAAATATAATTAAATCATTAACTATTACAATATTTGTTCTAAGTCCCCTTTCCTTACCAAAATTAAACACTACAAATAAAAGAAGAAACAGTATTGGTCTAATTCACCAGTTTTTTTTTTTCCCAGCACCCTCCCATAATATTTGGTTCATAACAAGTGCTCAATAAACATTTATGAAATAATTGTAAATAACAAAAAATGTGTTATAGAGTTTGGGAAACATTTTTCCCCCTTGGCCATGCTGTTATCTAGTAATGGGATACTTTTCAAGCCAGGTACTTGATACTCATTTTCTTCTCTCTTTTGGATATAACCATGTTTGTTGTGATGTTCAAATGAGATAGTGAGTGCTAACTTGAGGTCTACTCACTCTTTGTCTCCAAAATAGTTTGGGGAAATTAAGTAACTTTTTTTTTTAATCTGTGAAATAAAAATGTTGAAAAATTAGCAATATAGCATAGGGCACTGTGGCAGGCAAATGGAGAGGCGGTCTAATTAATGGTTAAGAGCTACGGCCTGGTTGCTGATGTTTGACACCTGGCTCCAACTCTTACTGGCATTTGATCTAAGAAAGTTGCCCTCTTGGGGCTTCCACTTACTCATCTGTCAAGTAGGCTGTAGTAAGAATGAAGTATATGAAAAACATCAAGAATTAAGAACATAAGGGCTCAAATGTAACATGATCAAACACTAGATTTGGAAATTTCACTTCATATCCAATATGGTGAAAGTTTTAGAGGAGGACAACATTTTGGAAGGTAGAGAAGTTTGTAGTCTAGTTATCCCGATAATAAATGATGCTGGGGTGTATGAGAATCTGGCAGGAAATGTGGAGAGAAATAAATGAAGGTTGTCAATTTTCTAGAGTATGTAATCATAAGAGGATGATAAAGTCTTAGATTAAGGGGATAAAAACTGAAACGTGATCTGCAGGATTTTGCTCAATCAATTGGATGGCTATTGGTGCTACTCACTGAGATTAAAAGGCAGCAGCGATAGGTGAGCTCTGTTTTGAAGCTGTTGAATTAGAGCTAGGACACTCAAAGAGAACTGCCCAGTAGAGAGTTTGATATATGACTGAAAAAAAAAAAAAAAAGCATAAGATCTGGAATGAAGAACACACTCTAAACGAAAGATGAAACAGGATAACAGTGAAAGGAAGGGTGTGTTAGGAGTAGAGAACAGTTGAAATCGAACTCTTGAGTTTGTTCAAATGTAGAAGAAATGGCCAAGGGTTAGGAAAAGATTGGAACTAGAAGAGCAAGCAGGATTTCTAGGAAAAAAAAAAAAAAACAAAAAAAAAAAAAACAGAAGGTGGAATTCAAAGCATAGATCCAGGCAAAAATAATAACTCTGCCTTTAACATAAGAAAGGTGCAAAGAAAAAGAACCTATATTTGGATATTTGGGTTGAGATGGAATTTTATTCTTTATGCTGTGTGTTTACTATAGCTGCATAATGAATTACCCCAAACTCAGTGGTTTCAAATAATGCCCATTTATCATCCCACATTCTGTATGTCAGGTGTTTGAGGGGGCTCAGCTTAGGGGCTTTCAAGGCAGGAATCAAAGTGTCCACCAGACTGAGCTCTTATCTGTAGGCCTGAGAAAGATCTATTTGCTCCGTCAGGCTGTGGACGGAATCCATTTACTTGCAGTTGTAGGGTCTCAGATCCCTACAGACCATAAACGAGGATCCACTCTCTGCTGCTAGAGGTTTCCACATCTTTCCCCATGACCCCTTCCATCCTCACATCCCAGTAAACACATCACATCCCCTTTAGGCTTCCTTCTTCATGTCCCCCGACCTCTTCTTCTGCCTCAGCTTTTAAAGCTAATGGGATTACATTCAGCCTGTGAGATAATCTAGGATTATCTCTTTAATTGAAGGTCAACTGATTAGCAACCTTAATTACATCCCCAAAATATCTCTGCCATCTAAGGGAACACATTCACGAGTATTATATCTCATCACATGCACATTCCCACAACAAGGGCATGAAATATTTCTGGGGAACAAAAGTCTACCTACTAGAAATGACTTTTGCCTCACCAGTGGAGTAAGAGGAAAAGTAATGTAGGAGTAAAGTAAGAGAGTGAGAAAAGAGAAAAATCAAGAGGGAAAACATCACTTGCTATTTTGCTTGCTTGCTTGCTGCTTCTGTTGTACCCAAAAATGGCTTTTGGTGGCATTCCAGTGTTTGTAGCATCATACTAAAATAATTCTGGTGGGGTGGGGGGTGCCTCTGTCTTCTTTCTGTCTCTAAGCTACTATAGTTTACAGACCTCCAAAGGTTCCCTCTTTTAACATCCTGATGATTTGGACTTACATGTACTTTTACATACTTTGTCATTTTTCTGAATTTGTGGTAGATGGGAAAGATTATGGTATTGAGTCTACATCTTGTAATGGAATTGAAATAGTGTAAAAAAAGAGTAGCATTCCAATGACTTTAGGCAATTAAGTGAAAAAGAAAAGCTCAAATATTTGTATTAATTTGGAAATATTCTTATTTTATTATCTATAACATGATAGAGAAATATAGTCTTATTACCTGTCAAACAGTTTAAATTATGCTTAATATTCTCAGCTCCTAATTAATTTTTTCTTAAATAGTATTTGAAATCCATTAAATTGTTTAAGCTGTTCCAACTTGCAAAAAGGGATCAGTATTTTCTATCTTCATTAAAACTATTCATAGGATGAGTTCGAACTACTATGCTAAGTAATATTAAGTGAGAAAAGTGAATTAAAAATAAAACTAAAATGACCCTGAGATGACGACCTGAGCCAAAGGCAGACTCTCAACACCTGAGCCACCCATTTGCCCCCAATCTAAGATGATTTAAAAACACACACCAAAAATAATAATGTATCAAGAAAAATATTAAGAATTTATTTCATTTTAAGGTGTACCATTTTTCAATGTGTCAGATATGGATGAACATTGTAATCAGTGTGTATGTTTAATAATATTTTTCTGATAAAACTATGTTAGGTCAATTATATATATTATAGTTGGTACCATCTTAGAATTAAAATTTTAAAAGTCAGTACGGTTAGACCATTAGGTTTCTTAAGGCATATATTTGTAAACTACAGATTATAAATTATTATTAAGTTTTCTTTAGGCTTCCTGGGAGCCAGAATAAAAGAGGTGAGGTGATCATTAGGCAGTTCTCATCAGATAAGGTTTTAAACTATTTTGGCCACTGTGGCTCTGTGCAGGTGCACCTAACCGCTGCCCCAGAGCACTGCCATTGTGTCAGCCCCTGTCCCCAGAAAGCTACTGACGTTGGTTCGTATTAACTATTGCTGCACCTCAGACAAAGGCTTCATTCCCACCTTGGGCACCTTTGCCACTTTGGATGCCATCCCAAGACCTATAGCTCTCTTACTCCTGACTTCTGGAAAGAGACTATGTTCCCCAAGTCTCCTGATCAGGAATCCACCAACCATGTTCGAAAGACTCACGCCACAATTACTGTGCGGAGGACTCTGGTTCCAGGTGTGGCCACCACATAGTTTTATATTAAAAAAAATAAATAAATAAAGTGAATTAAAGCTTGCTAAAGTAATAACAATAATAACTATTTCTTGAAGTAAATATTTTTATTCAAGTAGCATTATCACAACTAGGCCTAGTTGTGAATACACAAGTCATTTTCATTTCCAAGGAGAAATTGGAAGTATGAAATTGAGTCACTCAGTGGGTATTTAATTGATCAAGAAGAGTCATTTAGGGTCTATTCTAGGACTAAGACACAGTCCTCACAGACTTTTGCCAGGCTTTTAGTAGATTTGATTTTCCAAGGTCGGAGGTAGAGGAGGTGGGAAATGCACAAAGTGCAACTGGTGGCCATGTCACCACAATGACTGGTGAACTCTCGAAGGACGCGAGGGTAGCAACAGCCCAGGGTAACAGGCTGCAGAAAAATAAGGGGCTCTGGGCAGACAGTAAGTGTCCTGTTTGGAGATGATAAGACGGCAAGTAGATGCTAGAGCAGAGTGTGTACATAGCAGAGCAAGTAGCTCCAACAGGACTGATAGGTGATGTAAGATTGTGAGAAGCTGGTGTCTTCAAAGTAGAGAGTTCCACCATCTTTATTATGTCAGGTCACGGAAAGACAGCGGCTCTGTGGAAAAAGCATGAATTGTGCTTGTCCTTGAAGACAGGATATGTCACTGTGCAACACAGAGAGGTGAAGAGAAGCAACATAATTAAGTCACCAAAATAGAGACCAGCAAGTCTTTGGATTTGCAGTCAAACTCAATCTCTAGTAGCCTGTTGGCTTCCTACAAGATAATCCTACAAGGATTATAGATATAATCCTACAAGGATAATATCTTCCTACAAGATAATTTGGGGTGTACAAACAAGAAGATTTAATATAAAAAATCAGTTACTAATAATTGAAGAGTATTTTGTTGTGTATCTTTTTAAGGAATTAATAGCATAAGATTTGTAGGTTGCAAAAAGTTTATGGTTTCTAACAAAATTATAAGTGAACTCTGACTAAAAATAAGAATTTTCAATCAAGTTTATGCATTCAGACTTCCAAGAATATCTGAAGGATTCAACAATGCTTCCTTTTGTTCTTGGCAGGGTTTTTCTTTTTCTCCTTTTTCTTTTTCTTTTTTTTTCTTTTTCTTTCTTTCTTTCTTTCTTTCTTTCTTTCTTTCTTTCTTTCTTCTTTCTTTCTTTCTTCTTTCTTTCTTTCTTTCTTTCTTCTTTCTTTCTTTCTTTCTTTTCTTTCTCTTTCTTTCTTTCTTTCTTTCTTTCTTTCTTTCTTTCTTTCTTCTTTCTTTTCTTTCTTTCTTTCTTTCTTTCTTTCTTTCTTTCTTTCTTTCTTTCTTCTCTCTTCTTTCTTTCTCTTTTTTTTCTTCTTTCTTTCCCTTGATAGTTTGCTTTTGCTTTGATTTCTTCTGACATTTTATACTATTTGGATCATTGAAATAATAGACCCACATCTGTGATAAAAGTTTCTGAGAGACTCAGGAAGTCAAACAGCACTTTATTAACTAAATCACAGATTTTGTTGTAGCTTTTGTGTCTTCCTCATTGTATTAGCCACAAGACTTTATTCCCTCTAGAACTGTAAATCAGAGAATCTTGGGCTATGGATAGGGGCATTAAAAATATCTTGGCTGTCCTGAGCAGTAACTCAGTTCTGTGAAATTATATCCGCTGGGATCTACAGGGTGCTTGAGACAGCTTTATTTCTCAAATTTATTATATTCCTTCACAGCTTCTCTTGAAGATTTCATAAACTCACAATGAAAAGTGGTCACTTAAAATCAGACTCCAAACGTAGCAGAGGTAATCAGACTTGGCTTTCTCTGTGCCCTACATGAATAGCAAAAGCATTAACTAATGATAAAGGCACCTGTTGACCAGGGAGCAACAAACCCCAGGTAGTTCTCTTCTGCCTTAAGATGATGCTTGGGGGATTTTTCTGGGTCATTTAACAAACCAAACTCTCTGTTACAACCAAGCTTAATTTTTATAGAAGGATACCTTTTGAATTTCAAAAGAACTCACAGGACATTTTCAAGTATTTTTACTATTTGACCTATTTGCAGGTTGTGGGAGAAAATTTTATATTGTTTTATTAGAGGGACAACAGATGCTTTCATATTAGAAAATAGTGACTCAGATTTTTGTTCTTTTATGATTTTACCGACGACTTTGTTTTATGCCTTGAGGATCAAGATGTCTTTGTCTCTTTGTATTGTGTTAGTAACTTTATTAGATTTAAAGACCCTAGAATGAGCTGGATTCAGTAGTTAAAAAAAATACAAGCATATGGTACAGTGTTTAGCAAATCAGTGCATTTGCTTTAACAAACTACAAAAATAATGAACAGTTGATACAATTACAAGCAAAAAGATCCAGTCTGAGTCCAGTGGATATTAATATGTTAATATTAAGGTAACACATCTTATATATTCATTTATTTCTTCCAATTTTATTTATTCTAATATAATTAACATACAGTGTTATGTTAGTTTCAGGGGTATAACATAGTCATTCAACTGTTCTATGTATTAGTCAGTGCTCATCAAGATAAGTTAACTTTGAATCCCCTTCACCCATTTCACCCTTCACCCTCGCCTGCCTCCATTCTGGTAACCATTGGTTTGTTCTGTAAGAGTCCGGATTTTGTTTCATTTAATTGTCTCTTTTTTCTTTGCTTGTTTATTTTGTTTCTTAGATTCCACGTATGAGTGCAGTCACATGGTATTTGTCTTTAAGTGACTTTGTTCATTTAGCATTATACTCTCTAGACCCATCATGTTGTTGCATATTACAAGATTTCATTATTTTTTTAACTGGCTCGGTAATACACACACACGTACACGCACATAGACACAGTCTTTTAAATCTATTCATGTGTCATTGATATCATTGAACACTTGGGCTATTTCCGTATCTTGGCTATTGTAAATAATGCTGCAATAAACATAAGGGTGCATATCTCTTTTTGAATAAGTGTTTTCCTACTGTTTGAGTAAATACCCAGTAGTAGAATTATGGGATCATATAATAGTTCTATTTTTATTTTTTTAAGAAAACTCCATATTGTTTTCCACCATGGCTACACCAGTTTGCATTTCCAACAAGAGTGCACAAGGTTTCCTTTTTCTCTGCATCCTGAACAACGTTTGTTTCTTGTGTTTTTTATTTTAGCCATTCCAAGAGGTGTGAGGTGATAGCTCATGGTGGTTTTGATTTGCATTTTCCTGATAATGAATGATGCTGGGCATCTTTTTAAAAATGTTTATTAAAATGTTAAGAATTTTTTAAAAACTTTATTTATTTATTTATTTATTTATTTATTTATTTATTTATTTATGTAAGCTCCATGTTAGCATAGGTCTTGAAGTCATGACTCTGAGATCAAGACCTGAGCCAAAATCAAAGTCAGATGCTTAACCGACTGGGCCACCCAGGTACCTTGAGCATTTTTTTCATGCGTCTGTTGGCCATCTTTACACCTTCTTTGGAGAAATATCAGTTCATGTCTTCTGTCCATTTTTAAATCGGGTTATTTGTTGTTTTGTTGTTGAGTTGTAGAAGTTCTTTATGTATTTTAGTTACCAACTCCTTATCTGATATGTCATTTGCAAATATCTTTTCACATTCAGTAGTTGCCTTTTAGTTTTGTGGGTTGTGTCGTTTGTTGTACAGAAGCTTTTTATTTCTATGCAGTCCCAATAGTTTATTTTTGCTTTTGTTTCCCTTGCCTCAGGAGACATTATCTAGAAAAAAATTGTTATGGCTAATGTCAGAGACATTCCTGCCTATGCTCTCTTCTATGATTTTTAGAGTTTTAAGTCTCACATTTAGGTCTTTAATCTATTTTGAGTTAATATTTGTGTATGGTATAAGTAAGTGGTCCAGTTTCATTCTTTTGCATGTAGCTGTCCAGATTTCCCAACACCGTTTGTTGAAGAGACTGTTATTTTCACATTGGGCATTCTTGCCTCCTTTGATGTAGATTAATTGACCATATAGTCATGAATTTATTTCTGGGCTCTCTGTTCTACTGATCTGTATGTCTTATTTTTTGTGTGCCAATATTATGCTGTTTTGATTATTACAGCTTTGTAGTACACCCTGAAGTGGGATTATGTTACCTCTAGTTTTATTCTTTTCCAAGATTTCTTTGGCCATTTTGTGATTTCATAAAAATTTTATGATTATTCTAGTTTTTATGAAAATGCTGTTCATATATTTATATGAATTGCATCGAGTTTGTAGATTGCTTTGGGTAATATGGACATTTTAATCCATATTTGTTTTCCCAGTCCATGAGCATGGAATATTTTCCCATTTGTTTGTGTCATATTCAGTTTCTTTCATCAGCATTTTATAATTTTCAGAGTGTGGATCTTTCACCTCCTGGTTAAGTTACTTTCTAGGTAAAAAATAACGTAACTTCCAGCCACACTTGATAGATTTCAAAATGCATTTACAAGCTTTTTATCCAATAATAAAGCCAATGTGATGTTAAAATAGTAGGATGTCTTATAAACAGTATATAATTATTCATCTAAAATAGTGAACCATAGCAACTCAGGTACCATAAGCTATTTTACATTTTCAAGGGAAACAGCAAAACTTGGTATTTTCTGATACTGTGTGCACTACTAGTTTGAGATAATTATTTGCTTCAACATTAAATCAGGTTATATTACTTTAATATAATGACATCATGTCTTTAAAATATATATTTTCCATCTTGGTTGTGATTAATGACTCCTATAAAAATAAAATATCAGAAATCTATGTGGAACCATTAATGAGTTTGATGATGTCTGATTTGACTTCAAGATTTGAAAAGTTATGTGGAGTCTTCCAGGCATACATACATCATCAGAAATTGTGGTTTTTAAAAGTGATTTTTCCCTATTTCTATTTATTAACTTTTTTTTTCAAATGACTATTAAGTTTTTAGACTAAAAATGCTTATTATGTAGTTTAGACTTTAGTACTTTATAAATGGATCTGTTAAGTATTTGTTTTGGTCTAGAGTGAGGTGACAAAATAGTGAAATTCTAAGCATGCTAAGAAAGTTTTAGAATACCTTGGATATGGAAAATCTTTATAAAAACTTTGCAAATTTTATCAATTTTTAAACATACAACATTTTAGAAACAAAAAGCTTAACTTTAAAAATATAGGTATGGGGGCACCTGGGTGGCTCAGTCAGTTATAAGCATCTAACTCTTAATCTCAGCTCAGGTCTTGATCTCAGGGTTGTGAGTTCAAGCCCCACATTGGACTCTACACTGGAGGTGGAGCCTATTAAAAAAAAAAATAGAGATGGCGACACCTGGGTGGCTCAGAGGTTGAGCGTCTGCCTTTGGTCCAGGGCGTCACCCTGGGGTCCGGGGATCAAGTCCCACGTCGGGCTCCCTGCGTGGAGCCTGCTCCTCCCTCTACCTGTGTCTCTGCCTCTCTCTCTCTCTCTCTCTCTCTCTCTGTGTGTCTCTCATAAATAAATAAATAAAATATTAAAAAAAATAGAGATGGTTCTTTCTAGTCCTACTTTACTGTGAGTTTTTATGATACATAGGTACTGACTTAGAAAATGATTGTTTTGTTTCGTTTTATTTTTGGTCTTAATCCCTTTCCCCCTTTTCCCCCTAATCCTATTTACTAAGTCTTTATTTTTAGAAACAATTTTAAGTTCATGACAAAACTCATCAGGGAGTACAAATATCCTGTATAAGCCCTGGCCCCGCACTCACACAGCCTCCTTCACTATCAGCATCCAGAGTGCTAGACTCATCAAAAATGAGGAACCAACTTTGACACATCATTGTCATTCAAAGGAGTTTACATTGGAGTTCACTCCGGTGTTGTACATTATATGGTCTTGACAAATGTGTACTGACATGTATACACCATTGTAGTGTCACACAGAGTTTTTTTCAGTGTCCCAAAGATCCCTGGTGCTCTGCCTATTATGAATAGGAGGGGCCTGTTTGAATAGGTCCCTCTTTCTGAGCAACCACTACACACTTGCCTGTCCCCTTAGTTTTGCCTTTTCCAGGATGTCATATAGTTGGAGTCATATGGTGGGCAGCCTTTGTAGACTGCCTTCTTTCATGTAATAATATGCATTTCAAAAAAATTAAATAAAAAAATAATAATATGCATTTTAGTTTCCTCCATGTCTTTTCATAGATTGATCTCTTTTCTCCTTTCTTTCTTGCTTTTCTTTCCTTTCTTTTTGTTTTTCTTTATTTCACAGAATAAAATCTCATTGTCTGGATATAGCATAGTTTATCTATCCATTCACCTAATAAAGGACACCTTGATAGCTTCCAAGTTTTGCAGTTATGAATAAAACTGCTATAAATAACCACGGACTAGTTTATATTTGGATACATGTTTTCAACCCCTTTGGTTAAATACAAGGAGCTTGACTGCTAGGTCTTACAGTAGAAGTATGCTTAGTTTCAGAAGAAACTGATAAATTATTTTTCAAAGTGACTGTACCATTTGTATTCCTATAACCAATATGTGAGAGTTCTTATTCCTCACAGTTGTCACCAGGACTTATTGTGGTTACTATTTTGGATATGGCTATTCTGTAGTGGAGTATGGGAGTATCTCATTGTTTTAATTTGCATTTCCCTAATGATACATGACTTTTTTTCATGTGGTCATTCGCTATCTGTATATATTCTCTGGTACATTGTTTTTCTTTTCAGATCTTTTGCATATTTTAAAATCAGTTATATCTTCTTATTGCTGAGTTTCAAGGGTTCTTTGTATAATTTGGATTGTAGTCCTTTACCAATGTATTTTGCAAATATTTTCTCCCAGTCTGTGGCTTGTCTTCTCATTCTCTTGACAGTCCTTTTTGCAGAGTGGAAGTTTATAATTTTAATGAAGTCCAACTTACCAGTTATTTCATAGATCATGCCATTAGTGTTGTATCTAAAATGATACTGCCATACCCAAGGTCACTTAGATTTTCTCCTGTATAATCTTCTAGGGGTTTTATAGTTTTTAATGTTATATTTAGGTCTTTGCTCTATTTTGGTTAATTTTTTATGAATGTTGTAAGATGTCTGGCTACCTTATTTTGCATATGAATATCTATTTGTTCCAGCACCATTTGTTGAATAGACTATCTTTTCTCCATTGTATTGCCTATGTTCCTTTGTCAAAGATCAGCTGACTATATTTATGTGGGGTTCTTTCTTGGATCTTTTTTTCTGTTCCATTGATCTTTTTGTTTGTTCTTTCACAAACACCACACTGTCTTGATTACTGTAACTCTAGAAATAGTGTTAACATCACATTCCATCAATCTTTTGACTTGGTTCTTTTTCTGTAGTATGTGCTGTCCCTCCTGGGTCTTTTGGCTTCTCCATGTAAATTTTAGAGTTAGTTTGTCAATATCCACAATAACTCGCTAGGCTTTTGATTGGGATTTTGTTGACTCTAAATATCAAGCTGGGAAGAAATGGAATCCTGATAGTATTGAGTCTTCCTATTCATGAACATGGAGTATCTCTCCAATGATATAGTTCTTTCTTGAGATCTTTTATCAGAGTTTTATAGTTTTTGTCATTTAGATCTTATATATATTTTTTTTGATAAATTTACATCTAAGTACTTTATTTTTTGGGTAATAATATAAATGGTATTGTGTTTTTAATTTTGAATTTACTTATTCATTGCTGGTATATAGAAAAAAATGATTAACTTCTGTATTAATATTGTATCCTGAAATCTTGGTATAGTTACTGATATGTTCCAGGAGTATTTTTTGTTACATATTCAGGTTATCTACATAGACAGATGATCATGTCAACTGCAAAGATAGTCTTGTTTCTTTCTTCTCAATTTGTATACTTACAATTTCCTCTTTTTGTCTTGTATTAGCTGATACTTTTAGTATGACATTAAAAAGGAATGATGAGAGGGGACTTAATTGTCTTGCTCTTGGTAGCAAGTGATTTTTAAAATAAAACATTTCTGTTTTATTCTTTTAAAGTGATGAATTATACTGGTTAATTTTCAAATGCTGAACTTAGAATATACCAGGATATGAATGAGTATGTATGTATAATACACATCATATATAATTATCTATATAATTATATGTATAATATGTATAATATACACAATAGAATTATATAGGTATATAACCAAAATCTCCCCAAATAATAGGACATACAGCATATTTAAGAGATGGATAATGTATAAGAAGATTCCCCTTCGATTTCATCAAGTTGTTGTTCTGAGTTTTAAGTTTCAAATTTAGGTATTTATATATTTGTACTTTAATAAAAATTGAATCTCACAAACTCAGTCCATCTTAACATAAACCAAGTTTTAGGCTTCAGTTTGCAAATATATCATCCAGTCCTAAATGAGATTGCATGAATATTGATAGGCTTGTACAGATGAATTTAGATTTCCATTACTCAAAAACTGAAGAACCAGGTGGCTATAGATTTAAAGGTTTAAATTTGGGTGCTTGAATTTAGAACATCATGAATTGGCAATCTAGGAGCATCGCATATGATATTGCTCCACTGGGAAAAAAAATGAGACTTTTTTGATTCAATTAATTCTCTAGAAAGTATCATTATTAAATGATAAATAATACAATCTTGTTGGTTGATACTACATATATATATATGTATATATATATAGTTTATTTTGAGAAAGAAAAGTTAGATTCTTATCACTTTTTTTTTCATTGTAACTGACGTCTAACTTAGAGAAATCTTGATGTTTAGCTTTCTATTTGATAACCTGCTGTGTTGAAAACTTTAAAATATGTACTATGCATACCAATGATAATCTACTTCATTAAGATTTTATTGTGTTTTTCAGTAACCTGGAAATGCTATTTTGGGAAAACTCTTAGAAACACTCACTACTCGTCCTACTTCATTAATTATAGAGTAGGAATTTGAAATGGGATATAATAGATTTTGGCTGTATAAAATAGAATTTAAGTTATTTACAAACATATTTTCACTACTTTACAAACAGAACAAAATCACTAATCCTAGATAAACAATAAAGTCTCATCCTCACTAATGGTGACATTAGGCCCTGTGTTTTTATCCACTATATCCTGCTGTCAGTCTTTTGATAGCAGGTGTTTTACGTGTCTATTTGTTTGGACTTAGAATATACACAACCCTAATCTCATCCAAATGTTGACAGAACCTGTACTAATTTTAGACTATTGGTGCCATTGGTGTGATTGTAACAAAACTTGCACTGAATAGTCAAGGAAGATGAAGAGCCTATTTCATTAACCACATAGTCATGGAGTTTTCACTGCTTTGGCATAAATTACAAAAGTAACTTTTTCCCCCAAATGTGAGGTGACCTAGATCTCAATACTTTGTTTAAATTGCAAAATGTGACATATATACAGAAAGATAGATTATTGTAAAAGGTGGAAGAAATTGTATACTTATTGTCAAATGTATCTCAATGAAAATTGAATCAAATTGCTTTCTTACCAGCAGAGTATGGAAGTGCTAGTGTCTTAAAAATTTGCATACTACTTGACACAAATTTCACTTCTAGGAATTTATCCTTGAGAAATGAGTTTAGGAGCCTTCTGTTTTAGGATGTTCTTTGCTGTGTTTTACATAGAAGTTAAAAAAAATGAAGTAGCCTAACTGTCCAAATGTATGGCATTATTGAAATGAATTTAGACATATCCATAAATTCTAAAATTATGTAGTAAATCAAGTTAATATTTCAAAGGTGTTTTCCTCTATTTAATTCTGACATAGAAGGTACTCAATCACTTCTATTTTAATTAATCTAAAGTAAATTTATTTCCCAGTTGTGTTTTCATTGTTTCTTTCCTCAAGCCATACTCAATACCATTTGAGTAAATTCAGGATCATTACCATAGGAGCTATAGAAAAAGAAAAACATGAGTGATTTTTGTGTGACATTTATAATTTAAAGCCAAGCAGTATGATGGTGTAATCGCCTTACTGCAGATTTTTGGCAGACACAGGTCTAGAACCCATTTATATCTTTGTGATTTTAGAAAAATAGTATCTCTTTTCAACTCCAAAATTAAGGAGAAAAGGATCCTTTCAACCCTAGCAAAATGATGTGCCACCAAAATTAGAGGCTATCCATATGTAAACAATGGTCTAATTCCCCTTGTGGCTGAGCTGATGACAAAGATTTTTGCTTTATCCATAATTTGCTTAGTATTCCTGAGCACCCTGTTTTTCTTTCCCCATTGAGGGGGAGAAGAGAAGTTCTGTTCTGCACATCTTTATTAATCAAGCAAAACTGGGGAACAGATGTGGGATTCTTTTGCTGTTACAGGAATAGACAGAAGGAGAGCCATAATTTTTAGGCTTGTCGCTTTAAATGATGCCCATGAGACATAGCATCAGAGACAGAACCATTGAGATGCAGAATCCACATGGTAAGAGCATATTTTAAAGGAAAAGTAAATAAGTTGTTCTTCTTTGTTGACGTGCATCCATTATGTAATAATGGACGTACATATTGTTGATAGTTGACTGGAAGCCAAAGAAATCCTACTTGCTTACAAGTTCTTCAGGTTTCCTTTCAAATGGAAGGTGCCATAGACAGATACTTTAATTAAAGAAAGCCATCCCCTTGGATATTTTGTAAAAACTAGCATTATTCATATAGAGAACCAGAGTTTGGAGGATCAAGGCTAACTGGCTCCAGAAAACATTTTAAGTATATGGTACGTTGATTCTTCAGTTGTCAAACTTTACTTTGTTTTTTAATAATAGTTTTTCAAACCAAATGCCTAATAAGAATAATCTTAGTTAGCATGGAACCTCAGTCTTCATACTCAAACTTTCCAAGATTGAACTCTTTAATTTGATGGAAGTATCATGAAAAATTCTTATTAATCCCAATAAATATAGTTAGGGTAATAAAACTATAATAAGAAATACTTAAGTATGTCTTACCAAATGCAACATATAGTTTATACACTATAGAGAACAAAAATCCATATATTTCATTCAAAGTTTCAACTTTTATGGAATTTGGAATATTTTTTAAACAAAATATTATTACATTTTTACATTTTTATTGAATGCAAATTCCTGACCCTAGTAGTTAAGTATATCACATCCAAATCCTAAACCAATATATCATGAACACTCATAAATAAACAATATTTTAAGTATACTTTCTTTGGAAGTATGTATTAAAGCTTTTAATGATCTACTGTGTATATTTTTGTCATTCAAAGTCAAGACTGGTCCAAAACATTTATAGCAGCAAAAATTCTTTTAAATCCTCTTTATTTTTTTTTATTTTTTTTATTTTTTTTTCAAATTTGTTTTTAGTTTTATTTATTTTTTTTATTGGTGTTCAATTTACAGAATAACCCCCAGTCCCCGACACCCAATCACTCCCACCCCCCGCCCTCCTCCCCTTCTACCACCCCTAGTTCGTTTCCCAGAGTTAGCAGTCTTTACGTTCTGTCTCCCTTTCTGATATTTCCCACACATTTCTTCTCCCTTCCCTTATATTCCCTTTCACTATTATTTATATTCCCCACATGAACGAGAACATATAATGTTTATCCTTCTCCTACTGACTTACTTCACTCAGCCTAATACCCTCCAGTTCCATCCACGTTGAAGCAAATGGTGGGTATTTGTCATTTCTAATATCTGAGTAATATTCCATTGTATACATCAACCACATCTTCTTTATCCATTCATCTTTCGATGGACACCGAGGCTCCTTCCACAGTTTGGCTATTGTGGCCATTGCTGCTATAAACATTGGGGTGCAGGTGTCCCAGCGTTTCATTGCATCTGTATCTTTGGGGTAAATTCCCAGCAGTGCAATTGCTGGGTCGTAGGGCAGGTCTATTTTTGACTCTTTGAGGAACCTCCACACAGTTTTCCAGAGTGGCTGCACCAGTTCACATTCCCACCAACAGTGCAGGAGGGTTCCCTTTTCTCCGCATCCTCTCCAACATTTGTTGTTTCCTGCCTTGTTAATTTTCCCCATTCTCACTGGTGTGAGGTGGGATCTCATGGTGGTTTTGATTTGTATTTCCCTGATGGCCAGTGATGCAGAGCATTTTCTCATGTGCGTGTTGGCCATGTCTATGTCTTCCTCTGTGAGATTTCTCTTCATGTCTTTTGCCCATTTCATGATGGGATTGTTTGTTTCTTTGCTGTTGAGTTTAATAAGTTCTTTATAGATCTTGGAAACCAGCCCTTTATCTGATACGTCATTTGCAAATATCATATCTTCTCCATTCTATAGGTTGTCTTTGAGTTTTGTTGACTGTATCCTTTGCTGTGCAAAAGCTTCTTATCTTGATGAAGTCCCAATAGTTCATTTTTGCTTTTGTTTCTTTTGCCTTCGTGGATGTATCTTGCAAGAAGTTACTGTGGCCGAGTTCAAAAAGGGTGTTGCCTGTGTTCTCCTCTAGGATTTTGATGGAATCTTCTCTCACATTTAGATCTTTCATCCATTTTGAGTTTATCTTTGTGTGTGGTGAAAGAGAGGGGTCTAGTTTCATTCTTCTGCATGTGGGGCATTTCTATACACTAACAATGAGACTGAAGAAAGAGAAATTAAGGAGTCAATCCCATTTACAATTGCACCCAAAAGCATAAGATACCTAGGAATAAACCTAACCAAAGAGGTAAAGGATCTATACCCTCAAAACTATAGAACACTTCTGAGAGAAATTGAGGAAGACACAAAGAGATGGAAAAATATTCCATGCTCATGGATTGGCAGAATTAATATTGTGAAAATGTCAATGTTATCCAGGGCAATATACACGTTTAATGCAATCCCTATCAAAATACCATAGACTTTCTTCAGAGAGTTAGAACAAATTATTTTAAGATTTGTGTGGAATCCGAAAAGACCCCGAATAGCCAGGGGAATTTTAAAAAAGAAAACCATATCTGGGGGCATCACAATGCCAGATCAGGTTGTGCTACAAAGCTGTGGTCATCAAGACAGTGTGGTACTGGCACAAAAACAGACACATAGATCAGTGGAACAGAATAGAGAATCCAGAAGTGGACCCTGAACTTTATGGTCAACTAATATTCGATAAAGGAGGAAAGACTATACATTGGAAGAAAGACAGTCTCTTCAATAAATGGTGCTGGGAAAATTGGACATCCACATGCAGAAGAATGAAACTAAATCCTCTTTATATTTTTAAAGAATCTATTTAGCTGTATTATGAAATTATTTGCTTTGACTTAATTATTGCAAAACTACTGTTAGTGTAAATCCAAAATAGTTATCAACATAACATAAATGTCCTACTATGTGACTCATACAACGCCAGAGTCCTGGGATTTGATGTGAATAAGACTTTTTTCCTGTTCTCTAAGGTTTTCGACCTACTCAAAAATAGACTGCCTGCAAAAACAGTTACAATCCCAGAAAAATTTTAGGGGATTTCGATTTTATATTAGTTCTGTGAAGTATGAAGTCACATTTAACACATTTGAACAGACTATTTAATGATTGAGTGATGTTCCCCTAGTGCCTATTGAAACATCTGAAGAATCTTACTTTCTCTCTAGAATAGCAGTTACTTTAATAGATTTAAAATTAGTGAGAAGTGTTCATTACTTTTTTGGAGGAAACTAAAATAAAAGTAAATTGTATATTTGGAAACTGTACTCTAAGAGGATTTTTTACTTGAATAAATCACAACAAAAACAGTAGCAAATGCACTAAGTCTTTCCCATATAGTGGATATATATATATATATATATATATATATATATATATATTTCAAGTTGTAATTTGCCTTGGGTGGCTCAGTGATGTAGCACTGCCTTCTGTCCAGGGCATGATCCTGGGATCGAGTCCCACATCGGGCTCCCTGCATGGAGCTGCTTCTCCCTCCACCTGTGTCTCTGTCTCTCTCTCTCTCTCTCTGTGTCTCTCATAAATAAATAAATAAAATCTTTTAAAAAGTTGTTAAAACTTTTGGCCAACATGAAACTGGAAATATATGTTTAGATATATATTATTATGCAAATATACATCATATGTGATATAATAAAGTATAAGGAAAATGATAAGTAACAGAAGGAAAAAAATGTCTCTTAATTCCTCTATGTATACAGAGGAATTAATTTCCCTTATAAATGTTTCTTTTAATATATTGTATGGTATGAATAGGAATGTCTTATTTTTAAAATATAGTATCACGATATTCTTTCACTTGGCCATGTTATAATGACGATTATGGGTCAGTAAAAACAAAAGTATTTCAAGAGTTTCATGGACAAATATTTCTACTTATGATTTTTACAAGCATTACTGTTGACATTGTCATTTTCTTATATTTGAAACTAAAGTACAGAGACATAAGTAATTTTAGATTTATTTAAATATATAGAATAGTTGTGGGCTGCCTGGGTGGCTCAGTTAGTTAGGCGACTGACTCTTGATTTCAGCTCAGGTCATGATCTCAGGGACCTGAGGTCCAGCCCTATGCTGGGCTCCTACTCTGTGGGGAGTCTGCTTGAGATTCTCTCTCTCTCTCTCTCTCTGTCTGATCCCTGTTCTCTCTCTAAAATAAATAGATCTTTTCCTAAAAAAAAAGAATATTTTGAAAATATGTATACAGGGTTAGGAGATATGCTTGTGGGACATATTTGGAACATATTTAGGTTTATTTCACTGAAAAGGATAGTTTTGTTGCCACATATAACATTTTCTTGGGGTAGAAGGTTGTAGAACACCCTAAAAAGAAGAAAGTGCTGGGTTGCCTGACTGGCTTAGTTGGCAGAGTATGTCATCTTTGATCTCTGGATTGTTTGAGCCCCACATTGGGCATAGAGTCACTTAAAAAATAAATAAAGAAGAATCTGAGTGGCTCAGTCATTTGGGCCTATGACTCTTGATCTTAGTTAGGGTCATGAGTTCAAGTCCCATATTGGGCTCCATGCTTAAAATAAATAAATAAAGATAAAAAAGTAATCCTGAAGGAGCAGACTTTCTCATTTAATATGCTTAATATATGCTCAGAGTAACAGTGACAACAGAAAACATTTGAATATTGCCTATGACATAGCCCACATTTGTATGAATTAACTCATTTTATGTTGGTAAGACTCTATGGAATAGAAAATATCATCTGTTTGCATAATAATATATATGTGTGTGTGTGTGCATGTGTATGTACATGTAACAATAGAAGTAGTCACTCTGATTTCCAAGCTAGTGCTTATTATTTCAACTTTAAAACATTCACAACTTTGTATCTCTTCTGTTATTTGTATTTCTATCAACCCTTTTTTAGAGGTTGAGCTGCAGGTGCATATTAGGCAACATGAACATCAATAATTCTACAAAAGATCTCCATATTTATGGCCAGAGGGCTAGGAAAGTGGCCCCCTGAAAGATGAAGAATATGAAAGAAATCCCCTTTAAAAAAAAAAAAAATCCCTGTCCCATCTCTCCTACCCTGAAGACAGACACCAGTCCAAAATTGTGGCACAGGCAGCGGACAACAAACCCATCTTCCCGGCCAGACGCAGCGGCAAAAGGTCCCAATGGACTGAAGTCTCAAGAATCCCCATTTCTCTCTCTTTTGTCTCATAGAATTGATAGAAATGTGGGCCCTGTTTGCCAATTTACAAAAGTAGCAGCAGCAGCAGCAGCACGTGGCTTAAGAAATCCTAAACAATTCAATAAAATAATACAGACTGAAAGATGAAAACATTAAAACTGTTGATGCACAGATGACATGACGTTTCATGTAAGAAATCGCAAGGAATCCGTGGCAGATTCCTATAGATAGTAAGGTTATCCAGGTTGTGAGACACAAACCAACTTAGTTCTACATGCTCGCACGGCACAAATGAAGGTAATTTCTCTATAAAGTGACATCTAAAAAAATTTTTTTTTAAAAAAAGTGACATTTACAGTGGCACCAACGATGTATGAGATATAAAGGGATTTAACAAAACAGGTGCACGGTCTGTGCCAAAAATCATAAAACAGAGAAGAGTAGGGAATGATTTATCAGGGAAACACTCAAGCTCCCTGAAAAGTTCCTCTCAAAGAGAACTGATACCTCTATTGCTGGTTTTCTTTTCTCTTTCTGTCTGTGGCCGAGGCTGAGCATTAATGAGGATGCTCTGACCTCCTGATTCCGTTCCCCTTGGGATAAGCCTGCATGAAAGTCTGGACACTTGATGCCCCTGCCTGAAAATCCTGACCTTTGGGTCCTGCTGTGATTCCTGCAGGCCATGGGGCCGCACCTGTCCTCCCGCCCCATTTGGCCTCCAGTCACCTCTACTTGGGCTGCTGGTTTCCCTGGGCCTGGGGCCCACCTGTTCCTCCCTCCAGGGGAGGCCCTGCAGGGATGCTCTGCTTTTACGCACCTGGGATTTCAGACTGGCGAGTGTGGCTCAGCTCTCTTAGAAAATCAAATCGACTTTGTTATTTCAGGGAATGTCCCATCCAGGGACACACCCTTCTTGTTTCACATGCTTACTCTGGGTGTCTGTTCCGTCCAGATCCGCGTGTTTATTGTTCAAGAGAAACCACATAGACAGCTGTTGGGAAGGGCGAGGAGGACATTGTTCTCGACTATTTGAGTCTGAACTCAGTTTTGCTGAAACAAGACAGCAGGATGTTTAAACCCTGAGCTAATGGGAAAGCATGGGAGCTGTTAAAGAGAAGGTTGGTCGGTCTGATTAGGCCTTTATGTTTGCTGACTGACTCTTAGTCAACTTAGGTCTTACCCTTCCACAGAGACTAGGACACAGGGATGCTTTGTCCTTGATGATGACCTTTCAAAGGGGTGGCTCCTGGGTCCTTGAGAAAGACTTTCCTGGGTTATACAAGATGCACATCTCAAGGTGACAGAGAAAGAACTTAACATTTTAAGTTTTATCTTTCCTTAAAAAAAAAAAAAAAGATTTTATTTATTTATTCACGAGGGACACACAGAGAGAGGCAGAGACCCAGGCAGAGGGAGAAGCGTGGAGCCTGCTTCACTTGGGACTGGATCTTGGGGCCCCGGGGTCACGCCCTGGGCTGAAGGCAGATGCTCAACCACTGAGCCACCCAGGGGCCTCAAAGTGATAAGTTTTCTAAAGCAAAAGTTTAAGAAAAGGGAGCCAGAGGATATAATCGGGAAGTTACCTGTCTAAAGTTTAGTGAAGTTGAGGGGAACATCAAAGCTATTTTGGTCAGTATTAAAGCTAAATGAAAACACCTGAATAATCATCTTAAAATAGTAGTTCAGGTCACATACGGTTGAGGATGCAGATGATGCATGCTCTAAAATTTTTACCCCTACGCTGTTCTCTTTTTGTCTGATCTTAACTTGGCCAAAAATGGAATCAATAAAAGAGTAGTTCTTTGTAAGAAATTTATCTTCCTCTCTCTTTCGGTTACTCTGTGAGAATAGAAGTTTGTTTTTATATATATATATATATATATATATATATATATATATATATATATATACAAAGCTAAGTATTTGATTGAAATAATCACAAGGGGCTTCTGTTTGTGATATTTCATGAGTTTAGTCCTCGTGCTCTTCTGTGATAAAGTGCCATATATTCTCCTTAAGAGCATGTCTCCCAGCCCTTCAGTGAAAAGTACCGAAAATCATGTGTCCTACATCTTGTCAAAGATCGTTCATCTCTTTTTACGCAGGTACTGTTGGGTATATACACAGGTGAAGAATTACTGGCACATATGGTAATTCTATGTCTAACTTTTTAAAGAACTGTCAAATTGTTTTCCAAAGCAGCTTCACCATTTTTCACTCTGACCGGTCACTTATACACATTCCAGCTTCTCCCTATTCTCACCAACGTTTGTTCTGGTTTGTGTTTTTCATGATAAATATTTAGTGGGTGTAATGTGGTTTCACATTTTGATTTGCAGTGACCCAATGGCTAGTAATGTTGGACATCTTTTTATGTGCTTTTTGGCCATTTGTGTATATTCTTTGAAAAAAGTTCCTATTTTTTGACCATTGTTTAATTTGGGTAATTATTTTATGTTTGGGCTGTAAGAGTGCTTTACGTATTCTAGGTAATAGATCTTAACACATATGTGATTTTTCATTCATTTTCCCTATTCTGTGGGTCATTTTTCTTTTTATTTTCTTGCTAGTATTTGCTTCAAGAACAAAAGTTTTAATTTTAATGAAGTACAAGTTATTTATTTATTTATTTATTATTTTTGGTTGCTTATACTTCTGGTGTAATGTCTAAGAATTCACACCTAATCCAAATTCATGAAGATTGACACTTATGTTTTATTCCAAAATTTTTTATGATTTTAGTTACTCCATTTAGTTTTTGATCAATTTAGATAACTTCTGTATGTGTGAATTAAGTCCTCAATTTTATTCTTTGGCATGTGGATATTGAGTTGCTCCAGCATCATTTATAAAATAATCATTCATTTTTCATTGGAGGGTCTTGACATTTTTGTCAAATATCAGTTAACCATAAATTTTAGGATTTATTTATCGACTCTAAATTATGTTCCATCCATTTATATGTCTATTCTTATAACACTGTTACATAGTATATATGACCACCACTTTCCAGTAATCTTTGAAATTAGAAGGTCTACATTCTCCAGCTTTCTAATTTTTTAAAAAGATGGTTCTAGTGATTCTCTTTGTATTTTCCTATTAATTTTATGATCAATTTATTATTATTTTTTAAAACAATGAGCTAGAATTCTGATAGGAGTTACATTTAACAAATGGATCAATCTGGGGAATAGTTTCATCTCAACTGCATTGCATTTTATAATTCATGAATAGGGAATACCTTTTTCTTTTAGCTCTTAATTCTTTAATTAAGAGCTAAAATTAATTTCTTTAATTTCTCTTTTTTCTTTCAATTCCTCCTTTTCTTTCTTTCTTTCAATTTCCTCCTTTTGCAGTTTTAAATGTACATGTCTTGCATCTCCTCTGTTAAACTTATTTCTAAATATTTTTATGTTATTGTAAATGAAATTCTTCATTTTATATTGAGATTCTTCACTGCTACTGAATAGAAATAAAATGGATATTTGTATTTTGACCATGTATCCTGAAAACTTGAACTCTTCACAGCTCTAATAGGTTTGCCTGCATGTGTGAGTTTACATGACTGTATGTGTGTGTGTTCCTAAAATTTTTCTATACACAAGACAGGGTCATTTGCAAATATAAATATTTTTATTTTTTCTATTTCAATCTAGATATCTTTGCTTATTTTACTTGTCTAATTACCATGGCTTAGAGCCTCCGGGACACTGTTGAGTAAAAGTGGGGATTATTAGCATTCTTGCCTTGCTCCCGATCGTAGGGGGAAAGCTTTCAGTCACTTAACTTACAGTATGGTTTTACCTGTGACTCTGTCACGTTAAAGGGTATTTTTTCTAGTTTGTTGATTGTCTTTTGTCATGAAAAGTTCTTTGATTTTTTTTTCAAACTATTTTTCTGCATCTATTTCAGTGACCCATGTGTTTTTGTTTTTATTCTGTTAGTTTGGTGGATTATACTGGTTGATTTCTCTATGTAGAGCAAGTCTTGCATTCCTGGGATAAATCCCATTTGGTCGTGGAGTGTAATCCTTTTATATATTGCTGTATTCAATCTGCTTATGTTTTGAGGACAATTGTATTTATATTCGTAAGGAATAGTGTTCTGTTATTTTCTTCCCTGTGATGTCTTTATTTGGTTTTAGTATGAGGGTAATACTGGCCTCTTCTAATTTTTGAAATGGCTTGTGAAGGCTAGGTGTTAATTCCCATTTATGCCTTTAGATTTCACCAAGAAACCTTTGTGTCCTTGACTTTTCTTTATGGGAAGTTTTTAATTGCTAATTCAAATTCCACATGTTAGCAGTGTATTCGGATTCTCTATTTCTTAATGAACCATCTCAGTAATAGTGTCTTTGTAGAAATCTGTCCACTTAATCTAGGTTTATCTGATTTACTGATATATACTATCCATAGTATTCTCTGTATATATATTTATAGGCTTTACATAAATTTATGTACAATATGTAATATATAATTTTGCAAGATCATTAATAATGTCATTCTTTCATTTCTAATTTTAATAATTTGAGTCTTCTCCTTTTTCTTAGTCTCACTAATGATTTGTCAATTTTGTTCTTGTTTTCTTCAGGAATCTACATTGGATTCATTGACTTTCTCTCTTGTTTTCCTATTCTTTAATTTATTTCTAATCGAATATTTAAAATTCCTTCGGGCCACTTGATTTGACTTTAGTTTGCTCTTTTTTTCTATATTTGTTTTTAAGATGAAAGCCTAGGTTATTAAAATCTTTTTTTTAGATATAGGTATTTACAGCTTCAATTTTTTTATATCCACTGCCTAGCCGTATCTCATGAGTTTTGATAAGTTTTGTTTATATTTTCATTCATCTGAAAGTATTTTTCTTTGTTTCTCATACTAAATATTCTCAATTATACCATCTTAATTTCACTGATTCATTCTTTTGCCTGCTTAGATTGTTATTGACCCTGTCTAGTGATTTTTTTCATTACAATTATAATTTCAACTTCAAATTTCCACTTGGTCTTTTTTTTTTTTTTTGTAATTTCAATCTCTACATTTATTTTCTATATTTGGTTTTATATCATTCTCATATTTTCTTTTTCTCCTTTGACCACATTTAAAACAGCTGATTTTAAAAAAAAAGAAAAAAATAAAACAGCTGATTTAAAATGTTTGTTTAGCATGTCCATCATCTAGATTTTCTTAAGGACTGTTTTATAGTCTGTTTTTTTTTTGTTTTTTTGTTTTTTTTCCTGCATATAGATCATACTTTTTTGGCTTTAAAATTTGTCTCTTAATTTGTTGTTAAAAAACTGGACATTTTAGATATGAAAAGATGTCAACCTTTGGAATTAGATTCCCAGACTTCCTCATAGTTTTTTATTAATGATTTTTGTTGTAATTGGTTGTTTACTGAACTACTTTTTCAAAGTGTGTATTTTTTGTCATGTATGACCAATAAAGTCGCTGCTCACTTATTTTGACAGGGATTTCCTTATCAGTATCAAACCGATAGATCTTCCAGTCCTTGCCAGGGAGTTCTGTGTACATATTGGGACATACTTTTAATTTTAAGCCATGGAGATCACAACTTAACTTCACCTAAGCCTTTGCCTACTGCTTGCATAGAGCCTTGAGTGGCTGTTGTCATCAAATTTACAGGATTTCAGTTTTCATGACTACCCAGAAGTTTGAAGGGGGACATAAAAGACTGGATGCATTGAAAACATAGTCCAAAGTTCATTTTTATCTTCAGTAGCCAATAAATGTAATTATTTAATTCCTCATTTTGATGATTTTTTAATTTTATTTTATCTTATTAGTGACAGTAGAGATAATATAGAGCTGTACAGTTCCTAATATATTCTATTATTTTCCTCCAAAGTCTGATATAAAAGTCCATGTAGGTGTTTTAGAATAATTAAGGTTATGTTCTACTCTGGATCTTCATCTTTTGTCCCTGGATTTCTTTTGTACAAATAGCCATAAATAGTTTGTGGTCCTAAATAGCCATAATATAAGCTGTCTAATTATAATGCAAATATCCCAGAAGCAGCATATAAATAATTTATGGAAAAACAAAGACTCCTTCCAATGGAAATTTTAAGTTTCCCTTCTAATCTCTTGCACATCACTATCCACAGATAATTGTTGTTCTTTCCAGAAGCCATGTCCATGTTCTTCATGTAACCATGTTCCTTGGTAAGTACCAAGTACTCAGTATGATGGACAAAGGTTTATATACAGATTGGTTATGCCTCCTGTCTCAATCTGTGGTATATTTAACTGATGATATAGCCCTTGAGATTTACTAGAAAATACATTTCCCAAATAAAAGAATTCCTGGCAGAAAATTGTGGCTTAGCCACTAAAAAATAATTGATTGTCAAGGAAGACATTATTCTAGAGCTTTTCTTTTCTTTTCTTTTTTCTTTCTGGTGCTTCTGAGTTGAAGCATGTTTTAAATCTGATATTTATAGCTTTAACTCTGGGGCATGCTAACCTGATATTCAGTTCCTCTCATTTGTTCTTTAAACATTTGGCTCTAATATTTGGTTTTAATTGGAGAAGGCACTATGTTTTATGACAACAGGACCTGAGTGTTTGTGTGTGTGTGTGTGAATGCACATGTCTTGTTTAGATTTCCCTATTTAATGATTACTCTAATGATTATCTCTATATAGTTATCTAAAATATATATATATATATATATATAATATAGAGAAAGAAAGGCTAGAATCAGCATACTGGATGTTCTAGAGCTGTAATATTGAATGGTTTTATGTAATAAAAGTAGTTTTTACTAATAAAAACGGGTATCAAATTAAAAATCTTTATATATTACAAGGATTTAATTTTAAGAATACTTGTTTCTTTTAATTTATAATGTATTATTTCACAAAAATTATGGGTGGATTAGTCTTTGGAATTGTAGACAATAGCCAAAACCTTATTTAAACTCCAGTATACTTGAAGTGCTATCACAATAGCGTTATTTCAGTTATTTCTAACCACTATTTGAAAATGGTTTCTGAAAAAAAAAAAAAAAAAGAAAATGGTTTCTGTTTGCAACTGCATTTTTTTTTTTTTTTTTTTTGCAACTGCATTTTGAATTATATATCAAGCAGTCAGAAGCATTGCACAATACTTAGAATTTAATAACAAGGAAAGCACTCCACATCAAAATTTGTGTGATACAGCTAAAGCAGTATTGGGAAAATGTGAAGCCTTGAATACATTTGTCAGAAAACAAGAATGAGTGAAAACATATGAACTCCCACAACCACATGTGGTTGGCTGGATCATGAATAATGTATAACTCCTCTTTTTGTAATGGCCAAAGGGAGTGGGAAGGGCCTCCGATAAGCTAAGGAACTAGTTAAAGCAAAGTCCAAATTTTCTTTTTCTTTCTTTCTCTTTTTCTTTTTTTTTTTTTTTTATTCCAGTGGACCTCAATCTTTAATGAGTACAAGTCACCTAAAGAGATGATTGAAATGTAGATTTCTCAGCTGTTAATCTCTGGAGATAGTGAATCTATTGGTTTAGGTTTTGTATGTAATACTTAATTTTAGCAAGCAACCTAGATGATTTGAATGTAATTTTTAAAAAATAGTATCTCTGGGATCCCTGGGTGGCGCAGCGGTTTAGCGCCTGCCTTTGGCCCAGGGCGCGATCCTGGAGACCTGGGATCAAATCCCACGTCGGGCTCCCGGTGCATGGAGCCTGCTTCTCCCTCTGCCTGTGTCTCTGCCTCTCTCTCGCTCTCTCTGTGTGACTATCATAAATAAATGAATAATAAAAAAAAAAGACTTAAAAAAAAAGAAAAAAGAAATAGTATCTCTACTTACATGACAATATATTTATTGACTATCATTTCTATGATGCTCTGAATGTGGGAAATGGAAGTTGGGGTAGTAGGTGATCTTTTTATCCTCACAAAGCAACATACACATTTTGATTTTGTTTCAAATTGAATATATTTTAGGTAGTAAATGCTATTGTTGAATTTTCTGTGTCTGTGTTTTTGACTTCCTAGGACTTAGGTGAAGCAGATTTCGTAGATCTTTCAGGTCTAGTATGCTGTTTTGTACTTTATCAAGACAACCTGGTGATGAAAAGGTACTAAGATAGCAGCACTTGTTCCACCCCCTTTCTAACAATTGTTAGAATAAAGGGTTAACAAAAGATCAATTCTGCCTTCGATCTTCTATCTAAATTTCCTCCAAATTCATATCTATTGACTCATTAAGTAATCGTTTTCGAGGTAAGAGGTGCAATCATTTTGAATTGTTATCTCAGGGATAATGTTAGCAGAAAGAATAAACATGTCCCCATTAAATCAAAATGCACCATGAGTTTTCCATTTTAAATGTAAAAAGTCTTTCAGACATTTGCTTGGAAAAAAAATGAAAATTTTAGAAAGATTTAATTCTATCTCTAAAGCCCAAAAGACAAATAGTGGGGGTTGATTCTAAAGGCTTTCACTCCTCGCAAACAACTAACATTATGAAGGTTGAAAAAAGTAGCATTATTCAATAAGACTAACTCTTAAGCTAGAAGTATATAATTAAACACTAGATATAAAATTATTAATAGCTCACCATTTATCTGGAAGCTCTAAATTCTTTTTATTTAACCTCACTCTGTAAGAAGTCTCCACACAGCAGTATAACTAAAATGCTGTTTCTGGGAAGATAAAAGAAAGTATCTTCCTTTTGGTCTCATTTTTGCTTAAAAACTTATACAATAGACTTTTGGTAATATTCGATTTGAAGGTGTATAATGTTTTGGAGATTATGAATTCTTAGTAATACAAAGTGAAATTTGGATTTTTTTAGATGTAACTGGTGAACTAAACATTGCACATTAGAACATAAACATGAAAGAAAGGTCTTGGCTCTTTTTTCCATCTTGGAAAGGCAGCTATGAAGGAGTGTGACTGACCTTGATCCTCCAGCTTATGTGCAGATCCATATGGGACCTTAACTTCACCGTATTTACCAAGGTTGGATTCCACTGTTTTCCAAACACTCTAAAATCAAATTGATTTCTAACGAGGATGTGCACAATTTTGATGAGATATTGCTGATTCCTAGAAAAAAACATTTGTTTTTAATTCTTGGTATGGCATCTTTCAGTAATTATAACCGGAGTTTTCTCTTCAGTAGAACACTCAGATCCCATTAGTGGCAAATGATCTCTTGTGTGGTTATTTCTCCGGTCAAAGATAATTTGACTGTAGTTACTAGACTCAAGCTAATGGTGTTTACTAATCTGTTTGCTGCAAGTGATAAACCAAAGGAAATAATGCTGACAGAAAGATATCAGCACAAATTATGAGGAGCCAATGTACCATACAGCCCAGGCTTAGCTGTTTTTCTTTTCTCTTAATAGAAGACGGGAATGCACTAATACACAAAGCCATGGTAGGTCTTTGAACATATTACAGAGCTTTAGTTCACCACACATCATGCACATTATATCGGATAACATTCATCGCCACTTCTTGAGGTGGATTAGTATTTACACATGAATTAACAATTAGAATTGGAGGGAGAGGAATTGAATGTGAGACTAGCTTTCTGAGGACTGCTTAATAGATAAGCTTCTCTGCACCTTTCTTAGTCATCCAGAAATATTGAACAATAACAAGCATAGCATCCAAAGCTCTCCTCCTCTCCAATTAACGTTTTGGCCCTTTTAGATCTGACTCATTAAAAAAAAAGGGGGGGGCTCAGATTGGCCTTATGCATTTTACATTGCTTATTATATCATATAAAACTCGATACACGTGCTGTCAGCCATAGGGGAAAATGCAAGTCTCGGAAGTTAAACAGACATTAGTTTATCTGTAATTAGTTTCTAAAAATAAATAAATAAAAATAAAATTCCACAAGTTGCATAACTGTAGAAAAAATTGGCAATAATTCAGCCCATTACCGAACATGAAAAATACTTTCCAGAGTTGAGCTTTGGAATTTAATTATCCTTCCATGTTTTGAATGGATGATGCTTCTATGGTTATTATGACTTCAGATTACATGTAAGGTAGTAGAAATATAGTCACACAGTGACATTAGGTTTATTTCTTTAGACTTGTCCTACACAAAACCTGGTACCTGATTCCACAGCAGGGGTTTTCCCCCTCCCAGAAGGAAAAAAAAGTTAGACTAATAGATTTAGGTTTAAAATATGGTTCTGCTAACCAGTCATGTCACGTGGGGCAAATATCATGTGAGTTTTTAAAAACTCACGTTCAGGTGCCTGTTCCCTCATTTTTTTTCATGGCAAATTAAGGGCAGTGTCATGTACCCTACATCTTTACTATCCTGATATATCTAAGTCGTAAGTGCTTAACATCATGGTTAATACATACAAGTTACACATGCATGATAACTTCTTCATTATCCTTCTGTCCTCTTTGCTGTATTCCAGTTTAACCTTCCCAACGAGGTAAAAATAAGTCCTTAGACGTGGCTAGATTATTGGCATCTTTAAAATATGTTCCTGTTTACCTAATAGTCATTGCCAACTTTCCCTCAAATGGTATCTATCCATAAGTTGCTAAGTTGGTTCAGCATCTATATTTCTTTTTTTTTTTTTAACATCTATATTTCTTTTATTTTAAACAATTACAGAATGTCATACAGTTACATTAAAGTTTGTCATTTGTTAATGTAAGAATCCTGCATTCAGAGGGGCTTTTATTTCCCTGCATATTAAGATAATAAGAAAACTCCTTAATTTAGCTCAGGTAGAAGGTAAAAATTATATATTAATATTTGAAAAAAAAGTCTGTGCTTATGAAGACTAAATAATACATAATATGAGGATTTGCAAAGAGCATATTATATATTGATACAAAATATATTTATAAGAACATTGGTGGGAGTGCTATGGAGCTTATGATGAGAAAATTATCAGTAATTATATTGACTGTTTGACACATTAAACACAGTGTTTAATGTGTTAGACACTGTGCCAGAATCTCAAAGTATCTTAATTGATCTTCACAACTATTCAATGAGTTAGGTATAGCATCAGTTTTATTTTATTTTATTTTATTTTATTTTATTTTATTTTATTTTATTATTTATTTTATTTATTTTATTATTTTATTTTATTTATTTTATTATTTTATTTTATTTTATTTATTTTATTATTTTATTTTATTTATTTTATTATTTTATTTTATTTTATTATTTTATTATTTTATTTTATTTATTTTATTTTATTTACTTTATTATTTTATTTATTTAATTTTATTTTATTATTTAATTTAATTTTATTATTTTATTTTATTTATTATTTTATTTTATTATTTTATTTTATTTATTTTATTTTATTATTTTTTTATAGCATCAGTTCTAAAGATGAAGACCCAATTCTGTCAAGTTTATCTGATTTACCTTGGACTGCAATGGGTGGAAGAGTTCAGGATCCAAGGCAGGTCCGTCTAGTTCCGTGGGACATGCTTTTTCCACTGAGTTACACAGCCTCTCTTGAGAGTCGGATCTTGCTTTACTTAACTCTAAAGGAAAGGGGCTGTTTCCTACTTTTATGTTCCCAGAGCCTCATATAGTTTCAGATATATAGATTCGATGCATTTGCTTGTGGGATTTGTTTTCTGTTCCAGTTTTGTTTTTGCTGTAGTTGAATGAATAACTGTGCCATTTAATCTCTTGCATCTAGCACAGGGTCTTGTAAGTCTTAAATGACTTAAATCACCGTGCCCTGAAATTTTTATTATAATGAAAACAAGTCCCTCACTCAGGACACCAGTGGTTAAGGTGCAGATACAAGTCATTTGACAGCACTTATGGAGGAGCCTCCTGGTCAAATTCTGGTCCAGATTCTTTGCATCGCACATGCTCCACCATCTGTGTCTGATGGAAGTTTCTTTTTTTTTTTTTTTTTTCTGATGGAAGTTTCAAGCAGAACCGAGAAGCACAGTGGTGAGCAGCATGCTGCCTCTTGATGCAGAACTTAAGGGTTTCCTGCTATGTGGAATATGTCTGTGACTTTTATCTGAATAATTAATAATCATAAATTCTTCTCTGGGCTTATTAATAAACCTCATGTTCTTCTCTGAATGTCATACAATAATTATGTTTATATTTATGCTTTATAATTTATCATATATTTCATAATTATGTGCCAGTGAAACCTTAAATGCAGCTCGTACTGAAATACTTTCCTCTCAGTAGCTGGCTTGGCATATTTTACATTTTCAATAATGTGATGTTTAGTAAAAATGTGCCAAAGGATCTAAATTAATTTGAGTAGAATTGATCTGTAGGCAAGTACTGATTTAGAAGCACAGCAAGTATTCCCACCATCCTTCGTTTTCAGTTTTGGAAGATCACTTAGGGCAAAGATTTACAATAAAAATTAGTTTTGAATCATATGCCATAAAATGGAGATTATTTCCAGCATGCCATTTTTGTGGACTAGTCATCAACTTCTAAATCATCATAAAATGGATTTGAGGGATAATGCGAATATATGATTTTTTAAAATTTTCCTTGTTATGAAAAATAAAATAAAATAAAATAAAATTTTCCTTGTTATGGAAAACTCACAAGATGTGTGGCATATTTATTTAAATGTTTCAAACTTTAATATTTAACTTCAACTTTTATTGAGTTCTATTTTATACAAGCTACTAAGTGTGATAAATACTTGTGCAGACCTAAAGTTTGTGGGGACACCTGGGTGGCTCAGCGGTTGAGCGTCTGTCTTCGGTTCAGGGCGTGATCCCAAGGTCCTGGGATCGAGTCCCACATCGAGCTCCCTGCAGGGAGCCTGCTTCTTCTCTGCTGTGTCTCCGCCCCTCTCTCTCTCTCTGTGTGTCTCTCAGGAATAAATACAATCTTTTAAAAAATTTAAAAAATAAAGTTTGTGTGTTTCTAAGTCCCTGCCTGTCTTGGCCAGCATATACAAATACATTACAAGGGTGTCCAGACAGGGAAATAATAGTGGGTGCTATAGGAGAACTAAATTATCTGCCCTGTTTAGAAGTAATCTTGAAATTTGTTAATGATACTATTATCCACATTAAGCTCATGCAGAAATTTAATAAAGTGTCCTTGCGTTCCTTCTTCATTTTTCTCTTTGCTTATGTGGGGTCTGTATTTTCTCTCTGACATGCATTTTCTCTCTCACACTCATTACTCATTTTCTCTTTCCTAACCATCCTGTTCTGTGTAATGTCTCCTGTGTTTCTCGTCCTTCCTTAGCATTTCACTCTTCTCCAACCTGTTTACTCCGCAAGAAAATCATTGTTTCTGTAAAATTACTATAGTCAAATAAAATGACCATTTGCATTAGTACATGTAAACTATAATTTAAAAAATAACTAAAATGAAGGGACTTGCTGTGTACCAGACGCTCTGTTGCGTTATCTCATTCTGGCCTCACTTAGACATGAGTAGAGGTGACTGCAGTGGATATTTTTCAGAGGAGGAAACTGAAGCATATGACAGTGCCGGACTCTGCTCAGCAACATCCTAGGGAAGGAGTGCCGTTGACCTAGACTAGGGTACCCAGTAATGTGGCCCTGGCTCCTCTTCCGTTCTCCTTCCCAGGCAGGTATGATCATCAACCACAACGCATCCAACAGAGGGAAGTGTTTGGAAGCAGTCTGGGGGCTGAGGTTTGCCCACATTCAGATTCTGGTCCTACTACTTACACAGTGTGGGCCGCAGGCAGGGAGACTGTAAACACCTGGCCCAGGCTCCTCACCTGTAAAATAAAGTAATAGTAGTAGCGACTTCACAGTCTTGTGGAGGATTCAAAGGTTTAATGTGAGTTAAGCACAGACAGAAATGTCACGCTGTAAACACTTTACAGTGGTAACAGCCGACTCTGGGCGGGATGGGGGTGGCGTGGGGGGCAGGCTGGTGGAGGAGGGCTTTGATTTGTGGCATTGGCTGGTTTCTGGGCTGCATATATATAATCCTACCGGGGCCAATTTCAAGCTCTAGTGTGGCATTACCAAGTGTGGTATTGGAAAGAGCTGCACAGTGACATTGGGGACGCAATTTTCCACTACACAGATACAATAGCTATAAATAACCTCAAGAGCATAGATATTATTAGAATGTAGTAAAATACTTAGGATGCAGCAAATTCTGATCCTTTCTTATCTTTGTAGTATAATTTAATTGTACATTTTTATTATTTAATTTTTAATAATGTTTATGCTTAACAGCCACTTCATACAATTCCTAATTATATGATAATGGGCTCTTACAAGTCTATACAAGTCAGTTCCAGCATACCACTGGGTACTATATGGGTTTTTCTTTAAAAAAAAATAAATAGGTACATAAACTCAGTTATAGATTCAGAATTCTTCTCAATAGAATGTCCCCTGTTATCAGAGTATTAAAATTTTCAGATGGTATGAAAAAGTGATTTTCATCCCTGGTCTAGGGAGTTATTGGTGATTTATATGAGCCCTTTAATTTTAATTAACTTCATAAGGGAAGATCCGAGTACAATAGTAACAGAAATTTTGTAAATATATATCCAGTTAGTGGAAGACTCTGCATTTGAACCTCTTTCTCTTATATTCGGGGCTGAGATTTTTTTTTCTTTAATTTATCCACACTACCCCCACGAAATAAAAACAAGGGCAAGAATATGTACTTAGATGTGGGATATTTTTCTAAAACACAAAGTTAACTGCTGCAGGATGACATAATCAGATGTGAAGTAAGCTATTACCTTTCTAAGATCTTGGAAGCTGAAAACACTGTCTAAACTCCACAGTGATTTTACAATAAATATAATTTAGGTTGACCTATGATTTTTCAGAAGATGTTCTAAACTATTTTGGGTAGTAGTTGAACAATTAAAGGGGGGGGGGAGAAGCTGATGGTCAAGCTATGCTCTCTCCTAAAGTTCAAGGTGACTTTAAAAGAATAATTATCTTTAGCAACCTATTGTATTTCCTTCCTTACCTATAATCTTTCGTATTTTTAAGGACATTGTCTTGTTTAAGATTAAGCTAAACTAGCAAAGTTTCTATAACATTTTTGCTAAATGTCCTTTTCATGCGATCACAGGCTAGGTTCACAGGAAAGCTAGTTCTGGGGTGAAATTTAGTAGGCGGGATGTTTATGCTGAGAAATAACGTGGGGCCCACAGCCCTGCAAGGGAAGGAGAGGGAGCAGGATTGGAGAGAGGGAGAGGGCAAGCTGTGATGCACTTGTCACAGCAAGCTCCGAGCTTGAATGGCCCTTCAGCACTGTCCCACATCGGGCCAGGATTTCGGCTCTTCCTATTCCCACGCTGCCCTTTAATGGCACTTGTCCCTGTGGTCAAGGTGGTGTCTGTGGCAGAGGCAGTCCTGAAGGGCTGACAGCTGACGGAAGCCCCAGCAATGGGAACAATAGGTCCCCCAGTGAAGGGGGGTCAGGGAGGCACATCAGAGGTGCTTCATCCATCGTGATACTCCAGAAGCCCACACTGGTTCGGGGACCCGTTAGCCCGACTGTACCTTCACGGCCGACCAACCTTGTCCTGGTCTTCTTTTCTGTCTCCTCATTCTCCAGGCTTGCTCTTCTTCCAAATTCTCCTCATTCCTTAACCGGATAACTCCTCTCTAGAGGTGTGCCTGGCTTGTCTGGCCCTTTTTGATTTGTGAATCATTAGTACAAAATTGTGTTCTGTGTTTTCAAACATAGTCTCACTTGCAAGTAATTGCACTTATCCCCCATGAAAAGGTGTCTCGTTTTGTTTAATATATATATATTTATATTATAAATGAAATTTATTTATCTATATATCAATATATCGATCATTATATATCAATATATACCAGTTATATCTCAACTTATATTCAGTATATGTCAAATTTATATATCGATTCAGTTGTCAATATATATCAATCATATATATCAGTGAAATTTAATTTTTATTTTCTTATAAAAACTTTTTTATCAAAGTTTTTGCATCAAATCACAAATGATAGAAAGGATGCTTCCAAGGTTATTTCATTGACTTTGTGATTGCAAAATACGACCACCATGTCTCACGAAATGTTAGCAATAAATAGCTATTCATATCCAGTACTGAGGTGAATAGCACTACTATTGCCAGGTAAGTTTAGATTGTAAGCCATTCCCAAGGGGGAAAAAAAAACAGGCATTGTTTTCTACATCAGTTTTGTATCATAAATAGTGTCTAGAACGGTACTAGACTTCTAGAGATGACTGAACAATCTCCTGTTAAATCTATCAAGTTTCTGTAGGACTCTGAAATGACGTTCAGCTGAGATTGTTCATACGAATGGACTCCCAAGCTGCAGACTCTTGAGGGGCGATTTTCTGATTGTTTTCTAAACAGTCAGTGCAGATCAGGGAAGATCCCCCGCTTGGCCCCCTTCTGAGTATTTTAGAAAGTATTTCTTAGAGAGCGTCGAGATGCATCCCATATGGAGTAGCACAGAATCTTTTAAGAAGAAATAGAGTTATATTCTGATGAATACTTCAGTGGTGGCATTTGCTCATAATGCTAGCAAGGGATTAAATGTCACTTTCCCCTGGGAAGTGACCTGAGAATATTTCAATATGCAGCACATCCCAGACCAAAAAGTTTTAGGAAGATGCTCCGCACTACACTCACTTGACACGTCCTCCTTTAACACGGAAGAAATTCTTACAAGAAGTAAAGAAGAAGAAGAAAAAACTAAACAAAACAATGATTTCTAACAATTTGTTCAATTCTAGAACTTAAAATTTCCACTACCTCCATTATTTTTCTGACAAGCCTGAGATGTGGATAATTATGAATCATTCAGTGTGTTGAAAATGCACCAAAAGCAGCTTCTTTTTAAAATGGAATACTAAGAAGATGTAAACTAACTCTATTTCTGATGGAAAATGAATGTCATTTAAACATAATTCTCCACATGTCATATTTTA
The DNA here is from genome assembly GCF_053574225.1 of Canis aureus. Lineage (NCBI taxonomy): Eukaryota > Metazoa > Chordata > Mammalia > Carnivora > Canidae > Canis > Canis aureus. The sequence goes on from NC_135613.1 coordinate 1,596,296, forward strand.
AAAACAAGATTCCTCTACACCTTAAAATATTTAATATTTGTCAGTCCATATTTCTCTATATGATTTCTTTGCTTAAGGAATGCATGTTTATCTTGTAACCGAAGAATCTTGAATGTTCTTAATAAGGGTTGCAGTTGAGCAAATATACAAGCTGAACTTTTAAATTAAGATTCCAAGTCTTTCTTTTAAAAATATTTGAAAGTTGGTCTCTGCTTACAAAATTGTGGTAAGAACTGAAAGGCTTTTTCTTCGAGTTTTCTTGCTATGTCTTAAAAGTTTCAAATGTACTCTGGAACTGCCACTGGAAATGGAATATTTCATGAAACAAACAAAACACTGCAAAAAGAGTAAAATCTTAAAACTTCCCAAAGTTTAATGTTGCATTTTAATGTGATAAACATGTATCCATATTGCAACACTTTTCACCTCTCTATAGAACTCTAAATTTGTATCTTTGAGAAAACACGATTGAGAATAATGTATGTTTAAGTATACTATACATACATATATATATATTTTTTAATTGACGTTCAATTTGTCAACTAAGTATGTCATACTTAAAACATTTGGTAGTTGTTTACATTAAAAAGGACTTGTTCTGATGTGGGATAAATTATAATTCAGATGATAAATTTTTGGATTTCTTTTTATAACACCTAAATTATGAATATTTTTGTCAATGCAATCCATCATTTAGTGATAAATAAGAATTAATGTTTCCGTATATAGCATAAAAAATCCTGTGTCTTTGGAATTTGATTATGCCAGGAACTTACACTCCTTGGGGGAACATTTTTCAGTATCAAGTCAATAGTTTATGATTTGGTTCTGAATTTGAAAGAAAGCTTCATAGAAATTAGGAACAAAAATATCTGTGTGTGTGCTTTTTTTTTTTTTTTCTTACTTTTTACCCTAATTCAATCAATGATGATCAAGTTCCTTTAAAATACACAAAGCAAATTTGGAAAAAGTCAGGATTATCGAAATAAAGAAAAGACTCATTTTCTCAAGATAAACATACAAGATGCATGAAAACTAAGCAAGCTTAATTTGATTATCAATTATCCCCTTTGAGGGAGAATTGCAAAGCCTTGTTAAAAGAGCCCTATGCTCCTTTTGTTGTTGTTGATTGGGTATTAGCCACAAATTAATGGTTTGAAAGATCATTTGAGTCACTGAAGTAAGTACCTTCAATTTTAGAATTCTGTTTCTTTCCCAGCTCAGAGATTTTAGAAAACAGAAACCAGGAGAACCGCAAAAGATATTTTGGAGATACCTAAGAGTTTTGATTTATTTGAGGAGTGTGTAAGCAACCCAGAATTTTCCAGACTTTTGCATTAGCCAGTATGAAACCCAGAGGCCCATTTTACATATTCAGTGATTAATCTACCGAGGCTGTGCCTTCTAGTAAGCACTATTGCTGGATATTGAACACTTTTGGTTTTTGTTTATAAAAAGCAGACACTATATTAAGGGAAAATATATTATCAAAAGATATTATATAACTTGCAGAACTTCTGAACTAGCCCAATGGTCAGATTTAGAAGTTATAAAGTCAAATATATATAATAAGCAATGAACTCTGAAAAAGAATTTAATGATGAGTTTGAACTGAAACAACCACTCCTAAACAAGTTCATGCATGATAAACACTTAATGAACTTTTGGTTATAGTGACTGTTCAAGTATAGAAGCATGAAGCTTAATTTAAAGAAAAATTTAAAAAAATAAAGAAAAATCAAAGTTTGATTAGATAGAGATTTCAAGTACAAGTCATGTGTTTTTATATCAGACACGTGTCTGTGTACTGGATTTCTGAGGCTAAATAGAGGATTCTTTCTTGAAATATAAATAGAAAATAGCATTTGAACAAATCTCATGAATTCAAAATATACTTCTCTAAACAATTACTGTAGTAATAGTAATAATAGAAACTACTGTTTATTAGCTATTTGCTATGTATCATTTGATCTTGGTTGATTTGTGGGTCATAATTAGCATTAGGTAAAAGTAGAAAGTGAGAAGGGTGACTTGAGTGTAAACATATGTGACGTTCAATGGAATACACAATAGTTTATTTTAGTTCCGGCTTTAGTGCCCAAACAGGCCAGGTTTCAAATATTGACATTTATTGCCCATGAAACTAAGTAAGTCTTAGTTACTATAATCAGTTTCAGCGTTCGCAGCTAATAATGGAAACAATACCTGCCTTGTAGGAATGTTGTGATTTGAGTAAATTTAGGTGCTCAAGTGAGTTTAACGTGATGTTGGTAATGTCCATCATTGGGTTATCCAAAAAGATGGACTGGTGGTTATAGCAGAAGAAAATGCACAATATCATCCCAAACTTAGACATTTTCCTGTCTGTGTAATGTTGATGACTTTGTTTCCCTGTTTGAGTTAGGATGATGACTTTTGAGGACATCTTCCAATTCAGAACCACGTGGATTTCAACAGAAATAAAAGGCATGTGCTGAGTAAACATATCGAAACAGGGTGGCAGGTAGTAATAGTTTATTTTATTATTTTTTTTTTTTGGTAGTAATAGTTTAATAAGAAAGGCATGTTGGGTTGGGAAAGCTGTAAGGTCTAGATTACCTGGTGTTTTCTGAGTTAAAAATGAGAATAAGTGAGGTAGAAAAGTTGTCAGTGTGCAGATAGCTGAAGACACCGCAATTTAAGAGCTACTGACTTTGCCAGAGTCATGCCACTAATACGTGGAAGAGTTTTAGCTGGAGTTTCAGTCTCTATAACTTCAGCATCCAAATTCCTTACCACTGAATCAGTGAAGAGGCCCTCAAACTGTGCTCCAAGATCCTAAGGAAATACTATCGGGGGATGAAGGTGGGGCCACAATCAGCAACATACTAAAGAACGTTAGAGTCGTAGAGCAACCGTGTCTTTGGTGAGGATCCCCCGGGACCAGACTGTGGGGCAAGGGTCTACATTTAAAGTTTATTCGCATGGTGTTCCCAGGAAGCACCCGTGGGGAGATGGAGAAGTCAGGGAAACAGAGTGGGTGTTAGCAGGCACGTCCCTCCCTCCCGAGGACAGCGAGGGCCCGGCCAGCTGGGGGATCTCTGAAAGACAGTGTGAAACTCACCTCGGGCTTCTACTGTTTGAAGACTGATGTATATTTGCTTGAAGCCTGAGATAAAACTTGGTCTTCATTTCATAAAAATTGGTTATTTTTTTTTTTAGTAAAAATTAACAGACATTTCTAAAAATAGTCTCTGAAAATTACTGAGGTAAGGATGGTTAGCAGAGGGTGCTCATGCACTGGGCACCTCCCGCCGACCAAAGTAGTGAGGGTACCAGGGCTGTCATCACAGGGGGTCCAGAAGCCACTTGGCCAACTATTGGCTCTGACTTTTGGTTCTGTCCCATCCTAATAGTTGCTGGATGTCTTCTGGGGGACACAGGGTTACACTGGGATGTGTGGACTCACCGGATCAGGGAGGGAGATGGTGGTGGTGCTCTGAAGCAGGGGTGTCCTTCAGGGAGGCTGCAGCCTCGAGGGGATGTGTGGAGCCACTGACAGAGCGTGCATGAGTGTGACTGTTTGATATCTCTAAGCCCTTCCTTTAATTAATCTTCCTACTCTGATCCCTTCGTACTATCTCCGCATTTGCTCAGATACTATATTCCCCAAGAAGTAACAGGCAAAAATTAGGTAATGAATCCTACAGGAAACAGGAAAATTATTGCATGACCAGGGCAGAAAATTGTGGGAACACATTGATTTGAGAACAGTGTATCTTTCTACTTCTTTTTTTTTTTTTTTTTTGACCATTTACCTGAATTTGGATATACAAGTGATTGAGGGAGTTATATCTGTCTGTGAGACTTTGGAGGTAAGAACACTATGGATCCCGATACGTCCTACCTGTTTGCACTTGGAAAACATCACTGAAGACCTCCTGATTCATTTTTGGTCTCTGTTAATGTGAGGTTACAACATCTGACCTGAAAATTTACCTAATTTTTGTTATTTTTTTTTCCCACTATCATCACAGTCCCTTTTATTATAATCTGTTGCCTGAATTATGTAGTGGATGTTTGTGATCACCTTGCTCCCTCCCTAATGCACATTATACCTGCCAGAGTGATTTTTTTTAATATATATGAAATCATATGACTCTTCTCTTTATCTCTCTCCTGGCTCCCCAGCTCACTCAGAATGGACTCTAAACTCCCCGCCATGGTTTCCATGGCCCTGCCTGACTGGTGAAGGGCTGCCATTCTGACCTCACCTCCATCAAACTATGTGCTTGCTTAGTTGCTCTGCACATTACTTTCCTTTCCCCCCTAGATTTATTGAGATATAGTATATTTATATTATATATGTATATATATTATATATATACATATATAATATATATTTATAGATATTATATTGACATATAATATTGTGAAAATTTAAGGTGTACAACATGGCGATTTAACATATATATATATGATTATCACAGTTACGATTAGTTAACATCTCCATCACCTCACATAATTACCATTTTTTAATGTGAGAAACTTTAAGATCCATTCTTTTAGCGACTTTCAATCGTGCAATACAATGCCCTGTTTCTGAGAGTGACCTCTGCACTTTTAAAGTGATTGTCGTGCAATATTTTTTTTTTCTCTGTCTGACTTAATTCATCTTTCTGTCCTTAAAATCCATCCATGTTGTCACAAAGGGCAGGGCTTCCTTCTTTTATGACTGAATAATATTCCGTTGTGTATCTGTGTACCATATTTTTAAAAAAATCACGCCAGTCAGCCGTGCAGGCAGACGTATTACCTCTGGAACCACCGTTGTGTGTCATGAAACTGTCACTGCGCCTGCAATGAGGTTCACAGTTGGCAGGCTTACTACAGGGGCTCGGATGGGTGTGGGTCCTGTCTGGTTGGGACTACTTCTAGAGTACGGTTCAGTAGGGTGGCATTGGGACAAGGGCTCACATGAGGGCCTCTGTTTGGGTCCTCAGACAGCAGGCTTGGTGTCAGGTCCCTGGGAATGCTTCGGCGTGGTCATTTTGTAGGCCCCGTGGTGGACAGGACTAGCCTTGGAGTTTGATATGGTCGAGAGGCACTGGGGCCCAGTCCTGGGCTGTTTCGGGGTCCATAACCAGGCTGAGGTCTGTAGACTTGGCTCGAGGTACAGATGGGGGTGCTTCCCACCAGGCCCTGGGTGCTCATAGGCTGCACGGCAGGGAGTAGGGGCCTGTGTGGCTGCACACATGCACATGCACAGCCCTGGAGCCAAGTACTATATGGCCCTTTCAGGATATTCAGTGGTGCAGACAAGAGTGTGTCCTCCCATGTCCCTGAGTCGTCAGGACTGTTCAGTGACTGGCTGGGACAGCCTGGAGTGCAATTAGAGTCCTTTCAGAATCTACACTTGGGCTGACTTTGGCAGGCTCACCTCCAGGGCCCGTGGGGCCACGGTGGAGACAGGCTGGAGCCTTTCCTGAGCCACCTCAGGGTCCACAGCTGAGACCAAAGTCTGTGTGTCTGTTAACCAGAGGCATGGGTGGGCGAGGCTCCTCCCTCCTCCCTTGGTGTGTGTTGCTGGCGGCAGGACTACAGTTAGATGGGGCTAGGCTAGCCCTCAGGGGTAAGGGACTGGTGTCTGGGTCTTGGGTCTGTATCTGGGGCCGGGTTTGAGTGGATTTCTCAAAGCGGCTCTCCTAGGTCTTAGCACTGAGATTCCAGAATCTCCTACCTGGATCCTAAAGTGGACTTTATAGATTTTTTTTTTTTAACTTTCATTTATTTATGATAGTCACAGAGAGAGAGAGAGAGGCAGAGACACAGGCAGAGGGAGAAGCAGGCTCCATGCACCAGGAGCCTGATGTGGGATTCGATCCCGGGTCTCCAGGATCGCGCCCTGGGCCAAAGGCAGGCGCCAAACCGCTGCGCCACCCAGGGATCCCCTAAAGTGGACTTTTATATGTGGATAGATGGCAGATTATTGTTGAGGGAAGACAGAAGCAGGGAACTTCCCATCGGGCCACCTTGCTCATGTGTCTTTTCTCATGTTAATGTCCTGATTTTTCCTTTAACAGGAAAACCACGCTCCCTCCCGTCCCAGGGCCTTTTCTGTTTTCCCACGTCCTCTTTCTTCTTCTGAAACACTTCTCATCTGTTAGGAGCATACCCTGACTTCATTTAGGTCTCTGCTCAAACATCAACGTATCCTACACAACAGGACTAATCCGTCTGAGACGGCACCCCAGTACTTTCCATGCCTTTACTCTGTTTTATTTTGTTTCACATAATTTGCTTGTGTTGTATTAATTAGTTTGTTGAATTTATTTCTACACAGAAATTTAAAATCTGTAAGAAGTTGTGTCTTATTTTCTGCTGTCTATGGCACATCGAATGAATGGGGTTTGGGGTGTTAGAATTAAACAGAGTAAACATGTAAAAGTATTACCGGGGTGCCTAGTACCCAATTTAAATTATATCTGTTTTTGTTTAAAAAATGTTAGCTCTTCGGCAAATATGGCTCCCCACCTGTTTTTGTAAATAAAGTTGGTGTAACACGACCACACCTATTTGTCTATGTACGGTCTATGATGTATTGTTGTATTGCTGTTACGTGACACAATTGAATCATGGTGACAGAGACTGTACAGCTTGTAAAGAATAAGATATTTATTCTCTGCCCTTTACCAAAAAAAAGCTGACTTTTAATTCAAAAGAAATGAAATACATGAGTGGGCTAAATGAGTGAAAATGGTAAGAATGAATGAATCACTAAATCTCCTGCTTACTTGGACGATAATAACAGCCATTAGTATAAATTTCCATTTGACTTTTTTTGGTATTGAGTTTAACCGAGCAAACTTCTGCATTTTAACAAAACATGAAATGCTATCCTTTGCACATTTAAAAATAAGATGCTTGGACTCATTGAACTCAGGCCCAGAAATTGAGGATTTGCCAAAGGTCACAGAGCAGGTCAGATGAAGATTGGAAGGAGGTAGAGTCCAAGGTCTCTCCGTATTTAGCCCATGTCTTTCTCCAATATGTGTCTGGGTGTCACAGAAAATAAGCCATTTCAGCACTTTTCTTAAAAGTTGATTAAAGCCCGCGATGCTATTATTGTCAAAATGTTGTTGGCAATTCTCTTCTCAATTAGTAAAATGGATATTTTAAAGAGAAGCTTAATTTTTAAATGCTTTCTTTGATGAGGGATACGTGCTTTCATGGCTGAGTTCTAGTAAATGAGGATGATATTTTGTGTCTTCTTGAGATACCATGCATACTGGAAAGAATTATCACTCCTCTCTTTGGATAAAATGATGTTTGAGCGATTTTTGTTTATGTCTAGGCATAAGAATGCAGATTTTTTTCCCCCATCTAACCAAGTGGGGAAAAACAATCACTGTTGCTATATAAAAGAAGTAAGTTTTTATTTTAAAAGGAGCATTGTAAGAGGAATCAGAAACCAGGATTCCATTCTGGGGTATCTCTGGTAAATTTGAACAACTGTCAAATATATACATTTATATATTTAATAATTATCATATTTGTTTTTATTTTCAACCTGGCATCCACCACAACTGCCGGTTCATAGTTGACATTCAGAAATATTGTTGAGAGAATAAAAGAGTGAATACATAGAAAGTAGAGTTTATGGTTAAAAAAGAAAAAATGAAGGACATTGTACCTACAAAATAGGAACCTGTTTTAAAATAGAGCCCTTTGTGGTAATAAAAGCCAGGAATTTGGAGAAGTAAGAGGAGGTTAATAAGCCTTAAAAACCAGGTCAAATGTGTTTTGTTGTGTTTTGTTATGTTTTGTTTTTAAGTTTTAAAGGCATTTAAGTGGATTTAGGGCCATGTACCTTTGCTTACTGGGAAAAGAACTGGGGTATATCTTTGGGAACATATGAAAATTTCTCCTCTTTTTAAGCCACAGTAAAGAAAGTAAATATAATACAAACATCCACTATAAAAGTTACGCAAGTTATTGTGCATCTAGAAAACCACTGTTGTGTCCTCTAGAATGGTGACTAGGCCAGAGTAATACCACAGAGTGAGAGAGGAGAGTTATGTTGGTCAAGGTCCTTCTCATTGCTAACGAGAGAAACACAACTCTAATTAGATCAAGTTGAAAGAAATTGGGGTAGGTAGGAGTTTACTGGCTTGTTGAACCAAGAAATACAGATTTGTCCAGATTTTTCCTCACCTTCACAACTGGGTGAACCCCAGTGCTCAAATAATTTGTTCAGGAAACTATTTTTTTTCCATTTTTGCTCAGACCTGCTTTATTCTAGGTTGACTTGATGCTCAGGCAGTTTTCTCTATATTGGAGCACCAGTGGATAACCTTAGAGCTCATTTAATGAGGAAAAACATGTGAAACTCTCTTGCCTGGGCGTCATCCCATACGTGAGTGTATAGTCTAGGCAGGGGTAGAGAAGACACCTCTATTTACTTTGAGAATTAAAAGTCGACCTCCTTTGGGGAAAGTAACCTTCTTAATTAATGTAAGGATTCCTCTGGATATTAATTAATGTAATATTTCCTCCTGATATGTAGCATAGATTTTGATGTAAATTTTCAGGACTTCCAATTTCTGGTCTGGACTTAGAAGTTGTCGCTCTGTTCTAACAACAAGTTAGAAAAACTGGACCAAAAAAAAAAAAAAAAAAAAAGAAATTGAACTGAAAAAAAAAAAAAAAAGAAAGAGAGAAAAACTGGACAGACTGAAAAATTACCAGCCATTCTTAGATCCATAATAGAAGTGAAGTCAGAGAATGCGCTAGACTGGTCAGGCTGCTATAACGAACTGTTATAGAGTGGGTGGTTTCTAAACAACAGAGATTCGCTTCTCACATTGTGGAAAGCTGGAGCTCAAGGTCAGAGCCAGCGTGGCGTGTCCTTCCTCGTATGCAGGGAGCAGAGAGAGGAGCAGCAAGCTCTCTCCTGACACTTAGAAGGGCTCGAATCCCATTCCTGAGGGCCCCTCCCTCATCACCTCCCAAAGGCTCCCAAAGGTACCATCACAATGGGGGATGCAAACGTTCAGTCCCTAACACAGGGAAAATCCCTACCCCCGGAATTAGAGAGGCGGGGAGGCACATACTGAGAGAGGCAGCTTACGTAGTGGAAATCCACGAACGGAAGCCTCCAGGGGAACCAGTGGCAGGATAGGAAAACCTGACATGTCACTGACAAATTGCTAGGGACTTTGTGTACAAGTTTGAGAGGTAAAAACTCCAGGGGGACCTACTCATTGGAGGGCCACCACACTTGTGAGTTTTACCTCCTGGAGTTCTTTCAGGTTCTCACAGTGAATAATCAGAGAAAAATCCCCTTGTGTCTCAAGCAGGGAGAGGGGAAAGGGAACTATTCTGAAATATCCCAGGTAATTCTGTACTCAGTAACAAGGACTTTCCTCAGAGGAAACTATTTAACCAGAGACTGATCTCCTGAAGCTTTATCAGAGCCCAGCTGACCTAGGGGAATGAGAACACCCAGCTCTAGCCCCATCCATCCTTTCATGAGGGAGAAAGGAAATCCTGACCTCTAGCCCAGTTCATCTTATCTGCCTGTCAAAAACAAAACAAAACAACGCAAAAAACAAAGAAACAAAAAACTATAAGACATCTAAGAGGCAAAAGACACCATTTGAAGGAAGAGAGGAGAGGAGGCATCAGAACGAGACTCATCAATGGCACGGATGTTAGAATTATCAGACCGGGAATTTAAAATTCCTGTGATTAATATGTTAAGGGCTCTAATGGATAAAGTAGATAGAATGCAATAACTGGTGGGAAATGCAAACAGAGAGACAGAAATTCTCAAAACTGAAAAGAAATCCTAGAGATAAAAAACCAACACTGTCATAGAGATGAAGAGTGTCTTTGATGGGCTTCTTGGTAGACTGGGATGAGGAAAGGCTCTCTGAGCTTGAAGATATGTAAATAGAACCCTTCAAAACTGGGACGCCCGGGTGGCTCAGCAGTTGAGCATCTGACTGGCTCAGGGCATGACCCCGGGGTCCAGGGATCGAGTCCCACATCGAGCTCCCTGCGAAGAGTCTGTTTCAGCCTGTGTCTCTGCCTCTCTCTCTCTGCCTCTTCATGAATAAATAAATAGAATCTTAAAAAAAAAAAAAAAAGAACACTTCAAAGCTGAAACAATGAGGAAAAACAAACAAAAAAATGTCCAAGAATAGTGGGAGAACTACAAAGGGTATACGATACACATCATGGAAATACCGGGAGGAGAAGAAAGAAAGAAACCGAGGAAATACTCAAAGCAATAGTGACCTAGAATTTCCCCCAAATGTAGACGTCAAAACCCTTAGAAGCAGCCAAGTCTTTCAGTCGTGAATGGATAAGTAAAGTGTGTACTGCAGTCAGTCAAGTATCATTTAGTCACCGAAAAGAAACGAGCTCTCAAACCAGCTCAAGACAGGGAGGACCCTTGAATTCCTGCGACTGAGCGACCGAAGCCAATCTGAGCAGACTATCTGCTGAATGATCCAACTGTATGACCTTCTGGAAAAGGCAAAATTGTGGAGACCGTAAAAAGACGAGTAGTGGCCAGGGGTAGGTTAGGAGGGGGAGGAATGGGTGCACAAGGCACAGAGGACTTTCAGGGCAGTGAAGCTCCTCTCTACCGTTGCTAATGGCTGATCCACGTCATCATACATTTGCCCAAGGCTGTAGGATGCGTAACACCAAGAGTAGAAGCTGCTGTAAGCTGTGGGGTCTCAGGGGTGATGCACCAACACAGATGCAGGTGGCAACGGTGGGGAGGCTAATACACGCGTTGGACTGGGAGGTGTGTGGGAAAACAGCTCTCTTCGCGATTTTGCTGTGAACCTAAAACTGCCCTAAAAATAAAGTCCATTAAAATTTTCATGAGAAGTGTGGATTCTAATGGTGTATTTAATAGGATGAATTCATCCCATGACTCTCCTGTGGTTCGAGTGCCGAGCCCTGTTCTGGGCTGCTCACTGTATTAGGAGGAGGAGGAGGCCTCCAACTTGCCTGCTCTCGGGCAAGAAGAGCCCAGAACGTACAGGAATAATGTAGAAGGAATGCACCGAAGGTAGACATAAAACACGGCAGCAAATCCAGGGTGAGGAAGTGACCCGACACTCACCTACCTTAATGGGAAAGTGGGGGACAGAAGAGCCTCTAAAGGCGGTTGTTGATCTTTTTAATTCAGAGTGTGGTCCCCCTAAGGGCACCGAACCTCCAGAGTGCAAAGTAGATATATTGACTATTATGATGTACATTTAAACTTCTTTATTTGGCTGCATTTCCTCTTTGAGCAAACACAGAATAGGTATATATAGATTTTAGGGATTCTCTTTCCCAAACATTTAACGTTATCATTAAATGGACTGAGGACACTCAGGGAGTTAAAATGCCCTTTCCAAATAACCAACAATCTGCTCCAGACTTGTGCTCTGCTCTCAGGTCTACCAGGGGGTGGGGGTGTATGTTTGCACCCTCTCATTTTGATTTTATTTTTATAGGTCCTCCACGCTGCAGCTGCGTGGCTGTAAAGACAGAAAATTCAAATACAAAGGAGGAAATTAACATTTATTCTGTACCTGAGATAATCTGAGCAATGTACTGAGACCTTTAATGATTCATTTGACCAAAATATATTAAGCATCTATTATACACTGACTCTGAGGACAGAGCATGAAGAGGCAAAGTTCCTTCTGTCACGGAGTTTATAGTCTACAGAGTTTGGTGGTCGCTCTGCACGGTAAGGGGCGGACAGTAAACCAGGAGAGGGTGACGGGGCAGGAGTCACTCGTTTATGTTGTGAATTGGAGGACGTATCCCAAGGGAGAGCAGAAATGCAAATCATAGTAATCGGCTCATCATATGTGAATCTCCAGGGAGCAGGTCGTGCGCAGGAGGAGAGCAGTCCAGAGGTGTTCCAAGCAAACAGCGTGTGAGCCTCGAAGTCTGCTCGAGCCTCTGTGATACCTTGTCAGCTCTGGTAAGGGTTGCATTGTACTGAGTGAACCGTGTGAAGAATTGAAGGATGCAGAGAAATCTTATTTTTAAGATTTACTTGAGAGGGTGTGCATGCATGAGTCAGGGGAGAGGACCCCAGGCAGCCTCCCCATGGGGCAAGGAGCTCCGTCCCAGGGCCCTGAGATCATGACCTGAGCTGAAACCAGGAGCCTGACAGCCCACTGAGCCACCCAGCCACCTGGAGGAAACAAAATGATATCACAAGAACCCTGTGTTTCAGATATGATGATGCCCATTTCACGGGTGGGAGAAATGGAAGCTCAGAAGGGGCTGCAGTGACAGCTCGGTGCATAAAACAACATTCAAAATACGATCCACATGATTACAGTGTCCTTTTTCATTAGACTGGAGAGCCTTTTACTATAGCCATTAACTCATTTCTTTCCTGCAAAACCACAACCATATGATATGGGTGAAAACAAAGACATTGGAGAATAAACAGCTTTTTTCCATGGGAGATGAAATATTATATATTATAATATATTATAATATAATATATTATAATATATTATAATGAAATATATATAAATATATTTAATATATTATTATATTATATAATATTATAATAATAAATATATAATCCACACACATTCTTAATGCCTTCTTCATCCTATTATACTGTTCTTTAACCCTTTTCAAAGCTGGATATCAAAATTCTTTTATCTTTCCTTTTTATTGTTTTTGAAAACCAAGATCCTTTAAGACATTTCTTGTACTAAACTGAACAATCTGAATATGTTCAACATGCATGAAAATAGTACCTTAAATCTGAGGATCAAGAATTAAAAATAATAACCAAGGTTTTTATCACATTTGTTAATTGTCAATTTGTTGAGGAACATTTTTTAACTGTTGCCTCTTTAGTCATTGTTCTTAAAGCAGGATTATCTATAATTAAGAAGATTGACCTGAATTAATATTTTCACACCGTTTGCTGGCATTGCCGGGGATAAGCCATAGGAATGTGGGATTTCTCTCTCAACGTCATTTCCTTTCCATCTGTCTTAAAATTGCTTTAATCTTCTGTTTACACACTGCATTAGTAGACACAGATTAACTCTGTTGTTTTTTCCTTGTCAATCACACGGCGTCCAGGATTGTTAATATTATTCTATTGGATAAAAGAAAGCCCTACGTCATAATTCAGTTTTACAAGACGCACACCCAGGCAGGCACACACACTAATCAACACACGGAATGGAAAGTGGCCTGTGGATCCGATAGACTGTGTTATTGGTCTTGACATGTTTAGCATATTTGCAGATATCTTGCAAAATGTCACAGCATAGGATGATCACATTTGCAGGTGACCAGGAAATGAGAGAACCGAGTAAGCTGAATAACAGGTGTAAGATTCAGATGTTTCATTATGACTTAGAATGATGAACCCTATCCAGATGAACTCCACTTACATTTATTTAAGGCAGGAGCAATAAGGCCGGAAAAACAAAAGTAAATATAGAGGATGGGGGAAATATTGGTTAAGAGGTGAGCCTATGAAAAAGAAGACCTGGGCGTGTGGCAGTGATTCCAGGTAACTACCAGGGAAACTGTGCCTTGGGCTGCCATCTGTGGGTATTTTGGTTCCAATCGGCAGGGACCATATCCCACATACCGTGTTCAGCTCCCATAAATGATAACCTGATAGAGTGAAGCATTGGCAAAGGAAGGTCATGCAATAGTGAAGGAACTCAATAATAATTTTCTTGGGATTTTAAAATTATTTCAGAGAAAGGGCTCAGAGATCAGACTGTGTTCGAATCCCAGCTCCGTCTGCTGAGGATCTAAGTTAGTGAACAGAGCAGAATACATAAGCTCCTTGGTGCTTCAGGCAATGCACATGTTTAATTTTTCTTGTCGGTGGCACGGGGAGGTTTTATCTTTAGGGAGTATTTTTGGATGAAACAAGACAAAGCGTCATATATACCTGACAAATTTGACGGTCAGTGACATTTATCTCTCATTATTTTTTCCTTTATACCATAATAATTATTGAAGAAAGTCAAGGATGAGAGTTCTCAGAAATAGGATATCTCAGAAAGACATGACCCCACTCCCCCGAAATCATTTCCTCCTATAAGACAGCCTATGGGGGCTAAGAGCAGCTGCAGCAGCCTCCTGCTTTAGCCTAATAAGCCCCAGCCACATCATTTTTCACGCATACTTCCACATCAAAAAATGTTGGGATGTGTTGTGTAAATAAACAAGAGAAATGGTAAAGTAAGTTATTTTTGAAATAACGCTCTAGCAAGAGTCAAGAATAATTTAGTTGGGGACGGTGAGAAGAACATGGGTTAGGGATGTGAGCGTTTAGCGTAATTTTATGTCTGTATCATGGCAATATCCAAAGTAGTTGTAAAGGTGACGGACAGGACAGGTGGCATGACAAATACCGTCGGTGATATTTTCATTATTCCACTATAGTCTTCAAAAAGTGATCTTTAGCTCATCCTGACCGGAGAGAACAAACAAAGAAACCTATCAGTCAGGATTAGATCATTTTGGCAATTCTTTAACCCTCAAACACAGGTCTCTAAGGTGTATTCAGACGTAGAAAATACGTTAGCGGGTAAACCCTGTTTCTGATTTGTCAGCCTTACCCGAGTTCACTTGTTTCCTCTTTTGTGTCCCCAGATGGTCTGCGATCTTGTGATCACACTCCCTTCAACCATATGAATCTGAGCAATCGAGTGGAAAGGAGGAATGTAAGCTCTTCATGTGCCTCTTTCTTGCATGGCTCCCCACGAGGCGCCTCAGATACGTGATTTGATTCAGTGCTCACAAGAGGTAAAGGATCACACTTGCAGTGTGTTCCCCACTCAGGGGTCTCCTAATGAATGGAGTAAGGGTTCAAATCCAAAGTCTGAGGCCTTCCCTTTATATCACGCCGCAATCTACGTCCAGCAAAACTGCAATTTTAGACTTTGTCACGCACTGTGTAACAGGGTGATTTTTCCACAGGAAATAATGTAGTGGAATCGCAAAGAGGCGTGTACTGCCGAGGGGTATTACGACGAGGATCCCCCGCCCGGGCCTTGCTTTGTGCTCGTGTGTGCCTGGGGCTGTGAGTGTGTGGGTGCCGCTGTGTGTGAGTTTCCCGTGTACAGATTGCCGTGAATCTGATGGAATGGATGGCTTTCTTGAGATTCTTGAAATCCTATCACCACAACATCCACCTCTCGCAAGGGCAGCGTCAGAGCAATACCTACAGGGAATAGCAATTAGCACTTTCTAAAATAGTCTAATTAATGCAAAATCCTATTTCACCAGCAACCAAAATAGGATTTTCATTTTAACCCGTTATTAGTAGTCCTAGCTTATGAATATAGTTACTTGATGTAATTTTGAGGTGGAATCAAAAAATCAGAATAATCATGATTCACTGAAACCGCTTCAGATGTTTAACCTTTCCAAAAGTTCCTCCTAATGTTCACCACCGGGCAACTGCAACGGAGTGATAAGGAACCAAGCTGGAGACCGGGGAAAAGGAGATTATCAAGTATGAACAATTAATTTGAGTACTTCTCTCAAACTCAGTGGGCAACGTAGGTTGAGTTTAGAGTCTTATACCTGAAATTTAAATGCTTAGATTTTTTTTTTTTTTTGGAGGAGAGTACAACAATCTCAAATTGTCCTTTTTGCCTACAAATATTGATCTATTTATATAGACTTAAAATGAAGAGAATCTAAGGTGGAATCACCCCAATTCCTATGCTCCGACTCCATTTTTTTGATGGTCTCAGGTATCCCGGTGTCAGTGATGGCTGTTCCCTCACCATTGGCCTCTGCGTGAGGTCTCCACGCTGCACTCCACCGGAGCCTCGGACAGGAGCCCTATCTCTGGGCCACGTGCAGTGCAGTGGGCTTTGCAGGACTGAGCCTGCGGGGTCTAACCTACCACGACCAGAGACTTCAGTGTGCAGTGGCGGGGGGTGGGGAGGGGGCGTGCTTTGAGCTTCAGGAAAGAGTCATGCCCTCTAGTTATCTTATTACAGAACCTAGGGTTGGTTGGTGCAGTTGAGTGGGTTTTGGAATTCTAGTCCTTCGGAGGCTCTTACTTGAAAAAGCTTGAACTAGTTGTAGTTAAGCTCCTCTCAAATTTTTGAGATAACCTGAACTCCTTTGCAGAGGGCTAAAGCTGGTGTTTCTGTGGGATAAAGATCTGTGTCCTCTGCCCATGGGCTATTCCGGCCTTTTTTTTTTTTTTTTTTTTTTGCTTTCTCTTACTTCTAATAGCTCCATAGAAAGATAAGGACCAAACAAACAAAAACAAAAAAACAAAAACAAAAACAAAAAAAAAGAAAAAGAAAAGAAATATAAGGACCTGCAGAAGAAGGATGTTAGGGTCAACTTGTCCTCCCCAATCTCGTGGTAATGGGAACGTCTCTTGGAAGTTCTGACTTTTCCCTCCTTTGGCTTCGAGCTTCAATATTGGGTTGGGAGACCCCTGGCTTCCATCCTGTTCACTCATATCAACTTTGCCCTGCAAGTTGGGGCATTAAACTCCAAGGCTGCGACAAAGGGCTCCATTACAGGACCTTCAGCTGTCTCTGCAATGGGCTTGCTGGTGGTATCACCACCGTCAGTCACCACGCACATGCTGCTCGGTAGAGAGACCAGAAGTTTCTGTAGACAGGCTAGTAGTACCCGCCGAGGACGAGGATGTGTTTGCAGGTCTCGATGCAGACACAGGAAGGCTGAGGATTGTCAGAAGTGTCTTGCCTGGCCAAGTGCCCCTGGATCCTTAAAGGCCGCTCCTGCCAGCGCGCTGCTTATCTGCCCTGGGTCTGCATGTTCAGTCTCTTACCCCCAACATTACCAAAAGAGGTGGCCCCAGACACCCAGGGGAACATGTGAAGGCTCCTGAGGCGGACTCAGTCTTTCTGTTCTTTCCCCAAAAAACTCCATAGCCTGGACAGAGAGGGAGGAAAAACAAGTGATGCAGAGAAGCAAGTGAGACTACAAAGGGCTGCTCCCCTCCCTTCTGCAGCCCAACAACTTACGGGCTTATAATGAGAAGAACCTTTGAGATCATCAAGTGCAGTTTCCTGCTTGTTGCTGGAATTCCCTCTAGAGAAACGCTCCTACACACACACACACACACACACACACACACACACAAATAGGCATTCCGGTTTTTTCAGCATAGTTCCAATTCGCCAGGAAGTATTCTCAGAAACTTTTACTTTATACAATTGTGTTAGTATTACTTCCAAGTAGATTCCTTCAGGTGAAGCTGCTGGTCAAGGGAAGTGTATAATTTTGATGGAAACTAAAAAATCATGCACACGTGCACAGTCATATTCACCGCCGTTGATATATTCACATCACACAGATTCTGGGTCAAAGGAAGGACTTTATAAGAGTTAAAAGTGTCCCACAAAATACAAATCAAAACCACCATGAGATCCCACCTTACACCAGTGAGAATGGGGAAAATGAACAAGGCAGGAAACCACAAATATTGGAGAGGATGGAGCAAGGGGACTCTCCTGCACTGTTGGTGGGAATGTGAGCTGGTGCAGCCGCTCTGGAAAAGTGTGTGGAGGTTCCTCAAAGAGTTAAAAATAGACCTGCCCTACGACCCAGCAATTGCACTGTTGGGGATTTACCCCAAAGGCACAGATGCAGGGAAACGCCGGGACACCTGCACCCCGATGTTTCTAGCAGCAATGTCCACAATAGCCAAACTGTGGAAGGAGCCTCGGGGTTCGTCGACAGACGATGGATAGAGAAACTGTGGTCTATGTATACAATGGAATATTCCTCAGCCATTAGAAACGACAAATACCCACCATTTGCTTCCATGTGGATGGACCTGGAGGGTATGATGCTGAGTGAAGTAAGTCAATCGGAGAAAGACAAACATTATATGGTCTCATTCATTTGGAGAATATAAAAAATAGTGAAAGGGAATATAAGGGAAGGGAGAAGAAATGTGTGGGGAATATCAGAAAGGGAGACAGAACATGAAGACTCCTAATTCTGGGAAACGAACTAGGGGTGGTGGAAGGGGAGGAGGGCGGGGGGTGGGGGTGAATGGGTGACGGGCACTGAGGGGGGCACTTGATGGGATGAGCACTGGGTGTTATTCTGTATGTTACCAAATTGAACTCCAATAAAAAATAAATTTTATTATTAAAAAATAAAAAAAATAAAAGTGTCCCACCACAGATCAAGCCGCTCGGATTTCAGTGGTCAGTATTCAAGAGCAGACTGGATGGTCAGGACGCTGTCCAGGACTCTACAACATTGCATATGAGATGAAAGGAACTGGCTAGCATCGAGGGAATGTGCAGAACTCAGTCTTGGGGACATTGTGGAGAAATGCTAAGAGCCTCTCCGACGTGGCAAGGCCTCCAAGTAGTGGCTTACATGGTTCCGGATCCTACAGATGTAATTCATTTTCCAGCTGAGCCTGAGCACATCAGAGGCTACGCAGGACTAGCTTCCCAGGGCTCTGCCAAAGCTCCTTGGCCTGGTCTTCTGGAACCTCTTGCGGTAACACAACACTGGGCCCTTGGCCCCTGTGTCAAGTTCAGGCATGCCCAGTGTCTGCAGCTGGGATGGCCTGAGTGCTGCTGTGACCCTCCTCTGATGGCATCACAGGCCACCAAGGCAGCTCTTTGAATGGACAAGTAGATTTCTTGCATCTGGAAGACGCAGAGCTGAAAGGTAAAAGGAACAGGCAGTGGCCACCTTCAGGCAGCACTGCTGCTTTTCGTATCACGGTCAAGTGTTTTCCGAACCTCAACACAAGCGACCTAAGTAGCTCGAGGTCTTATGGAGCTTGTGGCCTCTTGCCTGGATGTCACCCTCATGCCTGGCACACTCTTCCCCCCTTGCAGCCAGGGCGGCCAGCAGCAGGACGTGCGGACGAGCCGGCGCTTGGTGCCCACGGCACCGTGAGGACATAGCTGGGGCCATGGGTCACATCTCTTTTCATCGGGTTAAATTTGTTCTCGAATATCAGTATGTCCTGGGGCATAGCATGTTCTCTTGTCCAGTGGTTGACGCACCTCCACGGCTGCAAGAACCCCCCGGGGGGCTGCGTCTGGCGGCGACAGAGGGCAGCCTGGACTCACGGCTCGGGGTTCCCTCTATGAAGAGAGCTTCCCCGGGTCCTCCCCACCTTCCTCACCACACCGCTCCGGGCTTCCCGTGTTCCCTGCTCCCCTGACAGGTTGGGAGTAAAGTCCCCTCGTGTGCTTCTCGGCCTCAGAGCCCAGGGTGGAGGAGGCCCCTGAGGGTCAAAGGATGGTGTGAGGCCTTTCTTCCTTGCCTGGACACACACTGGGCTGCCCAAGGCTTGGAGGTACGGGCATGCTCAGAAAGAGCTCCTCCCCAGGTCTGACACACCTGCTGCCACCACTCCCACCTTTGGCTACTCCAAGTGGGCCACCACCCACGATCCTTCAGCCGCTCGTCTTCTGTGGAGCCTCCACACAGCCCCTTTATCTGCCCAAGCTCACTGCGACCTGTGGCCACCACACACCCCTTTGTCCCCGCCCCCGTCACTTGCCCCTTCGGGACAGGGCCTCCTGTTTGGCCAACTGGGAGACCCCACCAGGCCTGGGGATGGGGGTAAGCAGGGTTGCTACGCTGGTCTTTATGGGGTGTAGCCGTGTGCTAACAAGGGCACTACTAGCCAAATATAATTGAGGGTAACTCCTTACCCCAGATTCTCCTTTTAAGATACAAATAAAAGGCAATAGTGGATCAGGTCCTATTATTAATTAATGGTTAAAGATTGACTTGTACTCCCTATTTCATCTAGTTTGATGTATCTTATTTAAATATGAACAGTGTTATAATTCTATTCCCAAAAACAGCGGTTACGTGTCTGGCAGTGGATGAAAGAAAAACATATTTCTGTACAAGTAGTCTCTGAAATTTGAAGGAAGTAAGGAGAAATTTCTGAGGAACGTTTACTTAACATGTTTTATTTTTTTTTTTAATCTTTTTTTTTCTTAACATGTTTTAGATATGGGAAGACTCTAAATGTAGAAATGGAGGCACTGACCCCATCAGATGGATCAGTTCAATATGCAGGTGACTATGGTTTATCCACTATGTCAAGTACCTGAAAGTCCCCCTCCAATGGCAGTGGGCCTCACTTCTCATTTTACATTATTTCCAGAGTACAGAAATATTTGCCAAGGGGCTGGTACATTCCTTTTGATTGTCCTTTTTTTTTTTTTTTAAGATTTATATATTCATTTTAGAGAGAGCACGTGTGAGCAGAGGAAGGAGCAGAGGGAGAGAGGGAACCTCAAGCAGATTCTGCACTGAGTGGGGAGCAGATGCAGGGCAAAGCCTCACCACCCCGAGACCTGACCTGAGCCAAAATCCAGCATCAGATGCTCAATTGACTGTGCTACCCCGGTATCCCTATTCCTTTTGGTTTCCCTCCCTCCTTCCTCCCTGTGTCCCTCCCTCCCTCCCTTCTTCCCTCCTTCCCTCCCTTCATCTTCCTCCCTCCCTCCTTCCTCCCTCTATTTCCCCTCCCTCTATCCCTCTGTCCCTTCTTTCCTGTGTCCCTCCCTCCCACCCTCCCTCCTTCTCTCCCTCCCTCCCTCTCTCCCTCCATCTTCCTCCCTCACTCCTTCCTCCCTGTGTCCCTCCCTCCCTCCCTCCCTCCATCTCCCTCCTTCCATCTCCCTCCCTCCATCTTCCTCCCTCCTTCCTTCCTCCCTCTATTCCCCTCCCTCCCTTCCTTCCACAGAATGGAGGGGCTCCCGCGTGGTGGGGTAGGGGTGGGGCAGAGGGAGAGGGAGAAGCAGGCCGACTCCCCACTGAGCAGAGGCCCAACAGGCTCTTGGGATCCGGAGCTGAAGGCAGGTGCTTAAGTGACTGAGCCGCCCAGGTGCCTCTCCTGTTGGTTTTCTCGATTGCTTTTCTGAGATATCTGTCCTCCTCTCTGTATAGTATCTTTCTCTGTCTCCTCCATGAGTCTATATAATATGACCGAATGACCTTAAATGACTGAGCAATCCTTACACTGGGTGTGTGTGTGTGTTTCATTTAACACTACTATCCTAAAAGTTGGATGTTAACTCATTGACTTAAATAGAGCGACTCTCCCGCAGCCCCACAGTGCGAGCTGGACTACACAGATCATGCCTTTCTTCCACTTCATGCTCCTGCTTACATTTCTCCTCAGCGCCTCCAATCAGGTGAATGATCTCGAGCACATGATTCAGTCCAGCCACAGAGCAAAGCAGACAAACCCTGTAAATGGCTGTCTTCCTTGTACTTTGGCAAACACGGTAGCAAGGGTTCCGACACAACATATATCCAGACCTCGGTTCTGTTCCTTCTAGCCATGGGACATTAGGCAAAATCCTTAAACTCTCAGAGTTCTATATTGTTACCTGCAGTGTTGGCATAATAACATCTACTTCATAGGTAGATGAGAATTTAATAAGGTGCCGCGCAGAAAGCTCTTAATTTGGGGATTAATGTTTAATAAGCACTCAATAAATGGTCGCTGTTCCTACTAATGGGTTTCAGGTCTGTCCTTCACAAAGCCCAACATTCCTCATCAAAATAAAAATTTCTAATTGAGCAGCTCTTTCGATCTGTTTAAGGCATTTGATACTCTCCCTGTGTGCCCTGTGTACACATGAGGAAGTACACAGTCATTGCCAACAAACTATTTTCCCTGAGATCCTGGCAAATAAGTAGCCCTATTCTAGAGCACAGCACAAGCACTGCAGTGAGCTGGGTAGCAGGTGATCTATTGCTTGGCTCTCAGGATTTCTGCCCACGTTGGGCTGAGGAGAGGATAGAGCGCAGCAGGCACTCTTATAAAGGCCCAAGGGATAGGTATTGGAAGGAGGAAAAACAGTCAGTGAATTGAACGCTGAAAATTCAAAGCAGAGAGCAAATCTCCAACTGAGCCTTCAGTTACATTCTCAGGAGGGAGTCAAGAATTAGAGACCAGGGAATGAGACGAACTCTTGATGCGCTGTTAGGACCTTTGTAGCTTTGTCCTGCTGTTTTATCACATCTACATTTATTGAATACCTACTACGTGTTAGGTCAGGTGTTGTAAGATAAAAATTACAAAATTGTGCCTGCCCTCATGGTATTCGATGAGGGTTGGGTTGGAAAGAGATACACAAATCACCGCTGAACAATATGGTGGACAAGAAGGTATCTGAGAGGGATATGCATTAATTCATATAGGAGCACAGCTAAGAGAAAGCCTTTCAGGGTGGGAGAAAATTTGGTTATAAATTGAAATAGCATAGGAGTGACTCAAGCAAAGACCGGGCATGCTGGTCATATCAGAATAAGGGAGCAGTTTGTGCAGAGGCCAAAGGCCAGACTGACCATCCAGAGAACAGTCAGTAGTTCATGTTAGATTAGCACAGAGTAAGTAATAGAACTTAGAAGTAAGCCTGGAGAGGAAAGCAGGATGGAGATTATCGAGGGCCTTGAAGGCTTTCTTAAATAATTTTTTTAAGAAGATTTTATTTATTTGAGAGAGCACATGAGCACGGGGAGGGCCAGAGAGAGGGAGACATGCAGACTTGCCATTAAGACCTGAGCCAAAGGTAGATGCTTAGCAGACAGAGCCACACAGGAGTCCCCTAGTCCCCTTGATAACCACTTTATTTTTTATTTATTTATTTTTTATTGATGTTCAATTTGCCAACATATAGAATAACACCCAGTGCTCATCGCATCAAGTGCCCCCCTCAGTGCCCATCACCCAGTCACCCCCACACCCCTTCCACCTCCTCTTCCACCACCCCTTGTTCCCAGAGTTAGGAGTCTCTCATGTTCTGTCTCCCTTTCTGATATTTCCCACTCATTTTTCTCCTTTCCCTTTTTACTATTTTTTATATTCCCCAAATGAATGAGACCATATACTGTTTGTCCTTCTCCGACTGACTTACTTCACTCAGCATAATACCCTCCAGTTCCATCCACGTCGAAGCACATGGTGGGTATTCGTCGTTTCTAATGGCTGAGGAATATCCCACTGTATACATAGACCACATCTTCTTTATCCATCATCTGTCAATGGACACCGAGGCTCCTTCCACAGTTTGGCTATTGTGGACGTTGCTGCTATAAACATCGATAACCACTTTAAATACTTGGTAGTCAAGGGCCGTTTCTATCACTGCAGAAAGTTCTATCAGACAAGAGGGGGAATTCCTTACTTCACAAATCAGGACACAACAGCAGCTCAGCTGAAAGGTCTCACATTTATTACTGAACCGACCTACCGGTATAGGGGCTCCTTGATAAGACCTGTCTATTGGCCAGGTAGGAAGGATGTTTCCATATTGACAGGATA
Organism: Canis aureus; assembly: GCF_053574225.1. Classification (NCBI taxonomy): domain Eukaryota; kingdom Metazoa; phylum Chordata; class Mammalia; order Carnivora; family Canidae; genus Canis; species Canis aureus. The sequence goes on from NC_135613.1 coordinate 1,619,628, forward strand.
GGAACATGTGATCTCCCTGCAGCTTAAATATGTGGGCCAATTATGTTTGCTATTTCATGATGTGCGATGCTTCCCCATAGACCCAGCTTGGTTCTTCTCCAGTGCCTCCTCTTGGAGTTGAACTTGATTTTATTACCAGTTTTCATCCGAATCCACTGGGGAATGGGGCGATTCTGCTTTTGTTTCTTGGCCAGGAATCGCTTGATTCTGAAAGTCTTGTGAGAAGACATGGCGATCACAGTCAACCACACACAACCAGGATGGCTGAGAAAAGGAGAGAGTTTCTTAAAGAATTTAAATTTATCCTGAGTATTGTGAGCTGTGCAAAAATGAGTACATGAGTAAATCAGTCTGAGTGTGCTCTACAGGATTAATTCTGGATCCAGTGAAGACAGTGGATTGGAAGGAGTTAAGGTCCAAACAAGGAGAAAGATATTAGCATTTCCAGAAGGTCTGGAAAACTGGTAAAACACCCAGCAGTGACTGGAGTCTGAAGAGAAGGGTATTCCCAGGTTCTTGAAAGATAAAAGTGATGATCACAGTAACTGAAATTTGATCCTTTTATTCTATGACTACATCGCAAGATCTTGAGTTTTGAAAAAAGCCAATTCAACTCTTCATTCATTCATTCATTAGTCCTCCATTGAACTGACATTTAATAAACACTATGTTGCAGACCCTGTGCTAAGGATGGCAGATACGGAGATGGTGCCAAAGACCACACTTTGAACCATTTCATTATACTTTTGTAGTGGAAGTGGACATGTTGTATTACAGCGTGGTATGGCCGGGGCTGTAGTGGAGGAGTGCTCAGAAGACGTCCTCAGGCACTGTCGTTTCCTCTTGAACAATGTCAGTGGTACTGGATGGTCCCATTCTCTTACTAAAAAGAGTCCAATTATGTACTTGGAAACATAAACAGATGATGTATTTCTGAATCTTTAAATTAAACTTTGAGGTTGTGCTGGGATAGTAAGGCCTGAATTCAAATCCTAGCTAAGCACCTTGCAGTTTGACTGACCTGGAATAAATCTATCAACCTTTACGAAACTTCACTCTTCTTATCCGCAAGTTGCACCCAACATGCTCTTAAACATTTGGAAGGAACACATTCTAATTTAAAATTAGACTAGACCAACAATATATGTGTCACAACGTTCACACTTCTCGAACGAGTGAGGAACAGAGGAGATTAGGAACTGGAAATCAGGGTTCAGATGATAACTGAGTATTGGACTATTTAGTACTGGAAATAGTCATATATTCCTAGTTTAGAAATGGTGAAACTGAATAGAAAGGTTTAAAGGAAGGAAATGAAACAGATTGGAGATTGGGCAAACCACGTGTGAAAACTGACAGGAAGTGTGGCCAGCCCTTAAACAAATACAGCCCGAAGCAACGAAAAGAAACATGGAAGAAGAAAAAAAAAAAGAAAGAAAGAAAAGAAAAGAAAGAAAAGAAAAGAAGAAAAGAAAAGAAAAGAAAGAAAAGAAAAGAAAAGAAAAGAAAAGAAAAGAAAAGAAAAGAAAAGAAAAGAAAGAAAAGAAAAGAAAATAGTCTAACTTACAATAAGAGCAAAGGAAATTTATTTTTCTTGCCTTTCTTTTCTCTTAATTTTCATTTGTATGTTATTTTTCTTTCTTTTTCTCTACTGTGTATTTTAAAGGTTCTCAGAATTTTCTGACACGTGTATCCAAATCCTTCAAAAAATGTTCCTTACACATAAATGTATCTTATCACCTCAGTAATTTGTGGTTAATTTTACATGAGATATGGGTCCTGTTAGGCTTTAGCTCTAAGGAAGCTGTGTCAAGTTAGTCTTAAAAAAATCATCAGTATGTTAACACTATTATAATTTCTGTGCTTAAGTGATATAAAAGGGTACAATTAATTTCCAGTAGAAACTGGAAATTATTGGATAGAATCTCACCTAATTCCTATTAGAAACATTACAACAGGCCCCAAATGAAGTCGTTTGTGCTCTGCCCCATGTCACCAAACCCAGACTTAACGGAGTCACAGTTGCAGCTTTCCCAGAAATGGAAGCTTGGACCGGTCAAGCAGGAGTCGCATGATCAGCACTGATTAGGTGATCTTGATAGACATCTGCCTTTCTCCAAAGGAAACTAACCTTGCAATAACCAACTCACTTTTTTTTTTTTTTTGCTATTAAAATGTCCTTGTCTCCCTTCTGTCTATAAATGTCTTTTATTTTGAACAGTTCTTGGAGCTCCTTCCTATTTTCTATATTGGATGCTGTCTGATTCCAATTGATTTTGCTCAAATAAACTCTTAAAGTTTTTATACGGCTCAGTTTATCTTTTAGCAATCCCCATGGATGTTTTCATAGGAAAATCTTGTTTGCTCTTTCTGACCCACCTCCAAAAAAAGTAGCAGGTTGCATGACATTGGGAAGAGCTTTGAAAACAAGAAAAAAACAGGCAAAGGTTGGAGTCCCTTCTCTGACACTCGTTATGTACATACATATGATCTTGGATACTTTGCTTAACATTTTTGAGCTTTGAATCTCTTCCTTCTAGGGAAAAAAGTAGATGGACAGCTCACAAGATTATAATGAAAATTTAATACAGTATTGTTTATATGGTAGAAAGCGTAGTGTCTGACATATAATAATTGCTCAATAAATGGTAGCTATTATTACTTAATTACGTAGGCTGTTATATCTTTTCCTGGAAGTCTTACCTGATGAAATGTTTATTGGTTATAGAAAAGATTTCAAGAAAATCTAAGAAAATTGTTTCCCTTCCTACAAATAGTTTTAAATGCAAACATCTTTAAAGTTTTACCTGTCTTTAAAATTTACCTGTCTTATACTATCTGTAAGGTTAATGGTAGTGAACATAGAAGAAAATCACGGCTTGAGGGTTCTGAAGCTCCCTAGTGACATAAAATCGATCAGTTAGTTCGTTGTACATTGTCTTTCTCCCGCTCACTATGCATACCGTGGAGTAAGACAGCTATTAAAATCTATTAACCTGATATTCCTCTTTAAACTGAGAGATGTGTCCAGAATAAAGGATAAAGAATATTTTGGGAAGAAAGTTCATCAGTGTTTAGATGGTCAGTTTCCTCAGGTTGACTCTCTCATTGGAAGAGATTTCCTTCTCTGACATGTTAAGCAGTGCCTCCAGGAGGGAAATAAATTAATTGCAACTTCCTCTGCGAATGGCAAGTCCTGGGTCTCCTCAATGTAGTTTCAATGTTCCTTAGGGTGATGTCCTCCTATTAAAATAACTTGTTTAGTGAGTTCATCTCAAATATTAAAACAAACAAAAACACCCTGTAGCAAGGCCTTTCTAAGAAAGATTCTCAGGTTGAATTTGAAAAAAAAAAAAAATGATACTAAGAAAGAGCTCATTACTGGTGAGCTGTGCTCTAACATCATTTGGTTAAATTTATAGATTTTGCCCATTTCCATTACTAACTGCCATATTCTTCTTAGCTTTGGCATAAGTGTGATTTTATGGCAGATCATAATACAATGGATTTGTTTTGTATGATGCTTGCACTTCAAACTTAATTCAGAATTGTTTTATGATGTCAGGCAATAAAGCCGTTGTGATAAATAATAAAGAGTAGAGTGGGAGAGGAATTGAGAGAGATAATCAAGAGAATAAAAATGTGTTTTCATTTGAAAATTGATGGAGCTTGATGTGCTAAAACATAGACAGGGAGAGAGGTGTTCCTGGTAATAGGAGCAATAGAAAGTAAAACCTTCTGCTCCCTGTGATAAAATAGCAGAGAGGACTGAACAGAAATAGGCTTCTCTGAGTGCAAAGAAGTACAGAAGGTAGCCTATAGGAAGCCTATCCACACGTTCAGTTATCCCGCCAAATAGTCAAGTATGTATTCAGATCAAAATAGTAATTTTACTATTCAACAATAAGAGAAAAAATAACTAATATACATAACAAACGAATTTCACAGGCACCACGCTTAACAAAAAAAAATACACATAAGAGCATGTGTCCCTTGATTTCATCTGTAAGATTTTAAGAATAGATAAAACTAATGATGATACAAGTCAGAAAATCAGTTACTTTTGGAGGATGGGGGTGCACTATTCCTGGTAGGATGGTGTGGACGGTGTGGAATGGAGCCCCTTGAGCTTGTGAGGTTTTTTTTTTTTTTAATATTTATTTATTTTAGAGGGAGGGGAGATGCAGGGATGGGCAGAGAGAGAGAAGCCTAAGCAGACTCTTTTGTGAGTGTGGAGTCCAGTGTGAGGCTCCGTCTCATGACCCTGTGATCATGACATAAGCTGGAAGCAAGAGTTGGACACTCAACTGACTGCACCACCCAGTTGCCCCGGAAACTTTTTTTTTTCATTTTTTAAAAAATAAATACATATTTTTTTATTTCTAAGATTTTATTTATTTATGAGAGACAGAGAGCGAGAGAGAGACAGAGACAGAGAGACAGAGACAGAGACAGAGATTGGGAGAGCAAGCAGGAGTGGAGAGGGAGAGGGAGAAGCAGACTCCCTGCTGAGCAGAGAGCCTCACCTGGGGCTCCATCCCAGGGCCCTGAGGTCATCACTTGAGCTGAAGGCAGATATTTCATGGACGGAGCCTCCCAGGTGACCCTCCCTTGTTTTGTTTTGTTTTGTTTTGTTTTTTTCCATCATTTTTATCTGTTGGTAAATAGATGATTCTAGACATATGGGAAAATCCATTACGATGTACATAGAACTGTCCACTTTATTTTATATGTTATATTCCAATTTTTTAAAGGATAAAATTATAGATTAAATCAACTTCTGTACATTGGTATACATTTTCTGCTTTGAGTAGTCTCAGCACTAATGTAGTTTTTCAATTTGGTGCTCACAATAACCTATATGAATGTTTTATGGCTACACAGAATTGTGTATATGTGTGCATATTAAAAGAGAAAAACAAGTAAGCATCTATTTATTGCCAAGCAATTTGTATTTATTATTTCACTTAATCAGCATAGCTACCCTGTAAAGATTTGGAGAGATTAAGTAGGCTACCCAGAACCCAGGAGATTAAAAAGCAAAGCTAGAAAAATAACATAAAACAATCTAAACCCCAAATCCACAGTTCCTTCTACTGCTGCCTCTCTGTGTAGATGGCATCAGGCAAATGGTTTAATAATATTCTCAGTCTGTGCATAGAGAGACCATTTAATTTTGTTTTCTTCACAGATGGAAATATTATGGGATTTCAGAAGTTGACATATTAACTTATTATTTGTTTATTCATTTAAAAAAAAGGATTTGAGGCAAAGGAGGATTTCAAAAGAGTTGGCTTGGGATGCCTAGGCTTCTGGTAAGAAGCTTGGGGAGGGCAAGAAGCTTCTTTTTTAGTGGTCAATATTATTAATGTCTCTTATTAGACCCATTTAACTCCTTGCTAAAACTATTAAATGATCTTTTAGCTTGTGGGCATAGAAGCTCTAAGGCATGAAATTTCAATGTGTACTTACTTTATTTTAGTTCAGTCAGGGGAAGAAAGAGGGGAAAGAAGTTTGCTCAGATATTTGATAGAAACTTTGATTAAAGTATAAGATAACCAGGGGAGTTAGACAAGTAAGAATGAAATTAAAAAGTTTCCTTGGACAGAAATCTCTCCACTTTTGGTCCTAAAATAACTTTAGTTTATAACTTCTGCCTATTGGGCCTCATTCCACTCTCTGAAGTCACTCAAAATAAGCCGCATTAATACTCCTCGAGAGAGCTTTTTATTTTTCCTTGGAGCTATTAAAAAACAGGGTGGCCCGTACCATCAGGGTAAATGATGCTGAGTGCTCATTCACTGGTAGTTTTAGAGTTGCGGCTAGGGGATTCTTCTGTAGTGATTGCCCAGCAGAGATTCAAGCAACTTGTGTAATTTGAGCAAAAAAACAAAACAAAACCAAACAAATTTGCAAGGCCTTATATGGGATACATTAAGAGGGGGAAAATTTCATATTTTAGTACTCTAATCCTTCCTGCAAAAAAATGCTTCTTGGGTAAAAATGACGCTCCCTGGGTAGAAATAGATAGCAAAACAGGGATTCATTCATGCATTTTTTTTTAGCTTTACTCATACAGAGCCATACATTTCTAAGGATAGGTTGAGCTATTCTCATCATCCCTTACTGATGCAGTAAGACACCAAAATTAAATTTGCTCTCGTTGGTTTTTTCTTCCACAATTGCCCATGATTCAGCAATACCACAATTAACCTTGGAACATCACATGTGCCATCCTCTGTTACATAGAACATCCTTCCAATAGCGAGCGCTCGTTATCTGGACTTCCTACCTTTTCTTTATATGAAGCATTTATGCAATATTAATAATGCTCATTTGATTTGTACATGGTAGATACCTAGGAGGTTGGACCATGCGATGGATTGGAAGTCAATATCATGATAAATGTCACACGGACATTTATTAAATGATGATAAGAGATGGCTCAGAATAAATGCACTGATTAAATGTGAAGATGATATAAATAAATTTACCTTCCCCCCTCCCCCCACACAATGCTATGCGGATTTGGGGACGAGAGGGAGTTTCTAAGAGTCCTTGTTACAACATGGCGAAACCTAGGGCTGTTTTCTCTTTCTTATATCAGCCTTTTTCAGAATGTGTACTTCCTAGGTTTGGGAGAACTATATTAAAATTCCCAAGAGATTCCGATAGTATGGTGTAAGTAAAACCTCCTAAAACTTTGGAAGTTACATTCTTATGAATTTTTACAAGGTTTTGCACAGAGGGAAAGGGGATGCTGATACTAACAACAAAATGGAAATTGGTTTAGGGTTCTAATACACAGTGACAATATAGGGCGAGCATAAGCATAAAGTACAACAAAGCGCATGGCATTAATAGTAGCGATAATGCTTTTAAAATGATGCCTTTTGATACTGGGTTTCAGATGATCCCGGATATTGTCATAATCACCATTGTATTTGGGAAAGTTATATTTGCTTGGCAAAATAAAATAAAATAAGTCATTAGTATATGTGCAGGCAATTAATTTCAAACATTCGACCTCTGCCTTATAAGCAAGGCGATATGCTATCAAAGAAAATAAAAATTGAGAAAATATAGCATGACATCACTGAGCTCACAGAGCTACAGCTGCTCATTGAAAAGACAAATTATGCTGTGCTGAACATTCTCACAGTTTGCATGCATGTGTTGGTATCTCTAGCACAAGGTAGCAACAGACACTGACCTTATTTATTCTCTGTCAAAACTCAGAATCTGTAGTCTGTCACACGAGGTGTAAACATCGTTAAAACAGACAGTGTTGTTGCAAACAACACCAACAGGAACAATATTTCAGGGAGAACAATAAAAGAAGCTTCTTCCTCATTTTGAAATTATTCTAAGGCCTACGTGGTCAAAAAAGGGGCAGTGGTCGGCAGGGGGTTGCTCATGGTCTGGGGCCCAGTGGATGCATCCTGCCCTGCGTCTTGTGGAGCCCGCCCTCCAGCTGGACCACAGACCAGCTTGCAGGAGAAGTCCTGCCTGTGGCTCCCTTTCTCCAGATAGAGAAGTTGGGGGCGAGTCTTCTTTAACCCACCTGCAGGACGCCCGAGACCTTGAGTATGCTTCCAGCAGGACTCAGAGCCATTGCTCGATACTCATTCCCTTCTTGCACACCCCACGTCCAGGGCTGGGTTCTAGGAAGGAAGAGAAGAGAATGGCACATCCAGTGTCTGGAGGACTTTCTATTTGTTTATCACCTTTGCCTTCTTAACTGTGAACTCGCCATGGAAAACACAGATGAATATGAATGGAAGCATTGGGAACATTTTAGTGAAGAGGAGGGGTATGTCTACTGTTTATTTTATCCCAATAGAATTCTTTGGAAAGTACTTGATTGAACCATGAACACTCGCATGTGCTTCACGCCAGGCCATGGCACTGGTGACAGCAGTGACCGTGGTCTTTTTATTAGCACAGACAATCCTCTCAGCTTTTTTCCTCAGGAGGCTTTTGGATCTGCACTATTTTATTCATACTTCTCTGGACTGATACCTGGTTTATGGATCTCGAAGTCCTGACACAAGAAACAGAGGAGAAAATAGATCCTTGATAGTTCAAGATAACTTCAGAGAAAGGAACACTGACACAGCCTGAGGGCTTCAGGACTGGCGGCTTTGCTCTCCACCCAATCCTGAAGGAGGCTTTAAAGAATAAATTGAAGAAAAGCATGACACGTAGAATTACTTTTGTTGAATGTGAAAACCCTGCTTTGAAGGTCATTAAGGAAGGTGCCTTCTCATTATGAGGCAAAGAATTAATAAAATAAATAAAATAAAATAAAATAAAATAAAATTAAATTAAATGTTAAATTAAAATAAAATAAATAAAATAAAATAACATAAAATAAAATAATAAAATAAAATAAATAAAATAAAATAAAATAAAATAATAAAAAAGGCAAAGAATTTTAAAAAGGGAAATAAAAAAAAGAATGTTTCTAGGGGCATGCAGCTAAGAGGATAGAGCTGTCCTCCCTCATGACTTACCCGTAGCGGCATCTACAGCCGAGGCCAGCATGCTGTTTTCAGTATCGAGCTGGTTAGTAGATATCGTAGCCTTGTTGTCCAGACCAAGTGTTGCAGGTACTGAGTGCTGATGTTCTGACGGAAAAGCAGGTGTAGATAGCACACAAAGGAATGGGTGTGATTGTGTTCCAAGAAAACCTTACATGTGAAAACAAAATATAAATTTAATTTAATTTAATTTAAATTAAATTTCATGCAGCTTTCACATATGAAATAACTTTTTTTCCCCCAACTGATTAAAAAGGTAATAAACATTCTTAGCTCATGAGCTAAGAGAAGCGATGGGTTAGATTTGTCCCATGAGCCATAGTTTACTCATTCCTGGTCCACAAAAACAATTCAAAAAGAATATCAGGAAGAAAAGATATAAAATAAAATTGAAAATAAGCAGCAATTTTGAAACTAAGTTTAGGCTATCCTCGACTTGATGGTGCAATCTTGAGAATTTCATAAATGTTCTTTGAAGTAATATTTGATACTTCCAAAGTATTGACTTTTCTAGGTTTGACAAAGACTTGAGCTGTTTTCACTATTTATACTTTTCTGTGTTAAGGCCAGTATCTTTACAACAGAAAGAATCAAATATTTAGTAGATGTCTGGCATTATGCTTAGGGTGGACATAGAGAAGTAAAGAGGTGTTCTTGCCTCAAGAGAACTTTTACAAAGTGCAATTTGGTACATTGTAGCTCCACTTAAAATCATTCAGTAGTTCCAGCTGTCTCAAATATAAAGTCATTGATATGACCTATTCCTGCCCAAGAGCTAACCTCTGCCCTGCTCTTTGTTGTGGATCCCAAGTTGGTCTACCCATTGCCTAAAAGATCATTACTCAAGAGACAGGTTTTGACTGGAAAGGAATTTGAGCTTTATCCAGAAGGCCAGTGGCCTGGGGAGAAGGCACATTCTTGTCCCAAAGCCAAACTCTTGAAATTTCTGCTTGGCCCAGAGGTTTTTAAATGGGTTTAGGGAAGTTCATCGGCAAAGGAAGTTCATGGTCTCTACCACTTCTTGGTTATTTGCAGATCAGTGATGCCAGCTACAAAAGTTAGCTCAGTGCTGGGGCATGCACAAGGGGGTCGGCTGTTTTGTGACGTGCTGGGTAATTATCTTCTATCTGCAAAGGAGGGCAAGGTCTACAGATACACAAAGTGAGGTCAGTGTAGTCACTTGTGTGACCTAAAAAAGAAAAATATCATGCTGAAAAGTTGCTGGGCTATGAGCGCAAGGGTGGTTCCATTGGTTGAGCATCTGACTCTTGGTATAGGCTCAGATCATGGTCTCATGGGTTGTGAAATCAATCCCCACGTCGGGCTCTCTGGTCAGCACTGAATCTGCTTGGGTTTCTCTCCCCCTCTTCCTCTGCTCCCCCGGGAGCTCGATCTCTCTCTCTCTCTCTCTCTCTCTCTCTCAAATAAATAAAGAGATTAAAAAAAAAATCTGGGTTAATCAGAAAGCCACAGCGGCTTCACACTGGCTTGCTGGCTTCTGCGGTCTGAAAAAGTTCTGGTCCTTCACTTTTTAAGGCCAGTGGTCTGCAAATCTCAGAGAAAGTAAGTTGGTTCTATTACAGCTCAAGGGCCTTAGGTGAGCAAGTTAGGAGTGTTAACTCAAAGCAAGTTAACCCTTAAGACCAGCCGAGTGCTGTTGTATCTCCAGACAAAACTTAGGCCATTAGCTATGTCTCAGTCTAGTGGAGCCTTTTTTCAGCTTAATAAACATGATATACTCATTTCTACCAGGAATCCGTCAATCAGTGTGCTTCCTTCTACCTGCAGTGTTGTCTGTTCATCTGGCTAGCAACAATTAATCTTTAAGTCACAGTTGAAGTATTCAAGTAGACTTCTATAACCTCTAGATAAGATTAAATCTCTTTTCTGTATATGTCTATAGCACCCTCTACATTTTCTTACAATTGCCATTTGTAGTTAATGATTTAATATATGTCTTCTCAACCTCTCTTTTAGCTGAGCTCTGCAGAACATGCACCTTGTCTGTCTCATTCAGGATTCAATCTTGAAGCAAGGCCCAACATAAGAGAGAGACGATGACACGTGCTCAACTTTAGTTGTTGAATTTAGTACAACTAAACACAGCCGCTCTGTTTAATGGAACAGACCAATAAACAAAACATATTCCTAAAATCAAGATATTAATTATGCAGTCTTGAAATAGTCTGCAACATCGGAACCCGTCTTTAATGGTAATGTTTATGGAATTGATGAGGTTTGGTCAAAAATCAGTGTTACCTACTGGCTTTATTACATTAAATAATGCTGTCCTAAGAATAATCATTTAAAATTACAATATATTTTATGTTTTTGTTTAATTAAAAAATTATTTGAATTCAGTTCAGTTAATATATACTGTATTATTAGTGTCTGGGGTAGAGTTCAGTGATTCATCACTTGCGTATGATACCCAGTGTTCATTCCATCATGTACCTTCTTCCTAAATGCCCGTCACTCAGTTACCCCTTCCCCCACACCCACCTCCCCAAAGACAAATACCATATGATTTCACTCAGAGGGGGAATTTAAAAAACAAAACAGATGAACATGAGGAAAGGGAGGCAAAAACAAAATAAGGTGAAAACAGAGGGAGGCAAACCATAAGAGATTCTTAACTATAAGAAATACAATATTTTAAAATTCTGAATTTAAAAAAAAAAATAAATAAAATTCTGAATTTTATAAATTATAGAAGTGCATCCTAATTTCCTTCTACCCAACATTCCAAATACCAGTACCAAATGATAGCCATTATTAAGCTTTTATTGTGTATCGTTGTAGACAAGTTCCCATGTATTTATGAAACTATTTTTAATGGTTATATTAAAGATTGATAAAAATCAATTACCTTTCTTTTTAACATGATGTCCTTTATGAGGTAGAGAAATAACTTTTGTTTCATTTTAATATTTAAGTTGAAATGGTTCTAGCTTGAAGAAACTCAATGTGCAAAAAAAGTTCATTTATATGGATTGCAAAATTGGGAGAAAAGGATTGAAATGACATCCTTGTTTTGTTTCAGATATGGCTAGTCTTTAAAAATATAAAATCACTCTTTTGGCAACTCCTTTAAAGAGAGTAGCATTTCCAAAATATTTATAGTGTCTATCAGTAGTGTTCTATAGAATTCATTTTCTTTTCTTCATATCTGACAGGTTAGGAAAATGAGTAGTATAGTTGCCATGCCTTGCTGCAATTCAATAATATTTTAAAAAGCTAATCATGTTGATATTATGTAGATTTTTATCACTTTAAATCATTTGTTTCACACAACTTGTAGGGTTTTTTTTTTCTTCTTCTTCTTTGTTTGGTTTTATTATTTACTCTCTAAATGTGTGTGCTTATAAACCTACATAGACAGGCTATCTATATGGAAGTGCAGTTTGACTGGGCAACTAATATATTTTATGTATGTATGTATGTATGTGTGTGTGTGTGTAGACTCTATGCCCAGTGTGGAGCCCAGCATGGGGCGTAAATTCATGGCCCTGAGATCAAGACCTGAGCTGAGATCAAGAGTCAGACGCTGGGCAGCCCGAGTGACTCAGTGGTTTAGCGCTGCCTTCAGCCCAGGGCCTGATCCTGGAGACCCGGGATCAATCCTACATTGGGCTCCCTGCAGGGACCCTGCTTCTCCCTCTGCCGAGTCTCTGCCTCTTTCTCTGTGTGTCTCTTATGAACACATAAATAAAACCTTAAAAAAAAAAAAAAAGAGTCAGACGCTTCACCAACTGAGCCACTCAGGGATCCCAAAAATAGATATATTTTTAAATTATGCCAGTGAAATCACTGTCATTTAACATAGGATGATTTTTGAATTGAAGAAACTTGTATCTGCATGCTTTCATTAAAAATATTCAACAGTTATAAAGGAAGTGAGGAAATTGAAGCCATTTTATTTACTCATAAAACCTCTAAGTAGAAGAGCTAATAAAATGCAATCTCAGAATCCCCCTCAAGACAACATTCCTGGTAACTAATAATAATAAACAGAACTCTATTTGTTTTCTCTGATAAATAATTAAATAGATGTCCATTTTTTTTACCCATTTATTTAAGAATATTTTGATTTCATAGTTCTCATTAATGTTCTGTAACAGTAGTCTATTAAACTCTTATAATTTGCAAAACTAACATTTATAGATTGGATTATTTTCAAAAAATATAATGGTAACAAATTTACCCACATATGAATATAAATCGCAATGAAGTGGACTATAAGTATTCCAGAGGGAGGCACTGAGTTAAGGAGCAAATTCTCCTTAAATATCCAGACTCCACATTTCAATGTGCTTTATTTGTTTTCTGTTTATGGTTGCAAACACATTACATGAAGGGAACTATGTTATGCTGATATTTCAGAATTTCATGAGCCCCAAATATCACTAGATAGAATAGATTTCTGGTGTTTATTTAAAAAATTATTTTAACCATTTTCTGATGAAAATACTGTAGCACCATGCTTTAGTAATTTCCCCAAGCATAACAAGCGGATGTAGTGATCTGTGGTAGATAAACTATTTTGACGCTTCCTTCAAAAGCTTCATATCCTCCTCCCTGTATCCCTTCTTAATGTTTGGGCACAAGAATTGGCATGTGATAGAATGTTGGGTAATCATAATATGCCCTCCTCCTGGCAGCAATGATTGGTTCAAGAGGTGAACATATCACCCAAGCCTAAAGGATGAATGCTCTTCCTTAGGGTCAATATATAGATACTTGGAGGGGTTTTCCATATAGTTGGGATTCCAAAACAGCAGTTTCCATGTCCAGTTCTTGACCATCTGGAGATGCATTATGGAAGAATAGAGAATTAGACCAACACTTAGAGAATTATAGAGGGAGGGAAAAAAAACATGGAATGAAAGTGATACATTTTCCCTAGATGTCTTACATTTATTTATTTATTTATTTATTTATTTATTTATTTATTTATTCATTCATTCATTCATGAGGGACACACAAAGAGAGGCATAGACATGGGTAGAGAGAGAAGCAGGCTTCCCATCAGGAGCCTGATGCTGAACTTTTCCTAGGACCCTGGGATCACACCCTGAGTTGAGGGCAGACGTTCAACCACTGAGCCCCCCAGGTGTCCCTCCCTGGATGTTTTGAGTCCTCAGATTTCTGTCTGAGATGGGTTTCTTTATGTTTTCCTTTGATTTGTGTCAGCTCTCACTTTGACATTCCTGGTTTATTAAGCCAGAGAGTTCCTTAAGATTCAAATGACATTTGAAATAGACGTTGTCCTAATACTTGTCTATTCTCTTTAAATTTTTAAAAGTTATTTCTTATTATTTTCAGAGCAGTTTTAGATCGACAGAAAAACTGAATAGAAAGTACAGAGATTTCTAATATATCTCCTGTCTCCACACACGCAAAGTCTCCCCCATTATCAGCATCTATGCTCTTTTTATACACCATAGTGATGCCGTTCTTTATTTTAAAAAAATATTTGGTTTTTCAACCATAAACATAAGCCAATTTATTTCAGATTGGCCTTGTTCCTTTTCAGATATTGCCATGCATGTGATATTTGTGCTCAACTCTGGAAAACAAAGAGAAATTTGGATTCATCATGTATTTCTTTAAAGATTTCCATGGCTATCAGAGCAAGGTAAATAGTCTGATATTGAAAAGTGAGAGACACGTAGCTAAAGGCATTCTTGAGATTCATTGTAGCCAAGGAATGGATGAATAAATTATAAAGGAGATGTAAAAGAAAAGCTTGAAAAATTAATGAAGATATAAGTGATCAAGCTAGCTGTGATCTGATATGGAATTATTTATTCTGACCAGATCAGATGAGCAGGCACTATTTGTATCACCACAAGGTGTCTGGCGACACTTCTTTATGATAACGCCACTTGCAAAATCCAAGTTTATAGCGTGTTTTCCAACTGCATGTGAGTGCATAAATATATTCACAGATACATTTAAAAATAGTTACTAGCTCATTAGCTTCATTAATTATAAGACGAGTTTCCTATCCTGTATTTCTAGGTACTTTTCTTCCCACTGCGTCTATAACCTCTTGGCATTACAGAAACGGTCAGCGAAAAATCCCCAGTCAAAACAAGTAAAATGATAATGTTTAGCTCTTTGGTGTTTGTTAATTGAAACAAAGCCAGATATTAGTCTTTATACCTTTGATGGAGTGTTCATGTGGATTAGATTAGGCGTTGGCTTTAGAGCCTTCCCTATCCCTGCCTTCTCCACCAAATGAGTCAAAATGAGTGTTGAGTGTTTATTTGAGCAAACTCAAATATCATTGCCACTGTGATGTTGGGAAAGGGAAAAGGTGTATTGATGATTAGCATGCATGGAAGCCCTGTAGGGACTGTGCGTGTGTGTGTGCGCGCACCTACAAGTATGTGTGATGTGTATGATCTACAGGGTTCTGTCTGTCTGTCTGTCTTGAAAATACTAAGCCTAAGGTAGTGACATTTCTGAATGGTATTTCAGCCGATTCAGGAAGATCAAATGTGAGTTAAGAATCTATGTCAGGAGCCAGCTGGCGGGTAGTGAGTAAAGAACATAAGGTTCATGGTAGAACACTGAGTATCAGGTCCTCAGTGGATAAAATGAAAATTTAAGCATCAGAACCTAGATTCATTTTTAAAGATTAAATCTTTGCTCCATAAGCCATGAGCTGTAAGGTAAGAGCCCAACATTTTATATGTATACACTGGCTAACCAGTTTTCACATCATTTACTATGGACTAATCCACCTTTGAAGATGAGTGGATAAAGAAAATGTGGTTTATGTATACAATGGAATATTACTCAGCTATTAGAAATGACAAATACCCACCATTTGCTTCAACGTGGATGGAGCTGAAGAGTATGATGCTGAGTGAAGTAAGTCAATCGGAGAAGGACAAACATATGTTCTCATTCATTTGGGGAATATAAATAATAGTGAAAGGGAATATAAGGGAAGGGAGAAGAAATGTGTGGGAAAAATCAGAAAGGGAGACATAACATAAAGACTGCTAACTCTGGGAAACGAACTAGGGGTGGTAGAAGGGGAGGAGGGCGGGGGTGGGAGTGAATGGGTGACGGGCACTGAGGGTTATTCTGTATGTTGGTAAATTGAACACCAATAAAAAATAAATTAAAAAAAAAAAACCTAGATTCAAAGCAAAGAAATATTGAAACCTGGCAGGTCAAATAAAACAGGGCTCCCAGTATTCTAGAATCAGGGAATATGTAAATAAGGAAGGTCAGCGGACCATGGGTCAGAATTCATAGTCAGGCACAATTTACTTGGGTCACAGCAGAATTCAAAGCCTGGATATCCACATCACATTCAGACAATGGGGAGTATGTTAACGTTTTGTGATGAGGTTCGACGGGGAAGGGAATGTGTGGTGAATGAAGTCTGCCTTCATAGACCACGTGTCTGATAATTAAGTGTGGCAACAGGGAAAAAGGTGAGCTAGTCAGCTTCATAAACATGACTTTTTGTCCTTTACATTTTGCTCTGTTCTGAACACTGCCTCAGGAAAGAAAAGGAAGACCAGTGGGTGCACAGTTGTTTCCCTGCCAAACATTCCATTAGTTTTGATCATACTTTGATGTTGAAAATAAATTAAGTCCAATCCATTTATTTCTCTCATCTATCTCTCGATTTCTAACTATTCCATTTCTGAACTGTCTCGAATGAGAATTAATTTTTTTCTGTGCCTTTCCATAGACTGGGGAGAGAATGTCTTCATGCATGAAATTTCTGCAATGTTTTTTCAAAGTCTCAACATTGCTGCTTCTCAACACTCTTTCAGCACTTGAATCCTTGGAGGACGGAAGGAAAGTTACAGAATAGGCACTGAGCATCAAGCAGGCACAACTCTGGGTTATTGTGCCTTCTTTAGGAGAGACCCAGCTGATTTGGGGCCCCTTGGTACATTTAGGTGAAAAGAGTCTTTCTCCCTTTCGTCAACCCAGAAGTCTCAGAGAATGTGTGGATGATCTGGAAACCATGTAAAAGGAAGTTCAAATAAAGAACAATTCATTTTTATTGAATCTTGAAAGCAGGTTTTGCTGAAAGGTTTGATGAAGAGAGAGCAACACTTTTTCTCCAGCTAAATTTTAAACAGTACATGTCCTAATACTTGTGCACACTCCAGTGATAGAAGAAAATTAAAGGGGGAAGTGGGATGCAATAGTTAACCACCTTATCTGTTTATCTAGTTTATGTGGATCACATGAAATAATGAGTATGAAGGCTCATTTACCATCTCTTGGCGAATGACATTGGTGTCTTTAACCTTCAGATGACTCAGTTTCTTATTCTGTCAAATGGGGATAAAAGCCTTTTTGCAGTCTCACCTCAAATATGTTATCAATGTAGGGGGTATTTTTTCCTTTACTCTTCAGGTTCTTGGCTGAGGCTATCTTGTAATAAAGACAGATTAACAGGAGAAAAAACAAAGATAAGTTTCATAATGTGTATGCCTCCTATATTCATGAAAGATACCCAGGAAAACAGAAACTACCCAAAGTGGTCCAAGCCACCACCTTCAATACCGTAAAGGACAAAAAAATAATGTTGGAGGTAGGGGAGTTTATGCAAGGTTATCAGAAAGAGCACAGTAATCAAGGGCATGGTTGTTATGCAGATTTAAGTTGGTACATTCTCCACTGATAAGAGTTTCCTTAAAAAAAAAAAAAAAGTAAAAAAATGTAAAAAAAAGTAAAAAAAAAAAAAAAAAGTTTCAGAGTCCCTGGGTGGCTCAGTTGGTTGGTTAAATGTCTGCCTTTGGCTCACTCAGGTCGTGATCCCAGGGTCCTAGGATGGAGCCCCAAGTCCGGCTTCCCACTCGGTGGGGAGCCTGCTTCTCCTTCTCCCTCTGCCATCCGCCCCTGCTTGTGCTCTCTGGATATCTCCATTTCTCTGTCAAACAATTAAATAAAATCTTTAAAAAAAAGTTTCTTGTGATACAGAGTCATCCTTCTCTTCCTGCTATAGGGAAAAAGACATATGTACACACAGATATTTCCCTTATAAATATAAATGTCTCTTAGTTAGCCATTACTTGGTTTTTGGAACTTCTTTTCTGTCTGCAGTTTCTTAAAAATAATAATTTCAAAATACTTCTTACACCAAAATGGCATATCTTGGGGTGGCAAATTCTGCTCTTCTTCAAAACACTGGATTGGAATTTAGGGATTTCTACTTTGATTCTTATCACTTTTTTGGGTGACGAAGAAATGAGGGAACTACAGAGGTCTTCCCAAACAGTGATGCATTTCAAAGTGTCAAGAAAATAGGATGGGAAACAAGAATTAAAAGTAGAAAGAATCACATCACTTGAGTGTTTTAATTTTCTTAATCTTAACTCTTTTAAATCCTCCAAAAACCCATTAAGATGGATTTTTTAAATTTCCAAGTGAAGACGCAAAAACTCAGAGAAATGAAGTACCCAAGGTCACACATCCAGTGACTGGTGGAGTTGGGATTGGGTTTCACAGATATCGGACTCAATGGTCATTCAAACAGGCAAGAACATTTCTCATGACTGATGGCTTAGAATGCTCTTTCATAGGGTCAAGCTTGAGGCACTGTGCTCTAGGAAGACATGATAGAATGGAATGGAAAGAAAGGAGGTGGGAAGAAATGGGGTTGAAAGAATGTCTGAGTCTAGGTACATATACTGGAATATTGGTCTATTAATACCATATTGGATTTTCCTATACAACTCTGTTGCCTGCAATGATTCCTCCCACTACAACCAACAGGGGAACCCTTTTAGTTACAGGGTTTCTCATTTTACCCTCTAATTAAATATTTTCTGTGAATTCTCCTAATAGAGTGGAGCATAAACCTATTTGACACTGAAGACCTTTTAAACATAAGAACGCAGTCCAGTACCTTATCTGTGCCTCAAGTGCCATGAACAGTAACGCTCCGAAGACCACCTAACACTCATCTTCACTACTTCAACCACTACATTCACTTTATTACAGTGATTCTCAACCTCGGAAGGGCTCCCACATTTTTTTTTTTGATTGAAGTACAGTGAAGTATAATGAGATAGATTATTAGAAAAATGAATTGAAAAGACATAAGATCCAGGTCATTTTTTTCATTGTTAGATTTAATTGGTATATTACTCTGCCAAGACATCTATAAATGTTTCTAGATGCTTAACCTTACTTTTTTCATACTTATCGTATCATGAATTGGTAATAGAGGATTGGTACAAATTTCTTGACTAAACCTGATTGGCATGGCATTAAAGTATCCATAGCCTGTACTGCCTGAATGGCACCCCCTGGAGTTCCAAGCTCAGGCACTTTGAGGTTTTATTGTAGCTGTTTCTTTTATTTTGTTAGCCCCTTTGTGTGGAACTCACTATTTAAATTTAAAACACATTTATTGAACACAAACTCTCTTCATATCGAGGGAGAGAAATGAATGCAGTCTTTCCTATTCCAGGTCTATTTAAGGGCACAAAATATACACATTTCTAATAATACAAAAATTTAAGAAAGATGAATGAAATTCTTTTGGAATATAGAAGATGATGGATTGCATGGAGGCGCAAATGGATCAGAAAATACTTCCAGATAAAATGTTTTTTGACAATGAATGGCCCCAATGTTTTGAATATCAATGTTAGCCCCACTTAACGCCCCTTACATAGCACATAACCCAGCTTAAAATAAGTGCTCAATAAGAATAAGTGATTACACTGAATTGCTCATTTAAAAATGGTTAATTTTATGTTATGTGAATTTCATCTCAACAACAGAATATAGAATTTAAAAAAAATTCATACATGTTTTACGTGAAAAGTGAACGATAAATGGCAGCAAGCATTTTTTCTAAATAAGTGACTTAGATAAAAATATTGTTGAAGGAGAAAAAATGCATGAAAGTCCAGATCAACATTTTCTGTTATGATTCACAGAATCTTTTCTCAGAGTAAACTTTTATTTGCCTCTGGAAATGTGGATACTTCTTATAAGGACTTCTTAGAACAATAAAACCAAACTCAGTTTTGGTTATATATATCTTTGTAATGGGATATAAATAGTGGAGCACCAGTCTTCCCTAAAGTATGAAATAGTGAATGGAATATTTTGTGTAAAATCAAGAAAAGAAAAATAACTAAAAAATATGTATTTTATATTGTATATTTATGCATATATATACACACAAAAACTGAACAAAAGGAAGAGACTGAATTTTTTTTAGATTTATTTATGTATGTGTATTTATTTATTTATTTATTTATTTATGAGAGACATAGAGAGGCAGAGACAGGCAGAGCGAGAAGCAAGCTTCTCACAGGGAGCTGGATATGGGATTCAGTCCTGGGGCTTCAGGATCAGGCCCTGATCCAAAGGCAGGGGCTCAACCACTGAGCGACCCAGGCGTCCTTTTTTTTTTTTTTTCAAAACCTTGTTTTGTTTTGTTTTAAGGTTTTATTTATTTATTCATGAGAGACACGCGGAGAGAGGCAGAGACACAGGCAGGGGGAGAAGCAGGCTCCCTGCGGGGAGTCACATATGGGACTCAGTCGCAGGACCCTGGAATCACACCCCGAGCCAAAGGCAGATGCTCAACCACTGAGTCACCCAGGTGCCCCAGGAAGAAACTTTCTGATGATAATCAGAAGACATGATCTTCAACTAAGCTGGAAGGGATATTAAATGCCTTCATAACTGTGATTTTCATTCAATTACATGATCAGATTCTGCATAGAGATATGGGCATTTCTATAAAATGAAACCAAAATCAACAATCAAGTCATAATAAGTTACATATGTGAAGATTATTAAATGATAGGTTTGAATGTTTCTAGATTGGATGGGAGGTAGGCCAAGGGGATGAGTTTGTTTTTACTCTACCATTGTTTTAATTTTGATTTTTGCATCAGATACATGAAAAATCTAATTTAAAAGTAAATGTGTTGGGCAGCCCAGGTGGCTCAAGCGGTTTAGCGCCGCCTTCAGCCCAGGGCCTGATCCTGGAGACCCGGGATCAAGTCCCACGTCAGTCTCCTTGCATGGTGCCTGCTTCTCCCTCTGCCTGTGTCTCTGCTTCTCTCTCTCCTCTCTGTGTATTCTTAGAAATAAATAAATAAAATCTTAAAAAAAAAAAAAAGTAAATGTGTTAAAGAAGAAGAAAGTAAATGGGGCCTAGGGATCAGCAATTCTGAGGATGATTCCCTGCTCTACTATTGCATCTATAACCACTAGTCACTAGTAAGTTTCCAACAGATTAGGGACATGAGAAAACCAATAGCAGTGGAAGTATTGTGAAGCAGAAAAGGGGTCAAGACACACATGTATTGTTAGAGGCCATTTGTTGGGCAGTTTTGATGCATCTCAGTCAAAACCCCTTAAATTGCTTTGTTGCACTTCCTTCATCATCCTCTCTTGACATAATTAATCACTCCCCTAATTACTTCCAAAACCTCAGCTGCACACCTGGAACTTGACAGCTGAAGATGGCTCAAGCAAAACATAGTGTTTTTTACTCTTTAAATTTCTCTGTGTATCCATCAATGGTTCCTTCCTGATAGGCAGGTGGCAAAACTTGAATGGCTATTGCCTCAATAGACAGTGTATACTCAAATACTGAAGATATTTGGTAGATACTGGATTCCCAACCACTGGAAGTCTCTGTCTCTCTGTCTCTCTATCTCTCTCTCTCTAAAAGAGAGACTCTAAGAGAGATAGAGAGAGAGCATGCACACAGACTAGGGAGAGGGACAGAGAGAGAGAGGGAGAATCTTAAGCAGATTCCATGTTCAGCATGGAGGTAGATGTGGAGCTTGGTCTCACAAACCTGAGATCACGACCTGAGCTGAAATCAAGAATTAGAGCTTAATCAACGGAGGCCTCCAGAAGCCCCAGGAGACATTCTCAAATATTAGAATTGAAGGATGTTTCAGCTGAGATTTAAGTATTAATATTGAATCAGGCAACATACACATTTCCTTCCACCTTGCAATCAAACATTAACATTTCCATATGGTTCCTGTCGAAGCAAGTCATGTGTCCCACACTTGCTTTCAAGAATCTAATAACGTGGTCGTCAGATCAAAAAAGACGTCAAAGGATGCCTGGAGCCTCTGTCAGTTAAGTGTCTGCATTCCGCTAAGGTCATGATCCTTAGGTCTTCTGATTGAGCCCCATGTCGGGCTCCCTGCTCAGCAGGAGTCTGTTCCCCCCTCTCTCTGCCCCTCCACCCCGCTTGTGCTCTCTCTTGCATGCACTCTCTCAAATAAATATGTTAAGTCTTTTTTTAAAAAGACATCAAAATATACTAAAAATTATGATCATATATTAGTTTTCTATTGCTGCCGTAGTAAGTTACAACATACTTAGAAGCATAAGCCAAACAAATCTATTATCTTACAGCTCTATAGGTCAGAAGTCTGACACAGATCTCACTTGGTTAAAATCAAGGTAATGACAGGGCTGCATTTCTTTCTGGAAGCTCCAGGGGAGATGTGATAATATAGACATAGTGAAAATATGCTCCTTGTTATCCCACAGGAAAACTCCAGGGATATCGGCAACAAATATGTATGGAGCTTTAATAAAGCTGGCACCGTATTGTTTGTTTTATAGACTATAATAACACCACCAATGTAATTTAATAAGTTCTTAATATTTTCAGTGACTAGGTACAGAATAACCAACCAGCTACAATCTGTGCCCTCAACTAGTTTATGTACCAGAGGGAAATATAGACAATTAAATGAAGACCATTACACAGTAGAGTAAAGCCTGTACTAGAGGTAAGATGCAAGGGGAACACTAATCAGGAAAACATAATGAAGACCGGGATGTGTTTCCAAAGAAAACAGTATTACGTAAGAGGAAGCGAAATGATACTCCAAGTGGAGAGAGGAGGATCTGGGAAGTATGGAAGGTGACTGTCGTGTGTCTTCAACTGGAAATGAAAGGTTAGAGTAGAAACTTCATGATAGGGGGAGGAGCACGCAAATGCATGTTGAGGAGTATTTTAAGAATAAACCAGTGTTAGGACTAAAGTTTATATTTTACAAAATATATGCAGCTACTAGATGATCGTATTTGTCCACATAATGATTCCACTAAAATATGGCCTCCTTTTCTTATCCCCAGTTCTGGGCTGCTGAAGTCGCCTAGCTGAATACCAACACCATGAGATATAATTAACGCACTATAAAACAGCTTAAGATGTTACCTTTGTCCCAAGTTACATGGAAGTTAGAGTGAAATCAGGTAGACTTAATGGCTTCGGCTATATTATCTACTCATTCATTCATTCTTCAAATAGTCAAGGGTGTAAATACACTATCTTTCTCACCTCCCTTTAGGATATGTTATACCAAATAACCTGCCATAAAGATAGCTGTGAGGACACCTGCGTGGATGAGCATCTGACTCTTGATTTTGGCTCAGGTCATGATCTCAGGGTCCTGGGATGGAGCCTCACTTCAGGCTTCCCACTCAGCAGGGAGTCTGCTTGGGATTTTTTTTTTTCCTTCTCCCTCTGCTCCTCCTCCTGTTCACATTCTCTCCCCTCCACACACAAGCAAAATCTTAAAAGAAAAAGGTAGCTGTGAAAAAACAGGGATAAGAAAATGCATATAAAATCCTTAGCACAAAAAATAAAATAAATAAATAAATAAATAAATAAATAAATAAATAAATAATAAAATCCTTAGCACAGAGCTTAGCTCACAGTGGACCAAATTCTTGATACAACACAAAAGAAATAATTAAGGATTGGTTTATATCTAGTTGTAGAATGGAAATAGGTAAATATTAGGAATCTAACCAGACATGGATTCACACTGGAGTACTAGATCAACCATTTATTTCCGTACGACCTTGGCCAATTCTGGCTTTCCTTTTAAGTCTCAATTTTCTCATTTTTAAATGGGGATGATTGTATTGATTTTACAGAACTGCTTTGAGATTTATAATTTAGATAAACACATGATAAAATATATTGTTCCATTTAATTCATTTCAATTCAAATGTCAATATGTGGCAGATTTTTTTAAACTAACCATTTAGCAAATTTAAATTTATTTCCCCTCAATTCTTTTCAGTTCAATCATCAGCAGTATCAAACTTAATCATTTAAATGGATGATAGGCAAGGCTTTATAAGAGGTTATTGCAGTCTTTTCAGATGCTTGCTTTCACGATGATGGATTATCACTACATAGAGGTTAAAATGAATGATGGAAGAAAGTTGGCTCCCTGTGGGAGTTTCCAAGAAACTGTAAGAATATACACAGGAGTGGGTTCACTCAATACTAGAAATACATTAATACCTGTTAATATGTCTTCTTCTTTCCCCATTTGATGGACCATTTATTTTATATAGGTTTCATTTACTCATTAAAGTGGTACGCACCATTAGCTTGGACTTCTAAATAGATAGCAACATAATAAGCTACCTGCGACCATCTCTGGAGTCCTCCCACGCATACCAGAATGCAGTTAGCAGAATTTCATATTCTGCGCCAGATCTTTGGACTACACACACGTTACGTGATTGTCTTTTGTTCAACTCTAATAGTCTCTGTTGACGATCATGACAAAAGGAACTCCTGAAGAACATACAAGAATAGTTTGTTCAGCGAGGTGTGTTTCCCCTCTGACCTGGTACTTATTTGGACTCTAAACATTCTACTGGGAGCCTTTGTATTTGAAATCCTGAAAAGTTCCATGAAAGTGTCACTGAAGAAAGGTGATTTCATAATAGATCTGTGAAGCTTGTTTTAAACAGGAGAAGTAATATGAGTGCATTTAGAGACTTTTACACATTGCAGAAGTGTGCAAAGGCAGGGTTATCATTAAATAGTTTCCTCTATATTATTTAGAAATGATTTTATATTATGGACTGGTAGTCTTACAACTTTGCAATTTACATCTTCTGTTGTTCAGAATACATGTTGCCAAGATGGAACAAAACCAAGCGGCAAGGATGCGAGTCATACAGCAGCAGACCCCCTTTGGACACGGTCACTCCACACCCCCTCCCCTATGAAGAAAGCCACAGTCAGCTAGATGCTAAGGCCACGAAGGCAAATTGTATTCAGGACCATTGCAACAGGGGGAAAGAGACCCCAACATGCACTCGGGCTGCATTTTGAGTATGACAAGGACACTGGGAATGTACAGCCAAGGAGCAGGGGATGAAAATTACTAAGAGAAAGTATTAAGTCTGGGGGAACTTTGGCTGAACTGACCTAACAGGATTCTTGCTAAATTCAGGTGAAGGTGGTCAGATACTACGGGTGGGCACTGAGGAATTTTGATCACAGGGAAAGGGGATCAGATATCAAGGCAGGGAGTTGGGGGATTCTTGTTAAAATGACCTAACGAGGTTCTTGCTAAAACTGGATTCTACAAGGAAATGCACAGATGGGCCTAGGAGAAGTTCATGAATCTGATCAAGGTTCAGTCACGCAAAGAGTCTTTGTCATCCCAAAGAGATAAAAGTCAATGTAAGGATAGAAAACTAATAAATTATGACAACTGTCTATTGTTGCTAATGTTACTATTTTTTTTTCCAATGCTATGTGTCAATTTCCTATATGTTAAGTGCTTTACTGAAATACTTTATTCTCCAACCAGCTCCCTAGAGTCTGTAGAATTATCTTCCCAGTTTTACAGTTAGGAAACCGTGTCAAGGTGTGAAGTCAGTTGCCTAACGCCACACAGCTAGTAAGAGTAAGAATAGTTTGATTGTAGACGTCATAGTCTTCTGTGACTACTATATTGGGTAACTAAGATTAATATACAAAACATGATCAACTATTTCTTAGGTTTTCCTCTAAAGTGAAACCTTTCCTGACACATGGCAACCAAACGCACCTGGGTAGAGGGAGTAGATTTTGGGGCATGCAATGTAGGTCATTGACTCTAGAATACTATTCTTGTGACCAGTTCGTGTTACAGTGAGGTTCGGTGGATGACTGGAGTAATGCAATGAAAAAGAGAAGCCCAAGGAAGTGAGGGTAAGGGGACAGCAAGGGTATTCTGACTTTCAATGATGGTTTATCAGAAATCTACTTTGAGCTGAGTTCTATGTTAATCTTCCTTTGGTTATAGGCCTTGACAATTTGCAAAGAATTTTCATGTATACGGCCTTATTTAATCCCTGCAACAAAACTCCGAAGAAAGTAGGATGCTTCTCCAATTACTGAAAAGGAAATGATGTTCAGAGAATTAAATCACATGATCTGCAGACAGGGTAGGGAACTTTCATTTATCCGGCACATGTTTAATTTAGCACCAACTAAGTGCTGGGCACTGTGTTAAGAGGTTGAAAGAGTTTCCTTATAACTGAGAACATAAAGTCTCAGAATCATAGGAATATCATTCAGATTGCTTCATCATTAACTCAGTTATACTGATGTTTCTTTCAGAACTAAGTTTATCAATTGCCATTTTAGTTAGATTGTGACATTACTTCCATTCCCTCCCCCCCCCCAAGGATTTCATACAAGTGAAGGATTCTGAGGTTTAGGGGGGAAATCTGCTGGCATTAGCTGAGAATTACCTAAAATGTCTTTAAGAAATGATCTGAGTTTGGAGGTTTGGGAGTGGTTAGAGGTGTATACATACTTTAAGTTGTGTCGTAACTACTACAGTAAAATCTGTATTTTCCCTTTAGGCTCTTTGTGGCCCCAACTGTATAGCTAGCAACCACAGTAGTGTCAGGATCTAAATTCCTCATGTATAAGTGGTTCTTATTGATACTAGTGGCTGAATGCAAATCATGGACTTCATGGGTCCCAAACCTTTTAGGTCAAAAGAAGTGTAGGTCTTTCAGTCTGAAGTTCCTCACCTAAAGATGAGATCAGCTCCTAGGTACTCAGTGGAGAGCTTGACTGTGTCATCTTTCCTCAATTTTCTACTACTTTTCCACTGGTCATCTTTCCAACTCCCGCTGGGTGCTTTAAATTCTGAGCTTCTCCTTCTTTCTTAGAAACAAATGCCTTTTTTATTATTCATCGCCCATTGGACAGCCTTGGCAGAAGACCAGATGGAGGTAGGAGGAGGATGTTGATTTACTGTTTTATAATTTAAAAAAAAAAAAAAAAGTCTGTATTTTTTGTTTTGTTTTGTTTTGTTGGGTTTTTTTGTTTTGTTTGTTTGTTTGTTTGTTTTTTGTCCTGGGTCCCTGAAAAGCAACTTCGAAAATCTTGGACTTTTCATAGGAGTATCTTTATTTTATTTTTATTTTATTCATAGTGAGCCCCTGAGACCACTCCTGGGTTTATGTTAACAAAGAAGGTCATAGTGAGCCCCTAGGTAAGTAGACCCCTATATAGTCGCAATGGGGCATGGCCATCTTTGAGTCAAGTTATATCAGTCCAGCCTACTGACCTTCATGCAGGCTCAGAGGATTGAAGGTTGACTTCAGTCATGTGGCCAGTGAGTTAATAAATTATGCCTGTGCAATGAAAGACTGATGAAAACACGGAACATCTGAACTTTGGGTGACATATGTAGGACTCTCCCAGACCTCTCACGGTGTATTTCTTTTCTTTTTTTTTTCTTTCTTTTTTTTTTTTTTTTTTCTGGCCGGTCCTCATTTGTATCCTTGTTGTAAAACTATAATCACAAGTAGAATGTTTCCTGCCTCTGAGTCTTTCTAGTCAATTATCAAACCTAAGGGGTGGTAAGTCACCACCACCAACCCCCGTCAACATTTGTAACCTAGTGGTCAGATGTGTGAGTAACCTGGGAACACCAGAACTTGTGGCTGGGTTCAGAGGTGATGGTAGTCTTGTTGGGGACAGTGCTTTCAACCTGTGGATTCTTTCCTAACCATGGAAACTAAGTGTTAAAATTGCATTAAAGTATGGAAGATACTTAAGTATAGGTCTATGCCCAAATATGCATATGTCCTTGCACTGTTTTTGCATGTCTATCCCTGGTTTATGTATGCTTTTGTATTTAAGGGTCAGCATCTGTGACTTTTTTCTTTTTTGGACTTATAGCCAGTAGAACTTATTTAGACAATGCTATGGGTTGAATTATGACCCTCAAATTTATGTGTTGAAGCACTAACCCCCCAATACGTTGGAATGTGACTGTTTCTGTATACAGAACCTTTAAATAGGTGATTAAGTTAAGATGAAGACCTTAGGTCGGGCCTCAATTCAATCTGAATGGTGGCCTTATAAGAAGAGGAAATCTAGACACACAGAGATACCAGAGATGCTCACGCACAGATGAAAGACACGTGAGCACAAAGCAAGAAGGCAACTCTGCAGACCAAAGAGAAGAAGAAACAAGACCTGCCAACAACTTAACCTGGGACTTCTAGCCCCCAGAATGTGAGAAAATTAATTCTTATTGTGTAAATCAGCTAGTTTGTGGTATTTTGTTAGGGAAGCCCTGGGAAATTCATACAATCATATATGCAGAAAACTGGGAAATGCTTAAGAATGTGTATATTTATGGTTGCCCCCTAATTAATGATTGATTAGTGCAGATGTAGAAAACCCAATTCTTTCAGCTTTGAGACAGCCTAAAGTCTAGGGCATGATTTATACCCATACTTCCCTACAGGTTCATGTTGAAGCTAGGATCTTGCCTGAAATTATACCCTTGCTTGACTTCTCCTCATTCTATTATTACTTTCTCCCGGGAGCATTTTGCCAGTAAAACACTTAGTTGCAAACCCTAGTTTCACAATCTGACTTTTGGGTAATCTGTTTCAGGAAAGGGTATTTATTCTGCTTTCTCCCTGCCTATGGGATCACTGTAGGCTGGCTGGTCCTTTGATTAGTATTTACTCCCCCCTCCCAAGGTAGTGAGACTGTATAACTCTCCACTTCTGGGCTAATTAGCCTCTCCTTCTAGACGTCCTTCTTGACCTAGGAGTGGCAGCAGCTCTGTTGATGAAGTTCCAGAGTACACCTATCCTCTCTGTGGTTTCTTTACACTGGGCTCACATTATGTCAATGGAAAACTGGAAACATTACAAAGCATAAGAAAACCATGGTATTTAATGACTCTGATTACACAGTCTTACTTTATTTTTTTGATATGTTTATGTCTTAATTAAGAGAAACATAGTGATAAAGTAGATAAATATATGGATTCTAGAGCTTTGCCACCTAAAAGGCATTTAACCAGGAGTGTCCAAGGTACTCTGTATATCAATATCTTCATTTATAACATAGGAATAATAATATCTATTTCATAGTATTTTTTAAGTTAACATGTCAAAAATAGTCACACTGATAAGTACTCAATACATGATAACTTCCCTTGTTGCTGTTGTCTACTGAATATTCTAGAGTATTATAGTATTTTTGGTATTTTAATAGATCATTTTAGAGTATTAGAATATTTTTAGAATATTCTTAAAAGTAGAGGTAAGAAAAACCCTTTCCTCCTTCTAAACTTCTCTGTGTGCCATAGAAGTGAAAATTTGCCTTTGCCAATCCCATTTCTTTTAGAGCAGAGTTCTATAGTAATTGATCCAGTATGTGCTTGCATTTATTTAACACACATTTTTGTGTAAGACATCAGTCTAGGCACTAGGTATATATCAGTAAACAAGGCAAAGCGTAAGGCAATCATATTTGTATGATACAAGTAAACTGTGGAAAGGTTGCAAGACCACTACTTTTCCATTTGAGAAAGTGACTAGGCTAGGGATTGTGGGTTCCCTCCAGGTATAAGTGGCATTTGAGAAGGGCCTTGACATAAAAGGAGAAGCCAGCCATAGGAAGGGGAAGGATGAAGGACTTCCTAGGCAGAGAAAACAGCAATTGCAGTGACCCTAGTAAAGGAAAAAAATTGTCAGGGAAAAAAGAATAAAGTAATAAAATGATAAGAAAGAAGTAAACTTCAGAGCTCCCTGACCCACATAGGAGAGTTCTCTCGAGATGTTCCTTATATACAAATAAAGCAATTCAGTTTATATTAAAAACAACAGCAAACGAACGTCATCTTACCATAAAACTGTTTGAAATTTTCCTCCAGTGCTCCCTGTATAAAATGAGCTGATGAGATTACTGAGAGAGCATCCACATAACCTGAAAAACAGATTCACTTATAGCTATCTAGGATTTCAGATATTGGGATGCGTTTATTTAGAGTGTTTCTGAGTTCTCATTCAGACCAGAGAAACCCAGGGAAGCCAAAAAGAAAAGTAAAATGTCAATATCTGCTCACATTTGCCCTGAAATACTTCTAGTCAGTAACTTTGAAATATGTAGCAGCTCATTCAATCCACATTCCTTCTCATATCTGTGTTCTTCTCCACTTTTGTACAGATGAATTTAAAATTTTCCCAGATAAGATTTGGCGCTGAGCTTCTAAATGTTCATCAAAGATAACATTGAAAAATTCAATTATGCTCTCCCTTTTTTTCTCCAAAAGGAAGAAAACCTTGCCATAATCAGTGGAGCTATTTTTAAATTGCAGGAGGGCAGAAATGAAGGTACAAATTAATGAGCTGATGTCATATTAATGTAGTCTTTTTGATCTTGTAATCATGAGCTCTTTACAAATCATGTTTGGTTTCAAGATTGTGATTGGAGACTCCTGGTTGCAGACATATAATTTAAATACCATTAAAGGGAGCTCCAGATGTTTCAGTGGAAACATTTCTTATATTTTAGAATGAAACCACAGAAGATGATCTTGTCTAACTAGCTGTGTGCCCATGGGCAATTTGCTTTCTCTCGCAAGGCCTTATATGCTTTCTTTGGACTGGTTGATTTCCATGGCTCTTTCAGTTTTGATGTATGAAAATTGTCTATAAGTCTATAATCAATAAATATAGAAAAAATCTTAGAATAAGTTTAGATGATAGACTTAGTAGTATTAATTTTAAAAAAGGGGGAAAAGAAAAGAAAGTCTAGGTTACACATTTTTTTTTTTGAGTGGGGGTTGTGTCTCTCATTCTGCTTCAAAATTCTTGTTGCCTATATGCTGACATGCCCACAGAATCCAAACTTCAAAATGTAGGTCACACTGCATTATGATGAGGGTGGATTGGAAGCAAGACCTTTATTCATTCTGTGACAACTCTTTCTAACTCTCCAGGATCCCTTGGACTAGGTAGGGGAGCTTTTACAACAAAACACTTTCACTAAATTAAAAAAAAAAAATAGAGGAAACAGGTAAGGAAAACAACCCAACAACAAAAAAATACTTGACATTTAAAAGTGATTTGAAAACAAAACAAAAATCTGAATTACATAGAGGCCAGATCAAAATGACTGTGCCGTCGGAAACAGTTCCTCGGAGGAAAGGCAAAATATTTTTAGTTCTGTAAAAATGAGTGGTTTTTTTTTTCTTCTCTGAATATTCTTCATTAGGTAGAGCCTATTTATTTATTGAAGGTCAGGAATTTTAGCTTAAATGCTACAACAATTGGATAGAAGGTGTACTGTGTAGTATGATTCCTTCAAGGACCACTCAAGGAATTGTTCCTTGTTTGGAGTCCCTTTCAGTAGTGGGTTTTTTACAGATGTGTGGTTATGAATATTTATAATATTGCCAAACATAAAAAATACAATGTTTTGTTCCATCCCTAGAATGGAATGTATATGATGCCTTTGGAAGAAATAGGGAGAAGTGGTAAATAATTATTTATCTTTGAGACTGAATCTCTAGTCTGGATTGGCATATAAGGCCATTGGATGCTTTCATAGGAAATAGGTTTATTAATTCCTTTTTTAACTTCCACCACTTCAGTTCTCCTTGATAAATGTCATCTCCAGTAATGAATTATTTTGTTTCACAACTCTATTATAAATTTTAGATGTTCTCTTAATTATAAACAGAATTCTTGTGTGTCCAAAAAGCTGAACAAGGCACAAGTAGCTGAATACAATATATGAAATATTAGATAAGATCTTAGACCAGATCATGTTACCTACATCTTTTAAATTCTGATAATTTCATATACTTTTTCAGTTTTATTGAGTAAGAGGCCATATAATTGTCAACAGCCTCAGTTATAAACCCCGTTGATGACCAACATGAAATATGAGTTATAATCTGATCATAATCATTTTGCTATAGACAAAGGCTGGCTTTATAAAGGCCAGTATTTTTCCTCAGGATCTAATTTCTGGGGAATTAAAGCTGAGTTGTAAGTGATGCTTTTATTATTTACTTATTTTTAAAGATTTATTTATTTATCTGAGAGAGAGAGACAACACAAGTGTGCAAGAGGAGGGGGGAGGGCAGAAGGAAGGGGAGAGTCTTGAAGCAGACTCCTCACTGAGCACAAAGCGGAACATGGGGCTCCACCCCAGGACCCTGAGATCATAACCTAAGCTGAAACCCAGACCTGACACCAAGAGCCGGCCGCTGAAGCAACTGCACCACCCAGATACCCCAATAGGTGATGCTTTTAAAAGACATACAGTTTCATATCAGGAAGCAAGAACATGGCTAATGATGGAAGGAAAGAGGAAGAGCCAACACAAGTTTGTGTCATAAAGATGGTCCACTAAGCGCAACTGATTCCTGGATGTCACGGTTTGGTCTCTGGGAGAGAAGGGAAGAATGACTATACCAGCCTTTATCTTCCATCTGCCAGTGATCCAACCAGAGGACTTTCTTTCCAGCCTTCTTCTTCTGGGTTTTGTGTATGTGGGGGGAGTACAGTAGGTTTCCCTGTGCCCCACACACAACAGCATTAACAAAGGAAGGAGTAGGGAGTGACAGGCAAATGGGACCAGCATGTGGGTTGCATTTGTATGAGTATAGTTGAAGCCTACATAGAAATGGCTCCAAAAGCAGTAGCCACGAAAAGAGACAGGCTGGTGTTAAGTGAGTGAGTTGTTCAATTATGTGCAGTAAACTGTGGCATTTTAAAATCCACCTAAGATGAAAGATGTATGGTATGTGTTTTATTTCCAATTCTATTGTCTTTGAAAGTATACAAATGAAGCACTCCTTTCTCAACTGTGGATTTTTAGGTCACATGCATGAACTATTAATGCTTCTGTAATAGCAAGAGTCCTGGATTAGGCCTGCATAACCAATTGCAAGTTAAAGTCTGTGTGTTCGCATTGCCATGCGTTCTCACTAATACCACGTTTGAATCTGTGAATTTTTGGGTCTCTCGTATCTATCTTTCATCTTTTGCCTACTGCTCCCAATGAGCAATATTTGATAATTGCACAACAATCATGTGTGTATGTGTCAGTGTCAGAATTGTTCAGTTCTTAAATCTCGGCACTGAGTATTGTGTCCCACTTAGGAATTGTAAGATATTTCCAACTGAGTACATGTCAAGTTATCTTTTGTTATTCAATTACTATAATGTAGAGACTCTATTTCAGATGACATGTAAATATATGTGCTATCAAAAAAAATAGCTAGGGATGAAGAGAATTAGAGTCAGAAAACAGGAAGGCTAAAAACTTAGCATGCGAAATGCATGTTTTTCTCTTACTCCTTTTTATCTTCCTCCTCTTTTTTTCCCCTCTTCTCCTTCATTCTTTTCTTGAATCTCTTAGCTAAAAGTGAATTAAACTCATTATTATTTAGTAACACTTGAAATATACTTTGATGACAAATAAAACTGTTTCATTAATAAATATATGATGAGATAACTTGTGGCCATAAAAACAAAACGTTTGAATAGCCCCCGGGCTTTTACACAGTTCATCCTGAATTTATGATATAAAACTGTCATAGGAATAACCTTGATTCAAAATATGCAATTCACAACTTAACCAAAGTCCTGACAGCATCAAGTTACCACATTTGTGGACACTTTATCCAAGTTAAGACAAAGAACACTGTTTACTTGAATTTATATGAATGAATTCTTTTAAAGAAAATATTGAAATCAGTTATTTTATGGGGGCACTTGGGTGGCTCAGTTGGTTAAGCATCTGCCTTTGGTTCAGGTCATGATCCCAGGGTCTTGGGATGGAGGCCTAGGTGGGGCTCCCTGGTTGGCAGGGGTCTGTCCTTCTCTCTATGCCTCTGCCTGTCTTCAACCTCCCACCTCCACCCCACTCATGCTCTCTCTCTCTTTGTCTCAAATTAATAAATTATTTTAAAAAAATCAGTTATGGTATGAATTTCAGTAATGAAGTTTGGTCAACCAGGGGGAAATCATTTTAGCGATCTAGGATGGTTGAAGAATGGTTGTAACATTATTAATTAATGATTTCCACCATTGGCATAATTATGGTCTTTAAAGTAAAAACTGATGGGAAAGAGGGAGAAGAGAAAAAACTCACCCTTTTCTGGAATGATAATCAGGGGAATCCCATTATCAGTTGCTCCTCGAATCTCAGCAAGGAGTTAGATCGTGGCTGAGATCCAGGCAGAGCACCTAGTGTGCACAAGTGTACATAGCCTCAGTATAGTCCCTCCATTATCGGAATAATACCCAATAGTGTTGGTTCTAATTGTCTTAAACTGTACTGTTTTGCTGCTGTTATTGCAGTGAAGCTTAAAAGTAGTAAGAATCTATCTAAATTTTCCTTATATTGGATTCAAATACATATGTTCTCTCCTCTTTTTTTTTTTTTTGTTGTTACTTTTATGTTGTTTTAAGAACCTTCCAAGTTACTTTTGTGTTGTTTTAAGAAGCTTCTATGGAGTTCAGAACACATGATCTAAAAATATGGCATCTTGGTCTATTGAATATTTTAAGCTGAAAGAGTTTGGGAAAATGGCTGAAGTAGGATGGCCACTTTGATCTTCCCACCACCTCCCCCTGAGAGAGGTCATAAAAACCTCCCAAGAGAGGTGCCCTCTGTGACCGGAAGGAGAGAAAAGTCTTCATTTCCCAAGACAAGGAGATGCCCAGAGGAATCCTAACAAACAGGCTTTGCTGGTCCCCCCCCCCCCACCATTTATTGTGATCACCTCATACCCTATAACCCAGCCATTCCTGCAGATGTGCCCATTCAAAATATTCAAGTCTGTTTCTTCCAGCCTTCATTTACTTGTGAAGGCTCTCATCACATAAACATAAATACTTTTTGTTCTTTAATTCTGTGAATCTGTCTTTATCAGATTTAATTTTTAGACCCCGCCCGCGACCGTAGGAAAGTCAAGGAAAACCTTTCCTCCCCTTTTGCATCTATAAAGCAACATTTTTGTGAAACCAATGGCTGGTTGTGTAAAAAGTTCTTAGGGACAGATGTCAGTGGTATGGCCAACATGCTTGAACCTTAATATGATGTCTTCTGGTCACAATCATTCTGAAATTGGGAGTTTAAGGACAATGTTTATCAAACCACAGAGCCCAGCCCAGAAACCTTACCTTCACCTTTTATATGGAGAAATCTGAAATTTATGAAATTTGTAAGTCTGACTTGCTCCAGCTTTTTGTTTGTTTGTTTGTTTGTTTGTTTGCTCCAGCTTTTAAATCCCCAAACTGTGCTTTATTCCTACACAGTCTCATCATTTACCCCTTGCTAAAATACGAGAAAATAAGAGTTATCTATTTCTTTTGACAAAAAATCTTTAGGAGCAAAAATAGGAGCTTAAAATTAAAGCTTAAAATTTTACAATTCACTCAACTCAAAATATTAAAAAAATGGGAAATACATTGTGATTGTTCCAAACCTAGAAGCCATTTTATTAATTTTAATATTTATATACTTCTCCTACTTTTAATTTTAACATGTATTTTCTCACTTCAAATATATTTTCCCCTTTGCCTCCCCAAATTTTCAGAAATCAAAATTGTATTGCTTTGATGTAAATGCCAAAAGTATATTCCACTCGATTTCCATTTAAAATTAAAAATGCCTTCATTTTAAAGTTATTACTCTATTAGAGATTTAGAGTCAAAAGAATTATTTTTTGAAGCTTACCAATCCACTAGATAAACTTTGGAAACACCAATTTAGTGCTTTAAAATATTGTGGGGACCATTTGCTTCGATGTGGATGGAACTGGAGGGTATTGCTGAGTGAAATAAGTCAGTTGGAAAAGGACAAACATTATATGGTCTCATTCATTTGGGGAATATAAAAATTAGTGAAAAGGAATAAAAGAAAAGAAGAGAAAATGAGTGAAAATGTCAGTGAGGGAGACAGAACATGAGAGACACCTAACTCTGGGAAACGAACAAGGGGTAGTGGAAAGGGACGTGGGTGGGGGATTGGGGTGACTGAGTGATGGGCACTGAGCGGGGCACTTGGCCAGATGAGCACTGGGTGCTATGCTTAATGTTGGCAAATTGAACTCCAATAAAAAAAAGATTTAAAAAAAATACTGTGGGGAGATGGATGCATAGGCAACACATTGGTTTTTGTTTGTTTTCCTTTTCTAAATGAGTAATGGTACAGTAATACTTCAAGGAAACAGGGAGTAGTTTTCTTAAAAACAAATACCATAACAAAATATATGTACTTAGTGCATTCGTTGGGGAGGTGGGAGGGGAAAAAAACAGGGTGAAAGGAAGAGAGAGAGGGACCCTTTCCTGGAGCCAGCAGAGATAGTCCTAATCTCTTCTGAAGTGGTGACAAATAGGAAAGCACTCACTTGTTTTCACAGCTTGCCCCTTTCAGCTGAATTTGGGGCATCTTTTTCTCTTTTTTTAATAACAGAAGGCAAAATTTTGATCTTGGGGAAGAATCAGTGGGAACCCTCTTAATGAGTTTTTCCCCCATAACCTATGCATATAATCCAGTATTCTATAGAAAATAAGATTCTGAATTGCATTAGAATTAAGGCCAGATAATGTAGCCTACATTTGCATTTTAAATCTGCATGTAGTTGCCTAAATGTATCACTAAACTTTAGTTTATAGAAGAGCAGATGGTTCCCTGTGCTCCAGATCAAATACTGTCTACTGCTTATTTGATCATGTACATTGGGTTTTTGATTTAAATAATTGAGCTTTTGCAGTCAGTACTTCTGAAATCTGACCTGCTTCTTGTAGCTTTTCCGATTGTGGAGACAATCTTTGGCTCTTGACCAAGGCCTATTTATATCAACTCTTTGAATATAGATAATACGTGAATGGAAATTTTTTAAAAGTCTTCATATTCTTTGAGAATGTAGTCTTCCATTCTACATTTCAAATAATCAAGTAGATAATACTGTGCTTGATTTAATAAACCATTATCCACAAAGATGATAACATGGACTAGTCTGTTTTCTTATGTCCTGTTATGGTAGATTATTTATAAAAGTGGCCCAATCAGTGTCTTCATTCTCTTTTGCTCTGTGACTTCGAAGCTTCTCCTATCAAGAGGTGAAGTGTGTTTCTTTACCTTTTAAGTCTATTCTGGTCTTACTACTTATTTTAATCAATAGAATACAGTATTAGGGACATTTTGATAATTTGACTCCAGTGGGTTATCCCAGCCAAGAGTAGCTAAGCCAGCTACTTGAAATTTGCAGGAACCCTCCGCAAGAACAGTATAGGTGAGTGCAGTTTAATTGTCATGCCACATAAATGAAAGCTAAATAAGTTATTTTAAGCCATTAAGCTCTTGTGCTATTGGTTATATAACAAAAGTTAACTGATAAAATTTCTATTTTATTTTCCACAGAGCATTGTTCTCCATATGGCTTAGGTGTTCAAATATGGATTAAAACTTTTTTTTTTTAACTTGAGAAAAATTTCCTAAGCCCTGTGTGCCTCCACTCATTTATTCAGTCAAAATATATCTAACTAAGCTTCTGCTATATGCGGGTCACTTGAAAGGCATTTTGGATAGAGTGGTGACCAAGGCAAAAGCCTATTATTTATGGTATTTTAGTTCTAGGAAGACAATAGGAGTAAATGAAGTGATGAATATATAACACACAAGCCCATGAATGCCAGTTGCACCAACTCCTACTACTCCTCAGTCTCTTTCAAGTGAAAAGGACACGTTCCCTAAGAAATGATCTCAGCTTTAGAACAAACTCTGCTATTGAGCTAAAAAGAGTGATCAGACTGAGATCTTGACTACCATTATGATTTGTTGTTTAATCTCTCTAAATTATGTTTACCTTTTAATAAAGTAGAGCTAATACTTCTAAAATGTTTGTATTCGTATAAATCATGTATCTTCTTCTCTTTTTTTTTTTGGTCTTAACGTCACATATTTACTTTCAATCTCTGCAATCACTATCACTTCTAACTAATATTAATATTCTAAAAAAACTGAATTGGTTAAGTTGTTTTTTTTTTAAAAAGATTTTATTTATTTATTTATGAGAAGCACAGAGAGAGAGAGAGGCAGAGACACAGGCAGAGGGGTAAGCAGGTTCCATGTAGGGAGCCTGATGTAGGACTCTATCCCTGGACCCAGGATCGCACCCTGAGCCCAAGGCAGACATTCCACAGCTGAGCCACCCAGGCGTCCCAGTTAAGTTGTGCTTGATATATTCTTCTTCGAGATGTCTAAAGGCATGTGGCATGGACCTCTTTTCTCTAGAGTTGTAGGTGCTTCTACGAAGACTGTTCCTGAACCAGTCTCCATGTGAACTTCACAGATTGCTTATAAACAGAGAACATCCAGGAACTTTAGTTCATTGGTCATTTCATGGGGGAAGCAGGTAGCTTCCCTAGTAGAGGGGGTTTTGCCTCCCACAAAATGTGGACATCATTACCGAAGTAGGCCTAACTGTTCAGACATGCACATGCAAGTTGCTTTCTATTCAAATTTATAATTCTCCCTTCCCTCATGATGGATGTATGCATATATGAAATGTATTCCATTAACAGAAGCGATTCCCCAAAAGTGAAAAAAACATCACATTTGTACAAGCCAGTCAGCATATGTATACACTAAGAGTGCAGTGGTGTAAGGAATGAGTGAATCTGTTCTGTTCTCTGGAAGTATTCTAAAGCAAAAGTATGTATCATATACACATACAATATAAACCAGTTTTTTCCATCCTTGGCACTATCAATATTTAGAGTTGGATGATTATTCAGTGTGAAGTCTGCCCTGTGCATTCAAAGATGTTTAAAAAAATCAGTAGCTTTTTAAAATAAAATATTCTATTTACTTGTTTTATTTTAGAGGGAAAAAGAGAGAAACAGAGTGAGAGCGGGGGGTAGGGGCAGAGAGAGAGAGAGAGAGAGAACTTCAAGAAGACTCCATGCTCAGTTGCTTGACCCCGAGATCACGACTAGGGCCGAAACCAAGAGCTGATCACCCAGCCACTCAGGTGTCCCCATTGTTAGACATTTTGTAGCATCCCTGGCTCCCCTGACCTTTACCCACTAGATGCCAGTAACACCCCTGCCACCAATTGTGACAGTTAAATATGTCTCCATATAAGTTAATATGTGTATGTGTATATGTAATGTACATGTGTATACATAATTTATAAAATTTAGCATAATGTCTAAAACATAACAAGTCTATAATAAAATATCTTATGCTGACTAAACAAAAATATTAATGAGAAGGAACATTTGTGTAAAGCTGGAAAAGCAGATGCAAGTAAGGGAGAATGAAATTCAAGGAAAATATTGCAATGTACAGAAGCACCGATGTCTATTTTGGAAATGAACCATATTTCCTTGATGATTCTGATATTCACATTTTTTTTCTATTTGTATTTAGTAAAGAATCTTTAAAATATGTCTTATACTTGATAGGCTTATTTAGCCTTGTTTCTTTGCATTCTCTTTGCTTCCAATCTGTTGTTAGACCATTTGCTATTACAACTAATCATACAATTCAGGAGCTAAAACGATTGAATTTCACTTGAAATAAGACGAGAACCTATAGTAGTGAACGTGTAGGTAGACAGAAGCTTAAGTGGTGAGATTTCCCTCTTCTTCGTAGTGTACAATATGTTTCTCTGAGTGACTCTGAAAAAAAAAATAAGTGACTCTGAAAGTTAGATGCCAATAAAGGGACTAAGGAAGGCATGAGAAGGAATTGGCGTTGGGGAGGTAATGATGAGCTTGGTATCAGCTTGGTATCTGAGTTAGTAAGTTAAGTCACACGCGGGCAGTTGTGCGATTGGCCCCAGCTCCTCGTCTCACTCTTAGGGAAACCGGAAGAATGTAGTTGTTGAAAATGTATTAAGCCTATGATGCTATTTCCTGCCCCTGATGTCTTTGATGACTGCCAGTAAAATGGTATAAAAGAAGACTTACATGAGGAAGACTCAGCTGATATCAACTACATCAAATGAGCTTGAAGTTTTATACTTCATGTATACATAAACATATGTTCATATATATTTACATATACATTCACATGCATTTACATATATGGAGAGAATATCATCCACGTATACATATGTACGTGTATATTCTTATACTCTGACACACATAGTACCACAGAAAATGACACTGTGAAGTCAGTGTCTAGAATATAAGTCAAAAGAAAACTTTATATTTGTACATTCATAATTTATTGATTATTGTAAAGAAGAAATATTTTTGGATTACATATCAAATTTAGTTTTTTTTTTTCATTTCAAATTTCAATTGGATTTCTCAAAACTCAGAGAAAGAGGAATTGTTTTTTTCTAGTAGACCCAAATCCTCTTGAAGTCAAGGCTTCTTTTTAAAAAATATTTTATTTATTTATTCATGAGACACACAGAGAGAGAGGCAGAGACAGAGGCAGAAGGAGAAGCAGGCTCCGTGCAGGGAGCCCGATGCAGGACTCAATCTGGGACTTGATCCAGGCCCCCCCCCCAGGATCATGTCCTGAGCCGAAGGCAGACGCCCAAGTGCTGGGCCCCCCAGGCGTCCCTGAAATCAGGGCTTCTTTATAAGTCCTTTTTACTGTCTTCATGATTTCTATGCTTTTCAGAGGCTTGTTGATGTTGGTTGAGTCAATATAATTCCTCAATTTTAGATATACCTGATTTAGAATGTCAACCACAGCTACTCAAAAACTCATGTTATTTAACCTCCCTGATTCTCAGTTTGCCTTATCTTCTATGAATTGGTGATAACTTTTCTTCCAAAATTTCATTATGAGGATTAAATTAAATAATAAATTCATGAAACACATTTGGTGGAACATCATTTTCAGTGTAGGTGCAAGATACATGTTTCTCCCTATCTCCTTTACCCTCATTGAACTAGGAAGTATAAATCAATGTCCAATGATGAACAGGAATAGAGAAAATTGCATTTTCACATAAGCAAGTTTCTGATAATTTATTATAACTTAGGGATATTTTTTTGGTGGAAACACATTTCAAATTATAATTTGACTTCATATAGCCTGGGAACACTAAATACATCATAAACCACAAAAAAAACAAATATTTACAAAGACAGATGCACAAGAACATTTCCATTTACAACTGCATTTCCCTAGGGGACTCACCTGACCTGGAAAGGTTTCTATAAGTTTCTAAAATAAAATAAAATATGTGAATTTTCTCCTGAAGGTATCAGAGTAAACATTTCCAAAATGCCTCTCTGTAAGAAATAAAATCTAGTCCTTTGGTGCTTTGGGGGCACACACCCTGTTGTGGTAAGGCCACTTTAGTAGACATACAGACTTACTGCTCACTTATAGAAAGAACTCATTTCATAGAGTGAGGCTCAGGAATCAACCAAAAGAAACCAATCCTAATTTTTAGTCAACTTTGCCTTCCTGTACCTCTGGATTTCTGTTCATCTTATTCATTTAGGGTTCTTTTAAAAAAATCCATTTTTGGCACCTGATTATTACAGGAAATATCTCTACAATGATGAACTAAAATTGGCTTTGTTGTACTTACCCATCAATGTCTACTCTGACTACCTTGACATACACATACTTCTGTGTTTATGATATAACGTGTTTCTTTTTCATTATTGCTCCTCTGTATGTTTATCTCAAATAGTAGTTTATCAATTTCTGCTAGACTTGAGGATAATTTTCAAACAGCTTTTTGGACATTTTGCCCTTAGAATGGCTAAATGTAGCAATTGAATGTCTAAACAGTAACCACTAGTTTTGGTTTTGTATTAGCTTTGTTGTACACGTCTTATTGAAACCCCGTAATAACCAAGAGACAGCTATGATTAGCACCGTTTCAGCGTCATAAAGCAGGAAAAAATAAGCTTAAGGAAGGGAAGCCAAGTAACTTACCAATTTCACAAAGTTGTTTGGTAAGAGAAGGTGTGCCTGACTCTGTGTTTCCAGTCCTACCATTCTTATCTTGGGAAGAAAAAGCGCAAAGCAAAACCTGGTGAGTAGAACGTTAAATTGAATTTAGAAACTAAAACTTTGCTGGATGCTCATTCTAGGTTCCATTAAGAATGATGAGGAAGAAATGCCTTTAAATTCCCATCAAGTTTAAAATCTATATGTACAGCTGCATGGCAACAGCAATCTTCATTTTAATTTACTTTTATTTAGGTCTATCCCAAAGGATTTTGACATGAAAATAAATTCTCTAAAATTAAGCTGTGGCAAAGTATTGAAATATAAATGAAGACACATTGGAAAAGAAATGGAAGCACAAAATTGATTTGTGCAGTTCAATCCTTGGGTTCCCTTCATTAATTGTTGTGTCTCCTCTTGTTTTCATGGTTTGTCCCACATAGAAAGCTTTTCAGAGTGTGCCTTGACAAAGATGGCACTTTTAGTACAGACCTATTCAATTCATAATAATGTGTCTCAAAATCAATCCTGGAAGAAGAGAACTGCAGGGGGGATGAGCAAGTCTAATGAAGGTACTTTCAACCTGATGTGAGAAGAGGATGGAGATAAAGTCAGGTGCAGTCAGCATCAGGACAATGAATTAGTGTGAAGGAGATAGATTTTTTTTTCCTGTGGTCTCAACATGGTATTTATTATATGTGAGTAACCGGGTCCAATACAGGCATGAGAAGCCATAAATGTAAACTGAATACCAGTGAAAAATGTGAACCTGGAATGAGGGAGACGCCGACAAGTACGGTCTGATAAATTCTGTGGAAACTGCCAGTATGATCATTCTCTCAAGTTTGCATCTCTTTGGTGGAATACCACTGACAGTATGCAGTTGAGACCCTTTCAACATTGTTGACAGTATATTTATGACTCTGCCATTGTCTACTTGTCCAGATTCAATTTTAACACAATCCTCCTTACAGTTTATGCTGTAGCAAAGTGGATCTGCTTAAAGTTTCCCAAATGCATTTTCTTTCTCTCATGTTGTCATTTTCGCATATGCTTCTTTCTCTGCCTTACATTCCTGACTCCCACCCACCCTGTCTCGGCCTTCCAGGGTTAGTCAAAAGTTTCTTCTACTGTGAAACCTTCCTGAGACTCAGTCAAGCAGATATGAAGACTTCTCTACTGTCTACTTAAGACATCTTGTATTAAATTTCCCATGTAGGCAAGACTGGCATTACACTGTATCTGACTGTGACCTGACTATGCTTGGCTTACCTCTGCCATACTTCTACCGAGGGCGTATTTTACTCTCTTGAAGTAAATCTACCTGTTTTTTCACCTCCTCACGTTCTCGTTTAGTGTCAGCCAAAACTGTTGCAATACTTTCCATCCTTTTTCCTGTGACAGACATCACTAATCTACCTCAACATATTTCTATTGAGACAGGAAACAGGGTTTATTAATCATTCGCATTTAGCACTCAGGACTATTAATCCATCACAAATGACCTACGAGTTAAGGCTAAACTACAATTTTAATATTAACATATATTTAATATTTACTGTGTCATTATTTATTATGTGTAGACCTCTTTGCTATACTAAGCCCAGAAAAATGACAAGCACAATTTTGTTTTGATTAAGTTGTGTGGTTCATGGGATTAATATTTAATCAGTATCTGATGGGTATGTTTTTCCCAACGTTCTTTCTTCAGTTCATCTGACCTGTCTCACAGCACAATGATTCCTAAACTGTCGTGTCCTAAAGGCGTCCTCCATCATCTGCAAATTGGAAACTTACAAAGATGTTGATGTGAGACATTACATTTTTCATATTAAATGACTTACTAAATGTATGGGTTTTTTCTTCCAAGACCAGTGGGAACACCATAGAGTTGTCAGAACAGCATAGCAGTGAACAGCCTTCTAAAACCATCAGAATATGTTCAACTGACCAATTTCCTCACTTCCATGGATACTATATGTAGGCTATTGAGAGGTTTAGTGCATCTCTATACGGTAATCAAAACTCTACTCCAGGCCCATTTCTAAATAGATGTTATACATAGCCAGCCTTAAGATGATGTCTCTCAATTTGTGCATTTTGGAGTATATGTTTGTAAGATCTGTCAATGTGGCTTACAAAAAAAAAGGCTCTTCTGCTTATGGACAATCTTGATGGGGGATTGGAATGCATTGCTTATCCTGAGACCATGTGATTTTTTTTTTTAATTCCACTCTGGGGATGTATTTATCCATGACTCCATGTCTGTCCTATTTTATGGTGACTAGCAGCCACCAAATAGCTAAGAACTTCATTTGTGTTCAAATAATGACCAACAATAAAAACCCTTTAGAGAACTGATTTTGAGTATAATATAAGTCCATCGCTTGTACTAATCAGTGAACCAATGATTCCTGCAATTCCCTGTGGTGTTTTAAAGACCAGAAAAAGAAAAAGATTACATTTACTACAGATGAGGTATAAAATCTCTTAGAGGCTGCACCTTGCAGAAAGTAGAGTTTCTTTTTTCTCTTAAAAAGAGAGGATATCTTAAAAATCTGAATTAATAAGATTGCCTATCTCTATTGGGTAAAATCACTGGATAAATATCCAAACTATGATTCCAAATAATTTGTACTTTTCAGGTAAAAAATGCATGTAATTAGTTTACAAATAAAGAAACTATAATATGGAGACGTCTCATATAAATTTCGGAAAATATGAATTTTTATTGAATTTTATATGAACTTAGTATAAGAGTGTGAATATGTTCTTTGAAGAGCAGGATTTGACTTTTGGCCCATTATAATTATGTTTTCCATTGACATGTTCTCTGAAACTGTTTAAATATGCAGTAGTTAGAAGGTGCAATCTGTTGCCAGGAGGAAAATACAATTATTAGACAATAATGCAGAGACACAAAATTCAGAATATGATGCAGAAAGGTTCTTCTCTCTTTGGATCCCCATTGGGACCATCTGGACACCAATTTATCTGTTGCTTACAAAAATCATTTTACCAGGGCTGCTACTCTTATTTCTTCCTAATTCTTTCATATGCCACCCAACATATATATGCTTCTTGGTTTTCCCTCACCTCATCTCACTGCTGTGGGTAATTTTCAGTAATTTTCTTTCATCTGGTTTTCTCCTTAATATAGTTAAGAGATTTCTATAGGTTCTTAAGTTTTCTTCAACATTATCCCTTTATAAGAAAACTGTTTTTTTTTGTTTCTTTTTTGCTAATATATGGTCTTTCTTATGCCATGAATCTAATGCAAATATTTCTATAATCCAGGCTGTGCATGACCCTTAAATTGGAGTGTGGGAAGAGGGAAGATA
This sequence comes from Canis aureus, assembly GCF_053574225.1. Taxonomy (NCBI): domain Eukaryota; kingdom Metazoa; phylum Chordata; class Mammalia; order Carnivora; family Canidae; genus Canis; species Canis aureus. Next base: position 1,664,537 of record NC_135613.1, read on the forward strand.
GGGATAGAGAAAAATACAAAAGAACTATAACCTTCTCTATCATGAAGTTTAATATTAGCACTGATTACAGTGCAACTCATCCAATATGATGGAGAGGCTATAGAACAATTGTTTCTCCCTTATACCAATCATAGTATATTGCTTTTCATGACTACAATATATTATTATTTCAGCTACTTGAGAATATAGTAATGTTAAGCAGTTACCAAACTAAAGTAATATCCTCTTTGATAAAACCAGCAATTTATAAGTACATTGTGTTCAACAGGCATCTCCTAAACCTTCTGACACAGAAGTTAGGTTCAGATTGAATGCTATCACTTGAGAGCAGTGAATAGAACATTTATTGATTCCTGGATTTGTCTTTTTCCATGCTCTTATGGTTGTTCATTAGTCAAGAAAAAAGAAGATGAGTATTTGAAATCTTGGAGGTCTGAAGCAATATATTTTCTAGAACAAATGAAATAGTTAGTTTTTGATTTATTTCAACCAAGAGTCATGGAGCCAAACTAGACAAGCAACTAAGTAAAGACTTAAAATAATATATTCACATGTTGTTTTGTATAAATGAAGATCTAAAGGAAAAAAAACAATAAAGCATACATCAGTAACATTGATTTATTTTTAAAACAAGGAGATAGAAGGGATTAAGTGATTCACCTTATCTACGTGAGAAAGAAAAGTCATCTTAATCACAAGGTGAAAAATTCATGGTTGGACAGCTTTCAAAGTATATACAGAAACCTACTGGATATCCTAAACAAAGAAGATAGAGATATTTGTTAATTACACATAAGGGAATATTTGAAGTAAATCCAGAGTATAAATATGAGAAATATCAATTTGTATTGAGGGAGTTTTAAATTGCTTGAAAATGAAGTACCAAATGGACAGTGTGTGGAGTATTAGGAAACATGCATTGGAAAAACAAGTATGATGAGATAGAGAGAAAGAGAGACATAAAGAGAAAGAGAGAAGAAGGGGGGAGAGAGAGAGAGAATAGAGATCTTGTAGGAGTCAGAGCAGTATGAACTTTGAATTTTTTTATTTTTTATACTGTTGCTGTTGTTGATGATGGTGGTGAGGACTGGTTGCAGTAGAACCATTTGCCTAAACGAGTTGTTGATGGAGAAAGAAGAGTGGTGTTGCTGTGACTGATGTTGGCAGGGGAAACTATTAAATCTCCTCTCTGCAGCTTGGTCATTTCTTTGCCCACATCCGTATCACCACCCCACAAAAACTCCCACTGACTGTCCCAGAAATATCACCTCAGAAATGCTATACTTCCACAGGGCACATTTAAAGACACTCTACAGAGTAAAACCATGTTCAGATTTCCCTTTTCAATTGGAGGAAATGAATTAAGGAGGTAAAAAGGAGAATTTAGGGGAGTGAAAAACCCAGTTATTTTGTTAAAGAAATTCCAAGGAAAATTACTAATGACTTAAACAATAAAACAGTGGAATCAAGGGTAGAAAGAAAAAGATAGATCATAAGCAATATGGCATGGAATTTGTGATTTTTAGTTAATGCTGGTAAACTTTTTGCCAATGCTGGTAAACTTGATGAACAAGAACTGTATGGAAGATTCTAGGCTGACTTTGAGGTTCCTAACTTTAGGTGAATGGTAGTGTTACTAACTTGCTTTTCCTATATAGCTATTTGCTATTTCCTAAAATAGCAAATAGCATTTCCATTTGCTATTTTTCTGCCAAGAAAAATAACAATTCAGTTTACAGAATGCAACCGGATTTCCATTTTTAATTTAATTTAATTTTATTTTATTTTGCTTTATTTTATTGCCTGGAATACATAAAGAATGTTTCTTCCTATTGAGCAGAAACTATTCACCACAGACTCTAAAAAGATTGCCAGGAGGCATTTGTGTATTTAATGTTCCTTCAGTTCAAATATACTTAATCATAATTAAATTCAGTTGAATGGCTTTTAAAAGAAGTTAGTTGTTACTATGATTGGCAGTTTTCTGTGCCTTTGACAACATCTAATGAAATATGCCTTGGTGGTGTGCAACATTGACATATGCTAAAATTTATCTTCTATGATCTCTAACTAATGTAATGTGATTATGTTGAATCTTCTGTTTTCAGGAAGGCATGTTATTACTTCCCATTATCTAAATAAGAATGATAAATGTTCAAGATTTTCATTAAATATAAACAATCTTGGAATTAGTATTCTTCAACTGCTTTTTTTTTAAATGGGAGTGAGTATTGTTTTGCAGGAGGAAATAAACTGAGACGAGCAATTCATCACATTTTTTCCTCAAAAGAAGTATTAAATCATTATATAACAGATGTTTCAGACTTATAAAGAGGAGAAGGAAGATAGTGAGAAAGTGATACTGCAGACATTATTTTGGGTCATAAGCCTGTAACTTGCTGGTCACCACTGGATGACAACCTTGAATGTTATGTAGTCACTAGTTTTCTAGTTCTCTTCTGATGGATTGGGAATTGGCATAATTCACACTTTCCAGCATTTCAAAAAATACATAAAAACATAAATATTTTTAAATAAATTTCACTGTATTTAAAATTGAGCTGAAAATAACTCTCTTATATTAGATTTGAGTTCCAATGCTGGATAGTCATTAATTAATAGCTTTCCTTACAACATCTAATAAAACCTGACCTAGGCTTTTTGTATGCCTCATTCTAATCAGGCTTGGGATAAGAGAATTTAGAAGAAAAAATGAGTAACAAGTTTCTTTCATAAGAAGCACTAGTACATACATTGATTTATTAATTAATCTATACATTAAGCCACTTTCAGCACTATATCAGTCGTTCTTCACTGGGAAGGATTTAACCTCCTCATCCCAAATCAAGGACATTTTTGATCATCACAACTGAAGAAGGGAGGCATCTAGGGGACAAAGTATAAGGATGCTAAAATGTTATGCATTCTACAGTGCACAGGACAGCCTCCACAGCAAACATTTATCCAACCAAAATATTAATGGAGCCATTACAGAGAAATCTGGTTCTATCTGCCTCAAATGTCTACTTTTAAAGAAGGTATTGTGGTGTCAGTGAAAAATACAGAATGTGGAGTGATGCATAGTTCATAGTTATATGATGTTTTGCAAGTTTTAAATTATCTGTTGCTTTGGTCTCTTATGTATGTGTATGTGTGATAGAGAGCAAGAGTGACTGAGAACATTTACTACAATACTGGGTAGTTTTGTGAAGTTTAAATGAAGAAAAATATGTAAAACATTTAGAAGAGTAGTTGGCACATGTTTTAGGTATTTTTCCTCCATATTTCATTTCAATTACTCAATTTTTAGATGGTCCTCACTATGTTTCTATACATTGATCAAAATACCATGCCCTTATTTTATAGAAATTTATCATAATATTTTTATACTTGTGATTCTATATTTTATGTAACTTTCCCCTTTAAATTATAAACTCCAATATTATAGAGTCTTTGCTTATTTTTCTATTTTTTGCCAAATATCTAGCATATGCTGTACAACTGCAGGTGCATAACAAATATTTGCTAAATTCAAGATTTGATAAATAATTGATTAATTGTTAAAACCATAGAATAAGAGAAAGAAGTTGAAAGGGGAAGAAAATGAGGGAGAAAGAGCATAGAAAGATTAGTCAATAACAAATCTCTTTTAAACTTTTAGGTTTTGTAAAAATAAATCTGGCCTGGGTATCTGAAGTCTTTAATAGTAGTTCTAGTTTAGATCTGCAGCAATTTTATGACTCAAGGCAAGTTTCATAGCATCTAACACCTCTTTTTCCCATCTAAAATTTGCAGACTAAACTCTGATATTTTTTTTCCCCAATCAAATAATAGATTAGGCAAAGTAGTTTCTTGTTCCACATGTAAGGAGTTTGTAAGTTGCCACACATCATAAGACAAAAAAAAAAAAAAGGCTGAACAGACTAAAAAGTCAATTCTTCTAGGACTATTGGTAGAGATGAGGAAGTGGTAAAGTATAACCCCCCAAATTGGAGACAGCTAATACAGAAAGTGAAGGTTTACCAGAGCAGGGACTCAGGAGCAGAAACTGCTAGGGAATCAGTGTCAGGGTGGGAAAACTTGTACCATAATTGACCAGTTGCTGGAGACTTGGTGTGGATAAGTCTGAGAGTTAAAAGCTTCCAATGATACTCTTTCAATAGAGGAAGGCTAACCTGCTGATATATTACCAGAGCTTAACTGATCTGGAGAAAGGGAAATACCCAACTCTAGCCCAAACTAGCCACCCTGTCCCACCTAAGGGGTAGAGTGGGGGAGAAAATAACTGAGAAACACTGGTGAAGTTGATAGTTCAGAGGCATAATGTCACTAGACACTGAGACAAAAAAATCACAGGACTGTGGAACACTTCCTTTTTACCCCCACATCGTACCTTTACATTACTAAAGTTCTATGTACAGCAGTTCCGTTTACCTATCATATCCTTCTCTCAAGAAAGCATTTCAAAGTAAAAACAAGCAAACAAAAAACCCAAAACAACACAATTTGAAGAGACAGGGCAAGTATCAGAATATGATATGGTAGGGGTGTTGTAAATACCAGACTATGATTAATAGACTAAGGGCTCTGATGGATAAAGTAGACAGAATAAAAGAGAGAAATGCTCAGTAAGAACCAGAAAGAAATGCTAGAAATAAAAAACCCTGTAAGAAAGATGTAGAATGCTTTTGATGTGCTTATTAGTAGATTGGATACTACTGAGGAGGGAATCTCTGAGCTTGAGAATATGACAATACAAATTCCTTACAGTAAAAAGCAATGGAGAAAGACAAAATAAAAACAATAAAATATTGAAGAATAGTAGACAACTTTGAAAGTGTAGCAAAAAGAGAAAGAAGCAGAAGAAATATTTGAAACAATAGTGACTGAAATTCTCCCCAAATAAATGTCAGACACCACACTACAGGTCTAAGAAATTCAGAGAACACTAAGCAGTATAAATGCTTCTGTCCTTGGCAAAATCCTACATCTGGTCATATCATTTTCACACTTCAGAACATCAAAAATAAAATAAAGAAAAATCCTGAAAGGAGACAAAGGAATAAAATACATTAACTACAGAAGAGCAAAGATAAGAATTATATCTGACTTTTTAGAAATCATGCAAGCAAGAAGAGAGTACAGTGAAATATTTAATGTGTTGAGAGAAAGAAAAAAACCCTCTGCAATTATGCAATTTGTCCTCAAAAGTAGAGGAAAAATAACTTTCTCAAACAAAAATTGTGAGAACTTGTTGCCAGTGGACCTGAACTACAAGAAATGCTAAAAGACTTATTTTAGTCAGAAGGAAAACGTTGTAGGTGTGATGCTTAATTCTACATAAAAGAAAGGAGAATCATGAAGAAAGACTATAACAACTTTTATTTTTCTTATTAATTTATCTGATAACAATTTGTTCAAGAATAAAAGCAGCAGTGTATTTTATTTATGTATATTTTATATATGCTTATACATTACTTATATATAAGTAAAATGAATAGCAGCATTGATACTTGAGATAGGAGGGAAGAGTAAGGATTATTTTGTTAATATAAGGTACTCATAATACCCATGAAGAGGTATAGTTTTATCTGAAAGTAGACTTAGACTATATATGTAAATAGAGTTGCAACTCTAGGGCAACTACTAAAAGGAATGAAAAAAAAAGTATAACTTAAATGTTAAGAAAGAAAATGGGATCAAATAATAATACTCAAAAACCACCAGAAAAAGAGTAGAGGACAAAAATAGGAAGAATAGCAAGGAAAATAAATAGAAAACAATAACAAATATGGTAGATATTAATCCTTATCAGTATATTAAGTATGTCAATATCAGGATTAATAACTATATCAGTAATCACTGTGAATGCCAATGATTTAAATGCACTGATTGAGGAAAAACAGAGTTCATCACAGTGGATCAAAAAACAAGAGCCAGCTATATGTTGCCTATTTCAGGAAGCCCACTTTAATTATAAACACACATATATTAGAAGTTAATGGATGGAGGAAAATATACCAAGTTAACACCAGTCATCAGAAAGTAGAAGTGTATTAATTTCAGGTAGAGCAGACCTCAGAACAAGGAAAGCTAACAGGCCTAAAGAAGGGAGTAGCATAGTGATGCATGGAACAATTCTCCAGAATGACATAACAGCCTTGGATGTGCATGTGCCTTACAATAGAATGTCAAAGTATTAGAGGGAAAAACTGATAAAGCTGTGATGAGAATTAAATGAATCTGCTATCATAGTTGGTGAGTATCAGAAATGGGCAGGTCCAGAAAAATGAAAATCAGTAAGGACGTAGTTAAACTCAACAGTGCCATCAGTCAACTGGATATAACGGACAGCTGTAGACTGCTTCACCCAACAAGAGCTGAGAACACATTCTTCTTAAGCTCACATGGAACATTCGCCAAGATAGAACACATTCTGGGCTATGAAACATACCCCTATAGACTTCAGAAATAGAAATCATACCATATTGGCTCTCAGACCAAACTAAAATTAAACGACAAATTGATAATAGGAAGAAAACCTCCAAATACATAAAGATTAAATGTACACTTGTAAATAACATATGATTTAAGAAAATATCTCAAGTTAAATTTAAAAAATATTTTATGCTCATGAAAATGGAAATAGGACTTATCAAAATTTGTAGGATGTGGTGAAAGCAGTGCTTAGAGGGAAATTTATAGTCTTGAATGCATATATTCAAGAAAAATCTAAAGTCAATAATTTGTTTCCACCTTAGGAAACTAGGGGGGAAAAGAGCAAATTATATTCAAAACAAGTATAAGAAAAGAAATAATAATTAGAGCAGATATCAATGAAATTGAAGACAGGAAGTAAAGTCAGTGAAACCCAAAGATGGTTCTTTGAAAAGATCAGTAAAATTGATGATCTTTAGCTAAGTTAACTAATAAAAAAAAAGAGGACACAAATTACTAAGATCAGAAGTGAAAGGAGAGATGCCACTACTGATCACACGAACATTAATAGAATAAAAAAGGAATACCGTGACCAACTCTCTGGCCACAAATTTGATTATCTAGGTGAAATGGACCAATTCCTTGAAAGACACCATTTGCCAAAAGTCACACATGACAAAATAGATAATCTGAATAGACCCGTGCATCACTTGTAGATGGTCTAGCAGAAGTGACAAAATGTGGTTTCCAAAATTTACTGTGCCCCATCACAGACGAGTCATACGACCCATGTGAGTAAGTGATTATTCACATTGTAGAACCCTTGTAAGGCCCTTTCTTCTGCCAAATAGGTTATAGTCATGATGTTCATAAAAGTGGTGGTACCAAACATCAGAAGAAACTTGTTATTTTTAATGCTGAAATGCCTTTTGAGATGTCCTATAACTTAAAAAAATGGTTAACACATTTAAAAAAAATTATTGCAAGAGACATCGTATGGAAACACTTTTCCAGTGTTGAGAAATAGGGAAGAAAATATTTTCCTCAACACTCAGAGTGACCACTGCCTGATGCCAGTGGCCAATACGGCCAATACTGAGATCTCAGTGATGTTACTTGTGCAGCTTCTAGTTACTTTTTCCTTCTAGATCTTTACTGGAATCTGTTCCTCTTTTTCTCTTTCTTTCTTCTTTCCTTTTTTTCTTTATAGCCACCCACAGGTCTGCAAACAAAACTCTGCTTCATTCATGCAAAAGTTGGAATTCTAAGGATAACGTCACCAGAGCTAAAAGTCTCTGGAATCAGGAGGCCATGTAAGCAATGGAATCAGAGACTCAAAGTAGTCCCTATCATCTAAAACTTAATTTAAACAAACAAAGAAACAAAAGAAAACAATTATCATGGCCTGTAAAATACATTTTTTTAAAATATTGAGGTAAGAAGAATATATCAAAACAGTAAGTGATAATGTCTTGCAGATTAGAGCACATAATGCTTTATTATGTTTTTTAAGATTTTATTTATTTATTTGAGAGAGAGAGAGAGAGAGAGAGAGAACAAGAGAACAAGCAGGGGAGCAGGAGAGGGAGAGCAAGCAGCCTGATGCAGGGCTCCATTCCGGGACCCCGGGATTGTGACCTGAGCTGAAGGCAGATGCTAAACTGACTGAGCCACCCAGGTGTTCCCACATAATGCTCTAAAAGAGAGAGAAAATGAGAAGGAACCTGGTTTTGGAAATAAAGAAGGTAATTAAACAGGAAGATGGCATGCCAAATGTACCTATTTGTCACACAGGATCATGAGACAATGGACTCCTCATCTTGGAACCACATTCCAATAAGTTTTAGGGAAGACAGAGCTGTGATGTGGATGAAACAGGTTTATAGAGAAGTGCCTGGTGCTCTGTTTTATTTTTTTAAAAAGATGTTATTTATTTATTCATGAGAGACACACAGAGAGAGAGAGGCAGAGACACAGGCAGAGGAGAAGCAGGCTCCATGCAGGGAGCCTCACGTGGGACTTGACCCCAGGTCTCCAGGATCACGCCCTGGGCTGAAGGTGGCACTAAACCGCTGAGCCCCCCGGGCTGCCCTACTGTCCTGTTTTAGTACAGGATAAAGTTATTCCAGAGAGAGCTAGGGCTTTATAATACTGAATTTGAGAGGACTCTCAGGATTCCTTATCTTCAATGCATGTGAACATTCTCTGTTCATTTCATCTACAGAAAGCATGTCAATGACTCTAGATCTCAGAGCCAGGGCATGTGGGGGTTAACAATCAGAAACTCTGGTTACCAAAAATGTATCTCTGCTCATTTTATTAATCCAGCATAATGTTGTGGTAAAATAAAACAACATGCTCACAACATCTTGCAGATTTTATATCAAGAGGTGGAATTTATTTCCCCATGCCTTGAATAAGAGCTGGTCTTAGGCCTTGCATGGACCAATACAGTGTGGTAGATGTCACTCAAATTTCAAAACCAGATCTGAAGATTCCCTGCATCTGGGGCTTTCTATCTCTCCAAACTGACAATCATGCTGTGGATAAGACTAGGATGAAAGACCACGTAGGGAGGGAGGCCCATTAATCTCAGCCACTCAGCTGTCCTGAGATCCCAGACATGTTGGGCAAGGCCATCTCAGACCATCCTACTATAGCTAAGCTGGCTAAATATACATAAATGAGCCAGGGTGAGACCAGCAAGGGAACTGCCCTGTTAACTTACAGAATCACAAAAAAAAAAAAAAAAAAAAAAAAAAAAATCCTAAACTCTTGTCATTTTAACACAGTTATGAAATACATTTATATAGATAAAAATAGATGAATTTTCAAAGATAGCCTAACAAAATATTTTAAGGTAAGGAAAAAATAGAAGAGTATTCTAACAAGGTAATATGAAGGCAAAAATACTGTTGGTCCCTGGTTTTATAAGTCCTTTTCCTTATTGGCTAGAAAAAGAGAAAAATGTATACCATCAAAATGCAACTTGGGACAAGATTTTGACAGAAAGGTTTGGATTAGAAATGAAATGTACAATCACAGTATGCATGCATATTCATATGCTTGTCATAACATAAATGTATAGAGATAGCTATTTTTTAACATATAAATATAGGGTGTTTTGACAGATGTGACGGATGTATACATATATATCTATTGCTATCAGTGTTTTTAAAACTAGTGTGATGGATGCTTATTTGCTGCATTTCATTATTTTTTAGTCATAGTATACCCAAAGAACAACTGCATCTCATTTTTAAAATAAGCAAACCATTTTGCTTTCCTGTTAACCTCTGACAGTGCAAAGTAAAATGATTCATTAAATACACACTTTATGATTATTTATGAGATGCTAACTAGGTGTGTGATGTGCTAATTATTAAGAAAACTCACATTTGGAACAACTCCACGTGTCTCTCTAATTCCTCTGTTTCTCCCCCAGGTGTAGTTGGTCTCCCTCTGGAAGAACACTAGGGTGTTGTACTGTGTCTTCACTGCACTGAAAGATGTTCAAGAATAAAATTCAAAAAGCCATTATACATTTTAGTTAAATTAGATGGTAAGAAGGGTAAGATAGTTAAAAATAAGATAACGTATAACGTGGCAGGGAATTAAACATTCATAACATATTTTAGTTAGGTTTTTGTTTTGTTTTGTTTTGTTTTGTTTTAGTTCAGTGCAAAAAGTGTGACCATAAGGTTATAAAAAAGATAAAAGAGGGGCTCCTGGGTCGTTCAGTTGGCTAAACATCTGCCTTCAGCCTCAGGTCATGCTCCTGGGGTCCTGGGATCCAGCCCCACAGTGGGCTTTCTGCTCAGCGGGGGGCCTTCTTCTTCCTCTCCTTCTGCCCGCTGCTCTGCCTGTATGTGCTTTCTCTGTCAAATAAATAAAATATTTTAAAAATTAAAAAAAAATAAAAAGATAAAAAAAGAAAAAAAGACAAGAATATGATATATCAACATCTTTCTGGTAGCAAGGCAATTATTTTTTAATTTATCTTTCTCTTCATTTAATTTTTCCAAATAGGCATTTTTAATTAAGGACATTGCTAGTTTATGAGTTGAGAAAATATGTAAATTTTTTTAAAAGCTTTGCAAAAAACTATACATTGCTTTATTATTGATAATAATATTAGAAACATAACATCATTTGCGATGTACCTGGAAATTTGCCCAGATCTTTATTATCTCGTATGATTATCTGAATCCTATGAGTTTGGTGAAATTTCAATGACTTCCTAGCCAGTTCACCTGTCTCTACTCTTGACCCTCTGCAATAATTTTCATATTTAATCTTTCTGACACTACAATCTAATTGTGTCATTCTTAAAATGCTTAGTTTCTTCCCATTTTTCTCAGAATTAAGATAAAACCCCTAACAGTAGCCTCCAGAGTTAGGTTTGGTCTAGGTTCTATAGATCTTCCCAATCTTACCTTTGACAGTGAATTTTCTTGCTTTCTTCATTATAACCATCTTGGCTTCCTTCAATCCCTGGGTAGTTCCCTACATCTTGCTGCTTCACAGTATGCTTACACCTGTTTCCCTCCACTGGAAATTCCTTTATCCATCTTTGTCTACCTGAAGCTTTTTCATTATTTAGATCTCAACTAAGCTATAATTTTCCTAAATGCACCAAGATTTTCCTGACTTTCTAAAATTCCTATTGAATTCATGTTCATAGCCTCCAATAATTCAATTCTTAATGCTAATAGCTTTGGAAATTTTAAACTTATTGCTCTGATTACTTAATTAATGTTTATCTACCATATTCACCGTAAACTTCATGAAGCCAGGATATTGTTTGCTTTTATTCATGACCTTGTCCTCAGTGACTAACAAACTATTTAGAAAGTGATAGAATGAACAAATATTTGTTGAGTAAGTGCATATAATAAGTCAAAGAATAAACTAAATAATGAATACTGCTTTATAGTTGGAGAGCAGTATATTTGAAGCAATTAGCATAAGTCTTCTTATCCTTGTCTTTTCACAAAATAGAAGAATGTAAATAGCATCTAATCGAAACAGATATCTTTAGTTGATACCATTACTATTTTTGGTTTTGTTTTTCTAAGTTGGGTATTTTATGGAAAATATCAGTTAAGAGAGTTAGAGAGGATCTTGGTAGAAGTGTGGGAGGTAAATACAGATACAAACAAAAAGAATGGTCGATAACATATGTGTTATGGATTTTTTTCCTTAAAGTTAGGGCTAACCAAAGTCTATGTTTCTCTAGGTAATGAAATATAAAACAAAAGTGGTTTGGGAATAAAAATTTGAGGCAGGTATACTGACAGCAGTTTTCATTGAGAAATATAGTATTTTAGATTCAAGAACTTATTGTGTAAATATGAGACATAGTCCAAATGGTTAATACAAAACAAATGTCCTACTAAGATTGTACCAGAGAAATAAAAAACAAAACTAAACTAAAAAAAAAAAAACAAAAACAAACAAACAAACAAAAAGGTCATGGATAGGAAATAAAGCACTATTATTCCCTGTTTCTTGTATTCTCAGAATACTTTGATGAACCCTTTCAGGGAAACCAAACTAATCCCTCACCATCTCTGACTGTGTTTACAAATCTCTCTATTTCATTGATTTGAGAGGTCACCAACCAAAGATTTGACTGAATCAACCCATTGTCTCATAGTATTAACCTGTCTGTTCAGTAAATTATCGAACAGCTTAAATTATGTATTTCTCTGGTAGAATGTATCATAGGGGCTAGAAAAATTTAAGATAGAAAAAAACTCACATTCATCATGGACTTTAACTGGCAACAGAATCTAGGAAGAGGTTTTTGTTTGTTTTTTGTTTTCAAGTTTTTCATGCTTAATTTTGCCTTCACCATTGATGGTCTTGGAGGTACTGCTTTGATGCTTTCTCACTCAAAGTCTACGAGTCTACGTCAGTTGAAAAATAATAAAGAGGATGACTGTCAGCTTCACCTGCAAGAAAGTGGTGCCTAGGAGAAAAGAAGATGAGGTGTGAGATAATATTGAATGTTTGAAACATGTAAGCCAATGGAGATAACGTAACTATTTTAAAAAGACATAGCAATACTCCGAGTAAAGTTAGTAGGTAGAAAAGTATTTGTGGAGGAGACTATCTGAAGATGCTGTGACTGACAATCATGGAAATAATTGGTGAGCAAGAAATGATGATTGTAACTAGTCATAGACTCCTGTCCAGGAGAAAACGGCCCATTACTGAAACAGATGCATTTACATAGGTATGGGAAGAACCAAGATTTGATAAACTTCATTTATCTGAAATGGTCAGCCAGGTGGGTTGATAGCAGTTCCCAGGTGGATTTTGAAAGCAAGTATTCTGAGGTCAAATTGCCAAGTCAGTTCCATGCTTTCCTGCAGTTGCCTTGGGCAATTATTAAGCCTCTCATGCTTCAATTTCCTCATCTGTAAAATGGAGACAATAGTATAACAATGTTTAAGTAATAGAGTTTTTGAAGAGGGTATATTAGGTAATGTTTGTAAAAAATATGTATTCATGATTATCATACATAGTTTGTGCCTCTAGTAGAAGCTGGTTAAGTCTCATCCAGATGCTCTTTGCACCTGCTATTCTAGAACAAGTGATGTGCAATTTCTGCTGAGGTCTTTATATGTCCCAAGAAAATGACTGGCTCTGAGGAGCAGTCTTCAGTTCATGACTTGAGAGGATTCATGATTTAGCACCCCATTTTGCCTCTCTGTTTAGCCAGATGCTAAAAAGGCCTCACATAAGTCCCCAGTGGATCTGAACCCCAGTCTCCCACAACAATTGCCTTCTCATCATTAATATACTCTACATTGGCTTCCTGCCCTTCCCCATATAACTTTTACACTCTCTTTTTAGACCTTCCTGAAATTGTTTCCCAAGGAGACCTCTGTTCTCAAATACTTGTCTCAAACACTGGTTAATGGTGGACATGAAAATTTCCCAAAACCATTCAGACATATAAGAGTTACTTGAAACACTCATTTAATGGACCACTCTAGACATGCAGTTAAAGCATGTGCAATCATGAGTATGTAATAACCAGAAATCCAGATATTACCATTTACCTGATTGCTTGTTTAAATAGGCAAAAAGGACATTGTCTGATGCTGTTAAGTAAAAATACTCTGGAAGTCCAGAAGAGACAAGTAATTCTGACTAGGTGCTACTGAAGGAACAAAGAAAAAAAGTGTCAAAGATGACTAGAAATTTGTAAAGAAAAGAAGATTGAGAAGTGAGATCCAAAAAGAGTTAATAGCACATATATAGACCTAGGATTTTGAAAGCTTATGTAGGAGTATGGTGAAGCTAGAACACGAGCACATGCGCTGAAGTAAAAAGAGATCAGTCTGGAGAAATGAATAAGTGTGTCCTAAGTTCATGCTAAGGCAGCATATCTAAAATATTAATACACATCCCGCACTTGGAGGGATGCACATTTTAGTATTATTCATAATAGCCAACACATAGAAAAAATGGAAGTGTTCATCTTTCGATGAATAGATAAACAAACAAAAAACTGTGATACAAACACACACACAAACATACAGAGGAATATTATTCAGCTATAAAAATAGTAGGAGATCCTGCTATCTGCAACCACATGGATGGACTCTGAGGGCATTGTGCTGGGTGAAATATGTCAAAGAAACATGAATACAGTATTATCTCACTTACATGAGGAGCCTATAAAAGTGGAACTCAGAAATAGTAGATTGGTGATTACCATGGGCTGGGAGTGTGGGAGGTAGACTGAAATGAAGACATGTTGGTTAAAGGTATGAATTTCCAGTTACAAGATGAATAAATTCTGGGGATCTAATGTAGAGCACGGTGACTGAAAATAACTATATTGAATACTTGAAAGTTGCTGAGAATACATCTTACATGTTTTCAACCACCAACAACCACCACAACAAATATTAATTAGCTATGTGAAATGATGGATGTATTACTTGATCTTATTGAAGTAATTACCTTGCAATATATAAGTGAATCAACTGATCATGTTGTACACCTTAAACGTATACAATGTTAATATATCAATTGCATCTCAATAAAGCTGGACAAATTTCTAAAAAGAAACAAGCCCTGTAGGGCTTGATAGAACACATATTGCTAGGCTACAACACCAGAAATTCTGATACAGTAAATTGAGAATTTACATTTTTTAGCAAATCTTTGATTGATGCTGATGTTCTTGGTCCAAGGACAACACTTTGAGAATCACTGTGCTCGAGTAATATTTTGCATTTTATCCTGAAGGTATTGATACTGACAGATGTTAATTTTAATCATGTTCTCCGGAGCATATAGATTATTTCTAATCCTTCTTTTACCATATCTTCAAGATTTTGAAAACTGCTTTCACATGACAGCTAAGTCCACTTTTATCCAGGATAAATTTAGCTCATTCCATGGAATATTCTTAGAGCCTATGGCTATCAAAACACTTACTACCCTGAGGATGCCCTAGTTTGTTTTAAAATGTGACTAAATATAGTGCCAGAAACATAACCTGCTATTTTGCATGTGATATGGCCAGGGAGATTGTGGGGAGAAGTTTGCCTTTAGACAGACCATATGCTCTTACTGATGTTGCCTAAATGTGTATTATCTGATTTAGCAAGAACAAACCTCTATTTAACATTGTGCTTGTTTCCACAAAAACCCTGGGGATTTCCTTCTGTAGAAGAGTACTTGATGGCAATTAGGAGGTGAACAAGTAGCTTTTATATTTATGATAACAAATGGTTTTGTTTACTTCTATATTTTCAGCATTGAAAGAAATGCTTGGCACATAGAAGGTGCCCAAGAAATATTTGCTAAGTGAATTTTTAAATGAATGTTGGGCCTTATCTCACATGTTTGTAAATTTCATCAGGGTATTTAAACAGTGTATCAAAATTAGGCATTTCTCCTTCTTACTGATGCTACAAGGAATGACTTCATTGGAAGTCTCCTTTCTTCCTTCCCCCTTTATCAGCTTCCTACCCATGCAGATGCTTCTACACAGTACTACAAGGATTTTGGTCTCCATGTTTCTTGAATGATAACATGAGAATCATAAAAATAATGAGAATTTGGTAGTAATCTCAAGTATTCTGTTAAATGTATTGAAATGTTAATGATTTAGATCAATAATCTGACATCTCCAAAATTTCCTCCTTGGCCCTGAATATAGACCCTAAGTAAAATGAATATGGTAAGAATATGAAAGTCAATCAGAGAAACACAATTATCATATGGTTTCACTCATATGTGGAATTTAAGAAACAAAATGGCATCATAGGGGAAGGGAGGAGAAAACAAAATAAGACTGTGAGAAGAAGACAAACCATTAGAGACTCTTAACTATAAGAAACAAACTGAGGGTCACTGGAGGGGAGGGGTGGGGGATGGGGTGACTGAGTAATGGGTATTAAGGATAGCATGTGATGAGATGAGCACTGGGTGCTATATAAGACTGATGAATCATTGAACTCTACATCTGAAACTAATGATACACTATATGTTAACTAATGGAATTCAAATAAAATAACTTATTTTTAAAAAGAATATGAAAGTAAAGAACCAGCATTACATACCATTCTCTTGTGTTAGTCTTAAAAATCACTTTTAGGGGTGCCTGGGTGACTTAGTCGATCAAGCATCTCCCTCCAGTTCATGACCTGAGGGTCCTGGGATGGAGCCCTTCATCTAGCTCTCTGCTTAGTGGGAAGTCGGCTTCTCCCTCTGCCTCTGCCTGCCTCTGCTCTGCCTGCTTGTGCTCTCTCTTTCTCTGTCCGTCAAATAAATAAATAAAATATTTTTTAAAAATAAAAATCACTTTGATTTTTTCACAGAGATCGTGAAGAAGGTATTTCTATTTCCGTAACCTTAACAAAGAAACTGTGGCTGAGAAACATTAGGTAGAAAAGTCACAATCATGTAGCAATGAAATGGAGGATCTGAATGGAAAGAAGAAGGAAATTAAAGATGCGTTTTCATCATCTGTCTCAACTAGTATAGACAGACCCTTGGTATAAAAGGTTATGAATAGCTATAAAGTAGCAGACGAGAATATGAATATTAAATTAATGAGTGTGTTATTAGAAGACCCTCTACCTTTATTAAAAATACTGTGTGAATAAAGACCGTTGTTAAAATTTTAAGAACAATATTTTTTAGACTTTATTATAGGCTTGGTAGTCAGCTAGAGACTCAGAAAAAGATGAATACAGTTAGTTACACTAGAAGAATAGAGAGATCATACCCATAAAAAAATTCAATATTTTAAGTGAAACAAAAAGCTGAAATGAACTCCAAAAGTAGAAGTTGGAAGGTGGGCAGGGAAATATCGTTAGAATTCTTAGAAAGTATTATATATATTGTTTATAGTATATATAATATACATGCAATTTAAAAAAATATTTTATTATTCATGTGACACACAGAGAGAGGCAGAGACACAGGCAGAGGGAGAAGCAGGCTTCCTGTGGGGAGCCCAATGTGGGACTCGATCCCAGGATCCTGGGATCATGCCCTGAGCCAAAGGCAGACCTTCAACCACTGAGCCCCCCAGGTATCCCAATACACATGTTATTGATAGTAATGCATGAATGTAATCAGTAATTCTGAACTTAATAGTGAATGAGAAAATTAGTGATTTTAAATGGAGCAGTGAGGAATTCATCCAGAACTCCAAGAGGCTAATATGTGTTTAAATGCAAAGAAAGAAAGAAAGAAAGAAAGAAAGAAAGAAAGAAAGAAAGAAAGAAAAAAGAAAAAGAAAGAAAGAAAGAAAGAAAGAAGAAAGAAAGAAAGAAAGAAAGAAAGAAAGAAAGAAAGAAAGAAAAAAGAAAAAGAAAGAAAGAAAGAAAGAAAGAAAGAAAGAAGAAAGAAAGAAAGAAAGAAAGAAAGAAAGAAAGAAAGAGAAAGAAAGAAGAAAGAAAGAAAGAAAGAAAGAAAGAAAGAAGAAAGAAAGAAAGAAAGAAAGAAAGAAAGAAAGAAAGAAAGAAAGAAAGAAAAAAGAAGAAAGAAAGAAAGAAAGAAAGAAAGAAAGAAAGAAAGAAAGAAAGAAAGAAAGAAAGAAAGAAAGAAAGTTTGGTGCAATGGAGAAAAGATTATAAACTCCAAGGAAGGTATTTCGGAAAGAGAAAATGGAGGGAAGGGTATAGAAAACATTTAAGGGCAGATTTAAGTTTGTGTTTCCACAATTGAAAGAAGGCATTGGTCCTTAGCTCTAAAAGGCCGAATCCAGCACAGCATGAATAAGAATAAATCATAACTTAGGCACACCCTACTGAAAGTACAGATCAATGAAGATCTATGTTAAAATATTCAGAACATGTGAGGTAGATGATTATAGAGTCGGGTTAAGTAGACTGACAACAAACTTCTCCTCAACAATAACAAATACCAGGAAATAACAGAATAATGTTTTTAGAGCTGGGGAAAATAAGGTACATATTCGTTTCCTTTGCCCTTAATTTTGAAAGATTAATTAATTTTCAGAATTGTGTAAAAGGGATCCATCCAGAAATCCACACTGAAAGAACATTAAATGATGCATGTAAATAAAAAGGGAATCTGGAAGGAAGTCAGAGAGGTTATGAAAAAGTTGATCAGAGCTAAATACATTTATGCTTTTTATGTTTAAGAGAAGTTTAAATGAAAGGTCTTGATAATAGTAACAAGCCAGAGATCTCCTGGTACTGAAAACATGCTGACATATATGTTTTTGCTTTGGTCAAGCATAGAAATAGGTAGCTTTGTGGAAAAGATTTATAAATAAGTTTATTTTTTAAAATAAACTTTTCTCTAACAGATAGAAATTCAAACTTTATTTTTAATATCTATAAATGAAAAATAGAAAAATGTTGAATTTTTAAATCAACATAAAAAGTAAAGGCAAAGAATAATAAATAATAATTTTTAGTGTTAGGTATGTTAAGTCCAAATATGAAAGCAATTATAAACATAATTAAAAAAATAAAAAATAAACATAATTAAAATATATCACAAATTAGAGCCAGAAATTATCTGAGTGGTTTTTTTTAAATATACAACTGTTTTTTGTTGATAAGAGACAACTATCTTGCAAACTAGACAAGAAGATTCCAATTGAGGGCTGAAAAAAATGATATCTGTGCAAACATTAAATGAACGTAGCTATCATGGCAATAGTAATATCATAAAGTTTGCATTTCAGGAAAAAAAAGACATTGACGGAGATAAAAGATGTGAAACTTCTGTGTTCACCAACAAATTTATAATTAAATCATTGTATATTTGGAAATACTATTAAGCAGTAAAAATGAATAAAACACATCAGCACGGGTAATAACCCCTTATGATGCTGTGCATAAAAAAGTAGCATTATGCTATGTACAGTATTCTCTAAAGTTAAAAGCAATCAAAATGCCAGTAATGTGTTTGTACATGCGTGGGAATGATAAACAGCAATTTTTGTGCAGTGGTTACCCTGCAGACAGGGACTCTGATAAGGGGAGGTGGGCGGGGCACGGGGTTACTGGGAGACGGGCACTGACGGGGGCACTCCAGGGATGAGCACCGGGTGTCATACTAGATGTCGGCACATTGAACTGCAATAAAAATATACAAAAATAGATTCTAGACCATAGTTATAAAATCTTAGTAAATATAAATAAAAGTCTAATAAACCACATAGAAATGAAATAATGAAGTGTATTTCAGATCCGACACCGTGTGCGTGTGCGTGCGCGTGTGCGCGCGCGCGGGACAAGGGTAGATTTGCTGTTTGGATCTTTAGCATACGTCTCACCCAAGACAAGACTCCAACCCCTAATTAGCAATCCAGGCCACTAGGCAGAGGGATGAGGGAATCAATATGCGAAACTCCTTTCTTCAGAGGTTTCAACTCTCAGAGGCAATGACCTGAGCTTTGTGGAGCTTGTTCAGCCCTTTGCAAACCCTCCTTCTGCTCTGATTATTCTTGGCAGCTCATTCCCATCAGTCACCCCCCTCACGGAGCGGAGCTCCTCGGCAATCACACAGACTCAGTTTGCATCTGTCAGGCTCTGCCTGAAAAAGTCTGAATTCGTGCAAATGTCAGTCCTCAGCCTGCGAAACCCAGAGAGGGACTCTCTGGTGCAACAGATGGGCTGCAGGCAAATGGGGAGCGAAGTGGCCCTGGTGTTCTCCTGTTCCAGTAAAAGGCAGTTTTAGTAATCTGCTCTTAACCTCCCAAAGATTATTTTTTTCTTTTTAATCATCAGGTTGAACTTTGGCACTTACAATCTCCTCTGTTTTATAAATGGATTAATGGCCGCCTTATTCAGACGATGACATCAGTAGAGAGGCAAGGTGGTACATCCAAAAAAGCCCAGATTTTGGCATTGAATCTGCCTTGAAAACCTCATCAGCCACTTGACAGTGGGTGGCTTACTCCCAATCAGAAGGCTCTTCCAGTTTTATTGGTCCTGCCCAAACACCTTCGTTTTGACACCTCTTGCTTCATACTTCCTGTCATTTTGTTTTCCAGTTTACAATCCCTTTTATGCTGCCTCCTGCCCCAGTGTCTTTGCACAAGCTAGATCCCCTGCCGGCAATGAGTCCTGTCCTAAACTCCACGTGATGTCACTGAGTTAATGTGTGCTCTGTCTTTAGATTGCACTGACCCATCCCTTTCTCAGAGGTGTCATCACTAAAAAGGTAAACTTCCTCTGTACATATTCTCAGAGCAACATACCCATCTAATACTATTAGAAAATTATTTTATTTTGGCTTATTTTATTAAGTTTGTCTCTACCAGAGAATGATGTAAAGTTGGGAGTATAGAGAGCTTGTTTGTTTTGTGCTTCCGACACCTCCTTATTCTCCAGAAGTAGTTTCTCACTCAAAACTCCACTGTCAGTTGGAACCCCAATGTGCATCCTGGCTCTTGCCTCTCCTCCCAGGCTGAGGGTATGGAGGTAATAAAAGACCAAGAGTTAATTCCTATTTCCAGGTCGCAGAATGACCCTAGAGATAAAAAAAATAAAAAAAAAAAAAAAAAAAAAAAAAAAAAGTTTTGATGATTTTACTATGAAAATCCCTATTTTTTTAAAAGTAAACTTAAAAAAATAGAATAGTTTTCAATCTATACAGAAGTTATAAAGATAATACAGAGTTCTCATGTAACCTGTACTTAGTTTCTCCTATTATTTTATTTTATTTTTTTTAAATTTTTTTATTTATTTATGATAGTCACAGAGGGGAGAGAAAGAGAGACAGGCAGAGGGAGAAGCAGGCTCCATGCACCGGGAGCCCGATGTGGGATTCGATCCCGGGTCTCCAGGATCGCGCCCTGGGCCAAAGGCAGGCGCCAAACCGCTGCGCCACCCAGGGATCCCTCTCCTATTATTTTAAAATGGCATGGTATAAGTGTTACAGCTGATGAACCAATATTGACATGTCATTGTTATTTAAAGTGTGCGCTTTGTTAACATTTCTTTAGTTTTTACTGAAGGTCCTTTTTCTGTCCCAGATCACATCCAAGTTACCACATTATAGTTAGTCATCATGTCTCCTGAGTGTCTATAGCCTATGATAGTTTCTCAGTTTTTATTTTTGATAATATTCACAGTGTCGAGGAGTCTGGTTGGGCGTTCTGCAGAATGTCCTTCAATCATGGTTTGTCTGGTGGTCTTTCTCATAATTAGACCATAATTGTGGGTTTTAGGTAGGAAGACCATGAAGTGCATTTTTATCATATCAGTGATACGTGCTGTCAGTATCACTTATCACTATTGATGTTAATGCTGATTATCCGGCTGAAATTTTTCTATTGTAAGGTTTACTCTTTTCTACTCCTTCCATATCATACATTTTAGAAGGAAGTCACTACGTGCTACCCACACTCAAGAGGTGAGGAGTTAACTTCATCTACTTGAGAGCTGAATGTATAAATTACATGACATTCTTCTGACTGGATAATTTGTCTCTTCTTCCTCATTTATGTATTCAATCTCTTGTTTATACTAGTATAGCCTCATGCATACTTACTTGCTTTCACTGTGGAAAACCGTAGTGATCTTTTACTAAGCCATATATCTCCAAAGAGCTAACAGGGACATCCGCATGTGTACTTAAGACTGACATTCCAAATACTTTCCTAGTCCACAGTATTACAGCACTGTTCAAGGCAGCTTCACTCCAGAGCATGCTGGAACATATCAATACATACCAGCCTGGCTTCATTAAAAATTTATAGTTCATCCCCCATACTAGACAGAAACATTTGTATCCCCCCTCTTTCCTTTTTCTCTGAATTCCTATTTCTGCATAACAAATTACCCCAAAACATAGTGGCACAGATCAACCATTTATTACGCTCCTGGATTTTGTAAGTCTGGAATTTCAAAGGGGGCACAGCATAGATTATTTGATTTGCCCTCCCCTATATAGGGGGCCCCAAACAAAAGACCAAATCCTGGGTGGATGAGGGTAATTTCATGCCCACAGATTGGAATCTTCTGAAACCTTATTCACTTACATGTCTAAAAATTCCTGTCAATTGTCAGCTGGGAACTTAGCCGAGTCTGTCATCCAGTATAACTTCATGTAGCTTCTTTATGCACCCCAGGATCCTTTGTAATGGTGACTGGATTATAAAGATGAGCTCATCAGAGAGAGAAACAGGTAGAAGTTGTGTCACCTTTCATAACCTACTTGAGCTATCGCACAGTGTCATTTATCTTCATGATACCCTGCTAGTTGAGGCACTAACAACAAACAAGGTCTAGAGGAGAGAGCATAGATTTTGCTTCTTAATGGGCATGGAAAATTTCCGTAGAAGCATGTGGGATTACTAATAGCTTTGCAGCCATTTTTGGAAAATAAAATCTGCCATTCCCACTTAGGATCATTTACTGGGACCACTTGAGATTGATTACCAGCAGCTGTAAATTCTGAGTTTACAGTAGCTATTGGCTAAAATGTCTCTATTTGCTTAACTCTTGCTAAACAACCAGTCTCTAAAACGTGGGTCATTTTGTTTGATCCACACCCTACTAATCATGGCTTCTCCAAGTCCTCATTCATTTTTCTCTCTATTGCCCCATTTCCTTGAAATCACAGAGAGTTTCTCACAAAAGGACATCAGTGCGGTAAAGGAAAAAACGCATTACCAATAATTTTTGAAGATGGTCAAAGAAAATGAGCAAACAGACTTTTCAAGTAGTTTTTAGTTAGAAAAATACAACCAGTGAATAGGAAACAAATGTCTCTGACTGTCCAGGGGAGCAAAATAGGTATGTCATATTGAAGAATGATAGGAGAACTTAGCTGACCTTCACTCAGAGAATCCTACTATGAACAAATTAACTTATTGGTGAGAAAAAGCAAATCTTCACTTTGCAATATTAATGGCTATCTGAAATAAAATTGGAGTGAAACCGTGAAAATAGATAATCCAGGATAGTAAATTAATGTCAGAAAGGGGTTAGAATACAAATCATTGGTCTCCCCAAAATCTCTAACCCATTGTCTTCAAAACTTAATATCTATAACCTAGCTAGAACTTATTTCATATAAAGAATTAACAGTAAATTGCTTATTTAAATCATAGGAGAAATATAGCACTTTGTAAATGGAAAATATTATTTAGCTTTATGAATGCTTATCTTGCCTCACAAATTCTGGTTTCTTTGCTCCCCGCCCAAACTGAAAATACATGAAGAATCATATGCTTCAGCAATGATTTTTGATGTTATTGATGTCTTTATTAAAATCAGTTTTACTTTTAAGAATTTCCAAATGCTGAATTTGCACCCTGCTTGAATTAATACACATATGTGAATTGGAAATGAGCAGTAATGCTCAGTTTGTACATGAAAGACTGTGCTTCATGGTTTAGAGTTACTCTTTGCCTGGGACTACTGTACTAGATGGCTCTTTCTAAATATACTTATTCTGCATTTTCCTAACAGTGCTCTGTATTTCATCACAGTGCTTACCAAACTTTTAAATATTTGTGTATTTAGGCATTTCATAGTTGGTTTTCCCGAAAGATTATACCCTAAAAATTCCACCATGAGGTACATACATTGTATGTGTTTTCGTTTGTGTATAAATACTCGTTCTCTGTATATATGTATGTATACATACAAGTGAATAGTACACACGTGTGTGTGTGTGTGTGTGTGTGTGTGTGTGTTGTGGAGAGAGGGTGAAGAAGAGGAAATTAAAAAGCACCTGGTAAAAAATTAAGAGAATCCTAAGAAGGTTTTTTGTTGGTTTGTTTTGTAGCTCATATAAATCATTCATAATATATCTATATTGACAACAAATTAAGATTTTTATTTTCAGAAAATAATATATTCTTTATTGTTCTTATATTAAAATGTAATATCAAGTGGTGGCTCAGTTGGTTAAGTGACCAACTCTTGATTTTGTCTCCTTTCATGATCTAGGCTCAGGTCATGATCTCAGGGATCAAGCCCTGCATTGGTCTCTGTGCCCAGCATGGAGTCTGATTGAGATTCTTTCCCTCCCTGTGCCCCCTGCAACTTGTTCACTCTCTCTGGCTCTAAAATAAATAAATAAATAAATGTTTTTAAAATGTAGTATCAAACCTCTTATAAATGAGGATGACATACCATTACCATAGGAGAAATGTCAACTTTTGGTTATAATGTTATTGCACAAATTTTAAATTAATTTTCATATAATTGCTTGTCCTTCTCCGACTGACTTACTTCACTCAGCATAATACCCTCCAGTTCCATCCACGTTGAAGCAAATGGTGGGTATTTGTCATTTCTAATAGCTGAGTAATATTCCATTGTATACATAAACCACATCTTCTTTATCCATTCATCTTTCGTTGGACACCGAGGCTCCTTCCACAGTTTGGCTATCGTGGCCATTGCTGCTATAAACATCGGGGTGCAGGTGTCCCGGCGTTTCATTGCATTTGTATCTTTGGGGTAAATCCCCAACAGTGCAATTGCTGGGTCGTAGGGCAGGTATATTTTTAACCGTTTGAGGAACCTCCACACAGTTTTCCAGAGTGGCTGCACCAGTTCACATTCCCACCAACAGTGTAAGAGGGTTCCCTTTTCTCCGCATCCCCTCCAACATTTGTTGTTTCCTGCCTTGTTAATCTTCCCCATGCTCACTGGTGTGAGGTGGTATCTCATTGTAGTTTTGATTTGTATTTCCCTGATGGCAAGTGATGCAGAACATTTTCTCATATGCATGTTGGCCATGTCTATGTCTTCTTCTGTGAGATTTCTGTTCATGTCTTTTGCCCATTTCATGATTGGATTGTTTGTTTCTTTGGTGTTGAGTTTAATAAGTTCTTTATAGATCTTGGAAACTAGCCCTTTATCTGATATGTCATTTGCAAATATCTTCTCCCATTCTGTAGGTTGTCTTTGAGTTTTGTTGACTGTATCCTTTGCTGTGCAAAAGCTTCTTATCTTGATGAAGTCCCAATAGTTCATTTTTGCTTTTGTTTCTTTTGCCTTCGTGGATGTATCTTGCAAGAAGTTACTATGGCCGAGTTCAAAAAGGGTGTTGCCTGTGTTCTTCTCTAGGATTTTGATGGAATCTTGTCTCACATTTAGATCTTTCATCCATTTTGAGTTTATCTTTGTGTATGGTGAAAGAGAGTGGTCTAGTTTACCCACCATTTGCTTCAACGTGGATGGAACTGGAGGGTATTATGCTGAGTGAAGTAAGTCAGTCGGAGAAGGACAAACATTATATGTTCTCATTCATTTGGGGAATATAAATAATAGTGAAAGGGAATATAAGGGAAGGGAGAAGAAATGTGTGGGAAATATCAGAAAGGGAGACAGAACGTAAAGACTGCTAACTCTGGGAAACGAACTAGGGGTGGTAGAAGGGGAGGAGGGCGGGGGGTGGGAGTGAATGGGTGACGGGCACTGGGTGTTATTCTGTATGTTAGTAAATTGAACACCAATAAAAAATAAATTAAAAAAAATTTTCATATAATTGCTTTAACTCGGTATATTCCATTCAGATGATTAAACAAGCATTTTATTATGAAGATTCAGAGATCAGCCATCTGGTATGTTTTATTTTGTAGCACTTGAAAACCTTATTATTATCCAATTAAATATATTTTTCATGAAATAAAACATTTTAAAGTCTATATTTTATAATCATAGATTTTTTAACCTATTAAAATGAAAATATCTCATTTTTCAAATATGTAAAAACAGTATTTTAAAGTATAGTGTTAAAAACTACACGTACATATTTTAAAACATCCATATCTATAAATATATAAGTATGCCATCTTTATTAAAGGCTTGCATAAGATCTATTAAGACTGAAAATATCTAGTTAGGAATGACAATACATTGCATTTGGTGTATGTATTGGTATAGAATATTTTAAAAATATTTAACACTGAAATGCTTTTATAAAAAGTAAATGGAGCTTCTGGAAACTTCTCAGTCTGCTGAACATTTTCCATCCTCTAGGGATCATGTTAATTTGACATATTTAAAAAGTTTAGCCCTGTGACAGTGCCACAACATGAGCAATTTTATTGAAATAGAAAGCAAAGAACAAAAATATTCAATAATTATTTTATTGATGTGAAGGGAATGAATTATTCATGGTTTCAAAGTATCTGTGAATAATTCTAATTACCTGCTTTTAAAGGATATGAGACCCACTGAAAGTACATTAACAATTTTGATTGAACACCTGCTATCTCGTAGTATACAGCAGGCATCAGAACCAAAATCCACTAGGTGTGCGTATGTGTATGTTTGTGTGTTTCTGAATTTCTAGGTGATTATTATATACTGTGCTTTGTTGGCCTCTGATATAATGCTTTTGATAGTTGTAAAAATAGATCATTCAAGGTGATAAAGCCAAATTACCTCTAAGTCAAATGCATTATGCATTTTCTAGCAGTCTCTATTCATCTGTAGCTCTGAAACACATTTTAAAACAGTATAAATGCTTCCTGAGAAGGTTTTCTGGGATAGGGACTTACTTATATACCTCTGTATTCCCTTCCGTGACTAGTGGATGGAAGTAGTCCTTATGTCTGTCACTAACCAGCTGTTTGAATCCAGGTTTTTCTGGACTCAACACCCCCACCTCCATATGTCCCTGTAGTTCTGCTGCTATTATATTGGTAGCACCACCATCATCCTAGTAAAGTGGCCAAACTATTTAACTCATGAATTTGGTATCAAATTTGATTTATGGGAGAAGGCTACATCTAATTAGGCAGGGGTTCTGAGCAATTCTATTGACTTTATCATTTTTAAAAATATTCTACTTTCTTCATTTCTCTCTGCAACTTCCTTAATTCATTGGCATCTTCACTGGAATTTCAGCCAGCCTTTTTATCATGTTTTTTATCTATCGCATCTTTTTTGCAGCATTTTCCATGTCATAATCAGTATGGTAGATTTGCTACAGTAGACGCTTTTCAGATGACATTCCTTTTTGGATCCTTTACATTATACAGCCCAGGTTTGAGGAAAGTCTCTTAATATGACTTACAAGGTGTACAACTTCTTCTTTGAACTGGTCTTTTTCTTTCTTTGCCTTATTGCTCAACATTCTTTCCCTTGAATTCTTTGGTCCCATATTATTGAGCACCTTTTAGCTTTCCCAAAATACCCTACATACCTTTCTTGTAGGACCTTAAATTTGTGAGTTCTTTTATTGTGAGTTTTCTGCTTCTCACTGTCCACTCACTTGGATGTCAAGTCTTATCCTTGAACACTTGACTTAGATAAATAGTCCTTGAGTGTCTTCATTGATTCCTCAAGACTGGATTATATGTCCATTCTCTTTGTTCCTCCATGTTCTTTGCAGACTTATAGCATTTATTTCTATGTACTGTAATTACATGACTATTTGTCTTTCTCCTCATGAAGACTACAAATGTCTTATTAAATAAATTTGTCTAGAGCACATCAGGGCTTCTAACACATAGCTAGCCCTGAAATATGTGTGAACAATGGTACTTATTAAGGTTAGAGGTAAAAGCATATTAGATATTAGCTGGTCAGATAATGTATCTAGCCCAATGATAGCTTGCCTGTGTGATTGAATGGTATCCAACAAATTAAAGAAAATTAATATTGTGCCAGATTCATATTAGACATGTGTATGTGTGTGTGTATGCGTGAGTGTGTGTGTGTGTGTGTGTGTGTGTGTGTGGTCTCCATACCCAGTGTGGCACTCAACATGGGATTTGTACTCATGACCCTGAGATAAAACCTGGGCTGAAATCAAGAGTAGAATACCTAACCAACTGAACCACCCCAGTGTCTCTAGGTTAATTTTTGACAGAAGAGAAACTTCCCATTTTTGTTAGTTTAGAATCCTTAACTTTCTCATAAACCATTTTTATTCACTTTAGAAACATAAGTGAACCCTTGAAAAAATGAAAAGCCTTCTTGTTCTGTTTTTCAGCATGCCAATATGTCAGAACTACAATGGAATTATAATTCTAGAAGGACTCTTCGATGCTTAACTCTGAAAACAAGAATCCAACATTTTTCTCTAGAATAAAGCTCTAAATACATCTTTCTCATAAATGGTTAAAAAAATATAGGACTTGGAATTCTAAGGAGAGGGGAAGGGCTAGAAGTAGATAGATAAATAAATAAATAAACAACAAATAAATAAAATAAACCAAGAGTATTTCTGGTATCCATCCAAAGTTTACTCTCTGAATTGAAATGAAACTGAAGGAGCTAGAAAAGAAATATTTTTACTACATCTTTGGGCCTATGAGACACAGATAATATTACCTTCTCTATTTGGTGAAGAAGTATGCTTAGAAACTTTTCCCTAATAATTCAACAGTAGTGCTCCAACAAAAATCTAGTCCTAGGATTGAATAAATATCTTGTCTGTAACAGATGATACAGGTATTTTATATTTTCACCTCTAATTTTCACAACCACTTGGCAATTAAGGATAATATCTCCTTTTCCAATAGAGAATCTAAGAGTTAGTTTGATTGATTAAGTCTCAAAATCTGAGGTGGAACCTGGCTATGAACACAAAGAATTGTTTTTCTCTGCTATCCCCTACATTCTGCTTGACTGGCCACACTATAATAGATCAACAAAAAAATACTATGTTTATATAATTTTATAGGATATATATACCATGTTACCTACATAGTATATGCAGTTATATTAAGTATATACATACAATAAATATAAATACATACGAATATATACTGTATGTTACACAAATACTATATAGTATATATCCATGTTTATGTTATATATCTTATCCATCTAAATATATAAAATGTATATAAATTTTTAAAATATTATATATACATATAATAATGTGTTTTCAAACATTGAGGTGATAATTATACAATAAATACCTTCAAAAATTACTGTACAGTTGAAAAAGGTAAATTATTTATCATATCCCATATTAATATTTTTGCTTATATAATCCAATTAAATAACGAGTCGGCAAATTTTGATAAGCTATTGGATTCTTTTAATGTCAGACACAAGTGTTTGCTATGCAATAAGTTCACTGATTTGCCTGCTCAGATCCATCAATGTAGATCTATCGAGTGGTATTCCATATTTTTTTGTGGATATGCTAACCTAGCTTACTATCTGCTTGGCAAAAATAGGCCCAAATTTAATTACAGCCTCTCCTTATAGATAGAAAAGAATTTTGGGCTTCTTTCAAAATTATTGAAATAAAATAACTTCAGTTTGGAGCATACATTTGTGTAACTCTGTATAAATCATTTAAACTTTTGATCTTATTGTACATCTCTTAAAATGAAAGACTCTGAATAAGGAAGTGTTTAAGTAAATTATGGCCTATCTATACTTTATATAATAAGCACATTTTATACTGGTGTTCCTGAAACTTATAGGAATTCATGAGTATATAATGCTACATTTAAAACAATATAGATATATTCACACACAAAGTAATATTAAAAATATTTATTATGTTTCAATGATGGGCTTATGGAATTTTTTCCTTATTCTTTATATATTCAATGTGGAATTTTTAGCAAATATTTTACCTATGGTTGAGAAGGAGTATTTTATTAATTAAATTTAAAAAATCAAAGATTTTCAATTAAGATTTGAGAGCTTGAGAGAATGAAAAGGGAAATTTGTTGTATGATTGTGATATTCATAAAAATTAATATAAACACAATTTTTAAGAATTGTTAGAGAAAAATATATTTACCCATCTTATCATAAACATTGTAATTTCCTGGAATTATTAGCCCTCTCATGGATGATTTGGTCCTGAAGTTAAAATTCTTAGTATTCAGGCTGCAAAACAATTAGTAATGAGTATCAAGAAGGTCAGGAGAAGTCAAGGAGATCTTTTAATGAAAGTAATTAAAAACTCAGTTAATGAGCAAATTTCTATTACATGAACATGGAAAAAAGATAATATAACTACTATTTTGTCTTCATTCTGTATCTTTGAAGTAGAAAAAATAATAGGTGGGGAATGTGTTATTTATCACCCTAAATCTCTAGAATAGTTACTCCATCCATTGGAGCAAAAAAGATGGATAAAATTTCATAATTTGCACAAGTTACTGGAGTTTTCCTTTATTAACTTTTACAGTAAAATATATTCTATATGTAAGAAAATTCTCAGTATAAAACAGTTTTAATTTTACTTTAAATGCTAATTATTAAAAAAAACTTAAAAAATCTATAAGTAATGACCAATAGAAATACTATGCACATCACCCATATGATTGCAAAGTTTCTAATAATGACGTTTGAAAAAAATAAAAATCACATGAAATTATTTTAGTACAATGTTTTATTGACTCCAATATATTAAAAATAGAATGGAATTTGGCATGTAATCATCATATGGTTATTGGGATGTTTTATATTTATGGGGTTTTTTTTGTATGAAATCTTTGAAGCCCAATGTGTATTTTATACATTTAATTGATTTCACTTTGAATTAGTTCTATTTTATAATCTTGAGAGCCACATATGGCTCATGACTAGCACATTTGACCATGAGAATGGTAAAATAAGACTCAATCATGTGTCCACCACCTAGATTGAAAGTATTTTAATTCTTTAAATAAAACTATGTGGAGAAAGATCAAGTGAAATATTGTCACAATACAGATAAAGATGAAGCCTGCAGCCACCTGCTTCTGGCAGGTGCTAGTTGCATTTTTATCTTACCTTCTCTGCAGTTAATCGGAACATTGGCAATTATGTATATTCTCATTCTTCTTTATAGTCAGGGTTTTTGTCTGCTTGTTTATTGTACATTTTAAGTGATACTGATCTTGTCTTTGTGGTTTTTCCAGTAAAAGTGATTTAAACTTAAAAAAAATGAATGATTTCAAATTTAAGAAATGGAAAACTTCATTCTAATGGCCATATCAATAAGGGAACCCTGCCCTGAAAAAGTTTCTCATATAAGTTGAAGTCATAAGTCATGGAAAGTTGAAGTAGGCTCATTTAGCAGTTCACTTTGTGATCAAGGCCTCCATTTTTTTCTTCTTTGAAGTCTAAAATGGTGACTTAAGGCTAATTTGTCCTTCGTTACAATATGAGACATGGTGGTTGGGCAGCAGCTGAGCCTACAACATCCCTGCTATAGTTGAAAAGGGTAGCTCCCTGGTTCTTCACTTAGGGGCAAGAGCTCTTCCAGAACACTTCAGCACACCATATCTCCCTTTTTTTTTTCATATCTTCTTCCTCAACGTATCACTGCCGAGTTGAAAGATTATGCCGTTAGTCCAATGAGGCTCTTTATGAGACAGAGCCAGTTGTTAAAATGGGGTCACTGCCATTAATCGGGAGAATAACAACTGTAATTCTGAGTAGTTAACCAGGATCACCACCACCATATTTGTCACAAGAGTCTGGCTTTCTCTTGGCCAACCATCCCCATAAAAACAGTGGTCAAACACATTTTCTAGTTATTAAAACAACAAAATAAGCATCGTTTCCAGCTAACTCTCAGGAAAGAAACTACACTAATTTTCTGTGACTCTTTTCTATAATTTTTAAGTAATCAGTATTCTAGATAATAGCAGGTTAATACTTTGGTTATCACGTGATTAGATTTTAAAAACACCATTTCAGTAACAGACTCTCAGCTGTACAGCCTTCTGCAGTTTATCTTTTGAATCCTTTTGTCAGCATCTCTGCACTTCTGTCGTCTTGCCTTTGTTCAAGCTATTTGCACCCCTAGTATCCATCCTTGTTATGTCTTATCATAATTCTACAAGTATTTTGAGATCCAGGTAAAATGATGGCTCCCCTCTGAAGCTTTTTCAGTTGTAAACAATGCCATCTTCCTTGCAGAAAACATCATTAATACTTCTTTTATGGTTCTTAACTGTAATTTCAGGCAGACTATAAAGATGGGCACTTGAACTTTTTAAAAAAAATTCTACTAGACAAAGCATCTCTTTTTTCAAGTTGCAGCCCATGAGTTATTGATCTCTCTGTCCCCCATGTTTACTTGAACACGGTAAAATTCTATTCTTTTGAATAAATGTGGTCCAGCATGAAGATGTTATAATTCCTGGAAGTATGTGTTCTCTTTATCTCTGGTAAATAAGAAGTGATCAGATTAAAGTATTGCACCCAAATGCAGACTGAGATTTATAATTGCATTTATATTTGGTGATAGTCCCTATGGATTATTTTCAAGAATCATTGAAAGTTACTACATTGTTAGAAATGCCTAAGTTTGGTAGTATAAATTACTCCTATCCAATTTCAAGAAGGCCTGTGCATGTTTTCTAAACTGATCATCGTCAGTAAATTTGACAACCAGTGGCTGTCCAGACAGGATAAATGATCATTTGAAGACCCAGCTTTGAAATTGGGATTCATACACTGTTAAAATGGTAACCACTGAGTGAGGCAGCTCAAGAGGGGAGTAATGTAATTACCCATTTCTAACCTGACAAGCTTTCAAAGTGGAAGTAGGAAGTGATGTTCTAAATATTTTGTTGTCTGGGATTTCCATTCTCTACAAGTCCAATTTACATAAAGCATTTCATTATTTCATTCATGAAGGCTGGGAAGGCGGAAATTGTTTTTCCTTTTTTGATTTTTTGAAAAGATAATAGTCTCATCTTGTTCTCTGGTGCTAGAAGTTGCAGAATGCAATATTTAAATAACATCACCTTGGTTTGTTATACCATCCAGTTATCATTACATAACATATAATGATCTTCCTTTACCTCGGTGTTCTTCCTTTATCTTCCTGGTATCTTCCAAGTCAATCACAGTTAGCTGTAATCCAGATTCCACCACTTAAGATCTTTCTCTGTCTCTCTTTCTGTCTCTGTGGGTCTTTCTCACCCTGCCCAAGTTCTCCTAAAACATTGGAAATCCCTCACCATTTCTTTTTCATAGGCTAATATCTTCTGGCACTTTTTATAAGAACATATTGTCAATGATGAAGAGCTTAATGTTTACCGATACCATACACAAAAGCAGTCAAATGAGAATTAAGAAAGAAGAAGAAAGACATTAATGAAGAAGAAGGGGAAGGAGAAAGAGGAGGAGGAACAGCAGCAGGAGGAGAGGGAGGAGGAGAAGAAGAGGAAGAAGAAAAAGAAGAGGAAAGAAAGAAGAGGAGGAAAGGATTTGTTTTTTGTTTTTTCGTTTTTTTGTTTTTTTTGTTTTTTTGCAAAGAATATATTTCTGCCAATGTAACTCGTCCTCCCATCTAAACTGGTATTACATTGGACAAAAGTTAAACAAAGTAGTTTTCTTTTTATGACATTTTGTGCAAAAAAAATTAACCTGTTTTGTTTCCAAAACTAATTTACATTTTTTTCTCTCACTGGCTCCTAAATATTAGAAGTACTGAAGAGGAAAGAATCTTTTGAGATAGTTCCCATTCTTAATCGGTCAGATCTTGGGAGGTTGATTGAAATTAACTCCTTTCATAATTAATTTGATGTGTCATGCCACTGCTTCATCTAAGAGTTTTATTACACTTAATAAAAGTGTGCTCCTTACCTTGAGACACCATTTATGGGATATCTATCATTTACTGAATAATCGGGTGACTTAGATTTCTGAAGAACCTCAGAGGGTAGGGGAGAGACAGATATGCAAATATGTCAATCATATTAAACACAGTAAATGCCATGGCAGAGGACTGAATAGGGCTCATTGGGAGTCCAGAGAATGGAAGTCACACTTCTTTCCTTAATACCACTTAAGAACTTGTGGGGGAGATGGGGATTAGACACATGAAAGCACAATCAGCCTCTGCATCTTTTGTGCTGAGATTATACTGTGATGCCATTATTTCTTTGTATCTTCATCCAAAGGCTTGTGGCTAATTTATATGCTTGATTGAAAGGCAGCAAGATCTTGTGCATGCCTGCAGCGGATAAAACCCCAGTCTTGCCAAAAACAAAACAAACAAACCAAATAAAATCTTGAAAAAGAAGGAAAGAAAGAAATGAAGAAAAAAACCTGAGCCCTACAGTGGGCACAAAAAGCTTAGTTCTGCAAGAATGTTAAACCCTATTTTATTTCTCTGCCACTGAATTTAAAATGAGCTTGGAGAAGGACTGTAAGTGTTGAGAAGAGTGAAGCAATTTCAAGTGACAGAGTTCAAAGGAGGTGGTTATGCATTTCTAAATGGGTACTGAATCTCCTTTAGAGATATTTTGCACTTAGAAATAAAGAGTTCAGTTGAGACCGTCACCTAACTTTCTGGAGAAAATGGCCTATGCAAATGGACCATATCATATACTGAAAGCCCCAGTCATAGTAATTCTGGGCTTCATTCATTTGACATCCCACAAATATTTATTGAATGCCTACACTGTGCTAGAAGCTAGGGAAACAAAGCTTCATATTTCAAAAGGATCTGTGTGCATTTTAAACCCCAAAATGGTATTTCTTACTAAATAATTTTCACTATAGGAAAAAACAAACAAAAAGCCCTGTATAGTCCTAAATCTGCTTAGTTGCTTACCCTGCCTCACCGTCACTCCCCACAAAATCCACAACGAAGGCTTTTGCTCATGCCTTGCCATTGTGCCCTCTGCTTCCTGATGGACCCCGGTGCTATCACGTGCGGCCTAACAAACCGTACCTTCAGCTGTGGTTGCCTGCTGACCTGTTGACCTCCCCTTCGCTGAGTGAAACCAGAGTCCTGGGTACATTTTAGAGTAACGCCTGTGAACAAAGGGTCATAGAGGACAGAGAGAGTAAATGAATGAATGAATGAATGAATGAATAACGTGATGAGGGTCCCGATGCTCTGAGGAAGATAGAACAGAGTTATGTAAGAGCAGCCGGTTGATAAGGCTGATTTAGGGGGATCAGGGGAGTTTGTGGGAGGAGGTGGCTTTTGAAAGGACATCAGAGTGGTGAAGGGCACTGAGCAGTGAGAATGGTAGCCGCTCTTAGCGTGAACCTGGACCTTTGGTCTCCCAGTACCCATGTGCAAGGTCACCGGATTGAATTCCACTCGTAGGTGCTTTGCAGTCAAGATTCCATTGTCACTCGCAGGTGTGCCCTGTCTCCTATTTTGCCCCATCTTGGATTCCCGAAATCTGAGATTGGGTGAGGAGTAAATAAAAATTTAGACTTATCGTGCCTGATTCTGAGCTAAAAGTGGCCATTTTTGGCTGGAAAAGAGGTCAAATACACTTATTTGCTTTAGAAAGATCAAAAGTTAGCACCAGTCATCAAACCAAAAATCTGTTGAAGGGATGATGCCATTGCTGTGACCTAGAGTTTTGCCTGGTTATCATTTTTTGTTCTCTTCAAATAAAATGAAATAGAAGAGAAATGTGATTTTCTTTTCTCCTTTAATCTGAGCAAAACCATCTGATGAGTCTCATCCTGATCATCTTGAAAAAGGAAAATTAGAAGCTAGATCACTGCTCTTGGCAGCAGGGCAGCAACTTAACTAATAAGACACCTTTTTGCGTCGATCGTAATAACACTATTGTTTTATGAGCCCAAGTTCTTGCTTTGGAGCAGCAGTCTTGAGTTCACCACGGAGCATTCAAAACCGGCCTTAACAGAGTCATCTTAACTCACCCTGGGAGTGGCAGCCTTTCGTAGGAGACATAGAACCTAGTCACTCACTATGAACTGCTTTGGCCCATGATTGAAATAAAGACTGGACCCAGAAGACTTAGAAGATGTAAGCAAGGAGAGCACAAAAATCGTGAAATTTTTGTAAGGAGAAAGCAGTGCAGTGACTTCCTCCATGGTGCTGCAGGTGGTCTGGAGAGTTGGAGCACTGCGCTCTACAAATATCGATGATGATAATTGTACCTCTTACTTGCTCAGTTTCGACAGAATGTCAGGCGACATGTGAGACCATTCCCCTTTATTATTTCTTTTTTTTTTTTTATGTCATGCTATTTTTTTTTTATTGGTGTTCAATTTACTAACATACAGAATAACCCCCAGTGCCCGTCACCCATTCACTCCCACCCCCCGCCCTCCTCCCCTTCTACCACCCCTAGTTCGTTTCCCAGAGTTAGCAGTCTTTACGTTCTGTCTCCCTTTCTGATATTTCCCACACATTTCTTCTCCCTTCCCTTATTTTCCCTTTCACTATTATTTATATTCCCCAAATGAATGAGAACATATAATGTTTGTCCTTCTCCGACTGACTTACTTCACTCAGCATAATACCCTCCAGTTCCATCCACGTTGAAGCAAATGGTGGGTATTTGGTTTATGTATACAATGGAATATTACTCAGCTATTAGAAATGACAAATACCCTTTATTATTTCTAACAATAATTAAAGCCATGCAAGATAGTGGGAAGTATTAAGCATCAACCTCAGACCTTCCAACCTTAGGTATTCACCCAAGAGGAATGAAATCATGCTCACACGCAGACTGGTAGGTAAGTGTCCAGAGCAGCTTTGTTCACAACAGGCCGATCCTGGGACATGTGGAGAGAACATAAATATCCGTCAGAACTGGTAAACAGAATTAGGTATTTTCATCTAGCAGAATGCTGTTCAACACTAAGAAGCCAAAGTAGGAAACCAGAACTACTCTCACAGACTATGGATGGGTATAAAAATCTTTATGCTGAGTGAAAGAAGCCAGGCACAAAACCTCCCACCTGCGAGGAATATGAGCTAATCCATGACGTCAAAATGGAAACCATGGCTGCCTATAGCAGAGGTCATGGGAGGAATGGGTTTTGCAAAGGGACGTGAGATAACATTCTTAGTGATGGAACAGTTCTGCCCCTTAATTTTGGGAGAGGTGTCCCTGGAATATAAACACTATCAAATCACATCAAAGGAATGCACTTTAAATGGGCGTGATTTATTGCATAGAGATTAATTCTCAATAAAGGAATGAAGGAAACAAAAGAGATGAGGAAATCAAACTTGAGAGGGGTACGTGTCTCAAGCTCTCGCTACTGCTAACCAAGTAGCAAGGAAAGTGATGGGATTCCTTTTTTTTGGTTCTTCAGACTCTAAATCTGGAGCTCTTTCCACCCTGGTAGATATAAGAGAAAAGATAATTCTTGAAAAAACTGTTCTTTAGGCTTTCAGAATTGTAACTATTTCTTATGTTAGTAGCATTTATTATGTCATTAACTTAATATTCAGAAGTATTCCAAGTTACTTATAGTGCTATAACTTTTAAGTGGCAGATATAAAAATAAGACTTTTATTTTGATAACTTATCTGTGACAGGAAATCTGGAAATTTTATGTGTGAATTTTTAGAAGAAGCAAGTTGGAGAGGGTCACATTATATAAATAAAATGTGTGTTTTGCTTCATATTTTACTGCTAGAAATATGTTAAATATGGTATATATTTTTAGGATATTTAAATAGATGGTTTGAAATTAAATATGTAGTTTTCCTGTTTCGTTAGCTCAGTGGTGAATGTGAATGTTCTTTGATCTCTTTGCAATACACGTGCGCGCACAGAGATCCAAGGTGTCCCTCTAATCCTCTCTTATTGAACAGATACAAAACTGAGACCACACAAATTTTGGCAATGTGTTTAAGGATATCAAATAGGAAGAACTCAATAATGTTTAAGCAACAAATGAGCAAATGAATATGGGAAAATACTTTTGAAGTTTCCTTTAATCAATAGAGAATTTTTAAGTAATCACTGCCATATAAATCAGAGGTGTTTTTGAGATAGGCTTTATCCTTTTAGTATTTCCTTCCAATTTGCATTTGTATTATATAGATGAGATAGTTGTTAATTTTATCAATTTATACTTATATAATGAATCGATGCATGGGTGACCTTGGTTTCCTGGTAAGATATTCTTGCAAACCTGAGTAACAGTGAATAGTTAAAGAACATAGGGTTGATAAAAGTAGGTAATAGTATCTGAAAGAGAGTTGTGAATGGAATTAAATTGAAAGGCAGTATTGACTATCAAAGCAAACATTCACCCCAAGATGACCTGCCTGCTACAGTGTAAAATTCCATCATACTTCTTTATTCCACTCAGATGCAAAAGAAGTTGGCATCAAAAAATAGGTGATTTTGTATTTTATTTTAGTATTAACAAAACCATCTGCTGAATTTAATCTTGATCATACAAATGCAAATGAAGGAATAGAGGCCTAGACTCTGCAGTAGGATGACAAGTTTGCCTAAAACTAAAACAACAATAATAATGAAAATGGTTTTCATGCAGGTGTGACTAACCAGTGCATTAACATCTGCTTTCTTCTGTTCAAAATTATGGGATTCTTAATATATACCCCCTCCCACACACCCGATTTGGGATGCAAATAAAAGTTGTTCACCTCTTTCCATCAAAGTACACTCACTGTTTCCAGTTAATAAAGGAAAATTTTGAGACTATGTCAAGACTATGATATTAGAGAATTCTGGCGTTGCTCTCTTGTAGAGATATTGAAGTAACATGGTTAATACCACTGTCTCACATGCTGACTCAATAGTAAAAATGCTGATTCTGAGAACAGTTTTGTTAAAGCGTGCTGACATTGCTGGATGTATGATGGAAATTAGAAGAGTATTCTTTTCCCATTCCCGAGGGCTTCAATTTCATTAATGTTTAGGCTATACAACCATTTATGTATATTGGGTTTAGTATGTCTTTGATGTCAGGCATAGAATTAGAAACGTGGAGCACACAGTGAAGTTAAGTGTAGAAGAAATCCAACAGGATTGAGTTGACGCATCTATTGTCTTCCCGTACCCAGGAAAACCCTGCGTCAGAGCTGGGAGTCTAGGACGCATTTAGAGCTACCGCCATGGCATAAATCAAGGATAAGACACAACTCAGTTTTGAAGGCAAAAGTAACTTCTGGAATCAGTTGGATTTCTGTCTAGATTTCAGGTCATAATCTCAGCTGTAAATCATAACAAGGTTTGTGTAGGCAACTAAAGTATCTGACCCTTTCTTTTTTTTCTACAAAATATTTTTATTTATTTATCATTTATTTTTTTTAATTTTTTTATTGGAGCTCAATTTGCCAACATATAGCATAACACCCAGTTGAGCCTTTCTTTTCTTGTATCTGCGTTGCTAATCAATGCTGATAGTACCTTTCTTCCTGAAGTGTTGTGCATGCACCATATTAGCCATATCTGTGAAGTATACTTGCAATACAGTTTTCTTACCCTTTATTTACTGCAAATAGATTTACTGTTTTTATTTAAAACTTTTATATTTGCACCTATATAAGCATCATTAATGTTAATGCTATATAATATTTCTCTAACGCTTTGTGGTTTGAAATGTTTTCAGATGTTCTTTTGAGCACTCTTCCCCACAAATTTTGGCATCATACTAATTTTAGACTTGAAAATATTGAGGAGCTAGAGTCCATAACCTGATTTTCTTAAGGATGATGTTACTAAATGGTGGATTTGCATCTTAACACAGAATTTCTCACTTCAAGGTGAATGTGTGTCCACTCTGAATAATAGTCTAAGACGTCAATTTCAGCCCAAATTTATGCTGCTGCCTTGTTTAGCAGCAAGTCTGAGGCTCACATTCAAGTCCAACAGACACTTCTTCTAATTGCAGCACTAGAAAGAAATTAAACACTGAGCTTACTTTCAAAGTCTATAAAATTGTGGCCATATAGTACCTATATCATATGCATGTTGTGAAGTATCAAATTATCTAAAATATGTGTGATTGGCAGGAATTTCTCTAGGACCCTTGATGCAACATCCCCTATTACTCCGAATTAAATTTAACTATAAGTGTCTATTTGCCAAAACTGACAAGAAACTTATTAGTAATTTTGAGGCCCTTTCTGCCTTTCTTATGTTAAAATGTGAAAACTGATTCAGTCATCATTCTTGTTCATGCCCAAGACTTTCCTACGAGATGAGCACCCTTCCTGTTGAGAGCAGTCCCTTTGCAATTGGAAGGTCTCTAAAAGTTCATGTGCTCAGTTTCCAAATTGCACAGGCAGTCATGCAGCCCCAATACCACCCACCCACCATGAATTGATTGTCCCACAACTGCAGAGATAAAAACCTCATTCTCAGGGAATACTGCTCTTCCTTCAATGCCTGAAGAACTCAACCTCCATCCTTTTCTCTTTTCTTCCTGCTGTAACTTTTCTTTGAATCCATTGCTGGGGCCACAGAGACTCATTTTCTTAAATGAGTCACAAAATGTGGGCTCACACTATGATTAAAAATAATAATGTGTTCCCAATCATTAAAGGGCAGATAATGTCGCATTTTCATATTTCTTTTTGAAAAAATCATAAGCTCTCACATCACTAGGCTGGTGTTCTGGTTCTAAGCAACAACCTTCCAAAGCTGGGTAATAGCTTCCCCTCCTACTGGCCAAAGCACCACCATTGTCCTCTTGACACTGAAGCTGTATTTCAGTGACTGTTCATCATACTGATTTCCCTATTGCATTTCTTAGCATTCTTTCTGGCTCTTTTAACCAGTCTACCCCCTGGTATCTGTTTGTGACTACTGAGATTTACAAAATAAACCAAAATTATTTACAAAAATAAACCAATATAGCACTGCTTCTTATTCCTTCATAACACTTATCTCAAGTAATTATACTACTACTATTTCAGTTTTACCACTATTATGTTGTCGCCCTCTCCCACCAGATCATAGCTTCCAAAAGTTGAGACTCTGTCTTATTTTGCTCATTATTTTCCTCCTTGGAAGGTGACTGGGACATAGAAGATCTTCAGTAATCACTGAAGTAATTGCTGATAATAACCAATAAATGAAAGAAATAGAACCCTAGAACTCTTTTATAGAAGTTAGGAAACAAATTGTTGACATGGCTTGGCTTTTTAGTAATAAAGAAATGAAAATGCAATTTTAAATCAGATTATCTTACCTCCCAAAAATCAACATGTTATCCTACTTCATGTGCTACATTGACACTATTTATTATTTTTATCAGCATTGTGGAGCTCCTTATTTAGACAATTAATGTATATACATCAAGTGTATGTATAAAAACACCAGTAACAAACTTCCCCAAAATGAAGACAGAAAATGTAATTAATAATTCAATTTAAACTACTGATAGCTCTTAGAGATATTAGGCCTTAAAATGAAGAAGAAATGGAGTACTTTAATTCATAGTTTACACAGTCAAGTCTAATTTCCATGTGTCTCTCATAGCATGAGCATCTCACTTGGCTTATGAAAATCTAGCTAGTATTTAAAAATATAAACTTTAAAAAATAAACATTTTATAAAACACCCTCAAATTCAAGCCAACTACTTAATCTAATAGTAGGAGGGGCTGAGGTTGTAATAGCAGTCGTTGTAATGGTGGTGGTGGTGGTAGTGGTGGGAGTATTAACCATAATCTGCTGATGCTGCTGCTTCTGCTTCATCATCATCATCATCACCACCAGGTGGAAGTAAATTTCAAGGCCCATGATGGAGCCACTCCTGTCCTGGGTCCCTTGTCAACAAAGCAAAACTTAAATAACTTTCATGACCTTATAAATGCTCTGCTTGACCAAAACCACAATATATCCAGTTAGCCAATTCCTAAAT
Organism: Canis aureus; assembly: GCF_053574225.1. Classification (NCBI taxonomy): domain Eukaryota; kingdom Metazoa; phylum Chordata; class Mammalia; order Carnivora; family Canidae; genus Canis; species Canis aureus. The sequence continues at coordinate 1,705,965 of NC_135613.1, forward strand.
ACCAAGCCAACTCTGGGCTTCCTACTTACTTCTTTGTTCCTTGTTTATTTTCTCTTTTTCTTTCTCCTTTTTCTTTGTCCTATAAAAGCTTCCTGCCTTCTACCTCATTTTGAAGTTCTCTAGACCCATGGGAACAGAGACTGTTTGCTTCATGAAGTGTTAGACAAAGCTTATTTGTATCACCTGAATTGTCTTCTTTAGTAATTTTTAACAATAATAAAGCGCTCTGAGAAAAGGTTTAGACTATCGAGAAATTGTTCTGTGTGTTCAGCTCCATGCAAATATCTGGATTTCTCATCAATTTTGAAATCTAAATAAAATGTTCCCCTCCACTTTGATATTATAACGGCATCGCCTCTGCTTTGAAAGAGCTGGTAACTCTAAAGATGGAAGATAAATATGTAACCAGACATCCTAAATACAATATAACAGACGTTGTTCCACTGCTAAAAACAAATTATTGTTGGGAGCCACAAAGCCATCCTGATTAATTCTATCTAGAAGCTGGGAAAAGAGTCACAGAAAATAAACATTACAATTACACACACACAGATCCATAATCTCCCAAATATGCAAATACATATATGTATATGGATATTTATAATTATCACATGCCACTATGAAATGCAGAATGTAAATGCCACATTTATTCTCACTATCTGTGGCTGCACACTGGGTTGCTATGGCAACATAGATTAATTAAAGGCCTTTCTATTACAAATCTTAACTTCTCAGAACTTAGAGGCTTCAGTCATCCTCTACCTGTACATTTTTATCTTGAAAAATAAAATCATATCATGTGCTGAATTATGTGTATAGGCCTCTTTATCCTCATTTCCAAATAAAATATTCTTTGATTTTTAAGAAACACTTATTCGTTCCTTAGTATCATCTTCTTCCTCAGTGTATACGAAGGGAATAATCCATTAGGTTATTACTTTTCTTTTTCAGAATAAAAAGAGGGGGAAATTCCATATTCTTATAGTTAGATAAAAGGATATGATGGTGCTTTACTTTTTATCAACGCATATCTTATGGTTATTATTGCATCATTAAAGGAACAGAGAAATATTCACTTTTTTCTTCTATGTAGCTATGATTATGTTAATTTTAATTAAAGATGGAAGAGCCGAAAAATTGCTGGTCAGAGAAACAATGTTTCCAATGGTAATAGTCATAACCATTTTTCTTAGTGAATTTTAAATTTATGTAAAGATCCATATTGGATTTTGAAATTGTTATAACATGTATTTTCCTACAGTGAATCACTCGCAATTACTACCAGTCTACCATAGCCCCAAACACTTCATTATACACTAAACAATTATTGGAAAAATGTGCTTAATAATCAATTTTGGGGAGTGCCTACTTATATAACTAACTGGAATAGGACATTCTTATAATAAATCCAGGCTTTATCACCAGTACCTTCCAAGAATATTTTAAAGCAACATATTACCCACAGAGATAGCTAGGTGTGAGCATGCCACAAATATCCAGTAATTTTTTTAAGAATTTGTTTATTTATTCATGATAGACACGCAGAGAGAGGCAAAGACACAGGCAGAGGGAGAAGCAGTCTCCCCATGGGGAGCCTGATGCAGGACTCGATCCCTAGACCCAGGATCATGCCCTGAGCTGAAGGCAGACGCTCAACCGCTGAGCCACCCAGGCATCCCAGTATCCAGTAATTCTTGACCAGCATGCTAAATGAAGTCTAGAAGTACAAACTGTCTCTTCAGTACCAACCTTACCTGAACTCATAAACAAACATTTTTTCTTGGGATGTAAAAGCATTTTGGTTTTGATTAGAAAATGAATATAATGAATTCCTGATTTTGACCCTGCAGCCTATTACCAGTGTCTAGTCTAATAGCCAAACAAATATTAATCCCTAATGTATTCTTTCTGAAGCTATGAGTACTGAGCACTATGTACTCAGCATACTAGGCAGCCTGTTAAGGTCCTTGTCCTCAAAAAGCATGTGTTTTTCTTAATTTGGACCTTCCTGAAAGCAGAACCTGAGATATGGACTTGGACTTGGGTAGTTTATTCAGAGGTAATGAAAGAATGTAAAGTGAGAGAGTAGACACAAAGACAAAAAGAAAAATTAATAAAGGGTGGATTATTAGACTGGTTATCACAATGGGCTTCTGGAGAAGTTCAATCCCACTGGAGCTTCACTCGAGAAAGGGAAGTGCCTATTGAAATTGTCCTCCCACAGTACATGAAGATGCTGAAGATGCAGTACATTCCCTGGGATTCCTGTCCCTATTAGTTGAACGTTATACATGATGGTAGGTTTGCATGACTTCAGAGAAAACAGATAGAAACGCCTCAAAGGCAGAGAGAGACCCTTCAAAGGGGCAACCAACCCGGCCTGAGAGCATGGAGCTGTCCACCCCAGTGTGCTGAAGTTGGCAACGCGAGGAAACCCTACCCAGCATCTAGTGCAAAGGTTACATACTCTTCCAAGACGCCTAATAGAGCACAATTTGTGACAGGTGGATTTATTAATAGAGTGATCTTGTCTATTGACTGAAAGATCAGATGCAGATGAGGTGTGGTGGGCATTTCTCGGATTGTGTACAAGATAAATCTGAGCCTGATATAAAAAGTCTTCCCACTTAAAAAAATAAAAAGAAAAAGAAAAAGAAAAAAAATCTTCAGTAGGATAATAGCCAAGCTCACAAAATACTATCTTTAAGCCACCTGCAACTATCTCATATTTATCTCTTCTAAAGCTTCAATTCTTCTTGACTTCTCCCAGACATAAGTCTTCCTCTAGGTACATCACACTGTACGTCACTTAACATGTAAACTCTAAATATATTATACTGTTTGCAAATGTTCTTTTTTATTTTACCCAGAAAAACTTTCTCTGAAGAGTCTTATGGTAAAATTTTACATATTTTCAAGGTCCAGCGGGTATCACTTCTACTCATAAAGCATCTATTGACGCCCTCAGGTAGATGGATGTACCCTTCCCACTCTCTCATATACTTGACATTATCATTGTGATGGCTAGATGCATTTGCGGCATCTGCATGTTATTACAATGTTTATTAATGTGCAAACCTCCTGTGAGCTCTTAGAGGCTGCAGCCCTTGTATTCTGTACTTCATGGGTCTCGTATGGTACTTTGTACATAGTAAACAATTTATACCAAATACATGGTTGACAAATGCAATCATTTAAGATGATATAACTTCTTACATAATTGGGCAGACTCTAGTTGCTCTTTAAATTGCAGGATATGTTGGAGAGATGTGTGTTTTATTCTAGTTTAATTTTTATAGGATTAGTTCTTACCACTCTTATTGAATAAAACTTGAAAATCTCAATAAGGGTGGAGAGAATCACTTCTATAAGTTTGACCTCTGTTAACTTACACATTAAAAAACTGTTTTCCAGTGATGCCTGTGTGGCTCAGCAGTTGAGCATCTACCTTTGGCTCAGGACATGATCCCGGAATCCAGATCAAGTCCCACATTGGGCTCCCTGCATGGAGCCTGCTTCTCCCTCTGCCTGTGTTTCTGCCTCTCTCTCTCTTTCTCTTTCATAAATAAATACATCTTTAAAAAATATTTAAAAATAATTGTTTTCCTATTTTTGAGAGCTATTTCCAGTTTCATGGAATGCTCTATGAGCATTACTCCACATTTTTGAAATTCCTTGGTCCCAGGAGTCCTTGTATTAGTATTAACAAGCCTAAAAACATAGAACGAGTTACAGTTTCATGTATCTGATGTTCATATCAGAGTGCCCTTTGTAAATATCCACCTGTTTACTTTTTGACCTCTCAAGGGTACATTAATACAGAAAATTTATATATTTACATAGAGGGCAATAGAATTCGGTTTTTAGGATCCATTAAGATGAAGGTCTGGTTTCATCAGTGTAAATATGATGATGGACTAGCTTCACTAAAGAAAAAAAAGGTCCATTACCAATCTGACTAAAACACTCTATTATTCTCTTATGACCCTTTACTGAATTTCATCTGTGTCACTGGCAAACCAAGGTACTATTATACTGATTATCTGCAATGGGGCATTGAAAAGAAACTGTCTTGTTAGTGGAACTGGACCAGGAATTAATGTCAAATATGGGTCTGGGTCACAGAATATAAACACATTGGGATCCCTGGGTGGCGCAGCGGTTTGGCGCCTGCCTTTGGCCCAGGTCCCGATCCTGGAGACCCGGGATCGAATCCCACGTTGGGCTCCCGGTGCATGGAGCCTGCTTCTCCCTCTGCCTGTGTCTCTGCCTCTCTCTCTCTCTGTATGACTATCATAAATAAATAAAAATAAATTAAAAAAAAGAAAAAGAATATAAACACATTTTGTGCTTATAGACAGACCCTTGGATTTTAGCATCCTTGTCTGATAAATATAAAGAATAGATAAAAATAATTGTTTATTTGATTAGGTGTTCCATAGGTCCTTATTAGAATTTCCATAGGTAGCCTGTACCCTGAATCAAAATAAATGGTTTACTCCTGCCTAAAATCTATGTCAAGTATATGAGAGTGTAGGTTTTTATGGTAAATTCTCTTGAAATGACAGCATATGGGGAATACATAAAGACTGAATACATAAAGACTTTATAATAATCCTCTTGGTTCTGATATCTCCCCCCTCTTGTTTCTCTGCCTTTATTTTTTAATCTTAATTATTTCCCTATTTCATTCTTAGGAAGAAAAATCTGGTTCTTCTCAGATTCTAGGACTCTTAACTCTACCCTACAACCCAAACACCACAACTAAGGCTTGGTAAATGCCAGAGAAGCTAGAGAGTTCCATCTCCTTAAAATTTGGTGAAGAGGAAAGACAGTTATTCCTTATTTGTTTTATTTCATTTTAGGTGCATATACACACATACAGAGAAAGCTTAGTGATCGATGTTGAGATTTATGTATCCCATGAATTTCACAAACGAGTTGCCTATTTACTGATAAGCCATAGAATGATTCCAGCAAAATGACCTCTACTGGATGAATTTTAATTCAAGAAAGTTTAACACTATATCTTGGAATTAGAAGAGCATTTTCAAATTGTCATCTGCCTTCTACACTAGATTTTGCATATTTTAAATATCCTGGGAAAACTAAAGTAAGTTACTTATTCTTTTTGAGAAAGATGAAATTTCTTTTGGTAGTTTTGAAATGAATTTACCCATACTGTCATCCAAAGGGCTGTTTTAGTGAAGTTAAGACTAAATGTAGAGACTTAAAATAGGGATCCCTGGGTGGCGCAGCGGTTTGGCGCCTGCCTTTGGCCCAGGGCACGATCCTGGAGACCCGGGATCAAATCCCACATCGGGCTCCCGGTGCATGGAGCCTGCTTCTCCCTCTGCCTGTGTCTCTGCCTCTCTCTCTCTCTGTAACTATCATAAATAAATAAAAAAATTAAAAAAAAAAAAAAGAGACTTAAAATATTTCTCTTTCTCCTACTACATGATGCTAAGTAAAAAGTAAGCACCTAAAACATACTAAATGTGTGCAACAGGTAAATGCTAATGATCCACAGGGCAATATGATTTGTTAGAAGGTGGGATTTAAAAACAAAAGGACTCAGTCTTGTGTTACCCACTGCTGTGTGACTTTGTCTATATTGTTTTACCTATTTAATGTGTAGATAACACTCATTTTATACAACTATGCTAGGTAAGGAAAGGAATAATAATTTTCAAACGACCTAAGTGAATGCTGTAGCATAGTATATAATGAATAATAGGTGCTCAAAATATATCCTTTTGTTTTCAAGAATTTTGCTTGTAAGGATCCAAGATTTTAAAATCTTGTAATAATGATAAAAATAACATCTTCTACACTAGATTGTATTTTAACAGTCTAATTGCTTTATGTATGAAGGACAAAATGAGGACCAATTCACTGCAGAGACTGCAGTCTATTATTCTGAGTATTTGGGGAGAAAGAGTTTTAGTTCCCTGAGGAAGACATGACTTTTGGAAATAAAGACTAGCCATGGGGTGCCACGTCTGAGGAATTGATAGATGATCAAGTTGGGTCCTACAAATTTGAAGTAAAAAGTAATGAAACTCATCTCAGAGGGAAGTTCCAGAAATAGCTGGAACAAAGTAAGAACCATTTGCATACAAGGGCACCCTCCCAAACTGATGGTAGCAACTATAATCACATTGGCTCTCTTCAAATCTCCTATTTTTAAAATAATTGACACATTATATATGCTGCACCTTTAGTGTTTTTGGTCACTTCCAGGAATACTGCCCTCTCCCCAGTAGCTAATTTTGTTTCCAACTCTATGACTTGACAAGTTCTGATCCATTATAATCATAATTCTTTGCTGGTCCAGAATTCTGACCAATCTGCTCTGGGTTTTTTGTTTGTTTTGTTTTTTAAAGAAATCACACACCCTCGCTTTAAATTTTGTATCTCACTTTCAACATTATCTAAGTTTAATTGTGTGCATTTCCAAGAAGAACTGATTCCCAAGGGTGCAGCTGAAACCAAGAATGCTGGCCCAGGACTGGTACAGGCCTTTTCTATTCTGTGGATACAGAACCACTATCCTCTGTTCTTCTCAATAAACTGTATACCTTTTGTTTTAATATCTAAACATCTAAAAAGTTAGATCATACCCTTTTACTCAGAAACGTAATTATTGGCCTGCCTTCTAAGGAAATGTACTGATAGGGTTTCCAGGAGCCTTTGTATTCCCTTTACAGAAGGTACCATCACCTACTCCAGAGTGATTTATGTTTCTGTTTATCTAGTGAAGTTTACCTGTTACTTTTTTGTTTCATTTTCTTCTTTGTGCACTTTGTGCATTTAAACAAACCCAAAATGATCTTTGGGGGGTTACTTTCTCTAATCTAAGATAAACAGAGAAACCAAATGTCCATACATTCATGTAGAGATTTTTGTCTTGCCCTTTGCATCTTGCAATCATGGGGTAATTTTTCAGCCATCCAACCTACATTTGAAAGTTATCCCTCAGCCCCATGTGATCTGAATCAAGACATAAATGTTGGGCTCATCATCTGCTCATCATCAGTAAATGACTCAATACAAAATGGATGAAAGTTAAAGAATTATCAGTAGGTGATTGTAGTCTCCAATCACAAAGAATATCTATGCTAAAATGAATTGCAGTCTTTGGCTGAAGGATGAACTTCTTTACCTCCTTGTGATGAGGGGAGCGTTGAATGAAAGGGATTATTTCTAAGCTACTTTTTCAAGGAGCCTCACAACACTTTCTCTGAATACCCACTCTCATATATGTAGGCTGAGTTATTGGAAAGAAAAGGCCTAATTATCTTTTAAATAAACAGGCAGTATGTAAAAAGTTCTTTGTACAGCAGATACACAATGTCTGTCTCATATTCAGGATCAGTAAATACTATCTGTTCTTAATTTCAGACATTATCATTTCTCCCAGGGCATTATACTAGATTCAATTTAGAAGAAAAAGTTGGAGAAGCACCTTTATTACACGCTTTCAAATAAGCAACAATGTGGTAGAGATGCCTCAACTATAAAATCACTAATAAAAACAAAATCACCTTTTTATCATATGTCCTTACTCCCAGGGATGTTTACTATATCCAAAACATTTTATATACTAAATATTTATTGAATGGATTGAAATGCATTTGAATTCTAACTGTGTGACTAACAGTTAAAATGTCAGAAACACAACTTTCTTCTTAGTTAAAAGGTGTTTGTGACACATACTTCATAAGATTGGTGTTACAATTAAATTATTTTATGTGAATTTCCTAACAATATCAAGGAATTCAAGTGGCCAATAAACTTTAGTCAACTTTCTTGTCATTTAATAACCACTTTGTAAAAGGTTTGACTTTATAATACAAAGACTATAGTAAAAGTGACATTTCAGATCTAGCCTTGAAATAGCATCTCCCTTTTAAATCAAGATAAATAACAGACTTTGGTTGTTTTATTGGCTATCCCAGCACACATAGCAAATACTTCTGAGTCAACAGCTGAGCAGGGATATGCCATTGTGTGGCAAAGGATAAAAATAAATGCATTCACTCGTCTGTGTCCCTCCCCACTGAGAAGGACAAATGATTTTCCTGGACAATGTTAGTCCAATATCCAATAGAAAGTTAAATCAAGCTGCTCAGGTCATGTTGATGAAATACAGTGCCACTGTCTCCTGTCTTTAGAAGGAATTTGAGTATGATGCCAACAAAAACTGCATCTAACAGCTAAAGAATGAACAGTTAAAAAACTCTTCCCACTTCTTAACCCTTGTGTAACTTGGATTTTTTTAAATAATGATTGAATTTTTTAACAAAATAACACTGATTAATCCTGAAAAGCACTCAAGAAATTGATTATTTATAATAATGAAGTATTTGAAGAAGTTTAAATATCTTACAAAGGAAGAAGAGTTATGTGGGGATGGGGGAGAAAATAATTTCCCCTCTACTTTTCTAGGTTCTTGACTGAGACCCCTCCTATAATAGAAAGGCACATTAACAGGAAAAAAAGAAGAAGAAAAAAAAAAAATAGATGGAAGTTAAATAACATGTATACCTTCAGTATACACAGAAGATGCCCGGAAAACTAAATAATTTCCAGGAGTGACTCAAGGCACCATTTGAAATACCATCTCTCTCCAAAGGCAAAAGAAGATGTTGGGGGTGAGAAGAACCAGTTTATGGGAAGTTATCAGAAAGAGCAGAGTAAACAAGGCATGGGTATTATGCAGATTTAAGACCTTGTCTTCATTGATAAGAGTTTCTTCTGATTTAAAATCATCAGTCTCTTCTTGGTGTAGTAAGGAGGACAGTCTTATAAATGCATATTCCCTTATAAAGGTAAATATCTCTTACAAAAGTATAACTTTTACTCATTGTTTGAAGCTACTCCTGTGTTTGCACTTTCTTAGAAGTAACCAAGATAATCCTTGTGCCAAAGAGGCATATTTTAGAGTGATAAATTTTGCTCCCTTTCAATTGTCAGTCATAGCCCATACACCTGATTGAATGAAATGAATGCATTAAAATAACAATAATAATAATCATCATCATCATCATCATCACCATCATCAAGTACCTCTAGCAACACTGGAACTACAAAAGAGAAAATATTAAACGAAAAACTCATGTTAAAATAGCAGCATAGCCATGTGAACAAGCAGCATAGCCATGTGAACAAGTATAAAGTCTAGAAGATAATATGCAAAATTAATAAGAGCTCTGTTAGAATGATTGCTGTTTTCTTAATATCATTATTATGGTATATTGCTTTTGTGATTTAAGATTAAAAATTACTGTCACAGTCAACCCTCAAAAGAAAGAACAACTCTTCTGAAAAACTGATAATAGCGATGTAAATCTATGCATTTTACAAGAGTATTTATCAGTGTTTTTTGTATTAATGAAAACTTGCAAACAATCTGAAATGTTCAACAAAGTCTGATTAGTTCAACAACTTAATACGTTTTCAATAGAAGGAATACTATGCAGACATTATATAGTACATTTTCAAAGATTATTTAATTACATTAGAAAAGAATAAGGATAAAAAGACAGATGTGAAATTACAGTGAAGGGGAACAAATTTTTCCACTCCAAAATATGCCTCTTTGGCTTAGGATTATATTAAGCTGGTTATTTTTGAGAAACTGCACACAGAAGAGAAATTCTGAAAAGAATTAGAAGTTATTCTTCTGTAAGAAACATTTATGAGGATAAGAGAAATACTCATTGTCAGAGTGTCTCCCTATCTACAAACTCTAGAAAATACTTAGCAGTGGAGAAGCCTGGACTTTCACTCTGCCTAACAACCCCATACTCTTATTTCCTGTGTTTTTCCTGGAAATCTCTCATAACTGACTCCACACCCTCAACCTCTTCTTTTGTCTTTAACTGGACATGGCATTTAAGGTGATGGTTGGGCTATTTCAGGAAGTTACTCACTTTTCCTGGGTATCTCTCATGAATATTGGAGGTATGCATGTTACTAAACTTTCATCTATTATACGTTGCTGAGGGGGAGGAATTTCCTCTGCTCTTCAGTATCTTTCTAGCTGGACTATGAATCAAATTGACATGAGACAGATTCACAGGAGAAAATCAAATTTAATTTCATTTGTATAAGAAATCCACACAGACATGAAATTCCAAAGATGGTCATGTTAAATGAGGTATATATGTCATTCTGAACTAAGGCAGGTGTCTGGGACTTCAAAGGGAAGGGATGCCATTCACAGGAAGGTGAACTAGTAAATGATTGGTAAACGGATGTTTGCTGGGATATTCAGAAACCATGGGATATATGGGACTGGCTAGACTCCTCCTCGTCTACCATACCTACTTCAGACTATAATGCAGTTACCTATGATGTTAGCTCTCATCCTGGAGCAGGTCCTCTATTTAAGTTCTTTTGAGGCAGTTGAGAGGGAAGTAAAGAGCTTTTTCTGACTCTGCTAGGTTTTGGTTGCTTTTAACTCAAACCAATATTCATGCCAAAGTGGACCATTTTGGAGCAGCCTGTCCTTGGCCCCTACAATGTCAATTTAATTATTAGAGAAAGAGCCTAGAAGAATGGAAGGAAACTTTCCTCTTCAACAGTAGAATACATCTTTATGTGTACATACAGTAAAAAATTACTGGAAATATATGACCTATACCGAAGTATTAGAAGAAGTTATCTTTGGATGGTTTGTATTGTTCTTTAATTCATGTCCATATTTAGTCTTCTTTATAATAAAAATTTTAATCCTTTCAAAAATAATAGCAGGAAGAAGCACTTTCTGAAGAGCTTATGTACTTCAATAATGTGTTTCTTTGGTTAGGCCAATGTCAGTTACAATAAATTTCCAAACCCCTGACTCATGTTTTGTTTATAATCCATTCAACATCTCATATTGTAGCAGGCACAAGATAGTTGCCAACAATCCCGTTTCTCTTTTCCTTTGGTTGGTTCTTAGGTAACAGGCAGGGGTGCAAGTCTCTTAGAAATAATATAAAATTGTAAAATTATTTTTTGATCCTATGTTTGATTCCCCACTTATCTTTCAGGATCCTCTCCATCTCCTATTTCTCATTTGCCCAAGTTCATCCCATAAAGAGTTCACTCCCTGCAATTTAGGATGCATCCACTGGCTCCTTCAACAGCTGCTTGGGATGCCAGATCCCAAGGTTCTTGATGTGGCATTTCATCAAAATACATAAATGGTGGGAGAGGTCAGAAATTTAGATTTCTAACCAGATTGGCTAACCAGCTTTGCTGCAAAGAAGCAACCAACAGAGTCAGGCTGAATCAATCTCAGGGGGGGAAATTGTCTGCTGGGGGCCGAGTGATCATGGCAAACTGGAGGGGAGACCTATTATGCACCCAAAACAAAGTAGAGAAGATAAAGCATCATGCTTAGAAGAAGGGTTTTCTGGAGTTAGGTTCTCCAAGAAGCAGATTTTAAGAGAAGTATTTGAGTGCAGTTTATTGGGAGGGGGACTGCAAGAAGCATCTATGGGAGAGTTGAACAGTGAGGCAGAGGTATAAAATCTAGAAGAAGTGTGTTATTTGTATGTTATTTCCTTTGGCAAGTAGGGCTTTCAGTTATCGCTGTTATCTCATCTAGGAGATTGGGAACTGGGTTATTTTTTTGCTAATTTTTGTGACTAATGGAAGGTTGTGTCCTGGCACTTTCTACTTGTCGACTACAGGGCTGTTGAGGTACTAACAGAGGAAGCCCCTTTTAGAAGAGCTGCATATGCTGGTTTTAAAGGCCATTGAGGAAGCATAACTGCTCCTGGCGAACACTGAGGGAATATTGGACATACCAGTAGTATACGCTCCATGGAGAATATAAACAAAGATCAGAAGATGTAAATCAAAAAGGGTAGATCCCGCAAATCAAGTAGAAGCAAAAAGGGAACATTATAAATTCTTGAGGGACATAATATGAAGATTAATGTAGTCTATAGAATTAATAGCAGGGGAAAACTGAATAAAGTCGACCATCTAGAAATAAAGTAAAAAAAAATGTAAATGCCCCTCTTATTCAATAACCTCCATAAATAAAATAACTACTTCCTGCTCATATATATATTCAAATTCAGAAGTATTAAAAATCTAAAGGCAAACAAACAAATATTTCCTGAAAGAGCAGTTTAGCCCGGGGGAATAATTCTAATGCAAGGTGACACTGCAATCTTGCATTTAGAAAAAAATACTGAAAAAATATTAAAGACATTTTTGTACACTAAAGTCACTAAAATTTTAAACAGAACAGTTAGGAAGTATGCATTTTCCATATAAATGACAAGGTTGATGGATACACAATCTATAGAATGCATTCTTTAGAGAGAAGGTTTAGTCATATTCCCTGGGTTAGAATCCTAACTTTAAAGAAATTACTTAAATAAATCTCAGAATCAGTTTACTTTTTTTTTTTAAATTGGCATTACTATAGTGCCTGTCACATAGGGTTCTTTGTGCATTAAAGAAATTAATATGTGTGAAGATTTTAGCTCATGGCAAGCTCTGAGTAAATGTTAGCTCTTATTACCTATTACTATTACTTTACCACCAGCACTGAACACCATCCCTACTGCTATTGCTATTATAATAACTAATATGGCTACAATCATTCAAAAAGTTGAGTAATGAATATAATCTCATTCACTTACTCCTTCTCTTTCTTTTTTCTTTCACACAGACACAAATGTCCCCAAAATATTTTTAAATTACATAGAAAATTTTAAAATGATAAGTTCCATAAAAATACTGATATGTAACTGTAATTACAAAACACAATATCACATTATATTACCTAGAAGAAGAAGTATGTTTCCATACTTTTAGGGGGAAGTTATTGGCACATTTATTTTTAGTAATTTTGCACTACGTATCAGTTCAAAAAGCATCCTAAAAGACAAATACAAAACAGTTAGAGACATCTATTTCTAAGACTATCCATTGTAACAATAATTATGACATCCAAAAATTGGAACCTAAATAGAAACCCATCAAGAAGGATTAAAATTGGGATGCCTGGGTGGCTCAGGCATCCCAATTTTAAGGGTCTTGGAATCGAGTCCTGCATCAGGCTCTCTGCATGGAGCCTGCTTCTCCCTCTGCCTGTGTCTCTGCCTCTCTTTTTGGGTCTCTCAGAAATAAATAAATGAATCTTAAAAAGAAGAGAAAAGAAAAGAAAAGAAAGAAAAGAAAAGAAAAGAAAGAAAAGAAAAGAAAAGAAAAGAAAAGAAAAGAAAAGAAAGAAAAGAAAAGAAAGGTTAACATTATATGTCCATATGATTTAAAGATATGAAAAAATCTTTGCAGCATATGGTAGGTAGAAAACTTGATGGAAAAAATATCCAATCTCCATATAATAAAAGTCTATGTAATAATTAAAATGATGATAATAGCTTTTTAAATGTATTACGTGAATTAAATTATTTGCTTCTCGTAAAAAATTGGTGGAATAAATACTATTGCCTTCTCTGTTCTACAGATGTGACTACTGTCGCTAAAGAACAAAAGTTATACGTTAGTCAGTAGGTTACATATAAAAAACTGAAGAGAAATAACCCATTATCACAATGAATATTTGAGGTGGTGATTGTGATAGTGGTGAGGTGTGTGTGTGTGTGTGTGTGTGTGTGTGTGTGTGTGAGAGAGAGAGAGAGAAACTTTATATATGTTATATTAAGAATTTTACCTTTTTTATCTTATCAGAATTTCTCAAAACCATTAATTTTGTATAACTATTCAAAATTATTAGATTTAGAGCTCTTAAATAATGAGGTAGAAGAAATAAAATTGAAATCGACAATCCAAGAGACAATGTCTGTTTTCAACAAATATTATGGTGGGCTTTTAGTTGAATGATGTTTTTTTTTTTTACCATTTTTTGGTTCGTTTTAATATCTGTAATGTTATAATTTGTATATTGAATATGTTTAGTACCTATCACAGATTATAAATAAGACAAATTCTGTAGTTTTAGTGAGCTTCCGGAAAAGTTGTGTTGTTTTTGCAAGTTGTAGACATGTAGAGAAGAGGGATAGAGTTTAATCTGGGAATTCATAAAAATTTTATGAGAAAAGGAGTGCTGGAAGTGTATTCTGGAAGATTTGGATATAATACCAATAGCTTTAAGATATAAACATATTTTTACAGGCTGAACTTACTATAATATCATAAAGAGTTCTAAATTTGTGTTACTACTAACATTAGTAGACCTCAATTCTGGGAATTCAGTGCCAGATTTTATCCCATGTACTAAACAAAACCAGCCTTACTGTTCTAATTCTTTGTAAGTACTGATGGCCCTGGATAGAGTCCTACTACCATGGAGAACTGGAATGTGCCAAGGTACTCAGTAGCATTTATAGTTCTACTTATTTTATATGATTAAAACTTATGACTCTATATAGGGAGATAGATGATAGATAGATAGATAGATAGATAGATAGATAGATAGATAGATAGACAGATAGATACATAGATACATAGATAGATATAGATCTATAGATGATATAGATAGAGCTGTTGTGTTCCAAGGACTCTTAGGCAGTATAGCACACTAATGACTAAGACACATATCAACAAATAAATTTTTCCTTTAATAGAACTGAAATCCATTCAATTGTGAAGTTGGTTCCAATGGCAGTAAATTAGAGGAAATATCCAAGTTTGAAAAACAATGCAAGTTTCCTATGCAGCACCAATCTAAGCATTTTATAAAAAAGACATGACAAAAAAAAAAAAAAAGACATGCCAATAGAATTGAACTTATGACTCAAAAGTAAACATCTGATAGTATGAAAGATGAAGTTAAAAGAGAGAACGAAGTATTGTATTTTGCAAAGGAACCCATTACAGAATAAATGCATTAGGCATTCTTTTCAGTATTAAATATATATGATTTACAAAGTACAGTCCTAGATGAATCTGTTAGTGTTTACGTTTACTTTAGCATCATATAGCAGAAGATGTAGAACACTTGAAAAAAAAAAAAAAAAGCTATCTTATGCATTTGTCCTCAAAGATACTCTCTACAATTGTCTTAAGATGAAAGAGGGGAAAAATATTTAGATGACATATGCAAGGCTTCAGGTGACCACAGTGGTAGAGTGTTTTCATACTCACGTAAACTGGGAGATAAACTCTGTTCTGCATTTTGTTTACAATAAACCAGTGCCATTTAAATTTTACAGAATTAGTGCATACATTATATATAAACATATATATATATTCATATACAACTAATTACAAGATTTTCTCCTAGAGGCTGTATATTAAAAAAAAAAAAAAAAAACCTCTGTGTGATTTGGTTCTAATGATATCGCTGTAAATGTTTATTTTTTTTTTAATATCATAATAAGTACCAAGTAAGGTATTTCCACTATAAAATCTAAAAAGTCAGGCTCCTTTGCAAGCTAGCTATCAGACGGGACAACAACAATCTCATAAGCAGAGGGCAGTGAGAGATAAAATGTCTCATGAGATGAATTCAAATGAGTAATGAAAATTAAAATAAGTATGAGCAACACTTACAAGAGCATGCAGCAACTCGGAAAAGATTTATGATCTAGTTGAGAAATGCAAAATTCCCTGTTTAATAAGAGTCCAGTGGGTGTGTTCTGTAATGAATTAGGCTTTTCTGGAAAAGTAGTAGTTCCATATTTAAATCTGTGGATTTGGAGGCAGAGGGTCTTTTCCTAACTCTGAGACTGCTATCAATGGCATCATAGACATATATGGATTGTTTTAGGACTTTGGGCTAAAGTTTTCCTAAAACAACTGGTTGGTCTCCGGTTCTCCATGTGTCTTTGTCTCTATCCGTATCTCTATCCCCCTGTTTCTCTCCACATTTAGTGTACATGCAATCCCTCACAAGGTACTGTATCCTTTAACATCCTGCTTGGGATTACAAACTCAAATGCAGCAAGGACCCAGCAGGTATCCTGAAAAAAGTGCGGTGGGCCGTTTGTGACTTGTGGTGAACTGGAGAGTGTAGTCACTTCTAAAGGGGGTCACCGTATATTATTTAAGAACTTAGCCTCTAATTTTTGGTGATTCATCTCTGTGCGCACTAGTGAAGGAGGGATAGAATATCTACCGCCAAATCCTTTTCCATGAAGATTGCTTTAAGCAAAAGGCAGTAAAAACTCAGTCGATTTAGGAAAAGCTATTTCCCTCCCCCTCCGCTGCCTAAATTTACATCAGAAAGGGGGCCCGAAGCAGGAGGAGAGCTATTATTAATCAGTCACCTAAGGACCCTCCAGGTCCCTGCCTGGCTGCCTTAGATCTCCCTCTGAAGCTTGGGGAACTTGCTCACTTTTTGAGCAGGAGTGTAGGAAATTTAGTCCCCCAGGGGCATCCCTCAACCAGTGGTGTTCAGGCTTTGGTTTCAACCAAGCTTTGATGGATAAATTTGAAGGAAACATTATGATTAGCCCTCTACAATTCTTCAGAGGACACCCAGCAAAAATGAATTGAGTTGCTCAGAGTACCCAACAGCTTATTAACATACACTTTATTAGCTTTTCTTCTGTCCTTTTGTGACTCTCCATATAACCTCACTCTGAGTTCATGTGATCACCTCTAAAATAAAAATAAACTATATGAATCCAAGGTCCCATCTCAGGCTTTGCTTTCAATGGAATCTGTATTAATACAACAGCTTATAAAAAGAAAACAATCTGAGAGCTAAAAATGCACATTATGCCACCAGCTTAATATTGATACTGAGGCTATTATGCATTTCATGATTCCATGAAGAGTTGTTCTCTGCTCGACTTACTATACTACCTATATCTTAAGACCAAGAAAATATCCCACGTTTGTCAGGAGGCTTTACATGATCATAAAGCATTCTTAGTACCCTTTGCATTTGAATAGAGATATGTGGCACTAGGGAAGAAAGACAGATACACACATTTGGTTCCAGTTCAGATCTGCTGAGAATAAGTAGGAGAAAATATTAAAAGCATGTCCCTTTACCTGCAAGGCATTAAGTTAGGTCTTATATAAGATTTCACAGACTATTTCTCATTATTGGCCTTGGAAGAAAGTATACCTTATGTCTTAGATTATAAATAAGGACATGCAAGGTATAAACTGCCCAATATCAGGCAACTATATAGTAACAGACCCAAGATACAAAACATGATGTCTGACATCTCAGCTTATGCTCTTTTAAGTCCATAAGACTAGAGACTCTGTGAGATTTAATTATCTTAGACTTCTTTGCTTTGATCAAATATCTGTTAATTTAATTAAGCCTATAGGGAGAGATTCAGATTTTATGGGATAAGGAAAATTCTAGAATTCTGGAAATTAAATTTTATCTCTGGTGGCAAAAAAAAAAAAAAAAAAAGAATGAGAAGAAAGATGAAAAGTAGGTGAAGATATTGTAATTTTAAGCATGACCTACTTTAAGAGCTTTGCCTTATAAGGGGTTGGAACACTTTCAAGAGAAATGTTTATAACTATGAATCATTCAGATTTTTTTTTAATTTATCCCAAGTCATATAGAAATTTGCCTCTTGGGATCCCTGGGTGGCGCAGCGGTTTGGCGCCTGCCTTTGGCCCAGGGCGCGATCCTGGAGACCCGGGATCGAATCCCACGTCGGGTTCCCGGTGCGTGGAGCCTGCTTCTCCCTCTGCCTGTGTCTATGCCTCTCTCTCTCTCTCTCACTGTGTGCCTATCATAAATAAATTAAAAAAAAAAAAAAAAGAAATTTGCCTCTTAACATATTTGGGATGTGTTCAATCTGATCTAAAATTTTGTCAATTTAAAGTTACCCTTTCCTCTTCTAAATAAATTTTTAGGAAACATGTTTATCCAGTTCTGGAAATTGTTGAGGGTGCCTCTATGGGACAATAGTTTGCTTTAAGCAATGAATGTTTTTTTTTTTAATATAAATCTAGACTCAGACATGAAACTATCCATTTTCCATTGGATTTTATCCAGTTTTAGTAGTGTCCAATTACATCCCAATTAAATGCAATTATTTTCTATTAATTTAATTACTTCTCGTATCTTTGAGAAACCTTCATTAGTTTTAGTTATCTTCAATAAACTTTTGATTAAATCACTTTATTGCTAATTCCTTTCCATAAATTTCAATCAGCTTCTGGTCTATACTATCTGTATGCCTCAACTCCATACGAGATACCCAGGATCGGGGGTGCTCTTTGCAGTTAATTGAGCTAAAATGGAAACTAATCTATCTCATTTAAATCAGTGGGACACAATATAATGTGCAGTCTCCATAAAAGTCGATACTTCTGTGATAAGCATCACTGCTGGTTGGTTAAACCTGCTAAAAATAACTCCGATTCAGCAAGACTCAGTGTTTCTGTGTAATTCTCTCACATTTTGGAACTTGATAAGAACATTTGTCGTTGGACTTATTCCTTACTCATTGCTGACTTTTCAAGCATGAGGGGAGCAGGGAGCCTTGGTGAAGAGAAAAGGGTTCCGGACCCGACTGCTTTGTTTGCATCCTCCCTCTGCCCATTCTTCATGCTGCTGCATGGGTTGGGCACATGGCCGACCCTTTGGTGCCCCGGGTCTCTCTTGTAGGAATAATACTAACTACCACTTTGGATTGTTGTCTGGATTATGACATTTATTTATTTTTTTAAAGAGAAAATATATAAATTTATGTATTTATTCATGAGACAGACACACACATACAGAGAGAGAGAGAGAGAGAGAGAGACGGAGACACAAACAGAGACAGAAGCAGGCTCCATGCAGGGAGCCAGATGCAGGACTGGATCCCAGGACCCCAGGGTGATGCCCTGGGCCAAAGGCAGGTGCTAAACCACAGGGGCCCAAAGGCAAGTGCTAAACCACAGGGCCACCCAGGCTGCACACATTTTTTTTTTTTTTAAAGATTTTACTTATGTATTTGAGACAGAGACTGGGCAGGAGTGGGAGAGCAAGCATGAGCTGGGGAGAGGCAGAGGGAGAGGGAGAAGCAGACTGTCCACTGAGCAGGGAGCCCAATGTGGAGAATGATCCTGGGAACTCTGGGATTATGACCTGAGCCAAAAGCAGCTGCTTAACCAACCAAGCCACCGAGGTGCCCCTGGATCATAAATTTAGAAGAATGTCTGATGTACAGGGGTTTTGCAGTTTTAGCTATTATCATCATGTTTACAGTTATAAAACCCAACATATGTTGAGCACCGACCATGTGATAGACTATTCTTTTGTGGTTCACACCATTATATAATTCATCACACACAAAAACTTTGTAACATAGGTACTATTTTTCTTGGTTTAAAGATAAAGCAAGGCTCCGGGGATCCATTGATAAAGTTCCTAACATTAGTGATAGAGATAGACTTGAATGAGGCCCATGTAAATAAAATCCTAGCCTGATGGTAAAGTCTTGTGCTGATTCCCACTATTAGAATTTTCCTCTGTGTCAGATCTTTCTCATCAAGCGTTACTGTTGTTGTAACTTGTTCCCAAATCTGCCCCACCACTGCAAAAATGGTAGATATAGATACTGATGGAGGTGGAGGTGATAGAGGTAGAAATAGATCTGGGTCATTGTTTTTACTGTAGTGAGGAAATAATGATTTTGGAAGAAGGGTAAGGGAGCCCCATAGAACCCCTCCAACATGAAGATGAGAGGGACAAGGTAGTTTGCTAACAGCTTTACCTTCAACAATGTCATGGGGAATTTCCACATTGAATAATGAATGACAGCATTTGAATTGGACAAAGTATATACGATTCTATAAAAATACACAGGAATCTGCCAGGCTCTCTGAGCCAACTGGGCTATCGGAACACACTAACTGATCACCTACAGCAGTGTCTGCCTTCAACAGGGATTGACATACATCTGTAAACTGGAGACAATAGTTGAGGCCAAAGACAAAAAAACATGGAATGGAACATCCTACCAAGTGTGTCTGGAACAAGAATATCAGAGAATTAATGAGTTCAAATCCATTAAAGTGGGAGAGCTAAGGCAAAAAAGACAAAGTACAAAAAAGACAAATCTGTGTCGAGTCATAGGATTGCAATAGGCTATGGAGGCAGGTACTGGATACCTGGTGGAAATGAATATGAAATGGGGACAAGTTAGGAATCAAGTAAGAAAAATCCGAGGGTTGGCCTTTAGTACTTCTATTCTCCTGTGATTTTCTGTCACCTGCTTTTAGGCAAGAATATGGCAAGAAGATATGCCCTGGCATCGTAAAATTAGAATCAATATGACCATGGGGAAATCAAGGCAGTTCCTTTGTCTCTAGCAACTTTAATTGATAGCCCATAAATTGTGTCACTTACAGTAAGTACTTAATGAAGATTTATTGGCTACTTGAGTGAAGGCACTTGGATAGACAATAATAGATTCCTGTCACTGTTAAGTAGATTCTGTTGAAGATTGGAAGATTCAGTCTTTATCTTCTCTTCGAGGTTTGCTTACTTACGGCACATGTGGGGAAATAGGTGTTCTTTGACGTCACTGGAAATATGAATAAAATTCTTGCATTACATATGAAATACAAAGATCCTTTTAAAAATCATTTAGGATAAAACATTAAAATTTACAAAATTGAAAACAAATCAAGTTCTAAAAAATCCTTTTGTGGGTTGGTAGTAGTGGCATTCATCAACTGACATTGCTAGTGAAGATTTAGAACAGCTTGAGGGAAGCCATGTTAGGAATTTAAATGAAAATAACACATTTCCTTGTTAAAAAAAAAAGATAATTATAATTTCCTATTATAATGTTAGTTTTGAAGTGTTTGTAATAATATAAAAGTGTCTAGTCAAGTAGGAAGAAAAAGTAAAATAAGCAAATTTAAAATAATAAGAGTAACACATAGCCAAAGGCTAATGTAAAAAATCTTTAACATGCTACAAATGTGTTCATTTTAAGGGTAGGTCCTAAGCCATTTCTGTACATGAAGCTTTGTTCCCTTTTTAACAGATAGAAATTTATAATACTTCCCCCCCCAATTATCCTTTGCTGCCAAGAAATATAAAATGTCTTGAGCAAAATTAAAATAGTAAATAAGAGATGGGCAAATCTCAAGATTATCCTTGGCTGACATTGCATCAGATAGAGTCAGAATCGTTTCTAATAGAGAAAGAGCAGTTTATGAAAGCTACAACTGCATCCCACATCAGAATGAGACACATTATTTTTATCCTTATTCATAATTCGGGTTGTAATTCAAAGTAGTTTTTTTTTTCAGAAGAAAAATATAAATGAGCTGATATTTTCCCTAATCTTACTCCACATGTGAAAGTCACATGACCTGTGACTTTTTTCTCTAATGTTCCGTGATATTGACTGTTGTAATATAGCAATATTGTAAGAATGTAAGGACCTTAAGATGGGATCAAATCCATGGGTAGGAGAGGTCATATTTTGTTTTCTTCCAAAATGAGTCAAGTTTGTGTTCCTAAAATGAAAAGTATCTTCTGAGTTAATTTTAAGAGCAGGCTGAAAATTGGAAAATAAGTAATCCAGTGGAGATAGGGACAGAAGCAGTAGACTGAGGGTACAGGTTGAAGAATGAAGGTTCATTAACATTGTGCTCTGTAGATGCTGTGGAGTAAATCAGTGGCTTATGGAAGCTTCCCTGTACTCTACAGACTGCAGCCATTTAAAGAACAAAGAACAATTCAAAGAGTTAAAAGGAAGAAGACTAGGGGATAGGTTTGAGGAGAAGAAATTTAAGATAGTCATGGAAGAATTAGCTATCATGAATTAATTTCTTATCCGTCTACTGCATGTGCTGGTTAAAATACCTTGAGTGAGATTAATTCGTATACTTCTGCTGAGAGTCACTAATCCTGTACTGCTCTGGTATTTTAAAACTAGGTTTCTTTGCAAAAAAGATTTTGGCTCAGTTGCTAAATGCATACCCTTTTACATTAGGAACGGTGTAAATAATTCAGGTGTCTTTAGTGTACCTGTCAGAAGAATGAAGAAGATTTGAAATTTACATGTACATAAAAGAGCAAGGGTGGTAGAGAGGAAGACAAGGTCCCTGACTCCTTGGTTCTATCCTGGCATCTTACAGCTATGTAGGGCCAGTATCTCCCATTATAAGATAAAAATGAATCTATATCGATTTCTAATCTCTCTTGAACATCTTTTGGAAAAATGATATTTATTCACAGAAGAGGTACCAATCACTGCAGAGCTCTAATGATTTGTTTCAGATGAAAAATGAGCTTGATGTCAAATTATACTAAGCTCTGGGGCAATGTGTTTGTTTTATTTTCTCTTTCTCAGCCAGGGTGAATATTGTTATTTAAAACTCTATTACTTCCCATAAAACCTATGGCATCTTATTATATAAAGTAGTTACATGCTGTACAAACATAATCTGTATTTTTACTGTCACTGGATTGAACGAGCAGGAGCATTGTTCTTATATATCCTACCCACCCTCACTATGCTACATATACAGAGTGAGATAATACTCAATCTTTATTTAATCAATGCTTGAAAAAATATTATTCGAATATTAGGAAAACAGGTATTTTTTGCACTATTCTATTGGCTTCATTGAGCTCAATTGCACATATCTTTTATTGTGAGCCAATTCAAACCCCGTTTGGAAGAATGTAAGTGTAAATTATAAATTAATGAATATTATAGTGATTTATGAATTCGTGTTCCCATGGAAGACCAAATGTTCTATATTTTCAATTATCTCTACAGTCCCCAAAACTAAGAATATGGTACTTCTGTTTGTATTCAGTGTTCACTTAGATGGTTCAGATTGAAAATAACACTGGGTCGTTGTCACTAACACCAACTGTCTAATCTGAGTATAAGTTTCCTTTGGCTCCCATTAGTCTTTTGAACCCCTGGAAAAAAAATCTGGAAAATTATGAGTATAATCTGGGCATATGCTTTCAATTTTGATATGAGGAATTAGAAATGACTGCAATTTATATTAGATTATGCTCAAACATTTCTAGTCAATTCATCAAAACACAGATATGTTTTCCAAATACTGACTAATTTTGGAATTCATATTAAATTTGCAGAGACATTTAATCCATATGCTTCATAGTGTAGCTCATCATTTTGTAGGCGAGAATAGGTCTAAGTTCAGGACTATTTTTTGACTAAGACACTTTGAGTGTTTTTAATTAACATTTAAAACTTTTTTTCTTTAAGGCAGGAAGTTATGTTTGACAAAGTTAAGGCCAAACACCGAAAGGTTAGTGTTTTGTCTAGAACTCAGCATACATGAATCTTAAATGAATTTTAAACCTGGCTAAAATAAGCTGTCTCACTCCTTGAGAAAGTGATAGAGAATAAGGAAGTTTGCCATTAAGGAACTTACAAGTGAGTATTTAATACCAGCTAGAGATCAGGGAAAGGGAGATGGAAAGGAATCAGTCTGTTAAGGAAAATAAATCTTATATAATAATTAGGCCATGCACACGTGAGTAATTTCTTGTAAGCTTTTGAGGAGTTACATAATTTTGGCCTCAAATTTTTCTCACTTACTTAAATTTAAAATCTCTCTGAAAATGCCTACCTCAGACAAGTCAAGTTGTATCTAGTCAGGGGAGCCATGTCTGTGAGAGAGAATGAAAAATAGAGAGAGAAAGAGAAAAGAGGGAAAGAGAGAAGTCAAAAAGGAGTAGGAAGATGTTACTTCTGAGCTCATGCCCAGAAGAATCAAAGGATTCTGGGAATCAAAGTTTTGCCTTTTGGTCTGGTTGATACTCTGACAAAATGAAGATGGTTTAGCAGGGTCTAGAAAATGAATCAGAGTTGTCTATAAGGAGTAAGGAACAGATAGGGAAGAAGGTCTGAAGGGAGGTATTGGATGTTAGGGGGATAAAAAGATTGGAGGAGAATTAGGGCTTTGGCAACCAGAAATAAATTGAGGCCTATGTAGTATCAGCCTCCAAAAAGCTCTTCATTTCCTCATCCTTGTTTTCACATGCTCTTATGTAGTCTCCTCACATACTGAATCAAAGCTGGCCTGCGGACCAATAAAATATGATAGTAGTGATGGTATATAATTTCCCAAGCTAGGTCATGAAAGGCATAGCCCCTTCTGCCCACATCTCTTGGAATTACTCCCTCTGGAGGAATTCAGTCACTATGCTGCAAGGACACTCAAGATGTTCCACGCGGAGGGAAGCTAAAGCTCTGGCTGGGGGCCATTGCGACAACCTTGCAGTCCTGTGAATGAGCCACCTTGGAATTACACTCTCCAGGGCCAGTACAGCTTTCCTGTGACCTCAGTCCCTGCTGTCATCTGATTGTACCCTCAAGAGAAATCCCAAATTTACCATCCAGCTAACCTCCCAAATTCCTGACCCATGGAAATCATGATAAATTATCACTTGTTCTTGTGGGTTTAAGTCATTACGTTTTGAGTGGTTGGTTCCATAGCAATAGATAGATGAAACAGCACAAGAAGTTGATTCAGGAACAAAATATATCCATTTATTCAAACATCAAATATATATTAAGGGCCAGATACTTTGAGACTTTAATGGAGAAAAGATTGATAAGTTCCCGACTTAGAGAGCTTATATTCTAATGGAAGTGGATCATTCTTCAATGTTTTAAAAGCATTTTAAATGTTAACAAATTAGTAGTACGGTAATAAAAATCAAGACATTCATATGAAGGGAACATTAAGAGGCTAAAGCGAAAGTCAGGGGTACATTGGGGTAAGAATTCTTAGAAAAAATGCTCACGGCGGACTTTCTGAAGAGATGACATTTAAATCAGAATAAGAAGGCAGAGTAGGAGCTAGTACATCGTCTGGAGGGAAATACACACCTGTGCGTTGAAAGGTCCAAGGCTGAGAAAGAGCTTAGTGCATTTGAAGGAAGGAAAGAAGGTTGAGGGTAGCAAGTGATGAAGATTATGAACAAGGAAGGCAGGATTTTGCAGGATTTTATAGACCATAGAAAGAAGTTAGGATAGTCAGTGGTCATCCACTGAAGGGTTTCAAACAGAGGAAGTTAACATTCTCAGCAAATTCAATTAGTGGTAGGCACAAAAGTACTCCTTCCTTACCATGACAGTTTCCTTAGGGATTGAGTATTCCTGACGACCAGTCAAGGACCCATGACTTTAGTGACATTTCTTGATAAATAGCAGCATCTCTACTTACTTTGAATGTGTTCATTCAGTGGAGAATTGTGAGGTGATTAAGTTTTGCACAAATCTGGGCAAGGATTCCTGATACATACATTTCTTATGCTGTATTTGTAGAGAATTTAGTGTCAGCGGGAATAGCATCTTTGGGCTTGGTTTGTATTTGGAATGCTGTAATGCTACAACAGCATAAGAGTAAAGAGAAGAGTCATTTCTCTGGGGTCTTATGGGTCTAAGAAGTGAAGAATCTTCCAAGACAAAGACCTACTGAATTATAGTCTACAAAACACCTCACTATAATCAGGATAAATATTTTATTTGCCCATATCCTCAGGCCAGTGCTCCAAATAAATAATCATATGTAGTAAGTATAATCATGTTTTTCTAGTTTAAAGAACTCTAATCGTGCTGAATCATGGCACAGACATGATTTGACAAAATGAATTAAGGCAGGTAACATTAAAAAAAAAAAAAGAACACATTAATTTTGGATTTGCAATTTGCTACAATTACTGTTACTAGACCTATTACTTTAATAGTGGATATTCAATTTGGAGATTTTGCATTTTTTTTCCAAAGGGGTTGAGTGTCAACTCAAATTCTGTAATTTGCATTTAAAAAAATACATTTCTCATCAGTGTAAAGTACTATTTGTCACCTGGCAGGTAATAATTTCCTATCCCAACTCTTAGTTCTGGTGAATATTTCCCCTTCAAAGAATATATTAAATCAAAAGAACACAACATTTTATGCTAATGCAATCTTTGTAAAGGCTGAGATAAAATTTCAAGTACTGATAATTATGAAAACCCTATAAGAGGATTCTAGAAATATTGGTTTCCTTTATTCCTGGGGATACTGTTCTGTCAAAACTAAATGATTCTGTATATTCATTTTCAAAAGACTAGTTCCAAGGGATAAATTTCCAGAAAACACCTTTCTCAAGCAGGCCTCTCACTGGAAAACCACGTTTAATAATTATGCATTTGCAAGAGACAGTAACATATAGCAGACATATTATTTTTCTTTGGAATGATTATTTTCCTTTTAAAGTACGTAATGGGGGCATCCTCGGGTGGCTCAACAATTTAGTGCCTGCCAGTGGCCCAGGGCGTGATCCTGGGGTCCCAGGATCGAGTCCCACGTCGGGCTCCCTGCATGGAGCCTGCTTCTCCTTCTGCCTGTGTCTCTGCCTCTCTCTCTGTGTCTCTCATAAGTAAGTAAGTAAATAAATAAATAAATAAATAAATAGATTAATTAATTAAATAAAATCTTAAAACATAAAGTACGTAATGGTTCAAAATAGTAATTTTTGAATAATCAAATGTATTTAAAATTCAATAATTACACATTTATTTAGCACTACTTTGTTTAAAGATTTTTCTAAGAGGGATTCAAAAAAGAAAAAAAGGCTTTTTATTCAACCAGCCATTAGTACAGTTCAGGAGACAAAGAATTTCATCCTATATTGTGTTTTCTATGGAACAAATAAAAGTAGACAACCATCATAATGATCTCAGAGGGAAGCCAAAATGAAAGGAAGGCTTCCTGGAGGAGGTGATACTTGAACTGAATTTGAAGGCTGAGTGAGAGGGAAAATATAGTATACACTATATAGATGTTATAAAGTGGGAAAAAGGGGAAAAAAAAGGAGCAAGATTAAAAAGGGTCTTCTTTGCTGTATTATGATGTGATCTATTCATGATGTAAAAGAAAACCATGGGGATATTTTTACTTGGATCTTAAATCTATTTTAGAAAAACTTAAACAAACCTAGCTTATGGATTTTTTTTTTCAGAAAATCATCCTCAGTTGTGTTTGCCATGCTGATATTATCTTAACTCTATATTTTTGAAAGAGAAACTCAATACTAATACTCATGAAGGTGGCTGGCACATCAACCTTAGAGAGCAAAATCCTTAATTAAGGCTCAGATCAGCCAGAGCAAAGCAGCAATCTTTCCCATATTGATCTGGATAAACTGCTTAGGAGAGTGAAAATGCCATTGTCTCTGTTTATTTTCCTTACACAGCCAGAAGTTGAATTTCCACCGTTTGGGCTTCAGCAAAATAAACCCAGAGCGATGCTCCCCTCTGCGGATTGACCACCCAACCTCCTTGGTGTTTCCCTCTGGAAGCGGTGCGAGGCCACAGCTGCCGTCAGGGGGGCTCGCACAGTCTCAGCATACTTTCTTCAAGGCCAGCATCTTGGGGAAATTGCCTTCGAAACACTGTTGTGAAGGTGCCCTTGAGGACAATGTGAGAGACATTCAACATCCTGACTAGGGTACTTGAAAAGATAAACCATGTTGCTCTTTTGAGCAAGAAGTCATTAATCCAAGTGAAAGGTAGGAAGCCACACCACCACCAAAAAACCCTTCTCTTTGTGTAGCCAAAATCATACCATATCAAATGCTTCTTACGCTTTTGACGAAGTCAGCAAAACCATCTGTTGCTCTACCGTCAAGTAATCATTAAAGTGCTTTTAACCAAATTGCAGGGAGTTTATAATTGGATTGAAGACTGCTTCCTCTAGAACCTTAGTGTATGTAGAGTTCCCTTGTCCAGGGACATATTCTTGTTAAAATGTTTGCAAAAGTGAAGGCAGCTATTAGTTGCAGATATGATATGATTGTGCATCAGTAGGGTCTTAGGGTAGATTTCCAGCTGTGGAACCTGAGATGAGATCCACGTGCAGTTGATTCATTGCTTGGTTCTCTCCCATTTCCTTTCCCCCTTCTTTTAGTCTACTGACAATCCCATAGAGGGTAGCTTTAGTTTGATTCCACAGGGGAGGTTTCCAGAGTAAATTGTGCCTCAGTATCTCTTAAATCCAGCAAACAGCACTGAAACCTTCACATTCCAGCACCTTTCCACAGAGGATCCTAAGGAAGCTTAAGTTCCAGCGCACTCCAACTCCCTACATTCTGGCTCCACTAGCCTGAGAGGGTACAAGGAAGAGAAAATCAGTGTCATGAACTGGGGAGACCTAAGTAAATAAAAGCATTCAAGGGGACTTGGTTGAAGTAAAGAAATTATTTACAATTAGTCAATTATTTAATTGATCATTAGATATATAAAAGTTTGATGAGATGGGATGGGGACCTTGCAAAAGGCAATTTATAATCAGGATCATCGGAAAAATGTTGACATGTAGTTCAAGGATAAATATATAGATAGGCATCACCATTCCAGTTTTTTAAAATATTTTATTTATTTGAGAGAGAGTGTGTGTTAGAGAGCAAGAGCAGGGGGAGGGGCAGAGGGAGAGGGAGAAGCAGACTCCCCGCTGAGCAAGGAGCCCCATGCAGGGCTCAGTCCCAGGACCCTGGGATCATGACCTGAGCCAAAGGCAGACACTGAACCACCTGAGCCACCCAAGCATCTGTCATCACCGTTTCAAAGCTTTCCATTTACCAACATGGCCAAAGAGATTGCAGAGGTGGTTGTTTTCCTTACAGATTCTTGGGAATGGTGGACTCTAATGGAAAGACCACTGGGATCATTGTCAGAATGGAATTCTACTATCAATTTTGTTTCTTGCTGATGAATCAGAATATAGGAACACGGTATCTGCGCCTTTGTGCTATACTGACTACTATGGTGTAGTCGCTGATCGGACTCTCCTTCTTTGAGGCTGGGGCTCCTATTTCTACAGCTGCTGATAATGGTGGATATCAATGATTCATAGCTGAGTCCCTCTTCAGGAAACAGCCTTTCGCCAAAGTTCACAGCTTCACTTAATGCTAGGGTTCCCTCTCTGGGAAGAGTCTACACCTGGTAGGAATTCAAGTATGATTGTCTTACCCATTGCCTTAATTTTGAAATATTTGAAGGATTGGGCCATTACCAGAGATACCTGTTGGATTGGCAGAGGCTTCCTGTGCATCTGCACCACAGTTCAACTTCTCTCTCTGTCCAATCCTGCTTCTTTTACTCCCTGAAAGTTCTTCTCTACAGTTCTCTCCAAGAAATGCCCTGAAGGTACAGTCTGTTTTCTAAGGAATATGATGTAAAAATGTTGGTGATACGTTGGTTCCATGAAGCAGAATTTGGATGAGATCTTATTCTTTACTGTGGTTACATGTACATAAAATAAAACTTAATATTTTTGTGTATTTACTACTGTTCCATCTTTTTAAATTGAAATATAGTTGTCATGCAGTATCCTAAGTTTCAGGTAAAAAATAGATTTACTTTACAATTCTCTTTATAACTTCATGCTCACCACAGCAAGTGTAGTCACCATCTCTCACCATACAATATCATTACACTATTATTGACTGCATTCCCTATGCTGTAATTTTATCTCTATGACTTAACTTATTTTATATCTAGAAGTTTGCATCTCTTCATCCTCTTTGTCTGTCTTGCCCATATCCCACCCACCTCCCCTCTGGCAACCACTGTATTTAGGTTTCTCTGTTTGTTGGTTTGCTTCGTTTTGTAGATTCCACATATTAAGTGAAATCATGTGATGTCTTTTTCTGACTTATTTCACTGAGCATAGCATCCTGTAGTTCCATCAGTGTTGTCACAAATGAAAAGATCTCATTGTTTTTCATGGCTGAGCAACGTCCCACTGCGTGCCCGTGTGTGTGTGCATGTGCACGCATGTCTTTATCCATTCTGCTCTTGATGGACACTTGGCTTGTTTCCAAATCTTGGGTATTGTACCTAATGCTGAAGTTAGCACAGGGGTGCATTTATCTTTTTGGACTAGTGTTTTTGTTTTTTTGTGGGGTTTTTTTTTTTTTTTTTTGAGTAAATACCCAGTAGTAGAATTACTGGATCATATGGTATTTCTATTTTTAACTTTTTGAGGAATCTCCATGTTAATTTTCACAGTGCTTGTACTAATTCCCACCAACAGCACACAAAGATTCTTTATTCTCCATCCCCTTGCTAACACTTGTCATTTCTTGTCTTTTTGACACTAGCCGTTCTGACTGATGTGAGGTGATATATCATTGTAGTTTTGATTTGCATTTCTCTGATGATTAGTGATATTGAACATCTTTTCATGTGTTTTTTTTGCCATTTGTATGTCTTCTTTTAAAAGAATGTCCTCCGCCCAGGTTTTGATTTGAGTGTTCTGGTGTTTTTTTTTTTTTTGTTTTTTGTTTTTTTTGTTTTCTGTTGAGTTGTGTGTTTTTTTTTAAATATATTTTGTATATTCATTCTTTATTCGATATTACATTTGCAAATATCTTCTTCCATTCACTATGTTGCCTTTTTGTTTTGTTGATGGCTTCCTTAAATGTGCAGAACTCACTATTTTAGTCATTTTAACTACATACTTCAGTGGCATTAGTACCCTCACAATTTGTGTAAAATCACCATTCTCTAGTTCCAGGAATTTTTTGTCATCTTAAACAGAAACCCTTTAGTCATTAAGCAGTAACTGTTTAATTTCCCACTCCCTTCTGACTTAAGCAACTACTAATCTGCTTTCTGTCTTTATAACTTTTTCTTTTCTGGATATTTCACATAAGTTGAACCATAAAATATGTAGCCTTCTGTGTCTGCCTTCATTTAATGTAATGTTTACAAGATTCATTCATGTCGTAGAATGTATCAATACTTTGTTCCTTTTCATAGCTAAAGAATATTCTATTGTATGGATATACCATTTTGTTTATCTACTAATGCATTCATGGACATTTGTGTTGTTTCTACCTTTTGGCTATTATAAATAGTACAACAATGGACATTCATATGTTTGAAGTTCATATTTCAAGTTTTTGCTTAAAAACCCATTTTCAATTTTGGGGAGTTGGTATGACATTTTTTAAAAGATCTTATTTATTTATTAGAGAGAGAGCACGTGCATGAGCAGGGGGAGGAGCAGAGAGAGAGAGAGAGAGAGAGAGGGAGAGTCCCAAGCAGACTCTGGCACAGAGCCTGATGTGGGGGGCTTGATCTCAGGACCCTGAGATCCTCACATGAGCAAAATTAAGAGCTAGACACTTAATTGACTGAGCCACCCAGGCCCCCTGTAGGTGTGACATTTCTCATTCCTATGATAATTCTTTTTGACTTGTTGAAGACATGCCAAACTGTTCTTCATAATGGCTGCATTGTTTTACATCACCATTACGTAGGAGTTATTTTCATTACAAATAGATTCTAGGGAGTGGTGGACTCTAATGGAAAGATCATTGGGATAATTGCCAGAATGGGATTTTATTTCCATTCTAGTTTCTTCACATTGTCACCAACACTTGTTATTTTCTGTATTGTTGAATGTGGCCATCCTAGTAGGTGTAAAATGGGATCTCATTGCAGTTTTGATTTATAAATTCCAATTAATTAAGGATGTTGAGCATCTTTTTACGTGCTCATTTGCTATTTATAATTCTTTGCTCATTTTCAATTGAATTGTCTTTCAGTTGTTGAGCTATAAAATTCTTTACATATTTAGAATGAGATTTTGGAGCTAGATTACATGTAATCCAGCTGACAATAGACCACATGACTGACTGTGTCTTGACACCATCTGGCATCCTATCAAGGTGCAAATGTGAAATGCTCACCAGTGGTGAATTGAGATGATATTATGGAAGGAAATACTCTGGCAGGTGTAAATCTCAGGCATTTGAGAGTTTCTTGGAATCTTATAATTATAAATATTATGGAATCTTATGCTTCTTGCTAGGAGTTATCAATGTATTGGAGAAAGACAATGAAAGTAAGTGAAAAATTAAAAATCAAATCAAGTAAAAGCTAAATTAAAAAGTCAGAATTGTTCTATAGCAGCATATGAAACAGAATCGTCTATAGTTTGAGCTTAGAAAAAGCAGAGGAACAAGTTGAAAACTTAATTTTAATGACAACAGATCTCCTAGATAATCTTGATTTTTTTTTTAGATCGTGTTGAATTTTTAAAACCAATATGTCTGATACTCCAGGTCAGAATTTCTAAAGAGAGTAACCAGGACCATGAGATCTGAGATAGAACCATTGTGTTGATTCACTCAAAGATCTGGAATCCCAGATTTCCTTATTTTTTCTATGCCTGTAGAACTATCTTTCTTTTCTTGAATAAAGACTAGGACCCACCCCATACACTTGCTTGCAGGTGATGCAGAGCCTTGCTTTGCAAGACACATGCCTTCCTCAGGATATGCTCCCACATCCCCTTCTAGGTATCAGACCAATAACTAGGTCAGGGCATAATATATGCTAACAGGGAAAATCCTAGACCTACTAAGGAAGGAAAGAGACTGCACAGAAGGACATAATATTTAATAATAATAATAATAATAATAATAGTAGTAGTAGTAGTAGTAGATGTGCCAAAAGAAGCTGAAAGGGTATATGAGTCTCAGCTCAGTGCACTTGGATTTTGTGTGTGTGGGGGGGTAGAGTTGGGAGGGAAACATAAAATTTGACAACGGAGCATTCATCATATAAGGGGACTCTTCCATGAGGTAGGATTTGCCACTATGTAAAGAAACCTGGAAGATGCTAATTTTCTGCTAGGATGATTCATAATCTTGGAGAAAATGATGATCCACAGTAAGCAAAGGAGAAATGCCAGTATTCCCATGGCAGAAACTAGAAAAAGGGACCAAAAGGCTTATAGGAATGAGCATTTAGAGATACTTTGTCATCTGTAAGATTCATTTATTAATTATATCTCACACAAAGATAGAAGGCATCGTAGTTACTAAGCGATAAGGAATTTGCTGGTGAGAGGGTCACTAGCAATGCTGAGAAGCTACTATACCTGACTTCTGAGGGCCAGAGCTAATTGTAGAATATATTGGCACAGAAACTGGTTCCATTACACCAATAGGGACTGTAGGGCTCCCCAAATAATAGAAACCAAATGGGGACATTTAGTTATTAGGAGCATGGAGGGAGATATCATTGTAGAAGCAGAAAAGTTGGAGTGACAGCCAAGTAAACCGAATGCACAGATTACCATCGAGGTTACAAATAGAGTCACCCAGGTAGGTGAGGAGCCAACAAGGATATGGATCAAGCTCCATAACCAAAATAAATTAAAGATGAATAATCATACAGCCTCCCTGATAAAAATGATGATCTTTTAGACCCGCATCCTATTGATTGAAGGAGAGATGAATTTTTTACCTAGGAAAAAATACATGGTATAAAGTAATGATTCTCCCAGTCCTTCTCCAAATGGACCAGTGATATTTGCTTAGATCACTAAATACTTGGAAAAGGTACTATCTAGACATTTTGAAGACTGTATGAAGCCGAGTCCATTTTTGCATTCATGACCCAAGACCTGAAGCTTTATTATGCCTATCTTCCTTCCCCTGGAATATAATTTATGGTGACCAGGAAATTAAAAAAGAGTCCACGGTGGGTACGGTGAATATATAGAACTACTCAGTGACCATTTTGACATAGATATGTTTGGTTGCTGAGGCAGTCCCCCACCACGCACACGCACACGCACACGCACATCAATTTCTTGGTGTGTGGGATAAGACCTACCACAATGGTGGAGGAAGGCCAAGTGGAAAAAAATAAAACTACCCAGGACTATAAGAACCCTAATACAGGGGATCCCATTTTATTTGGATCTGCTACACAACTTCACATTTGTTTACAATATCTTTCATATCTATTTAATCAGATAAAAAAGCCCAGGATTCCTAAGAGAGAGTTGGCAGGATAAGTGCATTTCAGACAATGGGAGATGAAACCTTTAAGATTCAAGGGCTCGTCATATGAGTATATTTTCTAAGGGACTGGTGGTCTACAACAAACCAGGATATCACCTCTGAAGCAAAATCCAAATACTTGTGTCTCACGTCTCTCACGAGGAAGAAGAAAGCACCGTGGCTGTTTATTCATTTTCCGTTCTGTATGCACCATATTCCACACATTGCTTCAAACTACTGAATGATACAGAAGACTACTACACCTTAAATGCAGTTTATAATTGGAAAGGACTTAATATTAGGTCCCAGCGATTGTACCGATGACTCTGCCACTTGGACCATAAGATATAGCAAACTATATGACATTAGATGTCATCTATAAGGAAAAAGATACTATGTGGAATTCATGCCAAGCCCATTTAGGGGATTGCAATGTAGAATCCTAGTGTCCTGGTGTCAGGCCGCGCTATCTGTAGCGTAAATCTATACAGCCTTTAAAAACCTGATTCTGGAATGCTATTAGGTCCTCATGGAGATAGAATATTTGATTAGAAGCTATCGAATGGCTCTATAACCAGAAACCACTACCATGCACTTGCTTTTTTCAGTTCTGATAAGTCGTAGTACTAGAGGCATCAGCAACAATCCTTCCTAAGTTGGAAATGTTGCAGGGGTTGGGCAGAGGACG
Organism: Canis aureus; assembly: GCF_053574225.1. Taxonomy (NCBI): domain Eukaryota; kingdom Metazoa; phylum Chordata; class Mammalia; order Carnivora; family Canidae; genus Canis; species Canis aureus. The sequence goes on from NC_135613.1 coordinate 1,740,400, forward strand.
TTCAGAGGGTAAATGAAATGAAATGCATGAATAAGTGACTTAGAATGCATAGCATCGACCATTGCTCCACAGCCTCCTCTCCTTAAGCTTGTGACTATACCATAGGGAAGAACCTACGGACAATTAATGCAGTAGAAAAAAGGCCAAGTTGGTATACAGCAAGCCTAAATGCATGGCTAAATGCACGGCTCCTCCCCCGTGGCCTTCCTCAGGAATGAGTCAATGGCTGGTGGGAAGAAATCTTCTCAGTGTCAGAGTTTTGAATTGTGTACTTGGCCATCCATTTTGTGAGAAAGGAAAGGAAAAGAGCCCGAGGAAGGGATATATGCATGCTTGTGGGTCGTGGTAAATGGCATGATTACAAAAGCAGGGAGAGGGTGGACTTCTGAGAGAGAATCCACCCAAAAGAAGCATTGCAGAAGCAAGTAGACAGGAAAAAAAAAAAAAAAAAAAAAAAAGTAGCAGTGGGGCTGGGGGACAAGTTGTCAGATTCAGGATAGAATTTGAAGGTAAAGTGGAAAGGATTTCCTGATGGATTGTACATAGCTTGTACGTAGAAGACAACAAGAATTTGGGGGAAGTTTCTAAGATCTTGTGCCTAAATTACACACACACACACACACACACACACATTAAAATACACAGATAAAAAATGTTAATAGTAGCTATATCTCAATTTTCATAGCATTTAATTCACGTATAATTTTCATTCTTGCTATATAGTATCCAGAATGTAATTTTGACAGCAACATATTATGTACTGGTTTACTTTAACCATACCTTTCTCATTGAATAAATCAGTTGTTTATCACTTTTGTAGTCAATATTAATAATACTGCAAAAATTATGTTAATGGTTAGAAATTTGTGTTTAGGATTAATTCTCTAAGATGTCACTGGCAAAAACACTTTAAGAAATATATCTTGGTTTTCTATTACAGTTGAGGGTATTATTTATTAGTTATATATGTGTGTCTTTAGATGTACATTAAAAACAATTATTATATGTAACAATATATTACATATATCATATTATTACATAATATTATTTTACATGTAAAATATAATATTACACAATTTATATTTTATATATGTAAACATAAAATATTTGCCAGTCTTATAGGGACATATTATAACTTAAAAATGTCTTCATTTGTTTGATTACCTTTGAGACAGAAATCTCTTTTCCATATACTGAGGACTGTTTAGTATTTCATCTTGTAAATGGTCTTTTTCCACTTTATTTCTTGAATTTTTTGGTATTTTTTTATTGATTTGTATAGCTTTTCTGTATTAATAAAGACTTTGTCAGTTTGTAACATTAGCTGGAAATACTTTTGGCAGCTTTTTTTGAAATATATTTTTTATAGCTTTTTGTTGATATGACGCTTTGCAATTGCTTCTTTATTTCTAAATTTAAAACTATATCCACTTGTCAGAAATTTTTTTTCAATGGCCTATTCCATTTTCTCCTAGTTATCTATGCTTTCATCTTAATACTGATTTTTTTTTGCTTCTCAAAATATCTCTTGCTGTATAGTAACTTCACCATTATATATAAGAAAGCCAAGATAGAGAGTAAATGTCTTACCCATGCCTTCTTCTGCCCCCCTCCCATATCTCCCAGCTTAGTTGGCAAGAGAGAGAACTCAAAATAGAAGCCATCTGCAATGCTAGCAAGACATCAAACAATAATATTTCACATAGGAGATGTTAGACCTGGTGTTTTTTATTTGATCGATCAATAACTATGTATCATAGGATAATAAAAAAGAGGAAAGCTTCCTAAATGCAGGCGGTGAAATACTGTAAAACCTATTGCTATTAGCTCAAATAATTCATCAACCTTTCTCCTTTATTTATCAAATAAATGCAACTACATTTCACAATGGGTTCTACTATTCTAATATGATTCCTAAGTTAAAGAATATTTACCATTTGGTATCCTGTTTACTGTTTGTACTAATTTTGGTCAAAGAACACAAGGTGAAGACTCAGGAGAATCAAACAATCGAGTTAATAATATTTTAATAGAGAAAAATGAATAAATCAATGGGAGAGAGAAAGGAGAGGAAAAGCTGTGATTTTTTTTTTTAATACGCTGGATGTGAAATAGCTTTCTCACACCATTATCAGCACAATTTGAAGTTATTCAAATGGAGTCTTATTTGCTTGAGAAGAACCAGCAGGTTTGCTAACAGCCACTGAGACCCCTATCTATTTTCCCTTTGAAGGCTTTAAATTTGACATCGTGTTCTCTGCCAAGACTTCAATGGGTTGGAGGACAAATAAATAAAACCTTGGGATGGCAGGGAGCTTTATAGAGAAAAATGATTGACCAATTTACATATTAGACCTTTTACTCATATCATTATACTGGTAGAAATATGGCAGGTTTGAAATGTAAAGATTTGAGCATTAAGAACACTTGGTCTCATCCCCAGATCCTATTATAGCAACAAGGATGCTTGAAAGAAGAGATTTGGAGGACGTCTATTTTGTCAGCTCAGCACAGCCCCCCATTATACTCTCCTCTATCTCCATCAGCCTTCCTAAGGAATATAATTCCTGGCTCCAGGGATGGGCTTTCCATAGTTTGTTCTCTCACTTTCAAGGCAGAATGGGGGAAAAAAAAAAACTCTACTTCTTTCCCATTCTGTACTTACCACTATATTCTCATTTTCCTAATTAATATTAATTAGTATATATCAAGAAAACAAAATGAGATTGCCATTTTTCTTTTTTTTAATTTTGCCTTTATTTCTTTTTTCTACAAATATTTTTTTAAAAATTCAATTATCATTCTTAAGAGTTAGAATTTTTAACTCCGTGAAATCTTTATTTTTTTTTCCATGAAATCTTTAAGTCCAGAAGTAGTGTATTTAGGACACAAGACCCACCCACCCCCAATATTAAAATCTTCTCTGAGCAATATTCAAACATTGTCTGGTTTATAAAACCAAGAACCAGTCTAACAAATCTTGCTTTTTGTCAAATAATAATGTAAATGACACATAAATTCACTTTAGTATTTTAAGACTGACAAGTATTTTGAAATAAATTGCCCTGTTGAAAATACATGGCTCTAAATTATTGGCTAACTTGAGTGTGATACTTACTAACAAATAAAAATTGATAGAGTTATATGACAGTGTATTTAAGTGTGTCAGAATGGAGAATATTGTGTCCTTGAAATTAAATGAAATAATAATGGATCTCTCAGTTATTTACAAAAATTTAAATAATTCATTATACTAATGTCAAACAAATTCTAATTTTTAAAAGTATAGAAATTTTTTTTTCATTTTCCAAAGGAAGTTATTTTTATAGCATTCACACAGTTTGGTACAAGTATCTTTATATATAGATTTTGTTCTCTTAATTGTTTTAATGGTGTGATTGCCACACTGAATATCTTTACATACAACCCTGACTATTTCCATTAAGTTTTAAGTTCTAATATAAATTATACCCAAAACTGCTTTTCTCTTTAAAGCAAAAAAAGAGCCTAATATAACACCTTCTATAAAAATGCTTTTTATTCTAGAAGTCTTTGAAAGCTATAAGCTTATGTGATATATATATATACATATATATATATGTTAGCATGTGAATATGCTAAAAAATAGCTTTTGTACACTGGCAATGAAGAACATAAGGTCACATGAAACTTGTTTATTTTCTTCAGCATATTGTGAGGAAGGTATTCTATTTTCTCTGGAAAGATGTAAGTGGAAATGATTGAAAATACATTAGAAAATGTTCTCATCAGATGTATAGTAACTCCTTGATTGTTAATAAAATGCATACCTGGATATTTGTTGTGATAGTGTTATAAACATTCATTATTTTTTAGCATAATGAAGTTAAATCCTGCTCAGTGTGATAGAAATGAATGTGTCCTACATGCTTAGAATATAATATACACATTTGCACATGTGCAAACACACTCAGACAACACAGACTCACATATACACAATTCATGATCATAGCTTGAGATAATTTTTTTACTTTGAAATATTTTCATGATATATGAATCAAAATTGGACATTTTATTCTCTAATTCATTGGAAGAAATTCCATGTTAAACATGTTCTTGGATAGACTTGTCGTCTGTCTATGAATGAAAAGGATGATGAAAATACAAACTTCAGCATGCATTGCTCTCTCCCTGTGTGCCAGGTACATTATACCTCTTGTTTGATTCTTAAAATATCATAAGATAGGTTAGAATGTTGTAGTGAGTTGGATGTTGGCCCCACAGAATGTGTTCATATTCTAATTCCTGAAACCTGTGAATGTTGCCTTATATGATACACAGTTGAATGTTACCTTATTTGGAAAAAAAAAAAGGTTCTCTGTAGAAGGCACTCTTGCATCATTTTATCAGTATGAGGCAAGAGGAATAATAATGGAAGGTTATCACAGAAGTAGAATTTCCTTCTTCATTTCTTCCACCTAAAGATCAAGTCTGAAGGAAAGTCCTCAGTGTAAATAATTTATGCTTTGTTTCTGCCTTCATATATAGAAGAACCTGATCTAAGAATTGAATTGTAGTTTTTATGTAGCCTATAAATAAAACATTTTTAGCAGGTACCACAATTTATATATTATTTACTTATTTATGATATGTGTGCACATTGCATATATGTTGATACATGCATGCATTAGTTTGGTAAAATAGAAGGTGTATATTAAACAGATATAATTCACGTGTATAATATTTATAAAATGTCTTGCAACGATTTGGGGTGCAAGTAATTTATTTGTTTGGTTATCCTAGAGTATGGTGAAGAATTGAAACAATGAGATGGGGAAGAGAAGGAAGTCAGTAAAAGAAAAATCGATTAAAGATCAGGCCACAAGATGGATAACTGGGTTTGACGCTGATGGTTGCACTTTGATAGACAGCGTAGAATCGCCTTGTAATAGTTTCAAGAAAACTGGGTTAGTCATGCCCTCCCATTGGTTGAGTTTTATCTTAGAAGCATTGACTCCCTGATACTAGAAGCCTGCTCATTGTACAGGCAAAACATGCCCATGTGGTTAGAGAAAACTCATGTAGAGGGGAGGAAGCACTTGAGGGAAGAAGTCACCAGTGTGTTTGAGAATTGCCTATTAAGCTGTATGTGATCTACAGGATGGGTGACACTATTTGGATTTATCCTGTTTCCTTTCTGTATCCAAGGAGACAGCTGTACATAACCTTCTGAATACATGCACCCACTTTTAAGAACCATAACAAAAGATTCAGAAATGCCTTTGGGTAACAAATGACTTTTAGTAATGACCTTATTTACCCTTGCTGCGTCCAGCACTATTTGGGTCGCATTATAGATGCCCAACCAATTCAATTTGGTACCCAGATGGAATATCTCATGTTTAAACAGGGATACTCTTTTTACTAAGTCATAACTTAATTCACTCAGATCCCTTGGCTTGGGGTCTGGCATCACTATGGAACTAGCTTTCATTCATTTTCAATTTAAATTAATTTTCAGTAGCAAACCAATGGCATTTGGAGACTAGAAACCCGAAGAATATGTTTCCAATGTTTTTATTTAAGTCTTTTGAAAGACTGTATAATTGAATGCATTAACGTTTTAACAGTCCGCATTGCATACTAAAGCCCTCTATAATCAAGTGGCTGGTGAATAAATTCTTGGCACTCCCATCTAGCTTACTGTAACAAATAGAATAGACGTCTTTCTGGAATAAACCTTGACCACTCAAGCTAATGGGAATCCAGTTAGGTTTTTGCCAACTTTAGGAAACATCCATTATCAATAGATGCCGAGAAAATTATATTACATGTAAGTGTTTTAGAGAGAAGATAGAAAGTGCCTCAAAGTTGACAGAAAACAGAATCTGTGATGATATTATGATTGATTTGGGGGAGAAATAGCTGTGGACGCTTATATACACGAATTGCTTTAAAATATTTTAGGCTTGTAAGAAGGAATATTAGTGACGTGAAAGATGCTGAAATATCTTGGTAACTTGTGATTTGTATGTAAATCCATGCTAAGAGATTGTTTAAAATTCATATTATTGATCTAATTGATTTCAGTAGCTCTAAGTGAGTCATTGACTATTTTGTAAATATATCAGGTAAAGGTTGGGTCAGTGTTCACAAATTTGTGGGTGCACTTCTGGATTTGATTCTGCAAGTAGTTGGAATGTTACATAAAGGGAAAAAAAACTACTAATAAGAGCAGGCTTTAGACATTTGTGTTTTGTTTGACTGAACACTCCTGATGGGAGCTTTTCTTTGCCGTATTGAGGTCAGGTATTAATCAATCCAAGACAGATGAGGAAATGTTACAAATTTAAGATAATATTTTTGTAAGTCTTTTTCAATCTTGAGGGCCGAGATTCAGGATCAGATACTCAGGTTTGCTCATCTTTTATTTTTATCTTCTCATCTGAGCAGAAGAGAAAATGGGTGTTTTAATTTTGAGTACTCAATTTAGAATATTTAGAAATTGCTAGTCCAAAGGAAAGGTTAGGATATATCTTCAATGTATTAAAACTCTTTTAACTACTGTGAATAATTTGCAGTTTCATCTCAGGGCAAGATCAGTTTAAGGAAGCAGAAGGAATAGGTGTTTCAGACCTCCGAAGTGATTACATTTAGACCACAATTTTACTTCCAGGAATTATTTAACTTCAAAGATTAATTAGTGCATATTTTCAATCTTTGAAAATAAATTCATGAATCGTAATCTTATTCCTCCATTCTACCTACCATAAATGTGGAGACAGATTAAGCCAAACTTGTGCCACATGATCATATATATAAAATGACACTGGAATTTTAAAAGAAAGTGACTTCAAGGGGAGGGTTTATCAACCACCATGACTCCACGTTTGTGACTTTGAGTTACAAACACACCATAACAGCAAACAGCACGGCTGTTGTAAATTAAACCTGGAAAAGATGGTTTCACGGGCACTATCAATGGGAATATGGTCTGTTTTCATTAGTAATGACAGGAACCAACCCAACACTGTAGGAAATCTTTCAATCTATTCCCAGTGAAAGACGCTTGCCTCCCTGTACACTTACGGTGAGCATCAGGTGATGCATGGGACTGTTAAATCACCATGGTAGACACCTGAAACTCATACTACACTGCATGCTAACTGGAAACTAAATAATCACTGAGAAATAAAGACCCTGGTCTCCTTAAAAAAAAAAAAAAAGTACTTTTAAACTAAGTTAGGAACTATCTGATTAAAAAAAATTACTGACTTTCCCCTCAAACCTAAAGTTTTGGACAAATCACTTTCCCTCTTAGACCTCATGGTTTGGATTAGACAGGGATGAAAATCAGGGATAAAACACCGTGAATGATTTGTTTTGTTTTGTTGGTGACATTGTCTCTGATCTATTGACTAGAGGCTGCCAGCATAATTCTGAAGCTACTCCAAGCATAACCAAAAAAAGGTGAAATGATGTCATTTAGTCAATGACTTGTATGTGACATTTAAGCATCATCCTTTCCTGTAGTGTGTGACTCTGTTATGGTAATTCAACAAAATTCCTTTGTAAGGAGTTTGATTTTTCTTAACAATCAAAATAGCCTTAATTTTAATAAGATATATTCCTCCATTAAATAAGTTTCTCAGAGCCAGTTTGTGTTAAGAGTTTGCCCACCATGAGAATAAGAGGTCTAGGGACTGTGAGGCTTTCTGCTTTGTAGAGGGAAGCTGGGGCATGATTCACACAATATTGGATGTTTTTATTAATACCAATTTTCTCTTTTCCTTAACCATCATAACACTTCAGTTCTATGATGAATTCATAGGGGATAGAACCTTGAATAGTTTATAATAGTTGCATTACTGAAATTCAGTTTCAAGGACAATTAGTAGCAAGTCGATACTGCTGACAGTCATGAAAGAGCAACAGAAGCCAGGCCGGTCAAGTTCATGGTTCCTCAGGTCAAATAGGGGTCACTTACTAGTTGAGAGAGTTTGGTCAAAGCTCCAATATGATATAATGATAAAGCTCACTTTATCAGAGTGTTGTGGAGATAAAAATGGATTAATCCATGTAAAATATTTAGGAGAGTTCCTGTCAAAGAATAAGTAAGCAGCCTTAAATATTAGACGCAGTGTATGTTATTATTTGTGTCATGAGTAAGAATATCAGTAGAGATAATTTAGACTTTCCTCATAATGGAATATAGATATTAAAAATGAAGAAAAAGAGGGAGAGCACAGATGTATTGAAATGTTGATGGTCAGTGAAAGACATGGTGTTTTTTGTGCTTATTCTCTTTCTTATAACTTCTTTGGAAGTTTGACATTATTTTCAGATAATTTAAAAAAAAGTGCAGCTGAAAATAATTGGCAAGAAACCTTGGTCCTAAGATCAAAATACTCTTCCACTTTCACGAAAAACACTATTACATCAGATATGTTAATTAGCTTGGTTGTGGTGACCATTTCACAATGTATACATACATCAAAATATCAAATTGTTCACCTTAAGTATATGTAATTACTATGTGTCAGACCTCAATAAAACTGAAAAAAATAGTATCAGCTGATATTTAAGGCAGATTTCCAATGTATCACGCATTGTGCTAAGATTGTTATATTCATATTCATTGTCTCATGCAATCCTCACAGCAACTTATAAGTTATTGACAATTTCTGTTTTACAAAACAAGTTATTCTGAATACGAAGTGTTAGGACCTACACAGTCTAGCTTGTACATAGTGCGATTTTATACAAACCTCCTGGCTTAGACCTATTAGGATCCGATCTAATGAGGAAAAAGTCTGAAACATAATAGATTTGAAATCAACTAGATTTGCCTCTGACTTGCTGCTCTGCCATTAATAGTTTTGTGACATTACTTAAATCCTCTCTCTGAACCTCAGTTTCTCCCTCTATAAAAATAATAAATTATCTTCATGTGAGGGGCATCTGGTTGGCGCAGTGGTTGGGCATCTGCCTTCGGCTCAGGTCATGACCCTGGGTCCTGGGATCGAGTACCACATCGGACTCCCTGCATGGAGCCTGCTTCTCCCTCTGCCTGTGTGTCTCTGCCTCTCTCTCTCTCTCTGTGTCTCATGAATAAATAAATGAAATATTTTTAAAACATTTAGAAAAATTATCTACATGTTAGTTTTCAAGGATGAAATTATTTTAAGAGCCAATACTTTTTTGCAAAATGATTGGGACAAGTAAGGGCTTAATAAATGATAGCGACGGTCACTTTAAATTAAGAGATAGTGTCAAAAATCAATAAAATTACATTTTTATCTAATTAAATATATTCAAGTTAGAAATAGAAATGCATAACATCTGAGGTGATAAACTCATATAAATATGTGTAAGACGAACCAGAACTATAAATCATTCAGAGTAGATTTAGATATAGATATCTGAAAGGATCAAAATTTTGCCTCCTTTATTCTTTTTTTAAGTATATTTTTATAAAGTCTATTAAATGAGCATTTAGGCAGAACATGGCATAATCTTTAAGAGGTAGCAGGAATTGCAAGATTTATGAGATGATTTGACATTCATTATTTCAGTGGAAACCTGTTGTGTTGCTCTTGTTGGATAAAATACTTTTGGGGGGATTTTTCATTACTTACTCGGACCAGTTCTGGTTTCCTTCTAGAAAACCACTTGTCAATTTCTTTTATATGATTCTTTCAAGAGGACTCAGTAAATTATTCAAGTATTTTTGGGTCAAGGTTCTTAATTCTATTTTTCTAACTCCAAACCAAAGAATAAACATTTCCTGATTTCTTTCTTATAAAGATATTTGGGTAAGAACCTCTAAAATAAAAATCTCAGAGTTAGAAGGTGCCCTATGGAGGGAGAACAACTTCCTGTATAAATTTGATTGCGTCCAAGAAATTCACTAGTATCTCTGGTTTCCAGAATCTCTCCAGTGCAGTTATCATGAAGCTAACAGACATGTTAAGTATAAAACTCTTCCTAATCAGGCATAATTCCTGGGCGATCATTGTCAGTGGATTTGATGCCTGCATCGATATTAATTGCACAAATTTCAGGCAGGATTAAGCAGGATATGAGAAAAAAATCATAGAGACCAGGAGGAAAAGGTTTCTTAAGCTATTTTAGCAGCTTAGAAGTAAATCATAAAATGTCAAGCTACAGAAATTGGCTCCGATAAATATGATTTTTTCCTGAATTAGTTCACTAAGCTTTTATCCTTTCTGAACACTTTCAGTCAATCCCAAATACTTTAAATGCCAAGCTTAATATTGAACAGTTATGCTACAGCACATATAGAAGATTGAAAGCAGTAGTTATTCTAGATGAGAATGAGTTATTTTATCTTCATTTAGACCCAGAAATGAAAGGAAATAACTGTCGTGTGAAAAGATTGTAAACAAATGAATACTTGTAAAGAAGCCAGGTCGTGGCTCCCAAATGGGAAAATTTAATCATTAAAAATGTATAATCATTTCAACCAAGTTATGTCTGCAGGACATGCTTCCCTCCCAACCCCCTGAGAGTCAATATGACTGTGCTCCTAGGAGGGAATATATGGTTCTAATTGTAATTTAATTTTACATTCTTATTTAGGGGGATTTAGAGTTGAAAATGACTGTAAAAATCGCATACCAGCTGTCACTTGGCTTCCATTCCACGCGGTCTTTGCTCGATGCACATGAGTAAGTCGCAGTAATGCTGAGAGAGTGTGTGCAGGAAAGGATACTTTGCATTCCTAGAACTTCTATTGGAAATACTCTTCATTAAAAAAAAAAGTTATAGATAAGCATTACCCATTTTCCAAATTTCTCACAGAAAGACTAGTTTATGTCATTTGATTCCCAAACTATGATTTTAAAATTCTTAGGCAAGAGTGACATGGGACCTTAAAAAGGGCACTAATTTGGGAGTCATGAGAAAAATTCAAGACCCAGCACTCACACTTATCAGCTGTGTGATTTTGGACAAATCAAGTAATTTTTGAGGGCTTTTTTTACTTCAATTTAAACTAGTTTGATTTGACTTTTAAGTTTCCTGAGATCAAGGACCGTGTCATATTCACTGCTTTATTTATAGTACCTGATGCAGATTGGTGAATGAAGTATTTTTGAATGAATGTTGATACCATAGTTTACTCAAATAACTCGTTATTTTTTCCCAAGCTGAGGAGGAGTATTTAGGGTACAAAACTTCCATGAAACTTTTTATCAGAGGATATCCTCAGTTAATTTTATTGGCATAGAATACAGCTTAAGGCACAAATTCAAACTTTGTTTGGAAATATGAAGAAATCAAATGGGTTATTCTTTGTTTAATGTTCATAGAAGTCTACCAAATGGTGCTGTTTGTAATCAAGCAGCTGCTGTTTAATTCCCAATGACAATATAATGTTTCAATGGTTTGTTAGGAAAGGGCCCATTCACTGCTTGACTCTATAGTTTTCTAGAACTTGTGTCAAGATGTATCATTAAAGTGAAAAATCAGGAAATTATTGTTGTCTTATCCACTGAGGTCTGAGTTCCTAAAAGATCTGTCATGTTCTCTTCTTGTTTCTTATTCTTAGCTTAATGCCTGTGATCCAATAGATACTATATAACATCTGCCACTTGAATCAATACCATAAAGATAAAAAGGATCTTTTTAAAAAGAATGTGACTTAAAAAATAAAATAAAAAACAAACATTTACTATCGATAATTCAGAAATTAAGTAATTACAAGTTAGCACCGAAAAGAATGAAAGAATGATGACTGTTATCGGAACATAAATTACTCACCAAGGTAATATAATATATTTGAATGTCTAATAATTTCAGGCTTCTTTCCCCATTGTTGAATAGAGTCTCTTTATTTACCACCTTAAAAAAATTATCAGCAGTTGAGCTTAAAGATGCTTATATAGTCACTGATTGAGTTTTAAGACACTTAAGTTCTTCAAAAACTTAAGTTCAGTAAAAATCAGGGAATTAAAGGAAATTGGTGAAGATAACCAGGCAAGTCTATGTTAAAGGTGAATTGAGGACACAGGCCTTCTAATTTTTTGTTCTATATTATTCAATTATTAAATCCTATTCTGGAAACATTTCCATAAAATATCTGGTTGAAATTTCTATGTTAAAACCCTCTCTGACCTTCTTAAATTCAAGGCCTCTCCTGAAGTAAAATATTAAATGTATAGTAATTTTCTGTCTTGTAGAAAACACTGGAAGTTTTCTAGGGGAACATATGTCATTTTATCAATTGGTACAATATTTAAATTGAGGATTGGACATTTTTATTCATAGCTCCTTATTTATCTTGATTTGGATATAATGTAAACATCATACGTGGCTTAACTGAAATGATTCACAAGAGTGTTTTTAAAATAATTTATTCCAAATAATTGCTCAGCAGAAATTTAAGATAAGGTTTGTTTCTCTGAGTTATTATCCTTATTGAGTGATGGTTAGCAATGTTTTAAAAACACTCAGGTATTGATGGTTTCATCAAGAGCAAAATTATTTAATAAACTTCACAATTCTCAACTTCAGTGTTAGAATTGTTTCCCCTGAAGCATTTCTCAAGGTAAAACCAGCTTGCATTCTCATTATTCTCCAGCTCATCTTATTACAGTAAGAGAGCAAATATTATTGAATTGGAAAAGGGGACTGAAAATAAACAGTGAGAAAATATTTGTTTCTCCAGATGTTTTAGAAACACAACTTTCTCCCATGTTTCTCCAGTGAGCACATAAAATCTGGCATTCTCCAAGCCAACAAATGCATGCTAAGAATTAGGATAAAACAAAGCAAGTAGGATATATGAATGCTAGAGTCGAAATTGTTAAAGTGGTATTTCTGGGTCTTACGAGAGCCAGGGTCCAGTATCCCTCAGGACAGAAGCTGGCTTCTCCAAATAGTTAGACTCATAGACCACTTTCACTGGGGCAGCAGCATCTACAACAGCATATGACTTCGTACTTGAGATTAGTACATTGGGGTTGGCCAAGTGAGAGTCTATAAAGAAAAGACAGTGATCACGTTTGAGGGTCACTAAGGTGATGATCCATCTTTTTTTTCCCTAATACTTACGGGGTTCTCTGGAGCTATCCTGCTTTGCCTCGGACTGACGGGAAATATAGAATAAAGGATGTTTGACACTAAAGGCAGGAGAGTCCCAGGAAAACTGGGATGAGTAGGTTCCCCTAAGTCAACATATGCCAGAAGTGATATAAAGTTCAGAACTGCAGAGGCAAAAATGTGAATGCTGTGGGCAGGGTATCATCTCAGTGATGTGAAGGGTGTAGGATGACATGATGGCTTGAGTTAAGTATCCCATCTCTGGAGGATACGCCGTCTAGTTACCTGCACTGGCAAACAAGTGGGTGAATCAGGTTGTCCAATACATTTGAATTCCTAACCTTTGCCACCTCTTAGTTTTGAAGCTTAGGGCAAGTAACTTCACTTTTCTTAGCTTCAGATTTCCTTTGATGAAATAAGGCTAAGGGTCCTACCTTGAAGTTTTCTTGCGAGCATTGAATCAGAGTTCTTTAAAGAAATGAATGACAATGAAAAAGAACTGTTATTCTCACTTATTTATGTGGCTTAAAGGTCTAAGAACTAGAATAGAAAATAGGAAGGACAACTGTGTCATTGTGTATAGATTTTCTATAAAATTGTCAATTTTCTTTTTCTTTACTTAGTTAAAATTTTTTGATGGTTTACATAATCTTTAAATTAATATATCAGTGAATGTCTTCAGAGGTACTCTTAAATATCTATTAAAATATTCACATATCCTGATATGCCTATGCAAATAAAATAAAAAGGTAAATGCTGCAGAGTATAAGAGCTTCATGAGGAAATTAGAGATACCAAGGTAGTTAAAGATAGATATTTAATTTGGGAACTTCAATCCATTATATATTACAAATGATCTCCCTTTTCCTCTTTGAGCCTTCCATATTTTAGAGACAGAATGCAAATATTGATGTTTAAAACTTTTTCAAACATATGCTACCAATTAAAGGAGGGAAACTGTAGATAATTGATTGCTTTTTGACCTTTGAGACCTAATTTAGGGGATATATATGGCTGCCCATTAAAGTATAAATTCCAAAGAATCATTATTAAACAATTTCTTAAAATTCTCTCTTTTCAAAAGTTTGAAAAAATCGTACAGGTAATTATAAGGGAGAGGGATTTTTAAGAGATAAAAGGGGATTTAGAGATTGTTTTGTCCATTTTCTTTATTTTATAGATGGCACAGACTAAAGATATGTTATATCCCAAATCACTTAGGTATTATCTCTGAGTTTTAGTACCTAAATCAAATGAGTGAACAAAAATAATAGTTCTCATTCACTATTGTGAAAGATACTGTATTTTTAAAAAACACTACAATATAGAATTTTTTTTAAATTTTGTTTATTTATTTGAGAGAGAACACAAACAAGGGGGAGAGGTAAAGGGAGAAGCAGACTCGCCACGGAGCAGGGAGCTCAGTGTGGAACTGGGTCCCTGAGATCATGACCTGGGCCCAGGGCAGACAGTTAACTGACTGAGCCACCCAGGCACCCCTACAATATTGAATTAAATTGCTTTGATGAACATGTAGATAATAAATAGATAGATGATAGATAGATGATAGATAGATAGATAGATAGATGATAGATAGATAATAGATAAATGCAAGATCCACTTAGAATGGAAAAGATAGATGTTTTATTTGTTCTAGTGCTTGTTAATATGAATTACAATAATTCCTTGTTATTTATTTGTTTCCCTTCAAGCATCATCCACAGTTAGCAAAGAATCATCATTGGATTTACAGAGGTGATTTTCTGTTTGGAGCTAAAATTTCCCAGTGGGAAATAGTATCATATAATCTACCTAAATAGGAAATAATTATTTTCAACAAAGATTTGAGACTCATAAAGTATAGTGCGTGTGTGTGTGTGCTTATGTGTGTGTATATTCTTGAAGGGGGAGATACATTCCAACAAGAGATTATTATGAGCACCCACTCAATAAAGCAATGGCTCATGGCTAACCTCCTGTCCCCAAACTAATATATGTACACTCATTTCCGTGCCCTTCCCTGCTGCCTCTATCACCCTCCTGCTCTCCAAAACAGAATGCAACTCTTTTACTCTACAGCCTGCAATAGGCAAGTCAGAAAAGGTTTTAGCATAATAACTGACTTCAGGCCCCTATGGCACACAGCAGTGTGACAGATGAGTTCAAGTACAAAGATGCCTTGATGAGCCTCACTGCCTTTTCCAACCACGTCCTTCCGTACCTTCCCAAACTCACCTGCTCAAACATACTTACCTGTGCTCTATTCCACTTATGGTCGATACTCAGCTTCCATAAAACCTATCTGTACACTTGGCTTATGCCTGTTCCCCAACTTAAAATATCTGTCAGCACATCAGTTGAACCCTTAAGTCACCACTCAACCATAACTTTTTCTATACATATGCGTCGGCTCCTTATGATAGAGGTTCATTGATTTTTCTATCTGTTGTAGCACCCTTTGTAATTGTCCTCATGTAATGGTTAAGCATGAACCTGTTGGTCTTCTCAGGCCAGGATTCTTGCGGGGAGAAGGGGATTATGGCCATAGTCATAAGCCTATCTGCAGGATGCGTCATAATGTTTGACATGGATTTAGGTTTAATACATATTTCTGGCCTTAAAATATTAGCTAAGCGGGCTTTAAGCAAACCTCACAGTGTAGGTGGGAGAAACATAAGGCACTTGAAAATACATATACCGAGAAGGCTTCACACCAAGAATGTTGTCCTAATTTTGAATACAAATCAGTAAAAATCAAACTTCACTTTATCATTTCTGTGAACACAAATTAAGTCTATTATATATAGTTACAAAGTTAAAACCATTTTTAGAATTACTGAACATTAACATGCTTCTGCAGTAAAAGTGCCTTCTTAATCTTTAGTAAAATAAAGAAATAAGGTCAGTTTGTAGTGTGTGTTAAACAGAGGCATTTGAAGCCACATATGGTTTTAAATAATATCTTCTATATTATTGATGGAGTATTTGAAAAAAACTCATTTGATTGTCTGTTAAATTAAATATATGTTTTCCTCCTCTCTATTAAATGATATTTTGTCCTTGTAACATTTTTCTGTAAGGCATTAGCTTTCAGCAGTTGTCTCTTATCAAACTAGACAAAGCTTTCAACTTAATTGAATTTGAAAAGTACAAAGATAGAGCTGACTTACCAAAATGTATGTGGTAGCTTTAAACATATAAACAAAATGGATGGAATTGGCATGTTGGCTTAAGTATACCAGCTGAAGGAAAGGTACAGTAAAAGGACATTTAATTAAAGATGGAAGAGTCAATAAAAATGAGATTATATATACAATGTAATTTATGACAATGAGCTTAACATTTTTAGATGTTAAAAAATGCAGCTGCATATGCGGTCTCTCAAACTCTCTAAAATATGAACCTCAGGTATCATTATGTAGAAGTATTTGTTAATATGGCAGGCTTGCCACGTTGAAAATCCCCGTAAACAAAGAAAAAGTAATTTAGTCTAAGGGGAAAGAAAGAGAAAAACAATCAGGTATGGAACTTGAAATAACCTGATGCCTACACACCTGTTTTGTGCCAATTATGCCTTTAACACAGGTAACCTTGGCTCAGTCACTACAAATTCCTGGACCTCAAAGTTGCTTCACAAAAGAATCAGATGTCTTCTTCAAAGCCTCTGTGTTCTCTATGCAGCCAAATTCAATCTCTATGGAAGCTAATGAAGGGTCCAGGAATCGAAGGATCTGTACTTTTCCGGGGGCATTTCTTATTGTGAGGAAAATTTCCCTTGTTCTTTCTCACCTGGGCAGACAAAGGGAAGTGGAAAGCACATAAAAGATACATTATCAGGCAGCCAAGGATATATTATAATGCATATATATATATATATATATATATATATATATATATTATAAAGTGTTGGCATATGTCTGCATTTATCACAAGCAATCATTTAGGAATGGAGCGGCTGAGTTACATGGTACGTGTATGTTAAGGTTTTTTTTTTTTTTTTTTTTTTAAGAAGGTGCAAAGTGTATTATTTTACATGGTCAATGGAAAGTTGTGATTGCTCCCCACAACTTGTCAGCCCTATGTACAGTGAATCCAGTATAGTTAGCACACAGTGCTGCACTTGTTTCAGGTGTACCAGGTAGGGATTCAGCAATTCTTCACATTACTCAGCGCTCATTCTGAGAAGTGTGCTCTTAATTTCATCACCTATTTCACCCATCGCCCACCCACCTGCCCTCTGGTAACCATCCATTCATTCTTTATAGTTAAGAGTCTGTTTCTTGGTTTCTCTCTCTCTCTCTCTCTCTCTCTATCATCTCTATCTCTATCTCTATCTCTATCTCTATCTCTATCTCTATCTCTATCTATCTCTATCTCTATCTTTCTATCTCTCTCCTGTTGTTTTGTTTCTTAAATTCCATTTATGAGTGAAACATATGGTATTTGTCTTTCTCTAACTCATTGACTTTGCTTAGCATTATATTCTCTAGATCCATCCGTGTTGTTGCAAATGGCAAGATTTCATTCTTTTCTAAGGCTGAGTAATATTCCATTTGCGTATGTGCGGGTGTATGTGTGTATACCACATCTTCTTTATTCACCTGTCAATGGACACTTGGGCTTTCCAAGAGCTACAGTTTTAAATTTTGAAGTCCAATTTATGATTATTTTCTTGTGAAGGTGTGCATGTGTTTGGTTGAAATGAAATATGTGCCTAAGCAACAGTCATTATAATTTTTCTACTGTGTTATCTTCTAGAAGATTTACAGCACGGTATCAGTGGTCAAGGTTCATATTTTTTCACATAAATATCCAATTATTCCAGCACCATTTGTTGAAAAGATTATCATTTTTCATTAAATTACCTTTGCATCTTTGCCAAAAAATGATTTATAATTTCTAAGTCTAGTCCAGACATTCTTATTCTATTTCGTTGATCATTATGTATGGCTTTTCAGCGATATGAAATTGTCTAGATTATTGTGGCTTTTTAAGTCTTAACACCAGGTAGTATATATATTCTGGAACTTTGCTTTACTTTTCAAAATTGTGTTGGTCGTATTAGTCTTACATTGTTGCATGACAAATTATCAGAACCTTAGGGCTTAAAAGACTCATTTATTATCTCATAGTTTTCTTAGCACAGCATGACTGGGCTCAGCAGAGTCCCGAGGCTGAAATCAAGTGGTTGGCTGGAACTGTGCTCTCCTCTGGAGCTCAAGGTCCCTTTCCAAATCCATTCAGATGTAGCAGAACTTCACCCCTTGTAGCTGTTAGGCGGAAGTCTCTGTGTTCTTGCTGGCTGTCTGGCCAAAGCCCACCTTCAGCTCCTGGAGGCCCTCCCTCATCAGGCTCTTGCCACGTAGCCTCTTCCATAGGCTCTCACATATTCACATGTCTCAGATTTCAGATTCAGCATCCAGCTTCTTTAAAAGGCTCCCCTGACTGGGTCAGGCCTACCCAGAATAACCTCCCTTTTGACTGATTCAAAATCAACTGATGTGGGACCATCATTTATCCAGAAAAATCCCTTTATTTTGCCATGTAACATACTCTAACTCACATTTTAAATCTGTCATACTTAGCCCAAACCATTACCAATCAAAGACTCAAATTTTGAAATCAGTCATACTTACCCAAACCATTACCAAAGACTGAAGATTGTACAGGGCAGGCACATCAAAATGTAGAAATCTGGAGAGTAACGTTAGAATTCTACCCATTGTAGCTATTCTCTATTCTTTCCATCTTACTACAAATTCTAGTGTTAGATTGCCAATTTCTACCAAAAAAGAATGGTTTTGGATATTTAGGCTTTTGTTGAATTTATAGATCAATTTTAAGATGATTGATGTGTTAAGAATATTGAATGAATTTGTTAGCAAGGTATAGTTTACTATTTACATTTTTTAATTTCCTTCAGTAATACTTATTTAGTTTTCATGTAGATGTCTTACCTGACCTTTGTCAAATTTATTTACGTTTTTGCTACATTTGCCAAATAGGTAAACATTTTTATATGATTCTTGGAATGAAAAAGCATTCACTTTTTGATACATTTTTAATTAATGCTGAATACTGTAGAAGTATTAATACTCCTCAAAGCAGAGGCACAAATGAGAGGGTTTAGGGTTTGCTAAAAGCAATACATAACTTTCAGTGAACTTTAAGTCATTTTTCTTTCCTGATGACATAATATACCCTTGTTTATCCTCATACCAATGTTGATAAGTCTAAGGAAAATTTTGAAAGCTTATCTCCGAAGTTTTATACATACTTTATTATGTAATGAAGTAACTGCTTTGGCATTTAACAACACGCCTTCTAAGTTGACCACTGTCTATCTGAGACAGTACCAGGCTTGAATTAGGGGAGGAGTTTTTATGAGAAAGAGAGAGAGAGAGAAAGAGTGGTAATAAGGTCATAGTGAGTTATTTCAATCAATCTTCAATGAGAGAGTATTGGGCAACCTTAAGTGGACTTTTTTTTTTTGTTTTTTTTGGTAGAACTGTCCTAAGATGACTAACTGTACTATTCCATACAGGGTAGTGCCAATCATTAACCAGAATCTGTAGGTTCAAAGTGGGAAAAAATTAGCACATGAGAAATACAATGATATTGGAGCAGGTAAAAATCCAGAAAGAAAGGAGCAGAGTTCTAAACTATGCAGACAGAACCCAAGGACTATAGGTTTAGTATTGTTCAGGAAGCACTTCTGTTAAAAGCACTGACCCACTATGGAAGTCCTTCTATCTGATAACTTGAAATCTTTGCTTATTGAGAGTTAGGTCTCCAGAGTGATTGAACCTAAGGAAAAATTGTCTTCACAGCAGGAAAGCATCTTGACCAGCAACCTATCAATAAAAATAAATCAGCAGAACAAAAAGAGTAATTTTCTTCTATTTTTCCTCTTTAGAGTTATTTTAAATACATATGTAATATATTTATAAATACATAGATATATATTTGTAAATGCGTATTTTACATAAAGATATGTGTGTGTGTGTGTATGTGTGTGTGTATTTTTTTTTACCTGCTCCAGGATTTTTACCTGCTCTTTGTTTTTCTCATGTGCTAATTTTTTCCCACTTTGAATCTACAGATTCTGATTAATGATATATATTACATTCTTGACACATTGACTCAGCACAAAAGGTTATGGAGATGGCGGAAATAGTCAAAGCTGCCTAGGATAAACTAAGGGCAAAATGAGCAGCAGTGGAATTTTAAAACTGAAATCAAGAAGGAAACAAGGTCAGGAAGTTGAAAGCTTTTAGCCAAGGGGAGAAAACCCCTTTTAAACCAAAGCAAGGTTAGTGTGAGCCAGAAGGTATGTCAGGCTAAGAGACTCTCAAACCAAAGTGGAGAAATGTAGTACTTACTGTCCTCAGTCAGCCTGAAATCACATACTCCACACAAATGATTTTTTTCTTTTCATTTGAAGACTTCGCCTGAGTGGTGTGAACTTGGTGTTGTGGTGGGAACTTTGTTAAGACCAAGACTATTTATTAGAAACACTTGATTTTAGAGAAAGAACGAGAGAGAAAGAGAAAGACAGACAGACAGGCAGACTTGACTTTTCCCACCTTAAAATCACTGTGGTTCTCAAGTTAAGTGTTCATGAAACTACCTTCCCACATACTTGACAGCAACTTATCATTATGCATCTTGTTGAAATTGATTGACAACAAAGACGACATGTTTTCTTGTGAGCATTTTCATGATCTCTTCATCATTCTGTGTAATATCTGTTTGCCATTAGGTAAGTCATTTAATGTTCTTGCACCTAAGTACCCTCATCTATAAAAGCCTAACTGTGAGAATTAAATAGAGGAATACATATCCACATTTGGCCCAGTTCCTTAAAGACTTTGAGCACTCACTAAATGTCACTTAGACTCAAAAATTTGTTATTGTTGTTGCCATTGTTATTTTTAGACCAAGAATATAGCAACTGGATCATGTATTAAAATAATATTGGATCTGGTCGTGCATTTAATGAAATTATTTCTGTGAACCAAGTAGTAGAATTTGGAAGCCAAAGCCCTTTTGTTTATAGAACTTACATTCCGATGGGGGAGATTGATATTTGACACGTAATTAAAACAGTGTGAAGAATCTGCATAAAATAGATAAAGGGTGTGATAAGGACTATAAAACATGGGAACATATTTTAATCTAAAGAATCAAAGAATATCTCCCAGAAAATTAAACTTTTGGTCACATTGTGTGATACTAAAAAGACAAATTATTTAGAATTTTAATAACCATAGTTTGAAAATATAGAAACTTGCCAATGAGCATGAATTATGAATTTCAGGAGAAATAAATTATAATAGCAAATCCCACAGAGATTGACATCAGGACAATCCAGATTTGAATCCAGTCTTGCAGCCTAATAGCTGATCTTGATATATTATAAGACCATTAGGCTTTTAACCCAAGTCTCGCACATGAAGTCTTTCATAATTCTCATAGTCATTGCTTTTTTACTGATGAGGAAGAAGAAGAATATGATGATGGTGTTGATGACTATGATGATGAGAATGATCACAATAACCCAGTGCATGGTATAACATTATAGATTTTAGAAGATGGATCCAACAGAGTTGCTTTTTAACACATAAGCGTGAAAGAATAAAAACAGCTCAATAAAAGTTACAGGAAAATTAGGATGCTTACATGTTTGGGACAATTTTATCATGTTAATAGAAAATAAACAAACAACCTGCTCCTAGGTACTAACAAACAATTAAGAAAATCCCCAAATTAATTGAACTTAGTCTGCCAACCAGTTTTTCCCCATTTTACTCCCTTGAAACACCTACATTTACCATCTGGTGAGTGTTTTAATAATACTCATTACTGTATTAGACTCCATTGATTCTTTTAGAAACATATTTTCAGGGAAAAGGGATGCAGGAATATGCATAATAAATCTTATGTATACTAAGTTTGAAAAGTTATCTTGTCTCTCTGACAGTTATAACCTCCAAGAAGAATTCATACAGTTTATCAGGAAGTTATGGCTATCAATGTATGATTGTTGGAAGAAAATTTTAAAAATTAGAAGACTGTAACATTTATGTTGACCAAATGAATGGATGTGTTTATTAATATCTTAGTGTTGACTTGGAGATTTTAATTATTACAAAAATATGTTTTGAAGTATCAGTGGAAGAAAGGCCATTACTACAAATTTAGAGAGTCTTTTTTGTCAGAGTGAGTCAAATGCGTTCATCATTGATATGGATGCTGAGACTGGCATGTTCTTTTGCTTCTTGTACACAATTATAAAAACTCAGGAATAACACATGGAAGCCAGTTGAAATGGAAATTGCTCTTCAAAGAGAGCTAATGTTCTAAAGAAAAACAATTTATGCTTGCTCACATTATTTTAGTAATTTTTATCTGCATCATCAGTAAAAAACATCAGGCTTTGGTTTTATAATATCCTGATTAAGGACAAATGGGTAAAAAGGTAGGGCAGGCAATGAAACAGGATTCAATACTGAGAGCTCCAAGTAAATATGAAGTATGCTACATTTTTACTCCTCTCTTTCTAAATTCCAGTGGAATCATTTTATTTGAAGGGGGCACTTAGACATTATAGATCTTTTTCTCAATGTTCTGTGTTAGTATATCCAGTTTCCAAAAATATGATTTTCCAACTATATTACAAAACTGTGCCTCATTTAGTATTTGAGAAGTGGGACTAGCATTGATTGCTAGTCTGAGATAATGACTGGTGTAAATTTTATGAGGCCATGTAGCCGAAACCATAAGTTCCGTGATAATTTATATGATAAGAAACAAGGCACCATGTAGAGGAGTGGCTGAAATTTCATGGGACAAATATGTGTAATGATATCTTATCTCTGGAACTTACTTTGTGGTTTTCAGGAGAGAAGTACATCATTTTTCTAAGTGTCCATTTCCTCATGTATAAACTAAATTTAGTGCCTGCTGTCAAGTAAGGGCTCAAACTATGTTCCATAATAAAGTTTATAGATTTTAACTTAATAAGAAATCCATTGGCAAACATGACTCTAGTTATAGTGTAGGGTGATTGTTCCGATTCCTTAGAGATTCTCTGAGCACTTCTCTCTGCTGGGAATTAGTTTTGTCTCCAATCTAGAATCAAGTAAGACATAGCTGTTCCATGCATCACTGTCACAAACAACAAAAATCAAGAGAAAGGCAAGAGGGTTATTCTTTTTTTTTTTTTTTTGACTCCTTAGGAATGAAAACAAACCAACCAACCAACAACAAATAACATTACCAATAGCCCCTGCCCACTCATGCTTCACGAACCAGAAATTATTCACATACCCCTTCTTAAACCAAATTCTAGGCAAAGATAGTGGTTGTACCATATTCTGCTTATATATGTCTGGGATAGAATGAATGAGTTATACTGTTCCCAACAATTATAATCAATCTTGTGGAAGGCAAGGCAGCTTACCCCAAATTGGCATGATGTTATTTTTACTATCATAAGAATGAGAGCTTGAGATAGAATCCAAGCACATTTGGGGCACCTGGGTGGCTCACTCAGTTAAGAATGTGCCTTCAACTCATGTCATGATCCCAGAATCCTGGGATGGATCCCCAAGTCAGGCTCCATTCTCAATGGGGGTCTATTTGTCCCTCTCCCTCTGCTCTTCCCCAACCCTGCTCCTGCTCCCCTTCTCTCTCTCTCTCACTCTTAAATAAATAAATAAATAAATAAATAAATAAATAAATAAAATCTTAACAAACACAAGAAAGAAACCAAGCGTAGTTAAGAACTAAATGTGTGGTTTATATTTTTGAGAATAGGCATTGAGGAGATCAGTCCATCCTATATTAAGTGTACTTAAAGAACTGGTAGCAATTATTTTTCATTCCTTTATATCTTGATAATCTTCTCTTTACACCCATGAATATAAAGTTGAACACAATTGATCCTACACTAATATTTGTTCAGTAGTATTCAATTTTCCAGGAATTTAATGGCCAAAAAGTAGAATTGATTTCTATATGCCCCTTTCCCTCTTAAAGATTGAGCATGTATCCTAATCTTTGTTGTGTGAATGATTAAAATATTTTACTAGATTTTGGGGGGTTTGCGTTTTTAAAAAATTAAACGAAGACCACATGTTCTTGAAGGTATGAATTTTCCTTATTTCCTCCTACCTTTTCTCTGTATAATAATTATCTCAAGCAAATAAATATGAATCTTTTATATCAATCTTCTTGAATTCAAACTATGTCCACCCACACATATAACATTTTTATTATTCTTTGAGATATTTTTCTGCAACTGGGCCTTTAGAACAGAAGGAGGGGACACACATTTGAAGTCTAAAACACTTCTAGTCAGGTTCCCAGTCAATTGGTGAAGGCTTTCTATAGTCAAAAAAAAAAAAAAAAATAGAGCCAGACACTAGGAAATTTGAGAAAACAGTGGGACAATGCTTGAGTTGGAGTCAAGAGAATTGAATTTTAGACTCAAATATATCATAACTAGATTTCTTTTACAAGACATCAGCTCCATATTTTTTCTTGTAGTGAACAAAAAAATACATATATATAACTAAAAATTAAAATTTGCAGAATGCTGATTTACAAGTTAATTAAGGTCTATAAATTGACATTTTGATTCTCTATAATTATTCTGGGATCAGCAAGTGCCCACATCCATCATGCCCCACCACAGCAGACTTTCTTCTGCATTATTGTTTTGTTTACAGGAAAGGGGCAAAATACACATGCAGAAGAATGAAACTAGACTATTCTCTTACACCAGACAAAAATATAAACTCAAAATGGTTGAAGGATCTAAATGTGAGACAAGAATCCACCAAAATCTTAGAGGAGAACACAGGCAACACCTTTTTTGAACTTGGCCACAGCAACTTCTTGCAAGATACATCCACGAAGGCAAAAGAAACAAAAGCAAAAATGAACTATTGGGACTTCATCAAGATAAGAAGCTTTTGCACAGCAAAGGATACAGTCAACAAAACTCAAAGACAACCTACAGAATGGGAGAAGATATTTGCAAATGACATATCAGATAAAGGGCTAGTATCAAAGATCTATAAAGAACTTATTAAACTCAACAGCAAAGAAACAAACAATTCAATCATGAAATGGGCAGAAGACATGAACAGAAATCTCACAGAGGAAGACATAGACATGGCCAACATGCACATGAGAAAATGCTCTGCATCACTTGCCATCAGGGAAATACAAATCAAACCCAGAATGAGATCCCGCCTCACACCAGTGAGAATGGGGAAAATTAAGACAGGAAACAACAGATGTTGGAGAGGATGTGGAGAAAGGGGAGCCCTTTTGCACTGTTGGTGAGAATGTGACCTGGTGCAGCCACTCTGGAAAACTGTGTGGAGGTTCCTCAAACAGTTAAAAATAGACCTGCCCTACGACCCAGCAATTGCACTGTTGGGGATTTACCCCAAAGATACAGATGCAATGAAACGCCGGGACACCTGCACCCCGATGTTTAGAGCAGCAATGTCCACAGTAGCCACACTGTGGAAGGAGCCTCGGTGTCCATCGACAGATGATGGATAAAGAAGATGTGGTCTATGTATACAATGGAATGTTCCTCAGCCATTAGAAATGACAAATACCCACCATTTGCTTTGACACGGATGGAACTGGAGGGTATTATGCTGAGTGAAGTAACTCAATTGGAGAAGGACAATCATCATACGGTTTCACTCAAAGGGGGAAAACAAGAAATAGTGAAAGGCAATAAAGGGGAAAGGAGAGAAAATGAGTGAAAATATCAGTGAGAGTGATAGAGCCTGAGAGACTCCTAACTCTGGGAAACGAACAAGAGGTAGTGGAAGGGGAGGTGGAAGCCGGGTTGGGGTGACTGGGTGATGGGCACTGAGGGGGCATTTGATGGGATGAGCACTAGGTGATATGCTATATGTTGACAAATTGAGCTTCAATAAAAACAAATTATAAAAAAAAATTATTTAAGTGGACCGACAGTTCACTCATGTTGTTTAAGGGTCAGTTGTGTATCTACCTGTCTTCAAATCTGTAAATAGATATCCTCACCACAAAAAAAAAAAAAAAAAAAAAGGAAGGGGCAAAATAATGACAGTGAGGACCCTCAAAAGACTGTTGATTCTCCTAATTGGCTGCATAATCATTTAACTTTTTTGTTAACAGTTACCACTATTGTGTTACATATTTTTTAATGTTTGAAAAAGGTCAATATGGTATTATTATTTTCTTTAAGTGAAAAATAGACCCTTGAGGTTAACAGTTAGAGATAATGTTTTAGTATTTTAAACTGTAAGCAGGATATTGGGGTTTTGCTACATGGAAACA
This sequence comes from Canis aureus, assembly GCF_053574225.1. Classification (NCBI taxonomy): domain Eukaryota; kingdom Metazoa; phylum Chordata; class Mammalia; order Carnivora; family Canidae; genus Canis; species Canis aureus. The sequence goes on from NC_135613.1 coordinate 1,766,800, forward strand.
GAGATGTGGACTACCTACATTTGTGAGGAGAAATAAGAGCTAATCTTCAAATTGCATAACAGGATAGGCCTCGTTTTTAGTTTCCTAGTGGGAGTCTTCCAGAATATATTAAATTATTTGAGATCTTTGCCTTTCTATCAAGAAAGTTCAATTACACACACACACACACACACACACACACAATTTGACAAGATGAGGCATAGAAATTGTTAGAAGGAGAGGGAGACCCATTGTGTCATTTCTAGATTCCCCTCTTTAGAAAATAGCTACTTCCATGTCAGAAGCTAAAAGACAGAGGTAAGAATCTTCTTGAAACTGTGATAGGGATGCCTGGGTGGCTCAGCGGTTGAGCTTCTGCCTTTGGCTCAGGGCGTGACCCCAGACTGAGCTCTGGGCTCCATGCAAGGAGCCCACTTCTCCTCCACCTGCCTGTGTCTCTGCCTCTCTTTCGGTGTCTCTCATGAATAAATAAATAAAATCTTAAAAAAAAAAAAAAGAAACTGTGTGATAGTGCAAGTAAATAGGAGCATAAAACTAACTTACATCTCTTCTTTTTTTTTTACCTTATATTATTTGTGAATTTAATCTATAACTGTTTTCCCTTGCAATGAAATATAACCCACTTCCAGAGATAACATTTAAAAAATAGAAAGATAAAGCTTAAAAACATTCAAAAAGTGGAAGCAAGTACTTGTATTCTGTTCTATTCTTGAACACCAAGTTGAATATTGTGAATCAGATCTTTTTGGATTTTCTTTCTTTATAGGATGTCAATATTCCTTTAAACTATAATAGACATCTCCAATACATTCAGTCATATATATATATATATATATATATATATATATATATATATATATATATAATTTCTTTTTAATCCATTTCCACAATGGAGTCTTTGTAGATAATAACAGTTCTGAGGGCAACACGATGTCTTTTATCTTCAAGAATTCTCAAATGAAATAAAAATACCCTTATTCATTGGAAAGAGTTTTACACAAGTTTAACTTATTCTTCGATATTTTGCACTCTATAAAATATTTTCATCATCTAAACACGCACGGAAAGGAAAGTGTTTTGAACACAATGGAAGAGAAAATTGAAACTATTATCTACAAAATTACATAACTCTTAAAAGGAAAATATAAAATGCTATCATTTATTATTTGAAACAATGACATCTAAGAATTTTCTCATCACATTATTCACTTTATAACCATTATTAGTAATTATTATCATTACTAATGATTAGTAATTATTATGATTCTATAGAAGCTCAGAAAAAAACAGAAAATAGTGCAAAATGAAAAAAGAATTTAATGATGCCTGGGTAACATAGTTGGTTAAGCACTTAGTGACTCTTGGTTTTGACTCAGGTCATGATCTTACGCTCATGAAGTGGAGGCAAGCTTGGGGCTCCGTGCTCAGTGTGGAATCTCCTGGGGTTTCTCTCTCCCTCTCCATCTGCCCCCTCCCCACCACGCACTCACATGCATTCTCTCTTTCAAATAAATAAATTAATGAATTAATTAATTAATTTACATTTAGTATTACACAAGCGAAATATGTAGATGTAAGTGAATGGATTCCAGTGCCTTTTCTTCAATGCATTTTTCAAATCGCTGTGTTAATGTAGTGATTTTTAAAAGTGCTTGTAAATAATGCAGCAACAGTTTTCTGTTAAATAACAATAATCAGACCATATACTGTGGTCTGAATGTTTATTTGCCCCAAATTCATAGGTTGAGATCCTAACCCCTAAAGTCGATAATATAGGAAATAGGGGGCTGTGGGGGGTGATTAGATTATGAGGGTAGAAACCTCTTAAATCAGTGCCTTTACAAAAGAGGCTGCACAGAGATCCCATGACCCTTCCATGATGCAAGAATACTTCAAGGCGTAGATGGTGTGCCACTCTAAGAGGACCATCAGCCAACCATGATGGTGTCTTGAGCTTGGACTTCACAGAGTTATAAGAAGTAAATGTCTGTTGCTTTTCAGCTGCTCAGCCTCTCGTGTTTTGTTATAGCTGCCTAAATGGACTAAGAGAGTTAATTATTTGTATATTCTCCATCTCCAGGTGTTTAGAAATCTATAATCATTAGAGACCATTTATTGTTATGAACATTACATATTTTGTTAGTCTTTACAAAGATATTATTCACAAAATCAATGCAGAAAAGGAAAAACCAGAAATGCCATTTTATAATCTCCATATCCAATCATAACTGATAAAACTAGGTATATATTTTTTTTAGATGAATTGTGTGTGTGTCTTATTTTGACACATGTGGAAACATGCTGTATTTACCATTGAATATGTATTGTTTTTTCTTTCGATGTTCTCTGATAGAAACTATGTTATTCCAATTAGTTATAAATATTTTTATTGATTTTTTTAGTCTATAAAGTACATTGACCATATTTCAGTTAATGATTTAATGATTATCAAATATATGTCATATTCCACATTTTGACTATTATAACTAGGACTATGATGATCATCTTTATCCATAAATCATTTTCCACGTTTTCTATAATATTGTAATATTCAAGGTGTTTCTCAAAAAAAGAATGGCAGAAACAAAACAGATATAGATTTTTTGATTCTTCATAAATGTTGCAATTGTTACCAAATATTTTTATTGCCAGAAGTGATAAATAAAAGCATCATTTTTACTGTACCCTTATCAGTATTTGCTATTCTCTCTGATATAGTTCAAGGTTTAACCTTACGGGTAGACTATTTCTCTTTTATTTATGTTTTACTGTTTTCACTGTCCTAGAGCTCTGAATCACACTCATCAAACTGCCAAGTACATCTACACCATAAGAAAAGTATAACTGATTTCCAATCAGTAAGGAATTGATCACACTGTATTTTGATATGCTAGGCCAATTAGTTCTTGTTTTCCCATTTACTACCTACTCATATCTGAGTAGAAAGTTAAAAAGGAACATTATTCATTATGTGAATGCATATATATATATATATATATACACACACATACACTAAGGTAGAAGTAGGAAAATATTTATCAGCAGAACTAATGAAAACATCTAAAACCAAGCGGCAAAAGAAATAAAAAAGAAACAAGTGATGACTGCTTAGTACTTGGCTTTGGGAAAAGCTTAATAACTGGTTCCTGAAGTCTCTAATTCCAACCTCTCCACCACATATCTATCCTCCACCTTACTCTACACCATAACCAGCTTACTTTGTAGTCATTTATGAGCCACTGAACACTTAGAACAACTTACAAAATGACTGCAGCTGTTATTTAAGGAGATGAGAGTCTTAACTACTGATACCTAGGGCCCTCCATCATCTAACTGATACTCACATGGGTTTTTAACCATATGTCTCTTTCTTCTACTAACTGAATACTGTACAGAATAGACTCATGCCTTTTACTGGCCATTCTCTTCTTTTTTTTTTATTTTATTTTTTTTTAAATTTTTTATTGGTGTTCAATTTACTAACATACAGAATAACCCCCAGTGCCCGTCACCCATTCACTCCCACCCCCCGCCCTCCTCCCCTTCTACCACCCCTAGTTCGTTTCCCAGAGTTAGCAGTCTTTACGTTCTGTCTCCCTTTCTGATATTTCCCACACATTTCTTCTCCCTTCCCTTATATTCCCTTTCACTATTATTTATATTCCCCAAATGAATGAGAACATATAATGTTTGTCCTTCTCCGACTGCCTTACTTCACTCAGCATAATACCCTCCAGTTCCATCCACGTTGAAGCAAATGGTGGGTATTTGTCATTTCTAATGGCTGAGTAATATTCCATTGTATACATAAACCACATCTTCTTTATCCATTCATCTTTCGTTGGACACCAAGGCTCTTTCCACAGTTTGGCTATCGTGGCCATTGCTGCTATAAACATCGGGGTGCAGGTGTCCCGGCGTTTCATTGCATCTGTATCTTTGGGGTAAATCCCCAATAGTGCAATTGCTGGGTCGTAGGGCAGGTCTATTTTTAACTCTTTGAGGAACCTCCACACAGTTTTCCAGAGTGGCTGCACCAGTTCACATTCCCACCAACAGTGTAAGAGGGTTCCCTTTTCTCCGCATCCCCTCCAACATTTGTTGTTTCCTGCCTTGTTAATTTGCCCCATTCTCACCGGTGTGAGGTGGTATCTCATTGTGGTTTTGATTTGTATTTCCCTGATGGCAAGTGATGCAGAGCATTTTCTCATATGCATGTTGGCCACGTCTATGTCTTCCTCTGTGAGATTTCTCTTCATGTCTTTTGCCCATTTCATGATTGGATTGTTTGTTTCTTTGGTGTTGAGTTTAATAAGAAACAAAAGCAAAGATGAACTATTGGGACTTCATCAAGATAAGAAGCTTTTGCACAGCAAAGGATACAGTCAACAAAACTCAAAGACAACCTACAGAATGGGAGAAGATATTTGCAAAAGACGAATCAGATAAAGGGCTAGTTTCCAAGATCTATAAAGAACTTATTAAACTCAACACCAAAGAAACATTCTCTTCTTTTTGCCATGTGTATGTCTTGTTCAGATTTTTTTTTTCCTTTTCCCTCTGCCTTCCAGTGTGGTCTCTTTCCACATTCATGTCCAATCTGTACCTCTGTATCTGTTTTGAAAGATCCAGCATAAAACTGTATCATGGACTTCCTAATCTTGTCTTTATTTAATGCATTCTTCACTTTCCTTATGGTTTAATATCACTTCATAAATACTCACCCTAATTTGTGAAATAAAAGTAATAAACTATGATAATCAGCTCTTGGAGTACCCCAGCCCTCTCAAGCAGGTTATTGGAAGAGACCTCATGATCCAGAGATTTATCCTGGTGGCCCCAATATATTATAAAGTTCCTTATAAGTGAAAGAGGAAGTAAGTGATTCAAAATCAGAAAAGGAGATATAACCACACAAGTAAAGGCCAGAATGATGCTACTACAAACTTTGAAGATGGAAGGCAGCCTTGACCCAAAGGAATATTGTTAGCCTCCAGAAGCCAACTCCCCCACACACACATCTAAAAAAAAAAAGAAAAAAGAAAGAAAAGAAAAGAAAAAAAGAAAAAGAAGAAAAGACTTTCCCTTAGAGGCTCCTGAAAGAAATGCAGCTTAATCAGTACCTTGGTTTTAGTTCCATTAGACCCATTCCAGACATCTGAATTTTAAGATAATACATTGATGTCATTTTAAGCCACTAAATTAATGATATATATATATATATATATATATATATATATATATATATATATATATATTAGTATAGCAATAGGCAACTAATATACTCCTCAAGCCCACCTGTCACCTGCAGGAGCTCTTTTTTCCATCATCCCTAATCTCTACTCATCATTCTCACTATAGATTCATCCTTATTCAGTCTAAACCAGTCTTGTTTACTCATTTCGGCAGGACATCCAATTTTGTCTTGGGCTTTGGGGAAATAACAGGTGAAGAGAGGATAGGTTATTTGGGGGAGATGTGTCAAAATTTCACAGTGTTCATGCAGGTATCTCCACATGTGTGAACTTCATCATGTGTTTGTGGGGAAAATAACTTAATGAAATTGTTAGTTAATGTATGCATTCTAGATAAATTTACTGTTTATACTATATGCCAGGTCCTATACAGGCACTGAAGTTAAAATATTAGAACAAAATAAGACACAGGTACAGCCTTAGAATTATGGGAGAAACCAAGTGTCTTTAAAAACATGTTGCGGGATCCCTGGGTGGCGCAGCGGTTTGGCGCCTGCCTTTGGCCCAGGGCGCGATCCTGGAGACCCGGGATGAATCCCACATCGGGCTCCCGGTGCATGGAGCCTACTTCTCCCTCTGCCTGTGTCTCTGCCTCTCTCTCTCTCTCTCTCTCTCTCTCTCTCTGTGTGTGTGTGACTATCATAAATAAATAAAAATTAAAAAAAAAATAAAGATTTAAAAAAAAAATAAAAAAAATAAAAACATGTTGCATTATGAGAATAATAAATATTTTAGGTAGAAATAGATCGTGCCTTGAAAATGACTGAAAAAGCAATTCGTCAGAAAAAGGTGGACTACTTAGAAGAAGTGGTGAGGACAGAATGGAGATCTGAAGGAAAATGAAGAGTTAAGTAGGCAACGAGATAATAAATGAATTTTCCAGGGAGGAAGCATGTTAAGGATTCTGATCTTTATCCTAATGCTACTGGAAAAATATGGATGTCTTAAATAAGGGAGAGAGGGGGAACAATTATACATGCATTTTGAGAAGCTCATTGTGATTTAGTTGCAAGGGTCAGAATAATAAGAGGAGACTAATGAGGAAACAACTTTTAAAATAAAAAAAGAAATTATCATTGTTGTGTAAGAGCTGGTCTTTGGCTTTTGGTTGGGTACAGCTAACAGGGGGCATCAAAAGGAAAACAGGATATAAGACAGTAAGGTAGAGATATTTCTTCCCCTGACTACCTCCCTGCAGAGTCAATGTGGACTGCTGAATTCTCAACTCAGACTTCTAATTCTCTCAAGGTAGCTATCTACAGGGTCCTTTGCTTCTGGATTCCTGTGGCTCTTTCATGGTAGAGGTGGTAAAGAGCCCCAGGATACTGTACTGTTTCTTATGGTAATCTTGCACACTATCCGCCATTCATAAACACTCCCATAATTAAAATATTTCAGAATTATCCTAATGAGTATTCCATCTGTTTCCTGCTGGTACCCTGATAGAGTGGGTAAGGGAAAGTAAATATCAAGAATGACTCGTAGGGTGCGGGCTACATAAGGATTGATCATGGTGCCATTAGCTGAAATTAGAATTCCAAGAAGAGGACTAGTGTTTCAGAAAAATAAAAAATTATAATTGAATGAATTAATTTGGAGCATGTTGAGCTATGACTTCCTTTTACACATCCAAGTGGATGTGTTAAATGCATCATTGGCTATATAGGGCTAAATCTAGGTGAGGAAGGATCATGTAACTTCCTTTTAACCATCAACCACACGGAAGGCAATGGGGACGGAGTGTTAGAGGGACCAGGGGATAGAGAGCCCAAAAATACAATGTCTGCCTTTTGGGAAGTGATTATTCCCTCTGCCCAACTAAAGTTTAAGCTTCTTGTGGGACAGAAATATGTGTGTTTCATCTTTGTGCTTCTTTTTCAACAGTATACGTTTGCTTTATTCATATTACTTATGCCATAGAAGCAATCCCCTAACACCATGTCTAACATAAACTAGTTGCTGTGTAAGTGTCGTCTGAGTAAATGAATTTTGTATTATATGTGGATTTTAATTATCCACGATACAACTGAACGTGGAAAACACAGAGAAAGCATTCCAAATAACACCCAACAGACTTCGCAACAACTTTAGAAGTGCCTTTAGTGTTCTGTTGGAGAACATTAACTTGCTTTTCTGCCTACACTGCCATTCCAGTTGGAACAATCTCATAAAGTCATAGAGTCCCAGTCCAAGTTTTCTGTCCTCAGCTGAAAGTTGTAAGTCTTTAAAGTTTAAACTCCCTTATTTCACATTAAGAAATTAAATAGCAAAGCTTTGAAATGACTTGTCCACAGAAATACCAGTTACCGGAATAGGCAGTGTTATGAGCGTGGATCTCTAGACGCCCAATCTAGGGCATTTTTTTTTCACTTATATTTCTTCCTACCCCTCCTTTTTTTTCTTTTTCTTTTTTTTAGTTATATAATCAAATACCTGTGCATTCCTTTCAGAAAATGAAAAAAAGAAGAAAACTATACATGGAAAAAATTTCAAATCACCCTTAAGCATGCTAACAAATGTAGCAGACTATGAGAAGCAGAATAATGGCTCCCCAAAGATTTCCATGCCCTACTTCTAGGAACCTTTGCTTATGTCACCTTATATGGCAAACAGGACTATGAAGATATGATTACGCATAAGGGGGCAACCCGGGTGGCTCAGCGGGTTTGGCGCTGCCTTCAGTCCAGGGCCTGATCCCTGGAGACCCAGGATCCAGGCCCATGTCGGGCTCCTTGCAGGGAGCCTGCTTCTCCCTCTAACTGTGTCTCTGCCTCTCTCTCTCTCTCAAGAATAAATAAATAAAACCTTAAAAAAAAAAAAAAAGGATAAGGACCTTGAGATGGAGAGATTGTCCTGAATTATTAGGGTGGACTCAACATAAGGTGTGTCTTAAAATGGAAGTGGGATGCAGAAGAGAAACAGCAGCTAGATATTTGAAGATAATAGGCTTCTGACTTTGAAGATTTCCTCCAATTTCCATTGACCAAAAATGCAGGTGGCCTTTAGAAGCCAAGAGAGGAAATGAACCAGATTCTCCCCAAGACACTTTAGAAGGAAGGCAGACCTACTGACACCTTGGTTTCAGTCCATTTCAGACTTCTCTGCACTGCTGTATAATGAATCCGTGTTGCGTTAAGGCACTGGATTTGTGGTTATTTGTTATGGCAGCAATAGAAAACCCATATAGTTGCCCAACATTTTCTTTTTTTTTTTTTTTTTTTTTTTGCATTGTTATTTTTTTATTATTATTATTTTTTTATTGGTGTTCAATTTACTAACATACAGAATAACACCCAGTGCCCGTCACCCATTCACTCCCACCCCCTGCCCTTCTCCCCTTCCACCACCCCTAGTTCGTTTCCCAGAGTTAGCAGTCTTTACGTTCTGTCTCCCTTTCTGATATTTCCCACACATTTCTTCTCCCTTCCCTTATTTTCCCTTTCACTATTATTTATATTCCCCAAATGAATGAGAACATATAATGTTTGTCCTTCTCCGACTGACTTACTTCACTCAGCATAATACCCTCCAGTTCCATCCACGTTGAAGCAAATGGTGGGTATTTGTCATTTCTAATAGCTGAGTAATATTCCATTGTATACATAAACCACATCTTCTTTATCCATTCATCTTTCGTTGGACACCGAGGCTCCTTCCACAGTTTGGCTATCGTGGCCATTGCTGCTAGAAACATCGGGGTGCAGGTGTCCCAGCGTTTCATTGCATTTGTATCTTTGGGGTAAATCCCCAACAGTGCAATTGCTGGGTCGTAGGGCAGGTCTATTTTTAACTGTTTGAGGAACCTCCACACAGTTTTCCAGAGTGGCTGCACCAGTTCACATTCCCACCAATAGTGTAAGAGGGTTCCCTTTTCTCCGCATCCTCTCCAACATTTGTTGTTTCCTGCCTTGTTAATTTTCCCCATTCTCACTGGTGTGAGGTGGTATCTCATTGTGGTTTTGATTTGTATTTCCCTGATGGCAAGTGATGCAGAGCATTTTCTCATATGCATGTTGGCCATGTCTATGTCTTCCTCTGTGAGATTTCTGTTCATGTCTTTTGCCCATTTCATGATTGGATTGTTTGTTTCTTTGGTGTTGAGTTTAATAAGTTCTTTATAGATCTTGGAAACTAGCCCTTTATCTGATATGTCATTTGCAAATATCTTCTCCCATTCTGTAGGTTGTCTTTGAGTTTTGTTGACTGTATCCTTTGCTGTGCAAAAGCTTCTTATCTTGATGAAGTCCCAATAGTTCATTTTTGCTTTTGTTTCTTTTGCCTTCATGGATGTATCTTGCAAGAAGTTACTATGGCCGAGTTCAAAAAGGGTGTTGCCTGTGTTCTTCTCTAGGATTTTGATGGAATCTTGTCTCACATTTAGATCTTTCATCCATTTTGAGTTTATCTTTGTGTATGGTGAAAGAGAGTGGTCTAGTTTCATTCTTCTGCATGTGGATGTCCAATTTTCCCAGCACCATTTATTGAAGAGACTGCCAACATTTTCATCTAATTATATAGGTCCTTAAAAGTGGAAAACATTTCCTGGCTTCAGAGAAATAGAAAAAAACTGTTTTGGGAAGGACAAAAATAGCTACCATTTAATATCTTGGTGCATACTGCTCTATCTTTTTTAACTATGAAGACATTTTCAGAATTAGAAACATTGTTAATTATTCTTTTATGAGAATTTTTATTTATATATGTCATTTATTTAAATATGATTTTCCTAATTTATCATTTAAGTTGAATTTTATTCTATTTCAGATTCATTTAAGTTGAATTTTGTTCTATTTCAGATGTATACATAATTGCTTATGCAGACACATGAATAACATTAGAATAATTTCTTGATTTTTCAGAAAGGTTATAATCAAACTGAAGATTACTGCATTATTTACAGTGAGAGAGCATTTGTTTATTTATCCGTTTATCCATACTTGTACTTTTTTTTCATTTAATCTTTAAAACTATCTGAAATGAATTATGCTATGTAGTATTAGTCAACAGATCTGTTTGTTTTCCAAGTTTTCTGAAAATTTTCTAACTTATTGAATAACCCACACTTTCTTTATTGATTCGCAGTATCACCTTTATTACATATCCAGGTATACCTGAATATTTTTTGACTTACATTCTACTGCATTAATATATGTTTACATTCTTTATACAGTGTTATATTATTTATAATTATTACTCTTTATATATTTTGATATACCAATGTAAAATTTAGCCTTTATGTTCTTTTTTAGTCCAATTTTTCTATCCTTACATCTTTATACAATCATACACACACAAAAATATTATGCAATACCAAATAAATCCTCAAAGGATTTTTTTTTTTAGGAATTACAAAAATCAATTTAACTTAATTTACGGATTTGCCATTTTTAACAACATGACATTTTCTTAATCATTAAGTGGGATTTTTTTTCTCCATTTATTTGTCTTTTATACCTCTCAGTGATTAATGCTCTGTAATATTTTTAGAAAGGATTTTCACATATCTTATTGAATTTTTCCAGGATATATTTTATTTTTAGATCCATTATGAATGGTAAATTTTATCCTCTCAGTTATGGAGGTTATGGGAATAGAGGAAATGTAATGATTGTTAGCAACTCTCAGGCTGAACTTTTTTACTTCCAAGATGTTACTTCTAAAAGTATTCACTTGAGCCTTGTGGGTTTTAATCATTATTCTAAACCTTTATATAAATATATTCATATGTTTTGCTTAGCTACATGCAACTAGATATTCCCCAAATTGTTCTTTTATTGGAAATAAGACCAAAAGTTATCCCCTTCTTATGATACTTGTCAGATATCCATTGAAGGCATGCAACATAATTTATAGTTAATGAACAGTAAATGTTTAGAAGTTAGACGGAATGTTTTCCAGTTATTTCCAAGGTTACTTTGTATATTTTGGTACAAAAAATAATTTCTAAATTAAAGCAAGAATTCATTTTAAATGAGAAACTAAAGGTAGAGGTGAATGTTATCTTACTTAAAGTGATTTTTATTCACATCAGTGTATTTTTGTCTGTAGATTCATCACCAGTATTATAATATGAGATTCAATCTAACTTAATGCTTGTACAAGTCATAGAAACTGAAGTTAAGCAAAAACCTTGTATCTAAATCTGAAAAGCCTTAAATAGCACTGAAACTATTGCCACTCCAGTGATGCTAGTATTTTTTTTTATTAAAAATGATAGCTGTCTTTTCTAGTTGATTTTTATAATAGAGTAATATGAGTGAAATAGGATTTTAATGAAAGGTTGTTTGTTTTGTAAGCACAGAAATCTTATGATGTGTTACTAATCTAATTGCTAGCTTTCTTCAATACAACAAGGTCTTAAATAGAAATATATAATAATTCAAACTCACCCACATGTACCTACATTATTTCATCTACAAAAATGTCCCACAGTAGAACATGTATGAGTTATGTATATAATTCCGGTAACTTCTCTCAGGTTTTTAATACTATTGTATATTACAGGCATATATTCAGCACCATAATGTGCCATTTATTTGCCAGCTGTGATGCTCTATTTATTTATTCAGACACATTATTATTGGCTAATGTTGAATTTGGGAACAACATGATAAGCAAAAGAAGATGCTACTCTTTCCTCAAGGTCTTGACAACCAAGCTCCTTAGCTTAAAACTGTATAGAAGTTGGCACCACTAGTAAAAATACATGAAGAAATGCATATATTTGGGGAGATAAGAAAAAGTACACTTTTTTGGGATTCTTTACATTTCTAAGATATATAACTTGCCTTTTTATTTACATCATAATATTTAATAGAAAAATACATCTATATGAATTAAAATATAGACTACATACACGTTCACTTTTATAGTTTTGTAGGACTTTGTTACAGATTTTAACAAATCAGGGAAATATATTTTGTTTTGCTCTAAATGTAAACTGTAGATATTGGAATGACTACAATGACCATAATTGAACAATGACGTTAGATGATCACACTGACATGTTTCCATCTTTCAGTGACCCTAAGAATAAGTTCTTATTATGTGTCAATGACTCCTTTCTCTACCACCTAAACTGGTAGCTTCACTATATTAATGATATTAAGGTTAAAAAAAAAGAAAAAACAAAGAGTTTGTTTATAGCACTATTTAGTCATAGTCGTTACTGTCCCAATTCAATCTCAAGTTAGAAACTCTACTACCATTGGTTTATTTCTATAGATTAGTGACTGAGTCAAAACAAAACAAAGCATAAAACCAAAAAAAAGGTCCTCTGGAATCTCAGAAGTCCCCAAACTTATATTCTTGGATTTAAACATTCATACCCTAATTCATTCTTATTTTTACTTGGTCTTCTGATTCTACCAAGGTTTCTGGCCAGAAGTCATTTTGGCAGGCTGTGTTACCCGCCAAGATGGTCCCCACAGAGCTGCCTTCGCCCATATCAAATTTAAGCTAGTATGTCCATCGCCTCATAAAACCATGTAATTATAATATGCAATGTTTTGCTACCCTGGGTTGTTAGATTCCTAAAAATATTTTCCTTGGCCATAGTTTTAATGCAAGTGGGCTATCTTCTAAATGTATGCAGATTATATCATGCTTCTGTGGACAACATTTCATCACAAGCCAAATATTTACAAGTTGGTATTGAAATAACCACTTGGTTTCTTTTTTTTCCTTCTTTCTACTCTTAATTGTTTGTTGTATGAGTGTGTGTGCTAATGTGTGATGGGCTTCTTTAATTTAGCCATGTTTACTTATAAAAGTAGGTTCAATGATACTTCTAAAATATGATGAATACTAGAGCTCTCTTTCCACAATTTTCTTCCATCATACATTTCTTTTATTGTTGCACAAATATTTTACGTATAGAGAAGAATCTAGAGAGAATCAATTTTGATGGGTGCATTAAATATATTATCTTGGACATCTTTTCAGATTTCTTCATCTATCTGTTCTTTGTCTTTTTTTGTTTGTCTCTCTGTCTCTGTCTCTCTCAGCTCTCTGTACACAAACAGCACTTAAGTTCACTGAAAAACCATAGTACATGAGACTTGGTCTCCTGAGAGGCTGCTAAGTGGTTAGCATCCATGTCCTAGGGGAGTACCAATTTTAGTATCCTATGGCATGAAACATTGAGCAATGGGAAAGGAAAATAATAGGGGGAAGCTTATCAGATCAATTCATATTTTTCTATCATATTTGGGCTATACTAAGATGATATTTTTCCATGCAAGTCTTCCAGGGGACATGCCGTGTGCTGAGCAAACATGTCTGGAAAGAGTTTTGCAATCTCAGGGCTGCACAGTGTGATAATGCATACCATCACATTGTTTGCATTCTGACTCGCTTTGCTGAGTTGTTTCAAATCCATCCTTACAACTGTAGTCTTGAAATTCCACCCGTGAAACACAGTATCAGTATCTATATCTTTTCCCAGGTCCTCTTCTTAAAAGTTGAGACTGATAAATGAAACAGAAAAAGATGAGGTCAAGAAAATAATGTTTTCAGAAAAAGATATCAAGTAGTGGTAATGATGGAGAGGTGAAGGGGAGCAAGAGAATATAAAGCATCTGGCTGGGGTAGGAAGCCTGGACATACAGAATAAGATATTGAGAAACAAAGGGGCAGTCATCAGGTCATCTAAGATATAGAACAGGGAAAGGTCTGGGCTCCAGAGTTTTGGGGGGAAATTGAAAAGGCTTTCATCATATCACATGAGCTTTTGGAGCTTGGAAAGAGATGAAAATGTGACAGAAAGCAGTTAGAGGCTAAGACATTATGATCAGTAAGTCAGAGTAGGGGATAGTAAAAAAAAAAAAAAAAAAGGATACAGAAAACAAAACTAGTGGGGAACGATAAAATGAATGTCTGAGGATATGGTGTACGTGCTCCAGGTGAGAGATACTGAGAAGAGGCTACAGAGGAACAAGAAAAGGAAAAATAGTATATGTCAGAGAAGTTAGATAGATAAAGAGATTTATAAGAATAATAGGAAGGATGAGAAGGAGAAGAGGACAAGGGAGAAGAAAGAGGATAAAAAAAAGAAGAAATAGTAGTTGGTTGAGGATGGTATACTGTATTATAGAGATAGTGCAACAGAAACCCTTTGGAGTGGAGGAATTAAATGGTGATATTCTGTGAACTGCCAATGTCTTCCCTTCAGCTCTTCAGGTCATCATTAACCTTTGCCCATCTCCCAAGATTGCAATGTTATTGATAATTTTCCATCTGGCCTTGGAGTTGAGAGGTTTCAACTTTTCTTTTCTTTTCTGTAATATCTCTTGTTAATGTGCCAATTACCAACTATGTCCATTCTAGTTTGAAACTAGGTCTATGATCACTGTATGGTTCTCTGGAAACAGTGCACCTGCTTTAAGTCATAACTGGGTATCTTAGTTCATGGACGGGGTGGCTGATAAATAATAGAAATTTATTTCTTAGGGTTTGGAGCCTGTAGTCTAAGATAAGAGTGCCAGAATGTTTGGGTTCTGATGAGAGCCCCCTATCAGATTGCAAATAGTGATTTTCTTATTGCGCCTCACATACCAGAAGGAGGGTTAAGAGAGCTCTCAGGGGTCCTTTTTATAAGGGAACTAATCCCATTTGTGAAAGCTCTACTATTGTGACTCAATTACCTCGCAGAGACCCACCTTCTAATACCATCACACTGGAGATTAGGATTTCAACATACAAATTTTTAGTCCACTGCACTAGGCCTAGACTCCCTGTATTACTTGGCCCCATAGGCCCACTGCATGGATATGATGAGGTTTTGGGTCTTCCAAATGTTTGGTTACCTCTCTTTCCCTGAGGTATGATTTTCTTAGGAAATGAATGTAGTTCTCTTGAGTAAGACTGGGGGAACTGTTCTTATGCCCCTTATAATGTTGTGGAATCCTTCCTCTGGAACCCTACCCTCCCCTTTGGAAGTAGATGAAGGGACCGTGCCTTTTGGTGGGGGGATTATGGTCCTTAGCTTCCTTGTTATCCAAACTTGATTTATTTTGATTGTATAGATTAAGTAGTGCCCTTTTTATATGTGTGTGTACTTTCCCCCTAGAACTGTAGAATTCTATTAAACACATCCCTAACACTGTGGATCTGGTCCTTCTGGCTGTCACTTGGGCCTTCCTGCCCCTTAGGAGGATTTTGCAACCTGACTACTGACAAGTGGCTGAGAGAAGATGACTGGCTTCTAGTTTTTGCAGGACTCTATCCTCCTCTGGCATAAGCCATGCTAGTTCTGTAACAGCAAGTGCTATTATCATCCTTGGCTGCAGAGCAGTTTACCTTTGAGCTTCTCAGTGAAGCCAACAACACTCTGTCTATTCCCCATCTCTTTGGTTTAGTGCTTCCAAGGCCTTAGTTCAGTTATCTGATGGAATTCCTCGCCTTATGTAGATAGATGCTCTTTGGCATCTGCATCTCTCAGGGTTTATTTGCTTGCTTGTGTGTGTGTGCGTGTGTGTTTAATTGTCTGTCACAGCATTTCTGGGAAATCACTTCTGTAAGGTACCAAGAATCATCCTGAGAATATGTTAGTACCATCTTTTGTCTTTATCTTGTATCATGGGGAAATCCTTCCTCCCATATTATATGTTCAGTTTTCTTTGGCTGGAACCCTCAGTATCTAGTGCAACATATAGATAGATAGATGATAGATGATAGATAGATGATAGATAGATAGATAGATAGATAGATAGATAGATAGATAGATAGATATATCTTCCATTCTTGGGCAGCACATGTTAGGTGTTCCTGAAGATGATCTCACAGGTCCTGTGGAACAGAGCACTCCTACCTAGGCTATTGTGAGATTTTAGTCTATGTTTCTCTGGTGGCCAGGAAAGACAGCAGGGGTTGATCATAAAAGAGAACATAGCACCTTGTAAGGCAGAATGAAAGGCAGAAGGGTAGGGCTCCTACCCAGTAGGGCTCAGTGACGTCTGTGGATCCAGAGGGCTCCAGGCAACTGGTTAAGATCTTTGAAGGACGTTGATCTCATGGAGTTGCGCATCCCCTTCCCGAGTCTCAGGGCGTCAGTTCCCTCTAATCAGGACTCTGACTTTGACGTAGTGACCTGCTAGGGTGAGAATTCAGCCCTTCTCAGGAGCTGTCCTGATCTCATGAGCAAGATCTGAGCTCTGATTCTCAGCTTTTCTGAGATTCTGGATGCAGGAAAGAAGAATGTATTTGTATGTTGCCAATAAAGATCTTTGGATTTTACACTTTTCCTTTATCTTTCTCTAGATTTTTCATCATTTTTTTTTCTCATTGCCTTCCATCAGTTAATCGATTGCCCCAAAGCTTTCATTCAAATTCATAGTCATTATAAGCACTGCTTTCCTTCTACCTCTAAAAAGCCTGAATCAGGGCACTTGTCGTTACATTCCATTGTACTGGCATCCCAACTCAATTTAACTTTGGTAAATGTTTTCAAGGATCTCACTGCTTCCACATTCCAGAGACCGTGCTGCTGCTCACAGCAGTGATTAAGCGTCCTCACTGCCAGCCAGCCAGCCTTCTGGCTGCCATCTTCAAAATCTCACTCTAGACTTTGCTTCCTGGAACCAATATAAGAAGCAGGGTCTGATAAGCATTTCTATGCAGGCATTTTATTGGTGATTGGTTTTAGCATCAATATCTGTAGTGGAATAAAGAAAAGAGGATTGTAGAGAGAGAAAAGTTGGATTGGGATGCAGTTGCAAAAAAGGGCCTCGTCTGAATCTATAGGGAGTTTTGAATCTGAAATGATCCCTCAGAGTTATCAAAAATTGAGAAAAATTTTCCAGGCTTTTATATTCTTGTATTGATGAATCATTTGACTTGATTTGCCTTTTGAAAGGAGGCATGGGCTTGGGTAAGGTGGCTCTGTATGACCACAAGGAATTCCTGGAAGGAATTCAGACAAAATGTTTCAGTCATCCATAATCCCAGAAGCCTGGGAGACTGAGTGCTCCCACACTGAGGGAGTGGTTCTGGGCAGTACCCTGCTTATCTATTATAAGATTCATTAGAGTGAGTTTTTAAATTAAAATCAATGTTATAAAATTTCTCTGCTTGTCTTTTGTGGGCTGCATTTTTTTCCCGTCTAAGATGTCTAACAGCCTGTGCAGGTGGTAGAAACTATAATGATCAATAAGAAGATTCGCCTTATGCATAAGAATTAAAAGAGACCAGTTGCCTGCTATCCTGGACATTCAGATCTGAAAGTGATTTCTCCTAAATAGGACAATGTGCAATTAATGAACAGTAACTTCAATAACACGTTTATAATAAACAGTGCTGAATTTCATGTAGATGTATCTATAATATCTTGCAATAAGAGCCATTGGCTCAAAGTTAGTGCCAAATCCATTAAAAGTCATTAATCAGAATATACTATGAAGAGAACATGATCCTTAAATGACCTGACTTTCCTTAGTGATAAATTTTTTACTGCTTCAAACTGCATCCATCCAGCAAATCTCTTTAAGAATTGTTTCTCCCAGCATAGTCTACTTTTGAATACTCCATAAACTAGAAAAGCAGTGTTTAAAAACGGAATTTCTGGTGAGTTCCATGTTAATCCAAATTAGGTGTATTTTCCCTCCCACACCAAACATGGGCTTGACTATATGCATCACCAAGTAAATAAAAATATATGAGAATATAAATAAGTACATACACTCAAAGTCATAAATGCAAATACATACATGCTGTATTTACCTTAAATCTTACAGGTAGCAAATGCTTTCAAATGTATCGAGGTCAGGGAGAAGACTGGACAATGAGAAACTTCAATCTGTGTCAATAACTTTTTCTAATCCTAGAATTATTTCAATCACAATATTTTAAAACTTGCAAGGACTAGTTTCATTTTTCGAAATGTGAGGAGGATATTTAATTATTTGAGAATACCAAGTCATGCTTCACTAGTAAATTTAAGAATAAAATAGAGTCTAAGAATAGTGCCTTGAATACATATGAACAACTAATTATTTGTAAAAATGCATTTCAGTAAGGAAAGGATAGTTTTACAACAATTTGTCCTGAAAAAATGGAACGTGTGTGTGTGTGTACACATGTACACATATATTTATGCACATGCATATATCCCATTTTTCATGTGTATATATATGGATTTTATGTGACATCTTGCATTATATGCAGAAATTAACTCAAAACAGTTCATAGATTTATATGTAAATCCTAAAACTATAAAATTTCTAGAAAAAAAAAACATGGATGAAAACTGGTAACCTTGAGATAGACCAAGATTTATTAGACTTGATACCAGCCAAACGTGGTCCATTAATGAAACAAATTGATAAAATGGATTCCATAAAAACTAAAAACTAATGATCTTTAAAAAAAAAAAAAGAAAACACTGTAAGGAGAAGAAAAAGGCAAATTACAGACGGAGAGAAAAATTTGCAAGACAAAAATCTGATAAAGGATTTATATTCACAACCTAAGGAATTTCAAAATGCAGTAATAATTGAAATAAAGTAAAAATGGCCAAAATATGTGAACATTTTTCCAAAGATATATGGATAGCACACAAGCATAGGAAAGATTCTCAACATCATTCATCAATAAAAAAACTACAACTTAAAATCATAATGAGATAGACCTATCTAAACACTAAAAAAAAAAAAAACAAACAGAAAAATCCAGAAAGACTGCACCAAGTGTTGGTGAGGTTATAGAGAAACTAGAACTGTCATACCCTACCATAGGAATGTAAATTGGAATCCCTTAGAAAATATCTTGGCAGTTTCTTAAAAAGTAACACATATACCTACCATATGATTCGGTCATTCCACTCCTAGATATTTACCTAAAAGAAATGAGAGAAGAAAAAAAAGAGAGAAATGAGAGAAGATAGCTATATAAAGACTAGTACAAGAATAATTACAGCAGCTTCATTTATAATAGTCAAAAATTGAGAAAAGCCCAAATGTGCATTGACAGGTGAATAGAGGGAAAACTTTCGGTGTATGTATTCAATACTTAGCAAAAATTTTTAAGATGGACTATTGATCCATCCTCCGATATGCATGAATCTCAAAATAATTATGACATGTAAGAGAAACCAAATCAATAGGTGTATATACAAGATTGCTGTTTATATCTAATTTTAGAAAATGCAAAGTAAAAAAAAAAGAAAGAAAGAAAAAGAAAAGAAAATGCAAAGTAATCTATCATGACAGAAAATAAATGAGTGAAAGGGATGACCTGGAAGATGAGTGAGCAGAAGTAGGGGGGAGAGATGTTGGGACCACTAGCAAACTTTGGAATGATGGAAATGTTCGTATCCGGATTTGATGATGGTTAAGTGTATACACAAGACAAAACTTATTATATGCCTTAAGTGTGTATATTTTATTGCATATAAATTATATCTCAAAAAAGATGTTAGATGTAAAAAAAGAAGGGATTTACATGCAAACCTTCATATTGGTAAATTTGAAAATATGGACAAAAAATAATTCTCTACAAAAAAGTAATTGAGATAGTTACAGTAAAAATAATGTAATTATTAGTTGCTCCCACAGATACATACACTTTTGTACAGACTTAAAATGGAATTCTCTTAAATTGTTGTTTTCTGTTTTTTTTCCAATTTTATTGAGATATAATCTGCAAATAAAATTGTACATATTTAAAATGTACGACATGATGACTTGGTACACATATGCACTGTGAAATGAGTACTATTATCCTATTTCTGTTTTCATAGCTCAAAAGAACTGAGAACAGGGGAAATTTATGGTTAAGCAACCAGAGAAATTAAAAAAATATATAAAATTAAAGCTTAGTTTTATGTGAGTTTCCCATTCTTGTTCTTAATGCTATTGATAAGGGATTGGTCTTCCTTTCCTCATTATTTATTTTGTATTTTATAAGTTCTTTCTATATTTTTACTCTTTTTTAAGTTATTTTCTCTCTCTTCTTACCAAACCTTCTCCTAAGGAAGTTGCACCAGAAAAAAATAACAACAACATAAAAATCGCCTTTAGTGTGATGTTTACTTGAGGCCTCTCAGCTCTGATTCATCAGTAGATAGGAGCACTTTCCTGAGGCAGAAAATAGAATAATAGGAAAAATGTTTCTGAATCAATAATGAAAAGATGAAAGGAAATATGTATCCAAACTTCAGCTTGAAAAAGTATACATTGGAAATACCAGATTTATGTTTGTCTTATGGTAATCGACATCTTAGTCTTGATCAACGTCTACAAGCATCAGCATCTACAAGCGTGGGCTCATCCTTTTTGTGGAAACTTCTCTATTAATGATATCTGTGTTCACTTCAAGCAACCGATGAAATAATATTTAGCTCTACTCTCTCTAGCTCCTCATCGATGTAAAACTGATTCAGTCTTCTAAACATCTCTAACAGATATATTAAACCAGTAAACTTGTGGAAAGTAATCGAAATATAACTTTATTTTTTGTATCCTACTATCCTTTTAAAATGTATTCAGTATGGGAAATTAAATTTTCCCTCTGTTATTGCATGATAACTCCCGCAGCCTGCATCACTTCTCTGTTCACTTTAGATAATAAAATGTCCTATGCTCAATTTTTGCTCTTAAAGTCTGGATTCAGAAGTCTTCCAGTCCTATATCGATTAACATTTTTCCTCTGTTAAGGTGAAAATTTCTCCCACCTCTCCAACCAGGATTGGGTCTGGTATGACTTTTCCTGTTAGACAAAGGATTGTAGCAAAGCAGACCTCTCTTTCTCCCTTACTTCCTCTCTTACTAGCTGTAGTGACCTCTCCACTGCTGGCACATACAGGAGACGCAAAAGAAGGAAAGTGGCCCTTCTGACCTGCTGTCATCTGTGTTAGTCAGAGTTCTCCAGAGGAACAGAACCTGTAGGATGTGTACGTGTGTGAATATACAAGGGGGTTATCATAAGGAATTGCATCACATCACAAGGGAGGCTGGCAAGTCGGCATCTGCATGGCCTAGCAGGCTGGAGACCCAGGAGACCCAATTGCGTAGATGAAGTCCAAAAGCATTCTTCTAGAGAATTTTCTCTTGCTCTGGGAGGTCAATATTTTTGTTCCATTCAGGTTTTTGGATGAGTTGTACTAGGGTGCTCTCATTAGAGAGCGTAATCTGCTGTACCCAAAGTTCACTGATTTAAATGTTTATCTTATCCAAAATAACCCTCTAAGTAGATACATAAAATGAATAATCACATCACTGCAGGGGGTCTTTACTTCCTTTACGCTCAGCAGATGCTTAAAATGGATGTTTTAGACCTAAATTTCTAGGACTATCTTCCTTTTTCTTTGGCTACATCGCATTTGCTTCCCAAGGTATGTCATGGGGCAGGAGTCCAGGAGCACTAGGATACCTATCTTTATCATGTGACTTGCTTGAAAAGAAAAGGAAGAAAGAAAGAAAGAAAGAAAGAAAGAAAGAAAGAAAGAAAGAAAGAAAGAAAGGAAGAAAGGAAGGAAGAAAGGAAGAGAGAGAGAGAGGAAGGAAGGAAGGAAGGAAAGAAGGAAGGGAGGAAGGAAGGAAGGAAGGAAGGAAGGAAGGAAGGAAGGAAGGAAGGAAGGAAAGAAGGAAGGAAGGAAGAAAGGGGGATCCCTGGGTG
This sequence comes from Canis aureus, assembly GCF_053574225.1. NCBI lineage: Eukaryota > Metazoa > Chordata > Mammalia > Carnivora > Canidae > Canis > Canis aureus. Next base: position 1,788,666 of record NC_135613.1, read on the forward strand.
GCGCAGCGGTTTAGCGCCTGCCTTTGGCCCAGGGCGCGATCCTGGAGACCCGGGATCGAATCCCACGTCAGGCTCCCGGTGCATGGAGCCTGCTTCTGTCTCTGCCTATGTCTCTGCCTCTCTCTCTCTCTCTGTATGACTATCATAAATAAATAAAAATTAAAAAAAAAAAGAAAGGAAGGAAGGAAGGAAGGAAGGAAGGAAGGAAGGAAGGAAGGAAGGAAAAATGAAGAGAAGAGAAAAGCAAAAGAAGGAAAATCTACAACATTGTACCCTTGTCTCAAATATCCATAAACTCATAAAGCTCCAGAATTGAATAAAATATCTGAATTAAAAACTACAAAAGAAGAAAGGAAAGACACAAGGACAAATGGAAAAAAAGAAGTAAGGAATAAAAAAAATAAGGGCTGACTTTAAACTTGGAGGAATCTAGAAATATGTATAATATTACATATATAATAATGACATTATTATCATTATATGTCATATCATTAATGATATGTTATTGGAATAAATAACTTTGCAAGACCATCAAGACTGAACTTATTTTACATTCTCCAAGTGCAAGATGCGAACAGTTTTCTACACAGAGGAAAAAAAAAAAGGAAATAAACAGCTTAACTTTGTAAGAAATGTTGTAATTACTCAGTGTAGCATAGTAAAATGAACATGAACATGTTTTGGTTCTAATATAAACATGGAGCTATCCTGAAATTATAAAGCAAAAACATCAATCTGTATAACATTTCCAATGTCAGGTGTCCTGAATTTACCACAGTGACACTAGTAGGAGTAGGAAAAAGCAAAGTCAAGTCTCTGAAACCTGTTTAGACCCCCATCTCTGTCACAATTGGAGACAAGAAAAAAGAATATCAGTCAATTTCTATCTCACACAACTTTGCTTTTCCATCTTGTTGAATAGTTACATCTTTTTAATTGGGGTTTTAAAGGTGACTTTCCTGGAGGATACCATGTAAAAATAAGTAAGTCCAGTATGAAAACCATAACCTGCACACACCAAAGGTTTCAAGTAAAGACCACATACACCCACATGCACAGGCGCTCGCGCACACACACACACACACACACACACACACATTTCTCACATTGCAACTTGGGATAAAGGGCAAACGAAAGTAATGCTTATTTATTGAAACTGTATTTTAATTTGACGGTTTCTGAACTGTTGATTTAGCCTATGGCTGTATGGTAAATGTCTTGCATACATCATATCATTTAACATTTACAACCACACAACAAAATCCAAGTGAAGATTGGGTCTCCTTAAGAAGCAGACTGTGAGGGTCACCTGGATGGCCCAGATCAGTTAAGCACCTGATGTCATCTCAGGTCATGATCCCAGGGTCCTGGGATCCAGCCCCACGTTGGGCTCCACCCTCAGTAGGAAATCTGCTTCTTCCTCTCCCTCCCCTGCTTCCACTACTCGTGCTCATGTTCTCTCTCTTTCAAATTAATAAATTGTTGTTAAAGATTGATTGATTGATTGATTTAACAGAGAGAGAGAGAGAGAGAGAGAGCATACACAACGGGGGAGGGGGGCGGGGGGCATGGGATCATGACCTGAGCTGAAGGCCGACACTTAACCACTGAGCCACCCTGGTGCCCCTGAAATAAATAAATCTTGAAAGAGAGAAAGAGAGGGAGTGGGGAAGAGGGAGGGAGGGAGGGAGGGAGGGAGGGAGGAAGGAAGGAAGGAAGGAAGGACAGACTGCGAGGAGGAGTCAGCATGCAAGATGCCATTACAATTGTTCATGGGGATACCTGGGTGCTTGGTGACCCAAAGGCGGACAGACGCTCACCCACTGAGCCACCCAGGCTCCCTCATGGGGAGACCTTTACATCACGTTTCAGCCAGTCATTGTGTGGGCAGCTCTGAAAGGGTGTAAACGAGGTGAAGTCTTTGACTCTCGGCTGAAGCAATCTTTGAAGAGACCAACAAATGATGCTCCACGTAGCAGGAGCAAAAGTCCTTAAAGGGATGGGATCTTCGTTGTGTGCAAGAGTGTACTCAGACAGTAACTACAGTCCTCCTCTTTGGCCAATGGCATCTGGTTTTCACAGAAATTCTAGAAGCAGGACCTCCATAATTCCGGTGCACCTGCTTTACTGGGGGTTAACGTAAGAAGACTAAGGTTTGTAAATTAACCAAAATCAGAGTCCAATTTTTGAATCACAACAGATTATCACAGTCTCTCTCTCTTCCACCATTAGCTTTAGATTCCTTTCACCCGAGGCTGGCATGTCTTTGGGCTCAGTGGCTTGACTCGGGGGCATGATCACACTTGCATTCTTCATCCCAGGTAGAGGTTGTCACCGTTAACCATTTCCATCAAAATTAAGTAGGATGACCACACCAAGTCTGATCACCTGAAATCAGGTGATCACTTCACTTTCAGGTGAAGGACATATTCCTTCCTTCCCTCCCCCAGTTGTGACTTTTACCCTACCTCCTTCTGATGATGAAGGTCAACCACAGCGTCCAAAGTGGTGAGCTCCATTATTAGTTTGCTAGAGCTGCAGTAACGAAGTTCCACAAACCGGGTAGCTTTAACAGAATTGCTTCGTCTCACAGTTCTGGAGGCTAGAAGTCTGAGATCAAGATATTGGCAGGGTTGGTTTCTTCTGAGGGCTTCTCATAGTTTGCTGACAATCTTTGGTGTCTCTGCTGCCTTATTGTCACATGTTCTGTATGTGTGTTTCCATATCCACATTTCCCCCTTTTATAAGAACACCTAGTCATGTTGGATTAGGGCCTACTCTAATGAACTCTGTTAACCTGATTAGCTCTTTAAAGACCCTATGGGGGATCCCTGGGTGGCGCAGCGGTTTGGCTCCTGCGTTTGGCCCAGGGCGCGATCCTGGAGACCCGGGATCGAATCCCACGTCGGGTTCCAGGTGCATGGAGCCTGCTTCTCCCTCTGCCTGTGTCTCCGCCTCTCTCTCTCTCTCTCTGTGACTATCATAAATAAATAAAGAAAAAATATTTTAAAAAATAAAGACCCTATATACAAATAAGGACTGGGGGCAGGTAGGGCCTCAATATTTGAATTTGAGGGAGAGCAAAGTTCAATGCATAATAAGGCCCAGAGTATCCGTGTGACTCTTTTTCTATTCTGCGGTATAAGTATCGTCCTGTTGGAAAAGCTAAGCCCATAGAGCACAGTTTTATAGGGATAAGAAATGCATATTTTCTGAGGGTGTCACTAGAAAGGATAGTCAGTAGGATAATTCCTCTTCTTCTATCCCTTGGTTCTGAGACTCATGAATTCTCGCTAATATGGATAGAACAATATGTACAGATTTTTGCTTCCTAATATATACTACATCCTCGAAGATGGTTATCAGTCTTGAAGTACTATATCTAAGCTGTCCCTTTATCTTACTCTAACAGGACATTCTGGATCCCACTGTTTATGGATGATATAGTATATGGTACAGACAGTGGATCTCATAGAAAATGGTTCACTCTCACATCTTTTCTGTAAAATGAGTCTCTTGCTATCCGACATGCTGAATGAACGGATCAAGCACGTTATAAGCCCTGGGTCGTGGTGCTCACTGAGGTTCTCTGGGCAGGAAAAACAAACAGATACCCAGAATACGGGTCTGTTCTTGTCAAAGAAGAAAGAAAAATAACAACGAAAATCGTTGACTCTCCAAGGTAGAAGAAATCCAGTGTAGTCAACTAGTCATCACGTGCCCGGGTGAGAGGCAGTGCAATACTGGAGACTCAGGGTTGATCATCGTGCTGCCCGTTTGGATACTGAGTGACAGCAGTAGCTAGATGATCTCTCGTGTTCGGAGCGTGTGACACTGGACCCATGCATAGCCTCCTTTGCTTCCACTGAGGCTGCGGCATTCGTGAATCCATCTTGCCAGAATTGGGTCAATGCACAAGACACTGGTTAATTTTAGAGGGCCGAGTTTATATTTATACATTTGGCATTTTAATTCTCTTTCCTATGGTGGATTCCCTTTCGAAGATGGTTCATGTGCACGGTGAAGTTCTTCACACTTTGTGCTCACTCCATTCATGGGATTGGACTCCATTTCTCCTTGTCTCATACTTGCAGTATTTCTTCTTCCAGGAACCTAACAACCACAACCAAGATTTTTATCATTGCTGTGAGTCCATATACTTTCTAATTTTAAACCCCTTCTCTTTGTGTTTTTTTTTTTTTTTGGTTGGTTTGGTTTTGGTTTTAGAGCAGGAAGTGTGGGGGGTAGAGAAGCAGAGGGAGAGAGAGAGCATCTTAATCAGCCTCCACCAGTGCTGAACCTAACATGGGACTCCATCTCACAATCCTAAAATCATGCCCTGAGCTGGAATCGAGAGTCGAATGCTTAACTGACTGACCCCCCGGGCAGCCTAACCCCTTCTCTTTTAACATAAAGCAGGTGACAAGGTACACTGGTCAAAGCTCTGCCCTTAGGATTGTGGTTTTCATTTATGGCTTTATGGCTTCTAACCATGTAGCAAGCTGACCAATTCATTAGCCAAGTTTGGGGTTTTTCTTCCTTCTGTGAACCAGTCATAAGGGAGTCTTAGGCCGCCGTGGGTGTGAACTGATACAATGGTAAGAGGTGACTCAGGAGTCGGAACTACCTGACAGCTTGCTATGGGTACAGATTCTTTGCTCCTCCCAGTCCTACCTGCACTTGATCTGTCTTCCAGGGGCTTGTTGTGAGGTCCTCCCAACCTTATTACTTGATATTTCACAGAACCCAGCTAAGGGAAGGCAGATTGCCGCATAGTCACTGTGATATCCCATCGTCAGATATGCAGCTCTACCAGGACCCAGCAATCTTGCTGGGAGTCATTGGTTAAAATGTGTTCAGTTCTCAAATTCATATGGCATCACTTTAATTCCAAACCATAAACTTCTGTTGTGGTTCTTTCACTGGAACTTGCCATAAATTATACACCGTATCTTTTCCCACCACTAATACCTCTAATATTATAGGGTTTGGTGGGTCATCTAGTAAGAGTGGCAAAGTAACTTGCACCATAGCTTAGATATTTTTAGTGTTCTTTCCTGCTCTGTCTCACGCAAAGCTGGAATTATTTTGTGTTCTTTTGTGTATACGTTGGATAAGTACAAGCAAATATGGAATATGCTACCTCCAGAACCTCCAAATTTTTACGTGTATTTTTTTTTATTCTTTCTTTATAGTATGAAGAACAAGATAAAGCATTCTTATTTTGGATGGGATATCCTAGAAGGCTCCTGACTTCTGGCCTTCTGGATTTCAACTGGTGCTACAGGGCCTCTTAAATATTATGGGTTAATTTCCAATCCCATGTAGTGGGTATAATTTAATAAGGTGTCCAGCTGGCTAGCCACTTCTTTCTTATCAAGTTTGATAGATATATCAGTGACATGTTAGATGGATGTGAGAGAGACTAATAGTTCAGGTCTCTTCACCCTATACTCTGAAGGTGAGTCTGGGGCAAAGATGTAAATGTCTATTATTAACCATTTCATGAGAATGAAAATTTTCTGATTTTCTTTTCCAATAGGTATTGAGAAAAGGCATGCACACATCAAGCTATGCATTGTGTACCTGTTTTAGTGAACACCCCATATTTGGCACTAAGTCACTTAAAATCACTGCTGGGTTGAGTGTAAGGTAGCACATTCTCTTTCTTTAGGGTATTTTTTCTCACAGTCCAGACTGGTCAATTAATGGAACTATTAAGAACACCTCCACCCCTAAAACCTTCAGATCCTTAAAAATGGCATTTTTTTAAAATCTCTCAAAATACAATGTAGCTTTGTATTTGCTGTCTTGTGGGAACACATTTGTTTCTAAACTTCCATTTGGTCTTCCCCAGTATGTCAGCTACTACCCATAGGACAAGGACCAAATGTAGAAGTTGTACTGATTTACAAGGTATTTATTACAATTAATCATTTAAGCATCAAAAACATGACCAATATAGATGTCTGGGGTCCTAGTAGATTGTGAGCAGAACATTGGCCAAAAGAACTTTATTTATTCCCTAATTCCTGTGTGTCTCTGGCTTAAAATCTCTGTGTTTCTGAGAGTCCTTATCAGCTTGGACCTGTGTCTCACCGTTCTCACAGTGCTCTTCCAGCATGCACTTAACTCAGATACGTTGTCAAAGGCTCATTTAAGGAAGTTCTACGGGAATCAGTAGCCATCTAAGCCACTTGAGATCCTGTATTCTATTAAATATATTTACAACCTTCTAGATCGGCTTTGCCCCTTTAGACCTTGGGACCTTGGTGTGAATTATAATTGTACCCACCTGTATGATGGGATTACCTGGACTTTTGGGGGGATCCTATTATCCTCATTGATATCAATGACCCTAATTTTGTTATGGCCTCTCCTATCATCAGTTCTGGCAAATAGAGGAGAGACTGAAAGTTTGCTGCCTCACGACCTATACCATCCTAGTGGCCCTGGGAAATGTATTTTCCAAGCCTTCCTGTTGCACATAATCATCACATGTATATCTTCACCACACTCACTTTTCTGAGCATTCTAATCTGTTTCTTTTAAATCAGCTTTTATAGAAAGTCTTCCCTGTCAACCTCATTTCAAGTAGTTTACTGCAGTTTCCATTTTTCCAGGCTCCATCCCAGTAGCAAGTCCAGACATTCTCAAATTTTTTGCCATTATGCTAAGTTCTGTATGTCAAGATCATGTTCTCAGGTTGATAAAGTTCCTCCTACTCAGCATTAAGAACTTTTGTCCTTAGTCAAGTGGACTCAGAATCCTATCCCATTTATGTTCTGTGTACTGCACATATAAATCTTCAAGCTCTTTGGAGCATAATTTTTCCTTCCGTTATCAGTCCCAGTGTATCTGCTGCTGAGTTCTGATGTGCTGTGCCAGTAGTGGCCATCCAGTACCCACTGACTTCAGAGTTACTATTTCCCTCATATTTCGCAAACCACAGATACTTTGCATCAGCTAATACATTTCCTATCAAATGTATATTATCTCAATTCATTGTCAATAAAAGTTTCAACGATCAGATCTTATTCCACAGGCCAGCTGTGCTCTATCTACCTATTGCCAAAGATTTCTGTAAGATTCTTATTGCCAAAAATGTGGCAAATGATGAGACTCCAAACCCTGGTGTATCGTCTTCTTTATCAGACTGTATCTGATAACAACTGCCACAGATTTGGTTCCCCAAGAAGCAGATTCTGTTGACTTTAGCCTTCAGGATGATTATTTAAGGAGTGCTCTAAGATTCGACACTCATGGAAGTGGGGAGACGAAAGCAGTAATCAAAGGCAGAATTCAAACTTTGATGAAAGCACAATTATGGTCTTGGTTGACCGCACAGAGGGGTCTAGAGTTATAACCATCCTTGGCCGAGTTGAGCCAAGATGACCAGGCCTTTATACTCAAGCATTGATACCACTCACATTTGATGTAATAGCTTCTGAATCTAAGGTGGTCTCTGAAGTCCCTAACAGCGAAAGTATATCTAGTGACAGCATTCCCGGTCCCTGTGGTAACAAGACTCATGGACATAGGATCTGGGAAGTACATCACTGTGTCTACCACAGTAGCTGTTCTTAGCCTTTGTAAGCCTCAGTTTCCCAGAATTAGGGTACAAAACTGACTGCCTGGAAACTGTTAGGGAAATTGAGGTTCAGTCTTATCCCTGTTTGTACAGCTTGTACTCTGGATCTCTACCCAAAAAGTCTTATACATGTGATCTTAAAATATTTCCTCTACTTCTGATTATCTATTGCTTTTTGTTTTAATAATTAGACTTGTGTTAATACTAATTACTGTTCTTTAGTAAATATTTGTGGTGTTAATAAGTGTTTTAAAATAAAATTCTGGTCCCATATTTTTAGGGTAGTTGATTATATAAAATAATCCATGTAAATATGTATACATTTATTGAGTGCTTACTATTTGTTACATATAGTATTTGTTGTTGATTATTTTATTTTAACAATCAGCTAATTAAGAGCTTGGGGGGATCCCTGGGTGGCGCAGCAGTTTGGCGCCTGCCTTTGGCCCGGGGCGCGATCCTGGAGACCCGGGATCGAATCCCACATCGGGCTCCCGGTGCATGGAGCCTGCTTCTCCCTCTGCCTATGTCTCTGCCTCTCTCTCTCTCTCTGTGACTATCATAAATAAATAAAAATTTAAAAAAAAAGAGCTTGGGACATCAAACCATTCATTTATTCTTTTACCTATATGCCTTTATTACTTTTCATCATACACGAGTTAACTACCATATGAACTATATGGTATAAAAGAGGGTTCACTAGGGTGTTTTTTTTTTTTTTTACTTTTATTAAGTTTTACACATTCATTCAATAAAGATGTTGAGTGCTTACTATGGTATAGATTTAGTGCTTGTTGTCTACCAGCATTGATACTGGTCACCTCTGATGTGATAGCTTCTGAATCTAAGGCAATCTCAGAAGTCTTGACACATCACTGATGATCCAAAGTTGAAGAGGGCAAATTCCTGTCTTTGATAATAATAATGCAATTATATTCTGGTGGGAGAGACAGATGAGTAAATCACTGAAAATAGTGCACTGTGATTAGTGCTATGGTTTAATAACATCCATTCAAGATAATTTCTTTAAATGTAAATCATCTACACTCTCATAAATCAAAGCGCATACAAGCCAACCTGTCTTCTTTACTTTTTTGGGAAAAAAAGATTTTTCATTTTTAAATATTTGATGAATTGCCTTAAAATCATATTTTTATTATATGTATAGTTTTTGTAGGACACACTGGGTGTTTTTCTTAGGGCTTATTAAGAAACAACTAAAAATCTGGTTCTTATTTTAATTCACACTGTTACCTATTCTGTTAAAAAAGTTTGAATTCAATTGTGTGTATATATATATATATATATATATATATATATATATATACACATATATATATAAATATATATAATATGAAGTGCTATATATAAACATGTGTAATGTAAAATTATAAAATTCTAAACAATGTTTTTAACAAATTGAGTTCATTAAAAATGGAGAATGTGGATTTTCTTGAAGAAAAGAATGGATTTCTCACATTAAATGATCAGATATTCAATATTATTTTTTGTTGGATTTTTAAAAATGTATTTGGTCTTAGAATACCAATGTGGATTGATAAGAAATGATAATGCAACTGTTTTAATGTGTATTTTAAACATCAAGAGAACATTAAAGGAAAATCATTGCAATATAGAACTAGAATTAGTACTTGTTTCCATGGGAATTTAAGCCACTTATTTGTAGACATGAAAAATTCAATTTATTGTAACTGTGGTTGAAAGCAACTGGTTGAAACAGATCTCAGAAGATTTAGTACAAGGATTTATGGAAATTGTAAGACTTAAAGCAATTTAGAGTCCAAACTGTATAATTCTACGTGGTTCTTTATGAGAACCTGAATTGTCAACAGGGTTTTTATTAGAGCATAAGATTAAGACCCTTTATAGGGAACAAATTGAAGACCAACATGACTTCTCCTTGGTCTGCAAATCTTCAGCTGTCACCTAGGAGTGTATTGGATCATGTCAAAAGAGCTAGAGACAAATAATTTTGACTAGAGCTAACAAAAATCTCTATACAATTATTTATTTTAATTGATTTTCATGTTTATAATTTGATGGCAGATTTCATTTGGATTAGATATGTATTTTCACATGAAAACACTGATAAAACTTGAACTTTTTTCTTTTAATTTTGACATTTCACTATCTCAGTATTTATATTAACCCTAAGAATCAATGAGTTTCTTGATAATAAGGAATGGAAGTGATAAAGAATGAATTTTAAATTAAACATGAAGTACTCTAGGAATAAACACTCCTGTTTGTTTATAAGATAAGATATTTTCCAGTTTCATTTTCTCCAGTGCAGTTACCAGTTCCCACTTTGTACATATAATCTTAATTTTCACCGGCTGAATGTCTACATATCTCTAAAATGCACTCTTTTTTTTATTTTTCACTTTCAAAATACAGGCACACCCCAGAGATACTGAGGATTCAGTTCCAGACCACTACAATAAAAATAAAAATACACCTTTCTTATGTGTCATAGTTCTTGTCTTAGTTGTCTTATATGTCTTAGTTCAGACTTATAAATTCTCCCTTGGATTACAGTCATAGTTCCCAAAATGACCTCCCTTTTTCTTCCCCTGCTTCAGTGGATTCTCTCCCATGGCAACATAAATCACATCACACACTGCTGTGCATAAATACCTTTCAGAAACTCACTATTATCTACGGGACAACATCCCTAGACTAGTTTATATCATATTTCATAATCCATTCCATCACCAACAACTTTTGTGTATGAGCCCCAAAAGTGAGCCACCTTAAGATACCAAGAGTCTAAGTTCTTGCTATGCTCCTCCACTAACAAGCTATTGGAAAAATTTGAATGAGTCCAGAGTCTGTGCCTTAACTTTATCACTTTTGAAAGGGTTATAAAATGGTTTGGAATCAGAGTTTTGGAGAAGAATATTACTACTAATACAATAAAGCAATGATGATGATAATAGAAGTAGCAAATATTTAGTAAGCAAAGACTTAGTTCTAGATATTGTTATTTCTATGTATTTATCCAGAGTTCCCCAAGAATTCAATTGTCTCTCACTTCCTGATTCTTTTCTATAGAATATATTGTCTCAATACAGTGATTTTCTATCTTTATCTGCCTGAAGAATTCTAGTTTACCCTTTACAACAAACTTAAGTGTCTCTTCCTCTGTAAAGTTTTGCCTCATGCTTTGGGCGGCACAGTGAGAAACCCCTTATCTCTTGTCCCATCACATTATTCTGTTTCTTTGTCTTTTTTTCTTTTCACATTCTGGAGGAGCTACTTTATTCAAGAAATGGACTATATGCTTCTTAGAGACAGAGATGATCTCTTTCTCATCTCAGTATTCTCATTGTCTATTTCGATGCTAGGCATGGGATAATCACTCGTGTTGTATGCATAAAGGATTAATTCTATGAACAAATAAATAATAGAAAGACCACATGTTTAGCAAATGTTGTAAACATTTCTTGAATTTAATTTATTTTTGTTGGAATCAAAAGGAAGACAAAAGAAAGGTCACTTTTATTCAACAGCTATGCTCTAGGTTTCATTTGAGCAAAACCTCTTTGTTATAACATATTATCATGCTAGATGCCTCATATTCACAGGGTAATATTTCAGGAAATTTCTTAGAAACAATAGTAAACAAGGAATTATGATTTCCATCCCCAACAACAGACCCAGAATTGTCTTGTGCATAATCATGACCTCAATTTCTATCTCCTTTATGTATGCTTTCAATCAAAGATAAAGGATGAGTGTGAATATAATAATTTGAATTCATTTTTATATAAGATGAAACTTACAGAGATCAAAACTATATGCTGCAGTAGAGGCTTATGCTGTTCGAGTTCTCAAAAAGTTCATGGCCTTTGCTGCTTCTCAAAATATGTCTAGATTTGGCAAAAGAATTTCAAGAGTTGCTCAGATATTGAACCAGGAATGTATATTGGTAGAAAAGAAAAAAAAAAGAAAGTCAGCTCAGAGATATGAAAATGTTAAAACCTATTTACTCCTTTACTAGACAATTCCTTTTCTAGGAACCCACAAATAGAAAAACTTACACCAGCACATTAGCACATAAGGTTATATTTGTAAATATGTTTATGGAAGCATTGTTTGACAAAATTGTCCGAGACAATCTGAATGTGTATTAGAACAGGAACTATTTAATCAAAGGCTTCTTTTTTGTTGTTTTGTTCATTTATCCTACCCCTAGGAAATACAGCCTGTACAGTCTCTTATTTCAGTGATAAAACTTTTTCTAGAAAATAAGCCTAAGGGTAAACATACCTAGAAAAATGTGTCTCAGTGAGATCTTAAGCAAGGTCTTCATAATCCTCTTATTGTTATGCAATTCCAGGCCAAGATCCTTGATGAGCACAAGACAGCCATAGACACACACCTGATTGCATAGACTAACACCAAGAGAGAAACAGTCTGAAAAATCCAAAGATGCTACACTGAAAATTTAGGGGCAGCGTGAGAGGGAAAAAGGGAGAGAGTATTTCTCCCTCATACCTAAAGCTCTATTCTCTATATCTGTGTCTGCTCTTCTTATCATCTCATTTCAATCATCCTTCCCTCCAAGAATGTTGGTTAGGTGGGAGCTCTACTAGAAATTAGGACATGGATTGAATCTTGAGAAAAGCAAGCCATCAAAATGAAATGAATTCATGATATGTTAGCCTTTTTATATTTATCATATTTACTCCTACAAGTATAAATGAGGGACACCATTCATGAGCAAAACAGAAATATCTGGATGCAATGCATATGTGTGAAAGGCTAAATGTGGAAAAGTAAGGATGATGCAAGGAAATCTCTATTACATTAAATAATATAACTGATCTAGGAAGAGGAAATATCTTTTAGGTCATATTTTATCACAAAAATCTATACTGTTGCCGGAAATACTGTGATCATTGCTATTTTTGCCTCTTCTCTGGGATGTACTCCAAATCTATGTTATTCTAACTGCTTAAGGAATGTTAGATTAATTTACTAGCCCTTTATCTTAGTAAGTTTGACCAGCATAGATATTAAAATAAGAAAGAAATATAAATTTATGGTTGTTATTTTAGATCATGACAAATATCCAAATAAGAACAGATTTTTAAATATTCTAAGGAGTTTTTTAAGAGCTTGGTTATTTGTAGTGTAATCTGATAAAGTCATCTTAGTTAGAGGAGTCTCTGTCAAATTTTATCTTCAAGTTTATATATTTCATTAAGAAACCAAACACCAGAGGCACCTGGGAGGCTTAGGCATTTAAGCATCTGCCTTCAGCTCAGGTCATGATCCCAGGGTCCTGGGATCCAGCCCCACCTGAGGCTCCCTGTTCAGTGGGGAGCCTGCTATCTCTCTCTCAAATAAATAAAATTTTTTTTAAAGAAGAAGAAGAAGCCAAACACTGAAAGAGTAACATCTTTCAATTGCATATTGGAGAATATATGATATGGGGCAAAACTCCCCCTTTCCCAAATCTGTTTTGTATAGTGCCTCAATATAACCATGAGTAACCAAATGTTGATAAAATTAATAAAATCTCCATATATAAATAAAGTTAATATTCCGTCTGTGTCAGGTTTAATGTATTATCCTTCTAATATAGTAAAGCAAATCCTGAACCCTTATGGAAAGGAAGAGTGGGCATTACTATAGGAGAGTTAGGTTCAGACTTTGGGTCCATCGTTTCCTCGCTGTGTGACACTGGGTGAAATTAAATAATTTGACCAAAATTTATTTTTCTCTGGATATGTTATTTAATTTAACTCTGAAAATGAAAACATGCTAATACTTATTTCAATGACTGATATATGGTAGATGCTTGTTTAGTGGCAGTTCTTTCTTCCAGTGGATGCATTCATCTCATGTCAATATTCTTGGTATTTTGCTGTTGTTTTAATCTTCTGAAAATATATCAGCATTCAACATTACAGTGCAGTAAGATTTTAACACCATTTTTATACTTGTCATAATTTCAAGGTATGTATCTTTTTAAAAGCTATTAGTGAGAGCTTGCATAGTGAATGACACAGTTGCCTTATTAACTCATAGTTTGGGACACTATTCCTGCAGTGATATGAATTCACTGATTTTTAACACATAGCAATTACTTTTTAAATGTAGTTTATGTAAATCATATTATTAAATTTATCTGAACAACTGATATAGACATTCCTCCAGTTGAAAAACGTGTTCCATACTGTCCCTTTGAAAATGTGTTTTTGAATGTATTCCGTAAATAGTGAAGGTGTTCTTCTCTACAGTACCAGATAGCAAATCAAGTGGCTGCTTTAGGGAGGTCATATTTACTTTAATTAGCATTAATTGATAAAAGATAATCGACATATGTGCCAGGTATCTATAATCCTAATTCTAAAATCCCAGTACTCTGTCTTGAGAGCTTCACTGAGAATGGCACATGCTTAAAGTGTATTTGTCTGTTGATTAAATATCAGAGTCCAAAATAAGCTTGTTGAGACACTCTTTTAAGGATTTGGATTCATCCCTCATCATTCTTCATGCACTTCCAGATTATAACTTGCATGTGAAATTGCATGAGATATGATATATATAGATGTATTTTATGTTATAAAAGTATTAAATGATTTCAAACTGTAGTGTATTGATTTGAGTTATTTAGATACAAGTGTGTTTTCTTCTCAGGAAAAAAAGTCAAACACCAAAAACCTAACTAACTGGACTATCTCTGTCACTGTGACAAAAAAAATAAAAAATAAATAATAAATAATAAATAAAATAAAATAAAAACTATTGTGACAGACTTTAAAAGTTTATTTTATTTTTAGCCAACCCTTAAATCAAGGCACTTGCTTTTGATAATTCTATTTTAAAGTAAGTTTGAAGTCAAAGAGATTTAAAAGTCAAGTGATGTAGCATTTTATGTGCCTGATTTTGCTTTTAATAAATTCTTGCCAGCTATTTGATAAATAATGAGTGAATTTTCTCTGGAATAACATGGAGTTCATTCAACAAACCAATTAGATTGAAACATTGTTTATAATTGTGCAATTCAATTAGTTTTTAAACATGGTTAGCACATCTTACGTTTTTATTTTCCTGAACATTTTTTGTGTTTAGAGTTTTGATGTGTTTTGAATAGTTTCCTCATTAAATTAGATGTTGTACTCTCTCATATGAGAAACAGAAATTTAAATATTTTATAATTATTCCCAAATAATATAACATTCATTCCCTTGAGTACTCTGTTACATATTGAGACCTCCATATTTAGGGACAGCCGTGTGTTTGTGTGTCTGTGTATGCGTGTGTGTGTGAATACATCACTTATACTGTGGGTAGGGTTGGAAGTGGAGTAAGTGCAATAATCCTAAATTTGTATGTTGAAAATTCCTGTTTCTCAGAAAAGTACACACATAAACACATAGCAGTAACGGTAAATCTGCCAACTGTTAGCTGTATCAATAAATTTTGACATTACATAGCTTAAATAAAAAGAGAAAACTCTTCTAAAAATAAAGCATATTTACCCCTTACATCTATATCTGTATTTAACCTTGAGATTATGTTAGAAATATTTTGTAATCTGTGTCTGAAAAAATAGAGTCTTTGAGAGTATTAATCAACAGTTCTCCAACTGGGGGCATGAAAATGATCTCACTAATAGAAATAAATATAGAAAAAGAGAAGAGGATTTAGAGATAAAGTAACTGGTTTTAATGTGGTAGAAATAGACCTCGTTGAAGAGACTGGAAATCATTTTATGTTTTTGCTATGGATGGGTTGTTTGACCTTGGTAATGTCACTTCTCTGTTCTACCTCAGTTTCTTTGCATGTAGAATGAGAGTATTACAATATACATCGTCTATAGAGCACCAACATTTTCTTAGTCAGTGATTTATGAATGGTCAGTAATTATATTTAATGGGCACCTGGGTGCATTGTTTTCCATTTGTCTCCAACCACTTATTACCTATGAGTCAGTTGCACTGGCATGGCTAGATTCTGAAAGATAATCAATAAAAAGTGGAAATTGCTAATGAATCTACCATACAACCCATTAGGCATTTTGCTGATGCAACAATTTTAAAATTATATGATTAATAATACTCTTTTAGTATCGAGAGATCTGAAGAAGTAAGCAGTACCATCCTCAAAAAATTATCTGAAACTGGGTGATTCACCTTTCAAATGGATATAGCAGGAAAAGCAGAAGGCATCTTATTATCCCATTCTATTTCTTGAATTTAGATACAAATACAAGATTAGAGTATCAGTGAGCTCAAAACTTCCCTTCCTACACAGCACTTTTTTGTGTTGCACAGTGGTACACTCAGTACATATCTGCATGATGAATCATGATGCAGAAACTGTGAGCTGCCTACCCATTATCCAGTCTCCCTTTCAACTCTATCAACTGAAGCCAGATTTTATTTAGGGGAGCAAAGTCACTAGCTGGAACATTCCCCAGTTTTCCTTTCAGCTAAGGGGGATTATATGGCCTACTTCTAGCAGAGTGAGGAAGTCATAAGGTAAGAACTAATAAAGTTCTTTAAAGGATCACACTCAGTTGGCTTACAGCTTTTTGCCCCATAGCCTTTTCCGTCTTCAGTGCTATAGCATTGATACGCGGTGGTCACTTATTTATTTATTTATTTATTTATTTATTTATTTTTACTTTTTTTTTTTTTTTTTTTTTTTTATTGGTGTTCAATTTACTAACATACAGAATAACACCCAGTGCCCGTCACCCATTCACTCCCACCCCCCGCCCTCCTCCCCTTCTACCACCCCTAGTTCGTTTCCCAGAGTTAGCAGTCTTTACGTTCTGTCTCCCTTTCTGATATTTCCCACACATTTCTTCTCCCTTCCCTTATTTTCCCTTTCACAAGGTGATGGCCCTGAGCCATTGAATCAACATCTACTTAATTTCAGAGCCCAAAGAAAATACAATAATCTTCCATTTTATTGAGCCCCTGTAAATTATTTTCTGTTATGTCACACAAGTCTCATTCTTAATTGATGGCTACTTGGATGATTGGCAGGTGTATTTGATGAAGCAGTGGAAAAGTGCAATATCTAAAGGACTTTAGAAACACAGAGTTGCACATTTTATCCTAGATTTTAAGTATATCGGATACATTTTATAGACACAGCGACTCTCAAGTCCATAGAAGGAATAAGATAGAAAATCGTTATCAGCCATTCTGTAGCATAAAATCACACATTTCAAAAGTCCTCTCATCAAATGTACGTGTTCAGAAAAAAATTCAATAGAGAGAAAACACGGGCAAATTATATTTCATTACAGTTGTGTTTCTCCAGCCACACTTGGGACTAGCATAAAAGAACATGATCGACAATACCAAGTTCTGACAAATAAGAAGTCAACTTCTAATGTACTTAGCGCTCAATAAGTGTGACAAACATTCACGGCATTATGTTCATAACTTTACAGTATGGATAATAAAGGAGAAAATGTTTTAACTTACCTATTTATTCATCAAATATTGTTCAGATACCTGTAACTTGCTTGATAAGATTTTTTTTAAAGATTTTATTTATTTGGGATAGTGAGAGAGCGAAAGTGAGCTGGGTGGGTGGGGCGTGGGGGCAGAAGGAGAGGGAGAAGTAGGGAGTCTGATGCAGGACCAGGTCCCATGACCCCAGGACCATGACCTGAGCAGAAGGCAGACGCTTCACCGACTGAGTCACCCAGGTAGCCCTGCTTGGTAACATTTTCAGAATTTGAGCTAATATGCTTTCTTCTGCACTCCTTCAGAGTCATATTATAAACTGTATATCAGACTAGTATAATCACAGAGATTTCTTCCCCAGATTTTGAAAGACTGCCAAGACATATACCTAGAATCTGTCCTTCTTGGTCTAGAATTAGACGGCTGATTTAAAGCCAGTTGTCTACTCTTTCTGAACTTTGGTTTCCTTATATTTAAATATAATATATTAAAATGAAAATAATCATATCAAATTCACAAGACTGCTTAATGGTTAAGTGATTTAACATGTGTTAAATTTTAAGAATTTATTAATTCTTTTTAATTCATTTAATTCATTTGTAATTTTAAGAATAAATTGCTAAATGAATACAAAGAAGAGTGCGGGAGGGTAAAGAGAGTTAATTTCTAAGCATTAAAAAAAAAACCTTAAATATTTACCAATAGAAAAATATGAAATAAATATCAAGTGGATTGATAAGTAGCAATTTAGATCTGTTTTTAAATCATGTATTTTGATAAATGCATAGAAAACATTTGGGAGGATATGGATCAAAATATTATGGGTAACTACATTTATATGATAAAATTATATATTTGATACTTTCTTTTTATATATCCTGGAGAAATATTTTGCTGTAGAAATTTTATATATATATATTCTTCTTCCCACCTTCTACAAAAAGAAAGTTCTTAGCCTCTCTTTTATTTTCCTGAGGCTGCCAAGAAAAACCCTACCGCAAATGTGGTAGTTTAAAACAACAGAAATTTATTCTCTGGCAGCTATGCAGGCTAGAAATTCAAAATCACGGTGTTGGCAGAGTCATGCTTCTGGTGAAGGCTTTAAGGAGGATTCTTTTCTTGCCTCTTCCTAGATTTTGGTGGCTCCTAGAAATCCTCAGTCTTCCTTGGCTTGTAGAAAGAGGAACCACTCCAGTCCTTCCACGTGTGTATCTTTCTACGTGACTTTTTTTTTTTTTTTAATAAGGACATCAGTGATTGGATTTAGGGCCCGTCCTGCTTCAGTATGACCTCACCTATTAACTAATTACATCTGCAAAAGATCCTATTTGCAGGTAAGGTCACATTTTGAGTTTGCAGGTGGTCATGAATTTTTGAGAAAATGCTATTCAACCCACAGCAACCTCCTATTTCTAATTTTCAAGGCAAAGGCCTTCTGCAAAATGAATAACATGCTTTGTTCTCCCTTCTCTTATTCAAACTAAATATAGTATTAACCTACTTCATCAAATAGAATTACAATCTAACAAGCTCCACGCCGCGCAGCCTGGCAGGAACGTATGTGCTGGGTTCCCAGTATCCTTGGGCCAGGACTTCAGATTTCCAGCTTCCGAAGTCCCCCCATCCGATTGTGCCTTCACAGGTGCACAGCAGCAGACTCGGTGACTGCAGGCCCCCATGCTCTAGGTGCTCTCATTCTGTGCAAGCGACCCAAGTGAAGGCTCGTTTCCTCACCCAAATGTATTTTTATAACCCAAATAATATGGGTGCTTCACCTGAATAATGTTAAGAATGCCTTGCTAGAACTCTATAATGTGGGCAGCATTATAATCACCCCTTATAAAAATGGGGAAACTGAAGCTCAGAGCATTAAATACTTTGTTCGAGATCACACATCTATAGATGGTCTCCAACTTGCAATGGCCCCCACTTTAGATTTTTCAGTCTTATGATGGTGAGAAAGCAATATGCATTAGTAGAAAGTGTACTTTGAAGTTTGATATTTTCCTTGGCCAGTCATATGTGGTAGGATACTCTCTCATGATGCTGGGCAGCGGCAGTAGCCACAGCTCCCAGTCAGCCATGTGATCACAAGGATAAACAGTCGATATAGTCACAGCTGTTCTGTACTCATACAACCATTCTGTTTTTCACTTTCAGCTCAGTATTCAATAAATTACATGAGATGGTCAACACTTTATCATAAAATAGGCTTTGTGTGAGATCACTTTGCCCAACTCTAAGCTAATGCAAGTGTTCTGAGCACGTTTAAGGTAGGCTAGGCTAAGCTATGATGTTCAGTAAGTTGGTTATATTAAATGCATTTTCAACTTACGATATTTTCAACTAACGATGGATTTATGAGGACATAACCCCATTGTAAGTCAAGGAATACTGTAATTGCCAGACTGGCATAGGAACTCAAGCCTTTTCCACATAATGTTCTTAACCTTTAAGACATTCTCCTGAAATTCAAATCAAGACTGTCCACACTCTGACTAGGAATTGTTCCTCATCTGCTTGAATCCAATATACTATCAGATTCTGGTTGGAGAGACAAACATGGGGCTAATAGTTCTAGCTGTAACCCTCTTTCTTCCAGCACATTTGGGAAACGATGTCTGTAAAATCTCTGTGCTCTCCTCTTCAGTGGTTTGCTTACTTTACATAAGGACTTTACATAAGGTATCTACATGTCAGGGGTATGCCTCCATGTTGCTTTTTTTTTTTTTTCTTTTTGCCTTCATGTTCTTTGTTGGATCTGCAACAGCCAAGTCCCAAAGCAAAACCTGAGTCATAAAAAGAAAAAGAAGAAGAAACCAGCAATAAAATTGTTATGCTTTGTTCCTGTTCATAGCTTTAGAAATAGACTCACAAGTCCATGTTTCTCTCCTTGGCTAAAGAGTAGTGAGATTTTTGGTTATCCAGAAGACTTGCCATGTCATTTCAGATCCTTACTTGCATACTCAAAGGTCACTGATGGATCCAACATCTCATGCAGCATTCACCTGGTAGTCTTTGTCAATGTCTTAGCCTCCGCACGTACTACCATTAAAGGCAGAGTCCCTACCATTTTTCCTTGAAGAGGAGGCTTTGATGCCATAACCCAACATTGAACTACTAAGATGACTGATGCATACCTCTTCTCATATAAACTATTTGGACTTCACCAGTTCTACTCCATCTGTTGGTAAAACACCATCCTGGAAAGTCGCAATAGCTGGGAGAAGCACGCTGCCCAAACCCTGCCTTGTTTATATTGTTTGCAAATCTTGATTTGTCTGGCCTAAGAAGCAAAACACTATATCTTCTTCTACCATTTTTAATTACTGATTGGAAATTCTCCCTCTGTCTGGTTAGTCAAAAATACAAAGCTAAATGGACTCCCAGATACCTGTTCGCCCTCCTCTGAAGCAAGTCAGAATGACAGATTTGTCCTCATGGTTCTTTTTTTTTTTTTTTTTTTTTTTTTCATTGCTAGTTTCCTTTGTCCAGATTTCTCTCCCATTTTTTTTTTTTTTCTGAGTGATTTCATTAGTTCTTGGGCTTCATCTATCACGCCATGTAGATTATTTCTGAACTCATGTCTTCACCCTTATCCCTTCTTCAGAGTTCTAGACTTGTAGCCTTGTAATTATTGTTATATCTAAACCATTCCATCTAAATCTCAAACCTGCCTTCCCCTTGAAAACTACCTTCTCCTTTTAAGTTAATGGTATTCATATTAATGAATTAATGATTTCCTCAACACCTCTTTGTGGAATGAATTAATTATATGTGTGGGATCACCTACTTATATTGACATTACATGATTAAAATTAAAAAAATGAGTGACTACCCAAAGGCCCTTCAGACATAACTTATCCAGATGCCCAAATGATATTATTAGGGACTTTACTTCATAGATCCCTTATTTCTGCTTTCTCCTGTGTTGGTATCATTGCCAGGTTTCGAGAGATGGTCTCAAAGAGCTCAGATTTATATCTATGCTTCCTATAGTTCTAACAAAAATAAAAACTCATTCTTCTTAATTTAGGGTATATTGATGTAATCTGCCTATATGCTCATATCTGACCTGATTGATTTAGCCAGGGAAGTATGATGATCTGCTTGGACAAAACTGGATTTCTTTTTCATCCTTTGAACCTAAGATGGAGTTTCCTTCTTGCCAACCATGAGAACTCAGAAGTGGAGGTGGAGATGCATGAAGAAATTGAGAGTGAATAAATACTGCATATGGCAACACACTGGATGCCTACAATAGCTGAATCCTGAAGGTTTAACACAATGAGGAAGGACACTCCTGAACAAAGAATACGCTAGGAGTGGACACACTCAAAAAACTATTGCTACACTCTCTGCCATCACTGTAATCCATTGTATTTTTTTTTTGCTTTTAAAAAAACAGGTATTTATTCTGATTGAATAAAAATTGTTTTGTGAAAAATGCATTTATTTTTCTTTAGCTATTCCAATCAGCAGGCGATTTGCTGAATGCATTATCATAAATTATAATAATTACCATTTCAAACAACCAAATAAAATTTGTAGTAATTATTATGTCCCAAAAGATTTTATTTTAGAGAACTTAACATTTTTTTTCCACTCCATTCTGCATGTGCAACTGAGTTTATTGCAATTAAGGGTATGGGGTCAAACAAATGAAAACTACTAATGAGGAAAAAGAGAAAAGTCTCATCCTATTTTGTGGGCTGTGTTGATTGTATTTTTTATGTAATTGTTGTTCTTGAGAGCTTCCCTTAAATATTTCTGTTAAAAAAAATCTCCATTGAAGTCTACAATTAATTCTATTGACATTAGTTTTTCCCCAACTTAAGTTCTAGATTTTTAGAATTTTATGAAAGTAAAAAAAATAATAATAATGAGTCCTTAGTTCATTATTTTTCAACTTAAAATATATTTCAGGGATATGGTGAGATATGGAAATCATGAGCTTTGAACTATAAAAATACTCTGCCTTTCATAGGCATGATCTTGGTAAACTAACCGAACCCCTTCAATCTTACAAGATAAAATTATAAGAAGTTATCACTACTGCCTCTCCAGAGAGAATATATGACCAATTAGAATGTATTAAATTTTGAATCTACCATTTTGAAAGTACATCAATAATGGACACTGCATATGTATCTTATGGAAGACTCAGCAATCTAGCTGACATATAAATATCAATTAAATGATGACTAAAAACTATGATCACTAGTTATATATCTTTATTTCAAGGACACAAGGTGGAATATTTATTGATTACTTTACATTCTGACATTCCACCCAAAACATGACGTTAGTAAAAGAGGAAAGAAATTTAATTCTTTTTGCTTGTGTCATAGATCCCCAAATATTCAAATAATTACATTATTTCATTATTTGTGTACATTTATTTGTATAATAGTCTGCTTCTCTCCCTATGTGTTTTCCTTAGTATATCCTTTTTCACAAAACTTTATTATAGCTAATCAAAATATTAAAATTTTTCTTTTCTTTTCTTAAAAAAAAAATACAAATCATTTCAAATGGGAGGAAATATAGCAAGGGCTCCAGCTTTGAACTTCCTGGGTTCAAACCCTTCTTTTACTTCTTACTAACTTTGTAACCCAGGCTGGTGTTTTAACGTCCTTAAACTTCAGTTTCCTAATTAGTAAGATGTGAACGAGAGCATGAACTTCATAGAGTATTAGAAGATTAATTGAGTTATTGCATTTAACATCATTAACGCAGAGCATGGTAACTTAGTCTGAGTTTGATAAATGTTAGTTGTTGTTTTTTAGCATTAATGCTGAGGTAAGGAAGGTTAAAATGCGAAATATAGGATGACTACGGCAATTTGTTGAGTTACTAGATATAATCCAAAATTTGTTTCTGAGTTTTATAGTAATCGATATCACAAGAAACCATTTTTCCCCCATTGTGTTAGGAACCTGTAATTTCTATCATCAGAGCAAAACTCTTCCTGCCACTTATCTCAATGGTTTTTCTCAAGTAATGTTTCTTCAGGGAGCATACAGAGTAGTGTACAAGTTAATGTGTTTGGCAACAACTCTCCAGTAAATTACAAAGCAGATTTTTCTAGAGCTCATTCATATCACTACTGGAAGTGGGTTATAGGGCACCAAATCACAATTCAGTAAAAGCCTCAAGAGGGTATACAGTTTATGATGAGGTGGTGTGCGCTTTGAATTAAGATGAAAAAAAATTACTTAACACATGATTTATGTTTTTTAAAAAACCAGATATATCTCAGACATGTGAAGTGTATACTTGTTAAGTCTACAGATTTCTGGGCCAGGGCCTCAGTGGTTCTGATTCAACATTTTTAGAGTGGGATCTAGAGACTGAAGGTTACATAACAGCATAGGTGGTTTCTGATGCAGGTGGTACAAGAAACAATCACTCCTTTAAAAGTGTGTGTGTCTGTTTTCTCTATGAGACGCCAGACATTATAGCTAAAATGGATCAAAAACAATTCATGTCTGAAAACCCTATAAAACACATCATCCTCTTGAAATGTCACATCAAATCATAGTATATTAAAGGCCCTGAGGTGTTCTTCAGTAGAAAAACAAATTTATCTTTATTTAATGTCATGTTTCACAAACATATTTGTCAACAGAGCCATTTTAGCAATTACAACTCCGGATGCTTTTTGTACACACTGTTGGTGTTTTCCGGACCTTCTCTAGTGGGCTGGCGGCCCGTCTCCCAGATTCTGGGAGCAGTGACTGCAAATAGTCACAATTACATGCTTCTAAAGAGCTCCTCTCCCAGAAATGCCTTGGAACTGGATGCCTGGGTGGCTTAGAGGTAGCGTGTCTGCCTTCAGCTCAGGGCGTGATCCTGAGGTCCTGGGATGGAGTCCCACAACAGGTTTCCCGCATGGAGCCTGCTTCTCCCTCTGCCTGTGTCTGTGCCTCTCTCCCCCTCTCTCTCTCTCTCTCTCCCTCCCTATGTCTCTCATGAATAATTAAAATATTTTAAAACATAAAATAAATAAATGGCTAGAAACGGACTCCCAGTGTGCTGGGTCCTTGTCATATCAGTTGTGAGAGGCACCTGTGCTCTTCCCAGTTCAGTATCCAGTGATCTCAAGTGTTGGTAGCTAGAGATAAGTGACAGGGTAATATCTGTATCATGAAAAACATCAAAGTCTATAAATCAGCACTCTTTGCTTGAGAGTCAGTTACTAAACCTTTATCTGAATACCACTGCTTACAACTACAGTTAGTGGCTAACTAATATGGGGGAGATACCAAAGTCCCACTTTCTTGCCCAAGTTCTGTAGACTTTGTGGTGCCCTTCACACTCCAGAGCTTCCTGTGACATTAGGCTGAGACTCCAGGCGAAACCACAGCCTTGCTTTGCTCTGCACCCTGCCCTTATCCTGTTTCTCTCAGTCCCCTTTCTGTACAGGATTTTGCTGAGACCATTGCCTCAGTAAATCTCTTCCTTAGAAATCTCCATCTCAGGATTTGCTTCTAGGGGACTGACCTAAGCAGTCTTCTGTTGAAACTCGTGTTGAAAAAAAAAAAAAAAAAAAAAAAACCTAAAGAAAGAAAAGAAACTCGTGTTGCACAAACACACTTTTAAGAAAAACTAAAACAGCAGAGTAGAGGTTCTGTATCTACGACACACACCATACCCTTAGAGGATATAACTTACTTCCATCACACCCTCATTGATTTAAATGATTGTTGAGCACCATGTGTATCCTATTTGCCTGTGGCGTCTTGAGTGTTCAAACTTGCTTCATTCATTGTTTCTATTCTTAAAAGACCTTAGGAGCATTGTGAATACCCAATATGTTTCCTCAAACTGTTCTGACAATGCCTGGCAAGGGCATCTTATTAGGCAGTATTGCATATTATTCTAGAGCATAGGCCCTGGTTCATAAAACCTGAGTCCACATTTGATTTTATCATTTACTTGACCTGGGGCAAACAAATTTACCTGTTTGCAAAATAGATATTCATGTGCTTACTTCAAATGTCTGTTTTGAGGATTACTCTCCTTTGCAAAAAGGAATACATGTATTCAGCTTAAATATTTTCATGAGTATTCAAGGTAATACATAGTATTTAACCTGGTACTGGTACTAAGATTCTTAGTATTTACTAAGCATTACTATCTTGTGCAATGTCTGGCACACTGTAGGCATTTAAGAAAGTTCTTTTGGAACAAATATTGTTGAATATTTAGATAATAGTATAACTTCAGTATCTTCCACAAAGATGGCAATTCACTTGGTATGGAGTTATTTTCCTATTTTAAGTAACCCAAAGGCCACCTCAAATCCTCTATGGAAAAGGCAGAGCATTGAATAACAATAAACGGATTTCTACAGGCAGCATACGGCTAGTGATTTAGTTGCTTGAAGATATAGAGAAAAGCATTCAGGCAAAATGCAAACACAGGAATTAGTTACTAAGGAAAATACCATTTCCATGCAAAAGTATCTGATAAAAAATGGTGATCTTCTTATATTTACTACATCCCTTGGAGAATATAGAAACATTTATTTTAAGTTTCTGGCTAATGCCAAGATATACTCATAGAAACACTATGTGGGCATTGAAAAGTGGATCCTCTACCCCCACATATACACACAGAAACATGCACACACACATACACAGCTCTCTTGTTATGTTCACAGACATTTTAGAATGCTTGAAGCCAGGTTGATATGTTAAGTTGAGTAGAAAGGGTATTTTCCCAAAGGTTGAAAAGCACAGCAATTCTCCTGTTGGATCAGACAATCTCATCCCAAGAGGTATTTAGCAAAGCTACTTGAAAGGGAGATAGGAGTTGTGTTCTGTTGCTTTTGAACAGGGCTTTTCTATAGGTAACTAATAAGAGAGAAAGGGGAGAGAGGAAATTATCCTATTCAGTTAGTCCTCTCATATTTCAAGTTTCTTACCATCAGAGCACACCAGGGGGGTCCTGGTTTCTGTGGGGTGGTGTATATATTACCACAACTTGGAAGACACTAAGAGGGGAAGAGCCCCTTCCTATCTTCCATTTCTCTGACATTCCTCCCATCCTGGGTATGAAAAATGCCAACTGTTTTTATACAGTCTCTTGTCCTAAGGAATTCCGTGAGTCTAACCATGCTCGGTAATCTGCATTTGGGTCCAAGCTACTGGGTGTGCAGTTAGCCATGGCTGCAGCACGTGTATCGTGCGGTGGCGGAAACACTTCCTTCCCACCTTCCTGAAGCTGGGCTTGCAGAGCCTACCTGGGTTATGCATGTATTTTCCTTCTTCGCAGAAGTGGTGCATTCAGAATGTGGTCGGCTGGGTACAGACTGTGTCTTCAAGGCAACTCCACAAAGGGGCTTTTATCATTTATTCAGATTCTCATTCTCTCTCTCCTTTTCTTTCCTTTCTACCATTCTACAATGGTTCCCTCGGCGATAACTAATTATATTACCATAGCCAAGTCACCTGAACTCTGTTTTATTTCTTCATCTGAAACAATGAAGATAAAAATAGCATCCTTCTTTAAAAAGGGAAAATTCTAGGAGAGAACAAAGTAAATGTCCCACTCCTGCTTGGTATGATTGGTCTTCTCCAACCTGCCCACTCAAATTAGTCTCCAGCATCCATGAGGCATGACATTTCTATGGAGAATAAGGAAAGAATTGAATTTCAGGGACTGCCCTGCCAGCTCAGAGATCAAGCCTGATCAAAGCCACTGTTCAAATGAACATCCACTTGAACACAGTGCTGTCCATATATATTCATATTCAAAATCTATAGATCTATGTCATATCTTCCACATGTCAAAACCGAGGTAGAGATTTGTTTGGCAAAACACAATATTTTGCTTCTAAAAATTAGATTCTGAGTTCCAACTCAGATCTGCCTGTGTTGGCAGCAGTTATGCATCATTTTTGGTCAGACGGTGGTTGCTGAGCTGCCCAATACGTCAGATCCTACCATTCGTTAGACATGAATTTACACAAAGATATTTACCATTACTGAAGGGCAGAAATATTTAACCTCAACCAGGCAAGATCCATTGTTTGTTATATTCAGACTCCTGGCTACAGGCTTCATTGTTTCTTGTTTTTTTTTGTTTGTTTGTTTGTGTGTGTGTGTGTGTTGTTTTTGTTGTTTTTGATGTTGTTATTCCAAAGGGAATGTCTTTACGTGGATTTATAATTTTATTATTTTTTTAAGATTTTATTTATTTATTTGCGAGAGAGTGAGAGAGAGAGAGAGACATCAGGGGCAAGGGGGAAGGAGAAGCAGACTCCCCGCTGAGCAGGGAGCTCAAAGCCAGACTTGATCCCTGGACCCGAAGATCATGATCTGAGCCAAAGGCAGACACTTAGCGGACCGAGCCACCCAGGTGTCCCTATAGTTTTCATTAAGAAAAAAGAATGGGACATAAGGGATTATGCCACCTAACTTATGTGTGCCATTTTTTTCACAAACTCCTTTTTTTTTTTAACAAGATTTTTTAAAAACAAACCTCTACCTCGGTTTTGACATGTGGAAGATATGACATTTTTTCACAAACTCTTTTTTTTTTTATCCTTCACTCTATCAGATGAAGAAATAAAATAAAGTTCAAGTAACTCGACTAAAATCATAGAAATACGTAGAAGACCTGGGGCTTGATTCATGACTCACTCTTGCCTCTTTGTGATGATATTTGCATTATCGACTGTTGCTCTCAATTATCCTGTAGTATTTTTTTTTTCTGGGAAAAATAGTACTCAGTGATCATGTCACCCTGATGGATTATATAGGTAGAGTTTATGCAGATTTTGTAAGCCTAATATGATAAGAACGTACTCTCCTCTGAAGAAGAAATTACTGAGTCACTAATTTAAAATTTTATGATCTAATACCAGAGCTATAATAACACTGAAAATTTCAGGCTAAAGAAAAATCATGAGGGCAATAATTGTGTCATTTTCAAGATAGTAGGCTATTTCAAAAGCCCCAAGCCACATGTACTTTACCTTTGATCATAGAAACGAGAAAACAAGTTTCATCCTGTTATGCACTGGTATAACTATTCTCTCTCAAGCTGCTCCCCCTCCTCTCTCCACCCTCCTTTTATTTTAGAAACTACACACTTAGAGTCATTAAACACTTCTATAAACAGCCCTCTATATTTTTGTTTTGGGGGTCCTTCTGCCTAGGATGCCCCCGCCCATCTTCTCTCCGTGCTAAACTGTCTTTTTAAGTAGCTTATTTATTAGATGCGATGTGAAAGTAAGTCAACTATAAATGTATTGAACAACAAAGAGATGTATCACTGAGTATAATAAGAACGTCGTCAGGATCCAGAGTTGTTTATATTGATTCAATGGACGTCATCAAGGACCCAAGTTCCCACTCCTTCACTGGAGAGAACGTACTGAGGATCACACAGTTGTTTTGTTTCGTTTTAAGATCCCAAGGTGAAAGTCTCAGTTCCAGGTGCCATATGCCACAAGTGAAGAACTATTCCTCCCCTTACGCCCACATTTAAGGATCAAGGAACACCTTTCTTGGAAGCCCCTTAGCTACTTCTCCCATCATGTGTCATTATCCAGAATCCTGTTACCTGTGAAGACCTCAATCTGTCATTCATGATGGAAATGGCTCCATCCTGAGTGACCCACACAGATTCTAATTCATCAGCTAAGCTGAGGCTATAGCTGCACCTGCCTGCCTCTCCTAAAGAACTTGGCTGTGGCTAACTGAATCGACTCTAGTTCTTCAAACAAGAAAGACGGTAAGGGGGAGTGTACATGCAGACCACTGTTTGGGTGGGAACCAGACTTCTTTGCAGCTGCATTCTCCAAAATTAAGATATTAAGTTTTCTGTGAAGTCTTCTCCAGTCAGACTGGACAAGGTTAGTTACTTCCTCTTCTGTAGTCTATTTGAACCTTGCACATACCTTTACTGTTGTAATTATTCTATTCCATTGCACAAACTAAACTTAAATGGAAGTCCTTCTTACCAGTAGTGACCTCCTTGTGGCAAAAAAGAGGTGTTTTGTTCATCTTCATAGTCACGGCACCTAACAATGACTGGCACATAATTGGTTCTTGCTGAGTGTTTACTAAGTATACTTGGGAAGTAAATTCTATTCATAAATGTAATCATTTCTAAATGTAATACATCATTTAGGATAAAATTTTAGAAGAACATTTCACTTTCCTCATAAAAAAGAGCCACTAGCTACACTAACATTATAAATGATAGTTAAGAAGAAATTACAGCCACATGGAAAAACACTTACCACAACAAGAGAAGAGAAAAATAAAGATACAGATTTTGAACCTGTGCTGGGTAGCTGAATAGATCTGTTATAAAACAAGCATAACAACATATTAATAATAGAATTCAGTTGATAGGTACAAATGTATTCATTATAAAAATTCCTTCAGCTTTTTTTATGTTTGAAATTTGTGACAAAATTGGAAAGTACAGAATTTCGAACTTTTCCTTGGTTATAACTGCATTAACTATTTTGGGAACGTGTGCCTTTAAAACAAGAAATTGTGGAAAAAATATTTATTAGGGTGATAAGATTATGAAGTCCTATTTTTTGTTTCTTTTCCTTTTAGTGATTGCTATCATGTAGTTTGGGTGAGGCAGTTTCATACTGCGAGAACACTGACACTGAGTCCTATTAAAGTGGAGTCAGGAAATAGAGAATGATTCTGCTTGAGGACTAATTTATACAGGGGAAATTATTTAAGAAGGTATATTTAACTAACAATACATAGTCATATAGAGAAATATTAAATTACATTTGTAAACTGATATCTAACATCTGAATTTAATCATTTTTATAATAAAAGCCATAAATATGAGAAAATGTAGAAATAAAATGGAAGTGGAAGATGCTCATTATTTCTTTTGTCCTAATTCAGCTTTAACTATATAAAAGACTCCAGGAATGTTAGTTTAATAAATACTTATTGATCATGTAGTGTATTCCAGCCTCTGTGCTCTTCATATCTTGATTGTGTCTAAAATTCTCCATCTGCAGGTAACTGAGGGAAGAATGAAATTATTCAATAAAACTGAGTAGTGTAAAGTCCCTTTATTATTATTTTTTGCCTTTTTTTAATATGAGACTGACATCCAGCCAGTATCAGTTCTACGTAATTCTCTCCAGTCTATTAATTCACTGATGACACATATAACTTTGCACCTAAGAACCAAGTACAGAATTTACTGACACCTGGAAGCAGGTGTGTCCAGCCAATGGGGGCTCCGTTCTGCTGACCGTGACCTCTCCAGTATAAAGAGCAGGTTTTTGCAGCTGAGATTCACCTCTAAGGTGGGGAAAAGAAGTCTCTCTGGTAAAAGAAAGGAGACTGATAATAGGGAGTGATCCCTATCCTGTATAGTTAGTGCCACAATTAACAGGTTAATGACAGTTACGTAGGATTTGGCTTCCGGAGGACACAGTACAAGCTGGTTCCTAACACAAAGCACATTTTGCTTTACAAATGAAGTATTTCTTTTCTTTGGATATGTATGTTTTTCCATTCATGGGTTTGTGATTATAAATATGAATTTATAAAAACCACACCTACAGGTATATTTGAGGGGCGAGGCTGTAGTGTTGCTACTAATGAAGATGATGATTGCATTCCTGTGCTGTTACCACTGTAAGGAGATACCACAAGCTTGATGGTTTAAAACAATACAAATTTGTTATCCTATGGCTTTGGGATCATAAGGATGAAATGGGTTTCAGACTAAAATCAAGATGTCCACAGGTTGTGTTTTTTCTAGAAGTTATAGAGGAAAATACCTTTTTCTAGTCTTTTCCAGCTTCTAAAGGATGCCCACCTACCTTGGCTTCTGGTCCCCTTTCTATCTTCAAAGTCAACGATGGCTCCCATTATATCACTCTGGCACTTCATCTTCCACATTTAAAGAACCAGTGCAATTACAGCCATTCAGAGAATCCAGGACCATTCTTTTTTTTAATTTCACTGTCAGCTGATTAGCAACCTAATTACTACCTTGCCATATAACACATGTATTCACAGTTTCCAAGGAATAGGACACAGACATAGGTGGAGGTGGTTATTCTCCTTACCATAATGGTAGATAGAGATAATTCATTTATTTCTTACTTTTCTTTTTCTCCAGGGAATGAGATTTGCTGAACGTATTATGTCAGTCACTTTTACTGAACGTTGATCCTGTTGTCACCTACTTATTGTATTTTTCTCATAAGACAAATGATTTTAAAATATCATTTTCCTCTTTAATAATAAGGAATCTGGGATCTCAAGGACTAAAAGGAGAAGGAAGATGTTTTATCTAAATCTAACTATGAAACCATCGCCTATGCTTGAGTCATTACGTTATAACCAATTAAACTCAAGGAAAAAAAAACATTGATTTCTTAAATTATTCGAACTCTAAGATGCAAAGAGAATAAGAAAAATAATGTACATAGTTCTCAACAGTCTCAAGAATCATAGAGAAATTAAAACCCTGGAAAACATATATATGAAAAAGACAAACCCTGATCAGTGGATAACCAAGAGGTAAATACCTTTATCTCCTTAAATTCTAGTCCAAGGAGAAGACTGCGACAACCAAGCAAGTACCCCAGGTACTAATTCACTAATTCATTCAATAATATGTACAGCCTTAACTGTACATATTAACATCAAGTGAGCATCGGTGTGCAGGTACAAATGGTGGATCAGAACTGTTCTGGTTTCTGTCATTGTAGAGCCTATGATTATATTGGAAAAAACAAAAATTAATCAAATAGACAAATAAATAGCTATCAACATGTGACCCTGGTAAGGCTAGATTTGAAAGCACAATCAAAGAGAGGATTGATCAAGTTGTAGGGGTGATAGAAGACATAACTGACATGAACTTACAAGGTTAGGTAAGAGTTACCAGGCTAAGTTGTGAAGGTGAAGCTTTCCATCTGAGAGAACAGAGCGGGCAAAAGGCCCCTGAGGGTGAGGGGATTGGGGATTCCCAATCTAGAAGACCAGTGTGGATGGGGGACATGAAGAAGGGGGGCGAATGGAGCAAGGTGAGCTGGGAAAGGCAGACACAAGGTGCGCCATGCAGGGCACGCCGCTGTTACCTACCTGGAGAACAGTTTAGCACCAAGTGGGCTGATTTGTACTCAGCACAAAGGAGGGTGGTGCACATCTCATCACAAAACAAAGCATCTGAGGAAGGTCTAGATTGCTCTTTGTGCCAGGGGAGACCCATCCTTTCCCTAGGAACCATCTGGGTACCAGATTCAGAACAAACCTCTAATCATTTCAGATGATTTTATTAAGTTAGATCTTGAAAACATGTGCTCCATCCCATGATGCTGAGCTCAGTGTTTGACACTGTCACTCCCCAGGGAGAGTGGGCCTCCGGGGCCATCAGAAGAGGCCATATTAATCACGTAGGTAATTTACAGCTGTTGTAACATTATGGAACCCCAGAGCCTTACAGAGTTAGCTTTCACCACATTTAAAGAGGAAAATGATGGTAATTAAAAATGGCATTTCTAATTAGTGAGAGGTTAATTAGTGAGAGGCTGGAAGGATTGAGGAGCACAGGTCTCCCATTTCCCAATCCTCTACTCTCTTGCAACTGGCTGCAGTGTTCTCTACTTTTCTCTTGCCTACAGGGTATCTGTGGACCTTGGGGCAAGTTTTTTCAATGTGTTCAGCTACAGTATAATTGTGATAAGGAGAGTAGGTGATACAGCCTTAGAATGTGTCTCAGTGTTTGCCATGGAACAGAGATAAGAATATAGATGAGCTATGCGGACAACACTGGTTCAACGCATTTGCAAGACTCAGCAAAGTAAGAAAAATAGGCTTCTGAGAATCCAACACTGCCAATGCACTTTCCTCCTCTCAGAATGCTCCAGCCTCTCCCACAACCTGTTTGTTCCTGTTCTACAGTCAAAACTATTGTGAGTACTTTGAATATGTGACACCAGATTAGCAAGGGATATAAGTGACTACTGACAGATATTCTGACAGTAGAGAGAAGAGAGAGTTGAAAGACAAAAATAATGAAGAATCACTCAAAAAAAATCAAAACAGAAAATAAAATATTTTAAAAAGTAATTAAAACCCAGGAATTAACTAAGAATGGGAGACTATTCCTGTTCTAATACACAATAAGTAGTTATGCATATCTCTTTTGATACCTACCTTATAACAACCTGTGGTTTTATTTTGTCTTTTCTAAGATGATTCAGGATTTTCACATTTATTTTCATCTATTTAATTAGACTGAACTATTTGCTATAGCGTTTCAAACACTTGACTATATTCTTCGTTAGAGATTTATTTTTATTCATTTGAGAGAGAGAGAGAGAAAAACGTTGGGGGGGGGGCAAAGGGAAAGGTTGAGAGAGAATCTCAAGCAGACTCTCCACTGAACACGGAGCCCAATGTGGAACTCGACCTCACAACCCTGAGATCATGATCTGAGCTGAAACCAAGAGTCAGGTGCTTAACCAACTGAGCCACCCAGTTACCCCTTGACTATCTTCTTAATCACAACAAGGTTAACATAGCAAAGGGCTAGGAGTCTGTGCTCATGTCTGTGCCATGCAACATAGCATTATTTGTCCTTTTAATCATAAAAAAAATTGAGTCATAATAAAAGATTAACCCCCATGACCCCCTTCCATGAGTAAAATTTAGATAGCATAAATTGCTTTATACTATGTGAGGCACCTTTACATTCTCTGAAAGATGCATTTATAAATTCAAGAAATTGTAGTGTTAAGGTCAATTAATGTTTGCTTTTCAGAACAGAATCCTTTGTTTTAGTGTCACACAGAAGTCTGTGGAAGTAACTCAAGAGCTAATAAGGAAGTTTGATGGGGACAGAGGAATTTTCTTCTACTCACGAACCAAAATATTTCCGTTTGTATCTATTTATATAAGACATTTCTATTATATAGAAAGATCTGGGGAAAGAGTTCAGATAATTGTCTTAAAAGTAGCTGAGCAGTTGCTTAAGCAGAGGAGATTTTGTCACAGATTAAGGACCTACTTTGCGTCAAGCTACTTCGTATCCAGGACCTCAGGCGACCATGGTCACACCCGTACCAGTAACACCCTGAATCCTTCTCTCATGTTAGTGCACCATGCTCAGATGTGACTGCTATGCTTAGACTCTTGCCCGGAGATCACAAAGCGACCGCCTTACTTACAACACTGCCTTCTCAGACAAATACGTTCAAAGCAGGAAGAAAGGAGAAGAAGCTCCATAGGTGATCTTTTCTTGTGCATGTGTTTTTGTTGTCAAGATGAAAAAAAGAGCTGTCTGAGAAATCCTCCTAGGAGACATTACCTGTGTTCATATGGACCCAAACTGTATAATTAGGCTGCACTTATCTGCAAGAAAAAAAAGTAAAGGAAGCTGAGATTAGCATATTATACCAATCATGAGTCATACCTTACCTTTCTAGAATGTTTTTCTAATAGTTCGTGATTCACATCAGTTTCTGTGGGCAAGAAATAAGCAGGGAAATGGTTGTTGTTGAGTGGGCAGCCAACAGGGCATATTCTGTATTAGACCTATACTTTCCAACTCCTAACTCTGGGAAACGAACTAGGGGTGGTGGAAGGGGAGGAAGGCGGGGGGTGGGGGTGACTGGGTGACGGGCACTGAGGGGGGCACTTGACGGGATGAGCACTGGGTGTTATTCTGTATGTTGGCAAATTGAAAACCAATAAAAAATAAATTTATAAAAAAAACCCTATATTTTCCAAAGTTACTATGGCAGCAAAGCGAGCATGTCTAAGTTACCTGATATCAGTTATTGTGCAAGATGCAAGCATTCACTGAACAATCAGTGCAGTTCTGATTCACCCATTGATAGGGTGTCCTGTTGTTCTGGAAAAGTTAGCTGCAGTAATATGAAACACTCCAACATAATGTTTTATCATATGATATAGGATAATGCCATGTGTTACAATAATGATTATTATAAAACTTATTAAACCGTTTAATCATGTAGACATATATATGTATAGAGAGATGATACACTGATATATACTTTTCACCTTGCCCTCAGTGGTCCAATAAAGATCTGCATTTCTCATATAACCAACTCTCGTATAATTGAACTAAAGGTTGAAATAAAACTGATATATTCACTACATCTTAATAGACTCTTAAATTTTCTCAGGTACGATAGAAGAGTTAGTCGTATCTACTGTCCTAAATTAGTGAATCCCAGCATTCTAGAGGAAAACAGTCTAGTTGTGAGGAGCCATGCAATCGGAATGCCAGGCTCCTAGCCTTGGACCTACCTGAGCATAACTGTCTGGACATCAGCAAGCTTTTGTGTCTGTCTGAACTTTAGTTTTTCAGTTTTCAATTGGAAATAATAGTAATAACCTCAACTCATGCCGACTAAATGAAAATATCCTAAATACTCTTGGAAGAATGTCTTTTTAAAAAGTTGAATGTCACTACTATATAGTTGTATTTCTATATTTCTATATATCTCACTATTTGGTTGTATTTCCTAGAATGTAACATAATTGCAATTACAAGATGGGAGGCAAGAAGCAGTATAGTAAAGTGATTATGGATGAAACCTTGCAGTTAAAAAAAACAAAAACAAAAAAGAAACCTTGCAGTTAGATAGCAATAGAGTCCATCACCCACTCTGCTACTATATTAACTCAGGAGCCTTCTTGTGTGTATTCAAATTTGCAAAGCCTCAGTTTTCACATTGTCGGGATGGGTGCAACGTCCATACTTAGTTCCCAAGGTTATTGTATTAAATGGGCCCTTCTATGTGGTGTGCTTGGTTAAAACAGCGTCTGCTAAAGAAGAATCACTCAGGAAGTATTATGTGCTATTCTTTATATGAATGAAGGATGGAGATTAGAGAGTACATTTCCCTGGAGAGAATCATCAGTGTGTTCCCTCCCGTTCCGGGTCAAGTAAGGGAGTCTTTTGAGACCAGCTTAGAGAAGTAGAATTTGGGATGCAGGTTGTGCCATCTCAAACCTCCATGGAAAAAAATGCCAAGGGTGAGGCTTAGTCCTAGTAGTAGCAATAGTAGAATGAGGAGCCGTGGGGTCCATTGAGGGCGAGATCCACGATGGACCTTGCTTCACTAGAGGTGGTTGTTGCAGGAGCCAGATGTGTCTCACTTTGAAATGGACTGAGCTCAGGCAGACTGATGGATAAGCCAGTGCCTGAGCAGGGGCGTCCGTCTGTGTTACTGAGGAACATCCAGCCAAGCAAGGGCAGCAGCCGTTCTGCACAGAGCCTAGAGGAATGCTAAGGAGCCCTCAACGCAATTCTCCCTAGAAAGAACCAGTGTTGGGATGTTTCCAAGTGAAGAAGTTTACAATATAGATCATAACTCACTAAATGAGAATGTGTTGATCCCTGTCCCGCCTGTTAACTCTAGCCAAGGAGTAGTCAGCTGCTTAAAAGTAGGGATGGGAGAAAGTGTTGAAGAGAAAAACAAGGTGGAAAAAAAAAAAAAAGAAGTTAAAAAAAGAGAGACAGAAAAAAACAAAACCAAGCCAAAAGAAGCATACTGTGATGCTCTTAGCCTCCTCCCCAGTTAGCTGACTCTGGATTTGGGGCTAGATTTGAAAAAGTAGAAAAAATAAGTCGGCACTTCCAATTCATATTATGAGATCTTGATTTTAAAGATCAGCAAAAAATGAATTTGTAAAGTATTGAGTCGTCAACAAAGTAGGTCAGGAAAAGATCTACGTGGGCATCCTTGGTTGATCCGGTTACAACTTCTGGGTTAATATTTTATATTTTGTGTTGACTTCCAGTGCTGAGCTACACGGGGCTTTCTTTGTTTGCAAACTCTTGGTAGAACCAATGACTTTCTTATTATGCGAAACTCTAATGCTGGTAAATAGAGTGGAAGGGCACAAGGGTTATATTCACTTCTCTGCTATATTATCCTAGATATTCTGAATTATCCTCCAATTTGAAAACCAGTTCTAAAATTTAACAAGGAGTAGAACCATTTTCTTGATTTATCTCTTAAAAATTGCAGTGGCATTTTTACACTTTTCCGGAACCATTTTACTTTGCCCTTGGGTGCCAACACAATGTGTCCTTTAGATATATAAATTTGATGAACCAGTTGAATAGAACATTTCTTTCTCATAAAATAATGACTTCTATATTAACCACTTAAGCCTCTAGGCAGGTAACAGAGCTTCCTTTCTTTATTAATGTGGGGCTTCCCTATGGCAGATGGATGTCAAGTATCGGACACTCATTGTGAACAAACCTCCTCATGATGGGGAGGTTGGATGCCTGGTGATGAGTTTGAAACCAAGACAATTTCCCTTTGTAAGTGGAGAGACAAGTAAGAACATTTGCCACAGCCATAAACTTCCCCTGATGTCAGCGCAGAACAAATAGAAAAGCGGAAAGAATGCTGGCTTAGGAGTCAGTTTTGAGTTCAAATGCTGCATCTCATATTGAAAAACTGTGCGACTCTTAGCAAGCAAATTGTCTTCTATTAGTTTGAGCTATGACTTTATACAAAAATAATTACAAAAAAAAAAAAAACAACATGGTGGCCCAGGTTTTAGTCGCTGCATGTTATTTTGTGAGTGCCTTTTCTTTTATATTTGACTTTCATTATATCAAAACAGAGGCAACAGAACCAAGAAACTTAAAAAAAAAAATAAAATGGAATAAACACAATTTCCAAATGCTCTTTGAAATATTAGTTTCCTTATTGCTGCTCCTGGAGTTTCCCCTTTGCCATGACCTCTTTATTTTTAAAAAGTTAAAAGCATATTTATGGATCTAGCATTGGGATGTATCACAGCATAGCAGGATGACTATGAGCTTTGTGCCTGTGTTCAATGTATGCAAGACTACATAGCTTGTATTTGGAACTCATGGTGTCTTGATTTACAGCATTAAGGTAAATATACCAAGCGATATTTTTATAAGGATAGAGTATAATAAGAGTAAGGTGGCTGGTGTACAGAGGAAGCTCTCCGTGCTAATAATAACATCTATTTGTTAAATGCTATATATTATTGTTAAAAGCTGTGGACATTAGAAGTGGGTATTCTTTTTGATACCTGAAGATTAGGAGTTTAATAACATTAAGGTAGAGAGTTATAGTACAAAGAACTGAAGCTTTGGTTTCACAGTGACTCTGTTTACTTACACTCTCCATTTGATCCCTGACCTTTCTGAGTCCCCGTTTCCTCATCTGTCAAGGAGGATGATAGACGTCCACTAGTTGGCAACAAAAATATCAAAATTTAATAATAAACATGCAGTATGTTCATTCTAATAAAATGAATGTTAATACAATGTATCAATTGTTTCATCTCTTCGACACATAAAGTCATAACTCTTATTTTTCTAATTAATGGAACCCCTACAGCCTTATTAGAAGGAAATCCAGTTTCCCTCTCTTGAGATTTCTCTCCTTCAAACTGTCCCCAAACCCTCAAGATTCGCTCAGTTCGAAGTTAGACTTCATTCTATTCCAACAGCAGGTTACAGAGAAAACCCAAGTCTGTTCAGTTAATTACTGTCAACATTGTTTGCTATTACATGGGGTCACAATTGAATGATGGCCCTGCACACTCTGATAGATGATGCTTGTCTGTTTGCTGGCCCACATCCCTGTGCAGACCATGATGAATTCCCAAGAGAGGATGGTAGCGTGCCCTCAGTACTAGATTGGGCCAAACGTGTCCCGAGACACTTGGCACACCAAGGCTATAGCTCTCAGCAACCCATTTTTTTGTTGTTGCTCATATAAATAGCAACCTCTGCTAACCTGTGGGTCAAGGAAAGAGCTACTACCTCTTCTTGTTCTTCCAGTGGCTTTCCCCTTCAAATGAATAAGAGAGACACCCAAAGCATCTCAGAATTTAGTATTCTCTCCTCCCAACAATGGCAACCTAATTGTTTTAGTTTTACCTAAATGAGAAAGAAAAGACAAAGGAAAAACAACTATTTCAACTGATATATTGACATTTTCAGTCTACTGCTATGTGATGAGAAACAGTCATTTTAACCAACCCACAGAAGTGTGTATGGCTTATCCTTTACTTTGGAAGACACTCCATGAATGAGAGCAGTACAGTAATGCACACATAAGATCAAAAACCATGGTCCTCTATTACCTCAAAGAATGGAGGACAAAAGTACTGTGTATTCCTCATTTTCTGAAGGCAAATGAATGTTGCTTAGTGATGAAAAATATGCACTTTGGGGGTACCTGGGTGGCTCTGTTGGTTAGGCATCTGCCTTCAGCTAAGGTTTTAATCTCAGGGTCCTGGGATGGAGCTTAGCGTTGGACTCCCTGCTCTACAGGGAGTCTGCCTCTCCTCTCTCTCCCCCCTCCCTGCTGGTGTGCTGTCTCTCACTCACTCTCGCTCAAATAATAAATAAATAAATAAATAAATAAATAAATAAATAAATAAATTTTAAAAATAAGAATATGCACTTTGTATGCACTTCCATGTTCGAAGTGAGCTCTATTAAACTAATTCTGAGTGATCAAGATGGAGAGAAAAGCAAAGTCCCAAATGTCATAATCTGGAGACCAAATTATAACCTATCTTCAGTGGAGAACCAATGAAAAGTTTTGGTTTTTTAAGTTTTTTTAATTTATTCATGAGAGACACAGAGAGAGACAGAGACACAGGCAGAGGGAGAAGCAGGCTCCATGCAGGGAGCCCGATGTGGGACTCGATCCCGGGTCTCCAGGATCACGCCCTGGGCCAAAGGCAAGTGCTAAACCCCTGGGGCACCCAGGGATCCTCCACCAATGAAAAGTTTTAAGTTGAGAAGGTACATGACAGGATTTGTGTCTTAGAAAGTTCACTCTGGAAGTTGAATAGAAAACCATAGTTCAGCTAAGAGGCTCTCTTGCAGGTCAGACATCAGAAAAACACTGAGTAAATAGATCTCTTATTTCTCATTAAGAAGATAGAGAATTTTGAAATCAATTGGAGGAAAACGTGAACTGTCTAGTATAACCTTAAATATTATAACCAAAATTGTAAGTGGAACTTGAGGTATTCTAAAATCAGTTTAGAAACACAAACAATGGAATGTACAATTCTGTAGGAGCTTGCCATGAAGCATTTGAAACTTAAAATATGGGTATTAGAGGTTCACCTAGTGTGGCATTGACAAAGGAAGAAAGAAACAGATACTTGGAAAATTAGAGTATGCAACACAAAGAAGACTTTAGTGGATTTCTGTAGTATAATGATTATCATACTAGCCTAGTAATAAAGATGATGTTCAGTATTTTTGAACCTTTGAAGAAGGGACTAGTTCAATAAATGGTTTGTGGAAACTTGCCAGTTATTTGGAGTATAAAGATAGAGTGTTATGGGCAGCCCAGGTGGCTCAGAGGTTTAGTGCCTGCCTTCAGCCCAGGGCGTGATCCTGGAGACCCAGGATCGAGTCCTACATCGGGCTCCCTGCATGGAGCCTGCTTCTCCCTCTGCCTGTGTCTCTGCCTGTCTCTCCCTCTGTGTCTCTAATGAATAAATAAAATCTTAAAAAAATAAAAATAGAGTGTTATTTCACATGATATACAAAGTGTGCAGTAGAGATAAGATATTTTATTTTATTTTTTTTGAGATAAGATATTTTAAAACAAAAATGAATCCTGATAATAATGGAAAAATATTTAAACGATCATGGTTTAAAAAAAAGACAATTCTAAGCAAGACACTGAAGTCAGAAAGTATATAGGAAAGTTGATAATTGTTAAAGAGATTTGTATAGATGTATGTATGTATACATCACGGCAAACTGACATTAATGAACTTCA
Source organism: Canis aureus (assembly GCF_053574225.1). NCBI lineage: Eukaryota > Metazoa > Chordata > Mammalia > Carnivora > Canidae > Canis > Canis aureus. Next base: position 1,829,527 of record NC_135613.1, read on the forward strand.
CGTGTAATAAGCTCTTTTAAGTCAATGGAAACAAGATAAACATTCCTATAGCAAAATAGACAAACCAAATAATGCAAAAGAGAACAAATGCTGCTTAAAAAGAAGTAGAGTCAACAGAATTTCTCCAGTATATTGAGATATTTAGAGGAAGGGTGGAGATTATTGAATGGTTGCTTAAAAAAATTGTGATATTGTTCATCATTCAATTAGGTACAGGAAACAATTTTATGAGAAATTGATACAAGTATAAATTACATTCTCAATCAAAATTAACTTGGTATCACCTGTAAAAAATTGTTTAGAAAGAGATTAAAAGGGTCACATGCACTCTGATATTTAGTGCAGCATTGTCAACAAATGGACGAACTATGGAATGAGGCCAAATGTCCATTGACTGATGAATGGATAAAGAAGGTGTGATACATGTATGATGGAATCTTACTCAGCCATCAAAAAGAAAGAAATCTTGCCGTTTGCAATGATGTGGATAAAACTAGAGGCTATGCTAAGCAAAACAAGTCAAAGAAAGACAAATACCATATGATCTCACTCATATGTGTAATTTAAGAAACAAAACAGATGAACATAGGGGAAAGAAATAAAAGAGTGAGAGAGGGAGGAACAAACTATAAGAGACTCTTAGTGATAGAGAACAAACTGGGGGTTGCTGTAAGGGAGGTGGGTGGGAAATGGGATAAATGAGTGACGGGGATTAAGGAAGGCACTTGTCATGATGAGCACCGGGTGTTATATGTAAATGATGAATCACTAAATTCTATACCTGAAGTCAACTTTACCATATATGTTAACTAACTAGAATTTACTTATTAAAAATTATATGTATTTGTTCATGAGAGACAGAGAGAGAGAGAGAGAGAGAGAGAGAGGGAGAGACACAGGCAGAGGGAGAAGCAGGCTCCATGCAGGGAACCCGATGCGGGACTCGATCCCAGGACTCCGGGACCAAGCTCTGAGCCGAAGGCAGATGCTCAACCACTGAGCCGCCCAGATACCCACTAACTAGAATTTAAATTTTAAAGTACTTGAAGAAAAAAGAAAGAGAAATACACGTTAATTTCTAAATATGGAGAGAGATCAGCAAACCAAGAAAATAATACTCAAAAAAAGTTGAACTAAAATAGTGAACTATGGAATTAAGGAAAGGAGGCAGATTTGAGACATAATTTCAATTATGAGTGTAACAGGACATTGCTGGATACATGTGAGAGCTATCATTCTCGTTTGCACCCATCCAGAGAAAGATTTTCCACTTCTTTTCCACCAAAAATAATTCCCTTTGTACAATATTGATGAGGAATCTCAAGTTAACTGCACATTTCATTGGAAAGTGAAGAGGAGGCTTTGCAAAACAGCCACTTAATTAAAATCCTCCAATTTGATATTTCCCTTGATTTGTGTGCTTCTCTTCTTAATGTCCCTCGTATCTTCCAAGAACCAAGACCTTCATTTCACCTTTCCATACCTTCTTTCCCAAACCTCACTTTACCTATGCCAATGTGGAGGAGCTTGGTTTGTATATGCAAGTGGAAACTTGACAACTTGACTCTCCTTCCCAAGTTTCCCTGAAGATTTAACCCCTAACAGCTTAGTAAACTCTTCATTAAAAAAAAAAAAAAAAGAAGAAGAAAAAAAAATCAAAAAATATTTTAAATTTAAAAAAAGAAAGAAAATAAATATTCTCCATTGTTAGAATGTGGAGGGATTATATTCTTTAAGAACATTTTTTTAAAAACATATTTTTGATCCATTTGGTTACCTAGGAATTTATTTTAAAGGAGTACTCTGCATGTGGATGAGTATTTCCCTACAACAAACACTGGAAATTTCAAGGTCAGTTTTCTTCGCCTATGTATCATGATTTTGAGGTGGATAACTTATCTTCCCAAATCCTGCCCCCCCCAAAAATGTCAGTTGCATTTAAATTTTTGACTTAAAGAACACTAGGTTCTATAGTCACATGTATAATTGTTAGTATCTTACTGCTGTCACTGGCAATTTTCCTTCTATAGACAGTTGTAAAAATGACCAGAGAGATCAATAATGCATTAAAATTTTTATAATTTAGCTTGTTTTTTCAGTGTGAATTACACTGTTACTTTCTTTCCAGTGATGCTTAACTGGTTCTTTGGTATTTAGAAGAGAGAAAAAAGAGAACACCTGCGCGCACATTACTGTATGTTTTATGCTTCGTTTTTGTAGGAACTTTGAGATATAGTTCAAATAGGTATTTGTGCTATAATAAAATAATTCTAAATGTCAATGTCATCCTATCTGACTTATAATGAAATTCAACTTTAAAGAAGGTAAATGACATTATTCAAGAGGATTGCAAACACATGTGAACTTGAAGATTCATACTGCTCTTGTTATAGATAAGATTGAGGCCAGGATGACAAAGCAAGGGCACTATTTGGGAGGGACTGCAAAACTACTGGTTTCCAGTCCAGTTATTCCAGATTTTTAAAAAAATGTCTTAAGTATTTGATGAAGCAAACCAGAGAAAAGAGAGCATCAAAGGTAATCATCCCCGTAATCATAAGCTCATAAGCTCAGAGGTCAACTTTAGAAAGTTTATGGTCCCCTTTTTCTCTGAACACCATAGTTGCTGTATTAGCTTTTGGTACATATGCTTTTCTAGGCGTTTAACAAAAATTGTGCAATATACAAATGAGAAAAATCATAAAGATAATAATCGATTAAAAATGAGATTTTACTGTAATAATCTGACTTGGCCTGTGGATATTGTGTATCTGTGGGAATTCACACACACACACACACACACACACACACACCACAGAACTCATTCTTTAACCCCAGATTTGTAAAAGAGAGAGAGAGAAAAAAAAAGTGGTTATTAGGGTGGGTAATCTTCGTAGTTACAGTTTTAAAACAATTAATTACCTATGTCCATTTTATCTTTTAGAAAAACGATTGAATCACTTTGAAAAGACTCAAAAGAAAAAAAATCACAATACCATTTACTGGAGAATTGTATCAGTTTTTAGATTAATCTGGGAAGAATTGGCATGATTACAACATATTATTTCACATTTAGAATCATGCAGAGTCTCTCCAATTAATAAAATTGACCTTTTGTATTGCTCCATAAAGTCTTATTTTATTTTTTAAAACCAGATCATTAGTTTTAATTAAGCTTATTACTAAACTTATACTTTGAGGTTTTTAAAATTTTGTATTTCTGAGTGAAATCTCATTGTTACACAATCTATTTTCACATGTAAAAATGTTATATTCCTAAGCAAACTTTCTTACTAGTTTAATGTTCTTTTCCCAGCAGGTGTCTGTGTTTATCTGGTAGACAATCATATCATTAGCAAGCCATATAAATATTCTTCCTATCATTCTGACATCTGTTATCAGTCCTCATCTAGTCACTGGTGTAGTATAAGCCCTGCTCCTCAAGGAAGCAGTACCTTTTGATGATTCCAAAGCAACCATTTTGAAAAAGAAAATTATTTTTTTTAATCCAAAGCCTCCTTAGTCAAGTGAATATTAATAGGGCTTTTACTATATCAACCTTATCACCTATTGGAAATCTCACCATAGTGGTAAGACTTTATCCACCTACTAAAGCATGAAAATAAGGTAAATTGTTTCCCAGGATAAATAATCCTCCAAAGTAATGTCCACTGAATGAAGAACACACGCACATGTATCCACTGATTTCCTAAATAGATCATTCGTAAGCCGGGTGCTGTGCAGGCAGCGTAGCAGAGACGTGTTTTACAAAGACTAAACAAAAACAAAAGTTCATCTTCACATGCCTTCAACTTGTTCATACCTGAGACCTATCAATATTCTTCTGTAAGGATGATCTCATTCAGGGGTTTTCAACATAGCTGCAAGAAAGAATAACCCACACAGCCGAAAGATGACTTTTGCTGCATTCTACTGATTCTTGTTCCTCACTCAGAAAAGACTTCGTTACTGTGATTTGGGGCCTGGATATCCCAAGATTCATTACTGCTTTAAGAAATGAATTAAGCATTTATTTCTTGAACAGTTTTTTGTTTTATAGAAAAATTGAGTGCAAAGTGCCCTTCTACCCTTTACCCCACCACCCAGCCAGATTCATTACTCTTTTTTTGGAGGGGTGGCCAAGATTAAACTTGAGCTTCTTAATTTAAATCTGAACATTTCATTACATCGCTTTCCTATGAAATGTAAACATATAGACAAGAAGTTATCATTTTCAATATCATTATTATGTCCTTACAGATGAAACAATCTTGGTAAGGCTAAAGAATTAATAAGAGTCTAGAAGTCTCTTATTTCCTCTTCCCACGCATATCCAAAAGAAACTATGTCAAGATACTGGCAAGTGCTTGGAATTTAGAACATATAAATAAAGTTGTTGATTTTGCTGCTCTTTACTTTTCTAATTTTAAGAATCCTTATGCTGTTGAAAATACTTGTGGCACTTAGCACTTGTTAAAGGAAGGTACTTAATATTAAAATAGCCAGTAGCTAGAGATTCCCAGGGAAGAAATGTGCTTAATCTTCTATTTTAAATGATTTAACCAAATTCTCCATCTTAGACACAATATGGTTTTATTTTGGGCCCTATCACCATCGTAAATAAGAAGATAGTTCAAATGGCATCTATTACATATAAACTTTATAAACAGTGTAAAGGTAGAAAAGTAATGAGCAGAAATAGTGAAAGATAGAACTAGACATTGTCCCTGTTGATTTTATAGGCACATGATCCTTATACTTTTATTATATGTCGTGCCAATATATTGACATACATTAAAGGGTCAAACGTAAGAGCTCCACCGGCTTCCTAGGACTGTGTCTGTGTGTGTTTCCTACGGCTGCTGTAACAAATCACTGAAAACTGAAAGGCTTAAAACTAAGGTAATTTAGTTTTTCACCATCCTGAAAGCTCGGAGTCTGAAATCCGGGCACTGTCAGACCTATGCTCCTTCCGGATGCTCTAGGGGAGAACCTGTTTCAGGCCTTTCTCTTAGCTTCGGTTGTTTGCCAGCAATTCTTGGTTTATAGAGGCATCACCCCAGTCTCTATCTCTATTGCTGCACGATGTTCTCTGTGTGGGTGTCTTTCTGTTTCTTCTACTCTTCTTATAGGACACTAGGTTTTTGGATTAAGGACCCATCCTATTCCAGTTGGACCTCATGTTAAGTAATTTCATCTTTACAACTTTATATCCAAGTAAGAACACATACTGAGGTCTCAAGATTAATTTTGGGGACTATGCTATCTAACCCCCTATAGTGCGTTCAGATAAATCTCTTACAGTTTCATATATCGTTCTGGATGGAATGTGTGTGTTCCACCCCACCTCATCCCTCAGATTTATATATTGGATCCCTAACCCTCAGTGTGATAATATTTGGGATGAAGCCTTCAGGAGGTAACTGGAGTTAGAGGAGACCATGAGGGTGAGGCTACATGCATGTGGTCAAGGACACAAGAGGACACAGCAAGAGGGCACATCCGTCTTCCAGCCCAGAAATAGAGCCTCACCAGCAGCTGACCTTGCTCCCAAACTTGGATCTCAGACTTCAAGTCACTGGAAACTGTGAGAAAATAAATTTTTGTTATTTAAGCCACTCAGTCTATGGTATGTTATGGAAGCCTGAGCTAACAAAGACACATATTACAATACTACCTTACCTGAGGATCGTTAAGGACTGTATGATATACACATGGTTGCTAGGCCAAATCTATAAAAATATTGTATCTACCCCTAGGGTGTGTTCTACATATTTGAAGGTAAGAAAGAAAAGAGCCCTGCCCTTGAAGTTGTTGAAAATTAGTGTTCATCACTTCCCTAAGCCTCTTTTTCCCATATTAAAAAAGAAACACTGTGAGTTGCCTCATAGAGGAATAAGGGCATTAAAAAGGTGGTATAGCACAAAGCACCTGTCACAGGTACTTCATTGATGCCTATATCCTCTCCTTCCTAAGTATTAACATCAATGTAACTATTACTGTAGGTACTTTGTTTCAAACATGGTTTTGGGGGTTTTCCCACTGTATATACATGCATATGTTAAAATGCAACCTGTTTATAGTCTTAGTTAGTTTTATGATCTCGAAGCACGGTGTCCAATCTTACAGTATCCAGTAGTATCCCTTTGCCAGTAGGTTTAATTAAATTCAAAGAGTTTATACTGGCATTTAAGAGACATTATAAATGCAAGGTAATTTTTAGCCTCATTTATTAATATTTTTCTCCAGAAATCTAAAAATCCTTATTATTCCTCCACCCTTCTTATAACTCTCCTTATTCCATGACTTTCATTGTGTCCTCTCCTCACCTAAAATGCTACCCCTTAGTGAGATCTCTAACATGCACAGTAGGATTCAGCACTGAGCAAGGAAACCATCATTCCTTCCTGGGACTTTGGGAAACTCAGACAATTAAACGAGATGTTATAGGATTGAAAATAGGGCATCCACTCAAGGCTTCATGGAGACCATATTTGATCTCTGACCTCAAGAAAGTGGGCATAGTAGGAGATAGACTGAAGAATAGCAATGATCTGTGCACAGAGTACACTCTGCATGAAGTTGTGGGTTAGGAGGGCAGCTGGACTTTCTCATGAAACTGAAGGAAGTTTCAGTTGGAGCATAGAGTTTGGGGGAGAAAAATCAAAATAGAAATGTGATGAGAAAAAAATAATAAAATAAAATAAAATAATAAAATAAATAAAATGAAATGAAATAAGTGATGAGACAGTTTACCACTCTGTATTCTAGATGAATAAGAAGCTATTTTTTTTCTCTGATTAACTAACATATAATTTAACCAGAGTCCTCCTTACTGAGGCTATGACTATGTTATACTCCTTTCCTCAATCTGCTGTCACTGACATACTAACACTACTCAATAAATACTTGGGAGGTGATATTATAGTATCAATGAATGCCAGAGTTCTTCCCAAAAGGAGCAATCAACTCCATTTCCTTTCAGTGAATCACTTGGTGAGGATCCTCCAAAGATCTGAGTGAGACAAACTCAAAGTCAGCACATACTCTCTACAACAAAGCGAGAATGCTCTTTTAAAGATTTGATGATTGGTCCGATGGAATTGGCCAGATACATTTGTCTGTCTTCTCATTGAAGAAAGGCAACTAAAGAGTTGAAACCCTCAACCATTTCGAGGAATAATTTAAGACAACTCTGTACACCTTTCAATTAAAATTCCCAATTGGTGAATAGAAACACACTATCTGATTTGTGAGAAAGAGAATCAATAAATCTCTGTAATATGGATACCAGTGAATCAACCCTGAGAAAATGGTGCTTGCATAAATAGGCTAATATTTCGGTAGGACCCCCGAATATTCCAAATGGAAAGATGAGTCTAAATAAATACGAGAAAAAAATAGATAAAAGTTCTCAGCAGAAAGGAAAAGAAAAGCTAAACCAAATTAAAAAAAAAAAGTATATGATTGAAGGTTTGTGTTAGAATTAATAAAAGAAAAACACCAATATCCAAAGTTGTATATGCTATTATAAACTTCTTTATATCTGTGGTACTTAGATTTTATTTGCTCACTATGCCTGCATTCTTCCTGAGATATTTTCCCCGAGTTCAGTTATATTGGAAAGTAAGATTATATTGCTATTGAGTTCATTTTCCTAGTATATAATACCAAACCGGGTTGCAATATCTGACAGATTTATGACTATTTGCTGAGACATATTTTATAAAATCGCAGAATAGAAGGCACTTTTCCCAATCTGCTCTCTGTAGCAAACCTGCATAGAAAAAAAATAGTTTTTAAGGAGGAATATATTACAATTTTTTTCAAAGTCTTTTTTGTCTGTGGCAAAGGATATTTCTGAATAATATGTTGTAAAATAATGTATTTCAGATGAGACACACAATTCATTGCTTATCCTATAGAGAAAGACTTCTTCCTGTCAACTGCTAAATGTGTGAGTTCATGGGTATATAAAAATAGAATGCACTCGGCAATGAAAGTTACAGGCTGATTGATGACACCCCATTGTCAAACAATTGATAGCTAGTGAGGAATTATGGCGACCTTGTAGTAGAGCACAGATAATTCAGCAGTCCCTGAAATATGTTAAGCAGACCCGCTTCCTTCTAAGGGGTGCCTCGGTCACTTAAGTGGGAGAAATGTATCTTTTAATTTCCTTGGGACAGACTGTAGTCACCTCCAGGGGAGCAGAGGAGGAGGTAAGTTCAAGGTGGCTCCTTAGGTTACCTTTCAAAATGTTCATTCTCTAACAATTGCTAGATACAGCCCAGACCACCCTATGAGACCAGTGAGAATGACATAGGAATAGAACTGGGAATCTTAAAATTTTGTCTTCCCAGTCAGAAAATGGCGGTAATGAAGCACAATGAATTATATCAGCTGTGGGCTCAGCCAGCCTTGGGAACAAATGGAGTCTACCCTTACTAGCTGAAGGAGCCCAGACACACTTCAGTTTTCTCATCGAAAAGGGAATAAAAATGCATCCTTCACAGATTTATTACTATGGCTCACATAACACTGTGTATGTTTGAGTGGACACCAAAACTCATAGCCCTGAGATGCACTTAGGAGGCAGAACCAATGGGAGTCTGAGCCAAAGAGGCATAGGAATCACGCGGCAAAGAGCCATCTGGAATAATTCAAAGACTTAGAGTTTTATTCTATGTTGGTGCCCTTCAGAATGTTTTTTTCCAGATAAAATAAGAAGAGTATTTTTAACCATTTTGACCATATTTGATGAAGAGTCCTGTTTGGTAAATGCAGAGTTCGGAGATCAATTATATATATGTGTGTGTGTGTATATATATATACACACACACACAAATATATATGTACTTATAATATATGGGATCTTCTGTATGTATGACAAGCAAGTCAGAGATAAGAGGAGAAATATGCAAGTCGTTAGCTTCTAGATGGGAGTAGAAACCACAGAGCGAGGAGATGCTCTGAGAGGTGAGCAGAGACAGAGAATCAATGAAGGAAACTAAGTGAGTCCGAAAGCTGGTAATTTTGTATTTGAAGTTGTCCAGTCTTCCTCAGTGCCCAGCAGCCTTCTGGAAATCCGTTTCTTATGCTGAAGCCACTGATCCATAAGCTGTTACCACACGGCTATTCAGGGAGGGCAGCAGAGAAGGTTGGAGGCTACCAAGCCACCCAGTCACTCTCCACCCAAGCAAACTACTAGTAAGGAATGACTATGGCACCCCCAAAAGTAACAGAAATCCTACAAAAAGGCTATGCCTTGAAAGAATGTAATTTGTCCTTATGAACCAGTTCTTTCATGACTACGTGGGGAAATTTAAGTTTTGAGTGTTCAGTTTGGACAATGGAAGGCGATTATTGCATTCTTGAAAAACTTACCTTCAAGAAGTCGTGAACAAGATAGACTGTATAATTAGAGGGGACAAATGGTCACACCAAGCTTGGCAGTAGGAGAGGAAAAGTAGAGCCCGGGCTGGCGCTCGGCGCAGAACCTGTGGGCTCCTTCAGGCCATATGACCCCTCTGAGTCATGATATGGAGTTTGAACAAAACTAGTCTTTTGTTCAATTTAATGGAAGGCATTTATCAAGCATCTACAATATGACTAGAACTCTGCTAGATTCTGAAAATACGGCGATTAGTAAGATTCTTTAAAAGTCAAAGAAAAATGAAAAAAAAAATTAAGAAGCATGTAGGAGAAACTCAGGTGATTTCAACAAGGATAACGATTTTATATTTTTAAAGAATGTTGTGCAACCTGTCTGAATGTATCTGAGAACGAGGCAGCTCTGTGGGACCTATGAGATTTCTATTATTCTCCGATGCCCCCTCATTTAGAAAATGGTGTGTACAATGTATGCTTTCAATAAAACTAAACAAAGATCAACACGTACTCTGGCAGCAACACTACCACTGAGGAAATTGAAAGGTAAAAGGCATTTTGCCATAAAAATGTTTGCTGAAAAAATAAATCCAATTGACATCTCAAAAGTACTCTTCAGAGAAAATCGTTTACATTTTTTTTCTGTGTAGTTTGCTATCTCTTTTATGGATAAAATAATGCTCTTTTTTTTTGTTTTCTTCCAGGTAAAATTTTTTTCAAAAATCCTCTCAAATTCTTTGCTTCTGCAAGAACAAAGTATAGCCAATGATTGTTTCATCAATGACCGTAAGTTTATTTTACTTTCATTGTAATCAGAAATACACACCTTGCAGAATGGGCAGTAGCTAGAAGCTCAAACCCAGGCACTATTAATATGATGATTACAATAATAGTAACGTTTACCCAGTGCGTGCTTATAGGTCCCTGGACCTTCTCTCTGTCTCATATGCTCAGTGTCTCCTTGGGAGGGTTGAACTGGGATTCAATCACTATTCCCATTTCACAGGGAATATGGAAACTGAGAGTCAATAGATGAGTTTCCTGTAGGTTTTAGCTTATAAATGAGAGGCGTGGGACTTCCTCCAGAGTCAAAACTCCTTTCTGTAGGATTATAGCAACTCTCACTTGGAAATAAACTTCCTCAGTTAGTTTTAACTATTTACCAGAAGCTCATTCATTTATTAATTATAATACGTACCTTCCATTGGCTGCATATTCTGAAAGGCTAGTATTCCCTGGAATACTTTTTTTTTTTTTCCCAATGAAGTATTTTCCAAGTATTTCCCTTTAATTGTGCCAAATGATATTTTCACAGTCAACAGCTAACAGAGGATGAGTGTGAGTCCCGTGGGTTCTCAGCAACGTAGCATCTCTGAACCACCGTTTCCTCATCTGTAAAACGCTGCTGGTGGTGGAGCTCATCTCTGAGAGCTGTAACTAGGATTGAATGAGTTGACAAATGTAAGACCCCCAGCACAATGCCCGAGACATCGTACATGCCCAGTGATGTTGAGCTTATTGTTTTTTCATGTGCAAGAAGGTAAAAGAAGGCGTAGTTAAGTAACTTAGTTCATATCAACCAATAAATTGGTTACATGGCCATAGATAGTTAAGGGTTGACTGTATGTTATCAGGTATCACGCTCACTTTGACCAATTCAGGTAGCAACGTAGTCCCTTTGCTGAAAAGCTGCTGTGATTTAGTGAATTTATGCCCAACGCCCTCACTGGCATGTACCCGAGCCAGTGTGAATCTCAGCTCTATAAGCAAGCCAACTGGGATGCTTTCTGCATGGAGTAATAGAGAACTCAAATCAGTGGGCTGACCTGTAAGGAAGTGTACCAGGGCCTGTCACTGGAATTCTAGAAGTATGTGAAGTTTCATTGCTCACCTGATCCAGGTGTCTGGCTCCATTTATCTGCACACCTCATCTCGGTTATGTGCTTGGTACCTGTGCCACGTGTAGTCAGGAAGCGTGTGATCAGAGCCTCCCTGTGTTTCCTTTCTGGATGTGACCGTTTGCAAAGGGGGCGAGCACGCTCCTCCTAGCCTTTCAGGAATACTTACTTATCACACCTCTGGTTCCTAATCTATCCTTACACACCGTGACTGCATCCAGGAAGACAGAATTTGTTGAAGAGGTCAAGGCTTTGACTGGACTTTTCGAAGAAATTCCCTGCTCACGCACGCACACACACACACACAGAAATAAACAGTAATCTGTGAGATATCGGTGTTTCTTTCCCAAGAAGAATCGTTTAATCTTCATTTTAAAATGGATTTTAAATAAGTAAGCCACTAAACTAGAATAACAAATATTTAACCTTATCAGTCTTTGTGCTAGATTCTCATGTTTGGAAAGGCACAGGGGAAGACACACCAGTATTTACGGAAAAAGGGGGAGTGTAATTTTTGCACTTGCTTTTCCATTGCACGACTTTAGTGAAACAGCTTAACCTCTTTCAGCCTCTGTTTCTGTTTCTGTAAAATGGGTTGCCATGAGGACTGACTCAGGCAGTCGGAGCTGCTTAGCAAATGAACTTTGTAACCGGGGAACAGGTTAGAATTTAAAGGTAAAGAGAGAAGGCTTTGGAATTTGGAATTTAATCTAGACTCTAAACACATACTGGCCGCATAGGCCTGCACACATCCCTAAACTTCTCTATGTCGTCGTAAAAAGAATTTTTTTAAAAAACAAGCAAACCAGAATTAAAAACCAGCCAGCAAATGAAACAAGCAGAGCGACTTCAAGGTTGCTATGGGGGAGCTATGGCCTGCTATCCAAAAGCATTGAGCTCCGTGTCCGGTCCAGAGATTACAGTCGGCAGATGTTTTGGTTGTTACTGTTGTTGTTAATATCTCACCACCGAGGTGCAATCTCTACCGTTAAAGACAATAGGAGAAAGAGATGGTAATAAATAAAAGACGGCACCAGCGTCTTCTAGGCATTAAAAGACTTTTGCAGGTCCACACCCAGACGTTTTCTCTCCTTGAGGGGTCAAATACTTCACAGAGGAGGTGAAAATAAGTTGTGCAAGACCATATACAAGGTCTGCCTTCCAGAGGGAGCGGCATGCAGAAAGCCTCGGGGGTGTGGAGAAACAAGGCGATTAAGTTAGACAACTCCGAGCACGCAGGAGACGCCGGCTTTCATAGCAAGTGTGCACTGTCTTATCCAAAGCAAAGATGTTCTGGTGCAGACCCAGCCCGAGAAAGGAAAAGTGACAGAGAAAACAGATTTCCTCCTTATAATGTGTCAGGGAACTTGGAGTAGATTAAATCCTTGTAGGAAGGCAATAGAAAGGCTCGGCAGCTATTTTGACAGAGCTGAAATAGAGCCAGGAGCCCATTACTTTAATACTCAGGGAAACCAGACTGATCGACATCAGAGCCATTCAGGAAAGGTGGGTAGATTGATGATATGGTCCCAGGTGACATCTTAGAGCAACAGCCGGCTTTCCACTCTGGGCAGGCTTCCAACTGACACCCACATTATCTTCACATACCACAAACTCCCCAGGCTCCTGCCAGTTTTACAGGGTGTCAAGAGGTAAGCACACAGTAGGCACTCCGTTTATATGGGTTCACTAACTTATTTCGTGAATAGTTACAGAGATGGGTTGATTTATGTTGGCGTTTGAAGAACAGACGACTGCGTGTTTGATGTTTTGTGATATTCCGTGGGCCAAAGCATCTGCCATCTCCAGATTATCTAGCCTCCATTTCACGCTTTTTATCCCTTTTAATGAACAATAGAATAGACCAGGATTCCAGAGACTTAATCTAAAAAGGACAAGACTCTAGGGCCAAGGAGTGAGATGAAATTTGAGTAATGGTACAGATGGATAACATCCAGGCTGCTATTTAGAGAGTTAGCAAGAAAGCTATGCTGTGCTCTGAAATTTCAAAATGTTGCCTCTATAAGCACAAAGAGGCTACTGCTAGCAAGAAGCAGAGGCCCCGGCTGTAATGGGGGATGGCCCATCCAACCCCATTAATATTCCAGGCGGGCAGAAGCCCACTCAAGATAGTTAACAGAGACTCTTTGGAAGAACGGAATTGTTCACAAGGCAAACATGCCACTGCTCTCCACTATTTAAAATATCTAGTGACTCCCATAGCCTCGGGGCAGGAACCTCTAGTCCTTGGCAAGACGTATAAATCTCTTTAACGTGTTCTCCTCATTTTTCTCCTTAGGAGTATCCTCCCCTCCCCGTCCACCCTTTACCCCACACTCTCCATCCTGTGCTCCAGTCATGCTGAGTTATTTACAGTTACTCAGAAGGATTGTGTATTTTCACATTTTATGAATCTTGGATATGCTACTTTCTCTGGAATATTATTTCTCCTCTTCACATGCTGCTTCTTTGTCTGGATCTCTCCAAATCACCCTCTTTTAACTTTTTTTTTTTTTTTTTTTCTGACATCAGCTCTGAAATCCCTTCCTATACCAGGGTTGATATTTACTTTTCTTGGTCTTTCATTAATTGCCTTATTCATTTTTTTCAGTAATTGACTCATTAACAAATATTTGTGGATCCTGTTATATGCCCAAGTGAGAGAGCATCCAGTAAGTCAGGTATTTTCTTACAGGCTAGGATCCTCCACTTTACTCCCCTATTGCACTTATCAATTAGTACTTTAATCAGTTCTTGGCACTGGGGACAAGAATATTAATGGGGAATGCTTGAGGACAGGATTCCCCTGCATTATTCATTTTGATACCTACAACGCCCTGTGTTTCTATTATAGAAGTGAAGTAGAAAGCATAACAATTTATCAATAAAATAAGCACATGACTTAACAAATGGAAACAGGTTGTATTAGTTTCCTAGGGTTGCATAACAAAGCGCCGCAAACTTGGTGGCTGAAAACATTACTGACCTAAACGTAATGTTTTATGTCACAGTTCTGGAAGCTCAAGTTCCTAAATTAGGATGTCATTAAGGCCATGCTTCCTCTGAAAGGCCGTAAGGAGAGTCTGTTCAACACCTTTCTCTGAATTTCTGGTGTTTGCCAAGAATCTGTGGCCTTCTTTGACTTGCAGCTGCATCACATTAGTTTCTGCCTTTAGGTCCTGGGGCTGTTTATCTCTTGTGTGTTCATCTTCTATAAGGACACCAGTCATAATGGATTAAACAAACGCCCACCCTACTACAGCATTAATTTGTAATGTCTGGCATGCCTTAGGATTCCCTGGGTACCAGTAGCAGAAACGTCCTCTGGCTAAAAGGGAATGTGTATCAAGGGATGGGATGGCTGAAGGACCTGGTCAGGAACCAAGGTAATTACTAGAAGAATCCAGGTAGCAGAAAAGTAAATGGTAGAATGGTGACAATTCTGTTACATTAAAAAAAAAAAATCTATTCTTCTCAAGATTCAGAGTTCTGGAAAAGAGACATTGAACGTTTAACCTCTGTTATATACCCACCTTTTATTTGAGGAGAGCACAAAATTTGGCAACAATTCACAAGGGGGGCAAAGTAGATTCCCAAAATGAAACAGGGCACGGTAACCGTGTATAGGGGGATGGGTAATGTGGGGTCAAAACCAGGTGGTGTCCAGCATATTGACATAAACGGGTGACGGAAAACGCTTCCCTTCTCACCTCCTTCCCTGCCATCCTTCAGTTGGAAAGTCAAGCCCGAGAAAGAGGAAGTGAACTGCAACTAGTGGAACGTCAAATCAGAGCCGGTTCACTCTTCTGTTAAGGTCATACAAACATGAGTTATAACTCCTCTCCCACCGCAATGTCCAAAGAGAACTATTGCAGCCCAGAAGTAATGTAGGTAATAGGGGACTCTGGCTCAATATACTCAATTCAAACATGTAAAAGGGAGAATTTGAAATCAATAAACATTAAACTGTTTTATCAAATACTGAATTTTTACAGTAATATTCTGGCCCAAACAAACCTGTGATGAAGAATATTAAGGCAGAACATTTAAACTGTGTGCAGGCTTAGAGTAGATTGCTTATTAGCATTAGAATCAAAGCTCTAAAAATAGCCCCAAAAGAGAGATGATATTAGAAGGATGAGTAAGAACCAGGCATTATATAGAAATGTTTCCTAAAGTCAGACCCAAATTCATTCATTCTTACCTTGCGCCTGACTGGATTGATACAAACAAAAACAGTTACTTTGACTTTGACAAAAGTACCCACCGTCAAGGCCCAAATGCTGTATTCGATGAGGCAAGACGTTTCGTATTAGACTGAAGCGATGGGCATTAACAGATCCTATATACATTTTTTTTTCGATTTTTGACCTCGTTATTTTGTACAGTGTCAGTTGTCCTTCTTTCAGATACAAAGTCCTCAAAACGTAGAATTAAATCTGAGTCACAATGCAGAAGGATTCACTGAAAATTGTCTCAATCCTGGGAAGCGCTGGTTTGTGTCATCATACCCTCACTGCCCTGCATTTCTTTGTTGCTTTGCTTTTCTCCTCATTCAAGTTGTGCTTTAAAAATATACATGTATATATGTATATTGTTTGGGAATAATGAGAAAACTTTGCTCCTACCAGTTGGCCTGAAAATTTAAAAAACACAGATACAAAAGTACATTTTTCAGTTCATAAAAACCTCTCTAATGAGACAGATGAAAATATGAATTGCTTCTAATGAGCTCAGAATTGCATATACTTCCCTTGGTTTAATTTTCTAAGTGTTCAGAGATATTTTTTGTTGTGCTTATTATAAAACAAGAAGTGGCCACTAGGCTGTGATAAACCAATTTGTGAGATTAAAGTGCTGAACTCGAACGGTTTCATTAAATTCTAAGTCATGAGTTGGAATCAGAATTTTAAAAGCCTCCTCTTCTTATTTACACAAGACCCACAGCATTTATGCAGGCGGGAAGTGGTGCCAGTGAATACCAGCTCTATGTTGATGAGGTCCACAAGCACCCCTCAGGAGGGCTGTCTTTTCACCATACCTGCCCTTCATCCCCAAAAATGTAGAGCTCAGACTTTAATGACATCAAATCTAGACACCCCGTAATACCCCGAGCCTGTTTCCTGGCTAGTACTCTTTTACACATGTTTAAAAACAAGCTCTTATGGGCCTTATTTAATATGTTACGCCAGGGGGGTTGTAGAAAATCAGTCTACCAAATTGAAAGGGCATTGATCATTGCAATGTGCTCTGTTTTTTATATGAAGATGAACAGAATTACAGTAACTATTATTTGTATGCAAACAGCAGCATCTAGTTAATTAGTGGTGCTACTTGGAAATTATGGGTTTCTCAAAAAACTGCAGGGTGTAATAAAATAGAATAGAAGATCATTAGCTTTCAGTAATGAAGTTCAAGGAAAATAAGTACAGCCCTGACTTTCTTTAACCCGCAAGAGCCAAATTAAACTATATAATCTGAATATACGCACATAACACTTAATAACATTAAATGCAGTATAAATTTTAACATACATATATTTAAGTTTTCTGTAAAACACATGATCAAATTTCTCAGCGTTCTGAATTCCATGTATTACCATACTTGTAGTTGGTGACCACCAGTGTTGTTAAGGGAGCTCACTTGAAAAAGAAGAACTGTCTTGATAGACTGCTCTTCGAGACTCCTACAGGCCTGACTTATTCCTTCCAAAGACATAATCAGATGTTGTATATGTAGATGTTTGCCTAACCCCCCAGGAAACAGATTATTGATTCTGGCTCTTTCTTTGTGGTTTTGAAGTCTATTCTCTCTCCATACTCTTTTTTTTTTTTTTTTTTTTAATAAACTAAAAAGTACTACACACCAGTATTTGTAGCCTGATGTCAACAGACGTAAGACGGGAGTTGCACCGCCATCGTGGTTCTTAGTCCCAACGTTAGCATACACGGCCCTGGTTGTGTCACCCGAGAGCATAGGGCTTCATTTCCGCATGGCCTAGTTTTCTCGTCTCAAAACTGAGACACCTACAGCACAAAGATGAATCAAAGATATAATTAGATAGGTGACGTAGAATTAGTGCAGCGCCTGACAAGGTACTGGCCCTGGGCTCATGTTAGTTACTCTTGTGTTTTCTTCCTTTGCCGTGTTACCTCCTGCTTCACATGGTCAAGCAATTTTCCCCTCACTTGAGCCCAAGTGTACCAAGTGCCCTAATGGACTGCATATACAAATAACTCACAGAAGTTGAGAATGAGAATTATTCTTTGCAGGCATGTGAGGCGCCCAAAGACAGACCCATGGGGGAGGGCGGGGGGCGGAGAGAATACTGTTGTTTTACTTTATGTTGTATTTTTTTTTCCAAATTTTTATTTAAATTTCAGTGAGTTAACATACAGCATAATATTAGTTTCAGGAGTAAAATTTAGTGATTCATCACTTCCGGGCAATACCCAGGGCTCATCGCAAGTGCCCTCCTTGACACTCATCACCGGTTTCCCCCATCCCCTGCCCACCTTCCCTCCAGTGACCCTCAGTTTGTCCTGGAGAGGCAAGACTCCGTTTCCTGGTTTGCCTCTTCCCCGCCCCGTTCCTTTGTTTGGTTCCTTAAATTTCACAGATGAGTGAAATCATCTGATATTTGTCTTTCTCTGACAGACTTGGCGAATGGTGGGATTTGGATGGGCACACCACAAGCAAACCTAGGTTTTTGGAAATCGGTCCCCAAAGGACACAGAAGGCTCTGAGGGATGAGTACATCCTCAGGGCTGCCACGGTACCCCCAGGGCTGAAGTGTCTGGGCCCTGCCCCTGGCCTCTGCCCGCCTGGCCAAGTCAAAGGCCCTCTGCAGACTTCCAACACTTGAGGAATTGCCACGAAACACCAGAGAATGCATTTCCACAGTGGGTTCTGTAATGCGCCATCAGGTTGTGTTCCAGGAAGCTCCTGCTATGGAGAGGCAGCGGGAAACCAGGGCCACGGGGAA
The DNA here is from genome assembly GCF_053574225.1 of Canis aureus. NCBI lineage: Eukaryota > Metazoa > Chordata > Mammalia > Carnivora > Canidae > Canis > Canis aureus. The sequence continues at coordinate 1,847,800 of NC_135613.1, forward strand.
ATCTGGACAGGCCAGAGTGACTTTCATGTCTCGATGAAAACAACTAGGCAACTTAAAGGAAACAAAGGGAAAAGTGAAACAAGTAAGTATTGGGCCTGAAAGATCAATGGAAATGTTGTAATGTAGACATAGTTCTTCATGTGGAGGTCGTTCTTGTGGTTGCGGTTGTGGTTGTGGTTGTGGTTGTGGCTTTCAGCAAGCTGGTAGGAGGCACATACACCGCTCCCCTGGGGAACAAGGAGCCTGAGGACATTGATCTGCAGGGGAATCCGGGGCGGAGCAGAGGTCTTGCCACGTGAGAGGGTGGCCGAGGGAGGGAGCAGACGCAGACGGAGATTCGTACTCATTTTCAATTTGCTTTTATGTCTTGTCTTGCAATCTAAGAACCTAGTCTTCCTCCGTCCCACCAGCAGCTTTTATATCTGACCTCCTCTAGGCTCCTTTCCCCCTAGTGATACCTTGTTTGGGATATTCCATGAGGGAATGTGTGTCTGCCTCTTGCACTAACCACTACATACGCGTGGCCTCTAAGAACCGTGTGAATGAAGACCCTTGGCAGAACAATTAGCCTTTAGAAGCCGACTGACCTTCCCTCTGTGTACTGCTGTGATTAGTCTGGGCGCTGACGTCAGGTGTATCACCAGGCTGCCTTAGATGCCAAGATAAAGAGCCTCTAACTTTAGCCCAAAGGACATTGGGTAATAGTGTGATACTTGGGCAGTGAAACATAAAGGACAAACTAGTGTGATTATGTTTGATTTGTGTTGACTTAGAAACTGGGAAAGGTCCCTCAGACCTGAGAGTCCAGGCAAATGAGGATAGAAATGGCCTGTCGGGCTCGTCTCCTTTGCAACTGCCGTGCTATTTAAAAACCTAATTCCAGCACAGTGAGGATCTCCCCAGTGAGATTCTCTTAAATGTTGTCATTTATAAGGTTCATTTATTAACAATGGCAACAAAATAGAATGTGAAGAAAAGAAATATTTGCTTTTGTTATTAAATAGGCTATTGCTGCTTTTAATTTAAAGCGTGCATCAGGAGGTCCGTTATTTTACCAGGCCTCGGCTTCACCGGGCTACTACATGAGAAATGCCTTCTGCCTTCTGTGTGTGTGTGTGTGTGTGTGTGTGTGTGTGTGTGGACTATACTGAATCAGGATATGCCATAACCAACAACCGTAGAGCTGACGTGATGCGGCTTACTTACTCACGCACAGTGATATATACTTAATGATTTGCATAGTTTACAACCTTATATCTTTTTTAAAATCATATATAAAGATCTCATATGAAGTGTCGTGTCAGGGCAGTGTAACTGGGCCGTATGCTACTGTCCTGGTGAGTACATATCATTATAAATTTGCCTAAACCCATACAATATGCAACACTGAGAATCGTAGTGTAAAGAATGGACTCTGGGTCTTGATGTGTCTGTTGTAGGCTCATCAGTTGTCACCGGTGTCCCACTCTGGTGGGAGACATTGGCCCTAGTGGAAGCCGTGCACCTCTAGTGGCGGAGGGTACACAATTTAAGCATAGCTGCGGTGATTGATGATTATGTTACTATTAACAATGTTTTGATGATTATTATCATCACTATTCCCAGCTTAGAGTTTTCATTAGCCTGTTTATAAAATGTGATTCCATGTCTTTATTTTTTTTTCTTCTAAATAGATAGATATAGTTTAAAAAAGAAAAAGAATGAAGCCCTTCAGGAAAGCAATAGTTTTCCCTCAAGTTTCAAATATAAATACAATTAAACTCAATTAACAGAATGGAAGTTCTTTTACACATTTAATTGGCATTAATTTTGTCTACTTGTAAATAGTTCTAATCACAAGGAAGATATTAAGGATTGCTTTTTTGAAATGCACTGACAAAAATGGTCTTAAACTCCAAAGTAGGTAGAAATTGGTTACCTACTGCATGCATAGAAAGGAAGACCAATCGCATGTCAGAGGAGCTCATTGGTGAGCGGTGGGGAGAGAAAGGAAGGAAGGGAGAGAGAGAAGGAAGGAAGGAAGGAAGGAAGGAAGGAAGGAAGGAAGGAAGGAAGACGGAGGAAGGGAGACAAGGTGGCAGGGAGGAAGAAAGGAAAGGACAGAAGGGAGGGAGGGAGGCATAAATCAGTACAATAAGTACTATTTAAAAAGCTAGCAGAAGATGGTATAAGAGCAAAGAAGAGGGACATGAAACTCAGTTGGTGAGGGACAGTGAAGGTAATTTCCATTTGGCCATCCTGCACCAAGTCTCATTAGAATACTTGAAAATGAATGGAAGCTGGGTAATATCATTGCATGATTAAAATAAGACTGCAAAGAAAATAAACAACCATTAAATGGGTCATGCCTCTGTGTCCTAGAAGTTGGCTTCCTACATGCTTGTTTATTTTCTTCCTGATTTTTGGTCGGATTCCTGTTCAGTACAGTTGCTAAGTAGCAAAAAGCTGAAGACATAGGGTTATCTGTATTATATATTTTTCATGAACCTTCATACTAGTGAGGATCTTATAGAGAGCCAGTATAGGTTAAAAAAATAGATGTAGTTAAAAGCTCCCATCTGATTTGTGGAACCCAATAAATAATTTACAGTAGTTGCCCCTTATCCATAGGAGGACATGTATTCCAAGACCCCCAGTGGATGCCTGAAATTGCTTGTAGACCAGAGCTTTATATATACTGTGCTTTTTTCCTATATGTACATACCTATAATAAAGTTTCATTTATTAATTAAGTATAAGAATGTTAAAAATAACTAATAATATAATAGAACAATTATAGCCATAAACTTTAATAAAATTTATGTGAATGTGAGTCTCCCTCTCAAAAAACCTTACTCTACTGTACTTGTACCTCTTCTTGTGATTATGTAAGATGATAAAATATCTACCATGATGAGATGAAGTGAGGTGAATGATGTAGGCATTGTGACATTGGCCTTCTGCCAATAGGTCAGAGGAGGATCATCCTTTTCTGTCTGTGGTTGACCAAGGGTAACTGAACTACAGAAAGTGAAACCACAGATAAAGGGGGGGGGTGGCTACTGTAAGTAAAAGCCTGACCTACCATGCCAAGGAAATGTTAGTGAATAGAGAAGGAGAAAAAAATCCCCAAGGTCTGATAAACCGTGAATTTAACTATAATTTTCTGATTGGTTCAGGATTCCCAAATTAAAGTGTGCATGCATATCTCTTGAAGCAAAATTGCCTAAAATTGCCTGTAAGCAAAATTCAGCGAGAAATGATTATTTTGATTTTATGGTTATCTAAATCACCTAATAATTTGTTCCAACCAAAAAGAAAGTTCTAGTAATGATTGTACCAATGATTTTCATATCAAGGAACCATGGGGCCAAGAAGTAAAATACTTATCAAGCAAAAATAAGGGCTTTTATTTACGCTCATGAAAATTTCATGAATTTGACAAATATTACTTAGGTTTCTTTTCTCACCCAAATTCATGCAAAGCAAACTCACAATTTCAGCCAGCTGGAAACTTAATGAACATTCTGCAAAATTCTAAATTAGCAATGAGCCCAACTTGGAAACAATTCAATAGGAAGTCAAAGTGATGAAGTCGGCACAAATAGATGAATTTCTTGACTGGTTTATTTTGTTTGGGGGACATTTTGGAGAATTCAATGGTTTTAATTTGTTTTGTTGAAAACTATTTTCAGTTACTACTGACAAAAGCTGAAAGAAATACCACGTTAGGTATTTTTAAAAAATATATATCAATGTTTTCAACCCCACAAATGATTGAATTATATTTGGGGGTCTAGGAACATTTAACAAGAGGCAGGTGTATTTGGAGAACATGCACATAGTTTTAATATACCTTAATTTTAATAATCAAATCTGTATATGGCAACAAGCACTTTTTGAAACAATAGCAAAGATTGTTTCTAGAGATTGTGCGAAAGTTATGGGTCCTATTGGTGATTGTTTTTGAGAGTGGAATAAGTGAATATTATAAAATGAAGTGCTGATTGGAAAACACATTCAGGCCTATGGAATTCTTTAATGACAGCAAACTTTGTAGAGCATCCAGTGTGTTACATATGTGGTAAGTTCCCCTACTTTGTACATAAATATAGCAATATCCGGATGGGTTAAGTAACTTGTCCAAAGTCCCATGTTAGTTAAATGAGTAACTTATAAAAATGCCTCACTAATATAAAAGAGCCATGATTAGGATAGAATCTGATTTTCAGCACATGCATGTGGACACTCTTCTATACTTACTCCTCTTTTACACTAAACAAGATCAAGGAGAATCTTTCCTTTTATATTCCTTAATCAGGAAAGAAAACCTTGGTCCAGAATTGGAATAAAAGTAGAAATGAGTAAAACGGAGACACAAAGATTTTACATGAATTTTAGTGAGTGTATAATTATTAAATATGAAGAGAGAACAATAGATTTCTGTACTTCAGTGACCGTCTGAACATTTTTAATACTAAATCTTTCCACACATGTCCTCCATACCTACAGCACTATCTGAATTAAACTAAATTCTCTACAATTCAAATGAATATATTTTGAGATAATTTAAATAGAAAATTTTTTTTACTAGAAGTTCTTAGAGAAACTACAAGTGAATTCTTACAACTTTAGATGGAAAATCAGTGAAGCTTACAAATGTAAATGGTTTCTAAGCTATATTTTTGGGAAAAGGGCACTTTGCAAGGACAGAAATAAGGCAACAGATAGAAATAAACATCATTATTCTCCAGTAATGCTTGATCCTCAAAGTTGGATGTCTTTCTGAATGATGAGCCCAAATCAGTGCCACATAATCTAGACATTTCCTTATAGTTGGCTTCTGGCTACTTGTTTCAGGGTCAGGTTATCAGACCTGCAGGTCTCGCATATCTTTTAAAAACTTGGTGAATTCTGAACAGAACATATGTTAATAAAAAGAACTTTTGTGGGGGGCACCTAGGTAGTCAGTGGTTGAGTGTCTGCCTTTGGATCAGGTCATGATCCTGGAGTCCTGGGATGGAGTCCAGCATTGGGCTCCTCGCAGGGAGCCTGCTTCTCCCTCTGCCTCTGTCTCCACCTCTCTGTGTGTGTCTCTCATGAATAAATAAATAAAATCTTCTTTTAAAAAAATTAAATTTTGGGATCCCTGGGTGGCGCAGCGGTTTGGCGCCTGCCTTTGGCCCAGGGCGCGATCCTGGACACCCGGGATCGAATTCCACGTCGGGCTCCCGGTGCATGGAGCCTGCTTCTACCTCTGCCTATGTCTCTGCCTCTCTCTCTCTCTCTGTGTGTGACTATCATAAATAAATAAAAATTTTAAAAAAAATTAACTTTTGTGGAACTGTGGGAGTACTATATTTTCTTAGAAATAACATTATTTCATAATGTGGATAAAGAGAACAGAGAGAACACAGAAATTTCAGCTTTAACCCTGGCCATTCTCATTTACTATCTGTGTGAGATGAACATTAGAATATATCTCTATGAAACTTGATGTAGCAAAGGTCGTAAATGTCTCCCCCAGCTTGTTCCTTGGCCAATGGCATCTTCCTGCGATTGCCTTCTGTTCTTCCTTCAAGATTGCCAGTGGTGGAATCCTCAAGTGCAGAGGATTTAATGCCCTGAAAGCACATTTCAATCACAACATTTGAGAGTTCACTCATAGCTACCAAGCTTCTTGCCTGTAGGTTTTACATAACATACCAAGAATCTCAACAGGACTTGACTGTGTCCTGCACGATGAGATCCACTTGGTTCTAATAAAAATCTGTTCATTAACATACTCCATTTGGTTTTCCTCCCCATCCCTGTCTCCTGTTTTTTGCTGCCATGCCAGAGCTTTCTGGAAACAACCTCTGCATAAATTACTTAAGCATGGCTCCTTTTCTCAGGCTTTGCTTCAGGTCAAATACAACCTAAGACATTTAGCTTTTTTTATAACTAAAGATTTCACTAATTTGATAGTTTACAGTTTCAGCTCCATCATGTAAATATTCAAAATTTGTCACTCCTAACCTTATAATAAGAGTTAAGATTTAAAATAAAATTAAAAAAAAAAAAACTTAAATTCAGTTACTCTTCTTGGGCCCTTAAATGGACAGGTCTCAGGGCAAGCTGTCAACCCAAACAGGCACATTAAATGAATCTGCTTACTTGCAACAGAAATTCTGAAGCCATAACTGGTAAAACTCTAAAGTGTTAATTTTAAAGAATTGCTGGAGGAAAGTAAGGGACTCCTGGATGCTGCAGCTTTAGGAGGGCATCCAGTCACACCTTTGTGAGTTTTACCTCCAGCCACCCCAACAGGTACTCAAAGGGAAGAACCAAGAAGGAGCTCTCCTTGGAAAGATGGGGAACAATATTCACTGTGGAATATGTCCAAAGATTCTCCATAACAAAAGCCCATTTTCCATGGGAAAAGATTGGAGCCTTATTCTACCTAAGAGGGGCATTTCTCTAACTCCAAGCCACTCCAGACTTCCTGTTTCATTCAGGGGTAGACAAAGCTGCAGAATACTTGTAAAGTTCATACTGCAGGGACACAAGTTCACAAGGATTTAGACATAAAATTATATAATGTCTCACTTACCCATGCCTTACAACCCAAACTGGCTCCAGTATAACAATGGTGGATTACAGCCAAAAAAACTATAAGACACAGCTCTCTCCGAAAAGGAATAGTTTGGGAAGCCAAAGTTCAAGAGCAGAGACGTAAAGACGCTAGAAGAAATTTAAGTTTCTAGCACCTACCTTAATGAGTATATTAACAAGCATCTTAAAAATGAATGATCTAAATGCATATTTTAAAAGACAAGGATTGTCAGATTGGGTTAAAAAAATGACTCAGCTATTTGTTATCTACATGAAATCCACTGTAAATATACAGACTTCGGTATATTAGAAAGTAAAAGATAGAGAAGTACCATGCTAAGAAATCACAAGAAAGCTCACATAGCCATACTAATGTCAGATGAAGTAACCCTAAATGTATGCATCTAATAATACATGAGGCAAAAACTGATGGAACTGAAAGGAGAGATAGATAAATTCACTGTTATCATTGAAGACTTCTATATTCCTCATCCAAAAATGGATAGATCAAGGAGAAGGAAAATAAATATTGGTACAAATGACCTTAACAACTCTATCCACAAGCTTAATTTAATTAATATTGTGGAGTATTCCATTCAACAAGAGCACAGTATAGTCCTCTCAAGTTCATTTGGAATAATTCTTCACAATAGATTACATTCGAAGTCATAAAACATCCTTTCAAAATTTCAAACAATATAATTCATACACAATATATTCTTAGACTACAATGGAATTGAGCTAAAAACCAATAACAAATATGCTGGAAAATTCACATGTATTTGGAGATCAAACATTTCTACATAACACATGGGTCAAAAAAGATGTCTCAAATGAGTTCAAAAAGTATGTTAAACAGAATGACAGCTAAAATACAACTTGTGAAGATTCATGTAAGGTAATAAAAGTGTTCAGAGAATATATAGTATAAATATATATATTAGAAATAAAAAGAGGAAGAACCAAAATCAGCAATCTGGGCTTTTGACCTTTAATAAACTAGAGAAAGAAGAGCAGCTTAAGTGAACAGAAGCAAGTTCCTAATACAAGTTAAAGCGGAAATTAATTAAAGAATTAATTAAATAGTCCCTATTTAAACCAAAAGTGTGTTCTCTGTAAATATTAACAAAATCGACAAATCTTTAGCTAGATTAACAAAAAAAAATGATAAAAATTACTAGCATGACCAATAGGATTGCTACAGATCATACAGAGAAAAAAAGGATAATAAAGGAATACTATGAACAATTATGTGTTAATGAATTAGACAACTCAGATAAAATGATCAAGTTCCTACGAAGATACTGCCAAAAATGAACACAAGAAAAAATAGACAATCTAAATAAACCTACAGAATAAGAGATTTAATCAGTTATCAAAAAACTACCCACAAAGAAAAGCCTAGGCCCAAATGTCCTCTCTACTGAATTCCGCCAAACATTTAAAACATAATTAACATCAATCCTTTACAAAATAGAAGAGAGGTGACACTTTCCAGATGCCTCTTTGATGTTAAAAATCAAACTGATGCCAAAATCAAAGACATAGTAATAAATAAAACTGCAAACTGATACCCCTTTGAATGTCAGTACAAAAGTCCTCAACACTGCCTCTCTCTATGAGGCATGAAGAATGAATGAATAAATAATTTTTTAAAAGGTGTGGGGATCCCTGGGTGGCTCAGTGGTTGAGTCTCTGCTTTTGGCCCAGGTCATGATCCTGGGGTCCAGGGATCGAGTCCCATATCCCTGCAAGGAGCCTGCTTCTCCCTCTGCCTGTGTCTCTCCCTCTCTCTCTCTCTGTGCCTCTCTCTCTTGAATAAGTAAATAAAAAGTTAAAAAAAAAAAAAACTTAATATTGTTAGGATGGCAATATTTTTCAAATTGATCCACAAATTCAACACGATTCTTGTTAGAATCCTCTTTAACTTCTTTATAGAAATTAACACACTTTGTGTATGGTGTAGGAAAATGATCAAGTTTCATTTTTCTACATGTAGCCGTCCAATTTTTCCAGCACCATTTATTAAAGAGACTATAGAAAACAAACTGAGGGTTGCTGGAGGGGAGGTGGGTGGGGAATGTGTAAATTGGGTGTTGGGCATTAAGGAGGGCATGTGCTGTGATGAGCACTGGGCATTACACAACTGATTAATTATCGGACACTACATCTCAAACTAAGTATGTACTATATGTTGACTAATAGAATTTAAATAATGAAATTAACACATCGATTCTTAAATTCATATAGAAATTCAAGGGACTAGATAAGCAAAAAAATCTTGCAAAAGAAAAACTAGATTGAAGGACTCCCACTTTCCAGTTTCAAAACTTATTATAAGGCTACAATAATCAGGAAAGTGTGGTATTGATGAGGGAAAATAAACAGAGATTAATGTAACAGAATCAAAAGCCCAGAAATTGGCCTATAATAGTGTAGCCACCCACGTTTGACAAAGGAAGAAAAGTAATTAAGGGAAGAAATGACAGTCTTTTCAACAAGTGGTACTGTAACATGATCTATATCCTAAAAGATAAACCTAAACACAGTCCTTACACTTTTCACAAAATCTAACTGAAAATGGATTATAGACATAAATGTAAAATCCAAAACTATAAAACTTCTAGAAAAGACAGAGGCAAAAAATCTAGGTGAACCTTAGTTAGGTGATAAGGTTTTTGGTGCAACATCAAAAGCTTGATATAAGAAAGAAAGAATAACAACTTGGACTTGATTAAAATTAAAAAGTTCACCTCTGTAAAAACATGGTTCAGACAATGAAAAGACAAACCTAGACAAGGAGAAAAGACTGGCAAGACACATACTGGATAAAGATTTTTTTTTTTTATCCAAAATATATGTAGAATATACGTAGAACTCTTGAAATTCCAATAACATGAAAACAAACAACCTAATTTAAAAATGGGCAATGGATCTAAACAAGACTCTCACCAAAGAATATACACGTGGCACATAAACACATGAAAACATGGTCAACATCATTTTCCTTTAGAAATTTCAAATTGTTTTGTTGAGGGATACTTGATATATTAGTTTCAGGTGTGTTCTCTATATCTGAGTTTTGTTTGTTTGTTTGTTTGTTTTTTTAGATTCCACATATAAATGAAATTATACATATTTATCTTTCTCTGTCTGACTTATTTTACTTACTGCAATACCCTCAAGATGTGTCCATGTTGTCACAAATGACAAGAGCTCATTGTTTTGGGGTCGCCTGGGTGTCTCAGTCAGTTAGGCCTCCACCTTGAGCTCGGGTCATGATCATGGAGTCCCAGGATCGAATCCCACATTGGGCTCCCTGTTCAGTGGACAGTCTGTTTTTCCCTCTTCCCCCCTCCTCTCTTGTGCTCTCTCTCTCTTGTTCACTGTCTCTCAAATAAATGAATAAAAATATTTTTTAAAAAAGGTAAACAAAAAAAACTCATTCATTTTTATGGCTAAATAGTATTCCATATACATATACGTGGATATAGGGACATACGTATTTCACATCTTCTTTATTCGTTCATCCGGTGAGGGACACTGAACCAGGAGTGGAGTTTCCGGAGAGACTTCGCCTCCTCTACCCATGTCGATGTGTCCTTTAGTGCTTTGTTACGAGGGATTGTTCACCGAGTCATCAGGTCCTGTTCAGAGCAAAATGTTCTGTAAAAAGCTCTCGGTGTGCTGTGCCCAAGAGAATGTCTTCCTACTCTGCTATCTTGAAATGTCCTCCAGGAATAAACACCAACGAGATACTACCACCACCTGTCAGAATTACTAAAATCCTACAAATACATGGTTTCGACTTTTAGTGAGAAAATAGAGTAACAGGAAATGTCATTCACTGCCAGGGGGATGTAAAACACAGCAGACACTTGGGAACACTGTTTGGCAGCTCCTTACAAAACTAAATATAGTCTTAGCATGCCGTCCAACAGTTGCTCTTCTAGTTAGTGTGTCACTAATTTGAAAACTTATCTACATACAGAAACTTGCACGCAAAGTTTTATAGCAGCTTTATGTGCAGTCACCAAGAACCCGAAGCAACCAATATATCCTTTAATAACTGAGTAGATAAACAGAGGTTGGTGCCTCCATGCAATGGAACGTTATTCAGTGATGAAAAGAAATGAGCTTCATGCGAGGCAAAGACACGGATGAACTCAAATGCATGTTACTAAGTAAGGGAAGCCGGTCTGAAAGGGCTGTATAATCTGATTCTAATTATATGACATCCTGGGAAAGGCACATTTATAGACACAATGAAAAGGTACTGGCTGCCAGGGCTCCAAGCAGAGGGAGGGCAGGGTGCAAGAGACGAAGCACGGATAATTTCTAGGGCAACGAACCTATTCTGTGTCATACGGTAGTGATGGATCCATGACTCTGGGCATTTGTCAAAACCAAAACAACTTTATGGCACAGGCAATGGGAACATTAAAAATTAATGGTACTCGTAAGCAAATTAATATGGGTAAATTACAAATATTGAGAAGGTTGAAGGAATTCATGGTGGGATGTAGTATATGACAAAAACAACAAGATTGCATTATAAATGTATGAAACAGCCTTAATAAGGGGTCAGATATGAAGCTGCTCTGGAAATCATTCTTCTTCTTGCGTCTGTAAGACTAAAGTTAAAGAAGTGTACACAGCACTGGCCCGGCTAGTGAAGGGCTTCGCCCCAGGGACGTGCGTGAACGATTTGGATGCGCCTATAGCATATACCGAGGTTGGACGACCAAGTTAATGGATGGTACCAGCCAAGTTTCTCTGAGTGATGGTTTACAGATGAGCAAGGGCAGGAGACCAGAAGGATCTATGACCTAGTGGTGGGTTAGAGTTGGGAACCTCAGTATGAATCCCTGTGTAGCTTAACAGAAATACACCTGCTTGCACATAAAACGCTTACAGATAGGTGCGTATGTACGGGTCATTGTCCCGTTCCGTCAGCCGACGGAGCTGGACACTTGTCACACGGTGGCCGTGAGCAAGGCCCGATGGAAGCATTCTCAGATGAACCAGAGCCGAACTTGGAATGGGGCCTGCTTCTAGGCCCGGGCCAGAAAGTGTCCCCAATGACTATCCCAGAAAACCTACACATCTGTGTTTTGCCTTCCCTCCCGCGCACCTACCAGACTCACAATAACTTGTGAGACCAGATGTGCTGGGTTTTCCTCACGTTAGGCGATTCGCTCGTGCCAGCTGGGTGTTGTACAACTTGTGAAATGATATAAAACACGCAGACACGAGAGACTCCATGTGAAGAAGAGCTACATTTTTCTTTCTAAAACAAATGACCAGTGAACTCTCGACCTGGGCAGAAAAGACCCTTGAGCTGGGCCACAAGCTGCAGTTGTTACCAACAGCGATTCCTAAAGTCAACAGGTGAACGGGCTTCCTGATCCTAAGACTCCTGGTTGTGGACTCTCTGAGGACGCCAGAGCTAATGCCTCCGAGGAATAGTTTCGCTGTTAACACCAATCAGTTGACCAACGTGCAGCCAAAAGTAGCTTAGCTTGTTCTTACCTATGGACAGCCTCTTCCTCCTTTATCCTAGTCCTGTAATTGCCCCATCCTCCATTCTTCTTTCTCATAAAGACCCCTTGCTCTCCCCCTTCTGCTTACTACTGGAGTCTGTGAGCTCCATGTCGCAATTCTTTGATTCCCAATCAACATTTATTCGCCTCTCTTTGTGGCTTTTTTCTTCAGGTTGGCATTCGGTCCCATCGGTTAAAGGCTTAGTCAGATAAGAGGGCCCTGCCCTCCCCAACCCCAAAACCGACCAACACCGCCACCAATCTAAAGTCTAGGTTGGCACTCAAGACTCTAGATTTTTTATCCACAGGCTATCGATCAAAGATTCCCTTTCCTCAGGGCCAGTTCCTTTGCTAGAGCAGCTCTGAGAACCCAGAGAAATATTTAATTACTAGATTGCCAGATCACTATTAAAAGATGTAACTCAGGAACAGCCAGATTGAAGAGATGAATAAACGTAGGGCAGGGAGGTGGAGGCTTCCAGGCACCCTCTGAGCATGCACCTCCAAGCATCGAGCAACCCAGAAGCTCTCCAAACCCCATTCTTAGGGGGCTTATAGAGGCTTCATTACATTGGCATGACGGAATAAATCATTGGTATTGACAATTGATTCAAGCTCCAGACCCTCTCTTCCCCAGATGAGGATTGAAAGTTTCAGCCCTCTAATCATGAGGTTGGTTACCCTGGTAATCAGCCCCTGTCCTTAGGTGGGGTCCAAATGTCACCTCATTAACATAACAGAAGATATCTTTATCATTCTCATCACTTAGGAAATCCCAAGGGTTTTAGGATCTCTGTGCCAGGAACAGACTAAGACCAAATAGGTATTTTTAATTATAATTCACAATATCTCAATAGCTTGCGGTATCTCGTAGTGCCAGAAAATAAGGATTTACACACACAGACATACCCACACACACAATCACTGGCCTAGGTAGGTCAGAGGACATAGAGCAGTTTAAACTACTCCAGATAACCAAAGCTGGGGAAAAAAAAATGAACAATAAAATAAATTTTAGATTATCAGCTACATTATAAAATAAAAATATCCATTGAGTCCATATTGACCTGAAAATAATTGAATAGATAAATGAGAAAAGTGAGGTAGAAACATCTCCCTTGGGATCCCTGGGTGGCGCAGCGGTTTGGCGCCTGCCTTTGGCCCAGGGCGCGATCCTGGAGACCCGGGATCGAATCCCACGTCGGGCTCCTGGTGCATGGAGCCTGCTTCTCCCTCTGCCTGTGTCTCTGCCTCTCTCTCTCTCTCTCTCTCTCTCTCTCTGTGACTATCATAAATAAATAAAAATTAAAAAAAAAAAAAGAAACATCTCCCTTGCAGAAAGATTCCAAATACCTTGTGTAGGTAGTCGTCCCCCAAAGTGGTGGAGCATTACCTCCTCACTCTTTCTGTGTGGGCTGCTTATAGTGACTTCCTTTCTAGGAAAAAAGTGGGGGAAAGGGAAAATCCTGACAAGCATTACCTCAGCTGAATGACCGGGTCCAAATCAACAATGGTAAGTCATTTTGATGGTAGGTTTCGGTGACGGGACAAGATGAATATGGAAGCTTACGCCTGCAGTCTTCCTCCCAAAAATCTGTCCCCCAATCTAATCATGAGAAAAATGTCAGGCAAATCCCCATTGGGAAGGATTAAACAAAATTCGTAAGAGTATTCCTCAAACGCTCAAGGTAAGTCTAAGGAACTGTAATAGCCCCAAAAGCCTAAGAAGATACGGCAACTAAATGGGATACAACATCTTGGATGGATGGGATCATGGAACAGGAAAGGGACGTCAGACAACAATTAAGAAAAATATTAATAAAATGTGGCCTTTGGGGCAGCCTCGGTGGCCCAGCGGTTTAGCGTTGTCTTCAGCCCAGGGTATGATCCTGGGGTCCTGGGATCGAATCCCGCATTGGGCTCCCTGCATGGAGCCTGCTTCTCCCTCTGCCTGTGTCTCTGCACCACCCCCCTCTGTGTCTCTCATGAGTAAATAAATAAAATCTTTAAAAAAATAATAAAAATAAAATAAAATAATAAAAATAAAATTAATAAAATAAAATAAAATAAAATAAAATAAAATAAAATAAAATAAAATAATAAAATAAAATGTGGCCTTTGGATCATGATGGCATATCAGTATTGGTTCATTAATTGTAACAAATAGACATAATAATGTAAAGTGTTACTAAAAGGAGAAATTGGCCGTGAACTCTGTACCGTCCTCACAACTTCACGGTAAATGTAGACTGTTCTAGAATCTAAAAAGTGAATTTTAAAAGTGTGCTAATAATCCTCCTTTGGCAAATACATTCACTCACATATTATCTGTTTAATTCTCAAAATTCTCACACAGTGTCCTCACAATAAATTCCTTACTTCCTTCATTGTTCCCTCACTCCTGCCTTCCTCCCCTCCTTGGTGTTAGAGAAATACCATAATATCTGTTTTTCCGTTCAGAAAAAAATCATGATTTTGTCAGTGTGTAGATGTTCTGTTAGGACATATGTGGATTTTAGGAATACGCCTCAATACGGCTGAATAAAGTTTTATATATAATGTTTTTAGTAATAATTCTGGTTTTGACCTTAAAATATTGTATATCACCAAGATAAGGAAATTTCCTTGTCATTTACATCCCAGTGAATTCTCATCAGATCTTTAGTAGTTAATCAGTCCCTCACTCTCTTCTTTGAACCCCCCTTGGGTGGGGTCAGGGAGGACCCCAGGGCACACTGCACAGGGCACGGTGGGCCCCTGGGGACCCTGGCACGGCCATCACCCGGCGAGGAAAGCGGTCCTCGATGTCTCATCAGTTTGCGCGCTCCCTCCCTCTCTCATCTGTTCAAAATACGTCTTTCTTTCAAAGAAATCCATCATGGAGATTACCTGTGCATCTCTTAACTAACCAGTAACTGTTACAAAGATTTTCACAACAGACACTGAATGGAGAGACGAATTCATTTTTCCTAAACCATTAGATGGTATAAGGCCAACTTACCGGTTGCCAGGAAATCTGCTAGTTTTAACAACGAAAATCTTACTTTCTGGGAGACCCCGCAGCCCTGCGCAGACCAGGAGAGCTGTTCATCCTACTGCGGGGTAGACAACTGCCTCCTGGGGAATGACTTCCTAAGTCCACGGGGAAGAACTATGGGACCAAGGAAAGGGAGACAAAGTGGGCCACTCAATTTCTGAGAATTCTGTTTTCTGCATCCTCATGTTCTCTGGTAGAAAACTGAAGCAAAACTCCGTGTGTCTTATTTCATGATGCTATTCAGAATATGCATTATAAAAAAGAATGTAAAAACTTCCTAGGAAAACAGTAGATACATCACAAAGAAACGGCGTTATTTTTGCTACCTCCAGCCTTGATAATTGAGCAAAAAAATCAAAATACAAAATATTTACAAATAAGTTGGAGTTACTTGTGCAGATTATTTACATGATGAGCATTAATAAAGTTAATTGACGCTGCACATTATGTTCTAATATAACCTATATATTTTTTAAGATTTATTTATTTAATTAAGAGAGAGAGAGAGAGCTTGCAGAGATCATAGAGTCAGGGGAGATGATGAGAACTGAGGGGGGGCGTGAAAGAAACCCAAGCCCACCCTGCCCTGAGCATGGGGCCCAGCATGGGGCTCAAGCCCATGACCCTGAGATCATGACCTTGGTCAGAACCAAGAGTCAGACCCTTAACTGACTGAGCCACCCAGGGGCACTCTTCTAACCTATATTTGTAAATATACTTTAATTTCAGTAAACTTCAGCGACTACATTCTGGTCACATAATTAGGTTTTTTTAATCATTTAAAGCTGAATTAATATCAGTGGGCACTGTAATAAAAAATATATATCAATAAAAAGATTCTTAATATTATATCACTCTAGAAAAAGCTCTTTTTCAAAAAAGACTGCAGAGAATCTAAAACTTTTTGATTTTCCTGACTGAACAACATCATGCATATGCACTTGTTTATGAAGTACATATACTATTACCGAAATTGCTGCTTGGATTTAGGAAACTGATGAAAATTAAGCTCATAAAAATTTAATGCCAAGAAACCTAAGTGTGGAATACATAGTTAGGGTGTAGCTTCTCAGAAAAAAAAAAAATGTATTAGGCCTTGAGAAAGAAACTACATTTAGTTTTGGCCACTGATTTTGAATAGTCAGGGTTTCTTTTGAGTGTGCATGGAGCTCTGCTCTCGAAGCCAGAGTGAAAATAATTCTGTTATGAAACTATCAGGACAGGCTTCAGGTCACCAGGAGGACGAGGCGAACGTTCTGGAGAGGACTGAGGGAACTCAGCGGTGTCCTCCACGGCAATGCGCTGTGTAGCCTGGTTTGGGATGCTCAGTGTGGAGCCATGCACAGCGGGCACAAAACCGATGGGATTTGGGGAATAGGGTTTTTCTGACGAACTAGAACGGGGCGCTTTAGTTTTACAAAACTGTATTTGCATTTCTTTCCTCACACAAAATGCAAAATGCATGAGAAGTAAAATTCTTGCTTTGCTTACCATTTTACCATAAAACGTGAATGGAGGAGTTGATAATTCTGCAGCCCAGTTGTGAGGGCAGAGTTGTGAACAGCTGTGCACAGGGTTATCCTTGACTACTAAGTGACCATTATATGCCTCCCTCCCATGCCATTGCATAGAGGGTTGAAATGTTCAAATAGATGGGCAAATGGTGTAATTGCAATCATTATCAGGAACACCATAAGGATTTGAGGAAAGACATATTATGGCAAGGAAAAGAAAAAAGAGATGTCCTGTAAAACGAGACACACTTCTTTGTCGCCTGCAGGAATATTATGATAATGAGAAATAATCAAATACATGTCTTCCCTGTAAAACTGATATACCATGAGCCAGATGCTAGACTAAGCATATTATACACAAGAGTATGAAATATTCACAATAGCATTCAAATTAGAACATCAATATATTTATTCCTCAGATTAGGGAAGTATTTGGAAAGATTTCCATTTCCTAAAAATTGTACAGTAAATGGCAGACAAGGTGTTTAAAGTAAGTTTACTCCTTCCCACGCAGACCCTTAGCAATTACACTCGGCTCTTTCATGGAATCCATTGAGCCACTGAATCCATCAGTGCCATTTCATTGCATCCATTCAGAGATGCAGATAAAACTATTCTTCCTTTGGATAAAAAGTGGAGGTTGTTGACCTCCTCATTTCGTTAATACTGAATCTATTAGAGTCTATGGCCACCACGCCGAATGTACCAATTCTAATATGAAATAGGACTTGCTATACTCTTGTCCTAATTTATTTGCTTGGCCAAGGTGTGTTCTCTATAAACTCAGAATTTCCCAAGAGTATGACAAATTCTTAAGTTTACATCCACAAAGTCTGGCACAATACCGAGCACGGAGTAGATGCCCCACACATATATTTTGGAAAATCTCTACAACAAAATTTATAAAAATAAGACAATCTCATGAAGGTAACCCAAGCCACCTTGTTACTGTCTTTTCTCTCTGTTTATATCTCCTTTCCTCATCTTGTCCACCCAAGCATTTTCCATTTACAATTTAAAACCTTCCCTTGCTATGCCTTCTTTGGTGAAGATTTCCCTGGGCAATGCCAGCTTTCTGTGGTACTTATATAACTTGCGCAGAATCAACTATTCCATGTGCTATGGTACATTTTAGGTGTGAGAAGTATTACCCAGAAGTTGAATGCCTCCGCTCTAAAGGCAGACATACTGTGCTTGAATCCAGGCTCTATCACTTACGAGTCCGTGGATGAATTCCTTTACCACGCTGTGTTTATTGCAGCATTATTTGCAATAGCCAAGATGTGGGAGCCACCTGACTTCCATTAATAGATGGATGGATAAGGAAGATGTAGTACACACACACACGCACACACACACACACACACACACACGGATATTATGTGACTCTAAGAAAGAATGAGCTCATGCCATTTGGGACGGACGGACCTAAGGGTGTTATGCTAAGTAAAATAAGTCAGACTGAGAAAGACAAACACCATATGATTTCACTCATTAGTGGAATCTTAAAAAAAAAATGAATAAACAAAAAGGAGAATCAGACCATAAATACAGAGAGAACAAGCTGACGGTTGCCAGAGCGATGAGGGGCAGAGGGATAGACAAAATGAGGGAGGGGAAATGGGAGATCCAGGCTTCCAGTTATGGAATGAGTAAGTCACGGGAGTAGAAGTCACAGCATAGGGAATACAGGCAACGATATGTCACGGCCATGTCTGGGGGGCCCCGTACGGTGGCTACACGTGTGGACATGGCATAACGGACGAACATATGAAACTAATGTAGCATCGCGTGTCAGCTATACGCACAGAGAATATACAACTCTGAACCTTGCTCTGTTTACCCAACATGCTTTCCTCATGTAGTTATTTTGAGGATTAAACCACCTAGAACATGTTGATAGACAATTAGCTGGAAGCATTAGGGGCAGCGGTGGCGATAAATTTAGTATCTTAGGCCTGACCCAGGTTAGAGCTAAGAGCTTTTAATGCAGGCTTCCAACAGAACCCGTGATGATGACAGACATAGTCTGTCTCTATCTATAGCTGGATCATATTGATCAATGTGGCGAAGTGAGACTAAGGAAGGGGATGTTTGATTTTATTTAATCAATGTATCGTTAAGCGGCCATACCTGGCTTCCACCTGCTGTGCTAGAGACGATGCCTCTGGAGGACAGGGACTATATACACTGTAGTGCCTTTCTGGCCCCCCGCACCGTGATGTATCATACAGGGCTCATTCTTTGGAACGCTCTGTGGACTGTGGAAAGGCATGAAATGTGTGATGATCAAGAAAGCATGACACTTCCTATTTTTTCCTTTAAGATTTCATTTATTTATTCATGAGAGACACAGAGAGAGGCAGAGACACAGGCAGAGGGAGAAGCAGGCTCCATTGCTGGGAGCCTGACGTGGGACTCCATCCCAGGACCCCGGGGTCACGCCCTGGGCTGAACACTTAACCACTGAGCCCCCAGGTGTCCCACTTGACCCTGGCATGCATGTCAAAGGCTTGACAGTTCTATAGCAAACTTGATTTTCATCTTTTCTGTAAGGAGTCTCCTCAACGGCTGCCCCATTATCAATGAGTTTAAAGTCCACTTACCATTACCACCTTTCCAGATTCTCTGTGTGCTTTAAAAAAACCCTCCTTCAGAAGCCCTTCCCTGGCTCACAGGCAAATTCCATACGCAATACTGTGCACCTTATTATAGTCTTAGAAAGTAGAGCACCCAACATGGTTGGCCCTTCAAGAGGAGCATACGGGGTACAGCCAGTGACGGAATGTTTGCAATTAGCTGGGCTTGGGTTGGAATCTACCTCAGTAGATGCCTTTACCCAGGGCATCTTGGGCAAAATGCTTAATGTGTCTGACGCATGATTCCCTCCGCAGTAAACAGACACACACCTCATGTGTTGCATGGGGTCTTCGTGAGCATCCAGTCAGCTAAGTACTTGGCCTTTAAGAAGACAGTCCAAGAGGTAACTCATGTGCAATCTCTTTGCTTCTCATCGTCTCCCTCACACAGCCCTCGCTTGACAGACACTGAAAATATTTCGTGTTTTATCATCCTCTTCTCTACTTGGCATCTCCATCTCTATTCTCCTCCTGGCCAAGTGTACTCCCTCTCTCCTAACCAAGCGGGTTTGACACATCCCCTGCCCCAGCACCTAGTATTAAATCTAAGGTTCCCTTTTGCTGTGTCCCTTGACTGTAGACTATTGTGTTTACTCTCTTCCCCTGAGCAGTCATTTTCACAGGGAAAATTTTCTTCTGTTTAAATACATCTTCATTCATTCATTCATTCATTCATTTTTTCCCAACTGCAAATTCCCTTTGCCCTGATCCGTATTTGTTTCTTTTCTGAGATGTGTTATCTCCTTTTCTGTTTTTGTTTGTTTTTGTTATCTCCTTCCGATGCACAAAGGCATAGGGAAGGGAGAGGCTATTTCCATGAAAGGGGTTACCTTGGGTTAGAGTGATGCCTGTGATCTATACACCAGGTAACTTCTCAGAGACCCAACAGTCCCCAGTTCAGGAACAGTGAAGTCATTTCCCCGAGGTACTGCAGCTGGTGGGCAGCGAGCTCAGATCTGAACTTCATGCTCTTTCCACTTGGACGCGATGCCTTTTTTCCCTCCGTCTCCTTGTGTTAGGGCTGCTGGTCAAGCTCCTGTTTAGAGTAGCTGCAGCCGCCAAGGGAGAGGGAAGAAAGCACAGCCAAGCAGCTCAGCATGAAGAACGATAATAACCTGACTTAGATTTAAATAATGATAACCCCTCAGGGACAGGTTCCTAGCCTGGAGAGTGATTATGTAAATGAACTCTCTGTGTATTTCCCAGACTAACACTCTGAATGGAAACCAAACATATTCACTGACTTCGGTGTTGATGACTGTTTTAAACTGGCTTCCATAAAAAAAGCATTGCATTGCCTGCTTTCTCTGCCTTTTTCAAAAACACACAGCCAAGGGGGAAAGGGCAAGTGAGCTAGCATTTAATGAATCCTCTAAAGTGTCAAACACTGCCTTAGGCACTTTCACATATGCTATTTTATTTAATCCTTGTAAATGCCCTGAGCAGTAGGTTTTGTCAGCCCCATCTTTTTTTTTTTTTTTTTTTTTTTTTTTTTACCTCAAGAAACTAGATAAAAACAGAAGGGCAATATTGAGCATCTAATGCTGTACCCAAAGTACAAATTTTGCTTTAGCAATATTTAATATTTTTAATGCTAAAATGCCATCATCTTAACACTAAGACCATGTTAAAGACAATAGGAGCAAAGGAAAATTATATAATAACCTCACTTAGAAATATAAATACAAGATCCCTTACACATGTCAGAAACAAGTCTATTGATGTACTGGAATTCTAAGATATTATGATTAATTAGTGTTTATTCTGAAACAAAGTCAGACATGAATTCATTCTAGGAGCAAAGGAAAATCATATAATAACTTCACTTAGAAATATAAATACAAGATCCCTTACATGTGTCAGAAACAAGTCTATTGATGTACTGGAATTCTAATATATTATGATTCATTAGTGTTTATTCTGAAACAAAGTCAAACATGAATTCATTCTAAGACAATATGCTAGTGTGATTTACTATATTGACTTCTTAATGAGATAATAAATTATTATCTTAGTAGATTTAGAAACATTTTCTTCATAAGTTGTAACTAATCCAGGATGCCCACTTCACTGCTTCTGTTCAGTATTTTACTGAAAGTCCTAAGCAACAAGACAAGACAAAGGAAAGCAATTTACAGATGGGGAAGGAAGAAAAAAACTCCATCACTTATTACACACACTACAGACAAACACACTCACACACAAGTTTTCTCATTTGGTTCATTTCTCATGGGATTTTCTTTACCTGAAAATCGTCTCTTTTTACGTCTGGTAATTTGTGACTACTGAGAGAGTTCAGAAAGATTATTGGATACATCGATATAAAATAATCATTTTCATCTCTTATTTAGCAGCAAAAATATAATTTTGAAAATATGTCATTTGATGTACCAACAAAAATAGTTAGAATCTAGGAATAAATCTATAGGAAATGACTATATCTTTATCCAGAAAATTAAAACTTTTTAATAAAAGGTATAAACACAAAAAAATGAAAAAATGTTATGGACGTAGACAATTTTCTCATAAAGATGGGAGTTTTCTCCAAAATGATCCATACGTTTGATTGTATCTCAATCAGTATCTCAAAACAAATCTTAGGTGGACCTGACAGATGGTCTTAGAACATCACAAATAGACAAGAGACTCTAAAAAAAATAAAAGTGACTATTATCTTAAATATCAAAAATTTCTGTAAGGTACAGTATACCTTCTGTATACCCAAATGTAATGATTTGGGTACAATAGATGAATAAAAAAGAATAGGATTTAGACATGCATCCACGTACATTTATAGTCTCTTTAAATGCCAGAGGGAAAGAATGAGCCACCCACTCCATGCAAACTGAGGCTTGAGTGTAGAATCTAAGAAATTAGTAATAAAGTCTTAAAGGAAGGAGGAGGAGAAAGAGGAAGAAGGAAGAAGAGGAGGAAGAGGAAGAGGAGAAGAAAAAGAAGGAGAAGCAGAACAAAGAGCAGGAGAGGACTGGAGTTAGGAAGAGGAGCAAGGAGACAATTCTCAATTTAGTTTGGGGTCTCAATTATCTGAAACAAAACGGTTAGAAGTTCTTTCCCTAAATGCCCAGGATTTTTGTCAGCCCATAGCTAGGGTAATCAGCTTCTTATTTAAGGACCTTCTACATGAAAAGATTGGAATAAAGGCAGAATAGGACCTCACTCCTCATGGACAATGTGAAACAGATACACCCAAACTCGAGGAAAGGTGAAGAAGTGTTCTCAAGAGGAACATACATACACACGACACAAATGCACATTTATGATACGCACACACCTCCAATGTGTGTAGCTGTGATTGATGGAGGTTATGAAGAATAAGAATGGAATTTGGGGGATCCCTGGGTGGCGCAGTGGTTTAGCGCCTGCCTTTGGCCCAGGGCGCGATCCTGGAGACCCGGGATCGAATCCCACGTCAGGCTCCCGGTGCATGGAGCCTGCTTCTCCCTCTGCCTGTGTCTCTGCCTCTCTCTCTCTCTCTCTGTGACTATCATAAAATAAATAAAAATTAAAAAAAAAAAAAAAGAATGGAATTTGGGTACCAAGGTGTTTGTAAATGAACTAAAAATGGTCCTAATTACAGGGGGCTAAAATATCTATACTAGTAATTATACTATGATAGTTAATCAAGAACTCATTAATGTGTTGAGTCCTTTGCTAAGGGCTTTATATATACATTATCTCAAAGAACAGTCACAAAAACCTTTTGAGGTAGGTGGGGTTTTCGTCACCATTTTATAGATGAGATATTAATCTCAAGATTACTTATCCAGCATAAATAAAACAGTTAGTGGCACCTAATGGATTAAAATTTCAGGCTATCTGAATCAGGACAACTCTTAACCCCTTCTCTAAATGCTTGCGGGGAGCTTGGAGGTTCTTTGAGAGGGCTTCAGGTAATTAAAATATTTCACTGTCCTACCAGAAATTAGGTATTCACTTTGATCTGGCCATGCAGATTAACAAGCACATCAAATGTATTT
The DNA here is from genome assembly GCF_053574225.1 of Canis aureus. Taxonomy (NCBI): domain Eukaryota; kingdom Metazoa; phylum Chordata; class Mammalia; order Carnivora; family Canidae; genus Canis; species Canis aureus. The sequence continues at coordinate 1,871,104 of NC_135613.1, forward strand.
GCTTTGGGCTAGAATGACATCAACTCTGGGCAAAACATTGATAATTTAAGCCAATCATGGGTTTATTGTCAAGCAGATCTTTCTTTTGTAGGTTAAAAAGACTATCAAGCACTTATTTTTTAGATGAAGTCAAAGATTGCTCAATTTTTACTATCAAGGTTTCTTTAATACTCTTTAAAAAAAATACTCTTCTCCTAGTCACCATATTTGTGATTTTTTTTTTTCTTCAAATGAGTATGTTACTTTCCTAATTCAGGTACATATGTGTACGTTTCAGTAATAAAGAATAAGCTAAAAACTATCCTTTTTAAAGAAGAAATTAAAGAAATTAACACTGAATCCCAAACTCACACAGATAATAAAATCCAACGCTTTCCCTTTGATGTCAAGTTGCTTCTGGGCATTTTTCTACCCATGGGCAGTTCTCTCTCTAACCTAATTGTATATCAAATTTTAACACCCTTAGGTCTGTCTTAACTCCATAGTTCTCTAATTATCTCATTTCCACTGAACTTCCAATTGCTGGTTGTATTGGTTCAAATGCTTCCAGATTGATCGCTGTGTTGCACCATCTGTAAATTTGATTGCTACACTGTTTATTCAGAACTACCAGATCATTAATAAAGGAAGAAAAGAAAGCAAACAGGCTTACACTGGTTCTGCAGTATCCTCCTCCCCTGTCCCCCAGCACCCCTCAGGTCCAGACACAGTCATTCGTCACTTTCCCATGTTTATAGCCCAGGAGCTGACTTTTGTGGACACCCAAGTGTCCCTCCATTTGTCTTATGAGTTACGGTCATGGCAAGAGCCATATTGGGCACTCCAGTTAATCCAACACGAACAATCTCATACTATTTTAGAGTGTTTAAACTCAACAGTCATATGACTTCACATGTACCTTCTAAATGTTCCAGAACCTACCATAGGCACCAATCTGTAACCAACCTGAGACTAGAAGCTGTGGATATGTGGGAGTCTCCGGTAAATTTCCAGTGACCAGCACAGGGCTTGACACACAGGTTTAACATGTGGGCTGAGCTTTATAAGGTGGCATGATAATAAGTATTATTTAATGAGAATTTAATACTATAGCCACCATGGTTAATTCCTTGATTCTCCTAAAAGTAAAATGATTAAAAATGACTTGTCTGTGGTCACTCCATATTCCAGAGAAATGAATACACTAATACAGCCATATTTTTTTTAAATGATCCAAAAAAATCACCTTTGATCCAATAGTTTTGGCAGTTTTCTGATCTGATCTGTAATGTCTTGGTATATATTTCTATGATAGCACATAATAAACACACTCGCATACATGATGTGGAGTATAGTTGACCCTGGAACAACTGATCTGCGTGGGTCCACTGGCACGTAGATTTTTCTCAATAAATGTATGTATAGTACTGTAAATGTCTTTTCTTTATGATTTTCTTAATAACATTTCCTTTTCTCTAAGTTATTATAGGAATACAATATATAGCACATATTTCGTATAAAGTATACGTCGATCAACTGCTCATGTTACCTGTACGGCTTCCAGTCAATAGTGGGCTATTGGTAGTTAAGTCTAGAGAGAAACAGAAGTTGCATTTTTGACTGCACGGGTTGATGCCTCTGACTGTCACATTATTCAAGGGTCATGGATATGGTTTCTTCCATTGGCTTGTGCATGTGAGGAGAGTCCATCGTCTTCCTTGGAGTAATCTTTGGTGCCTAGCACATTACCTTGAATGGGGTTAAGCACCAAATAAATCAATCAAGGATTTGGTTCTAGGATTGGAGCTAGTCTTTCTGTCCCGCTCCACCATGACACAGGTGTCATCTCACTTCCATTTTACTAGTCTATAGCAAGTGTTTAGTTATGTCCTTTCTATGCCTCTTGGGTTTTTTTGTTTGTTTGTTTGTTTGTTTGTTTGTTTTTCCATTTCATATGTATCTAGCTTAGGAATTAAACTGTGTAACCTGTGTTTTTAACTCCCTTCCAAAGTTATTCTGAGATTGATCACCATGAGTTTGCTATGCATTTTATATGTCTCACAACTTGATGCCTCACAATTTAAGGGACTAAGGTGATGAGAGCATGCCTGACAACACAGTGGGCTCTGGCCTGGACATACCTGATGATTCCCCATTCCCGTGGTCTGACCCCTGGCCACAAATCAAAAAGGAAAATGTAGCTAAGAAATAGTCTCATTACCAAATTCATGTTTAAATTATTGACAATAACCAGTACCTACTGTGTGAAATGTTGGAACGCAGAAGACTTTCATGAAATGATTTAGAATTAAATGACAGCCATGACAGTCAGAGAGAATGTTTATCCGCCATAGGTAGATTCAATTATAAAGTGATTACATCGCTCAACACAAGCCACTTTTCATCCATCATTTGTTACCCGGATTTCAGTCGTTTGCTTTATAGCTTATTTCAGTTGGTTAGAACTTTGTACTAAAGAACTTGTGATTAGTACACATCAAACTCAGAGTTGGGCTCCCACCAATTTAGACAGAATATATATCCTCTGATCGAAATCCTAGAGATTCTATTTTTAAATATTTTCCAAATGATTCTAGTAGGCACATTTGAGAATTCATATCAGTTCAAATGTCCTTCAACTATAAATGAGAAGATATGATCTAAGAAAATAGAGGTATTTTGTCCAAGGTCACAATAGGAGTTGGAAGCAGAGCTGAAACTCCATCTGTGAAACTTAAAAAGTGCCAGAGACAAAACCCACTAAGACCAATTGAATCAGGATTTCCTTGGGGAAGGGAGCCCCATATGATTCTATTTTTCCAAAGTTTTCTACGCAATTCTAACTATCAGTGAAGATTGAGACCCACTGGATAAGAGCTAAATTTGTTGATTCTCTGTCTAGTACTTTCTGCACAAGTCGTATGTCCCTTTTTGCTTAGCTACCGTTCTTAATATTTTTGGTTCAACAAACCCTACAGATAAAAATATATGTAAGAGGTCTACAGGTTTTATAAACCAGAAACTTGTGCACCCCTCCAATCACACTTTGTGAGATGATAAGAACACAAATTGAAAATCAAATGGCATGAATAAACAACTAGAAAGTCACTTCCTTTCTAATTATTTTTCAGTTTTTTCTGATGATGTAAATGACAAAATGTGTTTGAAGCCAATACGGTGCTTAGTGTCTTATTTGCCATTTTTACTTTGTATGAAGAAAAAAGAAAATGAGGAGGAAGAGGAATACAAAAGGGTGAAGGAAGGGGAAGTGGAAGGGGAGGAGGAAGAGAACAAGAAGGTAACAAGAAAAAGAAGGAGGGGAAAGAGAAAGGGAAAAAAGTGGGTTCAGAGATTTAGACACAAGAGTTAAGCTAGAATTGTGTGTGTGTTTATGGGTCATGCATTGTATTTATTTCCACAGCTACCTTCTGCTTATAAGAATTACCATGGTAATAGTATTTAAAAAATAATTTTTAAAAAGCTATTAACAGTGTAATTCGGGAAATGTATTTTAATGGCATCAGTATTCATCGTCCTCATGCCAGGTTTATAAGCACTGAAAAAAATCACAGCAAGAACAGGAATTATTATCACTGACATACTTGTCCATGCAATCGAAGCCTTTGACACTTCATTCAAGGACTGTCTGCTTGTTATACCAAAGAGCATGTAAAAGACTCTTAAAGGGAATCTTCTGTTCCAGTGATTTTTTGTGATAATCCCACCATATGTTACTATTTTAGAAAAGTCGGTAGAGGGATGAAAATATCCAAGTAGGCATATGTTTTTATGAAAGTTTCAGAAAAGTGTGTTTATTTTGACTTATGTCTAAATTAGATTCCTAACAGCTGAATGAAATGTAAATTAGTTGTTTTTGTTGCAGAAGATAGACAATCCCATAAAACATGGTATCAATCATCTGGGAAGTGCCTGTTTTTATTTCAAGCCTTGCTATGGCAGATCACTCTTACAGATGAAAGGAGTGAGCACCAGTGCCTATATAAACAGCCTGGAGGTTGGCAGAATTAGCCCTGCCCTTTCCTACCGCAAGGCTCTTGTCCCCATCAGTCCCTCTGAGAAGTCTGTCTCCCCTTCTAGCTCCTTCCCTCCTCACTTGCATTTCTGAAAAGCTCCTCAGGGAATTTAGATCATCAGGTGGATGGGGACGACCGATGCCAGCCCAGAGACCCTCCTCCATAAATAATAAATAAGCCCCCTTCCTCTGTCCTACTTCAGAATGAAGCCTGTCGGATCCTCCATGTCAGATCTCTCAGTGACGCCCTGTATTCCTGGACTTTTATGAGACTGGGAAAAACTAATAAACCACAGCCCAGCAGATGCCTGAGTACCTATTTAAGTGCTTAGGATCCCTCTTTTTACTGAATGCTAAGTTCCTCCAGGCCTAGAACCTCATCTGCCTGAGTATGGCTCTATCCTCAGAGCCTTCCCAGAACAGTGTGCGATACATCCTCCACAAGCAATTAGTATTTCCAGAATGAATTCCACAGGGAGCGTGAAAATGAAATCACAGCATTATATGGGAAGTGCTTTGGATTTCCTAAAATGCGAGAAGAACCCAAGGGTAAGGGGAAGCTTATAAGGGGCTACTTGAAAGGAGCAACAGCTACTCTTCTCCCAGATTAGAGCCGTAGATGAGGGACAGTCAACAGTGACGGACACTGATGTTTCAGGGTATTACAGAAATCCAGATTTGCATGTAAAATCTCACAATGTCAAAAATATTGAGCAAAACACAACTCTGCCTGTTTCTGTTAGTCTCTGTTTTTGAATGCTGTGAAGTTAATAAGATGTGATGGCCAACTCAGAGCATATATGAACTGGCTTTGGTCCAGAAACCACAGTGTGAGACCAAAACACTTCGTTCTCCATGCAGACCTGGCCTGCTTCTTGTTTTCGATTTTGTTTTTCTGTTGCTTTGTTTTGCTTTGTTTTGTTTTTCCCGACTTCCAGAGGAAGTCTGGATCTGGTTCTATGCCTCTTTGGAAATCCTATCCTAGAATGTGGTATAGGGCCCCAATTCAGCCCCAAAGCAGGAGACAGTCACATTTCTCTCCACTCCCTGGTGGGGTTGACCGCAGAGATTTCCTCTGCAATTGTTTTCCTAATAACCCAAATCAGCATAACCCAGTTGAGGGAACCTTGGGCCAGTGTCCTTGTAATATTATGTGAAAGGATTGACTAAGTAATCAGGTCATGCAAAAGAGCCTATTTATTGTGAATAGTAAGTATTCACGGGAAGTAATTTCTAACAAAATTACCCATTTCTATAAAAATTATACTGATTCCTATGTATGGACACAAAGTGCAGACATTCTGTGATCTCCTTAAAGTATTCTTCAGACACTGAGACATGGGCCTCAGCTCACTTATTCCTAGTTCGTACTAACCTCAATCTCAACCGGGAGGATAAATACCAGTTGTTTTCAGGAGCCTGGGGGTGTGGGGGGCGGGGGGGGGGAGCTCCATTTGAGATGCACATGTCTTTATGAGGAGAAATGCGAGCAAAAGAAATATCATTACTAAATTACTGCAATTACTAAATTACTACAATTACTAAAAAAGTACAATTCCCCCTTTTCTTCTACGTGTGATTTCTAACCAACACAGTGAAACGAGGGAAATAATCCCTTGTTTCAGGTATAGAAAATCCAAACTCTGAGAGATTAAGTAGTTTACCTAATATTACACAGCAAACTGGTAACAAAACTCAAATCAACCCCTTCTTTCTCTCATTAAGTTCTTTCTTCCCCCCTGAACTGCAATTAGTAAATCCATACGTCTACAAAAAAGACTTAAGAGCCGATAAGTAAAGAATTGGTTAGAAAAGTGATATAGAATCAGTAACTTGTTCAGCAAAATACAGATTAAAAGGAAATAAAATGACACAAACTACAAACATCACAAAAATCCATGAGAAAAAAAAAGAACAAAAAGAACATAATACTTATATAAAATAACTATCTGGCACATGTTTATGCAATTTCTCCCTCCACAATTGTTTTTTTTTTTTCCTACCTTTCTTTGCCTCTTTTTTTGATAATGATTTTTACAGGTGACTTCTTTTGAAAAAGAAAAATTAATCTTTCCTCTAGAATGGTTAATAAAATACTTTCTAAATTATTGATAATTTAGATAGGTTCTTTATGTTTTATAGCTGTCATTAGCAACATCATATAAATAATTATGATCTTTGTCAAATAGGGGGATACTATCAAGTTGCTTTGATATATAAAACTTTACTTTATTATTTTTTTAAAGATTTATTTATTTATTTTTGAGGGAAAAAGAGTGTGAGTGGGATTGAGGGGCAGACAGAGAGGGAGAGAATCTTTTTGTTTTCTTAAAGATTTTGTTTATTTATTCATGAGAGACACAGAGAGAGAGAGAGAGGCAGAGACACAGGCAGAGGGAGAAGTAGGCTCCATGTGGGGACCCCAATGTGGGACTCCATCCGGGGATCCCTGGGTCGTACCCTTGGCTGAAGGCAGATGCTCCACCCCTGAGCCCCCCAGTTGTCCCGAGAGGGAGAGAAGCCTAAACAGGTTCCCTGTTGACCATGGAGCCCGACACAGGGTTTGACACAGGGCTTGACCTTAAGACTCTGATGCCATGACCTTGAGATCATGATCTGAGCCAAAACCAAGAGTCAGACACTTAACAGATGGAGCCGCACAGGTGTTCATATATAAGTTTTAAACTTTCAGGGAATTTTAATTTTTCGCAGTAACTAATCTTCAATATTTTAAAGTTCAAACTGTGTGATACGTATGGAAATCTATAGGATGTGTGATTAGACTACCTCTGACATGAGAGAACTTTCGTTTTTTGACTAGATGCTGATGAAAACTGAATCCTTTGTTTTTTATTGGACATATCTGATGGTGGGACAGTGTTTTCACAGACTACCTTCTGCATCAGAATATTTCAACCTTGCTTCTCCTCCGTTAGCCATATAACTCAGCGGGCTGCCTGGCATGTTCATATAGTGATAGCGCCTCTAGATTTGCACTCTCTTGTCCAAACCCTGGCTGAGTTAGTAGAGGGGACAGAAAGACAGTTCAGAAAAGCCACTCCAATATGAGGACAACCAGCAATAATTAAACCAAGTAGAGAAGCAACTGAAAAATCACACACACAAAAAAAAGTAGCGTATTCAATCCAAACTAAAAGCTTTCCAAACTCAGTTTCCCCTTGACCAGATTCCTCTGTCAGATGCAAACTCCATGAAAACACCATCAAAATAATCTGTTACTAAATCTCAGGGAGAAACCTGTGTCTAGATGCGATTTTGGAATCTAGTTTAAGGTAAATGTTTCAATATGTGGTGTAATAATGAATAAACATCATGCACAGTAGTTTAAGATGAAGGAACGCAGCAAGGTGAGATAATTGAAGCCTAAGTTAAAGAATCTTGGAAATCGAACCGTGCATCCCAAGTTGAACAGTTTAATGTTCACTTTTATAGTTCTGGGGCATTTGGGGGGTTTAAGGATGATCTCGAAACTAACAACAAAGCAATTTACAATTTTTATCTCCCTGGGCAAGAGCTTCATGGAATAGAAAAGTCACATCACTAAAGAGCAAAGTCATGTTTGTGAAAATGTCTGAATAGTCAAGCCATTGTGTTATACATGGTAAACTGTGTCGGTGCCAGTGGTTTGGGTTCTTACCCCAAGTACCAAGGAATAGTGGCCTTTTCCTTTAACACCTGCCAGAAGGAAGTCACACTGCAAAGAGAAAGCACCTTTCACATTTGTAGTTACCTTGTTTACTTTGGAGGATTTAAAAAAAAAAAAAAACCACAAATATGGTCACGTGACCATGTTCAAGGCCAAGCAAGTGAAGAGTGCTAGGCTAAATTTCCATAGCTTCGTAGTAAACCCTCTTAATGGGAAATGAAGTCCTGGACCACTCCATCATCCCACTCCACCCCATTCTGATTAAATATTGAGGTTGAGCCTCGTCTAATGCAGGTAGATGGAGGAACAAACTTGAGCAAAGCTGCCCTAGACTGTGGAAAAGATCCTGGGGGAGCCTCTGTCCTGAATTCCGTGATGCTAATGCAGAGCCGTCGTTGACAACTCTTTCTTCTCATCCTTTTTCCATCCCACCCCGCCCCTTTAATGGGAATATTATTTTTCTGGTAATATGAGCACTTCAGTAATCAATGCCATTTAGCATTCTGAATAGATATGAGTAATTCCATTACTTATTAATGATGAAACATTGCTGGTTTGAAACATGTTTTCCAGCATATTTTCTGATTGTGTGTGAAGAGGTTGCCTTTTATTTGACTACAAGAGCACCTTATTCATTTCCCTGCAGCAGCAGGAGGGGGATAAGATAGATATGCGCGTGCGTGCACACACACACACACACACACACAAGAAGATTCTCCTCTTTTTTATTTTATTTTCTGATTCTTATCAGATAAATACCTACATGGCCCAAGTCAATTAGCAAATATGAATAACTATCTCCGCTGTGCAATGTGTGAACTCATTTTTATATAAATTTATTTCATTTTAATTTGATATTCACACATTCTTGCAGCATAGTTCTCATTATTTTTACATTTTAGAAATGAAGACATCAAAGTTCCAGGAGTTTAACTGATTTGTCCAAAATGGATATAGGGACTCAAAAGAGCTGGTTTTAAGCCCTAAGTCTAAATGCCTTGCATCTCCCAACATAGTACTACTTACTCCTTCAAAGAAAAATGTTGTTACATATTCTGTAAAAATAAAAATGAAGCTTAAGTGGGTTGATGCTTTATTTTTATTTATATACTTATTTGTTGGAAAGTAGAATCATTTTGATCTCTAAGCGGGATTATAAGCAAATTTGTAATAAAAGCAAATTCTAGCTGCCTGGAACGCTTGAAGTCATCCAGCTTGCAGTGTTCATTTTATCTTATTAAGCTTTAAGTAAAACCAGCTTAAATCTTCATCTATCCTATGGTTGGAACATCTCCAGGATTGTTAAATGGTCACCTTCTGCTCTAGTTTCCAGTTTTTGGCTAAATTCTTAAATTCAGTCAAGCCTCATCCCCTGCTACTCCTTTCTAGCCTTCTGGTGACTTCTCAAATGTCAAAACTTTCGTGTTTTTATAACAACTCACAGAGCATTTATTGAGAACAGTTTGGTGTACAGTTTAACGTCTACTAAAACTTCAATAACGCCGTTGATGGTGATGTGTGCTGTGCACGTGCGTGTGCACACGCACTCATACAGGGACGAGATGGCGGGTATGAAGTTAGTGTTACAGTTTAATGTCACCCAGAGTGTTCAATAACTAGGCAACTACCTACAATTTTCTAGTTTTTGGCTCTTTTGGCCACCCTGTCATCCAAAACTAACTCACAAGCCATGTTAGCAAGCTTTTCTCTTGCCTCTTGCTCATTTTTCTCTCACAGTAGGTACCTGCCACCAATTCCCTGATGTTTGTTATACTATTGGGCAATTTTATGTCCTCTTTCATGTCACTCGAAGGCATGGCCGGAAGTGTGGAGGGGTTTCTTTAGTAAACAACATACTGCACGAAGTAGCTTCTTTAAACAGCATTCCTCTTGCCTCAGAGAGAAATTGTTACCTCATTAGAGAAGAACACAGACTGGTTGTTATTTAAAAGGACACACACAGAGACACACACACACACACACACACGGTTTGCACTATAGGAATGTAGAGAACTAGAAGTCAGTGCAGCCCTAGATTCCCACAGCACGCCCTTGAATAAGCCAACGGAATGCTTTCTTCTTCTTATCACTTTGGACTCACTCCCTTTTTAAAACACTACTTTAAAATCGTATCAGTGTTAGACCATGTGCACCAACACTTAACCACCTTCATAAGCAGTTGCCCCCACTTCCATTCGCCATACGTTGATCATAATCCCCCTATCTCGGTATCTGTAAAACTCTGCCTTTCGACCCCAACTCTTCTTTGTACGCCTGCATTTATTTTTCAGCACAATAACTTATTGGCTACATGGAAACATATGGTAATCCAGGTGTAAGCTTCTCTGGAAAACTGCCCAAGCAGCTGAATCCCCACCTGGCACTCTGCTTTTGGCCTGTAATCAAACTCTTCCCAAACTGGACCACATTCGAAGTTGAGGGATGCATAATTGTGTGAAGGCTCTTCGTTAGTATTTCTTGGATCTGGAGGACAGTAAGAATCGAGCTGTGAAAGAAAGGACTTAAAAACAAGAGAAAAACAGGATTATTGGTGTTCATCTACCGAGATTTCTGGGCTGTATATTTGTTTTTTTGTTTTGTTTTGTTTTTTTTTTTGTTTTTTTTTTGAATCAGTATCTCAATTTCAGAGCAAATCTTCACATGATTTGATGGCTAACGAGTAAGCACTTACGAGGCCCCTGGGCAAGCATTGCTTCTGTAGCAATGCCTTCAAGTGAGCAATGCCTTCTTTATGATTTTAATCCAGGAAAATAATAAATAATGCTTTATCTCCTCAAATTTACATCCAAAATTGTTTAATACTAATCTCTTGCATTGTGTCATCTTAATTTATAGCAAAGAAAGCAAGAACATGGTCCTTGGAGGCAAATCAGGGTACGACCTTAGGAAAGGCTCTCACTTATTTCCATGCTCATACTTAGCTATAAAATAGGTGAAGGGGCACCTGAGTGACTCTATTAAGCATCTGCCTTTGGCTCAGGTGGTGATTCCGGTGTCCTGGGATGGAGCCCCATCAGGCTCCCTGCTTACCAGAGAGTCTGCTTCTCCATCTCCCTCTGCGCCCTGCCCCCTCCCGACCCACTCCTGCTTGCCGTCCCTCCCTCCCTCTCTCTCTCTCTCAAATAAATATATTTTTCTAATTAATGAGGTGAAAAAAAATTTTCACAAGCAATATATTTAAGAATTAAATGGAAGTGCATAACCCCTTATTTAAGCTACAACAAATGTTTTGATAAATAATAGTCTCTTTGTTGGCAGCCAGAGTTTTGGACAAGTCAATTACCCATTCCAGGGAATATAAAAAAGGGCTAGTTAGTATGATTAATTCCTGAGCTACTTAGGAGCTAAGAATAACAGAATGTTAAAATGATAGGATATTAAATATCAGGTCTTCCTGCAATTCCACAATCTACCCACGGATTTACTTAATGCCTTAAAATCTTATTCCCAACTGTCTAAATAAGGTAAATAAAAAAGTAATAATAGCTGTATTTCATACATCCTTATTCTTATGTCTCTAATGTAAATAAACCAATTATAGAAGTTGTATAATCACAGCTGTGGAAAGACACCAAAGGTTTAAATTCTCAGGGGAAAAAAGAGTTCTGTTTCACCCTAGGCATCATGGAAATAAAACTAAACAAACAAAAATAAATCAACAACAACAAAAAGTAATGGTTTAGGGAACATAAGTAATATCCTCATTAATAAGCTGGTCTCACCTCAAATTAAATAAGACCATTAGGGCACCAAGTGGTATATTCATTATTTTTGATACATTTCAAATGTGAAACACTGAGTAAAGTGCAATTAATTCCCATCCATTATCATTTGCTCACTAGAAATTTCTGAGTCATAATATTGATGCAGTGGTTGAAGAAATTTTAAGTTAATTGTGCTTTCTTGCAAACTGTGATGATAATAAGGAGTCTGTTGTTGAACTAGTGAACTGATTTTCAGATTTAGAGTCCATATACCATTCTCCTCAGCTCGTGACTCTGGTTGACTTAATTTTAAAAAACGTATGTGACCCTTAGCTCTCCTAGAAACACACAGAAGAATCCATCCCCAGAACTTTTTTTTTTTTTTTTTTCTGGTAAATATTGTGAACACATAAGGAATGCGAAGCAGGTAGTACCCACGGAGTCCACCTTCTGTCTAAGTACTTTCCTTTGGACATCTGGGAATCCTCCTATTCTTGGGTCTTTCGTCTCTTGTCTTCCTACAGCGCCCGAGGCTTCTACAGCTCCACCACCTCTCCCTCCAGAATCCTACCTCCATTCTAAGAGTAGATCTGTTGGCTGATTATTGATTAATCCTGGGAACCAATGAAATATTCTGTTTTGTAACCTTAGGGAATTCAGAGGGTTTTCTGAATTTTTTTAAGTAACTTATACACAAGACAAATGGGCCTTTCGCTTACTATTACTTCACACTTCTCAGGCAATAACTTCAATACTTAAGAGAAGAACTCCTCTATTTACCTCATCACTGACCTCCGTTGGTATGGGGGATACACAGGGTTAGGGTGTGGAGGAAGAAGGCTTAAGGGATAGTATATTTCTTGCTGCCAAACACCCATATTTGACTTGAAATTTGCATAACAAAAATTTATCTTAAAATACATTCACCATTTGGGAAAGATTACCCAGGCACACAAATATATACACACGCACAGTATATATTTTAGAAGTGACCTCTTCCAAATAACAGATGTGGGGAAATGCTCAGAAACTCTGCCAAAAGGTCTACAAAAATGAACAATGTAGAAGAGGTGAAAGAAACACGCTAGAGCCGTATTCCTGCTCACCACTTATAACAAATGTAATAAATAATTTATTAGACTTTTTTCGTAGTCTCTGCTAAATAAAACCTTCATTTGCAATGACATTTTATCTCCTATCCTCAGGCATTTGCCTGAGTCCCTATTTTTTGCCCCCAGTGATTAAGGAAAATAGCCCCAAGTTCTGTGAACCAATTTGTAAGACAAAAACAAAAACAAAAACAAAAACAAAAACAAAACAAAACACAGCACCTTCCAGATTAGAACTTTCCCAGGGGCTTTGATTAGGGAAGGAGGGAGATTCATTCATAGACTTCAGAGACAGGTAAGTGAGTACAAAGCCAGTGTTAAGTACCCTAACAGGGAAGTTCTGAGAGCTCATCAGCTCCCGGTATTTGATGGGCTACGTCACCTTTGCCAACACAGCTGCTGGAGAAGGCTGCCAAAGAGGATGAGAATGAAAGGGAATGAGGATGCCATAAAGGGAAAATATTTCACACAACCTGGCACCATCTGCCGTCCTCTTAGTCTCTGTTCAGAAAGGAGGGGATTGAATGCAGGGACAATGGCCTTCACAGCCAGCTTTTTTGTCAATAAAATCATAAAAATATGCTGATCATATTTTACAAAAAATATAGACAAACATATTTACTAAAAATCATATTTTACTAAAAGAATAAACAGACATGTATATTTCTAACTTTGTTTGCTTTGGAGGGGTCTTAAACCAAATTTAAAAATAAAAACAAACTTCTATTATTTCAGCTACACCAGGTACTTTACCTAGTTTTAAGAGCCGGCCAAGATCACAGAGGTCGATGGAGATGTCTGGGTGGGCAGAGGGGTGTGCATAATGCAGTTGATTCTAGACCGTCTATATGCGCATGAAGAGAAAGAGGAGGCTGAAGGAGGAGGCAGGTTTTACTGACAAACAAACACATGTTTTGGGTTATTTCTCTTCGGTTGTATTAATGAAAGTGAATCCCAACATAAATGATACTTCTTGCTAATATGCTTCCTTCTATAACGACAGTTTGGCCACTTTTCTCCCAGCAAGTAAAGTGAGTTAGAATAAGGCAAGGCAAGTGGCGAGGGGATGGTCATGTATGTTTGGAGGAGGGATAGTTGAGGCTTGTAGGGGAGGATGAGTCTGGAGGTTCGGGGAAGTCTGGCCTCTACACATTAAGGAAGGGGAAAGGACTATCTATCTGTCTGCCCTTAATTTCTAGAGTAAGCATGTGCTCCAATCTTGGCGCTGAGACCCCGAGCTAGAGGAAGGAGCCAGGCGTTGCTCGTCCCTTCCTACCCCCGAAAGAGTGTGCTGAGAAGCAAGCAGGAAGGTGTCCATAAACCTGGGCATACTAGCTCCCGCTCACCCTGCCACTTTGGTCGTTCTCAAAATTGCTCTTGTTTATCTTGCTCCTTAGGGTCCCAAAGTAGTATATCTGATGCTTTGGCCTTAAATAGCTGTTAATGCTCTTCTTCCCATAGCCAGATTGAGTGGCTGAGTCTTTGGAGGGTTCTGAATCCCATTTTTATATCTTCCAAGTATATAACCTCAAGCAAATTTGACTATACCGCTAACTCTGTTTTCCTCTTGGAAAAATGAAATTAACAGTAACATATGTTTCTCAGGAATTTGTGTGTGTGTTTCTGTACGTGCACGGGTGTGGGTGCACATATGCTTGCACATGCATGTGAGCATTGGACACCATAAATGTCCTCTAGCTCTGGGTCTGAGTGCTAAGATTTCAGCACATGCTTACTGTAGGAATCAGGGCGATGGATAGTCCTTTCCTCTCCCTTAAATTGTAAAAGCCCAAGAATTTAGTAAGATGTCATGGATTAAAAAATTTAGTTTGGTACCAACTATATACTAAAGGAGAAAATAAAGAATATATTTTACCTGTAAATTCTGTATAGGTAATAATCTAAATCCATTCACATCCTCATCTGAAACAGGCTCCTTTTATCAAATAGTAATTCCCTAGCAATTTCCAAAGTTACCACAACATTAGCACTGAGCAACATTCTTCTTCATAGTTAAATTCCATGATGCCATAACTCAATTTGCTTTGTTGAATTAGAGCTCATGGGGCTTTAGGGAAAATAATTGGGGCTTTGCAATCAAAGCTAAAATTGAAAACCCCTAAAAGAGCTGTGGTTCTGGTTGAGTAACAGAACTCACTAAAATATTTTCCTTCTCTGCCTCATTTCTTCTGTCCTTTGTTGCATATTTGCTGAGCCTGTGTGGTCTTTGTTTTTGGCTGACTACTTAGTCTGCAGTGCTGACAAATTGAAAATTAGACGTAGCTTCTATCAAGGACATTATACTCCAACACTATGTGGGATTTAGTGGTATCTCTCCACTGTGCTTCTACTTTGGAGACCATTTTCTGACTCAACCTGGCATGCATACACACGTGCACAGGTGTTAACAACTGTTAGGCATATATATAATAAACTTCAGAAAGCACTCATTCGTTCAAGCCCCCCCCCCAAGTAGTTTCATTTAATTCTATTAAAACATCTTTATAAAATTGGTTCCTTCCTTCCTTCCTTCCTTCCTTCCTTCCTTCCTTCCTTCCTTCCTTCCTTCTTCCCTTCCTTCCCTCCTTCTTCCCTTCCCTTCCCTTCCCTTCCCTTCCCTTCCCTTCCCTTCCCTTCCCTTCCCTTCCCTGCCTTCCCTTTCCTCCCCTTCCCTTTCCTCCCCTTCCCTTACCTCCCCTTCCCTTCCTTTCTCTTACCTTTTTTATTTCTTTTTTCAAAAGAGAATTACCCAGGAACTATTTTAAAGAGGAATTGTGGGCAGCTCCAGTGGCCCAGTGGTTTAGTGCTGCCTTCAGACCCAGGATCGAGTCCCACGTCGGGCTCCCTCCATGGAGCCTGCTTCTCCCTCTGCCTGGGTCTCTCTCTCTCTCTCTCTCATGAATAAATAAATAAAATCTTAAAAAAATAAAGAGGAATTGTATCACTTTTATAGATAAACTTTTATCATCAAATTTCTCCACTTGATTTATGTGCAGTAGTTGGTCCAAGTTGTTCTAGGAATAAATCATAAATACACAAATAAAATTCGGCAGCAGTGCAAGTCCAAATAGCTTACAATGAGCCTTTCTTGAACTCTAACCTTGAGGCATTCAGTCATTCTGCCTTCATCACAAAATAGTTCTGTAGCAATATCTTTGGCATTCTTACATAACTGGGGTGAAATTATTTTTCTTCTTTAGCTATTAAATTTAATTGATATATTCATAATATTTAAATGCTTTATCAACCTTTTCAACCATTTTTAACAATTCTAAGGCACTTTAAAATTTAACGTCATGAAATCAGAACTAACGTTGACTCATTTTAGCTTTTTTTTTTCTAGTATACTGTTGAAATATACTGTATGTTTAGAGCTAGACCGCAACATCACCTTTTGTTTCATGATAAAAGTATTTTACCTAAAACACTAGATGTTGTTCTGAATAATTGGTTATGTCATCAGCTGTCAAATTAGTACATTTTATGGAGCTTTTATCTTGATTAAATTTTTCTTCTGAAGATAATTAAAACCTCATTCACTAGTCTTTGTTATAATGAATTATCCAAGAGTCAAATTTACAAAAAACATCTCTAAACATTTCTGGTGTGATTGGCTTTCTTTATTTACTAAATGCCACAGTGACTTAATCCAGTATGCAGGTACCGAATCCAAATTCTGTGATCACTAAAAAAAAAAAAAAAAAACTTTACAGAAAAATACAGATGAAGAAACTATAAAAAACATTCCTTTCTCTTACTTTCCTTGTTTCATGTTAAGAATCTGTAAATGTCATTTGAAATGGAAAAATTATGGTCATTATGGACATCTTAATTTCTGCTTGATTTTGATTATGACATCTTAGTTTAATAAGAATATTAAAATCTAGAAAGTTTCATAAAAGGGATTAAATTATTTTCTTTGTCTTCATAGAGTGGTATAATTCTTTCTCCAAAGTATCATGCCTACCATACTCTTTAGTGAAGGGTATGATCACATGATCATGATCACATGAGCTGGTTTTGCTACTAAAAGGATAGTAAATGAGGGCATCTAGATGATAGATAGATAGATGATAGATAGATAGATAGATAGATAGATAGATAGATAGATAGACATATACCATATGTATATAATCGATAAGCTCATAAATGCATTTCATATATTATCTCACTTCATTTTATCCTACTGAAGCATCTGAGATGTGTGCTTTTATTATTTCTTATTTGCAGATGTTGAAACTGAGGCTTAGAAATAGTGAATTTCTCAGGCACACTGAAAGTGAAACGGCTAAGATCCAAACCACAGCCGTGCGACATCCACATCAGTCTACTAACCCGGAGCTCTGGGCACCCTGTCTCTCCACTGCTGTTTAGGGGATAGGTGCATACTATTTAGATGTTGTTCTCTCCTTTCTTATCCCCAGGAAATTTCACCAACAGTTTATTTCCGTTGTTGTCAGATTTGTGCAAGTCACAAAGGGAAGGTTTCTATTTCTTAGACTTTGTATTTATCTCTAGTTCCCTAGAAGAAGCTGTAGATAGCCTGCTCTGGGGAAGGCTATTTTAGACCATGTAAGGCTCCTCCTTGTCACCCACCCCCTCCTACCTTTTCTCCCATTTTGTCCCCAACAAGCAGGTTGTGTTCTTCCAGCAATAGCTACTGTGGTATGATTGGACTTGAAATTCAACTTTCTCTTCCTCAATTTAGAGCTCATTGACAATTTCTCTTGCCGCAGAGTTTCTCATCTATCAGTTTGCTTTGTTACCTCTCAAGATCACCTTTGAACAAATTTCTTAACATAAGGAATATGAATGTTTTTACTTGTTTGTTTGTTTTTAGGCTTCATGACTACATGAGTTCTTGCTCTGTTCTTAGATAAAGGAGGACATTAGGAAAAATTGTTGGCAATTCTTTTCCTGTGTACATGTAAAGAAATAGAATTATATTTTGAGCCTGGGAGTTGCAAAAAGAAAGCATTTACAGATGGTTTCTGATGAACATAGAAGTCTTAATACTTAAAATGCAAACTGGAGTAATAAAAACTTTAAAAATGCAGCACAGTCAGCAAATTAGATAAGACCACTCCAACCAAAATTTCTTAATCTTTTTTTAACAGCTTCATTAAGATATAGTTCCTATAACATACAATTCACCCATTCTGTGTAGAATTCCATGGTTTTTAGTATATTCACTGAGTTGTGCAACCATTGCTAAAATTGATGTAAGTACATTCCATCACCTCAAAGAGAAATTCCTATACCCATAAGCAGTCATTCCTTATACGGTGAAGAGTTAACTTTACCCAACAAGAGGTCTGGTCATTGCCCTCAGCTACTGGGAGGTGATGTGTAAGTTCCCAAAGTGTCCCACAGGGCAGAAGCACCTGTTTGTCTGGGAACTTTGACCACTGGAAAGGCTATTAATGTGGGAATTGGGATAAACCACATATGTTCCAATCTCCAGCGGACCTAGAGACTAAAGGTACTGGTGTGAACCTTCAGGAGGCCCTGGAAGGTCAGCCATACAGGCAGTATGTGATCAAGCCTTATTTAAACCTTTAGGCACCAAGGGCCTTGGTGAGTTTCCTTGCTTGATCAGACTCTTGTAGCCTACCATAGCCAGAAGGAGGTTATGCTATCCAGGAAGCCAAGGAGAGGATGATGGAGGCCTTCACATTCAGAGCGTTTGCCACTCTTCCTTTGGTTGATACTAATTTATATCACCTTCATTTTAATACAGCCTTAATCATAAGTATAGTGTTTCCAAATTCTATGATTCATTTTAGCAAACTATCAAACCTCAGGGTGGTGACTGAAGCCTCCAAATTTGCACCTGGTGCCTGAAGTAAGGACTCTTAAGGGATCTATTTCCTTAGACTGCAAAGTTTTGTCTTAATCATTTATGCTCCATATTCCCACTAAAGACCTCTCCATCCCTCGGTCTTGAAAACCACTAATCTATTTTTGTCTTTATAGATTTACAAATGTAATCATACAATAGATGGCTTTCTGTGATTGGCTTCTCTTAACAGGCATAATATTTTCAATGTTCATCCATGTTGTAACATTTATCAGTTCTTCATCACTCTTTGTAGGTAAATAATACTCCATTGTGTGGCTCCACCACTTTTTGTTTATCCAGTCATCATTTTATGGACATTTAGGTTATTTATACCTTTCAGCGAATGGTGAATAGTGCTGCTATAAACATTTATATGCAAGTTTTTATTTGAACAACAGTTTTCTTTTCTTTTCTTTCTTTCTTTTTTTTTTTTTTTTTTTTTTTGTTATCTGCCTATATGTGGCTGAGTCACAGGAGAATTCTGTTTGGTTTATGGAAGAACCGTCAAACACTTTTCCACAGTAGCTGCACCATTTTCATTCCCACGAGCAATATGTGATGGTTCCAATTCCTCTACATCCTTTGCAACGTTTATTAATTTCCATCATTTTGTTTATAGCCATCCTAGCGGGTGTGAAGTGGTATCTTGTGGCTTTGGTTTGCGTTTTCCTGATGAATAATGATGTTCAACATCTTTTCTTGTACTTGTTGGCACTTGTATGTCTTCTTTGGAGAAATGTCTATTTACAGCCTTTGCTTATTTTTATATTGGTGTTTTGTTGTTGTTGTTGTTGTAAAAGCTCTTTAAATATAATTTAAACGCAAGACTTTTATCACGTGTATGATTTGCAAATACCCCGTCATGTTTTGTGGGTCTCCTTTTCACTTTATTCATGGTGTCTTTTGAAGCACAAAAGTTTTAAATTATGATGAAGTCCATATTTTTTTCTTTTGTCACTTGTAGTTTTGCTGTCATATATAAGAAGGCTTTACCCAACCAAGATCACAAAAATTCATCCTTATATTTTCTTTTAATAATTTTATAGTGTTAGCTTTTATCTTTATGTCTATGATCCATTTTAAATTACATTTTGTATATGGTATGAGAACTTCATTTTTTTTATATGCGGATAGCTAGTTGTCCTAGCACTCTCTGTTGAAAGGACTATTTATTTTCTCTACATTAGATGGTCTTAGCATCATTGTTGAAAATCAATTGACCATAAATACAAAGGTTTAGTTCTGGATTCTCACTTCTATTGCATTGATCTATGTTTATCTTTATTCTAGCACTGTGCTGTCTTGATTACTTTAGCCTTGCAGTAAGATTTGAAATAGGGACATGTGAGGCCAACTTTGTTCTCTTTAAGGGTGTTTGGCTATTCCAGGTAAAATCTCTGCATCTCTAGTTATAGGGTATTTACCCTGTGAATATATGGGTGGGCTTTAGATGCAGAAGACATCTTGTTCCACCACATACAGACATATTTACTTCACTCACTCCCCAGACACATCCAGTTCCATCTAGATTGTAAATCACAAGAAGAAAGGGATCACAATCCGATTTATTTACAAATCTAAGATCTGACCTACTTCTTTTATTATACTGACTTGTTTCTGAGTTCAAAGAGAGGAAATGTTACCTCCTGGTGGGAGATTCCTTAAGGTTTCATGTAAGTAGTAGTATGTCATCTACATTTTAAAAGACAACTAAGATTTTGGTGTGATGAAGAAACAGCATAGGCCAGAATAGAGAGAAAGGAAGGAAGAAAAAGACTATCCAAAAGGAAAAAAAAGAAAAAGAAAAACCTATTTCTTCTTCACTCACACTTTACTTTTGATACCAAATGTGTGGATTTTCCCACACCAAGCAGTTTTCCAGTTCTTGGCAGACACTAATAAGATGCCCTACATTCTGGGGTTAGTACAGACCCCCAGATTAAGGGCTTGGTCTCACAAGACTGCCCCTGATTTAAGATATCAATCACAAGTCCCAGGTTGTCATCTGTGCTCTGACCAACCAGCCATAAATTGAACATTCTCGTGACCCCGTCCCAGATTCAATAGTTTTATAAAGTGGCTTACAGAACTCTGGGAAATGCTTTACTTCCTGTTACTGGCTTATTAGACATGATTTTACAAAGGGTACAGAACAACAGTCAGTTGAAGAGATACATAGGTTGGTCCAGAAGGGACCAAGTACAGAAACTTCCATCTCCATGGAGCTCAGGGTATGCCACCTGTTGAAAATTTGGATGTGTTCACAAACTCAGAAGCCCTATAGACAATCAGTCAGGGTTTTTATGGATGTTCCATGACATTAGCAGGACTGATTAAAGCATTTCCCATTGATAAGTGAACTCAACCTCCAGCTCCTCTCTACTCTCCAGAGGTCAACAGTGGGGGTGCGGAAAAGACCAACTCTTTCATCATGTGGATGGTTCCTCTGGTAACCAAACCCTACAAGCCCAGAGTCATGTCATTAGCATCAATTCAGGTATGGTTGCAAGGTACTAATTGTGAACAACAAGAGATACTCTTCTCACTGAAGAAATTCCAAGGGCCAAAGGAGCTCTGTAGACAACACTGTCTAAGACTGATGAAGTAACTGAAGCTGAGATGTCCAGCAAGAGAGTTGATAAGACATAAATAGAGATATACTTATATATATTATACGTATATATTATTATATACATCTATGTATGTACCTGGTCCTAAAAGTCAACATGTTTACTATTTCACTGAGGAAGTGTTATATGACAGAAGGTCTATCTAATATTTGCCAATTGTAGACTGGAAAGCCAGCTGATATTTATTGAGGTCCTGCTATGGCACAATTACCATAGTTGCATATCTTTTAACCAGTATCTTAACCAACAGCTTGCGAGGTAAACATTAATGACTTTTGTGCATATGAGGAGATAAAGCTCAGAGGTACTAAGCTACACAAGCCTGGGCAGCATGAAGATGCCTGAACGGGGATTATGATACAAACCGTTCTGGCCCCGAAGATCGAATTCTTGCAAATGATGTGATACTTGGGTAGATAATCAATGGATGACAAAATGCCATGGAATTATTGAACGCAATTTAATGTGGGAAGCTTGGATTGGGAATATATTGACCGGGAATGTGCATTTCTATAATGGAACATGATGGGATGGGATATGTAACTGGCACTTGATAGACTTTTTTCCCCTAATAATTAAAGGAGGAACAAACCTCATTTCAAAAATTAGACAAACACATAACAGTTTGTAACACTGCATTATAAATGGTCTATAATATTTGTTTTGCTTCACATATTAAATCATATCTCCCTGCTCTTCTATTCTATCTCTTTTCAATAGAACACATTCATTGGGAATAACTGAAAGTTCAGAAAAAAATGAATTTTAATATTAAAATATTTTCCATCCTATGTGATCAGAGAAAAAAAATAGTTGGGAGTAAGAGGAAAATATTCTGAAACCACTAAAATCTATACTCATTTAATTACTACGTTGTTGGTTGCAAGGTAAAGGAGAATCTGTTTTATTAAAAAAATAAATGCAGCTCATGCACACATTCTATAGATTTCGTCACATAGGGGTGCGTAGTAATTGTCAAGGTGCTAAAAGAGCAACTGGTCGTGTGTTTTGACATTTTCTATCAAGAAGAGGAACGTTATTAATCACTTCTGTGGGTATTTTGATGCTTTGTAGACTAAGAAAGTCTTTAGCAATTGTATATAATCTGGGGCACACCCCAAATTAACAGTAATCTATTTGTGGGTATATATTTTATACTAAGGTAATTTCTCACTTCCTCAGTTATTTAATTGTAATTTGAATAGTTTTGGCAGGGAACTCATTATGTATTCTCCTCACTATATTTTATTTTTATTATACAAAGTCACATTGAAATGAAATGGATACATGCATCATTGACTTTAATAGGATTTTGCATTGTAAGAATAATATACAGGTACAGTGTACTGCATAGAAATATCTTGTGGGGTAAGAATAACAGGATTATTGTGGAATTCCACAGCCATATAACTCAACAGGCAGTCATTCCCACAGGTTATAGCTTTCTTTAGGGGGAAGTAGAAAACGGAAGGGCAAGTGGTTTTAACAAGCCCATATTTGTAATACTCCTGTTAGAAAGTATTGCCTGGAATACTTTGTAAATGTGAAATTGAATTTATGTAATGTGAAAGAGTTAAGAAAACCATAAAAACTGTGTACTGTATCCAAAGTCATTTCTTGACAACTGAGAAGCCCATTTAACAAAGATTTCTTTGTAACTACAGTTTCTAAATGATTTTGTAATAATGCTCAGGCCTCGGTAAAGTATCAGTTAGAAGTCTGAGCCAATTGACTTTCTTATGAGGCTAAAAATGAGCAAAAAATGACTGTGATGGAGCAAATCAGTTATTCTGGGAATTAGTATTTATTGAACAACTTTTCAGCTGCTCTCAGGATGAGCATCTATGAAGTGGTAAAGAACCGTAGTTGTGAATCAGGTCTCTCTGAACCTAGTGTCCTTAACTGGCATTGCACAGATGATTTAACTTCTGAGGTTCTTCAGTCACAAAACAAAGATAATAATAGCACATAATTCTTAGTGTTCTTAGAATAAATAAATTGTGATGTGAAAAGTGATTAGCATAGACTTGGTTATATAGTAGGCACTCGGTATCCCCTACTACAATCCCCCAGATATACACCACAGAATAGTAGTGTCACAAGAGACTAAACCGTAACAACACATACAAGCTAGTAAACAAATAACAACACAATATGGAGGCCAAATTAGCTTGTGAATCTCAAGTGCAGGATAGTATATGAAGCAATCAATCGTATACACCCAGATAAGATAGTAAATGCTCTGAGCATTACTGCTATAATGGGAAGTGTTTACCTTCTCCAACCGAAATGTATTAAAATAAACATAAGGGAAGAGAATAAATATTTAAGTAGCATTTTGTCATCTTTTGCATGCCAAATTGCTATTTACATAAGGTTTCATTTATTGTTATATGTAGACTAACGTTTTGCAAAAAAAAAAAAAAAAAAAAAAAAAAAAAAAAGTTTCCCAGACCATTCACATTTCTGGGAAAAAGCTGTGTTACATAAAAGTGAGATTTTATTTCACATTCCATTTCCCAATTTATCTCCCAGAATTTTCATGACTCTCTTTGGATAGTGCTCCTCAAGTCTGTAGGATTTGGGACAGAGAGAAGAGAAAATAATGAAATCCAAATGGAAATAGGAATGCAGCTTTATTGGAAATATTCCTTCCATATAGTATGCTTCTTGTGAGACACCTGTGGAATATTGCCTTGTCCTCTGGGCTATGGCTCTTTTTAGGAGGAGAAACTATTTATTGTCATACTTTCTAGCCTCTACTCCTCTTTCTGCTGTAAAATTTTAGGTAAGACTTTAGAAGGAGCACTCTACTTCCATTTCTTGAGTCAGGCCCCCTCACCTGTTTTTCAGCTGTCCTCCACCATTATTCCTCTGAAACTGCTCCCCTTGGTTACCAGAGAGCCACTCAATACCAGATTAATGAACATCTTTTTTTTACTTTCACTTGATTTGAATTCTCCACCAAACCGTCATTTCTGTTTGAAAATGATTGACCAGAAATTTTAGTAGTAAAACCATGTTGCTAAAATTCACTTTTTTTTTTGCTTTATCTTACCTCCCTGTAAATATCTGTGTTCTCTCAATATTCTCATCTCCAGCTAATACCCCAGAGCTTAAATAAATATCTAATGGCTAATCCCAAATCTACATACATGCCTAGGTCTAACATTTCCTAAGAAGGTTAGACCTCTCCATGCTCCTCACATTCCCAAGAAAACTTAAGATGAGCTCTACAATTCAGGAAACCATAGCAGCAGACCATGGGACTACCTTCTTTTGCACCAGCTCTATACTCTACTTATAATCATAAAAATATGATTTGCTTTTATCTCCACCAAGACATGAATGCTTTGAGGGCATGGACTATCTATTTATAGATTTTTTTTTTCCTTAGGAGCTAGCACGGCCACAGCAGAAACTTTTAAAAAGACACAAATAGAAAAGTCAGAAAAACTCTCACTGAAAGTGATATTTACATACTTGAAGAGAGCAACTATGATGTATAATTTGAGGTGTGAACCATACTCTAAGTATAACATTTTATTTGAAGAATAATTTTCCTTGAATATGATGAGTTCCATGTCCGTGGAGATAATGATCAAGTAGACACTTGTTGAGAATGCTATAGAATTGATTGAAGTCTTTTCCAGCATATTAAAAATTCACTAAGTTCTATAAAAAATTGTGTTTGATGGTACATAGATGAAAGAATTTATGCATTTCCTTTTGCAGTTACTTTATCTTTGTGACAAGTAATATTGGGTCTTTCATTTACTGAAGTAATATAAAATTTCCTTTTCATATCAATCTATTTTCATATAAAAGCAAATCAATAAATAAATTATGAATTAATAAGACTACAGGTAATTTGAGGATATAGAAAAAATATAAAGATTCTACAAGGTGTACATGTTTGGATCACAGCATGTTACAAATCAAATGAAAAATTCAAAAAGATGACTTTTGATGTCCCTTAAATCGTTCTCTGATTTTAATTTTTTTTCTTAAGATAAGATTTAACACACCATTTTGAAGATAGGATTCCAACGTCATTATGCATATTAAATTTATTATTTTGTTCAACCTTTATTTTCCGAACCCTTACATTTAAATGCCTAATACCTACTTTAAGAGGATTCATCTTGGGGTCCTTTATGGATTCAATTCATTTTTAGTAAGAAGGAAAAAATAAAAATTATTTTCCGATGATTTTCCTGTCGTCTAGTTATTTCTGTGAATCCTATGTGCCTGGGAACACAAGCACTCTTTGGATAGGCTGCATGTATATGAAATGCATGGAGCAATCTGTGCTTGGGTGCATGCGTGCATGTGCATGCGTGTGAGCTTGCACACATATATTTCAAAAGAAAGTCATGTAGCAGTTGTCATAGCAACATAGCATTGTTTCCCAGAGAGCAAAGTAAATAAGCACTTTCCACATAACGCCCACAATTGTCTTGACACTGACATTTCCCCCTAAAGCAAGCCCTTAAATCTACACAAGGTTTCAGTACTTAAGGAGGGGAGATTCATGAGTTATGCACTTTGAGATATAAGCTCCACAAAAGCGCTTGGGTACTTCCAAAGGAGAGAGTTCTGTAGTCAGCTGTGCCTCTGCAATCTAAATTATGAAGACAAGTTTTAAAAATGAGATCAAGAAGGTCTCACTTGCTCATTCATTCCTTTGACATTTACACGGATTTTTATGTGGATATGTTGCACAATACCACAGAAAGTTACATAGAACTAACTGTGAGATGGGTTTTAGAGAGGATTATCCCATGTAAAACCAAAGAAAGTTATAGGATTAAGGTTAATGGATGTTGGAACTGGAAGGGACCTCAAACATCGTCTAGGCTAGTGTTTCCTATACTTGCTTTCTATCACCTTGAGATTTTGATACATATTTTCTATCCTATAAACTATGATCACATAGTTTTAAAGGAATTATTTAAAATATTTTTTATTCATATTAATTTAGTCAAAGGTCTAGTTCAGGAGACTTACGAATTAAATGATAACTACTCTTACTTATAACACCTTTTCTTTTCTCCTTTGCATCACAAGCCATTTACACTATCAGAACATTCAAATGGGGAAAACCAAAATATGAACAAAAATTATGCCATCAAGTCCATACAAAAAAAAAAACAAAAAACAAAAAAGACAGAAAGCATTATTTTCCTTTGTCTTACATAAAGGTGTCCAGAAGCTCATTTTCCTCTTTGGTTTACATAAAGCCAACATAATATGTTTTTAAATTAATTCTTACACTTTTCCTAAAATGTTTACACAGTTTAGAAAACATCATCATCTCTTTATCCTAAGTACTTTACTAATGAGTTAATAAAATAATCTATGTGATGTGTGTGCTAATCTGGTAGTTATTCAAACTTTGCTGCCTCTTTCTTTTTCCAAAGACTAATTGCTATTTAGGCACTCCGAGGTATTTTCTAGGGAGTTTAACTAGCTGTTGTAAATTAAACTATGAGGCCATGTCCTCTTAATTGAAGTGGAAGTGCTAATAATTGACCTTAAGCTTAAATACCTCATGTTCAAGTAAGGGCATCCTGTTCCAGCAATAAGGGGGGGGGGGGGGGTTGGCCTCCATCATTATTCCAGCTACTATAAGGGTACTCATTTTATTCTTCCCCGTAAAACAGCACAACTTCTGCATCCGTGATAACGCCATTGAATGATAGTAAAGCATTTGTCTACTTATTGATTTCCCTTCTCTGAGCAAATAATAACCATTGGTGACTACTTTCTAAAATATACTTCATAGGTGTTTGCCCTATTAAAACCTCAAAGTGTTGCTGAAAGCATATTGTAAATATATGGGCAGAAAAATTTCAATTTCAATTAAAAGTAGTATTTAAAAGTGCAATTACCATGATGATTTATGCATTTGACTCCTCAGAATGACTCTACTGGTAGTTCTGAAAATAGATCTATTTACATAGCGATGCTGGACCCTAAAGTGCTTAATGAACAGTTGGATTGTTAGTTGTTCATGAAACTGTTTTTAATTTTAATTGATTTTCAGTTTCTATTAAAGATGCGTGTTTTCAAAACTCACCATGGTACAGAACATTTTTTTCTTTCCTACTTCCCTTCCTTCTTTTCTTCCTCCTTTTCTCTCTACTCCCCTTTCTACCTTTCCATATTATTTAATTCATTTTTTATTCTTCCTAATTCTGTTAACCAATACAACTCAAAATGTGCTTTCCAAATACTTCCCCGGAAACTTTTTGTTGTCAGAATGCAATGGAATAAGTACAAAAATTAATAGTCAGAATTTAGAAACTTCTAGAGCCATTTGACATTGCTGTGATATCTAGGGAAGTGGTCAATGGTCTGTTGCATCCATCAGTGTATAGAGCGGTGTGGCTTGTGGAACACTTGCTGCACACGCTGAGTATTTCTTTAGGCACACTTGGACCACGTAAGGTCTAAAGCAGGCTGGAGGATATTTTCCACAGACAGCTCAAGAAGCATCGGCCTAATAAGTCTAGTATCTTGAGTATTCACAGAGATTCAGTCATATAAGGGTATACATTCTAGTTTCATCTATGTTTTTCCTCTCTTGGGACCTTGGACAAGGCATCTAGTCTCTATGGTTTTATTTCTTGCATCTCTGAACTTGAAATTTAAACTTCCACAGCAAAAAGTCAAGAGGACTAGAATTTTCAATGTATTATCCCACCCTTTTCACATTCACATATAATACAGATCATTTTAATCAAAGTGAAATATTTAGTATTTCCCACTTGAGACACTTAAATATGGGTCACGCATTTGTTATGGCCTTCCTAAGTGTACTTTTCAATGACAAAATAATATCCTATTATGTTGCTGTGTAATTTACTTAACCAACCCATTCTTAGATATTTTAATGTATTTGATTTCAGCCTTAGAATTATTTTTTTAGAATAAATATTCACGCATATACCTTTCTGCCATGGAGGTGATCCTTTTTTTCTTTGTCTGAAATTTTAAATTTAGATATAAATCACATTAATGGTTATAATATTCATACCATAAAATTCACAATATAAAAGTAACAAATCTAATGGTTTTTCTTATACTGATAAAGCTGTGTCACCACCCCATTTTCTGATTCCAGAAGTTTCATCACCCCATAAGGAACATGTCTTCAATTCTGTTAGGTATATACCTAGGTCCTATGACAACTCTGCGAAGCATTTTGAAGAACTATCAAACTGCATGCCTTCCTCAATTTACACTCCTACCAGCAATAGATGAGGGTCCCATGTTTTCCATATACCCACCAACACTTGTCATTGATCACCTTTTTTTTATTATTATCACCTTTTCATCTTAGCCATACTAGTGGGTGTGAAATGATAGTTCAAGTTCATTTTGATTTGCATTACTAGAATCACTAATGATGCTGAGCATCTTTCATATGCTCAGTCACCATTTTTATTGTTTTCTTTGGAAAAAAAAGTCTCTCCAGAAGCTTTGTCCATTTTTTAACCTTTCTGTCTTTTTTATTTATGTATTTTTTATTTTTTTTCAGAAGGAGATGGAGGGAGGGACAAAAGGAGAGGGTGAGGGAGAGAGAGAATCATAAGCAGGCTCCATGCCCAGTGCAGGGCCTAACCCAGGGCTGGATTTCACAACCCTGAGATCATGACCTAAGCTGAAATCAAGAGTCTGATGCTTCACTGACTGAACCACCCAGGTGCCCATCTTTGTCTTTTATTGTTGAGTTTTAATGGTTCTTTATATATTCTGGATATTAAAGCTTTATCAGAATATTATTTGCAGATGCTTTCCCCATTCTGCAGTTCTTTCACTGACTTGATAGTGTCTTTTGAGCCACAAACATCGTTAATTTTAATGAAGTTCAGTTCATTCACTTTTTTCTTTTGTCGGTTGTGATTTTGCTGTTGTATCCAAGAAGGTTTTGTCTAATCCAAGGTCACGAAGACTCACTTCTAGGTTCCCTTTAAGGACTTTATGGTTTAGTTTTAGATCTTACACTTATGTCTATAATGCAGTTTAAATTAATTTTTAGATGTAGCCTGAGAGAGATCTGATTTCTTTCTTACACATGTGTATAAACAGCTCTGTCAGCACTATTTGTTGGAAAGATTATTCTTTCTTCTTTGAATGGTCTTGGGACCTTTGTCAAAAACCCACTGGCTATAGATTTATGGGCTCATTTCTGGACTCTCAGTTCTAGCCTACTGATATGGCTCTATCTGGTCAGTAGCACGCTGTCTTGATCACTGTTTTTGCATTAAGTTTTGAAACTGGGAAGTGAGTCCTGTAACTTCTACTTTAAGATTGTTTTGTCTATTCTGGATCTCTTTAATTTTCAGACGAAATTAAAGATTATCTTGTCGGTTTTTGCAAAAAAACAAAACCCCAAAAATGAAACAAAACTAAAAACAACTGGAATTTTACTAAGGATTTTGTTGTATTAGATATATTTTGGTAATATTGCCATCCAATTATATTAACTCTTCCAATTCATAGACATAGGATGCCTTTTCCATTTACTTATGTCTTCTTTAATTTCTTTCAATAATGTTTTACAGTTACAGTGTATAAATCTTGTACTTAGTCTGCTAAGTTTGTCTCTATGTATTTTACTCTTTTGATGCTATTATAAATGAAACACTTTTCAATTTTATACTTGGATAGTTTATTGCCAATATGTAAAAACATGTTTTATTTCTAATATTAATCTTTTATCCTGAGACCTTGCTAAACTCTTCTATTAGCTATAATAAATATCCCCTCTTTTTTCTTGGTGGATTTCTTAGGATTTTATAAATACAAGAACATGTCATCTGAAGATGGAAATAAATTTTATTTTTTCCTTTCTTGTCTGGGGTCCTTGTTCTTTTTTCTTCCCTATTTGCTCTGCCCAGAACCTCCAGTAAAATGCTGAATAAAAGTGTTGAAATCAGACATTTTTATTTAATTCCTGATTTAGGGGAAAATTTTATGTATGTCATGTCTCTTCATTGATACGGTGTCATCTATGAGGTTTTTTTTTTTCTTTTTTTTAGATTTTCTTTATCTATTCATGAGAGACACAGAGAGAGAGGCAGAGACACAGGCAGAGGGAGAGGCAGGCTCCATGCAGGGAGCCCGACATGGGACTCGATCTTGGGACCCTGGAGTCACGCCCTGGGCCCAAGGCAGATGCTCAACCACTGAGTCACCCAAGGACCCCAATCTATGAGTTTCTTTTTCTATCAATGTTTTAAAGATAAGTTTTATTAGGGTAAGAAACCTCTCCTTTATTCCTAGTTTATTGATTTTTTTAATCATGAAAGGGTGCTTAATTTTTTGCAGAAAATTTTCTGCATTTATTGAGGTAAATCATATGGATTTTGCCCTTTATTCTTTTAGCATGATCTAACATATTGATTGGAATGCATATGTTGAATATATTTCCTGTGCATTCCTGGAATAAATCTCCCTCCATCATATGTATAATGGATTTTTTAAATATATTAATAGTTTTGGTTTGCTAGTATTTTGCTAGTAATTTTTTCATCAATAGTTGTAAGGAACATTACTGTGAAATTTTCTTGTTTTTCTACTTCCTTATTCTTGTTATTTATATCGATTTTAATATTTATGATGTCTTTCCTTTTTCTTGCTTTGTATTTAGTTCGCTCTTCTCGATTTTGTCAAATTGGAAGCTTAGATTATTGATTTTAGATCTTTCTTATTTTTTCATATAGGTATATAGAACTATAAATTTTCCTCTATACACTTCTTTAGCTGCATCCCATAAGTTTTGACATGTGGTTTTTGTATTTATTCTCACAATATTTTCAAATTTTTCTTGTGATATCTCCTTCAATCCATTTACCAATTAGGAGTGTGTTGCTTAATTTCCATATAATCTTAATTTCCCAGATTTTCTTCTATATTGATTTCCAGTTTTATTTTCTTGTGTTAGAAGAACATATTTTGTATAATTTCACTTGTTTTTATTGTAACAAGAGTCATTCTATGACCTCACATAAGACGCAGCTGGGCAGAACTTCGTGTGAATTTGAGGAAAGTGTGTGTTCTAATGTTTTGAGTGGAATGTTCTGTAGAGGTGTCTTAGATCTGGTTGGTTTCTTAGTGTTGTCCAAGTCTTCTTTTTCTATGTTGATTTTCTAACTGTTCTACTTATTGTTGCTGGTGGAGTATTGAAATCTCCACTATTATCATTGATTTGTTTCTCCCTTGAATTATGTCCGTTTTGCCTTGTGTATTTTGGGACTCATTTTTTTAAAGATTTTATTTACTTACTCATGAAAGACACACAGAAAGGCAGAGACACAGGCAGAGAGAGAAGCAGGCTCCATGCAGGGAGCCCAATGCAGGACTCGATTCCAGGGCCCCGGGGTTGTGCCCTGAGCCAAAGGCTCAACCCCTGAGCCATCTAGGCATCCTGGGACTCAATTTTTAGGTAGCTTTTTCATGAGAATATAATGAGAGGAAAATGTAATTTATTGTGAAAGCAGACACTACAAGCTCTAATGATACTGAATGATTACTCAGGAGCTAAACTACTTATCCTTCATGTAGAACTTAAAGAAGGTTTGGCATTTCCTCATGAAGACCTTAATATATCAGTATTCTTTCTGAAGTGGTGCAAATAATTCCAAAGAATCTCTCCCTCTACCTTCTTCTTGTTCTTTCTCACCAATACTACCTACTACTTTTCTTCATCCTAATCTCAAACTTCCATTGCTGTTGGCTTATTATAGTGATATATTGAGGTTAAATCATCTCTCTCTCTCTCTCTCTCTCTATATATATATATATATAATATGTATATTTAATATATATATTAAAATATATATTTTACACACACACATATATATATTTCCTTCCTCTAAATTTCAAGCCCTTGCTTCAGGAAATGTTTCCCTTATCCTAGCTTCACAATTCAGCACCATATACCTCCTAACAGAGACCGAATCACATACCATGCCATTATGGGACCATTAATGAACTCAGCTTTGTCTATAAAGATACATCAACATCCTTAATTTAGCCTAATCTCTGACCATTCTAAATGGCCTTTATCATGGTATCTACTACCTCTTCCCACCTTTTTGTTGGACTGTTCTGTACTTTCCCTTAAATTTTCTCATTTACCCTTTTTGAGGTAGGGTAATCAAATTATTAGAATCTCGTCTTCTGAAAACCCACTCCCCTACTTCTTAGTTGTATGATCTTGACCAGCTTATTGGGTCTCACTAAGCCTCAAGATCCTCATTGGTATGTTGGTAATTACTTAGTAAGATTGTTATGGCAATAACAGTAAACTCATTTAAGTTTTAACTTGATAATAGTAACCTCTCAAAATACTAGTTATACAATACAGTATTATTTTTATTTATTTATTTGAGATTCCTTAGAAAGTATTCCATGAGCAACCTTCCACCCTGAGTGCCATATTAATGGCTTCTTTTATTAGCTGATATTCTCTCAGTCACCATATTTACACATACAAAAATAGAATTATAGTATCACATGAATACTTTTTCCCCTGTGAGCTGTGAATTTCATGAGTGTAAGTTATATCAAATTCATCCTTGAACATTCAGGGACAAGTACAGATAACTCTACAAATTGGTATTTTTTTTATTTTTATTTTTTTAGTAAGCAGATTCTATACCAAAAAGAATGAAAGTAGACATCAAGCTATTCTCATCTCAACTCTCACTGAGTCCTGTGATGGAGGACATTTTTATACCAGTTTTACCATCTTGATCTTGGGAGTGAAGGACTTTCAAGCTCTAAACCTTGATTAAGGATGTTTCAAATCTGTTCTTGAGTTTAGATGAGCATGAGATAGGTGGCCCTACTCTATTGACTATAAATGTTTATGTCATTTTAGCCTTCTTGAGGCAGAATGGGGAATGAAGGTCAGAATATCTGTATGGGTTCAGGTAGGTAAACTGAACATAAGGTCTATGTACTTGTTAGATTGAAGCTGCTTTCTGAAAGTCAGGTAAAAAATAAATACTGAAGTAGAAGGTCAAATTGGCTCGTACTAAAGGAACCAAAAATTGATTTATTTTACAAAAGAGTCATTTTCTTTGTTTTGCTGAGAACATTTATTGTGTGATATCTTTGGATATATGGTTAAGAAAAATGAATATCTCAGTTTGGCACTGGGCTTTTTAAAAACATTTGATGTGTTTGCAGAGATAATGGGAAAATATAATAATGAATTCTAATGAGTAGTATTATCCTACTATTTATCTGTAAAATAGTTATTTGTAAAAGTGTTTACTGTGATTAACAAATATTTATTTTTGATGATGCTTTTCTGATAGGGGAATATTTATTGATTGCACATATTCTAGGGAGAATTTTAATTACAGATTTAGTGAAGAAGTGTGACTGTCAGAAAAGCTCTGATTTATCACTAGTAATTCCCTCTCTGTTATATTAATTGAAGATATTTTATTTCCATCACAGTTTATGTCCTGTTTAACCAAAAATTGCACTCTATAAAACGTTTGTGGGTGTCATTGGTGCTCCTTACAAATATATTCCGCTGCTTTTTCTCTTTGAAGTACACGTCAGGAGTGCACTTTCTAATCCTTTTGATAGTGTACATGACCACATGACTTAGTCTGATAATCAACTGTGAGCCAGAGCGATGTGTGCTGCTTCTGAATCGGTGAGATGAAACACTACAGACCTCTTCTTTTGCCAGATGGGGAAGGCACATATTAAGATGAAATTTTCTAGGCTGATAAGTCATCACATACTTCCTGGCTTCAAACAACACACATTTATAATCTCACATCTTTTTGTGGGTCAGGGGTCCAAATTCAGCTTAACTGAGTTCTTTGCTTAAGATCTGAGTAGTCTGCAATCAAAGTGTCAACTGTCCTGCACTCCCATGTGAAGGCCTGAGTGGGGAAAATCCATTTCCATGATCATTCAGCTTATTGGCAGGATTCATTTCCTTTGCAGCTGCAGAAATGAAAGTCCAGGCTTCTTACTGGTTATTGGCAGGAAGTCATCAGCTCCTACAGTGACTTACAGCTCCTAGAGTCAGCCCTTGGTTCCTAGAGTCTCGCAGCAGTTGCTAGAGGCTCTCCACATTTCCTGCGTGCTTTCCCAACATGAACACTTATTTCATCAGGCCTGCAAGCAGAGTCTGTAGAAAGCAATCCGTTAGCAATGTGGGGTCTTTGTATAATATGACATAATAGTGGGAATAACCTACCGTCACCTTTTCCACATTCTGTTGATTAGGTGGCTGTCATAGTTCTCACCTACTCAAGAAAAGAGTATCACAAAGTGTGAACACCAGGAGACAGGAATCGTGGGGTCACTTTAGAGTCTAGAGTTCATCTGCTGCATATGAGAAGCAATCCCCCTGTCAGGGTCTGTTGGACATAGAAGCTAGTGGGAAATAAAGTTCTGTTAATATTATAAACTAGAAATTTGGGGAGGGAGATGTTTGTTACGGAGGCAAAACAGCCTTACATCTTGACTGAGAACATGGCGTCAATGTGATCTTAGTGTTTCTTTTAATCCAGTTCTAACATGTAATTTTCATTTGTTACAATTGTCTCCTATATACATCTCCTTGTTGTATCTTTCACTTTTTTGTGCTCTGTTCATTATGTCTTTTTCTTTCATTTGGTTGTGAACTGTACAAGATAACATCCAGACCTATAACCTCGGTACTTTGCACACTGCCTGACTTGTGATAGAACTGTTTTTACATGTTCTGAAATGTATCTGAAAATTAAATCTGTTGAGTATCATGGCCAGAATTATTTTCAATCACCAAAAACCGCACTGAGTAAATCAGATTTTGACATGATGCCATGGACTATCTTGAGAACTTCCTATGAAAGAGCCCCAAGAAATCCTTTTATGTACTGGTGGGTGCTATGTATGATTTCAGCACTTCATTCATTGAGTCTTCATTGGGTGGCTGCTAATGGCTAATTGTGAAAGTGAATTTTCAGTTTTCACTATTAGAAATAATTATACATACCCAGAATGTGGTTTTGTTTTACTTTTGTTCTTTTCCCATATTACCAACTATAAATATAGCTGATCCATATTACCTCAATGATGTGACTATCATAATTTTATTTATTTATCTATCTATCTATCTATTTATTTATTTATTTATTAAGATTATATTTATTTATTCATGAAAGAGATGGAAGGAGAAGCAGGCTCCCTGCGGGGAGCCCGATGCAGGACTCCATGCAGGCCCCAAGCAGACTCCATCCAGGTAGGACTCGATCCTAGGACCCCAGGGTCACACCCTGAGCCAAAGGCAGATGCTCAAAACGTGAGCCATCCAGGCGTTCCTAGAAATGATTTAGATACTAATTTTTGTCAAGCTTTGAGTAAATTTGTCAAACTCTGTGTTCTGTAATAATAGTAACCTTATTCTAGCTCCATCTTTATTAGTTACATTTAATCCTCTCCTGGTTTATTTTCCTCATTAAAAATAATTAATTGTATCTTACTGTGTTGAATAAATCTTTGTTGTGAAAAGGAAATAACACAGCTTAAAAAGATAGATTGAGACCCCTGGGTGGCTCCATGGTTGAAGGTCTGTCTGCCTTCAGCCCATGGCGTGACCCCAGGGTCCTGGGATCGAGTCCCACGTCGGGCTCCCTGCATAGGGCCTGCTTCTCCCTCTGCCTCTCTCTCTCTCTCTCTCTCTGTGTGTGTGTGTGTGTCTCATGAATAAATAGATAAAATCTTTAAAAAAAGGATAGGTAGACGGACAGACAGACGTGCAGGCAGGCATATGTAACAGCACTCAGTGAATGTTTATTGAACTATTTAGGTAATAACTGCTTTACTCACATCTGCAATGACAAAACAGAGTAAGACCAAGTATTCGTGCATTGAGAAAAATACAGGCATTGGAAAGAAATGGCCTTAGATTCAAATTTCAATTTGCTACTTATGATCCTTATTAAAATGGCTTTCTTTTCTGTAAACTTTCATTTATTTATCTGTGAAAGGAAGATATTCTTTAATTTCAAGATTTATTATGAGAAAGGAATATAGTAATATGTGTATGGTAACTAGCCTACTGCCTTGCAAATATTCATTGATCAACAAATGGCAGCTATTTAGCTCTATTACCATAGCCAACTTGTTTACTGTAGTATAAACATAGAACAAAATTTTGTACCTAAAATCACTCTGAGTTTTTTCTTTTAAATCACAACTCTAATTCAATTAAACTAATGATTCTTTGTTTGATAATCTGGATTTTCTCATTGCAAAGATAACAGAAAATGTATCCCTGATTAATAGAAGCTTGCAGTTTCCATAAAGGGAAGCCAGATATAAATAGCAGAGATCTCACAGACTCTACAGACTATATTAATGACATATGGTAAAGACTATTAATGGCATATGATTAGCTTCAATTTTTTCATACTAGAGACAAACATATTACCAGTGAAAACAACATTGCTGGTTCATGACCAAACTAAATGCATTATACAAAAGTCCTTATGCTAAAAAAAAAAAACAAAAAGCTTTTTCTGCTATTTTTCCCTCCTTTTCCTCTTTCCTTCCTCCCTTTGTCTCTTCCACCCTCCCTTCCATTCCTCCCTTCTTTCTTCTCTCCCTCCATCCTCTCTCCCTTCCTTCCATTCTAATTCCATCCCTTGCTTTTTTCCCCTCATTGTACAAAAATTTAGAAGGAAAGAAAATTAATTCTTTGGTCTCCATTCAGCTGACATTTCCTGGGAATGAGGTGCTGTTGATGAGAGAGACATAGAATAGATGGGCAAATGAACGTACTGTATCAAGTGGTAAGAAATGCTATCATGGAAAATAAAACAGGATAAGGAAGAGAACGTGGAGGCAGAAACCAAAAGTAAATAATAATTGCTAAGTGTGCAAGTCTGTAGTAGGAATAGCAAGGGAGCATTTCTGGTCCTCAGTGAGGGGATGGGGGAGTGGAAGGCATCAGGATCAGGAAGGTAGGAACGACAGGGTACATTACAAAGCCCAGCATGCTCCTGGTGGCACTGCCTTTGGTGAGTAGAGCCTCAGGGATCCCTGTACTTCAGCAGGATTCTCCACGCCTGGCTGAACCAGTGTGCACTACGGCTAAGAAGCGGGGTGTTGCCTGGTGCTGTCAAGACCAGCAGATGAGTGCTATCACCAGTCATGGTCAGACCGACGGAACTTGTCTTACTCCAGTGAGCATGGCATGGGATAGCATCACTTGCAGGCCCTTGTCCGCTCAAGATGGCTTCCCACCTCCTTCTACAGCAGAGGAATAGCAATTAGGGCTCTGATTTTGCAGGGGCTTTGATATGGGTATGCCCCTCCCAGCCCCGACCTCATCCCTCCTCCTCAACTCACACTTGGAATGTGCTGGAATGCCTTCAGTCCTCAGTCCTGATTTTCCCTCCAGATGGAAAGATCAACGTGTGCATTGGTATGTCCTAAAATATTCCTCCCTATATCCTAACCCTTCTTCAGATTCCCCGGAATGTATTCTTTAACTATTTCCTCCAAATCTAAATTTCATTTTCATCCTCTAATTTTCTTGCCAAAACGCATTTAATGATGTCCTGTGATTACCTTTTGGAGGGCTTTATTTATTTATTTTTTCCCACTAGACTGGAAGCTCATTGTGCATAGGAACCTTAGGATGTTCCGAGGCTAGGACAAGTTGTGGCATAGGAATCACTCGATAGATATTGTTGAAGTAATAGAAGACATTAATGGAGGAATAATAATGCAATTAGCTCATTGTATTGACCAGAGACTTGGCTTTATTGACTCTTTTTTGCTTTGATGTCTTTGAACAGTGAATGGCATGAGTTTCTGAGTAACAATATATGTAGTTGAATTTCGATTTCCTCTGTGGACTTGTGCCAGGGAGCTCAGCAGAGAGCCACGCTTTCATAAAGCACAAATGAATAGCTGAAAATGAACTTCACCCTATGATAATAAACTAACACCTTGTGATACTATCAGGAAGATTGCTTCATTTTTTTTCTTGTTTGTTTGTTTACGTGTATCACCACAACATTTTCTATTGAAGAAAAGCTTCAGGGTATTTAGCCAATAGTGCCATAGCTTTATGGCAGCATTTCTTAGTTGAATCTAAATTTCTAAATTTAGTGTGAAGGAAGACTATTACACAGAAAAAAAAATAGTTTTCTCATTTAGAAAAAAATTTTAAAAAGACCTTGTTACTTCAGTATAATAAGAGAATAAACATAGGCTTGGCAACTAAATTTTGAAAAGTAAGACTTTGGAAATTTTCCAGAAAGATTTTAATTATGCTCAAATGGTATTTCCAAAGACTCTATCTCCCTTAAATAAATAACTTCTGAGACATAAGCATATCATATTAAATAAACCCAATACCGCATTATCCTGTGAGGATGATGGTTATTATATCTAACTTTTCAGATTTCATCTATTTGATGAATTATTTATGCTTCTGACTTTCCAGAGTTCTTTGACTTAGAATACGGACACTAAAAAAGTGTGCTAACAACTTCCCAAAGAATGTATACAGAACTCTATGCTTTCTACTTTACAGTCATCTAGCACATGTAATTGTGCTACAGAATTCAAATTACATCAGGTGGTTCTGATAATGTTCTCTAATTCCCTTGCCACTAGGAAATTGATCACTAAAAAAAATCAACTCCCTTTATATTACGGGTGGAATCCTCTCCCTTGATTCCAGGTTTTGCTCATTTACTTCTGCTGCCCCCAGTTCCGGCATCCCTTCCTCGATTACATTAGGAGTCTGTATTCTTGTCAGGACTCGTATGAAGGAAAGGTCAGCCTCGTTAATACCGCTCCAAAAACTTGTTGTCTTTAATATTCTCACCATCCTATTCCTAGGGAGGTCTTGCCTTCCCTAACCACGTAGTTCTAACGTGACTCTTGGCCATTAATTCTGACAGGGCACAGTGTGTGCCCTTGGGATTTTTACCCTGTGTCCTGAGTCGCCCTTGTTCGCTTTCCTGCTCTGGGAGGAAGGCTCCTGAACTCTGGTAGTTTGGTCGTGAACTGTACTTTCCTGGGTGACTTTTAAACTTAAGCCTCTGAGCAGAACCATGACAATGGGGCCGCTTCCTGTGTAAGGCCGGGCCCTGACCTATGTAATCACACTATTCTCAGGGGGTATCATCAAACATTCCCCACCCACTGGACTGTGACACTTCACATGAGTTTCACTTAATCGTTTCCTGCCCACCACTATGTAAACTGCCCTTTCCCTATCTTTTGTTAGGAAAGCTTGGTAGGCATATCATATACATATCCAATTAAATAAATTTTTAAAAAGGTCAAACTATGTCCATGGATAAACTGAACTGCCTACTTTAAAATTATTGGATATAATTTACTTACAATACTTCAGACCTCCAAAGTAAATGCCAACTTGACTTTATCATTTTTTTAAATTTACACAAATGGTAGCTTCCTCGGTGTTAGCTACGCCTTAAAATGTAGTCAAGTTTACGGTTATTCTTATTCTTCTTTTATTTTTTATTTGTTTTCTAATGTTTGCTCAAACATTTAAAAAATATCAGTAGAAGAATAATAAATATGTATAATGCTATTTATCAGGGAGTTCTCCGTATTAAACATTACGCTGAGCAATTTAAGGAAATTAACTTACTTAATCTTCACAAAACTCTCTAAGGTAGAAATTATCTTCAATTTTGTAGGTAGAAAAGCTGATACTCACAGAAGTTAAGTGACTGTCCCCCAGGGTATCCAAATACCAGTGACAAAAGAGATTTAAACTATGATTAGCTGAATTTAAACCCCGATTGTTCCCAAAATATCTTGTAAAATCCTACCACATAAAATATATAATATTTGTTACTATGATAATGGAATAGAGGAAGCTATTGTGGAACTCAAACCAAAATACTACAACACTAAACATACCACCGGTCCCTTCGTGTCCAAGGTTCTGTTACATAATGTGATTTTTTTTTCTAACAATCGCTTTTTACATATAAGGTGGAAAATAATACATCAAATTATGCTGAGAAAATAAAAATAAGATTCTGTGCATTACCCAGTGGTAATGTGCTCGCACGGCACTTTATACACTTTGAATGTTCAGTCAAAGGAAACAGTTAATTATAGAGTTTTAGTCATTCAACTCCCATTGAACTTTTTGACATCGAATCAGGTAATAGGGATAAAGATAAACCATACAGACTCCCCATCCTCAAGGGATTAAAGTCCACTGAAGAGAGAGTACATGCTTGATCCATGTCAATAATACGAATTATCAGAGTGATATTTTGGGTTTCCTCTGGAACTGTAACAGCCAAGTTTTATAATGAAGGACCCTGAAGGGGGATGTTTGAAAGAGTTTCTAGAATTGAAAGAGGAACCTCCCACGACAGGAAACTTGAGGATTTAATGTCTGTCATCTACTGTTCTCTGCTAGGACTTAGAGTGACCTACTCAGTAGAGTTATCTGTCCAATACGAGGGAGCACTCTTGGTGAGTGGCCATCAGCCTTCGGAGATGGCCTCACTAATACTATTTACTTCTTGAAATCCTGCAGGGGGTCCTCACTCCACATATCTAAGTCATTATAAACTGTGATAGACTGTATAATTATATGTTTTCTTTTTCATATTTTTAAAAGATTTTATTTGTTTGAGGGAGAGCATTAGCAGGAGGAGGGGCAGAGGCAGAGGAAGAAGCAGACTCCCCACTGAGCAAGGAGCCCCATGCAGGGCTCCATCCCAGGACCTCGGGATCATGACTTGAACTGAAGGCAGACACTTAACTGACTGAGCCTCCCAGGTGCCCCTAGACTGTATAATTTGAAAGTCAAAGTTTTGTGCTCAAATTTTCAATGCCTAGAAAATTTGAAGGACTTAACTATTTCTAAATTTCAAATAAATTGAATTCATTAGAAATTGTCCTTTACTCAAGCATAAAATAGTACATTTACCAGTAAGAAGTTGAGTAAGGCCGGTATACTATTGATCTTGTACAAATTCTTGCAACTGAAGGTAACTTGTAAAGTCCTTGGCCCCTCATTGAACATCCATTAAATATTTGTTGGCTTTGTCAGACATAGCACAAAGCACAATGAAGTCATAAAGATCACATGTTTTTTTCAACCCATATTATTTTCAAGATTACTTCACTGATTTGTGCACGTAAGCTTTAGCCTTAATACTTCCAGGATAGGCGTATACTGAGCAATCTATACTCTGGGAATAGTGAATTATGAGAATTTATAGAAATAGTGAATGATGAGAATTTATACTTTACAGTTAACATACTCAGTGACAATGGATCATCTCAAGTATGACTAAATATTAATAATTCCCAATCTGAATAGAAAATCAAAGAAGCAAACAATTCTATTATGCAAATAGCAGCAATTTATTGTGCAGTTAGAAAATAACAATCTCTAAAAATAAATGTTTGTTACAAACTATCTCATGCATAGAAGTAGATCAACACAACAATTTATTGCATATTCCTGTGAAGCTTGGTGACAGATCGGATGCATAGATAAGATTTCTTGTCGAAGGGTTTATCTTCATTTGTTTGATTTTGTGTTTGTGCTAAGGTCATATTGTTATCGAAGTATATGTATCTGAGATTCCGGTAATACATGTTTTCTTCATTCTAGAAGTTGGTCCTGAAAATAGAATACCCCAAAACTTTCTGATATGGTAATAAATCAGTTTCCTCATATATTAAATGAAAGAGTGGAATCATGGTATTTTAGACACAGCAGTCTCCTTCATATTGGCATCAATTTCCCAGCTCCTTTCAGTCATTCATTGAATATTTACTGAACATTATTTTTATTTGTCAGGATTTACAATGAGCATTATAAATATAATATGAATAAAACCAGGTAAAATCCCATGAAGGCATAGTAAGTGGGGAAAGCAGACTTCAATCAAATAATTATACAGACGAAAGTAATTCTTGAACTGTAGACATCTAGATAGTCTAGATGCAGCAGGTGGCCTTGTCTTAGGAGTCGATGACGACTGCTCTGAGGAAGAGATGGTTTGAGGAGAAAGCTATCCAATAGAAACCATTGCACTGTCTTCCCCAACAAATGAATACAGTGAGGATTTTCAAGAAGAGTGTTATGAATTT
Source organism: Canis aureus (assembly GCF_053574225.1). Classification (NCBI taxonomy): domain Eukaryota; kingdom Metazoa; phylum Chordata; class Mammalia; order Carnivora; family Canidae; genus Canis; species Canis aureus. Next base: position 1,913,239 of record NC_135613.1, read on the forward strand.
CTGCCACTAACCAGTCCCCAGGTTTACGAATTAACTGTGACGACGGAAGTCTGTTAGCATCATTTCCATGCCCTAAAATCTTAGAAAGACAAAGCTTGAGAAAGATTTTTCTCACTCTCATGGAGTACAGCTTATATTTTTGTCTGCCTTTTCCAGGTAGAGGTGCTTTTTTTTTTCATTTCTTCCTTTTTTTTTTTTTTTTTTCATTATCTCCAGCTAAATAAGGCTGTAGTATGAAGATTGTGGTGATTGTACCAGATAATGGGAGCCTGATGGTAGTTAAACTAGAATTTAGAATTGCAGAGAGAATATTAAAGGCTAACCTGAAAACACTGTTAGAGAGGATAAAACGGAAGGGGAGCAATTATTCTCAGCCTTCACTGCAGATAAAATAAAAGGAAATGAGTCAAAATTACATCACTGCATTGCCAAGGTGCATATGCAGTGCCTACAAGTCATTAGGAATATATGTCCAGATTGGAAATAATCTTATCTCCCCAGAACTGTTCTTTGCTTCTTCCCTCTTCCATTTTTCTTTAATGGTCTACCAGCCTCAGCAGGACTCTAGCTGAAAACCACAGACACTGTCGATGGCATTACTACATCTGATCGGTGGCCATGATCCGCTAATTCTAGCTCAAGATCACTGATAGTTCACCACCATTCTGCTAATTCAGGTATGCAATAGATCTCACGTGGAGTGTTTTAATATACTCTGAAGTGGTCTGCTGGAGCTCAGACTGTCATTCTTGGCAACCATTTTGCATTTTGTGACCAGTGCTCTTTCCTTAAAGCGCATCTCCATGCATGGATTTCTTCCACAGACTTTACCTGGTAGGCAATAGGGAATCGTCCAAAGTTTTAAAACCCATTAGTGTATAATTCACAGTTTCTCTCAAGACCTATTTGTAACAATTTGTATTGTTTTGATCTCATTAAGATCTATTCGTATAATGCATTTAATGAATATTTAATGATTTAATAAATGTTTATTGAGCATCTACTATATGGTAGGAATTAGAGATGCAAAAATAGAAAAGAAAGTTCTTTCTCAATCATCAGTGAACTAATATGGGCAAATCTTATATTGTATCATTCAGCAAGCTATGAAAATACATAAAATTAGGCAAGTGTCATGGGAGAAAAGAGCATTTCTAATCCAATATATTCTGTGATATTGCTTCTTTTGTCTCCTGTTATGAGTATATCAAAAACTGTTGAACTTCTTTAAGGATACATTTGGACATGAGGGTAATGACTCCGATAGTTTAGAATTGTGATTTCTTTCCCATTTTGTTTCTGACTGTGCACATGACTCAGTTACGTTTATGACAAATTACTGTTATTGTTGTTCTAATAACAGCGATGCATTCTGTTATTGAGGACCTCACGGCATTTTTAAATGTCACTATTTAATGCAATTTATATCTAGTCTCTTTTATAGATGTACGTATGCATGTTTTACAAATAAATAGGTGACATTTTCTTCTCTGGCTTTTGACCTCATTTGAGAGAATACATATTAAATTTGCCTTGTTAGTTCTTTAATATAAGAGATAGTAGAGTTACAGTTAGAAATTTAGCTTAGTTTTAAGTTGACGAGTAATCGGGTTTAAGCATAAAAACACAGGTATGTATATATTCACAAATACACAGTAGTTGGAAAAGGTAAGTGAAAGTCAAAGTAAGTGAATAAGGTCTTTCTTTAATCTATTTATAAATAGATCTATGAACGAATGATTTGTAGAACTTCCCGTATGAGTTGTAATTCAAACTCAAATCCTTTGCTTCCATGATTTTCTGTATTACTGGGGAAGACCTCAAAGTAAAAGAATGACATGATCGCTTCCACCATTCTACCCATAGCCCCAGGAAATGAACATTATTTGTTTTAGTTTGATTTTATCTTTTAATGAACATTTTTTTAAAAAGAAAGATTTAATTACTAACAATAGAAACATGATTAAATGTAGAAAGTATGGGTTTTCAATCCAGGCGGACCTGAATTTGAATCCACTGTTTCAGTTCCTTAGCACTGTGAGCTTTTTTTTTTTTTTTTTTTTTTTCAGGTTAATCTAAATCTTAGTGTTTTTGAAAACTCTTGGTGTGTTTTTGAAAAAAAAAAAGTCACAATATTCACTTCAGAGTTCTGGTGTGGTGAGATGAAAGTTTGTGATGCACTTAACAGGTAGCAGGCACTTAAAATAAGTGTCCTTTTCTTTCTCTCTGATATTTTTGAGTAAACCAGAAATAATTTTGGAAAACTTATTTGTCTAACATTTTATCCAAATAAAACATTATCTTGCTTCCAGCTCCAACAGTTTTCAGTTCAAGCTGAGATAAGCAAATGGAAATGCTGAAGGGTAAAGGATAAGGTCAGATGTACGGACAGAAGAAGAGACTAAAAATCTAAATACCAGAGCTTCCCCCATTCCTCAGAGGATGCGTAACCATTTCAGGCAGTTACACCGGCTCCCCTGGCCACAGATATGCCATCGGGGTCTCTACAACCAAGTGCCCAAGTGAAGGTTTCCAGGGCATTTAAGGAATCCCTGCAGAACAGCTCACAGGCTGGGAAAATCTAGCGCAGATTTAACAAAATAAGAAAACTAAGACATAGCTCATTTAAGTCTGTAATTGCTGTGAGGCTCACCACAAAATTGTGATCATATCAAAAAATATCCTTTGCTTTCTTTCTCACCCTTTCTCTCTTCTTTTCTCCGTCCCTGTCTCTCTCTCTCTCCCCTCCACTTTCCTAATAAATTCCAAAGACGGGAATTCTAATGATCTTGGCAAAGTTAAATCTGAATATATTACTTTCTTGTGTTTGCTACAGTTCTATATGGACAAATGCTTTAATTTTCATTCACTTATTTATCTTTAGTTAACTTAATTGGTTTGAATTAAATGAAGATATGGTTGCTCCTGACTCCAATTATTAAATTCCCCAGCACAAGTCCTTGACTGTCTCCTCTGCTCTGTCGCTGCTCGTTACCTTGGAAATCTCATCCTGTTGTATGACATTTAACTTAGATACTGGTAAATCCCACATTTTCAGACCAATTCCTGAACCTCATACCCAGCCCAGAGCTGTACATTTAACTGCCTAATATAGATATGGATTTGAATATCTAGAAAAACAAAGCACAATCACCACATCAAAAAAGCAGCTATTGGCATTCTCCACCCCAGCACGTGCACGTGAAAGTGAAAATACATATATGCACGCACATGCCCCCCTCACCCCCCACACACAGCCATGTCCCTACACTGGTTCAAACAATTTTAGTAAATGATAATCAGGTCAGATCCGTAGGCATCACCCTTGGCTCCTTTTTCCTTTACACTCTATTTGGTATCCACTAACTGTATCTGTGGGTCTATTATCTCTTTCTTTGGCTTTTAGGATGTAGTTTCCGTAAGGGCATGATTCTCAGCTGTCTTGGTTCTAACATTATTCTCATTACCTAAAATAGTACCTGTGTGAGATAATAGAAAATATATATATATTGGTCTCCGCCCCTAACTCCTGGCACAGAGCTCCAAAAACCCTTGATCATTTCCTTGTTTGATGGTACAAGTACCAGGACTATTTCCTGCTCTACTCTTTGGTCTTTGACCCTATCCCAGATGCAGATCTCCTAAAACCCTTGTAAATGTCCTAATGCATGATGAAGTTGTCTTCTGTGTGTTAAGGAGGTGACTTTTGGAAAGTACCTGAAGATGGGCCTGGTTGCCAGTGGAACCAACCTCGCAACTTTCAGTCCAACCCCATGACCTCTGGGTTGAATCAATGGCCAATAATAGATAAACAATGAAACCTTCATAAAACCCCCCAAAAACTGATTTTGAAGGACTTCTGGGTTTGTGAAGATGGAAAAATGCTGGAAGAGTGGCACCCACAGAGGTTATGGAACCTCTGAAACCCCCCTCCCACACACCTCGTCCTACGCATCTCTTCCATCTGGATGTTCATCGGTATTCTTTATCGTACCCTTTATAATAAACCAGTAAACGTGAGAAAAATGTTGTCCTGAGTTATCTGAGCCACTGTAGCAAATTAATCAAACCCAGGGTGGGAGACGTGGTCATTGGAACCTCTGACCTGTATAGCTGGCTGGTCAGAAGCACTGGGGACCACCTGGGTTTGTGACTAGCATCTGAAGCGGGAGGAGAGGCGTTCCCGTAGGACTGAGCTCTTAACCTGTGTGAGCTGATACTGTTTCCAGGTAGATAGTGTCGGAATTGAGTTACACTATAAGACACTCAGCTGGTCTCATGGTCTCATGGGGTGGGTAAGACCTCCACACGTACGGTGACTGGAAGTGTGAGAAGTGACGTGTGAGAGAGGTGTTCTGTGGGATGAGTGAGGAGACACACAGAAGAGAAAAAGTGATGGGTAAAAAACTGAATTTTTCCAGTGAATCCTGGCCTGGAATGACTGTTCAATAAACCCTGAGTGAATGGGTTGAAAGGAGTTACTAAGTTTTTTTCATGTGTTTTCTTTGCTCGTAGGGCAGTGCAACTTGCATCTCATTTAAAGATCAACATTAATAAAAAATAATAATAATAAAAAATTAAAAAAATTAAAAAGATCAACATTAGTAACAAAATACAAATATTTAACTTAGTGCTTTATTTTAATTTTACTTCATGCAGAAAGAACAGCTTTTTCAAAATGGAGAATAAAAAAAAAAAAAGTTTAACCCCCTCCTCCCCACATACATATCGTCACTGCTTACGATAGTTCTCAGAGTTTTGGCTTTTATCTTGTCAAAAGTAAGATCAAGATTCTCAGTAATAAATGTTGGATTGGGATTTTTATCTTACCCAAGCTGAGATTTAGAGCATGAAATAATCATAAACACATTTTAAAGACATCTTGCTAGCAATCCTTCTCTAGTACATGGACCTAAAAGTTTCCCAACAGGCACGTCTTGAGAATGTAATTAAGAGAGTATCTATGGGTAGAAGTGACTCCTCCAATAAAATGAGTCTTGGTTCCCTTGGCCATATGCTCCCACAGCTAGGTAACTTCAGGAAACTGAAGATGGCACAAGTTTAGTGTAAATACCAGGGATGAGATGAGCAAGATAAGACATTTTCCTTTTCAAGGATATCAGCTCTGCCCCCTTGCTTTGCAGAAGCACAGGGTCCCTCCTGCCACGGCTGCGGATGCTAAGGGAGGAGTGTAGTTTGGAGGAGAGAGGGGCTGAGCCTGGCACGGCTTAGCACCATCTGCTCGCTCTTGGATCCCACAGATGTTCTATACCAAAAAACTGTGTATGTTAAGGATTAACATGCTCGGTGGGCACTCAGAACCCCACCCAGTGGAACGTCTCTGTGGGTAGGCTGTGGCGGGGTGACAGGGGAGGCGGCCCCCCGGCTGGGCCGGATGCAGGGGAGACTGTGGGAGAAAAGGAGTCCCCTGCTTCCTTGAACAGCCCACTTTGCCAAAGAATGCATCTGAGTGACTGGAGCTAAGAAGCAAATTGCACACCATGGAGAGAGTAAAGTATGGTGGATTGAGCATTGGACAATGAGTCCAAAAGATTTGGCCACCGTTCCTGGCTCTGTCACTGGCTCCTTTTGTGACCTTGAGGAGGTCACACAACTTCGCCGTGCGTTTGATTTTTCTCTTTCTAAAAGCCACCGGTCTCTCTTTCTCTTTATTCTTCAGAAGGGTTTTCTTTTCTTCTTTCTTTTTCTTTTTCTTTTTTTCTTTTTTTCCTGTATCTGTTTGACTTTCAGATATGTAAACTCTTCCAGAATGACTTGGGGGTTTGATAAGCCCCATGTATTATCATGAGAAATATATTTAAATAGCTAGCTTCACAATTATGTTAAAACGGGTTTTAATGTACTCTCTCTTTAAAAGAAATATAGCAAACCGTCTATCACGTTTTGACAATACGAAATGGTGGGATCTTTGGTGCCCTCAAATATAAATACATAGACATGATGAAAAATAATTTACTAAATTTACTATGCGTCTCTTATCTTCATTATAAATAGATTATTGTTACTAGTTAGTCATCATTTCTTGATTTTTAGTATTTACAAAAATGCCGTGAAATATAAAGAAAGCCATCAGTATAGTCTGTTCTCTCAACTGGTTATATCTGGGTCCTGTGTCAACACATGGACTAACCTGGTCACCCCTGGCCATTCAGTTTACCTTTTCTTACCTGTGTACAGCAGCACCCTATTTATAGACTTAGTTGTGCTGCAAGAGTTAAAGGGTGGTGCAGATTTGAGGAACCTGACCATGACTTGCCTGGAATTGTGAGGCGTGAAATGAGGTTCCCACTAGGAGCCCTTCCTGCATCATTCAGGTGAGTCATGTATGGAATGGATCAACATCGCCAGTAGAGACGCAGTGTAGGCGAGAGTAACCTAGATGCCCACTCCAGCGGAGGCCAGGCATCCGAGTGACTGGTTGGTTAGTGTGTAGGGCATTAATTAGGTAGGAAAGCAATAGGAAGTGTCCTGGGAGGGAGAATTGCCAAAGTGTAAGAACATGCATTTTTAAAACAGAGTCTAAATCCTGACTGCATCATATAGTTGTTGTGTGATATTGGCAATTTAACTAACGTCTCTCTGTGCTTTGCCTTCTGCTTGGTAAAATGGGAATGCATAGTATCCCAGCCCCATTGAGCTTTTTGTGGCGATTGAATGAGAAAAATGAATGAAAGTGTTAAGCATGTGTTACCTGATGATTACCTTTGTGGTGCTTGTTAGGTTGCTGATTCCTCTCCTGACTCCCCTGTAAGATCCTCTAAGAGGGACTCATTGATGAAGCACCTGTTGCAATGTCTCAGGAAGAGTCCACAAAAGTAAATGCTGAGATACAGATTGAGTGTAAACCCATTGATTTGGTAAATGATCCCTGAAACACCAGTGGAAGGGGAGAAATCAGACAGGGGAGGGAAGGGAGGCAGAGAAGAGTTATGTTAATGAGCAGGTTACCTTTGCGGGCAACTGAGGCTCATTCCCATTACTGGTCTCTGGTGGATCTGGTCTCTGGCCTGCTCCTCGGAGTTATCCTTCCCAAGGACCTGCAGGTCCTCTTCTGTCAGTGGAGGAGGGCTCACCGTCGGATATTAACTTCCAGGACATCCATCCTGCTCAGTTTTGTAAGGAGGAGATTGTAGGAGGCCACCTTGGCAAGCACGGAGGTGCAAATGCTGAGGAGACGCACCCCAAACGCCATACCCTCCCCTGCTGAGGCCGGCACATATTCCGGATCGAGGTTGTGCTAATTAATTCAATAGTGGGGAATCCTTCTAGAATAGATATATATATGACAAATCGCCATGCTGTACATTTAAAATATCTTACAAATTTGTCAGCAAATAAAGCTGAAAAAAATAATTCAGAAAATAGACAATAAGATAAAATCTCATTTAAGTTTTTAAATAGACTGCATAGATAGTCTATTTAAAGTTTTTAAATAGACTGCAGTTTTAGGTTCACAGCAAAATTGAGTGGAAGGCACACAGCTCTCCCCATCCCCGGCCCCCACTCATCCCCCCCTCCGCTCCCGTGAAGTGGTACATGTGTTATGATTGATGAACCTACGATGGCACATCAATATCAAGCACAGACTGTAGCTAACATTAGGGTTCCCACTTGACATCATATATTCTATGAGTTTCAAAAAAATGATTGTGGGGTTCAGGGCAGATGTCCCCAAATATGCCACTTTCATATATATGGACTATTTTGGATTACACTTACATAAGGAATAGCTGGTACAAGAACACTCCGATCTCCTTTGTCCCCCTAAAGGCAGGAAATAAATCTCCCACGTGAAATTACCCTCCCTGTACCAGGAGGAAAGGAGACGTCCTTATTACCAGAGGTAGGAATTCAAGGCCAAGAAGGCTGCATAAACAAACCGTGTTACCTCTTTATTTGTTTATTTTTATTTTATTTTTTTGTTGTTACCTGTTTATTAATTCACTATCCCAAGCGCAAACTTCTTTGTCATGTCAAGTCTTCGTGAATCTCTTGTCTCTCCTGTCATCTACAGGGTATTGAGCTGCGTGCTTTGGTCACTCCTCTGAGTTTCATAATTCTGTGAGCCCCCTTACATAGAAATTAAATTTGTGTTTCTCCTGGTAATCTGTCTAATGTCAATTAATTATCACACCAGCCAAGGAACTTAGAATGGAAGAAAGGAATACTTTTCTGCCCCTACTAGGTTATGTATCCGGAATTATCGTACCATACAGAACAGTTACACTAGCCTAAGAATTCTGTGCGCTCTGGTTTTCATTCTTCTTCCTCCCCCAGCCCCTTGGCAACCATTGAATTTTTTATTTATTTATTTATTTATTTATTTTTACGGTTTCCTTTGTTTTACCTTTTCCAGCATGTCATATAGTTGGATTCATAAAATATAGCCTTTTGAGATTGGCTTCTTTCACTTAGGAGTATGCATTTAAGTTTCTTCCTTGTTTTTTCAGGGCTTGACAGCTCATTTCTTTTTAGCACTGAAAAATATTCCTTGCCTGGATACCACAGTTTATTTATCCATTCACCTACTAAAGGACATCTTGGTTGCCTCCAAGTTTTGGCAATCATGAACAAAGCTGCTATAAACATTCATGTGCAGGGTTCTGTTTAGACATAAGTTTTCGACTTTTTGGGTAAATACCGAGGAACACAATTGCTGGATCATATGGTAAGAGTATGTTACATTTTGTAAAGAAATCACCAAATTGTCTTCCAGAGTGGCCGTGCCATTTTGCACCCCCACTAGCAACAAATGAGAAATCCTGTTGCTCCACATTCTTGCCAGCATTTGGTGCTGTCAGTATTCTGGATTTTCTTTATTCTGCTAGAGGTGTAGCACCTTTGAATTGTTCTTTTAATTTGCATTTCCCTGAGGACTGGATGATGTGGAACATCTTTTCATATGCATATTTGCCATCTGTGTATCTTTGGTGAGGTATCTGTTAAGGTCTTTGGCCCGTTTTTTTTTTTTTTTTTTAATTGGGTTGCTTTCTTATTGTTGAGTTAAAGAGTCCTTTGTATATTTTGAGTTAACAACCCTTTATCAGATATGGCTTTTGCAAATATTTTCTTTTGGTCATTTAATTTTTACAGTAATCCTGATGTAGTTTTTGAATATAGGTGAGATTTGGGGGAGTCCGGAGCTGATGCCCAAGAAAGAATTCTTGAGACATCTTCCTAGCAAAATGGTGGTTTTAGTAAAAAGCATGGGGACCATGAGCAGAAAGAGCTGCTGCCACCTGCTGCCCACTCCATTGTGAGGGGCAACGGATTACATATTTGAGGTTGGGGAAAGTGTAGATAAAGGAAGTTCCAAAAGGACTTTCATATGCTAAAGAAGACCTACAGGATACCGGAGGCCTTGCTATTTTCAAAATAAGGTTGTTTTTCCCTCTAGCAAGGTTTGTCAATGTGCTGCAGGTTACATGGACGTTTAATTTTATCTAAGTTTCCTTCTGCTTTTGGTCCCCACGTCGATCCTATGAAGTAGATCTCTAACATTGTCCACTGCATCTGGGTAAGAGAAAGGCAGCCCAGAGATTTGTTTTGAGGTACTTTTTCTCAAGGTCCTGAAGCTAAAAAGTGACAGAATTGGGACTTGAATCCCTATCTGTCTATACCCTGGAGTGAAACCTGTTTCCCAGCTTCTATTCTAGATTTATTTTTAATATCTCTCTAAGAATAAATACAATTAAACATAATTACTCTTTAAAATGATATTTACTCATTTTTAATATGTGAGAATCTGCCTCTTGATAAAAATATACTTTAAAATATATAATACATAATCAAATATATACATTTAAAAAAAAAACAAGCTTTTTTAAAGTCTTAGGAGGAGGAAATAACAAATAGAATCTATGAACTGAATGTCCTGAGAATGCAAGAACACAATTTTATGTGCTGATAGCAATTAAAAGAGGCTAACAGAATGACATTTAAATGCAAAATCACATTTTAATATGACTGGAGGGGCATCTGTGTGCAGTTGGTGAATGGGAGCCAATGGTGATTAATAGATGGTGCCATGATCCTTGAACGTATGGTCCCACTTCAATATAGCAAACATCAAGGTTCAATATCAGCTTTATTTGCTTGTTTAAAAAAAAAACTAATTAATTCACAGCATAAAGCTGCTTAGTATTAGAGCCCAAGATGTTTAAGAAAATACAGTGGTGGAGGTGAGGCACAGCCACTGTGTGCTCTACAGCTCTGCTCATTCATTCTGGAAAACAAATAGAAGGACAGTGTGTCTATGGATATGGGAGGATCTGTTGAATATATAAAAATAGAAAAAAAAAAAAAAACAAGAAGACTTCTCTCTACAGAATTTTGTTGACCAGGATGGTCAGGTACAAGAATTATGGACTACAGTGTGGACCTTCAACGACTTATGTAGCATCTGCAAAAAATGACTGAGGATAATTCTTATATCAGGGCTGTACGGGGACCCTATTGCAGAGACTTTAGGTAGGCAATCATATATCCTCCTTTGCATGAGACAGTCCTGGAGTAATTATAAATTGTGTGCCCTTTCACTTTTATGAGTGTCCCAGTTAGAATTACAATTAAAAGGTCACCCAACATAAAAAGAACATAGAACAGTGCCTGGAGCAAATTAACAATGAATGTTAGCTTGTTTTTATTAAAGTTATTTATATTATTATTATTATTCTATATTAATGCTATGACTTTTATATACTATATATTTTCCACATACCCTAGAGGTTAAATAAAACTGATACTTTTTAACGTTTTAAATTAATTCACAATTTACAGGGCCTTTAAATTGGGGATGAAATATGTTTCTATTAAGATGTGCTGCGTTGACCCTGGGGTTTGATGTCTGATAGAGGAACCGTGAGAGTTCAGAATCTAGTTGATGCTTTGTGAGCTGGACTCCAGTGGAGACGTAACTGGGGAGTCGCTAAAACTTGTGATTGAAGTCTGTCATACGCCTTTCTTCTTTTTGGTTTTACATTAATGTTGTGGTTTCTGGGATACATATAATCCCATTCCACTCAAAATATATTTATTTTTGGCGTTGTGTTGCTAAAATGAGATTTGAGGGAGGGATAGAGATATCCAATCTCTGTGAATAGTTCGATTAAACCACTTAATGTTATATGAAAATTGTATGCTTAACGCATAGATAAGTCTCAAGAAACTGTGAGGTCCTCAATGGTTAGTTTTGGTCTTACAAGGCAGTTGGCATATTGCACATGCAAACACATACATACACAATCACACACACACACACACCATTCCACATGCCACTTGTTGGGAAAAAAAGCTGACTATATCTTTGAAAAGCCAATAAAACTTGAGCTGGAGGCAAGTGACTGAAATCAAAATAGGAAATAACGTCTTACCTATGAATTGAGAAAATAAAAAAAAAAGTCTTGAAACTGTGGTGGTCCAAATAACCTTTTTTGGGAGCATTGTGAGATAAATAAAATAACAGCAATAATAATTATAGAGACTTTATTTTTTTATTTTTTTAGTTTTTATTATAGAGACTTTAATAAAATATTTCAGCTGTCACACAACCAAAGTCTATATAAACATCTCTATCTATCTATCTATCTATCTATCTATCATCTATCTATCTATCTATCTATCTATCTATCTATCATCTCTTTTTATATGGACTCAGTGTAGTATTACAGTAGATTAATAGAACCTGCAAATTCTTGGGCTCTCTGCTTATTGGCAGCTGTATCCTTATACTCTTCCCCCTTCAATCTGGGCTAAAGGAAATTCAGATGATTCTATGCAAAGTTAAGACTTGCATCGATGGCTTTGCAAACTGGTGGCAGCAGGTAGAAGCTCAAAGGGCTTGAAAGAAGCAATGAATGAGGGCTAGAAGAAGAGTGAAGATATTGTCATATCAGGTGTTGTATGTTCCTTCCATTTTAACTTTTGGGATTAGGAATGTTTATTGAAAGTTTGTATTTATCCTTTATATATCCTATATATCCATCCTTTATTGTATCTGCCTCACCACTTCATGTTGGGAATTAAAGGACAAATAATTATTTCAATGGTCTACAGGTCATAGCCAAGGAGTTGCACTTGAGGTACTTCAATCAAGGTTGGACCTTATTTAGATAATCATATCCTGGGCCTTGAGCCTGAGTTGATAGTATAGAGATGATAATTTGGGGGTCCTTGGAAGGAGTAAACACATTTTCCAAGTGGTTGAAATATAAATAATTTGTGGTCACTTGGAGGATTGTAATGAGTTAAAAATGTTGTGGGTTTTTGTTTGTTTGTTTGTTTGGTTGGTTGGTTAATCTTCCCATTGACTTGGGGCTCTAATACTTCTACCTTTAAATTGGAGCTAGCCCTGTAACTTTTTTTTTTTTTTTTTTTTTACCAGTAAAACATTGTGAAGTGAAATTCTGGGATATCCTAGGTTAGATTGTAAGAAGCCTTGTGGTTTTTTAACCAGGTCTCCTCAAACATTGTACTTTTTATGCTAAATAGACCCGAGGTTATATATAGCCCAGGTGCATAAAGATCTCCAGTGATCTCTGCCAAAGTGCTAAGTTTGTGAGTGAAGTAGTCTTGGCATGGCCAACATGCATATGAGAAAATGCTCTGCATCACTTGCCATCAGGGAAATACAAATCAAAACTACAATGAGATACCACCTCACACCAGTGAGAATGGGGAAAATTAACAAGGCAGGAAACAACAAATGTTGGAGAGGATGCGGAGAAAAGGGAACCCTCCTGCACTGTTGGTGGGAATGTGAACTGGTGCAGCCACTCTGGAAAACTGTGTGGAGGTTCCTCAAAAAAATAGACCTGCCCTACGACCCAGCAATTGCACTGTTGGGGATTTACCCCAAAGGTACAAATGCAATGAAACGCCGGGACTCCTGCACCCCGATGTTTATAGCATCAATGGCCACAATAGCCAAACTGTGGAAGGAGCCTCGGTGTCCATCGAAAGATGAATGGATAAAGAAGATGTGGTTTATGTATACAGTGGAGTATTACTCAGCTATTAGAAATGACAAATACCCACCATTTGCTTCAACGTGGATGGAACTGGAGGGTATTATGCTGGGTGAAGTAAGTCAGTCGGAGAAGGACAAACATTATATGGTCTCATTCATTTGGGGAATATAAATAATAGTGAAAGGGAAAATAAGGGAAGGGAGAAGAAATGTGTGGGAAATATCAGAAAGGGAGACAGAACGTAAAGACTGCTAACTCTGGGAAACGAACTAGGGGTGGTAGAAGGGGAGGAGGGCGGGGGGTGGGAGTGAATGGGTGACGGGCACTGGGGGTTATTCTGTATGTTAGTAAATTGAACACCAATAAAAAATTAAAAAAAAAAAAAAAAAAAGAAGTAGTCTTGGACTCTCTTGACCATTTATCTACGAGCCCTAAGTAATCCTGGTTGATGGCATGAGAAGTGAAAGAATCACTTTCTTGGATCCTGAATGAATTCTTGAAATTTTAGATATAATGATATGATTGTTGTTGTAATCCATCAAGCTTTAGAGCAGTCTATTATACTGTACTAGGTAATAGGAATAGTCATCAATTTTCCATTCTTTGTTGCCATCTCCTTTAGATGGTTGGGGGACAGCAAAGACTGCCTGAAATCTGTTGAGGGCAGGAGTACAATACTACAGAGGTACAAGTGTGTGTGTGTGGCATGAGGCACTGTATTTTGGACAAAATCAGAATTTTTAAAGATGTTAAGAAATAGAATAGTGGAGGAATTGGAAGCCAGATTGATCTGGATTTAGATATCATTTCTACCACTGATCAACTTTGGCCATTAGCTTAATCATTAAAGCTGGATCTCATAGCAAGACTGAATGTGACCCTGTGTGCATCCTCCTCATATCAAAAAGTCTTTATCGTTATATGAACCGAGAACATGGGTTTACTCAAATAAGGATCACTATAGTGGTTCTGTAGCAGAAAGAGAAAAAAATGGAGGGCATGTATTTATTTTTTAACTCTTGGTCTGTTCTTTTTACTCACTTATGTTTATTTTTTAAGCTTTTACTTAAATTCCAATTAGTCAACATGCAGTGTAACATTAGCTCCAGGTATACAATTTAGTGATCTGACACATACAACCCTTGGTGCTCATCACAAGTGCAGTTTTTAATCCCCATCACCTATTCAACCCATCCTCCTGTCCACCTCCCCTATAGTTAAGAGTCTGTTTCTTGGTCTGCCTCTCTCTCTTTTTCCCCTATGCTTGCTTTGTTTCTTAAATTTCGCATATGGGTGTAATCATATGGTATTTGTCTTTCTTTTACTGATGTATTTCACTTAGCTTAATACTCTCTAGCTCCATCCATATATTTGCAAATTACAAGATTTCATTCTTTTTCATGGATGAGTAATATCTCATTATGTGCACACACACACACACACACACACACACACACACACCACATCTTCTTTATCCATCCATCAATCACTGAATATTCGGGCTGTTTCTGTAATTTGGTTATTGTAGATAATGCTACTATAAAAAAATAGACACACGGATCAATGGAACAGAATAGAGAACCCAGAAATGAACCCACAAGTACTACATGTTCCATTAATCTTCACAAGAGCAGTAAACATTTCCAATGGAGAAGAAAAGGAGTCTTTTCAACAAAGAGTGTTGGGGAAACTGGACAGAAACATGCAAAAGAATGAAACTAGACCACTTTCATACTAGACACAAAAATAAACTCAAAATGGATTAAATACCTAATGTGAGACAAGAAACTATTAAAATCCTAGAGGAGAGTACTGACACTTACCTCTTTGACACTGGCCATAGCAACTTCTTACTAGATATGTCTCCTGAGTCAGGGGAAATGAAAGAAAAAATAAACTATTGGATCTTCATCAAAATAAAAAGCTTCTGCACAGTGAAGGAAACAAGCGGCAAAACAAAGGTGACCTACAGAATGGGAGAAGATATTTGTAAATGACATACCTGATAAAGGGTTAGTATCCAAAATCTATAAAGAACTTATCAAATTCAACACACACCAAAAAACAGGTAATCCAATTAAGTGGGAAGAAGATATAAATAGACACTTTTCCAAAGAAGACCTCCAGATGGCCCACGGACATTCAGCATCAGGGAAATACAAATTAAACTACAAAGAGAGATCACCTCACACCTCTCAGAATGGCTAAAATCAACAACACAAGAAACAACAGGTCTTGGCGAGGATGTGGAGAAAGGGGAGCCCTCATTGACTGTTGCTGGGAATGCAAACTAGTGCATTCCGGAAAACAGTGTGGAAGTTCCTCAAAAAAGTTAAAAATAGAATGACCCTAGAATCCAGCAATTATACTACAAGATATTTACCCAAAGAATACAAAAGTACTAACTCGGAGGTATAGCTGCACCCTGATATTTATAGAAATACTATTTACTTACTTATATTTAGAACCATTTGCCAAATATCAAAAGGTGTCTTGAGGCCAAAGGTAATTGAGATCCCTTGTTCCTGAGAGCCTATACAGGGGTTTACATATGCCCTCATATCATGTCTAGAATTAATAAAAAACCTATTGATGGTCAGCGTGGTCACCTTGCTGACAAGATAACAGTCTCTGGTCTAGCAGAGATAGTGGTCTCTGAGACTGCACCTTCCAGATGAGTTCACATCTTCCAGACTCCCTTTTCCCTGCTCTTCTTTCCAAGCAACTTCCCAATCCTTGCCAACATAGGAGTGGGTGAGCTTATAGTGCAGATTTTGAGATGAGTTGCAGAGGATCCACCTCTGAGCTACAGCCTCGTGTCCAGCTTCACCAGTGCAGGTAATGCCCTCACTTCCCAGTAGTCCTGAGAATCACCTGGGCTGCATTAGCTTAATCGGGTTACCGTGTGTGACCACAAAATTACTTTTGGGTTTCGATATTCCTTTTCTCGGTAATGTTTTAAATTCTATATATCTCACAACATTTTTTTTAAAGATTACTCATTTATTTGAGAGAAAGAGAAACAGAGAGAGAAAGTGAGCAGAGGGAGGGGCAGAGGGAGTCCCAAGCAGACTCCGTGCTGAGCTCAGAGCCTGACTCCAGGCTCCATGATCTGACCCTGAGATCATGACCTGAGCCCAAACCCTGAGTTGGTCGCTTAATGGTCTAAGCCACCCAGACACCCCTCTATCTCACAAAATTCTTAGGAGAATTAAATACGTCCTGGAGAAAGCAGTTACTGCCATGCCAGGCATATGCATTGCATATTCTCAAGAAATTGGTCAAGTATGGAACAGGGTTGGTAGAAGTATTCGTTGTGACAATGACAGTATGAATCATGGCAAACCGATAGCCTACTTGCTGTGTGCCAAGCGGCATTCTAAGCCCCGCGTGTAGGTTGAGTCCTTTAGACTTCATGATAATGCTGCCAACCAAGGTGGTCTTGTTATTATCTTCAGTTTAAGATAAGAAAACTGATGCATATATGAATTAAGTAACACGCCCAGTTGACACAACCACTGCTGTTACTGGTGCTGGTAATTATGATGGAGGCGAAGGGGACAGGCAGTAAGGAGAAAATAAAAAAAGAGGGAGATGGAAAGATGGGAGAATGGGAGGGAGGTAAGATACAATGAGGCCATTACCTACTGTATTTCTAGAGTCAGGGAATAGACATTCCTCCTTTTGATATTTAGTGAGACTATAAAAGACATAAAAGGCAATTTTAACTTCTAATTTGAAAGACAAAAATGAGGGACTGCACGTACATTCATAAAGCCAAGGGTCTTGCTTTATAGATATCTATGCTCACGTCGCACTGCTCTAATCAATTCATTTGGACAAACAGGAAATGTAACCAGGCAACCACGGGAAACCAAAAAGATCACAGTTAGGATTTGGTAAGAAGTGGAATGAATTTGAGTGTTCTTTACTGCTGGAGCTATAATTATAGGTTTTAACTACCTGCAGGAGGTTACGAAGGTAAAGGGAATGGAATAATTCAGCATGAGTCAAAAATATATATATATCATTGAGTGGGGTGCGAGAGAATGTTTATATAAGAAATAATCATTCTTATTAACTTTTATCCGAGGCAATTTCATAATTGATCTAAAAATGTAAGTGATAAAGTAATGTTTGCACTTCTCCTAGAAGGAAGATTCTCTTTAAGAACAGTGATATCTGTAATTTGTCATGAAAAACACTTTCCCCCTGCCTTCATCCTCTCTCTGCACCACTTCAAAGGAAATCAAGCACTTATAGGCATTTCAAGAGATATTTGTGTCTGTTAGAACAGCATCTCCTAAAATTAAGTCAGCAGGTTAATTATATCAGAATCACATTATAAATAAGGATTCTTGGACTCCAGCAAAGATGTGCTATAACAATCTCTGATTGTGGGTCCCAGGAATCTTGCATTTTTAATAAGCAACCTAGGTGATTTTATTTCATTCCGTAAAGTTTGAGAATAAAATTAATTTAAGAAATTTTTATGGAACAATCAAAAACTTCTTTGAGTACAGCTCTCTGAGCATAATTTGGGGTTGCTAAATAGTTTATCCCTCATGAACTGAAATTATTCTCTTAGAAAGATTGTCTTTTTTTTTTTTTTTCTTTTTTTTAAGGAGAAGCAGGCTCCATTCAGGGAGCCTGATGTGGGACTCAATCCTGGAACTCCAGGATCATGCCCTGGGCTGAAGGCAGACGCTAAACCGCTGAGCCACCCAGGTGTCCCAAAACATTGTCTTTTTAATACAAAATAATCAGCTTAATGGTCTAAGTCCTCTTAGTCCTCAAGCAGATTCCCCAGTCAGGGGAGATTCCCAGACCCTGAGGTCATGACCTGAACAGAAACCAAGAGCTGGATGCTTAACCAACTGAGCCACCCAGGCGCCCTTGGATCTATATTATCATTTGAAAACATTTTTTTCTCATTAAAAACAATTTATGCATGTTGATGAAATTTAAAACAAAGTTTAACTTAATAAGGGATCCCTAAATTCAGATTTCTACATTTACCTAATCTCCTTTGTGGACAGAAACTCAAAGTCATTTTACTTTTTGAAAATAAATATGATTAGGCATCCTATTTACTTATTTGGTGATTGTGTGTGTGTGTGTGTGTGCGCGGATTACATTTGTGCATGCAATATATATTATTATTACTGGAAAATTTGAAAATGCAACATTTTTAAAAACAGTGATATAAACAATTACTACGTTGGGTTATCCCAATAAGGATTTTATTACACATTATTGAAATATCTTTCTTCAGAGAAGTTCAAGAAAGTTTTGAACATTTTATAAAAAAAATTAATAATTGGACACCTGAGTGGCTCAGTGGTTGAGCATCTACCTTAGGCTCAGGTGGTGATCCTGGGATCCTGGGATCGAGTCCCACATCGGGCTTCCCTGCATGGAGACTGCTTCTCCCTCTGCCTATCTCTGTCTCTCCCTATGAATAAATAAAATATTTTTAAAAATAATAATAATGCATACACATATATATTTGAGTAAACAGAATTTTGTTTAATTTAAATTCAATATATAGTACATCATTATTAAATAGAATTTTTAAAGAACCAAATTTTCAAGTCATATCTAAGCTCTGAGGTGTGGGATATCTCCTATTAGAAATTCTATTTATCAATGACTAAATGAGAGAATATTCACAAGAACAAATAAGCAAATTTTGTGTGATTTTTTTACACTAAGAATTTTAAGACAAAGTGATTCTATACCCAATTTTCACTAAATATATTTCATGCAAATGAAGTATACAATCTGACCCTAGGCGACACAATTGTATGTATGTGTATAAATGTGTGAGTATGTGTGTGTTAGTAATTCGGTCTACTGAGCTTAGAATGCTTCACTATGAATCATTTGCTACCATTTTTTACTAGGGGGTCATGCGAATAAGTTCAAGCCTATAAAAGTCTGACCAGTGAGCCCAAATCCTCCTTTCCCAGCTGATGACAACTTTTAAAGAATTAGGCCAGTATCACTGTATATGACCTATTCTTTTCCTCCAGGCCCTGATAGCTTTTTCTCCACAATAATTTTTCAAAACAAACACTAAAAATCTACCCGCTCTCATTTAAGACAAGTATTATAAAATGTATTACTTTAAAAAAATAAATGTAATTTTTATTTTGAAAAAAAACTACAGAAAGGATGACTGTGTATTGAAACTCCATACTATTACTCAGTTTTGACAATTATGCAAGCATTGCTTCATATGTTTAAACTATTCTCCTTTGCTCTCCGATTAAAAAAAAAAAAATTCCTTTAAACATTTGAAAATGTAGCACCAGCACCGTAGCATCTAACTCCTACCCAGCCACATTGCATATCTATCTTCTATCATCATCTATCTATTTCAATGTATTTGACTTATTATGTATATAATACAAACTTAAAAAGACTTTTCTTACTAACCAATGTCATTACCACAACTAATATAGTTAATAATAATTAAAAATTCTATTCTTGGAATTTTTTGGCTCAATGAGATACTCGAATTAACATGACCTAAGTAGTCATCTTTCGCGTGGACAGGTATGGGAAACGAACAGAGCCTTCCAGCAAGGAAGAAACCCATATGTTTCTTCAACAGGTATCCTCGCATTTGTCCATATAACGGACCAGGGGCGATCTCTGTGTTTCTATGGAAGTGTCATCTAAGGTATAAGAGCATGAGATCCTCCAGGTAGAGGCTGGAGCCATCCTAGCTTAGAAACTTCATAGTCCAAGGAATTCCAAGTTATGGGAGACTCTTCACTCCAGCAAGACCAAGGCTCTGGTTGCCCCATATTTATGGTTCATTCCTAGACCTCCTCAATCAGATGCAATCTACCAGTGTCAGGGTGACTTTGCTAAGCAATATTGCCAGAACAGCGGACATTTCATTTTTACTGGGCTTCTGGGAGAGTCGAGCTAGAAGCATCTTGAGCCAAGGTCAATTTTTCATGTAAAAGGGGAAAAGGATTTGTTGACCCTTTACTCAGAGTTCACCTACAAACACTTATTCCTTTGACATAAAAAAGCAAGTCAATACACAACTGACCACCAGGATTGAAACTATCAAACAAGTATTAGTATTCCTCCATTCTCAAATCAATTGGACTTTATGGGGGGGAGGGGGTAATTAATGTTACAGGGTCTTTTATATCCTAAGGATCACGAGGCAGATTTACATTAAAAAATCACACTAAATGAAAGTAGAGAACACAAAAAAGCA
The DNA here is from genome assembly GCF_053574225.1 of Canis aureus. NCBI lineage: Eukaryota > Metazoa > Chordata > Mammalia > Carnivora > Canidae > Canis > Canis aureus. The sequence continues at coordinate 1,933,471 of NC_135613.1, forward strand.
GAAAGCAGGGCATCTTTTGTTGTATCCCCTTTAACCTGAGTGTCTTTCAAATATTACATCAGCCAATGTGGTATTTCATTACATCTGAAGGCACAGTTACAGCCCTGTCAAAAAAGAACAGTATTATTATTATTCTAGTTTCACAGTTAAAGCTCAAACTGCAATCCCAAATTTAATGTTGGGTACAGGGCTAAATCTGTGTTTAATTTCAATATTTAGGAATTACTCTGTAGGTGCAGCCTTAGCACTCCTAAATTTAGCAGAGAAATTCCCATGCAGCTGCGGAAAGGCCTCCGTATTACTGCCGCTGTCGTCCTAAGACGTTGTTCAGGGCGTGTTTGGGCCACACCCCGCACATGGGGATAGGATAGTCCAGAAAGATGTCTCTTTGTAGTACTAGAATTTTGGCAATTTGCTGCTGATGCCAATAAAGCCACTCTAGATGCCAGGCCATTCTGTAGTCTTCCTCGCATCGTGTTCTGGCACACAGCATTTTTCTCACTTCTTGTCTCCAGCACGGTGAGGCTCAGAGGCGCTTTCCAATAAAGTGGAGCCTCAGGGCAATTGCATCCAACACACTAACTCCAGCCTCTTGAACTGTCTGCATCCACAGTCACCAACAAGGGATCTGCAAGTTTGAGTATCCACTCTGGCCTCTCAGTTCATGATTTGACCTGTTTCTACTGGAATCTCCACAAATGGCATTGATACACTTGTGTCCATGCAGAACCACGCCGGCCAGCCACGCTGCAGTTGAATTTCTGGCCAGGTCAGTATCAGGGCTGATGGGGACACTGAGCAGTATTTCTTCTCAGTATAAATTTGCTTTACCCAGGTCTTCCTTCAGTCCCCAAAATGGGACTATCTATCCCTTGTCACCTGCTACAGAATTTAGGTGGATTGACCCCCAACTGAGGCATTTATTTTACTTTATTATCATAAAGTTCCCAATTTACTTTTTTCTATTTACACTGCCTCAACCAAATATGGTTGATTATCCAAAAGTCTAGACCACTGCTGACATTTTTTTGCGGAATTAACTCCGGGTGGCCATAGGCTCAACTACATAATCAAACTCACAAGATCCAAATAGACCACTTTTGGCAGAAGCTTCCCTCAGAAGGGCACGCAGAGGGCAACTGTGTGATAGTCATGGAGCCCCAGCAGCAGGGTGGGATAAGGGCAGTATCCTCAGTGGTTAATCTCAGGAGTAAAGCCATTTTCTGCCTCCAGCCACATAATAGCACAGGTAAAAGAGGACAAATCACATCAATTAAAGCAGAACCTACAGGCCTAGAGATTCTTTGTTCCAAAGAGGAGACAAATCTGTAACATTTGTGTGTGCACACCCATAATGGGTCCTGAAAAAGTACACACCCAGTCGCAAGAATACTCTCACTGATCAAGACCGAAGTCTCTCTCCAGGTACTTGGCATTCACTCACAGTCTTCTCAGTCCAGGTGAAGACTCTCTACCATGGGTAATTTTTAGCATAAACAGTGTTGCCTGAAAACATACCTGACATTTTATCTTTATTAGACCATCAGGGAAATATAAGTAGAAGCATCTTAACTAAGCGCCAATTTTTTTTCATGTAACAGAAGATCAATTTGGTAAACTAATTACACAAAGCAATTTATTCATATTTTAAATTTTGTATCCAGCCCATAACTTATTTTTTTCTGTTTGTTTCAGTAAGACAAATAAAAGGAAATTTCTTGTAGCCAGAATTGCAAGCTCCATAAATTGTTGTGGTCTCCCAAGAACTTCTGTAACTCTTGCTTCTACTTATTCCTTGGTAGCCCACCATCCTACCAAGACAGGGATGATGACAGCCAGAGTTGTCCTGATGAGACGACCCAGAGCCCAAGAATAACCCTCTAATATTCAACTTATTTTACTAGTATTACAGAATTGAAATACCGCCACTTAACATGGCCACTGCTAACAACTTCATTTGTCAATCCACACATTTAATATAGTTGACACTCTATAATGTTTAGAAAGCAGTGATGCTTTTAGTGAAGTCGGCTATTCATTGCATTTTTGACAGTAAGTATAATCGAGGGATTCTTATATTATCTGTGTTTTGTGTGTATATGTGTGTGTGGGTTTGGTAGGTGCTAGAGATAAAGGTGGCCAAGAAAGACAGTCTCATGCCCTCTGGCGTGTAGAATTAAATGAGGCAATGCAAATGTAATTAGCATTCTGCATGAGATCCAGGGTGCTGCTGGTTGAGGGCAACATATACACTGAGTGAAAAACAGAGGTTTGAGGTCCCTCCTTCCTTTTAAAATAAGTTTACTTTCCTTCTTTTTTTTAAATTTTTTAAAATTTTATTTATTTATGATAGGCACACAGTGAGAGAGAGAGAGAGGCAGAGACACAGGCAGAGAAAGAAGCAGGCTCCATGCACCGGGAGCCCGAAGTGGGATTCAATCCTGGGTCTCCAGGATCGCCCCGTGGACCAAAGGCAGGCACTAAACCACTGCGCCACCCAGGGATCCCACTTTCCTTCTTTACCTAATCATTCTTAGACTTTCTTAACAGCAATCTAAAAGGTAAAACCCAGGATTATATTAGATTGTTTTTAAGTTAGAAACGTTCTCTCTGTGAGGCAAATATAAGGTCTGTTCTTAAAATCTGAAATCTGTCAACATAAACCAGTTAAATTTGACATATGATAAATTACTGATTTTTTAAAAAGATTTATTTACTTACTTCAGAGAGAGAGAGAGAGAGCATGAGCATGAGAGGGAAGGGCAGAGGGAGAGGATTCAGGAGAATCTCAAGCAGACTTCCTGCTCAGGGTGGATCCCAACATAGGCTTGATCTCATGAACATGAGATGATAACCTGAGCAGAAACCAAGAGTTGGACGTTTAACAAACTGAGCCACCTAAGTGGCCCAATAAATTACTCACTTTTAATAACTAATGGCTGCTTCTTTTTTAATGAGTTGGGGAATATCTTCAGGTTTTGTTGTTTATTAAGAAGCATATTTTTCTAACATAAATAAATAAATATATATTATATATATTCAAAGTAAATCAGAAGGATCTTTATTCATCATTTTAGACTAGACTATTATAAAACTTTTAAATATCTACATTAAAAATCTGAAATGTTTTCTTCTATTATATCTTTTAATATTTATTTCTTCTTTTTTTCTCTTTCTTTCTTCTTTCTTTCTTTCTTTCTTTCTTTTTTCTTTCTTTCTTTCTTTCTTTCTTTCTTTCTTTCTTTCTTTCTTTCTTTCTTTCTTTTTCTTTCTTTCTTTCTTTCTTCTTTTTTTTTTTTTTTGGACCAGATTTCATTTTTGAAAAAAACAAAAAACAAAACAAAGAAACAAACAAAAAAAACATTTATCTCTGTGTTGGCTTTCTATTCTTTGACTTAATAGAGAAAATCATACTCTTCTTTGATGATGTTCCTACATTAATTTTGGGAGACATTTCCTAGGTTATCCATTTTATCCTTTGTGACTTCCAATTGGGTCTTAATTATGTCATTATTTTATTTGTCTCTCATCAAATTTTCTATTACCTCAAGTCTCTTTATAGTTTCTGTCTCCTCATTTTGTACTATTTCATTGTCCTTTCTTATTCTTTTTAACTGTGAGCTTTTTCATTGCCTTTTTATTTTAGCCTATCCTGCCCTTAGAGAATAGAACTAATCCTTTTCTACTCTTTTCTTTGCTTATCATGTTTGCCTCTGCACATTTGAGAATATTGTAAGTTCTCAAACTTGATTCTGGTCCTCTAGCCAAAGCCCTTTCAGAGATATAATATTTCTCTGAATCTCCCAATCATGCTTTTCCCCCTAATTCTGCACAACTGCTCGATTGAACCATGACAAGATGAGGATTGAGTGCTTTCAATTTGATGAGTGAATCACTGGTTTCTGTTCTTTTGGCAATTATTGAGACATTAGGTACCTGGTCTTCTATTACCTCTGGGCACCAGATTAATGTACAGTGTTTCTAATATAAGTGTCTTTTTTCTAGTAAGCTTTTTCCTAATATCACCTCCTTTGTTCTTTTGTTTTTACTATGAAGTTCCTCCATGGGCAACCTCATCCATTTTCATGGATTTCATTTCCACCTTCATGTTAATGGCTTCTAATCATCATCTCTATTATTTTCTAAGACCATGAGTTCCTTGTTAAATATCTCTACAGTGATATTCCCAAAATAGACCCAACGCAGTCTGAAATAGAACTATGGTCCCTTTTTATAAATGATCCTATCTTCCAGTAAATTGTATCACGTGATATTTAGATACAATTCACCTTTCCCTAATTAGGGTGCTTGCTACTTCTGTTAAAAACCATTCATTCACACATATGCTTATCAAGGGTCATAAAAAACCAAACTTGCTCTTAAAATGATTTTTATTAGAGAAAATAAAGTGTTTTTTTATTAGAAATGTAAAAGGTTATAGCTTAAAATATGTAAAAGTTTAATATGGTGTTAAATTTGTATTTGGTTCTAAAGAGAAGATTCAGTATAATTGGAGTGTCTTACCTAATCTTTTGAATGGTCTCCATAAGTATAAAAGAGATACAGAAAGAAAATGAGTTTACTCTTTATCTAACTCTTTCATTTCCCTTCATCAGAGACATTCCTGCCTCTACTCTGGGTCTGAGCCTGTGTTTTTCCTGTGATTTCCTTTTTCTTTCTTTTCCTGCAATTTCCACTGAGACGTTTAAGTGCAGACAAAGAAGAGCTGCATCTTTTGCCTCCTTAATATATATGTTTAATGACTTATGATAAAGTAATCATTGTACCTTAATAATCAAGAGACTTGAAAAGGGCAATTATCACTTAGTGTGCCCCTTAGTTCACACAATTAAAATGAAGACAAGAAGGGCAGCTGGCTAGCTCAGTTGGTTGCGCATCTGCCTTTGGGCTAGGCCATGATCTCAGGGTCCTGGAATCAAGTCTTATGTGGGGCTCTCTGCATGGTGGAGAAGACTTCCTTTCCCTCTGTTCCTCCTCCTCTCTCTCTCTTTCTCAAATACATAAATAAAATCTTTTTAAAAAATAAAAAAATAAAATGAACAGAAGATATGTCATATCCATTGGGGTCTAAGGTAAGATTTAAAAAATGCTAAATTAAATGCCAAATTAAACCCAGAAGCCAAAGAGCTGCAGTCCTTCCTCAAGTAAAATGTTTATGTAAAGTTTTGATATTTGATTTTTTTTAAAGATTTTATATATTTATTCATGAGAGACTCAGAGAGAGAGGCAGAGACACAGGCAGAGGGAGAAGCAGGCTCCATGCAGGGAGCCCCATGTGGGACTCGATCCTGGGTCACCAGGATAGGCCCTGGGCTGAAGGTGGCGCTAAACTGCTGAGACACCTGGGCTGCCTGATATTTGTATATTAATCCTTGTCTTATAATAAACACAAACTAATTTCAGAAGAATCATTTTATACATTGTTATACTTGTTAACTCAGTTAAATCTTCCCGAGCTTGGTAACTTCAAAGAGATAATTAGTTTCAAAATTATCAGATGAATTAGATCTAATTAGTGTTACTTCATAAGTAGTAACAATGAGGGAATTAATTAATCTCGGAGTGAAAGTTAGATGTATGATTTTTGCAGAACTTGAACACTGTATTTTAAAACATGGACATATATAAAAATTTCATGATTCTTTTTCTGAGTTTACTCTAGTTGCTATAAAATTTTGCTAAATTTTACCTTTTAAATGCTTGATGGTTCTTGTTGGGTGCAATCATGAACTAAGCTAGGTGCATTTCTTCAGGATATTGAAATAATCACATTTTATATGAGCATATTGTCATGAGGGACAAAAAGGACATGCTAACCATATAAGAGTGCCAGTTTTGGTTTTTAAAACTGGGCCGCAGAGGAAGACATAGACATGGCCAACATGCATATGAGAAAATGCTCTGCATCACTTGCCATCAGGGAAATACAAATGAAAACTACAATGAGATACCACCTCACACCAGTGAGAATGGGGAAAATTAACAAGGCAGGAAACAACAAATGTTGGAGAGGATGCAGAGAAAAGGGAACCCTCATACACTGTTGGTGGGAATGTGAACTGGTGCAGCCACTCTGGAAAACTGTGTGGAGGTTCCTCAAAGAGTCAAAAATATACCTGCCCTACGACCCAGCAATTGCACTGCTGGGGATTTACCCCAAAGATACAGATGCAGTGAAACGCCGGGACACCTGCACCCCGATGTTTATAGCAGCAATGGCCACAATAGCCAAACTGTGGAAGGAGCCTCGGTGTCCAACGAAAGATGATGGATAAAGAAGCTGTGGTTTATGTATACAATGGAATATTACTCAGCTATTAGAAACCACAAATACCCACCATTTGCTTCAACGTGGATAGAACTGGAGGGTATTATGCTGAGTGAAGTAAGCCAGTCGGAGAAGGACAAACATTATATGTTCTCATTCATTTGGGGAATCTAAATAATAGTGAAAGGGAATATAAGGGAAGGGAGAAGAAATGTGTGGGAAATATCAGAAAGGGAGACAGAACGTAAAGACTGCTAACTCTGGGAAACGAACTAGGGGTGGTAGAAGGGGAGGAGGGCGGGGGGTGGGAGTGAATGGGTGACGGGCACTGGGGGTTATTCTGTATGTTAGTAAATTGAACACCAATAAAAAATAAATTAAAAAAAACTGGGCTGCTACTTACATAAATGACGAAAAGAAATAATACATTTTCATTGCAAGATACAAATCTGTTAGAATTTTCCCAATGTCACCCTGATTTTCCTTTTCTGCCCCATTTCCAATTATACTCGTCTTTTACAAATATCAGTACACTTCCTCCTCACTCCATTTGTAAGTATTCTTTCTTTTCTTTGAATTTAATTGCACTTAGTACAATTTTAAAAACAAACATATACAAATGCAAACAATGATTAACATGATTACTTATTTTCTCTTTTGCTAATACTGACCTATTTGAGTGCAAATCACTTATTAAATTTTCCATTTTATTATATCTGGCACATGGCTAATTACATTTGCAAGTTTTCGAAGTTGGGTCTAAATTAAATTGGAAGCATTTGGGATTATTCTATTTGTTTAATCTGTAAACATGTGTCTATTCCTTTATTCCTCTAGTAATTGCTTTTTTAATATGAACTAATTATTAGTTGTTAAAATATATTTTAGAGTTGTCTTCCACTGTGTGATACAATTCAAGCTTAAGCAGCCACTTCACTTTCACCCTACACCTTCATATTTTAGAGGCTTTTTTTTCCCCAGCATAAACCATGGAGATTACTTGATCTCATTTTACATATTAAGAATCTGAGAGCTAGAGAGGTAACTTTCTAAAGGCCACACGATTTGTTAACAAATGTACACTATAATCTTTCATTTTTTTCTCATGTCTCACATAGTAATTAATGTCATATTTTAATTATAATTCCTGCTTCATAAATGTGTCAACTGATTACTAGAATGATTCCTGCTTTTTAAATTGTTAAGATTATTTAGTGGGTCTGTTATATTGTCCTGGTTATTTGTGCTGTAATGTAATAAGGTTAATTAGTGTTGTTTTCAGAGGAAAAAAAAATTGCTAAAAATGAATTTACTTGGAAAGAGCATCAGATTTTAAGCTTAAATTGCAACTAGTTATTAATGTTAATTTTATACTTCATTTTTAGAGTTTCTTTTTGCTCCAAATAAATTCTGAAATTTAGTGCTCATGATTAAAATAATAATGGTTCAATTTTTTTTTACTTTTCTAAGAGCATCCATTAATAAAATCTACTTATTTAAAATACCTATGTTGCATTTATTTTACTTTAAACCTATACAAATCTAACATATCCCACCACAGAAGTCCTATTTGACTACCTGTTACCCCTTATATAAAACCAAAATGTTTCCTTATCCGATTACTCTTCATAGCAATTCAAGCTAAAAACTTATTATTGTGGATGGATGCTTGAACACCAAAGTCAGATGCTGATGTGGTGAAGGAAAGGGAAGAAAAATGATTAATAGAGTATATATATGTGCATAGTATATGTATATACCAGTGTATGCAATTATATAAGTAGATATATTACATATGTGTATGTATTTACCTGTATTACATATAAATTATTTTGGAAATTCCCAATTACTTTGTCAACCCCAACACACTGAACCTCACTACATATTTTATAATTGGGATAAATTTTAGTACTTCAGAATACCTCAAGCTTTCTTGTTGCAGTTTATTTTTGCAGCCTTTATATATTCCTGCTTTAAGGAATAGAATCAACATAAACTATTATTTTGTGTGTGTTGTCTTTTCTCTAGAATGAAGTTTCCAAAGAGAGTAACCAGATATAAAAATATGTGCAAAGGGCAGGAAACAACTATATGTATACACACGAATTTTATATGCTAATGTACTATTGTGCACTATTTTATGCTATATATTATATATGCCATATAACATATATTATGTATATACTATATTATATTGTATACTTAGTATATAATATACATATGGTAGAGTATGTACTATATATAACGCTATATATTTATGCTTTTGTATATACCATGAGTTTTATTTTGTTTATTTTTTTCAAATTTTTATTTAAATTCTATTTAATTAACATACAGTGTAATATTGGTTTCTGGAGTGGAATTTAGGGATCCATCACTTACATAAACACCCAGTGCTCATCACAAGTGCCCTCCTTAATAGCCATCACCCATTTTGCGCCCCCCCACCCCCACCTCCCCTCCAGCAACCCTCAGTAGGTCCTCTATAGTTAAGAGTCTCTTGTGGTTTTCTTCCATCTCTCTTTTCTCTTTTTTTTCTTCCTTTATGTTCATCTGTTTTGTTTCCTGATTTCCATGTATGAATGAAATCTCATGGTATTTGTCTTTCTGTGACTGACTTGTTTTGCTTAGCATAATACTCTCTACTTCTAGCCACATCATTGCAAATGGCAAGATTCCTGTCTTTTGGATGGCTGAGTAATATTTCATCAGACATATCTATATCATCTACAACTATATATATATACCTCACATCTTCATCTGTTCATCAGTTGATGGACATTTGGGCTCTTCCCACAATTTGGCTATTGTTGATAATGCTGGTGTAAACATCAGGGTGCATGTGCCCCTTTGAATTAGTATTTTTGTATCCTTTGAATAAATATCTAGTAGTGTAATTGTTGGGGTCTAGGGTAGTTCTATTTTTAACTTTTTGAGCAACTTCCATATGGTTTTCCAGAGCAGCTGCACCCCACCAGAGCAGTTTGCATTCCCACCAGCAGTGCAAGAGAATTGCCCTTCCTTTCTCCACATCCTCACCAACATCTCGTGTTTCCTGTTGTTAATTTTAGCCATTCTGACAGGTGTGAGGTGGTATCTCATTGTGATTTTGTATCTCCCTTATGATGAACCTGTTGAGCATCTTCTCATAATCTGTTCGCCATATGGATGTCTTCTTAGAAAAATGTCTATTCATGTCTTCTGCCCATTTCCTAACTAGATTATTGGTAGTTGTGTGTTGTTTTACAAGTTATTTACATAAAGATGATGTCCTGTCTCACGTTTAGGTTTTTAATCTCTTTTGAATTTATTTTTGTGTATGTTGTAGGAAAGTGGTCAAGTTTCATCCTTCTGCATGTTGCTGTCCAGTTTTCACAACATTGTTTGTTGAAAAGACCATTTTTTCCCCATTGAATATTCTTGCCTGCTTTGTCAAAGATTAGTTGACCATATAGTTGTGGGTCCATTTCTGGATTCTCTATTCTGTTCCCTTGATCCATGTGTCTGTTTTTGTGCCAGTACCACACTCTATTGATGATCACAGCTTGAAACTTAGAAATGTGATGCCTTCAGTTTTGTTCTTCTTTTTCAGGATTGGGGCTTTAGGCTTTTGGGGTCTTTTGTGGTTCCATAGAAATGTTAGGATTGTTTGTTTCAGCCCTGTGAAAAGTGCTGGTGGTATTTTGATAGGGATTGCATTAAATGTGTATATTGCTTTGAGTAGTATAGACATTTTAACAATATTTGTTCTCCCAATCTGTGAGCATGGAATAGTTTTCCATTTCTTTGTGTCTTCCTCAATTTCTTTCATAAGTGTTTTATAGTTTTCAGAACACAGATTTTTTTTTTAAGATTTTATTTATTTATCCATGAGAGACACACAGAGAGAGGCAGAGACACAGGCAGAGGGAGAAACAGGCTCCATGCAGGGAGCCCGATGTGGAACTCGATCCCAGGACCCTGGGATCATGACCTGAGCCAAAGGCAGACACTCAACCATTGAGCCACCCAGGCATGTCTGCAGTATAGATCTTTTACCTCTTTGGTTAGGTTTATTGCTCGGTATCTTATGGTTTTTGTTGCAGTTGTAAATGGGATCAATCCCTTGACTTTCCCTTCTACTGCTTCATTATTAGTGTATAAAAATGCAACAGATTTCTACATGTTGATTTTGAATTCAGTGACTTTACTGAATTCATATATCAGTTCTAGCAATTTTTTGGTGAAGTCTTACAGGTTTTCTACAGAATATCATGTCATCTCTAAGTAGAGAAAAGTTTGACTCCTTCCTTGCCAATTTGGAAGCATTTATTTCTTTTTGTTGTCTGATTGCTCAGGCTAGGACATACAATACTATGCTAAATGACAGTGGTGAGAGTGGACGTCCCTGTCTTATTCCCGACTGTAGAGGCAAAGCTCTCAGTTTTTCCCCATTGAGGATGATATTAGTTGTGGGTCTTCATATATGGTCTTTATGATGTTGAGGTATGTTCCCTCTATCCCTACTTTGTTGAGGATTTTTATTGAGTGGATGTTGTACTTTGTCAAATGCTTTTTTCTGCATCTATTCAGAGGATCAGATGGTTCTTATCCTTCCTTTTATTAATGTGGTGTATCACGTTGATTGATATGTGAATACCGAACCACCTTTGAAGCCCAGGAATAAATCCCACTTGATCATGGTGAACAATTCTCTTAATGTACTGTTGGATTCGATCTACTACTGTCTTATTGAGAGATTTTGCATCCATGTTCATCAAGGATATTGGCCTGTGGTTCTCCTTTTTAGTGGGGTTTTGGTCTAGTTTTAGAATCAAGGTAATGTTAGCCATGCAGAATGAATTTTAAAATGTTCCTGCCTTTTCTATTTTTTGGAATGATTTGAGAAGAATAGCTATTAACTCGTCTTTAAATGTTTGGTAGACTTTCCCCATGGAACTGGCTTTGGCCTTCTGCTTGTTGGGAGAGTTTTGATTATTGGTTCAATTTCTTTCTTAGCTCGTTGTTCTTTCAATTTTTGTATTTCTTCCTTTTTCAGTTTGGGTAGTTTATTTGTCTCTAGGAATTTATCCATTTCTTTCAGATTACCTACTATGTTAGTATATAAATTTTGTAGAGTATTACCTTATTATCTACATTTCTGTGGTATTGGTTGTGATCTCTCCTCTCTCATTTGTGACTTTATTTGTTTGGGTCCTTTCTCTTTTTGATAAATCTGGCTAAGGGTTTATCAATTCTATTAATTCTTTCAAAGAACAAGCTTCTAGTTTCATTGGTCTGTTCTACTGATTTTTGTTTGTTTCAATAACATTTATTTATGCTCTAATCTTTATTTCCCTTCTTCTGCTGGCTTTAGCCTTTATTTGCCCCTTTCTTAGCTCCTTTAGGTATAAGGTTATATTGTGTATTTGAGACTTTTCTTGCTTCTTGAGGAAAGCATGTATTGCTACATATCGCCCTCTTAGGACTGTTTTTGCTGCATCCCAGACAGTTTGGACCCTGGGTTTTCATTTGAATTTGTTTCCATGTATCATTTTTTAAAATTTCTTCTTTAATTTCCTAGTTAACTCATTCATTACGTAGTCGGATGTTCTTTAACCTCCATGTATTTGTGGTCTTTCCAAATTTTCTTCTGGTTGACTTCAAGTTTCATACTGTTGTAGTTGGAATATACACATATTGTGATCTCAGTCTTTTTGTACTGGTTGAGACCTAATTTCTGACCCTGTATGTGACCTATTCTGGACAGTGTTCCATATGCACTCCTAAAGAATGTTTATTCTGCTGCTTTAGGATGAAATGGTCTGAATATATCTGACAAGTCCATCTAGTCCAGCATGTCATTTAAAGCCATTGTTTCCTGCTGATCTTCTGCTTAGATGATCTGTTTAAGTCCTTTCTATTATTGTGTTATTACAGTGAGTTTATGTTTGTAATTAATTGATTTATATATTTAGATTACCCTAATTGGGGAAAACCAAGAGTTTTAATTTCTTACATTGAGCTTTACTCAGAGAAATTATTTAAAATAAACTATGCAAAAATAAAATGTAAAAAAAAATGAACATTTATATAGATAAAATAATCCAAAGTTTAAAAATCCAGGAGAAATGATAGAAAATGTTGGTCTTAAGTTGCCAGAAGAAATAAAAGAGGGTAATGTTTAAAAGCCTCAGTTGTGTTTAACAAGAACAAGTACTTTTTCTAAGGCAACAAATTTATTAAGGTCAATGTTCAGTATCATTTAGCCATTATTCCTGACTTTTTCCAAAAGAAAAATTGCTTCAGAAAATATTACCAAATAGGGACGGCTGGGTGGCTCAGTGGTTAAGCATCTGCTTTCAGCTCAGGTCGTGATCCCGGGGTCCTGGGATGGAGTCCCGCATCCAGCTCCTTACAGGGAGCCTGCTTCTCCCTCTCCCTGTGTCTCTGCCTCTCTCTGTCTGTGTCTCTCATGAATAAATAGATAAAATCTTTAAGAAAAGATCTTACCAAATAGAATTGAAATCAATGATGAGTTTTATGGTGAAGATATGTTAGTGGAAATATTTTGCTGCAAAAGTATTTGAAAACCACAGATCCCATTCTAAAGGAAAAAAGCCATGAACAGTATTAAAAATGTTTGAGGATTAAATAATAATGGGAACTGTGTAGGCATGTGTTTGTGTGTGTGTGTGTTTATAACTTCATTTTAAAAGAACTTTTCAAAATTAGAATTAATAAAAGTGTCTGGTCAATGATGAATGAAGGTAGTTTAACAAATTTGGCTTCCCTGTTTATTAAACATAATCAAAGGAAGGATCATCTTATTTGTATGGCAGATTTGTCAAAATTGACACTGGAAATAATAGAGTAGTATCATTATTCATTTCTACAGTAGACAGATATACATGTGTATTTGTATCCCTTTTCTTCAGAAAATTTGTCATTATAATTAAAATATTAATACATTAATGTCATCTTCTGGTAGTGTAATATTTATTTCTATATTTTATTTAGCTCTGTGAGTACTTTATTACTTTATATGTATGATTATTTGTATATAAGAAGTTAAAAATCACTTTTCGGTTTCTGGCCACCGTCACTTCACTTCTTGATAATAGAGGGAGTAACTGTCATATAAAGGAGGGAGTGATAAAAACTGATCTCCTCCTGTGTCAGATATTCTAGGAGTGTCATTATATTTTAAATCAGTTTCATAACTTTACACACACCCAAACACCCACACACAGAAGACCCACATAACGGTACTCGCAGTTCTCCCAATATTCTTTGGTTTCTGATTCCCGTGGTAATACCTTCACAGTATCAGCTCTTACTTCCCGTCTTGTCCGGATTTGCATGCAGCTTTGCACACTGTGTGTCTCATGTCATTTTGAGCAAAGCTATCGTTTTCTGAAAATGAATATGGATACTTCTAGCCTTGGCCTTAGCAAAAGAATGTTGCTGGTTTTACTCATAGATGAAGGAGAGACAGAAAAGAACACAATTCTATTACATTTGAGGAACGGAACACAAGTACAGTTACCCAGAAGATAGGGTCTACAAAGAGCACGTGTATTAAGGTCTTGAGGAACAGTGGTAAATCGTGAGAGGTGTGGGACCACATACAGCTTTTTCTTCTCTAATTTGGCTTCTTTCTGCTGAGCATGGCTGTTTTTTCACCGTGTAACTTCTATTAAGTATCCTTTTTCCCATCTGTACATGCCCCGAATCTCTCTTTAGTGATCTACTCCTCCCTATAACCTAAACCCTGTCCACCCTGCTTCGCTGGCCCCATCATCTGAAGGTGGGCACAAGTTGGCCAGGAGTTCACTAATAGGAATTGGAGACCCCCAGCCCTCATTTTGAGGACATGGAAGCCCCATAAAAGCACAAGCCTCTGCTAGCTAATTGTCCAGTTCCTATCCTTTCTGAGAGTCAGTTATTCATTTCTCCCTTTTAGTGTGTAATTTATTCTGAATCCTTCCGGTCATTTTCCCTGTATTTTTATTAATGCTGCAGAGTTGATTTCCATTGCTCATAAATAAAGAACCGGGGGAGTGTCTGGGTGGCTTAGTCAGTTAGGTGTCTGACTTTGCTTCAGGTCAGGGTCTCAGGGTCCTGGGATGGAGCCCAGGACATGCTCAGTGGGAAGTCTGTTTGTTGCTCTTTCCTTCCCTCCCACTCATGCTCTGTCTTTCTTGAATAAATAAATAAAATCTTAAAAAAAAAAAAAACAGTTGATATAAACATCAACTAGCACAATGTCTGAAACCTGGGCTGTGTTTACTAAATATTTGCGAGATGGATGGATGGATGGATGGGTGGATGGATGAATGAATGAACAAATTGATTTTCTCTGATCTGCCAACATACTGATCTAAGAGAAACCAAGACTACTAACCTGAAAATTCAAACTCCCTAGCTTGTCAAAGGCCACGGGAACTCCTGCTGGAAGAAACCAGAAATAAATTTCTGTCTACATGGACCTGACTTGGATAAAATAGCATTAAATCATCACTAGATAAATGTTTAAACCTAGAATAAACGAAACCCCTCACATGAATGAGTGAATGTACCCTGGAAGCAGTATGCACAGCTATAGGATTTTCTCTATGAAGCTCATGGCAAAACCCTGGCAAGTTTGTGCCTCGCCCTTGTCAGGATCCTAAACCGAGTTAGGAGTCCTGGCCACGTGGAAACATGATGCCATCTCAGGGATCACATCTTTTTCCAAAGCACCATTTTATAATTTTGAGGGAAGTTTTAGCACTTTGCACCTGGGACCATGACTATAGTACAAGAGTACACCTTATCCATCCCTTTTATTCTTAAAGGGGTTTCCTCCCGCCTAAATTACTCTCTGCTTGGTTATTAGCAGTATCACGGAGGTGAAATGAACTTCACTTCCTTCATGAATACTCCTCCAAGGAAAACATATTTTAATATGTTTAATAGTCAATTAAAATATCTGAAGTGTTTTTATTTCATAGCCCTTTAGAGGAAATATATTTAAAGTGTTTCTTCAAGTAATGATCCCGTTTTGACATTAGAGCGGTGTATCTGTGAAGAAGATAGCATTCGCTGTTCAATGACTAGTGTTACATAAAATGTAAATACAAGCTTATCTAAATGCAGCTATTAGCATGAAAATGCTTCACTATAGTATGCATTTGGGGAAAAGTAAACATATAAAAAAGTAAATTTACATTGATTGACTCAGAGGTACCTCTTGTAATGTGATAACAATTTAAAAACATATTCCCCCTATAATTCAAGCATTCCGAATACGGTTAGTTGCAATCCAATTAATGTAATGTACATGGCATTTTAGGTTCATTTCAGAGTGGCAGTACTTATGATGGAGCCGCCACTAAAACAAACAGTCTCAAATTTTTATGACATTCCTTTGTAGCAATTTCTGGAAAGATTTAATATTACTGAATCCTTAGCCAATTCCTCTTCCTATCGCCAAACTATAGAATGGGAAAAAACGATAATAAAAGGGTGAAAAAATAAAAGCTGGTATAAATTCCTGTGTTAGTGAAACTTTTGTGTTCCAGTGCAAGTCAAGAAACCCAGGAGGTTATATGCAAATATTTACTTCTGCTGAGAAAAATGTGTGCCAGAGATTCGGCTCTGCCAAAGGGTAAAGACAAAGAAGCATGTTTTAGATACTTTGCATACACTCATTCAATCTGCAAATGTAGATGCTGGCAATGAGACAAGTGGACAATGACGAGGCTTGCTTGTGTATCTCCTCTGGCAAGGCCAAAGCCCAAGCAGCGGGTCTTCGGGTTGATTAGGGAGCGTGGTTCTGAAGGTGTCCATGCAGCTCCTCCCTCCCCTCCTTCACTTCCCTCCTCCTCTTCCTCTCCTGTCTGCTCTGCCTTCCCTACCCCTTCCAAATCTCTGTGTTAAACTCAGTGTCTTTCTGTCTCTCGTGTGTGTGTGTCTCTCTCTCCCATGAGAATTGGACTTAGTGGATAGGGTAGTTTACACTACTATATAATAAATGTACTGTTGAAACTCAGTAGTTCTATTTTTGTTTGTTTGTTTGTTTTGCATTTCTTTGACTTCCCGGTAGATCCAAAGCAGGTGTCTGGCTCTTTACTCTGACTCTGAGTCTTTACTCAAACCAACAGACGTGCTGCCATTTGGATTTTGTGAACTGCCACAGGAAGGGAAGAACCGGAGTGGGGGCAGAGATCAGCTCTTCGTGTCAGAAAACCCTGAAACAGCACTTGCCACTTCCACTCACCGGATGGTGGCCACTGTTTCTACGACATTAAGCAATTTTTTTATGCCTTGTTTCATGGAATTTTAACACTAATCACATAGGCTCTTTTTAATGTTCTGTTTTGTTATATTAAATTCCAGTTGGATTGCCCTGTGGTTGGAGAGTATGACATGTACTATCAGATTTTTAGTATTGGTTGAGGTTGTTTTGCGGTCTTTTATATGGAGACCTTAAATATCTGTGTGTGTTTAAATCTATGTGAATTCTCTGACTATTGATATATGGTTTTGTCAATTTCTTTTAAGATCAAACTTGATGATGGTTTTGTTTCCATTTTCTTACTGGAAAGGTGAGGTTTTTCCTATAGAACAAAAGGGCCCCATCTTCCAACCCTGAATCAAGATGTATGATCATTTCCCACTATAGTTCTAAGTATTCAATATTTTTTTAGCACAATGACTTAGACATCTGTGTAATTAAACATGAAAACTAACTACTTTTTTTTTTTTTTTAAGATTGTATTTATTTATTTATGAGAGACACAGACAGAGAGAAGCAGAGACACAGACAGAGGGAGAAGCAGGCTCCATGCAGGGACCCCGGCATGGGACTCGATCCCGGGACCCTGGAATCACGCCCTGGGCTGAAGGCAGGTGCTCAACCACTGACCCACCGAGGTGCCCCAAAACTCACTACTTTTAATATTAGGTGATGTTATGAGTCTTTTCTTAAATTTACAAATGAGGAAATTGAGTCACAGAGAAGGTAAATGTGCTGCTTAATGAAAGTGCATTCGACTCCAAACCTCTGTGCTAATAATATATAAAAATTAATAAATCTGGCAAGAAGATACTTATTAAATTTCCCTAAAATTTCAAATGCAGAAGGAAATTAATATTGATTTTTCTCTAATAATCTTTTTTTTATATAATCTTTTAATATATGTCTCAATTTAAGTATGTATGCTCCTTTTAGCCAATTTAACTTCAACATTCATTTCTTTTTAATTCAGTAATAAACATGATTGAATTTACTATACTGTATGGATTGTCACAAAACAGGCAATCCAGTCAAATTAATATGACAAGGATGCAAAAGAGACTCCCAAATAAAATCAAAATATGCCATAATATTTCATCATGTTCTAAATATTACATGTTGCAAATATACTGGAGTTAGGATTAAAAGTCCAATATCACTGTAATATGCCATATTTCTTTGGATTCCTTAATTTAATCTAGGACAGAGATAAAATTACATAATCAAAAAGCATTTTAATTATAGAAAAGCAGAGATTACTAATAAATTTAAACAATCTATGTATTTTTGACAATTTTTAAATGATGAATAGGAGAAGAATTTTTCAGGGAATTTATGACCAATATCATTTAGAAAATGTAACTTTTTTTTTTTTTTTTTTAGAAAATGTAACTTTTCCTGTCTTAAACACACACACACACTCACAAACACAAATTCATAATGTTATAACTGTGCCAGGAAGTCAGGATCTTTGCTTAGAGGATTTATATCTCTGGGGCACTTAGATTTCAAATCATTTTGATTCTGATTTCACATACCTTTAAAAATTCATGCTTTGAAATAACAAAGTCTAAAACCTATAGAATTACTTTTGTTATAAATAAGTAATCAAACTAATAGTTGGCATATTCCTAATGTCTTAAAACATTTTCTTTCAAGGTAATGGTTCAACTCTAGTTTCAGAATTCGACTGATGGCCTTAGGCAATGAAGTATGGTTAAGGTAGAAGAGTAAGGATTTACTTGGACTTTCTCAACTCTTCTGCTTGGGCAGCAAACATCTTGACACAATTTGAGCTTTTGACTCCTTATTGCTCCTATTCTTTTATTTTTATGCCATTCCTATACTTTTAGTATCATATGTGGAAACACAATATCTTCATATTTTCCTCTTATCTTCTCCTCTGCCCTGTCCTTCCCATGTATGATAAAGAGAAACCAATACATGGACATTAGGAAAAGAAAATATGAGAATCCTTTGAACTACTTTTTAATTCTTCTGTAAGTATAAAACCCAAATTAACAAGTTAAAGGTCTCTACAGGATAGTGATGTCAGGAAAATGGTGGAGAAATCTCATCTGCCCATAGAAACATCAAAAACCAACCAACCAACCAACCAACCAAACAAAAAACTGTCAGAGCCAACTTTTTGAAAACTTTGGTAAGCTGTCAAAGGTTTCCAGCAACCAAGTGAAGACCAAATCGCGAGGGAAGCAACTAAAAAGGGTAGAAAAGTTTTGTGGGGTTTTTATTTGCCTTCACCTCAACCTCTCCCAACCAGGGTGACGTCAGTCTTGAGAGTAACAGCCCACATTCCCAGTGTGGGGTCTTGATTCCTCGTTCTGGTGGGAGCAAAACAGGCTTTATTCACAAATTATTGTGTGTATCTCTTCTAACATCCCTGGGGCTACCTAAAAGATGGATGCAAGGCTCTTGCCTATGTTTCATTTATCTTAGAACTCTTGCAGAAAAAGCAGTGAACATTTCTTGGCAAACTAAAAACTCACAGATGCCTGGGGCAAAAAATTATGGGTGCCACAGACAATAGACTGCACAGGGCACATGAGGAGAAGCTGCGGAATTCTTTGGGATAGCAGGATACTCAGAAGCACTTACACATACATAATTCCTGAGGAGTCTTTACGCTTTTTCCTTAGGCCAATCTCTAGCCTCAGAACAAGCCTAGCTAAGTGTTGGAGGAGTTTGCTAGCAGAAGCCGAACTACAAACCCTAGAAGATACTTTTGTTTGTTTGTTTGATTTTGGGGTTGTCTGTGGTTGATCTTCTCACAAGGAAATCCGTGTCAAAATGCTGGCTGAACACTAGCTGAAGAAGAGACATATGCCAACAAACTGAATAACGTAAAAGAAACAGAAAAAATTCCGTAATTGCAAAACCCACCAAAATTGATTCGGGAAAAAATAGAAAGCCTGAGTAGATAAATAAAAAATAAGGAAATTAAATTAGTAAGGAAAATTGCCAAACAAAGAAAATCCCAGGACCAGTTAGATGGTTTTATAAGTGAATTTACTAAATACTGGAAATAAAATTAATGAAAATAGTAATTAATAAATAAACAAAAATAAAATTAATACTTATTCTTCTTAAACTCTCCCAAAAAAATTTAGGAAGAGGATACACTTCCAAACTTAACAGATACTTACATCCATGTGCTTTGAAGCAGTGTTCCCATTACCCTAAGTGGAAACAGCCCCCGTATGCATCAACAAATGATTAAAAAGCAAATTGTGGTGTATTTACTACTCTAGACTGCTCAGGCTGCTATAACAAAAATACTATAGACTGGGCAGCTTAAAGAACAAATACCTCTCCCAGTTCTGGAAGTAAAGATCAGCAGAAGCCAGAGGAACCGAGAAGCTCTCTCGGGGCTCCCAGGAAGGCACGAAGCCCATTCACAAGGGCTCTACACTCATGACCTCACCCAGTTCCAAGTACCTCCCAAGGGCCTCACCTCATACAAACTCCTTGTGGGGTAGACAGTGTTTTAATACATGAATTTTGGGGGGACACAGACCTCAATTCATCACATCTATACCATAAAATATGATTCCCTCATGGGGAGGAGCACAGACCTGACACATGCCAGAACATGAATGAGGGGTGAACACATTAGAAGTGAAAAATCCAGGCAGAAACGGATAGATACTATCCCTTTCCACTAATCTAGGTAGCTAGAATTAAACAAACCTACAGGGACAGAAAATAAATCAGCGGTTACCAGGGACTGAGGGGAGGGGAAAAATGGGAAGCCCATTTTTTAATAGTTACAGAGTGTCTGTTTAGGGTGAGGAAAATGTTTTTGAGGTGATACTTGTACACCATTATGAGTACAATTAATGCCGCTGAATTGCACACTTAAAAATGGTTAAAATGACAAATTTTGTTATATATATTTTAACCACGATAATAATATTTTTAAAAACCCAAAGGGTAATTAAAATGTTTCATAACTTGATAGAGACAGTGGTTGAATACATTGTGAATGTTTTATATTACATGAATTCCAAAACAATTAAAAAAATTCTGAGGGGCCTGGGTGATTTGGTCAGTTAGGCTTCTGACTCTTGATTTTGGCTCAGGTCATGATCTCAGGGTCGTGAGGTTGAGCCCCATTTCAGGCTCTGTGCTGGGCATGGAGCTTGCTTGGGATTCTCTCTTTCTCTCTCCCCTTCCCCTCATCCTATGCCCCCCTCCTTGCTCTCTCTCTCAAAAAAAAAAATCATCAGTGTTACTTAAAAAATACCCTTATGACCTGTGAAACCTAGTAAGTGATGACTCAAAGAAGCATTTGCATTTTAATATGGGGCAGACTTTGCCTGAAAGAAATTAATTGAGTATTGTGGGAAAAAAAGAGATTATTTTAGGAGTTAATCTGTGGATACATGAATATGCATGTATCCATGCAAGTATGCACTTGTATGGAAGGGTGTATGGAAATGAAAGCAAAATATCTTTGAAATATTAATTTCATATTCATGTTAAAAATGTATACATCTCAAGATAGCAGCTGTATACATATACACACATACAACACACACACACCTAGATCTCATGTCTTGTTTTCCATTTGTTTCTTAAAAAAACTCTTATATACTCAGTCTTCCTTTTCCTTCCTGTCCCTGGGACAACCCAGTCTACGTAACTCTTGAGCAAGCTCATTCTACTCTCCCTTAAGTGCTGGGGAAGGAAGGAAGAGGTTGAATGTGCGTACGTATCTAAATAGTTTTACTTTTGTCGACTGACTTTGTGTGGCGCTCCTCTCTGAGAATCAAACATGGCCCTAGTCTGGAGAAGTCCACACATTTCTTTGTGTCCCTCAGGAATGAATTGAATAAGGTATATTGGGGATCAGATCACATTAATCCTCCTAGAATAAGGATTACTCTCTACTGCTTGCAGGTGAGGAAATTACAGTTTTCTGGGTATTTTAATATCACTTATCCCATTGGTCCTTCAAAGACTTTAGGAATTTAGAGGTCACAATGATTTAAATATATTAAATACACAGATCTGATGAACTGCATCTATGATGTTTACAAGGCAACTGTGAATTCCACATAGAACTTTTTTCATATCTCAGTCCTTGCCTCTTGAGAGTTTTCTACTTTCAAGATGTTTGAAGTGAGGAGACAGATAAGTGGATATTTTTACCTGGTTCCATGTCTATTCATAAGATATGTCTGCAAATTGGCAAACTTAATACTGGCTTTCTCAGTCCTTTTCCTCATAAGGCCAATTGAATAGTTTTGCTTTTTAGTATTCCCTTACTTATGTAGTTAGACTCATAGATAGATTTATAAAGAGTGTTTTTTGTAGGGCAAAATAATAGCATTGTAAATGGTTATCTGTATATCATAGTAATTTTTATTGAGATCTCAGAAATGTTGAAAATAAATGGATTGATGATTATAAATATGTCAACATATGTACGTTTATATAAAATGTCCTTATATACAAGTTTGTTAAATAAAAGGTTATTGACAACCAAATTAGAACATAAAATAAGACGGTGATATTAAAGTAAGTTCTCCGTTTCCTAGAATGCATATCATTCATGGTTTTATTTATTCATTTATTCATTCATTCAATAACAGTGGATTGTATATATTGCTCACCGTGTGCCATGGACTGTGCTCAATTGTGAAGATAGATGTAACCACTTGCCTTAAGAAGTGTTCAGTCTAATCCATCACTATGCTTAATGTCATTGGAAAATCTTCCCTATCAATAGGTTAGAGGGGAAATTTAGGCTCTTAACTGCAAAGAGACCATATCTTAACATTTGTCGTTTAAATATCTGGAAGAAGGTGATGGAACAAGCTTAATATTCTTAGCTATGTTATGGATATTATGTCAAATATTTAATTGTTACTTTATTAAATTATCACTTTATAAGGTCTATCTAATGCTTTAACAGAACTTATTTGTACTCTGTTAATGAAATACACTGACTGCTGTTACAGAAACAGGGAACGAGAAATATCTCTCCTCTACCTCTGAACCTGAACCAAAATCATTTATAAATGAATTAAAAAAACTATCAGTTGAGTCACCATTGACTTTTCCATTCTTCTGATGACCCATCCTCAACTACTGGTCCCTTTAAATATCTTTGAGGTCTGATCTATTCATGAATATAGCTGCAACGATGATAGCTGAGGACTTGATCATATCCTGCAAGGACAATGACAGTATGTTCCTGTCTCACAGAATGCTCTTCAATAAATGCATATAAAACCCTGTCAATATTCAATAAAAAATCTTCAGTGTTCCACATCATCCTCAAGATGGAAACCCATTCCTTAGTACGCCATGCACTTGCTGTCATGATTTAGATCCTGTCCAACCCTTCATGTTTATGCCTTACTACTCTCCTACCTGAACTTTATGTTCCAATCTTATCAAAAACATAAATTCTCTATGGCACAAACTTTCACTCATGCTTCTGATGTCTTTGCACATACCATTTCCTCTTCCTGTAATCTCTTTGTCCTATTTTTGCCTGTCCATGTCATTTCCCCAAAAACCTTTTTTGATCAACTCTTCACTCCCAGAAAGGAGGTAACCTCTTTCTAGGAGCAGTCTGTAAGATATTTTTGCCATCAGATTTATTATATATATTAATTTGACCCTCCTTATTGGGGAATTCATTTATAAATCTTAGCCCGAGATAGTGATAGTCAGGATTTGAAGCAAAGTCTGAGTGAATGCTTTTTCTCTATTCTAGATTTCTTGAAAGAGGGTAATTTTATTAAATATGCACAGTGTAACTTATGCTGACTGCAACGATGATCAATAGATCGTTTTGCCTTTTTAGCAGAGGGCTGCTTCGTTGACCTATTAAAAGACAATGTGGTTAAACCATAGGGCAATTTTTACATTATAGCAGTTAATAAAGTAGCACTCACTATCTCCATGGGCTTAAATGAGGAGCATTTCATATGGCCAGGTCCAGAGGAGTTGAGTTACATTGATAGGGGAATTTGATAGCCATACCAGCTCATCCCTCAGTATAATACAAACTACAAAGTAGACAGGTACCTCCTGAAAATAACCAAAATCCTAATGATTTTTTTTTCTTTTTTTTAGTTCAAAGCAACAGAAACCAAAGCTGACTGATTCAACCACAGAGGAATTTCCTAAAGGACACTGGTAGTTCCAAAAACTGTATATATAAAAGGCTGGAGTCCCAGGCTGAAGGTCACATACTTCGTAGCATAGCCCAAATCACTGGTGAGAGCTAGACATGGCGATGTATACCGACACTGCTGGGGCTTGGGTGTCATCACAATGTATTCTTTTCTAACCGGCTTTCCTAGCTCCCCTCTCATTATCTGGCCAAATGAAGCTGACTGGCTGTACTTAGGTCTTGAGCTTATATGTTGACTGCAATGCAATGCAAAAACGAGGATCTGGAGTCTTCACCTTCAGTTATGGGAGGTGAGCTCTACCATTGCTAAGACTTACAAAATCTGGAATTCTACAAACATAAAATAGATTTGAGTTGTTGAGTAATCAAAACATGGCAAACATCCACTGCAATCTTTATGCCACATAAGAAAGAAACAAAGATTAAAAACAAAAACTATCATTCACTGAAAACTAATCACATACCAATCTTTGTGATATAAAATATAAGCACTTTATCATTTTTCATTGCCAAGGAAACTCTATAGTGTAGGTGGTATCATATCCAGTTTATAGAAGAAGATTCCAAGATTCAAAGAAATTACATCTGTCCAGTCACAAACCTCGTAAGTGATGTAGCTGCTGTTTCTTCAAAATCAGTGTTCAGTCCATTATAATACTGGTCCCTTGAAACAGTAGATCTCTCAGGAAAACAACGTATTCTTTGAAATATTTCTTTTATCTTCTGAAAGGCAAAAGACCAATTGTAACTAAAAAAAAAAAAAAAAATGAGGGGATTGTGGAAACCATGGTTCTAATGATGCGTGTTTTCACCTTTGTTTTGAAGATGATGCTAATCACATATACCAAAGAATTTTCTTCAGAGAAGTCCAGAGGAGGTGCCTGGTTGTCTCAGTCAGTTCAGCACTCGACTCTTGATTTTGGTTCAGATCATGGTCATGCTCTCAGGGTTGTGATATCGAGCCTCATGTTGAGCCCCAGCCTTCTACCCTCTCCCTTTGCCCCCTTGCCCACCTTGCTCTCTCTCTCTCTCTCTTTCTTTTTTTTTTTTTCTCTCTCTCATTCTAAAAAAAAAGTCAATAGGCTGTGGTTGGAATGAAAAAAGGCAGTTCAGTGACAACACCTAGATTTTCCTATATTTCTTCCCTTTCCTAGAAATAACTATATTTCTTCTTGGCCATAATGCTTAATTTGCATGTTTACATGCATCGAGAAGTGGTCTCTTTCTACAAAGGATTTTGTGGCAGACTTGAAAATGGTTTTCCCATTATTTCATTCTTCTCAAGCCACATATTTTGTGGCTTTTTAAATTTCCTTATGAAGGGATCCCCGGGTGGCGCAGCGGTTTGGCGCCTGCCTTTGGCCCGGGGCGTGATCCTGGAGACCCTGGATCGAATCCCATGTCGGGCTCCCTGCATGGAGCCTGCTTCTCCCTCTGCCTGTGTCTCTGCCTCTCTCTCTCTCTCTGTGTGTGTGTGACTATCATAAATAAATAAAAATTTATAAAAAAAAAAAATTTCCTTATGAAGAAAAAATACTCTCCTCCTAATAAAAATAGGCAAAAATATAAAACTATTATATAGTTTTTTCTCTACCAA
Source organism: Canis aureus (assembly GCF_053574225.1). Classification (NCBI taxonomy): domain Eukaryota; kingdom Metazoa; phylum Chordata; class Mammalia; order Carnivora; family Canidae; genus Canis; species Canis aureus. The sequence continues at coordinate 1,958,789 of NC_135613.1, forward strand.
ATAATGTATATCATTGTACCTCTACCACATATGCAAAAAGGTAGATGGAATAAACATTAGTTGTTCTGGCCAAAATTTTGGAGTTCTTTTCTACTGCTGTCTTTCTCTCACTTTCAATACCCAAGTGTGTTACAAATGATGAGACAAATATCTTATCTGTCTTCAAAAAATATCCAGATTTTGGCCACTTGTCATTATTCCAGCTGCCCCTAGTTTGGTTCAAGCAACCACCATCTCTTGCCTAAATTATTGTAAGATCCTCCTCCCTGACTTCTCCAATTCTGTCTTTGTCTCCCTGAAATAGCACTCTGAAATAGCAGCCAGAGTAATCCCATTAAACCATAAGAAATATTGTGTTAGTTCTCTGCTCAGAATCTTTCCGTGGCTTTTCATCTCACTCAGAGTAAAAGACAAAATCCTTTCTCTGACCTACAAAGCCTTATTGCTCCAGATACCCTGTTACCTGTGACCTCTTCTTCTCCTGGAAGTTATTCTCCTAACTCCAACCATGTTGGCCACCATGTTCCAACCCAGCATACTCTGGGCTTTAGCACTTGCTTTTTCTTCTTTTCAGAATGTTCTTCTCTGATATGCTTTACCTAGCTTCTTCATTTCTTTCAGTGATTCACTCAAAAGGTACCTTCTTCTTGCAATCTCATTTGAAATTTCTGTTCATACTCGGGTTTCCAAATTCAGTAAATAAAAACAAGATGCACAATTAAATATTTATTTCAGGTGAACAAGAATGACGTTTTAGTATAAGTGTGCCTCAACATTGCATAAATATTGTACAAGACATGGTTGTACTTTTTAAAATAGGTGTGTTGTTTATTGGAAACTCAAATTCATTTGTCTTCCTTTATTTTATTTGACTCTACCCTCAAATTTAATGTTTGCCTTCCCAGCTTTGTATTTTCTTCTAGTCCTTATCAGTACTTAACACACTCTACGTTTCACATATTTATATTATTTATCATTTGCCTCCCCTCTAGAATGGAAGCTCTTTGAGAGCAGCATTTTAGCTGATTTTTTTTCCTACTTATCCCCAGTGCCTAGAGCCTTGCTTGTTCATTGTAGACTTGAGAAGTATTTGTCAAATGAATGAATAATCATAAGCATGTGAAATGTCCACTCTGGGCAAGGCACTAAATGAAGTGTCTGGCATACATTACCACATTTCATTCCTGCAACTGCTCTTTGAGATTGACATTATTACATTTCCATTTTTAGACTTAGAATTCTGAGTTACAAAGAGTTTAAACTTTTCCCTCCAATTTAAATGGAAAAGCTGAGACTCAAAATATTTTATGTCTAATATTAGATTCCACATTTTGTTTTCCCACTATGACATGACAATTATTCATTTGCCAAATACCAAATGATATTGACCTAAATGTTTAGTCTTTTTTTTTCCTTTGGAGGTAGATAATAAAATAATTCAGAGTATTTTCTTAAATGATATTTTGAGAAAATTATCTGGATTAGTAAGAACATGATCATTATCTAATAAATCCCTTTGTATAGTTAATTTTGCTAATTAAGAGTTCAAATAGCTTTAAAAAAAGATTATAACTCAAATTTTAGAATGTATCCCAAACTAATTCAATGAATTTACTAGTTTCCAGAAAGAATATTAATAAGACTTGTATTTCTAAAGAAACTACTACTTCATTTATAATTTAATGGGAAAATTATAAGAAAATTTCTTGTTTCTTATTAGATTTCCACATAAATTCGATTTCATCTGAAAGCTCCAAATTTCAATGTAATAATTTAAAAAATAATGTATGAATTGAATTGAAATACAGAAGTAGAAATTTAAGGTAGGGCCATAGTCTTTAATATTATATCAACAGCAGCAGACACTGAATAATCTAAACATAAGCTCAAAAGCAGGGAGATATCATAATGTGGAAAGAAGATGAGTTTGGGAATTCTGTAAGCCAACTAGAGGCTCTATCATTTACCTGAATTACTGTCTAAACCAACTTAGACATCCATCATTTACTTGCATTAACTTGCATGTCTCGAATTTCTATAATTTTCCAGTATTGTGGTCTTGGACAAGGTTCTTCTTTTTATTATTATTATTATTATTATTATTATTATTATTATTATTAGACAAGCCTTAAGGGAAGTAAAGCAGAGAGTCAGGTACTATGTGAATTCAACACAAAAGCAGGAAAAGACTTGCAAGCCAAATTGCCAATTTTAAGTGAGAGGCTTCAAAATCACATGTGTTATCAAGACTGCAGTTCACTGAACTCACTTTTATTAAGTATTTCCCCCTGTATTGGTGTACGCAGATGAAACAGGGCCAAAATTTTAAAGTCTTACTGCAATATTATCTCATGTGTGAAATAAGAGAGAGACAAAAGTTAAATCAACTCCTAATTTCATGGTCATGCTCTTCATTAATTTTGTACTTTTTTTTTCTAAAAAAGAATCAATATAGCTATAACTACTCTTACATCTATGCAACACATTTAGGAAACTGTCAGTGCTGTCTTACCAGGTGTTATCTAACACATATGCTCACATACATTCATACACACATGCATGTGCATTGCTTTAACTTTTTCTTGGTATTTAATTGAGTGTGTTAACATGTAACCTTGCTTCATTTATGACTATTTGATGCCTCACTGACCAAAAAATGAAAAGGCCATAAGAATATGAAATGAGGCACACATTTTGTTGTGTTTCCTAATAAAAAAAGAGGCAAAAGCTGTTGACTTAGCATATCTGAATGAACACAAAGCAAACTACCACAATCATAACATTCCTACTCTTCTCTAAAGTTATATGGACAATTGTAAGATCTGTCCATGTGGTTCAGAGTATGTTCCCTTCAAAAGAGGGAATTAAATAAGGGAAGGAAGTGGTGAGAAAGTCTATTAAAAAGAAAACAAACAAACAAAAAAAAAGAAAACAAACAAACAAAAAAGAAGAGCAAAGAAGTTTCACTTTCAAAAATTTTGTTCCAGCACACATTTTTTTCTTGTTTTTCTCAAGCCCCTAAAAATGGTATTTCAGTCATTCAACTCATTAAATGTCTCTATATGGAGTTGCAAAGATAGATGATACAAGAGTATATACATTAGTCATAAATGGTGAAGAAGCATTTCCTTGTTCCCTTGTCTTCTTTCCACAGCGTAGTTATTGATTTGAGAAATAAACAAGCAATCAATTTTTTAGATCAATGTTTTTATAAGGGTATATTTATGAAGTTGAGATAAGAAAAAAAACCTGTCAATGTCAAACTTTACACAAGAATAACTATCTTTAGGAAAAAGAAACCTGTTTTAGCTCCAACATGTAAAGAACTTGGACGTCTTCACTTCCATTCTTATAATAAGAAATTCTGAACAAACTGAAATCTCATGATTTTTACCAGACCCAGAGGACAACTGAAGCCACAGAGGGAATCATGACCTTGAAATATGAAGGGATTGACTATTCAGAAATAAAGTAACTAATATTTGCCTAACTGGAGCAGAATTGCTAGAGCCATCAAAGCGATAGGATGATTTCAATGGTAATTTTGACCAGTTACTAGGAGCTGAATGTCAACTATGGTGGTAGTGATAATCTGTTGGGGAGCACAGTTTTAGAGGGACCACTATACTTTTATGGATTTTTTTCCAGATTCTCATAGTGAAAAACCAAGAAAGATTCGCTTGTGGCTCATGTACCCTAGTGGGAAGCATAATCTTTGGAAGATATACTCAAGACTTCTTTAAAACAAAGGCTCACTCCTCAGCTGCAAGACTTTGCCAGAGCTGTATCTCTGCTAGGAGAAGGGACTTCCTCCCAGTCCACCCCCCCCCCCCCCGTAACTTTTCTGTCTCATTCAACAGGACAAACTAGTCAACTACTATCAAGGGTTTCAAGAAAATATGTTAGAGACACTAACACCAAGGAAGAGAGCAGGGAGCAAGGGAAATGAACAAAGAAAAAACCTCTAACACCACAGAAACATTTGTGAAGGGGAATGCAGTCGTACCCAAGGCACAGACACGTTGAAGAGGAGAGGTATAATTGAAGGATTACACAATGCTACCAATCTCCACACTTTTCCACCACACCAACCTGGCTCCTGTAACAGGAGATAGACTTGATAGAGTGGCAACACGCATGAACTCTAAGGAGTACTGAGAGAAGTCCAAGGTCAAGAATAGGGACAAAAACAAGGAAATCAGAGGACTTTGAAGCATTTGTGACACACAGCTAGAGCAGACTGGCCAATTTATAAAGTTATAGCCAGATCAACATAAATATGTAAGTTGTCACATTAAAGGCCTATTTACTCCAGTTCCCTGGTTTAAAAAAGAAAAAAAAAAAAAAAAGAATAGTCCAAAGGCAAGAAAGAACAGTCTTATAAGCCTCTGCCACCTGTAGCTACAGCAAGCAAGCCTCAGAAGCGGACTCTGATATGGCCATGTTGGAGTAATCGGACTAGGAATGTAAAATAGCTGTAAGTGACAAGTGAAGCATTATCATGGCAAAAATAGAAAATACTCAAGAATACATTGAAAATAAAGAAAAGACGTGAAATGCAGGGTCGTGTTCCCAGACGCAGGTTCGAAGCTGACCTGCCAAGTCTACCTGCATCTTCCCAGGCCCGTGCTCCTCGTGAGGGGCTCCTCTGCCCCGGGGCAACAGTGAGGGCAACACTGCTCTCCTTGTCCCTTTCCCCCCTTGACATCTTATGGGGCAATTTGCCGCAGAGCCGAATCGGTGACAGTTGAGGCAATTGCTGAGCTCAGCCCCAATTCCAGTTTCCAGGCTTTGTCTTCGGCAGTTTGTGACAGCCCAGAAGTGAGTCTGCTCTTAAGGCTCTCCTCAGAGGCATTTCTTTTTTTAATATATATATAAAGGAGCAATTGTGGATGTTTGATGAATTCTTATTGCCGTGGCTTCCTTTTCCCCCCGATGTGTTGTACAGTCATGCAGTCAACAGGAAAACGTGCAAGTGCACAGCAATGATCCTCACATTGTGAAAATCGCAGCCGGAGAGCAGCGGCTATGCAGGGAGTGCATCAGCTGTGGCTGTTGTGCGGAGTTTCAGGGCCTTGGCTTTATGCAGAGCGTGGAACTCAGTTTCCATATTACTCAGAAGTAATTACTCATTGGTCATCACCGGGCTAAGTAAATACGCGTTTTGATGGTCTCGGCGGCCGTATTTTAACTCCTCATGCAGGTAGAGGACAGCTCTGGTGGATGTCTTGGCCGCCGGCCGCCGTTGCAGCAGTGGCCAGGCAGGTGCACAGCTTGCCTGCTAGCCCCGCATGACAGCAGTTGCGACAGAAGACCCTGTGAAGGCTGAGCTGCAGCATGCAAGAAAGGCACCTGCTGGGCCTCGGGGGGGTCATGCAGAGGACAGGGAGCCCGGCTGCTCCCTCTGCACCGGGGGCAAGTGGCCTGAAGCACAGAGACTGGGATGAGCCTGGTTCCTGGCTGGTAAGTCCAGCTGCAGCTTAACCTCAGGAGCTGCCGTGCTCATGTGATGATGACCTGGCTGGGCTGCTGTGGTCCAGGCATCCTCTGCCCCTGTGTTCCCTCTGCCCCTGCTCTCCCATCCTTCCCTCACTGCTTTCCCCATCTTGCCCAGTCTCTCCCGCTTGCTCTCTTTTCCTCTTGTCCTTACCCAGCAGATAAAGATGAAGCCACAGGGGAAAACGACAACAACGACAACAGCCAAAAGCTGCCCAACAAGGCCCTTCGTTCCCAGGGCGCCCGGGGTGGCTCAGTGGGTTAAGTGTCCTGGGATGGAGCCCCACGTCGGGCCCTCTGCTCAGCAGGGGTGTCCGCATTTCCCTCTCTCTGCGTGTGCTCTCTCCCTCGCACAGAAAATCTTGAACAACAGCAACAAAAAGCGTGAGGCCTTCTGCTTTGGATTTTTTGAGGACCCTCCATACTGTCCTCCGTAGGGGCTGTAAAATTTTACATCGCATTCGCCATGCGGACAACATGTGGAAACAGCCTAAGTGTCCTGCACCCGATGAACCAATACAGAACATGGGCCATGTGCATGCAACCAAGTGCCATTCAGCCTTGAAAAGAAGGCAGTAAAAAAAAAAAAAAAAAAGAAAGAAAGAAAGAAAAGAAAAGGAAAAGAAAGAAAGAAAAGAAAAAAGAAAAGAAAGAAAAGAAAAGAAGAAAAGAAGAAAAGAAAAAAGAAAAGAAAAGAAAGAAAAGAAAAGAAAAGAGAAAAGAAAAGCAAAGAAAAGAAAAGAAAAAAGAAAAGAGAAAAGAAAAGAAAAGAAAAAAAAGAAAAAAAGAAAAGAAAAGAAAAGAAAAGAAAAGAAAAGAAAAGAAAAGAAAAGAAAAGAAAAGAAAAGAAAAAAAAGAAAAAAAAAAGAAAAGAAGGCAGTCCTGTCGTATGTAGTTGCATGGGTGGCCCTTGATGACTTCATGCCGAGAGGAGTGAGCCGGGCACAGAGGGACAAATACTGCATGATTCCACCCAGATGAGATACCTGAGGGAGTCAAAGGAACAGAATCAAAGCATAGGATGGTGGTTGCTGGGAATTGGGGGTGAGTGAGGAATGGAGAGACCCGCGGGTATGACTTTTCAGCTCTGCAAGGTGAACAAATCCTAGGGACCCGCTCCACGGACACGCTCTACAGCAGTGCGCCTCTGGCGACCAAGACTGTCCTGCGCACCTAAAAACTTAAGAGCCTCGATCAAATGTTGCCTTTACCACAATAAAAAAAATTACCCCTGTAGACCTGCTCCACCTAATTTTTGGCCTTCGTACTGCTCACGTACGCCTATCCGGTCAAACCCAATTTTGTGATCTCATGAGAACACCAGAATGTTCTCCGCTGGAGGACAATTTCTGAATGTTACTCCCTGCCTTAAAATCCCCAATGTTTACTTGAACTCAACCCAAAAGGCCTCTGCGCTGTGCCTCCATAGGACTTTGGTCGTGAAGGTTTTTTCTACCGGTTGTACTATAATATGCTGGATCTTGTAGTAACTGAGCTTTTCAAGACAAAAGCTTTTCATCTTTTCCTCCCTAGCAACTGATCTATTTATTAAGCATCTGCTGTGTTCAAGAGGTGGATTCCCCACCCAAGAACTCGCCTACAGGCAAGTTTAAAATATTCCTTGAACTTGGGGTTCTATAGAATTTCCCCAAAATAGAGATATTTAGAACAAAAATGGCATATACATCAACCACTCCACATACACACACAAATTTGGATCACGAGCATTATTGTCTCATTTTACGGATGGAAAGAATCAGCCTGTAGAGCAATAATCTGGGTTGCTCTATTCACACAATCTGTACATAGTTAAAAACAGCCTGGGCACCTTGATTCAGAACACCATGCACACCCACACATGGACACTTCCCATCTTTAAGCAAAATTATTTTCCGTGTACTGTTGTAATGTATATAGAACTTACTAGAACCCAGACCATACCATTCACTTTCTTCTTCGGATTATTCCCAACAATGGTGAGACTTTTGCAAATTAAGACCAGAGGAGTGAAGTAACTCACTCAAAGCCTTATTCCTAGCACTTAGAGGGTGAACCACAATTGGAATTTTGCGCTCTCTGGGTGCAAAGCCGAGGCTTTTTGCACAGGAGAAATCTCAGTGGGAAGCATATTATTGTCCCTAACAACGCCCTTCAGTTCCAAAGCATCATGATTAATAGAAATTTGGATATGATAAGGTACTTATTCTTGTACAACTCATGTGTAGCGTGTCTTGACACAATCACATGCGTTGCAAATATGATGAATATGTGTGTGTTCGGTGTGTGTGCGATTCTTTAGAGTGGTAATTACTTTCTTTCACATAGGAGATTGATGTCTTTAATTGGCTTACACTGAAGGGACGGCAAATTGTTACCTCTGTATTTGCAAATGATTTCTTTTTTTTATTCATTCTCCTGTCCTTTTTCCAGACGTTTTCCTGGTTTCTATGAGAATCAGTGTCCTTTGATGAAACAGTATTCTCTGGGTGATTTTGCTCTATGAGTTATTATTCCTAGCGGCCATCCAAACAATTTTACCAAGTGTCACATTTCGCCTAAATTGATACTAAAGCCGTTTAGCACAAGCTAATTAAAATTTGGATGTCCTTCATGAACAGGCCACATGACTGATGGCAATGAGCTCCATCACCATTACAGAGAACATTACTTTTGTAGATGTGCTTTACAAAGCATTCTGGAGCTATTTATTATGTTTGCATGAGCACGTAGGCTGATACATTTATTCTAAGAATAGTGATTTTAATAATACAAGAGTAACAGGATTTGAGAGATTCTGTATCTCTCTCTAACACTAGGCTTCCACCCTTAGGTTCCCTTTCCTCTTGCTCTCACAGAGTGCAGAAGATGTGAACCATTTCCTGGGAATAAAATAACATATGTTAAACCAAAGTCAGTAGGTCCGCAAGACTAAATGCAGTTTTGAGGTCAATTTCAAATTAAATTTTCATTTTGAAGGAAGATTGCATTCATTGTAGTAAACTCCATTAAAGATATCACAAGTTCCTCAAATGAGATGTTGTTTGCTAGTGATTTTGCCTGGGAATATTGACTGGAGAAAAGACTATAGAGTCTAAATTAGTGATCGTTTTCCATCTTCTCACTTCTATGCAAGTGTATAATTGAAGAATCATGAAAGTGAAAGAGAAATTTGGTTTTTGGTTTTGTGTCATAAATACTCTCAGAAGTAATGAGTTGACTCCTCTAGGACAATTTAAAAATTTGTTGCCTTAGATGACCCTGTCATAAATCTAGGAAAAAAAAAAAAAAGATAGGCTAAATGAGCTTGGCTGCAGTTTACTTAGGCATAAAATGGAGACAATAATAATATGAACTCCTAGGAATATTTTGAGGATTCTATAAGATAATGCACAGAAAGGGCTTAGTGTAGTTCGTGGAGCTTAGTGTTAACTAAATGCAAACGGCGTTGTTGAAGATGAGAGAGGAGATCAGCAAAGTTTACCACATATTCCCTATATTTCTTGGCTTTTGCCGACATGCTACTTAGTAGGGGCAAGAACAGGCTAGACTAGTGCTCACTCGTGCTCTGTCTGCTTTGTGCACAGGTGCAAAAGTCAGCCTTCTTTTAGGTTTCTGCAAAGTCTTTGGGAATGAAGGCACCTCCTTAGCTCTAATTCTAAAAGGTTCCTTTGTCTCCTCCCCAAATCACTCGTGCCCAGAGAACAGGATAAGATGGGTTGAGAATCTGCCCGTCAAACCTGTGAGGACTAATTGAATTAGTTCACAGTGGTTGGGATTGGGAGGAAAGCAAAGTGCTCAACTGCACAGGCCAGGCAAAGCCGCACAGTTGCTCTCCAATAGTCTGCACCGTTAAAGCTCTGAGTAGTCACAACCCAATGTGGTTCGTTTTTCTACCTGTTCATTTATTTACCCTTCCTTCACTATTCCACAGCATAAACATTGCAGTGCATGTTAACCAGTCTCCAAGATTTCTTTCCCACACGGTTGCCCTCTGTTCTCCAGTGAAATCTCCTAGCTCGCCAATTGTACATTCACATATATTCACATAATTCTTAGCATTTCATGGAGAGCCAACCGCAATTCTTACTACCAGGTAGCTAGAACCTACGTTGAGGGAAAACACATAGAGAATCATGAAGAAGGAACATCCTTCATTGGATACGATGGCATCCTTTAAATATGGCTCCACCAAATGTAGAAGAATGAGAAAGAACAAGGATTAATACAGCTACATGTAGTTTTCAGAATGATATAGTATTACAAGGTATGCTTGTAAGCACACAGGTAGCCATGTCATCTGGTCTATTTTACTTGGAACCTGTGCTTCAAATACACCCCTTGTTTTATATTGTCACTGCTTTGCAATGGACTCTCATTTGCTCCTGGCTGGGAGAACAGGGTGGGTGCAAGCAACAGAAAGCAATACTGTCCTCATTAAAAAAAAAAAAAAAAAATGTAGACAATGAGCTTCCCAAAACATTCTAGAGCTGTAGGCGCCACCAGCATGGTGCATTCCCACCACACTGCTTCCATGATTCCCCATTAGCTGAGAGTGGATCTTCATTGCTCCTTTACCTTTATGTGCCTTGCTCATTTCAGATTCACAGTCCGGAGCATCCCAATGGCTAAGCTTACGTGAAAATTGAACTCTGATTGCACTAGGATACGAAGGAGGACGATTTCTTCCCCTTTTCAGATTCTGGATCAGGAGGGATGTACTACATCTTTGGAATATTCACATAAGGGAAATTTCTCTAAAATGAGAGTGGGAGGGAATTATGGATACTGGACAGTTGAAATAGATAAGGAAGTCTACTTTCATTGCCTCTTGTGTCATTCTGATTTCTCTCTCTTCTCAATGAAGTCTCCATGCTGTAGTCGGAGGGAGTTTTATATAGTGCATATAAGGCCATCAGCCCTTTTAGTTTTCTTTGAACTGCACCCATTAGGGTTACACACCCTTTGGGTTGGCCTGCAAAATCTTATCACATGTGACCCTGGTAAATGGACTCTCATTTGCTCCTGGCTGGGAGAACAGGGTGGGTGTTGGGTTACTACCTAATCTCCCAGTACACCAGGCTCTTAAGGACACCCTCTAAGGTTTAAATAAAATATTTATGCTTTCTTGAACATGCTGATGCATTCATAATCTCTGTGCTTTGTTTGTGCTGTGGTTTCCCTGATTAACAGAATCTTAAACTCAAGACCTAGCTTTTATTCAAGACCTAGCTCAGAGACCTCTTCCTGCATCACCACATTTCTTGACTTATTCAGATAGAAACTGGCATTGTCTGCTCAGGAGTTTGAAAGGAATATGGACAGGTAGCTATACTAACCCTTAGGCAAGTGAACAGGGAAAAAAATGCATCAGCCCGTGGAGTCTCATCAACACATTTTACTAATTTGAAGACAGACACTGTATCTTAATTGTTTTTTTTAATCCATTAAAAAGATGGATCGTTGAAGCACAATCATGAGGGCAAGAAGGTGTTATATAAGCCTCTAATACAAATGAATGACATGACAACTTTCTGAATTCTAGCAGAAAAAAATGTAGTAAATGGATCGGTACATGTTAGAGGCAAAAAAAAAAAAAAAAAGTAAAAAATAGGAAGCTGCTAAATAGTCCAGGTGATACATAATGAGTAGCAGCACTGGAGTAAAAAAGAAGAGAGAGTTTACAGAGAGATTAGGTTGAGAAAATTGAAAGAACTGGGGTTTAAGTCCAGAATCCAGCATTTTATGTTAGAAATTAATTTAAATGAACCTTCCAAAGTTTTGCTTTTATGGGACCTTTTAATTGAAATTCCTCGCCTCTATCCCAAGTTGATCATTCAAGCGAGTTATGTCAGAAAAAGGCAGAATGTGGTAGAAACACCAACATCTGTTTCTGACAATTTACCAGTAACCCTCACCCACACAGGAAGAGGTTTAAAGACCTTTGGATGACCCTCACCAGTGGGCATTGGCATGGAAATACCAACTTTTAACCCTACTTGAAAATAATTCTAAGAGGGGGTTTTGTGCCTCTTGGAAGATTCATCCTGGTGATAATTGCAGTGAACGAGAGTTACACCTTAGAAGATGAGATCCTATCATCAGTGTGGTGATTGACAGGAAATTATAGTGGTGTTGATGACAGATCTATAATTACATTACAAATATTTATCTCTAGAAAATCCTCCCTGAATTGCTTCTCATATGGTATGACTTCTCTTCCCCTCCTTCCTTTGCTGACATCTATTGCGATTGACATCAAATTTACAGAGTAAAAAAAAAAACCCTAATATGATTAAAACTTGGATAATAAGTGATCGCCCCATCTGAGGCCAGATATTCCTGGTTTTATAAAGTTTGCCTCCAGGAAAAGTAGCAAATGCAGATGGAAATGTCATTTTGCTGAAATCCACACTGATCGTAAAGGAATTGCTCAGAAAGTCCTTCAGCAGAAACACTTAGCTGACCACGTCTGTTGACTGCTCTCCTAGCGCGTGGCTTGCATTTCAGCCCCCGGGGCCGTGTACTGGGGAACAGGGGAAATACTGAGGACACGGTGACACGTGCAAGCTGATTTCCAAGCTCCATCAGTTCTGTGAAATAATCTATCAAATTCTATCAAACCGTCTCTTAAATCTATCCCTCTTTTGATATCTAATTGTTTCACTTTAACCAGGTCCTTGACTCTGTTCATTTGGATTATTTCAACAGCTCTTTGACTGGCCTTTATGCCTCCAGCTGACAGATTTTGCTGCTATAGTTAGATCCAATCATGGGCATTTGGGCATAAATATCTATGTTTAGGAGATAAGATAGCTTTTCATTGACTACTACATGCAATCCAAACTCCCTACTCTGGCTCTATCACAGATGTAACGAGACTCCACGGAGCGCCAATTAGGTCGTTAAGGGGAAGTCTGGCTACCATACTTTCAATGCCAGGATGCGGGGAAGATGCTTGTACTACGTCCTCACAACAGTATTGCGTCCGGGTGCGATTATTAAGCTACTGTTACAGATCAGAAAACTGAGGCACGCAAAAAAGGCATCCCTGGTCACACTGCTCACAATCGCTGTTCAAACGCACGTCTGCAGATTGCTCACCTGTTGGCCATTTGCCTGAGACATCAGTACTTAGTGGAGAGAAACTCCAGGTCAGGGAGGTTATATTGTTGTCTGCTTGCTTGTGTTTGATGGTTATTTAAGATACGAATCCTGTTTTGTTCCTTTGAAAGAGATCTGAGCACAATGAAAGCCAAATAAATATCTATCCCTCTGTAGCGTCTATGGTCTCGAGGACACCCATGTAAAGTGACAGGAAGTCAGCTACTAATATGAAGTAATAGACGTTGTGCTTGCAGATGGGTACGTTATATCGTGGCAGAATATCTTGTCAACTGTTTTGCTTGGTTATTGTCATTTCTTCCAAGAAATCAATGCTATTGGAGATGGGTGACAGCAGTGACCTGGCAGGTATGGTTGCACTCTGAGTAGCAAGCTCTTTCCGTAGATATGCTTTTAAAAACTGCAATTTCCTCTCCAAGAACAAAGGTCATGCAGTTCTCTGAATTGCCAGGCAAAAGCCGGGGCACATTGGCTGATGTGACCCCTCCTCCTCCCTTGGAAAAATTAGGAGGTTGTCGGAGACAAGTGTCATTGGAGGTTGAGTGATTGCTTTGCTAGAAGAAGTCCCTTTAAATTACAAACGAACGTGACTCTTTCAGCAGTGCTACTTAGAGCTGGCTGCAGGTGGAGGAAGATGGGCCACAAAAGGAATTTGATTTCTCTTGTCATTAATTTTTAATTTGCTTTAGAGCCATCTTTAATTTCTCTTTGTAGTTTTCATAATTTCCCTTTGCATATGAGGCAACACTACTCCTTGATGATCAGCCCAAGGATAAAAACGATTCTTTATTTCAGACGTAGCAACCCCGGCACGCTTTGTGCAGACTTTGTGTGAGTCTGCGAGGGAAGAGACATCTGTGTCCTGTGCCTACTAACCTGGGAATGCAGAGCTGGTAAAGCCTGGCAGTAAAAATCCAACTTACCGGGTCGTTCGCTTAAGATATGACATTGGGAATAAATGGGTCCAGCTCGGAACGATCTGTGCGACCTGGTCTGCGTGGCCTGCCCCAGGGCTGGCGACCTGCAGTTGCCTCTTCCACGTTTCTTACAGTCTTCACGACCTCCCGCCTTCCTTGCCTTTCGCAATGACTGTCAGGTTAGCTTCCAAACTGTCCCCACTCCCCCGCTCGAGTGGTGCTTCTAAAAACACAAGTTGGCTTATGCCAGCCGCTGCCTGGAAGTCTCCCGGAGTTTCGGTGTGCTCGCCTGCTGCAGCTGGTATTTCTAAGAATGACAGCCAGAGCCCACCAGCACCTGGGCTGGGCCTCCCCTCTAGCTTTGTCTCTTCCCATCATCCCTGGCTTTCCAGCCAGTATGTACATTCTGGCCCTTTCCAGGGCACAACAGCATCTTTTGCAAACTTTATTTTTCTTGATCGCTACTTCCCTTCTTAGGTCCTAAAGGAACCTGAATGAGTCAGTTTAGGAAGTGGAGGTTCTCATCCGAAAGATAGGAGAGCTTACGACTGGATGGAAAGTTCAGTAAACAAGCCATGCAAAGGGCCAAGGTACCGCTTCATCCAGAGGAGAGAAGCTGCCAGGCGTCCCCCTGGCAAGGCTCTGCCTCCCGCGGCCTGCTGGCACCCCCGCCCCGGGAGATGCGGCCTGTTGGGGACAGAACATCGCGGTCCTAGGCTCCTGTGGCTAGAAACGGTGACTCACCTTCACAGATCTATTTTTAAAACCCCAGAAGGTTCTTGAATTGACCCATTTGGATCAGTAGCCTATTAACTTTTGGAGTAATTACTCGTAGAAGCGAGGAGCAAGATCTTCCGAAAATATGGGCAATCGCACTGAAAATTTTGGTTGAAATAAGAGAGGAGCAGTTTACTAAAACCAGGAGGGGGTGAGCAGTGAAGTGGGGGGATTCTAATCAAGAGATGCGTCCTCTCCACCCTTCGGCTGGGCTAGAAATCTCCCCTTCCACTCAGTGATCGTTCTCTATCGCGTCTCGGCTTGGTGACTCCTGTTGTCTAAGGATAGAATGAATTTTTAGAAAGAAGACAGAAAAAGTTATCGGGTTACAGTATTTATTTTTTTTAAATTCTTACATATGTGTGTGTGTGTGTATATAATCGGAAATACGGCTGAAATTACTCTTTGAACAAGTACGAGCATTGCTGGTGTGGGAGGAGGGTGACAGCAGGGTTAGTTGGGAAGTTTAATTTTTGTATCTTTTGGAAATGGGTTAAAATCTGCACAGTTTAGCTACTATTATAGTTTTACTTTTGCCTTTACTCATTTCACTTAGTGCCACCACTTAAACATTTTATGCTATTAAAATATTTTATGAATATTTTGTGAATAAATGTTATTGGCCTTGTAGCATCACATCACATAGTGTAAAGATTCTCTTGTTGGAAACTTATTTATACTTATTGTCATTCTTAAAATAGTGAGTAAACAGTCATCCTTTTGGGATCAAGGAATTACAACATTTAGGTTTTTCGCTGGACATAAATTTCTAGAATTACAGGGTCAGAATATATGAATGCTGTTAATTCATACTGACAACTTATTTCCTAGTGAACAACCTTGATCATAATGTGTAAATGTTTTTGTTTTGCCATAGACTTGCTAGAGTGTTATATTGTTGTTTTAAGCAATAATTTGATAGCAGAAAAATAAATCTCATGTTATGCAACTTACACTTGTTCATCCTCTTAGAAGGTTTTCCATACACTCGTGAAGCACTCATTCCCCATCCTCTGAGTTACACACGTCAGTTGGCACTCCAGATATATTTCAGCACATTGTTCATGGCAGCCATTAGCACAAACATCAAGGATATTAATTGTATCTGGAATTACAGCCTCACGCATTTATTAATAGCTTTGGTGACTGGAGTTTCTAATTTTTGTTTTTATTAAAGTTTCTTTTTGTTTCCGTCTTTTTCAAGTTTCCTTCCAATGCCGGTTAGTTAACATACCGTGTTACAGTAGTTCCCAGGGCACAGTATAGGGATCCAGCAGTTCCTACAGCCCCCGGTGCTCATCACAAGTGCCCCCTATTGTTTTTATATGAGTATCTCAACACTTTTAAAATTTGAAAATCTCTTCCGTACAGAAGTATTCTCATTCAAAGCCAAAATTACCGAATTTATCCCTCCTGGAACCATAATGATCGCACCTAGGAATTTCATCTTATATATTTGGTGAGTGAGACAGTTTAACGCTGTTTGGATTTTGCCCACAGGTTTCTATTTTAAGAACTGAGGGGATTACAAGGACTAACGAGACAGCGTGAAGAAGGAAAGAGCAGAGGCCTGGGAGAGGGACAGACCGGGATGCTCTCCTATCCCAGTCCTTGACCAGTCACTTCCTCCCTAGGGACCAAAATCCCTTCACAGCCTAAACAGAATAGTCATCGTGATGGCCAACGTGCTCCTTCTGGCTCAAACATTTTATGGTCCTACAGGGAGGGTGCTCCTTGGCAAATGGTGTGCAGCAGAAAAAAGACTCAAGGGTGCGTCGGGCAAATTTGGTAATTGCCCGAAGCCGTCCCCACACTGGGATCTGTGTCCAAGTGATTGTTTCCTTAAGGGTTTTTTTGAGACTTCTAATACTTGTTTCCTGGCCGTGTTCTCGTGAGGCACCACAAACCGGGTGGGTGAAAACAACACAGATTCGTTCCCCCCCAGTTCCAGAGGTGGCGTGTCTGAAGTCAAAGTGTCAGCAGGGTGACGCCCCCTCTGAGACCCTGGGTCACCTCCTTGCTTGCCTTGTCCCAGCTTCAGGTGGCGGCCGGTGGTCTTTGACATCCCTTGGCTGCCACCTGGCCCTGCGATCTCTGCCTGTGTGATCACATGCTCTCTCTGTGTGCCTCTGTCTTCACATAGCCTTTTTCTCCTTCTTAAGAATATCAGTCATTTTGGATTAGGGCCCAACCTAAAGGCCTCATCTTAGCTTGAATACATCTCCAAAGACCCTAGTTCCAAGTGAAAATCACTCTCTCAAGTACCAATAATAAGGACTTTAATAGATCTTTTGTGGGGAGACAATTCCTCCCATAATATCACCACACACACCTATATTTTTATTTTATTTTATTTTATTTTATTTATTTTATTATTTTATTTTATTTTATTATTTTATTTTTTATTTTATTTTATTTTATTTTTTATTTTATTTTTTATTTTATTTTATTTTATTTTATTTTATTTTATTTTAT
This sequence comes from Canis aureus, assembly GCF_053574225.1. Taxonomy (NCBI): domain Eukaryota; kingdom Metazoa; phylum Chordata; class Mammalia; order Carnivora; family Canidae; genus Canis; species Canis aureus. Next base: position 1,975,576 of record NC_135613.1, read on the forward strand.
TTTATTTTATTTATTTTTTATTTATAAGATGCTCTGCTGTCTCTGTTCACTAGGAATGGAGCCTGAAAAATCTATGCAGGATGATTTGGCATTGGCCAACTATTGGCATTGCAAACTATTCAGTCCACCAGTAGGTATCCTTGGCCCGAGGACCATGCATAGATCAACTCTTAGATGAGAGGGATGAGACTGATGTCATAACTAAGAAGGGGAAACACGTCCAAGGGAAAATTGAGAGATTAAGGATGGACTTCACATTTTGTGACTGTTGTCATAACTGAACAAAAATTAACTCCTCTTTGGAAATAAATGGAAATTAATTTGTCAGTGTCTTACAGAATATAAAAAGATGGAATTGGATCTGAATTCACTCAGCATTTTACTACTAGGAGTCCACATTCCTAACTGCAGCAGTCTACCTGTGTTATGTACCGTCTCTGACCTTGAGTACCTTACCTGTAAAATGGAAAGATAATCTGCTTAAGGGATCAGTATTGAAAAACGGGATGCCTGGCACATCATGAAAAGCTCCGTGAATTTAAAGTTTACTCCCGAGTCCTTATGCTATTTTCCACAAGTGAAATTTGAAATATTTTCTCATCAGGTGGTGGCTCCTTGAGAGCAGGGACTTTGATCTCTCTGTGTCTGAAATAAATGAGCACTAAGCAGTAGGTGAATGAGCGAATGAACAAGGAACTGTCCTGAGTTTCTGAGCAATCTGAACAGAATTACAGGCACAGCCAGGGGGATGCCAAGCACTTTTTCCTCCCATGACATCTGTCAAAAGAATGCACTGAAGGGCCCCTGGGGGGCTCAGCGGGTGAGCATCTGCCTTCGGCTCAAAGCCTGATCCTGGGTCCCAGGATCGAGTCCCGCGTCGGGCTCCCTGCATGGAGCCTGCTTCTCCCTCTGCCTGTGTCTCTGCCTCTCTCTGTGTGTCTCTCTCATGAATAAATAAATAAAATCTTTTTTTAAAAAAAACGAAGTGAATATGAAGACAAAGACAGGAAGAAGGGAAATGACTAAAGAAGTTACATGGATGCCAGAAAATAGAAAACAGGTGTGGGAAGTGCAGGGAGGCAGAAGAGGGCCTTAGGGACACTCATCCGTTGAGTGTATGTCTGTGGAAGAGGGCGGGTCCAGTGGTTGTGCTTTTCCTTCACTGTGGAGCTTGCGTAGACGCGATGCAGGTACCCCCGCCCTGCTTGACCCTCTGGCACACCCATGATGCTATGTCTCTGCCCTCACCAGCTCCTGTGCACATGAGCTCAGCCTGCAGAAGGGCTGCAAGGTTACCAGCAGCCGGGGGGGGGGGGGGAATTCCAGTCTTCATTCTCCAGCCCCCAAGCTCATACTCTGAGCGAGTGCGGGCAGTGGCCTGGGCTGCCGAGGGCAGTGCCCAGTGGGCCTGGCAGCGGGGCTCTGGGTGGGAGGAATCAAGATGCTTAAGAACAACTGTGGCTTAAATGCTTCTCTGGGACCAGATGTGACATTTCCAGCTGGCTTTGCTCAAAAGAGCCCTCTTCCCTTTCACCGTCCTGCATGCTTGTTTTTTGAGTCCGTGTCTGAGAGCAACTCTGCCGGAGGTTCCCCTCAGAGAGAACTCTGTCGTCAGAACAGGGTCACACGGAATCAGGGGTATCCCAGGAGCTTCTTTGTTGTTGCTGCCGGCTCAAGGGGCAGTGATCAAGGGGTGACTGCTCCCGGGAACTTGGGAGGGCGACTAAGATCTGTTGGAACTGCGTCTCAATTCTTGTGTCAGTAGATCCTCACCTGAACCCTACAAAGCAGGTTTTGTGAGCTCCATTCCAGAAATCAGGAATATGAGACTCAGAACTGTGAAGAATCATGCTCTTGGCCACAAAAGGTGATAGGGCAGGGTCTGGTTTTGACCAGGTCTGCTGGCCCTTGGTGTCATGCATCCTTGCACACGGGGAAGGAGAAAGGCTGCGCTGAAGCTGCAGCGATCATTCAGTACCTCCTGTGCAAGGGGCCTGTGGTCTGTGGGTACATGCAGACGAGCGTTGTAGGCCAGGAGCCCTTGTAGTGAGTATTTGGTTTATCACGGTACCTTCTATTCATCCCGGTACCTTTTGTGTCTAGCACAGTATCTGACATCTAGTAGACCAGTGATGCAGTTTCGTTGAATGAATTCATAATATCACCAAACCAGACTTTAGCCTTAGTTTTCCAAATAGACAGTGATTCCATAACTTAATCACAGTGTAAATAAGAATTTGTTGAAGGAAAAAAATATCAGTGCAAATCTGGAGTCCACGGGGAGAGATCCCTTCTGGATCAATCTCTAAGGAATCCGTCATGGAGCAGGTGGAAAAATGTGCTGGTTTTGAAAGATGAACATTCACCAAGTAGAGATAAAGATTTGACGGGAAAGGTCTTCCAGGTGGTCTACATAGAGGAGCTCATGGGCTCACGTTTCCTGAGTTCCCTTCCTGTGGCTGTGACTGCAGGTCATAATAAAGGCTAGCCCTATTCCAAGAGTTCTGTTGACCCCCGTATTAAGTTCCTGGGTCCCCTATATGACAAATTACCATACACCAGGCGGCTTGAAAGAGTAGAAACTTACTGTCTCAAGCTCTGGAGGCTGGAAGTCTGAAAAGCAGGTGTTGGCAGGGCCTGCTGCCTAGGGGACGATCCTTCCTTTCCTCTTCCAGCTTCCGTTGGCTGCCGGCACTCCTGGGCCTCCCTCGGCTTGTCGATGTAGCACACCAGTACCTGCCTCCGTCTTCACATGGCCTTTTCCCCTGGGTATCCATGTCCACTGTCCTTCTTCTGATAAAGGCACTAGTCATCGGATGCTGCTCTAATCCGACATGACTTGATTTTAACTTGGTTGCATCTACAAAGACCCTATTTCCAAACGAAGTCACATATACAGGTTCAGGTAAATTTCCAGGAATTTGAGGAAGGGGGGCCCTATACAAGTCAGGACAGCCTCTGGTGATTGGGACAATAATAAAGCAGGATTTGAATGAGGTTAGTGTGATCTACCTTTCATGTGAGTTGTATGTATGGGGATGCCTGTGTCCTGAATAATTGAAATTCAGAGTCTGTGAGAACTTTGTGGTGTTTCAGTTCACCCCTCACGGCCTCCTGACAGTCGCCCCAGCAAACATCTGCTGATTCTTCCCCCGACCTCCCCTTCAGCTGCTCTGGTACTCACTGGCTGCTTTACAGGACACTAAATCCTCCCTGCCCTCGAGTCACTAAATCAGACTCTTAATAACATCCTATTAGTTGTTTAAAATAAGGATTTGAAGCAAACCAGATAGATTTTGGTGTTTTTTTTTTTTTTTTTGCATTTTAATTAAATTCACATTGATTTGGAAAAACAGATTTATTGAGACCTTAACAACCACATAACACACATAACCAAGTTGTTAAATCTCGATAAATGTTTTTTGGGCAATCAATGGACTTTTGATTAATGACAAATATCTGTTTTAATAAATCTCAATGAAATAAAGTGTTGAGTATAGGTGGACATTTTAATTAAGCTGGACTTCCTTATTCTTATACCTAACTACCTTGACCCAGAATTGCTTATTCCCACCTTTTTCTTTGAGGAAAGGGAAAAAAAAAAAAACAAAAAAAACAGCCGTGTCCATTCTTCTGTTTACCACAATAAGTGAGGAAAGACAATGACATTTTTTAAATCTGCATGAATGTTAAACAAAAGCTTCTTAGGGCCTACCTTCTTACAATCTCCATTTTCTCAAAGAAGCTTTCCAAGACCACCCTGTATAAAGTAAAGGTTTTAATCTTTCCAACCCATGTGTGTTTTTTCTTTAGATACTTTAAGTGACTTAAAAATCATGCCATTTAACTGTGTACTTGCTTGTTTGATAACAGACCTCACTCCTAGTCATAAAGCCCATGACACACACACACACACACACACACACACACACACAATCTAAATAAATAAATAAATAAATAAATAAATAAATAAATAAATAAAGCCCACGACAACGGCAAGCCCGATTGATGAAACAGCCATGTGCCCCATTGCACCGAGAACAGGCCCTCGGGCCTTCTGTGCCTCTTCCTTCCCATCTTCTTTACCTCATTCATTCCTCTGTGTAGGACTCAAATCAGTTGTCAGCTGAGAGGTCTCTGTGGTTTACTAATATGTGACTTACTTGATGTCTGGAGTCCTGTCATGTGCCCTCTGTTGTCCCAAACTCTAACACCAGGCCTGATGCTCAGATCCAAGTAGACACCAATAAAGCCTTGCTGTAAAAATAACATGCTGTGTATGAAATACTGGAGCACAGTATAGTCACAGAACTTCTCCAGGCTTCTGCCCTTCAAAGAGGCGATGGGGGGGTGGGGTGTCACTTGCTCTCTACCCCTTAAACTCTTTGTATTACCTAAGTCCCCCATAAGAATACACAGCTGTATTTTCTAAAAGCTTGGTCTGCATCCTTTTGTTTGATATTGATAAACCGTTGACACCTTGTTTCGTTGGACATCTAAGAATAAATCGTGCCAAGTGCACCATAAATTACTACCTTCATATCATTTGTACAATGTCAACTCCGCAATAGGTCACAGCAATAGCCACTGGAGAGGGGAAGAGAGTTAAGAAGGGATGAAGCCACCATATCTGTGAGTCTTTTCTGGGAGAGACCAGGGAGGCAAGAAGAGGCGTGTTTGTGCCTGAGTTAATGAAACTAAAACACTTTTGCTTCTAAACAGGAACTACAGTTTTTTTTTTTTTTTTAAGTAGAACTGCCGGATATATATTCAGCAGGTGACAATCTGAGCATATGCTCTATTTCGGGTCCTATGCTTGGCAAGGCAACAATTCTACGGTATCCAATTATTTACTGCACAAAAACTGGTAATTCAATATTATTAGCTCTCTTTTACATTGAGGAAATCTAAGCTGCGGAGAGGTATACAATCCGCCTAGAGTCACACAGAGAATAATGAATAAAAGCAAGCTTAAAAAAAAAAAAAATAAATAAATAAATAAATAAATAAATAAATAAATAAAAGCAAGTTTAGAAATTCTATCTCTAAATACTTTTTTTTCCCTTTGAACTCTTCTGATGAATGTGACAATATAGACTGGCTTTATAAGCAGATCCTGGGCGTCAATCTAGCTTAAAAAGATCTGATCGATATTTCCAAGACCACTGCAGGTCAGCTCAAGAAGGCCAAAGATCTAGGCCAAACATTTGACATCTACTAGGTAGTAGGTCGACAAATTCTACAATAATGATTAAAATAAAAATCCAGCTAGCAGAATTTATGCACAGCGCAAAGATAAGCTAAGCTGTATCTTAACCAACTGGTATCCCACGAGGTTGAGTGGCCTGCCCAAGGTCATACTGCTAATACACAGGAGGCCTGGGATTCCAGTTTGGGAAAGATGCTTTAGAAGGATCTCTTAAGCACTAGCTGTTTATACCAAGAGGGACAGCCCATTTAGCTGAAACCTCAGTCCCCAGTCTTAGTCCTTTGTGTTGATAACTGGGCTTGTCAGTTGGTTACACTTTTTCCCCTGACATTTCTTTTCTTCCTTCCCTTATCACCATCATCTCTTGATTGACGACCCCGAAAAGGCTGCGCAAAAGTCTCCCCTTGCATTCGCTAGAGCAGTCTACTGCCTGGCTGATATATGTGTCTGTTCAAAGTGTGGCACAAATGTTTGGTTAAAGATAATGACCCAGTCTGAAAATTACTGTGATAAAAATGTCATGTAATTTTCCAGGGTGACTTTGAAGTAAGGCTTACCATATAAATGTGGGGGATTGAGAGAGCCAGCTATTATTTTCTTCCTTGATGAGCACTAAATTAGTGTATTCCTCAGCACCAAGGTAGTGGGCAGTCTCCATGTTGTTCATTTCTCTCCTCCTCTCCTTGTGGCTGGGCTGAAGCAATACCCAAGACCATCCCTGAGCAGTAATTCCCAGGAGCATGGATTTTTTTTCACAACTCACTGCTTCAAATAGTTGAAAAGACACAGTCTGAAGTCAAGCAGAACTTTATTAGAATATCAGCTCTATGTGGATTTACAAGAACTATCTGGGCCCCCATTTTCTTTCCTGTAAAAATCAGATTTCGTTGCAAGCATTCCATGAAATAAAATATGAAAAATACCCGGCAGATAAAAAAGTGCTTTATAATTGTTAGTTTGAATCAGCATTTTATTTGTTCAAAATAAAGATTCTTGGGCCTTGCCCTGTGAGATTCTAATTTAAGATATCTCAATTGGAGTCTAGGAATCTACATTTCTAACCAGCATTCTAGGTAATTCTAACGTAGGCTAGGCAGGGCCATGCTTTGAGAAATATGGGCACTAAAGGACATAATAATTACAGTAACAATAATAACAACATAATTACTGTTCATCCTGTGCTATGTGCAAGGGACTGTGCATTAATCTGCTCTGCACTTGGCATAAGACATGACATCATACTCAGTACATGCCAATGTTTGCCATTCTCCTAACTCTCTTTTTCCTCACTCAGTGTTTTCTAAACATGGAGTTCTTGGAGAAAGAGTAGATGTAAAGGAGGCTTAGTTGTACGAAGCATTGTTGGCTGATCAGAGGCCAACTTAATGGTGGGGATGAATCTTTCATCCTCAGCAGGAACTTCCAGGAGGAATTTGCTTCCCAAATTGTGCCTGGTCTTTAGCATTTACCCTGTCTACATAAACTATTGAAATTCTCCTTCCCCAAGAAACTGTCATGAACTTGCCTAACTACTGTTTTAACAGCCTAGTGATGTACCCACCATCATGCAAAAATGGTGCCATTTTCTCCATGCCATAGGTAGGAATAACACAAAAGACCTTTAATATGCCCCTCTCTGTTTTGGGTTGTGTCTTTTACATATTTTTCTGCTCTTCCTTGACTTTTCTGTGCTATTCCAGCCTTCCAGTTTATATATTTTTTCTTCTTTCCATAACTCGTCTTTCTACCTTTTTAAAGATGAGAAATTCAAGGCATAGGGCCTTACTAATTCATTAGACCTCTTAATGTTTGTGCAATGCCATTTTTTAAAAATAAACAAAAAAAACCCACTAGTATTAATATACTATTTTAAAGACTGCTATTATTTTCTCCATTCTCTCATTGTACAAATAAGCAATGAGTCAAGAGTATTCGCAGGCCGCACTGTGTATGAACTGTGTATGAACAATATACTTTTCTTTTTTGAGATCTAATATTCAGTACGGAATATATATGGTTGACTGAAGTCAGTAACAATGTTCTCTCTGAAGGTCAAAACTTCTGACTAGTGACTCAATCTAATTAGGTTAAGCTTAAGGTGATAATGTGTGGATTGTCAGCGGCTAGAACATTTATTCTTATTTTTTTTTCTAAAGCAGTGTCCTTTAAAACAGTCAATTAACATGCTGCAAAGAAGAGTTTCCAGATAACTCGAGATTGAATTGAAAGGCTTTCCTTCCCCTGACAGAGCAGAGGGGTTGAGTACCTGACTTCCCTTTCAAAGTCAGTGATCCATGCAGCACTTCTGATTGGAAAGATGTGAACCTTTCCAGTCCTTCGTGTACATATAAATGGAGAGGCTAAGGAAATTAGTCAGAGTCTGGCCAAGAAGAACTGAAGGATCGAAGAAGCCTAACTGCCCTCCAATGTGCCCACCTGTCTCTGGAGTATTATGATTTATAGTTTTTTTATTTAAAATCCTGTATAAAGGAATTAGTACAGGATAAAAATATCTAAAGTAAGTGTGAGTCACAAAAAAACCTCTGTAAATTAAAATCATTTCTATATTATTTAATATTTTATTTGAAATTTGCCCTGACAGGCTTTTACTTGGGGAGCTTTAATAGAAAGCTGGCAGATATGATCAAGAACCTCTCTTTATATTAAGAACTGTTGGACACCCGCATTTATTGTTTCTATAATCTTTAAGTGTTCACAGAGAGAGACAAAATGTGATAAGAATTTCTTAGGAATAAATAGGCCCCCCACAATACACATGAAGTGTAAGGACTTGAGCTAAAGAGAACTAGAGGAGCATCATTGAATGAGGAAGCCTTGAGATAGTCCCCAGACCTGGCTTTCTGAGAAGTCTGTTTATGACTCTGGACTTTGATCTTCTTACCCTTATAATGAGGGTACAAACTAGAAGAATCTTAGGTCCCTTGTGCATAAATGACTTTAATCTAAAACTCAGTAAATGAATGAATGTTAGGTGTCAATAATATGTGTCAGGTATCGTGGCGAGCCCAATCAAATGCATTGTCCATACCACACCCCAGCGGTAAATTACATATGATGATGACGGGGAAAACTACTGAAAAGGAAAAGCATTAATTCTATGGGAGTATAAGAAAAAATGGCTTGGCCTAAGATACAGGACACCAAGGAATTAATGCAAAAGAAAATCTGGGAGAAAGCGCAGAAGGTCATTGAAAAAGGGTTGAGGCAATCGGAGAAGGACAAACATTATATGTTCTCATTCATGTGGGGAATATAAATAATAGTGAAAGGGAATATAAGGGAAGGGAGAAGAAATGTGTGGGAAATATCAGAAAGGGAGACAGAACATAAAGACTGCTAACTCTGGGAAACGAACTAAGGGTGGTAGAAGGGGAGGAGGGCGGGGGGTGGGAGTGAATGGGTGACGGGCACTGGGGGTTATTCTGTATGTTGGTAAATTGAACACCAATAAAAAAAAAAAGAAAAAGGGGTGAGGGCAGACAAAATGTAGTAAGAATTTCTCAGGAATAAATAGGCTCCCCTATTTATTTATTTATTTATTTATTTATTTATTTATTTATTATTAAGTATATTTACTTCGGGCTGAGGGAGGCATTTGCAAAGGGTCAAGGGTCAGTGGCAGAAAGGAGCAGGATAGAGTTGATCACTGACAAAAAGAGCAGCGTGCATGAATCACAAAGAAAAACACAAGGTAAGTACAGGACAGGAGTCAAAGGGCGCATCAGCAAGATTCGGGGGTACACTCTAAAACACGGGGAAGGCATTGCGGATTCCAAGCTTTGCAGTCATGTCGTGATCGCATTGCATTGGCATTTTAACTATTTGGGCAGCTATTTGGAGAAAATACTGGAGGAGAACAAGAGTGGATGCAAAGAGCCCAGCTTGTTGCTTACCATGTTCACCTTGTAAGGGGTGATAGTGGTTCTAAGAAGTAGAGTGAGAAATAGTTATGGAGAAAATCATATGGAGTGGAGACTCGTGCACTAGGTAAAAACCATGAGAGGGACAGTGAACGCAGGGTTTCACGCCGTCTGCCATCGCGATTCCCTAGAGGTTTTGGAAGAAATTGAGGAGACATGTTTAAATGCTTATCACTTCTTCAATACAAAAATGAATACTGGAGTAATAATCACGTATTGAGACTCCAGCTCTTCACACATACTTAAAATATGCCTTCTCTTTTTTAATTTCCATAAGGAGGCATTCTCGTATACACATAACCAATGAGAACAAGGAAGTCCTTTTTGCAAAGAGTTATAAAAATGTTTTGACATTTATGACAGAACCATGGGTAAACACAATTTAATTATTCTTCTGATCTTATATAAGTGTCTTATTTTCTCTGAGACTCAGTTTCTTTATCAGGCAAGGAGTGAAATAAAGTAATATCTAAGCTTTTTCTACCTCTGAGATTCTGTTCTTTCTTTATTTTTTATTTTTTAATTTTTTAAAATTTTTTAAATTTATTTATTATAGTCACACACACACAGAGAGAGAGAGAGAGAGAAGCAGAGACACAGGCAGAGGGAGAAGCAGGCTCCATGCACTGGGAACCCGACGTGGGATTCGATCCCGGGTCTCCAGGATCACGCCCTGGGCCAAAGGCAGGCGCCAAACCGCTGCGCCACCCAGGGATCCCTAATTTTTAATTTTTAATTTTTTATTTTTTGATTCTGTTCTTTCTTAACCCTCTTGCCAACTTTCCTTCAAAATCCTATGGTCAGCCTGATTGCTGACCTCGTCTCGTGATGTGTCGGAGTCATTGAGCAGGTGCTTGCAGCTCTCTTGTGCATCTCAGGGTGTGACTGAAAGGCCCTGATCTCCCCCGTCACGGAGTACTGGACAGAGACCCTGAGAATCCTTAGATCAAGAGAAAACCAAAGCTGTTTACAGCATGTGGGCCTCATCTTTCATTACATAGGTCTCGTTTTCTGGGACACGCCTGGATCTGCATTTCAATCGGAAGCACACGCACATCCATTAATCAGCCACACAGGAGAGTAAGCACAGAGCTCTGACCATCTCCCTCCCTCCCTCTCTCTCTCTCTCTCTCTCTTTCTCGTTAGCATACATTACACTACACCCCTTGGATTTATTTTTATCATTATTCTTTTTCTAAAGGAACGTCAAAGCCTAATTTCTCTATTAATATTGATGTGTTCAAGTTCTTGAAGCCAATTACTTTAGACAGTTTAAGTATTTAACCAATGCTTAGAATCTCAAGGATGTTAACATTAGGATCTGTGAGAATGATTACATGATGCATGGTGTAAAGCATCTTGTTCATTTAACAATTATAAAAGGGGAGATGTACCATAAAATGTCACCGTGGTACTTTGAGGAAGCCAATTCAAGAAAAACCACTTGGCTTGTATTGAGTACCCACAAATACTCAGATAGTACTATTTGCCTTTTCAGGATCAGGATGGATGGATCAGAGGATGGATCTTTTATTGTCATGTCTTGCACCGGCTCCAACCCAGTTAATTTGTTTGTTCTCAGTTGCTGAGTCCCTCTGGTTTCACTCGGATCCGTGACAGCTCTCCATCTCTGTTGCCACTGACTTCCTTCAGCCTACCATTACTTTTCATCCAACTGTGGCGATAACTTTAGAACAAATTCCATATCTCCATTCTTCACCTACACCAAGCATTCTCCACAGGAAGTCCAAGAACTTCTAACATGCATTTTTGCCTAGAGAATTTCAATGGCTTTTCACCTTTAGTGGGGGAACTCTGAGTCCTTCCTGGATGCAGAGTGGCCCTTGGGACTCCCCATTGCCCTCTCTTCCATTCTCATCCCGTCATTGCCTGTCCTGCCTGTCACTGTTCAAGACAAAATCAAGGCCATTTCCTCTCATTAGGTCATTTAGAGATACGTTTTAGGCTAAGAGAGCACCTTGGATTCCTAACAAACATCTTCAGGCAACAAGAAGGGACTTTTGGGGGCTATAACACAATGGTAAAAGTAATGGGGAATAAATCCAGAGATATAAACAGAGGATAGATGATGAACTATTCTAGAAATCATATGAAGGAATTGCTGATGAGGCAGTGTGATCATTGGAACCGTTTATCTGGGTGGACATTCCATGTCTATTCACCAACTCCAAGAGAAGTCATACTTCTCAGAAACCTCTTTGGTATGCCTGGCATCAGAGCACAAGATGTTGGTTGTGTCAGGCTCCTGGAATGATACCCTAAATCTCCACATTAGAGATTTGGACCATAACCTGGACTGCACAATTTATGTCTCTGGAACTCCACGATTCATCCGTTGGCCCATTCTTTCCTTAGATACAGCAACATAATTTATGCTAAAGCAGAATTTGTCAAGCCAATCCAACTAAAATTCCCTTGAAAAATCTTTAAAATCACCCGTTTCTTGAAGCAGTGTTCCATGGTTCCCCCTAAAAATGTCCCGATACATGTGATCTGATACTTGCTGGGGCAAGCTCCTTCCACATGCAAAAATTATCTACTCACAACTAAAATGGGGTGTAGCCCTTGCCAGCCAACAGAGATGGATTCCATCTAAGGATTGAGGGAGAGATGAGACAAATGCATTGTGATAGTTAAAAAGTGATGCAGAATATAAAATAACCGTGAAGAAAATAGTAGAATAGTTATCACCAGGCAGCTCCTGATAGACTACAGTGTGAGTGGCAGGGACAATAATCACAATAGAATTGGAAGAGCGGTCAGAGGAGCCTTTGAAAAAGAGAGGGGATTGGTGATAGGTCTGAAAGTACACGCGAGATTTGAGTGGTGGCCAGAGAGAAGAGGGACATTCTTGGTAGGTGGGTCTGTATGCTGAAATTACCTTTTTAAACAGATGATAAATTATATCTAATGTACAGTGAGGTTCTCTCTGAGACAAATTATGCAGCCTATCCTACAAATGGGACTTCCCTAGCTGTCAAGGGGTTCCGCAGACTGAACAAGTGATGGGCAGGTTAGAGGAGACAACAGTGAAAGGCCTGTCTTTTGCTAAACTCAAGAAAGGCATCAGACTGGAACTCGTCAAGGGAGAGATGTCATTAAAGTGGGGATAAGCTGTTTTTATGAGGCCGCCTGCCACCATCTTCTCACTTCCCACCTTCTTTCAGGATTTCACAAGGACTTGTTGAGTGACTACTGTGTGCCAAATTTGGATGTCATTCTTTAGCTGCATCTGAATATCCCCTGCTGTTCTCCATACTGTCCTGAGAGGCATCGCCTTTCATTACTGTCCCAGCACAGTGAGAATGAATCAAAGCCATGTCTTTGTAAAAGAGACCTTGACTTGAATCCCACCCTTTTTTCTCCCTATCTCTCTTACCTCTGTCAATCTCCTGACCACCTCTGAATTTCAGTTTCCTCATCTATAAAACAGAAGTAAGAAAGCTTATCTTACCATCCCACTAGCAACCTCAGTAAAGCAGGTTTCTCAGCCATGAGTATACATTAAACAATGTCTGGGTAATTTAAAAAAAACAAAACAAAAACTAAACACATCACACACACACACACACACACACACACACACACACTTAGGCTATGTCCCATCTCCAGAGAATCTAACTTAATTGAACCGAGGGGGAAGTGGACATCAGTATTTTTTACATTTTCTCCATGTACTGTAATTGTCATCAGAAGTAAGAAAGACAGAAATTAAAATACATAAACTGGCAAGTACCACACTTGAGCACAGGTTTCTAGTAAATGCCAGCAAGTGCTTTTTACGTTTTCTCCAGTTTTGTGATGAAAACTGGAAATAAGAACATTTGGAAGATATTGATCCATAAAAAAGTTGTATCTGGGGGGGCCTAGGAGGCTCTGCCAGTTAGGCAGCTGACTCTTGACCTCAGCTCCAGTCTTGCTCTCAGGGTCATGAGTTCAAGCCCCATGTTGGGCTCCACACTGGGCGTGGAGCCTACTTAAAAATAACTTAAAATAAATAAAAGAAGTGTTATATCTGAAATGTATAAATAACACAACTCGGTAAAACAACTCGGTTAAAAATGGGTAAAATATTTGAATAGATATACAAAGAGGAGAAACAAGATAAGTGAATAGAAATGTGAGAAAGTATACACAAAATAATTTCTTAGAGAAATGCAAATTCAAACCACTGTGCACTATCTGAAATGGATAAAATTAAAACGACAGACCCTACTAGCTGTTGAGGAAACGTAGAACAACCGAAACGCTCATATACTGCTGGTTGGAATGTAAAATGGTACAACTACTTTGGAGAACATTTTGGCAGTTTCTCAAACTGTTAAATATTTATTATGTGACCTAGCTGTTTTAATCCTAGTTATTCACCCAAGAGAAACGAAATATATGTCCACATAAAGACTCGGTGTACAAATGTTCAAAGCAGCTCTATTTTGAATAGCCAAAAACGGGGTGCAACATAAATCTCCATCAACAGGCGAATCAACAAACAAACAGTGTCATATCCCTACCAAGGAATGCTACTCGGCAATAAAAATAGACTATTTTGGTACACACGGCAATATCCGTGCATTTTAAAATAATGCCAAGTGAAAGCCCAACAAAAGGTAGTACGTACTGCATGATTCCACTTATATGACACTACAGAAAATGGAAGTCAATGTAAAGGGACAGCACGTATCCCTGGTTTTCTGTATTATACGGTAGGGCAAGAAGGAGGGCGGGATTACAATGAGGAGACTGGAGAGATGAGAGAAGTTTTCATTATCAATTATGGTGGATAATATGAATATATTCAAGTATCACAACAGATCAGATTTTACATTTCGAATAGGTGAAGCTTGTGGTATCTCAATTTTACCTCAATAAACCTGCATAAAATACTAAAAGGAAAAAAGAAACACGCCTACGGATAGAGGGCTAGGTAGATAGACAGCCGAAAGACTCATTAAAATAAGCTGCCTACCTGTTCCAAATATGATGTGTTAAAACTACTTTTGAGCCCATATTGCTGTCTTAACAAAGATTTTACATCCTGTATGACCTATATTTTATTGCAACTTGTTTTAGCTATCTATTACTACCTAGAAGATTACCCTAAAATTTAGGTGCTGATTTATCTTCTCAGCTCAATGACGGAGGCTTGGAATCATAGACCTGGGCAGTCTCGAAGCATCATGAAAGAAATCCAGCTATATGGAAGTTACGATGTTGGAGAGATCAAAAGGAGATTTTTCTTAGAGGTAGAGGGATGTGCCCAGGGAATCCCATCTGTTCCAGTGTCAGTCATTCGAGTCCTCCCAGACCAGCAACACACATAAGTGAGAAAGTCTTCTGATGACTCTAGCTCCAGCCTTTGAACTGCCCCAGCCAGGATCTAACGGAGCAGAGGTGAGCTACCGCTGCCAACTGCAGGCCAGACTAGAGATCCTTTAACAAATTGAACCCTGTTTCTGTTCAGAGCCACCACATCTTGTCGTGACTTGGTTCATGGCATCAGGCAACAGGAAGATATTTTGGTACCTGGGAGTAGAATGTCACCTACCATAACAAAGCCTAAAACGTGTGTTTGGGAGTCTGATATTAAGTATAAGCTAAAAGAACTTAAGGACATTCTCAGTGAATATGTAAAAGGCCTAAAAAAGACTATTAATGGAATCCTGGAGGTTCCTTAGAAGGCCTAGGGATGGAGAAAGGGGCCTTCTTTTGGATCAAGAGCCACAAACGAGGTGCCAGGGCACGTGCCCATTGACTCCAAATCAGATAAATTAGTAGAATTTCATTGGCCATGCAGATTTTATTTGAAGATCAGAGCAAAACCACTGGGTAGTTTAAACACGGAGGTGACATGGTATGATTTATACTCCAGAGGGATTACTCTGGCTTTCACGGAGAGAATGACGTCATTGATTCAAGTTGACATAGACCAGTTAGGAGACTACCCTGTTAGTCGGTGTGAGCCGTGTCGGAGCCTTTGAGTAAGGTGGCGTGAAGGGAAACACAGAGTGAATGGACTCAGGAATTATTTTGGGGTCGAGATAGCAGCCAGAGCTTGATGGTAAATGGATGTGTAGCAAAGAAGAGTTCCCATTTGTATCTGAGTGAATCTTAAGAGGGTCAAATGAAATAATTGGCGTGTAAGTGCCTTATAAATATAAAGCTTCTTTTAAATTCTCATGCCATGTCATGTCGACTGACATATCAAGAACCCAAAGCAGTTTTGCTTGACTGTGTTCCAGCTCTGTCCTCTATAGCACAATTGCATCTTGTTCAATAGCCTTAATGCGTATATATGAATACTACATAATGCTTTACCCGCTTTATGGATGAACACCGACTATATCTAAATGGTATCTATATTTCCTTTGAATAGTGCAAACTGGTATTTGATCATTTCATTTTCCTACAGAAGATGAAACATTATGATTTTCAATAATCCATAAAGGCAGACATTTGTTTCCTTTGTGAAACTGTACCCTCCAATGATTATTCCTCACATTAATCATAGTAAAAGCAATGCGTAAGGTAATCTCTTTCTTCCTGCAGATAATAAATGTCTGCTGTTGACAGAAGAAGTGTGGAAAGGTGAAAGGCAGGGTGAGCTCTGTGTGTTTGTGAGATAAACAACTGTCAGCCTTCCTAAGACTGCTGTGATCGCGTGAGGCCAAAGTTGCCTCTTTACATAACGATGACAATAAAACTAATTTTTCTCTGACTGAGGATTCAAAAGATTTCACTGGGGATATC
This sequence comes from Canis aureus, assembly GCF_053574225.1. NCBI lineage: Eukaryota > Metazoa > Chordata > Mammalia > Carnivora > Canidae > Canis > Canis aureus. The sequence goes on from NC_135613.1 coordinate 1,991,494, forward strand.
TACCCTATAATTTGTGTCTAGAAATCTAACTTTATTAAATGCCCCAAAATTCATAGTTCATATTGTTAAACACTGAAGAGATTTGCATCTGCAATTGTCCGTACAGCTATTCTCTCCCTTAAAGCCGCTGCTGATGTGTTGGTCCACTAAAGTGTGAAATAACCTAGTTGTTTCCTGATCAGAAATCACCAAGACCTTAACCAAATGTGAAATCCTGAATGCGAGTTTAATCTGGGATGTAAAAGGTAAAGCATGAAATACATTTGAAGAAAAATAGGTGTTTTCCTGTAGCGTTCTTGGGGATAGGTTGTAAAGGTTGTATAGCAACGGATTCCACTTGGTATTTCTTGTAAGCAAAAGGAGAAGGGGGTTGACATTTATTTAATGCTCATTTGACATTGCACTTTATGAATAGTTTCAATAGATTGCCTCATTTAATTCTGATGAAAGCCAAGCAAGTTAGGTGTCACTATTAAGCTTTTTATCAGATTTTTAAAAATGAGACTCAGATGGGGGAAATGTGACTCACATAGGTCGTGAAAATTTCTGAAGATCTTATAAATGTCGCCATTATTAAAAGTACATAATTTCTGATTCCTAGCTCGTGTTTTCTCCATTATGACAAGCTGGATGAAGCATAAATATTTCAATGGGGTTTTTAGCAATTTTCAAAAGAAGTTTTAACAGTTTGGGGGCACCTGGGTAGCTCAGCTGGTTAAGGGTCAGACTCTTGATTTTGGCGCAGGTCATGATCTCAGGGTTGTGGGATCGAACCCCACATCCATGCTGGGTATAGAGCCTGCTTAAGATTCTCTTTCCCTCTCCCTCTGCCCCTCTGTCCACGTGCTCTCTCTCTCAAAAGAAAAAGAAAAGAAAAAATAAATTTTTAACAGTCTTATTACTCAGCCATTAGAAATGACCCACCATTTGCTTGATGGAACTGGAGGGTATGATGCTGAGTGAAGTAAGTCAATCAGAGAAGGACAAACATATGTTGTCATTCATTTGGGGAATATAAATAATAGTGAAAGGGAATAGAGGGGAAAGGAGAAGAAATGGGTGGGAAATATCAGAAAGGGAGACAGAACATAAAAACTCCTAACTCTGGGAAATGAAGTAGTGGTGATGGAAGGGGAGGAGGGCGGGGATTCACCCCACCGGGTGAATGGGTGACGGGCACTGAGGGGGGCACTTGATGGGATGAGCACTGGGTGTTATTCTGTATGTTGGCAAATTGAACACCAATACAAAATAAATTTATTATTACAAAAAAATGTTTTATTCATAGTACCACACATGCCTCACAAAATTTCTAAACCCACAACCATATACCTCAAATCTCCTCTTCCTGAATGTTCAGCCTTTCTGGAGACCTCTCGCATGAATTCAAGATCCAGATATCCTGATCCAGACCAAACCCATTCCCTTCTGGATTGAATGCTGTAACTCCTTTTTTTTTTTTTTTTTTTTTTTATTTATTTATATGTGAGAGACCCAGAGAGAGAGGTGGAGACACAGGCAGAGGGAGAAGCAGGCTCCAGGAAGGGAGCCCGACATGGGACTTGATCCCCAGACCTGGGATCTGGCCCTGGGCCGAAGGCAGATGCTCCACTGCCCAGCCACCCGGTGTCCCTGGATTCCCCAGCAACTACAGGAAGCACTTACTACTGCCTCGCCTCCTCCCTCACCACACATGTATACCCATCTCATACCACACTGCAGTGAAGTAAATAGTTGTATGACAGTCTATTTGTCTCCTCAAGCTTCCTGGGAAATATTCCAGGGAAGTGACCATATGTTAGTCAACTCTGAATCTTCAGTACCTGGCACACGGTTAGATGCCTGGCACACAGTCATTATATTAATCTTTTCTTAATGAATTAATTGATAAATGGACACATACTAAATTTAAAACATTATAGTGCTTATATCTCTGATATAAATATACTTATATATCAATTTATTTAGCTAGGTAAGGAAGACAGCACATTTATAGTCACAAAGAAATATTAATTTCTAAATAATTAATGGCTATAAGTTCAGCTGCTTTAGTCCTCCAATCATAGTGCCCATTTTGTAGCTTAGGAAGGGGAACATTTTAGGTGTTTTCTAACATATCTGGAAGTCATAATACGTGCCCTACATAAATACATGAATGCATTTTGATGAATATGTTGAGTGAAAGGATGGATAGCTGGATGGATGAAGTTCTTACATACAATGAGGTATAAAACTTAGTTCTAATCATACAGATATCAGACATAGTATGTAAGAGACATCATTTTTTCCTTTGAAAAATGAAATATGTAAAGGTCAAGACAGATTCAATACTATTTAACACATGCATTACTACTTATAGCAAGGAGATAGCTATATTTCTTTTCTGTTCTGCAAAAATATTGAAACCAGATGTTTCCTAAATTGGAAATTATTTTAGGAAATGTGAATAGTTAAATGCTTGTATCACTTTGGAAGAAAAGTGAGTTTCAAGGTAAACTGAGAGGAATTTAATAATAATAGCTAATATTTCCTTCACCAGGTTAACTGTCTAATTCTGATCTGAATTGCAGGCACCCTACTAGGGGCTTTAATACGTGAACTCTGGTCCTTAAATAGGGTAACCGACATTGGTCATGTTTTGTAGCATATTTGGATGAAGAAATAATTTCAGACAAATTGAGTGTCTTGTTTGTGTCTACACAGCTTATTTTTCTAAAAGTTTTACTTATTTTAGAGAGAGAGAGAGAGAGAGAGAGAGAGAGAGCGCACACATGAGGAGAGGGGCAGAGGGTGAGACTGGCGGAGAATCCCAAGCAGACTCCCAGCTGAGCAGGGAGTCCAAGGTGGGGCTCGATCCCATGACCCTGATATCACTATCTGAGCCCAAACCAAGAGCCAGATGCTTAACCAACTGAACCACCCAGGCACTCCCATGGCTACACAACTTATAAGAGATTGAAGTCCATATAGATATAATAATAAAGTCAATAAAGATGAGCACAAATGGAGGCAAAAGGAAGAAAGGGAGAGAGAGAGAGAGAGAGAGAGAGAAGATTATAGCTGTGTTCAGGATCAGGAACGTCAGAGTAGACCAACAGTATTCATGGCATGAATCTGAAGAGGTAAACAGGAATCCCCCAGGCAAACAAAAATGAGAAGGAATTCAAAGCAAAGGAATTACCCAGTGCAAAGTTGTGTATGTGTAGGAAGAAAAGAGAGGAAAGAAACTTCTTAAGAGTTGTTACCTTGAACAAAATCAGGTCAATAAAAGACGGAGGATGGGGCTGGAGAGGTAGGGCTAGGTCTCAGAAGGTCTTTAAAACCATGCTAAATTTTTTACATTTTTCTCTGTGAGATATCTATGAAAGTTTGAACAAATCATGTTGCCATTCTAGCAAGGCTAACGGTAGTATGGTTAGCTTCAATGGGGGATGGTGGTGAATTAGGTGGTAAGGGATGCGTTAGGAGGGGATTGTAGAAGACCAGCTGAAGAAATTGGCAGGAGAAAATAATGAAGATCTGAACTAGAGCAGTTCTTGTGTGATAAAGAGAAGTCACATGAGAAATAGCTTTATGGGGCAAATTAGATATGAATTTATAATCTCTTTTATGTGCTTGAGAAAAGGAAGGAAAAATTCAGGATGTGCCCTGGGTTTCCACACAGGTGGTAGTGGGAACCCTCACTATCAGACAGACGTATATAGGTCAAAAGATAAAATATCTTAGCATCCAGTTCCTGTTTACAAGTGTACATTTATCTTTTAGTTTTAAAATATGTAAGATATTTCAAATCATTTTGTCAATTGTGATCAGATATTTCTGACTCTATAGAAAAGAGAAAAGAAATTAGGAATCTTCCTAGCTCTGAAACTTACACATTGTAGGCCTCTGAATTTTGTTTTTATGAGTGAATTTTTATGTTCTATCTTTATGAATTGATACTCTAAATTATGTACACACAAGAGATACTTTTTTGCTTCTGAGATTTTTCTGGATTGTGCCATCAAGTTGTGACCCACTGGCTGTCTTTATCTTTTTTCCATGATTTAGCCCATCCAACCTTTTAAAGCACCCCAACCTTCTACTAATTCCTAAAAAAAATATCTAAGGGGAACCCTCTTACATTGTTGGTGGGAATGCAGACGGGGGAAACCACTCTGGAAAACAGTGTTGAGGTTCCTCAAAAAGTTAACAATAGAACTACCCTACAACCCAGGAATTGCACTACTGGGTATGTATACAAAGGATACTAACACAGTGATTCGAAGGGGCACCTCCACCCCGATGTTTACAGCAGCGATGTCCACAATAGCCAAAGTATAGAAAGAGCCCAGATGTCCACCAACAAATGACTGAATAAAGAAGATATGACATATATACACAATGGAATATTAACCATTAAAAAGAATGAAATCTGCCATTTGCAATGATATGGGTAGAACTAGAGGGTGTTGTGCTAAATGAAACAAGCTAGTCAGAGAAAGACAAATACCACATGATTTCACTCATATGTGGAACTTAAGAAACAAAATAGATGAACACAGGGAAAAGGAGGGAAAATTAAAATAATGCAAAAAGAGAGGGAGCCAAACCATAAGAGACTCTCAACTATAGGAAACAAACTGAGGGTTGCTGGGATGGGTAACTGGGTGATGGGCATTAAGGAGGGCACGTGATGTAACAAACGCTAGGTGTCACATGCAACTGATGAATCGCTAAATTCTACCCCTGAAACTAATAATACAGTGTGTGTTAATTAACTTGAATTTTATTTTAAAAAATTTAAAAATTAGAGTGATCAGACAGCACTTTGATTACCTTTGAAGAATTTCCAGTAAAGAAGGAAGGGATGGGGGAAAGGTTATGACCTCTAAAATCTCATAAAGCAGCTACCGGCAAGAGTTTATACCAGGATTTTTATCAGAAACTCTTCAACTTTTCCCATGTTTTAGATGATATATCCACCAGTAACCAATGGCTGGGAAATTGTACATTTGAATATAACCATTTATGTTGCTTCATTTATTTTTTCAATACTTTAATGTTTAATACACCTGGTTGCCTGTTCCAGCTATGGAGTGGAATTTCTGCTTTGGGTTTAGGTTAGTTTGCTGGTGTCCCAAAGATCAAGTGTGCTTTCAGGAGGACACCCTTAGTGTTAAGTTCTAGGAACTTGATGGATGGAGATGTACAAGATAGCTTAAAACTGTCATGCTTTATGAAACAGCCTGGGACATTAATTGAAAGTCTAACACATTATATTTCATTTTGTGTAAAATGTACAAATGTTCCTTACAACTTTGACATTTCAGTAATCACTTAGAAAAAAAAAATCTTAGGCAAATCATACAGGAAGATAGTTATCTTCCGTCCTTAACAAATCTGACTGCTTTAGAAATAATCAACTCATAAATATTTAGCTAATATACACCCAGAGCAATGGATTGTGCAAAATTAAATGCCTCATTGAAACAATTAATTTCAAATGCAATGATTTATTGAGCATACTTTACTGGAAATTTAATAGAAATATGGACTCAAAGTAATTTGAGCAGAGGATGTTTGCAGTGTCTTTGATTTCTGGCCAAAATATATTCTTTCCTACCCTGCAGGTGAACCTCAAGAAAGAGCAAACTTCCAGGAAAGCTCTCTAATTGAATCTGTGGGTCAGAGTTTGATGAGAGGAGGCAATGGCCATATGCAGTAAAATAAAAATATGTAAATAAATAAATAAAATAAAAAGACTAAATAAATAAACAAAATGAAGTAATCCTTTCATTTTTCACGTACCTCCTGCAGCTAAGCCCTCAGGGAAGAAAATGCCACTTCAGTAAAAGCTTGTTGTCATCATGAGTCCATTTCAAAAGAATACAGCTCATGCTTCTCAGAGCATCAATAACCAAATACATCCCCCAGACATCTCTGAAACATTCAGTCCCGCAATTTCCTGTAAGCAGGTTTGCGCTTGGGCTTTAAGCAAGTGTTCCACAGGGCAATGGAAGGCGGCATGAGTAGTAAGGAAGACCTGGATGGAAAGATGGAAGAGTGTGGATGGAGATTCTGGGGGGAGGGTACGGGGATGGAGCAGGAGGTGACAGACAGGTGCCGACATAGTGTCTTGGGTTAATCCAATCTATTTGGTGTAATTAAAAAGACCCTAAAGTGGGACTGAAGACCCGAGTTCTAGTCCCAATCTAGCTATTATCGATCTCAAGGAAGTCACTCTCTTGTTTGTTAGATGTAGTTTTCTTGCCTGTAAAATGACAAGAGACAAACAGGCCAGGTAACTCTAAGATTTCTTCCAGTTCAGGCACTTATGAACTGACTTTATCTTATTACACACCTTTTTTCAACTTTGCCAAAGTCAGCATTCTTCTAAAAAAGTGGAGTGTATGGTCTGGTCATGTTATTTTCTGAATGTGTGACTATGTAAACAATGTGCAAACAGATGTTTGTTCCCAATGAGCTCAGCACTTCTAGAAAATTAGTGAACATAAACAAAATCTGGGTTCCTTCATACCTTAATGATGCTACATTTTAATTTACCTAAACAGAAACTTGTATGGTTAGTCCCAAAGTCTAGCATATGGACAGATACCACTCTCCAATCATCCTTTTAAGAAGGAAAATACAAAAATATATGCATATAATCACACAGAAGTGATGGAAGTATGTGAATTTTTTTTTTGTTTTTTGTTTTTTGTTTTTTTTTTTTTTTTACCACTTGCTTACTGTTTGTATATACATGGATATTTTCGTCATACAGTTTCTTCTTCTGTTCATAGAAATGAATATTTTCTATTATTCTTTTTGCTTAACAGATGGGGAAACAATATATATGTGAATGGATTTGTGTGTGGGTATTTTCATAGTTTTGTGTAGTGCTTAATGTAGGGGCCTTCACCAATACCCATATCTAGAATTTCTCCAAATTTTCTTCCTTTAGGAAAGCAAAAGAGACTTCATAATGTAAAGGCCAATACCATTACCATCAGCCAAGTTAGAGCATTTTTCTGTTAGCTGGCTTTGTAAGACATTCAATAAGCTTGAATCATCAGGTCTGAATTCCAATGTGCTAAGAGAAAAAGGTGGAGTCTTGCTTTCTTAGCCTGTTTTCTCTTTCTATAAAGCATTCCTGAGATAAGGGCTTTCTCACAATAGATTATTATTTGGGAAGTGATTCCAAGAAACAACAGTGGAAGAAAAGGATGAGCTGACAATGAAGGAAGGAAATAAAAATCCAAAGACGTTATTAAGTTGGCCCGCACGGGTTGCAGCTAGGGCTCAACTCTGAAGGGTGACCTCTGTGGAGCTGAGCCGAGGATGCCTCTGAATTATCAGCCCGGGAGATAGAACACAGGAGTTTTCATACGTTCTACTCCTTCAGAAGCCCTTTTCTGCTCTCAGGTTATTTGATTCAATGAATATTGTCTTTATTCTGTATAACACATTAATTAGATCATAGTTTTCCACCTCAAAACTATTGACATTTTGGGCCAGATGATTGCGTGGGTGGGGCTGTCTTGTCTGCTGTAAAAGGTTTAACAACATCCCTGGTTTCTAGCTACTAGATGTCAGTTGAACCTTCCTCTTCAGTTGTGACGGGCAAAGATATCTCTAGACGTCACCCTATGTCTCTAGGGGGCAAACACCATCCTGCCATCCTAATTAAGAACTGCAAATCATTGAGCTGGGTGATACTCAAGACACAACTACGACTTGTATTTGTCTTGTGAGGCTTGTTCTCAAGAAAACTAGTATAGTCTTTTTTTTTTTTTCTTTTTTCTTTATTTGAAAGGAGTCTACAACCAGAATTTTGGATTAAACTTTATCTCATGAAATAGTCAAAGTTAAATGGCTCTCCGGATGTTCCTGAACACTAACTATTGGTTAGCCAAGAAAATGAACTTTTCTCCATTCAAATCTTGACCGTTTTATTATGTAGGTTTCCTGCCTAAACCTGAATGATCTTGAGTCATTTCACTGTCATTTCACTTTCATTAGTAAACAAGGAGGAGAAGTAATAACATTTCCTCAATCAACCATCATAACAAAACCCTGTCAAACAAAACACCTACCTCTGTGATTAACACTCTACTCAGTAAGTGATCACTGTTCTCAACAGTAATCACTACACTTCTTAAGAAAACAAAATATAATTTTGAAGCAATGTCTTTTGTATAATGATTGTAGATACCTTCAATTTCCTCTATAATTTGATGGGATGCTTGCAGTTTGCCTTCATTCCAGAATAAACTCAAACAAAGTCAATTTGATCCAATATTTCAAGTAACCATTAGTTACTCTGAGCTGTAAAAATTAAATGAGCTTGTGTCAGGCACTGTGCTAAAATTTTACATACATTTTGACAAAATGATACTGATCTTTCACCTGCTTCTCTCCTTCTCCTTCCATCACGGGCAAGACATTTGCTAGGTATTTTAGGAGATTCACAGCTGAATAAAACCTAGATTTTTTATATAAAGGAGTTCATGGTATAGTAAAACAATATTTCTCAAAACCAAATTTGCAAGCGAGTCAACTAGGATTCTAATAAAATGCAGATCCTGATTTTGTAGGTCTGAGGTAAGATCTGAAATCACATTTCTATCAAGTTCCAAGTGATGCCAGTGATGCTGGTTTCAGGACAGTTCTTCGGTGGAGGGCAGTAGTCACGCTATGAGGAAGAAGATATCAGTCCTTCCTAGCTGGAGAAATTAAGGATGGTTTGTAATCAAATCTTCTTGTGGCCACAGACCAAATTTAGTGCCTGACACATAGCAGAACCTTCATACATATTCAATAAATAAGTAGGTTAGCGAAGACAACATTTAAGGGAGTTTTAGTGGCTGCATTGGTTTGAAATTGTGGCAGTGGAGTTCAAAGGTGTCTCAGGGGTGCCTGAGTGGCTCAGCAGGTTAAGCTTTTGACTTCAGCTCAGGCTGTGATCCATGGGTCCTGGGATCTAGCAGGCACAGGGCTCCTCCCTGAGAGGGAAGTTTGCTTGTCCTTCTGTCCCTCCCTCACTTGTGCGCATCCTCTCACTCTCTCTCTCTCTTGATTAAGTAAATAAAAATATTTTTTAAAAAAATTTAAAAATAAAACCAATTTTTTAAAAAAAGATATTTCAGCTGAGGATCATAAGTCGTAGGTGTGAAAGAGATCAACACGTGTTTAGAAGTAGTTCCCAAGGTGTGATCAACGAGGTGAACAGCATCTGAAAACTCGTTAAAGGGATCCCTGGGTGGCGCAGCGGTTTGGCGCCTGCCTTTGGCCCAGGGCGCGATCCTGGAGACCCCGGATCGAATCCCACGTCGGGCTCCCGGTGCATGGAGCCTGCTTCTACCTCTGCCTGTGTCTCTGCCTCTCTCTCTCTCTCTCTCTCTATGTGACTATCATAAATAAATAAAATTTAAAAAAAAAAAAAAATGAAAACTCGTTAAAAATACAAATGGTTAGGTCCTACCAAAATCAATTGAATGAGAACCCCTGGTGTGTGTGTGTGAGGGGGGGATAGGGCCCATTACTGTGTGTTTTTACAAACCCTTCAGGTGATTCTCATGCATGGTAAAATTTGAAAACTAATAGCTTCGAAAGCAGGTACTGGTTCCGTTATCTACACTTTAGACTACATAAAATTTTTGTTTAAAGGCCTAAATGGAATTACAGTGGCAAGGACATGATTGATATCTCTAGCAGGCTGTTTGTTCTAATCACAGGCTGACAGGACAAGAGATTTGATTTCTCCCCTCCCTTCATTCTCAGGGTCTGAAGCCATCAACATCTCCCACACAGACACACTTGCGCCTCATCACAGATGCACAGGAATCAGGATGCCTAGTGAGGACCAGGGATTGCGGAAAATGCAGCTGAGTCGAGACGAGGAGAGGCTCAGGCGACACACTGTGAAGTAGGCATGATCCAGAGTGGGGGGAAAAGGCTGAACCACCCAAATCCGGGGGCATAGCAGAGAGACCGGGAGGCACTGAAAGCAATCAGAGATCTCAAATAGCTGATCTTAGAGCCCTAAGCTGTGGAGCACTGAGCCCTGGATTCCACACCCGAATGCCAGGAAGTCTCTGGAAGACAGAAGTGTGGGCACAGAAGGCCAAGAATCCTGTATTAGTGGCCACTAAAGCATGGACATCTTCTTATTAAATATACACAGGGGCTTCTTGTTGTGAAATCCTGAATAACTTCTTTAATAAAAGCTGACAGCATCTTACTATTTAAATTATTTAAATTTGTACAAACCAAAAATCTCCCAAAGTCAATGGAGGGCTGAAATGGATGCTTTCCCGAGAGCTCGTGAGGGAAGGGGGAGGAAGGGCACGGCAGTGGGGGTGGAAAGAGTCCTGTATTGCTGAAATACAGTTGCAGCCCCACTTCTGCTGTGACTTTTGGTGAGTTTATCCCTCTCTTTAAGCTTTTGTTTCCTTATTCATTATAATACAGCCCTTTACCTTTCCGCTAAGTCTCAACATTAAACGCAATAACCCTTGAGAAAGTTATTTTAAGACTGCAAAGGGCTAGGTACAGTTTTATGGAGAACACTGGTCTGAAACCACTCTTACCCTTCTTTTCCTCCTGGCTCTTCAGCTCTCTGATCCTCTGAGCTTTTGCTAAAAATTCATAATTTAGCCACATACATATATACACTTATAAATTATTATCAACTCTTTTGCAGTTATTCTCTTTGAAATATCTAACTGTAATTTTCTTCGAAATTTTCAGACTATCACAATCATGGATACCATCAAATAAAATGTAAATTCTCTATCCAACCCAGGAGAAACGTATAATTTATTGATGAAACTGCAGGCTGTCTATTATTTATTTTTTCTTGTTTACTTATATGTTTTGTGCATTTATTATTTAGTGATAAATAAGAGGACAGGCATTATTATCTTTGTCATATACCATTTTCCTTGGAAGAAGGCACTAAACCTTTGTTTCCTCATTTACAGTATAAGAAAATTGTTTATCATTATAAGAGCTAATATTTATGAGTCCCTACTACGTGTGCTTAATCACATTTATTAAAATATCATAGTTACCAAACTCATCAGATGGCTGAGTTAGACCCTTTCCAGATAACTTGGGTGAGTAAATCATCCAGGTGCTTAACCTGAATTATTTTATTTATTTCTCATAGATTACTAAGTTCTCCTCTATTTCCATTTTTGATGAAGAGTTTAGACTTAATGTTAACAAGGAACGTACTCAGCAAAAGACTCTTAACCATTACCTCATGGTGTGGATGGAGTTAATCTCATCAGGATTCTTTTTCTGTCATTCTGTTCATTGCTTCTCTTCTGTATTGTGATGCGTGTTTTTCTCCAGCATTCTGCAAGCACAGTTTCTAGTACTCAGTAAGGTCACAGTAAATGAACTTTGAACAAATATATTGAATACTTATAAGATAGTCCCTGGGTTCAAGGTGAGTGACAGATTAGGGGACAGGAAATGGGCCATCATTTGCACTAAAGAGGGAAGTACTCCAGGAACACATTAAAGAGCAAACTCGTCATGAGAGGAAGGACAAGCTTCTCATATTTTCACAGTCTATATCCTGGGGTCCCCAACCCCAGAAAAATAAAATAGATTTGGCATTAAATACGTCAAAGTCAACACAAATATCTGATTCTTCACTCAATCAGCACACATCTCAGTTTTGAGTGATGGGGTAGGAGTGAACCAGGAAATCGGGGAGACAATCCAAGCAGTCACTTGGAAGCATCCATGCTTTGGAAATTAGAGAGACTGAGGAGAATAAAGGCAAGCGTTTAGATTGCAGGGGTAAGCAGGAAGATGTTATGTGACATTGGCAAAGAATCGGAAGTAGATCCTGGAGGTAAAGCATTCCAGAAGGGGAAGAGCAGGCTCATCATTTTTTAAAAGATTTTATTTATTCATTCATGAGAGACACAGGGAGAGGGAGAAGCAGACTCCATGCAGGGAACCCGATGCGGGACTCGATCCCGGGACCCCGGGGTCATGCCCTGAAGATACTCAACCGCTGAGCCACTCAGGTGCCCCAGGCTCATCATTCTGAAGGTGAAAGACCTCTCCGGTAGTTAGGTGTAAGGCAGAGTAGATGGAAGAAGGCTGGACTTGACACATAGAGGATCAGGAAAAAGCTATTAAATCAGTTCACGTGAGAGATGATGGAGCTTGGAATTAAGGCCGTGGCATCAGTGAGGATGGAGAGACGATGTGAGGGTGGGAGATACAAATATATATTTTGTTTTTCATAAGGGGATCATCCCATGCCCAGGGCTAGAGAAGAGGTGGACCAAACCAAGAGATGTCCCCCAAGGTGCTGACGAAACACAGTGGAGGAGCAGATTCCTTGGCTTGTCTCCAAATTACATTTCGTATCCTCTCTCATTGCCTTATTAATTGTCTCTATTCCTTTTTAGCAGCATCAGGCAAAATGAATTTCAAAATCCAGATGTGTGGAAGAAGTATCGCTAACTAGAGCTTCAGCAAGTATTAAACTCCTACTAAACATATTTAATTTAGAGTTAATAAGGTGGTGGTATGAAAATTAAATCCCCCATGATTGTCGGGGAAGAGCACCTATTGAGGTATAAATATATGAAAGATAAATCTACTTGCAATGTAATTAATTCAAATCTGCAGAACCAATAAGTGTGTGACGATGTTCCTATTATTACATTACACTTGTGAGGAATGCTCAGGAATTTAATTAGCATTTACCCATACAACTAAAGAAAATGAGATATTAAGCATGCTATCTAATTAACTAGCTATAGATTGCCTGTTAAATAAATATTAAATGTATAAACACTTGAGACTGGGCTGAAAATATGGCCCTAACTAGACATCTATATTCTCATGAGTCTCTCTCTCTGTCTCTCTCTCTCTCGTTAACAATTGTTTTAATTCCAAGAACTAAAAATACACAGAGGACGTCAGTGGGATCTGCATGCTTTGTCCATACTATGATTGTCTTTTTAAGGTCAATTATACTTTGCCCTCACCCTCTTTCTCCAAAATTAGGCTTTGGAGTGGGGACCTGTATGCATTATCCAAGGAAATCACCACAACCCTGTCAGGTTTGTCAGACTGTCAATATCCCCATTTTATAGGTAGAGCCGATGTGGCCATGTTGTGCCCAACATCATGCAGAAAGGACAAGGTGCCCACTATCATTGCATGTTGCTAAATAGCCTCTGTCTTCTACAAAGCAACCATGATGATCTCAGTGTAAATTAGATATTACTCCTCCACTCAAAACTCCCAGATGGCAGCACCTGGGTGGCTCAGAGGCTTAAACATCTGCCTTCAGCTCAGCTTGGGTCACGATCGCCAGGTCCTGGGGTTGAGCTCACCTGCCCCCACATCTGTCAGGCTCCCGGCTCAGTGGGGAGTCTGCTTCTCCTTCTTCCTCTCCCTCTACCCCTTCTCCCCACTCATTTTCTCTTTTTCTCAAATGAATAAATAAGATCTAAAAAAGAAGCAAAACAAAACCAAAAGCCCTCCCTAGTGACTTTTCATACCACGAAGAGTATATGCTTCAATCATTATGGCGCCACCTGGTGTGGCCACTGCTAACCTTCCCCCTGACCTCACATCCATTACACATTTGACTTCATCTTCTACAACCCTCCCATATTTTTGCTGCTTCTGGACCATTCTAGCCAAGCTCCAACATCACGGCATTTGCACATACTGCTTTATGCCACTTCTTCTTCCTTCACATCTCTGCACACATGTTGCCTTAACAACGAGGGCTCCCCTTCCCATCACTCTCTATCACCTTAACTTGCTTGTTTTTCTCCTGCCATAAGACTTATGACAAATTTTACATACTTACTTGTTACCTATCGATCATCCCTGGCTCTAGTAGAAAGTCCAGGAGACCAGGATTCCCATTTGTTCATTACTACGTGCCTCGCACACAGGCTGAGGGTGCCTGGCACAGGACAAATGCTCACTGAATATTCAATGAGCAAATAAACACATGCTCTGTTAATAACATCTATGCCACACTGGAAGGTTCCAATTGGCTAAAAATAATCCCAATCTGTATACTTTTCAAAGCTCGGGTTAATTACTATAATATTTTATATGGTTAAAAATGAGTATTGCTCTTTGCTTAATATTTTTTCTTGGATTTTTAACATATCCCCTCATGCATATTCAGGATAAAATATATCATCTTTGGATCAAGTTTACTTTACATTCGCCCAAAATATTATTAGTTATACACCTATTACCTTGCTGGTTTTTTGAGACTTCCATCATATAGTTTCTCTAATTCAAGAGAGATCAAATTTAACCATTTGCTTCAAATATCATGTAAAATGATCTCACAAGGAATTCTGTGCATCATGAAATCATTTTTCTATATACTGCTGAATTTTCTACTCTGGGAATCTACACCATATTTTTACGGTAGACCTCAGGGTATTTTTTTGTTAAAATAGGGATTTGCAATGTGTGACCACTAAGATCACTTCTAGGGAATAGAGTGGCATCTGATGAGCCATCATTTAGCTCTTGGATACTCCTAGAGTACGGTCTGATATGTTTTTTATATTCATTGTCTCAAAAATATGTTTTCTTTAAAAAATTCGAGGTGATTACCACATAACTGTACCCTTAGGAAGCCCATGTCTAAGGCACAGAACTAAAAATATTGAAGCCCGTGTGGAATTCCTATCCACCTGACTCTAGAGCCAGTGCCATTTCTATTTTTCCACTTGAGCCTGATAGTATATATTAGGGGAAAAAAAGTGAGAAGCTCTTTTCAAATGCAAGTGTTTTTATTTGTTTGTTTGTATCTCTTATTACTTTGATTGGTATCTTTGGGTTTACAGTTTGCTTGGTTGATTGACTGAAAGCTGGCTCCAGAGATGGCTTATATTGAATTCAGCTGAGACTCTTAGCCTTTCTCGATATAGAAAATTACTGAAAGGCTTAGGGAAATCAGAATTCTGGTGAGAACTCACCTGCTTGGCCACTTCTGAGCTATGTCCCTTGAGAGATTCCAGAGAATATTCTCTGCACTAAGACTTTGAGAAATGTATTAGTAAGGGGAACAATGACATTCTTGAGAAACTCTGCAATAGGTCTTTTCCGCAGGCCAGGAAAAACACTAGATAATGCTGCCACTTAACTGCTTCCCGAATCCAGTGAAGATGATGAGAAGCCAGATGGCAGGGGCCGAGTCATGACTCCTACCTGCCAGAGATAAGGTGGCTGCGGTTACCATGACGAGTGGCAGAAAATCTGGTGAACAAAAATCTTAAGTGAATAGTCACAATAAAGAATTGCAGCTTCTCAAAAAAAAAAAAAAAAGAAAAAAAAAAAAAAGAATTGCAGCTTCTCAAAGAGTTTCAAGATTTTCACTGGTCCACAGACTCAGAACCTCGGAGCGGAGGCACGAGGCAGCATCAGCTTACCACCAGAATTTTATACTGAAAATATCCCCCCTAGCTTTTGCCAGAGGGTCCTGTGACCAGTTTCAAAAGTAAGTGTGCGCTGGGAAAGAGAGAATGACCGGTCTTTGCAAAGATTACTGACACTGATCCCAACTGCCACTCAGCCGTAAAGACACACGATGCCGGTGTGGTTCGCCAGGAGACTCCAAGGAGAGAGGTCAGTGGTCAATAAAATGTTGGATCTGTTCCACTCCATGGTGAGTTTGGGTATGTCCCAGAACCCATGCGATGGCTCTTTTCCCAGTTCTGAAACATGCAATGGAAATGCAACTGGCCAAATCTTCACACTGATGTCTAGAAAGGGGCAAGCGACAGCCTGGAGTACTGCCTTTTTCTATCTTGATGATAAGGCAAAAGTATTTGTGGATTTCTGGAGGAACTGCAAAGATTAAACCCACAATACAGAATGCAAAGGGTCCAGGGGCAGGGATTCCCAGCGCATCTATTCACCACATCATTCTGGCCAATGCAGAAGGCAGATTGCTCTGGGAAGGGATCAATGGGTTATCCTAAGAGTCACCAGTTAGTTAGGCCAATTGTGTTTTTTTTGTTTTGTTTTGTTTTGTTTTTTCGTTTTTTTTTTTTTTTTTTTTTAATGTAGCTTCTTGGTTGGAGTCTGTGTCATTGTACCTGTCCAAGTTTTGACATTATTGGCCTTCTTAGTCTTCGTTTTAGCAAGCTCTCATTTGAGTCCGATTTGTCAACTCTTTACCATTCCCAGAATGCTATGCCTCAGAATGTCATTCACCGTCAGCTTAAAAAATCCCTTTGTGTGGCTCCCAAAATAAGATACGGGCTGACGTCCTAGGTCTTTGGGCTCCTTGCTCCACATTCTTGGTCACTCTTCCTACTGTCATAATGTAGTAGTGGGCCCCAGGCTGCCCGTAGACTAGGTGTTTGGCACTGATTTGAGATCAAGAAGAAGAAAGATTTAAGATACCAAAGTGTATCAAGTCCTGACTGTAACCCTCAGACCAACCCTATAAAACAGGTGTTACATAGGTAAACGTATGCGATGCCAAGAGTCTGTGGCCCTGACTACACAGCTCTTTTTCTCACTTTGTTTGGCATCTCTTCTTTCTCATTCTGCCAAAGTCTAACGTCTAAGAGTTTTAAATGGTCTGTCCAAAGTGACAGCTTAGATCCAGGAGAGGAAGACTTGTCCAATGCCACAGCTTTGTTCCAAGGCTCCACGGCTTTCTTTCGAAGAAAATTTACCTAATGTTTAGACTTATAAAGTGCTGCTCTCGGATATTCTTTCCCCTTCTACTGTTGCGTATTGCTACACATATTAGGCTGAAAACAAAGAGGATTAGACCTTTGCCTTACAGAATGGAATAAAAAAAATAGAATTCAAAAATTAATATTAATTAATTAAAAGAAAATAAAAGAATTCCTTTTTCTTCCTCCTCTCCTAATCATCATTTTGTAACAAGGAAAGACTCTGTGTGTCAGAATTCATTTAAAAGGAAATATCAGAAAGGGAGACAGAACATGAAGACTCCTAACTCTGGGAAATGAACTAGGGGTGGTGGAAGGGGAGGAGGATGGGGGGTGGGGGTGACTGGGTGACGGGCACTGGGGGCACTTGACGGGATGAGCACTGGGTGTTATTCTGTATGTTGGTAAATTGAACACCAATAAAAAATAAACTTATTATTTAAAAAAATAAAATAAATAAATAAAAAATAAAAGGTAGATGAGATATTTACTCTTCTTTCCTTGGTTACCATGATCTGGCCAAAAACCTGGCTCACAACGAAGTCAAATTCTTTTGACTTCTTCCAACCACATAATTATGAATCCAGCTGGCCTGGACCACTGCATTTTTTTTACCAGCATGATAATTTCTTTAGCTCCATTTTCATCTGAAGATAGAATTAGAGCAAAATATAGCTTTTTAGCAGGAAAATTATACCAAAATTCAAGAAAGAGCTCTAATAAAATGGGAGAAAAATACCTCATATTAGATGTCAGAACAGCATCATCCAAGGCATATCCCACCACCTCCACCGCCACCACCGCCACCACCGCCACACCACAGAGCCCGTACTTCCAGAGGGAGCATCCTTGGATTTTGGTCACAGTCTTTATCGTGATAACCACCCCCCCTACACATACACCATCACGCGCACACACACCGTCACACACACACACACACACACACACACACACGAGAGAATTCCTTGTACAGAGCTCAGGTCTTCCATTCCGAGTAATGAACGGAAGTGGAGATGCTGAAGTCAGACAGGAAAAGTTCTCCTATTCAGACCACTTTTCATAAGTTCCAGAATTTCATCCATTCTGGACCTGCTGATGACAGTGCCATTGACTTAGTCACCGTATTTACGGGCTGACCATGCTCCACCAGAGTCATTGATAGGGTCATTTTGTACTTTGGCGCAGCCCCTTTTCCCCAATATTATTGAAGCCTCTACTATTAAGTGGTACTAAATGCTTGATACGCACGACCTTATCTAGCTGTGGCACCCCGTCCTCAGGATGCAGCTGATGGTTAGTTACTAATGTCAATATTTTGAGTACGTGTTGGGCCAAATATGATTGAATGCCTTGCTCAAGACTGAGCGCCCAGTAGTAGTTGGAATGAGGATTGAAACTCAAGTCTTGTTGTTCTTGTTATCACTGCCTTCGTTCTCTGTGGCTTTTCTTGATCCCCTCTGGAGTAATTACTACTTCTCTCCTTTCAGATGTTTTATTTCCTTTATATTTTTTCTGTCCAAACTGTGCTCCCTTGCACACACTGAACTTTTAAGTTCAATCAGACTGTTTTTCACCACCATGTTCCAGTACCTAATGAGATGCCTAAAATACAGACTAAGTAAGCCGATCCCTGTATTTATTTGGGAGGATTATCTAAAGGAGACGCAGAAAGGTGAAACCTCCGGACTTGACATAGGGCTGATTGATCTTCACTTGCTGTGGGGCAGGTGGCGAAAGCTTTCCAATCCGGTTGGCGTTGGAGGTGAGCCCTGAAGCATGGATAATCACAGCAGCGGTTACTTGTGATGCTTAGGAAGATGGGATAGGCGGTTAGGTGGGAGACAGGCGCTGCGGCCAAGAACGTTCCAGTGCCCTTCTAGGTCAATGAACGAAAACACTCCCACAATGCGGAATTGACCAATTATCTGTCACCAGACTTCAGGTCCTTGCAAGTCAGTGTTCATAAGGTTAAATTCTGATAATCAGAGAGCTGTCCCCTCCCTCCCCCTCCAGCGGCTCTGTGCCTCAGGTGTCCCCTCCCTCCCCCTCCAGCGGGTCCCTGCCCCGACGTGCAGGCCCCCTACCCCATCCTCAGTGGATGGAACCAGTCCCTTCCGTGCTCATGCCCAGTAGGCGTCCTTGGGGGTGGTGAGGGCAGGACTTCAGGGTGAGGGAAAGAGAGAGGGCGCCCCACACAGGGTGGCACCCTGGAGCTGCGGGCCGGCCAGTCCCCATCCCAGGTGGGGGGGCACCCTGGAGCTGCAGGCCGGCCAGTCCCACATCCCAGGTGGGGGGGCACCCTGGAGCTGTGGGCTGGCCAGTCCCCATCCCAAGTTGGGGGCACCCTGGAGCTGTAGGACGGCCAGTCCGCATCCCAGGTAGGGGGGCACCCTGGAGCTGCAGGCCGTCCCCATCCCAGGTGGGGGCCCACGCTGAGCCCCGGCTCACTGTGAGCCTGGACAGTCTCCTAGGCTGGCGGGCGGCCGGCCTATGAATGGAATGAGTAGGTGCACAGCACTTGATGCAAGATCCCTCCGTGAGCCACAACCCTGGGCCAAAAGGCCGCCGTGTCCAGGCACGAACTCGTGGGTGACTGTGCCCTGGAGGTCGAGTCTACGGAAACAGTCGGCGCAAACTGTGTGAGCACCAACGTTTGATGAATCACTCTGGTCTGACCCTCGCAGTGTCCACCGTGTCACATCCGTCTTACACGATCGCAGTAGAACTCGGGGAATGTAAGTGGACTTGACCACACACCCAGCTGTAGGCACGTGGGATTGCAGGCCCGAGTCTGTGGCCTCACAAGCTGCTGCCCCGTGATTGTGGACCCCTGCCATTATTCTAGTCGTTGGGAAACTACTCGGGTTGCTGTGTCCATGAGAATTTATCCCCGTCCTTGAGAATTTTCATATTTAGCAGAGCTGAAAAGCCCACCGTGTTCACAGTGTCTGTGTGTACGTGGCTCTGCTACGGGGCCTTGGCAGGGAAAGTTCAACGAGAAATCAGATGAGATAGTGATTACCCTGGGATGAGACAAACATGAGAAGGTGGCCTTAGCCTGGCAAGAGGGACCCACGGAGAGAAGGCGTCCGGGGAGCAGCACATGCAGACGCCTGGCTGGGGACCGAATTTCTAGGGACCCTCTAGCTCTGTGGCCCTGACTACACGGCTCTTTTTCTCACTTTGTTTGGCATCTCTTCTTTCTCATTCAGCCAAAGTCTAACGTCGTAATTAAGCCCACAGAGCCGCTCTCTGTGTTACACACGCACCCCTTCCGACAGAGGCACCGAGCGTTGCACACCAGGGGGCCAGTGGTTCATAACCCAGGGAAGCGTGTGTCTGTGGTGCAGCCTTGTGCCGGCCACAGACAGGAGTCTGCATTCGCTGGCACGATGTAAACCCTGGTGTATGATGGATTAGGTTACATATATCAAATTATGAAATGCACAATTCTTTTTAAATTTCTCTAAAGGGTGCCCTCTTATCATTTTTTATGCATTCTGGGGCTGTGGTAGATATAAATTTGTCATTTGAAATTCAAATGGTTATAGTTATAAAGCTGCTGACTCGTAAAAACAGGAAATCTAGCACATATCAGGATCTGAATGCAATGCATGATTTGCTAAACTTTTATGATAATTTCAATAAATTATTGAATTAGCTCTGTAGTTTTACAAATATGCTTGAAAAATGTTCAGATGGTTACAGCAATGAATAACACTTTTTTGGTCTTTTGCCTCACTCAGAAAATAAATTTCAGCTGACAAGCAAGTTTGAAACATAGAAGCCACTCATCAAAAGAACAATAAAATTCAATTATTTAAATTTTTGCAAGGTCCACTGGAAAACTGACTTAAACTCTTATTATCAATCTGGCTCTTGCTGCTCTACAATATTCAAAATGTTATTGACTTCAGCATTTCTCCACAAAAAAAAAAAATCTTTAAAATTAAATCTAAAGTTCATGCAAAATAGTTCAGGCTGATAGAATTTTAAAGGATTTAATTGCGACCTCTAGAAATTGGAACTGGAAAGAGACCCAGGATTCCAATGACAACTGAGATGGAAATGCATGTCCACGACCATTTAATATTTTGCTGACACCTGCACCATCTAAGTCCTATTTATATAAATATGGACCAATTGGACCCTAACACAAAGTTGAAGTGAATCTGTCTCTTTCCTCTCATCTAAATGTGTAAGCAATATGCTAGAGTTTGCTAACACTTCTGAGTTTAGATGGCTCAGAACCTCAGACTGCCTGATTTTTTTCCAACTTATTCTTTTTTTGCCCATATTTTAATAGAAATACTAAGCTAATTCAGCGTATCTGGTTTGGGAACCACTATTTTTCACTCTGTGTATAGGCTTGAATTAACTAGGTAACAGCTAATATCCACATCATTGGACAGACATCTCCTGAGGTGTCTCTTAGTCGATGCATTTATTTTTTATTGATATATTTATTTATAAATATATTTATTTATTGTACATCACAAAACAAATTCCTACCAAGCACTTCCTCTGTGCAAGGAACCTTGTTCAAAGGTAGAGATACTTTAGTCTACCATCACCCCTTAGATCCATTGGCATTTGCCATTCATAAAGCGTGAGTATCACTCCCACCCCAATTTATATCCTTTAATACACTTACATGAATCTAAGAATAATATGCAAGTGAACAGTATAGAAACATTTATGTAAATTAAATGGAAAGTTCTATCAGTGGGACAAGGAATGTCATACTCAAGGCCAAGGATTGTTTAATGCATTATTTAATGTAATGCAATATTAGTTTTATTTTAGTGAGTTCAGAAGTTATTGACACAGTCACTGACATGACTGGTGAAAGTTGATCCACTACTTGATTCTCTCAGCCAAGTCTGTGAGGTAGGTAAGAAATATTATTAAAAAAAAAGAAATATTATTTAATCTGCAATATTCAATAGATGAATTTTAATGCAAGAGCTTTCTCAAGCTCACATTTGGCAAATAAAAACAGAGGACGCCCATTTAAACTTAAATTTCAGGTAAATAATGACTAATTTCTAATATAAGCATGTCCTATATCCATATTTGGAATATTCCTATGCTTAAACAAACAACAAATTAAGTATTTAAATAGGTTTAAATATAACTGCAATTCTGCATTTTATCTGACAATCATACACATAGTCGAAGTAGTTATAGGATTCGAAAACATATTTTTTTATTTCAAACCCATCATGCTTTCTAATATGTCATACTGGCTTAAAATGGTGACTTTAAGCCATCAAAATTTCCAGCCACAGGGTAATGGCAACTCAATATCCATATTTTAGATACCTAGCAAAGCAGAAACCATTGATACAGTGATCTAACCAATACTACCTGTGTCAAATAAAGGATGATCATAAAGATTTGGATCAGGTGTCCTTTTGTTGTGATCTTTCCAAGCCATGATCATACACATTTTTTTCTTCTCTTGTCATCCCGAGTGTATGTTAGGTGTACTCTTTCGCCATTAACCAATACAATTAATTAAATTAGTACAGAATTTGATTAAAAGGTATTGAAATCTAGGAAAAAAACAGTTACCTTGAACATGCATTATATCTCGTGTTAATCATTATTATTATTTATTAAATGTATTTATAAATTATGATATAATTTATTGATTTTTTTTTAGTACATTATGTTTCCACCTGGAATAAAAATTATGTTTAAAGCCTTCTTTTGTGTTGGCATGCTAATCATAGTCCACTATCATGTTTTCCTTGTGAAAAAAAAATAATATAGTTTGTTTTCAGTAAAATACTCAACGTGCTGTTCATAGCACACCATTGGATTATATAATAAGCTTCCTCTTCATCTTTGATAAAAGTTTCTCATCTTTTTCTGGGTCATTTACTTTAATATCAAGTCCCAATGAAATTGATACTTTAATATCAAGTCCCACATATCCTTAAACATTCCTTGGATAACAAAGATCAGTATTTGACAGGAAACTGTATTTGCCAAGTGATTAAGATGACGGCCTAGAAGTCAGACTACTTGGCGAATCTGTGTCCTTTTGATTGTCACTGTGTGCCTTTGGCAAGTTACATGGCTTCTCTCACCCTGAGATGCTTCCAACATAAAATAGACATAGAGACAAAACAGTACAGATGCCTCTTCCAACCTTTGCAACAAGAATAGACAAGTACCAAAAAAAAAAAAAAAGAAAAAAAGAAAAGAATAGACAAGTACCCACTTTCCCAATGGAAAAGCACCTGCTCCATCCTGAGCTATTATGATTCTTACTATCTACACCTCGTGGAGCAAGGTTCATTTATTTTCCTATCTATTTATTTATTCCTGCACTCCCCTGTCAAATTTGCTCTTGAATATAACATTATCTTTCTGCTTTTTTTTTTTTTTTTTGGAATAATTTACTCTTGGTTTCATTCTTTATTGTTATTGTTCTATTCTCCATTCCGTCTTCATCCTTTCTGATTATTACTATTAGTACTAGTTATAATAGCCAGATATAGATAGCGAACAGAGTTCTGTTTTGGGAATCAGGAAAAGAAAAACAAACTATCTTGTATGTCCTAAGTACTACGGATCTTCTGTGACCTTGGGACATTTATCTAAATCCTCATCTCCATTTTGTAGACTGAGAAACTATGTTATCTGCAAGAATGGATGTGAGAACTGGAGATTAAGTATCCTAGGCTTGGTGAGTTCTCCATAAATAATGGCTATTATCCCACTCAGTGAGAGGAGAGGTCTATTTTAAAGAGCAGCCTTGGGATCACAGCCTTTCTACTAATTTTCCTCCACTCCCTTTGCCAGTAACATTCACATTCACCCTTGAAAGAAAGGAAATTACAAAATATGTTTGCCTTCCTGAGACAAGCATGTAGGCCCCTTCTTATCCTCCCTTTATAAAAAAGAAAGACAGTACGCAGTGCGTGCTCACCGCGTGTGGGTCCAGGGCTATGCATTGCTACATTTCAGGGTCAGAGGAAAAAACAGTGAGATTATTTCTTCCCATCTTAGAAATGAGTCAGATAAACTTAGATCAGCATTCTATACACACAGACTAGTTATTCTCTCCATTTCATAGATGACAAACTGAGGGATGAGGAAGTGAACTAATCCTCACAGATTGTGTCGGGTAGTGTTAAAGAGGCTGATTAGCATAAGTACTAAGCATTTAAAATGGGACTCAAAGATGCCAGTTCAACCCCAGATACTTTCCAAATCCATAGTGAGCACAAGGAGTTTGGGATTATGTCCCCTCCAAAGGCACCCTTGCCTGGCAATCAGGGGAAATGGCTCAACCTGGAGTGTGTCTGTGGCGGATCGGGTGTTTTCAAGAAGCAGGGCAAATGCAGGGTGGAAACCTAAAGTGTGGTGGTGACAACAGTCACTCCCACATTGGCATTCAGAGAGAGGAGTGCTTGTCAAGATCCAAACGCCCATCAGAGCTGGCTGGGGAGGTCAGGTGCTCCCCGCTGCAGCCCAAGCAGCGGGTCGCTTAAAGCAGCTGCACAGCATGTTAGCACCTCGTCCCAACCGAGCTGTCTGTGCAAGACTGATGGGAAAATGGGAAAATGGTCGAAGGTAAAACGAAGGAAGCAGATGTTGCATGAACATCCGACTGACCACGATTAGTCCTGCTCATTAGAAGTGAGTGTTGCTCAGTCCAGGTCCCACTTAAAGGGAGGACACTTTGCAAGGACATGAATTCCCTGGATCTGGGGGTTATTGGTCCATTTGAGAGACTGTCCACCATATCATGTACCTCACCCACCACATAAGACATGCTCAGCAGGGGTGCCTGGGTGGCTCAGTGGTTGAGCCTCTGCCTTCGGCTCAGTTTATGACCCTGGGGTCCTGGGATTGAGCCCCACATCAGGTTCCCTGCTCAGTGGAAATCTGCTTCTCCCTCTCCCTCTGCCCCCCAACCCCCGGCTTGTGGTCTCTCTCTCTCTCTATCTCAAATAAATAAATAGTCTTAAAAAAATAAAAGACATAATAAATGTCAGTTGAAATATGTTAGAAAGAAAACCATAGGCCCAAAATGGTGTCACTTAGGCCAAGTCTGGCAAACCAAGACTTAAGACCTAATCCAACTGCAGTTTCAACCCATTGGGAGCATAACCTTTCACCAGTCAAGATGGGATGTGCTGATCGGTACTAGGAGATTTACCAATAGAATCCTTCTGCTCCCCTTAGGAGGAGCAACCTTGCCAAACAATGTGCTCCTTGTTAATTAATTATTTTGTTTAAGCCCTCTCTGCAATTAAATTTTTTGTTTGTTTTGTTGTTTATTTAGCTCTGTGGATCATCTCTTTATTTGCCTTCATCGGATGTTACCTGATTTGTGAATGGGTCAATAAAGCCAATTAGATCTTCAAATTTATTCAGTTGAATTTTTGTTATTTAATATACTTAAAGGCACAGAAAATTTATTTTCTACAGGTTTGTCTTAATATGTAAACTAGGTATAATGATTTTTTTGTAGTTGTTTTTGAGTTTATGTAAGTTTTTCTATGTGAACTTGTTTTGTAGTAACTAAGGAGTATCAGTTCTCTTCCATCTCCTCTCCTTTAAATCTCAATATTCCTAGATCTTGAGTATTTTATGTCACATCCTGTAAAATCTGCAGTAACAAGTGAACTAACCAACTCACTCTCTGCATCTCAGAAAAAAATATATTTTTATTGTAAATAATTATAAGAAAGAAATCATTGTTATCCTAATGGGCAGGTTTAAGATTCTCAAGAATGAGGATTATCCTAACGATGATGATTTTGGCATGTGTTTCTTGTTTTAATCTGCAAATAAATCCCTACCTCCCCACATAATCCCTTTTATCAATGCAAAATAGTGACATTAAACTCTACAGTGTACTATTTTTGCTCTAAAAAGGTATAATATACCTAAAATATGAGGTAATTGTTTCTTCTTAGGGGTCTTACTTGGTCGCAATCATCATTTTAGGATAGAAATGGGAAGAGAGAATCACAGTCATCTCAATGGACGGTTACAAGGGCTTCCAAGATTTTACATGGTAGTTATATGAGGTGCTTCTTCAGAATGCTGATTTTATAGACCTCAGATATCAGTTATCTGTTAATATCTATATTGAAAATTCCACAAATGATTCTGATACACTCCAGTCTATACTGATCATTTGTCTACAGATACTTAGATAATATCTTGGTCTATATCAATAGATATCAGTCTCCATCTCTATTCAGAGCTACATCAACATAATAAATGTAATTCCAGTCTTAGCATTTATATCTTTTCCAGTGAGGAATAAAAAGACATATAGTCTGGTAAACTAAAGTACTGGAAAGTAGCCCAGTCCTGTCACATGGATGGGAAAATTTTTTTGACAGGGACAAGGGAAGCGGCTTTAGAACTCTTCCTTCTTATCCCATCAAGCCATTTGGCTGGCCATCCATCCATAAGCTGCCTAACAAATACTGTCTCCTCCCTGTTTCCCTTCCTGAGGAGAATCTCATGCTGATCAAAATCTTCTCAAAAGTCCTCAGCCCCTCCTACCCCACAGGAATGCCCCTATTTGGCCAGGTATTCAACTCAATTTTCCTTTGCCTGAACCTCCAGGGGGAAAGTCATATGGTGAGTCTTTCTTGATGCCTGAGATTTGTCCAAATGCATGACACAGATTCAGTATTTCTGAAAGCGAGGCATGCGTTTTGGCCACAGTTCACAGTGAATTTGAGCTGTTCGTTTTCTGTCAAGAAGTTTCTTGGGTTCCTTCTGGCTAAGATGTAATTTGAAACCGATGGGTCGTGCTTTTGTTTATTTAATAGACATTGACCTTCTATATGTTTACGGAATAGCTCTAGAACCTCCGGGCAATTAAAACAAAACAAAACAAAACAAAACAAAACAAAACAAAACAAAAAAAGGGAGTTAGATGTGCTCCATGACCTTAAGAAGCTTATAAACTCCTACATGTAAAACAGATTGTTTCACTAGTAACCATAAGGGTCTAATAGCACAGTAGTCATTCACTAACTATTGGTAAATTAAGGAAGTCCTAGAACAGAATTGTCATCATGCTACTGAGAAAGCTAGAGGAAGGGCTACTAATTTTCATGTTGTAGGACAGAAAACACCCTTCTTCTTCCACTTCTCTTTTTATTTATTTATTTATTATTTATTTATTATTTATTATTTATTTATTTATTTATTTATTTATTTAATTTATTTATTTTTCCCACTTCTCTAAATATTGAAATCTGCTGCACCTTAACCATAAGTGTGGAAATAAAAAAATTCAAGCAGAAACTTCTGCCTGGGTAAAGTAGACAGGTGAAAAAAATGTATGATGCATCTGAGAAATGATGAACAGATTGTGGGATTAGGGATATGGGGAATATCAGATGGATTTAGGCCAAATATAGAATCATGATAGAGACAGGTTAGGGATGATAGTTTGTGACAAATAACATGTCCTCTAAGAACATCAAGAACAAAACCCCAGGCATCCGTCCCTTTCTTCTCCAGTGTGTCTTTCCTCACCTGTGACTGTCCACCTCTTGCCCTCACATACTTGACAAAGTTTGTGGCATTGCCTTGGTGATCTTACAAAGCTAATGCTCCCTTAGGAGAAAAGGTAACAGAATTGATTTCTGTTTCTAACTAGCAGGCCAGACCATCCTTAGATTCATGAATATGGTCAATTCCATCCTATTTTTTTTTGTTAGGGCTGGATGGACCAATGAATTTATCATTGAAAGTACACTCCCTGAAGAAGGATACTTGTTTGGTAGGTCAAGTGAATGGTGTCAAAATTAATTCCCTCCATGCATAAAATCTGCAGAAAGTGAATAGTGAACTTTCAGGAGCTTGAATGGGTGGATCATGGTATTATGCCCACAGAAATTAAATCCATAACTCAATTCCTCAACATATTTTGTTTTAACCTTAGAAAACATTTTGGGTCCTCTTGGTGTGTTATATGTGTAAATAGTCAAACGTAGGAGGTACTTTTGATATTGAAAATACTTAAATGTGTCTTCTGGTGTGTCCAATGGGCTTGGTCATCTCATAGTTGTGTATGAAAGCTAACCAAAGGGGTGCCTGAGTGGCTCAGTCAGTTAAGCGTCTGCCTTCAGGTCAAGTCATGATCCCAGGATCCTGGGATTGAGCCCGGTAGGGCTTCCTGCTCAGTGGAGAGCCTGCTTCTCTCTTTCCTTCTGCCCCTCCCCCTTCTGTGCTCTTGCACTTGCTCGCGTGCTCTCTCTCTCTCTTTCTCTAACTTTCTCTCTATCTCAAATAAATAAATAAAATCATTTTTTTTTAAAGTAAACAAAAATGAAAGTTGCAGTGGTAATTAGCTCGTATAACTGTTCTGCTGATTGGAGTCTATATGAGTAATCATATAAGATTAGAAGTTTATATAAAGAGAGAAACCTTTAGAGAAGTTAGTGCAATTTGTCATCAAGTGCTGTTATCCTATAGTGTTGTCTACTTAATCATTCTGATTTAGACCTCAAACTTTGACTTGCTCTTGAGAATGAGCAATGTGATCAGCTGGGCTGGGGTTGGACTGTTCGACTTAGGTCACATCCTAGGCAGGTATGTGACAGGAGGAACTATGTAGATATAATTTAGGAATTATACAGATGAGGGATCCCTGGGTGGCGCAGCAGTTTGGCGCCTGCCTTTGGCCCAGGGCGCGATCCTGGAGACCCGGGATCGAATCCCACGTCGGGCTCCCGGTGCATGGAGCCTGCTTCTCCCTCTGCCTATGTCTCTGCCTCTCTCTCTCTCTCTGTGTGTGTGTGACTATCATAAATAAATTAATTAATTAAAAAAAAAAAAGGAATTATACAGATGAGGCAAAAGCCAGGAGTGGGTAATTCATGTTAAGGAGATAGTAACCAGATTACACCTAATGTTCGCTCTGTTTCCACTTCCTTAGCAATTGCCAGATTTTGTGTTTCACAATCCACTATCTGCATGGGGTGGGGAGTCTAGAGAAATTGCTATACACTGCCATTTGTTAAACATGTGAAGGGCGCTAAATAGTACCTAAGCACTTTCCACATCTGAAGAACAAGGATATTCTTATTATCTCCTTCAGAAGGAAACTGAGAATTAAATAATCTAATGCATCTAAAATTTTCAGTGGCTCAGAACAGGTTTTCTTTGTTTAAAATGCTGCCATTTGAAATTATTTATTGAGCTTCCATCTATGCCAGCCAATTTGCTAGGCACTCAGGGTTCGGCACAGAACAAAAGATACAAAAATACTGATTTCATGGAGATGATATTATAGTAGATAAAGACAAGCAATAAACAAAATATGTAAATATTCAAATCAACTGTAGGGTAAGGGCTTAAAGAAATTAAAATAATAAAACGTAAGAAAGTATCCATCAAAAGCCTTCTAGGGGAAATTAATCTTAATTTGAGATTAAATCAACAGAAAAAGTAAATCATATGATAATAAAGAGGAAGAGCAGTTCTCACGATGGGAATTTCTAGATAAAAACCATTAAAGAGGGATCCCTGGATGGCGCAGCGGTTTGGCGCCTGCCTTTGGCCCAGGGCGCGATCCTGGAGACCCGGGATCGAATCCCACGTCGGGCTCCCAGTGCATGGAGCCTGCTTCTCCCTCTGCCTGTGTCTCTGCCTCTCTCTCTCTCTCTCTCTGTGACTATCACAAATAAATAAAAATGTAAAAAAAAAAAAAAATTAAAAAACCATTAAAGGTCGGAGCATCCAAAGACTGAAAAGAAGCCACTGTGGCTTGGAGGAAGTAAGGGCTGGGGTGTACAATGTGGAGTGGTAGGACATAAGGTAAGAAAGATCTATATAAGCCACGTCCTGTACACTCCTGCAGGCCACAGTAATGAGCTTGGGTTTTATTCCCATATAAAGAGAAACTATGGAAGAGGTTAGCATGGCCTGACTTAAGCTTTAAAATGACATCAGTGACTTCTGACTGCAGAAGAAATTATGGGAGAGCAAAGTGGAGGAAGAAGAGAGACTGCTTCTCCAGAGCAGACGGGGGGCGGAGATGCGTTGAGTTAGGGTGTCAGCAGTGGGAGCGAAGAATGATTGCTCACAATGGCACCGATGAGTGGAACTTTCTGTGATGATAATCCATATTGGAGCCCTTGAAATGTGACTAGTATGACTGCCGGATTCACTTTTTAAGTTCTATTTCATTTTAATCAATGTACGTTTAAATACCACGCGTGGTTACTGGTTTCTCCGTTGAGCTCCAGAAAGTAAACAATGGAAATCAAACTGACATGACTTCCAAAAAAAAATTTTTTTTTAAATAATAAAAAACAAACAAACAAACACACAAACTGACATGACTTCAAGAGTCTGTGTTCGTGACCGCTGCCCTTCCTGAGCTGCTCCCTTTCTAGTGCTGTCTGGGCTCCCTGACGCAGGTGTTCTCTATCATCAACAGAGAAAGAACAGAGGTAACGCCACCCACACCCCCCACTGGCGGTGCTTCTGCAGAGGATTGCTGCCTCGCAGCCCCCCGTTGATCATGGCCTGGACTGGGAGGTGAGCAGGGGAGCTGCTCATTCCCCCAGAACGCTTAGCCCTACTGGCAACGTGGTCAGTACCAAAGACCTGCTTTATTTTTTTTTTATTTTTTTATTTTATTTTATTTTTTTAATTTATTTTTTATTGGTGTTCAATTTACTAACATACAGAATAACACCCAGTGCCCGTCACCCATTCACTCCCACCCCCCGCCCTCCTCCCCTTCTACCACCCCTAGTTCGTTTCCCAGAGTTAGCAGTCTTTACGTTCTAAGACCTGCTTTAAATTATGAAGAGGTTGCATTGAAAACTGTCTCTTTCTGGCTGATTGTTAATTTATGGTATCATTATTAGTGACAACCAATAGCTTCCCTGGTATAGCAGAAATGCAATTAGATTGTCACAGACTGTCAGTTGTCATATTTGGGTGTGATTCTTTTTTTTTTTTTTTAATGCATCCCTTATGTAAGCCTCTCGTGCTAATAATAACAGAAACAGGACTTGCTGTTTTCTTTTTAGGGAATGGAAGTATTTGTAAGCACATTCTATTATATTCAGAGTGAGAAGTGTGCAACCAGGAAGCTGCAGTGAATATTGGGGTCCTCAAGATTCTCCTTGCTTAGGGCTTACATTTAGTAAGAGCTCAATACATATTTCAAATAATAAATAAATGAATAATGTAACAAAAAGGGCCTTTAAAAATAAAACTCCAGAATGCATATGTCCAAGTTGTGCCTTATTTCTCAAGTGATCTCGTTGGTTGCTGGAATCTTATTCCAGGGTTTCTCTCAAAATATGTGTAAAGTCCTTTTGGACATTTTTCGGTGTCCTCCACATGGTTAGTTAAGGACAGACATAATTGCTAGCCTGGTGGGTGGGTGGTGGGAAGCATCTTAGGAGCTCTGGAAATTTAGATCCTAAGGAACTCGAAGACTTCTGCCGGTGTGCATTGTAAACCCCTCTACTGAGCACCTGAGTGAATAGGGATCAGTGCAAGTGCCTTCTGAGTCCCTTGCTCTATTATAATAAACACCCTCTCTGAGGATCCAAAGAAACATTTCGGAATAGCAAAAACCCAGCTCCATCATGTGGGTGAATAGCGTAGATAATTAAATTTGAAGAGGTTTGTCTTTGTTCAAAGATGCACTGTGATTATAAATACATAAAACAAGCTCATGAACTGGAATGACAGCGAGAGATTTCCCGAGTATTCTCTGAGTCTCAGCAAGTGGACTTTTGCTCGACCTACTCTAAAGGGGAAAAAATACCTTCAACCTTGGTTTCTAAAGACTAGTAGCGTTGAGAAAACTGGAACCCCCCACCCCCACCCCGGAGAATCTCAGCGGCAACCCTGAGAAGTGTGTTTCTGAAGATAGACACACAGCAAGTGCCAGTCCCTCTCTTCCTAGACGCATTCAGGAGACCTAGCTGAGCAGGCTAGTAGAAGGGCTCTAGTGATAGTGGCAACCAGCAATATTCATCTTATTTGTTTCTTTTACAGACCCTGTTTATGTTACTTCACATAACATTTGACATGAAAGGAAAAGGAGAGGGAGAAATACATACGTCGGCTTTAGTAGGCTTCAGTTCTAAATTCTCCAGGAAAAGAGAAAGTTGGTTGTTCAAAACTCACTCTCTGCGATTGCTGTGCCTTCAAGTAGATGATTCCGTGAAAATCCGCTGAGCAACTATGATGTCGCAAGTCCTGAGCCAGACCTGGGAGAGCTGTGGTTCTTGCCTGCATATAAACGTTGGTAGATACATGGCTACTAATGAGATTCCATCTAATCGTTCTTACTGTCCCCTGAAAACTGTAGGACTCATTCTGCACTAAAAATTTCTCTCATCCATAAGTAATGTAGTATTTACCAAGCACTCAGGACTCCCAATGCACCGACTTCTACCCACATGGGCAATAGTGGTCAAGTGACACTGACTACCAAGCTACCAAGACGCTTGTTCTTCTCTGTTAAACATGAATTTTCCCCAGATCCTGTATCTCTGGTGACTCTGGTCTTTCGTGAAATCTAGACTTGGATATCCAGTTGGAAGACAAACGTAAAATGGTTGTCTCAGAATTAGTATGTCCAACATCATATTTTACATACACTCTCTATCCTTTTTCCTATGGTCTTCATCCAAGATATTCCCTCACCGCTTACTCAGTTGTTCATCACAGTTCCCAGGAATTACTGCAATCCCTTTTCTTTAACCTCCACAGCTAATTTCTTATCTGTTCGTTCCAAATGCACTTTGAAGAAATCTACTCTATTCCACCTTCATTGCTACTCCTCTAGTCCAAGCTCCCACTGTCACCAATCTGGACACTATGATACCCATCTTGTTGACGTTACTCCACCACTCTTGTCTTGCTACACACCATTCAACACTAATGGAAGGCTACTACTGAAAGCACATTGCTCTGGGGGAAAAAAAATCATTTAATTGCCATCCATTGGATGTTTACTTAAAATTTAAACTTCAGGCATGGCCTAAAATGTGATCTCTCAGCTGATTATCGAATACAAGCATACCTCATTTTACTGTGCTTTGCAGATATTGTGTGTGTGTAGTTTTTTTTTTTTGTTTAATTGAAGGTTTGTAGAAACTTACATCGCTTCTGGTGGTGCCATTTTTCCAACGCATTTGCTCACTTCATGGCTCTGTCTCACATGTTGATAATTCCCACAAAATTTCAAATTTCTTCATAATTATTATATTTGTTATCATGATCTGAGTTCATCAGTTCTGAGTTGCTGAAAGCTCAAATGATGGTTAGCATTTTTTTTTTTTTTTGGCAATGCAGTATTTTGTAACTAAGGTATGTACCTTAAGAAATGACACTTTCGGGATCCCTGGGTGGTGTGGTTTAGCACCTGCCTTTGGCCCAGGGCGCGATCCTGGAGACCCGGGATTGAATCCCACATCGGGCTCCCGGTGCATGGAGCCTGCTTCTCTCTCTGCCTGTGTCTCTGCCTCTCTCTCTCTCTGTGTGACTATCATAAACAAATAAAAATTAAAAAAAAATAAATGACACTTTGTCCTGAAAGCCCTATATGCTATTTGCTCTGAGGGTTTTGTGAGAAGATGCATGGAAAACTCTTCCAGACATGCACATGTGAGGATTATTTTCCTGAGAAATGTGTCCTGCCATTTTTTAAGACTTAATGTTATCATACACTTAATAGTCTACATTATAATGTAAACATAAGTTTTATATGCACCGAGAAACCAAAAAAAAAAAAAAATCATTTGACTCACTTTATTGCAAAATGTGCCTTATTGGGGTTGCCTGGAACTGATTCCACAGTATCTCCAAGGTGGGCCTGCACACAAAGCTCCCTCTGACCTCAGGAATTTGCGAGCCCCCTGCCAGTAAGTCTGTTCCAGGCGTCTCCTTTGGTTCCCTGGTTTCTTAATAGGACTCAGATCTATCTCTTAAGCAAAACCTTAACTAACTGACCCCATAAAAGGTATAAAGACTCTAAAGTAAGAATCCAGTCACAGAGGCACAAGTACTTCACTATTCTACTTGTAGGAGGCATCCGGAAAAGTCAAACGTATAGGAGCAGAGAGCAGAATGGTGGTTTCCAGGGGTGCGAGAGAGGTGGAGACGAGGAGTCACTCTTCAATGGGCACGACATTCTCAGCCTTGCGACGTGAATGACTTCTAGAGATCTACTGTACAGCATTGTGCCTGCAATTGAAGACACTGTCTTATAGACTTAAAATGTGTTAAGACTTACGTTTCATGTTAGGAACTCTTACTACAATAATAAAATGCAAGGCTTCCCTCGTCCTTATCACAGCACCTGTTGGATTCCTGCTCTGCAATTCTCACGATCAAAACTGATTAATTCACTCGAATTCCTAGTAGGGTACAAATTCCGCCGGGGGTGGCTGGGCAGGAGATACCTTGGGCGCTGTCTTCCCAGAGTATAGCGTCTAGCCCAGCCCTTACTAGATGCATATTGAATATTCACTGAAAGAATGAATGAAGACGCCTTTGATTCTGAACCTGCAGACCATGCTAGCTCCACTCGACCGCTAAGGATATGTCACTCTCAGTCGGGGATCTTCTGGATTCTCTTCCCAATGGAATCCCACAAGGAGGCAGTCCTCACCAGGAGCTGGCACATTATAGCTGTTGAGATTTCAGAAACACAACGCACGCTCTCAATATAGTGCCAAGCGTTCAGTGATTTCAAAATAGCTCTCCCGAGGGTGTTTAAAGGCCTTCACTCAAACAAGCCACCTCACAAATTAATTTGCTAGTTTTAAATCTTTATTAATGCAAATTGACTCGATACAGTAAACATATACAGACAAGTGTGCAGGGTTCCCCTGGCCGACTCCTTGCACTGAGGCAGTGTAAACAGCAAGCTTTGCAGACACAACTTCAACAAAGAACACGGTTGGGAACCTCCTTGTAAGCTGACCGATTTTTATTTTCCAAAAACGAACCCCATACTTGCTTTGAAAGGTGATGTTCCAATTCCCTGTGACCAGTTTACCCCCAGAAAGAGACACTGATGTGATATTTTGGCAACAAGAAATTTTTAGAATGATGGGACCTCAGCACTGCTCGGCTTGGGCAGACCTGTGGTCGAGCCAAGTGGTGCCCTGTCAGCTACTGTGAATGTGAGGCTCACGCAGGAAGGATGCGATCCCTTGCTCAGTGTTCTCCACCTCAAATACACGCGTGGCTTCCTAGTTCAGGATGCCCGAGGGAAGGCAAACCGAGGATAAAGACAGAAGGGGAGGCTCATTTTCTTGGTCTCCAAATAACAGAACGCATTCCTTACAAAAATAATCCCTACATGTGCTCAATGTTGTGCATGTCTAAAAGAGTTCTCCACTGCATCTTCTCTTTCAGTCCTCAAGCTCGTAACATCTAACCCTGTATCAGGACAAAGCATCGTTCTTTTTCCTTTAATTCATTCCAAGTATATATAAAGATAACGAGGAAAGCCTCCTGAATTTTAGGAAAAAAATAAGTTAACAAATGGAGCAGAGGTGGGACATTTTGAATTTAGTTGCAATCTGTACCCAGGAGGTTAATTGACATAAAGATTCAAGTTTCATGCGTGGAATAAATGATTAATTCAAGAATATGATCATGTCACTTTATAGAGAAGAAAACGAAAGCTCAGAGAACTTAGTTATATAAGTAGATATAAGCTTAACTCTCTCATCTCATTATGTCCCCGTTCCTCAGCTACTCTATCAGCGAGGCAAATGCAAACACAATTCATGAGTGAAAAAAAAAAAAAAAAAAAAGATGAGGATCGCAGGAATTTTAAGGGTTAGACAATGTCGGGTTCACTGCTGAAATTAAAAAGCATATAACAAATAACACTTCAGTTAAATAATGGATTAACATTATTTTGTTTTCGAATTCTTTCTTCCCCAGTTAAAGGAGGAGGGAAAAAATCACAACCATTCTGTTCTTTGTCTTCCATTCCTATCTTTGTCCTTGTAAATCTCAGCAAAATAATCATAGGCAGCTGGTGAGATTTGGTGTCCTTTGCTTACATTTCCCTAGTTTTTGGCAATGATCTCAACATACCTCCCATAATTCCATGGTAATTCTAGACTGTCTTTGAAATGAACAATTTGGCTTTTTCCCCACAGGGCTGTAGACTTTTAATAATACAAAACATTTGCCAAATTGGGCAGTGATATACGTGTCCAATAACCAGGGGCTCTTCTGGGTGGCTTGGTTGCTTAAGGCTCCAACTCTTGATTTCAGCTCAGGACTTGATCTCAGGGTCATGAGATCCAGCCCCCAGTGGGTCTCCCCATCCTCTCCCTGAGGTCTCTGTGGTGGGCTCTGTGCCGAGTATGGAGCCTGCTTAAAATTCTCTCTCCCCCTCTGCTCCTCCCACCCCCATATGTGCTCCTTCTCTCTGTCTCTAAAATAACAGTAATTAATAATGATGATGATGATGATAATAATCAAAAACTGTTTTAAGTATCTGAAGAGTAATATTATACAGAAAAAGCTATGGCAGCTTTGTACACATTAAAGATAATTTACTTTTGCCAAATATGAGACTGGACTTGGAGGGTCACCATTCTGTGATACCCATGACACGTGAAGATTAGAAAGGGCTGCTCCTTAGAAGAACACTGTGAAAGTATCAAAAACCAGTTTTATTTTTCATATTGTGAATTTTATTTCTGAATTAGAAGCCAATTTTTCCCCGTAGACTATTTTTTCCACATAAAAGAAAAATATTTATGTGTGCACTATCCAGTATGATAGCTACTAGCCACATGTGGCTCTTAAGCCATTGAATTGTGTCTAGTTCAAAATGAAATATTAGAGCAAAATGCACATTGGTTTTCAAAGACTTAACACAAAAAACCTCATTAATAATTTTTAATATTGATGACTTGTTGAAATACAGTATTTTTAGTGTTGTGGAGTGTTATTCAAATTAATTTAACCTGTTACTTTTTACATTTTACCCCCTTGAGCTGATAAATGTTGAATTCTGATCTTCATTTTGCACTTGGGAATACTTATCCCACAATGTGTGCAAATTATCTTTGATACATCATTTATTTCAATAATTGTGGAGAAAAAAAGCTAATAAAAAGTGCCATTTTTCTCTTTTCATGGAAGTTTAGTAGAGATAAAAGAGAATGGAGAAAGTCTCCTAAATTTCATAAATAATTAGGTTAAAAATGGAGCAGAGGTAGTTGAGGGATAGAGACATTATACCTTAAGATATTTGGAAGCCCACTGACATATTTTTGTTTCATAATTCTGTGAGATAGTTGATATAAGGAAAGGTTCACATGATACAATTCTCAAAAAAAAAAGAAAAACAAAACACATCCACACAATGGCCTTTGGAGGGGAGGGGATAGGGGAAACTGGAGTGTAGGGCGATGCACTTTTGTGTTTAAAAAAGTTATTTTGATGTAATGAGGATAAATTGATACATTATAGGTGAGTTCTGCTTTCCCCTTAGGATTTCTAATTATAAATAAATGTAGGTTTGTTTGTTGTTGTTTTTTACATGATCTGCAATCAAAATACAGAGACTTTATCTGAAAGTATCTCTATCAAAACACAAAGTATTTCCTTTAGTAATTATCCACAAAGCTTTTCATACTAGGCAGCAGCCCGTAGAACTTGCACAGATTTCATTCCAAGAAGTGAGAATCATGAGAGGAGTAAAGTTTCCCGGTGAACGTGGCCAAAGTAAAACACTATTAAAATGTTCTGTGTAATTACCCGCATCCTCCAGTCTACATAACACACAGACTAGGGGCCTGAGGCTGTGTCCATACAATCGGGCTCCCGGGCACTTTTTCAACGCTTTCCCATTTTCCTGATCTTGGCTGTCAGCTCCAGCTGCCCTGGAGAAACTGAATCTAAAACTTTGTGAAATGAATTGAGATGCTTTAGGATTTTTTTTTTCCCACAGAAGAACAAACATAATCTTTTTAACTTATGATGCAAAACGATGTCCTGGTAAATTTCAGCAAAAACAGACCTCGGAAGGGTTAAGAATGCTTTTTGTCACTCCCTAAGCAGGATAAAATGAATCTTTATACTTCTTTTAGTGAAAGGATTGAAGGCAAAAGAAAAAAAAATCCTCAAAAGCAGAATAAAAGGATATGTGGTTCTTTCTATAGGAGATATGGAAAGGAATTTTTATCTAAATGGATAAAATACATTTTCAAATAGAAAATATAGATTTCCCTGGGCATTTGTGCAAGAAAATTGAAAGACTAAATGAGGAGTCAAAGTCATCACAAATAAGAAGGAGACCTTTCACTTGAAAAATGTTAATAGAAGTAAAATGTATGGAATATATCAGAAATTGGCCTGCAGATGACACAGAGAACTGACAAAATATAGACAGATGCCCGTTAAGGTGCCAAGCGTTGAAAGCACTGGAGAAAGTGTCTGTCAGGGAACCAAGACGATTTTCAATGAATTTAAAATGAAAGATTTGTGTTTCGTTCTTACGACATAAAAATATATCTTAAATGTTGTCACAGTGGAAAATTGTTTTATCAATAAGAGGTTTGTTTAGTTTCATAGCTCTTAAGCCTTGAGGGGTTATAAATTTCTCTCTCTCTAATCTGGGGCTGGATTTATTCTAGATAATTCTTGCTAACCAGTTAACATGCTTCTATTTTTAGTCATTTATTAATCCAACAAGTGTTTATAAGCATCTACTATATGTATCAGGCATTATCCTGGCTTTAAAAACATAATGATGGACAGAAGACAATTTTGTCTTCCACTGTTTGTAAGAAAAACTACACACACACACACACACATATATATATATATATATAAAGAAAAACTATGTATATATTTATATTTATATGATATAAATACTCTACTTACTTAGTTCTTACTGGTGTGATGATAGGGAGAAGCGGCTGAGGCATGTGGTCAAGTGCTGAGGTTCAAAGACTTCTCTGAGAAGGTGGCCTGTGAGTTGAGATTGGAGGTATCAATAGGGACTGTCCAGGCTAAGAGAGGAAGTGAGGTCATAAAATGCTTGAGCTTGAAAAAGCAGCCAACGTAAAGATCCTAACTCAGAAGGAGTGAAAGAATAGTAGGGACTCACAGAAATGTGTGTGAGTGGAAAGAAGACTGGAAGAGAGGAGAGACACAAGGAGGTGGAAAGGGAGATGATGCTACACCATAGTTAAGGATTATACAGTTTATCCTATATACAATGAAATCAGAAAGATCAAAGATGTTTTTGAAAAACAAAGCCAAACAAATAGAACTTTGCCATACAAAAATGGGCTCATAGTTACCGAGCACCTGTTAAGTGATTTGGGGTACGTGATCTCATTTTTAAGAGGCTGATGGTTTCCATTGGCCGAAGAGAAGAGATTGTGACGTAACGTCTTTGGGGTATAAAATCTGAATACTTAGTCCTACAAAGCTCTAAATGATGTACAGTGTCTCCTAAGTGTATTTCATTGTCTTCCTCTTGGACATTAACAAGGTGTGTTCCCATATTAAAGATTCTGACAATCTCAGGTAAACACTTTAACTTTACTAATCCATTGTGTCCCAAGTATTCCATGGATTTTAAATTCTATGAAATATTTTTTTCTCAAGAGGTGAGTGAGGAAATTTGTAAAAATTCCTAAAAGGATCTGTCAAACATGTTGGGTAGAATTATCATTGGATCCATGGTTCATAAAGAGACTTTGACAATGCTGAGAAGTTGGATTTTGGATGAAAATAATTGAAACCAGTAAAAACACAGTATTATAAACACCAGGGATCCTAAGAAAAACAACTAAAATGTCATGCTGTGCTATCCATGGTTCTAGAAGCACCATTGACCCCTTACCATAAATATAAAAATTCAGACGTCTTAAACAAAATGCTGATTTCTGCCTGACACTTTTTTTTTTTTTTTAATGACAACTCAGTTATCCATTTACTCTCACAAGTGGCTGGGGCTCAACTTCAGAAGTGAGAATCTGTTTTCAATCCCTCTTGGAACGTGGTAGGGGGCAGTTGAATCTGATGCCGAAGGAGACTGTACAGGCAGAGGGATAGCCTTCGCCAAGGATCTGGCCACAAGCTTTCAGAAAGTGCAGTTGGGCATCACCAGCCTGCTGACTCTAGTTCCAGAAGTCTCTTGAGAAGAAATCCTTCCCACTCTGCCAAAATGTATGTCAGTGCTTGAAAATCTGCAAGCACACATGGCTACTAACCTCATTTTCATGTTGGACCCATTTGAGTCATGAAATTCATTGCTCCTCAAGGAATCCACAAGAGCACTAACTCACAGTGGTTCCTCGGGCTCCTGGCACACCCCAGATTCTCATGAGTGATCACCTTAAATTATGTCACGAAGGGACTTGTGATTAAATGAATGAGCACCAGAGTTTGACAACAGTAAATCAGCAAATAATCACAGGCATGGAAAAATATATGAGTGCAATTTCACAATGCCTCATATATCTGCATTCGCCTTGGCAGGCTTCGGCACTCCCTGCATTGGGCGGAAGTCATCTTTTATACCTAAGTCATGAGAACAAGAATATTCAACTTTGCTTGTTATTCTTCTCCCCATTTATACCACAGTGCCCACAACTTTCGACTTCACAGGCTTCTGATGTGCTTTGAGAATCCTTAATATACTTATTATAATTTGTATGAACTTAACATAATTTGTGGAAGGTGCTGCTCTACAAAATTTTGCCTGGATTTTTAATACTACAGTGATATTTTGCAGATACTGTAAAAATACAATATTTTTGATATGCAAGTATTTCTCTTCTGAGATTAATTCTTTAGACAAGCTCATTACCTTTTATCCGATTTAGGGCTAAGGTATATGTGCAGAATGCTATTGCTGTGGGGATGATTTCTATAGATATGTATTTATAAAAAATTGACACTATTTCAATTTTCCATAACAATATTTAATTATTTCATTTTATTTAACCATGAGAAAAAGTTTCCAGACATGAGCTAACAACAGCAATGGACCGATTCACTGATGATAATCAACTGCCATTATTTATAGGTGCACATTTGATAAATTGATACATACTTTCATGTTTAAGTAACCCTCCTTGAATAAATAGAACTCAAACTAATTCTAAATGAAGACTGTACATCTTTTTAAAAGTTTCTTCTCTCTTCTGTGTTGAAGAATGGGCAAGGGCGACCCCTTACCTCACTAACATATTCTCCCAGAGCCATGGTACTGAGAGAAGTTGATGAGAAAAACACAGACCATAGTCTTAGTCACAGTCAGTGTTCTTCATAAGCTGGCTGCCGTTTTCCAAGAATTCTCTAGAATTTCATATATTCTTCATTTTGAGAGATGTTCTGTTGAGGCTTTTAAACACTTCATCACGGCTTATGGCTATATATTCTTTCTCCTCTACAAGATCATGCCTAAAAATGTTGGCTTTTATAGATCCCCAAACATTTAATTCAGTTTCAAGAGCAATGGTAAACGCTTTCAGAATCTTGATAGTTTGGGGGTCCCTGGGTGGCTCAGTCAGTTAAGCATCTGCCTTTGGCTCAGGTCATGATCTCTGGGTCCTGGGATGGAGCCCCCCTCAGGCTTCATGCCCACCAAGAAGTCTGCTTCTCTCACTCTCTCCTTCTGCTCTTCACTGCTCGTTCTCTTTCTCTCTCTCTTTCTTAAATAAATAAATAAATAAAATCCTAAAAAAAAGAATTTTGACACCTTATTTTGCTCATATATCAAAGGATTAAAAACGACTAAACATGTTGAAAACTGAATTGTAAATATAACTTGAGTTTAGGCAATTTGGTTATGATATTCAGAGCCTGGAAAACCTTTGGGTTTTGTTTTCTTTTTTGTTGTCATTGTTGTCACTTTATTTCAGATGCCACACTTAATATTTGGCATTTTATATAATTTCACATTTCTCTTTAAATTTACAAAAGTGTAAGTTTATTCTATAACTTATTTATCCTTTGAAATTATTTTGAGTATGTACAATGTGCACTGATGATGCTACAGAGGTATGAAACAGATGTATGTATAATACAGATGTGAGACTATCTATAATCCTTACTTTCAAGTAACTCCCTTGAGTGGAAGAAAGAAATCTTAATAATGAATGAGGTACAGAATATAATATATGTTTTAGGAAATGCATAAATCTTCATATAGAGAACGCATTTCTACGTTCCGATGTTCAGGAAAGCTATCATGTAGGGAGACATTTGAACTTGGTGGTGAAGAAGGGTAAAGTTTACACATGTGAAGGAGGTGTTGATCTGTCTCAGGTGGTGGGATAGTGCTAGTAAAGGTAAGAAGGATGAAAAGTATAAAAAATCAAGCATTTTGTATTATGTGAATTAATTGCCTTGAAGTATGTGATCCTTGAAGGGGAGCAGAAGGAAGGGAAATAAAAAAAGAGTGAGATTCTGAGCAATATAACAATACTTTTGATTCCAAGGCTCTGAACTCCCTCTTCTGCTCTAAACTCTTAGTGGTCTCCATTGCCATGCAAGTACTCTGAAAACAGCATGGAAGAGAGAGACTATGGAAACCAGAGAAACCGAAGGTGATAAAGAGCTACTCTCAGGGTTTCCTAAGAGTTAAAACTAGATTGGAATTGGAAATTCCAAAGTTTGGGATTGGAATTACAAAGAGAAGTAGAGAAGCCACAATGCCTATAGAGCTGTTGCAGAGACTATGGTATCAGTTTGCAGGGCTGGTTTGTAAATTGACTCCCTTTTCCCTTTTGTAGCACACACCAAAAATGATGGTGAGGATCAGAACATGGGTTACAGGAATGAACATATGCTGTTTAGTATACATGATAATTTTGGAAAGGGTCTTGAATAGAAATAGGAGAGACCTACTTCTCTTTAAATCTAATGTTCAAAACCTAGTCTAGTTTTGAACATTAGATTTAAAAATATCTTCAGGAGTTCACTGACGTGCATCCTTTTATCAAGTAGCTAAAATTTTTTAAAAAGTAGCTAAAAATCAGAAGGTTGAGGACTTGGTGGGAAAATAATAAAGATTTAGCTATAGGAGACACTTGGTCAGGTGATAAAATTAAACATATTAGATTGGATAGGATATATCATTAGGAGACAAGTCATGTGGTATATCCAATGGTCCATATATCAAATGAGAATAAAAAAGCCATAAAAAAGAGTAAGTTTTCAGTTTCAGCTACTACATGGAAAGAATTTAGAAGTCATCACTCCCATCCTTACAGCAAGAGCAAGATGGGTAGACTGAAAATCAGCATCTTTTCTGGCACCCATCAGAGAACTGAGGCTTACGGGCAAAGAGCCAAACAAAAGCTGGAAAAGCAGATAGTTGGAGAGAAACACAGCAGGGATCTGCCTACCTTGGTTAGAGACCATGGAGCCATAAAATCTAGGTACAACTAAGTGGTAATTTTTGATGAATTTCTGTAGGACTGTGGACTTGCTTGAGATTGAAAAACTGCTGGAGCCACTGTCTTAAAGGTTTATACATCTTAATAGCCTTCATCTCCAGGAATGCCACCAGGTTCTCACAGTGAAGATCTGAGAAAGATCCCCTGGAGATTCTCTGATATTGGGGAGTGGGAGGGGATGTGCCAATAAGTTATTGTGAAGTATGTCCAGAAACTTCTCCATATCAAAGGCATACTGTCCAGGGGGAGATCAAACAAACAACCATCAAAAATTTGCCACAGCCTTTTCCAAACTCTAGAGAAAGAGGCTTATCCCTTCTCCAGCCACTGCTACTCTTCCTATATGGAATGAGAGGGAAAAGAAACGATAGTCAGTAGGAATAAGAGAGTCAACAAAACTGATTGGGGATGCCGCAGCAAGGAAAGGGAACATGGATCAAGAGAAGTTTGGTATACCGATGTAGAAACACTTGTTAAGGTCACAGCCTCAAGACACAGCTCCATGAAAAGACAAAAACTAAATTAGCCAAATGTAGGATGCTCCCATCCCCATCGTCTTGTACTATAACAATAGGAATCCAGTGTATTAACAGTGGATTGTAGTCGAAAGAGCTTCACCACATAGACTTTCTTTGAAGGGGAATATATAGGGAAACCCAGAAGAAACAGAGGAAATGGAAAAACAAGGTATTAGAAGAATTTGAAGGCTCTGGTACCTGTAGTTACAAAAACCGTTATACTCACCTTAACTCTTAGCCAGGTGAACATAGAGATATAAAATGTCTATGTATCTCGGTTCCAGTTACTCAATACAGTATGTCAGTTTGCAACAAAAATATTCAGAGCTAGGCCTAAGGCAAGAAGAAATAAAATATCAAGTGACAAAGCAATCATCAGAACCATGCTCATATATAAATTAACGTACTGGAACAATCTGAAGATCATCCTACTAAAGCAAATATAAAGGTGGCAAATAGCACATGAAAAGGTGCTCCGCGACATATTTCTCTAGAGAAATGCAAATTAAAGAAACTAGGAGATATCACTACAAACCTACTGGAACAACTACAAATTGTTAAAATGGCAGTAACAATTGCCAAGGATGTGAGCAACAGGAACTCTCATCCGTTACTGATAGACGTAGAGAGTGGCACCGTAACTTTGGGACAAGGTGGGTTTCCTGCACAACTAAATATGGTTTTCAGTACAATCCGGCAATCATACTCGTTGAGCTTTGATCATCTTATTTGGAAAATTGTGTCTACACAAAATATGCATTTGACTATTTATAACAGCTTTTTCTCTAATCACCAAAAACTAGAAGTGATACAGTATCTTTCAACGGGTGAGTGGATAAGTAGATAAGCAACCTTTGGTGCATCCATGCAATGGAACAATATTCAGGGGTGAAAAGGAAGGAATTACTAAGCTATACCAAGATACCGATAATCTCAATCACATATGGCCATTGTGAAAGAGGCCAGTCCGAAAAGGCTTGTGAAGTTCTACCTTTGTGATATTCAAGAAAAAGTGGCATTTTAGAGATGGCAAACAAATCACTGGTTACAGGGGATCGGGGAAACTGTTGAAATTGTGATGCACAGGGGATTGCTAGGGTGTTGAAATTTTTGT
Organism: Canis aureus; assembly: GCF_053574225.1. Lineage (NCBI taxonomy): Eukaryota > Metazoa > Chordata > Mammalia > Carnivora > Canidae > Canis > Canis aureus. The sequence continues at coordinate 2,036,255 of NC_135613.1, forward strand.
GACATTCTGATGCTGAAAAAGTGACAAATGTTTTCTCTTTTTTATCAGAGCCCACAGGACAAAGAGAAATCTTTCACACTTTTGCAGATTAAAAAAATCACTTTAGAGGTCAGAGAACTCTAGGATATTAGGTACAAATTTAAACAATTTGAAAGGAAAGTATGAACTTTATTTAATGATAATGTATTGATGATTTTTTGATTATGGCACATTACCACAGTAATACAAGATATTAGTCATAGGATAAACTGAATGACAAGCATTTGGGAACTCTTTTTACTATCTTTTCCAATTTTTCTCTAAATTTAAGACTATTATAAAATTTTTAAAAAGAGAGGCCTGTGGAGATATGGAGCAGGAAGGTACATAAAATTAGACAAGTTCCCCAGGAATTTTTTTTGTCACTGGGTACAAAAGAGAAAATGTTTAAAGAAGAAGAAGATACACAAGTGTGTCAGATACTAAAGAATGATTAATATACCATGGGGAAAATTATTGATAAAAGTTAACATTAAGTAGTAAAACTTGTGACCGTGAAATTCTTCTATGTGGTTGGCAAGTGGGTCTGTTTTCGTGAGGAGCAAACTACCAAATGAAAGATGCTTAAAAAAATTAATAACAGATTCCTATTCTTTTATTTCTATGTGTTGCCTTTAACCATTTTCAATGCTCTGAATTATTGATTTCTTGAAGCCCAGGCAAGGTTCATTTGTGTGAATCTGTATGGGTGTCTAACAGTCAAGCCAGTTTCACTGCTTGGGGGAAAGCGGAAAGACAGCACAGCCTGTGCTTTCCAGCTGGCAAAATCTGGAGGAACAGAGGAAGAGAACTGCTGGCAGTGGACATAAGAAATCCCTGCCAATTCTTTGGTTGCACAGTTAAAAACTCCATGTGCTTCCCGTCACACAGAAATATTTTCACACCACTTGTGCCATTAATTAAGCTCTCTTTATCATCCCAAATTCAGGGAAGAGACCCACATCATTGAATGTTGAGATCCATTTTTAATAGGGGCAAGCATGAGATATATATTTAATATTGGATGGTTTTCCCATATTCATTTCTGCGTAGTCAAGCTGAGTGAGATGTGAAACACCATATATATTTGCCGTAGCGATTGATCTTGTCACAAAGTTGAACCTTTTGGGAATAATCATTCAGACCATCTGTCTGAGACTGAGTCATAAATTGCATATTTTTCCATAGAATTTTAATCTGTAGCATTAGTATGAGTTGAATAGTTATTAGCAGACTGTGACTTGAATAAATGAATTCTATGAGATGTCAACAGCACTGGGGAATTTCAAAATTATAGCGTGAATAGGTATACATATAATACTTTAACTTATGGCCAATCTGGACATTGTCTGTAGTCATCATTTAAGTTAGTTGCCTAGGCAAAGGAACTACCAATAACAAGGAGGTCTTATTTTTAATATTTTTTGCTTTATTATCTATTGTTCTTTCTGAAATAAGTGTTTTCTTTAATTTTAATGTTTTACTGTGGAATAATTTTGATTCATGGGAACTTTTGAGAAAATGTATAAGAGGTCTCAGGTACACAAAACCCAGTGGAAACATCTTTTAATACTGGGGTACGGTATCAAAATCAGGAAATTAATATTAGTACTGTCCAGAGAGCTTATCCAGATTTTACCAGTTTTATTTGTATGTGTGTGTGTGTGTGTGTATTTTTATGATTCTTTTTTGCATATGTTGATTATGTTGATACATGACTCAACACAATCAAGATGCAAAACTATTTTGCCACCACCAGACTCCTTTGTGCTACATTTTTGCAGATACACCCACCCCTTCCCTGTCCCTAATACTTGACAACTACTAACTTTTTCTTCCTCTTTAAAATTTGTTATTTCAAGAATATTGTGTAAATGGAATCCTACCAACATAACTTCATGAGATTGACTTTTTTTTCACTCAGCGTAATTCCCCTGAGATGTTTTAACTTAAAAATTGAATAGCAAATCTCCACTGATAAGTAGAATTTCTTCAGTCACTTTAAAATTATGGATTACTGAGTTTAGACATGAAGGATTTTTGGAGATTGAGAATGTGTTTTCAGATTGTATTGGCTAAGGATGCTCATGTGGCATGTGTCAGAAAACTAGATTCTTAAAGTGGAAAACTTGAGGTCTCTGTGAGAATAATCCATCTCATGTTCTTCTTTCTAGAAGTTTGTGTTAAGAGCTAGGCTTCTAAATATGTAAAATCTTTAGATTCCATGATGCAAGGGAAAGAGCAATTGTATATATTGCCAATGCATCCTGGCGACTAACGGGGTGCCCGACCTCATAAAGAGATTAATAACATCTCGAATAAACAACACTAGGAGGTGGCAATTATCACCTTTTTATGGTAGAGGGACGAAATATTAACATATTAAAACAAAATGGCCAATATCATATATTTCTCATTATACACTAAATGTAGACCAGAAAGATTTAGAACTTTATTTTGGTAAACTCATAAATTGATTAGTAGTTGTTTATCTGAGTGTTTTTCTCAGCTACCATCCAGACTTGCTCAAAATTCATAAAAAGCAAGCAGAATGTCTGGAAATCCTCTTGAGTTACAGTCATTACAGATGACACCAAATATAGGACACGGTTTCTAGAAAAATAGTGGAACAGGCTTTTGAGAACACCGCTCTGTGCTTGGTTTGCTGCGAGAATGGGAGCTATTTGATAACAAAAGAAAATACTTCTTCTTGGCATCCCCATTGTCTAACGCATGGCCTGGCACACACCAGGTCGTCAATGAAATTGTGCTGTCCTGATTTGAATTATCCTAATCAAAACCAATCACAAAATCCTTAGGGGAATGGGTGAAATCAAATGAACTAAACAGTTTCACTTTAGGTTTGAAAGGCACTGTTTTTTGTCGTTTGTTTCCTTTTTCTTTTTTAAGTAACACAATCAGGAGAGATGATTTCGTTAATTCGCCTTCCTCTCTGATACTGGGCCTTTACCCTAGGAGGTGGCCTGCAAGGTTTTTTCAGAGGATGGCTTCCATTACATACTCACAAATCACTAAGCCCTGAGTTAGGAGCTCAAAACTATTTGTATGGACAACAACTAACGAATCCTCACAACCTCCAGGATCACAAATATCCTAACTGCTGGGGGTTCAGACTTAAATTTACGTAATACTAGGGGCAGAAACATTCACATACCATTTCATATTTCTTTGCACAGGAGAGAGGTAAAGTACCTCGTGCTGGGGGATAGCTTTAGGGGTCTTGCCAGGGCTGTTACCCACTGAAGGATTATAACTGTACTAATTCCTTAACTAAGGGTCTAATACCCGTTAACAGTTTGAAATATTATTTCAAGTAAAGACCTAATGACTTTACAGAGTGTTATAAGACCGTATGTATCTCATGTTAAAGGGAGGGGACTTCTTGTTATCAGGAGCAAAATTAATGCACAGAAGGAGAGTTTTAGCATCAGGTTTGCTACAGAGGCCTCCACTGAGCAAATCCCCCACAGATACAGTATCTCAGGTTATACCCCAGAGCTGCCTGGTAAACATGATCACAACTGCCATGCTCTTTACGAGAGTATGAGTGCATAATTTTATGAGGCTGCTGCCTTGCATCATTAATTTTAATGGAGCTTTGCATAGGGAAATATTTTTCAGGTATTGTATAATGCACAGCAAGGCCCATGAATCCTAAATAATACCACTAATATTATTCCTCATATAGGAATTAATAAAGAATTCTGACTTATGATTTTAGTTAGCAACTTGACACCAACCCCCGCTTTCAACCAAGGGCTTCATTATCAACTCCAACATGACTGTCACAGTTCAGAAACCATGTGCCATTTTTGCCAAAAAAAAGAAAGAAAGAAAGAAAGAAAGAAAGAAAGAAAGAAAGAAAGAGAAAAAGCACATTTCATAGAAAGGGCATAATGAAAAGGATTCATTATGTAGCAGATTACAGATGAGTTCTTTGTGATTAGTCATTTTGTGGAGTGAAGGAAAATTCATTCAGAATAACATTGAAAGAGACTATTGATTTTTTTTTTCCCAAAAAGGCAAGAAACAGCCCCAGCTCATCTTCAGTAAATGCAAGTTAAGGGAGGATGTGTTTGTACAAATGACAGAAGACCGCAGTGGGGATCACATAAGGTTCTCAAAAAAAAAATCCCCAAAAACCAAAACTTCAGAATCTAATTTATGCGCCCGAAGCACACGAGCTGCAGTACCCGGTGAGGTTGGGCAACAGAAGGGCCTGCCCAGGTCTGAGTCAGATTCATATTCTGCTACGGCAGCTAGGGGTGTGCATTCAATGTGATGCTTCGTGTTCAGAAAGGAGCCCTGCATTTTGGCTTTTGCTCACATCTGTCAAGTTCCTAGATGGGAAAATTGAGAGGTATTGGCTTTACTCATAGATAGTTTAGTACCCAGCAAGAGCCTCCCTTCCATTGCTCTTTCTCCAAATTTCAAAATAAGAGGCACATTGGTTTCTACAGAGTAATCCTGATTCCTACCATTTCCATAGGAAATTCTCATTGTTTCCCAACTCACCTGGACAGTAATACCAAGGACTTAGGCCGCATTCGACCTTCAACCTTGTACTTCCAGACATCTGCTCATGTGAAGAGGCATGGGTAGATAAGGGTGGAATCGGCAGAGATTTGCAGGCGCCGGGTTTGACTTGTCCTGAATGTCCCTCCGTTCATGAATTCTCTCCTCAGCCTCCTAAATGGATATGATTTGCTTGTATCAAAAAAAAAAAAAAAAAAGAAGAAGAAGAAGAAGAATCACCTTCTAATTTGTATAAGAGTTTCATCCAGAGGGAAGATAAATTCTCTAGCCATGTAAGGACATGCTCAGTCTCCAGCATAGGATCTTGACCACGGTATTAAAAACAAAATAATTCACATTAAAGCAAGAATTTATGGTGCTGTATTGAGAGCAATTGCAGTATTTTATGTATTCACATAATGATCCAAAATTTGCTTCTTCCCTTTGTATGCTTCCAGACACCTAAACCAGAAATTTAGAGGGTTAGGGCATTTAAGATGGATTATTTAACCATATGGAGGTGGTTCTTACATTCTTCTCATTTCTAGCTTAAATATCTTCAGTGTCTCGTTACCAACATTAGCTCAAATATAAGGGTTTAACAAATGTTAACCTCAAAGTCATGTCTTGTTCTCAGCATCTTTTCATGCTTTCTTTGCTAAATTTTCAACAATCTACAATGTAGGTGTTATTGTTAACCTTTCTGATTGGTAGATTGTCTACAAATATGGTAACAAAAAGTTCCCTCCCTACTTCTTCCAAGAACCTACAGTTTTGTATAGTCCATTTCCACACAGATTCTGGCCTTGGTCCTGTACTTTCTTTGGCCAGTGAGTCATTATCTGGGTACATTTTTAATTTTTTAAATTTTATTTATCTATTCATGAGAGACACACAGAAAGAGAGGCAGAGACATAGAGGGAGAAGCAGACGTGGGACTCGATCCCAGACCCCAGGGTCACCCTAAGCTGAAGTCAGAAGCTCAACCGCTGAGCCCCCCGGGCATCCCATGGGTAACATTATTTAAATCTGACCCTCCTCAGAATGATACCCCTGGACTCTGTAAGTCATAGGTAATTTTTTAAGATTAATTTTTAACTATCTATTTTCTATATTATAGATATGAGTTTTGAAATCTTTCTTTTGATATAGAAAGTATCTATTTTAGTAACAGGATATATACTGAAGACATGCAGTAAAAATAAGGACATACATAAATGTTTCTGTATTGTTGGACACCTACATTGCTCCCAATTTAACAATATTATAAATGAAGAGTCAAGGAACATTTTGAGCCCGTCTGTGGATTATGAAATACATTTGGAGCTTACATACTGGGATTTATATTTATAAATGTAGTAGAGAAAATTGGAGTAGACCACCCTGAAACTGCCATCTGTTTTTTTGGTCTCTCTTCTAAACTACTGACTTTTAGCACAAACGATAGTCCTGTGAGGTAGTTATTATCTATACATCATAGATGAGGGAAAGGAGGGCTAAAAGAGGGAAGTAACTTTTCTGCCTTATTACAGCTAATAAGCAACAAGATCAAGACTCAGATCTTTCCCTCTGATTCAAATCTCACGCTATTAAGTATGGTCTCAGACCTAGGCTGCACGTTTCTGCCAATAACAGAAGCAGATCCGTTTGTTTTAGTGATGACATCATTCTTCCCCTTCATCCTGTGAAGAAGGGGCTGGAGTCCTTGTCCTCTCAGATCACTGGGTGGAGAGCTTGCTGACTAATTGCCCAATTGCCCTTGATTGATATGAAGAAGACTGGGTCCTCCTGTGTCACAATACAGCCTTTGCCCTTGGATAAGTCACAAACCGCCTCTGATCCTCCATTCCCTCCTCTGAAAAACTGAAAATGTCTACCTTAATAAACATCTGTGACGTCATGGCTTTCTAAATCAAGGTTGCCACATTAGGAGCTACATTCCTGGGTTCCACCCTGTTCACATTTTACAAGTCTTATTCATTCTTGAGTCTTTCCTCTGGTGATTATAGCCGTTGTCTAACATTTCAGGGCCACTGAATTCAAACATCAACTGAAATTGTATGACAATCAATATATGAAATAAATGAAAATTAAGTCCCTGGAAGGGAGTACAGTGTTGGGTTGGGGGCCTGCTGCTGGGCCTTACTCTTGACCACCCTGAAAGCTAAGACATTGCCAAGGAAGTCACAAAGATCTAGAGGCACGTTGTGAAAATGCCACCGATTAAGTGGATCTATTCTTTCCCTTATTCTGAGCCCCTGTCTTCATTCTCTGTCTAGTACAGTGCCTGGCTCATGAAAGGATCCCAGTACAACCATCCATTCACAGGACTAAAATGCACAATTAAACAATAAACCCCTGTGGCCTTTCAAAGAAGACCTTCCCCCCTATTGACAGACTGAATGCTCTCCACCCCTCAGACTATCAGTCAAGCTCTGTCAACCATCACATAGATCCAGTTCTTATGCCATGTTTGTTTCCATAATTAATAGGCTGATTTACTTAACAATATCTAGTGATACCCTTAAAGAAACTAATTAGGAAAAGACGGTACAAAATAATTCAACAAAATTAATACAGAAAGGGAAGTGACTTTCACCTAGTGAATGTATGTTGTTTTGTAGCGATCACTACGATCTACTTTAGATACACCTCAAATGCTCAGGAATTCCCTCTAGCTACCACAGCTAGCGTTATGTTGACTTGGTCCTAATTGTATCTCCCCTCAACTTCTTTCCTGATCCAGATTAACTCCCTTCTGTTACTGACTTGTTGACTTATAAAAACTTTCAATGAATATGTGTGTAGAGATGAGAAATTGGGCAGGCCACACGACATACTGCGAAACAGCTTACTCTAACTTTGATGCTGAAAAGACCTATTTAGGAGGTAGGAAGTAACTAACCCCACATTAAATGGTTTAATCACTGCTGAAGACACAATGAAGTCAGTCCGTTTTTTGCATTATATAACGCAAATATAATGAGACCCGTAGATGGAAGGAAGTAAAACATCAAGAGGCAGTATGACGATTAGCCTGTTTCCAGGTTAGGCTGATGTAGTTGTGAGTTATAAAATCAGAAAAAAAAAAGTTTTTAATAAAGTGTTTAATTCTTTTAATTATTAAGTTCAAACAATGTATACAAATTTGAAAAATAATTGCACTACTACAAAGGTTGTTGAGCTAACAGTTTTAAAAGAGTAAAATCAATAAAAATGAAACTATTGACTTTGTAAAGCTGTGCAACCGTTTTGCTTTAATCTTATTTTGTGATCACAATTTGTCATGACTATTTAAAATATATAAAATAGGTCATTGATCCAAGAAAACAATACGAAACACTTATTTTGTGTTTGCCATGTTTTGGGTTCTGAGTAATTTTCAGAAATGTGAACTTGGAAGTATTTCTGCTCTCCTGGAGGTAATATTCTAGTGCAGAACAACGGATAGTAAATAATTAATTTTATAATTAATCATTAATGTTATTTGTGCAAATTACTTATCACCTTTAAGCCTTCATTTTCCCATCCATAAAATGGGGGCAAATAATATGCACATCTAGTGGCTATTGGGATAACTGGTGGTCCTGCACACATTAAATGTCTGGTACAATTAATCAAGTAGCTAATATTTCTCTTTCTTGGTCTCATTTTAAATGTTATTTTCAGATAATGCTTAGTACTTTGCCTGAATATTTATATAACTAATACCATTGTATCCCAAAAATATAGTTTAAGATTCACGTGCAAAATCAATCTTATGGTTCAAGAAATAAAATAAAAATCAATCATATAAATAGTCCCTTTCTAGAGCGCTAAAGTTCTACTTGTAAAGTGGGCTGCAAATTCCATGACTCTCTTACCATTTAAACTTCCTCTCTTCTACTACGCCAGCCATTTTATGAGCAGATCGGCTACCTCAGCTGAACGTTTGCCAATGACATGTGGTTTGCTACTTTCATACTTTCAATCTGGGTCACTCCAGTTTTTTAGTAACCTGTTGGAAATGATTCACATTGCTCAGCACTTTCCCACTCTAAATAGAGAATGGTCATTGAGTCAAGGGGCAGCCATTCAGTCTAGGGAAACTTAGAGGGAAAAAACAAAATGCAAAATTTGCTAAGTAAATTTCTAATCATTCAGACATAAAACTGTGGGGTCATAATGACATACTAGAGTTTGTGGATCTCAACTTAAAGAACCAACCCCAGGATGTCAAAAGTTAAAATATGACTGATATTTCTTCGCTAAAATAAATGCATAATAGACAATATTGCATAATTCATATGAATCTAAAGTATTACAGCTTTATATGATCTCACCATGGCTCATGTGGGTTTCTTTTTTAGTCTTTTTGTGGCTATGGTGATAATACAGTTAGCATAAGATCAGGACAGCTTTGTGAAGGCAGGGAACAGTCCTGAAGAGTTTTGCTTTAAAACCCAGAGCACAGAAAAAAACAAAAACAAAAACAAAAACAAAAAACAGCAACAAAAAACAAACAACAACAAAGAACATTATAGCACAGACTGATATGTGTGTATATATATATATATATATATACACACAATATGCATTGAATCAATAAATCAATAAGTTACTTGTTTCACAACACTTCATTAATTAGCCAAATCTGGTTAAAGCACAATGACAAAATTAACTTGTTTAGTCCTTAAAATGGTCTCATTTTGTGTTATGCCCACTATACAAACAAGACAGTTGTCAAATTGAAGAGGCATCATTTGAACATGAATGTTTCTGTCCCTAAAACACATCATATTAACCTTCAGTTCAAACAGATTATGTTCATCATACTGTGATGTTTTTGGAATATCCAAAAGTTTAGTTTGTGTTCATTCACTCATTCATGTATTCACTCATTGTCTTAGTCCATCAAGTAGTCACAATGGGCTATCTTTTATGATACAGAAATGGAACTGTTGGTGTGTAGAAACAGACGTGGTGTTTGCTCACCTGAACTCACAGTCTAATGAGAGAGAGATATTTTACTCAAGTTATAATTCTGACTGTTATGAGTGAGACGTGCGTAGTGTTCAGAGATTAATGAAAAGGAAACCTGGCATTATATGCGTAGTCAAGGATGACTTCACTTTGAAAGGGTAAAGTAACTCGGAAGAGTAAGACAGGGATTTCCAGGCAGGGGGACCATGGTATGAATGTCCTATGGCAAGAAAGACTGGAGGACACTGGGCCAGAGAGGCCAGCAGCAGGCTAGTCGACGTCGAGCTGCAGAAAGTAACTAAGCTCGTCTTGGTTAGCCTCATCTTGGTGCAATGGCAATTCCTTCAGATGGTTTAATCAAAAGGGTGACACTATCAGATACATGCTTTAAAAAGGAAACAACGGCTGTCGGTCCCCTCCTCCCAGATATAAACCTACTTAGAAAAGGAAGCTAATTAATGGCTAGGATAACTCTTGGACTGTAATTATCTTTGCTCTCCTTTTTGCCCATCAGAGGAGGATAGAGAATTATCTTCATTGATGCTTTAATCACTGGAGGACTGTTCCACTTGATCAATGCTCAGTGTTCTTTTAATGCTATCTGCTTTACAATAACAGAAAATCCCCCAAGGGTCATTCTTGTACTCTGGGTACAAATTTCATAATTATTAACAACAAAAAAAAGTTCAAATCCATAGTCCGTTTACCCAAACTGAAAGGTTGCATTAAAAATACTTTAACAACATGGACTTATCAATGGAATCATTAATTAAATTACCTAATGGTAAAATTTAGGAATCAATTACAAAAATAATTAAAGTAATGAGACTAGCAACATTTAGAAGATAGTATAAAGAGAACAATTGTGTGAAATGGCAATTGTCCCTGGACACACTTAATAATTACAAGCACTTAAATGCATTATTTGTCCCAAAATGGTCCCATGTGCTGTAAAGATTCATTCTTCAGATACTATTCTGAATTCCTTACTAGAAGTATGTTATGTGTATTAATTTATAAATATATATTAAGGTTGGATTATGCAAATAAAGTCATTATTTTTAAAATATAAAACCACTGTTATATTTTTAAAACAAGGACAGTTAATCTCTTGGCCTTTGAACTGGTTCATAAACCGTTTTGCATCTCTTCATTGGATTGGTTGAAATATCCCCAGTATTTCAAATCATCATTTTCCATATTAGTAAACATGGATATATATTTTCTAATTGAACATATGAAGTATTGTAAAGTCCTTGTGATTTGGTGTCAGCTATGCTTGGGTTCAAATATCAGCTCTGCAGACTCAGACAGAAGGTAATCTTAGGTAAAATGCTTTAGCTCACTTTAGAAATAGAGATATTATTCAAATCCATGTCATAGACCTTATTCAAGAATTAAATGGAATAATTCACACAGAGTGCTTAGACCATAAAAGTCCTTATCATTAATTATTCACTTATTAAATACTTCCCAATACTCAAGAAAGGTATTTAAACAGTTTTAATAGTATATTGCTTGATAGGGTATGTTTTACCCTTGAATCAATTTTTTAACAGAATTCAAAGTTTAAAAAAATGTCCTCATCTATTCCCTATATTTCATGACAAACACTCTGTGCATCATCATGTTTCCCTCTTGGTATTGCTGTCCAGGGGCTTCAAGTTAATGTTGGCAAAATCCAAGCTACCGTTCTCAGTCATGTGCCCCCTAGTCTATGAATCCTCCTTCTCTAAGCTTTCGTAATGACTAACATCTATAGATTAATCTCATTTTGATTATATATATATTTTTTTCTATTTCCAGAAAGAATTTGACATGGACTAAAGTCACAAAAATATGGCAACAACTATAAATGCAGACAGACTGTGCATAGAGGGCCTGGTCCTCATCCATATCTCTAAAAGCCCCTAGGAATGGTCTACTCCATCAGCCACCTTGAGTCTATGAATAGTCGTGATATCTTGGCAGTCCCCATCATTTCAGCTGCTCAGCCCTCCTGCCAACCTACTTTAACTTATAGATTCATTGGTCATCTCTCCATCTCTTTCCCTCTGCAGTTGCATACCTGTTATCACTGTTCCCTCCTAAAATTTGGTAACTTTGATTTTGATTTGTCTTATTTATTTGTACTTGACACTTTTTATTTCCATTTTTCGGGTGGGGCAGCTCTGTAATTAACCTGGGCTTACTGCTGGGAAGTAGGGTTTACTTATGTAAGGTTGGAGTGTAAGTGGGTTATCTTATTAATTCTAAAAGCTGAATCCTGACAGAGACCTTAGTCAAACTCAGGAGCTGGCTGCTACCTGTGCCCTGGAATAATTTGTCTCTTTATCCTCCTGCCTGACTCATAGTCAGAACAGTCATACGTCTACATTGATATTTTATAGAATAAGAACTCTGAAAAGTTGAAAAATCATTTCCCATTTCTACCAACTAGCAGTGTACTCTTTTGTACTATAAGCTCCATAATTTAGAATACGCAAATAATAGGCATCTATTCCAATAACAAATTCATCCAGTTATTAAGAAAGACAAAAGGGATGCACTTTTAAAATAAAGATGGGACAGGATTAGAAACCAATGGAGATCATCAGAAATTTGAGGAAAAAATATTTTTTCCTCTCTCAGTTAGCAATTAGACAGCTGTATTTTGCACAAGCTAAAATTGATACCAGGAATACAGTGCTCAAGTTGCTTGAGCTAGAAATAGAATTGAATATAAGTTATGGGGAATAAATTCTTCCTGAAAAGCCCGTAAGCCTATTTCACCCTTATCTGGCCTGTGTTTCCATATTCATGGCTAAGTGAATTTTTTCCCTCTTATTGAACTGCTTATCTGACGCTTTCTTCCTTCTTTCCTTCTCTTTCTCTCTTTCTTGCCTTTCTCCATGCTACTTTCCTTTCTTTTCCTCTTTATCTTTTTCTGCAAAATGGCAGAATTTCAGTGGGAAAAATCCAATGGTACACATTTAAGGCAAAAAAAAAAAAAGAATAAATAAGTATAGAAAGATTGGGGAAAGAGAGCGACACTACTTGAACCTGGGACTTCTCATATCTATTGAGCTTTCCATTCAGCTACTTAACTTTTCATCGTGTGTGTATATATGGTCTCTAAATAGAACATAGAAGGACGAAGTTAACTGAAGGATTTTTTTTTTTTAGACTTTAAAGTAGTCGAGCTCATGATTTACTAACTTCACTAAAGGAACATATTTGCCTATCTTTGGAATCAATTAGTTGATGCAGAAATCATTTTTGTGGCAACCTACAATGCTTTCTGGAGCTAATATGTGATATTGTACTCAGGTGAAAGTACTAAGGTCAGTTTTATTTAAACAATATATTAACTATTTATAGAAACAAAAATAAGGAATGGTATTCCATTGTTTGCCTTCCATTTCATGAGAGATTTTGGGGAAAAAAAAAGTAATGAATGAGTAGAAAAATAACATCTTTTGCCTTTTCAGTTGGCTTATATTTAGGAGGAAGATTAGACTATGATGGAGCAATTGAGTTTGCAATTGAGCAATTAGTTTGTAGTGCATTAAGGCAAAAGCACTCTGTATGAAATCTCGTGAAAAAATATACACAGCATGTTGTATGACAAAACTTCCATTAGCATTTTATTGTACCAATGATACAGCAATTACTCATACATTCTCAAAGTCCTTTGAGTCACTGAATTTTGAACAATGTCTTAATAATACATGTAATAGCATCTTACCTGTGGTAGTAATATTATTGATCTAACACCATTAACATTTGCAGCATTTTTAAGACCCATTACCTGCTTGTATAGTAGCCCTGCCTGGCAAAAACACATCACTTTCACTGTTAAAGTTTGGCAGACAACAACACACACAAAAAGCAATTTTACCTGCTACAGTGTCTGTCTGACTGCTTGATAATGTCAATCAATAAGTGAATTCACTTTCCTATGGTCCCTGGTAAACAAGATGTCTGCTCCGTTTCAGATGCAAACAAAAAGAAAGGAGCCAAGATAGGGGTGGCTCAAAATAAAGTGTTTTGGATAATATTTAATGGGCATCTTGGGGAAGTGTTGTGGTAGAGATTCAGAAAATTATATTATCTAAGAGAAACATTGAATAACCCATGGAAATAATGGTATAGGGGCCCGGAAATTTTTAGAATGGAGACAGATAGGAAGTTTGTTTCTTTCTTAATAGACTTATGATCAAAAGCCATTTGAATTAATTAATTTTAAATATTCATAGAGAAGATATGCTATCTAACTATAGTCTTACCTACTTCGCTGTGTATCATCTATCTATCCATCCTCCTATTATCTAATAAGCTTGTTAGCTAAATATTATCGTATTTATTTGTTTGCATATCTATTATATGCATTGCTTTTCTACCTGGTGAATGAGGGACATTATGAAGACAGTTACAATCTTTAATAAATGTTTGGAGTAGTTTAGGGGAATTTTTTCAAGGCACAAATAAATATAAGGCATTTTAATATAGCTATAGAACTAAAGAGCACAAAGGCGTAAGTAAGCCTCGCCACCATGAGCACTGGGTGGGTGTGTGAGTAGATAGTTTGGCTCATGGTATGCCTCTGTTCTGATCCCTGGTCTAGTGTTGATATGGATGAAATGGAAACTTGGATTGTGGGTCAAACTATTATAGTAGTGCATTTTTATGACAGTCATACATGCAAATCATTCACAACAATCAGTCAAGGTGTCTGGGATCAACATCTCTGTCTGGTTCCTTGACAAACACTCCTCTGACTTCTTCCTCACTCATTTGTGTCCCACAAATTTAGGCATTTTCTTCTTTTTCTAATGATTTCAGGTATCTGATGTCCCCCAAAACAAACTCCAACAAACAATATAAAGGATGGATAGATGATAGATAGATGATAGATAGATAGATAGATAGATAGATAGATAGATAGACAATAGAAGGGCAGTTTTGTAATGATCTGACTTTTTTCCTACCTTAAATATTATAATTATGATAATAATATATTCTAACAGCTTTTAGAGATTATTATGTGACTGTCACTTTGAAGCTTTAAGATCTTGTCAGGAAAACAGATGGAATGCTTAAAAGGGTTTATAAAGAAACCATTTCAAAATTAAAGGAATGTAAAACATTGAAGAAACTGAGAAGGGTTGGCGAGGCACTAAGGGATGACTCAGAGAAACTTTTGACATCCTGAAACCTGAAAAAGCCAAAGGAGGCAGTTATTGGAGGCTGAAGACAGCTAAAGAGGCAGAAGAGTTGTCATTGGGGATCTTAGCCTTGGAGAAACTCAGACACGAGTAGTGGTAAAAAATCTGACCTCTCTTTCCTCCTGTTCTACAATCTCCTATAAGTGGTCCCATTAGCTGGGCCAAATAAGAAGCTGCAAAGCATGGCAGACCCAGAGTGTGCAATCTATAGAGGTCAGCCTGTGGGGCCATAGGCCAGTGATTAAAAAGTAGAGGGAAGGAACTATGAGTAATCAGGTGAAATGAAGAAAAAACTGCAGGATGCTCTACCTCAGTTAAGTCTCACCGCACCCCTAAAAATATTTCATATTTCAGTTGAAGAAATCAAGAGTCAGAGTGGAAGAGTGACAACTCAAGTTCAATCTGGGTTCAATTCAGGTTCTGCCCACCACTGCCACTACCCATCCCTCCCACAGTCTATGAAAAAAAAAAAAAAGATAAGAAACATTGGAATCACGTCTGTTGAACAAAGACCATTCAATAGTTTGGAGTAAGTTATGAAATAAAGAACCTTGTGGTTCACAAACAGAACAGAATTGCAATTGATTTTCACAGCTATACTATTGTTAGGCCTGAAAAGGAGCTTTATCCCCATTTGTAGACAAGGTGATGGAGGAGGAGTTTGTTTTCAGTCATACAATCATTGTTGAAACTTGCTCTGGAATCCAGGCTGTCTGAATTTCAATTCAACACTATCATCCCCCACCTCTGCCACCATATGACATTATTCAGTAGGGCTTGTGCATTAAAAGAGACAGTGTTTTATAACTGTATCATTAATCTCTTAACGTATTTATATAAAAATAACACACCTATTCCACATGAGTTACTTCACAACTATTGGTAACCTCTATTTTCATAATGTTTGTATGTTTCGATTTGTGGATAATCCTTGGCTTACAAAGCAAGTATTAATACATTATTAACTGATCCCATAGTACAACTGGTGATGACCTTTTCAAAAACTGAGATAAGCAGATGAGAGCAGCCCATGCAAAGTAATAAAGGTCATTCAGATTTTATCATTTAATTTTCATAATGCAGATGTCAAATAAAGCCTACTTAATAACATGTATATTTTGGAGAAAAAAAACAAGATGACACCATGAATTATATTAGTTGAACTGCCACAATGAATTTTAGTGAATATTTTCTACATTTCACAAACTCCAACGTTTATTCTCCATGAAGAGAGGAAGTTCTAATGAAGAAGATTGGCAGGCAAGTTTCTCAGCTTCCATATATGAAATGCCTCTTACTCCATTCTCACTCCCATCACTTCTCATCCTCCTTGTATCTGACCAGCTGCACCTTGAGAATGTGAACATTCCTATCATCTGCTATTTGCTAATATTACTCATAATATTAATTATTAATAAATTATGCTTATAAATCTAAAATAGTGATGCTTTATCATTTCTCATAATTCTGTAGGTTGGCTGACTTCAGCTAAGCAGTTCTGTTACACTTGCACTCCACCTGGAGTCCCTCATGTGGCCTGTGAACTTGGCCAAGACAGTGATTTTCCAAGATGACCTCACTCACATGTCTGAGACACTGGTGCTGACAACCAGGTGGGGTGCTGTGACTTTTGTTCATGTGACCTCTCTCACTCTCTCTCCATATGGCCTTTTCTCATTCAATAGACAAGCATGAGGTTTTTTTGTATGGTGGCTGGTTTCCAAGAATGCAAAATCAGAAACTCCCCAACCCACGTGGAATAAACCCAGAACTGGTGCAATGGCACATTGACCACATTCTATTGGTCAAACAAGTTAGAAGGCCAGAAATAGACCCCACTCCTTGAAGAGAGGAGCAGTGTGCTCATTTATGGATGGGAGAATTGTTGGTGTTCGTCTTTGGAAATACCACCTCAGATCTGTTACGATGTCTAGTGTCAAAAACCAAACACGAAATAACAAGTGCTGATTAGGATGTGGAGAAATGGGAATCTCTTTCCAGCATATGTAATGGAAAACAGTATGGCAGTTCTTCAAAAAATTAAAAATAAGGGCACCTGAGTGGCTTAATGACTTAGGCATCCAGCTCTTGGTTTCAGCTCAGGTCATGATCTTGGAGTCAGGAGATTGAGCCTCATGTTGGGCTCCATGTTGAGCATAGAGCCTGCTTAAGATTCTTTCCCTGGACCTCTGCCCCTCCCCCTCCCCTTTTCTCTCTCGAAAGAAAGAAAGAAAGAAAGAAAGAAAGAAAGAAAGAAGAAAGAAAAATTAAAAATAGAACTTCCATATGATTCAGCAAACCTACTTCTGGGTATTTATCCAAAAGAATTGAAATCAGAATCTCAAAGAGATGTTTACACTACCATGTTAGTAGACTTATTCACAGAGGCTAAGTGGTGAAAACAACCTAAATGTCCATTCACGGATGAATGGGTAAAGAGGATGTGGCACATACATACAATGGAATGTTATTTAGACATAGAAAGTAAGGAAATCCTGTCACATGCTACAGCACAGACTAACCTTGAGGACATTTTGCTAAATGAAATAAGACAGTCACAGTAATACAAATGCTGTGTGATTCCACTTCCATGAAGTATCTAAAGGAGTCAAATTCACAGAAACAGAAGGTAAAATGGTGGTTGCCAGGGGCTGGAGGAGAGAGAAATTGGGAGTTGCTGTTCAAAGTGTATATAGTGTTTCAGCCACACAAGATAATAAAATTCTAGAGATCTGTTGTATAACGTTGTGCTTATAGTTAACAATATCGTACTGTACGTTCAGAAATTTGTTGAGAGTCAATCTCCTGTTATGTCCTTTTTACCAAAATTTTTAAAAAGCAAGATATTAATTACTATCTGTTGTTGTTATATGGTAGGTTCTTTTCAGAGTTTTATATGCCTTTTTTTCACTTAATCCTCATACCAGTACTAAGATAGAAGTAGAGATGAGAAACTTAATCTTAGAAAGGTTATGTATACTTTTTAAGGTTGTAACCCTAAGAAGATTAGAGATTGAATTAGAAACTGATTCTTCTGCCCAAATTAACAGTAGTGGTCTCTTGTGTTATTCATAATTTCTAATACGTATAAAATATATTTATTTTAAAGTGAAATGAATCTTTTCATCCAAAATCAAACCAAAATGAACCTGTTCTGTGAGAACAACTTAGGAGACCAGGGAAGAAGAAATGCCAAAGATGAAAAGTAAGAACATAAAATGATAATGGGGCTTCATATCCAGGTTACCACAAGACCTTTTTCAACCTGGTAGTTGGTATATGGGATCAAAGAGAAATCATGCATCATGCCGTGCATATATTTACAATAAAATCACCAACATAAATAAATAAATCCCTATCATTAATAAATAATAATAATCACCATGATCCTGGTAAATCTTTTTATTTTTAAAATATTTATTTATTTATTTTAGAGAGAGAGCACGTGCATGCACAGAGTGGGGCGGGGGGAGAGAATCCTCAAGCAGACACCCTGCTGAGTGCAGAGCCCCAGGTGGAGCTTGGTCTCAGGACCCTGAGATCCTGACCTGAGCCAGAATCAAGAGCTGCCTAACCAACTGAGCCAGCCAGGCGCCACCCTAGTAAATGTTAACAATAAAATGAGTCAGATAAATTTCTCTCTTTAATAAAGCTACAATTAAACAGTGGAATTCTCCTCAAAGTATTGTTATAAAATATATATTTTATTGAGGAATTTGTCAAGCCCTTAATGATGTGATTTTTCCACTGTCTTTCTGGAAAGGAAGACAGATTTATACATATGAGTCTATCTTTGTCTTTTTCTTTGGCATGAGGAGAAAAGAAAATTCCTCTTATTGCACAATTATTTACTTTAGATCCTGCATTTCAAACACATCTACCATGTAGGTTCACATATCTCATTGTATTCAAATCTTCCAAACATCAATTTCTGCACATACAAAGTGGGATTGATATTCTCATAACACCAGTTACTCATCCAAGTTGCTAAAATATATATTTTGAGGAGCAACTATGTGAGAGGCATTCGTTAGGTACCAAATAATGCAGGTTAAAGTCTCTGCCCAAATAGAATTTATATTCTATAGGAAAAGCAGATTTTTTTTAGACTTTTAAATATAGCTTCATAATTCAGTACGTGGTATCAAGTAGTAGTAAAAGCTTTGTAAAGAATGGAAATCTGCTGACATGATTGTGCCAGGTGGTCCAAGAAAAAAAAAATGCTGTGTGGAGGTCTTATTGAAACAGATTCACGTGACAACATGGAGCCAACCAAGGGTAGGAAGAGTTCCATTCCAGATAGAGGGAAGGGCAGGCAGGCCTTGAACATGAGGAAGCCGACGTAAGAAGGAAGGCTGAACTCCAGTCGGTGTAGGAGATTGTGTAGAAATGTTGGAAGAATCTATGCAGAATGCAGTGCATAGAGCTTTGAGGCTGGGGGCAGGGGGCACGGTTGTGGGGACGAGGGCATTGTTTTGTTTTGGTCAAGGTAAGGGTCTAAGTATTTTAGTCTAAATGCCAGGGGAAGACACTGGGTGACTTTTAGAGAATTCGAAGACCTTAAATAATGCGTCTGCACTAGACAGAGTCATTTTTCTTTCTTTGATACTTTCCTTACACTTTCTCTTTTCTGGGGAGAGGAGAATATCTTGAAATCTGTATTTCCTAGTCTCCTTTACCAGCTGGTTTCCAATTTGTTCTGTACGGTAGAAGGCGCTGGGCAGGAGTTTGGAGGGTAGGTCATAGTAAAAGTCAGCATAACCCCATTCCTTCTGTCCATCTGGTGCAGCATCTTCAGAAATGACTGCAATCCTTCAGGCGTCTCGCTGCCTACTGCACAGCTCCTCCACTGACATTGTGCCCCTGACGCCAAATGGCTTCAGCTACTCAGCTCTGGTAACTACCTTTTCTTTTTATCTCCCAAGCTATGAGGGTGATAATGGCTTCCTATTGATCCTAATCTCTTGGTTGTCTCATTCGTCACTTTTGTCCTATCAGCTTTTCTAACACCTTTGTAATAAATCATGAATATTAAATTCCCAGTGTTGACCTAGCATGGGTTCTCCTTCCTAACTGGTTCATTGTTCAAGATCAAGACACCTAATCATGTGGCAGAGTCAGGATTTATTTCCTGTGGAGTCTACAGCACACTTCTAGATCCCTTGCTCTTAATTTACTGTCAGTTTGGTGACCATGATATTTACAGATTGTTGATTTTCTTGATG
Source organism: Canis aureus (assembly GCF_053574225.1). Taxonomy (NCBI): domain Eukaryota; kingdom Metazoa; phylum Chordata; class Mammalia; order Carnivora; family Canidae; genus Canis; species Canis aureus. The sequence goes on from NC_135613.1 coordinate 2,056,203, forward strand.
GTTTCCTCAATCAGATGTTAAGATTTCTAAAAGCCCAGCTTTAAATATTTATCTCTATGTTCCCAACACCGAACTAAATGTCACTCAATAGTCAGAGATTGATGAACTACTTGTCACTTTGTAATACATAAGAATCTCTAGTTATAAGACCACATGTCTGATCTAATCACCCCATTTCCTTATTTTTTTTCTTTTTAAGATTCATTTATTTATTTTAGAGGGCAGGGAGGGACAGAGAGAGAGAGAATCTCAGACTCCCCACTGAGCTTGGAGCCCAACCCTGGGCTCCATCTCACAACCCTGAGATTACAACCTGAGCCAAAATAAAGAGTTGGACACTTGACATATTGAGCCACCCAGGTGCCCCTAGTCTCCTTATCTCTAAATTAGTCCTGATAAGACCGTCCTTGCCAAGTGTCTGTCTACATCAATGATAAGAAGCCCTCTAGCTCAACAACTCAGTGTGTGCTGTCATGCTGCTTTGGACAAGCTTCTCAGAGACCATTGCCTATTTGCTATATCTTTAATATATTAAATTCCTTCATTCCCTTATAATTGGGATTCACAAATCTATTGAATTCAAGGTAATATTGTTTCTCTAAAATTTAATTTGGACACAATGTCATATCTTGAAGTCTTTTCATTAAGCTTAAATTGTTAGAAAGAATACCAAGATCGCCAACCATGAAGATAGATCTGAATGGGCAAAGCAAGACAGTACTTTCATGTGCATGGAGAGTGCTTTAAGCATCTGTGATCATGATAACATTAATTTAAACATTTGACACATTCTGAGAAAAATGCATCCATATTCATTGCTTTTTTTAAAAAAAGTGTTATGCATTAAAGGAAATATTAGTACTCATATGTTTATTAAACATTCAAACCGCAATATCTTATAATCTTTTCCATCCCATGGGAAAATTATTGAAGTTAACTAAACAGGGAATTGCTTTATACATAAGATATAGATGGTTTAGGGAGACTTCTTTCCAACAGATAATACAATTCTTATTTTTGAGAGTTATGTGAGTATCAAATTTAGATTTATTTTATCCAAACATTATTCAAGCTCTATAATAAATATTGTGTATCAATATTCCAAAACAATACCATAGTTGGTGGTTGTATGAATTTTTAAAAGAAATTTTCATTTTATAAAACAAGCCCAGGAGCACCTGAATGGCTCAGTCAGTTAAGTGTCTGCCTTGGGCTCAGGTCATAGTCTCGGGGTCATGGGATCGAGCCCCACCTTGGGCTCCCTGCTCAGCAGAGAGTCTGCTTCTCTCTCTCCTTCTGACCCTCCTCTCAGCTTGTGCTCTCTCTCTCTCTCTCTCTAATAAATGAAATCTTTAAAGAAAATTAAAAAATAAAACAAGCTCCAATGAAGACCTTTCCTTCAAAAATAGAGATGATTCTTTCTTGAATAGAAACCTCAGATGAGAAAGAGAGATTAAAAGAGGCAGAGGGAGGGAGGGAAAAAGAACATATGTGCCTCATTTTTACGGTTGATGTCACATTATATTTAACCATTGTATCTATAATTATCAATATACAATGTGACTGATAGAGTCAAAATAAGAAAAATAAATCCACTGGCATATTTTGATAGAGTGTAGCTGTAGGATGACAACATTCTCATCATCTAGGATCATACTAGGAGATGAGAACAGATCGAAGCAACTTAGCAATAACTCCTGTGTCTGTTTTTGTTTTCGTTTTCCGTTTGTCTCTTCTTCCAACACTTCTGAAATTCTTGTTTCACCTAAAAAGCAAAAGTTGATTATTAACTTCAACAATTATTGTAGTGTCTCCATCCCCCCTGATACAGCTAAGGCATTTCCAAATCATCGATCAAAATGCACCCCCTCATTAAATACTAATTTACCTTGACAGCTGAAAGTTAGCAAACACGGAGGCTTCAGAATTGTGACTTATCTTCAACAAGATACTGATTGTTACTTTTTAAAATGCATTCGTTTCAGAGCATTTTCTTTTTAATTGTGAAATATCAAGTCAACAGGAAGGGCTTATATTAAAACACTCGCATGGACTCTAAAACTTCTCAAGAAGATGAACACTCACTCAGAGCCATTAAAGACAAAATGCCCTATCAATTTGAATGACAATAATAGCTTGGCATATCCATTAGTGCATGAATACTACATGAAGCCATTACATTGTTTCCACATATCTATTAATACCCTGTTTCCACATATCTATTAATATAATTAGTGATAATATGGAAACCATTCAATATTTTTCAAGGCTTAAAAGAGAAAATTTTAAGAGAATTATCTTTGGGAATTAACAAGGTAGTTTTTTTTTTTTTCTTATTTTCCCTGTCCAATGACAATAAAAAGCATTAACGGGAAACTACCACCCTACAGATGCAGATGTCTGCACAATCGAAGAAGTATCCTGAGAGTCGAACAGGTAAAGCATCTTGTCCAAGATGAGGGTTATAGGTGGAGGTCGACATTTGAGTTGGTTTCGTAAGCTGTCTTAATCATTATATTTTCATTGTGACTCAGGATAAATCACAGGAAACACACTGAGTTTTCATTTCTTCTAAGATGAGGATCATACCATCTAACCTCACAGAATAACTATTACTATCATAAACCCCGTTTTAGGGCTTAGCACATTTCTTGGAGCATTGGAAGCTCTTAAAATGTACCAACTTTAGTAGTATTGTTATCTCTTAAAAGTGCTCACAGTGATCTCCAGTGGGGTAGAACTACCTACATTTAGTAGGAAAAATAAACTGAACTTGGCCTGAATACACAAGCAAAAAGTGAGTCTGGATTTAAAAGAGATGTTAAAATATGGGAATTGGCATATTGTAGTAGGTGCTGAACAGTCTTGAGAGAATAAATGCATAGCAACTTCAACGACAATAAAAAAGCATCAATATTTTTATTTCTTCAACATGTGTGTTTTGCTCATGACTCTTCCCTTTCATAACGGTGTGTCAGACCCTGTAGGGGGGCAGCCAATGAAACCAGTAAAATAAAGTTGTCAAAGGAGCTGGGGCCTCGACAGACAGGGTATTTATACCATGTGGCTGGGATGTGATAATCTTTGACACTCTCATTTCAGCGTTATCAGGGATGTTCAAGCTGAAGAAGCCATGCTAGACATCAGATCTGTGAGGTGATCCTGTTTCTCTAAACCTGGCTTATGATCATTTGTCTCACTGGTGGTTCGGTTTCATAAAGTGGAGGGATGTAGGCCTTCCCCTTTGTGCTGGATTCTCGTTCTTGTTCTTGACTCCGACCCCTGGTGCTCATCCCACTTCAGCTCTTAAAATTGGTCCATTCTGATAGCTAAGTGCGTTGAGGGGCAAAGGGAGATTCAAGACCTGTCAAAGTCACTCCAAGATAAAAGGACATTTCAACTACAGCTTTTACAGTATGAGCCCAGAGCAGGTGACTGGTTTTGATTTTTCTAGGTCCTACCCCAGAGCCAGTGTACAGAATTCAGAATTCTGTTTTTATTTTTATTTGTAACTTGGTTTGATAAATGTCTCCTAGTATTACACTCAACCAGGAATTTATTTTCTACACACACACACACACACACACACACACAGCCCAAGTATATATTTTTATTTCCAAGTTTGGGGAAGTTTAAAATAAATTAGAAAGAAAACATTATTTTTTAAAGATTTATTTATTTACTTGAGAGAGAGAGAGAGAGAGAGAACGAGCCTGGTGGGAGCGAGGCAGAGGAGAGAAGCAGACTCCCTGCGGAGCTCAGAACCAGATGCCTGGCTTGATGCTACAATCCATGAGGTTGTGACCTGAGCTGAAACCAAGAATCGGCCTCTTAACCTACTGAGCCCCCCAGGTGCCCTGAAAGAAAACATTATTAACTGAGGCTTTATTGGGTGTGTTTTTCCACTTCTTCAAAAATACGAACATAGTATGATTTAGCAGGTAGTCTTACATAATTCAAGGAATCAATATATTTAAGGCATCACCGAAGCAAAGGTAATATGTGGTGACTGGCCTGTCCGATCTAAAATATCCCCATATGGTTACGTCATAAGATACACATCAGACGCGGGACAGAGCTGTGTGACGTAGGTTGGTATCAGTGTGCTTCCCAGGCATTGTTTCTTCCTACTTGCAATTTAAATGTATGGCTAGAAGCTGGTATTTTCTCCTTGTAAAGAGGCTGTCTGGTGTCTTTCTGGCTTAGATGTGAGCACGACCCCCGAATCCTCATCATGTGTCTGCAGAATCCTTAGTATTTTATATGCCACCCTCCAGGGTAGCTTGAGAAGAAAGTTCAGAGAAAAGGTCATATTCTGGGCGGACAGCTTCCATCTGTCTAAAAGGCAACTTCATTTGTTTCCACTTTATGCTATTTTATTTGAAAAGGGGTGTTTAAGTGATATTTGCTTGCTTCTTGCTCTACTAGTGAGAAAAATCACATACTGGAGACAAACATGTCAGTAGAAGGTCTCAAAGATTTTGAAATAGTTTCAAGTGTGATCATAAAAGAAAAAAATTGTAAGGCATTTTTTTTTTCCCCTGCTGGGAAGACCTACTACTTGTTGATGAAACTATTAAATCAGTATTTCAATGAGATTTTTTTCCCCCTAGAAACCCACAGCAACCCTCAAAGTCCAGATTAAGCCAACTAGTATGATAGGTGGAAAGTAGCTGATGTTTAATATCTAGTGTTGAAGCAGATATGCTGAAATATAAATTCTCATACATCATTGCTGATAATATATATTTATTCAAGTTTTCCAGAGGGCGATTGAGGAATTATTTGTCAAACTTGAAGTGCACACAGCCTTTGTGTTAGTAAATTTGCAAATACAATTTTATTCTACAGACGTGTTTGCCCGTTTCCAACAGTAATGTCTAAGGGCATTCCTTGTGAAACTGTTTATGATTGTTGCCTATTGAAACACTTACATTATTTTGAATTTTCCATCATCTAAGGAAAATATGGTAGATTAAGAAATAGTATAACATATAGACTATAAAAATGAAGTATATCTATATGTATTGACAAATAAAGACAAGTGATTGCATGTGCCTAGGACCCACGAGAAAAGAACTAGTATAGAGTGAAGTCTAAGAGAGCAGTCCATTGAATCAAATTGTTTGGGTTTAATGTGTGACTCCATGTAAAACTGAGTAATCATCTACACGTTACCTAGTATCTTTGAGCATCAGATTCTCCTCTGCTAATGTAACTCTCATAATGGTCATATTAAATGGGTTTTATATGAATTAAAAGAATTAATTCTGGGGAGTGGGACGGGTCAATGAAAGGAAATTTACTTTTTAATTATATGGTCATTAAAAGGTTGAAATTAATTATCACAGAATTATGAGATTATATTTAATATTCAAACCAAAATTTGCAAAAGGAACTTTCTGCAGCAGGCATCAATCATTATGAAGTGAAATTTGATGAATTAATGATTGGATTATGAACCATATTTCTAAAGGCTTGAAATATTACATAAATTCCATGTTTTAAGGTCTGCATTTGGTTCTGAGGATACTAAGTATAATGCTCATACCGGATCTTATTCTTCGGGATTAGAGCTTCTTACTTTTTTGATGAAATAGTGGGTTACCCAACCTATTCAGTGCATGAAGCCGAAGTACTATGAGAATTGTTCATGGCTTTGAAAAAATAAATTGAAACTACAGATGTCAAAAGCTTCTAGGTAAAACAGAAAAAGTAAAAACTTCTAAGAAAAAAAAAATAAAACCTTTTACAAAGGACTCTAGACATTTTGAATTTAACAAAATGCCAAACAATATCAATAATAATGATAACATAGTGCATATAGCTAGGAAACTTCTCAACACATATTACCTAAGTATCTCATTTAATCCTTAACATTTTATATATGAAAAATACCCGCTAAGTAGATATTAAATCATACAATTGTAAGTATACATGCAGAGGCATTCACCCTAAGCTTTCCCTACTTTAAACTTTTTTTTTAAGTAATCTTCACACCCAAAGTGAGCAAAAACTCACAACCCCAAGATCAAGAGTCACACATTCTACCAACTGAGCCAGCCAGGCGCCCCAAGATTTTGACACTTGAATCATAAATCTGTAGAGGTTTCCAGCGATTTTCCTACCCTAGTGATTTATTTCAGTTAAATGACTCTGAATATTCGGTCAGAAAGTTATTATCTGCACATCCATATGTTATGACATCTTTCCTAAGCAAATATCATAACTTCATTGTGTCTTATAGACCAAGATAAAACTCATATTCATGTAACCAATAATAAAGACAGCAAATACATAAATGTCAAAAAATAGAAACTAAGAAAAAATAGCTCTTATCCTGTTGAAAATGTGTAGCATTAATTGAAACCAACTTAATTTTAATCCTATTGAAAGGTTTGCATCTGTAACAATAAATACCTGAAGATGAGAGAGCAAATAGAATCAGAAGCCTCAAGGAAAAATATGTGTCACTTAACCACTGGCGACAGAAGGGAGCAAAAACTGCCTAGAGACACTCACGTCTAAGATCTACAGCTTTCACAGGCAGCCAAGTTCATAAATTATAAGAAAACTCAGGGGCGCCTGGGTGGCTCACCTGGTGGTTAAGCACCTGCCTTTGGCTAGGTCTCGATCCCAGGGTCCTGGTATCAAGCCCAATGTCGGGGCTCCCTGCTTCTCCCTCTCCCTCTGCCCTTCCCCAACCTGTGCATGTTCAGGTTCTCTCTCTCTGTCACTCAAATAATTAAAAAAGGAAAGAAGAAAAGAAAGAAAGAAAAGCAAGAGAAAGAAGAAAGAGAAAGAAAGAAAGAAGAAAGAAAGAAAGAAAGAAGAAAGAAAGAAAAGAAAGAAAGAAAGAAAGAAAGAAAGAAAGAAAGAAAGAAAGAAAGAAAGAAAGAAAGAAAGAGAAAGAAAGCAAAAAATCAGCATAGGGGCACCTGAGTTCCTCAGTCAGTTAAATGACCAACTCATGATCTTGGCTCAGATCATGATCTCAGGGTTGTGGGATCGAGCACCAAGTTTGGCTTTTCACCCAGTGAGGAGTCTGCTTGAGATTCTCTCCTTCCCCATTGACCCCTCCCCTCCCTGCTCATGCTCTCTCTTTCTCTAAAATAAATAAATAAATCTTTTAAAAAAATAAGAAAAATTAGCAGAATTTGCTTTTAGAAGTTGAATTGCTAAATGATGATCTCATTTACTCATTACTTATTCATCCATCTCTTTACTCATCCACTCATTCATTCATTTATGAATAATTTATTCACTAAATAATTAATATTCATTTGGTGACTGGCATTATACTAATAGCTTTAGAAAATTAAAAAAAAAAAAAAAACAAGAAATCAAACAGACCCGTTAACACCTAGACCATTGCACTATCATCTCCCCAAGAAGGACTTTTGGGTTTTGTATTTGTTTGGAGGAGTTTGAATCTGTCAGCCATGATCTTGACATGAAAAGGTGGTGCCCACCAATTGGGTAGCTTGAGGAGAATTCTAAAACAGGCTATTTGGGAAGAATACCAGTAGCATTCAGAAAAAGAAGTAATGGATGCTACAGTACTAGAAGGCTTGTAACAATGGGAAGATATTGCCATCTCTAGGCATGAGGGGGTCAGGATGAGAGACCCCCTGGGTCAGAGTGCTCAGAGAAGCTGATGAGGGGGGTTAGCTAGGAAGCTATGGCCAGGAAATCACCCACCAAAGACACAGAGCACACAGGGCACCTGTGGACCACTCGTCTCAACTCCACTGTCCTATTACCCTCTGATTTCCTTCCCAAATCTCTCACTGGTCTAACTCAGCCATGATCCAGAGCATGGAGAGCCAACGGAGACACTGCAGGATGCCTTTTGCGGCACAGATCAAGGTAAAGATGAGAAAGAGTGTCTGGACGGCCAGGTAAAAGAGACCCAGCACACCCAGCAAGACTTACATCCCAAGAACTTAGGGGCTCTTGGGTGGCTCAGTCCGCTGAGCGTCTTGTTCTTGGTTTTGGCTCAGATCGTAATGACAGGGTCATGAGATTGAGCCCCGCCTCAGGGTCCATGCTCAGCCCAGAGCCTGATTAGGATTCCCCTTCTCTCTGTCTCCTGCTCACCCCCAGCTTGCGCTCTCTCATAAATAAATAAATAAAAATAAATAAATAAATAAATAAATAAATAAATAAATAAAATTTTAAAAGAAATAAATAACAAGAACCTACTGTTTCTCACCTATGGGCAGGCAGACAGCATTTTCTCCCTCCCCTAACATCTCTACCCAATCTTCCAGGATATGTATAACAACGTAGAGTAATAAAGGTGAAAAAAAAAAGTGTGTACTCATCTCTGAATTGCAGTATTAGTGAGTTTTTTTCTGCACGCCTGTAATTGTGATCCCTGATTAGAAACGGCCATCTTTGTTTTGTTAAGGTTTCGACAAACATGGAATAAATGCCCCGTTACGTTATCCCACGCAGTCACCCAGAGGGATGCCTAATGAAACAAAGCTGAATAGAGATAGGAGGAGGAGAAGTGCGATGAGGAGACTGGAAGGATTGCTTTCCTTTGGTTTAAAGAAATCTCAATGTGTCTCAATCAACTCATAATGAAAACTGGTGCAGGTGACCTGAAATCCAGGCGAAAGGGCGCCTGTCTTTTGAGAACATGAGGATCAATCGGATGTTATAATGGCAGCTTTCGTCCTTCTTGCCTCACACAACCCATCTTGACCTGATGTGAAAAAGTAGCATCCCGGATCCTTCTTTACTCTGTGTGTGGGTGAGTGTGTGCATACACTTGGCAACAAACGTGATTCCTGAAAGTAAGATTCTGACTCCCATCAGTAGAAGTGTGAGTGTTACATTTAAGTAGTTGACATTCTAGTAAAACAACAGAGTCGGAAGTTAATTGTGAAACGTGGAGTGAGATAAGACACGTAGACCCTTTGCTGGGGACTCATCTATAACAGCTATTCATCAAATATTAGGTTTGTAGTGGGGAGAGGGATAAAGAACTATTTTTTCTCAGCTTCCTTATCTAAACACATCTGATGGAGCTTCATTTATTTTACAGCCTTTTGAGGCCTAAAGTCACAAATTAGTAACAGATGTCAGAACTATACGGTGTCCCTCCCAGATATGCTTGTGAGACCAGAAAGCTTGCTCATTTTGTGTTAAGGCGACAATTCTGCTTCAAGGAAGGGGCTCGTGTGTGTGGAAACCAAATACTCTGAGGCTATTTTGGTTAGCTCTCTGGGAGGGAGGAGGGTTTTACACGCACAGCCCGCGTAAAACCCTTGAATAATGATGCAGTTCAGTATAGATATGTGGAATGTCAGGCAGATATTGCCTTTGTATTGAGACAGATATGAACCCACATTCCAGCGTCATCAATCATCAGTGTGTAACCTTGGGCAAATCAATTAACATTTCTGAGTCTGCTTCCTAATCTATAAGTGTTTTCTCTCACCATTGTGTGTGAATTTTAAGAGGTTTAGGAATAGGGCATCCCTGGGTGGCTCAGTGGTTGAGCGTCTGCCATGGGCCAGGGTGTGAACCTGGAGACCCAGGATCGAGTCCCACGTCGGGCTCCCTGCATGGGGCCTGCTTCTCCCTCTGCCTGGGTCTCTGCTCCTTTCTCTCTATATATGTCTCTTATGAATAAATAAGTAAAATCTTAAAAAAAATTTTTTTTTGAGATGGTCTGAGTGACTTACAATGTAACTAACCACTTGGCTCTTCCAGTAACTTGTCCCACCTGACAAAGTATGCTTGACTCATCCTCTTGATGAATTCACCACAGACACTAGTCCCTACTAGAGCCATACCATTGCCTGGGTTCGAATAAGTGACATTCAGAGCCTTCTAAGCTTACTACGGGACATTGAATATGTCCAGAATCCTACATTCTCGTTTTCTCTCTGAGGATTTCTACTTTACCAAGAGAGCATTCTCACACCCACTGTACCTGCTTTATCACGACACTTTACGAACAGATGAGCTAGTAACACCGATTGATGCGAGCATCCTATCTAGTTACAATGATCTTCCTAATGGGTGTCCATTCATGCTCAACACCCTGAACCCAGACCCTAGAGGTCGGTGGGAAGGGCCATGTGGATCCTGCACGGCAGAGGGGCCACACTATGGAGGGGCACCTGTAGTTTAGGTAGCAGAAGAAATTCTAAATTATTTGAAGAGAAATTTTTTGGCTTTGTTGAGACATAATTGACATGTAACATTTAAGGTTTATAAAGTAATGATTTGATCCATTTATGTGTTACAAAATGATTACCATAGTAGGATTAGTTAATTAATTAGTTAATCCATCATCTCACATAATTACTATTTATTTTTTTCTGACAAGGGCATTTAAGATCTTCTCTTTTAGTAGCTTTCAAATATATAATACAGTATAGTAAATATATTGATACATATATATCGAAGCACATCTTATTTATCCATTCACTCACGTCTACAGAGACAGGTTGTTTCCATACCTTAGATGTTGTGTTTCCCTGGTGATTAGTGATGATGAGCAGCTTTTTATGCACCTGTTGGCCATTTGTATGTCTTGCTTAGAGAAATATCTATTCAATGCCTTTGTCCTTTTTTTTAAAAAAAAAACTGTCATTATTTAATTGTGTCATTGTCCATTTTTAAATTGGGACATTTTGCTACTGATTTACAGGAGTTCCTTTCAAGAATACTCATTCTTCGGGTCCAAGAACATGGAATATCTTTCATTTGTTTCTACTTCAATGTCTTTCTCAAACTCTTGTAATTTTGAGAGTAGAGATATTTCACCTCATGGTTTAATTTATTCCTCAGTATTTTATTATTTTGGATGCTCCTATGAGTGTGATTATTTTCTTCATTTCATTTCAATATATTTTCTTGTTAGTGTATAGAAAGGCAACTGATTCTGTACTCTGCAATACATTGGGCCAATGCCTCCTCTCTGCTTTCCCAAATGTGACGCTAAAGCTCAAGTTTGTGGTCTCTCCCTGACTCGTAGATGAAGGGGGGGGGCAGCTTTCTGCACATGCTCACTACCCCTCCGTGAAACCCCTCTCTGCTGGCCAGGGCTGGCACAAGGAGTAGACCCTAGGTTGGGGGTATGCAGGGGTGAGGCATGCAGAGTGCTTGGGGTGCCTGAGGGCCAGTCGGAGGAATCCACAGGGGAGGTGTAGAAGGAAATATATCCCTTTAATGCTCTCTGAAATTCCTATCTGCCTTTTTATCCGCCTCTTTGGGCCCTGAAGCACCTCCGGACCTAGTACTCTGGTTTGGGGCAAGGGAGAAATGGTGTCTTTGACCGCATCCTACATGGCTGGGGAAGCAGGTGCATATGCTCTCATGCTCTCACATTCTCACTTTCCCCTGGGGGAGAAATTGGGGACCCAAGAAGGTTTCCCTTGGCACTGAACTGTGCCTCTTTGGGGAAGAGGTCACATGGGCAAAGTCAAATTGCTCTTCTTACCCTCTTCACTACATTCGACTTTGTGTTCTCTCCCTCTCCCTCTCTCACAGTGTGCTGGGACCTCCACAAAGGCTCTCTCGCCTCTGGGTGACAGCCTAAGACAGCACTCTCCAGGGGCTCCTAGCCTGCTCCAGAGAGGTTGGAGCCAGTGTACAGGCCACTGCAGTGTCCACAGCCAGGACTGAGGTCCATCTGCTATTACCTGTTTTACAGGTAGGTGAGATTCCTCCTGGGTCCCTTGGCTTATGTGCTGGATCCCATTGCTCTCACAGAGGCACTTTTGTCCCTGGATGGATGCCAAATTGTTGTTGCTGAGTGGGGGATACAGGTATAGGATGTCTTTTTTGGCCATCTTGCTGATGTCACTCCTCAGACAGAAAACAATTGCCTTGTGAGTAAACATGCAGCCAGAATGCGATTCGCATCACAGGCAACGTGCTAAGGGACTGCCTAGACAGACGGAGATCTCACCCTTTCACAGAGCCAAGGAGGTCCAACCCATTGCATAGGTGTTCTCAAGACACCCAATCAATACCTAGTCCTCAAGTAAGAGGACCTGACAGCACCGTTAATTACACATGCTTCGTACTGGATTCATTTGGTAATTGGGATGACCATCTGTGTTAGCTAATTAGCTTTAACTAAAGGAAAAAGAAGTTCCTCACATATTTATGACAAGAGCTAGTTTTACAGCTGGGATGAAGGAGACCACCAGAGCTAGGCTTCTCCACCACCACGGAAATTGAGAAATAAGGCTGCTATCTGTCTTCCTTGATGATCACATTTCAAAGAAATTGTTCCCAGGTTCTCGAGAAAGACATTCCTGAGCTATAAAACTAGCAAGAGACATATTTAGCTTCTTGAAAGATTTATACACATTTCAAAAAGACAGAGAAAGAACTTAGAATGACTAGTTGTTTTTTTTTTTTTTTTAAAGTAAACACTCTAAGATAAAGGGAGGGCTTCCCCTCCCTTATTATCAACCAGGAGGATTAGGCCTCTCACTTGTAATTTGCTCTTGCCCTTTCAATACACACACATATCCGTGCACCTATACACACATGCACATGTGCACACACGCGCATCCACGCATGCACATATGCAGCTATGAATTTTGTTCTGAGCCATCTGAAGGGAAATGGAAGATACCTATCTCTAATATGTCTACTAATTTGCTTTATCCTAGAATATACAGACTGTAGTGTCAGAATCATTAAGGTGTATTACTGTGAAGTAAAAAGCCTCCTAACTAGAGGTCAATATTTGTTTACAGTTGCATAGATATTATGTTCAAAGTTATTTTGTTTCCCATTGTGTTATTCATCTGAAATTTGGTTTGATTCATCTGCTTTTGTGATTTTGGGGTTTGGACCAGCCTTGTTAATTTTTTTTAAAAAACTCATCATTCTAGAATGTGCAGCACATTAACATGATTCCAGAAGTCGGACTGTACTGAAAGTATATTCAGAGAAATGCCCTCACCCCTTCTCATTTTCACTTTGTTCCCACCCATTCCCTGTAGATAAGCAATCTCACTAGTTTGGAGTTTTCTGTTCTTTTTTATTTTTATTTTTAATAAAAAATACACTTTTATATTTTCAAATTTCCTCTTGTTTTTACACAAAGACAACACCATAAAGATACTAACATTGTTTTTTTTTTTTCACTTAACAATATATCCTAGAAATCTCTCTCTTTTTTTTCTTTTTTTTTTGATTCATAGAATTTCACTTCTCACATATAGACAGATAGTAGTCCACTGTGTGGATGTGATGGAATTAGCAACTCCTCAGTGTAAGGACACAGAGTAGATCATAAACAATTACAAGCAATAATTGTACTATAATGAATTACTTTGTGCGTACATGTCTCTTTGTACTGTTGAGTACAATTTCAGGGTAGATTTCCTTTCCTTTTGTAGCAAATGTAAGCAGGCACGTTAACAGAGGACGACCAGGAGCGCTGTAGGACCTCACAGTGCTGTGCATTATGGTTTCTCGTTTTCAGGATTTACAACTACATAATCAGTCCTGAGGAGTGATCTGGATGAAAGAACCATCAGAATTGGGGCCCTGCAATTTTGACAGACTCAGAAAGATGTACAGGAGCGTAAGAGGTCCATTGTGAATTGTCTCCCATATCTCTTATGTAAATACTCCATGGCACCTCTTGAGGCTTGATTAGGTTCTCCTTCTCTGTTCTACTTCTTCCATCAAAGCACTTGATATTTTGCATTATCATCATTGATTTTCTTGCCAATCTCTCCTTCCTTGAGGAAAGTGAGTACATCTTATTGAACTTCTATCAAATGCCTGGAGCTATTTTAGATGCTTAGTGATACGGGGATGAATAAATACAGATAAATGAACATATCGAAAAGATAGAAAGTTGAGGAGTACAGCTAACCTGTACTTTATTCATCTGACTTATATTATTTCTCATCACAGATGCTTACTATACAGTGGTACTTGTTAAAATGGAAATTCTTTCTCCCTTCTCCTCCAGGAATTTAGAGACAGAGGACTCTAATCTCCTTGTACCTATCAGTCCAACAGAATCTGAAGCAGGTAGTTCAGAAATCACATGTAGAGGCTGATTTTCACCTATATAATTGGACTTTCTATGCCTTAGACTACGTGTTACAATAGGAAATGTATAAAACATCTTGAGGGGGGAAACTAGACATTCTTATGCTGCTCTTGTGGAAAGTGCATTGATACTCATTTTATGAGTATCATTGATATGATCATTACTACATGAAAGAGGAGTCAAGCAATTTTCCATTTGTTGCATTAGAAAAGGACATACATTATAAGTTCAAACTGCTTATGGATATAAAATATGCAGTCTTTATTTTAGGGGAAGTTTATGTATTTATTTTTTTTGGGGGGTTGGAGTTTAACCTTAAGCAAAATGTGGGTTACTGAGCAGAGACTCTGCTGGGGAAGTGATTTTTTCAAGAAAGGACCTTTTATGATACCCTTGGTCCTTCCCATGGAAAGCTGCAATGGAAGATGTTTGCCCCTATTTTGCCCCTATTCCCTCTAGCCCATCCTTTTTTTTTTTTTTTTTTTTTGAGACTGACAGTGTTTGCAGGTATGATAAAGGGACTTGGGTTGGGCAAACATGGTATCTTTTGCATCCACAACTATTATTCCGAACATGGTAGACATGACCAGAGCTGTACTCTTCAGATTCATTTCAAAGTATAAAATCTAGTAAATCTGGGAAGGGAAGTTCGAAAAACCACTTAAGCCTAATCCTACTTTTGATCATCTTTCCATGAGTAAGGTCTTTTCAAGAATGAAGTCTGCACAGAAAAGAGCAGCACCAGGAAATATAGGAGATGCAGAGCTCTGCAAACATGTGGAGAGCACCTGGATCCAGCTGTGCCAGAAGTGACAATCCATTAACTGTTGAGTTATTGAAGCCAGCAAGTCTCTCACTCTCTCGTCCTATTTTATTTTTAAACAACTTTCTTAAATTAGTAGACTTTTTAATTCATTAGAGAAGGACATCTTATTTAGACTGTCTTAAGCAACATGACTAGTAATAAATATCCAGGATTCCCTGGGCTAGTTATGCCCTTTCTCTAGTACTATGACCTCTTCTTTTAGATTTTATACTAAGACTTTAATTGGTGGGGAGAGGGTATATATGGAGGTGAGGTTAAGGGAATAAAATAGATGTAATGTTAGATAGCATTGGGGTCATGAAAGAAGAGACAAAGGGACAAAGTAATCATGAGAATAATGATCAGGGAGACAGAGTACATGGGTTTTATTTTATTTTAATTTTTTATTTATTTATGATAGTCACAGAGAGAGAGAGAGAGAGAGAGAGAGAGAGGCAGAGACATAGGCAGAGGGAGAAGCAGGCTCCATGCACCGGGAGCCCGATGTGGGATTCGATGCCGGGTCTCCAGGATCGCGCCCTGGGCCAAAGGCAGGTGCCAAACCACTGCGCCACCCAGGGATCCCGTACATGGGTTTTAATTCAGGTTCTACATTTAATTTGTCTTATGGCACTTAGTGAAAATAAGTTTCCTTTACTCAAATAAGTAGAAAGTCAACCAACCATTGATTCCAAATTAAGTTCCCAAATTTCTAAAAATAAAAAAAAAAAACAAAGAGATAACAATGAGGCTCTTTACCCTATTTTTAAAAAACAGATCTTAAAAATCTATTAAGAATCATAGATAAACTGGGGAAATCCTTGCCCGAGCCAAAGCATCCTCATATTTTTGTTAATATGAGTGCTCTTATTTGAACCAAGCCTGAAAACTTTGGCTTTCTCATGTAAACAAAAAAAGGTTATGATTTCTGGGTTGTATATGTTTTTGATTAATAATAAATAGGTAGTCAATTATTATTTAATAAACTTCATGGGTTTGGAAGACCAGGGCCAGATGGTCCTGTGGTTCCTGACCTTTATTTCCCCAACAAGGATCGTTTTATTATTTTCTTTTCTCTTTTGAAATATTTCAAAATAACCCAAGGGAAAGTGTGTTCTTTGGTGAACCACCGATTGCAGTCTTCTATACTTAGAAATAACCAGTTTAGTGTTCCTTTGGCCTTAGTTTCATCCCCTTTAAAATGGGATTGCTGGTAACAACAGCAGGGAACTACCATCAAGCATAAATGAGATTTTTGCCTGGCCTGTTGTTGATGTTTTATAAATGTTAGTTTTCCTTCTAGCTCCAAAATTTTTGATAACCCTTTTATATATCAACTATAGTATATTACAAGTCTTGTAGGAACACCGGCATTTACAGGATTAAAAAGAAAGTGCTTTAAAAAAATGGGTTAGTAAAAATAGGGAGATTTAGTAATAGAACACTAATGGAATTTGAAATGTATAAAAGCTATACGACTAAGACATGTTATTCACATAATGAGCATATATACTGAAAGAGAATGTCATGGATTAAGTAGTACAAATACCCAACTGTCACAAAGTGTCTAGCATGAGAACTTTAATTAAACCTTCCTTAATGAACTGTTAACATTTAAAATTCAAGAAAGCAAAGATTATCTGGCCCAGCGAAGACCTTTAGTAAGGATAGAGAGCAGATCTGATATGAAAACCACAAGTCACAGGAAAATATGCCAGTGAGTCTCTTTCTATAAGGCCACCTGTATCAAAGTGAGATTTTTTTCAGAAAAGGACAGGGGACTAGGAATGCTTCTGAAAAATCAGACTAATGTTTTTTCTGAGATCTAAGCGAGATGAAAAATAGGTAATTGCAACTTTAAGCCGGCTAGCTTACCTTTAACATGCCAGAGTCTTTGTGTGTTTCACAAATTACCCATAAAACTTAAAAGCCTTTGCGGAGAACTTTGGAATTTACTAAAACTCCCAGAAGATAAACACCTTTGTAAGGTTAACATGTAAGAGCATAGATGCCCAAAGTGGACTCCCATTTTCCAAATTTAAATTCTTTTCTGGAGGAAATCTATAGACACTTTCCCAAGAATAATTTATATGGTTTATATTTGGACACATGCACAAATTTGTTCAGGGCCTTCAGAGACACCTTGAAATTCACAGTGTCACTTAGATGAATAACCCCTGGTTTATATATCATCTGACAATTTTGATAATTGTGTCAATCTGCTAATAAAGTTTGTATCGGTAATTGGCCACCATAACCCCAAAGAAGATTCATGGGAGAAGTGGGGACAAGCATGTTGAAGGATCCTAGATTTAATTTTGTCATATACCCAAACAAGGCCATCCTTGAACTGTGCAAGCCCCTGAGCACCAGACTCAGTGTACGTCTGGCCCAGGGTCACGATGCCACTTGTCACTGCCAGCCTGGTGGTCCGTAGGCACTGGAGGGTATGTAGAAAATTTCAAAAGGTATTCATGAGTATGGAGTCCTCTGAGAGACAAAGCCCCAGATATGGGCCCCACCTACCAGGTTCAAGGGAAACTATATCCAAGAATTGATGAGTCTGTAAGAGAGATAGGCACTAAATAATCTACGGGAATGCAGACATGTTGCATAGAACTTCAGTTTCATAGAAACAGAGAATAGAATGGGGTTGGTCAGGGGTTCTAGGGAGGGGGCCCTGGGGTGATATAGGTCAAAGAGTGCAAATTTTCATTTATAAAATGAATAAGTTCTGAGGATCTAATGCACGTTATGATGACTATAGTCAATAATATGGTGTTGTGGGTTGCCTGGGTGGCTCAGTGGTGGAGCGTTTAGCCCAGGGCATGATCCCAGAGTTCCAGGATCGAGTCTCATGTCGGGCTCCCTGCATGGAGCCTGCTTCTCCTTCTGCCTATATCTCTGCCTTCTCTCCGTGTCTCTCATGAATAAATAAATAAAAAATCTTAAAAAAAAATAATACGGTACATGGAAGTTGCTGAAAGCAGATCTTAAACATTCTCACCAAACGCAAAAGAATTAACCGTATGAGGTGACGAATGTATAAAGTATCTTGATCTTGGTAATCATTCCACAATATAGGTATGTCCAGTCATCACACTGTACACTTTAAATATATACAATTCTATCAATTATAGAAGTTTTAAAACTGTTGAAACAAAAACTTCACTGAGGAAAAAAAACAAACAAACCTTGTTCTGTTGTGCTGAAATGGGAAAAAGAAAAGTCTGGCTCTTATTATTTTTATAAAATTATTTTCTGTAGGGCAAGAACTATGTGCCAGGCACTCTGCTGGGCACTTTGGCACTTTGATCAGTGGTTTTCAACCGGAATGGCCATGTTGCCCTCCAAGGGACATTTGTCAGTGTCTGGTGACATTTCGTTTTGTTAATTAGGAGGAGAGTGTTGCTGGCATCCACTGGGTACGGGCCAGGGGAACTGTGAAACATAGGATAGCCTCCAGCAACAAGTTTTCCAACTCACAATGGTAATGGTGATGATCTTGCAAAACACTGGGCCATATTATTTTCTAGTACTATGTAGATGAAAGATCTAAGTATCTCCATATTCTCTGTGTAAAATTGGCATATTAATTAAATTACTCATATCACTCAGAGATGTAACAAAAGGCAGGTCAAGGTTCTCTACAAGGTCTGTTTTACTCTCTACCCTGCCCCCCCCCCCCGGGTTTTAGCTTTTATTTTATCTCATCTTGTGCTTCACAAAAGGAATTTTATGAGTCTAACTTTCCTCCTTCTGTGCGTACCTCCACCAGGCCTGTAACATGATCTCCCACCATCAAATTCTGAAGCCTTCCCAAACCTGCCTACCTTCATTCATACACTTTGTTTTACTCCTGGGCTGGGGATTTAGTTTCTATTGTAGAACCTGCAGTCTCCCTTTGAATTGAGTGCTGAAGAAACTTCAGCGTTAATTAAAATGATAGTATCGCCATTTAAAGGCTAAAATACCTACAAGGACACAAGCAATAATGGCCCAGTTTTATGTGGCTTAGCAGGGCCAGCGATCCCAAGAATCCCTCTTACGTGCCCGGTTTGCTTTGAGAAAGAGGAAGGGCTGCTTTTCTAAAGATTTGGATTCTGGATCTGATTGCCTCTGTGAAGAACATTTAAAGAGGGGTAGACATCTCTGGCTGGAAATAAAAACCACTTTGTGTTAAAAGTTTCCTAGTGTGACTGCGACTGACTTTTCCTGAGCAAACTTGTGCGATGCTTGCAAACTGTTGAACAATGCAGGTGGCCCAGCGTTGCAGCAGCAGTAGGACAGGTCGGATCTGTTATGCGTCCCATGAAGGGTGACGTGGCCGAAGGAAGGGGCTTGGAAGAAGAAAAGCCAAGTGAGCAAAAAAGCATATGACCTCCCGAGTCCTCACTCCCAGCTAGTAATCTTGCCTCTTACGTTCCCAAGAAAATAGAAGAAATCCACATAGCCAAACCATCATGTGTATTCACCTTTATGTACAGTCCCATATGTAGGTCTGCATTCTCTCGTATTAATTTGGATTATTTGTCTTGCTTCTCATACAAGTCAATCTTCCCACCAATCTCCTAGATCCTATCCCTCCTCTTCTTAAATTATCATCATTGGAGCGATCCTCCTATGTTTCTTTGCTGCATTCTAATCCCCCTCTATGATATTGAGTGGGTTTTCTCCAAGCTCACAGAAAAAAATACGTTTAATTTCCACACAACAGAAGTTTCTATTGCCGTCTCTCATCTTATCTCCTACTTCATTTACCTGTGGCCTTCGTGTCAAATCCTGGAAAGAATGATCCCGGTAAAATGTAAACTAGATCATGCAAATCCACTGTTCAGCGCTTTCCAAAATCTCATCTTGTTTGGGGCAAAAGCATCGTATTTATACAAGGGTCACCTGCCCTCCCCAGGACGTGGCCTTCGGCTGCTTTCTGACCTGACCAACCTCCCACCCTTTCTTCCGCTCTCCTCATTGACACTGTTTTTCTTTTTCCTCAGTTACCAGAAATGCTCTGAAAACTATAAGCCCAGGGGCTCCTCGGTGGCTCAGTCAGTTAAGTATCTTTTTCCTTCTTCGGGGTCTCTATATTTGCTGTTCCCTCTCTTTGAGACAATCTTCCTCCAAACAGTGACGAAGATTACTTCCTTGCCTCTTCAGATCATCGTTAAGACGCCCATCTTGTGGTGAGGCCTTCCTTGAGGACCACACCTAAAACCACAGCCCCCAGCCTTGGGCATTCTTTATCCTCCTTCCAACATGTCGTTGCTCTCCGTTGCGTGGGTCACAGCCTAACAGGTCATGTATTTTTTGATTGAGAGTTCCATTCAGAAGAATGGAAATTCTGTGAAGGTGGGAATGGTCTGTGCCATTCACTGCTGTATCCTCTATACCCACAAAAGCCTGATGAAAGTAACTAGAGAGAGGTTTGGCAATGACGGAATCTGAACAAAGGGCAGTCGTTCAGGGACATCACTTTGCAATTACTCCGGCTTTGTGGACCTGGAATTTTCACCTCCGCTCTGGAGCTCCATCTGCCAGGCAGCAAGATGCGTTCGAGTCCATAGTCCTTGACTTTCCGTGGTTAATGCTGGAAGCGGTGATGCATTCGTATACTCTGGCAACTCCAGTTGTAGTCCCTATACCTCTCTTCCTCTGTTTACACCTTGCATCTTTAGCTAGAATCTGGGAAAATGTGATCATTTGTGGTGTCGCGGTGCCTTGATATTTCCAAATCCCAAGAGGAGCCTGAATGGGACAGAGTTGTGATGGACCTGTGTACTGTTTACTTGCATGCGGGGCTGCTTTTGGAGGAAAACCCTTCATCCTAAGCAAAGAAATAAAAGAAGTCAAGGTTAACCTACGAACAAAGTCTTACTTTTCAGGTGCCATGAGATTGTCAAACAGAGAAAGTATTCATTTCACTCTAGATATGAAATCTTTAAGATGCTCCGTGACAGAGTTGAGGACACTTGTTTTTTTTGTGTGTGTGTTGCAGGCTGCTAATGGGCCACCTAAACAATAACCTTGTGGACGCAGGAGCTTAACCCAGACTCCATGGAGCCAAAGGTGCCCACCCTGGCCCAGCCAAAGAGAGGTGCCCCTTCTCTGCTGTGTTTAGAGAAGCCAGGCACCCAGAAGCTCAAGGAGGGTCAAGGATTTCAATTAAACTTCGGTAGTGACCACAACCCTTCTCACGTAAGTTCCTATAAACTTCTAAAGCTCCTGTCAGCCATATATCTGTTTCAAAGGGGAACAAACTCTCTGTTCAAGAACAGAACTAGCACTCAAGCATCAGACCCAGGCTCCAGGACACCATCCTGGAGGCGGAAGCTTGTGTGCACTCCTACGTGCCCAGGCCCCCTGAGGCCTCAGTGCAGGTTTCAAAAACCAGAACGCAGTCTCTGGCCTCACCAGACCTCCCCCTGCCACAGAGAGACACTGCATATTAATCTAGAGAGGCCTTCGACCCCAAAGTCCCGGGCCTGAGTCTAAGGATATTTTGACCATGTGCACGACCCCAAGGGCATGTGTGAGAATTTCCCGTAGAAGAAGCAACAATACCAGAAACACAGATGTCTCACCAGACACCGTCAATATGTCTGTTTGGTTTTCATTTGGTGTCTGCTGTTAGTTTGTGAAATCCAGGTTCGAGCAGGTAATGTGGAAGAGAAAAATGGGGGGATAAAAAGGCAAGCATATTTGAAAAGGCTCCTGAGATCTCCCAGCAATCAGTATTTAGAGCTGGAACACACTTGCCTTGGCCCAGCGCCGGGTGGGTGAGTACTGGCAAAACAAAAATCCTGAAAGCTACAGGATACTCACTTAGGGGAGTGACCTAAGTCCCTTGACCCACAGTAGCAGCAGCATCAACCCGATGTCAGGTAAAAGCAGAGTTTATATTGTCCATGATCCCATCCCCCATCATGATACTTCAATTGATTCTATTTGCTTATCTGTTTTTTAAATTTAATTAGTTGTTACACTTCCTGCATCTAGTAACTAAAGTGATAGATAAACCCAATCAAAATTTTACTGGAAGAGGGTTTCCTCAGGAAAACGGGGCTGGAACCTGGTGAAACCTAAGGGACTCAGAGGGGGTAATGGGAGGAAGGAATAGAGTTCGCTGCCCTCTGTGATGGCAAACA
The DNA here is from genome assembly GCF_053574225.1 of Canis aureus. Classification (NCBI taxonomy): domain Eukaryota; kingdom Metazoa; phylum Chordata; class Mammalia; order Carnivora; family Canidae; genus Canis; species Canis aureus. The sequence continues at coordinate 2,078,206 of NC_135613.1, forward strand.
GCAGGGGTAGTCTTGGCCTCACGTCTCAGGAGACGATGCGCTTCCGCAAAGGCAAGCACCTTTATCTCTCATGGTTCACTGATGAGCGGGAACTTGCTCTAGCATATTTTGTTCAGTTTCTCCTTCACAGTTTCTAAAAATTTCTATTTAATGTGACATTTTTCCTCCCAACACTCCTGGGAATGCCTGCTATATATAGCATCAGATTATGAATCTACATGTTGGATGACATCTTTTTCTTTAACAAAATTTCACATAAGGATAACCTATGGAGGCTAAAACCTTGCATCATCCCTATTCTCATTAAACATGGAAATATTATAATTAATACACACCAAATAGGGCTTTTTTTTAGTGGAAGTATAAAACCAAGAGTTTTTTATTTGTGTTTTATTTTTTTTTTCCTGATACCAAAAGTCTCTGTTTCCCTTTCTGCTGGGCTGCCACCTGTCCCCAACAGATGCCTTCTTTATTAATCCTTTGATGGTGACCATTGCCAGTTCATTCCCTGAACTCTCAGGGTTCTTAGCAGGTACAACTTCTTTCTTTCCTGAAGTTATTTTCCCTCCCTCTCTTCTCTCTCTGTTGCCATTTTATGTACCTTGGTGTACCCGTGTTTGCTTCTGCAGACTACTCTCATGGGAGGGACATGCTTCTAAATTCCTCATCCAATCTTTAAGTTGGTTTATTGGTCACATTGCCTCCTCCTCTGTGATTGGTTTTCTGACCTAGAGGAAAATTGTTTGATGAAAACTATAAGCCCAGGGGCTCCTCGGTGGCTCAGTCAGTTCAGTATCTGACTCTTGGTTTCAGCTCAGGTCATGATCTGGAGCCCCACGTCAGGCTCTGTGCTCAGCACGGAGTCTGCTTCAGGTTCTCTCTCCCTCTCCTATCCATCTCCCCACTCACTCTTTCTCCCTCTAAAATAAATAAATAAAATCCTTATTTTTTTTAAGATTTAATTTATTTATTCATGAGAGACACACAGAGAGAGAGAGAGAGAGAGAGGCAGAGACACAGGCAGAGGGAGAAGCAGGCTCCATGCAGGGAGCCCCATGTGGGACTCGATCCCAGGACCCCCGGGTCACGACCTGGGCGGAAGGTAGATGCCAAGCCACTGAGCCACCCAGGCATCCCTAAATAAAATCTTTAAAGTGAAAAACAAAACAACAACAAAAATAAACTCTAAGCTCAATTCCCCCCTCCATTCTAGGGGAAAACAAAGAAACCTATACAGAAACTTAACTATTTTATAGCTATAACATATAAATTTAGTTATATTAGAATACAACAGCAGTTTTACACTTGTCTTTACTTCCTTCCAAAATGAATCGATTCCATAAATATCTTCTGATCAGCTTTTTTTTTTTTTAGTCTGTCTGGAAATTATATAACATGATCATAAAAAAAATAACATGATCATAAGAGCAAGAGTTTCTGTGTCTGGCTTATTAGAGAAAACTCTATGTCCACATGTCCTCATATTGAAGGGACATTCAACCCCTAAATGGAAAGCACTGGGAACCTGGATCTATTTCTAAAATTGAAGAGGCACAATATATAATTATTTATCACTCTTTAATCCCAATTGAGCTTCATTACCATGTGACTTTAAACTAATAACTTTGAGGCTTATATTTCTAATCTAGAAAACAGTGATCAGTAATACTATACCCCGTAGGATTGTCTGAGATTTAGAAAGACGAATTAGGTCAAAAAGACACCTCATACACTATTTAACATAAAATAGGTACTCAGTAAGCTTTAAATCCTATTGCCCATATTTTACACAGTCTTTAAGAACTTTTCTGTAGAGGATGACTTCATGGTTCAAACCAACACTTGGACTTATGTAATTATGTTCTGGTTTGTTTTGAGGACTCACTGAAATACTTAAGGTAAATAGAAATACAGCTCCTGCCACAAATTAAGTTCTTAATAAATGAAAGTTATATTATATTTCATTATTTTTGCATTATATAACCACACATTTCCCTCTATTCTCCTGAATAAGTCTGTTTGAAGAGGCAAAGATTCCTCTTGAGCCAGTTGATTCATCAGATCATGGGAATTCCTGTGTCTAGTTAGAACTTTTGGCCCACATCAGGCAAAAAATAGGGAATGGAGAGACCCACAGCATGGAGACAGAAAAGGTCGATTATAGGAATCTAAATGTGCCCCAATTTTCCTTATTATCACAATCTCTGAAGCTCTTTGGGAACATCCTCAAAGGCTTGATGTGAAATGAACAGATGTCCTGCCTTTTAATTTAATTTCTGCATAATTTTATGCAAGGACTAACCGTTTTTCTTAAGTCATTTTTATTACAGTTCATACAAGGAAGAGCTCTTGCAAGTAATTACTTCATAAAACTTGAGGGAATAAATCACAGAACTTCAGGATTAATAGGAAATAAAGGCATGAATCTTCCTTACTTGCCAGGAGAGAACCCCCTGAAATAATATTCTGAAATCATAGAACACTACAGAGGGACAGAAGAAGAATGAAAGATCTTTCCCAAGTGCCTTATTGTGTCTCCTGGAGAAACTGAGCCCCAAATATATTAACTAAGCTACCAAATCCACAATCGGTGTGTGTTATTCAACCCCTGCCATTCCTAGGACTCAATCTTCACAAAAGGTGGAGAGGAACATTATTAAATTTTGGGGACAGAAGTTATGTAACTTGGCAATGGACCTCAGTAGTCATTGAGTAAAAGAGGACTAAAGATATAATAAAGGAGTGGGGGGTGGGTGGAGAGAATTCAGTGACAAAATTTACATGTATCTTGCTCTTAGTTTGTGTTCAGCATTGCAGTAAGCATGTTGCATGCAATTTTTTTTAACACCTGGAGATCCGTTTCTATCACCTTCTTCCCAGAAGCATCAACATATTCTAAATGAGAGTTGAAAAGCAAGTAGGGTCAGTGCCATTGGATCCAAGCTCAGATGCTGGGATTGACTTGTGGGAAAACCAGGAGGAAAAAAGGCAGTTGTTAGCTTATTCTAACTCTGTTTAAAAAAAAAAATGTTTACTACAGTTAACACTTACGATTTAGCTTCAATTCCTTGGAGACCCACTATTTCACTTCTGAAAAAATTTCCCTCAGGCTTCTGTGGGGGTGGGGAAGAGTTTTTGAAAAAGCATGTCAGCCCAGTTATATTTACTAGAGTATAAATATTTGTTGAAAATAACTGAACTGTCAATACACACTAAAAGAGGACATTAAGAATGAAAACATAAAGTTGCATAAAGTCGTCAAAAGCACAATAAATTGCACTGTAAACCTGGTCAGAATTTACTTAGGAGATCTTCCCACTTGAAAACTGAGCTTCTCCAGTCTGGAAAGTCAGACCAATTAGAACAATTTAGCCAAAACTGCCCTTCAGAATAATCTAGTTCAACATTAAGTTCTATGTTTGCAAAGAGCCAATGAAGTGAAGTGATTTCCAAAGGTCTTATTTACTGGCCCAGGAAAGATTAGGACACACAATCTGTAACCCCAAATCCAGTGCTCTTGTCACTAAGCCATGCTGTCTGCAAGTGTTACTACAAATGAGATAGATAGATGATAGATAGATGATAGATAGATAGATGATAGATAGATAGATAGATAGATAGATAGATAGATAGATGATAGATAGATGATAGATTTTCCAAGAATGAAACTTTAAGGAATGCCAGTCTTTAAGAATGTAGTATCGTGATAGAAGCAAGGGAAGAGGGCGCCTGGGTGGCTTAGTGGTTGAGCGTCTGCCTTCAGGTTAGGTCATGATCGAATCCTACTTCAGAGCCTGCTTCTCCCCCTGCCTGTATCTCTGCCTCTCTCTCTGTCTCTCATGAATAAATAGATAATATCCTAAAAAGAAAAAGCAAAGGAAGGATACCATGAAGAAAGAATTTCAGTGTTATATGGAGACTTAGGAAGAAAAGATGAAGGAAAGGAATCTAAGAGTAATCAGGACTTAAAGAAGGACTAATTAACAATATCGACTTTGAAATGGAAAGAAATGAAGATCGATTGATAAACTGAAGACGTATAATAGGTGGCATGGAGCAGGACAAATGCATACATGAGTGGGAACTGGATATGTGTACATATTTTAGGAACTCACTAGTCTGAAGGTAGAAGACTTTCACCTTTTGCAGCCAGTTGTTATATTCAGAAATGCTGGCCTAGCTTTGCAGATTGTCTAATTTTTCTTGAGAAACAGAAAATCTGGATTGTTTTGTGACATATTTCATTTCTGCTAGAAGCATGCATGGATAAAATGACACATTTTTCTCTGTGGATTCAGCTTATAAGTGACCCGTTCAAGCCCTTGGTGCATTGTTGTCAGTATGGGGCAGTTTGCAGTGAAATCTGCAAATAATCTGCAGACCAGATGATCTCTTCTTTCCCCATGTTGCCTAAGAAAGGACTTTCAGAGAAGTCCAAAGGGCCAGGATGGAAAGTTGGCCCACACTACTATTAAGAAATAGGCAAAGAAAGAAGTCTGAAAGAAAACAAAGAGCAGTGAGTTGAAAATAAAGAGACTCAAAGAGTGAAGATTAAGACATTTAATTAAAAGATGCAGCCAATTTGAATCAAATTCAACCAACTATTCATGAAAACAAATGAAAAATAAGTATTAATTTTGTCAGTCATTGTGGTATTTGTGTTCAGGAATATGATATTAACAAAATGGGATATCTTAGTGTTTGCAAAACAAATAAGGTTATAAAATAGAAATTATGAGGCTCGCTTTATGAACTATCTACTCTCCTTTCTCCATTGGGTCCAATGAGACTAAGAGCTTTTTGATTAGAAAGAGACTTGACCCACCGATACTGTCAAGGAAAAGGACCTTGGGCTTCTAATAGATTAATGTGGCTGGAGCAAAGATGACATTAAAGAGGCAAGAAAGAGATAAGGAAGGAAAGCAACTGTTGTTAGCCAGCAGAGGAATTTGAATGCTTTGTTCAAAACTTCAGCTTTATCATGTTAACCAGTTTTTCCTGATCACCCTTCATGTATAATTCACCGTGTGAATACTTGACACAAACCACTTCTAAGTTTCACAGTGATAGATGGTTTCTCATTGTCTTTACAATGGATATAATATTAAGATACACTCTAGCAGCCACATTTGATCATCTCTGTCACCTGTCTCAGACCAACCTCTGATTTCAGGCTACAACCCTGGCAGACAGTTCATATGTATTACAAGAGTGCTACATCTAAAGTTTTTGCCTTAAATCTCTGTTTTTTTCTACTTTGGAATGCCTCCCCCCCCAAAAAAAATCCTGGCGACTTGCTCAGCTAATACATTGGACAGTCCAAACATATAAGGGGTTGGCATGCCTAGTGGTCACATGTCTAGTGGAGGATGGGAATCATGAACAAACATTTTTTTTATGTGTCATCCTTCAGAATGACACATCCCACATAGTACCTCAAAAACAGCCAGGAGGATTGATCCCCAGTTGTCTACAATAAGAACTAAGTCCCTATCTCAGGATCTGCTTTCCAAAGAAATCTAGGTAGTCAGAGCATCTGGGTAATGGTTCTAAGGATCCCTGAGTAGGATTGCATCCATACTTCAGAACATGATTTTATTTCACTCAGATGTCCATCTTCTTTATACTGTATCACCATATCAGAGCAGTTACCCACATAAAGATGATTGAAGGTTTTGAGGAAAAACCAGGAGAGGTTTTCTGATTCATTAGGGACAATACAGCTGGCAGAGGTGGGCAGGATACAGGAGAAGCACAGATCCCGGAGAAGCAAGGGAAGTCATTACAAGACAGTTGTTCTAGCAATGAATATATTGTTCCTCACCACATGGCCCCACAACTAAGAAATCTTCTGCAGATGTCAAATGGAATAAGTTGGCTCCAACTTCACCCTTTCAAAATTTACTTCCCTTCTTATGGGAAAAGCAGACTCCTGGGTCCTACGATGTACTGTTTTCCCTGGGTAGTCATTGTTTCCTTTGCATTTCAGCAGGTTTTTTGATGGCTTTGACAGTTCAAACTCGCCTGACTTTTCCAAAGTAGCATACAATGAAGAAACAGCTGAGTGCTTGATTTTATAAGTATTTTCAAAGAAAAGAGAGGCACTCTTTTCCAGCTTTGTCATTCCTTATCTTAATGAGCCTTAAATTGATAGATTAGCCAAGCCAAACTTATGAGACTTTGCTGTTAAACTTAATAAAGGTTTTACAAATGGATTCGACATAGCTGTTGAATGCCCACTTAGGACACTGAATCATTGGAGATCAGGGAAGAGTGTTATTAAAAGAAACATTGGGGAAAAAGAACAACAACTTTGGGTCACTGAAGAGCAAAATACCTTTGGAAAACTATTTGAAACAACACATTTAAATCATGAGTAGCACAAAATTCAACATACTGGAAACATGACTCATATGAAATAGTACCCATGTGACTCAGGTGATTATGGGTATCGTCATATAGGGATCTTCCTCAAAGAACTTCAGACAGAAAAAAAAAAAAATAAAGGGAACACAATTATTTTCAAACAAAATGTTTTGTAGGAGAGTGGATCCTGTTACCTGGAAATTCTCTTTGTGCTGCTGGGTTTGGGTATATGAAGGTGGGCCTGGAGCAGATTGCAGCAGGAGCGTCAGAGAAATGAATGATTCCTCCTTATTCACTAAGAAGACTCTACTCACTCCCTGGCAGTCCATGTGGGAGTGGGGAAAAGAGAAATAGGAAAAGAGAGTAAAAGAATGACATCTTGAGAGGTTTTGAAGTAGGCAATTATGACTGAAATATAGTTTAAATTTTTTCGTGGTGGGATAACCGAAGTCTATTTTAAAGACCATCTATTTAATGTGGATTTTGAAGTTGTTATGGTTGTGATGTAAGCCAATTTCCTATTATATCCCAACTCCCACAATCCCAGCAGAAGCCCATTCTTCTATATTCCATAAAGTACATTACACTACACAATGCCTTCTGTGAAAAAGGATTTTTAAGGGATGTGAGGAAATGATTTCATTTGATACTTTTCAGAACAGAGAGAACACACAGATGCTGGTATAGAAACAGAGTGATCAAGGGAGGGCATCTCTCTACCCTTCCCCATTCTCTACCTAACATTTGTTTGCTGAAATCTGCCTACTAGAGAGCTTGGGGTTCTATAGGGATTAAAAGAGGGGCTTTAGTAGATAGATCAATCTGAAAGGGGCCAGAAAACCTCAGGTATCATATGATTTATACTAGTAATAATATTGTGAAAATATGTATTAGAGTTCAAAAGGGAAAAAAGTAACTAACTAGAAATTAATCTTTTCTCTATTGCCTGTAACTATCATGAACATTAGCTGCTAAGTGTAATGAGGCGTGGAAAGGAAAGGGTAGAGCCATAGACTCAGGGTTAGACACATACCTAGTCTAGTCCAAGATTCTTGCTGTTTTATTTTTAAAAGATTGTATATTGTAAGGAATCTTACAATAGATCACCCCCACCCCATCCCAGAAGATAATGAACTGCTCTACTGCAGCACCCTTGTGACTCTGGGGAACTCAGTTTGAGAATCATGAATGCAGTTCAATGTCACATTTTACAGGTGGGGAAATAGTGTGAGTAGAGCTCTTTAATGCCTTGGCTGAAGACTCACTGCTGCATAAGGCATTATGACAACCAAGAGAACAGTGAAATAGCCATGAATTACTTCGATAGACAATAAGAGAGAAGTTATATTTTAATATCACTGACTTGTCTATGGCTTTGAATCACTCCCACAATGCCGTAGAAAGTTCTACAACAATATTTCAAAGAGTGCTACAGACACAAAAGTTCAAATCCTAAGTTGCTGAAGAACACTAGTCTGTAATATTCAGATTCTCTCTAAGTTCTCGGAATTGCCTTATAACTAGTCTCTGACTTTGACCCATATCAAGACCAGAGAGACCTCATGTTCAGTTGAGAAGGTATCAGTCATTACTGTCTTCCAAGTGGTGATATAGTTACACTCCAGTGTTTTCTTTAGAAATGATGTCTAAATAATTATGACACATAAGCACAGAAAAGACTGATGTGTGAATTTTAGCTCTTGGGAAGACTTTTAGCACTACATTTTCTCCATTATGAGAGCTAATAAAGCCAATTTATACAGAGCAAAAGGCAAACATTCTAGTGAGTGAGTCAAGGCAGGATAGGAGGACATTTAGCTCTCAAATTAGTAACTTTATTTCTGTTTTTTTTTTTTTTTCAGTTTTGTGCATAACACCCTTATTACTGTGTCTTTAAAGTGGAGATATTTCTTTTATACCCTGCTGGTGGGAGTGTAAATTGGTGTATCACTTCGGGAAAGCTGTGGAAGCACAAATCAAAAGCCTATAAAATGTTCATACATCTTGACCTAGTAATTGTAGTTCTGCTCTTAGGAAATTTTTCCTGAGGGAAAAATCAGAATTATCAATCAATATTTATGTACAATGGTATTTTTACATCAATGATCATAATAAGAGAACTTTGTAAACAATCTACATTTATCAAATGTAGGTTAGACATGAAATATTAAGAATCTATTAATAAGGACTTGGATAGACATTTCTCCAAAGAAGATATACATGTGGCCTACAAGTATAGGAAAAGATCCTCGACATCACTAATCACTAAGAGAATGAAAATCAAAACTATAAAGAGGTCTCAGCTCACATCCACTAATATGGCTGCTATCACAAAAACAGAAAATAATAAGCATAGGCAAGGATATGGATAAGTGGAAACCTTGTGCACTGTTGGTGGGAATGTAGAATGGTGCTGCCATAATGGGAAAAGGTATGGTAATTCCTAAAAAAAAAAAAAAAAAAAAAGAGGGACAATGTTATGATTGAGCAGCTCACTTCTGGGCATAAAGAATTGGAAACAAGTTCTCCAATAGGCAATAGTATACGCTTGTTCACGTCAGCATTGTTCACAATAGCTAGAAGGTGGGAGTAACCCAGATGTCCATTGACAGGTGAATGGATGAACAAACTGTGATATATACGTACAACTGAATATTATTCAGCCTTAAATTAGAAGGGAATCCTGACACATGCTACAGCAAGGATGAACCTTCAGGACCAACACGAAGTGAAATAAACCAGTCACAAGACAAATAACTATATGACTCCACGTACACGGCACATCTAGAGTAGTCAAACACACAGAAACAGAAGGCGGAATGGTGATTGCCAATTGATGAGAGAAGGAAATGGGGAATTGCTATTTAATGGACACAGAGGTTCAGTTTTGCAAGATGAGAACATTCTGGAGATTATTTCCACAACATGTGAATACACAACATGTGAACTATCATCTTAAATGTTGATAACATTTTCGTGTTTTATGTATCTTTATCAGAATTTTTTTTTTATCAGAATTTTTTTAAAGGGAGACATGAGCTGGACAGGGATGGTGTCCCTGAGGCATGAACTTGGGAACAGAGACCTGAGCAGGAGGAGTCAGGCATGGAGAGATCTGGGAAGAGCTTTCCTAGACGGGAGAATGGCAAGTGAAGGGCTCTGGGGTAGGGCCACACTGCCGTGTTGAGGAACAGAGGAGGCCAGTGTGCCAGAGCGTAAGAAGCAGGTGGGGCCCCAGATAAGGGGGCAAGGGAAGTCTCAAGGGCTAAATGAGAAGAAAAAAGATCTGATTTACTTTTTTTTTAAACTCTTGCTGCTATGGAAAGAGTTTTAGGAGAGCAAGAGCAGAACCAGTGACTCCAGTTAGGTTCTGTTTTATCATCCAAAGCTAGAGAAACAGGTCTCTCGTACGACTTGGGTAGGTCACATACCTCCCCTTACGGAGCCTCGGAGATCACCGAGGTTGACTCTCTTTGGGTGTAGGGGAAATCAAGATTCATTCATCAAATAATTCCATGATTCTGTGTAGGACTAGAGGGGATTGTCAACGGTGTAACACCGGCACGCGAGGCTTAGGAAGATGTTTCTCTTAATTGATCGTCCTGTCTTATTCCTGCCCCTGGCATATTTGTTCTGTACAGAATTTCATATTTGACCATTTTCATTTGGAGAGAATCTGGAATCAGTACCTAAGGTACAGTGTCTTTTCTCATCTTCCTGCTTTGAAACAAATTCTCTGCAGTTGGAAGAACCGTGGGCTACAGTGGAGGGGAGAATTTGAGATAGAAACTAAATTAGAGGCCCTGAAAACGGCATCAATATGGAGCTTCTGCTTTTTCTAGTTTTTTTTTTTTTTCAAGCTCAGTGCAAATGTTGTTAAAGAAAAACGGTGTATGATTTATATTTGGACAAAACCAACTCTAAAATCTTACTCTGACACTTAGGCATTAGTTGGCTTTGAGACACCTGCAAGTAAAGAATGTCAGGGCTGTTTTGGATTTCAAATCCTTGTTTCCAAAGTCCTTTATTTATTTAAACGACATGTGCAGCAAGCCGCACGTCCTTCATCAGTAGCTGCACAATATTGACAATGAACATGGAGGTTGAAGGCACTCAGATGATTTGTAATCCTAGCTCTGTTATTCTAGAGCTTTGTGCATTTAAGTAATTCTTAAACTCCCTGAACTTTACGCTGGTCCCCTAAAAAGGAACGAATGAGATCTATACCTCACCTAGTGGGTCTTCACATTTTTCCCTTTTTTCCTTCTCCCTTTACTTTCTATCTATAGGTGGGTAGAAAAATGAGTCTCAGTCTGTGCATATGAGAAACACATGGGGGATGTGCAAAGAGGTTGCCCAATATTCAGTTTTCAGGTTCCTCATAGAGAAAGAGCCAGAAAGAACTATCTCAGGACCTCAGGCAGGTGCTCTGTGGGACGAATTTGGGATGGGCAGCCTCGTAATAGGGTTGTGCCATCAGTCAGGTCAACGGCTCTGACCCCCAACGCGTCATTTCCTTTATGAGACCTGAATTCCTCCAGTTGTGAAACTGACCTTGGAAATCACTGATCCAGCTGGAGAGGTTCATGTAAAAATACATGCGTATCTTATTCCTTCAGACTGGCTGCCATCAACTATCTCCTCCTACCACAAATTCTGTTGCTTTGGAGAGAAGCCAGGAAATCTCTCTCTGTGTCTCTCTTTTTCTCTCTCCCCCTCTTCCTCCGTAGCATACTCTGTGTGTAACCGGGTGTGAGGAACACTGGATTAGAGAACCGCATAGGCCTCCCCTACACGAGGCCCTGAGGCTCAGTGGCCTCCTCGAGCCTGTCCTACGGCGCTGGGCCAACTCTGAAGGTGTCCTCTGTTACACTCTTTAGGTTGCAAGGGACAAATAATCATATCCATTTTCTTACTTACTGGGCTTTTAAAATTCAGCAACAGGGCAGAGAGATAGGCACCTTACCTGAGGGACTTCAAAAAAAAGAAGAGTAAATGACATAAGCATAGCGTAGAATCTGGAATTTATTTCTGGAACTGGAAGCTCGTTTGAGATCCAGCACAGCCCTAATGACTTGAGTGTATTCATTAGGGACAGTTTCAACTTCAAAAAACTGGTAGTTTAAATAAATTGAGGCTTATTGCTCTTACAACGTGCATTCTGAAGGGGCGGCTGACATCAGCAGTTCAGTGGCCGCTGAGGTCAAGATCAACATCTCATATAACTGAAATTTGCCTCCTTTTGGTTGACTCACTGTAAAAAGCAAAGGATGGTGTGTTTCCATCCTTTCCCATGCAAAGCAAGGGAAGGAGTGGTGTCTTTTAGAAAGACTTTTCTTTACATCTACTTCTCTGAAGAAAATACAATTTCTCCTTAGAGGGTCTCAAGCTTCAATACTTTTTTTTTTTTTACTTTTTTTTTTTTTTTTTTTTTTACTTTAGTCATGTTGGCTTCTTTTTACTGTACTAAAATGCATGTAACATTATTTATTTATTTACTCAAGAAAAAGTTGAAAACATCATATCAGTGTGAAAAATATAGTGGCAACCAAAAAATATTGTACGTTTTCCTACACCCCCTGTTAGAGAGTTAGAGAGGAGCATGTGACTATGACTAAAGTCATGGGTAATACGAGGCACACCTGGAACGGACTTTCAGGAAATCTCCTTAAATGTAGTATTTTTGTTTGGCTCTGTTTTCTTTTAATTAAGCATATGACTTTTCTCTACAAACTCCAGTAATGTTAATTAGAAGAATAGAGATTTTCGTAGTCTCTACAACAGGATAATATGTGTAAGAAGTTTTGGGAAGGGAAGCCATGCCCCAAAGGAATTTAGATTATTATTTTAAGATACAGTATGATGTGGTGAAAAAAAAAAAAAAAAGTGTAAGGCTTAGGATTAGCCTTGAGTTAAAGATGGAGAAATAGTGGACCATATTGGGAGGGTTGTATTTGTGTTTGTCTAAGGATAAGATTCAAAGTAAAGCAATTTATCCCCAGTTTAACAAGAGGAAGCCAAAGCTTAGATTACCTGAGTAACGTGTCTGTGCTGCTCCTCCACAGACCCCACTTTGAGCTGCAATCAGTGTAGGTCGTGAGCGTTCCTGTCTTTCATTTTCATTCGGATTTGGATCTTCTTCAGTACTTTGCCCCAAACAGTGTTCGTTCGACCTAATACGATGACAAAACCAAGGAGTCAAGTCAGCAAATTGCACTTTTGTAATATACATAAACTGTAGATAATCCATCATTAATCAACTCAGGGCGGCAGATGTGAAGGACATTCCCCAAGCCCCCATCCTGTGAAACAACCTTAATTCTGTTCCTTAGCTGCTTGGATATCTTATTTCCCACTCTAGGAATGCCGTGGCTCTACTGTGTGGACTTGGGGCCAGGTAAAGCTACGTGGGGGAATTTTCTTCTCTGTCTCTTTAAGAAGAACCCAGATGAGGACTTAAGCTGAGAAAGTTTTAACAACTTTTTTTTTTTTGTCTTCTCAACATTTGTTGTTTACAGTTGCCTCATAGACCAAATTGATGGGGAAAAATAAGAAACTAAAAATAAACGAGGACTTTCATTCACAGGGGCGATGCAGTTACATAAGTCAAAGTGGCAGGTCATATGAAGCCTTCTGTGATTCCTTGGGGTTTCTGTCTCATTTCACTGGCTAGCAAACAGTGAAACAGTAGGATATATATTTTTCAATTAGGTTGTCAATATTTTGACCAAACAACCTATTTATAACATTCGGGATTACTGTTCTGTTCCGGAGAACCACTAGAAGCTGCTGCGCCCTGAAAGTCAGTTGGAGATTTGAAATGGTGTGATTGAGTAGGGGCAGCAACCTGCTCCCTGGGTTTCCTCTCCCTGCCAGTCGTGCGGGGCTAACACGCTCATCACTGTGTCCCGTTATTGTGAGAAAACACCCCCCTTTTAATATTACACCTGCTTATCATGATAATAAGACTAAGAGGAGATAAAAATTGGAGATCCTGAGTCTATGTGGAGATGAGTGTTTATGACAGGGCATCAGAATCAGAATTCTACAAGGATAATGGATAATTTTAGTGGAAAATAGCAATTTACTTTTTCCAGAGTGGAGGGAGAAGAATTGCCTTATCGACCACTCTTTTCTTTCCCCAAATACTCTTTAACTTCATATGATCATAGATTTCCTATGATTTTTTTTAGGAAGAGAATATACACTTTCAGATTTTGCAGGTTTAGCTCCAAATCCTTGCTCTTTTGTTTGCTAACCACATGACCCCGGGTCAGTACTTTAACTCCTGAGCCTTATTTCATTACCTGTAAAATGAACACGTTGATACTGAACATAGATTGTAGTACAGAACCGAGTGAGTGAGCAGAAGTGAATGCACCTAGTTAACCAGAAAACACCATGCAGATATTGTTATTACTGATGTTAAAGGTCAGTAATCTCCCATATTGCAATTGCAGAGAAAGGCATATGTATAAAGGGAAATGTATCTAGGAAGACAATTTTTTGTTAAGTGAATTTTAATTACCTAACAGTATTAATAGTTTTAATGGGATTAAACTGGAGCATAACTAAACACTGAATAAAAGTATAAGGGAGTAAATAAAATAAATAGGAAAACCATTGTTTCCAGGGTATATAATACAAGGAAACATTTTCTTTTATTATGGGATTTTCTCTATTAAAAATCATATTCTCAATTAATAGAAGGATATCCATAGCCTTTAAAAATTTCTGTTGCTTTAAGTTTTCATGGGATCCCAATGGAGACAATTATATCCAAAAGTATAATTATCCAGTGTAATGAAACTGCCTTTGTTCTAACTGGGGTCCGCTTATAACAAATCCCCATTTGAAGAATGAAGATATTAAGCGTCAATAATCAATTGACCCAAATCATAGAGACTTTGGGGAAATACACACACATCAAGAAGAGACATTTGAGATGGGCCCTAAGGAACCTCATTTTGATTGTGTAACTTACATTCTTAGAGATTCAAAATAGAGATATTTGCATGCTTTGGCTTTTTAAAATGTAAATAGAATACCTTAGGAGAAATTTACTCAGCAGCAATATTTAAAATGTCAGAGTGATACAAAGACAATATGAGATTACTGGAAACTTCAAAATGGTTTTATTCTTTATCTTTTTTTTTCTTTAAAAATTATAGCATCCCTGGCACACTGACTAGAGGCCATACCTCCCACTATCCATCACTTTCCTCGCCTTTAAATAAACCTGATTTGTTTGTTAAAGGACTGTCTAAACATCTGCTAGAGTCATCGGAACCCACCAACAAGACTGCAACAGTCCACCTGCTGCTCTAATGCCACTTTCCTGGGACTGAATTCAATTCCTCTGCTTCACCTTAAGCTCTTGAGATCATATCCTTCCCATAAAGGTGGCAGTCTTGTGGCTCTTGGCAACAGAAGGCAACTGATAAGCTTCCACAAGCAAAAGGTAGGCCCTGGAAAGTTAGGGCATTTGAAAGAGGATACTGGCTGAGGATACCTGTCCATGAACTTCCACTTGCTTTCACTTCCATCAGATGTTGTTTTCTTTCTTTCCTTTTTTTTTTTTTTTTTTTTTTTTTTTTTATGTCGTCTGTAACTGTGTGTTTCCATCAGATCTATGTTCCTGGGAGGTAAAATATAATTAAACTAACTAGTATTATAGGCCCACACAGAGTCAAGTGAACTGGGAAAAGAGGTAACACCCCGTATTCCCCCAAAAGATATATTAAGCTGTTGAAGCCAGTTTATTTCCAATGTTCATCACCACTTATCCACGTGGGCCTCTTAACTGATGATACTCCACGTAGGCACACCGTCTACGATACACTAACATGCATACGTCAGTGATTCAATTAATACTTGAATATTTGCTAGGCATTATTATTCCTTAGTTCCGCGTACATAGAAAATAGCCACATTTTCAGTTTTCAGAGAATACATTCTAGTGAAATGAAATGATACGAGGGACCCAGTCACGTGTAGATCTGAAACAAGACGATTTTGAGGCAAACAGCAGGCCTAAATGTTTCAAGATAAGGATATGGCTTTGGTCCGTTCAAGGAATCAGAATGACTGGAAAATACTTGTGAAAAAGGGCGATACGGAGGCTAAGAAGTTGAGGAACAAGGGAACCCTTCATGTTTATACCAGCATACGAAGCTGGGTGTTATGCCACGTGCAAATGGAAATCACCAGAGGCTTTTCAGGGGATGTTATGATTTGCTTTGTGCTTTGAAAACTTCACTCTGGGAGCACCTGGCTGACTTAGTCAGGAGAGCATGCAACTCTTGATTTCAGGGTCATGAGTTCAAGCCCCATGTTAGGTGTAGCATCAACTTTCCAAAAAAAAAAAAAAAAATCACTCTGGATACTCTGTAGACCAGCGACTGTTGAAGCGTAAGAGTAGAAATAGAGACTGGATGAGAAATGATGATCATGTGACAGAGGTAAGATGTGGTTAGATTTAAAGCATATTTTAAGATACCACATTAGGTGTTAATGCTGAAGATGAAGCCCGAAACAAGTCAGACAGAGCTAACAGGACTCTTAGCTAGGTGGGGGAAATGGAAACTGAACAACCAAGCATGAGTATCAGGAAAGTCTTCTTTGGAAGGTATTCAGGGGGATCCAAGGGGTGTCACAAGGGACAGGAGCTACTCCCATGATGGCTGGAGCAGGGCATTTCCAGTCTTCTATTTCATAGCTGACGACTATGGTCACAGATTAAAGCCTGTTTATTCTTGACCCATTCATCGTGGCCTCTTTTGGTCTTGACTCAAAGCAAAAGGAGTCATGTGTGTACATTGACAGTTTGTGAAGTTCTCATTCACAGAACGCTTTATTGAAAAAAAAAGAGTCAAAACAAAATGTATTTTTATTAAAATAGCAAGATTAATTTATAACAAACAACATTATATACTATAAAGTTGAACGAATATTTTCTTAAAAAGATGTTGGCTCATTGGGAAATCAGAATCTGAAATACCCACCAGACATATGCTCAATGTGAGGGAAGGAGGCATAGATTATGAGGAGAAATGACATGCCAGCAGCGTAATATAAGTTGTGATTAAAAGCATAGTTTCTGATGTTAATCAGAACTGGGCTGGGATCCTGGATCTGCTACTTCCAGCTCTGCAACCCCTGGGCAAATTATTTAATCTTTCTTAATATGTTTGGTTGTTTGTAAAATAAAATTTAAAGTGATGCCTACATCATAAAATTGCATTGAGGATTAAATGTGACAATTGAGAGTGAGTGTACATGTAAGTGCTCAATACATTTTAGCTGTTATTGTTATTATTATTTAAATGACAGCTACTGACAGTTCATGAAGCCGCATAGCAGAGTGACTCAGAACATGAATCCTGGAGCAAATTGCCCGGGTTGACTACTGTCTCCACCACCATAGCATACATCATTGATCTGTTCTCCCTCTTACTACTGCAAAATAACAGCTTCCGGGCAGAAACCCTTATTCCTCCCAATTCCCTCTTATATTCCAAATTTCTAATTCGAAAATTCTTAATTTCTCCCAGTTTTCGCAATGCATCCATGTAATTATGCTTGTTAGCTTCTTTTCTCATCCCACAGATTTTTAAAGTCTTCCATGGTATCTGTATCCTTAGCACTTTGCATAATATCTGGAACATAACAGATGCTCAATAAGTGTTTATTGAATGAACGAAATAGCCAATACATGAACGTTTCCAACACATAGCAACAGTAAACCTCCACTCTGATGTGGGATCAGCGTGTCCCAACGACCAGGGAACACGTGTGTCAGGAACTTCACCTTTTCCCCTTCCTCTATTTCCACCATATGCCTCTGTTGTGTTTTGGCCTGAAGAAAAGAGTGGACGGACTTCAAGTGCATTAGATCCAAGGCTGAATTTCAGGAAGTCTTTTCCGAATCACCGTAGTCTTTTGCCTCAGAGAAGTCACCTTTCTTTCTTTGCATCTTTGAACTCTTGGAGCCTCTGCACCTCTACACCTCAGTGACAACCCCATTACTTAACACATTTTTAGAATGTTCTAGTAGAGGAGGAAGGATCATGCTTTTCTGTGAACTTGAGACTTGACATTGAAGTTGCAGCAAAGCACAGAAGATCAAATCCTGCCCACACTAAGGGCGATTTTCTCACCCAGATGCCTTTTACCAGCACATTCTGTTGTGCATGATTTATGGGACCTTTATTTATTCTCTTTGCTTCCATCCCTCCCCAGAGCCATTTCCTTGCTCCTCTCTTGGATGGTGTACATGAAGAGATTCGTCATATGTTTCTACACAAATACAGAAAAACAAAACAGAATGGCATGTCTGAGTCTCTGAAACCTATTTACTCTAACCCTAATGTTTTAACAGACAGGAAATTGAGATTCCAAGGAGTAATTGATGTGTGCAAAGCCAAATAGGAAGTAAGACTCATTAGTCATTAGAATCCAACAGCTGACTAAAAGCAAATTTGTCCCCTTTAGGGGGCATGACCAGATAGCTCAGAAATCACACCAGCTCTGGGCTTGGCTTTGCTAGAACTGAATAAATAGATAAATCTGTCAATTAAAATAAATATGTAAATATTGATTAAACTCTTACGAAAAATATTTACACACTACCAAAGAAAATACCACTGATGAATATAAGCTTTTCCACAAAACACATGCCATCTATCTGCCACTGTTTAGAACATTAAATTGTTCCCCAAATACTGTTTTTTAAAGAAATATTCATTTACTTTTGTTTCTCCTTCCCCAAAATAAAACAAAAGAAAATGTATAGCCCAACTATTATAAATGACAGTTATATTTTTCTATGTTCTTTCAGACTATTGTATATATATGTACTCACACATATTTACCCATATGTATTTATATGAATTTTAAGTAAATTTTGACCTTTCAATACAACACTAAGAATAACCATTTATTTTTATTCAGTATTACCAAAGGATAAGAACTCTGCTAAATATGTTATATATCATTTTATTCAAATTATCAGAGAAAACATCTCAGATATTATCATTTCAAATTTTTAAAAAATACAAAAAAAAAAAACCAAGCAAAAACCTTGAAATCAAATAATTTAAGGAGTATTCTCAGGATCATATATCTTGTGAGTGGCCTAACAAGGACTCAACCTACTTTTATTTATTTGTTATTTTTTAGCTTTTAATCACTGTGCTATATATATATATATATTACTATTATTTAAATTCAATCAGCCAACATACAGTACATCATTAGTTTCAGGTGTAGAGTTCAGTGATTTCATCAGTCGCATATAACACCCAGTGCTCCTTATATAACATGCCCTCCTTATTGCCCTCCCCCAGTTACCCCGTCATCCCCTCCAGCAACCCTCCCTTTGTTTCCTTTAGTTAAGAGTCTCTCATGGTTTGTCTCCCCCTCTGATTTCTTCCCATTCAGTTTTTCCTCCCTTCCCCTATGATCCTCTGCACTGTTACTTATATTCCACATATGAAACTGTATGAGATGCTATATATATAATATATATTTTAATATATCATATAAGCATATAAATATATAGTTATAATGATATATATAAATATATTTATATTAGTATAATACTTATATTCCACATATGAGTGAAACCCTATGATATATATATATATGTATGTATATATATAATATTTGTGATATATTTTAATCTAAACATTCATCTCCCACCCTCTTTCTTCCAAAACAGTTTGGTCCTCAGCCATGTTCTTAGCCTTTGCTGGGATGGGCAGACCTCTATGTTGCTTGAAGATCACCCTTATTCTTCCTCAAATTTTGAGGTTTGGAAGATAAGGGTAATTGAGCTTATAGTATAACTAACTAAGCCCACTACTTTTTTCTCATTCTAATCAACAGGAGATGGCAACTTAAACTTCAGCATACCCAGATTTTCCTCTTCAACTACCAGGCCTAAAGTGCTAGGTTGCTTTGTTTGGTTTGGTTTTGATTTCGTTTTTTACAGAAGGGCCCGTACAATTGACTGGATCTGCCTTGTGCTTTCATTGACCAGGGCGAAGAAGGTGGTGGGTATACTTTTCATGGGTTGGCATCCAAAGCACTTGTGTTCAAGAGCTGGCTCTCCTTATAACTGTGGCACCTTAGGTAAGCGTAATTACCAAAATGCTCACATTTGTAAAATTGAGGTGATAATATATAGCACAGTATTGTAAGGGTGGTAAAATGTGTTCACACGAGCTACAAAGTGGGATACATGTCATGGGATTCTTTTGATTCTCTTCTTGCAAGTCTACATGATGTTTTAGTTTATATTTGGTGTAGAGATAACTTGACCAGCTGTCCTGATTTAAACAGAGCCGAGGGTATTCTCAGGACATGATATTCAGTATTAAACTAGAAAAATCCCAGCAAATTAGGGCAAGCTGTTCACCTTATCTGGAGCTTGATGACATGACTGCTACATAGCCAGTCCAAGTCTTAGGATGCTAAACTTTTAATCTAGGTATACGTGGCTCCTATGTGGCACCTAACGACCCCATGCTTGTCTTATCAGAGTGCGTTAAGAAACGTCAGTCAGGGTCATGTCTGTCTCACAGTCTGACATGAAACCCTCTTATCTCGTCCTTGTTGTGGGGAAACCCAGGTGATACGCCGAGAGTGGTGAGCACTCTCAGAAGTGCTAAAATAGTTTCGGACTCTTTGAACATTTCGAACGGTTCTTGACAATATCTGGACAATGTATAGTTTAAATCACATAGAACAGTTGTTTTCTCCCTTGAGAAAATGAAAAAAATATATATATGAGAAGAAGCTGTAGCCAAAATCATAAAAGAAAATCCTGAAGAAGATTCCACATCGTGTTCCCAGTGTTCCAGCATTTGTCTGCCTTTAGTGTCCGTGGTTCTTGGTCATACTGCTCCAAAGGATGAAGAGGTAGCCCAGGTGAGGAGTGGTGGGCAGTGTATGGAGCAGAAGTATAAAGCTCCTGGAGGGGGAGCAAGGCTTGATGGTTACCCCCAGAGTTTCTATGTTTAGGGGCTCTTATGAGCTCTTTTGCTCACATATACCTTACGCAGTCAGGATGTCCTGAGTCGTGCCAATCAGGGCTCTGGTCCCATACCTGTCTACCTATTAGGCTAATGCCCACGTGCCGATGGTCTTTTTTTTGCTGACATCTGGGGGCTTATATCTTAACCGCCCCTTGTGGGTGATCCTGACAGAAGCTTTGTGGTTAATTGCCTTATTTTAAGACGTTTTGCAGAAGTCATTTTTGCAAAGGCTGCAAAGCCGAATGTTAGTGCATCCCGTCTACGTTGCAAAACAAGATGTCAGTGCTGTTTTATTTTAGCCGTCCTGACTCCATATTCTCTGGTTGGGGACCTGGCCCTGACTACCTACCTGTCCAACTAAATCCTCACACTAGCATTGACAAATATCAGTGTAAAATCGGAATCCTTTGAAGATCAACAAAACTCATGCCTTTGGAATTCCCAGCCTGCTAGAGATCTTGTGAGTTCACATTAGAGCTGAATAATAATCAAGATGATACAATATTTTTTATAAAACCTAATTTTCCACTTTCAAATGACAATTCTACCAACTTACTCTATTCTGCATCATTAAATTGTCAAGAGGCAACTTCTCCTTATTATATCTGAGACACTTTAGAAATTAGTAATTGTGTTTCCATTATATTTTTCGGTGGCACATCAGGTCTCTTCTTTTTCTCTTTTCCTTTGCTCAATTCCTTAATTCAACAAATATGTAACCCCTGGAATCTATCCACATCTAAAATATAAAGAGATGCATCATGTTGGTTTCTAGGAATCCTACAAATGAAGGAGAAATGTGTATTTTGAGACAGATATTTTATGAAAGGAAATCTGCCTTAGGATTTTTTATCATCCATCGTCACACAGCATGGTCATAGGAAAGAGAAGGGAAATAAAAGTCAAATGGAAGTTACTAAGACAAGTGGACACCATCATACCAGTACAATAATTTTAATTCCTGTCTTTTTCCCTATATGTCCAGCAGTGGGTGAGTGGATAAAAAAAAAAAAAAAAAAAAATGTGTGACATACATACAATAGGACACTCCTCAGCCTTAAAAGAAGAAATAAATCCTGGCATATACAACATGAACGGACCCTGAGGACATTGTGCTGAGAGAAGTCGCCTACAGATGGGCCAACCCTACTAGCATTTACTTATATATCTAGAATAGTCAGCCATGGAGGAGGAGGTAGGAAGATGGTTGCCAGGGGCTTGGGGCCACTGCTCTTCGACCACTATGAAGCTTCAGTCATGCAAAGCGAATGAGTTCTAGGGTGTATCTGCTCCATGACATTGTGCCTGTACTTAGCAATACTGTCTTGTACAATCAAAAATTCTGTGAAGAGGGTAGATCTCATGTTCAGTTTTCTTACTACAATAAAAAAAAAAGGAATATGATTTTCGAGAATAAGATCCAAAACAGGAGCACCTGGGTGGCTCAGAGTTAAGTGCCCAAGGACTCTTGATTTCGGCTCAGATCATGATCTCAGGGTCTTGAGATTGAGTCTCATGTCAAGCTCTAGGCTTAACACAGAATCTGCTTAAGATTGTCTCTCTCTCCAGGGGCGCCTGGGAGGCTCAGGGGTTGAGCGTCTGCCTTTGGTTCAGGTCGTGACCCCGGGGTCCTGGGATCGAGTCCCACATTAGGCTCCCTATGAGGAGCCTGCTTCTCCCTCTGCCTGTCTCTCTGCTCCTCTCCCTGTGTCTCTCATGAATAAATAAATAAATAAAATCTTTAAAAAAAAAAAAAGATTCTCTCTCTCTCCCTCTGTCCCTTCCCACTCCAGAGGCATGCACTCTTTCTACACACACACACACACACACACACACACACACAGGAGTGGCAAAGCACAGAAGAGCAGAAAAAGAGAGAAGAAAAAGGGAAAGCAGCTGTCAGAAATGGGAAGTGAGGGAAGTGGCATTCAGGGGGCCTTTAAGTGCATTATGGCCCCATAGCCCCAGTTCCTAAAGTCCAAGAAGCCTTACCCTCTGGGGCAGGTGATAGAGTTCTTTTTCATAGAATTTGGATTTGATCCCCGTTTTATTTTGAGAGATCAGCACTGAAAAAAGGAAAAAAAAGAAAGAAGTGAAAAAAGTAAGTTTTAAGGGAAAAAATACGGTTATCATGCATAAGACATTATTTCCACCAAAGAATGACTTTCAATACAGCTTCTCAAATATTATCACTAAAATAAAAGATAGTGGACATTAAAATACACCAAGAATGTTGGGTGTTTGTAAACTAATCTTATTCCTGCAGATTTGCATACTGAATAAATACATACTTACCTTGAGAATTCCCAGTTTTCTTAAGATAAAGGAGAACCATATACTGCTGATTTCACCTCCCTCTGCTTATTGCTTCAAATCTGCTTTTTAAAATTAGAGGTGGGGATCCCTGGGTGGCGCAGCGGTTTAGCACCTGCCTTTGGCCCAGGGCTTGATCCTGGAGACCCAGGATCGAATACCACGTCGGGCTCCCGGTGCATGGAGCCTGCTTCTCCCTCTGCCTATGTCTCTGCCTCTCTCTCTCTCTCTCTCTCTCTCTGTGATGACTATCATAAATAAATAAAAATAAAAAAAATAAAAAAATTAAAATTAGAGGTGGAGCAGTCACTGATCCTATGAAAATCTGACGAAAGCGTTTGGACCACGCGTGTGCCACATATGCACACAACTGCACTATAATTTTAGAGGGTGTAGGCATTGAAAATTAGAAGCCACTGCTCTGTGTTTTTTGCCTTTGTGCCTTTGTTGGGATTTCTGTACCTTGCAAGGCATGTCTTCCATTCCTAAACTATTTTTCCTCAGGCCCAGCAGCAATGCCATGATTTCCTGAAGTCTTCCCTATTTTACTCCCTATTCCTACACTTCCATTTCTGTAACATCTCTTTTTCAGTAATTTCTTGTGTTTGACATTAACATAGTTATTTGAACACATAACTTGTTTCTTTTTTCCTACCGATTACAAACTTATGGAAGACATTGAACACATAGCTTTGAACCTTGCATATAAGTGAGCTTCAGCTTTCTAATGAATAACCACAAACATGGAATTGTGGCAAACTAAACCCTGACTATTTGCAAGGATGAGCCTTTCAGAGAGAGACCTAACCATCAGGCTCACTGTGAAAAACTCCAATTTAACAATAAGGTGACTATATGTTATTTTTTTTTATGTTATTTTTTATTTTTATTTTTATTTTTATTTTTTATATGTTATTTTTTAATTAATGAAAGTCAATAATAAAGATTGACACTAAGGGCAAATGAAGATAATATAAAACACATTACCAAAATTCCATGTTAACCACTACAACATTTTTTGGAGAGCAGTTGGTTATTTCTATAAAGCTAGGAAAGAAAAAAATTGCTCTATATGTTGACCATGTAATCCTGATTTGCTATTAGGTAACTTTAGAACCATCCAAATTGCTCAAAATAAGAAACACTATAATGAGCATCTCCATCTAAAAACAAAGCAAAAGGCAATAAGCAAGATTTCCTTTAAACGTCCCATATAAAAAAAAAAAAAGTCCCATATAGTAAAAAATTTGTGACACTTTATATTGCAAATTATTAATCCACAAAATATCTACTAATGGAGATTATAAAGCAAATAGAAATGTTACTATAGGGTAAGAGACAAATAGGATTAAAAGTTACATCTTTTGATTACCGTATTGTTAGATCAGAAATAAGTAAAAGAAGTGAAAAAAGTGGAAACAAATGTAATTTATTAGAATAGTGAATTTGAGGGAACTATTTTTGGGTTTTTTTAAAAGATTTTATTTATTTATTCATGAGAGAGATTGAGAGAAAGAGACAGAGACACAGGCAGAGAGAGAAGCAGGCACCCCAAAGGGAGCCCTACGCAGGACTCGATCCCAGGACTCTGGGATCATGACCCGAGCCCAAAGCAGATGCTCAACCGCTGAGCCCCCCAGGCGCCCAAAGGAACTATTGTTTATTCTTGATTGTCATTATCATCTTTGCAGAATTACCTTTCAATTTGAAATTGTGAGTGTCTTGCGTGCTTGTAGATGGTGGAAAGGAGAAACACAGGATGCTTGGAGACAGACTGCCACTTAGGGCCGTGTGGTCCAGGAATCCTGGTAAGGGACGACAAGAATCTGAATCAGAACGATGCTCGTGGGGACGAGCAGGAGGACTGTGGTGGGCCCCACTGATCCCTTTCTCTAGGGCCACTTGCATTCTTCCCACTGTAAGCTAATGGTATTCTTTCTTCACATTCTCTCAGCTTTAGCAAAGAGCGAGAATTCACTGCAAATTGCACACTTAAACAAGGAAGTGACCAACACCAGCTTAAAGTGGCCTACAAGTGTAGGGGTTATCGGTTGATTAGGACGGAGCCTTTGCCTCCTTTCAGTACGCTTCATCCGATGCAGACTGACTGTCTCAGAAGACTCGGGACGGCTTCCCTGTGCTGCAGCTATTTTGCGCCCTGAAATATTTGTCTCTGTGTGTCACCTTCTCTGTCACAATCAGCATTTTCTGCCATGTGGTCCCTGGGGATGGTTTACAGTTTCACCCTTTAATGGGCAGAGTCAGTGCTTGCATGGGGTCTCAAATGAAAATCGTCTTTTCTCGCAAAGGGCCATGACACCTCAAGTGTTACACAATTAAATTACCCTATTTGCAGAAGTAGTTCAGGGTCCTGGCTGTTTACTCATTCGAGACACATAATTTCCATATACAAAATTACAGTAAAATCACTCACTTTTTCTCCCACTTCAGAGAGTTTATAATATCTAAATAACTGAAGTCCATTCAGTACTTTGAGACAAATGTATGGCATTCTATGTAAATGATCATGTAATTCATTGATTAATCATACTAGCTGTTCTCGCTCTATTGCCTAGAAACTTCAATACATATCATTGAATTTAAAGGGACACATACCTGCTGCTTCTCATTCCAGGGTAAATCATAAAGGTGGGACCATGGGAGCAGCCACTTGATCAAAAAGTAATTTCTTTAATTTGGAGCGCCCTTATGTCCGAGGGGCTCACGTCTGACATTACCGTGCACCTGCCTATGTGCGAGTTTCCCCAGCCAGCGGCAAGATAGGGGTCCTTCCTCTGACTCAGTCATCAACCAAAATAACTGACAATACCTCTTTAGGGAAGATGGAGGGCCTCCGAAAGCAGAGTTTCGACCTCAGCACTATTAACATTTTAGGTGGAAGACTTGCCTGTTATGCCGGACTAGTCCGTGCACTGGAGGAGCTCTAGCAGCATCTCTGGCTTTTAACACTAGAAGCCAGCTTCACTTTTCTACTCCAGTTACAACAAAGAAATGTCTCCAAAACTTGACAGATGTTCCCTAGGGGACAAAATTGCCTCCTCAGTTTGAGAACCACGGCACTAGAGTGAATTCCAGGTGTATTTTATAACCTGCCTATTTTTATTTTTTTTTAATTTTATTTTATTTATTCATGAGAGACACAGAGAGAGGCAGAGACACAGGCAGAGGGAGAAGCAGGCTCCGTGCAGGGAGCCCGACGAGGGGACTCGATCCCGGGTCTCCAGGATCAGGCCCTGGGTCAGGTCCTATCTCAACGATACCTTCAGAATTGGCTGAGATAAATAGGTAGGTATAGATATGAGGTCATCGTCAGTCATTTCAATATAATGGGCAAAGGAGTAGAAACCTAATTTTAAGTATTATGTACTTTTGTTGGTCATCTCTCCATTGGCTACCACACACGCCGTCTTCATCACAAAGCATCCGAGCATGGCTGATGGGAGTCAGAGCCTTACACGGCGGCATGATCAAGACCGGCAGTCCTCCTGGATTTGAGTCAACAAGCAATCATACTGAAATTGTAGATGATCTCATTCTCAAACAACGGATAGCTGTTTTCAGGACTCCCTACTGCATCACACAGTGAACACAAACTAGCAGAGTCTATTTGGATACTCATCCTTTAATCCCTCCGTAACGCACAGAGAAAGAGAGAAAGGCGAGTGTTCTTTTTTTTTTTTTTTTCATAAGAGCTCATGTAAGTTTGTGAGTATGAGGCTTATAAATTAGCAATGGTACCAATGGGGAATTTCACAGTTCTGTAGCTGATTATGAAACATAAAAAAGTTATGTTACTATCCTGTTGAAAATTATGCACAGTTTTTAGAGTCTATTTTCTAATTAGTATAATTAAGATCAAACTTTATACTTGGACAAGGTGATAGATTGTGTCAACTGCTCTTTCTTCATCTTGGGTTGAATTTTTTAACTGCACATTCATGATGTATTCATAGTCAGTAAAGTAAGGAGTTGTGAGGCATTTGATAACGTGAAATATAGCACGTCTTAAATTCTTGTAAAGCCGCATTTTGAAAGGAATAAGCCTTATCTGATTAAGCTCCAGAATCTAATCTTACGTACTTATATAAGATTTATGTAGTCCAGATGTCTGCTTATTATACAACTTGGCAGGATTCCCTACCTTACATTCTTATAAAAGATGAGGAAGCATCATTAAGAAAGCCTTAGCGTCTTCGTCAAAGTAATAATGATAGTAATAGTAATAATAATAATAATAATAATAAATAGTTTAGAAAATACAGGTTACTTAAATCAATTGTGTTAATTGAAGTGTGTTTTTTTTTTTTCTAAGTTACAGAAACCAACTCATATTGGCTATTGTTTTTAAATCTAGGTGCTATTACAATTCGTTATGTGACTCAGGAGCAGGAATGTAGATAGCATAAGAAGCAGAAACGAGAGGGATCCCTGGGGGCTCAGTGGCTGAGCATCTTCCTTGGGCCCAGGACGTGACCCTGGAGACCTGGGATCGAGTCCCACGTTGGGCTCCCTGCATGGAGCCGGCTTCTCCCTCTGCCTCTCTCTCTCTCTCTGTCTCTCATGAATAAATAAATCTTAAAAAAAAAAAAAGAGAGAGAAAGAAACAGAAACTAGAAATCATAGGAGACTTCCTCCAACTGTCTGCTATTCAAATGCACAAGAGGAAAACATCCCCCAAAGAGAGCGGGAGTGTTTGCTGTCGGTGAGGTGACAGCTCCTAAGAGCTCTCGAAGCCCCATCTCCAAACCTCCAGCTAGAAGGTCAGTTTGCATCAGAGGTGAACGTAAGAATTATGTGGAGCTGGAGAGGCGGGGTTGGCTAAAGGGACCCCCGCCCCCCCCAGGGAGAGGCAGGTAGGAGAGGAGAAGACCTGACCTGGGGAGAGGCCTGCACACCCTTGGTGCATGAGGCGGCCCCGGAAGAACAGCCCCCAGCTGGACCCGCGTCCTCTCAGGTCGTCCAGGCACTGGCCCTGGTCCTGCTGGGAAGCTGGGGGCTGCTGCGGGCACCGGGCCACACACCTGTGCTTGCAGCTCAGCGGCCGGGTGGCCCTGTGGCAGCGGTGCAAGGAGGAACAGGGACTCCCAGCACCTGCCCCCGGGTCCCCGGGTGGCTAATCTTCATCTTATTTTATTAGATGAATAAATAAATTAATTAAAACAATGTCTATCTCGCCTATTAAAGGAAATGTCTACACTGAGTGTCTCCTCCAAGCGAGGCATCTAATACCCAGAAGCGACTACCCACCTGCTGCGCCGCCTGGAGAGTGAAACCTCTGTCCACCTGTCCACTCAGCGCTTGGACGGGCCTCTAGGCCGCCCCTCCTCCGTCCCTGCACCTGTCACCGGGGAGACAATGGCCCATCCTGCTCCCCCCCCCAGGAAGAGCATAGGAGCCCTCAGAAGCGGGGGCGCCATGGCCCTTCCTTTGTGACACTATTTAAAGATCAAACTCTCTGGAACAACCCAGAAGGAAACTACTTGCCCATTCCACACTTTATGAAAAGGAAGTAACAGTAACACGTCAGTAATTCCTCAGTCTGAAGATAGAAAAGGTATTTCAAGCACAAGCAATCGCATCTCATTCTAGGTCTCTGGTTTAACCAAAAAAATAAGATAAATATCAGGACCACGTCCATCTCTCTCCCTTTCTCCTAAGCCTGAGGTGGGCCCACCGCATCGGACTGACGGACGGTAAAGCTCTCCCTGTGAGCGAGGAGGACACAGGGCGGGCGCCTGGGCACAGCTCTGGACTTGGGCTCAGGTCAAGGTCTTGGCTCAGGTCAGGAGTCCAGGCACTGGGATCTGTCCCCAGTGCAGCTCCGGGCTCAGCCAGGAGCCTGCCTCCCTCTCCCCCTGGGCCCCTCTTCCCCCGTGCATGAGGCTCTTGGTCTCAAGTAGATAAACAAATGAATGAATAAATAATCTTCTTTAAAAAGGAGACATTTGGGTTCATCCTTTAAAATTTTATTGAGTATCTAAACCGCGGTGGTATAGAAATATCTGTAAGGTGCTAGACTAAACCTGACAATCCACGTTCAACTAACATCACATTCAAAGATCCCTTTTTTGAAGCGTTACATACAAAAAAAAAAAAAAAAATGTAGGGAACATTGATGTAGGCCTCGGTGCAAACAAAAACCAGCTTGGTATTTTGTTTTGATGAAAACGAAGGGCGGTGCGGGTAGTTCAGCAGAAATAACCTGAATCGGTTGTCTACTTCTGTCTTTGTTTTAATTAGCATTACAAAAGAGAAACATTGCATATATTAGGCATAATTTCTAACCTCAGGAAGAGAATGTTACCTTAAGTTCCACAGTAAGCACAAGCTCAATTACTGTTTCAGCTCAAGGGAGGATCTATTTAGGCTTGTTTGTAAAGTGTAAATTACAGTAAGTGTTACGGTGTCAGAAGTTAGTTGGATTACCTGCCTCGGAGCCCCAAGCAACTCCTCTCCTCCTGAATAATTAAGAAATCTGATGGAAAAGTGTGGGCAGGTCCATGGGCTCCGCCGCGCCAGCGTGAATGGGAATCTGTCACAGTGGGCACGTCAGCATAAATGCATCGGTGTAGACGTACACGCTTAATAAATTCAGGCTTTAACTTCTAGACACAAAGCTCTCTTGAGTACAGTTGACCTCTCAGTCTTCTCGGGTTGTCTGGAATAATAACGACAACAACAATAATAATAAATCCTCGTTAACCTGTGAGCCTGGGGGGTGGTGATTAGCACTGATCACAGTTATTTTTATTTTTATTTATTTTTTTAGATGATTTAATTGTTATCTGAGAGAGAGCGCGCCCACAAGAGTGGTGGGAGGGGCAGAGGGAGAGGGAGAAGCCGCTGACCTGGGGCTTGAACCCAGGACCCAAGATCATGACATCAGGACGTGAGCCAAGGACAGACACTTAACTGAGTCACTCAGGTGCCCCTATAGTTAGGTTTAAATAGGCTCATTATCACCGATCAGTGGTATTTCCTTGGGTACGCAGGTTCCTGGTGCGGATGGGTGGATGTAGGGTATGTGAAGCGGATCCCTGAAAGAAGGGGGTGACTTAATTCAACCTCTAAAATCCGGGGAGAGTGGGGATGACGCTGGGAGGCGGAGTTAGCATCGCTGGTACTCAGGGATCGGCAGTTGTGCTATGGAAAGTGCCATCCTTTGACCAGCTTCTCCACACGCCTCATAGTCTTGTTTTAAAACTGCTTTATCACACAAGCGTCTTGGAACGCTGAGCAGTGTGTCAGCCTCATAAAAGTGCTTTATCTGGTCTCTTTTTTTTTTTTTTAATCACACATTAAAAATCATCTGTCTGACATAGTACCTTAATCCTGTTGAAAAATAGCGTTTTAGAGAGTGTGTCCATGAGGGTCAGGACCCCGCTGTGATATTATGACTCCGTCAAGATGGAAGAAGAGGGCCTCCTTGAACACCTAGAATTAGTCAGTTATTCGGATCTGCTCAGCACCAACTGCCTCGTAGTTTTCCTCAGGCAACAGCTGCTTCTCCACCTTTCGTCCAGGCAGTTTGTGTGAATCTGTGTCCTCTGACCACACTGAATTGTTTCAGAGGTTGGTGTGCAAAACTGGTGAGACCAAAGGAACGCTCTTGTAGGCCACTGTCGGAACTACCAGGGAAGTTCGTTCTCTGCTTAGATTGCTCTAAACTGTGAGAATATAAGTAGGCTCTGTCCAGGTGGGGGTCTCATAACTTCAGGTTTGAGAGGGTCAGTGGAGCTGAAAGAAAGATGGAGAGTCCTGCCCCAGGTCTCTCCCTCCTCTCTGTCTACCCCCTCTCCAGATCCAATCCCATATTCTCTTGCAAATGCAAGGGATTCAGCTCATAATTTCTGGTTGATGGAGCTCTTTATCACTGCTCTAGTATATGTTAAGGACTTTTCTTTGTAGGTAGAAGAAACCACCCTAACATAGGCAAGCTGGGAGAAATTTAATGTAATTATGGAATACTCAATAGAATCTTTGGGACGGCTGCAGGCGTTTGCTGTGAGTTAACAGGAGCAACTTTGGAACCACGCTTGAGATTGAACTGGTTACAGAGCAGCCGTTAGCACTATGGTGTGCCTCTGCAGCATACTGGAAGCTGTCCCCGATACCACAGGCCATAGAACCAAGCTGCCTCTGCCGTCGCCCCTACTGCCCCTGTTTACTGACACCAAAGTCAAGTTTCATACCATCGCGACCCGTTGGCAGAACCCAACTCACAAGTCTGCCTTGTAGCTCTAAGGGAAGCTGGGAATTATTATTTTTTTCTTCTTACAATGAAAGCCACACATAGAACTTCAGAATGTGCACAATTTGGTAAAAAGAAAATCCTGGCGAGCATGAACAATCAATGCCTACTGTGTACATCACCTCCAATACGGATAGTTTTGAGTTAGCTGAGGAGCACGTTGACATTTACCATCTCATTCTCTATGAGAATTGGTACCATCCAACTGATTAAATCCACCCCAGTCGTGCTGTGTTGGAGCCACACGCTGACCCATGCATGTGTCATCGTAAGCTGGTTCTCCTGACCAGAGGGACAAGGGTCAGCGTTGCCCTCCGGAGGCGTACACTCAGTCCTCGTGTTTCTGACATCCTGGCACACAGCCGAGCCTTTCCTTTTAGGAACATTAAATACAGAGTAGCGGATGTTGGCATTCATCAGGTATGACAGCCGAATGCTCTCATTATAAAAAAAAAAAAAAAAAGTAATAAAACAAATATAAAGCACATCTGAGTGTATTTTGAGAGGTTTGTCTTACTTTTCAAGCTAAACTTTGTAATTTCTCAGGCCACCAAGTGCAGCCCACCAGAACTTAGGCATCCACACACCCCAGTTCAGGGATCTTTATTCTGAATGCTCAGTTCCTCTTCAAAAGTATTCCGACATGCTATGTGCTATTGGAAAGGTGATTTTTCTCCTTTGCGAGCCTCAGTGTCCTTATTTGTCATGGTGATGATGATCGTAATGGTGATGATAGCAAAGACAATTTATTAAAGAAAACAAATGCTGTTTGTTGAACATATATGCTGCAAGGCATTATGCCAGCCACCACATATGAATGTTGGTTTATATCTACAACTCTTCTTTCTATCTCTCAAAATTATGTAATCCTAATTGTAGCCCTCATTAGGATGGCATTCCCATTCTCATTTCATGTATGTGTTGATGGTGATAGTGATGGAGAAGCGAAGTTCAACCACTATATTAGCTCAGTGGAGGTCTTAAGTTGTACAGCTCCACTCCCACAGTGCTACCCTAGCTAGGGATGGAGAGCGTCCCTTGCTCCTATTTGGTAGCCAACAACATATCTTCTAGGTTTATTATGACATTAGGACTCTATTCATTCTCTAGGTGATTGTATCTACATAGGCTACCCTCTCTTACAGAATCCCAAGGTGAGGCTGGTGTCACTGGGCTGGGTATCATAGCAGGCAAGGTCCCGGCTCCTCCGGCCACAGGTCATTGTTATGAAAGATAGCTGGCTGTAATTGTCTGGGGAAGGCTGAGCCATCTATGAAATTTGATCTAGCTCCAATTCCTGATCGAGCCTTGCAGATATTTTCCTAGTTGTTTCTACATACATAGTATATTTATATCCCTTAATCTGTAAGCGTATATATTTTTATTTTAGCTTATTTTCCTTCCCTAGCTACCCATCCCCAACCTCAATCACCAGCCTGAAAGATAAAGGTAGAGTGTAGGTCCCCAGTCTTCAGGGTAAATAAGCTTCTTCTTCTCCCTCTTCTTCTTCTTCTTCTTCTTCTTCTTCTTCTTCTTCTTCTTCTTCTTCTTCTTCTTTCTTCTTCTTTCTTCTTCTTCATTATTACTATTATTGAAGTATAATTAACACACAATGCTACATTAGTTTCAGGTATAAAACTTAGTGATGTGTCAAGTCTATGCATTATGCTGTGCTCACCACCGATGTAGCTACCATCTGTCACCATACAGCACTGTTATGATACCATTGACTATTCCGTGTGCCAGACCTTCCATCCTTGTTACTTAGTCATTCATGACTGGAAGCTGATACCTCCTGCTCCTTTTCACCCATTTTGCCCATCCATCCCCCAACCTTCTTCCCTTTGGCAGCCATTAGTTTTTTTCTCTATATTTATGGGTCTGTTTCTGCTTTTTTGTGTGTGCTTATTTGTTCATTTGATTTTTTTAGATGCCACATATAAGCCTCAAATTCTTATTAAACTTCACTCATTTTTTTCTTTATACTCATTATCACTCTCTATCTTCATGTTTAGTCTCAGAGCCACAAAGTATACTCTCCTAAGAGGTTAAGATTTTGAAAACCAAAGACAGAAGACTGGAAGAGTTTCCTACCTTCCTTCCTGCCCCTTTCCTCTCCCCCAAAGCAATAAATATAGAGCTGTTCTTCTGCCCAAATTGTGGAATAGGAAAGCAAGAAATTAGAGCTATTTTATATATTTTCCCTTACTATCTCAAAACTATTTTCCTTACATGTGCATATGAAGACTCTATGTCTCAAAGGAAGTTAATGATTATTCAATATCACAGCATCAGTAAGTAACAAAATGTGGATTATGACCCAATAATGATTCCAAAATCTATATTTTTAACTCCTATGTTTAACTCTTTCCTTTCAAGAGGCCCCTTGTACTACAAAATAGGATCATTTGAATGTACTTCATGTTCTAGATACCAAAATCCAGTGTTTAATCTGAAAGTTAAAAAGACAGTGACATATAGCATATGAACTCATTGATCAAACTATAAATATATAATTATATTTCTGCCTATAAATATATGTTTTAATTTTCTCATAAAATTTTTACAATTATTTCAATATTAAACATGATTATGAGTGAAAATATTTATTAGGCATATGAAATTCGATAAATTTTATGAGGACTATTATTCTCTCCTATACATAGAAAGATTTTCTTAACAGCCTCTCTGAGATTTTCATCATTCATCCATTCCAAATATACTTAAGAGAAGATAAGGATGAAGAAGTGGGAAAGAAACAAAAAGCAACATTTTATAAATTTCTACTATCAATAACATACCTAGAACATAAGAATATTTAGAATAGGTATGTCAGAGGTTTGATTGGAAAGAGAAGTTGCCCAATGGAAAGAAAACAATTATAAAACCTACAAAGAACAATTCAGGGCAGTAAAATGGGGAAAAAATAAAAGATGGTGACAAATAAGGAAATGCACTTTTTGGAAATAGGAATTTCTTTTTTCTTTGGAAAAAGGCTCTGAAGAATGAGTGGAGGCTGTGACATAAAGAACATAGTTACCAGTAGATTCTAGAAGTTTTGGAAGGTGCTTCAGGTAAGATTGTTGACTCACAGACTATACTCCATCCTTTCAGCTGTGGACATTTAGGGAGATTTGGCTACAACTTAGCATTTGACTGCCATAGAAAATTGTTATTTTTAAACTAGTTACTATCTTTTTTTCACTGTATGCTATATTCTTTATTTACACTTATTTTCAGTAAATCTCCCCTTTATCCCTAGCATTTGCAACACAGTCAGCTTTTATGTACTATGGGAAATAATGAAGGAATGACTGTTTCTGAGAAATTCTGTTTTTACTTACTATACTGAATTCCTGGTCTATGATTTTGCATTATCACTTCTTTGTCCTTTCTATCCTTGGATCTACCCAAAAGGTTTTCATGGATTCTTCTTCCTTAGGCTCCCCTCTATAGTTCATAACTTTCCCACCTGCCTTGATTCCTCACATGCCTAATTTTAGCATTTTATGGAGCTATCAGAAGCAGACCCTCTTTTTGGCAGAGTTCTTGGCAGCCTGGCTAGTCTACTATGCCATGCTCAAGAAGAGAGTAATTCAAACACATGAAAATAAGACGAGTATCTGTCTTTATTTTTTTAAATCTCCCATA
Source organism: Canis aureus (assembly GCF_053574225.1). NCBI lineage: Eukaryota > Metazoa > Chordata > Mammalia > Carnivora > Canidae > Canis > Canis aureus. The sequence goes on from NC_135613.1 coordinate 2,112,847, forward strand.
AATGCTGTTAGAGATTAATGTTCCTACCTCTCAAAATTCCAAAACATGCAGTGCTCATGTATGACATGTATACATAGAAGGCACTTGGCCAAGTAAGTTAGGTGCATTATTTCATTTTATGTTCAAGTGAACATATGGGATAGATGCAATTGATCAGCTTTTCAGTTGAACAACTTGTTCATGATAACACAGGCAAAATGCAGCCAAATCCTGATTTAAATTCACATTTCTATTTTGTTAAGTCCCTGTACTTTAAGATTAGCTAGTCACTCATGAGACACAAAAGATACTCTTGTGATGGTAAAACAGGAAAAAAAAATAGAGTACACTCTGTTTTTTGAAGGAGGAAAGAAAGCATACAATAAACAATCTAGCAATGCCATTTTTTATACACTAGTGGCATACTTCAGATGTCATTTGCAATATGCTTTCTCCACATTGTATCCTTTAAGACCTGGACCAAGCATCACTTTCCTCAATAAATTCTTCTCCTAATAATCTGCCTTCTGAAATTCATCTCAGTTTTGAACCATATATTATTCACTAAACACTTAGCCCATATAGCTCTGAATTATTGTTTCTCCTTTTAAGAGACCAATCTCTACAATTAAGCTATGACAAATAAGATTCCTGGAAACAGATATATATTCTTGAACTCAGTGGCATCTACCTTGGAAATTCGCAGTATATGAGTGTTGTTGTTAAACTGGTAACCAAATTTAGGTGATACTATCAGTAAATGAAATCTTAACACTGTATTCCACTACATTTGATTTTTAATGGCCACCTTCAGTGTTTTAAAAATGAAAAGATGAGATCAGTCCCAATTATTTTTAGTCCTGTGGAATCACATCTCTAGCATTTATTATGCACACAGATAAATGCCAACTTAAAAGATGAGGAAAGTAGAAAGGATTCTGGGAAGATGGCAAAGCAGGAAGCCTGAGGAATCTGTCTCCCCACCTAGACCACAATTGCACCAGCACAATGTTTCTAATTACTTTGGAACTCTGGATTTTGTCAAAAGCTTGAAATTTCCAGGGAAAGGCTTTGATGGTAAATTATGGTTAGTTTTGGTCAGTTTGAGGTCTTGGCAAAATAGCAGTTACCCATTCTCCAACATCAGCCACATGTCAGGCAGGAAGCAGTACAGACATCCCTGGAGCAGCCTACACATAGCTTGTGAGAACCAGCGTGGACAAAAAAAAAGGCCTTGTCCTTTAAATATTTGAGATTTCTGCTCTGATCACTGATTGCTGCTTCTGATCACAGAGGTGCAGAGACACAGACAGCCGTTGTTGCACATCCCTCCATTTTTGCAAGCACCCCTCCCTCGAACTAAAGTATTTCCAGTGACTTCAAGGACTGCCCATCTCCACCCCCTGCCGTTTCTTGCCTTTTCAGAAGCTAGGTGTGAAACACTGGGTCCATCAAATCAGATGCATATACAGGGAAAATTAGAAAGTGGCTGTACACATTCAGGGAAAGGCTCAGAGACATCACACAAAAATCAAACAAAAACAATAAATAAAAACAATTAAAAAACAGAAAACCATAGGAAGATGTAGAATCTGATTTCTAGAGTTACCACATATTAAGTTCAAATGCTGTATTCAACAGAAAAATAACAAAACATAAAACGAAACAGGAAAGTATAGCCTATTCAAGAAAAAAGCAATAATAACAACAACAAACAAAACGGAAAGTATCCCTGAAAAACAAAAAGGCCTAATTGCAGATATACTAGACAAAGAAAACACATGTCTTAAAGATATTCAAAGAACCAAAATAAGATGTGGAGAAAATGAAGGAAACAATTTGTGAGCACAATGGAAATATCAACAAAGAGAAAAAGAAAAAGAAGAAAAAGAAAGAAAGAAGAAAGAAAGAAAGAAAGAAAGAAAGAAAGAAAGAAAGAAAGAAAAAGAAGAAGAAGAAGAAGAAGAAGAAGAAGAAGAAAGAAAGAAAGAAAGAAAGAAAGAAAGAAAGAAAGAAAGAAGAAAAAAGGAAGGAAGGAAGGAAGGAAGGAAGGAAGGAAGGAAGGAAGGAAGGAAGGAAGGAAGGAAGGAGAAAGAAGAAGAAGAAGAAGAAGAAGAAGAAGAAGAAGAAGAAGAAGAAGAAGAAGAAGGAGGAGGAGGAGGAAGAGGAGGAGGAGGAAGAGGAGGAGGAGGAAGAAGAAGAAGAAGAAGAAGAAGAAGAAGAAGAAGAAGAAGAAGAAGAAGAAGAAGAAGAAGAAGAAAGAAAGAAAGAAAGAAAGAAAGAAAGAAAGAAAGAAAGAAAGAAAGAAAAAGAAAGAGAAATCCCAGAGCTGAAAAGCACAGTAAAAAACATTAAAAAAAAATTCACTAGAGGGATTCAGAAGCAGACTTGATTGGGCAGAAGAAAGAATCAGTGAGGTTGAAGATAGTATAATTGGAATTACTGAGACTGAGGAACTGAAAGAAAAAAGGATTGAAGAAAACAGAACAGACCCCGAGAAATCTCTGGACCTATCAAGAGTACCAGCATGTGCATTGTGAAAGCTTCAGAAGGAGAAGGGGGGAGAAGGTACCAGAGAGAATGGTTGAAGATACAATGGCAGAAAACTTGCCAGATTTGATGAGCGACATGAATAAGCACATGCTGATGAATGAACTCCAGGATAAGGTCAAAGAGACCTGCCCCAAGACACATTATAACCCATCTTTCAAAAGACAAAAACAAAAACAAGAGTCTAGGAAGTAGCAGGAGAGAAGTAACTTGTCACATATAAGGGATCCTCAGGAAGAGTATCCACAAATTTTTCATTAGAAACTTTGGAAGCTTGAAAATAGGGAGCTGATATATTCAAAGTGCTAAAGGAAAAGCAAAAGCAAAAGCAAAAATGAACAAACAAAAAAACCTATTAGAGCACCTGAGTAGCTCAGTTGGTCAAATGTCCAACTCTTGATTTCACCTCAGGTCATGACCTCAGGGTCCTGGGATCAAGCCCTGTGTCAGGCTTTGTGCTCAGTGCAGAGTCTGCTTGAGGATTGTCTCCCCTCCCTTTGCCTCTCCCCCTGCTTGTATTAATTCTCTCTCTCTTTCTCTCTTTCTCAAAAAATAAAGCTTAAAAAAAACCCTGTCAACCAAAAACCCTATATCCAGCAAAAGTGAGGGAGAGATGAAGACATTTGCAGAAAAACAAAAACTGAGGAAATCCCCAACCTCTCTACGTGCCCCCCAAGAAATGCTCCAGGGAGTCCTGCAAGGTGAACTGAAAACACACTAGACAGTAACTGGAAACTGTATGGAGAAATAAAGATCTCAACAAAACTAAGAGCAAGGACCATTACAAAACGTGGCATTACTGTAACAGGGGTTTGTATGTTCACTTTTTGTTTCCTCCATGATTTCAGAAACTAATACATTTAAAGAAGAGAAAACATTAGTGTAAAGCTAGTACTGCTGTAGCTTTGGTTTGTAACTCCAAATCTTGTTCTCTATGTAATTTAAGAAACTAATGAATTTAAATGATTATTAAACTGTTGAGCATACAGTGTCTAAAGATATAATTTCACAGCATCAACCATCAAAGGGCTGGAAAAAAGAGCTATAAATGAGCTCCTTTCTTATTTTGGAAAGACCGTCCTCCACTTCTATACTATAGAATTGCTCTCAATACATTTTTACAGAAATTCCAAGGGTTTAGTCCCATGATTTCTGATACGTGTTGCATGAACAAGCATGCATCTTACTGACTGTACTCAGTCTGAAATAGAAGTGTGGATTTGTGAGTTGATGGAAAAAATATCTTAATTTTTAATCTTATCTACAATGTTTCATACCTTTAATATTAAGCTCTCTTTTTGTTTTCTCCTCTCGGAGAATATGAGCAACCTCAGAGTTCTACTCTAATAATGCCTAAGTCTCTTACAGTGGGGCTAACCTCAAGTATCCAACTTTGAGTATGGCGACAAAGCCATACGTTGAGGAAGATGTAAATTGCCACCTCATGGTGCTTTTGTTAGAGCCTTCACTGCAGAAAATAAATTTATTATTTATTTATTTAATATTTATAGGTCAAAATTACAGAATTGTGTTTGAAGTAGATGAGAATCATTTGCAAGTGAGATAACTTAGTGATTGTTTCAGCTATTTTTTATAGAAACTATGCTACTAAAAAATACCTGCTGCTTTTTTCCAATGTGCCTGCTTTCTGTCACGTGTGGTACTGGGTTACCCTCTCGCTCACCTAGCACATTCCCATTCAGAAAGCAAACTGCACCAGTCACTTCGCTTGGAAGTAGCACCAGATGTTTCGGTTGCTCCTGGGAAAGAACAAATTAACATTTTAAGTACTAGGTAGTGGAAATGTTCAAATATCATCTGTACTGTCTGATTTGCAGCAAGACTGCTTAATGGATACCCTATATTTATGATGACCTGCAAACCTATAAAGCATAAGAGGGAAACACACTGACAACATTTAAGCCGAGAAGAATTTTGTCAGCCTGAGGACACCACTGAAGTGAACAGTTCGATGTTGTTTTTTCCAAATCTTGCACATCATATTGGTTGTAACTCCTTGAAAAGAGCATTTGATGATTATCGCCCTGAGTTTACCAGAATGTGTAAATATCCACGAGTGGTGGATTCCTCATCTAGCCATGTGTCTTGGCTTTTTAGTCATTTAAGTGTTCATTTCTGTTTAATGAAATTATGCTGAGTTCCACTTGATACCGTATTTTATGAACTATTGAGCACACTACCCGAGAATCCAAAGTCCATTACAATAGTATCTTAGGAAAATGTACAAAAATTTCCAGCAGGTTCTATTAAGCTCATGTCACTTGTACACAACGTTGCCCCCTTTCAAACTGTGGATAACAAACCAGTTTCTTTTTCTTCTAGCCATTTTGGTCCCATTTGTATATAATCATCATGTCAATTTTGTTAAAATTCTAATTCATTGTACATTTTCTTATCTAACCACTGAACCAAGGATGTAAAACCAATATCTTACATCATCACAATCTCCTTCCTGAAAGTACAACAATTCCAGGATAGAGGCAAACGGAGTCGTGCAGAAATGCCGTGATGACTCCTGCTCTGTTGTGAAATTGTAAGAACAGAAAGCTTGCCTGTGTAAAATGCATTCTATGTCTTACGGAAATCACATCAATGGATGTGTATGTGCGTGTACTGACAGTATAGGAGGTGACGCTGAAGACTGTGACCCATCTCCCTCCTGTACCTACAGGCAAAGTCCTACCTTCGTATCCTGCCTTGTAGTCCAAGTTGAGTAAATGGATTCTTTCCTTGCTTTGTGTAAACTGGCTTTAGTAACCAGGTCTCTGCTCTAAGAACCTATGTGGAACTTCATTCCTTCCCTAGCGTCCCATAGCTAGTAAATACTCAAGCTAGAATGTACTCTTCTAGCTCCAAGTCTAGGTAGCTCCCTATGGGATCATACCACTTTTGGATTCAGAAAAACAGAATTTTATTACCTATTTAGAAATACTGAAGAGTGTTAGGTATATCTGTGCCATGTACATTTGTGTAAAATTACTTGAAAGAAAAAAAACACAATATTGAGAATAATTTCTGAATTGTTAACTAAAAAATAAAATCCCTCATTGGTACACTTTGTTGTTTTATTAAGACTAAAGGAGGAAAGGAGTCATTGGCAATACCAGAATTTGCAAGCTGCTGATTTATGTTTCTCTTTCTCTTGTGATCCTTTGATCTATGACTTTACTGGTTGCCCTACTTTAAATTAAACTGGAGGTACAGCAAGCAAAGTGAGTGATAAGCATTTGCCCTCATTAACTCGAAATGAAGACTAGAGGCCACTTGCTATCCTGAGCCAATTGTAGGAATGCTAGTTCCAGTAATGCTTCAAATTGACAGTTCTTATTGGTATCATATTGAGATAAGCTTTTATATTTTAAAAATAAAGAAAAATTAAAGCACTAATATATATATATATATATATTCAAACTAAAATAACTATTATTAGGTCAAATGTAATTCCAGATTTGTTTGTCAGAACCTGAATAATTAAAAATACATAATATTGACTATACATAAAATTCCTTTCAATCAAAAGTCTTAATATTCCCTTCCACTCAATATTCGGTCAGAATTACCTAGGTTGAAAAAAATGCTGTTGTTGTTTTTTTAAAGTTAGTTTAAGGTTCATCTCTTCTGTGTGTTTTCCTGCCTCCATTTATGTGCAGTGCATATATTAGGTTCTTATAAATGCAGAAATGAGAAAAGCAGATGTTTAGAAATACTGGACATTTTCTGGCAAATGTATTATTTATTAACTCACTGAACACCCATGATAACCCAATGAGCTTGATGGTGTCACAAAACCCTTTCTGGAGATGACAAAACTGAGGCAGCAAGTTGTTAAATAGTTTGCCCGACTCACACAACTAGGAAGTGAGAAAGTCCAAATTTGAATCAAAGTAGACTGATTCCAAAGTCTGCATTCTTAGCCACAAAAATATAACGTGGTGCACTGTCTATAGAAGCCTGCTGTGTAGAAGGGCAAAGTGATGTGATGTTGTTACTACGAAACCTGAGGGAACATCAAATGTCAGTGCTAAGCACGATGAATGAAGCAGGCTGGAAGCACAGAGGTCTGAGGTCGTGCATCTCCTGTCTCACCTGAGTGGCTACCCCTCAAAGTCAGCATTGCTGGCTTGGTGTTGATGGGATTACTCCAGAAACCCAGACTTTTATGGGCAATCCCTCTATTTTTTCAATATCGGGACCAAGTAATACAGTGGAAGGATAGAATGGGGGAAAACAACACAAACTAAGACAAAAACAAAAGCCAAACGCATAGTTGGATGAGTTTTAGTTACACACTTCTCGTTGAGCCACTTCTGCTTAGGCATAGGGCAGCTGACTGTTTTAAACACCTGAGTCAAATGGCACCTGTGCTACCCATCCAGGCTTGGCATGAGCGCATAACCTTATTAATCATGCCATGCAACCAGATTGACTTGAGATCTTATCATTAGAAAAGATTGTGTGACCCTGGGGGGAAATGCCTTTCATTCTCTGAGCCTTTGATCATTAGTGAAACTTTTGAGGGGAATGGAAGATGTTTGAAAGTATTGCAAGAGTCCTGAGAGTCATTCCAAGTCTAGCACACACACCCCTTTTCTTTCATTTACTTTCTCTCTTTTTCAAATGAGAGTGTAAGCATGTTTCCGCCTTCTCCAAACTACCATATAATCTGTGGGTGGAGACCCAGGAGAAGAGTAACAGGCATAGAATTTAGAGCCTTTACTTTCCAGCTGATGGATGGTTGAGATTTTCTAAAATTTTAGTATTTCTTAGACCCTGACTATATCGAATAGTGGCTGAATTCAAAAAGAGGTTGCACTTAAATGATTTTAGAGCTCCTGGCAACTTGGTTCTCTAATCTTGTTTTTGACTATTCATCAAAGCCTTCAAACATGTATGATGATCACAAGATGTTAGAGGACATGAAGACCTTTTGGATCTGTAATTCTACTCCTCCAAAGGGCCTGTCTTCAAAAAAATTTTTTTAGGACATGATAACATGATAATGGGAAAGACAATTAAAAATAACAAACAAACACATAAGCTCATTGGATTTTAGAAAATACTTGCAGTAGATAGAGCAAAATTCATAGAAAAAAAAAGTCTGGATCCAATACACTCTTAATGGAGGTCACTTCTGCTTCGTGTGCTAATGTCTACAATAATACATGGATTTTTCTTGGGTTTCTATCGGCTTGCTGTAGATCTCTTTAAAAATTAGACATTTTTAAGGTGGAGTATTACATTTGGTGTAACCAAAATTTAGAATACAAGGAAAAATGTCAGATGGGAACACAGAGAACTTCTGTATCAGTCAAATCTCTTTTAATATCAAAACTAGAAACTCCCTGAAGCTTGCTCAATTATATATGTGAGAACATGGCTTCAATAATATTTTATAGCTTTGGGAACAGACGTACCACCAGGATTTACAGGGGCCAGAACCAGAAAGCTGGTAAGCACTCCCTGTGTCTCAGGGTACATTTTTCTCTGCTCTGTCGCAGTATCTTTTCCCACAGCGGAGCTGGTTTCTCTGGGTCCACATTCTCCACCACCGAACGACCCAATGCAGCAGACATGCTTTGGACTATTTCACACCTCTCCCTCCCTTCCTCCCACCTTTTTTTTTACTTTTAGATCCTTTGCATGGGAAAATATTTGTAAAGTTCAATTTTAATTCTCAAATCAGAGAATCAGAGTTTCTTACCCTAATCTCCTGAATTTTCTCATGTGTAAATTAGTGGAAGGTGTAGGGGTGGGGGGCAATATGTGAAAGTGATCTCTTCGTTCTAAGAATTTTTCAGTTTATTTTATTTTTCAGTTTATTTTTGATACTCCAACCAACAGTACTTACTGGTGCAATGAAATAAATCTATGTCCAATGTCATTTGCTTGTTCTTAAAGAGAGTTAATATATATTTATATTTTACTGTATGATACAATCTGTTTATTTTTATTGTCATAGTAAAATACGCACACACATATAATACACATATGTATACACACATGCACCTATATGTGACTTATTTAAAGTTGAAAAATCTTTATTGCACTTTTTGGTGGAAAACCAATATTCTGTGCAGAAAATGATTTGTTGGCAGGACAGTAGACTAAGATTAGTTCACCTATTCCATTACAGATCACCACTGTATTTATTCAAAAGAACCATAAGTTACCCAGAAAAGAGGTGTCATGAAGGATCAACCATAACAGGAATGTTTCACTATACAAGTGTCAATTCCTGCCAGTGGAGTAAGCCGTTCCATGAATAGGTGGAGAGAGAGCTCACAGGCCCCAGGGAGATCACCGTCCTGTATTTACAGTCAAGCATTGGACTTTAGATTTTATTTATTTATTAGTACAATCTCTTTTGAGGTCACTTTGGCAATATCTCTCCAAAATTAGAATGCACATGTGGTCTTTTACGAGCAAAAACATTTTTTAATTTTCCTACAGATGCATATACATGTGTCATATACCTTTACACGTATTTGTAAGTAAAGGAAGGTTTCCCCCCACACTCTTGGCAAGAGCATTAGACTGAAGATAGGTATCCATGGCTGGGGGCGTACTTAAATAAATTAGGAAATAGTGACACAGTAGAATACAGCCATTTATTTAAAAGGAATAATGAAGCGTACCCACCTTCAAAGAAATCAAGTTTCTATGCATGGGCTGGGAACATAAAACATTGGGGTTATATATAGAGAGGTGTGCTGTGGTTCTGTTTCAGAAAATAGACTTTTTTCATCGAACACACTTTTGCACTTCTTTTAATGTTTTTCGTGTGTGTGTGTGTGTGTGTGTGCAAAACTTACTTTTGCTGTTTTGTAAAGCTGCTTAACATCCACCGAAATGACCCAGAAGACAGTTTGTAAGCAGAAGGTATAAGAGGCAATGTGACTATTAAACAAAAGTAAAAAGTGGCACGCGGGTGGCTCAGTAGGTTAAGCCTCTGATTCTTGGTTTTAGCGTAAGACTGGTCTGTTGTGAAGATGTCGAGTGTTGAGCTAGACGCCCCGATTAGCTCCGAGAACTCTGCTGGGCAACCACACGACGCTCTTAGGCGTACAGAGGCATCAACTTGACTCAAACTGACTTTATGTCATACATGTTTCAAGTGACTTGCAGAAGTAGGGACGGTGACTGTTAAGTGGATGAGCGTTGCAAGTCTACTGTGTGAGTGAACGTTCACTGAAGCGCGCCGGGTACACACAGGAGACACTTCTTTCTGGAACCAAGCATTGGGCAATGTTTTCGAAGCACTTTGAGGAACCAGCTAAAATGTGATCTCGCTTTAGCCAGCAGGGGACCTTGGTCACCGTACTGACCACTAAACCCAGGTGGTACATCAACGACCGCTCTTAGAATTTTCACAGCACTCACGAATGTTCATACTCATTTTGCTCCCAATTCATTCATCACCTAGTTCTGTGGGACCATTAATATGTGCTACTTCACTTCTCCCCAAACCTTTGAGCATTTACATTTGTGAACTAGTGTGCTAGACCCGTGAGGATATAAAGACGGATAAGATACATTCCACTGTCCTGAAATGTATGTCTCAGATGAAAGGACGTTAGAGATCCTAAAACCAAACTGTCACCTGCTACAGAGAGGACCTATGGACTAGTTACACATTGCTCCGTAGTACCTGGCTTTGGGTTGTTTATGAAATAAAAATATACCTGAACCAAAATCCTCTATAGCTTTCCAGTAAGGTTTTTGGTTTACAACAGGTTAAGATTTACATTTATGTTGGTGATTTAGGTTGGCACAGTTTTGTTGGCTCCATACACCTCACACCCTTTCTACTATTGTTAACATTTTACATTACTGTGAATATATTTGTCGCGATTAACTGACCAACATTGATATATCAGGATCAACTGAAATCCATGATTTATTCAGATTTCAAAGTTTTTACCTAATGTTCTTTTTTTGTTGTTCTAGGATCCTGTCCAAAGTGCTACATTAGATTTAGTTCTCAGTTCTCCTTAGGTTCCTCTAGGGCTGTGATAGTTTCTGAGGCTTTTTAAAAGTTTTTGATGATCTTGGAATTTAGAGAACTGATCAGGTTTTTGTAGCATGTCCTTCAGCTGGGATTTCTCTGGTATTTTGTTATTATTCGACCGGTGTTTGGAGTTTTGGAAGGAAGATTATAATGGGAACGTATTCTCTTTATATTATATCAAGTGCACATCCTATTTACGTGACTTACCACTGTTGGTGTTAGCATCGGCCTTACTGGCTGATGCAGTGCTTGGGAGGCTTGGCCAATGTAAAGTTAATATTTCTCTTCCATTTCCATTCTGTGCTTTTGGAAGGAAGGCAATACACACAGTGAGAGTTATGCTCTACTTCCTTTTTTAAAGATTTTATCTATTTATTTGATAGAGAAAGAGCAAGAGAGAGAGAAAAGATAGAGAGAGTGCGCATGAGCAGAGGGGAAGGGGCAGAGAGAGGGAGAAGCAGATTCCCTGCTGAGCAGGGGGCCCAGGACTCGATCCCAGGATCCTGGGATGGTGACCAGATCCAAAGGCAGGTGCGCAACCAACTGAGCCACGCAGATGCCCCGCTCCACTTCCTTAAGGTTGAGCTATCGGCATACCTTACCTAGAGTACTTCTACATGGGAGACCTTTGTCTTTTCTCCAACTTTTGGAAATTCAATCATTTATTTATAACAGTACAGACTCCCGGGTACTTATTTTATACTTCGGGTCATAATCCAATATGGCTTTATTTATTTTGTTGTTCAAATGATCCTAACTTTGCCATTGAGAGCTCTTTCAGTTGGCATTTGTATCCCTTCGTCAAACTTCCACCATCATATACGGATGAACACTCACTTCCTTTCTGGAATTATAAGATGCTCCAGATTCATCTTGTCTTATCCCATCCTCATCTTAGAATCGGCCATTTCCTCAAGGACCCCTGGGCTCCCTTCTTTGGAAAGTGGTATTAGAAAGAAAGTTCTAGACACTAGCATGTTCATTGCTACTGGAATGTTTTTGCTTGTAGGATCTCTCAGCTGACAGAGTGAAGGGATACGAGTATATATGCTAACCCACGTGTCAGTAGGTATCACCGTGTGTACGTTAGACTACACGGGAGTGGAGGTTGATGTTTCCACCTCGAAACCATTCCTACCTAGATCCTTCTCCCTTGCCATCCTTGCTTGTTTGCAACCTCTCACTCCAGCAGTGGGAGCCGGGACCCTACCAGCCACCATCTGTTCACTTAAGCGTCCAATTCCAGTATGCACGCATCATCGTTTTTAGAAATGTCACCCACACCACCGTGGGGAAGGAGGGACTCTATCAACTAGAGTACAGTGCTCGCATGGTTCTGTCTGCCTGTACTCTTACAGACTCCGTTTACTTCCAGAGTTACTGAGACCAGCCTCCTTTTCCTCACCCCATCAATGAGGTTGTTTATACGTTTCTGCTACAGTTCAACGCCTTGGTTGCGCTTCTACATTCCATTCTGAGACTCCTCAATCTTCTAAATGACTCTTTGTTTTAATTTGCATATATTAGGATTCACTCTTTTGCTATAAATTTCACTGGGTGTTACAAATACAGTGCCTGTATCACCAACACAGCATCATGTAGAACAGTTGTGCCACCACAATCTCTGTGCTTCAGGGGGTTTTAGCCTCTCCCATCTGGTCCCTGGCAACCACAGATCAGTTTACTATGGCCGCAGAGTTCTTTTTTCAGAATGTCCTATAAATGGAATCTGAGTACATAGCCTTTTTAGATGTATTTTTTGTTTTGTTTTTCACTTACTATCATGCAGCCAAGATTTACCCATGCCTTTGTAGGGCGTGAAAGCTCATTCCTTTTTATCCCTGACTAGTATTCTCTTGTATGGATGTACCACAGTTTGTTTGATCCCTTTACTGATGAAAGACTTCTTTGTTGCTTCCATTTATTGGTGATTCTGAATAAACCTGCTCTAAGTATTTGTGTGGAATTTTTTGTGTGAACATGGTTTTAGTTCTTTTTCGTTTGTTTGTTTGTTCTTTTTATTCTTAAGAAAAATCTTGAACCTGAAAACATTTTTCTTGGTATTTCATTGTGTTTCACTTGCTAATAGAAGTGAAATATATAAAATTGTTTCTTAAATGGTTATTTGTCTGGCTACAGATGCATTTTACATTCCAAGTTCTACCGTTGCAGGTGGCTGTTCTCATCTAATCTTCTTATCTTACATTTGATGTTGTACTGACGGTAATTACCTATTTTATTGTCTGTCAGTCAGTTTTATGTGGACAGACGCTGGTAGTTTCAATCAGACAGAAGGCCTCTAATTTCTGTATTAGATTTCCCAGTAGAACGTTTTTGAATGGTTTGCTAAACTCTAAATAAATTACACCTTCTGAATTGCTTTCCAACTATAACAAGAGGGAAGGAAGGCTATCAGTTATGTCTGACATTCTCAAGTTTTATTATCAAATGCTCTACGTCAGCCAACAGACCCGATGTCTCCAAAAAGAGGCCTTTGGTACATTCATTAAAACAACTATGAACGTTGATGCATTCTAAGTAAAAGGGTAATTTTTTTAAATGTGTCTGGGCAAACATTATCTGGGTATGAGTAATCCCGGCCTTTATCTTCTCTCTTCTCTAAAGAAGATCCTGGCTTTATCTACCTCCTCTGTTTATTTCCATCCCCCCCCTCTCTGCAAAGTATTTTGCCACTGCTTCCTGTTTGCATTTTGATGCAAAATCTGGAAACAGAAGAAGCAGGAAGATGAAGAAATGCGATGGCGAGAGACGGGACATAGACACATGGACTGATGTGGAAAGTGATGAAGAGAAAATGATGAAATTGAAAAAGGTCCCCTATATCATGCTTGGGGCGTGGAAGCAAAACCTTTGGGCTAACTCGGAATTATTTCCACCTTCCTGATTGTGTCTTCTAGAGCGCAGCTCTGCCCGGAGTTTGGATCAAGGGGTCTACAGCTTGAAGGAAGTTGCAGGAGCGGCTGTCTCATTCAGTCAGAGCCGCACAAGCACAACAGCAGATACAGACACAACAAGGGAAACCTAGGCTGCTATAAAATGCAGGCGTTCAAGGAAATAGGAATCTGAAGTGCTTTTCTGACTGATTTAGCTTAAAAAGTACTTTTTAAGTACTAGCAGAATTAGGCATTTCAGAGCCAGAACGAACCACTTGGGGAACCTGGAGGATACAAAAAAAAAAAAAGTCCTTCCCAACTTCCCAGTCTGTTGCTATTTTGCTCTCGTATTCTTTAGCCTCTGGTTCACCTCCTTTAAGGAGACATCATAACACAAGAACACGACAGCAAGCCCAAGGTTGGCTCAGGTCTCACTTACGGGGTCGCTGATTTTGCTGTGGGTTGAAGAGCACGAGCAGGATTAAAAAGCCCTAAGTGCTGCTCATGCTTCTACTCAGGCTACTCAGGCCCCGAAAAACCTGGGGAGCAACTCACTTGATCACTTCTCTGCTCTGCTCCTCAGTTTTCTCATCTGTAAAATAAGTTCAGGTGAGGTGATTTCTGCTTCCCTTGGACGTGGCATTCCATGTCTCCATCATGTAAGCGCTTGAAGCAGCCGGAACAAACCAGAAGCCAACGGATCCGACTTCTAGTCGACCACGGGCTGCTTATTTGCAGTGAACTGATAACCACCTTCCTCAGGAGTCTGCAAACCCACAGGCCAGACCTGCCCCGCTGCCTCTGCCTAAACAACGCCCATTTGTTTGCATCGTGTGTCTGCCTACTTTTGAGCTCCGGTGTCAGAAATGAGCGGCCTCGATGGCAGAGATGACAGAGTGCACAGAGGCTGAAAACCCAAACATATTTACTATCTTGCCTTTTATCGAAAAAGGCGTCTTCCAATCCCTAATCTATAGAAATATCTATTTCTTCATTTGCAAATGGGGGAAATAACGCCTGTCTTGACTAACTTATTGGACTGTTGCAAGAATAATTGGTGAAAATACGAGTAAGAAAATAGCTTGGGATATTGCAAATGTTGAGTTTTGTTTTTGCTTTTTTTTTTTTTTTAAAGATTATTTCAAAGGATGAAGCTGCTGTGTGTTTGGCCTTTCCATGAATTATGGACTTGTCTATTATCTCTCTGTCTCCTCCCTGCCAGACCTGCCCTTACTGTATGTGCAGGGACACTGACAAAATTGTACTCAGAATATATGAGCTACAGGTCTGACCCTTACCCCAAAGCCTAATCTACTTTTGTTGTGCTCTAACCCGCATCTCAAGGAGCTAGTGCACGTGTATGTGATCACACCATCTACTACGAACAGCAGCCCCTCGGCGCAGCTTCGCACCAGTCATGGGACCTCCCTCGGAGATCGTAGGGAGGAAGGAGGTAGGCCTTTGAGGAAGGCTGGTCTCTGGGGAAGAGCGAAGTTGGTGGGGAACAGAGCACCTAGGACCCAGAACATCCGTTACCTGGGACTCATACCGAGCAATACTGCTCACTTCCACCTTATGTCCACTCCAAGCTCTTGTAAAAAAAAAAAAAAAAATGCAATGGTCTCCTAACTGTTCTTTCTATAAATATTTACCCCTCCTATTCTGTTTTCAAATCTGCTGGCAACATGAAGACTCTCAAACCAAGATCCCTCTCAGCAACCGCCTACTTCCTTGATCCTAATAACAAGACACTAAGGTTTTAGAGACTTAGACAGAAACCTGTGCATTCCCGCATCTGTCTGTCTTATCATCAACTTCATCCCGCGCCTCTTCCCTCTGTGTCCTATCCAGGCTGCCCTTAAAGTCAGCTAACAGTGCCATGTTTCTCCAGCCACGGGGTCCTTGCACGTATTTGTCACTGTGCCTGGGTTTCTACACCCCCACACGCTACATGTGCCTCGGTTTACCCTTCCTGTTCTCTCAGAACCTCTTGCTTAGGTCAGTTCCTCTCTCACATGTGTTTCTCCACCCTCGTTGCACATTAGGATTCTCAAATACCCCTGCCCAGGCCCAATGCAGCCACATGAAATCCAGCTCATGAGGGTCGAGGAATAGGCATTGGTATTACTTACAAGGTTCTCCAGGTGATCCGGATGTGTGGGTAGGTATGAGGTGCACGTGCACGTACCTCTCCTTCTCCTTTACAATTACATAAGTCACAAGGAAAATCTAGAACTATACCAAACATCTGTCTTACTCCTTCGTAAACTCCACGGGAGCGGTGCCACCCCCTTATTCATTTTTTGATTAGGCGTTTTTGAAGCATCTTCTATGTAATAGACTCTTTTCTAGTGGATGGAGAAGGACCGGTTTCTTCAGGTTTCTTCTCTTGCAAAATTTACATCTGAAGGCTTTGTAGGGTTTCAATATATATTTGATGGATGACTGAAATTTCTTATGCAATCATGTTTATTTTTCTAGGAATTTAATATTTCCTACTTCCTGAGATAACTCCTCATTTTCCCCGAAACACTTAGAGCAGTGAAGTTCTGAGCAGAGCTTTTTGAGTACTTTAAGTAATTGTTCAACTTCCTGCTTTATATTGTCTTTTATGACAGTCTTCGGATTTCTTAATTATTGCATTTTGTCTTTCTCTGTAGCTCAGATAATAAAACTATAGTCTGGCTCACTATTCTTCAGACAGAAGGAAAAATAAAGAAAAGCCTTCTGTTTTATTTTGTGACATTGCTACGTCACCATTTCTCTCTGTCTTTGGAAATAAATTGTTGGCAGATCTGCAATTTCTTCCGTCTGCTCCTCAGAACCCTTGGCGACATGTCACCTGTTCCAGCAGACTTTGATATTCAAGGCACAATGCAGACCTCAGGAAGAATTTTTTACTGATTTTTCCCCGTCATTAATCATTGCCTACTGCCTCACTATTAGGGAAGCAGCTCAGTTTACACATGTGCATTCAATTAGGGGCTGATTGTTTCATTTTATGGATTATCTGGCTACTCTCTTGGGTTTTTTTCCCTCCACATTCCTCTCCGATCCTTATTTCCTAACTCACTTCTTCATGGGCTTTTGTCACAGACAGCGACATTGGGGGTGGAAAGAAAAAAAAAAGTAACAATAATAATAAAGTTAAGTCTTCAGGTCAGTGTTGATAAATCTCAAAAAACTAGGGATATTTAAGCAATTTGTTATGCAGTAAATAGATTATATACATACTTTGTTATTCCTCTTGTCCCTTCATCTTAATTCCTGAATAAGCAGCATAGTGGAATGGAAACTGCAATAATCTTGGAGTCTGACAGCGTCACACTAGAGTGGTCTTAGCCAAATATCTGAGACTTTGCTTCTTTATGAGATCAATTAATATCGTGTATCAAAGAGAAGTTGGTGCACTGTAAGATCACTGGTGTGGAAGCCCTATGATACACACACGTTACTACGTAGATTGACAAAATATATCAGTTTGTGTGGCAGTTAGTCCGTGCATCAGGGTGATAGTGTATTTGAACAACAACAAAAGGCCTCTATTAAGGTGGTAAACTTAGAGTAATAAAAGGGACTTGAGCTTCATGCTGGCCTCCGGACCTACACCTCGCAGAGGGCGCCTGACCCGGATGCTAGAGTGAGGGTCACATTATGCAGAAGAGGTTGGCAAGAGAAGTTTTCTAGTACCAAATTCTTCCCTAGATAAAAAGGAAGAGGATCTCCATGCCTCAGAGAGATAGCCCATGTGAAAGGCAGGTTATGGAGATTTCTGGTAGTCTCTGCATTTATCTATCCTATAACTATTATTTTTTCATTTACAAATCTAGCAAGTATTGATGCAATGCCTACCGTAGGGCTCTTTAATGAAGAGCCATTCAAGTCTCTATTCCAGTGCTTAACTTAGGTTGCTATATTCCTTTGTAAAAGTTCTTTAAATATAATGAAATAGAGCCTGTTTCGATTATATTTGTTACAAGCCTTTTCCCCACTGTATGGTTTATCTTTTCACTTCCTTAATGTACTCTGAATGAATAGACATTGTTAATTTTAATGTAGTCCAATTTATACATATTTTACCTTATGATTGATTTTTTTTCTTGGGTCCTGTTAAGAAGAAAACATTACTTATCTCAAAGTCAGAGGCCTTGTTTAGCCATTTGTCTAGTAGTGGCTTTATTATTTTAGACCTAAAATCTACCTACAGTTCATTATTTTCTTATAGGGGGGGGAGTATATATGTGTGTGCATAGTACAAGGTAAGTAGTAATCAAATTCCTTTTTTTCCATTTTCAATAATGAATTAATCCAACAACATTATGAAAATATCATCCTTTCCCACTGTTTTGCAAAGTAATCTTTGTCATGAAAAAGCAACTAGGTATGCTGGTTTGTTTATTTCTGTCTATTTTCTTCCATGGGTCTCTTTACCTTATCCTTGGGCCAGGACCACTCTCTCTTAGTGCTCTCACATCAGTCTTGATTCCAGACAGTCTAAGTCCCATAACTATATTCTACTTCCTTAAGAACTTTTTCCTAATTTGTACTTTGCATTTACCTTTTTTTTTATAAATAAAATATTTTATCTATATGAAACATACTTACAGAACAGTGCACAAACCGTGAGTGTAAGCTCAGTGCTGTTTCACAGATTGGTAATGCTCCCGTCATAAGCACCCAGTGATCCCAGCTGTCCCTCTCCAAATCATTCCCCCAGCTCTTCCCCAAACTAACTGCTCTTTTATTATCTAAAATATAGGTTAGTTTCTCCTGGTTTTGAAATCATAGAGGTTGAATCGCAGAGTATGGTATCTTTTGTTAGTGGCTAATTTGTTCATAAATATGTCTGTGGCGTTTATCCGGAGTGGTGTGTATTTCCATTTTTGTTTATTTTTATTTTGTGTACTCTTCATTGTGTGATTATAGATTTAACTTATCCAGACTATAGTTTATACCAACTTGTGTCTAGATTTTTGGCTGTTACCAGTACTACTAATATAATCATATAAATAACCTTGTACATAATGTATACGTATCTACATACCTATGTGATGCACATACGTAGGGTAGAACCAAAGTTTATAGGGTGTGTATATATTTAGCTTTAATAGTTAACCAAACTATATGTCTTCTCTCTCTCTCTTTTTTTTTTTTTAAGAGGTATCTATTTTACAGAGAGAGCACACAAGCAGGAGGGGCAGAGGGAGAGGAAGAGAGCTCTCAAGCAGGTTCCACTCTGGGCATCGAGCCTGGGGGAGGGCCCAGCCTCTGATCTCAACTCTGAGATCACAACCTAAGCAGAAACCAAGAGTTGGGCACTTAACCGACTGGGCCACCCAGGTGCTCCCAAAACTGTATTATATCCTCATTCTGCATAGTTTTGTCCAATTTTCCTCTAAATTAACTAATTTGCTCTTTAGCTGAATCTTATCTGCTGTTACATCTCTCTTTATCCGCCTAACTTTCTGTTTCTATTAAGTTTTATGTGTTTGTGGGGTACCTGTCAGTTGAGCGTCTGTGTTTGGCTCAGGTCATGATCCCAGGTCCTGGGATGGAGCCCCGCATCAGGTTCCTGCTCAGCGGGGAGCCTGCTTCACCCTCCTCTTCTGCTCCTCCCCACCACTTGTTCTCTCTCTCAAATAAATAAAATCATTTATTTATTTATTTATTTTAGGTTTCAGTTCTTTGTTTTTAGTGGTTCTTGTGTTCTGTCACATTATTTGTTTCTTTTTCTCATGTATGTTTGCCTAACTTAAATTGGAGCCTTATGTACGCCAATATCGTAGAAGTAGTTTGACCACTGTGGATGAGAGCATGTTTTTCTAGAGGGAATCGATGTTTGTTTCTGGCTAGCAACAGGACTATGGGCTCTAGTAATTCCGTGTTACGTTCATCCAATTAATATTTCAGGTGATTCAAAACTGTCTTTCACATGTTTCCCAAACTACTTTAGTCCTTATTGTCTTAGCATCCATGGGGTTTCCCTTGGGATTCTAACTGAAACCATGATGGGGCCACCAAGTCCCCTCCTCTTCAGAAGCCCAGAATTCTGTGTCTCTCCAGCCACATGAAGCCACTGAGCTCTGTGTTTCTGCTGATATTTGGAAATCATCAGTGCCTCGTTGCAAATGCCATACCATAGGCGGGACTTGCTCCCCGCTTTCACTCCCACCTGAGAGTGGATCCCTTAACTCCTCACTTACCTGACTGGTATCTTCTAATGTCTTCAGACTTTTTTAAAATTCTACTTTTCTAGTTATCTAAGTGACTCAGAATCACCTAGTATTCCACTGCCTTAAACACTACCTTAATCTACAAAATGTTTACAGAAGAAAAATCCAAAATAATACTTTCTAGCTCCCCTCATAAAACCCCCCTAAGGCTGTTAACTAATAGAATCAGTTAGACTTAATAGGGAACAAATTAGGTGAATTATTTCTTGCTAGCCCAGGAGATAATGCTCTATATTTTTCATGGCTTGTTATCCTGTTTAAAGTTACAGGGTTTTAATTATGACTTCAATTCGGTCTTTCAGAAGACACTATGTACATTATTGTTTTACCTTTAGACCCAGAAAGACTTTACTGAACTAAAGATGGAGATAGTGGGGGCGGGGACTGTGTGGTGGTGCCTGAGTGGCTCAGTTAGTTAAGTGGCTACCTTGGGCTCTCAAGTCCTGGGATCCAGCCCTGGGATCAGGCTCCCTCTCAGTGGGGAATCTGCTTCTCCCTCCACCCCTCATGCTCCTGCATTATCTCTCTCTCTCTCTCAAATAAATAAAACCTTAAAAAATAAAAATGGAGACTGGGTCATATCATTTAGTCAACAAAAAGTGAGGGAGGTTTGTTACCACTCTAAAATATTTGAGCAAGGAAATAATTTCTCTCTCTCTCTCTCTCTTTTTTTTTTTTTTTTGCATGGTACACAGGTGGCAATATTACACGTTACTATATTTCCTTTACAATAATCTATAGAAGATAATTATTATTTTGGTAGGGACTATTTTAACTTTGGGTTTTGGGAAATGTAAATATTGCCATCCCCACCCAACTCCAGAAAAAAAATGGTTCATGCCTCATTCAGCACTGTTGGTATGTTTCCACTTTTTATCCTCCTCATCAAAGAATAGGAAACAGCATATACTTCATGCTCCATTAGTATAGAAATTGCTTCATTTCTCTTCATTTCTCTCTCTCTCTCTGTCTTCATACCTTCCTTCCTCCAAAATCAGCTTATGTCACTTAGGAAATGTATTTTGGATGACTGCACATTGAGATGGGTCATTTCTCGCTCAAAAAGGCACATATTTACCAGAATTCTAGTTCTTTGATTTGCAATGAAAACCCTAACTGCCCTGTGGATCAGAAAACTTGTATACGAATTGTGTATTCTCTTTTTTATTAACAAGCTTAAGATATTACATAGAGTCTCTGTCCTCAGGGAGCCCAATACCTTGCGGGTGTCATTCCTTCCTCATCTATGTGCCAGGCACTGCGATCAACATTTGACAGTCATTGAATAAGTATTCACTTAAATGAATGATTGAATAAAAGGAATGGAATGAACTGCTGACTACCAGGTGACCATGGAATTACAATCAAAAGAATTAGATGTTTGAAAGACTTTCCAAGTTATACTAACTTGATGTGCCCCTCTCCGCAGTAAAAATGCCTTTTATATAAGCAAAAGTTCTGGTTTCCTATTTTAACTTTATTGCCTTGGCTCAGGTATGGTGAGACCAGACACAGATCAAGAGAGAGAAACCAAAAAGAGTTTTGCGGTTCTGTCGTGCTCACAATTTCTTGGAGAGAATACAGAGTACCCTGAGTTATCACTCAAAGGAAGGGCTAGGGTTGGTCAGGGGTTAGAAGGAGAGAGATGAACTGTGGACAAGCCTTTATTGTGGTTTCTTCCAGCAGGAAGGGCAAGGCAGGGCAAGCAGATTTAGGACTGGCTAATTTCAATAATTTCAGCAGGCTCTGGGGCATACATGCTGTCCCTGGTTATCTGATACCTAGATCCCATGGGCTTATAGGGCCCTGCAATGGGGGAGTCTAATAAGGGAACTTGTAGAGGATGTTGGCTTTCTCTGCTGCTCCAGAAGGGGAACTGACCCATCTCTAGCCAGGTCTTCAAACTTCAGGACAACACACACACACACACACACACACACACACACACACACTAGTATATTATGGTTCCTTCATTTCCCCTTTCCAGGGGAAAAGTTGTCATCGGCCTTACCAACATATGCTTACTAATTTGAAACTAAAATCTAAAAAAAAAAAAAAAAAAAAAAAATGAATAAAAGAAAGGAAAGAGACAGAGAAGAAAGAAAGAACAGTAATAGGCTAATGACCTCTCCTCTTTCATTAATTCTTCCTTTAGGTAACATTGCAACATTTTTTGTCTATAATCAACTTATTCCTTTCTGCCTGTGTACAGTTTCATATTTTGATATATCTTTGATTCTAAAAGCAATAAAAGGATGAGACAAGATAAAGCAAATTTGAAGAAAAAGATCTCCCATTGCTATCACTCTGATATTCTTTTCTGTCTTCTGAAAAAATAGGGTGTGGAAGAGAAGTAAATGTCTCTGCTCTAGGTTGAATATGCTCCCCTCCCCCACGTATATTTTGAAATGTTATCCCCCAAGGTGATGTTATTAGGAGGTGGGGCCTTTGGGAAATAATGAGGTCATGAGGGCACACCCTTAATGAATGGGGTTAGTACCTTTATAAAAGAGGTCCAAGAAAGCCCCCTTGCCCCTTCTGCCATGTGACGACACAGAAAGAAGGTGACCCTCAATGAGGAAGCCCTCGCAGACACTGAATCTGCCATTGCCTTGATTGTGGCAATCAAGCCTCCGGAACAGTGACAAATTTATGTTGCAAGCCACCCAGTCTATGGCATTTTTGTTATTGTGGCCTAATGTGACTAAGACCACCTATTTCCAAATAACTTAGATAAAGGAATAAAATGTTGCTTAATGGACATGTTACATACTGGATTTGAATTTCCTTTTGTGATGATATTAGAAAACCAAGGAGAAACAATTAGCAAACTGTGTGCATTTTTCTTTTTTTAAGATTCACTAAAATGAAGCTTCTGAATTTTAATTACAGACTTTTCAAAATCTATCTTGGGTTATGTATTGTTATAAAGAAATTTGCTTTCTATGTTACCCAGATTGTTTTCCTTTTTTTCTATAAAGTTTAGCCAGGCAAAAGGAGAAAGGAGAAGGGGAAAAAAAAACCATACAAACATATATACAAACCAACAATGAGTATTATTTTCTTTGATATTTTTCAGTGCAAAATACTGATTTGTCACCTGAGGGGAAGTTTTGTCAGATGGCAAAGACCTCTAGACAATTAAATTTGATGTTGAATCTAACAACTTGTAAGTACTTTTCCTGTAAATATCATGCTATTATAAAAACTGGTTGCTAATGAGGTGATTGACTTAAATGTCAACTCAGTTTCTTCCGAATGTTTGCTTAAGCATAATATTTTTTTTAGAAATATTTAATCATAAATTAGGATTCTACATGGTATGTTGGCATAAATAAGTAGGGACATAAACATGAATATGTGCCACCCAGTTTTCCTTTGAGTATTAGTATTCATGGGGATACAACGCAAAGACTGACTGCCATGATGGCCACCATGTTCAGTCACTATTTGGTAACCTGTTGGGTAACCCAGGGTAGTCAAAAAGCCAAGATTGTCAGGTGAATATAGAGCACATTAGCAAGCTTTTAAGGCAAAACTTTCAGCACTTTTTTGATATCCTGATAATGCCCTCTTACATTTTTTTTCTTCTCATGATATGAATCATGAAGAGTTCACATATTGTATTATAATTATAACATGTATAATGGAGTTGGAGAAAAAAAATGTTATCAGATTTTGAAGAGTACGTTGTGCAGAGTTTCAATTCATTCATTTTTGTCTTGATTATTTAGTCATTCTTTCCACAGGTATGTATTGAGTTTTAACACGTGTCACATATACTGTTAGGTACCGGAGATGCAGAGTTGAAACTGGCAGTTGCTGCCTATGAGGGTGGTTAGTTTCATTGTAGGAAAAATTGATCATACAGTATGACAACCCACAAGATGAGTTTTTTTACAAGTACCCTTGTGTCTTTATGTGATGGCTATGTTGACTTATAGACTAAACATAGAGGATGAGTTATTTGATAAGAGACTTCAAGTTAAATAGTATTTTGTCTTGAGAATCCTGTCCAGCTGAGGATGTAAACAGCCTATGTTATGGTTGCAAAATATTATAAAAGTAAATGTATGAGTAATTCTGGAGTATAGTTTGCAGAATGGAGACAAGTGGGAGATAAGACTGTGCAAAATATTTAATAACTTTGTAAAGGGAAAGCCACTGACAGGATAATGTCAGAGTTAAATGCAATTGTAATACTAATGACTATGCATCCCTTCTATAGGATGGATTAGAGAGTGTGCCCGTGAACCATCCATATACTCTCCAATGTATTGCCTGCTCTTCCTTATTCTGTTTTCTTTTCAGAATAACTGTTTTTTTTTTTTTTGTATGTTTGTTTGTTTCCAGAATCCCCTTTTCTCTGACTTTTAGTGTTCTTCCTTCAATAAGTCACTGTGGTAGAAGTTTGAAGTGAGAGAGAAGTGATGTTACTTCTTACCTTTCCTTTGGTTTCCTATGTTGCCTCTGACAGGGGCTACATTGCTTGTCTGGATCCAGCTCCCATCAGATGGCCTCACCATCCATGGTTCCCCTTCACACTGAAAAACCCCTGCCATGCCTCTGGCTCCTTTTGGATGACTGCACTATGAGCTCTGTTATACCTACTCTCCCTATTGAACATTCAGTTCTGAAGGTGGTAATGTCGTCCTTCTGTTGCTAATCTCTGGGATCCCTCAATTACTCTCTGTTGGGCCTTCTAGTCTTTCCACTACTAATGTAAACAAGTATCTATTTGTTTATCTTTTACGAGATAATTGAATTATCTATACATAACTGAAGTACCTAGAGTTATTTCTGTCTTTGTGCCTGAAAACCTACTAACATCTCTTAGGTTCGTCCTATAAACAGTGGGATTGATAATACAGTAGTCTTTCCTAGTAAGGTTCTCAATATCACTATTAACTATCCAGTGTATTAAAAAAGTACAAGACTACTTAGGCTGTTAAAAATAAAATTAAAATTTTGGAAATTTATAGTAGTAAAGAAGATAGGGAGGATCGCTTAGGATTTGGGTGGATGAGATGAACATTTACTAAAAAAGTAGAATTTACGGATTAGGATTTGGTGTGGTAATAATGTCTTTGATAAGGATATCATGAGATGTGTTTTAAGTTACCTATTACAGAGAAGAAAAAAGTAGAAAAATATAATTGTAGAATAGTTACTATAGACAAATAGTATATTCCAGAGTACACCATTTTCTTCATCATTTCTTTGTATAAATTTAAGTTTGTTTTTATTCCTTTTGCTAAAAGCCTCATCTCCAAATACCATTACACTGGGAATAAGGATTTATCACTTGAATTTTGGGGGAACACAAGCATTTGGTCTATAAAAGCATCCACAGATAAAATCTCCTCTTCTGCGTATTGAAAATCAGTATGTACTATTAGGGTGAATCTTCAGTGTAGGTACAATGTATCTAACTATCCAACAGTTCTTCAAATTGTCAGATTATGATATTGACTATATCGTCTTAGATTGAGTATTTAAAACCTTTTAGTCTGTAAGCAGACTGGTGAGACCCCAGTAGTCAATAGTTCTGCTTGTCCATGTTCTTTATTTTGTTTTTGTATTTGTTTTTACCAAAAATATACTATTTTGAAAGCTAAGACAACTATTTCATGGATCTATATACTATTACTATGATTCTAATTCTCTGTGATGATGAGAGGAATAAGGGCTTAGGTCTCCTCCTTGTTGCATCACTCTAATCCTTCCTCTGTCAACACCGAGGTCTCAAAAGTGACTCATCTGCCAAATTTCAACTCCAGTTTCCTTTCTAAGTGCCTACAGTTTCACTTAGAAATAATATTTACCAAATTCATCATCATCCCATTACATACAGATATACACCTGCTGTATGGAAGGGCAAAGACCTCTCTTGACACATCTGTAGTCAAGGCCACTGAAGCCATGGTCCCTTGTTAATACTTAGAATGGATAAGTATTAATTATAATAATTATAGAGTACAAAATGAATAGTGTTTTAATCTTATTTTAATAATGGTAAAGTGAAGAGCTTTCAGTTATTCTAAATATGGCCCATCTATTTCAAGAAAATAACAACATAAACAAAGAGAAACAACATTTACTAAGCATGTACAGTATACCAGATGCTGTGAAACACGCTAAATATAGTATCTCTAATCCTCTTGTTTAATCCAAGGGACTGGTGCTCAAAATATTGAGTCTGTTTCCTAGGGTCAAAGCAAGATATGAATCCAGCTTTCCTACATTCCAAGTCTTGTTCTTTCTCCTCTGAATTCATTTGGGTTATCTTATTAGAAGTGTTCAAGCATATTTGTTAAAAGTATAAGTGAATTAATGAATGTAAAATAGTGAGATGTATCCTTCTTTGCCAACTACACTCTCACTTTTTTTGGTTAGTAGACCATTAGTTCATAATTTCAGGCCTGAAGAAGAATTTACTCTGGTATGCCTTTGCTAACTAATTTTTACTTCTATATTTTTATATTGTTATACTTCCCTAACTCCTGATTCCTATAGGCTAACAAGGGAATGGTATGGTGAGAAGACATGCCAGTTGTAGGAGGAAAGGGCGATAGATCATGAGTTTGCTGTAGGATAGCAGTGTGAGATGCAGAGTATCTAGGATACATCTCAATGTCTAATCATATAATTCCAATTATCCCCCCCCAAAAAATGAAAACTAAGAAAGTAGCTTCAATAATAACAAAAATAAAAGCATTAACTGACTCGACTATTAACACATTTGCTAAGTCAAAAGATTTCATTCATTTCTTCACATGTTTTCTTCATATTCATAAATACCCTGTGAAGTATTAATTATTGTTATAATTTTATAAATTATCAAACTTATCCTAGAGCTGCTCAGATAATAATTGGCAGGAGCAAGATTCAAATCCACATCTGTCAGACACTACATCTCTTTTTGTAATAATATGGATACATGCCTACTTCCTTTCCTACCAGTAAAGAAATCAAAGCATTTGACAGATATAAGTTGAATTTAAGTTACAGCCCAAACATATCCACAAGAATCAGGGACCTTGAAACCTAAGAGACATGGTTACAAACTGTCAAGATGAGAAATTATGAGATGTTTAGAGAAACTAGCCATATAATACCATCTGAATATTATTTTGGTTGTTTTTTAATGTTTATTTATTGTATTCTTATTGGATCCTGGAACAAGGGGTGAGGAATAGACTGGATTATTCTACATATAACAGGAAATTAATGAACACTGAATATCTACCATATCTCAAAAACTGTGTAGTGTTTGTTTTAAATTACCCCCTATTTAATTTACTAAGAGCTATAAAAATCTCATCCCATTTCACAGATGAAGAAACTGGAGGTCAAAGTGACTTGTTCTAGATCCCACTTCTAATGCTTTAAAAACTAGGACATTGTGATTTCCGAGCCTATGCTCCTTCCACACCTGGGTGCTCATTAGCTAGGGTAAGGACATGGACGGCAGGGAGCTGTGCTGATGGCTGAATCATTGGGCTTGCCCCCTGTTGCTAGTGTGACAGCCATTGGAAATTGTTTGTAGGCTCCAGAGGAGTAGGAAAAAGCCATGACAATAATAATTAGAACTTGTCTGGTGAAGGTTGATCCCAGAGCTCTGAGAACCTAGCAATTTCAACTATCCACCTTAGTTCTTTGAACAGATTTATGGCATTTTTATTTGGAGAAACACAATATTAACAACAATGACAATAACAATAGAATAACACAATAAAATATTACTAACTCTTCATCAAGTAAATATGATGCCCAGTAAGAGCTTGGAAATAAATTGAGCTATGTACAATTGTCAGCACAAATATATGCAAAAAGAATTAAAAATTTGGGCATAAAATGAATGGATGAATTAGAATATATGAAATATTTCAATAAGACAGAAGTTGATCAAGCTCCAAGGTTAATAAAAATATAGAGGAGAAGAGAGTCATCTATGAGGAAGTGGCACCACTTCTTAATTGCCCTCTGCTTTGTTTGGTCTTTTTTTGCACTGTCTGCATAAAAGGCTATAGAAGTATCATGTCTTCATGTCAGATATACTCCCCTTATGTAGAAGATTATAAACATTTTTATCCAGATATCCTTGAATAATAAAATCCTATGACTAACTCTTCTAGTTTCTAGTCTATGCTCACCGAGAAGCCATCTTATTATATTTTAAATTGAATATATTAAGCTAATAGGGAGAGGATATACAGATTACTTCAAAATGAGCTTTCCAGAAGTCCAAAGAGACTACTTATTGTTTAGGTTATGATCATCTCTAAGGTCTATGATTACCCTGAATCCATCTTTACAAATCCCATAAACCCGGAAATAGTAAAGAGTCCAAGTCACTAAGCCTGTGGTTCTGAAGTTCATCTCAAGTTTAAAAGGGGAAAAAGAAAAGAAAGAAATTGGAAGCAGTGTTAACATATTCCAGAGGAAAATGGAGACAGGTGTGTCATTCAGTGGGCACTGGAGCCATGGAGGAAACACCCCATTGCTGGAGAAGCTTCTCAATAAAGGGCAGGCGAAGGCCTGTAAGATAAGCATCCCTGCCTTTTATTTACTGAATTTTTAAGTATATGTTTTATTTTTGAATAATTTCAGATTTACAGAAAAATTTGAAAGACACTACAGAGGGTTCCCACATAACTTTCACCAAGTTCCCTCTAATGTTAACAAATATAACTGTGGTACAGTACTATTAACTAATCTCCAAACTTCAGATGGATTTCCCGAACCCTCCACTAACCCCCTTTTACTGTTCCAGGATCCAAGGAAGGATGCCATATTGCACTTGTTTTTCATTTGCTCTTGTTTTCACATCTCCTCATAAAGCTTTACCAAGACTGAAATCAGGCAGAGGGAAGATTGAGACACACAGCCTACAGGTTTAAGTCTACCTGCAATGCATAACAGAGCAGAAGAGCACAAGATATCCAGCTGGGAGGACAACCGGGACAAGATTAACACATTAAATTATACCCACTCTTTGTATTCACAAATTCTTTGAAGTTTTAAGTCTACTGTACTCTTATCATTATATTAAAGCCACATTTGCATTATATATCATCTCTACAATAACCCTACAAGTTAAGTAATACTGTCTGCAAGTCACAAAACCACTAGTCAGTAAAGTAGGATTTAAATCCAAGTTCATTTGGTACTTTCTACTTGCTGTGCTGAAGCTCTAAAATCAACAGAGCCATCTCTTAACCCAGATATCAAAAGTCCATAGGCCATGCTAAATTCATTACTGTTTTATAACTGTACTTCGATTTGGGCAAATCTCTCCAACTGCTATCAGATCATTCATCTACAAAACGGGAAGAATTTCATATGATCCTAAAATTCATAACTTAAACAAGGTAAACCTGATCTAAATTGTGTTTGCCTTTTGACAGTGTCAGAAGTCCAGCAGCTAAGAGCTGACTTTACCACCTCCCACTCTGCTGACTAAGAGATTGGTCACCATGTTTGGACTGAGAGTCAGTCCTGAAAGCCACACTTTGGTTGTTCAAGATGCATATAACAAAACTCAACATTTCATTCACCCACAAAGAAGGAACAAGACGATAGGCATGTAACAGGTTTGGGAAGATTGATTTCTATGTGAGTTCATCAAAAATGCGCTAGCCTCACGATGATTCCCCATATTCACATGATGGACTCCTAGACCAGATCCAACAGAGCAGCAATGATGGAGAAAAGAGTTTCAGATGTCAGCAGAGCTAAGCAGAAGGAACTGCATGGTCTGTGGTTAACCACCTATTGTCTTTTTGCTGTTCTGTATCCATTTTGTCAGATCCAGTGAAGTTTTCATTTCAGTGACCAAGTTATGTTTGTTCCCAGAAAACCACAACGCACTGAGGTCACTGCACATGGCCTGGGAGGAATGAGATTTTGATGCACAGATTTCTCAAAAGCTTAATGGGCCACGATGGTGACTTAGGATTTTATAATCGCACATCCTACCCTTCAAACCCTTGCTTAAAACCATCATGTCAAATAGAGAGAAAACACTGGGGATAATATCATAATGGATAAAGAGATTAAATTAAATACTTCTGTCTTTGCTTCTTAGGTTTCCATATTCCCACACAAGTCATTAGATGCTCTGTGTTGTCAGTGTCAAAAGAATCACTGATTCTAGAATACACGGATTGTTTGTGGCTTCCCACTTTTTATAAAATCTCAGTTTTGCTCCAGCGCCTTCCCTCCCCCAAGCTGTCCAGCCCTTCTCTGAGGGTAACCTTTATTAGTTGAGGTCATTTACAATGTTCTTATCCTGTCTGACAATGATTGGTTTAGTAACATGCCTATGATATAATTCTCCCCAATTCAGAAAGATGCCACGGTTTCCTGAGAAAGGATTTTATCCAGGCCGATGCTGTTTTTCTTCCCCTTGGATTTGTTATGTCTGGATATGACATTTAGCATCGCAGCATCCTTCTTGCAACCTTGAAGGCAGCCAACCCCAAATTAAGTCACACTGAGTACAGTAGACAAGGAAGATTTGGAAGATCTGTATCAATGATCCCATTGGTTTCTTCATTAACAAAAAGTAGGACACATAAATGTGAACTGGATAACCAAGAACATAAATATTTTTTGACTTTATGTTTTATTCTCTGTATAATAATTTCCAACCTCTAAGATTTGGAATTTCCTGTTAGTTTTGATTGACAAGATAATACATGATGTCATGAAAAGCATCTAATACAGTATCTGATGCATGATGGATTTTAGTAAACCTTGGTTCTCTTTCCTGTTTTCTCCACTGAACATTAGACAACCCAAGGGCAGGTAGTAGTACCATCACAGGGGCTGATAAAAGAACTGAAAAGTGTGTGTTTGAATAAACAGCTTGGGAACTTCTACTACAGAGATGTGAGGAATCAAACATACATTCTTAAAGAAGTTTTGCCAGGAGAAGGGAGACTCCAGTTTGCAGAAGTAACTCTTTGTTAAGTGTGAGGCTTCATTATCAACATAGAGTGTGAAGACGAGAGAAAATTAAAAAAAAAAAACTCACAAAATATCTGAGGAGGCAGTGAAATAGAGAAAGTGTATACCTGCCCAAGAATGACAATTCCAAGGCATTTATTATATGCAATTACCTGTTCCCTGCTTACAAACAACACTCTGAGAGCATCTCTATTTACTCCCCCTTACTAATGTCAAAACTGTAATTTTCACTTGTCTTCTTCTCGTCTTTCATGAATGACCCCTTTTGCTTGGCTGTTGACTTCCATCTCTTTGTTGTTCCACTAATGGCATCCTATAGAAGAAGAGCTTGACAGAGATACCTGGCATGACTGGAAGGTTAGTAGATTCACTATGATTTCCAGTCTCTTTTGGCAATTTGCTCCTCGGCCTTCTGATGACATGACCAACCAAGGTCAACACTGATTGCCTTGTTGTGAGTAGAAGCACGTAGAGTTCTGTTTATTTGCCTACTGTCATTATCGGAAGTGGCTATCTAATCCAGAGGGTGGACCACAGTTATCGGCCATAAACAAAAATCCTCCTGTTTGGGAGACTCTATCTTGTTGATAATTTGCTATATTAACTGAATACATAATTTCCAACTCTGTCCTAAGGCACTAGTGTAGCTTGGGAAAAAGCTATGTCACAATGCTGCCAAAAAAAAAAAAAAAAAAAAAAAAAAACTACAATGAACAGAATTTACTTGTTTTCAAAGCAGTAAGCAGTTTTATTTATTTTAGCCCTTTGTGTGTGACTATGTGAACAAATTATTTAACTGTTGTATTCTCCATTTGGAGAAGTTGAAAATTTAACTGGTAAGACTCTAGATTAGGACAAATAGCCCTGGAAATAACATAAGTCATACTATGTGGCAGACTTTCAGGCTACTTTTCCTGTATCTTTTTTTTTTTTTTTTTTTGAGGCATTTTGAGGATTCTGATATAAAGGGTTAGAAAACACGTTCTGCTGAGGATGGGCTCCACTGTTCAATCACTTCCATCTTATTTGTAAATCTGGATGCAACGTTTTTATCTTCTCTTGAAGACATTTTCTGGGAGGTTGCTTTAACCTGTGCAACCAAATGGGGAATTTAGGAATCTAAGTATCTGTGGCTCCAGCTTAGAACATTTCCTTGGGAAGCTTCAGAGAAAAATATTTTGGAATCTGTAGTCAAACAGGTTTTGGTAAACATCTTCCGTCATTAGATTATTAGCTAAGCGATCTTGAGCAAGACAAACATTTTAAGCATCACTATCTCCATTTTCTAAATAAAGAATCTAATTGTCCTGATGTTTCTTGTTAGCAGTAAATGACTTAATGAGACTATGTAGCACTCGTAAACAGCAGGCATTCAATACTTGTTGCATATAAAAGCATATAAGTTTAAGTTGAAAGTTCTTGAAAGACTGGCCAAGGCAATTCATGTTTTCTCTGGAAGAAATTATTAGGAAAAAGGTATATATGAGGGATATCTTTCAAACTAGAAGCTATAAGAACACAAATGACTAAAAATAGTAAAAGTACATGTATAATTCATTTTTAGTTTGAGTATTTGTCCATAGCAGAATTGCCTCTTAAAAAAAAAAAAAAAAAAAAAAAAAAAAAACTGCCTCGTCTGAGTAAAATGAATTTGAAAGAAAGAAAAGTAATGATTTTCATCCTATGATCCTGGTATTACTAAGTTTTATCTAGTTATATTACAGAAACTATATTTAGATAAGATTATATAACATAATTTTCATATGTTAAATGGGTAATGATTTCATTTTTGCAGAGTTACATTGAAAACTTTTATTGGAATATAATTTTAGCACAGCAACATTTGCTATTTGTCTTTTGTCAACTGCTTGAAGTTGTGAAACATCAAGATATGCTGTAGTTTCAGCATCCCCCCAACATGTCCACTTGCTTGCCATTGAGATCAACACTTCTCATCCTAGCCACTGTTAACCAATGGTCCGGTTTTTTCTTTATATTTTTCTTTTTCCAGAATGTCATACAAATGGAGTATAGCTTTTTTCTGGAATGTTTCATTTGGCACAATGAATTTGAGATTCACCCATGTTGCTGCTTGTAAGAGTAATTTTTTTTTTCATTTTAATTGCTGAGTAGTATTCTATTTGATGACTACATTATCATTTAAAGGATATTTGAGTTGTTTCCAATTGGGACAATTATGAATAAAATAACTATAAACATTTTCATAGAGATTTCTTTGTAAACACTGGCTTTCCTTTCACGTAGATACATAACTAAGAGTAGGAGCGGTGTGTGAAAGTGGCTGTAAAGGCTAATTATGCGTCGACTTGGCTGGGCCACGGTGCCCAGATATTTGGTCAAGCATTATTCTGGATGTTTCTGTGAGGGTATTCTTGGATGAGTTTATATTGAAATCAGTAAAGTGCTTTGTCTTCCTTCCATATGTGGGTGTCTTCCTTCCAACTGTTTCCATCTAAACAGTTGAAGGTCTTCATGGAAAAAAATACTAACCTCATTGCAAGAAGGAATTTTGCAACAGAGAGCCTTCACACTTGCAGCATCTGCTCTTCTCTGCATTTCCAGCTCACTAGAAGTTTTGGACTTGCCTGCCTCTATAATTTCATTAACCAATTCCATAAAAAGAATATCTTTCTATATATATTATATATGTAGACTATATATGCATTCTATACTATATATGTATTATATATATATATATAAATTGATATATTTCTATCATTGATTCTATTTCTCTGAAGAACCTTACTAATATAGCTGTGTACTACTCTGCATTCCTATTTGCACTGCATAGTTGTGTAATTTAGAAGTCATGCAATACTTGTTTATGGAGTTAACTTTTGTGTAATTTAGAAGTCATGCAATACTTGTTTATGGAGTTAACTTCTCTGTTCGTAGGGAAGATAATCATCCTGTTTTGTAAATGAGTACATTAGCACTCATAGGTTTCATGTCCCTCACCATATCCATTAAGTTGTAGAAGTAGGATTCAAATGCTTTTTTTTTTCTCTCTCCTAAGACTACAGCTTGCATCTCTGTTGCTAAGTCAATCTCTGTGCTGTAACATCTGCAAAGAGGATTGCATGACTTGTCATGGATTCTCCATCAGAACATTGAGGTCTAGAATTGCTTTTTCTTTTTTAAAATAAAAGATGTACAACCAGTTTCTATTTCCAGTAGTTAAGAGGTGGGCAGAAAATGGAATTTGTTTCTAGGGGCATCACCATGATGGTTGAAGACAAGTTAAAGTTTCTTTGAGGAAAGTTTAAAGTCATCAAGATCATGTTCTTAGAGATGGAATTCTAAATGCAGGTGGAAGCCTCATGTATCTCTCCACAGCATTAAGGATCTCAATTTCCTAATAACTGGATAAAAGAAGACAAGCACAGAATACTTCTGATTGAATTAATGTAGCTTTAGAGACCTAGCTCTAACCTACTCTTGCAAAAGTGTTCTATTTGTTAATTTCATTGAAAATGGACTGTTCATAGTCTGATTCTCTTTTAAAGACTAAAGCAGTACAAACTGGCTAAAATGAAGACCATTTTATTAGAAACTAAAAAGGTCATTCCCTCTCAAGAGTCTAAGTAAGAGCCAACATGATTCACTATGAGGCTTTACTTCTATAACGTCTCCTTGACTGGGGCAATTAAATGGAGCACAGAAACTTCTCGGTACTGGCTGACTGACAGAGAATGATACGTGAAGGCCATTGTGTGGACAGCCACATTTTGCAAAGTATATACCAACCCAATCCAATCCAGTGGCTTAGGCATCCTTGAGACTCATCAATTCTTACCTCCAACATTTTAAAAACTACACAAAATTACTCTTTCTCTTTTCTTTTGGAAAGCTTAATAACTTTCTCCAAAGATGGTAAAATATTTTATTAATTCCTCTTAGTAAAAAAAAAAAAAAACAAACAAACAAAAAACAGGTATTTGTTGTTCAACTCTTATAAGTTCTTTATGCTTCCATCTACATCTAGGTTTCTGAACTTTGGCATTATTGAAATTTGAGGTTGAGAAATTATTTGGGGAGGTTCTCTTGTGCATTGTAGGATTAGCGCCTTCCTTAATTCCTCCCTGTCCTCATTAATTGATTTCAAAAAACTGTTTACTGAGTGTTTACTATGTGAATGGACTTGTGCTCAATTCTGTAGATAAGAGAAATAAAATAAAACACTTCCAGTTCTCGAAGAACTTTGAATTTATTATTTAGAAAGAAATGTTTTAATCTGATGCCTATCTTAAATACTTTTTTGACTACAAAAACATTATGTGTAAGTGAATGTCAGTGACTGGCTTTGTGGATGCACGTATATCTTACGCTATAGCTGGACAGTAGATAGGTATTCAAAGTTTGATAGTATTTCAGAAGCTTCTACTTTAGAAGATCTATCTTTCAATACCCCTATGTGGACACTCAGTTATTTACTGTTTCTATATTAAATATTTAATATTATCTCTTCTCAAAACTGAGCTGAAGTTATGTATACATATATACACTGGATTCCATTGTAATACTCTAAAAATTAGATGGTGCTAATTTTTCAACTGTTCGAGCTCTGGTAAACAATGAGTGACCAAACTGCACTGAATAACATCCTCCACAAACTATTTAGAATAAATAACTTACCAAGTTGATAGCCTTGCCAAAAAGAATTGCATCTATGGCTGACTGCTACCTGGAACCCTGCTGTCTTGAGCATTTTTTTAAAGAACTCAAGGTATGAGCAATGCTTTGTGCTTCTGAAGGATGTGTCAAAACTGAAGTAGACATATGGTTCTGATGGGGTGCTTGTCTAAGCAGGCTTCTGATAAAATTGAGACTTCTATTTAGGTGTATATGGATTGGGAGTGAGGGAGCATGATACATTCTGTGTGTGTTTGCATGAATGTGTCAAAGTCCTTCTGACAAAGCACATGTACAAGAATTATTTGTGTCTTGAAAGTTGAGATCCTAAGAACAAAATAGATGATGTAGGAATATATATCCTCCCCAAAATACATGAACCTGTAAATCATTACCAAAACCAGTTCATTTGGGATCTAGCCACTCACCAGGACAATTTCTAGAACATTCAGGATTATCCCAAGCATACTTACCTACAAAAATTCAACTGAAGTATTTAGCACAGATAAAGAAATATGTGGTAGATTCTACATGAAACACGATGGAAGTTAATAAAACCTCTTTAAACCTCTATGGGATTATGTATCAAGTATCCTGAAGATGTCATATTCTTAAAGCTAAGAAATCGTTTTTTAAGACATGTTTACCAATAATATATATTACCGAATATATATTATATATGCATATTATATTATAGATACTATACAAGAGTATACAGCACTGTATATGTGCGTATATGCAGTATTTCGCACTGTACAGTACTTCCTGCATATATATGTCAAGTACACATGCATAAATATGCACCAAGAAAGATTCACATATGGTGATGTATTTACAACAAAGACTGTGTAATTATCACCTATTATTTGATTTTTAGTTTACATGAGTTTTGATAAATTTAATTTATGAATTATATTATCATACAGACTTTGTTTATGTTACAATACTATGAAGCCATCTCAAACATTATTTGTATGTTAGGCAAAAAAATCACAGTTATATATATATATGTATGTGTATGTATATATATACAAACATAGTGCATATATATTATGTGATATTATATGTATTATGTAGTATATAATATGTATTATATATTACATGTTTAGTATATACATTGCAGTATACAGAAAATAATATTCAGTATGTTAGAACTATGAATAATGTTATTAGAAAAATACTGAATATTTTTGGATGTTGGGACTGATTAATCTATATTTTTTTACTTTTAAAAATGACGTGGAATTTTCATTTGTGTCTGTTATAGTGAAGAAAAATAATAATGCATCTACTAAAGAAAAATAAAGGGAGAGTAATTCTCGGGGAAAGTTCTGTAAAAAAAGTTTATTGGACTCTGTTGAAGCCTATGTAAATAAATCTAATTCCTAACTGCCAGGAAAGCATCAGAACAGTGTTGAGAGGTTGATAGACTTTGTTATCTTCTACAATGAAGAGAGAAGGAGAAGAAATATTTAGGAAAATGAACAATGGACGTATGGGGGAGAAAGGGGAGCTCCTTGCTAGAAAATCCTGCCAGAGAGAGGCTGATAGCCTAACAGTGCTCTTTCCTCACTCACTTTCACAAAAGGAGGCATTACAGGGGAAGGAATCCTCCTTATTTATCCTTGATTCTTGGTCAGGATTAATGAGGCTTTGGGAATGGGGCACCTATTAATGTAGGAATGGGGACAGTGTAGAACCCTGTGTTAAAAACAGTATCCCTGAGTTGTAGGCTATTTCTTATCTTTTAGTAATCTTGTGAAACACAGAGAGCAAAATGCCTGGCCTGATGCACTCTTAGTATTGTTTCACAATGGAAATTAAACTATGCGTGTGTTTTAAAACTGAAAATTGCTCCTAAAGCTGAACTTTTCTGAACACACCAATGTTAGGTTGTGATGATGAGGTCCTCTCCTAGGAAGGAGTTAACAGAAGCATTTGTACAGAAGTGGGCCTTCAAGGACCAAAGAAAGGTTTTAATTGGGGTTTGAAGTTGCCCAATTACAGCCTTTTGAATGAATCACAGGCAAGGTCTGCTAATCTCCTTCTTAGGGCATGGCCTCAGGTTGTTTAGCGGGTAGAGAAGAGAACAAAGAGGAATTGTTTCTCTATGTGGGTTATTAAATGAAAGATGGCCCCGGTATATCACAGCCATAGGAGTAAACAAACTTCTCATCCCTTGTCTCAATTCAGGTTTTTTTTTTTTTTTCTTTGTTCAAATAAATCCAGAAAATACACAAAAGGTTTTTACTTCAAGGGAGTTGAAAGAATGTCCTTTGCCTCTTTGTCACATTTGGCCTTTGTTCAGTGGACAATCAAAGAAGCAGAGTTTTTTTTGTTGTGTTCTGTTTTGTTCCTTTCTTGTGTGTTAGACTTCATCTCTGTCAAATAACTACTAAAATTCAAATCTCGGAAAATATGTCTAAGAAAACTCTTTTATTTTTGTGAAGTGACTGTAGATCCTAAGTATCTGTCCTAATTGCTTAAAAATATGGACAAACTCTCTCCCACTCCCCACCCCTAAAAATAGGCAGTCTGTTTGCCATACCTTGTGCCTGTGTGATCACTATCTGACAACTTAGAACATGCTCACAACTAGCACATACCCCGTACTCTAAGTTCCAGACAAACCTTGTATAAATCCTATATTTCAAAGGGGTCTGACAGTCTAGTGCAAGTTCCCTTACCTTCTTCTGAACTTCCCCATGACAGTGTCCATGTTTCCATGGCCAGGAAGGTTCTCATCTTCTATTTGACCCAGAACACAAAGAACTATGATTTAATATCCATTTCTAAGATCCCTGAGTAAAGGAAATCAACAATGAGTATTACTTCAGCATACATTCTTCTCGGATAGAGCCCTTATTCACCAAATATATGTAGTCTTTTAATTCTCTTAGTTAAGACATATATATTCCCTTAAATGTAGTAACAATTCCTGAGAGTCTTCACAGACTATTTTTACCTATAATGAAATCTTAGGATCACCAAGTTTCAAGTTTCACTCATACAAGATCACATAACTAGTAGATGTCAGAGTTGGGATTTGGAACTAATTCTATCTTCTTCTATAACTAATGAAATGATAACAATCATTTCACTTTCTAAGCTGACGATGGAGACAGTGTTTTATATTCATAGACCATATCCTCTGTATGCCAGTCCTTCTGGAGTCTTGGCTTCAGAACAGAAGAGGAGGAAGGGACAAAATTTCCATGCACTTAATACCACTAAATACCAAAAGAATACTGAAGTGTGTGCACGCATCTGTCTCAGTGCAATACATGTGAATGTGAGGAAGTTGCACCATCCAATTTAATGGAGCTAAAATATAAATCTTCTCTCATCCAGTAACTTACTAAATCACTTAGGAAAATACTGGTGCTATTTGCTTTTTTGTTTTTGAGTGATTCTCATGCCCTGTTTTGGGAAATTCTATGGCCCAGTACAATGAGGAAGGATTTGAAGTGCACTTGATTTGGGTTGCAGTAAATGAATCCCATAATCTGTGTATTTTTACATAAGTTATTGTATTGCTTTTTCGTGATTTAC
This sequence comes from Canis aureus, assembly GCF_053574225.1. NCBI lineage: Eukaryota > Metazoa > Chordata > Mammalia > Carnivora > Canidae > Canis > Canis aureus. Next base: position 2,151,711 of record NC_135613.1, read on the forward strand.
TTCACCTTCCAATGAGAATAAATGCTTCACGAGGTTGGGATAGAATTAAATGAGATAATGGATGTAAAGAAAATTTATTCTGAATAAATGTAAGTTTCTTCACACTTCATAAATTTTAGAGACAGCATGTATTAATTTTTAAGTACAATTTAAAATTCTAGGCTGTCCAGCTGTCAAGTAATATGCGTCCTCTTATAGTTTGATAAATCATTTCTTATATACCCCCCATGCTTGTTATAATAAATATCACAGAGGAGTTATTTAGTTACTACTAAATATACTTAATAACACTAGATTTCGTTCACATGGTCTCAAAAGGGGTATATTTTGAGATAATGCCTCTATTGTCACCAAAATAATTGTCTCCTTTCTGTAGCCATTTTTCTCCCATCTACTTAGACAAATCCATTCTGGGGGTCCTTAACCAACTGCTTAGAGTATATTTATCTTTGCTTCTTAAAATTAAAGGGTCTTGCCTTAGGTTAGATTTGTAGAAATGAGGGTCATTTTTTAAGAGAGCGCTTCTAAGAGAGAGAAGTAAAATAGTGAAAAAATGGGACAAGAGGAAATGGAGAAAGTTTGGTATGAGGAAGAAGCCCAGCAAAGGTGACATTTCATAGTTTCAGCCTCAGCCAATACCTATGTAAGCTCTGGAGTGTCCAAACTCTGGGAAAGGAAGCTAGGTTTTCATAGTCCTAGGTTAGCTTCCTTTAATCTATCATTGGTTTTAAGCCATCCCTGGTTGGATGTAGAGGGATGACAAAAAACCAGACAATTCTAGTTTGTGTGCTTTCAGGGAGAAGCAGCTCCAATACACAAAGGCTGTCTTGAAAGCAGTTTGCAGGACGAGAGAGAAGACAGATGACAGAGGGACACAGAGAACAGAGAGTAAGTCCCTGGGGGTTGGGGCTGCACAGAGCATTGACAGCGCACACCACTGGTCCCAAAAGAGACCCAAGCTTGTTCCAGGACCTGTCTCATGTTTACCCTATGAAAATTTCACTGTGGAAGAGTCCTAGACAAAGTCTAAGAATAATGACTTAATTTTCTAAACGCAGCCTTTCAGAGAAGAGAAGGGCAAACCTTTAAAATAAGAGAAACTTTGGCATGGAAGTGCAGGGAGCTTTCTGAAAGTTAGATGTCCAGAACCATCCATCTGTTTGTCATACAATTTTTATATCATGTCTTATCCTGCTCAGTCCCAGACTTCCTAGGCTGGTTCACATAGCAGCAATACTAATAACAAAATCCACATGGCACTTGATGGTTTACAGAGTATTTTCCCTCTAATTGTCCTAATTGAACCTCTCACAGCCCTTAGAATCTGTCAAGTTCCAGTATTAGAGCTTACATTTTGCAGCCAGTGAAGCCCAAGTTCACAGAGGTGGTGTGATTTATTCAAGGTTACTCAAGAATAAAGTAGCAGACCTGGGGCTTATATTTATCATTTTGTCATCAAATCCCATCTTCTTTCCTTTCATATGTAAGCAAGGATGACCCTCAGTTCCTAACATGAGGTGACTGCATACACACAAAGAAATTATATTTTTGTAGTGTTTGTTTTTCCTTCTGTGAGGCCAGTTCCTATAGGTCAGTGGGATGACCTCAACAGAAGCAAAATAACTTCAGTCTTGAACATTTTTCCGTGTCCCCAGTATTTCCTCTCTCCAAGCATTTGTCAGCTTCAGTGTATTGATAAGTAATTACCTATATTCCAGGTGGTTGGGACTTTCTGCAATGACAAAGTATTGACTGGATGTGTTTGGTGACTTTTAAAATTCCACTACCTAGCTCTACCCTATGCTGTTGAATGAAGCAGTAGATTAGGCCATAGCAGAAGGTCAATAAAGGTAAGCATTCATTCCTGCCCTTATTTCCAAAGTGCAAGCTTGCCCCAGTGTCTCTTTCATATGTATTAATGGAAATTTCACCACCAAAGATTTGCCTTTTTGGTGATGAATCCTCCACTTTCCATTGTTTAATGAAGGGTGTCTTTTTCCTTCCCCTACCTCTTCTCCATAGGGCTAAAATGAGAGAAAGCAAGTACTTTTTTGAGCAGTTATTTTAGCAAGGCTATTTTTTATCTGTCTGTCTTCATACTGGCAGAGGGTACAGTCAAGAGTTAGAAAGAAAAACAGCAACCGAAGATGGGATTGTCTATGATAGAGATGGCCATCAGCCAGCCACAGGATAAAGTTCAGGTCTTTTAATTTCCTACTCTTTGTGGCAACTATCTAGCAGAGTGGCTGGCACAGGGTTGACCCAAAGACAAGCCTTCCCATTGAGGAGAGTATATTTTAAAAGATTACACACACACACACACACAAGCTTATAAAATTTGATGTAAACAAATTGAAGAGACAGGCCAGTGTCAGCTAATCCAAGGAAGATGTCATATTATTTTCCAAACTATGATGAATTCTCGAAAATGTAACTATTAGGCAATAAGAGAGGTATGATAACACCTCTGCAAAAGGGAACTGCATGAACAAAGCTATTGAGAGGCTTTACAAGGTGATGATGACTAAACTGAGTCCACCTTTGTGGAAGTTAGCTGGTAAGCGAAGGTAAAATGGGAGAATGATGAGCCGGTATAATGGTATTGAAGGGCAAGGTGGGTCGTTCATTATTGATCAAGGTTAAAGTAGGAGGACACGCTTGACTGGAGTGAAAACTTGAGAGGCGTGCAGGTGCCAGGCCCTGCAGAGTTTGCATACCATACTAAAGAGCTTGGACTTTGTCTCAGGCAGTGTGGAATGTTGTTCTTTTTTTTTTTTTTAATTTTTATTTATTTATGATAGGCACACAGTGAGAGAGAGAGAGGCAGAGACAGAGGCAGAGGGAGAAGCAGGCTCCATGCACCAGGAGTCCGACGTGGGATTCGATCCCAGGTCTCCAGGATCGCGCCCTGGGCCAAAGGCAGGCGCTAAACCGCTGCGCCACCCAGGGATCCCGAATGTTGTTCTTAATAACCAGATTTTCAGAAGGCTTGGCCAAGAGCCCCCATAGCTATGTTGGCCATGGAAATGTTAATGTACTAAATCATAAGCACATATACACAGTAAATGCATAAATGCATCTGTCCAGTGCATTAAGTATTTTCTAGACATACTGAAATGCAAATAATTTTGATATTGACTCATTTCTTCAAGGGAAAATAAGGAAGAGTTTTGTAGATAAGCTAATGAACTTGGGATAATGCAAAATAAAGGGTGCAGAATATAACCATTTTGGGTGATGGCAGGACTATGAGGAAGGGGAGAGTGTGCAAATGTGGAGAGAAAGGTGAAGCATGATTGAGTCTGGCAAAAATTTAGAAGTGATGACATGTGAGCTGGTGCAGTAGCTGGAACAATGTGCTCTTGATAAGGAATTCCACTACTTTTTTGGAGGAAGATGTATTTCAGAGGTAGGAGAGGGGCAGTGTCCAGCAATTTAAATAGCAGAATAATAGAATTCAGTATTGAATTTTAGAAAGGCCACCTTTTCCCCAAGCAATCTGGGGAATGGGTAGCCTGATGATTGACTAGAGGCAGAGTCTAGTACGTATGCTCTTAAAATAGTCCAGTTGAGAAATCCTTAGTTCGGAATTAAAAGAGGTGTGAGCAGGGATAGGCAAGAGGCAGTAGATCTCATTTATGTTGGAGAAAAATTATTTACATTGAGGGTTAATTGAAAGTGGGGCTACTGAAAGAATACATGGGGATAAAGCTCAAAATCAGTGCTTTATCGGTGAGGGCCTGTGTGATCCTCCTTATCAAGATGAATAAGGTTAGGACCCTCTAAATTAGGTGTTTAGTGTTTACTAGGGCTATTGTTCAGTTTGGTGCTATTAATTTTGTGTAAAGCTAATGGACCAACTATACAGAATCTGCCTTAATCCAGCTACCATTCCTCCCTTTTGATACCCCCAAGGGAGAGATTCATAAGGACTCTTGCCCAGTGGGAATCCCAGTATCACTTTCTTATTATTACTGCTCAGTGCCAGACTCTGACGAGTGGGGATAGGGGATACAGTTTGGACTTGAGGCGGAAGGTAGATAAGTATTCCTTGAACTTAAAGCCAGAGTTAACCTCGATTCTCTGTAGAGCTTGAGGTGCCTGTATAGCCATTGCACAGGCTGGAGGAAAACAGGAGAGAGAAGAAATGAGCTAGAGATGTGATGGCCCTGTCTGACCTCAGGCAGTACAGTGAGCAACAGAGCCCCAGGAAAAATCACATGGGTAAACTTAAAAACAAAGCAAACAAAAACAAACAAACAAAAAAAAACTTATTTTGGAAAGTTGTGAATATACATAAAAGCAGAGAGATTTGTAAAATGGATTCTAGTGCATTTATCATGGAGCTTCAATTATAAAAATAAAAACACTGATGTTTCATCTACACATCAAGCCATAAACTATTTTAAGGAAGATCTAGGACATCTTATCTATTTACATGTAAGCTCATCCGTTTATATACTTAAGGGATAGCATCCCCCCACCTTAGTAAGATTCTAATCTCTTAGAGATCCTATCCAAACACATTAGCCTTGTCCTTCTCTTTGGACAAAGATGGGATGTGGGGGTAACAATCTCCTCTCAACTCCACACATACACAGGACACCCAGAAGCACATTATACACAGAGCTTACAGTTTCAGCTTCACCTGGAAGAATTTTAAATCAGTATCTGAGTCTCACATTCAAACTGTAATGCTGCAAAATAAAGGAACACAGGAATTTATGTGGAAATTTTGTTCAGAATAATTTGTAGGAATTTGCATAGCAATATTTTTCAGAAGTGAAAAATTAACCACAGTATATTGCCTTAAAAATCAAAACAAAACAAAACAAATTTTCAGTTCTCAAGCCTGTTAGATTTTTTTCAATCCAATATCACAAGCAAGATATTGCCTTTCTCACAGCTACAGAATTAAAGTAGATGGGAGGGGAAGCCCGTAGTGGTGAAGAAGTGAAATCCAGAGTGGTTGAATATTAAGCTTTTAGCTCTGATTTTATTGACAACAGAGTAGATTTAGACAGAGGGCAACCCAAGTCACAATGAACGATGTAATGCGTACCTATGATAGGTCTACTTATGAACAACTGGAACAGTTCTGAGAAATAATAGACATTCTGTTGGTAATTATCATAATCATTATTTTAGGGGTGCTATTAAAATTTTTCCTCAGATTTGTAGTACATTGTAGTGTTTTTCATATTTTAAAGTAAGCCATTCATGACAAATTGAATAAGGACCAAATGAATAGCTGCTGCCTTATTGAAATATGGAATTTTCCACATTTTAAATAGCGGTTGGTTGTACTCTAATAATAGGCGTGACGTGTTCTGATTGGGTGGGGGTCAGTGGCATGGGCAGTGAAAGAGATCACCCATGGTAAAACAAAGGAGATAGAAGTTTATTGAAAAAGTGCAAGGGAGCAGTGGCACAGCAGCAAAGGAATGACTGTCTGCCACGAGGTGGTGGTAAGGGGCTATAGTCATAGGGTGGAGTGAGGAAGTAGAGAAATACATGGAATCTTCCCTTTTTGGGTCATCTTAGGAAGTGTCCTGGTTGTAAATTTGCCCATTGGTGAGTTAGGGCCTATGGTGGTTTCAAGGTGGGTTGCTTAATAAGCCTTTGTGTATTCAGTTCGGTGGTCACTGTGGGCCCGTTTATCTTGCTCAAGCTTCCATTGCTCAAGCTTGTTGCCTAAAACTGGCCTCTATGTTCCCCCCTGACAGACCAACAATAATAAATATCTGGCACTCGGGTGCAAGTCTTCAGCTGCTTCATGTTGGATGAGGGGGCATGTTATCCCTATATAAATTTGTTGGTCCATCAGGGGTTCAGCGCAGTTAGAGATCAGAGCATGGTATGTTTATGTGCTAAAGGGCAATTTCAGTCAAACTCCATGATGACCTGGTCCATGGTCTTTAGCAAGAGGGGATTCTGTGATGGTCTGGGCTAGAATCCTTGTTGGATCATCATTTTTTATGTAGAATTGTTAGATTATAGGAGAGACAGATTTAACAGATTAAAGAGGGGTGACCAATAATGAGGAGTATAAGAATTAAGGTGGGGTCCTTAGAAGGGAAAAAGCCAGGACAGCTATGATCAGTTTTTTGTTTGTTTGTTTGTTTGTTTTTTTCCTGGAAAACCATCACTGGGTTGCATGGTCCCAGAGGGAAGAAGCCTGTTTAATCAGACTGTGAATATTTTCTTGGATATGTCCTGACTGATTGATCCAAAAGCTACATTGTTATTTTAGCATGGCACAGATACCCCCTGGCCTACAGCTAGGAGATCTAAATCATTATGGTTCTGTAAAACAAACACAGCTAAAGACTCCAACTGTGTTTGTATAGTTAGGATGGATTTAGCTATTGTTTCTAGGCTTTTTGTGACCTCTCTATATAAATCATGATAGATGATGCATGAGGTTGTAATACCTCCCACCCCAGTTCCAATTTCTGCAGTTATTCCTATGCCAATGAGAAAGGAGATTAAGTGAATAGCATGTTCACTGGGGTGAGGTGCATCTGATTAAAGGAAGGGGCATGGGAGTGTCCTCTGGGGTATCAGAATATTTGGGGAAAGCATCACAATGATGCAAGTTCCAGTCCAATTGGTGGGGAGACAGATGTGGATAGCAATACGTAGAGTGTATCTTTCTAGGACTTTAATAGCAACTAGAGACAAGCTCATTGTCTTTGATAAAAGCAAGATTGGATTTACTTTTTAAATATTTTATTTATTTATTTATTTATTTATTTATTTATTTATTTGAGACAGAGAGAGAGAGAGAGAGAGAGCTCACATGAGCAAGGGGAGGGGCAAAGGGAGAGAGAGAATCTCAAGCAGACTCTCGGCTGAGTGTGGAGCCCGACATGGGGCTTGATCCCATGACCCTGAGATCATGATCTGAGCCGAAATCAAGAGTCAGACATTAACGGACTGAGCCACCCGCGACCCTTGGATTAACTTTTTCAGTAGAGCAACCATTATTAAAAACTTCTTATATGTTCTAACTCACTTAACCCACATTTATCCCCATAAGGTGGTTTTTAATATCTAATTGTAGAGGGAAAACACTGGCCAAGTAGTATATCAATGCATCTCAATTGAACTTACTGTCTTGTTCTAAATTTGGTGCTCCCTTTTAGATATCAGTGTACTCAGTATGTTATTCTTTTTAGGTGAATAATCTTCTCTCCCTGTCTTAATAACTCCTACTCATCCTTCAGGTATTAACTCCTTTATTACTTCTTTTGGGAACAGTTCCTAGTTTTCCTTCTCCTAGGCTATTAGGTACACAGTCTTCATGCTTTCATATTCTTAGTAATTTTATTTATAAATGTTCATATTAAATGGTAAAACTCTCATAATCCTCTTCTAATTAACCAAAATATTGGTTTAATCAACACTGTACATTTCCTGAGTAAAAGCATAGACACACAGCCAATGGACTCCTCCAGAATGCCTTGGTGATGTGTTACTGCTGTTTGCATTGTTTGTTTATTCAAATATGTTATGTTTGTTTCCAGCCCTATTTATTCCATTTGCACTTTTCATTGCAATTATTTATTATATTTCATTGTGTTTATGCAATATTTAATTACAGTACAAGAAAGAATTGCTGTATTTATGAAAACAAATTGGAATATTTCATAAAGACACAATAAAGAATGTTGAAAAAAATAGTCCTATGTTAGGTGAGGAAGAAGCAATATCAAAAAGTGGGAGAAATTCCAAACTGATGCTGTACTTATTTTACATGTGTAAGTTCTCATCTCTCTTTGATTACATTAAAATTTGAAAAGAAATTGGATGGGGAGAATCGTGCAATAAAAGTAAGTTTGATGTCTAATCAATAAGCATATATCTTGCAAAATATATTTTCCTCACATTGAAAGACTAATGAATGTAAATGTTTAAATTAAAAATTGTGTTTGACATTATATGTTCTCATTCATTTGGGGAATATAAATAATAGTGAAAGGGAAAATAAGGGAAGGGAGAAGAAATGTGTGGGAAATATCAGAAAGGGAGACAGAACGTAAAGACTGCTAACTCTGGGAAACAAACTAGGGGTGGTGGAAGGGGAGGAGGGCGGGGGGTGGGAGTGAATGGGTGACGGGCACTGGGTGTTATTCTGTATGTTAGTAAATTGAACACCAATAAAAAATAAATTTAAAAAAAAAATAAAAATAAAAATAAAAATAAAAATTGTGTTTGAGATGTGGAATACTCATTATGATTCCCAGTTTAAACATGTTTTTAGTCTTGCTAACCATATTACCAAGGTTCAACAAATGGTGGATACTAATATGATTTAATTCACTAGAGTTTAACGGAGGGACATTTGCAGACGTTGAGCAAATTTAAGGAAGTAAACAATGGATAGTGAAACATCTGACTTCTGGTCATTGGATGACATTTCCACACCGAGACCTAAAAAGGCAAAGAATCAAATGGTGTTACAAGAGCCGGGCATGGTCGGGAGGCTTGAAAGAGAAGCTACTTAATATAAGTTGTGGTAATAGGTAAAGGAATTAAGCCCTTGCCAGAACCACAGTCATGTAAGAAAACAGATGAGAAAAAAATATCCTGATTTCTCTTTCCACTGACTCTCCAGTTTCTGGTTGGTGCTGCCCAGTGGCCCAATTCAACTGGTGTCCAAAGGAATCTGGATAATGCAGTCTGATTGTTTTCAGTCTGTTGGGCTTACAGCAAGGCAGAAAAGATTGAAAATGGATGTGGGTGAGGGGTGCCTGGGTGGCTCAGTTGGCTAGCCATCTGCCTTTGGCTCAGGTCACGATCCCAGGGTCCTGGGATCAAGTCCCACATCGGGCTCCCTGCTCAGCGGGAGTCTGTTTCTCCCTCTGCCCCTCTCCTTACTTGTGCTCTCTCCCTCTCTCTCTCTCTCTTAAATAAATGAAATGTTTAAGCAAGAAAAACCAAAATGGATGTGGATGGTAAAATCTCCAAAATTCCCCACTGTGCCCAACTACCACTGCTTATCATGATGAGCAAGGAGGGTTCCCCCAGTGCATTTCCCATTTACCTTCCCCCATTAGATTATAAACCCTGTAAAAGGAACAACATTCTCAATTGGCACGTGCTATGGTCGTCACCTAGTAAGTAGCTGCATAGTACAGTCAGTCAATCGATGTTAGTTGACTTACTAATACTTAGAAGGAAGAGAAGTTCAGCTTTAAGATTGAACTGACCTTCCCTCTTGATATTTTTGTAATGCAAGATCATCGTATAGGTTGTAACAGGCACTGGCTTAAGAGATTGAATTCTGACCATCAATTAAGTTCTTACAAATACAAGAAGAGTGATCTGTCAGATTTGGCTTTGATTACTAGCAGCATGTTATGGATTTGAACCAGTTACACATACAGGAAAAGTACCATAGGTAAGGCACTCAGCTATATGGTCGTTTTAGTAGAAAAGTTAATTAGTTCCCAGGACAACGCTCTATCTTTTATCATTCATCATTTCTTTTCTTTCCTCTTCTACAACCTTATGCTAATCTATTTCACTATACCCACGAAATAGCTCCAAAAAATAAATTATATACTCTCACCATGCGGTTGATTCATAATGCTTCCCTAGAAGAAAACAACTTGAGTAAAACTCTGGGAACCAGGTATTCGTGCATTGTTTCTCCCAATTTATTTGATTTTCTGCCCTTGTTAAAGCACTTTATCTATTCGTTGACATATCTCTGTAAGCATTAAGGCCTAGAAAAGTATTTTTATGCCTTAGATAAGGTAGAGAGTTAACAAATCTGATAAATATATTGAAAAATAATAGGATGGGATGGGAAACAGGTTTTACTAGACATAGACTATCAGATCTTAGAAACCTCTTAGCTACTTCTTGCCCAGATCCATTATTTGCAAATGAATTTTCTGAGCCCCACAAAGAATTATATTGGCTATGAAGACACAGAAACTCATAACAGAAAATTCATTTCATCTTCGGGATTTCAAAATTTCTCTTTTCTATGTGGGTTCCTTTATTTTCCGGATCCTACTCGCAGAACACTAACCAAGATACCGAGATGGGATTTCATTTGACAACAAGAGATCTCGCTGGGAATGTTTAAATTTAAAACCAGTTTATTCCAGTCTCAGGGAATTTTAAGTGTCTCTTTCTATATCATCTTTCACTTCATATCTCATGTTATTTGTATGCCTTTTATAGGCTCCCCAGGAGATTAAGCTCCTATTATGCAGTGATTGTGTTTTAAAAATATCTCCTCAACAGTGAGCAAAATACTTGGCAGTTTGTGGGAACAAGCAAATGCAACAAAATATACACCCCAGGTCCTTACTCAAGGTTTCTTTCACTATTCTTTTTCACTGACGAGTTTTCTGAGCCCCTTTCTACAACTTAAACAGTTTCACATTGCAGTTTTGAAGGAAAACGTCTAACATAAATACAAAATAATTTTGCTTCTATCGCTTACTCTGTGTTATTAAATGAGGAAAATGTTAAAACAATTAACACATGGAAACGAAAACCTCATTCACATTAAGCTCAAAAGTTATTTCCACAAAATTAAATAAGTTAAAATAGTCATGACTTCTTTACAATTCCAAAGATTAGATCAGGGAGTTTGGGTTCCCCCTTTGTTCCTCCAAGTTGTGTTCAGAGCGATAGAAACATGTGTTTACAAATTGTTCTTTTGTATTTTCTACTTATCTGAGCCCCCTAGATGGGAGTTTAAGCAAAGGAATTACGGGAAAGTAACTTACTCTGACAGCTAAGCATGCAGCTGAGCAAGACCCAAGTAGCTTGGAAGGGAAGACCTTTAAACGCACCAGGGCAAGAAAAGGCTGTTGCTCTTCTTGGTAACAGCCCTGAGTAGGTGGATCAAAGGGCAGAGGGAACTCAAGCAGACGTCACCACCAGGAGATGGGGCCAAGGAAAGTCAAGACAGGAGCACTGGTAAACCTGTGTAGATAATACCTGAATCCAGAGAGGCAGTGTTATTGGGAGGATGGGTAAGTGGGGATTGCAAAAGATGTTCAAGACCAAACCTTTATATCTGAAGCTATAAAAGTACCTAGGTTCTTATCTGTGGCACTAGATTCTGCATAATGGCTCCTATGAAGTGTTTCATTTTCTTATATAGTCACTATTTAAGAAATCAAATACACTATTTTTAACGTTGAAACACACACAGAGACATGCACACACATATGCACACACATACCTTTGTACATGAATGTAAGTGAATAGATTTTCAGATCAGACATGGCAAAGAGGTTTCACCATAGGTGGTGACAATGAATATTTAGTGGAAGCCTGCACATCTCTGTTGAGAGAGATTCTAAGACTAACTGCAGAAATTATGAGAAACACACACAGATAGGCACACGTTCGCATACAGGCATTTTGACAATACCTATCTCACATTTACTCTATGTCTATCATGATCCTAAACACTTACAAATATAAACATGTTTAATTCTCATAAAAATTTAAAATTTAGATACTGTTAGTACCATTTTAGGGACGAGAAAACTGAAGCATTCAAGGATACATAGTTGTGAAGTAGCAGAACCAGATTTTGAATTCCGGACCTCCAGCCCCAGGTCTCACGTGGTTGGTCACTGTGTTAGACTGCCTCTTGTGATCTACTTCAATTTTTCATAAAATGTTTATTTGGCACATCCTATGAGCCAGGCACTATTCTTGGTGCCACAACTACAGTACTGAACCACTCAAAAATCCAGGTCTCCTGATACTTAAATCCCAGTGGCAGAGACAAGGGTGGGTAAGTGGACTGATACATGAAATAATTTCAGATAAAGTATGGGATAAAATCAACAGAAAACTATAAAATGAGATGATAATAAGGAAAGCTTTGAGGATAAGGTTTATGAATTGTTAACGGGATAATGAGTAGCCAGCCTTATGAGGAAGAAAGAACATTCCAGACAGAGGGGCCAACAGACACAAAGGCCTGGAGGCATGAACAAGCTCTGCACATTCCAGGAACAGAGCAAAGGATTGTACGGCTGGAGAATGCAAGCGAAGAGTAGCAGGGGTTAGTGTGGAAAAGGTGTTCACAGAACGATTCATACATGATGTAGTGGGTCACGGTAAGGAGCTGATAACAGTATCCATGAACATAGTAGGGGAGACACGATACGCAAATTCTATTGGTCATTCTCAGCTTTTGTATGAATGCTTACTCACTCTGGGTCCTGGTGGGTTCCTTCCAGTGGTTGAGCTTTCATATTTTTGGAATGTTTATTAATCTGGTTATTTATTTCTTGGCTAGCTTAACCTATTGTCCGATTTAACATTCTGATATATTACGTGAGAAAACACACTTTCATTTAAACAGTGATGCCCAAATCAACTTCTAAGTGCAAAACCAAGACACAGACTCTGAAGGTCCCTGTTCCTATCTCAAGATTATTAATTAAAATGAAGGCAGCATCAATAATGGAAGAATTACCTATTTAGAAAGTGCATAATAGAGCTTTCTACTCTTGGAGGTTCATTAAATGATTTCATTCTTTGAAAAAAGAAATCTCTCTCTGCACAGTTTATAGGTACTTCCTATTTATTTAAATCAGATTGAATAGTTCTGAACAAAATATAGAGTTCAGAACAATTACTAAAGAATTAACTTGGGTAGTTGAAAGGATTCACAATTTTAAGTTTCATTTATACGATTATTGAAAATCTAAGGTACTCATTAAACTATCAGTATTCTGCGGTTGGCTAAGTATGGTCAGAAAGTAAAGGATATCCTTCTACCCATGATTTTTTCTCATAAAAATGATATTGTAGGTCTTGTGAGAAACAAGTATTTTATATATTTGGTAGAAGGGTAGAAGTCAAGGCTGGGATTTCATTTTAAAACAAGAAAAAAAGAGGGCAGGAACCAACTAGCATTTATAGGTGAGAATGATTAATTCTTAATGGAAAAATTCATTCCAGTGTCAGTAATTGAATTTAGGAAAATGTTGGCCTCAGTGTCAGGAACTTTGAGTTCTACACTCTGCTTTACAAACTAAACACTATGGAATCATTTATAATTAGCAAAACTAAAATGTTTAACAAAAGGATGACAGGGTAACATTGATTGAACCAATTTCAAAAATATCTCAATAAGATATTCTTCATTTGTTTTCAAATTTAATTGTTTCCCATTAATTGCTAAATGGCGGAGACCATATGTTTAGTGAGATCTGAAGCTCTAACATACAGTAGCTAATCAATGAATGTGCTAGTTAGATTTTTGTTAAATTAACGGAGGAGTAAATAGATGAATATATAAATGAAGAAAGGATGAAAGAAAAATATAATTAAAATTATTTTTGTAAGATTTATTAGATTGTAATTGTCAATAATTTTATAGAGTTTGTCCCTCAAAACATAAACTATGAGTTATGCCTTTTCCATTAGATTTGTAAATGCTGCATGTAAGATACTAAAGATACTCCTAAGACACTAAAGATACTTTAAGGCTAATTTAAGATCTAAGGATTTAATGATCTCATGAAATATTTCTTGTGAAATATTTTATAAGCTAAGTAATATGCATAAATGAGAAAGAACCAATAGCATGATGACCACTATGCCAAATGGCTTTGCCTTTTCCTTCCAGATCTGCTTCCCACCCTTCTTCCCAGTTATCTTAAAGCCAGAAAGATCACCTGTGTGTGCTGATAAATTTCTCTGTCCTTATAGTTTTAGTTGTAATCAGCCGTGGCATTCCCAATAGGAGAACAGAGTATGGAGTTAAGGTCAGAATGTGTATTTCTATGGCTTATTTTTGTATAGTCCATTGCAAATAAACTTTCTTAAAAATACCCTATCTTTTATTTTTTAAACCACCTGATCACTTTAATTGATGCAGAAAAAATTTTGACAAAATTCGACAGCCTTCCATGATAAAATCTTTCAACAAACCAGGAGTAGAAGGAAACTATCTCAAAACAAAACTATATCTGAAATCTCATCATGAACACCATACTCAACATACTCTAAACTTTTTCTCTAAGATCAAAAAACAAGGGAAAGATATTCACTTTCACTGTTTCTATTTAATTTAATACTGGAAGTTCTAGCCAGAGCAATTAAGCAAGAGAAAGAAGTAAAAGGTATCCATATTGAAAAGGAAGAAGTAAAATTATCTTTGTCCCACAAATAGTGTGATCTTATATGTAGAAAATTTTAAAGATTCCAAAAAAAACTATTTGAACAAATGAACAAATTCAGCAAAGCAGTGAGATACAAAACTACCACACATAAAATCAGATGCATTTCTACATACATAAAAAATCTTGAAAGGAAATTTAAAAAACACAATTGTATTTATTATTTATTTAGTTATTATTAAGTACCTAATTCTATTTATTTTCAATAGCATTACGAATAATAAAATAATTATGAATTTACCTAACCAAGAAGTTGAAGGACTTCTATATTAAAAGCTATAAAACATTGTTGAAAGGAATGTAAAATGATGTAAATAAATGGAAAGATATCCATATTTGTGGATTAGAAGACTTAATTTTGTTAAGATGTCAATAGTAACCAAAATGATTTGAAGCTTGCAAATTCCAAAGATAAAGAGAAAAATACCCTATCTTGAGATCATCTTTTTCCTGGAAACCTGAGTGATAGACTACCCATTATTTTTCATCCTAAAAAAGCCAATTCAAGACTTAAACGACAACAACAAAAATTTGGTTTACTCATTAGACTTTGTTTTGGTTAGTTACTCAGTGGGAAATAAAGGTGGCCCATTCAAAAGGGATGTGTAAAGAAAATTTAATGAAGAGTCAGTTCACAAGAAGGGGATGGTAATGTATCCTTGGAAGCAGCCACTGCAAAACTAAGCTATGAAGGGAGAGAAACAAAGTTTGGGGGGACCTTTTGGGAGCAGTCTGCAGAGCTCTTCCCTCCGGGGCACAGCAGGAAGAATAATGAGGGCTTATTTGGAGGGTCCCAAGATACAACACAACACGTGTGTGACTTTAGGTTTGGAAACTGTGATAGTTAATTCTATGTAAACTCAAGTTGGCTGGGCCAAAGGATGTCCAGAGAGCTGGGTAAAAATCATTTCTAAAAATTATTTCTAAAAAAAAATAAAAAATAAAAAAAAAATAAAAATAAAAAAATAAAAATTATTTCTAGAGCCAGTAAAAAATATATGTATATTTTTTTCATGTTTTTCTAGAAAAGATTAGCCTTTCAATTATAAAGAGCTAAGCAGATTTCTGTCCCTAAAGTGCCTAGATATCATCCAATCCCTTGAGGGCCTAAACACAACAAAAAGGCAGAGGAAAAGTGAATCTGCTCTGTTTTACTGCGTGAGCTGGAGGACTGGGTCTTCTCCTCCCCTCTGACCAGGACTGACTTGGTTCTCAGGCCACCACCGCTGTCCTGGGCCTCCAGCTTGCAGAGGGGTCTCCTCAGGATCCATACTCACATGAGCCAATTCTTTATAGCAAACTCCTTTCTCTCTAAATTGATCTAGATCTAGATATATAAACGGATATGCATATTATAGAGATAGATAGATCTAGATTTAGATATGCATGCACTGCATGGTGACCAGGGGAATCCACCCCTTGCGCATGGGGAAGGCAGTCCATGCTCAGTTCTTTCTTTTTTCTTTCTTTCTTTCTTTCTTTCTTTCTTTCTTTCTTTCTTTCTTTCTTTCTTTCTTTCTTCTTTCTTTCTTTCTTTTTTCTTTCTTTCTTTTTCTTTCTTTCTTTCTTTCTTTCTTCTTTCTTTTTCTTTCTTCTTTCTTTCTTTCTTTCTTTCTTTCTTTCTTTCTTTCTTCTTTCTTTTTAAGATTTTATTTATTTATTCATGAGAGACACAGAGAGAGAAGCAGAGACACAGGCAGAGGGAGAAACAGGCTCCACACAGGGAGCCCGATGTGGGACTCAATCCCGGGACTCCAGGATGACAATGTGAGCTGAAGGCATCCAGCTGCCCAACTGCTGAGCCACCCGGGCGTCCCAGTCCACCCTCAGCTCTTACTGCCAGCACCCAGGGTGAGCTTGTCGAGAAAGACGCTGCCAGGCTGGCTTCTGGGTCCTCCATCTCATGCAGGTTAGTGAGAAGGTTGAGAAGGTCACCCAACTCTTTGAAAAATTTGACCAGCTAGTGCAAACAGTGATGCTCCTGGAGGCTACACAGGTGAGGCTGGTTTTGTCAGTGGCCAGCCGCTGCCCATCCAGCAGGCGGTGGCTCACGCTCTTCTCACGTTCGCTTCCAAGCCACTCTTGCAGTCACTGTGGTCTACCTTCCAGGTGGACTCAGGCCCCACACTGGCTCTGCAGCAGCATGAGCTTGTGTTGTCCCTCCTCTCCCAACTGCTACAGGTCGTGCTTATAGACCTTTCCCTGCGGTAAGTAGTCTGTTAGCCCCAGTGTGTGTGGATGGAACACTGTATACTCTGTGGTTCTCAAATCTGACTGTATGTGAAATTCAGTGGAGGTGTTTTTTAAAATCCTAATATCGTGATCGCATGTCAGAGCAATTCAATCAAAACCTCAGAGAGGACATCATTGTGTTTTAGGTTTCCTAGATTGATTCTCATGTGCAAAGTCAGGAACTATTGGTGTAACGCACGTTTTCTCAACTTGGTACCTGGGCCAGCTGACGATCTGTCCTGGGATGTTGTCCTGTGCATTGGAGGGTGTTGGGCTGCACTCACACTCTACCACTAAACGCCAGTCATGCTTCTCACCCACATAATATCCCCGGAAAATATCTCCAGACATTGCCAGTTGTCTCCTGGGGGTAAAATCATCCCTGATTGAGAATCAGTGGTGTAATGGAAAGAAACAAACTCCACTTGGATTAAATCCAATTTCTACCACTGTGGGATTAAGCTCTCCTCCACTGATAAGCCATCTCAGGATCTGAGGCATTAACCTGTTCATCTGTAATTCGGGAATCCAGCTTTTAAAGTATGTAAGGCACCTGATATGTAGTAAGTAGCTTAAAATATTGGCTATTACTCTGTTTCAAATTTTTTAATGATTGAGGGAAAACTTGATTTTTTTTTTTAGTACTGCACGGTATTTTGAAATGTGTACATTTTTAATCTTGGCAAAAAAAGAAACAGAAAAAATTGTTCTAAAAATAGGCTAGAATTCTAAGATACAGAGACTCTGAAGTCACAGTCAGATCCTGCTCTAAACTGCAAGGATATCCAGCTTAAGACATCACTGTCACTGGAGAGCAATTCACAGGTCAGCTTCAATTATCAATTACCGGGAATGTTGTGAAAGCAAAGCATGTCTGTGCCAACCAGTGGTTTTATACTACTTGGTCGAATAATACATAGATCGCAACAGTACAAAAGATAATTGCCTCTATTAGAGAGTAAAACCTCTTACAGGGCAAACCAGCACAACATTCATTTTTCCCAGTTCCCTCGCTGAGTAGTTAGTGACTATCACCGTGACTTGACTTTTGTCACCTGAGTAATCGTAGGAACGGTTAGTGAAGCAAAATGGAATATATCTACCAAGGAGCAATATATTTAGAAAATATGTCTCTTTCATCATTTTGCACTCGTAACATAGACCGTGCATATCATGTGGGCCCTGACTGCTTAATCAGGGGAGTTCTATTTATTTCAGGTATTGGGAAATGAGGGAGTCTACTCGAAAATTATATGCAGCAGTTATCATTTATACCCTAAATGTGGCCCATGCATCTTATCAGAGATGCATTTGGTCTAGAACGTCAGTGTGGCCATAGATGAACACATGGTCTAGCATATGTAGGTGTTGCACATAGAAGAAGGTAATTTTCATGAGCTTTCAGAGTGGATGTATCGTTATAAAACCCCATCATGATTTCACAAGGGTTCTACTTCTCCGTGTCCTCACCTACCTGTGCTATTTCATTGTATGCCTTAGTATCTCTTGAGTGCCATGATTTTTTTAATAATATAATTTTAAAATAATATGATTTTAAATTATTCATTTAATACACATTTTCGCATTTCGCTATTTTAGCATTTCTTCCATGTCTGCTAAGTGCTAGGAATCACATCAGATGCAGGGCATTCAGTTTGGCAACGTGAAATGCGCAGAAAGATACTGCTCCTGCTCTTTTCTGATTCCCTGGAAGGGAGAAGACAGATTAATCAAATAATTGCCCAAAACGATGTGGAACTCAAGCTGTGTTATCCTTTAATGGCGTTTATGGAGACGTAATTCACAGATCATAAAACCCCTACTTCTGAAATGTTCAAATCAGTGGTTTTTATGAAACTTGCTGATTTGTACATAACAATTATCTGAGTTTGGAATATTTTCATGACCCTGTGAAGAAAACTCATACACATTTAGCAGTCACCTTTCCTCTTCCTCTTCCCAAAGCCCCTGGCAAGAAGTAATTCTTTTTTTTCTGCCCCCGTTGATTCTCTTTTGCTGGCCACTTTGCATAAACAAAATGGCACCCTGTGTGGTTTTATTTGTCTGTCTCCTTTCACCTAACCACAACCAATGTTTTTAAAGTTCATCCATGTTGTAGCATGTATCAGAACATCATTTCTTTTTATGCTGAATAATATTCTGTTGCATGGATGTACCACATTTAGTTATCCATCCATCAGTTGATGAATATTAGAGTTGTTTCCAGTTTGGGGCTGTCGTGAATAGTGCTTCCATGAACATGGGAGTACAAATTTTTATGTAGATATATGCTTAAAGTTCTCTTGGGTATTGAGCTAGGAGTGGAATTGCTGAGTTATATGGTGGCACTTTTTTGTTGTTTTATACATCTTTAGGTTTCCAAAGTGGTTGTATCATTATAAAATCCCGTCATGATTTGACAACGGTTCCACTTCTCCATGTCCTTAGCAACCTTTGTTATCTATCTCATTTTATGTCTCAGTATCTCTTGAGTTGCATGTATTTTTTAAAAAAAATGTTCCAGGTACAAGTCCCTTACCAGACATATGACTTGCAAATATTCTCTCTCATTCTGTGGGTTGTCTTGTCACTTTCTTGATGGTGTCCTTTGAAATACAAACTATTTTTTTTTAACTTTGATGAGGTCTGATTTAGCCACAATGTCTTTTGCTCTTTGTGGTTTAATGTCATATATATGAAAACCTTGCCTAATCCAGATACTTAAAAATGTATGTTTATGTTTTCTCTTAAGAGTTTTATAGTTTTAGCTCTTACATTTGAGTCTTTTACCCATTCTGAGTACATTTTTATAAACCATTTTGTACTCAAATGTTCATTCTTTTCCATATGGTGTGCCTCTGTCCCAGAATCATCTGATGAAAAGACAAATCTTCCCTCCCTCACCCCATTGACTTCCTTGGCTCCTTGTTAAAAATGAATTAATGACAAATTATAAGGTTTACTTCTAGATTATTGATTTTATCCCATCATTTAAAAACTTCCTATTTGCATGTTATATGTTTTTCCATTCCATTCCTCCCAATCCATTTGCGTATTTGAATCTAAAGTACGTCTCTTAGAGACAGCATATTTGGGTTATGCACTTCTCTCTCTGATGGGGCTATCTCTACCTTTATTTGGAGCTTGGAGTGTATTTATTTTTTAGTGTTACTACTGATAGTTTACATTTTATGTCTGCCTTTTCACTATTATATCTTATTGTTGTTTTCCTACACTATACATTATTGTTTTCTACATTTCCTGTATCAACTTTATTTTTATTAAATATTTTGGAGTATAACATCTTAATTCATTGTTGATTTCTTTTTCTTTTTCTTTTCTATCTTTGTTTTTTTTACTTAAAAATATTTCTTACTAGTTGATGTGGGAATTAAAATCCTATCTTAAAACTTTAGTTTGGATTAATATCAAACTAATTTCAATAGTATATACTATATATAATTTCTTCAGTATAACTCTGTGCCTTTCCTTTTCTTTTTCTTAATATCTGACAAATTAACTTTTTATATAAAACCTTTAACACAATATTATAATTATAGTTTATGTAGTTGTGTTTCAAATCGCAAATGGAATAAGAAAATATCTCCAAATATACACTAATACTTTCATATTTATCTATGTAATTATGTTTCCATTTATCTTCATTTTTTATTTGTGAATTTGTGATACTACCTCGTGTTCTCCCATTTTTTATCTGAGGGACTCCTTACACTAAGTCTGATGCAGTGGGTCAGACAGTGACAGGTTCTCTGTTTTTATTTATCTGAAATGTCTTAATTTCTTCCTCATTTCCAAAGATAATTTTGATAGAAAATTCCTATTTAGTCTTATTCTTTCAATATGTTGAATAGTTCATATCACTGTATTTTGTCCATCATGGATACTGATGAGATATTACCTCTGCTCTCTTGCATACAATGAGTCCAGGTTTTCCTCTTTCTGTTTTTAAAATTATTTCATTGGCTTCTGACAGATTGACAATGATATATCTCTGTGTAAACCTCTTCGAGTTATCCTAGTTGGACCTGTGGAATGCTTGAAGGTTTTTCATCCAATTCTAGGATGTTTTCAGGCATTATTTCTTCAAATATTTCTTCTGTCCTTTGTTTTCTCCTCAGCTTCTGGGATTCTCATTGTGTGTATGTCAGTATATTTGATGTTGTTCTGAAAGGTTGATACCCTATTAACTTTTTTAAAGGACTTTATTTTTTCAAGCAGTTTTAGATTTCTAATAAAATTAAGAGGGAGATACAGAGATCCCCCTTATGCTCCTTGCCTCCACATATGCAAAGCCTTTTTAATCCTCAACATTACTCACCAGAACGATATATTTGTTATAATTGGTGAACCTACATCAACAAATCATAATTACCCAACGTCCATAGTTTACTTTATGGTTTACTCTTGGTATTGTCATCTATAAGTTTGGACAAATGTATAATTACATGTATCATCATTGTAATATCACACAGTATTTTCACTTCCCCAAAAATCCTCTGTGCCCTGTGTATTTATCTCTCTTTGTCCAACACATGCTCCTGGCAACCACTGATCTTATTACTATCTCTGTAGTTTTATCTTTTTCAGAATGTCCTATAGTTGGAATCATATAATAGATAGCCTTTTTAGATTGGCTGCGTTCACTTAGTAATATGCATTTCAGGTTTCTTCATGTATTTTCATGGCTTGATAGCTCATTTATTTATGCAACAAATAATACTCCATTGTCTAGATTCTTCATAGTTGATTTATTCATTCACATATTAAAGGGCATCTTGGTTACTTCTAATTTTTGGAAATTATGAATAAAGGTGCTGTAAATATCCATGTGTAAATGTTTTTTTGTGTGTGTTTTCAGCTCCTTTGGGTAAATACCAAGAAGCTTTATTGCAGGACTGTGTGGTTAAGAGTACGTTTAATTTTGTAGGAAACCACCCAACTATCTTCCAAAATGGTTGTACCACTTTGCGTTCCCATCACAGTGTATGAGAGCACCCACTGCTCCTCATCCTCACCAGGATGTGTTGTCAATGTTACAGATTTTGGTCATTCTGATAGATATAGGGTGGTATTTCATTGTTTTAATTCACTTTTCCCTGATGACATATGATGTTGACCATCTTTTAGTATACTTAGTTCCCACTGTGTCCATACTTTTTTATTTATTTTTCTGTTTTTCATATTGCTTAGTCTCTACCGATGTATCTTTGAATGCACCATTCTTTCTCCTGGCAGTTCAGATCTACTGTTGAGTCACTCCAATAGAGTTTTCATTTCAGTTATTATATTTTTTTCAACTCCATTATTTCCTTTTTTTTTTTTTTTTTTTTTTTTTTTTTTTAATTGGTGTTCAATTTACTAACATACAGAATAACACCCAGTGCCCGTCACCCATTCACTCCCACCCCCCGCCCTCCTCCCCTTCTACCACCCCTAGTTCGTTTCCCAGAGTTAGCAGTCTTTATGTTCTGTCTCCCTTTCTGATATTTCCCACACATTTCTTCTCCCTTCCCTTATTTTCCCTTTCACTATTATTTATATTCCCCAAATGAATGAGAACATATAATGTTTGTCCTTCTCCGACTGACTTACTTCACTCAGCATAATACCCTCCAGTTCCATCCACGTTGAAGCAAATGGTGGGTATTTGTCATTTCTAATAGCTGAGTAATATTCCATTGTATACATAAACCACATCTTCTTTATCCATTCATCTTTCGTTGGACACCGAGGCTCCTTCCACAGTTTGGCTATCGTGGCCATTGCTGCTAGAAACATCGGGGTGCAGGTGTCCCAGCGTTTCATTGCATTTGTATCTTTGGGGTAAATCCCCAACAGTGCAATTGCTGGGTCGTAGGGCAGGTATACTTTTAACTGTTTGAGGAACCTCCACACAGTTTTCCACAGTGGCTGCACCAGTTCACATTCCCACCAACAGTGTAAGAGGGTTCCCTTTTCTCCACATCCTCTCCAACATTTGTTGTTTCCTGCCTTGTTAATTTTTCCCATTCTCACTGGTGTGAGGTGGTATCTCATTGTGGTTTTGATTTGTATTTCCCTGATGGCAAGTGATGCAGAGCATTTTCTCATGTGCATGTTGGCCATGTCTATGTCTTCTTCTGTGAGATTTCTGTTCATGTCTTTTGCCCATTTCATGATTGGAACTCCATTATTTCCATTTTTGTTTTTGTTTTTTTAAATAATTTCTCTATTGATATTCCTATTTGGTGAAACATTATTCTCCTACTTTAAGTCTTAGACATAGTTTCCTTTAAATTTTTTTTGACATATTTACAATAACTTCTTTAAAGTCTTTGCCTATTAAGTGGAATTTGGGCTTCCTCAGGGACATTCTATATTGACTGACTTCTTTATCTTGTATAAAGGCCATATTGTCCTATTTCATTGCATATTTTATTTTTTTTATTGTTTAATACTGGACAAATTAAATACTATGATGTGGTAAGTATGGAAATTAGATTCCTTACTGTACTTCCCAGTTTATTATTATTGCTGTCATTCGAATTCTGGTCTGTGTTGAAGTTGGCAGCATTGATCATAAAAGGGCAACCTTTATTGTATGTACACTACTTGTAAGGTTCCCAACTGGGAAAATAAAACATAGTTTTCTTTTTTTTTCTTTTTAAAAGATTTTTATTTACTTATTCATGAGAGACACAGAGAGAGACAAAGACACAGGCAGAGGGAGAAGCAGGCTCCATGCAGGGAGCCCAGTGTGGGACTTGATTCCAGGACCGTGGGATCATGCCCTGAGCCGAAGGCAGATGCTCAACCGCTGAGCCACCCAGGCATCCCAAAATAGATAATTTTCAGAAATCAGTTTTCGTGAAAAAATTTCAGGTCCATATCAACTGTGGGGAATTTCCTCATAAATCTGGCAATATGGCAAACCACTTGACCTGCAGATTTTCACTTTTTTTGTTATTTACAGATAATTATGAAAGAAAATGGGCGTAAATCTGACAATATGGCAAACCACTTGACCTGCAGATTTTCACTCTTTTTTTATTATTTACAGATAATTATGAAAGAAAATGGGTGTAGTGACATGGCAGCTGAAAATGTACCTGGATAGTCTAAGGAAGAAAGCAAAGAGGGAAGGGAAATAGGAGACTTCTAGTCATAGGCTATCACAGTGTTAGTGCAATGATATTATGGAGATATTTTTAGAGAACCAAGAGGGCAGTTCAGGCCTCTAAGCCATATGCTAAAACTATTGCTTCCCATATACATAATTTCAGTAAATATCTGCAGAACAGAAACAGTTGAAAACCTAAAAAAAAATTATTTTGAAGGCTGTTATGTTGCAAATGAAAGTCATTTTGTTTATAATTGCCTTGTTTTGTGTTGACAAGATCATTTATTATAAGATAGGTTTCCAGGAAAGGAAGATCAGTGAGCTCAGTAAGCAACTTAAACATGCCCGAAACACGTATATTTTTTTTTTTTTAGCATAAACTGTACATAGCTCCTACATGTGCACGGAATGGGGAAAAGGGAGAGTGTGTCAGGTCTGAACAGTACGTGTATGTGTGTGATCTCAGGAGTTGCTTACCTTTCTCACGGAGAGTTTTTCCCCAAATAGTTTCTCCCACCTCTTACCCACTAGCTGCCCTTACCTCCTACTAGTGTATAGTCAACTGCAGAAGACTATAAGTTCTCTGCAGAGCTGGGTGTGCAGCGGGTCACTCTGAAAACACGGAGATGCCTGGAGTAGATTCCTGAAGATGCGATGAGAAGAGGTCACTATTTCACTTAAATACATCATGTAGAGACAGGGAAAGATACATACTGTCACCTTACGTTAGGAGATCTCTAAGCTCAATGGAACTTTAGTTTTCATTGCAAAGTAGAAAATATTTGTTTCTTTCTAATATGAAAATGACCGTAGGTTAGAGCCCAACTGCTAAAGTCAAGAATTTTTGGTAAGAACTTCACTTTGGAAGGAAAAGGGGCTCCTTGTTTGTTTTTTTTTTTTATTGGTTAGTTTGTTTTTTGAGGGGAAGGATAATCATAGGAGAAAGGGAAAAAACAAAAACAAAAATTCTTCAGCTTCTTTTCCTATAACAAGAAGGGGTTGAAGACCAGAAAAGAAACAATAAACAGAAATAAAAATCTATATCTGATTCTCTTAGCTTAAGTACTCCAGGAGCCTTGAAACATTATATATATATAATGTTTACGTATTTTATACATAATTTATATATATATGTATATATGTTATATATGTGTGTTTATATATGTTTTATGTATTATGTATTACATGTTTTATGTTTTACATGTATATATAATATATATTATATATGTTTTAAAGAAGAAAGAAGGAAGTGTATTAGAGGGAAGGAAGATGGAAGGGAAGAAAGAAAAAGAGAGGGGGAAAGAAAAAAGAGGAATGTGGGAACACTGAATTCTATCAGGATACAGAATTCAAAGAAAGAAAAAATAAATTAAAATTAAATTTAAAAAGCCCAATCCCATCTTTATTTGTTTATATGGGCACATTATGTCTTAGATGTAGGATAGCACAGTGGTAACAGGATGACTTTAGAGTCAAACACACTGGCGAGAATCCTTTTCCTCAGTTTTCTCATTTATCCATGAGTCAGTACCTGAATTCAGGCAAACTCCTGTACTTGTGTCACCCCGTCCCCTACACACACACACACTCACACACGTGCACACACATATGCACGTACAGGCATGGGCACACACATCAATTTGACTTTAAAAGTGCTATAAAGAGATAGCATTTTTGTGGATAAATGGATTATGAGAGGCTTAAGAAACATGATAAAAACAAGGATGAGTAGACTACCATGTAGTGACTATGCATGTGTCCCCACATGTGTCCCCAAGAGGATATTCTTTATAGTCCCTGCTTCCTGTCCGTCTCCTTCACCTACTCTAGTTACCAGGGCGGCGGGTGCTAAGGCTCTCCTGGCAGGGACGCCACCCAGCCGTCTAGGACAGTGCCTACCACACGGCAAGGTGACAGCAAATGCTCGGAGCCAGTGAATGAGTCGATAAAAGCAGCGTCTACTGAAATCACATCATCTCCTTGCTCTGTTACTTGGCTTACAATGACAATTCTATGCTGTTAAAATGTGCATGATTTTGTGTCAATGATCATAAAGGCTCCGATTTACCTTTTTACTGTAGGAAGGGAAGGAGGCATAGTCAAGGCAAGTGCTCCCTAGGTTCACTTTGAGGTGGATTATGGAGATTCCTCGTGAACCTTGATGTTCTGTTGCCCACTGACCTTCGAGTTGGCCCCTCCTCTGTTTAAGAGCTGATTAGTCACCCTTTCTTATTATTGACACAGCCTATTGTCTTCCCCGCAGCTGGGAATTCAGCAAGACAGCAGCTTGTCTAATGAATTCAAAACCCTTTTCCTTGGAATGGGCCCAGCTTTTTTATTGGGTCATGTGTCTAACAGACATGGTGCCATATGAGGCCAAAAGAAAGTCTCCCCGCTGCTTGCTGATTCATGGGAGGGGACGCTGTTCGGATGCCCATTAACTGAAGGTATTGGAGGCAGAAGAGGGGTCCAGGATCTCTCTGTGCCGTGGCACACATCTCCTCCAGCCCACCTGGACGAGGGATTAAATTAGACTTCCTCTGGAGGAATTGAGGGTCCTCTAAGACTCCCTATATGGCAGGATATTGGGACTGAGGTCTAATTTTAAACCCAATTTAGAGAACATTAGCTTGCATCCCTTGAGCCCATGTCTCCAAATGTGAAGTGAAGAATTTTCCACTAATGAAGACAAAGGCTTCAAGCAGAGGTCATTTCACATCTGCAGGCAGAGGACAGAGGGTTCCTTTTCTGGCTCCATCAGGCAGCTTTGTCTGTAATGTTGTTCCCAGGCTTGCTTGACAGCCATCTGCACGGGACACTAGGAGATCCCGTGCTAGGAAATACAGAAGGAAACGGAAATCTCGTTACTGAATGCTCTGTGCCTTGTCGAGATTTGGAAAATGTCAAGGTATTTTCCCCATATTGCTGATGTGTTCTTAATTGAGGCAGTAGATAAGAGAGAGACCAACTCACACAGATTGTTGCTGGCCACACGGGTTGTTCAGGGAGTGTGCCTCCTGTTTTTATGGTCTGAAAATCACCTTTGTGATTAATTGGATGAGGAAAGGGGACTGTAGCTTAATAGAGTCAGAAGCAAATATTTGCCAGTGGCAAACATGGCAATAATAGCCCCTGCCCTAACTACTGCAGGGGTTGTCATGAGGATTGGATGATTCAATACACAAAAATGAGACCATTAAGATTCTGAGAGCTTTAAGGGGTATAAAACACTCCCATCTCTTCCCATCGTGGGGACAAATGTCCTGCAAATCTTTGGGCGAAAGCAGTCCTCTGAAGAACATTGATGAGGGAGAGAGACCGGGAAAGGGAAACATAGGGGAGGGAGAGACAGATTGAGAGGGAATTGCTACTTGATTGGACCTGCGGAGGCGTTTTGCAAGTCCTAAATTAGTAATAATGCGTATTAGGCATCAGTTTCTCTTCACCCAGCCCTGGACACCTAGAGGAGTCCTGGTATCTTATTCCCGCGTGTTTAGTGGGATGCTTGTAAATTCATTTTACCTTATTATGGATAATATGCATGCCAGGAGGCAATGGATTTTCTAACCGTGGCTGGCCTTGCGTTCAAAATTGCGATGCCTTTCTGATTCTGTGGGCCATGAAATGCAGTTTCCACGGCCACCTCCTGCTTCTCTCAGCCTCACTTTCACCCCTGGTCCGCATTACCAAAAAAGTGTATTTCCACTTGCCATGGGTGTACCCTCTCTTATATCTTTAAGGAAGTACCTATGTATTTCCTAAGCTTTTATTGCATAAGCCCTGCCTCCCTGTTCTCCATATATGTAACTGGCATTTATTATTTATGAGGTCGCAGGCCGCATGCTAAAAACTTATTAAATCATCTTTTCACGTTGATACAGCCCAGGGCGGTAGTTACCCTGAGCCCTAACATGTGGAAGAAAAGTGTGGGAGAGTTTAAAGAAGAGCTAGCAAGCGCCGAGAAACTGCCTCCTCTTACAGTAAACGTCCTTCCTTCCTTCCCTTCAGAGTTCCAAACGCTAATTTCCTACCCTATATACTTTTTTTCCCTCCCCTAATTTTTGTAATTCATGGTTACCGGAACTTGAAATCTCCTCGCTTCCTAAAATAATTACCAAAATAAATTTGTGCATGAATTCATCTTCAGCCGTACAAGAGTAATTGGTAGCAAAACTTTTCCATGGAGCTGAAAACCCGTATAACCACCCATTAATTCTCATTATAATTAATGTAAAAATGCACTGTTACTATTAATGGATGTAATTACATACTGTAGATAACTGTAAACTCTATCATTATACTAATGAAATGTAAAACATTCCTGAAGGAACCAAGAAACTTTGCGGCAGCTGAACCATCAGGTTACAGCATTTCACCGGCTGGTTACTGGAGACCCAAGTGTTTTTTTAATATATATTTGAGAACAAGTTTTGCATGATATCCAGAGGATTTTTTTTAATTACTGTTACTATTTTTTAATTAAACAGAGCATTGAAATGGGCAGAAAGGGGTACACCAGGCCGAGACTTACCCCCAAATGCACAGGGAAACAGTAGCATATGAGGGAATCCAGGGCCAGATGCCCCAGGACGGGCTATCAGTAGATCTCGTCCTTCAATCGGCTGACGTCAAGCGATTTTGCAGCAGCATCTTCCCCTTGCTGGGGTACCTAAGTGCTTCTGCGTAGGAAGAACGTCTCTGATCTCCCCTCTCTTGCTTTTCCCTCCATCCTCCTTTAGACCTGGCCCGGCTCGCACCTCTACTTGGGTCTGGGTGCAAATGCTGCCTCCTGAGGGAGGCCTCTCTGCGTGCTCTAAGCTGGCCTCTCTCATCCCTCTCGCTCTATTTAACCTGCTGGGTGTTTGGTTTTGTTTCTTTCTGGAAGTCATTCCCTTTATTTGTTTCTTTTTGTTTCTTTATTGTGTACGGGGGGAAGGAAAAATAATTTTACCTCTACAGTTCTATGTTCTTGGCTGAGACACTTTCTACTCCTTCTTCCCTGTCCTCGCCCCCTCAAAAAAAAAAAAAAAAAAAAGATTAAGAGGAGAAAAGCAAAACAAAGTTTCCTAATATATATATAATTATATAATACTAATATATTATATTTATATTATATTATATTATATTATATTATATTATAATATGTATTTATATGTGTCCTGTACACGTGAGAGAGACCCAGGAAAACTGAGGAACTCCTTGAAATGGCCCAGGCCCCCCACCTTCAATATCATCTCTAGAAGACAAAGGAAAGAGGATTTTTGGTGGGGGGAGGTGGAGGGTAGTTATTGGAAATTTCCAGGAAAAGGACAATAAACAAGGGTGTGGTTGTTCGGCAGATTTAAATCCTTGTCTTCTACAATGATAAGAGTTTCTGGAGATTTAGTCATTTTCTCTTCCTGGTACAGAGGAGACTTACTGGAGGAGATTTTCTTTATAAATGTGAATTTATAAAAGGGTAACTTCTACTCCGTTTTGGTAGCTTTCCATGTATCTGCTGTTTCTCAAAAATAATCAGCCTAAAATCATCCTTATGCCACCAAGGCACTTTTTGAGATGGGTTTTCCTTCATCTGTCTCATGCCACTGAATGAAAGCTCTATGAGGGCTGTGACCACGTTGATATTGTGAAACTCCACGTGTCCAAATGTATCACAGGGGCTATAAAAGAGTAAGATTTTTCAAATTATTTTGTTTTTATTTTCTGGATGAATGAATGCATAGCTTCTCTGGATTGCAGCCTCCACCTATCTTTATTCAGCTAGCTTATCTTGAATAACATAACATAGGATCCAAAGTCTTCAATATTTAAATAAACAAATATATAATTCGATATACTCAATAAGCTTTTTCCAACTATACCTGAGTTCACGTTACTGAAGTAATTTTTGGAAAGCTCTAAGAGCGGAGGATGGTTTCCAGGGGGAACTAACCATGTAATTAGAGGGAGGAGAGATGCTGGATCTTGAACCGATCATCTATGGCCAGAAATTTAACCAATTAAATCGAAGAAATGAAGCCTTGTGGGGAAAAAAAATAATAATAATAAAAACACAAACCTAAGATACGGAGCACCTGGGTTGCTGTCAGTTAAGCCTCCGACTTGCTTGACTTTGACTCAGGTTACAATATCAAGGTCAAGGTCATGATCTCAGGGTCATGAGATCAAGCCCTGTGTCAGGCTCTGCACTCAGTGGGAAGTCTGCTTCAGATGCTCTTCTTCTTCCTCTACCCCTTCCCTGCACACACGCACATGCTCGCTCGCTCTCTCTCCCTAAAATAAATAAATAAATATTTTTTTAAATGTCCTAAAATACAGGAGTTGGGTATCTTTGGAGAACTCTCAGTTTGCTGAACCTATGGAGGTTCTGGGAGTGTGGTTCACCTGGAAAAGGTATGGAAACCCTGTACCCTAGTCCCGAAACCTTGCCCTATGCATCCCTTCTGTTTAGCTGTTCATTTGTATCCTTTGAATATCCTTTCCTATAAATCAGCAACGGTAAGCCAACTGCTTTACTGAGTTTTGTGTGCTATTCCAACTTACGATCCAACTGGTGGAGGGGGTTGTAGGAACTGCCAGCTGAAGGCTGGTTGGTGAGAAGCACAGGTAACAAGCTGGACTTGCCGTTCACATCCGAAGTGCAGGCAGTCTGCGGGTCTCATGCTATCTTTGGGTAGATAGTACCAGAACCGACCTGGTTTGTACAGTTGGTGTCCACCTGAGACCTGAAGGGTTGCCTGGTGTGGGAAATCCCCCGCACGGTTGGAGTACAGAAGCATTCGGTGAGTGGAGAAAAGAGTTTTTCCTGCATATCTCTTGTCTGTATTTCCTAAACTTGCATCATTTCTTTCATCCACTGCATTTGGTTCATTCCACTTAGTTCAATTCCCTCTATTGCCCTGTGCACTTACAAGAGTCACCAAGGAGAAATTCAGTAGGTATTTTTAGTCCTCATCCACCGAGGCCACTCAGCTCCTTTAATCAAGTAGATGACTCTTGAAGCCTCTCTTCTCTTGTCCTCCAGGACACATCCTTCCCTTGGGCTTTCTTCCGTAGCTCTGCTTTCGCTCCCACTTTCTTCTTTCCTTTGTTAGTTCAATTCTGGGCCTTCTTTTGTACTGATACCGCTATGCAATCTCACTACTAAGTAGCTGATAATGTCTAGAATTACATCTTCAGGAGAAAACTTTGTTATGCTCCACATTTGTCTCTGCATCCACCTCTTCAATATCAGCCCTTACATTCATCCTTCCATTAAGATGTGACTTCTCATTCGACTGACAATAAAAGCATGCACCATAGTGTCCTATAAGATCCTATATGATTTGCCACCTGCCTAGCTCTCCAGCTTCACCTCTTGTTAAATTCCCCTTGTCCCAAGACAGGCTAGTTACAGTCTTCTTGCCTTTCTCCAAATTACTCAAACGCTTTCCCAATTCGGGGGCTTTCTCTCCGTGACTCTCCCTTACCCTCCCTATTTTTCTGTTGACCTAGTTAATGTCTTCTTGCCTTTGATGGTTAGCTGAAATGCCATTTTTCTTGTTTGAGGACTTTCCCAAAACCCAATTAAGTTGGGCTGTCTTATTATTTTCTTTCATGGATCCTTAAAATGTTTCTTCAGAGTACTTCAGAGCTCTCTATTTCTTAGAGTATCTCTGAATGACTTAGAAAAATGTTCCTTCTCCAGGAGATGGATTGCAAAAAGCATCCTCTCTGGATGAACAAGTAAAAATCCTTCCCCCCAGCTGGCACAGCTCCGCACTGGGAGCATGGCATGGCTGTGCAGTCAGCCTCAGTTTCTGCCTCCACTTGTGCCCCTTTGCCTGGGCACTTTGGGCTGAACACCTCCGCTCATTACACTGCCAACCAGAAAACACTTTCAATAATATTTAAACATATTATAAAGTTAATATATAGGTATGTGTACATGTGTGTTATACTTACATAGCATGTGTGTATATATATATGCATTTACGTGGACATTTAAGCTGTTGCTTCCTACCCCCCAACAGGAGCACCCAATAAACATCAGCTGAATAAGCAACAATATCACAGGTAGAATTTGTTCTTTTTTTATTCTTTTTTTGCATGGTGGACAGGTTTACAAAAGTTTTTAGTACCACATGGTTAGAGAATTATTTTGTGTATATATCTGCTATTGCCCCTTCCATGAAAGAGAATTTAATAGACTGTATCTTCTAGTATCTTGGGCCAAGTGTAGCTGTTTTCCTGTCACGTGTGTTCAGGAAACATTATCTCCTCCCAGTAGGTGAGGGGAGCATAGGTTCACGTTTTCTGGAAAGCATGATGTCACAGTTATTACCTACATCCTGAGTATTAGTAGCATGGAAACATTCTTGATTGCTGAATTGAATTTGATTAATTGGATTGAATCAGATTGAATTTTGTAGTTGCAAAGAGGACTTTCTCCAAATGCATGCACAGGAAATAAGAGTAAGCCAGAAAACATTGCTCTTAAACAGAAGTCCCAACCAAAAGTGACAGAGTTCAATTTGTTCATAGGTCATGATTTTGCTTAGAGGTGAGAGAAAATTGCAGGCTAAGGATTCCATGAAAATGAAGGGATATGTCAATGGTATTTGAACGTAGAACTTTGCAAAACTGCAACAGTGGAGGCGATTCAAGAATTTTGCAGAAACCCGTCACTACAAATGAGCAATCATATTTCTGGGCTCCTCCCAGAAATGTCATCTGATGACAATGTACCACCACCATCCATGGGCTATGAAACGTCAGGCTATGTAATCAGGTGAAAATAAAATTTTGGTCCAGTGACTTTATATTTAGGAGTCTCAGTTTCTTAATTTGTAGAATGGTGATAAAAAAATAGCACTTATTTCTTTGACGTCTCCTACAAACACGTGAACACAATATCCCATAATGCCTAATCAATAAACAGTTCAACAGTTTTCTACTTTCTTTGTTCTTGGTTATTTCTCTCTATATCCTTATTCAATCCTCTAAAAGTGATGAGATTCTACAAAATCAAAGAGAACAACCACTTTTCTTGCCTTTTTAATTTTTTTTTCACTTGCGTGTGGTCGGCACACATTAGTTTCAGGTCTACAACATAGTGTTTAACTTCTCTATACATTATGCTATGTTCCCCGAAGTGTAGCCACCATATGTCACCAGTTAACACTATCACAATGTCATTGACTGTTATCCCTATGCTGTGCTGTTTATTTCCAGACTTATTCCACAACTGGAAACCTATATCCCCTACTCCCCTTCACTCATTTTGTTAATGCCCCTACCCCACCCCCCCTTTGGCAATCATCAATTTGTTCTCTATTTACATGTCTGATTCTACTTTTTTTTCTTTATTCATTTGTTTTATTTATTAGATTCCACATATGAGTGAAATCGTATGGTATCCGTCTTTTTCGGTCTGACTTATTTCACTTAACATATTACCCTTCAGGTCCATGCATGTTGTCACAAACGGCAAGAGCTCTTTTTGTACAGGTGCATAATATTATGTATCTGTTGATTGATATTGATAGACACTTAGGAACAAAGACCTCTTTGCCACAGTTCCTGTGTCCCGTTCTGCAAATAAAACATCACCTCCCCAAGTTCTAATAACTTTATTCTCATTGTCTAGTCAGGACTAAGAATGTTAGGGCGTTCATTTCTGTGGTTAGCTTTGGAGTTTCCCACATTGTTGGTCACTCAATTTCAGAGTAGGGAGAAGAAAGGAATGCAATGGTCAAAGCATGATATCAGAGAAGGTTGAGCCATGAGTAGGTTAGTCACAAAGGAAATGATCAGAAAAAGTAGGAATGGGACCGTTTTAGAGTGGGATCAGAGGAAGTTGTTATTACTCTTGATTAGTTGCTTCAGTGTGGATGAGGAAAGTCTCTATTTTTTCATATGGCCATGGAGTGAACATTTGTGGTTACAAGTAAGCTGGGTGGTTAGAAGAGACAATTTTAAATTCCTTAACTCTGTACCACTTACCACATTCTCCCCCAATTGATCAGAGGGATTTAAGATGACTTGAATAAAGTGATAAGTAGGTGGGCAGTGTGGGAAATTGGTTTAATGACGGTATTTATATATCCCTTTCTACATACGGCATACCTAACTCATTTAGGAAAGAGTCTTAAAAATATCTTCATCACCGTCCCTTAAGTGCCCTTGTAAGAGTGTTTATAATTCTTCATTGAGAATCTTGGGTCTGAGCCTGTGCCATTTTTCCTGCACTATCAGCATTGGATAAAAGAGAGTGATTATTTTACAGTGTGATTATAAAACCATCATGAATTAAAAAGCTGGAAAAATTAGCTTCTACCTTCTGCAATCCCAGAATTTATGAGCCTAACTTACAGGAATGACAGATTCTAAAAGACTACTGCTCCATCTATTCAACATAGAGCTTTCAGGGACATTCCAGAAAGTAGGAAGTACAGTAACATGGACACACTTCTTCCCCCTGCAAACATCGATGGGATTGGTGATTTTCAAGTCAATGATATGGTGGCCATAACAATTTATAGCAACATCTGCATTCCTGTATATAAATGGTCTCTCTGTTGGGGCAGCCCGGGTGGCTCAGGGGTTGAGCACCTGCCTTCCTCCCAGGCCGTGATCCTGGAGTCCTGGGATTGAGTCCCAGGATTGAGTCCCACGTCGGGCTCCCTGCATGGAGCCTGCTTCTCCCTCTGCCTGTGTCTCTGCCTCTCTCTCTCTCTGTGGGTCTCTCATAAAAAAATAAATAGAATCTTTAAAATGAATGAATGAATGAATGAATGGACTCCCTGAAAGTGTAGACAAAATACCACAGATCAAAAATTCTGCGTTCTTTTTACTGGGAAGTAAGTATTCTGGTGTTATCTTTACCCTATTTAGAAAACTTCAAGTGACTTTTCTACCTTTTTTTTTCATGAAGTTCTTTTCTTAAGACTTTATTTATTTATTCATGAGAGACACAGAGAGAGGCAGAGACACAGGCAGAGGGAGAAGCAGGCTCCATGCAGGGAGCCCGACGCGGGACTTGATCTTGGGACTCCAGGATCGTACCCTGGGCCGAAGGCAGGCGCTAAACCACTGAGCCACCAGGTGCCCTTGTCATGAAGTTCTATTGGTCATATTTAAATGTGCAGCTTTTTAAATGAAACACATCAACTTATAAGCCGCAAGGAGGGTGGAGGACGCCGGGCTGGCTCAGTCAGTAGAGCAGGCAACTCTATCACAGGATCCTGAGTTTGAGCCCCACATTGGGTGTAGAGATCATTTAATATAAAATCTTTAAAAAATAAAATTCAAGAAGAGAACCTTGAAAACTGTTGAGCAAACTGTTCATGAAGTTTCTCAGGCGAAAAAAAAAAAAAAAAAAAAAAAAAGCTTCCTTCAAGTGTAGTTTACCCGTAACCTCACCACGTAAAACATTATTTGGGTGATTAAAAACAAGTGATGGCTGTAGTGATGATGGGGAGTCTACGACCCTGCTCACGGGCTTTTCTCTTCATCCCTCCATCAGCCGCAGCCGGGCAGGGCTCTGGGGAGCACTGTTTGAAAGAAAATGATGTTCCATAGTTCTCTTCATTTTACGGAGGATGACAATGAACTCAAGAAAGACAATTGAAAAGGGAATGCAATCTAAAAACTGTGCCCTATAAGGTTTTCTTTTAACTCAAAGTGCTCATTCATTTCTATGCTCGGTAATTATGACCAAGGACTGCCTCCCCTGAATTAGGTCACTGCTGTATTAGATGCCACCACCACCCCCGCAGTTAACTATTGTCATCTAAAGACCATGTAAAGGGCAGCCCGGGGGGCTCAGTGGTTGAGCGTCTGTCTTCGGCCCAGGCCGTGATCCTGGGGTCCCGGGGTCGAGTCCCACGTCGGGCTCCCTGCATGGAGCCTGCTTCTCCCTCTGCCTGTGTCTCTGCCTCTCTTCTCTCTCTGTGTGTCTGTCATGAATGAATAAATAAAATCTTAAAAAAAAAGACAATGTAAATATTGAACTAGTTTAAATATTTTTCATTTCCAGCATTTGAACCTTCAAGGACTTTTCTCTTTATTTACAACCTAATGCACCCTGGACCCTTTTCGCCTTTATCAGAACTTCTGCCCAAGTACTGGCTGTCCGTATCCGACCTTGTGATCACAAACCCACACTGAAAATGGAACCTGGAAGATAAATGTAATGTGTGTAGTTGAGCGGCCCCGGGTAGAGCGTCCCTGGATGTCTACAGCAAGGGAATTAAGAGGAAGAATCCAGTCCTAGAAAGCAAAGGCGGAGACTTTAAATGAGTAAGTTGAGTGGCTTTTGTGGGCATGGTGGTCAGTCTTCAATATAATGAGCCCTCATTTTTCACTATTGCCTTTTCCATAAGCCTGGAAGTTTCTTTCTCAGGGACTCTGTTTTACCAGGATGCCGTACATAATAAGCTCTGCAAGTGTGTATTGACCTCACCCCTAAAAAAATTAAAAGAAGAAAATGATTAGGGAGCCACTTAAATTAATGGTGGAAAAATGAGTAGTTAGCTGTGATATTTTAGGGAGTTTATTTGATAATAGAAATTTTTAAAGGTTGAGCAGAGAGAGGGTTAAAAGATGAAGGAACTGTCTAGTAGACCTGCAATAACCCATACGGAAGGTAATCGGTCGACAGCCCCCCTCTCCTAAATAGGGAAGGAAGCTCAACAAACAAGTTTAACTTCTTTCACATGGCCTTCTCTAGCCATCATGACCTTCTTTGTGCTTTTTCTTTCCTGAATGTCAATTGACTTGACAGCTTCCCCGCATTTTATCACTTCCTTGGATACTGTCCTATACAGTAGGTCACTTCGCCTAATTATCTCCATGTGTTGAGTTTCTCTCTTCAATTAGCTCTGTGTGAGTAAGCTCTATGATTTATTCCGCTGTTTCCTTCCTAATTACACTTATCACAGAGCCGTGTGCAGTGTAGATGTTCAATACAGAGTAGATGGTAGCCTGAATACGTCTCCATCAAGAGGAAAGGGACGAAATTAGATTTGACCGTATCCTTTTGCTTCTTAAAAATCCTTCTTGTCTACTGATCACAAAGAAATGCTCATATTCTATTTTACCACGTAGATGTATCTGGAAAGATGCAACTGGAATTTGAGTAAAACAAAACAAAACAAAAATATAATTGCATTTGAGAAATCCTGGGATAAACAAATTAAGAAGTCGTCATTGCAGTAGGATTCCTAAGGGTCTTTGGTTTGTGACTGTGAACTGTGACCCCTAACAGGGGGATGGAGAATCTGGGCACTTCACGAATTGTGAGGTATATTTGAAACTCGGACTTTTAGTAGGAATGCTTACTAAGATCACATGGGGTCTTGTTCTATACAACAAACTGCGTGGGTGGGAGTGTCCGTGTATGTCTGGGCCCCTTAGCAGCCGTAAGTCCCATCAGCAGAGCACCGCTCATCCTATCTTTATTGCTCCTTCTCCTCAACTCAGTACTAAGTCCACAACATACATTACTTACTGTTTTCCCTAAACACACTTATATTACTTGTTTAGGTTCTACTTTTATTGACGTATGCACTTACATAATGTACTCACCTATGAACCTCAAGTGAAATGGATGGGCCGTTCTTTCTTCTTACACGATGCAATAACAAATATCCTTTGTGAAATTCATATTTGTGTGACTGTGTTTTCAGTTAATACAGATGTTATTCTGCTGTAAAGTTCATTCTGTATTTGGCCTTTTCACTTGACGTTGTTTTCAAAATAGATGTAAGTTGGCTTACACGCATTTATTTTATTACTTCTAAATGTCCAATAGAAGCCCTCAGTATTTATTAAATAGTCATAATTAATGTTCATTCTCCTTGCATAGATTAGTAGAGTGTCTCGAGCACCTTCCTTAAAAAAATAAACAAAAACCAGCATCAGGCATTGTGACTTACCTATGGTACGTCAGCGCTGGATCACAAGATAGATGCAGTAGATGAAGCTTCTCACTTTTAATATTTTCACCAACATTTAGCTGTCTCCACCTTTTTTTAGACATTGTGAATTTATGGTAATAACTTACTACTTACAGCGATAGCTGTTTCTACATTTGTAATTTTTGTCCTACTAAGTGTGATTATTAGCTAGTGTACTTGAATATGCTTCTGCACCTGCAACGGGAATGCCGCAGTTTTTCTTTTTATTGCTTTTTATTTTAGTTTTCTTGTTTTACTTTTACAGAGTGGCAGCAAGTCCTCCTTATCTGGTAGTGTGAGGAATACACTAGCCTTATTTCAATTATTTTATATTAAAGAATGGAGCTCAGTAAATACTAAAATTGAATTTGAGAAAAAAATGTTGATCACAAAATTCTGCTTTAATTTTGATTGCAATGGAAGTTATGGATTAAATTTTAGACGCAGTTGACATGTTTAACATTTTAAAGTCTTTTATTTTAGATTTGGCTATGCTGATGAATTCTCTGCTTAGTATTAATAGTTTTTTTCTGATAACTTTTCTATGTTTATGGCAATACCATCTGCAAATATTGATACTTTTTTTTTCTGTTTTCCCCATACATCTTAAATTTTTGTTTCTATTTTTGCTTTTCCTTGTCCAATGGTGGTAGCCAGGCCTTCTAGGATTATACTGAACCAAAGCAGTGAGGATAGCCATTCTTTTCTTATCTCCATATTGGGAATGTACCTTATAAATTCTCTATTAACTATTTAAATTGCTACCAAATTTGGAGAGATTATCCTTCATCAATTTAAGGAAGTTCACATCTGTGCTTATTACATGATTGTCTGTTTTGGGGGGTTTCTATAAATATTAAGCAGGTCATGAACTCTCTCAGACTTTTTTTTAATGCATCTATTGAAATGTTCAGTGATAGTTTTATTTTTGATAGTCAATTAAATAATACTAAATTCTATTCTTAGGATGAGCCACATTTAAATAAGAGGCATTACTTATTAATATACTATTAGAAAAAATATATACTATTAGATTCCACTGATATTTCTTTTTTTTTCCACTGATATTTCTATAAGGAAAATACATGCATCTGTAATTTTCAGTTTTTCGTTTACTCTGCCACATTTTAAGACGCACTCTGTCTTTTCCGGGCTCTTGCTTTTCCCATGTGGTATTATCTTTGCCTGTTTGTCCCATCTCTCACCCAGATGACTTTTTCTGTACGGCATAGTTCAATAACTATTTTTGTACCTTCTCTAAAGTCTCAACACATTAATTATTTTGACTCCATATTCTTATAGTACTTTGAAAGTGCAAAAATGTATATATCAAAACAGAATGCTGTGATTTAAAAAGAATAATATGTCATACTTCCACTGAAGACTGGAAACTCCCAGGGAGAGAGATTGAATCTTATTATCTTTCACCAACCCCCAAACATCTGGTATAGGGCTTATAATATAATAAGGGTGTAACAAGGAAGATGCATCCTTTTATTTTTTTTTAAGATTTTACTTATTTATTCATGAGAAACACAGAAAGAGAAGCAGAGACACAGGAAGAGGGAGAAGCAGGCTCCCTGTGGGGAGCCCGATGTGGGACTTGATCCCAGATCCTGGGATCACGCCCTGAACCGAAGGCAGATGCTCAACCACTAAGCCACCCAGGTGTCCCAAGATGTATCCTTTTAAATTTGTTTTTTATTATTTTTTTAGATATTTTATTTATTTATTCATCAGAGACACAGAGAGAGAGGCAGAGACACAGGCAGAGGGAGAAGCAGGCTCCCTGAGCCTGATGCAGGACTTGATCCCAGGACCCCGGGATCGCGCCCTGAGCCAAAGGCAGATGCTCAACCACTGAGCCACCCAGGTGTCCCAAATTTATTTTTTATATAAAAATTTCTTACTTTTTTGTATAAGATGTTTACCTCCAGACTGACATCACTTTAATTCTCTGTAGCCAGAACTTATTCAATGCCTGTCTCCTCAACTTCCAGACAACCAGATGAACTTTATCAGTAAGTGGCAATAAACAAAATACTTGAGTATGTTTTTTTTTCCTGCTATATATATTTTATCATAGTTAAACCACTAGAGACTAAACCACTTCTTCCCTTGAGAATTAGCTTTCAGTCCAAAGAGAAAGGACACAGCTTAGGAATGCTTTCTGAATAACATAGCATTTATCTATAATTATCTTAAAGTGGGGGAAATGGCATATGTAACTTAGTATATAAATATTTCAGACTATCATTTCTCATTTCCATTAAGAAACATAAGTGAATCCATCTTACTCCAGCCAAGAATTAACTCACTAATATGGAGCCTTTTTATTTTTCCCATTTCTAGAAAATAATAATAATAATAATAATAATAATAATAATGTCAGCTGGACTTTTTCTGCCTGAGATTGATCATGTCTCTTGTGATCTGTATTGATTCAGTATTGATATATAGAAGAATCAGTATGTAGTAATCAGTATGTATTGATTCAGTATTGATATATAGAAGAATCAGTATGTAGTAACAGTTTCTAGAAGTCCTTTATACATGTCATCTGGGAAATTCTAAGTGACTCTGGTTTCTGTTATCCCTTCTATTATGGACCATTAAAGGAGTCAGGATGTCTGTTTTTGATATAGACCCTCTCCCAACCACCCCAATCCCTATAAATGACCCCACTAATTACATAGTTATTCAAGTAAAAAACTCTAGAAATCACCCTTAAATCCATCTTTCCTTCATCTTGCACATGCAGTCCAGTCGCCAGTACCTTATAAATTCTCTATTAACTATTTAAATTGCTACCAAATTTGGATAGATTATCCTTCATCAATTTAAGGATTTACTGCCAGTCTTATATCAAAATATATCTGGATTCTACTTCTTCCATCTTAATACCATCTCAGTAGTCACAACCAAAATAACCTCTCGCTTGGGCTGCTGTAGCAATCTCCTATCTAGGTTTCCTGCTTTCATCCTTGTCTCCTATAATCCATTTCCATTTGAGATCCAGAGTGATCTTTTTAAATATATAGGCCAGATCATATGATCCTTTTGCTTTTAGAACCCTTCAATCACGTCCTCTCTGAGACAAAGTCAATCCGAGCTTCTCGCCCTGGTTGCCAAGGACTTATATGACATGGTCTCCGACTACCTCCCCACTTCATATTATGCCCCTCCTACCCTCATCCAATATGATCTATGCCTTTTCTATGCATTTTCTATGCATTTCATTTCATATAGACGTCCACTGGTTTAGTACAGCACGGCAGTGAACTACACTAACCTTCTCCAAGACCCTTGCTATGGGTTGCTCTTATCATGGCAACTTCACATGACACTGAAATATCACCCTGTAAAATATTTAATTTTCCATCCACTTTGTGTTTTGTAATATCATCTTCTCTTTTCTCTTTTCCTCATTTCCACCCATCTTTACTTCTCCCGTACCACCAGGCCTTTGAAGAAACAGACGTCCCTGTCCTGTTGACGGCTATATTCCCAGCACCTAGATTTATGGGAAATCCTAAGCAAGAATTTGTGAAATAAGTAAGAGCATCGGAAGTTTTGTCACATGGATAATTCATATGATAAAAAACACCAACAGTAAAGTCCATTGAGAGGTCTCCTAGCCCAGCAGCATAATTCATTGTCAAGTGCCAGGACCCCAGCTTGACATTACTTATTGATACTCACATTCTACTGGTATGCTCTCCCCAAGATTCACCGTAACATAGTCTCTAGCAGGATGATGTGCCTTGGCACGGTTAGATATTACTTCTCTGTCCTTTCATTAAACTATCTGTTCATCTTTTCCATTGCACAGGCAGATCTAATATTTTTTTCATTTATTTGCTTCTATAATTTATCCAATTAGACTCTGTGTCTTGGAAAGGCAAGACAGTGTTTTACTGTCATACCACGTATTTTGTAGAAAATAAATTTAGAAAGTTTTTTTTTTCTAGTTTATTTGAAGGATGGTTATTTATAGCTCTTCGCTTGAGCCTGGGTAATCCATTCACTCCTACAACAATTAGACTTCACAAATACAGAATTGTTCTCAAAATTTAGAGGTTGAATTAAGAAAAGAAAAACATTAGGTGAAGTTGTAGTTAGGAATGCATATATTAGGAAGAGAGAATGGGGGACACTTGGGTGGTTCAGCGGTTGAGCGTCTGCCTTCAGCTGAGGACGTGATCCTGGGGTCCTGGGATCGAGTTCTTGCATCGGGCTCCCCATGGGGAGCCTGCTTCTCCCTCTGCCTGTGTCTCTGCCTCTCTCCCTGTGTCTCTCATGAATAAAATGAATAAAATCTTATAAAAAAAAAAGGAAGAGAGAATGATCCCAATGACTCCTAAATTCTTGTTTTCAA
Source organism: Canis aureus (assembly GCF_053574225.1). NCBI lineage: Eukaryota > Metazoa > Chordata > Mammalia > Carnivora > Canidae > Canis > Canis aureus. Next base: position 2,193,561 of record NC_135613.1, read on the forward strand.
TTAAAATATACTTGTTAAAATCTGGCTCATATTTATGAAGACTCATAGGATGGCCCTGGATATCTTCGCATGTTCAGAGGAGACCCGAAGGAATTAAAATTTACTTTCAGTGATCTCTCATTTTCTCTTGCTACCTGGTCTCTAGGTTCATTGAAACCTTTGTTTTCTACAGTTTTTCTCCTCAGACAGCATCCCGTGCTATTCCTTCTAACAACCCTCCTTCTGTCATTTGTGGATAGTAATAGTGATAACCGTTACCTACTAATAAGGTTACCTGTGCGAGATAATACTTACAATCAAGATGTGTGTCACATGATGGCACGTATCTCAGGCTGGAAGTAGAGTGCCCCAGACATTGGTTCTTCCGACAAATGCCTATTAGCCTTGTGACCTAGATGAAGCTTACATAAATAAAGTGGAGGGGGTGGTGCCTATACACAAAAACACAACTTCACGATCCTGGTAATGAACTAACAGACCAGAGTTCAATTCCTATTTCTCTTCTTCCATGTGTAACTTAACCCTGAGAAATTCCTTAAGACATCTCTGAGTCTTGTTTTTCTTATCCACAAAACATACTATATTTTAGGCAAAGCTGGAGTGTCCTATGAGCATCCATTTTCTGGATCTTTCTGAAGGTCCAAAACGTTGTCGGTTAATCTGTAAATGTAACCTTTTTATAATTTCTCCCTTTTAGTTTTGGATGTTTGAAAAGCTGTGATTTCTGTTCCACCCATTCTTTCATTATAATTTTTTTAAAACTCTTGAAGACTTATTGAGTGTTCTCACGTAAAGTCACTTAGTTTTCCTCAGTCCTTCCATATCACCCTACAAAACTTGGTTTCTATTTCTTATCATTACAAGCTTTACATTATAATTATAGAGAATGTTACTTAGTTCAACGTTATGGGCTTTAATGTCAGACAAATGTAAGTTTAAACCTAGACTCAAAATACTATATACAAGACCATAGAGAAAGAGTGTTTCAACATTTAGGTTAGATGAGATTCATCATATATCAAATATATAACTTATTTCCTGAGATGGTCGTTGCTTAATACATGTAGGAAACACAATTATTTTCTTGAAGATAGTCCATAAAGCCAGGAGGATTTTAAATCCTTGATACTTGGAGTGGCCAGAAATATTAGGACTAGAATATCTTTACTATAAGGATTGTATCATGTAAACAAAAACAAGCAAAAAAAAAGTAGACCATGTAATACACAAATATGTGTTGATTAAGAAGAAAATAATAAAAAATAAACATCTGTTTTAATGATAGAATTTCTGTTTTCCACAATCCTTAAATAAACAACGCCCACAGTGACAGCAATATGTGTGCACTGTTTGGCCAACTGAGTCACTCTGCAAAGAAACTTAGTATAGTAAATAAAACCATACTGGAATTGAGGAAAATAAAAATATGCTGAAAACTATTACCTTTAAAGCACATTCTACAACTATTTTCTCCACAAAAACGCAATAATATAAAAACATCTCAGTCTAGCTTCACAATGTGATGTATTTCATTCTAATCCCAGGTATTATGAACCATTATTTTGTTCTCAAATAAAAATAATTGTTTGTAAAACTGTTTACCTTCAATCATATTTCTTCCTGATTCAAGGTTAGATTCAGAAGAACAAGGAGCCCCCTTCCAGGGTATGGAATTGTGAGATGAAAAATGACAAATATAAAATTAACCCCAATAACTTAATTAGGTATATGTGTGTACATAAAGAGGAATGTAAACACTTGTAAAACAATCAATGTGATTCATCATATCAGCAAGAGAAAAACCAAGAACCATATGATCCTCTCATTAGATGCAGAGAAAGCATTTGACAAAATACAGCATCCATTCCTGATCAAAACTCTTCAGAGTGTAGAAATAGAGGGAACATTCCTCGACATCTTAAAAGCCATCTACGAAAAGCCCACAGCAAATACCATTCTCAATGGGGAAGCACTGGGAGCCTTTCCCCTAAGATCAGGAACAAGACAGGGATGTCCCCTCTCACCACTGCTATTCAACATAGTCCTGGAAGTCCTAGCCTCAGCAACCAGACAACAAAAAGACATTAAAGGCATTCAAATTGGCAAAGAAGAAGTCAAACTCTCCCTCTTTGCCGATGACATGATACTCTACCTAGAAAACCCAAAAGCCACCACCCCAAGATTGCTAGAACTCATACAGCAATTTGGCAGTGTGGCAGGATACAAAATCAATGCCCAGAAATCAGTGGCATTTCTATACACTAACAATGAGAATGAAGAAAGAGAAATTAAGGAGTCAATCCCGTTTACAATTGCACCCAAAAGCATAAGATACCTAGGAATAAACCTAACCAAGGAGGTAAAGGATCTATACCCTAAAAACTACAGAACACTTCTGAAAGAAATTGAGGAAGACGCAAAGAGATGGAAAAATATTCCATGCTCATGGATTGGCAGAATTGATATTGTGAAAATGTCAATGTTACCCAGGGCAATGTACACGTTTAATGCAATCCCTATCAAAATGCCATGGACTTTCTTCAGAGTGTTAGAACAAATTATTTTAAGATTTGTGTGGAATCAGAAAAGACCCCGAATAGCCAGGGGAATTTTAAAAAAGAAAACCATATCTGGGGGCATCACAATGCCAGATTTCAGGTCGTACTACAAAGCTGTGGTCATCAAGACAGTGTGGTACTGGCACAAAAACAGACACATAGATCAATGGAACAGAATAGAGAACCCAGAAGTGGACCCTCAACTTTACGGTCAACTAATATTTGATAAAACAGTAAAGACTATGCACTGGAAGAAAGACAGTCTCTTCAATAAATGGTGCTGGGAAAATTGGACAACCACGTGCAGAAGAATGAAACTAGACCACTCTCTTACAACATACACAAAGATAAACTCAAAATGGATGAAAGATCTAAATGTGAGACAAGATTCCATCAAAATCCTAGAGGAGAACACAGGCAACACCCTTTTTGAACTCGGCCACAGTAACTTTTTGCAAGATCCATCCACGAAGGCAAAAGAAACAAAAGCAAAAATGAACTATTGGGACTTCATCAAGATAAGAAGCTTTTGCACAGCAAAGGATACAGTCAACAAAACTCAAAGACAACCTACAGAATGGGAGAAGATATTTGCAAATGACATTTCGGATAAAGGGCTGGTTTCCAAGATCTATAAAGAACTTATTAAACTCAACAGCAAAGAAACAAACAATCCCATCATGAAATGGGCAAAAAACATGAACAGAAATTTCTCCAAAGAGGACATAGACATGGCTAAGAAGCACATGAGAAAATGCTCGGCACCACTTGCCGTCAGGGAAATGCAAATCAAAACCACAATGAGATCCCACCTCACCCCAGTGAGAATGGAGAAAATTAACAAGGCAGGAAACAATAGATGTTGGAGAGGATGTGGAGCAAGGAGAACCCTCTTACACTGTTGGTGGGAATGTGACCTGGTGCAGCCACTCTGGAAAACTGTGTGGAGGTTCCTCAAACAGTTAAAAATAGACCTGCCCTACGACCCAGCAATTGCACTGCTGGGGATTTACCCCAAAGATACAGATGCAATGAAACGCCAGGACACCTGCACCCCGATGTTTCTAGCAGCAATGGCCACAATAGCCAAACTATGGAAGGAGCCTCGGTGTCCATCGAAAGATGGATGGATGAAGATGTGGTCTATGTATACAATGAAATATTCCTCAGCCATTAGAAACGACAAATACCCACCATTTGCTTCGACATGGATGGAACTGGAGGGTATGATGCTGAGTGAAGTAAGTCAATCGGAGAAGGACAAACATTATATGGTCTCATTCATTTGGGGAATATAAATAATAGTGAAAGGGAATATAAGGGAAGGGAGAAGAAATGTGTGGGAAATATCAGAAAGGGAGACAGAACGTAAAGACTCCTAACTCTGGGAGGGGAACTGGGGGTGGTGGAAGGGGAGGAGGGCGGGGGGTGGGGGTGAATGGGTGACGGGCACTGAGGGGGACACTTGATGGGATGAGCACTGGGGGTTATTCTGTATGTTGGTAAATTGAACACCAATAAAAAATAAATTTATTAAATAATAAAAATAAAAAATAACTTTAAAAAATAAAGAAAAATAAAGAGGAATGTAAACGTGTGTTCTCTTTCTAGGTTGATATTCGTGTTTAAGTCGTGCATTTATATGTCTTTTATAGTGATGCCCACTGTTATCTTTTTGACTGACAATGATGGGATTTCAGTCACACTCAGCCTTTCCAACAGTGCCAGTGATGGGATTTTTTGAAATCTTATTACTGGTTGCACTGTCCTGATCTCAGATGGAACTTTCAATCAAAAAGGCAATCAGAAGGTTATACATTCGTGAGATTCCCTGCAAAGCCAGTGATCGCATAACACAACTTGTTGGAAGGGCCTGCTTGCCTCCAGTCCTTATGTGGCTATAAAGAGTAATTGGCTACTTAGCTCCCAGCACCCGCTTTTCCTTCTCCAAAATACAGCACAGCCCAGAACTCTGTTGAGTCTCAGTGTGGAATTTGGCTGCTCCTAGGAGATTTCCAAATCTCACGCAGAGACTTCTCTTACTCTAAGCATCTGATTAAGGAAACTCTCCCAAAAACATGTTTGGCTCTTTCTAAGCATCCTGATTTCACTGGTGATGCCAGCGGATCTACGTTTTTCTCTTATTTTACATAAGCACAAACACTTGCCCACACATTTTCCCAAATCATTTTCACAGTCAAGTTTATATTTCAGAAACCACAATTGTGTGTGGCAAGGTTAATACTTGAGTATAATTTCTAGCATATTTCAATCATCCTCTTATAAACCATCCTTAATCTTATAACAAAAGATTAAGAATAAAATATTATTGTAAGGAGTGTCCTTTTAACACCCTTGAGTATACATACAGGGATGTTCAAGAGACATTTTTGTAATTTGATTTGCTCAGATAGTACAAGGGTTGAGGCTGAATTGGCTCCATGTGGTATCCAGTCACCCAAGGATGCATCAGTTCCCCAGACAGGAACTTGGAGTTGTGAGGTAGGCAGAGGGAGAGAATTCTCTCTCACTTGGCTCCCACTCAACAGTTCTTTTCCATTAGGCAGAGAAACCTTGCACAGGGGTAAATTTCAAGAATAGAAAATGACTAATGTTTAGGACCCAATAAAGACTTACAGTCACATTAAAATGCCTGTGGACTGAATAAGCATTTTATCTGGAAAATAACCGCACACGTATATGGAAGACATGGGTCAGTATTGCAGCAAGAGAAAACAATGCAGAGACAAAAATAGTCACTTTGATAGAACTAAAAAAAAAAAAATGTCTTAAAGAGTTGAGCATCGGTCACTCAAATCCTGAAAAACGCTGGGAATCCCATCACCTTCTCTTGGTTGAGGAAGTCCTAGCAACTCTATTGCTATAATACAGGGTGCTTAAGGCAAGTTGTGTGTGTGTGTGTGTGTGTGTGTGTGTGTGTGTTCTTCAGATCTTTATGTAAATTCAGGGTACTCTAAATGCATCTTTGAACATGGTGTGATTCACTTGACTCCATGTTACAAAACCTTAAATGGACTTATAAACACAAACGTTAGTGTGGCAGCAAAGTAAATTGCCAAGAGAGTAACACTTTTTTTTTTCTCCCTTCCTGGGCAAAGTAAATTTTGAGCTAAGATTTAATTTTTTTTTTTATTGGAGTTCAATTTGCCAACATTTAGCATAACACCCAGTGCTCATCCCGCCAAGTGCCCCCCCTCAGTGCCCATCACCCCATCACCCCTACACCCTGCCCACTTCCCCTTCCACTACCCCTTATTCGTTTCCCAGAGTTGGGAGTCTCTCATGTTCTGTCTCCCTCACTGATATTTTCACTCATTTTCTCTCCTTTCTTGAGGTAAGATTTAGGCAACTAATATGCGAGACATCATGTCCTGCCCACAAAAATCATCGTATAAATATTATCCTATTGATCACCGAGACTGGAGGATATAGATTTTATATTCCTGAAAAATAATGTAATTTCTCTGTTAGGCGTGTCTGTATGTCTCATGTGTGGCGCTTCACTGTGAAGTACACAGGAGATGGGTCTAATAAGCAAGAGATAAGTAACACGGTAATGATTTCACCTTGATTTAGTCAGACTATTACTCCCGATCACTGTCACGACTACTATTAATCATCTGTGTTCACTAAATATTTGTTTTAGACACTGCGCTAGGCCGTGGCGCGAAGTCACGTTGGACCATCGCTTTGACCTCAAAACAAGGTGTCCAGTGGCCAGAGTGATAAGCATAAAACATGAGTTATTCTCAGGCGACAGGAACTCAGTGCCTGGATCGTTGTAAATTCTAATATTCAAGTGTCATGTTTCTTTCACAGTGGAGGCGCTCCTTAGGAGTTGGCATCTTCCATAGGCTAGCCAAAGCCATGCTCCTCCCGGGCAGCCCTAAGCCAAGGGCTGAGATGGGCCTAGTTCCCCTAGACCCCAAATGCTTTATCCCCGAGGAGAGACCCCCTGGTCAGGCCATCTTCCACTCCGAACCCATGTGGCATGTTGGAGTTTAGATCTCTGCTGCTGAGTCCTGCTCACTGGCCCTTTTAGTTCTACGTTTTAGACCCGTGTCCCTGCCTGAAGCCTTGCCCTGCGCATTCCTGCTGCTTCTTTCTTTAACTCTTAGCTCTGTTTCAGCTTCTGCTGCCAGGAGCACCAGCCGACACTACCGGAGTGGCCTTCCCATATACCACGCTCCTTTAGTGTCCCTGCTGGTAACTTGCCGTGTGATCATTGCTAGGTCATTTCTCTTCTCTGCTGCTTTATGATAAAGACCCTTACAAATAAAAGTGATCCTTGGGATGACTTAGTTGAACATTCCAGAATTCTGATTAGAGTTGATGTCTCTGTTAACAGATCCTCATCTGATCAGAAAAAAAAAAAAAAAAAAAAAAGTGATGACAACAAAGGTATTTATAAAAATATATTTCACAAAGTAGGAAACAATACAGGAGTTTCTCTGAATACAATACATGAAGTAAATAAACAATATTGCATTAAAGCAAAGTAGAAAATTAAAATGATCTGCATGTAGTACTTGGTTTTTATCATACATTTTCTACTTCTAAATGGCAGGGTCGTGTTACAAATTGAATATGCTCACATCTTCTAGTGCTGTCCTTTTTTGGAGTCTAAGACGTTCTGTGCATCACCATGAAGGTCAGGGACAGAAGTGCTAAAAACAAAAAGCAGTAAAATTATGTACAAACCAGTTCCTGCTCTAAAACAGTGGGGGCAACTTGAAGCGTGTTTGTTGGGCAGGGTATCGTGTGGGTATCTAAAAGTCTAGCGTTTAAATATTCACATGAATCAATATACCTTCAGATGTTTGTGCTTGTAGTAAAAACACCAAATACTAGGATTATGAACAAAATAGAAAACAGTCCAAAAGTTTCTCTGGGAAAATGCCGCTCCTGCCATCACCAGCCACAATAACACTTTCTACTCTAAAGAGACTATTAGCTCCCCCTTTGATAATATTGCCTGCCATACTCATCTCATCAAAATGTACATGTATTAAACATTCATTGTGTGTATATATATATATATATTTATATAAAACAATCTAAAGGATTATTAATGGATATAATTTAGGATTTTCTCCGTATAGTCCCTTAATCTATAGATTACCAACCTTAATAAATAAAAGCATTAATGGACATCAATAAAATATTTATTTCGAGGATTAAACAAATAAATTCACGCGCTAGCAATAAAACCATCTGTCTCTTGTGTAGTCCACTGTGTGATCCAGGTGGTCTCTGTGTCCTAGTGGGAGAAGGTGGGGGTGGAGGGGACGAGGAATCCTGCTTCCAGAAAACAAGCCTGTTTGAAGGGGGATTTCTCTCCTCCCACCACCGGGGTGGGGTCACGCACACGTGAATATTTTAAGGCTCGACACAATGTTTAGAGATGCTATGGAGTCTCTGATGAGTGGGGCCAGCAGTCAGGTCACCGAGAGGTCACCGCGCCGTGACCCGGGAGGCCTCCCCGCACCCCAGTCCAGCGAACAGCGGACCAAGTATTGCTTTATCGTTTGTGGCGGGATCCTTATTGGAGAAGGGAAAACACCGTCTGCAGCTATAAAAACCCTCGCAGAAGACACCGCTCAGCAGCACGTTTCTTGCAGGTCCTTTTTGTTTGCTTGTTTCGTTTCTTTTCCCTAAGAAAGCACCTTGTGATCTCGATTTTTTTCCTCGTTGGAAGCCCCCTCTCGGAGGGTTGGCCAGGATCCCCGTCTCTGTCTGCGGTGGTCGGTAAACGGCAACTATCCAAGGACTCGTAGACGCTGCACGTACTTCCACACTCCACACACCGTGACCTCCTAACACACTGGGGACGTTTGTCATTGATTTCGGGTCCGACGCGGAGGAGGCGTGGCCGGGTCGGGGATGGGGGCGGGGCCGGGGAGGGGCCGGGGCCGCCGGGATGCTCGGGCCGTCGGGTGCCCGCGCCCCCAGGGCAGCTCCGGAGGTGGGCGGGGCCGGGCGGGGCCGGGCGGGGGCGGGGCCAGGGCCGGGGGCGGGGCCGGGATGCCTGCGCCGTCGGGTGTCCGAGCCCCCTCGCGTACAGCTCCCCGAGGTGGGCGGGGCCGGGAGGGGGCGGGGCCAGGGCCGCCGGGATGCTCCCGCCGTCAGGTGTCGGCGCCCCCTGCTGACAGCTCCCCGAGGGGGGCGGGGCCGGGGCTGGGGGCGGGGCCGGAGAGGGGGCGGGGCCGGGATGCTCGCGCTGTCAGGTGTCCGCGCCCCCCACCCCGCCCGCGTACAGCTCCCGGAGGTGGGCGGGGCCGGGGGCGGGGCAGGGGCTGGGGGCGGGGCGGGGCCTCTGGTGGGGCGGGGCCGGGATGCTCCCGCCGTCAGGTGTCCGCGCCCCCCACCCCGCCCGCGTTCAGCTCCCGGAGGTGGGCGGGGCCGGGGGCGGGGCAGGGGCTGGGGGCGGGGCGGGGCCTCGGGCGGGGCGGGGCCGGGATGCTACAGCTCCCCAAGGTGGGCGGGGCCGGGGGCGGGGCCGGAGCGGGGGCGGGGCCTCTGGTGGGGCGGGGCCGGGATGCTCCCGCCGTCAGGTGTCCGCGCCCCCCACCCCGCCCGCGTTCAGCTCCCGGAGGTGGGCGGGGCCGGGGGCGGGGCAGGGGCTGGGGGCGGGGCGGGGCCTCGGGCGGGGCGGGGCCGGGATGCTACAGCTCCCCAAGGTGGGCGGGGCCGGGGGCGGGGCCGGAGCGGGGGCGGGGCCTCTGGTGGGGCGGGGCCGGGATGCTCCCGCCGTCAGGTGTCCGCGCCCCCCACCCCGCCCGCGTTCAGCTCCCGGAGGTGGGCGGGGCCGGGGGCGGGGCAGGGGCTGGGGGCGGGGCGGGGCCTCGGGCGGGGCGGGGCCGGGATGCTACAGCTCCCCAAGGTGGGCGGGGCCGGGGGCGGGGCCGGAGCGGGGGCGGGGCCTCTGGTGGGGCGGGGCCGGGATGCTCCCGCCGTCAGGTGTCCGCGCCCCCCACCCCGCCCGCGTTCAGCTCCCGGAGGTGGGCGGGGCCGGGGGCGGGGCAGGGGCTGGGGGCGGGGCGGGGCCTCGGGCGGGGCGGGGCCGGGATGCTACAGCTCCCCAAGGTGGGCGGGGCCGGGGGCGGGGCCGGAGCGGGGGCGGGGCCTCTGGTGGGGCGGGGCCGGGATGCTCCCGCCGTCAGGTGTCCGCGCCCCCCACCCCGCCCGCGTACAGCTCCCGGAGGTGGGCGGGGCCGGGGGCGGGGCCGGGGGCGGGGCCGGGGCGGGGGGCGGGGCGGGGCCTGGCGGGGCGGGGCCTGGCGGGGCGGGGCCTCGGGCGGGCGAGGGGCGGGGCCGCGCGGGTCCTCCGTCAGGTGTCGGCGTCGGCCGCGCCCCCCGCGTACAGCTCCCCGAGCCTCTGGAAGCGGGGCCCCCAGTCGCTGAGGTAGTCGAAGCTCTGGTCCGAGTCCGAGGCGCCCGAGCCCAGCGAGCTGAGCGAGCCCGCCGCCGAGCCGCGGCCCTCGTAGCCGTACACCTGGATGGAGTCGTAGGGCGGCGCGGCGGGGTCGCTGTCGGCCTCGTGCAGCCGCACGCTGATGAACTCGTCCACGTCCACGCCGCCCGGCCCCGCGCCCGGGCCCCGCCGCGGCAGCAGCTGCAGCTCGGGCTTCACGTCCCTGCGCGGGGCCAGGCCGCTCACGCCGTCCGGGTTCTGCAGCGTGGCGATGTCGAAGGCCTCCGTGTCCTCCTCCCCGCCGCCCTCGTCGTCGTAGCGGATGATGTTCTCCCGCACGTCCTCGTCGTCCTTGATGATGAGCGGCTCGTTCTTGTGCCGCCGCAGAGTCACGAACAGCACCACGATGACTGCGGGGGAAACGGACACGAGTCGGCGAGCGGGGCCGCGGCACCGGCCGTGCAAAGGGCCAGCGGCCAGCGGCCAGCGGGAGCCCCGCCCAGCCCCGCCCAGCCCCGCCCGGCGCCCTGCGGCACCGCGCTCACCCCCTCGGGAGGACCGGGCGCGGGGAGCTCAGCACCTCGGGGGGACGGGCTCGGGGAGCTCAGCACCTCGGGGGGACCCGGCTGGGTGAGCTCAGCACCTCGGGGGGACCGGGCTCGGGGAGCTCAGCACCTCGGGAGGACCGGGGTCAGTGAGCTCAGCACCTCGGGGGGACGGGCTCGGGGAGCTCAGCACCTCGGGAGGACCCGGCGCGGGGAGCTCAGCACCTCGGGGGGACGGGCTCGGGGAGCTCAGCACCTCGGGGGGACCCGGCTGGGTGAGCTCAGCACCTCGGGGGGACCGGGCTCGGGGAGCTCAGCACCTCGGGAGGACCGGGGTCAGTGAGCTCAGCACCTCGGGGGGACGGGCTCGGGGAGCTCAGCACCTCGGGAGGACCCGGCTGGGTGAGCTCAGCACCTCGGGAGGACCGGGCTCGGGGAGCTCAGCACCTCGGGAGGACCCGGCTGGGTGAGCTCAGCACCTCGGGAGGACTGGGCTCGGGGAGCTCAGCACCCTCGGGAGGACAGAGCACAGTTAGCTCAGCACCCTCAGAAGAACCGAGCCTGGTTAGCTCAGCACCCTCCTGCAGAACCGGGCCTGGTTAGCTCAGCACCTTCCTGGAGGACTGGGCCTGGTTTGCTCAGCACCCTTGGGAGGACCGGGCATCGGTGAGCTCAACACCCTCAGGAGGACCGGGCTCGCTGAGCTCAGCACCTCAGGGGGACCGGGCTCGGGGAGCTCAGCACCTCGGGAGGACCGGGTTCAGGGAGCTCAGCACCTCGGGAGTACCGGGCTTGGGGAGCTCAGCACCTCGGGAGGACCTGGCTGGGTGAGCTCAGCACCTCAGGAGGACCGGGCTCGGGGAACTCAGCACCTCGGGAGGACCGGGCTTGGGGAGCTCAGCACCTGGGGAGGACCGAGCTGGGTGAGCTCAGCACCTCGGGAGAACCGGGCTGGGTGACTTCAGCACTTGGGGAGGACTGGGCTTGGTGAGCTCAGCACCTCGGGAGGACCGGGCTGGGTGAGCTTGGCACCTCAGGAGGACCAGGCGTGGTAAGCTCAGCACCCTCAGGAGGACCAGGCCGGGTGAGCTTAGCACCCTCGGGAGGACCAGGCTGGGTGAGCTCAGCACCCTCGGGAGGACCGGGCTCGGTTAGCTCAGCACCCTCCTGGAGGACTGGGCCTGGTTTGCTCAGCACCCTCCTGGAGGACCGGGCTCGGTGAGCTCAGCACCCTCCTGGAGGACCGGGTCTGGTTAGCTCAGCACCCTCGGGAGGACCGGGCTCGGTGAGCTCAGCACCCTCCGGAGGACCGGGCTCAGTGAGCTCAGCACCCTCGGGAGGGCTGGGCTTGGTGAGCTCAGCACCCTCGGGAGGATGGGGCTCCGTTAGCTCAGCACCCTCGGGAGGACTGGGCCTGGTTAGCTCAGCACCTTCTTGGAGGACCGGGCCTGGTTAGCTCAGCACCCTCGGGAGGACCAGGCTCAGTGAGCTCAGCACCCTCGGAGGACCGGGCTGGTTAGCTCAGCACCCTCTGGAGGACCGGGCTCGGTGAGCTCAGCACCCTTGGGAGGGCCGGGCTCAGTGAGCTCAGCACCCTCGGGAGGACCGGGCCTGGTTAGCTCAGCACCCTCCGGAGGACCAGGCCTGGTTAGCTCAGCACTCTCCTGATATGGGGCTCGGTTAGCTCAGCACCCTCCAAGGACGGGACTTGGGACTGCGCGGGAGGACCCTCGTCCCAGGCCCTCCTGGGCACCAAGTAGCCACGGAGCTGGGTTAAAAAACCGAGTTTGCACCCGTCCGTGGTGAAGGCTGTGGGTGACCCAGTTCCCGGCTCCGGAACGAACAGCACCCGACAAAGGAGAGCGCAGACCACACAGCTTCTTGCTGGAGAGCCTAGGGTGCCCTTTAAGGCCCCTCGACTCCATGCCCTTCTAAAACACGAAAGGAGCAGCAGAGGTGATAGCTAGCATATTCCGTGTCGTGCCAGCTCTTCCAAACCCTCCCTGATCGAGTTATGTTCCTTCACAGATGAAGCGATGTACCGAGATGGATGTCAGGTCGCCGTGGAGGATTTTCTTCCCACAGAAAAGCGGGTTCCCCGGCTGCAAAGGGGAGCCTACAGGCGGGCACAGGGCAAGAAACCCATACCCCACAGGCCAAGCTAGCCACATCACACGCGGTGGGGCTCCTGGGGTGGGACATGTCTAGAAATAGCGTCAATGCGGACTCCGGGTGATCAGGACAGATGCCACGGGAGACAGGGTAACTGACATTATTTGGCTTAAGGACGCAGCAAGGTACGACTTTCTTTTTGTAGATCTTCCTATTCTCCTCTCATTTTTATAACTGGATATTTTTTCTGAACCTTTTGTAGACAACAGAGTACTTTGGACACAGGAGAGCCTCCCACTGCAGCAAATTGGTGTACGTCAGATCCGCAGGCTTTCTGATATAACAGATGCCGTTTAACCACAGAAAACGTCCACCAACTTAGTCTGTACTTGAGACTTAGCCTACCTTCGCACTGGGCTTGAAAAAGACACTGAATTTTCCTCTCTGACGGGACATTGGCTATCACAGCACTTTTCTCCCTTCCCCCCTCCATTAAGGAGCTTGGAGAAGTGCATGAAAGTTTCTTTTCCCCCAAAAGAATGCTGACACCTGACTGGGGTTCAGGTTTGCTGTCCTTATTTACAGTCATTTAAGAACCAGAAAGACGACGACTATCAAGCTATGAGGGAAATACGTACCGAGCAGCAAAATGATGCATGCTAATATGGCAATTAAGGCGCCCATACTGAGTCCAATTGGAAGGACATAAGCTTCAACGTTACAAGACTGGACAACGCCATCACTGCTGCAGCCACAGACCCGGATGGTCAGGGTGCTGGTGCTGCTCAAAGGAGGATTCCCACTGTCGCTTATTATGATTGGTAAAAGATAGACTTCTTGCTTCTGGCGGTTGAATCCATTATGCTTGGCCAAAATGCTGAGGGAATTATCTGGAAAAAGTGAAAATCACAATAGTTTGCATCACTTCAAACAACGCCTTTTTCTAGTTCAAAAGTCCTCTGCGAAACTCAAGACGATCCCAAGTCCGCTGGACCGCTCAGATTCTTTCCACCTCCCTCTCCCCCCTTTGCCAGTCGGCGTGGACCGAAACACCCACACCCTACGGGTTTAATGAATAGGCCCCACGATGAGCAAATGACGTTTTCCCATCACTTCGTAAGTGTAACAGTTTCTTTTATAAAAATAATTTTCAAGTGTCCTTTCGGAAGACAAAAACGAAGCCAAACCTCCATAAATAAGTTTAATTTTCTCTCATTTATCCTGATAATGCAAAATTCACTGGACAGAATTTCACCACCTTTGAAAGGCACGTTTGCATTAAAAGGTAGACCGTATGACAATATGGCACATGAAACAGGGCACTTGGTGGATTTCCACAGGTACCTAAAAGGAGTCCTTCATGCCCTTGAGCATGTAAACTAAGATATAACAAAAGTCCCTCCTCCATTGCAGGAGATGCGCCACACGTATTAAAATTCTGTAAAGCAGAAAGACCTGTAGTGGTTACACAAATGAGAATCAAATGAGAAGTTGTAGAAGCAGATGTTCCATATCACATGCTAATCAATTAACATGGAGAGATACGTTGGTCATCTAGAGCAACACTTTAAGGGATTTAAGAAGTACTCATGGGCACATGTCAGTTCAAGGCAAAACTTGTCAGTGAGGAATTCCTGGATCCATGCTAGCCCGACGGTTCTCACAGTTTTACCCCCAAAATAAATTTTTTGTGTTCATCCATGCCCACCTCCTGAACTGTAGTCACATCGTATATGTTAATTATTAGTATTTTCTCATTTTTCGTTAACGGAAGACCTACATCTATTCAACATGGGGACACATTATCTTACGGATATTCTAGGCAAGAGCAAGTAAACATAATATCGGTTAATGTGTGTGATGTTATTTGGGCAAAAGGATGATTTCGGTTAGGATTCTTTTCACGTACTGGCAAGTCAGTAGACCCCGGAACGCTTGGCTACCTCACTGTTGCATATTAAGCAGGGATTCTAAACCACTGTTGTCCAATTCCTGATCATCAGTGTCCTCTGGCTTCCAGCACCCTCAAATACATGAACAGATATTCCACTCAAATGACTTTAAATAAATGTGTTACATTTCCTGTGCCATGCAGTGCTAGACTATAATTTTTTAAAATTTATAGCCATTCTCCCAAAATAGATGTATAAATTATATTTATTTTTGTTTTATTTAAGATATAAGTGGATCTGTAATGCCTTGCTAGTAAGCAAAGAAGAAAATACCAGATGGAGTTAACAGTATTTTTTTCTAAATTTCTTCTGGTTTTGCCTCATTATTTAGTAATTTAAGGAGTGAAAAGAGGTCTCTAATAGAATTAAGCAGTGATGTACCAAATGATCCAGTTATCTTTATTTCCATGACCTAGAAGGAAATACCACTAAACTAAAAGAGGAGAACATTATCTCAAAACAGATACAGAATATACAGCCATGTTATATTTTCAGAAAGTGTGTGACAAGTCTGAGTACAGTTAATTAGTGCAAGGAACATTTGTGGATGATTTCATATACCATAGTTCAAAACAGAAGATGGGAATTGTTCCTCAAGATGCAATTAATAAAATTACAGTGAGGCTTTTTGTCTTTTTGTGGTTGACATTATTTATATGGGAAGCTATTCTTGCATATTCTCTCTTTAAAACAATCTATAATGATAATTTAGAAACTGCAGCGGGAATATTGCTCATTAGTACTTAGAAAAGCTTTGGTGGGTCCACCGCTGAATTCATATTATTTTACTATTCCTGGCATATGCGTATGTTGTTACCCTCCTATCTACAGAGAATTATTGACTGAATAGAGGAAGTCTGTGAGTCATTTTTGCCAGATTTTACCTGCTACCTCAAGCAAGTCAATGCCCTATTTGCTTATTCACCCCCCCTTTTTTTTTTTTACTATTTTTGATTGGTGTCCATATTTATTATTGACTTACTTGAGTTATTATGCCAAATGAAATTGCCATTATTGTATATTTTTTAAAAACAAATATCAGCAGTTTCACACAGTTCAAATCCTGTATTTGAAATACATTTTTATTTTAGTGAAAGGGAATATAAGGGAAGGGAGAAGAAATGTGTGAGAAATATCAGAAATGGAGATAGAACATGAGAGATTCTTAACTCTGGGAAACGAACTGGGGGGGGTGGAAGGGGAGGAGGGTGGGGGGTGGGGGTGACTGGGTGACGGGTACTGAGGGGGGCACTTGATGGGATGAGCACTGGGTGTTATTCTGTATGTTGGCAAATTGAACACCAATAAAAATATATTTATTATAAAAAAGATGAAATAATTTTTTTCTTACATGTTGCACACCATTTATCAAGTTGTGGTTAATTTCCTTAAAACTTAGGGTGCCTTTTAATTTCAAAAAGTTTTAATTTAATATAGTCAATTTTACCAGTCTCTTTTTGATTAGTGCTCCTAACCTTATTTTTTAAATTGTGAAATATACAAAATACTTTTATAATGTTATCTTTCACATTTGGGCGATTGTAAGGGATTTTTTTTTCTGTACTGGTAATTGATTTTCCCAAGATTAATTGTTGAGTGCCTTACTTCTTAGCTACTGCTCTTCAACACTCAGTCTCTCACAAGTCAAATTTTTGTGCAACCTCATCTTTTAGGGGCTCTTTATTACATTCCAATGCTCTGCTTTTGTAATCTTGTAGGTAATTTTCCCCACCGTGCTCTCCTTTAAGAGTATGTTGGCTTTTCTTGTTCACTTTCTTATCTCTGGTATAGAATCAGATTATCACATCCTATGGGAATTATTATAAGAACTTCAGTAGAAATTATATTTCTTGTTTTTTTAATATTTATTTATTCATGAGAGACACAGACTGAGAGAGAGAGAGGCAGAGACATAGGCAGAGGGAGAAGCAGGCTCCTTGCAGGGAGCCCGATGCCGGACTCCATCCCAGATCCCAGGATCATGACCTGGGCCGAAGGCAAACACCCAACTGTTGAGCCACCCAGGTGTCAGTAGAAATTATATTAAAATATAAGTCAATTTTGAGAAAATTGGCATCTTTATGATCTTTAGTATTCTATTTCAAGATCTTAGTTTCCTTATTTTCTTTTTTAAATTTTATTTAAATTCAATTCATTAATATATAGTGTATTACTAATTTCAGAGGTAGAGTTCAGTGATTCATATATGTCAATAAAGTATATTTTTTTAGCTACACAAGAATTTCATATCTTCTGTAGAGTTGTCATTAGTACTGTATATATTTTGTTGCCTGATAATATTACCTTTTTGAAAGTGCACTTTCAAATCATTCTTGCTAGTGTATAAAGTGAATTTGTTTTATGCATTGATTCAAAAAAAATATTTCTGAGAGACACAGAGAGAGAGGCAGAGACACAGGCAGGGGGAGAAGCAGGCTCCCTGCGGGGAACCTGATGTGAGACTCGGTTCCGAGACCCCGAGATCATGCCCTGAGCCAAAGGCAGACGCTCAACCACCCAGGTGCCCCACGTTGATTTTAATTCTAACAATCTTCTAAACCTTTCCTCTTACTTATAAAATTATATCTCAACACAGAGTTCCACTTCAGCAAGACAATGTAAGGAGTGCCACAGAACTGTTTCCTAGTGAAAATGGTGAAAATCATACAAGGACAACTATTTAACATCCCTGGAAATGGTCCTGGAGGCAAGCAGCAAAGGAAGGAACATTTATCCAAGAGAATCTACCAAAGGTTGGTAAGAATAATGAGACCATGGTGCGTCAAGCAGAACCTTCTCTCCTCCCTCCTCCCCGGTGAGTGAGATGGAAATTCTACTCTTAACTGGCTCAGCCAGGAACACAGGAATCCCTTTCCCCTCAGCTAGCAGGTAAAGTACTGTCTTACCAAGAGACAGGAGCTGACAACCCAACCGTTTCATCCTACTCCTAGATATCTTTTGTTGAAACTGAATTTTGGGTGAGTGATGCCAAGAGAGGGCTCTTTTCTTCTTCACAGCCCTTTCTTGTGTGACAGAGGATCTTCCTGGGCGGGGTTCCGCTGGGAATATAGGGCCTCAATTGCGCGTTGGGAGCAGCAAGCCAAAAAAGACTTGAGGCTACCATCCCCCAGCACCAAGTGCTCATCGTCTAAACCAGATGCTTCGCTAAGAGAAACACATTATAGTTTCCAACTCAGCTTTAGAGCCAGTGGCTCACAGATTTTGCCTCAGTGGAAGCATAGAACCTGAGACAGAGATTAGGGGAGGAACATGCCTGGGAAAAACGAATCTGAAACACTGATCTAGAGAAACATTCTAGAAGGAGCCCAAACTGGATTGGATTGGTCTGTAGGCAAATCTTGGCCCCCAAAATTTAAAACAGTACAGAAATCATCTGGCAATTAGTGGAATTTAAAAACTGGGGCATGGTCAGGGAAAGAGACCAAGAGAACCCTACCACAACCACTGTCATTTAAGGGTGACTGTGAGCATTCCTAAGGCTGCGATCCCCTCAGGTAAAATATCAGTGGCTTAATAGTTCAGAAGGGAAATGGACTTAAAGAAAGCAGTCCAGCCAGTCATTAAACAAATAAATGAGTAAATAGCAATAACGAGCTCTGGGTGAGATGCTAATACCTTGATTTGTTATAATAAATTTTCTAAAATGTCCAGTTTCCAACAAAAGATTACAAGACACACAAAGAAACAAGAAACCCATACGCCAGGGGAAAAAAAATAAAAGCATGCAAAAGAAACTATTCCTGAAAGCAACCAGATATCAGACGAAGTAGACTTCTAAGGGGCCATTATAAGAATGTGTTTAATAAATTAAACTTAACCACGATTAAGGGAAAAAAGGAGAAGTATGGTGATAATGTCACATCAACTAGAGAATATCAATAATAGATAGAAATTGTTTTTAAAAAGAGCACAGTGGAAATTCTGGGTTAAGCACAATAACAAATAAAATATTAATTAGAATGTCTAAACAGTAGATTTGAATTGGCAAAAGAAAGCATCCACAGACTTGAAGATAGATGGATAGAAAATATGAAAGCTAGAGAACGGTGGGAAAAAATAATGAAGAAAAATGAACAGAACCTCAGAAAAATGAGGGATACCATTGAGTGTGCCAATACATGTGGAAGAAAAATATCAAGAGGGAAAAAAGAAAAAAGTAAAGCTGGCTTAAAAAATGTTTGAAAACATTAGGCTTACACATTCAGTAATCCCGACAAACTCGAAGCAGATAAACACAAAGAGACTCACAAGTGATATATCATAGTAAAAATACTGAAAGCCAAAGACAGGGAGAACAACTTTAAAGTTAGGCAAAATTGACTCATCACTTGCAAGAGACCCCCCCCCCAATAAAATTACCAACTGAAGTTTTATAGAAATAATGGAGGCCAGAGGGACGTGGGATAAACATATTCAAAAGTGCTTAAAGCAAACACTTTGAACCCAGTATCATATATTCAACAAAGCTTTCTTACAAAACAAACAAACAAAAAGAATATGAAATAGAGACTTTGAAAGTAAACAAAAGCTGAGGGAATTTGTCATCAGCAGAAAAGCCTTATAAGAAACACTAAAGGAACTTTTTTGGAATGAAGGCTAATAACCCCAGACGGTAATTCAAATCTACATTAAAAACAAAGAGCATCAGGAAAGTAATTATGTCATTATAAAAATGAAATACATAGTTTTTCTCCCTTTTTTTCTGTTTTAAAAAGCAATTGCATAAAACAGTAGGTACATAATATATTGTTGAGCATATAATATCTAGAAATTCAAAAGCAATAGTTGGCTATGCCAGTATCCCACTTCCAATAATGGATAAAACAACTAGGCAGAAATGAACAAGGAAATAGAGGACTTGAGAAGCGGTATAAACCAACAATATCTAAGAGATACCCATGGAACACTCCGCTCAACAATAGCACAATAAATATCCTCAAGTACACATGGAACATCCTGCAGTGTAGACAATGTGCAAGACCATAAAATAAACCAGTACATTTAAAAGGATAATAACGCAAAATCTGTTTTCTGATCATAATGGAATGAAGTTAAATGTGAGTGATAGAAATTTGGGAAACTCACAAATAACGTGGAAATTAAACAACTCATTCTTTAATAATTACTCTTGTAAAAGAAGAGTTCAAATAAAATACAGCAAATCAAAATGCAAGGGATATAGCTAAAGCAATGCTTAGAGGGAAAGTTATAGTTTTAAATGCCTATATTAATTTATTTCTTATTGAACTATTGTAACTAGACCCTCTGACACGATCCTGAACATAAGAAATTATGGCAACACCTGTACATTGTTCTTGATACTAAAAAAGAAAACAGCTTTTGACTTTCAACATTAAGATGATTGATGGTGTTTATTAGAAGGCACTTTTTGTTGTCGGTTTGCTTGCATTTTTTCTCTTTAATTTTTCTTTTCTTTTCTTTTTCTTTCCAATGCTTCAAAGGGAAAAGACAGTCATATAAAGGACAGTTCTTCAATACCTCTAAACGTGGATTCAATTGCATTATAGTATTATTTAAAAACCTTCTTTTCAGTCCTTCATATTTTCATGCATTTCCAATTTCTGTCATCTTGCCTCTGCATTGTAACCTATTCTATCCTCCTGGCTTCTGCTTCTGATTTTTGCACTTATTGCATTTATTTTGTTTTTTTCCTTTTGAGCAAACAGAAGAGCATATCCTTATAATGACTTACTGGAGAAAACACATTTTCTAAAACTGGAAAATCTATGAGGAAAAATGTATGATCACTGAGAACCCATAGACATGTATGTAATGATTTTTTTAAAATTTAAATCTCTTGAAATTGAGCATATAATAACAGGATTTGAGAACGGGAAAAAAGGTATTTTATCAAGATCTATTCAAGAAGGTGGAATGAAAGCATTTGGTGTTCTGGAGGGAGGACGGATATCCAGGTGGAGAGCAAAGTCCAGTTGCCGCCCATCTCATGCATTTGTGTTGCGCTGAGATTGCAACATATCTTAACCGTATCACCTGGTTGTCTTATAGACTTAGTAGGTGAAGTAGTCAAATATCTGTATTCCCTATGTCTCCTCCAGTTAGGGATTTTCCCATTTTCTCATCCTCCTGGAACGTTTGGCTTATGAGCATTACACCAAGGAGGATGAATGACTGTTTCCAGAATCTTGCTTCCTACTCCAAACCCATTTGTTTCTGCTTATGACTGACTATTAAGGGAAAGATCTTGGTGGGGAGTTAAAGAGGCCCAGCAGCACCAGGCACACTTCAAATGACAGTATTCCCAAAATAGTGGTATCACTGGATTCCTTACTCCTGGGCTGAGAAATACAAGGTCTACACCAAATAAACAGTAAAGTAGGGACCAGATAAACAGTAGGTATATAGGATTGCTTTATTTCAGATAGCACATTACATTATGCCATTATGTGTGAAACGATTCTTTTATTTAAGATTCTTTTATTTATTTATTTATTTATTTTTAAATTTTATTCCTTTAAGATTCTAATAACAGATTCATTGTAAATAAGTATATTCACTTATGTGCTTAGTTTCTGCCATTTTTTTCCCCTCCAGATTTACTTGTTAGAGCGTTACCGGGAGTTGTTAGAGGCTGTAACAAATACAGCCATCTTAAAATCAAAGTCTTAGAATTTTTATGTAATGTTTTTGATATTGTAGAGACACATAGATAAACTCTGTAAAATGTGTGTATTATATCACTAGAGTCTAAACCCCTCTAGGGAGACTAGCCTTAGTCAAGGCTCTATTCCCAGCCTTCTGCACAGGACCTGACATGGAGCAAAGACCCTCATACTAAATAAATCGGGTTATTTTATTCACTTTTATTTGGAATGTTTCAGTTTTAAGGAAGTGATCAAATAACCATGCATTAGAAGCTTGCTAAATCCATTTAGAATTTCTGTTACAGATTATTTTTCTCCCCAGGTGACTTGCATGGTTAGCCCCTGCCTCATTTCCAGCGGCTGGTCCTACCACTCCTCTACGTGCTCGCCATCCTGGCCTATTAGGAGTCAAGCATCCTCACTCCTCAGACTTTCGTAATTGCTCTTTCTTCTGCCTGATAATCTCTCTACCCTTCCTCACCCCTAATTTGAATTAATATTTATGCATTCTTTATGTCTGTGCCTAAATGCCATTTTGTTGTGAATAATTTCCTTTATTAATTGTCCCAACCTTGCCAGATAGATTGGTTATGCAATCTTATAAAAAAAACAAAAAACAAAAACAAAAACAAAAACAAACTTTATATTTTCATCAGCACTTTTTACTAAGAAATAACAGTAATAGGAATGTGACAGACCTTGGGGATGCAGAAATAAACTGAGGAACTTCCAAGTATAAATAGCCATTTTAAGATGCATAATGAATACTCAGCAAATATTCGTTAAGTGAATGAAAGACTAAGTAATCATTAGCCACATTTTGTGGGTCTCGTATTTATTTCCTTTCATGTTATTTTGTCACAGGGAATTATATATGATTCAGAATAAGTCCATGAGAAGGTTTGATTTTAGGCTGTTGGAAAGGATATAGAGCCTGAGCCCATATGGAAATTTAAGACAAATATTCATGGTTTCTAGTTTTACTCTGGGCAAACCTTTTATCATGTAATACGAGCAATAGACTAAGAATGAGGTTAGATTCAAATAGAGAAGACCGAGGAGAGAATATCTGAAATACCATCTCAGGTATCTAAAATATGTGAACTATCATCATGCTAAAGAGGTGCATACCAAAATTCCCTTTTACTGAGCTGAAATCGAATGATTTAGTCTTATATTCAGAGGGCGGTGCATAGTCCGAATTAGTATCTTCTATAGTTAATTTAGGAGGAATTACAATCTTCTTTGATTGTTAATATTCAGTCTTTGAATCATTTGGAGTTGACAATCAAAGGGGCTTCCTTCATGGAACATCGATACCCTTGCAAAAAAGGTTTCCTTTTGCAAATAAGTCAGTAAGTATTTGTTATAGACTGAATGCTTGTGCTCCTATCCCCATCTGCAATTGATATGTTGAAGCCCTAACCACCCCCTCCAGCCCCACTGCCTCCCAAGGCTTATAGGACAGATCCTATAAGGAATTAAGGTTAAATGACATCATAGGGTGGGGCCTTGAATTGGTGCCCTTATAAGAAGAGACACAAGCCTGCTTCTCCTTCTTCACCCAGGGCTACACAAAGGAGGGGTCATGTGAGCACACAGCAAGATAGGGGCGCCCTACAAGCAGCCAGGAGAAGAGGCTTCAGAATGAAACGTACCTTGCATCCACTTTGATCTGAGACTTCTCAACCTCCAGAACTGTGAGAAATAAATGTCTGTGGCTTAAGCCACCAGTTTGCAGTATTTATTATAGCAACCTGAGCAGGCTAAAATAGCATCGTAGTCCCTAATTAATTCTGTATGCATACTCCATGAAAAATACAAAGTCTATCTAAGGAGGTAGACTGTGTCTACCTGGGTAATTCTTTAACTTAATTTGTGTAATTTTCCCACAGTCGTATCGTAACTAATTTCTTTCCTTCCATTTACTTTCTCTGTATTTTTAATAGAAAAAAAAAAAAGGTCATTATTGTTATTTAAATATCCTATGTTCTTTCCACATTGTCCTTTTTTGTCTCCCCCACCCCAGATAAAATAAAGCAGGCAAATTAAATTCTCTATTGTTTTTACTGTAGTTCTTCTGTTATTGTTGCCCCGATGCAGAAATTTTCCTTTGCCTAAGTCCTATTTATTAGAAATCATGGAGCTATGGCTTTTGTTTATCCTCTTACATGCAAGCAAAAGCAACAAGGAGCCAGAGTTAATGAAGGCATTCGCCAGACAAATATTTATGACAAAAAGAGTAGATAAAGAGAAGATCACTAGATGTTTTGTCTTTTTGAGAAATGTCTCCTGGCATTTGACTTGCAAATTTATTTCAAATTTTCTTGGGTAAGTAAAATGGAATGAAAATGGCAAGAAGGTCAAAACAAAGGGGAACTGGCACTCTGTTCAGTAGGTATGGACAAGAGATTTAATTAAGTTCCTATCATTATGTCATATCTGCTGTTTATTTCTAAAACCTAGAAAAGCAATAAAGATACCAAATCTATGGGCTTTCAGCAAATTAGTATAGATATATGTATATGCAATACCTAATATCTAAGAATACGGAGTGTAGATCATACCATCTATATTTCATGTATACATTTTTACTCTAAACACTAAATCTTGTTGAAAACAATCAGGCTGCAATGAATTAATAAAAACTAAGACTCTGTGAAGCCAATCTTTTCCAGTACCATTATAACTTCCTACATAATTCATTGAAAGTGTACTAACATACTAAATCTGCAACAAGCAACTGGATATTCTGAGCCACCTAATTAGATCATTTGTTACTTTTTCTTTTTCTTTTTTTTTTTTATTCTCATTAGATGGTTCACAATACCACCAGATGTCAATAATTCCAATGTTTATTGAGTGTTAACTCATTATCAAATTTCCTAATACTTAATAAGTATATCTAGCCATAAAACATCAACCAAGGTTTACTTTGCTTTTAGGAGAAAAAAAAAAAATCATTGTGAATTCTTTTGTAAGTTCCTAGACTAACACCAAACAATGTTTAGTCAAAAAATTTGCAAGTACACATAGAATGAATTAACACTTTTTTAACAGAAAAACTTACTCCACTATAACCATGCAGCACTAGAATTCTATAAATATCTGCATGGGGATCCCTGGGTGGCGCAGCATTTAGCGCCTGCCTTTGGCCCAGGGCGTGATCTTGGAGACCTGGGATCGAATCCCACGTTGGGCTCCCGGTGCATGGAGCCTGCTTCTCCCTCTGCCTGTCTCTCTCTCTCTCTCTGTGACTATCATAAATAAATAAAAATTTAAAAAAAGATTTTAAAAAAATATCTGCATGATTTTCATTTTGCAGAGGAACTGTAGAGAGGCTGGGCCATCCTTAGCATTCATCAAGTAGCTTATAAAAGTTAAGCATCTTCTAAAATTCTTTGAGAGGGCACGTTAACTATTTTTATAAAATGACTTTTTTTTTTAGATTATATGAAGATGGTGTTGAGTATATTGGTTTGAATGGTGATCTCCAAAAAGTCCTTTTTTTTTTTTTTTTTAAATCTGTGAATGTTACCTTACTTGGAAAAGAGTCTTTCCAGCTGGAATGAAATGAAGTATTTTGAGATGAGGAGTTCATCTGGGATGACCTGGTGGGCACTAAGTTCAAAACCTGTGTCCTTATAAGAGTGAGGCAGAGGTAGATTTGACACAGGGTAAAGGAAGATGTAACGTGACCACAGAGGCAGACATTAGTATGATATAACCATAAGCCTTGAAATGTGTACATCCAACAGATAAGCTGGAAGACCCAAAGAAGGAATTCTCCTCTATAATCTCTGGAGAAAGTAGGGCCTTGTCAACACATTGATTTAGGATTTCTGGCTTCCAGAACTGTGAGATAATTTATCTCTGGTTGGTTTAAGCCCCTAGTTTGTGATAATTTGTTATGGCAGCCCTAATAAACTACTATAATTAGTAAATCTGATTAAATATGATTTACAGAAACAGAGAAGGGCATACTTATACCCATTTTACATATGAGGAACAGGGTTTTTGAAAGATAAAAGTAACTTGTTCAAGGTTTCTCATCTGGCAGCTAAGAATTAACAACCAAATCCAATGCATATTCTATACTCTGCCATCTTAACAAAAGTCACCTTGGAAAACAAGGAAAATGAGCTCTAAGAAGGTTATATTAAAGCTCAAGGATAAGATAAAAAAGAGAAAGTGTGCAGAGGGAGGTTTTTTCATTCAGAGACAAGGAAAAACTAAATGGTCAATACCACTGGCAGATGAGATGAAAATCTAGTATTTTAGAAAGATCAAAAGGTATTCAATACAATATTCTATAGATCTAAATCCCATATCCTGAAAGTCCACCTAACAGAGCAGAGTACAGCACAGCATAGCATAATATAACCATGAATTAATTATTAAAAGTGATTATTTTTGGTACAAGAGAGAAACAGAAGTATTATAGGTCCAAATCCCATGCTAGATACAATCACACTGCCCAAGGTCTTCTGAGTTTGATTATTTTTTGCCGGTACTTAATTTGCGTACTTGCTCTTACACAAATGCTCCATGAAACTTATGCAGATCCCTTAATGCTTAGATGAAAAGCAGATTTATTGTTCTCTAGGCACCGGGGAACGAGGGATGAAGACTAATATGACCATTTTATTTCAGGAATACCTGTATTAACTAACCGCCAAAAGTGAAAACTATACCAACAGTCAGTTTCTAATTTGTTTGAATGGAAATGTTAAAGCCTTTATAAATATCAACAGATCTGCAAAAGAATATTTTTTATTTATTTGGATTTATGCAGATGTGAAAAAAACATTTTTTTGAGTGTGCAAGCAATTTAGGTTAAAAAAAAGGAGAAGGAGGAAGGAGGAAGAGGAGGAGGAGGAGGAGGAGGAGGAAAGGAGAAGGAAAGAAAAAAGAAAAGAAAATAAGAAATACTAAGGCCCTTAGTGGAATCTCTTGACAAAATTCCAGAAAACAACCTCTTAATGATGACAAATCCAGACATCAGAAAGCTAGCATTGTCAAGAGAATGACTTGCACCACATCTCTATTGATTGAGTACATATCTCTAAATATTTAAGAAACTGAGAGTCAGAGATTAATTCATTTTGCACTAGAGTTGATTAATTCATTTTGCACGGGAGCTGATAAATTTGTGCTCATTAACATACTTGATATATATGGTAGTTGGACCAGAGAGTAAGGCTGTTTTATTTATTTATTTTTTAGAAATTTAATTTATTTATTCATGGAAGACACACAGAGAGAGGCAGAGACACAGACAGAGGAAGGACCAGGCTTCCTGAGTGGAGCCTGATGCGGGACTCGATCCCAGGACCCCAGGATCATGACCTGAGCCAAAGGCAGATGCTCAACCCCTGAGCCACCCAAGTGCCCTCTAAGGCTGTTTTAAAATAACAATTTAAGTGAGGTATACATCGCACATAAGATACTGAAATCATTTAATACAGTGAATGGAGAGCTGAGGCTATAAAATAAAGGAATTACCGAAAGTAGTTTATCTAGCTTACCAGCTTTGATTTGAAGGAGGTCAAATATCCCTGCACATCATCACTTTGTTAGATACCATCAGCTCCCCGAATGTTTTGAATTTGCACGTATGAAAATAAGCCATCAAGTGAAAGCCACCAAAAATGGTGCACATCCACGTTCCCTTGCCATCACCCACGCCTCCATCTTATTTCAAATCTATTCTGGTATATTCAGTCCTCAGGTTTTCAGTGCCCCTTGCCCCAAGACCTCACTGTCAGAGGAAAGTCTTCTTTGGCACACTTTCTCCCCAGCATGCTGCAATATAATCAGATACGCTGGTTTTCTCTCTTACCAACGGAATGATCCTTGAATGCAGAGATATTCTCTTCTTTAGCAAATGCATCCTTTTGTTGGTCAGGTGTGTCACTACACGGAAGTCTCTATGGCAAGATGTTAACTAATCCTTGTTGAATGACCAAACGGGTGGGTGGCTAAAGTAAGTGAGAATGTGATTACTGATTTCAAGGAACTTCTGAACCAGAAGGGGAGACAAAAATAGCATATAAGTAGCCAAAATGTCAGTCAGCTGATGGTCCATTCTCTAACTGCGATCCCTGTCTTAGCTCTCACCTGTGGTCCACTACGCCATCCCTACCTTGACCTCTACTTCTACCATCACAGATACAGATACGAGGAAGCCTTAAGGAAGGGGGCACCCCTGGGCTGGGTTGAAAGACACAGCTGGTTTGTGAAAGGTGGAAATACAGAGAATGGCATTCCATCTTTTCCCTCTTTTCTACTACTTCTGTTCAGTAGCACTCTCTGCTCTCAGCCTTTTCATCTAACCTCTGTTAAAAGGAAAACCCCAGGCTCAAAATGGAGTCACTGTGTTGAAATCCCACGTCAGCAAACTGACTTGATACCTAAGCGAACTGCAATTTCAACTGCCCCCACCGCTGGCACCATCATCTTGTAGGAATGCAACCTTTAACCAACCAACCTGGAATCGTGTGGTCAGCACTAGGAGGCAGTCCACTATTAGAACCCTTCGGTTCCCTTAGAATGCCTAACAGTGCATTCTCTGCTTATAATTTCCTTTTTTTTCTGGTTCTTCTCTGACTTTAAAAAACTTTCTTTCCTGGAGTTCAGTGGAGCTCCTTTCTGTTGGCTAGATGAGATGCTGCCCAACTCATGAATCATTGAATAAAGCCGATTAGATCTTCAGATTTCCTTAGTTGAATTTTTGTTACTCAACACCTCCTTGTGAACTGTTTGAATTTGGTTCACTTACTTGATTTCAAATACCAGACAATATTTCTTTCTAAAATTTACCCTACGTCTCTTCTACTTGCCTCTTGGGCATATGCACCTGGATGGTCAGTAGCACAAATTCAATCTTTCGATAATGGAATTAATAATATTTAATCACATTCTTCCCCATTTCCAAAAATCCCTTTCTTGGTTCTATTCCTTGCATCATCTTTGTGGCTGTATGATTTTATGCATCTCTCCCTCACATCCAATAACCTCCCTTTTTTCTTTTCCATGTTTGAAAGTTCTGGCCATCCCTCAGTAACTAGCTGAAAATCTACTACTTCATTTATGAAGGAGGCAGTAGAAACCGACTTCTAATTCAGAGGTGTAATGGAGATTGAAGTATAAAGAAATTATAACTATAAAGTAAATATAATGGTTTCAATTGGTCTCTTGAATAAGTACATGATAGGCATCAGTGACTGTGAGTGAGTCACTTTGTAACAAGAGACTTAAAATGCAGAGCAGAAACTTGAGAAGTCCAAAATATGTCTAACCCTACAAAAATAGAATGCAGTGAGAGAAACATAGTCACTAGTCTTTTATTGAAAAATAAAGTTTCTGTTATCTACTAGGCTCTGAGATATCTGGTCCATCCTGACATTATAAATTTTAAGCCAATTTAATTATCAACTTGTTTCTGAAAATATTCACACAAACAGAAGCCAACTCTAAAATTCAGGCAGTAATTCAGATACAGATATCCGAGTGCATTAAAAATGCCTGTTCTTGGATTTTCCCCCAAATCAACTGAATAAGAATTTCTGGGGATAGGCCCTGGACATCTGCATTTCAAATAAATTTTGTTTGCATAAAAATCTTCTGGGATGCTTGAAAGCCGTTCTACTCTATTCCATTTCTTCCCTTAGGTGTTTGCAGTGGTTAATGGCTTGGCCCAAGCCCTTAGAGGCTCCACTGGGGAAGCTATTATGCTCTGGGTTCTGTAATCCAGCAGGGGTAGCAGCTGATAGCAATTTTCCTGCATAATTCCTTCTTTTCTGGCTTAGTGGTAAAATAGCTGCTAAAAAAGGGAGGGAAAGATGCAAGAAAATGTGGCATCCTACAGCGAGCTGAAGTCCAGTGTTTGTCCTTGAATCATTTTAAAGTTTAATATGTTATATTAAAACAGCTTGGCTAAACATATATCTTTGGGCAGAAGTCTTAATATACAGTGAAGGCAAGAGGATGGAAGGCAGTTATGTAGATAAAATTATCATTCAAGCAGTGGTCACATTATCATTCTTCCCAGGTTGCTGAGAATGGCACGTGCTTTTGAATCTTAAAATCCACATTCTTTATAGTATTGGAATAGTACTGTTTCGATCATACAAAAATGACTTTACATTAAAGGTCAAACTGATTTGCTTTTCCTCAAATTCACCCACATATTAACAGGTTAAAATACAGATGGAGAGAGCAGAAATAAAATGATCGAAGAAGAAGATACCTGTGTAGGTCACCCTTATGATTGAAATAGAAATCACATCAAACTCATTCAAACCCTTTTTATTGAAAACGTAATCTGATAAAATTCCCTATTGTTATACACTATAGAGAAATCTGAATACATTTTGAAGTCATGCATGATTTCATTTTAATACTTTCTTTTAAAATAAAAGGGATTTTTTTTTATGAGTCTTTTAAAATATCCTCAAGATGATATTTGATTTTCCAAGCTTGCCATCCCCCGTTGACAATGTATGTGTGGTATTTTCTCATACTGGGCAGTGATCTAAAGATCCCTACCATCAAATACTCCCCATTTTGGAACTGTAATAGGTGTGCTTCACAAATATAAGTTTAGGGGGATTTATTCAATTTTCAATGTTCTAATTCTTGAATAACTTATCTTAGGTATAATTCCTTTAGGCTGTGTTATTTCAGAATCCTTCTGAATATCATATTAGATAATATTCGGGCTCTGGAATCATTCCTAATTGTGTTTCCATCTCAATTTCATTACTTACCTGGTTGCATTTTAAAATAATTTCCCCAAGGTCACAGCAAAAACTCTTATTGTACCCAAAGTACTAATTAAGGAACTGAGGGTCAGAAGGTCTTTGAGGAACAAATGTGATTTTCCACCGACAGTGTATTTTCAGGGTATGTCATGTATAAAGTGTTTAACAAAACTTAAAATAATAGTGGTTTTTATTAATATATGTAAGGCTATCGGTTACCTTAACTTTGAAATGAAGCAAAGATCTGTAATCTTTTAAGAATATTTGGATTTCATACTTTTATACTTTACAGTGAATTTCTACCTGAAAGCCTCAAAGTTGGAATATAAAGTAAAATATAAAGTAAAGAACTACGAAAAATGCGTGTTAAGGAGTAAGACTCTCGAGGATGCTGAGGAAGAGTTTCCAAGATGGAATATGGTTTGATTCTTATGGAATCCAGATGCAATATTAAGTGGCATCCAAAGAAGACTTCTACTTAATTAGTATAACAAAAATCAGTCACTGGTTTTGGTAATCCAGATTTTGATTTAAAACTTTATCTTAATCACAGGCGCAAGTTAACTCACAGCTTCCTGTATCACCTAAGAAAAAGCTAAGAACCACTAGGAAATTGCTACAGTTTTGAGCTAGGTTCAGAAAATCTATTGATGACAGTTCCTAAAGAGAAGACTGTCCAATTAAAGTTTCCATCTTACATTACCAGCGTCTAGTGCACATAATAGGTGATGTTAAATTGCACAGTTTTTCTATTTTACCTTTAAGCCTTTTTAACACAAGATCACTGGTATCACTTGAAAGATGATTGATTGATTGATTGATTGATTGATTTTTGTCTTGAGTCCTCTTCTTCCTTCCTTACAGTATTTTCACATGTATGCTTCTCTACTGACTGGAAACACAAATATTCCAACAATTAAGGGGAAAATTTGAGAATCCTCTTCGGAAGCTTTATTCATGTCATTTTACAGTGCATTTTATCCATCAGGAGAGAGCATTTTATCCATCACTTCCTTAAAATGGTCTAGGTTTTTTTCATTCTTTATCTAACTAAATCAAAAATTTTCCAGAAAGGATATACAACATTTTCCCCCTGTCACTTCCAAATAGAATGATATTTAAATATAGTCCTTGATGGTGCTAGCCTTACATTGTTATTTTTGTTCTTGTTGTTATTGTGTCAAACAACAACTATAGCAAGTATAACTCATTCATATACAAATTTTACTCTTTCTTATCTAGGAATATTAACCCAACTGGATCATTGTTCTTGGAAGAAATTTGGAGCATGTTCTGCAACATTACGGGTGAGTTTTAATGATGAGACATCTCATTTTAATATTTAAAAAGTACTATTCAATGTAATTTGAAAGCTCTTAACTTGAGAAAAGCCCAAAGGGAGAATGATAGTCTCATTGAGCTGAAGATACAAAGATGGGTTTTGATTTGTAGTAAGTACCAAATAGGAAGAATAAATGCAAAGAGAGAGATTGAAGAAAGTAATAAAAAAGAAAAAAAAGAAAAAAATATATTGTGCAAATTCTTCATATAAGAAAGCCATGTTAATATTAGCTATATTAATACAATAAGAGAAGTGAAATGCAGATTAGTATCCAACAAAATGAATTTTAGAACAATGAAAACTATCAGTGATAAAGAGAGCTATTCCATAATTATGAATAAGTCAATTCAACAAGAAGGTATAATATGTGATGATCAACTACACCTTGAAAAATACATAAAACATAAAGTGACAGAATTGAAAGTAGCAATAGACAACCCCATAATACTTTGAGATTTCAACACTCCTTTCTCAGTAATTAATAGAACATTAGGAAGAAAACAATAAGGTCACAGAATACCTGAACCTGAGAATTTCAGTTATAATTTGTCATCTACAGAAG
The DNA here is from genome assembly GCF_053574225.1 of Canis aureus. Lineage (NCBI taxonomy): Eukaryota > Metazoa > Chordata > Mammalia > Carnivora > Canidae > Canis > Canis aureus. The sequence goes on from NC_135613.1 coordinate 2,225,479, forward strand.
ATTTCTCTTAACAACAGGAGAAAGCCTATATGTTCTTTCAAATGTATAGGAACTATTCACCAAGATAGATTACATTTTGGGCCATAAAAAGTTCCAAGCCAAAGAATTGAAGTAAACAAATTATGTTCCCTGGTACGAAACAATTAAAATAGAACACAGTAACAAAAGTATATGCAGAACATCACCAAAAAAGCTGGAAATAAAGCTACATGCTTCTAAATAATCCACGAGTCAAAGAAGAAATCATAAGGAATATTAGAAAATATAATTGGAACTGAATGAAAATGTAAACACAATCCATTAAAATCTGTGGGTTGGAGCTAAAGAAATATCTAGGAAAAATTTATTTATTTATTTTTTTAATTTTTTTTAAACATTTTCTTTTCTTTTTTTTTTATTTATTTATGATAGTCACAGAGAGAGAGAGAGAGAGAGAGAGGCAGAGACACAGGCAGAGGGAGAAGCAGGCTCCATGCACCGGGAGCCCGACGTGGGATTTGATCCAGGGTCTCCCGGATCGCGCCCTGGGCCAAAGGCAGGCACCAAACCGCTGCGCCACTCAGGGATCCCTCTAGGAAAAATTTAGAAGTGTTAAATGCCTATATTAGACATAGAGTAAGTCCTAAAATCAGTGACCCAATTTTCACCTGAAGAAACTAGAAAAAGATGAGCAAGTTAAGTTCAAATATATAAATGAAAGAGTTTAACAAAGATATAAGTATCCATGAAGAGGTAAATAAACAAAAAATATAAAATAAAATATTGTTTACTTATAAAGATCAACAAAACTTATAGGAGTGCCGGAGTAGCTCAGTTGGTTAAGCATTTGACTCTATTTCAGCTCAGGTCATGATCTCAGGGTCCTGGGTTCAAGCCCAGCAAGCTCACTGCTCGGTGAGGAATCTGCTTAACCCTCTCCCTCTGCTCCTTTCCCTGCTCATGTGTGCACGTGCACTCTCTCTCCCAAATAAATTTAAAAATCAATCAATCAATCTTAAAAAGTAACTTAAAAATAAAACTTTAACTAGACTAATCAGGAAGTAAGAGAAAACATAAATTATGAGTTTGAGATATGAAGTAAGGCAGTGATATAAACAATTTCATAACAACAGATTCCATAAACGAGATGAATCGTACAAGTCTCTTGACATTAAGAAAGTGCCAAAACCACCTCAAGATGGAACAGAAGTTTTAAATAGCCTTATATCAATTAAAGAGACTATACTAACAAAAAGTTTACCGTTAAGAAAACCACAATCCCAGATGGCTTCACTGGGGAGTTCTATCACACACTTTGGGAAAATATTATACCAATTCTACACAAAGTCTTCCATGAAATAGAAAAGGGAAAAACACCTCTCAATTCACTTTATGAGACCAGCATTACTCTGATGTCTAAACCAGGCAAAATTATTACAAACACACGCAGACACGTCACACATCAATATCCCCAGTCCTATAAAGTTAAATGTCTCACAACCTCTTCTGAGGTAGGAAAACGATACTGATCTATAGCATTTGCCAATTGTTGTGATAAAGATATTCCAGATATGGTTGATTCCAAGCTTGTAACAATCCAGTACCAACCAGCTCCCTAATTCCTGAAATCTTAAAAATCTGGTCTCATGCGCTACTTACAAAGAAGAGCAGCAGAGCACCAAATATCTTTTGTTTACCTGAATGGGAAAATTCTAAGGAAATTTTAGCAATTTAAATCCAGAAATACGTAAGAATATTGACACTGCCCAGTGGTGCTACTCCCATGAATACAGTTTTGTTTTTCTTTTAACTCTGAAAATTAGTCTCCAGATTGAGAAAGGAGAAAAACCACACGATCATTTCAGTAAGAGGAACTTGACAAAATTCAACATTTGTTCATGATAAAAATTATCAGCAAGCTGTAAGAGATCTTCCTCAACCTAATGAAGGTCATCCATAAAAACTCGCAGTTAACATCATCCATAATGTTGAAAAATATGCATAGTTCTTCCCAACCATCAGCAACAGGCAAGGTTGTACTCATTTGTTTTCAATGTTCGAAAAATTAAGGGAAGTGAAAGAAATAAAAGATGTGCAGATGATAAGAGAAAACAAAACTTGTCTTATTTATTCACTAACAACATAATACTGAACATAAAAAATGCTAATTAATATGTAGGATAGTCTCATGGTCCCACAAATGCCCTCACTGTTTGGTGCCATGTGTATGCAAGGGATAGACTGTAAAGAGAGATGAGGGTGCTTTGTGGGGTGATGAAAATATGATAATGACATGGCTGTAGGCATTTGTCAAGGTCTTTGGCCTGCGCAGTTAAAAAGAGTGTTTATTATAGGACAAAGACTTTAAAAATTTCTCAATTCATTTAAAACATCTTCCTCCTCTACAGTTCATTTTGCTTCAGGGGTGAAGATTGCCTCCCGAAAGTGGGATATTTAGTTGTCCTCTCTCTATATCCTTCTAATTCTTTTTTCGGCCAGGCTTCAGCTGTACCTGACTCTGCCTCTGACTGCTCCATGATCTGCCCGGGAACACATGGGTCAAGCAAAAGGGTACGATCTTGCATCACTGATATAGCTATCAGCTGTCGCTGGTGCCCTCGAGAGGTGCCCTATGAATGTGGTACCTTTGCTTACTGGGAGTTTTCATGTGTTCCTTAGAGACTCTCCCACTGGCAACCCCTCTGACTTTCACTCATTTGATATAAATGGAGCCTTTTTCTGAAAGTTCCCAAACTGATCTTAGGGTTATTCTATTTGCATCCTTCTGCCCTTTTAGGACTGGGAGTTCTTTTAAGATGATCCCACATTCAGCTGCGACTTTATACAAATTAGAAAACAGCACCACACATCAGTGAATAAATTGCAACAACCCCCAATCCTGGAATATTAAAATGTGATTCGCTTTGCAAACATAGTTGGATGGCATTTTAGCCTCCATATCAGCACATCTGTCTATTTTTTTTTTTGAGGTGATAGAACTGTTCTAAAATTAAATTGTGGTGATCATTGCATAACTCTGTAGATTTACTAAAAATCATTAAATTGCATCAGAAAACAGGTGGATTGACTATATGGAATGTATATTATATTTCAAAAAACTACTTAAATTTTTGAAAACAAAAAGGATTCTCTCACTTTTGTCTTAGCATTCACATAGGAGAGCCATATGCACTATCCCTTGGAAGATTGGAAGAATAAAAAAAAAAAAAAGGAAGATTGGAAGAAGAGTTGCAAAAGCAATCATGACCCTAAGACCTATACATAGAATGTTCCTCTGAGCAACACTGTAGATGGATTGACAGCTGACAATATTTGGCTCCTAAATTTGGGAGAATCCCATATGGCAACCTAGATGATCCTACCAGTAGGTGTAATGCTTTGCAAAACTGCATTGAATCTCTGGGAAAATAATCTTCCCAAGTAAAGAAGAATAAGCTCCTAAAATATTCCATATTTTTAGAAAAATTGATATTCACAGAATTTGCTAAGTAGGTTCTACTGTTTAACTTGCCCTCCTTTAACAGAAAGGAGCTTATTCAATTTTTTTAAACTTGTTGAAAAGTGAAATCTAAGCCAATCTTCTGAAAAGAGTTATAGCATTTTCCTTTTACAAGAAGCCATTTAAGACTCAAAAGAATTTCTGTGGACATTTAATAGCTCATTAATTTTTAGTGATCAGAAGCAATGAGAGTTTATTTATTAGGCAAAAAAAATAGTAACTTTATTTTATTTTTTTAATTTGAGTTGGAAAATATTTAAAAATCTAAAGATAAATGAAACTGGTTCCAAAAGACTCCCAAGAGATGTCATATGTGGATTTTCTGCTAATTGCTCCGCATTCTTACTTTTAAACATGCATTTGCCAAGGTCTCAATACCCACCACAGTATGTATAAGTGATGCTTAAATTCCTGTGTTGCTTTTGTTACCATGTTTTTACAGTTGAATATTTTTCGGGTTTTCAAAATTTCTTTTACAATATCTTCAATTAAATCCTCCATTTCATTACAATCATGATGTTTTTCCTTGATTACTCTTCTCCTTTCCCACAACCCTTATTTAAAGACAAAAGCATTGAAAGAAAAGTACAACAGATGTGTTTTTGATGTACATTTGTTTCTATGTAAATTCTTGTTCTTGTCCAAGAAGCCAACAGGACATCTGTAATGATACTACTTAATTGTTAGAATAATGATTGGCCATCCGTGTACAGGCTGAAATGGGTGGTTTGCCAGTGACAATGAAAAGTGAAAGTTAACATTTCTTAGTAATAACTAGTTCTGCATTAAGCTATTCCATCTATATGTAGCATAAAAAAGTTGGCACATTTTTAAAAAGAGCCTATATAGAATATATCAAAATGTTTTGGATGACTGCTATCATATTTGGGACTTGTTTCGAAGAAACAGAAGTGGGGAAGGTGGTAAGAAAATAAATGAAATAAGCTTGGGCATGAGGTGACAATTGTTGAAATTTAAGATGTGTGTATAGAGTTTAATAAGATGTTTTGTCTACTTTTATATATTTTTGATTTTTGATATTTTCCATAGTGAAACACTGAAAAATAGCCGAGGTACATATTTTCTAATACATCTTTGCTTTTCATTGGCCTTGTGGACTTAGGCGAGATGTTCTACTTCTGTGAAATCTCTATTCTCTTACTTGAATGATGGAATAATGACACCCAACCAATAGGACTATTAAAACATCAGAGAGAGGGGACGCCGGGGTGGCTCAGCAGTTGAGCACTTGCCTTCGGCCCAGGGCATGATCCTGGGGTCCCAGGATTGAGTCCCACATCAGGCTCCCCTCAGGGATCCTGCTTCTCCCTCTGCCTCTCTCTCTGTGTCTCTCATGAATAAATAAATAAAATCTTAAAAAAAAAGAACATCAGAAAGAATACTAGATATGTAAAAAATAGAGCACAGCACAAAACCTGAAGTCAATCAATGGTACCCATGGTTTAATTCATGGACCTTTGGAAATCATCATTTATACTTTTAAACGAGAAGCAGATAATATAATGTATGTTTACCCCCAAATACAATGTCACTCGTAGTCACTGACATATAATTTGGACTGCCGCCTCTCTTTGGTATGCTTTAGCCACAATCAAAGAATATCTGACCAGCATCTTAAAAGACATAGGGCCCTCAGAAGATACGCTAGTTGGTTTTTTTAAAGTATTAAAGGACACTGAGGGGATCATTAAGTATTTTTTCAGAGGTGCTGACCCCAGATATTATTCATTCCATCATGCATTGTATCCATGCATATCCTTGTTGGGTTCATGGTTAAAAATTTCTAGCTGTTCTCCAATGAGGAGTCTTATAGATAGAAAGGTTTTGAAATCCACTTGACCTTCTTTCTGCACAGCTGCAATTTCTGACCAAAGACATGATCTCAACCACTCTCACCAGCTATGAAGAAGGGTAAGACCTGCAATTGGTAATTTCTGAAAAGCCAATGGAACACAGAGCAAAGTGATCTTTGAAGATACCCTCCCTCCAGGATGAGTCACCACCACACTGCTGGTGTTCAACAGAGATGGTTCCTGTCATCACAGACTTGCGTCTTCTCTATTGTCCTTCCCTCCTACTTTCCCACAAATTACATAGTAGGATTTTGTAGATTTGGCATGAATGACGGTGCTGTGAGTAAGCAATAACATGTGCTTCAGAACTTGAGATCAGTTGTTTTTTCTTGCCTTTCTGGGGTTAGAAGACCAGGTTAAACAGTGGAACCCAAAGCAGTAACAGGTTATTGCAATGTGACGATAAAGTGTGTGTAAATCGCAATGTTGCTAAAAGTCGGGTCATTCACTGTCACTTATCCATTTACCTGGTATTTGTTGTGAAGAACTCTTTGAAAGTTTCTTTCATGGACTAGACATTATAGATAGAGAAATAAAACATACTCAGATGGCTCCATGGAGTTAACAATCTAGTGGCAGACACAGCGAAACAACAATAATGGCAAATGCAGAAATCACACACATTTCTTTCATTATAATTGTGCCATGTGCTAGGTAATAAGGGAGCCAGGGGACGTGGTAGGGCTACAGCAGACGGTCTTAGAACCAGTCTGAAGCCCAACGCATCCCTCTGACTGGGACATTTATCCGACTGCTGATACTCAGGTTTGGTTCCTGTCAGTTGTGCTGCTCTGTACTGTGGGAGGTGCTGACCTGACCACTCCTGTGTCACCCAGAGCTCCTCTGGGTTCAGCTAATGGGAGATAGTGGCTGGAGATTAGAGGGTTGGAGAAAAGAACTCCAAGTTATTCATTTCGCCTCTTCTCTATCTCAAGGTGGGCACTTCTTGCAGCAGCTGGCCCTCCTCAGTGGCCTCAGTTGTCCCTCCCTTCCCATGGCTTCTTTTGTGCCTCTAGTCTTCCTAGTAACCTCTAGACCCAGAGTTCCAGGAATTTTGCATCTTCCCTTTGTCTGTCTGCTTTGGGGTTGCAGTAACATCCTCCTGTTGCCAATCTTTAGGCTGTCTTCCTTTCCCCCATTTGGTTTCTCAGCATCTTCTCTTAGCTCTGTCATCATTGCCTTGTATTAAATTTTCCTGTTTTAAATACTTGGGAGTGGTTTCTGTTGTTTTGGTAGAGAGTCAATACAGAGTTTTGAATTGAGAACAGAGAAAATTTGAAAGCAAAGGATTTGTTTTCTCTGGGGTCCAGAAAGTGTCCTATCTGGAAAAAAAAAAAAACAAAAAACAAAAAACAAAAAAAAAAACAAAACAAAAAGAAACAAACATAAAGAACAAGCCACAAGTCTTATCCAACTTATTTTGGAGAGCAAATCTGGGTGCCAGAGCTTGGCCCATGAGTTATCACAGAAGCAGGTTTGGAGAACTGAGGAGGAAAGTAGAGAAAAGGCACGCTCAATGAAGACAGCATGTGAGCAGACGTGAGGGAGATGAGGAGAGAGTCAATCTTTGGGATATCCAGGCCAGGAGGAGGGCAGACGACAGTGTGTCAAGAGGTGGAGTAGTAAATTCAGTGACCCTCAGGCAGGCATGCCTGTGATGAGTTCAGTGAGTACAACTGGAGGGAAGTCAGTGTGACTGGGGGGTGGCTGGAGTGAAGAGGATCACGGAGTAAAAGGAGATGAAGTCAAGAGATGAAGAAAGGACCTTATGTTTAGTATCACATAGTTTCTATAACACTTTGTAGAACACCGAAATTTCAGTTTCCTTTTTTTTATAAAATAGGGATAATATGACTAACCTCACACTGTAATAGTGAGGATAACGTGACAGGGCATACAAAAGGCTTAACAGAGACCAGACCCATAACGAGATGTCTGTCACTATTGTCGTTGTTACTACTTTTACTTATTTTTCCTGTGTTTTCTCTCCCCTCGGTGGAGATGATGAGTCTACCTTGCTCCACATGTACTTCCCTTGGAAGGCGATCGTTGGCTTGTAGAATCAGTGGCTTTAAACCAAAGCAGAATGTGCTCTTTTAACTGGGAAAGAAGCTAGCCTAATTAATTTCTACTGTGTTCATTGGAGTCAAATGGTGGATTCCTTTGAGGAGAGCGGTTATGTCTTAAATGATGACTTTATATCTGAAGATTCTAGCACTGGGGCAGTGAGTAAAGCTTTAATGGTTGTAGAATGGAAGATGAATGTTCTGGTCCACCCAGATTATCTAATTTGGGGAAGTTAAATGAACGTGAAGATGCCAGCCTTCATGCGTCACTGAAGCAAAGGGTCTTACTCGTGTTGGGATATTTCTGTGTCTATGAATCTGATTTCTCAAAGCGGAAGTAAAGGCACATCTACAAACACCACAGCAATCTAAATGTTTAGATAATTATTTAAATAATGATCACTATTCATGCAAGAATGCATTCATTTTTTTTTTTTCACTCCGTTCTATGACGGCAAGAATTTGGGTTTTTTTTTTTTTTTTGGTCTGAATTACTCATTTTACAAATGTATTAGTCACCTACTCTGTATAGGGCACTGTTCCCAGTACTGATTGCCTCATCTATCCATTTGATTTTACCTGTGAAAATAAAACCAAAGAGATACTGAAAATCTACTTTCTCATTCCAAAGTTCTTATTTAAAAAAAAAAAAAATCAGCAGTTGGTTTGTGTTCAAGTGTTACTTTGTAAATGCCCCTCATCTGGTTCCTTTAATTCTGGTGCACTCTCTTTATTATGTTCAGATCACTAGATACTCCTGCTGTGTAACCTTCCACCTACCTACCTCGAGTCTGTCTCTGTCTTCTGCAGGCTTTTAAGCTCTCTGCAGAAAGATCAAATCATTAATGGTATTAAAGATGTCGCAGTAAAATTGTTATCTAAGCTGGAAATGTTACTTGAGTAAAGAAAAGGAGAAATTTTTAATTGGAAGTCTTACAGCTGGAAACCTCGACAGGGCTGGGGTTTTGTGTTTCTTTATATTTATTAGAGTTAATGCGTTTTAGGTTAGGCAGAGTGTGCTTGGAAATTACAAGGACATCTCTGCATATACATGTATGTCCTTTTGAGGCTTGAAAGCAGAATCTATGTTTAACCAAATAGCTTTTGCAACAAGAGGGAATATAATGTTTGTGAACCGCAGTTTTGAAGAACGCCGTGACCATGGGTTTTAGTGGGATCCTGTAGACCAGCTCCTCAGCTTTATACAGTTGGATGCAAATTACATCATTTTTTCCCCGTTACTGCTGTAAACTATAAAATGGTATTGATACTTTCCTTAAATATTAGGATAGATTAAATGAAACATTTCATAGGATGGGTTGGAATGGACTCACTGGAGCCTGGCTTATTTTCTCTCTTCCAGTTGTGCCACAACGAAAAAGTGATGAAATGTGGTTGTGAGTGAAATCTGGCAATTCTCAGTCTTCACCCCATTCCAAAGCCAAAAAAAAAAAAATTCTCATATTTCATAGAGTTCATGGAGGTCACTTCCTTATTTAATATGCCCTGTGCATACACAGGCTTTACCCGACCATCTTCACTATACATGAAGCTGTGGATCCTCATCTACCCATTTTATAGATCAAGACTCTGAGGCTCAGATACTCTAAGTAGCTTTCTAAGTCTTTCTGTTCTTTGGCAATAGCGCTGAGCATCCGGGATTCCTCTGGCTTTAGCGTTGTTCTCATGAATTTAAGGTGCATTTAAGAAGGCCTTGATGATTATCATGAGGAGACTATCAACCTAAACCCCTTACGAGGTGATTTTATACATACGACTCCATTAGTTCTCACTCAACCCTTCCCACCAGGAGTTACTATCATAATCTTACACTAGAAGAAACACTGATTAACACAGTGAGTGCATTTGCTTGCATATCCTGGAGTCAGACCACTTGGGTTTGACTCTGGCTCTGCAGGCATCAACCAAGTGCCTCAGGCACATTGCTTAACCCATGCTTTAAGTTTTCTCATCTGTAAAATGCAGAAAATAACAGTGCCGGCGTAAGTGAATTCTAATGATTTTTATTGAGTACGTGTGATCAGTCAATACGCCAGGAACTATGGTGGGATCTTCCTAACCTTCACCTCACTTGGCCTCATCATATTTGGTTTTATCATGCAACATTTTGAGCAGTTCCCATATGTTACACCGAGGAAGACCCTCAGTCCCTTTTGGCAAATGAGGCTACTGAAGGCTCATAAAATGGGCACGGGGAGCGTTATATATCCACGTCTCTCTGTCCCCAGAACGGGTGTCCCGAACACTTGGAAGTCTCTTCCGAGAAGGAACTTCCAAACTATGCTGACCCAGGAAAGGGAAAAGCAAAGAGACACGCCTATTTGTACTTACTTATGCCTTTCGTATGTCATGTGCCAGCGTCGCCTCCATCAAGCCAACCTCTCTGCCAGAGCAACTAATTTACATCTTGTTCATTCAGGTCAGATGCAAGCCAAGCATGTGATGAGTGCATATGTGCCCTTGGAAACTCTAATGCAAGAGCCCAGCTTTCTTCACCTATGAATATAGACACTCAAGACATGTAGAGCAGCAGCAATTCTCTCTGCCCCTAACCTCCTGCAGGGCTCAGACTTGCCTGCAAAGCAGTTTGTTTTCAAAGGAGTCTAAAAAGGAAGAGATTTGCTCCTTTTTCGAGTACTTCTTTTTTCATGTTGTTGGTGGGTCATTGAGCAGTTGGAGGAAATGCAATGCACTTAACTGTCTGGGGTAACCCCAAACACAGCAGGCCCGAGGTCTGAAAGTAACTGTTAGTATCCCCTTGCGGTTTGGGTTTCTGCAGAATGATTCCATTGAGGTGGCAGTGGGGAGATTGAGATTTGAACAGTGTGAATTCCCTTCTCCTCTGTCCCCAGCTAAGGGAGTGCTTTGTATTGAGGGATCTTAGGGTGACTGACAGAGAAAATGCAACCCATTTTAAAAGAGCATTTTCCTTCTTTCTGCCTTTCATTGATGGGCCACCCTTAGCACCAATTCCAATGGCTCTTATTATTTTGAAAGTGAAGTTTTCAAAGGCCTAAGATGTCCCAAACCCACTGTATTCTTACTCACTTTTTTCAGTCAAAGCCCTGAGGTAGGCTTTCGGGGTTTGGTGGGTGGAAGCATCACCTTCTGTGAGCTTATGTTTACCTTTAATTCCCAATATTGCCTACCTCTTCACCCCCGAGCCACACACTTCTGATGTCTCCAGTATATAATAGCCTAAAGTACACCCTCCAGGGGGTGAAAAACATAAGCGGGACAGGGCAGCTAGCCCCTTATTGACACACGGGCTGTCAGATTGCCCCAAAATGTGGGGGTGCGATCTTCCTCTTCATTTGACAGTTTAACTGGCGTCATCTCTATCATCCAAAACACAATTTCTCAATGAAATACTAAGGGCTTTAAAATCAAAGTAAATGATGATTGAATCTAGGTCTCCTGTGGACTGAGAAATGTCCCCTCACACCCCTGAAGTTTCCATAAATGTAAGGCAGAGCAAGTAATAGCCCCTTTTTAGGATCGTCGTAAGATTAAAAGGGGGTAAGATATATAAAGTATCTGGCTGATAAGAGGCACACAATTAATGTTAGCCAAGCCCTGTTTCTTCCCTCGAACTACCCGCTATGCCCAGCACACTGACATGGAATCCTACTTCCTCCAAGGAATTACCACATTTTTGCATTTTTGACTTAAGGCAATACTTAACCTCAACCTCACTGAGCCTTAGATTCTGTTGCTTTAAAATGGAGTTAATAATACCTCCTCATGGAGCTTTTTAAAAGGATCTAGATGATCAAGTTGCCTAGGTCAAGAGGGTCTCTGAAGTAGGGATCTAATTCTTGGGAGATATAAAGATATACTCTGAAGATTAATCATGCTTCTCCCTCTTAGTCTAGAATGTTGGATTCTTTATTGATCTTTGTTGCATATCTGTCATTATTGGCTTTCTGAAACCTCGGAACAGTTTGGCACAGTGGTGGCAAGTTATAAACTCCCTTGCTCAGTGAGTTTTCTCGCACTTAGATGATCTTAAAATGGTCTCTCTCATCTATCTAAGCTCTTCTATTTCATGTGAGCAAAATGAGGTTTGGAAGAACACCATTATCATCAATATGCATGATATGATCTGCAGAGTTTGGTCAGTGTTTGCAGGAATGGGAATTGTAAAATATTTATGCTCCTTCGATAAGCACACATACCTTTACAGTTGCTATCGATTAAACATTTGAAATAAATCTCTCAGCTTTTGGTCTTTCTACTTGGGTTATTTTTTTTCCTGTGCCAAGTAACATGTTCATTAATGGACCATATGTTTATTCTAAGAACACTTCAATCAGGAAAATGAAGAGATAGAGTGACTATATCTATGTCACTCATATTTGGATTCTGTGGGATTTTTAATTTTCCTAGAAGGGCTAGCTGACTATAGGTAAGTAGTCCTCCTTGAAGGCTGATTGTGGTATACAAAATCATTATAAGAATTACCTCCTTTTTTTTTTTTTTCTTATTTTAACACCTCTACCCTATAATTCCTCAAAATGTCTCTGGCTCCCCTATTAGCCTCAATTTCAGCTGCCAATGCCTGTTTGCCCCCTCACTATATAGTTCTAGTAGTGTCAATGAGACTATGGTTCTCTTTCCTAGCCAAGCTGTTCCCTCTGTATTAGATGAGTCCCACTTTTGCTTCCTTAGGTAAGTCTTGCCCTTTGATAAATACACTTTCCTTGAAGAATCATACCAGAGCTACCTCTTTCAGAACTGAGCATCAGGGCTTCTTTTCTGTGTTCAAGTTCTCTGTGCCTAGTCATCTCATTGCCTTGCTTATCAGTTTTCTACTCTTGAGGCCTCTAATAAGGCAAAAGGCCTCGTTTATTTTAGGTATACCTGGGCCATTACTGAACTGAATTTATCTACTCACATTACTAGGCACTGTGGTCAGCACATAAATATGTTATACTGTTATTTTATCTTTTCTTTCCCAGTTTTCTTCTCTTGGATGGAAACACCATTGAGTCTTTCTCCATCTGGTAATCCATCTAAGACAAAGCTCAGGTGTCTCCTTCTTCTAGAAATCCTCATTGCCCCCCTTTCTTATTTGATATATTGGGATCCCTTTGTCTGTAATCTTGTTGTGTCCTCTGAAAACCACAGGCTTAAGACAAGCAAACCAATGAATGTAAGATTGAGTAAGAACTCCAACAGCATTGTTGAGGATATGGATCATGACACTGATCTCTGTATTTCCTATATTTGTCACAGGACCTAGTCCTGATAAGTTACAGGAACTCAGTCAACTTGTGTTAAATGTGCATGAATGGATGAATAAAAGGAAAATGTGTGAAGGATTTCTTCTGTAGTTCTTGGTCATAACACTCTTTGAAAACATACTGAATAAGAGTAAAAATGCACAACTTATATGCATTTAACCATTCAACAAACATTCCATTACCACCTTGACCACCTGCTTGACCACCTTCCCAGACATTGACAGTCATTGAATATTTTGGCCGTGCAGATAAAGATTCAGTAACGTTCAGGGGAAGCACATTGCTATCTACTTGGAAATTATTGATATGTAGTAAAACGAGTGATTTTCCATCATAGGTACAAAAATGAAGTCTAGAGGCTAGGCGACCATATAACTTATCATCCAAATACTTTGGAAACAAAAGATGCCATTATTAACAGCTATAATGCTAGAACAATATAGGCATAAACCTGGAATCAACCAGGCAAACAGTGGTGAAAGCTTACGAGGAAAAAGACAGTGTTTTTATGAATGTCATTCTGCTGACACAAATTTCAATGTCCATAGGCAAATGTGATAGCCAAATGTATGAAGATCCTCCCCATCAGAGACTTTTATCTGAGTGTCTGAAGTTGCCTATAAACCTATTAGATATTTTTCATAGTCACTCGTGCTATGCATTATTACTACGGTTTGATGGATTCCTTCCTGCAGACCTATCTGTATAAAAAATATATATACTGCGTTACTGCTCTTCTGTATTTCCCCTTTCAGAGAATCTGGAAAGAATATGCATATATCTTTTGGCTATGCTGGAATTCCTGCATTGGTGTGTGTGTGTGTGTGTGTGTGTATGCACACATTTGTTGGGTTGTGTCCTAATGTTGGTAGCTTAGAAGAGAAATACCTGTTCATTTTTGACTGAAGGAGACTCGGTCCTGATTTCCCTGAGATTTTGGCCATAGTCACAAGACTAAACAATTTTTTTTTTAATTTATGATAGTCACACAGAGAGAGGGAGAGGCAAAGACACAGGCAGAGGGAGAAGCAGGCTCCATGCACTGGGAGCCCGACATGGGATTCGATCCCGGGTCTCCATGATCGTGCCCTGGGTCAAAGGCAGGCGCCAAACCGCTGCGCCACCCAGGGATCCCAAGACTAAACAATTTTAACAAAAAGTTGTAGAAGCCACCACCCCAACAAAAAAAGAAAGAGAAAGAAAGAAAGAAGAAAGAAAAGAAAGAAAGAAAGAAAGAAAGAAGAAAGAAAGAAAGAAATAAAGAAAGAAAGAAAGAAAGAAAGAAAGTTGTATTGTTCTATAGAATGCCTTTATCTGTTTCTCTCTGGAGAAAATGGGTGCTGAATAATGAGTAGGTTGGTTACAGATTTTTTTTTTTTTTTTTTTTTTGCAAAAAAATCTGCAATAATTCTTCTCTCTGTAATTGTGCCTCCTGGATAATCCCCTCCCATACTGAGTCTGGAATTAATCCTGTGTCTTATTTTGGCAAATGGGGGAACAGAAAATATGGCTCAGTATTGGTGTTTGCCCTTTTTTTCTACACTTTAGTATCCTGTAACCAATACCATATGAACAAGTGTGGACTGTCCCTATGGATGATGAGATACACGTTGTTAAATCATCCCTATTGCCTACCTAATATTAAAGCAATCAACCTTTATGTTAGGAAGCCATGTTAGACCATGAGCCGCAGCTGAAGTAGCTTAGATGAGAAGAATCATCCAGGTGATACATGGAATCACAAGAAATTTTAAGTTTATTGTTTAAACTGTTAAGTTTTGAGTTAGTTTGCTACTCAAACTTAGTTTGTTAGACAAGCCAACTGATGAAGACATGGCTACTTTAATATAGGATTGTCTTAGCAAAAATGTAAAGCATGTAGCAATTGGGGATCCCTGGGTGGTTCAGCAGTTTAGTGCCTGCCTTCGGCTCAGGGCATGATCCTGGAGTCCTGGGTTTGAGTCCCACATTGGGCTCCCTGCGTGGAGCCTGCTTCTCCCTCTGCCTGTGTCTCTGCTTCTCTCTCTCTCTCTCTCTCTCATGAATAAATAAATAAAATATTAAAAATAAGCAAATAAATAAATAAACCATGTAGCAATAGCTTTGGGATAAGGTTGGTGCACAGGTGGGAGATGAGGGCAGGAGATGTTTAGTAAATGCTGGAAAATCAGCAAGGAAACTATCAGCTTCTTAGTGGAAACTATGATTAAACTTAGGGGAAGCCTGCAAAGTATTAAGACAATTTTACAACTTAACACATCTTTAGCATGAGCTAAAATTGGCTAAAACAGTTGTAGTTCAAAAAGAAGCTTCAGATACCTGGCAGATAAGACACAGCTGAAAACATGAAATATTTCTTGTAGAAAACAAAGGATTTCTCAAGGCTGACCTAGGAATCTAAAGGGCAGAGTCAAGAGCAGTAGTGGGCAATGAAGTGGGAGCCATGCCCAGAAACAGAACCTGGCTCACTCCCTACCTTTAGAGTAAGAGGATCTGTCAACAGGTAACCAGGTGGACTGCAGAATGGCTTGGCCCAGTGCCTCTCTGGATCTAGCATTCCTCCCCTATTTCAATGTGAATCTCTAGTCCAACTGTCTTTCTTGAGTTCCCCTCTATATGTTAGCTGTATATGGGGTTCAGATAACGTGCTTTTTCAGATCACAGTCTCCTGATTGGGAGAAGCTGAGACTGAGACTGCAGTCGGCACTCAGATCTGTTATGGGTCATTAAAGCTGACGCTATAACGGTAAGAGGTTTTGGGGAGCCCTGGGTTAAGGGTGAGCATGTATCAAATGTGAGAAACATGTGAAGGGTTTGTGGATAGAAGGTAGACATTGTAGACTACAGAAAATGGGCACAGAATATTTATTGCTTTTTCTGTCACGGAGCAGAGTGTCTCTTCACAACCCCAGATGTGGGTTGGCCCCATGACTTTCTTTGACTAAAGCATTTAGCGAAAGTAACAATGTGCAAGGTCCAAGGCTGAGAATCAAGAGAACCTGAAGAATCTGTTCTCGATCTGGGGAACTGTCTATCGCCTGAGTCCAAATTAACCTTCTAGAGGTGGAGAAACCATGTGGAGTGAGTTCCCAATTGTCTGAGCCAAAGCCCCAGGCAGGTGTGTGAACCAAGCTGCGACTAGCTCAGCCTAGTCAGACCAGACAAGCTATGAAGGCAAGCACAGCAGCAGACTTGCGCATGCACAGAATTGGGACAAAGTTAAAGGGCCATTGTTTTATGCCATTACTGGGTACCGTTATTAAGAGGGCTTTGATTTGGCAACACTCAACTCTACGATTCACACCGAGTTCTGGAGCAGACCGACTTAACCTGAGTCTTGGATTCACTAGTGTTTAATTGACCTTGGCTAAGGTACTTAACCACCTCCTGCTTGTACCTCTTCATCTGCAAAATGGAGACACTCCCCCCCTTCCCAAAAAAAACCAGTGGTAGGCACTCTGGTCTTCTTGTTATGAGGTATGTGTAAGGTAGCTCTATTGAGTGTCGAAGCTGAGCAGTGAAATCCCAGGGGCAGCCTAGAGATCCTCTGCCATAAAGAAGGGGAAAAGGTAAATGAAGTTTGATTTAAGGATGTGAAATTAAACCATCTCCATTTTATAAATGTTTCTGGGACTTTTCTGGTTGTGCGTTCAAGCTGAATAATAACAGTAGTTCTTATATATGGGGCATCTTCTGCATGTCAGGCACTTTACACACATTATCTCTAATTCTTACAATTATACTACTAAGCAGTCGATAAATGATAGCTATTATTATGCATCACACTCTGTGTAAATGCTTTATAGCATTATCACATTTAATCCTTAAAATCACTTCTATGATAGGCATTATTAACCCAACCTCACAAATAAAGCAACAGAAGCACGCAGACCTTAGATAATGGACCCAAACACACAGAGCTGGTAAGTGGCAGAGCAAGGATTCCTATTTGGGTCTGTCATAATCTAAAACCTATGTTCTTTTAGCTAGTGCCACTCTGCATCTTGGCAGATGAAAATCCTAGGTAGTGAGAGTTCTTTGTCAGCTTCACATGAGCACGGACAGTGGGTTATTGTCTGCTTTGTTCTCAGAAGTGCTTATCTAGAAGCAAAGGGGAAGGCTGGGGGAAGCTGTCCACACTCCCTAGTGAGTGTTAACATGGGCAGTATGGACTCTCCAGGGTCCTTGCCGGGCATGACGCATTAAACCAAATGAATTGACTCCTAGAAAGTGCCTTTTGCATCACTGGTTTTCAAATTTTGTCTTGGGTTCTATCATATTAGGAGTGAGGGGGTTATGGGAAATGGACAATGTGTCTGGCCCTGTCCCCCACCTATGTTTCAGTCATGGAATCTTCACGTCTATGTGTTCTATGTCATTGCAGTACATTGAAAAATATAGCTTAACAGAAGTGTTCCTCTTTTAAAACAGCAGCAGCACCAAAGTTGAGGACTTCTGTTTTATGCAAATGCCCAGAGTATAGATAAGACCCGTGGGGCCCAAAGGTGGAAACTTTTATAAAGACTCTCAAAGGTAGACTTAGGATAGAGACAAGATTAGACCTCAAAAGTCTGGCTTTCTTCCCCTTGTAGAACCTTCTGTGAGGCCACTAGTAGATGACATCCCCAGTCAATTTTGATGTGCAAGGAGATTCTCTTAAGTGTCCCTTAGATCCAAAAGATTTAGCTGAATATTTAAATAATGAATTACCACGGCCTGTTTTGAGGATGGAGCAAATGGAAGAAACTAGTTCTAGCTTCATCATAATTTTATTTGGGCCACCTTTGGACTATGTTTGACCATATGTAGGCCAATTTACAGTGACCTCTGGGATCAGAGGCATTGCCAAGACATTAGACCAAATGACCTTGGGGACGCTGTCCTGTGCATCAAAGGATGTTCAGCAGCATCTCTGACCTTTGCTCACTAGAGGCCAGTAATCCCCCACCACTTGCCCAGTTAGGACAGCTCCAGACACGATCAGATGTCTCCTGGCCTTCAAAGGCACTCTCAGTTGGGAACCACTGGTCTGATCTAGGCACGAAAATAATTTGATCATCACTTTTCAGTGTCATCCAAAAGAAAACTAAACTCACAATCTAAAATGATATTTGCACTAGTCATGGAAAGCAAAAACAGAACTTGAGCCAAGACTAATGCAGCTTTTAGAACATTTGGTTTTGTTTTTTTAACTGATTTATGGTAACCGAGTTGTGCAGGCCCTGAAGTGTTTGTGGATGTTTCAAAATGACCCGCTTTTCATGAACATCAAATTTTTGATCTATCTGCAGGAAAAAAAAAATGAATTGATAGCTGCTATCAAATTTGATAGCAGATCCTGGATATAAAAAAAAAGTTTTCTTGCTGTAAAATTTTAGCTGCTTGTCACTTACATTATATTATATCACATCTCACAATGACATATTGCAATGTGGTGCAATGTAAGTCACATAATAGACAACTGCAATTCATAACTTTCTGAACAGGGAGTCATTCTTTACTGAGAAGTTTCCCAAGGGAAGCGAAGGATTCCCGCTCCTGAGGTCATTCACGGCACTGACGCTCCTGGCCTACGTGGGACTCTTCTCTTCTTATTCTGTCTTTACTCTTGATTCTTCCAACCTACCTCGTTTTTAAAACTGACCTTCCTGTATTTCTTCTGAGTGTGATGGAGCTGTCAATCAAGTGGCTTGCCTCTGTGGAAAGTGGGGACTCATCCAGGCTGACCCATAGGGGTCTCCAACTGCTGCTAGCCTGAGGTTGCACTTGTATGAACTAAAGGATGGATTCACCTTTGGGCAGCTACCAAGCCTCAAAGGGTTCAAGGGCTTGGTGATGAAATGAAGCCTTTCTGAAAATGAGAGAAAGAAGACCTCGCTGGGGTCATAGCTTCTCAAGGGGAGAATGAACTGGTTTTCAGTCGCTGTTCATCCCAGGGCCAGGGGCCTTGTACAGGGAACAGCTCACAAAACTGTTCACGGCAGCCCGGAGGCTATTTCACCTCCATAAACACAGAGAATGGCTCGGTTGAGTCACATGCTCATCTCCTAGGCCAAGCATGGACCTTTTTTCTTTTAAAACAGGAATTGATGGGAAGCCGAGGATAAAGAAGATCTCTCCTCCAAAAATACCAAGCTGTGGAATCTGCGTAGGACTGATCCTTCCACGAGCAATCTTTCTTTCTCTTTAAAGACTGTGCAGGGAGGGCAAGCTAACACAGGGAAAGAACGTAGAAGTACTAGGGAAAGACAGAGTCCTCTCATATCCCTGGGCCACCTCGATCTGCTCACTAGAGAAGATAGTTAAACTCTAGACCTGTTATTTGGGCCCATTTACCTTTATAGCGCAGGTAGTTTGAGTGGGTTTTGTTTTATTTTGTTTTGTTTTGTTTTGCAAGTAAGTCTTACTAGATATAGGCACTCTCTCCATTTACTTTTTCCTGTCTAAGACTTGGAAGATAAGCTTTTCACGAGCTCTCTTGTGTGAGTGCACATTAAATGCATTCATTCATTCACCAGCCTCTTACCTTCTTTAAACTCAGCCACCATGTATTGAACTTCCCTTTGAGCCCAGGTATGATACCCTAAGTTTGCATAATCTTTAAAAGCTCCTTGCAACGCTGTAAGTACTGCCTGGATGTAACCATTTTAAGAGGCTGAGAGAGGCAATCGCTCACCAGAGATCAGCTAGCAAGGGACGGAGCCCAGTCCGTCCTCAACCTGTGGGAGATGATGGCCTCCCCACCCTGGTGATGGTCTTTGTCATTCTCACTTTCATCACTGTTGCCACTGAAAATACTTTATATAATAGAAGCTTGAGGAAGACAAGAATTGTGTGGGATCGAGGATAATAGGATCACAGTGGTGCAAGCCCATGCTTCCCCGCCCCCATGATTTTTTTTGCATCATAATATTTTCCTTCTCCATCCTCTAGGAGAGCAGACTGGTGCATGTTGTACAGCATGAGGCTCAGGCCCCCTGCACTGTGAGTCGTCTTGCTCCTGTGAGCCTAACACTCAGGGATCTAAAAGAGTGGACTTTGTAGGGACCCAGGGATTGATTAGCACACAGTGGACTTCCTTTGCTCTTGGCCTTGGTTTCCTGAATTTCACTGGATCTCCTAAAAATACTGATAACTTCCCTGCATCTCATCTTACTTTGTTCTTCTCATCTTTGCCTTTTGGCAGAGCCACGTGTCGCCTGTGTATTAAGCATCTTGGCCGGGTAGTGCTCTTAAGGAGAGTCAGAGGTAGGAGCACCTATGTCCCTAGCAGGGAGATTTTTTTTTTCCTTTTCCTTTTTTCTTTTAATGTTTTGGAATATATATACTCTCCTCACTAATTTGACTGTCCTTATTCCTCTTTACCATCAGCATATTGAAGTCTACGATACATTTCAGGGTAGGTTTCCTATAGCTAGCTTTATCCTTTAAAGTCCATCCTTACCTGATGTCAGCTTCCTTCTTTTCTCTTTAAGTCCCATGGACTTTGCTAGTAGGTCCCCTGGAATAATATGCTAAAAACCTTTGCTACTTTTCTGTTCTCGGCCGCTCTGTATTACCATCACCTTTCTGAGGACGAAGGGCCCTGATAAGAGAAATGGCTGATACTAAAACTCCATGTTCTGTATTTACAAACAAGACCCAGCACATACCCCAATAATGCATCTCCAGGAAGATCTTGTGCAGCCAACACTTGGATTTTAGATTCTCACACTGTAGTTCCAACCTTGGAAATTGTGCTTTTGAGAGATATGAATAAGTAATTCCTTGCTAATGGCCGTTGGCTTATTTTGGAAGGCATTCTTTTAAGAGATTAAGCAAGTGAGTAATATAATAAAAACAATGACTGCCTTTGGAAATGTGCTTCTTTAAATGACCCTCACAGTGTGTCTGTACTTGACTTCAGGGGAGTGCTGGTCTAGACTACCTCCACTTTGCACCCAGCACTATTTTTATGCCTCAGTTCTTGTTTTTCCCCTGCAGTTCTCCTTCAGAGTTATTATTTGAAATACTGTATTTTATTGATTCCAACATATATATGCATATATTTATTTTTTAATGTTTGAATATCTATGAAATAAGGCCATGTCTTATAGTTGAAGGCATGTATATTGTCAGCTTTTTAATGGGACGTTATTTTTCTCAGTTGGACATAAATTAATGGTATATCTCTTTAACAATATTGTATATTTGATGATATTAAAGTTTTAAAGGCATCAGATTAGAGTTGCCAGGGTTTACCCAACTAATATTTTGATGGTCTTCTCTAAAGGCTTAGCTGATAGCTTCTAGCCTTCTATAGTTTGAGAAAGGGAATTACAAGTGTTTGAAAACTATACATGAAATATCAGCAGTTTTGCCGGACCAATATTCTAGGAGTAAAGTGCAAGGCTTTGAAAGGCAGTAGGTGCGACTGGCGCGAAGGCAGATTCAGCAGCTTGGAGCCCCGTTTTGTGCCTGGCAAGTCAATTAACATAACAGAGCTTCAGTTTCCCCATCTGCTAAATGGCAATGATAATCCTTACCCTGAGTGTATGCATTTAGAAGCAGATGGATAGACAGACACACTGTAAATGATATAGTAGGTGCTAGAAAAACAAACTATTGTTTTTTTCTTGTGATTTGACATTTCACCCAGGCAGAGTAATCAAATACAGACTTATCTTAAAATAACTGCAGGACTTCTAAATAAAATCCTCAGCAGAGATGTGAGCATACTTTCTAATTTTTATAATCTTTTTTTATATTTCTCAATTAAGGATATTTTATAAGCGATCATATTTCTAGGCAATGTTAGATTATTCCTTGAAAATAACTTCTTACAAAATTAAACATCCATTTTGGAATACATACATATTTTAGAAAGACAGGCTAAACAGGATGAATATAGGGGCATAGATTTTCTTCTTCTTTCTCTCCTACACAATCAAGATGTGAACTTTGCATAATTTCCTGTGTATATTTTAGTCATCTTACTTTGGGGAAAAAAGATAATGAATTTTAGATAATTGTCTCCTAACCATTCTAAAACTTTCTTCATTGAACTGTAGCCTACCAACATTTATAAGAAAGGCAAGTTTCAGATCAATTTACAATATATGTATCAGAATATGGCCAAGTTATTTTTTTATTTCTAAGATTTGAATCTATGCACTGATCAAAGTTTTTCATATATATACATATATATTACCGTTATACACAGTATGTGTTTATATCAATGTACTTTCCAGTTCCATTAGTTGATCTGTGTGTGTGTGTGTGTGTGTGTGTGTATGTGTGCTAAAACCTCCTAAATGTGTAGGACATACTTGTTATGTTATGAAAAACATCAAGAATGTGTGCAGACATACTCAAAACACTAAGAGCCACATCATTAATATCTTTTTCGAACCAAGCATAGTCTTATGATAATAGATTTTATGGATCTCCACAAAATGTCTCATTGCATTTGTCTTCAAACATATTTGTGGCCATTCCTTATCATTCCTGGAAGTCAATTCCTTGTATATCTGACCATTATTCCTTAATTGTGATAAGTACCTCTGCACATAACAGTGTTTTCATTTTTGCAAAGCTTTATTCGAGCCCTACTTTTTTGAGAGACCTTCCTGATGAAACTAATCCAGTAATTACATATCTTCATAAAACTCTTGTATTTCCTGTCTCTAACCTTAGAAGATAAGTAAGACTACCAAATTCTGAGCTATTAGAACCATATGTCATATGTTTATTGAGTTCTTTTGATGTATGGGGATGATTTAATTCTTTAATATGTCCAGAAATCTGCCCAAACATACTGAGAAAGAGAACCGGTGATACTGTAGAAGCATATCTTTTAGTAATATTATCTAGTATTTTAATATGAATGAGATTTGGTATAATAATTTCTGGTGTAAAGATGTCTTCCATATGCATTATTCCTTTTGAAGGTTGATAAAGAAGACAAAGTACCTAGACTATCTCATAAGTTCCAGGTACTGCCCTTGGCATTTATCCTATATTCTTTCATTTGTTCATCACAGCAATTTCATTTTAACATTATCAAACACAGTCTGTTACAGAAAACTAAAAGCTCCATCCAAAGTCACATCTTCATTAATTGGTGGCTGCAGAACTTGTCTGATTTCAAAGTTTATGATATTTCTCCAAATACCACATGTTTACACACGCAGTATATTAGAATAGATGAATCCTTAGGTCTCCAGCACTAACCCATTCATTTTGTAGGGGAGGGAGCTGAAGTCCACGGAGAAGTAAATCACAATGTGACCTTGATGGAACTAGCAATGACAGTCTGGCCAAGTGAAAGCATGAAGCTCAGAGAAAGATGACTGTGCTCAGCATACCAGGTTCAATATCACTTTTTTATCAGACTGCCCTAAGATAAACAGTCGTCAAAAGACTGAGAATAATATACTCAAGCAATAGAAAGAGAAAATTCTAGTAAGCAATCTATTAGGATGAAAGTAGAGACAATAGGTGACCCAGAAAGGTCCAAGGACAATAATTACTATATTTCTCTATGAAGTGCATCAGTACATTCATTCTGGTGGCACGTTAGGGAAGAGATAGAAAATGAAACCAATGCCATGTCCAAAAATCCACATAATACTATCCTCTAGTTGCCTGGGGCCTTCAATAAACATTAAACATTGACAGCTAAAACCTGGTCACTGACAAGTATCTGAACCAATGATGCATAGGAACTGAAAAAGACATAAACAATATATAACAAAGCTTGCATCAGAACTATAATGGAATCTAATAAACCTGCAAAAATAGAATCATTAGCCCCAGTTCACTGGCAGTGCTGCTGTACAAATTATAGTGATGCCTATGGATCAACTCGAATTTGGAAAGAACTCACCATCATGATCTGACTGTAGCCAGAAGCACATTGAGTAGTGAGGTTCAACTTGTCTGTCACAGCCATAGAGAGGACACCAGCCTGAAACTCCCAGAGAGATTTAGCTATCTATGACTATGGATGTTATCGCCACTCTTACCAGCCCATTACTTTGTAAAGATGAAAACTCTCTTTTCTGTAGGGCCAGTTTTACAAGTTGGGTAAGGTCTAAGAGGGAACTTTGTTTATGACAGTATAGAAGTTGGAATGTGTGTGATCATTCCTCCCTAAATCACAGTATTTTGCAGGCTAACCTGTGAATTTCTCCACTATATGACAAAAATCCATGTTAAATTATAGCCTTCCTTTCTATGAATTCAAATTAGTATAAGACTGAGTTGTGAGAACAAAAATACACTGTATGGGAGGAGAAATACAGTGCCTATTTTATTCACTACTTTGTTTGCAGTTCCAGGGGAGTGACTAGCACATGGTAGGCACTTAATAAATAGGTATTGAATGAATGAGTGAATTAGGATATAATGTCTCTTACAAATAACCTCAAAGGATAATGGGGGAGATAGTCCTTGACTCGTGTGTCTGCCTTCACAGTTACCACACTGTCCTGTAGAAAAAAAGCAAAGAAAACACATTTTGTAGCAACTGTTAAACTTTCCCTTGCTCTGCTCACAGATGAGGGGAAGCTGAGTTCTTATGAATGATTGGAAATTAGCTAGATAGAAAATGGAGGGAGCAGAAGATATGTATTGCAGATAAAGGGGAAGGAGAGTCGATTTTTTAAAGTTTTTTTTTTAAGATTTTATTTATTTATTTGAGAAAGAGAGAGAGCATGAGCAGGGAGGAAAGGTAGAGGGAAAGGAGAAGCAGACCCCTTGCTTAGCAGGGAGCCCCATATAGGACTGGATCCCAGGACCTGGCCTGAGCCAAAGGCAGACACTTGACTGACTGAGCCACTCAGGTGCCCAAGAGAGTGGACTTAAAAAGCATCATTGGTTTTGCATGTTCAACTCAAATAATGTATAAGGAATATAGAAGATGAGAACAAGGTAGAGGGAGAGAGGGATAGATAATAGAATTGAGGAGAGAGAGTGCCATTCATCACTGCCTTTTTTTAAAGCACACCATCATTGATTTTTAAAATACATTTAATGTTCCATAGTTAGCATTGAAGATCTTCACAATCTGGATTATTATTGTTGTTGTCTTACTAAGGTGCTCTTAGGTCAAAAATTCTATCATTGTATCAACTCTGAAATGTTTCATTTGCCTGCATATAGAGAGTTGTATGCCATCGGATCTAGAGATAGAAAACCCAGCCCTATGGAGACCTATAATTTTTAAGTCCTCTTTATTTCTATCCTTTGATTATGTATATTATGGTAATGAGGATTATATTCAAAGAACAACTTCAGTTACCCACATATTCTCCTTTACCATTTCTCTTCTCTCTTTGCTTTACTCATGGCCAACATGTTCAATCACTGGCCACTCAGGTAAGGGGCAGTTAAATAGCACAGCATTAATTATCACCCAAATGCCTTATTTTAGTTTATTAATATTTTTGTTTGTTGCATTGGGTGTGGGCATGAGTTTGTTGCACTGGGATGAGAGAGATTCAGGAAAATTGTAAGAAGAAGAGGAAAAAGGGGGGAAAGGAAACTCATATTTATTGAGTATCTTCAATTTACCAGACACTGAACTTAGCACATTTTGTTTTGTTTTGTTTTACTTAAATTAATATTTTCCTGTTCAAAACAACATATGGGTAATTATTCTTTCCATTTTATAGATAGATGTTCAAGATTATTCAGTTATTTGTGAGAGTTCTCACAGATCATAATCAAAAGAGCTAGGATTCAAAGCAAAATACTCAACCATGAAGCTTGTGCTTTCTCTATTCTACAGCACCTCTCTCCTAGTATTCATTGTAATTCATCCCAAATCAACTTTTAAGATGTTTATCTATGTGAGTGTCCCCTTTTCGGCTTCCAAATTCTTTCTCTGCTTTCTCTATCCACTTTAATAAACCAAAGGATCCAAAGCACATGATATGTGTTATTCAGGTCACATCCCTAGATAGAATGTCATGTATGCCTAATGCTGTGTCTATGAAGTGCTCAAAATTAATTCAAACTCCTGTGCTGGAAAGGAATAAAATGATTGTCAACTACATTTAATACTTTTTTAGAAAAGGAGAATTTGCATCTCCTGACAGCTCATTTTGTTTCCACATTCAATTTTAATATTTGCTTGTGCTTACCAAAAGGACAGTCATGTTTATTTGGCACCCACAAAATCCCCAGACCTATTTTTATACTTGTAAGTAGATTCTAAATCAGTAAACAGCATTATTTTTTAATGGCACAAACAAGAAAGTGGTCCAAACAAGATTTGATAAATAAGAACCATTTCTCTGAGTAATTCTTTCTACTCCTCCTGATGTTCTGTTGATCCCTTTCTTTTTTCAATTTTTTTTTCTTTTGAAGCAAAAGTCTCAGAAAGCAAATTCTCAAAGAAAAGATTCTATGTCCTAAGGCATCTTTACAATAACTGTGAAGACTTTAAGGTAACTAAGCATATGCCAGTTTATCTCTTGGTTTCTCTCTTTCAAAAATCTTCAGAATTAGAATGCTCTATACAGACCAGAAACGATCTAACAAATTGACTGAAGAGTTCTGACTTAATTTATCACCCTGAATAGCATATGGACAACCACATATATGTCTATTCCATGTATCTAAGTTATATCCCTGGTAGTCAGTAATCTCAGCATTAAATTGTCTCCCATAATATACACTAAAAAAAAAAATAAATGCTAAGAGCAGTTCTACATCTAAATAGAGCAATAATTTTAGGATTTTTAATATTTGTAAAGGAAATTCTTAACTTCTGAAAACACTCTCGAATTATGATTTTAAAAGGAAAGCAATCCAAAAAGATATGGAAACTATACAAAATAACAAGAGTTTTATTAAAACTATTTGAGCAAAGAAAATCTAGTTTTCTGAACCAACTCCACAATCATATGCAACTTGGAGAATGGAAGTACAGATCTGTTATCTATTTTTCTTAGCTTGCACATCATCCTTAATTACAGTTTAGACGACAAAATGAAACATAAATGGCTTTTTATCAACGGAACATTGCTGGAAGCATAAACAATAAATTATGAATTACTGAAGCAGAAGCCTTTTGGATCATGTATGCATAATGCTATTCTGCATATTTGGGATCCCAGTTGGACCTCCTGTTTCATGCAAATTGAGTTCTACCTTTTGTGATTCAACACTGCCATGCCTCATATGGGTCAGAGCTGACACCCTATATGGAAAAGATCTCTAGTCAATGTTTCGCGCTGTGTGGTGCTGTGGAAAAGTCCTCTATGTGAGCAGAGCAGACAGGGTCACCATACTGCAAACATACATATGTAGGTATTCATTATCGCACTCATGCCAGCACACGGTTTTCACTTGTTGCTTAGGTATGGTTGCCTGGGAAACCCAACAATAATGGCTGGGCTGTGACTGAGGGATAGAGGCTTTTGTGAAGGCCACTTGAGGAAAGGCGTTATTTTGGAAAGTCCTGTGCTAGCTTCAAAGCAGCCTGGTGTAATGGAAGAACTCAAGGAGCCCCGAGGAGGCCGGAAAGAGGACGATTGGCTTACAAAGTGGAACCCCTGGCGCTGTGGATCATCGGGAAGACCTGTCAAATCCAGTTCTGCCCAGCTCAGGGCACATCTGGCTTAAGGAAGATGAGAGAGGGGCTTTGTCCGCCTCAGCACCTATATCCTCAGTACAACAGAGGCGTGCATGCAGATTCAGCCTGAGGAAAGATGGAGGACAGAAGGCCAACTCTGGCTGGCCTGGGAGCAGGGGAATCCACTTCCACCTTCAGGCTGCAAATGTCAGTTTTGTGGTGAGAGCAATGAGAGCTAAGTAGACATTCTTCAAAAGAGCAAAGGAAGATTGTCTTTAATCTTCCTTGCAACACGATTCCACAGGGTATGTGTGTTAGGAGGTTGTGAGTGTTTGAAAGCACTTGACATGCCAGAATGGAAAGTAATCCCTTCAGATTGGAAGTTGGGGTCAGCTTCTGTGTGGAGAAATCCAAGTTTCATGTTGGCAAAGCAGACAGAAAAGAAATCTTTTATATCCAAAAACAGATCCAAAAATCAGGCAGCTATTTCCATGGCTAGCAAATATTTTTAGTTTTCCCCACCTTATCCTCCTCTTCCTTTATTTTTTTTTTCTTTTTCTTTTGTCTTTCTATTATAATACTCTTTAGATTGTAACACGTTACTACGCAGGTTTCTTGCAATGCATTCAAGTCAGTATGAAGGTTTTCAAAGCTACCAATGAGACCACTTTCATAATTACCTTACAACATTCAAAAATTAACAGAGTTCAAACTGCAAGGAGACCTAGTTGAGAATAGCATGGGGATTTAGGAATTAATAGATTAATAGGGATCTTGTTCCATTTACTGATGAATGTTTTCTCATGTGCCAGACATTGTGCTAAGAGCTGTCTAGCACATCGGTCACACATATCTATCACAGCACACCTGTGGGGTAAATAGGTATTGTTTCCTGATATTATTGATAAGGCAACTAGCACTTAAGATTATTGGCCTATAGTCCATGTTCTTCTAAGGGATGCACTGAGGGGATAAAAACACATAAAACACACTGCTTGAAATTGGCCAGTCAGTTGAGATAGAAACCTCACAAAACGAAGCATGAATTATATTTTAAACAGGTAAGCATGTTATAGACATTGAGATAACCCAAGACGCATTTATTCCAAAGCTCTAGTCAGCATTAACATTATCCAAATTAACTGTCCCAATGATATCTCTAGAGTGAGGTCCTTATCAATAGGGTCTTGGTCAAAAAGGAGATACCAAGAAGAGGGGAAAAAAATATTAGTGGTATCAGGTACCCTGGTTCCCCTGCTCTCTTCTCTTAAGTCTACCAAGCTGTAATTAAGTTCAAGTTTAGCATCTACATCTTTCCTTTCCATAATATCCTCTCAGGAGCAAAGTTTTATGTTTTTCCTCATTTCTCTATACACATGATTAAAATATTTCGGCATAAAACATGAAGACTCCCATTTCACTAGACTGCTTTCTGGCAATTCCAATCAAATCTTTTAATTGCAGTCCAGGCTGGAGAAGATCAGGTTTCTGGCAGACCTGAAATGTTCTGTAAGCAAGATATTTCTGTATCTATAGAAGGTCCATTTATCTTCCCTGTCTTGTTATATGTAATTGTTGAGTATCTTACATTTTCACAGTTAGAATGGAAGCCAATATGACATATGGTTAGCAAAACTCCTCTTGCTTTTAAATTCACCCAACTGGAAGGTGGAAAAACCAATGACTGGGCCATATAATTGACCAAACTTAAGGTGCTATGGTTGGTGTATATGTATATATATATATATATATATATATATATATATATATATATATATGTTATAAATGACTCATCATATTTTTGACCTTTGCTTTCAACTTTATCAGTATTGAAAGTTGCCTTCTTAATGTGGATGAAATGTGAATCTCATACATTCAGAAAGAGAATTATTTGTGAAATCACTCAACTGTGTAGGAGATAAGAGACAGCTAATTTCTATCTCATTTTGTCTTTGATTATAAATTAGTCAGCTGAAAATTGCAGAAGGCCCAATCTATATGAGGGAGGAGAAAGATCACAGTAACTTCAAGTTGAATGACATGGCTACAAGTTCCTCAGAAAATGCCAAATACTAAAACCATCTCCCATAAGAATCTAATTAAATGGTGGGATCGTCCACTCATCAATTATGAATTTGGATATATTGGCTCTCTCAAAATCTTTACCTTGGTACTTGTAAATCATGACACTGCCAGTGGAGAAACATCAGCTGATGCCCATTTTAAAGTCCATCTTATGTAGAAAAAAACAATTCTAAATATGATTATACCATTTCATTCTCCCCATCTTTTTTTATTAAAATTCAATTAGCCAATATCATTAGTTTCAGATGTAGTGTTCAATAATTTATCAGTTGCATATAACAGCCAGTGCTCATCACATCACATGCCCTCCCTAATGTCCGTTACCCAATTACCCCACCCTCCCACCCACCTGCCCTCCAGCAACCCTTAGTTTGTTTCCTATAGTTAAAGGTCTCTCATGGTTTTTCTCCCTCTCTGATGACTTCCCAATTCTCTCCATCTTTCAAACACAAAATATACCATAGTTTTAAAATAAATCATGTCTAGTATTTGGACTTTTTTTGGTATTTATATTCTCTTATCATTAACAGGGAATGGGTAATAGGCTAACAAAATAGTCATTTATCTATCTACTTATCTATATATCTTTGACGTTTTAAATCTGACAACTTTTTCCCATTATTTTCATTGTTTCTACATATGAAGAAGGGACCACTTTTTTTTCCTATTTTTATAGTAACTATCCAGATGCCAAAAAGTTTGAGGTCTAAGGAGCAAAACTCATGAATTCCTGATCTAGGAAAAGGAAGATAGAATATAAATTATACATATCTATTCCAAAGACCAGTGGGCTCATGATTTACTCTATGGAGATGTTGAATATTTGGATCCTAAATCCAAAATCACAGTGAACATATGTCCTGGTTTCCACAGCAACCCCTTTCACTTTGAAAAAAATGTCCCAGTTGGAATAATAAATTATGTGGTCAGTCTCGGCAAAATAAACACACAACTTAAAATAAACAATTGTGGCACAGAGAGTACTCTTTCCACAAAATTTTTGCAACACCTGGCATCTTTTTTTCCCAATTATTTCACACACACACAAACCTGTGACATAAATAAAAGTGGAACTTCCATTTTCTAGTTTCAAAACAAAACAGATAACACTCAGTCTTTTAAATATTCTATTAAAGGGCTTATCGAAACATGTGATAGGCCAAAAAGAGGTTATCTAAGTGTGTAAACTGTTTACTTTCTATTGATTCCAAAATTAAGTGAAAGCATGCAAAACTCATTTACTGTCGAACTAAAATCTCCTCTTTAATAGGTTTAGGGCATAACAGATATACTACAACACCACACTTTTCCATACACCCCAAACAAACCTCTCCTTCACTCAACACATGTTTATGTAGTGCCTTTGATGGGTCATACTTATGTTACAGGCATATCTTGATATTGCATGCACGGAAAATGCCAAGAAGCTCAGAACCTTTGGGATGGGAAAACACTCCTTCATAGAGAATTTTTAAATGTAGGGCATTTCATATGCAAAAATAATGACTGATACCTATTAGCTCACAATCAAAGTGAGAATGGACCACACTTATGCACAGACTTTTAGTGCAGCTTGGGATTTCTGAGTTGGCTTTCATCTTAGACATATCCATGTGACTTCCATAAAAAAAAGAATGTTGTTAACTGAAAAACAAAGACAATGTATTTGGATTACAGTTCCTGATTAGGGGAGGCTAACAAAGGAGTACTCCATTTTGAGGAGAGAGAACAGGATTTTGTCTCCTTAACGTTTGGAATAGTGGAAGCCAGCTGAATACTATCTGTATAATGACTTTGTCATTTCATTTTTGGTGATGCATTCACACCTATCAGAGCATTCCCCAAAGAACTAAGTAGCACTCTGTTAAAAGGTAAGGTCATAATGTATTTAACAAGAGCCATAAAATGTTATTTTATTTCACGGAGGAAATGTTAGCAAAATTCACTACCTCCCTGAAACAGAACATAGCAAATAACCCAAACAAATGTCATGAACCAAATTTTATTCTTCTAATTGGCTATAGCTCTTATGGAGACCATTCAGAAATCCAAACAAGTACCTATAGTAAAGCCGAGAGACAGCTTAAGACAATGCATTTATTTTGCTAATCATTCCAAATCAGCTGAAACTAAGACTTACATATACCTGGGCCAAAATAAACAGTGAAAAATGCTTGTTGAATATACAGCAGCTTAGGAAACAAAAAAATATACAGATGAGATAGACTTTTAAAAAGAGAGAGAGAGAGATCTATGACCTTCATGTGTAATAGACAATAGTTAAGGGAAATAGTTAATCCAAACTCGGTTCTCAAGAAATAATGAAATGGATTAAATGTTCTCCACGAGTGAAAGACTTAACAATAAAATCAGTTTATATTAGCTCCAAAATAATACTGATAAGGAGTGTCCTTCAAGAAGGATTTCCTGATCTAATTGCTATTATCAAAGTTGGTACAGGCTTAAAACAAATACCTCTAATGTGTACCCACAAATCAGGCAAAATTAGGATAGGCTTTCCCTAAAGACTCGGTAAACATTCAATTAAAACTTAACGACTGCGAAGTATAAGCCAGTTCCTTCTCTAACAGATATCTCAGTATCTAAAAATTCCTGGAACTTTCCCAGGGGTTAAATCTTACTGTTCATTCTTCAGAGTAAGGTGATTGAGGTATTCCCTAGGATAAAATTAACTTTCACATTAACAATTTTCTTATCTATTGTTTCAATATTGGAAAGAGGAAGTGATGTAATTACCGAGCCGCTAGGCTGATAAGCTAAGTTTCAGTTGCTCATGGGTGAACAAAAGTTATTTTACTGATATGTTCAGTCAAATTATCAAATCACATCCTATCTTCCAATTTATGTTCAACCCTGTTTCACAGGGCTAATATATTTACCTTCATTTTTCTTGATGGTAAAATTCGGATTGTTGACCATTTCTGGAAGAAGACTGTATAAGAAATAATGTCCGTTTTTGGGATCATCTTTGTCCATGGCACTCACTGTTTGAATAACCTGTAACATAAAACTTGACGTCAGCATTTCTGATGACATCAGAGGGCTTATACGGACTTTTAAGGTGAGTGACATCTCTTTAGTGGACTATTAGTGTGGTCCAATATTATTTTTTTTTTCAGTTTTTCTGAGTTGTTGTGGATGGTTTGTGCCAAGAACAAGGAGAAACATTTATTGCATTAAAACCTCAGCTTTGATAAATAGATAAGAATTAAAGTCATTACCTTTGTGTCCACTTGGTGTC
Source organism: Canis aureus (assembly GCF_053574225.1). Taxonomy (NCBI): domain Eukaryota; kingdom Metazoa; phylum Chordata; class Mammalia; order Carnivora; family Canidae; genus Canis; species Canis aureus. The sequence continues at coordinate 2,258,095 of NC_135613.1, forward strand.
TGTGGCTCAAAATAGCAAATTTAAGACTATTTGAAAATTCCACTGGGTAATTACAGGTTTCTTTCCAATTTGAGTATTTACAGGCATCTAAAATGAGATTTGGAATTGTTACAGTGATTGTAATGTGGCTCTTGGGAGGATCTTGGAAGTAAAGAACTTGAATCTTGAACCCTCAAAACATCTCTTTGTACTCATTGGCTACAAATGTTTGCCAAATAGAATGTTCCTCGGCACAAACATCCCTGCAACAAACCTTTCTGAAGAATTGCATCTTTTCCCTCCCAATAATGAATACTGTTTTTAAAGTGAGTGGATAACACATGCAAACAATGCTTTGGAGTGTATCCTGAGATGAATAAATTATAGGGATTAGGAGAATTACCACTGTGCAGAGAACTGTTTGGATAGATACACATACTTGGAATTGGTGCCGGTTGAATGTGCTTATTTCATTTGCAAAGCTGCATTAACTTAGTGCTAAGTTGTTTCTTGGGATGTCAGAGAATCGGCTTAATAATTCGTATTTATGATTCTGTGATATTAATCACTTCAATATGAAACACTGGACAACAGTTAATATAGTAAAAATTATAGTTTATACTACTACTATAAATAGCTACAACATAATTTCAACAACAACAAAAAAAAGGCCTGTAAAACATGACAGTTAAGGTGATATCAGATATACCGTAGAAAGAATTAACAGGGAAATGCTCTCAGGTTTATGGAATTTAGAGAACATAATGACAATATCTAATATATTAGGACTGTTTGAACAACAAGGTCCCATTCAACTTTGCCAATTCATTAAAGATAAAAAAATAGATCATTTCTTTTTGAGAAAAGGGTATCTTTGCCTTGTAACTGATCATATAAGTAGTTGTGAGAACCACAATAGCTGTGACTTTTGCATTGTATCGAGCACATACTATATGGTGAGTGGTGCATTAAGGTTAAGGCATAAAGACATAACTTCTCTCAACTTCCATTCCTTCATTTTTAAATTGGGACATATTCTTACCTGGTAGGTGTTTTACTTTTATTAAGGACCTTGTAAAATGTCTTATCATTGTGCTTAGCTCGAGTAAAAATATAACAAAAAAGTAGTGCGAAATATAACCTATGATTAAGACAGTGAAGCAGTCATCAAAGTGATGGACTCTGAAATGGAGCAGCCCTCATAGAAGCCATAGTTTTACCGTTTATTCATTGCATGATACTGAGGGAGTTACGTTAGTCTTTCCGAAACTTAGTTTTCATGGATTCCTAAAATTGCAAATAAAAAGTACCTTTCTCATCGGGCTGACATAAATTCATGTCAATCTCTTAATATAGAATCTGGTTCCTAGTAAATGTTCAATGAATGTCAGCCATTGTCCTTATCATTATTGTCATTTTTTTATTAGAGTCACTACCATTTATTCATGACATAGTCCCATGAGAAGTGTAATGGCTTTTGTTACCCAGTTAGCTAACCTCATCAGATTAGATGGCAATATAATTATATTTACTGTATCTGAACCCTAGCACCTTTGCCTTGACATTTAAGTGCAGAGAGATACCCTGGGATTCTAGTTTAAAAAAAAAAAAAAAAGAATGGAAACCCAAGGGGAGAAGCTGAGAAACACAAAGAACTCTTTCATGGCTAGCCTACATGTACACATATTTAAGAGAAGGATTGGACAGGAATCTTCTTTGAGGCAGTTATAAAGAACAGAAGTGGGAAAAGTTATCTGTGAGCATATGGAGCATTCCCTTCTCCCTTTATCCAATTTTGCTTCAAAAGGACTCCAATGTTCAGGTGCATCAGTTGAAAAAGTAACTCTTGAAGTGTGTGAGCACAAGTGAAGGGCAATGCAAAGAGCACTTCTTGATATCCTGGAGTGAAAACCACTCATGGCTAAATGCATTCTTATGGTGTATTTAGTGGATAGATCTCCTGTATACCATTACTAATCCTTCTAAATAATCTGCATGAAAAAGACTCATACGTGCCAGCAAGTGGATCTTTGTGAATTATTTCATTAATTAAGCTACCAGGACCAAAATAATAGATGCAATAATTTAGGTTACCTGCATTAAAGGGTATAATTACCTGTCATGCCAGGTCTCAGAAGTTTGGTCTAAGCATTATACCTGCAATGGATATTTTTTTTTTCACCATCTATTTAAACCAGGAACTCTGTTAGACATACAACTTCTTGAACCTACTGAACCAGAAAGCCTTGGGGTGGGACCCAGAAATCTGCATTGTAAACAGCCTTCTAGGTGATTCTGATGCATGCTGAAGTCTGAGAGGAACTGTTTTTCACTAAGGGAGAAGATTGGTGTTTACAGCTTCCTTATTATTATTCATTAGGAGAGTTTGTATTGTGTTGGGGAAAAAGTGATGAAATGGTGAATCTTAAAATCAACTTCCAAATAACCCATGAACAAGCTAAGAATTTGGCTTAAACCATTTTTGACACTTCATTTTATCTTAATGCAGATGCCTACTGTCTAGACATTTTATCTAAAAGTGGACACTCGGTAAATCACTTGAAGGACTTAATGCTATTAAAATGCATGAAGATACTCCTATCTAAAAGGCTGAAATTTTCACTGATGTAATAACATCTGAATACACTTAACTTTAAACAATGGGAGAAAAAGAACAGATTTATTCAAAGAAGTACACTCTACAGAGATTTTATAGGCACACTGAGTAGATGGCAAATGAAAATCACACGCATTTCCCCAGGTGAGCTGCTATGATGTCAGTTAACTTTTAGATAATTGGAATACTGTTTCAACGGAAATGACATAAAAATTTCTGGGGAAGTCAGAGATTTTTAGGAATATGTATATAACATTTAGTGTAAATATTTTTCCTTTCTGCCAGTAAAAGTTAGGATGCAATTGAAAAATCTAATGTTTAATAATTTACTGTGAACTAATTTCAAGGGAAGCTGAAAGTTTATATATAGAGAGAGACACCCTGATATATATGTGTATATATATTATATATATTTGTGATATATATAATGTGTATCTATATACATATATAAACTGGTATACATATTACATATATATATATTATATATCTGGAATGTTGGGATAAGGAAATGGATTTCAGGGTCAAGCTTTGAATTCTATGGGAGCAGACTATCCTATTTCTTGAGATTACTAGTTTGAAATGAAATAACCTAAGGCTTGAACTAAAAGAAGAAAAATTTTGAGCATTATGGGGCCACATCATAATTCTGACCATTTTATTAAAAATGGATTTGTTGTTTATCAACATCAAACCTTAGATTGTTTTCATTAGCAGAGATAAACTTTAGACTATTTTATGTTACTTCAAAAATATTAAATAACAGTGGGCTATCACTGTGTTAACTTTTTGAAAGGCAAACATCCAATAAACAAATACCTTTCTGATGATCCGATCTGTTTACAACCATTAAACTATCATGGGATCGGGGGTGCCCAGGGGCTCAGTGGTTGAGCATCTGCCTTCAGCTCAGGTGGTGACCCCGGGGTCCTGGGATCGAGTCCCACATCGGACTCTCTGCAGGGAGCCTGCATCTCCCTCTGCTTGTGTCTCTGCCTCTCTCTCTCTCTGTCTCATGAATAATTAAATAAAATCTTAAAAAGAACTATCATGGGATCTGTTAGAAATCTCATAAGATTCTACAGATATTACTAATTGATTTATTCTTAGGTATCAGGCATAATTATATATGATTGGTTGGATCTGTATCCCCCTCACAGCTGTAAGAACAGAACATGATAACTATTTAACATGTATTGCATAAATGAATGAGTGAATAAACGATGTCAGCATATTTTATCATCATCACTAATTCTCACATAACCTTGAGAAGTAGGTATGAAGAGATGATTGGGACCCTAGTGCATAAACAATTTGATATATAACATTTGATCCCAGATGTATCTAATAACTACCTGCACCCTCCTGCCCCGATACATGAGGCTGCCTCAAAATCTTGTAGACACTCATACATTCTGCACACATATTTCAGTTAAATCGGGGCTTAGACCTTCGATATCTTGGAGAGCACATAACATTGCACTCATCCGTTATTGTTCTTGTTGCTCATGCACTTTGCTTTGCGGGGATAAAGGTCCTCTTTTGATTCTGACACATGGCACCACAGAATGAACACTTAGAAGTCAGAGTTCCCTGTGAGTGTCGACAAGGTGAGAGAGGACTTTTGCAGCTTTAGGAATGCTTTCCAAAGCTTCTGGAATATACACCTGTGCTCTAGGAACACTCCACATTGATAGCCAAGGTAGTATCTGCAACCACAGCACACTGTCACTTTCTCAGATAGAACTTAATTTCCTTGTTTCTTGGCAAGTCTTTCTGTGGAGGTGTGAAATGGAAGGTGGTGTGGAAAGTGGGGTGAATGAGAGGGAGCCAAAGCTGCTGCAGGAAGGACAGCATGGTCTTTGGTTTTCTATTTATTCGTCTGCCCATTACTGCCAGCTTACGCCTGATTACCAATATTAGCTTTCCTGGAGTACTAATTTTGTTTCTTAGAGCAGGAGTTTTTAACTTGGGAAAGGTTGATCTATGAATGACCATCCTATGGTGCAAACCTTTCAACTTGAAAGTGAAGTTGAATGAAAGCACACATAGGAGGGGAAGGTCCATAGCTTTTCCCAGATGATCAGTGATTTCTATAACTGAATGAAATAAAATAGGTTAAGTACCATCCCCTAAACGAGGGGTCCTTGAAGATAAGTTATGCACACAAGAGAAGTCAAGTCATAACAATGATGATAAATTAAAAAAAGGAAATACTGGAATTTCAGAAATTATATTAAATCCACACAATGACCCAATTATGTTCCATTATTTCAAAAATGTATAATATAGTTCAAATATAAGCACTGTGCATAGCTATTTAATGGATAGTTCCTGGATATTTGTTTTATAATTGCATGGTAATCCAATCTCTACCAAGACTTTTTTTTTTTCCTACCTGGAGTGTTTTTCCATTCACCTGCCCCCCCCCCCCCTTTTTTCCCCATGAGGACATTCTTGTCTTTAAAAACCATTAGGTGGCTGTTCAAAGCATATACCATGGGAGCCTGACCTATGGAAAATACAACAGGAGGCTACAGCTATGATTTGATATGTCTCTTTTAAAGACTAAGTGAAATCCTTAGTCCTTTGGGCAGACATTGGGGGGCTGTGCCTGCATAAACTCATTTATAGGCCTTTTGATATTTTCTTCTGTTTCTGTTTCCTTCACTGCCCTTTCTCTTCCTAAAGCTAAGGTGAAGTGAAGAATGTGTTTATACAAAGTCTGGAGTTTCCAGTTTCTCATGCCCTTTTTTTTCTTCTGGACTCTGTATATTGCCTGTGTATTTTGTGCATCTCTGAATTAATGTTAAAAAAATATTCCATCACTTGCTCTGCTTTGGAAACCTCCATAACAGGGTAAAACCCACCGTTTCTAACATAACTGAGAAGACTCCGCTTCCTTTCAATCTTTTCTCTCCATCTTCCATGATACTACTTTGCAGGAATACTTCCTGATGCCTCCTTAACATCATAAACATCACTTCCTAGGCTGAGCCTGTGTGGTGTCATTTATCCTCCTGGAGCAGGATTTTTCTGACCGAGTTCCATATACCACTATTAACAAGTTTCCTCTGAAGGAAGTTGGAAAGATTTTATAATCAGCGGCGTTTGCTAAATGCCAAAGATCACATAGCCCTTCATGACTCATATGCACCTATAAATGCAAGGGAATCTTAGAGTTAAACAAAATAAGCAGAAGGCAATGTTGTGAATGTTTTAATCAAGTGCTTTGCAACCTTACGAGGTACACCACATACACACACACCCCACACGCCGCGCCATATTACGGATGTGTTACACCCTACAAGATTTTCTCAGGCACCCCTTTGAGAAATGCTATCCTCCAAAACTCCATCTGAAACCTAAAGGCCTGGAGGATTTCCCACTTGTGTGGAGGCATCGTGTCTGCATAGCTTGGTGGTCACTGCATCGCTTGCATGTGCATCCTTGCCCTTCCAAGAGTCCGTCAGCTCCTTTGGTACCACATCTTAACCAATATCTGTCTCTAGCACAAAGCCTAGACCTAAGGTCATGTACTATCAGGTGTTGATTTTACTTTCTTCAAAAACACGATCAACATGGCTTCTAAGAACAAATGGAAAGGAGCATACCCATGCGCCCGCCTTGCTTCCATCCCAAATTCTCGTTCAGTAACTTAGAGGTTGAATATAGTACAAAGAAAATATATTTGTATGAAATAGACCAAGATTTTTAAACAAGCCCTGATACCATTGTCTCTTTGGATCATTGATCTCACTTAGGTTAGGGGCCAGAAAAAAACACATGGAATTCGGAATCCCAGAAGAGGTTCAGCCGGTATGTACATCAGCTGCAAACATGACTTCACAAAGAGATTCAGACTGTATGTGTTCCTGTAAGTTGACTCGAACATATTTGAAAAAAAAAAAAGTCAACTCACAAATTCGTATGGAGAGGAATAAAGTACAAGCCTTCCCTTCAATCAATAAATAAAATAGTAGGAAATTATCAGAGGAAGAGTTATCCCAATATAAGGAACTAGATTGTCTTGTTATATTGACCCATTGAGGGACTATTTATAATGTTCTCCTCCAAATCAAACTCATGTAAATATAATAAGAGCAAAATAACAAAACAATGCTAATGAACTATATTTTGCTTTTTAGATTATGAGATTTGCTAAAATATATGCTAATAATAAGTATAATAATACAATTACTTATTAAGTACTTGATATTGCACTAGATATTTCTAAAATACGAGAGTTTAGTAGATGTTAAGGCTAACGGTCACAAAATTAGTAAATGGCAACGCTGTGACTCACAGTTTGTTCTAGTTTCAAATCCTTCCACTGTATTTTTTACTTATGTTTTCCCTTCTGTCAAAGGTGAGCTCTAAAAGTCATACTTCTGTTAATGACTATCTTGAATACGTTTTGTTACATATAATTTTTCCCAAAAAGCATTTTATGCATTCTACTAATTTACCATCTCCTTTCTCCATCCCCCAAAAATGAAAATAGTATTTTATGCATTTTGTTGAGGCCATCAATTTCATCTGTTTTAAAATCAATCCTGTCTCCCTCTTGTGTATGCAGATAGCTCCTGAAAGATGCCTGCTGGCAGGGAAGTTAAAATTAAATCTCCTAAATTTATTGTTTCATGAGTATTATAAAATGCCATATTTTAGATTCACTGTTTCACATTTATTAGAAAAAGACCAACAGAAATTTTAAAAATAAAGTAGCGAACTCATTCATTGCTGGTGTTTATCAACGGACAATTATTTTTACTTTTCTCCCTAAGCTTTATCTATTTTCACTGGAGATTTTGTGGAATGCTTGTGGATAAAGTGTCTTTATTGGTCACAGGAGCTGGGTTTTTTCCTCTTTGAAAATTGCTCACTCTTAATCAGAATCTTACTTCTAAGAAGTGTGCCACACAGGCAATGGAATCTCGAAGTCTGCTTCCTTGGGAAGCACCGAGAGATCCTAGAAAGTGCAAGGACTTGGGAAACCTATCTGTGCAACTTTTAATGGCCTTGGGGAACCCCTCACCCTTTCTCAGCCTCAGCACCCTTATCTGTAAAATGTGGTTGCCACACCCCCCGCGAAGCTATGATGTGACTGCATGTTGGACACCTGTCCATATTATGTCATTCACGTAAGCGCACAGCTTTCACAATTCCTAGTCTCCATCCCCCCTGCCACCCCCTTAGATCAGGCTACTGCCATCTTTTGCAATTACAGCCTCCTCAATGTTTTCCTGCTTAATTGCATGTGTGTGCCTTTTATTCAAAATAAGATTCTCTTTGTCCAAACCCAGTCTTGCTTATTGCACTCCTATGATTATACTTAGCACAGAGGTCTTCAATTCTTAAAAAAGAAAGCAAAAACAAACAAACAAAAAAAACCACCAAAGTCTTTCTCCCTTTGGGGTCTTTGTACAAACTTATCTTGCTAGCTAGAAGGCTCTTGCTTCCAGGTCTTAAATACCTAACCTTTACCTATTTTTTTTTTCAGTTTCAGCTTAAATGATACCCATTTAAAAAGTAACTTTCTCTGACAACGCTATATAAAGCAAATCTCTGTTTTTCTTTGTTCCCCTCTGTCTAGTTGTGCTAATGTTTCATTCAATCTAGTTTTCAAAAGTGAAATTATATTACAGATTCATTCTACTTTTTTTTTTTTTTTAATAAGCCCTTTTCCTCATTAAGTTCCATTAGGGGAGAACATTTTTGTCCTTTTTACATTGTTTCCCCAGGTCATATTACAATACTTAGCATCTTGTAGATGCACAAGAAATACTGTTCAACAAGTAAATAAATAAGTGATCTTTCATTTGAAGAGGTTGGTTTGTGCACTATGTGTGAGTAAAAGAAGGGTTTCCATGGTAATATCTGAGAAACTAGTTATTGAGATATTTGCCACTGCTGAATCAAATGAATTAGAACTGTGATTCTAAAATTTTGTGAATATTCATTACATGTCAAGCATTGGCTAGATACATATCTAGAAATATAAGATGTTATTTTCTTCCTTTTTTTTTTTTTTTTTGTTGGACCTATGGTATTCTTAGGATAAGCAAGCATCATGTTGGTCAGAGACAAAAGAGATTGATTAAAAGAGGTAAACTAGAGCCTTTTTTTTTTAACCCAGACGTCATTAACTTGATGCCAAACAGCACACCTCAACTTCTTTAGAGAGTGATAAAGCTCCAATTATTTGCCACTGGGTTTATTTATAGTAAAAGGGGAAGCTCCTTCCTGAAGGAAAAAAAAAAAAAAAGAGCTGAAGCAGTCTGTCATCGAACTAGTTCCCAAACAATACAATATTCTCTGTGGCTAAATAAGAGACCTTGACTCATACCTGGAAATACATTCTCGGTGTAGTCCTTGCATCAAGCAACCGTCTGGAGCAAATTATCCTAATTACATATGTATGGTAAGCAAGGGGTTAGCATCTGAAACAAAATCCTAGAAAGACTGTACTAAGGGGACAGGTTATGGAGGGCCCTCCGGCCAATACTGGTCACTAAAGTTCTCTGTTTTTTTTGCATGTTTGGTTCTGAGTGAGCTCTTGTCAAGCACACTGAAGGAAGTTGCTGGTCTCTCCACAGCTGTTACCTGCTCCTCCACCCGTCCAGCCAGATTACCATTCTCTTCAGAGAGAACCCGGTTTATCCCCAGCTGACTCCTTTTCAGCTCTTGATAGATGTTTCCTGTCTCTGGTGGGACGGGTCCTATATTAAGAGGTTCTTTCAGAAAGAGAGCTCCATTTCCCTTCAGCTCTTCAGCCTCCTTTCTGCCCGGAGGATTTGGGGCATGTTCATGCAATTCTATGATTTCTAATTTTATTACGTGTTTGCCAGAGAGAAAACTCTAGAAGGGAAAAAGACTGTTGTTTAGTTGTTTAGGGTGTTGTTTGCCACTAAATCCCCAGTACCTCCCCAAGTCCTGGTACATAGCTTGAGTTTAATAAAAATGTACTGACTGACCCAAGCCTGCCAACCTATTAGACATATAAACTGTAGTTACATATTTTGAAATTTTTTCAATTTCTAATTTTGAAATTTTAATCCAAAACATCATTTCTGTCTTGGCCAGTAGGGAGGAGTCAGTGGAAAAAATCTTTTTTTTTTTTTTTTCTGTTAAACTGAGGATCAAATGGTCAGTAGATGATCAGATCATCCCATGATTGAGTTGGAGACTAAAGGTATCTTAAGACTTTGAGTTGAGATAAATTACCTATAACTACTGGGGAAAATTTTATTTTAATAGAAATAACTAGCAACAGAAAATACCATATTAATGTTGCTTATGTAATGGAGAGGTTATTTGAAATGATTCTAGTGAAAAGCGATTCACACAGATTTCTGTATAATACGGACTATGAACTATTTCTGTCATGGGTGGTTGTTACTTAAGAAAAAAACTCAAGAAAATGTCATCTTTCCCTTCACAATAATGAAAAGGTGGGAAAAGCAGCCAGGAATCCCAATTCTACTTTCAAAGTGAACCTATGACAATTCTAGCACAGATGCATCACGTACTGGAGGTCTATGAATGGAGAAGAGGAAAGTGGCGTGCTTCCTTCCGTGTTAAAATTATTATTTATTACTTGATTCTTTAAATGAGTCCAGTTCAGTGGAAAAGGCTAATCAAGCATAGTAGGATTCTCTGTGTTCACGTTGATGGTGGTTTTCATCTCGTGAGATGTTTTAAAAACCTCCTCCTAGAGGTGTTCTCAGTCCAGAAGGTTTTTACAGACTGAGTTTTTTTAGTGGCTTGCCCTTGATTATGACTAGCGATCTCCAGCTGCATCCTTTCTCAGGAAGCTGATCCTCTTTGAGTTCAGCCTTAAATCCGCACCTTCCAGGCAAACCAGACATTTTAGAGTCGCCTACATTCCCTTCCCTGAGGCTGTTTCAAAGCAGGCATTAATGGTTGAAAATGCGATAGAACTATGAATTTAGTGCTAATTCAGTTATTGACATTTGTTTCTGATGAGTGTGTGATCACCTCGTAATGAATATTCTGATTTCAAAGTGAGTAAGTGTTTTTTGTGGTGTTATGAGAGATGATTGAAAGTGCATCTATGTTGAACTTTCATAAACACTATTTAGTGTCGATAACAAGTATGAATTTTGGAAAATGTTAAATATAAAAACGAGCTACTTGAGCCATTAAAAGTGACCTAGAAATGGTGTAATGAATCACACATGAGTTCTGACTAGCACAGAAGATGCAGGGATTGCAGGAGTTGTCGGAACAGCTTTGTGTGTATCGACGAAGTTTGGACAGTCAGTCATATGTCCAAAGTTTATGTGAACAGTCAAAAATCTGTTCTTTTATGTAAATATGAACTCTGATAAACATAACTAAATAGATTCACTGGAGGATAAGGTAATGACATTGTACAGATACACAACAAACACTTCTTCACAGAATGAGTCATTTTGATGTGCAAAAATCATAAAACAAAGAATCAACTGATTTTTTTTATTTTGATCTTGCAGAGGAAAGATGATGAAACAATGCATTTTTTTTTCTGAGGATAAGAACTGCTGAGGAATCATTAAAACCTTGGAAACAGTGAAAATCCACAGGGTAAACCTCCAGATTCCTGGAGGTCCAAAGGCACGCATATGTCAATATCACAAGTGAAGCCAATGTGGGAATTTTGAAATATCAATGCCATTGACTCTCTGAACTTGTGTGATGAGTTTTGCATGAAAATGGGGCTTTATTTAAATTCTAAAGCATTTGACAGATTCTGTGTGATCAAAAACGTCTGGCTTAGAAGTCTGTGGTTGGCTACATTACCCGGGGAACAATCTGGCCCACACAACCATACCCTTGAAACTAACCTGTGTAAATCGAACTCTCTTTGCCAACTCATCCGCCAATTTAGCCAGATGATAATTACTGCCAAACACACACCCCCCACATACACATACACTCTCTACCCTCAAAAGATTACAAATGAAAATGTTCAAAAGATATGATAGACGGCAATTCCACATGATGAAATCGGCAACATTTAAGTCAATGTTAGAATATTTTTAAGAGTGTATCACTGCTAAACATGAATATTTTGATTATAACAACATTTATGAGACCTAGGTATTTGAAATTAATCAGTTTTATTGCTAGAATCTTAGCTTTACTTGCTGTGTGTGCACGCACGTATTAGTGTCTTATTTTGGGAGATGAAAATGAGGCTAATCCTTCAGATCTAGGAGAGTAGTCTAAGGGAAACTGTCCACTGTTTCACAGGAGGGTAACACATTGATCTTTTGTAATAATTAAAGTATAGGGCTACAGTGCTATTCCTTTCTTTAGGTGAAAAAAAAATCTGACTCTTGTCAGGTAAGCTATTTGGCAAATAGTAAGTTTAATTCCTAACACCCACATGAGGCCCAAGAATAGTTGGATTAACAACTCCAGTGTCATGCTGTCAGCTGCTGTTTATTTAAATTAAAATGTCACCATCCAGAAATAAATTAGGAAGTTGAAAAACGATAAATTTCTTAAACATACAGTACTTTGGCACCTTGTTAAAATAAATGTATTACATTTGTGTTTTTTAGAACTTTACATAGACTATTTCCATTTTGACATTCAGAGTAGAGCAGGTTTTGTTTCTCTTTCTGTTCTTCTCTCTTCCTCCCTCCTTTGTCTTTCCTTCCTGTCTCTCTATTTCTTTATTATTTTGTTTTTTTTGTCTGTTTTCCTTGTCCCTATCTATGCTAAATAAGACAGGTTAAAAAAATTCATCAATACACAATTTTCAGATGCTTTACTTGCACGTCTAAAACATGCTGTTCATCCTATGATTATCTAAATCTACATTTTTACAGGTTGCAAAAAATCACTTTCCACCACTGGTCTTCCTAAGGGTTCCACTCTTAGGTGTTGTTCTTATGGTTGGTATGAAACCAATCTGCCCTCCCCGTGAGCTTTTCTCTTGTTTCCTGTCATGTGAAGGCAAAAATCTTACGCCCCCCCCCCCCCAGACCTCCCTGTTGTAGCCGTAGCCCGAGCTATTTTAAGATAGTTACTTGGCTGTAGGGTCATGGCACAGCAGGTGGTTCGACTTCAGGAGTCAATTTGGTCCTAAGTACGTAGAATTAACATCTCAGGAAGAAAAATGCTCCTTCTCTGTTCCCATTGGGATGTTTCCTGCCTGTGACTTTGTAGACCATAAATGATGAGATGCTCTCTATAATGCAGGTTAATCAAATATGAGACAGTTGTATACAAACATATTCAGCATTAACAACATGGAGATATTTACTTGGCCGGGTTTTCCATTTTCACATAAAAATGCCTCATATTCGGATGCGAATTCAGGGGCGTTGTCATTGACATCCAGCACTTTAATAGCAACAGGCACTCGTGATATCTGACTGTGGTTCCCTATGGGAAGGAAAAAATAACATCAGCATTGAGGGTACTTCATTTTTAACGTGCAACTCAACTTTCTTCTTGAAAGCATGTGTGTCTGTTTCAACTCCCCTTTAATTAGGGTGTTTTCAACATAGTGATGATGGAATCTGACCATTCAATAGGGAAAAACAGCATGAGCTTGACTGCTCGAGGTCTAAGTTAGGATTTCAAACCCCATTTGCTGGAGCTTAACTTGACAAAGACCATCTCTGAAAAATTTAGAGGTTTCCAAGATGAAGAGAGCTTTATTTTAATGCTAAAATCCATTATAGAAAAGAAAAAAAAATGCCCTATGCAACAAAGATTTATCTCTTTGTTTATCTTGGGTAGAACTCAAGCCACTTTTGTGCTATTGCCATATTTGACCGGCCATATATTAAAGGTGAACATCAAAAACCCAGGAAAAGGCCAGAACCAAATCACTTGTTGAGCGTGTTTCCTTAATAATGATAAAGATAATATTAAAGATGGGGAATCATACCTTTTATGAATTTTATTTTTTTAATCAAAAATTGACCTTGGGATTTTTTTGTATAAGATAAGCCTAAGTCATTTTAATATTGTCATTTTCATAAAGATTTTCATCAGTGTAAACAGATAATAATAATCTTCTCATCTTTCCAGGTCAATTCCAATAGCAAGAGAATTTAATATATAATCCTTAATCCTTAAGTCCTTAAATTTTAAAAGTTACACACACGCACACACATGCCTGCACAGAAATCTGGTGCACTGATCCACTGCTGACTTTGGCCATGTGATGATTTTTCATTTGTGATATATGCAATACAGTTTGTACCATGTAATAATCTTTTGATCTCTTATGAATTACACAGAAGGCATTGGTGATGGCCAATTATTTATTTGTGTTTCTACGGCACTGAATATTTATATGTAAACCAAGAGGGGGGGGAAGTGTATAGCTTTTGAATATGAAGAAACAGACTTGTTATTTGATATATCAAAGTCGTCTTTGTGGTAATTGATTAAATGCAGATCTCTAAAACCCTTCACTCATTTTTTTTTTTTTTGGTGTGTGTGTGATATAGGAAAATATTTCTAAATTACGCACTAAAATAATCTTAGCCATATTATAAATTTATAGTTGGTTAAACCTACTGGCAATGCTACAAGATTTGAATTTAGTTAACTAGCATGGCTACTCTCCAATATTCTAATTTGATTAACTATAGATGGATGAATATTATTCTGTGGAATCCCTACCACCTCAGTCATGGAACATAACCTCGCTTCCTGAAAATCAAGCCAATGGTCTTAAATGTCTCACCTGATAAACCCTTTCTCTTTTACTATCCTATCTCTAATAAATGAATTTATTCTTCATTTAGAGAGGAATCGTGGACCTCTCTAGTTTTGATGGAAAGGGAAGTTTTAAAAAAATTACTGGATCCTAAGTCAAGGAACTTACATTTTATGTTTATTCACTTGTATAAGATGGATAAATATGGTATAAGGTTTTTAAGATAAAGTACAATTATATCCTTAAAGATTTATACTTCTTTTCTAGCCTGATCATTACCTGAATAGCAGCTGCTAGAGCATAAAAGGGAATATACTGCTTGCCCTAAACAGCAGTGTTTGGGGTTCTACTTTGCCTTCTACTCCCTACATGATCCTAAACAAGTTACATAACCTCCTTTTATTCCAGAGAAAATGGAAACTGAATAACTTTATTTCCAGAATCATAAAACTTAAGAAAAAACATCAAGTGCTCAGACAGTATTAGCACGAAGTCAAGGTGACTTCAGCCTTTACCCTTTGTGGTTGTCAACGTGATGAGCTCAAGCATACTGTTGAGTATATACAATGGGATATTTACATTAGTGGGGGATCCCTGGGTGGCGCAGCGGTTTGGCGCCTGCCTTTGGCCCAGGGCGCAATCCTGGAGACCCGGGATCGAATCCCACATCGGGCTCCTGGTGCATGGAGCCTGCTTCTACCTATGCCTGTGTCTCTGCATCTCTCTCTCGCTCTCTCTGTGACTATCATAAATAAATAAAAAAAAAAATTAAAAAAAATATATATATACATTAGTGTATCATACAATCCTATGTAAATTATAGCTAGATCGAATAGAGCTATAAATCACATTCAATTCAACGTAGTTTTCATACTTCAGGTGGGGAGACTGACATTCAAAGGAATGTACGCGTTTACCAATATTATTCAGTTAAAAATTCACCCCAAGATGCAGCTTTGGCCTCCCAAACATGAGACCTTTGCACAGTATAATACTGATGAAGTTCAAAACAAAGTACAGTTGTTAAAGGTAAATAATCACTGCCACTTCTTCGAGAATACATAGTTTTCTTAAAAATACTTATGAATGGCCACTATTTGAAGTTTGGGTCTAAATATCAAATGCCAAAATGGTTATATCCTTAACATTCTCAGAACTGTACTAATAATCTGCAAGCCTCCCTGAAGAGACTGAACAATTTAAATGTCATTTTTTTAGCCCAAGTACTATACTAATTAACCCAAGCAGAGTCCCTTCAACTGGTGAATTTTATTTTGTAATTTTTTCTGTATCTCCATTCTGTAAGTTGCTTATTTAGCCTTCATTTCTCTGTTCCACATCCTGGACCAACTCTCCATCCTTTATATATAAATGATGACAGGAGCCTTCTGTTAGGTTGTCTTCCATCTCTCTACCCTTCAATGAACAGATAGCCAATGATCAACATAGGCTTCATAAACTATATATACAGTATAGACAGTGAAAAATAAGTGCATAGTCTTTGGAAACTGTTAAGTACAAGGAAAAGCTGTCTTTAAACATGATTTTGCTCCTTGTAAAGTGAAGATGCCAACCTTGAGGAGTCAGATTCACAGGCAATGGTTGATTGGGTCAAGTCTACCAACAAATAGCCTTTGTTTTCCCTCTACGCTGCACACACACCTGACAGGCAAACACGCATACACAGATTTCGCTTTTCTCCCATTTTGTCAAGGGACGGTTAGAGTAAAGCCTGTGTTCTTTTCTCCTCTTTTCCTGGTCTCAGAGCTGCAAATAATTGCAATAGTCTCCTAGATGGCCAACAGTTGGTAAGACTCCAGCATATACGATAAACACTCCATAAGGTGCTTATTGGGCTGACTCTCAACATTAAGTGCCACACCTTTCCTCATGTGTAGTGTCAGAGATAAGGTGGTATTTAACTGTTCCGGGGCTCAGAGCCTTGGAATAACATCTTTCTGATTTTTTGGTTAGAAGTGACATGGGATGGGGATCTGTAAGTACTGTTAGAAGATCATGAATGACAGAATGTTGTGCCAGTTATGATACTTAATAGGTCCTAGCACTTCCACAAGTAAATAATGTCTTGTAATCCAATGGACGGACAATGGGCATTTTGGAAATGATTATGTATTCTTCTTTGCTTTGGCCTATGGAAAACTGAGAACTCAATGTGGAATCTACCGCTCATAACTGTAATCTCATACTATGTACTTTGTGTATTATGTTTACCGAAATTTAGTGTATTTTTACTCTTGATAATTGCCCAAATGTACTAAATTAATTGTTTATACAGTGGACTTGGATATATTTTTAGGTGTTTCCTTTTAATTTAGTAGTTTATAGTATGCCTGACTAAAACATTTAAACCTAAACTGTACATCTTGGCACTGAAAAATGATATGCTGGTGGATTATGACAAGACAGGCTTTCTGTAGCCTTAGCAGCATGATTAAAACATACTGGTCAGTTAACCTGAACTAACAATGTAACGTAATCCCTTCTCTTTATAACTGTTGAATTCCTTGTTAGCCTTTAAGACTGGGCCCAAATTACATTTCTTCTCCCAAAGCCTTTTTAACAAACAATTTAGGTTTTTAAGAAAAAAAAATTTTTTTTTTGTTTTCTATATTTTGACTTGTGTCATGCCAGCATGAGGAACACCACCATCCCATTTCCCAGAAAAAAACTGGTTTAAAAAAAAAACATGTATTTTAAATTGAAGTCTTTGGAAAAGGTCCTAAGGACATATAGCAAATAAAAACATTTATTCTAGAAAATCTACAAAACGTTGGTAAGATAGGTGTTATTTGAACCAATATTTGCTCATTCCCCCTACTCCTAGAGCTCAGGAAGATCAAAAATACCCTCTGGACTAAAATAATCATGAACACAGGGCTCCCTCACCCCCAGGCTGCTAGTCAAGGGCTCTATGCCCAGGAGGGGCAGGATGTTAGCATTTCTCATCCTGCTCAGATCTCTGTTGCAGAGACGGTTTTGGGCAACTGCAGGTGGGACTGGATTTCTTCTACCAAGTCTCTACTCATGGTTCTACATTGGACAAGGATGGGATAATACTATCACAAACTAGTTCCTGTCCTAAGAAAACCCCCAAAAAACAAAACAAAACAAAAAAAAACAAAACAAAAAAACCCAAGTATATATGAAATTAATTTAGTTGTACATGGCTCCTTGAATTCATTCTTCAGCATATTATAAGGTAAAAGCTCAAGGAGGTTTAAAAAGCTCACAACTATTACTCAGCCATTAGAACCACTTGCTTCAACGTGGATGGAACTGGAGGGTATTATGCTGAGTGAAATAAGTCAATCGGAGAAGGACAAACATTATACGGTCTCACTCATTTTGGGGAATATAAATAATAGTGAAAGGGAAGAGAGGGGAAGGGAGAAGAAATGGGTAGGACATATCAGAAAGGGAGACAGAACATGGAAGACTCCTAACTCTGGGAAACGAACTAGGGGTGGTGGAAGGGGAGGAGGGCAGGGGGTGGGGGTGAATGGGTGACGGGCACTAAGGGGGGCACTTGATGGGATGAGCACTGGGTATTATTCTGTATGTTGGCAAATTGAACACCAATAAAAAATAAATTTATTATAAATAAATAAATAAATAAATAAATAAATAAATAAATAAAATAAAAAGCTCACAACTCCCTTGTGAGATTTTTGATAATACCCTTTTGTCATTCATTCACTTATTCTTTCATCATTCTTCAGTTAACCAGTAAATAATTTCATTTGTATTCCCAGTTACTAAGACAAAGCTATTAGCAAGGAATCCACAGTATTCTAGGAAATACAATCATTTTTTATACCTTTATCTATCTACAGAATACTTTACAAAGTGCTGCAGAACAACACAGGAGGCGAAGTCATTGTCCTGCAGTCACAGGAAAGATTTAAAGGAAGAAATGACCTTTGAATTAACTTTAAATAATGAATAGAAGCACCCTAGGTAAAGGAAGGTGGAAAGATCTTTCAAATAGAGTTAGCCACATCTGCAAAGGCCCAGAAGCTCAGAGACGATGCCATCACCAATACATCAGTAGCCCCAATAGTGAGAGCGTCCAGAGAAGAAGTTGGTAGTGATGCCAGGACACAGAGTTGAGGCCAACTCAGGAAGAGTCTTCTGTTCTATGCTAATGAGTATAGGCTATATCATGTGATCTTGGTCAAGCCATAGAAATATTCTTGGTGAGATTTACAATTTTAAAATATTAGCTTAAAGAAGACAGGTAAGAAAAGACGCTTGGTTTTATTTTGTTTCCCTAAGTATATATCAGAAATGTACTGATTATTTCTTGAACCTGTTAAAACTGGGAGAAAAACAATAAAATAATCCAGAAAACTAGTCCCTCATGTCCCCCAAATACCCCCCAAACGTGTTAACATTATCTACATTAGATGAACACGCACGATTGAAATTACTGCGAGTGTCATATTTAAGTGCTGAAGATTCACTTTTATCTAAACTAATGAAATGATGGCAGTTCAAATTTTAAAGATATTATAGAGCAATAAAATTAATTAGATAAGCTTCTGAGGAAATTATTCATGTCCTTTGTGACTGGCCCCAAAATGTTTGCCTTTCATCTGATACACAAACATTAAATATAAAGATATTATAATTAGAAACTTGATTAGCATTCATTAAAGATTAATTTTCTAAACACAAGAGATGCGACAAAGTGGTCTGGAAGGAGAAACCCGTTTCAATTGGCCACGAAAGTCAGACCGTTTTCACATACGATGGGAGGAAAAAAATGGAATGGCACCTAGTGTAAACAACTCCTTGACTTCTACCATTTGAATCGTAGTGACTTCCTGTCACCTCTGTGTCACAGAGCCTCATGAATTGCCCATTAATTTTGCCCTTTTATAATCAAAGGTAATGGCATACTGCCAAGTCTAAGTTACTTGGGAATTTGCTTCTAACTAGTTTCCATGAGCTGTTTTTGCAGGCATCGATTGAAATAAACAGCCTCTCCTTTCAGACTGTAAGAGAGAAAAAAAAATGATTTGACAAATTTAGATATACTGGTGGGGCTCAATAAATAATTCTAGAGCCTTCTACAAGGAGAAGGGTGGAAGCCATGAGCAGTAAATTATAGTCAACAGGGGAATGCAAAATAAGAGAATTTATAATTGAATAGGGATGAGAGGAACAGTGGAGGTTTATAAAATAGGAAGATGTGAACTGAATATGTGATGGAAAAAGACAGCGAGTTCGGAAACTTAAAACTGTTGAGAATGTGAAAGTCCTGGAAAATAATTTCAGCAGCAGATGTCAGCTCCTTAGTGACTAGAGATAAAACTTTTTGAGATCTACTATGCCCACCAATGACATGATAATTTCTAAATTGTTAAACTAGATGGTTTACCAGTCTATAGATTATTAAACAGGAACAACTTAGAATGTAAATAACCAGGGATACCAGCAGGGTAGAGATGCTCCTGAGGACGTTTGGTTTTTCTCTTGACAACGTATGCTCATGTGTTACCCTTTCACTGTCATGGCTGATGTTCAGGCTTTTGATCCCCTCCAATGCATACCAAGACATTCCTGCCTTCTAAAATGCACCCAGGGAGCAGCTGACCACCAGGATTTTCATGATTTTCTGTTGTAGTATTATGAGAATTTCAGCAAGCCAGACTATAAAGAGGAGGCATTCTATTTTACTTCTTAAAACCTGTCCTATTTACAGAGAGTACTTCAGAATTAAATTAGAACTTGAGTCAGATGGGGGCTTTAGTATCAAATAAATAAAGCTCCTAAGTCCTACTTTTCTATTACCTAAATAGTAGTGCTCTTGAGAAAGGGAGAGAAATGCTCTCTTTCCCCGAGAAACTCGTGGACTTAGACATATTTCAAAATGG
The DNA here is from genome assembly GCF_053574225.1 of Canis aureus. NCBI lineage: Eukaryota > Metazoa > Chordata > Mammalia > Carnivora > Canidae > Canis > Canis aureus. The sequence continues at coordinate 2,278,280 of NC_135613.1, forward strand.
TTTAGGCTCCAAGGGGAAAATGGCTCCTAAGGGTGACTCTGGTTCAAGTCTTCACTGGCCCCTGTCTGGGTCTCCTAGCGGACTGCCGAAGAGCATGCTACGTGGCTAGACCTTTTTCAGATGCTCTCCAAATGGGGAGATAATGCGTCGTTCTCCTTTCGTACATTCGTCTTACGTGAACCTGGAAATTGGAGAGTCTTGCATACCCACGTGGCAAGTCCTCCACTCCACCATTTTCCTCTTCTCCACAGTAACCCTCATCCTTTTCCTCAGATCAAGAGGTGAGGTCCTTAAAACTAAGTAATTTATGGTTGTACTCTTTTGATGCCATGGGAAAAAATCTTCAAGCCGCTGAGGTGTGAACTAACTTTTTGAACCTCTTGCATCCTATATTTTTATTAACCGTAAAATCTGAACAGTCACATTGTAAATAGACAGCATCTATGATGGTTTATAATGAAAAATCAATAATAATGAGAACAGAGTTAGATTTTCCACTTTTCTATTAATACCTGTTATAATAAAATATTACGTACTTTTAATTCTGGAGGCTTTACAAATTTGGTTTCCCTGTCCTTATACTTGTTGCCGCAGGTATGTGTGTGTGCATGTGTGGTTTTTAGTGTGTTTTGTTTGAGGTGTGCTGCTCCGTTCTACAGTATTGTTTTTGCCCAATTTTTGACTCGGATAGTGACTTTTTTTTTTTTTTCAAGATTTTGAGAGTGAGCGTGAGAGAGAGCATGAGCAGGGGGAGGGATAGGAGGAGAGGGTGAAGCAGACTCCCCTCGCGTGCACATGAGACATGTGCACACATCCACACCCAAAATGGTGCCCAAGGTGTAGATGGAGTCAAGGCCTCACCTCAGAAGTGGTGTGTGTGTCCGTGAGCGCACAGACCCCAGGGGAAGAAAGCTGCTTCATGCCGGCCCGAGACACTGGACACACACACACACCCTCACGGCTGTCGACTTGACCTCCCCGCGTGGCAATCCTGGTACCTTGTTTCTTCAATTTTATTTAACATCTCTGGAAGACAGCAGGTGCTGTGCTTTTTTTTTTTTTTTTTTTTTTTTTTAGATATTTATTTTTTTTGAGAGGACGCACAAATGCACAAGCAGGGGGAGAGGCAGAGGGGGAAGCAGACTCTCCACTGAGCAGAGAGCCTGATAAGGGACTTGATCCCAGGACCCTGAGATCATGACCTGAGTCGAAGGAAGACGCTTAACCAACTGAGCCACCCAGGCGCCCCTCAAATATTGACTCTCTCTTGTGCAGTCCTAAATAAGTTTCTAGCTTTGTTACATATTTCCTCTTTCTCCCAACTGTAACAGATGAGGGAATAAAATTGGGTTGAGTTTATAACTCCCATGTCCTCTTTGATAATCTAAGTAAGTCCTCTTTGCAAAAATCTCTCATTCTACTCTGCCAACAAAATTGCATTATGCCTTTATTACCAAATCCTCAGTGGTTTTTCTTTTCCCTCTAATTATTTCAAATAGGATTGATTCAAGATTATTGGAACTGAATATCTTGAAGTTACTTTGACAAGGCAATTCAGCTTAAACCCCTATATATTCAAATCTTAATTAGGGAGACTCCTACTCTTGGAGGGATTAATGCAAAGATGTTCCCAATATTCAGTTTAAGTGTTCCTTCAGTATCAGCTTATAATAACAGCTGTGCTCCAAAACGTGTACGTGCATGCACACAAGAACAAATACACTTTATTAAAAAAGGAAACTAATACCGTGAACTGCCCAGCATTTGTTGCATGATCTGCTATGTACGACCCCTTTGGGTTTTGTTGGGTTACTGTGAAGATACTTTCTCTCAAATGTAAATATGATCTCAGAGTAGGTATGGACTGAAATCAACTGATGTAAGTTAAATCATAGCACGTAGTATAGAAGTGGCCATTCTTGAACATCCAGTGAGTCTAAAAAAAACGGGTATGTTATATGGATTCCAGTCATCTTGTCCATATTTATCCAAAGCTAAGAAGTGGAAAAGCTAAAATGTGAATCCACGGCAGTGGGCAGTGTGGCCAACAAATAAGGAAACAAACAGAAACAAAACTAATTACTAAAATACGCTACATAGAAAACGTTATCTTAAAATGGAACATTTTCAATCTAAATCTCTTCCCAAACAATACAAGACCATAATAAATCAACAAACAATACTTCAAAAGGTTTGATTTTTCCATTAACATGCAATTTTCTATTAGTGAATTTATATATAGATATAGTCGCCATATTAAAAACACAATCCCGGGGGGACTCCCTTAAATTTTTTGTGTGGGGTCAACTTTTGTACTTGAAGACAGTTATGCAAACAAAGTGTATAAAGCTCAAGGTTTTATCCCCATAGAATCTTATAACACAAACAAACCCATGTAACTATCATCCAGATATATCCATTTAGCATCACTAGCTCCTCAAAAGCATCTCCTGTACCCCATGTCAAGACCCCATGTCATGTACCCAGTTGTCAAGACTTAGGGTAACATCTTCAGTAACTTAATACTACATTAATTTGCCTTCTTCAGGATATTTTAAAAATTGAATTAATAGATTGTACACTGGCTTCTTTAGCTCGATGATTCCCATGGTTGTATGTAATCAGAGTTAATTTTTCCCATTGTTTGGAAAATAATTTCATAATATAAATATACTACAATTTATTTGTTTATTATCTTATTGGTGGACATTTGGGTACTTGAGTTTCAGGCCTGTTTGAAAAGTACAACTCTAAATATTCCATGTATATCTTTGGGTGCATAGATAAATGAATTGAGCTACATTGCATATTTAGGAATAGAGCGAAAGATTATAGGATATGCATTGCTTCAACTTTAGTGTGTGTGTCCAAATATTTTTCTAATGAGGATGTGCACTTTATACTCTGACCAGCAATGTGTAAAAGCTCAGGCTGCTGTAAGTCTTCACCAACACCTGGTAAAGCTAGTTATTTATGATTTTTTGATTTTAGTCATCGTAGTGATGTGCAACTGTATTTCACTTAGGTATTAATTCACAGTATCTTGATGGTTTGATGCTAAGAAACTTTGTTGGTAATAAGTCTACTTGGATATCCTCTTTGGTGCAGTCCGTGTTCAGATTCTTGCATTTTGTGATGCGGTTGGTTTATGTTTATGTGTCAAGCACGTTGTACGTTATGAATAGGAGTCCTGCGCTAGATGTACTATCATTGCCCCTTCCCCCACTGTGTGGCTTAATTTTCTCCACTTTAGTAGACACAAATTATTGAATTCCTCTCACTGTCTTGTGGTTTTCTGTTTAGAGGTCTCACACATCATTCTTTAGGTTCTATTACTATTTAATAGAAGTCCTTTAACTATTAGAGCAGTACTGTTGTTTTCTCTATTACTAGAAAATGAAATCTGATTACTTTATAACTAATAATCATGTAAACTTATAATAGTTTCACTGTAGTTTTTTTTTCATTTTTACGCATTCAACTCAATCATGTGGTCTATGAAGAGTGACAACTTTATTTCATCTTTCCAGTATTTTCACTGTAATTCCTTACTTTTATGTTACTGTACTGGCTAAAACCTACAGCATAATTGAATAAAGTAGCAATAGTAGACAACCTTGTGTCATTTCCAATTTCAGGGAGAAAGCTTCACTCTTTTATACCATGAGGTCTCATATTTGCAATTTTTTTTTTTGGAAGTTACCCTTGATCAGATTAAATTCCTTGATATTTCTAGGGTCCAAAGAGCTTTTTTTCATGAACAAGAAAATCATATGTATACTTTTCTGCATCTATTGAGATCGATGCTAGGAATTTATAGTTTTCCTCTCAATATTTTAATTTACATTAATAGCTTTTTTCAAATGTTATAACCTGTCCTTGTAATACCTGGTTGTAGTATTAAATTTTTGTATTATTGGTATTGGTTTGCCAATACGTTACATAGGATTTTGTTTGAGAAGCAAATTGTTAAGTCTTCTCCTTTCTTGTAATATGCTCATCAGGTTTTACCATTAAGATTAGCCTGGCTTCATGACGTAAGGTAGAAAATGCTCCCTTTTTTCCTTCTTTCTGATAAAGTTTGTGTCTGGTTCATTTGGGCATGATGATTTTTTGTTAAAAGTTAGGAATTACGGATTTATTTTATTCAGTAGAGAACATGATAAACCTCTTTACACTTTATTAATAATGCCAGTTTGCAAAGACTATATTTTTACCTTATTAGCCTATTTCATATGTAGATTAAGCCTTATGGGCATAAATAAGTTGATAACGTCCAATTATTAGTATTTTAACATCTATAGAGTCTGTAGTAACGTCTCCTTCTCAATTTCCGATGTTGGTAATTTGTACCTTTTTCATTTTTCCTTGCAAGATTCGGTCAACTTTGTTCATCTTTACAAATAAATAGCTCTTGATTTTGTTGAATTTCACTATTGTATCTATTTTAAGTTTTATTATATTCTATATTTATTTATAAGATCTATTTGAGAGATAGTGTGTTTGTGGGTGTGTGTGTGTGTGGTGGGGGACAGAGGGAGAGGGAAAGAGAGGCTCAAGCAGCCTTTGTGCTGAGCATGAGCTTGATGTGGAACTAGAATTCAAGACCCTGAGATCACAACCTGAGTGGATGCCAAGACTCAGATACTTAAAAGACTGTGCCACAGGCATCCCCTATACTATATTTATTTCCACATTTCTACTAGTTTTTAGACTTCTGATACTTTAAGCCACTTGGAAGCCCCTTTTATTTTATTTTATTTTTTTTAATTTTTTTTGGAAGCCCCTTTTAGATAACTGATTTTTAGTATTTCTTTTTTTCCAATATAGACATTTTAGGCTTATTTTCCTCTAGGCACTGTGTTAGCTATCTCACAAACTATGTCATGATTTTGTTATCTTTCATTTTTAAATTGTTCTAATTTTCGTTGTGATTTTATTATGTTTCCCGTGGATTAATTAGAAGTGTATGGCTTAATTTGCAATACTTGGGGATACTTCTGGTTTAGTGTGTGTGTGTGTGTGTGTGTGTGTGTGTGTAGGGGGTGTTGTTTGTTTTCTGATTGAATTCTATTGTGTTAGAAAAGCATTCTCTGCATGTATTGAGACACGTTCTTGTCAATTTTTTTACTTCACAAATACATTATTAAGAACAAATAAACTTAAGATTTTTATATATTCCTGCTGAATTTAATCATTGACAATTAAAATTTTCTCTTTAGTTTTGGTAATATTTCTTTCTCCTTACTCCATAGCTGAACTATTTTGCTTTGGTTTTAATTGGCATGATGGAGCTTCTTTTAATCCTCGGATGCCTTTGGTGTCCTTGATTGATTCGATTTCACTCATAGGTGGAATTTAAGAAAGAAAACAGATGAACATATGAGAAGAAAAAAAAAAGTGGGGTTGGGTAACAAACCATAAGAAACTCTTAAATATTGAGATGAAACTGAGGGTTTCTGGAGGGGAGGTGGGCTGGGGATGGCCTAAATGGGGTAATAGGTATTAATGAAGGTACTTACTGTGATGAGCACTGCATACTATATTTAAGTGATGAATCACTGAATTCTGGTCCTGAAACCAATAATACACTATATACTAAATAACTAGAAATTTTTTAAATGTAAAAAAAAAGTTATCAGAATAGATAAATGTGATTTTAAAAAGTTGCTTTTTATTGTCTAAAAATTAAAGACTATTAGCTGAAATATGTAGCTTACTGACATTTAGTGTGATTGGTTGTGTATCTGGGTTTTAATTTCTTATACTTCATCAGTTTTTTACTATTTTTCCTTTCTATATTTTTTTAGATTGATAAGCCTTAATTTTTCCATTTCCCCATTAGCCAATTAGTTACATAGACTTATATTATTATTTCAGTTGTAATTTTAAATACCATATTTATTTTTTATATTACTATTAGTTAAGTTAACATAGTTTTTGTTTGTTTTATTTAGAATATAACGATTCCACAATTTTATGTATTACTCAGTGTCCATCAAGATAAATGTACTCTTAATCCCCTTCATCTATTTCATCCACCTCCTACCCCCAACTCGCCTCTGGTAACTAACTACCTCTTCTCCATAGTTAAGAATCTGGTTTTTGGTTTGTCTCTTTCTCTTTTCCCCTTTGATTGTTTTGTTTAAATCTCACATATGAGTGAAATCATATGGTATTTGCCTTTCTCTGACTTATTTTGCTCAGCATTATACTCTCTAGATCCATCTATGTTGTTACAACTGACAAGATTTCATTATTATATATTATGTACAATGTATATTACATATAAATATAAAAATGAATTATATATATAATATAAATGCATGCAAATAAGCACACACACACACACACACACACAAACACACACCACTCTTTATCCACTCATCTATCAGTGGGCACCTGGATTGCTCCCAAAATCTGGCTACTGTAAACAATGCTGCAGTAAACATAAGGATGCATACATCTGTACAAATTAGTGTTTTTGTATTCTTTAGGCAAATACCCAGTAGTGTGATTGATGAGTCATAGGGTAGTTTCATTTTTAATTTTTTGAGGAACCTCCATATTCTTTTCCACAGTAGCTGCACCTGTTTGCCTTCCCACCAACAGCGCACAAAGGTTCATTTTTCATTTTCTCATCCTCAACAAAACTTGTTTGTTTTCCATTTTAACCATTCTGACAGGCTTGATGTGATATCTCACGTTAGTTTTGATTTGCTTTTCCCTGATGATGAGTGATATTGAGCAACTTTTCATGTGCCTCTTGGCCATCTGCATTTCGTACTTTGGAGAAATGTCTGTTCATGTCTTCTGCCCATTTTTTTTTTAATTGGAGCATTTGTTTTTGGGTGTTGACTTATTTTTATATTTGGGATACTTACCCTGTATCGGCTATGTTATTTACCCCTCAGTGGGCTTTTAGTTTTGTTGATAGTTTCCTTTGCTATGCAGAAGGTTTTCTTTTTGACATAGTCTAAACAATTTATTTTTGCTTTTATTCCTCTTGCTTTAGGAGATCTATCCAGGAAAATATAACTAGAGAAATTACTACCTATGCTCTCTTCTAGGATTTTTAGTTTCACGTATGACATATGGGTCCTTTAACCCATTTTGATATTTTTGTGATGAAAGACATTGTCCATTTTCATTGTTTTATATGTGGCTATCCAGGTTTCTCAGCACCGTTTGTTAAACTTTTTCCCATTGTATATTCTTGCCACCTTTGTTAAAGATTAATTGACCATATAATTGTGGGTTTAATTCTGGGTTTTCTATTCTGTTTCATTGATCTTTTTGTCCATTACTGTGTGTGTGTGTGTGTGCCAGTGGCACACTGTTTTGATCACTACAGCTTTGTAGTATAACTTGAAGTCCAGAATTGTAATACCTCCAGTTATGCTTTTTCTTTTTCAGGATTGCTTCAGCTATGAGGATCCTGGATGGCTCAGTAGCTTAAGTGTCTAACTTTTGATTTCAGCTCAGGTCATGATCTCAGGGTTATATTAGGCTCCGCAGGGATGGAACCTGCTTAAGATTCTCCTCTGCCTTCCCCTGACCTTGCCTCCCACTCTCTCTCTCTAAAAAGAAAAAAAAATAGATTACTTTGGCTATTTGGGGTCTTTCATGGTTCCATACAAACTTTAGAATTACTTGTTGCAGTTCTATGAAAAATGCTAGCAATATTTTGATGGGGATTATATTAAATCTAAGGATTGCTTTGGGTAGTATGGACATTTTAACATTGGTCTTCCAGTCCATGAGGATTTAAATGTCTTCCCATTTACTGGTGTCATCTTCAGTTCTTTCAACAATATTTTATAGTTTTCAGAGTACAAGTCTGTTGCCTCCTTGAGGAAGTTTATTCCTAGGCATTTTATTATTTTGGGTGCAATTATAAGTGGGACTGTTTTCTTAATTTCTCTATCTACTCTTTCATTATCAATTTATAAAAATGCAATTGATTTCTGTATATTGATTTTTTTTGTATCCTGTGACCTTACTGAATTCATTTCTCAATTCTAGCAGTATTTTGGTGGAATCTTTAGGGTTTTCTTTATTACGGTATCAAGTCAACTGCAAATAGTGAACATTTTACGTGGTCCTTGGATGCTTTTTCTTTTTATTATCTGATTGCTGTGGCTAGGACATTCCATACTATGCTAAATAAAAGTAGTGAGAGTGAACATCCTTGTCTTGTTCCTGACCTCAGGGGGAAAAAAAAATCTCTTCATTTTTCCTCATGGGAATGATGTTCACTGTGGGTTTTTCAGAGATGGCCTTTATTATGTTCGGGTCTATTCCCTTTAAACTTATGTGGTTGACAGTTTTTATCATGAATGGATGCTGTACTTTGTCAACTGCTTTTTCTGCCATCTACAGAAATGATCCTATGGGTTTTATCCTCTTTATGATTTCATGTATGATGTGGCAAATTATTCAAATGTTGAAAAATATTCAATTAATCCCTGTTGATTGTGGTGAATTTTAATGTATTGGTGGGTTCACTTTGAGAGTATTTTACTTGAGGATATTTGTATCTATGTTCATCAGAGATACCAGCCTCTTTTCTAGTAGTGTTACCTAGTTTTCGTATCAGGGTAATGCTGGCCTCATAGAATGAATTTGGAACTTTTTATTTCTCCTCTGTTTTTCTCAGTTTGAAAAGAAGTAGTTATTAGCTCTTTAAGTGTTTGGTAGAAATTACTGGTCCTGGACTTTGGTTTGGTGGGATTTTTTCGATTACTGATTCAGTTTCATTATTGGTAACTGGTCTGTTCAAAACTTCTATTCCTTCCCACTTCAGCTCTGGTAGGTCTTACGTTTCTAGGAATCTGTTTCTTCCAGGTTGTTGAATTTGTTGGCATATAATTTTTTCATATTTTCTTAGAATCTTTTGTGTATCTGTGGTGTTGGTTGTTATGTCTCCTCGTTCATTTTTGAATTTGAGTTCTCTCTCTCTGTGTGTCTCTCTCTTTGAATGACTCTGGGTAAAAGTTAATTAATGGTTCTTTGAGAAGGTCATTTCATTGACCTATTCTAATGTCCTTTTAGTTTCTACTTGTTTCTGCTCTACTCTATTATTTCCTCCTTTAACCTGGTTTGAGGTTTTGCTTTTTCTTTTTTCTAGATGCTTATGTGTAAGGTTAGGTTGCTTGAGGTTTTTCTTGCTTCTTGAGGTAGGCCTGTATTGCTGTAAAGGTCTGAGAAACACTTTTGCTACATCCCACAGATTCTGGACTGTTATGTTTTCATTTTCATTTGTTTCCACGTAATCTTTTATTTATTCTTTGGTTTCTAAGATGATCCATTCATTGTTTAGCAGCATGTTATTTAACCTCCATGTACTAGTACTCTTTCCAGACTTTTTTCTTGTGGTTGATTTCCAGTTTCATAGCACTGTAGTCGGAAAAGATGCACAGTATGACTTGGATATTTTTGAATTTGTTTTGACATCTTTAGTGGCCTAATAATGTGATATGTTCTGGAAAATACTCCAGTGCACTTGAAAAGAATGTATATTCTGCTACCTAGGATGGAAAGTTCTGAATAAATCATTAGCTCTATTTGGTCCAAGGTGTCTTTCAAAGTCAGTGTTTCCTTGTTTGCAAGGATGATTTATCCACTGATGAAGGATGGGGTGTTAGAGCCCCTTACTAGTATTGCTACCAATCACTCCTTTTATGTTTGTTATTAATTCCATTATGTATTTGGGTGCTCCCGTGTTGGGTGAATAAATATTTTCAACTGCAATATCATCTTTTGCTTTTAAAGGATTTTATTTATTTATTCATGAGAGACACAGAGAGAGAAGCAGAGATATATATAGGCAGAGGGAGAAGCAGGCTCTCTGCAGGGAGCCCGACGTGGGACTTGATCCCAGGACCCCGGGATCACACCCTGGGGTGAAGGCAGGCGCCAAACCGCTGAGCCACCCAGGAGTCCCGTCATCTTGCTGGATTGTCCCCTTTATGATAACAAAGTGTCCTTCTTTCTCTCGTGATAGTCGTTGTTTAATATCTCTTTTGTTGGATGTCAGTAGTGCTATCCTGGCTTTTTTCACATCTATTTGCATAATACATGCTTTCCATCTCTTCACTTTCAATCTGCATGTCTTTAGATCTGAACTGAGTCTCCTGTAGACAGCAGAGACATGGATCTTGCTTTTTTATCTAGTCTGTCACCAATGTCCTTTTTTTTGGAGCATTGAGTCCATTTACATTCAAAGTAATTATTAAAAGATACGTACTGCTATTTTGTCCCTTGATCTCCACTTGTTTTTGTAGTTCTCTGATCCTTCCTTCTCTTGCTGTCTTCTCTCACAATTAGTTGGCTTTCTTTAGTGATACACTTTGATTCCTTTCTCTTCATTTCTTGCTCTTACTGGTTTGATTTCTGGTCACCATTAGGATTATACAGGACATCTTCTGCACACTGTCGTCTGTATTAGGTAGATGGTTGCTGAAGTTTGAACCCGTACTTCACTCGTCTGCCCCCGACATGGGCGTTTTGGATTACTGCACCACACTTACACTCTCCTACTTTGTGACGCCCTTGACTGATTTTTAAAGATAAACTTACCTTCACTGCTTTTTTTGCTTCCTACTTTTCTTATTCAGGAAAGGTCTTTCCTTTCCACTCCAAGAGTCCTCTTTAAGATGGCACATAGGGCTGGTTTAGTGGTCAGGAACTCTGTCAGCTGTGGGGTTTTGTTTGTTTGTTTGGAAAACTCTTTATCTCTCTTTCTATTCTAAATGATATCTGTGTTGGATCAAGTGTTTTTGGCTGCCAATATTTCCCTTTTCATCACTTTGAAGGTATTTTGCTACTGCCTTCTAGCCTGCGAAGTTGCTCCTGAAAAAGCAGCTGATAGCCTTAGGGGGTTTCCCTTGTATGTAAGTTTTTCTTGTTGGTTTTAAAATCTTCACTTTATCACTACTTTCTGCTATTTCATGTCTTGGTGTGGACCTCACTGGGTTAAATTGGTTGGGGATTCTCTGTGCCTCCCGCTTCTGGATATTTGTTTCTTTACCCAGATTAGGGAAGTTTCAGCTGCTATTTCTTCAAATGAATTTTCTGCTCTTTTTTTTTTCTCTCTTCTTCCAAGATCCCTATAATGAGGATGTTCTTATGCTTGAAGGAGTCACTGAATTTCCTATGGTTATTCTCATTTTACATGATTTTGTTCTCTCACCTGTTCAGCTTGATGACTTTCCATTGCTCTGTCCTCTGTCCTCCTGTGCTTCCTCTACTTTGCTATTTATTACACCAAGTATGTTTTTAATTTCATTTATCAGGATCTAGCACTTCAAGGGTATCTCCCATGTAGGGTTCGTGCACCATTGTGTTGTGGATGAGGGGCTTCTCTTCAGTCTGGTTGTTCACAGTGGTTCTTTGCCGGTTATGGACAGGATTTTTCCCTGTGGCTGTTGTGGGCTAGTCTGAGACTGCCTTGGGCTCTGGCTGAATGAGCCCAGGTATTAGCCAGAGATGCAGTAGCCCCATACTGCAGGATGCTTTTCCTGTGTTGTCCTCTGAGGAACTCTGGTTGGTAGACACAGCCTGTAGTCAGACCAGCAGGTCGCTGGGGTCATAGTTGGTCTGGTCTGTGTGGTGATCTTTCTCTCATCCCAGGGCAGGAGTCACTCTGGATTGGTGCCGGCCCCTGTAGGGAGCTTTGCACATTCCCAAGCTTGCGGCACCACACTGGGCAGGCTCCAGCCACAAGCATATCGGTGGTGGCGGTCGGTCGGTCGGTCGTGCATCCACAATGTGTGTGGGGGTGGGGCATGTAGCAGCAGTATTGTTTGCATGCCAGCCCTCTGTGAGAGGGGACCTACTGTTGCCCTGGCCTAGGCCAGCTGTTCATAGAGGCAGATCTGCAAAATTTCGGGGTGGCAGGTGGAGGTAGAGCAGGAGGCATGACATTGTCAAGATTGGCGCTGGTCTTCTGCAGAAGGGGCCTGTAGCACCAGGACCAAGGCGCACCTGGCTGGAGGGGGAACGCCCCCAGAGGGGGCTGGGCAGCGGCAGTGCGGGTGTTAGCGAGTTAGGAGCAGATATCTGCTCTGGGCTGGTTATTCCAGGTGGTCCTGTGTGGGAAATGGTGCTTGGCAGCCCCTCTGTTCCTGGAGAAGTCCTGAAAGAATCCCTGCCCCACTACCATATGCTAGGATTAGTGAACTACTTCCACATCCCTATGCCCCAGGCGTTTTTCAAACGTCTGTTTCTATGCTGCATCTTAGGGATGCAGGCTTTGTGTCGTGCAATCTCTTTAAGGTCAGGGACTCAGTCTCCTCAGGCCACCCTGCCTTTCCCAGAGCTGAGCCTGATTGATTTTTTTTTTTTTTTTTTAAGTTTTGAGTTTAATTTCAGTGTAGCTGACATACAGCGCTCCGTTAGTTCCAGGGGTACAGCAGTTACTCAGTAATCCTACAGCTCGCCCGGAGCTGATCACCTACTTCAGCCATCTGCCCACCGATTCCTCTTCTGGTAACCATCAGTTTGTACTACGTGCTTAAGAGTGTTTCTTGGTTTAGTGTGTGGGTTTCTCTCATTTTTAATTTTTGCTTTGCTCATTTGTTTTGATTCTTAAATAACATGATTGAAGTCATATGGTATTTGTATTTCTCTGACTGACTGATTAGCTTAGCTTTATACTGTCTAGCGTCAAGTCATTGCGGATGGCAAGATATCCTTTTTATGGCTGAATAGTAGTCCATCGTGCACGCATGCGTGTGTGTGTATGTGTGTGTGTGTGTGTGTGTGTGTGTGTGTGTTGAGAGCACGAGAGTGCAAGCAGGTTGGGAAGGGGACAGAGAGAGAGAAAGAATCTTAAACAGGCTCCACACTGAGTGTGGAGTTGGACTCAAGGCTCAATCTCATGACCTGAGCTGAAATCAAGAGTCGGATGCTTAACCAACTGAGCTGCCCAGGTGCCCTTGTATTTTTTTTTGTTGTTATTGTTTAAGTAAACATTCAATAGTATGATGACTAGATCATAAGAGTAGTTCTATTTTTAATTTTTGGAGGAATTTTCACAGTGTTTTCCACAGTGGCTGCACCAGTTTTGCACTCCCACCAACGGTGCACAAGGGTTCCTTTTCCTCCACATCCTTGCCAACACTTATTTCTTGTGTTGTTGATTTTAGCCACTCTGACAGAGGTGTAAGGTGATGTCTCATTGTGACTTTGATTTGTATTTTCCTAATGATCAGTGATACTGAGCATCTTTTCATGTGTCTGTTGTCCATTTGCATGTCTTCTTTGGCGAGATATCTATTCATGCCCAATTTTAATTAGATTGTTTGGGTTTGGGGTGTTGAGTTGTAGAAGTTCTTTATATATTTTGGATACTAACTCTTTATCTGATAGGTCATTTGCAAATATCTTTTCCCACTCCGTAGGTTGCCTTTTGGCTTAGTTGTTTCCTTTGCTGTGCAGAAGCTTTTTTTATTTTGATGTAGTCCCAATAGTTAAACTTTGCTTTTACTTCCCTTGCCTTAGGAGACAAATCTAGAAAACTGTTGCTAGAGCCAAAATCAGAGAAGTTACTGCCTATGTTCCCTTCAAGCTTTTTAATGCTTTCAAGTCTCACATATAGATCCCAAATGCATTTTGAATTTATTTTTGTGTACGGAGTAAATGGTCCAGGTTAATTCTTTTGCATGTAGCTGTCCAGTTTCTCAGCATCATTTGTAACATAAACTTTTTTTCCATTGCATATTCTTGCCCCCTTTGTCAAATATTAATTGACTATATAGTTGAGGGTTTATTTTTAGGTTTTCTGTTCTGTTCCATTGGTTTATGTATCTTTTTTGTGTGCCAGTACAATACTGTTTTGATTACTAAAATTCTGTAGTATAACTTAAAGTCCAAAATTGTGATGCTTCCAGTTTTGATTTTCTTTTTCAAGATTGCTTCAGCTATTTGGGATCTTTTCTGGTTTCATACCAACTTTAGGATTATTTCTTCCAGTTCTGTGAAAAATACTGGTGGTATTTTGATAGGGATTGCGTTAAATCTGTAGGTTGTTTGGGTAGTATGTATATTTTAACAATATTTGTTCTTGGAATCCATGAGCATGGAATATGTCTCCATTTATTTGTGTTGTCTTCAATTTCTTTCATCACTGTTTAACAGTTTTCAGACTACAGGTCTTTCACCTCTTTGGGTAAGTTTATAACTCAGCATTTTTTATATTTCTAGTGCAATTAAATGATTTTTTAAAAATTATTAGTATACAGACATGCAACATTTCTATACAGTGGCTTTGTATCCTGCAAATTTACTGCATTTATCTGTTGAAATAGTTTTTTTGGAGGAGTCTTTAGGGTTTTCTCTATATAATACCATGTCATCTGCAAATAGTGAAAGTTTTATTTCCTTATAGATTTGGATACTTTCTATATATTTTCGTTGTTGTTGTCTGGTTTCTGGGGCTAGGACTTCTATGTTGAGAAAAAGTGATGAGAGTGGACATCCCTATCTTGTTCCTGGCCTCAGAGGAAAAGCTGTTTTTCTCAAACATGAGTATGATGTTCACTGTGGATTTTTCATAGATGGCCTTTGTTGTGTTGAGGTCAGTTCTCTCTAAACCAACTTTTTGTTAAGAGTGTTTTTATCATGAGTGGCTATTGTACTCTGTCAAGTGCTTTTTTTCTGCATCTATGGAAATAATCATATAGGTTTTGTTTCTCTTGTTGATGTGATGATCACAATGATTTATTGAGGAATATTGAGTCCTGTTTGCTTCCTGGGAATAAATCCTACTTGATCGTGTTTAATTTTTTTAAAATGTGTTGTTGATTTTACTTTGGTAGATGAAAAAATCATCAACAAAATGCTGCATTCATAAGAGATACTGGCCTGTAGTTTTTTTTTTTTTTTTGTAGTGTCTTTATCTGGTTTTGGTATCAGGATAATGTTGACCTCATAAAATGAATTTGGAAATTTTCCTTCCATATTTTTTGGAATAGTTGGATAAGAGATACTAATTCTTTAAATGTCTGGAAGAAGTTAGCTGTGAAGTTGTCTATACCTAGATTTTTATTTTTATTTTTTTTTGGGGGGGGACTTTTAACTTCTTTTATTTTTTTTTTTTAATTTATTCATGAGAGACACAGGGAGAATGCTAGACATAGACAGAGGGAAAAGTAGGCTACCTCCAGGGAGCCCATGAGGGACTCGATCCCAGGACCCTGAGATCATGACCTGAGCCAAAGGCAGATGCTCAACCACTGAGCCACATAAGTGTCCCTTTTCTGGGTGTTTTTTTGAGTAGTGATTGAGTTTCATTGCTGGTAACTACTGTGTTCAAAATTTTTATTTCTTCCTTTCTCAGCTTTGGTAAGTGTTATATTTTTTAGGATTTACTTATTCCAGGTTGTTGAAATATAAGTTTTCATAATATGCTCTTAAAACCCTTTATATTTCTCTGGTGTTAGCTATCAAGTCTCCGATTTCAGTCTTTTTTTTTTTTTTTTTTAAATGAGTCTGGCTAGAGGTTTGTCAGTTGTTTTTTGTTTTTTTCTTTCCCCAAAGAACTAGCTCCTGGTTTCATTGATCTGTTCTTTGTTTCTTCTGAGAAGTTGGGTACTCTCCTGTTGGGCGCATAAATACATAAAATTGTTAGGTCTTGTGGTTGGATTGTCCTTTATAATTATATAGTACCCTTCTCTGTCTCTTGTTACAGTCAGTTTTAAATTCTATTTTGTGTGATGTATGCATTGCTACTCTGGTTTTCTTTTGATGTTCATTCAAATTGTAAATGTTTCTCCATCCCCTCACTTTGAATCTGCAGGGGGCTTTAGGTCTGAAATTGTCTTTTATAGGCAGTATATGTTTTGTTTTGTTTTGTTTTGTTTTAAATTCAGTCTGTCACCTATGTGACTCGGTAACTGATTTTTAGCATTTCTCTTTTTCCAGTATAGACATTTCAGACTTATTTTCCTCTGGGCACTGTGTTAGCGATATCTCACAAGGTTAGGTATGTCATGATTTTGTCATCTTTCATTTTTAAAATGTGCTCATTTCCATTGTTATTTTAGTCCATTTTTATTAGAGGTTATTATTGAAAGATCTATATTTATTGCCAATTGGTTACAGTCTTTCTCTGATGCTTGGTTCTGTTGTTGTCTTCTTACAATTGACTTTGTTCAGTTATATACTTGGATTCTTTTCTCTTCTTCTTCTTTTTTTTTTTTTTGCATATCATCTTCTGCATATAGCACTCTATATCAAGTGGATGGTCACTTAAGTTTGAGCCCATTCTATACCCCACCATGTTCTACCTCATATGTTGTCATATTTTACACACTACATAGATAAACTGTCCTACTCTCATGTATATTCATTCCTTTCCTTTCAAAGAGTCCCTTTTAATATTTCTTGAAGGGCAAACTGAAGGTACCCCTTATCTCTCTTTCTATTCTGAACGATAGCCTTGCTGTATATGGCACTCTTGGCTGCAGATTTTTCCCTTTTAGCACTTTGAATGTATCAAGCCTCCCTTCTGGGCTGCAGAGTTTGTGCTAAAAAATCAGCTTATGGGGTTTCCCTTGTGTGTAACTGTTGTTTCTCGTTGTCTTTAAAATTCTGTTTATCACTATTTGCCATGTAAATGACTCTCTTAGTGTGGCCCTCATTGAATTTGTTGGTGTAGCTCTGCCTTCTGGATTTGGATATCTTCCCCAGATTAGAGTTTTCAGCTATTCTTCAAATATTTTTTTTGTCCCCTTTTCTCTTTCTCCTTCTGGGATTCCCTGTAATGCAAATGTTACTATGCTTAACGGAGTGACTGAGTTTGCTAAATCTAATCTTGTTTTCTTTGATTAACTGAGCTGAACACTAGAGAAAAAAAATTTCCATTTCTCTATTAGGCCATTAATTCACCCCTCTATCTTCTAGCCTGTTTACTATCAAGTGTATTTTTTTGTTTTGTTAACTGTGTTTTTCACCTCTGGACTTTTGTTTTCCATCTTCTTGTTTGTTGTCTCATTGATATCGTCCACTCTTTAGTCATGTGAGTATCTACAAACATTACTTTAAATTCTGTCACTTACATCCATTTCACCTAGGTCTCTTCTTGTTTTGTCCTGTTCTTTCATTCAGGACATAGTTCTCTGCCCATTTTCTCTGTGTCTGTTTCTGTGTTAGGAAAGGCAGCTATAACTCCTGTGCTGGAAAGTAGCAGACTTATGAGGCTCTGTAGTGTCCTGCTGGGTAGTGCCCCCTGTTCACCAGAACATGGCGCTTCACGAGGATCTACTA
Organism: Canis aureus; assembly: GCF_053574225.1. NCBI lineage: Eukaryota > Metazoa > Chordata > Mammalia > Carnivora > Canidae > Canis > Canis aureus. Next base: position 2,295,551 of record NC_135613.1, read on the forward strand.
TGTGTGATGCATGTGCCCTATGTTGAATGAGCTACTTTGTCCTTCAGTCCTCTGCAATGGATCCCTTATGCCTGGTGTGGGAAGTATTTGGTCTCTGTATTAGTGGACTTCTGGGGATGCTTTCGGCTTGAGTTGAGTCATACCATGTGTTCACCTGAGATGCACTAGCCCCATACTGCAGGGTCCTTTCCTTGTGTTGTTTCCCAAGAAAACTTGGTTGGTGGGCCAGATGAGTTGTCTGCCTCCAGCCCATGGCTGTGGCCTGTGAGTGGTGAATGTGGTTATCTTTTCCTCTGGATGGTACAGGAGTCACTTTGGAGCCGTGCGTGCTGGCCATTGTAAGGACTGCTTGCCAGGCCTGCGGCACCACCCTATATGGGCTGTGGCCAAGAGCATATTGAGGAGGTCCAACATCCCAAGACACAGCATGAAGGCAGTGTCAGGGCATTGCTACTAGCCAGCTTTGTGTGCCACTGGAGGAGCCTTGCTGCACCAGGACTTGAGTAGCATGTTGATGTTTAAATCTCCAGGTTTTATGTCCCATTGCTTGTAAGAACTCACAATTTGCCCCCTCTGGTTATCAAAGCCAAACATTATGTGGATTAGTCTTTCCCACAGGGTCTCCCTTGAGTGAGGGGCCTGTTTCTTTCTGTGTCCATGTCTTCCTCCTATATGTGTACCATCCCCCAGGCCAGTTTAGCTCTCTATCATGTCTCTGCCCTGCCTGCCCTCTTCACTGTGGATTCACAGTGAAAGAAAGAAAGAAAGAAAGAAAGAAAGAAAGAAAGAAAGAAAGAAAGAAAGAAAAGAAAAGGAAAGAAAAGAAGATAAATTATACCAAGTACTTAACAAAATTATTTTTATTTGAACTTCTTTTTCCTAAAAATCTAGTTTTGATACTTATTTTTCTTGGGCTTTTAATGTCAATTTTTCCCTCTCTGACCTTCACAATTTCTGCCATGAAATCAGCTGTTTTGATATCCAAATACTTTACTTCAGAGGAGGTGTATGTGTGTGTGTGTGTGTGTGTGCGCGTGCTGATTTTTAGATCCTCATTGTCTGTTTTTTAGCAGTGTTACTATTACATGTCTAGGTGATAGTTGGCTAACTTTTTGCATTCATGGTTTGAGGTCTTATACTCAAAAGATTTGTGACCCTTTCTCAAAATATTACTTCCCTATTCTTCTGATTCTTTCTAGAACATTAGTTACTTATGACAGACTTCTATATTTAGTGGATACTTATTTTTCATTATTTTGTGATTTTTTCCCTTAACTTTAATTTACCATTCTAAATCTGGATCTATATCCATACTTTTGCTAGCCTCATGCTCAAATTATAAATTATTAACTTTACTGATTTTGTTTAGCTTTATGGTTTTCCCTTACTTATTTTTATAGATTCTAGTTCCTTGGTCAAAGTATCGATCTCATTTGTTTTGTTTGTTTTTTAATAACTTTATTCTTGGGTCCTCATCTGGTAATTCCAATACAGCTCACATATTTTTCTATAGCTATTTTCTGAGTTTTGGTGGTTTAATTTTCTTTTATGCCATGCTTGCTGATTTAATTTAATTTTGGAAATTTTACGATGTGAATTGAAAATGAAAATTGCAATTTGAAAATTAAAAATAGGAAGATATGAAAAGGTGTTATCTTCCCTCAGAGTAAGTTTGATTTTTTTTTTTTTTCTCACAGGGAAATAAGTATAGATCTTCAAACTGTCAAGACTAGATTACAGAATTTGTGGGGGATGATCTAAGTTCTGGTTTTCTCTTACTTTTAGAGCCCATCCTTTCTGTTGAGTTACTTAAAGTATTTATTTAGATCTTCCTCCTAGTGCATGCTCTCTGATAGGCTGCAAATCATCTTACTCCTCTACATTTTAAGATTTGGTCAATGCATTGTAGGAAATAGTCATCCATACTGCTCAGATGCTTCTCTTCAATTACCCTCTCAGTATAGAGTTGGCCTCTTGCTTTCTAGACACCTCGCTAACCTTGAACTCTAACTTTTACCTCCACAGTCCTATGAAACCACCGTAAACTACAGGTCACTAATTGCTGCTTAATTGTTATACCCCATGAGTTGAATCAGTTAAAGCCCTTAAGGGAATAAGTAGAGATAAATTTAGGAGTCTTTTCAATCCCCCCACACCCCCCGCCTCCCCACCCCAGTATCTTGGCTTAAGTACTGGCTGTCTTCAAATCGTGTTTCTTCTAACTTTATAGTTCTTCTCCCTGAGAGAGTTAGTCAAACATAAGCTACTATCATAGACACAAGAAAAACATGTTTTCCCCCATCACATAGGAGTATATACTAGGTCAGTTATTTCCTCCTAAAAATTAAACTGTAAGTCATGCTCAACTTGTTGAACAAAGGGCAAAATAATACTATAAAATGACTCTAATCTTCTATAAGCTAGTGCCCAGCAGAGTTTATAGTGTAATTAAGATTGGGTTATCTTTAATGAATATGGACTATAAATGCAGACTGATCTAGAGACTGCCTTTGCTCAATATATGTGTTGGCCAACAAAATTCTGCATCTATCCTATGATACTAAGTTAAAAAAATTCAAGATAAATGATCAGCAGAGGTGACTGAGCTGATAGCAGTATAACCCACCACCAGTGTGATGTAAATAATAAAATGGATGATGCTGATTTATTCTCAGATGTTAACATTAAATGGCTTGAGTGTGAGTATAAATCTAGATATACATACATGTAGATATCATTACTTTGTCCAATTGTGTTTGCATCCACAAAACCATCTATCAAGGTGCGTCAGAAAGGTAACTAGACACAGAAAGCTAGGTAGTGTTTTATTAAATCTTAAAATGATATATTGGATGAAATATGCAAATCTATAATAGACATTTTGGTTTTTTTTTAATGTATTTGCAGAGGCAGCGTAAAGCACTGCTATAGATTGCCATTGTGCAGCTCAAGATGTCTTTTTTTGGTTATAGGTAAAAATTAGGAGCTAGTAGGACAAACTCAATTTCAGAATACTTATCCTGTTAAAGGAATATTAATAAACTCTTTATGGGCCCAATAAATCTATCATGCAAACTTGCAATATAGAGCACAGAGATACTGACAGGGACACAAATTGTCAAGCTTATTTCAACACATTAGGACAAAGTGAGAGGACAAAGGCCAATATTAAAGTCTTCAAAGTTATTCGCAAAATAATTACAAACAATAGTGCAAAGGAAAACTGCCAGAGGTTTATTTTACTTAATTTATGGAGAATGACAATAAGCCTTAAGATGCTACAGAAATGCTTCCATTTTTAATATATGAGGTTAAAGACAAAAAAGAAAAGTGTTTGTTTTTTGTTTTTTTGCTTAACATACCAGCCCAAGAAACAAAGATGCAATAGAACTGCGCTGCCAGCAAAATGCTAACTTCTACTGTTGGCATCTACATTTTGGCTGCTGCAAATAAACCACTTGGTTGTGGTGGTCTCCTTCCAGGTATGGCCTGGCATGAACAAAGATGTGTGGGTAAAAAGTAGCCTCATTTATCATTATATATTGGAATATCCCTCTTAGAACATGAGTTTGATGTAGATTTTCTCCATCAAAGTACTTGAATCAATCAGAAGACCACATTAGTGTAGTTTTCAACTCCAATACTATTATCTTAGAAAAAAGTATGCACTTGAAGTCTAAGCTCTGAGTATTCTTCACACAAGCCTGACCTGTTACCCTCAGACAGGGAAATCCTACTTGAATCCCTACTCCACTGATAATCCATGCTTGCCACATTGGAATGTCATCATCACTATCACCATCATCTTAAAACAATGTGGTGTTTAGGGTACACTTACTCTCCAGGTAACATGCTTTCATTCTTATGAAATCCAAGAGAGAAAATAAAATATTCTCAAATATTTAAAATGGTAATTTTGAAAGTAACTCTTACAACTTTCATTCATTCAACAAACATTGATTGTGTACCTTGGAGGTGTCAGGTCCTCTTCTAGGCACAGGAAATAGAAAACAAACATATTCTATTGATACGTAAAAGAGGATGTGCTCTCCCATAGAGATGGAAGCTTAAGAACAAAAATAAAGCCAGGTAAAGTAAAAGAGAAAAAAAAAATGTTAGAAGTATGTAGCACTTGTAAGTGTCATTTTACCATCCAAGTCCTTTTCCTCTGTGCTTACAATAGAGGATTGCAGAATCAAGTTATAGGTGTGTTGATCTTATTTCTCAGTTTTCTTATCTCAATTCTCTGCCTACAAATACAACAATTAGAACACTAGAATTCATCCCCCATATGGAAATAAGACTGGCTCTTTCTCCTTGATTATAGCTAGAAATCTGTCTACTCACAGACCTGTTAGTAACCAGTGATGACCAGAATAATGGCTTTCAGAGGTCAGAGACACCCTCGTGTACTTCTGCCAACTGATGCTATGACTAGGACATAGTCAACTTTGTGGGAAACATGTCATTTTCCTTCTATTTCCAACTGACACAAATCAGTGTAGAGCAGTACATTCACTTCACTTGAAACATCTACAATAAAAATGTAGGAAGTTTTTCTTGAATTCTGTATCAGAAATTTTGTTAAAATTTGACTCAGTCTAATTTTGAGCCTGGAAGCTTTTATTAGAAAAAAAAAATCAAGAATCCAGAGCTTTGCTCAGACTTAATATGATCAAAGTTATAGTGAGAAAATCCTTCTTTAAGAATCTTCCTTGTCTATACCATGGATCTCATGAAGGTTTGGAAAACTGCTTTCACGCCTGCCATATCCTACACATTTTCTTTGAAGCTTTCATGCTAGGAAGAAAGAATCTGTCCACCTCCCCCCTCTGTTGTTAGCAATTGATACTCTAAGCCAACCAGTAAGCATGTATTATGGTTTGGCAAGCTCGTAAATTCCACCTGGGTAGGAATTTTAGGTCCTTTTTGTTGACTGTTTAACTTGCCTAGAGAACGGTACCTGCTTCATAGCAAGTCACCCCAAAGTCAAGAAAATATCTATCTGAGGAAGTTATTGAGAGTATAGGATGAAACCATACATCAAAACCTGAAGCAAAAAAAAAAAAAAAAAAAAAAAACCTGAAGCAAACTGTAGGATTTTAAAAGAATTTTGCTTCACTCTTTCAAGTTCCCTCCTTCCTGACTCAACTTCTGCTGAGGTCCTGGTTCTTCAGTACCTAATTCGACCAGTTTTTTCCAGGGAACTGAAAGCATGTCACATAGACTTTTTTTTTTTTTTTGAACAAACTTTGTGTTCTAATAGGCAAAAGGGGAGTGATTAAGACTTGTTTATACGTGGAGGCACATTTTGGCTCATTGTAAGCGAGTGCTTTCTGACACAGCTACTCAGAAGAAAAAAAAAAAGTCTCCAAAAAGTCATATGCTTCTGACCACTGCCAGTATGCAATCACAAGATAGGGCAGTGGTAGAAGCAAGTGGGGTACCCAATGGTAGCAGTGCAGGTGGGTTTTAAGATCTGTTCTGATTGTTAAAATACACATTGCTATTTATTCTGACTTATGTTTTTCCACATAAATCCTGTAAAGTTATATCTAGATTTGACTCAGTGAACTAAATTAGGAATTGTTAAAATAATTTTAGGGATCCCTGGGTGGCGCAGCGGTTTAGCGCCTGCCTTTGGCCCAGGGCGCGATCCTGGAGACCCGGGATCGAATCCCACGTCGGGCTCCAGGTGCATGGAGCCTGCTTCTCCCTCTGCCTGTGTCTCTGCCTCTTTCTCTCTCTGTGACTATTATAAATAAATAAAAATAAAAAAAATAAAATAAAATAATTTTATGTCTCGTCTTGCTGCTACATTGAAATTCCAGATCATGCATTCACAGTACTACAAATACCTGTTTTTCCCATAAGCACATTGACTCTGATTTATTACACATCCTTTCAGGACTTTCCCCCACTAAATCCTTAGACTGGTGAGGATGTTGCTCCCAGAATTCCATACTGGAAAGAAAGAAACCAATTAAGAACTCTACTAATATGTTCCACAGTGTAGTTTCTCATCCCATCCATCCATATTTATTTCTAATTAAATGCGTAAGAGCAATTCAGAATTTTGCAATTTCAAATAATGCCTACCCAGGTGATTTTTTTTATGGCTGTGAGAACAAAAAGATCCTATAACTTTTCATTTCTTGCACATAAACCTTCATTATAATTTCTTCTCAGGAAATTGTTGGAATTTGCTCAACACTAAAAAGAATTAATTGCCTAATGTATTAAGGCAGTTAAACAAATCATTTCATCATATGAATAACAATGAGTATAGTTTCAAAGTAACATGGAAAAATGAAGGCTAAGAAAGGAAAGAAAGGAAGCTTATGATGGTGGATGCTGAGTTAGTGTCAGCATCCATTATACGGATGGCAACCCAAAGGTATTGAGAAAACCTGATATAACACAGGGTTTAAAATTCATGTATGCTTCATTCCAAAGTGCTTATCTCTTACAGTTCTACAATAGTTGCTCTAAGTATTAGCTTGATAGACACCATTAGAAATGGAGTTCAGTCCTATACTAGCTGAAAAGGATTTTCCTTTACTACCTGACGCAAAATAATTCTCCACAAATACACTACCTTCTCTCAGTTTAAAAACTCTGAGAGATAAAAGATAATCCAGTTTCCTTTAAGCCAATGGTTTTATTTTAGGAGTCTCCTATCACATTTGCACTCAAAAGGTACAAATGGGCACAGGGTATTAACATAGTGAATAAGAAGAGTCAAAAGTTGATGTATAGGGTAGCTGCATAAAGAGCGTAATGACAAGAACTCTGGACAAGAAAGGAGGAAATATGATAATATGTTAACTGTATGTAGCGGGCCACACTTCTTTCTGTGCTTAATTCACACCACATTTTATAAAATTGCAAGGTTTACCACAGCTCATTGTAATCTAAATATTTGAAGATGCCCACGAAGACTAAGCTTGTTATTATACCACCAGTTAATCATCTAATGGAATTAGGTGTCAGGCAATCTTCTTTAAGCCAAGTGACAAACGTTGATAGTCTAGTCCTGGTGTATATGTTCTCTTCATTTATTCAGTCAAGTCTTCCTTTAGCCAATAAATATTTACTAAAGGTTTAGTATTATCAGACATTTTTGTGCTATTGGGGAGTTAATAATTTACAGCAGAGGGCCTAACTCCAGGGAAAGAATTCATGAATAACAGACATGAAAAGTAAATTCTATGGTAGGTAAGGAAGGATGAAACGCTGATAACACAAATCCCGTAGAGTAAGCAACAGGTGGCACTGGTAAGGGGTAACAAAGACTTGAAGTTAATCATGACAGCAGCAAGAAGATGCATATTCCAGGCAGAGGAAACAGTTATTGTAATGATTCCAAAGGGAGTCTAGAAGTATTCAGTCACAGATTTCTGGATGGTTAGCAAACAAAATTATTTTCTTAGGGGTAGTAATAGACTCGCACATAATAGTGGCAGACTGCGAAGAGAATTAAGCAACCTCCTTTTCTTGATGACTGAATTGAGATAACGTAAGGCAAAACTACTCTGGGTTTTAATAAAGAATTAGGCGTGGGTTATTAACTTTAAAATATACAACCAACTGCTGTGTTTTGGAAGGATATTTTATTAGCTTAGGAAACCTTTCTTGTCTTCTACCCCCACCTCAGAAAATAGGAATCCTATGCCCCTTTTCTTTCCTTCATCTTGAATTTTTCTCTTTCTGAATGGTATTTAGCATGTTCTGAGCATGTGGTTAAAACCTTGTCACTGCATCCAACGAGTATTTCATTTAATAAATAGTTGCCACTCATTTATAATGTGATACTTGATATGCTACGAGGATTACAGAAAAGCCTAAGAAGATAAAGATAGTTTCTGCCCTTGATGATTTTAGTTTGGGAGGAAATGGAAGGCACATACACAGAGAAGTATATTTATAAATGAGATCATTCCTGCCTTCTCTGATCTCCCATGTAGTTGGAGTAACATCTATAGCTTCCAAAAAGAGGTAATGTTTGATCTGAACCGTGAAGGGAGAGTACTACTTGGAATTGCAGAGAAAAGACAGGATATTCAAGGCAAGAAAAAAAAAAAAATAACATGAGGAAATGGCCCAAAGTAGGCCACTGCCTTCTGTGTCTGATGGACGTGTGATGAGCAACAAGCATCGATGTGGTTTTGGGGTGGAGGAAAAGTTAATCTCAAAACACTTCCTTCATTTTAAAACCACAGCCACATATTTAGTGATATTTCTAAAGGAATTATTCTTCACTTAAACTGTTTTATTCATAAAGAGGCCTTTAGAGGATATGTTGTAAGAAACTCCAAGTTTAGTTTTCATAACCTGTCTTTTTGATCTTCACATTATGATCAGTAAATACTACACTTTATGGTTTCATATTCAGCTCATGGAGCCAGAAGTAAACAATAGGATACAAATGGGCAATATCAGAGTATGTAAGGTACTTATATCTGTAGGATAAGAAAATACTGTAATGTTAAAAACAGCTTTCATGTCTTTATCATCGATGTGGTGTCACATTAGATATTAGAATATACTACCTCTTACATTTTATGTATTTACACAGCAAAAGTTACAGCGGTACAATTGTACTTAAGATGTAGAAATGACACATAGGACTTGTGAAAAATAAAGGCAGGACTCCCCCCCACACACACATTTCTGGATCTTGGTGTGTGGCCTGAAACTTAGTTCTCTCCAAGTATAAAATCCCTCTGCGTTCCTCAAGTAGAAAATTTTATCTTTGAGAAACAAACTACTGATTTCCTTCATACCTCGCACAAAACATGGCCCTGTGTTTTACATATAATGGTCAATAAATGGTTATTAAATCAATAGTAAATAAAAATGTAAATGATAGAGGAGTAAACAGTTGAAGGAGCAGACAGGTAAGTCTAAAGAATTTTACAAGGAGCAGAATATTTCCTTACAGTAAAATAAAGTCATTCAGAAGCTCAAGTTAAGGTGAGAGATAAAGCAAATAACAACTCTTCTCAGAAATAAAGCTTCATGTTGGGCTCAGTTCCTAAGAATTAAGATGTGGTTTGTAGATAAGCTCAAGCCTAGTGAAGAGTGCAAATTATAGGTGGAAGACCAAATATAGTCAGTGGGTGAGGACTGGTCTTAAAATTATCATGAAGATTCACAATTAAAATATTCAGAACAATCAGAAAACAATTAGGTGATCCATGTGATTCTGATTATTAGTACTTATTTGTATTCATGGTGAAGGTATGTTTTTGTTCTACTTAAACATTTCAAAATCAGAGGATGTAAGTTTCACATATTTAAAAGTTATTAATAAAATATATGTAAAGATTTTTTCTGGCATAGTAGGGAGAATATAAACATGTAGGCATGTAGGAAGAGTTAAAATTTTGGAAAAAAATCAATCATAGGATTTTAATGATTTTTCTTTCCTTTATATTATGTTATCCATACATATTTTTAAATCTACAAAAGTAAGTCAGGTTATTTCCACTCTCTCAAAAACAATGACATTTAGTACGAGTCAATAAAACCTAAGATTTTTCTTATTTTTTAATCACATGTTGCCTCTTCCTCTTACTTTCCATAACCACTGAAAATCTTGTCCAGAAATTCCTAGTATTAAAACATTGCATAGAAAATTATTAGAAAAGAGAAATCCCAAGGATAATTTCTTTTCTAGACTTTAGGAGGCAATAGCAACACACACACTACAATGTATAATCATCCGATGCCACATTATTGCAATTGTGCATTACATATGTAATATCGAGATCAACATTCTCATCTAAAGATAGCGATTATATGGTAGTGTCATATTTAACATAATGTGCTATATCGGTTAAATGGAGAACATATTTTTTTGGAATCTCTAGTTTCTCTTCATCCTTCCCTGTCTACAACGTTTCCCAAAGTGTGCTGTATAAGTCATTCATATTGAAATTATTTGAGGTGTTTGTAAAAAGCATATAAAATTGAATCCAAAAATATCCCAGTGAGTAAGAATCTATGGTATGGGCTGAGGATTCTTAGTTTCTTGGAAGTTTGACAAACATAGCTCCAGCTTGTTGTCTGCCTAAATTCATCTCTTCCCGAAAAAATCTTCACTTAACCATATTTCCAGTAATTGGGCCTCTGCAGACCCCTGTACTTCAGTATTTTAGACTTCCTTATTAGCTTCTCGGAGTTCTAAATTAAAATGTCATTCCTATAAGGAAACATATACCTTGCATTAGTGTCTACGTTCTGTTTTTTTTTCATTTCCAATACATCGGCTCTACTGCCTGTCATGTTCCCTCTGATTTAAGTAGGACGAATGTTATTAATATTCTTCATTTACAGAAAAATAAAAAGAGCTTCAGTGGATAGAAAACAATCCCAAGTTCACATAGCTGGTTAGATTGCAAAGGCCAGCCTTAAAACAGGACTTATTTTATCCAGAGATAAAACAGAAAATGTATCTAAGGGGTTTATGAAGGAACACGAAAACTATGTGAATGCTTAACTTTTAGAATGCTCAAGATTTTGGACTTCAACTACCGGAAGTACTTAAGTATTTCATATGAAGATTTAAAATGTACTTTGAGACTACTGTAGCTGTCTTCTGCAACATAATATTTTTGGGTGGGCCAAATCAATGTGGTGATTTGGAAACATGGCCTCAAATTTGACTTGTCTCCCACTGCAAAGTGGGCGTATATGTTCCCTTTCCTTGAAATTATAATCTGTTACTAATAGTACAGGAAAAGTTTCTAGACTCAAGTCTTAAAAAGCTGGCAGCTTCCACTTCCTATCTTTTGGGATATTCACTGATGGAACGTAAACTCCAGGCCATGAAGAAGTCCACACTGCCTCTTGGAGAGGCAGGTGAGGACAACTACCAGTTGGCCAGCCAGGTGAGTGAGCCATTTTGGAATTGATGGTCAGCTATGTTCCAGCTATCCCAGCTAGTACCACATTCTGCAGAGATCAGCTGACCCCGACAAGCCTTGCTGAATTTCAGAATTCTGAGCAAAATAAATGTTGCTTGTTCTAGGTCATTAGGGTGTAGAGTAGTTTTTTGTTTGTTTGTTTGTTTGTTTAATGTAAAAGTAGATAATCAGGACAGATTTTATAAGGTGCTACCATCATGAAAACTTAACATGTGGCATCGGTCTTGGGACCAAGTGGCAAAAAAGAGGTAGGTGGACATAGCAGATTAGTAAAAGCCTACAGGGGCCCAGGGCAAGTGTTGAAAGAATAAAGAATGTGAGGAGGCTGTTGCTAAGGTCTTATAGTAAAAAAAAACAATCCATGTATTACTGGAAGTCAGAAAAAAGGAGCCCACGAATGCAGGAGCTCCAATTTTCATTATGTCACCTGGAGGTCATGTAGGGAAAAGGAAATGTACTTAGCACGTTCTATCTAATTAAGGGCTTCCTGGGAGAGGCATTTTTTTTTCTATGTGTCACATGGCTTCTATACCAAAATAAAATGCAAATGGAGAGAAATTATCTAAAAGAACTCTTCCACCAAGTTGGTTGCACTTGAAAACAAAACGTTTTCATTTGTGCCTTCTCCACAGGAAAGTTTTTAAATTAAAGAGATGCTTAAAAAGAGAGAGAGAGAGAGAGAGAGAGAGAGAGATGCTTCACTCCATAGAGTAAATACAGAATGGGACAATGTGATCCTTTGTTGTTAATATCTCAGAAATATCTACAGTTTTTCCTCATGGGAACTTTCAGAGAGATGAAAGTCCCTGTCAGGTTTTAAAAACAGAGCATGTTTCAAAGATTTTCTTTGTGAAGATGATTAAGAGCCCTGACCATAGCAGCCTACCTACCTAGGTTGCCAAGGTCAATAAGGGCTCAACCTGAAGAGATTCCTGAGTGTAACTAAAGAAGTGGACTTTAAATGGTTTTAAAAATAAATTTATGAAGTCTTTAAAAGAGATGAGTTTACTAGAGTCTCAAACACTTATAAGCAGGAAGGAGATGAGGAAATCTTAGCTACAAATGCACAGTTAATGAAAAAAGGAATGATTTTCTGAAGTTCTGGTTCTAAAGACAGAACCAAGAGCTCTGTAGGGTAAGAGTCCAGAGTCTGGAAGAGTCAGGTCCTTAAGACAAGTACTGGATAAACAAACCCAAGATAAGCGTCCGACTGAACTGAAGAATTGCTGTTGACTAGTAATCGCTATATAACTTCCATCTGAATAATGGCATATGTAGAAATTATCCTTAAGGTCCACATACCCACAACAAAATGGTCTAAGGTATCTATTCTTTATTTCTCAGGTTTTTAATGTATCTATTCTTCTCTCTCTCTCAGGTCTTCCAACAGAGAAGAACTCCTGTAGGAATTTGACTGAACAGAAGCACACCTGTTTGTAAGCCTGAGGCTGATACTGTTTAATAGGAATTAAATAGACACAAGTACAGCTTTGTCAGTATTAGAGGTGTGCAGGGCATTAAAGAAAAATAAAAACTGGCAGATTTTATTCTCCATCACTCCAGGGATGGTTGCTCTTGGAATCCAGACACAGTGGATCCCAGGCCTCAATCTACTCTCTGATAAAAACAGAGGTTTCCTAGCTATTTGAGGGAGCCATACGGATATTCCAGCCCCAGTCAAGCCACTACCTCTACTGATAATGCACATCAGAAATAAGCTTTCCTCACTTAGATTTGTGAGCAAATTCATGTTTGCTAATATTTAAAGCTACTAAGTTTGAGGATATTTATAGTGCAGTAACATTTTTAAACAGTTTTAACAATTCCTTCTGAATTTAAAACTTACTAAAATAGACATCCTACCTCAATATTTTTATAAGTAACACTATTTGCCATATTAGTCATGAATAATGTAAACATGATTACCTGAGGGAACACAGTAACTATCAAAGCACCTTATACATTTAATATTAAGTGTAGGTTAGTATCAATTTGAAAACATGGAAAAGATAAACCTTTAAAATGTGAGTTCTAAGTAGAGACAGGAATGGAGAAAAAGAAAACTTTCTAGTAAAAGTCTCACATTGCAAATTTATAACTTACCCATGCTTCTTTTCCTAAATAAAACCAATGTTAAGACAATTGTGAATACTTATGCAACCAATATGGGAACACCCAAATATATAAAGCAGCTGAGTAATCAATAGTAATGGAATAATAGTAAGGAATTTTCATTTCACCCCACTTAATGGACAGATCAAATAGAAAAACAAGGAAACAGTGGCTCTGAATGGCACATTAGACCTGATAGATCTAACTGATGTATTCAGAACTTTCCATCCTCACAGCAGAATCCACATTCTTTCCAAGTGCACCTGCAACATTCTCCAGAATAGATCACATATTAGGCCACAAAACAAGCCTCTAAGTCATACCATGTTAACTTTTCAAATCACAAATTTTTTAGCCACCGGAAAATCTGTAAATGCACACATACAGCAGTGAATGGGTCAACCAAGAAATAAAATAGGAACTACAGAGATATATGAAAATAAATGAAAACACAATGATCCAAAATCTTTGGGATGCAGCAAAAGCTATTTTAAAAGGGACATTTATAACAAAACAGGCCAATCTCAAGAAACAATCCCAACCATAACCTTACCCCTAAAAGAGCTGGAAAAAATAGAAGGAATGAAATAATAAAGATTAGAGCGGAAATAAAATAGAATCCAAAAAACGATTTAACAGATTAATGAAACTGGGAGCTGATTCTTTGAAAAGACCAATAAAACTCAATTTTTAGCCTGATTCATTAAAAAAGAAAAAAGAGGACTAACAAAATCAGAAATAAGCTGACATCACAAAAATAAAAAGGTTAAAATATTATGAAAAACTATGTAACAACAAATCAGATAATCTAAAAGAAATGTACACATTCCTGGAAATATATGAACTACCAAAACTGTTCAAAATTTCTGTTACCTCCTGCTTCAAAGTGCCAGCAATGAAATTGCATCATTAATCAAAAACTCTCAACCACACAAAGTCCAGGACCAGATGGCTTCCCAGGGTATTTCTACTAAACATTTAAAGAAGAGTTAATACCTTCCAAAAACTAGAAGAAGGAGGAACACTTCCAAATTCATTCTAGGCCAGCATCACCTGATACCAAAATCAGATAAAGACACCCCCCCCCCAAAAAACCCACACGCAAAAAAATAAAACCCTACAGGCCAATGTCTCTGACATACACAGTATTTTGTTGAGGATTTTTGCATCAAAGTGAACCCCATTTTACATTAAATAAATCCTTCACCACGTTCAAGTAGGATTTATTCCCAGGATGCAAGAGTGGCTCGATATTTGCGAATCAATTCACCAATAAGAGGGTAAAACTCATATAATCACTTCTACAGATGCAGAAAAAGCATTTGACAAAGTAAACCATCCATTTGTGATAAAAACCCTCAGCAAAGTAGGTTTAGAGGCAATAGACTTCAACATAATAAAGGCCACATATGAAAAACCCACAACTAACATCATCCAGAATGTGGAAAAAAATTGAAGATGACACAAACAAATGGAAAGATATCCACGTTCGCGGACTGGAACAAGAAATATTGTTAAACTATCCACAATACCCAAAGCAATCTACCAATTTAACCCATTTTCTCTCAAATTTCCACAGCATTTTTCACAGAATGAGAAAAATCCCGAAGTTTGTGTGGAACCACACGAGACCCCGAAGAGTCAAAGCCATCTTGAAAAGAACAAAACCAGGGGTGTCACAGGCCCCAGTCTCAAGATCTACAACAAAGCTGTAGTAATCAAAACCCTATGGCCCTGGCACAAAACCAGGCACATAGATGAATGGAACGGAACAGTGAGCCCGGAATCAAACCCACGATTTTATGGTCAATTCATCTTCGACAAAGGAAGCAAGAGGATGCAACGGGCAACGGACAGTCTCTTCAACGAATGATGTTGAAAAAACCTGGACTGCAACATGCAGATGAGTGGAACCAGACCACTTTCTTACACCTTACATAAGAAGAAACTCAAAATGGATTAAGGACCTGAATGTAAGACTTGAAACTAGAAAAATCCCAGAGGAGAGAGAGCACAGGCAGTAATTGCTCTGACATCGGTGGTAGCAACATTTTTCTAGATATGTCACCCAAAGTAAGGGAAACAAACACAAAAATATACTCTTGGGACAACATCAAAATAAAAAGCGTCTGCACAGCGAAGGAAACAACCAAACTAAAAGGCAACCGACGGAGGAATGGGAGAAGTTACTTGCAAATGACATACTCAGTAAAATATATAAATATGTATTTTAATAGCTCCAAAACATAGAACTTACACCATTTAACACAACCCACAAATGATGATCCAACTACAAAATAGACAGAAGACAGAAACAGGTATTTTCCTCCCAAAGAAAACATACAAGTGATCCGTAGTTGTATGATGAGGTACTCAACACCCCTCATCATCAGGAAAATGTAAACCAAAACCTCAGGGAAGTCGCCTCCTATCCGTCAGAATGGCTAAAATAAAAAAAAAAAAAACACAAGAAACCGTAAGTGCTGGCAAGGATGTGGAGGAAAAGGAAGCCCTTTCACTATTGGTGGGAATGCAAACCTGTGCAGCTGCTGTGGAAAAGCGTAGGGAGGTGCCTCAAAAAAATTAAAAATAGAACTACCCTACAATCCAGCAACTGCACTACGGGGTATTTATACAAACAGCCCCAAAAACACTGATTCAAAGGGATCCACACACCCTTCTATTTACGGCGGCATTATTTACCACGGCCAAATTATGGAAGCGGCCCAAGTGCCCACAGATGATTGTCATAACAAATGGAAGGTCTAAGGAATGATGAAAATGCATCCCAAGAAGATTTCTGATTTTAAATGGTTTCAATATTAAACACTTCAGCCACAGGTTTGTCTTTGGCCACTCAGAAGGGGGCTAGAGCTGTTGGAGCGCTCAGCTGTAAACAATCCCTAAAATTAAAGACCTTCTTTATTGGGAGAGGGAAATTTTAAACTCTGAATATTGGGTTCACTTGGAAAGCTTCAGAAAATACAGATAAAGGACATCGAGGTGCCTCAGCGGTGGAGCGTCTGCCTTCAGCTCAGGGTGTGACCCCGGGGTCCCAGGATCGAGTTCCCATCGGGCTCCCTGCATGGAGCCTGCTTCTCCCTCTGCCTGGGTCTCTACCTCTCTCTCTGTGTCTCTCATGAATAAATAAATTAATTAAAAATCTTAAAAAAAAAAAAAACAGATAAATGGGTCTTGTGCTGTAATGGTGAGCACTTACAATCCTTATAAACTTCCTGTTGGTCAGATGCTGTGTGATTCAAATTACATACAATTCTTGAAATGATAGAACTGGACGGCAGATTCCCGAATGCCAGGAGCTGGGGATGGAGAGTGTGGCTTGGGAGGGAAATGGTTTTGTTACAAAAGTGTAGTAAGAGAAATCCTTGCAGGACATCATGAAACTTCCATATCTTGACTGTGGTGTACACACAAACGTTAAAAATGTACAAGACCACAGACACACACAGGCATGCAGTACCAGTAAAACTGGAGGCACCTAAGTTGGGCACGTCGTACCAATAGGACCGTCCTGGCTGTGAGGTCGCACTATATTTCTGTAAGATGTCACCATTAGAAGACACTGGATAGAGTGTTCTTAGGAACACTTCATTTTTTTTTTTTTTTGCTACAACTGGATGCAAATATATAATCATCTACAATAAAAATTCAAACAGATCTAACCTCCTGACTGTCATCATCTAAGATCAAACAAACAAACAAACAAAATTGACGGATTTCCAAAGCTGTTAACAGAAGTCTTCACTTAGGGAACAAACTGCTATAGGTCAGGGGTTTTCCGCTTACGGTCTGCACTGTAGTGGGAGGAGCACTTGGATACTTGGGAAAATACAAAGTCTAAGCCTCCCGTTCACACCCAACAGATCAGAGGCTCTGAGCGTGAGGCCCAGCAGCCTGGCGTCCGTTCCACCAGCTCTCCGGGGCCTGCAATGCAAGCTGACCTTTGAGAAACCCCCACCGTACGGTTTTGTGAGGACCGTTAAATGCGTGAATAGAGCCTTGCTGCTCAAAGTGGGTCCACTGACCCCAGCAGGAGTGTCGCCTGCCAGCTCCGAAGCAATACAGTCTGTCCTATCGACGCAGCTCGTCCAAATCTGCATCTGGACAAGATCTCCACGTACCTCAGAGACACGTTAAAGCGTGCAAAGCACGCAGCTGTGTTCCCAGTGGAGCAAGAGGATTTGGGCGCCCCCTCCTCTGGGGCAGGGGCGTTAAGCCAGTGGTCCCCGCTCCGCATCTCCTGAGCCCCACCCGGGGCTGCGCCGCCCAGGACCTATAGGACACCAGGAGAGGGCCCTCTGGTGTGGGTCCCTCCGGCCTGTGTCTGCAGGTGCGGGGCTCCTGCCCAGTCTGTCCTGGCCTGGGCCGCCCCCGAGGGCCAGCTCTGATTCCAGCCACTTATGGCCGCGAAGGTGGGCACTGCAGGTGCGCAGCCAGGTCAGCCCGGCCCGAGCCTCACCAGGTGGCTCCGACGGTGCGGCCAGGGGACCTAAGCTCCCCCGGGCCCCTCGGCTTCAGGAAGGGACAGGCTCTGCAGGTGCTCCTCCTCCTCCCCCCCCCCGAGCCTCCCACCCAGCCCCCCAGCTGCAAAGTAACACTGCTGGGGGCTGCAGGTGAGGGGGATCTCTGCCTATTTACCTTCCAGACTTCAGTTCTGTGGAAGGACGCAGTGTTATCCGAATGCACAACTGGCAGCGGAAAAAATCATTTACCATTTTTATGTCTAGGGCTTAACTACGAAAAAAAAAAAAAAGCCAAATTCACATTGACTGAATGTTTTGGGGGTTTCCAGGGGAGGGGGAGCTGCTTTTAAGCCCTTTGCTGACTCAGTGGGGATGCAGGGCTGGGGGCAAAGCTGTGAGAGCCCAGACTGGGATTCCGTGTATTTGGAGGGATCCTCAGAAGTGAAATAAAAAGAGGTTTATATCCGTGACAGCAACACAAACAGCTACTGGAAGGAGGTGAACCTGGGCCGATAGCCGTCCTTGGCACCTGAGCAGCGGCTGCCCCCGCTCTGGGCCTCAAGGACCCACGATGACCAGGTGATGCTGGTCTACCTCCCGGTGGCTCCAGCGGCCAGGCCTGGGGCTCCAGGGGACACCGGGGACACGGGGGGGGGGATGGGGGGACGGGGGCACGGCCACACAGCAGGGGCCTGAAGCCCAGGGCCTGAGGAAGCCCGCGGGCGACCTCTGCCCGGCCCCCGGCAGGGAGGGGCAGGGAGGTGGCTGGACAGATGGCCCTCGACTGGCACCCCCTCCTCTGCTGCCCGACGGAGGCGGGGAGGCCGCGGCACTGGGCCCAGCGAGCCGGCCAGTGTTGGGCTTCCCATGGGGCCATGGACTCTGCACGCACCAGCCCTCCAGCCCCCAGCTCCAGCCCCCCAGCCCTCCAGCCCCCAGTCCTCCAGCCCCCCAGCCACTCAGCCCTCCAGCCCCCAGCCCCCAGCTCCAGCCTCCGAGCCCCCCAGCTGCAGCTCCCCAGCCCCCAGCCCCCCAGCTCCAGCCCCCCAACCCCCAGCCCCCCAGCCCTCCAGCCCCCCAGCCACTCAGCCCTCCAGCCCCCAGCTCCAGCCCCCCAGCCCCCCAGCTCCAGCCCCCCAGCCCCCAGCCCCCCAGCTCCAGCCCTTCAGCCCCTCAGCCCTCCAGCCCCCAGCTCCAGCCTCCCAGCCCCCAGCCCTCCAGCCCCCCAGCCCCAGTCCTCCAGCCCCCAGCTCCAGCCTCCCAGCCCCCAGCCCTCCAGCCCCCCAGCTCCATCCCCCCAGCCCCAGCCCGCAGCCCTCCAGCCCCCCAGCTCCAGCCTCCTGCCCTCCAGCCCCCCAGCCCTCCAGCCCCCAGATCCAACCCCCCAGCCCCAACCCTCCAGCCCCCAGCTCCAGCCTCCCAGCCCCCAGCCCTCCAGCCCCCCAGCTCCATCCCCCCAGCCCCAGCCCCCAGCCCTCCAGCCCCCCAGCTCCAGCCTCCTGCCCTCCAGCCCCCCAGCTCCAGCCCCCTGCCCTCCAGCCCCCCAGCTCCAGCCCTCCAGACCCAGCCCCCCAGTCCCTCAGCTCCAGCCCCCAGCCCTCCAGCCCCAGAGCCCTCAGCCCTCCAGCCCCAGAGCCCCCCAGTCCTCCAGCCCCCCCAGCTCCAGCCCCCAAACCCTCCAGCCCCCAAGCCCTCCAGTCCTCTAGCCCCCCAGCTCTAGCCCCCGAACCCTCCAGCCTCTGAGCCCCCCAGCCCCCAGCTCCAGCCCCCAGCCCCCCAGCTCCAGCCTTCGGGCGAGGTGCTGCCCCGCACTTCGTTTGCATCCCACGCCGGAGGACACCTGAGAGCCTCAGTCCTCTGCCTGGGGGTTCACGGACGGGGTGGAGGAAAGCGACCCACACAGGGTGAACATAACAGGTGGCATGATGTGGGCAGCGATGGGCGACACTCATCCTGGCTTCTCCTGTGCTCCTCTTGATGCAAGAAACCACCCCCCTCCCTCTTCAGCCTCGGTCCTGGAGCACAAGCACAGATCCAAGGAGGAAACCACAGAAACACGCAACATGAGTATTTTAACAGGGGCCTCGGGCAGCTCAGTGGTTTAGCCCAGGGCGTGACCCCAGGGTCCTGGGATAGAGTCCCCCATCGGGCTCCTGCATGGAGCCTGCTTCTCCCTCTGCCTGTGTCTCCGCCTCTCTTTCTGTGTCTCATGAATAAATAAAATCTTAAAAAAAAATTTACAAGTGAATTAATTAGCTAGTATTTGTAATATTTTCAAAACAACAAAGCAATGACAAACATGGAGTAGTCTGGGCAAGGCTCTTGCTGCTGTCTTGGGAAAATTATTTTCTATGTCATTTGTTTTCTACACTTGAAAAATGGGTCTCATAATACTTGCCCTTTTCATACCTCAGAGAAAAAACTGCAAGGATTAATGAAACATTTGTTAAGATTTGTAAGCTGGATAAATTAAGAGAGCATCACCACTATTCTATTAGATTCTTCTAATAAAATTTCCAGTAGAACCATAACCCTTCAACCTCTGTGAATAAGGCAGACATGAGAATGTGGCAATAATGTAACTTTTAAAGAAGTCTGTCTTTGTTGTTTAAGTCAAGTGCTGCAATCAAATTTCTAAATCTCAAAATTATTTGAGTAACTGATTTTTTTTCCTCAAAAAAAAAAAAAAAGACTGAACACATCTGAGAATAGAGAAATTGAGAAGGGTATGACCTTCCAATGCTTCAGGCTGACACTTGGTTTGGCATCTAAATCTCAGATGAGATTGCGGTCATTAGATCCGTGATTCTAGTGACTTACTTAATGGATAATTAGGGCATATTTCTCCTCGAATTCATGAATTAGTTGAGATACTCATGCAGCCTTTCCCCTACATCTGTTGCTTGCTACGTGTGGGTAAAATGCCAGTTGATTGGATTGTTCACTTTTCCTTCCAGATGTTTTGGCATCCCATAGTTACAGGTGTATGATTGTTAAAATATGCAGGATTAATGCAAAAGCGTTCTACTGTTTTCTGCTTTCTAGGCTTTAACCATAATGATAAATAGAATAACTTTATTGCTTTAAAATATGAACTGTGATCTGAACTTCATAGCTCTCTTGATCCAAGATTTCAACAATGGATGTGAATATTTTTTTTTAAATTAGTTACATTTCCTTGAGAAACTGCAGGTTGATCCCACACCATGAGGGAAAGGAGTTGGAGACAAAAGAGAAAGTCCAGATCCAGAATATATCCAGAATAAATCATGAAATCCACAAGTAGCCCATGTGATATTGACTTGGGAATAGTCTTTTAATATAGACAGACTTGGTGAACGTTTTATATCCATACGTTGCCAACTCAGTGATCTTGAAGGAACCACCTCTCTACAGCTCCATTTTATAAATTGAGGATAATGTAACCTGTTTACTTCACAGTCTCTTATCTCGATATCTCGTTATTATATGTAAAGAAATTGTACTAAAAAAGTCAAATGGTTATTTGTCTGTGCACATCACTCATGAATAGGAGCCCCCTGCCAAGTGTATCTTGCCACTTTTCGGTACAGGACCATCCCTTTGAAGCGCAAAGCATATACAACTCCAGAAATGCATTTGTGCACTTAGGAGAAGACAATCTGCAGAGAGAGGAGAGGATGGGTACTCTGTAAGGAGCAAGCCAGCCCGCATCTGCTTCCCTTGTAGAGAACAGAGACCTGCACATTCTCAATTCTGTCTCTTCTGAAATGTTGACAGTCATCAACGTAGTCACCAAGACAATCACTGCATCATTCGTCAAGTGGCTAGGACACTAGTCACACACTTCCCAGGTAAAACTGCTACTGCACAAAATTGATGGTAATACACGTTGTGATCAACAGATGCTATTATTGTTACCACTGTCACAGTTTGTGTTACTAGAACCAATCTGGTGAATATCTGTTCTCGCAAAATGAGTATTAGTGAAGCACTCTCCAATTATGAATTCATGAAAAGTCTTAGGAGGGCAAAATGACTTCACACTGTCTAGCTGCATGATCTTGAGGAAACAACCTAAGCTTTCTGACCTTCAGCTGCATCACCTAAAATGCAGGATAATATTACCAGCCCTGGCCTATTTTCATTTATTTATTTTGAGTTTTCAATGTAGTGAAGCATAAAGAATCCGTTTATGAAATATATAATAGTAAAGCAAGGAATTCCAATTACTAGCAGAAATGATGTCTAGAGGCCACAGTTATCTTTATCTGGCAAGGGCTTCAATTTTTTGACTCAAGTTTTCCAAAAGTTCATTCACCTTGCTAGGTTCACTGAGATTTAGGATTTTGTCCTCAGCTCTGCAGAAACAAACTTCAGTCTATCAGCACATCCCTGGAGTGCATGTTACTTACACACACACACACACACACACACACACGTATTATTCAAACTATTAGAAGACATTTGCCTAGGAGAGCTAATATGTTCATTTATAATGAAAAGCCTTAAATATTAATATAAAGTCCTGAAAGCCCAGAAACATATAATACCTGGCTGCTTTCTCTCATTCACACGATGTTGATAAGATGACTCATGACCACACTGAGAAGTTTTGTAAGGTACATGGGCAATTCTAGCCAAATGCTTGAGTTAAGCACTGAGTAAATCTCATGAAGTGATGAGATGGCAGTGATTGATGATGATGATGATGATGATGATGATGATGATGATGATCTGGGTCAGCATATTTTATTGCAGCTATTGGTAAAGTTGAACAAAATAATCACAAAGAAGGTAGCTTAAAAAGCATGAAGAGCACCGTGGTAGGTGTATAATTTAAATCTTGGTGTCCGAATGCTCTGACATTGTGTCTGTTTCCATAGACACGGCTGGTCCCTGAAAGAGCACTTCAGTCTTGGGGCTTGGTCTCTCTGGCAGAACCAGGATGAGTACCCACAGGCTCTATGTCTGTGGCCATCGTAATTCTCTACGCCTGCTCATAGAGCTCTCTGAAACGGTAATAGCAAGGATTCAGCCGCAGTCAAGTTTCAATCTGGCCTGAAACAATTTTGCTCTTGAGAAGGCATCCTTATTTGATGAGAACTTAGAAATATAAATTATAACATTAACCTACTTTCATCAGAACTACCTTGATTTTCATTCTCCTCTTAACAATGACTAGCATCTATTGAGTTCTTACTATATAATCTATACCAAGAATTCTACTAAATGCATTACTTCTTTCAATATCCAACCTGCATTTTACAGGTGATAAATTACTGTATCAACCTGATATCAAACAGATAGTAACAATAAAGATTGTTACTACATCTCAGAACAATTGAGAAAATAAAGGTCTTCCTTAAGTTATAGCTCTCCAACAATTTGGTCTCAGGGCCTCCTTCATTCCTTCATACTAAAAAAAAAAAAAAAAAAAAAAAAAAAAAAAAAAAAAACTGAAGAAACTGAAAAAGCTTTTTTTTTAAAAAACTGTATGTTACAGGGTTATCATCCTCAATACCTACCAATTAGAAGTCACAACTAATTTTTTCTTTAAGACACAGCAATACACAAACACATTTTATTGGCCATGGAATAATGATATCAACATATGTTACACAGCCACTAGAAAACTCTACTGTCCACTCAGGCAAATAGTGTCATAATATCAGACAAATTTTGACCTTGTGGATACCTTAAAAATGTCTAAAAGACTTTAAGTCCCTCTGGACTACACTTTGACTATGCTATCCTAATCTCCCCCCATATATATATATATATATAATACTTTTTGCTGCCCTCGTCCTCCTCCCCCATATATTTCAACCACTCTTTTTAAGACTAGGCACTATTGTAAGTGTGTCACACAACTATATAGAAAGACACTATTATCCACACCTTACAAGTGATGAAACTGAGGCTTAGGAAAGATGAGTGGCTTTAGTTATGGCTAAACAGCACATAACTTATAAGTTTTGTAATTAGCTTACTATCTCCTTTCTGTCCCCAAACCTATACTATTCATTATCATGCTATACCACAGCCACCAAAAATATATCGACCAGAGATGAATGAGAACTTAATAACTGTCTGGTTTCACACACATACTACAGAGAACTCTGAAGTTCAGTGTTATAGTTACACTGGGCCCAATAATTGAACCTAAGTTCCCTATCATGCCTCTTAAAAGTTGATATTCCTACTGCAGATGGAGTTATTCTAGTATGTGTATATATTATAAAGACCAAGTAAGATGATAGGGAGCTGTATTTCATGGTAGAACTACACTGAATGAAATAAATGTACTACCTTATGATTATTTATTTTTATGCTTTTTATCCCACATCAACTGTAGGCAGTTCCATTCTCCTGACTTTTGTTCCGCTCCGTATAATATCTAGTACAAGGCCTGCCATCATTCACATATTTGAAAATTTGTGCTGAGATTAATGTTTTTCAAAGGATGTTTACTCATAGGCCACATCCTTAGTAGCATGGAGAGCCCAGTCTTCGACATCAAACCTGGTGGGTGACCTTATATACATTCCCTGACTTCCCTATATCTTGCTTCACCCGCTTCTGAAACAATGTTGGAGAGACAGCCATCTCAACACTGTGAGAAAGAGTAAATGAAACAAAGATTTACACACGGTGAGTAGCATTCTGCCCGAGATCCTGTGGCATCTCAAATGCTAGTTTATTTCCTTGTCACACTGAGATATCATTCAATGCTCTATCTGGAAGACGGAGTCGATAGAGATCATGAGAGAGTTGGTGCACTACCTACAGCTTGCTTTGCATCTATGCAAATTTCCTAAATCCTAATTCTTACAAAGTCTAAAACACTGTAAGCATCTCCAGCCCTTCTGCAGCCAAAAATATGTACCTTGGGCATTCATTTATATTTTCCCGTTGGCCCTCTATGCATTCCTTAAGTACAACAGAAAGGTCAGGTGGAAATATGATGCTCCTACAGTGGATTAGGCCACCAAAACAAGGACTGAAACAGGACAAGATCAACAATCCTTCCGTGGTATCCCCAAGTTCCCAAGACATCACGAGTGGATTCATGCCCATTCCTTTGGCTGTGACACCCTTGCTTTTCTTCTTCACTTGTCCCATAGTAGCTTGGTTGGAAGGGAATTGGGGAAGGCATCATATAGAACTCATTTCTTCTTCATCTGTGTTGTTTGAATGCTTTCTGTTTCCATTAGAAGACTTGGCTGTAATCCAGGAGTTGTCTCCCAACTAAAGGAGGCCCAGCTCTAGACCGGGAACTCAGGCTTCAACAACTGGACCACAGTACCTAGCAGTGTCATGCAGAAATGTGCTTGACTCACTAATGTTTTATGTGTTCAATCAGCAACTATTCGGTACACTGATTATACTCTACACCTTAAACCTCTTTATGCTGGACACTCTGAGGAACAACAACAACAACAAAATCAGAAGAAAAAAATAAAATAAACATCTAATTCATCACTTCCCATTTTCACTAAGGTCTCCTATTTATATGCCGAAAGCCATCTGTAGAATATCTAACGGCCTTTTAAAACCCATGTCTAACCAATTACTTCTGATAAATATCCAGATATGTTCAGATTTATTTTAGGTATGAGTTTCCCTGAGAAGTCACCCAACACATCAGTTTCTGTCTTGAATGCTTTTTATATCTTTTCTTAAATAAACAAGTGTGGGTTTCTATGGTATTCTTTGGAGTTCAGTTTTTGTTTCTTTGTAACTGCTACATAATTATATTGGAAATGTGAAAAACAGTTCAGCAGGAAATCAAATGCTGGCTCAGTATGGGTATTTTTATATCCACAGATACTCAAATATGAACCGGCAAAAAGATTTGGATACTGTGCCTAACATGCAATCTAATGACAAACCTTATTTAAAAGCCAAGAAAAAAAAGCTCAAATAGAACATTTTCCCCAAAACACATTTTCTTAATAGTGCATTAGAGTTGTTCCTTTTTGTTTTTGCTAAACAAGTAAATAAAGCTGAGAGAAAAGGTTCTAAGAAAAAAAAAATCAGTGGTTCTTAAACATCATGCTCAAAACAGTGTGCCTCAAAGAACAAATGATGAGGCTTCTATTATTATTATTACCATTGTTAAAAACAGATATAGAGAATATACTGTTTAACTGTGTATCATACGTCATAATATTATATGTAATAAAATGTAACAATTTTATGTTGATATAATTATAGTAAATATAATAATGTAATATATATATTTCTATATCATCTGAGATTTAGCTCCCTATTGAGTATTACAGTCTCCTTTTAATCATTAAGAAAAGACATTAGATTGGTCAAGGAAACTGTTTATGTTCAAGTAGATAGTTGTTAACGGAACCTACACTGAAATCATGTTTATTTTACTGTAAAGTCAATGCTTTTTCACTCACTTGTCATCCCTGGTTTTACTTCACATTTTTTTTCTTCAGTCTATTATTAAGCATTAATTTTCAAATTACAATAGCGGGTATGCAGCAGAACTCATCATTCCTAGCTTATCTCAGTGGGTTTGTAGGAACATTCAAACTTTAATGTTAGCCTTTCATTTAGACTTCATTTTTTTTCTTGAGGTAAGGAGCTGGAAGTTCCTAAAAATACAAATTCCTTTATAATAGATACTTCACAAGTGTAAATTTTAAATTTATCACCCTCATCTGTACTTGCCCACACTCATCTCATTCAGTTACTTTAGTGGGGATAAAAGCCTACCAATGATATGCTGTTGTGTTTCAACCACTTTTATAAAAAGCTGGTTAAAGGAAAGCTGTGGATTCTTCAACACTGGAAGCAATAGGCCATCTTTTCTTTCTCTGGCTTGTTAATGTGCATCATGGTAGGTCTCAATAACATCTAGGTTATCAGGAGAGGTTAGAGGCTAACTGTTCAGAGATTGGGGGTACAGAGACAGAAAAGCCTAGGATCAAATCCAAACTCAGCCACCTAAATCCAGGGAGTTTGAACTTTGAATACTTTATTATTTATTACAGTAGATAATTGATGGTTCCAACCTGAGGAGTTATTGTGCAAATTAAATGTGATAAAGGGCAGAGAAAGAGCTAGAACACAGTCTAGCATATAGCAAGCACAATACTTTTAATTATATCCTTACTTTCTTACTCATCACCAAGGTTTGCAACCACCAAGAGTATTTGCTTCTCCTTTCTGCTCATTAGTTTTAATCAGATGCCAATTTCTGTTCTTTCAAACTCCATATCTAATGCAGCTTTAGTTTTACTCTGAATTAGGACTGCACGGATTATAGCAATGGTTGTTAAAGTGCGGTCCCTGGATTAGTAGCATCTTTCACATGGCAACTTGTTACGAATTTAAGTTCTTAGCCCAGAAATCTGTTTTAACAAACTCTGATACACCATAAAGTTTCAGAAACATCTTCACAGTGGACTCCCAAGGAAGATGGCATGCTAGTAGGATCCTAAACTCACTTCATCCCACAGATAAAACAATGTAACACTCACATCAGTGTAGATAACCCAGAAAATGAGCCAAAGACTGGTAGAACAGACTCTCCACAGCTAATTATAGAGAAAAGACCACATCAAAGAGTGTAGAAAGGGCAGAGACATAGTTGAGAGCTAGACAGAAGAACCGTCCATGGAAAGGAAGGACACCACTAGCACAGAAAGGGGAAAAACACAGACCCTCACACCAAGCTCCCCAGGTACAGGGAACCCACATAGGGAAGATGAATCTCCATAACTTTTGGCCTTGAAAACCAGAGGGTCCAAATATTAAGAGTTTTTATAATCAGCAGGGGTTAAAACCTAGAACTTTGAAAATCAGTAGGTACAGCTCTGAGAAAGCCCAGAGCAATTGGAAACTGAATACCTGCCCTTAAAGAGATAGTACAACAAACAGCTCCGTGGGGACATAGCATAGAAGCAGCAGTTTGAAAAACACTTAAGATACATGAGAAGAAGAGTTATATACTCATATTAAAGTGTACAAGAGGGGCAGGGATCACTGGGAGACTTCTCCAGGAACAAAAGGGCTTTCGGGTACCATTTCCTTCCCCTACTGCCAGCCTAGACACAGGGACACATGTGGGAACCAGCCAACACCAACACTCACTTCATAACTTGCTAACAGCCTGCCCTGCTTGTCACGTTTTCCTGCACACCTGCTTCCACCAATACATCCTTGGCCTGAACCCACCCAAAGCAGTGCCACAAGCCCAGCAGTGTGCAGGCAGCCCTGATAGGTTCCAGCACCACTCCACAGTAACTCGTGCCCCAAGGAGAAAAGAAGATAACCACAGATAGCAGTCTGACTGCTAAACTAGCTGTGGGCTGGGGGCAGACATTGGATCTGACCACAGGGCCTACCCACCAAACAAAGTTTCATAGGGGATAACACAGAGAAAACGCCCTGCAATTTGATGCTACTGCATCTCTGGTAAACATCTGGTTTGACTCAATGTAAGCCAATGGTAGCCTCAAATTGGCCCACTACCACCACAGGGACCAACCCATATCTATAATAGGCAAATAGTCCACTGTAGACAACTAGACTGAAGGCAAAGAGCAGTGCAGCAACTAGGCTGCATTTAACACACACTGGGAGATACCCCTAAAGGCCAGGTTCCAATGAACACAGGACACTGCACAATAGGACACTATAGAACCTCTTTTACATAAGGTCATTACTTTCAAAAGCAGGAGACATAGGTGACTTTCCTAATACACAGAAACACAGAATTAGAAAAAAAAAAAAAATGAAAGAAAGGACTATGTCCCAAATGAATGATCAGCCCTAAATCATTGTGAGAGACAAATGAAATGGAGATAAGTTAATATGACAGCTAGAGAATTTAAAGTAATGATCATAAAGTTATTCATTGGGCTTGAGAAAACAATGGAGGACATCAATGAGACCCTTAACAAAGAGACAGAATAGAGAAAAGAACCAATCAGAGATTAAGAACTCAATAACTGATATTAAAAATACAGATGACAGAATAAATAAAGTAGACTAGAGGAAGCAGAATATATCAACAACCTGGAGGACAGAGTAATGCAAAGTAATCAAGCTTAACAGGAGACAGGGGGGGAAAATAATAAAAATGAAAATAGACTTAGGGAACTCAGTGGCATCATCAAGCATAATAACATTTGCATTATAGGGATCCCAGAAGGACAAGAGAGGAAAATAAAAAAAAAAAGGACACCAAACTTATTTGAAAATATAGTATTTTAAAAACTCCCTAATCTGAATAAAACAAATTCAGAGCCAGTAGTCACAGAGAACCCTCAACAAAAATCAACCAAAGGAGGTACACACTAAGACATATAGTAATTAAAATGGCAAAAAGTAGAGATAAAGAGAATTTTTAAAGCACTAAGAGAAAAACAAAACAAATGAACA
Organism: Canis aureus; assembly: GCF_053574225.1. Classification (NCBI taxonomy): domain Eukaryota; kingdom Metazoa; phylum Chordata; class Mammalia; order Carnivora; family Canidae; genus Canis; species Canis aureus. Next base: position 2,324,469 of record NC_135613.1, read on the forward strand.
ATTACATACAAAGGAAACCATATAAAGCAAACAGCTGATTTTTTTAGCAGAAACTATGTAGCAAACTATGCATTTGAATGATATATTCAAAGTGCCAAAAGAAAAAACCTGCAGTCAAGAATACTCTCCATACAGCAAGACTATCATTCAGAAAAGGAGGACAGGGGGATCCCTGGGTGGCGCAGCGGTTTGGCGCCTGGCTTTGACCCTGGGCGCGATCCTGGAGACCCGGGATCGAGTCCCACATCGGGCTCCCGGTGCGTGGAGCCTGCTTCTCCCTCTCCCTCTGCCTGTGTCTCTGCCTCTCTCTCTCTCTGTGTGACTATCATAAATAAATAAAAATTTAAAAAAAAAAAAAAAAAAAAAAGAAAAGGAGGACAGATAAAGAGTTTCCCAAACACAAGTTAAGGGAGTTTGAGCACTAAACTAGCCCTACAAGAATGTTAAAGGGGACATATTGAGCTGGGGAAAAAGACCATAAGCAGGAATAAAAAGTAGGAACACAGAAACACTAAAAATAAGTGTATCTATGAAAATCACTCAAGGAATTCACAAAATAATATAGAATATGCCACCATATTCCTAAAACATAATGGGGAGAGGAGTAAACAGTGGGTTCAAACTCAAGTGATCATCAACTTAATACAGACTGTTAGATGTGTAAGATGTTATGTATAAACCTAATGGTAACGACAAATCAAAAACCCATAATAGCTAGCAAAAAATGAAGAGAAAGGAATCCAAACAGCCATAAAACAACAAAAAACAAACAAAATGGCAATAAATACATACCTACCAATAACTTGAATGTAAATGAACTAAATGCTCCAAGAGAAACAGGGTGATGGAATGGATAAAAATATCAAACTCATGGATGCTGCCTACAAAAGACTCATTTCACACCTAAAGACAAACATGTAGTGAAAGTGAAAGCATGATAAGCATTCATTATGCAATGGAAATGATTGGAAATCCAGGTGAATAACACTTACATTGGACAAAACAGACTTTACAACAAAGGCTTCTCTTTTTTCCATTAAACTTTTGTTTTAATGGGTCTCAAAATTAAACAAAGGCTTTAATAAAAGACAAAGAAAAACATTATAATCATAAGGGGAAAGTCCAACAAGAAGATTTAACAATTGTAAATGTTTTCGCTCCAATACAGGAGTACCAATTATATATAGCGGCTAATAACAAACATAAATGTAGTAATTAATAGTGATACAAAAATAGTAGGGGACTTGAACACCCCACTTACACCAATGGACACATCATCCAAGCAGAAAACTCAACAAGGAAACAGTGGCTTTGAATGACATTGTACCAGATGAATTTAAGAGATATATTCAGAACTTTCCATCCTCAAACAGCAGAATACATATTCTTTTCAAGTGTCCATTGAACCTTCACCAAAAGAGATCACATATCAGGCTACCAAATAGTCTCAACAAATTAAAAAAAGACTAAAGTCATAGTCATACCATACATCTTATACCTGAAGGCACTAGAAAAGAAGAACAAATTCAAAACCAGTAGAACAAAGGAAAGAAAGATTAGAGTAGAAATATCCAAATATAAACTTACAGAAAAAACAAACATGAATCTGGCAACTGATTCTTTGAAAAGATCAACAAAATTGATAAATCCTTAGACTAATTAAAAAAAAAAAAAGTGGTGATGGGGGACTCCAAAAGAAATCTCAAAAGAAAAGAGCAGAAATAACCTATATCTATCACATCCCAAAACTGAATCAAGAAGAAATAGTGAATTTAAGTTGACCAATTACCAGCAATGAAATTTAATCAGTAAACAAAATCTCCAGACAAACAAAGGTTCATGGCCAGATGGTATCACAGGTGAATTCTATCAAACATTTAAAGAAGTGATACTACCTAATTCTTCTTAAACTATTCCAAGGAACAGAAGACAAAGCAAGGCTTCCAAATTCATTCTATGAGGCCAACATTGCCCTGATGTCAAAAACAGAGACACAGTACAAACAAACAAACAAACAAACAAACTGAAAGCCACTATCTCTGATTGACATGTTTACAAAACCCTCCACAAGATATTAGCAAACTGTATCCAGCAATACTTAAAAAAAAATCATTCACCACAATCAAGTGAGATTTATCCCTGGGATGCAAGGGTGGGTAAATATTTGCAAGTAAATCAACATGGTACAACACATCACCAAGAGAAAAAAAATAAAACATGATCATTTCAATAGATGCAGAAAAAGCACCTGACAAAGTACAACATCCATTCACGATGAAAACTCTTAACATAGTGGGTTTAGAGGGAACATATCTCAACATGATAAGGACGATATATGAAAACTCATCATTGAGTCTAACATCATACTCAATGGTAAAATAACAAAACAAAACAAAACAAAACAAAAACCCAAAAAAACCCAAACACCTAAACAAGAAAACAACGGACTTGGGGATCCCTGGGTGGCTCAGTGGTTTAGTGCCTGCCTTTGGCCCAGGGCACAATCCTGGAGTCCTGGGATCAAGTCCCGCGTCAGACTCCTGGCATGGAGCCTGCTTCTCCCTCCTCCTGTGTCTCTGCCTCTCTCTCTCTCTCTACGTCTATCATAAATAATAAATAAATAAATAAATAAATAAATAAATAAATAAATATTAAAAAAAAGAAAACAACGGACTTTTCCCCTAATGTCATGAGCAATACAAAGATGTCTTCTTGTATCTCAACATAGTACTAGAAGTTCTAGCCACAGTAATCAGACAACAAAAATCAGGAATCCAAATCGGTAAGGAAGAAGTAAAACTTCTACTCTTTGAAGTAGAGATCATACTATATTTGGGAAAGCCTTATAGATTCTAACCAAAACCACCAGAATTGATAAATGAATTCACTAAGGTCACAGAATAGAAGAATCAATATACAGAAGTCTATTGCCTTTCTATACACTAGTAAAGAAGCAGTAGGCAGAAAGACAGTAAAACAATCCCATTTAAGAAGAAACTCAACTAAGGAGGTAAAAGACCTGATCTTCAAAAACTAGAAAACACTAAAGAAAGAAACTGACACAAATGGACAGATATCCATGTTCATGGATCGAAACAACAAATATCTTTAAAATAGCCATACTACCCAAAGCAATCTGCAGATTTAATTCATTCCCTCTCAAAATACCACAGCATTTTTCACAGAACTGGAACAAGTAATCCTAAAGTTTATATGGAACCACACGAGACCCCACATAGCCAAAGCAACCTTGAATAAGAACAAAACTAGAGGTATTACAATCCCCAATTTATTATTATTTTTTGACAATCCCCAATTTCAAGACATCCTACAAAGCTGCAGTAATCAAAGCATTACAGTACTGGCACTAAAACAAACATGTAGGTCAATGAAACAGAATAGTGAGCTCAGAAATAAATGCATGATCTTATCAATTTATGCTCGACAAGGGAGGCAAGAGCACACAATGGGGAATTAAGCCTCTTCAACAAATGATGTTGAAAAACCTGGACAGCAACACGCAGAAGAATGGAACCAGACCACGTTCTTACACCTTACACACACACACACACACACTAAAGAAACTCAACATGGATTAAATACCTAAATGTGAGACCTGAAACCATAAAAATCCCAGAGGAGAGAGAGCACAGGCCGTAATTGCTCTGACATCGGCTGTAGCAACATTTTTCTAGATATGTCACCCGAGGCAAAGGAAACAAAAGTAAAAATAAACTACTGGAACTATATCAAAATGAAAAAGCTTCTGCACAGTGAAGGAAACAACCAAGAAAACTAAAAGGTAGCCTATGGAATGGGAGAAGGTATTTACAAATGATATAACTGATAAAGGCTTAGTATCCAAAATATATAAAGAATGGATACTAATCAACACACACACACAAAAAAAAAAAAAAAAAAGAAAGAAGAAAAATAAGTAATCCATTTTTAAAAAGGGCAGAAAACATGAATGGATATTTCTCCAATAAGATATACAAATGCTCTACAGACACGTGGGAAGATGCTCAGCATCACTCATCAAAGAAATGCAAATCAAAAGCACAGTATCATCTCACACCTGTCAGAATGGCAAAAAAAAAAAAAAAAAAAAAAAGAAAAGAAAAGAAAAGAAAAAAGAAAAAAAGAAAAAGAAAAATAAAAAGAAAAAAAAAAAACAAAAAACCAAAACAAAAACCCACAAGAAACAACAAGCGTTCATGAGAACAATGAAGAAAAATAATACCTGTCTATTGCCGGTGGCAATGCAAGCTGGTGCAGCCGCTGTGGAAAACAGTATAAAAGTCCCTCTAAAATCAAAACTAGAATCACCAGATGATCCAGCAATTCCACTACCTGGTATTTATCCCATGACTACAAAAACACTGATTCAAAAAGATACATGCAGCCCTATGTGTATTGCAGCATTTTTTTTTACAACGGCCCAATTATGGAAGCAGCCCAAGGGTCTGTCCTTTTTTATTTCCTTCATTTATTTTTTTTTAATTTTTAAAGATTTTATTTATTTATTCATGAGAGACAGAGAGTGAGGCAGAGACACAGGCCGAGGGAGAAGCAGGCTCCATGCAGGGAGCCCGACGTGGGACTCGATCCCGGGCCCCGGGGTCATGCCCTGGGCCGAAGGCAGGTGCTAAACCGCTGAGCCGCCCAGGCTGCCCGGGTCTGTCCTTCAATAGATGAGTAGATAAGGAGGTGTGGTACGTGGGTCCGATGCATTATTAACTGGTCATAATGAAGCATGGAAGCGTGCCCCTTGCAACTACACGTCGGGATCCAGAGAGTGTAACGCTAAGTGAAATAGGTCAGAGAGAGACAAATACTCGGTGATTTCACTCATATGTGGAATTTAAGAAACCAATGAACCAAGGGGGAAAAGAGAAAAACAGACTCTTAATTGCAGGGAGCCAGCTGGTGGTTGCGGGGGGCGGGGGTATGGGGGGAGCTGGGTGAAACAGGAGAACGGATCAAGGAGCTCGCACAGCCCGCCGGGCACGGAGTAGCGCCTGGAGCGAGCCAGCACGCCGTGCACCTGAACCTGGCCTAGCTCTGTGCCTCGACTGTACTGGAATGAAAAGCACCACCCCTGCCTCCCCCTGCCTCCCCCTCACTCTCCTATGCAGACTGTCCGCTCAACAGCCTCTTCTAAATCTGGATCCGAATGTTTGTGTCCTAGATTCCCCTTACTTTAATATTTTTTAGGTGTACGAGGGGCCCCTGTGACACAGAGTAAGAGAATGTCCTCGACCTGTCACCAGAAGGCGACCACGCTTTGCCTCTAATTTTCCAACCGTATGTCCTCCTCCCTCTCTGTCCCCCTCAGCACCGCGGGACACACTCGAAGCTCTTCCCCTCTTGCTCGAGATGTGTGTCTGTAAGATCCCTGACCGAAAGCCTGCGGTCACTCGCGATCCTGAACAGGGCCTTTCCCGTGCAGTGGGAGCCGCACCCGCTCCCGGGCGCCTGCTTGCCAGCAGCGCTGTGCTGGCATCTCTCGCAAGCCTGGGGCAAAGGCCTCCCCCCTACCCCGTCGGGGCGCCAGGAGAAGGGAGTCCTGCCTTGCTGACTCCCGGGGCCCCCACGTGGCGGGGCCCGCGGAGCACCTGCTGACAGCAGCTGCACCCTGGGGCGCTGGGTGTCTCTTCATTTTGGAGACTTTAGAAAAGCGGCACTGGTACGAGAACATGCAAGCGTTGTGTCCTGGCAAGACCTCCTCCCTGGACTCGGGCTCTGCAGGCCAGGAACGCTCACGACACGTCTCGGGGACTTGCCTGCACCCTCCCGGGGCTCCCGGAGGCCCCACATGAGTGCTGGTGAAGCACGTGCTCGGGCCCGGGGGCGCAGGAGGGGGTCCCTGCTTCTTGCTGATCTGAGGTCGCAGGGAGACAGAGGACGGCGTCAAAGGAACAGGCACAACGAATTCGGGGGGAAAACTCGCCACCTCTGACCTTGGGGAACACGGCAGGTGCATCCGTGACCACAGGGCCCGCGGGAGCCGGGGAGGGCCTACCACCCCAACGTCGTGGAAGCCAGGGGGCCCAGTCTGAGCGTCGCCTACCACTTGGCTCAAGGGTCCCCTGAGCTGGCACTGAAACCCCAGGTGAGGGGGACACAACCGGTGCCTATTTTCAGGCACAGTTTCCAAGCTCTGGATGGGGGAGTCCTGCCATCAGGAAACACACCGCCGCCTTTTCATTCTTGGCTTCGCTGCTGAGTAACCTGCGTCCGGTTGCTCAATACGGATCCGATGGATCGGGTCGGATTAAGTGAGAAAGGGGCCTGCGGGGGATGCAGCTGGGCTGGGCCATTCAGGGCTCCTTGGGGCAGGAGACCGGACGGGCCGCGAGGCTCCTCTCTGCCAGCACCTTTCTCACTGGCACCGGCTCCGAAGATCGACTGATCTTCTGTGGGATCCCCTCCCTGCGAGCACAGTCAACGGCCCAGCACCTTCATGCAAGGCGAGCACAGCTCTTCCCGCCCTGCGTGTCTCGGCTTCAGTCACCGACGAGAGCGACTTCTGGAAACCCACGAGCCACAGCGCGCGGGTCGGCCTGCCTGTGACTTTTTATTTTTTATTTTTTATTTTTTTTAATTTTTATTTATTTATGATAGTCACACACACACAGAGAGAGAGAGAGAGAGGCAGAGACACAGGAGGAGGGAGAAGCAGGCTCCATGCAGGGAGCCCGATGTGGGATTCGATCCCGGGTCTCCAGGATCGCGCCCTGGGCCAAAGGCAGGCACTAAACCACTGCGCCACCCAGGGATCCCTGCCTGTAACTTTTTAAAATTATTTTTATATTATTTTATTTATTTATTTATTTGCTTGCTTGCTATTTATTTATTTATTTAATTTATCTATTTATTTATCTATTTATCTATTTATTTATTTTCTGCCTGCGACTTCTAACAAAGAGCGGAGGGGGGTGTGTTGAGGCAGAGATCCCTCCCCTTCAGCAGTGAATAGTGTCCATTCGGAGCCGGAGCTCATCGGGCATTCTAGAGTGGGGTGACACATTCCTTTACTCCCTCACTGACCTAGCAGGTGTTTGCTGGGCGCGCCAGGAACGCTGGCGGCCTCCCCGGATGGAAAGCTGGCCCGCACTCAGGCGGTGATAAGACCTTTCATGGGAGCAGGAACTCCACTGGCTTCTTCCTTGCAAAATGTATCCTCAGAACCGTAAGCAAATAAGGTCATCGGCGCCTCCGGGCCCCCGAGGACCGACTGGAGGCCCCCCGGGGGCCAGCCCGCCCCTTCCCCAGGCGCCGCAGCTTCTCCTTGGCCTGCACGCACCCTGTCACCCACAACCTCTTCTCACCCCTGCTCTTAGCAGCCCTGCTGAGCTCGTTCCCCGTGGAGCCTAGTGCTCGGGTGTCCACATGGCCTCGGGCCCCCGATCCCTGGGAGCCCCTGACGCACCCTGCACCTGGGTGCCACGGCCCCCTCTGCTTCCCAGCACCCCTTCCCCCTGTCCGAGTCGTCTAGCTGGACAACTGAACAACCACGACCGTCCATGTGCTTCCATCCCTCGGACACTGGAGAGTGGCACTGAGCGCCATGGAACTCTAGCCTCGGGCAACAGCAAGACAGATTCAATACTTTGAACGGGGTCCAGACGTAATTTGAAGTGTCTGGGGTCCAAGCAGGACCAACGAACATCCGCGCGCTTCATCGTGAGGGCCTTTCCTTCGCCACTGGGCATCTAAGCACAAGGAAGAAACAGCCGCTCGCAGGGACACGCGGCCCCTGAGTGCCAGCCTCGCTGTCGTGGCAGGAGATGGAGGGACACACGGTATAAACCAAATAAACCATTTTAAATTGAGCAGTGGCTCCAAGCCCAGGACTAGGGCTGCCGTAACAGCAACAGTCTATCAACTTCTAGAGGTTTCAGATGCATTCTGAGCTAGGTGGTTCGCGACTCTCAGTTTTCATTCAATTCTCACTACACCCAATCGTTTTTACGGAACGATTATGATTCCCATTTTGGAGATGAGAAAACTGAGAGCGACTGAGGAGACCTAAGATGCCAGAGTTGTATGGCCATCGAACAAGGCCAGCGCCACGACTCGAGATTTCTCTGAAGCACGAGCTACAAAGGTAGATTTCTCCTCGGTATCCTGGGTCGGACACAGTGATTATCCTGGCAACCGGGCCCCACGCCAGGAGGAACACTTCTCGAGTGCCACCGAGCTAGCGCTTTCCCCGGGACAGTCGGCCGTCCTTAGTGAAAAGCCTCGTCTGCAATATCGTGTGCAGCCCACCGTCGCGGGCCAGAGCGATGCATCATCACTAACCCAGGAGCAACTGCACGTTCCTGCTTTAACATGCTTTCAGGTAAGCAACGGGGGTGCTTCCTGTACGTGCCAAGTGCCAGCTCCCTCGCACTGTGCCCTCACATCACCAGTCTCCCCGCCCTAAGACCGGCACTCGGTGCCTCCGAAAAAGCCCCCGTGGAGACCCTTCTAAGCAAGTGGATTCCCCTCCTGTTCCCCAGTGTTCCTGATGTCCCCTCCTGTGAAGCACACCGCTCTGCTAGGTAGGCCTCGGCACCCCGTTCAACCTAGAAGAAACCTATGCTCGGTCTGTCCGACGGGCGCCAGGCCCACCGCAGCTCACCGAGATATAACCTCATCACTGCAGCAATAACGACAAACAGATACAAAAACCTACAAAAGAACACCTGGGCTTTCTCCATCTTCCTCCGAGGCACTGTAGGGCGCCGAGACACCACTGACTGGGGGGAGAGAAGATGCGGTTTTGTTCAGAAAAGTAGGCTCCTGAGCTGTCACCTGAGCGTGTGACTCGGCAGGCGATGGCCTCACACAAAGGCTTCCAGTGTAGGGGACTCAGGGCTGCTGCAAGAGCTGCCTTCTCTGCGGTGGTCACCGAGGATCGCTGTGCCCTAATGCACACTACTGTGCACCGTCCTCGGTTCTCTGTTCCTCTGTTCCCCGATTTCTGAAACAGCTGAAGAACGGCAGTGTGAGCAACCCCAGGGCCCTGCTGTGCGCCCGAGGCAGTACGCCCAGCCCCGGCCACACGGGCTGGAGTCGAGGGGCTGCTGCGGCCCAGTGTGCGCTCCTCCACCGCAGCCCGTCCAGGCCGCGGCCTTCGGCTTCACACCCAGGACCTGCTCCTTCACTGCTTCAGCAAACGACGTGGCCGTCCTGGAAGCTCCATTAGAGCATGAGTTGGAAAGGAAAGAAGATCTGAGAGAGGTGTCTTCCGTGAGGGCGTCCAAGAACGTGCCGTCTGCAGCTCAGTGGCATGGGTGCCGGTCTTGCCCCTTCACCCAACACCCGCTTGCGATGAAACCTGGGGCACGTTATTTAACTGTGTTGAGTTTCCTCGTCTGAAAAATGCATATGGTCGATTTGTCAGCAATGTGGGGGTTACGGGGTCCCAGCCACACCCCCGATCCTGCAGAGCTGAAAATCCAGATATTCGAAAAGCTCGACTTTTGATAATCTACTGTTGACCAGAAGTCTTATGATGACATCAACAGCTTTTAACACGCGTCCTGTAGGTTATGTGTATCGTATTCCATAGTCTTATGATAAAGTAAGCTAGAGAAAAGAACCTGTTATTAAGGAGCTCAGAAGGAAGAGAAAACACACTTTCAGTATTATATTTGCTGGAAAAAGTCTGCATACGAGCGGACCTGCGCGGCATAAGCCGTGTTGTTGAGGGACACCTAAGTTCTCCGAGTGTTGTGAGAATTTAATGCGTCATAGGACTTCCATAATCCTTTTCCCAGTGTTTAGTTACTCAGCTACGTTTGCCTTCAACCTCCCCCACCATGGCCAACGGCAGCCACGCACCACAGTCGCAGAGCACGGGGTTGCTAGCAGCAGAGACACGCCGCGCAGGCCCGATCTCCCCCTTAGCCCAAGGACGTCTCCCTGCCGGCTCACGCGGGGAGCTGTGCCCGTCGACTGATGGCAAGCTGGGCCTGTTAGCACTGAGGGGCTTGTGGAGGGCCACGGCGAAGCATCTCAGCCTTGGTTAAGTGCATCTGACACAAGAGGATAAAGCACGACATCTCCATTCTCATTAAGAGATAACAGATGGACTTCCCTAGGATCCTTTTTTTTTTTTTTTCTTTTTAAGCTTAATTTCACTTGCTTAAATCTTTGTCTGATGAGATGGCATCCTGAGAATGATTTAAATTGTTCTCCTGGGAATGATTATTTCTTTTTCTTTATTAGGACCTCCTCCCTATAGATTCTGTTGTCCTCGGTGATTTTAATCTCTGACTTGTCCAAATACAATAAATCTCCCTTTAATTTTTTTTTTTTTTTTTTTTACCCCAAGACCTGGTCTGCGGCTTTGGAAGATAAACATTACATGATGGGCTAAACACTAAAAACCAAATCAAACAAGTTTCTAAGCCATTTTCATGTGACTCCAATTTGTCCTAAAGTTCTCTGTGATCTTATTTCTATTTTCTTTTATGATTTAGAGGGAAAAAATGGCTTAATTGTGCTTTTAAAGTTCCTTGATTTATGCTCACCTCAGCTTATATATTACAGCTAATAATTAAAGGTTTTTTTCTTCTTTCTTTCTTTCTTTCTTTTTTATTTTATTTTTTTTATTATTATTTTTTTGGGGGGGTATGTTCTTGCTTGCTGGTGCTAAAGAGGTTACAGGCAAACATTCCAAGGAAAGCAGACTGATATCTAAGTTCACAGACCCACATTTCTTGAGATATTTGACCTCCTGAGTTAAACTTCCTTATTGGCCAAAATATGCCTATGTGGTTTGTTTAGTTTTCAGTCTCTGGGTAAAAATTAATTAGGTCATGAATTAAGAGTTGGCGATGACTCTCATTGTTTCAACAGAGTCTGATATATTTTAAACCCGGTGAGGTTCACAGACAAGCCGAGGGTCTTTACGTGGGCAGGGCCATTCTGTATTTGCTGCTTACGTGAAACCACCTGTAAAACTGAATCTGGGACATATTTGAGTGATTTATCTCAAGTCACAAAGAAAATTAACCGGTCTACACTTGATAGATTTTGTAATCTGATTATTATAGTGCATTTATTAATGACAAAAATCATTTCTACTTTAAAAATGACCTTGCCTAATTATCTTACTGGTACACATGGAGGCTTGTTTTTCCTTTTTCATGTTTATCATGATCCATTTTTAAGTGTGATCATACGTTCATGGAAGGCGTTCCATCATCGTACGTTTCCACACGGAACTGCTTGTGGTCCCGACACGCGTCATCTTCCTCACCCCTCTGTCTTTCTTTACGGATATCTCAGCAGATTTCCACTTACCCTTTCATGTGCAGGTGCTTCCAGGAGCTACAAGAAGGAAAACTCCAAGAGGAACAGGGATTTTGTCTCTTTTGCTCGCTGCTATATCCCCAGTCACTGGAAGAGTGCTTGGCAAGTAGTACAGACTCAATAGATAATTATGGAGTGAACGAGCCAGCGGATGTCTTCTCAGACTTGGGTTGGTGCCCTGTCACCCTGGAGTTAACAGCTCATTCCCTGGGAGCATCTGCGTTTGTGTCTGTCCTCTTACTGGTCTATGATTCCTTGCAAATGAGTCTTTAGTTTCCTGATTGTCCCTGAGATGTGTCTTACCCACCTGCTCTGCATATTCATTTACTTTTACTCCTCAGGATGGACTGCTATAGATCCTTATAATTACGACCTCCTCGATGAATATTAAGTAAAAGCATCCATCTCATTAAAAAAAAAAAAAAGTGTCGCGGATTAAGGCTAACTCACCTAGGTTGTATTCAATACGAGGAGGTTCTTTAAAAAGTAATTACTGCCTACATATTTTAAGGAAAAAGTGATCCTTTAGAGCATTTGTATAAAGCTCTAAAGTAATCTAAATGTATACCGTTTTTCTCAGAGGCATAAGGCAATAATATGTCTTCAACATTGTAAATTACAAAAATTTCATGTCTGTCCCTCTCCAGATGGGGTTAACATTTCTAATAAACAGGTTGTTCTATCCCTTAATCTTATCAAGAGGAACCTGCAACCAGAATAACACGCCAGGGAAGAGAATACCACTTCTAAACCAGGAAAGATACCAGTTTCCAAAGAGCATCCTCTCTCTACAACCCTCTACTTGGTAGAGTTGAAGTTACCAATCAACCTGACTGCATGTTCTCTGCTTGCATGCAAGGTTCTTATAAAAAAGATATATTTTTAACTCTTAAATCTTTACTTTTTTGCACAGTGTTTCTATTTGTTTGTTTTTTAATAAGGCTCCCTAGAGGACACTTCCCTCATATCCAAGAACAAGGAAAAGCTGTGCTCTTCCTCAAAGCATGGATTACTCTTGTATGTCCAGCAAAATTAACTGGGTGTCTCAGAGATGTGTGCCCTGATTTCACATTACCTATGAAAACAGAGCAGGTTTTAGAGAGAATAAACAGCAGATTTTAGGTCCCACATTTTACATTTGTCATCTTTACACTCTATATTATATGTATGCCCATGAATTTTTCTTAATGTTGATTTTTATTTCCTTATTCATATCTCCAACTCCTTTAAGAATGTATTGTCTCCCTTGAATCGGTGTCGACTGTAAAGGTCTTATCAGGTCCTTTATGGAAAGAACATCAGAAAATATGCAAAATGTATTTTGTTTGGAAATAAAATGAATACTATGTTCCTTTTGCATGTTTGGTATAATAAAATATTGGTGAGGCAGACAGAGTGCAGATTCCCAGAGATGGTTTAGCCCTAAATTCCACCATATAGCTATTGTTTAGAGACTCAACAGAAACGCCATTACCGGGCAAAGAAGGTGTGTTCACTGAAAATTGACTGAAAGGCTAACATGTTATTTTAACAACCCTAGAACATCCTTCTAAAAAATAATAGAAAAAGTCACAGTTTCACATGTAATTTACGAAAGCAATTATATTGAAGTCACAGTTTTAATAGTCCATGGTTATTGTGTATTAAGCCCTAAAAACAAAACAAAAAATCATCTATAATTTCATCTCTTCAAAATAATATGTATCAATAGTACAAAGTTTCCTTCTGGGTTTTCTGTCTGCCTAGGCACATATGCAGGCATGTGGTCTAAATACGTGAACCAAAATAAATAAATAAATAAATAAATAAATAAATAAATAAATAAATAAATAAACAAACAAACAAACAAACAATAGTTTCTATACTGTATATAACATTTATGTTTGGTACATTTGTTTAAATTGTGGTGTACAGTTTTTAAGTTCTATTTTTTTTTTTACCTACCCTGTCATACGAAATCTTTCCCCGTATTTCAATACCCAAAACATTACTTGTAATGGCTGAATAATAGATACATGATATAAGACTATTTGGATATAAGAATGTTTCCTTCCCACATACATTGCGACCTTTGGTAATTGACCACTGGGCAAGTTATTTCTTATTGAGATATTTCATTCAAAGTCTCCGTGGGAACAATAAAATAGGTTCCAATGTCAAAATATCTGATGGAAACAGGGATCACATTAACCATGTGATCAGGAGGCAAAAATTGAACCCGGTCACACAAGGAAGAAATTAAATCCAGGCACTTACTAATTTCAGTAGCAATGATTGTTATGTTGTGCCATACACTTAATTCTCTGTCAAGTGGTGTTGCCAGCGTTATCTTTCCATCATCTGCATTAATGTTGAACTGTCTCTCCAGGTCAGTGTGCCGGTCGATGGAAAACCTACAAAACAGATACATCTGTAATCTACTTCAATGTTTATATGATCCATATATTCCACAGCAGACCTTTAGTAATCCTTGGAGAGTCATAGTTGTGAAGTCAAATGGATTGGGAAACTCGGTGGCATCATAATTTGTGAAATAAAATGACTGAATGAGGCACAAGAAACTTAATAATTATTGTCCAAGGAGTAATTAGCCACATATGCCACGTGGAGGTCATAAACTGCCATCAGTTTCAATAGGTAGCATCTTCAAAAACGGATGCTGATGAAGAGTTAATTGGACAATCCATCACATTTATTGGACAGCTTATGATAATTAGCAGTTGCCACAAACTATCACAGAAAACAATAAACTCAAGCCCAAAGCAGGATGATGCTGGGCAGCATTTTATTTATGGCAGTTCAAAGGAAATGTGTGTTTATGTTAAACACATATTTGACTAGACAACATGTATGTGTTGTTCTTGTGGCTGCTGGTTTGTTTTGTTTTCACGTTAAGTACATATTTAGAATTTCTACTAGTTTCTGTCCATAGACATAAGAGGGTGGCTGATTCTCTAGTAAGAATTTTTGAAGTTTGGAATAGATATTTGAGCATCTTTGTTACACTACAGTCTATGAAATTAACAGTTTTTAAGTGCACAGGTTAGTTGTTCCCCTTTTGAGGAAACTCTTTCAGATAAGACACCATTAAGGTATTTTGTGTCTAGAACCAATGGCTTCTCATGAACACTAGGCATCAAGATAACACAGGAATTATTTTTTCCCCAACATTTATAGCTATCCTCTTTATACATCAAGATCTGTGTTTTGGTTATGCAATGCTGAATCCAGTAAGCTAAGCGTCTTGAGGAACACAAGACATATTTAGAAAAAAAACGGCCCATATATAAGCAGTGAAATAAACTAACACAGGATAGAATGGAAACGGGACCACTTATCACGGGCCAAGCACAGGGCTAGATGCCTCTTCCTTCTTCTGTCCTGCTCTCTTTGCTTTCTCATAGAATGAAGGAAGGGTGTTGTGGACTGAAGGTTTGTGTCGCCACAAAATTCATAGGTTAAATTCCTAATGCGCAGTATGATAGTATTTGGGAATGAGGCCTTTGGGAGGTAATCAGGGTAACATGAGGTCATGAGGGTAGGCCCCATGATAGGATTAATGCCTTTATGAAAAAAAGGAGGAGGCACAGGATGTCTCTGCTCTCCACCAATGAGGATACAATGAGAAGACAGTCATTCTATCTCTATCACTTATGTATTGCTGTTTGGGGGATAATTAATAGATTCACTGAACCTCAACTTTTTCACTGATCCAATATGGCTACAGACTAAAAATAAGCATAAATAAACCTCTAAGATACGTTCTAAAAGGACCAGAGATGTGTTTATCATTACCATCATCACACTCACTGGAATCACCATGTCAGATTACATGAAACTTTAACAAACTTTCCTACTTGGGAGGGGGTAGAGAAGGCCCCTTTTTTAACAGCTTGTAAATAGCATAAAACTGGAGAAACATCTGGGTGTCGTTTAAGTCTCATAACTCTAACAGGTGCAGATATTTTTCCCATTTTCTAAAGTTCCAGTTCATGACTGATTTTATGGGGTGAGTCATGAGAATTTATAAAATAGGCTATAAATACAGCCCTTTAGTAAGATCACAGGTAAGAATGTCATAATATTATGAGATTACACAATGGGAAGAACTTGATGGGGGAAAAATGGCTTTGTTGAGATTCAGTTTAAAATCTACCTCAACTATTTCAAGAAGCCAGCCCCTTGCTGCCTGTGTAGACATTTCAGACATTTTATTGCCTAGTAGACTTTATGATAACGGTTCCTAAGAATTGCCAAATGTTCCCAGAATCCTGACTCAATAGAATCAACAAGAATGCACATGCAGAAGAATGAAACTAGACCACTCTCTTGCACCAGACACAAAGATAAACTCAAAATGGATGAAAGATCTAAATGTGAGACAAGATTCCATCAAAATCCTAGAGAAGAACACAGGCAACACCCTTTTTGAACTCGGCCATAGTAACTTCTTGCAAGATACATCCACGAAGGCAAAAGAAACAAAAGCAAAAATGAACTATTGGGACTTCATCAAGATAAGAAGCTTTTGCACAGCAAAGGATACAGTCAACAAAACTAAAAGACAACCTACAGAATGGGAGAAGATATTTGCAAATGACCTATCAGATAAAGGGCTAGTTTCCAAGATCTATAAAGAACTTATTAAACTCAACACCAAAGAAACAAACAATCCAATCATGAAATGGGCAAAAGACATGAACAGAAATCTCACAGAGGAAGACACAGACATGGCCAACACGCACATGAGAAAATGCTCTGCATCACTTGCCATCAGGGAAATACAAATCAAAACCACAATGAGATACCACCTCACACCAGTGAGAATGGGGAAAATTAACAAGGCAGGAAACAACAAATGTTGGAGAGGATGCGGAGAAAAGGGAACCCTCTTACACTGTTGGTGGGAATGTGAACTGATGCAGCCACTCTGGAAAACTGTGTGGAGGCTCCTCAAAGAGTTAAAAATAGACCTGCCCTACGACCCAGCAATTGCACTGCTGGGGATTTACCCCAAAGGTACAGAGCAATGAAACGCCGGGACACCTGCACCCCGATGTTTCTAGCAGCAATGGCCACGATAGCCAAACTGTGGAAGGAGCCTCGGTGTCCAACGAAAGATGAATGGATAAAGAAGATGTGGTTTATGTATACAATGGAATATTACTCAGCTATTAGAAATGACAAATACCCACCATTTGCTTCAACGTGGATGGAACTGGAGGGTATGATGCTGAGTGAAGTAAGTCAGTCGGTGAAGGACAAACATTATATGTTCTCATTCATTTGGGGAATATAAATAATAGTGAAAGGGAATATAAGGGAAGGGAGAAGAAATGTGTGGGAAATATCAGAAAGGGAGACAGAACGTAAAGACTGCTAACTCTGGGAAACGAACTAGGGGTGGTAGAAGGGGAGAAGGGCGGGGGGTGGGAGTGAATGGGTGACGGGCACTGGGGGTTATTCTGTATGTTAGTAAATTGAACACCAATAAAAAATAAATTAAAAAAAAAAAGAATCAACAAGAATGCATTCAACACCAAGTGTAGACCAGGCACAGGCTAGATGCCTCTTCCTTCTTCTGTCCTCCTCTCTCTGGTTTCTTATAGAATGAAGAAAAGAAAAATGAAACCCTTAGAGGACATTTCAAGTAACCTAACTAGTAAATACCAGAACCAGAATGAATATTCATGTTTGATTCCCTCTGAAGTCCATGTATACGTCAGCTAGTACAGGAAGGGCCGACCTTATTCACATATAAAATAGGGGTGATGGGGTATCTGGGTGGTTAGTTTAAGCATCTGGCATCGGCTCAGGTCAGGATTTCAGGGTGCCAGGATCAAGCCCTGCATTGGGCTCCCTCCCAGTGGGAAGTATACTTGTCCCTCTGCCCCTCCTTCCCCTCATCCTCTCTTTCTCTCAAATAAATAAATAATATCTTTAAAAAAATAGGGATGATATTAGTACTAGATAATAGGATTGCTGTGAAGACTGGGAAGAGATGGTTAGTGTGGCATGCTTTGTCAACACTTGTGTGTGTGGACCTCTAAATATCAGGGATCAAGGGCTCTCACACCCTCTGTGTAACAGTGACATCATCGAATGTCACCTGTGTACTCAATTTTCCGAACCCAAAATTGTGATTATTTTTATTTTAGAATGCAACCAGTTTGAACATCTTACAGATGTCTACATTATATATATGCATATATATAGAATTCTTTAGTATAGCATATATTATATATGTATTACAATATATATGATTTCATATACTGAAATATATCTAAGGAAATATGATTTATTAAATAAGATGATAAAGAATTAGATCTCTCCAGGAAGCTAGGGAATAAGAAGCCTCCATTTCCCATCTGTTTTTTTTTTTTTTTTAATTTATTTGTCAGAGAGAGAGAGAGAGTACAAGTAGGGGGAGCGGCAGGCAAAGGGAGAAGCAGGCTCCCTATTAAGCTAGGAGCCTGATGCAGAACTCGATCCCAGAACCCCGGGATCCTGACCTCAGCCAAAGGCAGACACTTAATCGGCTGAGCCACCCAGATGCCCCAAAACCTCCTGATAAGTGTTCAACCCACTTTATTTTCTAGAAAACTCTGCTCTGCCGCTTAAGGGCATGCCCTGAGTTTCTAGCTGTTTATTCTTAGGCTACCAAGACGGTCCAAGGTGGTAAAGTCCACACCCATTCATCATCTCATCATAAAGAACATGGGCCCTCGTCTCACTACCTGAGTTCATGTTCTGATCTCATCACTTGCATAGGTGGAAGTTAGTCACGCCATTCATCTGCCTGTGTCTTTGCTACTTAATCTGTAAAATGGGAATTACAATAGGTTTTAATGAGGTAATGCATACCAAGCACTTACTATTACAGGACCTGACACATAGTAATTGCCCAATAAATCTGTATTTAAACATCTGTAATGTTTCACTACTTATTTGGACATGATAATAAGTTTCTCCTGATGGTTCCCTATCCCCCCTCTGGTCCAAAGTAGCACCCCTTTCACTTCTTGGCTCTCCTGTCCCTCAACAAGTTCATCCGGGTTCTCATGTCAGTAGAAGCAAACACATAAAAGATGTCAGCTTCAGGGATGAAAAATAGAGCCGAGAAGGGAGAGCAAGTGGGGGCATCATACCTGCACCTCTGGCACCTTTCGTTTAGGTGTTTATTTTTTTACCAACTTTTCTCTGTCTCATGAATTCACCATTGCAGATTCAAAGACTTCCTGGACACATTCAATTTTGTATTAACATCAAACAACATATGATCTTTTTTTAATGGCAGTTAAGATTAACTACATTTTTGACATTTTTATAATTTTGTTACATAGCTAACGATCACACTAAAAAGAAACCGAAAGCACACCACGTTCAGGAATGTTCTCGGGAGGTGCTTGCTCCACCCTACGTCCCCACCACACACACACATTCCAGGGCCACCCACTGCATCTCTGGCTGCAAAGAACCAGCTTGCTTGCCTCTGGTCCTCTGAGCTCCCAGCATCCATATCATCGCCTCTCCTCCCACCCACTCACTCCACCATACGATATGGTCACATCAGCAGCAATAAAGGTCAACACTCACATCAGAAACTAATACAGGCTCTTTCCTTAGGTTGATTAATGGAAAATCATTCCAAAAAGTCCAGAGTGAATTAAGAAAGCAAACTTGGGGTAACAACTGAAACTTGAGGATCCAGTGTACTCTGTAAAGTCTCAAAATGCCACAGTTTTGGCTAGACATCTGGGAAGTAGACCCATAAGCCACTCTGTTTCCTGGGATTCCCTGTGAGTATCTGAGCAGCAGCACATAAGTGGAAGAAGCAAAATCAGAGAAATGAGAACCTCTAGCAGAATCTCACTCAAATTATGTAACTATTCATAATCTCACAGACTCCTCTGTAAATAGGAGGGAATATCTTCCTCACAGAGTGGTGCTTTGCAGTAAATGAGTTGATATATGACTCACATTAGGCAAATAAATAAATGAGCAATAAAATAAATGATGAACCAATTCTTCAATCTGTAAGAGATGCCTTCAAGCCCAGACTTAACTGTAGACATAAATTTCTGGAAGTGGAAATATATAAATAAGGACGATCATTCACATCCCTCTGGAAAGGGGGAATTTCACACGTGACACTAGAGAGCTATCCTAGAACCCTTTGCGATGTCCATCGCTACCAGTCCTCACCTCTGCACGATACCTGCTACTCCTCTGAGTACCTCCATGGAGCACAGGCTCTCGACTGATGGAATGAAGGGCTATTCTGGGTTTCACAGCTCACAGCTCACCCACATGTGAGCTTCTGCATGTGACCTGAGCCACTGTCTCCTCAAGGATGTCCTTTCTATTTTCTACAGTTAAACATCTGCCGGACTTTCACTCTCCTTGGGACAAGGAGAAATTTTTGATTCATGTATTGTAGTATCACGTTGGTTGGATCTTGCACTGCAGTTACTCAATGACTCATTGTGGAAAGGATGTACAATACAAATATCTATCAAGCACGGATTGTTACTATGTGTGAAATATGGCGCTAAGGAAATGTAAGGAAAAAGAATCCATGGGTTAGGGAAAGAATGAAAAATGAGAAAGAACTATTTTGTTCATGTTATATCTACTGAAAAATTCAATGCTTCCTAATTCATGTCTTCAAAGTCACAGGATCTGTATCTCTGGTACTGAAGTCTCCATTCTAATTTCTCAAAAATATGCATGTTTTGGATTTGCTGTTCCTTTGCAGAATTACTTAAAATGTGTTAGACAAAAGATCTCGTTTTTTGAGAATAGAATACACTTTGGAGAGTCATCTTCCTGCCAGAGTAAGAAGGAACTTCTTATTAACACAGTGGGAAGTGGCATGTGAGAAAATGGGCTCCTTGGGTCATGTTAACATCAATTCTAATGATGGAAGTTTTGGAAATAGACATTCTCCGTCTAGTACAATGAATATGTTTTAGAAGCCCTATTTAAACTTTCTCATTTTATTCCAACAAATTCCCTGGTTTGCTTCCACAGCACTGTTTCACTAACCTACAGTACTATGTCTTGCAAGTAAATGGCAAGAACTTCTATCATCTTACTCTGTGAAATTAAGGCTACAGATGCAAGAAAAGACTTACCTAGATGCATAGCATCTTGTGTGGAGATTCATTCAACCTACAGTATTCTGACCATGAGCACAAACTGTGTCACCAGTTTATCCAACTAAAGGGATCTTGTAGGGTTCAGAAGTAAATATAAGGAAATACCAATGGTGAAGGGGCTGAGAATATATCAAAGTGGACAACGGATAGCCTTGTGTGGGAAACAGCATCCTATTCTGCATGCTGCTCCCGTTTTATATTGAATGGCCATTAAATCACCTGAGTAATATGTTTCCTCCATTAACACAGTTCAACTATTTATACTCCATACCAACATTAGGCACCAAAATCCAACTTGTGTGTTTTGTTGTCCATATCCAAATATTTTACCTACATGCTCATCTAAAGCATCTTCAACCTCCTCTTACCAATCGCACCACCAACACTATGTACAGAGGCCCTCTATCCCCCGTTCAACTGTGGATCCGTGGTCTGTAACAATGGCAAGAACATTTTAAGCATTTTTATAACTAAGGTCCCAAAGCCAGGGAGTATTCCGTTTCTCTGCCAGTGACTTCGGTGCAACATGAGCAAACTGTGCAAGGTAAACTGTGGAGTGTACACAAGGAGCTCCACCGATTACCTTGACAATCAGATAAAGTGATAACAGTTTTCCTTAAAAAAATTAGCCCAGACTGTATTCTTTCCACTATAATATTTGTGAAACGCCTGCTGATTTTCCCAGGAAATGGCGCTTCCATTCCTAACTTCTCTGTGAAGCCACGTGATATAGCCAACCCTCAGTTTCTTCATCTAAAAATGAGAACAACACGATTGTCTTTTTTTAAAGGTTAAGGTGAGTCCCAAATTAGGTAACGTGTTCTAAATTTACTCACACCTTTTAAAAGTGGTTTTACACTGAGCCTTTATCATTATTTCCAGAAGGGACTCTGCCAAATCTCTAGGTATTTTTAAACAATAGCGACATATTTGAAAGATTCTGGTGTTTGGTGTTGGTATGGAGAAAGACACAATGTTGTCATATTTCGACTTGCTTGTTTTCACCTAAAGAGTGAAGCAGATGCACCCAACACAATCATCCTCTGGTACCTTTTACTTAATTTAGGGTCAAATATAGAAATCTCAGATTCCAAATCTGTCAGTTCATAGGAGATCCTGTTTTCTGTGTGTGTGTTTTGTTTTGTAGTTCCATTTTTATCTTGGAAAAATAGAGACCAAAAGCCAGAGTCTTGTGTACAACTTTCTTTAGTCACAGAACCAAAAAGAACAACAACAACAACAAAATAATTCTTTAGAGTAAATCCCAGGCAAAATTTGATGCATGGTTAATACTTCAATATTTATATAATCTCTTTGGAGAAATTCTAATTGTCTGAGTCATCAAAATAATCATTCATAACTGAAAACTCTAAACATGATATGATTGTAAAAATATGGGGGAAAAGTAGAATGCAGCTTTACACAATGTGAAGGGATTAAAGGCAACATTTTTATTCCTTTTTAAAATTTCAATAAAGATTTAGTGGCTGCTTCATGGAGCCAAGTGAGATGCTAAATGTTTGAATAAAAACTCTCTTCTTGGACACATCGGTGTGACCTTATTGCTTACAATGAAAAGTGGCAAGCTGTGTAATGAAGTAATGTTCACACTGCAGTGAGCTAAGTGAGTTAAGCCAGCCTGGGACCGAGTGAGGTGTAGTTAGAGGTGACACTAGGAGGGTGCAGCACCTGTCTGGGGACACAAGAATGAGCAGGACTCTTCTAGGTAGGATATGCAGGCACAGCATCCTCAGCAGAAGAAATGCAAGCAGAAAATCTTGAGTTTAAGTCTGTCTAGGAATCTATGAAATTAAAGGACAAGTGTGGGAAGAGCTCATGTCCGACAGGTGAGTGTTCTATCATTTCATTCCCATCCTTTCCTTCCATCTCAGCTCTTCCTTTCTTCCTTCCTTCCTTTACTTCCTTATTGAGTATCGCATGTACAAGGAAGGCAGCATTGTATTAGGTGCAAAGACAGGTATGGCCTCATGCTCATGTCACTGAGTCTATAGATGAAGAAAGACAATGAAAGTAAGTCTTTTCAAAGCTTACAGTGACTATTCATGAAGACAACAAAGAAAAAGGCTGAGATGCATAAAATATTAAAATTATTCATATCAAAAGCAGCAGCAAATGTGAAAAGTCTGAGTTAGGAATATGTTCACTGTGCTCAAAGACCTTAACAAAGCATGGTGTAGCTGAAGTTCAAGATTCAACAGGGGAAGGACATCAAGAGACCCATCATGAAGGGGGTACGTGGGCGGCTCAATGGTTGGGCGTGACCCCGGGGTCCCAGGATTGAGTCCTGCATTGGGCTCCCTGCATGGAGCCTGCTTCTTCCTCTGCCTGTGTCTCTACCTCTCTCTCTGTGTCTCTCATGAATAAATAAATAAAAACTTAAAAAAAAAAAAAAAGAATCAATCATGAAGGATGTTAGAAAGTCCTTTTGTGTGGGGGGGGGATTTTTTTTTTTTTTTTTGTACCTGTAGGGATGGTCAACCATTTGAAGAAATATAGCAGGAAACTGGTAGGATCTAAGCCACAGCTGAATTTCATAGATCTTTCTGTGATGTAGAAATATGCTCTGAGCTGACCAACATGTTAACTACTTGTTACATGTGGCTGCTTAGCCCCTGAAACCTAGCTAGCATAATTGAGCAACTGAAATTTGTATTTTGTTTAATTTAAATTAATTTTATTCTAATTCAAAGAGCCACATGTGACTAGTGACTAATCTGTCAGACAACACAGATCTACACTGACTAAGAGATTAGTTTGGCAGCTGTGTGGATATCAAGGGGTCGGAGGCAGGCAAATGGGATGTTTGTAAGTGCTGACATTAGAGATGATGGTGTTGGGAGTTTAGAAAGTAAAATAAACAAAATGTGGTGATTATTTGGATGTGGAAAGTAAAGGAGATGGAGAAATGCTGAAGAAATGCCCTTATGGAAGGCTCACAGCCTCTTCCTCTTCTCAGGGGGAATCCAGAGTGAAGAACATCTGTTGAATTCTCTTCTATACCTTTCTGGGGCTGCCCATCATGCCAATAATGACTTTTCTCTATATGAAAGGATATTCAAAGTTGATGAAGCTACATTAACAATAAAACAGAGATAGTGTGGGGAAAAAAAAGCACCTCCTCTAGCACTTTTGACTTCCTAATTTTCAGCTTCTCTGCTAAACCCCATATATTAATTTCTTATTTGATCCTCCATATAAATGACTCGAGTAGCCCATACAAATTGTCCTGACTCTCAATGTCTGTGGTTGTAAAATGCAGATAATACCCATTTTTTCCTCAGTCATAAAGTTAGATACTAAGTATCATATCCTGACCATAGTATCTAACACTGAGCATTAGACAGCTATAAGGATAGTGGTATTTGATTATATATTTGTCCAATTTTGGGCAAAATCATCAGTGTGAAAAACAAAAGTAGTGTTTATGGGAAATATGCATGCCCAAGGAGTAATAAGAGTGGTACATAATTATATTAAAGTAAGTATTTTTTTAATGTCATAAAGTTACATATGCATTGAAAATTTCATTGGACATTTAGTACATTTAGGCTCCTTTAGGAAATGCTAAGGACTTAGGGTAAATGCTGGGAGTTAACAAGCAGATAAGATGCAGCCTTTAACTCTTATGGGCTGAAAATACATTTATACTGAAAGAGCTTGTTTACCTAACTGTCATACAATAGTACTAACACAAGCACACCATCCCACTGCTCAAGCTGATGTAATTCTCTCTAGGGAAACAAAAGTCTTTTCCACCAAAAAGACTCATCCCTAGACACAATGCCTGCCTTGCGCATCTAAGCAAGTGTAAAGTCTAATATCAAACACTTGGTGTTTAATAGAGGTGATCCAGACAGGCTTCCTCTTTTTCCAGTGAGCACATCTCCCACACGTCAGGACTCTCCAGGTCCTGCTCCCTTTCCATACCTGCTATGTCTAATTTCAGGCCTTTGGCTTTGGAACGACAATTAGGTTTTTTACTCATTTGCACTATTAAACATATTTTCCATTACTTTGACCCTCATTAAGGACTTTCCTAAATCTTATTCTCATTTTCTGTGAAGCTACTCACCTCAGCAGACCATCCCAAAACTTGATTTGAACCCTAAGGCCCATTTGGAAGGCACTTCAACTTGAACTATTTCACTCCCCAGCCAAGTGGCTCCAGACACATAGACTAAAGCTAATAAACTTCTGATAGCTGGATGGAAATGGCATTTCTCCATTTTTAAGATGTTCTCTTCTAAAATATGCGATGTAATGTTTTCCTCTATAACACTAAGTCAAATCTGATTGTCCTTTATCAAAAGCAAGGTTGTATAATACCCGGTGTCAAATCAGAGTGTAGAAATATAAGAAAAAATAATGGCTCGGTTGAAAGGACTCCCATAAATATTTGAACATCAGATAAGGATGTCAATCTCCCCTTGTTGGGATGCAAAATAGAAGGTTTATTTTGCTTTATAACAATGTTAGATAATACTGCTATCTTTGTCTCTCTTGGAATATAAACATTATTATCAAATTTTGTTCCCTAGAGGAGACAAAGACTTCACCAATCAGAAAACGAAAACAAACAAAAAAATCAGAGAAACTTGTAAACCCAAGATCAGCACTTTCCAATGATTCTTTCTAGATTATTATGCTATTTTTACCACTTGTTTTACAATATTTGATGACATTTTATGAATACATGCAGCTCCATGGTGTTGGATACCTACTGCCCTACCACAGCGATAGCATTTCAGCTGAGCCATCTGCGCCTCAAGGTTTGCATCCCAAAATGCAGAGCAGAGATATATTTGCCTAAAGGAAGATGCCGTAGTGTGGTGGGAACATGGGTTTGGGAGCTACATGGCTAGCAGTATGAATCCAGTCAAATCACCTCACTAATAAGGAGGCCTCGTGCTCTTCTCCACGACTGACATGGCAATACGCCGTGCAGCTCTTCCTTCAAGGAAGGGTCCCTGAGTGGTGTGGAGAGGAGTCAGTAGGCCGCCTTCAGCTATCCACTCCTTAGTCTGGGAGCCTAAGCTCAGAGTTTATCTGGAGATGAAGCAAGACAGGGATAAAGGCCCTTCTGGCATGATGCAGCACTCCTCTGGTGACTAACATCCATTCCAGAGAGACCCAGTGCTTTGGGCTACGGTTTTTTGCTGGGTCTGTGATGCAGTCTGATTTCTCCCCCCCGCTCATCCTGCTCTTTGTCTCCTTCCATCCACAGGTGCTGATGCCTACCAAACCTCCTGTACTTCAGACCCCATCTACTTCCAGGGAAAACCATCTATAACAATTTGTTTCATGCAAACAGAATACGTGAAGATTCAAAGAGTTAATGAAGTAGAAATGAGATACGTATGAAGGGCACTATACTAAACTCCTAAATAGGCAAGGATAAAGATCCACAGATGACTTCCAGTGTCACTCACTGAGTATCTGCTCTGGCATTGGAGCCTGCATGTTAGAGTTTGTTGAGCGGACCACAGCCAGTCTAGTCCAAGTGAATTTCTACTTCATGCCGTCTTACACTTTTAAATAGAGAAACATTGCTACTCAGAGAATTTTCCAAGACACTGCTATGCAGAGACCAGGGTTTGGCTAAGGCAGTCACCAACCTCATTTCTGAAAACCCCTGTATTGTAGTCAATACTGAGGTCTGTGGAATGGAGAAAAAATGGGGTTTTATAATAAACTCATGCAAGAAACAAGTAAATGCCCCACTCCAAGCATCACAGCACTTTTCAGGATACCTTTTGTAGCCTGTAAGGGTAGTTATGAGGATGGGCCCCAAAGCTGCACTAAACAAAACCTGAGTTTTCTGGCAGATTCAACATGAGTATACAGCACTGGGGGTCCCATGAGGACCGTTGTCCCAAGTGCCCTCAGGAAAGTGTGGGAGATGCCAATTCCCGTCACATATAGCTGGATTCTCATACAAAGAATTTCTTTGACTGCTACAGGTTAAAAAAAAAAAAAAAAACTCTTTTTATCTTTAGGGAGTTTCTGAGATAGAATAAGACCCCAGAATGATATGGGAACCAATTATTTAAATTCCTGATGGGAATCCAAACCCTTATTTGTCTAGTGTAGGGGTTGGCAAACTTCTTTGTAGAGTAAGTATTTTAGGCTCTGCAGGCCATTCTGTCTCTCCCACAGCTACTCAACCATGCAGTTGTCGGGCATAGAAGAATGAGGATGGTTGTATTCCAATAAGATTTCATGTAAAAAAAAGAAAAAATGTAGTAGATCAGCTTAGGCACACGGGGTATACAGTTTGCTGACTCCTGGCCTAAGGGGATAGAGTCAAAGTATTCACTAAAGTCATGTCCTACAGAAGGAAAACAAAGGGGGGTGGGGGGAGGAAGCCTCATATAGTAACAAAAAAGATACATATCTTGCTACACGTGGAGGAATAAGTCTTGTGATCCGTGCAAAGCTCACTGCATTAACATCTAGGGCAAGGACCAGCGCCGGAGCCTGAGTGTCCCTCCCTCACACCGTATGCTCCAGATGCTCTGGAAAACCACACAGACTTCGAAGACTGAATGTGCTGCTTTCATTTTTTTCTTTCTTAAAAAGTGCAATGCACTTAGGCAAATTAATGTACCTATGAAGTCCTAGTGTAAAGAAACTTGAGTTCAAAGTGATCTGGCCACAGTGTCTTTAATCCCAATAGTGTCCGTTAGAACACAGTTAGGGAGATGCTGCTCTTGGAGAAAGGCAGTGTATATCTACTTTTCAAATTTAACAGGCATAAATGCACTTTTACGTAACAAAAAATATTTTGCTAAACATTGGTTTGCAGCCTCTATATGGAAAATTTATAGGAAGATGCAATTTTGAGCCAACTGCAAGTGAAGATGCTATTTAGAGCCACTTATAATGAAATAAACCCCTTAGTTATGAATCAGTTATTATATTTCACTGAACTCCAACTGTTTCTTTCTCACTGCTTAATTTCATTCTAGCTTTTGTTATTATGCCTAAAGAAACCATATTAACATTTTCTCACATGCACTTTTAGTATCAAAAATTCCATCTACAAGTTTTCAGCTTTTTGCCTCTAATTGCTCCACTGGTTGCTCTAACTGCTTTAATAAATAATATTATCTGGTTCTGCTAGTCCCAGGATTCTAAGGTCCCTGCATCACATGTTATTTATTATTCCTCAAGGAGAAAAAGGAGCCCGTTTCAACCCAAAGCATTTCTTTAGAGAAATAGAGAGAGGAAGAAGGGATGAGAGTAAAGAAATATATATATAGATATATATAGATATATATCTATACACACACACACACACACACACACACACATAGTCCACTATCCAAATTAATATGAGGTTCTCTACAGTGTGAGATAGTTCCACTTTAGCATCACTAGATATCTACAGTTGTTTCTATTCAAATCCATTATGAAACTGGAAATTTCTTCCTACATGTGACCTTAAAGTTCCATTGTCTATCTTTATTTATCATTTTTAGATAGCATGCATCTAATTAGAGAAATGTGAAGAGCTTGGGTTTTCCATAGCTATTCACCAGCCTCCCTAATATAGAATAAGGTCCATGAGGGCAGAGGCTTTGTCTTCACAGAAATTCCCTAGATAAGTGTGAGTTACAATGATATTAGTTGTACAAAATAAATAAACCCTATATAACACACGGCACAAAATAAAAAAATGTCTTGCTAAACATTGGTTTGCAGGCTTTATATGGAAAATATATAGAAAGATGCAATTTTGAGCCAACTGCAAGTGGCTCAACATATATATGTGTGTGAATGACTGAATAGCTATCTGACTAAATAAATGTATGACTTAATTTATGCATTAATCACTGATAGTTGAATTAGCAAGTACAGTCAGTTTTTTGGAACAATGATTTGAAGAGTTGGTACTTCCGAATTGGGAACCAGTCAAACTGTTATCTGGCTAAGGGTGTGCAGGAACTAAATGATCAAGTTTTAATTATTTTAAAAAGACTCAGTCCTTGCACCAGATCCTTTCATACCATTGGTGAGAATGCAAAGACATGCAGCCTCTATGGAAAACTGTATGGGAGTTCCTAAAAAGTAATTTATAATAGAATTACCATATGATCCAGCAATCTCACTTCTGGGTATTTATCCGAAACAACTGAAACCAGGATCTCAAAGAGAGATTAGCATTTCTATGTTCACCGCAGCTCTCTTTACAAGAGCCAAGATGTGGAGACAAACTAAATGACCATCAACAGATGAATCAAGAAAGAAAATGCATCAGTGGAACAGAATAGAGAATCCAGAAGTGGACCCTGAACTTTATGGGCAACTAATATTCGATAAAGGAGGAAAGACTATCCATTGGAAGAAAGACAGTCTCTTCAATAAATGGTGCTGGGAAAATTGGACATCCACATGCAGAAGAATGAAACTAGACCACTCTCTTGCACCATACACAAAGATAAACTCAAAATGGATGAAAGATCTAAATGTGAGACAAGATTCCATCAAAATCCTAGAGAAGAACACAGGCAACACCCTTTTTGAACTCGGCCATAGTAACTTCTTGCAAGATACATCCACGAAGGCAAAAGAAACAAAAGCAAAAATGAACTATTGGGACTTCATCAAGATAAGAAGCTTTTGCACAGCAAAGGATACAGTCAACAAAACTCAAAGACAACCTACAGAATGGGAGAAGATATTTGCAAATGACATATCAGATAAAGGGCTAGTTTCCAAGATCTATAAAGAACTTATTAAACTCAACACCAAAGAAACAAACAATCCAATCATGAAATGGGCAAAAGACATGAACAGAAATCTCACAGAGGAAGACATAGACATGGCCAACACGCATATGAGAAAATGCTCTGCATCACTTGCCATCAGGGAAATACAAATCAAAACTACAATGAGATCCCACCTCACACCAGTGAGAATGGGGAAAATTAACAAGGCAGGAAACAACAAATGTTGGAGAGGATGCGGAGAAAAGGGAACCCTCTTACACTGTTGGTGGGAATGTGAACTGGTGCAGCCACTCTGGAAAACTGTGTGGAGGTTCCTCAAACAGTTAAAAATAGACCTGCCCTACGACCCAGCAATTGCACTGTTGGGGATTTACCCCAAAGATACAAATGCAATGAAACGCCGGGACACCGGCACCCCGATGTTTCTAGCAGCAATGGCCACGATAGCCAAACTGTGGAAGGAGCCTCGGTGTCCAACGAAAGATGAATGGATAAAGAAGATGTGGTTTATGTATACAATGGAATATTACTCAGCTATTAGAAATGACAAATACCCACCATTTGCTTCAACGTGGATGGAACTGGAGGGTATTATGCTGAGTGAAGTAAGTCAGTCGGAGAAGGACAAACATTATATGTTCTCATTCATTTGGGGAATATAAATAATAGTGAAAGGGAAAATAAGGGAAGGGAGAAGAAATGTGTGGGAAATATCAGAAAGGGAGACAGAACGTAAAGACTGCTAACTCTGGGAAACGAACTAGGGGTGGTAGAAGGGGAGGAGGGCGGGGGGTGGGAGTGAATGGGTGACGGGCACTGGGTGTTATTCTGTATGTTAGTAAATTGAACACCAATAAAAAAATATATATATATAAAAAAAAAAAGAAAATGCAGTATATACATAGAATGGAACGCTTTTCAGCCTTAAAAAGAAGGAATTTCTATACTGTGTCACAACACAGGTGAATCTGGAGAACAATATGCTAAGTGAAATAAGCCAGTTGCAGAAGGATAAGTACCACATGCCTCTACTTACAGGAGACAATCTAAAATCATCAAATTCAAAATAAATAAATAAATACATACATACATAAAAGAGCCAAATTCATAAAAGTATGGAATGGTGGTTGCCAGGGGCTGGGGGGAAGGAGAAATGGAGAGTCACTAATCACTGGGTATAAAGTCTTAGTTACACACGATGGGTAAGTTCTAGAAAGGTGCTGTACACCACCGTGCCTAGAGTTAACAGTACTATATCATGCACTTAAAAATCTGTTAAAGGGTAGCATTTATGTAGTCTTTTTATCACCAAAAAAAATTCTAATATTAAATTAAAACAGACAAAAAACCTAGGTCCTTACCAAAAATGGGAGTTAGTACAAGACTGAGAAGAAAGTCAGTCAATACACAGTCTACCCTGGTGCCAGGCTCTCCACTGTGTGAAATACTCCCACATTTGCATCATTGGACATGGGGTTGTAAAGAGAGTGTTTTCAGGAAAAGAGCTCATTAACAGCAAGCCAGAGAACTACAGTGAATCATAAAAGTGCCCGAGTACAAGTAGGAAGAAAACAATGCACTCTCTTATGCTAAGTGGGCACTTCCATTCAGAAGAGGAGTTAGGACAACAGAGCACTGTGGCTGCCATGGTCATGTGTCACTCTACTGTGCCTGCTGAATGGCCACCATCCCCACTTTTATTTTAAGCAGCTCGTGTAGTCTTACTTAAGGTGAATGCTATGAAAGAAACAGGAAGCAACTACCAAAAAAAAAAAAAAGCCCAGTCACATGTCATCTCAACACCATGGTAACACCAAAAACACACTTGAAATAAATTTATTTAAAGGACAAAATGAACCATAGAAGACTGACATGAAGGCACTGAATTATATTTTAACACTTACTCTGTGCTGAGGATTTTTACCTTACAGATAAACAGTTAACCGCTTAGAACAGCATTTCAAAGTGTCTGTCACAAAGTATGGGCTCAGGAAACCTGAGCTGTTATCATCCCACTCCACATGGAAACGCCAGAGCACAGCGAAGCATGCACAGGCATGGCAGCGAACGGTTAGAAGAAATTTAGGTTTAAATCCTGGGCCTGCACCCCCTACGGTAAAATCATACACAGGGAATCCATCCTTTTAGAACCTCAGCTTCCTTCTCCCTAAAACTAAAATCATACTATTTCACAGCATTTTTTTGTGTGTGTGAAAAATAAGTGAAATGATGCACAGCAGGAACTTAGCACAATGTCGAATTTATGCTATTGTTAGACCATTGTTTCTTCTTTTACCTCCTTAACCACAACTGGGTTTACAGCCAGTAGGAACAAAACCCATACAAAGGCGCTAGACTGATGAGCAAGGAGCACTCCATCCATATTCTGGTTAATGCCACAGACCTGGGATATTCTCCTTCCTTGTTGATGGAATGGAATGAGGCCATTTAGAGAATGAGAAGTTTACAGTTTCAATTAAAATCGGTCCTGCTAAGCTGTTCCAACAAGCGGAGATACTGTCACTGAGATCAGAGGGGACGAGCGCGTGTGGCAGAGGGACAGAGGGCAGGCATTGTGTTGTCAGAAAAACCCAGGCATGCAGCAAAGTTCCACTCTTGATTATTTGTGTGATACTCAGCAATTGGTCTTTTTATCCATAGTTTCATCATCTGTTAGGTTAATGAGTATATATGTTACTGTACAGAGGTGTTAGGGGATGCGATGAGTACATCTGGCACACCCTTGACACGGGCTGGGCACTCCCTGGTAACAACAGCACGGTAGCAGCAGCAGCAAATTACAGTAACTGAGGTTAAGTAGCCTCTTTAGCCAGTAACTGTTATAGGAAAACAGATAATGCTGCACAGTCAGCAACCCTAGGAGAAGAATCTCTGTCCAAATAAGCACTGGATTTTCCATTTACATTTGTGATATATATCGACCGTGGCTTTATTAGCCGGCAACGCTGATAGCTGCTACATTTTTAAATCCAGTAACTTCATTTATTTCAGGAACCGTGTGAGGGACACAATATTATCCCAAAATACAGATGAAGAGACTGAGTCTCAGAGAAGTCCAGAGAACGGCTGTTGGAGGAAGTTGCAATGATAGGATTTGAGCTTTAGTCTATGCAAGTTCAAAACATATCATCTTTTAAATAATTTACCCGTCATTATTTGATATTACTGAGAGATATATGATATTGAAAAAAGTAGCAAATGTTTAATAAATGTTCCTGGGGGGGGGGGGTGAGGCTCTCTATGTCACTGTCTGTTCTCTCCCGAAAGGGAATATACAGATACAGGTACAGACACAGATACAGATGACAGAGGGAGAGGGAGGGGGAAGGGGAGAGGGAGAGGGAAGAGATAGAAATAGAGGGAGAGATAGAGTGAGAGGGAGAGGGAGAGATAGAGGGGGAGGGAGAGAGAGAGGAAGAGGGAGGGAGAGGGAGAGATAGTGGTAGAGATAGAGGGAGAGGGAGAAATGGAGAGATAGAGGGAGAGGAAGAGGGAGAGGGAGAGGGAGGGACAGGGAGACATAGAAGGAGAGGGAGAGATAGATGGAGAGATAGAGGGAGAGGGAGAGGAAGAGGGAGAGATAGGGATAGAGGGAGAGATAGAGGTAGAGATAGAGGGAGAGGAAGAGGGAGAGAAAAAGTGAGAGACAAAGATAGAGGTAGATAGAGGGAGAGATACAAGGAGATACAGAGATAGAGGGAGAGATAGAGGGAGAGAGAGGGAGAGGGAGAGATAGAGATAGAGGGAGAGATAGAGGGAGAGGGAGAGTCAGAGATAGAGGTAGAGGGAGAGATAGAGGGAGAGATAGAAGGAGAGATAGAGGTAGAGGGAGAGGCAGACGGAGAGGGAGAGGGAGAGATAGAGGTGGAGGGAGAGGGAGAGACAGAGGGCGAAGGAGAGGAAGAAGGAGAGGGAGAGGTCTAAGTGTAAGAATTTTAAAGCACACGATGTTTCCAGCTTGACAAGGTGCTCTAGAAAGAAGTTGAGTCGTCTGGGAAGTGGGCGAGCCCATATGGGACTGGCCGTGTAAGGGGGCGAATGCCACAGTAAATGCCTGTCTCCCGCTGGATGGCAGGTAAACATTCCCCTACGAGATGGGCGAAATACAAGAGTTGTGAAGAGGCCATGAGGCCTAGCTATTTGTTACTCAGTAATTCCCTGAATATCTGTGTCCTCTAGTTCTGTTTAAAAAGGTTAAACGGCTCTAAATCTGTCTGCTAGGCTCCTAAGGAACCGTGCATTGCTCTGGCTACTCAGGAAATTTAATTTTCTACTGAAATTAAGCAGTTGTGTAAAGAGAGAGGAAGCTGCTCTCCAAAACCCAATGAGCTGGGGTTGTGGGGGGGAGCGGGGGGCAACAACCACAGGCCAGCAGACCGGTGCTGGCGGCTCAGCTGATGACTGCGGCATCCTCCCCCGCGCAGCGCCCCGCCTGCATTCCGGCCTGGGTGGGGCCTGCCTTCCGAACCCCACACAGCAGGGCCCTGTGGTAGCCCTGACACCGTGTCCACCGCCCGCTGGGTGGGGCCCCGGGTGCCCCGGAGCACTCGCTCGCCCGCCCGCAGACTAGCAGAGGCACAGACACGTGCGTGTCACTGGAGGCGCTTTATCTGCCCGTGTCTCCTGGGGGCAGCCGCAGTCCCCGCTAGGCTGCCTGTAAGAGGGCAGCTGGTGCTCAGCAGCTTTAGGCCCCCCACCTCCACCTGCTTCTGAAAGCCGGGGCGCCTGGTGGCTCTGTGGGCTCAGCATCCGAGTCTCCAGGTCGCTCAGGCCGTGCTCTGGGGTCGCCATCAAGCCCCGCGTGTGTCTGCGCTCCCCCCCTGCTGCTTGGGACTCCCCACTTTGGCCCCTCCCCACCTCCCTTTCTAAAAACCTAAAATAAAATGAATGCAAAGCACTGGTCATAATACAAATACAAACAGCAGTAACAGCAGGAGTTGCTCCAATGACTGTCATCGCCCGATTGCCCGGGCACTGGAATCAGTGTCCAGAGACCTCCAGGCTGTGCCAGTAAGTGGACAGGTGACAATGGATGTAGGGTACGTGGCCAGTCGCCTGCCTCGGCCCCGCAGCTCTGCCGTGTTGGGGTCCCGGGGGCAGGGCTTGGGTCGCTGCCGCTGCCACACTTGGCCCTCGTGGGACATGGCCCCGCGGACTGACCCCAGTCCCCAGGGCCCTGGCACAGCCCCACTGGGACATCGCGTGTCCCCTGCTGGAGGAGCAGAAATCCTTCCCCCCGGGCCGGCCGGGCCCCTCCCTGCTGCCTCACTGAGCCCCCTGCTTTCGACAGCATCCTGTCCTGTCCTGTCCCGGGCCCTGTCACACAAGGTGCAGCAGCTGTGACTTCGGGGGACCCCGCCTGTACCCACATGTCGGCATCTCCCTGCAGAGCCACTTCTCAACCTCCGCAGACGGGCGGGCAATGGGGAGCTGTGCACCCGTGGTCTCCTGGGCATCGAGCACACCTGCACCCACCCAGGGCCCTGAGCCCAGGGAGTCCCCTCGCAGGTATGGGCACCCTGCGGGCCGCAGCTTGTCGGACTGCTGAGAACCCACAACGGACAACCGGCCGTCTTCGAAACCCGTAGGCCAGATTTTACCTTCTCAGAGGCTGGGCTCTTTTGAGGGAAACGATCTTTGTATCCTTTTGGGTCACACTCAACGTTAGCCTGAGTTCTGAAGTGGCTGGTATGAACACCAGCTTTTCTGCATCTCAAAATAGTTATTTTTTGTCCGAACTAAAGTTATTTAGGACACTCTCTGTTCTGTGGGTTTCGATTCTGGACTCGCAACAGGGATTTAGTACACAAAAAAGTGAATAAATAAAACTTCCAGAAAACTCACTTGTCCAGAGTTTCCTTGATGAAAATAGTTGGAAATGCCTCCATTCAATAGGTTGGGATGAACTGACATTTGGTTCACAGATTAAATGGACAACCCTTTAAAACTATATTCCATCATCTCTCTGTCTCTCTCCTGACAAACATTTCTAAGACGGCATTTGAAATCCACACTCAGGCACCTCATTAGCCAACACTTCACCCTTGGAGACCAGGGTACAAGGTATAGATTTTCAGTGATCTTTCGGAAGAAAGCTGTTGAGCTCAAGCACCTACACTGTCATGTGGATGACTGGCAAAAGAGAAAAGATGTACACAGCTCAACAGAAAAAAAAAAAAAAAAAAGAATTGAGCCTCATTTATAAAAAAAGGCAGAAAAGTCTTAATAAAGGACTATTTCATCTTGGAAAAAAAATTCTGAGCAAGGGAAGTATAAACAGAAGGTTTTTTTTTGTTTGTTTAAAGGCAGAAAAAGGCACCAACCCAGATATGTTGACCTATCAGAAATGCCCATAAATTGATAAGAAAATAATTTTAAAACCAAACACCAAACAGAGAAATAATATAGGGGTGCGCTCGCAGTGAGTCTGAGAGCTGCAGGAGCTTTGCTCCCCTGGCACCGTGGCCCTGGGGCTGCACACGGCCTGTGGAAGGCGAGCATGACCACGCGGCCCGTGCACACCCGCACACGCCCTTGCACGCCCTTGCACACCCGTGCACACCCGCGCCCTGCTCCCCACGGCGCCCAGGCTGCCACGCAGCATGCACACACGAGCACGTCCTGTAGGGATGTGCTGGGCATCGGCGGCGGCCCGCCTGCCTCTAAGAGGAAGGAGTACCTGATGGGACTGGAGGTGATGTCGGGGTCCCGGGCCGTCACCTGGCCGATCACGGAGTTGAGAGCAGCGTTCTCGTGGACCTCGAGGAGGTACGTCGGGGAGGAGAAGACCGGGGGCTCGTCAGCATCCTCCACGACGATCTTGACCGTCGCCGTGTCTTTGAAGGGCCCCCTGCTGCTGAAACGTGGGTCAACGTGGACGTTGGCGGCCTCTACCTTCAGCGTATAGGACTTTTTGGTCTCAAAGTCCAGAGGCTGTTAGGAAATGACAGAGATGAATGCCCCTCGCTAATGACCACAGCAGCAAGAACAAATGAGTCTAACGCTGATGGATGATAGTTGTGTGCATTTAAGGCCATTTGTGAGCCTTAATGGGATCACTCTGCATTCCCTCAGATTCGACCTGTAAATTTTACAGGCATTTATTGATATCTGTTTATTATACAAGCTCAGTGAATCTAATCTCCTATTGTTTTGTTTTGTTTTGCTCATTTCACTTGGAATTCACAAAATATTCACAGTCATGAATTGTGCCATCAAAATTTCACTTCAGAGTCATAATAAAATTTTACTAGTGGTGGCATGACCCGCATACCAATCAGCCAGTTAATCGGGCCTCTGCTGGTGGGAGATAAGGCGGCATCGAACACAATCTCTATCTGGGAAGAATATTTTATCATTTCCGCAACCGTGTGTGAAATGTAAGGAACTAGAAATAATCATTGTTTAGTCCGAGGAGACATTATAAAGCATCATTTAGCACTAATCCCGACAAAGAGGGTTTTCTGATTCCGCGTCGAAAAGCACCGCGGCTCCACTGATCATGTGGCTAAAATGAGGCTTCTTATTTTTTAGGGCGTTCTTCGAAGGTCTCTATTACACGTTCTGGGCTATGAAGCAGGTGGGCATCTAAAGAAATATGTATACAGATGCAGGGTTATCTGTGTGTATATTTAGAAGACGGGGCGGT
This sequence comes from Canis aureus, assembly GCF_053574225.1. Lineage (NCBI taxonomy): Eukaryota > Metazoa > Chordata > Mammalia > Carnivora > Canidae > Canis > Canis aureus. Next base: position 2,361,365 of record NC_135613.1, read on the forward strand.
GGGAGCGCTGCACGTATAGACTACCGGGGCGGGCCTTGCCTCCACCAGCCACTTAAGAGCAATTTGAAATGACCTCATTGCACCATTACTGACAACATTTCTGACATATTAATACCTCATCCCTTAAAAGCCCCCGAGACTTCAGCTAACGACCTACGTAAACAGACGCAGGTGGAAGCAAAGAGTTCCCCTCAAGACTCAGAAGCCCCCTCCCGCCCCATAGCAGAACCCTTAAGGTGCAATTCTTGGCAACCCGTAAAACACCACTTTTCAAGAATCAACGTCTGTCAAGGTTCGGAGAGACCCTTTAGGCGGGCGCTGCAATTCCTCCTAAGAAACGGGACTTTCAATCTGCAATGCAGATTTTTAAAAACTAAATCGCAAGACAACCTGGCATCAGTGAACTCTTTCAGAGCCCCTGTACAAGCTTAAATATGTCTTCTTATTTCAAAATTGGGGGTTGATTTTTCTACTTGAATTCCGTTCTAATGGGACTTGGCTTTCTGGGGAAATATTTTCTAGTAAACAAGGCAGATACTCACCTCCCCGTCTATTCTGAAATTACTAGGCACATGTACCCATGAATAGAGGATTCAACATCAGCATTTTCATAATTTGCCAATCACCCCTACTGTAACAATCCTGCAATTTCGAATTCTTCACAAACACTGTTAAGTATAGCAGATTATGTTCTGTTTATTTCTTAGCTCCGCATAATGACAATGTATCCAAACACATCCCCGGGTCCTCAGGATTTTATCAGACGAGAAAGAAGACCCACGGGTCGTAGAAATAGGACTCCCTACACATTGTTCTCTACAGTAAAACACATGGGTTTCTTGGTGTCAAAACATGTAGTATATAGTTCCATATTTATGAATAACAGTGAATCGAACTACAACACACGGCTAATTGCTTCAGTTTATAAAAGCACCTTATGGTAGCAAAGGATGGCAGTTAATAATAACAATAAAAATGACATTAGGAATCATTAACCAAGGAAAATGTGGCTCTGGGTTATTCAATAATTGACTCACGTATAATTATACTGTACTCTATTTTAAACATGAGTTTTTAAATGCTTTGCAACTCTTAACCTAAACTCAAGCCGGGCAGGAAGCTGGTGTTCCTGTGCGCAGAGTCAAAGTAAAGGCGGCCATCTTCCCCCCTCAAAATCCACTTAAAACAGTTGATTTTGCACACAAAAGTACACCCAGAAAACTCAAGGTTCCCATTGTCACTATGTCTCCGATGGGGGATTTAAAGAGCATGAGCACTGGGAGCACATTCCTGTGCGACATGACAGAGAGGACTAGACAGGAAGCTTGGAATCATGTGACTGCAATGCTGAGCCAAAGAGACCGAAGAATTGTTGGCTCCCGGGAGCGTGCTGTGCCATCTATCTTCTTATTCACGAACCAACAATTTAATTGAAATTAACTGGTAGTATTTCATGGAAAAGATATGAAGAGCAATATCGAAAAAGATACTCATGATGAGGATACAAGGGCATTTTCTTTTCTTTTTAAAGGACATTTTCCTTGCAAATGCCAGTGCCCATAAAATAATGAAACGCGTTCTACACATTTTTTAGGAATGTGTATGTCATGATGATAGATAAATATGGAAAATGCTGTGCAGAATTTTTCACATCTATCACAAAAGAAATGGCTGCTGGCAAAAGTAGATGCAAATCGCTGTACATTATCTGTTCTATTCATGGAGATAGTTCTTTCTCCGACGGAAGCCCCACACCCAGGAGCACGGCAAAGAGGAGCCGCATTTACCATAACGCTCAGACTTTTGACGTGTGGTTCGGAGCATGCGATGGAAGCAGGGTTGGCCCTGCCCTTCCCGCGCTAGAGCTGGCCAGAGCAGCCGAGGCAGACTGCGTCCTCTATCCTTGAGTTTACCGGGAAGCAGGGCCTGCACGAAAAACTCCGGGATCTTCGGTGTGGAGCTATTCTAGGAAGCAGGCGTGCAGGAAGGGGGAGAGTTATAGGAGAAGGATTAAAAGCCATTGGACTTGCCACCTCTGTGGGCAACTGAGTCCTCCTCCTACTGGCCTCTTAAGAACCTTAGAAAATATGCCTCTGAATAATGTCTTCGAAGAATACAAATTCCCTATCTATGCCCCTCGTTGCTTGAAGTTCCCCTTCTGAGTGTTGACTTCCCTTTGTGCCTGAAGCACTCTGGCAAGGAACGGAGCAAATTCCGTTGGCTTAGGGAAGAACACTAGGACCAGATGAGGAGAGAGAAATAATGGGTGAGACGGGAAGCCGCCAACAGCCTGGTAACAGGCTGGCACAGCTTCAGCTGAAATAGGAAGTGGGGCCAAGGGTATGAGGTGCAGAAAAGACTCGACTTTTTCACAGTTAAGGAAATTGAACGTCGGTCAGCCCTAAGATCATGTCAGGAAGGCTACCCAGCTCCTGCAAACTTCATAACTCAAGTTTCATAAAGGTATTCGGGGGATGGACACACCCTTCCTCAGCTTACCTTTCTTAGCCTTATAATGCCATCCTGAGCCTGGGCGTCAGAAGTGATTTCAAAGAGTGCTGTGCCATCTCCGTCGATGATGTCGTAGGATGACTGTGCATTTTCACCAATGTCCTGGTCGTTGGCTTTTACCCTCCCTATGGCAGTGCCAAGAACCACGTCTTCGGGTACTGAGAAGTGATATAGACCTTAGGAAAGGAAAGAAGCACTGAGCATCGCATACATTCCATTCAACCACTAATCCATTTAAGCAAATACTTATCGGGCCCTTTCTTTGCTCTGAGCAAGCCTATCGATATCAAGAATACAGGGACGGAAAAGACAAAAGAATCCCTTTTGCTGCAAAATGTACAGTCCTTTACATGAATCAGAGACAAAGAGTTCCCAGAAGAAGAAGTGACCTCCCTTCGAGATTCTTCTGAGATATGAAGCTTATTCAATCATATGTTTACCAAACATACATTTGGAGCAGAGTTATATCAGGATATTAGAAAGTCTACGTGGAATGTTCTGTCCCATTTGCTGTATAATCACATTGGCTGCCTGTGGGGATATTCATTGTTGCCCAACATAAAATATTAAGCTAATTTCAGCACAGAGAGATGCAATGTGCACCACACTGAAAGTCACTTTTGAAGTTACCTTTATATTTACAGACTTGTAGACCATTTTTGATAAAATCCAATTACTAAACTTCTGCTGTGCCCTGCAGCAAGCTGTTCAGACACATGAAACAGCCCTCCTGTTACTAAAGTCCTCATCGCTCTGAAGACCAGAAATCCTACCTCCAAAACTCTCTAGGCAAAACACAATTACAGTATACGCTTATTCTCCCATGGGTCCAGTGAAACGTGTCTAATTAGTGGTATTAGTCCCATTTTTACTCAAACGGCTTTAGTTGGAGCATTGGTGTCACTCATTTCACGGGGGGAGGGAGGCAACCATAACCCCTGGCCATCACCCCTTCAGTACACACCTGCCCTACATCTAACTGCCAAATCCCGCATTGCTTTGCCTGAGGCTTTTTTTCTGGACTTCAGAACCCATTTCACCCACCGCCTGTCAGGCCAGAACTACCAGAAAATGAATGTCCCCACAGAAGCAGCCCTCAATGACTCACACAACTTAGGAGGTAAAAATCCCAGGCTCCTTCCCTCTCTGATAGGGTAACATGGAGCTATTCCTTCTCTTTTGCTTACTCACAGGGTTTCAGAGTTTCCCCAACAGGATAAAGCTCCAGTTCCCCACCGTCCTGGCTACCTTGATAATGCACATTATTGGCTCTCTGTCCTTCCGCCTCACACAGCTCACCTCGCTACTGGCAAGTCTTGGGATCATCTCCAAGATAACCTACTTAATAATCAAATTCTTGTCTCAGTGCCTGTTTCTGGGGAACCCAAACTCCAGACAACCAGGAAGTTTCAGTCCCATGGCAACCAAAACAAGGGGAAAAAAAGATAAATATTCGATGAGCTATAAACCAAAAGGAAAAATTAAGTCTGGAGAACATTACCTAATTGTAGTTGGAACTCAATCACTGAGTCCCTTGGACAAACTAAGGCTCATTTTACCCGATCTAACAAGATTATTTCAGATGATGGGTGAGATTTTCTTGTAGCACTAACAGACTTTTATTTAATGATGAAATAAAAATGTCTCAGAATCATGAAATTATGGGACTGGGGAACAAACATGTTTTCCAAATAGTTTCACCGTAAGGTAGACACTGAAAATCCTCATGTCAAACGCAAGTCTCCCAATTCTCTCATAATTGGCATAATGATTCTATTTCCTTCAAACTTTATATCCCAGGTAAGGTCTGAGACGATCCCTCTAGGTATGCTTATTAAGTAAATAAGCCAGCAAGGGGCTTCACCTTACTGCTAGTCCTACATCAGGGAGCCTTGGGAAGCCAAGCAAATGGAACGTTTATCCATTCCTATTCTGCTCACTCATCATCTCTATCAGTGTGATCATAGTTAATAGTTATTATCCTTAAGAAAGGGGACATTTTTGGAACTCACCTGCCACTGCTGAATTGAAACAATCATTCTCTGAGAAAGAAGAGTTGCATACTAGAGCCTGAACTGTAATGGCCACTGAAAAGCAAATAAAAGAACCGAGGAAGGGACAGGAGAAATAGTGCTCCCCGTTAACAATAATTTGGTTAAAAAGGGTGGCCTTGTTACCTGATTTATGCATGGCCAGAAGTGAAAATTCTAAAATTACTAATGAAAATGAATCCTTCCTGTTCTTTCTACCCTGGAATTTCTTTCTGTAGATAAATCCTCAAAGATACCTCAAATGTGCCATTTTCAAGTCCTGCATATGTCTCCCCTTCCCCCTCCCTCCGTCTCCTTCCCTCTCCCTCTCTTCTCTCTTCAAAAACAGCTCCTCCTATGGCTTCCTTATCCCAGCAAAGAGCATCAGCCTGTATGTAACCTCTTAAGGCAGAAGTGTGATAACTCACTTCCTCAATTGAAAGATGCAAGGTATCCTTGAATTTTTGGTAATCATTAACTCTTAAGTGTCTGTCACACCCGTATACTTTCTCCAGGTCCACTGAGCCCACCCTTGCTCGCTAGCTCTGATTTCACTTTTTACACGAATGCTTATGAACATCCTTTAAGCGGCTGCAGTGTGGGGAACACGTTGGAAGAAGGGCGCCCAATTTCATTTTCTCCGATTGCCCTGGAATCCAACGTTATTACTTCCCCTACAATGTAAAACCACTATGGCTTCCCAGTGACCTTCGGAAAAAGATCATGGTACTTAAAAGGGCCTACAAATCCAAGCCTAGCTAACCCCTGCCTAACCTGACTCTCTAGACTCCAATTATAGTAAGATTCTCTTAATTCTCATCTAGGGCCATGCATCCTTCTTCCACAGGGCTTTTCAACATCCTCTTCCTCCAGTTGCAGGGTCCACCCCCACGCCCCTGGTTTCACCTAGTTCCAGCCAATTCATATTCATCGTTCATATCTCAACTAAAGAGTCTCCGGGCCGGAAAGGTCCTCCCAAATCATCTAAGTCAGATTATTTGGATAAGTGTTCACAAGAAAGGGAACGTGTACTGTGAGAGCACAAAATAAGTTGGAAAATACTTGTTTCCCTGATTCATGGATGGTGGATGCCTACAATTCTGTTGAGCTGCTTCTGAGGTAGAGCATGGCTTTCATAGGGATGAGTAAGGTCAGTGACTCCTGATGGCTGAAGGAGGAGTCCCAGGAAGTCCCAGGAAGGAGAACCGCTTGTTTTTGCAGCAAGTATACTGCGTATCTGCTTCCCCCACCTCCAGCACTACAGATTTTGGTTTCCTTTATACGATGTATAGTAAATAGTTCCATTATTTACACATTTACTATCTGGAAATTTTCCCGACTTCTTTGGAGTCTGTAAAGTGGGGATACATCTAATACCAAAAGGACAGGAGAGTTGATTGTTTCATATCTACATATAAATTGGCATACCTTGCATATAGTAAGCATTCAATGACTGCTATCCATTTTTTTTGGATGTGGCTGAAAATTAGAACGTAAGTTCAAATGAAAACATCGGACTTAGAGATTTGCACCCAGTGCAGGGAACTCACTTACTTTGGGCAAATTTTGGAGGATTATCGTTAACGTCCGTAAGGGTCACTGTGAGTGTTGTGGTCCCAGACAGGCCCCCGGAGTGTCCACCCATATCCTTGGCTTGGATAACAACCAGGTACTCCTCCTTGGCTTCTCTGTCCATGTTGGGAAGGGCAGTTTTTATAATCGCTGAGGGCGAAAAATGGGAGAAGGACTTTCAGACAGACGGCTCTTTCGACATGAATGTGTGACTCTCTCTCACACACACATACACGTGCACACGTCAAGTCCCCACTGGGATAATTTTATTTTCTTTTGCCTGTTAGCTGGTGTGCATCTGTGATGCCAACACCGAGAAAGATGTTAGTCACAGACATTAGTGGCTAACTTGCAAAAATACATTTTATAGTGTATAAAAAAAGAGAACTTGCAAAAATATACATTAGAAAGTAAACTGAATGGCATACTCTTGCCTACCAAATTAAAGTATAAATCATAACATAGCCTCATCTACCCAGGAAAACCCTGGAAGTGAAAGAATCTTACAATTTATCACAGACTCCAACTCCCCTACAAGAGGAGTAAATACATAAATAGCTTGAAGGCTCTGAGGTCAAAGATAAATTATTCTGAAGCTCACAAATACATCAGAGAGATGGAAGAAATAGATGCATTATTAGGATCAACTCAGATGAATAAAACACCGATCAGAATTAATACAGGCAAATGTCTATATACTAAGGTGCTGTTCAGTCACACTTACATTTTAATTGTTATATTTTCTATATTGTAAAAGTAATAATTTAGGAGAAAAATGAAAAGACGGAGAGAAGAAAAAGGAGGTAAAACATAAAATCATACAAAATAACATAATATTATCAGCACAAAAATGTTCGTGTTTTTTTTTCTTTTGCAGTATTTTCAGGGTTTCATCCATCTGCTGCTTTATGTGTTTCACCAGCAATTTATTATTCTTGTTAAAGACTCAAAATTTGGATACATACTTTTGAAGTTATTTTTTAAAAAAAATTCTATTTAGCCCTCTCCCTACTCTCACATCTCTTTATGGATAAATTTTGCTAACATTTGGATGGGTACATTTCCAAAGCCATTACGGGGACATGCACACAAAGGTACATATGAACATTTAACCACAGACGTGGCCATGATATAGGCACTGCTCTACGACTCTCTTTTATCACAGAATGGAAATCTTTGAGATTTTTTTTTTTTTTTTTGGTCAGCATGTAGACATCCAACCCGTGACTTCACACGGCTGTAGAATGTTCATTTGTGAATACGCTATCAGTAACTTAAGCTTTCCCATAACAATGGATATTGCAGTTATTTCAGTTTTCCCATTTCAAAGAACAACGTGATATTTTACAGCGATTATTTTTTCTGTGTCCTGCAGTTTTACTTAACTCTTTCTCATAACATGCACCTCCCACCACCGTATTGCCCATAACAAGAAGTACGGTGACCAGCCAAAAAAATTCCTGTTAAATGAATGTGTGTTACATCTCTGGCCCAAATTAAAGAAAACTGTCTGGGTTGAAGATAAATCCCCCCTCACTGATAACCTCAGGGACATCAGAGTTGTTCATTTCAAATTGTAGATGAGCCACTCCCTTGGCCATTTCTGAAGCAATGCTGGTATCCCGGTTGGGGTTTCTTTTGTTCTGGTTTTGTTTTACTGTGATGCTCTAATTAAATCATCTGTCTGTAAAAGGTTTGCAAGGAGTTCAAGTCCCTGAATCACTTAAGTAGCAGGCGGGGCACAAGGGTTCCCGGAGAAATCTAATCCACCCAGACAGTGGGCAGGCTCCAGGAAGAGCTGAGTTCCGATGTCCTTTATTACACCTTGACACCACTTTTACATCTGAGATTCTCATTCTGGGAGCAATAACCAGATAACCCTGCTTGTTAGGAAATATCGATGGTAACATAATATCTTTCAGTCAAATGGCTTGTTTCAGTACTTGATCATATCAAAATATGACTCAACAGACCATACTTATAGGACTCTAAACAAAAACAGAGTTAAGAGAAAACAAAAAATATAATAATCATCCAGACCTAAAGTCCTGTGAGGGAAAACAAACATGAGCAAAAACCAACAATAACAACAAAACCTCGTCATTAGCACGATGAAATGCCAATAGGGCTACTCTGCTATGGATATGTATTGCATAACTCAGAGCATCCTCATTATGGGCCCAATTCAACGAGGATTTGAAAATTGTTTTACTCCTGTGATATTTACAGGAGTGTTTGTAAAGTTTAGGCACCATCACATTCCAAGGTCATCATGAATTAAAGCCATCCATTGGACCTTGGAATTTGGCACATAACATCTAATAATCAGAGGAAACTGATATAATCCCCCAAGGAGTGTAGCAGTTTTGTTTTGTTTTGTTTTCAAATAAGCAGATGGGTTGAAGTCTACACATGAGTCCTTTCAGGTTATTTCAGAGGAAGAATTTTTACAATTTCCTCAGACCCAAGAAAGTGTGATATGCATTATTCTCATCATTAAAAAAAAAATGTACTGTGAGAGGATTAGGTTAAAAAAAAAGCAAAAAACAAAAACCTGTGATGTCTCTCAGACAACTTGGAATTAAAACAGCTCTGAGGCTCAGTTACAATAGCATATCAGGGTTTAATGACTATGACTTATATCAAAATATGAGAGCAGCATTATGATGGACTTGATTAAATGGGACAAGAACAGCTCCACAGGTCTCATTACAGAAATGTTTATGCTTTGCATCATCGAGGTCTACAGCTTCCTACTACCTAATATGCAAATCTATTGACAGACTTGAGTCCCCTTATAATGCTGCTTCATATTGAAGTCAAGCAAGTTTGGTTTCTCATGTTATTCTCACACTGACTAGCTTTGTGACCACGAACAAGTTATTAAACTCATCATGACTCAACATCTTGCCCTGCCAAATGGAAACAGTAACCAGGCTTCCACTGTGGATATGCTAAGAGTGTGTGAGATAACTCACGCAAAGTCCTTGGCATACACTAGTTACTCAACGATGCTATTTTCCTTCCCAACCAGAATTCATTTAATGTTTACCTGAACGATAGAGTGCTAAGAATTCTCCAATTTCACCTGCAGATGCACTTTCCAGCCTTTTCCACCTACTCTTGACATGGAAGAGTGACCTTTAAGGGACTGCCTTAATGAATTCTTTCTCTCTCTCTTTCTTTCTTTCCTTCTTTCTTTCTTTCTTTCTTTCTTTCTTTCTTTCTTTCTTTCTTCTTTCTTTGTATACTTATTCATTAGAGAGAGAGAGAGAGCAGGAATAGGGGAAGGGGCAAAGGCAGAGGGAGGGAGAGAATACCAAGCAGACTCCCCCCACCTGAGCAGGGAGCCTGACAAGGAGTTCAATCTCAAGACTCCCAGACCTTGAGCTGAGATGAAATCAAGAGTCGGACACTCAACTGACTGAGCCACCCAGGCACCCGTGAACTCCCTTACTTTCTGTCTCTACATTAGACTCAACCAACATACATTACCCTAGAAGACTGTGAGGATGCAGCAGACTGAGGTTCTGGACTCCCCACAGACCCCAGTCATATGTTAGGCCACCTTATGGTTAGGACCTTCAGATGTTGCTAGAGCAAAACTCTAGTGTCCACTAGCTACCCCAATCCCTTGTTCTCAAGCCTAGAGGTGATGATGGCACTTCTGCTGCTGCTAGCCCTGGGATGCATCTCTATCCATTGATGGTCTCTCTTAATCTGGCCAAGATTTGTCAATGTTTCCTTCATTAAACTCTCCTCAATGATCCTTTTCCTGCCAAGAACCTAAAAAATATAATTAGGATACTGGCTCATTATCCAAAGGCCAAACATGTTTCCAGCCTGTCACTCCTACATAGACATCCACAGTTCAAAGTCTTGAGTGCAATAACACATTCTTGCCCAGAGGACTTCCCTTGGACATGGCAGGGCAGGTATGTGCTTCCCCATCGGTAAAAAGAGAACAGGTATCCAGTTAAGTGAAGTTGCTCATGATGACCCAGCTGGAAAGTTGCACATGGAACTCTTCACACTTTCTCTTTTCTTACACAACACTGGGCGTGGGTTTTCTGATTTCTAAGGGAAGCAAGGAGTCTCTCCAAGTTGTCTTTAGGGCACGTGGCGCACTTCATTGGCTTCAGCACAAACTGTATAATGAACAGCTCTTGCTTCCTGAGCTGCCTCTAGTCTCAACCTTACAACTAGCAATGAATGACTCATTAGAAAATTCAAGTAAGAATTTCTGGAACATTTTCCCAGCTACCTTATAGCCATAAAAGCAGGCTAGAAAAAACCTCAAGTGCCCTTGGCCCTCCCATTGGGAGGGCATATGTATACATATGCCTCATGTTAGGGCATATGTATACATGCCACTAAAGTATTTTTTAAAATTCCTGTTCAAAGGCAGATCATTTCACCTGCGTAGATGGTGCATGTTAGGGCATATGTATACATGCCACTCCTCATGTTAGGAGCATATGTATACATGCCACTAAAGTATTTTTTAAAATTCCTGTTCAAAGGCAGATCATTTCACCTGCGTAGATGGTGCAATACGATGATAAACTCCTGATACTGAAACTTAAAATTTCCTTAAAAGTTGCCTCTATTTCTTCCCTGAATTATTTGCTTTGGCTCACATGTTCTCCCATGCTTTAGGCTGTTTATTTTATAGAAAAAAAGAAAGAACTTCCTTACTTTAAAAGTATTGTTTGCTATCAAATACCACCTCGCACAGAGCAGAGCAGAAGATACTGTGTTATTCTTCCTCTCGGATTCGAGAAGTCAAAAATTTTGACCTATGTAAAAAGTTACTGAAATCCTCAGTTAAATAGCATTTTTTATCCATTTCCAACTTTCATTTTAAAACAGCAGACAGGAGATGCCTACACCCTTTCTGCTAAAATGAACCAAGTTAAAACACCTTCGATGGTGCGGATTTTAAACAACTTCCCACTCCTCAAGACAAGAATTGTCTCCGTCTTTTTTCACCAAAGTGGTGAAGCAAAATTAACACTCATGTCTTCCCACATGATCATAGTTACACATTTTCAATGCCCAGTAATGTTCTTGGAAGCTTAAATATTATGTTTAAACTTCCATTATATCAGCTTGGCAACAAATTAGAGTTTTCAATTTTATGGCAAGCAGTATGACAAAATGCTTTCTTCTGGGGCAGTCAGTGAAACTCTCTGATGTAGGCATTTGATAAATAGCCTCACAAAAAAAGAAAATCAGCTTAGCTGATTAAACATGGTAATAATGTCAGGATTGACTTGGAGTTGATACAATTAAAAAATATTACATCTTTTGTCTTTGACGTTTATAAATTTCCAACTCAGTAACGGTCCTAGTATTTATACTTAGATCCTCTCCGAGTTACCCTTGGATAAATCATGGGGCATCCTTGGGACAAGGTTTTTTTCCTTGAAAATAGGAGCCCCTAAAGTGTAAAAGAGAATCAAAGCAAAGCAAAACAAAAACATAGTTGGTGTTTAGGAGGATGAGCCTATTCTGCTGGCTTCTCAATACCGTTAACGGTAAATTCAGAAAGGGGAACATAAGCAGTCATATTTTAGAAGAGTTTCCCTGGAACTTCATTTTGAAAATCTAATCTAATCAGAAATTTCATGAAAATGAATGAAAACAAATCATTCTCCATGAATTTAATTCAATGGGGGATTTTGAACTTGTCCGTGGAGAGTGGGGTGGGAGTGTGTAAGTTGGGAGGTGAACCCCAGTAGGATAACTAAGGAGGGAAAGAGGGAATTGACTGGTCCTGTAAATGGCATTCATTAACCTACTGTGAGTAGACTCTCCTGTATTTAAAAGACATGCTTTTACCTTAACTTTATTCAATCAAATGGAGATTTCCCTGTTGCAGTAGTTTAAAATTTTAAGTCCTAGGCTGGCCTTAAGGTCTTCCTACGTGCTAAACAGCTGTTCCTTCTGTCTCATTATCCAGGGAGTACTTCTGATTAGAATCCAGTTTCAGTCGTCTCAAAAATTTAAAACTTGTAGGTGTGTGTGTGTGTGTGTGTGTGTGTGTTTACCATTGTCTTTGGTGTTATCATTTGAGAAGCATTTTGTATCCGTCATGAAGACTTCTTTTTATAATTTCTGTGATATCACCAGATTGAGAGGCTTCACGAGAAAGGCAAGGAGCTGCTGATTAACTCCTTTGTCATTTTGAAGGCTGATTACTGTAATTCACTCTTTGCGGGTCTCCCAGATTGTGCTGTTCAAAGATTGCAGTTGATATAAAGTGCTGTGCTAGACTCCGCTTTTGAATAAGACTTGTTGAACACATTATCCTAGTTATGAAACCACTAGCTTTGTCATTCCCCAAAACTCTTGCCAATTCAATGTGCAATTATCATTTTACTATCTGCGGAAAAAAAAAAAAAGCCTCTCATTTATGAGATTAAATGATACAAATTCACCCAGGATAAATTCCTTTTCGGCACCATATATTGTACCCACAATTTCTGCTAACCATGAGATTGGTACTATATGCTACCATGAATGAGGGGTAAAGAATATATTACCAGAAATGCCCAACTTATCCCTAAATAATAGCTTCAGTAGAGTAACTGCAATAATGTCCAACTTGCACAGATATATCACAAAGGAGAAAGCAAATCGTCAGAAAACTCTTTAGCCTCTCTAGGGTTCAAAAATGTGCATCTCCCTTCCTTTGTGACTATAGCTTATGAGAGGTGATGATAGATAGATGGATGACAGATAGGTAAATAGAAAGACAGACATACAAACAATGGTCTGGATTTGGAAAAACGAGATTTCTCATATATCTCTCATGCTTTTGTAAAATATTACAATGTGATTATAAAGCTGGTGAGTTAAATGTACCAGGAACCAATCAGCTTATTTATACACCTTGATTTAGTATTTTTGAAACTAAGAACTTATTCTAAGGAAATTATAAATTTTCCTTTCTCCAGATACCTCAGATTTTTAGAGTAAGATGTTCCCTTTTTTGTATGATATTTTGAAAAAGCCAAGCAATTTAAACATGCAACAGTTGGGAAATATTAAATTAGTGTGAAGGTTACAGAGATCAAAGGCATACAATGTTAAGCAGATGTTAAAAACTGTGCTATATAAATTCTGTAGCAACATAAAATGTTTATAACAATCCTTAAATTTGAAAAATAACATGAAATTATCATTCTATATTGTAATGTGCTTATAAAAATTTGGCAAAGAATATAAACAAAGATGACATGACATGTTTTTGTAAAGGAGTTGAAGGTTGCCCCCTCCCTCATATTTTTCAGCACTTTGTTATGGAAAGCATAGGACTGTATGTTTTAGAACATGAACTCTGAGGTTATGCAGATGAGAATTTATTTTGATCTGAGATTATCAGTCACGTGATCTTGGGTAAATCACTGAAACTTTCTGAGGCTTACCAACATTATATGTAAAATGTTATTAACTGCCAAACAACAGTTTAAAGTCAATATTATTATGTGAAAAGTAAAAAGCCAGATGTCTTTCTTTATATTTATATATATATATATAGCTATAAATACAGATGATACTCTCACAGAGATATATGTAAATATATATTTTATATTTATTTTACATATATTTACAAATATGTATACTTACAGATGTATATATGTAATTTTGCATTTATATTTTATAAGTATATACATATAAACGGGTATGTAAGTAAAATTTAGTTGTTAATTTAGTGGTAATAATTAAAAGAAACTCACCTTATTTTAAAAATTAGAAACACAATGATATTCAGCGATGCTACAAAGTACGAACATCCCTCATCAACTTCAAAATAATAGTAGCCCCACAGTGATTTCCAGGTGATAGACGAAATTTAGTTTTTGTATTCAAATCTCTGTACAATTTGTACACAAATTCATTCTTTTACTACAACATTCTGCATAGCATATGCCCTTGAATCCCTGGATACTTACCTTTCTTCAGATTCTTCCACAGACTGTAGCGCCTTCCCTACTCTGTGTGGATCATGCAATCTAGACCATCCTTGCCTTTTCCTGGACCTCTTAAAATCCCACCCATCCCTTCAGGCCCAGCTCTGATGTTTTAGAAGCTAATAAGCCTTCCCAGGTAGAAATAATTACTCTCTCCCTTTTGAGCTTTTCACCTTTGCTAGCCACTTTCGCACAGCATTTACTTTCATGTTTCTTCATTTCATCACTTCCCCCATGATTTCAACCTGTTCTGATAGCAAATCACTGTAGACAGGAACCATGCCTCATTCTTTCTCACATGCGCAGAACTAATCTTCGCACATAGTATGAACAAAAGTAGTACAGAAGAAAACAATACAAAGGGGAAAAGAGAAGGTAGATGGGAGTGAAGAGGGAGGAAGAAAGACAAATTAAAATGGTAATTGGGGGCTTTTCTAGTTGTTTTGGGGGCTTAGCACCGTACTATGGAAGAACTCAGTGTTAATAATCGTCATGTCTCGGGGACCAGAGGCATTTAGGTATGTTAAAAGGTAGTAGAGGAAAGAAAGGTATCCAGATCAGCAAGAAAGAAGTCAAACTTTCACTGTTTGCAGACAACATGATACTGTATGCAGAAAATCCAAAAGACCAAAAAATTGTTAAACCCAATTCATGAATTCAGCAAAGTTGCAGGATATAAAATCAATATGCAGAAATTTGTTGCATTTCCATACAGCAACAATGAAGCAGCAGAAAAAGAAATAAAGGAATTGATCCCATTCGCAACTGCACCAAAACCAGTAAGATACCTAGGAGTAAACCTAACCAAAGAGGTAAAAGTTCTGTACTCTGAAAACCATAAAACACTTATGAAAGAAATTGAAGAGGACATAGAGAAGTGGTAAGCATTCCATGCTCATGGGTTGCAAGACCAAATACTATTAAAATGTCTATATTATCTAAAGCAATATGTACTTTTAATGCAATCCCTATCAAAATACCACCAGCATTTTGCAGAGCTAAAAGACCCCAAATAGCCAAAGCAATTCTGAAGAAGAAAAACAAAACTAGAGATTTCAAGCTATATTACAAAGCGTAGTCATCAAGACATTATGGTACTGGCACAAAAACAGACACTGATCAATGGAACAGAATAGAGAACTGAGAATTGGACCCACAACTGTTTAGTCAACTAATCTTCAACAAAGCAGGAAAGAATATCCAATGGAAAATGACAGTCTCTTCAACAATTGGTGTTGGGAAAACTAGACCAGTTTGTTACATATGCATTAAAATAAATTAAAAATGGGTAAAAGACCTAAATGTGAGACAGGAATCCATCAAAATCCTAGAGGAGAACACAGGCAGAAACCTCTTTGACCTCAGCCACAGCAACTTCTTACTAAACATATCACTGTAGGGTAGGAAAACAAAAGCAAAAATGAACTATTGGGACTTCATCAAAATAAAAAGCTTCTGCACAGTGAAGGAAACAGCAGAACTAAAATTGAGAGAAGATATTTGCAAATGACATATCTGATAAAGAGTTAGTATCCAAAATCTATAAAGAACTTATCAAATATCAAACTTAATACTCAAAAATCAAATAATTCAATTAAGAAATGGGAAGAAGCCACGAACAGACACTTTTCCAAAGAAGACAGCCAGATGGCCAACAGACACATGAAAAGATGCTCAACATCATTCACTATCAAGGAAATACAAACCAAAACCACAATGAGATACCACCTCACACCTGTCAGAATGGCTAAAATTAACACACAAGAAACAAGTGTTGGCAAAGATGTGGAGAAAGGGGAACCCTCTTGCACTGCTGGTGGGAATGCGAACTGGTGCAGCCACTCTGGAGGCTTCTCAAAAAGTTAAAAATAGAACTGCCCTCTGATCCAGCAATTCCACTACTACGCATTTACCCAAAAGATACAAAAAAAAAAAAAAAACAGATTCAAAGGGGCACATACACCTCGAAGTATATAGCAGCATTATCAACAATAGCCAAACTATGGAGAGAGCCCAAAAGTCCATCAACTGATGAATGGATAAAGAGGACGTGGAATGGAAGAATGTTCCTTTACCCACCAAAAATAATGAAATCTTGCCATTTGCACTGACGTAGATGGAGCTAGAGTGTATTATGGTAAGTGAAATAAATAAGTCAGAGAAAGAAAAATGCATATGATCTCACTTATATGTGGAATTGAAGAAAGAAAAGAGATGAATTTATGGGAATAGGGAAAAGAAAAAAAAGAGAGAGAGAGAGAGGGAAACAAACCATAAGAGACTCTTAAAGATAGAGAACAAACTGAGGGTTGATGAAGAAAGGTAGGTGGGGATGGGTTAGGTGAGTCATGCGTATTAAGGAGGGCACTTGTGATGAGCACTGGGTGTTGTATGTTAAGTAATGAATCCCTGAATTCTACCCCAGAAACCACTATTGCACTGTATGTTAAAATTTTAATTTTAATTTTAATTTAATTTTGAATTTGAATTAAAAAAATTACCAAATATTAAAATTTAAATTTAAAATTTAAATTAAAAAAAAAGGCCAAATATAAGGTAGCAGAGCCACTAAGTGGGGAAAAGGTGTCAAGATTCGAACTTAAGTCTTGCTGCCTACAAAGCTCAGGGGCTACTCCATACCATCTCAAGGGTCATGATCAGTGTGCCAAGAGCATGGGCACAACACTTGAGTGAAGGCCGGTGAGGAGAGTGTGTTCTTCAGATTAAAGAACGTAGGGGTTCTCACTGTTTCTCTAGATGTTTTATCCATTTCATAATTGACATTTATATCTATGAAATGTCTCGGTATATGTTTGTGGTGCAGTGTTCTACTACTTCAGAAATTCCCAGGATTACTCAGAAAAAGGGGTGATACTTATGAACTATGTATCCTAGTAACATTTCATGAATCGAGGGTGAATTCACGAGACAATTGCTTGGATCTACATGCTTCTAGCAATGATGTTCTAGTCATACTTGTTATTTCTGAAACTGCATTATTATTTATTTCTCTTGGCATACACACACATATGTGTCTGTCTATCTATCTATCTATCTATCTATCTATCTATCTATCATCTACGGGGGGGGGAGAGAAATGACATCTGATTTTTCCTAAAATAATTCAAAGGAAAACAGCTGAAAATCTATTGTCACATGAATATTGGGGATTCCGAATGTAGTTCAGCAATGAAAATGGATTTACGCCAGGTCACACAGACTGTGGCTGAACAGAGACCCACATCTCGGCCTCTAGAATCTTAGTTATGATGTGTTAATAAAGTCATATACCATCCTTCTGCCAAAAAAAAAATCTCTACAAAGTACTTAGTGAGACATTTGTCTAATAATCTTCTCCTATGCTATTACAGCATCTTAACATGAATCTGTTTGACAGACATGACTTCTTCACATAGATTTTATATATTAACCTCTGGTTGACCTTCCCCATTTGTGTTTGAAAACTATTTCTAGAGAACAGCAAGCTTGAAAGCTTTAAATCAGAACACGGAGGATTATTCAAGTGTCTCGATGTGTACAAATTGCGTCCTTATACGTGAATTTCCTGTCTTGTAGAGCAGTATGTTCTTTGACTAAATAACTATCACTTAATTACCCCACTGTGTGGATCGCGGTCACATCTATACCCATTTCCTTATGGAAGAGCATATAAAATAGCTGTGAGTGAATTAACACTGCTATCCTGTCTCTATATTTTACATGCACTGTGCAGAGTGACTGGAGGGTATGGACTGTCCCTTCTGTTGCTCCTGGATCCTCCTATTAAATAATTCTGCACAGGCCACCACTTACAGCATCAACACATGGCTAGCCAATAAATGATGCTACTCGAATTGCCAATTCTGAGTTACACTGAAATGCTTGCAATTATTCCTATTCAGAATTAAGGTGAAATTTCTTTTCCCCTAAACGAAAACACTTCCAGGGATTCCTCAATCAAGTGGAATTATTTCTGTGAAGAGCATGATGGCACTATTCTTTCCTTAAGCCATAATTCCAATAACTAATTATACGCATAATAAGTATGGGTGGTTTTAAAAAGCAAAGTAAAAGTCGCTAAAAAAAAAAAAAATGGATGCTTTCTCCTAGCAATTGAGAACTTAAGCAGATGAGAATGACAGGACAGGGTTGTGGGGCGAATGAAGCACAGGCTTTACAGTTGCCTCCTAGGAAATGGAGCGAGGACTGAGACCTGAGTCTAAATAAAGTGATGCAACTCTTCAACCCAGAACCTCTATCTCTTCATCTGTAAAACAGAAAGAGTAACCCCTGGGGGGCTCCCGGGGGGCTCAGCGGTTCAGCCTCTGCCTCTGGCTCAGAGTGTGACCCCAGGGTCCTTGTAGGAGTCCCCATCGGGCTCCCTGCGGGGAACCTGCTTCTCCCTCCGCCTGTGTCTCCTCCTCCCTCTGTGTCTCTCATGAATAAGTGCACTAGAAATAGTAACGCCTAACAGACATTATACGTAATAACATCTAACACTGTTCACAGACACTCAAAACAAAATTTAATTGAGTTGATATGATCCTCAAGGTCCTGATTCGGCTCATGCTCCATTGGAACTTGTGACCTCAGACCTCAGTCAGATCCAGCTGTCACATGGAACAAGGCCTGGCAATGGAGACCCGCAGGACCGGGCATTGTTAGAGCTCAGGATTTGATCTCAGACCATGGGGTTGATTTCTGGCCACTTCACTTCCAAGCACGGCAAGTAACTGGAGCGACTTCTTAACATCTTTGAGCTCCTTAACATCCAGAGAGCTCAAATGTGATGATGTATTACATCATCACATATGAGATGTAATATCTCCTCTGTTACATCTATTATATGTAAATAAATGCTTACCCCATGGTTTTTTGTTGGTGGTGTTTTATTTCCTTAAGATGATTATTGCTGATGGCAAATATTTGGCCAATAATAAAACAGTAATTAGCTGATCACTACCGCTACCCCTACTAGAACTACCAGTAATACCACACTGTGGCTGGATGAGTATGAGGATCACTCATAATAAAAATGGCAACGCTTCATATCCCAGTGAGCCCTCTCTGCGCTGGACCCTCCACAGGCACACCGGTGAGGCACAGACACGGGCCTAGTGCAGTGCCTGGCAAAGCAGGCGCACCCGCCGGCACAGCGATCACATCACCATCATCACTTCATCTTAACGCTTCGCGACCGTCCTGTTAGGTGACTTACAGTCGCCACTAAAACATGAAGAAACACGAACTTTTGCGGTCTTGGTTAAATTATGTATATTCTGTGAGTTTCAACATGGTTGAGACGGTGATAGACCTCCTGCTGCTCTCAGCACTCCCCGGTATGCCAACCTGTCTCCCCCGCACTTTGGAGGTTCTAGACCACTGAGAGTCATCTGCTTGGTAAGCCTGCCTGTTGGCTTCAGGTGATACTTAGGGTTGTTCCTCTTTTCATGATCGCTAACTCAGAGATGCTAAACCAACTCCGTGATCCCCCTCAGGGGATTTCCAGTGACCCGTTAACCCTGATTTGAGGGATCTATACAATTACAGACAGTAAGACTGGCCTGTCGCGAATACTTCCCAATTAACTAAATCCTCACACGCACATTCTTAGACAAATTTCTCATTCATAAACCATGCCTTTGCCCCGCGAGGTCACTGCATGTTCACAACAAATGGACGATTTCTAGGTAGGACTAAGGTTCCTACACATAAAATCAGAACCCAAGACTTCAGGAACATGGGCCAACAATTTGCTTCCATTGCTTTAACACAGGTCAGAGGAGCACAGCAACTTCACCTTTGATCACAAAGGGTGGGTCTTCCTTTAATCATGGTGGCTGCCACAATGGGCAAAAAATGTGCTGAGAACTTGCCTCAGTTCCCTTTAAAGTAAGAATCAGGAACCAGATTGGGCTTCAAAGAAATATTCTAGGGCTTCCTACCACTGTCGCGCGTCTGCTACATTTCCCTTGTCAGCCAAAGGCTCCTTTGAAACACTGAGATGTACAGAGTGAAAAGTGTTCAAGTACCTAGAGGAGTCACATCTGAGAATCACTGAAAATTCTGACAACTGGATTTGTTTAAAATCATTGGAGGGGCACAGATCTCACAACTAACCCTGGATAATCTTCCCACCATTCCTTCTGTGCCTTTCAATCCGAGATTCTCTTTGACCTCTTTGTTGCATTCTGCAAGGTCTGCTTTTGAAATCCTCCCACATCCTTCTTTGGGGATGCGAGCTCTTTCTTCCCAGCGGAGTGACTTCTCTCTCTGCCTTCACATTCTCTCTCAAAATAGAATTCTCCTCCTCCTCCTCCCCTCCAGCGTCTTCTCGAAAAACACTGCTGTGTGATTCTCTCTTAATCAGATCAGCGTCTGTGCAAGAAGCACCATCAGCTCCCTTCCATGGGCATAATACCTTTTCACCCTTGTTTATTATAAGGGGCTTTGTTATTTTTATTTTGAAATTTTCCCCACCCCCCAAAAAAAATTTTTCCCCACCCAAAATGATTTGTACTCATGCAGTCAACACCTTTCGGCTCCCATTCATGGACCTAAGAAGGCAGGTGGCACAAAATGCCCTGGGCTCTATTCTGCACAGAAAAGGGAGAAGAAGTCATAGGACAAAATAACAGACAAGGAATAAATCTGTCATTGCACAAATGTTTCTCCAGGACCTAATATATATCAAATACTGTTTCAGGTACTATGGATACCGCGGAGAAGACAGATAAGCAGGCTGACTTCACAATTCTTGCATTCCAAGTATAAAGGCTGGGGAACGTATTGCAATGTGCAGAGCTGCGCAAGGCAGGGCAACCAGGCTCACAACCCCATGGCTTTCGGGGCCCCAGTCTTTTAATTTGTAAGGCTGGGACAATAAAATTTGTCTTATAGGAAAGAAACCGAAACCGACAGATGTCACCCGCAGGAGCTATTACCAGTGGTCCTCATATACATAGGCCGTATTTTAACTATGATTACCCAGAACATTTGTCGAGTATTGAAATCCACGTATGATTATCGCCTATCACAGAAAGGCAAGCGCAGGGGAATGGATCTCTGCGTCCCTCCAGGACAGACATAATTAGACTTGCATTAACAGGAGGCTGTCTGACCTCCCCAGGAGGCAAGCCAGAGGCAAAACCAGTCAGAACAGCAAGTGAGGTAGATGTTCTAGTTAGCAGAGTTACCACACGGAGGGTTAGTAAGAGCAGGTTTTTATGGATCTATTGTTCCCTTCATGACAGTTGTCACAATACATCAGAACTGTTTCTCCAAATACATTAAGTGGCTCACGATTTTTATTCTCTATATTAAAATTAAAAAAAAAAAAAGCTAACAAATAAGTACGTCTTCTTTTTCCTGCTCTAGTCTTAACTGTTACATGACACTCCCTCTCCTTCCCTTCCTGGTTATCAATCACTTCTTGTTCTCCATTTCTTCCTCCTTGTGGCTGTATGTATTCCCTTTAATGACTTTGCTCCAACAAATCTAAGTGAAGATACATAGCATGGGAACACATATTTGGTATGAATGCATAAACGAATGGTGAAGTTCCACCTTCTCAACATCTCCATTTCCCACAGTTCGATTCCATTGGCACCCAGTGATGACCTCCTATGTGCCAAGCAGAAGGCTTGGTGAAAGGGCCTGCGCTGAGATTCTCTAAAGATGTACCCACAGTAGGTGAAAGGTGGCTTCTTTCAAACTCTCAATCTGTTGCTTATGGTAAGTTAAGTAGGAAACACATTTATATGTTTATGTTTTTAATCTTCCAAAAATACAAAGAACGCAAGCCACCGATTCTGAGAAATTTGCCATCGCAACTTGCATGGTGCCATTTTATGCAGTGTTATACTGAATGAAATACCACCTCTAGAAGTAACCTCTGAGTGTGCATCAGTGCAATGTATTTAAGAGAAACCACATGATTCAAAAAAGCTTTTTGGACTAGGACACAGGAATAAATTTGTCTTCAAATCTGACATTTATGTTTAGGTGATTTTGAATAATATTTCACAAGCTTCACTAGATTCACATATGCAAATGATATGTTATTAGGAAGAAATTCTAGGGGTCCATTTCTGGTGTGGGTGATATTAATATCCAAAGAAGCCTCATGTGGGAAAATCAGGAAGATGATAAATAAAGTCAACCTTTCATTTTTCCTGAATGGTCTTCCATACTTACGCTAACTCTGAAAAAAAAAAAAAAATCCAAATTTAACTCTAATTTCTTCGCATGCCCACAGCAGGGCAAGAGTAAAGAAGCCATGCCACCAAACTCCCAGGCCCTTAATTCCTCATCTTTGCAAAACCTTGGATAATGTCATTCAAATCAATGGCCATTGAGAGAGCACCTCTGGGACGCCCGGGTTGCTCAGTGGTTAAGCGCCTGCCTTCAGCTCAGGGTGTGATCCCAGGGACCCAGGATCGAGTCCCATATGGGGCTCCCGGCATGAAGCCTGCTTCTCCCTCTGCCTGTGTCTCTGCCTCTTTCTCTCGGTTTCTCATGAATAAATAAATAAAATCTTTTTAAAAACAGAGAGAGAGAGAGAGAGAGAGAGAGAGAGAGAACCTCTAAGGAAATAGGAACTGTCCTAAGGTTTGGAGACACAAAGATAAAGGAGAGGTACAGTTCTCTGCACTGGAATAGTTCCTAATCCAAAAGATGAGGCCGGCGTAAGCAAATGGCTATAAAATGCAAATTCATCCTCTCCCATTCTAAACCCTGCTATCCTTTTATGAATTCCTCTATCATAACACTCATCGCACCAAATTTTTTTCAATGTGTTTTTTGTTCTTATTTGAACATCTAACTAGCCTGTCCCTCTGTCAATTTTTACTGAGGCTTTAAGAATCTTCTTTTGTGTAAAAGTATTCCTGCTCTAATCTTTTTTCATTCCAAAATATATTCAATGAATTCCTTGTTTAATCCCCTGAACACTTTGATAAATACCATAAGACCAGATGGAAGTCATTTCCAGCACAATGTTATGTCCCAGGTACACGTGATATGTAGCATGACCATGGGGAAGTCACTTCCTCTCTTTGACCCCCTCTTATAGAAGCGTTTTTGTGATATCTCCATTCAAACGTCACATTATCAGCGAGGCTTCCCTGTCCAGCTTTACAAAATAATCACCATGCTTGGCTGGCATGCCCCTTCTTCCTTATCTGGCTATCAAAGTCTCTGCCCACATGCCAGCCAGTGGGAGCAGACGATAAACAAATGGTCTTGTCTTGTCCACTGATGTCCACCCAGCCCTACAACGGTACCTGACAAGTAGAAGTCTCTCAATACACTTTAATATTTTTCAATAAGTCAATGCATGAATGATTTTTTCCCCATGTGAACTTGTGAGGAATCCTATTTAAAAGTAAATACATACAAGTAAATGACTATCTGAAGACCTTTTTCTGAAGATGTACGGGGGCCTAGTTAGAGCTGATTTTCTCCACTTCTTCCTTTCTGTGGTGGAAAATTCTGCCCACAGAATGCTCAAAAGCCAGAGCAGTACAGTTCTACTTAACAGGGAGCTGCACGGTGTAATTAATTTATGCCTATGAAACATTCTGAATACCTTAGGATCAAATTACTGTTGTGCTTATGCTCCCTCTTACATAAATATTTGCACACGTAAAAATTCAGCACCCTGACATTTATTGTAATGGTTGCAGAGAAGAGTGAGACAAATTGACTCAGAGACAGGTGTTGACAGTCAGCACGAAGGAAGACAGTCCTTTGTCAATGCAGCAACCACGAGCGATGGAAAAAACATGCAGAAACCAGGATGTCACATAAATGGAGTGGAAACTGGCTCAGAAGATGCCATTTCTCCATCAGTTTCTCGGGGATTTGAACATACACCTGGGCCTCTTGGCCCTGCATTCTAGGGCTGCTCCGCCAAGATAATAGGGAGGGGCTGTGTGTGTGTGTGTGTGTGTATTAAACACAAACAGACCTCACTTTACCACCCAAATTCATTCTCAAATCAATGGCCTACATTACCAAAAAACTTTAGTTGGTGTGACACGATATTGATAAATTCAAGATCCAAGGGGGCGGTAGTTGGGTTAATGCACTTTAAGAAAAAATCTAGCTATGTCAGGTAAGACAACTCAACGAGTTCAATGGAAATTGTATTCTGTGCACACTACAGATGTCTCCATCTGAATCTTGTAAGAGCTCTAAACGTAGCTACACTCATCCATCCTCCTTGAGACATAAAGAATAGGGTCTCAAGGATATGAAATATCTGTGTGATGATTATAAAGTAGTAAATGTTGGAGATGGGAGTCGAACCTAAATCTGACTCCAAAGTTCACACGCAGGACTTCATACACCATGCTGTCTCCCCTGAAACTCTAAGCCAGACTGTCACCATCTCGAATCTCTTTTTCTCAGAAACACAGTGACCTTTGAGAGGCTTAGCTTTGTTATAAATAAATGTTTATACGTAACACAGCCTTTGTTTGTCTCTTGGCTTTCTTTCAGCATATTTTTCAGTTACTTTAGATGACAGCCTTCAATAGCTATCTTCCAGAGTGTAGGAGGCACGTTACTTTAGAGTTCATATGAAATGTAAATAAGACAAATGCTGTTTTTAAATGTGTTTTCCCCCATTATCTATTTTTAAATGTGATAGAAAGTGATGTCATCTCAGAATAGATTCCGTTGTGACAATTCTAATGTTTTATTACTGCAGTTTGGCGTACCTCGTGGACAGAAAATAGAACACGGTGGTGAGTGAGGTTGCTTCCCTCTGTCTACCACAGACTAACTATAGATATGTACACACAGTAAGAAAAGCACACAACCAGTACCACACTTCTAAATATCTTCTTGATACCCGATTATTAACAAATCCTTGTTACCTCAAAAGGGAAAAACATTTTCAAAATAGGACTTTGTGAAGTTATTAGAAGGTGGTTACTAAGATTGCTACTTTGATTGGAGTTATCTAAACACAAATGATTTAACTAAAGTTTTAGAGAGAGTTCCTTGAAGAACTTGCAAGTTCCTGTAAGTTCCTATTAGAACACTATGGGGCTACTTGTTTGTTTGAGCCCATCTTTGTAAAAATGAGGAACTGAGGGCCAGTGAGGTCTGATCCCAACTCTTTCACTGCTAAACATCCTACCTCTATTATCCAAGGTCTAGTACATAGTGTTTTCTATTATTACTATTTGTGTCTGGGGTTGCTGATTTATACTCTGCTGAGAATGAGAGCAAGGGAATCTAATTTGCATTTTTGCTTCATCATGTAAATATAGTCATTATTATTATTTCCATTTATAGCCCTTGAATGTATTTGTTATTAAATAGCACAATTAGGCAACTTCAATTCCTGTCTTTAAGAGATCCACAGGTGTCAGAGTGCAAAGGTAGCTGTTAAAGTAGATAATACCACAGCAACGTTATTAAAGTTAATGGGATGGAAAATAAAGTGCCAATAGTACTCTGTCACACACAATAAAATTTTACCGCTCATGGAAGCTACTTTTAAGGAAACCTTCCAGACGTTAAATAAATAAATAAATAAATAAATAAATAAATAAATAAATAATCTAATCATGGCTACACTTACATTTACCAACCAGTTCAACCCTGTTAACCTTATGAACACTAAAATTACTAATTTACTGGATTCCATATTGCTGCTCCTTGTGGTCATATAAAACAGCCTGGCTTATAATAAAAGAATCACATATAAGATTTTGAATGGGAAATTATACATAATCACAAATTATGAAGTGACTCTAGTATAACTCCTAAACCATTAAAAAAGTTTTATCTTTGCTTTATTTATGTAGCCACATGCTCCTTAGCCGCTGCCTATGAGAACTCAAAACTTGTGTCTTTTTCACTTGATCTAAGCACAGTTAAATTAGGGACATACGAATTTGAAAAATCCATTTGCTCTATAAATATCGACTAAACCTGAAGTAGAAATATCCATTTATTTCCTACTTATAGCCACAAATTTTTTCTGACTGCAAGGGAATAAAGGCCACCACTTATAATCAAAGCTCCTTCTGAATCAGGGCTTTGCCCCAAGTGGAAAGTCCCCCTGATTTTAAAGACTGATTCTCTTGAGACTATCTTTTGCAAGCAACTCTATTTAAGACTCCCTTATCCAATAGTCTAGAACCACCCATAATCATATTCATCTGAACCAATTATTCTCATGATTCAAGAATATTATTTTTTCTACTTTCCTTTCATGAAATTCAGCCCAATCTTTCAAACAACAATAATAAATCAACTATCTCATTCCCTTACATGTTTTTTTCATGACACTTTGGACAATAAATAAGAAAATATCCAATTGATGTATTTATAACATAATTATTTATGTTGACATCTCTCTAGTTGTTCCATAAGCTCCATGAAATCAGGGGCATGTCTACCTCATACATCATTTTGTCCCCGAGAGTGGAGGTGATCAATAAATATTTATTTACTGAATTTAAAATAAATGATAATTTAAAAGGGGCATTAAATTGTTTGTAGTCTCTCTCTCTTATTTTTCCTTCTTTCTTTTTTTTTTCCTGAACACAATGCCTTTTCATCATTCCTCACCCCACCTACCAACCTTAACTCTATTAGGAGATAGATAGCTTAATGTAGCAGAGCTGAGATCAGGCAGATGAGGTCAGGAAATCAGCTCTGACTTTTACAATCTGGGTATCTTCCAGAAATTAATTTGCCTAGAGCTCTCATTTCCTTTATGTAAAGTAAGGATCCTATCATCCACTTCACATGGTTGGTTACTGAGACAACTATGAGAAATGGCATATACTAGATGATCAATAAATGGTACTTACCTTCTGTTTGATTTTCTGAACAGGCTATAATGTCCAGAGTTATGTGCCACTATAATGAGTTAAAGATCACTGTTTCTGGAAGGGGAGACACAAATTATCTAAAAAAGGTACACTGGTGTTGTGGTATATGCTTAGGTAGGACCCATGGGCACACCTTTTGTCCCTGGTCTGTTATCAGCAATGCCATACTGACTTACTTACTGCTATCCTTCCATAAAACACCAGATTGTATATGTGTATATATACTAATATATATACACACTTCTGATATAAGGGCTGTCAAAATGTACTCTTCTTGGATGTTGATTAATCTCTGATATTCTTAGATAAACCATCCTCTACCATAAGATCCATGCAAATGCAGTTTTGTCTTTCTTCACCAAGTTATTATGAACTAGTCCAAATAAAACTCAAAGCTCTATTTCAAAGGACAGAAAGGATATCACCATAGAGATAGAGATTACAACTTAATTCTTTAGGGACATGATACATAGTAAGCTGGGGAAATCCTTGATCCTAGTAGATCTGCTGAGGTTGAATGGATGCCACTGAGAATAAGCATTTGCTTCCGCTTCCACTTAAACCCATCCCAAAGCACCCAGTGTGACAGTAGATGTTACATGTTGTGGAGTCTGTGTGGTTCATAGTCTTTCTGTTCACTACGCACATTCAAAGACCTCGCTTTCTCTAAAAATGCATCCCTCAACCTCCGTTACGGTCAGCACTGGACAGCTCTCTCTGGACTTAAACCGTCCAAAAGTGTAAGTAACATGACATAGCACTACTTTTAATTATCCAAATATATTTAATTGTTCTATGCCATTGAGGTAGAGAGATTATTTTTAGTAATCATAAAACAATTAATCTGACCACAACGCTTACTCAACCTACTTTATCTCCCACAGGAGATTCCAAGCAGGAAAAATAAATGATTGTTAGGTTAGTATATGCAAGCAGCCAGCTGTCATGCTCACCGGGATATTAGGATTTAATCATCAGTGAAACTGGGGAGGGATATGATTTTGTTGGGAATACTATCTATACATATTGAGTAGATTAGAATAATGATCTATTAGATATTTAAAATTAAATTTTGTCATAATTATCAACACAGTGAGGTTTATTTTTTTTAAGATTTTATTTATTTATTCATGAGAGATACGCAGAGAAAGGCAGAGACACAGGCAGAGGGAGAAGCAGGCTCCCTGTGGGAGCCCGATGTGGGACTCGATCCTGGGACTCTGGGATCACAACCTGAGCTGAAGGTAGATGCTCAAACCCTGAGCCACCCAGGAATCTCAACACTGTGAGATTTAAAGTTAAGTACAGGGGCAGCCCGGGTGGCTCAGCGGTTTAGCGTTGCTTCAGCCAAGGCGTGATCCTGGAGACCCGGGATTGAGTCCCACGTTGGGCTCCCTGCATGGGGCCTGCTTCTCCTCTGCCTGTGTCTCTGCCTCTTTCTCTCTCTGTTTCTTATGAATATATAAATAAAATCTTTTAAAAAAATAAAAAAAATAAAGTTAGGTATAGGTGGAATTACACACTTTAATTTATTCATCCATTCATTTGTTCCACAAATATTTATTGTGAGCTATATGTACGAAACACTTTACCTGTCTGATTTTGCCATATCATCAAACCTCAAAAATCCCCATAATCCTCATCTTTAATAATTTATCTTAGAATAGCCACATTACATGATATAGGAATTAAATAAGACAATAAAGACAGCGGGACAAAGTCTGCTGTTGCCTAGAAAATCTTTGTGTCCACTAGTGGCTCTTCTACCTGAAATGTAAGAAATATAAGAAAGGCAACTAACTGTTTTTCTCCGTCCTCTCTTTTGGCCTAAAACAAGCAGATTCACACACTGATATGTTCCTCCCCTCTTTAGTTGCTCCGAATGTGTGTGTATGTGTGCATGTGTGCATGCATTATGTTTGAAAAGAGATGTCTGTCTGCGTGTATCCTTTCCTCCAAAATTATAGAAATCTATGCACTTCACTGTCAAAGAAAGCATAAACTGAAGAAGAGTGCAACAGGAGGTGGATATCCCCCCAGGTGAGAGAATCACTCTGTGGCTCCTGTCCAAATCCTCCTGTCTTCTGGCTTCAGGCCTGACTTCTCCAGGGAGAGCCTGCGTCCTTCCAGGAGACCTAGAAGAGACTCCACGTGTTACGTAAGAAGCCATCCTTGCCCACTGCTCCTTCCCCACTACTGGCCACCCACATCACGGGGAAGCCTGATCTAGGGTGCTCTGGAATTTTATTTTTTTTTAATAATAAATTTATTTTTTATTGGTGTTCAACTTACCAACATACAGAATAACACCCAGTGCTCATCCCGTCAGAAAGCAAGTCAATTGTGTGATGGGTGGAGCTGCCTCAGCCCTTGGCCAGCGCTTAAGAAGAGGTCTTTATCCTCTATGATGTAACTTGCCTAGGTAATTGGTCACATCAGCATTCCTCCTCTCCATAGCACTCCGACCTTGAAGTCAAACATTCAACTACAAATCCAGCAGGGCTTTTAAAATTTTATGTATACTTTTTTTAAAAATTTAAATTCAGTTAATTAACATGTATTGTATTATCACTTTCAGAAATCCAACAGTTTTAATAGAAATGCGACTTGTATTTAATATTGCTGACCTACTTTTCTATCTACCTGCCATTAATGCAAACAAACACTTTGGGTTATTCTAAGTGAAAATGTCCTATCAAAAAAGAAATCAGGGATCCCTGGGTGGCACAGCGGTTTGGCGCCTGCCTTTGGCCCAGGGCACGATCCTGGAGACCCGGGATCGAATCCCACATCGGGCTCCCGGTGCATGGAGCCCGCTTCTCCCACTGCCTATGTCTCTGCCTCTCTCTCTCTGTGTGACTATCAAAAATAAATAAAGAAATAAAAATTAAAAAAAAAAAGAAATCATACTTTGCCTGATTCCATAAAAATAAAAAATAATAATTATTAAAGATATTCTTTTGCAAAGATCAAAAGCAAAGTATGGAATATATGCTTCTTGTGTCCCCCCAATATTATGAATGGCTGGAAAAAGCATTTATATCAGTGTTTTTTAGGACTGGATACTTCGTCCCAAGAGGTGATAGTACCCAACCAAATTCACACAGAATATTAGTGGGGGCTTCCATTTTTAAATTCTAGTCTAAATTTATTTTATACAAAATAACCTCTTAAAAGGAAAACAAAAATAAAACTTCTCATATCACTGAGTAAATGGAAACTATTTCTCAATATGACCCCAATGTCCTTTTTTTTTTTTTTTTTTTCCTGTGACCACTATCCTTTTGATTGTCTCTTGCTGTAAGGCTTTATTTAACTGTTTCCCCCACCTCACACTGATCACTCGTTAAAGTGCCCATTTAAACATGGCCTTTGGGGGGAATCCCTGGGTGGCGCAGTGGTTTGGCGCCTGCCTTTGGCCCAGGGCGAGATCCTGGAGACCCGGGATCGAATCCCACGTTGGGCTCCCGGTGCATGGAGCCTGCTTCTCCCTCTGCCTGTGTCTCTGCCTCACTCTCTCTCTCTCTCTGTGACTATCATAAATAAATAATAAAAAAAATTAAAAAAAATAAATATGGCCTTTGGTGTCATGACCTTTAATAAGGCTCCCTTGTTCTTCTCTTTCTACATGTTTGCTTTGCTGGCATTTCACTCCATCCCTTAACAAAAATTCTGGCATGTGTTCTATGTCACCACATCATGTAAGTTGCCCATATGTATCTCCTTTTAGGATCTATCATATACAACAGTGTGCCCCTGATGCCAAGAACATGACTTGTCAGTGTTGACACTGACTAAATATAATTTTTTATAAGTTTAGCAACTTTTTAAATTTAATTCAATTTCAATTAATTAACATATAGTATATTATTAGTTTCAGAGGTAGAGGTCAGTAGATTCATCAGTTGTATATAATGCCTAGTGCTCATTACATCACCCAGTTACCCCATTCCCTCACCCTCCTCCCCTCCAGAAACCCTATTTGTTTTTTACAATTTAGAGTCTCTTATGGTTTGTCTCTCTCTGATTTCATCTTACTTTATTTATCCCTCCCTTCCTCTGTTATCTGGTTTTGTTTCTTAAATTCCACAGATGAACAAAATCCTATGGCAATTTTCTTCCTCTGACTGACTTATTTCATATTTGGAACCCTCTAGTTCCATCCAGGTCATTTCATATGGTAAGATTTCATTTTTGATGCCTGAGTAATATTCCATTGATTGATGTGAATTACAAAGACATTCTCACTTATCAATGCATATCATAGCATTGTTGGTCTGCCTGAATTTATCTGAATATTTCTTCTCAAAGATCTTCACTAATAATATTCTTTAGCCAGACCCCTTGGCAGTGAAAATGGTAATCCATGCAATACTGATAAAAACAAAACAAAACAAAACAAAAAAACAAAAAAACAAAAAAAAAAACACAAGATCCTGTGTGTTTGCAATTTATCACTTTGACTCAGAATACATAAAAATGACTCAATTCCATGAAGGCATTCCATGAAGACCCCCATGTATTACCGTGATTTTTCTAAAAGGGAACAATTCATTACATGGATTTTTTTTTTCCCAAGGAGTATTTTTTCCTTAGATCAATTTACAGGGTCTACTGAGACAAATGCTATTTGCATCCAGTGAAGAATGATGTTCTGAGTTTCAAAAAAAAGGTCAATGAATTAAGTTAGTTTATTTTCAAGCAGGTCATTTTTCATACTCTTTCTTGCTTGGAGCAAAGTTTAGACTGTCCTGCAACTTTATCCTGGTTTCTGTAGATAATTAAGCATTTATTATTCACTTGCCTTGTGTTTCATTTAGACTTTCCATCTTCAATCACTTGGGATGGAAGGCAACTGTTTCCTCACGGCTGTCCTCAAATTAGTGCTTTTAAAATAAATGCCACATCTCTCCCTGTCTGTGCCCAAGATGACACAAGCAAACATATGGTATTGGGGTGGCATGAAGGGGAAAATAACAACCAAAAATGTATTTATAGAATACAAATAAGTCTCTTTTTTAGTCTTTTAAAGCTATACATAAAAAATGAAAATTCATTTTACCGTTACTAAGGCATACATCTTCTCTCACACCAAACCGCCTCCTATGTCTAGTATAAAGTATACGTGGACCTACTTCAAAGTTTTAAAAGTCCCCTTCTAAACCAATGATAGCCAAGGGATCAGCTACACTACTGGGAAGTCAAGTTGGGGTATAGGAGACTGTTGAAAAATTGAAACTTGATATTAGACAGATTCACTTTGAATCTTGCTTCAGGCACTTCGTGTAAGAAATATATCAATTCTGACCCTCTGTTCTCTCATAAGTAAAACTGAGACGACGTGAGAAACTAACTCAAAATATTGTGTGCAGTAAATTAAAAGAAATTTGATAATGCACACAAACCCAGTCAATGCCAAGAACATAATAAGTATTCAATAAATAAGGGGTGTTTTTTTGTTTATATTTTTGGCGTTATAATTTGACAAGGAGTTTTATTTATAGATGGAGAAAGCATTTTGCCTTACACTCTCTCTGGAACAGAGTTCTGTCATTTGCAGCGTGGGGACAGAAATTCTTCCCTCTACAATTTGGTTTAGTGTTTTGTCAAACCTAGAAAACTGTAGAAACACAAAAATATTTTCCTTTTGCTGCTGCTATTATTATTATTATTATCATCATCACACTGACCTCTGGAACAAGAAGATATGTTAATAACCATTCCTTCCTTGTGCAGTGGCCCATTAACTTTTCTATCTCAACATATGATCTAGAACTAAATCTGAGCAAGAGTTTGTCACAGTCTCAAGGCTCATTTTTGCAAGTACAAGAATAGCATTGTGTTGGCTAGACACTTAAGACATAGCATGAGACTTGGAAATGGCATGAATTTTAGCTCTAAGTGAATCTCACCAACAACCACCACAAAACTCCATCTAAGGTTACAGCAGGGTTATTCTCACCACAGGAACAAACAGAAGAAATACAGAGTGGAAACTAAGCTGTATTCCCTACCTGGTTCATCATACATCTCTATGAGTTATGGCAAGCTTTTGCTTTCCCTCTACTAATCCATTCCTCCCTTCCCCCTTCCCTTGCTTTTCTTTTCCTTCTTGTCTTCACATTTAAAAGACTTATTGAAGGACTGCTAGGTGCCAAAAATTCTGCGATGCATAGGGTTGTAAAAGGAACAAACCTGACAAGCTCCATTCCATGGACTATCCGTTCTAGCATTAGAACATAAAAATATAAACAAGTCAATATGCAAGGTAATTGCTGACTATGATAAGCTCAAAGGAGATAATAAGCAGAACAAATGGCAAATCTCTCTGTAATCTTAAATTTATATTTGAAACAAGAGAAGGAACTCTCCCTGAGGTAGAGAGATTGATGTGTTATGGCAACAGAAAATAATTCTATTAAGTTGAAATGTAACAAGTAAGAGGATGGAAGAACTTATCTGTTCCAAAGTCCAGAGCTGTTCTTAGCATTCTTGTGAGGATAAAATAAGACACATATGGGATTTTTTTTTTGTCTCCTATGCTCTGGTTTCTTTTTATTAAAAATATTCTAGTATCAAGAACTTGATGACAGTTGCCAATGGGCAATCTTCTTTATAAATATCATAAATATGTTCAAGTTCCATAGCCTGCTGAGAGAATGTTTACTGTCACAATATTGATCATTATAGCTACAAGTCTGGCTCTTACTGTTAAGGCCAAAATCCTGATATAAAATGGAACTGAGGACAGCCCCAGATGGGTTCGCTGATAAATTCTACCAAACACTTAATAAATAAATTATACCAATTCTCTACAATCTCTTGTAGAGGACAAAGGTCAAGGAAATGCTGCCTAGATCATTTTATGAGGCCACCATAACTCTAAAACCAAAATCAGATGACATTCCAAGAAACAGTAACTAGAGACACGGATGCAAAATCTTCAAAACGATATTAGTCATTGAATCCAAAAAAAGAGTATAAGAAGAGTTAGATGTCATGATCAAGTGAGATTTATCCCAGATATGCCAAGCTAGTTCAATATCCAAAAACCGATTAATGAAATTCATCACCCTGACAGATTAAAAAAGAGAAGTCAGATGATCGTATCAACAGATGAAGAAACAGCATTTAACAAAATCTAACCACGCATTCATGATTTAAAACTCATAATAAATAGAAATAGAAGAAGAGTACTTGATGGCTCAGTTAGTTAGTGTCGGACTCTTGGTCTCTTCTCAGGTGATCTCGGGATCATGAGATCTAGCCCCCCATTGGGTCCTGCACTTAGCATGGAGTCTACTTGGTACACTCTCTCCCTCTCCCTTTGCCCTTTCCCTCTGCTTGCTCTCTCTCTCTCTCTCTCTCTAAAGTAAATAAATAAATCTTTAAAAAATAGAATTAGAAGAGAACTTCTCCAATTCCATAAAGAATATACTAAAACCCAACAACTGATATTATATATAAAGGTGATAAATGTGAAGCTTTCTTACTGAGATCAGATCCAAAACATGATCTTCACTGTCCTTGTTTCTACTCACCATTTCTTTTCAAAATCATATTGGAAGTCCTTACTAATACAAGGAAAGGAAATAAAAGGTTCGATATTGGGAAGGAAGACATAAAACTCTTTGTTCACAGAAGGCATGATCATCTATGTGGAAAGTCCAAACGAATTCACAGAAATAACAACAACAGCAACACCTTCTAGAACTTATAAGCAAATGAAGCAAGATTGTAGGATACAAAGTCAATGCTTTCCTACATAACAATGATATATTTGAAATGAAAAATGCTTTCCCTTTAAATTAGTAACCCCAAAACTGAAATACTTAAATATAAATCTAACAAATATGTACAAGATCTACATGAGAAAAACTGCAAACTTCTGATGAATGAAATAAAAGAATAACCAGGATGCCTGGGTGGTTCAGTGGTTGAGCATCTGCCATTGGTTCAAGTTGTGATCTCAGGGTCCTGGGATTGAGTCCTACATTGGGATTCCCACGAGGAGCCTGCTTCTCCCTCTGCCTATGTCTCTGCCTCTCTCTGTGTCTCTCATGAATGAATAAATAAAATCTTTAAAAAAAGAAGAAAGAAGAAATAAAAGAATAACTAAATAAATGGAGGGATATTCCATGTTCATGGATAGGAAGATTCAATAACATCTGGATGTCAGTTCTCCCCAGATTGATCCATAGACTCAATGCAATCCCAATCAAAACACTGGCAAATTATTTTATGGATATCAACAAACTGATTCCAAAGTTTTATAGAGACATAAGAGATCCAGAATAGCCAACACAATACTGAAGGAGAACAAATTAGAAAGATTTATGCTTCCTGACTTCAAGACTTACCACAGAGCTACAGTAATCATGACAGCATGATATTGGTGAAAAAAAAAAAAAGAGAGAGAGAGAGAGAGAGAGAGACAAAAAGACCAGTGAAACTGAATAGAGAGCCCATAATGGAATCACATAAATCAGATCAACTGACTTTTGACAAAGGAGCAAAGAAAGGCAAGGCGGTGGAGCAAAGATAATGTCTTCAACAAAGGATGCTAAATATCCATATGCAAAAACAAAACAGAACAAAATGGAATCTAAACATGGAAATTACATCCTTCACAAATATTAACTCAAAATGGATCACAGACCTAAATGTAAAACAAGGAACTATAGAACTCCTAGGACATAGGAAAAAATCTGCATGACCTTGCATTTGGCAATGACTTTTTAGATTAATGGCAGAGGCACAATCCATGAACAGGCTGATAAGTGAGACTTGATTAAACCTTAAAATTCTGCTGGGTAAAAGGTACTACATTTCAGTGAATGAAAAGATAAACCACATAATTGGAGAAAATGTTTGCAAAAGACATATCTGGTAAAGGACTGTTATCTAAAATACTGAGGAGCTCTAAAAACTACACAATAAGAAAACAAAGGAACTAATTAAAAAACAAAAAAAAAAAGTGTCAAAGACCTGAACAGACACCTCAGCAAAGAAGACATAGAGACAACAAATAAGCTTATAACAAGATTCATTACATCATATGCCAACAGGGAAATGCAAATTAAAACAATGAGGTACAACTACACACTTATTAGGATGGCCAGAATCTGGACAAATTCAGGTGAGGAATTTCCATTCACCGTTGACTGCAATGCAAAATGCTCCAGACACTTTGAGAGAGAGTGTGGCAGTTTCTTATAAAACTAAATATACTCTCACCATACAATACAACAATTGCACTCCTTGGTGTTTATAAAAACTTCTGTCCTCACCAAAACCTGCACATGGAATTTTATAGCAGCTTTATTCATAATTTCCAAAACTTGGAAGTGACTACGATGTCCTAGAATAGGTGAATGGATGAATAAACTGTGATATATCCAGACAAAGGATAAGGTTTAACCCTTAAAAGAAGTAAGTGATCAAGTCATGAAAAGACATGGTGGACCCTTAAATATATATCATTAAGTGAAAGAAAGGAATCAAAGAAAACTACATATTTTATGAAGCCAACTAAATGATGTTATGAAGCAAAACTGTGGATGCAATAAAAAGATCAGTGGTTACCAGGGGTTGTTGGGGTATAGGAGAAATGAACCAAAAGAGCCCAGAGGATTTTTAGAGCAGTAAAAATACCACATATGATATTATAATGACATATATCCTTACACATGTCTAAACCTGTATAACGTACAATGACATCAAGAATGAACTCTAAGGCAAACTGTGGATTTGGAGTGATTCCTATATGCCCATGTAGGTTCATTCTTGGTAAATAGTGTACCAAGCTGGCGAAGGCCGCTGGTAATGGGGGAGGCTCTGCATTTGTGGGGCAAGACATCTATGAGAAATCTCTGTAGTCCCCTCTTATATTCTAAACCAAATACTGCTCTAAAAAATTCAAGTCATAAAAGAAATTTGAGAACTTAAAGAGAAACAATCTTTCAAAATTATTACCAAAATATAAGTTCCACTATCCTGGTTCTTTTAATGATAATAATAACAACCAAAACAAGGAACTGAGGAATGATCCCACCTCACTAGAAATGCGTATTGGTATTTAAGCCAACATTTTCTGACTGAGTTACTTTACGTCACTTGCTCAACACACAGACATACCAACCACAAAGAGGAGCACTTGCAGGCACTGTCTTAGAGGTAGACAGGTCTTCGTAATGACTCTGTGCTCGTTCCTGAAATTTGCTTTATTTTGCTAGAATTTAAGTTCCTAGGTCAAAATTAGTGGACATTCTTAGTGGTTCTGATATATAGCCTTCAAATTCTTTCAATAAATGTACTTACTAATACTCTTAACTACCAGATTTTGACAAAGTAATTTGCCAACACCTACTAATCCTACATGCTAGTGTCTCAAACATCACATTTGCTGACTTGATAGGGCAAAAATGTATTTACTCTTTTGTGTTTGCCACATGTTGTGACAGCCACAGAGACCCACTGTGCTTGGGGTTTCAAAGAATTTGCCTAGGAGCGCAGTTAGTTAACATCTCCCAGCTGAATCATCTTTAGGATTAGTTTTACTGTTCAAGTAAAGGACCACTCTTCCCAGGCACATTGGAGCCAATGACTGAGCATGGCATGACAGCATTAAAACCTGGCTATGTACGTAACATACGGGACATCTTTTAAGAGAAATCTTTGCTCCAGGGATCCCCATAAGTTTGGCCAAGATGTCGTCATACGTGCATTGCCTTATCCTGCTTCCTCTCCTCTAAACTTGCATGGGTATCAGATCTGCATCACAGTGTGGTGCTTCATGCCTCTTATGGACGGGTTATGTCCCTCCCAAAATTCATATGTTGAAATACAATCCCCAACGTGATGGTAGTTGGGGGAAGTGGCTTTAACAGGCAATGTGATCATGAGAGTAAATCTCTTAAAAACAGTATTAGTGCTCACATGCAAAGAAGCCAGTGAGCTAGCTCAGTCTCTTTCCACGCGAACCAAGAAGTCAGCCCTCTGCACGCTGGAGTCAGGCCGTCACTGGAATTCTACAACACAGGCACTCTGATCTCAGACTTCCAGCCTCAAGAACTGGGAGAAACGAATTGCTGTTTCTTGTAAGCCACCCAGTTTAAGGTATTTTGTTATAGCAGCCAGAACTAAGACAGTGCCTCTTTTATCCTTTATAGTCCTTAAATGCTAAGCCACCTGTTCTCCTAACCCTGTCTCAATGTCTTCCAGAGGACACAGTAACTGATACACATCTTTTGGCCACCAGAAAATATATTTACTTTCCACTTGCTTACAAAATAAAAAACCCAAATGCTCAATGGTCTTTGCACTTTTTTTCTCCTGTACTTTCTTAATGTAAAAATCTTATTTTATTTTATTTTTTTAATGTAAAAATTTTAGAAAGTGCTCTTAATCTGTTTCTGCATAACACTTATGCAGAACACTTAGAAACACACACACACACATTCATACCAGTCTCAAAAAAAAAAAATTAAAAAGAGAGGCCTCACAGATAGAGTCAAATTTAGATTCTATAGGAACGACTTATACTCTGCTTTCATCTGAACACACTCAAGTGTAACTGTGTAGGCATTCACACACAAATATTTATATTTCCCTTGTACATATTTATGTTGCAACAAAAGAATTTAGGGTGACTACTGATTACTAAATTTTCCTCTAATTCCTTCAGCATTGTGTCTGCTTTAATTAAAAATCTCAACTTCACTCACCCAATATTTATTAAACAATAACTACATATATTCTTCGAGTATCATTTCTCCCCATTACATTTCCTACAGTAGTATCAGAATAAACCTTCTAAAATATAAACCAGGTAATTTTGTAACTTTCAAATCAGAAATGATAAAGCTAAAATAAATGTATGTTGAGACAGACACTTATTATGCTGGGCAAAAATGCAAATATTAAATGTTGCTGACATTTGATTAAGCAAATGGCAATAGATGTCAATGAGACTTAAAAGTAGCCAAATCCTCTGGCTTAGTGGGGGTTTTTATTATCTATACCTCATGGTAATATATTCTCGATATATAAATTATTTAAATGGTATCACCATGCTTCCTTGTGCTTATGTTGAAAGCAAAACTCTGTCTTCCAAAATGGCTTGTGAGATACTTGCAGGCTGACATTAGCCTTTGTGAATTTTTCCCCTTATATTTAATTCAATGTCTGGCACACAGTGAATGATGAGTGAATTTTTGCAGGATTACAGTGGGCCTGGTGAACAAAAAGATCCAAGTGAACAAATAGGCAAGGAGCAAAGGAGAAAATGATTTAAGTCCACTTAAGCAATCAACAATTTCTGTTTTACAGGAGCCCCTATGCCATAGTTATTACCTAGGGAAAGTGAAGTACAAAGATGGCTTTGAAATTAAGGACCTGGGTATGAGTCCCAGTTCTGTTTCCAACTCTGTCTCTGTGACGTTGGCCAAAAGAACATCAGAACCTCTCCAGGCTTTCTTTCTGTTTCCTTTCTTTCTTTCTTTCTTTCTTTCTTTCTTTCTTTCTTTCTTTCTTTTCTTTCTTCCTTTCTTTCTTTCTTCTCTTTCTTTTCTTTCCTTCTTTCTTTCTTCTCTTTCTTTCTTTCTTTCTTTCTTTCTTTCTTTCTTTCTTTGTTTCTTTCTTCTCTTTCTCTTTCCCTCTCTTTTTCTCTCCCTCCCTCCTTTTCTCCCTCCCTCCCTTTCAGCTGACTACCTTCTCTGCCACTTCCCCTAGGGTCATCAAGGAGCCCAAATGAGATGAAGTTTATGACAGATTTCCTTCTTCACTGAAGACGAATATGTAATTATGCCCCTAATTAATGTGTTTTTGAAGAGTTCTTTCCTGTTCCTAAATCTAAATTCAATTTTAAGCCATGACCTATTTATATATAAATGCACTTTTTCTCACTTTTAAATGCATGAGAATTTTACTCTTTGAATTAAAAAAAAAAAAACAAAGAGAGGCTTTAAATTTTTAATTTAGTTAATAATTGACTTAATGGTAAGACATGGAAATTTATCTGAATAATACTGGAAACTCATGAATTGAAGAAATTACACGTATATACAGCTGTATACTGAATCTTTCAATTTGAAATTTTTCAGACCAAACCGAAGACACACAAAGGATAATGTTATTTGTAGTATTTTTTTTATATGTGCTACAAAAAAAAAAATCCCATAGGATTATAAAAAGTCTGATACAGTGGACTTATTCTCTTAATGTATTGTCAAAATCAAACAATAGGGAGATATATCTTCATTTGCAAAAACTATAATTTATGGAGTTATTTTTCTAATCAGTTAAAAAAAGTTTTGTTTTTTAAAATACCTTAATGATTTCTAAAGTCTGTACCACCAGGCTCAGGATACTGTCTGGGTTTAATGTTACTTGCTACTGCTACTATCTTCATGAAGAACTCTAATGGGCAGATATCAATATCCTGATTTATAAATAAGGAATCTAATAGCACAAATAGTAATATCCACCTACTGGGTAATTACCACATGCCACGCACTATATATAGCTGATGTTTATTACTTGACTTGATCTTCATCATGACATTAGTAAGTAGATTCCATTCCCATTCCATTAAAAAAGATTTATAAGTGTTTCCTGCCAAGCAT
Source organism: Canis aureus (assembly GCF_053574225.1). Lineage (NCBI taxonomy): Eukaryota > Metazoa > Chordata > Mammalia > Carnivora > Canidae > Canis > Canis aureus. Next base: position 2,401,939 of record NC_135613.1, read on the forward strand.
CACACAACCAATAAGCACCTGACTTTATTCTTCATTCTGATAGTTGAGTGTGCCTGATGTATAAGCACATTCCCCCCACCACCCCGGGATGAGAAATGGTGCCAGGCCATCTGTTAAATAGGTGATATTCTACAAAGGGTCTGCAATTTGTTTTAATCAGTATCAAAATGATTGTTGGACTTGCCATGTACTACATACTGCACAGAAATAACACATTCAAATATTATTGATACAGGCAGCGAAGTACTTAACCATAACATTTCATAATCCAAATCCCAAGAAAAGTGTTTCCCTGAAGCAATAACATGGTAATAGAATTCAAAATTTAGGCCACAAACCTGTCTCAGGCTCAATGGAAAAATAAGGCTGCCCTTCCAAGATACTATAAACCAACTTTGCACTGTTTCCATAAACTGGGTCGTCAGCATCTGTAGCTGTTACATTAGTGACAGACGTACCTAAAAAGGGGGGGGGGGAAAGAAAATAAAAAAAAAAAGAGGGAGAGAAAAAGATAATAATTAACACATTATTCTTTGCCAACAGCTAAATTTTGCCAAGCATATCATACAGAAATCCATGTGTGGGAATAAAGAAAAAAAGAGAAATCTCTTCAAAAATATGGAGATAAACTACTCTGTCATAACTTCAGAAATATCCAAGTCTTTTAAAAGAAGAGTACTGCTAGGCTGGAGTACCATATAAAGATAACCCTTTTAGAACCTGTATTACTTAAGAATCCTGTGTAGTTTCCATTTTAAAGATACATATCAGATTCATGTGAGCTTGGAGAATAGGAAAAGGAAATATATCAGAGAAACATGAAACACCAGGTTAATAATACGATACAATATGTAGCATTTAAGTTTTGCAGAAGTACAACTGAATATACCTGGAAAAAAATGGCTGCTGAGAAAAGCTGCATGAAAATATCAGAGGAATATATCTTATCCATTTCACCTAAATTCCCAGCATATAAAATTAGATTGGAGCCACCAATTAATCATTATGTTTAAGTAATTAGGTCTTATGGATAACAGGAAAAAAAAAACACTTTTTCCAGATTCATTTTCTATTTGCTATTCACTCATTCATTCAGCAACTGAACACATACAGCTTGCCTGATGTGACGTACATATACTAAGATAAAATCTACATTTAAGAAATATGCAGGGGATCCCTGGGTGGCGCAGCGGTTTGGCGCCTGCCTTTGGCCCAGGGCGTGATCCTGGAGACCTGGGATCGAATCCCACGTTGGGCTACCTGCATGGAGCCTGCTTCTCCTTCTGCCTGTGTCTCTGCCTCTCTCTCTCTCTAAGAGAGACTATCATAAAAAAAAGAAAAGAAATATGCAGTTTTTTGGTGAAAGAGAAGAGGAGGGGACAGACACACATGCAGATAGAAATTCAGCTGAATGCAAGAGCACTACATTCCCACCTCTCACTCACTCCACCGAGAGTGGGGTCAGGGATAGCTTTCGGAGACGTGTTGCATTTGAGTTATATTATTTTTTTAAAAAGATTTTACTTATGTACTTGACAGAGAGAGAGTGAGAGAACATGGGCATGCACAAGGAGGGGGAGCCGCGGGCAGAGGGAGAAGATGTGGGACCAGATGTGGGACCAGATCCCAGAATCCTGGGATGAGGGAGATGCTCAACCGACCGAGTCACCCAGGTGTCCCCCAGGTTACATTATTAAGAACGGATAGAGTTTAACCCAGAGAAGGGGAGAGAAGGGACTCCAAGCAATAAGTCAGGCATCAGTAAAGGCAAAGTCATCTGAGACACCGTGAAATCCTGGGAACTGCTGGACCTAAGAGAAATCGAAGATGTCTTGTATGATAACAGGCTTCAAGTCCTGCGAGGGCAGGGCCAGTGTCCTTCATCCAGGAAGTGCCAGGCACATAATAACTATCAGATATACTGATAACTGAACGAGTGGGCAAATGAATAATCTGATGATTTAAAGAGAAATGGTGGGTAAGCATCACAGACGAGTTCCCTAATAAATAGACTTGGAGATAGATCTCTTGAGGAATTTGTATAGGGGAGGTCTCTTCCAGTGATGTCTGCGGGGAGTCAGGTCAATACTGGGCAGAAGGAGGCCTTGGGCTGTGATGCCTTCACAGACTCCACTGGACAATCTACAGCGGGGATGGTCACTGAGCAAACGGGGCCTGACCTTTAGACTCGGATACTGACCAGTTATTGGATGTAGGAACCCCTCTGAGAATGGAGCCTTGGCCTTTACCAGGCAGCTCTCTTCAGCTGGATGATCATCAGCCCTGAGATGTCAACAATCAACACTCAAGCAGCATGGGGGAAGAGTGTTCCCAACCTGAAGGGCATGGAGGTGGAGGCGGGTCTGGGCAGCAGAGCTCCCTGTTTACTGAAATAGAATAGAGCTTTTGCAAGATTGTGCCAATCAAGACACTTTTAAGGATATTAAATTATGGTCGCTGTACAGAGTAATAATGTTTGTTGAGAAGTGGATAGTCCTGTAAAATTGAAATTTCTACTCAGAAGGATGATTCAGAGGTTTTACAAAATCTACCGTTAAGAAAAAAAAAAAAAAAAAGCAAGCAAGAAAAAAAGCACCTAATGTTGGTATGTAATACACATTCCACGTTCCACCAGACACTGGGAACAGTATCAAGGAGAAAAAAAAAAAATAAGACTCATCCTCACAAATACCTCATCAACTAGCTGGTGAAGATGAACACAGGGAAGTACAATATTTGTAGCTATTGGAGTATCGTGTGGGATGGAGAAGAACTGGAAGAAAAATCTTCCAGGTAAGAGGAAGAAAGTGAAGGGAATAAATTTTAGGAGCAGGGATGATTGAAAAAAAAAAATCAGTCACCGAGCTAGTTTTGAGGAGGGAAGCTGGAGCCCAGAATTCAGCAGTCATCTGAACGCCAGGATGGGGAATGTTGGCTTATCCTGTAGGAAACAGAGACGGTATTTCAGTTAGAGATCAGACCCGTGCCGTGGGCCTCCCCTCTATTCGCGCCCTTGGATCTGATTGGAGGCAGAGACATTGGGGGTTCGGCACTGGGCCCAGCTCTGAGGCTACAGCAGTAGGGCAGGTACGGGTGATAAACCATTAACAATCAATACGGATCTCAACGCTCACTTTCTAGTTTTTATTCTTGCACTAATTGTCCATATGGTGTTCAAATGATGGTAGACTGGCTGAGAGGTAAATGGAACTCTTCTTGCAGCATTTCCTTAAGTCTCAGATTAGTTCAGAAGAACTTAAAGAAAAAAAAAAAAAGACTGAATCGCAAGAAACAGACTCAGGAGTTACTGAGAGCTCATAGTTCAGAGACTGAAGAGAAAGGGTGAACTCGTCCATGCAGATGACCGTGAAACAACGGCTTTGCTTTATTGACTTGCTTCGCATGTTATTTATTTATTTTTTTAGGAGAAATATTTCCCCCTCATTATGGAATGACACATCATCAGAAAAATAAAGTCAGCATTCTCTTGTAGCCACTGTCTAGGTACCGGAAACAAAAAGGTGAACAAGGAGTTAGAAATTTCTATCATCACTAAAATTACCTACTAGTGGGTGACTCTGAAATTGAGAAACACCTTCACTTAGAAAAAAAAAAAAAAGAAATCAGATTTCTGAGCAATGATAGACTCTCTGCATGTGTGTGTGCTGCGGGCGCGTTTGGGCAGAGTGATGTGCGGGTCGCGGTTCTGCAGATGGGATGCCTCCAGCCTGTGCTGAAGGAGTTACCCGTTTAACTTGCTCTAGCCTCAAACTTTTTTTTTTTATGATAGTCACAGAGAGAGAGAGAGAGAGAGAGGCAGAGACACAGGCAGAGGGAGAAGCAGGCTCCATACACCGGGAGCCTGACATGGGATTCGATCCCGGGTCTCCAGGATCGCGCCCTGGGCCAAAGGCAGGTGCCAAACCGCTGCGCCACCCAGGGATCCCCTAGCCTCAAACTTCTAATCTACTATATATATCGGGATTATTTTGAGGGTTACACCAAATAATATACGTAAAGGCCTAGCACACAAATGGCCACACGCTAAGCCCCTGGGTACCAACTGTGCCTACATTTTGGAATCTAGCTCAAAAAACACTCAGGTCTTTGGGGCGCCTTTCAGATCTACAGCACGGCAGCACGGGGATGGTGACGCAGAGATGTCTTCTCAGACAACTCTTAGGCAAAGCCATAGTTCAGAATGACCACGTGGGTAACGCACATTTTTAAGACGTCACTTCACCCTTCTCCAAAGAAACATTCATTTCTATCATAACTACTTTGAAGATATATTTCTATATCAAAATATATATTTTTATTTATTTATTTTTTTTTATTTATTTATTTTTTTATTGGTGTTCAATTTACTATAGTGAAAGGGAAAATATATATTTTTAAATCATTCATACCGCATAAACCCCATGGAGATCATTTCTCCTTAAATGGAAGCTGGAGATGCTTCCTGGGAAGTTTACTATTTAAACTACTAAGGCAGAGGATGATCCTATTATCAACGTTTACCGTAACTTGATGTTATCTTATTGTTCTATCACGTTACCAATCACTGAGGCAGGAGTAAAGGGCCAGATTTCCAACACTCCCAGGCTCTGTGATTCAGGGTTTTTTTTTACACATCCAAAGACGACTGCTTCTCCTTTGCACACCTCAAAGTTCTGTGTAAGAATTAAATGAGATGATGCTATTAAGTAGAGATGAGTCGACTAAGAAGATATGCCTTGAGTCATACTATCTTAAACCAGGGAACGTGTATTATTTTTTTAAGAGTTTATTTATCTATTACTTATGGCGGGGGGCGGGGGAAGCAGAGGGAGAGGTGCAAGCAGACACCACACTGAGGGCAGAACCCAACATGGGGCTCGATCCCACCCATGACCCTGATCATGACCCGAGCCAAGATCCAGAGTCGGATGCTCAACTGACTGTGCCTCCCAGGCAAGGTCCTGGGACACTTGGCTTCCTAGCTGTCTTCAGCTTCTCTCAGTCCTGTGTCCTTGGCCAAAGCAACAAAACTTTTCTAAGCTTTGGTTTGTTTCTTAATCTGTAAAAAGGAAGCTGGCGGTAACTGCTGCCTCCCAAGGCTGACTGAGATAATTGAATGTCATAAGTCATGCAAAGAGTAATGAAGAGTTATTGACCATGGACCTTTCCGAGAGCCTACTGTCGCTGTTACCCCACGGACACCACGTGTGTGTACACGAGGGACTGAATAACAACCAGAGTCTGATCATTTTAAGTGGAGGTGGATGGTGTAGTTTTGCCTAATTACTTTCATCGCGGTGGATTTCCTTAAATTTGAGGGGAAAACACAAAAAGATGTTCCCAAATGTAATAATACGTTCGTGTCCTTAATAAGAAAGTCAATCAGAAAACACACACACACACACACAAGCTCACTTTCTCCCATCCAGGCCATCTCAACTGGATGGTACACAACGGCGGTGGGCTCGGAGAGAAAACGTGCCTCCAGGCAGCCAGCACGAGGCCAGGCTCCGAGCGCCCCATCAGCGCAAGTGTCTCGACGGCAGCTGAAGGGGCGGCATTCCGATGAAGGCCAGGTGTCTCAGCCCACGCGAGTCCCACCCTCTGGCCAGGGTGGACTGACGAGCCCCGCTGGGCCACGCGGCCCGGCGAAGGGGACTTTTACCCGCATCCTCACCCGTCGTATCTCTGCCCGATGCCCGGCTTCCTGGGAAACCCGCATCCTTCACCCTTCAGGCTTCTGGAAATGAAAAGGCAACACTCCTTCCCGTCAAGGATAATATTTCTCCTAATAGTGATTCAAGACTGTTGATGCACCTGTACGCTGGAAGAGATGCGTGGAGAGGTTTTGTGGATGCATTTGTCAAGTGATTACCCAGAGGGGGGAAAATGGATGCTTTGAGGTTAATCTTGCAGCAGAAAAGATTGCTAGGCAAGCCGCGGTGTAGGCTTCTCCGTGGAAATGCATGCAGAATGCAGACCACAGAGGCAAATTGAACAGTGTAAACCTTGCAGGATAATGTTCCTTCAAAGCGGCAAGTGTTGGTGTGTGATAAATAGGACCCTGCGTAATACCCAGGAAATATAACAACAGGATTCTCTGTTTGTGTTTTCATTTGGAACTGTTTTTGTCCCTTTGTCGAGGATACAAGAGACTCATTTAGCCAGTGACTATAAATTTGACACTGTGCCATTTCTCCAAGAAAGCCCCTATTATGATCCAACTTGATGCTGATCCTAATTATAATAATATAGCTGTTGTATTTCCAGCTGTTGTCAACAAAAATGATCCCTGTCACCACAATGCATCCTGCTAGTATCAATTCAAGTACGACGACGTCAATTCCAAGGTGAATTCTGGTTTTAATAAGCCCATTTTTCTGCATTTAGCTTCTTGGGTAAGTGAGACTTGCCAATGCGCGCTTGGATTTTAATTAATATAGGGCTCATGGTATCCTTTGCCTCCTGCCACACCTGAAGGTTCCCTCCCATTAACAGCAGGACCCACACATCTTCCCCCTGTAATGACAGCCAACACTACAAGCAAAATTAACCATCAAAAATTTTACACTGTCAGGTTAGAGGTTCCAGTTTGCTGACAAACTAAGATGAAAGGCCTTCGGGAAAATAAGATGTTGGGTCTGGGTAGTGCAGCTCCGTTAGCTAGACTATACTTTTTTATGAGCAAGTCAGCACACCAATTCTGCACATTATTCAGAAAGAAAAATGCTGGTGCTGACACCCTGAGCAGGAAAACAAAGGTTTGGTGCAGCGTGAAAATGTGCACACTGGAAAAGCTAAGACTCTTATGACGAGAGCGACACAAACCCCATTTGCAAAGAGTCATTTGCAATACGTTTTCGGAGAATAAGCGTTCTGTTAGCAGCTGAGAAAATAAAGCAGCAGAACCTTTGCAATAGCTGGAATTCAGAAGGCATATGTTCTTGGCCTCCTGCTATCATCTTCAAACTTCTGATCTGACCTGCCGGCTACCCTGGTCCGAGTTCGCTGTGCACCGTCTGCGGACAGAGTGTCTGGCATTATCATCTGAAGATGTCTCAGTTAAGCATTCACACATTCCAAAGACCGTCGCCCGACCAGGCCACAGCAGCGATGCAGCGGGCATTCGTTAATCTAATGAAACGAAGCCCTGGGCCCATCTTCGCTCATCCTCCTTGCTCGCTCCCCCAGTACTAGGCGATGCAGGAGGTAGTGGGGCCCAGGTGTTGCCATGGCAACCTTTTTTGGTTGTCGCTGAATAGCAGAGCAACGGTTTCTCAAGGCCTCTGCGTAACTTGTTGACGTTTAAATCATCGCCTACTAGAAGCTACGGCGTCCGGCCCCGGATGTTTGTCGCCGTGTCACACGCCAAATCCATTGGTTTTTACTTTCATGGAAACGTGCTCTGGGACACCCCCGTCCATGACTGGCGGGCCACTTCTAGAGGGTGGTCGTTGGTTTGTTTTGTCCCCCCACCTCCGCCCCCGTAACACGAGGACACAGACCTGATATGCTTACGGGAAAGCGGACGATAAATGCACTTCCCTTTGCATCCCTCCAAGTGACACCGGAGTCAGTACTTTCTCCGGAAGGGCCTCGAGCGAATCCTCCCAGTGCAACGATGGCCTAAATCCTTACCAGTATTTTTTTTTTCCCCTCAGTTTTGCTGTTTAATTATCGAAGACACATGCCAAATAGCCAAACCTCCAAGGGACGCCTTAGAGGATCTTTGGAGGATGAGGAGGATTAAACGTGGATCAGTAAAATTCATGGCTTGCTTTTTTAACCCTACCTATGGAGCATTCTTTCTCAAGCAAGCTCTGAGGGGAAAGAGTGAAATGTTCCATCTATAAGCAGAAAGGCAGGATTTTACCTCCTTCTAAGAATTTCTGCTCTGAACAACCATCGGTTCACTAGGGAAGTTACGGTCAGGGTGATAATAGAAGATCAGACCCTTCTCCTTTTTTTGGTGATCAATCCTGCGATTCATAAAAGCCAATTAGACAGGAGGCAAAGGCAGCACGTGCCTGCCATTTCACTTCAGAAACTGGTCTTTGAGACACACACCTCACAAGGAAATCCTAAACCACCACGTCCCCCTCCATCATCTTCTGCAAAGGCCCAACCATCACTCACTGGGTGTTCTTCTCGCGCGCCAGCTCTCAGCCTGTAGTACGACGTGGCTGCCAAACTCTACATGCTCCAAATTGAATTTATTATGGGAACCGGGACAGATTCTTAACTGCAGTCAGGCGGATGGACAGCACCGAAATGCACCCTGTCATTTCTCTGGCTCTATGAGTTGGGACATAAACCGGGGAAATAAAATCCCGTTTCCATATTTCATTCTGGAGCATTCAGAGGTATAAACAGTCTTGTGACTTAATGAAACGCCCATCCACACTTGACATCGTGTTTATAAAACGAGCCCGAAACTTTCTGGAACAATTAAAACACTTCAGAAAACGCGTTCGAGCACACAGATGTCTTCCATTCACCCATGCATCATCCCAGCGAACATCTGTAATGCGCACTGGGTGAGAGAAGTGAAAGATACTGTATGAAAATGTGTGACTGTAAAACCTCAGCCATGTTTACTATGCACCGGAGGAAAGTACCTTCTGCATTTCCCACAAACAGCGCCAGTACGGTGGCCTACCCACTGCTTTTGCAAACAGATAATGAGGACGATTGGAGGCCTGGTTGTGAAAACTAATAAGCTGTCTGTGTGATAGTTCCGTGTGCATGACTAAACCCTTTCAGAATCAGAATGATTCTTATCATACAATGGGACCCAAAAAAGTGTATTTTCTTTTCTTAGGCTGCCTATTGCCAGCAATCAAGCCTTTGCTGATCCGTTACCTATGGAATGAAATCCTATAAATACCTAAGAAGTGAACTAGCATCATTTATGCTCTAGACTGGCAGCTACTTCCATCCTGACCTTGCAAAATTATGCTACCGGTGGCTCTGCAGGTGCCTTCTACAGTGTGTCAGGATTGCAGGGGGTGGAAGCTTCCTTCACTGTATTTTATCACACGAACTCCTTCGTTCACTCACACAAAGGCCATCTGCGTCGTAGGCACTGTGTGCTGAGCTCTAAGTCAGGTGTGGAAGGTACAGGGATGTGCAGTACTCAGAGCTTCTGTCCCAAGAGCGTCGGAAGTTTATTGCAGCACTGTTTTCACATGGCTTCACCGTCCTACAGGAAACTGCAAATCTCTGTTAAATTTGTTTCTAGAAGTCACCGGCATGGTGTAGTAGAAAACAGGTATGTGCTCTACTTAAGACGTCAGAGGTTTAATTCACATCCTCTTATTATTAGACTGAGATAATACTCTTCACTAATGACTCGTCACTGCTACACAGCAAGGATTTTCTTTTTTATTCTTTACATCTACGAGACTCAGTTTCCTAAGTAAGAAATGGGAATATTACCCACATCCTATTCTTACTCTGCTCCCCATGGATAAACAGTCGGTATTCCTTGGGTGCGGGGACATTGCATTGAGCTGCGCCCCTGGCTCTCTATGGCATGCGACTTTATGTATGTTTGATGAAGGATGAATTTGAGCTTGAGAGGCATGAGAATAAAATTATAACCACTCCAGCGGCTGTTCATTTTTTATTCTTTTAGAATGAGCTCAATTCCCTAGTTAAAAGCCAGGACTTTTAAAAATGGCAGGTAGTGTGACTACAACCTCTTCCTTTCCACCCCCCTCCACCTTTGCTTACATACAACTGACCAAAAAATCATAATATATACATAGAATGGCCTACAACTTGATGGTTTGATATATGGACACATTGTGAAATGATTACCGCGATCAAATTAATTAATATATTTTCCTCATCTCACATGGTTACTTTTTCCCCTCCCTAACTGAGAGACAAAATGAGTAAATCTCTTACCAAATTTCATACCTGGCCAAGTGAAAAGCCACTGAGCCATTGAGCATTGAGCTAATGGGAAGTCAAAGTCTTAGACAAAAAAAAAAAAAAAAGGCTTAATTAGGCAATCAGAATCATTAGAGACCTTTGATTTCAAGAAGATTTTTTTTTTTTAAAAGCATTCACTAACTCACACAAAATATGCCATCCCATATGTGCCACCATCCATGATGTCTGTAGCTAAAATAGAGGAAAGTTCGGGTATCTCCTATTTGGGCACTTAATTATTACAGTATATTTGTACTGAGCTTCTATTATGTGCCAAGCCTTCTTATTAGGCACCTATGAGAATTTACAGTTTCAAGATTCTTGCTTTTTTTTTAAAGATTTTATTTATTTATTCATGAGAGACACAGAGAGAAGCAGAGACACAGGCAGAGGGAGAAGCAGGCCCCATGCCAGGAGCCTGACGTGGGACTCGATCCTGGGTCTCCAGGATCACGCCCTGAGCTGAAGGCAGACGCTCAACCGCTGAGCCCCCCCGGGTGCCCTAGATTCTTGCTTTCCTAAAGGGCAGACAAGGGGAAGGCTAGAAAATGACATGACGAATGACAAATGATGTGATAAGTGTTGGATGTAGGGGAAAGAACCGGTAGTGAGTAACCCGGGAAGGGCAGCTAAACCGAGAAAGCAAGTTTTCGGGGAGAAGAGAGCATTGATAGGGAGATGACAGTTAAGAACCAGGATGATCTGGAGTCAAAGTTCAGAGGCAGGGTTGCAAATCAGGAAACCCCCAGCCCTCAGGAAGGAGGTTGGTAAGTTTGGAGCTTATCTCAGGAAAACAGAACATTAGAAAAGGGATTATACATTCTTTTACACCAAAGGTTTCTAATCTTCCTAATCTTCCCCATGACTTTTTTCCCCCCCACACACTTGCTCAAGCAAGTACATTCCTAGGATTCCCTAACACATCTGCCTAACTCGTTCACATCCAGGTTCAAGAATTAGCTGTCTCTAAGCTGAATTGTCCTCTCTTCTCAATGCTGAAAACACTTTATTTGACTGTCTCTGGGGGCTTCTTTTCCTTTCATATATAAATTGCAGTGGGTACAGATTTTTTCCCTGCAGACTGAAAGTTTCTGGAAAATAATATTTTTTTTCTTATTCCCTCAACTTTCCCATCTAATCCTCCTCTCTAGAATTAACCCATTCCTCTGTAATGTGGCCTCACCCTTTATTTATATCATAGGCAAGCCTCCGCATTATCCTAGTGGTACAAGTGCTAAGAACAGTGCCTGGTATAAAATATTTATTCTTCTAATCTTTGTAACAAGCTTTTGAACATCTGTTAAGATCATCTCCATTCAAACAGAAAGGGATAAAACTAATATCCAAAACCGGTTATACCTTCATAACTGCTATACTGCTTCTGATTTTAGATCTTCAAGTGCAGAGAACATAGCCTAATATTTTTATTTTTCTCACCAGCATCTCAGAAAGTGATATAAATATTTGTCAAATAGATAAATGACTAATTGAATGAACGGTTGTTTTCTTTAGGAAGACATATTCAAAGATTATGAGTAGGTTGATCCGTTGATATTCTGATTTGTTGTTTTCACTGTTTTATCTTATTTTCATATTTTAAATATATTAGAAAATAAACAGTAGGGATTTTTCCTCTTCTTAGGAGGCGAGTCTTGATCTTGTCTTCCTAGGACGGGCTCACTTCTGTGGCTGTAAACCAAAGCCAATATGATATCAAACCCTTATATGAGCTCATGAAAACTTCCTGTAGAAGAACTGATGGCCTTTAGACTTGACTTCAGGGGTGCAAAGGTGGAAATAGGAGGAGGTAAGATCCCTCCGAGGGACTAGGAAGAAGGGCAATGATGTTAAGTTCCATGGATGTCAAAATGAAGCCTCTTTAGGTTCAACAACCCTGCATAGAGGAAGGCTGCGGTCAGACCCATGAAGGCTAATCTGTTAGAGTCCAGGTCTGGAAATCAGACCTCACAGACTAGCTTAACCTGGAGTAAATGAGTAGCCTCAAAGCTACCTTCCAGGCAGGACAAGCGTAGTCCTAGCAGAGAACTGGACTAGGAGATTTGACTCAATCAAGCATGAATCAACGAAATCATCTGACAGTAAAGTGCAGTAGCAGTGGACAGGGATGGGTGATGGGCAAGAGGACACTATGGCATCAGATGAAAAAAAGGCTAACCTCACCTTCCCTGCTGATGGAGCTTGAAGTCTGATAAGGCCTTTCTCTCTTATAAGTAAATCTTCCTGGATTTGCCTATGATTCACAAAGAAAAACAAGGACTTTCTGCCTATCTTACCAGAATGTGTTTAAGGAAATTCTACTTAAACTAGAGAAAATGAATAAAGAAAGCATGTCTTGAACCTTAGCTACTCATCGCTTGCTGTTCCACTACCATTAAGTAGAGAAGTTCTTCAATCCTTACTGGGGTAGAAATCAGCAACAGGGCACTAGGGACTGCATCTTTGTGTTCCTCCCAAATGTCTATGTTGAAATCCTAAACCCCAGAGGCACACTATTAGGAGATGGGACTTTTGGGAGGTAATAAGGTCTTGAGGGTGGCCCTTCATAATGTGATTAGTGTCCTTACAAGAGGCAAAAGAGCTTGCTCCTCTCTCTCTCCTCTCCACCATGTGAAGACATGGCAAGAAGGCAGCCATTTGCAAACTAGGAAGCAGGTTCTCACCAGATCCTGGATCTGCTGGCAGATTTTGGACTTCCCAGACTCCAGAACTACGAGAAATAAATGCTTGCTATTACCCAGTCTGCGGATATCTGTTTTAATTGTCCCAACTGACTATAAAACACAGAATATCACCATCTCTTACTACCAGGGTTCAGGTTTAATTCAAGTCCAGTTCCATCCGACCCAAAACCAACTCTTCTTTTACTGTATTAAAAAGGGGAGGGAGGAGGGAAGCATACAGCATCTTTATTCTGGTACTCGTATATTTTAAATTAAACTTTACTTCTTATAAACATCTTGACTTTCAATCTAAAAGAGTTAGATATCACTGGTCCTATTTTCAAATTCCAGTTGGGACAGAGACAGCATGGCTATTAATTATCTTCAACTATGTGCTACATACTTACTATGCAGTGTCCTTCCCTTGCTCATTTTTAGACTCCAGATATACATATTAAGCTGATATTGCTGCCTCCGAGATACTCAAGAGTGTGAGAAATGACACTCAACAAAGCTAAATGCGTGTACTGGGGCAGACAGCAAGTGAAGAGATACTATTCTAACTTACTCTTCCTCTTTCCTCAAACCCAAAGAACTCAATTCTGAAGTTGCAGCGCCTTAGCATAAATAGTCAAGGTTAGCCATGTGGCTGAAACCTAACCATACAAGCAAGACATTCACATACATATAATCCTTACAAATAACCAGCCTTGGCGAGAAAACTTCACCTTGAGGAAAACTAATCATCAGATTTGAAATCAAGTCAACTCAGGTCAATTCCTAACCCCATCCTTTGTAGCTCTGGTGCCATCAGCTCATTCCTGGATGCAGGAATTCGTGGCTGGCACTTACGAGCCTGTTTTCTTTCCCCTAGCTCATATTAAACGATATATGAGAAAAATAAAGAGACTTTCACAGTGGAACATGAAGACATTAAATGTGATCATGTTAAATAAGCAGACTGTAGCATGGAAACAAAAATACTAGAAGAATGTACTGGGACCTCAACACCTGTAAGCCTGGAGAGAGTTGGGGGTGGGGGGAAATGTACTGAAAAGTCTACCTGCCTTAATTAAAATTTTGGCAAAAACAAAAGAATATGTGAAAGACTAGGCATTGAGTTTACAAAAAAAAAAAATGATTAAGGATCTGCCAACATCTTGAGTGTTTTTCAAATTGAGAGGATGGAAAGAGGAACAAAGAGGGAGAGAGGGTGAGACAGAAACTGATTGATTATGCTTCTAGTCCTGAAGATGTGAAGCTGATTTTGATGCGGACCATACCTTTAAATAGTTCAACAAAAAAGCAGGAGGAAACTGAATTAACTTTTCGTCTTATTCTTCTCTTTTTGTTTGTATCCTTCTCTCTCTCTATTCTCCCTTCCTTAGTTCCTTCTTCTTGCTCTACAGATGTTTATCAGTTGTTGGACACCATCAAACCATGTTTGGCCCTGGGATTTCAAAAACGAATACAGGTTTTCCACAGTCTCTGAGGAGGGCTCGTAGTCTAACAGGAGGGGAGTCATAGAAAGAGACATCGCTGCACAGGCTACAATTCAGCAGTGTGTGCGCAGAGGAGACTGGCTCCTAGGGAAAGGTGGAAGACGGACCGGAGGTGTGGAGATGCGACCTCCCCTGACGACATAACATGACAGGCAGGCAGCTCACCTTCAAGGGTACCCTGTGATTTCAGAATTCTAAGCTTACGGAAAGAAATCAACAAGAACATACATGTCTGTGTATAGCCACAGGATTTTTTAAATTCTATCCCCCATTTTTTGCCACTTTAAAGTAAGACCCCTCCCAAAGTTGGGTTTTATTTAAGAAATAAGAAGTCAAGACACAATCACTTATTTGTACAATGGATTTGTACAAACATCAATATTTTCTTAGGTTTGTTTAAATTTTAATCTTGATATCATGCTGAGAAATAGTAGCTTTGCTAGGTGCTCACAAAAGGTAAATGTGAACATCAGCAGATTTGAAAGAGAATTTGGAGAAACATCAAAGAAAATCCCAACTTTGTTTAAAAAAAAAAAACAACAAGTGAAATGATAAAGTACCTCATTCAATTCAGTTATACTTCCACTCTTCAATTCTTCCTACTTAACATAGTTAAGAAACTTAAGTGGAATGGGAGAAAAGATTGTATACATTTTCTTACAGCTGTGCCTTTCCAACTCTATTTTACAACATCTATGACTTTTTTTTTCTTTTTAACATTTATACTACCTTTGTGTTTACCCTTTGGGCTAATTTGCAGTTGACCCCAGTAATAGAGCCCTTTTAACCAACATTTTGTGACAGACATCATTGATTTAGCAGTCCTCCAGAATGCCTTAAAAATCAATGTGTTCAAAGAAGGAACTGGTGGGACTTTATAATATCACATCTCGTTTTTATCACAAATTTCCAATTTACCAAGTTCCTGTCTCATTATTTATACCAGACAGGGCATGCTGATGAGATACACAACCCGTTCTGTCCCTTTTGGCAATCCATTTATAACTGAAGCACAATTAATATCTTTACAGCTGTTCTCCAGGCAGAAAGAAAAATGTGGCAGCAAGGATTTTGTACATGTTTGAGTATAAATGTGTGAAATGAGGAGCACCGGGATATGTCTCAAAACAGCGGACTCTGAGCTTTTCTTGTTTTTAAATTCTCCAGAGAAACATTTTCAAAACTGTTTCATGCAGGATGTACAGCTACCTATAGTAGCTCTCCAGATTCTCCAGGAAAATAATTGGGAATCTGGATGGTCATTAAATATAAACTTCACTCATGGCATTCCTTCAAAGGAAAAGCATAACGGGGAAAATCCACAAGTTTCTAGAAAATTCCACATCATTTTAACTACCATTATTTCCCATTCATTGTCAATGGCTTTTTCTTCCAAATATTTGTCTTCTATTTTAATTAGATACTGATAATTACCTTCAAATATAGAAGAACCACTATATTTTGGCCCAAGAATTTACTTGGATTACCTCATTTAGATTTCACTTAAACCCTAAAACTTAGATTTAAATCACTTCTAAAATAAATAAATAAATAAATAAATAAATAAATAACTCACTTCTAGCTTCCTGAAAAAGAATAGGAATAAATAGATACCCAATAAATGTTTATTTTCAATTCATTCATCTGCTCAATTACAGATAATTGATTCATAATTATAATAGCAAGTACTCCAGTAATTAGTACAGTACAGTAAACAAAACAAATGATTGATATATAGATAGGGAGGGAGATAGAAAATTGATAAATAAATGCATAAATGTAGATAGATATATAGTCAAAATATTTGACTTAGTAATTCCGCTTCTTTCAAGTTATCTTAGAGAAAGAATCCAAAATACGAGTAAGCTTTTTTTGGCTACATGTTGACAGAACAAATGAATACCTATTTATAAACATTTAGAGGAGCGCCTTGGTGGCTCAGGCAGTCGGTGCCTGACTCTTGATTTTGGCTCAGGTCATGATCTCAGGGTCATTAGATCAAGCCCCACACTGAGCTCTGCACTGGGTGTGGAGCCTGCTTGAGATTTTCTCTCCCTTTCTCTCTACCCCCCCCTCCTCCTTGCTCTCTCACTCAAAACTACATACATACATTTAGAATATCATCAGTAATAGTTATAAGAACAAACCTTAAAATAGTCCAAAAAAAAAAAAAAAGAAAAGAAAATGAAAAGCTAAAGCTAAAGTAGGATATACAATATGAAAATAACCAAAGAAAAATATTATTGAAAGAAAAAAAAAAGCAAAAGAAGAAAGGAAAGGAGAGGAGAGGAAAGTATAGAAGAAAAGAAGATAAGAAAAGAGAAAAGAAAAGAAACTAAAGTGTTTAGGTCTCTACCATGGGTTTCCATAACCAACTACAATCAGAAGCTGACTGACTGGCAGCAAAGGGCATGTACTGTGCACTACTGTCCGGGGCTGCACACCGTGTCCTAGGCTATGCCTTACGTGCTGTGTACTGCACACTACGTAACACGTACTACATTATTCCTACAGGATCAAAAAAAAAAAAAAATCACCCAGAACTTAGCAGCTGTTTGAGAATCCCAATGTGGAGACACTCACTAGACATATTTTGAAACTATCAAACCAAGCACTGTATGTCAGAAAACATAAACGTATCTAGTTTGAGAAGAGCTCTGCTCTGGGTGAATGATTCCTTCACCAGGACCAGAATCTCTAGATAAGTGGTGTTTAAAATGCAGATGGATCCCTAGGTTCTACCCCTTGGGAAACCAATTCTGAATCAGAGAATCAGAGGAGGGAGCAAGGAATTCACTCCACCACATGCTGGCCCCTGGAAAAAAAAAAAAAAAAAGCTATTTGTGAGTTAGGAAGAGGAAGGGGTGCTAAAACCCTTTTAAAAGTTATATGTTATTTCAAGTTTTTAATTACAAAAGTAATACATGCTCACTGTGGGAAATACACCTTTTTTTAGCAGGTAACTCAAAGAAACACCTGAGAAGCCACAGACACACGAAGGCTGGGCTTTTAGTACTGTGCAGAAAGTGTTAAGAAGTTAATTAGCACCTGCATTCTAAAGAGCAGTGAGTACAATGTAGGACGGATAGGGGGTCAAACCCTGTGAACAGCATCCAGGGGAGCCCAGCAAATTGCAAGAGATAACAGCTTACGCTTTACTTTGGTAAATATTTAAACCTATATATTGTAATTTTTTTTTTCCTGCAGTACGAAGGCATCAGACGGTTCTAATTCTCTCTCTATGAATATGTGTTTTTATTAACGGAAGTCAATGATGAATACAGTTGCTGATATAGAAATAATAAAAAAGAGTAGTCATTTAGACAATTGTAAGCGTCCACTAGACTCTTAATTTACACAAAGAAGCCTGAAGGAGGCTGGATTCTTCAGCCGACCTTTACTGGTTGGCATATCCCCCAGGCAGGCATTGTCTCTAGAAGGAATAAAAACCTCTATAGCGGCGTCTTCCAAACCCTGTCAGGAAGTGCACTATGAACTGGTTCACGTGAAATCCTCAGGTCCCCCCCACACAGAATTTCACATGGAATAGCACACCTCAACTTGCCTATTAACTGTCATTACATAGCTGTGGGGCACACAGCAAGTTCTCAGTGCATTTACTGTAGCTGATAAAGAATATCAAATATCGTCTTGAACCAGTATGACAGGCCCAACTTAAGATATTGTCCCCCAGTGAAGTGGTTCTATCATCGTCCTTAATTTTCATCTTGAAGCAACTGGACACAAGAGAGGTTAAAATAAAAGAAGTCTTGCTTAAGACCACACAGATCGTTGGGCCTCTTTTTTTTTTTTTTTTTGCCAGACCTGATGCCAGAACCTAAGGATACAGATTAGATAAATAGGCACAGTCCTTGCCCCATGGAACCTCTGATTTTACCGTGTTTGCGTGGACATGCTTGAAAAGCCCTGGCAAGGTAGGGAGTCAGGTTGGGTGACAGCTTTCATAGGTAGAAGCAGACAATCGCAAGCTTGGAACAACGCCGAGTTTTTGTGTTTTTCTCAGAATATGTCATGCTGTTGCTGCGCTTCATTCCCTAATATATCAACATATTTCTTTAAAATATGCAGTAGCCTTGCAAATGTTCCGGTAACACCTCAGAAAGATGTGTCACACCTCTCTACTTTGTGTTCAGAATCTCCTGGCACACTCACCATGGGCTCCACGTAGAGACACATGCCATGATAGCCACCCACCAAGCACGCGGTTTTCAAGTGTGGTCTCCAGGCCCGCAGCATTAGCCTCCTCCAGAACCTGTTAGACGTGTACGTTTCTAGCTTTATTCGAAATCTACTGAACCACAGACTCTGAGGGTGAAGCTGTGACACTATTTTAACCAGCGCCCCAGGTCCTTCATCATGATGCACACTCAGATGATGGAACCCATATTAGAGATTAATAGCGGTCCTATTACATCAGATCAACATTGGCGTCTATGAGTCAGAAAAGAAACCCCTCATATAACGTGCTCATAATGCTTTAGCTTCTTTTGACCACCCCACTACCTTCGGAGTAAAGTAAGACAATTCTGAAGCTTCTGATTTTATAGAAAATTAGACTGAACAATCCCCCTAACGTCCTTGTGTTCGAAAGTGGTTCGGGAAGTACCGATACCAGGAATATACGTAGGTGTGCTTTTCAATCTTTTCATATGGGATACATTTTTAGTTTAGTGTCAGCAAGGATATAGTAATAAATCCTCCTGTTTTCATCTACTGCTTTCCAGGAATTATGGTATCTTACCACCAAATGGTAGGGTGTCATGATCAGAACGGCTAGATTTTTTTTTTTTAGGATGGCAAGTTAAGAAATAGAGGATGCAGTATAGTTTTCATGTTAATTATACTTTTTTCTACAAATTAATATAATACAGCTAAGCACAGTCATTAAAATTATATATTTTGTGAAAGTTGTTGAACGAGAATTAAGTAAGAATAAATCTCCAGGCATAATTTCACAAACCCCTTAAGAAATGAAATTGCTTCTCCGAGCTCCCATAGTGCATTAAAAGACTTCAGAATCTTGATGACAACTCCCTGGCCCCCATTTATTATAGAAGACACCCACATACCTCGGGGCTTTCGGGTGACTAAGAAATCTAGATATTTTGCTTAGATGACAGTTTTCAAATAGCCTTCAAACCTAGGTCTAAGCGCGCTTGAATCCATCATCAGAGAAATGGCCCCTGCTTGCTTGGGCTCAGCCCATTCCTCTGCACGTGCTTGTGCGGGCAACAAAAGAGGCAACAAGACTATGAGATGTGGACCAGAAAAAAAGAAAAAGAAGAATCCTCTTACAGTATATTCTTACAGTAATGACGTTCCCCTCTCTCTTCATTAGATGACTACCTGGTGGCCAACCACCAAGAGCAGGTTCACCTCAACTTCCCTTCTGTGTCTGTCCTGTTGCCCCTTCTTTCTCATCCGAGCACTGTCCTAGATTTGGCGGGAAGCACATTGGCATAGATGATCTGTCTCTGGGGGGCTTATAAATAATAAGAGCTGGAACAGACAGACTTAAAGCAAACCGTAAATCTCTGAATCTCTTAGCGCCATTTCACTGTTTGCAAGAAAGATCTGGAAAATGGAGGGGAGCCCTTCGTTGAGAATAGGGTGTATATATACTTACCCGCTTCCCTCACATGACTGTGCTACCCTGGATCAATGCAATGGATCAATGCAATGCAAAGCAATGGGATCCGAAGGGCTCACAACAGCAACACCTGACATGTGAAAGTCTCACACGCACATCAAGGAATCCGCAAAGACAACTGTGACCCGGACTTACACGCACGGCGCCGGTCCCCTTACATCTGAGCCTCGATCTCCGCCACCAGCACAGTGGGCCGTTTCAGCTCCCCTTCCACTACATTGATAAAACCCGCAGAAATCAAACACAATTACTTTAAGCGCCATCATAAAGAAGTAATGTCATCATCTCAGAACAAGACTAGCCCGTACGGCATAATACGGTTGGAACTGGCAAACTCACGAAGAAGTAAAAGGGGGCAATGTGGGATTCTTAAAACAGAGGCTTCCTCAGCGTTTGCTGAAACTCAATGCTTTGGAACTCGGACTGCCCCGAATTAGAGCCCACAATATAAATAATTTCTCACCCCCATTTTTGCCAAGATAATACAAAATTAATGATCTCCCATGTTCCTATGAAGACTTTAGAATCTGCACGTATTTTACTATGTGCGTATGTACGGAGAGTAGACTGCACTAGACAGCAAAGAGAATTCCCTTCAGGATAGAATTTATATTTCAGAGTAGAGAGAGACTGTGAGTCAAGCCAGCTATTTTTGTTGCTGTTCCAGACTCTACGCATTTTTCTCTTTGATTTGGAAAGAAAGCAGCCTTTTCCCTCCAACTTACACAGTATATATCACACAAATCCACACACAAACACACACGCTGGAACATATAGAGAGAGTGAAGGGTGAGGGAATGTGTGTGCCTGAGACAAAGAGAGACAGAGACAGTGCAGGAGGGGAGGAGGGAAGGGGGAGGAAGAGAAGGTGTGCAGAAAAAGGAAAATATTAGAGATGTTTGCCTCCTTCAAGGATTAAGAGAACATTCTTTTTAGAAACTGCATTAACCTACAGTTCATAAACGGTAAGTTAAAAACTAAGAAGAAGGAGGGTTACAATGAAGTTTTTCTTCATCGCAATTAAAAAATAATAATAATAATAATAATCGCAAACAGAAACACAGATCAGTGCTTGCTGCGTACAAACCACTCATGGAAATGTCATGCCAAAGTGTGTGAGCAACGATCTGGCCTTCACGGAGCTGAGCACCTAGTCAGATGTTAGAAGAATTTGGATCTTCCTTTGAAGATCTCTTTACATGTATTAGTGAAGGATGGAGGACTGAGTATTCAGTTTCATTTTCTATTCCTAGAAAGAGCATCCCGAAAAACATGCTCAAGGAGTACCCTGAATAATTTTGCCCAGATAGAAGAAACACTTTGGGCTTCCTCACCTGGATTTAGGTATTTCAGTATAACTGCAAAGGCCTTAGTGTGGGAACGATGGGATGTGAGTGAAACCACACCTACCTTAAAAGCAGCTGTGATTTTCATAATTAAATATATATATATATATTTAACATACAGCAATGTACTATATTGTACTATATACTATAGTATAGTATATACTATATAGATATATAGTATTTATATATCTATAAATATTTATAAATTTGTATTTTATTTATACATTTTAATTTTTATATTTTATTCATATTTATAGTTATATTTTATTTATATATTTTAATTTTTATATTTTATTTATATTTATATTTTATTTATATATTTTAATTTTTATATTTTATTTATAAATATATTCATATATTTTTATATAAAATATATAGTATTTTATATAATATATAATATTTATAAGATATTTATAAAAATATTTATAGAATATATAAATATTCAGTTATATTTATATAAATATATATTTATAAATATTTATTTATATATTTAACATACAATGTACTCCATCGGGATGCAGAGAATCATGTTTTAGTTAAAGTGTTGGTGGTACAACGGGTAAGAACACAGCCCCAGATTCACTGCATATTTGCTGAAAGACTCTTAGCCAATTGCTGTATTGTCTTGATCAAAATAAATAAATAAATAAATAAACCTCAAAGATCAGTGTGCGCATCAAATCATGGGAAACTGCCTCGTGTAGTGTTGTTCTCCGGGACTAGTAATGATAATGCTGTTGATAATGAGGATGTCAATAGCACAGATTTACTGGGCACCTACTGTGTTTAAGACACTAGCCCAGGAATTCTATGGGTGACGTTTTTATTTCTTAACGCACACTTACTGAAGGTCTACCAAGTGTCATTGCAACATATATGTCAGTTTTCTAAATAACGGTAGAAGAACATCATTTTAAAAATCACAAACTGGACGTGCAGCGAAGGGAATCAATATATCCAAATGTGCGTGTTTGGCGAGTGGCCTCGAGATCCAGGATTTCCTCTCCAGAGTCCACATGTTTCCCACTGCCCCACTGGAGTCTCCATTTAGCATCTCATGTTACACATTAAATCCTACTTTATAAGAGGCTAAGTTGCCACCTGCAGTTTCCGATCCCTTACACGTGGGTAAGGTTAATGTATTCACCTCCATGTTCTGCCTAAGTTCCTAAAGCCACAGAAAACTAAAAGACGATACAGTGAATCTTATATTTCATTTTCTAAATCCTACACAAATGAGTTTCCTTGAAAGGAGACTATCACATTGTTCTTCCCCAGCTTTCCACAATACCTTTGCCTGTGATGACCAAAAATCAAAAGTAATAAAGAGGAGCGCCTGGGTGGCTCAGTCGGTTAAGCATTTAATTTCTGGTTTTGGCTCAGGTCATGACCTCAAGGTTGTGAGATTGAGCCCGACCTCAGGCTCCACACTGAGCAAGACATCTGCTTGGATTTCCTCCCTCACTCTCTGCCCCACACCCTTCCCCCACATACGTGCATCTCTATCTCCCTGTCTCTAAAATAAGTAATCTTAAAAAGAGAGAAAAAAAATAGGGAAGCCCAGGTGGCTCAGCGGTTGAGCGTCTGCCTTTGGCTCAGGATGTGATCCCGGGGTCCAGGATCGAGTCCCGCATCAGGGAGCTCGCTTCTCCCTCTGCCTATGTCTCTGCCTCTCTCTCTGTGTCTCTCATGAATACATAAAGAAAATCTTTTTTAAAAAAGGAAATAAATATAAATCAGCTTTATTTATAATGAGTCATTGAAGGAAAGAATGTTACTGTTTCAGATGAGTTTCTCCTAAATAGGTGGGAGAAATGTGAATATCCAAAGAAAGGCCAACAAGGGAGGCCGTGGACATCTCCTTTCTTAAGTGAAGACAGCACTGTCCTCACTTCCATGTCGGTGTAGTTTCTGTGGGAAGAGTGGAGTCGGAGAAGCTCCGGCCTGGTCACCTTTCAAGGCCGCTGCCTGTGAGCCTGAGGGGCAGGACGGGGCCTGCTAACAGTGAGCCCCGGACGCCTCCTGTGTCTCTGCAGCCCGGGGCTGGGGGCCAACCAGCCGGGCCCCCCGCTGCCCTTCTCGGGAGCTGCCCAGCTCCTCCGCTGCCGCAGGCCCTCTGGCCACCAGCATGCGGCTGCCCTTCAGGCCTGGACCCCCTGCCTGTCCCTCCGACTGCAGCTGACATACTTGGAGGGAACGTCGCTCATCACTCAGTCCCATCTTCCCTTTCCTGGCCCAGGACGGACTGACTTCCTGATTCAGCTGCACAGCAGCCTCGGCAGGCACAGGAAGGCAGCGGCGACAGTCCAGGCATGGCCACCTGCATGGGGCCTGCGACTGGCCAGACACCCAGGCCAGGAGCTGGTTGGTCGGCTCTAAGTGGACCGAGGAAAAGACAGCACGACAGGAAGTCCCTATACACCAGGAGGAGGCGGTGAGCAACCGGGACTGGGAAGATGAAGAGGCACCTGCTGTCCTGGGCAAGACCCCTGGGACATGCTGGGGCCCTGAGGCCAGCCCGGGTGGGACACCACAGAGGCCTGCCACAGGGAGACACTGAGTAAAGCACGGTGGCCAGAGGACGCATAGAACTCACAGAACCCTGACAACCAGGAAGGAAGCCAACGGGGGTTTGGATGACGCATCATGGCTTCTTGGGCCAGGGCGGTGAGAGAAGACACGGCATTTGGGAAGTAGAAGGTGGCCCTTCCTTCTAGTAAGACGGTTACCATCTGCCCACGTTCACTCCTTAGAGGAACGGGACAGCGCACGGGGGTGCACGGCAAGGGACTGCCAGGCCTGACACCCTGTTCTAGAGGTGAGCACTCTTGCCCCGGTAGAGCCACGGGGGAGGAGGTAACACGTAGGACCTGGGACTTGTTCTAACCCATACAACACGGCGAAGGTGATGGGAGCAAGTGATGACATGCAACGTGAGACCATAAGGACTACGGTCGGGAGCCCCTCTCCTGCTGACTAGGAAGAGGCCAGCTGCCACCACCTCAACCCGAGCCACCACATGGGAAGGCCATGCAGGGAGGAAGGGGGCATGGTCACCAGACGGGAGAGACACGGAGACCCTCCGGGACCTGAACGTTGCCAGGCACCATGAGGCCTTGGGACCGGGAGTCTTCCCCGGTCGAGCCTCAGATGAGATCTCGGCCCGGCTGACACTTTGATCATAGCTTCATACGGTTCTAGAAGCAGAGAACCTATGGACCTCCCAGGTGGATCCTGACCCACAGGGCATATGAGATAATAAATGAATCTTGTGAAAAGCCATGAGGTTTGTGGCAACACTGTTAACAGAGCAACAAACAACAGATTCATTTAGTTTTGAAGGTACTGGTTGTTAAAAACGCCCCCCAATCACACACATCCACGTCACGTGGGTGGTCTGAGGTATAGGCCTGGAACTCGGCAAAAAGTCCAGAAATCAGATGTTAAAAGTTCTTTTAAAGGGTAGGCAGCATCCTAGAAACACAAGGTAAAAATATGATCTGTGGAAGAGGTAACAGAATGATCTACTATTTGAACAGATGAACTAGCTTAATTCCAAAAATGTACCCCAAACCAAAAAATACGGGGAGGGGGGGACTCAAATTTATGTACATTGATGTTCGGAGAATTCAGAAGGAGCCTGCTGCCTTCGAGGGCCAGGGCGGGTGATCTCTGCAACACACGCTCAGCGCCTCGGAGCCGGGGCCAGCTGACATTTACTGGAATACTGCACGCCAGGCGGAGTATTTTATCCTTTCACATAATTTTCCCTTTTAGATCCCATTTTAAAGAAAAAGAATCTCAGATTCAGAGAGGTAAATTCCCTTCCCCTGGTCACCCAGTGGTTAGGAGAAGATCCTCAATTCAAACACAGTCTGGCTTCAAAGCCTGAGCATTTATCTTTGAACATTTCAAGGAGGCTTACATCAGACACAGGGAAGCAGATTTTTATATTCTCCCTGCAGTCCTAAGCCTAACCTTGAATCCCACGTATCTGAGCGTTCCCCACCCTGCTCAAATTGGCCTTTCCAGTATCAGAAGCTCTGCAGATGTTAAAGAGCGACAGACATACATAAAGAGTCAGGCAAATCTTAAACTTAATCAGGGATATCTTTTCTGTTCAAAGCAGATGCTGTCGAATGTGCCAGAATGTCCATTCTGGTGGGGAACAGGGCAGCTTCAAGCCATCTTTTTCACCATTGCTGATAGCACAGCAATAGCTCATCTTTATCATGACACCTTGAAATATCTTCTGATCGGGTGTGTGGTACTGGATCCTTACGATGTGAAAGCTCCCGCCAAATATTTAAAACAATCACAGTCTTTTATTAAAGTCATGCACCTGCTTGGTCACTGGAAACCATGTTAATTGCTTGAATGGGCTGGATTGCTTAAGCCTAGGAATGGAGAAATGATGCTAAAATGTATTCCATTTTATAGGAAGGGATCCTTTAGCAGAGCCCACACAGCCCCACAAGCACAGCCTCTGACCTACTCTCAGGACTTGACTTCTAGGCGGATGATGCTATGGGCCTATTTCTCATCGGCTCCAAAGATCTTCAGAAATGGCTGCAGCTCCTCTGAGTCATAAGGAAACCTGAAAGTGTGATGGATGCCCTGCCGTGCAGACCTTAGGTGCACAAGATTCCCACTGACACCTCCTGGCAGCTCTGGGTCCTTCTGCTCCATGGTTTCTCCTATGACACCCCTTTCACACCCTCAGCAAGCCTTGGAAGCAGGTTACCTTCCCTGCCAAACTATGTGCCCCTGGAGCCAGGTATGGTTAAGAGAGAGCATCCACTCTGTAGTCCTTGCTTGGCGTCCACCAGAACGCGAGCATGCATCTTGCATACCCTGTTGGTCTCCAACATGGGGCGGGGAGGGGGGATCCAGCAGGGCGCTGTGGGTGTACAAGGAATCAGCACCTGGACAGCCACTCCACTGCTCTTTTATACTGACGGCATTCTCTCATTCTATGCTTGTGTGCGTTTAACAGCTTTCTGATATTCACCAATATCCCTTTATATATCAAGGAACAAGAAAGCTTAGAAGTAAAAGCCAAAAAAAAAAAAAAAAAGAAGTAAAAGCGTTTGGCAGGCGACAGTGTCTATACGAAAGCCATTGACTTTATATATTTACACAGAGTTCACATTCTGTCTACCTAATATTATGTATATATTTTATTGTATCTATCTAACACTATATTTATCTGGCATTTATCTCCTATTTGTGGCAAGTGATAGTAGTGACAAAGTCCCCTTTTTAAATAATAATTTATATCAATAAATAAAATTAAAATACTTTTCTCTAACATGATAGCCTCCATGGAGGTTAATGTTGTATTTCATACTGAGCAAAAATCCAAGGGGTGGATTTCAAAGGACTAAGGGGAGTTTGGTGCTCTAAGGAAACTACCGGGGATTTGCAACATGGCCTGCTGACTCCAGAGAATGAATCCCTACCACTGGGTCTTTATATCTGCACACAGAGTTTTGATTCCTGTGACTTCACTGTCTATAAATGTAGGTGCTCAATCAATGTTTGTTAAATGTATTTGATGACGACATTAGAGAAAATAGAGAAAGGGGGTATAATTCACAAAAAATAAAAGCAGAATGGCAGGATTGTTTCCCCCTCAATGGCAGGATAAAGGTAGTTTTAAAGATTTTTTTTTTAAGTCAGGTACATGCCCCAAAGGGGGTCAAACCCACTACTCTTAAGATCAAGAGTTGCAGGTTCCACTGACTGAATCAGTCATGAGCCCCTGGGATAAAGGTAGTTTTATTTTATTTTATTTTATTTTATTTTATTTTTTATTTTTTTTTTTTTATTTATTTATGATAGTCAGAGAGAGAGAGAGAGAGAGAGAGGCAGAGACCCAGGCAGAGGGAGAAGCAGGCTCCATGCACCGGGAGCCCGACGTGGGATTCGATCCTGGGTGTCCAGGATCGCGCCCCGGGCCAAAGGCAGGCGCTAAACCGCTGCCTAGCGCCCAGGGATCCCAAAGGTAGTTGTAATAACTAAATTCCTTTTACAAATAAGTAATATTTGTTTTGCGCAGATTAGAGACCCCTTCTGTGTCCATGGATGCAGATTTACCAAACCCATATAAATAATGAATAAATGATATATAATAAATGGATAAATGAATATAAAAATCAATACATTCATTGACTCATTCACATATCTTGTAAATTTGGTAGAACTGGTTTCAAGCCCGACTGGAGTATTGAGAGAAAGAAACCAGACACAAAAGCAAAAACTAGGGTATGATTCCACTTGTCTAGAGTGCGAAAGAGGCAAAATGTGACCATTTTAGAAGTGAGGACACTGGTTACCCTTACGGGAACGGTGGAAGAGAGAAGCCCAAGAATGAATCTTGCAAGGCAAGTACTATTCTGATTTTTTTTTTTTGGGTGCTTAATTACATGAATCTGTGCAGCTTGTGACCATGTGCTCTTATGACATATGCAGTCTACTGTGTGGATATTCCCTTTTTGATGCGTAATGTAAAAAATATGTACAAGGGACACGAAAAGGCGAGAATGTAGAAAAGCCTGCATAGGAACAAGAATTGTTGTCCATGCCTACGATAATCCTGACTCACCAATGCCCTTAGCGCTCAGTGAAGCAAGGGAGACCAAGCGGGTTTCGCGACACATGGTCTCACTTCCCTTCCTGTGTGGTCCCCCTCAAAGGTGCTGGCCTTGCAGGTACTTGCAGAGCATTTCCTGGAGCAGTGAGACGCCGCAAGAGCCGCTCCTAAGGGGGTTCCTGGTGCTTCTCCTTTCGTTGAATTCTGACATTGTAACTTGTTACATATACATAAATGTGTGAGGATTGTTTAATATTATTTCATTGTCACCTAATGGTATCAGCAGCCCTAATAATTATACAGGAATAACAATACAAAAAAAAAAAAAAAGGATCCTGGGGTGATTATCATTCAGATGATTCTGTCAAGGTGAGAAAAAGGACAATAAAGACATACTCAGGAATGAATTTTGTCCTTTGTTTTCAGTCTTGATCATCCAGCTTTTCTTTAATAGTAATTTTCAAAAGAACAAAGCACAGAAGACTGTAGGTTATCTTACATCCATTAATAGGATCTATGAATATAAATGGATGGAAGAGTGACACTGAGCTTGGCATCAAGAGTCTTTTTTTTTTTTTTCTTACCGAAGTGAGAATATTCCTTCTCTCACTTTCTCTTTCTTTCCCAGGACAAGGAGATGCATGATCCTCTCTACACATCCTGGGGGAAGGGATGCCTGCCTTCCTTGGGCATGCCTGCCCAATTCTGGTTTAAACATTCCCCAAAATAGAACATTCCAGCTCATTGTTTCTATATGGGCAGCAGTTGGTGCCAGCTAAAGACAAAACGTCCTCTTTTACTCTTATTATATTATGAAGATAAGTACTACGTATTACTCCTACCACGCCTTGTGCTAAAGGACTAAGATCTTTCAAAGAGAAGACACAGGAGGTCTATTCCCTAGGTCCATATAATGAAAAAACTGCATACAATTTGAGTGGTCATAAATATTTCATATATTTATACACCGTTTACATATCTAGGAAGAAAAATGCTTCTATGTGCCCTCACTAATAGACCAAACTTTCTTCTAATAACTTCTTTTCATAGGTGCTGACAGCACGCAAAGGCCAATTTTCTATTTCTCAAGAGATGGTATTGTTTTTAAGAAATACACCATGCTCCCTCCTGTTCTGGGGGTGTCATGGATGGATGGATGGAGTATCATGGAAGCCAGAGATGGGAGCTGTTTAAAGCTCAGTATGTTTCTAAAATCAGAGACTAAAAAATCCAAAAAGAAGTTTCCCAGTCTCTCACTTTTTTTTTTCCTTGTTGTTACCTGTCTCCTCTCCTTCCCCGCACTGTGAAGTATAGCTTTTCCATTTCTCTACTATATACCGTGAAAAGATGGTGTCTACCTCAGGGTTTCCACATTCACCCATTTCCATGTTGAGCTACTTGGAAAGAAACTATTTCAATATCTTCTTAGTCTTCATGGCAAATAGCTGGGGTAGAGACTGACTGAATTAGATTTGAGGAAATGTCTACCTGTGTTGGAGCAGAAGCAACCTTATATAAACTGACCACGAATTATCCACACCATCAATGGGGAGATGGGCAGTTGGTAGAGAATTAACCAAACATGAGTTAGGCACACACCCCATGGGTATTCACTACCACCGGGAAGGAGGTATGCTTTCTAGAGGTGGTTACTGACTGTGACACACTCACCCCTATACTCATCCCCTTTTTCACATAAACTTTTGAAACGCAGGGATAGGCGGAGTAATGTTAGTGGCAAGCTGGTGAACAGTGTCCATGAATACACTGTCAAAGAAAAGAACCCAGGGACCCAATTTCACCAGAAGAAAGAAAAGATAAAAAAAAAAAATCCTCTTAAGCAGCATATCCCAGAGGTCTGACAACATTTTAAGATAGCTCCTGCTTATAATGTGATCACTGGAACTCATTCAAGTCCTTACGTTCCTCTCGATATTAACTGCTTTCTGTTCTAGGTTTTCTACCATTGTGCTTCCTGATAACCAAAGAGGGATATCTTGACAGTGTTTTATAGGTTATAGGTAGGGCTTTGTGGTCAGTATTTTGGCAAAACCAATTTGAATTTCTTGCAAAAATAAATATAAGCTTACCATGTGGTCAAGCAGTCATACTCAGATATTGATCCAACTGAAATGAAAACTTACTTCTAGGCACAAACCTGCATATGAATGTTTATCGCAGCTTTATTTACAATCACACCAAACTGGAAGCAATCAGAATATCCTTCAACAGGTAAATGGATAACCAAACTATGGTCATCCACACAACAGAATACTACCTAGGGATGAAAAGGAGTGAACTCTTAAGCCATGCAAAAACATGGATGAATCGTGAATGCATATTACTAAGTGAAAGGCCTCCATACTACATTATTCCTTTATATGGCATTTTAGGAAAGACAAAATTATAGAGTCAATAAACAGATCAGTGATTGCTAGGAGTTAAGGAAATACAAAAGTTCAATAGGTAAAACTCAAGGCATATTTTTAAGGCACTAAAACTATCCTATATAATACTGAAATGATGGGCCCATGGCACAATGTACTTGTTAAAACCATTAAACTTTATAGCACAATGAGTAAATCTCAATATACACATTTTTTTAAAATTAGGAAGTTGGAGTTTCTCAGGATAAAATGCAAACTGTGACAAAATAATACAATAATCTTATATATGTATTTTAAGACTTACTGAGGGTGGTGGGAGGAGAAGGAGAAGATCTAAGTGTGTGTATGTAGAAGCATATGATATACACACAAACCCTAACATACTAATATATGGACTAGTATACTATGAGTACATGCACTAATATATTCTTCTTATATCTATTCATGCATGTATATATGTGTGGTGCATATAAATTCCTATACCCACATTCATTTGTTCTCCCTGTATTAGCTGAGAGGGCCTAGAAGCAAAGGCAACTCAGGAGCAACACTCATCTTGGCTTCCAATACCCCAGTAGAACTCCCTGGATAAAGAGTTAATTCTAGAATTGGAGCAACAATTATATACGATAAGCCTGCAGCATCATGCAGTGCAAGAAAGTAAGGAAGTAAATAAGTGCTAAAGTCCAAACCCAAATACTAATCATGATAACAATGATGATGGATGCACATCAAAGGAACACTGGAGACAACCAAAAGGGCTGCCAGTTGCTAACACTGAAAAAACATTGAGCAAGAAAATAAAGCTGTATTGGATTATAAAACCAAAGTGTAAAATAAATAACCCTTGAGTACATATTGATTAAATGAAAGAGGAAAAAAAAAAGAAGGAAAGAGACAAAGTTCCTATGTACGAGAAATGAGAAATCCACATGAGTAATGTCATTATGTGGTGTGGTGGCTGGCGGGGGCGGGTATAACTTCCCACTCTTCAAGTAAATGCTGCACAAAGAGACTTCCTTCCAAAGGGTATATCATGGAAAGGAGAGGAAAAGAGTAAGTCTACAGTAGATAAACCTGATAAAATAATACCTCAGCCAGGTGGCCAAGGTTAACATCAAGAGTTGAATAAATCCTATTAATAGTAGGTACCCTTGATACAAGGCGATGAAAATGGAACCTTTACTTCTGTAGTCTCCCCCTCCCAAAACCCTCTCCTCTTCTGCCACTCTGAATATATTTCTTGAACTCGCATGACTCTTGTGGTTTGCAAAGATTCATAATTGGTAGATAATGATGGGACCTGAAAAATCTGACATGGTTATAAAGGGAATACTCCTTGGTGTCATGCTCACCGGCAAAAAGAAAATGAATAAAATCATCTTCAACGGTGACACAAATATAGTTATATAGACTTTGACTCTTCAAATACAGACACAAGGGATGAAAACTTGTTTTCTTACTATGGGAGATGTATCTGAAACAATCTGTATATACTCATCTACAGCCTCATATGTAACTATTTTTTGTTTTGTTTTAGGATATCTAATTCTATATCAAGTACACACACACACACACAGTTATTTTTGCTATCTATCTAAATATCTTTTTCCTTTGCTTCTTTTAACGGCTCTACCATATTTTATCTCTTAATCTATGTGCTTATCTATACATGTAGCTATCTTGCCCTATAAATTTTACTGTTTTTCTCTAGGTGAAGTTATTGGTAAGAAGTACAGAAAAACAACAAGACATATTTTATACAACTGTGATTGCTAATCAACCAAGGAATAAAGGTATTTGGATCTAAAAAAAAAATCAAATGGTAATTTTTAAAGTCCAGTGAATCCGGGAAGTACTATTATTAAGCCCGTTATGCACAAACATCAAAGTTAAAGAAATAATGTTAATACATGCACAGAGACCCTAAGGAATTTGCACCCCCCACCCCCACCCCCGGCCCAAGCTCCAAGAGGCAAGGTTCTGTGAAGAGCATGCTGACACCAAAAATATATTGACAAAGATGTCCAACATTCATTTTCGGCCAAGACATCAGAATTTCACAAATGTGTGTTTTGGAGCTGCCCTGACATGCAGTTGATTCATTTCTCTAACAGGCGAATGTGAGCAAAGGCTGAACTCTATGAGCTTTTACTCTCTGGTCCCTTTTAATTCATGATTTCCTATAATCACAATGTAACAAAAATACTCATAAAACTGTAGGTATTGATGGTAATTCACAGAGTTCTGGACACAAACATGGCTTGAATAACTTACTGAGGATTTGCCCTTTTGCCTCTGGAATCAATAAATATGTTGAGTCCTAAAATATTAATTCTCACATGAGGGCGAAGAGACGAAGAAGACAACAGGATCATCGGATTGTCTGGGTGGAACCTGACCTTGGCCATTCAACCCTTCGCCTATAACACTAAGGTTTTCTAGATTATTTTAGATTTCCTTATGATAAATACAGACTTACTGATAGGAGAATATTTCAGTATTTCAAATATGTATCCCTAACGAAGGTTAGACTCTTTATGCAAAACACAAACCACACAATCTTGACGTCATCCTAGAGCTTTGGAACCACAGCTGTTACAGGCATTCATACCAGGTAGAGCAGCTGGATTTCTTTTGAGAGTATTTATTTCAATCCCCATGATTTCCCACCCATGTTTTCCTAAAGAATCTAAGTTTTGTTCATCACTCTGAATCAAACAAGACAAAAAAATATAATCAAATCCATCAAGATATGTGTTTCCTCTTCCTCATTTTGCCTCTTTCCTTTAAAATAGAGAAACGGTACCAATTTTTTTTTTTAATCTAGCCAAGAGAAAGAAAGAAATCCACAACCTCTAAATTTTAAGAAAAGAGAAGGTTAGGTTTAAGACTGTTTGTTAGTATAAACATTCTTTGATCTTTTAAAGCTTATGTGACAAAAAATTGTTTCCTTAATAAAAAAAGAATGTGAAAATGAATCTCCTTATTACTTTGGGAATCTTCTTTATATGGGACTAAAGTAAGTACTGGGCAGTGACAAGAATGACAAGTTAATCCATGTAAGCTACAGTCATCATGATTTTTAATTCACTCTTTAGAAATTGCAAATTTTACTGTTTAGCTGCATGTTAAACCAACATGTGGCCTTGCATAGAATCAAAAAATGTCTTCTCATCAGACATGCATTTGGAAAGCTTTTGTAGTGTAAAATTATGTTAGTGCTGCAAGATATTTATTTTAAAAATAGTTTCTGTGGCCATATAAATGTCTGAATCTCCAAAAAAGCATAAAATACAAATTCATCATATTACGATATATTAATACTTTAAAGACCAGGAAGCACAAAAAGCATTTAATTTTCATTAATTCAGTGTTTATCAACTGAATTTGATTTTTTTTCCTTTTAGTAAACCTATTTTG
The DNA here is from genome assembly GCF_053574225.1 of Canis aureus. Lineage (NCBI taxonomy): Eukaryota > Metazoa > Chordata > Mammalia > Carnivora > Canidae > Canis > Canis aureus. Next base: position 2,435,483 of record NC_135613.1, read on the forward strand.
AATATAGATTGGAAAATGTCGCTATAGGTCTATTGTATCATAAGAAACCATTGAGGTATACAGGGGAATAAAAGTAGAGAGTATTATGGAGCTTCCTGATTCCATTCCTGTCTACCATCTGACCAATGTAGTACAAAAGCCATTCAGTGTGGCTGGGCAAGATAGGAATCTGTGTAAGACAGGAAGATAGAGGGAGATACGACAGCAGATCAACCTGCGTGTGAATGGTCAGGGATTGGGCGGAAGGAGTAAATAGAAATCCCTTATTACAGGACGTAAAGGGTAATCCAAATAACAAATATATTCAGGATAAAGAAACTCAGCTTTTTCATTGTTGCAGAAAAAAAAAAAGGTACATAATGAACCCCCTCAGGTTGCTTTAGAACTGGAGGTTCAGAGACCAACTCATGGTTTTCGATAGATAGTGTTTTAGCTTCTTATGGCTCCCATAACAAATGATCACAAATTGGGCTGATTTATTCTTGGGAATAAATGACAAGAATTTATTCTCTCACAGTTCTGGAGTCCAAAATCAAAGTGTTGACTGGCCCACGTTTCTTCTGAAGGATGTTCCCTTGCCCCTTCCAGCTACTAGCAGCTCTTGGCATTCCTTAAGGGAGCACAACTCCAATCTCTGCCTCCATATAACTAATTACATCTGCAAAAATCCTATATTGAAATAAAGGTACAATCTAAGGTACTGGGCAGACAAAATTTGGAGGGAACAGCATTCAACTCAGTAGAGATAAATGGGTGTGTGTGTGCATGTGTGCATGCTCCCACACATTACTTTGTCTTGTCCTGTCCACTGAAAGGATTTGAGAGTAGCAACACCCTGGTAGCAATAAATACCACCAGTACCCTGAATTTGCTACCAAATGCCAGTCTCACTTAAAGGGAACCAGGTTTCTTTGAACAAATAGCAAACTCCATGTGGTACCTGGGTGGCTCAGTAGGTTGTCTAAGGCAGTTTTGACTCCAGTCATGACCTCAGCATCATGAGATCCAGCCCGAGTCCAATTCCATGCTCAGTGGGGAGTCTGCTTGAGATTCTTTCCCTCTCCCTCTGCCCCTCCCCTCTGTTCATGCTTTCCTTCAGATAGATGATAGATAGATAGATGATAGATAGATAGATAGATAGATAGATAGATAGATAGATGGCAAATCCCAGGGCTGGATCAGGGAAAGTGCAAAAGAAGCCCAGAACACTTTGGCCAGTGATAAGATTGTACCCAAAGAATAATGAGGCATGTCAATAGGACACAGAATCAGCTTCAAGGGCATGACATGGCCAAGTCTGGTATAAATGATATTCATAATTATTGTAAGACCATCACGATAAATAGTGAAAGTAACAAATATTAAATAAAACAGAACTCCAAAAGTGCAAACTAATATAAATAAATACACAAGCAAATACATAGAAAGAAAAGAAAGCTTTTCCTTATAGAAGAATGTCAAGCAATAAATGCAAATGGAATGAAGGAATTAGCAAAACCACCATTTGGCAGCTGTCATGGTAATAATTCAGCCAAGATGCTTCAATGAATGCTAAAATTGGGGGGGGTAGTAATTTGATAAAGAAAAATATATTTACTCAGAAGCAAAGTATCTGCTGACAAAATTGTTATTAAGTACAAAGAGAAAAAAAAACTTTGCAATGGACATACATGGTTGGATAACTTAATGAAACAATCAAAAATTATTATCACCAATGATGGAATAAATCAAAATCCTTTACCACCTGATAAATATCAGTATTATCTGTGACAGCACTACCTAAAAAACATATTCTGGATCTGATTTCAAGGAAACAAGACAAATCCTAACTAAGGAATCCTATAGGTTATTTCTTCTATAATCTCCAAGTGTAGAGGTCATAAAAGCAAAGCAAAGACTAAAGAACCATTCCAGATGGAAGCATTCTAGAGACATAACGGTAATGCACATACAGCCTTGGCTTTGATCTTTTTAATATAAAAAAAATTACTGCAACAGTTGGAAACATTTGACTGAGGTCTGTGCTTTCAAGAGCAATGGTACATTGATGTGAATTTCTGATAGTGATGGCTGTGGAAAATAACATCCACGCGGGAAGGACTTCCTGAGATTTTCCATGGTGATGGGGCAGCAAGTCAGCAACTCAATCTCAAATGGTTCAAGGAAAAAAAAAAACTTGAAGTACATTTCCCCCTTTTCTCTAAGATTTAATGTTTTCACTTTATTTTTTTGAAGACTAAGAGAAATTCTCCATGATTAAATGTATTCCAAATCAAAGATAATGAAGATATAAAATAAATAACAAGTAGTTTAAACGGGCCTTCCTTCAAGAGGAGTGGAGGATGTTTATCAAAAAAGAAGATATTCATAAGGAAGAGGCTTAATATTAATCACAAAATAAAACAGAGTAAGAATAACAGACAGAAAGAAGAAGATAGAAAATATTCTCAAATTTTTACATTTCCCTTTGGCTGAGTTCATGTTCAAGGAGAGTAGGTTCACCTGCATCGTGCACTGACCTCCATAACCACTTCAGTTATAAGCCTTTGGAAAGCAGTCAGATATACTCTTTTTAAAATATATAGCTTATTAAATCATCTATTAACTTTTTTCTGATATTTTGACGCAGAATTTTTTGTGGATAGTGAATTCTCCTTTTGCATGCACAACCGGGAAATCTAGAGTCAATCTCAATTCCTCTCTTTAGTCTTTATCTCTATTATATTAACAGCACTTCAATGCCAGTGTTCACCACATGTCTGCTAATTAATTTTATTGTTATTTGAATTTCTATGGGATGTATTGTTCTTACATTTTTCAAGTGCTTATGTGCCTATCTTGAAAATTGTGTAATACTTTACCTAAACTTTTCCTTTCCAAATCCCGTCTTAGTTTTCAATTTAATTTGCAAAGTGTGTTGACCTCAAGTGCTCTTCCACCTTGAAAAAATATGAACTATTATAAATATGCAGCAGAAGCGGAGTGCTCGTATAAACAAAATTCTCTAGAGATATTATCAAAGATTAGTACAGCATATTGGTTAAACCCACGAGAGATAGAGCCAGATGTCTGGATTTAAATCCCAGCTCCTCTACTTAATATCTGGATTTGGATTAGCTATTATTTCCCCCATTTTTCTGGTTAAAAATAATGAGATATAAGGAAGTTAATATCAGTACTGATGTTACAGGGTTGTCACGGATATTAAAGGCTTTTGCCATATAGCAACTTTTCAATACACATTGATCATCATTAGAGAAGCTCTGAGTCTCAAAGAAAACTAAAAAAACCTTCAGTGTTACGTGTAATGTAACTGTGTACTCTGCAACACAGTAATGCCTACCAGCTTAAGCACTACTTAGCTCCTCAGCCCTTCACTAATATAATGAAACAGAGTTCATTCCAACATGTAAATTTTTGAATAAATGGGGTTCATTCCAACATGTACATTTTTGAAATACAAAGGTAAGGCTCGCTGAGAGATTTTTCATTGGCGAAGCCATTCGTAACAGTTTACTGAATCTTACCAGTAGAAGTAATTTACAAATGGGTGGCTGTAAAGAAGCTAATATATGTTGGTCACTAACTCTACGCTCTGCTAAGTACTTTAAATATAATCATTGAATTTTTCCAAACACGGTTATTTCGGTAGAGATCACTGTGCACACTATACAGATAAAGTAAGGCTTAGATGGATTATGTCACTTACACAAACAGAAAGCACATTTGCAGCCAAATAATATGAGATTCTATTTTCAACTCAAATAAAAACTTTATTTTATCTGAGCACAGGTGTAGGCATATGGTCAGGGCTAAACACCCCCTCGCCCCAATGTACAACGGCATTAAAAATATCTATTTTGTCTGGAGCTCAATAAGTGTAGGCAAATGTGCATTGGAAAACCAACTTCAACAATGCTAGTTTGGGATTCACAGTTAAAATCAGACAGGCTCACATGCCACTCTTTATGTGGTATTGCTATAAAAGTGAATTCTCATCAAGTTCTGAAATTCACAGTAGAATATAAAAAAGACCTGTGTCTCCAGCTTCCAAGTAAGATATTTCTAAAATAATTTGGCTGCCATTTGGGCAAATATATATGTGTGTTTTGTCTTGACAGCTTGTCAACTGGCAGACAGTTCTTGAACATCACATTCATTTCAATTTAATATTGGTAAATTTCTCAATTACAATTTTTATTCTTCACTTTCTGCACAATGAAATCCCTAGTCCTTGCTGGCATTCCTCAGGGCGTACAGGTGCAAGTGCTGGCATTTCTGCAGTAGCAAACGAAGAAAAATGAAAGAACTAAGGAGGGGAGGGAAGAGACAGGCTGAGAGAGAACAGTGGTAATGGGGAGAGAAAGGAGATAGTAGCTGACCTTCATCCTGATATTCACCTTCAGGAGAAATGAAGGGAATAATTCACAGTTGACAATAAAATAGTGCAGCTGCCTCTGCTTCCTTTAACCAGAGAGGCTGGAGTCAAACAGAAACCAGACACCCAATGCATAAAATCAATACATGAGGAAAGGTCCAAAGGTAACGTGGAAAGTAGATTAATAAAAATAATTTTAAAAACCACAACAACCGACTTTGAACACTTACTTACTTCATGGCATATCTTTACCTTGTATTTTATCATGCGATTCTCACACAATGAGAGCAAGATGGAAATTATTATCTTTGCATTGTAGCTCAGGAAAATAAGCAGTAATTTAACCTCCCTGAACTTCAAAGTCAACCAGATAATAAGGGATGGAACCAGGATTCAAAACTCCATCTATCTAACTTCAAAAACCACACTTGCAATTGTAGCACAAACCACAGGTTTTTTGGAAGAGATGTCACAAGATTCATATTAAAAAAAAAATAACTGTGTATATGTTAGAATAGTTTATTTCCTTTACTTTCTACTTTCTTATCAAGAAAAATCTTTTAATAGAGGGAAAATGCATATATATATATATATATATATATATATATATATACACTCTTACAGGTAGATATTTATACACTGCATTAGGTAGCTAATAATATCTTTAATATCCTTTTCTTAGCTGAATGACCTTGAAGTCTGCAGAAGTTTTTGGGGTTTTCTATCTCAACATATTTATCAGGTACATGACTCACATTACACAAAAATGGAAACCTCTGACACATTTACAATAAATGGATATAGATTTGGTCATTATGATGCAGAAATCACAGTGATGAGATGAAAATAATACTTCATTGTTTATTGGCAATTAAGATAGAGTGTTCTGTCTCTATTGTAGGTATCAATAGTCCTTTAAAGCCATTTGACTCTAATCTGGATTAAAAAAAAAAAAAAGATGAATTAGGGAAATTCTCTGCCCTTAAAGCACTGATCAAAGAAAAGCGGGGAGAAAAAGAAAGAAAAGTTCCTGTCTGCATGTCAGGTTCTCAAGGGATTATAAACATGGAGGTGCTTTTGCTCATTTACGGGTTTCTTTTGGTGGTGATGATGATGGTAGAAAGGCAACTGCCTGCTCCAAAGCCATAGAAGTTTCCCTAGAAAAAGTATCATTTCCACCAGCTGTAGAAGAGCAACTGAATTTTGATAAGAAGGAAAAACAAGGGGACGCCAGGGGGGCTCAGCTCGTCCGCCTTCAGCTCAGGGCATGACCCCAGGGTCCCAGGATCGAGTCCCGCATCGGGCTCCCTGCATGGAGCCTGCTTCTCCCTCTGCCTGTGTCTCTGCCTCTCTCTGTGTCTCTCATGAATAAATTAAAACAAAACAAAAACAACAACAAGAAAAACAAGTAGTATTCCTTGCAGAAGAGATAGGCAAAGTGGAGTCTCCACAAGAGAAATACATGGGGAACACGTGAAGACCTAAAATCAGTCCTCCCTAGCCGCTGCAGTGGATATATTTACCAAAGTTATACTGTAAGTAAAATGAGAAAAAATTCATTGAAGCCAGGTTATTTGCCTAATGCTGGCCTTCAACTTAGATGTTTATTTGTGTTTTTTATTTGCCTCATCATTTCAGCTGCTTTGAATTTCTGTGACTTTGCTGCATAACATGTATTCTTGTAGTTTGTCTTAAATGCAATTTGAAACAAACTAGGGTACATACTATACACATAGGAATAACTCTTGTGGTCTTTTATTATTATTATTATTATTATTATTATTTTCTCTTGTGGTCTTATACTCTGAACTTTGGATCCTGCCTATTTTTGTCCCATAAGGAAGAGCCCTAAAACCCCTCTTCTCATGTTGTATAAAGTCTGGGAACAAGGTTTTCCCAGACCAACGCCAGGGGTTGAGGAATAGATAAGTATCTCCACAAAAGGAAGAAAGAAAGGGAGAAAATCATGTTTTGAAATATACACTGCCAGAAAAAGTTCAGTTATGAAGAAGTCTCTGGCAACTGTGATTTCCTAATTCACTCCTGACTTGACCCATCAGCTCAATCCAATATCTGGCTGACTACAGATCTAGACCGTTTTCTATTTCTCTATGCACTGCATCTGCATGTGAATATACACAAACAAATAATTAAACATCAAGCAAATATCAATAGGATTAGTCTGGCATGTTGGAACAAATCTTGATAAATCCATCTCAGTAACAATACTCAAACTCCACGTCTAGGAGAGGAATACAAATTCAGCCTATTGAGGTACTGTCGTTGTAAGGAGACATATTTTAATAAAAACTGCTTCGTCAGTTCCTATTACTAAGGGACTAAAGCTATTGAGCTGTGGAACTTAGGCCAAAAAAGGGGATTTGGAAATGCAAATTAGAGATAAGACGGTAATAAATGTCTTTTATTCAGCAACACACCAGCCCTGATGCCAGGAGCTATTTTAAAGATGACTCTTAATAGTTCTGTGAAATTGGAAGCATACTTACCCAAAATGGACATCTCTGGCACAGTGGCATGATAGGGTCCATTAAGAAACTCCGGCGCATTGTCGTTGATGTCTTGAACTTTGATAATAAATTCAGAAGGAGGCTCCAGAGGCTTGTTCGTCTCCCAATCCACGGCCTGGGCTGTGAGAGTATACTCAGCTTTTTCCTCCCGGTCAAGTCTTTTTATAGCATGGATATCTCCTGTTATATCATTTATTTGAAATATTGTCCCAGCTCCATCGCCTGATAGGATATACTTGATCTTTTTGCTCCCAGGATCCAGGTCTGTGTGCAGCTAAAAGGAAAAGTGACATGGGTTAGCAATGGAGCAATTTGCAAAGTTACTTTTTAACTATCTCCTGTTTGAATATCAAGCTGGTTCTTTCTACATTCATCCTAACTTCATCAATCTCCGCTAAGAGTAACTGCACAAAGAGTTTTTGCTCTGCGTGCACATCAATCAAAACACAATATAATGAAATTTATACAAATCAGTTAAAACAGGCATAAGAAGTACTCTGACTTATTTGGTGTAAACTAACGTGCATTTAGAGTGATAAAAAGATCAAGAGGAAAACACAAAAATGTATGTATTATTTTCCATTTATTAATACATTTATTTAAAGTTCTTCTTAGCTACCTTTGATGGATCACACTCTGTGCACCAAGAACTAAGGGATTTGCTTCCCTTATATGATAATTCTCTTAGTTTTTCCAAAAGTTGATGAGCTACAGTAGTTCACATGAAACATGAGAAAAGTGAGGCTTGACAAGGCACATAATAACCTCTCCAAAGTTCATATCTAATGGAATCAACTGCAGTAGACCCAGAATTCAACTCAGATCTATGTGTTACATTTGCATCGATAAATAAATAAATAAATAAATAAATAAATAAATAAATAAATAAATACATGCTCAATATGATGCATATTAAGATAATATATTCTCTAGTACCCTCTTTTCTTTGATTTGTACAATTCTTCTGTCCAGGAAATTTATTTCCATTTCACAAAGAGCACCGAGGCCAAAAAACATGGGTCCCCTTGGAAAATCCAAACTTTGCCGCAGAAACACAGACTCATCTCAGGTTGGGGTGTCACCAGCTAGACCCCAAGACCTGACCTTTACTGCTTACCTGCTTGTATCCACTGACCTTTGTTCCACATCTTTGCTGAAGTTCTCTTTCCAGCTTATCTCTTAGCTTGGGCAATAGACCCTATGGGCATAACATCCCATGATGAAAACCGTAACTCTCTCAAATGGTAAGAACTGCCTGGAGGAAGCTTCCAGGAGCCCGGACCACCCAGCCCAGTTTGAACTAAATCCCTGACACACACCTAAGATGGACCATGGAGTGACCCACAGAGTGACTGACAGTTACCTTTACCTTATTATAATAGTAAAATCTCCTCCCCAGGAGGAGCACAAGCCTCATTTACATGACATACACATATCCGCCTAACCCTGTTTCTTTATGTCTGCCTCTACATCCAGTGACAAGGCTCCCCTTTCTAAATATTCATCCTAACCCTAAATAAAAGGAACCTAGTCACCCTTGCTTGACAAGTCACAGCTTCGGTTACTCCCCAGGGTCTCCTTACCTGCCACAAACAAAGGTCCCTTGGGCAACACCACCTGGTGTAGTGTCTGTCTGTGCTTCACCAAGGACCGAAATCATGTTAGTTCAGTTATAAGGGCAACAAAAATTTACTAAACTCCTACTCTACCTGAAACATTTGGTAAGTACTAGGGAAAACTGAAGCCCTGCTTTAAAATTTTCAGTTTACCCTCAAGAGGGAGACAGGAGTGTTCTGACACATAGTTCATCTTCTCTATGCTCTGTTGACTCCTGTTTAAAAACCAAAATAAAACTGCATATATATATTATATACATTATATATTAATATATATATATATATATAGCTTGCATTTTCCGAAGAAAAAATCATTGAACTAGGCTGTGAAATAGTACCTACATGCACATATTTTTGGTATATATATATATATATATATATATATATATATATACACATATATATACATTATATATTTGGTATATATTATATTTATATATATTATATATATATATATATGAATGCTGAAGTCTTTCAACTTTTTTTATTTAATAAACTTTGTAATCACATTAAACTGGTCTGAAACCCATAGCATTAGAGTCATGGCAACCTGCTAAACTTTCTCATGCAACTAAAACCTTATGAGGGTAGGGGTTATACATTTCCCATTGTAAAATAAGTGTTTTAAACATCCTGCACTGCTAATGAAATGACTTTCTATATGTCCAAGAAGTCTCCAGTGGAATAATATGCACTACTTTACATTTCATGGGGATGCACCAAAAGAAAAAAAAAAAAAAAAAGGTATTACATTTTTAGTTGCTGTTTGTACCAACCTTGAATTACATGTTTAACAACAACAACAAAAATATATATATACATAAATATATATATATATAGATTTTTGCTTATCAAAATACTTTATTTTAGGAGACCCTCAAAAAAAAGACCCTCCACATTAAACAGACACTCAACAACACCCTCAGCCTTTTTTTTTTTATTTTCTGTATTTTTTTTTTTCCTTTTTAAATCAACTAAAACAATCTGATGCTTAAAATAAAAGACAGGAGATATTTCCCAATTGGACTTCAGTCAAGAATATATATCTATTTTTTTTTTTTTTACCCTGGGGTAGGGCAGGGGTGGGGAGGAGGCTGCTCAGGACCATGTGGCGCTCCCAGCCGAGAAGGAGCGCATGTGGAGGACAGGACTCGGGACCAGTCACTGCACCATATGATTTTGAATTTCAAATACTTGTTCCTTTAAAAAAAAAAAATGCTGTGTGGAAAGAAACTCCTAGAAACTTAAAAGACATTGTGTTCTCCTGGGATCACTTTTATTCAGAACAGGCTCTATTGCTTTCTTCGCCAATTTAAATTGTATTTAGCGCTTCAATAAATGAAAAGAAAAGAATATAAAAAAAGACATAAAATAGCAACAAAGAATCCAAATGCATCTAGATCTCCTACTTTACTTTTGAATATTTTAAAAAGTTAAAGCGTAAGATTACATCAAATATTTATTGAATCTCCAAATGTATCCCTTTCATTTATTGTATTAAATTTATTAACAAGAGCAAATATTGAAATGCCACTTTATCTTAATGAATGTGGGATTATAATTCATTAATGTGATATTAATCCTAATTTATGATCATTTTAATTTATGTGCATTTTAACATTTCCATTAGCATTTTTATTAAAAAAAGAAAATTTGAATAATATATCCTTCAAAGAGGTTTCCATCCACATACAAGGCAATCCTGAGACATGGAGTACTGGTATGTGTCAACTCTTGTGCACACCATTTTTGCTATGAAAACTCAAGTCATTCAAAATGGGGTTATCATCATTTATGTTCAAACTTATTTGTGTCATAATTTTCTTAATTTATCATAGCCTCTGATACGCAAGTTGCATAGGGTCTTAAGTTAGGTTTTGATGGTTTCTTGTGTTTAAAAGTAACAGAAGGGGAAGGGAAGAGCATAGATTTCTAAAACAGTAAAACAAAGCTAATATTTATGTCTCTATATGGAATGGAGAGATGAATGCATTTATTTGAACTTCAGTTACTTTGTCTATAATTTAGGGATAAAGCATCTACTCTGCAGATTCAATTTTGGAATCCTGAGATAATATTTGAGAAATAGTGAAAAAGGAATGGACGGAGTAAGCGTACAATAACTACAACTATTTTTATGTCATATTCAACCATGCGCAGCTCTCTGAAAACCTTGCAGCAAGCCTAGCTGCAACTCCAGTGAAAGCAAGTTCCCAAGACTCTCTTGAAAAAATGGTAATAACAAAACAAAAACCAAACCAAAGAAAACCCTTAGTAAACACTGTATGTTCCTTCTTTCCTCCAGAAATTCATTTTTTAGCAAATCTGAGTAAAATCCAGATCCCTCGGCTAATGGTGTTCTTGAAACAGAAAACTGTGTTTACTTATTTGGTTCATCTTATTGCTTGTATCGCACACACACACACACACACACACACACACATTCTGGCATATGGTTATTCAAGTAATCAATTTGACATTACAAATAAAAGACTTGTGAGTATGCAAGAATAACAATTTACGGGCAGCAAACAAATGCTCATAAGACTCCAGGTCTGGACTTCAAAAGGACTCGAGGTACATGAAGACAAGCTGTTTTCTTTGTTGTTCATCACATATGTCTGTCAGAACCCGCTCACTTCAATGCAACTTCACTGCTCCCATCAATTTATCCTCCTCAAGACCCTCTCTGTGAGATCATGATGCACAATATATCCCAAATGTTTCACATATTGTGTATCATCTGGAAGTGCGAAAACCACCTCTCCCAGGGGTTGCTCCTGAAAGAAAGAAGGGGCAGGATAAGGGACACCTGCAAATTCTCCTTGACAGGTAGGGCTTGTTGGCCTGGCTGTGGTACAGAAAGATCTCAGCCACTCATTTACTAAATATGAACAGAAGATGTTTACACACAACACAGGTATGGTCGCTGCTCTCAAAGGCCTGTATGTTAGTGGGAGATACATGCAAACAGAAAATTTAGGGTAAGCAGACTTATTAGTATTATTACTCATCATTATTCTCTGATAAACATTTTGCAGGTATAAATGCAGTGCTATCCTCATGGCAAACTGGAGAGCATTTCTCCGTTTTGCCAAGGAAATGACTGCGATTCAGAGATTTTTAGGGAACTTTTCCACAGAAGGCACTATCAGCGAGTGGCAATCTTCACAGCATAAGCTTTAGAGTCAATTTCCTGGATTCAAATGCATGCTCTAAAGGCTATGATATGGAGGCCTATAACAGCATACAGAAATTTTACTTAACTCAGAAAAGGCCTCCCCAAGGAAGTAATGATTAAAACTTCAGATCTCAAAGAAGGGAGAGAACGCAAGCCAGCCACAGGTAATGGCACAGATAAAGATCCAGGGAAAAGACAGGGCCTACTACGTTAGAGGAAGTAAAGATGATTTAATATGGCTAGAGCACTGAGTTAAGGAGAGAAAATGTGGCAAAAAAATAAGAATAGAAAGTAAGGCAGGGGCCTGATTTTATGGAGTCCTAAAAACAAGAGATGGAGTTTAGATTTGACTGTAACAGTAGGAAGAGTCCCTAGATACAAGGCTTCGGTTAGGAGCCTGACACTGTCATGGTTTTGTCTCAGTGACCTCACAGAGGCTGGTGTGTGCCTATAAGCAAAGGTCTTGCAGGCAAAAGAGAGAGGAGAGGAGGTCACGGAGAACACTTACACACCAACGCACAAAGCACTTTGATTTGGGTTCTCAAGTTCTGATGCCCATAGCCTGTCACATCCACAACCAGACCAAACTGCCCCACCGGCCCCTCCCCGCAGGCAGTGTCAGGGTGCGAGGGTGATCTCGGTCTCCCCCATGACGTCTTCCATCTCAGGGACCATAATGGAACCACTGCACAATCCAGCTGAACTCTGAGTATCAGTATAATTACACCCTCACCATCCTCCATATATTTGCATAATACCCCCCCCCCATTAAAAGCAGTTTAGATTCTGAAAGTCAAGAAAAGAATCACTTGCATTTGCATTGTCCTTTGGATTCCCACTGCTCAGTAAGGCATCTGTCAGACTGTCGAAGCTCAAAAAGATTTTGTGGAATAAAGTAAATGTGACGGCAAGGAAGACAATAACTATTTCCAAAACAATGATTTAAAGGACAGAGAAAGGAATTTAGAAAAATCAGGCCCAGTGACCTAAACTCTAATCTGCTCTAAACCCAAAGCCCTGGACTTCCCTAAATATGTGTGCAACCCTAGCATCCAGCATAAGATCCAGAACACGGCACATGGGAATGCTGACCGAAGGATGGTGGATGGACGGGTACTGGCCGCGTGCTACGTGGATAACAGATAATAAGCATCCAAAACCCAGAAATCACCATTCTCAGAACAAGAGCCCCCCATGCCCCCCAGTCTTCAATGTCACCTGTGTTTCTTTTGTGGCTGTCAATAAGCAGTTCAGAGGACTTTTCAACTTTCTCACACAGGACCCCTGAGGACACTGAAGTTCTCCTGGGACAAGGGAGTCTAGAAAAGATAAATCCTTCTCTTAGTGCCTATTTGAATGCGAGAGAATATTTAATTACCACTCTGCCACCTTCTCCTCTAGAGCGATGACGGATGACATCCGGTGAACTGCAGGGAAATTACTCACTCATCACTTCTTCATCAACTGAAAATCGGTCAGCTCTGGCACCGGAGCTTAATCGGAAGGTCTGGTCTCTCCAGAAGGACATCGTGGAAGAGAGTCTCATTTCCACTCTTGCCCTCAAGAAGTATCCAGGTTGCTTGCTAAGAAAGAATCCTCATCACTCGGAACCCGAAGGGGTTAACAGGGATCAATGAACCATAAAACTGTCACTTACTGGTCCCTGTTTTTCAGGGGTCTGCTCACCTCTGGAGAAGAGAGCAAGCTTAGTGCTCTTGGGTCGAATTACACCTCAGCATATATTCCCCATATCTAGTATGTGCGTGTCAAGGAGAAACTGAGCTACGGCTGTGAGCCTATCCGCGAGCAGACCGATACTCTCATCCTGGGTCATAACCCTTCAATAGCAAAGATGGCATCAGGGACTTTGACACAATCTAAGTTTTTGGCCTAAGTCTCCAAAATGATAAGAATGCAGGACTTCAATCGAAATAAAAGACATATTTAGGCTGCTGGGAGGTTGCAAAGGCAGGTGAAGAGAAAGAGCAAAAAGCCATAGATTCTTTTCATATTTCTGAGTCACTCTCCACCAATAAGGAGCAGGGATTAAAGTTAGGTAATGGGCGGAATAGCACCCCAACATTTCATAAAATGAAGCTGGGAATATGCAGTTACCCTTGTGATCATACACCTTAAGGAAACAAGCATTCAGGGAAATAATAGTTCTCCAAGGAATTCTCATATAAACCAACTTACCATTAAGTTTGTCTTAAGAGGTAAAAAAAAAAAAAAGCCAAAGAAGAAATAGTCCCTGATTAAATAGAACATAGCATCCCACACTGAAAATGATTCCTGCCTCACAAAAATGTTATTTTTCCTAAAGCACCTGTATCTGTATCTCAAACATGTGTTCTCTGCATTCTCTGTCAGTTGCTGGGGTGAGCAATGAACAGCTTGACCTGGCCATGGGGACCGGTGTCCAGAGGAACAGAAAATTGGAAGCAAGGCCAAATGAACTCCTTTTTGGCTGCCGGGACCTAAAAATACAGTCAGAAAAGGAAATGTGTTGCCTACACTACTCATTTGAATAGACCTAGATGGTAGATAGACAGATATTTCCACAAGGGAAGGACCTATATATATAATATTCAACACTATGCCCAGCAACAAGCATCATCCTTGGCACAAAGTAAACGTTCATTGAAGTCTATTTATTTTCTTTTAATTTTTTGTCTGCACAAGACCTATCTTAACATCCTGCACCTTGGCAACGGCTTTACATTGAGGAGGGGCTCATCTGTCTTTCTCAAGCACATATAATCAATAATGACAGATCCAACTGAAACCTAGTAAATCGGGTTGCAGAGCACATACACTTTAGCAGGATTCTAGAGAGATCCTCAGGAGTGCATAGGTAGTTAGGTGGGGACCTTCCATTTTCCTAGCTGGAAAGAGGCAGAGTGGGAAAGCCTCCCTGGTTTGTTCCTGAATGACAATATTTAATATATATATTTACAAGTCATGTGCATGAAACTATACAGTACAAGCACATTTTATGAACTAACTTGTAAGTCTGAAATGGAATAGACATAGACACAGGAAGGAAGGCTGCTCCATGAAATGGGAATGCAAAAGGAGCATATTAACAGGAAGCTGGCAGGCTGTTTGCCAAGAGACTTCCCAAGCCAACATTCATGACCTTGGCGAATTTCCTATCTTCATTCTGGACTTCACAGGTTTGGAGACATGATGTGTCAGCCCCAGAGCAAATTCATATCTCTTTGCCAAACCCTAATGAAGAAAGTTCCCATTTTTTTAGAGCAACGTATTGATGATAAATAGCATTTCAAATATTTAAGCTATCATGTTGAGCAAAATTTCTCTTTATAGAAAGACCCACACACATATGGAGTCAAATTATCTGTGCTGATAGCACTCAGAGAAAGGAGAATTAGATGGATTAATTGTGTAACGATGTCATACAAAAACTAGCTTATTAAGTATGTTCATCTTCCAAAAATGGTCTAAAAATGCTCTAAGCAGGATGGACTTTTATATTCTCAGATTTTCTCTTTCCCTCTAAGTACTGTGTTGGAGGTCCAACAATTCACCAAGCAATCATAAGAAAAAAACTAAACCAAACAATGGACTGACTCCCTTCTTCCCTTCTCTTAGATACATTTTTTTCTAATATATTCTGATAACAGCCTGGTGACTATATTAGATCTTTGAAGCTTGGAAATCAATATGTTTCTGTAAGGCAACCAAAGATTTATGGAGTAGTAGTCCAGATTATGGAATCTAGAATGAGGGGTCGATAAGGAACAGAACTAGGTTAGAAAAAGCTATAAGATACTTGGGAATTTACTTAACCATCCCCAAAACTCAGTTTTCTTATCTGAAAAGGGCTTTAATTATAGTTTTAGCACTCTGCCTGTAGGTTTTTGTAATGACTAAAATGTGACAAAAATAATGCTGATAAAGGCATGATATCTTCTAGGAATTAGAATATTAAAATAAAAATTCTTGTGAAGATGGAATTTTGGAATCATAATGATAGGTGGTCCCCAACCTAGAAATGCTTTCCAGGAAAAAATGTACCTAACTTCATATTCTGAGTCAGAATTCAACATACAACATTGATTTATAGTAAAAATAACAATGTCACCTCTTGAGTTAAATAATCTGGGTATAATGAGATCTGAGCTAACACTCTTCCGTTGGGTAAGGCACTTGACAATCACTTTTTTAATACTTATTCACTCATTTAATAAACAAAAATAGTAGATACATATGGAAGTTATTTTTTTCCAGCTTTATTGAGGTATAATTAACAAATAAAATTAAAGGGCACATCATTTAAATTTGTTACCTGATAATTGTAAGCCTAGAAGTAGGGGGACAGTAGTCGATGTGCTTTGGGCCATTGAATAAATGCTAGTGTTGGCAAGAGTGTGGGTGAATTGTCACAGTGGACCAATTACTAAAACTAGATTTAGGTGCACAATGAGTGGATGGATGGATGAATTGCTGAATTGCTGATAAGATAATTAAGGAAAGGAGGATGAGTAGCTACATGGTTTTATTGGAGAATTCATGAATAAAGGAAATAACAGAATAAGGAACTGGTTGACTGAATAAGATTCTAAGCCATCCCTATTCAGATTCCAATACACAGTAAATACTATGAATCAATGGATGAATGAACAGATGGACTTGTTAGTGAGTGGGCGGGCTAAAAGGACCACAGAGTTTCTCACTGAAAGATTGATTTTGGAAAAACATAACAAATTATTCTCTCTCAGATTACTAGTCCCTGTCTCAAACTAAACAAGACATAGTCCTTGGAAGTTCAACTACAGATTGTAAGAGATTCTTGTATGAAGATTCTTGGCACATACATGATTTTCAACAATTAGCAAATCACTCTTCACAAATCTCCTGGGAAAACCTATCTACCTCAATTAGAAAGATGGATGGGGGCGCCCGGGTGGCTACAGTTAAGTGTCTGTCTACATCAGTTAAGTGTCTGACTCTTGATTTCAGTTCACATCATGAACTCATGGTCCTGAGATCAAGCCCTGAATCAGGCTCTGCACCAAGCTTGGAGTCTGCTTGAGATTTTCTCTCCCTCTGCCACTCCCCACTCCCCTCACTCATGCTCTCTCTCTCTCTCTCTCAAAAAAAAAAAAGTAATAAAATATTTTTAAAAGGATGGTGGATGGATAGATATAGAGATATGGGAGGGGAAAATTTTGTGCCAAATCAATATACAATGTGATAATACACAATACAAGCAAGGTAAGAGTAAAAAAGAAATGAAACAAACAATAACATGATTATTAGTCATATAAAACAAGCAGATTCTAAACAGATATGGATATTTAAAACATCCAGGATGTTTTCAAAAGGTCAATTTACAGTGGAACGTTCAGTTGTACTGTGAAAAAGGAGGAAAACGTTAAGAGAACGTTGTGCCAGTGTTCTTTATGTTTCAAAAGAACTTGATTAACCAGAGAAGTAAGAGGAGTCAAAAATATGAGTTAGATTTCTGATGTGCTAATCACAATTACTTGCTAAACAGGATGTATCTTGTTATCCAAATAACTGACAAGAGCACAGTGGGAAAGAACACAGTGGATAACCAAATGACAGTCATCTCCTCTCTCCAAAATTCTATATTTATAAAGTGACTGGGATAATCAAAATGCTGTGACCTTGAAAGAACATTGCATTTGAAGTTTAAAAAGAACTACATGAACCTAGAGTTTAGTCTGGGTCATAAAATAGGGTGTGACATTGGCAAATCATCTTTTTTTTCTGTGATCAAAATGCCTAATAATAACTCAGCTGTGTTACCCGGTATTACCCCTTGAGCTTTGGAAACTGTCTCATTCAAAGTCTTGTAAGAAAGCAGAGGATCATGATCAAAGCTCAGATTTAACAGAAATAATCATAATTTCAAGTTTGATCCATGACTACTCAGTGGGTGGATGAATGGGTTGATGGCTGGATGAGTGAATGGATAAATGTGTTGATAAGAGAATTAAGGGAAGAAAGGTGGGTAGATAAATGGTTTATTTGACAATATATAGGTGCATGAAAGAGTGGATGAGAGGACTGCTACCTGGACAGATTCCCAAATACCCTTCCTTTCAGACAGAAGAGAATCAAAAGACCTAAAATACAACTATAGAAGCTCCCCATTATCCCAGTTTCCCTTTCCATGGTTTGTTACTTTTCTTTTTTAAGATTTTATTTATTTATCCATGAAAGACACACACAGAGAGAGAGGCAGAGACATAAACAGAGGGGGAAGCAGGCTCCATGCAGGGAGCCCAATGTGGGACTTGACTTGACCCCAGAATCATGGCCTGAGCTGAAGGCAGATGCTCAACCACTGAGCCACCCAGGTGCCCCTGGTTTGTTACCTTTAGTCAACTTCAGTCCTGAAGCACATGATCCTCCTCGGAACTATCATCAGACTGTCAGCAGTAGCCTATAACTACATCACAGTGCCTATACCATTCATTCCACTTTGTGTAGGCATTTTATCAATCTGCATCAACACAAGAAAAAGGGTGAGCACAGTACAATAAGGTATTTTGAGACAGAGCACATTCACTAAACTTTTACTATGGTATATGGTTAAAATCGTTCCGTTTTATTATTTGTTATTATTGTTAATCTCTTAGTGTGCCTAATTTATAAATTAAACTTCATCATCGGAATTTATGTATAGGAACAAACAGTAGATCCAGGGTTTGGTATGAACCAAGGTTGCGGGCATCCACTGGGGGACTTGAAATGGACCCCCATAGAAGGGAAGACTACTGTACTAGATATTATCTTGAACAACTAATTTAAATTTTCTCTATTTTAGAGGAACCTGGGTGACTCAATCAGCTCAGCATCCAACCCTTGATTTTAGCTCAGCTCATGATCTCAGGGTTGTGGGATCAAGCCCTACAGCAGGCTCCATATTCAGTAGGGGGTTCTGCTTGAGAGATTCTCTCTCTCCCTCTGTTCCTCATCCCATCTTCTCTCCCAATTAAATATTTTTTTAAAGGAAGCTTCTGTCTCCTTCTCTTCCTCTGCCCCTTCCCCAACCCTGCTTGCTCACACCTTGTCAAAAATAAATAATACATTTTCTCTATTTTAGTTTCTACTTGTTAAAATGATTCTAACAAGGCAAACAGCAATATTACAAAAAAATTAACTCAGATTGTTATAAGGATAGCATGTATGTGAAAGTTGCCTTTTTAAAACTCTTCCTTTCTCAAGTACAATCATCTATATAGCAAAGATTTGAAAATGGAGCCCAATATACAATAAAATTATCAGAATTAAATACTAGTAACATAGCTTGCAGTGCTCCAAATGTGTGTCTCTCATCTCTGTCTCCATTCCACTAACAAAACCTAGAAATTAGCTGAGAAAATACCAAACAGCAACAACAAAACTTGAAAGAAAATCTGAAAACTCAAAACGCCCTCAGTTTTCCTACCACAGATCTATAGATCTGCTGGAAATCTGTAAATTTCCCATCATCATCAACATAGCAAACTTTTATAAAAATGGTTTATTACATTTTTTAAGGATTTTTAAAAATAATCTCTACACTTAACATGGGGCTCAAACTCACAACCCCTCGATCAAGAGTCACATGCTCCACCAACTGAGCCAACCAGGTGCTCCTTTTTATTACACTTTTAAACAGAAACAAGAATAATCCTCTCAAGTTCTGTATTATGAGATAGACTCTTTCCCTTCAAAATTCATATGCTGAGGGCAGCCCCGATGGTACAGCGGTTTAGTACTACCTTCAGCCTAGGGTGTGATCCTGGAGACCTGGGATCAAGTCCCACGTCGGGCTCCCTGCATGGAGCCTGCTTCTGTCTCTGCCTCTCTCTCTCTCTCCCTCTCTCTCTCTCTCTCTCTGAATAAATAAATAAATCTTTAAAAAATATATTTACTAGATACTAAAATTCATATGTTGAACCCCTCACTCCCAATACTTCAGAACGTGACTATATTTGGAGACTGATCCATTAACAGGCGATTATGTTAAAAATAAGGTTAAGATGACCCTTAATCCAATCTGATTCATATCCCTATAAGAAGAAGTTTAGAAACACACAGTGACACCAAGGATATTGTGCACAGGAAAACCATGTGTGGATGCAGCGAGACAGCAGCCATCTACAAGCTAAGGAGAAAAGCCTCAGTAGTAGCAGAAACCAAATTCACCAAAACCTTGATCTTAAACTTTTAGTCTCTGGAACTCTGAAAAAATAAAGACCTGTTGTTTAACCTACCCAGCGATCTGTGCTTTATTTTGACAACCCTAGTAAACTACTATGTCTTCCTAAAGCATCCTAGCCACTTATCTACGAATACCCTACTTATCCAAAATGGTGGCTGCGACTTGGGATGGTACTAATGATGTGCTGCGAATCCCGTTGTGGAACACAAATGAGCCTCCCCAGATATACCCATATCTTAATTCTCAGACCCTATCAATATGTTACCTTATCTGTCAAAAGAGGTTTTGCAGATGTGATTAATTTTGGGAACATGAGATAGGTAGATTATTCAAAATTATCCAGGTGAGCCCAGACTAATTGCATGGATCCTTAGAAGAACCTTTTCTGTCTGTGGTCAGAGGGAGACATGACTGCAGAAGGGTCGGAGATTCAAGCTTGCTGATTTTGAAGATGAAGGAAGGGGGCCACTAACAGGAAATGTGGGTGAGCTCTAGAAGATTGAAAAGGCAATCTCCTGGAGGCTAGAGAAAGGAACACAGTCAGCGACCTTTATTTTAGCCCAGTGACATCTCTAGTGGACTTCTGACCTACAGAAATATAAGATAATACACTCATTTAGTTTAAGCCACTATGCTTGTGACAAATTGTCATAGCCACAACAGAAAACTAATATTGTATTTCGGTCAATATAGTTACAGAATTGTTGGAATGTTGGAATGTTAAGTTTAAATATCAGATATCTACTGATCTTGCCTCTTCTAATGATATCTTCCTTAATTTAAAAAATAAGGGGATAACCTATTCATTTACTTATCCAGCCATTTCTTCAAGAACATTGATGAGTTTCCACTAGCTACATCCATTCCCTATTTCATTTCAGTTTTACAATATACTATGAGTTTCATACTAGATTCCTCACTTTGCAGATTAAGAAACTGAAGATTAGATTTTTACGTCATGGCTCAGTATCATATAGAGTGAGCAGTGGAGAAAGGATCTGAACCCAAGTCTATCTGGTTCTGAACCTCATAATCATTTTATTGTTTTAATGTTGTGTGTGAGAACCAAACACAGGGTAAGAAAAATGAAAATACCAGGAACCAAATACTTCACTGTTCACAAAACAAAAATAGGGATTTTTTTTTACAACACACATCTCACATATTACCTGTTTGCTTAAAAAGAGTCTTAAGAGATTTATAGTCAAGGTAAGGGTCCTACTCTGAGTACCGAGTAGGAAACAGAGTTCCAGATCAAATGAACTCTGGAAACCTATGACATCCAATTAACACCTCAGAGTCTTAGATCCCCCAACTTCCCTGTGGGAAGGAGCCTAATGATAGAAACCTCCCCAGGCAGGGGAAGAGAAAGAACTTGCCCTAGCTCTTGGGAAATCGAGCAAGTCTAGGAGCTAGACATAGGGAGAAGAGATGGGGAATTTGCAGAAAACAGTGTCAAACTAGAGAATTATAAGATACACTTTGCAACTCTGAATCTCTTAATGGAAAATATTTTCTCAAATGACCATGTATTCACACCTCCCATAAGTATAGATAGATAGATAGATAGATAGATAGATAGATAGATATGTATATATTTCTTTGTACATTCAACAACACTGATAACAGAACAGCACTGAGGTGCATAATGGATGCTGAGTAATTTGGAATGTGGGAAAAAATTCTAACCCACTTAATGTCTTCTTCCTATTATTTCTATGTATTTGTGATAAGAAACTATAATGGGTGTGCGCAGTCATAACTTCTTCACCCTCTTTGATCATGAAAAAAGGTGTGTCTAGCCTAGTGGAGTCTTTGGCCATTAAAAATAGATCAAATGGTCCCTTTAACCTCCTTCCTATTAATCAGACATGCTAGTTTATTTGCAATGGCAAGTTCAAGAGCTAGTAATACAGAAGCAATAAATGTGGACAGGAGAGGGAATCAAAGTGACAAAGAGTTTGCATGAGCAGGGGTTAGAAGAAAAGATTAGCTTTTTTGTGTATTATTTATTTACTTTCAATTTTGGTGTATTTGAGAAAAGAGATTTGGGAACACTTATGAGAAAGATTTCCAGAAATACCAGAAGGGAACCAGGTTGCTAAGAGGTTTCACTTAACAATAGAATAAAGATTTCACTTTGGCGTATTATGAAGTGATTATACTAAAGAAGTAGATCGCTTTCCAGTTATCTTTGGATGTGAGACTGAGGGTTTTTTGAAAGTGACTATGTGAGATGCCTGGGTGGCTCAGTGGTTGAGCATCTGCCTTTGGCTCAGGTCCTGATCCCGGGGTCCTGGGATCGAGTCCCACATCGGGCGCCCCATGGGAGTTGCTTCTCCCTCTGCCTGTGTCTCTGGCTCTGTGTGTGTGTGTGTGTGTGTATGTGTGTGTCTTTCATGTATAAATAATTTTTTTAAGTGACTATGTACTGAGATAGACTTCATATAGGTCAGTATTGCACAAATTACGCTATATGTGTGCGTGTGTGTGGTGTGTGTGTGTGTAACCTGGCAGTTCAGGAGCAATGGTGGGGAAATGGGTAGATTGGAATGAAAGCTATAATCCTGGTGGGCACATTTAATAGCCTATAGTTATGTTTGAAAGTAACTAGTCTTTGTTGTCAAAGTACCAGAAAAATCCTGGGAAGAAGCAAAGCTGCAAGGCTGGTGAAGAGATCTCTTCTACTTCTATGGATAGAGGACACCTCTGTCAGCACTTTCCACCTGAGCACTGGAACGAACAGGAAGGGCTAGAGCAGAAATTCTCATAGTATGGGTCCATATACCTCTAGGGATGTCTGAGCCCCTTCTGGGTGGTCAAAGTTATTTGCTTTCTTCACCGTATTGACACTTGGATGGAGAGTACAAGTATAATCAAGACAAAACTGTCACCATGTTAGCACCAATCAAGGCCGCGACACCAAACTATAAGAGTCAGAGTCAAACTTCACTACCACATACTTTTAGGACTTTTTTTTTTTTTTTAAACAAAGCCAGTTTCACTTAAGGATGTCTTTGATGAGACAGTTCAAAATATTAATTTTATTAAATCTCAGATCTGAGCACACATTTTTAGTATTCTGTGTAATGGAATGGGCAATACCCATATGGCACTTCTGCTCCATACTGAGGTACGATGACTGACTCAAGGAATATCATAGATGATTATTTCAGTTGCCAGCTAAAAAGTCACATTTTTTATGAGAATGGATAAATTATTCTGAGTTGAGTGTTTACCATATATTTTACCAAAAATTTACAATTTATAAAATAAAATTTAAAAATTTATAAGTAACATGAGCTCATCACTTCAAAGATAAGCAATGCTATTTGTTGTCCATGAGAGAATTTGAGCTTTATAGTAAATCTGAGAATATAAGAAAATGGGCATCTGTCTCTGTGAGATTGAAGGTTCAGGATACTTAAAGATTTTTTGTGAGATTAATGATCTGATGATACTCTTTGATGTGAATTTTTTTATTATTTTATAATAAAATTGGAAAGATCTCTATAGCTCAGCAAAACAATATTTTCCAAATGCATGATGTTAGAAAATTATAAACTGGCAAAGATCCACTCTAAACACAAGGGAAGCCAACAGTCTTAGTGTAGAAGAGTACAAAAATGTATTGATATGGTTTCAGATTCCACACTAAAGCTAGATTTAAGACATTTCCACTTGTGGAGACTTTGATATGATATCAAAGGAAAATATCTACAATTATCTGAAAAGATTATTCAAATATCCATGCCTTTTCAACTACATATTTGTTTGAGAATGGATTTTTCTTCATATATTTTTAATGAAAACAACACATTGCAATAGACTGGATGTAGAGACAGATAGGAGAATCTAGCTATCTTCTATTAAACCCAGAAATTGAAGAGATTTTCTTTTTAAAGTAAAACAGTAACACTCTTCTCAGGATTCTTTGCTATAAAAAGTATTTTCACTCAAATGTTACTTATGTTATAGGTTTATTATTTTTATCTTTAAATGACTTAAATCTTTAAACTTAGTGTAAATTTCTAAAATGACAAGCATGCAAGTATAATAAATATACTTCACATAAATCAAAGCTTTGTGGAGTCCTCAATAAGTTTTTTTTTTAATCCTATGACCAAAAGAAATTAGAAAACCACTTATCTAAATTTAATACAATTACCTTAACAAAGTTTATTTTTAAAAAAAGCTAACTTAAAATTACATTAAACAAGAAAATTATACAGGCCACCTGGGAGGCCCAGTTGGTTAGGCAGCTAACCAACTCTTAATTCCAACTCAGGTCATAATTTCAGGGTCCTGGAATCAGGCCCCCAGCTGGGCTCTGTGCTCAGCAGGGAAGCTACTTCAGGATACTCTCTCCCTCTGCCCCTACTCCCTGCTTGCTTGCTCACTCTCTGAGATAAATAAACAGGGGCGCCTGGGTGGCTCAGTCGAGTCTGCCTTTGGCTCCAGTCATGATCCAGGTCCTGGGATGGATCCCAGTTCAGTCTCCCTGCTCAGTGAGGAGCCTGCTTGTCCTTCTCCCTCTGCTGCTTACCCTGTTGTGCATGCTCTCTCAGTCAAATAAATTAATAAAATCTTAATAAATAAATATATATTTTTTAAATTATAGGGTTAACATCACAAAATCTAGGTTTGGAAGTTTTAATGGACAATCATAGGAAAATTAAACTCATCTTGTTTTAATTTGAGGCAAGTTTCACAAATGGAGAAATGAGCTATTTGAAATTTTGTGAATATTAAATGAAATACTATACATGGCACAAAGCTAGCACATTCAAGTTCCCTGCCCAAAATGTCCTTGTTTGGAGCAAACTTAACAATAATTTGCATATTACAGCAATCTATCTGAGACACGGGGCACTCATCTGAAATTTTAGGTGAATATTATGTCAGGTTATTTATTCTAAAGCCCTGGCAATCCACATGGCTAGACGAAAGAGGAATGAACATATTTTCATATATATACCTGAGCAGTGCAAACACTAGTTAGTATCACAATTGTAAGTAAATCACACATTTCAGGATCCTATTTGGCAATTTGGGGTTGGGGTCCAAACAAGTGCATTTCTAAAAATCTTCCCCGTGATACTAATATTACTGGTCCAGGCACGCTTTGAAAATCACTGATTAAGAAATCAAAAAGTAATTTATTTCTGTGATTTTCTTTTAAATCCCGAAAAATTCTAAGTGGAACTGTTTATCCAATAACAACAAATGCTAATTTTAATAAACGGCTCAAGTTGGGTTTTTTTTTTTTGCCAGCAATAATCAATTTTAGGTTCCAAACATTTTTTAGGGACATTCAGACATCCATGTCCTGAATCCTAAAACACTTAATTTATATAGAAATAGAGTATTCATATTTGTCCCTATAGTCTATTGGGAAATATGGCCAACAACTACAGTGTTTCTACTAGATGCCCAGTGCATAGGTTCCAATCCCAACCACTTGTGATGGGACATAGCAGATTCATAGTGTTCTTACAGAGTTAAATATCAGGTCAAATTTAACAGCTCGCCCAGATACACAAGTACCTGAGATGTTTAATAAAAGAATCCTTTTCCCACCCCTGACATCTACTCTATCGAAAGTTGCTGAAAATAATCATCTCCCCAGCATCATCTTTGTGTGCTCATGTGAAGGTCAAAGAGCATCGTCCTCAAAAATTGCACTCATAAATATACAGGATCTTGGTGATTGATGCAGCAATATAATCAAGATAAATGGATATTAGTTTCCATTAAAAAAATGAGCTATACACACTTAAAAATCTTATCTAGCCATGCAGTCATCTTTAGTTGCTGCAACTCTAAATACAATTCAACCTTCTATTTTTAACATCTCTGCCTGTTTTGGCAAAGAAACAATTTAAAATAAAAAGCTGTTAGCTGTCTTGAGAAGGATTATTTGTAAGGCACTCTTAATACACAATTTCCATAGAGTTGCTAATTGTTCCTTACTTTAAAATTCATTCTTCTGAGAATGAGACGCATTTGGTAATGTAAATATCAACCAGGCACAGGATATTGCTCTGCATTAGCATCCACATTATTATTCAGTCATAATTAATACACTTCTAAAATAAAGTGTTGACAGCACTCTTATTCAAATATATAGCATATGTTTATAGTCTCACACATTGAGGTACACACATAATTACAATATATGTGTGAGAGAAATTGCAAAGGCAGTCCAAGAAGCCGAGCTTACACTAATTGAAAACTGCCACTGTCCAATTAAAGCCCGTGAGACGGTGGGGCGGCAACACTGTCAAGTGCCTATCAGACGTGGCCAGGCTGATTAAATAACAAGACAAAACACAATAAAAAGAGCAAAGAAGTTTTTGTCGTTCTTGCTGTTTTATTTTTTTTTTATTTATTTTTTTTATTTTTAAATTTTTATTTATTTATGATAGTCACAGAGAGAGAGAGAGGCGCAGAGACACAGGCAGAGGGAGAAGCAGGCTCCATGCACCGGGAGCCCGACGTGGGATTTGATCCCGGGTCTCCAGGATCACGCCCTGGGCCAAAGGCAGGCGCCAAACCGCTGCGCCACCCAGGGATCCCGTTCTTGCTGTTTTAATAGAACCTCAAGGAGCGAGTGGCAACCAGGAGAGTCACAGTTTTTCCTTATCCCAGGAAAGACCAAATCTCAATGGAATCATGTGTTATTATAGATAACACTGAATAGCTCAAAATCAAAAGGCTCACCTTTCCCCAGACCAAGCTACCATTTGGAGGAGAATAAGTATTTCTACTTCTTAGATATGTGTTTTTGATGGCTTTAGTTAGGGAAAGAAAATAATGTGATATTACCTTACCTTGGTTTTTTTATTTTTTCTTCATTTGACCTCATTAGGAAATACTTAATGCATCTTACCTAATTACAGAGGAATCATCCCACATGTATTCCAAAGCATCATAAAACATAAATTTTAAAAGGATTTTCTTCTACAGAAGTGCAGTATACTGTTCCTTAGAGGAAATGTATGTCATGAAATGAAATGTTAACATTAAGACTCACAGTAAATAACTTGTTTACCCCATAAATGACTTGGCTTTTGAAGTATTCTTGGGGCAGGGGGGAGGCAGGTGCCGCTGCAGAGCAGTAAAAAACCTCTAACATTATTATTTCAAAGATGATTGTTACCAGGATCAGGTCAAGTTGTGGCAGGAGAAGTTGAACCTGAACCTGTCCATGTTCTGAACACAGAACCTACCATGTGCTGATAGGATGTAAAAAACTGTTGTTAAAAAACAAAAACAAACAAACAAAAAAAACCTGTTCTAATTGATTAACAGGAGTGTTTCATTCTTACTCTCCATGGTGGTTTTTATTATTTAAATTTTGTAGGCAAGAAATCTGAAACACAGAGTAGTTAAATCAACTACTGCAGGACACACAAGCTAATTAGAAGCAGAATCATAGAGTTCTGGTCCTGAATTCCAAAGGTACGTGTGCTTGTGTGGGGGGCTATACATTTCCTTACAATTCCTTTTCAGGCACTTGACGGGATGAGCACTGGGTGTTACACTATATGTTGGCAAATCGACTCCAATAAAAAACATATAAAAATTTTTCAATCAATTTTCTTCATGTCAAATAAATATTCTATTTTTTTCTCCTGAATTCTGTTGATACCTCCTGGAAAGTAGGGGGGGACAAACCATCTATGCCCTAAATAGCATCTATGCCCTACATATAAGAAGGAAATAGAATACTTATTGAAAATTGATCCTTTGGTAGGTTATTTATATCAGAAGACAACCAACAAAACAGATATTTGAACCCACGTATGCCTGACATCGGCCCATTAATTTCCAATACTTCACATTCCTTTCTTACTTATTTATAGACAGTTTTGCTTCCTGTCTCTGTTCCACCTTCCAAATTAACACCCCGATCTGTGTCCTTGTTAGCTATTTCTTCTAAAGGGTCAACTCTTGAATTCACCAGATGAAAACCATTAGGTGGTAGAAGGGCTTTTTATGTCCTTAGGTTTCTGTGACACCTGACAGATGGAGCATATGCCCACAAATGACCCAGCATTTAAACAATTGTTGGCTATGCAATAGGAATCACCAGGATGCAATGTGCTCCCTCACAAGGATTATTAAAGGATTCATAATTTTGATTTAATAGATTCCCCTATTTCTTTTGTGAGCTCAAATAAGTCTCATTAATAGTAATAGCAACTATAGTAGACACACACTGGAAACTGGCATCTAGGGTGTGCTGAGTTAATGGTGAGATGGGAGAGGAAAATGGCTACAAAAGGTCTCATTTGTTATGCACTTTTTATTTCAAGTGGCTAATTACTGCCATTGAACTCTGCCATTAATACCTTTTATGACAATTTCAAGGATAAAGAGAAACACACACACACACACACACACACACACACACAGACACAACAGACACATTAGAAGGCATTGCAAGAGCACCTGTGGTCTGAGTGCCTCACCATTTAGCCTTGCCATGTAATTCAACAACACAGTCGAGTGGAAATAATATGGATTTTGAAGTCAATCCTCAACCCCAACATTGGCTTTGCAATTAAACATCATGTGACTTTAAACAAATCATTTTACTTATCCTCAGTTTCTACATCACAATAGGGACAATAATATCTCCCAAAGGCAGTGCGAGATTTATGTTAACTAGAAGGATGTCTGTTAACTGATTATATATGTGCAAGGTATAACTGGGGGGTCTAGAATTGCCAAACATTCTTTTATTTCTTCTAATACAGATGTGTCATTAAACACATACATACATGTGCACGTACACACCCACAAACAAATGCTAAATTGTAAGCATGATTGATAGATAGATAGATAGATAGATAGATAGATAGATAGATAGATGATAGATAGGTATAGATGATAGATAGATAGACACACACACACATGCATAATACACGGATGACTCTGTGTCAAGGGCAGGGTCTGTAGCGACACGTTAGAAGATGCCTCAGGAGATGCAACATGAGGAACCACGTGGACCTACATGGTCCAAAGCATAATGCTGAAGCCTCAAATTTATCACCTTTAAATGTTTTTTAATTTAAGAACTGGTCTGACAAGAAGGTGAGTTAATTTAAAAATATTTGAAAATCATTGCTCTGAATAGTCTAAACCTTATGGCTAAATAAACTATATAGGAACACTTGACAGCTTCAAGAGCAAAACCATCCCTATGAACAGTCCTTCCCTTCAGTCGAGTTAGTAGAGTTAGTTCCAATGAATTGTACTTTACATGCAAAGTTGCACTTTTGCGACCTACATTAAGGAATGCTAGAAATTAAAAGCCTTATGAAACACCTCAGTGTGATATTACACAGCTAGCATCAGGGATGTTGCTCATTCCATTGCCTAATGTCCTTCGGGGAGAAAACACTGAAGTATAAATAACTATTCCCAATGCTGAGCCGGTAACCGAATCTCTTCAGATGAACTGGCTTGTTTTATCTTATGGACACTCTGATTTGTACTAGTAATCATCTTCTATGCTTCACAATGGATACCAGCAAGCCAAGAGTCAGCCTGTTGGCCCAACAACTAACAAATGTGTAGGAAGTATATTATGCAATTTTGTGGACTGGCTAAACTAACTATTTTGCTCCAATTTGTTTTCCATCTTTATGACTTGGTTCTCAACTATTACAAGTTTATGAAGGCCAGTCATTGCTTTTATGTTAGGTTTTGGTTAAATTCTTTAGATTTGTATTTTCATCTATGGTAAGCTTTAATATGCTTAGGTGAATACAGAAAACTTGCTTTTCAGATACTCAAATGCACACATACCACATGCAGGGGCGACTGCACATTACAAATGTTTTATTTATAATTTCCGGGGATCCCTGGGTGGTGCAGCGGTTTGGCGCCTGCCTTTGGCCCAGGGAGCGATCCTGGAGACCCGGGATCGAATCCCACGTCGGGCTCCCGGTGCATGGAGCCTGCTTCTCCCTCTGCCTGTGTCTCTGCCTCTCTCTCTCTCTGTGACTATCATAAATAAATAAAAATTAAAAAAAATTTTATAATTTCCTCCATCAAGGAACCTGGTCATTTCAAAAACTGGTAAGAAAGCTTGTTTTTACCGGGACTCTCGACTGTCCCAAGTAACTGCATCTGTTGCATGTCTACACACCTCTTTTCCTCCACTACTTCCTGTTACCTCTTGTCCACCTCTAATGAAGACAGACTACACACCCAATGAGTGGCCTCACTCTGATTCCACCCCAGTATTAATGAACCTAACAATGGTCAATAAAAAAGGGTTAGCATCCTTTTGAGTGAGCAAATGAAAATAGCATTATATTTTAGAGACCCTATGAAAATCAGTGTTAGGACTTTTCTGAAGACGTTCAAGGTACCGGTGCTGTTGTAGAAATCACATCATCAAAATTTCCCTTCTGCCCATACTCTAACAGGCAGATATATTTGGGGCCAAGATGGCACCTGGTAGATTTAGAATAGGGGCATCTATGAAGAAGCAGAACAATTTTTGGAGCTATAATCATTAAATAGTTCCTTAATAGAACATACAGGTTGGTTTTATGTTTGCTTTTCCTATTTGTTTTCAGATTTTTACCTGTTGTCAGCTACTGTACTGTGTACTATGTAGTATGTATAAACTCATACAAGCATCTTGAGTTTCAGTTTCCAAATGGGTATAGTGGGGCTCAGCTTACATATCTGGTTGACTTGATATTAAGCCAATCACTTGGCTTCCAAACTCCTGCTCTTAACCAAGTGAATACAACAAAAAATTTCTGAGCTAGGTATTTTCATTCCCAAATATCTCACCAGCTGGTTGTTCACCCATATAAACCAGAGGTTCTTGGGAAGAAACCCATTGTATTGAGCTTGCCAGCAGAGATTTCCAATGAGTCCACCAAAGGAAAGATCTAATCAAAAGCATACCTTATTTTTAATAAGAAAGGAATCAATTAATTAATCAATAGATTAATACATATAAAACTTATGTCAATTACATGACTTAGACAAAAACTAAAATGCAATAAAGTATACTCATAGGTCAGCTTAATATCTACAAATTAGCCATGTGCTCAACGACTCTGTTCCACAACAAATACATGCCTATCACTATATCCCTATATGCTGCAGGGCTAGTTTTAAATTTTTTTTAATTTTTATTTACTTATGATAGTCACACACACAGAGAGAGAGAGAGAGAGAGGGAGAGAGAGAGGCGGAGACATAGGCAGAGGGAGAAGCAGGCTCCATGCAGGGAACCTGATGTCCGGGGTCTCCAGGATCACGCCCTGGGCCAAAGGTAGGCACTAAACCGCTGCACCACCCAGGGATCCCTACAGGGCTAGTTTTAAACAGAAAGGCAGTCATTAATCATTTTATATCACAGTGGTGATTATAAATGAGTGTCTAAAAACAACTGCTTACTTAAATATGTTTTATGCAGAACTGAGAACAAAGAGAAATGTTTAAAGTAAAAAGAAAAAAAAAAAGAAAGAAGTATGAATAGTGAAAGTAAAAATCACTAATGTGGGACAGCCCCAATGGCTTAGTGGTTTAACGCCGCCTTCAGCCCGGGGTGTGATCCCAGAGACCCAGGATCGAGTCCCGCATTGGGCTCCCTGCATGGAGCCTGTTTCTCCCTCTGCCTGTGTCTCTGTCTGTCTGTCTGTCTCTCTGTGTGTCTCTCATTAATTAATAAATTTTAAAAGAACCTTTAAAAAAATCTCTTTCAAAAAAAATCACTAATGTGAATTAATTAGCAAAATGAGAGAAGACATACACACATATACATATATATTCTACATATATATTTTTAAATGAGAAATTCATTTTTATTACATTTAAATGCATATCATCTTTAGATGCAAGTTAACCAACTGTTGCTAGGACTCATTCCAATTTGAGAACAGGATTAAAATGCTTCGTAATTAGCACATTAAGTTGCTGACCTTTGCACTACAATCAGATTGCCTATTTGTCAATGCACTTTTGAAAAATGTTTAAAACCAGCTTATTTCTTTAATGCCAAAAAGAATGTAAGTCTATAACCCTGCATTGACCTTTGGAATTCTGGAGTCATCATTCACAAACCATAAGAGACACTTGCTTTGGGCATAGAATATGTATTGAGAACTGTGTGGACCTTTTATTCCATAAAAACAAACTATAAACTCTTTCTTGATCCTGGTAAAATAATGTCCAGATTTAAAATAACATCTAGAGCAAGACTTTGTACTATATCATTCCTTTCTCCATGGACCATTAAGGATTTTCTAGCTACAATTTTGTCTAGTTAAGAAAAGTAGTCTCTAGGTATTTGAGTGCAACAAAACAAAACAAAACAAAACAAAATGGAAGGCCCTAAATGTCACCCTCAATGAAGTTCCTGGTGTTATTCTTCATTGGTTTGAATAGCCCAAGAGACAAACTGCAAGCTTTCAAAAGAGCCCGACTCGCTACCTGCTGGGCCTGACTAGCTAAATGTACATACAACCACACCCTTGAAATTTAAAAGTTGCTAGAACTTACATCAAAGACAGTACTTATTGCAATATTTTTCTCTGTGTTCAATTATACCAATTTGAAATATATATATGTATGTATATTTTTAGTAATATTACATATATATATATGTCTCATTCAAAATGAAAACAAAAGCTGAAATAATGAAGACATCATTAGGAATCACTCAGTCTAGGGGCACGCTAAGGGAGGGATGCAAACTGTACTGGGCTCTCATTACAATGCTGTGCCATTTTTTTCTGGATACGAGAAACACTCACTTTCCACTGTCAGTAACTGTGAACCACAATGCCATTTGGGTCCATCAGAAAGGTCATGAGGGGTTTTGCTTACTATAATAGTGGTAAACCTTAAACAAAAAACAGCATGAATATGAAACCTGCAATGATAAAATATACTTTAAAAAAATCAGCGGTATTAATGTGTACAGTCCTGGGATTTGAGCTGAAAACACACACACATACACAAACACACATAATCAATAACCAGATTAATACTTACATATCCAATCAATAACTAAATTAGAAATGAGATGTTATAAAACATAATGAAAAGGTACAAAACATCTCCATGACAAAATATATTATTAATGTAGAGGAAAACACTTGGGAGCTATTAGAGAGAATGCTAGAAACAAACAAACTGAAAAAAAGAAAAAAAAACCACCATAAAGTCTAAAAATGCAATTCAAGGGTTTTGGATGTTGCACTCCAAAGATATACTTGAGGCATATATATATATATGTGTGTAAATGCTTCTGCAAATATTCTCCACACAGGAGTATATTTACGTCCTGAGGGAAATTAATCTGGAGTTGTTTGAGTTGTGATATATAGAGGGTCCTTGAATATTATGCCACTGGATGCCCACGAGCTATCAGGATTAAGATATAACAATAGTTCAGAGTGATGAAAATTGAGTCCTTACTTTCTGGGCCCTACTACTCTCACTTTTAAAAAAAACTGTCATTGATCGCACCGTGCCAAACCCTGGGGTTACAGCAATGAATGCGTCAGACATATCTCCTGCCCTCAGTGACATATATTTTATCTGACATGATAGTTTGATTTGAATTCTCCAAAAGAAGACATAGTAGTTAAGAAATAGAATCTTCCTCAGGAAACTAAGATCTCAGTGTGTACCCATATTATGTGGGGAAACTTGTTAAATTGCAGATTTTGATTCAGCAACTCTGTGATGGAGCTTGAGATTCTACATTTCTAAGAAGCTCCCAGGTGAGACTTGTATGATCTAGGGAACCCATTACACACACTCAGAAGAGCAAGGCAGGAACCTATTCTTTGGAAGGTGAGGATAAGGTACAATTGCTTTAGAAGAAAGGGGTTCCATTTACTAAGAACGCTGCCTTCTTTCTTACTCATGATGACACTGAGAGTGAGACCCTCCTCATCTCCACTTGAAATATACACGAAAACAGACCAAGAGAAAGTGTAGAGCCAAATTCAAATCTAGGTCTAAAGCTCTTTCTCTTTACAACCAACCCTACTGTGGACCTAAGTAAGGGGATCAATATTAGTTGAATAGTTTCAAGAAACCTGAATAAGTCTAATACGGTTGGGGAGCAGAGGATAATGAGGAGAGTGTCAAGAAAGAGGGCTAAATTTATAGGCAGTGGTATGCGAGTGGGCATCTTATAGACATTAAGGACACTAGACTTTTACCCAAAGGGGGTTGGAGAAGTTAATGAGGGATTTAGAGTAGGACAATACATGGCCAGATATCTGTTTTAAAAAATATCACTCATTATGCTGTTGAAAATTGATTGAAAGAGTGTGATCCAAAACTCAGGAAATAAATTTTTAGATATCAAATTTTTTAAAAAATGGTGAAATACATCAGGTGAGAAAGGATGGAAATATGGCTTAAGGTGGTGACAACAAAAATGGAGAGGCATGGTAAAATTTAAGAACTATTTCTTGGGATAAGATTTTATTGGGGATATCAATTAACTCTACATGTCTGGGGTTTTGCTTTGTATTTTTTTTTTTTTTGCAACTTTTGCATGTAGCAAATGGGACAGAACTCTAGGATACTTTTTCTCCTACTTTAAGATTTTATGGGGTCTAGCATATTTTGTATTAAGTCTGTGTTTCCCAAAGAGAGAGAGGCTAATTAATTTTAAGTTGTGTAGAGAAAACAATTTTTAAATGTATGGTTTGCTTTTTCTCTTAATGGAAAGGGCAACGAACACAACCAAGCCTGGGATTGTAGTAACATTGCTTAAACCGGGGCAGAAATCATCTCCTGTGACCAGACTGGACCCGAAGTTAGCCTGCAGAATTTTGGCACATTGTCGTCAACTCTGGGAGGTAAGCGTCTAGCACGTAGCAATTACCCAATGGAAGCTGCAGTTATTATTCCCTGACTACGAGTACCATGACTCTTTTCCTTCCCCAAAATGGACATGAACTCCTATCCACATTCCACTCCTCTTTGTATCCACGGCACTGAACGTAAGACTTAGCGTATTGTTGGTATTCAAGACATGCCTGTAGAATTATCAGATGATCTCTAGCACTCAAATCACCAGAAAATTTAAGTCGGATTGTCACCTGAAGCTTTTCAAGGATAAAAATGTGAGCTTCAGCTTCCAGTGCAATAATTACAACTTCAGGTCATGGTATTAACGTTAGATCCCGCACCACGTCCCCAGTACACAGTCTAGATGGGAAACTGCCGAGAGGACTGCCTACTGGCAACATGTTGAATTTGTTAACACTGATATCAACTATCTGTTCATCTTTTGCATTAAATCCCGTAGCCACAGGGAATGCCATCTTGACATCAGGGGGGTGGGAGGGTGATGATTACATACGGATTTCCCCTTAGATGACATCATTGATGACAATATGCCAAAACTCTGCAGGCTAACTTCAGAAGAACCTAAAGTAAAACGGTTGTAGTCTATATGCTTTAAGCTAGCACGATGGATGTAAGAGTAGGATATAATTATTGTATTTTGAATGCATCAGTTAACTTTAAGATGTGTATGCATGGTGCATAACTAGAAAAATACAGTCATCATACGACTTTTCATGAAATGAAGTAACCTATACATTTTCATTAAATTTCCATTAGGCTCAAATACAGCTGTATGTAGATGAATGGCAGTGGCATATCATTGAAAATATATAACTAGAACTATGTCTGGACTTTGGTAATGCATCATCAAGAATGAAAATACAGTATGATGACAGATGGTAGCTAACTTGGGTGAGCATAGCATAAAGTTGTCCAATCCCTACGCTCTACACCTGAAACAAATGTAACCCTGTGTATCAACTATCCTTCAATTAAGAAAAAAAGAATGAAAATATATATTTAAATTTCCTCACCTCCATCCCCATCCTGACTAGCAACTCCTACTTGTACACCTTTGATTAGAAAGGGAGGAAGGAAAAAAAAAAAAAAAAGAAAGGGAGGAAGGGACCTCTTATTTCGTGGATATTGGTATCATTTTCTGTTTCCTGTGAGTTCACTATTCGCTTGTTAACATTTGTTAACATTGCTGAGCATCTAGTATATGCCTGATAATTCACTGTGGACCAACGACACCCAACTCAATTAGACACGTGTGCTCCTCTACTGGAGGAATGTTCCTTGCAAAAGGAATGTGCTCCTCAAAAAAGGAATGCACACAGTATATATACATTTTTGGTCTAAGAGACACTGGAGAGAACGGATTGTTGTCCTTCGGAGGGAGATGTCTGATGGATTTACATAGTCATAATAGTTGGGAGCTAAATCTTAGGAGGATCAGAGTTCCTGAGTTCAAATCCTTGACCCACCATATATTAGCTGTACCCAAAGAAAGGTACATGCCCTGGTGACTTAGTGCTTTTATCTCTAAAATGGGGGTAATAGCAAGACTTACCTCATAGGTACAAAAACTAAATAAGCTAAATACATATAACTTATTATATTATGATCTAGAATCTATTATATATAAATATAATTTGTATAATTTATTATATATAAATATATATTTTGTACATATATTTATACATGTAAATATATTTTACATATATTTTATGCATATAAGTATATATTTATATAATCTATATAATACATATTAAGTACTTAAAGTAGTGCCCATTACATTCTACTTAGAGTGTGCCAGCTCTTACTTTGTATATTTCCCTGGTAAAAGAAGAAAATGGCATTTCAGAAATGATGAGCAATGAAAGAATCGCAGTTATGAGGCACTCTGGTAATTAGATACACAGCGCTGAAAATAAAAATAATGACAACAGCCCACGTGTATTTAACATTTAACAACGTCAGGCACTGTGCTATATTTCTGTTGCTGTATTTGATCCTCGCGGGGAGGGCTAGGAGAGAGGGACTGACAAAGTATCACTGGCTTTCGGAACAAGATGGGGAAAACACCAGATTTATCACAATTCTATCAGGAAGAGGATGACTGTGGCAGGAAAGAGTAACGTGAGAAGTCAGTTGGGACCCGCCCCCCCAAAGAGGACCCTCCCAGTATTAATGGAGCATCTCCCTACTGGTGTCTGAGGTCGGTAGGCCCAGTGAAGCGAAGGCTCTCGTCCTGCTGAGCGGCAGGCACAAGCCAGTGTAGGCCAGGAGCTTGGTAGTGCCAGCAAGACCCACCCGAAGCCTGCCACCAGGCGTCCTACTTTTCTGGCCATTTTCAATGTCCTGCTAAGTCTCTACAAACATATTGAATTACAAATTCATTTGGGAACACACGGAGAAACCCAGGGTTGCCTCATTCCCCAGCCCTTATTCCTAACTGCTAAGCAATACTGCCCCTTATTATACTGGGGTGGTTTTAAAATGTGGAGGTAACTTGAAGGCATCTGTTTCTAGGGGATTTTATAAAATACCCACGCCCCGGAACCCTTTCCCTATATTCTGAAATAGCAAATTGTGGTGGGGCCGAGGGATTGGTATTTTTAAAACCTCTCAGGAAATTTTAACGTTTGCTCGGGTTGAAAACCGTGTCACACTGCTTTTTGGTGGGGCGCCGCTTGCCCAGCTATAATTAGTTCAGTGTTCTTCAAGAAATCTGAATTTTTAACTAGCATACTTACATATGTGTGAAACTTTAAACCATGGTTCTAGACTTACGGGCCTCAAAAACTTAGCAACAAAAAATAATGAGTTGTTTATTATGACATGTCCTGTGCCATGAGAAGGAGCTGGGATTTTTTTCCTGAGGACAGAAGGAAATCACTGAAGGACAATAGGGAATGTTCAGGTTCACGTTTTAGAAGGAATAAAAAAAAAAATCAATCATGTTTGAGTTATCGTTCAACTGAGAGATGATGAGTCTCAGAGCGGGACACCAAGTGACCAAAGAAAATGACATTTTTTGGTTAATTCTTTCGGGCCGGCATGTCCCCTTACCCCCTATACACACGCTTTTTGTCAGATCTTGGAAAACTGGCATAAGCCACAAGAGACAGTGCACAGCGGATACCTGGTGGTCCAATTTTTCACATACAAATAAAAGAAAATCATAGCATTTCAGCATGGAGACGAGCCCACGTTACCTACTTTGAACCTTCTTCACTCACAATAGAGCTTTATTCACAGTATCTATAAAGGGACCCAGATATCTGCTCCCAACCAATCGAGGTTCAGGTGGGTATGTGCTACAATTTCCACGGAGGACACTGCTTCTTCCCTGAAGAACAAACAAACTACAGGCAGTAACTGAACCCAGGAGTCCTGAGCCTGAGGCTGAACATCCAATTGTGTTCCCTTCCTTTATCAAGGCCACACCTGTTCCTAATTGCTTTCTTTATGTCTATTTATATTTTTAGCCTGGAGAAGTACTGGGAGAATTAATTACAACAGTTAATGTTTCCATTTGAAAGGAGATGATGTTCCATAAGTACTAAATATTATTAAATGTAATGGAATTAAATCGGTTTAAAAGAGACAAATGGTACAATTCCATATTTCATTGATGCCCTGGAAAAGTGCAACACCTCACATTGCATCATCGAGATAAAGTAATGCAGAATAAAAAAAAAAATTCCCCAATCATATGTAA
Source organism: Canis aureus (assembly GCF_053574225.1). Lineage (NCBI taxonomy): Eukaryota > Metazoa > Chordata > Mammalia > Carnivora > Canidae > Canis > Canis aureus. The sequence goes on from NC_135613.1 coordinate 2,473,975, forward strand.
AATGATTTCATTGAGTGCATATCTCACCGATTCCCTAATAAAGCACAGATCTGTGTACTACATCAGTAGCTACAGACAAGTTGATGAGGAATGAATTAATTACTCAGTTATCCCAAATGACACTTATTTTACAATATACATGATTTCCATGTTCTTACTAGTCATCTCAGAACTGCAGAAGCTCATTCAGGGAGAAGAATACCATAAAATTGGAAGTATTCACTCCTTGCAGTTAGATATTAATGAGGAGCCCCCCTTCCCCGCCCCATCACTTCGGTTGGCATCTCTCTCTGAGTGCAGAAGATCTATATCCCTGTTTTCTGTTTTGCTCTGCATGATACAGAAGCAGAGGCTCTGTACCTTGGCCACATCTCTAAGAATTGCAAACGAATCTCCCAAACGTTGCAATTAGTAAATAACGCATCTGAAGAATAATATTAAAATGTAAGGTAATAGCAAATAGCTAAACTGGGTATAAAAATATGAAATGCAACCGCCTGGTAACCTCTTTTAGACAATCACAGGTGAGCAAAATCACTCAAGTGCCCAAAGATCATTGTCTCCAAGGGCTTTTCATCAAAAAGTGGAGGTTCTGAATCGAGGTTAAGCGTGGTAGACGGCTTCTGCCCTGGGCTCTGTTAGCTACATACCGTGAGACCTTAAGCAATTTGCTCATCTGAAAATGGGATGGTGCTAGTTCAGATCTCCCGGGGTTGTTTGTGAAGACTGAATGAGGTAATACATGTGAAGTGTTTAGCCTTGTACACGCTAGGTAGTCAGCATTTAGTAAGGGTTAGTCGTGCTACTCTTACACGTTGCTGTACCATAAACATTTCTGTCTGTCACTCAGGAAAAGGAAAGCCAAGGAAAGTGAAGAAATAAGCCCAGGCTCCATAGGTACTCATCTCTTCTTCAGAATCTGAATTTCTCAATTCCCAGAGGTGATGCTACGTCTCAAATACCAAACACTTTTTAGAATCCTGCTTCAATATGGATATTGGTATTGAATCCAGAAACATGAAGAGGTACTAGAAAAATGCTTCCATTTATCGTAACAATTCAAGTCATTTCTACTAAGAGTTAAGCCACACATTTCAATTTTGGGCGATACTTACAAACAGAATATGGCTTACTCATCTCAAGGAGAAAACAGTTTTCTGGGGGAAAAAGTTTATTGTTACCTAACCGGGAAAAAAAAATGATTTCTGGATTCCAGATTTATGAAAGTATAGATCTGTAGACATCATTCTGAATTCAAATAAACTATCTATAGAGATGGAAAAGGATTATTTTTTTTTCCTCCCTGGCATATTTTATTATGACAGCTAAGTTTAATTTTATGCCATTGCTGGGTACATTTTCATCAGGTGACTTTTACTCTGATGTTTGAAGAATTCATCTACATTCTTCATAACATGACATTATAATTTATTAGCATGCCAATTAAAAACATAATTTATCTATAACCTTCAAGTTTATTATTTATACTGCACCTTCCTAGTAGCTAATAAATCAATTGTAATTGACTTTAATATCAAAAAGCTAAATACCATCTCCTACCATAATCTGAAAATGATGGGCTAGGCAAATAGATCTGCCTCTCCCGCTACATATAAAGTTAGAAGAAAAGGCTAATGGGTTAGAAATTTAGAGAAAGATGTGAAACAATATTGTAAATTTTGTAAGTATCTGCCATGTCCAGGGACATCAGCATTTTTTTTTCCCCTCTCATCAATGAGAAGCTGAGCCTCAAAGAGTCTAAGAGACTTTCACACTTTAAGTGATGAGGCTGAGACTCCAGCAAGAAAAGCCTGGCTCACCAATCACCCTCCTCCTAATACTTCTCTTCCAACATCACATAAACAAGGTGCATTCCCTTGCTCAGCCTCGCCTCTTATTCACCAATTTTTACCACATCCAAAATAATAAACATCAAAGAGAAAATAAAACTCAGTCTTTGAGTTATATTTCGTTCGATAGTTCATGGATTGTTTACACAAATGAAGAATACATTAAAAATAATACATGCCCTTCTTATCTCCTTTTACATCTTTCTTATGTCAAATGGTGCACATCAACATAAATGAGCCACCACAGGATGGAATCATACCGTGCTTCTTGCCCCAGCTAATATTTATTTGCACATTAAAGATCTCATTACTGGCCCAAATTGGCTTTTGAATGTGTGCTCCTTACCAGGGCCAGAGTTTACAGCCTTGCTGGGAGAACTGTGCTAATGGGTTCTTTTATCTTCAAAAAGGCCCAGAACACAGGCTGCTGGAATCCCTGAAGTCTCCCTCGGTCCAGTGTAACCACGGCTGCTTCAACAACAATTTCTTGGCAAGAAGATGCTATATTGAACACCCCAAGAGAGGCTCTCTTTTCCCGGTCTTTGTCAATCTTTCAAGAATTACAAATCCAAGTTTTAAGAAGTCACACATCTTAAAGACAAGCAAAACACATGCATAAAAATAACCAGAAAAGTAACAATAATGCTAATAATGATAAAATGTTGGGAGATATGGGAACCATAAGTGAGCAGATTAATCTAGTGCCATTGTAAAGGCACACAAAATTCATTTTTTTATAAATTTATTTTTTATTGGTGTCCAATTTGCCAACACATAGAATAACACCCAGTGCTCATCCCATCAAAGGGCACACAAAATTCAGTCAAGTTGAACTTGACACAGAGAAAAATATGCAATGATTTGACAGTACAACATTGTTTTCAAATAATTATAGCATAATCCACAAGAAAAAAATAAGCACTTTTGACAGACTACGCTCATGTTTGGTTCTCATTTTATGCATGTGCAGACTTAAAAGACAGTTCAGTTGTACGGTGAAATTTCCAAAGAGGTGATCTATAAATGCAGCTAATACTTTTTTTTTTCCCCTTTTCCAAGAAGTTAAGATTTCTTCAAAGAGTGTTTTCAAATAGCTCCCTGCTCTGACTCAAAATGATTTTAATTAAAATAATGATACCAGCAAATACAACAAAGAGTCATACTCTCCTTGAAACACTTCTTTTTCTAGAACACGTCATTTTCCACACCCAAACTCTTCCTCTCTTCTGCTGATGTGCCTACCTTTTCCAGAACTCAAAGGCTGGAGTTCCCACAGTGGTCTCCTCAATCTTCTGTCGCTATTCACACTTTTTTTTAGGTGATCTCATCCTATCTTCATTGTCAATGACACAAAAATGTGCATGTTTAACGAATGACCTTCCTCTAGATCCCCAAGCTCATATATCCAATATTCTCCTTGACATTCCCACATGCATATTTCAAAGAAACCTCAATGCTACCATGAACAAAGCAGAGTTCTCCATACCTTGAACCCTTCCCTACTGATAACTTGCTCCTCACTTAGTAAATGGTAATATCATTTACCCACTTGCTCAAAGCAAAAACCAACAAGTCCTCCTTGACCCTTTTTCTCATAAGTCCTACATCCAAATGAAAAAAAGTGTTGGCTTGTTCTCTCAACAATATCCCTAAACTATCCTAGTTTCTATCTCCCTTGTGACTCAAATCCTCAGACCAATGAAATATCATCCCTTGACTAGACCACATAAGGGCCACCTAAATGATCTTCCTTTTCTACTCTTACCTCCCTAATGTCCACTCTGCATATTGTAAACTGGGTGATCATTTCAATTAAAAAAAGAAAAAGAAAAAATATATATGCTTCTGCCCCTCACTTAAAACTCTTTAATACCCGTCCATCACATTTAGAATTTAAGCTAAATTCCTTATCTCAGGCCACAAGCATCTGTTACCGACTTTGGTCGTATACTCCAACCTCGTCTCATACTATTCTACTTCTAGCTCACCACTCTGCAGCCACCCTACATTCCTTTTGGAATAAAGCAAATTCACTGTATTTCCTGCTAAAGGCATTTCCATTAATTCCTCCAAGGCTGGTTTTTCGTCATTCACACATTGGCTTAAAAAAAAAATCACCAATTCTGTGACAGAGGTAACTAACTATATTCACCATGGTGAACACTGAGCAATGTATACAATTGTTGAACTGCCACGTTGTGCACTTGAAACTACTATAACCTTGTATGTCAATTATATTTCTTTATTTTTTTAGAAAAAATCACTAATCAGCAAAGCTTTTCCAGACAACCCAAATAAGTTTAATCATCGAAAATTCCATATTAGATCACTGTTTCATCTTATTTTCTTACTCCCCAAGCCTCAATACTATAGCATGAGCTTCATGAGAGTACAGGACTTATCTGTCTTTGCCAGTCTATGCCTCAGAATCTAGAAGAGTATCTTACTAAAATTAAGTGCCATGTAATAAATTGATGAACGGGCGAATAGGTGATTGGCAAAGAACATAGCAGTAATACAATGGATTTCTATCTTCTAGATTCCGGACAGGAAAGGTAAAATTCAGAGGATATCTTCTGTCCTTTGGATTACTCTGGGATTCAAGATGAGTGTCTGCAGATCAATTTCATGTCAAAATGGTACAAAGCCTTTGATAGAGTGGTCATTCTAATATTGTTTCATTCAAAACCCAGTTGCTCACATGAATGCCAAATAATCCCACTCCTTATCTGGGTCAGAATTGGACTTATTCAGACATACAAGGCATTTAATGGATGTTTATTGAATGACAGTCTATTTTTCATGTATTGGGTTGAATTGGGTAAATATAAATATGGTTAAAACAAAGCCCCTTTTCTCAGATCTCACACTCTAATGGGAGTGGCAAAACAATCAATGGAATATAAATATTTCACTATAGTAAGTAAAATTATATTACGGGAAATGTTATGCAGCCCACAGGGTGACTATCAGAGAAGGTCTCTTTTGAAGAAGTGAAGACCGGATCTAATTGTCAAAGCCACATAAAAGTTAGCTGAGAATCCTGAAAAATAGAATCAGGGATAGCGGCAACCAAAGAAAAGTGTTAGATCACCAAAGCCTGCGAAGGACACCGTAAGTAGACGGGTGTAGACAGAGTCTGCACAGCACAGCGTAACGGTGAAGAGCAGATGCTCTAAGATCAGGCAAAAGGAGGTTCGCATTCCAGCTTCACTATACTTGAGTCCTATGTCTTTGAGAAAGTTACTTACTGTCTCCTTCTACTAGGAGAACAATCAAGGCTTTGAGAGCATTGCCCTCACCTCAGAAGACCATTGAGAGGTTGGAATGGGACAACAGCAGGTACACAGCACGTAACATCCATGTCCAGTGACCAATAAATGCTACCAAACAAAATGCACAGTGACAAGAAATGAGTTAAAATAGTTGAAAGTGGTTACGAAAGAATCTATAATGCTTGCTGACTCTAGGCTAAGACATTTTTAACAAAAAAATAATCCTCTATTCAAAGGGTTCAGTTTTTCCTGCTGGGGGAGGGGCCACTGTCCCTTTGATACACAGTATGGTGGTCTATTGCCTTGGAAGCTGTGCTACCTTTTCCAAATTATTGAAGTTCCCTCTCTTTCTTATTTTTAACTAATTAATTAATTAATTAATGATAGACATAGAGAGAGAGAGAGAGGCAGAGACATAGGCAGAGGGAGAAGCAGGCTCCATGCAGGGAGCCTGACATGGGACTCGATCCCGGGGCCCCAGGATCACGCCCCCGGGCCGAAGGCAGGCGCTAAACCACTGAGCCACCCAGGGATCCCCTCCCTTTCTTCTTTTAAAACAAAAATGAGGTCAGTAGCTTGCTTACTAGGTAATAAGGATTAAATATAGCAAATACAGTAATTAATTATATTAAATGAATCCAATATATGTCAAGCACTTATATTTTTAAAAAGCATGATATCTCTAAATGCACAATAAATAAGAGAAATGTACCAGGCAGGGTTATAACTTCCTCATTTCCTAAAGAAGGATTCTCAAATTCCAGAAGTCTTTCAATAATACAAGAACAAAAACTCAAGTAAAAGCATATGTGTATATGTACACACACTTATATATATTATATGTACATAAGCATATATTGTTATATATTTATATATGTTTATTACGTATTTATATTTCATATTTAATTTTATGTACATATAAAATTAAAGTTCTACCAATGACAAAGGGAGGACAAAAAAAAGTTCAAAAAATAGGTTTAAAAAACAGCAAGTCCGTCAGATTTATTCCCACGGAGGACTGGACATCATTGTTCACTGGGAATAAAAATCTGGCTTTCTAGTCTAACAGTCTGCGTATGAATGAGATTTTTATTCCTACAGGCAATGTGATATTAGCAACTTCTTAGGCTTTCTGAGCATTTTTAAAATTACTTTTAAAGAAGACATGAAAATACCCACCTGACAGGATCCTTGTAAAGATTAAATGCAACAGTACATGAGAAATGTGCTCTACTTTGTTAACCGAATTTGCATCTAAACCACCATAAAGTCAGTTTCCCCATTAAAACTGGTGTCACTGCTCCGTGACAGGTGGTAGGTGGCCTGGTACTCTGGCCTCCATCAGTCCTGCCAAAGAGTCCATTTCATTATGTACGTAGGTGCAGGATAGAGAGTCAGAGATTCGGGTTTTTCCAGCCCCTTACGCCACCATACTTACTCTCAAAGGTCACCCAAACTCACAGGCAGCATAAATCCCTGGTAGCTTCCCTCCTCCAAGGTGAGCCATGAAGGCCAAATTTGCTGAAGAGTTAACAAATTGAGAACAGAATCGGGCAGGAAGCTGACGAGGTCTAACACCTTCTTCAGGAATTCCAAACTCAGGGAGTCATCTGCAAAGGCTGAATAATTTGCTTCAAGGAAAAGTAGTTATTCCAAGACACTGAGGGGAAACCAGAAATGAGCAGCTGGTGTGAATCAAGAGAACTCTTGCTAAAAGGTGGTAAAGCGAGCTGTTTACAGAGAACGAGGCTTTTCTAACAGCTTTCTCAGGCATGGTGATTCTGTTTTGTTTTGTTTTGTTTCATTATTTCCTCCTATTTTTCTTCTAAATCCTTTGGAAGGCTGGAGAATAAATGGCTGTAAAATGTGAAAAGAAACGCCACTGAATCAAAGGATGCTTTTGTGATTTCCCTTCATTTTAATAAGTCACAGGCAGAATGGATTTCAGCATCTTCAAAATCACTGCCTGTCAAAGGATTCTCAAAAATTTGGGGCCATTCTATTACTTTGAAGCTCCTACCACCTACGGTGCATCCCTAATATTCACACGTGTGTTCTCACACACAAGCACACACACCCAGCTGATGTTTCAGCTGAAGGCTGAACCATCGAGCCAGCACAAAGGCCTGCCTCACCATTTTGAACCAGGGCACAAGAACTCCAACAGCTGATGCTTGTTCAAGCATCTGTTTTCTCTGAAGTAGGCAGGTACCAGCATACTTATTGACTGGATTAGAAGCTAAGGTTTGAAAGGGACACTGTCTGGTACACAGTAAGTACGTACAGCGTATCGGTTTTCTTCCACCTTTACCTCTCACACAAATTAGCCCTGTTGGCCCTAAAGACAAGATGCAATTTAGGGAGAACAAGGATTATTCTGAGGTTCAATGCCACTAAGTAATTTGCCCAAGGAGGCACGGCCTATAAATGCTATCTGCAGACTCCAGATCTTGACAATTTGGTATCTCTTAATATACACGAGTTGAACTGAATGGCAAAACTTCTCTTGTCGGATGGTACAAAAAAATCTTAGGTGAAGAATTCAGAGAGGAGAAGACAAGTGATTGATCATCTAGGTGAAATCTAGAATCACACTATAGGGTAAGATCGACCAACTTTCATTGTCTATTTCCCAGATAAGTGCTCGACTCTATTTACTGGGTGAAATATTCCACAGGGATTGAATCAGTCTTTCCACTTGTTTACTGAGTATTCTCTTGCTAGGGGGTTTGAAATAGCTCTTTGTTTCTTAAAGCCATAAATTTCAAGATTGCTCAAAAACAGTATCACTACAGTATCAAAACAACTCCAAACCATCACTTATTTCCCATGCAGAAATACTATTATAGATATTATTTCTAAATTGAAGCATATTTGACTTTAGGCTTGAGTATGATTATTATTACAATGATTATGAGGAAACAGGCAAATACGACTTTTCTGTAAGGTATTAAGGATTTTTTGTAAATATTTTAAAAGTATGAATAAAAAGTGTATTGAATGTGTCAAGGAAAATGCTGACCATTCCCCAAGCACATATTTTTCTAACTGTCCCGTTCAAGGATAGATTCAGCTCCTTTTTAGTCATACAGATGCAATAAACATATTGAGTCCATATTATTTCCAGAGGAGTTACATACAAGGATGATGAGTAAAACAAGGCCCTTGCCTTCAAGGAGTTCTCATTCTGGGTTGAATTCTCTCCTCCTGAAATACATGATTCAGTAGAAAATAAAAGTGGAATAGAATTTGAGGTTCAGGTATTATAAATCTGGGAGAAAATACATCACATTTTTCCTCTAAACGAAGTAACATACTCCTATTCAGACTTGATATATGGGTATACTTTTTTTTTCTTATTCTACATATTTATTTCAATTCATTCATTAAAAAGCTTTACTCATTACTCCAGAGTCTTACAAATTATGTCGATGATTAAGATAAATGTCAAACAGTGTTAAAATGTACTTAAATTTCAATATGGAATCAGTATTGGTCAACTTACAAGGCTGTTGCACTTCTGTTCTCAAATAACAGATGTCACAAGGAAAGGAAAATAATCCAAGGACATGTTCATCTGATGAAATTAGTATTATAGTGAGGCAGTCAGGCAAACCAAGTGGTTGAAAGCACGGAGGCTCCTGCTCACATGGACTTAACAGTTTCCATTCAATCTTCCCTGTCCACACTCTCGTCCTGGCTATCAGGTCATTAAGAACCACGCTTGGATAACGACAATGTCATGAGAAAGCCATGTGATAATTACTGGAAATCAGTACTGACCAAGTGAGCTAGGCTTCACGACATCACACTGCGGGGAGATCTAAGAAGATGTTTGGGGAGAGCAGACACTGTAAAGAAAAATGTAATAAAACAGGGAGGCATCAAGATATGTAGGAAAGAGTTAAGCTTTCTATAAGAATTAGCTTCTGAGAATTTCAGATCTCTTGATTTTCTGATAATTCTGATTAAATCATTTAGGTCTCGAAAACTCACAAAATTGAAAGAAGCACCCAAAGGGGGTCTAGAATATAGCCAGAACTTAACAGGTAGCACAGTGCCTCTCTAACAGTGGACATGCTATTCACTCATTATTCACCAAATATTCCCAATGTGTAACCATAATACAGCTGGGGCTCCAAGTGGCATAGAGCCTATCTCGTGCTGAGTGAAACAGTCAGCAGTCCAACCATAGGTAGCAAATGCATATTTTTAATCCCTCTCGAGAATATGCTACAGATAAGAGTATGTTCTAGTTGTTCAAGACAGCATCTTTTTAGACAAATTCTTTCCCCTCTTGACATTTTTGACGAAAAGTGGGGTAGGGGATTATACTCCTTCCATGGAGAAAGTGGTTATTTTTAGAAATAATCTTAAGTACAAAAAGTAATCCAAATTTTTGGGGAAAAAATATCTGCTATTTTGACTTTATACTATATCCCTAATTTGGAGATACACAAATCAGCCTGCTAAAAGTTCTGAGTACCCCTTCAGCAAAGAGACACATTGAAATATAATGAACTCATGGGTTTTGTGGTCAACAGTGGGACTATTTCACATGACACGTATTAATACCTCACAGGATGCAGTTAGGGACATGTTAGAGCTAAGACAGCTCAAGCTCAGTGAACCTCAACATCACACTGGTGCCTTGCTACTGCCTGGCTTTTTACAGCATGTACAGGCTGAATAATCCTGAAATCAAGACAGCCAGGGACCTGTAAATGAGGTTGTAGAGCAAAATTATTGATAAAGCACATTCTGTCTATAAAGGATGAGCCCAGCACACTCCCTGGTAAGTGATACAGGTTGTAATACAGAAGGAAAGACCTTTTGATCCCAAATGGATTTTTTTTTCCCTCTTTGACTTCTGCGTAGAGAGAAGGTAGTAAAGATAAGACAGGGAATAGGATATTTTTAGCTGAGAAGCAGCTCTTCATAAGAAAGACACCTTTAGGGAAATATTGCAGGTGGGAGCTAGATTTACTCTATTTAGCAACTGCGCATAGAAGTTCAATACTTGTTTGTTGAGTGAATCGATGTCAAAAAGATTAAATGACATGAGTGCAGAGTACCATGAGGAGTGTGACTGGGTGTCTATTCCCCCCTATTGCTTTTGATTCAAATGGCTTAGTGCCAAAAATGATCATACTAAGAAATACAGCATCAAGATGTGAGATTACTTTTTTCTTATTTTCTTCCCCAACACCAGTTGAACTATAATTTCTTATTCTTTAAATCTTTTTCCACTAAAACTCCACACTCCAGTCTTTGGCTTATTATTATTATTATTATTATTATTATTATTATTACTACTACTACTTTATTAACAGAAATATATTTGAATGAGTGCTTCCTTTTGTACTGGACATCATGCTAAGCAATATACCTATACCTCGTTTAATCCTCTCAATACACCTGTGAGAGACTGCATATCGTCCTCTTTTCACACTTGAGATATATGGAACTCAAAGAAGTTAAGTAAATTGACTTAGATCATTCAACTAGTGTGGAAAAACTGGGATCCAAAATCAAAAGGTCCTGCTTATCTCCTCCACTGAGCCTCACATCATACTATACTGAAGCTAAAAGCCAGAAAGAGCTTCTAAACCCCCATTATCCTTTAACCGCGGCACCTTTATAGGAACGTTAACAATTCCTACCATGCCTATCGCTCCTCCTTTTCTCTTTACTCCTTTAAAGGGATATGATTTCCCAAAGAGCCACTGTGCTATGCAATAGAATACTGCAGGTCCCTCACAAGAGGAAATGCATTTCCAATTTAATAATGGAAGTCGATGGGAAATGGGATTTGCTTCACAGGAATTTGCCAACTTTGCTGGAATTCATTCATTGCATAACCTAGTAGAAACCTTTGATGTAGAGAGAAATTGAATAAACCCCAAATCAGTTACTGAATATTATTAGACACCCTGAAGGCAGTGGCCATGTCTTCTTGTTCATCTGTGTGGTTTCCAAAGCAGAGTTCTTTAGAGCTGATGTTTAATAAGTATCTGGTGAAATAAAATATCTTTTTTGAAATTTGTGAAAATTGTTCTCATTAATATGAGTTAAAATAAGCCAATAAACTATAATTTCTTGTATGAGCTGATTACACAGAAATAAAATACATGTACCACAGCTGAAGAATACCACAGGGGAATTCCATTCAATAATTAATTCAAAAATAAATATATTTTGAGGTCCCTCACTGTGTTAGGTAGCAAAGCTATAATGGTGAACACCAAGAAAATAATAATGCACAGTTTGATTTGGGGGACAGACTTACGGCTGTACTTATATGTGTGTTTATTTTTGGCATTTGTGTTGTTACCTATTATAAAAGATAAGTATGGGAGATCATGTGAAAATGAATAAAGACACTTGGCTTCACGGAGGGGTATTAGGGAAGGTTTCCCAAGTGAAATAAATATTTAACTGAGAGTTTCAAAAAGGCTAGGAGTTAAGAGTCTGGAGTTGGGATAACATAGGAAGTGAATTCAAGATAGAAAAAACAGCCTATGGTTTCACTCATACGGGGAATATAAGAAATAGTGAAAGGGATTATAAGAGAAAGGAGGAGAACTGAGTGGGAAAAATTAGGGAGGGAGACAAACCACAGAGACTCCTAACTCTGGGAAACGAACAAGGGGCGGTGGAAAGGGAGGTGGGCGGGGGGACAGGGTGACTGGGTGACGGGCACCGAGGGGGGCACTGGGGGTTATACTGTATGTTGGCAAATCGAACTCCAATAAAAACAAATGAATAAAAAACAGCCTATACAAAAACCCAGAGAAAACAACCCATGTAAACATTAAGAAATGGAAAGAGGCCAGAATGGAGAGACACGGATACCGCTGAGGAGGGTGCGCGGTGTACAGAAGGCTGAGGGGCAAAATCGTGCAATGGCTACTAGATCCTCAGGATTTAATCTCCTGTAAGCAATGAAAAATAACTGAGGGGTAGTGTCCTGCATGGTCTTTCCAAAGTGCAAATCAAATCGTACACCTCTATGATTAAGTGTAATGTACAGATAGGGAACCGGGGCCGACGGACAGAAGGAAGTAACCTGGAACACTTTCTCAACAATTCCACTAGGCTCAAATCTTTTCCTTAGCAGAGTTCGCATAACTCAGGAGGGCACGTTTCTAAGTTGGTTGTCTACTTCTCATCTATCCACTATGGAGAAAGGAGGTGTTTAAGAAAAGGCAGCCCCAGTGGCCCAGTGCCTTAGCGCCGCCTTCAGCCCAGGGCCTGATCCTAGAGCCCCGGGATCGAGTCCCACGTCGGGCTCCCTGCATGGAGCCTGCTTCTCCCTCTGCCTGTGTCTCTGCCTCTCTCACTCTCTGTGTCTCTCATGAATAAATGAATAAAATATTTTAAAAAAATTTAAAAAATGTGTGTGTTAAGAAACAACACATGTTGACAAGGATGTGGAGAAAAAAGGAACCGTCTTGCACTGTTGGTGGGAACGCAAACTGCTGCAACCACTCTGAAAACAGTGTGGAGGTTCCTCAAAAAGTTCAAAATACAACTACTCTATGACCCAGCAATCACACTGCTAGGTATTTACCCGAAGAACACAAAAACACTAATTCAAAAGGATGTATGCACACCTATGTTTATAGCAGCATTATTTACAACAGCCAGATTTTGGAAGCAATCCAAGTGTCCATCGCCTGACGAATGAATAAAGAAGATGTGGTATGTGTATGCAATGGAACATGATTCAGCCATAAAAAGAATGAAATCTTGGGGCGTCTGGGTGGTTCAGTTTGGCATCTGCCTTCAGCTCAGCTCATTATCTCAGGGTCCTGGGATCAAGCCCCACACAGGGCTCCCTGCTCAGCAGGGACTGTTCCTCCCTCTGCCCCTTCCCACTGCTCACGCTCACTCTCTCTCTATCTCTCTCAAAAAAAAAAAAAAATCTTAAAAAAAGAATGAAACCTTGCCATTTGCAGCACCATGAATTGAACTAGAGAGCATAATGCTAAGCAAAATAAGTCAGTCAGAGAGAAAAGTGCCATATGATTTCACTCATATGTGGAATTTAAGAAACAAAAGAAAAGAGCAAAGGAAAAAAAGAGAGAGAAACAAAGATACAGACTCTTAACTGTAGAGAACAAACTGATGGTTACCAGAGGAGAGTTGGCGGCGGGGGGGATTGGGTAAAATAGATGATGGGGATTAAGGAGGGCACCTGTCATGATGACCATCCGTGTTATATGGAAGTGTGCATTACTAAGTATACACCTGAAAGTAGTGGAATACTGTATGTTAACCCTACTGAAACTAAAATTAAAAGAAAAGGAAAAAAAAAAAAGATGGGATGTTTGTCCTTCTTGGTTACACATCCTCTTCTCTACTCAAGAGCTCAGGTTAAAACAATTTCTCCCGTTCCACGGCCAACACCGACCGTAACACTAAGCTTTCTACAAGGACGAGGAGAAGGCTTGAAACATCTCTGTATCCCTAGTCCTTAGGACTAAACTCGTGTCATGATAAATGCTCTAAACGAATCTGCACGACAAAAATACTTCTGAGAATCAGTTTTAACTCCCATAACTAACTGATTGTTATGAATTTGGTCCCAATTTTTAACTATGGGAAGTGAAACGTCTAAGCAGAAATGCATGTGTTTTTAATTATGAACTCTTTTGGGGGGCAACAGTAGTAAAAGCTAACGCGTAAGGAACTATCACTGTATTTCACCCATAACTTTCACTGTATTTCAACAATAACTTCCTAAACTGGTTACTGGCTCCCTTTCACAGATGAGGAAGTGAAAGAGAGTTAGGGAAATTAGGAAACCAAGCCCACAGGGGCGAAGGAATGGAACTCCACCTGATAAAGACCACACTATCCTGCACCGCGGGATATTCACGTGCACAGAACCCAGTGGATTCTAGTTTGCCATTCGGATGTCCTAGTATCAAAGACCTTCATCTACTGTCTCACATTGCCTTCTTCTATTTTGTGGTTACCAATGCCTAGGTTTGGGGCTTTTTGTTTTTTGTTGTTGGTGGTGGTGGTTTTTTTTTTTTTTTTTTTTTGACTGGCAACTTAAGAGAAAGATTTAACCATAAGGTGATTGCAAAGCGGCTGCAAAGAAAGACCTATGGTTAACTTGGGATTGGAGAATCCTTGAGGGGAGAGTTTTTTGATATTCTGTAGGAGGTCAGACCGTCTCCAATTACAGCACTAGTACCTTGTAATGATGTGTCTCAGGAGGCTCCTTGAAGACCCCAAATTATTGGACTCCGTGGCAAATATGTAAATACTGAAAGTGCCATTTGACCGATAAACGCCCAAATAAGCATAGTGCTGTTACCAACGCGGCCATGTGACGCAGAGCAGACGCTAGCCCACGTTCAAGCCCGCGAGCAGAAATGAGTCCTGTGTTAAGGAGCATTTTAGCCTCTTTCCCTACACCAACACCATTAAGCATGGGAATAATTGCACATGCTCACTTAAGTTACATTTGTGCTCAAATATTTACCTGAACACTAATAAATATTCAAATGGATAAAATGCGTTTGATTTTCTCTAATACACACGTCCAAATGTGTACTTTAATCATTAGATGGACAACGTCAATCCTGTAAATTAGTTGCCGGAAAGGAATACGTGAACATACACACGCATCCACGCACATCCACACGTGCAATCACACACGCAAACACTCTTTAACTATAAATACCTACACTCTGAAACTTAAAAACAGTATATCTAATTTGATCCTATTCCTTGAAAGTCTTCACTGCACAACAGAAGTGTTTGTTTACTTTGTTCTAAAGCAGGCAAGACAGCCTTTGAAAAAGCAGAAGCCGCACACAGCAAAATCTTAAGGTAAACTTAGCGAAAATGTCTGGGCCGGACTCAAATATTCACTAGATTCCAATAAAATTCATCTTGGAAAAAGGGATGGAGAGGAGGTAAATTTACATTGTGTTTTATTATATTCTCTAATGTTATCTAATTTCCAAACAGCAGACCCAAGGTAATGCAAATTCTATTTTATGAGGGCAAATTAAGCCTAGTTTGCATAAGCACAAAGCAGTATCTATTTTTACAGTAAAAATACCAAGTCCCTGAACAGCATTTTTATGATGCCGCTTAACAAGTCTGTACTTCCTTGGCAAGAAGAAGTTATTTTACTTCTCAAGTGAAAAACAGAAAAAGAAGAAAGAGGGGGGAAGAGAAGAGTAGAAGCTAAGCGAGATGCTCAGTTCTATACGACCCATTCCGATTTCAATAGTGTTTTCACCGGGATTGGTTCTTTCTCACCATGTGCCCCCAAGAACAGACGCGAGTACCTGAGGCGGGAGGTCCAGCCTACAGGGTGGGGGGGGGGGGGACCCTGACAGCAGCACGTGACAGGAGGGCCCGCATTCTCTCTCCCACCCACTTTCATTCCACTCGTGGCCCAAACAGTCCACGTTCCTGGATCCATTCTCACACGAGTAAGTGTGGAGGAGTCAACGTGGGTGTTTAATACAACACGCACACTCCTTGGGAAACACGGGGCGAGCTGGGGAATCTAGTATTTGTGACTTTCAGAGTAAATTAGGTGTTAATGTACTACCCTGCCCGGCACATCGTTTCAGCAGAAGCAAGTTAGTGGAAGTGGTTAAATGTTCAAAATTAGGTCTTGGCCAATTGATTCTTAATTACACAATCAGAGACTCAAGAGATCCAAGTTAATAGTCCTTTTCTCCACCCCTTAGACATACAGACACACGCGCACAGGCGCACACGCACGGCCCTTGAAAGGTTCTAGCGGCTCTCAGGAATCAAAGCACATCCTGGCACTATTTGTCTAAGAATAAAGCTTCAAATGTCTAAGCAAGACCACCTACAGACTATCTGATTGTTCCCTTCAAGGAAGCCGGAGAGAATGTCGATTTAAGAGCCACTAGCAGCAGCTAAGTGTAGTTTAAAAGGAACACATCGGAAACCCTCCCTATCTGTCAGGTTCACCGTTTCTGTGAAAAAGAACACCCGTTAATGTGACTTCAAGAGACTCCAAACTATTTAAGTAGCCATTCAGCACAGGCGCAGAGGAGGAGAGCACAGGCTTTAAGGATGGAAACGGATGGACTCACTCCAACACGCGCGAAGGACCTTATGCAGGTACCTGAACGCAAGCACGCACACGCTCACCTGTGCACACACATTCACCTGCTCTGTTCTAGCCACACAGGCTTCTGAGCACGGCAGATCTCCTCGTGGCGCAGACCCTTCCACTTGCTATTTCCTCGGGGCATGAAATGCTTTCCAAACAAATCTTCACTTGGCTGGTTTCTTGCCCTTCAGGGTACGGTTGGAACATTACCCCACCTTTGCTGACCACCATCTTTAAAATCCTCTTTTCTTCCTCTTCCCCTTTCAATTTGGCCATGTCTTCTCCTTTACCTTTCTAGTTCCAGAACCTAGCACAGTGTCTGCCTTATTGTAGGCACTTATTGTACAGTTTTCTGCTAATATTAGGTGCTCTACTCAATGAGGAACTCCGCTTGGGTAAATGATGGCAACAGATGCCAGAAGGTAACTGTGCACCGACTACATAATACGTTGGTCTAGGGACTGACTAGGGTATGCAGAGATCAAACAGCCTCCTGTGTTGTGGGAGAGGGTGAGAAATCTGAGCAAACTACGTGGAAGGGAAGAGATAGAAGAAGATGGGACATTAAGGAAATCTGGAAAAGGAAAACCAAGCGAGTCTGCTGGAGGCACGGAAGATTCCAGAGGCTGTAGATAGCTCAGGTGGGCCCTGAGAGACTGAGTTAAGTAAAAGAGTGCTTGAAAGTGCTCTCCAGACAAAAGAAAAGCAAGTATGTAAGTCTGAAGTTATGAGAGTTCTTGATCTAGTTGAAAGTTGAATTTCTCTGTAAGTGCAGTGATATGGGGGAAAGCAGCTGAACAAAGCAGGGCTGTATCAATATAAGAAAGCAATATTGTCACATTCATCCGTAATAACAACGCGATAATAATCTAAGATCCTTATGACTCAGCTCTGTCCATTTGTCAGATTTACCACCATTGCTGTTTACCCAGCATTCCATAGTGAAGGAGGAGGAGGAGGAGGAGAAGAAGAAGAAGAAGAAGAAGAAGAAGAAGAAGAAGAAGAAGAAGAAGAAGAAGAAGAAGAAGAGGAAGAAGAGGAGGAGGAGGAGGAGGAGGGGGAAAGAAGAAGAAGAGGAGGAGGAAGAGAAGGAGGAAGGTTAAGAGCATGGACTCTGGAGTCAAAATACTTTGCACAAATCTCAGTTGCTCACTTGGTCTAAGACACCTGTCTAATATATTTTTTTTGTAATTTTTATTTATTTATGATAGTCACAGAGAGAGAGAGAGGAGCAGAGACACAGGCAGAGGGAGAAGCAGGCTCCATGCACCGGGAGCCCGATGTGGGATTCGATCCCGGGTCTCCAGGATCGCGCCCTGGGCCAAAGGCAGGCTCCAAAATGCTGCGCCACCCAGGGATCCCTAAGACACCCGTCTAGAGAGTAACTCAGGCCCAATGTCAGTTTCTTCATCCAGGACAGAGATTATTCGTGAACCTTCAGAACCACCTTATGAAGGAAGACAGTGCACAGGGAAAGGTTTGCACAAGGAGTGCCCTATAATACCTCGTAACAACAACTGCCACTCTCCTCCAACACCTTCGGTACCCTGTAGACACCTGAGCTTCTCCACTAAGAGCAGTATTTCAGAGACAATCTGCTTCTCTACTCAACAGAAGGCTCTCCCCAGTCGGAGTCCAGCCATTTCTTTCCAGCTGCATCTCCGGTCAGTATGACCCCCAGGCCATTCCCTGGACTACAGCCTTAATGACCACTGGGAACCCCCAGGCACAGCCTCTTCACAACTCTTCGCATTCACACCTATTGTCTGCTCTCTCTACCCGAAGTCCTTTCTCCCATTTGGCCTGATTTCCTTCAAAAACCAATGGCATTATGACTGGTTCCAGAAATCCTTCTCTGACCACTGGCACCTCCCACCTCTGTCTGATTTAAGTGCCTCTACTCTGTGCCTCTTCACAGGCATCTCTCATATAGGAAAAGTCATGGTCTCCTAGAGCTTATTGGTTTCTATATCCACATGCCTGGCTGCAAGGCCAGCTATATAATTTGCGGTGCCTTGTGCAAAATGAAAATGTAGAAAAAGGGCAGGAAGAAAGTGTCACTTAGGTACTAAAATATAATAAAGTGTTTTCCATTCTCCCATGTAACTCTTCCACTTACGTGCATGCTCCTTTGTTTCACTGGATTTCACGTACAAAAATTAAGAATTTCCAGACAACAACAGCAGAGCAATACTCCAGCCATGGGGATCTTCTGAGCAGCAGATGCCCATGCAATCCCACAAATTGCATGCACAAGGAGCCAGCTCTGTCTCTCTAGAACATGAATTCCCAGGACATAATGGCCATATTGCTTTTCTTTCTTTCTTTCTTTCTTTTTTTTTGTCTTCAGCACAGAGCCTATCACTTCGTAGCATGCAATGAATGTTCAAAGATTATTTTTCTTAACAGTGCGGCATAGTATAAAGAACCTATAACCTAGGGTTCAGAAATACTCCAAAGTTGAAAGAAACACAATATAAATAACTGAAGAAATGGATGAATTGCTGCTAATTCAGACTGTTGTTGTTGTTGTTGTTGTTGTTGTTTTTTAAGCGAGTCGCCTTGCCTGTTTTTCTCCTTCCCTGCATCCTCTGTCCTTCATTATATCCATCATCAATCCCAGCCTTGAGTGACTGGGTCGCCATGGTCAAGCTGAGCAATACACTTCCTATTTTTAAAAATATATTGCCAGAGCTCTCTATGCTAGCTTTAGCATCATTCACCCCATTTTGCTCTCTTTCCTTTTCCATAGTCTCTGATAATTTGCATTCCTTAAAGTTCTAAGATGAAAGTTCAAAGAAGATAAGAGTAGTAGTGTCCTAAGTGGCCGCCTGGGTGGCTCAGCGGTTGAGCATCTGCCTTCGGTCCAGGGTGTGATCCTGGGGTCCTGGGATCGAGTCCTGCGTTCGGGCTCCCTGCATGGAGCCTGCTTCTCTCTCTCTCTCTGTGTCCCTCATGAATAAAGAAATAAAATCTTATAAAAAAAAAAAAGGAAAGAAAAAAATGAAGACAGAATGGTCTCCTAAGAAAACATAAATTGGCTCATGTTACTCTCCTACTCAAAATCTCCAGTGGCAGCAAATCCCCATCACACACTTCCCAGTTTATTCTTCATCCATGGAGTCTGAGCTTCTGGCCCTGGGGATTTCCGGCTCCTCTCTTCTAGGTCTCTCTCATAAGATCACTCACCATACTCTTCCTTCCCCTTACACCCGCCTGGCTCCTTCCAGTTCAGGGAGAGCATTTTCAAGACTCTTTCACTCCAGTCTCCACACTGATGTTACTGCTTCACAGAGGGATCCCCCAACTGTATTCCTCTCTTCATCTCCTAACCCTGCCTTATATGTAGCACATACGTAAATGAGTATGGTTCTCTTCTATTCAAATGTAAATTGTTTCTTCCACGCCCTAATCATGTTAGGTAAGGCAGTCTCCTGCACTACAACGGGAGCAGGGACTAGCAAAGAGCAGAAACTCAGTATGTCATCGTTGAAAGCGAGAAAAATACAAATCCTAAGTGAGCATCTCCCTAAGAGTGGTGCAGCGTTGAATCCTCAATGGAGGTGGGGAGAGAAAGAGACAGGAGGATGTCCCGAGACTGTGCTACATGCAGCCTTTCCTGCTCCCATCACGTGATGTGCAAGCACCTGTTGCTGCGGGAGAGCTCGGAGCATGTCTGCTGCAGGCCCAGGTAGCCTGGGGCTGCTGGACTGAAGGGGGGCTTCACACACCGTTGGACTCAAAGGGCTTTGCCTTAAAATAACTGCTTTCTCCTTTCCTTCCCAAGTTGAACATGTGCTGTTACTTGTGTTTGGGAGAGAAAAAGTATGGTATAATGTGCTAAAGTGAGACACTGGTATAAAATTGTGTAAAACAGCATTAAGTCTTTCTTCTCTCCCAATCCGCACTCCCATAAAGAGGTAGGTTTCTGAAGATTAGGGCTGTTTTGTATCTTGCACGCCCTGCGTTACTAAGGAAAACTGAGTTTTCCCCCAGAGTGAAGAGCAAAGTAGGCAGAGGGAAAGGAATTGGGGGTGGGGGGGCAGATCTAGGAAGCTGGCCCCTAGCACACCCATCACCAGGGCCCTACTAGGTCACCATAACCATCATGAGGTAACTGACAAAAGGCATCGAAAATGTTGCATCGTTTGTAACGTGCCATCCGTTACGTTTTTTACTTTTTGTCTTTAAATTGACTTTTTACTCAAATTTATTTCAAAAGAACACTCTATATCACTACCACAACAGAAAACCTATATCACAGGCCATAAATAAATGTAATCATAAAGTAAATTCAATGAAAACAAAGCAATGTTATTAAATTCTGGCTAGATGCTGTTGCCTGCCAAAGGCAC
Organism: Canis aureus; assembly: GCF_053574225.1. Classification (NCBI taxonomy): domain Eukaryota; kingdom Metazoa; phylum Chordata; class Mammalia; order Carnivora; family Canidae; genus Canis; species Canis aureus. Next base: position 2,494,580 of record NC_135613.1, read on the forward strand.
TAAGAAAGAGAGAAGGGGCCTCAGGCCCCGGGAAGTGTTAATCTCTCTTTTTAACACTGACTAAAGACTAACAATAAACTGAGACTTTCTACTCCATTGTGATAAGGATTGGGAAAACAAAAACAAACACAAACAAACAAAAACTAAGAGGGAATGCCCTGGGAAATAACAAACCACCCAGTGTCCAAAGCATTTCCCAAGTTCCTACATTTTCTGAAACTCAAGGAACCAAACACACCAGCAACGTTCGCTGATTTTTTTGTTGTTGTTTTCTTTCATGGAGGACCTTCTAACAAATCGTATGAAACGAATACTTAGAAACTCATTTTTAAGCCTTCCTGTCTTGCTTATCTCAACCAAACAAGAGGTAGCTAAGGGCAACACAATAATACCCTTGGGCATTTCTCTCTAGAAAGTCCTTCAAACCTCACCTATTTACAATGAGCACAGATTTAGAGGCGAAAGATACCTGGCTGCGATCCTAGACCAACTCTTGACTGGGTCAGTGGCCGCAGGCAAATCAGTGCCCTCCGCAGGCCTCAATCAGCCCCCAAATATGCAGTGAATCCAACGTCTGCCCGCATCCTCTCTATAAAATACCATCACTGCTCCCCTGCCTTAAATATTGACCTTCCAGATGGTCTTACCGGCTGCCTTTCTCTTCTCATACTCCCTTGATGCTCTGTAGAAGATAGATTTTTTTTTTTTAATTTGTATCCTTTTTTGGCTTAAAACCTTGCAATGGCTCTCCTGGGCAAAAACTATAAAATCCAAACTCCTTACAGTGGTCGACTTGGCCAGCCTAACCTGACCTCTACCACAGTTGTTCAGTACCTCAAATCACCTGGTTATTTCCCATCTCCATCTTCCTCGAGGCCTTTGCTGCAAGATGCTCCTTAAGTATGAAACAATTTCCATTTCCCACATCCGCTTCTCTCTCTCTGGCTCATGGGGTTCAAGTTGGGGACAAGAGTGTTCAAAATATAGGAAACAACAAGCACGAACTCCCTCAAGTGGGCATCATGGTTTAATTAAATATCAAAAGTGGTCGATTTATGACCAAGTCATCTCAAGTAGACTTTCCCTACCCATCTGCTATTTCTTGTCACTACCCTGTTTCTTTTTTTTCTCAGCTGATGTCTCATTCTGGTGCTTAGCTTATTATCCCTATTCTGATGCTTAATTTAGTAATGTGCTTACATTCTCGTAGGGAAAGCAAGATCAAAAAGCCTAGAATCATTTCAACGTGGTAACTGTTGAACTTCCAGAGCCAGCACAAGACTTGAATGGCTCATCTGTCTCCCACATATTTATTACACGTCTCCAGCGAAAGACACATTCATGACTTCCAAGGTCTCTAACAGCAAGGTATCCTGAGTATTCAGCTACCCAACTGTCTTTAAGTCATGGCTCTCAGAAACCTAAACATAAAATCCTAAAATGAGCTCCCATCTGGAGGATGCCGCTCAAAAGAACTCCTCCCTCCTAACAAACATACTTGATACCAAGTAAAGGAAAACCAAAGAACAAAAGTAAGAACTAAAACAAACATACACACAAGATCACCTTACAGCATTTGCCTTCCTGATGAAACATGCTGACGAGGATAAGAGGTGGTGTTAGTGCACTTTGGGGAGCACTGTGACTGTACATTTCCAACTAGGTATACTAATTTGCAAGCGGGCACTTTCATGAAAATGGGCCATAACGTATGTTAATTCTTTTCATTTGCAGGGGCTTTTTAGCATCGCATGCATGGGGAATGCATTTGTGATTTTATCCTTCTGTTTACACCTGAATCCTAACAGCTAATTGTTCTTGGAACACCTTATGCCTTGATCACATATGTGACACCATTAAAGGGTTAGCAAAATCGGCTTCCTAGGATGAAAGACCATGTTTGCAAGATTCAGGAAGAATTATCAATTAAAACACACGCTCATCGGCTTTATCACAGAGGGCCTTATTAGGCTGAACCTCTTCATTGAAAAGGTTGCTTTGAACCAAAGAGCATAAAACACTGCCCTGGTCCACATATTTCTTGGGATTCTTTTATAGAAACATGGCACGGCAGTAATTTGAGAGCAAACCAACTTGTATACTGATAGAATTTGGCAATGAGAAAAGAAAAAAAAAGAACAGTACGATAATTCAGAAACACAAACACACACGCAGAGAACCTAAATATCCAACTGTATAATTAACTTATCATTATAAAAGCCGTGCACAAGTAAGAACCCCAAGAAGACATTGAGTCAAACCAGTAAAATTAAATCAATCAAATCAATTATGTTCCGAACTGTAGATATAAACAATGAGCAATTATTAATTTTTAGGATGTAGGTAGGGAGAAGAATGGCATTCTAAAACGACCGTCGCGTACAAAACTCTGTGCTAGAATCTTTACGTGCATTATCTCATTTATTAATCAAAGCAATCATGCAAATACACAAGGACTTGCTCACATTAGAGAGGAGGAAACTAGTCTCAGAAGAAATGAAATACTAGCCTGAGTCAGATAGTCAGTGAAAAATAAACATGCCCCCCCCCTCAAAAAAAAAAAATCCCAAACTTTAGTTTTCCATTTCCAACCTCACCACACTCCCTCCCACCTGATGCGCTGACACTGATCATTAGCAACCTAGTGAGAACTCTCACGCTGGGGTTAAAATATGCTCCCATTGCTTATTTCACAGTTGGATTTAGATGGAGACCCTCGCTTTAAGGTTAGTGGTTCTTGACCAAGACTTAGGGTTACTTGGAGGATGGTTTCATGCAGATGCCTCCAATCAGTTCCCCACCAAGTGAATGAATACATGAATGAATGGATGAGTGAATGAGTGAAAGGGGGTCCTGGGATGTGGCCCAGGGCCGCTGAGACGTGCTTGTGAGGATGAGCTGTGCCGCTTGCTCATAGCAGGCTGCTGATCTGCCCTCTCGTCTCCTTCCCGCGCCGGGCGGCCGGGTGGCTGCACCCATTGGGAGGGTGACCCAGCGTCTCCGGGCCGCTGGGCACCCAGAGCCCGCGAGGGTGTCCCTGCATTCAAAGCCAGTCCTACCCGGCTGTGGTCTCAGGGCCCGCCTGCCCCAAACCTCGCTCTCCATCTGTCGCAAGCGTTAAGACAACAGGGTCACATGCACGAGTCACTGAGGGAAAAGCCAAGCTCAGAGCAAATGCAGCGCTAACACTCGGACAAGGCTCGTGCAGCTGGGGTCACCGAAGGGGGCACCGCGCCGGGGACCCCGAGCTCGAGCTCGGCACGCTGTGGTCCGTACTGAGCGGCCTGCAGCTGCTGCTGAGGGTCTGTGTGTCCCGGCCCGGCCCACGCCTCCAGGGGCCGCCCCAGGGCCCGACGGTGCCAGGCAAAGGACCGCAGGCCATGGCGAGGCCAGGCCGCCCAGCCACACGGGCCCTTGCACTCAGGACGACCGAGAGTGGTGGCCGCGTGGCCCGGGGCAGCAGCCGACCTGCCCTGCCCTCCGATGCGCCCCGATGCCTTGAAGCACCCGGTGAGCATGCTCCCCACGGGCGCCGCGCACAGTCGGAAGGACGGTTGGCAGACGACAAGGATGCTCTCGAGCCCGTGCAACGTCCCCAGACACGAAGGCAGGAAACCCAGAGAATCACTAGCACAGGGTGCCCGGCACCGCCCTGTCGCTGGGTGCACCCCTCCCAGCAGGCATCTTCCCTCCAGGACCAGGAATGTTGAAAGGGGCTCCCCGGTGCCAGGCGCTAAGAGCAAGCGCACCCTGTGACCTGGGGACACTTGGTGGCACACGGCACAGAGCCTCAGGCCGGACCCGATTTTGCGGGCCTCTGTTCTCCTTCCCTTTACCCGGAGGCACCACTGACCGAGACACGTGATGGAACAGTGTTCGGGGTCCTGGAGCCACTGTCGTCCTGGCACATAGCAGGCCCCTCATATACTGTCCGCACTGACCCTGAAATCTGTAAAAGAATATGCCGCGTGCACAGAGATGCTGCATGGGTTTGCCTGCAGGATGTACTGAATAACCTCGGATTTTGCTTCTAGCTTTAACAGACTATAATTCTGCAAGCCGGACAATGATCCAAATATGTGTGTTTCCTAATGCATTTATTAACTAACAAAGACTGAGCATACGACGTGGACCAGGCCACGGTGGGGTAGGATGTGTGTGATATCACTCCTGATGCCATTACTCTCTACTGCATTTTTTAAGATTTTATTTACTTATTTGAGAGAGAGATTGAGAGAGAGAGAGAGAGAGAGAGAGCATTCACAAGCAAGGGGAAGGTAGTAAGAGGTAGGTAGCAGAGGGAGACGGTAAGAAGTAGACTTCCCACTGAGCAGGAAGCCTGATGCAGCTCCATCCCAGGTCCGGGATCATGACCCGAGCTGAAGGCCAACACTTAAATGACTGAGCCACCCAGGTGCCCCTATACTGCATCCTCTTTGTGTGGAATGGCATGAGGATAACCTTGGTGTACGGAAGTACTTTCCTGGCCTCTGATAGGAGACCGTAAATCAGTGATGCCATGGTGAACTCCGGCCATGTACCATGTGAATAACACTGTTTTGACTCAGAGAAAGAGTTACAGGAGCCAAAGCCTCCAATTAACGTGCTTCCCTAGGACTGATATGTGGATCCTGAAAGGGAAGAGGCCCTAATGATATCGGTAACCTTTAACACCATATGCCAGGTCATCTGCTCAATATCTTATATAAAGCATCTCTGATCTTCAAGGTATTTCTTAAAGGCATGTATTATTGTTAACATTACGATATTAAGCATGCTACACAATACACACTATTTTCTACAAGGTCGCCCCACTACTAAATTTAGGATGCTGGACTTTCCACACAAAGTCTAAAAGACACCATAATTCATGTACTTTAATTGTACCAAGATAATTTGAGCTTAATGTATTGATGTAGATGTTTAGGTGGAGCCACTAGCCATGTATTTTAGGAACTTAAAAGCGAGATCTGTTTAGAGATGTATATTTGGGTATTATCCTGATCTAAGTGAAATCCAAATTCAAGGGAAGGATGAAAAAAAATAGATTTAAGCAGGAAATACTGGAAAATGTCTCTTTTTGTAAATGGAACTTGAAGAGAGATTACTAAAGTCATAGAAAAATCAGGAAGAAAGCACCAACAACGGGAAAAATGCAGACACCCCAAAATCGAGAAAGAAAGAAGAAGAATGGAGCGCATCAACATAAGAGGAGAATGAAGACAACCTGTTTAAACTCCCTGAGGAGCATCATGCAGAAGATTCTATTTTTGTAGTGATCTAGTCTGGGGAGGACAGTGTAAGCCTCCTGTGTTCTTCCTGCAGACAATGGAAGGGGTTGGTGTAGACGCAGAGAGTGATGCCATGGTGAACTCCGGCCTCCCCCACTCCGTTAGCAAGAAAAATGGTACTTTTTCTGAGAACATTGTGTGTGTGTGTGTGTGTGTGTGTGTGTTCATGTTTCTTTCCATGTTTTTTTTTTTTTTTTCTTAATTGGGCTTGGTTCCTAGGATGTTTAGAATATCCTTTTCCATGACGATATGATTTAACTATGAGCAGAAATATCACACAATTAAGGCTGACCACAATCCTTCCATGGAATGACATGAGTGCTCAGTGATAATGGACATCATTTTTCCCACTCTTTTGAGTTTGAAGGAAGAGCTTATATACGATCATAAATATATTTATGATATTCCCTAAAGACCTACCCACCTCTTCTTCAAACCACAGAGCCCATCATCCCATAAAGCCACATGCACAAAAATACAGAGGAATTATCCACAGGTTGCTATGAAACTAAAGTGTAGTCTACGAAAATGGTGTCATGTCGTGGAACTAAATAAACCCAGAAATATAATTTCCTGAATGACCTAGAGAAAATATCCATAACTCTTCAGTCTCAAGTTGTAGTGGCATTACCATCAGATTTCTAATTTGTAAACTGATATCCAACCATTCTATACTTACATGACACTTTTCCAAGTTGTTTGTACTAAGAACTCCATATATCCTGACGCCTCCATCACAAATATGAAAATGGACATAGTTGCCTTATTTCTCTTCAGTCTCCTCCATCAGTTTTGCCTAATTCTCAGACTCATCATCTAGAGAGTCACTAGCCCAGTGCCTAAAATACAGTAAGCAATTCGCATGTATTAACCACCACAAGAGTTTTATGGTGGAGGCATAATTAGTCCCATTTTGAATGGAACAATCTGAGGTTTAGGGAGGGTAAATAACTTGATGAATGCAGCTAGTAATGGGTCTAGCTGACACCTCTACATAATAATTCAAGAGGCTATGAACAGCACAACCATATGAAGAAATGCATTCATGAAATGAGACAATATATTTGGCTTTCAATAAAACAGAGTTTTCGAAAAGGATGGGGAGTATACTGGGTTGACAATAGCCACCCATGAGACAGTGGAATTTTGTATTAAGTGCATAGACAGCCCCATGTGAACCAGGCTGGTATTACCATGAAAATGAGAGTGGGTGCCAACCTGTGTCAGGGAAAAGGGTCTGGATATATAATAGCATCTGCTATTAAGTCTGGGAATGCAGGGTACAGTTGGCTCGCATACATCAAGAACTAATATGAGAAAAAAATGTAATAAGTACCATGAAATCAAAGACCCCCAGTTCTAAAAGTGTTAAGCCATTCAGAACATTATGTGACATTGTTACTATTGGTCTCATAGCTTTCGGGAAATCTAAAAGCAGATTCAAAAGAAAGAGATTGTAGATATTCCCTGGAAAAAAAAAAAAAAAAAAAAAACCTTCCAAAGCACACAATAAGTTAAATAGTATAAAAAACAGAAGCCATATAACAGCAAAGTATGCTCTACACATTTTTTCAGCATCTTAAGTGGTATCTTTTTCATGGGCAGTAAGTCTAGGAGTTATGACGTCCAGGATGATAATACCCAGCAGATCTGAGATCAGAGTGAGAGCACTCAATCCCAATTCCATCTGCTTGGGCAGATGGCAAAGTGCACTGAATTTCTCCAAGTCTCCCAGTCCTCAGTGCCCCATCAGCACATTGATTTCCTGATAAGAACGTACAGAGGATTTGGGGGAAAAAAGGTTTTGTATTTTTACACTGAGTATGTTGACAATAAGTCTATGATTCTTTTTGACATGACCTTAAGAGTAATGAATGAATGCTTGTAGAATGACTCTCTTTATAGGAAGAAAGATGTGTATGACCTGAAAATAATAAAAGATGTCAAGTATATTGAAGTGTGGTACAAAGAATTTCATTTTATTCTCAGAGAAGCAGGAGACAATCTCAAGAAGCCATAAATCTCTTTGTCTTCCTTTGGATCATCAGGGTTCTGCAATGGTCTATGGAGTTGGTAGGAAGTGTCACTGACATTAAAAAAAAAAAGAAAGAAAGAAAAAGTAAAAAAAAAAAAAAAAAAAAAAGTGATCATCCTCCTGCCAAGAAAAAGGCTGCTCAGCATTTTGACACTGGAAATCCAAAGTGGAAAATCTATACTGTTGTGGCATTTACCGTCAGATATGGAATGCTGGAGTAGGAAAAAAAAGAAGTGACCATGAATACAGGAGATAGGCTTAAATTCTAGCTCCACCTAATACCTAGGTAAGTGAACTCTTTGTTCTTCGGTGCTCGGGGAAGGACCATTTCCCGTAGGAGGGCTAGTGTATACGATAGGCCAAGCATAGGGACTGGCATGTTGTTGACAATTTGTAAGGAACACTAGTGGTGAAAATAATAAATGTACAGAAATAAGAAAAATGACCAAATAGCGTGAATACAACAGCATGGAAACCGTATATCATTGACACAAATGTTCTCAAAACACTTTCAATGTGGTAAATAGCTGTATTATGAATAACTGAATTAACAAATGAATTAGTCATTCATTCGCTTATTCATTAAATGTTCTACATTCATGAAAAGTTAGATCTGGCCCTGCACTTACGAAGCCTTCCTGTTTAAGGGTACCATGAGGGTGTAGAAGACTGATTTCCTGAAGGTCACAGAGCTAGCAAGTAGAAGGAGAACATCTGGCCAATGTCATCTGACGCCCATAAAGTCCTTGTGCCAGCCCAGCTCCATTGAGTGCATGACGGTAAAATGAGGCGGCTCCGGAAGATATCTGATCTATAAAGACCAGGGGAGGCTGGGAATGTGAATTCAAAGAGCTGTACATAGTTTAATAGGGCAGATTGATTCTGCAGAGGACCCACCCCCTTCCTCTCTTTGTCTCTGCGTCTCTGTCTGTCCGTCCTTTTCTCTCAGGTGGCACAGTTCCCGAGTCTTCCCCTGATGTCTTGTAGAACCACCACCACTGCTGAATTTAGGTGGGAAGCCCAGACTTCAGCAAGGAGGGTGGAGGGGGCAGCAGCAGGACTCTTACAAAGCTTACCAGCTATCTGAGATAGATTCGATGGATTTCTCATGGCTTCTACGAACTTTCTCATATTCTCTCATTTTTTTAGGCTTAAGCCAGTGGAAAGCATTTTACTTTGTTATCGATCGGAATTCCAGAATGGAAACAGTATTGAGAATGAGAGCTTATAATTTGATGATAGTGACACTAAGAACACAACAGCACGTAACTACAGCATAACGGACCTTGATGGAGACCTTAATCACAAGTCAAAGTTGGAAGAGTACGAGCAACTGAATGGTTCATAAGCATGACTCCTTGATATCCAAGCCAGTGGTAACTTTCTTTTTATCATTGGGGGGCTTCACTCGGCAAACAATTCAAATATAATAGAAAAAAATGCACATGAATCCATTTGAGAAAATAGTCAAGAATGCGGACAGACACGCAGCATAAATATCAGTTTCCAGAACACCTAACAGCACGTGCAATTAATGGGCTCTTGAACTGCAAAAAAAAAAAAAAAAAAAAAAAAAACACAAGCATGGAATTCTGGCAACATTTATCTAAAACAAAACAAAACAAAACAAAACCGTGATTTCTCACTGCTATGGGGTTAAGTCACTTAAATTCTTCTCAAGGATTCTACTATCTTCTCCCACTCGTGCAACAGTTAACCTTCTGAGAAGTGCTAGAAGGGCAGCTCCTCCAGGGCAGAAAAAACACTTTATTTGTTTTTGATTCTCCAGCCCCAAGCAGTGTCTAGAGCATAATAAATGCTCAATAATGTCTGTTGTAAGCAACAAAAGAAAGGGAGAGGCAGGAAGCCAAGGAGGCCAAATCTTGAAACACACTGGGGGAAAAATACCATAATAAGAAGGTCTTATTATACATTTCTCCAAGACCATTCATCTCAAAGGCTTCTTCCCAACAACTTCAAAGAGAAGTGCCTCTTCCCCGAGCCTCGTTTCCCAAAAAAACACGATGGCTTAACTGTCAAAATGATAAATTTTTCCTGATGAGAAAGGTAAAGGATCACTGAAATCAGTTCACGAATGCAACACCCATAATGAAAGCATTTCTTAGTGTGAAACCAAACAATGTACCTTGGGAGAAAAAAAATACCCTAGAATCCCCGTAAGAAACTTGGGGAGGTAAAGTGAATGGATCAAGGTAAGTTTTCTCATATCTAAGGTTAAAGGTACAGAAATGGAGAATAACATTTAGGATTATGCTTGCCCTTAACATTGCCACATGACATCTGAACTCTTCCCTTCCAAGGCTAGATCCACCACGTCCGAACTGTGTGTCCGCGGACAAACTATATTTATTAACTCATTTTTATTCCTGCATAACCACAGCACATAGGTGCTTATAAGCATATTAAAGGGCTTGGCACATGCCTGGCACTAGTAAGCTTTCAGGACATATTGGCTTTAGTGATCGTTATTTTTATCACAGCTATATTTGTTGTTGCTTTAATTGTTCCTGCAGCACAGAATCATGTAAAATGTGCCAATACCTTAAACAGCTTTTCCACCTACATCCATGCTCAGTTTAAGTCCAGAATCTATTGATTTATAATTTCTTTCTTTTTTGGCAAGGAAGCCATACTATCTTTGCCTACTCCAAAATTTTCTTCTGCTCTTCTATTAAAATCTTTACACAACTTTAAAAGCTCTGCCAGCATTTTAGGGAGTATATCAGGCTCGTGGTTCTGAAACACAATGTTCTCATTATGTGTATGTGTGCGTGAGTGTGTGTGAATTTCTCTCTGCACAAATCATGAGTTCCTTGGCCAATTTAATAAGAAGGCTAAGATGTGTCTCCCTGACTATACCTGCTCAGGGAAGTTCCCCACTGACTGTTTCGCTGCTGCTGCTGCTACTGCTTTGTTGTGGTGATGATGGTAGTGGTGATAGAGGTGGTGGTGGTGATGGGAGGTGGTAATGGTGTTGGTGGTGGTGATAGAGATAGAGGTGATGGTGCGGGTGATAGAGATAGAAGTGATGGTGGTGGTGATAGAGATAGAGGTGGTGGTGGTGGTGGTGCTGATGGAGATGATGGAGGTGATGGGGGTGGTGGTGCTGGAGGTGGTAGTGGTGATGGTGGTGGTGATAGAGATAGAAGTGATGGTGGTGGTGGTGGTGGTGCTGATGGAGGTGATGGAGGTGATGGAGGTGATGGAGGTGATGGGGGTGGTGGTGCTGGAGGTGGTAGTGGTGATGGTGGTGGTGATAGAGATAGAAGTGGTGGTGGTGGTGGTGGTGGTGCTGATGGAGGTGATGGAGGTGATGGTGGTGGTGGTGCTGGAGATGGTAATGGTGATGGTGGTGGTGATAGAGATAGAGGTGGTGGTGGTGGTAGTGCTGATGGAGGTGATGGTGGTGGTGATAGAGATGGCGGTAGTGCAGGAGGTGGTCATGGTAATGACAGTGGTGACAGAGATAGAGGTGGTGATGGAGGTGGTGGTGGTGATGGTGGTGCTGGAGTTGGTAATGGTGATGGTGGTGGTGATAGAGATAGAGGTGGTGGTGGTGGTGCTGCTGATGGAGATGATGGAGGTGGTGGTTGTGCTGGAGGCGGTAATGGTAGTGGTGGTGGTGATAGAGATAGAGGTGGTGGTGGTGGTGGTGGTGGTGATAGAGATAGAGGTGGTGGTGGTGATGTTAGTGGTAATGGTGTTGGTGGTGGTGGTGGTAGTGGTGATGATGGTGATGACGGTGGTGGTGCTGGTGGTCATGATGGTGGTGATGGTAAAGTCTTCGTATGGCAAACACACTATCCAAATAAAATGCTTGAGGAGGTTCGCTTCACACCACTCTTCTAAAATTGAGTAATTCTGACTAGCTCCTATAATTAGTCATATCCTATTAATTCCCAATTTTTCCTTACGGCAAAAATAAGAAAATCAAGTCTTACTGGTGATTATGTACTGCATGTCAGGCTCTGGACATGGCACTTTACATGTATTGGTCCCCATTTTACAGATGAGGAAACTGACATTTGCAGACAGTAAGCCACCTGCATAAGTGCACATCTCTTGCAAGTGATCCAGATTTAGATATTTTGGGCTCAAAGCCTGTGCTTTTACCTGTAGACTGACCCTTTGTAGTGGCAGCTACAAAGGGCTACTTATAGCTGATTTTACTTATAACAAAGGGAAAATTGCATTCTCTGTGTGTGGAGCTGAAGCACACATGCTGGTTTTTGCCTAAAAGCCTCCTCACCTCCCTCCTGCCAATCTTTACCTTTTAATCCCTGTTTGAGGCTGCAAAGTGGAGAACCACAGGCAAATATTTATTCATGAAATGAGCCATTTTCCCCAATTCTAACCCATCCAAAACTGCTCTGGTTTCTCCTCAAACTTTTGAAGAGCAATTTGCTTTGGAACTGGGGGAAAAAAAAAAAAAAGGCTGAGAGAAATAAAGAGTCCCAGTCCAAAGCCAGAGCCAGGAACAACAGGCCCAAAGTACAAGTGTCTTCAGTAAGGTGGGCCCTGCAGTAAATGTCAGCTACCGACAACATGTATCAGATATTAGAAAAGATGGGACATCATATAGAATTCTGGAACTAGGGTAGGGTAAGAGACTTGCCCCATCCCCTGTGGATCCAGGGACATAAACAGAGTGAAAAAAGACTTGGCAAATACTAATAAGGCCCATTTCATAGTGTGTCATTAAATTAAAGGTTTTCTCATTGATCAGTAAAATAAAAACCTTCATTAAAGAGCAACATAAATTTTAGAGAAGATCAACAGACACTTGGATGGGGCCTCAACTCTAACATCACACGCAGGCATCACTGGCGCATCAGGGGGCTTGGCCTGGCAGCGCTAGAGCATCCTCCTTTTCAACCTACCATCCCAGGCAGCCTCTATCAATCGACTGGCGTAGGCACAAAGGAAGAGAGTCGTCGGGCCAACCCGAACACGGGAGACAGGGGATATGGATGACTGCATTTTTTTTTTTTATTTGCTTGTTTTATTCACCCTCAGGTTCTTCTATAACATCAGCCACTGTTCTGCGTTTTCTTCCGTTTTGTTTTGTTTCATTTTGGGAGGCGACCGATATTTCTATTGACTTGATTACGGCGATGGTTTCACAAGCGTCTGCATATGTCCAAACCCACCAAACTGTACACGTTCAGTGTGTGCAGCGTTTATATATTAATTATACCTCGATAAATCTGTTAAAAAGGAAAGGAAAATGAGAGATAGATGAAGTCATCTGTGGAAACAGAAGGGACTTTCTCAAGGGTCCCCAATATTTAATTACAGGTACTCCTAGAGTCAGCCACCGCTCTCATCAGTGACTACTCCCGTGGTTTCAGAAATGCTTTACGACTATCAAATAAGAGGGGACGTTCAGCCGTCAGTTAATCCCACAAACATATGAAGCATCTATTTCACGCCGGATCCTGTAGTACCTGCTGGAGAAACTGAGATGAATCTTGTCAAATTCCACCCTCAAGGCAGACTAATTTACCCATCTATGCCTTCCTTTATTGTAATTCCAGCAGGCAGAAATGTGCCTTCCTTCTCCTTTGAAGCCCTATAAAGATTCTACTTGGAGGATGCGCAACATTTGATCCACTCCATCCAGAGACGACCCAAAAATAGGAACTAGAAAATAGATGCTGAAAGAGGAGCCTACAAAGGTGGCAGAAGGCATTCGGGATTGTATAATGAGGCGTTGCAACCTTGTCGAAGCCAGAAGGAAAGCACATGGCTCTCCGGGGAAGAGGAGAAGGCGAGGACGGGAACAGTGATGAACGTTAGAAGGGCTCACAGCACGGAGATTTCATGCAGGGAACCAGGATTGGAGAGACGGTGAGTCACTCCTACTGCCTCCCAAATCCAAGGATCCAGGACCCTCTGGGCCAAAATGCAGGCAGCATCACGCAAACGACGAAGAACGCAGTCCCACTGACTCCACACCTTCCTTCTATTGACTACCAAGTGTGTAACCCTGGGCAGGTCACTTTACCTATTTACCTCAGTTTCCTCTTATGCTCAACGGTTGCCATCATAATAGTAATAAAGTTGACCCCAAACAATACGGGACTTAGAGGCACCAACCAGCCTCCCACGCACAGCAAAATCCACACGTAACTTGTGACTCCCCCCAAAAACGTAGCTAACGGCCCACTGTGGACAGGAGGCCTGACCAGTAACGCAAAGAATCAGTGACCATGTATCGTTTACATGACATGTAGTAGATACTACATTCTCACACTAGAGTAAGCTAGGGAAAAGAAAATGCTATTCAGAAAGTAACAAGGAAAACCCATTTGCAGGACTGATCCGCTTTTACTGGGGGGGAAAAAATCCACAACTGAGTGGATTCAAACCCGTGTAGTTGAAGAGTCAATGGCACTTGAAGTGTATTGTTTTTGTTTTTAGGGATTATTTATAAGGTATTTATAAAGCCCTTAAAACCAAGGTCCACATTCTCCTACCCTCAGGCCAATTATGATCAATCGTATTTTTTTTTTTTAACAGTATTGTCAATAAAGATTTGGGAGCAGGCAGTGGGGGGGGCATCTGGGTGGCTCAGTCTGCCTTCAGCCCAGGTCATGATCCCGGGTCTTGGGATTGAGCCCCGTGTCAGGCTCTGCGGTCCGTGGGGATTACGCTATTCCTCTCCCTCTGCTGCTCCCCCATTCTTTCTCTCTCTCAAATAAATAAACCAAATCTTTAAAAAAAAAAAAAAAAAAAAAGATTCGTTGGAACACAGGCACACCCATTCATTTGCATTATGTCTGTTTGCCTTCAGTTGACAACACGGAGTCAAGTAGTTGAGTTGCAACAGAGGCTTCCTGGCCCACAGGACTTAGGACATTTACTATTTCGCCTTTTCTAGAAAAGTCTATAACTCCTGAAGTCCCGGCCTACAGCACTGTCTATTATCTAAGCTTTTATTAAAACAAATCAGACCAGAAGATTACATAGTCCAGAGGTACCCTCACCCCCCCCCCCAGGTATAAAGTGTCTAACAGAACAAACAGGCAACACCAGGAAGGCTGGATCTGGGAGGATCTTGACGCGGACCCCAGCTGTGGCGCTGGCCCGCTGGGTCACCTTGAGCAAGCGTCCTCCCGTCGGGGGCTCGCAGGATTGTCGGGGCCGGGAGCGGGGGGCCAGGGGCCGGCACCCGCAGCAGCGCGCCTCTGTGCAGCAGGCTCACGGTCCCTGGGCAGCGAAACCCCTGGGCCGGCTGGCCAAGGACAAGAGGGCCGCATCGTGTGACAACAGTCAGCGACTCGGCCTCCTGGGCTGGCTCGGCACGTTCTTCTAACTGTCACAAACACGGTGAACATTGCTTTCTTCCCTATGTTTCCCAAGAAGGCTGAAATCTCTTAGTTCCTGGGCTCGCACCTGGTCGCCTGGAGGGATCTAAGGTCGAAGGTTGGGTTTATACAGCGCGGGTCAGGGCCTCCAGACCACTCCGGGGAGCCAGGCGGTCTCTCTCCCTGTCTCTAAATGCGGTAAACACAGTAATTCATCCGCCCTTCCCAGGGATCAAGGGGAGCCAGGAAACTACAAAAAACAAAAACAAAAACAAAAACATACATTCCGAGCTGAAGTTCTCAAAGGATGTGTGGGGTGGTGGTGGTGGTGAGGAATGTGTGCACCCGGGACAGAAAGGCAAACGAGACAGGTATCCTGGGCAGAAGGGGCAGCCGAGGAACGTGTCGGGAATTGCGAAGTAATACGGTGAATTAAGAATCTCAGGTTATGGAGTAAGGAGGAAGCAGAAATAAAGGGCCTTGTCTGTCCTATTAAGGTCGTTTACCCCACAAAGGAATTAAATTCCTTCCTAATCCCTTGTCTGTTTTCTTTCTCTCTCGCCCCTTCTCTTTCTCTTTTTCTTTCTTTCTTTCTTTCTTTCTTTCTTTCTTTCTTTCTTTCTTTCTTTCTTTCTTTCTTTCTTTTTTTTCTTTCTTTCTTCTTCTTCCATCCTTCCTTCCTCCCTCTCCTTTCCTTCCTTTCTTTCTCTTTCTTTCTTTCTTTCTTTCTTTCTTTCTTTCTTTCTTTCTCTTCTTTCTTTCTTCTTTCTTTCTTCCATCCTTCCTTCCTCTCTCTTTCTCTTTCTTCTTTCTTTCTTTCCTTCTTTCCTTCTTTCCTCCTTTCTTTCTTTTCTTTCTTTCTTTTTTCTTTCTTTCTTTCTTTCTTTCTTTCTTTCTTTCTTTCTTTCTTTCTTTCCTTCCTTCCTTCTTTCTTTCTTTCCCTCTCCCCCATTCCATCCCCCTCTCTGGTCCCTCTCTTTTGCCTGAGTACTGCTGGCTTTCAGGAAAGAAAGGTATTATCTTATTTTTAATTTTCTTGTCACCGTGCCCTCACGTTCTAGAACTGAACCTGCACACCCTTAGCTAATGAGCGAGCCAAGAACATTTCTGTAGTTAGTAATGTAGATGTATATCAAGCAATTTCTATGCTGCCATAAAACTGTTTCCTTTTTTTTTTTTTTAACGTTCACTTTTCTTGTGAAACAAATTCTCTACATGCAAATTATACCTATAACATGTATAAGTCAGGTTAAAAAATAATGCTAAAAGGAGCATTCATGAATCTATCAATCAGATTAAAGAAATAGGACAATCATGGGGCACCTGGGTGGCTCAGTTAGTGAAACATCCAACTCTTGACTTTGGCCCAGGAGGACTTTGACCTCCGGAGGCCCTGGGGTGGAGCTGGCTGGGGCTCTGTGAGGCTGGGGCTCTGTGAGGCGGGGAGTCTGCTTATCCCTCTCCCTCTATTTCCCGCCCACCCCCCGGTCAGGCGCACATGCTCGCTCACTCGCTGTCTCTCTCAGACAAGTAAAATCTTAAAAAAAAAAAAAATTGAGGGACGCCAGGGTGGCTCAGCAGTTGAGCATCTCCCTTCAGCTCAGGACGTGACCCCGGGGTCCTGGGATCGGGTCCCACGTCGAGTTCCCTGCATGGAGCCTGCTTCTCCCTCTGCCTGTGTCTCTGCCTCTCTCTCTCCCTGTCTCTCACGAATAAATAAATAAAATATTAAAAAACATACACAAATAATTTTAAAAATTGAACAATCCTAATATATTTGAAGCCTTAAATATGACCCTACAATAATACAGCATCCCCTTCTTTCATCAATAAAGGCAACTGGTACCCTGAATGTTGCATTTAACACACCTTTCTATTCTTTTAAGTTCAGCCCCATAAATGCTTCTGTGACTTTCCTTTTGCTCAACTCTGTCGTTGAGATTCACTCCTGCTGATGCTTTACCTTATTGTTCATTCATTTCCAGGAAATTATGGAAAGATGATACCAAGTCTAGCCATTCCACATCAGATGAAAATTTGAGTTATTCCCCCATTTTTTAGCAATATCAACAATGCTGATTTATACCTTTGCCTTAGACTCTAGTGCCTATGCCCAAGAGGGTTCCTACAGCATTTACCCATGGGGAACAGAAATATCTCCGTAGCTTCCATTTCCCTACTTTAAAATATACATACAAGGCAGTATCGCATTGTTTCATGAAACAATCTTATGAGCTCCTACACTACTTATCAGTTATGACAACTCCTTCTGCTCTACGTTTTCATCACTTGATATTATTCAACTTTTTTTAATTTTGCAATTTGTTGATATACAACATTACTTATCTGTGATTTTTAATTTGATGATTAGTGAGCTGAACACTTTTTAAGATGCTTAAAGACAACACACGTTGTCTCTTTTTCTGCATCTTTTGCTCATTTTTATTTGTTCTTTTACTTATTAATCTTACTTGGTACGTATTCTGATGAAAACCCTTGACAGTTACATGTAACAAATAGCTTTTCTCTTATTCGTTGCTTAATAAATGCCTCCCTATTAAAAAGACAGGAAGATATTTTCTTATATGCCTTCCAAAATGTATCCTTTATCCTTAGGCCTTTTTCCATCTGAAATTAATTTTGCAGAAGATGGTTTAAAATAGAAAACCATTTTTTTTCCCTGTGGACAATTAACTGTTCCTGAGCTATTTATCAAGTATGGACCAGTCTTTGCTCGCTGACCTATAATGTTTGTTTTGTTTTGTTTTGTTTTCTGTTGTACAGCAAGTTCTGGTATATGCACAGCCTCTTTCTGGACCCCTATTCCAGCCTCACTGTCTACTTGGCTATCAGTGAGCCAATGACACAATTTATATTCCTTTCACTATGAGTCTCAATGTATGTTGGTGCAACTACCCCTACCTTGTTTGCTTCTCCAAGAAGGATTATTTTTTTCAAATGTGGAGACTTTTAAGGATGTCTCCTCTATCCTCTGTAAATGGCAAGCTTGCAGTCTCTCTGCGGGGGGGTGAGGGGGGTTCTGAAATACTGTCTGGGAGTTAAACATCTCTCTGACAAAGCCATTTTACATTCTGGACCTACAACTAACCCATACTATAACCAGCCATACATGCACAATTTCATATTAATTAAAATTACATACATATATTCAGTTAACTCAGTTGCACTCCCTATACCTCAAGTGGCTAGTGCCACCATATTGGAAAACACAGATATAGTACATTTCTATCATCACAGAAAATTTTATCAGATAATGCTGTTTCACACCCTTAACACAAAATGATAAAATATAGCTGATTTATTTGTTTTTGAAGAAGACACTGAAACAATAAGCCTAATAAGGTCTTCTGATTTTCGGTGTTTTTTTCTTACTCTCTACTTTGGATTTCTCGAAAATCTCACATGTAATGTGTTTGTTGCTGAATATAACTATTTGAGAATAGTTAGCTCATCCGACAGATGAGCAGTTGAAAAATAATGGTGTACTGAGTAGAAAAAAAAAATTATCATAGCCTCAAGGGTAGGTTGGACCTCAGAGTTCTGATATGCAACTTTCTTATCTCTTTTACCCTTTGGATACTTGAATCTGTGGGTAACTTACAGGATAAGTGATCTCTGAACCTGCCTAGTGACAAAAAACTCATTATCTTCTAAGGTTCTCTATTCATCTTACAATAGCTATAAAAGGCAAGAAGGTCTATTATACGTATATAGATGAAAGCGAAAGGAAGAGCATGTGCTATTTCAGGTGTTGAATATAACCAGGTTGGGCCCAATATGGGGTCACCCATGCTAAGCCCCACTTCAGGAAACAAAAACATCACTAAGCTTTAGTGTTCTGCTTTCCCAGAAAAAGACGTCTACATCAACCAATCAGCACTTGCCTACTTAGCACTAATTACCTAACTTGGCTCTAAGACTTACATTTCCATATAAGGGAAGTAATTCTGCTCCAACCCATCAATAAATGCCCAGTATTTTCTTGTTCTTGCTCACTTTGGGCTGTGAAACCGTCTTGAACCGTACAACTCAACTGGTGCTTCTTTCTAACTGCTAGACTGGATGCTGCTCAATTCACAAACCGCTGAATAAAGCCTACAAGGTCGTTATGACTTACTCAACTGAATTTTGTTCTTTAACAGGGGTTTAACAAAAAGTGTTCCGTGACCCAACCCTGAAATAACGAGAACTGAATCATAGTAAAAACTGGAGACATGTGTCCAAACCGAGTCATCATAGTAATGGGTTTGGAGGTGGTTACACAAAGCACAGGTGAAGTTTCTATGTGCACTGGAGGCAGGGAGTCCAGGACTATGTGAAGATGGATTAGAAAGTCAGACCAGGTAAAGGAGGATTCCGTAGGCTACTAGCTAAGAAAGAGCTTTCAAGCACATATTGAATGATTTTGTCTGGAAAGGCCATTTACAATTCAAAGGATGAAGAAGAGGCATCAAGATATGGAATTTGTCTAAGCATTTTAATGCAGGTTTTCTAACTCCGGTTTTGTGACAGAGTCTTCAGATACAAATCTCAGGTGAGGTAGATTGCCTATCATTTACAACAGTGGAAAAATGCTGGGAAATTGTAACCTAACACTGGGCTTTTAAAACAATATATCCTGCTTCCAACCCCCACAGAGTTAAAGCCACGTCACTTAAGAGAGGGGGGAAACAAGGTGCTCCCACTGTATTAACCTATTCTGTGGTACTAATTAATAATTAAGAGTTTAAAAGAGAATGCATAAGGGGTTGAAAATATATCATTGGGGTTGGGGCGCCGGAGTAGCTCAGTTGGTTGGGTGTCCAGGTCATGATCTCAGGGCTGTGAGATCGAGCCCCCGCATTGGGCTCTGCGCTCAGCCGAGAGTCTGCTTCTCTCCCTCTCCTAGCCCTCCACCCCTCGCCTGTGCTCAATCTCCCCACACACCCCCGGCCCCAAATAAAAGATAAATAAAACCTTAAAAAAAAATAAAGAAAATGGATTGTGTTTTCACTACAGGTCACACAGTTTGGAAATATCATGTCACTTATTCCTTACAATAATCATCAGAGACAAGGATTATTACCCCCATTGGGTAGGGTAGAAAAGTAAAGCTTAGCTATTAAGTAGTAAATCTCAGACTCCAGATAAGTATCTGGCCTGTTTTACAGTCTTCTGCTTCTCTCATTACAATATGATGTCAAAAACACAAATTTCCCCATTACTCACATTCTAATCGGTCTGGTGTTTTAGATTGGCAAAAATGCTCAGTCTCTGAAAATCGTTCCTCTTATTTAGTTTTTGCTTGGATATTAATCATAACACTAATAGTTAGCATTTACTAAGTGTTAGCTTCATTTCAGGCACTTTGTATGAATTGCCTCATTTAATTTTCTCAATAACACTATGAGGTATGTAATATAATTTTCATAATTTTCCAAATAGGGAAAATCTAAGTTAGTAAATTTCCTAAGTTTACATTGCTACTAAATGGCCCAAGTCTCTCTAACTTCATAACATGAAGAGCCCAAGCTGTGATCAACTTACTCTATGTTTATTCTTAGAAAACAATACTGCTCAATTTACAAAAACATTCGATCATCACAACACTCAGAAGATTCAGGACACTGCTGTTATCTGCTGCTTGTTCCTCTGGGTAAGATGTTCCTATATGAGATTATTTTTAAAGGCAAAAGGGAGCTTACACATAAGTTATATTAAAAACAACAACAACAACAAATACCTGACTTGGTGCCCATGCAACCTTCAGTACAGAAATATTTGTCCTAAAATTTTAATCACTGGTTCTACAAAGAATGATCTTCTAATGAGAGAAAACTCCACAAGAACAAAGCCATCATCAGGGGACAGAATTGGTATGCAAAGCAGCTATTCACCTAGTGGCATATACAAAATATGACTTCTACCCTTGATTAAACAGGTGCTCTTTAAACCAAGCTCTGCATTTTAATTGTAAATATTTTTGTAATAACAAAATGAAACCACTCCTAAAAGCATGTAGCGGTTAGAAACAATCCAGCATCCATCCCTGGCCTGTTTCTAAGAACTATAAATAAAAAAAAAGAAAGAAAGAAAGAAAGAAAGAAAGAAAGAAAGAAAGAAAGAAAGGAAGGAAGGAAGGAAGGAAGGAAGAAAGAAAGAAAGAAAGAAGAAAGAGAAAGAAAGAAAGAAAGAAAGAAAGAAAGAAAGAAAGAAAGAAAGAAAGAAAAAAAGAAAGAAACTCCAACATGTGCAAATAATGGAGCATCTTCTAGACACAAAATGCAATGAACTACATGTGAAAAAAAAAATTACACAGGT
Source organism: Canis aureus (assembly GCF_053574225.1). Classification (NCBI taxonomy): domain Eukaryota; kingdom Metazoa; phylum Chordata; class Mammalia; order Carnivora; family Canidae; genus Canis; species Canis aureus. The sequence goes on from NC_135613.1 coordinate 2,515,558, forward strand.
TGTTGTAACACACTGGATGGGAAGTTTACAGTTTAGATAGGAAGAGTTTTTTTTTTTTTTTTAAGAGATTTTATTTATTTATGGAAGAGTAGAAGAAGGAGAGTATCTCAGGCCAACTCTGTGCTGAGCACGGAGCCCGATTGGGGCTCGATCCCATGACCCTGAGGTCATGTCCTGAGCCAAAACCAAGAGTTGGACGCTTAACTGACTGAGCCACCCAGGCATCCCTGGATGGAAAGTTTTTAAATGATATTTTATTATTAGTTTAAATAAGTAGTAAATGCTGTCAGCCAATCATTCGTCAGCAATCTTTAACTCTGTGGTTCCAAACCCTTTAAATTTTTGAAATGTGATCTAGGAAATCCCAATGTTAGGCTGAGTCACAACATAAAGGAAGCTGCTGAGGCCAGTGATATTCACACATGAAAGCACAGCATCCATATAATTTCATTCCAAAAAGAATTGGCTTTTTTGGCAGGAAAAAAAATAATAACAGAGTCAGGGTACAGATGAGACTTGGACAGACTTCCTAAGAACACTCCAGCAATTCGTTCTTTGGTCTGTATTTGGGCTCACAGGCAGGGAAAGGACCTTTGGTTATGTGAGATCTGCAAGTCACTGGAATCTCTGCAAACCCTTGGAAGTGAACGGGCGGGGAGACTGGTTCTAACTCCTCAAGTCAGATGGAGGAAGATAAACTAGGTAGAAGAAAAATAAAAGGGAGGCCGAGACTGTAATTTCACACATCTGGAGACCTCTGGCAGGTGGGGCTACATGCGATTGATGCATTGTTAGTTTTAGACAAAGAGAGTGATTCAAAATACTCCAGATAAATCAATACCATGATCCGCTGAATGGGCTTCCCCATGCAGGGACGTTGGTAGGGGCAACGGGCCGACGTCAGCGTTTGGACAGCCAGCTTTGCGGGAAGGGTGAGGCCCTAAGCTGCGGGGGCTAGTAAGGTCCAACGCGCTGTCCCACATGTGGGACCTGGGAGAGCTGCGTCCACACCCAGAGATGACATCGGGGCCAGGCCCCATCCCCAATCTCTGGGACACCTTCCTCGGGGATGCGCTCGCGTAGCCAAAGCCCCGCTCCCTGCAGCTCCAGGTGAGGCAGCTCCAGGTGAGCCCCGGCCGGCCACCCGCAGCCCCGGGGCTGATCCGGGAGGGGCTGAGATAAATTAACTGCACGGGATCCTTAGAGCTCAGGGACCAAAAAGCATGTTCCTGTTCCAACAAGGAAGCCCTCCATAAACATTAATTAGGTCTTTCCCGTCATCTGTTGAGATCGTGCTAAGGATACACTTTTTTTTTTTTCCTGTCTGTTTTAAGCTCGGGATCCTGCGATGCATGCCTTCTCGAAGAGCGAGGGAACCCAGAATGCAGCCTTCCTCGTCCTTCTTCTAACGCTCTTAGAAAACGCAAGTATCACATGCTAGTTGGAAGCCAGCTAAGTCTCTAGAGATGGACGAGAATAGGTCCAACGGCTATGCTTCAAACTACTCGATTTTTTACTATGAGCAGCGTAGACACTCTCTTTAAAGCGCATGATTAACTGACAGGTGCTAGTATTTTTCCATCACAAGATACAGAAACCAAGATTCAGTGGCTGGCACGGCGAAGCAGTAACCACTACGTCCCTACTCCGTGGGCGTTCTCATGAGCGGATAGTCCCACAGATTAGGAAGAGAGCCGCTAATCCAGGTTATTTTGGCGAATACCACACACTCTTGTTTGTCAGTTTACCTATTATTAGCCAGATCCTTTAACAAGCAATTTGCATATTTTTGCTCGAACCTTCTTAACATCCCGATACAGTGGAAGGTATTCTCATTGTACAGACAGGAACAGCTGAGAGAGCCAAGTGTCCAGGTACGCGTTAGCTGAATAATCCTAAGTAGTCAGGACTTGACTCCTTGCCTCTGTGACTTCACTAACAATACGTCTTCACTAACAATACTCTGATAAAAATCGTATATTCATACCCTGAACCAGCTTGGCAAGTCCAGGAATCCAATTTTCTACAAACTGCCAGAGTTAGCATCTCTCAGACATTTTAGGTAAGCAGGGGCGGAAGGGAAGGAAACACATCCATGAAGGCACTACCATCTGCCAGGCGGAGTGTGAGGCGCTTTTGTGCACTCCGTCTGTACTACAGATCTTCCTTTTTGTAAACTTCTGCTCTCATTTCCCCCACAGAAACCCAAAGTAGCAGGAACGTAAGTGATCATAACCTTCTAGTGGCTCTTAACACCGAATGCAAATTTGCAAAGACTCCATTTAGGCAGACAATGGCATGACTTCAATCTCGGCAGCACAGAAGAAGTGTACAGAATGTTTTCACTCATTTCACCTTCCTGGCTACTGAAAACAACATCTGCAGACAGATGAAGGACAGATCATCATTTATGTTACAGGTGAGGACAGGAGGGTTTCCACGAAGATGGGAGTTTTGCTCAAAGCAACCAAGTTAGAGCCAAAGATGCTGCTCAAGCCCTTTCAACCATTTTAGAGACGTCAGAAAATTGGGAGTTACCCAAGTCTCTCTCTCTCTCTCTCTCTCTCTCTCTCTCTCTCTCTCCCTCGCTGCCTTTCTCATCTAACCTGATTCCTAAAACTGCAATCCCAAAATGTATTTACCACGTTGGAGATGCAAGCTGCCCTTAAGAAACACTGGGGTGCCTAATGCTTTGCTTTTCTCACTTGTTGGCCAGTCAATATATTGAACGTATCTCTACAACCACCTGCTTCCAGCAAAATACACGTGAAGCCTTTTTGTAGTGGTGTCATCTTTGCAGGAAGCAAAATACAGCAGTCCCCCGTGTCCATGGTTGTGCTCTCCACGGTTTCAGTTACCCGCAGTCAGCCGAGGTCCAAAGCCCATAAGCCTCTTCCTGATGCATATGATAGATATTACTGGGTCAGTAGCAGCCTAATGCTGCCACGATGCCCACGCCATTCACTCGTCTCATCTCATCGCTTAGGCATTTTATCCTCTCACGCCTTCACAAGGAGAGTGCATATGGTACAGAAGGTGTGAGAAACACCACAGTCACGTAAATTTCATCACAATTTATTGCAATAATTGCTTTATTTTATTAGTCGCTGTCGTTGGTAATCTCTTACTGTGCCTGACTTACAAGTTAAACTTTACCACACGTGTGCATGGGTAAGAAAAAAACATGATTTATATAGGGTTCTGTACTACCTGCAGTTTTAGGCACTGACCGGGGGTCTCGGAAGGTATATCCCCCCACGGACAAGGAGAGGCCACTGTAGGAAGCAATATCCCCTATTTAGAAGCTCCGTAATAGGAAGAAACATACTAAGTTTTGGGCTCTACACCACCGTGAGGGGGAAAATATATTTAGTATGTGGTTCAGAGATAAAAATTCAGTAGAGGCAAGGAATTAAAGCCCTGGGAGTCATTCATCTAACAATATTTACTGAGCACCTACCCAGGAGGTGCTGGAGATGCAGCAGTGAACAGGAAAAATAAATCCCTTGCCCTCAGGTTGCATCCCGTCCGACGGGGAAGACAGATTTTATTTCATGTGCATACACGTGGTTCAAACATAAACTGCTGTGTGTATACAGTGACTCTAGAAAACAGCTGGGATTTATTAACTTTCCCAGATCAATTTCTTCCCTTATACCCTAGCACCACCTTATTTCAAACTTTAAATATATTCAGGGCATAAAGGAAAAGAGGAGGCACCTGTTGGTCCTTCCTCAGCCTTCATCCCGGCATCCGTTTTAAAGTTATGTATAATAGTAAGCTTTTTACTCTAAAACGATCTGTTATTAGTTGTAGTCATAGTAAATATGCGTGATAATATCAGAAATAAAACGTGCGCGTTAAATCACGTCACATAAATAACACACACACACACACACAAAAAAGGTCACAAGACATATAAAGTGTCCTCCCCAATACAGAGCCCTGTCCTCCAACTGCTCTCCAGAGGCAAGTGCTGCTATCAAGTCATACTTTGCACATTTGTGCATGGACCTGTGCACACACACAAAGAAATATTCGAAGCACGCACAAAGATTTGTGCATGCAGATACTGCTTTCATTCTAACTTGTACAGGAGTAATCTGAGCATTACTCTGTATCTTGTTTAAGAGACCAGTCCACAGCCTATATGGTGCGGCCACATCCTTTTTCACGGCTGCATAGTATTCCAAAGAGTGGACTATCATAATTGATTTAGGCATTCATTATAGAAATCGAATCTATTGCACCTCTGCATAATAACTCCAATGCCCGACTTCACTCTCCAAGCCCGTCACATACACAGTGGAGTGCAAGCCCCTAAGAATACCAGTCAGAAGTCAGGGGGTGGGAAGTGAGTAGGGATAAGCCATGGAGGAAGAAAGTACCTTTTACTTTTACTGAACTATTTTTAAATTGCATGGTCACTCCACTCATTTGTGCCTGTAACCCTTTTCTTTCTGCTTGTGATATTGCCCCTCCATCTAATAGGACTTATACATGGTGGTCAAACTCGTTTTCGGGGTCTGCTCCCAAGAACCTTACACTGACTGCAGGCCCTGGGTGCAAGCGGGTTCAGGCACAGCTCCTATATGTTTCCACGGTGACCAGTACTGACTTCCATTAGATTGTTTATTATGCTGTATTGAGGTTACGGATGGACTTCCTTACTGTGTGTCTCTCCTAGTTGACTATCAGCCTCCAGGAATGCAAAGATTATGTCTTATTAATCTCTATATCCACAGGGCATAACCCACAGTTTACCTATTACAGGCCAAGGAAAATTCATCAAATGACTAATAAAATGCACAAAGCTGTATGACTCCAACTGAATGCTCTCTCTATTACAGACCAAAGCTACTGAAATCAATCTAGTTCACAGATCTCTTAGAGCCCCGGTCCTGAAAGTATGATCTCCAGACTAGCACCATCAGCATCATGTAGGCACTCGTCTGAAATGAAGACTCTCGTGCCTCCCTTCAGAAACCCTGAAGGCAGGGCCCACCACTCGGCTGCAGCAAGCCCTCTCTGTAATTCCGATGTGCACTCTACTTTCAGAGGCACTGTGTTAGGTATTTTTCTCAATTCTCAATTTCTTCACATCATCTATCCCCCCACAGCCATTTTGCTCCTCACATTGGAACCACCCATTGGGAAAAATAGCAAAATATCACCTCTCCCCTTTTTGAATCCTACTGAAGCTCTAATTGTGTCCCACAATACCTAGTTCCAGCAAACAGAACTGGGTGAAGGTTAACTCTGGGTCCCAGGGAGATTAAGAACAATGAACCACGTTTCAAAAAAAGGTGATTACTATGTGAAATCATCGCTAGCGCTCTTGTTCCCAGCCAAGGCACTCTCGGGTAACGTTTGATTAAAGAGGGACTAGGCCTCGTATACATACAAAGGAAACACTCTGCTCTGTAAGACGTCGGAAACACTTCTTAGGATAGATGATTATGAATGAGATATACCGTTCCAGGTTTGAACTCACCTAAAACTATAATAGAGAAGGAAAAATAAATAAATAAATAAATAATAAATAAATAAATACATACATACATACATAAATACATAAATAAATAAATACTAAATCAAACCAATTGTTGAGAGGTTACTCAAAGCAATTCCTGTTTTCCCACAAAAGATGATCTAATCCTCAGATTCTAAGGACAAAGACAGGCTTGTGCTGGGGGCAAGCATGTTGGAGTTTCCTTTGACTTTCCACACGTCTCATTCTTCATTCCGATAAACTGGAACAGAATAGCTTCTGCTAGGCAGACTGAGCGCCCGTAATTATATTCAACAGTATCTTGTCTCGTTATTGTTCACTCAAATTACGTTAGAGAGATAGAGGAAAACATGCTTCAAACTCACAAGCTCTCATCCTACCTGCCCAACTCAGTAGTCATAATCCATCCACCCTTGGCCTCCTCATCCACTCACCCACCAAAAAGAATTTGTGAGATCTTTCATTGGCTCACACTGACCCTAATCCTATGTGAAAGTTGCCTGTGTTCTCAAATCATGCTGGAGAGACAGTCCAGCTAGGCAGCTTCAAAGACATATGTCTCCTTCGCCTCAAGACAAAGAAAAATAAACCTAATCCATCCTTGCAGATAAATTCATCAAAACTCAAGGCCTGTGGAAATGTTTACTAGTGGGTTCTCTATTTCTTAGTTTGGAATATCTGAGCTAGAAGGGACCTGACAGGTCATCCAAACCCAATCCCCAGAAGCAGGGATAAAAATAATAGCATCTGGGCTGAGGTTGAACCCAGAAGGGAAGAACCAGGCATTCTGATTGAACAACACAGTTCTTTCACTGCCACTGCAGGGAGTGGCAAACACCGCATTTGGAGGCGAATTTGGCTTTCCTCAAGAATGACCACACGTAAAGATTCCCGACAACCTGTACCCACGTGAAGCAAAGGCACGCTCTCGAATTTTCCCTTCTTAAGAGAGCCTCGGTACATTCCTAGGAGACATAACACAGCACACTTAAGAATGCTCATCTATAATAGTTTTTCCTTGGGAATATATGAAGTCATATAATATTAATATTTCCTAAAGCTATAACAGCTTTCATTCTAAAGTCTGAAAGCTTCCCACAAACACAAAGCCAGACAAGGTTGTTGCCAAGACACAGGCAATATTTTCACCTAAATCCATAGTATGGAGGTAATTTAATTTATAGAACGATTTCCAAAAGACAAACTGAATTATATATAATGGCAATGAAGGTTGTTGATTAGATCCCTAATGGGTTCTAAAATTTAAACAATCTTGAAACATTAGGTAGTTTGATCCCCACTTTACTTTCTTTCATATACGAAGTTAATATCTTCAAACAAGTATTTCACCAGCATAGGGTTTTCATATTTTTAAGAATAATATCTAATTGTCTAATCTCTTGGTTCTTAAGATCTGGATTTTTCTAAAAAAGCATTCATAATTCTAATGTCAAATACAGAGGCACTTGGATGGCTCAGTCGGTCAAGCTTCCGACCCTTGATCGGTTCAGGTCATGATCTCAGGGTTGTGAGATCGAACCTTGCACCAGGCCATGCTCAGTGCGGAGTATGCTACGGATTCTCTCATTTTCCCTCTGCCCCTCCCCACCGCTCACACTCGCTGCCCTGTGCACGCTCTCTCTCAAATAAATAAATAATAGTAGTCATAATCTCGAATGTTAAATCCAACCCTCTCCAATGTAGAGTCTCCTAGCGTTTACTTTGCCGATTACCAAGAATTCCCTCATTACTCCACCACCTTGCTTTGTTTATATTGTCTGAAGTAAAATGAAGACATCCTATTGGAATGAGAATATAATGCATATTTCTTTGAGGTCCTACCTGTATTATATTACACATGCCATCAAAATGACTGGTCAGAAACCCATATACCAGTTATTTATGTAGGCACTTAGGTCTATGCACTATTATATCCCTATATTTTCTCATATGCCTACTGTGCTTTTCTTCTAATAGAGAGCAGCTGTCAAATGATCATGAACTTCCTTAGAGTAGAAGGCCAATTAAGAAATATGCAAGCAATAATGGAGATACAAAATCGCCAATGATGCTAAAACTATTAGATAAAAGTATGATGAGAAATAGAATTGTTATGCAGGATCTTTCCACAAATTACTAATTACTAAGGGGGAAACAGTCACTTTCTAGGAGAGGAGAGACTCGAAAAGACGTCACCAGATGAGCAAAGTGGCACCATCAAGACTGGGACAAATCAGTATCACACATGTTGTGATATGTTGCACTGAGAACACCGTATCACTTCTCCAGGTTTTTCATCCAAAAATGCATAACATGTATGTATTCGCAAGGGAATATCAGATTCACGAATTGAAGAACATTAAACAAAATAAGTGGCCTAGAATCCTTCAAGAATATAAATTTCAAGAAAAACTGAAACAGTGGTTCCAGATCAAAGGGAACAAAAAAGATAGTACCATGAACTGCAGTTTGGCATCATGACCCGGACCAAGGAATACAAATGTCTATAAAAATCATTGTTGGAAAAAAAAAAAAATCATTGTTGGGAAAACTGATGAAATTTTAGATAGTTATGGATAGGATAATAGTTTTGGGCCAATGTTACATTTCCTGCTAATGATAATTATCCTGTGATTAGAAAATATAATGAAGTATTTTAAGGTAATAGAATGTCCCCGAATTGCCGCCAAATGATTCCGAAGAATAACAGAATGCGCATAGGTATATGCATAGCAAATGATAAAACAAATGGATCAAAATGCAAAAACTGATAAATATGGGGGAGATTTTTGCATTATTCTGCTAATTTTCCTAATAAAATTGAAATTATATCACAATAAAAGGTGACCCTCTATGGCAAATAATCACTACATCTGTGCATCAAACTTCTACAAAGTGTCATCTCATTTGATAGGTTAAGTAAACTGAAGTTCCAAGAGATCAGATTATTTGCATAAGAATACAGGACTAGTTGGTGGCTGTGATGGTTGATTTTATTTAAGAAATTAATACCTTAGGGAATGCATAGCAGGCTGGTAAGACATTATTCCTGGGGGTGCTTGGCTGGCTCAGTCAGCAGAACATGCAACTCTTGACCTTGGGGTCATGAGTTCAAGTTCTACGTTGGGCACACAGTTTAAAAAAAAAAAAACAAACAGAACACATATCATGTCTGGGTGTGTCTGTGAGGGTGTTTCTGGGAGAGACTGAATAAAGAAGTAGCTGTGCATCCGCCAATCCACGGAGAGCTGGAAAAGACCAGAAAGGAGGAGGAGTGGCAAATCCGTTCTCTACTTAAAACGGGATATCCAGCTCCTCCTGCCCTTGGATATCAGCATTCCTGGCTCTCAGGCCTTCAGGGTTGAACTAGTATTTACACCACTGACTCCCGGTTCTCAGGCCTTCAGGCTTCAGTCACCCGAACTGCACCGGTGACTCTCATGGGCTTCCAACCTATGGACAGCAGATGGTAGGACTCTGCCGCTTCCACCACCGCATGAGCCAATCCTCATAATAAGTCTCTTTCCACACATCTCTACATAGCCTACTGGTTCAGTTTCTCTGGACAGCCCTGAGTAATATCGTGACAGAATCAGAATTTTAACCCAGCACTGTCTTAATCTAAGACTTCCCAGTCTATCATGTGGCCTTCAACCAGCCTCTCCTATTTCTAGGCACAGAGAAATCTGGTGTAGACTTCGGTGTAGCCCTTTCTTGCTTCCTTTGAGCCATGCATAAGCTCTCATCTTGTAGACAAATGAGTCATGCCCATCATCTATTTGGCATTACTGAGAAGGCTGAGATACCCAACCTGAGTTCATGACTCAAAGGACGTCTGCGATGGGTAGCAGCACCGACACCTACAGAGAAGCTACCTGTCATCTGGAAAGGAAATTCAGGTCCCTGCTTCTTCCAGTCCTCTACTCATCTCAGGACTGAAACTTTGAGTTTCTGGTTCCAAAGACTGTTTTCTCTAAGACCACATCTTTCAAACGAATGACTCATTGTGCTGAAGGATTTAATGAAATCAATAGTCGGGGGCAGAGGGAGCGCGGAGATTCGGTTCTAAGAAATCAGGAGGAGAAAATATTACATCAAGCTAAAACTAAGATACTGGGGCATGACAAAGCAGATAAAATCAGTTAAGTCCAAGAGTCTCATTAGCAAACAGAGCCCAATGCACAGCCTTAGAAGGATGAAACTCATAATGATTAGTGCTACCTCTACATGATCTGATTATTAATAATAATCAGAAGAGTAAGAAAAATAAAAAAGAAGCTACCATTTACTGAGGGCCTACTGTGTAAAGATGCGGTGCTAGTATTTCTCATCTGCATTTTCATTTAATTCAGAATGTAAAATAAGGAAATATTTCACAGATGGAAAACTAACAAACAACAACAACAACAAATTACAACTGGGCTCAGAGAGATTGGACAGGCTTTTTCACGGTCACATGAATCTGGGGGTGTGACACAACCCCAACAAAATTTTATAAGGTTACTGCATCTAATAGCAGAAAGTTATTAGAATGAAGGGTCGAGATCTGGAGACCAAAACTCTCACAGTAACAGGTTCAAGAGAGTCGTGGAAGTTCTAGGCTAGTTCTGCATATTCAGCCTGATGACTGAACCACAGCTTTGGAGCTAGACAGACGCATATCAGGTATGAGCAGATCTAGATCTCTCTTTGGAGAATTTACCTAACCTCTTGGTGCATCTGGGTTTCTTATCACTGAGAATACATTAAGATAATAACCTCTAACTTTTAGGTTCGAGAAGTGGGTATGAGAAGTATGAGAGTGGCAGGGAGAGATCATGATTTCGTGATGACAAATAAGACAACAGACCCAACATGGAGTCACTTGGGCTCAGTCTCATTTCACCAAATGGAGACTTCAAAAAAAAAAAAAATTATTCATGAGAGACACAGAGAGAGACAGAGACACAGGCAGAGGGAGAAGCAGGCTCCATGCAGGGAGCCCGATGTGGGACTCGATCCCGGGTCTCCAGGATCACAGCCTGGGCCGAAGGTGGGCACTCAACCACTGAGCCACCCGGGCGTCCTCCAAATGGAGACCTGATTACAGTTTCAGCTTCTCCTAAAAATGGAATCTGAAACCAGCCAATCGGGAGCCATCTGGTCAGCACTAGTGAGGTGATCTGTCCTATAGACCCCTGCCGTCCCCTAAAGGAAAGCAGCCTTGCCACAACCAGTCTACTTTTTACTGATGCGTCTTCCTTGTCCCAGTCTCTTCTGCCCATAAGTCTTTCACTTTGTACACATCCTTGGGGCTCCTTTCTATCTGCTAGATGGGATGCTGCCCAATTCATGAAGCCATGCATTGTAAGATCTTTAAGATTTACTCAGCTGAATTTTTTTAACAAGACACTGGAAAAAAAGCTAATGTACATACATAGAGCTTTGCATGTGTTTCTGATGCTCTTATTGTGATTGTTGGTAAACTGTAAGGACCCGAGTTAAATATGTTTTCCAAACAAAATAATTATAAGGTCATAATGAATCTCCTCCTTATCTTGGAAACACATGGCTTAAGACAGTTCATGCTTCACTTCTTTAGAGTAGATGAATTTTTCAAAACGTTGTGTGAGAGACAGACAGAAGAAAAGAAAACATGCATTTATTTAGCATTTACTAGTGTTGGGTATTTTTTTTAATATTGCAACAGAAATGATACACAGATATTTCAATTAATAAAGTTTTACCCCCAATCTGTCAAAGAAACCAAAATAGAGGCTGCTGCAGACAACATGGTACAGAAAAAAAAAAAAAAAAAAGATAAAGCCTTTGGCTCACATCTTGGTTGAATTAGTTGGCTGAAATCTTACTTCTCGAGTCTCTGAGCTCAGCTCATCACATGGTTGCTGAGCAAAGTTGACATTTTTTTTTCTCATGTAATATCTGGAGATACAAATCCTGAGGTATTTTTAAGAGCAACGGTAATTATTCTAGTAGTATCTGTAGTAACAGCTATTTGTTGGTGGATATGAATAATTAGTTGCACCATCATTGTCATAGTTAACAATTAGATGGCACCACTCTGCACTAGCCCAACCGTCAACAATTTCCTATGACTCACTGAATGTTGAAAACCCACGGTGGAAGGTTACGGGACTCCCCCAAGGTCACACAAGGGTGACCGCCATGCACTGAGCTAGGCAGCGATTCTGTGCCCATCTACGCGAGGCGACGGAGACGCAGAAATGCTCCGTGCAGGATAATACCACATCTAGTTACGAGATGTAGACAATCGAGTGGAAGGAAACGGGGCAGTTTGGGTGGGGATAGCGGGTTCCACCTCCTACTTGCAGAAGGTGTCAGATAATTTCCAACTGGTTCTTTACGGATCGCTCAGTTGATCTCGCGGACTTGGGATTCCTGGGTTGGGACAGGGTGGTGGCTGTCAAGAGTCCTGAGGATAATTTATTATTTTTTTTTTATTTTTTAAAATATTTTATTTATTTATTCTGAGGATAATTTAAACCCTGGACTTCGGGCGACCCAAGGCGACATGGGAGTGTTACCGCGTGTGTGTGTGTCTGCCTGGACGTGTGTGGAAGCCAACCTGCTGCAAGTGTTTCTTCTCAAACAGTCACCCTGTGGAGACAAATAGCCTGAGGTAAATACACAAACTGTACGCTCTGCTTTTGACTGGAGGCTTAACTTGTCAGCGATAATGATTTACATAGTGAGCCTCTCTCTTCCTGACTGGAAAGTTCCACTAGCTTCCAGCTATGTGCTCTGTTAAGAGTCGGGAAGACAGAAATCCTTCCTATTTCAAGCTGGTTTGATTCCTGATTCTTTCCCAGAGGTGATGTGAAATCTGGATAATTTGGGTGAACTGGTAGCAATATTGTCGCCAAGGAAACGCATGGATCATCGTGCAGGAGGGCGAGGGGGGGCTGTTTCACAGAGCAAAGAGCCCCCCACCCCGAAGAGCCCCACCTCGTTTCTTCAAAGTGAACGTCGACGTCACCCGGAGCCCTCGCCCGTGTCTTCCTCATTTCAGCAAAGGTCCCAGCACATAGCACGTCCCCGATAAATGCTGCTGGACAAATATTTTGATCTACTTTTACCCAGCACTTTGGAACAACACAGCAGGGGCAGCCCGGGGGGTTCAGCGGTTTAGCACCTGCTGTAGGCCCAGGGCGTGACCCCGGGGTCCCGGGATCGAGTCCCACGTCGGGCTCCCTGCGTGGAGCCTGCTTCTCCCTCTGCCTGTCTGCCTGCCTCTCTCTCTCTATCTCTCAGAATAAATAAATATAAAAAAATATTTAAAAAAAATAAAAAGAATAACATTTCAGTCAACTGTATTGATTTTGAAAATGAAAAGTAAATAAACCCGTGGCACGTCATACTAGTTTCTGAATTCCGTGTGTGTTTGTGCGCGTGTTTGATGAAATGACATGACGTGACTACTTTATCTAAGAACTTAAACTTTTTTTTTTATAAGAGACTATATATCGGAAACTTTTGAGGGACAAAATTTGATGGCAGATACATTTATGTTTGAAATGTGATTCAGCGACTCTCAGCTGGCTCACTGTAGGCAAATTATACAACCTCATTAAGTCTGTTTATGCCTACAAATTGAAATATATTGCCGTGTGTACCTTATACAGATTTTGTGAGTATCAGGCAGTATTCATTCCGGTGCTAGCTTGGAAGGGTTCAAAATGACAGTCATTTGTTTCATTAACAGCAGTCACATCTCCTATTTTCCCTAATTGAGAACCCTGGAATGGAAATCTCAATACACGTGATACAATATTAGTCTAAAGAAGACCTTCTTCCTACAAAACACCTCATTTTCAGAAAAATGACATTCAGGGCAAATCATAGGTGAATGTATAGAGTGATACAACTTAGATCACAGATTTAACCATCATCGTATCTAAAAACATACTTATCAGACTTATCAGCACAATAATCATCCACTACTGGGAAATGTAATAATTTGAGTAGGTCTGGGGGGCGCCTGGGGGGCTCAGTGGTTTGGCACCTGCCTTTGGCCCAGGGCGTGACCCCGGGGTCCTGGGATCGAGTCCCACGTCGGGCTCCCTGCATGGAGCCTGCTTCTCCCTCTGCCTGTGTCTCTGCCCCTTTCTCTCTCTCTCTCTCTCTCTCTCTGTCTCTCATGAGTAAATAAATAAAATATTTTAAAAATAATTTGAGTAGGTATGGGGTATGCGTGTGTAGAAGGGTATAAAATGCTCATCTAATTATGAATCTAAAGGTTCCTTCCCTTCAATATTTATAAAATGTGTTTCTATGTCAATAAATTCCAGATATTATGATTTTTTTTCTTTTGCATGTTCAAGAGTTGGTAGGTGAAGCTTTTTCGAAAATTCACAGGGAAGGAAACAGCCCGTGAGCAGCCCTAAGCTACTGCGAGCTACGGTTCTCACCAGGGACGTCTGCTGACGGTCCTCGCCCGGGCCAGCCCGGTGCACTGGCTGCAGCATCGCCTGCCGGTCACAGCAACGTGGGGCCGAGGGCTCTGCACCTGACCACCTGGAGCCCAGGTAAGGCCGCACTGAGCCTCTCCCCACGCGGCTCAGAGGGAATCAGCCCCCGCCAGGCTCACCTCGGGGTGCTGGGCTCACGGCCCAACTCAAACCCCCTCTCCAGCCCCAGCAGTGCCTGAGGGTCAGCACCCAAAGGTGGGGAACGTCCCTAACCTCTCCCGCCTCTCGCTCTTCAAGGTCCTCACTGGGTCCCGTGACACGTAGAGGCGTCGACACCAGGTCACCGGTCACCTGGGACGCAGCATGCCCGGTGTCATTCCGATCGGCCTCCTCCGGCTGGGAGAGGCAAGCACCACTGGGTGCAGCCTCCCAGCGGGGCCGTCCCTTCCACCCCGAGCTCAGCGGGCCAGCACGGCAGGGGACGCGGGGGCCGGAGACAGGGCGCTGCATTGCAGAGGCTCGAGAGAGGCCTGCGGTCACCCACCTCACCTTGCGGCTGAGTGACACGGGCGCAGCACGGCGCAACCTAAGAAAGAAAGTTCTGGGCAACGGCAGCTAGAGCTTTAACGACAAACAGAACTCCCAAGTGTAAAGTGCTTAGGACAGTAACACCTCCCGTTATATCTAGTCCCCTCTAAGTGAACTACGACGGATCACACCCATGGCTTGGCGAATCCCTAGTGGAAAAAAATTAAAAATCCTACAAACCAATATTCTAGATGAGGAAACAGAGGCTTAACAGAATTAAACGAGGCTGCAAGCTGGAGTGTGTCTGCTATGACAGGATTTGAAACCCAACTTTGTCCGACTTGAGAGCCGGAGCTCCTGACCACAGCAGTCCAGGCTAGCGTGTCTGTAGCTACGACAAAAACAAGCCTCAACTTGGGACTAGCAGGGTTCGACGGCGGTGCTGCAGCCTGTAGTGCCCCAGAAAAGCAATAACCACAGGAGAAAAGCAAGCTAGCCATGCAGTCATCACCCGACAGACAGAAGTTGGGTTGAAAGCCCTCTAGAGGCTTCAGAGACGGGTGCTAAATACGGTTTGCTAATTTTGTGTTAAATGTTTGTTTCTGCATTTATGTGAGCGTTTATGCCTCCTGGAGCTGCAAACCCAAGCCTATAGCTCATAGAAAGTACGTCTTGGGTGGAACAGGATACCTTGAAGAGTAAATTGTAAAATAGAAAACTCTAATCCTTTAAGAGGAAGGAGATTCGAATTGAAAATCTGCATGTGGCACTTTCATGCTTAGTTGGGGGCAGTGGGGAGAGAGAGAGAGCAAAGACTTAGCCCCCTACTTGATGAGCTAGAGGAGTTTTTCTTGTGCTGACACTTGGATGAAATCTAAAAGAAAAGGCCAGAAGGTCGGGGAGCTCACGGAGGAAGGAGGAACGGAGCTGAGGACTTTGCATTTGCAAGGACTCTTCCACTCCAAGGTGGGCGTGCTTTCTTCATCTACCTCAAAAGTTCTCTCCTGAGAGCAGAGCCTTCAGATACAGACTTTCAGCTCCTTATCACATCTCAGCCAGCAGTCCCCAGGCATGCTGATTTCCTTTGCAAATACAACAAAGCTTTTTTTTTTTTTTTTTTTTTTTTTTTGCCAGGTCATAGGATCAAACTGTAACCCAGGGCTTGCCATGCCAAACGACACAGAGCTGCTCTACCTTTCCCTACCCCAATCCAAACCTGGTGAGTATTTCTAGAGGAAAAAACCCAACGGCGAAGGACTTCCTCAAATGTTAACAGAATCCAACAGTCTTGGGCTCCTGGACTGGACCATGCATCATCCAGAACCTGGGGTGCTAGGCTGTAGTAAGGAACACCATCTTGGATAATGTGAAGCGAGGAGGTCACAAGGCAGTGAAGATTTCTGAGAGCCTCCTTGTGTAATATCCCCTGGGATAATGGCTATTACAGTCCAAGTTCTCAGTCTCCGTCTGCAGCATCAGTAGGAAAGCAGTTGACTCCTCAGATTTAAGAGACCACATAGGGGCAGCTGAGTGGCTCAGCAGTTGAGCATCCGCCTTTGGTTCAGGGCGTGATCCAGGGGCTCTGGGATTGAGTCCCCCATCAGGCTCCCTGCATGGAGCCTGCTTCTCCCTCTGCCTGGGTCTCTGCCTCTCTCTCTGTGTGTCTCATGAATAAATACATAAAATCTTTAAAAAAAAGAGAGAGGAGAGATCACATAAACCATATGGTTGGGTGGTAGTCTTCAAAAACATAATGCCATCCTGACCCCATCCCATCATGGCAGGGGCATGTCACAGGATCAAGGAGCCCACGTCTTAAGCGTCAGGTTCTGTAGTACAAACTGGAATTACAGTAGTAATCTCAACACACTTCCTAGTAGAGAGGAGTCACCATGGGAAAATGCCCATCTCGTTCAGCGCGGAGTGACGCACAGAGGACCCTGAGCGGGCAGTGTGATATTAAACACCGAGCAAAGGATCAGGAGCCCTGGGTTTCCCCTACTCCAGTCATCCTACTTGGGCCTCTGGGTTGTTGGAATGATCCAAATATGTGTTTGGAAGAGCAAACTGTGTTGTGTAAAAATAAGAACTCTTCCATATTCCATAAGAGCATACCCATGTGCAAAGAAACATAAGGAAGAACCAAATAAAGGGAGGGTGGGGGTGGTACAGTGTAGGCAGAAAGAAGCATAGGTTTTGAAATCAGCTAGTTCTGCATTCCAGGACCCATTCCCCCACTTCATTGGTCATTCTGGGACAGTGGCTACCTTTCTCTGACCCCACATCCCTTTATCTGTTAAGGGGTGGGGTGGGGGGCAGTGATGTCAACAGCTCTATCCCGCGGGGTTCAACGAAGGCTAAGTCAGACCTTGGATATCCCGGAAGGCATCGGGTCTGTACCGTGTAATACTCCCCTTGCTCCTGCCTACATGCGTCCTTCAACTTTCACTTTGCCTACTTTTCCTTAAGCCATGACGAATATATTGATTCAAATACATTTGTCAAGTAGCAGAGACAGAAAACACTCTTAGCCTCTTCCATGGACATTTCAGATTATTCACAACTGAATACATAAGTCAGATCATTTCTATACTAGAAACAGAAATTCTAGAGGCCCCTGGGGGGCTCAGCGGGTTAGGCGTCCACCTCGTGGTTTCAGCTCAGGTCATGATCTCAGGGTCCTGGAATCGAGGCCCCCATTCGGCTCCATGCTCAGCTCCCCCTTCCCCTCCCCCTCTGCCCCTCCTCCTGCTCCTGCTCTTACCCACACACACGGGAACGCCTCCCTCCCCCTCAACCTAAATCAATAAACCTTAAAAAAAAAAAAAAAAAGAAATAGAAATTCTAATGAATTTTTTGTCCTTCCAGTGTTTCAAAAGCCCATTCTATAATTTCAAAGAGGGTTAGGAGATGCGAATGGTCCCAAGGGCTTACCTATAATCCGTTCCCACTCTCCGGCTTCTCTTGGAAGCCAGCGCCCCTCAGGAGGAACTGGGTGATAAAGACCCTCTTCACTCATTGTATCTGATTGCACGTAACATGGGCCCCATTCGGGTTCTAGCACCAAGTGCTAGGAAGTGTATCAATTTAAAAGCCAAAATCATGTTTCTGGGAAAGGTTAGGAAGATCTTGGCTTGCTGGTTCACCCAGATTGTTCTGACCTCATGCCCAGTGGTGCCAGCCTCGGTTACTCGGCGAACGCCGCGTGTCCCCAACAAAACCCACTCCTCGTCAAGAGAGAGCAGAGCGGAGTGACCAGAAGTGCCATGAAACTATGCAGAAGACCATCTGCCCAGAGGATGGGCCCAGAGGATTTCCTGTAGGAAATTAGTGTCTTCCTGGTGAAAGCCACTCAGTGGACCCAAATCCTTTTCTCTCTCTCTCTTTCATCTCTCTTTTTCCCTGTCCCTCCACTATCCTTCCCTTACTCTCTCTTCATCTTCGTCATCACCCCGTCTTATTTTTTCTCTTATTGTTTCTGATCCTGTGTGGTTTTTGAATCCTTGGCTCCTGTGAAAGTCTCTCAGTTTCTGCTTTCTGTGTCTAAACCCGTCTCCTAGGTTGTGACATCTGTAACGTGACTTTCTCTCTGTCATTCAGGATTTTTGGTCTTACGCTACGTTTGCTGTTTGGCGCTGTCGTTTGTCCCTCTCTGACTCTCTGATCATCTCGACCCATTTGTGTGGGTGGGAGGGGCTGTCTCCACGTTTACTGTTTGGTTTTTTTCCCAGGCTTCAACTTGTGTCTCTCATCCAACTTGTGGGATGGAGAAAAAGCCACAAACATTGAGATGCATTCCCCATAATCTAGTCAGGATGTGGAATCTGGTTTCAGCCATAACACAAACCACCAAACAGAACAACTAAGAACTTTACATAGGAGTTTAATGACAGGAAAAGCAGGGAAGAGGAGCGAACTAGTGGCTGTGATCAACAGGAACAGCCATTGCACACGTCTAATGATTTCTGAAAGCACCTCACAAGGCTGATTGTAAACGCTCCTGCAAAGGCAGGGACATAATTAGAGGATGAGCCCTGCCGAAGCAGCCCTGCTCTAAGGGAAACGCGACAGGACGCGGACGCACACGCATGTGAGCACACACACACACACACACACACGAGTATAACAGAGAAGCAAACTGCAATGAGAAATTCATTTATACTTTTAGATTCCCAGAAGCACATAGAAAAATAAAAGCAAAGAAAACCCCACTATAAATAACCCTGCCACATTCTAAATAAAGCCCTTGAGTGGCTGGGGAGTCTCACTTGCTTCAAGGAGTTATAGGATTTGGTCATTTTCAATAGCTGTGTTTGCTTTCTCACCAAATTACTTCTCCTCGGAGAATCTGCCACAGGCACATGGGAATTATTCTCCGCGGCCAAAGTGCGCCGGTAGCAAAGGACATGACCAGAACCGTCCAGAGGAAGGTCGTCCCCCTCCGTAGTAAGAGTCCGGAAGGAAGAGATGAAACAGAGGAGCCCATATCCCTCTGGAAGAAGACCCTCGGCGTCGCAAGAGGAATCAGGGAAGTCACCGCGGAGAGAAAAGTAAATTATAGATCCCACCTCTGGAGCCTTTGGGATATTGGTCACCAGCTCGGTTTCCAAGCGTACAGGGAATTGCGAATGAATTATTCAGCATTAACACAATTAGTTCAAGCAGCTGGAGGGGACAAGCTTTTTGTCTTCGTTTAGTTCCTGTCTGGAGTAGAGGATTTGGGTTTGTGCCCCACTCAACCCTCCCTCTTCCTTCTTCTTGTTGTCTGGGGACCCTCCGTTTGAGAGGAGCCCACGCAATTGCCCAGTCACGGCCCAAGGTCCCAGCGGGCTCTCTAGCATAGTGCTACAGCTCGAGTGATGCCGAACTCTGCCCAGATCAGAAGAAAAAGTCGGGACCTTGCACTACCGTCACCCAACCAATGAAAAGGTAAGTCAATGCAACTGTCTCAATTTTCTCACCTGCCAAACGGTGAGAATGACACCTGTAAATGTACTTTAAAAACCAAGCAAGAGGCCCGAAGTGGTCAGGACATACGTTCTCCTGCTACTCCCTCTACATCATTATTCTCTTACTTCACTATCGTAAGTATTGAAATGTATATTTTTAAATGAGAAAGCAAAAAAAGACAGAGGGCACACTACCCTGTACCTGGAGACTCTCCCATGAATCCCTTTGTACGCGGCTCCAGCTCTACCCAGACCCACATTGTCGCAATCTCACCTCCCCGTAAAGGAAATATAACTGAGCCACCATACGCCTAACCCTCCAGCACACTTTTCTTCTCTCAAGGGCCATATACGTGCCTCTCTCCCCCATGAGCGAGGCATAGAGAGATGCCTGCCGATGAACAGGCATAGTGGTCTCGCAATTAGCTAGACTCTCTAAACGTATATTCAAATCCTACTAGATTTTACACGCCTGTCATGAGACCCTAACTTGGTTGTACCTTCAGCGAGACTCACTTTACTCATCTGCAAACTGGGGTGGCAGCCAAGCCCACTGAGCACCTCCCATATGGGGTTCAAACGAGGCCAGGTGCTGCTGTGGTTACAGGGACACACCCTGGGGTCACCGTGTCCAGGCCTGACTCCGGGCTGCATCAAGTACTCACCGTGTGTCTAACCTGCAGCTGCTAACAGAGATGACTCTTCCCTTGAGCTCTCCCGGCCTGACAACGGGGATGGTGATGCCTTGCTCAGGGTTTCTGTGAGGACTGAACAAGCAGCCTTTATAAGGTGCCTACCATGCAGCAAACACTCAGTAGATATGATCAGTTTAGTTCGGTCACTTAAAAACCTCCTTCTCTCCCCCACCCGAATGTCTCTCTGCACGATGTCATCAATCTCATAGTCTCCGACATATATTCACAACAAAAAGAGATCTATGCAACACAGCTGGGCTTTTTTAGGATTAGAGAGCAGCAGAAGTATGCATCTAGCCTTTTATTCCCTGCTGTTTCCCAATATCCTTCAGTCCTTCTCATCAGGCTCATTTGGATTCTGCTATTGCCTCCCATGGAAGCCCAGTGACATTTGAGACTCTGCAGATTTCAGAGCACATCTGCCATGTTGTGGTAAATACATGCAGAAAGAAAGGATTCCATGGGTCTGAGCAAGGGGTGGCTCCTGTTAACTGATCCAGCCGGGAGGGGGGGGGGGGTTGTCCACAGGCTGTTGCCTCTGCCTTCGCCTGCAGCACGGAGGAGTTCCAGCTGCAAACTGATGTCGCAGCCTATGGTACCCGGCACCTACCACATGGGGTTCAAATGAAATAAGCTGTGGCTCCTACCCTATACCTTGCCTAGAGCTCTTCCAAACATCAGTGCCCATGACCCATTTCTTTAATTAAGCGGTACACCAAATTTACTCAGGTTGGATACAGAGAACGGAAAGCATGAGTCAAGCTATCCTGGGATTGACTGACAACTGAGTGAATATATCTATATTTTGAGGCTTTAATGTGCATAGGAATTACCTGGGGGAAACCGTTAAAATGCAGATTCTGATTCAGTAAATCAGGTATACAGGTGGTGAATGGAATTCCGCATTTCTGACCAGCTCCCAGGGGCTGCTGCTGGTCTGCAGACCCCTCACTCTTAGTACCAAGAATGTAGCGAATCCTATTTCTCTTCCCAGTTGTAAGATCTAAAAGTACTTCTAAAAGTATTGAAAAGTTACCATAGCTACTGAGATACCCACATCTTAACTAAATATTCCAATACGTGAATATTGACAAGACTGCCTTTACTATATCTCAAGACATTCAAGGAGTCGGGGACAGAAACACACACGGTCAAACGATCACAAGGAGGGCGAAGGGGTGAGGGAGGGTGGGAGGGAGGGAGAGAGAAAGAGTATAGAGGGCGAGTTTAAGTTAGCTATAAAGGAGAGGATGTGAAAATCAACGAAAGGAAAGCTCACTAAAGTGGAGTCAAGAGGCTCCGCAGGGAGAGTTTACACCCTACTGAATACTCAAAAGGAAGAGATGGGCCTTGCACGCGGATGCTACTCTTTGGCCCAGCAGGGGAAGGCAGGCTTGTCTCCTGTCCCAGCGACAGCTCAGCCAATGAGAGGGAGAGCTCTTAAGGAAAGCTTTTAACTCCCAGAGGACTCCAAGGGACGTTCTGTTTGCAAGAGCCTTTCTATCCCCCCCACCCCCCATGAGAGCTACCTCTCCTTCCTTCTCCAGACTCCCCCATGGTGTTGCTGCAGCTTGCTTATCCCAGATGGCAATTCTCTTTTATTCTCCAATAAGCTCATCTTTGGCTGGTGAAATAACTGGGAGTTTTATTTTTAAAGTTAATGATATGTATGGAAGGAAAATGCTAAAATATTAAAGAAACTACCGTCTAGAAAACACACATAGCCAGGCTGAAGGAAATGCTGCAGCACCGTTTGTTATCTTTCTTAAACAACATGAGACCATAAATACCTTTCCTAGGTTATTCTTAATTATTGAAAAGCTACAGGCAGCATGCAGGCTGACCATAATACTCGGAACATTACAAACACAGGTTCCCATTTCAAAGCCAGATACAAACCCTTTATTTCTGGTTCATATTTGGTCTGTCCCACGGTAATGGACGTCGTTTAAGTACACTTAGCGGTACAGCAAGGCTATGGCTGCCCTGGCTCTCTTCATAGTGTTGTAAAAACGATCGAATATTTCTAGCTCTTTAATTTATTAATTGATGAGATTGTCCTTCCAAGTATTTAAATAAGATCACATTTACCAAATGTGATTCAAACTAAATAACAGTCTCCAAGAATATGCTATGAATAGAGAGCATTGATTCTAAGAAAAATTGAATGATATAACATCGCCATTTACTTTCCTCTCATTTTGTTTTGCAATGTGTTATGACGTAATAATAGCATATCGTAGAAAATAAAATGGGCAAAATTATAAAGAAAAGAAACTGACAATCTAATCACCTAAATGGGGGGGGGGGAGGTTGACTGTAATGGCACATTTCCTTACAGACTCCTGTTTCTTGATATTTGACGTATTAATATGCATCAATATCACAATTTAACTTACTTGTTTTTCACGGGGGTTACATACCTATCATTGAGTCTTATATTTTTCTCAATCGGGAATTTTTTTTTTTTCAGAAACAATGGGTGGTGCTTATAAATATGAATAGGACTCTTCCTACATTGATTTTTAAAATAAAGAGTACTGGCATTCTCAGGGGTGAAAGGAGAAAAACTCAAGAAAACAAATAGCAGAATGGTGAACATCTCTGCATACGAATGATCGGGGGATCAGTACGCAGGAGTTCATTATTTTTGTAAGTGACTGAATATATGTATTATTTTCACATGCACACACGTCTTAATATACGCCAGGCACTCTGTTCATATCGCACACGCAGTCTACACACATTTTGCATCTTGTTTCGGGTATTTATTCAGTTGCCATGTCCCCGTGTTACAAATCTTAGTGATTTTTAATGATTCAGACTATCCCGCTAACGTGAATAAACCGGGAAGGCCTTCCTGGTTGAGTAGCATTTACGCTTCACCAAGTCTTCCCCGTGAGCTCCAGCTCCATACTTGCGATCGAAATCAGTGTTGCGTTTGCTTTTTTTAATTTTTTGATACCGATTACCTTGTCATTTATTCATAAAGTAGATGACATGATCCGGCTTTTCATCCATTACCATAGGACTACTATCACTTGCTTCAAGTGGGAAAAATATACCCGCCTCAACGAGATGACCCTTAAGGAGACTGAAAATATATGCAAGACTTTTAAGAGGTTTGAGTGAGTGTATTTTGGGGCGGGGAGGGTTCTGCGAGATAAGCACAGACTCTCGGTACGCTCACCCGGTCCCTGGGTATGGACTGAAGCAAACAGGGTGAATGTCTGGGGCCAGAGAGAAGGGATCAGGAGGTGATTAGGGATTTTACTGGTGCACAAGCCCTGCTGATAGATCACGCACACATGCGAGTCTGCGCGCGTGTGTGCATTTAGGGTTTCTTCTGATCCACGCGACTGATACCATTTCATTTCTCTCTATCAGTGTCGGAAAACTTCCCAAGCTCCGGGATGCCCATTATGTCCCAGCCGGGCCACTGGATAAGGGGCAAGCTCTTCCCGTGGCCTTGGCCGGGCTGGGACACGCGATGCTGACCTGCGTGCCTGCCACGTCACTGGGGCCCGGGCTGCGTAGGGCAGAGGGTTCTCACACCGGACAGCGAGTGGGCCTCACGGGCCAGGATACGGCAGATGGTGGCCGCGTAGCCCAGCACCCTGCGTGCACACGGCCGGCCACAGAACGGCCTGTCCAGAGCCACCTCGTCGCCGGCTGCGGACAGCGTCATCGCCTGGCACCCGGGCCTTCGCACTCAGCACCACCCAAAGGCTTTCCAAGTTACAGAGAAGAGAGGAGGTTAGAAGGGCAAATTTAAAGAGAGAAAATGAGTCAGAGCCGTGGAGGGAGAGAATTATAAATAGACGGAGCATCACCAGCAGTGGAGTTCTATCCAAATAAGGAACTGCTCCGAGGCCCAGGTAGGAGGGGGAGAGGGAGGAGAGAGCAGGGAGCTGACGCAAGAGAGCCCATTAGGGTGGGACTCTGACCACCTGCAGAACAAACTGGTTTCTCCCAAAATAAAGCAACATGAGGAGCCGAGGATCACAGACCACAGAACAAGAGCTAAAGGGACCTGGGCAGAAAATTAATAGACCCCATGCTCATTTCTCTCATATCGCCCTCTTTGCCGGCTCCACGGGGATTCATTCGTATCTTAAATATACTTTCGTGATCCACGATCCCATCACCGGTGAGGAAACCGCACACGACAGGCGCACGAGGTTCTCTGACGGGTCCCCCGCGGCAGAGGTGCGGAGAGGGCAGCCAGGTCTCCAGGAGCCCCTCCCCACCTTCCCAAGGCCACTCAGCCCCCCCGGGGTGCCAGGCCCTGTCTCCAGCCTCTGAGCAGCCCCCCCCCCAACCCTGCACGCCACGGCCACCGCCGCAGCATCGTCCCTTCCCAGCTCGGTTACGGTCTGGCCCCCAGGCGGTTTCCTTAGGGAGGAGCCTACATCCCACCCAACGGACCACCGTCCCGCTCAGGTGCCTCACGGAGCCAGGCTCCTTTACTTCGGGGTCCCTGTCTCCATCCGAGTGCGGCAGTTGCTAGCAGGCGGCGTTGCCCGTTGCCTGTCCACCCCCACAGCACCCCACCAGTTCCGTGACAGAGGGTGGGTGTCGGGGTTCGGGGCTCACTCAGGGCAGACAATGTCTCATCCACGGTGCCTGGGGGATCCTAAGTGCTCAGTGCGCATTTGTCGGGTGGCTTCATCTAACACTCTCGTGACCCAGCACAGGGCTCCCAGGATAACAGCGGGCGGGTCGCCTCATGTGCGTCTCACCCAAGGGACATGACTGTTATGGTCTTAGTTGCAAGATGTATGAAAACCATCATATTTTTTTCTTTTTCCTCTCTCTCTTCTTTTTAAGACAAGAACACATATGCACATAGGACAGAGTCCCAGGCACCACCTTATCCTGCACCAGCACCGGCAGAGAAAGCCAACGTGAAGGTCCTGAGGATCGTGACACGCTAGGTACTCGCGGACAGCGGGCTCTGCACCACCTGTTCCACAAAGAACTAGAGTCAGGAGCGGAGTCTCTGGCTGACACTGGTTTTACAGAAATCCAGAAAGAGGAGTTTGGGGGCACCCATGCCGCCCGCACAAACCTAAGCTGGCAGATGGATGGGGAACCGCGGAACCAGCCCACAGGGGTCCGGGCGGCCTCTGCAGAGCGCTCGGCACAGCCTCCTCCAAAAGCCGGGTTAACAAGTTACCCATTAGCACGAACGCAAAGAAACACTTTGATTTAATTAAAAAAAAAAAAAAAAAAAAAGGATCTACTTAGTTGAGGGGCAGCTGGGTGGCCCAGCCAGCTGAGTGTCTGCCCTCCGTCCAGGTCACGGGGCTCCAGGGCCCCGGGGCCCCACGGCCAGCAGCCCCCACGCTTCTCCCTGCCCCTCTGCCCCACCTACGCGTGCTCTCCCGCTCTGTCTCTCAGGCCAACTCCCCCACCGACCCCAGGGCAGGCAGGGCTCAGTCTCAGGACCCGTGAGACCCCGACAGAGGCTGAAACCAAGGGCAGGACACCTAACCGGCTGAGCCACCCCGGCGCCCCAAGAATGACCTTTAAAATCGCAAAGTAGAAACAATGTTCAAACTACGAGCTGCTCTCTCTAAGTGCTGAAGGGGAACATGAAAGGATTGCACAGCCCCCTTCATTGGAAAAAGCCACTCGTATGAAATCTTATTGGGTTTATGATACTTTTTAATCAATTCCCCCGTTATTTAGGTGACCCATTCAGGTATTTGAGCACAACGCTTCCTGAGCGCCCCCTGTTTACAGGCAGTGTTCTGGGTTCTGGGGAAACAGTGAAAAACAAAGGAGGGGAAACCTGTCTCGTCCGTGGAACATGCACTGTCGTCGGAAACAAATCGCAAACAAGACAAAGTATAGAGTATGTGAGGCAATGATCATCAGGAAGACGAAAAAGTAAAGCACCGCCAGGGGCTGTGAGATATTAGAGAGGGCAGTTATTTCTGGGGCAGGACGGGACAGGGAAGGCTTCTCTGTGAATGGGACTTTCAACCTCGTTTTAATTCAGCCAGAAACACAAGTGCTTCCAGGCAAGGCGACCCTGAGTAGGGCCACGGTGTCCCCACGACACCGCACAGCCCCTCTGTCCTGCTGCCATAGCTTGGGTTTCCAGTCCACCCCACCTCAACCCAAGTGACGCATCATCCTTCCAAACACACTGAAACATCACCTCCAGCAACATGCCCTGGGACACCCGAAAGGACCCTTCTTTGGGCTCCCGATGTCTTGTGCTCACCCGGCAGCATAACTCTCTGGCCATCACTGCAACGACACCCCCCCCCCACACACACACACACCCACATACACGGATGCACACACACCTGTAACTAAGAACACATTACAGGGCCGCCTCGGCGGCCCCATCGGTGAAGCCAGAGACTCTTGATTTCCACTCAGGTCATGATCTCAGGGTCCCGGGAGACAGCCCTGCATAAGGCTCCGTGCTCAGCGCACAGTGTGCTTGTCCCTCCCTCTGCCCCTACCCCACCCCACCTCACCGCCCCACCCCCGGCTTTAAAATAAATACATAAACCATTAAAAAAAGAATACAGTTGGGCAGCCCGGGTGGCTCAGTGGCTTAGCACCTGCCTTTGGCCCAGGGCGCGATCCTGGAGACCCGGGATCGAATCCCACGTCGGGCTCCCGGTGCATGGAGCCTGCTTCTCCCTCTGCCTGTGTCTCTGCCTCTCTCTCTGGGTCTCTCATGAATAAATAAAATCTTAAAAAAAAAAAAAAAAGAATATAGTCGTGGCTACAATTACTATGTACAGAGACTATGCATACATGATGGTATGGACTCTGACATACTCTTATTTATTCTACTTGGAGAGCGTTTGAAGACTTTTTAGTAATTTCTGCAGAGTTAACATTCAGAAAGTGACAAAGCCAAACTTCGGACTTCTGGAGAGTGCATCTCGAGGGCTTGCTCTTCCTCTGCACTCAGCTGTCTAGCGATAGAGTGAAAACACACGGATCACGGGAGGGTGCACGTAAAGCTCTGAAAAGCCGATCGCTCAAAACCCGGCTCTGCCGTGAGCTTGAGCACAGCCCAGGGTGCTGAGGCCCCAGCCCAGCGATCACAGGAGGGCCTTTAGGACAGCGGGTATGGTCCTACGTGACGGATGCTCCTCAGCCTGGGGGAAGCTCGGCAATGAAGTGGCTTGCAGCTGGACACGGGAGAGCGTGCACGGAGACAGAACACCTGAAGCACCGGTGGGCACCTTGATGCGGATCCTCCTCTCCCCCAGCCTGACTCAGAATCTGAAGCCGTCACCCGAGATGTAGTTCTGGCTTCGCTACGACCCAAGAGCCTCAAACCCGAAGCTACAATATTTCAGGAGCAATGTTCTTTAAGGGGAAATATGTAGGATTGGAAATGTTTGCTGGAATTTCTTCATAAAATTAGTTCGACTGATTTAACAGTTGAGCTGGCCAGGATAGAGAAGAGAGAAAGAGCTAATTCATAAAAAATAAAATAAAATAAAATAAAGTAAAATAAAATAAAATAAAATAAAATAAAAAAGTAAAATAAAATAAATAAAATTAAATTAAAATAAAATAAAATAAAACAAAATAAAATAGTCATAAAGACTCAGGGGTGTTTTGGCCACTTCAAAGTCTTAGGGTTCACATGTGACATTTCTGTCACTCGAGCAAGAATTTTTTGAGCATTACTAAATCACAAATCGATGCTAAATGCCTGGTTGTTTGCTTCCAGTTCTATCACTTAATTGAAAGAACAGAGTTAAAATTAGTCATCAGACTCCTATGAATCCAAAACAAACCCCAATTTAATTACCTTTTCTATTCAGACAAATATGGAAAGTTCTCCTGGGCATAGCATGTTCAGTTATTTATATTATATAAGATACTATTTGCAGTCATATACTTCCATAAAGAATCAACTAATAGAAACGGTAAGAAAATACTCAATTACACATGCATGAGCCTGTAGATCCAGAATTTCCTGTGGTAGGAAAACGAACTGCCTGGGGGCTGGCTCAAGTTCTAAATATCCAGGAGGGAGGACTTTAGGGACTCTGAATTCAATATTCAATACTTCCTTTAAAAAAACAAAAGGTTGAGCTTTACTATTTATTATTTGCTTTTTAAAGGTTTTATGTTTAAGTAATTTCTGCACCTGATGTGGGGCTTGAACTCACAACCCTGAGATCTAAGCGGCTCACGTCCTACGACCGACTCAGGCATCCCCGTAGGCAAGAACTCTTGAGTGCAAATTATGGTTCAAACACGTGGAGCTCATCTCAAAAGCATAACAGGATACGGTGGGTAAGATCATGGCCTTGGGAATGCCCAACGCGATTCAAACCCCGAGCTCTTCCCAGCTCTCTGCTCTTGCTTTACCGATCCTCCTAAGGCTCACGGCTGCCGTACTTAAAACACAAAAAGAGCATCATGCTGGTCAAGACGCCCGTATTCAAAGCCCACTGGGCCTGAGGTGTTTGGCAATTGAGCAGCTTTCACACCAAGACACACATTAAGGCACGTACACCGCACGGCGAGGAGGAGCAGGACCGTGACCACGACGTCAGTACGACTGGGCCGCGGCCTGTGTTCCAGCACGGTCGTGGCAATGGGACGCGCTAGGTCTACAAACAACCTCAAGTCTGCTACCTGAGTTTGTATCAGGCAAAGCAAAAAAAAAAAAATAAATAAAAAAATAAAAATAAAAAACAAAAAAACACAAAACAAAACAAAACAAGAAAAACACCAAAAAACCCACAACAGCAACAACAACAACAACAAACACACTTTCGGAGATTTTTGTATTTTAGACACATTGATAAAGGTCTTCAGACCTATTTTACACATATGATTGGTGTACGCACGTATGTACGTATATGCACACAAACACACACACACGTATATGCAGAAACAGGAGGGCAAGCTATTGCTAGTGCTAGGATCAAGATCAAGTAAGGTGGTGCCCACCAGGTGCCCCCATGGTACTGGCCAGGATGGGCCACACACTCAACGGGGGCGGAGATCATGGTTCTGGTCTCGGATATATACTCCCGTGTGCCTAAGAGAGGGCCTGATGAATCCTGGTGATTGCTGGCATCCCCTCATGCAGGCTTCCCGTGTCCAAGCAGACCAACTACATGAGGTGAGAAGACAGTCCTTGGAGGGTCTCCAATTGCCTCGCAAGACAGCGAGGTGGAGGTAGGAGGGCCCTCGCAAGTTCCCAGCAAGACACAGAGAGTTAACCCACGTCTTGATGATCAATATTCAATGCTCTTCCTATTTTTCTTTTAAATCCCTGCTTTTGGGAAATGAGTACCATTGGCCCGGTTCACTTCTTAATCTAGACCTCGGTGTCCATCGAAAGATGAATGGAAAAAAAAAAAAAAAAGAAAGATGAATGGATAAGGAAGCTGTGGTCTCTGTATACACTGGAATATTCCTCAGCCATTAGAAACGACCAATACCCACCATGTGCTTCGACGGGATGGAACTGGAGGGTATGATGCTGAGTGAAGTAAGTCAATCGGAGAAGGACAAACATTATATGGTCTCATTCATTCGGGGAATATAAACAATAGTGAAAAGGAATAAAGGGGAAAGGAGAAAAAATAAGTGGGAAATATCAGAAAGGGAGACAGAACATGAAGACTCCTAACTCTGGGAAACCAACTGGGGGGGTGGAAGGGGAGGAGGGCGGGGGGTGGGGGTGACTGGGTGACGGGCACTGGGGGGGCACTTGACAGGATGAGCACTGGGTGTTATTCTGTATGTTGGCAAATTGAACACCAATAAAAAATAAATTTATTATAAAAAAAATCTAGACAGGAAAATCAGCCAGTGCAGGCGAATACTCGGACTCCTCCTATGATGACGGTGTGGGAAGCCTGTGAACGCTTCGGAGGGACAACCACGTGAGCGCCAATAACCAGTGGTGTGATCTCGGGGGGACCACTCCCCTACACAAGGAAGGTTGGTCTAACCTGCCGACAGCAGCACAAGTGCAAACCCGCCCGCACACAGCCCCGTATGAAATTCCTTCTGCACACCTCTGACCCCATCGGACACCGAAGGGCTCGTCTCCTACTGCAAACTTCACTGAACCACGGCACGCAGCTCTGTGAAGCGCGCACGCCAAGAACTTCCCGTTCTGCATCCCGGTTAATAACTGAAACAACAAGCCACGAACAAAACTGAAACCAAAAAAGGAGACAAATCTTCCTCCAACGGGAAGCTGCGTGGCCTCAAAACAAAATGCAACAGATGACGTCTTAGGACCTGAGGCCACAGAAATTCCGAGTGAACAGAAACGTACGGACGCTCCAGCCAGAGGGCAAGTCCGGCTGGCACGCACGCCCCGGGGGGAAAGGGGGGCAGAGGCCCAGCTGAGCGCGCCTGAGCACGTGCTGGCACCTGAAGGGGGACGGGGCGGGGAGCGGGCCTTCGGCGAGGTCACTGCACACACCTGAGGCCGTGGGGCTGCCCGTACCCCCGAGGGGCCCAGGCTAACTGCACCAGCCGCCGGGCCAACGGGCCACAGCTACGTGCCACCGGGTGGGCCGAGTCCGATGTCACAGACCTAAGAAGGAGAAGCAGACCCCGAAATCGGGATCTTAGACACGCAGCTTACCCGGCCAACGAGAATCGGTTCAGGTCCAGAAAACTCCTCCAGGACAAACATTTGATTCCAAACCCAGCCTCTCTTGGAGCGGTTCAAAACCCGCTGCTCGTCACTCAGCCGGCTGGGTTCCAGAGGGGGCCCGCCCAGGAAGACCGGGGCCGGGCCCGTGGGAGCCGCAGGAGCGCAAGGGGGCAGCGCCATCCATAGTACCAGGAGCGGGGTCCAGAGATCCAAGGGCATCCCCGCGAGCCGCTCGGGCATGGTCCCGCCGCCACCGCCGGGGCAGGCGCCCCACAGCCCGACGACTACTTGCTGGGGCTCCGGCCCGCAGCCATCCAGCTCACCGCGCCGCGCCCAGCGTCCACTCACAGCTCCGCGGCGGCCTTGGGCTCAGGAACCGGGCATCGCCTGGGCCGCTCCCCCAGCACCCCGATCCGCGGGCCTCCTGGCATCGAAGCTCCCTGCAAAACAAGGACGAGAGGGGTGAGGGTCCCGCGGCAGGGCCCCGGCTCGGGGCCGCCTCTGCAGAGCCCAGCGGTGGGGGGGCCTCTGAGGAATCACCACCCGTGGGCCCCCCGCTCGGTCAGGCCTTAATGGCCTTTCAGTATTTGCTCCGGGTCTACGCTGATCAAAACCCACTTAAGCACCAGAAGTTCTGTCCTTCCTCCCTGTTGCCCTCTCTTCCTTCCCTCCCCGTCACCATCCCTCCCTTCTTTCTCTTTTTGTGATGCAGGTTGGGGGACCCCTGGGGGCTCAGCGGCTGAGCATCTGCTTTGGGTCCAGGCGTGATCGGGGTCCCCGGGTCCAGTCCCTCGTCAGGCCCCCCGCATGGAGCCTGCTTCTCCCTCTGCCTGTGTCTCTGCCTCTCTCTGTGTCTCTCATGAATAAATGAATAAAATCTTCAAAAAAAAGTGTAACGCAAATTGGAACATGGGCCCTGTTGTATTCCCTTAGAGAACGCAAGTGCCTGCCTGCCTTCCACCCGTCCTTCCTTCCTCCCTCTTCCCCTTCCTCCTTCCTCTTCCCCTTCCTCCTCCCTCTTCCCCTTCCTCCTCCCTCTTCCCCTTCCTCCTCCCTCTTCCCCTTCCTCCTCCCTCTTCCCCTTCCTCCTCCCTCTTCCCCTTCCTCCTCCCTCTTCCCCTTCCTCCTCCCTCTGAACCTTCCTCCTTCCTCTTAACCTTCCTTCCTCCCTCTTCCCCTTCCTCCTCCCTCTTCCCCTTCCTCCTCCCTCTTCCCCTTCCTCCTCCCTCTTCCCCCTCCTCCTTACTCTTACCCTTCCTCTCTCTGTCTCTCTCTCCCTCTCTAATGTAAAGATGGTTCCTAGTTCACTCTCTGCTGAGCTATGTGAAGACACTAGCCTCTAATGAGTAATTAAAAATATATATACTTAACACGAGACTGGGAAAGGAAAGTTCCCGTATCTACAGTCCTAGCTGCCACAAGGCATCAGGAGGGACGGTCCCGTTCAGGGTACAGGATGCAATTCTGTGCCACGATGCTAATAAAGAGTGAATAAAATTAGAATGCTCCCAGAGAGAAACTCGGTAATGTCCAGCATGTACGCTGTAATCAGGATGGTGTCAGGGCTCCCATTCTAAATGTACAGTTGAACAGGAGATTTAAATTATGAAAAGCTCCTCTGGGAATGAAATATGGTAAAAATACAATTTCCAATTGAGGAGATCCAGAAAGGGATGGGCAAAAAAATCCCCCATTACCTGAGGTGTCAAATACATTTTTTGCTTACCTTCAGCATGGCAAAATGTGTTTCCTCCCTCTCAAAAAAAAATTGTTTTTAAAGAAATAATGCTCACTGCAGATCCCAGGGAGAAGCCTTGCCAAATTAGATTAAACGGGAAAATAATTCTTCAAGACACCACCGGGACGGGTTGGGCTCAGGGAATCTGTAACGGGGTAGGGAACCTTTGGCCTCCAGGTCTTGGGCCCGGCATGGCGCAGGGCAGGATTGCAGCAACGTCTGGAACACGGGTCAGGGCTGGGGCGCAGGCAGCTGCAGGCGGAGCCAATGGGCCTCAGATGCAGGCTGCCTCTGCTCTGACCCAGCTGGGGACCCGGGGACGGCCCCCTTGCATCTGCGGGTTGGGGCCCCCCTGCATCCCCGGCCCTGGGCCCACCTGCATCCCCGGCCCTGGGCCCACCTGCATCCCCGGCCCTGGGGCCGCCTGCATCCCCGGCCCTGGGCCCTCCTGCATCTGCGGGTTGGGGCCCACCTGCATCCCCAGGCCTGGGCCCCCCTGCATCCCAGGCCCTGGGCCCCCCTGCATCTGCGGGTTGGGGCCCACCTGCATCCCCAGGCCTGGGCCCCCCTGCATCCCCGGCCCTGGGCCCCCCTGCATCCCAGGCCCTGGGCCCCTCTGCATCCCCGGCCCTGGGGCCGCCTGCATCCCTGCCTGTGCTTTCAATAGGAAAGTACAAGAGGCAAGAGCACCGTCCCATCCCTCCCCTGGAGCTGCCACGCACAGAGGACCAGCTGTCCCTAAAGCAGATCTCCATCAACACCTCTCTAGGTCCAGCGCAGAGCAGACCTCCGCAGGCCTCAAATTTAAAGCCAACCAAAGCTTGCAAGCTCTGCATGAAAAGACCTCAAAGTATTCATCTCTGTCTGACTTGCCAGGACCACCTACTTATCTGAGCAGCCTTTGCAGCGGGGCCACCGCGGGCCCTGACCTGTCCCGCACAAGCGGCCGGGACGAGCCGCGGGAACACCCCAGTAGCTGCGTGGCCTGTGTGGGGGCAGACAAGCCTGGGTCGGGACCCCAGCGCGCCCCACTTGCTGCCCCGGTCGTGATGGATGCCACTTAGCTCTCTGAGCTCCATCGTCCCTTCTGCAACACGGCGGCAGTAATTCCCACTTCCCTCCGGGCCCCAGGGTGAGTCAGAGCCCAAAGTCCTGGAAAACAGCGGGAACACAGTAAGCACGCCCCCAGCCGTGGCCCTGTGGTTTTCCTAAGTGGGACTGGGAGGGTGGCGGGGACAGGCTCCCTGCCCTTGGGAGGCAGAAAACAGAAAGTCAAATGCCAGAGTCGAGGGTTAAGCTGTGTGGCCTCTACAGGAGGAGCACCCAAGGCACAGGCGTGACATGGGGCACTCACAGGTCTTCCAGCAGTGGTGTAAGTGGGTGAAGGTGGTGCTGGGGGCATGGGAACGTGGAACTGATCCTGTCCCTGCAGCCTCAGCCCAAACACTTCTCAAGGAAAAGGGTCAGGGGTGCCTGGGGGCTCAGCGGGGAGCGGCTGCCTTCGGCTCAGGGCGTGACCCCGGGGTCCCGGGATCCAGTCCCACATCGAGGTCCCTGCATGGAGCCTGCTTCTCCCTCTGCCTGTGTCTCTGACTCTCTCTGTGTCTCATGAATAAATAAATAAAATCTAATAAAAAAAAAAGAAAAGAAAAAAGAAAAGAAAAAAGAAGAAAAAAGAAAAGAAAAGAAAGAAAAGAAAAGGAAAGGAAAGGAAAGGAAAGGAAAGGAAAGGAAAGGAAAGGAAAGGAAAGGAAAGGAAAGGAAAGGAAAAGGAAAAGGGCCTGTTCTCTGCAAGCACAGCTTGTGTAGGACAGAGCAGCCCTATTCGGGGCTCAGGGCCACACGTGGCCTTCCTGGGCGGTGGGTGCGGAGCCCAGCCTCCGGGGGCCTGAGGTCGACTTGCCGGCTTTGCATCGGGGGCCACCCCCCCACCCCCCCGCAGAGCAGCAGCAGCCTCACAACGTGGGCCCACCTGGCCGGCCCTGAGCATTCAGAGGGGTCACCTCGTTCAAGCAGCGCGGAAGGCCTGGAACCTACAGCTCTTTTTAAATTGTGCCACATACTCTGCAAGTCGACGGGGCCTCTGCTCTGCTGTTAGCGGTTCTGGGGCAAGAAAACTCCTTTCCGCTTGACACGCGCGCCGCTTGTGTCCTCCGCTGGCCCCGAGGGTGCCCAGCACGGGATGAATGCAATGGGGGTTGGCTCTGCAGCTGAGCCCAGCAGGCTCGGGCCGGCAGCGACCACTGGCCCAGGTGCTGAAGTGATGGCACGTTGTGACTTCGCCCCGGGCAGCCAGAGGTCACAGGCCATGAGGGGTCCCCGTGCAGTGTCCACGGCCCAGGGCCACCAGGGCTCGTGCGGCCTGCCCAACACCGAAGCGCCCAGCCACCGAGGGACTTGCTGGGACGAGCGGACAAATGACCACCCCGGCAGGGAACAGCCCGTCATCTGCATCTAGGGATGAACCCAGGGTCCCCTGCGCTCACCAGCCCTTGCCCGGCAGCATAAGCCTGTGCCAGGCGGGCAGTGCCAGGTCCCAGGTCCCAGGTCCCAGGGCCCGGGCAGGTGCACAGCGTCAGTGCGGGACAGGGAGGCGAGGGAAGCCGCGCCTGGATGCTCATCCCGCAGCACCAGGGAAGGCTCCCCAGAGGTGGCGGCCGGCCGGCTCCAGGAGGCATCGCCCAGCCGCTGGGGCAGCTGTGCAAGGGCCTGCAGGTGAGGCCTCGGAGGAGCACGAGCACCGGCCCACCCAGGGCAGCGGCGGCCAACCATCCCCGGCGAGGCCGCCCATCCCCCGAGCCCTGCCCGACCCGAGCGCACCCTGATGGGTGGTGGGTGCCAGCGCCCCAACCCCAGGGCGGGAGGGGGTCCTGAGTACAGGGGCCCGGCGGCCGGACCAGGCAAGCCCCGCTCACTGGCACTCCTCACCTCCGGGGACGGGAGGACGGGCTCCTGTCCCGCAGCTGCTGCGGAGGTCAGGAGTCGCCCCAACGCCGGGGACACCCCCTCACCCACACCAGCCTCCCGGCCGGACGTGGAGGACCCGCACACACCCCGGCACCCCGGCCGCCCCTGCGCCCTCTCCCATCCCCTGTACTGCTACCCAAGGTCCTGGTTATTCCTTCAGTGCCCATTCCAAAGTGGGGAGCCAGAGCCGCTGGTTACACGGAGATGCACAGTGGGCACCTAGGAAGCGTTTGGGTGGTGGGTTTTTAAAGACCTTATTTATTTATTCCTGAGGGACACACAGAGAGAGAGGCCGAGCCCCAGGCAGAGGGGGCAGCAGGCTCCCTGCGGGGACCTGACGCGGGACTCGATCCCGGGACCCCGGGGTCCCGCCCTGGGCCGGAGGCAGGTGCCCCACCACCGAGCCCCCAGGCACCCCGAGTCATGCACGCACACGTGCCCACACACGGCGAGTCACCAAGAAACACTAGCACGTGCACACACGTCGCAGGAACACGCGCAGCTCCCCGGGCCCTTGAACCTGCTCCCCAGGGGACCGTGATGGGAGCGTCACTCTGCGACCATCGTTCCCATCTCAGGGAGACACAGACTGAAACACAGAGAGACGCTATCTTAAGTGATGCTTTATTCGCACTTGATCAGATACTGTCAAAGCCTGAGGTCACTTCTCTGGGAAAAAGGAAGAGCAGCAGAGCTTAGAGGCAGAGGCACGCTGTTACACATCTCAGTGGGTCTCAGACAAAAAAGAAAAAAGGATGCTTGGTTCCCAATTTCCATACTGTAAATACTCGCACCGATTCCAGGCCCTCCGTGTGGCCACTAACGAGTTGTGGCAGTTCCTGAAAACCTACCCAGCGGCTCCCGTAAACCTAGCACTAGCCCCCCCGACGCCCCTGGGGGCGCTTCTCAGCCCTAACGCGCACACTAATCACCTGGAAACACCGCTAAAGTGCAGATTATGACCCAGAAAATCTGGGGCAGGGCCGTGATTTTGTGTCTCCGGACCTCTGCCCCGTGGGGGGAGACGTGCTGCGGGCCTCGGGACCAGGGCTCGGCAGCCTGGGTGTGAGCAGATCAGCTCATCCCCCAGCCCAGGCCTCTCCCCGGAGACCTCACGGGATGCCCTGGTGGGTGCACGCGCTGCCACCGCCCCCTGCGCACAGGAGCACGGGCGTCTCAGACCCGGGGCCCCCGGCCGCCCCGCCGGGAATGAGTGCCCGGGATGCCCGGGATGCTCCGTGATGCCCCCCCCATTTGCACACTCCACGTGGGCCTCTCGCGTGCCCGGGGAAGGCGGGTCGCACGAGCGGGACCGGGGCTGCTGAGAGCCGGGCCTTCCTCCGGCGACGTCCCCTCAGAGAGCCTCGCTCGGGACAAAGGAGATTCCAGTGTGACGATCAGAGTCACACCACGGACACCGCGTGCATGGGGAGCCTGTGTCCTTGTGCTGATCGGAAAAGAGCTCGATGGGAACCGTCACCGTTATCAGGATTAAGGGCCATCGTGAACAGAGACTACACACCCCGACTGCGGGACTCCACGAAAGGAAGGAGACTCTGAGCTGGGTTGTAAAGCTTGGGTAAAAAAAAAAAAAAAAAAAAAAAATGTTTTTTTAGGTTTTCCAACCGCAGTACGTACGTCTGGCCAAGCGATGCACGTTATTATAATGCTGCGGCCCCGACACACCCAGATAGCGAGACGAAGGGGTTTTACAGCCTCTCTGGAGTTCTCGCAACTAGAGGAGTCTGGACTCGTCCCCGTGAGCCAATTCCTGCGCCGGGCAGCGTCCCGGCCGTGGACTCTTCCTTCCTTCACACCAGCACTTGAGACACGGGTCCCATCCCCCGCCGGCCCCAGCTCTGCGAGGTCAGCTCGCGCCGTCGATTCGGGAAATAACGTGGATGGAAGCTGTGAAGGGCCGGCCGCACACCGTGGGTGAAGCCCAAAATAAAAACGGGCTCTTACGGACACTTTAGGATCCAATCCAGCGGATGACTGTGGTTGACAGCAAATTAGGCTTTTATTATCCAGCGGGCTTAGTGGCCACGATTATTTCACAGAAGCAAAAGTGACACACAGGCCCGGAGAGTTTCCATTAGACGTGTTTCTGACCTTGAATTTAGAACCATTAGCAGGCGGCCTCAAAACACGAAAAATGCACAGGGCAGGGGGGGGGTCAGGGGGTGTCTCAGGAACACAGATGCCTGCGCTGCTCCGCGCGTGGCCCCCGGCGACTCACGCCAGGCTCTGGGGCACTCGGATACGACCGGCAGGGATATGTTTGGGGTTCCGAGGGGGGTGACACCTGCAGGTGTGCAGATGCGACTCAAGGGAGCTCTGCCTCCCAAAGCCTTTGGGATTCCCCGATCGGATTCCCTGGGCAGGGCAGGGTTCTGGATTTGTGGCTGGTTTCCTGTGCACCATGCGCCGCCCACCCCCCCAACACCATGGCCCTGCGGTGCCACACCGACTCCTCAACCCCGCTACTCCTCCATCCAGAAGCACGCATCATTTGCTAAACTTGCCACCCAGAATGCCTACCAAGCCCATCTGGCTCTGTGACCGACATGCTACTCTTTCCCCTTAAAGCCCCACAGGTTTTGGTGACCTTGGCTAACATAAATGCCTCCTCCTCTCCCAAGGGGTAAAACCTCATTCTTCCCATAGAAGCGCTTCTATTTGTTACAGAAATTTCGGCCCGGGGGGACCAGGTCTGTGACTAAGGCGAAGTCAAAATAAGACCCCTTTGCTAGTAACATAGATCCAGAAGTATTTATGAGAACTTTCTTGAAATCCTAAAGATCTCGAAGATACATAAATATTCTATTGGGCTCCCTTAAGGCACAACTAGACTGAGATCATCTCAAAAAAGATGAACACGAGGCCAGAAGTCTCGGGCCTCCTCTAAATCCCCCCTTCTCCTTTGGAAAGCCACATCCTTCATGGTCTTTAAATAATCTGCTCAAAACTTAATGGTCAGAGACCCAAGGAGTGAAAACCACCAAGGTGCCTGCCCTTTATTGGAAAGGGTCCTGGTGAGGATGGGAGCTCCAGTGGGTCAGAGGCCCGGCCCCAGGGCTCAGACTTCGGGTTCCCTCCCCGGCCTGGGCACCACATTCTCCCACCGCCCCTTGCCGGGAGCGACTTCAGGACCTCAGCCTGGAAGGAGGCAGGCATTGTGCAGACCACCCGGACTGACCAGGTGCCTGACCCCATGGGACCTCTAGATAAAACCCTGAGCTTCTCGCAGGGAGGCGTGCAGATGTCCCCACCCTGGGGGCACCCGAGGGAGAGGCTCACTATGTGAGCACATAGTGCCCTCGTGAGCTACAACTGCCACCTACCAGCCTGCCTTTCCTTGGTCACTCGCTGCCCGGCGCGTCCGGGGCCAGCTTCCAGGCCCACCCCAGGGATTCCCAGGGACCCAAGAGCCTCTAAATCACAGCAACCGGCAGACATCACCCCCACCCTTG
This sequence comes from Canis aureus, assembly GCF_053574225.1. NCBI lineage: Eukaryota > Metazoa > Chordata > Mammalia > Carnivora > Canidae > Canis > Canis aureus. Next base: position 2,554,473 of record NC_135613.1, read on the forward strand.
GCCGAGGGAGGCTCCGCGGCGCCCTGGCAGAAAGCACGGAGTCCGGTGTCAGGAGTGGCTCGAGCCACCGTTCCCTCACTCCCAACAGAGGGGGACGCGGATCTCAGTGGGGGTAGACGAGAGAACAGGTGCTCTGCGCTCCATACTCTAACCTGAGGGGTCGTGGGAAAATCCCATAAGCTACCTAAAACTCTACGCTGCAGCAAGAACAGCTACTATTTATCAACTATTCCATGTGCTTTACAAAGACTCTTGATTTCTTTTTTTTTTTTTTTTTTAAGTATCTTATTTCAATTTCTTGCTGTGTAGGTCACTAGAGAAACTCCCAGGATTCTATTTAGACAGGTCAATAAAAGAATTTCTCATTCTCGTTTCGTGGTTTAAGTGACAGTTACCATGTTGGATATGAATGACGCCTTTCATAAACAGCTTTCCCTACCCACAACTAACACACAATTAATGACTTCAAATAGTTTTATTAAGCTTCTAAAGGGCAGTATTTTTAGCCCCTTCCCAAGAGCCAACCATGTCTCCTTCCATGGAACACGTGGCATTGCCCTTCACTGTTTTCTGCTGAGGGGACAACGCACAAGCCTTCAAGATCCACGTGGATCCCAACCATGAAAACACGGTCCGCTACGTCGTATCGTACAACAGCACCACAACCCAGTTTTAATCACTCAATGACAAACATTTCACTGGCTAGATACTTTCAAAAAAAAAAAAAATCCCATTGCATTCCATACTCATCTACCTTCTTAAGGAAATGGCCCAAATAGGGAGTCCCTACCGACCCAGGGATGAGGCCAAAATGATTCCTAAACGCCATTCAGGAAGCTTCTGAGAGAAGATAATCTAAGTAGAGATTGGGTTCAGGTAGCGCCTTCCTCCAAAAGCGTTCAACAAATGTTTTCCGTTTATTTTAATGAATTTCAGCACTACTATGATGGCTAAGAATTAGAACCTCTCCCTTCTTAAGTAACGTGGAAATGATTAAAATCAGGCGTGTCACATAACCGAGGCCACGGAGCCTGTGATACTGAAACTGAAATGCAGCCCAGTGTCCCGGCCTGATAGGTCAAGACCCTGCCAGCTGGATTATAGTGCGTAGTAGCCACCCTCACGAGGGCATCCTACTGTCATCCTTTCATGTTGCAAAGACTTTCTAGCTTAAGAACCACCCACTGACACTATCACCAGGAACTACGGACGCCGATGACGGATGGACAGACAGACAGCAAGCAATCACGTAACAAAAATAATATTGAGATATAACGCAGAATGCATAGGTGATGAAAACCAATTAAAATGCTCATACGGATTCTAACTAACCATCTGCAGGATACTGTTCTATACTATCTTCCCCTACTACATGTTGGTAAGATGCAAAAAGAAGACAAACACAAGTATGTCTTCCCATTCGACCAAAATAGGTACACATTTTTTTTTTTGCATTTTTGAGCATCCCCAATACGAAGATGGAGGTACCTGAGCACAGAAACCTAAACTCTGTTTGTCAGGGTGCAACATCAATAGAGAAATAAGGATTGGGATGCATCCTTGTAATTTTCATATCAAATTCTGGAGAGGAGTTTGCACGCATAAGAAAAGCATTCCCTTATGATATCTCTATCACCCCCTCGTCTGCTTATTTTGTGTTATTTGTGTCACATCAGGAACCCGATAATCTTATTTTACGCATTAATCTACCTACGAAGAAACAACGTGTTACAACCTTATAGCACGTTACAGAACGTGAACATACTGTGATGACATTTTCACTTAATAACATACACAGAAAGAATAAGATTCCGCTTAATAGTCCTTTGCAAATATATTCAACATGCTTAAAATATAAATAGATCCACAGAAAGACCTCATCATGGAAAACATATTATTTTCCTGCGTGTACACGTGAGTGCCAGGGATCCTGCTGATAATATAGAGGAGCACGGAACTGTCGTCTAAGACACCCAGACTTCAGTTCACGTGAGGTTAATGTGGACTGTTCCAGTCAAATATAAAATAGACTGAAGAGAGGCAAAGGAGGGAGAGAGAGAAGGAGCAAAGAAGGCAAAGCCCTTCCCTCAGTTATTTGATACATCCCCAACAAGGGAAGGTGTGGACACCGAGTCACACATGTGACACTTCCATAATTTATTTTCCCCCATAAAACACAGCTTTACAGCCCACACAGTTTAATAGCATTTTCGATATAAGTCTGGTCTTGGAAGGATTCTCCTCTTCTCAAAGCTGAATTATGCCGCTTTTATGTTCCCATATTATTGAACAAATGACTTTGAGGGAGAAAAAAAAATGCTTTGTGGAACATGAACAAATTGATTAAAAAAAAAAAAAAAAGAGGAGTTCTATCTAAAGATCAACCTAGGAGAATTTTTGCAATGTCTGTAGAGAAGACTGAGGTAGACAAATACTGGACTTTGGATATGATCGTATCCCACCCCTCCCAGCCTTTATTGAGAATCCTGTAGTAGACAGGGAGGGCTAACTTGCTAATTGTCGATGCATCGAACAAATGTATCCCGAGCACCGACTCTGGGCTTAGCCCTCCACGAAGCAACATCCCGGTGGGCGGGTCTTTGGCAAAAAGGGTAGCAAAGTATGAAGGTTCCGAATACAAGTGCTACTGTTTCATGACGCTTTCCAAAAAGATAGAAAAACCACATCTATGTATTTCTACAAACTAATAGGACTTAATAGCAAGACTTCTAAAGGCAAGAAGATGGATGGTATTTATGATAAGGAAGAGCATATGACATTTAAAACTCAGGAAATAAAAGCTTGGGACATGATAGAAAAAGGAAACAGTGTTGGCCCTGGTGTTTTGCCACGAAGTCGCACTGGAGATTTCGCTAGAGGCAGCATATGGGAGAAGCGGCTGAATGGCATCCCTTGAACTTATTTCTTTTCTGACCTTTTGAAGTTGCCAGGTTCAACTCATTTTCTCCTCAGGGTTATATCTGAAGCAGGTTCCAGAGGCAAGAACCAACAGTTCAGCAGAAATATACTGCTCATCACAACTTTCGATGGGAACTGAATGACAGAAGACTAATAGCTCTTTGGTTAATTGAGCCCCACGAGTTCAGATGACAGCCTTGTCCCATCAAAATATCATTCTATTCCACAAAGATACAATTATGGGATTGTGGTGAAAAAAAAAAAATCCAGCACGACATTTTTTTTTTAAGTGGTCAATATACAGATTTAGGAAGCCAGGAGGGGAAATCAAACAATCTAAGGCAGACGAAATGGCAAAGGGAACATAATAAAACTCTAAGATTAGACTTGAACCAGCAAATGAGTTAGTTGGGCACATTCTGAGGGTTTTCTAGAAGTTTTGTGTATCTGTGTGCATATGTGCTCACTTCCGAGGGTGAGCGTGCACCACACACGGCACAGAGCAGCAAGGACCAGCCGTGCTTTAATCCGGACACTCCGTAGGTGTTGCATAATATACCAAAGTTAGGAGCCGTCTCCTAAACTGAAAAGCAAAATCAGTGCATTGTGGCTATGAAAGCAACAGTGCTGCAACCAAAGGGGGGGAAAAAAAGCCTTCTTCCTGCTTCTCTGAATAACTTTGTAAGCAATATAAAATGACTGAAGCCACCACCAACAGCATCACTGAGCACAGGATTTTCAGAAGAAAGTCTTGAGACTTTGGACTCCATCCATAATTAAAAGGCTACTCTGATTATGCCTGTTCCCTGATTTGTCAAATGAGAGGCTGTGCTGATGGGCCAGGAAAGCGTGGTCGGAAATATAAATTGAATGTCATTTTACCCCTGAAAAGCTTCTGGTTTTGCATGTAGAGTTTGCTCAGACTGGAATGTTGATAAAGCCGCGAGGTGTGCCACCTGGAGTAGGAGAATGAAGGTTTGTTTTGTGTTTGTTTGTTTGTTTGTTTGTTTTTCCCTAAAAGCCTTAGTTGCCTTACAAGGTTTTCTGAACGATGGGTGACGTAGGGATTCTAACTCTCCTATCTGTCATCGCTCCTTTCTCTTCACCAGTGCCATGAGCGGCACCTGGAAAGCAAAGCCCTGAAGTACAGTCTTGAAAAGAACCGTACCCTCATTCTTTGGAGTTCCCTTGCTTTGCTCCCAAATCCGATGCTCCCTGCAAACCAGGAATCCCAGACCTTAAATCTGTGCACAGTTTACAAGGAAGCGTTGTACCACGAGTGTGCTCACACGGCAGCCTTTACAAATGCTGTCTCACGTGCTCCCTTCCATCCTGCTGAGCATGTTTTATGGGTTGTTTGTTTTTTCCACCGAGCACAGCACCGCTGGCTCAAGCGAGTTCAGGACTGGCCTAGGGGATGCCTTAGAGGAGTTGTCAGGCCCCGAGTGCTACAGAACGCCCCGATAAAGTCACTTTCTGATTAAAGACCTCCTTTCCTTTGGAGCTGGTGTGTGTCAAGCAGGCATAAAGGGGCCGCTCTTCTAGCGAGGGCTGCTATGACATTGTTCATCAAAATCCAGAACACTTCCAGGAACTCAAAACATGCAACCTGGGCACCAAACACGCAGGCAAAAAAAATGGTAAGAGATTTACCCGGCTGATATCCCGAGAGTCTGGGGAGACTGTGGACTTTAAAGCGGAAGTGGTTTTTAAGAGTAATAATGACTGGAAATCCGAGCTCCAGATTGGGGGGGGGGATTAAAAGTTTCAATATCAGCATCACAGCCCGCGCTTCGGAGAACGTTAGCCACAGTCCCTAAGGTATAGGGTATCCTGCGAGCATCACCTGCGCAGGTAGTCATGGGGGGCGGGTGGGGGGGGAGGATGGAGCAGCCCCGGAGGCAGCGATGCCCCCAGTCGCTGGAGCAGCTCTTCTCGGTTTTCAGAGATTCTTCCCAACTCCAAGCCCTCCCCAGAGTCCAGGGGGAGGAAATGCCCATATTACACACACACGTATGTATCTCAAAGGTGGCTTAGAGCCCTGCAAGTGCTCCAGCGTGCAAGGGCCGTGTGACCGGCAGCTTCAAGTCCGCTAAGGCGGAATCACGGAATCTTATCATTCATTGGGCCGGGCGGACCCAGCAGGTCTTCCGGCCGCGGAGCTCGGGGGCTGCAGCACGTGCCTGGACCGCGCGGTCTCGGGGAGCCGCCTGAGCGGGAGGGGCGGGGAGGGGCGGGGAGGGGAGGGACGGGCCCTCCGAGAGCATCGTCCCCGGCGGCCACGGCCCGGTGGGCGCCCCCGAGCCCCGCGCCCCGCGCCCCGCAGGGTCCCCGCGAGCCTGGGCGCAGCAGGGCCGGGACCTGGGGCGCTCGCAGCGGGCGCGGGCGGCGGGAGGCCGGGCAGCCGGCTCCGGCATCTTACGTAAAGCTCTGCCCACGGAGACTTTCCCAGTTGGAGAGCTCCCACCGCGGGGCCGGGGCGCGGGCGCGGCGGGGCGGGGGCGGCTGACCGCAGAGGCCGAGGCCCCCAGCCCGGTCCCCGCACCCCCCGCCCCCGCCCTCCAGGTCCCCCCAGCCCGGCTCCCCGCAGCCCGGTCCCCGGTCCCCGCACCCGGTGCCCCCAGCCCTGCACCCGGTCCCCGGTCCCCGCAGCCCGTCCCCGCAGCCCGGCTCCAGGCATCCCGGTCCCGCACCCCGACCCCGCACCGCGTCCCCGCAGCCCAGCCCAGTCCCCCCAGTCCGCCCAGTCCCCGCACCCCGGCTCCCCGGTCCCCGCACCCGGCCCCCGCAGCCCGGCTCCAGGCGCCCCAGTCTCCCCGGTCGCGCCCCCGCCCCCCGCCCCCCGCCCCCCGCGGGGTCCTGCTCACCGCGCGGCCAGGACGGGACCCGCAGCTCCGCCAGGGACGTGGGCTCCGGCTCCTACCGAGGCGGCCCCGGGCGAGGAGCGGCGTGAAGTTGCAGCCCCCCGCCCCCCGCGCCCCTGCCCCCCGCGCCCCTGCCCCCCGCCCCGCGCACTGAGCGGTCCGACCCCGCGTCTCCAGCAGCCCCGGCGGCGCGACGCTCGCTCAACGCGGTCCGGCCGCTCGCACGGGGCCCCCCGCAGCCTCTCCGCGCCCCGGGCAGGGCCGCCGACCCCGCGCTCCGAGGCTTCCCGGGGGGGGGGGCGGCCGCGGTCCCTGCGGGCGGGGGGTCCCGGCGCGTCTCGGCTCGGCGGCGGCCTGCGGAGCCCCGACCTGTTACGCGCGGCCGGAGCCGGAGCCGGAGCCGGAGCCCGAGCCCGAGCCCGAGCCAGAGCCCGGCGGGGGCGGTGCACGGCGGCGGGGAGCGCACCCCGAGGGCCCGGCGCCGCCACGCGGGGGTCCCCGGCTGCGACCTCGGCGGGCGCGGGGCGCGGGGCCTGGGGGGGGCGGGGGGTCCCGGCTCGGGCCCGGCGGGTGCAGGTGCAGGCGCAGGTGGGCGCGCAGGTGGGCAGCGGGGCGGGGGGGTCCCGACCCGGGCCCGGCGGGTGCAGGTGCAGGTGCAGGTGCAGGTGCAGGCGGGCACGGGGGGGGGGTCCGGGCCACCGGGCCCTTGGGGCGGCTGCGGAGCCGGCAAGTTGTCAGCGGGCGGCGCGGCGGGCGAGCGGGTCCGGGTGCGGGTGCGGGGCGGGTGCGGGGCGGGTGCGGGTGAGGGTGCCGGCCCCCGCCCCGTCCCGCCGGGCTCCCCCCGCCCCGCCCCGGCCCGGCCCTCCCCGGCCCCCGCGGACCCGCAGCCCCGCGGCGAGAGGGGGGCGCGCAGGGGTGCGGCGGGCGCGGCTGCAGCGGGAGCCCGGGCCCTGGGCGGTGCGCGTCGGGCGGGGGCGGGGGCGGGGGCCGGGGCGGGGGCCGGGGGCGGGGGCGGGGGCCGGGGCCGGGGCCGGGAGGGGCGGGGCGCGGCGGGGCCACTTACTGCTGCGGGGTCGGCGGGCGCGGGGGCCTCCGGGCTCAGCGGCGGCGGCAGGGGCGCGGGGCGGGCTGCGGGGGGCGGCGGGCCCCGAGGCGCCTGCGGGCCCGGCTCATGCCGCGCGGGCTGGACTGGGCTGCGGTGCGGGCTGGGCTGCGGGCTGGGCTGCGGGCGGCCTCCCGGCGGCTCCCTCCCTCCGGCTCCCTGCGGCTCCCTCCGGCTCCGGCTCCGGCTCCGGCTCCGGCTCCGGCGACCGCGGCCGAGCGCTCCCTGTGCGAGCCCGCCCGCCTGCCAGACGCAACTGTGAAGTGATGTGGAAAAGTGAGCCGGAGCCTCCCCCGACGGATCTCATTGGGCGGCGCGCGGAGGCAGGGCCGCGGCTCCCCGCTCCCGCCCCCGCCCCCGCCCCCGCCCCCGGCCGCCGCCGCCCGCCCCGCTCCCCGCTCCCCGCGGCCGCCCAACTTTCCGCCCCCGGCGCTGCCCTGCCGCTGGGTGCGCGCCGCCGCGGGGAGGGGAAGGGGGGAGAGGGGAGCAGGGGGGCGGGGGGCAGGGGGAAGCAGGGGGGAGCGGGAGGGCGGGGGGACGAAGGAGAGCGGGGGGGAGAGGGGAGCAGGGGGGCGACGGAGGGGGCAGGGAGGTGGGGGGCAGGGGGCGCAGGGGGGCGGGGGGACGGAGGGGAGCAGGAGGGCAGGGGGGAGCAGGAGGGAGCAGGGGGGCGCGGGCAGGGGGCGGGGAGGAGCGGGGGGAATGGGGGGGAGCAGGGGGGCAGGGGGCAAGAGGGGAGAGGGGGGAGCAGGGGGGCAGGGGCGTAAGGAGGAGCGGGGAGGAGGGGGGAACGGAGGGCGGGGGGGCAAGGGGAGCAGGGAGGCGAGGGGTAGCAGGGGGGAGAGGGGGAGCGGGGGTCAGGGAGGTAGGAAGGACCGCGGGGGAGCAGGGGGGACGGGGGTAAGGGGGAGAGGGGGAGCGGGGGGACAGGGGGGTAGGGGGGAGCAGGGGGGAGCGGAGGGCAGGGGGCGGGGGGAGCAAGGGGGAGAGGGGGGAAGAGGGGAGCAGGGGGGAGGAGAAGACGGGGTACAGGAGAGCAGGAGGGAGGGGGGGAGGGGGAGCGGGGGGAACGCGGGGGGAGCAGAGTTGGGGGTAGCGGGGGAAGCAGGGGGACAGGGAGCAGGGGGGACGGGGGTGGAGGAGGGGGGGAGCAGAGGGGAGGGGGTGGGGGAGCAGGCGGACGGCGAGTCCAGGACCCGCGGAGGCTCCGGGTGGGCGGACGCAGGGGGGGGGTCTCCCCTGGGCTTGCGAGCGCCTCCCGCCCGCAGAGCTGCGCCCGTCGGAGCGGGGAGCGGGGAGCGGGGGGCGCGGGGGGCGGTGCGCTCCGGGAGGCCAGGGGGGCTGCGGGATCCCGGGGGGCTGCGGGGTCCCGGAGGCCGGAGGGGGGGTGCCCGACAGCCGAGTCGTCCGGGTCCCCCGCGGGGCCGGGTGGTGGGCCCTGGGGCTGCAGCCCCCGCGGGGCAGGGGGGCGGGGGGGGGAGCAGGAGGCCGGGGTTGCCCGGGCGGGCGGGCATCTGGCATGTGGCAGCCGCGGATCCCGCTAGAGGAGGTCCCGGGCACAGGGCGGCCCCTGCATCCCCACTTTTCCTCCCGGCGGAGCGGACAGAGCGCAGGGTGGGGGGGGCGGGCCGGGCCCAGCAGGGGAGGGGCGGGGTGCGGAGGAGCGGGCGAGGTGGGTGCGGCCCGTGCCCCGCCGCCGACCCAAACCCTGACCCCGCGGGACGGAGGAGGGCGCGGCCCGTGGGCTCCCGAGGTTCTGGGAGACTTGACTCTGGCGGTGCCGCACCCCACATCCCGTTGTGAGACGCTTAAAAGAACTGTGGGTCTAACAGGTCTCACATTCTAACCCCGTATGGGGAAAAAAAAAAAAGACCTTAGTGGGTCATCTCACGGGGGGGGGGGTGAAGAGGGCCAGAGACACCCCCGCCCCGCCCCTGCGCCCCGCGGGGCGATGGGGAGCAGCGGGGGCCGCCGGGGTGCCAGGAGTTGCAGGGCTCCGCCTGCAGACAGCGCCGCAGCCCCAGTGGCAAGGAAGCAGGTGGTGTTGGGGGCCTGCTTGACGTTAGGGCCTTCCTTGTCCCTGTGAACCAACGCTCCACACCTTTCGCGGGGCACTTTCTTACATGTATGAGAACTCACAAAGTTTTGTGCCCCTGAATTCAGGCTGGGCATGGGCTCCAGGAGCAAACTCGCCTCCCGGGAAAGCCAGGTCTACGGTGGACACAGGGGGCATCGCCAAACCGCATTTCCCTAAAACAACAGCAGCAGTTATTTTGACAAAGTGAACAGAGCCAGAGCCCAGGGGCTTGGCTGAGCTCGCCCGGCCTCACCCTAGCCACAGGCCCTCTCGGGAGCAGTCACCGCCCCGTCCTCCCTGAAGGTTGGCACCTGGAACTCAAGGTAGCCCTCTCTGCCGGTGCTAATCTCTGCTCAAAGCACTGCAGTAGGAATTTCCTAATAATTTTCTCCTAATTCTTAGGAGAGGTCTGGGTGATTAAGCAGTGTGAAAGAGGATTAGGATAATGTTAAAAAGCCCTATAAGGATATTTCTAAAATAATCAGGGATGCTGAAAGACAAGGCATTTGCCTCTTTAACAATTCCACCCACACTTAATAGGATGCAGTGTCATGTCACCACGGAGAGAGCCTAACTCCTTAAGGAAGTGTCTTCTCTTCAACATCCTCTCCAGGGTCACAGCCCTCCAGCAGGAAGAGGACTGCGCTCCCCAGGCTTTTGAGAATGGAGACTGAGATCGCCTGCGCTGTGGAGCTTTGCGGGGAGGAAGGGTGAGGAATGACCTGGCAGGGCAGGGGTATAAGCAGAGAGGGTGCCGAGGGGAGGGGGGCTGCGGCTCAGGCTGGGGTGGGCCACGAGGTCTCCAGCCTGCAATTGCGACCAGCCCGGTGACAGGCAGACGGGGACTGTACTGCAGGTGACTGACACGGAGAGGAACCCAGTGATTCTCCGCTACTACAGGTAGAGCTCGTTGTTATAATTGTGACTGAAGGAGACAGTACACCAGGCGACTGGCTCTTGGAGAGCGAAGGATGAGCTGGCTGGAGGCGGGGGAACAGGGAGGCTTCGCCTTCTCTCATTGGAGCAGAAAATGGTAGAATGGAACCTATTATCCGCTGTATTAAAATGCAAACTTAAAAAAAATAATAGAATGCAAACTTCTCTTCTTCTCATTCTTCAGTACATAGTGAAAAATTGAAATAAACTAAAACACACACACACACAGAAAAAAAACAAAAACAAAAACAGGTGCTCACCATGATAGGATTGTGAGAACTTTGAGGTTTCTTGGCTTGCTTTTAAATTTAGATTAATTGATGAATTTGCGGGCTTTCTCCTATAGGTGAGGTTGAAAGTGTGGATTCCACCAATGTAAATATATCACAATGTAATTCCTGCCTGGGGTATTTTACAATAAAGATTTAAGTACTTTAAGAATCTGAAATATGGAGAAGACCAAACCATACGTGTGATACGACTTAATATGTAATATTTTCCAGGAATGCAGCACACTTACCTCAGATTTGATGTTGCGAAATCCTAATGAAGAGATCTGAAAACCACCATGTCCCCTTTTCCTGGAGGGTGGGGGTCGCCATTAATAACCACCGTGTCGTTAAGCAAAAGACACTTTGAAGTCTCATTTTGACGTCTGATATCGGAACACAGATCATAAGAATGAAAAAAAAATTAAGAAGGCAGTTTTAAGAAGTTTGTAAATGTCTAAGTATATGCAGGAAAGTTTTCCTTTACGAGTTTGTTTTAAATCAGCCTCTTTGCTAAAAATCATGAAAAGATGTGATTAGTGCTCAAATTACAGTGGCTCTCCCACTGATCTCTGGACCAGATACTGCCTCCCTGTTCTCAGAGGCTTGTTAGGGATGCAAATCCCCGTACCCTGCATCTGGGTGGGGCTCAGCAATCTGGGTTTTAACAAATGCTCCAGGGGATTCTGTTGCTTGCTGTATTTTGAGAACCAGTGCCTTAGGCTATTCCTTTCTCAGGTGGTATATATAAAAAATGAGAAGAATAAAAATAAAGTGGGGTATCGTAGGAATACTTATTGTTTTTGTACTGGAATATCCTAAGACAGAATACTATCTTTAAAAAAAATAAAATAAAGAAGAAGAAAAGTGCGTGCACCCTAAATAATGTGATCACTCCACCAATGTCTATCACAGGATCTGAAAACCTAGACTGAGCTCTCTAGAAGTGGCGATAGATTCTTGGCGTAGAATCACCAGTGAGCTTGCTATTCAGACCTGTGACGCTCCGCCTGGGTTTGGCTGTCCCTGGAATTAGGCCTGGATCTCTTAATATTAACTGTAATTGCTAATCTTGAGCTTGCCATTATATCTTCAGTAAATGGAGGTGTAAACACTTTCTGAAAACCACATCTGTGCCGAGAGCATTTTGGAGAAGGTTTTCAAAATGGCATTATCTCCCATCTTCCCAGGTGCTGGAAGAGAGATAAGCTCCCTTTCAGCTTCTACACAGACACCCACCGAGGCTGAGGGGCCAGTAGATGGATGCAGGGCAACTGGTACAAAGCTCTCAGGCGGGCCAACCGGGCTCCGCGGATGAGACACTTAGCATTTTGGGGTTGGTTTTGCTGCGGTGCGTCTTTCTTCATTTTTGCTTTCCGAAACGGAGCAGCCACCAGATTCAGATCCCAGACCCCTCTTGTTAAAGCGAGGGCCATGAAGAGGAAAAAAAGAAAATCACGTTGTGATTTAAAAAAAAAAAAAAAAAAAAAAAGGAAGAAGAAGAGAAGAAGAAATGGAAAGGAGACTTTCTCCCTGCACCCCCCACGGGGTGACACTTGTTGGGTGTCTGGGATTAGGTTCTGTATTAAAATATGATAGTCACGTTTTATCTTAAGACTGGTTGAGGTTATCATTGCAATTTGCACACGTAGGCTAATGTATCATCACACATGGGGGGATGCAGTGGTGGGGGGGCACGTCGGCATCTCTTATTATGCCTAAAATGATGGAATTTATGGTTCGGGTTACTTGCTGTCAAGCTGGGTGTCAGAGAGAGGAATGTCATATATGCATTTGACACGTGTTCCAAGAAGCTGCAAGGAAACCACGTTGCTGGGAAGGGGAAGAGGATCTCTGCAGGAGGCCACGCCACTACCGAGGGGTTCCGTTTGCAGCGGGTGATCCTGAGTCAGAGCCCCGCTGCCTTGTGGAAAGGGGAAGCGCCTTCAGGGCGCCGCTCCCGCCTGCCTGCCGAGGCAGCTGCCCTGGCCGAGCCCGTCCGGGCTCTCTTCCTCTACCTCAAGTGCCCTCTAGCGTGCAGTATCTGCGCAGGTCGCTGTGTAGAAGGAGACGGGAGGAAGAAAGAGAAAAAGAAATATCCCGCCGATTGCTTTCCTAACTCCCGAATTGCTCTGCTTTTCCTTGGCTCCTTCCTCCAAGGGGTCATTTCTACCAAAGTGTTTGCCAAAACAACGAAGAAAGGTGCTGTTGCTTTTGCATGAAAAACAAATCACTCATTTACTAAACTGGGAAGCAAATGCTAATCCTTTCTCAGGGGTCTCTTTTGAACATTCATCATAATTTTCCAGAAGTTTCATACACTGTAGTAATCAGGCAAATAAAAGAAGGTAAGTTGCTCCCTGGGAGGAAATTCCGTTTTGTTCCTGACTCACCGCAGCCCGGCTCTAAGATATGCGATGCAGATTGATTAACCTCTCCGTGGGTTTTCGGTTTGTGTCTCCATAAAAGTGCATAATACTCCTTTCTTGCCTCAGGGGGGTGGTATGAGGCCTAATTGAGGTTTATAAAACAATTTCAGTTCCTCGGATACAATTTGATATACAGTTGAACCCGCCTTTTATCTCGCATCCACTAACAGGGTTTCCAATTCTCTTCGGTCGCCCAGAGGGAAGCTGTGGTCGGGATCTGTATTTTCATAAACGTGTCGTTAAAACAACTCTGTCGTCAATAGCGGATTTGCTCGGGAGACTTGGAATGGTAGGAGATGGGGAAGGCTATTCGGAGAAGACAAATGTACTTGCTTTTGCAAACATGCCCGTGTGTGAATGAATGCAGCTGGACGGTGAGGCGAGATTCCTGCAAGACCTACACGCGGGCCCATCTCCGCACATTTTAAAATAAGCTGACAATGACAGAAGGTAGCTTTATTCACCCAAACGCCACCCACTAAACACTTCGTCTCTGAGACAGAAGCCGATACCTGTAAACAAACCTATAGGTTGGCGTCCGTTCAGGTGGTTAGAATGTCTGAGCGCCTGTTATGCAACTCAGAGGTTTATTTACTAGGAGTATGATTACTCTGCAGCCTGTGCTTTCCCACTCCCCTCACTGCTCCCATATTTTAGGGGGCGAGTCAAGAGCAAGGTGAGCCGACCTTCTCACACACACTCCACCCGTTTCTTTACCTGCAGTATCTCTTTTACCGTGGAGGCGCTGTGAACGGAAAGGGCGTCGCTGGTGTCCTTTAAGGTATGGGGAAACTGAGGCTCAGAGAAGTCACGTGATTCGGCTCAAGGTCACACAGGTAACCAGTGAACGAATACAATTTCAACCCAGAGACGTCGATCTTAAATGTAGTTTAGTACCACCTCTCAGTATTACAACACTGATGAGTGACTAAAACTATTTTTGAGGCACGTGTGATCCCATAGTGGAAGGGACCCGCACACCGCAACGCAGGATGAACTGAACATTAGAGGCTCCCACACCAAATCAGCATCTTTCATTGCATGTGGTTTTGTAAGTACAGATCCCCAGGTTCCATGGCTAACCAACGAAATCAGGCTTTCCAAGGAGAACGTATTGTTTGTTTTTTTTAAGTTTTCTTTACTTAAGTGGCTTTCCAGGGAGAACGTATTGTACCGTTTGCGTGTTATTTAAGTTTTCTTTACTTAAGGAATCTCTACGCCTAACGTGGGGCTCGAACTCACAGCCTTGAGATCAAGAGTCAAATGCTTTTCCGACTGAACCAGCCAGGCTCCCGAGAATGTGTATTTTTAAAAAGCAAGTAAGGTGAGTCCAATTCAGCAAAACAAACACCATTCTGAAGACCTTTTTAAGAATAATGAAATCAAATGGCCTCCAAGGTCTTGCTTACGCCTTAGTACTGGAGTCCAAGGTTAAGGCCCGCTTACTTCTGCTATTACTTTTTAGATTTGAGTAGCACTTCATACATCTGTAAAAACAGCAGCTCTTTTATTTGATCCTTGCAACAATAATCTGATGAGGCGAGAAGACGTATTATTTCCTCAGTTTTAGAGAGTCACACGTTTCCAAAGCCAAAAGGGTCCTTTAGAGACTATCTAGTTCAACTTTTTCATTTTATAGGAAAAGAATTGGGTAAGAATTTTGACTTCTGAGCCTAAGTTTATGTAACCAGTTCTTAGGAAAAAAAGAAAAAAAGGAAAGAAAAAGAAAAAAAAGAAAAAAAGACCATCAACACCAGATCCCAAGTCTTTGGTCATTAAAAGATATGTCAGGTTGTCACTTGTCCCTGTAAATATGGTCCAGGGAAAAATCATTAAGCTAACAATCTGAATAGTCTTCAGGATAAGAAGTTGGAAGACTGGAGAAAAAAAAAAATAGTTCAGGCACTTAGGTCCAAAGTAACGCAGTCCAATAAAGGTTTACTTCCATTTTCTGGTGAGATTACGTTCACTCCCTTCACCTAGTATCTGCTCATCCTAATAATCTGTCTCGTTTTGCTTGAATTATTTTAGTTCCCTGGAGTTTAGCTCACTGATGCAGCCCCAGGGTCTCCTTCAAAGCAGCTCTTGTGTGATGCAGATTTTGAGGGGTGAGGATTGTTGGGGAATCAGGTGAAACAACAATCGTGCTCTTAGGGGCTGATGGACCCTAAACCTTTCTCTGGTGTCTCCCGATAGATGTCCAAACAGAAACCACTCATTTCGAATGCAGGCGTTAAAAGACGGACTTCCGCATTCTAGAACCAAAAGAAGAGGAAACAAATGTGTGTGACTTGCCAAAAGGAAGGAGCCTATTACCTCCTGTCCTCCTCCTCCTCCTTCTTCTTCTACATATTTTTTTTTTCCATGATGCTATGCTGGCTTTCTGCCACCAAATTATCTCATCGTGCCTGAGTAGGGAACACCTTATTTTTCACCCGGTCGTTTTCTTCCCCAAAATTACATAGTCACTTTTCTGGAATAGAAAGTGATAGTAAGTGGTGCTAGGAGTTGCGGTAAGGGTTCTTACAGTGAGTATTTAATGTCTCGCTGGGCACTCTAGGGACTGGAAGGCGTATGTTGTATCATTTACAACCACCTCCTGATTTTTCAGATGCAGAAGCTGTGAAGGGAAGCGTATTTTACTTCTCTGAATCCCAATTGGCCCTGCTCATCCCTCCACTATCACTTCATAGCGCAACCTATTGGTCCTGCGTGCGCTAGCTAAACTGGTTCTCCTTCCTTTGAAAATGTTAACACCCTTGAGGGGTAGGAGGTATGAAGCCTGCAAGAAAGAGTAGGACACACCAGTCACAGATCTGGCTTCGAATCCTGGCTGAACATACTACTGGTTCTGTAGGCTGGTTAACCAGTTCGAAAATCACTCTTGAGGCTCATGGGCCCTTGTGCGTGAGGTGCAGTATGCTTTATGAAGCGTTTGATTCACAGACTTGTAGCAGTAAAGGATGCAGTGGGGAAAAAATGTCTAGTTCTCAGCAGATATACATATATATTTCCTCTCCAGCCAGCCTATCAATATCTACCCAAGAAGAGCAGTTGACCAGGAATCAGATCCTTCCAAGATCTCTGCAGTGAGACTCCTCCTCCGAATCGTACAATGCTGTCTTGGGGCTACGCGGGGCATTCAGTCAGACCCCAGCCCACCCTATAAGTAGTATCATCCGCTATTCTCCAACACATTCTGAGCTCCAGGCAAACCAGCCCTGCATGTTCAAATCATCATTTTTTTAAACAGTTTATACCTTGTTCATGCAACTACGTTCCTTCTCGAAGATTAGAATTGTGGTGGTGTTTTTTTTTTTTTTTTTTTTTTTTTTTAGTTTGCCTCCCCTCCCCCCTTAGTAATAAGAGATGAAAGGTGGCTAATGTTGGAAAGAGGCCCACTTCCATCTCATGATCTGATAAATACGAACTGAAATTTTGCATTTAGTTAGAGGAGGAATAATAGTGTCTCAAGGCAGAAATGAGAGGAAAGAAAGGGTGAGGGCCCACGTCCTAATGGAAGGAGAGCTCTCCTACTTCTCTGGTGAAATGAGCTCAGTTTTCATCAGGAGGGTGTTGGGATTTCCAGAGAGGCGAAAGGGTGGGCCACTAGGCTTCATAGTAGTGTTCAGAACATTTTGTGAGTCCTTGGCCAGATGAGGGCTGCAGAGGAGAAGCACCCTGCAAACAGTGGGTCAACCCCATACTCGTGTCCTCATTGATGGACTCTGGGGATTTTTCATCGATCGATCCAACTATCTGGAAGCCATGGACCTTGGACACTAGAGCCTGAAGTTCCTTATACATGGGAAGGTCTCAGGGGAAGAAATCTGGGTTGAGAAATATCTGGGTCAGGCTGAGTAAGATGGAATGATTCCTCGGGGGAAATTGCCTGGAACATGAATTTGTGCATCGGGAGCACTGTTTCTACGTAGATGATAGGTCATGTTCTTGAGGTGTTGCTGATAAATATAAAGGAGTTCAAGCTCCCCAGAGACGCTGCCTGGCATTGCCACAAGGCTTGGCTCCATACTCTGGGGAGGCGGTTTGGATCTGCCTGTTGGACAGACTCCAAGCATGGAGAAAAGGCTTTCTTCCTCTCTTGGGGAGCTCTTCAGTAAATAGTAACCATCTTTTCTTTCCAGATGGATCTCTTCTGTCTAGATGTGACTTGCATTCTTAGGTCTTCACTCATTTCCCCATATATATACCTTTGCTCCTCCGTGACCACATCTGGAGGCTGAACACACCATCCTATCATTTTCCGTTTCTGTGTCTGCCCTGCTCACGGGGTTGGTGCCTATCCCTATCTGTGTATGCAAACCTAGCCCAGAGCCTGACACACAGTCTGTGTCCAGGAATTGTATTATTTAAGATAATGCATAACTGAATATGACTGCAAAGATAACTATGGTATTATTGTCAACAGTTAGCTAGAAATAGACCCAGATTTGGAGTTAGAAAAATCAGATGGCTCAGCAGATTGAGCTCAACAAGGATAACAGATTTCACTGGAAAAGAGAGAGAGAGAAAAGGGGATGGCAAAACACAGTTGAAGGAAACAAAATCAGGAAACTCAATCTTCTAGAGCAGAAATAGAACAGTGAAGATAACAGACTAAGGCTGAACAAGTGGGGGGGGGAGGGATTAATTCTTCCAACTGACACAATTAAGAGTGAACATCAGGAAATAATTCACATCCCAACTGGCGATTTGCATAATAGTAGTAATACCAGTAGTAATAAAGATTACAATGGCATCAAGTATTCCTGAGAATCCATCTGCTCCTTAGTGCTTCATAATTTAGTACCTGGTGTCTACAAGGCAAATTTCCATGCGGGAGATGCGTGACCCCTTGGGCACTGTCTCCGTAGCCTTTAGGCTCACAGGTGTCCATCCCATCCCAAAGATAGAACTCTAAAATAAATGCCCAGACTGCTTTCTTCCTCCAGAGCCAGGAGTTCCCTTGAAGACCACAGATGAGGATTTTGTCCATTTATCTTTGAATCCCCACTAGCAAAGAAGAGATGCTTGATAAATGTGTGTTGATTTATCATCTCAGAGCTATCCCACAGCAAGCGCCAGGATGCATAGACCCTGTCCAATACCCCCATTTTTCAGATGAGGAAACCAGAAATATGCAGTCAGAGTTGAGGCCCGGGAAGGCGATCGGAGATCTTTGAACACGTCGGCTTTTCCTGTGATGCCCGGCTACTGTCTAGGAAGATAGCCAAGGCTGCATTGCTTATGAGTTGCTTCTTTTCTGTTCAGAATCCTAAGAAAGCCTGTGCCTTTAGTATTCACACGGAGGACCAAAGACATCTCACGCCCAAATCACCACTTAACGCTCTGCAAGAATCAAGGGCAAGGCTTAGCACTTTTGAGTCCGTTTTGAGTACCTAAAGCACCTTTTCCCTATTTTGAAGAGATGAGAAACAGGAAAGGCATTTTGCATCCGATGTAAAAATCCATGTGTATTCTAAGGGAAATGGAAACCATGCATTACTGATTAATTTACACTTAAATCAATGAAGTGTTTTGGAAAAGATATTTGATGTTCAAGAAGCCTTTTTAAAAGAGCCTAATGGGACTTTAAAGCTGTTTTTGCTTTAAGAAGAGGAGCTTTTTTTTTTTTCCCATGATCTTACACCCAAATGATGTGATTTCATAGTCTCATTTTGATTTCAAAGTCTCATTTGCTCTCAAAATCTTTCCACGTTGCCCTACACAGAGATGCCTCCCGTGTATTTTATTATATTACTAGTATTTTTCCCCCATTTCTCTATGTATTTTGCCAGCGTTGCTTTCACCCTAACAGGCTGATAACATTACGGCATCTGTCTGAGGAAATACGTGATTTCCTCGGGACTACAAAAGCCTCAGGACGTTCTAGCCACCCCGAGGGGGTGAATTCCACAAGTTTAAGAGGATGTCTGGGTGAGGAAAAGATAGGGAACGAGCGAGGTCAGGGGCTTGGAATCCATGGGGGCTGACGTTTGCAGGAGAGAAGGAAAGAATAACAGGGACTGAGGCCCATGGAAACTCAGAAGCTGTTGAGCGATGGGTCCAGACTGGCCCTCCCCGCTCAGACGGCGGACCTACCTCCAATTTGCAGCTGCAGAACGTGAGACTCCAAAAGGAGTTGCACCTTCGGGTGCCCCACCTCGGTGGGAGCCCCGGGCGCTTGCCGCGCTGCAGGTGCTGCACCCCTGCGATGAGTCTGATGGGCCCAGACTCGGAGGTAGGTCCCCCGCGGCCCAGTGGGCAAGCTCCTGGCTGGCCACCTCTCCTTCCAGCCCTCTCCTTAGGTCCAGGGGGAACGTCCGGGTTCCCTGCCATCGGCGGCCCTAACACGCAGCATGCTGGCCCCGGCCCACGGCCTGCGCCTGGTTAGAAGGAGGCAGCCTTGGTTTGCATTCGTGTGTTGCATTTCCAAGTTTCTCTCGCATTTATGGCAAGAGAAAATAATTTTCTTATTCTTAGGTGAGGATGCAAAGTTCCCTTTCAGAACAAATGTTTATGTCCTTAAGGAAGGTAGTTGATCAAAAAATCACGTCACACGATGGTGCACAGACATTTAGAAAAAAACGACATCAGAACTACAGAGGTGACTGCAGCTCGGGGAGAGGAAAAGCCCACGTTGCATCAATCAGCAGCCTTTGGAAGTCCTATTATCAAGTAAATCGTCCCCTTAAACTTGGATGTATACACATTTCAAGTACTATTCCTGAGCTGAAAGTTTTTATTCAATATCAAATGTTCCAGATTTCTCTACTTTGATTTCCCATAAAATCAAGTCTTAAAAATATAGATGTCAGGTCTGGGAGTTATAAACACTGGGAACAGGATAACCTCTTCCGGTGGACGTTGCAGAGATGCTTTTAGGTTTCAGGTACAAACAGTATAATATCGCTGTGTCTCCCTCTGCCTCCCCCACTAATATTTTGAAACAATGATCATCGTCTTCGGTTAACACCCTCGACCTAGGTTGATAAAAATCTCCCGTATTTTTTTTTTCTTTCAGAAAAGACTGAACTAAATAAAATCAAATAAATCTTCCCAGTGTGCACATTTGCAGCAGAGAATGTGAAAACAAACACAAACTTGCTACCATTTTTTTTGTGTGTGTGGTGCCTATTTTATTTGGTTTATCACCCAATTTCATTTGAGGAGACATTGTAGTCCTCTTCAGTGAGAGTTTGCGTTTATTTTATTTTTTTTCCTTGCCGTTGTAAAGGGAAGTCAACATATCGCTCATAAAGTGTTAACGTCTTTATGAACTGCTGATAGATATCAGGGAAATGCTCTAAGGATTAAGGGGTGAATTGTGGCAAAATATCCGCTTCCTCTAAATATTACCTTCGGTAGCTTTATAGCAAATATTGCTGAAGAAAGAGAATATAAATCACTTAAGTCCCCCAGGACTTAATACTGAAGCACCATTTATGTTTTCCTTTTGTTTGAATTACTGACTAGCACTCTACCGTGTGAAGGGGGGGAAGAACCCTTGACAAAGAAGTGGAGAGAAAAACAAAAAGACAAAAAAAAAAAAAAAAAAAAAAAACAGAGATTGAGAAAAATAGTAAAAGGAATTACCTGCTGAAGATGCTTTTGACCCTTGGGTTTGCAGGTGTGGCCGGGTCTGTGGAATTTGCGTACCGTTGTGGGGATGGTCGCGATTTTAAACCACACACACGCACACACGCACACACACACGCACACACACGCACACACCTGTCTCTTTTTAAGGCCAGGTGCTAAATACCTGCTCCGTGGGTTTGCTCCTGCAGGTCGGGCCGGGCAAGGTGAGGCCTCTGGAGTGTCTGTGACGGGGCCTTGCCAGTGCCCCCTGCCGTCTGCGCAGACCCCGTCTCTTCCGGGCCCGCCTGCCACCTCCACGGCTCCTCGGCAGAGCTCCCCGGGCTGCGGGTCCCCAGCATCACCCGAGAGGAGCGACTCTTGCTTCGTCTGTCGTCCCTGGTCGGAGCGAAACCTGAGCGCTGCAGGATGCATGTGCCAGTGCGGCATTACACACATGCACACACGCACACGCACACGCACCGTGTGACGATCTTTTATGTTAATGTGTGAGGTCAAAGTCAAGAAAACGAAGCAGCAGAACTCCCTGTTTTATGGAAATTTTGAGGCTGACGTGTTAACTGGCCCCCTCCATGGTCACGGAGGGAAAGGCTGGAGCCCACACCGTGTGCGTGGGGTCCAGACTCGCCCCGATGGGCGGACACCCTGGTCAAGCTCGCCGCTCCCTGTAAGCACCCACCCCGAGCCCCTTTCAGGCTAAGGCACGCGACGTGCTGGCAGGATGCTGCTTGGCCCTGCGCCGTGTCTCAGGGCCACGAGGCCGGGCCATGCACCCACAGGGCTCCACCCCAGGACGACCCCCGCGGGCCCCTGCTATGGTCCAGCAGGCGTTCACGCTCCTGCCGCCGCCCTGCTGAGCCCGGCGCAGGTGCTCAGGGAGGAGCACGACCAGGCCAGGGACGCGGCAAGTCATCGGGCCGGGGTGGGTGTTCAGGTGCCAGAGGGACAGGGGTGTGGGGAGAGCGCAGGGCGACACTCGCCGGGCCTGTGTGCCGACGCTTATCTGGGGCTCGGGGGCCCTGGGGTGACACAGCGAGCTGTGGACGGCAGCTCCCGAGCCCCGCAGACGGGAGCACGCCCCGGGGACGTGGACACAGCAGCGCTGCCGGGGACCTGGGGGCCTGGCCGGGTGGCGGGTGCAGGAGGCAGGGACCCGGCTGGACGGGAGCACAGCAGCAGCAGCAGCAGCAGCAGCACGTGAAACGCTGGGCTCCGGGCAGCTCCCTGCCCCAACCCCTGGAGCACAGGCGACCTCAGGACCCGGGGCTCACGGGCCACACGCTGGGAGAGGCCAAGCGACCCGGCGACCACACGAACCGGCTCCACACACACTGCCCGCCGCGGGCCAGGCCACCAGGCGCGCACCTCGCACCCAGCCCGAGCACCATAAAAATCTGCTTTCGATTGGACTCTCCATTTGGGACTTGCTGTCTTTCTAGTAAGTTGGTTTTTCTGTTGTCGTTCTTTTCCCTTTTTCCTTTAGAGCCACAGGCTCCAGAACAGGCCGTCTCACCTCCACGTACGTCATTACTTTTATTACGTTTTACCGGAGCCCAGTCTAGGGCCCAGCCAGCAGCAGGTGCTCATCATCGTCTACGGGGTCCTGGGGTCGGCGGCTCACGTGGGCCCGGGTACCACCGCGAGGGCCCGTGCCACCGTGACAGGTGACCTCACGCCGGCAGGCAGGCGGCAGCGACCATCGTCTCTCCTGTCTCGGCTCGTGCTGACGTCTTGGGCAATGTCCTCTTCCCCCCCCCCAGCCCCGCCTTGCAGCTGGTGCAGATGGACATGTTGCCTGGGCACCAAGCTCCAGCTCGACCACCAGGCAGCCGGGCCGGCGGCTGAGCCCGGAGCGCCACAGGGCCTTGCGGGTCCCTCCGGGCTGTCCTCCTCACCCTCCGGGGACCTGGGCCATCAGGGAGCGCCCCTCGGAGCACCGCTGACCGCACGCAAGGCGGTGCCGGGGTGGGGGGGAGGACAAAATAGGGCAAAGACTGTTAACGTTTCGGGAAGGATCGACGACTGGCAGCGTCTAGACCGTGTGGCCGGAAGACCGTGGGCTAAAGTCGAGCGAGGCTGGTGCCCGGGTTGTCACCCGTCCCACAGTGAGCGCCAAGTACACGAGGGCACGATTCCTCGCGTGCACAGCCTCCTCCGCCTGCCACCCCCGCCCTCCCCGGCTGCCCAGCTCCCTTCGCTGAGCCATCCAGGCCCGTGCAAGGCGGCCCGTCCATGCCTCTACCCTGGTGCTCGGCTCCCAGGAGACTGCAAACCCATGGCCGCGGCCCAACCCCACGGGCCTCCATCCCTCCTGCGGGCGGGTCGACGCCGAGGCCCAGCGGGCACCCCCTGCTACGGGGACCTCGGGGGACACTGAGCGCAGCCACTGAAGACCAGCCCCAGTGGGGCCCCTGCATCGCCCCTGTGCCCAGCAGGCTGGTGCTCCCTCCGGCTGCGGACGCTGTGCTGCGTGGGGCTCATGGAGAGGAGCAAGGCCAGGTCCCCGCCTCGGGGCGCTCCCGGGTGTCCTCGGCTCCACCCGAGGTCGCCTAGGCCGGGGCGCCTGGAGAGCACACCCCGAAAGGGGCACGGCGACCCGGGCTCCAACATCATGGTTGGAGCAGAAGAGCCCGGACGGACAGGCGGGCGCAGCTCACGCTCCCCTCGCTCGGCTCCAGAGGCTGCAAAGGGCAGAGAGAGGGACAGAGAGGGCGAGAGAGCACTAGGGGGTGTCCTCATGGCTCCCACCCATCTGTGTGCTCACACGGCCTTGCCTGCACGTGGACACACGACAGGTGAGAGGGAGAGAGCACAAGGGAGCGTCCTCATGTCCCTTCCCCTTCGCGTAGGGACAGTGCTCCCACTGTCCGGGCGCCACCCTCATGACCTTGTCTAGGGCCTGAAGTCCCAAGTCCAAGCACCATCACACCAGGAGTTAGGGCTCCGCCATACGGATCCCGGCAGGACAGAAGCATCTGGTCTAAAACACCCGAATACTCCCCATGGGGGCGGCGGCAGCGGCGGCGGGGGTGCTCCTTAGGTTCCTTCGGCGACTCCTCTAGGCCGAGCACTTGGTACAGTTCAAAGAGGCTGAGATCACGGACTGATGTACGGGAAGAAAAGCAAATCCAATAAGAGACTGATCAAGTTTAGTCTAAACCAACGAGACGGAATTGGAGGGGAGGGCGGGTTGACAGGGCCATTATGTAAGTTAATGTGCTCGAAAACGCCAGCGCCATTCTTGGCTCTCTTGGCTTTCCATCTGCAGGAACACCTAGTCCTACCGACAGACAGACAGCTTCAGGGTGGATCAAATAATCAGTCAAGTGAGAAGAGCGTCTCCCAATATGTCGGCAAAAACACTTCAATTTCAAGAATGATTATTAAAAGCCACAAGGAAGGCAGTGATAACACAGTTGAGACATTGACTTACTGATCAAAAGAGACACTACTACGCCCTCCTTAAGGGAAACAGTTAGATTTTAACATGCGTACAGGCAGATCCCCTTGCTCCTTCTTTCCTCTTCTGCATTGTCACCCAAAATCCCTTCTCTGGTACTTTCCTTTTGGCTCACAGCTCCTCTGCAATAGTTTTGTTTGCCTTTTATCCTATATTCTTTCTCTGCTTCTTTCTTCTTTTTCACCTTTTCTTTTTTTTTTTTTTTTTTTTTGACGAGGCCTTTTTTACTTTGAGTTCTTTTTTTTTTTTTTTAATTTTGCACCACATTTTGTATTTTCCCCTTCTCCTTTAATTCACTTTTTTTCCTCCTTTTTATTCAGAGAGATCTCCCTCCTCCATGAGATGATGTGGCCACCATAACAGTAAGCACCGTACCATGTGTTGGAAGGGAATGAAGTTACAGTAGTCCCTATTTTTAGGTAAAAATATCTTTACTTCTCCGAATCCAAATTTCCACATCAGTAAAAATGACATGTGCATTATGTAACTGGTGCATAGGAAGACTGTTAGATGGTAACAGCGATCGCTTTGATCAATACTGCATATGGGAACTGAGCCATTGTCATTGGGGCATCTATGCTGGCTCAATGCAAATCAGATCCTTTATTTGTCATCCCCCGGGTTTTTAACCGATTCTATGAACCTCAGTCCATTTTCTGAGATCCGTTTGATTTTTTTCATCTCGGACAACCATCTTCTGCAACACCTTGACGTTCATTTATACGTGGCAGGTAGAGAGGGCACCTGGTTGCAAGGGCTCCTAATTAAAATGCATGATGCCGCAAATGTGAAAGGGACAGTGAGCCACAGACAAATCTCCCGACGGTGGTTGACAGCCATTGACGGGACATACATTTCTTTTCACTGAGGACAGGGAAAGGAAAAAAAAAAAAAAAAAAGATCTGTTTTTAAAAGATGCGCAACCAAAAAATTTTTTTTTTATTTTAAAAATTAAAAAAATTAAAAAAATTTTAAAAAGATGCACAATCACCACAGGCTCTTACAAGGTAACTCTTTCTAATAGAAAATCCACCCCCGACTAGGATTCAAGCACCAGTGAAAGCTAGAGGAGCTGCTTGCCCTCGTGGTTCCTCCCAACTACCCCCTCTATGTACCAGTTTCACATCAACTTTCAGCGAGAAAGTAAGGTGAGATCCGTTTGTAAGTATTTTTATACATTAGTTGTTAGTAATGATACCATTTCAGAGCTAGAAGGGCACTTAAAGATCACTTAGGTCACTGGTTTATTTTACAGGTGTGCAAGCTGAGATCTGTGTCGTCCATGGAACTTGCTTGGGTCACACGAGGGGTTTGGAAATCCTGGTTCCGGCTGGGCTTTGGCACGAAAGTTTCGCGTCACGTGCTTTCTACTCCATGACGGTGATGGTTGCTTGGAAATACAACAGCTCCGAGCCAAAATTAGAATCTGGGGCTCCTGACTTCCAGTTCAGAGATCTTCCCTTTTATTGACGTTCTCAAATTAGCCTGTTAACAAGCTGATTAAAAAGAAAAGACAAGTGATTTTGCCTCCTTGTGTCATGTATTTACTCCGAGGAGTTGCGTATCAGCACTGAGCTCTTCCTGCACCCTTGGTACTTGATATATATTATGTATTTTATCATCTACTTCAAAAGCGATACGATAGGTTATAGGACCCTAGTTCTTACAAGGTAACCGAGGATCACAGAAGGATCCCAAGGACACAGAACACGACCTGGAATTTGGCTTGGCCTAGTTTTACTTAACAACCCACATCATTTCCACCAAACTGTTCTTCTGCCAGAATCTTCCAAGCAAGGCCATGACAATGCTCAAAATAAAATTAGTCCCCTTATGCCAGCTTTCCCAGTGTTAATGGCTAGTCCCTAAGGTTGATGATCTTAATACGAACGTTTAAATATATATGATATATGAATGATATGCGAATACATACGATGATTTGGTTTTTAAGACATATTTTATTATATTTTTTCCTGAGGTTAATCAATAATAGTAAACTAGGGCTAGAGAGAGAGAGACATACAGAAGACAATCTCTGCCCTGAAAAGAAATTGGATATTCTTTGCAGAAGTGGCCTAGGTATTATTCAGAATACCATCACAGATCTGGTGTTGCTTGGCCCAGACGTATGAAGAAATTATATTTTCTGATAGCATGGTGACAAATTATCTCCATCTGTGGAGCATTAACTAAGCCGTCCAATATTTCCCAACTTTTATTGCATATATTCATCATCATCCCTAGCGTAGCTAACATTTACGCCAGGAACCACACCCAACCCTTCACTACATTTGTTCAGTTAGTCCTCAAAAGAGCACCACAAAGTCGGAACAATTATTATTTATTATTCCCCTTTAAAGCAGATGAGGGGATCCCTGGGTGGCGCAGTGGTTTGGCGCCTGCCTTTGGCCCAGGGCGCGATCCTGGAGACCCGGGATCGAATCCCACGTCGGGCTCCCGGTGCATGGAGCCTGCTTCTCCCTCTGCCTGTGTCTCTGCCTCTCTCTCTCTCTCTGTGACTATCATAAATAAATAAAAATTTATTAAAAAAAAAAAAAAGCAGATGAGACTTAGGCTCAGAGACCTTAAGCTTTTTACCCTAAGCCACACAGAATGGACATGGATAATGGGGACTGGAATCCAGGATTCCTGACTTCTCTCCCAAACTTGGACCAAGACCCCAGTCGATACTAAACTCCCTCTACAAGGACAGGCTTTGTCATCTGAGTATCTAGGTTTTCCCTTTCAAAAATTTGAAATAAATCTTCAATAGTATACAGTGCAATACTGTGCCATTTGTTTCTGCATAGTTTTCAGCGTTCGGTTTTGCAGACTCTCCAAAACGAGTGTGCAAAGAAGAAGACCAATCGCATCAGATCGAGTGTCACTCGACTGCTAGATCACCCAATATCCACGGTCTATGTTAGCTTCTGTTCCTAATCATGTAGAAGAGTTTAAATTTCCTAAAGTGGAATTTATACACATGCACAGAGAGACGGATAAATAAACACGCCTTCCTTTCGATATGAATCTTGACCTTAAGCAAAATCCAATTGCTGTGATTTATAATAACAATGAAAATAATAATAGGAAAAAAATCATAGTTTAAAGAACTGGATATGATGAGTTTGAACAAGTTCAATCATGGGATATTAGACTCGGCATCGGCTCACACCCAGGGCATTATTGAAAGCCTCAAATACTCCATAAGGAAGCAAAACGCTGCTCCTGGAGGTGTCCCATGTGGGTGCCAGGGCTTGAGGACACTGTATTTGGCTCCTAGGGGTGGCTTGGCCTTGGGATGAATGGCATAGGAAGGTATAAGGGATCCTCCTCACATCCCGCCCCTGCGCTGCATGACTGCTGACAGGTCAGTAGGATTGTGATGGGGAAGGAGGCTGTGGGGCCTGGATACATGCGACTCTGCTCCCTATGCCTCCATTTTCCCGGTTGCAAAACGAGGGCGTAATTTTGAATGGCAAATGCCATTTTGAGCATCTCTAACCTGTTTCCTTCTCGGGAGTTCAAGTGTCACAGAAGGAAAAACAAAGAACTCCTGACTTCTTGGAGGGATTGGAGGACTCGTGCTTCCTGAACCTCTGCGTCAGGGCAGTTCATGCATCAGCCGCTCAGAGTCTGGAGTCAGGGGATATTTCTCTGTAACCCTCCTGTGACCGCAGGGGAGCAGGTCACCCAGATGTCGCCGTGCTTGCTTCGGGATGCTTCTCCTCTTCTTGAATGGCTGTAGGTGGCTGTGTCAAAATGTTTGAATACGATCGAGCCCGTCTTGCTCGGGCCCCTGGGCAGTGTCTGTTGCACGTGGTGCAGCCCGGAGGTCAGGCCTGGACCCTTGGGCACGCTCCCCCCCCCCGTCTGCTCTTCCAGCCAGCCCAGCTAGATTCTAGAATTTCTCAAGTGTACCTGTTGGTGTCGCTCGCCATTGCTCCATTAACAGCCCTGTGTCTCGGGGCGACATCGTTACAGGAGTCTGCTCAATGCTCCCCCTAAATCCACGGTGCCAGAGGCCTGCCTGGAGAGCCAGCCCCCGAGTGCACACGTGCTCGGGGCAGCTGCGTGGCTGGCTGCCAGCCCGGGCCTCTGCTTGCAGCCCGTGCAGCCCTGTGTGTTGCCCTTGCTCTCAGCGCGGAGCGCAGCACCATCCGCCCATGCCTTCAGGACCCCAGGTGCCTGGTCGCTACCTACATATCCTACACATCGTCATCTTGCACCACCCGCCTCCTGCTGCTTCTCCGCGTCATTGAGGAGTCCTGGGCCTGCCTCTGTGGCCCCTGCGCGCTTCTCCGACTGGAGCAATAGTGCTGCTCCCTTCCCATCCCATGCACTCTCCAGACTGGGGCCTGTGCACGTACTCTCGTCAGGAAAGCCCTCTCTGAATTGCACCTCGTTCCCAGCAAACGTAATGCTTTCTGTTAAGTGCCTTACAGCAGCGTCTCACCTTCTGTGTCAACACGCGGCCCTCCAAGGCCCTCCAATCCCGGCTCCGCCAGGCGCGACCCTGCACCTGGGAGAAGCCTCCTGGCCACGCGGAGTTCAGTTTCTTTGCCAGAAGAGTGGGGATGAGGCGATCCACACTGTGGACGCGTGTGCTCTCCAAGGGACAGAAAGCACATGAGGCTGGGCGTGTGTTTGCTGTTTTATCTTGGATACACCCGCATCTGCAGTGCACAGCCAAGCACTTACACGCGCACACGCACACATGCACACACGCGCCCTAGTCTCTTACTCTTCCGGAGGTTATGCCTAGAGAGTGTTAGACAGTTTTTTTTTTCAGACCTAACCTCAGTCGTCTGAGTTTGGAGAGAAGAGAGGCATTAAAAATATTCACTCTGCCGATGCCTCCACCATGTGTTTCTTCCTTTAGAATAGTTGACAGGAGCACAGGCACTCCAGCGTCGCTGCCTGGGTTCAAGTCCCGACTACACTGCCTATTTGATGCGTGACCCTATACTGCTCATGTATTGTGACTCCTCTTTTGTCACGACATATAGTCTAACACCCAGTGCTCACCCCGCCCAGTGCCCCCCTCAGTGTCCGTCACCCAGTCACCCCAACCCCCCGCCCGCCTCCCCTTCTGCGACCCTTTGTTTGCTTCCCAGAGTCTCTCATGGTCTGTCTCCCTCCCTCACTTTTCCCATTCAGTTCCCCTCCTTTCCCTAATAACCACTTTCACTATTTCTTATATTCCCCATATGAGTGAGAGACCATCTGAGAATTGTGGAGGCTCCTCCTTAAAGCGAGAACCATAACAGACCATAACGCATGGAGTAGTCATGAAGATTACGTGGACGCAGTTTCCTAGCGCCCAGGAATGGTAAACGCTACGTGGGTTCCAGCTAGCGTTTCAGTGAAGCTTTTACTCATCTTGAAGATGCAATTAACACGGTCTTGTTTGCACAACACAATGACGGAGCTCTTGGAATTCTAAGAAGGTTCGAAGAAATGAACGAGAGAGAGACAACCAGCCAGCACACAATTCACCTCTCTACCTCATATGATGTATCACGTGCATGAAAGTTAGGTAAGAGGCAAGAAATTCCGGTTTTTTTCTTCCCTAAGTCAGCTGTTAGGGCCATGAGTGTAATGAAACTATTACACCAAGCAACATCCTACTCTTGTATTTAATATCTTACTTCTGACAGTTTTTGTATGTTTTTTCAGGATGTTTACAGACATGCAAATGAGCTCTTCAAACCATATTCAACGAAAAAAAAAATGCTTGGGAGAGGAGTGAGGGAGAGGAGAAGCTGTTCTTAGAAAGTGCTAACGAGTTCTTAGGCATCCGGAGAAGCAGCTAATCTAATTCGCTTCTCCTGAAAACCCCATGAGCGATGGAATATTGACCTTTCCCTCGTAGGAGAGACAAGGATCACGTCTTATTTCCCCCCTTTCCTGAGGGAGGGTGCATCCACATCCCACTGAGTCTTTCCCGTCACACCTCTTCATTTTTTTCCAAAACCGGTTGCTGTTTCCGTGGACACATTTCCCAGTCCTGGCCCTTGGTGAACCCGCCGGGTCGGAATCGGCATCTCCCTGCAGAGACAGGCAGCTTGGGCCACTCGCTCTGGAACCACAGAGACATGATGCTCAGTTCCCTCGGGCCTCCCTCTTCCTGAAATGATCTTCCTTCTTCTCGTACCTGGCCACTTTCTATCCTTCCATGTTTAACCCAGTACAGTCCATTCCACGCGGCTCTCCCTCACCCCCTTACATCCCCAGGGAGACAGGTGCGGGTTATTTGCTCCGTGCGGTCATTGGAGAGGCTGCGTCGACTTGGCAGGTACTGTGTGTCCTGTGCCCCTGCCACCACCATGGTCTACCGAGCGGCGGTGGTGGCCGTGGAGACCATAGATTTCTCCAGAGTAGACGACGTGAGCTGGGTCTTCCAGGGGCACCTCCAGAGAAGGCCTGACGTTGAATGATTCACTTCCTATCCCTGTGCCTTCCCAGGCTGACTTACCCGGCCCCTTTCTTGAGTTCACCATTGCGATGCCGCCCTCAGAACTGCTACCGGCCGGCCTCTGGAAGTCGGCTTGCGAGTCCTCCAGCAGAAGTCTGCAGCTTCCTGATGGGCAACGGTTTTCCCTTATCTGTCCTTGGGCCCAGGATTCTCAGCAAAGCACCTGACATATAAAAGGTGCTCGACATATATGCTGTGCACTGATATAAACATGAATAAATGAAGAACATAGCTGACATGGAAGACAAAGTGGGGATAGTTGACCTAGTGCTTGGAGCCTCCATCCCACCAGCCTCCACCTCTGAAACATGCTGAGGCATCAAATTCTCCAGAACTCTTTCAGGAGGGGGCCCGTGCAGCTGGGGTTCTGTGCCGCCTCTGCTGCCCGCTGCCCGTGGCCAAACGTGCTGGAGGCGCCCGCATGCTCTCGGAAGGACGACTCCGCTCCTGTCCTTACCTGCTCCGCGCCCCTAGAGAGACACACATATCAATCTACCCTGCAATCGGAAAGATCGGTGCAGAACAAAATCTGCCACCCACAACACGGGAAGCGAAAGGCGTGGGGCGAGGCTTCATTTCTCAGTGGGCCCCTGGGTGTTCCACGAGGACTGGCTTCCTCCATTCAGCGAGCCGTTGTCACGCGACACTGCCATCACTGGGAGGAGCACATGTTAAAAATGACTGGGCTCAAAACCTCTCTTTGCCAAAGTATCCCTGGGCCACCACGTCATGCCATGTGCTGCTCTATGCCGTCCCACATGCAGCTAACTTCTTTTTTTAAGATTTTCATTCTCGAAGTAGAGTTGACATAAAAGGTCATTAGTTTCAGGTGTACGAGGTGGCGGCTGGACAACTATGCATCACGCAGCGCTCACCTCGACAGCTGTAGCTACTGTCACCAGGCAACCCTGCTATCGACTCTTAAAGATGTAGCAGGACCATGCACGTGTTGGTGGTTTCTTCTTCGTCTCCTTTTTTAAGTAGTCTACGCTCACCGTGGGGCTCTGACAACCCTGAGATCAGGGGTGGCGTGCTCTACCACCGAGCCAGCCGGGTGCCCGGCACCTTCTTCTATGACCAACTTGACTAAATGGGTCTTTGAGAGTGAACTTATTTCAACTTTCATTTTGAAAGTTGAGTAAACTCAACTTTCTGAGCAAAGAAGAAGAGTGTTTTACTTTATGTCACTGATTTACATTACATCTTTTCCTTATATTTGTTATGTGTGACCCCCGTTTATCTAATCTGAAACTAATTCATGCCTTTCTTTCCCAAGGACTTGTTTATGGTTGTTTTTGTTCTTACCATATGCTAAAAGGTACACCTGGGGTATGAGATTTTAAGAAATATCAAAGCTTTGTGAGGAAGAGAAATAAGCATAGTTTAATATTTTAAGATAAATATTAAGTTGGAAACATTTTATTCCAAAAGATAGTTATAAATAATCCTCTGTAAATCCCCAAGTTAGTACTTTTTTGCAAAACTGCAGCAATTATAGCTATTAATAATACAATTATTCATTGCAATGAATGTGAAACTAGGTTGTATATAAAGATGGGCTTATTTTTCCCCGTGCTTGTTTTCATAATAACTCAAAAGGAACAATGATTGAAGGATCCTTACATTACTACGCGCCCTAGGTAAGCACGCACACGTAGTAAGATATTTTTCAATGTCTAGAGACGTCAGTGGTGCACATTTTTAACAGAACGCCATATATCAGTTTCGGGGTTCAAGAGCAGGAATTTCCCAAGTGTCCGATTGTATGGCTTCACAGTTTTCTACCATTTCCAGATGCTCTGTGCATTTGGCAGCAGGGGGATCGCTACCTTTGGGAATGCAAGCCAGTGATCCTAACCTGGACAACACTAACCTATGTGCAGCACAACAATATGTCTGGTTGCCAACGTGCGCATCTGGATTCTTCGTTATAATCTTATAATTCACTTCAGAAAGGAAGTGATAGTTGCCATACGACCAGACTCCCAAGGAATACACTTTGTTGAGTATTTTGATAGAATACAGTCTGTTAGTTCTTGTTTAAATTCTCTCAAGAATGTTCAAAACACCCTGCCCTTCGTCTTCTTTGCATCTATTAATCATATGTAAGCCAGGGGTCCACGGATAGCTCAAGGATGGCATTTGTGGACCTTTAGAAATGTATGGCAAGTTGTATTTGTCTACGATTTTTTATAAGACAGCTTTCATTAGACTTCCAGGGGGCCTTCAAATCTTACTAAAATGTAAGGTGCGGAGGATGCTTTGAGGAGACAGACTGGCGTTTATTAATCCCCATTGCCTGCCAGAATTTTACAGTCATTAATTCATATCATTTTCACTGTGGTGTAATGAGATGGTTGGAATGACTTCTATTTTATAATTGTGAATTTTAGGCTTTGAGAAGTTCTGGGATTTGTTTAGTCATATAGCTAGTAAGTGACAGATTGGGCATTCAAACTCACATCCATCTTTCTCCAAAATGCATACATTTTCTGCTAAATCTACTGCCACCCACAGATAAGATATGTATTTAAAACAGTTGCTTGTCTTGTGGATTTTTATTTTTCTCCCATTGTTGACTAAATAATATTTTGTACAGAGAACTCTGTATTTATTGCACTTATGCTTTAAGAGACACACTATTTGTTTTTCGACCAGTTTAATTTGCAAGTGTTTGTTTTACCGAGACCGTTCTCCGCCTTCTTACCGTAGCATTATTCCTGTGCATTGTTCAGGACAGTGATTAATAAACCCATTCCGCAGATCATTTTTCTGACTCATTTTACTGAAATGCTTTATCCAGGGTCGAACCGAATTACCATGAAGGTCATACTTCTGGCTGGGAAGCTTAATGAAAGCCAGAACCTCAGAACGTGTGTGCGCTTCTAGCGTCAGACTAAAAACGAAGATGAATATTCTAGGGCCTCACTCTGACGCAGAACAAGCACCAGGGGGTCAAAGTTTAATTCGTAACAGGACTGGCTTTGTGATTTCCAAGCTCTATTTCACCCACCCACTTGACCCATAGGAAACCAATAAAGCCACCCCTAGGATCCATCATGAGAATTCAGGAGATTTTAGGTAAGTTTCCTCCACATTTTTATCAGCGTGTCTTTGGGATTTTCCATCCGCTCTGCAAGTCGAGTGAGAATATCCCTTTCGTTAGGTAATGACGGAGGATGCGGGGAGTGATGTAGGATCTCCAAAGCAGCTTTCACCTTCATCTGTGCTTTCCATTCTAGAATGGAGTAGCTCATTTTCCTAGTTTATACTAATATCATGAAACACTGTAATTGCAAACCAAGCGACTTCTGGCAGTCACTAATTCCTTACATCAGTTACACATAAAGAGAACAGATGGAAACAGTTGCAACACTCAGAGGCTCCAGTATTTTTCTCTGTTAGCAGGCATAAGCACCCATGGAATTTATGATTCTTCATTTCATTACCTCCTGGATCTCTCCCAAAGATATATTTCCATCGCTACAGCCAGGATCAGAGGGAGCCCTCATGTGCACAGGAACCTCCTCCAGGCAGAGCGGGGTCAGAGCCTCAGGAAAGGTTAGCCCAGGGGGGCCGTGGCGATGGTTATGGCGATGGTGAATAACTTGCTTTTATTCCTTCTGACCTCCTCGACTTCCTGCCGGCCTTTCAGAGCTCGGCCCAGGTAGTCCGTTCTGATGCTCTGCACCTTTTGAATAGTTTTGCTTAGACGGGATGAAACGATTCAAGCTGGCATTTTCATTTAAGGGATGCTTGGGCATAGGGTGTTTTGAAGAAATATCTTGGCTACTGTTTTGTCAAAGTATTGACCAGCATCGAAATGTCAACACGAATCTCCTTCGTTCTAGACTTGGAAACGGAGTCCCAGATATTTACTTCCCTAAAAGGAGATGGACTGTACAATTCTAAGTGGCAAAACACAATACAATAGACTTACATGCTTCACTTACAGTATTAGTCGTATGGAATGGTTTTGAAGCATGACATCATTTCATCCACACAAAAATTGGCAAAATTTTAAAATTTCCTTCATTTTACAGATGAAACTGTGGACTCAGGGGAAAGACAACTTATTTGAGACCAGTCAGGAAACAGGCCTGAAAGTACAGGTGTCAACATTTTAGCGACTCAGTTGTGATTCTGTTATATTGTCAAAGTTGTTAGTTATCAGAGAAAAGTATTTTTTTTTCTTTAACGCTGGATAAGACTTTTGCATCACCCTTTTGTGCCTGATAGTCTTTTTTTTCCAGGAATCTCGGCCTTTCTACTAGTCCTCTGAGAAGATCACAAGTGTTCATCTGGCCGTTCATTATGTCATCAGCATTCTTTTGTTCGTGCGGGAGCTATCATTTTATTCATCAGCGGTCCTCTCAGTTAAAACTTCGGAAGCTAGTTGTCAATGTGTGTAGAACACTTACAGAAATCAAGGCCAAAAATACGCATTTAGAAGTGAGCTCTACATAACTTACAAGAACATGTGCATCTTGGACTCACATCAATTTCAACTTTCAGCCGCTGGTCCGCAGCTGATTGTGAATACCTCACTGAGAATTTGATAAGATGAAACCGTGACATGGAAATTCTGCACAAAGACATAAAATTCCGTGGTGACGATGAAGAGCAGGGATCCATTCTTCTGCAAGGGATGACTTCTTTTAAAAAGAAATTGAAGGTGCTATGCATGTTTGCAGTAGTACATAGAATTTTTTTTTTAAAGTTATTTATAGGATAGATGTTAGACCATTTATTGTAGCTAGTGTTCCTTGTTAGCATGCACTACAGCTTCAAAGGTACTTTTCAGAGAAATCTGTCTATAATGATGATACTCTGATACTCGTTGGGAATGCACTGGCATACTCGATATCAGAAAAGAAACAAGCAAAAAAAAAAAAAAAAAAAAGGCTGAGAAGCTTCGATGTCTTTCTCCAACTGGTGTTTGATGATGGTATATCCTACCATTACAAGGAAAAAATGGTGGCTTCTTAGCTCTTTGGGATTATGAAGTAACAGTTCCCCCTTTCACTGCAAAAGATGATGTCCAATGGATTGCTTACTTTGATTACAATGGATTATCTGCTTTAATTGTAGGAGAGGGCATTTGAAAGATCATCCTTAACAATGTCAGGGGGCCTTGGAGTGCTAATCTGTTTAGCTAGCGTGTCTGGGTCTTGACCCTATGGTCAATAGGGAGGTATTATGATGAAGAGAGGAAGCCAGAAAGATTAAATTCCTCTTCCTTGCATTAGTCATGTATCCTCCAACCACCTCGAAGCCACAGGACAGGGATACAGATGGTAGGGACTTCAGAGATGTAGAAGGACTTATGGGTCAGGTTACCTTAAAACCCACCTTTGGGCTAAGGCCCAGCGTGTGCAGTACAGATAAACACTTAAGAAATGCAGCATATATTTTTGTTGTTATTGTTGTTGATTTTATCTGGCATCACCAATGGCTCATTCCATTTTTAGCACCTTCTCCGGGCAAGGTTCATACAGAAATTATCTTATTTATTTTTATAACCGAGAGTATTGCTGCTAGTTTAGACATGAATAAAATGAGGCTTTGAGACATCAAATAATTATCCCAAAGTCAGCTTTTTGTTTTTGTTTTTTTTCTTTTGCTTTTTAAGATTTTATTTATTTATTCATGAGACACACACAGAGAGAGGCAGAGACACAGGCAGAGGGAGGAGCAGGCTCCCTGCAGGGACTCGATCCCGGGACCCCAGGATCACACCCTGAGCCCAAGGCAGACGCTCAACTGCTGAGCCCCCCAGGTATCCCCCAAAGTCAGCTTTTAAGTGATGGAGACAGGAGCCTAAATTTAATTATTTCAAAAAGTCTGTATCAGTTACTCTGTAGGCCTCCCTGTTTCCTCCTTTTACTGTTGTTTTAAATCTGAGCTTGAAATAATTATAGATTCACAGAAATGTGCACAACTAGGACAAAGGGTCCCATGTACCCTTCCCTCTGCTTCCCCAATGGTAACATCTGATGTAACCCATCGATATCAAAGCCAGGAAGTTGACATTGGTATGATACTGTCGGCTACACTACAGACATCATTCAGTCACTGTTATTTTTTTCTATTAATTCATATCGATATAAATTCAAGCAAACTACATTGCAGTATCAGGATTTTATATTAGGAACCAGCCTAGTAAAAGAAAATTATAGGTAATTTACAGATGAAGTCCTGCTGTAAGCATACACCAAACATTGAAAATGCATTTTCATTATAAGTGCAATTTCAGAGCTTTAAGAAAAGCAGGTCTTAACAAGTTGTGACTACCTGACATTAAGTAGAAATAGTCACATCACGGATCCAATTTTCTGTTAAGAGCAACTGTTCAGTACATTCTTTAATATCAAGTGGTCAGTGCCAAGCTTGTTTTATCTCCAAGTTATAAAGTTCAGAAAGAAATATAAAAATCAATCAAAATGAAAATATAGTGAAATAGAAGATGTATAAAGAGATGTATGTTTTCTGAGTAGATTCGCTGAACTGTACACGGCTGAGTAGCAAACAATTTGGGGCTCTCGTGCCCCATGGCAGACGTC
Organism: Canis aureus; assembly: GCF_053574225.1. Classification (NCBI taxonomy): domain Eukaryota; kingdom Metazoa; phylum Chordata; class Mammalia; order Carnivora; family Canidae; genus Canis; species Canis aureus. The sequence continues at coordinate 2,591,169 of NC_135613.1, forward strand.
TCGGGATGGATTGAAGGAGAAGAGAATTTCTACTTTTGCTAGCACTTTCAACACCCCAATCTAACAGGAATAACGAGGAAAATGTTTTCCTGGAATGGAAGAAGAGAGCTCCTCAGCTGACTGGGTGTGTGTGTGGGGGGGTCTGTATGTATATATTTTGTTATTTTCCAGAAAAAGTGACATTCAGACCAGAAGAGAAAAACAGGTGCATATGCATTGTGTCCTTGCAGTCCTGGTCGACAGCAGCCACGGGACTCCTGTTATTGACCGACTGGTCCCTACCAGTCAGTAGATCATGTTTTTTTAGGAAACACTTTCAAAGAAATTGGCCCATGATAATAGCACTCAGAGGAAAATAGGTGGTTTAAAAAGCACTCCTTACCCGTTGGGAATTTTCTGAAGGATTGAGTGGTTGTATGAAGAAGGGAAGGTTCGCTGTATGTCATCAGTAAGGCTTAACAAGCCACTGGTTCTTTATCTGCTCAGGACAACAAGTCAAGAGGAAGGCCTGGGGGATCCTCTGTGGAAGTGTCATATTTCAGGCCCCTGTTTTCAATGTCCAGCGTTTTTGCCCATAAAGCTCTTCTATGTTTCTAAAATCAATTTCTCCGTCTGTCTGTCTGTCTCTCTCTCTGCTTCCTTTATTTTTTCCTTCCTTCTTTCCTTCCACCCTCCGAGTTTGTCATCCCCCTAGAGGAAACATTCTTTCACCCATAGTCCTTAATATAAACACTCCATTGCTTTAGCACGTTTGTCGATCCCTCCTGGTTATGTCGGTGACTCCAAGGGAGGCATCCCACTGTGTGTTCTCAGTGGGACTATGGTGCGCGGCACACCTCAGATGTGGCAAAGCGACACGTGAATCTAGAACAAAAATACAGCAAGGATCAGGAAACCCACATGTCTCTTACGTGTCCTGCTGGAACCAGGACTCCAGTGGGATTGGTTCTTCCCCGGAGGCTGGTGGGGATGGTGGTGGGGAGGTTAAGGTTTTCCCATTTGGGCCACAAGTCTTGTTTCATGGAACTCACATCCCCATGATCAGTTCTTTTCTGTTACTTTGATTCCTGTGAATATCTTCATCACACCTGGAATCTCAAAGCCCAACTCCCTTTTTTTTTTTTCTCTGTGGAAAACCCCTACACATTTATCTGGGAATATTATTACGCAGTAATAATAGTGTCTTACAAAAGGAAGACTATTGATCTGATGTCATGAACCTTGAGCTCTAGTCCCATTGGGTCATTTTATTTTATTTTTTTTTAAGATTTTATTTATTTATTCCTGAGAGACACACAGAGAGAGAGGCAGAGACACAGGCAGAGGGAGAAGCAAGCTCCATGCAGGGAGCCCGATGTGGGACTCGATCCCGGGACCCCGGGGTCACGACCTAAACCAAAGGCAGGCGCTAAACCGCTGAGCCCCCCAGGTGTTCCCCCTTGGGTCATTTTATATTCTCTGTAGATGTGGTCAGTTTTCTTAGCTATAAAAATGCATTCCATGGGGCGCCTGGGTGGCTCAGTCAGTTGAGCATCTGACTCCTGATTTAGACACAGGTCATGATCTCAGGGTTGTGGGGTAGAGCCCTGCTTTGGGCTCCATGCTCGGCAGGGAGTCTGCTTCTCTCGCTCTCCCTCTCCCTCTCCCTCTCCCTCTCCCTCTGCCTCTCCTTCCATTCTCTCTCAAACAAATAAATCTTTAAAAAATGTATTCAATAACGATATAGATACCATAGTATTCTTTTAAAGATTGAATAATGTGATATGCATTAAAAGTTTCCCATACAACCTGGCAGGGCCGCTCCAAATGGCACAAATTCTTCTCTTTTTCTATGATTTTCCGTGATGATCTCCTCTGGACAATTTCTTTGAGGCCCCTTTTCACCAAGTTCCCTTTTAGTAAACAACAAAAACCGACTCCCCTGCCCCAGCCTCCCCAGATTTCTGTGACTTTTTGCATTGTAAGAATCTTAACAAGACATTTTTAAGTATAACAGGATCCTGTTGTAGAGGTTGGAGAAGACACCTGACCTGGAGGAAATACTCTTCAGCGACGGTGTTTTCCCTGGGAGGATCAGGCCGGTCTGTGAGATCTTCCCGACTCCACTGCATTGAATCTGCAAAACCGCCATCAGCTCCTGATTCCCGGGAAGCATTAGAAACATTTAGGGAGCTTTAAAAAATAGCCTAATTCCTCAGCCTCATCCTAGACCAATTAACTGAGAATCTGGGTATGGGCCACCGCAATGAGAGCTAAAAAAAAAATTAAAAAAAAAAAAAAAAGACAAAACCAAACCTCTTCAGTTGATGCTACTAGGGAGCCAGGTGAGGAACCGCTAATATAAATATATGTTTCTCAAAATGTACTCTCCGTCCTTACGAACTAGAATCGGGCTGACTACCTTGGTCACCCGGGGGGTGGTTCATGAAGTATATTAATTCCAGGACACGAGCCAAACTTACTGAATCAGTTTCTGAGAGTGGGCGCTCAGGGGACAAGTATTTTGGAAGGAGCCTGCTCGTTGCTGCCTGTGGGCCACAAAGGTGGGTAGTCGGTGCCCTCAAAGGTCTGAAATTGCCACCTCCAGCGGCGGGGCTGGCGATGCTGAGTCTTCACCCCCGGGATGCAAGGTTTACTCAGCGGAGAGCTCCCTTTTCATTCTGCAGCCTGTTGTGCCCTCTTCAGGGAAAATGTCAGAAGACACTTCTTCAGGGGGTTGGAGGCCCTCGCCCAGCCCACTCCCAGCAGGGCCAGCTTTCTTCACCTCCCTACTTTGGATCTCTCGGGAGATGCTGCAAATAACCGTAAAGTCCCCTGATGCAGACCCTTGTGACTTGATTTCTCCAGGAACCCATTTTCTTACCTGTAAGCTGTTAATTCCCCAAGACTTGCAGGGAGGATGGAACCCAGCAAGTGAGCAGAGGCCCAGGCGCACAGAGAAGCCTCCATAAATGTCAGTTATAGGCCTTCTCATAATAACTGCAGTTGCTCTTTGTTTTGCTAAAAAGGAACAAGAAGATCCAGCAAGAGGACAAGTGCTGGGCTCTGACAAGGCTTCAGGCATTGCACGGGACACCTGGACAGCTGATTCTTAGGTATAAACATCTGCACGTTCTATCACCGTGTGTTTGAAGGTATATGGATGGACGCACGTATGATCATGTGTAATTCATTCGTTAGTAGTTTCGCACGTATTTTTATCAAATACGAGAAGAGCAGGGTCACAGACGCGTGACCTTAGCTAGAAACCTCTCATCGACCAGATATTCGGGGAGCCCAGTGTCAGCAGATTATCACGCAGGCCTGGGGATCCGCAGGGACGCGTACGATCAGGACTCTAGGAGGCTGCCGTGGGCCCGGATATCCGCTAGGATTCCTCCTTAGCTGGGAGAACCTGGCCCGAGGCCCTGAGGTCTCCGTGGCTGGTTTCTGCTCTGTGCACAGGGGCGATGACCGGTTTCCTGAAACTCGGTGGGGGCCTCAGGGCCACAAGGCTCGTAGGGCACTTGGTGAAGTTGTACGGGGACATCAGAGACGCCGGGCGCTCCGCTAGCAGCAGGGAAGGGGAGGCGCTTGCCAGCTCTGCCAGCTCTGCCAGCTCTGCCAGCTCTGCCAGCTCTCGGGCACAGACACAGTCGGGGGCAGCGCCGAGTCGGGGCTCACTGTGCCCCCACGCAGTCCGAGTTGGCGCCCTGGCGCCCAGCGCTCTGGAGTGTGACTGTATTCGGAGACAGGGCCTCGAGGGGGGCCAGCGGCCTCATCCCACCAAGGAATCTGGCCCCAGAAGGAGAGGCCAGGGCTGTGGGCCGGGGGAGCCCGGGAAATCCGAGGAGCAGGCCGCAGGAGCCGAGCCCAGGCCCAGGCCTGGAGGGGCACAGCCACAGGCAGGGACCGCTCCTCCTTCCGCCCCTGTGTCCTTCCACAAGCCCGGCTGTGCCTGTCACTCACTCCTGGATCCTGAGCCCACACCCTCCACTATTTTTCCTCCCACTTTGTGGTTTTCGGGCAGCCTCACTCCCACAGACGTAGGCATCCAGGTCAGGGGAACGTGGGAACGACAATGTCTCACCAGGTGACCCCTCCCCTCCCGCCCAGCTGCATCTGCAGGTGACTCGGGCCAGTCTGTGCAGGTGGAGCCTGTGCAGGTGGAGGAACAGGTGACCAGCTCCTCCCATCCTCTCCTGGCTCCTGTGCTGCCCCCCGACCTCCCCAGCTCTGGGGGGCACAGGGGGCGGCCTGCCAGGCCTGCGGCCCCTCTCCTGGGACTGGCCGCGACGGTCCCTCCCGGGGAGGACTGCGAGGACCAAATGAGCCCAGAGATGGCACGTCAGCCCCCCCGACAGCTGGTCTGCGCGCTTGCACCCGACGCCTGAGATCTCAGAGCTTGAGGCACATGAAAGGGTCACATCATAGGAGGCTGGGATATGTCGCCTCCCGGAGGGTGCCTCGCTGGCCACCGCAGGGGGCGAGACGCCGCCGAGGCAGCCGGGCGACAGGTGTCCCCGGGAGGATGCGGGAGGGCCCCTCGCCCCGTGCCAGGCACCAGGCAGGCGCTCGTCATGCTGCAGCGGGTGCAGTGCTTCCAACGACCCTGAAATGCAAACACTGCCACGTGTCCTCTTTTGCAGAGATCGTTACGGAGGACGAGAAAGTTAGTCAGTCGCCAAGAGCCGAACGGAAAATAGCAGAGATGGTGGGTCTTGGATTAAAACCCTCCCCAGCCTGAATTCAGAGCCCGGGCTCCTGTCTGGCCCAGAGAACCGAGGCGGGAGGGGCCGCTCAGCCCCCGGGAACATGCTCAAGAACCAGAGGCACCTGCGGTCACTCCGTTTTCCGCGTGCTCATTGAGCGAATCTTCCGACGCCAACCTTGCAGCACAACTGCATGTACACGTGTGGATTTTTTCTGTTTCCTAAAATCGTGTGTGCATACGTCGCTGAGATGTTGCCCCAACACCCTCACGCACCCTCCTGTGCATTTCCTGTAGGAAATACATGCTTCCCAGGGTCACAGAAAGGGGCACCCGTCAGAAAATTACACTGACACGGGGGAACCAGACTCCCCTCAAGCTCCGCTAGTAGATTCAGGGGCGCCCGAGCATAACAAGGGGAAGCAGTCTAGACTTCACTTCTTGTGTCCTTTTATTTTTTTCCCCCTTAGGAGTATTATATAATGTTTTTAAATTTAAATTCAATTAGCCAGATAGCCTAAAAGCATTCTTAAATCTTCCTTTGGCCTCTGACGGCCCTGCTGCTTTTGAAGATTACAAGCCAGTTACATTGGAGAATGTGCCTCCACCTGAGCTAACGTGATGACTTCTTAGGATCAGATTCGGTCTGTGCATCCTTGGCAAAGGCTCTACAACCTCGGTGCCGCGTTGTCCTCGTTGCGTCTCATCACACGCTGCCCAGACGCTCCCTGTCCTAACGTGGGCCGACCCTGCCCCTTGGAACACTGCGGGTACACGGCGGCTCGCAAGCTGCTCCGCTGTATTCAGTTTTGCTTTACGACTGACAAGTATCTTATGGGGAGCTCCTTTGAGACTGCATACGTACTCCAATTCTGATTAAACTTCCAATATATTCATGCAGTTAAATAAGAGCATAGATTAGTTGTTTCATATATTTTTTAAAAATAATTTTTTAAAAGATTTTATTTATTTATTCATGAGAGACACAGAGAGAGGCAGAGACACAGGCAGAGGGAGAAGCAGGCCCCATGCAGGGAGCCCAACGTGGGACTCGATCCCGGGACTCCAGGATCACGCCCTGGGCTGAAGGTGGTGCTAACCCGCAGAGCCACCCGGGCTGCCCTAGTTATTTTATATTTTATTCAATAGGTTGCCATTTGTTATTATTATTAGCTATTTCGAGTCTCAAGGTTTCCCCGACCGGCCAGAGCCCCTACAATGAGACTTCTGTTCCTCTGAAATGCCCCATCATCCATTAGTGACTCTTTGCTTTCTCATATTAGATGCTCCAGACTCATTTTTATGTTCTTCTCCACCCGACTGGACTCCTACAAAGTGTGCTGGACCACACGGCAAGCCTGGACCCGACGTGCACACCTCCCTTCCTCAGTCTCACCTGAGTTATCTGGGAAGAGAGGAGATGGGATGGATAAGAGGAAGAGAAGGTGGAGTCAAAGGGTTTGACAGACCTTGAAACTGGAAAGAAGAACTCTGGGTAACCCTAACAGCATGGATGCAAAATAAGCACGGCGTGTTAAAAGTCACTCTCCTAATTCATTAAATACATATAAAATACAAGTCGGCTCAGAAGCAGGATGCAAGGCTGGAGAGCTGGACTGGTCCCACTGTGTGAAGGACAGTGAGCTTCTCTGCTGAACACAGAACCTATTTAATATTTATTATTTCAATATCAATTAATATTTAATCTAATATTTATTGTTTTAATATCAATTAATATTTAATCTATTTAATATTTATTATTTTAATATTAATTAATATCTAATTAACTGAGGTCACCTGGGTGGCTCAGCAGTTGAGCGTCTGCCTTTGCTTCAAGGTGTGACCCCAGGGTCCTGGGATCGAGTTCCTCATCGGGCTCCCCGCAGGGAGCCTGCTTCTCCCTTTGCCTGTGTCTCTGCCTCTCTCTGTCTCTCATGAATAAAAAAAATTAAATCTTAAAAATATTTAACCGAGTGAATTAACTTAAAGGAGTTATATGGTCATACCTCACTGTACAGGTGAGTAGGAAATGCAACCGAGTTCCTGGTGACCCCTAATATGCACAAATACCAGGGGTAGGAAGAGGACTGGATTTGGGGGAACAGGTAACAGTCTGAGCTGAGATCATTAGCACATGTGTTAGCAGGGAGTGTTTGTATGGCCGTTGCTCCCAGGCTGGCTTCATGTATTCGTCCGTACACTTATTCATTAAAAGATGTGAGTTCAGCGCTGCCTAAGGCCCAGTTTATCGGCAGTGTGGTAGAGGAGAAATTTTCAGTAGGTTAAATGAAACGTTAGGAGCCCCTTCAAGATGCGTATCACCCAATTTCCCCTGAACTCCCAGGACCTTTAGCCGTCTCTAGCACACGATACACATTCAAAACCTGTTGTCGATTAAGTGAAGTAGAAGTTTAGCTGCAGAACAGTCTCATAGAAAAGGATATCCCAGAAGCCTGTACGACACAGAAGATGAAAGCCCAGTTTCTGAAGGCAAACCCTTGGGGCTTGACTTCTACCTCTCCCAATTACTGAACGACTCCGGGGAAGTTATTTAACCTTCTTTAGAATGGGACCTAAACTATCCCATTCTATCCTAATGGGGTTTCAGTGGGATCAAATCAGATGACATGTGGTGGAGGCACAGAAGAGGAGACGACATATGGAGTAAACACTCCATAAATTTTATGCTTTTCCAGGACAGACATAAAAAGTGCGGCCTCTTTCTTACGCTGCTCCTGTAGATCAGCCTCATGGGCTAGGTCTGGGGCGCCCAGTGCCCCCTCTTCAGTGGCAGCGTCCAGTAGCCACCCGTAGGCTACAGGTGAAGGGTATGTGCGGCGGGATGAGGATAGAAATACCTTGAGCTGCTAACCGCTGCCAATTACTTAGAAATGGGATCAAAGAGACATTTTCAAATAGAGTAATATCCTTCTGCCCACATTAAGGCTGTTTCCCAGCTGCACATCATGATGGTTACACCTCACAATAAAAATGTTAAAGAAAGTTTATTGAGGAAGAGGGGGAAAAAACACTAGAAAAGATTATAGGGCAGTGTATAATGAATAGAATACTAAGAGTTTCTCCTTTTTTAAATTTCATTTACATTTGAAATCCCAAACCCTAAGGTCTTTCATGAAATCACACTGTCCCCACTCCTCCCTCCTTTTCTTCTGAAAATAGTCTCTTTCTTTTTTTGGGGGGGTGGGGGGCGGGGAACAGAAGCGATTAGTTCCTACAAAGCAGAGTCACAAAGAAAATCCATCAGCTCCATGTTTTTCCACTAAAGAACAAGAAAGTGGGAAGAGAAATGTACCTTGATGTGCTGGCGGGGAGGAAAAGAACCAATTTGTGTTGGTTACCTGCTGAGTGTCTAGATTGATGCCGAAGAGCGGATCACAGTGCCGGCGTTGAGCTTGAGAAGGCAAGTTCAGATATTGGCTCTGCCACTTATTCACATCGTGATTTTGAAAAAAAAAAAAAAAAGACTTAATTTGTCTATGCTTCAGTTTCCTCGTCTGCAAAGTAGGGTCAGTGCCTATGTGCTGAAGGTGTGATAGGCTTGCGAAACCATTATTCGTGTCTGACTCGTAACACGTGTTAAAAAAAAAATCATTCTACCAAGAGGACAGTGATTGAGAGAAGTTCAGAATTAAAGTCTCAGACAAACAAACAAAACCAAATAAATCCTTATGCTCTATCTCGAGATATTTTCACTTAATTATAATCACTTGCAAACCTTCCCAAGTGATTTAAGGATACAACCACATTTGAGAAGCTCTGCACTAAGATTAGCTTGCATTTAGGGCACAACAATATCACCAGGGGAGCTTATTAAAACACAGATTTCCAGGGCAGCCCGGGTGGCTCAGCAGTTTGACGTCGCCGTCAGCTCAGGGCCTGATCCTGGAGACCCGGGATTGAGTCCCGTGTCGGGGTCCCTGCATGGAGCCTGCTTCTCCCTCTGCCTGTGTCTCTGCCTCTCTCTCTCTCTCTGTCTCTCATGAATGAATGAATGAATGAATGAACAAATAAATAAATAATAAATAAATATCTTTAAAAAACAACAACAACAACCCCACAGATTTCCAGGTCTTATTCTCCAGATTTCTGATTCAATGGGTCTTTTTTTTTTTTTTTTCTTTACGATAGTCACAGAGAGAGAGAGAGAGGCAGAGACACAGGCAGAGGGAGAAGCAGGCTCCATGCACCGGGAGCCCGACGTGGGATTCGATCCCGGGTCTCCAGGATCACGCCCTGGGCCAAAGGCAGGCGCCAAACCGCTGCGCCACCCAGGGATCCCTGATTCAATGGGTCTTGACTGGAGCCTGGGAACTTGGCGTGAACAAGTAAGTACACAGGTCATGCTAATCTTGTTGGTCTGGGAACTGTACTTCGAGACACTGTTCTTGACTCTACTGCTTTCACTTTTTTTTTTTTTTAAGCTTTTCCAGAAATGCTTCTTGGTCCACATGTACTTAATTCCCAGGTACGAGTGCTCCAGTGGCCTCCAGACATACTCAGGTGGGCCTGCAGCCTGTAATGACAATCACAATTCCCACAATAGCATCAACCACTAAACTTTCCTTTCACTGTTCTCATCTAACCATCTGCCAAACCAGTTGCTCTGCAGAAAGTATTCCGTTACGCAAATGCATTTTTTGGTGAACTTATCTCTGAGCACTGGAAAACCATTTTATCTCTCCTGATGATGTGTCCTTGAGACATCGGTGGAGTCACATTATTCAGAAGACTTACATTTGCATCCTGGATAGCACGCCCTGGCGTCCGTCTGGCGGTGCCCGTCATGACACCAGGACATCCGGTGGAAAAAGAGCTTGAGTAGAGACTGTCTTTAATGGGAGACTTGCCCGACTTGGAGGGCTACAGTTTTGCTATAGATACGAAGTTTACCGCTGCGTGAGCTCCGGAACAAATAAGCAGGTCCCGCGTAAGGGGTTCAAGAAGCAGCCAGGACTTTTGTGCTTGGTGGGCACGACTTAGGAGTGGAGATCGTCGAGTTATACTCAGGTAGACATTTATCTCATTTAACTAAAAATTCAGAAATAATGCTCTCAAGCTTTAGAGACACCAGTTTGTGAATTTTCACCAGGGGTAGTGAATACCATAGTTCATATGTGGATATTTGACGTGCTGAATTTAAGGAGGTGACGTACACTTAGTATTAAGTCCTGCACGACTAAGTTTAAATTTTGTCTCCACCTCTCTGCAGCACCATAAACCTGAACATGTCAGTACACATTGCCAACTCTATTTCTGCTCTGTAAAATGCAATAATGGTAATTAAGAACTGGCCTGCTGTAAGGATTAAGAGGTAGAGGATAAAATAAGCACTCATCATGTATTGCTTTGTATGTGATATCCACTACTATTTAGTAAGAATTTATTGTGATATGTTATAAATATATGCATATATTTATATATGTGATATGTTATAAATATCCATATATATGCAAGGACTATTTTTTCATATACAAGTGAAGCATAATACACACGTTATTTGTTAATACGTTAAGCTAATACGTAAGGGGGTGCATTCGGAATGGCATGGTTTTGTCTCTAGTCATTGAGTTTTTACAGAACAAAATAGTTTTCATCTTAAGTACAGGGGTGGGGAGTATCATGCTTTTATTTAGTCAATAAAAGTCACAAAGTGAGCAAGGCAGAGGAGAGTGGTACATAGATAGAGTTGTCAGAAACAGCTCCCATTCCAAGAGACTCGTTTTTCTAATGTGATAATTGCTATTTATTTTATAGGCTCGCACATGACATATCACCACTGAAACTGCTTCTAATTCTGCTTTTATTATTAACCTCACTCTTCAATTCTTTATCGACCTTGGGCAAGACTATTTTCCTCTTCATAGCATCAATAGAAAAGCTAGTTCAAGTTTGCTTTAAAAGAAATTAATCTCAAAGCTATTCCCACATTTTAAAAGGACCTTGTATGAGAATGTTAATAGCTGCTATTAGGCTTGGAATCAGCCCTTCCCTGAGAGGGGGAAACAAAAGTGCAGGTTTAGTGTCACTCGATCAGAGAAACTAGTAGGATGGCCATGAAACGCCGTGACGGAGCTGCCCGGTGCCCGATAAAGAGTAGCCGGGACTGGCATGCCCACACCCTGGCACCTTCTAGCTGAGTGCCTTGGACAAGTTCCCAACCCTCTCTGTATCTCAGTTTTTTTTTTTTCATCTGCAAAACATAAATATCAAGACATATGTTGCTCTGCCTCAATTCCCTGTACCCATTTTCTGAAGCACGCACGTGGAAGGCAGGGAGGAAGGGGTGGAAGACGGAAGGGGGTGCGGATGCACACTATGCAAAGACAGCAAACAGAATCTTTCCAATCAGGACGTAGTAGCAATATCCAGGGTGTTTTCATCACTACACCTATGACTTGTGCTCCCCAGGAGGTGCTCCTTCAAGTGTCCCTGGGGACAGGCATCAGAGGAAGAAAAGTGGCCCGTGAAGGGCGCCAATCCCTAAGTATGAAGTACAGTCGCACTCAACACAGTAACCTCGTGAGTTGGGCACTTTCAACCCTCAATTTTGCAAAGTGGAACCCAAGGTTAAGAGTTGAAGCGAGGTACTGTGTGGACCACGAGATTGGGAAAAGGGGATCCTGCGATTGTGACCCAGTCTGGCTTCAAAGTCCGTGCAGTGACTACCCTGGGGTCCCGCGCTGCCTCTGCCGAGTCTGGAACGCCCGAAAATCATTCAACAGACTATGGCAATAGGTCACTCTCAATATCCCATAACAATGTCTACCAGGAAAGATTTTAGAACTTGTTTAAAAACGTCTTGTGAAGGAAGATGCTCCTTATGCTCACACAGACTTCCTTTCAGATGGAACCACTTGCAGAAAGTCTACAGATCAAGTGACACTCTAGGCAATTAGGGCCTCAAAGAGCCTAGGAAGGATGCATAAGTTTTCAAAAATAATTTCCACTGTGGCAGGAATGCAAATTGATTGAAGTTACAGTGTCACTCAGAAAGTTTGCTAGTCTTTTTAAGAATGACATTAAGCAGTGACAGACAATTGACAGGGACAGTCACTTCAACGGAGGTTGACAGAGGACTGGAACGCCTTAAGAAGAGGGGGAAAAAAATCCAGTGGCAGATATGCGTAATGAGGGATTGTTTCCTTCCCATTCTTTCTCTTTCTGTATTTTTAGACATACGTGGCACCGTATATCCTCTTCCTAATTTTTAAAATACAAAGCCCCTGTGAAAGAGGGGCTCTACCTTTTAAGGTCTCAGAGAGCAATGACTACTTTGCATTTAAACAAAAAAACACCTTAACCAAATAAAACAGAGTTTATAAAATAGAACATATGGTGCCATCTGCAGAATGGTGCTGAGGATTTGGGGGGAAATATGGAGGTGATTGCTTTTTTTTTTTTTTTTTTTTGCATCTACAACAAGCTCAAAATAAAGAGCTTAGAGAATTTTCTTGAAAGCTCTCGAGTCAGAAAGTGTCTGACTGGTTTCTCATCATAAAACTAGATGAGCCTGGGTTCGCTACCGTAAGACCTTAGATCTGGAAAGAAACCTCCGCTGGTAAATTGTACGAGCGTGGAAACCGAAGCGCAGTTGGGCAAAAAGGTTTGCCATCTTCACTCGGCTAGTAAATGTCAGAACCTGGACACTGAGACGCAAGTCCCCGTCCGTTCTGCTCCGCATCACTGTCACTCGTTAAAGGGAATGTGCCTTCCAATAGAGATGCAAAGTGCCTCTGATTACGGCCGAGCTACGGTACAGTGCTAGACGCAGGAACCTCAGGGTGACCTGGGGACAGATAGACACACACACACATAGGTGCCTGCATACAGCCCGAAGGACTCTAACAACAGCAGTTCCAGAGTAACGATAGTATTTCTACCCGCACGTAATTCAGCGGGTTCTGCTGTGAAACGTGAAACTCATTTCCATCTACTGGAGCTGAAGTTTGCTGAGCGCTCACCATGTGGCAACTACTTAGCTGGATTCCAGGACGCAGAGAATAAGCCAAACTCCTGACCTCTCGAGAGTGCCTTTTCTCAACAGTACATGTGCTTGTCTTATAATTACATCTTCTAGAACCTTGACTATTACTTTCATTTAGCTTTAAAAATGTAATATAACCAGAATAAAATTAAAAATAAAATAAACCTCCATCGAAAGATGAATGGATAAAGAAGCTGTGGTCTCTGTATACACTGGAATATTCCTCAGCCATTAGAAACGACCAATACCCACCATTTGCTTCGACGTGGATGGAACTGGAGGGTATTATGCTGAGTGAAGTAAGTCAATCGGAGAAGGACAAACAGTATATGGTCTCATTCATTTGGGGAATATAAATAATAGTGAAAGGGAATAGAAGGGAAGGGAGAAGAAATGGGTAGGAAATATCAGAAAAGGAGACAGAACATGAAGACTCCTAACTCTGGGAAACGAACTAGGGGTGGTGGAAGGGGAGGAGGGCGGGGGGTGGGGGTGACTGGGTGACGGGCACTGAGGAGGGCACTTGACGGGATGAGCACTGGGTGTTATGCTATATGTTAGCAAATTGAACATCAATAAAAAATTAATTAAAAAATAAAAAATAAAATAAAATAAACCCAGCAGATGTTTGGCAACAGGATTTCTGCTCTCTCTATACAATAGTGAACTGCTAGGTCAAGAGGTGGTCAAACAAGACAAACAGTGTCTTGCTTACCTCTACATCCAATAATCTTTTCTGAAAAGATGTTCCATGAGCGATGAACTCATGAAACATGGAGGATCTATTTTCTTCCCTCCCTATGAAGACCTGGCTAAGGAGCTGCGAGAAGCAAAAGAGATTGCAGCTCACTTTAAACGATATTTGAGACAATATTTGTATTTGAACATAAATCAAAGCCAAAGCAATAGATAGGTTTTCTAGATCTGGAATTTATACTCAGTAGAGGCATTTAATACCAAGAGTACCAGGAAATAAGGGAAGCCACACAAAAGGCTTTCATGTTTTGATAACTTGGACATGTTTTTCCTTGATTAATAAGGAACAAGAGGGTGGAGGGATTTTAGTGTCCATGGGAAGGTCTTCTTTGCTTGTTGTCCAACACCATTCCCATTGATAGCATAAAAAAGACCTCCAATCTTTAATAAAGCCATAAGAGAAAAGTTTTGGGTGATGTGAGCTCAAAGCTCTTTTTTGAAGGTGTATTTCCTCTTCCACCTCACGACTTTATGAAGCAGGAGACTTGATACAGTGCTTGTTGCAATCAGATATCCTGCTTCTACTTCGTGTTTCCTTGTTACCAGCTCTGAGACTTTGGCCAAGTAAGTGCCCTGGACTTCTTTCACTGGCTTACAAATAGCCGTCCTGATGCTTCTTAAAGGACTCATGTTTTTTTAAAGTCGTAAATAAAGAAACATGTCTGAGAACAATATGAAATATTTGAAACTGAGGCTAATTTTGAAAACCCAAGAAAGGTTATTGCACACATACTTCACCCTGCCGTAATAGTCGTGAAAGCAATAATGCATAGTTGTCCATTTAAAATACCAATAGATCATAATTAACAAAGAAATAAAATCATAGAAGTAAAGCATTTTGCCAAAAATCAGAAAGGAAGTTAAAAGTGTACTTTCCAGGGTTACATCTAGACTCGGCATTTGTAAACCATGTGACCTTGGACAGTTTACACATCAAAACTTAGGGTCAATATATATATATATATATATATATATGCATATATGGCACTTAATATTTGAAATCTAAATAGTGCTTCTACCTACTTTGTAAGACTACTTTGATTATTAATAAAAATACAAATGTATTGAACATACTGCTTGACACATAGTGATCAATAAAGGTTATTATTGTTATTAATCTTTGCTCATAATCCAACGTACAGCAATCAGTGATTTATTGGTGCTCATCAGAGTTGCTATCTTACGGGGAAAGTATTATTGAATTTTTCCCTCTCAACAGCTAACAGTGCCCTTAGCAAACAATAGGATCTCAATAAGGACTTGTATAATGATTAAACATTGAATTTTCAACAGCAGAGATAATATTTAACTTAGTTGTACTCTCACTAGTAAGTTTTCAGTTAGTTTCCATTACTATATTTAGAATGACTACATATTAAGAGCATAATGCTAGTTGTGTGCCCAGGACTAAGTCATTTTCTCTTCAACTTTCTCAATTTACTGAGGCAAATGGATGCAGTGGATAAATATGTGATTTATTTGAGAAATCTCTGCCGAAAAGTCAGTCACAAATCACTGGACTTTTATTTTTACTTAAACGTTTGAATTTTGGACATTAAAACGTATTTGTGAAAACCATTTTCTCTTAAGAACTTTTAAATAGAATGTCAATTCCAAATACCATATGACTTCAATCATATGTGGAATCAAAAAAAAAAAAAAGGAATAAACAAACGAAAAAGCAGGATCAGATCTATAAATACAGAGAACAGACTGATGGTTGTCAAAGGCAACGGGTGGGGGGCGGGTAAAATGGGTGGAGGGGAGTAGGAGACCCAGGCCTCTCGTCATGGAATGGTAAAGTTGAGGGGATGAAAGGCACAACAAAAGGGAGGTAGTCGGTGATATTGTACTAGCATTGTACGGTCCTGGATGGCGGCTGCCCTGGTGAGCACAGCATGGTGAATCACTGCTTTGTACACCTGAAACTAATGTAACAGTGCGTGTCAACTATACTAAAATAAAAAAAAAATACAAATAGAATTTTTTACTTAGGTGCAATACATCATAAGTAAAAAAAAAAAAAATTACCTATGATCAAATTTTAGTGAAATATCTTTTACCAGATTAGGTAAAATTATATTGAATTCACCTTTGTGAATTGCAGTAATGTCACCCCCCAGTGTTGTCCTGAAGAAATTAGAAGCTCATTTTAGGTGCAAAAGACAATTCTTGGGCACCTGGGTGGCTTAGGGGTTGAACATCTGCCTTCGGCTCGGGTTGTGACCCCAGGGTCCGAGGATCGAGTCCTGCATTGGGTTCCCCAGAGGGAGCCTGCTTCTCCCTCTGCCTGGGTCTCTGCCTCTCTCTGTGTCTCTCAAGAGTAAATAAAATAAAATCTTAAAAACAAAACAAAAGACCATTCTTGCTGTGAAATTCTGCTGCATATTGTTTCTACTTAAACGGGTAGCACACACCTTCGGGCGTGTGTTTCTTCAATGTCAGCGTTTTCCTTCCAACACCCTGCACTCCAAAACGGAGGCCAATTAGTGTGACCAGCTCGAACAGTTTTCCTGGGACTTGCCCAGTTTTAGCACTAAAATTCTCATATCAGGAGAAACGCCTCATCTCTGCGCACCCTGGGGTAGCTGGTAACCCTAACTGGAAATAAAGACCATGAGTGTATTTAGACAGTGATTCGCAACTGGGGCACTGTCACCTCTTCCAAGCCCCTCACACCCAGGGGATGCCTGATGACGTCTAGAGACATTTCTGGCTGCCGTGACTCGGGGCATGTGAGAGCTCGGGGCGGAGCTGTCGCTGACCGTCCCACACACCAGGTACAGGCCCTCACGGCAAAGAACCGCCCGGTCCAGAACGCCAATAAGGGCCACTCTGGAGAACCCTTGGTGGGAATTTTTATTTTTATTTTTTTATTTTTATTTTTATTTTTATTTTTTTGGGAATTTTTAAAATGCTTTGGTGCGCTGCAAGGTTTTGCGCATCCTTGATCAAAGTTCATCTCCGCCCAGTTTGTCTCTTTTAAACATTTTGGTTTCAAGTCGGGGAATACTTATTCGTGAAGAAAATACATCTTTTGCCCCTTTGGCATCACCACGGATGAACTCAGCCTTCACTTCTTTAGGACTGAAACATCTGGTTCGGTTTGGTTTTACCCCGGCTTTGTGCCAGCATCCCCTATTCGCCCTATAAGAGAGCTCCGGGGGCTGGAGACTTTACAGGCTTGCGGTTAGGCTCTCGCCGCTCGTGACTCACCTCCCTTCATCCAGGCCACGATCCCGCGAGTTCCGCCTGCCTGGTCCCCACGCCGCGGCGCCTCACTGTCCCTGCTGGACGCGGGCCTGGGATCCATCAATCGTTGGAAGTCGACGTCCCACGTTGGGAATTCGTTGTTCTCCCTGCTTCCTGATTGCACTTCCTCCTTGGCTCTCTCTCCAGGCTGAGCCTGTGGGCACCAAGGCGCTGTGCCCAGATCCCTGCTCACGGCAGAAGCATCCATCCCTGGGTCCCGGCAGTGCCGGCTGCCAACAGCTCGCGGCTCTTGTCCCCGGGCCTTGTCTCAGCCCCAGGGGATGCAAAGGCCCGACGCCTCGAATCTCCGTGGGCCAGTTCCTAAGGGCAGGTGCGGCTTCGGCCCCGTGTGGGCTCCCGAGGCTTCTGTTGCAACCGACTCCTCAGGCAGCCCCTCTCCGCTCGTGTCCTCGTGTCCGCCTTCCAGCGCTGGCCTCCAGGGGTGCCCTGAGGAGGGGTGCCCAGGGAGCCTTGGGCATGCAGCTCTCCATCGCAGGGTCATCAGCTGATTCTCAGCTGCCCCGGGGTCCAGCCCCCGGCCCTGCCCTCTCCCAGGCCTTAGGGCCGAATCACACCTTTGCACGTCCCACTCCGTCGTCAAGACCACGTCCCAGCTTTCATCTCTGCTCTACGCATTCATGGCGAAAAGATTAAGACAAACCGCCTGAAAGTCTTAAATAAAATTGGGTCTATCTTACTATGAGATCTACGAAACCCCCGGACACCAAAAGTTTAGGATATCAGTCACATAGAACTACGTCTGTATTCATCCAAAACAGCGACTCCAACAAAACCCAGAATGTAATGTCCCATCCATCTGTGTTAGCACATCTGTCAAGCTAGACTGCCGGGCGGTTCCTTTAAAGCTAGTAGGAAGCCTCGGCAACGCGAGGAAACGCTTGGTGCCAGCCAGACGTGGCTCCTCTTGTATAATTAAATTCTCTTTCTTTTGCAAATGCACAACGGCTAATATCCTGGTTGACCCAAGTCCTGGGATGTAAGCAGTGTGTTTTATTTACGATGACTTTAAACAAATGCATTTACTATTCTCGTGAGGGCTTGGTCCTTAACATTGTTACTGCGCCAGCCTCCCATTCCCTGCCTCATGTTTTCCCACTTTTTAAACCACTCATCCAAACACCTGCCGCCCTCCGTCATGAATCACAAGGCCCTTCCTGACTTTCAATCTCCTGATTCTTGGAGCACAAACCTGATTCCTGCCAGGCACATATGAATAGTTCTGTCCTTCCATCAATCATCTGAAACACTCGATGACTAGGCAGGAGAACTAAGTTCTTGCTTCTTTTCTTATCTTATTTTAAGGTGTCAAAAGTGGAATTAATGGGGCAAGGAAAGGCGCTATTAAAAGAAAAAAAAAATAGACATAGGAAATGAAGTTCACGATCCAGAGACCAGGAATTTATTCTGGTTAAGGGTGTATTGTATTGTGTCCTGTTAAAGGTGTATTGACTAAAATGATCCAAATGCGTGTGAAAGAAGGGGCTTCCAAAAACCAGTGTTCTGAATTGCACATGAACATCACCTGCCCATTTCCTCTCTTGAAAAGTAGCCTTCCTCAATGGTCACAGCAGAAGGACTATCTATTCCGTTTCAAACAGAGTGGCCCTAGTTTAATTTCCTGGCCAAGTCATGGGCAAGTCTAGGACGTATATGATCTAATTCGTTAAAGAATCCCTTCAAATGTGCTCTGAGCAGGGTCCTGTAGTCCAGATCGACCCCTGGATTAAAATTACGCCAGTGGGGTTTTAAAGGCGGTGACTCATCTTCACGGAGGTGACTGAGTGCCAACACAAAGAGGTAAGGCAAGAGGAAGACAGAAAAAAAAGTGTTATTTCCGCCCATTTTGGCTGGGCAGGAGCAGAAGCAAGGAGGAAGCAAGGGCAGGGGCTCCCCTGAAGCTTCTGGAGGAAAGGCAAGGCAGGGCACGGCAGGTAAACAGCTTGGGGTTAGCTAGCTTGAATAACCCTATGGGCTCTAGAGTGCAGAGGCTGTTCCTGGTGGTCTGGTACCCGGCGCTGGTGTGATTTAGGGCAGAGGAAATACTGGCTTGGTGTGTGAGAGTTAGAGGAGGAGGTAGATGGGGGCATGGCCTCCGTGGGCCAATCTGCACTCGGGACGCGTGTCCCAGGCAAGCCGTGTACCCCTCCCCGCAATTAGCTACCCCGGGGGGGGGGAGTGATGTCTCCCCAGGTCTGTGTGGTCCAAGGAGACATGTCAATAAGACATAGAAAATTGAACAAAATATACTTACCCCCCTCCCCGTCCACAAAGAATGATTTCCTTCCAGTGATTTTAGGTACAGAACCTCCCTTTAAATATGAGAGCATCGGACACTAGAACGCTGACACTCTGCTTGGTATCGAAAGAAACATCTTCTTTCTCTAACCGAATTTGGGAAGAGGAGCCCCTGGTTAAAAAATATGAGGTTCCTCGAAGGTTTCAAAGGTTTAGCTGGACTTCTTCTCTCTACGGGAAAGACAGAGTAGGGTCATGTTTCGGTTCCCCGGGTGTTCCCAATTCTCTGCAGAACCAAGGTGAGCTTCCCGTCAGTATCCACATCCGAGTGTGTGTGTGTGTGACTCAACCACCCCCTGGAGAGCGGGGGACCCAGAGCACGCACACCGAGGGTGGAGCTTTCTGGGGAGCTTGCATCACTAGAACCCGGATGAACCGTCCAGAAGAGGGATCCCTTTGAGTTTTTAGTTTTGATGTTTTGGGGGGACTACACGGAACTCATAATGGGGAGAAGCCTTATAGGAGGAAAGACACGGGGCAAGACCCAAGTACTGAGGGTGACACGCAGAACTTCCTATGAGATCAGAGAAGCAGACAGGGTGCAGAACGCTTCCGAACTGACGGATTGGGCGAGTGTGCGTTCGCCCCTACGGTATGCTAGGAGCTGAGCCAGTGACCGCGGACCGTACGAATGAGTCAGTTGGACCGAGGCCCTGGTCTCCGTTCCTTCCTGCGCCCGTTGCACGGGGGACAGAGAGACATTGTGCATCCACGCATACGGTACACGTCGCTGGCTTGCTTTGTGTCCAACATGCACTGATTTAGTCTACACCTGATAGCGTTTTGAACACACCTGTGTGTGTGTGCATGTGTGCGTGTTACGGATCACGTTGGCTGTTGGCTAGATCGTTGACAGAAGGGATGCGACAGGAGAAGGGGGCTGCCAAGAGGAGTTGTCACAACAATCAATCCCCCGGAAAGGCGACGGTGGCATGAGTCAGGTTGTCGGGAGTGAGCGTGGGGGGCAGCGGGTGTATGGGGAACAGTATCGGAAGTGGTTGGAACTTGCGGGCTTTGTGCTCCAAGGATTCACTGATCCTTGGCATCCAGATGCATTTCAGAATAGAAGCACTAGGCCGGTCTTTGAAGGAACTGTACCTGCTGAGCTGCCCAGGGAAGGGAAGCAGAGCCCCAGCCTCGGAGGGGCTCCTCTCCGCCCCGCGTGGGTGCCTCCGTGTCTGTGCACACGTGTGACACATGAGGAGGACACCCCAAGCCCCTCCTGCAGCGGCCCGGCGGGGTGACTGCTGTGCTGGGCGCGCGAGCAGGCCGCTCCCTGGGCGCTGAGAGCCAAGGGAACGTTCTGGTGAACACAGACTTCGTGTCACAGGCATCGAGGGACGTCCTCTCACTCCGGCTTCCTCCCCCCATGGCTTGATCTTCAGCTCTGTATCATATGACAAGGTAACATTTTTATGAACAAGTTAAGTGTCTGTGATCAGCCTTCCTATGAAATTAGTTTTGTCCCAAATGCCTGTTATTCCAGTTGTTAAATTACTTCACGTCATGCTCCAAGGCTTATATAGTATACAACAATCAAACGGGAACAACACTTTGCATAGCATTAAATGCCAAATATTCTCTGACACTCCAGTAACTGAACGACAGCCAAAAATTATGTGTTTGCTAAGGTTCCTTGCTGTCCCGATTGCCAAGCGAGCCCAGCTTGGGAGATACCGGCTCGCCGAGTGCCAGTGCTGGGCTAATACTGTTATTATTCTCCGTGAGTGAAGTCTTTAATGCCATTACCTCCAAAGGTATTAGGGAGGGTGAGATTAGCATTACAGTCTGCATAATTATTGCAGCACCAATAACTGAGGACCCTTCATCAAATATTTATGTACCCAGGCCGATTCTTTCAGCAGTGCTGACTTTAAATGTGTTTGGCGGACTGTTTCATGGGATCTTGGCCACCCAGCTGAATACCTAATTCCTATGTGGGTTTCCTAGGCACTCAAGAGTGAAGAAAATGAGGGCGCTCGGTAAGATTTCACTCGCAGGTCGATGCGGATAAACCGGAGGGTGTTCACTTGGACGGGAAGGCCTCCTGCTACTTTGATCAGCTACTTTTCCTACTTCCTATAATCAGGTGGGAGAGCTCCTCCCCTGACTGGCATCCAGATGCATCTCAGAATAGAAAGATGACTTTCTAGCACAAGGAAAGGGGGGGAATGCAAAAATACGTAGCTGTATGGATGGTCCAGATGAAACTATCTCTGGGTGATGTCACCGACAACACGTTAAATACACTTGGAAGTTTGGAACTCCATCTCTTAGCCAGTTTGGACCTTGGAAATTGTACCCCGACTTGTACTATAACATCATAGATAGCTTCTTGGACTATCCTAGATTTGGCGCTCTGGGGTTAAAAAGGAAGGTAAAGACCTGTCTGGAGAGCGTATATACGAAGTGAGGAGGAGGAGGAAGCCCCGGGTGTCAAACTAGGGAAGAATTTCCAGTGTCTGCAGGTTCTGTAGAAGAACCACTTTATTGCCCTAAAGCATAAGGTGAGGGTCTGATGCAAATCTCTCTTTAGGAGAGTCACGCTTAAAGACCTACAAGTATTTACTTAAGAAAGGGCAGTCCGGTTATGTGCATTCTTAGCGTTAAATTAAAACAGTGTCTGGTGTGGTATTAAAAAGCCCCCACACCACAGTTGTACCATGGAAGGCGACGGGCCATTAGCCTTCATTAGCAAATCAGGGCCTGGGCTCACCCTGCTTTCTGTCTGATTATAAAGACTGTGATACAGTCCATGCCACTTAATCTGGACCCAGGTAATAAGCACATCTTAATTAAGATGCCCCGCTGGGAACCAATTTAATGCAATATATATAATAGGATTTCAATTCTGCTTTAGCATCTTTGTGCTAGATAATAGGGGTGGCTGCAGAAGCTTTATGTCACTAATTTCACAAACTGAATACAATCTCAGTATCTCAGCATGAGTATTTTGAAAGCTCAGAGGAGAAAAAAAAATGAAATAACATCAACTATTTTAGAATAGTGTAAAGAGAACAGCTTTTAAACTCCTTTTCATCAGTGTCTCATTTTTAGAAGCTATGTTTAAATGCACTGATGATAGCATCAATTGATTTCTTCTTTCTTTGTGTAGGGGCTTTGTAGGATGTTCAATATTTCTTGAATTAAAAAAAAAAAGTGTTTTCCCCCAAATTCCTTCTTTGATAATTTTATAGAGAAAGACATTTTACCTTAGTATCCTGAATTTGAAGAACAACAAAGTAGATGATGAAGAAGCCTTTAATAAAGTTAGAATACGGGGTATTTATTTTTAGTGCTTTACGTTTTTATTTTTATGACAACCAGATAGGTCTGTTTGACTGAAACTCAATCATCTGCTTCCATCCATCCATCTGTCCATCATCCATCTGTTCATCCGTCCATTTGTTCCGTTTATCCACACCCATTCATTTATCTATTATCCATTAATTTGTTTATGCAATCATTCGCTTCACAATCTTTACTGAGCATCTAAACAATCCCAACCCCTTTAATAAATGCTAGATATTAGCATGTGAATAAGTTAACTTTGCAGGAAGCCACGCCTCTGGTTCGCAAGAGCAAATTAGACCAGCAATAGCTACAGACGTGATGAAAATTAGGATTTAGGGCACCGGGAGAGTTGACACATGGTCCAAGGTGTGGACTTGGAGGATTGATTATAGTGAGTGGTGGACAGGTAGCTCGAATCAGCGAGAAGAGACTAGAAAGTCATTGCAATTTAGAATTTTATGTAAAATCTTTGTGTAGTTCTCCCCGCCCCCCACCCCAGAGTCGGTTTTAGTCCACGGTGATGTTATTTATTTGCCAAGGTATAGAATTTTATCTCCAAGATAAAATATTCCCAATATCCTAATTATCTACCTATCCGCCTACCTACCTATCTCTTTCTGCTGCATCTTAAGCTTTCTGCCTTGCTTTTTGCTCCTAACACCACCACTCCCCCATTTATACCCTAAGCATTTAATCAGCTTATCTTGGGGGGTGGAAAGTAGGAGGGTAGGATGGGGAGTGGTGGCAGGGACCTTTTACAGAGCTCACTGAACTGTGACCCCCACAGGAGTGAAGGCCTCCTGTACAAACTGAGAAAGCCAGCTCCCCGGGGGTTTACATATGGATGAGCTTTGGGGAATAAAAGAAAAGGGGCCTTGAATATGTAACCTCTATTCACTTCGTTTTTGTTTGGCGGAGATTGCAAGGAAGCTCACCCGCGGTGAACTGTAGCAAATGGAAACCTTGATTTCAATTGCATCACATTCTGGGGACTCATGGTAGGCGAGTTTAAGGGCTATGCTTAATTTAATTAACTATTTCAGAATCAGTTGCATGTATCTAGCTGTCTAACAACACGTAATAGAATAAAAAATAAAACTGTCGATAGCTAAACAGTTGCGTCCTTTAAAGACAGTCAGTGCATTTTGATTCCTTACCTCGAACCCTGATATTCTCTAGGTTTCCTTAGGCCAGTTAGCAAATAACTATCTAATAGTGATAAATAATTTGTGTTCTTACTTCTACTAATGCAGATGATAGGTCGTAAACCAAATGACTGCTGAGAAGTTCGATCTTACAAACTGTGGAAGGTATTAGTTTACCAGAATAAAATTTCTTTCAGACTCATTTAGCTCCTTACCACCTTAGGGACCTAAAAATAAAACAGGTAAGCATACATAGTCATATGGTATTTAAAACCTTGTAAATCACTGAATGCGCACTTTATTTGTTCATCCTGGTGATCCATCTCTGAGGACCAAATCATTACTTTCTACAAGTCTACATTAATAACTTCACATTCCGAAAAGTTGGCGTCAAGCAAATCACTGAAACAGGAGCATGAGACATTCGTGGGCTTTCCCCCGCCCCCTAGTTCATGGGACTTCAAGGGTCTCACGTGTCAAAGGACATCTTGTACGTTGGACATGCATTTGGGAAATTGTAACAAATGATGCTTTGGTGTCTTCACCTCTAGATGTTCTCCAGCCTGTCCAGATGGCAGGTAACAAAAATTAAGGCACCACCACGTCAATATCAGGAACCCCTTCCTGGATATTCAGTATAGCCCTTGGAGCCCCGTGCCGTAGGTTAACTCTCCAGCTGCCCGGTGGAAGACCTATTGCTGTAGGCGCATTCCACTAACTGAGGGTTGGGGAGGTTTAGTGACGTGCCCAGGGTGAGTGAGTCTCAGAGCTGGTGTCCAGGCCTGGTCAGGGAGACGCTTACACACGTAACAACCCTCACCACTGCCCTGTCCCTAAAGCACGGGTTTTACGGCCCCGTATTTGCCACCTCGGAATTCTAAATTTCATCCTGCGCCTGAAAGTCCTGTACCTCCGTGTCCCGATGTGGGCCGGGGGGTTGCTGCTCTCTTGCTCTCTGCGTGGAAGCATGAAAGCCTGTCCTGGAAACCTGAAATGCTCAGCAAACCTCAGCTCATAGACTCTTCACTCTTGAGTTTGTGGAACTGTTTCCAAGTCTACATCTGTCTTCGCTGTCTTTGCTGGTTGCTGGTAGCGTGGGACAACGGGAACAGCGGTGACAATAAGATACTTTCTAATCAGCTCCCGGATAAAATGGATTAATCCGAAGGAATGGGGAGTTTCTAGAAGCCTGTGGTACTTAAGCTAAAAATCAATCATATTCTTTTCTTCTCCCCCAACCTCACCAAATCTCTGGTCTGTCCTTTCCACTTTCTGTAATCCTGGTTCCCGTGTTGCTCTGTGTGTGATTTTTCCTTCATCAATTGATCACCGCCATCAGAGTGATTCAGGAACATTTTTCTTTTAGTTCAAATTATTAAAAAGAGTATGCATGTAGGCGCGGGTTCTCTACTCCACTGACCTATGTATCCATCCCTCCACCATTTCCATAATCTTGACTAATGTAGCTGTCTAATAATCCTCGGAATCATTAGACTGATTTCCTCATACCGTATTCTTTTCAAAACTGTGTTTGCCATTATGGATTCTGTGCCTTTATATACGTATTTTAGAATGATCTTGTGTATATCCACAAAAAAAAAATTGCTGGAATTTGGATATGACTTGTGGCCAACGTGTATATCAATTTGGGGAGAACTGACATTTTTACTAAGTGTGTCTTCTAATCAATGAACGTACTATGCCCCTTATATCTTATTTCATATAGCCTTTGAATTTCTTTCATTAATATTGTGCGGTTTTCAGCCCAGAAAACGATGGCGAAACATATTAATATAGTACCATGTCTCCCAAGGACCAAACCTCACTTGGTCAGGAAAAAAAAATAATAAAAGAAATATTTTACCTTAGCTCTGCCTATACATCCGTCTTTTCAGTTCCATCAGCTATGGTTAAGGTAGATCAAGTTCAAAGAGGATCAAGCCGTCTTTAGGGTTTCTTGGATTCATCCCTACACGTTCTGTATTGTTGAGCACTTCAAAGCAGAATGAGTGGGGTCAGCCCTCTACCTGCCCCCACAAAATGAAGTCTCAGTTCATTTGATTCCAATCAGCTGGGGGGACGGGGGAGATTCTAGATGCCAGAACCTCACATGTATTAGTTTTTCAGAATAACAAGTGAGATCATTGTCTCTGATGATACTCCGTGTGTTTTGGAGGGCTTGGCTTTGCCTTCTGAAGATCACAGACTATGACATTTCTGCAGAGCCATAAAGTCATGTGGATTTTCTAGAAGCTTGTCCTCATTGAATCAATCTTGCCATTTCAAAATATTCTGCAAAGGTAGCTCTCATAACCATTCTAAGTGAGAAAGATGGAGCCATTCAGACCAAGTATTAGTCAGCTTATCAGCGAAAGCAAGCTTATAGCAAGGCATGAACAATGGATAATGTAGCTGCCGCCTCACTACTTCAGACCTCAAACAGCTAGATGATCTGCCTCTTTGTGTGTTGTTCAGCAATGCTCGGTTAAACAGACAAAACGATCGCTCAAGTCTCCGGCCTTCTGGAGGCAGCAGAGTGCCTTCTGTTCTCCAGTGGCCACTGCTAACCATCTGTGATGAATGCCCATTTCCTCTACCAAGTGTTCACTTGGTAACTACAGTTGTATTCAGTTTTGTATATTCTCCTCTTTTTCTTAAAGATTTAATTTATTCTTCATGTGAGACAGAGAGAGAGAGAGAAAGAGGCAGAGACCCAGGCGGAGGGAGAAGCAGGCTCCCTGTGGGGACCCCTCGATCCTGGGACCCTGGGGTCACGCCCTGGGCCGAAGGCGGCACTAAACCGCTGAGCTACCCAGGGGCCCATATATTCTCCTCTTGGTGGTGACTTGTGGGCTTGCTCAAGACTTAGACACAGTCAAGGGAACATACTGATAGAATGAACACAGTCAACAGATGCGCATTAGCACTGTTAACTCCAGATAACTGGACAGATACCCTAAGGTCCTGGGTTGAAGCAGGGAAAAGAGAAAAGACACCTTTGCTGGGCCCCAAGTACAGGGAAGGAGGCTCCTGCAAGTCAAGTGAAGGCATCTTGGACCTGCTGCATCTAGTCAGCACCCTTTGTCCAATTCTTGAACATGGCTCTCTTGGACACACTACCTATCAGTGGGCTGACATGGAAAACTCCCCAGAAAGAGCAGAATAATCTAGGATTTGGGTTTGGGGCGATTGGGATTTCCCAGAGCATCAGAGATGTATACTGAGAGAGCTTAGCACTTGTGGACAAAGCTAGCAGAGGAACAATACATTTTTTAATTTCAATATTTGACCAAATAAAGGTAGATAAGGTTACTAACCACCTTATTATATTGATCAATTATTTTTTACTATAGACTCATGGTCAGAGAATTGGGTAGTTTATTTAAAATCTCAAGATTAATTTAGATTGTTCAAAACAATGATGGAGTTTTGATTTTCTCCCCAATGCTTTTCCCTTTACACACATCACCTAAAAGCTAAAAAGAAAATGCAAACAAAGAAACAAACATCCCATTTGGGGAAAAAATACAACAGGGAGTTCATGGACAATAATCTTAACATGTTCAACTGATGGTCTATTGAAAAATTTAATCTTTCCAAACTCAAAATAGTCTATGTAATTTTTATTGCATTTCCCATTGTGTCCATGTTCAGTTGTCTCAAAATTGAACGCAGAAAAAAAGAATTCTCATTTTTGTGCCTTTTTTTTTTAAATTCCCTCTGTAACAATAAGATACTGATAATTTCATGATTTAAAAAAAATGGTTGGAATGGGCTATGTCCCTATCCTCCCTTTTTTTTTTTTTTTTTTTTTTTTTTTTTACAGACAGCTTGAGACTCTAATTTTCTTTATCACATCACTAGTTCAGGGAAGAAAGGCAAAATGAGACTCTGTGATGGCTGAGCCAATCAGCAACACTTTAGCCACAAATGACAGCTAGAGTGGAGGGAGGGAGTTTGAGGTTTGAAGGTAAAGAGTCTACAGTTATTATGAGGGATACCATCCAAAGTCGGCTTGAATAAAGAGCGCTTTTTTTTTTTATTTTGGTTTTATCTTAGAATCATTTCATATTGCTTTTTGATTCCAGGAGATACTAGAATATTCATGTATTGAAAAGTAATTCAAAGTTTCCACTAATAAGAAACTTACAGATCACACAGAATTGAATAAAAAGGAAAGGAAGGCTATCCTAAGGGGCCCAGAAATGTTTCTTGTCTGGCCCCAAACTATCTTTCTATCTTCATCTTCTACACACCACACCTCAGTTTCCACTATTTTTATAGATATCCCAATTTTTCTCAAATGATGCTTTGTCCAGATGCTTATAGATACTTTCTTGAAATGGGAATCAACTTACATTTGCATCTCTTTCTTAATAATTTGCTTCACAATGAAATTGTTCCCACTCTTAACTTCTAAAACTCTGCAATTCTTTTGAATATGTTTTGTCCTCCTCCTCCTCCTCCTCCTCCTCTTCTTTTCTCTCTCCCTTTCTCTCTCTTTGGTGAAAATTAAAACTCTGAGAATAAAGTGTCTTCTTTATTATCACAGAAAGAAATCATAGTCAAATCTGAATTAAAATTTAGTATCTAAGGGTTTTATTATCACTTCCCCTCCTTTTCCTTTGATCTTGTATGAATTAATAACACCTACTAAATAAATGAACACCTTTAAGTAAGATGCCAACCAAAAAAAGATATTAATCTTGTATAAAAAAATAAAGGACGACTAAATGATATACAGTAATCTCTGAATCTAAACACTTACAGAGAATTTGCTTTCCCCATTTCCCCACAGTACTTTCCTTACATTGAAACTTTTCCCTTCCTTTACCCCAAATATGTAAAAGGTCATTAAATCAAACTCAGAGTTCTTGTCTCTCTTCCTTCACTTTCTGGCTCAACATTTTATTATGTAGATTACTTGAGTTGTTATATGTATTTCAAGGTTCTTGCCCCCATGCATGCATCAATATCTGAATTCCATACAATCCAAAAGATCAACGTAGTTGGTATATGATGAAAGGCACATTCTCCCTCAGGTAAGAGGCAGGGAGATATATTTAAGCATTTGTAACTTATCTTTAAAACTCTTCTGCAAATATTTGGACTATGACTGAGGGGCCATGAGAAAGGACAACATGAATACCTGCCTCATTTTTCCACAGCAAGAGAATCTGATCACTTTAGAATGTATCAGTAAAAAAAAAAAAAAAAAAAAAAAAATTGAGACAATAAATGTTTTCTTAAAGTCTTCATTTCATCTCGGACAGTTCTCTACTCCTTTCATCTCTAATACCTAGAAGAAATTGTGGTGGAACTGATGGGAGGGGGTAAGAAACACAGTAATTCTTAAGTATCTCCCCAGAAGGAAGCAAACGAAAGCAGCGGTGCTTTATCTTCTCACAAGACTGAGTTGAATCCCAGCAAGATGTGGCATGTTTAACAGGTATTTAGTCTCATTAAACATTATACCCTTCTCCTTAAACATGTGGATAAAACACCAATCTTGTAGTGTGAGTTAGGAGAATAAAAGGTTATAGAAGCTCAGCACCTGGCATAGAGTGGATTCTCAATAACTCTTACTCTTTATCTGTATCTTTAATTTCTAATGAAGCTTGTGGTTTCTGCTCTCAAAACTTCTCAACAAAATGTCTTTGGGTGAAAAAAAATTTTACAGAGCCATGTGTCAACCAGTCTATACGGTGCCTGGTGGTGGGCAGACTGATGCCTAATAAACTTCAGAAAACTTTTGTATGAGTTTTTGGTGGCCAGGAAATTACTGTCAAGGGAATTAACATGAATGGGAGCCAGGAACAGAACTACAGTAGCTAACAGCGGGTACGAGGAGTGGACTGGGAGTTTTCTCAACAGTGGAGAAGGGAAGATCATTCATCAATAAGGTCTAGGTGAGAAGAAAAGATGCAAATGTGCTTCTGGGGTAACTTGTTGCTGGGTTTTTGTTTTGTTTCTGTGCTTCTGTTTTTTGTTTTGTTTCCCCTGAGCATCTAATATGACTTAGAGACTTAGGTATAGACTTAGAGATTTGGGTATAGCTCCTCAACCTACTGAGCGGGAGACAGGGCTTCGATAAAATATGCCTTATCAGTTAGAGTTCAACAGTTTGAAGAGTTGCTAAATTACTATGCGGTGGTGTTTGTTGCTGTTTATTTGGAAATAAAATGGATTGAAAGCTCTCATGTTTCATTCTGGTGAGGTAACCCCACAATCTGCCATAACTAAGGTCCCACAGGAACAAAATGTCCCCATTGTTATTCTTCTTCCTACCTCCCAACCATTCCACACCAGAAGTCAAGCCTCTCTCTCAAGGAGACTCCTGAGTTAGAAATGTGAAGCCTCATCCACCCTGTTCCCCATTCGGACTCCCATCCATCAGGCATTCCCTAGTCTTGCCTGACCTTTCCATCCCAATGTCATTGCCTCCGTTTGTAAGTTTTGTCCTAGATGTTTTCAATGGTGTTTTACTAGGGATGGCCATTTTCAGGTTCTGCCTCTCAGATACCTCAGTCTGTCTGAACAGCGATCTCTCTGAAACCTAAATCGACTCCAGAACTCTTCTGCTTGAGCCTTTCCTATGGCACCCAATGGCAGTTCACGATGTAACAGCCTTAGCTATGGCATATGACTACCTTTCCAGAATCATATAAGGCCACTTACTCTTTTTGCAGCCCATTCCCAGCCGTGAAGAATTGTCTGTCTTCTTCCAGCCACGATTTCTCAGGCTTCTCCAGTTGCGCACATGCTGTATCCTCCACCTGGAAGTTCCCGTGTGTAAGTCCCTTTGGAAAACATATACATTTTTTCAAGTTTATTTATTTTTTAATAATCTCCACACCCAACATGGGGCTTGAACTCATGACCCTGAGATCAAGAACTGCATGCTCTTCCTAATGAGCCAGCCACGCAGCCCAACATATACATATTTTTTAATGTTTGTTTTATATCTTACTCTCTTGTGCCTCCTTGAAGGATCATCGGTTGCCACCACCACTAACCACCTCCCAGCCCCGCTGAATAAAGACATAATCCCACCATCCTTCAGGCCACGCAGCGTAGTGAGGCACCCTGACTGTAGTCAGGCCCTGTTCCTGACTGAGCGACCTCCTCCTCTCACTATTTCAGGCAGGCAAGTCAGCGTCTCCAACCCCAGGTCACCCTAGGAAAATAAGGCTAATCAAAGTGTATACCTGCCACATCACTCCGTTGTGAGCATCCGATGGGTTTTGTGGACATTTAATTCAAGGTGTGGCACAGGTGATACGCTTAGGAAATGCTTGCTCTTTTAATCGTGATTACCAAACAACCCAGACCACACAGACCACACAGACCACTGCCCTAAATGCTGATGAGCACCACGTGAGAATGACTCGTTTACATGCGATTTCTCTGATGAGACTTCAAATTCCTTGAGGGAAGGAACCACATTTTCTTCATTTCTCCATTCCTGTATCCCTGATCTCAGCACCAGTCTAGGATACAATGCTTTTTGAATGCATGGATAATTTTGTTTTTTTCTAAAATAAGACCTTTCTCTAGTTTCTTAGGATATTCTCATTTATTGACATTCACATCCCTTGTGAGAAGTATTTTAGGAAAACACAATGGTGCTGTACTTCAAGGAGACATTTCTTGGATGCCACATTTAAGTGAGAATACCTCAGGAGACACTTTCTATACAGCAGGTTGTTGGATTAAACGGGGATGCCCTTGGATCGAAAGCCCCGGTGTAGGCCAAGTTACTGCCTGCTGACTCTGTAAGGTGTGCTAGCCTCGCCCTTACCCACAGGTGTCTCCACATACAGTAAAACCCAATTACCCTGACAACATCTACTAGTAAAAGGAGAATGATTCGTAATTCTTTTTTTTTTAATCAAATGGAAAAGACCCCTGCTATCTAGAAGTGAATTAATATCACCCAAAGGGTTTTATGGAAAAGAAAACCGAAGTGAAGAGCACTAGATAACCTAAGTGACATTAAAAACACTTCTTCGTTGTTTTCTTTGTGGGAGTTACTAAAATTAAATTATTGCACTTAAGGGAGTGACTGGATGGCTCAGTAGGTTAAGCATCTGACTCTTGATTTCAGCTCAGCTCATGATCTCAGGGCTGTGAGATGGAGCCCCCCTCCTCGGGCTCCCTACTCAGGGGAGAAGTCTGCTCGAGGATTGTCTCTCTCCCTCTGCTCCTCCCCCCCCTTAAATAAGGAAATGAATCTTGTAAAAAAGTATTGCACATAAGAACCAAAGAAATGTTCACACACTTTGACCCGGTAAGCTCAGTATGGAAATTATCAGTATAATCAACCACGTCAGGACAGTATTTATGTCACTGTTTCGGCAGGAATAATAAATGAGAAGGTGTGTGCAATTTCATCTGAAAGCACCTAATGACCTATTTGGCACATGATAGGGGTCCTTATGGGTTTCCATGTTTTCTTTTTGTCTTCCTTCCCTAAGTGGAAGCCTATTGTGTACGTGAGCACAGTTTATCGGCCATTTATGGATGCTCAAAAATTTCTCCCTGAAGTGAAATGACCAAATATGTATGAATATATATAATGACCAAATATATATATATATTTTATATATATATATTATATATATATATAAAACTTTCCTATTGTCCCCTCCCTCAAAGAAACTGCAGTTTTAACAGTATGGTAACAGGGCATTATCCTAAGTAACCATTTGTTACTTGTGTGCACATCCACACATATTTATTGTATATATATTACTTATATATATAATTTATTCATATTATAAATATGTTATGTTTTATGCTACTCCTTTATGTATACTATATCATTTATATATATATATATATCATTACTAATCCTACGCATACATGTATATATAGCACTCCTTAGAGGTGTATAATTTTTACCCACTATTACACACACACACACACACACACACACACACACACACTGGTTGTTAGGACCATTGAAAGAATATATATATTCTCCAAAGTTGCAAATGTTTCAATAGATCAAGTAACCTTTTTTTTTTCTCTTTCAATGTTCTGGTTTTAGGGTTTGGTATTGTAATTATTATTTTTTAATTTTTATTTGTTTTAGATTTTATTTATTTATCCATGAGAGACACAGAGAGAGGCAGAGACACAGGCAGAGGGAGAAGCAGGCTCCACACAGGGAGCCCGATGTGGGACTCGATCCCAGGACCCCAGGATCACGCCCTGGGCCAAAGGCAGACGCTCAGTCACTGAGCTCCCCAGGTATCCCTGTAATTATATTTTGAATGAAACTTTCCAGATTAAAAACTATCACTGTTTAACAAGCAAAGTTTCAATACACTACACATTTCATTATCATTGTCAAACATCAAATTACATTAAATCCCAGCTAATCTTCCATGACCTTGCCTACCGCATTGTTAGTGATCACAAAGTACACAGATATAGAAGATTCCTTTTAGAATATAGATAACACATATTA
Source organism: Canis aureus (assembly GCF_053574225.1). Classification (NCBI taxonomy): domain Eukaryota; kingdom Metazoa; phylum Chordata; class Mammalia; order Carnivora; family Canidae; genus Canis; species Canis aureus. The sequence continues at coordinate 2,624,102 of NC_135613.1, forward strand.
ATAAATAGTAGGGCCAAACCACTGCGGTTTCAGATTTGCCAGCTAAAGGCTTACAGGTGAATGTGTTCTAACAAAAGCACAGGAGGTGAATCCCCAGTGGTAGCAACTGCACGTTTCCCAAAAGGAATTGTTTTACAATCAATCTTAATATAGTAATTGGAACACTAATATCATTTAACAGCTGACCTGACAGATGGACGTGTGTCAATCAAAAGGATTTGAAATGCTTTAAAATTTTTCAGCCTTTTAAAGGGAAACTTAAGTAAGCACTAAATCATGGAGCCTTCTAATTTAATTCACCAATGACCCTCTCGGGTATGAACAATTAGACCATTTTACAGACTAAGAAGATGAAAGATCATAAATGACTGAACCAAAAATAAGACTTCATTTATCTTAATTCCAAAACCTTTGTTTTAAATGGGGATAAGGGTACAGGAAACTCACATTTATCGAGCACTTATTATTTGGGAGATGTCATAGTACTTTCCTTATCCTTTTTTAAATGTTGGTAGGTATTATCATGCCCATTTAATGACTGAAATCCCTGAGTGCTGAGATGAGGAAGGTAAATAGTCCAGGGTCACATGACAGATAAATGGTGTATCCAAGTCTGCAGCCATCCTTATCTATTGAAACGCTTTTTAAAAAAATGACATGTCTGAACTTTGAAGTAAAAAATGAGAGCTTTACTCCAAATCTGGCATGAATTAAAAACTCTGATCATCCCAACAATTTTAATCTACACACACTCCTCAAAATGTGAATTCCCTTTTTGTAGTCCTTGTAAGATGACCGATGTCAAATGTACCCAAACATTAGACTTTCTATTGATTAATCGGCAATGATAGCAGCTATTATTTATGGAAATTTTATTATGTGTCAGCCACTGTGCAAAGCACTTCATATGAGTTCTTTTATTTAACCCACAAAAAACACAAAAAACCCGGGGAGGCAGTATGGGAGACGGAATCTAAGTTTACCTTCTTCACTCCCCAAAACACAGTCTTAGATATGAATCTTGCTACTGCTGTCGAGGGGCTTTGTAAATCAAATTAAGGTTACCGATTATAGGTGGAATTAAGGTCACTAGTCAGCTGACTTCCAAATAGGAAGATTATCCTGATTATCTGGGTGGACCCAATATAATCACCTAAATCCTTAAAAGCAGAAGAGCAGGCAGAAAAGATGAGACCGAGGAGAAATAAGAGAGATTGAAGGAATGGGAAGGGATGGACCAGCTGTTACTGGCTTTGACGATGAAGGAGGCCAGAGGCCCCTTTGCTAGCTTTCTTGAGGATTCTTATATAAATCATATGATTAAAAATGTGTTAGCAGCTTCCAAATATAATAGTTCAAGGTCTTCAAATAGGAGGGCTTTAAGTTATTATTACAGACGAAGAGATTTTGCAAAAACGGCAATGCAAGATTCTATTTTGAACAGTAATCCCACTTGAACACAAATATTTCCATGTAGAACCAATAAACAGGGAACTCTTGTAGGGTCATGTTTACTCCCTAAACCACAGACTCAGATAGTTAATGTTTCCTTTCCTTCCTGTTAACAGTACCGCTAATCAAATTTTCTCCACAGGTTGGTAAACTCGAAGTTTCATTTTGAGAGATACAGAGGTAGAGTATATTGGTGCAAATTAGAAATGAAGTGAAACAGGACATTTATACTGGTTTTATTTAATTTTATATATATATATATATTTTATACTGGTTTTAAATATTTCAGCATTCCTCATGTGTCATTTGTAAGCAACTGATGAAAGGTAAAGATGTCAGAATTTTCCATTTCACAGAACGCTGTGCAGTGTTTGCTATACTAGAAGTGGTTTGTTGTCTAAATCCTAAATATTGTACCTTACTCCATTTCCAATTTATGTCCATGTCTTCCCCATGGCATCCCGTAAGGTACAAATCGATATGCAGCATTTTTTTAATCAAGAATAATTTCAATGCTAACTAGGATGTGGCAAGGATTCACCATCTACTGAAAACCTACAATCTAGTCTGTGTTTCCTGCATGTCAAACTGATGATTTCAGACAATAAGACTTAGTTGTAATTGTGGGTAAGAGATGACAGATGATAAATAAAAAAGAAAACATATTTGATCATTAAAGAAACATTAATTCAAAAGGAAATTAAATGTTTGTTTTGGGCAAAAAGAGCTCAGATTCTCTCTTTATCATTTGCCAATGTCCCCTAATGCCATTTGACCTAATGGAGCTACTAAAGGTTCCCTAAAACAACATATGTATAGCAGTCCTTTTAATATATTTTTGTAATTTGTATACTTAATATATTTTTATATATTGGACGTTTTTAAAAATAATTCTGGCTCATGCTGTTATACCAGCTCTGAGTACACTTGTAGATTGAATCATTCTTTCCCAATTATTCACTTCTTCCCTACATAAGAATCATACATTTTCTCTCTCTGCTCACTTTTCAGACACTTCCCGCAGGGAGGAATGCACTGGCTTTCCCACCCCCTCAGTCACACTGTCCATAGGACTTGCTCGGTGCTGTGGAGGATGGGATGCGGGAGGGAGTGACGCTGTGGCATCGCTCTGCAGCCCAGGAGGCCCCATGCATTCTGCTCAGCCCTTGGCCCTTTAGCTCCTGTTAAGGGAGGTGCTCCTCTCCGGGTGTCCCTCGACATGAGTCCCAGAGCGAATACCTGGGCGAGGTTGAACCGCAGCGCACGGTGACGAGCCAAGGGTGGCCTGGTCGGGAGCTCGAGGCCCAGCTGCCCATCTAGGCCCGGCCCGGGTCACGGGCCCACAGCCAGCCTGAGGCTTTATAGGGGAGGCCCGCCGAGAGCATCAGAGCTGACCCGGCCTACCCAGGTGCACCTGACCTAATAGCGGCCTGTCGCGTGCCACTGAGAGCTGTCGTCGCCTGTTGTGCAGCAGTGTTGCAGAAATAGCTAACGGATAACCATCCGGATGTTTATATTTGAATAAACTGTCTTTTAATTTGCAAGGTTGCACCTCAGTTTCCCCTGCTTTCTGAGGCACTCCTCTATCCCCAGCACCGTTTTCCTGTTTGCCATACCCACCATCCTATCCATCGCATTTTCCTGAAATATCTTATCTGTGAATCTCTCTCATCAGAGGATACGTTCCTGAAAGGCAAGGGTTGTGTCTCATAAGACTAGGGGGGGTCACTGCCTGTCAGAGCACCCCTTGGGTAGCTGGCGTTACACACGCTTTTCTGAATGATTGAATAACTACATGGATCCATATATTTTCTATTATTTGATGTGCTTTTTCCATCTGGGTATTCAATGTGCTACTCACTGTTCTGGCAAGATTCCTCATTAGAAGGAAGGTGAGAACCTCAAACCTACTCAAAAATCGGTAGGAATGTCAGTTTCTTATCAACAGAAGCGTGATGTAGAGGATCTTTTCAGTTAATTTCGGAAGAAATGTGTTCCCCCTCCCCGCCCAAAGATAGTGAAGTGAGCTGAAAAGCCTTCCTTCTCAATAACTTGCAATGTACTGTTATTTCCAAAAGTACGCGTTGAGAGATTTCGCTCATACACATCTTTCCCATTAGGAGTCTGAATATCAGCTGCAGGTGGAGAAGTGATGACCAGGCTGCTGTGCGCTATGTATCCTAGGGACATAGCAAGACCAGCTAAAAGAGGTTGAATCATCTGATTCTGACTAACAGAGTTGTAAAGAAAACTAGTAGAGCTGTGGCTTTCGCTTAACATAGCATCTGACCAAAAATTTCAGGCTGAATTTGAGCCCAGACGCATGTGACTCGAAGTAGAGATTATGGAAAGTTGCAGGTACTATGTCCAATAGTTGATAGAACCTTTTGAAAAACCAAAAACTTACTTGATTTCTAGTTTTTTTTTCCCAATGATTTTTAACTATTAGATTATGATCAGACACTAATATTTGTAATATTTAAGGAATTGTTGATTGCTTTGTATTTTAAAATATGTTAAATTTCTGTGAGTGTCCCGTGTATGCTTAAGAAGTGATATTCTTTATTGTTAGGGTATAAGGGTTGATATGTCTGTATTGATTATGCTGATATAGGTCATCCTTATTTTTGCTTCATTTTTTTGGTTTACTAGATATGTCTTATGCTGAGAAAAGTTTATTTAAGACTCATTATTAGTGTTTTATATCTATGAATCCTTACAACTCTTATAGTTTTTGCTACATAAAGATGGTTTCTGTGTTACGTGATACATAGATATTTGTAATTAATCATTGTGAATTGTGATGTTTAGCATCAAAATATGTTGCCATGCATAATGTATTTAGGTTTGTAAATACAATCTTTAACTAATATCAATGGTACTGCAACAGCATTCTTACTGTTTTGTTGTTGTTTGTTTGTCTTGCCTGATATATCTTTTTTTTTTTATATTTTTTTTATTGGAGTTCGATTTGCCAACATATAGTATAAACCCCAGTGCTCTTCCCTCCTCACTGCCCGTCACCCAGTCACCCCATCCCCCCACCCACCTCCCTTTCCACTACCCCTTGTTCGTTTCCCAGAGTTAGGATTCTCTCATGGTTTATCTCCCTCCCTAATTTTTCCCTCAGTTTCCCTCCTTTCCCCTATAATCCCTTTCACTATTTCTTATATTCTCCGTATGAATGAGACCATATGATGATTGTCCTTCTCCGATTGACTTACTTCACTCAGCATCATACCCTCCAGGTCCATCCACATCGAAGCAAATGGTGAGTGTTCATCCTTTCTGATGGCTGAGGAATATCCCACTGTATACATAGACCACGTCTTCTCTATCCGTCATCTGTCGATGGACACCGAGGCTCCTTCCACAGTGTGGCGATTGTTGCCTGCTATATATATCTTAATTCAACTTTTTCTTCTTAGGATTTTCCAATCCTAGCATTCAGTTTAAGTATGCCTTTTGTAAAAAACGTATAGCTAGGTCTCTGTGAGTCAGATTGAGACTTTTTTTTTTTTTTTTTTTTCAGATAGGTGAGTTAAGGGGCAACTGGATGGTTTAGTTGGCTGAATATCTGATTCTTGGTTTCAGTTAAGGTCATGAGCTCAAGACCTTGAGATCATGTTTGGCATCAGTCTCGGAGCTCAGCACATAGTCGGCTTGAAGATTCTTCTCTCTCTGCCCCTCCCCTTGATGTCTCATGCTTTCTCTCTCTTAAATCAATCAATCAATCAATCAATCATCAAATCAATCAATATTTAAAAAATAGATGAGTTGGGATCCCTGGGTGGCGCAGCGGTTTAGCGCCTGCCTTTGGCCCAGGGCGCGATCCTGGAGACCCGGGATCGAATCCCACGTCAGGCTCCCGGTGCATGGAGCCTGCTTCTCCCTCTGCATATGTCTCTGCCTCTCTCTCTCTCTCTCTGTGTGACTATCATAAATAAATAAATTAAATAAATCTTAAAAAAAATAGATGAGTTAAGTCCATTCACATTCATTGATAAGATTGATGGGCTTGGTCTCAATTCTGCTATACTATTCTTATTTATTTAAAATATTTTATTTATTTATTCATGAGGGACACAGAGAAAGAGAGAGGCAGAGACACAGGCAGAGGGAGAAGCAGGCTCCCTGTGGGGAGCCCGATGTGGGACTCTGTCTCAGGACCCCGGGATCACGCCCTGAGCCAAAGACAAACACTTAACTGCTGAACCACCCAGGTGTCCCTTGCTATATAATTTTATCTTATAATTAGTACTTGTGTCTACATTTTATATTTCTTTCTTTCTTTGCATGATATGTTTTCTTTGCTCTTTAAGTTTTAATTTATTACAGGATTTAGGAAGCTTTGTTGTCTGGATGCCTTTTTCTTACACCTTTTTAAATGTCCTTTACCCCAAGTTTTTATATTTAAAGTATTTTAAAATTTTGTTTGTCATTTATTAATGGCATACTTTAAGTCACACTCATTTCTTATAAAACAGTTTGTTTCACTTTCCATTCTTTGCTTTCCTCTTGCATCTTTTAAGTGGCAATATTGCCATTTGTCAAAACCCACAGTGAATAATTTATATGTCATAAAGCATATTATTCTTCCACCCTCAGCCTGCCTTAGTTTTAGAGTTACAAATGCAAGGTCTAACACTAAATACACTGCTAATTAAGATATAAATTCGTTGAATACTTGGAAAAAGTTGGAAAAAGTTCATGTTCAAGTAGACTTCTGAAAAAGTTTCAGAAATTCTTGGAACTCTTGTTTTTAAAGCCTTGATATTTGAAGGATAGCTTTCTTGGAAATAACTGAAGGAAAAAAAAAGCAATATAAAGCCATTTTATTTCATGCTTTTTATCCTTCAATTTACTGAAAATGCTTCTCCATTTTGCCCTTTTATAAAATATTATTTTGGATAGGTCTAAAGTCCGTCTCATTCTTTATTCTTTGTGGGATATTGTATCCTTTTGAGGGAAGTCCTAAGGATCATTTAAAAATTTTTTATAGACTATAATTTTTACTAGTACATATCATAGAATTGATCATCATTGGTTATTTCTTCCAGGTACATAATGGATCCTGTGAATATGTTAATACAGGTTTTATTTTATTCTTGGAAGTGTTCTTGCGCCACAGTTTTCATATGAATTTTGTTCCCTTACCATAGGTTCCTTGGGCACTCCAATTATACAGATGTTATTTTTTCTTTGATGTTCTTCAATTTCAACCATTCTTTCCTCATACAATTTTACTTACCTAATTCATTCATTGCATTGATTTTGCCTTTTAATGCTTTCATTCAAATATCTTTTTCCTTGAGTGCTTTGTAATTTGGTCATAATTTCTAACATGACTTTGTCTTTTTTTTTCTCTTTCTTTCCAAAGATCATTCATTCCTATTTCATTCTTCTCTCTCTCTTTTTTTTTTTTTTATCTATTTCTATTTGTACTTTAAAAATTTCTGATTCACAAGATGTCTGGGTGGCTCAGTGGTTGAGCATCTGCCTTTGGCCCAGGGCGTGATGCCGAATTTCCAGGACAAAGTCCCTCATTGGGCTCCCTGCAGGGAGCCTGCTTCTCCCTCTGTCTGTGTCTCTGCCTCTCTCTCTGTGTCTCTCATGAATAAATAAATAAAATCTTTAAAAAAATTCTGATTCAGATTTTTTCATATCCCTTAATGCTTGTTTGCATATAATTATTTGAATTTTGAATGTTGTGTGACATAAGTTGTTATTTATTTATTTATTTATTTATTTATTTATTTATTTATTTAGATACACACACACACACACACAATAGATGAAGATCACCCTGCAATCTGATGGTCAGATCTGCCAGTTTGTAATGGTTTATAAGATTGCTAGTTCACGAGTGCCCTCTTCTGTCAGAGTAGAAAATTATGCATTTTTTCTTCTATTTATTTTTGAGAAAGTGGGGAGTGGTTGCATGATATTTATCTTTTACTTTATCTTGCAGAATCCTCAGTTTTCTCCTCTTGCTTTTTCTTCCTTTACTATGTACTTTTAAAGAATGCCTCTTTTTGTTTTCACTCCCTTCTCTCCATGCCCACACACAAAAATTTTTAGCCTTTTTCCTGCTTTGATCTACCTGTATGCTCTAAGCATTTCGGTTTTTTTGGTCTAAGCATTTTCAACAGAGGGTGGACTTTCTCTTTCTGATATGGTTTTAGAAAAAAGAAAAAGACCCAAACATAGCTCCTTTACTTTCTCTTCAATAGAGTTTTCTCCAAACTGTATTTGCTTTCCAAATTTTTTGTGGGAGGATACACACAGAAAGTTGGCCACTATTTGGTGTTTATTTTTCTAGTTACAGGCAATTTAATTTTAGTTGTTCCAAATCTTCATGTGAAGTTAACAGCTTGGATTTCTGTCATTTTATTTGTTCTTGTCCCTTACTGTTTATCTGTCGGAGAACATGGGTGGGGGTATCAAATTCGCATACCTAACATTGTCTTGACTACCCAAAATTATCTGCTTAATTTTTGTTTAAGATGTATTTATTTATTTATTTTTAGAGTGAGACAGAGAGAGTGCAAGTAGGGGGAGAGGCAGAGGGAGAAGGAGAGAAGCCTCAAGGAGACTATGCTGAGCACACAGTGTGACACAGGGCTCAATCCCAGAACCCTGAGGTTTTATGACCTGAGCCCAGATTGAGAGTCAGTGGCTTAACCGACTGAGCCGTCCAGTGCTCCTGCCTAATTTTTGGTAGGCGTTAGGCATTGTGGACATCACATTAGTATCTGGGTTCTGTTGCCATATTTTACAAATGCTAAATTTTGTTTTGTTTGGCAGTTAAGTTGCTTGTGGGTTGATTTGAGGCTTCTCCAGCTTGCTTCTTTTTAAACTGTGTTAGTGTTGATCTATAGCAGTTCTCATTCTAGAGATAGGTTTTCCCTACTATTAAGACATGAACCATCTACGACTATCATATTCTTGGTGTTCAATGAGCAATCTCCAATCTGACTGGTCAGAAATCAATAGACTGCCAGACTTGTGAACTCTAATAATCGTTCATCTAATATCTTTTCTGGTAATGTGCCGTTGGGCTTATGAAATCATCCCCTACACATGTTCAATTTTGCATTCAATAACAGACTCCTGGGGCCTCTTGCAGACATCTGCAGCTCTTTTTCTGCATAACTACCTCCTATCCAGTACTCTGAATACAGCGGCTACCTTAGACTATGTCAACTCTGATATCTGCTTCCTAATCTCAAAAAGACCACTTGCATGTCTGGGGTTCCTTCTCGCTGTTATGAGGTCTAGAGAGTTCCTCCAGACTAAAAATGGGGGAAACTGTTTATTTCCTTTCTCTCAGGTATCAACCTATGTGGCCTGCTCTACAATGTCTGACTGAATTGTTTTCACTCACATTTATGACACCAAAGATGTGGGCTGCTTTTTTTCCTCCACACCAGTCAGCTCTCCAACTCTCTGGATACCAACCAGATGTCATACAATTCAGTTCAATCCTGACACCAATGGCTGGAAGTTATCACAGTCCCCACAAAAACTCAGATGTCAGTTGCAAATCCCAGTTGCCATCTGTACTTCTGAGCAACTAGCCACTATCCCCTCCTCAAGTTTGATCATTTCTTAAAGGCTCAAAGAACTTCAGAAAGAATCTTATTTATGGGTTTACTATAAAGGCTACTACTCAGGAAGAGCCAAATGGGAAAGACTTACAGGGCAAGGAATAGAGGAGGGCACAGAGAGGATGGATCCTCTGTCCTTCCAGCACGTCCATGTATTCAGCAACCCATAAGCTCTCCGAACCCTGTCATTTAGGGGTTTGGGGGGAGGTTTCATGATGAGTGTATGATTGCTCAAATCATTGGTCATTGGTGATTAACTCAATCTCCAGTTCTTCCCGCTTTGGAGGTGAGAGGGTAGGGCTGAAAGGTCCAGTTCTGTAATCATGCCTTGGTCTTTCTGGCAACCAGGCCCCAACCTGAATCTATCTAGGGTCCTATTAAGAGCAGTAGAACAAAACGCGTTCCTATCACTCTGGAGATTGCAAGTGTTCTAGGAGCTTTATGCCAGCAACCAAGGGTGAAAACCAAAAGATACACTTATTGTACTGACAAAAGTTGCTTTATATATTTTGTCTAATTATCTACACTGAAGACCCGAATAAGCTACCCTCTTATACAAGTGGAAAATTGGAGTGTTGCTAATTTTTAAAAGCCTTGTAGGTGATACTAATGTGAAACTAGTTTTAAGAACCATTGCTTTGGTTTCACAAGGAGTGAAAAGATGAAAGAATATAATGATTATCTTGATAATTAAGGATGCTATAAATAGCTAGTAGTCGTGCAGTCTTTATTGTACTGTAACTGTTCAAAGCACTTTGAAATATGAATTAATCAATATTAGTCTTTCAGGTACCCTTTAGTGAAGCCCAATTCAATGTAGTTCAAGTAAAAGAGAAAGCTGGACAGGGTATGGGGGAAGACTGTGAGGCTTCCTCAGGGACCAAGACTGAGGAATAAAGGTGGATATCGGGGCTCGCATCTCTCTTCTTTCTTTCTCCTGTCTCTCTCAACCTTTTTCCCTCTCTCCCTCTCCTTTTATCACCATCCCTCCCCCTCTACTCTCTCTCTCACCTCCTTTCCTCTCTCTCTCTTCCCCTCCCTCCCTCTCCATCTCTGTCTCATATACATACACACAGAGTGTATCTGCTAACTTGCTTTTGCTTGCAAACAACTCTTACTTGCAATCAAAACAACTCTTGAAACAACTCACTAAATCTCACTAAATCGTGACGACATGCATTAACTAACACAGTAGGAACTACAGGGGTAGAAGTCTCCAGAATGTTTGCTTCAAATACCAATGTTACCAAGCACTATGGTTTTTTCCCCCTTCAGTCTGTTCTGACAACTTCAATGTTTGTTTCATCTTCAGTGTAGTGTGTTAATAACTGCAGATGTTCTATGAACTACATGGAAGCACAACAACACACAGGGGATTAAAAACACTGTATCTTCCTAATGAGGAAAAATTTGCCAGTAGAATACTTTTCATAATTCTTTGGTCAGAATGGGACATGGACCCACCTCAGAAGTAACTACTCAGTTGAGTTGAGGGTGGGGACCTTCCAGGCACTTGGTAGACCTCATAAGTCAAGGGGAAGCCTCTAAAGGAAAGTGCAGGTGTGTGCTAGGAGCAGTCAACACCTGCAGCAGGGGGAGGACTTGCTGTCAGGGAAGAGGGGGTTGAATAGAGCACCAACAATGTGCTTCCTATCCTAGACCCCCTTGCACAAATGATATATTTGAGGATCAGCGTGTTTTAACTAATCTGCTCAGAATAATACAGGTTATTTATCATTAACTAAACTGCCAATAAACAAAAGCAGTTTAATTGGAGATCACAACTATCTGACTCCAAAGTTGAAGCTTTTAATCAATATCAATAAAATGCCTTAACGATAAAATCTTGTGAACTTAAAATAGTATCAATGATAATTCACGTCAACACATTCCCCAGATGCCTTTAATTAGCAATGAGTTTTTGCATTTCTCTTCCAGTCATTTGGGCACAAGGAGGCCGAGAACCTGGGAAGGCATATCCCGTGCCTCCTCTCATATTTGGAAGCCCATTGGGTAACCTGAAGTCTGAGAGGGATCATTTTATCTCTTCAAGTGATAATTTGAGAAGAAAGGCATTCTCCTTGAAGTACGGAGAGTTGGTTCTTTCTCTGTACCTTAGAAGCAAGCGGAGGGGGCAGAAGTAAGTGACAGCAAAAGGGAAAGGTCACGGGTATCAGAGCAATGAGAAAGCTTTATGGCCAACTCAGCTCTCCACAGTTAGATTGCTTTGGGATTTCGGCAAAGTTTCTCCCTTAGTGGCAGAGGCAGAAGGAAAAGGGCAGGCAAGTAAAGGGGGAGCTTCAATTTCTAGGTCTAAGTAAAGACGTGAACAGCACATCTATCCGATACCCAATATGCACTTCTCTTGCTACTAGATGGAAATGTGTTTACTCAAGTGTTCCTAAGCAGCTGAGTAACACCATCTAAAATACACCAGAAGAAAACGGGAGAGGCGCTGGCTCACTGAAAACTTGGCAAGTCCCCCTCGAGAGCGAGTTGCAGCGGGAACCCATTGTAGAACCGAAGGGAGCTTCCCAGGGAGCATCTGCAGAATCGCTTCCTCTAGTGGATTCTGTACTGTGTGGCCCGATGCTGCCAGTAAGGGCCAAGGCAATGGTTTCTCCAGCTGCTGAGAACCTGAGGGTAGACTCCCGCTGGCTTCCAGACTGAGTCCCTAACCAAGAAATCAACCCTGAGCTTTCCCAAGTGTCTTCTTCCTCTTTGGGGACAACTTGAAATCCAAGGAGTGATCTACGTAGGAGAGTTGATACCCAGCCGCCGTGCCTCAATTTGGGACAACTCTGGAAGGGCCAGTCCAGCTCCAAAGCTCTTCTTAGGACCAGCTGAAGCCTCCTCTACCTCACTGTACCTTAATGATACACGTGTCATAGTCTTTGGAAATTCCATTGACACACGAGGCAAGGGTTTCATGTACATCCTACCGCCATGTGCATTGAAGTCTTTATCTTCTCATAATCTATACAGTTGTCGTTGTGCTATCTTTTCTCTGGTTCTAGTGATCAATCTCCACATCCTACTCCCGGGAAACCCCCTTCCATAGAGCCGAGAGGGTGATCCTCCTGATTTGAAACTCTAGTCAGATGACAGACTCCTCCTACCTGTGTGAGAATCTCGCTGTGGTTCTTCAGTCTCTCTACTTTGTCCTCTAAGGTGCTTTTAGTGAGATCTTTCTAAAGTGGAATCTTGATCACGCCCCTCTGCTGCTTAACACTGCGCAAGAGTTCCCTGGGCCTTCACTTCAGTGTCTAGACTCTGGCTCAGACGTCCATTTAGGAAATGGCCTCTCAACTCTGCAGCTCATGTGCTCCTGTTCCCAGCATCACATAACTATCAAGCTACAGTGCTAGTGGCAAAGCTTGCCGTCTCTTCATCAGAGGCTTTCACACATTTTCTGTCAGTTAAAAAACCTCTTTTTCTCTCCTCTGCCTGAAAATCTCCAATTTTACAGCTCTTCCCACTTCGCTTAGTTGTGTTTTCTAGTGAGAAGCCTTACCTGATACCTATGATGATCCTGTTTTGGGTTAGATGTCCCTCCTTGTGTGTCCTCACTGACTTCTACCTGGACCCTTATGGTTACGCATCCGTTTCTCCCATTCGCAGTATTCACCTTTTCTTGCTGCTCTCCTGAAGGCAGAAAGGTCCAATCACGATGGGAATCTGATCATATCATACTTGTTGCTCCAATTCACATAATTGCATTAACAAAACAAAACAAAACAAAAAACAGTAGCTGCCTCATTGATCTTAGAATAAAGACTCTTAGATTTTCACTCAAATAGAACCTGAGATGGAGATTTGTGAATAAGGCATTTATTGGGGAATATGCTCTGGATCAAAATCTATGGGTAAGTCAAAGAGGTAACCCTGAACAGCAAGAAACATTGACCTATGCATACAGTCACCACAATCCAAGGCTATCACTGGAGATGGGATGGGTCTTCATACCTGTTCTATTTTGAGATATTTATACCTCCTTCTCAACAATTCACTGTATGTGGCATATCCCAGGGATACATTATGTGTTTGTGTAAGGCAGTTTTGTTTTGTTTTGTTTTTTTTTGAGGGAAATTCCTAGAGAATGGTTCACCCAAGAGCCTTCAGCCACCAGCAATTCCAGTAGCTTCAAGAATGTGTGACTCAGGCCTGAAATGATAATTGGAGAGTGGAAGTATGGGGACGCAGCTGGGTGGCATACCTTGTACCAATAGATCTATTTTTGTCATATGATTAATTCTGGAAACAACTCCTCCAGCATTCTGGTTGGTCTGTCTTCTTAGGTAGATTCATAAGAGTAATGCTAGTAGATGTTCCATGGCTGCCATTACCTTGGCAGATCTTGAGTTTACAACTTATACTCACTGTCTCCTTCCTTTACTACACAGTTTAGATTCCACACAGCCTTGGCTAGCATCTCTGCTTGTCTTAGTAACTTACTTAGTCAAGTGACCCAGACCATCATCCTGAGGGGTCTTACTTCCTAGTCACCACACCCTTCTCAGGCCACAGATGCTTTGCTTGTCAATTTCCTATGAAATTTGGGCAAGGGAGTACTGAGAGAGGTAACTATGGATCTTTTGATGTCAAATATATTCTTTGCTACCTCATGGTCTGAAAGCAGCCCTAACTTCTGATAATCAGAGTAAATCACCATAGCCAGGTCAGTAATTCCTTTTTTTTTTTTTTGCCTGTTGATTTTTTGGCACACATATCTTGAAGTAACTGGATGACAGCTACAGTCAAAGTTGAATGAGATTATGTTTACAGTAAAAGTTGAATGAAATTTGCCATCTGGCAAATGATCAGAATTTCCAGACCTATAGAGTTAAGAGATGTAGTATGGGAAGCACAAACCTCCGAAGTGGATCACCAAAAGTGACATTGTGACCTCTTTTACTTTCAACCCATGTTTCTCAGGCCTATATGTTATGTCTGTCAGGAACACTGGAAAGGACAATGGTCACTGATTTAGAGTATTTACTCTGTGCTGATAGATGCTGTCCTGTATACTCAGGGATCATCTCCAAGCTGTATTTCAATAATCATTCTCATTGCTCTATCGGTCTGACAGTTTGTGCTGTGCACATGTAACAGGACCAGTGATCCCAAGTATTTGCCTACTGCCATAACTTTTGCTTTAAAAAAATATATATTTATTTATTTATTCATGAGAGACACAGAGAGAGGCAGATAAATAGGCAGAGAGGGAAGCAGACTTCTTGCAGGGAATTCGATGTGGGACTACATCAATACTACTATTGATGTGGGAGGATCACGCCCTGAGCCACCCAGGTGTCCCCATAACTTTTGCTCTTAAATGGGCTCCTTGGTTGGATGCAATATTATGTAAATCGCATGTTGATGGTTTATTTATTTGTTTTTTGTATATTTTTTATAGGAGTTCAATTTGCCAACATATACCATAACACCCAGTGCTCATCCCTTCAAGTGCCCTCCTCAGTGCCTGTCACCCAGTCATCCCATCCCCCCACCCACCTCCCCTTCCGCTACCCTTTGTTTGTTTCCCAGAGTTAGGAGTCTCTCATGGTTTGTCTCCCTCTCTGATATTTCCCACTCATTTTCTCTCCTTTCCCCATTATTCCATTTCACTATTTTCTATATTCCCCAAATGAATGAAACCATATAATGTTTGTCCTTCTCCGATTGACTTATTTCACTCAGCATCATACCCTCCAGTTCCATCTATGTTGAAGCAAAAGGTGGGTATTCGTCATTTCTAATGGCTGAGGAATACTCCATTATATTCATGTTGATGGTTTAAACCTTCTGTAAGCTCTAGACAATGGGGCTGGCTGAGGCTCTACAGGCAAGAAAGGGAAACCCATACCCAGAGTATTTGCCAACTTCAGAAAAGATGAACTGCTACCTCTCCAATGTTGAGAAGGATCTAATATGAAGGCTTGTGACTAAGTGACTGGTTGGCGTTCTGAGTGATGGATGCCACACTAAGGGCTTAGCGCTGGTCTCAATTAATGGCGATATAGGTACTTCATGGTGTAGTTACATCAGCTTTGGTTGGTGGGAGTCAATGAGTCCATATGTTACTTCCACCTCTGCCACTATGTCTAAATTCATTAGATCGTTATTCTAGTGCTGGGATAGTATGACAGAAACAGGCCAAGGTCAACTGGGTGAGTCATGCAGTCTACTTTGTTGGCCTCTTCCGTGGTTGTATCAGTCTATTATTGCTACTGTAACAAATGCCACAAACTTATTGTCTTAACACAACTTTAGTACTTTATAGTTTTGAAAGTCAAAAGTCTGAAATGGCCATCATGGGGTTAAAATCACAGTGTCAGTATGGTTTTCTCTGGAAGATTTAGGAGAGGATCTATTTCCTAGCCCTTTCCAGATTCTAGGAGATACAGAATTTTTTGACTCAAGACCACCTGCCAGCAATCACACTGCTCCAATTACTGCTTCATTCATTCAAGTTGTCTGATGGTGACTTTCCTGCCTTACTCCTTCCATTATAAGAAGTCTTGTGATTACATTGGGTCAACCAGATGAACAAGGATAATCTCCCTTTCTCAAGATCCTTAACTTAATGCAAAGTCCCTCTTGCCATGTAAGGCAATAGATTTACATATTCCAGGGATTAGGAGGCAGACATCTTGTAGTGGGGGGAGCATTATTCTGCCTAATTCAAAGGTGGATATGTTCTGTTGGGCACTAACATGTGGTATAAACATATTCTAAAAAAAATAAAGATATTCTCATTTATACTTTCCATAAATCCATCTCTATGCCTTTATCCTTTGATTTTCCCATCCTTTTTTTACCCTAGGCCCCCAAACATTGCTCTATATTAAGGCTAATCCACTGGGAGGGTAAATTTTGATTGCCCTTTCAATATGTCCATCAGTGTTTAAGTGACACACACACACACACCCCACATTGAACCAAGCCATCTGTGACTCAACCATGATTAATGGGTGGTGTCAGATGAGAAGTAGGTGAGTATTCTTAAGGATATGGTTATTTTCTTGTGAGGCAAGTCTTTTAACTCATCTTTAAGTGAAGAGGAAGAAACACTAGCTTTTCACAAGTAGTGGGTGATTTCTCTAGTTCCAGGGATTTCAGAAAGACCTGGGATTCAAGATTTTTATATGAATGACTCATAAATTTACATTGCATGTTCTGGTTTTATTCCTTCCCAATTAGGACCAGATACTGGTATAGCTAAAATGGAAAATTCAACCTCCTATGGAATTGAGATGTTCTTGTAAATAAGCTCTGGCCCTAAACTTCAAAATATTATGGCTGCAGAATTTACAAAATGAGTCTCTTTATATGCTACCATGGAAGTTCACTAGCTATGAGATAACAGAAAAAAATATATCTATACATCTACACATCTATATCATCTATAATCTTTGTTCCAGGTTCCTGGCACAGAGCTTCTAAAACCATTGTCATTTCTGAAGGGATAGAGCACTAGGAACATCTTTTGATCTAATGAGGTGACTATGGTTATGGGCTTCTAGATGACTCCTGGATAGGAGCTGGTCTCCAGAAAATCCAAACCACAATTAGAAGCTTAGAATCTTCAGTTTCACCCCCCATTCTCTATAGATGGGAGAGGGGCTGGAAATGGAGTTAATAATTGATCACACCTAGACGACGAAGTCTCTCTAGTAGTATGGGATTTGGAGAACTTCCAGGTTGGCGAACCTATTCATTTATAAAGAGGTGATACATTCCAACTCCACGGAGATAGAAGCTCTTGTGTTTAGATGCCTCCCAGACCCTGCCCTATGCATCTTTTCATTTGGCTCTTCATCACTATCCTTTATCATATCCTCTAAGAACAATCTGGTAGACATAAATGTTTCCTTGAGTTCTGTTCTAGGAAATAATTGTATCTAAGGGGGAGAAGGTCATGGAAACCTTTCCAATTGGTAGCCAAATTAGACAGAAATTGTGGGTAATTTGGGTACCTATTTCTTGCTATTGAATCTGAAATGGAAGGCAATATTATGGGACTGAACCCCCTTATCTGTGGGATCTCATGATATTGCCAGGAAGATAGCATCAGAATTGAGTTGAATTGTAGACTATTCAGCTGATGTTGCAGAGAATTGCTTGGTGTAGGGAAGGAAGGAGGAACCAACAGGAACACACATCTGGTGTCAGAGTATTCTGAGTGTGGTAGTCACAAGAGAGTAAAAGAGAAACACAAGAAGGAAGCCTGGGTTGTTGTTGCTTTTTTTTCACAATCCATTGGCTTTCACTGAGCCTTCAATCATTGATTACTCATCTGCAGCCTATTTTTATTTTATTTAGTGTATTATTTTTTTAAGATTTATTTATTTATTTATTTATTTATTTATTTATTTATTTATTCACTCATTCATGATAGACATAGAGAGAGAGAGGCAGAGACATAGGAGGAGGGAGAAGCAGGCCCCATGCCGGAAGCCCAACACGGGACTCGATCCTGGGACTCTAGGATCATGCCCTGGGCCAAAGGCAGGCACCAAACTGCTGAGCCACCCAGGGATCCCTTAGTGTATTATTTTTTCCTAAAAACAACCATACTGTCCTATAGTGCTATCCTTGCTACTCTTCTGCAACTCCTTCAATTGCCTTGGTAATTGTTCTTGCTAGTATGTCCCGTCTAATGGTATCACATCTCAGTCCATCACAGGTCAAGTTTGAACAATGGCTCCTTGACAGCCAGGTGGCAGTTGGGTTCCAACCTTGAGGTATGAATACAATTGATTTATAGCACTTCTAGAAGGAGGTTTTAATCAACCTTTGCACAAGTCTCTATTTATCTTCCCCTGTCACTGTTACTAGCGTCACAGATGGTGCAACTATAACACGGTATGCCTCTGAAATACATTTACAGTATGCAAACAGCATTTGGGGATTGTTTGGACCATAATCCAGGCCATATAGTTTAGTAAGCGGAGCGTTATAAAAAGGGTAAAAGTGAACATGAGCAAGAAGCATTGAAACGCGGAAAAGAACTGAAAAGTAATATTTTGGTAAGACCAGTTTAGTCAGAAACAGTCTTTCTCAAATTGAGAGCCAGCGCTAATTAGCTGAAAATGAATGATGAGTGATGTAAGAGGGAATTCCACAGAAAACAAAAAAGGGACTGGTAAATGAAATCACTATCCAGTTTAAACATTCTATCTATCTAACCTATCTGTTGTCTACCATCTCTTGAATCCAGATATGATACTGTCAATACGGTGCACCTGTCCTTAATCTGCGCTCTTCATTTCCCTGTAGAATTCTTTGTACCTATTTCTAACAAGACTTTTAATGTTTCTTGCAAAATTTCATGGCTGCAGAAGGTCAAATCCAATCCAAGAATGCAAGCAAGTCATGACTGTCAGGACTTCAAGAGAATCGTCTTACATAAATCACTTCACAGTCATTCCTGTATGAGTAATACCTTTCCAAAACAAGAAATAGATGCAGTTTGCACCAGGGAGTGAAACTGAGTAGTATCACAAGGATTACCCAACCCAGTTACCATTATTGATGTTGTAGAATTGAAGTCATCAGGCTATAGCTACATTTTTCAAGCACTTATAAAAACCTTTTAACTCCTGTCATGGTTCAAGTAGTTGGCAGGGCCTGAACTTGACTTTGAGCTTCAGATTTGGAAAATCAAGGAATTCAAAGTAAATCTCAGCCAGCATCCCTTAGCCTCCTGTGGCTTTCCCCTCAGACTATAAATGGATCCTGTTTTTGAAAGCAAGCCCAGATTTCCTTAAAACATGTTCCAGTCTCTTGAAATTCACTAAGAGTATATTTCAAATGAGGGCTGTGCTTTTCTCTGCACCCTCTTTTCGGAGCATCCTCTTTGTAAGCATTCCAGTTTCCTTGTATGGTTCATGCCACTCTTGCTGAGTACATGTCATGCCCATCATTACACATTTCAACCAGACTCCCCAGATGAATTACAGTCTGACTTTCCATTGGCCATATGTCAAGAGCAAGCTATTCAGGGTCAGCTTCCTTGAAAAGATCTGCCAACTGGTCTACTGGCCTCCTTAACAGTAGTGGAATTACAGGAATCAAAAGAGAGGATGAAGGTCAGTATCATGGGCTCCATTTCCTTTCAGGGCACTGCTTTTCACGTCTTTCAGGGAATCATTCACACTTTCCATCCTAAATGGACACTAACTAGAGATAGATTTATAGCATTAATATACCAACCACTTTAGTCATTAGTTTCAAAGATGCAATCATTCAAACAATGTATTCGAGCCAACCATTTTCTGTCATTATGATGAGTTTCTTTGGTTTTTTTGAACTGAGTTAATTACTCCCTTATACTGGACACATACCTCTATGAATGCTACTAAAATGCCATTGCTTCTGCATTTTTGAGCAAATATATCACATTCTTACCTCATATGAGTGTTCGTTCACCCAAAAATGCCCTTTGATACATCATATGAATGGCTCTTCACCCACATCTGTCTCATCTCAATAGATCCTTTTTTTTTTCCCTGAATATGAGTTTAGGACTATACATTTATCTGTGTTAAATTTCATCACTTCAGCCTGTCAAGATATGATTTTTGTCATTTGTCATTGTCCCATTCCAACTTTGGCGATCTAAAAAAAAATCTGATCTCAATCAAATTTTTCATCAAGATGTAAAATGGGAAAGATCTGAGAACAGAGTACTAGCTTATTACTGGAAATGAGCTTGGAAGGCCATTGGCACACTAATAAGCATCCTTTATATATTTAGCTTGGCTACACATCTAATATTTTTAAAACTTACTTTGTTTTGGGCTCTATGATAGAAGATTATTTCACACTTCCATGGAAGAAGCATTGCTGCCCCATCTTATACACAAGGAAATTGAGGATCAAAGAGAAAAGTTACTTTTAGCAAATCACATAATCTAAAAAAGAATAAGAATGTATTTCTTTAGGATTTTCTCCTTCTGTTCCTTGTTCCTGACACTCCAACCATATCTAATTATTTATCGTCACTCTCTACTTGAGGAGTTTAAAAATATATATTTTATTTATTTATTCATGAGAGACACACAGAGAGAGGCAGAGACACAGGCAGAGGGAGAAGCAGGCTCCTGTGAGGAGCCAGATGTGGGACTCGATCCCAGAACCCCAGGGTCATGACTTGAACCCAAGGCAGTTGCTCAACTGCCAAGCCACCCAGGTTTCCCTACTCGAGGATTTTTGATAACTGTGCCTTGCACATATTGCTCCCATTTTCTGAAGTGCTTTGCTTTCTCCATCACGTTTTTGCACAACAATCTCCTACCCTGCCTTCAACATTGAGTTCAAGTGTCTTTTCTTGATCCTCATAATAGGAATAAAGCATATCGTTGTGAGGATTAAGCGATACAATGCATGTCACACTGTGACTGCAATTTCATTACCTAACACTTATTAGTATCACAACACTTTATTTAATTCTACTACATTATTTGAGGCAAACAGTGTTACCCATTTTAATAGCTTTAAAAAAAATGAATAGTTTAAGGCCACGTGAATAAAAAGGGAGAAAGACCAAAGTCCCTTGACAAATGGAGATAGTATATTAAGAGCTATGATAGACCACTGAAGTAGAACCTAACACTTTACCATAGTTCATGGCCAAGGCTCTGTCCCTTGGCCATGACTTCCTCTCCTCTCTCTTCTCAGGTCTGCCCTTCCCCTTGCTCGTAGCACCATAGCCCCTGGCCTTCCTGTAATTCTTCTAGTAAGTCCAGCGGGTCTCTGTGTCAGGGCTCTCACCCTTGCTGCCCCTTGGCTGGCTTGTTAGGACTCCTTTTCACATGTGTCTGCTCAATCGCCAGCTTTCATGGCCACTCGGGTTAAATCATCTCTCTACTTCCTAAGTCATAACCTCTTCATATCTCTTTAATTTCCTTCCTGGTCACCACAAATATCTCCCTGATTTGTAGATATGCATGTTATCGTCTCTTGCCTCTTCAAACATGGAAGCTTTATAGGAATAGCAGCCGTGTCAATTTTATTAACTACTGTGACTCTAGGACTACAGAGTATGCAGTAGGTGTCTAACGTATTTTTGTTGAATGAACCCACAGTAGGATAGTAAAGGTGCATGGGAGTGAGCGCTGAAGTTCCACAGAGAGTAAGGGAAAGCTTTCTGGATGAAAGGGCATAATTATTAAAAGTTAAAGTATGAAGTAGTTAATCCAAACCATAGGAGTGGAGAATGCACCGCAGGAGATTTCTAAACCATCGGAGAGTTTGTCACCTTGGCCTCCAGCCCCACCCACAGCAGGGAACATTTGGTTACGTCCAGATACGTTTTTTTTTTTTTTTTTTTTTTAATTGTGCAACTCGGGAGGAGTGCTACTGGCATCTAGTGGGTAGAGGCCAGGGATGCTGTTACATATCCTACAACACACACTGCCCCGCAACAACACGACTTTCCTACAGGAAGGAATTACTTGCCCCCCAAACATCAATAGTGCGGGGGTTGGGGAACCCAGGTAACTTTTCTCAGCAACATCCTCCCATCCCACTCTTCAATGTTCACCTCTCCTCGACTCCTGTCTCTGTGTCTCCCAGCTCTCCTTGGTTTCCCAGTGTGGCTACTTGCATCCTGGAACACACCGAACTCTTCCATAGAGCTTCTGGACCCCAATGCCTCCTACCTGCCTTGCAGATGCTGCAGTCAAAGGCCAGCCTTCCTCGGGCCTGGGATTCTGTAGCCCAGAGCTGGAGAGAGCGAGGCACCACAGGTACTCGCTGAAGAGCCTTAGCGAACACTCAGACCCACGACGTGGAGGTTCAAAAGCACAGGCTGGGAAGTTCCTGGGACTCTGCTGAAGCTGGTGCACAGAGCATACTCCGCTTTGTCTGGCTGCTCGTGTCCTCCCTGGTGAGTTCAACAACCCTGAAAAATTAGAATTGGCTCAATTCGACCAACTCAGCAGTGCATGAGTACCAAGGGGCTTTTTTTTTTCTTTTTATTTGACTTGCAGGAAACCGACTTCAATGAGATTTTATAGTCTCTTGAAGCCTGGGGACTCCCCCACCCCCATACTTTTGTCTTATAAAACCCTGATAAAAGTATGAAACAAAAATTGATGAATTTGAACAAGTTTAAGTGTTTTCATTTACAGCAGCCTGTCAGGAGATGCTGGGCACATTTCATTTCTAATGATTTAATTCTAATTAGTATTTATAACTATGGTCTAATTTCAATAACACACTGTTAAATGAGTACAGAAATGTATTTATCGATTCACGCATAGCAGCACAACATCACGCATTCAGATGTTGTTGAGATAGCTGGATAGATATGTACCCACACATTTTCTATGATTTTTCACGTTCTTTGATTATGATTCTTCTTTTTTTTTTAATGTCTCATACTGTGATAATGAGTCTTCTAAATTGCTATTTGTAATAAATTTAGGGTAAGATTATTCACTTTTCTTTGTATTTTTTTGGTTTATGCTCTGAGTGTGGGACCCTACAGAGAGCTACAAATTGAGAGAAACAAACATTTCAGAGAAAACAGACCTCCAGAGCTTTAGAAAGAGCAAAGAATTGACAATTTGAAGGGCTTCAAGTATGCCAAGTGGCCATCATAACTCACTCCACATTTCAAAAAGGAAAAAAAACAAATAAAGATTTGAAGACTTTACAGAGCCTTTTGTTTGCTGAGAATGTTTTCATTTCATGTTGGCTATAATTATTTTTAAGATTCATTGTAAGAGCAACTTACTTATCTCTCATTGGCATTTATTATGAGAAAGACAATTGGGAGTCATCTCAGTTTTTCAATGAGGACTGCAAGAATTTTGTGAAATATCTAATATAAGGAGGCTCGTCAGCGGCGAAGAACCCTAGTGTCCCGACTCCTCTCCAAGGTATTTTGCTCTATCCCGCGTCTACGTGTCCTATTGTATGGACGAGGAACAATCACTAGCTCAAAAACAAAACGATGTCATCGTTTGAGGGGACAGTTTCTTTAGGGAGTGGCTTGATACAAAATCTGGGGAGGTCAAAATTAGAAGGATCACAGGGATCGCCTGCTTACATCACTTGCCCTCCTTAATTTGAAAATGATGCCTAGAACACAGAAGAACATTCAAACGCCACATGGATGCTCTTTTTCCATGTCAAATTACTTGAATAGTATTTTGCCTTTTAAATGAGGGAAAAGATCAATTTATTTTGTACAGTGAACAAAAATGAAAAATCTATATGATGAGCAACAATGGATTCTACTTATTTATGAATAAGGTATGGATCCTCTAATACCAAGTTCCTTTTCCCTCAGTCCTCTCAATATGAGAGCCTTTGTTCCATCTGTGGCTTCTTTCTTTACTAGAATTTACCTACAGTCTTATTATTTAGGATCAAACTGTGGTGCTACTCTAAGATATTTTATTTAATCCTATTTAAACAAACAAGCAAACAGTTTGACAGCTTATAAAGAGACATCTATATATCTTATAAATGTAGCTTAAATTACTTAGAGTGATAAGAAACATGGCATAAAAGGAAAATAAAAGGTCTTTTATAATATCACTCTGCTGAATGTTGCACTCTGTCACCCTCAATGCCTTTTAAAATGCATTTAGATTTTTAAAAATAAGCTGTTTAATGTATATTTCAAGCTATCTCATAACCAACCAATTGGCCAATTATGTGTTTTCTGATTTCTTCTTTACTTTTTACAACAAAGTTGACTCATGTTATTATCTGTATATTGTATTTTTTTTAAATAAAACACAGAAATAATGGTAGGAATAGTACCATTCTTGAATCAAGCAACTGAACCTACTAATAATAGCAATAATAAGGGAAAAAGGTTTCATAGGCTCAATTTATCAAACCAGTGATAGAAGTTATTAGTCATGACTAAAGAAATGAATATTGCATAATAATGCATAATATAGAGTCTTGGTGAATTTAAGTTTCCCAGGAGTGGTCAAGAATAAAATTCTTGGACATGGATTTCTTAAAAGTTTTTTTTTTTTTTAAAGGATAATCTACCAGCTATCTACCTCCCCATCCTTCCTTGAAATGAAATTTCCCATAAAGCATGTCAACTACGTATTCTCTTCCCTTCAATATTTAGCAATAGTATGTTAAACTGGAAAACTGAGAATCATCTGTAAGTGAAGGCCTTGGGAAGAAGAGAAAAGCATGATCAGTGGAGACTTAGTACCCTTCACAGGAGAGTAAGCAATTGCTCAGAGGAAGGAGGAACATGCCTACCTTTCTCCATGATTTTGTTTGTCCGTCAAGGCACCTTGGTGTAGTGTAAAGGAGCGTGGAACGCTCTTGGACTGCATTGGGCTGGAATGCAGCAGGACTGGGTATGTTAAATGATACTCCAGGAACATGCCATGCGTGTCCTCCACTCAGGGTCTCTGCCTTGACAATGCCTCTGTGGGTATTTGCTATGTTCTTCCCTACAACCGCTGCAGTCTTGACTCCTTTGCAGATTTCTGCTTAAATATTCCCTCTTCGTGGACATTTTATCAGATCAGCCCGTCTAAAGGAGGCTGCTCACATACTTTCAGTTTACCTTGCCAATTCCGATAGCCTCCATCACAAAATTGGAGAAATACTGGAAAATACTTAGGCTACAAGACACATAAGCTTTGAAAAAATACATAAATTGCATCAGTAATTTTTCTGTGACATAAATGCATTAATGCTGCTTCCAGTCATGCCTAACTCGCTTTCCTAAAGTAGCCTAAGTACTTAAATAATCTGCCTCATTATGTAAAACACCTGAAAATTCTTTTCATTTTGTTTGGGAAAAAAAAGTTTAATACAACTGATAGGAAGCCATTTTATGCAGCACCTGAGCACTGAAGGGGGACTCTAACACACTAATGGGCACCACATTAATCCATGATATTACACGAGTAAAATGAAGTGACGCGTTTGCTATTTATGCTTGAAATCTGTGCGTAAACAATCCGATGTAGGTGCAGGTGATTGATGAATAAAACATCACTGATCAAGCTGCCTCCAACTACATTTTGGCTTAATCCTGCTGGTTTAATTTGGTTTGGTGGTTTTTTCCCCCCTTCGTCTGATGTTGTTTTCAGCTGAAGTGGATAAATATATATTATGCATGGGGGGGTAGGGAAAGAGCAACATAAATTTAAATACCTGGAACAGGTGACAAGAAATGCTCAGCTGGTTTCAGATATTATGCTTCTGTTAAAGAGAAACATAAAAATAACTCCCCATCCCCACCCCAGGGGCAAAAGTGTCATTGACTCTTTAAAGCACAAGTTCATCTGAGAAGTTTAAGTCGATATATCAATGCGTTTCTTTCTTACTCATTCTCACGATACTTAGAAAACTTACAGGTGAAGTATTTTTAAGTATATACAAGAGTTCACATAACCTTCTTTTAGGGAAAATAATCTTGAACAATAATTTTGGTGCAGCGGAGACAAGTGTAAAGTTTTAATGTCAGATGACATTGACAGCTGAACTATCAAGTTAGTCGTGAAACTCAAGGTATCTGTCTGCCATAATAGAGCAGTTATTCTTCCCCTGGCATGGTTAATAATTAATTAATACAAATTATTACAAAATTAATTACAAATTTTAATTTAATTATTACAAAATTAATACAAATTAATAATTTGTATCTAAATATAACATATCTCTTCCTGATGCTGAGGCCTTCCTTATGTTGAAGTCCAAAGCTGGTTCCATAGCACAGGGGGAAATACAAACCGAAGCAAGAAAGTAAAATAGAAAGGATCCTTCTCTGCTTCAAGTTCCTTCTGTGCATCATCACGTTTAATTTAGCAAATGTAAATAAATACCAATGCCTTTCCCTCTCATTTTTGAATAAAAATACTTAAGTAATTTAACATTTGGGGGAAAAAAAAAACAAGGAATTTGCAGATCTAGCTCTTGCCTGTCCTACTGCTACCCACAGGAATACTGCGTCCATAAACCCAGAACCCAGTAAAATAAACCGGAAGCATAAATGTAAGTTGATTTAATGTAACAGTGAAAAAAATCAGCATTACTCTTTTACTTAATATATCATAGCCAATGCCACATAGAAAAAAATGCATGGATTCACAAATTTTAAAACCTACATGAAGAAATTCTTATAAGAGCTTAACTTTAGCCTAACTGCTTATTACATGTGAAATGTGATCTTTATCTGCTGTGCAAAGCCTCTAGAATTAGCAGCCATTACTTCTGTTACTTCAATTGTACTTAAGTAGTACTTTTCCCCTACCTATTCACTATGTTTTATGTCATATTTTTTACTCAATCTTAAAAACATATCACTTTTCTTTTTCTTAAGGTGTTAGGTATCTTAACATTAAAATAGTGTTCAAATGGGAGTGAATACACTGCTAAATATATCATAAAATTAAATGAATTTTAATAAGTACACTTAATAGAATATCACAAAATTCTAACAATTATGCTTCCCAGGTTTGTAAAGATTAGAAAAAATGCTTATGTAGGATACTATGCATACTGGAGATCTCAATATAATAAAACACTATAATTATATACATATATAAAAATATTTATATAATATATAATTACATATTAGGAGAGAAAAGGAGGGAGAGAGAAAGTAAGAGTGACCAACAGAAAGGAACAGTGACAGGGCGAAGGGTAGATCAAAAGAAATCACCAAAAAAAGAATTGTGCTTGATATTTTGGAACAATTATTACTTTAATAATAAAGGCCACTGCAGTTCAATTTTTTGTAAATTTTAAATTTATACAAAATATGGACTAGATATATTTTTAGGAGATAAAGTCAAAGCTGTTTTCATTACTCTGATATTTTTCACAAGGCTAATCATATGTCACAGCTGAAATAGTGTTTATAATAACAAACCAATTAAAATATTTTCAGGAAAGTTAATAATTTAATAGCCATCCTATATTTATTATTTAATATGCCAGACCTTGTGCTTTTACATATATTATTTCATTTAATTGCCACGACCCTATGAGAAAGATCCTATAATGATTCTCATTTTGCATATTTGACATCTAAACACTGAAAGGCTAAGCAGCTTTTACAAAGTCACACATCTTTATAAGTCCCACTAGCTTTCCAACCAAGGCGATCTCATTCCAGAATCCGTGCTTTAAAAACCCCTCAAAACTGCCTTCCCAAACACATTTGATTCTGTATGCCATCCTATTGATTGCAGGTTATTGTTTGGAATAGTCTACTGAGTATTCTAAAGCTCTCTTATAGTGATTTTTGGGTTGGATTGTTTTTCCCCAAAAGGTATATCATTAAAACCCTGTGAATGTGATTTTATTTGGAAATAGAGTTCTTGCAGTGTTGAGATGTGGGCATACCAGATAAGGGTGGACCCTAAATCCAGTGACAGGTTGTCTCATAAGAAGGGAGACGTGAAGACACAGAAGAGACAGAGGGGAGAGGCCGTATGATGACTGAGTGTTACAGCTCCGCGTCATAGGATGTCAACAGTTGTTGGCAAACACTAGGAGCAAAAGCCTAAACATGCCCTGATGACACCTTAATTTCAAACTTTCTTATTTGTTTGAACACTTATCCAGAACTGTGATAGAATCAATTTCTGTTGTTTTTCACTACCCAACTTGTGGCAATTTGTTAGGCACACTAAGAGATTATTGATCTGATAACATTATCGGACATGTACATATTGGATAGGAAAGTGGCGGCAAAAACTATGTCAAGCATTTTTTGTTGGTCGGGGTTCAAAAAGTATTTGGCAGATTTGAGATTCCCATTTGATATGTGAATTATGGGCAATAAATTGGTTGTGCTGCTTGAACGGCATGTCCCATCTCTCATCCAAAAAACAAATATATTGCAAACTTTAAAAACAAAATGTCATGGGTGACATTATTAGACAGGATATCAAGGTAAGTGACCACAGGTTAAGTTGACTGTAGTAGGGTCAAGAGGAAGCAAGAGAAAACTAAGAGATACCAGAGGGGCACCCAGGTGGCTCAACAGTTGAAGGTCTGCCTTTGGCTCAGGTCGTGATCCCAGGGTCCTGGAATCGAGTCCCACATCGGGCTCCCAGCATGGAGCCTGCTTCTCCCTCTGCCTGTGTCTCTGCCTCTCTCTCTCTCTGTGTCTCTCATGAATAAATAAATAAAATCTTTAAAAAAAGAGATACCAGAGGAAGATTTTTTGCCGAAAGAAAGAGAGAGAGAGAGAAAGAACATCTGAGAAACCAGTACAGGGATTAGTATTTGGCAGCATCTCACAATTTGGTCAAAGAAACTTAATCTTAAAATGGAAAATAAGAAATACTGGAATGAGAAGATGTATACTTTATAATTGACCTTAAAAGATATTTCAGAGTCAGGTTGCAGATACACAGTCCACTCTGGAGCCCAAGTAACCCAAGCTATGGATAAAGAGAAAAGAAAATGAGTCTTTTTTTTTGAAAAACAAGGGAAGGAGAGTCTGTGAAAGGAGCGATCTAAACTGTTGCTCTAATAGAAGGGACAAAATATCTACATAGACATACATGTAGTCATAATTTTATTGCTGGATGTTCTTGGTAGTGGCTGGCAAATAAACGCTTCACTTTATGTGACTAGATCCTACAAATTCTGCTGATGGCATTTGATATTTTGAGTAATCACAAGTTTTATATGTATTTCATACCACTCTCAGCAACAAATCTAGAAGCATCTTGACTGATATTTATAGTTCTAAAATAGCACTATACTAGTTTTCTATTGCCACTGTAGCAAGTCATTACAAACTTAGCGGCTTAAAACAATGCAAATTTATGATCTTCCAGTTTGGGAGGTCAGAAATTTAGGGTCCTTTGATTACATTGTGCCCATTTGAATAATCCATGGTGATCTTCCCACCTCAAGGTCCTTAACTTTAATCACATCTGTAAAGTGTCTGATGCCACATAAGAAAGCATAAATTCTGGGGATTAGGTCAGTCTTTTGTGGGCCTACCAGTTTCTGAAATATGACTTAATGTTTTGGGTTACCATTCATATTTTTACCTTTAAATATTCTCATTATTAAAAATAATCAATAATATGGTGACTTATTAATCTCTAATCATTTCTTGTTTGGATTTTTCGGACGCCATGATCTGCTGATACGTTTCTTACGCGTAAGTGACATATTTCACTAACTGAAGATAACCGAATATATTTTGTCAACGTCTTTAATTTAGATGATGAACAAAACAGGTTTACTTTATTCTATCCCATTTATGGGCTACCCAACTACTTGGAATGCTAAATCCAGGTAAAGTACTTTCTTACCTCGAGACATGTGCACATGATTTCCCCCGTATTTTGAAAGCACCTCTTCAACTTCTCATGCCTCCATCTACTCTTCCACTTCGGAATAGACCTTCAAAAATTCAAGAAACTGAATTAGGAATTCAGTATCTACTCACAGAGAAAAGTCCAGGCCAGATGGCTTCACTATTTACTAGTGGATTCTCCCAAACACCTAAAAAACAAATAATAATAGTCCTTCACTAAATATTTTAGGAAATGACATTACCCTCATCATTCTATAAAGCCAGCGTTACCCTGATCTCAGATTCAGACAAAGCCATCACCACTAAACTATAAACTGATACTTCTAATGACACAGCTGCCAAAATCTTTATTAGATATGCTCAAATAATAACAAGTGTTGGGATCCCTGGGTGGCGCAGCGGTTTGGCGCCTGCCTTTGGCCCAGGGCACGATCCTGGCGACCCGGGATCGAATCCCACATCGGGCTCTCGGAGCATGGAGCCTGCTCCTCCCTCTGCCTGTGTCTCTGCCTCTCTCTCTCTCCGTGTGACTATCATGAATAAATAAATTAAAAAAAAAATAACAAGTGTTGGTAAGGATGTGAAGTGGGAACCTTCATGCTTTACTCTTGAGAATGCAAAATGGTTCAGACACTTCGAAAAAGAGTTTGGCACTTTTCTTCATAAATTAAACATGAATTTACCATACGACTCGGTAATTGCATGCCTGGGCTATAACCGGGAGGAATAAGAACTTAGGTCCACACAAAGAAATGTATGTAAGTATTCATAGCAGCATCATTCATAAGAGTCAAAAAAAGGAAACAACCCAGATGTCCACCAATTAAAGACTGGATAGATGAAATGTGGTATATTCACACAATGGAATATGACTTGCCAATACAAATGAAAAAAAAAAACTACTCCTGCACTCTACAAATGGATCTTCAAAAACATGCTAACTGGAAAAGCCAAACAGTAAAGGAATACTATACTATAAACCTCATTTTTTAAATGAATGTCCAGAAAGCCCATCAATGGTTATCTGAAGCTGGGAGAATGAATGGGTATAGACTGTAAGGAGGTGTGGAAAAGTTGCGGGATGACAGAAATAGTTAAAAACCAGAGTGTTGTTAGGGTTGTATGGTTGCCTAAATGTACTGAAATTCCTCAGATTATACACTTCAAAAAAATTAATTTCATGTTACTTACATTACGCCTCAGAAGAGAAGCTAGGAATATTCTTCCTCTAAATAATACAAATGTATTGTGTATAAAACACACACAAATACATTTTCAGCATGACTTTTGGTGATAATTATTTGTTGGAATTTTTTTTTTTTAAAACCAAACCCAAATGGAGCTATTAAAAATAGAAGAATGGATACATGTTCCCCATCTTTGTATCAGTTTATTTATATATTTATTTATTTATTTATTTAGTCTAGCGTGTTCTTGGGTCATCATAGCTTGTTATTTCTTTGCCTACCTTCAAAGATGGGGATAGACACACTTAGAATCGTGACTGACTTTAATAAAATGGTTTTGTTGGGAGAAGCAGGTGACAGATTGTAATGGATGTGTACACTTTCTGATCGCAGCACCTCACACTCTTTCCTATTAGGAAGTGGTTCCACACTAATGTGCCAGATTTGATGATTTGAAAAGACATGTCTCTCAGGTTGCCATTATGTATAAATCTCATATTTATAACTGTAGTGGAAAAGCTGTGGGTATTTTGACACAATATGTCCAAATCTTGATGGCACCCCAGTTATCTGATGCATTTTGGCCAAGGTGTTTAGCCTCCCTGAGATTCAGTTAATATGTTTGCCAGTGGAGATAATGCTGACTCTAAAGATGGAGGTTGATGATCCAATAATTATGGCCAGTGCCTATCGTACAGTAGGAAGTCAGTAAGTTGTTGGTTTTTTTTTCATTTTTTTCATTCCATTTTTTTCATTTTTTTCATTTCATTTCCCTCTCTATATAGTTATATTTAGTTATATATATAATTTTATTATATTTAGTTATATACACATAGTTACATAGAGTTACATATGTGACTATCTTTCCATATATAGTCATATGCATAGTTTCATATATATAGATACAGATGTACATAGTGATACATAAGGGTTTCATGGAACATGCTTCAAAAATATTGATTTAATAGCAACAGATGTACTTAATGCCATTGCTTTCAGTGAGTGTTATGACATTTAGGAGATGAACACACCGAATGAGCATAATATGCTCTACTTTCACATAGGTAAAATAAGAATAAAAATTATAATGAGTTTATAAATATGCCATGATGGATTATTATCTCTATAAAATTATCAAGTCGTTTTTTTTCCTATACCCATGTTAACTGATACCACAGATATATGGCTGATTTCAGTAGCCGGTCTTAGATGCACACAATTCATCCTCAGGATAAATTGCCAAACACAGTGTCATACTCGGATCTATTGGATAAGCATTGAATACCCCTTAGCTGTGCGCTGATTATTTCAGCCTCTGTGCATTCCCCGTCCTTCTTTATTTAGCCACGTTAATACAGTTGATATTATTACAATCAAATTGTGTGGACCGTAGAGTCACCACTACCTCATAACACATCACAATATGGCTTTCCATGACTTTAAGTACATCATGTGCATATTTTATAGTTTCATTATTTGAGAGCGACCTTATTACTACAGTTATTATTATTATTTTCACTTACAGGCTTTTGGTGGCTACTTCAATTAATCTATCAGTTCTAACGTTTGCCAGGCTATTTATGATATGGGAAAAGTACACTTATAAGCTAGGTAAAAAAAAAAATGTGAGTCAAAAATTATACATATAGGTAATTGAAGACTATTACAGAAATTGGATATGTAAATAATCAAGGATGACATTTAAAAATTTACATAAATGCTAACAGAGCTTATTATTTGTTGATTTATTTATTTATCTGTTTAGTTATTGTGTTAGTCAACCTTGCTGGAGTAACGGAGGTCTTTAAAAAATCTCAGTGATGTGTAAAAACAAATATTTATTTAGTACTATTTTTTTTCTTTTTCTTTTTTTTTTTTTTGGTCTGAAATGGGCTTGGGCCAAAGTAGCTGTCCCTATCTTAGATATGCCATTATCACAACCGAGGGATAAATAAGAAGAGTTGGAATAAACACACAATGCCTCTCAGGGTCTTATTCACATTTCACTGGTCGAAACAAGTTCTGACGGGTGGGGTAGCCCTGCCTCCCCTCAGGAGAGAGGACAGGCTGGGGCAGGGAGCGGGGATGAGTAACGTCTTCCCCAACTCAGGAGCGGATCTTTAGGATGGTTGGAAGTGCTGATCCTGTAACGTAGCGTACCTACTATTATTCTCATTATTGTTATTACATTTAGCAGATATTTTAATCTTTCTTACAATACGCTTGTCATTGTTCCAAGTTTCAAACATATCAGCTTACCTAGCCTTCAAAACGGTCCTATGAGAGGCACGGTTGCTATCCCTGGCTTCCAGTTAAGAAAATTCTGACCCACTGAGGTTTAGTAAAGCTTCTCAAGGTCAGTGAACGTGCCAGTGACTGAGCTTCCACTCCAACCTGGGTTCCTGACTCCGAGGTCCACCAGGCTCTCGAGGTTCCACCTACAGACAGCCACAGAGGCAGGGCATTAAGGCCATAACACAGGATTTTTTTTTTCTTTTTTATGATTTTCTCAAGTTGTGGAATTCTTCATAAAGTTTCTTTTTTTAAGTTCCTTTACTGTCAGGATTTTTTTCCTTTTTATGATTTTCTCAAGTTGTGGAATTCCTCATAAAGTTTCTTTTTTTAAAAAAATTTCTTTACTGTTCTAAAATAAATGAAACAATAAAGACTGAGAACATACAACCTGTTAAAATCTCTTATTTCCTGTAAAATGTCTCAGGAGAAAACATTTTTGGTCATTTGATTCAATCTTTTGATTGCATCACTCAACGTTTCCTTCCCCTGATGACCCGGTTAATTTATAAGGTGGCTCTGTCTTTTCCCTTCTTTCACCAGCATGGAAAGAAGCAAAGCTCTGATTCGCGTTGTATGGAACTGAGTCATTTAATCTAAGTACCTCACATCAAAACGGATGGGTATTACACTGTGACAGGCCAGACGCTGTAAGGAGCTAAGATGAATGCACTAACTATGAACACATCTCTTTTTCAGACGTGGTGCAGCCTACGTCAATAATGTGGGACTTCGGGGGCGTGTAACAGGTCACATTGTACATTCTGATCCGTTTATTCTTGTGGCTGTTGTCAGAACAATCTGATATAACCTATCTTTTTTCCCCCCTTTTTTCTAGCAATATTACCGTTTCACTTTTATTGCCCTGATGTTAATTTTCTGGAGATAGAGTGCTATGCAGTGCAGAAGTCATTTCCCTCAGTGATATGTGGGCTTTATTTTATTTACAGTGATGAGTCCAAGTCAAGTGTGATTATTTGCAAGTCGTGTCTTGGTCAAATAAGAGTGATTTGATCCAAGTGCTTCCTATGACAATATGCTAGTATTTCAGAGACAAATCGGTGGTTCCCCGAGGGAAGGATAGAGGGATTGGAAAAACGGGTGAAGGGGAATGGGAGACACAGACTTCTGGTTACAGAATGAATAAGTCACAGATGAAAGGTACAGCACAGAGAATACAGTCAGTGACGTTGTAGTAGTGTTTGCTGTATGGTGACAGATTGTAGGTACACTTGTGGTGAGCACAGCTGAACATATAGACCCGTCAGATCACTATGTTTGAGTAAGGGACAGGCAGGGCTAGGTAGGGAGACAGGGGCAGGGGGCCATGTCAACAGCCTCACAGATATCCCAGACGTGGAAAATGTTATAGACCAGATAGTAACCAGAGAGAAGGGAACATAGAATCCACCTTGTTTGTCCTAAATATAGATGAGATAATTATATGATAGTCACAAATCCACCTTGTTTTTTTAAATAAATTTTTATTTATTTATTTGAGGGGGAGTGCACCCAGGGGAGGCAGAGGAAGAAGCAGGGCCCCCTCCTTCCTCCCCTCCCACCAATGAGCAGGGCGCCTGATGCAGGGCTCAGTCCCAGGACCTTGGGGTTGTGGCCTGACACTTAACTGACAGCCACCCAGGTGCCCCCACCTTATTTGTCTTAAATGTTATAGACAAGATATTTACCAAGCTCCCGGGGCGGTTTTCTATAAAAGATGGACAGTAAAAGCCCCCAGGAGGAACCCACTGAAGA
Organism: Canis aureus; assembly: GCF_053574225.1. Classification (NCBI taxonomy): domain Eukaryota; kingdom Metazoa; phylum Chordata; class Mammalia; order Carnivora; family Canidae; genus Canis; species Canis aureus. The sequence continues at coordinate 2,658,691 of NC_135613.1, forward strand.
CCTCTCTCACTCTAGAGAGCCTTTTCTTTCATTTCCGTTCGCACCTTCACTTAATAAGCTTTCACTTCACTTGATCCTTTTGTGTCCTCCAGGTTCATTCTTCCTCTCCACGGTACAAGAACCCTGCAACCCTGCCACATGCCGTATCCCTAAAATTAATGTAACACCGTGTGCCAACTATACATCTATTTAGAAAAAAAGGAGAGCAGCATTTGCCCACCTCTGGGGACATGCTTCACCCCGTTTGATAATCCCTTTCGAGAAGTCCTCACTGCCCTGTATCTATTTCCTTATCTATGAATAGAAGTAAGCGTATTGGTTCTCCTCGTGGATTTTTATAATGGTACAATGTATCTGCAAGCATACTGTGAATAATTAAGCACAAGAAATTATTGCCATCCTGATGCTAACAAAATAACAACTACTTATTTTTTATTCCATTATCTGATAAAAATGAATCATTGAATCAATGCCCTGACAAGGATACACATATCAACCGCACGCAGTAGTCCTCTTAACACTCAGATGCTTCTAAAAGTAAAATCCTTCGGTAACTGCTTTGTCCATAATGTTCTTAGGGAGACACTGTGATAGGAATAATTCCAAATTATACACGTTCATTTCAGTAGTTGACTTTGCACTCTAATCATATCGCCAATTTCAGGTTTACTTAGGACAATGAATTAAAATTCAACAGGACGGATAACTCAGTCATTGCTCACTATACCAACCAATTTTCTCAGAATTTGATTATGCTTGAAATAAATGTATTGAAATAGTAGTCAAGAATCTGGTTGAGGCTGTGTATAAAAGACATTTATATTATAATGAAGGTTCATTTTCTTCTAGAGACCATAGCATACTAAAATGCTGGGTGGCATTAAAATATTGTTATTAGCCACGACTCAGACTTGGATTCACCATTCCATCACATAGGAGCAATCAGAGGAGGGTTGGAGGACAAATGTCAGCGCTGAGCTTAATGAGCACTGAGGAGGGGATTTGAGCTTGTCATGGGAACAACATTGGGGTGGGCAGGCGTTAATCTTTTCAAGTCATCAAACTTCTGAGTTCTCTTTTTTTCTTCATTTATAGCAATATTCTGGAAGGTTCTAAAAAGAGCTTAGCAAATTGAAGTCTATATGAACCATTCTTCTCCTTTTATGAACCAGAGAACCATTAACAATTTTTAAAAGAGTATTTCTCCAATTTTAATCCTCAACTTTCTACCTGGTTTTTACTTTCCAGTTCAAGCGTTTCATCAGGTAGAAATATCCTTGTTCCTTTCATATAGCAGGGATCTCTATTGATAACTGATGAGTGAAGGCATGACTTATTATAACTTCCAATTATCAGGTCCCTAACATGTGTCAGGCATAGGGCACAAGGTGCTTTGTAAATATTTTTTCAACCTTTTAAACATATTCTGTCAAAAAAAAAAACACAAAAAAACAAAACTTCATTGACTCGCTTATAAATCAATTTAATGGTACTTATGTGAAAAGATTCTTTGAATGTCCCAAAGTCACAGAATCATTAAAAATGAAAGAATAGGGGTTGATCTCTGAATCTTTTTTCCATAACCTCACAACTTTCCCCTAAGAAAATTGGCAGTTTTGCTGTCCATGTTCAAAACTCACGTCTTGCGGTGGCCCGTTCAGTTTACCATAGGAATCGTATAACTCTAAAAACCAATTTGAACAATGTATTTTCAACAAGCAGAGAGGATTTTTTTTAGATTTATTTATTTATTTTGACAAAGAGAGAGAGACAAGAGTGGGGGCAGGGGCAGAGAGAGCCTTGAGCATCCTCCAGCCCTACGCAGGGCTCTATCTCACGACTCTGTGATCATGACCTAAGTGGAAACCAAGAGTTGGATGGTTAACCGACTCTGCCATCCAGGTGCCCAGAGACTGTGTTTCTTTTTAACTTAAAGGAACTGTGAATCACAACGAATGCCTTAAATGAAGGCTGTAGAGGAAAAACTCCCTGGAAATAAAGAGAAAAGGATGGATCTACAATGTACGGGTCTGTGTTTAGCAGTCCCTATTCTGTATCATGCTAGGTAAATAAAACCCATAGCTAGGCTCCTGAGCACCAGAGAGATAAGACAAGGATGTGTATTAAAAGGAAAGCACTCAAAAAATAAAAAAAATAAATAAATTAATTAAAAAAAAATAAAAGGAATACCAGAATGAGATTTTGAGCAGACAAAAGTGGATTGAAACGCCAAGAGAATGATTATGACAGCAAAGTCAAGGCACCAAGAAAAGAGCTATAACCTGAGATATTCTCTCTCTCTTATTTTTTTTTTAAAGATGTTTATTTATTTGAGAGAGAGGGAGCACAAGTGGGGAGAAGGGCAGAGAGAGAAGCAGACTCCCGGCTGAGTTGGGAGCCTGACGGGACTCGATCCCAGGACCCCGGGATCATGACCTGAGCCGAAGGCAGATGCTTAACTGACTGAGCCCCCAGGAGCCCCTAACCTGAGGTGTTCTTACTGTGGCTGGGAAAACCCACAGCAATCTGCCGAACAAAGATGCAAAGGGAGCCTGAAGCCGCTCAATTTTTGAGAACGGAAGAAGTCAAGCCATCTTCCTTAGAAGACAAAATGAAGAACTCACCCTAGGATTTGAAGATAAGAGATGACCTGACAAAATTCAGTGAATCTATATTTAGCCAAACTCGATGGCGAGAGATTATAACAAGGAAACACCATCTATGTAAATGCTCTTTGTACACTATCACAAGGATTTAGTAGGTTACAGGCCAAAAACAAGTATTTTTAATTTTTTCAGCAAGCGTCAAGGGAGGGATTTGCTACAAATCAAACATAAAGGTACCAAATGCAGATTTCAGGAGATTTAAGGTCATTCCACATCAACATGAGACGGAAGACATTCGGAGCACCCCTCTCATTTTCAAGGCTGTTACCCTACTTCCTTCATGCTTTTAGTTGGCTTTCACCTTTATTCAGCAGTTTGCAAATGTATCGGAGAAATCTTTAGCATTAACACGTATTAACTACATTGTGGTATTGTCTAATGCTGCTTAATATTCATCAGTGATTCACTTTTAGTTTTGACATAAAGCTCGGGAATCCCACTAGGCCGAAGGCCTTGCAGGATTTGGCCCGCTCCAGAGTCTCTAGGTGCCCGACACTTCCTCCTGCTTATTGCCAACCCCAAACAGCACTATGCTGTTCTTCATGACTTTTTAAATAATGAATTTCTTCACTGATTTTGTTCCTTTCCTTTTCTAGACTATCCACATCCCAACATCTACCCACAAACTAGTCAAGTATTCGCTTTTTGTGGGACGGTTCTCCGGACTTTCCGCACCTCCCACACCCGAGCATCACTCATCCTATTCTACTACAGTCTCATGCATCTCTCCAGCGTGGCGATGATGACTGTTTTGTGCTTGCTTCGTTGCTTGCCTCCATCTCTCACTACGCGGGGAGGCTATTGAAGGCACAGTCTGTATTTTATGAAGTATTAAGCTCCAGGCCCTTTGGAACACATCCTAATAGAGGTATAGTGTTTGTTGGCTCAGGCTCTGTCCAAATTCCATTATTCCATAAATGGAGAAATTAAGGCCTAAGAGGGTTAAAAGACTGGCCCAGGGTTACACAGGTGGGTTATTAGGCCTAATAGCTGTTAAATAGAAAGTTCTAAAAGACAATCCACAAAGTCTGTATTAAGATAAATTATTTGTACAGGTGCAAAACATGTAAGGAATTCGTAATAGCAGTGGCTTCTATGTGGAATAGAAACATAATCATCATTTGTAAAGCAAACAACAAATTCACTGGGAAGCAACCAGTTCTTTCTCATCCAAAACTCCCAGAAGTATGAAAACAAACATAAAAACACCTGTTCTGTGGTCACTGCTTCTAGCCCGCCTTCTTAAAATGGAATGTATTTTTTTTCCCAATGAGCTCACTAGGAGACCACAAAACCACTTCAGTTTAAAACTGCTACAAAATATTCCACTTCATGGAAACACAAGGATGGGCTCTGTTATTTTTGAGACAATACAACTACTAAAAAAAAAAAAAAAAAAAAGAAAATACAACTACTACCAAGAAATAAAATAAACTCAGTGAAATAGATCAGAAAAACAGGTTGGTTGGTGCTACAAAAGCAGTTATTTTCTTTATAACCAAGAGGATGGATTGTTGCTCTGAGTTAATTCAGCCTTATTCGTCTTTAATTTTTATGATGTCTATGTATGTTTTCAGAAGTAGTGGATTTATCTCTGGTTCACCAATTCCCTCCTAACAAGCCACTGGGAAAAAAAAAATGGCAGGTCTGCTGAGCAGTTTAGTTTTCAAGGCTGAGGTCACTGAACTTTGGGGTAGGGTTCCTGGAAAGTGCCTAAGAGATGGGGAACAGAAATTAGCCTAATTTCTGACTCCTCTCTCTAGAAAGAAACTTAAGGACATGTGGAAGGGCCCACATCCCTCCTGTAACAATAGGAAAACAATCTGCAGAGAACACACTAGAAATCTCTGCAGTTGGAAGTTTTCTGAATAGCTCTGACTGAGAAAGAGATTAATAAACTGCATTGTAGACAGGAAGAGAGGAGCCCCTCAACTGTCCGTTTGGACTGGGGGAAGCATCTCAGACACAGACCTGTCAAGGCACTGATTTTCCCAGGACTGAAGGGCCAGGTTTGCACAGTCCAACCCCAATCCAACCATATTTCATTTTCATCTGCACATAGAGTACGTTTGCTTTCCTAGTTTTCATCTGTAAAGGTTGCCTTATTGCATCATCTAAGTATCTGTATCAAGTAAATGTATGGCCACCACTTGAGAAACAAACAAAAGTAGGCTTAGAGAAAAGATGATTCTGGGCCACAGAAGTTTTCTTGTTTTTAATCTGATTTATATGACATAATATGGACCTTTGAGACAGAAAGACCCCAAATCCAGTTCTAGCCACTGTGTGATCATAGGCAGGTAACGTCACTCTTTTGAGCCCCAGTTTATCCTTTTAGAAATGGAAACATCAATACGATCAAATGGTTTTAAGGGTCAAGTCAAATAAAATCTAAAAAAAAAAAAAAAAAAAAAAACCCTGAATATAATAAGACCCACTAAATTTAAATTCATTTTCTATTCCAGCTTTCCACCGGGCAAAGATGTGTGTCTGTTATCTTCAAGGCAGCGGGAGATAGAGTGCCTCACTTAGCAAAGTTAGTAAGAACTTAAGAATTATTTACCAGGGAGGCACTTTGAAATTTTAAATTCCAGATTTCCCAGTGGCAAATAACTTTATGTTAAAAGAATACTCAGAATGAATGTGCTAGCACACTTGGCATCTATTTCCTCTGAGGAAAAAACAAAAACCTGTCAAATGTTAATAGCCAACGTCTCCCCAAATGTTGGAACATCTACCAACTATAGACATACCTGGCTTTATCCAGTAGAATTAGATCTCAAAGGGGAATTTGCTTTGCAAATACTTGACAAAAAAATGTGCGGATATAAAATACTTACAGCACACATATCTTTAGGGTGGCTAATTCAAAAATGTCATAGAAGTAAATTTAAAGAAGCAGGTAAATTAATTCATTTGCAGCCCAAAGCCAACTTTCAATCTTGTTTTCCCTGGATATTTCTATCTGAAAACCCTCTGAGATTTCCAGCAGCAGAAAGTCTATTAATTTTCCATGCACTTGTTGATGCAAAAGCTATCAGGATTATGGGTTGAATATTTCTAGTGTAGGGAAAGTACGGGATGCAATTAATCTCTGTGAACTAAAATATACCTCTTTTCATTAATCTTTTATTGTAAATGAGCAAAGTAATTGAACCAGTACCACACTGTCAGAATGAATGCAATGCCGGTGGGATATGCTTGAGAGAGCACATACTGATTGAGTATTAAATATCTAACGGCAATAATTTATGGTTCATTACCTCTTTTGGAGTTTCTTAGTTGCATAGGGCTTGAATTCTAAGCAGTCAGACTTTTAGTGGAAAACAGCTTTCAGATGCTGAAGGCAGCAAGTGCACACAACTCACAGACAATCTCCTTAATTTGGACTTTTTCATACGAGGTTGAACCAAATTCTGAGCCTCTTGCCAAGCCGGGCTCGTTGTTTTAAAGACAGAAAGTTGTCATCTCCTCATCCCAAGATGCCCTCTTGCACACCCTGCCATGGTGCATTCATGAACGTGTCAGGTGATGTGGACACAGATTTGTGAACAGGGATCTAATGGAAGCACAGATCCTGCCACTTCCTGCCTATTATGTAAATCCCCTTCCAGCTCTCTGGTGGTTGAGACACCTCAGCTCTTGGTTTCAACTGACACCAGCTTCCTTAATTGTACTCAGCCATCCCCTGTGGCACAATTTCGCTGCACATGGAAATGGAGGCTTTTTCTTCCTGCTGGTAACGAAATACGATCAACCTGAAGCAATATTTATAGAAATATGTGTTTTGGATTTGAAGATTGGGTCTATTCAGACTTCATGCAGTTTGAAAACAAACACCATTAAAGGAAAACAATATGAGCCCTACATCTATGGCGAAGAAATACTGTAGCTATATGTTCAGTTGTTGGCTTTTTAACAAATTCCTTTATTCCATTTTTACCTCAGTGTCCTATGGAGCAGTTAATGTTCTAGTTGGATTCCATTTTTCTTTTTCAGAGCAAAAGCCTGTCTTTTTCGATTTATGGTATTTTCTCAATATGCAATGTTTTTTTAAATGCAATTTCAAAAAAGAGAATACAGACTTTGGATATGATGCGCACATGGGCATAAAACCATGTATGAAAATGTCTAACATTTATTGGTACCTCTTTGCTCATATCAAATAAGTGGTTTAAGAAAGGTTTTTGAAATAATTGTATACCCTCTTTTCTCCTGAAACTTGTCTCTCTTTCTCTCTTTCCTGCTTCTGTTATGGTTTTTATTGAGAGAAGGTGGTATTTTTATTGCATTATTAAAAAAAAAAGAACCCAGAAAACTGTATAACTGCTTTTTAAACAGACTCATGCAGAAAACAAATGACAGAGAAGAAAAAAAAAACCTACAACGGTAGAAAAGATAAATCTCATAAATAATAATCAAAGGTCAAATCTAGCACAGATCAAGAAACTTTGAAAAAACTGTATCTTGGAAAATGTCTATGAATTCCACATGATAACATTTCGTCGGGCGATTAAATTTGGTGACTAATGCCCAAACTTCTTTACACAATGATAGGAAGGATTTGTTTTGTGCTCCCATATAGTTTCACATTTTGACAAAGGAAAATTATGTAAAGCTAATTGATAAGAAATCAATCATAGCATTGTGGGTACTGATCAGCAGCCTTGATCTCAGTACACCAGACAGAGTCACATGTATGTAGTGCAGCGATACCTGCTATTGAGGAAGGAAGTGATGTAGAAAAAACAACGGCCTCCCCCATGGCCCGCAAGAAAAGAGGAAAACAATAAAGTCAGTGACCTGTAGAGGGTGCCAGGACCAGTGGAACCAGAATGAGAAGAGAAAGGAAAAAGGAAGATGATGGTACGCTCACCACACTTCCTCAAACCCAGTAAGATGGTTTCTGGGGGTAAAAAGAACCCAACATGAAAAGCAGCGAATACTTGAAATAGGAAAAGATAGATGGTATCGTTTCAAGTGGTTAAATCACACGGCATCAGAACTTAAGAAGGGAATTGATAACTAATAACAAAATCTAGGCATTTACCAGGATGATATTTCGAATAACCGACGGTAGTAAGTGGAATAATTATTGCACAAATGTGACTGTCTAGCCAGGAAGGCCCACCTAAAGACACATGAACTTTAAAATATACAACGATTCAAAATGTTGCTAGTGAAATAAATTATGGTACATTCATTTAATAAAAAAAAAAGGTATGCGGCTGGTTAAAGAATGAGAAATTTTTATATAGAAGTATGGAAAAATATCCAAACTATCCAAAACTATATAACAAAAGCAAAGGTCAGAATAGCATCATAGTGCGCTGTTCCATGAGGAAAACGCTGTGTTTCTGTGTGTACGTGAAACACTGCGCTAAGCACAGTTCCCAAAGGTGTCCATGCTCTAATCATACCGGAAACTGGTGCATTTGCTACTTTACATAATGAAAGAAACTTTCAGATGTGATAAGATTAACGGCCTTGAGATGCAGAGATTATTTTGGATTATCTCTCTGTGCCCAATCAAATCCTATAAATCCGTAAAAGGAGGACCTTCCTTGGCTGTAGAACCGGAGAAATGGCAGCACGAGAAAGACTCCACCAGCATTGCCAGCTTTGAAGATGATAGGAGGCCACAAATCTAGGGATGTGGACGGTCTCTAAAATCCTGAAAAGGCAATGAAATGGATGCTTCCCAGCACCTTGAGAAAGGAGCACAGCCCTGCAGACACCTTCATTTTAGCTTAGTGTGCCCCCCCCCCCCCGCCCCGTATCAAACTTAGACCTAAGGAGCTGTAGGGTAATAAGTAGATGCTGTTTTGACCTTGTTTTTATTTGTTACAGCAGCAATAGAAAATGAATAAACTGTATAAAATATATATGTTTATATATATATATATCTGCTTTTATTTGCCCAGATTACCTCTATAAATATACAAAATATATTGGTAACACTGCTTTCCATGGAGCAAGCATTGAGTGGCAGGAGACAGATGTGGATAGGTGACTTTTACAGTATATCTCTTTGTACACATTGCAGAGTCTGAACCATCTAAATTTAGCTATTCCCAAAATAAGTATACATAATTTAAAATAAATATAATAACATTGCCCTTCCTTCCTGTATCTTGAAGGGTATGGGCCATATCAAATTGGTGTGCAATGAGGCATTGCATTCTTAAATAAGCTAGAGTTTTGAGAAGAGGTATACTTGACTATTGGCTGAACAGATGATAGTTTTGTTGAAATATGGGTATAAACAAATGAAAGCTTACTTTGTTAATTGAATTTACATCTTCTTGTGAGTTATTTCTTTTTCTAAACCAAGCGCTAGGTGATTTTCTATGTATGTTAACTAAATTTCAAGATGTGGTAACTCATTAAAACCTACCTAATCATTCAACATATCTCAAGGCCCATCAGTCGCAGGAACTGGAGATTCAGAGGTGAATCTGACATAGTCGTTGATGCTAAGAAACTCCCCAAGAGATATATCCTTAAGCAAATAATTATGGCAAAGTGTGAGAAATTCTCTATGTGGAATGACATGGGATTACAGAAGAGTAATCCAGGAACACCTTCTCGGGAGGAAAATTATAGTTTAGAATAATGCTGGCAGTCACTAAACCATGTCCTTTATGGAAATTAGTAAAAAATAAACTAAGATTATCCCTCAAGATTTTTTTTTTTACAATCATCTGTTTAAAAATGTAATAAATGTACAATTCTATAGACAGGGACCCCTAGACTAGAGAAATACACACATGGCTATCCTGATTGTAAGAAGAAGCAGTAATGTTTCCATTTAGGATCCATCTGTATATCCAGCAGGTCTCTCATCTCTCATTTTCAGAGTCTGCTTTTTTTTAAGATTTTATCTATTTATTTGATAGAGAGACAGAGAGCATGAGTGGGAGGAGAAGCAAAAAGAAAGGGAGACAAGAAGACTTACAACCCAGCAGGGAACCTGAAATGAGGCTCGATCCCAGGGCTCTGAGATCATGACCTGAGCCGAAGGCAGACACTTCACTAACTGAACCACCCAGGTGCCCCTCCTTTTCAGAGTCTTCTAATGAACATTTATTTAAGACAAAAGTACTAATAGATAAGTCAGTGTATTTCATTTTAAAAAATGTAGATTTTCTCTTCTTAAGAGGAATATTAAGTGATGCAACTCGACAAATAAGATGACTCGGTGACCCAAACTGTAAGCATGGTCCTAAATATTTTCTTACACTCAATGGCTCCTGTCTTTGGAATATGTGCCAACCACAAATGGAAAAGAAGACTCGTCACATAGGCAATTGACTGAAGATAGAACCTGACTGATGGCTGATACTGAATGGTCTCATTACAACTGCTCCAACTGAAGGAGCTTCGGTATAAAACCAGATTTGGGATATTTATTGGTTCCAGTTGGGTATCAGGATGGAAGAAGAGCAAGGGAGGACTCCCCAGGTCAAGATAGACTCATGCATATAGAGTTTGCTTTTAATATTGTGATTTTCAAATTGAAAATATGAACTTTATTTTTTTTTATCTCTTTTTGGATCCTGGTTTCTGAAGATGTGCAGATGTGTTTTACACATTGCAAGTAGAGTCAGAGCTTATTTCCTCACTCTCCCCAATTTTTGGATATTTCAGGAAAGAGTGTATTTGGATCTGAATTACACAGATAAGGATCAATCCATGTCTCTCCCTTTTGTGTATAGCAGTAACCCCAAGGGACTGTAAATACTTGTTTTCTGTGCTCCTTTCAGTTTACTGACAGCTCATTCATGTACGCATTGGGCAGGAAGATTTGTTTTCTAATTACAAATCTATATTATAAGTTCATCTTCTTTTCAGCTATTAGGATTTACCTTCCTCAGACTTCATCAGACATTTATTTGTTAAGTCAACACTCTGAATAAATGATCAACCTATGTAAAAAGGGTTGCAACGACACTCATTGAAAAAAACAAAAAAGATTCATTGAATCTCTGCTGTTCACCAGTCATAGAGTTGATTCTTACATTGCAGGAGCCTGACAGCCCTTAAAAGACACCAAAGTGTGTCTGACTTGAGATCAATTCCCTGCTCTCTGCAAAACTTGGTTTTCTTACTTTTAAAATGCGGGAAAAAGTACATGATTGACTTCCAGGATTCTGAGAGTATGCATACCATTTTGTACACTACCTACTAAGAGGGAAATACGTGATCATGTTATTAAATACTTTTTTGTCTATAGTGGGTGTTGTGGGACTTGCTATCAGGGAAGGGTCACCTCTTTGTGTGCAAAATCAAGGGTCAGTGCCTCCTTTGATGCCCTTTTTTTCCTTATACTATGGGAACCTGAATAAGTATCATGTCCCTTAATCTATGTCAACCTAAAATTTAAGATTCACCCATTTATTCTTTCACTCAAGAGAGCTAAAGAAGTGACCTTTGGATGATTTTGAAAGGTCAGTGCATCATATTTCCCTGCCAGTACATAACATGTGGGAATGTGTCTCCTATTCCATTTAACACAGAATGACCTTGTCTCTTGATTTAATGAGGAAATTATACATGCTGTACCTTCCTATTTAGAAGGTTCTTGTGCTGAAGGTATATCAAAGGAGCATATTACCACGAGGAATTGGGTGCAGCGTAGCCATATGGCAGAGAAAAGGCCACAGCAATAGAGCAGATGACCTGCGGTGTCTCAGACGAGGCATATAGAAGGACATTCTGGGAAGTGGCAAAGGGGTTAGTCACCGGTCAGCAGACATGTGTCCAGTAAATGGTGGCCCTGATAACTCAAATCCATTTACAGGGCCTATTATTTGACACTCTGTTTAAAATCCAGGAAATGTGTTTTGCATTGGGCTTAGATGAAAATGAGGGAAAGCTAAAAGAGTAACTATTAACGTAATTACAAAAAGACCTGTTTGATCCACACTTCATATGCCCATATGGCTGGGTGTTCAGTGGACTTCAGTAGTTACCACTCTCCTAATAAGCCCAGTTAATTAGGTAACAGGAACATTTTCTCATTGTGACAACAGAGTTCTCTAACTCACTCAAATTAAACCAAGCTAATTTTGTGAAGCGTTGAGATACCAGATGGCCCCCAAGGTACACTCCGGTAAGCAGGCAGAGGAATCAGTGTCTCTGTGATCTGTCGTCTACTTGTGGGGGCTGGGAAAACAGCTTCCTGGGAAGTCTTTTGGAAACCAAGAAACTGGTACTCATTGTCTTATTTCCTGTCCAAGAAAATTAGATAATGTTTATATGCACGCGTGAAAACACACACTTGCATGTCTATACACACGTGTAAGTGATGCCAACAGGGCTCAGCCTCTAAACTCCATGCTTTCTGAATTGTGCGTGCATCAGGTTGCAGAGCCATACAATGATGGTGCATACGATGCTCACGTTACCTTCTTTTCTCTTCATCTCTGCTGAAGTCTGTATTCTTTAAAACGCAGAATGTAAGAATTGGAGGTGATTTTAGAATTTCAGTTAATGGATATACTCGATTTGTATATGGAAGATTAAGAACTAGAGAAAACTGGCCTATCTGAGGTCAAAAAGGGAGTCAGTGTCAGAACCAGGAGCTAATCATGTTTCTCCCTCTGAAGAGGGAAATCTCTACTTAAAAAATAGCCATTTTGTTAAGATACAATTTACAAACGATAGAATTTACCCTGTTGAAGTGTACAATTCACAAGTTTTACCTGTCCCTTCCTTGCCATATCTGAATCCATGGCACATGCTTATCAGCACCTTTCTCATCCACAAGCTATATTTAAAAATCTGAGAACAAAAGCCTCCATCAGAAGCCCTGAGCATAACAAAACTTCTTTAAACATGAGTCATCACTAGGTGCCAATAACTATGTTCAGTTCCTATTCACGCATTCAACAAATACTTTTGAGCACTTGCCATGTGCAAGACACTGTTTTAGGCACTTGTTGTAAATCAGGAAACCAACCCCCCAGAAATCATGCTTTGATGAAGATACAGTCCACAAAGTGATATTAGAAGATGTACATTATGTCAATTATACATTCCAGTCAATGCTAAGTGCTATAGAAAAAAACCCAGACATCTGAACAGAATAAAAGAGATGGATGTATGGATATGTATGGATAATAGTAGGAGGGAAGATTAGGATTTTGTAAAGGAAAGTCAGTGTAGACCCCACTGAGAAAGTAACATTGTACATCTAAATGCAGAGGCCAATCCTTTAAGAGACCTATTTACATATGTATTATTAATCTGCTTTGGAAAATTAATTCCTCTACAATCTAGCATATGTGTGAAGTGCACAGTTCAACAGATTTTTACAGAGGGGACATGCCTGCTAAAATTCTTATTTTATATAACAACACTGATGAGAGAGAGAGAGAAAGTAACGAGCCTAAGACCATACTACTCACAGATGCCGGAGTCTAAATGTGGGCTCATGTGACTCAGGCACCTTCACACTCCACTATTGCTCAAGTTTCTGCAAAGAAGAAGACCCAATGGCTAGACTCCAGACTTGGAACACTGGATTGGGAGGGAAGTGAGTATAAAGGAGTTACACTGCTCACCGAGTGGGGAAATTTTACTATCCTGAACAACAGAGGAAGGGAATTAAGAAGCAACTTGCTGGGGCATCCTGGTCTCTAGATATCTAGAGGATGCTGCTATGTCTCACAGTTACCACAGAGTGGCAGTGTCTTAGAGCTTAACTAAAATTAGGAGTTAACGTTCAAAAATCCCCAATTCAGCCCTCCTTTAGAACTTAATAGGTCTTTTTTTTTCCTCCATCCACTCGTTCACAGATCATAACTTTGACATAGCCAAATACGGTTGTCTGAAACTTACTTTTGTATGGAAAATGATAGAAACACAAACTATGAAGACAACCCTTTGCATACATAATAGATATTTCATTTATCATATGAAATAAAATATAAGAATTGCACAAGCTTTGCAATTAAAGCTATACCATATGAAACATATTAACTAAACTTACTGTGATCGTTTTGAGCAAATATTGAATCATTACGTTGTACACTTGAAACTAATATAACGTTATGTCAATTACATTTCAATACAAAAGAAAGGAAAAGTAATACCATAGACTTCCTTATCTTCTTCTTACCAGATATACGTGGTAAGATCAACACTTTTACTGGTAATATTGAAAGACTAGGTTAAAAAAAACTGTATAAAGATGCTGGGGACACCCACAATTGGAGAGGGGAACATCTAGGAGAGAAGGGAGACTCTCGGAGTCAACAGTTGCCTTGTTGTCATTCATTCTGTCTCAGGTTCCACCTGGAGACATTTGATTATTCTTTAGCTACACTGAGGAGCAGGAACAGAGACCAAGCCAAGAAGGGCTGAGGAATGCAGTGGGGCTTTTGGTTGATCTCAGGGTGCTAGGACAATCATTGGAGCTCAAGTTCTGTCAGTGAAGGTAGATCCAGATAAATGTGCTGGGAGTAGGAATGGACCAGTGGTTGACAGACATGTTTTCTTTATAAGTTTGAATTACTGCTGTAAGCCTGCTAAGTCCCTCATTAGACTATATTAATTTTCCTGTTTACTACTTGCCAGAGAATAGTCAAGGATAATAAAATCCTCTGTGTAGAAAGATGATATTCAAATCCTGTACAACATTTTAAACATAATGTCTGGCATTCTATCAGAATTTACAAGGCTTAAGAAAACAGGACCATAATTTAGCAACAACAACAACAACAACAACCAAAAGATGGATGGCTAGGTGATCCAGATAATGAACTTGAACTTTAAAAGGTGATTGATTAATATATTAAAGACAAGGAAGAAATAAGATGGAGAATTTTATCAAAGTACTGGGGTCCTTAAAAAACAAAGACTCAAACTGAATTTTCTTACAAATGAAGAAACAGTTATTGGTAATGTAGTTGGCACATTTTCTCACATCAAAATCAATGACAGCTTACTGGGCTCACCTGAAGAGAGGATGAGTGAATACAAAGAAAACTAGTAGAATATACATATACTAAAGCTCACACGGAGAAAGAACAAAAGGGGAAAAGCAAATATCCAAAAATGTGTAAGACAGCTATGGCATACAGTGAAAAGCTCTAACAGATGTTATGTCATAGGAGGCCCATCTGGGGGTATAAAAAAAAAATTAACAAGAACTTTATTCAAAGAAGTAAAGGTCATGATATTTTTTAAAATTTGATTTTTTTTTTCTTTTCCCTTTTTAGTTTTTTTTATTTAAATTCAATTTGCCAATATAAAATTGATTAAAGACATTGCTTTACAGGTTCAAGAAAGTCAGAGAATCCAAGCAGGATAAACTGGAGAAGAAACACTCCCTATCACAGCACAGTCTACTGCTGAGCACCAAAGACAAAAAGGAAATCTTAAAAGCGATACAGGAAGGGAGCAAGAGAGACGTGTAGAGCAATAAAAGGGCTGACATTTAACTTCTAAATAGAATAATGAGAGCTGCCATTTAATGGGTTGCTATATTTTAAGTGCTGAAGGAAAATAACTGGCAAACTAGAATTGTGTATACAGATAAAATGTCTTCAATACATAAAGAAAAACATTTTTAAAAATTCCCAGACATATAAAAACATAGAATTGATTGCCAGAGAATTGAAAGAAATACTCATAGATATCCTTTGGTCAGAAGTGGGGACGTATGCAAATGCATGAAGATTGGAGAGAGAGAAAAAGAGTAAACATACAGTGAAATCTCCGAGACTATTGGCTTTAAAAATAATAACAATAATTAGAATAATATAGTTACTACTTTTATAGTCAATAGCCATAGAGATTTAACTATATATTTCTATATGTACATAATGTGAATTCTAAGATTTATATTTATTAAATAAGACATGAAAAGAACTAACTATTCCATTCATAATAGTCCTAAACTGAAAATGTCCAAAATGTCCATCAGCAATAGAACAGATAAATAAATTATGGACTATTCACATGCTGGTACACTATACAAGAAGGATAATGAAAAAAGCATGGCTTTCTGCAACTATATGCACAGATATAATAAAAAAACATTGAAGAGAAGAAGCCAAAGCCAAAAAAAGAATACTGTATTAGTCCATGGATATCAAGCCAAAATCATTTATTAGGAGTTAGAAAGGAGTTATTGTTCAAGAGAGATGATGATGACCAGGGATGGTAAGGAGAGATGTGGAGTGTGATAATGTTCTAATTTTTTTCAGTGCAATATTAATACAGGTGTTTTTCTTTTGTGAATAATTCCCAAGATACACATTTTAAGATTGTTGTACTTCTCTTTATTTATGCTTCACTTTAGTAACTGTTTATTTCTTAAATGATGTTATAATCAGAGTAGTGTACCACCACAGCTTTTACTTATTTACTGTTTTAACCAATGATCAGTATTGAATACTGAAAAATCTACAAGTGTAAGCTTATAGTTTACTGTTTATGCACAGTGGGCTCTGAAAGCAGGATTTCTGGGATTGAACACTGGCTCCTTCAACTATTACATCTGTGACCAAAGGCAAAGTACTTTGGCCTCAGTTCCTATGAAATTGGGATACTAATAATTCCTTCCTCATGGGGTAGTTTTGAACCAAATGAATCGATCTTTGCCAAGGACTTTGTAAAGTGCTAAGTATTGCATAAATGATGGTGGTTATTAATTACAGAAAAGCACAGACGTGGCCCCAGTTTTCCTGATGTGTGAGTTGAATAACTTTCATCGAGTCATACTCTGAGCTCTTATAACCTCATTAATTCAGCAGTAGTACTGATTTATTAAGCTTACAGAGTTTCTGAGGATTAAACTTGATGCCACATAAGAAAATAGTTTATAATATGTAAAGCTCTATAAAAATGGAAAGTCTTTTATAGAAATAATATTTTATTACAAGGATCAATAAAAATAAAGACATATGAAGAAATAATGTCATTATCTGATATTTTGGTGAATGTTCTGTATAACTGTCAATGTTTTCTGATGATAAGGTCTATGATGTCCAACAGATAAAAAATTGGCATAAAATATGGGGGAAACATGCATTGCAATGGAAATTATAGAAAAGGCTGATGTAACAACAAAAATGATCACTGTGGAATATCCAGCCAGTGCAATTCATTACTTGCATTTTACAACCACTTTAAATTAAAGATAACTAAATATAAAAATAATATGAATGCATAAACACACACAGACACAGAAAGCAGAGTTGATACTTTCCATGATTTTCAATCGTCCGTAGGGCTAAGCTGGTCCTTATATTACTACAGCACAAGATGACATCATTGAGGGGAAACTAAGTTTTCTCCTGCTACATACAAAGCCAGTAGTTCTACGGACTCATTAATTTAAACTGATGGCTATTGGCAAGTGCTAATCTCCAGGGTAAATCCAATGGATGGCTTATGACATAAAACTTAAAATAACTCAGCTCACCTACTTCTGTTTTTTTTTCCCCCTTAAGAACTGCAAAAGTATGGAGATAAGCACACTTCCCCTATAAATAACCTCTTCTTACAAACAC
The DNA here is from genome assembly GCF_053574225.1 of Canis aureus. NCBI lineage: Eukaryota > Metazoa > Chordata > Mammalia > Carnivora > Canidae > Canis > Canis aureus. The sequence continues at coordinate 2,675,882 of NC_135613.1, forward strand.
TATACATTACTCTGTTATTCAAAACCTAATGTTCTCTTCCAAAATGAGGTTCATTATAAACTTTGGACGACAGAGTGAATATGCACACAGAATTCCCAAATATGCACTTTATTTGCAATTGATATATATTAATTCAATGCAAAACAATATTGAAATGCTACCATATGCAAGCGGTGGTGATTCAGGGAAAACTAAGAAAGACAATCCCTGAAATGCTCTAAAAAAGGAAGAAAACCAAAAAAGCAATTAAGTAATAAAGCAGAGTAAACTATTTTCTCTTTCATACTCCCCTAAAGAAAAACTAATGTTAAGGATAAAAATATCAGAATTTATGTGTTGTGTGTGTGTGTGTGTGTGTGTGTGTGTGTAAAACACATGATTCTCATAAATGGGGTTAGACTAATGTACTATTTCATATCTTATATGTCTAATCTACAATATAGATTGAATTTAAATTATCAGGGTGTAACTAGCTAGAGCATCTATTTTTCTGCATAGCATTCCATTGGATTTATGTATAAAGGTTTATTGAGTCCCCTCCTAATGACCACATATATTTCAATAATATATACCGCAGTTTATTTGGCTGTTGTAATTCCTACAGTCATTTTAATGTCAGGTATAAAATGAATGATAAATCAGTAGTGAAGATTAATGTGTTCCAATTTATAAGTTAGTAGACATGGAGGAGGTATTTCTCTTCTTTGGGCTTTAGCTTTCTGATTTATTTAATGGGAATCTATGCTGAAATTGGAAGAAATAATTTAAGTCCTTTCTTAAGCATCCTCCTTTTGGAACAATCTATGAATCTAAGGGACAGATTATTCTTTTAATAAAAATATGTTTCAAATTATTTGTAATATTAATTTATTTAATTGTGACCCATTTTATGTAAGTTATTTGAAGATGTCTAGGGATATGTACAATCAATTCCACATCTATACATACTAACTTAAAAAGTCATAAATAGGGAATACAAATCATTAGAATGGATGGTAAAAGCAACAAGAATATCAGATTTTAAGAATGCCTGTCAAAGTGTTCTGCGCAACATACACATTTGACTGTTAGTTCTTCAGAACAAAACTAATAAAGAAAAGAGCAGCATAGAATATTTCAAAAAATATGTAGTAATTTAAGAAATTTGAAACTAGCAGAAGGAAAGCACAAATATTCACAGATATACATTTATACACACTACCAGATTTTTTTTTAAGTCTCTAAATCATTAACGGTTGAATTTGTTCTCCTTCCCAATCACCAATTCTAACTGAATTGGTTGATTCATCCAACAATATTCAGCTCAGCTTCATTCAGATTAAATCAGATTAAAGACCAACTAGGAAATTATCCTCAATTGTGTGACTTGATAGAAGTGCTAGTTAACATTACAATGACAATCCCATATTGCAATATATAAATGTATTAAATCAACATGTTATATACACGTCAAATATATATCAATGAAAAGAATGAGAAGGAGAGACAGGGAAAGAGAGTCTTGGACAGTGTACATGTAAACAGAAGACTTTCTGAAAGCTGTGAGCACCCAGCCACAGGCAAATGAAGACTACAGTTGAGGCTAGGATTTAAAATTAAAATATATTTGCATTTCCTTTGGTCATTACAGTTCTTTGAAATCTGTGAGATGATCATAAGGAGCTAGGACATTGTACAAACTGCTCTGAATGGCTTGTGAGAGCATGTCATTTGTCAGAGGAGTGGCTGCCTGAATGAGCCAAGCCAAAAAAGGCCGAGATGTGCATGACACTGAAAAGGAGACCATTTTGGTGACAAGGGCTCCTGAGAAGTGGTTTCTCAAAGAGATTTGGTTGCCACCAAGCTAGAATGATAGCCATCATGGCAGTGGTTTTAGAAGAAACAACTGGGAAATGATAGAACTATTTTTTTAAAATTCGAATGTTGTAAAAGTTATCTGAAAGAGCAGTCTTATCCTAATAGCAGGAGAGATGACTAGCCAGGCACTTGACACAAAGAATTCACAAAAAGATCATGCTTGATCACAGCATCAGCAAAGATTATAAAAAAAAAAAGACATTTCTTTGATGGGATATCGAGGTATAATTTCATTCTAGATGAATGGATGACATCATTGTCTGGTTGCAGTTCAACCATCCACAGACAGTATGAAGATGATGATGATAAACAGACATATTAAAAAACAAAAACAAAAATATACATGAAAAGAAGTAACAAGCCATGCTGGCTTTCCAAGATCTATGGCATCTTTATTCTATAAATAGATTTCTATTCTGAGTACTAAGAATACTCTTCAACATGTTCCAACAACATGCAAGTGAGATGAAATGATTAAAAACAGATCAAAGTTCTTTATTTCGTAAACATTCTAGATCACTAAGACCTAGATAACTAAGATCTAATATTTACTTCCATGTAAAAAAGGAAAATAAATGTTTAGCATAAAAATGAATGTAGAGTTCAAAAAATGAAAAAAAAATCATTAAAAAAAGGTCTGCAGGGAATAGAAATGTAGTTCAGCCACGTCTGTTTTGTTTATTCCATAAAACATAAATAAAACATGGCTTATTTGAATTAAAAGATAATATATAGTAAGATATAAAAAGATCTAGATGAGAGGTATACAGATTAAAAAGACACCAAGGAATTAAACATTATATTTACTGTACATTAACATGTTTACAGGTGGCACAAATTCTATACATAATTGACTTTGGAATATGGAGAAAAAGTTTGAGGACCTAGCTTAGATGGAGAAAAAAATAATCAGAAATGAAGACAGAAAAAAATAGTTCATAATTTATCTCACTTAATAGAATAAAGTAAATTTACTTAAACTCACTGATTGAACACATGGCAGCCGCACTTGCGGTGAATATGACATAAAGTGCAGAGAAGTGGAATTATCATGTTGCACACCTGAAACTAATATAACATCGTGTGTCAATTATACTCAAAAAATGAAAAAACTCTCACTATTTGGAAGGGTAGTGAGTAGATTGTTCCTTTGCTACAGCAAACTCAAATAGACAGACTGAAAGATCCCACAGGCTATTTGGTAACACTACTGAAACAAGAGTATTCAGTCTCTCTCTCTCTCTCTCTTTTTAAAGATTCATATATTTATTTACTCATATATTTATGTGGGCACGCGTGTGCCCACATACCAGTAGGGGGAGGAGCAGGAGAGAATCCCAAGTAGACTCCTTGCTGAGCACAGAGCCCCGGGGAATTAGGATAGATCCCACCACCTATGAGGCAACGGCCTGAGCCAAAACCAAGGGTGGGTCACCTCACCGACTGAGCCACCCAGGTTCCTCCACGTGTGTACCTCTTAAAGAAAATTGCCAATTTGTAGAAAGAATGATCTGAAATCAACTATGTAGAAAATATTAGATATCAAAAAAAATCTCGCCTCAGACTTTCCGTCTGCACTACCACGTGTCACAATATAATGGAGTGACTATTTTATTATTGATTATTGTGCTGCAAAAGCTATGGACTCCAAGTCTTGTCATAGCTAAATTTTCTTTTTTTTTTTTTTTTAAACATTTTATTTATTTATTCATTAGAGATACACAGAGAGAGAGAGGCAGAGACACAGGCAGAGGGAGAAGCAGGCTCCATGGAAGGAGCCCAATGTAGGACTCGATCCCAGGTCTCCAGGATCACACCCTGGGCTGCAGGCGGCGCTAAACCGCTGAGCCACCTGGGCTGCCCTAAATTTTCAATTCACATACAGTAGTGATACAAAGATATTTCTAAGTCCTTCAAAAACTCAGAAAACCTTATCAATATGTTTGATAAAACATAAAAAGCCAACAGATAATTGAAATATTTACTCCAGCTAACTGATGGATGAGTCTAATTCAAGACACCCAAAATAGGGTAGAGAACTTCTGTATGAAAAAATTACTCAGCTATTAGAAATGACAAATACCCACCATTTGCTTCAACGTGGATGGAAATGGAGGGTATTATGCTGAGTGAAGTAAGTCAGTCGGAGAAGGACAAACATTATATGTTCTCATTCATTTGGGGAATATAAATAATAGTGAAAGGGAATATAAGGGAAGGGAGAAGAAATGTGTGGGGAATATCAGAAAGGGAGACAGAACGTAAAGACTGCTAACTCTGGGAAACGAACTAGGGGTGGTAGAAGGGGAGGAGGGTGGGGGGTGGGAGTGAATGGGTGACGGGCACTGGGTGTTATTCTGTATGTTAGTAAATTGAACACCAATAAAAAATAAATTAAAAAAAAAATGACAATCCAGAATGAAGAGAGTAATAATGACTATTCAATTATATCATTGAATTTTATTGTTAAAAAGGATAAAGATATGTTTTTATATAATGATATATATAAAATATTTTCTGTATATAATGATAATAATAATGTATATTATTTTTATAAATTATATATAATGATAATAATAATATATAATGATATCATTTTAATATAATGATAATAATATAATATCCACCCATTTCTTATTCTTTTTTCCCCTTATTTCATATTACAAAAAATATGACAAATCTAAGGGGAGAAAGTGGTGTGTGGGACTTTTTTATAGTTCATCTTTCCTGGGGCCATATATTAATTACATCAGTGTGAAATAGTAGCCTCTAAACACTATTTCAGGAAACTCAGACTCTTTGAAATCAAGATCTTAATCTTGGTTCTAAAAGTTTGTGTATCTGGTTCTAGGTCCCTATCAGAGTATGTTTATAGCTAAAAGTGAAAAAGACATAAAGAGTTACTTTAAATCAATGGAAGATGTGAATTTAAGCCAAAGCCAGGGCTTTTAAATAATTCTGTCTAACATATGGATCTTATCTCAGTTTTTTTTTTTTTTTTTTTTTTTTTTTTTTTATGGGAGAAACTACAGAGTTTTCTACTTTTGTGGTGAATTCTTCTGCTCATTAAGAAACATTTTCTTTTTTTTAGAAACATTTTCTAATAGGAAGAAAATGTAAATCACCTAAATGCCAACAGTAGAATAATTATTTTATAGAATCTTGTGGAATGTACATGTCTGTTATCTCTCCTGGAAATTGCAGTCGTGTCTGCACGATGGATCTTGGGTGTCACGTGATCAGTGTAGGTGTGGTGGGATAAGTGGGGAGACGGGCTGGGGGGCAGCAAAAATTCTTACATTGAAAAATAGCAACACCAGAAAGCAAAGGTCATAATAGGGTGTTTTTTTTGTTTGTTTGTTTTGTTTTTTTTTGCAAATGTGAAGGAGATCATTCTTCAGCATGAACCATCTTGGGAGAATTTTGATTTATGTCTATTTTTCCGGTGTAATTAATGATGGTGTCCCCTTTCCCTCATAATTCTGGACTATAAATTGTGTAGTCACCCTAACAAAACTGCCTCACTGATTTTTCAGGAATGTTTTGATACAGACTCTAAAAATATGGTGTAAAAAACTACAATATGACTATTTAGAAAAATATTAAAGCCTCAAATAAAAGGATGAACTATATAAAGACATGCATGGGAATCTAATTCAGAAGGAATGTTCAGTTAACAGTTATTTTCCTCATTCAGCACTTATCTTTGGAATGATCATTTTTCCTTTGGAATGACCATAAGTATCAATACTTAATCAAACAACAGCAACATAAGCAAGACCAGCCAGTCGCATATAGCTCTTTATCTAGAATTTCAACTGAAGAAACAAAACAGAGCAGCACACTAGGAGTTTTTTGAGGGAATGTGAATCACAGTGAATATTTTCTAAAAGGATTGGGAAATGACAGGAAAGAAGAGAGAGTGTAAAGAAAGTAAGTGCATCAGGATACTCAATAAAAACTTTAAATGTCTTGATACTACATGATTCTACTCCTATGAGGTAGCTGGAGGCCGTCGCCACCAGAGACCTGGTTGCCAAGTTCTGGATGGGGATGGGGGGTTTTGTTCAATGGGTATAGAGTTTCGGTTTTGAGAGATGAAATACACTTCTGGAGACCTGTGACATAGCAAGGGGCACGTAGTTAATACAGCTGATCTGTTGAGGTGCAAATTTTATGTTATCTGGGTTTTTTTTTTATCACATTAATAAATGGTGAGAATAAATCCCTCACAATCTTAGCACCTCAACCAATCACTGCTCCTTTTGCTCATTTTCTATTTTAGTCCTTTGCCCTATACATGAAAAATAGATTGACATAGTTAGATTCACAGTCTACATTTACATCTGTGCCTATATTTTCTCTTAACATCACATCTCTCACAATTTTCACAGATCGTTTTGCAATTTTCATGACCATTTAATTGCAAAGACTAGGTAAAATAAAGAATGTAAACATATGCCTAATAATGTGAATATTTATTGCATGGTGGGATGCTATTTTGGATGTCTTGGTTAAAGAAAGCATATTATTAAATTAAAAAAAAAAACTTTGAATGTCTCGAGTAGGAAAAGTATTCACTACGTTTATGCTAGTAAATCATGGAATCTTATGTTTACATAGTGACAATTATTGAAAAAATGGTAATGACAAAGATCTTTGCTTATGCAAATATGAAAAATAAATGTACATTTTCTAGATACTGACTTCTAAGAATTTTCAAGTTTTCTATAATGAACGTTAGCTTTATAGTCAAAAATACCAAATATTATTTGCAACGTAGGTATTTTTCATAATAAAACTCTGGAAAGAAGTGACATTTTATTGTCCCCAATATTTATTGTAAACCAGCCTGCCATTTACAACTTAAACGTGGGGAAAATATTCCATCCTGTTGAGTTCAGCGTGACCGAGTTCAGCTGTGTGATATAAAATGCATTTTCTATTAGTTTGTGTGGCTAGAAAGTCAATAAAAGGAACAGCGGTCTTCCCCGTAGAACGCTCACCTACTGTAGTTTTCAGCTTATTATATAGCAAAGAGGAACAAAATACTCATAGTAACAATGTATTTTTAATAGGTTCTCCAGCTGTCCCTTTCACAGAGTTGTGGCTGAATACAGATGTGGCTGCTGTGAGGTTTTCTATCGGTGGACGGGCTGAACAAAAACCAGGTAGGGGGACATTTATCCAACACAAATGCGTGGGCTTCTCAGCCACGAAGCCTACTGCTTCTGCCACTGGGTTACTACCTCTGTTTTCCCTGAATGCGACTCAAATTTCATGGGCAAAATGCTTTCTGGAAAGCAACGCGCAGATTATTAAACATAAGTGTTAGAAATAAAGGAGGACATGTAGGGGAATTGACTAATTCACAAAGCAACATTGCAGAGACAAATGATAAACATCACCGCAGACTCAGAGGAGGTGAGTACTCGTGAGCTGAAATTTAACGTTTAAAATGTAAAGTTGAGTTTAAAAGGAGATATAATAACATACAATTACATTGGGAGAGCAGTTTTCTTCCTCCTAGTGGCTGGATATAGGACTAAAATAGCTCCTTTGTCTCTCTAAACCCTACAATCACGGAGCTTATTCCAATATTTTCTTTCAAGTCCTGTGACTTGATGGTACAGACTTCTTAAACCAATTAAAGGATGGCCTTTAGGTAAAACAGAAGGTTGCCCACCAGTGTAAATGTCTAAGGTCACCAGGCAACTAACAAAATCAAAGGAGGACTTAGAGTTTGCTGTTGGCGATTTCCACTTTCTGATCTCCCACTTTCTAGTAAGTACAGAAAAAAAAAATATCTCTACTAGAAGGAAACAACTGCATTAGCGGGGTTTTTAATGGTAATAAACCCTTTTAATATATGGGATACAATAGAGAGTGGCAGGGATCATGGAAAATTAGGATTTCTTTTTTTTTTTTTTTTTTTTTTTTTTTTTAGGATTTCTATCTAAGGGGCAGGCAGGGAAACAAGACTCTGGCTCTAGGGGATTGTAGCTATGAAAGAATGTTAAGGTCTCAGGTGTTCCAATTATTGATCATTCTTAAGCGTAAGTCCATACTGAGAATAAGGACCTTTTACACTAAAATATAACATAAAGACGGATTTTTTTTATCCCGAACAAAATATAGTGTGGTGTGTGGAACATCCATTTGTATTATCTGATCGGCACCTGTATATAGAACTTAAATATGGATCCTTCAAAAGAAGTATATGTTGTGGTTAAAAACATGAACTCTGGAGCCCAAGTACCTGTGATGGAAATTAAACTTTGCCAGGTACAAGTGTGTTGATCTTGGGGATGTTAACAGTCGTCATTTCATAAGGTTGTGTGAGGATTAAACACATTAATGCATGCAAAGCTCTTAGAAGGGCTCATAGTAAACATTAGGGATTATTTAATTACCGGTTAAGTGATTAAATAATTTTATTTTTTTGGCTCATTTTTTGGCTCCTGGAGGGCAAGGGAAAGCATTACTCATTTCTTTAGCCCTAGATTACAGTACAGCATAGGAAGGTGTTCATAAGGGTTTTGTTGATGGTGCAATTGTGAAAAAAAAGCAGTAGTTTTAGAATTGAAAAGACCGGGGGGTCAGACCATTGCTATGGTATGGAATAATTGCATGACTTTGGATCTTTCTGAAAACTGGGAACAGTGATATTTAATTTAATAGCGTCGTGATAAAGACTAGAGTTAACAAACGTGTGGTCGTTAGTAATCTAGACGCCTTTTACTCTCTGGTGCTACCCCCGTGATTGTTACCTTGCGTGACAAAGGAATTTTGCAGGTGTAATTAAGGTTACTAATGACTTGTTCTTAAAATAGAACGATTATTGGGGGTGTGGAGGAGAGTCTAATCTACTCACATGAGCTTTTTGAAAAGCAGGGTTTTCTCCTACTGTTGGCAGGAGAAATCAGGCAGGTTTGAGGCATGCGATGGGTTTGACACCCTATTGCAGCAAGATGAACAGGGTCCCCATAGGAAGGAATTCAGGAGGTCTTCAGGAGCAGAGAAAAGCCTTCAGCCATAAGCCAATAAGAAAATAGGGACCTCAAATCTACGGCCACATGGAAAGAGCTGGGTTTGGCCAACAGCTTTGTGTGTTCCCTCGGGTTTGACTTGAGCCCGTGGGAATGCCTAGTGGAGAGCCCAGTCGAGTCTGCCCAGACCTCCGACCCTCAGAATTGTGAGCTGATCTAAGGGTGTGCTTTAAGCCACTAAGTTTATGGCAATTTTTTACACAGCAATAGAAAACTAATATAGCATGTAAATTGTGTGACACTCAGTAACCACATATTAAATGTTAGCTATTATTATAATTAAATATTTGTTCAGTGGATCAAGATTAAAAGTTTGGTGTTAAAATTCTTCCAACGGGCAAAATTACCCTGAAATGGTCTCATATTTCTTTTTTCCTCTTAACCTTCTGAAGGCTGAGGTTAAAAATAGATACTTTACAGTGGCAAGAACATAAGACAGTGGAAAGAAAGGATTATGAACAAAAGGGGGGGAGTAAGCAAACTGTACCTAGGACTGCGTCACTCAAGACAACATATTCCTGGAGATCCTTAGTGGCAGAGCTCATCAGTATTTTCTTGGAATCATTTTTCATGTATGTAATCCTTCCTGAATTGATATGGGGAATATGTGATCTCAGAATTTTAAGCTGCATTTCTCCTTTGAAAATGCCCATTTGGGGGCATTTGCAATTGGGGGTGATCCATAGCAAAGATTCCAAGGCATCGTGTGTGGGTTCAAATACGCTCTACCTTCTCACGCCTACGACATAGAAGGGGCTCAGTAGACACTTATGAAAAGAATGTGACCTGTGGCTAATATTAGACATGATTTTGGCAAACTTTTAAGACCACCTGATTTAATATCTGACAAAGAATGACCTCAATAATCTTGAATAAAAATGAAGGAAGGAGGGAAGGAAGGAAGATAGGAAAAAAGGAAGAAAGGAGGGAAGGAGGAGATGGCATTTTTCTGTTGCCTCCTAAAATCACAATTGTCTCCCCTCCTTCACCTGCACTCCATTTTCTTCTCCTGCTACTTGTAATATCCCAAACTATGTCTCTCCTGAAATAGCTGAAAGTGTTGCCTAGAATGGTTCCCTGTGGTCATATTTTTGGAAGTGATCTCTCTGTTCTTTTTAAGATTTTCTTGTATCTTTCCATATTACAGGAAGTGGTTTAAACATGACTGGGCATCTTTACTATCAACAGAATGTACAGGAGTGTTATACTTCAGCAGAAGGTGTGAATGACTGGTAAAAAACTACCCAAAGCTGTATCTTCTTGCTAATTTTTGATGAAGTATTAATAACTTTGGTAAAATGTATCACTACAAGTACTAAAATATGCTTCAACTGAATACCGCTCAGAATCTTCACATAAAGGGGAACTAACGATATAACAACAACAAAAAAATAGATGGAACAAAGCTTGCATGTGTACAACCAATGTCATGTTATATGCCGCACAATTAATTAAAATCAAGAGGTGTGTCCTTTTAGCGTGCTGCTAATATTTTTGACCCAGAAGAGCTCATAAATTACATCTTTGCTTCAAAGAATTTTGAATCAAAGCTATATAAAAAATAATGGTTTCCAGGTTAAAGAATACACATGAGAGCCAAGATTTAACCAAAAGTAGTGCTTAAAAGAATAAATGGAAATGTTCATTCTATAAGTCAATGTTGTGTGTGTGTAAGTGGCGAGGGGGGTGTAGCCAAGTGCGTTTCTACGTTTATATGCATATGAAAGACGTTGAAACTATGTTAGACAATTATTTTCCTTTCTTCCTTTAGATATTTAACTTTATTGCTCCAAGAGGACTTGTTAAAGCCTTTTTGAGCTCTTGACATAACAATTCCTTTTAGAACTATCTTTTGTTCTACTCAATGTTTCATCCAGTAGAGGAAGAACCATAGCATGGAGTGGCTATTGTCTTAAATCTAAAGGATGACCTCTCTTCAATGAATGGCTCCCCTCCCTCATTCTACTTGGCGGGACCAACCCTGCTCCCAGTGAGCACTCCCTAACACTCATTTTGAAGTATTTATCTCTAGAACCTAGTGTTTAACTGAAGCGTTCTATTTTTTAGCACTTTAATAGCCTTTGGATAGCACTGAGAGCAATGTTTTGCCACACCGAGTATGCTTTGGAATAACTTGGGGAGGTTAAAAGAAGCAATGCTTGAATTCCACATCAGACTGAATATATTAGAATCTCTCTGGGTGGAATTTGAGCATCAGAAACTTTTAAAATTGGTGGTTTAACATGAAGTCAATTTTGAGAATCACTGTTTTATAAACGGTTTATGATGTATCCTTTGAAAGCCCTAAGTAGTAGGGCTGTAGGACTTGTGTGGATGTTTTGCCACTACACAACACCTAAATGCTCTGAAAAAAAAAAAAAAAATGAGGCAGTGAATTTGATTTTTATATCACAGAAAAATGCTCTGGAGATAGCTTCCAAAGATGAAATCAATGGGCTTTTTTTTCTCTCTCTAAAACTTTATTATGAAAACCATCAAACATACAGAAATAAAGACTCACAAAAAAATACCCATAGCCCATCAACTAAATTCAGAAGCTAGTGTTTTGTTATATGTGCTTTTTTTTTTATCTATTTGTCTGTTTGTCTACCTACCTATCTATCTACCTATTTATCTACCTATCTACCCACCTACCTTCTTACCTACCTCTATAAATAGCTCTGTAGGTATCTGGGCTTTTGGGCAACACAATTATAGGAGACAAACATGCAGTCTTATAAGTGTTTATTCTTTGAAGGAGGTAATATTCATCTGGGTGATTACTTTGTAATCTATGTATGTGCGTACATATAAATATGTCTATCTCCACATATATTTGCTCATTTATCTATAGTTGCATTTTCTTGAGTATTTCTCTGCATAATAAAACATGGTAGGCATGCTATCTATAATATGATCCATATGAAATAATTTATCAAGGTAGTATTTATGGAAATATCCTTTAGAGAGGTCTGAATTAAGGACTTTTGTTTACAGTATCCACTTCCACTCTAACAAAAGCCAAGTAGGGTGGTATTATTTTGCAGCTGAGGAACCTAACACCCAATTTCTAAGCATGTATTTATTCCCTGCCTCTTGAACATCTACTGTCCCAGGGGCTCTCACCTGCTATCCTGTATTAACATCACTAGTAGAACATGTTAATGCACAGATGGCTGGTATCCACTCCCAGAATTTTCTGAATCAACAGGTCCTGAGTAGAACCTAAGACTTGGCATTTCTAGTGAGTTCCCAGTAGCTGCTGCTGCTGCTGCTGCTGGGCCACACTTTGCCATCTATACCACTTGAATTCCAAGACTCAGCTCAGAGTTATTTTCTCCCCCAAAGTCTTCTGTGCCCCTCATACCTATGCACCTCTATTTTTTCTTACTGTTTGATTTGCTTGAAATGCCCTTTCCCCATTCCTGCATCACTTTTTAAGAAAGAGATCATACAATTGTGATATTGGGATTTATAATACAAAACATATATATTGGTCTTTGCCCTGTTTTCTGGCACAGAGTTTCCTGCAGCCCTGGAAACTTCCTAGGTGTTAAGAATGATAAAGATGCATTTTGTTATGTTAATGAGGTGATTTTGGAAAGCGCCTAAGGATGGGGGCAGGTCACCAGTGGAGTCTGGTGATCACCACGTGATTACAAGATTAGAAGTTTCAGTCCCATCCCCCAACCTTCTATGAGGAGAGAGGGGTTAAACATTGAGTTCAACCACCAGTGGCCAATGATTTCATCAATCAGGCCTCTATTATGAAGCCTCCATAAAAACTCAGAAAGGCTGGATTTGGGGAGCTTCCACACTGGCAATCACCTGGAGATTTGGGGGGAGCTGTATATAGCTGGAGAAGACAAGGAAGCTCTGTGGCCCTCCCCCATACCTTGCCCCATGTGACCTGGCTGTTGCAGAGTTCTATCTTCTTATAATAAAACAGTAATTTAGTCAATAAAATGTTTCTCTGGCTTCTGTGACCCACTCTGGCAAATTAATCCAACCAACGAGGGGGTGATAAGAACCTCTGATTTATAGCTAGTTGATCAGAAGTACGAGTCACAACTTGAACCAGTTTGCATCCTAAGCTAGAGGGGTTTGTTGGAATTGCCAGATTGTGGCTGGTAGTGCAGAATCATAGGTGACAACCTGGGCTTGCAAATGCCATCTGGAACAGAGTGGAGGGCAGCCTCGTGGGACTGAGCCTTTGAATTGTGGGATATGTCTCCAGGTAAAGAGTATAAAGACTGAGGTGGATTCTCAAACACACCCAGAGGAGTGGGCGAACAGCAGGAGTCTGAGAACTGCTTGGTGGTAGGTGGGGAAGCCCCTTGTGTATGCTAGGGTTGGGTCCATGAACCTAAAAATAATAGCATGGCATGATGTTTCAGCTACGAATATCCCATTCCCTTTCCCAACACACACACTTACACACACTACAAATAGGTCTGTAGCTTCTCAGGGGAAGGAAACCTACCTGATTACTCTATGTAACCAACATAACACTGTGTAGTCTTGTAATTGTCACCTAGGAAACTACTCAAAGTTTGTGGGTTAAATAAGTAAGTGACTTCCTTGAACCACCATGTGTCACACGCAGATGATTGCTATCATATGGAGGTCAAAAACTCTATCTGGTCAGCTCTTACCATGGCTCAGCCTATTGATTGGAGTGTAAAGAACATTCCGGGACTATTTTATGGTGGGTAGACAATGCAAGGCTATAAAGGCTCATCTTCAGATGCTTCCCGTCCTCAAAAGATCTTTTGTCGGGAGGCCAGGAGGTTGCAGAGGGGTAGCTTGGGAGGCACACACCATGGGTGGTCCCAGGGGGGGATATGGCTGAGACCGTACCCTGACCCTGGAGTGTGAAATGCAATTCAATTGTATAAATGCAGGTGGTTCCAAACTCAAGTACCCATCCCTCTGCTGAGTGAGCCTTTTCCAAGGCCTGAAAAGTAGAGTTCATGCCCTGGCTGAAATGAGAAAAAAAAAGGGTATGACCCTCCCTCCCACACAAACACCTCAGACGCATAGTCTCAGAAAGTTGTGTGGGAGGAATAAGAATTACAACCTATGAACTAAAATATGTGGAAAATGCCAACATGAGGCATGTTAGCTGTTGCTCTCTCCTAAGGACCAAAGTCCATCTATATTAGAGATTCCAGAGTTCACCTACTACTCTGGACTTCCAGTATGAAAACCTCTGTAAATTAGAAATGCCGATACACAGCAGCCTCAAGCCTTAACCCTGGTTGTAAGGGCTAAGAGAGATAACACATCCAAAGTACTTTGAGAACTCTCTGAGATTTTGGAGTTGGGACTGTACCACTCACATAAAGGACATAACATTTATATCACATGTTAACAGGGGTCAGATTTCGTTGTGATATGGGACTCCCTCTTGAAAATGTCTGCCAAGCTCAAAAAGTAGAAACAATTGCCTCCTGCGTTCCCTTTATATTTTTCTTACTCCCCACTTAAATTTTGTGAACCAGTTGGTGTGGACAGATGGGCCCATTTATCATCCTTGCAAATCGACGCCATTAAGCATATGAGTGTTTCTCGGGTCTAGCGTGAGAGATGAGAGAATTGGGTTTGAGATACATTTTTAAAAGACTGCTTGCGGCAGTTTAAAATGGCTATTACCATCTAACATTTCCAAAACATAAAAGATTAAGAATGCAAGCTTCTGAGGATGTGGGGAAAAGGGGACCCTCAAGGCACTATTGGTGGGAATGTAAATCTGGTGAAGCGACGATGGAAGACAGTGTGGAGGTTCCTCAATTTTTTTTTAAAAATAGAAATACGTATGACCCAGTAATCCCACTTACAGGTATGCACCTAAAGAAAAATGAAAACACTAATTTGAAAAGATACATGTGTCCCTACGTGCATTGCAGCATTACTGACAATTGTCAAGACATGGAGATAACCATAAATGTCCATTGATAGATGAACAGATAAAGAAGATGTGCTATATATACACTTAGCCATAAGAAAGAATGAAGTCTTAGTCTTTGTACCACCATGGATCAACCCAAAGGGTATTCTGCTAAGTCAGCTAGACAGAGAAAGACAAATACCAGAAGAAACAAAAAACAGGAACAGATTCATAAACACAGAGGACAAACCGGTGGTTGCCCAAGGTGAGAGGGGTGCCCAGATGCATGAAAAACGTGGAGGAGATAAAGGGTATAAATTGCCAGTTATAAAATTAAAAAAAAAAAGTCACAAAGATAAAAATGTACAGCATGGAGAATACAGTCAAAACTACCATAATAACTTAGTGTGATAACAGATGGTGACTACACTCATCACACTGAGTATTTCATAATGTTCGTAATTGTCAAATCATTATATTATACACGTGAAACTAATATAACATTGTGTGTCAACTATACCTCAATGAAAAAAAAGAGATAAATTCTGGAAATGTAATGTCCATGTAAGTAGCATGGTGACTATAATTAACAATACTACGTCGTACATGAAAGTTGCCAAGAGAGTAGATCTTAAAAGTTCTCACCACTAGGGGAAAAAAAAATTTGTAAGTATGTGAAACGAGGAATGTTAATTAACTTATTGTGGTGATCAAAAAGAGAGAGACAGAGATGCAAGCATCTGTGTACCAATAAAGGGCAGGTGAAGCATGGAAATGGAAAAATTGCAAAATAGCAGTACCCATACCTTACTATCTCTTCCTCATGTCTGTCCACGGTGCTATTATTTATTTTGGCTAATATGCCCTTCTTCTTTTTTGAGGAAAATCAAGAATAGATGAATAATTGATATAGATATAACTAGGTAACCTCCCTAGCCTTCCTGCTAAATAGAAATATATATTGTGTGTATACACACACACACACACACACCTTGGTATATATAGTATTTATCAGATAACACACAAAAACGTGTTGTATGACTAAGAAAACATTGCTATATCACTTCCAGGTGTGTCTCCATCACAAGCTTTCCAGACATGGAGTAAACACTATTGTTTTTACTCTATCTTCCCTCTAATTAAGCTCAGTAGCTTCAAACAAGTCACTGAACTTCTTGAAACCTCAACTTCCTCTATCTGCAAAATGGGGATTGGGATCTCGTCCTCCTCCAAGAGTAATTTCAAGGACCGAGGCACTCTTAGTATTAGATATGTGATAGAAGTATCCTAGGCCTCAAAAATATTACAGTATAGAAGTATACTATCTATTCTCAAATTTTCTTAAATTTGGATGGATCTGGGTGACCCTATTCTGAATATTTGACACCGAGACTGTGATCATCTTTTTTAAAAAAGAAAAAAAAAAAAACAGCAGGGATCCCTGGTCCAATCTCAATCAAGTTAAAACTAAGCTAATATTGGCAACGGTTATGAGGCCTAGCATATTGCCCAGCTGTCATAAATAACATTTCAACGCTAAGTGCAAGGGTTGCGTAAGGAGAGCCCGGGACCTTACATGTCAGAGTGAAAAGAAGGCCATACTCAAGTTTCCTGAATGCCAGCTGACTGAAAGATCTTAGATAAGACTCAGAATTTCTCTGAACCAGAAGTTCCTGATATAATCCATTAACCAAGGGCCATGCCAGTGACCATGACATGTAAAAGGCAGAGATATCATGTTTGAGAAAAATAAAGCTGGCTAAATTCTATCACCTGTTCTTTTCTTTTCCATTAACTCAACTTGGCTTATGTAGCCCTGTCTGCAACAGAAGATTGCCAAGCGTACCTGCACGTGGCCTTGGGAATGTGTCCAGGTGATGATGCGCTTTCCTACTTCAGACCCTATGTTCTCCGATACTTCAGGGCCTCGTTTCCAGCCATTTCGTGGTAGCTGTGTGCACCACGACCACAAAGAACAGGTGCTTCACGCAAAATCCCAGAACTCCATCCCTGCAGAGTGGGGTTGCCAGCTCCCAGGCCAAATCATTTAGAAAGGATGATCACACATTCAGTTGCACATTCAGCTCTGTCTCAGGGGCCATTATTCTCCTGAATACTAAGAATGCTGCTGAGAGGAAACGACTCAGCATGAAAGACCTGGGTACAAATTCTGATCCTATCACTTACTGTGCGTTCAATCCTCTTCATCTATTCAACGGAAACATAATACCTCATAAGATTGTTCAGAAATTTAAATAAGATAAACACAAACACACACTGTTCCTTGTAAAGGTAATAATAGTGATAATAGCTTATTTTATGAACTATTTCCTTCCCTCCTAGGACATTATTGTGCATTTGGCACCTTAGGATATCATCTTTATTAGGGAGATTTTCAAATTCCCTTTTAATGCAAGTTAATGCGGTAGTTTCTAACAAAAAAAAAACTAGTATTTATGAGAATTGTATACCCAAAAAAACAATCATATCACATTATTTTTTATAGCAACTTGGGCTATAAATCTTACTTATTTCCATTTTACAGATGAGGACACAGACATGAAGAAGGTGCTTGAGATCATAAAATAAGAAATAGTAGTAAGAAAACAATAGCATCGCCAGCAACAGTAATGACAATCAGAAATAGCACCAGCGGCGAACATTTGATGTGCTTAGCCCCAGATCTCTTGCCGAAATCTTTACGTGCATCGTCTGATTGTGTGGTTGTTTCCGCACAAGAACAAAAATAACATTTAGAGCAGTGGCTTTCAACCCTGGCTGCATATTAGAATAACTCTGGGAACCGTGTAAGAATATTGATACTCTGCACGCTCCTCCAGGGAATCATGATTTAATTGGCCTACGGTGAGGCCCAGATATTGGTATTTATTTTAAAGCTCCCCAGGTGATTCCAACTTAGAGCCGGCATAGAAAACTACCGCCTCGGAGAGTTGAAGCAACCTGTTGAAAAGTTTTCAAATGCATGGAGCTGGAATCCTTCTCCATACTTACCCCTTATAGACTCTTAAACTCTCTGCAGCTCTGACTCCTTCCATGCTCCTCTCTGTGCCAGCTGCTGTCCCTCTTTCTCAAGCACATACTGTCTTGGCGTTACTACAGACTTTGGCTTCACACTGAATTCTTTTAACACCTGTTTCCACTCTCTCCCCTCCCCATTGGGCACAGAGAGAGGGGAATGATTCGGAGTTTCAGCGGAGTTATTAGCACCTCCTTGTCAGACCATAGCTCACACTTCCTTGCCTATGATATGTCTTTGCTCTTCCACCGCAGGGTGCTAGCCTAATACGGAAGCTGGCTGAGAAGAACCAAAGGCGTGGCAAAACAGAAGCATGGTGTTTATGACGGTAGCTATTATTAAGCTGACTACTTCTGGAACCTCTATGCTTCCTGGCCCACGGTGTGGATAGAGCAGACTTACAACTGGAGATTTTCCGCCTAAAACAGGGGCCAATGAAACCACCTACATCAGGATTACCTGAAGGTGAGAACTGCTGAAAACGTAAATTTCTAGAATGGACCCAAGTCTTTAAAATCAGAATCCCTGATGGAATCCTGTGTTAATACAATTTTGAGACAATTCTGGTAAATATAAAAATTTGATAAACTCTCCCTTAAACAAGGGCCTGCATCTAACCTAGCATGACAAATTAAAATTGTTAAATGACATATATCAGAGTTTCTCAACAGTGATATAATTGGTATTTTGGACTGCACGATTTTTTTGCTCTGAGGGTTGATGGCTACTATGTGTGCACTGTGGGATGATTTGCAGTATCCCTGGCTTCTGTCCAGTAGAGATTTTAACAGCATCTCCCTAGTCGTGACAATCAGAGGCATCTCTGGACATTGCCAAATGTCCCCTGGAGGGGAAGGCAGAAACGTTCACCATTGGGAATCACTGGCATAGATAAAAAGATGGGTCTGTGGTGTCTCTAAACATTCAGACCAGTTTTATCCCGTAATTATTCTTCCTCAAGCTGATTTTGCAGTCTCTTAGCCATCCCACATACAGATTATTACCTTCATTATTATATTATCCAGTGGACTGCATGTCCGCCATATGCCAGGAGGGTTACTAGGCAGACCCATCAATGGTCTTATTTAGCGCCCTCTGTTCAGCAGTGCAGTGCAATGGTCTGGAGTGCAGACTGTGGCCCCAGACGGCTTAGGTCCCAATCCTATCCCTATCACTTCACAACCAGGTAATCTTGAGAATGTCGCTGAGCCTCAGTCTGAACAACAACAATGACAACAGAAAGGTAATAAGATAAAAAGACAACAAGGTCAATAAGGTAAAAAAAAAAAAAAAGTAAAAAGGTGATAATACTATCTACATCACAAATAGGTGTGTAGATTGCATATGAGGTGTTTCTGCTTGTGACTAATACAGTAGATTAGCCAACTCTTACTGAACTCTACTGTTATATTAATCCCACTTCCCAGATAAAGAAACTGGAACATATGCATCGAGTAATTTGCTTCAAGTCACAGCCCTACAAAATCTCACAGCTTTGATTCAAATTAAGAATTGTCTAATTCAAGTGCCTTATCACTTTTCTCAACACAACACTGTCTAAATTGCTAGACAGCGTGAGAATGTCCTTCTCAAGATTCTTTGTAAATTGTGTTCCTTTCAAATCTTCGAGCACCTACCCTTGGCAATAATGTCTCTCTAGTCTGGTCAAGTCTGATGTTGCTTGCCAGTATATTTAAAACAACTCAGAAATACAGTACTTAACGAATTAACCAGTAAATATATTAAACTCTGATGGAACCTGCCATTTGCTGAATGAAATTTGTGGCATCAAAGTATTTTGGGAAATTCCTGGGAAAGTGCAGGAAAAATGGTTTCCAGTATTGGCTTGGACATTAACTATATTTGAGCCCCAGATATTTGCAGACAACCTGGTGAAGTTCTCTGTCTTTTCTGGTATGTTCTAGTCCATGTTGTCTTGGTGACTCCTGATTCTTGAATGTATCCTTCGTATAGTGCATGTTCAGTAAATATCTTTAGAAAGAATAAATAAATCACTCGATTACAAGTTCGCATTTCCCACAGCAGATCTTGAAACAGGACAATACTTTTTTTTAACTCATTCCAGTATGCTCATGCTCAAATATTTTGGCATATAAATAAACCCTTTCATTGATAAAAAAAAAAAAAACAAAACTTTCAATATCTTTGAAATAGAGTATTCAAATTCTACTTATGAAAGTATTTTCTCTTTTTATAACAACAAATTTTTAGTGCACTTTATTTTTTGCAGGGTTCATCTGGGTGACTGCAGAAAAGAAAAAAAAAAGTACTTATTCCAGAAGATAAATAAATTTGGTGGCTTTAAGGTTTGGGATTTATTGTTTTACCTCCTAGGGAAATACAGCAAACAAGGACACACATTATTCTGTCTGAATAATTTGTTTGCTTGATGAAATCCCCAGTCAACAATTAATACTGCAGGTTCTTTGAGAGTTTAATGTATTTATAGATAAATTGTAAGTACTGAATTTCTAAGTGGTTTTAAATATCCAAGTAAGCAATGTGAGCCTGGAATAATCTGCATGTTCATTTACTAAACAATTTATGATAGAAAACATTGTTACATTCTGATCCCATGTTTTTATTCTACTATTTAGATTTCTAAATTGCTGTTCCATAGAACCAGGGAATTTCAACCCATTAATGTCAGTAAATCTCTAGAGAATTATAATAGTCATCAATTATGAGGGGGGGAATAATTTCCTGATTAACCTGCACTTGATGAAAAGGACCATTAACTTTTTTAGTATTAACAGGACTCCCCATCACTCTAACTTTAAGTGCCTGTGCATGCTTATTGATTAATGGACTAGAAGAAGGGATGGTGCATATATCAACCCGTATTCTTGGAGAGAAAAGCATTACGGAGTTAGAGTCATAATTGCTATCTTAAAGAGAGTCTGATTTGGGCAACAGATGGGAACACTGGAATAGATTTCATTAATATTTTTAAAT
The DNA here is from genome assembly GCF_053574225.1 of Canis aureus. Lineage (NCBI taxonomy): Eukaryota > Metazoa > Chordata > Mammalia > Carnivora > Canidae > Canis > Canis aureus. The sequence goes on from NC_135613.1 coordinate 2,696,691, forward strand.
GTTAAAAAAGTTCTGATTCTAAAAAAAATTAACAAATCCAAGGCATTAATGTATTCAAGTCCCCGTTGAAAACAAGTAGTACTCCAGATGCCCCTCAAAGTGGATTTATACATGGGAATAGAGATACACTGTTTTTATTAAGACATATTCTATCTGATGGTATATAAGATAAAATATTCCCTTTTGGAAGTCCTAATGCCAACAGAGGAACCTTCTAATAATAGCTCACTTTGTAAGAATCCCTGATAAGGCAATGCAAACTTGACAGAAGGACTATCTTAGTAGCAGAATGAGCATGGGTTATGGAGACGAACCGTCCCAAGTTTACTAGCTGGCTCTGCCATTTCCACGTGGCGTGTCTTTTGGCAAAGTTTTTATTTATTTCTTCATCAATCTTTAAATTTGTATGCAGTAAGATTCACCCTTTTTGCATTCAGATTTGTGAGTTTTGACAAATGCCTAGTGCGACTTCACCACCACCACCACCACAATCCAATCAAGATATATGAAAGTTCCATCACCCCAAAATACTGTACTGCCCTCTTGGTAGTCCATGCCTCTCTCGTATCCTGGTCACCAATGACCTGTTTTCCATCCATCTCTGTAGTTTTTCCTTTTCCAAAATGTCATTAAAAAAAAAAAAAAAGATTTATCCATTTCCTTGGAAGAGAAAGAGAGCGTACGTGGGTGAGGGCAGGGAGGGGCAGAGGAAGATAAACTCGAGTAGACTTGCCCCTGAGTATGGGGCCTGATGCAGGGCTGGATCCTAGGACCCTGAGATCATGGCCCAAGCTGAAATCAGGAGTCCACCACTTAACCAATTGAGCCAGCCAGGCGCCCCTCAAAAATGTCATTTAAATTAAATCACATGTAGGACAGCCCAGGTGGCTCAGCAGTTTAGCGCCACCTTCGGCCCAGGTCGTGATCCTGGAGACCTGGGATTGAGTCTCACTTCGGGCTCCCTGCATGGAGCCTGCTTCTCCCTCTGCCCGTGTCTCTGCCTCTCTCTCTCTCTCTCATAAATAAATAAATAAAATCTTTAAAAAATAAAATAAATCACATGTAGTCTTTTGAGTTTGGCTTCTTTCACTTAGAAAAAGGCATACCAAAGAAAAAATAAAAACTCATGTTTATACAAAAACCTGTATTTGAATTTTTATAGCAGTGTCATTCATAATTGCCAAAAACCTGGAAGCAACCCAAATGTCAACTGGTGGATAGATAAGCTAAGTCTAGTGTATCTAATGGAAAAATACTCAGCGAACAATGTGGATTCATCTCATGCTTTGGCAAGTTTTTAATCTCTGTGATCCTCAGACTTCTTATCTGAGAAATGAAGATAATGCCAATATTGCAAGTTTATGTGAGAGCTGGAATATTTAATGTGAAATACCTTGTATTACATTCAGCTCATGGAAGTTGCTCAAAACTTTGTTTGCACTATTATAATTTGTCTATAGGGGGTACTTTGATTCATTGAGTATGCTAGATATTAGTGGTAAAAAAAAAAAAAAAAAAAGCCTTACAACTCCGTTCAAAGTCATCCTAGCAGTATAATTGCCAGAATCCTGGTCATGGAAAGAAGGACTGGTATAAAACTTCAGGCTATGAATGCTTTCTCCCTAGCTCACCCCCGGGGCAGGGGGACAATGTCCATAGCCCAAGAGTCTCCTCTTACGCTCTAGTCATCACACTTCAAAAATTATAAGAGAAGTAATGATAACGACAAAACAACATCAAAACAATAACAAACAATATACCACACCACGTTATGCTAAGTACTATTTTTTCAAAAAAAATAGGCTCTCACTTGAACATCCCCATATTTGGATGGCTGTTATCCTCCCTGCTGCTCTTGTCTTTGTCATTCATGACTGTAGTAAGATTATGTGCCAGTCACTGTGCTAAACCGCTCAACTGCATTGCCTCGCTCAATACCTAAGAACAATCAAATAGGCAGATTATTATGGAAACTGAGAGTAGAGAGCCTAAACAACTTAAGGAATTGGATTTACACCCAAGCAATTGACATCAGAACCCAAGGTTTACATATACTATCTCTGGAATTAAATGACAACATATATTAAATACAGACATTTTTTTTTAGCAATTTCATATAAAGGATTTTGGAAATTATACGGGAAGAGTGCTCCAATTATGCCATAGTATTTTACCTTATAACATCTGTTTGCATCCCATCTTTAATTCAAACAGTCTTAGTCATGTAGACACTAGAATTTTGGTCTATCAGAGCTAGATGAGAAGTTATCTGAAGGCATGTATTTCAGTAATCTCCATTTTCCTCAAAAAACATGTAATAGGGGCACCTTGGGTGGCTCAGTCAGCTGAGAGTCTGACTTTTGATTTTGGTTCAGGTCACAATTCAGGGCCATGGGATGGAGCCCCACGCTAGGTCCATGGGGCTCAGTGCAGAGTCTACTTGAGGTTCTCTCCCTCTCCCTCTGCCCTTCCCCTGCTCAGTCTTTCTCTCTCCCTAAAATAAAACAAAATCTTTAAAAATACCCATGCATTGGGACACCTGTAGGGCTCAGCGGTTGAGCATCTACCTTTGGCTCAGGGCGTGGTCCTGGGATCGAGTCCCACTTCGGGCTCCCTGCATGGAGCCTGCTTCTTCCTCTGCCTGTGTCTCTGCCTCTCTCTCTCTGTGTCTGTCATGAATAAATAAATAAAATCTTAAAAACACCCCATGTATTTGAATTAAGTAACTTTAATCTGTCTCTTTATAAGATAAAGTACAGCTTCAAATCAATTTGTCAAGATTATTTAATTTATAATTGCTATTGCTATGTAATGTTATTTGTCTTTAATTCTTAGCATGTGAGTTGAAGAGAGTGAGAATTAGAAGGAATCCAAGGTACAATTTACTGTATATTTGTGATTTACTGGTTTAAATTTTACTTTGCAATGCTTTTACCCACCTGCTGCGATATAGCCTTTCCTTGAACGTGATGAAAGGTGACTTCCAACCAGCTGCCCCTCACTGCATGTTTTTAAGCACATTTTTTTTTTTCAAGTTCAATTGCAGGAAGACTCAAGTAGCTGATATTTACAGAGTTTTTCCCAGTCTGTAGAAACACAACCCAGCATGCAATTTTGCGGTTTACCTAGCAAGCTGTATTCTCTCTGAGGCTTAGTCGCTGCCTACCAGGAAAGAATCAAGGTGCAAAGGAAGTTTTGGAAAATAAGTAGGATATAATTCTAAGACCAAACAACTGTAATTCAATAAGCAAGCTTTTTCCAGCCTCATTTGTCTTGCTCAGCCATTCAATGCCTTCCATACACAGCCCATTATTGGGACAGCAGACAAATTCTCTATGCATAAATAAAACCAATGCAACATCAGCAAGATACTCAGTGGAGTGGGATGTAATGAGACTAAAATCTTTCTAAGAGCCTAGAACTATGAGCTTGGCCAAGCAGGAAATGAATTGTATGTTATTGAGAGGCAGTATGTTAGAAAAAGTCATTATATTCAAAGCAGGAAGGAAGAGTCGAAAAATATGTCATCTTTACACAACAAAAGTCAATTCTAAAGAAAGTCATTTATGGTATTTACTAAAATGTAACATATGCTCACACTGTGATACAGCAGTTCCAATCCTTGGTATATACCCCTTAGAATTGTGAACTATTTATTTAATAATATATTCTAGAATGTTCATAATGCCATTCCATAATAGCTAAAAGTTGGAAATCACCAAAATGTCCATCATCTGTATATTGAATAAGTAAATAGATATAGGTGTTTAATGGAATACGGCGATTTAGTATAAATATTGTACAGCTACACAATTATATGGATGATTCTTAGAAATATAATGTTAAGTAAAAGGAGCCAGATACTGGATGATTCCAATTACATGAAGTACAAAAACTGGTATAACTCACATATGCTGTTAGAAGTTAGAAAAAACTTTATTGTGGAGGTGGGGGGAAATGATGGAAGGGAGCATGAGGAAGTCTTTTGGAGGACCAGTCATGTTTTGTTCCTTGATCTGGGCGTTAGATACACAAGTGTGTTCGTTTATGAAGATATACCAATCTGTAGATGTCTGACAGATACACTTGTCTGTATAAATATTGTACTTCAACACAACATCAAAGTAATAGTCAAGTCTGATGGTATTGGTGAAGAAGAGAAAAATACCATACGCTGTGTCATATCTCAGAAGAAAAAAATCAAAATCTTGACCAACAGAGGCTAAGCAAGAACCGGGAGTGGTCTGCTCTGGCCATATGGGTGTCTAGTTCCTGGGGCTCATGGTAAATCTTTCCATTTAATTGTTCCATTTAAAATATCTCAGACTAAAAAAAAAAAGAAAAAAAAAAAAAGAAAATATCTCAGACTGCTATGGCAGCAGAATCCATCACAGGTGATCATGCTAAATCAAAGCTGGAGTTCAATCCCTGTCCTACAACCCTCTAGCCAATGAACTGGGGTGAAATTCTGAATGCCATTCGAATGCCATTCAATGCTCACAGGAACAATGTGATGCTCTTATTGGTGTTACAGATTGAAGTATGTGAAAAATTAGCCACCACTTGTAAAGTATCTGGTGATAAGGTAACCATTCCCTACTTTCTTCCTCATATATACATATGAGAGAGAGAGGGAGAGAGAAAGAGAGAGATATTAATATTCTGGGTAATATATATATTTTAAAGATATATCAAGGCTTTCTTTTTTTTTTTTAATTTTTATATCAAGGCTTTCTACTGAAGTTACAACTAATGTGTTTCATTGTCCTTGAATTTAACAAAGCACAAGAGGTTTAGAAATATCCTGAAACATTCATACAACAGAAAAGAACAAGTGCAATACAAAGAGCAAGTTCACAGGCTAGGGTGTTCAGGTCAGAGCAGGCATGGAAGGGGACGAACATTTTACAACAGCACGATGCAGACCCCATTTCCAGGAGGCTTGAGTCTTGAGAGAAGCTTTTGAGAGACTTCCGAAGGCTTCCCCCAAATACTAGCTCAAAACTCATTCATTGCCATCGGGTATTGACTAGTAGCTAAAGAGGAGAGATCACATTCCACTGGCTTCAGGTATAGAATAAGTAACACTATTAAGGATGAATCATTCAGAATCCTTCACATCCTCTTGCAATGAAAATACATACACAGTAGCCAAGACATGGAAACAGTCGAAGTGCCCCTGGTTGGATGCGTGGATCAAGAAGAGGTGGTATCTAATACCATGCAGTAGTATTCAGCCGTAAAAAGGAATGAAATCTCGCCAATTTGTGACAACGTGGATGGACCCTGAGAGGATTACGCCAAGTGAAGTAAGTCAGATAGGGGAAGACAAATACCATATGCTGTCCCTTATATGTGGAATCTAAACGCTGCACAAATCCTAGACTCACAGAGAAGAGATCGGTGTTGCTCAAGGGAAGAGGGAGGGGGTGTCATGAAATGGGGGTGAAAGGGATAAAAAGCACCAACCTGGGTTTTAAAAGAAGTAAGTCATGGGAATGCCATGGACAGCATGGGGAGCATAGTCAATACCGTTGTATGAGCTTTGTAAGGTGACACGCAGTAACTGGACTGGCTGTGGACCTCCTGCAGGACACGCAGATGTCACATCACTGGGTGGTACAACTGAAACTAATACAATGCTGTATGTTAATTGTAAGTCAATAAAAATATGTGTGTGTGTGTGTGTGTGTGTGTTTTAATTTACAAAGCTAACTTGGGGCTCCTGGGGGGCTCAGTGTTTGAGGGTCTGCCTTTGGCTCTGGGCGTGACCCTGGGGTCCCGGGATCGAGTCCCATATCCAGCTCCCCACAGGGAGCCTGCCTCTCCCTCTGCCTGTGTCTCTGCCTCACTCTCTGTATCTCTCATGAGTAAATAAAATCTTAAAAAAAAATTACAAAGCTAACTTTGACTTATTTGTGCACTGTGTGGTAAGACCTATGAGGGCAAGACTGTCGTCTCTGTTGATCTTCTACAATTGGTTCAGTGCCTGGCAGGTAAAAGATGATTAAATATTTGCAAGTACACAAAAAGAAACACATGGCTTTATGTATGAGTCAAATATCTAAACGATTCTTAAAAGGTATAAAATGATGTCAACTCCTTTGTCAAATGCCAACTATTAACAAATGTTATTTATGCCTTCCTCTCCCTCTCCTCTGTCAGCCATATTTTTGGGATACAACAGGCCAATTTGTTAGTTCATAGATGTACTTAATACATATTGTGTTGAGAGTAAGATAATATTTGGTAACCTAATATATCTATTTCATAACAGGAAATTGAGTCATTTCCTTTTTCTCTTGAGTGTTCATAGATTTTAAGACATTCATTTATTACAGGATTTTTCCTACATTCTCTTTTCTGGTTAGGTGTGTGTGTGTGTGTGTTTGTGTGTGTGTGTGTGTTCGTTCCATGTTCCACAGACATTTCTAAAGGAGTTAAATAGATTGCTTTCATTTAACCAATTAGTATCATACAAAGAAGCTCAGAGCTTCTGAATATTTTACACTTCCCATATAAAAATGTATATGTTAACCATGTGAAATAGACATTATCATATGACAAACCAGCCTTCTGGTCAGGAATGGCTCCGCAGCCTCCACATAATACATTGCATTAATCCTGTCCACCCCTGACATATTAAAATATCACTGCCCTTTTGACATTCACACATGATTCACGATTGCACCTTGTAGCACAGACTTATATTTGGAAGGTAGTTCTTCTTGGAGTAATTTATAGCACCTGGTGAATCAGTGTTACTGCTCTGATATAATTTTGAGAATAATCATGTTGCTAAATCAAGTTCTCTGATTTAGATTTTTTTAAATGTCAGATAAACAAGGCGAAAGCGATAACTGTCTAAAGCTGAAATAAGAGTATTGGTGTTTATCACTAAGTGCAGATGTATATTACAGCTTAGTGGATTGGAATAGGACATATGGAGCTTACGTGTTTAAGGATATATTTGCCCTGTCATGAAGCTGAAGAAAATAATAACATTGTGATTGCTGGAAGGAATATTCATTGGAGCACATTGTAAGATAAAATGAATGTCCCCTTTTCTTTGGGGGATATTTTTATATGCAGGTAGAAACTTCCTTTAGAAATCTGTATAGGATTATTCATGACCATGACCATAGTGCTCTCAAATCTTTAAAATAAATCTGTAATGCATTTTGTTTTTACTAGTTGATGACAAGCATCTCATCCACTGGGGAAGCATGGCTTCTTCATTCAATTTCCTCTCATTCCAGGGATGGTTATCTGATTTCATTTGGGTTAATTTGGTTCTTCAAGAAGAACCTTTTGAGTAAGACTATTTTTTATCCGCTACCACTTCAAGTACCACCATGTGATGCTGACGCCACCAGTGCCCGTGATTCCTCCCGAGGGGAGGGACATGTGTTTGAGACTAAAGCATTGCAAAGCAAAGGAGGAAACATTTTTTTTTTTTTCAAAAAAATGGGGAAACAGCTGTGGCCTTCTTTTTTTTTTTTTTTTTTTTTTTTTTTGTGACCTTCTATATTCATCCTAAACCACTAGTGTTTCAAGCACAGTCAAGTCACATTTCCCCTTGACTCTGAGCCATGAATTAGGTACATTTAGGTTTGTACCTAAACTCCCTTGAATGGTCAGAAGTTTTTGTTGCAGGAGATAGTAAAACAATATACTGGGTGAATACATGTTTCTCAGTTATACCGTACTCCAAAAACATGAAGATATCACATTTATGTCTATCTTCTAATGTTTGACAAAACCCCTATTATAAAGCAGAGGATTTGTAAATCTTCTCTTAATGGAACTAAATAATGAATTTGAAATAGAAAAACAAATAAACAATCTGTGGCCACCCCCAAATCTTAGGGTTCTTCCCCCCCCATTTTAAAGTACAATAATGTCCCTTAGCAAATAGTCACATCCCAGTGATAAAATTTATTACCAGAATAATTATTTCCAGACAGAGAAGAGGCTAAAGGGTAGCATTCTCTTTTAAAATGCTCTGCTCAGATCCACTTTATTTTTTTCCTCCTTACTGGGCAAGAATAGTTGGGTGTGGGTTTCAATCTACATGCAGTTTGTGCCAGAAATGTATCTGGTTGGCAGTAATTGTTATTTCTTTTTGGGGTCATTTGAAGAGCCAGTGGGTCTTAAATAGAACATTCGGGAAATATCTCAAGTCTTTATTCCATGCCAGCCACCACTGATATATGCTCATAATTGAAAGAAGTGTATATTCTGATGGTTGAGGTTTCTTCAGATTTTGCTAACTTATATAATAGGAATCACACTGATTCTGTACTACCAATGACCTAAAATTCAGCCTCTCAAAATGCATCGAAGGCCATTACTCTCTGAAATCTTCACCCTCCCAGAGGTGATAAATGGGAGAAGGTCATAAGGACTCTCAGTTTGCTGTATCCCAAACCTCTATCCCTATTATGAACAAGGACGAAGCCCAAACAAGGCAAAAAAATGGGAAACAGAAGTAACGTACAGAAAACCATAACAGCATTAAACCTAAATTCAAACATATTCATAATCAAATGCAAATGGTCCAACCTTTCAATTGAACGTCAGAGAATAACTGAATAGAGAGGGACACTGCATAAGACTAAGAGAGTCAATTCACCAAGAATACAAACAAAAAATGGATAAAAACCTTGAACAGACTTTGGGAATGACGTATATAGATGGCAAATAAACATGAAAGAATGTTCAATATCATTTTCCATTAAAGAAATAAAACAAAAAGCTTGATAGGTCCCACATATATCATCATTAGGGTGGCTGGAAACAAACAAACATACCAACAAAAGCTGAAAAGCCCGAGAACTAGAGATTCTCATCTCTAACCACCAGGAATGCAAAAGAGAACTACGGCTCTGGAAAATGGTTAGCAGTTTCTCACAAGGTTAAATAGTCTTGCCATGTTACCCAGCAATCTTTGCCCCAGAGTATTTCCCTCGAGAAATGAATACAATGCTGACACAGAAACTTGTCAACTAATGCCTACCACAGCTCTATTCATAATTGCCCCCATCTGGACATAATTAAAGTGTTCTTCTGCGGGTAAAATAGAAGAACAAACTGAGGGGCATCCATAAAGTGAAATACTGTTCGGCAGTGAACTAGAACAAATGATTGAAACACGTAAAAATCTGTATGAATCTCAAAGACATCATTGATGAATGAATGAAAGAAGCCAGTTACAAAAGATCCCATACTTCATGATGTCATTTACATGATGTTCTTGAAAAGACGAATGATTGCCACAGAGAACGAATCAGTGGTTGTCAGGGGCTCGGAGTGACGGAAGGGTGTGACTGTAGCGGGGCAGCATGAGGGAGGTCTTTGGGAACTTATCTGAATTTTGATGGTGTTTACATGAATCCATACATGTATTAAAATTCGTAGAGCTATGCACCAAAAGAAAACATAATTAAAAATTCTATTTTACTAAAAAAAAAAAAAAAAAATCCCACAATGTTGGGTCAATGTAGGTTCATTGATTGCAAACAAATGTACTGATATGAGGCAGGATATTGATATTTGGGGGAGGTTATGCCTATATGGGGCCAGGGTCATTTGGAAACTACTCCTGAGTCCATTTTGTTGTAAACCTAAAACCACTCTAGAAAAAAAGAGGTCCATTAAAAATTTTAGCTATTTTACCTTGCTATGTGACATACACTAGCATAATTTCCACAGAACAAAACGTTAAATGAGGAATAGTCCTGTTTGAAGGGTCCTTCAACTTGACGTTCTCAAACACGAATCCCGCTGGGCAAGAAGACAAAGGACACAGCTGCCTTCATGTACTGGGAAAGTGCATAAAAATGCATTTATACTCAAAATACAGTTTGTGGTCTCAATAAATCATCCTACAGTTCCAGGCATGAGGGCCTCCCCTAAATAGTGTTACTCAGAGGTGTATTTTACAGGAAGCCCCGACCACTCAATTTTCCCTGTACCTTAGTCGTGACAGCTACCAAAGGAGAAGTGACATTACTTATTTCTCATCACTACCGCTTGGAGTCACCGAGCTCCAGAGCCCAGAATGTTCTTCCCCTGCCTGTCAAAGTTTCCTTCTCTCTCTCAGATTCATTACTTAGGGTAATCTTGCACGGGCTCAGCATGGTAGAAAAAGAACCAGACTTGGAAAAACCTGCAACGTGTCAGGCAACATCCAGGGTATTTCAAAGTTCTCTCTTATCTTTCAATCTGTCAAGTGAGGTGCTTTGGTTGGAACCACCACGGAACGCAGGGATTTTACTGTGTGTGGATTCCTGTTTTGAGCTTAAGCCAGATATCGGGGGACAAAGCTTTATTAGTTAGTAAGGCCGAAATCTGAAGAGTTCCCATTTCTACTCTCTGCTGCGATTTTAGAGCATAGGGTGGTGGTTTACAAAATGAAACACACGCGAACTGAAAAAGGTAACCAGAGTTACTTGCCATTTAGAGACATTTCGGTTCAGGTTCATTTCTTTGGTTGATAGCTTTTTCCATCACCATTATAACACAATTACTTCCCCAGTTGGAGGTTAACATCCCATTCACTAGTTAATTTTTTTTTAAACCATAATCTGCATTTTGTCTCTCTCCGTGTCCATGGAATCTTGCCTATAGCTACCGTCTCCTTTGTGAATTAATCCCGTCCTCTCCAAATGAGCCAGAGAGTTTTTGTTAATATTCTGTTCAACTGCAAGAATTTAATCAATGCTGCCTTTCTTTGCCAAAATACAGATACATCATCATATTTTCTCCTTTCTGTGGTCACTCCTGGTATCACTGACCATCTGTGAAAAGTAGACCTGGTGAGTCCCCGCTATCTTTGTGAGCACGGTCTGTTAGTAGTTCTAAACAAAGACAGAATATGGGGGAAATGTCAGAGTCAGTATTAGAGATTTAGCAACAGTATCAACAGATAGTACTAAAAAAAAAAAAAAAAAAAATTCAACATCCGAGGCTAAGTCCAATCCCTCAGGTACTCTAACAAAGACTATTCAACAATTTATTTGAAACTAATGTATTCCTTATTTATCTTGACTTTCTTTTTTCCTGCTAAGAATCTTCGATGAAAACTCCGCAATTTCTTTTTTCCCTTATTAACCCGTCTTCCAGGAACTAGCTTTACCTCCCTCTGATCCCTTTTTCTTCATATACGTATCAGACAGATTTTTTTGAAAATACTACCTCAAACCATTAACTCTCCTTTTAAAATTTTGCCATGATTCCCTCTTAGGAACAAAACCACACTATTCGGAATTGGTTCTCCTTCCTTTATTTCGTCTCTTTTTTTTTTTTTTTCCAAACCAGCTGACATGTGTTTGCCCTCTAACAATTTTAAATATTTTGCCAACCTGTGCTTTTTGTTTTGTGCATTTGCACACACACCGTTTCCTCTGTCGTGATCTGCCCGGAGATCTATATCTGACCCTCTTTCCTCAGCTGTGCCCTTTCTGCTTCTCCTTAAAGAGCTCAGAACACTTCCCTTCATATTGTCCTGAAAGGGGGCTTTAGAAAGGGGCGATTTTACTCTCTCATTTTCCTGTTTGATATGATCAGTATCACAAACCACAACCACCTGTACGTCATCATCCGGTAACATTTCAACATCTCTCTAATGAGTCAAATTCAGCAGGGGCGTGAGGTGTGGCCTCCTTTGGCTACCCTTTGTGCCCCGATGTGGCATGTGGAGTCTATCCAAACAGAGCTAGCAGCATGCCATGTGGTGAAGGAGACTGGAGGGCGGTCACAACCCAGCCGCAGGATTTAGGGCCTTGAGACCAGTGGGTTCTAGGTGACATTCCTACTGTGGACACAACCATTGCAGAGTAGAGTATAACGTGAACCCCAGTTTGAGTCAAAGCTAGAAGGCGCCTTCCCAGGGACACAGAGACTTGAGAAAGGTGCGTTGGATGAAGGTAGCTTTGGTTTCTAAGCAGAGTGACAGCCATGAAAACAACAGGAAGGATCAAAACTTACCCATTGGATCCTACAGGAGGAGAAGCGCCGATTTGAAGGCAGTGGTCCAGGTGGTCCAGGTAGCATCCTAGATGTCCCGAATACTCACTAAATAGTCCTTTACGTACCACAGGATTACAGGATTATCTTCGGCCTCCTACCCGTTACCTCCTTTATCGCCAGGGCCTACTTCAACATAGATGCCAGCATTTAATGCATGAAGATAGTTTCTGCAAATTCACAAGTACTAAATATATTTTATTTTTTATGCCTAATTAATATTCTGAAGAATACGACCACTAGTGCTTGATTATGAATATTCTATAAAGATCCGAATTTAAATCAGTGCTGCCTTTCCAGTTATTTGTCCATGTACGTTTAGTAGTCTAACAGAAAAACATTCCTTTTTTTTTTTTAATTTTTTATTTATTTATGATAGTCACAGAGAGAGAGAGAGAGAGAGAGAGAGAGGCAGAGACACAGGCAGAGTGAGAAGCAGGCTCCATGCCGGGAGCCCGACGTGGGATTCGATCCCGGGTCTCCAGGATCGCGCCCTGGGCCAAAGGCAGGCGCCAAACCGCTGCGCCACCCAGGGATCCCAGAAAAACATTCCTAACAAGTGGTGGAATTAGTTCATACAGCTGACCCAAACACCTAAGTATTATTTCTGTTTCTCTGCTAGACTGATACTAGGGCAAACACAAAAGGTGACCACAGGAAATAGAACATATTTTTATCGCAAATAGATCGGTATTAAGAAGATTCCTGTTCTTGAGGCTCCTGGGTGGTTCAGCATTTAAGCATCTCACTCTTTTTTTTTTTTTTTTTTAGCATCTCGCTCTTGATTTCAGCTCAGGTGGTCATGAGATCAAGTATCATGCACTGGATGTGGAGTCTGCTTGAGGTTCTCTCTCTCCCTCTCCCACCTCTCTTTCTCTCTGGAAAAAAAAAAAAAAAAAAGATTCCTGTTCTTCTAGATCAGTGTTTCTCAACTTCAACAACATTAACACTCTGGGCTGGATAATTCTTTGTTGCAGGGGGCTGTCCTATTCATTTTAGGATATTTAACAGCATCCCCAGCTTCTACTCACAAGATGCCAACAGCTTTCCTCAGTGTGACAGCCAAAAGTCTCTCCAGAAATTGCCAGATGTCCCCAGTGGGGCCAAATTTCCCCCAGTTGCGAACCATTATGGCATTTTAAAGAATTTTGTTTGAATAAAATGAGGTAAGGTCTATTCAGAAGTGCTTTGCTAGCAATCTTACGGTTTTAGATTTTGCAAATTAGTTGTTACTTAATTTTCATTCAGAAATAAAGTATGAATCTCACTTACCAAGTAAGAGTTTTCCTTCTATTTGGAGGTCCTTTTTTTTTTTTTTTTCTGTTCTCAAATATTTCAGTGGAAAAGGCATATTCTACTCTGATTCCTTGGGTGGGACATCTCGGGCTTTCAGACGTCAGATAATTTGCCCAAGGCCATGGACTTTTAAGATCTGGAATATTAATAAAAGTTACATAGACTTCAAAGACCATGTTTTATACAGCTACACTATATCCCTTGGTTTACACAGCCTATGTTTCATGAATGATTTTAAGCTGATTTTCTCACCAGTTTTCTTAAATCTTATATTTAAGTAAGTTTCTTTTTGTCTATATTGTATCTAATAAAACACTAGGGCTTTGTGAATTGGGGTTTAACCAGGGACTTCCTGCTTAGTATGAAACTGGGATTTGCACCATGATTTATTTTTACAATCTACAGTCCCCTCTTCTGTCCCTTTTCAAAGGTAGGTGAAGTATAGGATTGGAGTGCCCCCATCATTCTTTTACGACAGACCAAGATTCATTATTAAATAGTCATATTAAAAATGGTTACATGGATTGAGCACTTTCTTATAAATATAATAACTTATCTACCTCACAAGCTCAGTATTAGTCATATCCCCATTTTATGGGTGCATGATCAGAGATGCTGGGTTATGCAGATCACATGGAGGAACCAGGATTCAAACTGAGACCTGTTTGATGACAAAGCCCATATTCTTAAGCACTTATACCAATTTTTAAGCAAAGCCAGTCCACAAAGATATAGACAAAGGCCCCCGGAGAAATTTCAAGTTCATTATAGTCATGCAAAACTGGACTGTAGGATGCTAATAAATAAACAAAGGCAACAACTTTATCTTTAAAAAGGGACTAAAACAGATATGCCATTGTCATCTAACCTCTACTCTGCTCTAGTAGGTGGTAAATTTTATTTATGCATGTCAAGGGGCTCTTCCTTGAGTCAGAGCCCCATCGAGTATCCCATGATATGACCAGGTCTTATATATTCCCGCTGAGTATAAAAAGTGAAAATAATTTTAAAAAAAGAAAGAAAGAGGCTCTATAGGATTGTCGATAAACACAATTACAGTTATGACCCCAAAAGCATTAGTTCAGGGAAGGGCCCTCGAGGAGAAGCTGGACAGGAGAGATTCAAATACATTTTACTATCAGCTTAGGACGTATTGAGATAGTATATTTCTGGGGTATGGTACCACATTTAAGGTATATATAAAATTTAAAGAAAAAGATACTTATTTAAAAACAGAGTAGTTAGAATAAATTCATTAAAAATATTATTGATTTACCCTCTAATGTATTCAACTGACTTGGATGAGAGCCTACCATACACCAGAATCTTTCCCACACCCCAGGAACTTAAAATAAGCCACAAGAGTAAGGAAGCAAAGGGTTAAATTGCATTCCACGCTTTACTTGTGGGTTTTCATCTGAGTGGGGTATGGCTTTAACAGATCTATGATCTTAGGGTCATTTGAGGAATGAATCTGCCCCTTGATTTAGGACTGCAGAAACTACCAATGATCTGCTATTGTACTTACAGTCCTACTTTGGTCATATCAACACAGAACTTGGATAAATGGAACATTTTAGGAAAGGATTTGAACCGGCAATTTGGGAAGTAGGTGGCAGTTGGGAATGAAAAAGAATTAAGCCTTTGCACGTAAAAGTAGAATTACTGACAGATGAAAACAAAATAATTTCTTTCCACTGTAAGAACCCTCCAGGAGGGGAAAAATCACTATCATTAACCCTCTCTCATTTGATCAACATTTTGTATTATTTTATCTTTAATTTGCAGATATGTCTCTCTCTTGATATATATAATCAGGAATTGTGTACTTGATGAAGAAATTCTAATAAAGATGAATTTCAGCTTCCCTCAAAAAGGTTTTTTGGATTCAATTCTGTTTTCACAGTCGAAAACATTTGCCAAGTTTGTGTCACAAATTAGACATCTGAGAAGCAAGCAGCAAGTTTGTTAATTATTGGGATTAATCTAATGAACTTATTCTCATTAGGCTTTATGAGCCATGCTGTACACAGTAACGTGTGCAAGTCCACAACCACAACACAGTGATGTCAGTAAGTAATTAAGGGCATTGATGAGAATTTTTGCAAGAAAAAAATAGGTGCGGCAAATGCTTTGTGTGTAACTGTGTTATTAGATGGAATTAAGGATTGCTAATTACAGAGAATTAAGTAGAGATCATTTTAGTCGCAACAAATTAAGAGAGAAGTCAGTTTGGCTCCAAAAACAAATGTTGAATATACACATAAATCATAATGTTTCACAGCCGACACTTCATCCTGGGTGTGATGAGCTATGTAATAGTGTTTTACTGCCACATGATCTGGAAGTAGGCACAGTTTGTCATCAGAAGGATTTTTAAAGTGTTGATCTTTTAGAAAAAGAATCTCACACTTCAAATGTCCTCATGATGGAAAACACATGAAACAGATGTTCTTTTTTTTTTTTTTTTTTGGTCTATTGGCACTTTGTTGTTATGATTCCTGATATAAAGAAAACCGAAGATTGACTATAAATAAAATGTAAAAATACGTGTTTGAACATATATTCCATCTCACTGCCACTTCTCCAAATACAGAAAGCTTTGGAGGGTCACAATGGGTCAGAGTCTTGCAAAAAAAAAAAAAATAGAAGCTAATTAAAAAAATCAAACATGGATTGATGATACCCTAGAAAAAAATGACTATATTAACTGTAAGATCAGACCCATGACCATCTCATAGATACCATATCAGAGCTGTTTAAATAAAACTCATATTTCCTGGGGCACTTGGGTGCTGGGTGGCTCAGTCAGTTAGGTGCCTGCCTTTGGCTTAGGTCATGATTCCATGGCGGGCTCTCACGCAGGGAGTCTGCTTCTCTCTCCGCCCTCCCCTGACTTACCTTTTTTTTTTTTTCTTCTCTCTCTAAAATAAGTAAAATCTTAAACAACAACAACATATTTCTCATCCAGAATAATGAAGTAAAAAGAGAGATTGGAAGACCATTTTTTAAAACGTAGAAATGTCCTTGACATTGTCCTATGTATTAAATCCAGTTTATAAAAAAAAAATCCAGTTTATATACTCAAATCATGCACTTATCATTTTCCTCAACTCACATTTAAAAGTACCTCTAAATTTATGTTCTATTGTTGCCAAGTGAGATAATAGGTATTCAAATTCTTTTAAACAATAATGCATGATATAAACCAATGCAGTCAGTGACGATAATGGTGATGCTACTGTTGATAATTTGATGGTGATTATTATTCTCAATGAAACCTCAAACTGGACGTGCATTACAAAGTGGGCCTTGCTTGACCACCCTCTGTGACTTTGACGATGACCACCTAATATTATTAATTTAATTTTGTTTCAGCATACTTGCAAGAAGAATCATCTATCCTTCTCAACTTTAGGATTACTTTGCTCTTTCCGATAATCGGATGAAAGGAACTGGCCTAATGCCAGAGCTGATTCCCACTCCAGGAAATATGTCTCAGGGTGTGTGAGAAGGGAAGCTATGTTTCTGCTGCTTTGGGGATTCCAGTAAGGCCTGCAGATGAAACTGTATCCAGATGCACAAACCATGTTATATGGTGGAGTGTATCTTCCATGTGATTCTACTTCACAATTTAAAATAAATTTAAAAATTAAAATCTTTAATTCATTGATTCTAATTAGATGCCTCCTTTTGTGTTTCTTTTCCAAGTTCCTATGGTTTTGCCCACTTGCTGGTGGGTGAGGTTTGTTACCTCCTGTGGATGCACATCTTTGTCCATGTGTGTATTTTCTGTTTATGTTCCTGTCTTCCATGTTTGATTGGAAGCGATAATACTTAAAATTGGCTTATTAATTAAACTTAAAGATAATCCTACCCTACGGCTAAAGAGATGTACCCAGCTAATAAATCAGAGATAAATAAATAATAATAAAAAGCATTTAAATATCAGGCTTGTGGATTTGACATGAAGTAGCTACACTGCACAGCTGAGAGCTTCAGTAGTATTAAGGACATTTAATTACTGCTCTTTTGACATGGAATTTCCAGACCTGTGTGACTTCCTTTAATGAAATCCTCTGCTTAAAGACCTAGTTTATTCACAGGTGGAAGGATGAGAAGAAGACAAGAGCGTTCTTCAAGACATTCTTGAAGATTGCAAATCTCTAAAAATGAATTCCAATCAACACAACTTTATTGCAAAGTGTTTATGCATATTGAATGATTAATAAAATATCTTTGAAATTGCAGGAATTGAGTGAGTGATAAACAATTTGGAAAGTATATACTAGGCCATTTTAGTTCACTGAAAGTGGGTACCCTAAATACTCATGGATATGATCAATGCAGTGGAAAGTATGTCTCTTAAAAAATGAAACTGGAGGGATCCCTGGGTGGCGCAGGGGTTTGGCGCCTGCCTTTGGCCCAGGGCGTGATCCTGGAGACCCGGGATCGAATCCCACGTCAGGCTCCCGGTGCATGGAGCCTGCTTCTCCCTCTGCCTGTGTCTCTGCCTCTCTCTCTTTCTCTCTCTGTGACTATCATAAATAAATAAACATTTAAAAAAAATGAAACTGGACCTCTATGAAGCCTACTTTGGAACACTGATTTTTTTTTTTAAGTTTTATTTATTTAAGTGATCTCTACACTGAACATGGGGCTCAACCCCATGATCAAGAGTCACATGCTTTTTCAACGGAGCCCTCCAGGCACCTATATGAGGCCACCTTTGGATAATGCTGATCTATTAATAGACAAGCACACAGGCATTGAAACTGTAACTACTAAAATAGATGTGTGCAGGCATATATGAAACATAAGGTGAAAAAAAGGGGGATTGACATTTTCATTGAGACTTAACAGTTTCATAGAGGAGTTGTCAGTTGAGATGTATTTTGATGAGAGAGCATTATTATTATTTTTTAGTAGAAAATAACAATAATGTGGGTTGGGCCATCAAGAGTGAACAGAAGATGAGATCCTGGAGTTAGACTGTCTGTTGAGTATCAGCCGTTATAGATACCATCTTTCCCACCTTAGGCAAGCTATTTTAAATACTTAGTCCTATTTACCTGATTTATGAAGCAGAGGTTATAACAGAGTTGTAAAAGTAACGTGAGAAAATCCATATACAATACTGATCTAGTGCTGGGCAGTTAGGAAATACTCAATGAAAGTTTGCCATAGTAACATTTTTTTTTTCCCCCCTCAGGTATGGGTTCTGCAGTGTATTTGATACTATTGGTATGTGATGGGTAAAAGAGCATCTCACCAATAGTGAGAGATGAGTCTGGACAGATAGGTTGGACAGAGAAATGTTTTATATGGAATCTGCACATTTTCTTAAAATCAATGAAAATTTCACCGAAGCATTTGCAAGTGGAATCAGCATATGTTGTGCACACCTTCAAAGTGGCGGCTGAAGAACCATGAGTCAAAGTGGTCATCTAGGGTAACTTGTGGAGGGATGGTGGTAATCTTCATGAAGATCTGTGGAAGATCAGGTTTATAAGGAGAATATGATGGTATGTGTCAGAAAATGTGTATTTTATCTTATTTTTTTTTTAATTTTTTTTTTAATTTTTATTTATTTATGATAGTCACAGAGAGAGAGAGAGAGGCAGAGACATAGGCAGAGGGAGAAGCAGGCTCCATGCACCAGGAGCCTGATGTGGGATTCGATCCCGGGTCTCCAGGATCGCGCCCTGGGCCAAAGGCAGGCGCCAAACCGCTGCGCCACCCAGGGATCCCCTGTATTTTATCTTAAATACAAATAACATATGTGACGTGTTAGTGGACATGTTATTTATTTTTTGCATTTATTCTTTCCTTCTGTAGTTATGACCACCTACTTTGTGTCAGGGACAATGGTAGGCACTGACGATGTGATAAACAATTGCACGGATAAGCTTCCTGCCTTCCCTGGCAGGGATGTATGTGGAATGGGCATTAGGCTGTGGCATTATTATGAGGATTGAATGATTTTTCAGGAAATCTAGGAAAGGAACAAAATGGGGACAAAATCAGTATCCTAACCCTTATACACTTCATCCATTGTGCCTCTTCTTTTTCCACTTGGGAGGGTTAAAGGAAAGGAAGTGTTCTGTTCCTGTCTCTTCCATCTCTCGAGGATGAGAAGGTAAAAACTGTGCCACTTCAGCCCTAGTTCATCTTTTGTTCAACGTAGGTCATTAATACTTAAAGTGACTAAATTGTACCCGTCAATGGATATAACCTCAAACCTTCCGTTGTGGCTCAAAAAATCTTTTAAGATCTGACTGTCACATGTCAAGTGCCCTAGAAAGTTGACAGTGAGACATAAACCAGCGTGTGGGGGGTGTCCTGGCGAGTGCTCTTGGGATCCCGACCTGTGGCAGATGAGGGGACACACAGAATTGGGCAGAGGCAAAAACCGACTCTGAAGGAATCTCATTGAAGGCCTTGGCCAAAGACTTCTGTAGCGAGACGGAGTGTTTTCGGCTTGAGAGGACGGGGAGTTTATATGTGTGTGTTGCCGAATCACTGGACCCAAGCTGCTCATGATGAAGCATGACCTTGGGTAAGGAGGCAAAGCACGTGATCAAAACTAGAATCAGGAAAGTTTACCCAAAAGAATTCTGTGGTTCAAGGAAGGGAAGGGAAGTGTCACTTGTTCCCAGGATAAATCATATGCCTTATCACATTCAGTATTTGACAAGAATGCCAGGTGAGGGGCGCCTGGCTGGCTCAGTTGGTGAAGCATCTGATTCTTGATTTTGGCTCAGGTCATGACCTTGTGGTTGTGGGATCCAGGCCCATGTCAAGCTCCACGTTCAGGGGAGAGTCTGAGATTCTCTTTCTCCTCTCCTTCGTCCCTTCACCCCTAAAGTAAATAAATAAATCTCTAAAAATATTAAAAGAATATGAGGCGGGCTTCACTATCCCTTTTATGTAGATGAGCAGGCAGGATAAATAACTTGGTAAAATTCACATAGCTGGCATTCTATTCAGGGACTTTCTTGTTTCCAGAAACATTAACATGCTCAAACTTCCTCAAGTGATGCTGACATCCCAAATTAGTCTCTGCTCACAAACAGGGCTGCTGTGTATGGCCGTGTAGACTGAACCGCTCTACTGCAGGAAGAGCTTGTGCACAGCCGGGGACAGGGCCCTGATACAACCTGAAACTGGAATCTTGTTGAAACCTGGGCTGTGCTGTTTTGGAAACGGATGTAACGTTATCTCTGCTGTTCTCTCTCATTATAACTATTGGTCGTGCTCTTGCTGCTGCTCTGTCAGCGGTGCTGATGGGGTTATTTGTTTAGAATTTCTATAAATTCAGTGTCTATGTGGATAATAATATATACTCTGCTTATTTCAACATGATTTTTCACATGCAGGTTCTAGAGCCGTCAACTTCTTCTGCGTCTCTTAATTCAAGAATCTGAGAGAAAATCTGACCAGGCCAGTTTATTCTCGGTTCAGATGTTTTATATCAGCCCCTCTGTGCCTTGCACTTCTCATCACCAGCACTGTGAAGGTACCCCCTGACTGGGCCTGGTTTTTATTATAGATCCAACTAGCTGAGGCCTGGGGATAGATTATATGATCTAGAAGAACGTGTGTGGGGGCATTCACTAGAAACAGCTATACAGGTGTTTGCTAAGTAATGAATCCATAAATATTAATGATAGTTAAAATTATTTAAACATTTCTATTTTTTATGGGGAAGTTCCTTTATTTTTTTTTAAGACTTTTATTTATTAATTCATGAAAGACACAGAGAGCGGCAGAGAAACAGGCAGAGGGAGAAGCAGGCTCCCTGCAGGGAGCCCGATGTGGGACTCGATCCCAGGACCCCGGGGTCACACCTTGAGCCAAAGATAGACACTCAACCACTGAGCCACCCAGGTGCCCCTCAACTTATTTCTATTTTTATATTTTTGAATATTTTATTTATTTGATAGAGAGAGCGAGAGAGTGAGAGAGCACAAGCAGGGAAAAGAGATAGAAGGGGTAGGAGAAGCAGACCCCCCCTCCCCGCCCCGAGCAGGAGCCCAATATGGGACTCAGTGCCAGGCTCTGGGATCATGACCTGAGCTGAAGGCAGACACTTAGCCGACTAAGCCACACAGGCGCCCTAAACTTATTTTTTTAAATAATAAATTTATTTTTTATTGGGTACAATTTGCCAACATACAGTACAGAATAACACCCAATGCTCATCCCGTCAAGTGCCCCCCTCAGTGCCCATCACCCATTCACCCCCACCCACCCCCCTCCTCCCCTTCCACCACCCCTAGTTCATTTCCCAGAGTTAGGAGTCTATATGTTCTGTCTCCCTTTCTGATATTTCCCACACATTTCTTCTCCCTTCCCTTCTATTCCCTTTCACTATTATTTATATTTCCCAAATGAATGAGACCATACAATGTTTGTCCTTCTCCGATTGACTTATTTCACTCAGCATAATACCCTCCAGCTCCATCCACATTGAAGCAAATGGTGGGTATTTGTCGTTTCTAATGGCTGAGGAATATTCCATTGTATACATAGACCACATGTTTTTTATCCATCATCTTTCGATGGACACCGAGGCTCCTTCCACAGTTTGGCTATTGTGGACATTGCTGCTAGAAACATCGGGGTGCAGATGTCCCAGCACCTAAACTTATTTGTAATGAAAATACATTTCATATGTTTTAGTTACTGATATAAATAGGGTATCATTTTTTATGTGCATTATGTTCAAAATGGCAAATATGAAAGTGTATATGAAATGGCTGATAGGGTTACCTGTGAAATATAATGCTGATTGTCCTTTATGGATCTATAAAGCCTGGCTATTTGTGTGTGGGGGGGTATTTTTAAAAGATTAAATGATTTGAATGATTGGGCATTTATAATTATACTGGGAGTGGGTGCCAACAATTAAATGTATTTTATATTATTACATATTATTATATTTATTTTATTTATTATGATTCTTAAAAGATTTTATTTATTTGGTAGAAAGATCAAGGGACAGCACAAGCAAGGAGAGTGGCAGAAGGAGAGGGAGAAGCAGACTCCCCCCTAAGCAAGGAGTCCGACATGGGGCTCATCCCAGGACCCAGAGATCATGACCTGAGCCGAGCAGAGACACTTAACTGACTAAGCCACCCAAACACCCCTATTATATTTATTATTATATATTATTTTAATATATTTTAGCATAAGACATATTTTAATATTACATATAATTTATTATATTTGTTACTATTTATTGTCATATTTCAATTTTTTTTCTTTTTGTCATAATGTCTTTTATTCTATATCTCTGACATTAAATTTGATACTCATAACCATGTTTTAATTTTGGTTTCATAATAATTATATATTACTCACATAATATATATAAATAAGCACATACATAATATCTAGCATTAAAGATGATTTGCAACTTTTGTATTAATATAAATTAACCAAGTTATCACTTTTCCGTATTTATAGCATTTAATAAAAATGGATATACTTATTTGATGACAAAATTGCTTTAATATAGTAAGAATAATCCCCATCAAAATCTAAACTTTAAAAAATTATTTTTTTTTGTTTTGTTTAATCTTGGAAGGAAAAAAATACATTATTAGAGTGGCAAGGAACAGCTGAAGGCTCTCTGACTTTTCAGTGTTCAGCACTACCATGTGTCGTCTTTGACCTTTAACCCAAAAAGTACAGAGGCACCATTCCAGGATCCCAGGAGAGGACAAGATGAAGCCTACATGACTCTCATCACTACCACTACCATCATCCTGAAGTTACAGAATGTACTTACTTAATCATAGGACCTGAGAAATTCTATTTTAAAACATTAAATTCAATTCACATAATCTCTATGAAATCATATCAAATATTTCTTATATTCTTCACAGAAATTATTTTCATAGAAAATTCCTTTTTTGAAGTTTATTTTTAGCAAATAATTTAGAATTTATGACAATTTCTGGGATAAATTCTAAAATAAGAAAAATAATATCACAATTGAGAGTTAATTTTGTTGGGTATGGAAACTCAGTTGGACATATTTTTACCCAGCAGTATGGAGGCATGATTCTATTGCAGTCATCGAGTCTGCTACCAACTGAAACTCTGATATTTGCATATGACTTGTTTCATTTTATGGAAACTTCTCAGAACTAGTTACATTAATAGTTTACCATAGTTACAATGACAGTTTTTTTCCATTAATCTTCCACTCAGAAGTCTCTTTTAACTTGAAAGTCACCTGCTTTAGTTATAGTAAGTATTTTTGTAGTATTTCACCAATAATTTATTCCACTCTATTTTATCTTCTATCTCTTGTAGGGAGATTTTTGCTGGTTGAGAAATTTTAATGAATAAAAAATAAAGTCAATATATACCTTATGATAGTCACTGCTTTCTCTTTTTGTTCTACTCTCTGAAACATTGCTTCATTGGTATCTTTCAATGCTCTTACCATTTTGAAGATATCAAGTGTAATTTTTGATTTCTTTAATTTCATTTTTTCTATTTTTTTCCATATTTCCTATTTTCTCCATGTAATTCTATAAACCATTTCCTATTTTCTCTATATTTCCCTTTTTTGCTTTCTTAACACATTGATGAATTGTGAAGGATTTTCTTAAATATCCATTGCTGGTTTGCTATTCAGTTGTCTTATAAGTGAGACACTGGAATGCTGATACAAAGAGAGCTTTCTGGCTAGCAGGCTTCATGTCGGAGTATTTAAAGCATACCACTGGCTTTTTAAAAGCAGAAATTCGAACTCAGTATCCATGGTTGCTTCTCTTGTACTTGTTATTTGGCCAAAGAGAAGAAACCTCCAATTGGTAAGCCTCGTAGGAGAAGAGCTTTGTAAATATCCTATATCATTAGATAGATTTTTACTTAATTTCCCTATTTTTACCAAATCCATATACTCCTATCCCTAGCTGTGCTTTGTTGCCCAGGTATGCTTCAAGTCTTTAGCTGGGGTTGGGGAGAGGGTACTGCCTGTCTTCTGGGTATGCATGTGGGACCCCAGAGATCTAATTTTTCCATAACAGACTTGCAAACTTTCCTCCTGTTTTAGCCCCATCTTCCAGAGGTAATGTGTGTTTTTAAGTACAGAGACCTTCTAGGTGTTTTTTCTTCAATAAATGTCTTTGCTTATTGTATTAGTCCAGATCTTCCAAGAAGCAGACACCAAGATGGAATTAAACATGCAAAGCTTTTAGGGGAAAGACCTGTGTGAGACCAAATGGAGAGTGGGTTGGAAAGGCTTAGACAGACATGAGACCAAGTAGAATTCTGTCCCTGAGCGAAGAGGAAAGCTAGGGAAAGTTGGATGGAAGCATCCTAGATTGTTATGCATCCTAAAAAAAGGTTTGGCAAGGCATCGCGGTATCCTTGAGCCAAAGGAACTGTCAGAGCAGTTCTGTTTTTCCCAAAAACGGACCTGCCATTTTTAAAATTAAAAAAAAAAAAATCACAACACAACTTTTATAAAATATATGCCCCGTGGTCTCCCTAGTGGCAAAGGAGAATTAGCCTTTCTTTCTCAGACCTAGTTCAAAACAAAGTCTTACTGATGAAGGAAGCAAGCATTCTTTACTCCAGGCAGCTGTAAGCAAACAGACTGTCATGTGACTGCATTTCCATATTGCTGCTAAGGCAAGCTAGCTCCCCCCTCCCCCCCCCTTTTTTTAGCATGGGCAGAAAAAAAAATCAAACAATCTGTTAATGAGCATTTGGTGAAGTGTAATGAATACAGTCTAATTCACTAATTGAGGCTCATTCCACAACTCTCCACTAATAAGCATCTTAATGTGCTTAACTGCAAGTGTCCAAAATAGTTATTGAGATGTGTGGAAATTTCCCAATCTGTGTGTGAAAATTTTGATAATGTTGCAGTTTGATTAATTGAGAGAAAATGTTTCACTAACAAAGAAGAAAATATAAAAACAGGAAATATCATACAATTACATCTTCTAAAAGGAACTAAATGGCAAATAGCATTATCCAAACAAATAAGGCATTATTTGAAATAACTTTTACTGTAATGGGACACTGATTTCAGTTTCTATGTGATGCCAAGCACAACTGACTTTGAGAAATTTCCTCATTAACTTGTTCAAGGAATATAACAAGTATATTAGTCAATATTTTATTAATACTAGGAGGCAAAAAAGAAAAATTCACTTTCTGGTTTCAACCAAATTTGTTTTCTTCATTTCAAAAATTTATTTATTAAAGTTAAAATGTGCTGGTATCATTCATTTTACTAAAAAGCCTTTTCTGTCTGTGTGTCCGTCTGTTGCTTTCCTTCCAAACCACTGCCCTTCCTTCTTTGTGGGTTTCATTTCCATGAAAATAAGAATAATTTCTCAAAATGATGCCCCACCATCACTCCCTTGAAAGCCATACTTAGATAATTCCAGGTTTGGCATGAAAAAGTAGAATTTTCTTTTTCTCCTGTGGTTCCAGAAAGAGTCCTAGGATTAACTTCCATGACCTTTGTTTAGCTGTCATTGTGTGATTCCTTAACAAATCATTGTGACCAAGGTAATGTGATTCTTTGATTGTACTGACATAAGTCACATGACCACCTCTCCAGCTGTGTGTAGACTCATCATCCAAATTATTATAAGACTGGGGCTGGGTACCGTCCATAAGTATGCATGGCTACTGGACGAGCATAAACAAGGGGTATCAATTACAGCCAATGAACAGGCAATTTGAGGTTGCAGCACTCCACTTGGACAAACTGCACTTAGATAATCATCACATTTTTTCAAAGCAAATGTCAAATTTTGAGGGGCTAAACATTGAGTTATGTGGTACGGCTAGGAAACACCCCCAGAAGGGGCGCCTGGGTGGCTCAGTGGTTGAGCGTCTGCCTTGGACTCAGGTCATGATCGTGGAGTCCTGGGATCAAGTCCTGCATTGCACTTCCTACAGGGAGCCTGCTTGTCCCTCTGCCGGTGTCTCTGCCTCTCTCTATGTGTCTCTCATGAATAAATAAATAAAATCTTTAGAAAAAAAAATATTCCTAGGGCAAGTCAGAATTCCTTTGATTCACCCAACTAATGCCAATTTGAGAAGTTAAATGAGTAGGTTCTCCTAAATTATGTGATATGGCTTTTCTCAACCAAAAAAGTGCAAGTAATATTTTCTTTATTTTCTTACCACTCTATCTATAAAACACATTGTGATGGTCTGAAGGAAGAAGTTATATTAATATGAATCACAAATGTGCACACACACATACACACAGACACTGATCCTGACTGAAAACTTATGTGTGATCTTTCAGCCCCAACAATAGGCAATTATAAAAGCTCTACTAGTCAGTTCTCACAGGGGAAGGCTACCCTTCCCTCTTGCACTTGGTGCACAGCAGTGAGTTACAGGCTCTAAGAGGAGTTGGCATCAAGGACTCAGGGCTCTTTGGTCAGCCATGTTCCTGCGCAGACTTGCATTGCGAGCCCAGGTGGCTGCATTCTCAGGTCTCCTTGTCTGGGCCTTTGGCCAAGGTCCTCTTCAGGTGCCTCAGGAGAGGCCTCCTTCTTAGTGGAAATCTTGAAGATACTTCCCTCCCACTTGAACTCCCCACTATCCCCCTTGTAGCACTTCCTCTTCCACCTCTCCTCAGCCCCCGAGTCCCCAACACTGGTGATGCCATTTATCTGGGGCTGCCTCACAGCGACACAACTTCCATGTCTGTGCTGATTCCCTTGACTCTCTCTCTACATGCTGTTCCATAGAATGAATGGGATAGGACGGGAACGAGCCCTGGCTCCAGTTCAGCCTCTTGCCTATGTTACTGGAATAAGTAATTAGAAGCTTGACTGATATTCTCATTATTTTGTCTTGCTTGATCAACTATTCAGCTCAGCTTAGCTGAGCTTCTCTCTCTTTCTGTTTCTCTCTCACACACACAAACATACACAGATACACATAGAGACACACACAAACACACAGTAGCTGGCTTCGATATTTGTCATTTTAAGCAAAGAAGCCTCCATGGAATGTGTACAAACATCCCGATACGGTATACGGATCCTCCTGTGCTGATTCTCCTTAGTTTTCAGTAGCTTTTCCAATGGAATTCAACTGTGGGAAACCTTGAGGTCTTAGTTGGACAATAACAATTTCCTCACGACTTTCTAACAGATTATCACGCGTCTAACATGAAGAGTTCTGCCTAAAGGCAAGTCTAAGCTGGCTGCGTTCCACAGCACTTTGGGCACACGGCCTCTGTGAAATACATGTAGCCCGTTTTAGGCAAAATCTCGAGCCTGACAAATGACAGGTTTGAATCGAGATTGGAGATCAAATTCTCATTTGACAACACAAGGCATAAACAAACTGTGATGCCCTGTGGAATTGCTGTCATTGAGGAGCAGATTTGCTTCTGATCTTCCTGGTAGACCCAGTGAAACTGTAAATGGATTGATTACATAGTCCTCCTTCTCCAAAAACAGAGAATGTGCTCAGTGCTCAGGGAAAGCCAGGCATCTCCCAGAACTTCCTTCTTAAATAAAGTTTTCACACGTTGCTTTGTAAAGGGACATGGAGCAATGGATCTGCTTTATTGGAGGGGGGGCAACTTTGACACCAAAACGAAAGCAAGCCACCAAGGGTTCACATGGACCAACTTAGAAAGGGCAAAAGAAGCACTTTGAAAATGTTGTGAGTGCTTAGAGCCTTTGGTAATTCCCTGATTTGGAGGATTTTATCCCTTATTCTACCCTCATAATAAGCCATACATTCCTAAAGCAGAGAGCGCCACAGGCTAATTTGTGCAGCCACCAAGACCGTGTGAGTTGAGGTGCTCTTCTCCTCTACTGCCAAGCAGATGGAAAGGAAGGCCTTAGAAATTCAATTATCCAAGAGGAAAATAGATCATTTTTCCTGACCTATAGCCAATCTGGCACAGTCACACATATTCTACTGAATAGCCAAAGTAAGCAACTGATCCTGGGGGTGGGGAAGTGTCCAAGGACCAGCTGGGTCATGCTGTGACTTTACTTTCCTTAGTTTTAATTTCCTCATTGTTGAAATCAAGACTGGAAAATAACGTCTCCATCAGCTGTAGTATTTGGCGATGTATTGGTAAGCCCTTCCTGCAGGAGTTTTCCTGGCCATTGCCACAGGGATAGACCCTGTAGATTTTAAGGGCCATCTCACCGCATTCCTGAGAGTGGGGAATATGAAAAATCTACAATTCCTGGAGGGGTAAGAGTAGCAACTACTGCTCATCCAGCTCTTTCTACAGTCTGGCATTGCGCTATGTGCTTTCATCACTTAGCCTATTTTATTGCTATAAACAGATGAAGACACTATGCTTCAAGGGATTAATAAACTTACCCGAAGCCCTCAGGGAGAGAGAGATGTTTCAGTCCTGGGTGCTCTGACTCTGGAGCCTGTACACTACACTACACCGAACATTATTCTACACTCTGTACTGGCTTTCGGAGAGTAGGTCCAGAATCAGCAGCATCGGCATGACCTGGGAATTTGTTAGAAGTGCAAATTCTCAGGCCCGACTGCTGACCTGCTGAGTCTGTAATTCTAGCAATGTGATTTGAGAAGTCTCTAGATCATTCCGGTGTACACTGAAGTCCGAGAACTCCTTTCCCATCGCATTATTTCTGGGCTGTTGCCTGTGATGCCTTCACTTTAGCGCTACGTACTGAAGTTCTCAGGAGCCCAGACAATGAGCTATACATGGTCTCTAAAGAAATCTTCTCTTCTTCTCAGAGACATGTGGCTTGTTGGGAAAATCCCATTTTCCCAATAAAAAAAAAAAAAATAGTGATCTTTAACTTACATAATGACTCCTATCAATCATGTTAACAACCTCGGCAAAAGGTTATCTTGGTAATTTATCTGTATCAACTGCTTCTCGCTATGACCCAGACATTCAGAGATGCAGTTGCAAATGTGAGATTATGACAATTTGGACAGAGCACAGCTGTCCTGCCAACTGACGGAGGATCAGTTCTTGCAGGACGTGGCCTATAACTTTTTGCGACAGAACAAAGATACCCGAACTATCCTCCAGGACTATACAATTCTAATGTCTAAGAGTTGTAGAGTATGGGCTTGAGGCATTTCATTTATTCAACAATAAGAATACATGAATATAAATATCAAGGAACTTAAATACCTTCGATTGTGCATGTGACTACACAAGTGCCAGTCTACGGTAAGAGCACATCCTCAGCTCCAGAGTACAATTCCAGCTGCACAATGGCTGCCTTGACAACATGTTGTGGTGCGGGACAAAGGTGAGGGACTATGTCAGAATTGGAACTTAAAGTTTTCAGTCACCCTCATGCGATCAAGAGGGAATTACTCAATCTTTCACAACCGCTGTTTATTCATCTAGAAAATTAGAGTTGTGATATCTACTTCACTGAGGTGCTATGATTATGCAAAGCGCTTGTAGAACATAGACATCAAATTTGCTCTCATTTTCTTCTGTAATTTCCTTTCTTGGCTACTAAGATGAGCTTAATACCTCTATAATTTGATCATTAAGATTTATAGCCTGAAATCTGAGTTAAATGGAAGACCTAGAGATTTCGAGCGTACATACGGTTTATGCATGGTAGTGCTAGGTACTATAGGGAAATCCATGTTTCTCTCTTCGGCTACGTTTTTTAAATATAAAAAAATGAAACATATTGTAGTCTATAGTTAATATGGGAAAAAATGAAATTCTTTTTTTTTTAAGATTTATTTATTTATTTTACAGTGAGTGAGAGAGAGCGCACATGAAGGGTGGGAGGGACAGAGGGAGAGAAAGAATCCTAAGGTCAGCTCCCTTTTGAGTGTGGAGCCCTCAATTCCAGGACCCTGAAACAGTGCCCTGAGCCTAAATCAAGAGCTGGCCACTTAACTGACTGAGCTACCTGGGTGTCCCCCGCAAAAAGAAATTCTTTATCACACAGAATAAAATGGTCATGACTCAAAAGAGCTTCATCACTTAGTTACGTATCGAGCCAGAACCCTGAAAAGTTGACGTTAAAGTAGCTGAAGATAAAGTGTAGAGAAAATACTTCTCCAGAAGTAGTTTGGTGAAAATAAAGTTGGTGGGAGTAGAAATATATAATGTGTGCTTAGTGTCTCCTAACTCTAAGTGGAGTGGTTGAGTGGGGGAGCCGTGTTGTCTCCTAATGAGAATTCAATTCGTATCAACAGTGACTGAGTAAACGTATGGGGCCAGGGAATCTAGTCAGTGACTGGGTAAAAGAAGAGAAAACCATCATCCTTCTTCTCTTGAGGCTCAGAACCTAAGACAACAGGCAGGGGAGATCCGCTAGGGGTAACTGTTTAAGGAATATTTTGGGATAATC
Organism: Canis aureus; assembly: GCF_053574225.1. Taxonomy (NCBI): domain Eukaryota; kingdom Metazoa; phylum Chordata; class Mammalia; order Carnivora; family Canidae; genus Canis; species Canis aureus. The sequence continues at coordinate 2,727,365 of NC_135613.1, forward strand.
TCTTGCCTGGATGGAGGTTTGTGCTCTGCAGGCTAACTGGAACGGTGGCCTCCAAGATGCGCCTGGGAGGTATCTGAGAACCATATAGGCAGCTTCCCTACTGGAGGCCTTCTCGAAGTCTTTACTTTGGCCTGGCCAACGCATAATAGCTTCACAACTGGAAAGGCTTAGGTTTGTCTCCCAGATCTCAGCTGAGACTCGTTTTCTTTATTCTTGAAATCTCTGAGCTGGTTTCATCATTCGTAAAATGTAAAGCCCAAAATTTTGGCTAGAATTGCACGTGATGATACCAAGTTTTTTCACTATTGGTTTTACAAATCACACAGTGGAGGTAGTGTCTGAAAGATATTTCCATTCAAAAGGATGTAGATATATTATTTTCTTTCACAATTAAAGGTCATACTATACCGTGATAGTTTGAAAAGTTTACAATGAAGTGTAAACTTCAAACTTTTAGTATGTTATACGTTGGAAGCGTGTAAATATTATATTTCCCTCAAAAATGTTGTTTAAGCATGTAATACTCATTGATGATCACTGCCTGTAATAATGATTACTTTAGTAATTGCAAAATGGTGATTTTAAAAAGTGTATCATTCCTTACACAGTTCCAAGCTGTCATTCTAATCCCTCAGAAAAGTTTCCTCGTTGTCACCTCCCCTTCCTTCCTCTCTTCCTTCTTTCCTTTTGCTTTTTTTTATTATTAAAAAATTAATACAGTTCAAATCAGCGTTCCTGGTGCATTTCAGCTCCGTCCCTGCCTGGGGGCAGAGGGGGCTTCAGTTTCTCTGCCTTTTGTTTTTTTTTTTTTTGTCTGTGATAAACAAGATATAAAAGTTCTAATGCATCAAGCTTTAAACTTCACATTATCCTTATTTTTCCTTGATTTTGATGGATTTGGCATCCTCTCACCTGACTGTGAGCAGAAAGTTCTTGATTCCTTCCAGGCTATGAGGCATACCTACCAAGCACGCAGGAGAGCATGTGGCCGGCAAGAAGCCAAGGGTTCAGAAATAAAGGAGACTTTTGATTTTTGTTTCCAGGCGGTTAAACCCTCCCCTGAAGGAAACTGGGCATATTTGATAATTTTGGATATTGTTATGCATTATGACCTATGATTCTTGTTATTATTGTTGATGTCAAGATGTCCAAGATTTGAACAGTAGTAGCCACTCAAACCAATCTCTGGGTCCTTGTTTGTTCTATTTATTCTAGGTAACCGGAAGTTCTCTGTCTTCTAATTATGCTAAAGAGATGGGCTTGGTTTGTTTTTTCTGTTTTCTTTCTTTCTTTCTTTCTTTCTTTCTTTCTTTCTTTCTTTCAGAATATAAGTTCTGGAGTTTCAAATTTATTTTATGGCCACCATTGCCTCAGCTACTTAGAGTTCCTTGAGTCTGATAGTTTTGCTAGATTTTCTGTTAGTGTTAATAATTCCAGATCAATTTTCCCCTGTACTCAGTACACTTTTAAACATACAAATTCAGATCTGCTTTTGAAGCCCCCAAATTTCCTTGGATTCTAGCTTTAAATATTAGTTTTCATCTACAGCTTTTTCTCCTTCAAGGATAGAAAATCCTCAGCAATCTTTTCTCTCCATCATCGTCTCGTTGCTTTATGCTAATTTCATCTAATTCCTTTTTTTTTTTTTTTTAAGATTTATTTATTCATGACAGACACAGAGACAGAGGCAGAGACACAGGCAGAGGGAGAAGCAGGCTCGATGCAGGGAGCCCGACCCCGGGTCTCCAGGATCACGCCCTGGACTGAAGGCGGCACTAAACTGCTGAGCCACCCAAGGATTCCCTCATCTAATTCCTTTTATGAAATTTTCAGTTGATTCTATTGGAAAATGGACATGTTTGTGATTTTTCTTATACTTTTTTTTTTATTTGTCATTATCTTTATTTTTTCCCTTAAGTTTGGTTAATTTTCGTTTTGCATCTTTCTCTTTTTTGTCCATTTCTCTTCTGAGTCCATAAATCTGTGACCCAACAGAGTGTTTTCCTTTTTACTTTAAAGACATACTGAAAAATATTTAGTTCAAATTGAGACAGTATGATATAGTTCACCTCTATCTACTTTGAGGTGGAGGATTTTTTAGGGAGACCATTTTTCATCAAATGGATGTTTTTCTAGTGTTTAATTTTCTTATGTTAAATTTACACAATATATCTGATTAGACACCTTTGGTTCATTTTAAATGTTTTGTATCATCTTGGACAGGTAGTAACAGGTGATTTGATATTGACAGAGTGAAGAGTTTGGGTGACTTAATAGGTTTCTCAGTTTAAAAGTGCCTCTTTCTTTTGGCCCAGTTGAAGTATAGACCATAAAAACCTAATACTCTTTGAGGGGCACTCGGGTGGCTCAGTTGGTTAAATGTCTGCCTTCAGCTCCTGAAGGGACTCCTGGGGTCCTGGGACTGAGTCCCTCATCGGGCTCCCTGCTCCCCAGGGAGCCTGCTTCTCCCTCCACCTCTCTCTCTCTGTCTCTCATGAATAAATAATTAATTAAAAAAAAAGATATAATACTCTTTGGAAAAGGGGTCACTATTTGTCCCGATTTTGTGGTTTCCTCTTTTTCCTGCCTCTCTCTCTTCTCTCTCTCTCCTCACCAACAAGTCTGCAAATAAGCCCCCCCCCCCCCCCCCCCGCTTCACTTCCACGCCCAATTCTTCCCCATATTGTTTCTTCTGTTCTCACCATTTCAGGGCTACTTTCCTTCAGCCTCATGACATCAAGTCTAAGAATCCACTGATCAGATGTGTTCTTAGTTCCCAGTTGGGGTGGAACTCTTTTGTTCTCCCCTCCTGAGGTGGCTTGTGTCTGTGTTCTGTAGTGACAGATATTGGTGTGTCTTCTCCTAGTTTTACAGTCTCTACCTGACTCTGTTTTGGTGTGGGGGTCTTCAACTGAATGTACTGGTGCTTCATATGTTATTTCCCTACTTCTTATAAGTTGAAGACTGTAGAATTCTCTGTACTCTAGCTACGTGGCAAGAATGGGTGATGAGTTATTTTACTTGCTCTTACTTGCTCTTCCTGGTGATTGGTATGCTTTTTTGGAGGAAATATGAAGAGATTCTGATGGAAGAAGTCTGTGTTATCCTACAGTTTCCAAGTCTGTCCTTTACTTGATTTTTCCTACAGTCAAGTGATGAGCTAGACAGTGAGGATGACAATATTTTTTTTTTTTTGTAAACATGATGACAGAATAATATATGTGAATTTAGTAGTTCAGTCTACACCTGTGTCCTGCTGGAAGTCCAATTCTATAGTTATCAGATACCCTTTTCTTGTAATTCACTACTAAATCATTAAATATCAGTATCATGGAATACTTATGGGAAAACAGCAATGATTGGGACTTTATCTTAATATCATTATTCATTATTTTTCCTCACTGATGGCTTCCTTTGACTCCTTTTAACTGCTTTACTCCTACCCATTTGCAACTACATCCCAATGCCAGTTTAAATGCCAGGGGAATTCTAGTAAATGCTCTCAAAGACAAATGAGTAGTTCCCTAGCTACTCATTTACAGAGATATTCGCATGAAAGAGATGATACTGGAAATTCTAGGTTGCTCGCTACATAGTCTGTAATTAATTAGGGGTAGTCTAAAAAACTCCTTTAAGTTGTCGTATCTGTGAACTTCCTTTTCTCAAGCGAAACCAGAGGGAGCGATGCATCTATCTGAAGCCTTAGTACCAAACCATTAGCTTCAGTGTTTTGTTCTGCTTTGCTTTGTGGCAATGTCACTTTCATCCCACCTTTTGAAATTGTGATTCATTCTCTGTGGCTTCACAATGCCTTTCAGATTATATTCTGAGTACTGTTTTACTGGTTCAAACGTCTGTCTCCTGACTCTAAATCATGATGCGGGTTTCCCTCTGGCTAACTTGTCTTAATATATCTTGGATAAATTCTATCTATGTTTAGATCTGGACAAATATACAACTATGTCACTGAGAGGAACTGCCACTGAGATAATTTTGTTTTCCAGTGGGAACTAAAAAACAATTCATGGCTTCAAAATTCATTAAACATTTATTGAGTACCTGACATGCAAGAGACAATGTATTAGTGGTGAAGATATGATGGTAAACAAGAATGATATGATCTTTTTCTTTGCAGGGATTTCAGTTTTATAGGATAGAGAAGCAAGTCAAAGTTTGTTTATGTTTTTCTTTTTTCCCCCAGTATGATGAGTAACGCTATTAAATGGAAGTCCGGGACACCACGGGAAAGCCTGTATAAATATATGATGAGATGAGAGGGGATCTCTACCTAGTTAGAGAGAATATAATTAGAGACCGGAGGATGTGCTGAAGTTGTGGGTTTACGGGATTGGGGCTTTTATCAAGTTGTCTCAGCCACCTCCAACTAATTGAGCCACCCCAGCTGAGGATCCAAGTAATTGCAGAACAGAGAAAATCCTAAATTCCTAACCAAAATAAAATCGACAGCATAACAAAACAGTTGGTGTATCGTGCACTGAATTTGAAGTACCTTGTAACACAGCAATAGTTAACCGGAACAAAACCTATTAGCTGGGAGTGATATGACACTACAATAAAAAATTTAAAGCATGTGGCATCGACTTTGAAATGGTGGATAGAGGCCAGAATTTTCTAAAGAAGCCTGTTGGGGAGGTTCTAAAGGACCAGGAGGGAAATGCTTTTGGAGACTGGAAAAAAAGGAGACCCTTGCTATGTAGTGGCGGAATGTTTGGCAACACTGCTGCCTGAGGAAATGTGGAAAAGAGAAAGAATGCTCAATAGACTCATGGATCTGGCTAGGAAGTTTGTAGGCAAAACATTAAAACATGGCAATTTGCTTCTTCAAGCTCACTATGTTAAAATATGACAAGAAAAAAAAATGAACCAAAGAAGAAATTGTTGATTTTTTAGGACAATTTAGAGGAATCATAAGGGAATAGGAACTTGTGTGATTCTAAAATAAAACTTCTTTTTATCCGCAGCAAAAGATTCACCAAGTTAAACAAGTATAATTGAGAGATTGTTCCAGGCGTCCCTCTGCATGTATTGGATCTGTAAGTGAATACGCCAGCTTGGATATTCCAAGCACAGCCAAAATAATAGGATGAAGAACCAAGTGATCCAGCGGACCATGAGAACTGAGATCCCAAACATATGGATTCAGCTAATCAAACCAAGCCATCTCCAGCAATGTGGGTCACCTTAGATGAGGACTCACTACGGCACATGGACGAGCCCCCTCTCCTGTGCTCTGCCTGAGGTCCTGAACCACCAAATCACTAGCACACTAAAATGGTTGCTTTATGCCACTAAATTTTGGGGATGGTTTGGATGCAGCCCCAGATAGAAATATACTCCCATTAAATATCTCCATGTAGGGGATCCCTGGGTGGCGCAGCGGTTTGGCGCCTGCCTTTGGCCCAGGGCGCGATCCTGGAGACCCGGGATCGAATCCCACATTGGGCTTCCGGTGCATGGAGCCTGCTTCTCCATCTGCCTGTGTCTCTGCCTCTCTCTCTCTCTCTCTCTCTCTCTCTCTGTGACTATCATAAATAAATAAAAATTAAAAAAAAGAAAAAAATATGTCCATGTAGGTATCACTATGTGTGATGGCTAATTTTGTGTATCAACTGGTCTGGGCCAAGGGGTGCCCAGAGAATCGGATTAAATATCATTTCTGCACGTGTCCATGAGGGTGTCTCTGGGAAGGAATGGCATTTGAGTTAACAACTGAAGAAAGGAGATGTTCCTTGCCAAAGTGGGTAGGCATCACTCGACCCACGGAGGACCTGAATACTATTAAAGATAGGAGACTGAAAACATTCTCTGTCTGACGGCAGGAGCTGGAAATTTAATCTTCTCCTGCCCTAGGTGCTCCTGGTTCTCAGGCCTCCAGAGCCTGTCTGGAAAATAAAACATTGGCTCTTTGGCTCTCAGGCCTTCAAACTATGCCATGGGCTCTTCTGGGTCTCCACATGGTAGACAGCAGATGATGGAACATCTCAGCCTCTGTACTTCGTGAGCCAATATTAGAATAAATCTCATCAGATATTGTTCTCATTCTATTGTTCTGTTTCTCTGAGGCCCCCAATTCACCTGATGAGCCTCAAGACCTAGAGAAAGCCTCATGCTAGAGATACAGAGGTGGAATTCATCACCCCATAAATAATAATTGAAGCACCGAAGGAGGATGAAAAAATGAAGGGTGAGTAGAAGGGAGTAGAAATGATACTAGAAATGATCACAAGAGACAGACAATTAAATAGTTATATGCAAACATTTTACCTACTCTACTAGAAAGATTCCAGATGTTAGAGCTGCAAGGAGGAGAGGATCTCTTCTCTTGTCTGGGCAGATCACAGATGACTGTAAAGAGAAATTATGAGAACATAAGTGAACATATAACTTGAACATAGTTTGAAGGTTGAGTGAGAATTCACCCAATGAAATGGTAAAGAGTAATGAAGCAGCCTGTTCCATGTTCCCGCAGGAACGATGTAGAAAAGACAGTTGGCTCTGCAACAGAATTTGTGCTTCCTCTTTCAAAATCTGGAATTGTCACTGGGAGAAGGTTGCCCAGCAACAAACTATGGTTCCCAGACACATGTCTTGTGACTTCATTCATACCAATGGAAAGTGAGCTTAAGTGATACCTGTCACTTCTGGGCTGGAATTTTTAAAAGTAGGGATTTTTTTGTTTTGTTTTGTTTTTTGTTTTTTTTTGTTTTTTGTTTTTGTTTTTGTTTTTGTTGTTGGTTTGTTTTTTTCCACATTGTTTCTATCCTGGTTAGAAGAGAAATCTGAGAACCCAGTAAATGGAATCAGCCCGGGGCCTGAGTTGCCATGTGGTGATACATCACCTGGTGACCAAGAACATCCTCATTTTACAGTTTCATGAATACAAATAAAATTCTATTTTGCTAAGCCACTGGGATTTTGTGACTTGTAATAGCACCCAACACCATCCTCTCTGAACTTGTACAAACCGTTTTTGGGTAGGATATTAAATAATGTGAACAAGAAGGCATGAGAGTTTGCAGGCAGGGGTTATAGAGGGTCTTATATGTTCCTAATTGAATTTAACACATTTTCTTAAAGGCAAGTGACAGTAAACTGATGTGATCAAAAAATTCTCTTTTGAGGTGGAAGCAGAACATCATTTGATTGTCTTCGATCCCAATCTATCCCTTCCACGAGCACAAGATAGCACTATAACTGGAGCCTATTTGCCTGCGTTTGCCACGTCATTTTCATCTATTTTATTATTGTTTTGCAGACAGTGCACATGTGAAGGAGAGTGAGAGGAGAAGTATCATTTTTAAAATGCAAGGGAACATACGGTGAGCTTCTAATAACCCCCCAGATCCACAGGCTTATCTGCTGTTGAGGCTGGATTCATTCAATGGTGAAACAGTAGTACTTTTCCCCCCACTGAACTTATTACCGTGTGTCTCACACTGTGAAGAAGTAATGAGTGAAACGTAACCATTTGATATCTCTATTGTGCGTGTGTGTTGGTAAGCGTAAAGAAGGAAGGGAGAAGACCTTCAAGTATCTGAGCTATATTTTTTACAATAGGACACATTACATAACTATTTCTTGTTGAACTGTAATTATAACAGAGCCACCTTTATAAACACGGATACGGGGGAAACTAATTAGGCGCAGACAATAAGCAAATATTATTCCCTTAATTAGATCTTCTTCTACTGGAAATCCTGCTTTGTTCCTGCTACTCCAGTGTGAATGACATTTGAATCATAACAGTGTCTCACAGAACGGTCTTTCAGGGATGAAGAAGACAGGCGCGATGTCACAGTCAATGGATGCCTTTTCAAATCTTTGCTAATCTGAAGTCAATGAAATGCAGTCCCCAAAACAGCTGCTTTTGCTGATTTGTATACCCGCATAATTAGAGCCGAAAGTGTTCACTCTGCACATTTTTAGTATTCATATATTTTGATAGTTCTTTTGTCACGTATTATTTTTACAGAGCTGGTTACCCTCTCCGAGTTGCAGTGCTCAAGGTTGGGTTAGGACGAGGAACAGCCAGGGCAGGTGCGATGTGATGATTTGCCGGTTCTGACCTCCCTCCCTCCCTAAGTACCTCCATCTCGGTCTCTCTCCCCACGCCCGTTCCTCCCTCTCCCTTCCCTTCTCTCTCTTTCCTCTCTCTCTCTCGTGCCCTCTCTCAGTGTTCCTGTTCAGCACCTATACTGTAAAAGAAAGAAGAGGAGAGAAAGATCTGCTGCCAGGGTCGTGTTTGGTGTGAGATGCAGTGATGGGGACGGAGACCAGGTTCTGGTCCTTTACCAGACACCTCTCTCTAAGCCTCGAAACAGCCTTCGGGGACACATGCTCTGACATCTGCCATACATGTGTGAGGGCAGTGGCCATGTCCCGTGCATAATAAACACACGTTTCATTGTGAGACCCGAAGGCAGAATCATGCCACCTATTCTGATTAAAATTGGATCAAACAGGCATGGATCAACAAGCATCTCAGGTCCTCTGTGAGCAAAATTAAGATAAACAATGTTAAAGCAAGATTTTTCTATCTTAAAGGATGAGAGACAACAGCCATTTTTACCTGATACTCATATATTGGAAACTAAACCTCATATGAATTTACACTTATGTCTCAGATCTCAGCAAAAATATGTAAAATGATCCTGAAATTCACAGAATAATTCCTACTTTTGTTTTACCTTAGTAGTGCTTGGTTGGTTTCATTCAATGAGTATATGTCTAGCAAGTTTCAGTGGTGGGAACTGAATGCATCTGAGAATGAGACCCAAGCTAATAGACTCCATAAATATAAAAATATATATATATATATTTTTTAATTTTTACCTAAATATTTTGAGGTACACAGTTAATATCTATAAAGCTGTTACAATAAAATGCCAGGTAGTCGTACTGATGATAAATTGCAATGTTTAAAATGTCAAGTGGATTTCTTGGCACAGAGTATGCATTAAATAAATAGGCTTTTATTTTTTTAAAAAAATTAGCCATCATTCTAGGGCCTATGATAGATATAAAATTAAGTAGGATATAGTAAATATGTACTGTTGAAATTTTTATTTCATAATTCTGACCTAAAACTGTCAGGTCCATATAGTTTGACCTAAAATCTAGCCTCCCAGAGCTGAAAATCTAATGGGAATGAGAATAGCATTCACAGAGAAATAAATTATTAATATCTAGCTAGTATGACATTGTAATACAGTAATACATACTATGGAAATATAGGCAGAGAATATGTGAAATCTATCTGGGATGAGGTTGGATTTGAGGAGTTTCATATAAAAGGACTTTCAATATTGCGAAGAGTTTGTCAGCTGGAGAGAGAGAAAGAAAAGGAAAGAGAAAAGTAGTGAATTTTTCAAGAAATGACAATAGAAATTCTTCCGAGAGTGTATTACGCTACTTCTGTGAGCAGTAAAATATATTCTTCAAAAACATGCAAATAATTTACAGATTATATAGATGGATATACTTTAAGCTTAATGCAGCTGAACTTTGGAATATTTGGCTGGTGGCACACCTTAAAGTAATAAGAAAACGTTGGGTTCAAATACTGGTCATGCCGTAACCTACCCTATTATATTTGAGCACATACTTAGCCTCCCTTACTAGGTCTCCTAATCATTCAAGTGTAGGTAATCAGGTCTATCTTACAGTGTTTTGGAAAGAGTTCAATATGTTGCTATATCAAAAATACCTAATTGGATGCCTGGAATAGTCACCATCAATAAATTGTAATTCTCTGTCTCACATAATAGGTGGAAGACTGCGTCCCTTACAGATGGAGATAATTAATTCTACAGGAAATGTTCAACAAGTAATATTTGTTTTACTGTTGAAATAATCCTTGCCATATTTTCAGGCTGCTACGGTTTCCTTGTATTTTTTTTTTTAAATCTTTATGTGGTTTTAACACACCCCTCTTCCCCAAATCAGAGTTTTCCTATAGCAGTCCCAATCATGGGTTTAAGAACAGGAATTATTTTGGGTTCTTAATGAAATCTATGTTTAAGTAGCTTCATTATAACCATTCTCAGGATCTTCTTACCCCTAGTAAGTGTGTATGTGTTTCTTTCAAATAATTCAACAACAACAACAACAACAAAAACCAAAAACCATCATCCAGAGGCTCCTGGGTGGCTCAGTTGGTTACACATCTGACTTGGCTCTGCCCTCAGCGGGGAGCCTGCTTCTGCTTCTCCCTCTCAGTCTTCCTTTCCCTCCCCCTCTCCCTGCCTATTCTCTCTCTCTCTCTCAAATAAACAAATAAAGTCTTTAAAACAAACAAACAAACAAAGAATATCATCCAGCCTCTTTAAGTGGGTAGGGAGAAATGATCTTCAAAGTGTTGAAGGACAGGATGAGAAGCCCTGTGACCACATGACCGTGGCAAGGCTCAGAGCAGATATCAGAGGTTAAATCAAATTATTTACTGAGTACTGCATCCCAGGACCTGGGGTCGATATTGTATTTATTTCTCATTATACGTATACAAGGGTATTATTTTTACCCCAGTTTAAGTGATAAGGAAAGTGAGGCTCAGGAAACAGGCTTTACTGATTGTAGGCCTAAGTGTAAAAGTACAAGTCAGAGACCACAGAGAGAGCTTCCCATCTGAGCTGGCAGTGTGACCTGTTTCCATACAGCTCTTTCTGAAGCTCAGTGGCAGTGGGGAAGCCACGGTGGAAGAAATTGGGGTGGTTTGGGAATATTTAAGAAACGCACACAGAGCCTGTTGAGTACTGGGTGACGTACCTCATGCAAATCTCATTCCAGAGGTTGGGGGACTCCTTGTACCTTCTAAACAAGACACAGTGTGGAACACAGCTATCCAGATCCTAAAAGCACACTACCAGTTTACACCGTGATGTGCATGGGTTGCTCTACTTTCAAAGGTAAGTTTGCAACCACTTAACACAGGTTCTATTTGGGGAAAAAAAAAAAAAAAAAGATAAAGGATTAGAAAAATGCATTTCAGGTCACCAGAATCTTAAACAAAAGGTATTTGCACCATTTCAGGTCTATATGCTTGTGGGTGAAAGGATGGGAACAGGAGCTGATGAGTCCTAAATATGCCCTACGTACTACATGGGTTCTTCATGCATGTGCTACATGTTCGATTTCCTCCATAGGTGAGAAAACTGAAGTTTAGATGATTTACAGAAATGTTATAAAACATGAAGTAATAAGAGAAGAATTGGGACTTTGGTCTGACTCCAAAACCCACGCACTTTCTACTGCTCAATGTTGTTGTAGCAGGCTTTTAAAAAAATGTGTCTTAAATAGCTTGCTTTCTTTCTTTCTTTCTTTCTTTCTTTCTTTCTTTCTTTCTTTCTTTCTTCTTTCTTTCTTTCTTTCCCTTTCCTTTCCTTTCTTCCTTCTCCCCTACCCCTTTATTTTTTTCTGTCAACAAATATTTATTCAACATCTACCCTAAGGCAGACACTTTTCCTAGAATACATATAGGTACGTGGATACGCCTCAACCTCTTATTTCTCAGCACTCACAGTCTTACTAGGAACAAGACATGTAAATACCATATTAAAATTGATGTAAACGCAAATGGCACATGGGGCGGAGCTGATGAATGTGAGGGTTTTAGGTGATGTTTGAGCAGGGTCTTGGAGGACAGTGTGAATATTCCCAGGGACAAGGACATTCCAAACACAGGGAACACCGGCATGGTAAAGAAGAACACGGAGCCAAAACTGGCCTGGGAGACATAAGGTTGGGATATAAATGCAGCCTGTCTCCACTCTCAGCGGGTCTTCCCACTGCCTCCTGCTGCTCTCATCTATTTTCTTGCTTTGCAATCCCCTGCGCTCCCAAACCTGCTATTACATCCCCATTCCCCCTCCTCCACCTCCTCACCTCATGTCCACAACACATGGGTACGTGAGACAAGCGGGTGAGCAAGTTGCAGACTGGTAAGGGGAGAGGTGTGGTGCAGGAGAGAGGGTGAAGGGCACAGGAATGACAGGCATGGGGGCCTGGAAACCCCATGACTGCCTTCCTTCACCTTGAAACCTTTCTTGCTGTTCCATGGCCAACATCATGTTTTGCCAAATGATTTTGACTGATGGCATCCTTAGTGCTGATTCAAAGAAAATATATAAAGCCGTCAAGTTCCCTAAATGAGAGAAAAAAAAAAAAAACCTCACAGATTATTTACAAAGGAAAAAGAAAATGTTTGAAAAAAAAGATCTTGGAAAAAAAAAAGATCCAATCAAGATCTTAATTCATAGGCTCTCCTTAAGCAATCACCACCAGGTGATGTTAATTAGCATGAACAGTTCACAGATGTTACCCTACAAGGATGAGAAAAATAAAATGCAGCTTCAACATAGCTGTGTGTGTTTCACCTACACGTCTCAAAATATGCCACTTTTAACTTGGCTTTATTTAGTGTCTGATGTGTTAATTATGAAAACCATTGCGATTATCTGGAAAATGCTCTTTTCTCCCTAAATATAAGTACACAAAGAGTCATCCAGCCAGCCATTATTTTGTACTTTTATGTGCATATTCATTTCCATGTGGTAACTGTCAAATGAGCATCTACGGTGCACCAGACACTGTGCCTGGTGCTAGGACTATGGTAGTAGAATAAAAAAACCCAGTTTGGCTTTTATGGGCTTATAGTCTTATTAGGAGAGAAAGTCATTAATTAGATGTTATAATAATTAGATGATTGCAGTTTTAATGTCCCTGATGGAAGAAATGTATAGGGTGGTATAAAAATATGTGAACACAGAAACCCGATGATCTAATCTATTCCATAAGAGACTGCTCTGCTAAGGTAGGAAAACCTGAGATTAGATCAATAGATAAAACAGAAAAAGGGTGATTGCATGAATTCCAGACCAAAGAAAAATTCTGTGCAGCAGTTTTTTAAAAAAATAACAAAAACCCTGCAAGGTTTGTGTGACTGGAACTCAGATCAATTGGATCACAATGCTCATGTGAAACTGGAGAGTAAAAGGACCTTGAAAAGCCTGCTAAAGAGTTGGTGTTGGAATCCTTTCCAAATATCCTAAAGTATTATAAAGCAAGGGCATGACTTGATTCAAAGAAGGCTGCTAACTGGACAAGAGAGAAGCTGTGTCTTACGTGATAGGAAAGGAATCCAGAGTGGGTGACTTGAAGACTACCAATGTGTGAGGACTTAGACACTGGCAGATTTGGGGAATTTTCTCTGAATAATGTTATTTTAAATTAATTATCTAAGGACGTATTTCCATGCTTATCAGATAAGGTGACAAGTGAAACTGTAGCCTGCAACAGAGGCTGTTGTAATAATACCCAAGGGAGGCAAACTCACTAGAGAGAAGACAATGGGTTTTATCTAGGAAAATGTATCTGGGCTCATAAGAAATATGAGTAGAAAGGAGTTGACAGTTCTTGCACTTGTTCATGAACTGGTTGAAGCCCGACAGTGTTCATATCATGCCTTTCCTACCTCGCGTGTTCTTAGGTACGTGGACGCTATGTCCAGAAGTTAGCGAGTAGTACAAAAACATCAGCAGTATAGATGACACAGTTAGCAACTGTTTTCCTAAATGGGGGTGTCACAGGTTGTTCTCTATTTGAACCAACCGATCACTGGCTACCCTAACGACCCTTATCTGGAACTTGGATGTGAAACTCCCACGTTTTCCAAAGCACGGTGCCGGTCATGATTTAAATGGAAGAGTTCTTTGGTTTTCGTAGACATAGCATTTAACTAATATTAAATCAAACAGTCATTCCCATTTGGATTATATTCCACTCTTGATTAAAAGATTGTGTCAATGATGAAAACATGTCTCGTCACCTAGCGTTTTCTAAACTGCCTTTATACAAATTTCTATGTTGATAACAGGTGTCCAGTTAAGAGCATTCTCAGAGGCATCAATGTCCCATGGGAACATAATCACACTGATTTCCTTTTATTGCATTAGTATTGATGGTGTTGCTCTATTTCTGTGAATGATACTGATTTTGCATCTATGGTAGTTCCATAGATGTAAAGTAAAATAATAATTTTTAAAAATTAAATATAATAAATTCTAAGTAAAAACAAATGCATTAAATACTTTAGATAAATGATATATATGACCAGCAGATATAGCAAATATAACGACAAGGTAAAGAGATGATAAAGGTTGGGAAAGATTTATTTTAATAGATAAAGAATATAATCTTTGGGATTTTTAACATGATTTCATGATTTCACTAATTGTGTGACCCAGGGCAAATCATTTAACGTGAGTCTCAATTTCCAATTCTCTATTATAATGATTCTGACCTCATGTGCATAATACGAGGGGTAAAGAAGTGGAGCATCTAATCAAAACCTAGTAAAAGTCAATATAGTTGACAACAAATAGATAACGGAGCTATATATGGCATCTAGCCTATACCAAGAAAGATGAAAAACAGCAATGAATCCTTTGGGTTTATCTAAGGCACATAATACAAAAGAGGAAAATATTTTTTTTTTGGGGGGGGGACAGAATCAGCACCAGATGCAACACAATTAAACTAAACAGTCCCTAGTGCTTACAAGAAAATCCTCACTCACAATTACCCAAACAAATCTATGCACTTAGAAATCCGGAGAGTTTTAAACCAAAGTGCATATCTCTTTAGGGTCTCTTAAACTATTTTTATTGCTTCCTAAATTGTATACACCCAGCAACACCAGTAATACACATCAGCAAGACTGCTACCAGAAATTCAGATTGTTCCTACCATCTACCAACTCTTCAATCCAGCGGGGATCGGGGGCCACTGTACACCACATACTGAGAGATGAGATGGTGAAAGCAGAGCAAAGAGCGCTGGCACTGTCCATGTCCTCACAGAGACTTGGATTTTCCCGGCAGCATGTATTTGGTTAAGTATTAAGCATTCTATGACCAAGAAAATCCTGCTTAATATTCAAGGCCATTTAATTCCTCCATTTGTTCATTGAGTGGATTAGTGAACAAATTATGGATTTAACAAACAGTACGTACACACAATGTGGCAGGCAGATTGAGGGTCATTGGGATGAAATGATGAGAGATCTGGATTCTAGAAAGGGACCTGATGGGTTCTGAATTGCAAATATAATACCATAGGAGCAAAGGTGAGAGAGGGATTAATCTCCACTTCACGTTCACTTTCAGATGGCCACGGCATGTACTGGCTTTTGTCTCAGATGGAAAAGCCTTTTTGACAGGGTCTGAGCTAAGCCTTAGGCTTTCGGGGTTGAGAGCCCCAAACTCCTATAACCACTCTCTTCTTTAAATTATTAGTATGTAAAAAAAATAAATTATTAGTATGTGCAAAAATTGAGGTACATTAAATCAAAGAAATATGGCGATACATTTTCTTAATAATAGAATCCCAACGAATGCAATAGATTCAGGTATACTATGGTAAGGTCATTCTATATTTCAGGTTCCCCCCAAAATTATAGACCCTCTCTCCCTCCAGTTGAGTTCAGGCGGTGTATCATATGTAAATGGGCATCCAATTCTTCAGGCTATTATCCTAGTCTCTAAAAATAAGGGTGAGATCCTGCACGGCCCTAGCTTTGGCTCCAGCTCCACATTCCACACCAGGTGTGATCCGTGCCGTTTGCTACTGCTGTTTCTATTACTGTTCACATTTCTCCATTTTCAACAGTTGAAATCCCAGTCTCTACCAATGTGGTCTATTCCTATGGAAGTCCTTGGCCACCTGGGAGGTTCTTTTCTTTTTCTTCTTCTTAAAAAAAAAAATTATCTATGTATTTATTGTAGAAAGAGAGAAGACAGAGAATGTGTGTGGGAGTGGGGGAAGGAACAGTGGGAGATGGATAAGCAGAGTCCATGCTGAGCACAGAGCCCATCACAGGGCTTGTTCCCATGACCCTGAGATCATGACCTGGGCCAAAATCAAGATTCGGATGCCCAGCCAACTGAGCCACCCAGGCACACCTGGGAGGGGATTCTTTTCGTGATAAAGAAGAAAAAAATATATACTTTATCTCATTCAGGTTGTGCTTGAATATTCTCCATTATATATTTTATTTACTTTTGACCAAATTTTAAAAATATATATAATAAAATAAATTTAAAAATTGTATTTTATATATATAATGTATATATAATTGTTCCACTAAATACTTAAATATACTATTTAATATTTTAAATAAATTTAAAAATTGTATTTTATATATATGATATATATATCACTGTTTAGGTGCATTGCAAGCCCTCTATAACCCAACATCTTTTTGCTTTTCTGCATTTATCGTGTTTGAGAGCATTTGAGAAGATTCCTAACATTTTACCTCCTTCTTCCTTTCTGTGGGCTACTTCTGAAAGATTACTTCCCAGTGCACTATTTTAGTATATTACTCAACATGAACACAAAGAGCTTAAGATATGTATTAGAAGATCGACAATCCATGAACTTATAGGAACTATCTCAACATAAATATTATAGTTCTATAAAATCCTGAATATTTATAACACAGGTGTATAATGCCCAGTTTTAATCCATTTCAGATCCTCAACTGTTAAAAAGGAATAAAATTCAGAACTGTCAGAGGACAAGGAAAGAAATGCTACATTTTAGAACTGGACCTCGTATCTTCCTGCACATTTCTTTTCCAAACTTGCTTTTCCTCTCTGCCTAGATAGTCAAATAATTCCCTGTATTTATAGGATACTTGTAAAGCACTTAAAATGAAACAGTATGTAAATTCACACTAAATAATGCATAGTGCTTACAGGAATCTGTTTCCCCACTCGCTACAGCCATCATCACATACAAGGAAAAGGAGAAGGACAACTTGAAGTAAAAAGCAGCTGCATGTTTTTTAAAAGCTAGGATAAAAAAAATGTGCATTTTTAATGTTGTAGACTTATATATAGCTAGAGGCTGTATTTATTTCATTTAACTCACTTAATTCATGTCTATATGGAGGGCAAGTTAAAGTTTTAGAAGAATAATCAATTTAATGGGCTCCTGCTTAATATGCTTTTTTCCAAAAATGTAAAGTGGAACACAACTTACCTTAATGAAATGAATCAATTAGAGCAAGTTCTTGATATAAAATTTGATAAGGGCTTATTATGAATAGTTCTTTGGTGCCACTGCAATCTGACCTCCTCTCTGGGTTGAGGGAGTAGGATGGAGCCCTTTCTAAAAAGTGAATGTGCAGCTGTACCTGGTTCGATCCCTCACTCTAGGAACACTGGTTGAGTCCCTGTCATGTCCCAGGTAGTGCATGTGAAATTTGGGATTTATGAGGAGTAAAACTGAACACATTCCTTGATCTCTTGATGCTTACACTCCAGCGTGGGAAAGACATTTGGTTAAGTGTTCACACATAGAAATATGTATGTGTGTATATATTAGAGCAGTGCTCTAAATGAGAGAAAGGCAGTTTTCTAAGAATGTATAACAGTACCTTTCTGACATCAGGGGTCAAGGAAAGCATCTTCAAATATGTGACTTGGACTGAGGCCTGCAAAATGAGTAGGAGTTAGCCTGATGAGGGGAGATGGTTAAGGATAGTTTGGTATGCTGAACAAGAGCCCCATCTATGGCCACACAGGAATTCCTGGAATCTGTTAAAAAAACAACAACAACAAAAACAAAAACAAAAAACAAAAAAAACCACCACTATAGTTGGCAAGGAAGACTTATGATTAAGTTTAAGATCTTGAGATAGATTTTCCTGGATTGTCAGGATGGGTCCAATGTAATCAGGAGTTCCCACAAGAGGAGGCAGGAATGTTGGAGTCAGAGTCATAGGGCTGTGATGACAGGTTGTGATAACTGGTGGAGGCACTGCAATGGCATTGCTAGCTCTGGGGAGGGAAGAGAGCCATAGGCCAAGGGATGCAGGCAGCCTCTAAAAGCTAGAAAAAGACAGGGAACAAGATTCTTCTCTAGAGGCACCAGAAAAAGTGCCTTCCCAGTACCTTAATTTTGAGGACTTCTGACCTCCGGAAGGATAAGAAAATACATTTCTGCTGTTGGAAGCCAAGAGGTTTATGATAATTTGTTATAGTGACAATAAGAAGCTAATACAAATGAGTTCTAAAAGGCAGAAAATATATTCACACAAAGGGACCTCTTTGTGAAGAGACAGAGCTTTATATATTTGAGGAATTGAAAGAGAGCTGAATGGCTGAAGCACCGAAATCTAGGACAAAAGGGAAATAACAATGTTAAAACTGTACAAGATATTAGAAACCATCTATTTCAGAACCTTGTTTAATGAATGAAAATATGATTTACCTAAGACCACTGAATCCATTAGCAATTCACCAAGATGAGAAAACTCCAGATTTGGAGTTTTTGAGTGCAATGCATTTATCAATTCAATCATTTATAAAATATTGGTTGACTGCTAGGATAGGGCATGGTGGCTGAGGATATAGAGAATCAGGAAGCAATCAGTACAGGTGCTGACGCACGGCCTGTCTCTCCAATACCAGTGTGCCTCTCGGTCATCTTCGCTGTACTGAGTAAACAGCATATCTCAGAGGGCCCATATCTGGAACCTGCCAAATGTCTCAGATAAAATTTGTCAGTTAAGCAAAAGTTATGTTACTTGTTTTAGTTTGTGCTTGGCATGTTTATGTAAGGCTGTTGATGGAATATAGGGAATAGGGACTCTGTGCATAAGGATATATTATATGTTGAGTATATGTTGATCTATACAAGGCATGAGCTCTAGGAACCACATTGGGAATATAATGCAATGACGACAAGTTCAAACAACATTGAATCCACACAATTTCCTTACAAAGGGGGTATGTCTTAAAAAGTCTACATTTCTAGGGCATTATCTGAAAACCTCACCAGCTATTTCTAGCTCTGTGATAGAAGCTCAGAGGTCTCTGATTCTGGTTTTCTCTTAAGTAAAATAAAAATGTTAACAGTATCTTCCATAGTGGTGATAGGAATTGAGTAAGTTCCTATTTGCCAAATGTATGTAATTTACGTAGCAATCTGACAAAGAGTAGCATTCCATAATCACTTGTTGAATGCATTAAAAGATGAATTAATGGATGAAGGATGTGTGTGTGTGTGTGTGTTTGTGTGTGTGTGTGTGTGTGTGTGTGTAGTCTAGAGATGTAAGTGGGAGTTTTTGTGAGTTTGCTGGAACATAGCAATTGTGAACTGGGAATCAACTGATGCTCGAGGTAGTTGAAAGTCCTGAGTTCCACGCCTGTCCCAACCGCAGTCTAGGGGAGGTTATGCTAACCTCTATGAACCTCAGTTCCTTCATTGGAGAAGTGGAGATACCAATCTATGCTCTGCCCCCTCCTGGGATCATTTTAGGGATTAAGTCACATAGTTACAATTTTTCTAATTCCTCTTCTGATAAAATCATAATAAAATAGAGGGATTATTGTAAAGTCCTTGACATCAATGTTAGTATTCAAGAACATTTTGTTTGACTGCATTGTTATTCCAAAGCTTTAGCATTCTAGCTTAGTTTAGAAACTATGCAAGATCTGCTCATAAGCTGTTACTAAGATGCTGTGTCCACCATGAGTTGTAAGCCCATCCAAAGGGAAGTGAAAATACATTTGTTTTCTCAGAAAAGCATGAACCACACACTTTGAGGTTGTGTACTGTGCATACAGTATGATCTTCAATTTCTACACTTTCAGTCTCTTTAACTGATATCTCCAATCACACCCACAGATATCATTATAAGACCTTTAGGAATGACAGAGCAGATACCTTCTAAGAGAAGACATCTCTTGCCTACGATTTCCCCTTTGTTGTCTGTTGGGAGTCACAAGTGTTGACATCTGAGAGCTGAAACATGCACTTAGGGAGGTTGTGACAACGTGTTTCAACGTGTGAGACTCTGCAGAGGTATTTGGCATAAACAGTGTCTAAATTGTATTTCATAGCAATCTATAGTTTGTCAATTGCAAATAAGACACAGAAGGGAGAATCATAGCCTTGAAGTAAAAAGAGATCTGTGAACTCTCAATTCTGTGTCCTAAAATTAATAGGCTTTGGACATGGGGCAGATAATTTTCCTTATTGGGTATCAGTGTCCTCCTTTGCATAATATAATACTGGGAATCTCCACAGAGATTATGGTTTATAACCTAATAATCTATGAGTATGATTCTGGCCCATTCTAGTGGAAGAAACACTGATATACAAGTAATATGTGAAAGCCTAAATACTGTAGTCTGGTAGACTAGAGTCTCAATCCCAAATTTGCCACTTTTTTTTTCCACCACTTTTCAGTTGTGAAAGTAGAGTAAATTACCACATTTATTTGCAGATTAAGAAAATTAAAATCAAGTGGGAACAACTTACCTATATCATAAGTTTACTGAGAAGATTAAATGAAAAATAATATGTCAAATGACTGTCACAGGAATCTGGTAGAAAGGGAGCCTAAGTTGACCTAAAACCCTCCAGAAATAAATCTTTAGACAACTTAGATGATAGGTAACAACAATCAAAAATGTGAATGCATATCTGAGTTCAATCATAAAACAAATCCTAAGGAAGTAAGGAGTGAAGAGGAAATAACAGCATTAACCACATGATTTAGCATTGTGGCCGTCCTCAGAGGTAGTAGTAGGCTATCACAAGAAGGAGGGGGATGGGAGGAAAAGAAGGAAGAGGAGGAGGATTGGGAGGAGAGGAGAAGGATGAGGGGGAGGAGGAGGAGGAGGAGTGCGACAACATCTTGGACCAGAAAGTTTGAAGAAATGAAATACATGAAATAGATGTAAACTATCTTTACATCCAATGTTGACATTTTTCAATTGCTTCACTTAGTAAAAGGGAAAAATTCCATCTAACATACAGGAAGATGGCAAAGCATCTTGTCTGTTTCTACTTGAGCTCTAGGAAAACATATATACATGTATATATACACACGTCTATGCACGCACGTGTGTGTGTATGCACACACACACACACACACACATACACCCCATATCCTCACTTGAGAAATAGAGTGGGTTTATGCTTTAATGTACACTGCCCATATGGTCCAGGCTGCAAGAGTTAAGAAATTAGCATAAAACGTGGTCCTAGACTGATG
Source organism: Canis aureus (assembly GCF_053574225.1). Taxonomy (NCBI): domain Eukaryota; kingdom Metazoa; phylum Chordata; class Mammalia; order Carnivora; family Canidae; genus Canis; species Canis aureus. The sequence goes on from NC_135613.1 coordinate 2,748,453, forward strand.
ATAATTTTAGGTTGCCTGATACAACAAATGTAAACCTCACTTAAAGTTCACTCTTATAAAGAAAGTTACGTTGTTTCTCACAGAAAAAAAAAAAAAAAAAAAAAAAGCCCTGTGTAGATGAGCGCACAATCTCTCATTACAAAACAGATGAGATAACCATCTGCCATAAGTGAGGATAAACACATATAACATATTGGAGGATTAGAATCTCAAGAATATCAGATAATAGAAATATTTCTAGCAAAAAAGACTATAAAATAGTATGTTAAACTTTTAAAAGGAATAAAATTCATTTATAAAATAATTCTAAGAAAAAAAGAGGCAAATAAGTCGTGGGAAAAAAATTAAATGCAGCAAACAGAATAGATCTAGCAAAAGAGACAAATAATAAGATAGGATATGTATTTGAGTAAATTATACTCAATATAGCACAGTGAAGTAAAGAAAAGGGAGATTTGAAATATTATTAAAAGATAAGGAGGAGAGAATAGAAGCGCCCCACACACATCTGAAACAGAATTAGAAAGGATGAATAGAGAGGATGGCACAAAACATGTTGTCCTAAGTACAATGTCTCTTAAATTTATAATCTTCCAGCACTATGAAATATATATATATATACCTTCATGTGTACAGATATCACAGATCCTAGCCAGACTTTAAAAGAATATCACAAGGTATGTCACGGTCAAACTGCAAGATGTCAGAGACTTGGGTAAGCATATATCCTTTCTCTCTGGCTGCTTTTAAGATTACCCAAGACAAATACAAGAAATTAGAAATAACAGATGTCTTCTCAAAGAGGAAACACTTGGTGGACTTTTCTTTTCAAAGCTAATGGCAAAACAAACTTCTAGCTTGGAATTCTGTACACCAGGTTAACTCTTATACAAGAGCAAGGGTGAATGACATGTTTTTAAGGCAATGAGTGAAAAGTTTAACATTCATATATCTCTGTTGTAAAGTACACTGAAGGAATTACTTCGGAGAAAAGGAAAGAAAATCTGAAAGTAGGAAATTGGATGGGAGAAGCCATAAGACCTTAAAAAAAAAAAAAAAGCAAACTATGATCATCAGCCATAGTGGTCAATACATATGGATGTCTGTTATAGTATTTTATTCCATATTTGTTTTAATAATAATAAATATAAAAATGTGAGTTTTCTCATCCAGATATCTTCTCAGGTATTAACAATAAATTATATTCTAACCTTATTGCATCTGATAAAAATATCTTCTCAGGTATTGACAATAAATTATATTCTAACCTTATTGCATCTGATAAAAATATGAACTATATCCATAAATTCTAGGTACCCCATGTTCATTTAGATTAAGCCATGGTCTCCCGTGGAGACCTGGGAAGGAGGGTGTGCTTACTGATACTGATGAAACTATATGCTAGAAACCACAAGAAGGAAGAGATAATAATATAATGGCTGAATAAGACCTCCAGTTTGTAACTTCCCTCAACAGTAATTTGATATCCATCCATGGAGACAAGTGCCTTTGTGAAAATCTCATCATCATTACAAGGTCAGAAAGAGAGATGCTATGAAACTCAGGATTCCAGAGACAGTTGGAAAGAAAAGTGAGAATATCGAGGTGGATTTTTAGGAGTACCTAGAGGGTCAGAAGAAGATACAGAGAGAAAAAGAATGCACACTAGATGATGAGTCTGGAGAACAAACATGGCACTCCATCTCTGCTGATAACTAATCTTAGGCAACCTCTTAGATTAGATATTGGGATGATACAAGAGAGAAGATGAAGCAAGTGCTGCATCATAATCCCGTTGGTGGTGAAGCAGCTCCTCAGGCATATTCCTTTACCCATGCAACAGATATCTGGCTGTTACAGATTGGAGCCAAAAATGTACGGATCACTTTGACACTCAAAAGCCATAGCAGTGGTATCCCACCAGTCTTTCAAGTCGTTGTAGGTACAAAATCCAAGGCCTGCAAGCCAGTTCATGGCTCTCCCATTACAGATGCTGCCCAATACATCAGGGGGGTTGCAATAACTCAAACACATGATTCCACATTTCTCTTAGCTTTGTAGAAGGAAAGGAAACAGTGCCATGGGAAAACAGATCCAAGGTCATTTTTCATTTTTCCATGCATATCTACAATCAACTTGAATCTAATGTTGATCTTGTACTTCTAAAACTTGTACAACACATTAGATGAAATAAGAGCCACCAGAGACCTAGAAGAAAATTACCGTAACCTCCAAGACCAGATCAGAAGACAGAGCATCACTCTGCTGCAACAATTAGTATTTTTTTTTTCCAGTTTGTTAGGGAGGAGGACATAGAACTTTGTATCAGAATTCTGCTGTATTTTGGTTATGGTATACCACTTTACAAACATCTATCCCTCTGGGAAACTATGGCTCTCTCTGCGATTCTTTTTTTTTTTTTTTTTTTTTTTTTCTCTCTGCGATTCTGATACTGTAGTGTGGTTTTAATAATTCTTGCCAATCTCTCTCTTGTCTTATGCATTTCGAAGTTCCAAGGTTAAAAACTCTGCAAACAGCCTGCAATGTGTAACAGGAATGGGTAAACATTACTGTATAATCAATCTTTATAGGGCAGTGATTCATATATCTCAGTCACATCTCTATTCCTAACACACAGCTGAACGCCAAGAGCACTGTAGGTGCCCAATATTCATTAAATAAATAGCGTACGTATATATAACTTCATGCTACTCAAATCAGAGTCGGTGCGAAAGATCAAATGAGACAATACTGGCGGATACAGCTAGCCTAAGATCTGGGATACAGAATATTTATTAGGTTCCTAGTGCTACCATTACAGAGAATCGTAAACTCGGGTAGCATAACATAACAGAACTGTGTTCTCTCAAACTCTAGAAGGACAGAAGTCCAAAATCAAGGTATTGGCAAGGTTAGAAGGCTCCGAAGGAGATTCTATGTCTCTCTCCTAGCTTCTGGTTGTTGCTGAAAATCCTTGACATTCCTTGGCCTGCAGGTGTACAACCCCAATCTCTGTCTCCACTGCAATAAGTGTACCTGTGTCTTTTTTTTTTTTTCTCTCTCTCCTTATATGGACACTAGTCAGGTTAGATTAAAGGCCCACCCTACACCAGTGCGATGTCATCTTAACTCCTTATATCCACAACAACATTATTTCCAAATACGGTTTGGGGAAGAACATGAATATAGGAGGGGTTTTTTAACCCACTGAAGTAGATGATCAACAGTGCTGAAGATGACTCCCCTTGCAAACAAATGATGTTCATTAAAAGAAAACATGATTATGTGCTGAATTGATAGACACCATGCTTTATATGTAACTCTACAGAATAAGTGAGAGTAATGAAATTCAACACGAGTCTTCCGTCCTGCTGGGTCTATATCCATGACCTCTGGCAGAATTCAGTATCGGTATTTATGATGCTTTAGAAATAGATGCAGATCCATTTCTAGACACAGTCTTTCTTCTCTGTAAGAGACTAACTAAGATCATCTCACTCGATCAATCCTACCACCTCTAAAGTAGCCAAGAGCCATGTTTCTAAGGGGAGACAAGGGATGGAGAGAGGATGGGAAAAGGAGAATGGGCAATTACATGTATTTCTAAAGAGCAAAAGAGTTTTCCCCAATACTACTACATGACAATTCTGTTATCTTAAATGTTAGAGAAATTGAAGAATATCATTTTAGACTCACTCTTTATCCCTCCCTAAACATCCACCTCTATCTTTATTTATTTTATCATTTATCACGGGGAATATTTCTCTAAGTAGCTCCACAGCCCACGTCCCTCAATTCCACTCAGATGTCTGTTCAAACATCACATTATTAGGGCAAATTCCCTTTTATATCATTGTAGGTTCATAGCAACTTTCCAGTCATTATTTTTTATTCATTTTCAAAATCTGAAATATTATGTGCGTGCTTATTTACATTATGTATTATTTATTCATTGTCAGCCCCACAAGAACGCGAATATCAAACATGTATACACACAGACAAATATCACATGCAAACAAATATGAGGCATTTTATAGACCTTGCCTTGGGGATACACAAATGTGTACACAGACTATGTTGCAGCAATACTCATTTTCTAAATATTCATAAAATTTAAATACGAGTTTTAGAGTTTGACTACAAAATAAAGGAGTTTACACATTAATTTGGATATTATAGAATTTAGAGTCATGAGAGATATTGTTTCATTAAGCCAAAATAATGTCATAGGATATAGGCTTGGTTATGTGTTTATTACAAACATAATATTAATATCGGGGATTTTCTCAAAAAATTCATTTAATCTGTCTCATAGTAATTGTTTGCCATTGTTAATTAACTCATCGTTCTTAGTCAATTATTGGACAGAACAAGGTAGAAATTCATACTTGGAACAAATGCAGGAAATTCAAAATATAAAATAGCTTGGGCTGTGTAATAAGAGTTGCACGCCGAATTATAAATGCTTAAATATATTTCTCTCCCCCTCTGAGACTGAAGTTTTTAGATAATACAGGTGTATGAGTTTAAAAAATAATTTCAGTCTCTCTCCACCTGTGATTACCTGCCGGGCACTTCAAAAGACAGTGGAAGCCTTAACTAGCGTGGAGAGCAAGTGGAGGCAGCTGGGTTGCAGTATTTGGAAGAAATATCTGGGGAGGTGATATTGTGAACGATGAGGCCTGGCCTTGCATGCTTAAGCACGAGAGTACCAATGGCTGGGGATTTGCAAGGAAGGGAATGGCTGCATTTGCAGCATGAAAGACGGGAGGAAGGCATTTCCCAGGTTCGGGAGGGGTGAGATGGAGGGATTGGATGGATTCAAATGTATTCATCTCTTTCTTGAGTTGCCTTGTCTACCACGTTCACTTGACCCTGGACGTGTCATTGAACTTTATAGGTATGAGAACGACAGCTGTTGACATTACTGAGAGGTAGGTAAATTGAGTCTCAGAGTATACGGTGAGGATCTATTTAAATGTTTGGGGTTTTCCTTGAGATTTTATTTATTTATTCATGTGAGACATGGAGAGACAGGCAGGGACACAGGCAGAGGGAGAAGCAGGCGCCCTGTGGCGAGCCTGAGGTGGGACTCGATCCTGGGACCCGGGGGTCACGCCCTGGGCCAAAGGCAGACGCTCAACCACGGAGCTACCCAGGTGCCCCTATTTAAATTTTTAAAAGAATATTAAAAATGTGTGCGTGTGGTGGGGCGGGGGATCCCTGGGTGGCTCAGCGGTTTGGTGCCTGCCTTGGGCCCAGGACGTGATCCTGGAGTTCCAGGATCGAGTCCCACATCGGGCTCCCTGCATGGATCCTGCTTGTGTCTCTGCCTCTCTCTCTGTGTCTCTCATGAATAAATAAAATCTTAAAAAAAAAAAAAAAGTGTGTGCCTTGTATAAATGTAATGTACATAACTAAGGCGAAGTGTCAGATGCCCGGGCTGTGAATTCAGACAGACACGGACTAGAACACTAGCCTCACCAACTACCTTTGTCCTTGGCTCCTGTTCCTAAACCTCTCTGAAGCTTAATCTTCCCAACTACCCCATGGGCTTGGGCTCGGGCTCGGTATGGAGATTGTCCCTATTTTCCAAATAAATAAATTCAGGCACCTGCATCTAGATCACCCAGCATGTGATTACAAAAAAAATAAAAAATAAAAAAAAGCAAAACCCATCAGCAAACGCTCATTGCACACCTGCTATGGAACATTCATACGTAGGTAGATTCGTACATACCTACATTTACACGTAGATAGAGGGTTTGCAAGGATCAATCAAGTACAGTTTCTGTACCAGAAAAGCCAACCACCGCGACTGGGGGAGGTCAGTGCCGGCCAGGTCCTGCACCCCCTGCAGGAGAGGAGCCCAGGCCAGGGGGACAGGGTCCTGGGTCCTCATACTCTCCTTCTCGTGACTTCTGCGCCTCCCCCCGCCAGCTGTGCCCACACTCCCTCCGCGCAGCTCCCAGGGCACAGGCCTCCTCCCTAAACGTTTGCCAGGAACCTCAAGCCTCCACCCAGTTTCTGGGGGAACTGCCTTTTCACACCATTATGGCTTTTGCTTGAGCCCTGGTCTCTTCATAAGAAGGACAAGAGTGTCCTTCCTGTGGCTTCCAAGAACCATGCATTGGTTCAACCATTCACTCAATCAACGCGTAGGTACAGGGCACCTGCTGTATACTAGTCGCTGCTTCCTATATTGGTATTTTAGGGGTCAGTCACTTACATCTGCTCTTTAAATGGACACGGGATAGTTTTTATATCAAGTGCTTTTGAAACTTATAAAACAAAGGATAGGAAAAAATAAGGAAGAGGCAAAGTGTGCTTTGTATTGCAAGACCGGGAATCTTACCTCTGAGGGGACAAGATCTGCACTGGGATCTAAATAGGGGGAAAGAGCCTGCCCTGTACAGGAATGAGGAATAGTGCTGCAGTTAGAGGATCACAATGAATTTGACCAGGTAAAGGTGCTAACAAAGCCAGCATGGACTCCTTCTACCCATGTGCCACACATAGGGGAATTCCAAAATAATGTAGGAATTCATAAGCTCCGTGTGGCTCTTTTCTTTTTACAGCTTCAGATCCTCAGTAGCCATACACTGACTGCCTCTGACTCATTAGGAACATAATATTTGTTAAAAACAAAATAAAACAAAACAGAATGGATCTGTATTGTTTACATGCCCCCTTCCATGGTATGAGCTCCTTGAGGTCAGAAACCATATTTGTATATGCATCCTTGATGACTGTAACCAAGTTTGACACAAAGAAGGTACCCAGCAAGTATTTTTAAAAAATTAATGGATGAATGAATGAATGAATGAATGAGACAGGTACAATTTAAACATTAAACCTTATGGGCTGTGTTAAAATTTGTATGCCATTCATTTGTATATAACACATAATTAAATAAGTTTAACCATAAGCTGATATGCAAAACATGTCTTACGTCCTTAGGCCAGCTTCATATTTAGAACCGCAGGGAAATAAAATGAGAAAGAGGCTGGGTGCTGTGCTCATTACCCTTTGTCCTAGCCTCACCTCATTGACCAAGGACATGATCCCCTACTCTAGGGAGTATGTTGTTTGTGATTATTTGCACTTCCAGGTGGCACTGCCAAGAACCTTGGGGATCTGCAATATTTACTGGTTAATAGCTAATCCCCAGTTTCTTTTACTGTCACCGAGACAAACGGTACAGGCTGAGGACACAATCAGGGATGAAGCAAATTTCAGCAGGGGGCAAAAAAACAAAACAAAACAAAACAAAAAAAACGAAAAAACAAACTTGGGTTGTGTGTGGTCTTTACTAAATCCCCAGCACTAGTGTATGTGAATCTACTTTAAGAAAAAAAAAAAATGAAAACTGGAGTTTGATGCTCATAATTCCAATGATAAACTCGTTATACAATAGGGAATTCACATTTATAACCAATTAAAAGATGGGTAAAATTATTAATTTGAATCATCCATTTTTCTCTCTCCCTTTCCTGCATGTGTTCTTAGTTATATTTATCGCTTTTTTTTTTTTTTTTTTTTTGAGAGAGAGTGAGAGTGCATGTGAGCAGAGGAGGGGCAGAGACAGAGAAGGAGAGAGAAGCCCAAGCAGGCTCTGCACCCAGCACAGAGCCCATGTGGGGGCTTGAGATCAGGACCCCAAGATCATGACCTGAGGCAAAATCCAGAGCTGGACACTTCGGGTGCCCTCATGTGTATCATTTAGTGATTGATCAAGTTGAAGACATGGAAGAGATGTGAGTTTTCCTTGCCTTCCATTTCCGGGGTGGTGGGGGGATGAAGGCCGGAGAAGGACTGACATAACCAGTGTTACGTGATGTCTAGTTGGACCGATGGCAGTCTTGCTCCATGCTGTTGCCTCCTGCATTTTCAAAGGCCTTGCCTGTGATTTCTTTAGCTGAAAATAGGGCCACTCACAGTTAGTCAGGACTCAGCTAGGTCTGACATTTATTCTCCTGAACAGGAATCCAGGACAATCAACAGGGTTCACCACTTGTGGAACGGCCACTTGACTCCATGTTGCCGAAGATTCTCGCATTCGGAAGTCCTTCCACTTGGCCATGTATATGGTGACCAGCCTTGCTCCTAATGGTTTCTAGGAAGCGAACCACAGGGCGCGGTACTTTGGCAACTTGGTACCCAGTGAACCCTGCTGCTGATCCTGCGCTTCCAACCAAATTTTCCAGTGCCAGTAATAAAGTATGAGGTACTCTCACAGTATCCCTGTCCTCGTCCTAGGGCCCAAATAGGGGGCAGCAATTCCCTCAAATGCTAAGGCCGGACTCCATTCCTGGGTAATTCTCTGGCCCCTCCTCATCAGAGTTGAGGTCTGCTTTTGAACTCCAGACCTGATCATGTGCTAATGTCTAAAATTTTCTCCACGTCTCAGGATATCCATCTGTAACTCCCTAATGCCAAACATTTTCTTGATTATCTACAAAGGTGAATAAGGACAGAGAAAATGATTGGGGAAAAAAAAAAGTGATTGGGTTTCTACTGTATTCCAGCCATTGGATAAGGCAATTTATTTGAAGACCATTGCATGTATTTATAAAATTATATACCCCCACTTATAAGATCATTTTAAAAAAAGATTTATTTATTTACTTATTCATGAGAGACATAGAGAGAGGTAGAGACACAGGCAGAGGGAGAAGCAGGCCCCTCGCAGGGAGCCCAATGCATGACTCGATCCCGAATCCTGGGCTCACACCCTGAGCCGAAGGCAGATGCCCAACCGCTGATCCACCCAGGTGTCCCCCCACTTATAAGATCTAAGGCTCAAAAAGGCTAACTATCACGCTCAACGTAAGACACCTTTTAGTGTCAAAGTCAGGCATCGTGGCACCTTTCTAAAGCATTGTTAAATGTATTTACTGGTCTTTGGATTTTTTAAAATAGCTGGTAACAAAAATTGATAAATAAAGAATAGAGACAAGAATGTTCTTTTACTGTCCTATATTTTCTAAATGCTTTGCCATCTTTGCAACAGTTGACACTCAGTGTTGGGTGGTAAGTTCCAAGTGTGAGATACTTTGATAACATCATGCTGTACTTTTTTAGTAAACATTTGCAACCATGTACCTTTGATGATTTTCCATTCACTTTGTTGACTTTCATCTTAAAATCCTCCTTTGACCATCTTCAGGTTGCCCTGCTACTTGACCTATGTTAATTTTTTATCATTCCTTGAATAAAAATGACTCTGTTTTACATAAAATGATAAAGAGTCAAATCATCTTTGTGAAAAGGAAACGCTTAAACTGTTGAAAAGGTAAAGGCTTGAAAGAGAGAATAAGGGAGAAAATACAAGATATTGAAATGTTTGGGTGGATCCTACCATTCATTTATTTACGACGTGTATTTATCAAACATTTACCATGTTCTGGGTCATAGGTGATAAAATTTAGACTTGGCTTAGACCTATGTCTTGCCCTCAAGGAGCTTGCCGTGTAGTAGGACAATAATGGAAGCGTACAAGCTCAATAAATATTATAAGTGACTTAATAAAAGCTTTTACTTTTGCTTATGTTGGATTCTGTTGCCATGTTCTCTTTTGCCTTCTACTTCATATTTTGTATGTCTGGCTGGACTTCTTCCCATACCTACTGCTTGAGCTACCCTCAAGCATCTGTCCCGCTCCCCAAAAAGTTTTTTGTCTCTCATCTCCCACTCTCCCAAATGACCTCAGTCTTGACAGCTTTTCCTGAGCCAGTACCAACATTTGGCAACCTCACATTTTTGCTACGAGCTGGCCATGGACTGAGTTTCAGTTTGGGGACTTTACTCCTGAGATTCTGGGTACCCTGAGACCTCTGAGTTTAAGCCAAACAAAGAGAAAAGAGAGGAACTAATTTGGTCCTTTTCACTCTGTTTTATGACTATTTTGAGCTGAGATTCTATGTGGTTCTATTATAAATTGGCCAAGTCTGGTGGTAGGATTGAGGGCAGAGTGAACGGGAAAGGTGGCAGAGGGACAGATGGACATCTTCAGAATTCTGCAGGGGTCTGCTATTATCAGGGTAAGACTTGGGGCAGGAAATGGAAATATGCAGTCATCATACTTGAGTTGAAACCCTGTTAGCAGGGGAGAAGCAGTAGCAAGCATGTAAGAGTCCACCTCAATCATCAGAGGTGAGACACGAGCATCTGCTGGGCCAGCAGACCTGTTGGCTCTGCCTGTCCTCATGAGTAGATATATGACTTAAAATTCAGGTAATCAATGACTTTGTTCCTCACAGAAATTTAACTAAGGAATAAATTTAAACATGCTCCTATCCTAAAGAAAATAAGTGGTTTAAACCAATAAAAGCCGTAACTGGATATGCACTTGAGGCAAGAGACTATTTTATTGACTTTTGCATTTTAAATACCTGTCACAGTGATTGACACCAGAAAGATATTTGATACAATTAGCTATATCCGTAATAACAAATTTAAATTGGTAAAAAAAAAAAAAAAAAAAAAAAATCCAGGAGTCAGACATGCTTCGAAACCTAGAACGTGAGATCTGGAAGAGATATTTAAGAGAGCCAAGTACTAGGATGTATGTCTCTTTTATGGAGCTTTCCAAGGTCCATAAAGTAAGAGCACCTGCCTAAAGAGCTCTGCGTGTTCAAGTATGATCGAGAGAGAGAGAGAGACCAGTCTGTGATAAACAGCATCTGCTGTGGGGAGAAGAAGGGTAAGTTGCAGTGTTAGTCTATCGTGTTGGCTCTTCCTAATTCTTGTCTTACGCCCCTGCACTGTATAGATTTTAAGGTAAAACGATCATTGGCCTGAGTTCACATAATCTTTAAGAGCTTTATTTATTTATTTATTTATTTATTTATTTATTTATTTATTTATTTATTTATTTGAAAGAGCATCCTTTAGAGTCTAGGCTTTTTGTCATTGTTTTATTCTTCCTCTTTCCAGCTAAGGAATAAGGTCAAGAGAGAAATGAAATGGGGTGAGGTAGGGGCGCCTGGGTAGCTTAGGCAGTTACACGTGTGACCCTTGGTACTGGCTCTTCTCAGGTCAGATGACGATCTCAGTGTCCTGGGACTGAGTCCCACGTCAAGCTCGTGCTCCGTACCCAATCTGCCTGAGATTCTTCCCCCAGCACCCCCCTCCCCGTCCCTCTCTCACCTCATGTGCACTCCTCTCTCTCTCTCTCTCTTTCAAATAAATAACTAAATAAAATCGACTTAAAACTGGAGATTGCACATGCCTACTTAGCAGGTCTCTGGTAACATTGGACATAATGAAAATAAAAAGCCAGGTGCAAAGTCACAACTCAATAGTCCCTCTTATCAGAAATGAAGAACTGTTGCCGTAAGGCTTTTCCAAGTCAGGGAAACACTGTTGACATGAAATCAAGTGAACTGTACCACTTTTTTTTTTTTTTTTTTTCCGGGGCTATTGAATAAGAACTGCCTATGTTTCCAGAGTGGAATCTTGGCTGAGATATGCTGGAAAAAGTGCCATCTGCTCTCCCATTGTCTGCATATAGAAAAAGGACTTTAGTTAAAACTCATTTGAAATGGAACAGTTGAGGCGGTGCATTTTACGGAGAACCAGGAGAGCAAACACATTGAGCTGTTTCTCTCAATTTTGCCTGAGGTGGCATCCGAAGCCTAAGTGACCGAGCCTGACTGCAAAGAGTGTGGTCACAGCCAGACAACAGGTGCAATTTGGAGAAATCTGTTACCTGCTACGAATATTTCTTTTTCTTCTGGTTTCACTGAAAAAGTCTTCTAAGTATGAGCAAACCCACTGGAGCCTATTACTAGGGAAAGAAAGGAAGCCTAGTTGCACTAAGAACTAAACTGAGCATAAAGAAAGAAAATAAGTGCTTCGGTTGCTTTGGTGCAGATGAAGCTAAGCCACGCGTGGCAGCAAGTTCTCGGAGATACCGATGCCTGCACCGTGTTGGAAACGGTGACTCAGGGTGTGGCCTTTCTCCTTGCACAGTCCACCCTGGTCATCTGAAGGGCTCATTTTATCTGAAGGATAGCACACTTAATATTCTCAGTCGTGGTGATAAAGTGACCACAAGGAATTGGAAAAAAAAATCTATTATCAATAGATCAGTTTATTTCTGAGGCTATTGCCGGCATAGGGTGAAAGCATTTGGATTGCTCAGCTGCTCAGTAGAAAAGGAAGGGACTAAATCCATTGTTGGGCTCTTCCTAAACTTGTTTCCCTTCGGCATCAGAGAAAATGCAATGCATTTATTAAAAGTTGGAAGGTTTTCTTTAATTAAAATATCTACAGGGATCCCTGGGTGGCGCAGCGGTTTGGCGCCTGCCTTTGGCCCGGGGCGTGATCCTGGAGACCCAGGATCGAGTCCCACATCGGGCTCCCGGTGCATGGAGCCTGCTTCTCCCTCTGCCTATGTCTCTGCCTCTCTCTCTCTCTCTCTGTGTGACTATCATAAATAAATAATAAAAAAAAAAGTAAAATATCTACAATCTATGTCCATGCACTTCTGATCCTCAAAGTTATTCAGATTTTAGTTTAAACCTAGCTCTACCATACACTAGCTGTAGTGGAATGCAGCAAGACACTGGAACTTCAGTTTCCTCATTTGTAAAACGAGGTTAACGTTATTTGTCAATACTCATTCACAGGACTCTTGCAGAGGGATTTGAGATAATGCTTGAAAAAAATAATTTGTAGCCCATAAAACCTGGTATAAATGAAGCAACTAAATAATTCTTTATAGTTTGAGGCTTACAATTTCAAACTCTGATGCCCACCTACTTCTATATAAGTATCTATATGTAATGCGTACCTAATTCTTATCAGACTCTATATTCCCCTACGTAAAAACATGGGCTTAATCCTCTAATAATCATCTAAGGGGCAACTTTCATTAAAATCAGGATGCTTATTTTTATTATTTAATTTTAGAAATTTTCAATTTTTTTAATCAGAGAGAGAGAAGACTGAGAGACAGAGATCATTTGAGCAGGGGAAGAGCATAGAGAGAGAGAGAGAGGAGAGAGAATCTTAAGCTGACTCCATGCTGAGCGCAGAGCATGACACTCGATTCCAGGACCCTGAGATCATGACCTGAGCCAAAATCAGGGTCAGAGTAAGTGACAGCCACCAGGCAACCCATGGTGCTTATGTTTAGTTACTTGTCCAAGGTTAATCTGGGACCTGAACTCCTATCTTCCAACACAAAGCCAACCATTCTTTGTTTTTCTAAAGATTTATTTGTTTGGGAGAAAGAGAAAAATAGTGAGTGGGGGAAGGACAGAGGGAAAGAATCTCCAAGTAGACTCCTCGCTGAGGATGAAGCCCCACCGAGGGCCCCATCCTACCACCTAGGGATCATGAACTCAGTGGAAACCAAGAGCCTAGTGCTCAACCGACTGAGCCACCCAGGCACCCCTCCAGCCATGCTTCTTTATAGGAATCCCGCTTATAGTTAATTTGTTGTGGTAGCTGATATCAAAGGCTGAGAGTTGCTTGGCCAGTGCCACAGGAATTATGCACTTATAACATTTAAATATAAATGTTCATCCTAAGAGTCTTGTCCAAAACCTTTTTTACCCATCCGAGTAATACTGAGAGCCACACCCTAGTCCTAAAACAAAACCTGTAAAGATGAGTGTTCACTGAAGAGCAAACCAGAGATAAAGATGTTTAGGAATAGTTTTCTTAGTTGTTATATAGAATGTAGTGAACTCAACAGTGTTTTGTTGTTGGTGGTTTCTTTTTTCCCTTTTCAGAGTCAGTGTTTATACACAAAAATCTTGGAATACTATTATTTTCATTTCATCTGTTGCAGCTTTTCTAGGAACACCACAGCCTTCCAAAAACAAGTAAAATGCCTAAGATTATATTAATTTGCATTAAATTACCTAACCTGTTGATAGGACAGTTTCTGATGACTAGACCGTTGTTTTCATTTCACTTCTGTTTCATCATAAGTATAATGGTCTAGGTATCAAATCTGAGTGCTTTTCCAGGAACTGCATTTTCAGCCACCAAAGAACCTCATGTTTCCTAGTAAGATAGATTTATGCCCACTCCCACCTCCACCCTAACCAAGTCCTGTATTCTGGGATTAGACCTAGCCTATTACCAGGAGTAGAACATGTAATTCACTCATAGTCTATCAGAGCACTGCAACCTCTTAACCACAATGTTTGGTGCAGGTACAGGCATGTGGCCAAAAGACAGCCAACAAAATTCACTTAAACCTTTACTTGACTCTCATAGGAATGATTCTAGTATATCTGCAAAAATTAACTGAAAACATGTAGGCCAGTCCTGCTATATACATATATATATGCTTTTTTTTTTCCTCCTCACTACAGAGAGCCAAGGGAGAGAAACTGGACCTGATAATATTTTCCACAACATTTTGCCATGCAATTTTTTTATATACAGAAAAGATGAAGCTAGTTATAATAATCACCCCATTGGCCATACCTAGATTCTAAAGTTACTGTTATCCCTTAGTTGTTTTCTCATAGACATATCTACTCATCACTCTCCCCTCTCACCAATCTGTTTAAAATTTTGATGCATATCAAACTAAGGCACAAATACAACTTTGGTAAAATTTCCAGAGCTCTGTTTCTATCTATGATGGAAAGCAGAACTTCTGCTGGAATTTTGGTTACATTACACAATAAAGCCCCCTTTATTCTTTAAGCCAGTTTGCTGTAGAGGCAGCATCATGAGATTTTTACACAATGATTTTTTTTTTTAATGGCATGGTGAGTCTTTAAATTAATAGTTGTACATATTTCTTTGTTATTCAATTGTGTTCTTCCTTTCCTCACATGTTCCTAGAAAATTTGAATAATTAAGAATATTGATCAAAAATTTTCCCAATATTCCTTTGTTCATTGCAGTGACCCTCCTAACACATTCCCACATGCCACTCCTGATATATATGTATTTATTTTCAAAAGGCTCTCTACTTGGTTAAATTTATTCCCATGAGCCAATACTTTGTCTTAACATAGTAAGGGATATTTTCAGTAAATGCTTTTAGTGAGTGTTACTGCAGAATATTTTTCCAGATTAATAAAAGTATATTTTAGAATTGCAGCAGTTACCAGAGTCTGCTAATGAGGATGGAGTTTATACTGTAACATTTTCAAAGCCTACAAATCATAATAGAATCATGAAAAGATTATAAAATATCAGATAGTAGTTTATGTGACTTCTAACAATAAAATTACTGCCTAGGGATACTCCCAGTATGAAAATTTGAAACCTTTTTTGCTAAAATTCTGGCCATTGAGGTCCTATAAATACATTTTAATGTTTAAAGCCAATATTTTAATGTGTTAGGTACTTCTATATTTCTTAATAAATATTTTATGAGCTATCACCACTCATGCTATTTAAGCATGTGATAAACCTGCATAATAATTAGTACAGCAGTGTCAATGAAAAGATGAAAGTTTTTGGGGGTTGTTTTTTTTTGTTTTGTTTTGTTTTTTGTTTTTTTTCTATAGATGTTGCACAGGCTATCAAAGTAGAAATCAGCATAAATACATGGAATCTGCAATCACTTTCATTAGGGTTACAGAACATAAATGACTGGAAGTCAGAGGTCATTCATGCAATCTTTTCCCACTTATTTCTTTATCTCTACCTAAATTTTAGCAAATGAAAACTCAATGAGCCTTTTTATCTGCTAGTAATTTCATACATGAAAGTGATTGTCACTTGGGATTTTTTATGCATAAACTGGTTCTTTCTATGAAGTATAAAGGATGCATTGTATTGAATTGATAGGAATAATGCATTTTATTGGGGTTATTATTTAATGATTATATCAGGCAGCATTCTAAGTATATGCTGTGTTTTATTATGTTTATTTTTTAAATTTATTTTACCATGGTAATAACACTTCACATAAGATCTACTCTCTTAAAAAATGTTGTCTTCCACCCTAAGATTGCTAGAACTCATACAGCAATTCAGCAATGTGACAGGATACAAAATCAATGCACAGAAATCAGTTGCATTTCTATACACTAATAATGAGACTGATAAAAGAGAAATTAATCAATCAATCCCATTTACAATTGCACCCAAAGCCATAAGATACCTAGGAATATACCTAACCAAAGAGGTAAAGGATACATATCCTATAAACTACAAAACACTTATGAAAGAAATTGAGGAAGATGCAAAGAGATGGAAAAAAAAATGTCTTGTTCCCAGATTGGAAGAATAAACATTGTGAAAATGTCTATGCCATCCAGAGAAATTTACAAATTCAATGCAATCCCTATCAAAATACCATGGACTTTTTCTTCAGAGAGTTGGAACAAATAATCTTAAGATTTGTGTGGAATCAGAAAAGACCCTGAATAGCCAGGGGAATATTGAAAAAGAAAACCAGAGCTGGGGGCATCACAATGCTGGATTTCAAGCTGTACTACAAAGCTCTGGTCATCAAGACAGTGTGGTCCTGGCACAAAAACAGACACATAGATCAATGGAACAGAATAGAGAACCCAGAAGTGGACCCTGAACTTTATTGTCAACTAATATTTGATAAAGGAGGAAAGACTATCCACTGGAAGAAAGACAGCCTCTTCAATAAATGGTGCTGGGAAAATTGGATGCCACGTGCAGAAGAATGAAACTGGACCACTCTCTTACACCAGACACAAAGATGAACTCAAAATGGATGAAAGATCTAAATGTGAGACAAGATTCCATCAAAATCCTAGAGGAAAACACAGGCAACGCCCTTTTTGAACTTGGCCACAGAAACTTCTTGCAAGATACATCCATGAAGGCAAGGGAAACAAAAGCAAAAATGAACTATTGGGACTTAATCAAGACAAAAAGCTTCTGCACAGCAAAAGAAACAGCCAACAAAACTAAAAGACAACCTACAGAATGGGAGAAGATATTTGCAAATGACGTATCAGATAAAGGGCTAGTATCCAAGATCTATAAAGAACTTATTAAACTCAACAGCAAAGAAACAAACAATCCCATCATGAAATGGGCAAAAAACATGAACAGAAATTTCTCCAAAGAGGACATAGACATGGCTAAGAAGCACATGAGAAAATGCTCGGCACCACTTGCCGTCAGGGAAATGCAAATCAAAACCACAATGAGATCCCACCTCACCCCAGTGAGAATGGAGAAAATTAACAAGGCAGGAAACAATAGATGTTGGAGAGGATGTGGAGCAAGGAGAACCCTCTTACACTGTTGGTGGGAATGTGAACTGGTGCAGCCACTCTGGAAAACTGTGTGGAGGTTCCTCAAAGAGTTAAAAATAGACCTGCCCTACGACCCAGCAATTGCACTGTTGGGGATTTACCCCAAAGATTCAGATGCAGGGAAACACGGGGACACCTGCACCCCAATGTTTATAGCAGCAACGTCCACAATAGCCAAGCCAAGGAGCCTCGGTGTCCATCAAAGATGAATGGATGAAGAAGATGTGGTCCATGTATACAATGGAATATGCTTCAGCCATTAGAAAGGACAAATACTCACCATTTTCTTTGACATGGTTGGAACTGGAGGGTATGATGTTGAGTGAAGTAAGTCGATCAGAGAAGCACAATGATCATATGGTTTCACTCATATGGGGAATATAAGAAATAATGAAAGAGACCATAAAGGAAAGGAGGGGAACTGAGTGGGAAAAATTATAGGGAGACAAACTATGAGAGACTCCTGACTCTGGGAAATAATCAAAGGGTTGCAGAAGGGGAGGTGGGCGGGGGGATGGGGTGACTGGGTGACGGGCACTGAAGGGGGCCCTTGATGGGATGAGCACTGGGTGTTATACTATATGTTGCCAAATAGAATTTAAATAAAATGTTTTAAAAGTTTAACTACAATACAGAATGATTGACCCTACTATGTACTCAATGCTGTACAATAGCTCTCTGGAGTTTATCTCTCTCAATTGTAACTTTATGCTCATTGATCAATAACTTCCTATTTACCCTTCCCTCTAGCTCCTGGCAACCACCATTCCACTTTTCTAGTCTTTAAATTTGACTATTTTAGATACCTCATATTAAGTAGCACTATGCAATATTTGTCTTTTTGTAACTGGTTTCTTTTATTTAGCATAATAATATCTTCAAGTTTCTTTTTTTTATTTTTTTATATATATTTTTTTATCTTCAAGTTTCATTCATGTTTTTGCGTATTGGTGACTTTATTAAGGCTAGAAAGTATTCATTGTGTGTACATAAGACATTCTCTTTTTCTATTCATCTGCTGATGGACAGTTAGGTTCTTTCCATATTTTGACTATTGTGAATGATGTTGCAATGGGCATGGGAGTGCTTATATCTCCATGAGATCCTGATTTCAAATCTTTTGACTAAATACTCAGACGTGTGAATGCTGGATCATACTGTAGTCACATTTTTAATTTTTTGAGGAATCCTTTTACTATTTACCACAGCAGTTGCATCATTGCTCCTACACAGCAAAGGAAATAAGTGACAGAGGGAAAAAGGCAACCTATGGAATGGGAGAAAATATTTGCAAACCATATATCTCATAAGGGGTTGATATTCAAAATATATAAGGAACTCTACAACTCAATATCAAAAACAAATAAACAAAAAAACTAATGACCTGATTGTATACTAGTTAAGGACCTAAATAGCTATTTTTCCAAAGAAGACATACAAATGACCGACAAGTATAGGAACAAATGTTCATCACTAATCACCAGGGAAATGCAAATCAAACCACAATAAGATATTACCACACCCCTGTGAGGACAGCTGTGATCAAAGAACCAAATTATAAGTGTTGGTGAGGAGGTGGAGAAAGTGGAACTCTTACACACTCCTACAGAAAATATTATATTTAATATTTCACTACAATATTTTAAGATAATTATTAATTCCCCCATTTGATAGATGAAAAAACGGATAGTTTAAATAACTTGTTCAAGATCACACAGGTGAAATTTGTGACCTACTTGACTCCAAAGACAATGATCCCTACAACTCGATTTTTCAAGTTGGAATCCATGGGAACTATAAGAAGATATCTGTAAATACCTCAGACACCAAAGCCACTTGGTGTGAAAGGCAATTTATTGGATGTTATTTTTTTTTAATATTTTATTTATTCATGAGAGACACAGAGAGAGAGAGAGGCAGGGACACAGGCAGAGGGAGAAGCAGGCTCCATGCAGGGAGCCTGATGGGGGACCCAATCTCGGGACTCCAGGATCAGGCCCTGGGCCAAAGGCAGGCACTAAACTGCTGAGTCCCCCAGGAATCCCCCAATTTGTTGGATGTTAAACTCTTTACCAATGGTCACATCAGTCTCCTGCAGGTACTGGCTTGAGTGGCTAAAGCTTGTTATGATGTGGCCATCCATAAGCCCCTAATAGTCATCAATATATATAAATATATATAAAGATTCCCTATAATAGAACTCCAAATAGTATAAAAGGAACTGGAAGACTCCTTTAACACAGGCATTTATGAACTTACAAACTGAGTTTGAAAATATTTAAGAAAAGAACTGATGTGAAGAGTAAAGATAGATGGGCCTCTGCGCATCATGAGTTCTCAATAAGCTGGAAATACTCATTTTTTTTAGTGTTTTAATAATAGCAGCCAACAACCAGGATTTTTAAAGTTTTCTTCCTGAGCATGATTTGCGGGAAAGAAAAAACAAACTATTTCTGAGTCAATTAGAGCTGGCCAGTCTGTCTTTTGTTCTTTTGAGGCAGACATTTGACAGGCTGACGTGATTACACTATGTCTTTTTCTCTCCCTCTCTAAGCTTATCTGCCAGTTACACCAACTTTGTGACCCTGAGCTGTGGGCGCAGGACATAAATGAGCTGATGATGGAAGACACTCTCTGTTACAAAGTTAGGGTGATCAATGGACGGACTTCTCAGACCGTTCTTTAGAAAACTCCACGGTAGACTTTAAAAACAGTAACAACATTAAAATATAAATACATCTCTGGACTCTGTTCCCTTCATCCCTTATTGATTTATATGTGATTTACCAGATGCACCAACTCTATAAAGCAGGTTTAATGTCCTGTTTTGTTGGTTTCTTTGTCTTAAATACACTCCAGTCTTATAAACTAGTCTAGAGCCGCCTCTGTTACAGATAGGATACAGAGCATGGTTCCTTCAAAAGCAGTGCTGAGGAATTTAGTGATTCCACGAGACATTTATTAAACACCTAGTATGTGCCAATAATTGGCTAATCTCTGTAGATACGACGTAGGACCAAAAGAGATGTATTCCTTGCTGCCATGGAATGTATGGTCTAATGTCTAAAAAGGTGATACACAGACATTGCTCCTTCTTTGGCCAAACTCTCTCTCTAAATAGAAAATAAGCTATTTCATTCAAGAGTAAGGGAAAGTGAGTCATAGTCATCTAGAATGTTGAATCTGGAAGACAATGACGTCCTGGGATGGCAAACATCCATGGGGCAAGATGCTGCTGCCCCAATGCCCATGGCAGATATTGCTAGTTGAGCCCTGGAATCTTCCTCCCTGAGTCTCTGTGTGGGCCCCAACCCTGTCACAACAGGGCTTCCCAGACAGGCACTGTCAACTGCTAGGAAAGACGTACGACATTTGTCCTTTTCACTATTCCTGATGGACTTCGCTTGATCTTATTTGCCTAATGTTAAAATCGACAGATGGCAAGGTCGGATAGGCCATTCTAGGCAGCTCAGCTCCAGAAGCTGGAGCCAGGATGCAGAGAGTCTCACGCTGTTTCCTGTCCCACCATTCATCCTCAGCTCACTGCCATGAAGAGCCACAAAAATGAAGCATGTCCTGCAGAAAATATATGTTTTGGAGAAGGAAAGACGGGTTATGTAGTGATTATATACTGCACCCAGAGTGTGGCTGATTAATCCCATTTCTTTTCTTTCTAAAATTCTATTTCATCTAATCGTTTTCTGCCTGGTGTTGCAAAGAGATGCCTCGCCTTCATGTCCAGAGCAGAATTCCTACCTCGACTCTTCATACCGAGGCTCAGTATCTCGAGTAATCACATTGAATTCTCAAGCTTACATCCTGACGGGACAGGTAATAACCGTAAATGGATATGTATCCTGTCTGGCACAGGATATTTCTATTGTCCAGAGCTTTCCCCATTTTCAGTGGAGTCTCCCACTTCAATTTTATCTTCTAAGATAAGTAAAATAAGCCCCATTTCACCATTGTTGTTGTACAACTGAAGAAAATGAGTATTTTGGCGGGGGCACCTGGGTGGCTCGGTCAGTTGAATGTCTGACTCTTGATTTTGGCTCAGGTCATGATCTCTGGTTGTGGGATCAAGCCCTGCTTTGAGCCCTACATTGGGCTACTCGCTCAGTAGAGAGTCTGGTGAGATTCTCTCTACCTCTCTCTCTGTTCTTCCCCACACACACCCCCACTCACACACACACTCTCTCTCTCTCTTTAAAGTAAATAGATGAATTAAAAAAAAAAAAAAAGAAAAATGAGTATTTTTATATGGTGGTTGTACTCTTTAAAAATTCCTCCAAAACATAGTCCCAAACTACTAACAACGTCTTAGCAGCTCCATTTAGGAGATTCCCGAGAGAGCTTTACTCTAAAGCCACATTGCTACTTCCTGTCCTCGTTTCTAGGGGCATCAAACAATCAGTACTTACTGTTTAGTACTGGAGGGATCTCGTAATCCAAATTCCCAACAATAATGCTTGGCACATAGTTGGTTTTTTTTTTTTTCTTTTTTAACCTTATTTGGGTCTTTAACATCCATATGAAGTGTATAAATGTAGTTAGGCTACCACAAGAATGAACAGGAGTGAGATAAACCCCAAATATGCCTCATTCTAATGTCTGGATCATACCATCTTCTGTTTTAGATCCAGAAAAAAGAAAAAGTGTCTTCCTTATTTTTCCCCTCTTCACTTAGGCAGTGAAGGGAAAAAAAGTGCCTGCCTAAGGCACTAAATGTGCTAGAGGATCCGCTGAGTCTTGAATTTGCTCTCCAGACTAATAAATATTGTGCTCATTAGCTAAAAAACAGAGCCATAGAACATGCCTGAGTCTGATTCAAAAGAGATCTTCCTCCACCACTATCACTGTCTAACATCCTAATATTTTTTTTTTTTTAATGCTTTTCTTCTTGCCTTCTAGGGCAAACAGACTTTAGGGTAACTCCTAGCATTTCTGTCACTTTGAACTTAAGGCCTGTATAATTCCGTCTTGAGAATGTGGGCAGAACCTGCAACTTGCTTCTAACAAATGAAATACAACAAGTTATCGGGATAATACTTCTATGGTAACACTAGGCAAGATTTCACCCTGTGTTGCCAACAGATTTTCTCATGCTGGTGTTGAGAAAGCAAGAAGCAGTGTGGAGAAGGTCCATGTCGCAAGGAATAAGGGCGCATGACAGTTGAGGACGGTACATGCAAGAAGCCGGGACTGTCAATCCCACAACCCACAAGACACCGAACACTATTGACAACCACGGGAGCTTGGACACGGATACCCTCCAGTTCAGCCTGAGATAAGATGGGAGACATAGCCCAAGCTTTCCCTCTACCCTGTGAAATGCTAGTAGAGAACCTGGCTCAGCGGCACCCTGTCTCCTGGCCCACAAAAAAGTACGTTTACTTTAAGTGTGCAGTAGCAACGGTAGGCAGTAATAGATAGGGAATGAGGCTTCCGACTCTAATTCACTGATACATCAGAAAAGCAATAATCAAAGAAACACATACAATAGAAAATATAACTATAGTTTGGGGAATCGCAGCAAACCCCCGTAGGGATCAAAAGAGTCTACTCAGTATTAATCAAAGAACTGCATGTTTTTCATGTGCTGTTTTGAGAATTATAAACAGATAACTTGATTAACATGATCAAATTAGAATCCCTAATGCTCAGTGTAACATTTGGGCCACTCTTGGTCTCACCAGAAAATATCTACCTCTTCATCCTGCCTGAAGGAGATGTAGGGACTCGTTGAGGTTACATTCAGGTTCATGCCTACATTCCATGCACCAGAATGTTCTCTATCACACACGTGGGGATAATGAAGACTCTTCTGGGCTTTGCCATTCTTTAAGGTTAATAATAAAAATAAAAAAAAAAAAGAGGAGAAAGGTGAGCCTAGAATATCAAGTTAGATCACTAGCTATGTGGCACTAACTCTGTAACATCTCCTTCTGAAACGATCCTAGCTTCCAGGAGACCGGGAAGGCATGAAAGCGAGGTGCAATGTGTGATTGATCAGACGCTGGGTCCTTTTGTCATGAAGAACATGGCGGGGTCACTGGCGAAAATGGAATCATGAACAGTTTATATAGTGGACTGGATGGCACTAACTCGCTGACTTGCTGTTTGGGATATGATTACGCATCAGGGAAATCCTGTTTGAGAGATGGGCATTGCAGTATGGAGAGCAGCGGACTTCTGCTTGCAATTTGGTCGTTCCATAAAAAAAAAAAAAAAAAAAAAAAAAAAAAAAAAAAAAAAAAAAAAAAAAGGACAACTCTGGAAGTTATTCTGCAAGTTTTAAAATATATTTTAAAAAGTGAGTTTATTTGACAATATTTATGCATCCTCTAGTTTAACTGGGTGTTTCTGATATGTCGGGCAACCTACTAGGTACTTGACATATGCTTACTGACTTCATCTCCATGACCACCTTATCAGACAGGTATTTATTTTCAAGATTTTATTTATGAGAGAGAGTGTGTGAGCACAAGCAGGGGGAGGGAAGGAGGGAGAAGTAGGCTCCCCCCCGGCAGGGAGCCTGATGTGCGGCTCCACCCGGGATCCAGGGATCATGACCTGAGCTGAAGGCAGATGCCTAACTGGCTGAGCCACCCAGGTGCCCCTAGACAAGTACTATCATCAGCTCTACTTTGTGCATAAGGGAACTGAGGCATAGGGGCTCATGGCTATTGTCTGTGGTCATCTAACCAGTAAGTGTCAGAAAGAGAATGTCACCAACCTGCCGGATCCCAGGCCCCCGGTACTCACCCACAAAGCTAATAGACTGAGTAGAGACAACAAACCCTGCGAGTCCAGCAACGTAGCCACAGCTTAAGGCCTTGAAGAGTCGACATTTATAAATCAGATTCCTTTCGCTCCGGTTAGCTAACGCTACCAGACACTCTCTCTGTGGAAGGCACTGTTCTTGACGCCACATGACATTCAATGTACATTTAAATAAGCACATAACATAAATACGTAAATAAAGGAAGAATATACAGAAAGTGGAAATCACAACAGTGGGCAGAAGTTACATGTTGCGGTAGTAAGATCATGAGGCATATTCAAGTCCATGTGGTAAACCCGGGCGGTCATTCGTGCTTTGGGTTTTGGCATTCTCTGGTTCCTTGTCGAGCTCTACGGTCTGCCACGCGGTCATGGAGCAGGTAGGTAAGCTCTTCGGCACCTATGATCTCCTGGGGACAATGGGGAGTAATGCTAACTCACACTATTTGGTAAACCGATTAAGTACAAATTAACCAAGCATCGATCCTGACACATAGTAGGTGCTCATTGAATACTGACTTTGCTTGATTAACTTTCTCAGACTTTTGAACGGATAGTTCTTCCCTTGTAGGGAAGAAAAAAAGGAAATGGAGTTTCACGTGATTTTCAAAGTTGGGACTTTGTTATTTCTGTAAAGGTATTTTATACCCTTCTCCATGAAACTTCCCTTTCTGGGATATCCCTCTAGGGTCTGGCGTGGTGCTAGTTTAGGACCTTATTTGCAAAGGTCGCAGTGGACAGGAGAGGGACAGAATGGGAGCTGGTGTGTTAATGATAAGTTAAGGAGAAGGTGGTGACCAGTGTGCAGAGGAAGGCGAACGAGGCCTTTGGCTGCCTCTTGCTGGTGCCAGCACCCGTGCCCTGCCAGGAGCGTCTTTCTCTTCGACTGCTGGAATTAGCAAATGGTGGTAAGCCATTTTGTGAATCGTAGCTAGCCCTTGAAAGGAGTTTTTGTAGCTGGGTTTTAAGAGCCTAAGGCTTTTTAGTTTATTATGACTTAAGAATAATGAGTAGAGCCACCTTTTCTTCGGTTACTTCCATCTATGTGTTTCAATGTCATTCCCAGCTCTGAGTATTTAACTCTAATTTCTCACTCAGTGACAAAACTCCAGATTTGTTGGAACAATTCTGGCATTCAAAATGAAATGGGCTCCTTCTATTACTGTGAAGAGAGGTACCCAGAAGCCCCTATGAATTTCCTATTTCCATATGCACCAGATTTTCACATTCTGAAATGTTTCTTATGGGAACATGAGAAAACAGTTATAATTAAACTTAAGTAGAGAAACTATATTTAACATACTCTCTGGGACATATTCTGGAAAAGTGGCCTTGAAGGCAAATCCTGCGTTAGCAGGCACCTGGGAGGCCCACAGGCAGAGAGGTACCTCTCCCATCCCCCATCAGCTTGATCTTATATCTTATTAAGTAAAACACAAAGTGGTTGGTTTGGGCAAGGACAAAGAAACAAGGACCTTCGTTATCCCCATGTCCACATTTGACTTTCAAGCAATGCATACATTTTCCCCACTGAGACAGAAGTAGATTTGCATTCATTTACAAAAATGCCATCATACTCAGGATTTAAAGCAAAGAATTTGCTAAAGAATCATCTGCTACTTGCTCTGTGGAAGAAGGTAAAATAGTCATCAGATTCCGAGAAAGAAAAGGCAAGATTTGTCCATCGATCTGGTGCCCACCTCCTCCGCTCGTTTTCTCCTAGATCTACACCTATTGGTTTCCTATTCTGACCGAAACAAATTGCCATAAAATTAGGAACACAAATCTATTATCTCATAGCGATGGAAGTCAAAAATCTAAAATGGGTCACACTAGGCTAAAATCCAGGTGGCAGCAGGGATGTGTTCCTTTTCATAGCCCTGGGGAAATATCCTTTTTATTCCTTTTCTCCACCTTCAAAGTCAGGAGTATAGCACCTCCACACCTATCTCTGATTCTGACCTCGTCTTTTGCCTCTCTCCCCCATTTATGAGGGCCGTTGTAATTGTGTTTGAACAATCTGAACAATTCAGGATAACCTTCCCAGTTCAAAGTCAGCTGATCAGCAACCATAATTCCATTTGCAACCTCAATTTTCCCACGTAACGCATCTTCACAGCCCCTGGGGATTATGGCACATCATTCAGTCTATCATACTCGTCAACCAAATTTCCTGGATTTCAGTTCAGCCATTTACAATGAGTGTGGCTAACGGTGTGCCCAGCCCTGTGCTAGAATGAAAGTGTTACACCAGGAGAAAAAAAAAATGTGTTTCCCCCTCAGTAATTTAATTAAACTCATTGAATGTAATCTATTATATCACACAGCTCCCGTGTGAAATATGAGAATATGTGAGGTTGAATGTCACTGGAAGAAGAGACTTGGGTTTTGCTTTATTTTCACTGAATGATGCCCTTGCACAAACAATTTATATTCCCCATCCACTTCAGTCACTTATCTGAAAACAGAGTGAAACGTGTTTTGATTATAAAGGTATTTCATGATCCATAATAAGTTTTGCTTTACCTAAGAATACTGCAAGGTGAGGAGGAAAAGTAACATTCATATATGAAACCGTATTTTACCAGAAAATGACTGACTTTAAAAAAAAGAAAAAAAAGAAAATGACTGACTTGATATACCAGGGGCCTGACTGTAGGGCAATGGTAGTTCTAAAGTTTAGATAGATTAACTCTTTAAGAGAACAATGATCCCAATAAGTGCTTTTGTCTGTAAGATATGGGTTATAATTTATAGGAATCAAATTCGCCAAATATTTTATTTTGAGTGAAAATTTTTAAGAATTACCGTGGCTGTATCAAACGTCATAATAAAAAGTATGACCATGAGAATCAACAATATACAACAAGACAGAGAAATATAGATGAACGTCACAAACATGTTTAGTGAAGCCAGACCGAAACAGTTATGTACTAAAAATCAGATTATATACTGTATGATCTTATTTTAATAAAATGATAGAGGTCAGGATGGTGGTAGCTTCTGCAGGGTTTAGGGCTGGAAGGAAGCACAAGAAGGGGCAATTCTGGGGTACAGGTAATATCTGTTCTTTGATCTGAATACTGATTACATGAGGATGCTTAGTGGAAATTTATGGTATTATATGCTGATAATATGTGTACTTTTCTTTTTTCTTTTTTTTAATAATAAATTTATATTTTATTGGTGTTCAATTTGCCAACATACAGAATAACATATGTGTACTTTTCTATACGTGTATTATACCTTTATAATTTTTTTAAATAGGTTTACCCAAAGATAAGAAAAATTATATATATTTTCCATTATATAACCATAAATATTAAGCATCACACATATACCTTAACCTCGTAGTTACACCCAGAATTTACCATTCACTGGCAAGTCTCTAAATTATTTTTAAAAATGCATCATGTGGCAATTTTAATAAATTTTAAAATATATATTGAAAAATATTTATAAATCTGAGACTTGTGGGAAATTCACCTATAAATATTTGTGAAAATAATATCTGATAACTTAAAGGACAGAATTGTGATCTTGTTCTTGTTAATCTCACTTAGTCTTATGTCATTCCTTTTCTTTCTTTTTTTAAGATTATTTATTTATTCATGAGAGACACACAGAGAGGCAGAGACACAGGCAGAGGGAGAAGCAGGCTCCCTGTGGGGAGCCCGACGTGGGACTCAATCCCGGGACTCCGGGGTCACGCCCTGGACCAGAGGCAGCTGCTCAACCCCTGAGCCACGCAGGTATCCCCTATATCATTCCTTTTCTAAGTTTATCTCTTAAGTAGAACTGGAATGTCATCAAAGCAAGTTAACTTTCTCTTGAAATCAATTAAATTTTTATAACGAGCACTAGTTTTTGAAAAGGCTGGTCTATCTTAAGACACTCTGTACTACCCTGCTCTAACGCGTGGAACAGGCCAATGTGACGTCACTGATTAGCTGCTCACAGTCCAGAGTATGACACAGCCAGGGTATATTATCATGGAAAGCCAAAAAAACCTTTTTTTTAAAAAATAACTTTTAAAAATTTAAGTGCAGAGGCACCTGGGGGGCTCAGTGGTTGAGCATCTGCCTTCAGCCCAGAGTGTGACCTGGGGGTCCTGGGATCGAGTCCCACGTTGGGCTTCCAGCAGAGAACCTGCTTCTCCCTCTGCCTGTGTCTCTGCCTCTGTGTGTGTGTGTGTCTCTCGTGAATAAATAAAGAAAATTTTAAAAATCAAATAAAAACTTAAGCTTTTATTTTATTGCATGATCAGACAAATATTGATGTAAATGACCCTCTACTCTGTCCTAATGTAGCATAACATACATATTTCACCAGGGGCTTTTACGTAAAATGATGCCTATTTTGTGGATCAACCCAGGCAAGTGACTTTTACAGGACCAGTTTCAAGGAGGCAGGGATAGTCTTGCGGATACTTAGTCCTGTATATGTCAGGAGATGAAGACGGAGCTATATGTGATCTGGGACTTAGAGAACGTTAGATCCAAGGCCTACACTTAGCTATAATGTGACAAGGCTAGATGACGTGGCTGTGAGATTCATGCACACACACATGTGCTTCCCTGAAACCAAACTACCTCTTCCTGCAGTAAAGACTGTGGGGAACAAATAACACATTCTATACTGCCTGCAATTCTTCAATAGTTTTCTGCAATCTGGGATGTTCCTTTCTCGCTGGATCCTGCCTTTTCATCACTGAAGAGTGAAAAGAATCCAGAAGATAATAAATGCCTGAGGTTTTGTGTTAAAATATTTAATAATTACTGAGCATTGGGTAAAACCAAATTAAGAAGAATGTACCTAAGTTGGGTAGCTTTTATGCTGTCTATCATGGGAGAGGCTGGGCTATAGGTGACTGCCTCAAAATCAGTACTCGTGTTCAATGGCTTTAAACCCTTTGAAAGTAAACAAATCCCAGGAGAGTTCTACGGCCTCAAGTAGTCATCAGGGAGCTTGGTTTGATCGTCTGAATCATGCCTAGCAAGAAGTGGGTATCTGAGTGTTTGGCTCTTTTATAGTACATCCATGGGCACGTATACTTATGGAAAGATATATATCTCCAGTTAACGTAAATGGAGATTTCCTGGATCAGAAAACCAGAGTCATTGCGGCCGTTAAGAGAGGAAAGCAAGAACCCAAACGGCAACGCAACCCAGATGTCACAGCAGCCAGGGGAACACCCGTGGCCAGGTATGACCATTCTTTGTTTTTTAATCATCCATTTACCTCTATTCACAAAGCATTTGTTGTGATTCACTATGTTCAAGAAGTAGAGGTAACAGAAGATTGAAGGCAACCAGAGGCCTACTCCTGGGAACTCACTGTGCAGCATCCTCTGAAGGATATTTAGTATAGTATCGGATCAAAGACACCTTCTCCCGAAGGCCTACGGGGAGTCAGACATTTCCATAGACGTGGGTGTTTAAATAGAAACAGGCTGTCATCCTTGTACGGGAAACATCCCCCGGTCCACTATCTGCCTGATAATCACGTGCCGTGGACCACAAACTTCCATCGAACGCTGCCGAGGGGCACTATCCTTCCCAGCAAAATTCTCAATTTGGCCTTGAAAACCAGCCATAACCATTACCAGCTTAACCTTGCCCTCTACCTTCTGGTGCTCTGGCAACATACTTAGCAAATGTAGCATAATCCAAAGACCATTTCAATTCTTTGGAAAAACTCCAGTGGCTTACCCAAAAGAATACTTTGCTAAAATGGATAGTCCTTGACAGGCATAGGCACCGACCTTTGCTTTTCTGTGCCTCGACTAAAAGAAAAGGAGGGAAGAGGCCCTAATATAAACTTGAAGCAGTGCACATGCAAGTTAGAGCAACCAGAGAGGCCAAAATTCCTATCTGAGCGGCCAACCCAAACCAGGTGAGCCTACCAAGTGGCCATCGGTTTGCTCAGACGTCTCAAGTATCGGAGCGCAGAAGAACATATTTGAGAAGAATTACATTAGTAGGAAAGCCCAGCCGATCCCTGGGAAAAGAGTGAAGGCCCTCACGGGTTGATCTAAATAGATACTTCTTGAAAAGATACAACCAGTTCTGAGGCTAGACCTGAGGTAACGGTGAAGGAGACACCTCTGACCTCAAGAATAATGCTCTTACAAATTTGCATCTCAATTTTGAAATAGTGTCAGATGCTCAGCTCCCATTTTAGAGTAGCACAAGGCGGCAGGCTTCGGCTTGCAGGCAGGCTATGGGGGTTTATGTCCCGCTGCCCTTGCTGACTGTGGGAATTCAGACAAGCCAGCTAAACTGCTTCTAGGTTTCTTCGTCTTTGACACCGAATTGAATGAAGAACTCTATGTATCTAGTAAGACTGCTGTGGTGCTTAAGTAAAACAATACGTTACGTCTGTAAGAGATTAGGATTCAAGCTTATTTATTCTTGTATGATTATTGTTATATGAATTGTGAATATATTTTAGATTGGGGAGATGGCATGGAATTTAGAGGTGTCATGCCATGAATAGGAAAACTAGATAGGTCATCTACTAAGCTGGTATCTAAGTATCAGTTTTTACGTCTTTAAAACTGAAAAATAATGGGTCACGTTTTCTGGGATATAAAGGATATATGATAAGACGAAACAAGTTTTTGAACACATTCTGGGCATTGGGAATGTCCAAAACATTTTACCTTCATTGGGCCTCAAAGATGCTTCTCTTCAATTTCTGCCTTTTAAAATTAAGCTCAGATCTAAATTACAATACTCACAATTTTATTTACAACCAAATTATAATATTTGCCATAATATGCACTAAGAAATACAACCTTGAGAGAGATGTCTGCTGAAGACCCCCTCTTATGATTTGGCTTGACCAGTCCATGAGTATTAGAAAACGCTACACAATGGCAAGTATCCGGTGTTTGGTCACAAGGAGTTAGATCAAACAAATTCCATCCAAAAATGAAGGCATAACTATTTCCCAGAGAGATCACGTTTTAACATATCAGTTGTTCTTTTAAAGCCTTTATTCCATTGAGTCCTTTACAACCAGAAATAGACTCCTAGGAGGATGGTGGGAGAATGCAGAGGTAGCGTAATGTTGATTTTTCAGGACAAGTTTTTCGGCGTGATAGACGCAGCATAAAGTCGCAAAAGATCACAAGCTGTAGAAACATAATGACCTTGATTTAAACCAGATTTGTACCACTTACCAATTATATGACTCTGGGTGATATTCTTAAGTTTTGTTACCTTGCTTTTTCATTTGTAAATTTGGGGACATACTGGCTGTCTTGTTTCTTATTGATAAAACCCAGTACGAAGTGGGGGCACAGTGTATCCTTGTGCCTCTGGCTGGCCACAGAATAGTAGCTGTCATTTGCAAAGTTGTGTTCATAGACATTTTGAAGAAATGATGATGCTTTCTTGGTGCTGATTTTGTCTCACGGCACTGTCATCCCTTCGCAATGTGGCCTCTGACCGCAATCTAACCAAATCACCTACTTCATTCCCTCCATACTTATGTTTTTTTTTTTTTTTTAATTTTTAGTCATAAAGAACGTATGATTGCATTCAGAAGCCTCCTCTAAGGTGCAAACACAGTCATGCATGTGCACACATTTACACCTATATCGCTCCCTATTTTGACCTGGAGTGTCCATTCCGTCTCCTTGACCACCTGGTCATTTCTCTAGCCCTATAAGCCCTCCTCCATCGGGCACGCTGTCCTTTCCCTTTGGGCCTTTGAGCACCCATGCTACCGCTGCCGCTCAGCAACATGCCTGACCATCCTTCAACATTCGATGCAGATATTTTTTTCTTCAGGGAGATTTTTTGGTTCTGTTTTCTTTTTAAGTCTTCAGACTTGGTTAGATTCTTTTATGTATATTTGTAGAGCATGATGTGATGTCCTTCCTTCTTTACAATAGTCCTTGCTGCTTTTTTTTTTTTGGAATTAATTATTTCAGGTAAGAGGAACATTAAGTGAAAGAAGACACATACCTCATTTGTGACTCGACCTACAATACCCAGCACGACTTCTGTGAGTGTAAGAGATACCCTGTACACGTTTGCCAAAGTGAGTAGGGAATTCCTTGCTCCCACAACTGTTTTTCCCTCACCCTTTGAGAATATGTCATTATGGAGTAAAAAGTAATACTTGCTGAGTGTTTCCCATATCCTAGGAATTGAACTACCTGCTTTTGATGCATCATTTCCCTTAGTACTCACAATATTTCCACGAGTCACTTTACCAATCGGTTAAATGACAACATCTATTATTTTCTGAGATGTTAAGAAAATAAAAATTTCCATTTCACACAATTAGGGAAATACTGAGCTGTTATTTGAACCCAGGTAAAGTGACAACAGAGACTGTCAATTTAAGCTCCTACTACTACAGCCCTACCTCACGTTTTCTCTACAACCTCATGAGAGATGCTTAGCTGCACCCACCCAGCTAAACAAATCCGGAGGATTCCAGATTTTCAGAAATAAAATGAGATGATAAATGTTTGTGGCTTTAAGCTACTGAGTTTATGGGGGTAATTTGTTACCCAGTAATAGATCACTTATACACTTCAAACTCAAATTTGGCACTTTTTCCCTATTTCATTTTTTTTTAAATTCAACTATAGTAAACATAGAGTGCTACATTATATTTCAAGTGTATAATACAGTGATTCAACGACTCCATATATTACTCAGTGCATCTCATGATAGGTGTACTCTCACCAGATTTTGGCTTTTGATCATCTTTTAAAAAACCAAAATATCCCACCTTATTTTTCCAATTTTCCTTTCTTAATTGCCTTATTTAATTCCATCCTTCTTTCTTTTCTTTCATGTAGGAAAAAAAAATGGTTCTCAAACTCTTCAAAATACAAGAACTTTCTGTTTCTCCTTCAGCCATATGGAATTTGAAAATAAGATGGCACCTTGATATGTGGACTATAGGGAAAATGCAGTGGCCATGCCCAAGATGATGCTGACTGACAAAGAAACTTCAGTAGGAACAAAAGATGAACTGCTTTCTTGATTATATGACTTCCAGTGCAAGAAAGAATGAACAGCAAGGGGCAGGGGCTGGTTTGTTCAGATCTAGAAAACTATTGGAAATTAGGTTTTTAAAGGAGGCATCTATTATATTTGAATTGACAACTTCTACTTTCAAAAAACGTATTGATGACATTACAGTTTCTTGTTCATCCTAGGGGTATAAGGCATGACAGTGGAGAAAGAAACACTTTGTGGGGAGGCTATCTTTCTTTTTTTTTTTTTTTTTTCTCTTTTAAGGTCATTTATTAATGTACCATTTTGTAAGACAATGACTAGATAGCAAACTGTACACTGCCATGTATTTCTTCTCCTTTCTGTTTAACCTATGCCATGTGATTTATTTTTAAAGGGAGAACAATAAGGTTAATGAGGAATAAACTTCTTAGTTAAGATCACATATCTCATTTCCTTACAAATGATGCCGAGAATCATTCCATGATTTTCATTTGTAGCTACACACACACACACACACACAAAATGTCATTGTGAAAACACAGACCCTATGTCATATTGCATTTGAGGTCACCTCTTGTTTAAGAACTTAGGCTTCATTAAGAGGCAAATCTGTGCTAAATCCTGCTGCGTGGCAAATAAAAAGCTGTATTACCTCTCTGAGTCTCAATAATTCCCAAAAGATTGAAGAATCAACTATGATAGTTGCTTCACTTTACAGTTGTTGAAAAGACTGAGTGGTATAATGTTCTAGAAAGTGCTAAATATTGTGTTTGATAAGTAAAAAGTGAAAACACATTCACTTTCTCTAACTAAGAAATGCAGGGGGAATTATTTGATTTCGGGACTTTCACCAGGCTACTTTACTTATTAAAATCCACTCATTCTCCCTGATTCTTTATTACATCAGCCCCTCCTAATAAGCGAATTCATGAAGGGCATGCTCTTTTTAAAAATCATCTTTGTTGGGATCCCTGGGTGGCTCAAAGGGCCCTGCCTTCAGCCCAGGGCCTGATCCTAGAGACCTGGGGATCAAATCCCTGCATCAGGCTCCCTGCAGGGAGCCTGCTTCTCCCTCGGCCTGTGTCTCTGCCTCTCTCTCTCTCCCTCTGTCTCTCATGAATAAATAAATAAAATCTTTATAAAAAAATAAAATAAAATAAAATAAAAATAAAAATCATCTTTGGATCCAGGGCATCTTGTATAGTACCCGGTGCCCAACTACAATGACAAATGATCTGACAGGTGTTTGGGAAGATTTCCGCAAGCACTCAAAAATAGAACCTATTGATTCTATCTGGTGGCTTGGCCGGGATGGAGGTAAGGGAAGAGGATCAGAGAAGCATTCCACAGAAAAATGACATTTGTACGGAGTCTAAAGTAGATAGTATGTGAGGCTCAGCTGTGAGCTAGTGGTGTGTTCCCTCTTACTCAGCATTCTGTATTTCTTAGCAATTGACAACACGGCACAGAGTGAAAGAGGTTAAAGGCCATCCTTTAGAATGTTCATTTTAACTAAATGTATGTGTATGGCCAAAAATGAGCTTCTGTGAAGGGCAGTGCAACAGAGGAAGGGATTCTCATTTATCTCGTGTACCTAGAATATCATTAAATATAGATCTGTTCATTAATCTCATTGATATAATCAGAAGAGGTTTGCAAACTGAGCCCAGTTGTGGCAAGAGAGTTCACCTTAAATGTTTCCTCACGCTATTTTGGGCCACCCAATTAAGTTGAAAACCAAAGAAAAGGTCTAATTATCAAACTACCTTTGTTCTGTAATTGGAAATATATATTGCTACTAGTGTTCAACACATGAAATTAGGTCATCATTTGAAAATCAAACTAGGAAGGTTAAAGTCATTAGCACTTATAAAAAATATATTGCTAGCCAAAGTGCTGCCCAATGTTAACATCAATTCCAGAATGTGAATATATCATAAAGTCATTCTGGTGAACACAATCATACCTGTACCTTCCTCATATACCTATTCCCTCTAAAAGCCTTGTCCAAGAGGTATGTCTTGTGTGCATTTTAATGAAAGCAATACTTAGTGTCAGGGAGATGAAGATACTTGT
Source organism: Canis aureus (assembly GCF_053574225.1). Taxonomy (NCBI): domain Eukaryota; kingdom Metazoa; phylum Chordata; class Mammalia; order Carnivora; family Canidae; genus Canis; species Canis aureus. Next base: position 2,783,527 of record NC_135613.1, read on the forward strand.
TCAAGGCAACTAAAGTTGGAATTTGAAGTCAAATCGGTCTGATTTCTCCCCACAGAAAGGTAATAGCTACAGGGAGAAGACATTCTCTTCTAGTCATAGTCTTTTAAATTCTCCCCTGCTTTTCACCCCCTTCCTCGAACTACTTCTGTGTCCTTATCATAAGAGGAGGACAAAGAAAGGAGGAAAAATCTTACAGCATAGGTGTTAGGTCTCCCTCTTTACTCCATTGATGCTGATGAGATAGGACAAGCAATTACTGCAGAGGCCCTTAGATTGCATGAAACACAAAATCCTGGCTACCCTGCATGTCAATCAGCAGAATTAACCCCTCAGCATCCGTGCTGTCTTTATGGTGACAGCCCTGAGCAAAAGAGCTCTTCCCCATCAAAATCCTCACCATACAAGAAAAACTATTTTATTTAATAGATCAAGTCTTCAAAAGATAGGGGATCCCTGGGTGGCTCAGCGGTTAAGCATCTGCCTTCCGCCCAGGGCGTGGTCCTGGAGTCCTGGGATCGAGTCCGACATCAGGCTCCCCGCATGGAGCCTGCTTCTCTCTCTGCCTATGTTTCTGCCTCTCTCTCTCTCTCTCTCTCTCTGTGTGTGTGTCTCTCATGAATAAATAAATGAAATCTTAGAAAAAAAGATAAAAACTTACACCTAAGAAGATACAGAACAATCAGATGGTTAAAAAATTAAAATAAGTCTGAAAACCTATAAAGATTGTGAAATCCCTGGCATATGTACAGAGAAGGAGCCATGAAAGAGTATAGTTTTTCCAATTAGTGGCACAGACACATACAGTGGAGTATCTAATGGAGAAACCATTAGTGTTTCTTCAAGTATAGCTCAAGGACATCACTCAGAGTGCTCTAGAAAAATATACAGATTCCAGGGTCACCACAAAATACTTAGAGGGTTGGGATATCCTGGAAATATATTTTTTTAAGGAATTAGGATGATTATGAACCATACAAAAGGGCAGAACAATAATATTTGGAAAATGGGCAGAAAATAATATTTGGAAGTCAAAATTAGAGCAAGATCCTCCAGCAAAACAGGAACTTGGTCAAGCCTGTACTTTGTCATCCATTAATCAGGGTTAAATCTGAGCTGAGTGAACACACAAGTCTGCAATGGTCAACAGAATATAATTCTCCTTTGAACTTGCGTGCAAAACTCTGAAGCCAGGCTGGTACTTGACCATGCCACGGGCCACAGCTGGGTGTCGGCAATCCCAGTGATGCTCCAGTTCAACTCCACACAAAATATTTGACAAGACTTTATTAAACTAGAGCTTAGAGCCTTCTCTATACACAAAGATGTAGAAGTGAGGTTATGCAAGCTTTTGGCTAAATTCTAAAGGTCAAAAAACACTTCCCTGTTTAAGTGAATGTAATTCTCTTCAGAAAGCCTTCATCCTCGTTCACACGATGCTTTCACTTCACATCATCATCATTTCACTCAGGAATCATCCCGCCCACTTAAGAATTTGGAAACACGCCCGTGAACATGTGCCAGGTATAGTTTTTATCCCCCTCCTATGATTAATTTTTTTTTTTTAATGCGACTTGACGCAGAAGTTTGGGTGTCAAGAATATAGTATTTTCTTTTTAATGTGTAGGGAAACAAGAAAACCCCGAGCTCTCTTTTGAGCCCTAGAAAAAGCACAGCCCAGAATAATACATTCGTTGTTTTACAAAGGAAAAGTATTTGATGGTGTCTGAGGAATACAGAGAGCTGAAATGAAAATGAGCCTGCGAAGGAAATGGAATAAAAAATAGGTTTGTTTGGTCACCCAGAAGCAAAACCTATCACACACATTCACACTAACACACCTGAAACCTAGCAGCCACTTCATACCGATTCCTGACACCAAAAATGAAATAAAGATGGAACTTCAGGGGAATAAGACAAAGAGAGGGAGTGGAAATGAAGCTGCCAAGGCAAACAGAACTGATTTTGCAAAGGTCAGTGCAATATAGGATTAGTTTGGACGAAGCCCATACTCCAGTGTAATTTGCAATATATTTCAACACTTCAGAACAAGTATTTCTAGCTACTTTTAATACCAGCTCTGAGCCATGACTATCTAAATAGACAGTGGGCATTAAAGTTCACAGGGCTTGATATTGCCTGTAAAAATGGAGCCCAGCAGAATTTGATTTTATTACCCTCCCCCTTTTATTAGGCCCATAGCCAATGACGATTAAAGTGTTGTGCCGTATCTGTCAGCATGCATGGATGCATGGGGATTATTTGTAACAGAATTTAAGTCTAGGAGCCAAGTTCCTCGGCCATGAGTCTAGAATACTAATTCTGTCTTTTTCATCCCCTCTATCAGACCCATGGCACTAAGAGTATCATTGGAAGAACCAGGACAAAAATTTAGGTTTTTAATCTAAAACAATAGGGTTTATGAATGATTAAGGGGTCAATCCTGCAGAGGCAGGGCCAAGAGAATGCTTGGACTTTTTCTGTGTTATTGGCCCTTCAGAATCCAACTTCTTCTCCCTAGAACTACTCAAGTCTCCCTTTGGAAGAGCCGCAACCTTGACTCTCATCTTGGTGGAATTTTCAGTGTCCTACTTTGAAAGCTCTAGATGTCATGCTCCCTCTGAAACGACATATAGGCATCGAAGGTGGAGTAGTCCATGCCCAGCACATTAGATGACATCTTTTAGGACTCTGAATCTCGAGCAACAGTCATAGGGGAGTTGGAATTGGAAGATCCTACTCATTTCATTGATTAAAGAAGCTTGGACCAGAATACCCTCCTACCTCAACTTTGAACATGTTACTGATGCCTGCACCCTAAAGCAACTCCATCACCAGCCCGTTCTACTGGCCTATTCCTTTGGCTTCGCTTTTCTTCTTCATCTACATCTCAGCTTGAAGCTGATAGCTGTCCCCCTGCATTATGGTTCTCGTACTCACCCCTGTTCCTTTGCGGCATGCCACCCCCTGACCACGACTGCTGCTGAAACACCCTTGGAGGCATATTCATTATTCAATACCTCCTTCAGCCCATTCACTTCTCCTGCCATCAATTCTGATGCTATCTTCTCTAGACATGGTGAGTATCTTCCCAACTCCGACCTCAGTCACTGCTTTCAATGATTTGAGTCTCCTTCAGCCAGGAATAGATTTGGCAACAAGTTAGAAAGCAAAACAGAACAAAACCCTACTCTAATGGCTTAAACGAGTAAGGGATTTATTATTGCATGCAACAAAAAACCCTCGGTCAGAAATCTATTGGTTAAATGGTGATTCATTGATGTCAACAAGACCTAAGTTACTGGTCTTTAGTTCTATATCCTTAGCATGTCCTTCCCACCCCACCCTCACCATGTCCATGCTTATTGGTTAACTAATATCCCTCCAAGCATCCTGCTCATTTCAAAAGTGGGGAGAAGGGTGGGTAATGGTTCTCAGCCACAGTGGAATGAGAAGATGTTTCAACTAGGGAATAACACTGTCTTGAAAAAAAGTAAAAGTTCAATTAGAAGATGGTAACAGTGGGTGTATCCCCCACAGCTTCTGACTGGTAGTTCTTTCCCATTCTATTCTATTTATTCAGTGACAGTCTTAAATATTTCCTTGGGCATAACTCTGACGCTCCCAAATCCACCCGCTCAACACACATCCTTTCATTCAGGACCTCTTCTGATTTTCTTTTTTTTTTTTTTTTTAAGATTTTATTTATTTATTCATGAGAGACACACAGAGAGAGGCAGAGTCATAGGCAGAGGGAGAAGCAGGCTTCATGCAGGGAGCCCGAAGTGGGACTCCATCCCGGGTCTCCAGGTCACGCCCTGGGCCGAAGGCAGCGCTAAACCGGCTCAGCCACCCGTGCTGCCCCCTCTTCTGATTTTTATTCTTGCATTGACAACTCAATGGGCCCAAACATGAGGTCAGAAACTGTGCTGACTAGATACTGGATAGTCTCCAGCTGGTGCCGCATGCAGAATTCTCAAATAGCCTGCTAATATTTCTTTAGTGAGTCGGCGTCTTAGCTCAGGCTGCCATAGCAAAATACCATAAACTGGATGGCTTGTAAACAACAGAAATTCATTTCTCATCATTCTGGAGGCTGGGAAGTCCAAGATCAAGGTGCCAGTGGATTTGCTGTCTGTTGAGGGTCCACTTTTTGGTTCATGGATGTCGCCTTATTCTCCTTATCACCTCACATAATGGAAGGGCAAGGGAGCTCTCTAAGGTCTCTTTTATAAAGACACTGATCCCATTCAAAAGGATTCTATCCCTACGACCTAACCACATCCCAAAGACTTGACCTCCAATTATCATCATATTAGAGATTATGTTTCAACCTATGAATTTTGAAGGAAGGAAGACAAATATTCAGTCTATAGTAGTTAGTGACTATACAATTGCTACAGATTCTTTGTAGTCCAGACAGCTTCCTACAGGGCTAATTTAAGTACATGGAGCTCCAGAGTTGACCAACGTGAGTTTGAATTCAAGGCAGACCCTAGGTGAAGTTAGGTAAATCATTGAATCTCTTTGATGTGCCATTTCCATATTTGTAAAATGGGACAAATAGTTTCTACCATCAAGGGCCACTACGTGTTATAAACCTACGATGGCATGTGAAGTATCTAGCACGATGCTTAACACAGATTGGGGTCTAAATATACTTATTTTAGAAAAAAAAGTGGACAACTCCCTCAGAAGTCATATAGTGAGTCCTATATGCAAAAACTTGTACCCGTTCAAGGCAATTTCATCTGGATACATTCTACTAATGTACAAAGATTTAAATCTTCTATCCTATTCCACAGAAAGCATTCCTTGGTTTCCTGTGGAGCCATTTATGTCTGCACTTAAAAATAACTCTTTGTGTTTCTATCTCCAAAACAAGGCTTTGAGCCTTCTACAGGCCCATTATTTACCCAAAGCATTTAACATAATGTCTGCTACACCACGGCTATTCCATGAATGTCTGTTTGACTGAACATAAATATCCTATTCACAAATATTCTACTAACAATAATGCATTAAGCCTCAACTTATTCATATATAAACAAGTAAAAATAAAAGAGTCCCATATTATTGTTGTGAAGACTAAATTTTTAAAAACACATGTAAAATTTGAAGCATGGTTTCTGGAACTCAATTGCTACATTCTCTTAGTTTTAATTTTTAAGTCAATATACCAAATTTATTGAATTTATAAATGTACTCTAACCATTTATCCTAACTAACTACTTAAACGTTAAATCTTATCACTTATAAACTCACTGACCAATGCCTATGTTTCTAAAACAGCATTAATGATGTGGATACTTTTAAGGGTCTCAGAGATGATCACAAATACCTAAAACATGCCTTCCACATAAAGCTGTGTGCATCAAATGGCCTGGCCACAAGAGAGGTTCATCCATTTCTTCAAAAGTTCACAAGGTATAAAATCTATAAATATAGGTGGGTGAACTCTGTTAAATTCTAGGTCCATTTTAAGAAACTTAGAAATTTGAAACAACTCCCTATCCACACGAATGCACCTGCAAGATATTTCAAATTATACCTTTGCTTTATGTCTCCATTAAAACTTTCAAGTAAGAGGAAAACTGGAACTTACTGCTTTCTCAGATCTCCTTCCAAACAGGAGTAATTAATTTAATTAAGGTTATTTACTCTATTCATTTTATCTTTCAAACTTTTAGAACATCTTCTCTCTCCAGCTTGGATAATTATAAAATCAAGTAGATCATGTGATTTATTTAGACAATTCTGCTTATTTTCCACTTTAAAATACTTGTATTCTTTAACTCAATAATTCCATATCTAAGAACAGATCCTAAGAAAAATGCTAGGTTTGCATTTAAAATACAAGATTTGTATTTAAAACTGTTCTCTGTGAATTCATCTTGGTGTGTCCATATCCTCCATATAATGGTGCCATCTATTTCTTCACAATGTTAATCATTATGTGGCAATTTAAATTTATTTGTGAATATTATTCTAACAATTTGGGAAAACCTTTATGGTATGGTGAAGTAAAAAAAAAAAAAGCAAAACATAAATTTTATGTAGTTTCAATCATACTATAGGTGCCATTATGAATGTGTAGGAAAAAGTGCTAAAAGGACAGATGCTATAATATTCACTGTGATTATAGTTTTTAATGATATGATTATGCTTGATATTAATTTTTATGTAATTTTTTTTGTATTTCCTTGCAGGAGCTTATTTTTCATAAGGAGAATAAACGTTTTAATGACACTGACTGGTTAAGTACCTAATGAACATACTGAAAAAAATTTCCTGTTTTCCATGATAGCATTTTAGAGAATGTAGAGTTTGAAAAGTAGAGAAGCTTCTTGATTACCGACAGATGAAACTCCAAGTGGTGGAAGCTTAGACTCCCTCTGGATGAACAGGATTTGACAAAACTCTCATGATGGTTTTTCCCAAACTGGATTTCCAAAAAGATCTGTTATCTTGTAGCCTCGATAATCAGGTATAAGATAAACACTATTTTTGTCTTGTTTTCACCATAGTAAAGATCGTTTACTCTAATGGGTGGATTTTGCACTCAACGGTGCCAGAAATCGCTGTCTGTTTTTGGAAATCAATTGCTATTTTTACATGAATACCGAAGCAGTGCCTAACCTGCAGGAATCTTTAATTGCTCTTGAGGTTTTTACAACCTTCCTCTAATACAAGGTTTGGATTTCATTTTCATGCTAGAGTTTTGTTGTGCTGTCTCGGGTGGCCTTTTGCCATGGCCATTACTTACCACTTTTACTCATCTCTCTATTTCTGATTTTATTCCTTCTGGACTTGATTTCTTGCTGCTCCTGACACCTGCTCCAGCCTGATAAACTGACAGCTCCAATTGTAAATCTTGCCCCGATGCTTTCCTTTCCCCGAGATGGAAAATAGCGTGTTCCAATAGGTTATAACACTTTAGCAAACATCAGGAATCCTGTCCTTTCCACTTTAGAAACCCTACTGTTTAAAGACAGACATGCTGCACCCTTTGTCTGGTAAACCTTGCCCCCTGTGACCCCTCCCTCCTTTCAGTCGGCCACCTTTTACCCCTCCAGCAAACAAGCTCAATTCAGGTGGCATCTCCTCAGGGCAACTGCCTTGATTCACTCTCCCAGTAATATTCTCAGCCCTGTGCACACACGAGCTGGTGCGATCTGCTCTACGTTCCTCTGGCGTTCTGGGTTCCCTTCCAACAGAGCATTATGCCCATAATCACTTGTAATTATTTGTCTTACAGCGTTTCTCACAATTAACAATTGTTTTCTCCTTTTCTCCACTTTACACACAGCAAATAATCAGTATTTATTGAGTAAATGGGCAGCGAATGAAATACCCAGAATAGGCAGAGAACAAGGGAAACTGATCCCAGCTATTTTTCTCATTTGCTCTCAGAAAAAGTACAGGACTCAAATTTGATAAAGCAAACTCTAATTCTGAATACTAAAACAGCAGCGATGCAAATGAAACTTCTAAAAGTGTGTCTGTGCGTGTGCAGAGCTCCGTACACTTCCTGTACACAGCGACACCCTCGTTGGCAGAGGCACCTGCATTGGACTCTGACATTGCCCATGAATATTCTGATTATAAAATACGGCTTTTAGGAACCAGATGTCCTTAGCAGATTTTACTCAATTTAAGTTTTTGATTTAGTTCTCCTTTGAAAGTTTCAAGTGCCGAATTATCATGGATATTTCTAGCCGGGGGTATCCGAGGTCTATAATTTAGTGGGAGACTAAGGACACCGTTTGGAATAGGGAGGAGGCTCTGGAGTCCGCGTGTGACAAAACATTGTTACACATCTCTTTGTCCACTTCTTTTTCCCGCATGATCAACACAAATACACACGCGGTTCTGACAACATTTTTTCCTCTTGCCATAAAAAATTTTCCCCCTGAAAACTGACCAGCTTTTTCTTCAGTTATGTACATGTGGCAGGCCCATATTTTTACATGCTTTCTGCAGTAAGCAGCTCCAGGATGTCTATAACTGGGACTCTATTTCCTTGGTTGTACTGGAGCTAAAATTTTCATTTGGTATGTGTTACCATTTAAAAAGAATTTTTTTTAAAATAATAAAATTAGCACAGGCTTATTAAAAATATAATTGACAGTAGAGACAAAACGAAGTAAAACATGTACACTCAGCCCTACCACGTAAATTATTATCAATATTTAAGTTATTTGTTGTTTCCTCGCGCTGCACAAGTTTCTATTTTTGAAATCATGTCATACATAAAAATTTGAATGTATTCCTTGGCGCTGCCATACTGCTTGAGTTCATCTTCTAGCTTTGCTGCTTGGCACCTGCATGACCTTACTGAATTTTTCTTAAGTTGTGTAACCCACACCTACTGTAATAACGGCTACCTCATAGACTTCTAAATAGTCCGTAAGACAATATAAGTCAAACACGTAATAGACTTTTCGTAGTGAAACTTATGACAATGATAATAATAATAATAATAAAATAAAAATAATTTAGAATATTTTAATACTCGTTGAGGGCCAGGCACCGATCTAGATACATTTTTCCTCCTTAGGAGATGGGAGGTAATGGCATAGTGTTATGGGAACGTTGCTGCCGTCTGGCTTTGGCATTGCTACTTTGAGCTGTCTAACTCGGATGAATTCACTTCACTAACTTTGACATCATTTCCCAACCGCTTTTTATTAAGAGTGTAAAAAAGATGATTGCTAATGACCTTCCTTCCTCTATGCCCAAACAAAGATGTCAACTCCTCATCATGAGAGTTACTATAAATTACACCCTAAAGGGACAGAGGAAAGACAGAAAGGAGATAATGATGTTTCAGCGGGGTGTGAATCGGGGCTGGCTTGAAAGAGGCCTCCCGAAGAAAGCCCTGTTGAACGTCTCCTGCTAGGTGAGGGGTTTAACCTCCAATCGTCACCCTGCTTTCCCTCATTATTTAACATCAAATATTTGTTTTCAGTGTTTGTTTACCCCCCCTAAACTCTCCCACTTCAGAATGGTATGCTTTTGTTCTCTTTTTAAGAATCCTAATAACAAGTATTTATGCTTTATTAAGATAAGTCTGTTGCAATTCAGAAGATCCCCCTCTCTGCAGCGGGAAGAAAAGTTATCGTGGTTAAATAGCAGAGGACAGGAGTTAAATCAGTGAAAAAAAAAGAAAGAGAAAATCTCTAAGTTAGAGATGTAGGGGGGAGAGAGAGATACAAAAGAAGCAGAAAAACAGGCAGATGTTTTAAGGTAGTTAACACAGAGGAGGGCGCATCAAACAGGGCCTGGGCTCTCGCACAGGTGGCAGCTCCCAGCGCTGGGCATGTGAGACCCTGATGGCGAGGGAGGCAGAGGGGAGGCCCAGCCCCGTCGGGCAGGCCCGGGGCCACCCGGAGAGGCCACAGGGGTCTCGCCAGGTGCTTCAGCCTCCAGGCCTGGCGTCCCCCAAAGACTGCTTGCTGGGATGCCGAAGGGTTTGCTGGAGTCTGTGTGCATTTGCAGGCCTTTGCTTCTGTTGACACCTCTTGCAAGGTTACTCTCAAGGAGTCCGGGAACCTTCCCCAGGTGCTCTGCTCCCTGGCATCCTGCCTGGCAGCACATGGCCCACACTTGGGGCAAAGGGAATCTTCCATAGGGTCTGACACCCGCGTGCAGGCCACTTGCCCCTCAGATCTCAGTCTCCGACTCAGGTTGTGCTTCTGGTCCTCGCTGCTGCTACCCAGATTAACAGCAAGGTTTGGGGCGCTCGTTAGGAGGGTAACTGAGACAGAAAATGAAGTGGGTTGTAACCATTCTCTTTCTTTTCTTTCTCATATATTATTAAGATACATAAAACCTTAATTAATTAATTAATGATAAAAAAGATACATAAAACCTTGAGAAAGAGGAACAAATAAAAAGCGTACCACTCAAATTATTTTCATGAACTATATACCGTCATGGAAACCGCTTGCTAGCACTGTGGATTTCCCCCGTCTACGCGTCCATCCTCACAGTCACTAGCCTCCTCTCCAAAGGGTAGCTAGCTCTCGCAACTAAAAACCGTAGATTGTCTGCTGCGTGTTTTTTACTTCACGGAATATAAATGAAACTACCCAATGCGTGTCTGCGTGTTACTTCACACTTAACATTATAATTGTGAGATTCACCCTATGTGTCATGTAACGGCAAAGTTCATTTGCTCTCATTAAGTGATATGAATCTATCTTATCGATTTATCTATCCTACTGTTAATGAATAGTTAGATCATTGGCAGTTCGGGGATTTAATAAATCTTGCTTATACAATAGACTCCCCCCTTAACCACAGTTTTGCTTTTTGTAACTTCATTCATACAGTCTGAAAAGTAGATGGTCCTGTTTCCGATGCATAGTCAGAAGGTCAAGACTCGCCTAACAGTTCCTAACAGTTCCTACTCATGTGCCTTGCTTCATCTCATCACACAGGCATTTGGTCATCTTACAAGAAGAAGGATGAGTTACAGTCAGCTATGTTGAGAGAGGCCGCAGTCATATAACTTTTATTATACAGCCTATTGCTAGAAGTGACCCATTTTATGAATAGCTATTGTTGTTAATCTCAATTATGCCTACTTTATAAGCTAAACTTTATCACAGCAATGCATATTTAGAAAAAAAGGAGTATGTCCAGGGTTTGGCACTATCAGTGATTTCAGTCATCCACTGGGGGTCTTGGAATGGATCCCCCACAGATGAGGGGGACTAGTGTATATGTCCTCTTATTCTTTATGAAACTCTTACAAATTCTTTTTAGTGATCATATATATGCTTTCATGATATCTATCTATCTATCTATCCCATAATTGCATGGTTATAGTGTCCACTTACATTCCATTTTATTAAAAACTACCAAACAGGTTTTCAATACCTGTACATCAGGACACCTGGGTGGTTTAGGGGTTTAGCGCCTGCCTTCAGCTCATGGCGTGATCCTGGATTCCCAGGATCGAGTCCCATGTTGGGTGCCCTGCATGGAGCCTGCTTCTCCCTTGGTCTGTGTCTCTGCCTCTCTCTCTATCTGTGTCTCTCATGAATAAATACATAAAATCCTTAAAAAAAATACCTGTATATCCACTCACATTCTGACTATCACTGCATGGGTATTTCAGCTGTTCCATGTTCTTGTCAACATTTGGTATTGTCCTTTTGTTCATTTATTTTGTGTTTTATCTAGTGGCGTGATGATAAAATTAAAGTCATTTTATTCAAATAACATAATGGAACTCCTTCTTTTCAGAAAAGTGCATGGTTACACATATTACACATTCCAAAGCACCCATATCAAGACTACTAGAATAAGTGAATTTAAGAAGACTGATAAATGATTAGTAAATAACAAAGAATTGCAACATAACACATAAAGTTGTAGAATCACTATGTTGTACAGCTGGAACTAATGTAAAATTGTGTCAGCTATACTTCAATTAAAAAAAAAAGCCACTGTAAAATATAATTTAAAAAATATAATTTGGTATAGCACTCAAAAGTCAACTACTTCATCATATATAAAACGAAAGCAAGTAAGACTTCTATATAGGGGGCACCTAGGCAGCTCAGTGGTTGAGCGTCTGCCTTTGGTTTGGGTCATGATCCGGGGGTCCTGGGATGGAGTTCCGCACCAGGCTCTTGGCAGGTAACCTGCTTCTCTCTCTGCCTATGTCTGTCTGTCTGTTTTTCTGTCTGTCTGTCTATCTCTCTCTCTCCCATGAATAAATAGATAAAAATCTCTAAAAAAAGGACTTCTATGTAGAAAGAAACTATTATTGAGAAAAAAGACTTTTAACTGAATAAATAAGTGGATGGTGGTGATGATTGCACAACAGTGCAGATGTGCTTAATGTCACTGAACTGTTTATTGAAAAATGGTTAAAATGGTGAATCTTATGTTGTGCATGTTTTATCACAATTAAATAAAAATAAATAACATATCCTTCTTTGTCTCAGTCTTATAAAAATCTAGTAGTCTCAACACGACAATCCCCATCAAATCTCAACCAAATCTAAACAAATTTTTTTGATCAGTGATTCTGTGATTATACAGAAAGGTAAAGGCCAAACATAGAACAAACTTAGAGGACTTACAATACTGAATATTAATAACAGTGTTTCAAGAATGGTGGCATTTACAGTATTCATGGAATTGTAATTAGGCCAAAATAGTTTGGATACAAAGAGAGACAAGTAGAAAGTACAAGGCCAGAGCCTGACATACGGCCACTTTGATTATGACAAAGGTGATATGGTACAGAAGAATTTTCAATAAATCATGCTAAATCAATCAGATACCAATTTGGAAGAAAAATTATTAACTATGAACTAGGGTTTACACCTTATGAAAACAATAATTCCAGGTCGATTATAGATATAAACATTAAAACAAGAGAGCTTCCAAGAGCAAACACACACATGTACAAATTGGAGTTGGCAAAGATTTCTTAAATGGCTATTCATAAAGGAGAAGGCTGAGAATTTGTACTGCATTAAACTTAGCAATTTCTATTTATTTAAGATTCCTGTTAAGATATTGAAAAAAGAAGCCACAAAGTGAGAAAAAAAATTGTAACATATAAAAACATCAACAAACTAATGCCCAGAATATACAAATGTCTTCTATAAGTCAATAAATAGGGCAGGCAATCCAATACTAAAATGAGGGAAAAAATGGGAAAAAGCCTTGAATAGGCATTTAACAATGAAGAACAAATTCTTGTGGACTTATAAGATTTTATAACTTCAGTTGATATTTCAATGGAAAGAATGTTTGGCTTCTTTGAATTTAATTCTGGATTAATGTGTGCATCAAACACAAGAAAAAAAATATTTAAAACAAAACAAAAGCCATTTCAACTACATTTCTTCTCTGAGGGTTCCCTTATTTAGTAAGATACTGATTTTGCTGTGACAAGGACATAAACGCTATAATTTTATTATTACTCTCCCAAAACAAAAATTATCTTTAATATTGAATAATCATAGCAAATTTATAATACCTCCCAAATAATGTCAGGTACATAAACTATATTAGAATAAACTTCCAAATATTTTAATTTCAACAATTAGATAATAAAATGAAAACTAAATTGAAATTAACTGATTTTCTAAGTGAAGTGTGTGGTATCATTTATATAGGGCCAGTATCATTTATTTACTTATTTTCAAGTTTACTAATAATTTTCTGCCAGAATAAATCTATGGTTGACACTCTCTAGATAAGTTTCTTCCTTTCTGTCATTGCATTTTTCAACACAGGAATTTCAATTTGGTTCTTTTGTAATAATTGTTGCTATTGTTATTGTTATTACTAGTAACATCTCTTTGTTAATATTCTCTATTTTTTGACACTTAATCATTATACATTTCCTTAATTCTTTGAACTCTTTGAATTCTTTAACTCTTTATTTTCTGTGTATGACCCACCTTTGGTTTCTCTGCATGTCTCAAATTTTTGTTGAAAGTGGACATTTTGGATAATAGATCCTACTAATTTTGAAATCAGGTCTCATCCCCATTGAGTTTATTTTGCTGAGTTCTTGTTTCCTTGTTGCAATTATTATTAATTTTTATTATCTATTTTCTTTTTAGTTACTTTTCTGGATGTCTGTAGTTTCTGCATTCTCTGCATTACAAAGTCACTGAGTTTGTTTCCTTTTTTTTTTTTTTTTAAGTTCCCATCTGTTTTTTTTTTTTTAATTAAGATTTATTTATTTATTTTAGTGAGAAAGAGAGCGAGAGAGAGAGAGAGCACAAGCAGGAGGAGCAGAGGGAAAGGGAGAGAGAATCTCCAGCCGACTCCATGCTGAGCACCGAGCCCGTGGTAGGTCTTGTTCCCAGGACCCAGAGATCAGGACCTAAGCTGAAACCAAGACTCACATGCTCAACCTGCTGCACCACCCAGGAGCCTCTCCCACTTGTATTTTTAAACCTAGCTTACTAACGTCATCTGAACCACCATAGCTTAGTGTTCAACTAACAATGGGTAAGAATTTTTCTATAAATACTTTGAGCCGATTAGCCCCCTACCTTTCACCCAGGGGAACCGTGTGTTCAGGAAGTTTACAATTCAGCACTAGCTTTGGCTTCTCGCTTGTGCTTTCTCTTCGCTTCAGGGTCAACCAGAGGTTAACTATTGGGTCTTCTCCTTCCTTAGGTCTCTCTTGGGCATGTGAACAGTCCTGCACATGTACACAGACTTCTAGATCCCCAGAAATATGTCCAGGTTTTTCAAAGTCTCCTGTGGTCATCTGGTTTACCAGGTCTTCCTGTCTGATTTTTTGACCAAGCTCTTACTGACCCCAACTGAAATCACAGCCTTAGGTAGTTGCAATGTTGGTAATTGAGTCAGTTTCTCATTTCATGGCAACTCTGTAAATGGAGCTTTTCCAGAGAGCAGTAATACTCATCATAACATAAACTGTATTCTGGGGATGGAGCTTCTTAACAGGGCTCCAAAAGAAGTCAGTTCTCTATTGGCTATGAGGTCACTGGCTTTTCATTACTATCACTCCATCAAGCTGGAGACCAGGGGGGTGACATTACTTCCAGGTTAAAATATCACCAACCCTGCTGTTCTCATCAAGCTCTAGTAGTTTTTCTTGAATAAATATAATCAATGCCTTAGACTCATTTCCAGAATTCTCAAAGGGTAGATTTTGGTAGTTTTGCTAGTGTTTCATTGCTTTCATTGGGTAGCGGATTCATCAAGTTCTGGAAGTCCTGCCTGGCCGGTATCATTTAAATGTTTGCCAAAGTTTCCCAGTGGAGCCAATTAATAGAAATGTTCACAGTTATTGCTTCAATGTTAAAGACAGTCTTTTGTCCTGACTCCTCACCTGTTTCCCAAATATATGTTATGTGTGATGTGCTTTAAAGGTAGGTGTTAATTATGTACATCGTTGAAAATTTTGAAATAGAAAATGAGCAAAATTGATTTAGAAAAAAAGTCATTAGATCTAAATAAAAAGTCATGATTCAGAGGACTATATAAACACTACTGTCGGTATATACATTAAATTGTTAATTTTGTGCTCAAACTTCTAAAATAAAGGTTGAGTTTTAAAGTACATGCTGAAGCCTTTAAGTAGATTTTGTTTTTCTAGTTTTCATATAATGTCTGATAACATTGTAGTTCCAATATTGAAAACTAAATGTTGACAAACTTCTTGTGCATCTTAAAATCTCATTATCTCTCATGTGAAATGGAAATTCAGTAACTGATTTCTCACTGGAAAAATAGTTTATTTTCTAAGTCATTAATTCCAAAACAGTTCACTTTAAAAAATTCTAAAAGTGTGATTCATTATTCATAGAAATATTTGTATGTGATTTTAAATTTACAAAAGTGCTAATAATCAACCACTTTGACCCCTCCCTCAGAAAAGGAATTTCATATGGTTTGCAACAAATGATGTCACCAAATCATCATAGAAAGTATGTTCATGGTTATATGTAAGCATTATGGCGGTGATCTATAACCTCCATTTCTCAAATGTTACACAGGATGGTTTTGAAAGGAAGATGTTGATTCAAATTGCAACTGGAAAGGTATAGGAAAAGAAAAATGGATTGACACCGGTTGATTTTCAATTTAACTACATTGAGAGAACTTTGTTTTCAAGACACGTATCTCATGTACGACTGCACAAGAACATGGCAGAAAACGGAAGTACAAAATATAGGCCTCTAAATATCAATTCAATTATAGACAACATTACCTCTTAAAACTCTGGAGCAATGGTTCAACCACACAAGGAAGCTGGTATAAGCTGGGACTATCTAGGAAAACCAAGAGTCATTCACTTTACACAGAAATCTCTTAAAAGGTGTCCAAGCTCATTAGTCACCCAGGTCATGCAAATTAAAAAACAATTCTCTTTTAAAAAAAATGATATTCTATCAGAACAGGTTATTGTTTTCACCACCTAATTGACTCTCTGATTCTGAACTTGTTCCACTCCCAACCAAAAAGAGTGTGAATTTTTTTATACTATAGTCATTGTTTTATTCTTAAAGGATAGAATAGTGCCTGACAGTTATAGGACGTACTCATATTCATGAAATGATAGAGTAAATAAGTGATTGCAAAGAAATACAAATAAGTTAATCTGGAAGAAGTGTTCAAACTCTCCAGGTCCATTTATCCTTGTGGTGAAACCCAAGTCAAATACCCTGGTCCCCGGTAATGTTCTGAAAGGTCAGTGGGATGGTCCTACCCACTAATGTGTGATGGGTGGCTATCTGGGACTATTTGGGACCACTGGGACACCTAGTTTTCTTTTGCAATATCTAAATATATTTGAGATTGACAATAATCTGATTTGGCTTCATGAATATTATATGGGCATGAAAAGAATACCCATATGTTGCTGCCAGAGAATTACGTTGGCTCTAAAACAAAACAAACAAAAATAAAAATGAAACAAAAAGCCAGCAGCTCAAGTAGGAACTCATGGAGGAAATTCTTTGTCCATGTATTTCCATGACCAAGCAAGATGCCTGTGACAGAAAGACGGTCAGTTATTATCGACAAGTATAATAACTAATTCAATCTAACCACTTAGTATAGAAGCCTCATCTCCAGTATTTCTAACACATAGTTTTTCTTCTCTATAATTATAATGAATGAGGACTTTGAAAACCAGGGGCACAGAAATGCATCCATGAACGTGATAATGTCATATAGTCGATAAATATGCAATTAATTTAAATGATGTCTATCAGTGCTTATGTTGAATATATATATTTCAGGCTAGGTATACAAAGTTGATCCTCTGCACAAAAATTTGGGAAGTGTCTATTGAAATTGCTCAGTGAAGAAAAAAAAGTACGTGCATTGGACTCCTATTTCTGACCTCCGTAACGATCGACTTGGGTCTACACTGCTTTTGTATATTGTTCAGAATCCTTTAGTTATTGGCAGACATCGCTGCTTGGTTGGTATGGACAGCATCCCAAGGTTATCACTGAAGTCACCTTGCAGGGGTTATGTTTTAAAAGGCTTACTTGTAGGGGTAACATGGAACGGGCCAAGGATACACTGCGGATGGCGTTCCGTCCGTCACTGGGGAGGAAGGTAAATGATTCTCCAAGTAACTGTCAGAGACACTACAGAGTATTTTCTTGTTGCTATTTCCTATGTTTCCATCACACACTGAAAATAAATTTTAAAAATTGAGACTTTGCTCATTTAAATGTATCTCAAATGATTACTTATCCCATAAGAACATAAAGATTATGTTAAAAAAGTTGGAAAAGACAAAAAACAAATTCAGAAAGTCATATGAATAATATAACTACATCTGTGTTTTATCAATAAAACTTGATGAGGCAGAAATTATATTTTCTCCCGGAGGCACTGGAACTAGTACACTCATAACGCTGTGATTGTATTCCTGGTGTCATGAACGAGGTTAAAAACTGTATCTATGGTGTTCTTCCCAGCACCCAGAATACTAATGTACTAGCAGGGGGTTATCTCTTCTGGGCTGGAAGGATTGAATCTGGGAAAATGAGAAGAACGTGGGTGATTCATCTACTTCAGACACCTGAAAATTTTTAAAAAGGAAATGCTACCTATGTAAGTAGACCTTTTCTTTTCTCTTAGAGAAATCTAGTCTGCCCCTAAGATTGACCACGCGGCTTCGTCTGAGCTGCAGACACACAGCAACGTGTATCTCGAATTGGGGTTCAAGGGAAATCTAGATAACAAGGACTTGGAAAGCTAATTAGGATGCAGGTCCCCGGGCCACACCCTGAAAAGTAATGAGTTCTCATCCCTGGGGAATAGCCCACAGAGTTGCAATTTTAACTAGTTTCCCTGACGATTCTGCGATTCACTCGAGAATGTGAAGTACCCTGCTACCCACCGTTCTCAAACTTCACCAGGTTCCAGAATCACCCTAGGACCTGTTAAAACACGGATTGCGGAACCTCCTCAGTTTCTGATTTGGCGTATCTGAAGTGGCACGTGGGAAGTGGCACGCCTAACAAATTCTTGGGTGGGACTAGTGCTACTAACCAGAGAATAATAGTTTGAGAACCTCTGCTCCACAAGAATGCTTTTCAAACCTAAGCATATGCAAGAATTTGCCTGCAGATTTTGTTAAAACAAAGATTCTAAAGTCCTGCCTCCAGGAATTTTGGTTCAGTAGCATCTGGAGTGGGGCCTGATAACATTTCTAACAAGTTCCTAGATAATGACTTATGGCGCTTTGTTAAGAACTACAAATCTTCAATTCTATTAAGCACCTGGACTACGGAATTGAGTCAATTCCTTCCCCCCTGGTTTGTCTATCCATTTCCAGTTCACCAAATATAATGAAAAATGCTAAGAGGAAAAAAAAAATTGCTTTCAATTCTATTAGCTGCAGAGCAGTTATGAGCACACTGTGTTCTGCAGGGTAGTTGCTGGCTAGCAGGGTTGGCTCGTCCAGCAGCCGACTCATCACACAACCTGAGACACTTCATCTCTTCTTACTCCACTAGCTATTCGAAAGCCTTGTCCTGATTGTGTATCCACTGGTTGGGACAGGAAAGAAAAGATATGTCAAGTGCCTAACAGGCAAATTGTCATCACAGATTAAACTTCGGGGTATGAGAGACTGATTGGTGGATGCACTGTGTCAGTTAAAAAAATTTAAACAAAATATATCCAAATGGTATATATCCAAATGATAACTGCTGCTAGTAAGAGATAAATACACAATCTTAAAAATTGTGTGATTCAAAGTAAAGACACTGAGCAATCTTTTGTTTTGTTGAGAATGTTTTCTGTTGCATTTAAAATAACAAGAATCAAAAATAAATAAATAAATAAATAAATAAATAAATAAATAAATAAATAATAAAATAACAACAATCAATAGTATATTAATAAAAATTAGTATATATTTTGAGGAGGGAAATTCACGAATTAGATAGCTGACAAAACCAGTCAAGGAAATATAATCTAATTTTTTTTTCCCAAATGTTTCTGGCTCAAAGGTTCTGGTCAATGATATAAAATGACAAGCAAATAATAGAGTACATGATGAATATATTGTTTCTGTAATTTCAGCAGATTAAAAAAAATAAGAAAAAATTATGTCATCAAAAATGATATATTATCTATGTGTAAGTGTCATGTGCAATTTGGTCTAAAAAAAAATTTTTTTAACATGCCTCAGATCTGCCGTGAGCCAAAATAATGTTTCACTTCTTTGGTAATGCCACTTGTCAAAAGAGCAAATATTATTCTGATCAATAATAAATAATAGTAGTTGTATTTTTTTTCTAGACGTTTTCAACTTAAAGGGAATGTACTAACACTACTATCCCCTCTCCATCCCCCAACACACACACATACCCACGGCAAGCATGGAAATGCAGCTCTGGTTTGTTTTATAATGAACATCAGTGGGGAAAATAGTTAGAAATATATTTATGCAAAGCGAAAGTGAATGAAACATATTTTATAACAGGTTAACCTGGTTTCAGTCATAAACAAACAGAAGGCAGAAAATTATTTATGCAAGATACAATTCAAAATCTCATTTAACCGTCAGAACAATTTGCAAGAAATTCATTTTAGAAATGAAAATACTGTAGGAGAGGGACAGTCTAATATTTGGTTCATCTGGAAGCTTATAGGAATTATGCCTGGTTCTTTATGTACGTGATCTAATTTTGTTTTCAGAATGATAATCTATAAAATGGACCTCTGGGAAAAGGCAGCAACTCTATCTGACGACTTAGAAAAATACCCACTTCAAGGGTTCTAGAGTAGAATAAAGGAGTTAAGAGCTGGATAATGATTAGTTAGCACTGTGGTTGGCATAGAAGATAGACACATATATACATCCACAGATAGGTAGATAGATACCCACACCCATGAAATGTATACATATATACAAATATATGCACATAGATATACATATAGAGAGAAGGAGGTATATATGCACATATATATGTACATATATGTATACAGAGAGGGGGTATATATAAATATAAATATAGATGCCTATGTACATAAGATATATACATATTTAGAGAGAGAGAGAGCATGCATGAGAGTGGAAGGGAGGTATATATATATATATTTAAACATGCTTTTGCATACACACACGTATACTTGTATATGCATCTGTACAAGGTGTATGTCTGTACATACATATACGGTGCTATTTACTATATATGGGATAACAAGTTTATACTATTGTTCTTTTAATAAGAACAATTCAAGATGGAGCCTAGCGATTAAATAAATTGTAATTTATGGCTTTGGAATAATATTACTGAAATGACACTGGTATGGACTTATGCTCGAAGGTAATGATCCTTTGTACATCTATTAAGCATTTTCAAAAGATACTACCCCGGGCCCCCGGGTGGCTCAGCCAGTGAAAGCAGCCGATCTGTGATTTCTGCTCAGGTGGTGATCTCAGGGCCCTGGGACAGGCTCTGCACTCAGCTGGGAGTCTGCTTGAGGATTCTCTCTCTCCCCCTCCCAGTGCCCTGTCCCCTGCTCACGCTCTGTGTCTCTCTCCAAACTAAATCAATGAATCTTAAAAAATAAAATAAAAAAGATGCTTCCCTTGTCATAGGAGATGTAAATTTCTATTTCTCAGATAAACAGGATAGGTTGAAATATCTGCTTTGAAATTTCTAGACACACAATGGTGTGCTGGCAAATATATGTACAGGGATGTAAGGCATATTATACTCTAACAAATATTACTGATAACACTGATTCCTTTAATTTAACTTAGAGATACGTTAAAGAAATACTATGATAGTTCAATTTTATTGGCAATTTTGTATATTAAAATGAATGGTGTTAGTTTTTAGGGAACTGCTGTATTTATGGAACCTTTTCCTGAAATGCATCATGAATCTTCCAAGGGTTGAGTAAACTGAAAAAGAAAAAGCAGTTGTAAAGTCTGGTGACCAAAGATGTGTTTTTCAAATGCCAATAGTCAGAGATAAAATTTTAGGAGATTACGATAATATTGATCAGTTGTTTTGAGATAATGTTCTTTTGCATCAATAGCAATAAAAGATAAGTGAGGAATGATTAGATACCCCATGACAGGAGACTGTCTTGGGAAATATGTATACAGATCCATTTTTAATTTTGGAAATTCTGTAATCCATTTTCATTTCAGCTCATAATATGTTGATAGTGGGTTGCAGGAAAAATGCCATTAAGATTACTTGTTTATACAATTTTCTGCAGTAAATGAATTGATCTTTTCACTTATTTGATTTGTGATGATGGCATTTGTCATGCTTCCTTAGGACTGCAATCCAAATTTTAAGAAACCTCTGGCATGAGGAGTGACAGGAAAAATAATGAAAGCTTGTTTCCAGTGTACCTCTTGACGGATGCTATGATTATCTCTTTTATTTGCTTAAAGGTTTTATTTAGGCATTCCTTAAAAAAGAAAAAAATAAACTGGAGAAAAAATACTCTTAAAAACTGTAGTATTAAGTAGTCTCTATTAGGGTCAATATCCAGTTGTATTCCTACTTTTCTTTTTCCCTAATACTAAAACTTCCAGAAGATATAATGTAGCTTATTCAAATCAAGAAGGAGCTTGCTTCATATTGAGGGCTTAGAAAATCCAAATGGCCTAACGTAATGTGTGGTGGAGTTCAGGCATGGATGGCCCCAAGGGAAAGGAAAGAACACAGTCAAATGCTTTTGGAAAATGAAGAATTATGAGGGAAAAATACACTCTAATTTTGGCTACAGAATTGAAGCCTCACAGGTTAAGTGTGGAATGATTAGTCCTATAGAAGCCTCTGTACCTTGATCATGGGATGATTTTTGAAGACAGGGTACTCAGGGAGAGTTTCTTTTCTTTTCTTTTTAAAGATTTATTTATTTA
This sequence comes from Canis aureus, assembly GCF_053574225.1. Lineage (NCBI taxonomy): Eukaryota > Metazoa > Chordata > Mammalia > Carnivora > Canidae > Canis > Canis aureus. The sequence continues at coordinate 2,805,407 of NC_135613.1, forward strand.
TTTTAGAGAGAAAGAGAGAGGGAATGCCCATGAATGGAGAGGAAGGGCAAAGTGAAAGGGAATATGAATCTCAAGCAGACTCTCCTCTGATTGCAGAGCCGTGTGGGGGGCTTGGTCCCAGGACCCTGAGATGGTGACCTGAGCCGAAATCAAGAGTCAGATGCTTAACTGCCCAGGCGCCCCTGGGGTACTCAGGTATAGTTTCCAACTGTGCCATCTCCTAGTTTCCTGACATCGCTTATTTAATCTCTCTGTTTCAGATTAATGATTTCTAAAATGAGGGTCATAATCATCTTGAAATATATGTTTACTATGATAATGAGCAGTGATGAGAAGGAGAAGGATATCAGAGGCCATTATGAATCTTTTTTTTCATAAAGTAGAACGTACCACTAATAACAAAGAGGAAATAATAATCAAACAATAATCAATCAATAATCAACCAATACCATCCTACAATGTCTGGTAGCATCTTCTGGCAAATAAACTTTTTTATTTATTTTATTTTATTTTATTATTTTATTTTATTTTATTTTATTTTATTTTATTTTATTTTGTTTTATTCTACTTTATTTTAATCTCAGCTATCTCTCTGTATCCTTCCCAGTCCAATGAGCTGTTCAGGTGACGACTTCCTATTTCATGTGACAGAAAGTGGTGTGCTAGTGAATGCTGGAGAACTGGTCCTGGAGGAGTGGAAGAGGGGCTTGCTTTATAACACTTGCCAATTTCTGTGGTGTAAATGCTTCCAACATAACCAATTGCAAACTACCATTAGTTTAACAATCACTTAATAAAATGCTTAAAAATTTAACAACTGTCTTTAATGAGCCAGTTAAACTGATTCTACACATCATTATCAGCTCCTAAAATTGTTATCTTTGCTGGTCTTTCAGGTTCCCTTTTCAGAAACCACCCTCAATTCCACGGCAGCAAAAATATGACTTTTTTTTCCCCTGTGGATTCATCTTTGCTCCCTGATACACGGATTTATTTCTCTTTACTAACTTTTTAATAACTGCACAAATAACACATTGGTTAACTAAAAAAAAAAAGACAAAACTAGAAGTTTCATTAAAACATCCATATATTCCATTTTATTTACTGCTTCTCCCTTAAGTGTCTCTGGGGAAGCAAAACCGACCAGGTCCTTGACTCCAATGAGCTTATATTTTATCAGAGAAAAAAAAAAAAAAGTGAATACAAAGCTGCAGAGGGAATGTAAAAATTCAGATGGATATGTGCTCGGGAAGAGATTTATATGGTCAAGTAAGTCGGTAAGATCTGAGACAGCTGCCGAGGGAGTGAGGCTTGGGCTGAGATCTGAGGAAGGCATAGGAAGGAACCAGGAGAAGATGGAGCAGTTCAGGCAGAGGGATGACACGGGCAAACAGCAGAGGTAGGGAAAGGCCAGCCTGCAGGGGGCAAAGGCCATGGGATTTTAAATGGAGCGGCAGCGTATCACTAGGCATATTAAAAACAAAACAAAAACAGGAACGAGATAAAACTACGCTAGGAAGCCTTTTGTATTGGCCACACTAAAGAACGTAAGGCAATCTGACCATTTGAGTCATTGCTCAGCCGCAGAGTTAGTGAAAGAACTTGAACTAGATTTCATTTTTTCTCTGATTTTCATGTAGTATAATTAAAAAAAAAAAAAACCCTCAGTGATACCACTATATATAATAAACTATGATACCACTAAAATACCCAGTGGGAATCAACCCCCCAAGATATGAAAGTGATTATTTGACAACAAATGGCAATAATATATTTTTCTATTAAAACTTTTAAATGCAAAGTACTTGAGGAAAAGAAACTTGATGAAGTATCTAGAGTTTTGCAACACATACTGATGTACACTGACAGTGCTTACTTACATCTGCCTTACAACCGGCTTCAGCTTTTTCCAAGAAATAGCTAAAGGAAGGCATTCCTTCTATCTCTTCCTGATTGCAGTTAATTTAAGTCATACTGTATTATTTATTAGCTAACATAACAAAAATCTGTTTTACCGTCCTACAGATTACGAGGTTAATTATTACAATAGGAAAGGAAATCCTACAACTAAATACAGACTCTCCAAGGGAAGCCGGGTTTTCTCCAAATTTGTATTACTGTTTATCTTTCCCTTGTCTATCCCTACTCATACCATACGTGCACCATCCATTTCCACAAACATCCAGAGACACAAATGTGCTTGCACACATAATGACAGAAACCGATGTTAGTGGAGAGCTCACGAATGATCAGCATAGCTTTAAGCGCTTGACGTGCAATACCGTGCCTGTTCCATGCAAATCCTATGAGGAATACAGAATTATCAACTCGATTACGAATGAAAGAAACTCCACAACGAAAGAAAGCAAAAAGAAGCATGTGAGAAATTAGGAAGGTGGAAGAACCACATTCCCAGTTACTGAGGGTCTAGAGTAAATTTTTTAAAAAGCTTTGAGTTAAAAAAAAAACAAAAAACAGAAATATACAACTGCACACAAAGGCAACTTTGCAAACTGAATTAACATTATTATTATTATTATTATTAATTATTATTTCATTATTTGTGATGAGTAGATAATGAACTAGTCTGGCCAAAAAAAGAACAGTTATTCAAGTATTCAAGAAAGGACAAAGTTCTAGAATCCAGTTTGTAAACTGAACATCAAGCAAAACATTGTAAACAGCACCAGTGGTAAATAGATCCTAGTTTGACAGGTCTCGGTAGATATCTTCTCCTTGGATATATTATAATCAAAAATTACAGGCAGTTTCCCTTGCTTGGGTTTTCTTGTTTACATTAACTACTGAGACTCTTTAGAGCTTAAATACCATACGGAGACCAGAGTCTTGCTGACTATTCCAGCATAGTGTGTGCACAGCAACTTTTTTAAGAAGCATAATAGTTTTAGCAAAGGTGCCTTGGGCATATTACGAAGATGCTATTAGAAGCATGCTGCTTTCATAGTTATTGATTCTCATATGTATCTGGTAAGGGCTGAACATCCATACATATTTGTTTATTGGCATTATGCCATAAACATCCTTGAACCTACACGGAGCCAAACTCAGCCATGAGAAACAGAAGGTTAATTCCTCCAAAATGTGACCATCCCTGGGTCGGTAGGAAACGAGTACAAGATAATGAAACTAATTGCTTAGCAAATATTTGGGAATGTGTCATTACCTTCACTTAACTACTTGAAATTATCCAAATCTAGTTCCATAAGGCTGTTGTGCAAAGCAATTTCTGATAAATAAATTCATTCACGTATTCATTCCAAATCATTTATTTATCTTCCTTTGCACTGCCCTTGGAGGTGGCGGTGACCTCTTATTTGAAAAAGTAGCTAGAATGAAGCATCTTTTGAAAACTGGTATCATGTTAAGGATGGAAAATACATCTGACATTAGACAAACCAGTATGTCATAATTAGGCATTAATCATAGCACTCAAGGTGGGGAAAAAAAGTCAAGAGCCAGATTTTAAAATCCAATGTTGATTATAAAAGCAACACAATGACAAAGAACCTGTGCCCAGCAGCACCCAACAGTTTCTGGTATCCCCAATGAGTAACCACAAATGCAAAACATTATTTTACTAGACAAACTGGGCACACCATTCCCTCCAAGACTAATAAAATCATTTTGGCAAAAGCAGCTGACACGTGGGACACGACAGTCAAGCCTGATATTGTAGAGCCAAAGAAAGAGAAGGAAATGAGAAGCTTTATTTTCTTAGAATCTAGCAGGACTCTTAGACAACATGGATGTGCTTCATATCATGTTTTATAAATAAAGACAATAAAGCATATCTCTCATGCTTACTAAGAATTGTACTGACTGCAGTCAAATATTGACTTCTTAGTCGTGAATTAGATTTTGGACAACAATGAAAAAAATTCTCATTGCAATTATGAAGTTCAACTCATTGAGCATTCTGTTATTTTTTTCATCATACATCACTTCCAGAAAATTAGATTTGTTTACATGGCTTATACATCAGTTATGATATTCAATGGCAACAGGAAAATGGATATTACTCAATATTCAAGAGAGGGTATGGGCAAGACAGAGGGATGGTGATGATGATGATGATGATGATGGATAAGACACTTGGACTTTGGGGATCCCTGGGTGGCGCAGCGGTTTGGTGCCTGCCTTTGGCCCAGGGCGCGATCCTGGAGACCCGGGATCGAATCCCACGTTGGGCTCCCAGTGCATGGAGCCTGTTTCTCCCTCTGCCTGTGTCTCTGCCTCTCTCTCTCTCTCTCTCTCTCTGTATGACTATCATAAATAAATTAAAAAATTTAAAAAAAATGCAAAAAAAAAAGACACTTGGACTTTAAGTAGCTTCACTATGATGAACAAGAAAAAAATATCTACTCAGTAATTATAAAACACAGGATAAGCACAAGCTTATAGTTTCAAATAATTTTATAACAATTGAGGCATGATTAATTCATTCAGGTATGGGGCCGCCTGGGTGGTTCAGTGGTGGAGCGTCTGCCTTCGGCGCAGGGCATGACCCCGGGGTCCTGGGATCGAGTCCTGAGTCAGGCTCCCTGCATGGAGCCTGCTTCTCCCTCTGCCTGTATCTCTGCCTCTCTCTCTATGTCTCTCGTGAGTAAGATAAAATAAAACATTTTTTTAAATCATTCAGGTATGGAGAATTAGTATATAATTCATAAAATGAATGTGTGAGGCCGCCTTAAAGGATAAGTAAGACCTATCAACATAACACATGAGGATATAAGTATTTTGGGAATGTATGAAGAAATGGCCTGATCAGATTTCCAGGCACGTGAGAATACGTCCTGTGATGATGGTGAGAAACGCAATTAAATTAATGCACAACACATCAATTTCTTTGTGGGAGAAATGGGGTTATTTGTCTGACAGCCAAGACTGTGAATATCCTTTCTTCTTTGTAGTAAAAGAACACCTCTGATATGGGTGGTAATATGCCCAGGTACAACTATCTCCATTTTTAGTGAGACTCACACTAGCTGAGTGAATGGCCAATGAAATGCAGTAGAAAGCCATTAAGCAGGACTTCCACAAACTCTTTTTAAAGGGAATTAAAACAAACAAACAAAAAATAAAATAAAATAATAAATAAATAAATAAATAAATAAATAAATAAATAAATGGAATTCAAGGGGCACCTGGGAGGCTCAGTGGTTGAGTCAAAGGCAAACGCCCAAGGTCGTGACCCTAGGGTCCCAGGATCGAGTCCCACGTTGGGTCCCGCATGGAGTCTGCTTCTCCCTCTGCCTGTGTCTCTCATGAATAAGAAAACATTTTTTAAAAACATAAAGGGAAATCAATTAGAAGGCTTCTTTTGCCCTTCCCTTTCCTTCCTTCTTCCCGTCTTAAACACTGATTGGGTGACTGGTGTCCCAGCAACCACATTTCAGCATGAGAACCAGGGTCATATTTTAGGGATAATGGAGTTTAAGACCGATGCCAGTGACACTGGGACCACAACATCAGGTTTGGACAACCTACCTCTGTGTTTCTAGTTATGTGTGAGAAGAATACATTTATGTCTTGTTGAACTCAGTATTTTTAAGATTTCAAGGTACAAAAGTAACCCTGAAGATGTATACTGAGGTTCACAAATTATTTGCACACAAGGATAAGTTTAATTTCTGAGGCGTATTAGGCACTTAACATTTGTAGGTAAGTGAGTCTATTACGATACACTGACCGTGTCGCCAGAAAATTGAGGAGCTTCATTTAGATACGTACGTTCAAGCTTTTTCTTGGAGAAGCAGGACTAGTTAGTATTCACAGCCACATCTATGGAAACCCAGGGGGAATTTGTTGTAGAATGATTCTAAAACTTTAACATGCAACAACTTTTAAAAGAACTTTACTTTGATATGCAAGTGCTACTCAAGCATCATCAACTTTGAGATTTCCAGATATCTTTCTTGCTCTAGGACCAAAAAGCACAAAGTCTGTGGAACATGAAAGTAATGAAAGTACCAAAGCATCTGTCAAAACCTCCCACGTATTCCAACCTGGTCTCATGGCCTGAGCCCGGGGCCTTCCTTCTGACCAATATGCCCATCCTGTGCTTATTTTCAGCTCTTTCTTTGTGTCTTTTTTTTTCCCCCTGATTTTGCCAAGTCAGAGTACCTGAGGTCTGTGCTTGCCACACAAAGGTTTTCCAGTGAATTGCTAAAATTATTAAAAATCTGTGTGAACATTTGTTGGGATTTGTTACAAGCCACCTATTCAAAGGGGAGACAAAGTGGAGCCCATATTGAGAGAAATGGAACAGATGGTTAAAAACAAGCAATCTGACATTCCTGGACAATTGCAATGTTTATGTGAATGAGAGAGAGGAGATAAGATACTTTTTTCTCTCCCCACAAAAGAACATCACATTAGAATTTTCAAATAACTTTTTCTATTACCTAGTTTTATCCCAGCATTACCATCTAAAAAAGGCAATCCGAAGGTCATTTTCCATTGTTATTTTTTAACAAATGAGAATTCTGAGGCTCTAAGAAGTTAAATAACTTGTTTAAATTACTGTAGGTAGTAAGTGCTTTATTTTATTCCTAGGACTTATTACTACCAAGGAATTGATTTGCAAATACATATTTATCTTTTCGTGAAACGCAAGTGCAATAAAGTCAAGTTTTGAAACGTAAGTACAATAAAGTCAAGTTTTTGCTGTTTGATTTACCTCCAAACCACCTGCGATGAGAACAGCCACCGTCTCTTAGTGGGTTACAAAACTAACAAGTGTGTGTGCATTGGTGTGTGTGGACAATACGGTGTCAGAAGAGTGAACGGCGGGCTGCGTGACTGTAAGACCAGGTTATCCACGACGCCGTGACTTGTGAGTTGTTTTCTTATCATGGTACCATTGCAAGGATTAGAATATCTGAATCCTGTCTGAAATTCAGTTCTCTTCCACATGAAAAGGAAGACATGCAAGAGCCGAATGGGAATCAAAGTTGCATTTTATCCATAGATGTCTAAGTGGTTAATATTCTAATTCAGATCCCGATTAAACAGCTGAGTAGAAACCCTGATCAAAAACAAAGCCTAATTACAACCTTTGTTCCTCCCCTCTGTCTAAATAATTGCGAGCAATATGCTTAGCTGTAAATGGAAGAGAATGAGAGGCAGGGTAACCCGGAGGAGGAAAGGGAGACTGGCTCACCCCAGCGGTAAGCCTCAGCTCAAATACACCCATTTCGACTGTGGAAAAGACAGTTTGGCTACTGTCCTCTGTGGGTGTAGGACCGAAAATGACTGTTTATGAAATGAATGTGGGGCACCTGGGGAGCTCGGGGGTTGAGCCTCTGCCTTGGGCTCAGGGCGTGACCCTGGGGTCCTGGGATGGAGTCCCCTATCGGGCCCCCTGAGGGGAGCCTGCCTCTCCCTCTGCCTGTGTCTCTGTCTCTCTCATGAATAAATAAGTAAAATATTTTCCAAGAATGAATTTTAAAAAGGGAAATGTGTGAGAGTATTAGGGAAGAGTCTGGGTTTTTTAGTGTGGGTTTTGTGTGTGTGTGTGTGTGTGTGTGTTTTCTTTTTTACCATTTAAGACAATAATCTCACTCATTATTTTCTGCAGCCAAATTCCACTATGTTCTGACCAGTCTTATCACCAATATGTTTCTTAGAGGATAAGGACAGAAGAGGAGGTTCATAAAGGACTTCAGCGTGCAAATCTATCTTGTGCAAAGGAAGGAATATTTGGGGTCATCTCTTCTAGAATCTTCCCTTATTAATCCTGAACCAAAAATCTACAGGTGAGCAAATTCCTCTGGTTTATTGTTGTTATATGGAGGAAGGATAAAAGGAGGGACTGATTCTCTGGAGACCAAAATAAAAGAAAGTAATTAAAATTTGCCTCAAACCATATCCTTCCAGAAGGCCTGTGTGCAACACGGTGCTTTGGTGTGCCACATACAAAGTTCACAGTATCTCTCCCTTCTGGAAACTCACAATCAGACAGTGATACTGAAAAAAAAAAATCAATGGCAATATGAGATGAAATTGTAGAAATGATCAAGCAATTACATCTCGTTCAATCTGAGAGCTTAGACACTCTGCATGTCTTTTTCTACCATAAAAGTGATGTGCACTCAACGTGTCTTGATAATTGCCTCTGGTCGTCGTTTTAGTTTATGGAATGGAAAGACTTGTTAGGTGCTGGCAACGACCTTGGAGGTTTGCATAAAAGGTGAAAAGGTGTAGTTGATAAAGATTTACCAAGCCATCATTTTTATATGTAAAAACAATAGGAGGGTAAGGAAGACAGAATGAACTCTCCATGGCCACACACCTCAGTTAACGGCAAAGACGATCCATAACATGGGTGAGCTGAATCCTACACTATTCATTTTTTATCTCATATGTTCGCTTAATTAAGCTATTTCCAATTCAATGTTTTTGATTTATTGCGTTGCGTCCCTGTGTCAGCACATACACGCTTTTTACTTCCATGACTTCTCCAGTGCAACCGAAAATAGTCACACTTAAAATATAGTGAAAGGGACTGATAATTATAATTTACTCCTATAAGAATGGTGTCTGAATGTTCCTCTGGGCTATGCCTGGGCCATGGTAGGGTTCAAATATCTCTCAAAAATGGCAAGATAATCATAACTCAAAACTAACTTATATTCCTTTTCATTGCTCCTAATATAAAAATTTCCCATTTCTTTCTTTATTCTCTTTCAAGCACTTTGTTGTCTCAACACACTGTCACGAGTTGAAATATAAAAAGCAAATAAAGCAGGAAAGAGAAGGAAAACACCAAGTTTCTAGGTTTTTATATTTCAAAGCTACAGTCCTCAGGAAAACTATGAACATCAGGGTGTAGGAAAAAAATGGAAGAAAATAAATAAATGGGCACAGAAAAAGGAGAGAGTCTCCTCTCCCTACTTCTGACACCACCTCTTCTGTGGATCATGGAAAACAGTATTTTTCTGTGAAGGCAGGAAAAATGGATCACAGCAGAGTTATCAATAAGTCCTACATGGAGATGCAAAAAAAAAAAAGGAAAGAAAGAGAAAGAAAGCCAGCCTCTTTCCTGTTTCTAGAGCAGAGTCTTTAGAGGACAGTAAGACGTGAGAGAGGGACAGCGTGCGTGGCCAGGGTAGGCAGATAGGAACAAAGTTACCCAAGTGGAAATGCTTGGGTCCCAGCAGGGCACGGAATCAGTATAGTATTCTAGTGCCTCCAAGTGGTAAATTTATGTAGTAAAGAAATCGTTCAAAATTGAAAGGTTAAGAATTACAGATTCCAGCATATCTGAATGAGGATCTATGTGCAAAAATTGGAAAATAAGAGCCATCTGCCTTCCCCACCCTAAATTTAAGTTATGTCCAGCCCTTCAGAAATGAAACTCAGACATCCAGTTTCCGGCCAAAATTTGAAAAGAAAAAAAAGAAAAAGAAAGCTTCAAATAGACTGAGATTAAGTTTCTGCCACCACAGTGCTGTAACGAAGACTTACAATGGAAATAACCTTGATTTAATTCAAAAAGAAACAACAAAGAATACGACTTTGTGAACTGGATTCCATACCTGTCACAAAAGTAATAATCTCTCAAGATCCGACACTCTTCGACAAATTTTGTTGTTTCTCTGCATAAATTCTGCAATAAAGAAGTTACAGTCGATCATCTACCTCAAAGTATTTGCTGTGTGCCCTAGAAGCAAATTGTTTTATTATCAGATGGATGGACACTGATGCTGATGTCAGTCTGTGACATCTCTTGTTTGCATTTTTCAGTTTATGCGACCATTTTGGCCTGGTATAAGAGAGGGTATAGAATTCATAGTCTGATAATCCTGTGAAGAAAAAAAAACTTATACCAGTAATTGTGTGATCCTCATGTCCCTTCTCTGTTAAATATTCACATCAATGCTATTCCATCTTTTGAAAAACTGCAGGGACCTGCTTTTATTGAGCATATGAAGTCCTCTATGCTTCTCAGGCTCCCACTTGACCCCAGAAGGCTCACATCTGTCAACGCCGTTTCTTCTTGAAGAGAATGACAGAAAGGAGAATTCTGTGAATCAGAATATTCCCTGTATCAGTAAACAGTATGTGTTCAGTCTTGTGTTTATCATAGAGGTTGACAGATATGAACTCCAAATAGAAAATGCAGAGAAAGAAAGAGGGTAAGAAGTCATCATTGGATTTCTTGGTAGAGTCAACATGTTGGAGATGCAAAATATGTGTTTTGACTCCCCTTCCTAAGCAATATTAACAACTTTCCATAATCTGAGGATGCTTTGCATAATTATTTTTTTAAAAAAAAGATTGTATTTATTTATTCCTGAGAGACCCAGAGAGAGAGGCAGAGACACAGGCAGAGAGAGAAGCAGGCTCCCTGAGGGTGGCCTGATGTGGGACTCGATCCCAGGACCCCCGGGTCACTCCCTGGGCCAAAGGCAGATGCTCAACCACTGAGCCAGCCAGGCGTCCTGCTCTGTATAATTCTTTCAAAATACTGCATTGTATTTTGTAATTCCATTTGTGTTTCTATGGCTCATTTTTTAAAATATCTGATCCACTAATTAAACAGTAAAGTCCACAAAAACAATGAGCACACCATTTTCTCTGTCTTACGATCCCAGAAATTATGATAGTACACGACACATAGTAAATGCTAAATAAATAATTTTGATTGGAATTTGAAATTGTCTTCTAAATTACAATTGTTTGAGTCAATCAGCCATTTGGCAAATGACTGATTAAGAATCATGATATAGGGATCCCTGGGTGGCGCAGCGGTTTAGCGCCTGCCTTTGGCCCAGGGCGCGATCCTGGAGACCCGGGATCGAATCCCACGTCAGGCTCCCGGTGCATGGAGCCTGCTTCTCCCTCTGCCTGTGTCTCTGCCTCTCTCTCTCTCTCTCTCTCTCTCTCTCTGTGTGTGACTATCATAAATAAATAAAAATAAAATAAATAAAAAATAAAATAAAATTTATAAAAAAAAAAAAAAAAGAATCATGATATATACCAGGTAAAGATGTACTGCATCCAATATTGTTAATGTGGAGGAAAAGCCAGAAATCTCTGTGTCCATAGCTAGAAATAATACCTTATTTCTGCAAAAGAAAATAGAATGTTATCAATGCTGATATTATGACATTAATAAATATTGACTAATAATACTTTTGTGTATGTGTGAGTCATCTCTCCTGCTAGAAACCTTCATTCCTGGCATTACAGACTAACAAAAGTCACACAATCCACTGAAGTGTGTATAGAACTTATAGTCTGTGATAGTGCTAGACCCTTTTATTTAATTTGATTCGGAAACTTAGGGCATTATTCCATAGCACAGATCCTCATTTTCTTAATTAATAAAACAAGGATGCTGACGTCAACAACAGTGCACTGATTAGATAGCCTAACTTGTAAAATATCCTAGATCTGTGCATAATAGGTTCTCAGGAAATACTAGCTCGAGTCCTCTCTTGTTTGCATTTTTCAAAAGCTGCCCTTGGGAGCACCTGGGTGGCTCAGTGGTTGAGCGTCTACCTTTAGCTCAGGTTGTGATCCTGGGGTCCTGGGATCGAGTGCCAAGTCGGGCTCCCCACAGAGAGCCTGCTTCTCCCTCTGCTTGTATCTCTGCCTCTCTCCCTGTGTCTCTCATGAATAAATAAAATCTTAAAAAAAAAAAAAAACTGTCCTTGGAATTTTACATTTTATATAGCAGAATAAATTCCCCAAGGGACATATTTCCTACAGATGACAACTAGAAATCTAGACAAAATGCAAAGAGAGAGCAGTAGGGGAGAGAGAGAGGGAGAGACAGACAGACAAACAAGAATGGCCTCTAGGTGCTGGCGAGTGAACAAGGGTATGCATTTTGGAGTGAGCCAAAACTTGAAATTGGAGCCCAGCACAAGGAGAATACTCTGTCATTGCAGCTTTGGATTAAGGGGGGGTCACTATCCCAGTAGGGGGAGAACAGCTGAATCATTGTTTGAAAATGTACTATGTTTTGAAGGAAACAACCAACAAAACTAAAAGGCAACCAAGGAATGGGAGAGGATATTTGCAAATGATATATCTGATGAAGGGTTAGTATCCAAGATCTATAAAAGCAAACTTATCAAACTGAAGAACCCCAAAATAAACAATCCAGTTAAGAAATGGACAGAAGACATGAACAGACATTTTCCCAAAGAAGACCTCCAGATGGCCAACAGCCACATGAAAAGATGCTCCGCATCACTTGCCATCAGGGAAATAAAAGTCAAAACCACAAGGAGGTCCCACCTCACACTTGTCAGAACAGCTAAAATTAACAACAGGAAACAACAGATGTTGGCGAGGTTGCAGAGAAAGGGGAGCCCTCTTGCACTGTGGGTGGGAATGCAAACTGCCTCAGCCACTCAGAGAACAGTGTGGAGGGTCCTCAAAGAGCTAAAAATAGAACTGCCCTAGGACCCAGCAATTGCACTGCTGAGGATTTACCCCAAAGGATACAAAAATACTGATTTGAAGGCACATGGATCCCGATGTTCACAGCATTGTCAACAATAACCAAATTATGGAAAGAGCCTAAATGTCCATTAACTGGTGAATGGATAAAGAAGATGTGGTGAATATATACACATATGTACGTATAATGGAATATTAGCCATCAAAAAGAATGAAATCTTGCCATTTGCACTGGCATGGATGGAGCAGGAGTGTATTATGCTGTGAAATAAAACAGAGAAGAACAAATACTATACGATTTCCCTCATATGTGGAATTAAAGAAACAAAACAGATAAACATAGAGGAAGGGTGAAAAAAGAGAGGGAGGCAAACCATGAGAGACCCTTGACTATAGAGAAGAAATGGAGGGCCCCTAGAAGAAAGGTAGGCAGGGGATGGGCTAAATGGGCGATGGGTATTAAGGAGGGCGCTTGTGATGAGCCCTAGGTGTTAATTGTAAGGGATGAATCACTAAATTCTACTCCTGAAACCAATATTACACTATATGTAATTAACTAGAATTTAAATAAAAACTAAAAAAAAAAAGAAAAAGAAAGTATATTATGTTTTGGACTGAGGGAGGAATCCCAGAAAAGAGAGGGATACACACAAAGTAGGACTCCAAATTCTGTGTGTAAATTCTGCCCAAATCTCCCTTTGTCTAGCGAGCTGCTTTCAAGAAATTTCAAAGGATCAAACAAATTAAAATACTTTTCAACCTATCAAGAATGATGAAACTATCCCCGTAGCTTCCTCAAACCTCAAAATATTTTTTCAGAAAATATTTCGAACAAATTCATGTCAACAAATTTGACAACAGATGAAATGGACAAACTCCTTTAGAAAATCAAGATACAAAATTGATGCAAGATAAAACAGAAAATCTGGATAGCCCCAGTGTATTCAAAAAATTGAATCTGTTACTAAAAAAATGTTACCAAGAAAATGTGAGCCCCAGATGCTTTTGCAGGTAAATTCCACCAACCATTCAAGGAAGAAACAGCCCTAATCTTACACATAAACTTTCAGAATATATATATATAGAAAAGAAGGAAATTCTGAATTAATTTGAAGAAGCCAACATAACACTAATATCAACAACTTGACAAAAACATTTTTATAAAAGCAAATTACAGATTAATGTTCCCAAGAAGACATGTACAAACATCTTTAATAATTGTAAATTAAATCCAACAATATACTAGAACAATAGCATATCATGATCCATTAAAGTTTGTCCCAGAAAAGCAAAGTCAGAATAATATTTGGAAATCAATTAAAATAATTCACCATATTAACAAAAGAATAGCCATAGAATCATGACAACAAATACAGAAAAAGTATTTGACATGTGTCGACACCCAACACCCATTGAAAATACAAACTTTCAGAAAATTAGGGACAGAATGAACTTAGTCTTTCAGATAAAGGGACTTATACAGAAAACTGAGACTTAACATCAGAGTAAATACTGAATGTTTTCTAATAATACTGGAAACAAGGCAACAATGTCTACATGGATCTAACAGAATGTGGATGTGTGTGTGTGTGTGCATGTGTGTGTAACTGTGCACATAATGTGTTTTCAACAAAATTGTCAGGGTAATTTGTTGGAGGAAAAGTTTTTCCAGCAAACTCTGGATGGAAATGTTTGATATCCATATGGAACAAAAAATAATAAATTTGTCCTTTACCTCATACCATATGCATAAATTAAGTAAAACTTGATCATAGTCCTATACATAAAAGTCGGACTTCTATATCTTCTAGAAGAAAACATGGAAGAAAATCTTGATGAACATACATAACAGGCATTTTTTTTAGATCAGATATACTTTTTTCTAAAGATTTTATTTATTCATGAGACACACACAGGGAGAGAGAGAGGCAGAGACACAGGCAGAGGGAGAAGCAGGCTCCCTGTGGGGAACTCAATGCGGGACTCGATCCCAGGACCCTGGGATCCTATGAGCTAAAGGCAGATGCTCAACCGCTGAACCACCCAGGGTCCCAAGGATACACTTTCAAAAGTACAGCTTGGCGGCACCAGGGTGGCTCAGTGGTTGAGCATCTGCCTTTGGCTCAGATTGTGATCCAAAGGTCCTGAGATCGAGTCCAGCATCAGGCTCCTTGTAGGGAGCCTGCTTCTCCCTCTGCCTGTCTCTCTGCCTCTCTCTGTGTGTCTCTCATGAATAAATAAATAAAACCTTTAAAAAATATTTAAAAAGAGTACAGTTTGGAATTAGTGATTTTTTTTTAAATGTTACCTCTTCAACAGATGCATATTTGTAAAACATTTCTGATAGAGGAGTCTAATCCAGTGTAGACCAAAAAACCAAATTTGGAAATGGGCAAATGACGTAAATAGACGTAATGGAGTTCAGGAGATCCTACCCCAAAATATGACACTGTGGCACACTGAATACTTTAAGCTAAGCTAATTTGAGAAATTGCATCTGCAGGAAGAAATTTCTGACCTTCCTCTGAAATAGCTCATAAAACCCTCCATGAGACATGCCCTCCCTGTACTTGGGGAAAAGGAACATGCTTATCTCCAAGACGCCTAGAGCAATCTGAACAGGACTTGCTTGGTCCCCTGGCTTACGACCTTTAGATCTTGTCCTTTTCTCTCGCCTCATTCTTCCATCACCCCACTTTTCATCAAGTTTCGCATTAGAACACTCAAGTTTCACTGCTTCCTGGGGTTTCTTACCCTAAGAAGGCTCTTGTGTCCTACAAAACTGACATTAAATACATTTGCATGCACTTCTTTATATCCTGTGTCACAGGGACCCCAGCCAATAAATTGGAAGAGTAGAAGAAAAAGAAAGTTTCCTTCCATACAGGCACCCCACAAGTGAAGAAAAACGATTGAACCGTAAGGGAAAAAAAAAATTCGATATTATTAGGCATCAGGGAAATGCAAACTAAAACCCCAGTGCCACGACACACCTATTAGGAGGGTGAAAATTAAATGAGTTGATGGTACCAAGAACATTAGCAAGAGCAAGAGCATTGACAAGAGCTCACATACATGTTGGCAAAAATATTAACTGGTAATACCACTTCTTACAACTCTTTTAAAACTTCTCTAAAATGTCAAGCATGCAGTCACAATATGACCCATATTTAGCAAAGATAAATGAAGATGCATGTTCACACAAAGTCTTGCACATGATGACTGCAACAGCTTTATCTTCTAATAACCAAAACTCTAAATGCTGCGGATGTCATTCTAATTTATTAGACAACTTGTAGTTGGCTCTCTCGGTTAAAAAATAAAAATAAAAAAGAGGAAACAGGGAAGGAAGAGGGAAGGAGGGAGGCCTAAAAGCATGGGTGCATTTTAAAAATATTTTATGATGGGGGATCCCTGGGTGGCGCAGCGGTTTAGAGCCTGCCGTCGGCCCAGGGCCTGATCCTGGAGACCCGGGATCGAGTCCCACATCGGGCTCCCTGCATGGAGCCTGCTTCTCCTTCTGCCTATATCTCTGCTTCTCTCTCTCTCTCTCTGTGCCTCTTGTGAAGGCACAGAGAATAAAAAATAAAGAGAATTCTTTATTTAAAAAAAAAAAAGAATAAATAAATAAAAAATAAAAATATTTCATGGAGTGAGGAAACCAGGATACAGAAGAATGCATGCCACAGGCAAGCATAAAATCACACATAGTAAAAAAAAAAAAAATAAATAAATAAATAAATAAATAAATAAATAAATAAATAAATAAATAAATAAAATAAAAAAAAATCACACATAGTGAGATACAAAGAGAAGAGCGATGGCCCGGTGACATGGAGAAACTTGGGCGTGATGCAAGTGTTCTGTGCCATGATGGTGGTGGTGGGTCTGCTTGCTTACTGCACCTGCCCACACTCACTGTTTGTACGATTTAAGTGGATTCAGTTAATCATATATTACACATGCTTGTAATACACATAAAACACCACAGTAAAACGGATTAAAGAAAAAACTCCCATGAGCAAACATGAACCTTGGACATAGAACATTATTGAATGAATGAGTTTATTCCGATTTCCTCTCCAGCAGAGAAATGCCCACTTACATAGTATTCCAGGCTGAAAGATGGATACAAAAATAAGAAATGAGTGATTGAAGTATATAATAGGACTTTTAACAAGTAAGATATAGACGTAATGCACATTTTCAAAATTAAAGAAAATAAGGCCCACCCCCAGAAAGAAGGAAGGGTGGGGAAGAGAAAAAGAGAAATATGGTTACAAATCCATTTAAATTCCGAATCCTGCCAGCCCCATCTCCAAACTGCTTCCACCCCTTCCAGTTACGTGATGGGGGTTTGAAGTGTTTGAGCTGCACTGAGTTGGGCTCCTCGGATCTTCAGTGGACATGCATATATCCGTGTTCTGGAATCGCTATTAAAATTCTAAACTAAATAATAATAATAATCATAATAATAAGTAAATAATAAATAAATAAAATTCTAAACTTTCTGGGATCCCTGGGTGGCTCAGCAGTTTAGCGCCGCCTTCAGCCCAGGGCGTGATCCTGGAGACCCGGGATCGAGTCCCACGTCGGGCTCCCTGCATGGAGCCTGCTTCTCCCTCTGCCTGGGTCTCTGCCTCTCTCTCTCTCTGTGTCTATCATGAATAAATAAATAAATAAATAAATAAATAAATAAATAAATAAATCTTAAAATAAAATAAAATAAAATTCTAGACTTCCTGAACAAAACTTATTTGATGCTTTTAATAAATGGTGCTCACTCAGTTGGATACCCACATAGGAAACATATATCTCGCCCTCACCTCTTATACTCAAAAGTCAATTTGCGATGGATTGCAGATCTAAATATGAAAGACAAAACAGTAAAGCGTCTCGATACAAATAAAGGGCAGCGAGCATCTTTATGAATTGAGGTAGACACATGCATGTGTATGTGTGTGTGTGTATGGTATGTTCACCAATAGGATACACACACACACATATATATGTGTGTGTGTGTGTGTGTGTGTGTGTGTGTAAAATATTCCCTAGTAACACTATTCACGTTAACGAAGCATGAGAAGTTTATGGGATGTGCTAAGGGCCGGATTCTTAGCCTGCATGCTGGTTACCATGAAACATTCAGTTCATGAAGCTTTACTAAGCTGAATACTTACGGTATATGTACTCTCCCCCATATATAATACAGTTTAGTAAAAAAACATAAAACATCACAATATCTGGCATAGATATAGTAATTAGCCGATGAATCCATATGTCGTTATTATTGTTGTTATTTTTTTTTCTTTTAATGATTTTATTTATGTATATCAGAGAGAGAAAGAGAGGCAGAGACCCAGGCAGAGGGAAAAGCAGGCTCCATGCAGGGAGCCCCACGCAGGACTCGATCCCGGGTCTCCAGGATCACACCCTGGGCGGAAGGCAGGTGCCAAACCGCTGAGCCACCCAAGGATCCCGAATTATTGTTGTTATTATAACTACGTATGTCTTCCTTGGAAGTGATGGTCTGAAAAATGTCTTGTGATCTCTACTTGTGCTACTTTATAATTTGTTTTCATATGCATTTATCTTAGAAATTTTCATGTTTAAAAAAATAATGTTTTAACATTTCTCTCCTTTTACTGTGAGTTCCTTAAAGCGGGAATTCTGATTTGCTCTTTTTTTTTTTTAATGTATTTATCACCCTACAATAATATTAGTGATGAAGACAAGTGCGTGCATTCACACACGTGCAAACACATGCAAACACTAATGTAAAAAGAGTCCCTCTCATTCTCTTGAATCCTGAATGCAGGTAGGGAATTTTAAAAGGACACATGGCAGGGATGATCATCACTCTTTTCTGCAGTGCTTTGACGTTTATGTGGCACTCGTCTAATTGTAAAAAAATAACCCAACCATTATTGAATCATTATTGGTTTATTCATTTTATGTTCATTGGTTGAAATTTGCACCATGTGCATGTTCGTTGTTTAGAGACTTAGGTGCACAACGTTTTATTCCTAGAAGTAAAACAGGAGCATCTAGAGAAACTAGAATAATTACTGAAATTTTTTAAAGTGCATGTGTGTAAGCACTAATGTTCCCCTGCTTCTCTTATTACATGATTTAGCCTTGTTTCTTTCCTTTTTTCCTTAATTCCACAGGAGCTAAGGAGTGCCTCTGTGCTAAGTGATAGAACAGAGCATACACAGAGAATTCAAAGTACTGCAAAAGGTATTTATATCCTTATTTATTATTAATAGTAATGATAAAAATAACTACAATCTATTGATCACCAAACCTATAGTCACCATTGTGGTAAAAGATTTATATTACAGCAAATTCTTATTCTGATATATATATGTATATTTTATTTCTGCAGATGTAGAAACTGATGTCTAGCGTAATATAAAACATACTCAAGGTCACATAGTAAATAAGGGGCAGAACCGAGATTTAAACGCAGACCCTATTGACTTGTTCTGTATTTCATCGCCAAGGATCGAATTCCAGAATAACTTGCAAATAATTTATTTTCTTCCTTTCTTCAGTTCTTCATCCCTCGCCCTCCTTCTCTCTCTCTCCTTCTCTCTTTCTTATCTCCCTCCCCCCTTCTCCTCTGAGATCAAAGGAAGAGTTTATATTGTAGATTTAATAAAGGCTCCTAAGATAAAATGGGTTTTCTGTGGGCTGTCAGGAGGAAATAGTCCAAGTTGAGGAAAAATGAAAAGCGGAGCCCAGAGATGAACGCCCAAGCAGGGCATATAGGAAGAGAGAACAATCCAATTCAGCCTGAGTGTAAAATGGATCAGGGTCTGTGAGAGGAGGTAGTTATTTTGAAACCATCCCATCATTCACTTAGGCCCGGAGGCTTGATGGGAACAAAGTTTTGGTGATGCCCTTACTCCTGTTCCTCTTGGAAGTAGGAACAATGAAGCATAGCAGAAAATCCGTTTCATCGTGACACCCTTATGGGAAAAATGAACCAATAGGAGACCTGGCTTTGCAGCAGATTCTGCATACCTCCCTCCAAGTAAGTTCAAAGGTCATGGGCTTCACCTACCTGCCACTTAAACTCAGGGCATGGCTCTCCAGGGAGGTGGCGGTGAAAGGAACATGAGCAAGAAGTACCTGGTCAGTGAAAGAAATCTGTGAAAATGCGTAAGGGTAACTGTCACCAGCTACTGTGTATGTACAGGGGTTTTGGAGAACGGAAACAATGACTCGTGAAGATGTCCAGAGACCTTGCTGAGAGCTACGGGCGTAGACCTTGGGTGCTTTTTTTAAGGAAAAGGAAACAAACGAAACCACAATTAATATTGCCCATCAGTTCAATCAATGGGACCTAGGAAGTCCCATTATTGTTTTCCCTAAGTACGAATCGGTGACTAGTGTGAACCATGTAGAATCTAGAATTCATCAGTTGTGTAGATATCTTTGCCAACTTTTACTTCTTCCATTTCTCTTTCCTTCTCTCCTTCCTACCTTCCTGCCTTTCCTCCCTCCCTTTCTTTTTGCTTTGTAAGAATGTGATCTTGACTATGTCTCTAGACATGATAGCAGGAAAATGAGATGGTAAACACTTCAAGGGTAGATGTAAAGTCTCAAATTTACAGATTTAAAGTCAGATTTAAAGTCAGATTTAAAGTCTCAAAAATTCTGCTCCATTTGCGTGTGCGTGTGCGTGTGTGTGCGTGTGATGCACGTGCATGCATGTGTGTACCTTGGATAATGCACCGAAGTTCAGAACGTCTCAATGTCCCCTATTACTGTAGGTGGACGGATTCCTGCCATCCGTCTGCTACTGTGCATTCCCTCAATCCTCATGGAAATTATCTGAGGTAAGTACCATTATTTCCCCATCTTATAGAAGAAGAAACTGAACTATAGTGAGGTCATATTACCCCAAAGTGGCAAGTTCAGGATGTTAAATAAGGTCGCTGTCTTAAATTGCCCATTCCGATCAGAAAGTCAGAGAAATGTAACGATGAAAGGGCTTGTCCTTGTATCACACAAACTTTGACGTTACCAAGACTTTAGTTGACTGAGTCCATTTTTTTTTTTTGCAATATGCCATGCTGATTATTTCCTACCCATCAGACGATATATCTAGGGAAAATATGATTTGCGAGCCGCCGTGATAAATGGAAATCTAAAATGCTGGTTGTCTTCCAAGCGCTTTACGGTTTCCAAGAGCTGATCTAATTTAAGTCATTGTAGAAGAAATTAAGCGAGTACAATTTGGTGGACATCTCCTTATTTTGTTGACCCTGCTCAGACACAAATGATCATGCTCCACCAGCCAGCCGGGCGCTTGCAGAGCTCTTTGCCGACGTGGTAGACGGAAAGCTTCTCGCTGTCAGAACAAAGCTACCTACGAGCTGCCTTCTCCGGTCACCCATGCTCTGAACTCTAGCCATTTCAAAAGAAATCAGCACCAGTGGCTAGGGAAATGCCTGCTGGGAAGCCAGTGGCGAAAAATCATGTCTCCTTAGATGAGAAAATATGTGGCAACTACACCACTTACCGTTATGAATGAGAACGCCTTTGGCAAGTTTGGAAGGGCAGCGGCAGAGCGGGACTTCTGACACTGAGTGCATGCTCTTGATTTCCAGTGAGGGGTGCTGCACATGAGTAAAGAAGAGGATCATGAAAACTGGCTGAGCACAGACAATGCGTGAGTTGGTGAAATGAGCTGAGCTTTGTTGACAGCAGGTCCAGCTCGTTTGCATCTTTCCTAACGCTATTTTCATAACATCCCTATGCAAAAAGGGCCTATACCATATCCACCCTTTAGAGAGGAGGGCTAAAGTACACAGAAAACCATTAATTTGCTCAAGACACACACTAGTCTTTTGGAAACACGCAAGACTCAAACCCAGGTGTTCTCATCACGGAGCTCAGGCGATCGCATTCGACACCTCCGTGTCTCTCTGGTAAGAGATGTCAGAGTCTTCCTTTCACTTTATATTCATAATAATCTCATGGAATATGAACTGTCAATATTACCTGTAAGGGAGCAACGCGTCAGAGGGATAAGCTTTCCATAGTGACATAGCTAACAATGGATCAGAGAAGAATACTAACCCGGAAGGTAATTTTTTTCTGCTAATACTGATTATTCTGAATCTCTGCTTTTTGTGTTGTTAGGAAATGACTCCTTCTTTCTGAAATTCATCCCGTGGAAACTTAATCCTAGTCCTTCATGAAGGGGTGGTAAGTAAGACATTGAGGCTAATAAGAAGTTTAATTGTCACAGTTTCCAAATACTTTAACAATTTCAAAGCCTTCCCAAAAGAACTTTCTACTGCATTTGCATTCTCTTTCAAAGAAACCTCTCATGTGATTAGTGCTTTGTCCCCAGATGACAAGTTGCAAATGAGGCATTTTCCTTTAAAATGTTTTCAACTTGGGGAAATCATTTATCCAAGCAGGGGACTCTCCTCACTGACCCCAACACCTGGGAACCAGAAAACTTTGATCACCAGGCAATACTTCCTTGCATTTCAAAGAAATACCACAAAGAAAATTAGCATTGCAAGGTTTGTACTTGCAGCGGAGAGGAAGCATATTATTCTAAAGCTTTAGTATCTAGCCAGAGTGAGTAATCACAGGTGCTTCAATGCCTCTGGCATTTCCATCCCCTGGACTTACATGCTGATCTTGAATTAAAAAATTGTATCCCTGTTATTTATTGAATCTTAACCTTAATGAAAATGTTTGACAGTAAAGCAATGGCATTGACGATGAAACTGAAGTATTCTTGCCACATGGCCAACTGAATATCACATTTGTAATTAATTTGTGACCTACAGAACCCCTTTCATGGTGACAGTTATAAGTATGCATATCACCTCTAAACACCAAGTGAAGAAATTTCACTTTCTAGAAGCTGAGCTTTGTGCGCATACAAAAACAAAAAGGCCAGTTTGTATTATAAGATTTAAGGGTTTTTTGGGCTTTTTGGAATATTTATAATTCTGGTAGATACCACTATGTTATTGCTGAAGTCTTTTTGGAAACGAGCACTGATGCAGCTTTTGATGTTGGGAGTGTGAGCAAGAGAGACACCATTCCTGGCATCATGAACCCCTCATACAATTGGTTCTAGTCTTTCTTTCTCTTGAAGAAATCTAAGAAATTGATACTCATGTCAACCATTTTACTCTAAAACTAAGCACAAGAGGTGATCCTTCCCCAAATCCACTTCCACAGTAAGTGTATCAATAAAACTTTCTTATTAGAATAGTTTCTAATTATATTTTTCTCTGGCTGATTTCCAAATCTAATTTCTTTCTTTCTTTTTTTTTTTTTTTAAGATTTTATTTATTCATGAGAAACAGAGACAGAGAGAGAGGCAGAGACACAGGCAGAGGGAGAAGCAGGCTCCACGCAGGGGGCCCAACGTGGGACTCAATCCCAGGTTTCCAGGATCACACCCTGAGCCGAAGGAGGTGCTAAACCACTGAGCCACCCAGGGATCCCCTAAATCCATCTAATTTCTTAGAAAGAACCTTGGTCCAGAAAACTTGGGGGAATTTCTAAGATTAAAAAAATCATAGCTATTCACCTGACTGTGACACGTCTGACCTCTTGTCTCTGCGTGCTATGACAGCATGGTAAAGGTGGTTGGGCATCCGCAGACCGGTAAAGATAACATGGTTTGTGATACGTGTTGCAGATTGTCGGGAAGACTTGAACTAAGGAGGCCATTGCCTCCTTACACAATATAAAAAAACAAGATAGGCAGTGGTAGGGACCACTGAAGTGGTAGGGACCACTGAGCCTTCCAGTGTGGAGAGGGATTGGGCTCGACGCTGAAGACAGCATGGACGGGTGGGAATCTACAGCCAAGGAGCAAGACCGAGGGTCAACAGATGTAAAATTACTAAGACAAAACCTCCGGGTTAGGTAAGGATGGATTCTTGCTAACCGATTCCTGCTGAAGGCGGGCCAGGGAGATCAGCCATTAGCTGAGACAGTCATCCAAGATCATTCCAGCTGAAAGCAGGGCTTTGAGAAGAAAAATGGCCTGGAAAGGTTTCTAAATATTTAAAGTATCTCCGCTTCAACAAGGTACAGGCTGTCACGCAATGTCCTGTCAAGTAGCCACTTACCTAGGTCTTTAATTTGAATCATGTATTTGTGTATCCTCCAAATTATTTAAAATGATAGCCGAATACTACCACTGCCTCATAGAAGTAGGAAAGGAGAATGTGAATATGAGGGAAGAAAAAAAAAAGTAAACAAAAGAAATATTTCTCAGAATTATAAGGGAAATAGCTTTTATTAAAATCGAAAAACAGATGCCTCTCTTAAAATATGAGGCTCAATCTAGATCTGATTTCCAGAAGATGTTAGAACCGGTGCACAAAACCCAAGCGTAGGTACTCCCCATTTCTCTGTGTGGGTAAATATATATTGTAAAACATAAAACATGTATATAGTTGCCCCATTAATAAGGGGCCAACCCCGTGCAGAGCAAAAATCTATCTATAACTTTTGACCCTCCAAGAAACTCACCTATAAACAGCCCACAGTTGGTCAGAAGCTGTATCAGTAACATGAACCGTAGGACCTTGGTATGTAATATCTATTATGGACGCTGCTCTCACAATAACACAAGCGAGAGAAAAGAAAATGTTATTAAGAAAATCATAGGGGCGCCTGGGTGGCTCCGTCAGTTAAGCGTCTGCCTTCAGCTCAGGTCACGATCTCAGGGTCCTGGGATCGAGCCCTGCATGCATCTGGGCTCCCCTCTCAGGGGGGAGTCTGCTTCTCCTTCTCCCTCTGCCCCTCCCCACCACTCTTATGCTCTCTCTCTCTCAAATAGGTAAATGATATCTTTAAGAAAGAAAAAAGAAAATCATAAAGAAGAGAAAATACACTTATAGTACTGTCCTGTATGGAAAAAAAATCCGTGTATACACGGACCCACTCAGTTCAAGCCATGTCGTTCAAGGGTCAACTGTGCATAGAGCACACAGATACATGTATATTGGGGGCATGTATCTTGGATGAGAAAGCTTTTCTGGGAGGTTCAATTCTATTTTATCATAATTTCACAAATAAGCAAGTTGAAAATATAGAAAATAGACAGGAACTGCTTTATCACTAATTTGACATTTGAAAAACACACGCTGAGAGCAGA
Source organism: Canis aureus (assembly GCF_053574225.1). Taxonomy (NCBI): domain Eukaryota; kingdom Metazoa; phylum Chordata; class Mammalia; order Carnivora; family Canidae; genus Canis; species Canis aureus. Next base: position 2,830,002 of record NC_135613.1, read on the forward strand.
GAGCTAAAGAAAAGTCTACGTTTACTAGAAACAAAGAGATTACAGGGCTGAAATCTATGCTTGAGTCAAAAATGTGTTCCAACGTTCTCCCCTAGCATTCATGCAAGTGTTAGCATCACATAAATGCTGACTGCGTCTCCAAGTGCTGTCGATTTTACCTTAAAAATAGATTTGAATTCATTTACCACAGGGCACAGAGGAAGAAGAATGAATCAGGGGATCTCAGAGTGAAGATGCTTAGACCCAAGAGACAGAAGACATACAGGAAGTAAAATGTAATTGTGAGGGCAAAAAAAAAAAAAAAAAATCATAAGATAAGATTGGATTTTTCGGTATAATTTTTCTGAAAATGCAATTTGTAACAAGTTATATTGTCTGTAAAAGAATCCCTACTGCACTTCTAATGTGCTTTTTTAGTATCTGAAACATAAAAGCACATCAGAATACATCATGTGCAAACCATGGCATTAAACAGATTAGAAAAACTAAATGTCATACAGTAACATGGTCGGTTCTTGTGCTGTTAATTTAGTAGAAAGGCAGAGAATCGCTGCAGGAAACACTCTCTCTAGTTATGCTCCCTGCAGCTAAAATACCGTGTGTACTTTTTTTTTGAAGGAACAATAACTTCGCTGAAGTGATAAATTTAAAGCTTATGTGGTTTTAGGATGGCACCTCAGCTAACTTATTCCTGAAGTGGGTTGTATATTGAGAGACATGGATGTTAGGTCAAACGAGAAAGGCCCCCGCTTCCTCCACTCCCAGAGTCCTCTGGCCATCACGTGTCCTTTGTTAGCCTCACTGGGCATCATCTATTCCAGTCAAATCAACACCTTGGATATAACCACTCTCTAGTCATTGACCTCCCACTCCGCCGAGTGTGTCTCTTGAAGGTTCTTGGTCTTTACGCAGCCTATGGTTAATGCACCACAAAGAAAGGGCCATTTTTCTACTTCACTTAAAAAAATAATACATCGAGACTTGACATTATCTGGCCACCAGGTCAGAAAAGTTAAATTGAGCATCAGGTATTCTCCAGCGGTCTTCAAGCGAAGTCCATCACTCCTGTTAATTAGAGCTTTTCATGTGGGTTCTGACCGAAATCGCCTCCGTTGCTTTCTTCGGCTCTCACCTCATTCTAATTAATCCCCTTGGATCATTACCCCAGCTCCAGCCTCCCAGCGTCATCCCTACCTCATGATTCATCTCATTAGGAAAACTGATAAGTGGGCCTACTACTATCTGCTAGGTAAGATGTACAGCGGTGAGCTCACCACTGAGCAGTTTGCTAATGATAAAGGATGGCCTTCCTTATGGCAAGCATTACAGAGGATCAGTGCCTAATGCCCTTTAACTTGGGTAATTAAGCACATCAACAGTAGAGATAATTTTTTCACAGTGGGGGTTAAGGAGAAACTGGAACAAAAAAAATATACCTTGCCCTGACCGAGCTGACATCTCTATAAAGCTTAAGCAGACTTCAGGAAGGTGCTTTACGTACCGGTGACTAAGCAGTATGTACTCTCCCGGCCTCCTAGATTCAGAACAAAATCCACTTACAGAAATTTTTAAACGTGAGCAATGGTATGTGGGGGGAGAACAATGATGCCTTCACCCCAGTCTCTGGAACCTGTGAACATGTGACCTTACAGGACCAAAGGGACTGCAGATGTCATTTAGGTTTTGGACCTTGAGATCAGGAGATTGTCTTGGAATGTCTGGCTCAGCCGACGGCAACTGCAAGAATCTTCAAGGTTGTGCTCAAGGGGAGACATGATATCCAAAGGATAGATAGTCAGACACATGCAAACTTGCTGGTTTTGAAGATGGAGAAAAGGACCTAAGACACAAGAAATACCTCAATCTTTAGAGAGTAGAAGAGGCAAGGAAAACCACGTCTTTCCTGGAGGCTCCAGAAAGAACGTGGCCAGGTTAACATACTGATTTCGGCTCAGTGAAACCCCATGTTGGGTTTCTGACGTACAGAGCTATAAGGTTCAAATTCTGTGCTTTCTTAAGCACTGAGTTTGAAATAATTTGTTACAGCACCAATGGAAAACTAATGCAGATAGGAATTTAGGAGAAAAGCTCCTTCAGTGGAGAACCACAGGGGCTTGTTCAAGATTGCATTCATAGCACCTATTTGTGTCTGCTGCATAAGAGAAGCTCAATTATTACTTTTTTTAAAAATTTTTTTTCAATTATTACTTTTTAATCAATAAATATTAATTGACCCCCTACTGGGTTCAGTGACCTGATGTAGCTACTATGATATGCATTGCTCACTGATGAGAAAATTAAAGTTCACCGAGGTAAATTACTGGTTTCGTCCACATAGGTCTAAAATAAATTAAAAATTCAAACCACAGCTTGACAGGCTGAGGTCTATGGTTATAAAAATGTTCCTGATTTCTGTAATTGGCACTTAGCCTCCGAAACAGGAGGTTTTGGTTCTAGTCGTGCATCCTCCAAATTCTTACAAGTGATAACTGAAGTTCTCCTCTCTCTTAGACGAGGTTACAAATGACATGAAAAAGATACTTGGAGTTCTTCAAAAGGCAAAGTAGATAAAACTAACTTGTTTGTTAAAATAATGAGCTAACATCTACATGACACTTTCTACTTGCCGGCTGTGGCTCTGACAAATTTTCTTACTTTAACAACTTATTCTTCAAACATAATTCTAAAAGGTCCATGCTCTTGGTTGCCTCCCCTTGGATAAATGGTGAGAGGTAATAATAATAATAAATAATGATAATAACAAGAACAATAATAAAATAAGTTGCCTGAGACCATGCTTTATGAATGCCACAAGTGGGATATAAACCCACGAGATGTAGCAGCACAGGCCACATATTTCATGGCCCTGAATGGCCTTTCCCACAAAGGGTTCTGACATATGTCCTCTTGCTGGGATCCTTGGCCTTCTTTGCAAAAGATTTCTGCCAATCTGTTGAAAACCGTGGATTAGCTTCCACAGGATATGCAGGAGCATATTGTGGATGTGTAAATTTTTATAGAGGGTATTTTGGGAATCAAAGACATAAGATTAGGGAAACATACATGGTAAAAAAAAATAAATTGAGGATCTTAGATGCAGGATCACATTCAAATTACTTTTATAGTTGAATTTTGATTTGATAAAGAGAGACTGATGAACTATCACGTAGCCAATGGAATGTCTTCTTCCTTTTTTCTCTCATTCACTCTTGACCTTTGCCACAAAACCCTGCTAATGATTTTCCTCTCCGTTTAAATTTCAAATACTGAAAAGATTCTGTATATCTAAAAATGCCACTGGCAAAACAACAACAGCAAAAAGCTATAAAATATACACTAATTTGAAGACTTTTTTTTTTTTTTAAGGTTCAATTCAGTAGCATATGCTGGAAAGGGCTGATTATGCTATTGTCATGTTAAGGAATTTTGAAACATTATGAGTTTGTGAGAACCAGCGATCTATCAGACAAGGTCTGCAGATATTTGGAGAGAATGAGATATTGTTACAAAGGCACAGGTTTAAGCAGCATTTGACCTACATTGTGGTAATATATCTGAATATGAATGGAGTTGCGTAGCTGCTAGCAGGGGTCCTGCCGTTCTTCTACCTGCTTCATCCAACAACCACCTACCGAAAGCCTTCTTTCATTCCATGAGTGGATGATCCCTCTGTTTCCAGATGGATCCTAGGTTATGAAAAACGAAAATCCAGATTTGCAAGGGAAGTGATCTCCACTATAACATGGCACATGAAATGATGAACTAATCTCCCTGTGTCTGTCTGTCTCTCTCACTCTTTCCCTACCTCCTCTCACTTTACTCACATCACAACATAGTAGGTAAGTGCAACTCTTCAAGTCTGGTTTCTTTCTAGTAATAGTCGATGAGAGAGAAACCTTGGTAGAAAGTGCCACTCCTATGGAAGAAGGTAACACTCGTTCGCAATGGTCATCTGCTTCCTTAGGACTGTGAAGCAGAGAAACATTAATTGCATATCTTAATAAGGGATTGAGGAAAGAGATAACCGTAGACATATACTGGCCGAGAGAGGCATTTATGGATCTATAGGGAAGGAATACACATGGTTTACAAATGTGAAACAAATAATAAAACTCTACCATTCCTAAAGGGAGACTGCTACTTACCATAATACGAACATGCTGTGTTCATACCGAGTGCTCAGCTATTAGTATTTGTCAGTGGTCACTACGGGCTGAACACTGGAGTGAAGCCTAAAGCACATTTTTTGCCAGCATCTTTATTATTGGAGAATCTGTATTATCACAAAGTCTAGATTACTGGCGATGAACATTTCACTTGTTCATAAAAAGAAGAAAAGAATTAGAAAGCAACACTTCGTAGGCCATGATAGTAGAAACCTACAATGATCCAAGAAACAGGGTATCACAAATCTATAGTTCAGAAATTCAACTTCGGGAACAATTATGTTAAAAATCCTAAAACACGATGAAAAAGGCTTTGTGTCTTATCTACAGGAGAAACTACGAAAAGTTTCTGGAGGCTGTGAAGAACTCACCATTTCTCACTGCCCAGCTTTGTTTATTTATGGATGGGCAGGCGTTATACATCCGTAAGGGAAATCTGCTTTTACTATGTTCTCAGCATTTAGACAGAAAAAACTATACAGAAATAGATTTTTATTTTTTTGTTTTTCTTGCAAGGAATTGACAGATATTCCTGAACTGGGTTTACAGCAATTTTCTTCTCTGAAAACCTGATAGACAATAGCCATAGACATTTTCTGGAGTCCAGGCTAGAGGTGAATGTCGGGTGGGCAACTCCCTGCAGAGCTCTGATGATATATGCAGATGTGATGAGAGGGATTAATAGTGACTGAGATGAGCAACGGGCGATAGCTATTATGCTTATAGCCTAATGTGCAAAATACGAAGACACGTGTGTATATGTATCTTCTCACAGACAAAGATAAGAAAGAAATTTGGGGCCAGCTTAATCTTCTCCATCTCCTCCTTCTCCCTTCTCCTCCTCCTCCTCTTCCTCCCCTTCTTCTTTAACAAATTAACTCTTGCCAGTTTATTTTTCGTTTTGTTTGATTACATGCTTTCCTCCCCCTTAGAATGGTGTAATGAGTTTGGGGGAGATTCTTGGTGAGCCTCTTGGTGGATGATGTCCTTAGAAATCTGTGTATGGGACTGTCTGGAGGGACTACAAGGAGCCCTTGATGAAACACGCAAGGAGGAAGGAAAAGCTTATCTCAGCTCGGCCTGGGAGATTACAAGACACTCAGACACCAAATTTTCTCTGGCGCCAAGAAAACTGATAATTTTTGTGCAAATAAGGATGTGATTTTATGTTGCATGTGCACATACAGGAGAGGCATGGCAGCTGATGGTAAATACCTTATGGAGGGTAGGCTAAGTTGATTTGAATTAAAAAAGAGGATGTTTTGGGGGAAGAAGAGCATGTTTGCTTCAAAATACGAGAATAGTGGATAAGGTCTTTCCTGGTCGTTTGAATGCAGCTTCTCATTAAGTTTGGGACAAAGCAAAAAGTAATGTTCAGTAATGCTAATTAACAGCATAAAAACATAAAGAAGTCGTGTAAATCTCACTTACGTTAAGTACGTGGTCAGAGTCCGATTCAGATTCGGCAAAATGGTAATAGTGGTGCATAATTCACTTACAACTCCAGTTTAAAAGTTTTTGTTGTTTTTTTTTAAAGGAGCAAAAAATGGCCATGACCATAACAATCTGTAAGTAGTTATACAATATAAAAAAAACATAAATTGTAACAGCAATAACCTAAAATATGAAGGGGAGGAGAAATAAAAGTGTAAAGTCTACAAATTCTGTTGAAGTTCAATTGTCATAAATTGTTATCAGTTTAAAATACGGTGTTATAAATTTTATGTAACTCCCATGGTAAGCATAAGAAGAAATCCTTACAGTACTTACACAAAAGAACACGATAAAGAAGTCAAAGCACATGGATTCCAAAAGACGTCAAAAAAAAAAAAAAAAAAAAAAAAAGCAGGATAAGAAACAAAAAACAGATCATCTACAAAACAACCAGAAAAAAATAGCAAAATTGTAATGGTAAGTCCTTAACTATCAATAATTACTTTAAATGCAATCAGATTAAATTCTCCAATTAAAAAAATAGGATCGCTGAATGGATTACAAGAACGCGATTCAACACTCTGCTGCCTGTAAGAGACTCACTTTAGCCTTAAAGATACATATAACCAGAGTAAATGGATGGAAAAAGACACTTCAAGCAAATGGTAGCCCCCAACACCCCACAGGGGTAGCTATACTTACATCAAACCAAATAGACTTTCCACTAAAATGGCAAAAAGAGAAAGAAGATCATTATATAATGATTAACAAGTGAATACATCAAGAGGATATAACTGTGAATATTTATGCACCCAACATCAGAGCCCCTAAATATATGAAGCAGAAACTAACAGAGCTAGAAAGAGAAATAAACAGTAATATAATAATAGTTGGGGATTTTAATACCCCACTCAACAATGCATAGATCATCCCGACAGAGAATCAATAAACAGCAGATTTTAACGACACTATATTCCAAATAGACCTAAAAGACATATACAGAGCATTTCACCCGATAACAGCAGAATACACACTCTTCACAAGTGTATATGGAACATTTTAGGACAGACCATATGTTAGGCTACAGAACGAGTCTTAGCAAATTGAAGAAGACTGGAAATCATACCAAGTGTCTTCTCTGACTATTACTGCGTGAAATTAGAAGTCAATAACAGGAGGAAACCTGAAAAATTCACAAAAGGATGGAAATTAATCAGTAGTCTCCTAAACAACCACTGGATCGGAGAAGACATTAAAAAGTTTCTTGAGCCAAAAAAAAAAAAAAAAGAAAGAAACACAACCTACTAGAATGTTATGGATTAAATCATGTCTCCCACAAAGGATACGTTGGAGTCCGAATCCACACTATCTCAGCATGTGACCTTATTTGGAAATAGGGTCATTGTAGGTTAGTTAAGATGAGGGTGCAGTGGAATAGGGTGGGACCTTGATACAGTATGACCAGTGTCCTTGTAAGATGATAGTACAACGACAAAGAAAGAGAATGTCGTGAAGGCAGATGTGAAGATCGAAATGACACAGCTGCAAGGTAAACCATTCCAAGGACGGCTGGTGACACCAGAAGCTGAGAGGAAGTTGTGGGACAGTCGTCGTGCCCTAAAGAGTGTGGCCCTCATGACAACTTGCTTTTGACATTCTAGACTCCAGAAATGTGAGACAATAAATTTCCATTGTTTGAAGCTGCCCAGTTTCGGGTTGTTCCATTACCCCTCGTACCTTCCAGAAGACAGCTGCTGGAATAGGTTCACAGGCAAAAGCATCTCTAATCTCTCGATTTCATCTGATTATTCTTTATCACACCCTTTTTATCATCTCGGAAATTCCTTTTTTGTCTTGGTATTTGTAACCCTCAGATATTAGACAGGTATGCACCCAAGGTTTTTTTACAGCCCGGATTTAATTGCTGTGACAGCTCACTAGAAATCAATCTCTCAAGTCCTGAACACGCTTCTAATGCCAATCATGCAGGGCTTTCCTAGGAAGCATCGCGAGGAAGTCGTAACGAGTTGCCTCCAACAGAAAAGTGTCACCAAGCTCCAGCCTCTGATATATGGAGACGGATACGACTGCCTCTCTGCTGCACATCACCAGGCCCACCTAAAAAAGATGCACGTCGCATTTCTTTCCTTGTTCCTTTTTCTTACTAGCTAGAGGTGTTGGATGTGTTCCTCGCAGACTATAATCCAGTTTATAGACTGTGTGAATTGCAATGTATTTAACATTATGGGGGCACAAGTTTTTTTTTTTTTTCCCTTAATAGTGTTGCATATTGATTTGTTATTTTTAATGCTCTGAGGCTATTTGAGAAAGCAGCAGATGATCTCCCGTCACAGTTCCTGAACAATTCCTCACTTGACTTTCTTTTGCTACCGTTTGGTGTCACTTAAAAATTTCCATAAGATGATGCTTTATTGCTCTTTCAGTGGGAAAGCCAGATAGATTTATATTCTAGACTGATTTATCATGGACTTCAGGCCAGCACTGCCGAAAGGGAGTTATTCTTCGCTTCTGACAATGTGCCGTGCCTACCAAATGGTCTCTGAGAATAGCTGGGCAGCAGCAAGTGATTCAAGGGGCAGGGACTGTGCTAGGGGCCAACATACTATATGAGGACAGACATGAACCTTCCTGGATAGTTGAGTCTCATTGTCCAATCAGGAAAAGAGATAAAAACTATGTACTTGCTAGCATGCAAAACTTCAGAGCAGGGACACTTAGAGATAACACCCTAACCAAGCATTGCTCGGTCAAAAAAGATTTGTTTGAGTAAATGACGCTTATGCTGAGCTTTCAAGTAAATAAATATTAATCAGGTAATACAATTCTCAGAACGTATGTAATATATACTTATAATTTTTAAAGAAATATTTTTATTTTCAGATGAAAAAAGACAAAGATATTATATACATTTTCTAAGATAATAACCAGAACTGGGGCTTCTAGGAGGCCTTGTACCTCCAAAGCCTGTGATACTGACCACTGTACTACACCCCTATGCTCTCTGCCACCTGGAAAACTTTTTCTTCATTTTTACTAAAGGCTCTTCTCAGTTCGCCTAATTAACAAGACTTCTCCTGATCATGAAGTATTCCAAATGAGACAGTCTGATCCCCCATCTGCAAAGCTCCTGGCTGTTGTTTGTCGTTCATATCTCCTTTATTTCATGGTGTGTGTTTAATTTATGTGTAATAGTAAAAATATTCTGGGTCCTCCTTCATTCTTCCAACTTTTTCCATCACACATGTCTTCTACCCCAGTGGGGAGGCGAGAGAGAGAGAGAGAGAGAGAGAGAGAGAGGATGCAAGAACAGGGAGGAGGAAGAGGAGGACAAGGAGGAAGGAGAGTGGGAAGGAGGGAGTGGATGAGGGGTGGAGATGAGAAGAGGGAGGAAGGGTGGTCAATTTTACAAATGGTAGAAATCAATTTGTGCTTATATCACCCGAAGTCCAAAGGGCCTCACATAGCAGAGTGACTGTAGATGCTCCTCTGCGCATGACAGCTGACTTTAAAGTCACTTACAGGTTAGCTGGTCACATATGCACACATTGAGTTTTGGGTTCTCAATTCTGTTCCATTGGTCTGTGTACCCATGTTCATGTTGTTACCATACACTTGTAGCTTTGTAGTGTAGTTTAAAATCAGAAAATGTGATGCCTGTCAGTTCTTCTTTAAAATTTTTTTGGCTATTCAGAGGTATTCATTGTTTCATAGAAACTTTGTGATTTTTTTTTCCCTGTTTCTGTGAAAATGCCATTAGAATTTCGATAGGCACCGTACTAATCTATGACTTCAAATAGTATGGACCCTTTAACTGTATCAATTTCTCTAATCCATGAATACAGAGAGTATCTTTCCATTTGTTTGTCTTCACCGATTTATTTCCTCAAAGGTCCTATAGTTTTCTTTTTTTCTTTTTTTTAAGATTTTATTTATTCCTGAGAGACGCAGAGAGAGGCAGAAACACAGGCAGAGGGAGAAGCAGGCTCCGTGCAGGGAGCCCGACGTGGGACTGGATCCCCGGGGTCCCGAGGTCACTCCCTGAGTGGATGGCAGATACTCAACCACCGAGCCACCCAGGTGTCCCAGATCCTATAGTTTTCAATGTAAAGATCTTCATATCCTTGGTTAGACTTATTTCTAAGCATTTTATTCTTTTTTATGCTGTCGTAAATGGGATTGTTTTCCTTCTTTTTCAGATAGTTTGCTGTTAGCATAATAGAAATGCAACAGATTTTTACATGTTGACTTTGTATCCTGCAACTTGCCTGAATTTGTTTATTTGTTATAACAGGTTTTTTTGCGGAGTCTTTAGAGTTTTCTACATATAAGATCATGTTATTTGCAAACAGAGACAATTTCACTTCTTTCTTTCCAGTTTGGATGCTTTTTATTTCTTTTTCTTGACTAATTGCTCTGGCAAGGACTCCCGGTGGTATGTTGAATAGGATGAGTGACAGCAGGCACTCTTGTCTTGGTCTGATCTTAGAGGAAATGCTTTCAACCTTTCACCATTAAATATGCTCACTAATTGTGTGGGTTTGTCATACATGGCCTGTATCAAGATGAGGTATGTTTCTTCCATGCCCAGCTTGTTGTCTTGCAAGGTGTTGAAGTTTGTCAAATACTTTTTCAGCATCTTTTGAGATCATATGATTTTTATCCTATTTGGGTCCAGTGTTTCCTTATTGAGCTCTCCAATGCTGAAAGTAGGATACCGAAGTCCCCTACTATTATTGTGTAGCTGTCTTTTTATCATTTCACTGCCTATTGAAGTTTGAGGCTTCTGTATGTGATGAAACATTTTTCTCCTGCTTTCAACATTCTCTTTGTCTCTGACTTAACATTTTGATTATAATGTATCTCTGAGTAATTTTCTTTGGGTTGATCTTGCTTGAAGACCCTTGAGCTTCCTGTACCTGAATGTCCATGTCTCTCCCATGATTTGGGAAGCTTTTAACTATTCTATTAGTAAATAAGTTTTCTGCCCCTTTCTCCTTCTGGAATTCCCATGGTGTTAATATTAGTTCACTTGATATTGCCCCATAATTCACATAGGCTTTCTTCACTCTTTTTTATTATTTTATCTTTTTGTTCCTCTAATTGGCTGATTTTTGAATGTATTGTCTTTGAGTTCATTTAAAGGGTGGCACCGGGATAAGGGTCCATTTCTGTGTCCACAGCTGGGCCCACAGACAACAAGTCTCTTACCAGATATACCTTGGAGGGATAATGTCAGGTCACTGAGCAGGGTTGGAGTCAAGTTCCAGGGATATTTCAGGGATATAGACAAGAGTCAGCTCTGGAGATCTGGCTCTGGAGGCATGGATGAGCATGTACCTTCTAGGACCCTGCTCAGGTTAGAGTGCTCCCTGATTGCAGCTGGAGGTGCAAAAGCTGGAGGTGTGTAGAAGGCCATCTGGATTTTCTGAGGTGCAGACTGAAGTATCCCCGATAGATCCTTGGACCTGCAAGACTAGCTGTGGACCGTGGCTAGGAAGGCCTGGAGGCAACACGAAAGCCCTTTAAGTATCTCTAAGGGCACAAAGTGTCTCTTGTGATAATATCCAACTTATATTATGAAGCTAAATGTGCTTATTGCTGAAAAAAAATTCTCTTTAGATATAGTAATTTTTTCCAGTGAAATATTGTGTGACCGTCAAATCCTGATTACTCTTCAGCATTATTAATTTGGGTTACAAAGATATCACCTTAAGAACTTCTCATTTCAAATACAGAGGGAAAATAACCTGCTCAAAAGCTAATACATACAGGTGAGAAGAGGGGGAAAAAAATCAGAAGTCTAGGGGAAGGAGTAACAGAGTCTGTAAGAATGAAGTGTTTAAAAGAATAAAAGAGAACCATACTCCTCCATCCCAATAATATAATATTTTCTAGAAGTATTAGCTTACCCATGTATTCTATGAAAAATGTGTATTTACCATAGCAATCCCTGCAAGATATGTTACCTATTGTACTTCAGAGATATGAAGAGATAAATGGTGTTGAGATCTCTTACAGCAAACATCAATTTATTATTATGAAGCTTTTCCCCTTTTGGAAGACTAGGATTTGACATCTCTCAAGCGTATCTTCCCCAACTACCCTGACACCATGTAAAAAGGGTACAAATGTTTTCCTCTAGTGCCTTGGCTGAAACAAAGCTTTTCTGATTTTATAAAGTGCTTTTATTCTATTGTGTTGCATAAAAATATTTGGCCAGAATATAGCCTAGAACAAGGCTTTGCATGATCAGCTTCCTCCCATCTCTTGGGCATTGCTGGGTGCCTTTCCTCCTGCTCTGTGCTCTACTCTGGACCTACAAGAATATTAAACCTTGACCTTGTCATTCCATAGGCTTTGGGGCTGCTTTTTACTCTTGGTTTGGCATGTGGCTCTTCATGTTTTCTATCACTAACCCCATTTGTTTCACTCATAGTATTACGGATATCTGTATTTATTTGCTTTGTTTAACAACATCATCCTTCCATGAAGACGGGGGTGGTAATCTTGGCTTTATGCCATGATCTAGCACAGTATTGGGCACATTCTAAGCATTCAATACCTATGTGTTGAATAAATTAAGACAATTCTTAATTCATTTTTTATTAAATTCTCAAACCCATAGCTCTATGACTGTTGAAAATCCATATACAACTTTGACTCCCCCAAAACTTAAGTAGGAATAGCCTACTGTTCACCAGAAGCCTTACCAATAACATAAACAGTTGATCAAGATGCATATGTTATACGTACCATGGCTATATTCTTACAGCGTAGCTAGGAAAAATAAGTGTTATGAAGATGGTAAGGAAAATCAAATGTATTTATAGTATTGTACTGTATTTATATTTTAGAAAATCATATAAGTGAACCTGTATGGTTTAAACATGTTTTGTGTTTTGTGCAAGGTCAACTGCATTTTCTCTCTAAGGTACATCTTAGCTTTCTTGCCCTTAGAACACTAACCAGGAATTCAGTACCATACTTGAGAACCATTTTAAAAAGCAAAATCATCAACAAAAAGTAAAAAAATGCAAAAAAAAATGGCATTAAACAGACCATAAAGAAGCCACTTGTTTACAATTTAAAAGCTGAAACAAAAAGGCAAGGCCTCCCTTTGTTCAAAATTAGCTGGAAACATTTTGTAGACAACTGAAATTTTTTTACTGCTTTGTGTATAACTATGAATGACCCTGAAAGTATAGGAGTCATGAGCAGGAAAACTGGCAAATATAGAATTTCCAAATAATGAGATCTGCAGTTTGTCTGAGATTGCACTATTTAATAGTGCTTTGAGGACTTGGTTCTGAAATCCAGCAGCCTGCAGTAAATAAGTTCAACATATATATTAAAATAAAACTGGCAAGGATTTTTAAAAATATTTTATTTATTTATTCATGAGAGACAGAGAGAGAGGCAGAGACACAGGCAGTAGGAGAAGCAGGCCCAATGTGGGGAGCCTGATGTGGGACCCGATCCCAGGATTCCAGGATCACACTCTGGGCCAAAGGCAGGTGATAAACCGCTGAGCCACCCAGGGATCCCCTAAAACTGGCAAGGACTGAATCACCATGTTATTTATTTTCTTTCCCTATAAATCCTATGGGTACGTGTATTTGTGTTCCCATATTACATGTCAGCAATGGGATATGTGACCGATACTTTTATTCCATCATCTAGAGATAAGTAATCAGAGAACTTCTTGGTAGTTTCTTTGTAGGCATATTTTATTTACTTAATTTATGTAGTTATAATTATATATTATATATTGGGATCCAATTTTATGTCTTACATGTAGTATATAGTAATATAAGAAATTATTCAGAAATACATGAAAGTCAAAATTAAGAAATAAATACAATGTGCGCTATTTGAAGACCTTTTTGTGGTATATACCAAAAGAGTATGAGAAGAGATATATGGTGTAAAACAGTGGTAAAATTATACATATGAATATATATAATATATGTTATATACACATATAAATATAATTACGGTTTGTGTGTGTGTGATCATAAAATGATCATATTGCATGTATTATTTTGCGAAGATTTTGCTTGCAATGTGTCCCGAAAAATCTTCCCATATAAAAATATATATCTTGGGATCCCTGGGTGACACAGCGGTTTGGCGCCTGCCTTTGGCCCAGGGCGCGATCCTGGAGACCCGGGATCGAATCCCACGTCAGGCTCTCGGTGCATGGAGCCTGCTTCTCCCTCTGCCTATGTCTCTGCCTCTCTCTCTCTCTGTGACTATCATAAATAAATAAAAAATAATAATAATAAATAAAAAAAATATATATATCTTTACTCTCATTTTGATTTCGGATATTTTATTCCATTTTATAAATAGATTCAACTAATATTGCTCATTCCCTATTTTTGGACTTTCAATGTGTTTCCAGTTTTTCATATTAGAATGAATATCTTTATTAATAATTTTTTGAATATTTATAGCTGTCTTTTCCTTCAGTGGATCGGCGGGGTCTAAATAATTATTTATATTTGTTTTAGAATTATGATGCATATTGCTGTATTACCCCATTTAAGCACTTTAACCAATTTCATGCTCATTATAGAAGTATGAAAATATGTATTTTCCAGAACATGAACCAGATATTATGGTGAGCTAAATCAGAGTATCATTTTAATTTTTGAGTTTATCCAGTTACAAATGAAGCTGAACAACTTTTATTTGATATTTTTATTTGTTATTTTGTGAAATGTCTGTTTATGTCCTTTGGCATGTGAAGTGCTCACTTTATTTCCTAATTTTCCAAATAGTTTTCATTCTTTAAATGTTTTAGTATCTTTTTTAGGTATAATTTATACAGTGAAATTCACTCTATCTATAACGTTCTATGAACTTTGACAAAGTCATACAGTTCTGTAAACTCTGTCATAGTCAAGATATAGAAAACTTTTAATATTGAAATATTGAAAACAACAACAATAAACAAGCCCTCTTGCCCCTTTGTGATCAATACTTCTTCCCATCCCTAACCCCTACAAACACAAATTTGTGCTTTCCCTATAGCTTCACCCTTACGAGAAGGTTATATAAATGGGGCCATAAATTTGAGTTTGTTTTTAGAGTCTACCTTCTTTCCCTTGGCATAATTCATTTGAAACTCATGCATGCTATCGTGTGCATCAGTAATTTTTTCTTTTTCAACTGGCTGATTGATTATTCCATAGTATTACATTAAATGATGTTCTACAGATTTTATTTTTATACTTCCACCAGTGACAGACATTTGGGTTATTTCCAGCTTATGGTAATTATGAATCAAGCTCTAGAAATATTCACAAGCAGGTTTTTATGTGAACATATGTTTTCATTTCACTTGGTTAAACAATTAGGGCTTGGATCGTTCAGTCATATGATAAGTGTATGCTTAACTGTAAAAGAAAATACCATTTTTTTCTCCAAAGTGACTATATGATTTTGAATTCCCTTCAGCAGCATAGGAAAGTTCACGTTGTTCAGCATCCTTGCCAGCACATGGTATTTTCATGTTTATTTGGTTGAGGTTATTTAAGCCATTCTAAGAAGTTAGTAATACATCATCACCATTTTAACTAGCATTTTCTTAATGATTAATAAGTCTTAGACTATTTTCACATATTTATTACTATTGTTAACGACATTTTTGTGAAGTAAATTTCAATTGTTCATTGCAAATATATAAAAATGTACTGATTTTTTAAAAAAATATTTCTCTTGTATCCTGCCACCTAGTTAAAACTACTTAATAGTTCTAGTAGCTTTTCTATAGATTCCATTTGATTTTCTACATAGACAATTATTTCCTCTGTGGGTATAGACAGTTTATTTCTTCTTTTCACACTCAATGTCTTTTTTTCCCCTTGCATCTTTGCACTGGCCAGTACATTCTGTACTATGATGAAGGGTGAGGAGACCAGATTCCTTACCTTGATCCAAGTCTTCTAGAAAGAGCACACAGTCTTTCATCATTAAATGTGACATTAGCTGTAGGGTTTTTTTGTAGGTACTCTTCATCAGGTTGAGTGTTTCTTTTTTTGTCACTGTTTTACTTAGAGTGTAATTTTGTTTATCTTGAATGGGTTTTGCCAAATTGTTTTTTCTTTAGGCTATCCACAGGTAAATTTTGATTGACTTTCAAATGTTGACCCAGATATATTTTTATAACTATGGGCAGAATTCTTTATTGCCATGTGTGCTATCAATGTGGCTCATTCAATGAGATTCAATGAGACCCAATTTTATTCAATTTGAGCTAACTGATTTTCAGCAATGAAATTGAATCAGTGATCAAAAAACAAAAATCCAGAAACAGATGGCTTCGTAGGTAAATTCTACCAAAAATTTAAGAGTTAACACCTATTCTTCTTAAACGTTTTCAAAAAATAGAAGAGAAAGGAAAACTTCCAAATTCATTCTACAGGGCCAGTGCCATCCTGATGACGAAACCGGATAAAGACACCACACACACAAAAAAAGAGGATTATAGGCTAATATCTCTAATGAGTATAGATGCAAAAATCCTCAACAAAACACTAGTAAATACTAGTAAACTAAGTCTAACAATGCATTAACAAAAAAATCATACACCATGATGAAGTGGGATTTATTCCCCGGATGCAAGGGTGGTTCCATATTTGCAAAACAATCAATATGATATGTCATATCAATGAGAGTATGGATAAAAACCTTATGATCATTTCAGTAGATGCAGAAAACATTTGTCAAAGTACAACATCCATTCATGATAAAAACCCTCAGCAAAATAGATCTAGAGGGAATGTACTGAGGTACATAATAAAGGCTTTATATGAAAAACTCACAGCCAACATCATAATCAATAGTAAAAACCTGACAGCTCTTCCCCCATGTTTCCTCAACATAGTCCCAAAAGTTGTAGCCACAACAATTAGACAACAAAAAGAAATAAGAGGCACAAAAGCATCCAAGTGGTAAGAAGGAAGTAAAACTCTCACTATATGCAGATGACGTGATACTGTATATAGAAAACCCTAAAGAGTATACCAAAAAGATACTAGAACTGATAAATGAATTTAGGAAAGTTGTAAGATGCAAAATCAATGTAGAGAAATCTGTTGCATTTCTATATACCAATAATGAAGCTGCAGAAAGAGAAACTAAGAAAAAAAATCCCATTAACAATTGCATGAAAAATAGTAAAATACCTAGGACTAAGCCTAACCAAACAAGTAAAACATTCGTACTCTGAAAACTATAAAATACTAATGAAAGAAATTAAAGAAAACATAAAGGAATGGAAAGACATTCCAAGTTCATGGGTTGGAAGAACAAATGTTAAAATGTCCATACTACCCAAAGGTATCTACAGATAGCTATCGAAGTAATATCAAGCTATCTACAGATGTCTATCAAAATACCATTGGCACTTGCCATGTAACTAGAACAAACAACCCTAACATTTGTATGGAACCACAGAATACCCCAAACGGCCATAGTCAAAGCAATCTTGAAAAAGAAAAGCAAAACTGGAGGTATCACAATTCCAGACTTCAAGTTATATTGCAAAGTAGTAGTTATCAAAACAGTATGGGACTAGCATAAAATAGACAGATGAACAGAACAAAATAGAAAACCTAGAAAAATGGGTTTTAGCACCCGCGATTATATGGTCAATTAATCTTCAGCAAAGGAGGAATAAATAAGCAGTGGGAAAAAAGAACTTTTCAACAAATGGTATTGGGAAAACTGGACAACCACATGTAAAAGAATGAAAATGGGCCACTTTAATTACAAACAAAACAAAACAAAAACCCTCAAAATGTATTTAAAAACCTAAATGTGGGACCAGAAACCATAAAAATCCTTGAAGAGAGCATAGGTAGTAATTCATTTGATATCAAGCATAGTAACATTTTTTCTAGCTATGTCTCTAGAGGCAAAGGAAATAAAAGCAAAAATAAACTATTGGAATTACATAAAAATGACAAGCTTCTGCACATCAAAGGAAACAAAGTTTTAGAAAACTAGAAGACCAACTACTGAATGGGAGAAGACATTTGCAAATGACCTATCTGATAAAGGGTCAGTATCCAAAATATATAAAGAACTCATGTAATTCAACACCCCCACCACCACCACCACCAATAATCCAATTAAAAGTGGGCAAAAGACAGGAACAAACATTTCTCCAAAGAAGACATACAGATGGCCAACAGACACATGAAAAAATGCTCAACATTGCTATCAGAGAAATGCAAATAAAAAATACCATGAGTCATCACCTCACATCTGTCAGAATAGCTAAGTCCAACAACACAGGAAACAGGTGTTGGCAAGGATGTGGAGAAAAAGGAACCTTCCTGCATGGTTGGTGGGAATGCAAACTGGTGCAACCAGTGTGAAAAACAATATAGAAGTTCCTCAGAAGGTTAAAAATAGAACTACCCTATGATTCGGTAATCATGCTCTTGGGTATTTATGCCCAAAATATATAAACACTAATTCAAAGGGATACGTGCACCCTTATGTTTATAGCAGCAGTATTTATCATAGCCAAACGAGGCGAGCAGCCCAAGTTCCACTGATGGATGAATGGTTAAAGAAGATATGGCAAATATATAAAATGGAATCTCATTCAGCCATAAAAAAGAATGGAATCTTCACATTTGTAACAAAATAGATGGAGCTAGAGAGTATAAATCTAAACGGAATAAATCAGTCAGAGAAAGACAAAGACCATATGATCTCACTCATGTGCAAAATTTAAGAAATGAAATAAATGAGCAAAGGAAAAAGAGAGAGAAACTAAGAAACAGACTCTTAACTATAGAGAACTAACTGATGGTTACCAGAGGGGAGGTGGGAATGGGATGGGGGAAATAGGTGATGGGGATTCAAGAGTACCCTTATCTCATATAATGAGCACTGGTGATGTGTAGGATTATTGAATCACCGTATTGCGCATCTGAAACTAGTACAACACTGCCTGTGGACTACACTGTAGCTAGAATAAGGAACTAAAAATAAGAGAAATGAGGAGAAAAGAAGTTGTGGAGAATCACAGGAATTCTCAAATCTAGGAGACCCGGCATGGCACAAGAGAAACCTGGATTATCTTGAGTTTCATTTTAGGACCTGGTGAAGTGGGATGGGGGAGGAATTCTAAATTTAAAAATATGTATATTTACTCTTCATTCATTTTAGTTTCTTTATGTCATCACCGGTTTTGGTATTATATACAAAACTGAAGTGTACATCTTTATGCCCATGCTCCCCCAAATACACGTGTTCTTATAGGTGAGATACAGGGATGCCTGGGTGGCTTAGCAGTTGAGCATCTTCAGGGTGTGACCCCGGGGTCCTGGGATCGTGTCCCCCATCAGCCTGCTTCTCCCTCTGCCTGTGTCTCTGCCTCTCTCTGTGTATCTCATGAATAAATAAAATCTGTTAAAAAATGTATAAGTGAGATATACACTTATATGGATATATGGATATATGGGAATTGGTATCAATTAATTAAATATATCAATTTATTAAAATATATCAAAAATTTAAATGGCTTTATATATATAAAATGACTATATATATATATATATATATATATATATATATATATAATTACAGTGTTCCTGTTCACTCTCATGGCAAATACAAACAATTTAACAAGATGTAATATAATCTGGGTCAGGAAACCCTAAAAAATATAGTACACATTATTTATATCAGCAGTTTATTGTGGTAACTATAGTTTTCTTTAGCTTCTATTTTACCCTGGATACCCAACTCACTTTTCTCTAACTATCAAATTCCATTTTTTTTTCCCCATGAACAACCAGCAGACTGAGTTATATTAGTCATAGCTCTCATTATAACGTACTTATTTACCCGCTGCATTATTAAACTCTCTCCTTCAATCAATGGTTATTATTTTTAAATAGAAAATCAGAGATTCCGGGGATCCCTGGGTGGCGCAGCGGTTTGGTGCCTGCCTTTGGCCCAGGGCGCGATCCTGGAGACCCGGGATCGAATCCCACGTCGGGCTCCCGGTGCATGGAGCCTGCTTCTCCCTCTGCCTCTCTCTCTCTCTCTCTCTCTCTGTGACTATCATAAATAAATAAAAAAAAAAAAAAAAAAAAAAGAAAATCAGAGATTCCAGATTTGTTACAGATGTACTGATACTTGTAAAAGGATGAGGAACAGTTTCCCTTAAACTTACCCACAAATCATATATATGATATACAGGCACATAATGCATATGCCACATATATTTACGCATCGTATAGATCATAGTACATTTTGAATCACATATATATGCAAGAGAACACCAGGTAGCCTAAGCTCCACAACAGCACTCAGACATCTCTTGCATAGCTCAGGCTTAGGGAGGAGGTAAAAATGCAGCTGTGAGGTGGCATCTCTGGTTATATCAGGGAGAAGCATCAAAAAGCAAAGGGAAGGGAAGGGGCGTTCATAAAGCAGAGGACGCAAGGCTGGGATTCTGGGAATCCTGTCCCTCGGTGCCACTCATCATCAATCCTATGTTTAAAATGAACTACAATAAAATGGAACGGCTGTTTCTAGGAGGTGGAGGGTCTTGCATATAATGGGGTAAACCTCTTGAAGAGTCAACTCC
Source organism: Canis aureus (assembly GCF_053574225.1). Lineage (NCBI taxonomy): Eukaryota > Metazoa > Chordata > Mammalia > Carnivora > Canidae > Canis > Canis aureus. The sequence goes on from NC_135613.1 coordinate 2,850,243, forward strand.
ACGCTTATCCTCCTAAGCAGTCCTGCATCCACTCGCATCAGAGCCTATTTCTCTTCCACTAGATTGGAAAGCTTTTAAGAACAATTAAGATCCTTTAAAAAGCTTTTTTTTTTTTTTTCTTTTTTTCCCTTTTTTTAAACAGTGTCTTTATTGCTAACGTCTGATCCAGGGAAAGGGATTCCGATGTTAGGAGCACATGTGATGTCTCTACTAGCATCAAGTTAAAGAGCGCTGGAATTGACTTTTTCTGTCTGTTTCAAAGCACTTTTTCCTAATTTCGCTGTCTTCCTATTTTCTTCCCATCCTAACCCAAGAGGTCTCTTTACTTACAGAACACGTATTTATTGATTGCCTACTATGTGCCACAACTGTTTCGGGCGCTGAGTTGACTTTAAATGTAGTTGGCTCGATTCATGTCCCCAAAACGTTCATTATTTTTCTTCTGCAGTATCACCGATACGATGTCTGAATTATTAGAGGGAAAAGTTAATCCTTACTTAGTGCTACTCTGATGGGCAAGAATAAAGGTGCTTTATGTACACTTAACCCCTAATTTTTAAATAAAATTCATTTAAATGTATTTAAAAGAAATGTGATATCCCTACCTGCCAAGGGCTGATTTGCCTCCCGTCCCCCAATTTCGTAGGTTGAAATCCCAACCCCTAGTGCCCCAGAATGTGACCCATTGTGATCATTAGGGAGGCCCCTAATCCAAGGACTCTTGTCCTTATAAGAAGATAAAATCTAGATACAGACGTGTACGGAGGAAAACAAGGTGAAGACACAGGGAAAAGGCAGTTAGCTACAGGCTGAGGAGACAGGCCTGGAAGAGACCCTTCCCTGCGCAGTCAGCTGCCACCTGCCTGCGGACCCCTCAGGCCTGGACCTGGAGCCCCTGGAATGTGAGGCGGCACAGTTCTGTGCTCTAAGCCCCGAGTCCGTGGAGCTCCGTTACAGCAGCTCTAGAGAACAAACACTCTACCATAACCGAGTGGTTCTGTGCCACAGGAAGGAGAAAATAGTCACTAAAAATACATATAAATCTACTAAAATTGCAAATAGTGCTTTGAAGGACTTAAAAAAAATATTCCTGCTTCTCAGGCTCCTACAGTGCATGGTGAGTGCTGGGGCCCTGGAATATCATCTGTGAAAATAAGCCTTTACGTGCAGTGGAGACCTGCCCCGAGGCCACAGAGCCTCATCCCCAGCAGGTGCTTCCTCCCTTGACTCTGCCCTCGGTGGGCCCGGGGGGTCGGCCCTGCGGCTGGGCCTGCGTTCACTGTCGAGGGAGCCAGATGCCGAGGCCTAGAGGGCATCCCTCGCTGGCATGGGGCAGGCTGGCACGGCTCCCCCCGAGGGCCCTGCCTGCAGCAGCAGGGAGCCCAGGCGGGGTGCAGGCCCTGCCCAGGCCGCAGGAGCCGGGAGCCCTGCCTGGGCGCTCCCAGGTGACATGTCCAGAAACTGAGCCCCTGGATCCAACGTGGGCAGTTGGCTTGAGGCAATAGCTACGGAAGAGAAAGAAGACACGGGATGGTGCAAGACGATAGCTGGAGACACAAGGGCAGCAGGCAGGGACGGGAGGCGGGCGAGGGGGAGAACACTGAATGGGTCCAGAAAGGGATCCTCAAACAATGGGATTTGAAGGAGAACAGCCAGACGGGGGAAAGTAGAAACATTTTCTCCACCTTAATTTTTTTTTTTTCCTCCCACAACTTCTTTTTCACATGCTGACCTTTCTTGTCCTCTGCACCTTTCAGACTCCACCGATGATGCGCTTTCTCTCAACGTGTGCGAACCAGGCCTGCCAGGTGCTGGGTCCTTTCTTTCCCCTTCCTCGCCCTTCACTCCATGGACGTCATGGAGAAAAAGAGGAGTGGATCTAAAGGCCCCACTCCAATGCCATGATGCTCTCAGGTCCTATCTAAATATTTTAAAAGCACGGATTGCCTAACGCCCATTTAGGATTTCCGCAGCTATGTAGAAAGGTGCCTCGGTTGAAATGAGGGTGGGGTGGGTGAGGAGAGGGTGTGCAGCATCAGCGCCTGCCGCCTTCCGGCACCCCTTTATGAAAACACCCCACCTCCTAACACTCCCTACGCTACTGTTTGCTGTCATTTCCTCCCTAGAATACTTAATCCTCATGAAACACATTTCATCAAACTACTGCAGTCCTGCCTGAAAATTTTTCATCCTTTTAGGGGGACACAGTGAAAACTGTTTCTTTGTGTTTGTTTTCAAAAAAAAAAAAAAAAAAAAAAAAGCTTTCCAATATTGCCATCTTGATTGGGAAATGATATACTACTTCATAAAATGAGCATGGTCCGGAGCCAGAGAAGCTATTAGAAATGTGTTCTTAGTATGATTTAATTATCCACCGTCTCCCCCACAAAAGCATGGCGAGAAGTTATTTGCATGTAAATTCTGTTGACAGTGTATTATTCTTACTATACAATCGTGCTTGAGGAAGGACACTTCCAATTACTTGTAGAAACATAATAATATTTTAAAATGTATTTATTTAAGTGCGGGTCAGAGAAATATTTCGACGCTAACCCTAGCCGACTTACCGTAGCCCTGGCAAAGTATTTATGACCACACGGTGGCACGTTTTATTTATTTATTTATTTATTTTATTTTTTATTTTTTGGTGGCACGTTTTAGAAATGCAGCTTGTTTCTTGTTTGTTAGTTCGTTTCTTTCGTGAAAAAAAATTGTCGTCACTGTTACATTTATAGGCACCAATCAATTCATAAACGTCATGTCTGGGTCAGCCGTGAAGGCCCGTGCACATGTCTTTTAATCTCCACAGTGGGCCTGTTTGTACTGGACTCATAAGAGCTGCAGACCAAGGCGGCGAGCCGAGGCAGCTGGTGCTAATGGTAGAAGAGAGCTGGAATTCGAACCCACGTCTGCTAGCCGCAGCCCATGCCCTTTTGGGACCAGAAGAACCTCCTCCTGGTTCTCGCACTCCCCTTCTCCCCTCTCCCTTTTTAGTCATTATTGCTGAGCTAAGGATGACCTAATACGAAATTCACTGTTTTAAAGTGTACACTCCAGTGGTTTTAACATATTCACTATATTGTGTGACTATCATCCCAATCCCAGGGCATTTCCATCACCCCAAAATGAAACTCAGTACCTATTACCCACCAGTCCCTATTCCCCTCTCATTTCATCTACTAACAATGAGCAATCTATTCTGTGTGCAGGGAACATTAGTGGGGACAAGTGAGCATAAAACACAACCTCTGCCTTCATGGACCTTAGACATGGTGGGGAAGATAGACATGGACACAGTGGCCTAGCAATGAGGGTGTGTGTTGACTGCTAGGGCACAAGTCCACGTACAAGAGGATCACAGAAGAGAAGTGACTTGCATCTGTAGGAATGAGGGGATGTTTAGAGAACAGAGGGACACTTGAGCTGAGTCTTGGAAGACAGATGGGAGTTAGAAGGGCAGAACTGGTGTGGCATTCTCCTTCAGTGCCCCTGTCAAAAAATGCTTAGTAGGCCCCAGAGAGAGAAGGCGCACAGCATGGACTTCGTCTTCATTGCCATCAAGCACTGGATGAAGGGGGTCCCTACGTTGGAGACGATGAGGACTGTGGCAATGATATAAGTGAGAGTTACAGGCCCAAGGGATGCAAAACGGGAGCTCCTCCGAGACGCTGTCTCTATACCCATGGACCTGCCTATTCCGAACATTTCACACAAATGGAATCATAAAACACCTGTTTCCTTTACTTAACACTTTCAAGGTTCATCCACGTTGTAGCGTATAACATCGCTTCATTTCTTTTTATGGCTGAATAATGTTTTATTGATGGATATGTAACCTTTTGTTTATCCATTCATCGGCTGATGGATATCGGGGCTATTTTCTCTAAGTTGCTATTTTTTTTTTTTAGATATTTATTTGAGAGAGAGACTGTGTGAGCAGGGGGAGGGGCAGAGGGAGAAGGAGGGAAATCTCAAGCAGAGTCCCCACTGAGCATGAGAATCTGACCCTGAGACCATGACCTGAGCCCAAATCAATGGATATTCAACTGACTGAGCCATCCAGGTGTCCTTCTCACTTTTATTAACATAATCATATCAGGGTGTCCCAAGAATACTGAGGGGCCTGGGGTTTTCACCTTACCAACTAGCGTTACAGCTCACCATAGATTTATGGGTGCTGGCAAAAGCCAGGGGCCTCCTCTCTCAGAGACCCAGTAGTGTATTACTCACAGCACAGCCATCAACCCAAGTATCAAGTACCTGCCACGTTTGGCAACTACCAACAAACTATCTTTGGTATTTTATTGGATATTTACTTTGGGAATTGGCATATGATTTGGTCTGGAGGAAACACAGTCTTAAAAGACCCTACTGATCCACTATAGATCAGCTATTCGCTGAGTTTTAAAAATATATGGTTTGATTCCTCTGACATACGCAATTATTTGTACTCTCCTGATCTTACATCTCAGAGGTTAGGTGACTCATACAGACACGTACAACCAGTACAGGGAGCATCTTTACTCGACATCAGGCCTAAGCTGATTCCAAATAATTCATATTTCTGCTAATAATCTACAATCCAAGGAAGACTGTGGGCATGCTGAAACAGAGCATTACATGAAATCTAAAATGGACTCATTGAAGCGGAGAGCAGAACGGCGGTTACGGGAAGCAAGGTGGAGCGGAAGCAGGAGATGCTGGTCAAAGGGCATGAAGTTTCAGTTACGCAAGATGAGTAAATTTTGGAGATATAACATACACTCTATTGTATGCTTGAAATTCGCTAAAACAATAGATCTTACACATTCTCACCACAGGGGGAAAAAAAAGGAAAAAAGAAAGAAAGTTCTAATAATATGAGTCAACGGATGTGTTAATTAGCCTGGCGGTGGTGATCATTTCATCATACGTACCTTTATCAAAGCATCAAGTGTATATCTTACTATGTCACATTTCTATTTGTCAATTATACCTAAATAAAGCTGAAAAAAGGAGTTAGTGTTATTCTAACAAAGCAAGTGTTTTCCTACAGAGAAATTAAAAAAAAAAAAAAAAAAAGGTGTATCCCTAAGACCACAGGGACTGCTCCAGAAATGTGCCTCCAGTTCAAAGTATTGCAAGTATTCGGCGTGGCAGATGTAATGAGTGGCTTAAAGGATGATGCTGGAGAGTCACTTATGACTATGATGATCAAATGAATAAATTCATGCAGCTTTCAAACTGTTTTCGTAACAGCGAGTGTCGTCAATAACATATTACACTGAACTTCACTACAGAAAGCAGATAATGGGCTCGGAACTGCAGAGGTGGACTCAGATCCCAAATTACTGGGATTACCTCACACTGACTCCTGAAGCAGCTGGCAGGAATGCTAAGTCTCTGTATTTCACAGTGAGAAAGCCACCCACCCACCCCGATAGCCTTTGTGACTGGTGAGGAAGCAGAGGTTCAGAGAGCTGAAGCAGCTTGCAAATATGTTAGTGACAGAAGCAGACGCTGCTCATTAATATTTCAAAGCTGGTGCAGCAAAATGTAGCATTGAGGACATTTCCAGGCGAATAGATTTAAATTAAATTCTATTTAAAGAATTAACCCGTCAAGAAGAAAAAAACAGAGTAATATTTACACATGCCTGTCTATGTCTTTTTGAATTCATCAGTTGGGGCATTACTGGACATCTTCAGAGAACTGTTTGATTTATCATTACCTATTTTTCCGGGAATATAGGAGGTGTAGTAAATGTGTCTTTCCTAAGTAAATGCATTTTGGAGTGAAAAAGGTTCTGCTTCATATCCCCTTCATACCCTAATGCATTGAACAATTTACTTAACTTTTTGAGACCTACATTTCTACCTACATAGCAGAAATAGTCAATAGTATGAGGCTCCTGAAGGCACGGTAATTACCTAATAATGTAACCCAGGGTGTCTTTGTACAAGAATGTGAATCAGGAGACATGGGTTCTACCTGCACCCGCCACTTACTAGCTATGCCAGCTTGGACAGGTCATTGAACCTCTCCAGTCCCTCATCTGTAGACCCAGAAGCCTCCAGGGTACAATCAACACATAAAACTCTATGGCATTTCACGACCTTCATCCAGGTTAAAAACAGCATCCATTCTACTTCTAAATGTGTCCTTTGGTCAGGTGCTTCAGTGGAAAATCTCCTGATCAGTAAAAAGAAATTCACAATTTATTGCAAATTCAAAGAAAGATGAAGCCCCCTTCACTCCTGTAGAATGAATTACATGAGCCTTAAGATCATTAGTTCACATTCAATCTTACTAACTGCAACAGTGTTTTCGCCATTTAGCATGTTAATAAGTATAGGAGTCGACTCCGTATTTATAAAGATATATAATGCAGAATCCGAAGGAGACCTTTACCGACATTTTGTAGCCTCATTCCTTGATGGGAAAGATCAAGAATTTAATGAAGACAATGGGGAAATCTGAATAGAATATAAACCCACTTGGAATGAACTCATTTAGAGTTTGGTGACCATGCCCATCTCTTCTGCTGAGCGCAGGGAAGGGAGTGAAAAAAGAAAGTAGACATGACCTAGTTAGGCTTCACAGGGGATCCCATCAGTCTTAATGTCAGGTTCTTTTTCACTTATCACAACAGTATTTGCGAATGCATAATAGGCACCCTGCTGGCGTACGGGGCCTAACACTACAAGCCCAATCCAGGAAAGTTCTACATCACACACTAAAATCACAAAGGGGAAATAGAAGCAATGAGAATTGAATTAAGGACTATCTATCAGTATGAATATTATACTTGCATTTTGCTCCGATCATTTATTTGTTACTGCATCCTCTTTTTTTTTCTCTAATATTTTTTTTTCTGTAAGACATGCTTATGAATATCAAGTCTCAAAAATCTTACAGTGGCATCCTATGATACTCACTCTCATCTATCAAAAAAAGCCCTCCAAGTTTTAGCTTGTGGCTTCATATTTTACATTCTGACCCTGAAAGGCTTCACACTAAAATACAGTGGGGAAAGTACAGGGACCCGAAAGCCCTTTGAATACGCACCAGTGTTACCGAGCCCGCAATGAATTCACCTGCCGCCTCTTTGTCACCTCAAGTTCTCAAGGACCGTGTAGAACAATTCTAGGTTGGAAGGCCAAACACTGCCAATGGCAATCCCTGGTATGTGTCGACATTATCTTTACTGACATTGTTTTTTCATCGACACATGGGCATCTGTTCAATCTACCTCAACGTATATTGAAAGATTATCATTAGATAATACATAGAAACATCCTGTGAAAAGGGCAATGTGTTGGATTTAGAATACACCTTTGTCATTATTTTTTTTTTTAAATCTGCTACCTTTACTATCTTTCCTTCATTAAAAAAAAAAAAAAATATCTTCTAGAGGTGATCATTTGGTGACCAATGATGAAACCAGAATCTCTGGAAGCCCACTCACACACTTTCTTTTAACCGAAATTGCACTGTTATTTCTGCAGGTGTGACTGCCTGCACTTACTACTCTGCGCCCTAAAGATGAGGGACTACGTTCATGTTTTCTCTCAATTATCACTGCCATATCCTGGAATTCATGAACAGGTTTCTTCAGTCCCTTCAATTTCCAAACTTCTACTTTCAAAAAAAAAAAAAAAAAAAACAAACTTCTACTTTCTATCTTGCCTTATCTTGAAAGTGTTCCTTTTTTTTTTTTTTTTTAAATATAGGAACAAACCCAAGTACAGAAATACATTTCAAAAACATCAGAGGATGTCCATAAATACTGCCTGAGTTTACTCCTTTACAGCTCACTGATTGTCTTACCAATGGATCTTAAAGTAAAGATCTTTAATTTATTTTTTAAAAGATTTGATTTATTTATTTGAGAGAGAGAGAGACAGGGAGCATGAGTGGGGAGAGGGGCAGAGGGAGAGGGAGAAGCAGGCTCCCCGCTGAGCAGGGGCCCCATGGGGGACTCTATCCCAGGACCCTGGGGTCATGACCTGAATTGAAAGCAGACACTCAACGGAGTGAACCACTCAGTTGCCCCAAATTCTTTAATTTTAAGATAAATTCTTCTCTTTGGCCTTTAGATACCTACAGATCTATTTTATGAAGTTTGACTCCTTGGCATGACTACCGTTTCCCAATTACCTGTCCCTCCCAGTCCTGGCTGATAGTTTGGCTCTTGTCCGGGGAATTTCTCTCCTGCCAGCTCCGGCACATTTGGCTTAGAGCCCCCACGAGCAGAATCTTTGTTGGGAACTGGATTTGCTTCAAAGGAAACTTGACTGGAACTAAAATATAATTCTTCCCGTCCCTCTTTGCTCTGCCACACACAACCCATCAGGCTGTAGGTGTAGTAAGCCCATGCATCAGATTGCTTCTCCCTCATGCAGTCATTATCATCAGCCTCCAAACCTGTACATCCTTTTCTCCTTCGTGGCCATAATCATGCAATTAAAGGCAGAGGTTTGAAGTCACCCACAATAAGTGGCACACCTGGCTTGGATTTGGGTCAAATAATTTCATTCCCTGTGCCTTTATACAAAGAGAGGGGCAATGTAACTGAATTAATACTAGATGTAAATATATGCAAATGAACAGCCCTGAGCAACATTCAACTAATGGTAACATCATCATCATCACACATTCTCCTTTCCAAATTCAGATTTCTTATTCAATTCAAATGTCAAGCACCTCCAATTCAGGACCAGGTTTGCAGGATTCCATTTTGCTGCAGAGTCAGAATCTATGAGGCCCAGATCGATAGAGCAGACCTTCCCGAACACTGCTTCACATCAGAATTGCCTGAGTAGATCTAGAACTTCTCAAGCCCAGGCTAGACCAAGTCCACCAAAGCCGAAGGGTCCGACACAAGCACTAGTATTGCGGTTCCCCAGGTGACTCCACTCTGTACCAAGGTTGAGAACGGCCGTCCTACACAGAGCCAAAGAGAATGCTAGGTCTAGCTAGAAGGAAGCTGAGAGTCCTCTCACTACTTTCTGAAAGGCGGCCATACATTTTACGGCAGTTTTGCTCAGAGGAACAGAGTGAGGTCAGACAGAGAGCTGACCATCTGAGAGAAGAAGCTGGAAGACTACCTGAGAGACAAGGTTGGTTCAGACGCTGTAGAGCCCCCAAGTTAGACTCTGTTCAACCATTTAACAACCACGTATCTTTGGCCAAGTTACTTTATAAGTTTCGATCCCCCATTTTTAATTTTTAATTTTTTCTTAAAAATATTTTATTTATTCATTTGAGAGAGAGCAAGAGAGAGAGACCATGAGCTGAGTCCCCACTGAGCAGAGAACCTGACATGGGGCTCAATCCCAGGACCCTGGGATCATGACCCAAGCCAGAGGCTTAACAGACTGAACGCCCCAGGCACCCCTCAATCCCCCATTTTTTAAAGAGAGGATAAAAATAGCAATGAGGTCACAGGCGTGTTGTAAAGATTAAAAGCAATAATTATTTCTATTAATTAACAAGTCTTATAGTAATTTCCATGTGTATACATGTAGTATGTACACATTAAAATGTGGACTTGTCATTATTTTTATTGTTATTATTAAGAAAGTGGAGGGATAGTTTACCACTTGTTGTCCTAATCTGTTCTGAGGTCCCATGGAAATGGAGTTAAGGTGTAAAGCAGCAATGTTTAAAATAATGTTATGAAGCTTTCGTTGACTTTGAATCACAAGTTGTTGTGATGTTGGGGGGATGTTGGGGGGAAAAGAAGTTGAAGTGATTCAGGATCAAAGCAGTGTGTTTTCCCAGAAGTATGCTATCCTAGGCCTATGTAACAATCAAATTTCTATCAAATTTTCTTCCTATCATGCCTCTCAAATCATACATATCCTTTTAGAAAAAGAAGGTGCTTTAAGTCAGATTAGATGGTCCGTGTGGCTGCACCTGCACGTCTGTCATTGCACCGAGCCAGACTTCCAGGCACACGATCCGCATCTTCCACGGGCGCAGAGACAGCAAATAACGTGGTCAAGGATGGACTCAAGCACCGGCAGATAGGACATCTAAGCCCAAGAGGGAATGATCCGAAGTTCTACTCTTCCCAATAGAACACAAAGACAGGGTCAGGAGAAAGGACAGTTGGGCTACAAAAATAGTGAGGAGCAGAGGGATGGTGGTAACACCCTCCTCCCAGCAGCTTTATACTTTTCTTATCATCTTCCTTGCACCACGGTGCCCTCCTGCTCCCTTCCCCAGCTATTCCTCTGGTGTTGGCAGTGCCATTCAATCTCTCTGTCAATGTCTCTCTCTTTTCTATAAGAGAACAAGATAAGCACATTTTCAAAAAAGAGTACAAAGGGAGCTTATATATGTTAGTTGAATAATTATTAGAACTCATGGGCTCTATTTAAAGATTTGGATAAGAGTCCTACACATGGGACTGAAGATAGAAATGTGGCTTGAAACTCTGTCTCCTGCACAGCCACGATTTGCATAACCAACAGGACACTGTGTCAAGCTTTGGATGAATTAGATTTTTCACAGAGAAGGTTAAGACAAGAACAAGGGATTATGGTATATTCTAATGAAGCACTGGACCCAGTGATCCTGCATCAATGTAGTTGAATAATTGCCTGCTTTTGGGGGTTTAGATGATTTGCCCAATTATATATGCTTTGGGAAAAAAAACCTAGAGTGTATCGGTGGTGATTGCTGTACAGCAATGAGTGAGAAATCGTTCATTAAAGCTGCACATTTTGATAGCTTCTGGCTCTCTGAAGTTTCTGATTTGAGGCCCTAATCACTCCTGCTTATTCTCGACCATGAGTAAATTATTTGAGAAGCTTCAGACATATTTTACTCATCATGAAAATGTACACTTTCTTCCCCAATAAAAGGAAAATAAAGTATTACTTTCAAATGGTTAAATAAAAAGCTTTAAAATAAAACAACTTGTGCCTGAAACTAGTTCTGAGCTCTATCCATGCTAAATAGGGAGAACTGCACAACATAAAAATGTATCAAATAGTTGAGTTTGTATTAGGTTATGAATAATTAAAATATGAAGAGCACGTTGTTCCACATTCGGGAATTCTGTTAATATGCTGGTGCTGTCATAAAAATAGAATCTGAATTGTCCAAATTAGACAACACAGAGTAGTAACTTCCCTAGGAGTGTAAGAGTGTGTGAGTATATGTGTGTGTGCGTGTGTGTGACTCATCATCACCATTGATGAGCATCAGTGATTATCAATACGGTTAAGTGAAATCATCTGAGGATTTCAGGTGCTGGTGATGTGAGAAAGAACAAGGCCTAGTATTTGACTCTGAAGAACTCCCCGCCTGGTCTGATCGGGAGTACATTTCCAATTTTGTACTGCCACGAGGATATGCCACAGTACGACTCAGAAAGGCTCGGTTTTAGAGCAAATATAAGAATACATCATCACTCCTGGCGGGGGCATGTAATATTTATAATCATCTATACAAATAAGATAGTGTAGCCTTAATTAAAAGGGTTTCAAATAGTAAAAATTATAAAAATAATTTTACAAAGAAAAATCCATTTCAATCTTGAAAACATTTAAGAAATTCAGATCAAGTATTTTGTTCTCATAGTTCTCAGTCTACATAGTAAAAACTGGGGCCTAGAAAATATAAGTGATTTCCCCAACGTCAAGATGAATTACGAGCAACATCTTGTTATCAAACTCTGTACAATGCTATGTACCAAGTACTCCTGGAAGCTTCAATATTTCTGCTGAAGAGAAGGGATTAACATCTTCCTTCAAATGTTCACTCAAAACATATTTACTGTGAGACTTCTGGGTGCTAGTCCTCACCTGTAGTAAGCAACGTAGACAACTCGTTTTCTTCTTGGGGGGTCGGGGGGATGCATTCTGATCCCAAGATACAAAGTGATATGAGTGAACTGCTTTGATGATCTGACATTATTGGGGTTGTTTCCTATAATAAGAAATGTCTCCTATAAATTACACATTTGATCCTTACCTGCCACATGGTTTGTGGGGCATCACATAACTGTTCTTGAGCTAGGATTCAGATCTCTTGGGTTATCATTCTGGGATTACCACTTACTGTTTGGCTTGGGCCCTATTACTCTCCCCGTGAACATCAGTATCCCTACACATAATGTGTAAACGATGCCACCTGCTCCGTTATCTCCCAACGCCACTAACGGGATCTAGGGAACAGCAATTCCTCAGAGCACCTTTTGACAAGTAAAGTATTACATTATTTGCTGTACATCCCTCCAATTCCTCCTATGTGCTTAGCTCTCTAATGGACATAAGCATTCTTTTTTTGCCCGTCTCTCTTTTTTTCCCTTCTTTTCCCCCCCAACCTTCTCCAGTGCCAGCCAAGAATACAGAGATGCAGTAGAGGCTGATTGCATCTGTCTCATGGTAAATTTGTTTTTTTAAGGACACATATCAATACCTGAAGTGTTATGGGAATGATAATGTTGGTTCCACATCCTCCAGATTGGTAATTTGGCCATTTAAATTTGCTAACCATTATGCATTATGTATCAGAATACCATGTTACACTTTAGCATCTGCTTTATGACAGAAAAATGAAAGAGGTAGAGTAGAAAAACACATCTACAGGAAAAGGTATGTTTTTGAGAAAAGGTTTCTATATATTCATTTTTGTTAAGTTCGTATTACCTAGGTGATCCAAATATCACAGGTGAAATTTTTGAATTAATGAGTTTTTTTGTTTTTGGTTTTCAAGATAGGAAGGTATTTCGATATACATCTCTAAAGGTCACATGAATCTCAATTATTGGTCCGATGTGTCTTATAGGCAAAGGTCTGTAAATTATAGTCTTTTTTTTTTTTTTTTTTTTTTTTTTTTACATTTGGTATCTTACCAGTTTTTATCAATTACATCATAAGTTATACTAGGGCCTTTGGAATTCCACTTTTAAGTATTTCAGTGATGGACCTCTTTGTAGGTTACACTTTGATTTGACTGAAGACCAATTGATCGTGGAGAATAAGACTCTCCAGAGATGAAGGAGGCAAGACTTGCCACTGGGCTCAGTTTACAGAATTCTGCATGAATCGTCATTACCTGCCTGAGTTACAGATCAGGAAAATATATTTGGTGTTGCGCAGCTCTCCTTACCAACATATCTGCTTACGTAGAGATAGACAAACACCCAGCTGATTTGCACCTCTGTTCCTTTCGGAACACCCCTGAGAGGGCCAAACTGTTCAATTCCCTGGGATCCAGGGACATAAGAAACATGCTTGTGATTCGAACCCACAGCCTCCCTTGCCGGCATGCTGACTTTGTGCTCGCTGTCTGAATATTCAGCTCTTTCTACACAATCTGCCTCCAGAGTGCAGCTTCCCTGGTGAAGCTGACCATCCTCTCCCAGCTGCGATTCTTCATGTTCCCACACTGAGAAGCCAGCCCCAGAGTCCAGAACCCAAGGCGTCCTCAGGGCTGCATCATCTACAGGGGAAGGACTTATCACTCAGCAGACAAAAGCAGCCCGGGAGACAAGTGCTGACCATCAACACTGACTATTTCTGCAGTAATAAGGCAGTTGACAAAGTTACCTTCTCAGCAGGAAAACTGGAGAAGCAGCTGCTAATTGCTCTGTTCTAGAAGCATCCTTTCCTTCCTTAAAAAAAAAAAAAAAATGGTGGGGCTTCCCACAGATGTGCATCCTACATCCCCTTGCATAGGTTTCTCTTTTTGTCCCCCAGGAATTTCCCAGAGGTTTTATTTCCACTTGGAAAAAGCTCATTTTTAACTTGTCCCCCCATTCCCGATGATACTGGAAAGAATGCTTATATTTCTCTGCTTTAATTTTAAATAACTAGAATAGAACTATAAGATAAAGGTTTTTACCAAATTGCCCCACCCCTTTCTCCAGAGGGTCTCATGTATAAAATTATATGGAGTTCATGCTGAGAAATGGTCAAACAATCTGGGGAGAAATAGTAACATCTTTCCTTTTCTTGCACCTTTGTTTAAAGAGAGACTCTAATATCAATGACCGTTTTTCAATTATTGTCCTTCCAAAGCTTCTTTTCCTAATACTTCATAAAATGCTGACAGGAAAAAAAAAAAAAAAAAAAGGCTGTCTCCCTACAGTTTCCCCAGAAGCCAGTCTTTTGAAAATATATTTTTTTAACAGAATGTTTCATAACTATGAATAGGCCTCTTGGGAAAATACTGAAAGGCATTGTCTCCACTTAACCAATATAAAGACTGAATTTTCAGAAAAGAATCCCACTCAGATCTCATTTAACCATGACAACCATTTTCAGTACCTAGAGAATTCTATGTTCAGTGCTGGGTGCTGGGATAATGAGACAAATAAAGTATGTTCTTGCATTCAAGAACATGAAACACTCATGCAGCAGGACAGGGTACACATGAATGACAGACCAGATGGACAGACGTCATCAGCAATGTTCATCTGTTGCTTCTTATTCATCAAATTTTCTAAGTCAGGTAACTGAGGTTTAAACACTAGCTGGCAACTTACTCCTCCTTGGTCTTGGCAATCTCCTTGTACTTCGGCATTTCACTTTTTAAACAGATAATATTAGTAACTACTTCATGTGGTCTTTATTAGAATTAGATGAGTTAATACATGTAAAAAGCTCAGGAGAGTGCTTAATATATGAGAAACATTCAGTAAGTGTCTTGTACCTGGTATATGCAAGTGCCAGTAGCAATTATGGATACATTTATAGTAAAAGACATGATCTAGTTAGTAGTAATACCTAGATAGCTGGATACAGCTAATAGAAGTCACACACACGTAGAGTTACTGCAGGGCAGCGTTAAAGTATATGATCCACTATTGGTTCTAAATGGTAAAGAGAGACTTACACAGACCCTTTGATCTAAACACTTAGCAGTAATGGATGACATTTGAAATGAGGAGACAAATGAAATGACTGCACTCAAATACAAGTAAAGTATATATATATATATATATATATATATATATATATATATATATAATCAGGCACTTAGTAAAAACAAATGAGAAAATAAAAACCAATAATCTTTCTGTTCCTTAAGACTACAGCCATTTAGTACTGGATAGTATAGGTCTGAAGGGTGAAGGGAAAAGAAAGTTGCTCCATTTGCTTTAATCATGGTCTAAGACAGGAATTTCCTGACTCCAGATATAAGGAAAAAATAAAGAAACCAGTATATTCATGAAATTTATCAACACAGCTTCAGTATCAGTGGAGAGTGCAAAGCATATACACAAAGAAGCTTTTCTAACCACAGAAATTTAAAAGAAAAAAAAAAGCAAAACATGAAGAATATATTTCAACATGAATGGAAGCAAACTCAAATGTAAAGCATGAGAGAACTGCAAATAGTGACCAAAGAAATTCAAACAATTCTTAATCATAATAAAAATATAATTGCTTGTGATAAAAACAAATGCCTACATGTCTTCAATGAAGAATTATATTAAACATTTAAGGAAGAAATAGTATCAAGCAATGAAACTTCTTTAGAATACAGAGGTAGGAACACTCCCCAGGTTATTTTATGATACCCACATTATACTCATAAAACCAGGATAAGTCCTTACAAGGAAAGCAAATTATAAACTAGTACCCCTCATTAGCAAAGGTCTAAAATCCTTTTAAAAATGTAAACTGAGTCTTTCACTATGTAAAACGTTTAACATATGATTAAGTGGGGTTTGTTGCAGGAATGCAGGTTGGCTTAATGTTGAAAAAAATCAACTAAGGTAATTCACAATGTTAACAGAATATATGGAAAAACCATTATCATCTTAATGTATGAAGAAAATACGTTGGTAAAACTCAGTGACCTTTCATTTTATATGCATATATATCATATACCATAAATAATATAAATATAACAAAAATAGATAAAATTTATTAAACCTCACAGCACACTTGGAATACAAGGAAATTTTCATATTATTTATGAAGGATATCAACAAAAAACATATCTATTATTATAATCAATACTGAAAAACTTAAATGTCTTGTTAAAATTGAGAACATGGCAAGAATAGAATTCTCTCAAATTTTATTCATCATTATATTGCAGGAATTAGCCAGAGCCACCAATAAGAAATAAAAGACACTCAGATTCGAAAAGGAGAAATAAAACTATATTTGCAAGCAACATTGTATCTGTACACATTTACAAGGAATCTACAAGGAGTATTACTAGAATTGATAATGACTTTTAACAAAGTCTCAGGATAAAAACGTCAGTATGAAAATAGTAAATGTATTATCAACAGTGACAAACCAGTAATTAAAAGTAACAATGACAATGACAATATCAACAGAAATCAGAATAATTAATCAAGAATATATTTGATAAAATACATGCAAGACCTGTACACTAAAAATTGCCAACAGTGCTACCAACATTTGTAGACAGACAAGATTTAGTTCTTGACTGGTATTGTCCAGAAACTGCCCTCATTTCCTTACCAAGTGGACATTTCCATAGAACAATGGTTTCATCAGAATAAAATAAGAAGAGCCAGAGAGAGATTGTGAGCAACACAAACTCAGAAGTGACATGCCATTACTTTTGTCGTATTCTATTTGGCTGAAGGGAGTCATTGGATCTAGCCCACACTTAAGGGAAAAGCCTGTGCCAGTATATGGATATTATGAGGTGGAAATCACTGAGGGCTGTTTTTGCAGCTGCCCACCACAGCAGCTAAAGGGCAAAAATGATTATTTCAATGCATGTGTTCAGAAATATTCAAAATGCTATACTCCTGTATGATATACAAAGAACATGTTTCCAATCTGAAAATCTGAAGTAGAAGAAAGCTTTTTTAAACCATTAGAGGCATATATATGTAAGCCCATCTGCTGCTTAATGTGGAAACTTTAAAAGCATTCTTAGCAAGAAAAAAACACAGCAAGTTTGGCTTCCATCATTATTTCTATTTCAAATTTACTGAATATACTGGGCTATATAATAAGGTGGGTAAAATAAATCACAGCTATATGAATTGGAATGAGATTAAAACCTTTTCAAAAAAAAAAAAACTTTTCAATTTTTAGATTGTATGATTATTCACATATGTTCAGACATTTTGCTTTATAAAAATGTAACATGCATGCAAAATATTGTTGTGGACATTAGTATTAACAAATTAGAAGATACAAGAGGAAAAAGAATTTACACTCATAATGCAACAACATATAAAAATATAAGTAAAGCTGATAGGAGAAATAAAAGATATTGAAGGAGTAAAACAAGAATTGAGTAAATGGAGAGACATACCATGCTCATGGATGAAAAATTTCAGTTGTTAAGATAGCAATTATTTCTCAACTATCCTATAAATTCAGTATGATTTCAATCAAAATCACATTTTAATTTACCTGAATGAGTATATCATAAAATATAAATGGAAGAATATGGATTCAATTTACAAGACTATGAAAAAGAAACATCTGAAATCACTTGTCCTACCAGATACCATGCCTAACTTAAATCTATAGTAATTAAGATACTAACAATGAGACTGAAGAAAGAGAAATTAGAAAAATCAATCCCATTTACAATTGCACCCAAAAGCATAAGACACCTAGGAATAAACCTAACAAAAGAGGTAAAGGATCTATACTTTAAAAACTACAGAACACTTCTGAAAGAAATTGAGGAAGACACAAAGAGATGTAAAAATATTCCATGCTCATGGATTGGAAGAATTACTATTGTGAAAATGTCAGTGCCACTCAGGGCAATTTACACATTCAATGCAATCCCTATCAAAGTGCCATAGACTTTCTTCAGAGTAGATCAAATAATCTAAAGATTTATATGGAGTCAGAAGACCTGGAATAGCCAGGGAAATATTGAAAAATAAAACCAGAGCCGGGGGCATCACAATGCCTGGTTTCAGGTTGTACTACAAAGCTGTAGTCATCAAGACAGTGTGGTACTGGCACAAAAACAGACACATAGATCAATGGAACAGAATAGACAATCCAGAAGTAGACCCTCAGCTTTATGGTCAACTAATATTCAACAAAGCAGGAAAGATTATCCACTGGAAAAAGGACAATCTCTTTAATAAATGGTGCTGGGAAAATTGGACGCCACGTGCAGAAGAATGAAACTAGACCATTCTCTTACACCAGACACAAAGATGAACTCAAAATGGATGAAATATGTAAATGTGAGACAAGAATCCATCAAAATCCTAGAGGAAAACACAGGCAATGCCCTTTTTAAACTTGGCCACAGAAACTTCTTGCAAGATACATCCATGAAAGCAAGAGAAACAAAAGCAAAAATGAACTATTGGGACTTAATCAGGACAAAAGGCATCTGCACAGCAAAAGAAACAGCCAAGAAAACTATAAGACACCCTACAGAATGGGAGAAGATATTTGCAAATAACCTATCAGATAAAGAGCTAGTATCCAAGATCTATAAAGAACTTATTAAACTCAACAGCAAAGAAACAAACAATCCAGTCATAAAATGGGCAGAAGACATGAACAGAAATCTCACAGAGGAAGACCTAGACATGGCCAACAAGCCCAGGAGAAAATGCTCCACATCACTGGCCATTGGGGAAATACAAATCAAACCCACAATGAGATCCCACTTCACACCAGTGAGAATGGGGAAAATTAAGACAGGAAACAACAGATGTTGGAGAGGATGTGGAGAAAGGGGAGCCCTTTTGCACTGTTGGTGGGAATGTGACCTGGTGCAGCCACTCTGGAAAACTGTGTGGAGGTTCCTCAAAGAGTTAAAATAGAGCTGCCCTATGACCCAGCAATTGCCCTGCTGGGGATTTACCCCAAAGATGCAGATGCAGTGAGATGCCAGGACACCTGCACCCCGATGTTCACAGCAGCAATGTCCACAATAGCCAAACTGTGGAAGGAGCCTCAGTGTTCATTGACAGATGATGGATAAAGAAGCTGTGGTCTTTGTGTACAGTGGGATATTCCTCAGCCTTTAAAAACGACAAATACCCACCATTTGCTTCAACATGGGTAGAACTGGAGGGTATGATGCTGAGTGAAGTAAGTCAATCAGAGAAGGACAAACATTATATGGTCTCATTCATTTGGGGAATATAAAAAATAGTGAAAGGGAATAAAGGGGAAAGGAGAGAAAATGATGGGAAATATCGGAAAGGGAGACAGAACATGAGAGACTCCTAACTCTGGGAAATGAACAAGGGGTGGTGGAAGGGGAAGAGGGCGGGGGGACGGGGTGACTGGGTGACGGGCACTGAGGGGGGCACTTGACGGGATGAGCACTGGGTGTTATGCTATATGTTGGCAAATTGAACTCAAAGAAAAATAAATAAATAAATAAATCTATAGTAATTAAGATAAACTAGTTGAGGAGGAGAGGATTAGAGGTCATACATAGACTTAGTGAACTAAATACAGAAACCAGAAACTAAAGCAAAAGACACATTGAAAACTAGGCTTGGGACATAAACAATACTGTAAATCAATGATTAAAATACAGACTTTAATATATAGTATTGAAATTATTTACTATTTATATAAAGAAAAGTAAAGCTAGCTCTTACCTCACACATAATTCTAGGTTTACTGATAGTCTAATATCAAAAGTAAAATTTTAAACTGCTACAAAAATACCTTTACGATAAAATCATCCTACTATACAGAGTGGATTCTTATAGTAGACAGAAAAAAGCAAAAAAAAATTAATATCTACAACCTATTAGAAAAATGGACAAGGATAATTCATAGAGGAAGCAACTCCAAAAGCTAATAGATATAAAAAATGTAATTAGTCCTCTTTAATCAATGAACTACAAAATAAAATAAGTATTAGTTATCATTCTTTATATACTCTTCTGTATGACCAGGAAAAAAAATATTTTAAGACTTATTTATTTGAGAGAGAGAGAAAGAGCATGAGCACCTGAGCCAGGGAGAAGGACAGAGGGAGTGAGAGAGTCTCAAACAGACTCTCTGCTGAGTGGGGAGTCCCATGTGGGGCTTGATCCCAGGAGCCTGAGATCATGACCTGAGTCAAGATCAATAGTCAGATGCTTAACTGATTAAACCACCCAGGTGCCCCCAAAATATTCTTTTTTAAAGTGTGATGATACTGATGTGTTTGGATATGTGAAGATATCCCCTTTCACTGGGATGAGCAACTGCACCAGTTTACCTAGATGGGTCATGAGATCCTCTGTGCTACAATTGGGGAAGTTCCAGACAAATCAGAGCTAGTGGGTTATCATAGTGGGTTTTAAATTGGTTTAAATTTAAAGACAATACTGCAGTGCTTAATATTAGAACGCTAAACATTGCAACATGGAAGAGGGAGGGAAGGAGAAAGGGAGGGAAGGACTAAGAAAGAGTCCTTTTCAACAAAAGGAGAACGAACTTTGGTGTGTTTATCAGACTTACCTGTGAGCACCTATAACAAAGATACATAGAGCCAGGCCCACTGCAATGGGATAGAACTTGGCCTTTGTATTTTCCAAGTTTCCCAGGTGATTCTGATACCTGCTAAAGTATGAAAACCACTGCATTAGGAGCTTATCTATCGGCACAGATAAATTGCCACACCTAATGTTGGGCAGGAGTAGCAAGTTGCAGAGTGCCATATAAAGTATGATTAAATTTATTTAAACTTTAAAATCCTCCAACACAAGACTGTATCATGTGTAGAGATGTATACAAATGTATTAAATATTAAAACATGCATGGAAATAATAAACATAAATTTACATTTGTGATTACCTAGGTAGAGGGTAATAAAATAAATCACAGAGTCTTTCCAAGGGGGCTTCAGATATGTCCCAAATTTCTTATTTCTTCTAAAACAATAAAAATGTAGCCAATGTAGTGTAATGTTGAGATTCAGTGCAGTAGAAAATTGAATATTCGTATATTTGAAATACTTCACAAAATAATTTTAAGAATATAAGAGTATGAATATATTATAATTCCTATTTTGTGAAGATATATTTAACAATTTATATGGTTATGGAAGAAATGGTGTATCATTTCCACTGCTACATTTATATCTATTAATTACTAAAAATTCTCCTTCAGCTATGACAAGGCAGTCTTATCATTATGTGTGATTCTTGTTTTCCTATGTTTCATTTTTGTATTTTATCAGAAATGCCATTAACACAACAAATTAGTAGCATATGACTAAAATTTGCAGGCATAGTTGTCAGATTAGTTGGGTGACCATAAATGGCTTCTTCTGTTACTTCCTGCTTGGTTGTATATAATATGATGAATATAGATAATAGAGTGTGCTAATAATCATATTTATTCTTCAGAACTAAGCTATTAAATCACTAAAAGACTGTATGAATGCACAATGTCTCCAAATATGAAGGATTATAGAAATTCTGACTTTTAATCATTTGCTTTTGATTATTATTCTTCTAACCTATCACTGAAAACTGAACAGTACACATTAACTGAACAGTACAGATTAACTTTCATCATTAGTGATACAGCATAGTGAGCATTGTTCAAGCAATGGGCTTGATTTGAAAGTATGTGAGACAAATAAAATATGTCCTGACACTATCTCATCCATCTGAGCTGTAGTGAAGTTGCCTAACGAACATCACCACTCACAGAAAAGATGACAGGAATGGTTGCAAATCAAGCTTTGAAGAGTCCATTAGAGTAATCTGGCTAGAGTGTGATGTGCACACCTTATAAAGTCATAACAACAACAAAAAGTCCTCATCATTTATTCAGAAAGGTCATTTTAAATGAGTTTTTCTAGGCTCATGCAAAAGATTGCTTTCTTTCAACTGTCAATTTGATTTGACTTGACTTGAAGTTTCAATCATCATCATAGAGCTCTATAATCTCTTGCAATTTATACTGCTTTTAAGCCTTAAAAAATAACTGTTGGTAAATATAAAAATAATATGGCAACCCATTGGTAAAACTGGAAAATTGATAGTGTCAAAGAAATAGAGGAAGTCTAAGTTTGGTTGAGTTTGGTTCTAGGTTTGTTTGCTTGTTTGCTTTGCAGATTCAAGAGTTACTTATTAGAAATCTTTCCAGACTTCTCGGCTGCGTTGGGTCCTGGACTTTTGCAACAGGAAATCTACAACCTATGGGGTAACAGTGAAGCACAAAGCAAGATTGGGTCATTTAGAATTTACTAAGAAATTGAGTAAGGCTGTTATATGATTTTGGATGAACTTCATGGGAAAAACAACACAGAAATATATCTTTGAATATTTCTAAGATATTAGCATTGATAAAACTTTTTATAAGCTTTCATTTAGTCTTCAAATTATAGGGAAAAAAAGACTATTTTTATCAAATTCAAAACAACACTATCTACAGTTTATGGTATTTTTCCAAAAACGTTTCCTGGAAAAGTAGGGTTAATGATGTGGGGGATAGAATATGAAGTTATGTACTTGGGTTGTGGTTGGTGGGTTATAAATAAGAGAATAGCCTGGATTGTAAAGACCAGAGTGTCCTGGAAACCACACACAGATTAAGAACAGTTGGGAAATAAAAGAAGGTATCCCAGTTAATTTTTGCAAACATCTTTACAGATATATCTATGTCCACATACAGTTCATAATCTGGGGAAATGCTTATTAAATCTCTTCTACATGCCAGATTATTCCAACACACTTGATACTTTTAGTAGAACAGAACAACTCAATGAGCTTAAACTTGGAAATCTTGAAAGATTTCTTGCTCTCTCTTCTGTTCTCCCATTGTAATTTGGGAGGCAGACAATTTAGGATAATTTATTCATCAGAATGGTAAGAGAGGAAAAAACTAGAGATTATTTGTTTATTCATTTGATTAAAGAACTCACTCTTACATGAATAAATTTCTACTTTTATTTTCAATATTGTGAATTTCCCTAAGTTAAAAGACACAACTAAGTTAATATTTATATCTCTTTATCTGTATGGTATAAATTTTTCAAAAACTGAAAATTATGTGTTTTGAAATCTTTTGGCAAAAGTCTCAGAAGGAATTATAAGAGCTTCATCGAAACTCTGGATTTGGTAACAGTGTAAGGTCTGGAGTTAGATTCAAACATCACTTGGAAGTCCTCTGAAAAGTCACCAAAGAAGGAGAACTTAGTCTCTGTCTTAACTGAGTTATCTAATAAGCCAAAATGTGTGTGCCAAGAGTTTAGACTGCCTGTCATTTTCTTAGATTCATTGAGAAAGAAGTACCATTTGTTTCTATTCAACCTTTTAGGCTGACCTGCTTCACCTTTTAATCAGTTTGAGCCACAGCTTCTTTTACTAATGGTACTAGATTTTATAGTCCTTTTCAAATGCACATGTCATCTTTAAATGTTTTGACCCTAGTTAATAACATAGGGATGAAGATTTGGGCTGAAGAAGGCTTTGACACTAAATGGAATTGTCATTGATGTTCAAACTATATCTAAGTTAATAGTTAACTCCTTGGAGAGATGAGCTGCCCTGACAGACTCCCAGAGCTAACCATTTAATCTATAAGAAACATAAGAATACTGGTTCTCAACACTGTCTGCACATTATAATCATCTGGGGGAACATTTTAAACTTCTGACATTGAATTCCACCACAGGCCATTTAGATTGGGATGCTTGGGAGTGGACTCTGCATCGGTGCATACCCTCTGCTTTGAGAACCATTGGTATAAAACAGTAGCTCCGAATATGTGTTCTACATACCTTCTACATCAATATCATCTTTGGAACTGATGGGAACCCATTATAGCGAATCAAAATCTGGTGGTCAGGAGTGGTGTCACGAAGATGAAACAATAGGAGGCTCCAGACCCTGTTACTCCATGGAGACACCAGATTAAAAAGATGGACTTCTGTGAAAACTCCAGAGAACAGTTAAAGAGTTGCAATACTCAAGGTCAGTGCAAAATGAAGAATAATGCACTCAAGTGGGTAAAATAATTCACTGTATTTACTTGCCATAATCCTCTCCCCTAGCATTCAGCATGGCATGATCACAAGAAAACTCTCAAGATCTCTACTTCCTCCAGAGAGAAAGAGAATAGTGGAATATGCACATACCCTTTGGCATTCTGAAGGACTTCCCAAGGGTCTGGTTTCTGCCTCCCGTGATTTGGAGCACTAATGGGAACTAACACAATGTGGATGCCTGGGGGCTGCTGAAAACAAAAGTGAGCACAGGGCATTCTTGAAGCACAGGAGAGATGGCACAGCTACAGAAAGGTACTGAAAGGAGTAAAAGATTATGAATGCCTGAAAAATAAGTGGCCTAACAGTTTGGCTGGGAAAATACACATACAAGCCGAGGGAAGATGCATCCCTACAACAGGTTTGAAAGGTCCCTAGAATTTCTAGTTGGGCTGACTGGTGAAGGTCTTCCACAGCTTACAAAGCCAGCTAGTAAAGACTGGAAAATGTGGCTATCTTTCAACTACCCAAGTTTCAATAAATGATAAGGTATGCAAAAAAAAAAAAAAGAAAGAAAGAAAGAAAAAAGAAATATACAAAAGAAGAAAATGAATCTCCAGAAATTGACTCTAAGGATTCAGAGCTCTATGAATTCCTTGACAAAGAATTCAAAATTGATCTTAAAGATGTTCAATGAGCAAAAAAAAGAGAATATAGATCCATAACAAAATAAAATTAGGAAAACTAGGCACGAACAAAGTTAGAGTATCGATGAGAACATAGAAACTATAAAACCCCACAAATTTTGGAGTTGAGGAATATGATAATTGAATTGAAAAATTCGCTGGAAGGATGCCTGGGTCGCTCAGTGGTTGAGCCTCTGTCTTTGGCCCAGGTCATAATCCCAGGGTCCTGGGATTGAGACACATCAGGCTCCACACAGGGAGCTTTCTTCTCCCTCTGCCTGTGTCCCTGCCTCTCTCTCTGTATCTCTCATGAATAAATAAAATCTTAAAAAAAAAAAAAGTTCACTTGAAAAGTTCAAATCAGACTTAGTCAAGCAGAAGAACTAATTAGCAAATTTGAAAAGATGTCATTTGTAATTGAGGCAAATGAGCAAAAAGAATTAGGAACACAAATAAGTGAAGAAATCCAAAAGGAAGATAATAATAATAAGCATTACAATAACAAAATGCATTACAGGAGTCTCAGAAAAAAAGAGAGAAAATTGCAGAGAGCCTATTTGAAGAAATAATAGCCAAAAATATCTCAAATTTGAGGAAGGAAGTAGATATACAAATTTAAGAACTTCATTGAACTCCAACCAGGAAAACCCCAATGAAACTCACACTGGAACCCCAATGAAACTCACGCTGGAATAAATTTCAACCAAATAGCCAAAAGTCGCAAATAGAGAATCTTGAAAATAGCAGAAAAAAGACATTCATCACATGGAAAGCATTAAGAGGATAATATTACCCATGGATTTCTTAGCAGAAACTTTGGAGGCTATAAGGGAGTGGGATGATGTATGCAAAGGGCTAAAAAATAAAATAAAATCTTCTGACCATGAATATTGTATTTGAGAAAGCTCTCCTCCAAAAATGATGAAGAAATTAAGACTTAAAAAAAAAAAAAAAAAAAAACAGAGGCTAAGGGAATCTATTACTCCAAGACCACTACTCCAAGAAATGATGAAGAGAGTCCTTCAAGTTGAAACAAAAGTTTGCTAAACTGCAACACAAAAAAAATATGAAAATAAAAAGCTCTCTGATAAAAGAAAATATGTAGACAAATATAGAATCCTGCAGGGTTGTAATGGTGGTATATAAATTGCTTTTCATTCTGGTAAGAATTTTTAAAAATAATAAAAAATTAATCTGTATAAATGAATACAAAATGTAAAAAAGATATATTTTGTGACAATAACAAAGTATAAAGGATAAGTAAATGTAAAGGAGTATATGATTGAAGTTATTATTAGTTTAAAATAAAATGTTTATAATTTTAAGATATTTTATATAATCCTCATGCTAACCACAAAGAAAATACCTTTAGAAGATACACACATACTCCCCTCAAACACATAGTAAGGACTCAAACCATGTAAGTACAAAGAAATCAAGAAAACACAAAGGAAGGCAGCAAGAGAGGAGAAGAGTAGCAAAAACAGTTCTAAGACATCCAGACAAAAAAGAAAACAAAATGGCAATAAGTGTCTCCATATATTACCTAAAACACATACACTAAATTCCCCAATGAAAAGACAAAGATAAGCTGAACACACAAAAATCTATCTCTGCTGTACATAAGACTCATTTTATGTCTGTATATATGTAGGTACATACCCGACTTACTTTAGATCTAAAGATACATATAGACTAAAAGTAAAAGAATAGAAAGAGATATTCCATATATATCTTAGCCAAAGGTGAGCAAGGTGACCATATTTATCTCAGACAAAGTAGACCCTAATTCAAAAATTATTATAAGAGACAGAGAAGAAAATTATGTAATTAGGAAGGGGTCAATTCATTAATAAGCTAATAATAAATATATTTATATACCTGAAATCAGGGCTTGGAAATACATGAAGTATGTACATTGATATAAGTGAAAGGAGAAATATACATAAACACCATAATGATTGGAGACCTTAATATCCCACTTTCAGTAATTGATAGAACAACCAGATAGAAGATCGGTAAAGAAACAGAAGACTCGAAGAATGTTACAGACCTATCAGACCTAACGGACATATGCAGAATATTGCACCTTACAACACAACAGAGCCCACAATCTTGTCAAGTGTACATGGGAAATATGCACACACTGAAAATATATCAGTTTTTTTTTCTGACCAAAATGGAATGGAACTAGGAATCAAAAGGAAAACCATTAGGTTCACAAATATGTAGAATTGAACGACACACTCTTAAACAACCAATAGGTCAAAGAGGAAATTATAAGAGAAATTAGAAAATATATTAAGATGGATGAAAATGAAAACACAGCATATCAAAAATTATAGGATCTAGTGAAATGGTACGAAGAGGTAAGATTATGCCAGTAAATATTTATATTTTTTTAAAAAAGTATTCAAATCAATGATCTAAATTTATATCTCAAGGAAACTGAAAAAAAAAATCCAAAGTTAGCAAAGAAAAAAATAATAAAGATTAGAGCAGAAATAGAGAATAAAAAGACCTAACAGGGAAGAAAATAAGCAAAACTAAGAGTGGTTATTTGAAAAGACCAACAAAATCAACAAATCCTTAAATAGATTAAGAAAGAAAAGAGAGATAACTAACATCACATACAAAAGAGGAGACATTACAACTGATGCCACAGAAAGGAAAGGGATTAAAAATTTTAGTAAACTGGATACTATGTGAAATGGACAAATTTCTAGGAAAATAAAATTTACCAAACTGAACCATGAAGAAATTAAAAAAAAAATCTAAACAAACATATGACTTGTAAGGAGATTAAAATAGTAATCCAAAACCTTCCAACAACAACAACAACAAAAAACCCCTCATGACTGGAACATCTGGGTGGCTTAGTTGGTAAAGCATCTGCCTTTGGCTTAGATCACGATGTCCTGGGACTGAGCCCTATGCCCAGATCCCTGCTGAGGAGGACGTCTGCTTCTCCCTCTGCCCCTCCTCCCAGCTCATGGGTGCTCTCTGAAAGAAAGAAGAGAAAAAGAGAGAAAGAGAGGAAAAGAAAGAAAAAGAAAGAAAGAAAGAAAGAAAGAAAGAAAGAAAGAAAGAAAGAAAGAAAGAAAGAGAGAAAGAGGCTTTAAAAAAGAGCCTATAGCCAACTGGCTTCACTGGATAAATCTAACACAAATTTAGAAAGTTAACACCATTCATCCTCAAATACTTCCAAATCCTGAAGAGAAGGAGGGTACTTCTAAACTCACTTTATGTGACCAGCATAACCGCCACACCAAGGCTAGACAAAAGAAAACCAGGGACCAATATCCCTGATGGATATGGATGCAAAAATCTTCAACAAAATACTCCCTAGACAAGTTCAACAGCGTTCTGAAATACACGCCATGTCCGGGTGGGATTTATTCCTGGAAAGCAAGGATGGTTGAACATGCAAAAGTCAACCTCTGTAATATATCACATCACATAAACTGAATAAAAGAGAAAAACTACTTGATCATCTCCATTGTTGAAGAAAAAGCATCTGAAAACAATTCGGGACCCTAGCACGGAAACAGAAACAAAACACACTTTATTCCAACACACTTGGAATAAAAAGGAACAAGCACAATATGATAAAAACCCTATTTCAAGAGCCCATGGCTGGTATCATACTCAACAGGAAGACAGTGAAAGCTTCGACTCTAAGATCAAGAACAAGACCCGAGCGTCCACTCCCACCACTTTTAGTCCACGGACTACTGCAAGTGCGAGCCGGAGCCGTTGGGAAGACGAGAAAGGCTTCCAATTTGAAAAGAAGTAGACTATTCGTTTACAGCTGACGTGGTCTCATACCTGGGAGCCTGGTGGTCAACCTTTGCAAATTCTACTTTTAAGAAACTTCCCGGAGTGGGGCTTGGTCAAGATGGTGACACAGGAAGCCTCCGAACACTCTTCCTTCCACAGACACTTTGAGTGTAGCGCTCAACACGACGGAGTCACCGCTGAAGGAAAGCCAGCAACCAGCTGAGTGACGCCTGGGCACGGGCCAAATGAGAGCGCGCCTGTCCCGGGACTGGTAGGCATCCTTTGACCATAGGCCTCACCCCCCAGCCAGCATCACACCACCAGGAGGGAACTCCCGACTGTCTGTTCCTTAAGTAGTGGAGAGGTTGGGCCTTATACCTGGGGCCCCGACTTTTAAGGCTGCCACCCCAGGGATTGGACCCCGAAGCACCTAGCTCTGAAGACCACGGGGCCTTGCATCCAGGATTCCCACAAGACGCCTGCAAAGGAAGAAGTGGGTGGTAGGAGGCACATGAGTACTCAGAGAGGCTGCACCCCCAGGCCTTGGCCAGAACGGGGAGGCAAACTTGTCCCTTTCTATCCCCCCCCCCCCCAATGTCTATTACATACTTCAAAGCTGTTGCCTGTGAGTAAGGCTCCTAACTGAGCCTTTACCTAGGTGTTGGCTGTGAGGCCCCCCGCCGAGCCTGAGAAAATGAGCAGACAGTTCCCCTGCCATCTCCCTACAGCCTGCTCCGTCACCAGAATCTCCCCGGAAGGAGCTTGCACACACGTCCGGATCCGAGCTTTTGTGCAGCTGCTGGAGGACAAGGCTCCAGAATACCGGGTCCTGAGAGCTCCCGGGGCCTCCAGGTACGAGGCCCGCAGGCCCACAGCATCCAGAGAGGCTGCTCTTGATCAGCTTTCTGCCCAGCACGCAGCACAGAGCAAGCTGGCAAAGCCCCTTCCCTCCACCTTTCCCTCAAAGGGGCCTCTCTGCACACTTTAAAAGCAGTTGCCTGGAGGTGAACATTCTAAGGTAACAAGAATCTAGGGGTCAGGCATGCTCCTGTGCAAAATCTTCAACAGACAAGCTGGCAGATGTCTGTCCAACCCTCTGTCGCCTGCTGCGGTCGTGGACGTCTCCCTGGGACAAGGGCAGTCACGGTGGTGGCTGCTGCGGGAGCTTACACTGCCCGGTGCTCGAGGACTGGAGCAAACCAAGGAGCAGTGGCTGAGGGGCCCAGGGGCAGCCCCCAAGGCTACACACCCCGACCCGGCAGGGCGAGGGAGCCAAACGCGTCCACCTCCCGGCTTCCCCCTGGAAGAGGCTTGACCACATGCCTTCCCGGCTGCTGCCTGCAGGTCATTCCCCATCAGCCTGCATCTAGGTGCTGACGGCGACCTACTCCCCCCCCCCCCCCCGGGTACACTGCCAGGCCTTGGCACACCTGACACTGCCGTGAGCCACAGAGAACAAAGAAGGTGTCTTGAGCAATAGCAAAGGTTTCAGAGACAACCAGGAGCCCAGGCTGGGCTGATGGACAAGGTTCTTCTCCCACCGGAGACCATTCTGTCAAGAACAGGGGAGGTGGCTGCTCTGGTCTAAAGCGTAGAAACCAACACCGAGTCCTAGGAAATGAAGAAGCAGAGCAATCCAGTCCAAACACAAGAGCAAGATACATCTCCAGAAACTGATCTTAATGAAACAGATATAGTGGTTGACCTGATAGAGAGTTTAAAATCACGGTGATAAACATGAGGGTGATGGGAGAGCCATGAGCCGGGGAAAAGGTCACATGTCAACTGTCATGGTTCAAGGTATTCATCAATTAGACTGGACCATGAGCGCCAAGTCCTTTGGCCGCGTATTGGTTAAACACCACTTCTAGGGGCATCCGTGAGGAGGTGTCTGGATGAGGTTAATGTCGGAGTATGGAGACTCCGTGAGGTAGATTGTCCTCCCCAACCTGAGCGGGCCTCGTTCACTGAAGGACTGAACAGAACAAAAGGCGGAATAAGAAACAATTCTTTCTCTTTGCTCGACTATCTTTAAACTGAGACATCAGTCTTCTCCCGCCTTTGGACTCAGATATAAATTTAGACTCGCGCTCAGGCTTAACCCAACTCCACGGGCTCCACTGACCCTGAGGCCTTCGTAACTACATTGGGATTATACCCTCAGTTCTCCTAAATTTCCAGCTTGCTCACAGATTGCAGTTCTTGGGTTTCTCAACCTCCATAATGGACGACTGAGCCAATTCTTTATAGTAAATACATTTATAAATTTAAAATTATATATAAATACAGAGTGTTTGTTCTTGTTTTCTGTTTCTCTGGAGAATTCAGACTAAAAAATAGGGGATTCTAGTGTGGATGTGGACCTAGATCTAATATAATAGCTGATAGTTATTCAACTCAAGCAAGGGGGTGGGGAGAACAGCCAAACTTAAGCAAAAAAGGTAATTTATCAGTTTTTTGTAACTGAGGTGTCCAAAGGTAGGCCTGCCTTCAGGTATAGACGAGTCCAGTAATTCAAATTTATCAAGTCACTCTCCTTCCTTTCCTCTCTTCCTCTCCTTTGTCTCCCCCCTTCTTTCTTCTTTCTTTCTTTCTTTCTTTCTTTCTTTCTTTCTTTCTTTCTTCTTCTTCTTTTCTTTCTTTCTTTCTTTCTTTCTTTCTTTCTTTCTTTCTTTCTTTCTTTTCTTTCTTTCTTTCTTCTTTCTTCTTCTTTTCTTTCTTTCTTTCTTTCTTTCTTTCTTTCTTTCTTTCTTTTCTTTTTTTCTTTCTCTTTCTTTCTTTTTTTCCTTTCTCATATTTACCTATCACCTCTCTATCTATCAATCTAATCTACTTTAACAGAACTAGTAAGAACAATGTCCCCAGTGAAGGCACAGATAGAACAAAGGGAAGAAGTCCTCAAGGACACATTTCATTTTGTCATGCAAAAGAAAAGACATCATTTATCTCTCCAAATTCCCAGGTATCAAATTGCAGGGAAGGATATCCGTCCTATTTTGGAACCCCTTAACACTGATCATTGTGTTCAAATAGATTAGGTCATAGGTTAGGTGGGTTAACTTCTTGTTGAAAGAGGAAACGGGACGATATTGGTATCTCTATCAGAACTGTTTTTAATTGGGAAGGATGCTTCTCCCAAGCAAGTTTGCTGGAAAATAAATACAGGGTAACCACTCCTGGCCTCCTCTACCTTTGGTGCTGGGACCTAGTCAGTTTTTTCTCATGGGAATCTGTGGGGCATTTTTTTTTTTTTTTTAACTAGTGTTATACAATAAAATGTGTTTGAAGGTCTAAGGAAACACAGAAAATCATCTCTGCCCACTACAGAGGAGAAGTGGTGAAGATCATTTGAAAAATGAAGCTGGGGGTGATGTATCAAACTTGTGTTTTGTGAAGATTTGCCAACATGGTTCAAACCACTATGCATTTGGCATGTGTGCAAATTACTCAGTTAGATTACTCAGACATTTCTCTTCTTTCTTCTTGCCTCCACTGACACAGACCTGAAAAATCTCTTTTTTTTTACTTTCTAATTGATCATCTGCACTATATTTTCTGAAGACCCTCATGTCAACATTTAGGCAAGTGAAATGCCAGTGCCATTGCAAATGGGGGAATAAATGTGTAACTTGAACATTTTTATAATAATTACATTAGACAAAAACCGCATTCCAGGGAGTTTTTAATGGGTCTAATAGAGGCCCAGAGACTCAGGGGAGCAGAAGGCTATAGGCCAAAGAATTTCAACCACCCGAGAAGAAAACTAATGGCCCATTAAAGCACACCCTGGAGTGCTTTATCGCTGTCATTGGAATTAGAATATATATCTTTGTTTTAAAATAGAATGCTGCTTTGATGACATTTTAACATGTTGCCTGCCTTTTCTCCACTATCAGTACCTTAAAAAGTTAAGCAGGAATTAAAATAAAACAGAAGCAAATTAAAACTTTGATTTCAAAGAGAAACTAGAGGCATTATGCAACTGAATTATTTTATAGGGCTATGAAATTATGCTATAATACAATTATTTTCCAAAGGGATTGGGGTAGAAGGTATTTGGATTGTGGGTGCAAACAGGGAGTTAATGCAATCCTGAAAATACCATGCCTGGAATAACTTTCCATTGATTGATTTAGGATTTTTCAGTTACTATATATATTCAGGTATCTCTGAATTCCTTTTAGTCAGGAAGGTTTTAACATTTAAATTGATCCATAAAACTCGTTGGTAACACACATGTGAAAATTGCAAGCTTTGTAACATTTTTCTAAAGGACGTTTTGCTTGAATCCACGAGAAAGCAAATGGATAACCTCTGAAAAACAGTGGTCTGTCCCTCTGGATTCCGTAACTGTAGGATCCTGCTAAGTCAAATGAATTTCAGCAGTGCCCTTGCATATTAGTATGGACACATTTTTCATGAAAGCCTAATAACAAGATCTCATCATCTATTCATATTTAATCAGTGTTGATAGAAGGGCCAGAAAGCCCGGAGGACCATAAAAATGACACCTGAAAAAGATACTTTAAAAATAAGGCTTGGTAGGATATTGAGACTTGATAATCCTGGATTATGAGTTTATATGTCATTATATGATTTTATATTTCACTATATGAAGAAAACATGGCATAGCCAGTGGCCAGTTAGATATATTATCCTAGAGGAATGTCTCAAAACGTAACAAAAAACAATAAATGTGCCTAAGAATTAAATCCTTAATAATGTGGATATTAAATAGCCAATCTTATTAGAAAGATAATAGGTGAGGATTAAATGGAATTTGTATATGACAGGATAATTCTCACATTCGAGTATCAGTGTGTTTATATTCACACCACCCCCTGGTTCTAATTGCACAAGGTAGGAGTGTGTGTGTGTGTGTGTGTGTGTGTCTTTAAACCATTAAATCAGATAAAATCTCTAACTAATGGGAGCTCACTCTCACATCTATGCACGTAGACCCAAGTTTGAGTGATGGTCAAGATCTGCTTGCTTTAGCTCAAAGATGCACACCCCGAAGACAAGTGTCCCTGTGAGCTCTGATGACCAGCTCTACTATCCAGATATCTATGTGTGTACATAGCATAGTCTTTGTCAAATGCATTTTGTCTTTAGTGTAATACTCAGAGAGTTGTCCAGTCATAAATATATACTCAGAAAAAAGAAGAAAAAAAAAAAAGGAAGATCTCTCAGCTGCTTAGTGGAAACAGGTGAACATGTTCGTGCTATATACTGTTTTCAACACACCATGCCCTATGTCAGGTTGTGCTTTTTCATATTTCCTGGAATATTTTGTTAAAACAAACTCTTAATTTATTCATACATGGTCCCCTGGATGACAAAAGAAATTCAGTTTGTGCTGTAAATTTTAGATCTGGGGTGGCTTAGAAGACTATGGAAAGGTGAAATTGATGGAACAAAAAAATTGAAAAAAAATCCCACAACTATACTTAATATAAAAACATTCATGATTGACAGCTTCAGGTAACCTTTTCTGATCTTTGAACAGCACCAAATACCACTGTTTTCCTCAGGCAAAGTTTGGTCCTCTTAAAACACTTAGAAAATTGTACTTTTCAATTTATATGTAATACATATATTTAAATTATACGTATAATGTAGTCCAATAGTCAAATAAAGATGAATGGCCACTGAAAAACAGAATTTTAGGGAAGTCATGCATAGTAACATTTTCAATCTATATATTAATCACATTCAGATTTCCAATTAGACACTGCTAACTGTACTGGAGGCTAATTTTGCTAAAAAATTTGAATTTTACTTCACCTCAACTCATGAGAAAAAAACTGAAAAAAAAAAGAGACTTATATTCATTTTATTAGATGCTTGTAAGTCTGAATATTTTTTCTTTGACAATAATCGGAAGTTTATGCAAATAAATTAGTGAGCAAAGGAGAATTTGGTAAGCTTGTAATACAGATATATTACTAAAATAAACATGGTTTATATAGCTCTCAGTTGCTAATTAATCTTTTAGTAGGTATAAATAATGGAATTTGTTTGGTATAAAAGTGGTGAATAAACCCATTTGTTATTTCTATTTATTTCAAATGACTTACAAGAATGCAATTAATTGTGGGCTCTTGAATGCAGTTCCTTATCATTGGTGATGTGACATTATTAACTGTCCTTGGGCACAGGAGGGATTGGTATTCCATAATGTCAATTTCCTAAATTTTTAGAATATAGACAACAGCATAATAAGATATTTCCTTTGTTAATAAATTTTGGTAACGCCCTTTTACTCTTCATGGTGATGTCTGTGCAGAAAAGGGGCAACAAGATAAGCCCAGTGGTAGGAGGAATCTAATGAAAGTCTAAACTGATATTCCAGAGTCCAGTTCCATGGTCATGAATGGAAAAGGCAGGATTGGAAGCAAGCCTAAGATCAGGTGTCCTTAGGTACTTTGAAGAGTAATCTGGAATTGATGAATTGGTAAGAGTGTTGAATTTGGAATCCAAGGACTCTAGTGCTATTTTAAGATCTATCATCCATGCACCACATCATGCAACCTCTCCCTTTGTGACACTGTCCGTTTAGCTCTCCTAGCACTATTCTCAGAGCACCCATCATATAATAATTGCCTTTAAATATCTGGATTCTTATATTTCCAGGAAATTGCCTTCAAATATACCAAGTCTAGATCTCCAGAAAAGCAAAAACGCAGCAACTACCAAAAAGCAAATACCCACCACAATTTGTCATCTATAACTCCACAGATCTTTCAAATACATTTGTTTATTTATCATATTTCCATGGGGTTGGTTATGTGTTTCATGTTCCCTCTTTTCTAAATCCCTTTAAGAAAATGTAAAGGATAAAATCCCAGGATTGAGCCTGAGTCTGAAATCTCCCTCTGCTCATTATGATAACTGATTAGGTTCTGAGCTAATTTCTTCACTTAGTCTTTCTCAGAATCTCCATTTGAGGGTTGAAAAATCAGTAACATATCTCGTATAGTATTTGGCACTTAGTAGGTGCTCAATGATTTTATTTATTATTTCTTTAAACTATTATTGGGTGCAGGGACCAGAGATCCTTGAAGAAATGCCTGCTTCTAGGCATAGAGCAGGAAATGTAGAAGATGAAGCATCTGTGGGGCCAGAAAGTAAGAAAGTGCTCAAAAACAAAGCAAAAAAAAAAAAAAAAACACAATGCGGGGGGGTTGGGGGGGCATGTCAAAGGACAGAAGAGTCAAGCAGAAGAACTCCCACTGGGCAAAGCTAGAACATTTTAAACAACAAAATAGATTATAACCCAAAGTATAAAATAAATGCACATGAGTCCATACAAATGATTGAATAAACAAATGGGAGAGAAGAAACAAATGTCCCTTTCAGAAAAATTGCAAATAATGTGTGTAATTATTCTGTTTGTAAGGAGGCGGAGCTCATCCCCCCCAGTCCTTTGGCATAAGCTACAGATGGTAACCTTCATCTAAACAGGAAGGCGACAAGAGAGAATGTGGTTTCAGTGGAGAAACCTGAGGAACACTGCCTCATCTAGGTGCTCAAGTTCAACGTCAGTGGCATCATCAATAAGTCACATTGACGGCATGTATCCTTGACATTCTGTGATGGAAATGGCAATTTATCTCTTTGGTCCTTTTCTCCCTAAAAAACCACAACCCCAGTTTCATCATGAGAAAAAAAATCAGACAAGTCCCAGTAGGGGAACATTATACAAAACGCTTAACCAATACTCCCCCAAACTGTCAAGCTTATCATAAACAATAAAAAGTCTGAGAAACTGTCAACCAAGAGAAACCTAGGGACACATGTCAACTAAATGGAATATGGTATCCTGGATGGGATACTGGCAGAGAAAAAAGTCATAAAATAAAAACAAAGAAAATTTAAAAAGTATGAACTTCAGTTAATACTCATGTATCAATATTGTTTCATTAATTGTAACAAATATAAGATACATTAACATAAAATATTAGTAATAGGGAAAACTGGGTGTGAAGTCTATGGAACTCTTTATACTATGTTTGCAACTTTTATCTAAATTGCAAATGGTTCTAAAACTAAAATTTTGTTTAAAAAAAAAGTTCAGTTGCCCAATACTTATTAATTCAATCACTGTATCTCTATTTGGAAATCTGACCGAAGCACATGGGTCAAAGTACAATCTGGTTTTAATCAAAGTCATAGTTTTCTGGACACATAAGCATGTGGATCATGGTTTTGAGGAATCTGGGGGTCATGCCCTTTGGAGAATTTCCTTTGAAGAGTGAAAAGTTAATACAAATATTATTTTGAGTATATAGAGTGAGGCCCATACAAGTGAATGGTACTGAAGTTTCCGCTTCATTAGCACTATGGTAAATACACGGCCTTGTTCAGAAAGGATTTGTTCAAAAGCCTGAGAGTGAAAAAAATACTATTATTGGATAAAATGATCAGTATCTACTTTTTGTGGGTTTCTCTTCACATATACATATGGTTAGATGTACCTAATTTTATTTTTCATTGCAAGTTAACGTTGAAAAGGATTGACTGCCTGCCTCCTGATATTTAGCAAATATTCGCTATCTTATCACCTGACTTGGCACAATGAGAATTTCTCCTTAAATCTATAAAACCATGGGATTCAAAGCGTAGTGGAGGGGTTGGTTTTTGATAAAACTTTTGATGGAAATGTTCCATTTTAAGAAACAGAAAGGGAAGCAGTGAGTGCAGGCACAGGAGAGGATTTCAGTTCCCACCGGATGCCAAATAGGAGGAAATTTCTGTTGGTTTCAATTTTCTCAGTAGATTATGATTTAGGTCTTTAGCTGAGAGTGAGAAAGACAAGACTGATTTAGGAGCTTTGAGGAGGGATGAGGGGAGTGTAAAGGAGTGTGGAGAGGGAAGACAAAAAAAAAATAAGAAGAATGTATAATTGTATTGCTGAGCAATACTCTAGTCATTTGGCACGTGTGATCATACATTTAAAGTAAGATCATTTAGCAGAAATTTGTGCTTTTCTGCAGCAGAGCTCACCTGCTCGGCGCAGTCACAAAGTTGATCCTGGGCAGGGATATTTAGCAGAAAAGCACAGTAGAGGCAGAGGGGAGCAAAGGGGTCATGAGTCGTTGTGAAGGTATGAATCCAATGACGGGTCTTATTGAGCTGATTGCAATTCCATTGCACTCCATCTTTTCTAAACTTAGAATCAGTTTCTTCTCCTGAAATAATTCTCTATTTCTTTAAGAAAGTCATGATTGAAGATTCAGGTTAAATGTTGTCACCTCTTTGCTTCCTTTCCTATATTCCCAAGGAGACCCATATTTCCATCACTCTATCATTTAAAATAACAGTTCAACCAAAAATAAATAAATAAATAAAAATAAATAGTTAAATAAATAAATAAAATAACAGTTCATTGTGACTATCACATATATATTTTATATATTTTATATATTTCAGGTTAGTTACAATCATGCTATCATTAAAATGAAATTATTCGCTGCGTGCATGGCATCTTTGTATATTTATTTTTGATCTATTTACACTCACCCTCTTTAAAATATAAAATCCACTTGCACAAATAGTTTTGTCGTGCTCACCAAGAGAGTGCTTGCCTCATACAGTAGTAGTCAGGTTTCTTTAAATGTATTAATAAGTTTAATATCTGAGTATGTGAATGAGTGTGTAGGGTATAGGTTTCTATGCTGTCATTTGTGAATTCCTGAGGGCGAGCGCAGTATCTGTTATAGACTTCAAATAAATGCTTGCTCAAAAACAAAATAAATTTCTGAATCATGTACTATACAGGAAGCTTAATATGGAAGATAATCTACTTACTCGGCAAGCCTCTCCTGTGTGCGCCTACGATGAACTTCTTTGCTAGCAGTAATCCTTTCAACGTAATCACATAGGTTTGGCTGTCTTGATAGAATAGACTATTGTGGTTTTTGAAAAAGTATTATAGAGTTCTTAAGAATTGTCTGTGCTCTCAATTATAATACTTTGGGATATTTAAACACGAATATCCACATATCAAATGTAGCATTTCTCTATAGGAAGGCTTATTCCAGGTTTGCTCAAAACCCCTAGTGAGGGCAATGATTACATATCCTTTATTTTGACAGTAAAAGTATTGGAACAAATAAATACTCTTTCAGGTTAATACAAATTCCAGGTGTCGCCTTAGTCATCACCTAGATCATGCAGGCAAGCTTTCAAGATCGTATTTAGAATAAGAAGAATGGGAAACATTGCCAAGAGATTAGCAATATTTACAAACTAAATCTGTACCGAATGACCAACTTTCATCATGTCGGGCAAGATCGGATCAATAAAAACGACTTCAGATTTGATGTATAGTTTTTAATTTTTCATCAGGTTTTTGGTGTTGTTTTGTTTTTAGGGGTTAGGGTAATAGAGGGTTGTATCTCTCTGAGAACAAACTGCAGTGGGAATGATCTTCACATTACCCAGAATTGATCTCACGGATAATTGTCTTAATTATGCCAGAAAGTACGTTTCTACTGTTGGCTGTAACCACCGTTGTAGACGTGAAAGTGCCTTTATTGACAACCTCCAATATCGTGAGTATCTCACAGGCAGTGCAGAAAAGCTCTAAAAGCCTGATGAGAATTCTTGACAGTGAACATTTAATGGGTGTGTGTGCTTAATAAGGAAGTACGAACTCTCCTGCAAATTGGATTCTGGTATCTCCGATCAATCAATGGAGACCACAATACTTGTATCTTAAGATCCGAGATGGAACGTATTCTCCATCCTGATGGACATTATCAGTGGAGAGATAAATAATAGATGTGAAGATTCTTTGAAGCTGATAATCAACTAAAAAGTTAAGATTCTCTTTTGTACAAAAAATTAGATTCATTTCCTTTATTTTTAAACATACGTATTTTGTGAGTAATGATTTTATTCCCCCTCTTCTTTATTTCCTTTATATTTTCTATCCCTTTTGTCCTCTTCTCAGTCTCTACAGCCAGTAGGTCTGGGTTGGAACAGCTGCTCCATCAATTACCGAGTGTGTTGCTTTGAGTGAGTTTTTTAATCTTCTTGAAACTTAGTTTCCCCTTTTTTTTTAACAGCAGAATTTTCAACTGAATTTGATAAATCATCGAAACAAATTAGTGTCTGAGACCTGTTAGCTGCCCTTCCCACCTCTTCCATACCCTGACCACTCTTTTGTTCTTGCATGTTTATTCGACACAAGCACGTGTGTGTAGGTGTGTGTGTGTGTGGGGGGGCGGGTGTCTACATAGGGTAGCTTCTGTTTATTGAGAGCAAATGATATTTCAGGCACCCAGCTAATGTTTTTACATGGATAATCTAACAGTTTTATGAGAATAACCTTATGGCCAATCAATTTTAGTTTCAGATACATCATAAAAGCTACTCAAGGTCAGGGATGGAGTCAGCCTCAGGGTTTCAACTGGGAACTAGACTTGCCTGACTCCAGTGCTTATGCTGTTAACTTCTACACTAAATCTAGCTTCTACTTCCCATTATATTACCTTGCTGAATTGAAAGCTTATAAACCAAAATTCAATTAAATGTTACACTTTTTACATAACTTATCCAGTTTTAGCCTAATAACTATAATATTTATCAGTTTTAAAGATAAAGCAACTACAGATGGCCAAAGTTGTTAATTTTCCCAAGTTCACAAAACTCACAAGGAGTGATGGGCCAGACACTGCGCTCAGCACTGGGTATACAGGAGTGGAGAAAGTGTGGTTGGTGGTCTTTTTCCTAATAGAAAAAAATGACCCTGTGCAACAACAAATATAGTGAGAATGGGTGATTTCATTGTACATATGATAATATTACTTTAGGTTTATTTTTATTTATTTATTTTTAAGGATTTTATTTATTCATGAGACACACAGAGAGAGGCAGAGACACAGGCAGAGGGAGAAGCAGGCTCCATGCAGGGAGCCCGATGCAGGACTCGATCCCAGGACCCAGGATCATGCCCTGGGTCGAAGGCAGACGCTCACCCACTGAGCCCCCCTGGGGCCCCTTGGTTTAGGTTGTAATTCTGCCTGCACACGAGCTCCTAACCTCTCCTAAGCTTCATTTGGCGTGTGAGAAGAATAATGCATACTTCATGCGGCCATCAGGAAAATTAAGGGGCTAACGTGTAGGAAAACAGAAGCCTTTATACAAACACAGTGGCTCGTGTGACTGCAACACAGGCACACGTAAGCATTTTGTGGGGGCACCAAGGTGCTGCAGATGGACCTCCCTAGAGGCAGCCTAAAAAATGGAGACACACAGCCAGGAGATTTCCCAGCGGGTGTTTGGAGGATTCCGGCCTGGGGAAGTGCCCGAGCAGAGGCAAGGTCGGACAGGGGTGTCTGAGTGTGACGCCCCCAGTGGGCCCAGCCGCTGAGATCACCCCGGAGCTGCAGTGTTCTCTCGGAACTGGGGCCAGGACACCAGCTTTTATTTCCCCATGCTGACCAGTCCTTTGATACAAACTGCCTCTGAAATGAGGCATGGATCTGGACAAAGAAATTATTTAAGCTTAGACCATCTCCTAATGAGGGCTGCAAGCTGACAACACCTTAACCTCACAGTCCCAGAAGCGGAGGCCTGGATTGTGCATCAGAGAAGGGAAGGCGACTCGGTGCCCTGGTTGTGGGACAGGTATTACCAAGGGGGGATAGTAAGGGGGGGATATCTGATTTTGGTCCTAGACTTGATAAACTCTGAAACTTCTATTTACACCTATGCACAGAGTGAACTCCCTGACTAGTACCCATTTTACACGTTTGATCTCATACTGCTTAATAGAGAAGAGGGAGCTCGGAGGGGAGTTGTCGCATTCGAGTACTTCTTCTCCCTTCAAGAGGTAATTTCACCTGATAGCCATTTATGATATATCTGTATCGTTTCTCCGACACCATTTAGACTTTGGAAGAGTCAAGCTTATTGTGAAGACGTCTCCATCAGCTCACGGACATACTCGGAGCTCATTGATAAATACCAAATAGACCCGTTTTTAGAAAAGTTGGTGCAACAGTCTGTGTTTTTATTCAAGGGCAACTGCACACATTTGCTCTCGATGTTGACTTTACTTCTTGATGTCTTATTTTTCTTCCCAATCACCCTGTAACAGACGATGTGAAAGTCCCATCTACTTGTGGTTTGCGGAAGACAAACTTCCTAATGCAAGCTCCCCTCACAAACTTCTCTTTGCAATGCACGAGCATTGTGACCTCCTGCCTTATGTGAAATTCAATTCCAAAGAAGGCATCCATTCAACCTAACTTATCAATGCCTTCTATGCCAGCTTATGACTTGTCTATTTTTCACTGACCTGCCTACCTTCTAAGCACATAGGCGATAAAGTGGACTTACTTCATTTACTTGCGGTTAGCCAGTCGTCATTTCACCTAGCACCTAATGCAAAAGAGATACTGCTTAACCTCAGTAAAGAACCTGTACCTAACTGCTCTTAGACCCTAATTGTTCCGGACACGGAGATCTCTTGTTTGAGTCACCAGAAATGTTCAGTCACATAAGAAGACCTGAGACAAAGACCTCACTAAGTAGAGAGGAAATACATTTAATAGGTGCCATCTGGGGGAGGCCCAAAGGATTAAACCCTTATTTGAGCAGAAAAAGACCAATTTATATAAAGATGGGTCTTAACTGATATAAATTGGAATTAATAATATCAATGCAAGCACATTTACAGATTGGTATTCTGTGGTGCCCTCCATGCTGAGGGAATTTTAAGCTTTCTCCAGCGGATCCCAAACCTATGAAACACCTGCTATTCTGATATTACGAATACCAGCTACTACGTTTGAGGACCGGCATATAAAGCACAGAGCACACAGGATGACATTTCAAATCCTATGCGTTTGACGATGGAAAGCTGAGAAAACTGAGAGAGTCTTTTAGTGCCTTTTCTAAAGCCCCTGGTTAGGATGCCCTGAGATTTAAAGTGAAATACATGGAAGTGTGGGCCTCACTCTACATTTTCTATCTCTGTGCACAGACTGCTCCTTTTGGCTAACCTCTTTCTAATTTGTGTTCTGATTACTCTCGGTGACAGTTTTTTTGTCGCTGTCAATGCTAAACACAGAAGCTCTGCCTTCAATGCCATTTGAAGGCTCCACTGCAGCTGAGACCCATCAATGTTGTCACAACTGCTGATGCCTGGAGATACCAGCCCTGGTGTTGGTAAGACTGACACTATTTAACTCCCTGAAGAAGTCACCAGCTCTGTCCAGCAGAGAGACACAGTTTGCTTTTGTTGCTCAGAGTCATCAAAAGTATGCCCTCTAATTGTTTTTTGAATTTGGATTTTTGTCTCGTAAGAAACTAGTAAGGTGTCAAGAGAAGAAGATAAGGACAGAAGCCACGATAGTATTTGTATGTAGTGCTCCTCACCAAGACATCAGCCGGGAACCAGGTTGGGAGCTCAGATGAATGAGGGCATTCTTTTTTATTTATTTATTTATTTATTTATTTATTTATTTTTATTTTTTTTTTGAATGAGGGCATTCTTGATTTATCCTCCAACTACTGTCTCCAACAGCCCATTCCAGCAATCATCTCTACCCCAGATGAACCTCCTTGGGTTTTCAACAATGTAGCCTGTAGCGTTGGCCAGACACGAGATGAGATGATATGCAGACAACCGGACTAGCTGATGTCCTCTTATTTTTACAGTAAACCTTCAACCAGAGCACAGGTAAAGAATTAGTAAATTTGCTGCTGAGGATCAAACACTGTAAAAATTTATCATTAGGTCTATGAAATACTCAATGAAGCAGTTTCACTATTCCTTATAGTCCCTGTGCTCCTCGGACCAACGATGTATTTATGACTCAGTTGTCATAATAATCTTGGTCCTAACAGCACCGTTACTCTCTCAAGTAAAAAGAAAAACACTTCTTCTAGGTTATTGATCTTTTAAGTGATGCACTGTGGTGTGTGTGTTGGGGGTGAGGGGTTGAAGAAAGAAACATGAAAGGAAGGGGATTTTTTTTTTTTTTTTGGGAAAAAAAAGAATGTGGACTTTGAAGTTATACAGATTTGAGTTCTCCTCCTTGTCAAATTGACAGGACAAAGATATTGACAGAGACAGAAGCCAAGAAGTCTGAAGTCATGTGTGGATGTCTATCACCACCTGGCTCTATGGTTTTGGGAAAATTCTATCACCTTTCTAAGCCCCATCTGTAATACTGAGATAATAATCACAACTAATTTATAGAGTTATTACAAGATCAGAGGGCCAATCTAAATAAATCAGCACCTAACATTTAAAAGTGTGCAGCTCTATCTCAGGTTAGGAATGCGATATAATCAGATAAAGAAATGCTTTTGGGCTTCTTCTTTCAAAGTCTCTTGTACTTTTTTTTTTTTTTTTTAATATAGAGATACCCTAGCTCTGGGAAAATGACTATCCTAGGTGTGGTACAGATTAGATAACTCGTTATATGGATTCTCTATCCTAATTATAACCTGCAGGGGAAAAGGGCATAGAGAGAAAATTGTGTATGGTGAGCATAGATAAAACCATTATGCCTTGACTTCGAGAAATTAAAAATACAATCATAGCTAAGAGATAATTATAGCACCATTAAGGTAATGAGTTAATTATTATATTAATTGGCAGGTTAATGGAATTCCAATATGGATTTTTAAAGTCTGAACTTAAATAATGGGGAAATAATAGGTTAAGAATTCTCTTTAGATAATGTATCTTTACAAAAATGCAATGTTTCCCCATGAATTCCTGATGGCATATTTATTCATCTCAACTGGTACACCGCAAACAGTTAAGCATAGTGGACACCAATGACTACAGAAACTTTAAAGACTAAAGATGTAAGTTGAAATATGATGTGAGGTTTGTTTTAACTAGATTTTTATTTGTCAAAATAATTTAAGTGAATTTGCCATATATTTCTCTTATTTGGATATTGGTGGCCTTTGCATTTATTTTGAGGTTGAATCACTCAATTCTGCATGGGACCAGGCATTCTAATACTTGTTAATGTCTGCTCTCCTTTTGGGTGGTCTACCAGAAACTGTAACCTTGACTAAATCAATCCTGTGCTTGAGGTCTGCATGATTTAGCAGGAAGAGCATGGGCTTTGTAGTTTGAGAGCCTAAATCCCCACATAGTCTCTGGCTATACAATTTTGGAAAAACGACTTAACGTTCTTAAGCCTGTCTCCTCATTTATAAAAGCAGTATCTGATGCTGGTGCCAGCAGAGCTTTTACCATAGTTGTGGCCATTTAAGTTCACAGATTCCCAAGAAGGAAATACTTGATTTTCTATGGGAATCCATAGATAGATAGATAGATGATAGAGAGATAGATGATACATAGATAATTTTTTACCTTTCAATATTACAAAAATATGTATAGATATATCCAATCTTCATTTAAAAAAAAATAGGCTCTCTGAATAAGAAAGTGTTAGTACTACAATATTCCCTTATCCTCTGGAGCCTAATAAAAATGTGTGCAGATCTA
The DNA here is from genome assembly GCF_053574225.1 of Canis aureus. NCBI lineage: Eukaryota > Metazoa > Chordata > Mammalia > Carnivora > Canidae > Canis > Canis aureus. Next base: position 2,895,072 of record NC_135613.1, read on the forward strand.
GATATGGATGTAAATACCTGTCTGGTCTTTGTCCCCTTGTTTCTGGCACGGATCTTCACAAACCTTTGGAATTTCCAGAGTGGTAGGATGTCTTTCTTATGTTAAGGAGGTGAGTCCTTCCAGGGTTATGGGATTGCATCAGGATGAGGGCTGCTTGACAGGACAACCTATCACATGACTCAAGAGTTAGAGCTTTCTTTTTTTTTTTTTTTTTTTTTTTATAAGAGATGGCTTTCTTTTTTTATTTTATTTTATTTTATTTATTCATGATAGGCACACAGTGAGAGAGAGAGAGAGGTAGAGACATAGGCAGAGGGAGAAGCAGGCTCCACGCACCGGGAGCCCGACGTGGGATTCGACCCCGGATCTCCAGGATCACGCCCTGGGCCAAAGGCAGGCACCAAACCGCTGCGCCACCCAGGGATCCCTAGAGCTTTCTTTTCTTTTTTTTTTTTATAATAAATTTATTTTTTATTGGTGTTCAATTTGCCAACATACAGAATAACACCCAGTGCTCATCCCATCAAGTGTCCCCCTCAGTGCCCGTCACCCATTCACCCCCACCCCCCACCCTCCTCCCCTTCCACCACCCCTAGTTTGTTTCCCAGAGTTAGGAGTCTTCATGTTCCGTCTCCCTTTCTGATATTTCCCACACATTTCTTCTCCCTTCCCTTATATTCTCTTTCACTATTATTTATATTCTCCAAATGAATGAGAACATATACTGTTTGTCCTTCTCCGATTGACTTATTTCACTCAGCATAATACCCTCCAGTTCCATCCACGTTGAAGCAAATGGTGGGTATTTGTCGTTTCTAATGGCTGAGTAGTGCTCGCTTCGGCAGCACATATATTCTAATGGCTGAGGAATATTCCATTGTATACATAAACCACAGCTTCTTCATCCATTCATCTTTCGATGGACACCGAGGCTCCTTCCACAGCTTGGCTATTGTGGACATTGCTGCTAGAAACATCGGGGTGCAGGTGTCCTGGCATCTCACTGCATCTGCATCTTTGGGGTAAATCCCCAGCAGTGCTATTGCTGGGTCGTAGGGCAGCTCTATTTTTAACTCTTTGAGGAACCTCCACACAGTTTTCCAGAGTGGCTGCACCAGTTCACATTCCCACCAACAGTGTAAGAGGGTTCCCTTTTCTCCATATCCTCTCCAACATTTGTGTTTTCCTGCCTTGTTAATTTTCTCCAATCTCACTGGTGTGAAGTGGGATCTCATTGTGGTTTGGATTTTTATTTCCCTGATGGCAAGTGATACAGAGCATTTTCTCATGTGCTTGTTGGCCATGTCTATGTCTTCCTCTGTGAGATTTCTGTTCATGTCTTTTTTTTTAATTTTTTTAAAAATTTTTTTTTTGTTCATGTCTTTTGCCCATTTCATGATTGGATTTTTTGTTTCTTTGGTGTTGAGTTTAATAAGTTCTTTATAGATCTTGGAAACTAGCCCTTTATCTGATGCGTCATTTGCAAATATCATATCTTCTCCCATTCTATAGGTTGTCTTTTTAGTTTTGTTAAAAAGAAGAGAGAGAAGACTCAAATTAATAAAATCATGAATGAGAAAGGAGAGATCACTACCAACACCAAGGAAATACAAATGATTTTAAAAACATATTATGAACAGCTATACGCCAATAAATTAGGCAATCTAGAAGAAATGGACGCATTCCTGGAAAGCCACAAACTACCAAAACTGGAACAGGAAGAAATAGAAAACCTGAAAGGCCAATAACCAGGGAGGAAATTGAAGCAGTCATCAAAAACCTCCCAAGACACAAAAGTCCAGGGTCAGATGGCTTCCCAGGGGAATTCTATCAAACATTTAAAGAAGAAACCATACCTATCTTACTAAAGCTGTTTTGAAGGATAGAAAGAGATGGAGTACTTCCAAATTCATTCTATGAGGCCAGCATCACCTTAATTCCAAAACCAAATACCCCACCAAAAAGGAGAATTACAGACCAATATCCCTGATGAACATGGATGCAAAAATTCTCAACAAGATACTAGCCAATAGGATCCAACAGTACATTAAGAAAATTATTCACCATGACCAAGTAGGATTTATCCCCGGGACACAAGGCTGGATCAACACCCATAAAACAATCAATGTGATTCATCATATCAGCAAGAGAAAAACCAAGAACCATATGATCCTCTCATTGGATGCAGAGAAAGCATTTGACAAAATACAGCATCCATTCCTGATCAAAACTCTTCAGAGTGTAGGGATAGAGGGAACATTCCTCATCATCTTAAAAGCCATCTACGAAAAGCCCACAGCAAATATTCTCAATGGGGAAGCACTGGGAGCCTTTCCCCTAAGATCAGGAACAAGACAGGGATGTCCACTCTCACCACTGCTGTTCAACATAGTACTGGAAGTCCTAGCCTCAGCAATCAGACAACAAAAAGACATTAAAGGCATTCAAATTGGCAAAGAAGAAGTCAAACTCTCCCTCTTCGCCGATGACATGATACTCTACATAGAAAACCCAAAAGCTTCCACCCCAAGATTGCTAGAACTCATACAGCAAATGGTAGCATTGCCAGATACAAAATCAATGCCCAGAAATCAATGGCATTTCTATACACTAACAATGAGACTGAAGAAAGAGAAATTAAGGAGTCAATCCCATTTACAGTTGCACCCCAAAGCATCAGATACCTAGGAATAAACCTAACCAAGGAGGTAAAGGATCTATACCCTAAAAACTACAGAACACTTCTGAAAGAAATTGAGGAAGACACAGAGAGATGGAAAAATATTCCATGCTCATGGATTGGCAGAATTAATATTGTGAAAATGTCAATGTTACCCAGGGCAATTTACACATTTAATGCAATCCCTATCAAAATACCATGGACTTTCTTCAGAGAGTTAGAACAAATTATTTTAAGATTTGTGTGGAATCAGAAAAGACCCCGAATAGTCAGGGGAATTTTAAAAAAGAAAACTATAGCTGGGGGCATCACAATGCCAGATTTAAGGTTGTACTACAAAGCTGTGGTCATCAAGACAGTGTGGTACTGGCACAAAAACAGACACATAGATCAGTGGAACAGAATAGAGAACCCAGAAGTGGACCCTGAACTTTATGGTCAACTAATATTCGATAAAGGAGGAAAGACTATCCACTGGAAGAAAGACAGTCTGTTCAGTAAATGGTGCTGGGAAAATTGGACATCCACATGCAGAAGAATGAAACTGGACCACTCTCTTGCACCAGACACAAAGATAAACTCAAAATGGATGAAAGATATAAATGTGAGACAAGATTCCATCAAAATCCTAGAGGAGAACACAGGCAACACCCTTTTTGAACTTGGCCACAGTAACTTCTTGCAAGATACATCCACGAAGGCAAGAGTTAGAGCTTTCTGAGCAAGGTATTGGAAGCTGAGTTCAATCACGTGCCCAGTGATCTAATCAATCCCATGTATGAAGTGAAACCTTGGTAAAAATCTCTGAACAATGAGGCTCAGAAGTCGTCTTCCTTGAGGATCATACTGATGCAGAGGCATAGGGACAGTGGCACAAGGACAGAAATCCCTGCTCTCAGGACCCTTTCAGGCCTTGCCACTGTGTGTCTCTTCCTCCGACTATTCATTTGAATCCATTCTAATAAAATGGCAGTTGTAGGTACCCTTGACACTAGAAAAACATGTGTTTGAACTGCATGGGTCCACTTACACATCCATCTTTTTTTTCATAAATACAGCACAATACTATAGATGTACATTATCTTCCTTATGGTTTTCTTAATGACACATTCTTTTCTCCAGCTCCCTTTATTGTCAAGAACACAGTACATACATGTTACACACAAAACATGTGTTAATTAGCTGCATAGGTTATTGCTGAGGCTTCAGGGTTACAGGCTATTAATGGTTAAGTTTTCATGGAATCAAAAGTTACATATAGATTTTTGACTGAATAGGGGTTCAGCACCTCCTATTCCCATGTTTTTCAAGGATTGACTCCACAGCAGTTATCCCTGAGATCTGTGAGTTACTCTTACAATGAATGATCAAATCAGGGGAAACAGGGCAAGAACCTCTGAATTCGTAGCAAGGCTGAACAAGCATGTATGTAGGTTGCTTGCAGTCACCGAATACTTGAGGTGAGTGTGTGAAGGGGACACAGTCTTGTGCAATAGAGCCCCTAACCTATGGGGTCAGCACTAACTATGGTTATTTAGTGTCGGAATCAAAATAAATTGTAGGGCCCCTCGTTGATGTCAGAGCATTGGTGCTAGAACTCATCTTCCTATCATTCTTAACAAATCAGAGGGACACAACTCAGAAAACAAAACAAAACCACCCTACAATAGAGATCTTGGATACTTGGCCAAGTTCCAAGTACCAATAAATCCAACAATTCACAGAAATAGTTACTATACCTCAATAAGGGGAAGAGCAAACGATTTAAGAACCATCACTGGGTAAATATATGCTGGATGTGTGCCTAGAACATTGACTTTAGAGCTTCAGTGACTCCTTATTCATAGTCTGAAGTCTGGAACAGGCCCCTACATTTGAATGAAGCCAACTTTAATAATTGTGACTCAATATATGGAAAGTACAGATAGCAAGTATACACTGCAGGGTAGATTCCCAATGAATGGTTCTTTCTTCCCCCCGCCCCCACACACTGATTGCAAAACCCAAATGTCTCCTTTCTTTTTCTGTTTTTGGTTTTGGTTTTGGTGCCAAAATCCAGGAACGAACAAATGTCTCCTTCCTGATGTTCTCCAGAGTTTTCAGAAGACCGTGCTTGGTATTAACAGATGATTGATTCACGTTCTCAGCGTTGAGAAGCATCACACTTTGCAGACATTCCAATCCAGCCCACGAAGACCAGAAGCCACTAACAGCATGTATCACATCTCTTCTTCAGAAAACTTCACATTCAACACTTGTTGAGCCGTACAGTTGATGAGACACAGAACATTGGATCAGGTGACAAAGAAAAAAAAATCCAGTAGGCCCTGAAATCTCTAGGATGACAAAAGAGAGCTTTCTTTCTTCAGAAGCCCGTGAATTCCAAATGGGCATGCCAACGAGATGTATGCCTTAGTTGGAATTATGCAAAGGTCACACAACAGATTCTTACTACCTAGGAGTGAATCCACTTTTTGGAAACTCACTGGTTCCTGTCCAAAGTGTTCAGAAGAATCTCTGCAAAGCAAACTCATTGTCACAGAGTCTTTTGAGGTTTTATAGCAGGTACTTGGTGCAGTTTCTTCAGAAGAAACAGGTTAAATATAAATAAGTCCTAAAGCTATTATTAAGCCGTACACAAATTTTTTTTTTTTTTTTTTTTTGCTGTTGGTTTTGGTATTGTTAGTAATTTTATATAACGACGCTCTTTAGCTCAGAACTCGGTAATTAGTTGTCTTTTTTTAATAATCATGCTGACTCAAAATGAAAGATAACAATGGTTCTCACTGTAAAGCATCTTAAATATTTTACTATCCCGTTGTAACGTATTTTTCTTAAGATAGCACAGAGTTTCAGGGGTGTCTAGGGGGTGCAGTTGGTTAAGTGCCCAATTCTTGGTTTCAGCTCAGGTCATGATTGCTAGGTCGTGAGATCAAGCCCTGCATAGGGCTCTACGCTCAGTGCAGAGTCTGCTTAGGTTTCTCTCACCCTCTCTCTTCCCCTTCCCTCACTTGCTTGCTCTCTCTCTCAAATAAGTAAATCTTAAAAAAAGAGAAAAAGACACCACAGAGTTTTAGAAATACTAATGGTTCTTGAGCATATGCCTAGATGGGTAATTATCTTCTCATTTACAAGGTAAAATTAGAGGTAAGTAAGGGGACACCCTAATATTTGCCCCTATATGTGGGATGCCTTCGGGAAGACCATACAGATCACAATTTAGGTAGCACCTATCACGCACAGACCTAGAACAAAGGACGGTGTCTCACAGCCTGAAATCGTGTACATCATCCTTCCCATAAGAGGGCATCGCCACAGAGTCAAATATACCCATTTACCTACCTCGTGTTTACACGCAAGACAGCTGGTCATTTGGTATGTGTAGACAGATGAACCATAAGGAAGGAAATGTCATCCTGAGCACAGAAAAGGTCAGTCCATCAGATCATGAACAGTGAAAGTCCCAAGAGACCACACAGGTATCAAACATTGTCCCTAAGCCAGGCACAAGCGGGTACCAACAGGACGTGTCGAGGTACGTAGTTTCTGTTTTTCATCCCTAAGGCCAGAGAAAATTCCTCTGCAGGCCTTTCTTCCATTTCCAGTATTTATCAGAGGAGAAGAAAAAGGGAACACTTTGGAGGTTACATGAGAAACGATTCCCATAAACTTTGAAAATTGTGACTTTTACATTCCTGGACGCTCTGTGACTTCTCACGCTGAATGAGCTACTGGAAATGGGCACCAAGAGGTTCGACAAGCTTCCTGGAAGTCAGACCCAGGGAAGTCAATTGGAAGGCAATCCTTCTTTAAACTACTCTGCAAGTGGAGCCAGGCCTTTCTCTCTCATTCTGTAGCACCTGCAAGTGACTTAAGAAACAGCGGTGGCCCAGAGAACCCTCAGTGCCGCCAGCACGGGGAAGAGGCACAGAGGTCATAGTTCCCGTCACCGAGCAGAACAGTGTGGGACGGCTCTTCTGCAGGAGTGCTAAGAGTGAGGCTGACACGCTCAGCGTGCACTCCAGCTCGCCGCTGCCACCGGGCAGCACACAGGCTCCCCAGTGCTCACATTCCAGCGACGGCTGCTGTGGCGCCAGACATCATGTGTGCCTCCAGTGTCCGCAGAGGTAACAGCAAAGCGGCAGAGAGGCCCTTGCTCCTGCTGGGCTGCTGGCCCCCAGCGGCCCTCACAGGCACACACGTTCAGCCTCAGTGAGAGGCAGTTGATTCACCTGCTCCGGGCTTCTGCTGTTGGGTCTCTCACTGATTTTTTGGGTTGGTTTTAATTTCCTCGGCCTAGCTATGCTGCATATTTGTTGGCTGACTTAAGTGCATTTTTTGTAACTCATTTCTAATTAATCACCTAAAAGTGAGAATAAACACTAATAACACAAGTCCTGGAGATCTGCCTCTCCTGCCACGTGGCCTGCTCCCCACTCCCCTTCCAGACCTCTGACCTCTTGCCTTCGCCTCTTAGTCCTGGCTCTTGACCTTCATCAGCCGCGGGAACTGATGCTGACTCTTAAGGCCCTGGAATTACCCCCCCCCCCCCCCCCCACCGCCCGGATGCAACTGTTTACTAAGCAATGATACGTTTCTGGCTGTATCAGTGAATCAACACCCTGCAGGATTTGTGGGAAATGGAAATTCTGTGGTCCCGTCCTATCCCCTAGTCAGCAATTCAAGAGGCAGGGTGCACCGATCTGGCGTTTCTCAAGCTTTTCAGGTGATACTGGCAAGAAACATTATACAAATTCTCCTATTTTAATCAGCTTCTTGTCCTGAATCCAATGATGTTAGCATCCCAGTATTAGCCCTTCCTCATGGGGCCATTAGGGCCACAGAGAACGCAGGCAGAAGCCACTGAGCTGGAGCAGGTGGGGGTGATCATAAAACAAAAGAATAAGCATACACGCAATCCCTAACTAGAAACCATACACACTATGACTATAGCCCCAATCCCAAACACTAATATTTGCCTTAAGGGATTATATAGTCCCACATCAGGGCTGGAAAACTAAGGACGATAGGAAGGAAGGGGGAAAATAAAGGAAAAAAGGAAGGGAGGAAAGACAGAAGAGGAAGCAAGGGAGAAAGGCACGCAAGTGCACTTTTCTACATCTCTCTCTTGCGTGTGTACCCAGAGCGTGTCAATCTACTCAGAAGAATCCAAAAAAAAAAAAAAAAAAAAAAGAGAATCGTTGTTATTCTGAGAGACAATTGTGCTGATGGAGGTGGCAGAGGGAGACCGAGAGGGAAGACGCCGGAAGGGCAGCCAGCGAGAAGGTGAGTGGAATGAGCGTGAGAGCGGGGGGCTCAGCCAGTGGCGACTCATGTACTGGGGCCAGTTGGCCTCTGTGTGGACACGGCATCGTCCAGTGGACGGCCCCGGCCCCGTTCCGGGCCCACATCACAGAGTCGGCAACCCGTAAGGGGCAGCCTTTGCATTTCATATGAATATTCTCTAACTATGACAAAAATAACAGGTCTACGGTATCTCAGGGCCTTCCCGTCTGCCATTATTGGTGTCACGAAAAAGAGAAAGTAGTAAGTGTTCTCTCCAAAGAGACAGAGCAAGTCCCAGGGTTGGGCGATCAAAAAAAAAAAAAAAATACACAACTAAGATAAAATAGAAGAACAAATCCTCATAAAACCCTCTAAAAACATTTGTCACAAGTCCGGATTAAATAGTCTATTACACCTGAGTGCTCGCCTGCGGGTCCTTCCCATGGGCCTCTTCCTCCGGGGAAAAGCTAGCAGGCCCGAGATTCCGTGGGAGATCGCAGTGAGCGAGCCAGTGGCACCAACCACGTGCCATGGAAGGTACAAAGTCTCACCTTCATGTCTTGCCCAAGAACGCACTTCACCGGGGATGCGATTGCTCTGTAATCTCCATGCAGGCTCAGGGGGGGTCAGCGATGGGCTGGAGACCCCAAAGCTGAGCAGATAAGTGACCCAGAGCATCCAGGCCACCAGACCTCGGCAGGTTGCCAGTCACGGGGGCCCGAGCGGCGGGTGATGTGATGTGATGTCCCTCCCCCCGTCACAGAGTCGGCAACCCGACTCTGTAGTAAGTGTTCTCTCCAAAGTGACCCCGAGAACTCATATTTTTGTAGGACCATTGTTGGGATGCAGTAAAAATACGGTGGACTGTGGGCTCCAAAGGGGAGGGATCAAAACACAGGTCTTCCCGCAGAACAGCCCCATAGCGCTGAGCAGGTCCCTTGACCCATTTTTGCCATAAGTATCGATCTGCAAAATGGGTTAACTTCTGTCGAAAGCAAATGAGGAAAAGCGCATTCGGTTAGTGTGTGGCTGACCGGGAGCCCCCCACATGGCGGAGGACGCGTGGGCCTTGCGGCCTGGCGAAGCCTTTCTGGCTCAGACCCGTCATCCTAGCGTCGCCTCAGAGCGGAGGGGCTGTTCCTCTCTTACAGGAGCTCTGGGACGAGCCCGTGGAACTGGACACTGGCACTGGTGTGACCCGTGACATGTAACTGAGCTGGGCGGCTCGATTCCACTCCGTTGGCAGGCTTGGTTGGGGAAGCCAGCCTGTGATCAGAAAAGGGTTTGGTGGGTAAAGCAATCAGGGCAGAGCAGGGCGGGCTCCGTGTTTCCACTCTCAGGAGGTCTGGCCAAGCAAGCCCAGTCCAGCTGCTTCTGCACAGAAATCGCCTTCAAATGGGCCTATTCTGTTTGCCTCGCATCGTCCAAGGCCCTCTCTTCCCAGAGGGGTCTTTCAATGGGTCCCGTCTACCTGCACACCCTTGACTCTTCTCTAGTTTTCTGTCCTTTTTCTTGAGCATCCCCCACTGATTGGTATTATTTAAAAGAGAGCATTGTATCGTATGATAAATTTAATTTCAAAAGTGACATTTGAAACAAGGCAAACCGAGTCGCATCCCCCAGCCCCACTAACGACAAGCGTGTGACTTTAGAAAAGGAGCTTGACTCTTCATATCTGAGCATCTGACATGTAAGATATCCTTAACAGCTGTGCCTGCCTCACGGGTTGTTTTTTTTTTTTTTTTTTTTTTTTTTTAAACAGCTAAAGCTGTGCGTGTGCCCGCTGTCGTGGTACCATTATTATTCCCACCGTACAGATTAGTAAATCGAGGCCTATAGATCGCATGACCTGCCAGCGCAGCAGCAGCGAGTGCACGATGCAAGATTCAAACACCGATGTGCTCCAGAACCTACTGGCTTAGCCCCCACTCAAGGGGCAGCCACAGGCCACCGGGTGACATCGTGTAGACTGGGGTGGCGGCGTCCACTCTTCTGAAGTCGGTCTACCGTGCGCCACGAGGGGGAGAGTGAACAGACTGCTCTGTTTGGCGGCGTCCTCAGTGAGAAGTGTTCCCTTTTCCCTCCTGGATCCTTGGGTCTTCATGCTAATCTCCCTTAGTTTTTCTGCTTTTGCTTAACTGACGTCTGGCTGCCGTGATAAAGGAAAGCCCACTGCTGGTTACAATGAGAGCGACCGCCTAGCCATGATGCCTGACACGCTCCACCTGGGTGGTGCACAAACTCCACTTAGTTTGGGTGCACACGGACACAGGAGCCTTAGGCCCCACAAAATCCTTCCCTCTTGTCTCTCCCCCAAGCCCTTCCTGGTCATCTGGGCTCCTTCACCCTGTACGAGCTAATCTGAGACCTCCTGATGGTGTTCTGTGATGGGTGTGTGTGCGACACGCAGTAACCACAACACACCTGTCTACACAATTAGGAGCCCCGTAGACAGCCAACTGCAACCTCACCCATCTTGCCCTCCCTCCTCCCGGCCTCACGGATACTTTTGCTTCTGTACCTGGCTTGATCCCTTCTTTGCCTCAGTCTCCACTTGTGGGGACACCTCTTCAATCCAGTATCCTCTGCTGTGCATCGTATATGCCTTTGGCATCCACCGTGTCATCAGCCCAGCCATCCAGTAAGTTCCAGAGCGGGTTACCGCCAAAGCTCTCGGTCCATTTAAAACACTTTATTTTTTTTATTTTATTTTATTTATTTTATTTATTTATTTATTCATTCATTAGACATAGAGAGAGAGAGGCAGAGACACAGGCAGAAGGAGAAGCAGGCTCCATGCAGGGAGCCTGACGTGGGACTCGATCCCAGGCCTCCAGGATCACGCCCTGGGCCAAAGGCAGGCGCTAAACCGCTGAGCCACCCAGGGATCCCTAAAACACTGTTTAAATAGCATCTTCCTATTCTTATACATTGTTCCCCTTTCAAAAGTCGTCATAAAAACCCTAATCCTAAAATAAATTCAAAGGGATGGACATCACCTGAAAAACGATATAAAATTTAACACTTCATTGACTTTCTCCTCTCCTCCCAAATCCCTCTTTTCCTCTTCTTTTCTATGTTTTTGAAGCTATAAAACTCTTCCTTATTATCTAAGGGGTACCACATGTCTTTCTTTATCAGTTTTGATCACCAGGTATGTCCCGGGACCCTAGAGACACCAAGGTCAAAATATTGCTAAGTTCAATTACCATAGATGTTCTTTCTTTACCATCTTGGAATCCAATTAGATAGAAGACGTTGATTCTCCACATATGATATTTTCTTATTAATACTCATCTCAGTTTTTTTTAAACTACTGCTACTATCCAGGCTCAAGGCTTTAATTCTTCACTTTTTTAATACCCCAGTAGCCCCCACTTTGGTTCAGTACTACAGATGAACCTCGGATGTTCACCAGCCCACATACGGCGGGAGAGGGAGAGGGAGAGGGAGAGAAGGCCCCTATATCATATGCAGACATTCCTTCCGTCCTTCTTTATCACCCCAAGTATTTACCAACGATTACAAAAAGCATTTGAAATTCTCCCATCACTCCAAACTGACAGTTCCAAACATTCTATACACACCGTTTTATGTTTCTCTGCTTTGGGAGTTCCCACCTTTTTACTCTTTTCATTCTTAGGGTTTCTCAAACAAAGAACAACCTTTCCCATTCCAAATTCATCCATTAAAATCTCACCCTTTCTCTTCTTCCAAATGTTTAACTTTGAAATACTCTAAGCATATTAACATTGGTGAAATGGTGCAAAAGACTCTATTACATCGGCTTTAATGCTCTTTGCTCTCACCCCTCCCTACACACACGTACTTTCACACATTCCCATGTGCAGGCACACCCAAGATCTACTTGATTTTGAGTGATAGACATTTTGACACTTCATCCTTAAATAATTCAATATTTGTTTCATAAAAACAAGGGCATTATCTTATATTACCACAATAATATTATTACACCTGTCAATCTAGTTTTAATTTTAGTCACTCCTATGTTAGATTCTTGATAGCTCTGAAATCTCACTGTCTTATGCATTTTGGCACATATTTTGATGTTTTCCTCCTCCATTATGTACCTTAGCCCATGGACTTGGAAATGCAGGTGACAAAATACTCACAGTGTTTAATAATCAATAAAAGTCTTGAAGCAGTGGATAAATCTCCTAGCCCTTTGTCTTTCAGATGCCCTTCTGGAGTGCATCGACACAGCTCATCAGAGATTCCCGGAGGAATAATTACCCAGATACATAGAGCAAACAGCTATATTAAAGCTGTACCACTTATATGAGGAGTCGACTTCCCTCTCTTCCTTGTCCACTCTATTTCTCGCCTTGGGGTCATCTTTAAAATAAACTACCTGAACACAAATTGTTATCTGAGGCTCTCATCTTGGCAAAATCAAAACTAAGCCTATACCAGACAAAATTACCGTTGATTTAATATTATTATTTAATATCTCATTCATGCTAAAATCTCCTTAATTATCAAAAAAAAAAAATTTCCCTCAATCCAGGATCCAATCAAGGATCATATATTCTACTCCTTTTTCTTTAAGTGAAATCACTCCATCTCCATCACTTTTTACTTGTTTGTTTCTCTCATGGTATTGACGATTTTGTTTCATTTATTTTTTTTATTATTTTTTTAAGTTTTTAAAATTTATTCACTTGAGAGAGAGGGAGAGAGAGACAGAGAGAGCTCTAGCAGTGGGGGGGGGAGGCAGAGGGAGAGGGAGAAGCAGACTCCCTGCTGAGCTGGGTGCCTCGTGTGGGACTTGATCCCAGGACCTGAAGATCATGACACGAGCTGAAGGCAGATGCTTAACCATCTGAGCCACCCAGGTGCCAGGCATTGACAATTTTAAATATCTGGCACCACTTTTCTTAATGTCTCACAATCTGGATTTGCTTATTTTTTTTTCCTCATGATCATTCAAGGTTAAACACTACCTAAGTGGTCTTATGGAATCATATCAGAAAAAAAAAATCCTTCCAATTTTTGAAGATTCAGTTCTATCTTTGCATTGGAAACCATTTTCTTTTGTTCACTCTACAAGTGACACTTGAAAGTGAACTATGAAATCCTAGAGCATGTGTTTTGTTTCACACAAAAGGATTTGAATATGTACTCTACCAAGACAATAAATCCAGAAATCTATGATTGTACCTTGGTCACTTCTGCAGTTTTTCAAGTGACTTTTGAAATGTTGATGGGTTTCAACTGAGTGAATTAAAATATAAAAAACCCCAATATAAGTTTTTGGATGTTATAACTCCTCTCCCAAAAATATTAATTAGCATGGTGAAACTATTTTTCTTCTTCTTGCAGAATAATCTATAAGAAAAAATAAGTTTCAGCATAGTTGAGGTCATCTAACTACAGAAAACTAAATAAAATGTTTATCCATACACACATGTAACTAGATACATATGTGCACATAAATATACATCGATGTATACATTTTTATGAGTTTTTAATGCCTCCTGCAAGGAGGTAGATTTTATTTTAATTATGAAACACAATCTGCTATTTCAGTAATTGAGTATTAAAATTTCCGACATTTTCCTCTTTAGAAATACAGCCCATTCACAACCAGTCATTTGTTAAATTTGGAAACTATTCATTTTCTTGCTAAGTTTTTCTCCTTCAGGATGTACATACAATGCAAGTTACTGCACCGGATTTTTTTTTAATGCATCATATAGAGAAATGAACTTGAAATCCATGTGGTGAAGAAAATAAATTTACCCTCTCTCCGAGTTTTTGCAGTGGCGGGGTATCTTATTGATCTCCCACTCTTTGCTCACCTGCAAGGCCATTATGTGCTAACCAAACATTACATGAATTGACAGTCTTTTCTTTCTTTTCTCCCCCCTATATCTACAATAGCGCCACAAAACCTGCCACTCAAAATGTCTCTACAAGGGGTTATCTATTTCAAGTTGTAAAGGAGATTGTATTGGGGGGGAGGGGAGGAATTTATCTTAAGCGAAGTACTACTTTCTATTATAATATCGCCCTGTCAAGCATTTTACATTTTATCCTGTGGTTACTTGAGCTTTGACAGGAATATCATACTTCAGTTCTCTCTAAAACCCTAATCACTCTAATCTTTCAAAGGCTAATTTGGCTAAATAGATTTTCATGGTTGTTGTTAGTCTTATACTATAAGCCATTTTGCTGCCATATTTTTCAGTCCAGCCCAGGAGAACACCACACCTACCAGCCCCCACACACTGACTACCCGTAACCCACCTCTAAACTCTTCACCAGTTTTCAATGTCCACCTTTAATTGTTTGAACCTGCTTCCGTCTCAGCTACCTTTCATCTGATCTCTGGCTTTTGCCCCCAGATGCCATTTACAGGATGAGCTCCTGACTTTTTTACTTAATATCTGCTTATGGTTCACCCCATGTTCTCACTGTTGCTTCCTCATCGAACACCCACACGTTGGCTCTTCTCTCTGGTTATCACCTACTCCCACACTAGGGAATCCATTGGCTCTTTTCGACGTTTTGTTTGCTTGATTTTGGTTTGGGTTTTGAAGCTTTGCTGCCATATCTGCAGGAGGTGGAAGAAATCCAGAGAGATGTGATTTTTTCTTCCTTATCTGCTTTGGAATAGTTCAGAATCACAACTTGTGTTTGTATAACCATTTAGGAATTTCCCTATATAACGTATTGCATTCCTACAATGTTTTTCAGGTACTGTGCAATATTTTCAGGATATGGGAATACCAATGCTTAGCTCTTCAGAAACTAATAATGCATTATTCTTCACTTGCTTTAGAAACGATCTTCTGAGGCACGTAAGGCTTGGACTTTCACTGTGATAAAAACTGATTTTTAAAAAAGTTAAAAAATGGTGTCAAAGTCACAGGTCCAACAAGTGTCCGTGTGTGTGGGGTCTAGCGGTCAGGTCCTAGAGCCCACCACAAAGTCGTATCTCTAAGCCATGCTAGGTCAAGGGAGATGTTGTCATCGCATTGTAATTCCCGAGCATGAATTGACTAGTTATGTCATATTTGGGCTCATCTTTTCTGGTTCCTAGAATCTGTGAATGTCAAAATGCACAATTAGTTATATGCCTATGCTAGCAATTTGGGGAGAATGATTAAATTTGTTCTCAATGCTGTACACTTTTGTATATAGCTATAATGTTGCTGAAAGAAAACCACAGAGGCAGCTAATTGGAAAACATTTGCATTCTTTTCAAGAAGGCTCACTTTTTTTTGAAAAAGTAAATCACAAGTCTGTTTGCAAATATCTTGAAATTTGCAGGTAAATCATGAGTTTACCAGGAAAATTCTGTAATGACATTCTAGAGTCCCAGCGTTAGGGAAATATTTATTATGTAATTACCCACATGTGCCTATGAATGATAGACATATCAGACATATTCTTTATAGGAAGCAATATCTTGCTTTGGTCATTTACATATTAGATCATGCACTCCTTTTTTCAAAGCATATATTTATTAAGTGCTTGCTTTGTACTAGGCTCTCATTTTACTGAAAACCCATGATATTAACATAGATTTTTGCATATAGTATTGTTACTCAAGGATTCTCTCCTTCACATAGTCTTCCAAATTTGAGAAGGAACTCTAAGTTTTTTTTTTTTTTTTTTTTTGTCATTGTTATTAAACTGAACAACTTACTTTGTCCCTTCCATCCTCTCCCATAGCCACAGACAGGAAGTTGAGAGCTTGAAACTTAGAAAACTGAGAAATGGAAGCTGAAGCAGTTTGAATTTGTTACTCTAATCTATTGGGGAATTGCTAATATTTTCAACTGTTACCTTATTCTTTTCAAATCTCCAGAGATTTATCTACTGAGCAGTATGCCTGTTCAGGGGAGGGTATGTTTTATTCTGTACTTGATGGTGACTGTGGGCAAGATGAAACTCTGCCAAAAGGAAACAAAACATAAGAACAAAGCAATTGTGCTAGGCTGAAAAAATGAGTCCTCCAAAAGAATCCCTTGCACCTCGGAATGTTATCCTTATAGGACAAAAGAAGGTGTTTTTAGATGTGATTAAGTTAAGGAATTTGAGATTATATTATCCTGGGTTATCAGGGTGAGCTCTAACTGCAACAGAAGAGTCCTTATAAGAAAGAGACAGAGGGACATTGACTATACACACAAAGGATGAGCAGACACAGTAGAGTGAATTGAAAATCCCAACCTCGAATATTGGGATGGTTCAACCACAAGCCCAGGAATGCTGGCAGCCACCAAATCTGGAAGAGGCAAGGAAGAGACTGCCCTCTGGAACCTCCTTTGGGGGTGTCCCTGCCCACACCTTGACTTTGGCCCAGTGATACTACTTTCAAACTTCTGTCCTCCAGAACCATAAAAGAGTAAATGTGGGCTGCTGAAACCACAAGTTCAGAGTAATTTGCTCAGGAAACTAACACGATAATACAACCTAATCTATGGTAGATATATATATATTTAATAAGAACACTGACCAAATATATTGAGTTTCCTGAGTTCATTGTGAGGCTATGGTAGTTGACAAATTTTCTGAATAGTGTTTTCTTTAACCCTAAAATGATAGCAAAGTAGTGTCTTTTCTCTCTTCTAGCCATGATGGAGTAACTAGATTTGCCTTCCTTCCTTAAAAGCTAGAAAACTGGGGGGGTGCCTGGGTGGCTCAGTGGTTGAGCATCTGCCTTCAGCCCAGGGCATGATCCTGGAGACCCAGGATCGAGTCCCAGATCGGGCTCCTTGCGTGGAGCCTACTTCTCCCTCCGCCTGTGTCTCTGCCTCTCTCTCTCTCTCTCTCTCTCTCTCTCTGTATCTCTCATGAATAAATAAATAAAATCTTTAAAATTTTTTAAAGTTTTTAAAAAGTTATAAAACTCAAAAAAATATATGTTTTGAAATATAATGAGTTACTGAAAAAATTTAAGGAATAGCAAAACCAAGAGTTCTTGGTGGTAGCCATAGAGGAGGAACTGTGGACAAGAGCCTTTATGGTGTTTTCTTCAGAAAGAAACAGGTGGAATGGGATAAGCAGGCTTAGAATTTGCAGGTTTGGATGATTTTTGTGGGCTCTGGGACCTAAGAGTTGTTCCTAGTTGTCTAGTAAGTGAATCTGGGTAATTAGGACAGGTGGATACTGGCCTAGAAAGTAAGAGACAATAGTAGGAGGGGGTTGGAATGTGACTTCTGCATTGATTGGATTCTACTTGAAAAATGAACCTCTGGAAGGAGGACTCCTCTCAGGAGAGGCAGGAGGTAGCAAGGTAGTTAGGAGGTCAAGGCAAGGTAAACAAGGCATACTATTAAGTTGTCCACAACAAGGCATGTCCAATATGTGTGTGTAAGTCCAATGTTAAAGCATCGAATTACAGAAGTGAGAAAACTGGTTAATGCAATATGTGAAACAAATATTTTTAGGCATTATACATCGAGGAGCATAAATAATGACACTTAGGGAAGGGAAACAAAGAGGCAAGCCCTACAGTTGTCCCAGCTTAATGCTGTGAGAGAATTTATAGGCCAAAGCATAGGTATAGTGTAAACTCATACAAAGTCTAGAAAGTTTCATTGAGTTGAGACACAGAAGTGAGTCCTGTGGCAAGGCAAGGCCTAGGATAGGAAACCACTGGCCAGAAGCTATGAGAAAGGAGGATTTGGCTGCATACTAATCTCTGCATGCTTGTGAGTTAACAATGGAGTCTGCTCTGTTGAGTTTTTATTCTGCATACCAAATGGTACAATATTTTCTAAAGGGAAACTATGATAAATTGAAGAGGTATGATGTGAACTCTAGAGAAACAGTTAAAAACAAAACAAAATAGTTATGGCTAAAAAGTGAATAGCAGAGATAAAAATGGAATAAAAATATTCTATTAATCCACAAAAAGGAAGGACTAGAGTCACCTGGATATTTTTTTCCTTCTTTTGGAACCAAAGAAGAGAAGAGACACATAAAGAAGATGCATGAAAGAAGAGAGAATAAATAGGGGGGGGGAGAGCAAAATGACAGATTTAAAATCAACTGGTGAGGGATCCCTGGGTGACGCAGCAGTTTGGCGCCTGCCTTTGGCCCAGGGCGCGATCCTGGAGACTCGGGATCGAATCCCATATCGGGCTCCCTACATGGAACCTGCTTCTCCCTCTGCCTGTGTCTCTGTCTGTCTGTCTCTCTCTCTCTCTGTGACTATCATGAATAAATAAATAAAATCTTAAAAAAATAAAAAATTAAAAAATTAAAAAAAAATAAAATCAACTGGTGAGAATATGAAATGTAAATGGTCACATGAAAACAGAGAAGATCAGATTTGATAAAGAAGCAAGACCAAATAACATGATGTCTGCAAAAACATCTACTTTAAACCACTTTTAACACAAATAGGTTAAAATGAAAGGATGAACAAGCTGTACCACAAAAATATCAATACAAGAGAAAGCTGGAGTGTCTACATTAATAACAGTAGATTTCAGAACAAGAAACATTATCAAGAATAAAGAATGATATTTCATAATGATAAAATAAAAAGTGCATTCATCAAGAGAACAGGACAAACCTAAATATGCATGTAGCTAGTGATAAAGCATCAAGGAACAGGAAGCAGAACATGACAGACCTGAAAAGAGGGATGATAAATCCGTGACTTTAAGTGTAAATCGCAGTGCTCTTCTGGCAGCAGTTGGTAAAATAAATAAACAGAAAATCAGGATCTCAAAGACCTAATCAACTGCATCAGTCCAATTG
The DNA here is from genome assembly GCF_053574225.1 of Canis aureus. Classification (NCBI taxonomy): domain Eukaryota; kingdom Metazoa; phylum Chordata; class Mammalia; order Carnivora; family Canidae; genus Canis; species Canis aureus. Next base: position 2,913,781 of record NC_135613.1, read on the forward strand.
ACCTAAGTGACATTTTAAAAACATAGCACCTCAAAAAGCTAAATGTCCATTCTTTTCAATTGTACATAGAACATTCACCAAGATGCACCATAGTTTGAACCATAATACAAGATAATTAAAAAGAGAAGACACAAGTGACCAGTATCAGGGATAAAAGCACACAAACAACCACAGATGCTGCAGACATTCAAAGGCCACCGCAGAGATGCTATGAATAAATGGCTGCTAGCGCATTCAGTGACTTAGACGAAATGGAAAATTCTTAAGAGACACAAACTGCCAAACCTAAATCAAGAAGAAATCATAGAAATAGCCCTATATCTGTTAAGCATACTAAATCGCTACCCACAACTTTCCCAGAGATTAAACTTGTGGCAAATTCTACTACATATGTAAGGAATACTGGTACCAACTGCACACTGACTCTTTGAGTCTAGAAGAAGATGCATTGCTCAACCGTTTTTATGATATGGTCACTCTGATACCAAGATTAGGCAAAATAATTTTAAGATAGTTTGAGATCAATATCCCTTGCTAATACAAAAGAAAACACATTTTTTAAAAGATTTTATTGATTTGAGAGAGAGAGAGAGTGAACATGAGCAGGGGGAGGGGCAGAAGGAGATGGAGAAGCAGACTGTCTGCTGAGCAAGAGCCTGATGCGGGATCCATCCTCGGACCCTGAGATCATGGCAGACACTTAACTGACTGAGCCACCCAGGCACCCCAAAGAAGAATTTTAAAACAAAATTTAAGCAAACCAAATCCAGCAGTATAGCAAAAAGATAAATCATGAACAATTTAGTTACTCCAAAGAAGAACAAATTAATATTCAAAATCAATGTAATTTGCCATATTCACATGCTAAAGAATGTGATTATCTCAATTAATGCAAAAAAAAAAAAAAAGCTAACATAACTCACCAAAGGGATAAAAAATAAGATTCTTTAACTTGATTAAAGGTAATCCTGAAAAATCAACCATTAACATCATTTTAATGGTGGGAGATTTTATCCAATCCTCCTATAATCAAGAAATACAGTGGGTACCTCTTTTTATCTCTTTTTATCTTCTACTCAACATTGTGCTAAACACCCTAGCAAGCATAGGAAAAAAAAAATAAAGAGAATATTTGATATCAAGCACAAAAGCTGTCTTTACGCACAAATGACATGTTTTATGTAGAAAATATTTATGTAGAAAATGCAAGGGAATCCAAAATTTGTACTAGAATTTACGAGTGAGTTCAGTAAAGCTACAAAAATAAAGATTAAAAAGAATACAAAAAGTTGGGTAGCTACCCAAAGACATTTCAAAACCCTATGAATACTTGTATTCATAACAGCTTTCTTCGTAATAGCTAAAGCGTGAGTACCACTCAAAATGTCATCAGCTGGAGAGTGGGTAAAAACACGGTGGTACATCCATGTAAAAGAACATTGCTCAGCAATAAAACAAAGAAACTCCTGAGATGTGCAACCACATAGATGAATCTTAGTATTTTTACTAAGTGGACAAAACCAGACACAAATATCAAATTCTGCATGATTCCATTTATATGAAATTCTAAACAGGTGAAACTATAGTGATATAAAGGAGATCACTCCTTGTCACGGCCCAGGTTATTGGAGACATGATGAGACACCTTGCAAATGGGACAGGATGAGACAGTTGGGGGTGATGGAAATTATGTCTATATCATGGTTGCTGTAGTGGTTACACCACTGTCTACATTTGTCAAAACCCATCCAATTGTACACTTAAAATTAGTAAATATATGTAATATTCTTTATATTTAATATATAAAATATATGTGCATATATATTTATATATTTCTTCATTATAAAGCAAGTTAGAATAAAATCATGTCTGCTTTAACTAACTCAATGAGATATTTTGGGAAAAAAAGAGATCACATATGTGAGATATAAAGTAACCTTATAACCTGGGCTTGCACCATTAGGCAAAGGCATCGCTGAGATCCAGAGAGACCCTGCTCCCTCATGCCTGTTGCAAAGCGCTTTCCCCCAACTCATGTGAAAAGCAATATGATTCAGGCAAGTGTTCTCCACTGTGTGAGATTATTTTCAGGCTAGAAAAATCAATGTTCAATGCAGGAAACACAAATGCTTCAGACATATGTTGATTTGAGGTTACTTACCCAAATATTAATCTTCATTTTTATTAAAGGTTTGATGTTTGGCATTGGCATTGCCAATAAATGTAATGGATTAAATTATGTGAAAGAAATCACAAAATATTGATTGTCATTCCAAGGCTGAGTTGGAAATTGCTTATATTAAGATCCAAAAAATTGTGCCAAAGTCACGGACTTTTTAAAAGAGTTGCATGAGCATAGGGGAAGTATTCCTATTAAATTTGCAAACAACTGACCTAAGGGAATTAGAACACCATAGTCAAAACTTGTATTTCCAGTGCATTGCATAAGCTTTAACCAGGATTCCCCCTCAATGTAAATATAATAAAGCAAAATAAAAAAAGGTGTCAGAAAATATATTAGGACTTCACTAACAGAGAACCTCTTGAAACTTCAAGCATCTGTGACTTATCCCAGATCCCTTATCTCCTGAATTAAATCTTATTAGAAATTCCAGAAGATAAGCCAATTAACTTCCTGGGGATGGAGAATTAAAAAAAAAAAAAAAAAGAGCAAAGATGGCAACATTTCTCATTTGTTACTGATGAATAAAATCTACATTCTGGGCAGCATCTCTGAATAAGCGCCGTTTTATCAAAAGCGATCCTAGGAGGGTATATTGGAAAATGATTTCTCCTCATTTGCAGTGGTTTCAAAGGTGACTCCATCATCATTGTCTGAGAGACAGTTGCCCCTCAGTAACAAATGATTACAGCTAACCGAATCCCAGAGGTTGGCTGCTAATGTAAAACAAAGGGGTAAGAATGAGACCAGTGACTCAAGATCTATTTTTCATCACTGCATAATGTTTTGCTTCACTGATCTATCAGAAAACAACAGCTGCTGGGCTAGAGGCAGAGTGCACCCCAGGAGTGACACACACCCCTGTTAGTGGCTGCGAACCCAGGCTTGCCGCAGGCCCTCTGAGCAGTCACTGACTGAAGGAGGACTAGTGGGCTCCTGTTACCTTGACTCTCCTGCAGAAGGATTGACTGACGCCCATGCGTCAGCAAGACAGTCAGCGACAGACCCAGGTCCTCCTGGGTATGCATGGTTATCACACACGTAGCCATGTCTCCAGGGGGAAAGGGTCATTGGAGGGACAGCGTTTTCAAAAAACATCCCCCACTCTATCCAAAACCGTCGTTTTGAAGATTGCCTTTTTTTGGTAAGCCACTCAGATTAAGGATCTCCTTACCCCCTTCTCTCTCATGCTTTTGTATCCTCTCCACTCTACCCCTCCCCTGATCCCACACCACTATCAAATACCTGCTTACAAAGTAGATTTTGTTTCATCTGTAAGTTATCCTAATTAACAAGAATCTCTGTTTCCATCTCCAGATGTTGGAGAATGACCTTCGCATGCATTTTCTGTGTATAATTATTGCAAACAGCTAGAATGCTTATTTTAAAAAGGTTTTTCAAAGCAAATTAATTAAGAATCATAGGAAAATGAGCACTTTACTTTTTTTTTTTTTTTTTTTGGCCAAAGAGGCAATGAGACAAAATTTTGTTGAGAGAAAAAAAAAAAGAGAAAATCTTGATTGCAGTGTGCATTATCATTATTTAAAATGAACATCCTTACCATAATTTTTAGTATTAATTACATTTTCAGATAGATTACTGATTTCAAGGAAAGAGTCACATGCTATTTAACACTTCTTGCCATGTTGTTTTAAAAATACTTTTAGTAAAATAAATAAATAAATAAATAAATAAATAAATAAATAAATAAAATACTTTTAGTGAAGATATATGCTCTCAGTTCAGATACAGAAAAAAAATAATTTAAAATTAAGATTTAAGTGCCCAATATCTTCCTTTTCCAGTATGATAGAATTATATAGCATTAAATTTAATTGCAAGGGATTGCTATGACAGAGAAAATACTTCCTATCCCTGTCTTTTCTTCTTTCTCATAATGTTGAAATCTATGATTTTTGCAATCTGATCAAGTTTAGAAATTTTATAACTATACCACAGATCTGTCCATTTTTGATAATAAATACAATACTCTCCTATTCTACAAAACTCTCCTGTTGAATAGGCCCACCTATTTTGTATGTTTAAAGCCATGATCTATCCATCCATCGATCCATCCATTTTACATTTATTTAAAAAAAAGTAAATTATAAATCATTTATGATATCCTAGAGACAGTATCAGACCCTAGAGATTCAAAGATAAGAAGTCAGTGTCATTATTCAGGATTAGGTTTTCATGGGGAGGCAGAGATGCAAATGTTAAAACCACAGCATATACCAGGTAATTGGTTAAAATAGACCTATTGCAAAATAGGAGCACGTAATCTTGAAAGTATCAAGTAGATTTAAAGTAGAAGTAGCATTTGAATAGCGTTTTGAAAGTAGGTAGGAATTTTCTACCTGGACAAGAAGAGAAAAAGTATTTTAGGTACAGGGAAGTTTACCAAAAAGTGTAGAGGTAGGGAGCAGATCTTTGTTCAGTTACACAGAAATGTATTCAGCATAGCTGGATAGAAATGTTTGAAGTGAGATGTGGACAAAGGAGTAGGTTCAGGAGGAGAGGCTGGATGAATAGTGAGCTAGAAGATCATAAAACAAGACAAAATCAAAGAGGGAGACAAAGCATAAGAAACTCTTAATCACAGGAAACAAACTGAGGGTTGCTGTGGGGGTGGGGGATGGAGAAGCTGGTTGATGGGAGGAGGGCACATGATGTGAGAAGCACTGGCTGTTATATGAGACTGATGAAGCTCTGACCTCTGAAACTGATACTACATTATATGTTAATTAATTGAATTTAAATACAATTTTTAAAAATAGAAGATCTTGAAGGATATTAAATACTGTCTTTCATTTGGGAACCACTGAAGAATGTGGGGCAAAAAAGGAACATTGTCACTCTTCAAACATAGAAAACTTGCTATCAAAATATTTCTATGAGGGACGCCTGGGTGGCTCAGTGGTTGAGCATCTGCCTTCGGCTCAGGACGTGATCCTGGAGTCCGGGGATCGAGTCCCACATCGGGCTCCCTGCATGGAGCCTGCTTCTTCTCCCTCTGCCTATGTCTCTGCCTCTCTCTGTGTCTCTCATGAATAAATAAATAAAATATTTAAAAAATATATATTTCTATGATAAGCTTAAAAAAATCCTTGAAGAAGAAAATGGGGTATATGTGTGCGTGTGCACACATGCATAGGTGTGCATAGATGTCTATCAAATCAGGAGTTATGCTGATATTCATGTGGAATATATTATTTTCTTAAATGACTGTGGTACTTCCTTCTTAGATGAGCAATAATGGAGAAACTGCCATGACTTGTTCATATGAATGAGACCTTTTACTTTAATAAGTGACTTAGTCTCAAATTTGCTAACCGCATTTGGAAAAGTATTAAGAAATAATCACTTCTATTGCCCCAAACACTCACCTCTTTGCCCCCACTTATTTTCAACCTTTTGCGTTCTTTGCTTTGTTCCAGATAATTTCTGTCCTTCTGTTATTCCAACTCCCTTTTGTTACTCCCTGTACTTCTAAAGTAGCATTTCCTGAACGCAATAGAGGGGCTTCTGAGTGATGCAGACATATGGAAAATGAATGGAAAAGTCTAACCAACAAGATTCCCTGCGATTAGGGATATCTTGCATATAAAAGCGCTTTGTAGTCTACAGATGAATGAGACAATCGACGCAGAAACACCTACATAATACTTGGTATAGTCTCCTGTAAATGAGTTAATGTATGTAAAAGCAGCTTACGCTTTCCTCAGGCAGATAGCACATGGTGATGGTGATTCACACCTCTGTGTCTAGGAGAGTTAAATGCCAGTGTGAGGACAAAGAATGAAAAGAAAGTTACCATATTGGAAAGTGCATCCCATCTGGTATTGCATATATATGTTCTGTTATGACTTTATTTTTCTTCATCTTGAATAGTAAGATTTTGAAAGCCCCCAGTATTGGAAATTGCGATCCAAGGAAAGGAAACAGGATGATATCAAGACTAGCTACAACGTTTATTCTCATGGATATATCATATGCAAATTCTAAGGTGGTAACCTAGTAAAAGCAGCTCTGCAACTGGCAGCTATGCCTGTTTCTGGATATAGCATCAAGCAAGCTACATTACCAGGAGGTATCATCTGAGAGCGCCAACAAAAACTTTTAGGACATAGTTTTCGCTTCCCTTACGGTAGGACTCCAGGAACGGCGAGACAAGGAGTCCAATCAAATCTCTAATCTCCTTACATCTCTGCACATCCAGATATACTCCTCCTCCCCTGCGCCCCACCACACACATACACACTGGAATCTTACTGGATTCGTTATAATAAGAGCTACTAAAATCTCAGTTAACAAAGTTAAAGATAAGAGAACTTTGGTTTAGGGACTGGTTCCAGGGTCAAGAAACAGTGCAGATTAGAATGATATGGAAGATAGAGGAAGAGAGAAAAACGGTCCTGTGACTTGAGGGCTAGGGAAGCAGAAGGACCCACCCCCAGGGCGATGTCTCTCTGTGCTGTCTACGAGTACATGGCATAGTGGCTTGTCTCTAGTTCTTCTAGATGGTAAGGGGAAGAGACTACTGTTGAATATTCTATTCTGATCAGATTTGACATGAAAGTTGGTTTTCATGTGTATGTCTTTGAGAAGGTACGTTCGTTAGCACCTCTACTTATGAATCTATATCATCTATAAAATAGGGAAACAAGACAAGGGCTGAAATATTGCACAAGAGGAAATACACAGGCAATCTCAAGCACAATTCGTATTTTTCTTTGGAATCACTCACTGAAATTCATATTGCAGAGTTGGTTCCAACATTTTAAATGACTTAATCATCTACTTAAGTAAGGAAAACAACTTGGAGATTTTGATTGAACCAAGAATTGAATTGAATTAAATCAAAAAGGTAAAATCTGTGTTAGATGAAGTAAGCATCACAAAAGATATACAGTCTCAGTCATATATATGTCCAGAAAACACTAATTTTACAGGTTCTACTACTGCCTCACAATGTGGACCTAGGGTGAGAATGCAAGGCTGTATTCCTCACGGAATTCATTTCTGGATTATGTTAACTTATTTCTTTAGAGTGAATTTCTCACAGCAGCTAGTTAATTAATGAGTCTAAAGACACGGGTGTGAAGCAGTTGGCCTTACAGCAGTCCCTGTTTAATAGAAAATACATTTAGAATATTCAATGTGCTTGATTAGTCTCCCCAGTTAGAAAATCCTGTTTCAAACCACATGTGGTGAGGTTTAAATAATTTTTTCCTGCCCTTGGGGGTTTGATATTCTTAATGACTAATTGTTTTCCAAAAAAGAAAAGAAAATGTAATGTTTTCCAGTAGGAAGTAGAGTTTAGGTGACAATTGCAAATCTAATTTAAAAACCTAAAGTAAAAATGATTTTTTCTCTTAAATTCATTTGGATAATACTGTGATGAGGACTTACTAGGTATATAACACTGCAGAAAACTATAAAGATATGCCTCCTGTGGTCTTTCCGCTCACACATTCTTCCATTTCATCAGACAGTTATGCCCAAGGAATGTGCATTTATACACCTTGCAAAACAGTGTGAATCAACTCTTATTTAATAGAATTGTACTTTGGGATAAGGGTGGTAGGTTAGAACCATGTTGGAAGTGTCTTCAGAAAACTCCGTGGACACAGGTCTTGATTCCTTGATAAGAGAAAAAACATCATTTAAAAAAAAAAGAAAAGAAAAGAAAAAGAGGTAAGTAAGCACCCCTCTGTTCCATTCATGAAACTAGGATTCCCTTTGCTACATAATTTTTTCAAGATTAATCCACAGCCTCTAGATTCTCAAAAGTAGGTGGGAAAGAGGATAGATTCTCAAAAGTAGGTGGGAAAGAGGATATAGCATCAAGTATGCCACATTTAGGAGGCATGCGGGGTGTGCCATAGCACGGATATCTCCTGAAACTGTTTTCATAGTGGGCAATCCTTGTCATCGTAGTAGTTTGGTCTGTCGTGATATCCAAACCCAGTGACCTATTTTTAATGAGGTGCTCTTTTAGCAAGATATATGAAGATGTTCAGAGTCTTGTCCCCACCTACGTCTCTAGCTCAGATCCTGAATGGTAAGACCCATCTGTTAAGGATAAGATCTAGGTAGATTTGTAAAATCGCAACTAAGGAACGGTACAAAAAAAAAAAAAAAAAAAGACGTAGCTAATTCCAGAAACTTTTCATGTCAAATCTGTGGGAATGTGTCCAAATTGAAATTCAAATTCAAAATAGCTGAAGACAGACCAGAATAAAGCGAGTTCAAACAAGCAGTGTTACGTTAGATTTAAATGATTCGATGTTGGGAGATAAACAGGAATAATCGGAAGACAAACAGCTGTTCAAGGATCTCTCCCATCAGGCCCTCCAGCCCAATGGCAAGGCTTATTTCAGAACCAGAGATACTACTGATAGGTAGACTTTCATGTCTGTGTTTTAATAGAAAAGAATAAACTGTGGGTGATCATGGGAACTTCATTTTGGAGATGGTGGAAAAGGGAGAAGGCTTTAACATGGTCCCTTAAAAGCTAGAGAGTTATAAGAGCTTAAGCTTATATCACAAGAAAAAGAAAATCGAGACTAAAATGTAAGAAGTCCAAAGACGTAATACTTAGACCGTCCCAGGAATTTTATTACCTAGAATGCATGATCTGTGAGCTAACCGTATGACAGTCACTCTATTTTGTACAGACACACGGAACTACTCGTGCTACTGCTCGTTTAGATTACACAGACTAACCTGTGCTCTTCAATACAAAACAGCCAAGAAAAACAATAACCCCCAAAAACAAAAAAATAAAAATATTTGGCAGTTTTTAAGCTTCAATCTAATCAATCATTTGAATATCTTGCCCTTTATTCCTTATCAACAATACCACCTTGCAGAACGTTAAAATTGAGTAGCAAAAACCTAATTTGAAAAGACATAATAAATGTTCTTCTCTTCACAAGCATTATTCTGATAACTGCATGTATTACACTGATTCCAGGTACAAAATTCACTCCTAATGATGATAAGAATTGATGTCTAACTGCTTAAATTCTAAATAATCGTAGGTATCACGGACTTTATCTCAACCTACGACTTGAATGATCCCTGATCAAGACCAGATAAACAGTAGGTTGGATCTCTATCTTAATCATGGGATAAAATGTTCCTGGTTGAAGGGAGTGTTTGCAAAATAAACTGCGACCTATCCTCCATCATCCTTCCTTCTTCTGGACGGTTTTATTTGCCTTGGTTTATTCATCAAAGTCCAGGCACCCTTCTCCCCTCCAGACCCCAACTTGAACCCAAACCCTGTACTATGATCTCATGTTATTGTTTAATAGCTAACAAAAGTATGGTGTCTTTTTTTTTTTTTTTTTTTGAGCCAAGTAGAAGACTCCAAACCATTCTATTGCTGAGCACTTAAACAAGAGAAGCAGCTCTGCTAAGATCTTCCATGGTTCCTCCAAGATCGAGCAAGCGCATTCGGAGAGACATGGAGAGAGAGCCATCCCGTATCTCCATCTGTTTGCATATTCCTGAAACTCAGGGAAGTGAGTGCGCCGGCCAGGGTGGCCTTCCCAGGCCAGCCTACCCACGCCTTTCCTTTAGTGCATGGGTCGCCGCTGCTCTGAGTAGAGCTTGCATGAATCAAGAAGGAGAGAGAATCAGAGAAAGCTGACTTACAAAGCTCCGGAAACTCAGACAGACAGATTGTGTTCTTAAGCAACACAGAGACCTAGGACGTGAGGCTCCATTGCTGAGGCAAAATGAGAGGGATTTCAAGACTCAGGGTCATTAAGGTGTGTAGGTATATGGATAAAGAAATCTTCTCTGTCACAATTCCACTACTTGAATGGATAAAATCAGATAAGCAGCACAGTCTTTAAACATTTCTTTGGCAAATATGTTTTGTTTCATGTTTGTTTTCATTTTTAGGTGTACTTCAAATGACACCGACACTTGGCATTCAGCAATCGGCAGGAAATTAGGATATTGTGTCGATTCATTCTCTGTTGGCTCTGTGTTTGGGTTGAGCATACAAATACTCGGTGCCTCAGTTTCCCTGACAAAATCATGCTTCTAAAAAGCTGTCTGAAATATTCAGGATTTAATAAGGGTTAGAGAAGCTTCATAAGTAAAATACATTGTTTTTTTTTTTTTTTTTCACCTTACTTGCCTGTCTGAAAGAGTAACTGAATATACAAAATATAAAAACTTTTTTACAGGCCATTTCTACTGGAAACTCCCCAAGGTCACAGACAGAAAGAAATATGACAGATTCTATTAATTCAATTTAGGAGATGGGGGAAATGAGGCATGGGAAAGTTTAGTTATCTGCTCTCATTTTTCTATTTTACATAGTTTTATAAGATGCAAATACCAAATAATGCACCTCGCAGCCAAGCACTTAAAAGATTACGCTCTGCAGAACCCCATCTTGAAGGGATATTAAAAGGGCCAAAATAACTTTGGAAAACTCTAGTTTAAATATAATTAAATTCTAATGTGGGGGGTCCTAAAAAAATATATGCTAGATTATTATTTTTTTTTTAAATCTCTCTTAGCTAGAGGAGTTATCAAGTCTTCACAGAAGGGCAAGGATAGAAAATACCCTTAAAACAGACTTCCTGTTTTTCCAAATAATAAGCTAATTGGCTTTTCTTAGATATTTGAGTATAAGTTTAGTTGGCTTCACCCACCTAAGATAACTGTGCCAAAAAGAATCTTCTAGGTGATTAACAAAGAACAAAATAAAAGGACGATTCTTACCTTGCAGAATTTGGTCATGAAGGAGCAATAAATGGGTGTGTGTGTGCGTGTGTGGCGGTGGGGAGGGGGTGTTTTGGGTCTGTGAAATAGTTGTCTCTAGTATGAGGACAGAGGCACTCTCAGGGCTGGGTGGCACTTAAAAAAAAAAGTAGTTTTATATGTGAATTCAAAATGCTGAGGACAAAGAGCTATAATATTTGGAATTTAGGTGTTGGTGCATGAAGCGCTTCTGAAGGACGGTAACATTTCCCCTCAGTTGCCACTCAGAGGCCCTCACTATGGCAGGGCAAAGCAGCTCTCGGCTTCGTCCACCACCGTCAGTCTTCTGGTAGGAGTAGCTCATAGGTGTGCTCAGATCTTCAGAGCTTGGTAGACCATGACCTGCTGGAGAGCGTAACCCCTGACATTTGGCTGAGCAGCCCCGTGTGCTCCACCAGAGACAATCACCTGCCACTGGCTCTCTGAGCCCCTGTGGCCCCACAGTGGGGGATTCAGCACTCCTCAGTCTGGATCCTATGCAACAAGCATCCCCGTAGCAGAATTTTGAGGACAATGGATATAAAACCTGATGTGCTGTCCTTATGCTAAGGCAGCAAATACATCTTTAGAAATAGTAAGGGAGGGAACTGAAAGAGCTTAACTAGATAGTTGACAAGCTCTTGAACTTTTATCGACGAGAACTACCGGCCTCGATGACAGTACCTGGCAACGTCTAACAAACACCGAGGTTGCTGTGGGAGCCAGGGTCTGGGATCACCCATTTCCTTCCTTCAAGCTCTACTTTGCACAAGGGCCCCCTTCTGCACCCATGTACCTATGTGCTATACCGAGAGTGAGAGGAGCCAGGCTGAAGGCTTTCTAAGCTCTCAAAAATCTTGGGTCCGTAATGAAGCACAGAGTGAAGGAAGGTGTAATCTGCTATCACTGTCCGTCTGAGACTGAGAGCAATAAAGAGAGCTCCAGTTACAATTGGCCTTTAATACAGAGTCTCTTCTCACAGCCTTCCAAATGCTAGCATGCGCTCTCACATGCATCGCAAACCTCCAAATAAACAGTCCTGTAGTTCCAAGGGTCTCATCACGGAGTCCTCTTTAAAGCAACAACAACAACAACAACAACAACAACACACACACACACACACAAATCTCGTGAGACACACTCCAGGAATTGCTGAATTCGTAATTCCTTCTGAGCTCTTGATAAGCTATTGGACGAAGTGCTTTTTACGCACAACATCATCTGTGCCGCTGCTGTGGCTTAATTCAAAGCCAGGCAATGGATGGCTTTTCCTTCAATATCCAACTACTTGGCTTCTTTATCCTAACCTTTCTGCTTAGAACTAGATATAAGTATTTTTGTTTACTAAACTAATACCTTACCAACTATTTCACTCAAAATAGCTCGTAAGAGATTTGTTTGTTAACTTAGGAAACAGCTAATTGTTAAGACCATGTAAGCATGAACTTTTTAGGGAGCCATGAGTGAAATTTCTACGTCCCCTGTGCTGTGTTTTATTAATTAGAAACATGACTTTCTCCCTTCTTTCCCTAATGTTGCTACTCTTTGTGTGGACTATTTTTTACTAAATAATAGTTACCTCATCGCTTTAGGTTGCTTCCATTATTTCTGAACCCTTAAACAAATATAATCAAGAGCCATTATGAACTCATTCTAGACTTCATCTCTCTCCCCGCCAACACACTTTGCTTTTCCTTCCTCTAAGACACATCTCCCACATATGGGTTTTTGTATCTCAGAAACCCCTTTTGCAATCGTCCCCTATGTTCTTTAATATTACGTGTGTTCACTTGAAGAAGTGGCATTTGCGGAAATAATTAAACTGATATCTATTAATCAGCCAATTCATCACTCACACTGGGAGAGACTCTAAATACATTTTAATCTTCACTACAATCCAAGCAGGCAAGTGTTATTATCACCTGGTTTAATGATGGAGAAAATGAACTACATAGAGATTATTTTATTCGTTGAAAGTCATGTGCCATATGGAGAGGATTCCTGAGATTAAACACAGGTCTAAAAACAAAACAAAACAAAACAAAACAAAACAAAACAAACAAACAAAAAAAAAAAACACAGGTCTAGAGATCTCCTTACACTTATTTTCCTTTAAAATCCCCTGCCTTCTTCAAACTCTCTGACTAATAAACTATCTTACCCTGGTTCTTTTTTCACTTTTATTGGATTTCTATATTCAGACTATCTTCTCTGGACAAATGCTAATCAATCTTCCCTTTGGTCAAAGCCAGAAAATATCATGTGAGGACTATGCAAAAAAAAAAAAGTAGAATGAATCTAAGAATTAGAAACAAGATTAAGGGTATTTGGTGCCAAGATTTTGATAAATTATGAATTAAGATTATTCCCTCCGGTTTTATTAAGGAAGAGTCAAGAAACATCCATTGAAAGAAAATGCTTCTCTCAATTTTGTAAACAACATTTTATTGAAAAAGATTTTCTTCCCTTTTATTTTTTAAATTGATTTTACTTTGTCTTGTGTGTAGGTGGGGGGTGGTTCGTGAACAAATGACTTATTGACAGAGTATTCTCGAGAGAGACCATTGTGGAAAGTAGAGGAAATAGGACTGGGCAGGAGGGAAGAACGGGGGACACATGGAGTTTCAACATACCGAGAGCCTCAGTCTGGTCTCACAGGGATTCTGGATTGTGAATGGTTCCAAAAATCCCTACTAAGAGGCAGGGGGCTGGGGTTTTATATATTATATCAGGCTGTTATTTTTCATGAACTATTTCAGAAGAAGTTAACATCACACCTCCTGTGATCTTCTGGGCTATATAATTCTCAGCAGCAACAGGAAATCTCTCAGACAGATGCAGGTAGAGGAAGCTCTGGGTTGGGGGTACCAGCTTGTAAAGAGGGTTTGGACCGGATGTCAGCATTAACTGCTTGTATCCCTTACGTATGAGGATGCGCAACAAAAAGTCTTAGAGCTCAGAATATGGAAACCTTATTTGAAAATCTGGTCTCGTTTTGTTTTGTTTTGCTTGAAACAACAGAAAACACAACAACCAGCACATTTTCCATTTGTCTTTGGCTGTCATAAATTTTGTGTTAATTTCTTAGCTGTCAACATCCTCGGAAAAAATTTCTGTTATAATTATGGCCCCCAGTTTCCCGGCTTTCCAACTGTACACGTTTGCCTTTTTTCTTATTATTTCAAAGGCCTGCTTTTACTGTCTTTTTTCTTTTACATTGTGAGTCACTTCAAATCTTTTCTTTAAGTAGACTGAATGAATAATTAAAAAAAATTAACAGTAAGGACATATATTTATCCAATGACATGAAACAAACATGGATAAATGCAATACCTTTGCAACCGGAGTATTTATGTAATCACAACTACACTTTTTCAACAGAATACTCCGTTAAAAGTGACATTTATAAGACAAAATTTACCATAGTGTTCATTTTGCATAAGAATGCACATTTTAATTTCATCTTTAACATTTATTAAAGCAATAATTCTTTAAAATATTTCTCACACAACAATTATGGAAATATTATCAAGTTTGAACATATTCTGAAAACCTTTTAATTTAAGGGAAGTGCCCACTGGCCTCAGCAATGATTATTCTATCTAACCAGGCACTTAAAAATGACAGGGTCAAAGTCTTCGATTTGACATTTAAACCCTTTGATGCCCTAAAACAAATTATTCATTATTTTCAAATCCAAAATAAAATAGCAAGGTCAACAAAGAGCATCCCCCACATTTATAACCTGAGCAAATCATTAAGCTTCTATAATTATCTTTGCCTTATCAAAGAGCACCCAACCTCCTACCCAGACCCACTGTGGTCATCTAGGTCATTATGTCCCTTTGCCATTTCTCAGAAAAATAAATAATCAAGAACTGTTGTCCCACTCCCAGACTTAAGGGAGGGGAGGAGAAAGGAAATAGCAAATGGCCAAACATTAAGAGAAAGAACAGGGTGAATGAACTCAGCAAAATTATGAAGTAAGTCCTTGATTGCTCTAACTCCCCTCCTTTCTTTCCCGTGTTGAAAGTCTATAATCTTGAAAGAATCTGTGTTCTGTTATACACATGAGGTACATTTCGAGTGTATTGACTATAGGATTCCAGAATGTGTGTGTATGGACAGCTTTTCAACCAACATTCCTGTTGCACTGGCAACCCCAACTATTTCAGCTCTCTGGAATCATCATTTGCTTTAATATTCAATGAAAATGGCTCATAACTCCATGTTGTTGACTGCTAGAAGTCAATCTAACAATCAGTATTTCTAAGGATGTCTCCATGTGGAGAGTGTATTTTCAAAGTACCTTATATTACCAGGGTCATTGGTTCACCTCATAGTGGCTGCTATCTCCTTTCTGCCCATGTTGCCACCCCCCACCCCCAAATATCTTCCCTTACTTTCCGAGGCAGCATTAATACAAATTGTTGTAGATAGAAAAATTTTACTAAAGGCTTGGTGTCATAATGAGATTAGAAGAGAAAATAAAGTCAGGTAAAAACTTGATATTATACATGAGTCATGTATACTGTAAGCTCCTTCAGCCATTTCCACCCCCATAAATTCCTCCTTTTTATTAATATATTTGATGAAATGTTGAAGTATTTCCTATCAAATAAATTAATAATAATAATGATAAAATTTTTATTATAGCAGATATTGCTGAGTATCTTTAAGAACTCCCTTATTTAATTCCCCAAATACACGGAGAGTCAATATCATCATTTTTTACTATGGCTGAGTAATAAACTAAAATTTATAGATGTTAATTAACTTCTCCAAGGTTAAAGCAGTAGTAAGTGATATGAGTCAGAATCTGAACTAAGGTTTCTCTGATGTAGATGTGCCCTTTAAAAAAAAAAAATTGGGACTGTGATTTGAGTAGCAGTGTACAGATTACAGAGGATAGATAATGAGCACCTTCACCATTTGACAAATTTGTTGAAGCAGAGAATAAATATAGTTGTTTAAATAGTAACTCAGGTCAGCTTCTCCCACTCTTGGGAAGAAGCAGGGCAGGAACCTCGGTTTTGTTACACTTTCGCAGAAAATGATGCCAATGATTTTAGCAGCAACGGCACCATTTGCAGAAAGATTTTGACGTAGAACCGTGGTTCTATCATTAGCCTTGTGACAACTACCTCCTGGTTACAGAGCAACACAGGCCTTGGAAGCAAACCTCACTGCTGGTAGACGGAGAAGACAGATCTCTTCTTTTGGCAAATATTATGACTTAATTGCATTTCTTTCTTTCTTATTTGAATCTGGCCACCAACACCAGAAAAAAACTGAGTTTACCTTAGAATTGTAAGTTGATTGTCACCTCTAATTTAGGGCAAAACTCTTTTTTTAAAGATTTTATTTATTAGAGAGAGACAGAGATGGAGACAAAGAGCATGAGTGGGAAGGAGAGGGAGAAGCAGGCTTCCCACCAGGAAGGGAGACTGATGCGGGGCTCGATCCCAAGACCCTGGGATCATGACCCTAGTGAAGGCAGATGCTTAACCGACTGAGCCACCCAGGCACCTGGGCAAATCTCTTTCTAACAAGGAAGCCGATGAGAGATGTGCTTGCCAACATTTACCAACTGGTTGAAGAGGGGAAGGTGGACTCCTCTGTATCATTCGGCAATTTCTGTGATGCAAATACTCTCAGGATGGCAAGATCCCAAGTTACCCTCATGAATCAATGAGAGCAGAGTTGGAAAGAGATGCACATGACCTGCACCCAAGAGCCTGTAAAAGTCTTCTCTGGAACACCACGGGAGGTCGGAGAAAGAATCGACATGCTCAAGGTCACATGCTAGTCTGGGATTAGTACTCAGGTGACCTGAACTCTAAACCAGGGCCCACTTCACACAGAAAGGTTCGCATTTTCAGGCTCACTTTTCCGATTGTGCCATTGGAGAAAGTCTAAGTGTTGGCACAGCGGGCTCGACGGCAGAGTGGGCAGGATGGTTGTTATCTCGGAGTCCCCGAGAGTTCAAGAATGGCCTGAAGGCCCGCTGGGGATTTGGGTGGCTCCTTACGTCGCTCATGGCTCCAGGTACCAGGTGATTTACTAGGTCAGAAAAACAAGTTGAGCTTTCCCTGGTGGTAGAGTCCAACAGCAAATCAGCTCCTTCCAGCAGGGAAAGCCGAAACGCAATCTAGTAAGAAGGCTGTGCTGGGCAGGACTGAGAACGACAGCACCGTATTCGGAGCAGGTCAGCACTGACCCCAGGTCCTGGCGGCACCACCTGCATACACTGTGCTATACTTTGCAAAGTTTAGTGTCTCCAGCCTATAAAACTATAAAATCAGAATATCCACTCTCTAGAGTCATGTGATCTTTAATGTGACCATGTCCCAGAGCACACTGCCTGACATATAGTAAATGCTCAGTAAGTGCGGAAACTGTTATTACCGCTCAACATCATATTTTTAAAGTGCTATTTGTAAAACAGTCCACTGGAACTCTTAAGAAGACGGCCATGGTACGCACGTTAAAAGAATATATATCAAGGAATAAAGTTAGTCTGAATATTTGTTTGCCCTCTAGTATTTTATCTGACTATACTTTTATCCTGGATCTTCTTCTGTTCAATTTTATTCAAAAGTTCCTTTATTGCAGTTTCAGTCCAAGCTGACAAGGCTTTAGTGTTAATTTGGAAATCACAATTTTCCTTTAAAGGTGTGTGATGTATTATGCATTACTTAGAACCCGGTAACCTTAGGTAAAGTCTTTGAAACCACCATTTATTTTCTTAGAGCAGACTCGCCATTATAGCTAAATGAATTGCTTAATCTTTTTTTAGTTTATTAAAATCACAATTAGACAGATTTTCAAGGTGCATTGTTTCTAACAAAGGCTTTATCTTCCTGGGCAAAACTCATGCATATTCAAAGGATTATGTTTCAGAAAGTGTCCCGGCTTAATACCGACTGATCTATTCCACCTAGGCGATGTAACAGAAGTCCAGAGGTTGCTGGGTTCATTAAAACGTTCAGTTTTTTCCTCTTCTTTACAGTTCACCAGATGGTAAATAAGAAAAAAAAATTTTTTTGATATGCACTAAAGATTATATAGAAGGTCTACCCTCTCGAATCTTTCATCTAGCAGGCTGTTAGGAAGGCTGTCCTAATTACACCTTCTTTATGTAAAAATGTCCAAGCATGTTGGAGTTTAGTTAAGTGATTCTGATGTTATTATAAGCTCAATAGGAGAAGCACTCCAGGGTGGTTGGCTACACGGCTCGGTCTGTCTGCTTAATTGCCTTGATTGCAGTACATTTTCTAAAGTAACAACAATCTAAGTAGAGCTGGTACTCCGGTAGAAGCTTTCGGCAAATGCTATGTTGTTGCCGCGCTTACGTGTTTGGGGACCAACTCGAAAGGAGTAATGACAGATGCTAACTCTTGGTACAGCTGGGGCTGAGGCCACGTGTGCCGGGGTTACGGGCATAGAATTTGAAGTTGGGCTCAATCATTCATAAGCTCTACAAGTAACTAAAATCCTCTGATTTCTTCTATTCCCTCTTCTGGCAACTATGACCAACCTGAATAATTTGCAAGTAGATTAGCATCCACCGAGTACCAACTAACTACAAAAGGACAATTGTCATTGGCAAGGCCACGGGACTCATTTGTTCTGATGTTATAACGTAACGAAATTGATTTTTAAAACGACACTATTTCTTAACTGGCATGACTTATCTACGCTTTTGGCATTATTCACATGTTTTTATATCTTTCTGATCTGGAAGGAACTTGAGGGTAGTAACCATTCCAGATTGCGCAATAAATATTTAATTGTTTATGCCATAGCATAAGACAGTTGGGTGGCTTTCTAGTGCTATTGTTGCATTTAAAGTTCATTCCACTTCTGATCCAGATAGAGCCATGGTGAATGAATGAGTGAGAGAGGGAGAGAGAGAGAGAGAGAGAGAGAGTCTACTGGGTAGGGGCAAGGAGGTAAATGGAGTATTTGAAGACGTAACACCTTTTAATCCCTTGCTGACTTTGTTATAATGCTCATTCAGTTATTTTAATTGCACACTTGCATATTAGCACTTTTTTCTGTATCTAGTATCCTTTTCCATCTTGCATGAAGTGCCAAGCCCTCGATCAACAGAATAAATAATTAATCTTTGAGTCAGAATCAGAGCATCTTAAGAAGAAAATGAGTAGAAATAATCTCGTTTTGCTTTCCTCAACTTACAGATATGGAAGCATGGCTCAAAAATATTAAGACACAACTAAAACCACACAGCCATTGATGGATGGCGGGAGCAATCAGCTCTAGGAGCAATTAGCTCTAGGAGCAATCCGCTCTGCACGTAATCAGCTCTAGAGGCAATCAGGTCTATAGGCCTTGCATCCTATTCCCTCCCTATAATATGATCACGGCTCTAGGAACACAGATTTTTTTGTTGTTGTTTTGAATGTCTGTTCCAAAGAGCACAATGGTTAACACAAGGCATCTGAGGACAGGTTGTGGATTGTGGAATTTCATTATTTTCAAAGAAAGATTCTTTAATGTGGACGGTTCCCTATTAGACACACGCTGCTGCGGTGCTCCTCTGCTTCTGAATTGACGCGCAGGCAGCAGTCCCCTCAGACGGAGAAGTGGCTGTAATCCTCAGCGGGCTGCTCTGCGTCTCTCCGGCTGCAGGTGTTAAGGTTCTCACCTGGAGGGTACCCAGGTGAACATCTGCCCCGACCTGTCAGAGCGCAGGGGGGACTCGTCGCCCACTGTTCTCATCCCCACAAAACAGCGTGAGATGCAGCAGCATGTTTTACACCTACATGAGATGAATACTTGAGCCCTAGAGCACTGCCTCTGCTTGTTTTCTTTTCCCTGCTTTACCTGACTGAATTAAAAAAAAAAAAAAAAAAGTTCATTTTTATTAGTGGTTTAGTGAAGGTCTCCTTCAGATTAATCAAACATCATAATGCACTTAAGCGAAACTTTAATTCAGAGGAAGCTACCTGGGTTGAATTCCTGGTGGGTTCCCTGCTGAGCAGGGAAAAAAACAAACAAACAAACAAAAACACGAGCAACTTGTTCAAACTGTCTCCCCCGTAATAAAAGAAAGCTCAAGTTTTCACCTTTCTCAGAGAGTTGTGTACTTGTTGAGATCTCCTTCCTCCTTCATTTGAACAATTATTCATGGAGTACATTTTCTCGGGGTGATCGCTGGGTCAGGAGTAGGGAGTTGGGAAAGTAATAATATGTATATGGCACTATAATCATGAAGACTTTTTCCCCCAAAAGATAGCATATTGAAATATAAATTAATATATAAAAAACTCAGTTGGCCCTGGCCAAATCAAGAATTTACAGGCATTTGGATATTTTCTTGCCTGATAAGCAAATGCCTTACAGTGTAACAAATTAATATTCAAAATTATGGCCCTACAGCGATAGAACATTCTGAAATGCTTTTTTTACGCAAAAGGCAGTTTTAGTGCTGTTAACTCCTTCATCTCCCTTAGCTGCTGCATCTGACAGGTTTTTACCCAGGTCTGGACATGAACAACGCTGTGCGGAGTTCTCACGGTGACCTTACCCATTCTCGTCTCGTGGCTGCCACTGATAGTTCTGACCCTTACTGTTGGGTTGATTTTTGAAAGACTTTCCCAGCTGACTCCACTGGCTCAAATCTTTCAGGACATAAACTATGATGCTCTCTGGTTATTCAGAAAAGAAATGTTGAGAATGCCACGTCACTGCCCAAAAACTTCCTACTATGCTGTCTAACAATGATAAAAGATTCAATAGAGTCACAGTCAAGACCCCCAGAATTCTCTCAGGTATACATGCCAGCGCCTGTCTCCTCAAACCCTGTATTTCAGGCGTACTCAAGAATTCCTTTATTCACTTATTCGATCATCTGTTAAATGCAAGTGATAATCAAACACCCGCATGTTCCTAGCTTTACCGCCTAGTAGACCTGACGTAGTTTTGGACTTGACCTTGTTTCAGTTACAGGGTCTTTATTTTTTTATTTTTTATTTATTTTTATTTTTTTATTTTTTATTTTTTTTTAGTTACAGGATCTTTAGGATGAGAATTACAGTTACTGCCACGTATCACGTGAGGATTAAATAGGATCATGTACCAGAACAGCAAGCATAGTTCCTGGCACATATAAACCACCCATTCATACATAGTCTTTATTGCCTTTATTATTGGAAATGAGCATAATCTTGTTATTTTACAAACAAGATGTGTTTAAATATGTCTATATTTGAAATTTGGTGATTTGTTTATTGCAGATAATTCCAGGATTTTCAGATAAATGGGACATCGCATTCACAGACATTTTGTTTATTGTTAAATAGCAATGATTTTGGCTTTGTTTATCCTCGTTTACGATGTTCATCTTAAGTCCTACAAGACAGCATCTGGGGCCAAATAGTTGCTTCAGTGACAGATGGACGGGTCTAAAAAGCAGCCACAGAATTATGAAAATGCAGAGAAAAAGAGACACATGTTGGACCAGGAATCAGAATTGCAGTCAATAGGCACTGAGAGAAGCAATGTGCATTGTCGGTGAAGAACCGAAAGGAATCAGAGATCTGGAAAATCAGGAGCAGAAAGGCAGCCACTATCTGGAGAAAGCCTCAGCCTGAGGATTCCAGATGTTTCACTGATGATATTTTGTCTAAATACATTGTTTGGATCCTTTGAGGTTCAAACCTTTCTCTCCTTAGGTTTCTCAAATATGGGAAGGGTCCCCAAAATAAGTATATATTAAGTATGTAAGTGTCCACCCCCCAGTATACAGCAGGCTGGACCACAAGTAAGCACCGAAGGGCAGACTGTCCTCAGGGGGTTAGCAGGCTCTGAGCTTCGCCCAGTAAGTGTTAACACTGATGATAAGCTAAACCAATAATATTCTCATTTTCAGCCAGTTCGAGTAAACAACGTGTAAAGAAACCAGGGTCAATCAAGAGAATAAGCAAAATGACAGTCAGAGAGAAGCAGTGAATGGAAACCGTGTGGCGGTGGAAGCTGAGGCAGCAAAGGGATCAGTGCGTGGGGGACACAGGTGCCCGGAGGGGGCACGGGGACCAGAGGGCACAGGGAACGTGGGAGCAAGACCCTCCAGCAGGGCGTCAGCTGCTGTGTCTTGGAGTAGAGTCTTCAGGTTCTGGAGTCTTCCACTTTCTTATGATTACTTGGCTCTCGTTTTTTTCTTTTCTTCTATGTGTGAGCTTTATTTATTTATTTATTTATTCATGAGAGACACAGAGAGGGGCAGGGACACAGGCAGAGGGAGAAGCAGGCTTCATGCAGGGAGCCCAATGTGGGACTAAGTCTGGGGACCCCAGGGTCACAACCTGGGCCACAGGCAAATGCTCAACCCCTGAGCCCCCCGGGTACCCCTAGGTGTGGCCTTTTCTAGGCCCCTGTTTCCTTATAGTGGACGGATTGCTCTTTCTGTAAACTTGCCCTCTCCCTGTCCACCCCCGAGATGCTGGGACTGGCGAGGTGACAAGGGCTGGCCCAGTGAGGGCGGGAGGGACAGTGCGCCTGTCTCACATGTGGATTTGAGGGTACCCGCATCTCTGTCTGCACCGCGGGGAGGGCCCTCTGCTGTCACGAGGGCACCGTGCCCCTGCAGCTGCTGTCTGTCCAGGGGAAGCCTCAGAACGGGGCAGGGGCCTCCACTGGACGGGACTGTGACCTGGGTCAGAGTCCTGACCAGGCCGCGCTCTAACGGGAGGAATGAATGGTTATTCTTGCACGCCACCGAGATGTTGTTATTGCTTGTGACAAAAATTCACAATGTGATTTATAATTTAAAAAGTCCTAAATGGCTCTTTCCCATTACTGCAGCCTGAGCAAGCATGAGCAACGAAGTGTCGAGCAGCACCCTGGATGGGGTGGTGCGGGGAGTCCTGGCCCAGACCCTTCCCGCACGAGTGCCAGGAGGTTTTGGAGATGGAGGAGCTGCACACCTGCCTGGAGAACTCCGACCTTCAGAAGGACAGACGCTTCCCGGGCACCTTACAGCTTGACTCCACTGCCCGCCCCAGGTTCTCCACACGTGCTTGGGGGACCAGCGGTGCTGTGATGAGGCCAAGGCTACAGCTCTTCCGCACATGGACATTGAGGAGCTGAAGAAACTCAACAAGAATAAAACATTAGTCAAGAAGCTGGCCAAGAAGGATGATGCTTCCTTTGGCTTCAGAATCTCTGCTCCAGCAGGTCCCAGGAATCCTGAGCCCAGGCCTGAATAAAGCTGGCAAGTTCCTTCCTTGCTGACCCCCCAGAGAGCACGGTGGCCAAGGTGGATGAAGTGAAGTCCATGATCAAATTCCAGGTGAAGCAGGTGTCGTGTCCGGCGGTGGCTGTTGGCCATGAGATGACAGACGATGAGCTCGAGTGCATGTACTTAGCCGCCAATCACTGTGTGAGGAGGATTAGGTATGTCTAGGCATCAAGAGCCCCAGGGGCGAGCCCCAGAGCCTGTACTGGGGCAGTTTAATAAACCCTAGTGCTACCAAAAAAAAAAAAAAAAAAAGTCCTACATAATGCTTCTTTGGGGTTTAAACTAAAAGTCAAAAATAGAAAACATGTGTTATGAACTCAGTGCATTAATGGCATGCTCTATGGAAGCGGAAGGGGTGGGGCACATAATCCAAAGCTCAGCAAGTTTAGGTTTCTACTGGATTTTCTTTCGCCATTCTTCTCTCCAGATTAAATTCCTCTATTTGAAATACCTAGAATGGTTTGTCTCTTCCTGACTGACCCTGACTGAACTGATATGCACTATTCTTGTCCCCACATTATAGAAAAATAATTTGATGATTGATCAAATTAGGAAAAGGGAAGTTAGTAGGTGGGAAGACAGAGGCTGTCTACTAGGCTTCCTTATTTGGAGAGGAGTGATTTCCAAAAATGTGGGATGGGGGCGCTCCAGGTGCACCTGCGCACCTGGACCTCCTCAAAACAAAACAAAACAAAGCAAAAAAACAAAAAACAAAATTGTGGGATGACTTCCTTGTCTTTGGAAAACAGCAGTAAGTCAGAGTAAAGTTCTCTACCTCACGCTTAACCAAATCCCTTTTTTCTTTTCTCTTTTCTTTTCTTTTCTTTTCTTTTCTTTTTTTTCTTTTCTTTTCTTTTCTTTCTTTTCTTCTCTTTTCTTTTCTTTTCTTTTTTTTCTTTCTTTCCTTTCTTTCTTTCCTTTCCTTTCCTTTCTTTTTTCTTCTTTTCTTTTCTTTTCTCTTTTCTTTTTTCTTTTTTTTTCTTTTCTTTTCTTTTCTTTTTTCTGTCCTGTTCTTTTCATCTCTTCTTTTTACGATGTGTGAGTACTGGTATCTCTGTTACAAAATGCCTTTTTTAAAAAGCAGTGTTGGATATGCTGACGATCACTACAGCTGGTAATTTCCCTAACTCTGATTTCTCTGAATTTAGAGAAAAAAAAAAAAAGAATAAATAAATTTCTCCCTGCTTATGAGTGAAATGAGGTTTACCCAGATCAGATTCTGGCCACCCTAACTAGTGGCACACATGATCCAGAAGCAGTTAATCCTTCACGCTAGCTAAATAGGTTCGGAGGTCTTGGAGGCAAAATAGTTACAGGGCAGGGCAGTGCTCAGCCTTTACAAAATTCATTTTAAAGTTAGTCAGCTTCTCTTTTGCATTTTAATGAGATGCAAGCAGTTGCAAAGAAAGGCATCCTGGGCTGCAGGAAAGGCCCTTCTCTTGTGCTAGGTTTTGGTGGGCAGCGCACCACCTAAAAAGCAAGTGAATATCGCACATATGGGAAGATCGGCAAACGATATCCCTGAAGTACGAAGAAGTGCTTCATTTGAGACTTGTTATGTTTCTTTAATTTTTTACTGATCATCTTACATATCAATTCATAACACTAAAGGTTTGAATCACCACAGGTTAGCATTTACTCATCCACTTACCTGGGGGAAATAATTTACTTTTGCAAATATTTCTGTTAATCTGTACAATGGAGAGGGACACTCCTCTTGCCTACATCTCACAGTTACAGATCAAACGGGGTATCACATAAGAAGAAGCGTTTTGAAAAGTGGCATGCAGATGTGAAAAAGTGTGTTCTAGTTGTCTAATCTACTAAAATGCCTGTTTTTTAAAAGATAGTTGTGTAATCTTTAACAGTCTTGATTGTACTGCGTGTAAACACCAGAGATGATAAAATGTCATATTGTTCAGTGTCCCCTAAAATAAATGCACAAAAGTGGGAATAGGGACGCAAACAATGACCATTATGACTGTGCCATAAGACACTCCTCAGAGCCCTTTTAAGCCACTAACAATGACAATTTAGCTTACATTGATTACCCCTATGGAGGGACGGGCAGCCTTCACGTGAGACTTGTGGTGCATGAAGTTAGCATGCAAGATTTTTTAAGATTAAAATTCTTTAGGATGATTTGACATATCCTTACTTATTTCCTAAAGAAGGTTCGGTTCCTCTGGAGATAGACTCTGACATGAAGATTAGTATGTAGGTCACGGGAGGTAGTGTTTTCTCACTTCCCCACAAACGTGGGGAGTAAAGGAATCAGGATTCAGGGCAGAACAAGGGTTGCACTGCACACTCAGACAAGGCCTTAGTCTTTACAGTAGAAAGCTGTGGGGCTGGGCTGTTCCTGCAGAATTACCCTGGATTGGAGCAAAGGGAGCCCAAGGGACTGAATGTGTCCCCGTATAATCCATATGTTGAAATCCTAACTCCCAATGTGATCATGTTAGGAGGTGGTGCCTTTGGGATGTAATTGGGTCATAAGGGTGAAGCCTTCATAAATGGGACTGGTGCCCTTATAAAAGAGACCCCAGAGAGCTCTCCAGCTCCCTTTCAGTCATGTGAGGACACAGCAGGAAGATGAGCTCCGAGAGCCAGGAAGCAGGCCCTTACCAGATAACCAATCTCCCTACATCGTCAGCTGGGACGTCTCAGCCTCCAAAACTGTGAGAACTTAATGTCTGTTGTTGAAGCCATCCCTCACAGTATGTTGTTAGAGCAGCTTGAACCGAGACGGGGAACAAAGATTTTATCTACTGCATCCAACAGTCATGAGATACAAGATGACCCTGGGCAAAAGGTATGACTTTGGGAAGATGCCACAAACTTGGATAAGTCATCTGGGAGCGATTTTTTGAAGGGACTTAGCTACAGGCTGTCAGTCAGCAATCTGCCATCAGCTGGTGGAAGCAGAGCTTCCGCGATGAGGGAAAGATCTAGACTATACATGAGAGCACCCATGCACTTCCTAAATGTCTTCAGATTTGCAACCACAACCAGAAAATTTGTTCTTAAGTGTTCATGTGGCAGAGATAATGTTGTATCTTTAAGAGAAGGAGAGAAGAAGGAGGAGAGGAAGAAGGATGATGGGAGGGAGGGAGGGAGGGAGGGAGGGAGGGAAGAAAGAGGGAAGGAAGGAAGGAAGGAAGGAAGGAAGGAAGGAAGGAAGGGAAGGAAGGATCATACACCAACTTGTAATATTTGCCAACTCACCAACATCAGGGCTAGGAAACTGTTTACATCTTAGAATGTCAAAGAATTTCAGTTAGTTAATTATGCTGCAGGTGGGCAGATGTATCTAGGAGTAGATATTTGCAGATGCAAATTGTGAATTTTGCATGTGTAAAGGTAAATAGCCAAAATGATTATTAAAGCACAGTGGAAAATAAAATGATATATAAAATGCAAATGTGCAGCGACAAACACGGGAAGGCATTTTGCTTGTGAACTTTGACTTCCAGGAGCCGAACGTTTCTGTCCTTCCTTCATTGCTCTGTTATTTGCCATAATGAGACAGACTCTCAGAGTGCAGCCTCTGCGGCCTGCCAAGGACAGTCACTTATCCAGGTCTCAGGGTTAACATTTTATAGAGTACCCCTTGAAAGCAGGCATCACCCTCTACATGCAACAGGACTAAGGTGAGTGTCAAGTGATATCAACCCTACTATTTTCTTATCGTCCCATTTCAGATTTGATTAAACAAGTCTGATTTTCTTTGTAGTGTCAAGGGCTTTGTTAGAGTAGAACAATGGGTTCCCCCAAAATAATAATGTCTCATTTATTTGTCTTTAATCTGCTCAAGAATCCTCTTTGACTATCCAGAATGCAATACATTAATCCTAAATGCAGCTTCACTTCCCCCAATGGCCCTACGAACGTGTCTCCCGCTGTGTGTCGTCAGCCTTGCACACCAATTTTGTCAGTTGTGTTCCCATCCGTTTCTGTGTAAGAGACCCACCTATTCTCACACCGTTTTTCCCCACTTTCCTACCCCTCACTCTGAGCATCCTTGTTCTTCTTCCCTTCAATCAATGCCCTTCATTTATTCAACCATTCATTACAAAAAAAGTTATCACTGCATGCCTACGTGCTCCCAGGCAACCTGTTGGTTGTAGACTCCTAGTAATGAATGCAGCATGATTCGCTTTCTCAATTTTGGTGGGAGGCAGATCTCTGTATCAATCAAGAAAACATTTAACCAGGGTCTTAGCCTTTGGGGAGGAGTGTGTCTAATGGAAGACTAAGAGTGTGCAATCCAGTAGAGAGAGGAATATACATAAAGGCTTCATGACATTAAAAATAGGGCAATTTCAGAGAACTCTGAATGTTCACTGTAACAATAGCACAGAGGGCAAGGGAAGGCAGAGATGGGGATGAAGAGGTAGTCAAGGCCCAGACAGTAACGTCTTTATTGAAGCAAACTCTACATGCCCTAATCCCAATCTGAATATACGAAACTGCCAGTTTATATCGCTACCTCAACCCTCTGTTTTCTTGTAGCACCAGGTACATAAACTACATATGAAGATATGACATTGTGATCAAATTGTGTTTGTATTTTTGCTTTGTTTGTGGATAGTGTATATTTCCTCAATTACTTACAGTTGATACCAGACTAGCAGATTATATATATATATATATATATTAAAAATCAGAGTTTGGCCAAATCAAATTGAACTGAACTGAAACAACCAACCAGTTCTGGAAAAAAAAAAAAAAAAAAGGAGGTATCATACAATCTGTTCCTTCATTTTGTTGATGGAATGGAAATATCTCAATCCAGAAACCTGGAATACCTACCTAATCCATTAAAATTGAAAGGCTGGGTTTGAACTTGGAAA
Organism: Canis aureus; assembly: GCF_053574225.1. Classification (NCBI taxonomy): domain Eukaryota; kingdom Metazoa; phylum Chordata; class Mammalia; order Carnivora; family Canidae; genus Canis; species Canis aureus. Next base: position 2,941,856 of record NC_135613.1, read on the forward strand.
AGACACACGGAGGCAACTCTACAGGTGGAAGGAGACTCAAGGCCTGCTTGCTGTAAGTGATTGATGTATGAGTGAACATCTGAGAGTAAAATTAGAGGCTTGGGCTCCAAAGGAAAAGCATCTATCAGCAGAAGCTCTTATGCATTTTAACATGCAATCTGGAATGATTCGTTTCTTAGGTTTAATGTGGGAGGAGGCTGCCTCTTTAAGAGCACTGGGAACTGGAACATCATACAAGGCTCTTTGTGATGGGCCTTCTCGCTCAGTGCTACAGGCACAATAAATGCCCTTCAAAACAGCCAAGCTGTTATTAGAAGTCGTCTTAAATTGTATTCAAAACCAGTTTTCTCCTGCCCTCCTGGATGAAGGGCAAAACAGCCAGAATGAAAGCTGTTGAGATACACAATCCTATGGATTCTTAAAAACTGCCCACTTCCAGACCCAACATGCTGCTATTCTCAACATGAGGAAACTTGAACAGATTTGCCACTCTACTAAAATATACCCTTCGTAAGGATGAAAATAATGCCTTATTTTTTGTTAAATCAAAATTGCTCATGGTAAATTTAAAAAAAAAAAGCAGTAATTTTTACCCCCTGCAAATTATCACAAATTAAATAGTAAGAAATTCAAAGCTTTTCAGATCAGTAATTGGAAGACCTATATAGGGAAGGGCAGAGGGAGAGAATCTGAAAGTAGACTTCCCACTGAGTGCAGAGCCTAACAGGAGGTTCGACTCCACAACCCATGAGATCATAACCTGAGCTGAAACCAAGGATCAGACACTGACCAAATGAGCTGCCCGTGCACCCTGGAAGGCTTATATGTTGAATTCACTACTCTGGTCTCATGACAGAGTTGAAACATAGGCAAGTAATCTTTAGATTGACCATTACCTTCAGAAAAGAAAAATAAAGTCCATAAAATATAATAACTTGCTCAAGTTAACATGGGTATATGTCATTATTGGAACTCCAAGTTAGCTTATAAAAAAGATTTATTCATTTCAGAGATAGAAGAGCATGAGCAGGGGCAGGGAGAGAGAGAGAGGGAGAGAAGTAGAGTCCCTGCCGAGTGTGGAGCCCAACATGGGGCTCAATCTCACAACCTTGAGATCATGACCTGAGCTGAAATCAAGAGTCTAATGCTTAATCAACAGAGCCACCCAGATGCCCCATGGATTTCCATATTAGTTTTGTGTTTGCGTTTATGTGTTTGAGTACGTATGTATATATCTATATCCACCACCTATAATTATGCTTTCTTTTACCCACTCATGCCAATTCCCAAAAAAGCAGTCTGAAACAATCTGATTTTTTTTTAAAGTGTGAAAATATTTTTACATAGAATGTCAGGTTTTGATGAAATAGGCAATAGCTTGACCCCAAATTATGGGATCATTTACTCCGCCAGTTGGCATAGGCTTTACGGGGATGATATCAATCTTTGTCCCTAATAACGACATCTAGCAGGAAGATAGTTTTAACCTCTTTTTTTTCCTTTCTGATAAGAAAAAAAAATGTGGTTTAGACAGTTTAAATGGTTTTGCTAAGGCTACAGGCTGGTATATGGCAAAGACATGTGGAAACCCTACCCTACGTGCTTAACCACAGAACTCCCACATAGTAATCAATATGAGCAACAAGATGCGAAAGGTGCCTTAACAGAGGAAACAGTGGGATCTATGGTACTTGGAATGGATCCAGCCTGACATTCAAGAGAGGCTTGCTTGAGGAGAGGATTCTAGGAAGTCAAGGGAAGGTATGTTATAAATAGGGGAGTTAAGTTCCCTTGTGTGGTCTATAAGGATCATTCCATATGGCCTTGGAAGTTACAGTTGGAGAGGCATATGAAATTGAAGGATTTATTATACTCACAAATCCTAGGAGAGGGGGAGGCATGACACTCCACACAGGGGGCCATAGTGGAGGAGCAGAGCACCAAGGAAGCAGGATTAACCAAGCACATGGCTAACCCCAAGCAAGGGCCTTTATGGGAGATGAGAGGAGGATACACACGTCCAAGGCATGGGGGGATTTCACCGGTTTTTTGAGTGCCACTGGGCCATAGTCAAGGGAGGGCAAGAAGGAAATTTGTGGGAGGGGCCAGTCTTATCACACTGGTGCACCTAGGCCGCTGGGGCATGATTCTCACATCCTGTTTGTGGGGACGTTGCATCAGGAAAATATGAATTTTAAAAATGTATAACATAGAAGGATTTTTCCAGAAGAGAGGCTTGTGCATCGAAACAGAGATGCAGGAGAGAAAAGTGAATTTGAGAAATTGAAAAGCGTTCCTTGTGGTGAGAGTATAGCTGTTGGTAATTCAGGGTAATGCAACAGAAATTGGGATGAAAGGTAGGCGGAGGCCAAATTATGAAGAACTAAGATTTCGATTTTCTTACAAAGTCTATGAAGGTTAGTGAATAGCTCTAAACAGGTGTGTTGCACCTGCCTGTGATTTGGGAAGATCATGGCAGCAGCACCGTGGAGGGTGGAGTGGAGGGGTGAGGATGAGCAGAGTCATTATCACTAATCACCACCCAGTAGGACTTGTCCGCTCCGCTTGCATGGGGGCCCAGGTCAGCTGGTGGGGTTGTGCGGAGACACCTGACAGCCTGATAGCTGTGGCAAATACTTTGGCCAGATCTGTGGTGCCACAGTCTATTTATTTTTCATTTTTAGACATTCCCAGGAGACTGGCTTAACACTGGGGAAATCTGACTCAACACAAAATATTCTGTCAAATTTATTTTTCACTTGGGTTTACAAGAAATTGAGTTAGTAAGCAAGATGCCATGGATTGCAATTTGAATTTGAACAGAAAACAGATTTTTTTTTTTTGGTAAATGTTACTTATCCTTGCAATGGAATATATCAAATTTCAAATAACAAATAATATTTTGTTGCAGTCTCTCTCCTTGGCAATGTTGTGGTCTCTCTATTTTTCATCACTATAATTAGTCTTTCATCTTAAACACAGTGATAATTCGTTGCATGATATTCAGTCAGAAGTTTTGTTGTTGTTGATAAGTTGAAGCTTATCATAAGGAAAAAACGGGGGAAGGTCTAATTTGCCAGAAGAGAACAGAATATAAAAATAACATTATCCATTCAGTTGGATTGAAATCTTGGCAGCTGCTCTTCAAAATGTTGCTGACATGGTTTATATTATATTAAAATTCAGAATTACTGCATTTTCATCAGTTTCTCTGTCTGCAGCTGGCATATCATGTTGTCAGCATCTTGAGATTTACAAGACTGTGTACATTGTAGGAATGTTCCTTTAAATGGACATTTTCGTAAGCATGTTTGCTAATTGATATGCTATGGTGTCTTAAAGTGTAAACATATGTTACGAAAGTCGTACTGCCCTAAAGTGTAAGCGGAATACACAAGTTGGGGTTTCTTCCATTTTCATCAGGTTTGCTTAAAAACAAAAGAATTCTGGGAAGATTTTTAGCATATCTTTTAATTCTTAAAGGCATTGGTTATTTCAAAGAGGAAAGTTGTTAAAAGATAAACTTGGAATGACGGATGCATCCAAAAATCTAAATTATTTTAAAATGGGTTTACAGAATTTGTGATACTCAGAAAAAAAAAAATGTTACCAAATAAAACATTTGCAATCTGCAATAGTGTAATAATATATGGTGCCATTTTAATAGAATTATTAGTCCCACATTAAATACATAAACTGCTACTAATAGCATAATAATTATAGTTTGGAGAACATTGAATTCTAATAGATTGTGGGGTTCTTTTTCTGTGCATAATTCAGAGTTCTTTGGAAACTATAATCAATTCTAAGAACTCGACAACTTCAGAAGGCTTTCGATAATGTTAAAATATGTATGCTTACACGTGGATCCTGCAGATATTTATAAGCACTTATGTGGTTATGATGATAAAACTAAATTAACATATTCATATTGACTTTAGAGGATCCTTAAAAATTGGATTTGAGGCTAAATAAGGCTGAATGTCTTTGTAGATTGAAAGTGCTTGAAGGAACCTTGTACCTGAAGAGCACAGCAGATGAATTTTTGGATTTGGAAAATAATAGTTCTGACTTTTCAGAATGTCCACTTAGAATGCACACGTGAAAGATCTAGAAACACTGACGAAGTGCAAACCGTGTCCCCCGGAAAGGAGGTCTTGCATGGACAGAGCCAGAATGTGCAGAGCCAGGATTCGAGCAGGAGACTAAGTGATGCTCTACTCTTATGTCAAAACCGTCTGCCTCTTATCTTAAAAAACACACACACTCACACACACACACACACACACACGCCAATGGTGGCTTTTTGCACAATTGCCTAAGGACATGATATTAAATTAGCTTCTTTATTTATTATTTAAGCCAGCAACTGCCTAATCTCTCATTATGACTTCAGAAGGAGCCCATTAATATTTCTACCACTGGTAAGCAGAACTAGTGGGATGAACTGGAGAAGCCAGGTGCACATCTCCGATAGCTCCAAGTCCATTTTGCCATGAATACAAAATGAGTCTGTGGAATCAAGATGTTGATTGAAACTTTGCAATAGCTAAAATTTCCTTTTTTTTTTTTTACCTCCCCTCAGCGAAACTGCAGTAATTGCATTTCAATAGAATTGATATCATTAATTTATAATTATTACTTTCTTTAGTTGGAAAATATGAATGTGAAAGTTTTGGCCAAAGCACAGTCTCAGGAGGGAAATTAGAACTCTCAGTAATCAATAGCGGTGGGGCCCTCGGAGTCTCTCCTCGGTTTTCATTAGCTGGAAGGAGAGCACACTTAAAGAAATGCTAACAAGTATCGATGTTTAAATTTGATTTATCAATGCTATTTAAATGTATATCTGCACTGTGCCGAGTTTATTTTTCTACATTAAAGATTATTCAGTGATATCTCCTGGGTTAAGACAACTTCTAAACAAGATAAAGCACCCTGTGAATTAATTTATTTCAGAGAAACAAGAAAACGTAATTTGTGTCTTCTTTTCATTAAATTATCCTTTAGTATATTGATTTAACGGGAACCAAAAACTTATTTAGCCGAGGAAACAGAACGTAGACACAGCACCCTGTCACTTGGTACTCTTTTCCACCAAGGGAAGAATGCAGGTGTCTGTGAGCCTGTGTGCGTGTGCGCGTGCACCCCTGAGAGCCTTTCTCCGTGTGTTCAGGGCATTACAGGTGCTGTCTTTTAAGAGGAAAACACCGTTCAGGTCCCTTCAGAAAGGACAAAACAAGCACAATCCCTTAATGCCTGCACATGACTCCACAATCTCGACTGTACTCTGCATAGACAATGCGATTACTGTGATGATGCCATCAACTCAAATAATACAGATGAAGTCACCGTTTGCGAGTCACAGGTGTGCAGACACCCCAAGGGACCACCTGAGCAACAAAGAATGGCAATCTTTCCGACCCTTTATCATTTTTTAAAAAATTTTTATTTATTTATGATAGTCACAGAGAGAGAGAGAGAGAGGCAGAGACACAGGCAGAGGGAGAAGCAGGCTCCATGCACCGGGAGCCCGACATGGGATTCGATCCCGGGTCTCCAGGATCGCGCCCTGGGCCATTTAGATAAATGGCTCAGCACACGGTGAGAGAATTTCATCCGAGCCCAACTTAACATACATGGTAAGAAGCACCGTTTCTTTTGTCTGGCTGTGCGCACGAAGACTTTAGTAACCTGTTAGCTTCATCTGGGCCAAAAAGATGTAAACTGCTATTTATTCGGGGAATGTTCAGTCTTGTGAACCTGAATAGGTGAGCAATTATTAAATTTGGTCTCTTAAGGGCACTTAAATTCTGATAGGAGCGCAGAGACTGAGCTTGTATAAGCTATCATTACGTGCTGAAAAACTAACCTCTGTAATTAACTCGCAATATTGTACGTAGGGCTCCAGTTACGGCGAAATCCAATTTTCCATAGTATACACACCAGGCAGCTTTGCTGAATATTAGATTTTAATGAGATTTATGACCTTATTCATAATTTAATCTTTAAGTTAGGAGAGTTTTGGTTAAAGTTCAAAGCAGTATCTTGAAGCATGAAAATAAAATCTACACCAAGCCTGGCCTGGTACACTTTAGAAGGAATTCTGAAACCCAGAAGGACTCATCTAGTCTCAGGGCAACCCGTGGAAACTCCCCTGGCTTTAACACAGGAGAAGGCCACGGTGACAATACAGAGGCAGGCCACGTGCGTCCTCGATTTCGGGACAAGCATTTTTGACTCTGCCCCTCTCGTTGGTTATCTGGCAGCTTTAGTTTATGGCAAAATCTAGTCCAGCACACCTGAAGTTTCGGTGTGCTCAGAACTCACCCGGGAGTCTTGTCAAAATCCAGACTGTAGCTCACTGGATCTGGATGTGGTCGGAGACTCACGGTCTGAATTCCTAGTGAGTGATGCAGGCGTTGCCCAACCCAGGACCACGCTCTGAACAGCACAGGTCTCCACTCTGCTGGAGACTGCTCATATTTTTCCCCCTTCTCATCTTTCAGATGAAGAAAATGAGGCTCGAAGATGGGAAATGTATCTCCTGAGAACAGTGATTCTTAAGCAGTGATGATGATCGGAATCACCTGAGGAATCTGTAGACATGAAGGAACCTGGGCCCCACCCTAGACCAGTTGAGCCAGAACCCTGGGACACTGGTGCTTTTGCAAGTCCTCTTCTGCAGCCCTGCTAGGTCTTACGGTCCATTAGCAGAAGGGCCGAGTGTAGCCGAGCCTGGCTGACTGGCAGACGAGCTGATTGATTCATTGACTGATTTCTGCTTACACTGAGTTGAGCTGGGCCCCAGATGCTACTGAATCCCTTCAGCACACACAGCCCTCTACTAGTCAGGTCCAATAGTAAATGTTCCCAACCAGGAAGGCCTCCCCTGGCCATGACACCTAAAGGGCTCCTCCTGTCTCATCTGGCCACCACATCTCCCTGCCTTTTTTTCTTTTTTTTTTTTTCTTCCTTCAAATGCATTATCACTAATGGGAACTGGGTGATTTTATCTGTTTCTTTCCATTAGAATGCAACTTCCACGAAAGCAGAGACTTTGCTTTTCCTGTAACTTCCATGTCCTCCCCTTTGTAAGCCCAGAGTAAAATAAATTTAAGGGAAAATAAGACAGCTTAGTAGCTGCGAGCATGCACTTTGAATACAGGTAAACTGGCCGTGTTTCCCTGAACATGTGACTCCCGTTCCACGAAGGCTTAATCTCCACCTGGGGAAAGAGAGAGAAGCATCTGCTTCATAGACTTTTTGTGATATTAAATGGGATGATTCACGCCCGGTACTTAACCTTGTGTCTGACATGGAGAAAACAATCAGTAAACAACATGATTACAATATGATTTAATGACCAAAAAAAAAAAAAAAAATTGCTGGGAGTTAGATGTTATGATTGTCATTTAACAAGTGGGGAAATAGACACATTAAGGAGAGCTCATTTGCCCAAGATCACACTGTGGTTTCTGAGAAGGCTGGTCTAGAATCTAAATGCTCATATGCCCCCCTCAGTGCCCGTCACCCATTGTTATTCTGTATGTTGGCAAACTGAACACCAATAAGAAATAAATTTATTATTAAAAAATAAAAAAATAAATGTTCATATGCTCAAAGCTTTGTGAAAGACCCTTTCCCATTTGTTGTCAGGTGGAACAGCTACCTTTAACTCCTAACCCAGTGCTCTTTAGATATACCACTGTGCAGCCTGATCGGTGGTACCAGACACAGCTCTTCTCCGGGGACGCTCATCAGGGAATTCATCAGCATGTGCCCAATTCCAGGACTTAGTGGCGAAGCCAAGGGTTTGAATGTGCCAGCAACACTACTGGCTGCCATGTGTTCCCCTCCTGCCATGTATCAAGTGCCCATTCATCCTCACAGAACCTCTGTGATATAAGCACAGCCACTCCCAATGTATAGATGAAGATCTTAGATGTCAGGGGAGGGAGGTGAAGCAGCCAGGTTACCACAGCTTCCAAGACCAGAAGTAGGACTGGAACTCACAGCTGTGAAGAGTAACAATGATCGGTGGAATCGGGATGGGATTATTACCTTTCGTGGGTGGCCAGTGGTCCCCTCTTTCTGAGATTGCAAACATAGTGGAATGACTTTTTTATTTTTTTCCTTGTACTTTGAGGTCCTCCCACTTTCTGTGAAGGAGCTTGGCTCACAACGAAAATCTTATAAAATATAATTGTTTCCTAAATAGAAAGCAAGGAAGGGGAGGAGCTGAGGATTATCTGTGAGAGCCCATCTGTGTGTGCGTGTGTGTGCGTACACGGAGTTCACACCAGTGTCGGCCCCCGAAGACAGACAACGTAGAAGACGGACTTCTCAGGCTTGAGAATCACCCCCTTTGACTCAGGTTAAGGAGTGAGATTTAACTGAACTGTGTCTGCTGTAAAGATGAACAGACGCGTGCTGCAGCAGAGGGGGGACCAGAGGGAAGTACGTCCAGTGTCCTGAGGCTCTTTGGGAAGGTCTGACAGGGGAAGAGACATTTCAGCTGCCTTTGAAGTCTGCAGTAGGCAAAACTCATTTTCAGGGTATCTGTGTTAGGAAAAAAAAAAAAAAAACAACGTGCAAAATCATGGACTATGAAAGAGTCTGGCGTGTTTGGGGAATGGTAAGAAATAGTCTGTGGCTCGAGCAGAGGGTACGTGGGGGGCGTGCATAAAAATGAAAGAAAATTTAGAATTTTATCAATAGCATACTTTTTTAAGTTAAAAATAATTCCCACTGCAAACTCGTAAGTGAGATGCTTTCTCCCCTTTCCTCCTGCCATTGAACAGCAGGAAGGCACCACAGGAAATATGTTTCCAGTTCTGCATGCATAGGTAAACGGAACTCCAGTTTTGAGAGCTGCTAATATGGCAACATTTTATAATGTCTTAAAAGATTTTTTTAAATTTATTTTTCATATGTAAGGGATTGACATTTTCCCCTTTTCTTTGCTTTCTGCTTGCTACTCTGTAAGTATTTACCCAGGCTCGCTTACAGGTTCGAAGAATCAGTTTACATATGTCCAAGAAAGAATACAAAGATTTGTTAAGTTCCTGAAGGAGAACATAATAAAAATCCCACCTTCCTCCCAGAAGTTGAGAAAGTCTGCAGCTTGCAGAGGGCTGAGATTTCTAGTGTGCCCAAGGGGCCCCCTCACTCTACCCCGAAACCAGAGTAGGCCCCTGATGCATCCTATTCCTGAAATAAGCCTGACGTGTAACAGGATGTCCCTTCTCCCCTGTGGCTGGGTTCTGCACTGAGTCCTGCTGCTATGCCAGAGCAATGTGGGGGTTCGGGGGTGAGCCGCATTGTTTTCTCCAACCTAAAATAATTTTCTTTAGTATCAGAAATATTAAGATTTTATTTTATTTTATTTTTTATTTTATTTTTTATTTTTTTCATGATAGACATAGAAAGAGAGAGAGAGAGGCAGAGACACAGGCAGAGGGAGAAGCAGGCTCCATGCAGGGAGCCTGACGTTGGACTCAATCCCGGGACTCCAGGATCATGCCCTGGGCCAAAGGCAGGCGCTAAACTGCTGAGCCACCCAGGGATCCTCAGAAATATTAAGATTTTAATACGCTGTTTTTTACTGAGTGACTTCAAGAAGCCGGGTTAACCACTCTGGACTGTGACTTCATTTTCTACCCTAAATTAGGATATGATTATATTTCTTGCAAGATAGCTGATAGAGGTAGATCAATAGATCCATCAATCTGACTACTATGGTCTAATATGCAGTACAAGTCAAAGAATAAGGTATACGATTAAAGGTAATATGAGGAAAATATATGGATAATCATGAGAGGGAAGGGGGAGGGTGCAATGGTAAAGAAGGAAAAGAGATGGATAAAAAGATCAGTATTTATTAATGTACTAGGACATGAACTTATACTTTGATGAATCACTGTATAAACTGGACTTCTGTCTTGGTTTCAGAGTCTGCGGAGCCCCCAAGAGTCCTGTCCTGAAAACCAGAATGTGCACATCGCCCTCCCCCTGCCCCCTGCCAACAACCCATTCTCTTCTTCTCAAGAGTCAGACTCCCACCGCTGGGCCCGTAAATACTGGTTGGACAATATAGATCCTCTTCACAAAGGCTTCTGAAAGACATAAATCACTTATCAAACCACTTTTTTTTTTATGTTAGGTATTATTTTAAGCCTATCATACATAGAAATGAATCATCCAAATGTTGCAACAAATTTGCAATCTACCCAACATATGAGCCAAACAAAGGGGACTCCTTTGGTGTGCAAATCTATCACACCAAGGAAGTTAACATCCTTTCGTTTTATGGATCCTTCCATTTCCTTTCTGCACTTTTTTTCTGGTACTGAATGTTATGTCTTTTAAAATAATCATACAGGGCAGCCCAGGTGGCTCAGTGGTTTAGCGTCGCCTTCACCCCAGGGTGTGATCCTGGAGACCCGGGATTGAGTCTGACGTTGTGCTCCCTGCATGGAGCCTGCTTCTCCCTCTGCCTGTGTCTTGGCCTCTCTCTCTCTCTCTGTGTCTTTCATAAATAAATAAAATCTTTAAAAAAATAACATAATCATACATGCATAGGTAGCCATACATGCACACACACACATACATACATATGAAGATGTGCTAATTCTTTGCTGAATGCATTGCAAATATTTTTTTCTCATTTCAAATGATAGATTTGAGAAGGAAGGATATTAAGAGGTTTTCTAAAAGTTACAGGGTTGACAAATGAAGTGAAGTGATGAGTCTAGGAAGAGAAGTTCAAGGCAACGGACTAATGTACAGCCCTTGAGGTGCCCCCTTGCCGCCCACGGGCCAGCCTGATCTCAGGGCACCCTGTGCTGCCATAGTGTATTCTTTCAACAGCATTGGAAAGGGGAATCATCCCTCTCAAAAATAAATACATGAAAGAGGCATTTATCTAATTTACGTCAACACAAGAAAATTTAAAACCCCTCACAGTAGTTTCAGGCACTACCTCAGCTTATGACGGATAATCAGTTTTACAGACCAGGGTTCTATGTGAGTATATTCATTTTGGGAGTGGGAAACACCGTGTCGACAACGACTTTACTCAAGCACCAAACTTCTGCTTTGAAGTTTTGTCTTGATTAATTTTGTTTTCAATTTTATTCATTTTACTCTTGGGCATTAGAGTAATGCATTTTCATTTTAGAAATCTTAGGAAAAAAAATCTTAGAAAGCAGATAATACACAAATATAAAAATACTTATAATACTGCCAGCCAGAACCATTCACTGTAAACCTTGTTTACATTTAGGATATATTCTGTTTCTTTTCATTTTTAACAAACAAAATACAATTCATAAAGACAAGCTGCAATAAATGCAAAACCATAAAACTCCTGAGGGCTCCCTACACTTTCATGGCCACAGCTAATGGGGCAGGCATGGTGGGAGAACGGGGAATAGATCATCCAATACAGCACACCATCCAGCCTAAACTGCTCAGTTTATTGTTCCCTGTCTGATCACTTCAACAGTTATGGAAATTTCTCTACCCCAAAGCTCCATTTCAGTATATTACATTATTGTTTGCCTGCTGAAGGAGTTGTCCTTTTCCAGCAATCTAAAATCATGATACACAGAGCTCAGATTGGTAGACAGATTTGGGGAGGCCCCAAAGTACCTTAACAGGAATGATGAGAATTATATCCCACCAGAGTGGGGTAGCGTTTAGAGATGACTGGTTTAGAAGCTGTTTGGTGACATCATCCATCCACGGGCCAAGGAAATGGTCTTAAGCCAAATGGAGCCCACACGAAATGGCTGCTCAGTATTGGAAAAGTAAAATAAATAAAGCTGAATCCACTCAGCAAGGGATAGAGATGACAAGACCATATGATTAGATTCCTTCCTGTGTTCATAACTGCAAGTTCTTGGAAAACAGAGATCCTTTTAACGTTTTTCTTGGGAATTTGTCACAAGCATCACTTCCCAGATATACTTGTCCAGGCTGCTTGGGTAGCTTTCAGTTGTCCTGCATAATAGTCTGGACCTCTTCTCAGGCAATACAGAAAAAGGGAGACACCGGCCCTCTGATGCTGTATTTAGTTCTGAACCACCGTCCCTGTATGATTTCTTTCATCCCATTCTCTCCTGCTTCTCAGTAAATCCTGCGACTGGCCTAAAAGGAAGATATCTAGCATACCACCTTCCAACGTGGTGTTTAGAATGTCTTTCTGCAAATGTTAGATACCTCTTTATCCATAACCTAGGCTTTCCTGTTACATCAGGTTTTCTAGGGGATATATATATATACATATCACACAGACACACACACAGACACACACGCTACCTTATTCTCTTCAGTCTTGGGACTTCTGATATCTTGACCCCAGCACCATGGACAGCACCCCCCAGTGACCACACAGTTTCTGGCAATAACAACCAGACATGAATATTCATGTCACAGAAACGTAAGGATATATATAGTAATGAACTACAGATACATTTGGCTGCAATACCAACTCTCTTTAAATTCTTAATAAGTTATATGTAGTAACAGCAAATTTGTTAGAATAATTCACAAATGTGCCAACAGAGGAGAAAAATGAAATTCTGTTAACTATTAGCAAGATCATTGGATGCATTCACATCTGATAGCTGGGCTGAGCTATATAACAGTCACAAAGAGAGCATAAATTAATTACCTATCTTTCTGCATATTAGACTTAATAAGGTATATGCAGAGACTCATGCTGAAAATCCCCGCTTCTCACAATTCATAGAAAGAGTGATTATCACCCAAGAAGACATCACAAGAGAGGTAATTTTATAAGGGTAGAACTAGCTATAATGAGACGGAGACCCCCCTCTATCAATCGGAGCATCTACTCCTAGCAGTGGTTTTCTTAGACTTGAGGATCCTCATTATTTTTATAGAAATCATCATTGTTTGCACAACTTTTACAGAAGAAACAAATAAACTTTGAGATTCCTTTGGAGTTTATGGTGCAAAGAAGCAGGATGTGAAAGTTGTGTGTGTTTGTTTGCAAGGGATGAAACTCGCATTATGTAGGTGCTACTGACAAAGTATTTTGGAAGTGGGAAGTGTCACAAATAAGTAAAACTAAGAGGAAATCAAGACAAGAAATATGAAAAAAAAAAGTTGCAAACAGGTCCATGTATTTTATTTGTCCATAAGTAAGACCCATAACAAATAATAACATACTTAATCAGGATAAGAATGTTCAAAGCAAAAAAAAAAAAAAAAAAAAAAGAAAAAAGTTCAAAGCAGATGGCTATAGATTGTAATTTAAAGATTTTGATTTTTTTTTCAATTTTTCAAAAAAGATTTATTTATTTGAGAGAGAGAGAGAGAGAGAGAGAGCACATGTGAGCAAGGGAAGAGACAGAGGGAAAGCAAGAAAGAGAATCCTCGAGCAGACTCCCTCCTGAACTAGGAACCTGATGACAAGGGTCTCAATCCTAGGACCCTGAGATCATGACCTGAGCCAAAATCAAGAGTCAGATGTTAACTGACTGAGCCACCCAGGTGCCCAGATTTTTCTCAGTTTTTTAATTGAGATGGGAATAAAAACTTGACTTAAACTTAAAATACTGTTATCCGAAATGCAAGGTTTTGCCCTTTCTGGGCAATAGAAGGTTGTAGAGATTACAAAGTAGGAAAGAACTTGAGGAATACGCTTCTTCAACAGTTCAAAGTCCAAGTCTTTGATCACACATCAACAGATAATAGTGGTTGGGGGAAGTGAAAAAAGCACTCTTCCAGGAATGAAAAAATAGGGTACTAGGTTGGCTACATAATGTTGGGCTTTAAATTACTTATCTGAAGATAAAAATTGGACAACAAAACAGCTTTCCAGCGGTAGACAGATTCTTGAAAATTCTTTTTACCTTTCCGTCTCTCCTGTTACTTTGTAACAAGAGATTTTTATTTTATTTTCATGGCAAGACATCCCAAGAGCTGGTGGAGAGGTGTCAGAGAAAGCTAGACTTCACATATTAATTACGTCGTCCTGTGTCTCCTCCGAACCTGGTTCTCTGGCTTCCTTCTCACATGAAAAAATAGAGGGCCACCGGCCATCTTCTGTCTCATGCCAGGCATCCCTGGAGATGGCTCTCTCCACTATAGTCAGCTTAGGGAAAGTTTAGAGGATGGATAGCGCATGTCTTTACCTGCTACACTGGAGCTTCATCCCAAGGCAGCCAGGACTCAGGGCCTCAGAAAAAAAAAAAAAAAAAAAAAAAAAAAAAAAAAAAAACTATCCCATGAAAATTCATGTAGAAATGAAGTTAATATAACAAATGCAGCACATGAGACCGTTAGTACTAAATACTGGCTCTGATGAGGCATCAAAGAAATGAGTTTTAGCTCTTTCTGAGTGGACTTCTTTTCTTTTGGGCCTCAGTGTCACCAACTATAAAGTTAGGGACTTGGATTAGATAACCTGTAAAGGTGTCCCTACCTTTATATGCCCTGTGATCCCTCTATTGATTTTGATTTTTGTTTTTACAGATCTGATGATGTCTGATGTTTGACCATTCTATCCATTTGTTTCTTCAACTCCAATAACACACACTTTTCCATACCTCCTCCCCCCCACACTTATTCCAAGAAAGAAAGACTAAAGGCAAGAATTTTGCTAACTAGGAGTTAATTCTCAAAGTAAAGGAAGTCTGTAGTCTATATAAGAAGATGGACTCCTGGGGCAGCCCGGGTGGCTCAGCGGTTAAGCTTCTGCCTTCAGTCCAGGGCCTGATCCTGGAGACCTGGAATTGAGTCCCACGTCGGTCTCCCTGCATGGAGCCTGCTTCCCCCTCTGCCTCTCTCTCTCTCTCTCATGAATAAATAAATAAAATCTTAAAAAAAAGGATGGTGAATTCCTGACTGTTTAATTATTTTAAGGCAAAAATGAGTTAAGAATAGTGCAATTCTATAAGACAGAAGATCAAGAAATACCTAAAAATCTTCTAGAAGCATGTTTGTTGACTCTGTTGAGGCATACATGTATTATGAATACAATAATCTTGTAATGAATATTCACTTTGTGCCAGCCAAAGGGTATATATGTGTATTAGTTTATCTATCTATGCATAAATACCTAAGCTATAGAGCTCCAATCAGAGAGTGGTGTGCTGGATCTTATAACACTTCACTGGGCTGCAAAATGATAGGTAACAACAGAATTTATCAGGGTCTTCGGATCAATCACTAGTTTTTCTTAGCCCATTAGATTTTATGCACCTGACTACCAGGCATCATGCTAGGCAACGGGGTATGTAGCAATGAATAAAAGAAAAAGGGAGTAAGATAATCACAGAAGGCCTCCTTGAGGAGGCTTTAGGGAAGTGACTTCTTTAAAGGTGAAGAGAGGACATGAAGAACGAGAGGAAAAAAGTCTGTGAAATGTGTTGGAGTATGACAGGCTGTGTATACACATGAGATCACATATGCATGAATGAAAACACAATGTCGTGGGAGGTAAGAGAGGAGCATTGCAAGTGGAGGTACAAAGTGTTGAGTCAGGTTAAGAAAATTCCAGAAAATGAAAGACCCAGACCAGTAGTGAAGAAGTTCAGAAACATGAAATTAATGGAAGTGCTTCCAGTTAAGCTTCTCTCTTATAACTAAATGAAATCCTGACTATTAGGTAGATAATTCTTGAGATATATGTATAATATATGTAGCACAGTTTTTATAGAAATAGTTTTCAAAGGAATGTACACAAATGCTTAAGGGTCCTGATATTACTACAAGGTGTCTTTGAGTTGATATTTATATTCATAATAATATTAAGTCATCATTCTCTTCTTTTTTTATCTTTTTATTTTTTATTATTTATTTATTTTTATTTGTATTTATTTGTATTTATTTTATTTATTTATTGTATTTTTAAATTTATTTTATTTTTTATTTTTATTATTGTCTTGCCCTGATGGCACAAAAGAAATAAGGGGTAATACTACTGGAATGTTACCACAGACCCAGCTTTATTAGTGGCCAATGTAGCCTTTGTTACGATTCATCTAGAGTTTAAAAGATAAGTTTCTTCTAGGAAAAGCACTGGACATGGATCTCTAAAATATATTGTGTGATATACAAAACACTTCTACTGCATTCTGAAGTGTGATGACTGCCCCAAGGAAAAGTTCTTGTGTAATTAATTGTCTGTGAGCTGTGTTAGCCGTTTTCATCATGTTTTAACACTGTTTTTACTTGAAAGAGTGACTGACAAATTCCAAAGTTAGAAAGAACAAGACCACTCAGCTTCTGAGTCAAGTTTCAAGTTCAGAGGTCCCCAAGACCACCCGGAGGTTCAAAATTTTATTAGATGAACTCTAAGAACACACTGACCGCTGTTATGCTCATGGTTACAGTTAAAGCCAAGGGGTAGCTGATTAAAATCAGCCAACAGAAGAGGCTTTATAGCAGGAAAAATCCACACGCAAAATGCCTCCCTGTGGAGTCATGAGCAGCATTCCTTTATGGCATCAATTTGCAGCAATATTAATGGAATATTTCTAACCAGGGAAACTTACCCTATCCTTGGTATCCAGTCTTTATTGGAGTTTGGTCACACAAACTTGGTTGACTAGTCACATGGATAAACTCAATCTCCAGCCCTCTGAAGGTCAAGCTTATGTGGTATGTCTCAAATTCTCCTAAATCACATTGTTTGTGTAGCCCAAAGCCCCAACCCTAAATCACACTGTTATTATCTGGTAGACTTTAAGGCCCCCAGGTAAACAAAGAGACTCACATAGACATGACATTCCAAGGACCTGGATTTTACCTCTAAGAACCTGAGGACATAGGTCAAATGTCTTTTGGGGCCAGCTAAATTTTTTTCCAACACATTAAAAAAAAAAAAAAAAACTATGGTAATTCTGACTTGGGTATTTGACAGATCTTTTCTCAAAAATAGGTAACACTCTCCTGTCACTTCAAGGAAAATAACTGACAGTATGAGTTACCAAATAAAAATACAAATTTCAAGTAAATGTTAGACTTTTGAAAATATGGATCTACTACCATGAGTGACAGTTTCCCAATATTGACTTTTCAGGAGAGATTAGTGATGATATTAATCAGTGTTCACTGATATGATTTTCAGAACCTGGGGACACCTGGGTGGCTCAGCGGTTGAATGTCTGCCTTCAGCCTAGGATGTGATCCTGGAGTCCCGGGTTCGAGCCTCGCATCAGGCTCCCTGCAGGGAGCCTGCTTCTCCCTCTGCCTGTGTCTCTGCCTCTGTCTCTCTCTCTCTCTCTCTCTGTGTCTCTCATGAATAAATAAATAAAATTTTAAAAAAAAGAACCTTATTTACAACTAACATTTAAGAAACTACCACTTATCAAGTTTTGGTATAGTATCAAAAAAGAATATCCATAATTATCTGATAAGTCTATTAAAATATGCTTCTCTTTTTTAGCACATTATCAGTGTGAGGTTTGCATCTCTTCATATAATTCAACCAAAATAATATGCTATGCTTTACCAGATTGCGTGCAAAAATAGAAATAAGAATTCAGCTCTATTCTTTTAAACCAAACGTTAAAGAGATTTGTTAAAATGTAAAAGCAGGGATGCCTGGGTGGCTCAGTCTGTTGAGCCACCTACTATTAATTTCAGCTCAGGTCACGATCTCAGCATCATGAGATGGAGCCCTGTGTTGGGCTTTTAGTTCTGTGGGAAATCGGCTTGATGTTCTCTCTTTCTCCCTCTCCTTTTGCCCCTCCCCCGGCTAGCACGGGCATGTTTCCTCTCTCTCACTCTGTCTCTCATATACATAAATAAAGCTTTAAAAAGAAAACATAAAAGCATAATGCTCTTGTCAGCAATTTTCTTGCTTGAGAAAATAATTATTCATTCATTAATATAGGTCACTACATGAGCATGGAATTTAATATTTTTAAATGAATCAATAAATATCTTTTTAAATTTGTTTTAATTTTTTTTCATTTTAAATTTCCAATATGATAAATATCAATAGCTATCACCCACATAAAAATGTGTTTGCTTCCATAATTTTTAGAACACAAAGGTGTCCTGAGGCCAAATATTTGAGAATAGCTACTTTTTGAGCAATATTTTTCAAACTGAGCCTCATGATCCTTTAGTCACAATCATAAAAACTACTGTTCGTCGGCCAAATCTGAGTACCAGTCTGCTTTTGCAAATAAAGTTTTATTGGAACACAAACATGCCCAGTTATTCGCGTGGCTGCTTCCACACTACGAGGGCAGTTCCAGCAAAGTTGAGTAGTTCTGACAAAAATTAGTATGGCTTGCAAAACCAGTAATATTTACTCACTGGCCCTTTAAAGAACAATGTTTGCTAACTCTTGCTTCTGTGAGCCATGAAATTAATTTTGAGGGCTTGGACCAGCATTCTTACAAAATGGAGAAAAGAATTAAAAGAGAAAAGAAGTGAAACAAATAGAAGGGATAAGAAGGATATAACATGGTGGCAACTATTGTTTTTACAAAACATTTGTTGCTATGGAGAGTGTGTGTGTGTGTGTGTGCGCGCACGCATGTGCGTTGGGTTCAGATAGAGAATATTTTCTAACTGTGGGTCATAGTCAAAAACTTGAATTCTGCTGATTTAATGAGCGAGCTAATGACAGTTAGGATTCTCAGAGATGCATTGTTAACAATGTAAACTGTTTCAAGTTCTCCGAGGCAGTATATGGCATATAAATCCAAAATAGATAAATTGACACATTTATATCAGTCTTACTGAAGATATTCATAGATATTTATGGCAAAAACAACTTCAACAGTTTTTATAGAATGTAAATTTCCCCCAACTTTACAGATTTGGTTATGCTTCATAGCCTGTTATTTTAAGAACTCCACAGTTAATGTCATTTTCTCTGCACATGTCATTGCAGATATGAAGTTTGTTTCTTAACCTGAAATTGGTCTTTTTTTGTGGTGTGTTATACTCTATTGTTAATATGCAAATGACTTCAGAATGTGAATGCCTCTAAAATCATTGATCGATGTTTACCAGGCACACTTTATATGCACAGCCCATGAGCACATAGTATCATGAATTTTTACAAACTGAACATACTCATGTAACCAGATAGAGTACGGATTTTTTACACTGCACATTGGAACACGTTAGAACTGAATTATTTATTGAGACTGTTCATTTATTGAGCATGTTGTTAGGCATTTTGAGACATAAAAACATGAACAGGATTCTTCTCTTGTCATCAAAGAGTTTACAATTCAGATGAAAACTCAGATATAAATAGTTGTGTGTATGTGTGTGCGCGTGTGTGTGTCCATCATACATTGTAGGCTTGAAATCTCACTTCGGATCGAAAGAGAACATGCTTTGGGTTCAGAGGTCTAGACTGAAATTGCTCCTCGAGTATGTACGTCCTGTGAGGCCTTCTAATGTGTGTGGCGCAGAGCTGCTAGACCCTGTGCTGGGGACTGAGCATCCTCCCAACATCCATATGCGGAAACATAACCCCCACTGAGATTGCATTAGGAAGTGGGACCTTCAGGAGATGATTATCACGAGGACAGAGCTTCATGAATGGGATTCTAGTGCTCACATAAAGGAGACCTCAGGGACCAACCCTGTGCCTTCGGTTATGCGAGGACACAGCAGGCAGATAGCCGTCTAGGAACGAGGAGGTGGGTCCTCACCAGACACCTTTTCTGCTAATATCTTGCTCTTGCACATCCCAGCCTCCAGAACTATAAGGACTAAATTTCTGTTGCTTACAAGCCACATCCTCTATGGTACTCTGTTAGAGCAGCCTGAATGGACTAAGACGTCCTGGGTGCTAAATAAAAATATCCTCAAACCGAAGAAACTAGCAGCAGCATAAGAAACCCAGGTTTTGTGGCTGTTCTGGCGGGGTCCTGCCTTGGAGGAGGCACTCTGCAGCGATATGGACAGGCCCAGGGACAACCTCAGCGAACAGGTCTGGTAAAAACAATGTCAGGCAACAGGACTGTGGGCCTGAAACAATAGCCAAGGAACAAAGATAGAAGCACTTGGTTAGGTAGCATCTTTCCAAATTTTAAGGTGGAGTTTTGAGGAGAAGCATTTGAGACTTGCAATTACCCAAGTTACTGCGTAAACTTCTTCTTTCTCTCCTCTTCCTAGAGCGCCAGGGTTATGTTTTCCCAAACCATTCATGTGGCTACACATAACAAGTCTTCTCTGCCATAGTTGCTAGCCCCTTCTTTGTCATGTCCACAATCAGGAAGAGAGCAGCTTTCTTTGAATATGTGTCTTTTCAAAATCAAGAAGATCAATCCAGAGCAAAATGACCGTGTTGCGTCGTATTAAGTTGTATTGCATTGCGCTATGTTATAGTGCATCGCATTATGTTTTTCGTGGTGGTGTTCGGATGGTCAATTGCTGTAAGTATTGAGCTAGTGCGTTGCCAATAGACTCCCAGTTAAATAGAGGTAAAACCCCCCAATTATATACGTATAATACCAACATCCCTCATCGCTCCCTCACCAATGGTTGCCATCAATAATGGATCAAAATGCCCTTTCTCTCTGAGCCTAAAGAGACCTCAGGACACTCATGACTGCATTGATCCAGGCAGTTTCTACCAATTGATGAGCATTGGCACATGGGGGGTTTTGTGTTTTCTATACAACTTTATATCTGTAGAGACTCACACAAGCTTTTCTTTATTTATTTGGTTAGTTGGTTGGTTTAAGTAGACTCCATGTCAGGTATGGAGCTCATTTTGGGCTTGAACTCATGACTCAGATCAAGTTGGCCACTCAACCAACTGAGCCAACCAGGCACCTCAAGCCTAGCTTTTAAAATACAGCTTTCACTATATGATTCTGACATTACAAATGATTTCCTTCTTCAAAGTTCTCTCATGGAGACGCCTGGGTGGCTCAGTGGTTGAGCATCTGCCTTTGGCCCAGGGCATGATCCCAGAGTCCCAGGATCGAGTCCCTCATCGGACTCCCTGCATGGAGCCTGCTTCTCCCTCTGCCTATCTCTCTGACTCTCTCTGTGTGTCTCTCATGGATAAATAAATAAAATCTTCAAAAAAAAAAAGTTCTATCATGTTTTTTGGTTGTCACTGCAAATTTGACTACTTATTCTGTAAACTTGGGCCAAATCCAAGTTCTTGTACAAAATCCTACCATCATAATAGACATGTTCAGTTGCCTAATCACTCACCATTACTATCTTCTTTCTTGAAAAGAGAAAGAGTTCAAGAAAGTGAAATACTAAGGTTAACTTTCCATTTTCCCTCATAAATATGAGAGAAGCCACAGGACACAGTCTTGGCCAATGATATGTAAAGAGAAATCCGTGAGGGTTTATGGAAAACCATCTTCTTTTCCTAAAACATCCCCTCACTGTTTTTAGCTTAGAACATCAACCATAACAGTCATATTATGACTATGTGAAGCACAAACACAAGGGAAGTCCAAGAGAGTCAGAATTGCCAGCCTGTACGTCAATAAACCACTCAGCTGCTGTCAGCAGTCATCTACCAACAGACTTCTTGTTAAATCACACACAAATCACTTTTGGTTTAAATCATTTTAAGAAAAACTTACTGTTACTTTGAAAATGCTCCTAATCAAATCATGGCTTGACCCTTGGTTATTGCTATCAATTGCATTCCAAATTATGCAATTAAACAGTCAATTCCTTTATGTTTAAGTAGAAAAAGAAAGAAAAAGGAAAATAACTGGAGAGTTAAAAAAAAAATAAGTAGGACATGCGTGCAATTATTTTCCACAGGACCCTCAGAGTAACTCAGGAAGCTGCAGGTCTCTACCTTATGAGAGGTCTTCCCATGGGGACATCAATTAAATGATCTGACCCTTGGTTTCTCTTCTGGAATGCAGGAATGCAAATGACAACAATAACAAGGTGCCTGAGCCTATGGGATCGGTACCCTCCACTTTTCGAGAGTTTGAGTTGTCCCACTTCACTTTGCCAAAGGCCTGCTTTTGCTAGCCAGAAGACTCCCCAAGGGGATTTCCAGCCTTAGGACGAAAGGCAAAGGCGAACAGTGTTCAGTGTTGGGACTGCGGTGGGCACCTCCAGCAGGGAGAGCGCCTCCCAGCTCCTCACCCAGGAATCACACTCAGCCTCTTACCATCTCAGGGTCAGACTGCTATTCCTTTGAACCATGTCTGTGAGCATCTGCGCTTTTATGTTGATTGATTTTGTGCATCCCTTAGGAAGATGCGTCCTGAGATATCAGGAAAGTCTAAGAGAGGCTATTTTTTGGGTCTGGGAATGTTAAAAAAAAAAAAAAATGTTACCTATAAATTAATGGTAGTCGCTTGTTCACTTTACACTATTTTAGCTTATGAGGGGTTTCACGGGAATACCTGCCTTTGGAGAGCAGGGAAAACCGTACACAGGAGATGTCCAGAAAGCACTGTTGGCACGACTCCTGCGTTGTCTGACACAAGACTTGGCACAGGTGCTTAATGGACTTCTATATTTGATTAAACCCAAGAGAGCTCAAAAGGCTGAAATGATAATAAGTGTGCACAAAGACTACACACCTCTTTCTAGGAAATTCTACTCTTTTTTTTTTTTTTTTTCTATCTCAACTGGGAATTACTTCATATGCTACAAAATGAATCTTTCACTCAAAGGAAAAATGGAAAGCAGTGATATGTTCATCAATTTGCTGGTTTGAGGGTTTAGGGTTTTTTGTTTGTTTTTGATTCTGCATTAGCTACATGGCATCAATATCACTTTTTTCCTGGAGGGACAGATCTTACAAATCACTTCTCAGTTTTGAGCAAATATCGTAGTGAACAATGCTGCTGGGAAGAATCTTGCCTCAAGGGACTACTTATTGTCAACTAGCTTTCAGAGTAGCTGAAATAACATTGTTTTGCTCAACTAATATCAGCTTTAGCATCATGTTTTTTGAAAGCATAGATGTAAACACAGTAGAGCAAGGATGTCATCTTCTTTTCTTCCTTTCTTTTTTTTTAACTTCATGAACCTCCCCATGCACGTATGCCCGCCCACCCATACCTTCATACAAGTCTGAAGCGTGAGCCCATGTTGCTGAAGTATTTTAATTTTTTTCTTCACCTCTCTTCCTTTTGTCCTACATAAAAATAAAAACAGTGACAGAAAATAGTGTGTATATATAGATATGCGTGTGTGCATGTGTGTGTATTACTTATGCAGATATACACATGCATGTGTATTATATACATACATGTGCGCATATTTGTGTGTGCATGCATATGCACATTTATGTGATTTTACATCATTAGCACTAAAAGTAAATATAAATGAAGAAGGTGAAGATTAGACTTTTCGTGACAAGTAATAATTATTTTTTGTTTGATTTTGAGCATCTATAACTAGTCAGACAACAGCAGTAAGTGTGATAGCTTATTAAATTCTCAGCAATACTTTGAGTGGAACATGTTTAACCTAATTTTACAAAAGAGAAAAAATGGTTGATGAAAGTTACTCCAAAAATTACAAAGCGGATAAACAGCATGTTTCAAATTTGAATCCGGGTCTATCTATTATCATTTACCTGCAGTTTTAAATCATTATTACTATTCACTTGCTAATTCATTTCTTCAGGGTAGCTGTTGAACAAATATATAGAGTTTCTATTGAAAACTCAAATTAACTCGGTCAATCCTGACTTTGAAGCAAAGTAGCACAATTTATATATAAAATGATGCTCCTAAGTTACCTTCCCTATACCTTACCTTGGCTAAGAGATAACTCCAAAAATAGATGACCACTGCTTAGTAGAACTCCTTATTTGGCCTTTTGGATTTGCATAAGCAGGTACAATGATGACTCCAAGACTAAGTTTGTTTTCACTCTTACCTTTTATTTTATTTAAATCCAATTAATTAACTAACATATAATACATTATTTATTTCAAAGTAGAGGTCAGTGATCCATCAGTCTTATATAATACTCAGTGCTCATTATATCACATGCCCTCCTTAATGCCCATCACCCAGTTACCCCGTCCCCTCACCCCCTCCAGTGACCCTCAGTTTGTTTCCTATGATTAAGTCTCAACGTTTGTCTCCCTCTCTAATTTCATCTTGTTTTATTTTTTCCTCTCTTCCCCTATGATCCTCTGTTTTGTTTCTCAAATTCCACATATGAGTGAGATCATGTGATAATTGTATTTCTCTGATTGACTTACTTCACTTAGCATAATATCCTCCAGTTCTATCCACATCTTTGTAAATGGCAAGATTTCTTTCTGTCTTTTTCTTTTTTTAAGTCTGCATAGTAAGTAGGCTCCATGCCCAGCATGGAGCCCAACTAAGGGCTTGAATTCATGACCCTGAGATTAAGACCTTAGCTGAGGTTAAGACACCGATGCTCAACCGACTGAGCTACCCAGATGCCCCCAGAACTAAGTTTCTTAGCAAAACGAAGTAAAGGGAACCGAATTTCCAATAAACCCAGAAGAGAGTTCTCTCAGTCACTTTGAGCTTCCTCAGCAAAACACAATAGGCTGGGATTTTCTAAACAAGTATTTTCTTCCTCATAGTTTTAGAGGCTGAACATCCAAGATCAGAGCAGCAGTATGGTCAGGTTTAGGTAAGAATTCTCTCCCTGGCTGTGGACAGCTGCCATCTCTCTGTGTGGCACTTGTCTTATTTGGGTGCGCACAAGGAGAGAGAAAGAGAGAGAACAAGTTCTCTGATGTCTCTCCTTAAAAGGGCACTAACCTCATCATGAAGGCCCACCACCATGACCTCATCTAAACCCAATTATCTCACCAAAGCCCCATCTCCAAATACCATCAGATTGGGGGTTAGGGCTTCAGTGTACCAGTCTGGGAGAGGGGACAAAATTCAGTCCACAACAGGATGGACACAGGGAAAAATACAGAAAAGCCACAGAACCACAGAGAAATTGGGGGGTGGGGGGCAAAGACGATGATGGGAACCTAAAATCTATTTCTGTTCTTTAAATGGGAGGGGCAGGGATGCTTGGGCGGCTTAGCAGTTGAGGCTCTTTATGCTATGTTGGGTGTCATAATTCTTTTCTTTTGCCTTAAACTCTAAGACTGCCTTATCTGGTAATATCATGAGGAATATTCTAGGAAAAGGGATTATGTTGTTGGAAATGCCAACCACAATTAAGATCTAACTATGGAGACAAGACAAGCTATATATCTGATCTGCAGAAGCAAGAACTCAGGAATAAAGGGCGAATTACAACTGACCCCATTCCCCTTTTCCTTAGCCCCTAAATCTCTGGAGAGTTGGTAAGAGTAAACTGCAGTTTACACCGTGTGTTTCATAGAATTCATTTGACTTTCCAGGGCAGGGCACGTACTTGACATTTGGGTCTAACAGATATTTCCTGAGTATCTACTCTTTCCTAGCCAGTGGTATTGGACCGACTGGGCAAACTTGAGGTCATTCCAAGGGGCTTTAATAACGCAGAGTGATCTCAACTAAACAAAGAGATGTCATGGAACCTTGTGACTATTTTAGCAAAATATAGACTAAAGAGTTTATAATTGCATGACGGTGGGAGTACTAGTTTGCTAGCCCTGTCATAGCAAAGTACCACATGTGGTTGGCTGAAGCAACAGAAATGTATTGTCTCAGTTCTGGAAGCTAGAAGTCCAAAATCAATGGCTGTCTTCTCTCTGTATTTTCACACCTTCCTTCTCTATGTGTCTGTCCTTGTGTCCTTGTAGACAAAATGTCTCTTAATAAAAACACCAGTCATATTGAATTAGAGACTATCTTAATGATTTTACTTTAATTCAGTTACTCCTGTAAATACCTTATCTCCAAATAAGGTCACATTCTGAAGTACTTCTGGGTACGAGGATTCCAACATAGCTATTTTGGTGGGACACAATTCTTCTCATAAGAGGAGGCAATCAATGCAATTTCAGAAAATCATCCTATATTAAGAAAGCTCCTTGGATGGACCCCAAATTTACTCCATTGTACAAGACAGCCCTTGGACGTAGGAAATAAAGAAAAATGACAATGTAGCAAGGTATTAATGGATGGTAGGAGTGACTTCTTTACTTTCCCCAAATTACAAGGCAATCATTTTTTCCTGAAATGTAACACAATCCAAGTATTGCAGGTATAACTGACTTCCAAAGTTGTTTTAATAGTACTGGAATAATTTTCCATTCTACCAAATGGGATACTTTTGAAGAAACAGCATCCATCTGAAACTCAAGTTATGGCTGGTTTGTTGAAATATTAAGTCCTGTTATTTTATAATTATGCTCTGGATGTTGTAGCTTTCTAAATGAGGTTTATGGCTATATTATGGATTCCTAGAAATTTTCAGTTTTGCGTTTAAGTTTTCTAATCAAAGGACATATCATTTAATTTCTGAGGTTCTGCTCTTTAAGTTGAAAGGTAAAATTCTATGATTAAAAGTTATATGACTATTGTAAAACTGTACACAACAGGGGATACAATAGTATAGTCAAATTCTTTTTAAAGTATGCAGTAACACTAAACTTCAATAATTTTATGCCTTTAAAAATATACTTTTTATTTCTTTTTGCAAAGATGGTAGTAGCACATTGTCTTGGATGCATAAGAGCACTCATATTTAAAATGCTAAAGTTAAAAATTTGCATTATAATGAAACTGGTAACTGTCCAATGTCTTATTCTAAACCACAAAGTTCAAGTATTCTATGGTCAGGGGCAAGAAGTCAAATTTTCTCCCTAAGATAAAGAGTTGAAAAAAATCATAAAATTTAAATGTCTTTCATTATAATTTTTTAAATAGGTCTATCTCATATTTTCTTATTTCTACATTGTCTTCATCAATGTAAGTCTGTGACATAAATTTTAATACATGATTTATGGTTACAAATTCATTTTTTCATTCTCATTTATTATGGGGTGTCACATTTTATCATGCCTGCATTTAATCATCTCCTGTCTGCATATTAATGTTACAAATACGATACCTGTGTAGACCTAAGAATCCAGGAGCTTAGCTGTCTTTGAGTGTAACGGTTGAGTGCCTTGAAAAGTGGGGTTGGAAAAAAAAAAAAAAACTTTAGATGTCTTTGTACATGCATATGCATTATGGAATAACTCATGTAGTGAAAAAGAGGGTTTTCTACAGTATAGAGTCAATTTGTATAAATTGATTTTTCATAAGCCCCCATAATTTGTACATCCATAACTGTATTGAACACATAATAAGGCTTGTGTCAAAACCAGGTAATATCATAAACAAGACATTTCTAAGTTTTAGTGTCAAGTTTAGACCAATAGGAAATATACTAATGCCCTCAGGTGCATTCATTCACATTGACACATCTTATGTATTATTGGATACAATACATAAATGAAAAGGCATGTTTTTGGGAAATTCATGTTGATCTGAAGTTGATGTGAGGTTTTGAGAGTTGAGTGGGGAATGTGCAACTAAAGATAAGTAGGGAATCTGCTGCCATTAAAATATGGGTGCTTGACAAAAATACATGAGCTCAATATATGCGTGATTAATGAATAAATATTTTATTTCTACTTGTCAACAAATAGTACCTAGGAGTTACACCTGGCATGAAAGCAAATTGAGTTGCAATGCTCTTCATAGGGAGAGTGTAATGAGATAGGTGTGGAGGAAGAACTGGGCTGAGTCCTACTACCAAACTATAAGAGAGGGAGAAACAAATCATGGGCAGAGCATCAG
This sequence comes from Canis aureus, assembly GCF_053574225.1. NCBI lineage: Eukaryota > Metazoa > Chordata > Mammalia > Carnivora > Canidae > Canis > Canis aureus. The sequence goes on from NC_135613.1 coordinate 2,969,533, forward strand.
GTGCAAAGAACAAAACCAAACCAAGATCAATGAAAAGCCATACATGCCTGGGAAGAAAAGGAATTATGGCAAACTTGGGAGGAAAGGTGATTTGGGAAGTCAAGTACAGAGGGCTAATAGAATCAGAAAAAAAAAAAAAAAAAAAAAACTAAGTAAGTCTGTGATCAGTGACAGAGGGTGTGCTCCTGACTATAAAAACTTGAGGCAGAGTTTGAGGACTTCAAGAACCTGTGAAGAATGAGGGAGCATATTAAATAAGAGGAATTGAGTGCATGATTGGTATTGCAGTAGAGAAGCAAATGTGATGAGTTGTCATCTTTGGATTCAAAGATGGCTACATGGGAAGACAGTCCCAACTCACAAAGAAAATAAGAAGACAGAATCATGGAAGACATGCTAAAGTGCTGAAATGTAAAGATATGAGAGGGTGGTTTGTCATGAATATCCATGTAGCCATATTTAAGGATTGAGAATAAAGGCACAATAACCCCTCTTTTCAAAATAGGACAATGGCCTTGAAATAAACTGGATCACCTTCCAAAATCTTTGTTGTTCTACTTTCTTATGTTACTCTAGTTTCTAAAGGAGAAAAACTTCCAAACAAAACCTCCACTCTTGGAAAATAAGGTACCTGGTGAATCTTCCTTGGATTCTATGTTTTCCCTTCCTTTTGGCAAAACTTTAAGGATATCAGAATATTAAGTATTATCAGAGTAATAAACCAAGGCCTATGAAGCTGATAAAGCCACTCCACTTACAGGAATGTAGATTCCTGAGACAGACGAAAATTGTGCTTTCCCAGAGATTCTTAATAATTATTTCGCCTTTTTTAGATATGATGAAGTTCACATGAGTAATAACTTCTGTAGATGTTGACAAAATCAACAATAGCTCTGCAAGGAAATAAACTGTACAATTAGAAATTTCAGTAGCTATGTGAAGAAAAAGGAACACTTGTGCTTTCCTTTTTTTTTTTTTTTAATTTTTATTTATTCATGATAGTCACAGAGAGAGAGAGAGAGAGAGAGAGAGAGAGAGAGAGGCAGAGACACAGGCAGAGGAGGCAGAGGGAGAAGCAGGCTCCATGCACCGGGAGCCCAACGTGGGACTCGATCCCGGGTCTCCAGGATCGCGCCCTGGGCCAAAGGCAGGCGCCAAACCGCTGCGCCACCCAGGGATCCCCCCTTGTGCTTTCCTTGTGGGAATGGAAACCAGTCCAGCCACTGTGGAAAATAGCATAGAGGTTCCTCAAAAAATTAAAAATGGAATTAACATATGGTCTAGTAATTCTATTTATCCCAAGAATACTAAAGTATAGATTTGAAAAGAATATATACACTCCTGTTTATGCAGCGTTATTAACTATAGCCTAATTATGGAAGCAACCCAAGTGTCCTTTGATAGATGAATGAGTAAAGAAGAGGTGGTGTGTGTGTGTGCAATGGGATACTACTCATCCAGAAAAACAAGAATGAAATCTTGCCATTTGCAACAAATACACCTAGAGAGTATAATGCTAAGTGAAATAAGTCCATCAGAGAAAGACAAATACCATACAACATCACTCATGTGTAGAGTTTAAGAAACAAAACAAAGAAAAAAAAGAAAGGAAGAAACCAAAAGCCAGACTCTTAACTAGAGAGAACAAACTGATAATTACCAGAGGGAGATGGGTTAGGGCCATGAGTAAAATAGGTGAAGGAGATTGTGAATACACTTATTTCAAGACAGAAAAGTTTCATGAGATGAAAGCAGTGCACATCATGGTCCAATGAGCCCGAATGTGGTCAACATGGAAGGAGAGAAGTCTGGAAGATCACACTGGAGTTTTACGTCTCAGCTGGTGAATGGCATAAAACACTTCCAGTCACATCTCATTGACCAAATTTAGTCAAGTGCTCTATATTAACTACAAGGGAGACTGGACAAATGTAGTGTTCCAGGGGCACCTGGGGGGCTCCATCGGTTGAGAGTCTGACTCTTGATTTCAGCTCAAGTCAAGATCTCAGGGTTTTGAAATCAAGTCCCGCATAGGGCTCTGTGCTCAGCTTGCACTCTGCTTGAGATTCTCTCTCTCCCTGGCCCTCTGCCCCTCCCCCACTTGCTCCTTAAATAAATAAATAAAATCTTAAAAAAAAAATTAGTGTTCCTGAGTGCAGTGGAAGAAAATGTTACAGTGTTAGCAAAAATAGCATTTTCTTATTATAATACCTGTGTCTTCAGACACCTCCCCTTCCTTCTCCTCTCCCTGCTAACCCTTCCCTTCCCTTCTGGGGCTGTATTAATTCTCTTCAGCTAGCTGATATCCCCAGTCTTGCATTTAAAAACAAAACAAAACTATAGTAACGATAGACAAATTTCCTTCTCCAGCGCCAGCGTATCTCCTCTGAAATCCAAAAGGATAGATCCAATTGTCTCTTGAATATCTTCATTTAGCTGTTTCATAGCCATTTCAAACTTGGCATATTAAACACGACTAATGATTGACCGTGTCCCCAAACCTGGTCCTCTGTCATGTTTCAGATCTGTCAGGCAACTCTCATTGGCTTACTCTCAATCTTAGAAAGTTCCAGGAAAATCTCTCTCCATCCCAAGTCCTCGTATTTAACTTTGAGTTAGTTCCTGAATCTGAGCGCTCCCCCACCGCTTACTTCACCACTATGATCTCTCACCTAGTGCAATGATCCTTTAACTGATTTTTTCCCCAAATTTAACCCCTTGCTATTTATTTTCAACTGACTATCCAAAGTAATCCTATTTAATCTCAGTTTAGAATGTATTGCTCCCTAAAAAAAGACTCTCTGATGTTTCTCCACATTGCACAGCTCACGCACGGCCTTATTAAAATGGCTTCAGGCCACGTGTCCTAACTCAACCTCTTTAATCTCATCTTGTACCGTCTTCCCTTAGCTAATTCCACCCTGCCTGCTTGGTCAACCTGCTAGTTACTTAATCTTTCAAACGGGTAGAGCCTGCTTTCTCCTCAAGGTCTTAATATTTACTTTTATCTATGTTTGGATAGCACCTTTCCCAGCAATCTGCATGGCTCTCCCCAGTCCCTTGAGGTATTAGCTGAAATGTCATCTGTTAAAGATGGCTTCCCCAAAAATCCAATATAAATTGATAGCCATCCCCTACACACACCCATTTTTTTCTGTCTTATGCTGATTAAATCTTTCTCCTCATTCTATTTATCATCAAAGCATGTATTATTTATAATGACTTTCTAGAGAGCCCTATATAAAATTGTGACCCTCAAACTTCCTTCTCCCCTATGCTGCTTAACTGGTTTTTTCCTTATAATGCTTATCCTCAAAGAACATGTTATTTAATTGGTTATTTGCTTGATGTATTAGTTTTCTATAGCTGCTGTAACAAATTGCCAAGCTTTATGGCTTAAAAATAAATATTTATTATCTTAAAATTCTGTAGGTCAGAAATCTGACATGGGTTTCATACTAAAATCAACGTGTTGGCAGGACTAGAATTCTTTTCTGGAGTCTCTAGGGGAAAATCTGTTTCCTTACTTTTCCCAGCTTCTCAAGGCTGCCTGTATTCCTTGGCTCATGGCCTCCTTTCATTTTCAAAGCCAGGAATGTCTGGTTGAGATGTTCACACATCACAGTTTTGACTCTGGAACTCCTGCCTCCTTATTCCACATTTAAAGGCCCTTGTGATAATCCAGGGTGGTCTCCCAGTCTTAAGGTCAGCTGATCAACACATTTATTGCCATTTATGACCTTAACTCCCCTCTACCATATAACTATATGTTCACAGGTTCCAGGTTGGAATGTTGGCATAGCTGGGAAGACGGGCATCATTCTGATGTCACACTTGCTTGTTTTCTCCCTCCCTGGTCTCTAAAGATTCTCAGTGTTGGGAGGACAGGGATTGTGTTCCCGACTAATCTCCTGCTGCTGGACTGTTCTTGGTTTGTGGGAGCAGCCCAATAAGTATTTGGTGGTTAAATAAAATAGTGAATAATAGGAGCGCAGGTACAATCTCTAGGATGTAAACTGATTCTTGAATTCTCACTGGCAGGGGTCACCTAAAGCCACATTATCAAAGTGTGGTCTGTGGACAGGCAGCATTGATACTACCTCAAAAAGTGCTAGAGATGCAGAACCTCAGGTCCACCGTTCGTACCGTTGAATCTGAATCAGCATTTTTTATAAGATCTTCCAGTAATATGTAAGCCATGCTTGTGAAAGAGTGACGTAACAAATACGAAAACCAACCAATCGATTTGACACATCTCTAGGAATTTGCAGAGGTCTTATTCTCCATGCTTGGGATTTTGAATGAGTGGATGCTCATCTCCACTGATCCAAGCATCCGCATATGCCAAATCTCCTTTTCTCCATGTATTACATCAAATGATCTCTTGAAGTGGTAAAATCCAAAATTTGGATTACTATTGCTGATAAGCCTCAAACACAAAACTACAAAACAAAAGGACAAAAAACAGCCTAATAGTCTCTACAGCTTTGCAAGTGCAAAGAAAAGAGACCTAGCCAAAAAGGAACTCAGCACATAACTGCCTGAATCATTTAAACTCCTTTCCTGGTAGGGGGTAGGGGTTGGGGGGATTAAATACCATTTTCTTCAAGCCTTTTAACAACAACAGAAACTGGCAGGAGACTTTTAAAATACTGCTGTGTTTCATCAAGTCTTTTTGACTACACCAGAGGATAAGGCTTATTTTTTTATTATTGATTATTTCCCTTATGTGTATAAGTATGTGTTTTAAAAACACAGGAAGCAAAAGAAGAACAGGTAATTAGGCAATATAACAACAAAACAACTTTTGATTTTACTTGGCTCACAACGGGATTAAATATATTTTGTAAGAAAAAGTGATTATATTACTTTAAAATGAATTGATCGTTGTGGCCTGAACTCTATAGCCTTTGGTTTTCTCCTTAGTCAACTGAACAATGAAAGATCTCGCAAGACCCCTTTTGACAACTCAATGCCTTGATTTCAAGATACAATTTGTTCTCTCTCTCATAAGACTAAACCCATCTCAAAAAAAAAAAAAAAAAAGACAAAACCCATCTCTATTTTCCAAAAGGCATTTTCTTTTGAAAGAAGCAGCATTAAATGCTGTATCTTCTCTCCAACTCCTAAATACTAAATTGCTAAATTCCTTTGTGTGTAGGGAATTCTAGGCCAATGCCAGAAATCTAACACACACACACATACCAACCATAAGCATATTCATTAAAGCAGTTTAAAACACAGTCCTTTCTTGATTCTCACTTTTCTCTAGAATCTAACCTCGCCGGAGCCAGCTATTCAGCTAAAGGTCAGCATATCTAGACTATTTGCCTTGGTCAGTCCCCAAGCTGAAGTTTGACTGCATTTGGGCTTCATCCCACTGGGACTGTGGGCTACCCAAGGCATATGATTAGTTTGTCACACTCGTATTTTGTGGTAATCACTGATCTCTGCATGTTTAGTTGTAAATACCTTGAGTAAGCTCATGCTGTGATATTCATTTGATAACATACCAGCACAATGCTGAAATTTAATAATGTTTGTAGCATGTTTTCCCATTCAGATGTGTATTGAAAGCCTAATGAAGCCTGTTGGAAGTTTGTTTGTTTTTGTCTTCTTAAACTTACTATGTCATCAGGAATGCTGGGCAGTTTTTTGTTTTTGTTTGTTTTTGCTTTTGTTGTTGTTTTATTTTTATTTATTTATTTATTTATTTTTATTTATTTTTATTTTTTTGAGGAAAAAAAACCCTCATCTGGTGATTAAGGACAGACGCAAAGCCATACAATAAAAAAAAAAAATTAATTCCATTAGATGTAATATTATGCCATGTAATGTTTCACCAGTGGTATTTTAACAGAGATTCATATTGAATTGCACTCTGGACAACTCAGAAATGTTGGTGACCATATGCTAAATTCTGCAAGGCACACTGTGAGGGGATCATATGCTTGTTAGGATATGCCAGGGCAATAGCCACAAATATGTTGAATGGCTTCATACACATACATGCTCTCAAGGTTCATTATATGTGGAAAATCAAAGACTGAAAGACTTCTGCATCCTCTCTTGCTCAAGTGGAAAGATTTTAGTTTAAGAATAAGGTACACACACAGCTTATACTTGAGTTACGTATAAAGTTTTTCAAGCATTTCTTTAGGAATCTTCAGAAAGATTGTCATCTCTGTTTCTTTCACATTTTGTCCATCTTTGGTTGGGACTCAAGTGTCATGAGAGGTAATTGCACCTGTTTATGCAGAGATCATCACCATCATCATCGATGTCAAGTCATGATTTACTTAATTTATGCCAGCTGATCTGGTAACTGAGCTATGTGCATGATGGTATTTAGTCACAGCTCCATTGTATTTCTATCCTCATTATGCAGATCAGAAGATCACTGCTTTGAGAGCTTAAATAGCTTCTTTAAGGTTACACAGCTAATAGATAGTGGAGACTGGCTTTTGATACTGACTTGATAGTATCGATTCTTGTCTATATCCCATGTAAATAAGTAAAGAGAATGCACATTTTGAGAAATTTTTTGGATAATATGGTAAAAGTTGAATAAGTCTATAATTTTACATCAGAATCATTAATCTTACTGAACTTCAAAATAAAATTGTATTTATCTTTTGTGTAAATCGAAGCCAAGACTTGAATGGCAACTCCATGATCAAACACATTATGAGAAAATGGCTTTCTCTTCCAGCATCCCTACTGTAGTCTTCTTGCCCTTACAACCCCAAAAAATTTTTGCAACTTGAGCCAGTAGATCCAGACTAGATGTGTCAGAGTACAGCAAAAAAGGCAAAGAAGGACACATGATCTTTTCTATCATCTATTATCTATCTATCTATCTATCTATCTATCTATCTATCTATCTATCATCTATCTATCTATCATCTAAAGAGAGAGAATGAGAGCATGAACTGAGAGGGGGAGAGGGAAAGGGAAAATAGGAGAACAGACTCCCCACTGAGCAGGGAGCCTAATATAGGGCTTGATCGCAGGACCCTGAGGTCATGACCTGAGCCAAAATCAAGAGTCTGACACTCAGCCGACTGAGCCACCCAGGCACTCTGATGCACCATCTTCTCTAATATCCTTGATTGCAATACCTCACAAAACTTCCAGTGATGGGGCACCTGAAGGCATAGTCAGTTGAGTGTCCAACTCATGTGATCTCAGGGTCATTAGATCAAGCTCCAAGTCAGGCTCCATGCTCACCATGCAGTCTGCTCAAGATTCTCTCCCTTTTCTTCTACCCCCTCTGGCACATCTCTCTCTCTCCCTCTCTTAAATAAATAGATAAATCTTAAAACAACAACAACGAAAAACTTTCAGTGATGTCTCTCTTGGTGGCACATGTCCTCATCTAGCTTCAAGAAATATTGAGGAAGGGCAGCCTGGGTAGCTCAGCGGTTTAGCTCCAGCTTCCGCCCAGGACATGATCCTGAAGACCTGAGATCAAGTCCCACATTGGGCTCCCTGCATGGAGCCTGCTTCTCCCTCTGCCTGTGTCTCTGCCTCTCTCTCTCTCTCTGTGTCTCTCATGAATAAATAAATAAAATCTAAAAAGAAGAAAGAAAGAAAGAAAGAAAGAAAGAAAGAAAGAGAGAGAGAGAGAGAGAGAGAGAGAGAGAGAGAGAGAGAGAAAGAAAGAAAGAAAGAAAGAAAGAAAGAAAGAAAGAAAGAAAGAAATATTGAGGAATATGCCCTATTATATGGGCAACGATTTTCCAAGCGGGGATGGCATGATTCTATAACTAAAAACAAAAGGGAAAATGGATATTGGAAACTGTCAGCAATAGATACCATAAAATCTAAATATTCCAAAAAATTCAAGTTTTTCATTTTTAAAAATAATTTAGAAAACATTAAAGTCGCTATATTAGGGATAATCTGGATGACCAGTTTATACACAAAAATATTTTCAAAAGATTTCAGGATTCATACTAGTTGCATTCCAACTTACAAAATTGTCAGTAACAGCTTTTCCTCACTGGCTTCTTAAAGCTTGGCCACCATAACGAATGACACAATAACTATCCCAACCAGGAAGTTCATGACCAGTCGACGGCTATAGCAGAAGCAAATGGTCATTGATGTTCTTTACTGCAGAAAGGCAACAGTACCTAAGCTGAAATTTGGGAAAAACTAGCCAAAATGTATAAGACCACACCAGATAGATGTCATCTTTGTATTTGGATTCAGAACCCATTTTGGGTAGCAAGACAACTCGCTTTGGCATGATTTATGATTCTTTGGATCATGCAAAGAAAAATGAACCCAAACATAGACTCAGAAGACATGGCCTATATGAGGGGAAAAAAAAAAAAAAAAAAAGAAGGCTCAAGAAAAAGTGAAAAGAACGCGAGAACAGAATGAAGACAGTCTGAGGGACAGCAAAAGCCAATGTAGGTAGTGGCAAAAAGTAAGCTGGAGATCTGACAACAGGAGTAAAGATTTTGCAGTGACTTTATCTGTAGAGATTGTACAGATTTTTCACAAGAGGATTGATAAATTAAGAACTTTGAAAAAAAGTCAGTCACAAAGAGCACCATTTCCATTGTTGGGAAGTAATGAAAGAATTGTGGCCATTCTACTGCATGAGTGATGTATACATGCCAAATGAAGGTCAAATTACCTCAATCCACACAGTAGGAACAACAGTTTGATATTAATTTGAATAGAGAAAAATGATCACAGGTTTGATTCCCCCCTTCTGCACAGCAGAACTGATGTTACAATTGTAAGACAAGCTGTGCCATGGCAATCACATGGCAAGCAGGGACTTTATTTCAGCAAAACAAGATCACCTGCCAAGCAAAATCCGTGCTTGTTTACTGTGATTTTTATCGATGTACATTTTTTTGTGTGTTTAGTGATAAACTTGTAAATTTATAGTTATTTAATAGCTTTATAGATCTTTTAACCAACTTTATGTTTATTGCATAAATAACCTTAGAGTAAAATTAATTTATATCCTCATGGGTTATGTTATTTTTTTCTTCCTTTTAAACAAGTTCATTTACACGTTATTCAAATTTCTAAAAACAAAGACAAGTAAAAAGTGCTCGGTAAATGTAAATAATCACTTGAAGTGGTAAATTCAAGTTTCCTTCCCAGTGTCTTCAAAAACAAACCCATTTACTCTACACGATGCTGTGTGATCTCCAGCCTGAGATTAATTGACACTTTTCTCTCTAATTCCCTCTTCTCAGCATCTGTCATTTCCTTCTGTGTCTCCTGTGTGCTTGTGTCATTGATCAGGAATGGTTTAATGCCAATATCTTGACTGCTCACTCTGAAACTTTGTAAAATGCAGAGGCCCTGAGAGCCCATTTGGGCATTTCATAAAAGGGTGATTGATGGATGGACGGGCAGCCCCCATGAACAAAAGCACTGGGCATGAGTGTAGATGTGGCTTTGCCCTGGACAGACTTTCCTCCAAGGAAAGGACTGAGCGGAACAGGGTATAAAAGTCAAGCCATTTTAATTTGTGGGTAATTGCCTTGCAGAACAGCACTGGTTTGGCTGAGCGTTTGCTGGGCTTACTTTATAATTCAACTTCTCCCTCTGGCCAATCCTGCTTGCTTTGCCTTCCTTTCACATGGAATGATTTGTAAGAAACATCCTGTGCCCCAAGCTGCATCTTATCATCTGCTTCCGGGAGCCCAAGCTGTGATCTTAAGGAACTACTTCCTTGCAGGTGCTAGCTTGCTGTTTTTTTTCTGCCACTCTTGGTTTGTTTCCTCTGATTCTCTAATAGTCCTTTCTACTACAGAGTGTGATATATTCCCATTTTACATCTAGGGATGGTGAAAATCAGAGAAATCCACTTACTTAATCAAAGTCACACAATTGATAACTTGTAAAGCTAGAATGAAGTCCAGACTTCAATAGCCTAGCACTCATTATTTTATTCATTAGAAAATGCTCAAAGATGATTTAATGAGTATTTAATTTATGCCAGACACTGTGCTAGCTTTTGGGTAGGTAAATAATGAGAGTGGAAATATGTACTCCCCTTTGTCACCTCTACGAGACATATAGTCTAGTGGGGAAAACAGACATTTCCCAGATAATAAAACTTCAAGAAATTACAACCTGTATCTAAGAAGAGACATATATGGTCAGCATAATCTGTAAAAGAGAAATTTAACTTCAGGGTATTATACAGGGCTTCTAATGAAAAAAATAACATTTCGTCTGATATCTCAAGGACTTATCTAGGAAAATAAGAAAGGAAAGAATATTTAAGACAAAAAAATATGATGGACAAAGTCCCTGTGACAGAAGTAGTATAGTTAAAAAAAGAAAGAAGAAGAAAAGAAAAGAAAAGAAAAGAAAAGAAAAGAAAAGAAAAGAAAAGAAAAGAGAAGAGGATCTCTGAAACTGGAATACAGAGAAGAGATAAAGTGATCTGAAATGAGACCAGAGAGACATATATGAAGGATAAGGAAGCCTAAGGTAAGAGGTTTTGTCTTTATTATGTGAATAACGATAAGGGACACCTGGGAGGCTCAGCGGTTGAGCATCTGCCTTTGGCCCAGGGCATGACCCCAGGGTCCTGGGATCAGTCCCACATCAGGCTCTCTGCAGGGAGCCTGCTTATCCTCTGCCTGTGTCTCTGCCTCTCTCTCTGCGTCTCTCATGAATAAGTAGGTAAAATCTTTTTAAAATTTTAAATAAATCAAAAAACAATAATGATAAGATATCCAACCATTTCAAACAGCTAGATTCACGTTTTGAAGTCCTCACTTTTCTTCAGGACGAAGCAGAGCCATTGGAAAGGGTGGGAATAAATAGAAGAGGTAGTCTGGGAGGTCCAAGCCAGAGATGTCATGAGCTTAAGATGGAGAGAGCAGATGGAGGGAACAGCCAAAGGAGTCAACACTAAGGACCTGGGATCTGTCATGCCATATATGAAATGTGACATTTGAAAGTTATCAATATGCCATTGGGTGATTTTAGTGACATTTTAGTTGAGCAGAGCAAAAATTCCATTGCAGTAGACAAACAGGACTAGAAGGGGAAAGCTAATAGAGCTTCATGCAAAGCCTAAAGAGACAGGAGACCGTAATCCAGACAAACAATCAGTCTTAGGGAGGTGCTCTACCCCTCATTCTTCTTGGTCCACAATAAAAATATGTTCATATATCCAGACAGCACGTGGGATTCTTAAAGTTTCCTTCTTTTTCAGAATCGAGGCTGTCTATTTGATAAACGATCTTCTAATATGTGAATGTGAAGTCTGTTCCTGATACTCTTTTTCCCATCTTTGGCCACTAACTTAGAAGTAGCCTGATCCATCTTACTGAATAGATAATTGCCTTGGTGTGAAATTAGCCTCTCCCCCCAGAGCCGTCCTTAAAGGGATGAAACAGCATGCTTGTAGATCCCCTCGATGGATATTAATAATTCTTGTTTCCTCTACATTACTTAGGAATTTATCCATCAGGCTCATCAAAGTGCTGGCATTTTCAAGTATTTTAAAGATTGTTTGTTCTTATAAATTAGGTTTTATTTCATTAAGGCACATAAGGAGCTGGCTAAAAGCCTTTCATTTTCAAAGCAGCACTCACCCTTACACTCGCATAAGGAGTCTTGAGAGCTACAAGATAGGGCTCATAGAGATAAATCAACCTTTCACCCAATAAATATGGCACTTTGCTCTCAAGAGGAGAACTTGATCATTTTTCACTTCCTTCTTGTCTCTTTCTGTTCTGGTCTTTCCTCCACAGAGAGCCAGATTTATCTTTTCAAATCATTCTAATCATGGCAGGCTCATCCTTGAAATCCTAGAATGGTTGTCTACTTCCTACAGAACGGAGTAAACATTTTAGCTCGGCACGTGAGGCTCTTCAAAATCTGGTTCCAAAGCTATGCTTTCAGGGTCATCTTCTGACATAACCTCTACTCCCCAGGCACACTATGCTCTCCTTCCAGAACTGCTCATGGGCTCCCAGCAAAATACGCCAACGCCGACTTCCTTGGTTTTGCATTTGCTGTCCCTCCCATCTGGAATCCCCTCACTTTTATCCTCTGCTGGAAAATACTTGCTCACAATTTAAGACCTGTTTCGAATGTCACCTTCCCCAAAGAGCCTTCTGAATACCCAAACAGTTACTCCTTTTTCTCCTATTTCAAAGAAGATTTGTAAATATTTCCATCACCTCCATCATGATATTTTGTGACGGCCTCTTTACTTGTCTTCCTAAAGTGCTTTTTTGGTGGGTTCTAGAACTTGAGGAAGATACAATAGATACGTATTGAGATTCTACTTTTGTTGTTTGTTTGCTTGTTTTTAACAAGGATGTAATGGAATCTTAATGCACGCAAAGTGGCAGCACAGAGCTGGACATACGTGGCTTTCTCATTGTAGCTTTTGTTCCCAGTCACGTCACCCAAAGGATAAACATCCCATAAATCCATGGGATTTATGGACAGAGACACTTAAAATATAGGAAAACTTGCATGAACCTACACAAACACTCTCAATACTTAATATACCTCAAATTAAGAAGTACATAAACCTCCTGGACTTTCCAGTGTTTGAACTACATGCAGTGTAATAGCAGGAAAGCAGAGAACGCCCGGAGAGAAGTGCTGGAACAGTGTAGAAGTTAATAGCCTTAACATGGCCTTAACATATGAAAGATCTGGTTTTGAGTGCCATGGCTCTCACAGATTAGCCCCTTGATTTTTGGGGTAAGTTACTTAAATCTTCTAATCTGGCAAAGACATGGTTGAAATGACTGTACCATTGGGCAGCAGGGGATCTGGGAAAGAAAATATATCACAAAGAGGCTAATTATGAGAGGAATATTATGCTCAAGAGAGCAAAGGAGCAGCATACAATTCTGTATCATAGTTTCTAATTTCCTAAGAATAAGGACTGAAACTAAAAGGATCTATCTAGGCTGGCTCTTTCTTCTCAGAAGCTTTGCAAAAACAACTCAAGATCATTTCCAGAGTGGCAAATTGTTCTCTGATATAAATGAAGGAAAGCTACTATTTGGCAAAATTTTCAAAAAGGTTTGCTGTGTTTAAACCTCCAGGGTCTAAACTAGGACGTAGCATATACATAACAACAGGATCCTTAAGAGCTGAGAATTGCCTTCTCCCTTACGAGAAGTCCTAAAGTAGCCCAGAGAATATGGGATTGTATAGGGTCTAAGGACCTTGATACGATTCATCAGCTGGTTGGTCAACTGTCAATATGTTCAAATTGGATTCTAGATTATGATGGTGGGAGACAGGGAAGGGCTTCGGGATTAGAGTTTAGTGTGTTTCCCAAGTCACACTGTTATTATTATCCTTTTAAAAAATATATTTTATTTTTCTTTTATTTGAGAGAGAGAGATAGAGAGAGAGAGAGAGAGAACACACCACAGAAGCAGGGGGAGGGGCAGAGGCAGAAGCAGAGGGAGAAGCAAACTTCCACTGAGCTGGGTTTGACACGGGGTTCATCCCAGGACCCTGAGATCATGACCTGAGCCAAAGTCAGAGGCTTGATTGTGGAACCCTCCAGACGCCCCACACTGTGACTATCATTCTCGGTGGCAGAGTGCTTCTCCCAGGAAACCCAAGCCAAGCCTCCAGTAAGTGAAGCAAGAGGCTCTTATCTCAGCTCTCTTGAACTCTCCCATCGCGCTCCTCCTGAATCCCACACACAGAGGACCCCTTGGCTTCACTCTCTGACCAGCCGTGCTCCTCAGAACAGACCTTGGAAGTGTCCAGTGTGTCGGGAGAAGCAAGGATTTCAGAGTCGAAGAGATTAGGATTGCAGTCCTGCCACCATCACCCAAACACGTTTACTTTACATGAATATCGTTTTCTCTCTAAAATCTAGGGTCTTCTTTACAGAATGTGAAGAGGAAGGACTTTCCTTTAATTACAGAATTGTTAAAATAACTGAATAATCACAATGGTAAGAGTTGGCGTATATTGAACGTTTACTGGGCGTCAAGAACTGTTTAAAGTATTTTCCATGTAATATCTACTCAATCCTTCCAGAAACTCTAGGAGGTAGGCGCTTTATTAGCTCTTGCTCCCTTTTTGTCTACATTACCAGACCTTCCTGTCTTTCTCGTTCTTTAGAGAACACCATAAGGTAGCATGGTTAGTGTTGGGTAAAGTCAGGGTTCAGGGCCATTCACCCCCAGATGCCTCGCTGTTAGCCAGCAGCTTCTACGCCCATACTGAGTGGCACATACACAAAGCCCAGCACCTAGGATATCCTCAGTAGGTGAAAATCCTCTCAAAATCCATTTTATGCCAAATAAAATCTGGCAAATAACAATAATAACTGTTATGTCATTATTGACTTAATATCAAACAGGAACATATTTAAATATCATAGTTCAGTGTTTCAAAAAATTACTCAGGATGATGAAATTATATTGATGTTGAAATTGTGTTAACTGTATGGAAGTCTTACATTTTTATTCCCTTTTTCCATCTTGAAAACAATCAATTCCCCGCCCCCCCCAGAGGTAAGCTAAGTCACAAAAGTAAGAAATCCACAATATACCATATGACAAAATATAGTTAGTATTTTTCAATCCTCAATGTATTTAGCCTCTCAACAGTCTCTGATAGAGGTGACTATTAGTTTCGGCCTTTTGTATGCTACATGTTTCTGGTCTTCCTCCTGGATCCCCACCTTCTCCATCCCTGGTTCCTTTCCAGATCATCTCCTCACATACATCACTTAATGTCCCCCTTTCACATCCGCCCCTTCAGTTTCTCTCTTTACAGCTCTTATTCATCAAATAGCATCTGCACACCCACTGATGACTGCAGCCCACACTGCTTCTCTGAGATCTAAACTCATACGTAGAGTCAGAATCGCCCAGTTCTCCCTTCAATATGGTGGACTGAACTCATTGGCAGGGTGCACGGAGCCCGAAACAGCACCACTTGAACGCGTGGGGCTGGAGATATAAAGAAAGGTTTGGTAGGACAGTGCACGTGGTGAGCGACTCTACTTCAGTGTAAGCTGGAGAACCTGAACTGTCCTCTCCTCTCCTTTCCTTTCGTCTCCTCATGTCTCTTCTCATCTCTCCTCATCTCCTCTCACCTCCTCTCCTCTTTCCTTTTCCTATTCCCTTCTCTTCTCTAATTACGATGACTCCACCTTATCTTTTCTTACCTCCATTGCTTCAGATAAGCCAGAAATTAGTCATCTGCAGGCCACCTGCTATTTTTCTACATATATTTCTTCTCCTTCTTTTGGGGGATGAGGGCAGGCAAACAGTCCTAAGTCCTAAAACTATTTTGACACCTTTCTATTCCCCTTAGGTAATTTTGAGATTAAATAATTTATTACCATTGCTAAAATGAACACATATACTTGATACTCAACTTTATGCAGAACTTTAAAAAACTAGTTTTAATACAGTATCACAATTTACACAGGTATTTTGTCAAAAGACCAGTGTTCCTTGTATTAACTTCCGCAGCCTCTACTGTGGGCACAAAAACTTGTTTTAAATATCTTCAGAGTGTAGGAATACAACAATTAAAGGATGAATTGGTCACCCATTCCCACCTCTTTTCTTGACTTATCATACTTTACCCCATTCACTCCCAAACTCACCCCGAGCTTCAGCCAGCCTGATTTGTCCTTGTAGAAAGGTTATTTACTTCTAATCATAATTCAAGCTGAGTTACAAGAAATCTTTTCTTTTCTCATTTTTAATATTCAGCCCTTCCAATTCAATTTTATTTTATTTTTTGACATTTATTTACTTGCTGTAGAGAGAGAGATAACAAGCAGGGGGAGAGAGAAAACCCAGCTGACTCCCCACTGAGTGTGGAGCCCAATGCAGGGCTTGACCTCATGACCCCGGGATCCTGACCAGAGCTGAAATGGAGATTCTGATGCTCAACCAACCGAGCCACTCAGGCACCCCTCCAAGACAATTTTAAAGATATCTAATTTTCATGAACAAAATCTTTCTTGACATTTTTGTCCCTCCAGAGCAGTGGATCGTTACATCCCACTTCCTCCCACCACTCTACCCCAGAACCTATTCATTTCATTGCTGAGACTTCCAGCTGAGATCAGAACTGGATGTGATATTTGTTTTCATCTTTATAACTCAAACTAGATCATTCAACATAAAAGCATCTTACAGAGAGCTCAGTACAGTCTTGCTCTAGTTGTTCCAGGGGAGATGGATTTCACCTGATAGGCCAGGCACATGCCTATACTTAGGAGCTTGAGTCATTCACTGCTGTCATCGGGAAGAGCACTTCCTTCACATTTGCCGAATCATAGGCTTGCTGTGCAATGCTTCAAAGCAGCTGATAGTTCCTTGCGACCATTAGTATTAAGAATAAGGGTAAGTGGCAGGGATAGGTACAGTTGGAAGAGATAGACTTAGGAATCTGTCACAAAAGCTTTGGGCACCTGGGTGGCTCAGTGGTTGAGCATCCGCCTTCGGCTCAGGTCATGATCCTGGGGTCCTGGGATTGAATCCCATGTCAGGCTCCCTGCATGGAACCTGCCTCTCCCTCTGCCTGTGTCTCTGCCTCTCTCTCTGCATCCCTCATGAATAAATAAATAAAATATTAAAAAAAAAAAAAAAAGCTTTGGGGATGAGCTGGAGGTGGGGGAGGCTCATATATGTGACAAACTCAAATGTCTAGAAAACCAGCTGATGATCATCAGTGGAAGGGAAAGGAAATCACTAACTATGACTTGAATCACGTCTACTGCAGGTGTCTTTCTTACAAAAGGCGTGATCCCAAGCCAATTATATTGAAATGACTACTTAATAATACCAGATGGGTTTATAGTTATTTTTTTCCACCCTTTTCAAAGAACATCACCACATAAAAACACAATATGCTCCTTTCCATGAAGTTACGCAGTGATTTTCGTATCATAGGTACCACTTAATGTTATACAGCTAATGAGAAAATTAAGCTCTGGCTGCAGTGCCACATGTTCCTTTGTTCCTAATGAACACTGGCATTAGTGCGCAATTAACAATGACACATATAATCATATGAGCCTTTGCTCTGATTCCAACCTAGTATGGCTGGACCATGAGGAGACCTCCCTGTGTGATCAGATCAAAGCTCCTATGCAGTGTGTCTTTTCAGAGCAGGGAGGAGACAAATTAATCAGATCTATCTAATTTTAAGTAGCATGGTTGGAGAACCATTGGGGAAAAGTCACGGCAGGGGCATGGAAAGAGCCAGACTCTAAACAGGTTCATGTCACTAAAGAGGCAAAGTTTCACGCCCAGCAGTATCTGTTTGCAGTTTTCTGCTTTCTAATTTTTCTCGCAGATATTTAAAATTAAATTAGCACTTCTCTTTTTTAATAAGAGATATAAAAAGCAGTCTTTGGTCATGATGCATAGCACATTAGCTACAATTACATCAATATATCTTTCTCTGCCTCTTTATGCAGTTTTTGATTTTTTTTTTCTTTCCAACCTCCTTTGGGGAGCTCTCAGGGAGCAGCTTTTGCTAATAATTAATAATGGGAGGATTCTCCTGAGGAAATCGTTTGGAATCGTTATGCTCTTCTAATAAATCGTCATTTTAGAATTCTAATCAGCAAAATTTGGATTCCAAATGTTTGGTAATTACAGTGGCCCATTGCATCTGGATTGATTAAAATGTAAATGTAACTGATTCTGTCTTCAAAAGTCGATATAGCGCAATGCATATACATTCATGTAGAACAGGATTCATGCACTTGGGAACCTTAAGGGAGGGCTGATATTGAGATAATAAAAGCATATCTTTCAATCTCTGCATAAATGGGCTTCTTACATTCAATTGCACTTTATTGTTTCATTAGTTTCTGCTGCAGGTACTTCAAACACCTAGACTCTCTCAACAATGTCACACAACCCACAGTCAAATCGTATCAACGTTTATCTGCCTGAAATATGTTATAGTTGCAATGACACCGCCATCCAAGGACCTCTCACTATTGTACCAGTGCTTAGTAAAGGAACCCCACCCAAGCAGCCCTTCATGAAAGTTGGAAGCAGAACAAACGGACAATAACCAGCTATAAAAAACCAGGACAGTTCATGAATGGCGCACCAAAATCAAGGACGGGATAACTATCAGAAAATCTGCGTCTTGTTTTAGTTAAGAATAATGTCATTTCAAAAAAAAAAAAAAAAAAAAGAATAGTGTCTTTTCCAGTCTGTTATTCCTTGTAGGTTCCCATATAGTACCAATTGCAAACTTTAAAACTTTATTTCCAAACATCATTTCATGGACTCCGAGAAGCAGTTTACTTTACAGCTCTCTTTGGGATAAGTAAGGGATGCTAGCACTTTGTCAAATCTATTTGCATGTTAGCAAGACCCAGGGGATTTATTGTGTTTATTTGTTTTTATCAATGCTCAAGCCCAACCCATAGAGATTCTGATTTAACTAGTGGTTGGAGCACTGGCATCTATGCTCTAAAAAGTCCACAAATGATGCTATTTTGCAGACAGGTGGAAAGAACTACTTTTAAGCAAAGGGATTAATCCACTCTGTTTCCAGATGTACCCAAGTGGGCGTGAGGCTAGGCTGAACAGGGATGAGTTCTTTACTTCTGGAACAATGTGGGACAGTGCTAAAATCAAATCCCATCCACCCATCCATGTATCTGTTGAGCAAAAATTAATTGGATACATACCGTGTGCCCAGCACTGTTCTAGATAACGTAGCAGTGATCCAAGTCGACAAGGCTCTTATCTTCAGAGAGCTCACCATCTGCTGGGGAAGACAGAAAGGAAACTAGTCAACAAACCAACCAAGGAATCAGTAAGCCGAATCATCTGCAGAAAGTGGAAGGAACAGGTTCATGAACATGAAGAACAGACTGTGGGGATGCTTTGGAGAAGAGAATCGGGAGGTAGCAGGAAGGCTTTGGGGCTACCTGAGTGATGGACAGGAGCCTTCAAGCTGAGGTCTGACGGGAAGCTTCCCTACTGAGGCCCAGTAACCAAACAGACCTGAAATGAGATCTGGCTTAAGGCATTGGAGGAAGAGCTTCGGAGATTAGTGAGGCTGGAGGGACAGATGGGGCCGAGCAGAAGCCACAGGCATTTGGCAAAGACTTTTCAGCCATGGGGAAGTGTCTGAATCTTGTACTAGTTTTTCATGAGAAATGGCTTGGGGTTTGGTTACGTAGGAGAGGACATCGTGATAACTTTGAGCAGAGGCGAGTGAAAGAGGCCGCAAAGGGTGGATCATACGTCTCAGTAACAACAGAGTAAGGGATGGTTGTGCTCTTAAGAGTTTGTGTCTGAGCTTCAGGGATTTGGTTTTGGTTGCTGTTATTTTACAACATAATCAGAAAATCATCATTTTTCCTGCCCTATTCCCTCTTAATAGTTCTTTGAGAGACAAAAGCATAAGAGGGAATCCCAAATTTTGCATTCCAAGTAATCAGTCCCTTTTCTGAGTTCTTAATATAACTGCTTCCAGCAAGAAAATAACTCTTCTGTCTCTACCCCACACACTTTGCAATTTTGTCCTTCCGTATTTTAAGAGGATCAAAATTAGGATCAAAATCAAATTTTTCCATCCTGAAACAGTCAGGAAATGGCTAGGGAGATGAGGAATGAAAGGAAAGTGGTCATCGCAGGGTCGAAGAAGGTGGACAGGGATGTAGGCACCCTCGCTGTGGCTCCCCCGCTGATGGGCACTCTGCATCAGGGACCCACGTAACACTCAGCCCGGAGAGGTACGTCTATTCTCATTTCACGACCCGGAAGCTACCAGGAGCATATGCAGCGTTTGCACCCAGAACCCAGCTTCCTTTTTCTCCAAAATCGATGCTACTAACCAGTTTACCACACTTCACGTGCCACTTGTTTCTTTCTATAGTTCGATGATATGAAAGTGCCTCTGGGGGAGAGTAGACCGACAAGTCCTCTTGCAGACTTTTCACTTCTCTCCTCTCCCAGGACACAGGGATCATCTCAGTCCACAGAATCAGGGAGCGATTGTGATATATCTAAAAGGGATAGTGGGACCTGCCGCCTTCCTTTCTACAAGCAAGGAAACTGAGTCACACACACACACCTTGCTAAAGGCAGAATCAAATCTAGAAATCAAATCTCCCCCAGTCTTAAGATAATGCTTTGTTTGTTTGTTTGTTTGTTAACAAACTACGTTACCAGGTTGCCTTTGGCTCTCCTGGAGATGATTGATGCTTCAGCTCAACATATGCCAACCCAAGGATTGTCAGGACCATGATGGTCTCCATCCATAACCTTGAAATTGGTTTCCTGATGCCACATTGGAATCAGCAACACTCACACCACCTGCCAACCTTTGATGTACGGAGAAGATGCGGATTCTCTACACTCTGGAACAAGGATCTGAGCTATCCCAGGGCTCCAGATCATTCCATGTTTAACCAGATAGTCTGGGGAACTATAATCTCGGTCCTTCTTTCATCCATAATACTTACATCAGTCTTTTTCAGAGTTATGCTTTCTTCACATTGGTTTCCTGACCTGAAATGCCCTTCTCACTTCTTTTTGAGAGAGGACTGCAAAGCAAGCCCATTACTCCAGGCCTCTCTCCTTACTTGATGTCTCATTTTGCAAGACAAAGGCAACTGATAATTTCTATAATATGGTCCACCTCACTCCACTTCCCTGTCATTCATTCACTTATCAAAACATCTGTTCAGAGCCTTTTGTATGTTAAGCACAGGGTTAGGAGTTTGGAATACTAAGAGGTGTTAAGATACAATCACTGCCCTCAGGAGCTAAATCCAGTGGAAAGATTAATAAATTAATAGACAATTACAAAGAATGTGAAAATCCTCTGGAAATCTCTAAGGACACGTTCACAGTTAGATGAAGCCTATAAATATTTAAATCTGTATATCATGTTGAAGCAATTTATATTAAATTTCTCTTCTGTGTTGAGATGATGTCGTTGTATGTGACACTACTTTATATATCACTTATTTTTGGCAACCTATCTAATAAGAATTTGCAATGCATTATTTAAGTATTATTACTTAACATGTCATATATTTATCCCTCGTGTCCTGAGTGAATCTTTAAGGAGAGACATTATGTCATGTATACGTGAGTGTGTGTGCATATCTTTTAAAAGCAATTTCTAAAATAAATACTGATGTAAGTGTCAATATTTTTTTATGTTTTTATTTGAAAGTACATCACCTAATGCATCATGCTGTACATAAAACTGCATATTTAATAAACTTTAACAATGTTCCAACAACAATCTGAACCACTTAGAGTTCACAAAATTGATTCTCATCCTGCCGTAACTTCAATGCAGCTGGTATTAATAGCTACAGATTTTATTTTCTCTCTTTAAAAAGTATATCTACAGTACCGATAAATCCATTAGTTAAACTGCATTATCTTAGGATCCTATCTCTATTATATTTCAAAACCAGTATGGCTTAAAATGTAATCTCCAATCCCCTGCCAAAAGCGTCAATCACAATTTAGCAACCAAACTACAACGTGAATATAGGGATACATGATTATTTTGTTGGAAAACGTCTTGTGTGCAAAAGCAGTATTATAAGAGGGAAAAAAAAAAAGTGCCTTATTTTTCTCTTAGTCTAAAATACTTGAAAACACTTGACAGTTGATTGGAGAGCTTTCCCACACCAAGTTCTCCCATTTTTGTTTTATTTGCCATCCTTGTGTACCATGGATGCTTGAAGTAACTGCTCACCTGTATCTGCCAGGATAGCCCTCCATAATGGCTGTAGTGACAGCCTATGCTTAAGGCCCTCTGTTTGAGGATATATCGTCCCACCCTTGTCCCTTTACCCATGAATTCTATCTCCTGCCCCTGGATGAAGAGTCTTTGTGGGAACTATCAAAGAGCACCAGAGAACTATTGAAAATTCAACCTTCCACAGTTAACAGTGACTCTAGACATATATTAATTCATCAAGACAGTGACTGGTAGTGACATCATTCAGTGATGCTAATATGGAGGACATGTAATATAGCATGATCATAAATTCTTTTGCCAAAAACGGGGTGGAGCATTCCAAAATAAAAACAATAGGCAAGTACTCTGCCTACGAAGTTCTCAAGCTCATGGACTAAATGCATCTGTTTTCTGTCCCAAGCCGTGATGAATTCTATCTCTTGCTGGATTAATGTAATGTTTTGGGCCTTCTTTGCGACACTCAACATGCTGTCTACTGACTCCCCCCTATACTTCCACTGCCCCCGTGGAGTATGTTTTCACGTCTCTCACTTATACACATACACATACACACACTGACTTCAGCCTCATCTATGTTCCCGATTTTTACTTTATTAATGACAGATCAACATGAGCTTACTCAACAATGCAGACTGAAAAAAGGGGCAGAGGAAAAACAAGAACTCTGCACTTACCTGAAAATGATGTACCTGGGAGATTTTCCTTAGGAAAAGAGTAAATTTTGCACTGCACTTTTACAAAGTCCTTCAGGATATGGACCTAGTTAAGTTATCTAGCCACTGCCCCAAAAGGTCTTTTTTTGCACTGTGCCCTCTACACACATTAAACAGCATATTGTACAGAAAGAACTGTGTTTTCATGTTGCTCTACCCACCTACAAAGCCATTTCTCTTTCTCCTTTTGATTAGTCCCTTTTCTTCCATTAGTTATCAGCTTAGATATTGCCTCTACTAAATCATTCCCTGTAATCTCTTTAGGTTTTAGATATTCCTCCTCTGAGAACCCAGATACTTGAATGCTTACTCTATTGTTGTCCTTACCAACTAAACATAATTGCCTTCCTCTCTCACTAGACTGTGAGCTTTCTGAGATAAGAACTATGAATTATTCACTTCATAATCTCTAGTACTGAACTCTACTGGCCAATTTTATATGTTGAAGGATCATTAAAAAAAAATCCCAAATCAAGATCTGTGATTTACCTAAACAGCTATAGATACAACAAATTTCATCAATTACGAAAAAGAAAGACATCTAGGATTTTACTTAGGAGCTATTTAGTCCTATTTCAGAAACATGTGAACAGATTTCTTGATTTTCAATTATTATGATGTTAGAAAAAGGGAAAAAGATTTCAAAAACAGGGATCCCTGGGTGGCGCAGCGGTTTGGCGCCTGCCTTTGGCCCAGGGCGTGATCCTGGAGACCCAGGATCGAATCCCACGTCAGGCTCCCGGTGCATGGAGCCTGCTTCTCCCTCTGCCTGTGTCTCTGCCTCTCTCTCTCTCTCTCTCTGTGACTATCATAAATAAATAAAATTAAAAAAAAAAAAAAAGATTAAGATTTCAAAAACAGAAACACTGGGCTCAAGAGCAAGACAAGATATGACACAAACTGGTCATAAAGAAGGAGACAAAAAAAAAAAAAAAAAAAAAAGAAGGAGACAGAACAAAACCAATCCAAAACAAACAAATAAGTAAGCTAACAAAGACTTCCTGTCAAAAAAAAAAAAAACTTTTTTTTAAAGGAATCACAAGTAAATTCAATGTCTACTTCTTCATATAGAGTTAAATAGTGTAGGGAAAAACTGGTCATCATGCCTGTTAGATTCTCAGGTTTTGAACTTACTACAGGATAACATAATTAGTTGTCATAACTATGAATGAAATATTTTAAAATAACTTTATTAGTAGTATTTATCTTTCATCTAATGGCAGCAAAATTCCAAGAAAATAGGCATTTCTGTTCTATGCAGTTTTAAGATTAAATGGACAGAAATTAGTGATTTGCCCAAGGCCACTAACCAAGTCTTTATTCTGCTCTTGTAAAGCGTAAGAAAGCATGGAATTGATATACATTTTAGATATATTTTTCACCAGAAATAGGAAAGCATATTATTTTAATGCTAACAAACAAATGATTATTTGTTCCACATAGTCACCTTGAAAAGCAATCAATTAATTAATGTATATTCTTATAATTCTTATAAAATGTATCATAAAATAGGTACATTCTTCATTTAATATCACCCTAATTGACATTACCTATTTAATTATGTTAAAATTCTTGAATTATGAAGGAAAAGGTACTGGACTTTGATTCATTCTTATTTAGAGTCTGCCTCTAACTACTGGGGGGTGAAGGGTGGGGGTTGGTAAGTGTTCACTTCCCCTGACTCATGGTCTCCATCTTCTCCCCATTTTCATTGTGATAACCTTCTGAAAATGAAGTATATGTCCAGTCTAGTGCTGGACATAGCATTGACTTGATGGATGTAACATATCACCACATCTTGTGATTAAAATAAGAAGATGAAACTAGATCACCCTGCAAAATTCAAGATTCAAAATGAGAAGAGCCATGTTATATCTAATTAATCACTGTGGGGGCAAGTGATTCCATTCTAGCTCATGGTCACAAATTAATAGAAAAGTCTCTCACTTAAGAGAAATATTCTGAAAGTTGGTTGCAATATTCTATGTAATATTACTTGGAGCTTAAAATACAACTTTTCATTGAAATGTCACAAAAGGGTTAAGGATGAAGTGGTATAAAACAATATTTCCAACCATTTCAACTTCATTTTTGGCACTGCCTTCTGAACCTTGCACATTTTATTTCTTTCCTATATTGAGTGACTTTTCAAGTGGTCCTGCCGTGAGCCAGTAGAATTACTAAGAGGTTTCTGATTTCATAGCTATTTTTTATTATATTTGGAAGCTGGTCTTAAGTAGAGCTAAAACTCCAGGGCCACTATTTTAGAGTAGTAAAGATTGACATCTAAATTATGATGTAAGAAAAGTATAAGGCCATAGATTTCATTGAATGTAGAAAGAAGTAAAAAAATGGATTTGTCTCTGAAAACGTTGGCTATTTGACATCTTTGAGAAATTTTCAAGCATATTAAATTCTAAATCTCAGCAATGAAATTGTGATAGACATTTGGCTTACATCTATTACTCTTAGTTAATTCCCAGTTAAAGTTCCTTAAATCTACCTTTAAATGTCTCTCTCTTCTCCTGGGGAAAATATGCCCACATAGGATTTAAGAGTCTAAAGTACATGTTTAGGGATTAGCAATGGTCAATGGTAAGACATAATGCAAAAACAATTTATTGCAAAAAAAAAAAAAAACTAACAAAACAAAACAAGAGAGAGAGAAAGAGATTGAACGCATCTGGCATTCTTTGATTCAATCCCAGATTTCATACACAGAAACAGGAACTTTATACTCTACTCAAATGTAAGTAAAATAGTATGAGTTAGATGTTCCATTCCACATGTGAATGAAGCCAAAGGAAATTAGGATACATGCCTAAGGTTATTTGGGTAGAAAGCAGCATTCCCTGTGCCTAGAATGAGTTTCTTCCAATTCTTTCTCCTAATGGGTTCTTTTTATTTATCCTTAGAAATAGAATTTAAATAATACTTCTTAGGATAGCCATCCATAGCCAGCACCATTCAGTATGACATAGATGTCTAACCTCTACATCTTCGTAATACCTTGTATGTTGATCTTAGAATTTATAAAATATAATGATAATAATATCTTCATTTCTTAATTTAACCCACTGACAACAACACCACTGAAGGCAGGAACGATGCCTTACTACATATGATAAAACAAATACCCACCTTAAATGAATGACACATATTAAGCATTTAGGGAACAATTATTGCATAAAGTAGCATAGCTAGAACCAGACATAGGTCCATGTAACTTTTAAGGCCATGCATTTCAGGGGGCAAGGCAAAAATTATAATCTGGGCTATTACTCTGCAAAATAAAAGCAATAAGCTCTGATGAATTGGGTATCCACACAGCGGGTGGCTTTGTCTGGAGTTAGAGTTCTATGTGGTTATGTCACCAATCAGCTCTTCATCCTAAGGCAATATCCATATTTAGTCTAAAAGACAAATATAGAAAATTATTTTTTAAAACCCTAGATATCATACCAGTTTCACTGAACATTATAGGGCAGGGAAGAAAAAGAGACAGACCGACTCCCTACTGACTGAAACTGAGCCAAGAAAGTGAGAAAGCAAGAAAATAAATATCTTCCCACATAATGACCCAAAGTAGATCTTTCAAATATCACCTCCAACTTGATTCTTATTTTTGGAAGACAGGTAGTGTTAGAATGTTGCTTTGAACTCTACACATATCAAAGCTAAATCAAAACACATGATATAAACACTATCACACCCTGCACTGTATTCAGGTTGCTTCCATTTGTAACATCAGCCATTATTACCAACACTATTTAAGAGCGCAGAATGGTGTCGCAGAATCCCAATGATAACAGCGTCAAAATATAAAGACAAATACAATTTCAAAGTATTCCAGGGTGTGCAAGAATCGGGTCATGAATAAGGTCGTACTGCCTAAAGTTTGCTCTGATTAGTTGTGGGCTGGTAGGAGAGTAGACACACACGCAGATGTCAGACGAACACTTAGCAAACATTCCAATCCACAACTGCTGGTTCAGCCCAGGTGTTCAACAACCCAGGTATTCTTCTACGTTGCCATCCTGATTTCTTGAAGTTACGATGCTACACTGTTTTCCTTGTATGAGTGTGCATGAAGTTTTTGGATATTGGGAGGGGAGGGGAATAGAGAATGGCTAATTACTACCCTGGCCATAAATCCCACCCATAATATGGTATTTACACCATCAAAGATGTATGGAAACTCACCAGGCTCAACATGAGGATGTTTCACACCCAAATACCATGGAATAAAGCTGAAACTGAAAACCGAGTCACCAATCTCCATGGGATAGCAGCACTGATGTCGTGACTCACAGACTCTTTCTGCTTGTCACTTTCAACAGAATTGTCTTATGAAATGACAAGATTCTAAGGGACACAGAATTGTCTTGATTAATGTGGCGAACTACTGCAATCACCAACACAGTGTGAACATACTGAACTGTGGCACAGATAGCTATTGTTGAAGATGGTAGTGGTGGTGGCCATGCTGTTGCCAGGTTTAATTTTGTCTGCTTAGAAAGTCTAACGTCTTCAAGTCTGGTGCTATTTTGGTAGCAGTAAGAAAAAAGGGCTGTAAGTTTCTATATTTCTTAATTTTCTATTGAAATAGGGTTGGAACAATAATGTTCTTCTATTTTTCCCCAACTCAGGGGTCATGGGACACACAGACACACACGCATGCATACACATACCCCTTACCATTCATGGACAGGGTCATTTTCTGCGCTTATTCTTTTGTTAAGTTCAATCTTTAGCCAATGATAACACTTTCCAGGTGCTTTTGCCTAATATTAGATATTGGGATGAATGATTGAAATCGTGCCCATTAAAGAAGCATAGATTACATAATGCTTCATAGTTTCTGGTAATGTTAATTTATTACTAATTTTAGAGACCCCTTTTCTTCTGTTAGCTATCATAATAGCCTAGCATTACCATTCACCCTTGCCTGGAACATTCCAAGTTTTTATCTTTATCCCTGAATAGTTATTAATGCTCATCAGTACTAAAACTTTTCACTCTCAAAAGTGTCATGGTTTTGGGCAGCCCAGGTGGCTCAGCAGTTGAGCACCTGCCTTCGGTTCAGGGCGTGGTCCTGGAGACCCGGGATCGAGTCCCATGCGGGCTCCCTGCATGGAGCCTGCTTCTCTCTCCCTCTGCCTGTGTCTCTGCACCTCTCTCTCTCTCTCTCTCTCTATGTGGGTCTCTCATGAATGAATGAATGAATAAATAAATAAATAAATAAAGTGTCATGGTTTTGTCATCCTAAATCCTAAGCATTCTTTACTGTAACTATTGTTAAGCATTCAATTATATTGTTACGGTGCCACTAAATATACTTAAAATTATGACCTTTACTAAGTAAACCCAATACCAACCCAGATTAGAGATGAGACACAATGCAGAGACAAGAGTGGTTTCAGAGACAAATAAAGGTATCCTTTCCCAAGTATTTATCTGGCGTATGAAAGACAAAATATCCGTCAGGTTATTTGTAAGTTTTCTTTCTTCGGGATCAGCCCTGTTAGTAGTATCTCTCTCTGTTTCTATCATCCCAATTGTAGTATACATTCTCAGACATCATTATCCTAATGTATCATAGAGATGATAGCTCTATCTTCTAAGCCTGGCAGTTGGCAATGTGGCTTGTTATGCATTCAGAAATATTTGGAATGTGAAATTAAACAAAAGAAGCATGTAGATATCAAACGACTACATGTAAAAATGTCTTTGGCACTTTGTTTGCAATTAAAATAATTCTAAATATACCTAGCACACTTTTGCATCCAATTAAAAAAAAAAAAGAAAAGAAATGTAATTGGTAGAATTTTATTGCCCATGATTAGGTATTCATTTAGTTTTTTACCCCCTGAGAGTCTACAATTGCAAATAGTTTCCATATATTGTCACAGTTCATAAAATACACCCTTTCGTTTAACATATTAGAGCTTTGGCAAACAGTTAAAAAATAACTGATGCATTTTTGTCATCTGTTTTGTTTGTTTTTTAAACCATTCCTCTCTAAAAATATAGATCCAACCATATACACAGACTTTTTTGTGGTCGGTATCAAACTTCCATTTAACCAAGAGTTAGTCTCTTTGTGTTGATTAAAATATCCTTTTATTCTTGAAACGTTGGCAAAATGAACTAGAGCTGAGATGCGTCTATAAACTGTAAAATCTCTGGCACAATCTATCAGTTAAGCAGTTTATTATTTTATAATGAAAAGACACTATCACTAATGGGTCAAACATGCTCTCATTCTCATGTTATTTTCTCATTTTTTGTGATGGTAAATAGAGTGTTGTTATCTTTGGACAGGATGACAGCTTCAGGCAGGAGATACAACCCTAGGGACTAGCACTTTAATTTAAAAAGCCAAGAGGAAAAAAAAGCACCGGAGGAAATCAGACAAGGCGAGGCTGGAAACAAAAGCTGCATTTCACAATCAGAGGTTGGACAAGGAGCCCCTGCTAATCTCAAGTCTGCTCCAGAGGTGGTACTTTTAATAGCAAAAATAGAGGAAATAGAGACAAATGGCAGACGACTCTATGGTGAGGACTTGAAGACACACATTCAGCATAGGATGACCCCCAGGATATTACTTTCTGGAACAGGTTATCTATGGGAGAGGCATCAAGTGTTCTGACACACTCTGAGTATGAGAAACCACTTTCTTTTTACTTCCATTAAGGGAAGGTGTGTTTATAAAGTAAAGGCAGTAGCGTGTCTTCCATTCCTCTGTCAATAAACCAGCCTTTCTGGGCATCTACTAAATGGTAAACGCAGATGGAAGACAGTGAAGCACAGAGACAGAAAGTAATGTTCTAATTCTGGTTGCAAGAACAGATCATTCCGGGACCAACAAAGTATTCAGGTGCCTGAGATATTACTGTTGGACCATGAACTCTTTAAAGCATATATATGGTCATTAGGGGATCCCTGCCGCCTGGGTGCCCAGCACAAGCTTGGTGGTTCTCACACGTATTTCTTGAATGGAGTCATCCCAAGGTATGAGAATGAAAAACCTGGAGTGTTCTAGGAGTATACAGAAGGTGCCTAATGACATTATTCAAAGACGGTGACTCTTAGCTTAGTGTTAAAGGAGTAAACATTAACTAAATGGAGGTGCCTGGGTGGCACAGTTGGTTAAGAGGCCGACCCTTGGTTTCAGCTCAGGTCGTGATCTTGGGGTCACGAGATGGAACCCCACCTTGGGCTCTGCACTCAGCGTGGAGTCTGCTTGGGATTCTCTCTCTCCATCTCCCTCTGCCCTCATTCTCGAACACATACATAAACCTTAAAACAACAACAAAAACGAGGATGTTGACTAAATGTCGGAGACGTGATCTGGTCCCAACAGAGACAAAGCAATATGTCTAGTTCTGTGAGGCTTGTTCTATGGCTCTGTGTGTATGAAACAGAGCTAGGGGAAAATAACAAATGAAGAGGAGGAGGAGGGGGGAGAGGAGGACTCTGGTGGTGGTAGTGACGATGACGATGTTAAAAAAATTCTTGACATTTAAAATTTCTATTGGTTTCAATGACTATGTTAAACTGTTTATGAAGTTACCAACTGCTCATTAATCTTCATAAAAATCCAATAAAGGAAATGTAATTCCCAGGACAAATTGTCAGTATTTCTAAAAGCCTAGAGGAGAACTTCAATATAGTTACCTGGGTTAAATAAAATAGCATCTTTCAACTTTGGGGGAAGAAATTAGATCAATGCAATATGGAAATTCTGGTTATCTATCTCATGGCAATTACATGTTCTGAATGATATATGCACATATTTTTGAAAAAAAACTAAGAGTGGAGAAAAATGGATATTGATTTAAAATACAGTTCATGCAAAATAAAATAATAAAATAAAATAAAATAAAATACAGTTCATGTGCTGGACAAAAATAAAAATGAGTTTGTTAAAAGGGAATGAAAAAGATCTTTTGTGGTGAAACCTTTGCAAAATGCGAATTCTTTATAAAGCTTTAACTTTCTAAAATCCCAAAACTTTAAATGACTTAAGAGGCCTCATAGGTGAAGTTGATTCTGGACTCCAAGATTTTAGCATCCAGGTCTTCTCTCTGCTAAATTGGACCTCTAGCATCTATGATCTTTTTTCTCCAAGTTCTTAAATTAATTGCTTATGTGCAGCTCATTGTTTATGAGCTAGTCAGATAAGTTAATTTTTAGTTAATATCTGAAACAAGGAGGCCATCTCCATGTGTGCTATCTCTTCTTACTACAAATTAGCAAAGTAACAGAGAACCCCTGACAAATATTCAATACTCAATATCGTGACTTAGAAATCCTGCTCCGCCTTCTACCCCCCTCCCTTGGCTACCATTGATTGTTCCGTACTGCAGTCCAGCTCTTACTACGGTGGAGGATTTGCCCTGCAACTCGACTACCTTTGATTCATTGCTTCTCAGGAATGCAACGTCAGCTAATGTGGCTTGCAAATTACTTTAATTAAAAATATTTAATATTTGGAGGGGTTTACAGAAAAGATAAGCAGATGGTACAAAGATGTAACAGGAAAGTTGAGTGAACAGTACAAAAAGTACTGTCTGGTAAACTTCCACACACTTGACCCCATTACTGATCTCTTACATGAGTGTGATACAGTAGGTAAAACTGATGAGCCCATGTCAACACAGTATTATTAACTGAAGGGCTTACATAGGGATTCATTCTTCGTGTTGTGCCTTCTATCAGGTCTCTGTCTCTAGCTCACCTTCTACCTACGTATTTAAATATAAAATGATATTATCCATTAATATAGGATTCCTCATCCCCCTAAAATTCCACCTGTGCTCCACCTATTTATCCCTAATTTCCACCAAACCCCAGAAACCAATGATCTTTTCGTTGCCTATGGTTTTGCCTTTTCCAAAATGTCCTGTAGTTAGAATCATACATTATGGTATTTTATACAAGTTTATTTTTTACTTATCAATGTTTATTTAAGGTTTCTTCATGTCATCATGGTTTGAGAACTCATTTCTTTTTATTATCGAATAACATTCCATTATCTGGATGTGCCACAGTATCTTTATCTGATCACCCATTTAAGAATAACTTGACTACTCACAGTTTGGGGTAATTATGAATAAAGCAGCTATAAATATATGTATACAGGCTTTCTGTGGACAGAAGTTTTCAATTCATTTGGGTAAATACAAAAGAGCATAGTGCTCTATTTGCTTTTGGTTTTATTTGCTCTTCATTTTGTTTGATCTTAAGGTGTGAGCCAGACTATTCATTTGAGAGTCTTCCTTCCTTCCTTCCTTCCTTCCTTCCTTCCTTCCTTCCTTCATTTATCTATTTTTTAAGATTTTATTTATTTATTCATAACAGACACAGAGAGAGGCAGAGACACAGGCAGAGGGAGAATCAGGCTCCCTGCAGGGATCCCAGGACCCCGGGATCGTGACCTGAGCCAAAGGCAGACACTCAACCACTGGACCACACAGGTGCCCTAATTTCTCCTCTTTTTAGTGTACGAGTTTAAAACTATAAATTCCCCTCTCAATGCTTTAGCTGTGCCCCACACATTTTATATATTGTATTTCCATGTTTATTCAGCCCAATTTTAAAATTTACTTGTATGTGTTTTTATTTTCTTTACTCCCCTTTTACCCAGGAATAGTTTGAAAATTTGTTATTTAGTTTCCAAATGTTTGGATATATTTCTGTTATTTTTGTTATCGACTTCTAATCTGATTCTATTGTGATTCAAAAACATTTTCTGTGATGGGGCACCTGGGTGGCTCAGTCCATTGAGTGGATCTCATTGTCCTGGGATCAAGTCCCAGGTGGGCTTTCTGCTCAGCAGGGAGTCTGCTTCTCCCTCTGCTCCTGCTTGTGCTCTCTCTCTCTTCCTCTTGTGCTTGTTCACATACTTTCTCTTTCTCAAATAAGTAAATAAAATCTGTTATTTTTTTTTTTAAACTAACATTCTCTGTAGGATTTCTGTTCTTTTAAATTTGTGATTTATTTTATGGTTTGATATGCATTCTCTGGGAACTTGCAAAGAATGTGTGTTCTGCTGTTATTGGGTGGTGTGCTCTATAAATGTCAATCAGATCCTGCAGGTTGATGGTATTGATTTGTTTTACAACTGTGTTACTTTTCTGTCTAGTTCTTTCATTAATTGCTGAGTTAGGCCTACTAAAATCTCAGGCTCAGGTCGCCTGGGTGGCTCAGGAGTTGAGGTCTGTCTTTAGCTCAGGGCGTGATCCTGGAGACCCAGAATCGAGTCCCACATCAGGCTCCCTGTATGGAGCCTGCTTTTCCCTCAGCCTGTGTCTCTGCCACTCTCACTTTGTCTCTCAGGAATGAATGAATGAATGAATGAATGAATGAATGAATGAATAAATAAATAAATAAAATCTTAAAAAAAAAGGAAGTGTCAGCTTACAATTATGGACTTGCCTATTTTTTCTTTCAGACCGATCAGTCTTTGTTTCACTTATTTCGAGGCTCTATTGTTTGGTGCATACACATGTAGAATTGTTATGTCTTCTTGGTAGAGTGACCCCCTTGTCATTACATAATGTCACTGTCTGCCCTGACAATTATCTTTGCTCTAAAATCCGCTTTAGCATATAGTAAGACATCCACAGCCTTTCTGTTGTTTATATTGGGTAATTTCTATTTTTATCTGCAATTTTGTCCTTTCCCCTCCATTCAGCTTTTGAGCCCAACCTCAGAGTTTTTGTTTACTTTGTTCTGATTATTGCACTTGTTTTACATTTTCCATTTAGTTTATTTTATATTTTCTATTCCTTTGCTGAAACTTTCTATATTTGTTTTAAATTTATTTTCACTTTTTTTTTTCCATTTCTTTGAATTCCTTATGACTGCCCAGCAAGGTCAAAAGTCTTAATTTCTTACTTGGGCACTTCTGCTATCACTTTCAAAGGTGAACAGATGGTAACACTTCATTACACCTTGGAGGCGATGAAAGTTTAGCTCTCTACTTGTTCTTTTCTGGAGTGGGTAGACATTAGGGCTACAGAGTTTCCTGCACTCTTTGGTTAGATTAGAGCAGTTGTTTTCTAAAAGTTTCCTTTCTTTCCAAGCTCTGACTCTCCTGTTCTTTTGTCTAGAGTGAACAGGATTTTTATTTGTTTTTGTCATCTCCATATTTTAGATGACTGGCTTCTTCAGTTCCATAATTTGGAAACAAAAAGCAAACAGCAAATTAAAATCTAGGGAATTTATAACCATGTCATTACTTGGGTCCTCAGGTCCCTAACTG
Source organism: Canis aureus (assembly GCF_053574225.1). Taxonomy (NCBI): domain Eukaryota; kingdom Metazoa; phylum Chordata; class Mammalia; order Carnivora; family Canidae; genus Canis; species Canis aureus. The sequence goes on from NC_135613.1 coordinate 3,003,238, forward strand.
GTCTGCCTTCTTCTCTTCATCTTACACTGTGTTATTCTGTTATATATATAATATAATATAATATAATATAATATAATATAATATAATATAATATAATTACATATATATATATTATATATATAATGTCCAGAGTTTTTAATTGCATTTAGTGGAAAAAACAGGGAAAAAATATGTCTACTTCATATTCCAGGAAGCATAACTACTCTATCCATGTCATTGCTTTTGTATAAAAACTCTAACTTCAGGGATCCCTGGGTGGCACAGTGGTTTGGCGCCTGCCTTTAGCCCAGGGCGCGATCCTGGAGACCCAGGATCGAATCCCACGTCAGGCTCCCGGTGCATGGGGCCTGCTTCTCCCTCTGCCTATGTCTCTGCCTCTCTCTCTCTCTCTCTCTGTGACTATCATAAATAAAAATTATAAAAATTAAAAAAAAAAAACTCTAACTTCAATACACATATGTTTTGACTTCTTAGTATCATTTCTTCATACACACCTATTCTCTTTGGCCTCAATCTTGTACTTGTGTAGGTCCTTTGATTGAATAAAAAGACATCACCTGAATTGTCCTAAGCCAGAATCTCTGATGGGATATGGATTAACTTTTTTTTTTTCCTACTGTAATCCTCAGAAATCAGAAGAACTTAGGCTTTTGACAAATTATATCACAAATTTGTTCCTTAGTCTTGAACATAAAAAATAAAAAAAGAAGCAAGCTGTGGATTTAAGGAGACATGTTTTAATTTCAGAGTGAGTTAAACCAATATAATGATAGAGGTATGATGCATTAATCAATCTCTTAAGGACCTTAGTGGATGTGGCCCATGCCTGATAAGCCCTATAATCGATATAACTGACCATACCACATCCTTTCTCCCCAAGCACACACATGAAACTTGGATCTGAAATTATTAGAAATTGTATTTGGAATATGGTTTTCTAGAGTCAAATGGAAGAAAATTACTTACAGTGAGCATAATTGAAATAAAGTTCAAACATGTGTTGTGATCTATCCAAGAATTTTGGTTTCTGTTTTTCTTATTTTATTTATGATAGTATTTATTGAGAAGAAAAATGCATATATTGTTAAGAATGAAGACAAGTCCAAATTTTTGTGATATCATTTTGTAAACCATCATTTTACACACACACACACACACACACACACACACACACCTTGATGACAAAGAATATCAAAATTTAATAGGAATCTCCACTCAGAATAAAACTTTGGTTCTGAGGATGTTACAAATAGGCTATATATATTTACCAATTTGTTAAAATGCACAGTCACTTATTTTTCTATAAAACACTACTTCATAAATAACTTGTTAAATTTTATTTGATGGTATTCCTGTATATCTTTTTGATCATTCCTCTGCAAGTTAAAATCAATATGATGAATATAGGCCCATCCTATCAAGTCATATTTAAAAATTTGTCACTGGATAATGCATTTATTTTTAGTTGCATCCAGAGACCACTTCAAATGTTTTAAACCTTCTTCCATTCCCCATTTTGCCTTTCATATTATCAGAAATAATTTAGTAGCAGATCCCACGGACTTTATTCCACCACTGAAGACTCTGAGCACTAACAGCTTGTGAATGACAAATGTGCAGCACATAACCCAGATTTCTGTGAGGGAAAGTTTAAAATCCATCACTTTCTAATATCCCTGTGTTGACAGAAATTCTTTAACAGAAAGTGAAAAAATAAATGTCACCTATAACACTGAATTCAATGAGCAGTCCTGTCAACAACGGGGGTTAAATGTCTCTGTGGTATCATTTGTAGATGTTTTGTTTAAGACAACATTTGCCACACAATTGGTAACTGAAGAAATAGTGAATCAATACAGATTTAAAGTTTAAAAAAAACGATAGTTGTGTTATGAAGAGAGGCGAAAGAGAGAACTGATGTTTGCTGAATACTTACTATAAACCAAGCACAGAGACTGCCACTACACAAAGCATGTTCTATTTTATCATCCTTGAGCTTAGCCTTACAATGTAGTCTTTGATACCCTTCTCATGATAAGAAAACTAAGACTCAGAGAAATTAGTTAATTTTCCAAATATATCTATCTTATTTATATTTATTAATACATATATCTTTACATATGTTTCTTAAATACCCAAGTAATACTTCTTTATGACACATGAAGCAACACAAAGCTGTGTTAAAGATAAGTAAATCACCTCCTTAAGAATTACTGCTACATAAGCATATTTGGGTAGTAACAGTATAAACAAAATTGTAGAAAAAAATATAAATAATGAATTCAGAGCATTAATGTCAAGATATTCTCTTTTGAGTAGAAAGAACTAGATCTGAGACTTAAATAGTGGGTAAAATTATAGCAGGAAGGAATACAGGAAGACACTAAACTACATAAAATACCATGAATAGGAGCCTGAAGATAAAAAGAAGAGAAGCTAACTTTTATTAGATACTTATCATGTTTATCTCCTTAATAAGACAATACATAAAAATAGAAGTCATCCTCCACATTTTATGAATGAAACGAGTATATTTGCAACTCTCAGGTAGGGTTTTGACACAACACTGGACAGTCTTACCATACGTGTTTCCCCTTAACCAAGGGTTTGGTAAGGTGATTATAAGCACCTTAATAGAGATCAGTATCAAATTATGTTCTTGATTACATTCTAATGGGATTAGATTCCATTTTCCAGGTAGTGAGTTTTTTTTTTTTTTTTTTTTTTTTTTTTTTTTTTTTTTATGGTGTTTGAAAATGGAGTGACATAGTCAAAGACAAATCTGGTGACCATATGAAGACTGGATTTTAGTACCTAGTTCCTGAACCCAGAAAATGAAGCTAGGAGATTACTGAAGTGATTCAGTTGTCTGGAGAGAAGAATCTGCCCTAAAGTGGATTAGTGGTCAAGAAAAAGAAAAATGACTACGCGGAGTGCTTTGTAAGTAAACGGACTGGATAGAATGCAGTTATCAGAAGAACAGGAAAAACCGTCTGTTTCACCTTCCACGTCCTACGATGTTTTTCCAATGAATTAACAAACTAACTAAGGAAGCTAACATTTCAAATGTGGCAGAAAATGTGGCAAAGCTTTCAGACCCACAAAGCTGATGGATGTATTCACATAAATGTAGTTTGGATATATTTGGTAATTATTTCAAATTATATGAAAGGGATATAATATTAACATGATGGAATGCTTCATAAAGTTCATGAAGTCCGATATTTTATTAAACACAGTGCACTAAAATTCCAAATAAATATATAGCAGTTATTAGAGTCAGTAATAAAATCTGATTATTTTTATAATATATGTTGATTTCAGCAGTATCGATTTTGGTCTTATTTGTATTAGGTTATTGAAGCTGTGCATTACTTACACTGGTTACTGTTCAAATTGACATATTTATACCCTTTTTTGTAGTTATGTAATTGGCTTTATTTTTATTACACCACATTCTTGTTGTGAACTTTTTTCTTGACTATTGACTTTGTCATGTATTATCCACGAGGGGGCCTTCAATTAATTCTCCAAACTAGATGGAAGGGGGACAGCTTTTGACAAAAGCTAAAAACATATATATATTTCTTATTTCCTATGTAGATTCTTTTTATTTTTAAATATTTTTTAAATGTATTTATTCATGAGAGACAGAGTTGGGGGGGCAGAGACATAGGCAGAGGGAGATGCAGGCTTCCTTTGAGAAGCCCAGTGTGGGACTCAACGCCAGATCCTGGGATCACGCCCCTAGCTGAAGGCAGACGCTCAACCACCGAGCCACCCAGGCATCCCTCCTATGTAGGTTCTTATATTTTCCTTCATCGGATCCAGAAGTCAACTAACATCAGCTGGCACTTACTCGGTGCATTTTTAACAGGGGCATAGGTAGACAGAAAACAGGCCTTTCACAATCAGTATATCTGAAAGAGCTGCTAAAATTTGCCCACTAACAAAAACCTTGAAGTCAAGAGTTTTTGAAGGAATAATTGTTGGGATACTAAATGCAGGTCAGAGTTATGAGCCAATGCAAGAAAAGTTGAGAGCAACTGCACTTGTGAGATCCTTTTCTCTCTATTTTCTACACTCGACATAATAATGCACCGCCAACTACCACATATTACTGCGTGGCTCTCAAATGAACTTATAATTTCCTCCACAGAATTGATGAATGTCGTCAGTCATGCTTGCTCAGAAGAAGGGAAATGTCTCTGTGCTTCCTAAGATGATCCTGGGTTGCAGAAAGAAAAGGAGAGCACAGACTGCTGAGCTGAGCCATGAGAGCCAGGTGCCATATTCCCCCACCAGGGTGTTTGGTTGCATTCTCGCTGCCCCAAGATGAGCTTCCACTTTAGCTGAGAGGGGAAAACAGACTCCTTGTTTATTTAACAGGGACAAGAGTTACTTTCTCATACGAGGCTTCACTTATCCCCTCACTACCACGGCTCAAAACGTCAGTGTTCCAGCAGGATATTTCTCCCAGGAGTGCTTGACCACGTCCGACACTCGAAGACACCGAGGCTCACAGAAGTTCACGATGGCTCAAGCTCACTTAGGTGGAAGCTATAAATGCAGATTTAAAAATCAAGTCTTCCTCACTCACTTCCTCACTTCCTTTTCTGTTCTACACACAAAGAATCAGAAAAAAATTATAATAATTTGAATTTCTCATGAGCCTTAACTTCTGAAAGATATTTCTTTTCTCTTATTGTATTTCCTGATTCCTTCCTCTGAAGGTTACCTTTAGCGTTGGGCCGGGGCCATGGACTCTAGACTGCAATGCAACCAAATTTTCTGGGAAATACACTAAATGGTTGCTTCTCTTCTGCCATTTGTTAAACACTTACTATAAAACAGCAATTGTGCTGAACTTTTAACATTTATGATTTTGTATCTGGTTTTCAACTGAATTCTGATGTAGGGATTTCTCCACCTTTTCAGAAGAAAAATAAATGAGGTTAAATGGTTGGGAAAAGTCACAAAGCAAGTAAGTAGTGAGGCCTTTATTCAAATCCATGTCTATGTGACTTAAATTCTATGCTCTTGTCGCTCAAAATTTGTGCTCTTACTTAATTATTCTTTCTCTCTCAAATAAAGTCAGATTGAAGAAACCTATTGTAATAGGGTCATAGACTCTTAAATTTACAGGACTATCCACAAATCTTCATCTTTTCTGAACTCTTTTTTTTTGTAGCATTGAAAATAATTTTAATTAACATATAAATATTTGCATATATATTTTTTAATTTGCTTCTCACTAGACCATAAGTTTCGTGATGACAAGGACCTCAATCGCCATGTTTCTGTTTGCATCCCAGTATCGGAGAATGATATATTGTTTATCTTAACACACACAGTTTAAGAGAAGCAATGCATATGTGAAAAAAAAAAGCTAAAATATTCAAGGAGTTTTGTTTGTTTTTGGTCTATTGATGAATTTGCTTCATTTAGGAGCCATCTACTCTTCATATGCTTAACCTGACTTCTTTCAGAACTTCTTCTATCCTTTTCTATTCATCTTTGAATGCTGGAAGGCTGACCTGTTAGATTATATTGACTAGATATTCTTGTCCTTGGCTTCCTGTGAGATTCGGCCAATGGGAGCCACTGACAGGTGATGTAAAAGTGGTGAAGAGATAGGTCAGAGTATTTATTCCCCCTCCTCTTGCCCCTGAGGGCCATGTGTTCCAATATGAAAGACCATTGCTCCTGTCAAAAGCCTCCCTCTCTCACAGAGTTACTGCAACTGAGTTACAATAACCAAACTGTATCCGTTTCCTAGGGTTGCCATAACAATATATTGTCATTTAGGTTACTTAACACAGAAATTTATTATCTCACAGTTCTGGAAGCTGGAAGTGTGAAATCAAGATGCCAGGAGGGCTATGCTATCTCTGCAACCTGAAAGACTGCTGGCTTCTCCCAGCTTCTGATAGCCCGATGTTATTCCGTGGCTTATAGATACATTGCTCTTATCACTGAACTTGGCCTGCAGATGCACCACACCAAACTGCCCCCATCACCATATGCTGCTCTCCCTCTGTCTCTGCCTCCATGTCTCTCTGCCTTCACATGACCATCTGATTGTAAACAGCTCAGTCACATTGAATTAGGATCTCACCCTACTCTCGTCTGACCTCATCTTAACTACTTACATCTGCAATGATCCTATTCCCAAATGAGGTCACATTCTGATGTAATGGGGGTTAGGACTCCAAACATATATTTTTTTGGAGAGACGCAATTCAATGTATAACTCATCCCTCCCCTTGTTCCTTCATGTCGAGATATACTAAGAGACACCTCTTATTGCTTGTCTATATAGTTTTCACCATCTTATTGGCTTTCATTAATTCTGTCTATGCCTGGGACACCTGGGTGGCTCGGTTGGTTAAGCATCGGCTTTCGGCTCCGGTCATGATCCCGGGATCCTGGGATCTAGTCTCGCTTCATTGGGCTCCCTGCTCAGTGAAGGCCCTGCTTCTCCCTCTCCTTCTGCCTGTCACTCTCCCTGCTTGTGCTCTCTCTTTCTCTCTCTGACAAGTAAATAAATAAAATCTTTATAAACAAAATAAAAAAAAAAAAAAAAACCTCTGTCTATGCCTCTGCATATACTCCTTTCATTCAAGTGTCTTGGTTCTCTCTCATTTTTAAAGATTTTATTTATTTATTTGAGACAGAGACACAGGGAGAGAGAGAAAACATATGAATGGGGGGAGGGGCAGGAGGAAGGAGAAGGAGAATCTTGAGCCAACTCTGTACTGAGAGGGGAGCCCAGAGGAGGTCTTGATCTCAAGACCCTGAGACCATGACCTGAGCTGAAACCAAGAGTTGGAGGCTTAACCTATTGAGCGACCCACGTGCCCCTTGGTTATTTCTCTTGAGAGTGCTTTCTATTTCATATAAGAACCCTCATCATGATAAACTATCCCTATTTTGCCAAAACTCAGTGTAGTATTTATTAAATTTGGCCAGAATTGGATGTGTCCAAGTTTTGGAGGTTTGAGAAGAATTTTTAAAAAATAAAAATAAAAAGCTAAGAAAAGACTATAAATTGAGAGCTCATAAAAGGTTTAAGATAAAGGTGTCATTAATATCAAACAGCAAGACAGACCTTTTGAATTTGACCTTAAGAACTAAAAAAAAAAAAGTACATATTTGTCTGATATCTGGTGACCTCATCAAAACTAGTTGTAGCACATTGTTATTTTTTTACTGAGAAATCCAATATGTCCTTTAGACATCAGCTGTAATAGAAGCTGACAGGTACTAGTAGAGAGGGTAAAGTAAAAATTTCAAAGCCATTTGTGAATTATAAATAAAATATAACACCATATATTGAATTGTCACTCCGAATCCATTGCTCAATGATGATAAGGAGATCCCTACCTGCTTTAAAGGATAATATGGCCATCATTCACCAAAAATCACGTGAAGTTGCTTCAGAAAGTGGTTACTGGGATGGATGTGCTAACAAATCCATGCTTTCCTTAGCACATTTTACATAATCTGGCTTCCCTAGTCTTCACTCTATACAAATACCACGTTAAACATTGGAGAAATGAATGGCAAGTATCTCTTCCAAGCAATGAAAACTATCCATTTGAGTATGACGTCTCTGTTAGAACAAAGCAATCTAGAATTGTGGTGATTTTTGCTACACACATGTTTGCATATGTGCATGCACATGTGTCTGTGTACATGCCTGGGTTTGGTACAGATTTATCAGTAGTCCTTCATGTAGAAATCTTCGGTCTAAATAATAAAATGTTGAAGTCTATGAGAATAACCTTGAGAATTTGTGGCATAGTTTTTCTATGCATAGGCCAAATTAGTTCATTATTCCAGCTTAAGGGTCTGCAAATTTTCATTTTACTTGAATGCATTTCTTAGAATAAATAATGTGAATATATTCTGACTAAAGGTAATTTCTATCAAGAAGATCAGAATAAACAACATTAGCAAATGAAATAGTCTGTTTATTCATAGAACTTGAAATTATATATTTGCCTAGTCTTTCATAGGTTTGCATCAAATAAAATAAATTCTGTGATTTCAGTGTCCATTTTGGTCTTTAAAGCATAATAAAATGTTACAATATGTCAGAAAGAAAAAGCCAATGGAATTTATAGAGACATGGATGGGTTCTAGGATTAATTGTGCCTCAAATTTTAAAATTCTCTCTGAATATATCCATTTGTTTTTCTCATGTATGGAATACAAGCATTCTTCCTAAATATTATCCTGTTTCTTTCTAGTTCGATCGATGCGTGACTTTATGATATATAGAACTCTAGGGAAAATTTAGCCTGTTATGTGCCGTAGATTATTTTTCATATAATATAAGCCTCTTGAAACCTGAATATCCAGAGATGGCAAATATACTTTCCATTATCCTTCTGGAGTGGCTATATATGGGTCAACACAAATAAAATCCTGGTTCATGTTACTCATAATGGTCTCTGTAATTTCAAAGTACTTTTAACTTGTTTTAGTTTATTTTAAATAAACTGTGACATATATCTAATATTAGAAGCATTTGAAAAATTTTCTATGGTAGACAGCTTCTAAAATGGTTCCCAGTTATTCCTACCTTCTGGTATTCATGCTCTTATGTAATCCTTTCCTTTTGTATGTGGGCAAAATCTAGTGGCTTGCTTTTAATAAACAGAATATATCTAAAGTGATAGGCTGTCACTTCCAAAATTAAGTTATAAAAGATTTTGTCTCCCATCTGGTTCACCCACTCTGTCTTGCTAGCTCTGATGTAGCATGCTGTTATATTGTGAGCTGCTCTATGGAGAGGCCCATGATAATACCCAACCAGTAGTCTACAAAATCAAAACTCTCAGTTTAACAGTCTCTGAATCCTTCCAATGATCATGTCGACAAACATGGAAGCAAATCTTTCCACAGTTAACATTGAGATGACTGCATCTCTATCCACACCTTGACGGCAATCTGGGAGAACCTTAAATCAGTGCGCCTGGCTATGCCCAACTATGCTACAGTTTACAATTCCTAACTGTAGAAACTGAGGAAATAAATATTGTTGGGTAAGTCACTAAGCTTTAGGATAATTTGTTACATGGAAATAGATAATTAAGCTATTTTCTCTTTAGCATGGAGAGAAATGCTAATGTAGAGTGCGGCCAAGTGCTTACTTTTGGGGGGAAGAGAGGAGTAGTAAAATAAACCTAAGTAATGACTGCAAGTGAGATAGGTTCTTATTCCTGACTGGAACAAAACAAAAACAAGCTCAGAAGCACTGGAATTAGGACAAAAATAAGTGAACACGTTTTGCATTGGTCCCTGTCTCTCTGTCGAAACTCATTTTGTTTTGCACAGCAAAGGAAACCATCAATAAAATGAAAAGACAGTCTACTGAATGGGAGATGATATTTGCAAAAGATATATCTTTTAAGGGGTTAATATTCAGAATATATAAGAAAATTATACAACTCAACACCAAAACAACAAATAATTCAATTAAACATGGGTAGAGGACGGGAATAGGCATTTTTCCAAATAAGATATAAAGATAACTAAGAGACACATGAAAAGATGTCCAACTTCACTAATTATCAGAGAAATGCAAATGAAAACCACAATAAGATATCACCTCACACCAGTCAGAGGGGTAGTTTAAAAAGGACAAGATATAACAAGTGTTGGTGAGGATGTGGAAAAAAGGGATCCCTTGTGCACTCCTGGTAGGAATGTAAAGAGGTGTAGCCACTATAGAAAAGAGTATAGAATTTCCTCAAAAGATTAAAGATAAAAAAAAAAAAAGATTAAAGATAGAAATATCATATGACCCAGTAATTCCATTTCTGGGTCTTTACCTCAAGAAGACAAAAATACTAATATGAAAAAACATATGCACCCCTATGTTCACTAAGGTACTATTCACCTCAAGAATATAAAAACACTAATATTAAAAAATACATGCTCCTCTATGTTCATTGCAGCATTATTTACAATAGTCAAGAAATGGAAGAACCTAAGCATCCATTAATAGATGAATAAATAAAGATGCGATGTGATTCATGCATGCATGCAGGTGCACACACACACAATGGAATATTACTCACCCATTAAAAATGAAATCTTGTTAATTGCAACAACACAGATAGGCCTAGAGGGTATTATGTTAAGTGAAATAAATCAGACATGAAAAGACAAATACCATATGGTTTCACTTATATGTGGAATCTAAAACCAAAACAAACAAATGGACAAAAGAAACAGAAATATCAATACAGTAGAACAAACTGTGCTTGCCAGAGGAGATGGGGTGGGAGAATAGGGAAAATAGGTGAAGGGGTTTAAGAGGTACAAACTTCCAGTTATAAAATAAATAAGTCACAGGGATGAAAAATACAGCAAAGGGATATATTCAATAATATTGCAATAATTTTGTATATATGTAGGTGACAGATGGTAACTACACTTATCATGGCGAGCTTTCTGGAATGTATATAATTGTCAAATCATTATGCGGTACAGGTGAAACTAACATAACATTTATGTCAACTATAGTTCAATTAAAAAATAAAAAGAGTCATGGAGTGTCTGGCTGACTCAATTGGAAGGATATGGAACTCTTGATCTTAGGGCTGTGAGCTCAAACTCCATGTTGGGTGTAGGGAGTACTTAAAAATAAACAAATAAACCTAAGGAAAAAGTCATCTTGTATCACATATAAGCTCTGTATTTTGCTTAGTCATCAGAGTCTAGTCACGTTTGTCTTCTTCCTGTTACTTAAACAGATCATGTCCTTCCTTGCACAGAGTCTTTACGCTTGATGTTTCTTTGGCCTAGAGTGGCCTTTCTACTCCACTCCACATTCTCGTCCTTTCTTTCGTTTCCCCTATTTGTGAAATTAATTATTACCTCCTAGGAGTACCCTTCCAAAGTAGTTCTTTCCTTTCTACATCCATGCTCTTTTTTTTCCTGTGTAGAGTATTTACAATTTACAATTAATTGTTCATTGTTATCTTTTCTACCCACTGGATCATAAACTCCAAACAGCAGAGGGTGAGGGGATAGGTCCTTTTTTATTCACTCTTTATTCCCCAGCACTATAGCACAGTTTCTGGAATAAACAAGGGAAGCAATAAATGCTTGTATGGGAGGAACTGCAAAAGGAGAAGAGGCAGAAAGCCAGTTAGCATAGCGAAGGGACTAATTTCAAGGTCTATATGAGTACCAAAAGCATTGAGGACCAAATATTAAAGTACAGGAGACATACAGTTTTTCTTTGAATGCATCTTAGAAGTCATATTTTTTTAATAATGCATGAGTTAGTCACATTTGGAAAGATGATGCTTGATTTTGCTTATGTTTGTTTGTGCTTTATTATAAAAGTGGAATTAAAAAGTTCTAACACTGGTGTTGAGAAAAAAAGTGGATAATTATAGTTGAATGAAAGAACGAATGAGTGGATGCATGATTCATCATCAAACATTTCTAGTTTTAGACTTGCCCATCCTTCTACAATATTTAGCAAAGTTTACAACTTCAGTGGGTGACTTATCTATAGAATGAGAAGAGAGATGTATTAAAAATGTGAGACTCTCCTAAATCTAAAATAATTTATATTATTCTGTTTCCATTTTATTATTTTATTCAATTTTATACATTGTAAGTTATACTGAATTGCTATTTCAGGACTGTGGCCACCTGAAATTGTCTGTCAGTGAGTTTACCCGGAGAAAAGTGTGGCAGATTGTAAAAATATTCCAATTTTTCACTACTTCCTATATGCAGTCACTTTGATTTATACTCTGCAGCCCCATCTAGCTCTGGGCTTGGCCATGTGATATGCTGTGGCCAATGAGATGTTAATAGAGGTGACACAGCAAAGGTTCGAAATGGCCCCACTTTAGCTCTTGCTTGTACTCTGAGGACATTGACACCACCATAAGAAGAAGATTCCAAAGGCTGACCTGCTGGCCTGGGAAAGAAAATGACAGATGTGGGAAGCATAGCAATTAGCCAGCCCCCAGATGCATGTGCAGCTTTAATAGATGCACAGACATTTAAGTGAGACTAGGAAAGGTTGGGCCCCCTGGCTGTTTCAGCTGAACTCAAAGACTCATGAGAAGAAATGTTTAGGGAAGCCTGTTACATGGCAATTCATGATTGATATAACAGAGAACATTTATGGCAAAGAAGGATGAAATACTATATTTTGTAATGCGTTACAAAATCATCATGTCAGGCAGTCAGCTTCTGACACTACAAATATTCCGTTAAGATCAGAATTTTTATTTTGGGTCCTTTATTATTTGGAAATAGATTAAAGGCAATTTCCTTGACCTCTATTTTCAAAAGCACCTATATTTGAAAACCAGTGAGGAATAAGTAACCCTTCCAATTCTTAAGTGCTATACGATACTAGGGAAGTTGTGTAGAGTAAAAAGATATAAAAGAAATTAATAAAAATTATAATTTGGAAAGATAGAGTTTTGGACTTTAAAACTTCCTCATACATGAACAGTTTGCTTTATTAATTTGTATGTCTGCTATCATATGTTTATTACATCTTTTAGATATTTGTGGAAGCTTATAAGCCATGAGAAAAAAAAAAAGAACATCTGTGCCAGTGTTCTTGTGTTGGACACATTTGACATTTCTATCAAACAGCAAAGATCAGCTCAGATCATTTATTTATTTGTGTCTATATTTATCTCCACCACTATGCTGTAAATTCACTTAAGGCAAAACCTGTGTCTCTTTCATTTTACTATTTCCCCCGAAATAGTGCCTGCTTAATACAAGCACCCAATAACTGCTTGGCAAATTGAACTAAATTAAAGTTAAATAACAATCTACTGAAGTAGACAGCTGGATATAGAAGCGCACAAAACCATGAGCTGAGAGTTTGACAGTTACGGTGCAGCAAGAAACTCTCTTCTCAGAATGTGGTCATTGTCTCTCATGTCAGAGAACTTGAGGAAACAGGAGAAAAAGCTGTCTATCTGAGAACACTATCTGAAAACAGATAGTTTCACTATCTGAGAACAACAGCTTGTTGATGGGAATTTAATTGAAAACATTCTATATTAAGACAATATTGATATTTTATGGAAGAGACAGGCATCAAATTATCATAGTTTTAAGACGAAACTCAAGAATTTAAAAAAAATAGCAAATAAGAATGGAGGAATTCTTTCATTGGTTCTACTACCCACAATATTTCCATGGAAGAATCTGGGGCCTTCTAGTATCCTGCGATCATTAAGTAGGTTAAAATTTCACCTCATCTTTCAAAAACAAACCAAACAAAACAAAATTGACTTTTTCTCATCTTTCTCTGTAGCTCTAAAGTTCATTCCAGCCCCCGGCACATTTATAGGAAACCAAAGTTTTGTTAGCTGCGTACATGGGTGGATGGATGAATCAACCAATATCAGCTGATTGAGGAGAATGCCTTCAATTTTAGTATTAGAAATCATACATAAACTATGTATTAGAGAAGCTGATAATTTCTCTAAGACACAGGCCACTAAATCTTTCAAAGTCTCACATCTATTTCTGATTGCATTTTTGCCTGCCTATTATGTTTAATTCCAAATTGCTTTATCAATATGTACTTATTTTTCACTATTTTTCCTTTTTTCAGTTTTACGGAGGTAGAATTAACAAGTAAAATTGTAATATATTTAAAGTGTATGATGGGATGATTTGGGCTATTTTCTTTATATTTATATACCCAAACAATAAAATTGCACTGTGTTTACATGGACCAGGCACTATTGCCCAGGCATTGAGGACACAGGAAGGATAACTTTGAATAAAATATTTGCCCCGCTGGAAGCTACAAACAAGTGATGAGACGTGAGACAGGGGAATACTGAGAGCTGCATCTCTTCTGCAAGTTTGTAGACAATATTTGTTAGTAATATATTTATTTTTAAACTGAAATTTGAAGAATTAGGAATTGAATTAAACAAGCAAAGCGTGGAATCAAAAGGGTTTCAGACCTAGGAACAACATGTGCTCACAGACGGCCTTTAAGAGAACATTGCATAATAGAGAAAGTACGTGACTCTTTAGAGGGAGAGAAGGATGGCGTCATGAGAAGTGAACACTTACTCATTTCTAGGCACAGGAAACAAGCATTTTAAATGAAATCGCTCAGTTCATTAACTCAACGATCCAGTGAAAACTGCTGCTACTCCTCCCTGTTTTTTTAATGGAAAAAGCTAAGGCTTGGATGAGCTAACTTAACCAAGTCTAAGTCCTAAAATTTGAATTCAAGCCATCAGACTCAAAGGCTGCTTTCAAAAACCACTTTTCAAGATAATGATACTTTGTAAAGCGGTTAATAAAAACAAAACAAAAACAAAACAAAAAAAAAACCACAAGAGTTTGCTTGGTTCTAGACGCTTTAATAAACAGTTGAAATTCACATCAATGATAGCAGGTAAATGCAAAAATAATGATTTAAAGAAGCTTAACAGGGGCAGCCCAGGTGGCTCAGTGGTTTAGTGCCGCCTTCAGCACAGGGCCTGATCCTGGAGACCTGGGATCGAGTCCCACGTCGGGCACCCTGCATGGAGCCTGCTTCTCCCTCTGCCTGTGTCTCTGCCTCTCTCTCTCTCTCTGTGTCTCTCATGAATAAATAAATAAAATCTTTAAAAAAAATAAAAAAGCTTAACAGAGATAAGCAACTTCTTCAAGTTTATAAACTACATAAATGTTGAATTTTGAACCTGTGTATCCAACTTCAAAGTTAATGGTATTAACCACTGAATTTTAGAGAAACATTTGGATCACACCAAAGCTGGAATTAATGGTAGTAGAGTTTGTATCTTTATTGTCCTCAAATTACAGAAGAGATATAAGTGACTGTATATGTTTGGTTTTGAGAACATCCGCCCAAGAGAGTACTATCTTCTCTATATAATTCATAAGGCCACTGTAAAGATTAATAAGACTGATCTCATTATACATAAAGTCTAAATCTTAATGTGATACACAGAGTTCTTCACAGCCTTACCTCCAGTTATCATTTTAGCATTACCCACTCACCTGCCTCTTGAACCCAACCAAGACTTTTGTCTCACAGAACTTCTGAAATCATACTCGTTTTTCCCTGTGCAATTGTGAAAGTAGCCAACTTAACTAGGATTTCAAACCACCTATTACTATTATAACTTGTTACTTTGCTGGTCGATTTGATTAGTGCCAAGCTCTTAAACAATAGGATACAAAGAATTAATAGGTGTCAGTTTTACGCCACGTTCATTTTTAGGCATTTGCATATATACCTGCTCATTAAATTTTTATGACACTAACATATATTCTCCCCACTATAAAGATAAAACTATTGATGTTTCAAATGGTAAGGGCTTTCCCCATGGTTAAAAACAAAGTAGTAAGAGTAGAATCATGAATTGAACCTAGGTCATTTAGATTCCAAAGTCCATTTACATTCTCTTTAGCCAGATTGTCTTGGTTATTTTTAAAGCAAAGTAAATTTTCAGAACTAGTTTTAAATTAATCTGAAACTTATCTTAAAGCCTGCATACACTCACGATTGCCAAAGCATTTCCATCTTTATGTAAAAAAAGATGTAATAATGCATATAAATGATCTTGCACTCAATAGAGCTAGTTCCTCTCCCATTTTTTTCTCTAGCATCTGTGATATGGTTGGTGATAGATGTTTGGAAGGTCAGATGACAGATGGGGGCCAACATGTCTAGTTTCAGATTAAGAATTTAAAATTTGAGATTAAAATCAAGTGTCTCCAAAGGGGGAATTGGAAATCTTAGAGTCTTTGAGTTGCTCTGATTCTCATCAAGATTCAATTAAAAAAAAAAAAAAAAAAAAAGCCTTTCCATTTTAATTTGCACCTTTTTGGGATAGAAATACCACTACACCATTCATCTAAATGAAGAGTGGAAGATGCGATGAGTTTTTGGCCATCAATATGGCCTCCAAGAGCCATCTGTTCTCAGAACCAGTGAGCAGTAAGGATTTATGAGCTATTCCCAACAAACTCCATGTGTGTGGCAGGGAAGGGCAAATCCAGCTGCTTTTTATTTTCATCAAACCTCTTGATCTGTTCTTCAAACATTGCGGATTTGATGAAAACCCAAATACAGTTTGTCAAACACTTTTCTTATCTAATTAGGAAAACGATTTGAATGTTAAGAGAAATTGCAAAAGATGACTCTGATTCATTCACATTTGCATAAAGTCACCAATGTTGTACATTTTATCAACACCCTAGATTCCCAGGGTCTGCCAAAACAAACAAGATTATGCACAAATTCTCACACACCATCACATATAAATATATCTTTCTTTTTAATCAGTCCGAAGTTAAACAGAGGCTTGAACTTTGGGAAAGTATGTTTTGTTCCCTTTAATAAATGCATTCATTTCAAAACTACTGAATGAATACCACCATGATTGCTAATAATTATCCTTAATATGTATTCAGAATTTTTTAAGCTCTTTAAGTGCTTTCTCACACATTATTGCTGTGTGCAATAGAACCAAATGATGGAGTTGAAAGCTATCTAGAGATCATAGAGTCCAATCTTTTCATTTTTTAAAAAATCAACTTTAATAAGATATAATTTACATATAATAAAGTCCATTCAATTTAAGTATAGTAAGAGTTTTAGGAGTTTTGACAAAAGTATACAATATGTAACTATCAAAATCATGCTATAGGACATGACCATCACTACATCAGTGTCCCTTGTGCCCCTTCCACATCAATACTAGTCACCTCTGGCCCAAGCAACCACTGATTTTTTTTTTTTTCTTTTCATTTTAAATTAGATTAGTCTTGGGACTCCTGGGTGGCTCAGCAGTTGAGCATCTACTTTTGCCTCAGGGCCTGATCCCGGTCCAAGGATCAAGTCCCACATGGGGCTCCCTGTGAGGAGTCTGCTTCTCCCACTATCTGTGTCTCTGCCCCTCTCTCTCTGTGTCTCTCATGAATAAATAAATTTAAAAAAAACTAGATTGGTCTTTTCTAAAGTTTCATATAAATGGTAACTTGCACTACTTTTCTATCATATTTGACTTATTTTGTTTACCATGACATTATTTGTGATCCATTCATATTCTTCACTATGTTAAAAGCTCCTTAGCTTTGAGACACCTGGTTGGCTCAGTCAGTTAGAGCATGTGACTCCTGATCTAGGGGTTGTGCGTTCGAGCCCCACATGGGTGTAGAGATACTTGAAAATAAAATATTTTAGAAAAAGCTCATTAGCTTTTTATTGTTGAGTAGCATTCCCCTGTATGGCTATTTCACGGTTTATTCACTTACCTATTTATGGCCTTCTAGTTGTTTTTGTTTTTGTTTATTTGTTTGTTTCTTCCAGTTTTGGGTTATTGTGAATAAAGTTATTATGAATATTTCTCTACAGGTCTTTATGTGGACATACAAATTTATTTATCTTTCAACACCTTCAGTGTAAGAGGAATACACAGACCTGTGCTATCCAAAATTCCCAATTAAGTAAAAGTCTCCACCCAACATCCTCATCTGGAGATCTAAAATATTAGGGGGTAGGTTTCCACTGCCTATAGTTTAGAGTAAGTTATTCTAAGTCCATGAGTGTAGTCCTCTCAGCTATTAAGGCTTACCTGAATCTTTCAGAAGTGACAGGCACTGCACAAGGAGCATGCTCTTTTGATGGAGAACGAAACGGAATGGTCACTGCAGGACTAAATTAAAAATTACACAATATGTGCACAAATGTGCACATGTATGTGTACATATATACTTTCAAAATGTAATGGAATCATTGAAAAATTCACATAAAATTCTATAAAGCTAATTTTTTTTTCTAGTGATTAAAAAAGAACTCTATGGAGTAGTGAAAATTAATCTGAAAGTTGAAGAATGAGGAAGAGCCAGCCATGTGAACAGCTGCCCTAAGAGTATCCAAAAGAAAGACTAGCATGCAGAAAAGTCCTGAAGGAGTGATTCTAGAGTACGGTGATTGAAGTGGGGAATGAATTGAGATGGGACTGAGAGTCAGGGAAACATTTCTTATTTTCAACTACTTAATTAAAAAAAATACATAGATATATATTCATTTCTATATATTCTATATAATTATAATCTGTACCTAACAAAAATTCATAAATCTTTTTTTAAAACATTTTTTTTTAATTCATGACACACACACACACAGAGATGCAGAGACACAGGCAGAGGGAGAAGCAGGCTCCATGCAGGGAGCCTGACATGGGACTCGATCCCGGGTCTCCAGGATCAGGCCCTGGGAAGAAGGCAGATGCTCAACCCCTGAGCCACCTGGGCTGCCCAAAATACATAAATCTTAAGAGTACAGTTAGATATGAGTTTTGACAGATGTTTACCCATGTAATTAAACCTCAAATTAGGAGGTAAAGATATATAACTTTTCTATCATCCAAGAATATTCCTTCACATATATCCTTTTCAATTGACCCACATACTCTCCTGCCACCCCCACTAGGAGGCAGTCACTCTTCTGGTCCTTATGGACATAAATTAGCCTAGATTAACTCTGTTGTTAAAATACACAGGAATCATACTATATGTATACATTTGTGTCTAGCTTCTCACGCTCAAGATGATCTTTTCAGATTTATCTGTGTGTTGTGTTTGTTTTTATTGTTGAATAGTAGTCCCTTAAATAAAACATATCACAACTTTTAAAAAATTCATTAACCTACACATGAGAATTTGGAGTTTTTCTAATTTTGAGCTAAGTCTTTTATGAACATTTATGAATAAGTTTTCTGGACAAGCCTGTTCAATTCTTGGATTCAGAATGCCAGGCCATCACATAACAGTATGTTTAACTTCACAAGAAATTCCCTAACAGTTTTCTAAGTTATAGTACTACTCTATATTCCCAGCAGAAATGCATAAGTCTCAATCATTGACATAATGGCCAACATTTGACATTTTTAAAAAAATTTCCAATTTCTCTCCAATTTTGACTTTTCATCAAAAAACGTTTTCTTTTCTTAGATTTATCAGTTATTGTTTTTAGCACTTTGCTGTAGGAATTACAAAATGTACCTCCCTAAGTTATCATAGTATAATGTGAGTTAAATTGTATTATTTCGTGTATGAAGAAACTTATGATGATATTATTACATATCCTATATCCTTTATGCTAGCATTACTCATATATATCTGTTTTATATATGTTATAAACTCCAAAATACAATGCATTTATTTTTACACAAATCAAGTAATTTTTCTTAAGGCAAAATAAGAAAAGAAAAAGACATAATCTTTTATATTTATCCACATATTTAAAATGTCCACTCTTCTTCATTCTCTCTTGGGGAAACTGAGTTTATACCTGGTATCAGTTTCCTTTCAAGTAAAGTCCTTAGTTTAGCATTTCTTGCTGCAAAGTTCTATGAATGGCCCTTCCCTCCCTGGAATTTATCCTATTAAGAGTTCTTTGAATCCATTCTTTTTAGATAGCTTTGTAAAAAGTATGAGTGTTCATTTATCTATTTGTCCCCTTGATAAGATCAAGAGAGTAATGGTCTTTTGTGACTGTCCACTAACTCTCTCAAAGCAGTAAAACTCTCCAGATCTTATATGCATTTGAGTTAAGTCAACTATGGCATTAGCTATAGTGAGGGAAGAAAACATTTGATATAAGTAAGTTGTCAAAACAGAGTCAATGGTTTTTGTTAATGGTTTGGAAAGGGGTATAAATAAAGAAGAAACTAAACAGGAAGGTAATAGACATAGTTTTAAGGATGCTATGAGACATGACAATGATGTTTTCCTATGTGAAAGCACTGAGCATAGTGTCCTGAAAGGTCCTTTAGGAATGTGAGTTAAATCTGAATTGGCTTTAAGTAGCTGACTTTAGGGGCATCTGGGTGGCTCAGTCAATTAAGCGTCTGCCTTCAACTCAGGTCATGATCTCGGGGTCCTGGGTTAGAACCCCAAGTTGGGCTCCCTGCTCAGTGGAGAGTTTCCTTTTCCCTCTCCCTCTGCTTCTTTCCCCCATTCCCCACTTATGTTCTCTCTCTCAAGTAAGTAAATAAAGTATTTTTTTAAAAATATTTGACTTTAGAGGAGACTACTTATAATAAAGTCTAGTTATATAAAAATATTGAAATAAGTTATTACCAAATAAATAAAATAAAAGGTTCATGCTGCTAAACTTTCAGGTAGACAAAATGATAAAGTATATTTAGCTTATTATCAAATTTAATTGCGATAACTATAATCTGTTCTAAATTTTGAAAGGGCTAAGGATTTGGGAAAGTGACTAGATAGGGCATTTTAGAGACAGGGGCTAGATTTGTTTAAAAGATAAGAAGCCAACTGAATTCTCAACTACATGTCATGAAAGATATGTAGAAAACTAGTTAGCCATAGCACTTAAAATATATTTGACATAGGGATCCCTGGGTGGCGCAGTGGTTTAGCGCCTTCCTTTGGCCTAGGGCGCGATCCTGGAGACCCGGGATGGAAACCCACATCGGGCTCCCGGTGCATGGAGCCTGCTTCTCCCTCTGCCTGTGTCTCTGCCTCTCTCTCTCTCTCTGTGTGACTATCATAAATTAAAAATATATATATATATATATTTTTTTTTGACATAATACATGCTCACCAGATCAACTTTCTTAACTGTGCGTATCCTGCACATGAGTGTATGTGTGTGTGCACATTTACACAATCACACACAGAGACACACATACACACACACAGCCACTCATATACTCCTTTTCTTTTAATATTTCTTCCAAATGTTTGGATACAAGAGCTGATAAATGCAATAAATGAGATTCATGGGGCCAAAAGAAAACAATCCATTGCTTTTAGAGAAAGATAAACTGGAAAGATTTCTGCTGGATATTATAAGAATGGTCAGGACACAAAAGAGGAATAATCATACCCTGTATCTATTATCATGCAAACTTTTATTTTTTGGGGCATTCAGGGATTTTTTAAAAGTTTGATGACATGAGGGAATAGTGTGTACTCCCAGGTTCCCTTCCATGTAATACCCATGTTGTCATGTGCATGTCTCACAAATTCCATATGTCTATTTGGAGTTCCCAGTTACCCCACCACAGTGTTATACATATGATTTAAGCATGGTCAATTATTTTTTTTTCCTGTGATTTGACATAAGTACATGGAATCACTTCCCTTCTGTGGTACCAACAGAGGAGGCTAAAGGAGGCTAAGGAGGAAACCTGGTTTTCTACTTCTACCTGTCTGTATCCTCCTCTCATGCCATAGTGGCATCAGACAAAACCAGCTAAAAGAAAAGGTTTAAATGAGATTCAGTGTCTGATAATTTAAGGCCCCAGAAGTAAGTGTTTCAATAGAAAATCATTAATTATTCCCAAATTATTCCAATTCCAAATTATTCCGTAATATTCCAAAATACTATTAATTATTCCAATGAACCAAAAATGTCTCAATCTAAATGAAAAGATAATCTTTAGAGGTCAACATCAATAAGAACTAAAATTATCTAGCAATAGAAGTACTTCAATAAGTAATTATATCACTCAAAAAGCTAATAAATAAATAGATAGATAGATAAATAAACAAACAAATAAATAAATGCAATGTCTCACCAGAGAAATAGACTATCTCAGAAAACAAAAAACCTACACAAAACATATAGAAGAATTAAATGGAAATTCGATAACTGAAAAACAAACAAACAAAAACAATAAAATAATTTCAAAGCACAGTGAATTAACTCAACATCAGAATTAAAGGGACAGGGGAAGATTTGGTGAAATGGAAGACACAACAACTAATCTGAAAGAACAAAGAGAAATCAGATTAAAAAGAAAATAAAAAATTGCAGAGACTTAAGGCCTTTTAACAATACAAGAGATCTGACATTCATGTTCTCAAGAGTTCCAGAAAGAAACAATAAATAGGATGAAGCTAAAAAAGTACTCAAAAAAAAAAAAAAATGTCTGGAAACTTCTGAAATTTTCTGATGGACACAAATCCATAGATTCAAGACACCGGGGGAAAAAAAAAAAAGACACCAAACAAACCCTAAGCTGAATACACCTCCAAAACTCCACACCAAGAGTATTGTCATCAGTTTTTTGAAAACTAAAGAAAAAGAAAAAATATGAAAGCAGAAAAATACTAAAGGGGAAAACAATTTGAATGACAACTGATTTATCATCAGAAACAATGGAGGCCTGGGGCACCTGGGTGGCTCAGTCGGTGAAGCAACTGCCTTCAGCTCAGGTCATGATCCTGGAGTCCCAGGATCAACCCTCATATCTAGCTCCCTGATCAGTGGGGAATCTGCTTCTCTCTCTGCCCCTAACCCTGCTCATGCTCTCTCTCTCTCCCTGCTTTCTCTCAAATAAATAAATAAAATAATAAAATCTTAAAAAAAAAAAAAGAAAGAAAGAAAGAGAGAGAAAGAGAAAGAGAGACCAGAAGAAAGTGGCACATTTCTTTAATGCTGAAAGAATTTTTTTTTTTTTAAATTTTATTTATTTATTCGTGATAGAGAGAGAGAGAGGCAGAGACACAGGCAGAGGGAGAAGCAGGCTCCATGCAGGGAGCCTAACACCGGACTTGATCCCGGGTCCCCAGGATCACGCCCCGGGCCAAAGGCAGGCGCCAAACTGCTAAGCCACCCAGGGATCCCCTAATGCTGAAAGAACTTTCAACCCACCATTCTATATATACCAAAATTATCCTCCTCTTGAGTTTTCTACATTAGGCCTCATGATTGAAACAAGAGTTATAATACTGTCTGATGTAGTTTGAAATGTAAGTAAAAAATATTCAAGATAATTATGTTACAAACACTAGAGAATTAAGAAATATAAATAAAGAAAAGTTTATGCATGTTATTTTATATATACATATAATTATACACATGTATATGTATATATATAAAACAGAAAATGTATAAATGCATGTGTACATATATATGTATATACACACAGATATCTTCAGTAATCACTAAAAAGGCTATACAAAGAGATAAACTCATAAACACTATAGAAAAATAAAAATATTTTAAAAAATTCTGAGTGATCTACAGAAAGGCAAGAAAAAGAAAAAATAAATAAAAAAAAAAACACAAGAGAACAAACAGAAATAAAAAAAGAAGCATAGTTAAGCCTAAAATATCAAAATTTAAATTAAATGTAAATGGTCTAAATATGCCAGGAAAGATTTCTGGCCTCCAATGGAAGTAAAACTGGCATCGCAAACCATTGGAGGGGAACAGTAAAGAAATATTTGTACTGTTTTCCTCTATTCTATCTTCTCATTGATTAGTGAGCATATGGCTTTGTGTGGTGAAAATCTGAGCTTATGTGCCCTTTCCAATAATTGCAGAATTCACTAAAAGTATAGTATTGATGGGGGAACAGAGGGTCAGCTGAGGACAAAGCACATGGACAAGTCCTTGAAACAGGCAGAGGGACAATCCTCTACAGACTCAACTACCTCCATGCTTATACTTTGCTAAGGGCAGAAGGCAGTCTCTGCCCGACCCCCAGGAGCCTGTAAGTCTACTTTAACATATAAAAACTCCTTTAGAAATTCCTTTATCTCTAAACCCTCCAAGGTACGCGTTGGCAATCATCCCCCAAGAACATGGCCCTCGGATATACATCTGAAGGGTCTCCTGACTCAGGTTTTATTAGACAGTAATGAATAACTTTTTCCCAACGATCGCTGGCCCCCTCAGGGACCTGGAAACCTTGCTTCCAAAATTCCTTAGGGAGTATACTATCCTCAAACCCCTCCCAACTCCCAGGTATCACTCCCAGAATCAGCCACTGCTCACAGGCCTGGGGCAGCAGCTCTTCCTGCCCACGGGGCCTGTCCCTTGCTTTCATAAAACCACCATTTTGCTCCAAAGACATCTCAAGAATTCTTTCTTGGTCGTCAGCTCTGGACCTCACCCCCTCAAACCTCACCTATATTCCAAAACTTCATCAGTATCAGCATCCAGGTCACCAAGTATTGTGCAAGATCATACATTTCCAAGACTAGATACAACGCCAGGATAGATACAGAATGCAAACCTAGGACAACAGACCCCTTCTTAACCTCTCCACATAGTCTGCCATAAAGAGTTTATTATCTAGTAAGAAAGAATGTTAAAGAAAAAAATATCTATTTGTGACACTTGCTAAAAATGGTAAGGAAGACTTTATTCAAGGCGAACATGGCAATAGATACAGGGACCACTGCAATGGGGTCTTGAGATGGGAGAGGGAAATTAGATACAATTCTGAACGCAGCATGGCAAGTGGGAATTTATAGTGAAAAAAAAACAGGCTGGGAGATAGTGGATGGAAGATTATTAAAGTTGATCAGACATTACCTGGGGCGGGGGGGGGCGGGGGGGGGTGTGGAGGTAAAGGAACCTGATCAGATATCAAAGCGGTGGGGGTGGGGGGCATTTGCCTAGAATTGAACAATGGGGAGAAACACACAAAGTTAAAAAGTCAGGCATAAATGAAAAAGTGTTCAGGGATGCCTGGGTAGAGTTTGGTCAATGAGAAAGTCTTGTCAAAAGTAATATAAAAAGAATTCAGGGGGATAGAAAGCTAGGGAGAACTAGAGAACTAGTTAAACCATGCATATAGAATTAGAGAAGCAGAATAGAGATGATACTGACTGCCAGGGACTGTAAGGGAAGGTTTTACTTTTGAAAAATTTAGGTATGACCCATACAACAAAGATGTAGTCTTTACAAAGCCTCGGGTATATAAATAATACATAAAAATCCTCAGTGACACTAATTTAATTAGCTTGATATTTTAAGAACGCTGATTATATACTGACACACCAGTGGACACCTTTTTTTTTTTTTTTTTTTTTTTTAATTTGGAGAGAAAATAATCCTTAGTAGCTACAAATTCTAATATAACTGTAAATCAAAAACTAACTTCAAATTTGACTTTGATCAATGTCAATACAGCTTATGTCTTCAAAAATAACTTTCCTTCTAAGCATATGATTTGAAGTCGATAGCTTTACATGTATCTTTTCTTAATATTTTACAGATTTATTTCTGAAAAGTTGAATCATTCTATTTTTATATTATAATGTAAAGGAGAATGTAGTCCTCTACTTCCTCACGATCCGGAGTGCGGGTTGTGGATCAGTGCCACCAACCTCAGCTGGGTACTTGTCAGACATGTACTAACTCAGCTCCTACCTCAGGCCCGATAAACCAGAATCTAAGAAGATTCTCATATAATCCCATGCACATTAAAATTTGGGAAACACTTTTCTAATAGCTACAAATAGAAAATTAGTTCACTCAACTCAGAGTTTTTGCTACTTTATCTATGATGTCATGAACCTGACCCTTCTCTCAGAGTAGCAATTCAGAAATTAACGCTTAAATGTTTGCAGAGTAAGAGAACTCACTCTCTGTGCTCATCACAATTGAGAATAAATTTTGTTTTTACTAAGCATTTAAATTCAGGTTTTCGGGTGAAGGTATTTGATGTCCCATCATTCCCGCATTTAATGAAAATGAATACTTGGTGTATATTTCTGAATCCATATTTTGTCATATATTTTCTTCATTAATTTTTTTTCATATATGGCTAAGTTTTATTCCTGTTTTATGTTCTGATTTGAATCTAATTTCTATTATCTCATAAGCAAACACAGATATATACACCTGGAATTAAACCTACCAAAGAGACCATAATTTCATCAAAATGCATGAACCTACTGATTATTTTTCTATAAATACACAGATTTATGAAAAATGAGAATTCCCCTTTGTTTCAAAGCAAATTGCCAACAGGCATTTCTGTTATTTCTTTGGGTGTTAACAGAATGCTTCTATAATTCATGTGAAAATGAACTGTACCTTAATACCAGTTTTCTTCAGTGCCTTTTGGTAGGTTCCTGGCTATTTGGTCTCCCTTTTAACAAAATGTAAGACTATTTGTTGGTCCTGTGGAGCACCTTCCTTCTGGTCTTCCTTTTTCCAGAAAGACTCCATTCTTCCTGAGAGGACCCCAGCTGTAGCTTTGATTGAGGCATTCAATCTACAGCTGGGGCAAGCTTTCTCTGAAATGCAGCTGGAATAGGCATCTCAAAGGCCCACATTGTTATACAAATGCCTCTATTCTTCCTGTTAGAGGCAGAAACCCAGTCGAGTACCCAGGCACAGAGCCTGTCAGAATGGAGGAGAAATTAATTTCTCAGGACTATCAGACTATCATTTTTCAGTCCATCTTTCATCTAGAAAAATTCAGTAAAAAAAAAAAAAAAAAAGGAACAACCTAATCACTGGATGTTATGGCAAAACTGTCAAACTGAAGGCATTATTCACATGTCTCTGACTTGCACCATTAGACTAAAAGATATACAAAGGACTGCCTTGGGGAGATGGCAAATGAACATGATAGAAGGAGCTGCAAGCGCAGTCACTGGTTTGCCCCGTGAAACTGTGACTGTTTAGAGAATGAAAACTTCAGGCTATCATGTTCTCTAACATTAACATTGCGTAACTATTTTTGCATGCAAATTTTATGCTCACCAACCAACTTTGATAATCTTGCTTCGCACATATTTTTCCTGAGGTGAGACTTACATGATTGGCAAAGACACCGCATATGAAGAGTATCGAATGCTACGTTATAAAGGATGGGATGGGTGCTCAATGACTGGTACTTGAATAAAAATTGACTGGACACGTTTGCATTTTGGCTTGTATAGGTCCCTATGTGGTGACTTTTGTTGGAGTCAAATGACCTCCTCAGATCCAGTCAACCACAGAGCCAGGAGAAGATTGGATTTCGAACCACAAGATTGAAGGCCACTCATTTGACCCCCAAAGTAAGGTCATCCAACACAGACTGTTGCCTAAATACATATGAAAATAATATAAAATAATCTTCAAAAGTCAGGTTTCACACTAAGTCTAGTATATTACAAATTACATCTTCCTTAGCCAAGAGGATTTGAATAAATTGAGCATACATGAATTATGTTTCACTGTTACAGGAACCAAATTATTATCAATTGCTATCCTCAAATGCCACTGACCAGTATATTTATCATTTCTATATGCAAGCTGTATCTTGTCTTATCTGTCATAATTTAAGTTAGCTTAGAAGATTTTTCTGTCTTATCTCCCTCATCAGCACAGCACTGACAGGACTTTATTGCTTCTCAAATCACAGTTCTAAACTTCTGATAGCATTTTATTTTGCTTACTGATTGTTCCCATGGTGACTTTCTGAATAAAAGAATAATGCCCTTGATCAGAAGACCCTGGTTTTCATTTTAGGAGGTTAAGTTAACGGTGTTGTCCACTACATTTGAAGCCATTTCATTTTAGAGACACAGCTTGACTTTCAGCCACAAAACTTAAAAACCCAAAGACTTTTTTTTTTTTTTGGTTATATTTGATCATTTCCATCTGAATACTATGTGTGTTTCCTTCCTATTTAAGGAATATGACATCACATTTTTGGAATAGTTGCACAGTTGTCTCTCTTTCTAGTCCAACCTGCTTTATTGAAGGGTCCAAATAGGACCTAGAACAGATTTTAACTTCCCTGTCTCATCCAAAGAAGCAGTAAGCTACAGGGGATAGAGTCGGGGCTGGGAGTCAGGAGGTCTTTAAAATCCCAGAATTGGGGGGAAAAAAAAAAAAAGGACGGGTGGTTGGGTGGCTCAGTCGATTAAGCATGTGCCTCTCTACTTGGGGAGGAGTCTGCTTCTCTCTCACTCCCCCTCACCCAAATAAATAAACAAATAAATATTTAACAACAACGACAAAAATCTCAGGACTGGGGAGACATATAGGTCATTTGCTCCAACAGCTCATGATGTGGACACCGTTCTCATCATTACTCCTATCAGTAAGTCATGTACATTTTAGATTTTTAGAGATTATGTTAAAGTTTTTTTTTTTTTTTCTGAACTATAAAACAAGTCAGAACAGATAAAAAGAAACCAAAGGAGAGAGAGGAAAGGAGAGAGTGAGGAGAAAGTAAGAAAGAGGAAAGAGGAAGGAAGGAAAGAAAGTAGAAAGGAAGAAAGGAAGTAACTTCTATGTCTCCTTTCTTCCAAGAGAATTGTGACAGCATTTTTTTTTTTTTTTTTTTTTTACTTTCTAAGAATTCAAGTTTGGATTCCTGTTGTCCTTCCAAAGCTTGGAATTACTGCCTTCAAAGAAAAAGATGAGTAAGAAAACAAAAAGATGAGAGCTTCTACTTACGGCCAAAGATATCAAAGAGAGTGACTGACGGTAAAAAGAAACGTAGTGGGTTTGTGTGTGTGTCTGTGCGTTTTAGGAGTTTTTCAAAGCAGTTTTAGCTTTACAGCAAAAACTGAGCAGAGGGTACAGGGATTTCCAATCTTACTGGAAATCTGCCCCCACATGCACACAGATTCCCCCGATATCAACATCCCTCACCAGAGTTATAATTTTGTTATCATTGACAAACCTACTTTTAACATGTTATTATCCATCCAAACTCTACCAGGGTTCAGTCCTCATGATGTCTATTCTATGGGTTTGGACATATACAACATGACATACATGCCATGACACGTGTCCACCATTATAATATTATACAGATTATTTTCACTGCCCTGAGAACGTTCTCTGTGCTCTACTTATTCATCCTTCCATTCCCCTTCCCCCTAAACCCTGGCAACCACTGATCTTTTTCCTGTCTCCATAGTTTTGCCTTTTCCAGAATGTGATGTAGTTGGAATCATATAACATGTAGACTTTCCAGATTGGCTTCTTTCACTTAGCAATATGCATTTAAGTTTCTTCCATGTCTTTTCATGACTTGATAGCTCATTTCATTTTAGCACTGAATAGTAGTAGTCCATTGCCTGGATGTAACATATTTTATTTATCCATTCACCTACTAGAGGACATCTTGATACTTCCAAGTTTTGGTTATTATGAATAAAGCTGTTATAAGCATCTGTGTGCATGTATTTGTATGCATATAAGTTTGCAATTCCTTTAGGTAAATACCAGCATGGTTGCTGGATGATAGGGTAAGAATATGATTAGTTTTGTAAGAAACTGCCAAACTGTCTTCCAAAGTGGCTGTACCATTTTGCATTCTCACCAGCAATGAATGTGAATTCTTGCTGCTATACATATTCATCAGTATTTGGTGTTCTGGATTTTGGCCATTCTAATCTGTGGGTAAGTGATATCCCATTGTTGTTTTAATTTGCATATCCCTTATGATATAAGATGTGGAATATCTTTTCAAATGTTTATCTGCCATCTATATATCTTGTTGGTGAGCTGTTTAAGTCTTAGGCCCGATTTTTGGTATAAGGGGAAAAAAACCCTTTTGTGTTTCTTTAGAGACACACTCTATAATACTATAGTCACACTCTATAATACTTCTATAATAATCTCACTTCATAAGATGTGTGGATTTTTTCATATACCAACCAACTCTGTGACAGCAGTGAGTACACTTCAGTTCAATTTGATTCTGACAGTAAGTGGAGTTAACTCAGACTCTGCAGGTTAAGGGTTTAGTCCTCCGAGACTGCTCCCCACTTTATTTTTTTGCTCCCCACTTTAGACATCAACTACAAGTAGTAGGTCCTCAGGTTACCTTCTGTCCAACTTGGCTACAAATTAGAGGTTCTCTCAACCTCTCTAATTAGAGGTTCCCTCTTCTTAAGTTTGATAATTTGCTAGAATAACTCACAAGAACTCAGGAAAAACAATTTATTTACTAGATATGAGTTTATTAAAAAAAAGAACAGTTAGATGAAAACAATATGCATGAGGCAGACTATGTGGGAAGGGGAGTAGAGCTTCCATGCCCTCTCCATGTGCAACCTCTCCCCAGCATTCCAAGTGCTCACCAACCTGGAAGTGATCCAAATCCCTTAGTTCAGAAATTTTTACGGAGGTTTCATTATGCAAAAATGGTCCGTTCTTAACTCAATTTTCACCTTCTCTCCCTTCTCTGGAAAATGAGGGTGGAGCTAAAGCTCAAGTTTCTAATCATGACTTGGTCTTTCAGGGTAAACAGCCTCCATCCTGAATGAAGCTATCTAAAGACCACCTGGAGAGTCCAGAGTTGCCTCATTAGAACAAAAGATGCTCCAGTTGCTCAGGAAACTCCAAGGGATTTAAGAGGTCTGTGTTGGGAGCTAGGGTCAAAGTTCAAATATTAGAACAAAAGAGGACCTAGCACCTTTATTGCTTAGGAAATTACAAAGGTTTTACAAATTCTGGCTAGGAACCTGGGACTGAGACCAAACTATATATTTCATATTATATCGCACACAATATCATAGTCAGGTGTTCATTTCCTTTTTATTGTTGAGTTTTAAGAATTGTTTCTATATTTGGATTACAGTCCTATCTCAGATACATCTTTCACAAATATTTTCTCCTATTTTGTTGCTTGTCTTTTTTAATTTTTTTTTCATTCTCAGCCAATATCTTTTGTGGAACACAAATGTTAAATTTCAATGAAGCCTAGCTTAATAATTCTTTCTTTCATGTATTATGCCTTGGTGTTACATCTAAAATATCATTGCTAAACCCCAAATCATCTAGGTTTTCTCCTATGCCATCTTAAAGGAGTCATAGTTTTGTGTTGTACTTTTAGGTCTATGACCCATTATGAGCTAATTTTGTAAAGAGTGTTCTCTCTACATACAAACAGTGTATACGGTTAAAGATAGATTTATATAAGCTTAAGTTACTTTTTTATGTCACATCATGCTGAAGCCAGTCTAAAAAAGAATCAAACACACCACGGTAAGGTAATTAAAATGAGCTGATTTTTTTTTTTTTTTAAACAAATTTGTACAGGGAAAAAAAATCCCTGCTCACAATCTATACTGTAGAGTTGCCCTGTCCAGTATTCAGGAAGCCACAGAAGGAGCTGGCAGGGGCAGCTGTGCTCTGCAGAAATAACTTCTGTTCACAGATGATGTGGAGTGTGGAAAATCTTGAGTTCCCTTTGTTCTCCAGTGTATATGTATATATATGTGTATATGTATGTATATAGGCATGTGGTGGAAATTTAGTTTCATTAAGGGTTGAAAATGGTGATTTGGCCGTTGACCCTATACTATATGTATAATTTAAATATAAATTTGTCAGTGTAATACTCAGAACTTGGTCTCAAGTAAGAAAAATTAATAAATGAAGAAATATATGCATGCATACGTATGACTCTATTTGAGAGCACAAAAAAGCTGATCCGTCAAATGGATACCCATGCACACATCTTCAAGCTGAGAATTGTTAATAACATTAAAATCCCATGGTGGGAATGGTAGGATGGCTTGCCAACTTTAGAAACCGTCACTGATGGACAGAGACTTAACTTTTTTCTACTAAACACATTTGCTCTTTCAACTAAAGTCAATCCAGTGACAAGAACAACAATAGTAATGACATTAATGAGAACTTACTAGATGGTAAACACCATGCTAAAACATTTTGTTTTTTTGTTTTTTAAAGATTTTATTTATTTATTCATGAGAGACACGGAGAGAGAGAGCGAGGCAGAGACCCAGGCAGAGGGAGAAGCAGGCTCCATGCAGGGAGCCCAATATGGGAATTGATCCCGGGGCCAAGATCATGCCCTGAGCCCAAGGCAGGTGCTCAACTGCTGAGCCACCCAGGCGTCCCTGCTAAAACATTTTATATGCAGCACCTCATTTAATCTTTATAACACCAATATGATATAGTAAGGAATGAAAATGTAAGGTGTAGGTGTTCTGTAGCTTCCTTAAGGTCTCTGAGCTAATAAATACGAACTTAGGATTACAAGTGAAAAGAACATCTGAACTCCAAATACCATACCTAAAAAATTCTCTTGGACTGCTTTGCCAGTTCTACTCTGCTGGGCATCTCTCCTGATGCACAGAACAAATCGTTCAGGGCACACAACAGTCATTTCTACCCCGTATTGGTATCTGCTTCTTGCCAAAATGTACCAAAAACATCTCTTGATGAAAGTTTTATATGGATTCTCTATTGTTTTGCTTAAATGCACATAGTACTTCATAATATTTTAAGTCATAATGACCCTCATGTTCAATGGGACTTTCTTGTTAATTTTAATATTGTATGAACCATAAGAATACTATACAGTAATTCATCTCAGCCGTATCACCTCAAGGAAAAATTATATTGTCATGGTTTATACTACTAGGAGCCATTTATATTCATTCCATCTTCCCAATTTCCTCTAAATTCTATCTCTACCCAATCCTCTGATCTTTTCCTGTTTGAAATATGTTATTTTAGATAAAGCATGCATATCTTTAACATTATAATTGTACGAATTGTGTAGAAATTTAAATATCATGACTTACTGGAAAGTATGTTTGATGAGAAGATGAGGGATTCAGGGCCCTTGAAACTTATCCATGCCATCAAAAATGAAAGAAAGCTGGCACAATTATACAGATATTGCCTTGTATCATAGAAATATTACTAGAATGATACACAGAATATAGGCTTTGCCAATAATTAGGGAGTTATCTTATTCTGGGCTTCTCTCATATCATCTGTAAAATGAATATCTTTGATTATATCAGTAGTTCTATAACTGTCAGGGCATCAGAACCACCAGAAGGGCTTGTTAAAAATGGTTTCCTGGTCCCACTTTC
Organism: Canis aureus; assembly: GCF_053574225.1. Taxonomy (NCBI): domain Eukaryota; kingdom Metazoa; phylum Chordata; class Mammalia; order Carnivora; family Canidae; genus Canis; species Canis aureus. Next base: position 3,035,872 of record NC_135613.1, read on the forward strand.
CAGCACAGCTGAGATAATGATGTGTCTTAGGATATGTACGTGTGCATGAATGTAGATAGGTAAGGAGATAAGTAAGTAATTTTACAGCTTCTCTAAGTGAATCTAATAGAGCTCATCTTTCAGAATAGACTAAATATGATATTTCTTCCAGTTTTCAGATTATTTACCCATCAAAATCATTGTCATTCTATTAATCTGATAGTGTTTTATAGTAGTGTTAAATTAATTAACTAGGAGGCCATTAACAGTGATTCCAATACCTTCGCAACCTACATAAGCAATCAAAAACCTAAACCCGTAAATGCCTCAAGGTTAAGAAATCAAAACCTCACAGCCACCAGTAGTAGCCAACATGTTTTTCCAAATATGGCAAATGCTTAAGCTCTAGCCAATCAAACAATTCCCTTGCTTTGCTTCTGTCTTTTCTCTATAAAAGTCTTCCTTCCAGCTGCTGTTGGGGGAGCACCCCTAACTATTTCTAGTTTGGTGCTCCCCAGTTCAAACTGATTTTTGCTCAGATAAACTCAATTTTTTTACTAGGTGTCAGTTTATCCTTGAACAATGGTGATGAGGCGACTTCAGGACTCAATTATGTGTACTACGATAATAATCTTATAGCCAACCAAAAGAGGAAATGCGATCGGACCAGGATCAAGAGGTTATGCCCATCCTGGTGATATTTAGGACCAGATTCTCATTACCTTTTTCGTATTGCAGGTGTGATTCTTTTTCTGGATCAGAAAATTAATGCTCCATTTCTCAAATTCAAGTTTCTTCCTAAGGTGGCCTTCCCAAGGAATGCATTTGGAGTAAGAAAACCCCTGTGCCATGGAACAGATCCTGTCTGGAAGAGTTCCCAGGAAGTGGAAGAGCAGCGCACCAGGCAGGGACTGGTACCAGCCCTGTTGTGGTTCACACTGACTATTGATGTGCTGTGTGGTCTCTATTTGGTCGAGTACCTAGGGAAATCATGGATTCTGTTCTTCTGGCTGAACTGACAAAAAGTAGAGTTTGAATATTTAACATGATCAAATTATTGAGTTTATTATTTTAATCTACTGTATGAGAAGTCACTACAGTAAGATGATGCACAACAACAGACAGGATCCTTTGGTTCTCTTATTTCACAGATTTTTATTTAGCATCTATTATTTGCCACTTTACTAGACACTGGGAGTAGAGCAATAAGGAGGAAAATTAAGTTCCTTATCTGCTAGGATCTTATACCTAGGTGGAAAATAATCATGATGATAATATTATCACAATAACCATAGATGCTATTTATTGTGTACCAGGAAAAAATGCTAATACTTTAGCTCCTTATAACCTCATAACATCCTAGAGTAGGTATGATTTTTATCTTGATTTTATAATGTGGATCTTGAGCAAGAGTCACTTGGTCAAGTGTGAAAACATGAAAAAAGTCTTCATCACTCTCCAGCTGTGTGGTCTCAAACAAGTTACTTAATTTCTCTGAATATGAATATCAGATTCTTAATTTGAAAGTAGGATTAAAAACATCTACCTGGTAGTGAAGTTGTGAGAATTAAGTGAGAGAGAGAGAGAGAGAGAGAGAAAAGAAAAAGAAAGAAAAAATGTTTCTCAATCAAAATCTGGCCAGTAACTCATCAATGCCTGTTCTTTTTATGAATGTCACTCACAACCTACTTTTCCCTTTCTCTGTATAACAGGCCAAAGGATAAATTACTGAAACACATAGCCATCATAGGGTCTGAAATAGGGAATTCAGTCAGGCAGATGGTAGGGCTTAGGCTTATACATCTTTTTAAATAGTTTTCCTTCATGTAGGAGACTCCTGAGTAAGGGAACTAGGTTCTCCCTTATGTCGATATAATGAACCAGAGAACCTGGCTACAGATAAAAAAAATAGAAGCCATGTGTGTCTACGGAGTGAGAAGTGTTCTGAATCTGTGTTCTCTGAGAAGCCCAGCTTATGCAAGGAGACTGTTTCTAAAAACCCAATTGAATCCACACACACTAAAGACACAGAGCAAGGATTCTCTTTCACTCTGATTTCTAGTATTGTTTTCACAGAAAGATGTAATGAGTTTCAGCTTGAAAGACTGAGAACTTTTAGTCTCTCAATGGTGAGCTCAATGGTTAGTTCCTTAGGGGTGATACCTGGAAATAGTGTCTCTGCAAGGAGAAGAAGTGAAAGAGTTCCTGAGGGATCTTATCATTTATTTAACTCTGTATTTTTTTTTTTTTTACTTTAATCTTCAGAAGTACTTTTCAGATGTCAATGTTAAGATAGGTCTCCAACTTAAGTGGATACAAAGATAATTTTTATGAACAATCTCTGTTTTTGGGCTTAGTTTGATTTGTTCTCATTCATAATGTCAGAATTTCTTTCTTTTTTCTTTTGTTTTCCTTTGTTTTTTTGTTTCTTCCTTTTTTTTTTTTTTTTTTTTTTTTAAACAAGCTTTCCTAAATAATGCTCTTATGGTCAATGTAGAGACTTTTTGAAAACTACAACTGTGAAGACCAGAAAAAAGTGCACTATTAATTATTCATTCATTAAATAAGGTTAAGAGTGCATTTGAAATGTAATCTTGGTCTCCAGGGTAACACCTAAAGTCTGTACCACTCACCTGCAATTTGGTGTGCGTTGAGGAATCTGGTAGTGAGTTTAGAAAAAGTGAGTTTGAATTTAGGACTCAAGCAAGAACCTTGAGAAAGGAAGATAAGGATAGGGGCTAGGGTGTTCAGCAGGGGTGAGTAAATTAGCATGTATTTAGTCTAAGCACTTTACAATATTTTTTCTCATTTAATTCTCACAATAAAGCAAAGAGATAAGCATCTTCAGCATCCATTTTACATTAAGCAAACCGAAGCTCAAGGAGGTTAAGGAATTTGCTCTAAGTGACTTAGCTGGTAACCATATAGCATGTTAAGATTCAAAACTCTTTTTTTCTTTTCCCACTGAAAACTTAGCAAAAGTACAATTTTGCATACACGGCTCGCGGTGTTTACATATTCTCCAACCTTGGCTTACTACATTGTGCCTCAAACTCTTCAAATATTAATCCACTTAGAAAGCCAAGCATAGTGTCTTTTACTCAGTAGGCAATCAATAACCATGAGTTATAGTAATGTTTCTGAGTGCGGTTGAATAGAATGCTACTTCATCATTCATCCTTTACCTTGGAGAGATCCAGCGTTTCTGTTTTAATGGTTTATATGCTTGAGGGCAAAAGACTTAAACTTGGCATAGTGCAGGCGGAGGGAGGGAAACTGGAAGTGAACAATGCTGAGAAGAAGGGAGGGGAAATTAGGAAATTTTAGCCTAATATCATATAGTAGGATCATTTAAAGCCAAATTCTAAATTATCCTATTGACTATTTCATTGAAATGACTAGATAGTAGCTTGACAGGATTTGTGATAAAATTTATTATTTGAGTATTCTTGTATTATGGCAATAACAAGGCAAAAGAAGAAAGCAGATATAATACTCGAGTTCACAGAAAGCAAAATACCCTTGCACATATGTTTTCAAATATAATGCACTTCTTAAATCTTAGCATTAGCTTGTGCTATCATGGGTTACCTGGCAGTATATGACAATGCTTTTCATTCTTATCTTTTCTCTTTCTTCCTGTCTGCCTCTGCTTTTCATGCTTTCTTCCTCTCTCTTTTTTTCCCTTCTTTCCTTTATTAAGGGTTTTGTTTCTGAAAAATTCCATTTTTTCCTAAGGATTTTACTTATTTATTCATGAAAGACACACAGAGAGGCAGAGACACAGGAAGAGGGAGAAGCAGGCTCCATGCAGGAAGCCTGATGCAGGACTTGATCCCGGGACCTGGGATCACACCTTGAGCTGAAGGCAGATGCTCAACTGCTGAGCCACTTAGGCATCCCTGAAAAATCCCATGTTAATGTCCTTTTTACTTATTTATTTTTCAAATTTTCTATTTGTCCAAGAAATACAAAAGTTTTGTGAACAAATGCCAGACTGTTGATTTAGTTGAATAACCTATCTTACCACTGTCCAATCTTGATGACCAACTGCATTTATGAATTTATACATCTCAGTTAACAGCTCAGAATCAAAGGCGTACATTACTCTCATCAGTAAAAACTATATTCTCATGAGAGACTGGAGCTTCAAATACAGCATTTAAAATTCTTTTTAAATATATGCTGTCAGTGGGATCCCTAGGTGGCACAGCGGTTTGGCGTCTGCCTTTGGCCCAGGGTGTGATCCTGGAGACCCGGGATCGAATTCCACGTCGGGCTCCCGGTGCATGGAGCCTGCTTCTCCCTGTGCCTGTGTCTCTGCCTCTCTCTCTCTCTCTCTGTCTCCGTGACTATCATAAATAAATAAAAATTAAAAAAAAAAAACATATGCTGTTAGTTTAGACATTTTCAGGGGCAAAGGAAACAATGATGTCAAACTTACAATATTGACTTTAAAACTAATAGTAATTGTAGAGACATTAAAATGTAAACTCTTCCAAGTTTTAGATTTAAGAAAATGTTAAAATCAAACCCGCAGAGTTGTGAGATAGCTATTATTTTTCATTATAGTACTTTTTATTTCTTTTTTTAACAAACACTATTACTTATTGAATATTTAGTGCTAGATATGTGCTAAGAGCACTGAAGAGTTGTGACATTTAACTCTCACAACAAAAATAAGTCTCAATAATATTGGCATGCCTGAGTGGCTCAGTTGGTTAAGTGTCTGGTTTGGGCTCAGGTTTTGTTCTTGAGGTCATGAGATGGAGCCCTGAATTTGGCTCTCCACTGGGTGGGGTGGGGTGTCTGCTTCTTTTTCTCCTGCTGCCCCTTTCCCTCTCATGCTCTCTCTCTCTCATAAATAAACAAATAAAATCTTTTTTTAAAAAAGTATCAATATTATATCAAGTTCTATTAGGTGGCAGATTTATAGCAAAATGTGATGAATGTCAGGATCTTTGCAATTATGTTATAAAAATTCAACAAACAACCTGACTGCTAAATAGTTAGGATCTCTCTCAGGGCTTTAGAAGGGCCCATGCAAGTAAAGGACCATGGTGCACAATTTCACAGTAAATTTTTTTTTTTTTTTGTCTCTAAAATGATTGATGGAAGGACTCATGTATATTAGTTCTAACTCTTGACTGGGACTGAACTCCAAGCTCCAACTTAAGAGACATATTCAATCCTGCAGAGGAGGTTAAAAGACATGTTGCTGTTGACTATAGTGTCACCAATGGCTGCCATATAGTTGGGTTAGTCAGGGTAGAGTATCATTTATAATGCAAAAGGCAGCAAATACAATCAGAGGCAAACCAGATCTCACCAGCTTGCTCTGTGTGACATGAGAACATGTGGAGGAATGAAGTGTTCATAATTATGAATAGTGGCTATATTACCATAACTACATTATTCATGGCTTCACATGGAAATGCTGTCTTGAAATTCCATGCCACTGATTTTATTTTTCACTTTTAACAGTGATAATTTATCTTGCTCATTGTTTAACCACTCAACAAAGCTTCAAAATATCGGGGTGGGGGGTAGTTCTTTTTAAATTTCTAAATATGGCACATTGGTTTGGTCAGAAACAACAGGTATAATCAAAAGAGCCTTTGGAGAGAGGATCTAGGCAGAGTGGGAGGTACTGTCAAGCAATTAGCATCTCCAGTCCACTGAGAAGTGAGGAAATGGGTTGCTGATTGCTGTTCTCAAGTGCTCTCTCACCTCCTGGGAGCCAGGGCAAGAATCGGTCAGCAGAAATTCTGTCTGTCAACAAGATTTTACCTCATTGCTTGGATTGTAATTTCAACTTCTTGTCTTTAAAATAACTTAGGAAAAATAGTCCTGTCAAAGCCCCCCCCCCCCCCTTTTTGGGCAAGAACCAAATCCACAAACACACACCACTTAAACAAAAAGACAAAGGGATAAGAAAAAAAGAGGAAAAGCAAAAAGGAAAAGAAAATATCCCTCTTGTCCTAGGGTTCAATCTGTGGCAAACAAGTTACAAGCATTATTTTCTTTCATTCTAAACACAGTGATGGCAACATGTGAGGTAGGTGTTATTATGCCCATGAAAATAAAATAGAGTATCCATAGAGTCTGTAGCATTGCCCAAGAAGGGCAGGTAGTGAAGGAAAGAGAGAAAGAGAGAGAGAGAGAGAGAGAGAGAGGAAGGAAGGAAGGAAGGAAGGAAGGAAGGAAGGAAGGAAGGAAGGAAAAGAAAGAAAGAAAGAAGAAAGAAAGAAAGAAAGAAAGAAAGAAAGAAAGAAAGAAAGAAAGAAAGGAAGGAAGGAAGGAAGGAAGGAAGGAAGGAAGGAAGGAAGGAAGGAAGAAAGAAAGAAAGAAAGAAAGAAAGAAAGAAAGAAAGAAAGAAAGAAAGGGAAAAGAAAGGTTGGAGAGCTAATATTCAATCCCAGGACAGAAAGATAGTTCTCTACTTCAGGCTTTTCCTTTGTAAGACCTAATGAAAAGTCAAGTGTTTTATTAATAAATTCCTGGGTAGAAGCAGGTCTAGGCTTTATTAGCTATGCAATAATAAGTTACTTTATCTGTTTATAAATCTCATCTACAATATGGAGAGACATAAACTAACATCAACCTTGTAGGAGTGCTGATTGGTTTAAATAAGATGATGCCAGTAAAATAATTCCTACAGGGATCAGGACATGGGAAAGGTATATATATATATATATGATATATATATATATGAAAGATATATGACACTATATATAGCTAGACAGTGTTAAACGATATACTGAGGCATATTAACATTTTAAGAGTTTATTTGAGCAAACATTGATTGGACTCAGGGGAAGCTAAATCATAAGTGGTTAGGGGACCTCCATTGGAAGGAGCTAAGCAAAAGGCTTTGTAGAGTGGACTAGAAGAGCAAGAGAATTTATCTGACTAGGTGTAGCTTAAGCAGTTGCCTTATATGGTAATGCCTACTCGACTATTTGTGATTGGTTGTTCTTAAGTTTTGATTTTTTAACCTTGAGGCATTTGTGTGCATTGATTCTGACTCAATTTTTGGTTTGCCGACGAAGTAGGCTGCCAAGGCATTAGAGCCATCTCAGTCTAAAGGCCTTTTTCTTTAATTACTTTAGATAGACAGACCCAGGTAGACGCAGATATAGATCTACACACACACACACACAGACACACACAATCTGGTTTTATTCTTGAAATGTTTGCTAGTTCTCTTTTTGTGTTGATATTTAACACACCAGTAGTTAGAACCAGAGGCCTGATGATAGATAGATAGATGATAGATAGATAGATAGATAGATAGATAGATAGATGATAGATAGATAGATTAGATTAGATAGATAGAGAGATAGACAAGACTACCTTATTGTTAGCAGTGGTATATACTTCATCAGAAGACTCATGATGTATACTTATCTCTGTTTAGTGATATTGGCAACCATTCGTCATCGTGGTCTAGATTTGTTATTACATAAGGGATTCAATCCCTCTTATGACCAAAAGTAATACTTAGTCTAGAGAAGAGAAGTTTTGGAAAGATATGATCTTGCATAGACAATTTCACATAATCTGGGATGATGACCAAACAGAATTAGACCACTCATAAACCACAAAATAATAGTTCCTATTGATTGGCACAATTTCCACAAAACTAATAATAGCTCCTGTCTTGCATATTAGAACAGCTTAGCATTTATAAATAAATTACTCATATTTCTTAAAATTTAGTGATTTCCATCCCAACATTGGGCCAAATTATCAGTATCATAAAACTTGGGTTTTTATAAATCCCACGTTTATAAGGAAATTTGTCATCCATATAATTATGTTATTAAAAGGATAAAAATGTTTTTCTTATATATAATGTCAGAGGTTTTTCCTAATTAAAAAATAAATATAGACTATAGAAAAAACGGAAATGAAGATAAGAAAATAATAATTATGATTTTAAAAACATTAAACATTTGTTACTATTACTCCAAGATTCATCCAGAGAAAACTGTAGTTCATCAGTTTCCTTTCAGATATTTCCCATGCAAATAAATAAATAGATAAAAAGAAATTTAAACTTGTTCTACACGAGATAAAAAGATAGATTTATTGACACTATTTGACCTTTCAACAAAAGAGATCACCAGCCCTTCTTTGAAGAAGTAGGCTTAGAAATTCACCCCGGAGCATATCTTGAGGGTCCTAGTTATTTATGCAGATTTATGCCAGGCAGACCTCTGTCTTAGAAAAAACGTCTAAAGGAAAGCTTTGTTTGGCTTATCAAAGTCCAGCCTCCCCCTCTGTGGCTCACTGAAATCTGAGAAGAGAGAACAATTTGCATAAGAATTGCAGAGGTTTTGTTTTATTTTGTAGGGAAGTGGATGGCAAATCTCCACCCTCTCCCAGATAAATAAAAGGATCAAGTAGGGCAATTTTAACCCCAAACAGGGCCCAGGAGCTGGTTAAGGCCAAAAGGCTCCTGAAAAGGTCACCAGGGTTATAAGAGAACAGGGCTGGCTTCAAGGGCAGGTGACCTGTACAGTCACACATTGGCCCCTTCCAGAAGGGACCCATACTTGCTTTAATGCTCTGCTGTTGTCTTCTTGAAATTCTTAAAGATTTCCAAACAAGCGGCTCTGCCTTTTTATTTTACAGAAAGCCTTGCAAATGTTGGGGGCCAAGGGCAAGCTGTTCCAAGATGGGCCACTTAGGCATGAAGATCATTTTGAGTTAAAAAGCAATCAAAATCCAGTAGAGTCAGGAAAAGTTCCCTTCCTTCCCCACAAAATCCTAAAAGAATTTAGATAGAGAACCTGTACCTGGAAGAGAGCGACTGCCATAAATAACTACATTGTGATGTGAACTAGGAGGTGTGGTGGACAGGGAGGAACCTAGCAAGGCCTGTTTGGTCAAAGTCCTCTCCTTGTCCCATCGTTTGAGTGGCCCAAACATTTTCTCTTTTTTTAAGTCCCTTTGAAGACCCAGTCCCCAATCCCCACCTCTTCTCCATAGTTCAGAATGTCACTTACACTTCATCTTGCCTGTCTTTGGAATTTCCATATCTGTGTGGATTCCCCACACACATGCTGTTACACTTAATTTTCTCCTGTTAATCTGTCCCATGCCAATTCGAGTCTTAGTCAAGCTAGAAGGACCTTGGGGACGGGATAGCCTTGCTCTTCTGGTAGAGAAAGAGGAGACCAGGGTACTGGAGCCAGCTATGAGATATGTATAGAGACTATTATTCCACATCCATGAGTAGGATATGGGGCAAAATATTCTTTCTGCTAACAACCGGTCCCCTGAGAGGTGGCTGTGTGTGTGTGTGTGTGTGTGTGTGTGCGTGTGCGTAATGAAAGGACTGGTCTCTAGCAGAAGTAATATAAAGGAAGCACTGATAAGTTCACACTGAAAAGTTCACTGAATTTTTGAAAAACTAAGGTGGTGGAAGAGGCTATGTTTTTGTCTTGGGACCTGGGACACTTGGCCGACTCGTACAATGACAGCTCATTGCTACTTTCCAGACTCGTTACTCGGCTTGTATTATAGATTTCTACATGTAAAGGTGCTCTTGAGTCTGAGACCCAACTCTACGGAGCTTCCATAAAGCTTCAAAAGTTAAAATCTGTTATTACCATTACAGTGGCTTTGGGCTCCATGGAAATATAAGAAATAAAGGAAAGAGAGAGAGAGGGAAACAGTCTGATTCTTTGAACATATTCTATCCTTCAGGACACCTTCCGGAGCCTGCACATTCCGAGAAGCGTGAGCGAGGAGGGACTCCTCCCCTCCTCACAGACAAGAGCTACCATGTAGGGCTTCTTGGAAATCAAGGGTTTGGAGGCATAAGTAGGGTTACATTGGGCTTCAATTACAAATACAAGATGGGTCCTGGGCTTGGCACTCTGGGGGGCTGAGCGCAGATAATTCCTATCCCACACTTTTCAAGTATTACTGAAGGAATCTCAGACACATCAATGCAATCTATGTTAATAGTAGTGGTAATATAATACTCACACTGTTCTATAACCTGGTTAAAAATAACAAGAATATATTATGATTTTTTCCCATTTTACTATAAGCCTAAATCATATATTTTTTTTAATAGCTACATGTTTTGTGTGACATGGTGGTGCCATGGTTGTTACAATTGATTCCTCTCTTCACTGTGCACCTTGTGTCTATTTTTCTCCATTCAGCCAACAAAATTTTTCGAGAGCAAGACCCTGACACGCTGGAGAAAGGAAACTGGAGAAAGGAAACCCTCTTTCTGACTACAGAGGCGATGGTAAGTAGAAAACAGAACCACATCACCGTAAAACACCTGCAAGGGGTTTTTGTTTTGGAGGCACTTAACATAATAATAAAGTATGCTCTGACTGGGTCAACAACATTTAGAATGCTTCAGGGTATAACAACAGGATATTTTAATGGAAACGACTTTTCCCTAAATAAATACATTTTTAGTAACCGAACTTTAATGAAATAGGTAGTAACAAGTTTTTGCTATTGTTCTAGACATTTAGATTACTTCATATTTTTCTTCATTGTAAATTAACTCTAAGTAAGTAAGTAAGAGGGCATATGATAAAGCTCACTTTATTCTCATCTTTCTAGCAACCAGGGCAAAGAAAGAAACAGTTTTATATCAATCTTATTTATTGAAGTAAAAAAATTGAAAAAAAGGAAAAAGTGACAAATCCATCAAGAATGAATCATTTTTCCCAAAACTCAAATATTTAAGGAAACTATGCATATAAAGTAGTTCTGGAAAAAAGAGGAAAATACATATACAGGTGTTTTGTTTTTTTTTTTTTGGAAGAAGTTTCATTAGGTTTGCTGAAAACACCAGAGAAATGTAAATGCTTATCTTTTTCTCTTCTTGTCCAGATCATAGTGTTGGAAGGGCCATAAAAACTGGGCTGGCAATCCTCTTCACAAGCACATTTTCAATAATCGTACAGTATTTGAATGCAGCTACAGTTTGGGACTACAGAACTCCTCACGGCTGAGCTTAGAGGTTTGCTTGTAAAAAGCAGAGGATAACAAATGTGTGATAATAGCTTTGGAGTCAGTCTTGACTAGAACGTTGGATTCTGAGTCCTTGGTCAACAGCCTCATAAACAGAGAGTTGGTGAGTCATATTCCTTGTGTTTTCACAAGGTCACCGTAGCAGGGCAGGCCCTGGGCCCATATAAATGGAATGAACTGGAAGAAAACGAACAAACAATAGGAATTTTCTCTCCTTTGCTGTAACAACACTGTTTTTGAAGGACAATACAATTGGTATCTGTTGCATACAAAAGTTTCCTGAAATGATTTTTACCACGGAGGAAAAATAAGTTGTCTATGGAGTAGGAAAATTAAGGAGACATCTATAAGTCATAGAATTTACTTTGCTAGTTAGGGTTTTGGTAGGGAATACTTGATTCTGATGAACTTAGGAGGAAATTAAATTTAAGGGGTGGATACGGGATAGACCACACGATCTAGAAGGCCAGAGATTAAGGCTTGGGAAATGTGCAAGATGCCAAAGAAGCCTTGATCATCAGATAACAGCCAGAGCCAACAGGTCTACGTCCTTAGGAGTAGACCAGTTTCTACCAGCTCCAGGGCCAGCATTGCCATTCCCGACTCTGCTGCCCCTGAAGAGTGAGGCTGTTTTTGCCTCTTCCAGAATGATTTATGAACAGTCTCTTGCTCCTTTACAATCCCCCCTTCAGATGTGAAATCTGTTATTGTGGTTTCTTAGTTTTACTTTCAGTTTCGTGGTTTATGTAATGTCCTTGCAATAAACTCCTTTTTTTTCCTCAAAGTTCAACAAAATCGGCTTCTGTTGTTATTTATCTGCAATTAAGCTGCCCAAACCAATGCACCCCATCCCTCTTACTTACTGTGGAAGACCAAACCATCTTGGAAGATGGGCTTAATCATATCTTTTCTGTGAAACCCTTACTCTTTCAGTCGCCATTATCAAGACCCCACATTTGTTTGCTCTATGCCTACTCAAATCTCTGTCACAATAACTTTAATACTTTTTTGCATTTCATTCATTCACATACATATTCCTTCTCTGAGCTCTGTGAGGGCAGAAACAGATTCTGACCGATTTATTTTTAAATATTTTATTTATTTATCTGAGAGAAGAGAGCGAGAGCATGGGTGAGAGGGAGAGAGAGACTCTGAGGCAGACTCTGCACTGAGCACAGGTCCCCATGTGGGGCTCGATCTCACAACCACGAGATCATGACCCAAGCTGAAACCAAGAGCTCGATGCTTAACCAACTGAGTCGCCCAGGTGTCCCTTGACAGACTCTTATGTCCTTAACACCGAGCTTAGTGGTTGGTGAATCGGAAGTCACTTATTGCTTTGCCGAACCACTTCAAGGCTGTGAATGTCCGTGTCACGGGTGCCCGGTGCAGTGCTTGGCACCAGTGCCCGTCCGTAACTAACACTTGAATTGAGAGGGAGACAAGTCTGCTTAGCTAAGTTGCTAGTCATCCTCACCTCTCTGCAGGTTCCATGCAGAGAGACTGCAAAGCTTTCCTTTCCCTAGCTGCCCAGAATGTATGTTTGTTTATCTATCATGTCTTCATAAACCATATATTTCTTGAAGACACAGAATACATTTTAAGCCATGACTCCACCCTGAAATGCATAACACATCCTGTGGCATTGCTAGAAATGTTAATTGACTCTAATTTGATAAACTGTCAGAATTTGAACATCACGTATGTCCTATCTTAGGGAATTAAACATACACTGCAGGAGAAATGAAAACCTCTTTGTTGTTATCCCATAGCTCCTGTTTTGTACTGTAAATATGAGTTGGCAATTACGAGGCATCACATTGTTACAGGGCCTTTTTTTTTCCCCCACTAATGCAAATGTCTTATCACCATTAAGATGCTTAAAAGCACTTTTAAAATGTGCATCTGCAAGAAAACACCACCCTAAGAGAGGAAAAAAGACGAATAGATACCATAGATTCTTACAAATATGTTCAACACAATTTTAACCAGACATTTAAAGTAATTGAGTTGTGAAACTTTGTTATTTTTTCTTATCCAGCCCGCATTCCAAAAAATAAAGTTACCAATTTAAAAAAGCCACTTATGATAATATGGAGATATTATAACTTATGTTTTCACATATCCTAAGAAAGTTTCAACAAAAGAAAGCTGAAAAGAAATCATTTTCACAGAAATAATTTTCAGAAATTGCTTTAGTCTCACATTGTTAAACACATACAGAGAAGAATGAACACATATAATACATTCAGACCTCAAAGGTGGATACTTGTGTTTCACATACAAGCAGTTCATTTAGAATTGATCCGAAATCATTGACTATACATCATATTTGATGTTTCAATTGTTCCCTTAAAATAAAAATTGGAAAATATAATAATTCTCTGACTTAAGTTCACCCCTGCTATTACTGCGTGACATTTCAAATTATATATTTGTCATTCTTTTCCTTGGCTTTTGTAGCACAAATAGATTGAGCAAAGTAAAGAGAATACATTTTAAATCTTAGGTATTCCCTTTGAGAGGATTTTCATAATATTTGTCATTGCATTTTAATTTGTAGTAATAGCAGCTATGAATAAAACATTCACAAAAATGCATAGGGCATACATTTTCAATGCTGACTGTCCCAACTCCCTTTTCTTCCTCCCAATACAGTCGTTTTCCAGGTTGTCAAAAGATAGATGGTCTCCAGGGCTAGTTTGTCATAAAAGGTAAGATCAAACCAATAGGAAAAAAAAAAAAAAAATTACAGTGAGCTTGTGCACTGAGCCAGGCAGTGCAAGAGTCACTGGCAGATTTTCCAAAGTAATCTGACTTTGCTCGCCTCCTTGTTGACCTAGTCATGGTATCGCGTGCCATGGCTTGCTACTCTGCTCCCGCCATGTTCTTGCCTTGCTTCTACCTCTGCTTTGGGTGCTGCCTGCTGAGGGCATCACTGAGGCCAGAGAATATCTAGAGAATTTCCAAAATGGATTTGACTCTTAGGAGCTTCTAAAAAGGAATGTGTCTCTGCTCATCTCTCTGCCAAAGAGCTGTCACTCTCCTGAAAAGTTAAATTTGTCACAAGGAAAGAAAATTTCACCACAGCCTGTTTAAATAAGTTAGGGAGTAGAATCTTCTCCCCAATGCTTTTTCCACAGCAAGCAAATGTATCAATCATTTTATTCTCTGAAATAACAATTTATTATCCATGCAGGAGGCCTTAGATTCAATCTGCACAGTGTTCGGAGTGTCGCATCAGATACTAAGACCTGCCATCAGTCTTTATCTGGGTAATCACTCGGTTCTTGTCATCAGTTTTTAATAATGAAACTATTTATTACCGCAATAATTATTTATGACAAGAAGTCTGCCATTGGCATCATGAATAAATATTGATAAATTGCTTGGTTAATAAATGGGTACTGTTTAAGTGTCTTAGAGAACGTGAAAATGAGAATAGTGTTATTATAAAGAGTTATTCTAAAAAAAATTGTGAAATGTTTGTTTCCTATTGAAAAGATTATATTTGCCCAACAGGAATCCGATGAAAAGAAAGTGAGAAATCTAATTTGTAAAAGGACAAAGATTCAGCATGAAAGACTGAAAAACCGATATTAAATCATAAAAACCCATAATTTTGAGGCATCTTGTCTAGATGCCAAATTAAATTAAATGAATTAGATGCAGTTTGAGGCATTGTTTTTTATATATATCTATTACACGCACACACCTATACATGTATATACACACATACATACATATATACACATATAACACACACACACACATATATATTTAAAATGGAAATCAGAGATTTAGAAAGTATCTTAAAAACATTTTTTATTTCATTTTTTTTAGCTGTGATCAGCTCCCAAGAGCCACAGATTTTTTTTTTTTTTTTTTAAGGCCTTTTATGACAGGCTGGAAACACAAATTTGAAATGGGAGTCTGAAATAGCATTAAATCTCATCCTCTGATGAGCTGCTGGGAACACATGGATATAAACTTTACTTACAGAGAGTCTTTCCCTTGGGCCAATTTTCTGGAAATCACATAGGACTCAAAGCATGACTAACAGTTACCTGGTCAGTGATGCTGGATAATAGGATATCCAACTTAAATTCAGAGTGGCATTGAAGCCCCTTCCACGAGAGGTCTGGTACAGACCTCTCAGCCATCTTGACTACATGGCATCGCAGATGCAAAATCAAAATAGAAGCCAGGGGAGAGTCCGTTTGGAGCAGTCAGGAGATACTCTATTTTTTAAAAATGCAGGTAAACTTGGAGCCCACTATGGGAACCTACTGAACAGAAATTGTAAATTCTATCCAAGCCATGTCCATGTTAGACTGCAGGAGTTGAAGGAAAACATAAGATTGGCACTCCACTAACGCAAGCAGATCTTAGGGGCAGTTGTCCCAAAAGCAGACCCAGAAACAAGGATTTGATGGAGAATACTGAATTTGAGAGGTAATCCTCAAAAAGATCATGAGAAAAATGGGGAAATGAGCCTGGGGTCAGTGAAAGTTCTTTTATTCAGTGGGTTACTGCCATGGGGAATTCTAGGGGGGCAGTCTAGAACATGAATCACAGTTCACCTGAGAGTTAAGGAAGCTGGGCCATTTATAATTCAAATCCCAACCATACCTGCCAAGGAAACACGTACAGGGTACCAACATCTTCTTTTACAATGGGGCAACTGGAAATGGCAAAATTGGATTTTTTCCAAGAGTTCGGTGGGATCAAGAAATAGGCCAATGGAAATGAAGTGCGGGAGAGTGAAGGAAACATTGAAAAGAAGTGTCATGGATGGATTGGGCTTTCTTTTGAGTCCACTGGAAGGAGACCAAGTAGTTCAAGTACACAAAGAATCAGTTAAATGTATGAATGGAGAATGGTGTGAAAGAGCAGCAGATGCAAACCTATTGGCTGGCAATTCAAAAGTGGTTAAGGACTCAGGCTAAGGCACCAAGCTATCTGGATTGGAATCCTAGCTCTAAGATTGACTTTCTATGACCTTGGGGAAGTTGTCACTTCTCATACAGATTATGGAGAGAATTAAATGAAGTAAATGATAGAAAATGATTAGCCCGGTACCTGGTCCTGAGTAGGTACTCAGTAATGTTAGCAATTATTAGTGTTGTTATTATTAAGCATGCCCTGGCAAATCCAGACGTTGGCCAGTAAGACTAATTAGGAACAATTGTTTGAGCTCTGAAGTTGCCTGGACATCCACTGGCGTACTGGATGGTTTGCACAAATAATTTGCAAGAGACAACCAACCAGTGTATTTACCCCTGATGTTATTTGGGACACTCAGGATGAGGGAAATTTTCTGAAAGCCAACTGACTTAGTAACCAGAGGAACCAAATGGATTATTTAAATTGGACTGATTCAAAACTGTAGATGGAAAAACATATTCATCATAGTTTTATATGTAATTAGTCCAATTTCACCTGTTTTTATTTTTTATTATTTGTTAAAGATTTTATTTATTTATTCATGAGAGACACAGAGAGAGAGAGAAACAGAGACAGAGAGAGAGGCAGAGACACAGGTAGAGGGAGAAGCAGGCTCCATGCAGGGAGCCCGATGTGGGACTTGATCCTTGGGTCCCCAGGATCACGCCCTGGGCTGAAGGCAGACACTAAACCGCTGAGCCACCTGGGCTGCCCTCACCTGCTTTTAAATTGTCTCTCATGCACTAGTTATTAAATAAGGCACTGCGAATACATCAGGGCACTCTGTCCTCAAAAAACTTATAGTCTAGTGGTTCAAAACAATGAACTAGTAATTATAGGAATGAAAAAAGAAGGACAAAGCACTGAGAGGCATAGAACCAAGATACTCAATCAAGCCTAGGGAAATAGGCAGGAGGCAGGCACCTTAGTTAGTTCTTCCCATAAGTATTTGTTCAGTGCCTACTGTGTGCCAGACACTGTGCCCGCTCATGGGATATACTCATGGGGGAAAATGATGAAATTTCAGTTGTAGTAAATGATACTATGAGAAGATTAGTCTAGAGAAAGATAAAAACAGCACCATTGCAGAAATCATGATGGAGCTGGGAGGTAAAGGGGCAAAGGAACGTCCCAGGCACCAGCAGGTATTCAAATACTTTGCAGCAGAAGGAAGGAGGCCCTAAATCCTCAACGACATAGCCGAAGTGTGGCAAGCAAGGGCAAGCACGACATGAAGAAGGCTGACAGAAGTTAGACCATGAAAAGCCACGAAAACCAGGCTCAGCTTGGGAGTCTATCCTGAGAACAATGGGAGATGCTTGGCCCAGGTTCTGAGATCCAGGGTGCATGACAGGGTCTGCTTTTGGAAACACGACCTGGTGGTTGAGACCACTTTGTTAAGGGCAGAGGAGAAGACCCATCATTGGCTGTGGCGGTCATCCATGCGAAGGTGTGGAAGTGACACCAGGCAGAAGAGAGGAGTGGGGAGCTTGGCTGAAGAGCAGCATAATGCATAGTCCAGACAGAAGAAACCAAACTAAACAGGAGAGTGTGGCCACTTCGAGAAACAGAAAGAGAATCCATCATTGATGGAGAACTGACCTTAGAAGAGAGGCAGGTAGTGTTGTGGATGATGCAGCCTCAGACAGATTCTAGAGGATGTCATGAAAAGATTTTAAGGACACAGTCCTTATCTTAAGTCCTGTTAAAAGATCTTAAGAGAGATTTTCTTAAAAAAATATTTATTTCTTGATTTTAAAGAGAGAGGGAGTGAGAGTGCAGGGCAGGGGGGTAAGAGGAGCAGAACGAGATGGAGAGAGAGGATCTCAAGCAGACTCCCCACAGAGTGTGGAGCCTGACTCAGGGCTTGAACTCATGACTCCGAGACCATGACCTGAACTGAAACCAGAAGGCAGAGGCTTAATCAACTGAGCCACTCAGGCATCCTTTTGAGAAAGATTTTGAAAGATCACTGGGTGAAGGAACAACAACAACAAAAGACGCCAACAACGAATTCCATGGGCAGATAAGACTATTGCTCTATGGAAAGCCATTTTCATGTGTCAGAAATCCTCTGGAAAATGCTATCAGCCAGATAGGACTATTCAACAATCCATCTGATATCGTAGTGCCCGACACACAGTGAGTTCCACAAGAATCTATCTGCTAAGTTTATACTGACTAATGCAGTACGGTGACCAAACTGGCCCTGCCAACTCCTTATGGTTCCGTGAATTCACCCCTCTTGAGATGCAGGCTATGGCTGGGTGATTGGTTACGGCCAGTCAAGTGTGGTGATAAGGGTGGGGCTTGGCTCTATTACAGTTGGGGCTGCCATTTCTCAAAATGGCAAAACTAAAAGGACTTTTAGTTACACAGATCACATGATTATAATCACCTACTTGGACAGAAATCGAAGTATTTGACATTGTCTCGTACACAGTTTCCTTGTTCTCTGTTTGGTTAGTTTTTTTTTTTTTTTTTAAGATTTTATTTATTTATTTGAGAGAGAGAATGAGTGGTGGGGAGGAGCAGAGGAAAAGAGAGAGAGAGAGAGAGAGTGAGGGGAGCTGACTCCCCATTGAACAGGAAGCCCAATGTGGGGCTTAATTCCAGGACCCTGGGATCATGACCTGAGCCCAAGGCAGACGCTTGACCGACTGAGCCACCCCGGCACTCCCCGGCTGGTTGTTTCTTTTTTTAATGAGGATTTCCTGCTTCTGTGTCTCAATCAGCCTCAAGATGTTAGAGACGTGGGAATATCTTCAGTATCTTCATTAAAACAAAACTCCCCAGATAACTATGACAGCTTATACGTTTGTCAGCCTCACCCACTATACATTAAGCTTTTAATTAAATTGAAACAACACGAGAAAGGGTAACTTAGCAGTTTGTTCATTCAACCAGCATGTATTAAGCATCTGCTCCCTTGCTATCTGTAGCTGTGATAGTGGGTGAGATGAACCAGAAATAATTTGTATATGAAAAAGAGAAGAGAACTGAACGCAGAATCCAAAGGAAGATCCGCCTTTCGAGAGTGGACAAAGCGGGAGATGGAGGAGGCGAAGTGAGAGAGATGGGAGGGAAAGCAGGCGAGAGTGAATCTGTCAAATACTTCATAATAATTACAGTACTTTAATAATTCTTCATTTCTCCTTTTATCACTCTTCAGCCAAAATGTTCATAAACATTGTGAGATGGGACCTAATTTACATATTCTGTCAATTATCTGTATTTATGGATAACCACTTGGAGGTTTTCCCCCATTACCCCGAATAATTGAGAATTGGCTATAGAAGCAGTTTCCCTTCCCTGCTGAATAAATGTGCTGTATTTATATTATCCATTACCAGGTGGCAGACGTAATGTTCAGCGATGTGTGTTACTTATCTGAAACTTGAAACTCCTTTCAAGGTTCAAGCTCACCAGTTAATAGAAGATAATCTGTACGGAGCATAAATTTCAAGGAGATGTCTACAATATATCTTTTGTGAGCCTCCCATTTGCCAAGATACCTCTTGCTGGAGTTGACTTTATTAGTGGCAACCGTTTGCATTAGGAAGCCTGAGACAATGATAAAGCTTTTACATTATATGAATTATATTGGACATATTCTATTTTTTCACACTCATTTGTTTACTAACAGACCTTAAGATAGAAAGCTTTCAAATCATCTGGCAAAATATAATTAAGAATCACTCAGACATGTAATTTAATCAGGAGAATAGGAAATACATAAAGGTTATAAATGACTTCACAAATGACTTTAGAATTCTTATTCATACTAATTCTTTTATGATGCAGATTAGGGAAGTGAGTTAGATGGATTTTAAATGTTTGGTTTTCATAGTATTTTAATTAATTAAAATAAAATCCATGTGGTTAACCTAAGTATACAAAGAGAACAATTATAATTTAGC
Organism: Canis aureus; assembly: GCF_053574225.1. NCBI lineage: Eukaryota > Metazoa > Chordata > Mammalia > Carnivora > Canidae > Canis > Canis aureus. The sequence continues at coordinate 3,055,734 of NC_135613.1, forward strand.
CTCTTTAATGTCCAAGCTTCTAAATTGTGTCTTCGTATCTTGAACATAAGGAGTTTTCACACCTAGATGATAATAACATTAGTGGATACGGAATGTCATTTGCAGGACTATGTTTTAATATTGTCTCTACTCCCCCAGATCTCATTTTGAACGATTCTTCTGTTATGTAGATTTTTAGATTATAGACATTCTTGTTTATTTCTTTGTCATCCTTTCAAAGCATATGAAACCACAAATCATTTTTTATTAACTCCAATTCTACTTTTCAGAGAAAGGTAAATTCTATTCCCGTTTTTTCCCTTTCTGTGATACAAAATGGCTTTTCAGATCTAATTCTTCGTTGTTAAATCAATCAAATTTGATCACTGGAGCAGAAAAAAAAATAGACATAAGTTCAAATTTGTATTGGAAACATTATCGTGTTCTAATTTTAAATATGTAATCAGAGGAGGAACAATATCTTGAGAAACCAAACCTCAAGTCATGGGCTGTGAGTACGGTTGTGATGGGGAAACATTCAGCAAACATTTCAAAATCCATCAGCTCAGACTCAGTCAAACATATCCGTACCATCTGTCTACATGGTTTATGGATGCAATCCAAAATGACAAAAGGAATCGTCTAGACACCACGATGCTCAATATGACCCACATTTTTGGTTGAAGACATTCTGCAATGATTCTGTCATATTTCACTGTAGCTTAGAAGATGTTTGGGCCCCTTTCTTGACATACTTCTCTTTCCTTGTTTTATTGTTGCTGAAGTATTTGTCTATCTCTATCTACTGGATATGTGGTGACTTCATGGAAAGAACCTTTTTTTTTTTTTTTTTTTTTGGAGGCAAACAGGTTTAAGCTTGATTCCAGCTTCCGCACCTACCAGTCATAAGATACTGGCCATTTTTGTCTTTTTTTTTTTTTTTTTTTTTACTTTACTGAGCTACTGTTAATCATTGGTAAATTGTAGAAAACAGATGAAACACAAAGGTTAGTGGTTAAAAGACGTTAGTGATAGAGGCCTGGTTTCGTGCTCCAGTGTTAAAATCTTCAATCTGACATTTGAAGGCTGTGTGACTTTTGATGAATTTCTGAAACTCTTTCTGGTTTGGTGCCCATGAATAAAATGGAATTATAACAAAATATATCTCGTTCAGCTGTGATGAGAATTCAGTAATTAATGCATACAACATGCTTAAAAATATGTCTAGAACATTGGAGATTAGGAAATGTTTAAAAAACGTGAAGATTTTAGTGAGATAGTAAGGCCTCAAGTGCCTGGTTGATAGAAGTTCATTAATTTTTATTCCCTGACAATACCTAATTTGTCATTCTCAATTTTGTGAACATAGGTATTAGAGAGAGATTTTGCAAGAAGCTCTGCATAATAAACAAAGAAAGAGATATAAATAAATAAACTCGAAGATTTAAAAAAAAAGAACAATAACAACTTTATTTTCAAGTTAGGATATCACCTAACCTGAGGAATTATTAAGAAATTACCTAATGTCATCAGAAATTAATATTATACTGTATGTTACCTGGCTGGAATTGAATAAAAACCTGGAAGGGGGAAAAAAAAAAGAACTACCTAGTATACTGTTGATTTACCTCTGCTTCTTCTTAATGCCAACTTGCTTAAATTGAGGAGCTTCTGATCTACGTTATCTCTAGGTTCATTTCATTTTTTATACATGCTATGCAAGTAAATGCAATATATTGTGACTACAAAAAAAAAAAAAAACAGCAACTCAATTATCTAGTTAATAACATATAGACTAAATAAACAACATTCAAACATCAAGCAAAACAGCAGACACAAAACCCATGTACTTTATTCTAAAACAAAGTATTAGAACCACTCTCATGAACAGTTTAAAGCCTACTGGCTTAATATTAACTGATAATATATGCTGTTCATTTTCCAAAGATCATACATTTTTTAAAGTAAAGCTAAATTGTGCTAGAAGAAATAGCTAGCATATTGAGGTTTCCCATTAAACCTCCATGTAAGTTGGCTTATATTTAGAAAATTACAATAATTCCAAATCATTTTGTATCATTTATAATATTATAATAATTCCAAATATATGTTTTTAGGAGATAATGAAAGCTTGTAATAGTTCTTTATTTTAATGAATAGTAGATAGGTTTGAAACCTAAGGTACAAACTCCAGAGATTTACAAAATCGTACTCACCCAATGAATAACAGCCTTTTGAAATTTCTGAAAATGAGTAAAGAAAAGACTTTTTTTTTTTTTTTTTTCTGAAAGGTGGAATAATGGTCTCTCAAAGATGTTCATGTCCTAACCCTGGAACACGGGACTATGCTACTTTGTATGGCAAAAGAAAATTAGGGTCTCTGATGGAATTAAGGTTGCTAGCCAGCTGACTTTAAGTGAGGGACATCATCCTGGAATATCTGGGTGGGCTGAATCAGGTCACATAAACTCTTTAAATAGGAAGAGGGAGTTAGAAGATTGAATCAGAAAGATGTGACTTGAGAAAGGCCCAACCTACCATATATTATTGCTAACTTTGAAGATAAAGGAAGAGGGCCACTCGTCAAGAAATGTGGCAGGCTTGAGAAGCTGGGAACAGCCTTCATTTATAGCCAGCAAGAAAAGGAGATCCCAGCCCTATAAGCAAAAGGATCTAAATCATGCTAACAACCTGAATGAGCAGAAAGCAGATTCTCAACTTAAACTAGAGATTTATAAGATTGTATCACTCTTTGCATACAAATCTCATGAAATTACTAAAGATGAGGCAAAGGAAGATTCTTTACTTCTTTTAAGCATTCTTTTATAGGTAAAAAAAAGAATGCCTTCTGCTTCAAAGAGCTACTTCCTGGTCAAATTAGTCAGCCCTTGGCCTTAGCTTCTCTTGTGTGTGGTTGACAGTTTCTAGGCAGAAGGCTAAAAAATGGAAAATGTAAAAAATTGCCCTCTTGCCCCCCAAAGAATCTTTAGAGTCATTGTCTGTCTAGAGTGACTAAAGGGATTTAAATGTTTAATATAAAAATTCCCTTAAAAATGTCCTCTAGAAGAAATGTAATTTTGAAAATAGGCACAACTACTACTGAATGTAAATGTAATTTTTATCCTTTGTTAAGATAAATAGAAAGTTGCTTATTAGTCTTTCATTGCATCTATTTTTTTTTTTTTTCCCACTCAATGGACACTTCTCACTTTTATAAAACCCTTCATTTTCCTTCCTTACTTTGTTGGGATTCTATTGGGTGTGGAAACTAAATAAACAATGTTGGTAAGTTTAAAGGTTAGATAAAACCAAAACAAACAAACAAAAAATTAGTGCCAAAGAGGAACCATACGAATTCTGGCTCCTGTTGTCAGACACAAGGGTTAAGGGTTCTTCCAGGAGTGTAGGTTGTGAGCTGGTTCTCACACTGCATTTGAACTACTCTGGGTTCAAACCGTACCTCTGCTCAGAGCGGAGTTAGGATCTCGTCCAAGCTATGTAACCCCTCTCTCAGCAACTGTTCTAGTGAATGAGGCTATGTGGTTCCTGCTTCAGGAATCTAAGAATTAAATAAAACATTTCAAAAAACCGATTTGTACATTTATTGGGAGGTCTTATAAATTCAATAAATACTAATCATAATGATGATAATTATTAAAGCATCATTCACTTGAAAAAAGTATTGCTTAAGGACAAGCTTTATTCTAAGAATAGGATATTTAAAGACTCGAAACTCAGTTTCTAGAAGGATAGACTGGTATGTAAACAAAGATGAAATTTCTTTTTAGCATCTGTCTTTTTCTCATGTAATTTGGACTTAGTTTTCTCCGCTTTCCTAAGTTACTAATCTCCCATATAATTTCCATTTTCCCAAAAGGTATCATCTTCTGTTTGCTGTTTTTTTTTTTTCTCTCTAATTGTTTGTCTTTTTGGGTTCATATCTATTTTGGGGATGAGAATGTCAACGTAAATGTGGTATTCAATTGACCCTATTTAAGTGCAAGGCTAACAAATACTATTAAAGAAATCTCAAAGGTGCCATTGGAAATATAGAGAAAGGAATAACCGTCTCTGCCTGGTTGAGTCTGGGAATATTTTAGTAAATCAGAAACATTTGTGTGAGTCTTGCAGGGTAAACTGGGGTTAGACAGACTGAAAATAAGGTGAGAAACGGTAATTGCATAATCCTTTGGGGGAATGAGGCTTCAGTGAGACAAGTGCTGCCTGCGTGGAGTATGCATGGGAAGTCCTAGAGGATCTCAAGAATTCCGACTACTCTTTACGCCCATGGAAATCAGGAGACTTGGGGCGATACAGACAGATTTACATTTTAAAATAACAATTCTTAAAAAGTTTGAAGAAGAAATTAATGAGAGAGAAAATGCAGGTGCAGAGAATAGGTAAGAGGCTGTTGAAAGAGACCAGATCAGGAATGAAGAAGGCTTGAGCACAACAGCCTGTCTGATTAGCATCACAAATTTGGTTTTTGGTGAACTCATTTTATGGTTTTAGTAGCCTTTCAAAGTAGTGTGTTTCTCTGTTAGACTTGATTCAATTCTCTTGGTTTTTCATCCCTTTTCTTTCTAACACTCCCATCCTCAAACCATCCCCTCTAGAAATCCTCGCCAACGGTAGAAGAGGGCACTGATGCCAATTTATCTTGGCCTCGTGATCACCATGTTATTTCATAGTGTTAAACAAATTTCCAGCTCTTGCTACCATGAGCATGAGGTGATATGCACAAATCTTACAGATTTGCTTTTTCCTCTATTCCCCTCAAAACACTTGTCTCTAGAACTGGCACTGCATTGCTGATGCAGTCAGTGAAACCTCATCCCTGTCCAGAATTCCAGATGGTGCACACAGCTTTTTATCTCCTATTAGAAAATGGTATATTCAGGGCAAGTTTATACCTACATTAAATTTCACTGGCAAATTATTTGACACTCAGATAACTGATTAAATTAATTGAGCTTTTAATCTACATTGTTTTATGCAAAACAGTCTGCTTAATCTCTTTTCAAATCTGGATATTTAAAATTAAAGCATTTTTGCTTTTCCTCATAAAAACCATTAATTTCTCAAACATAACTAATTAGCCAACAAGGTATCATAAGAGACGAACACCAGTTTTATGAAAGTTTACATTCTTGTAGGTTGAAATTACTTTGACATTTATTATTCCCAATAAACCACACATTTTGGATCTTAGGCCAATAGTGTAATGTTTATGGTGTATATATTTTTAAGATTCCATGAAATGAAATATGGGGCTTGCCCATAGTACATATTTATAAGCCAAAACTCAATCATATTTGAATTCATATGCACTCAAAAGAGTAGAGATTCAATTAGTTGCTAGAACTCTTGAGGTAGATCTATGTTCCCTGAACAATTAAAATTAAAAAAAAAAAAAAAAAACAACCTAACAATTCACAATGGGTGATTTAGACATCTGGTAAACCTCATCCCAGATTTTTTGAAAAAAAAAAATTCTTTGCAACATCTGTGATACTTTGCTCTAATTATGTCAAAGCAATACAGAAATAATAGATGAAAATAAAAGCCCCCCAGGAATTGAGGTCAGAAGGGAAAACATTTTAAGGTGTTTGGGATTTTTTTTTAATTAAAAGTATTTGATTGCTTCACAACAGTTGTTCTCCTGGTAGGCAGCCTTTCCTAAGAGGATATCTTCCTGGAAAGATGGTTTTTTGAAGTCATGCTCTGAGGGAAAAAAAAATCACAGCTGTGCATAAACCTGAGATTTCCCTTATCTATCAAATACTAATTTTTTAATAGCACATGCTAGAGAGGAGAGGGTCAAAGTAGGATTTAAAAATGAAAGGTGTTGCATGGTCAGATGTCTCAGTTCATACAGGAAGAGCTCAAACATGAGGTGACTTTCATAAATTGAAAGATATGAATAAGTAATGAAGCTGGGAGACTGGAAATCTTCATTGCTGATTGTTTTAAGTTTGATAGTTTGATTCTGAGTCATGAACCACTGAGGAAAATGAGGAAGCATTAATTGAATGGCTTTAGGGAAATTGTCATTGCTTCACGTTTTGACTAATGGGCTGAATGTAGGCTTGGTTGGGGAGAGGTTACGTATTGGCAGTCATTCTATCAGGCAAATTTAGGCCAGGTAGTCAGGCCTGTGATCCAATCATTTTGGTGTTAACACACATTAGGTCTTTTATAATCACACCACTAAATTAGACGTTTCTGTGTATTTCTTGTTCCTGTCTAATGCCATGGCTTCAAATATGAAATGTATGGCATCATCATGTGATGACCTTCTTGTCTTTATTTTTAGCTTTTTTTACCCCTTATTTTAAAATCAATTTTAATGATATTTGCTAAGAGAGATATATTTATTTTATTCATAAATTGTCTTTCTTATACACTTAAATAATAGATTGTTTCTGTTCAGCATCTTTACCCAGATTTATAACTTTGGTAATGTAAATGCTTGCAAAACTACAACATTATTCTTTTAGATATAAATATTATTTTGGGGACGCCTGGGTGGCTCAGCAGTTTGGCGTCTGCCTTCAGCCCAGGGTGTAACCCTGGAGACCTGGGATTGAGTCCCATGTCAGGTTCCTTGCATGGAGCCTGCTTCTCTCTCTCTGTATCTCTCATGAATAAATAAAGAAAATATTAAAAAAAAACAAGGCATTATTTTGTTTTATGAATAGCTTTACTATAGAAATTCCCTAAAATAAATGTGTAGTGAAACTGATGCTATGTAAATATAAACTTAAGTACCTTTTTCTGGCGAATTAATGCAAACTAATTGAAGTAACATGAAAAAATTACATGGCTTATATTACGAAGATTAATGTCAGTGATGACAACTGATATATGTTATATGTAAGGTATTAATAAAAACTAAGTAGTGCTTTCGTTTGTTTGTTTAAGGGAATGCCACCTTAGTGACCGAGAGAGATTTAATTTCCCCTAGTGATCGAGTAGCTGTCATCTGCTACGTCTTAAGCAGCAGTGTCTTTATTGGTCTATGGGCTTTATTGGAATGGCATTGATAAATGCTGAATTAAATGGGTCCAAGTGTAAGCAGGATTCAGCTGATAGAAATTCTACGACTCTAAGATTTTGTCAAGGTTGTTAGGGACGACAAGCACATACAGGCAAGATTATCCCTAAGTGTTTGCCACATGTATGATCTTCTTCAACTATTAATAGACATCACCAGAAAGAAACCAGGATAGTATGTGATCAGAAACATTAGAGGCATTTAAGAACAGTGAAATCCGTTTCCGTATTTACAGGATGATCAAGGTCTTGCGCAGATTTGAGTGAGTACACAGCATTCAGTGACGTGTAAGTTTACCTCCTTCTTTCTTTTCCTTCTTTCACCCATTTTTACTTTCCATGAAACATTTTGTGGGACCCGTGTTTACTGGCAGACATCTAGGTAAAGGCTGACTTTATCTAACCTACTTTATAATAAAGCTACATGCATACTAAAGGATCAGAAAAATGAGGTGCGCAGAAAGAACTTCTGTTCTTATGAAAAGCGTAAGACTTTAGACAGGAAGATCCCACTTTAACGCTTCAGCCAGCCCAAGGTCTTGGGAGTCGTGCTGGAGGACAAACGGAGACATGCCCTGTTGATCACTAATACAAATACCGAATTCAGGGAAGTAGGATAAGAAACAAGATGGCTTTGGCAGAGCCAAGAGCTTGAAGCTACAGTGAGACACAAAAGGGGAAAGGATACTGACCATGATCAAACTTGAAGGAGAATATGATAATCTCAAACTCTTCTTATGCAGCAGTAACGAGAACAATTCGAGATTTAACATAGAAACTCTCTTTTAAGGTACTGTTTACTCTAAAAAAATATATATAGCTTTCCCTAACTCACCTTCAGGCAGACAGTTCTTTTTTGGGGGGCGGGGGGAGCAGCAAAGCAAGGTTTACTGAGGGAGACTACAAAGTTCTAAAGAGGGAGGGGACACCAGAGGGTAAGCACACAGTCCTTGAGTCAGAGAGAGGTACTAAGATTTTTAGGAGAGGCCTCATGTTTGGAGAGAAGAGGGCATCAATTTTAGGTGAAGACTGTATCTCAATATAGGGCGCTTTCCAGGGGTGGAACAGGGACTGTCCATACTCTGACAGGAAGGGCCTTTCTGTCCGGTTTCTACCAATGTAATCCTGCTCAACATCTTACAATTTTGTTTTCTTTTTTTCCTTTTCCCGTATTTTTTTCCCTTTCTCTTTTTTTCTCTTTCTTCTCTCCCTTCATTTCTTCCTTCCTTCCTGGCCATCTTTCTTTTAGATAGATATATTGAAATCACTACCGTGCCCTCCCATGTTTGTGTGCAATTTGTTTTTCCATTTGCTTTGTGTTTGTTTGCTTGTCCTGGTGCTTATTAGCATAGGGACTAAATCTTCAGGAGTAATGCTAAATTTCCATGGAAATGTGTCCAATTGCTTACAGCAAAAAGAGAAAGTCCAAATGAATTCAAATTTGGAAAGCTTCCTAAATTTTGCTTAGGAAACTCTGGAAGTTGGATAGACTTTCCAGATGTAAGTGAATTTATCGCATTCTCACAGCCAAGTGCACTTGTGATGTGTGTTGTTCTATATTTTGTTTTCAACGCTCTGGCCAAATACAAAAGTAAAACAATACAAACCAAATAAATAACATTAAAAAGCCTTCCAGGGCCTTTCTTTCATCAACTGGGAAAGTTGGAAACTCTATTATATCTTCCTTCTTCTTCTTAACCTTTTTACAAAATCTCATTCTTTCCAATACAGATATTGTTTTTAGTCTCAGTAGGCATGAGTATGTCATGTAGGAAGTCTGGAGAAACAAGCCTATTTAAGTCATCATTCTAAAAGAGCTTGCTGTTACCCACCTCTTCTCATTTTGGGCATCTCTCTGGTCCTATGGTCAGCAAGTCATTGCCACACATTTAAAAAAATATACTAATTCATTTAGTCAACACTAGGTTATTAGGCAATTTCATGTGCTGGGTGTTATTCCCATTCTCACGAGGAGTGTTTGCTAGAGCAGGGGAGACAATAGGCAAAGAGAGAAATAAATAAGATAATTTCATGTGTTGACAAATACTGTGAGGATAATAACAAAGAGGACTGCAGGTCCACCGAGGATGATCAGGATGAGGGTGGCAAGACGGCCTTAGTTTGGATGGTTATGAAATGGCCTTATTTAAGAAGCTGAGTGTCACCTAAAAGGGAGAAGGATGTAACCATAAACACTCCAGGCAGAGGAAACACAAGTGCAAAGGCCTTAAGGAAGGAATCAAAGTCTTGGGTTGGAAAGAGGAAGTCAAATAAGCATAGGCCAAACCATGCAGGCACTGCACAGCTATTTTAAGCAGTTGATCTAATCTTATGCGCAGCAGAAATCCCTGGGCAGGGTTTAGGAAGTTGAGGGACATTATATCATCTTTGTTTTCAAAAGATTTTTTTCAGTTTTAGATACACGTCTCATAATTTCTGGAAACATTTAAGTCTGGAATACATGAGGAAAATATAAATGATTACTTAAGAATGAAAAAAATGTATATTATAGAGGAAGAACTATATATATGGGTTAGTACTTTGTGGCGGAGACATCTACAAGGATACATATTTAACAATTTTTGAATCTAATATGCACAAATTATACACATTTTACTATCACTGAAATCCAAATGTATTAAAATTGACAGTATGTCAAAGTTAAATTTGCAGCATATTCTTTCTTAGAGGTAAGTGAAAAATGTCATTGCTTTTACAATAGATATTAACCTTACATTTGATGAGTTTGGGGGAACAAGTGTGTATACTAATATGTATGGAGTATTTAATTTATCATTCTAGACATGAATCAAAATGTTTTATATATTAATCTGGAGGATATCAATTCTTTTGGGGGAATATTTCTCCTTCATATGTTTCAGGTAGTGCTGTTGTATCAATCATTCTCCATTTCGAGATGATCAAGGCTTAGGGCACTGGGCTTTTAGTGTTAGATCTAGGACAGCCACAGAAAACTGGAATGACTGGACACTGTCCATTCTGTTCCTGCGATGGGCAAATAATCCAGATTGAGTTAATGTAAGTCCTCTTTGTGACTCTTATTAGTACCCCCCCTTTTTTTTTAAATGTATCAATAAGGTCACTATATGTTTAGAGTACTTGATCACCATCATTGCAGATCCCAAGTTGAGACTCCGCTTAGAACAGAAACCAAAAGAAAATAAGTAATCTGATAGAAAGTACCAGATGATACCATGTGAGTTTCTGCCTGAAGGTAGACCTGCAGCCATTCTTTACGTTTGGTTCGTTAGACAATAAACTTTCTTCTTTGACTTGGGTTTCTGTGTCTCCTGATCATAAGTACAGTCACACATATATTAGTTTGTCCAATAAGCTTACTTCCTCTTTCTAATTAATGAGAATTAATGGACAAAAAGCTGAGTGGGAAGATTCTTATAAGAATACATCAATGTGGAGAGAGAAAAAAATGTGACTACAGGAAGCATAGATGTGTATATACAGCTTTAACATTTTTCAAAGAGGTCCTGTTTTAACTATTAGAAAGTTGATAATGATTTCAGTTGTAGCATATAAAGTTTTTGTTTGTTTGTTTTGCCTGTCCTTTCTTTATTTCAATATAATGAAAAACCAAGCTGAGGGCTTTATCTTTGGGGAGGAAGCTTTTAGAAAATAAGTGCTATGTATGAGAATTGTGGAAGTTAATGCTTTGAACATTATTTTCTTCTTTACCACGTCTTAAAATGACATAAAAGAAGCAACAAAATGGATAGGCTGATATTTTCATCTGTGTTCCTAGTTAAAAATGTACAGAAACTTCAGGTATTTATCAATAATTTCAAATGGCAGAATGAGTAGTGTGAGGATCAAGAACTCATCAGTGTCAAGGGAAGACTGGGTAGGCTGAACTTTGTAAGTGTGCAAGAGATGGCAGGGAAGGAGGGCATCATTCCGCAGTCAAGTATCAGACCTCTTGTGGAAAGTAACGTATGGTCAGTGTCCAGAGACCCGGGGTTAAGTAAGAAAACTGTAGGAGATAAACAAATGGATGCGAGTCCAGGTCAAGAGCTTGTAGAACCAAATAAACAGAAATGGACCTTTGAAACAGGAGAAGGTAGGGGACTCCAATGAATATTTTTTAAAAATTATTTATAGCCTTCTTTTTTAAAAAAATGAACTTTTATAATTTAAGAAGAGTATGGAATTTACAGAAAAGTTGTGAAGATAGTACACAGAGTTCCCGTATATCCTGTGCCAGTTTCCCTATTATTAGCTTTTTTCTTTTCTCTCTCTCTCTCTCTCTCTCTTTTTTTTTTTTTTTTGAATCTCAGTGTAGGCTGCTGTGTGCTACATATGCTAGGAATATAACAAAACCAACTAAAAGAGGTTGAATCATCTAAATTTTGACGAACAGAGTTGTAAAGGAAAAGCAGAGCTGTGGCTTTCCTTTAATGCAGCATCTGACCAAAAATTTCAGGGTGAATTTGAGTCACGGCACATCTGATTGAAAATAGAGATTGCAAAGAGTTGCAGGCACCATCTATACATAATTGATAGAGCCTTTTGGAAAACCAAAATCTTATTTGATTTCTAGGGGTTTTTTTTTCAATGATTTTTTTTCTTATTAAATTATGATCAGGGAGTGGTATTTGTAATATTCATGGAATTATTGAGTTTATGTATAAACTAATAATGAACCATCTTGATACATTCTTATTAATTAAATTTCCTACTTTGTTCAAATTTCCTTAATTTTAATTTTTATCTCATGTTCCTTCTCTGTTCCAGGATCCCACCCAGAGTACCCACTGCATTTAGTCATTATGTCTCCTTCGGCTCCTCTTGGTGTGATAATTTCTCAGATTTGCTTTGTTTTTGATGATCTTGACAGTTTTGAGAAATAATGCAGGTGTTTTGTACACTGTCCCTCCACTGGGATTAGTCTGATATTTGTCCTATGATTAGACTAGGGGTCTGTGTTTTTGGCGGGAAGACTGCAGAGGTGATGTGCCATGTTCATCAGACCATGTAAAGGGGACGGTATACTATTAAAATACTTTAGTATTGTTGGTGTGAATCTCGATCACCTGGCTGAAGCAGAGTTCGACAAATTTCTTAAGTGTAAAATTACTCTTTCCCCCCCTTTCTACACTATACTCTTTGGAAGAAAATCACGATGTGCAGCCCACACTTAAGGAGTGGGGAGTTATGTTCCATCTCATTGTAAATTATTTAAATCCTTCTGCATGAGATGTTTGCCTATCTTTACCAATTTATTCACTCAAGCATTTATTTATATCAGTATGGACTCATGGATATTTATTTTATACTTTAGTTAATAACCCAACATTATATTTTAGATCAAATTCTAGCTTTGACCATGAGAAACCCTTTTAGTTGGTTCCTATGTCCTTCTGGCATATTTCCACGATCGTGATTTTTTTTTTTTTTAGTACTTCCTTATTTCTGGCACTAGAAAATGCTCCAGACTCAACTTCTATATTTCCTATCCCAGCCCTGGAGGCAGCTATTTCTCCAAGGAGTTACAGACCTCCTCTTAAGAGTATTCCCATTGTCAGGTATTTTTTTGGGGGAATGCCCTGAATCTTTTCAAGACGCAGCTCAGTTCACATGACTGTTGGATTGGACATGACACATTTAGAGATAAAATGGGGAAGAAGCATTTTGATGGAGTTTTTCTAGTTTGCTTAATTCATATTACAAGATAATTTGAGCCTTACAATAAACTCTTATGTTTCACAGAAGTTATCTCCGTAAATCATATAACCCTAAAGGCATTTCACTGTGACCGATATTAATAGGACCTAAATTGTGATCTTTCTTTCTCTTGATTTTTTTAAACAGTTGTGCATATGAGTGTGATGAATCTGTACTTACTACCAGAACAAGTCTTAACATGATCAATTTATTGTACAACTTGCATTTATTTATTTTTCCATTTATCTATTTATTTATTTATTATTTTAAAGATTTTATTTATTTATTCATGAGAGACACAGAGAGAGGCAGAAACACAGAGGGAGAAGCAAGCTCCTCGCAGGGAGCCCGATGCGGGACTCGATCCCAGGATCACGCCCTGAGCTGGAGGCAGATGCTCAACCCCTGAGTCACCCAGGCGTCCCTTTTTCATGTATTTAAAAAATACCCAGAACCTAGCTCCACTAAAGTACTGAATGGACTACCCCATAATTATGTGTGAAGCAGTACAGGAAGTCCCACTCTGTACCAAACATTGAGTTAGAAACTGGATGTTCAGCAATGATGACAGATACAGAAGTCAGCTTTTTTTTTTTTTTTTTTTCCACAAGGGCACAATGCAAGTGTTTGGGAAATGAATATAGAGAAGGCCTAACCCAATCTTGGGAGGTGGATCTCTTTGATTTCCAACCCAGAGGGAAAAAGCCTCAGCAGCACTCCTTTATACGTTCAAAGGTGGTGTTCAGCTTTCAACCTCCTCATTCAGATACCAGCCTACTGACCAATCACTCTTGTCTTAACTCCCCAAGTCAAAGCTGTTTCCGAACCTATGTTCTAGCAGTAACTCTACTGTTTTTCATGGAAAAGTTGAGGTTCTTGGTTTTTTCTTTTCTAAGTGGGGAATCAAGTCTTCACGTACCACATTGACCAGTGCATTACAAATAGTGGGTTTCAACAAACGTTTGTTCAATGCATAGATGAATACTGTTAGGCCTTATTAAAGTGCCAGTTTGGGAGGATATGCTTTTAAGTTCTAAGGGTCAGAGAATTCGTTTTAATCAGCGTTACAAATGATTGTTTTAAAAAACTTAATTCAATCATTTATAGTTGATAATAGAGTCCTGAAGAGAATAAATGACTGGACCAAGGTCAAACAGCTAATACACTTGTTGAGCTGGGGACCAATTCAGCTCCTGATTCTCAGTATTTGGAGGTCCTACTGTACTACAGTTGACCCTTCAACAACACAGGTTCAAACTGTCGTGGTCCCCCTCCACACAGAGTTTCTGCGGGGCACTACTAGAGATGTATTTTCTCTCCCTTATGATTTTATTAATAATATTTTTCTCTAGCATACTTTATTATAAGAATACAGTACATAATAGTATAACATCCAAAATATGTGTTAATTAACTCTGTTATTAGTAAGACTTCTAGTCATCAGTATGTATTTCATAGTTAATTTTTGGGAGACACAAATTATAGGAAAATTTTACTTTCCAAAGGGCTTTGTGACCCTAGCCCCTGCAGTGTTCACGGGGACTGTACATGGTCACATACTGCAGTATGGCTATGTACTCATTTTCTGATGCAGTATATAGCTCCAATATGTAGCTTCCACATGTAAGAGTTACTCTCAAAGTCATTTCCAAGGGATTGTAAAACCTATACAAAACAGTAATCAACACACACACACACACACACACACACACACAAAGCAAACAAACAAAAAAAAAACAAAAAAACAAACAAAAAAGTAATCAAAGTAGAGAATGGAGACGCAGACTTATGTTTCTGAAAATTCAACTTTTTTAAAGGGACGCTGCATGCTTTTGACTATGTAATATCTCACCCATTTCAGAAGGTTGCTCCTAGGAAGCATTTAACGGCAAGTATGTGGGAGGCTGGAAGCATTGTTACAATTATAATATTTACAGCGGTTCTCCGCTGATCCCTAAATATGGGCTGCAGATCAGCCTAGCAAAATGTTCAACATTAAGCATTCAAGGACAGCAGGAAACCCTCACTCATTGCTGGAAAGATCATTTATCACTCAATTGTAATAGCTTTCGGTTCTTAGTATGGTAGACAGGACAATGAATTTGCTATGCAATCAAAAAGAATAAGTCTGAAAATTTCCACTGCTGCTTAACTAACTATGCAAACTTTGAAAAGTTACTTCTTCAGCCTTTATTACTTTATATGTAAAATGGGGATAATAATTCTATGGCACCGGGTTCCTGCAGATGCATCGCTGTGTTTTATTTTTCCGTCATCCTTATACAATCTCTGAACCTCTCTGAAGTTTTCTATTTATTTTTCACATTTTTTTTTTTATTACTGACACCTTTTTTTCCCGTCTAGTGGACTACAGGTATGTACATATGAGCACGCAAGCTTGTATCATTGTCCTCCATTATCTAATACACAATTTCTCAACCTTGATATTATTGATATGGGGGATTAGTCTTTGTGGCCGTGTGGCGGTCTGTTCCATGCATTGCAGTTCTGTCCTTAGCAGGGTTCCTGGACTCTCATTTAGATGCTAGTAGCAGCAAACCACCACCACCCTCCCCCCGCCCCGCCAACTCTCCCAGCTGAATAACCAAAAAAATGTTTCCAAACTTTGTAGAATGTTCTCTGGGCAGGACATGGGGGCAAAATTGCCCCCAATAGAGAACAAAGGACCTAATACAGACCAGCTCATAATGCAAAGCACGGTAGTTCTATGCCAAGAAGCTTCCTCTGGATGTCCCGCAAGAACCTCAAACCTAGTGCTGTTCAAACTAGATATGTTTTCTTCCTTTTTCTCGAAACTATTCCTGACCCTTCATTTCTGATTTCTACTAGTGTCACAGTTGTCCATGGATCAGTCTAGACAGAAATTTGAGATGCATCCTTGGCTACATTTTCTCTATTTTCATTTTATTTATGTATCCAAAAAAACAAAACAAAAACTGTCTCAAATTAATCCCCTCCTTTCTTCCCCTGTTCCTTCCTCTTAAAATAAATGTTTACAGGTTGGAGGGACGCCTGAGTGGCTCAGTGGTTCAGCGTCTGCCTTTGGCTCAGGACGTGATCCCTGGGTCCTGGGATCGAATCCCATGTCAGACTCCCGGTGCATGGAGCCTGCTCCTCCCTCTGCCTGTGTCGCTGCCTCTCTCTCTGTGTTTCTCATGAATAAATAAATAAAATCTTTAAAAAAAAAATAAATGTTTTCAGGATGAAGGTTACATTTAATGTATATTATATTTAGTTTGCCCTATGCATAACTACACATTGACTAAACAAAATTATGACTTAAGTCATGAGAAAACTAAAAACCAAGAATATTTCCAAAGGCCGTACATAAGTAAAATGTCGTAGAAGTAAATTACAAGAATTTAAAAAAAAAATGCCATTTCCTGTCCTCATCTTCTCTGTTCCATGCCTCATCACATTGAGTGACTGCATTAATATCACTTTAAGATACTTCAAAATAGTGTGGTTGGTAAAAACATGTGGGTCAGTCTTAAAACAGACTTAGGCCCGTTAGTGATTTGACAAAGTTGGTCGTATTTACTCAGAATGAGGTCAAAAGATATCACTTTGATTTCCTTCCATTGAGAGAGATTGGCCAATATGCTTTAATATGATACAATTAAATTCATGGATTCACAGAGATGGTTTCTGCAGATGCTTGTGTATGTGTTTGAGAGAGAGGCGGGGGGGGCGGGGCACCAGCCATTAATTAACAATATTACCGCATCTTCATAATTTTTTTCCTACATAAAAGCCTCTTTTCTTTTTGAACTCAGCCACTTTGTTTAGTTTTTTGAATTGAAATAAAACTAAAATAACTGCCCTTTGGATATTAAAAATTAAAGCTTGTCACAGATGGTGGGTGTCTCCTCTTATCCAGTCATCTGGCTGATTTTGAACAAATCCCTATTTAATTCCTTTCTTCTGGAAAATTTGTAATCAAACCTTGGAAAATCAACCCCATCAAATATCAAGCACCGCCCCCCCTCTGCCCCGCACTTCGAAGGGTATCAAAAGATGAAGGTAGAGTAATTCATGACCTTGAAATGTAGCAAAACATCATTCAATCATTACTGTAGAGAACAGAACCTTCACTTCCATAGAACAGGTGGCAAAACAATTACAGATGTGCAGCTGTTTTATGCCATCAAATTCTCCATGGAAAAGCCGGAGGTGATTGTTATGTAAAAAATGTGTTTTATCTCCACAGAATATATTTAATAAAACTGTGAGGTATGTAAATTTGCCAGCCAGAGGTAGAAGCGTTTTGAAATTTGACTATAGTTTTGTTTATATTAAGAAATTACACTTATTAGCGTAAATCATCTAAATCATAAATTAGCATAATGGAAACATCTCTGTAATAAAAAGCTGCCATTCTATTACCACATAGCTTTATTTCTATGAGACTTTATTAGCAATGAATATCAAGCAGGCCAGGAGATGTAATATATTGCCTAATGTGGTATTGAGGAATGGAAAACATACTCCATGAATATGTAAACTCTATTTCCATACATAAAAAAAATACGTCTATAAATATATGTCTAGCAACACCAACATGGTGGCCATTATATTATTTTCTTAGCGTACCTCATGCTGCATATACCTGTAATTAAATATATTCAAAATAAATCTTTGCCATTCAGGAAATGAAACAATAAATGAAGAAGCGTGCACTAGGCGCCTACCATCCACACCGCATTATGAAAGTCATCATGGAAAGGGGTGGGCGGGAGAATGGGGAGAAAGGAAAAAACAAGCAAACAAACAAACAAAACACAGAGGCTGAAGAAAGGGCAGTGAAGAACTAAAAGAAGAAAGGAAAACACTTCTGAATGCCTATCTCCTTGAAGCCTTGCTATCACCCTAGAGGTTGTCAGGGTATCGCCATTGCAGAGATAAGGAACAGGGGGCCGGACAACTAGGTTTGAGTTTGAATGCAGTCCTGGTTGTGAGCGCCCCTGCCCATGTCGCACACTCGGCTTTTTTGGAGAAAGAAGGTGAGTTAGGGGAACTGGACCAACAGGCTTGTAGGTCAGTGCTTCCACCTCCCCAGAGCTTCCTTGCTTCCATGTTTTCTATTTCAGAATTCTGCATACTTTTGTGTTTGAAAAGGAGTTTGGAACCTCCTGCGCTAATCTGTCCGTACCTCTTCTTCTCTATGAGTTTGTAGTCCCATCAGGATGGCAAAGCCACTCAGAACACCAAAAACTGCAATAAATGTTTCATTAAGGATGACATGGGATCCAGTGTAGCTCAAAGATGCTGGTGAGGAGGCTTGTGGAGGGAAGGCTGAAGGAGGTGAGACTTAGCTCAGGACCTGGAAATGTGGGTTAGAGGTGGAGGAGGGGAGGAGAGTTTTCTGCTTCTAAGAATGCGATTTTCTCACCAAATAGCATTTTCTCTAGGTTTCACTAGGAAATAGTCATCTTAAGAATAGAGACCATAGAAGAAGAGATTGGCCATATTTGTTTTCAAAGAATACTGTAAGTTGAATGTTTGCATCCCCTTAAAGTTCATATTCTTAAACCTAACCCTCTAGGGATGGTATTGCGGCGTTGGGGGTGCTTTGGGAGGTGATGAGGTCATGAGGGTGGACACTACAGGAATGGGATAACCGGATCGGTTCCCTTATAAAAGAGGTCCTGGAGAGATCCCTCGCTCCTTCCACCATGTGAGGACACAAAAAGAAGATGGCAGGCAGTCCACCAACCAGGAAACAAGTTCCCACCAGACAGGGAATCTGCCAGTACCTTGATATTGGGCTCCCAGCCTTCAGAAGGGTGAGAAACCAATTTCTGTTGTTTATAAGCATGTTCTGTTACAGCAGCCTGGATGGCTGCCAGATTGTAGGAGTGCTAGAAAGTAGGAAACACCAACCTTATCTACGTGTAGGTTGATATTTGGAAAACGCCATTGAGGACCCTCCACTATTAATAGAGGAGGAAAGGGCTTACTGCCTCACAAGTAAGCCATTCTGAATAGCTCTAAGATGGCTACATTAATGCGACTGAATACGTACTTTGTGTTATTAAAGGCTTTTTTTTTTTTAAGATTTTCCTTATTTATTCATGAGAGACACAGAGAGAGAGGCAGAGACACAGGCAGAGGGAGAAGCAGGCTCCCTGTGGGGAGCCCAACGTGGGACTCGATTCCAGGACCCTGGGGTGATCACGCCCTGAGCCAAAGGCAGACACCCAACCACTGAGCCATCAGGGTGCCCCAAAGGCTTCTTTACGTGAAGCTGAAATCAATTGGAGGTGCCTAATCTACATGGAGGGTCTATAAATGATTGGATGTCACTCAGTTGCTCCAACCCCAATCTCCAAATTTTCCAATCCCCTGGAATTATGATGCTCTTTCTGCTTCTATCCCCCCACCTCCCAATGTCATACATTTCCCTTGGTGGCATATAGGGGTCAATAGAAAGATGCTAGGATTAAATTGTCTCGATATACATCTCAGCCTCTGCAATAATCCTATGACTTTGGGTGCTTGGTTAATTGTGGGTGCTTCTGTTTCCTCCTGTAATCACAAGTGTCTCAGCACGTGGTGGCCAGGAGTGAGTGAGATGGCGCAGGAAAAGAGTTTACGCCAAGTAACGCAAATATGTGTTGAACGTTAGTTGTTGTTTCTGTTAAAACTGGCACAGGAACTGTCATATTATGCAAGATTTAAAACTCAGTTCTTGTTTTCTCTTATGCCATCGACTTCTTACAAAGCCTATCAACAGAGTGTTTTCCTCCCCTTCTATTTTCTGAAGACAAAAAGGGATAAAGAAGGGGCTAATTTCTCTGGAAATAAAATCAAGCAGCCTTCCCTGCATTGAATGGAAAAGTGCCTTTTCAGTCTAATCACTTTGCACTGCTTAATGTAGGAAATCAGAGAGCTGATGGCGTGCCGCAAGCTTCCATAATCTGTCTCACTGTACAGAAAGCTGTGTCTCCCCATCAGGTAATCGTGGGTCAGCTGAATTCAGGGTTCGGCAAGATGCAAAAAGTAACTCTCTGAGTACCCACTCCGCCCGAATTATCCTAAAAGTAAGTTAGCAGGAGTACCCATGTGGCATTATTCTGTTTCCCAGGGCCACACATGGCCTCTGGTCTTATTATGCCTTATTGTAACTCCACTTGCCCGAGATTAATTACACCTGCTTGATGTACCAGGCGGGGTAGTGATGTGATTAAGACATGGGCACAGGGATTGCACGGCAAGATACGTATTTCATCTACTCCCCCCACTATGGGTGATCTGAGCCATGTTCTATAATCCTAAGGCCAATCTGGGAATGTTAATAGTACAGTATCTACTTTGAGGGATGTTCAGAAGATTAAGGCAGCACCAAACGATGTTTAGTGACGTATGTGACACACATGGAAACATGCAGTCATACACATACATGATCCGTTTAGTGAATGTGGGTTAGCGCTGTGGTTACCCAGCACTGCTCTGTGAAGGGGGCAGAGCCTAGATTCCAGGAGGACATAAAGATCTACACCAGAGCCCAATAGGGTGGTTGATGTGCATACGCTCTGCTAAGCATACAGAAGACCAAGGGAAGAACATAACTTTACAGAAAATAATGTGACTGTGAAAATATATGGCAGAAAGAAAAATATGTTAAATACTGGACAGAGCAGCACGCAGCGTCAGGATCCAATGGGTCAGAATTACAACCCAAATCCTCTAAGAGCTAGCTCTGTGATCCCAAAATGCCGTAGGTAGGTCTTACTTGGCTTGTATTTTGCGAATCTTGACCCCCAAATACATACATTGTATTGAGACTGGGAGCACAGCGCGGTAGGCCCAGGGTCCTTCCCTCCCTTCCTCCTTCCCTCCCTCCCTTCCCTCTTTCCTTCAGTCCCTCTTTCTTTTCTCTACCTTTGGCTCTTGCTTGCCTGTGTAGGTTTTGCCACCTCGTGCGCTGTGATGCAAGTGGAAATGTGGCTGCGTTTGAAAGCTCAACAGCCGTGGCACTTGCTTCTCCTAGCCAGGGTGACACTCCTCATTACCCAGGGCAATGTGACACTGTGTCCCACACCATCTCATGGGAAAGCAACCTTCCCAAGCATGGCCCCAAACAAGGGACAACAAGCCTTCCTAAGAGACCAAACGCTTTCCGCACTGTCGCTCCGAGCAAGGGGCAGCCCTCTCCCTGAGTGGATGAGTGTGTTATGCCATCTGATCCAGTTATGACAAAAACAGCAATTTAATTCATATTCAGTTAGCCATTAGCTTCAATAACAGTGATGGCAGTGAATTTGAAGCGGGACTGGCACTGACAATACCTGAAGTGAAGCCCTGTAAGCATTACGGTGAGGAGACTCCCCCCCAGCTGCTGGGTGGCACAGTAAATGTCTCTTTCCTCGGGGGAGAGCCTCCTGGCTGGTGGTTTTATGATGCTTCTACGTTCACGGGACAAACAGTAGATTTCCTTGGAAAATTACAACAGAGACCACTGTGATTCCCCGGCAGTGGTATACAATGTAGACAAGCTTATAATTTCCTATTATATTAAATTTGAAAGTGAAGGGCTCACTTTCTCTTTGAAATGCATTATTTCAGTGGGAATGACATCAAGTAAATAGTAAATGACATTTTGTCTATAAATAGACAGGATCCTAACACATGGTTCAAATACAAGGTTCGTGCCCTGACTTGGGGACAAGCAAAGTCCGGCCCAGTATCTTTCATCTTTAAGCAGCATCTTCTCTGATTTGCAATTTCTTCATTTCTACCAGCTTGCAGTTACTTCATTATACTTTTTAATAATTCCTTCCGATACTTAATAAGAAGCACTACTGTGTTTATGCAAACAAACTCATTTATTTTCCAGTGATCTCCTCACAGCTGAGACCTGCTCACGCCTCCCAGAGTGTGGCCCTCCATCACAGGAGCCTCTATTTGTAGGATTGCTAATGTTACGGAGACTTAGATGGAACACCACCTGATAAGGTGAGCTAGTGCACATGTTAGAGCTCTCATAGGGAAGGACTCTGAGCGACAGTGGGAAATAGGACTATATGCTACCGAAAAAAAAAATGATGATGCAAACAAGTTATTCCAAAATGCAGCATTTTCTCAACTGTCATTCTTTAGTTGATGGCTTTGTAAGCACACTCGGTGAGGTCTGACCAGGCCAAAAGCTGAGGTCATTTCTTTTCTCCAGGTGCTCAGCACTTGGGCCTTTTTCAACAAGAGTACTTTCCTGATGAGGTTGGTATTGGGTGCACCCAAGCCCTGGCCATAGTACTCGGGAGTATGTTGGCTGAGTATGTTATACTATTTGATCCATTTATGACAAAAATAGCCATGTAATCCATATTCAACTAACCATTAGCCTATAACCACTATGTCTTGCAACTTGGAATTAAGAAAAGGAGCATTGAACTAGTCTTCTCTGGTTATACATGTAAAGCATAAGCTTAAGGTAAGTATTGTCATGCTCTTAAATATCAAAAACACCCTTTATTTAATGAAGTGGATCTTCAAGGTACGGTCTTAAAAGCTTTACAAGGGGCTTTGTCTTTCTGAAATGTTCCATGAAACATCAACTTACATCTTTCTGAGGTCTTAGCCTTGGATCGTACATGTTTCCATCCTGGGATTGATCTTGGTCCAGAAGACCTTTCTTAATTTGAGAACCCATTGCTGTCTGAAAGTCTATTCTGAGCACCTTATAAATCCTTCAAATTATAGGTGAGAAATAGTTTGTCCTTTAGTCCATCTCTGTCTTGTCTTACTTTATTAGAGAAGAAGGCAGATGGCACCTTCTAGATTCCATCTGGAAATACCCATCACTATCTCATCAAGTTAATTAAGTACATTTCATAATTTCCACATTACTCAAGGTGATGATTTTTAAGCTGAATTTTCTTCACTTTTATAAAGTGTCTCCTTGGGGTGCCTGGGTGGCTCAGTTGGTTAAGCGTCTCCCATCAGCTCAGCTTAGGATCTCAGGGTCCTGAGATCAAGCTCTACCTCAGGCTCCCTCCTCAGTGGGAAATCTGCTTCTTCTCCCTTTGCTCCTCCCCCACATGCAATAAATAAATAAATAAATAAATAAATAAATAAATAAATAAATAAGTGTCTCCTTTTCTATAGCTTTTCATAACATTGTCTTCCCAGTCTTCGCAGTCTTGACCAATCAAGGTCTTTCTAGTTTTCTCCCTGAGTTTCCTCAAGGTTCTGCCTCCTTCTGGCTTGGTCCCAAAACAAATGCCACAGGCTTTAGGTTTTTTATTATGTAGAGTATAGAATGCTATAGTATAGTACTATATCCAGTAGACAATGTATAATGGGACTGCCCTTCCAAGTTCAAAATTAATATTTTCTTGTTCTTGCTTCTTAACAACATACCTCAGTACTTAGTAATAGAAAGCAACCACTTTACTGTAGTCATGGATTCTGTGGTCAGGAATTTGAACTCTGAACAGTGGTGTGGCTTCTTTCTGCCTCATGATGTCTGGACTCTTAGCTGGTAAGACTCAATATTTGGGGAGTCTAGATTCATGCATTTGGCTGTTGACTGGGATCTCAGCTGAGCCTGTAAACCAGGTCACCTAGGAGATCTCAGGAAAGCTGGACTTCTTAGCTGGCTCCAAAAGAAAGTATTTTGAAAGCTGCCCTGGCTCCCGGTGGGGAATCTGATGTAGGACTCTATCTCAGTACCCCAGGATTATGACCTGAGCCAAAGGCAGGTGCTTGACCACTGAGCCACCCAGGTGCCCCAAGTATTGACTTCCATAACCAAAGTGTTGAAGTTATATAGTGTCACTTCCACCAATACTGCATTGGCCAAAGCAGACAGAAGCTCACTCAGGTTAAAGGGAAAATGATACATACACCCAAGCTTTCAGTGGGAAGACTGTCAAGCTAACTTTGTAGAAGAATGTATGGGATGGAAGGTTACCATCTTGGAGAATACATTTAACCCACTGCCTAGCATGATATCACATTTGAATGGTTGCATTCTTATATTAAACAAAGCAGGCAATCTATCATCACAGATTATACATTTTCTACTATTGTATGTAAATATATTTTAATTTTGAATGAAAAATAATGTAACTTTTAAACATTTTTCTTTGTGTGAATTATCACACGTTTCACCACCATTTTAGACTGACTTTCCCAGTTTATATAAGAGTAAGGTAAGCTACAGAGAGGCAGAGACTTGACCCTGGTCACATAGTACATATTATGTAGCACTAAGATTAAAATCCACATTTTAACTCTGTTCAATGGTCCTTCAATTAAGCTAAATAGCCTCTCATCTGACTACTTATTAGAATATTTTCATGGTAAGAAGTATTTTCCAATCACTTTATAAATGAATCAATTCCAGAGTAATTTCATATGAATAACCAAAACAGGACTATAACAACTAAAAAAATTGAGTTATTTCACTTGAATGAACAACTTGTTAAGTCAATCCTCTTTTCAAAGAAAATCCTGGCTTTGTTTGAATTGTGATTCGGATACAAGTTGATTGATTCTAAGGACAGTAAGGCATCAGAAGTTGCCATTTCAGGAAGCTGAAGCAGAGTTAAAAAAATTAAATTCTCATTACGACATTCAGACATCAAGAAAAACTTTAGCTAATGGTGAATCTCTTCTCAGATATGTACTATAGAAAAAAAAGGTCGTATGTCAAGATGCCACTTATTCTTTCTCAATCTTTTAAAACCTCAATATGGGAAAAGCTACCCATTGGCTATCAATTCCTATGACTAGAGAACCAAGTGAATGGGGCCAAAGTTAATGAAGAGAGGATAAGATGGTATCTATCACCTTAAGTTGCTTTTCTCACCCTTGACCTTTCTGATAGTGCATGGGCTTTTGAATTGAAAGACTTGGGTATAATTATGGAAAATTACTTAAGGTAAAACAAATATCAATTGTATATGAACATACTCTGAAAAATCTATTCTCTCAAACAATATTTATTAACCTGCTCTGATGTCAACTTTTACTTATAACAAAGATGCAATTCGAAACTTTACTGAATTATCCCTTGGCTCTGGAAGTCAACCAGAGATAACTGGTATTTATTCTCTTGGTTAGCAAAGCAAATAAGGAAACACACACACAGTCATACACAATTTTTCTTTTTCTTCCTAAAGTGATCATGGAAACTGATATCACAAAGAACTGGAAATTAATAAAACTCTTGGTGTCAACCATTTATTACTTCTTCTATGTATATATAGATTGACCTACCCATTTGTCTTCATGTGTACTTAGGTATAAAAATTAAATGTGACAATATTATACAACACAGTCATCTTTCTACTGTGAATTTAATATACATGGAAAAAGTTCAAGAGGAACAAAAAACATAATGTGACTATATTTCATAGACTGCATGTGTAAAAAAACTAAATGAAATTGATAAAGTGCTGGTTAATGAGTCTTGAAACATGACCATAGAATAAAACTGAAAAGCAGTAGGCAAGATTGAAAAGCTCTGAGTAGTGTATGATGGTGGGGGTTATGGGTATTTTTAAATTCTATAATCTTTCAGTGTTATCATAAAGTTAAAACACTAAATCTTGAGAAATTCAGAGAGACTCGCAACAAAGAATGTACTCACTCTTTGGGAGAACTGCTAGAAATTGGTTCTATCTCTTTGCAGATTCACTGAAGTTCAGGTTGAAACATAGAAATGCTGCAGCCATTTGGCCATCCTCAGTGACTTCAACCTATAGGATGAAGATGACATCATGGGAGGATAAGTATGGGGATTAAGGGAAACTAGGGTTCTTTTTGTTTTTATGCCATTTTATCAAAATAATATTTTGTGGATTACTCGGGAGAATTCTGGTTTATTTTTTAACTTTTCAGTCTATTTTTAAAGCAGAGTTCCACTCCATGTTCCATAGATACAGATTTATATAATCAAAATAGAATAAACAGGTATCTGCACACCCTCTCCCAGTCTGCTCTTGACACTTCTATGACAATGGGAACTAGTTTAAGAATACGTGAGGTTGATAAATTAGGCCAATGAGACATGAGAAAAGTTTCCTGGAAAATGCTTGACCTCTGCTGTGGTCTCAAGCTTTGCTTCTGAGTTGACTGAGATGCCAACCACCAAGTATCCGCCAGCCAGTAAGTGAGCCCTGGTTTCCGCCAATTGGGTCACATCAATTCTCTTGGGCCTTTTCCACATTTTTTCCCTCCTGCAATACTGTTCTTTAAATGCCTGTGGGTTTTCACTTTTTATATTGAGTATGATTCTACTCTCTTTTGGATTGGCTTTAATATTTTGTCTCCTGCTGTCTCTTTCCAATTTGTCTCAGATGTAACGCTCTGAAGTGCTTCTAAAACTCGACTGCGTTTTGCATGCTCCTGAGGTAATTAAATATAATGCTGTTGTTTGTTGCATTTTGATTTCATTGATTTGGTTGTGGATGGGGCATAGAGATGTTTAACTCACTCTAAGTGGAAAACTACTACCCTACTGGAACCACCTGCTTCAGTTTTCTGCAGAGAGTCCCTTCTCCACTTAGGGAATCCTCCACAATGTGGGAGATCTGGTTTGGGATTTAATGTTGCCCCAATGCTTCTATGGAAACCATGATAGGTAGGTACATTACTAGTGGTATTCAGGACGCTTTTACACACACATGTAGATAAATACATCAATGTACAAATACATAAAAATATAAATAATTTCAATACACACTTATTTTAACATATTTTTAAAAGTATTCACAAATGATAGCAGGCTTGCGATTCCATTCCATCATAAAGGGACAGTTAACTTTCTTATCCTAAATTCCCAGTCCTTTTGATTGATAATAGTACCCACCAAGCCTAAAAAATGTTCAAGCCTAAAAAATGGGTGTCATTCTTATCGCTTCCTCCACTCCCTTTCACAAAGTCAACAACCGAATGTTCTTGATGATTCTAACTCCTTAATAACTCTGGAAAATGTATCCTGTATTTATTTAATTATTTTTTTTATTTTTTTATTCCCACTGCAAGGCTTTATTCTCATTCTACTTGTAGCTGGAATAGCATCTATATTATCTTCCTTTCTCTGATTCATGTATCTCAAATCCTCTCTCACAGCCTGCAAATATTTTTCTAGCATAAAATAATAGTGACAATAATTCATATCCCCCTCCTGCTTAAAAAGCTTTGTTCCTTCCCCACAGAATTTCAATAAAAGAATTCAAACCTTTTCTTGAATTCATATACAAGAATTTTAGAATCTTTCTTAGAACTTTAGCTTCGTTGCCTGACACTCTCCCACGCAAACTCTTGTCTCTAGACATACTACCAAGCAACAGTGCCCTTCGTAAGGATGACTTTTTAAAGTGAAGTTTTCTTCTTGGGTCTTTACCAAACTAAATGTAGAAAGTGGCAGCTTTGGTGTTTATCAAGAATAAAAAAGTCGCTCTCTCTCAGGAAAGGTGATAACAGCAGAGGGTCTCTGGGTTGGATTTGAAGCTGACTGATGTCAGGGAAGGGAAGTGCTCCTTCCTTGGGCCTTTGACAGGCATGGCAACTTTCACTATTGCATGTTCAGAGCCAGACGCTGCCTTCATCTGTTTGACAGAGGCAGAGAGAGAGAGTGGAAGGGCTGCCAAGTTTTTAACAGAGGGGCTTTCAGATCCAGAGCAGGGACCCTCAAGGGCCAGTGGGCCTAGTCCGCCAACTTCATGCCCAGGAACTTGGCAGGCAGTGAGCTGTCCTCATTAAAATCCAGTTTGGATCATGGCACTTTTTCATTCCCACTCAGCTGGTAGCCAGAAAAACCCACCACCATCAACAAAAAGAAACCAGATAACAGGAGATAACATAACACATATATCTAACACACACACGCACATGCACACATGCACACGCACATGCGCACACACACACACACACACACACACAGCAAACCAAAATGTAAACTGAAAATAGGCAAATATCAATCTCATTTTTAATAGTTGTCAATGACATACTGTCCAGGTAGCTCAATGCCTCCAGATCTTTCCTTTAATCATGTTCTGGTTTCTTTCTTTCTTTTTTTCTTCTGTCTTAATTATTCCCCACATTTAATGTCCCCCCACTGGCTTTAATTAAACTTTCTGTAGTTGCAGCTTGTTTGCCAGGCAGGATCCCTTTCGCGTTCAAAGCTCAGCCCAACCCTTGTGTCCAGGCAGTCAAGGTTATCAGAAAAGTTTTTCAGACTCCTGATTCCTCAGGAGTTCTCTCATCCTTGCTCTGTGATTTCTGTGATGAGTCAATATGAGCTCAGCCCCAAGGAGAGGCTCTGTTTTCCAAGATTAGAGAGGCTGATGCCCTGCACACATTTTCTCCCTTGTCACTTCCTCTCCTCATTCCCCACTAATTGAAATGTACTTTCATCACATTTTGATTTCACAAAATCTATTTAATCTTCTATTTAGTCTTCTGTGGTCTTTGTACTCTTGGAGGAAATATCTGCAATGAGCTCTGGGATGTCGGGTGAGCTGCTGAGGCCTTTGGGAAAGTGAAAGTTATTTTTATTATTGGCACGGTGCAATTTTGCTACCTGTTTACACTCATTATAATGCCACAATCACAAAGCTATTGCTAAGGTCATGGAAAGTGTTCCATTATGAAAACTACATTTTTAGGTTTTATGTTCTTCATCAAGTAAAATCTTCTAAGGCTAAATTCTATTGGGGATTGTCTTGTGATGAACCTATCTTTCTTCAGGAGAGTTAAGGAATAATATCTTTAGGGAAAATGTTGATTGTCAAACAAGAAAAAGAAAATGTCATGCAGTGTTTTGTAGAAAACATTTATTCATTCAAAGTATATTTGTTAAGTATTCCAGTGGCAGGCACAGTAATGGGCATTAAAATTAGAGAATATGAAACCATTCCTTCTTTCAATATGTTCATAGGAAGTTGAGAAACAGAGATACAGACACACAGTTACAACAAGGTGAGGTAGCTACTGAAATAGGTTAGGGTTAGACAGCAGAACACTCGCAGGTGAGAAGGGCGATCAACGGACCAGGAATTTGGGGGAGTTTCTCTGAATGATAAAAAGTAGATGAGAACACATGAAAGTGAAGAAATCACAGTCTCAAATATTTAGCAGGAAATCTGGTGTAGAATGAGGAGTTGTGTGAAAGAACTCTGAGCCTACAATGGAGGGACTGAGAAATGGGAGGTGTTAAAGCCAATAGGTCCAAAATGGAGTCACTTGTGTTCAGCCTCACACCACCAAACGGAGTCTTAACTTACTTCCAGTGTTGGTGCTTTTAGGGATGGCATCTTACATGATCAATCAGGAATCGCCTGATAAGTATTTAGGTAATCTGCCTGACAAGCCCTCGCCATCTCTTGCACGGAAGGTAGCCTCGCAATAATCACATCTGCTCTTTTGCCTACTACAACACCCTTGTTTCCACCTATAAAAATCTCTGGCCTCATCTAGCTCTTTGAAGCTCCCGTTCATTTGCTAGGTTGGATGTTGCCTGACTCCTGAATCGGTGACTAAAGCCGAGGAGATCTTTGAGATTTACTCAGTTAATTTCTGTTGTTGTTGTTCTTTAACAGAGGTAATGGGACATCCCCTACATTATTAAAAGGAGGACGCATTTAGAGCAGCCACCACTGCATTTTCCTATGACTTATGTCGTGAGTGTGGGCCCTGGGACCCCAAGGGCAGGACAGTGTATCAGAGAAATAATGATTTCATGGCATGTTGAACCTTTTCACGAAGAAGAAAAAGCCACTGGAAGACTACTTTCCCCAGTAACTCTACAATCACAAGACAGACATCACTTAGTAGAACACAGCAAATATCTTACAAAAGGGTAGTTTCAATGAATATCCTTGAATAAAAAAAAAGAGAGGGATAGGGAAAGAATATCAGAAATATCTATAAAAATCCAGTATGATAAATAATATTAGTATCAGACTCACACACGAGATGTAAAAGGCATCAGGTAGGAAGGTCTAGGATATTTTAAACTGACAAACATTCAACACATAAAGAAGATACGATATCGCTGACTTTATTTAATGGCTTCCACACATCAGAAATAATTTTTTTAAATGTATATTTCTTCTTTACATACCTCTCTAAAAATTCAAGAGTTCAGGTAGAACAATAATCGGATGAGAAAATAAGGTGTGGAAGACTCAAATAACTCGACAAGATTCACTAATATTTGTGTGCAATGTAATACACATGCATAAATTTGTGCACATACATTCGAACTATATGTAATCATGTAGCATTTGTTCCCAAACTGATAAAAAATGTACAATATTTTCAAATACACAGGAAGTGTTGCCCTGAGAAAACTGATCATGTGCATTCCATGAGCAAGAAATAGATGACAAAAAAGCAGGGAACCAACAAAAGGATAGGTTATGTAAGCACAGAAGAGAGACAGCTGTGACTACTGAAGGTCAGAGAGGACGACACAGAAAGGGAGTTCTAGGGGATGAGGGACAATATCGAGCAGACCACAGGGGAAGGAATGGCTTAGAGAGGGCTGTCTTATTCAGAAATTTTTCAGCTTCAAGCAACTCAAACTCATTCAAATGAACTACAGCAAAAAAAATGACAGTTTTTTGTTTTGTTTTGTTTTCCTAAGGAGAGAAGGGACAATTCTATGTAGCTATGGTTGGTACAAAAAGGCAGGTTTCCTATAGTCAGGAGTGGGGACTGAATCAGGGACTAAGACCATCTCTGTCTCTGTTTTTTTTTTTTTTTCTCTCATTTTCCCATCTCCCATCTATGGTATTTCACATTTTCTGATCTTTATCTGTTTTATTGGTTTGCCTTCCCTGATTATTTTCCCTTGCTTCTCTTTGCAGAGAAACATCCAGTAAGTCTTAGAGATTCTCCCAAGACAAATATATAACAAGGGGAAAATAAATTCCTGAGTACCAATTCTAAATTTTTGAAAATCAAGTGTGCTCAATTTGGGTCAAGGGCTCATTCCCAGTTGAAGAGACTATAGGGGCTCAGAGAGGAAAACACGGTCCCCTACCTGTTTAGTATATGCCGTGAGGGCAAATTCTTTGAAGAGATACTTAGAAGTATGGGGTCAGGGTAGGTAACAGTCAATGTGCTCTGAACAGGGAGTAGGAATGAAGTCATTAGAGACCTTCATTTTAGCCACCCCTTCCCACAGAACTTGAAAGGTTCTGCAAAGATATAGCATGTCCAAGAGCTTGGAAAATGGAAGAGAGAAGCTAGGAATTGAGACATAGGGAGTATGTAAAACACTGGGGATGGAAAGAAAGAATCTACTCAACAGAACAGTTTTCAATCTCTCAGGTTAGTTTGGTGCTAATGACCGGTACTCATTTGGCCTGAGTTGTCTAATAGTAGCACATGGACCTGGCTCATTGAGGTCTTGAACACCTACAAGATGAAAAGCAAAATACTGATAGTGAGCCTTTTAATCTAAAACTTTAGATGTAAACAATGTGAGTTATTAGGCTGATTATTTGAATAATTGGAGCGAGTATTCATATTCCTGGTTATAAACGTTGGTTACTACTCCTTGAATTCGAACTGGCTTATTTCCTTGCCAGAATATATGATGGGAAACTATGTTTCATAACAAACTGAAACAATAAAAATTCAGTCCTAAGAAGCTTACGTTTACCTTTATTACACTTATGCGAAACTTTACATTTTTTTCCTGTCACAAGTTCACAACATTTTTATTTTTATTATTTATTTATTTATTTTTAACATTTTTAAACACAATGGCCTTCCCTTGTTTATCCAAGGCAACTCTTCTTTTTTTTTTTTTTTCAAGGCAACTCTTCTTAACTCTCAAATTATAAATGTTAAGACTCCAGACTTATTGATACACATCCAATATCCGATAGTAAGTCCCTTGGAAATATCCTTGTGGTACATATGTAAATGACTGTATCTCCAAGAAGTTCACTCCATCTGGGCAATTCTAACTTAGAACAGTTTTCTTTCTACTAGACCTAAATCAGTATTCCTGAAAAATGTTGGAAAAAAATTTCTTGAATGATATATAATAATATATTAAAATTATATATGTCTAGGGGATCCCTGGGTGGCTCAGCGATTTGGCGCCTGCCTTTGGCCCAGGGTGCAATCCCGGGGTCCCGGGATCGAGTCCCACATCAGGCTCCTGGCATGGAGCTTGCTTCTCCCTCTGCCTGTGTCTCTGCCTCTCTCTCTCTCTATGTCTATCATGAATAAATAAATAAAAAAGAACCTTTAAAAAAATAAAATTCTATATGTCTAACGAAAAAGATAGGTTTTTAAACTATACCAGTTGAGTCTACTTTTCATGGGCTCCATACTCTATCTCATTATCTACTCTACTACCGCTTACACATTCCAGGTGACTTCAACGATCTTACAGAACAATTCTTTTTTCCAAATCTCTCAGGATGCTAATTCTTCTGTTATGGACATCTTGTGATATTTCAGTATTCCTTTTAAGGTGGAATGCTCTGAACCCAATAAGATTGCAACTGCACATTTAAGTTTGATTCCAGGATGTGATGAAAGCTTGCGCTTTACAGTCTAAAAAACTTCCCAGTTCTGAGATTCTGTGATTCCATGACAAGACCAATAGTGTCACTCTAGTGGCCCTTGACATGGCTTCATTTTCAACATGGAACAAACTCATTACTCCATGATATGGAAACATAACACCATGTCAGGAAACATCAGCTGTTGCTTTTGCACAGATATGGGTAACAGCTGTTTGTCTGACAATGTAGAAGACTGTCTGCCCTGTGTGGCTCCGGAGTCCCGAAGCAGCTTTTTGTTTCGAGCATAAAGATGACTCTTGGCCCTTTGGAGATTCAGATGACAAAATTTCATAAGGTAGAAACAGGCTTCAGAATGACGATGATTTTTGTTTTTCCTCTTCCCAGCCTGGTAGGTGGAAACCACCTGGCTATTTGCATCTTTGTGCTTTTGTTAAAGACTGTTCCCTGAGTTAGCTTCAGAGTTTTATCTGGTCAATTATTTTTAATTCCTATTTAAATCTCAGGGCATAAATGTTTCCTATTGTGTTATGGCTGTGTAATGCTGCTGATTCATCTACCGAGATATTAGCACATGGCATCACGATGTTCTCTGATAATCCTGTGGATAAGGTTAAACATTCACTAGTTCTTAATCCTTTTCATGATGTGATAGTTAATTTTATGTGACAACCTCACTAGATCAAGAGATGTCCAGATATCTTGTTAAACACTATTTCTGTTATGCGTCTGTGACAGTGTTTCTGGATGAGCTTAGCATTTGAATTGGAAAACTAAGTAAAGTGGGTTGCTCTCCCTAACACTGGCCTCTAATCCACTGAGGGCCTGACTGGAACACACGTGGAGGCAGGGAAGATTCACATTCTCTCCACTTCGCTGTTGATCTGGGGTACCCATGTCCTGTCCCTGCTACTCCTGCATCTCAGACCTTCAGATTCAGACTGGAGTCTCTACCAGCAGCTCTGGTTCTCAAGCCTTTCAACCACACCACCACCTTTGCTGGATCTCCATGTTGCAGATGACAGATTGTGGGACGTGTTGGCTTCTCTAATTAGTCATGTAAGCCAATTCCTTAAATAGCTTTCATACTCTTTATCTTAAGTGCATTTTGTTTGTTTGTTTGTTTGTTTTTCCTGGAGAGCCCTGATTGATACAGGTGGCTGGTATAAAAAGAATGCTACCTAATAAGTCTGTATATATTGTGGGGAGATTGTCCTGCAAAGTTCTGTACTCAGAGAGTAAAATAAAGAACTGTTGTTATTTATAGAGAAGGCAAAACTTGGATGAGCTGTCTAGCTGTTGCATTACACATAGAGACACCAACATCAACAACTCGTTAGAACAAAAGAGATAGGAGTGAACACTCGTGAAAATCAATTTTAATAAGAAAGACTGTAGTTTAGTCTTCTAAAGGTTTTCTCTTTTATTTTCCTTATCCCATTTCCTATCTTTCATTCATACAGCATCATTTCCAAAAACAGCATACATGTGGTTATTTTGTTTCTGTGTCTTTTCCCCACTCATTCCTACTACCTAAAATATCCTTCCCATATTGTCAAATAAATGAAGTCCAGTCCCTTTCAGAACTCTAATATTGCCTCACTTTATTTATTGAACAGCAAAAAATACACATACGTTAAACAGATAAATAGCTAAATACAAATGTCTTCTATATTCTAATGTGTTAGGTTAGCTAAGTATATAACAGTGATCAAGAAAGACTCAGGGCTTGCTCCAAAGTCCTTATTTGTTAATAAAGGAGACAGATTAAAACAAAACAAAACAAAAATAAATAGATACACACACATAAAGGATAAGACAATGGCAAATTATGGTAAGTATTAAAAAGAAAATTAAAAAAAAGATGCATCTGGAAAGCAAAAGGGATGATTTTTAATAGTGTGGCAATAAACACTAGAGAGACTCAGGGACTAGAAAATAAAGTGCAGGTACATGAGTGATGATGATGGTTTAGATAATCAGCAGAGAGAGCAGGACCTCGTGTACACAAGAAACTAAAAGAAGATGTGGAAGTCTGAGTAATATCAGCAAAGGGCGGTGCACA
The DNA here is from genome assembly GCF_053574225.1 of Canis aureus. Taxonomy (NCBI): domain Eukaryota; kingdom Metazoa; phylum Chordata; class Mammalia; order Carnivora; family Canidae; genus Canis; species Canis aureus. The sequence goes on from NC_135613.1 coordinate 3,090,054, forward strand.
GCATGAGGTTGTAGAGGTTGACACAGCCAAGACTGTTTGTGGCCTGGAGGTGTAAAGATTCTGTTCTGTGTTCAATATGAGGCTATTAGGACCTTTAATTTATGACTTGCTTCATTTTAATTGATATACAATCAATATATATTGGCCTGAACTTAAATATTCAGTCATATGAATTTTGACAGTTATAAAAACCTGTATAAACTCTATCCAAACAAGATATAGAAGATTATGACTCTCTTAAAACATTCCCTGTGACCCCATTCCAACCGGTTTTCATCTCATCCATTAACAACATTTCCCCATAGCCACAACAACTCTGATTGTATTTATTATAACTATTTTTGTTTGCATTTGGATTTCAGATACATGGAAGCATACAATATGTAGCATGATATAACTTTATTTTTTTTAAGACTTTTTTTTTTTTTTTTTTTTTGAGAGAGAGTGAGAGTGAGCATGAGCAGGGGGAGAGGGAGAGGAAGAAGCAGACTCCCCACTGAGCAGAGAGCCTGACATGGTGCTCAATACCAGGATCATGACCTGAGCTGAAGGCGGATGCTTAACCAACTGAGCCACCCAGGCGCCCCAACATGATACAATTTTGCTTAAAATGTCACACTTGATATTTTGAGGATGCAATTGCATGAAATAAAGGAAGGGGGGTATACTATTATATAACATAATGCCAACTGCACAGGTTTAAAATTATGCATATCATATATAATTACTATAATATATAATTATAAATATAACTTAAAATCTGTGCAGTGTACATGCACACACACACATGCTAAATTAAGGTGGGAGTAATGCAGATAGAAAGGACTAGAGAGATCTGAGATCTCTTTTGTATCAAAGTATTCTCACCTTCCTCAGGGTTATTACATGAAGTGTGTGAAAGAAAGGGAGTGAGCAGAATGTCTTCTTGATACTCCATTTGGACAACTAGATGGACAGTGGAAGATAGGTGGTGGGGGTACAGATCAAAAGATACATTCTGGATAGTTAGGCTGAGGTACATGTGGGACTATTCCAGGGCAGATATAAAGTAAGAGCTCTAGATAAACAAATATGGAAATCATAGAGAAGTCTGGACAAATTTACAAGTCTAGAAATAATCAGCATTAACGATGGTATTTGAATCCTTGAAAATTAATGGGAATGGACAAAGTGTCATCTGAAAAAGTGACTAAAACTAAGTCCTTGGGAAAAAAAGATAAAAATTTAAGCTAGAGTTGAGCCAGCAAAAGAATATGAGAAAAAGGGATGCCTGGGTGGCTCAGTGGTTGAGCGTCTGCCTTCTACTTGGGGTGTGACCCCAGGATCCAGGGATCCAGTCCCTCATCGGGCTCCCTGCAGGGAGCCTGCTTCTCCCTCTATGTCTTTGCCTCTCTCTGTGTCTCTCATGAATAAATAAATATTTTTTTTAAAAAAAGGAAAAGAAAATGAGAAAGAAAAAGCCAAGCAGTTAACAGGAACAGGAGAGGGGAGTTCTAAAAGTCGAGATAGAAGACTGTCAAGAAGAAAGTAACGGTTTACTCTTGAAAGGTAATGAATAATCCGGTGTGCTGAGGACAGGGAGAGCCACCTTTGGCAGCCTAGCAGAGCTGAGTGACTTTATAGGAACAGTTTTAGTGGAAGAGTATGGCCAAAGTAGATTTGAATGGTTTGACGACTGAGTGACAAGGATGGAAGCGAGTGAGGAGAGCACGTGTACACAAGGACTTCTGAGAAAACTGAATATGGCAGACAGCCGAGGGCACTCACAAAATAACTGATATCTAAGCTTGAACTTCTGGATTATATTTAGCCAGTGAACATATAATGGGGGAATCTAAACAGAGAAAACAAAGTAAGGGAGCAGAGGAGTAAACCGGGGGGGACTTTGGAAAGATTCTGATTTTGATCGTTGAGTCAGAGATCAGAGAGTAGACCCGGGGTGGGGTAGCGAGTGGAGATAAGGAGAGAGACTCTGAGCATATATTTGGCAGTGCTAAAGGAAGCAAAATACAGAAATACATCTATCAGCAATCAGTTTAACAGAGCACACGGGGCTGTGGCCTTTTGCCTTGAAAAGCACATCCATCTCTTAAGAATTCTATGTTGAGTTCTTTGTGGGTTTCTATTCTGACAATCGGTTTCTCTCTCTCTCTCCTTTTTCTTATTATATCCTCTGGGTTTCCTGTAGAACTGATCTGAATAGAATCCGGCTGAGGGAACAGATTGCAAAAGCCACCTTTAGCTGCTTCAAACTTTCCAAGACTTGCAAAATCCTCATTTTCTGGTGACCAGCCAGAAGACATTTTACGTCTTAATCTTGAAGAGCAGCAACAACAACTTTGCACTTACCTAAGAAGAGTCTGGAACTCTATTCCTCAGGGCAGATATTAGAGCCAACACTGAGGGGAGGCTGGTATCCCAGCAGAAAAGCACTCCTTGCCAATTGTGAGTGCCTTTGCCAGAACCGTACTATGCCATTGTGAGGGGGGCCATGGAAATAGAAAAAGCGACGCTTGACAAGCTCCTAAACTCCAGAAATGAGCTACCTACTACGTAGCTTATAGCAGAGATTAAGAAAACTATGGTAAACTTTATCAAAGTTCCTAGGTACTGATGCAGTCAAGAGTTAATAAATGCAGAGACTTGAGCTTTTGGTATGGCTAAATTTAATTATATGGTACATGCAAGCATTCAATTTTATGAAGGTGAAAATAGGATACCTTGCAATAAAATGAACATTGGCATCAAAGTGTTCAAATTTGCAGATTTAATGTGCTTCAAAATAGCTTCATTTTATCACCATTCAACTGCAAAAAAAAAATCAAACTCATCTAGGAATTAATATCTAGTACAGAGAATGACAACATGAAGCTTTTTTCAATTGCAGAACGCATGGCAAATAAATGGGTGTAAGAATGATCATATGAAGTTTATTTGATGACAGTTAAGAGCCTCTCCCCAAGTGGTCTTTAAAATACACACACACTCACACACACACACACTGCTGAAGACGTCTCTAGATTGAGAGAAAAGAGCTAAATTACAACGGGAGCAACTCACTTTCCAGCCACCTGACCTTCCTCCTCCCACTCGCCCCATCATCTAACCTGCTTCTGTAATGTGTGAAGGTCTCACTCTGCCCTCTGCTCAGGTGCAGGGCACATGGTTTTGAAAGTGGTGAAGTGTCCGTCTATACCTGATCCAAAATAATATACGATACCAAGCAGCTATCATTTCAGGCAGAGGATCCAAATGGCACACCGGTTTGAGTAAGAGGTAGTTTAACGATACACGGTCGGATGTGGCTAAGCAGGGCTCGGTGGAGAATCCGTGATTATCCAGTTCCTTCCATAGATGCAGACAACCAAATTAAAGTTTCAGGCCAAATAAAATTCATTTTGCAGCCTTACCGCTTCACTGAAATTAAAAGGATTAACCAGATAATTGGCAAAACTTTGTTTCTGTTTCTGTGATGTGAAATGGTTTCAGGTGACACTGCGTTCCCAGGTGTATATTAGACACAGCTGGGACACCATCTGTGGTCCTCATCGCCTTGTTATTTGGGTTACAGAATCGGAATCTATTTTTGTTTTCTTTTCTAAGGAAGTATGGCATCATTTTAAAGACCATATTTGCATCAGACTGTTCTGGGTTTCATCGCTTAAGACTTTGGACAAGACTCTTAACCCCTTTGGTCCTAGTTTCCTCATCTATAGAATGAGAGAAAATAACTACGCCAATCTAATAGGGTCGTGGGGATAATTAAATGTATCATCGTATGAAAAGCACTTAGCATAATGATTTGCAGGCCGTCCCACCCGGTGTATGTCGTTACGTTGCTGTATTATTGTTAATACATCTGTGACATCCAGGAGCTCTCACACAGGTTGCTGGGCTCCCCATTAGACGATAATCCTAGAGCATTTTTTTTTAATCCTAGAGTATTTAAACCACCAACTAGTGGTTGATAGGAATCTAGCTAATTCAGGAAAGCAAGTAAATAGTTTTGAAATGAAATTAAAAATATTTATTGATATCCTATCAGTTCATTATTTTTTTATTTTTATTTTATTCATTTTTTTTTTTATTAAAAAGTCAAGTTGGCACTTTAGAGAAAAATAAACTGATTCCATACCTCAGATTCAGTTTTAACAGATATATATATATATAAGTTTAATGTTTCCTGAACATCTTTCCCATCTCTACATATCCCTTTATCATGAATGCTTAATTTTTAATAGTTACTAGAGAGAAAAGGAACAGTTTTGGATGGAAACAAATGTAAAATACTACACTGAAAAAAATAGCTGTTAACTTTCTAGCATTTATTTCCGGGCTAAAAAGACAAAGAAAACCTTGTCATAAATCTTAGAGGCTCTATATAAGTATCTTTTATGCCTTTGGGCTTATTCCTGCTTTAGATGCTTAACAGAGAAATAGAAGTTGCTCTGAAGTTGACTTGAGAATCGGGCCCATTCTTTCAATTTGTTTAGGAGTCATTCAGGACCCGGAAACAGAATTATTAGTGACTTCAATTCATGCTAACCCTTGATCTTAGGAGTTTTATCAGTCTTCCACTCGATGTAATGTTTACTTTCGACTCCTAAAGGTGAAAACATTTCACGATTTCCTGACTTGCTGAAGGCAGAGCTCGGTGGGGACCATATGCATAAACTACCTCTGGAGAGATTATTTTCTTGCTACCAACATTTTGAAATTTGCTTCTCTGACTCTGGCTGAAAGATTGTTTTCTTTGTTTTTCCCCTTGGAGATTTTTTCTGGTTAACTCTGTTTTTTTTTTTTTTTTTTTTTTCCAATTGGATATAGATAAGACCTGTATCTTGGAAACCAAACTGGTTTTCTTTGAGGAGGAATCGATTCATTTGTTTTTCATAATTAATAAAATATGAATATACAATATCTGCACTTTAAGTTATGATCTACACATAGCTAAATGTGTATCTGGAATGAAGCTGGGAAGCAAACAGGGAAAGGTTGAAAGAAAATCCTAAACAATTATTTTTTTTTCTCTTTACACTAAAGGTTAATTAATGCACATTTAGCTAGTATTTCACTAAATTGCTGTGGTATATCAGTATTTTGAAGAATACCGAGAGAGAGAACAAGCAAGGGAGAGGGAGAAAAATCTCAAGCAGACTCCCTGCTGAGTGCGGAGCCCTACAAGGCTTAACCACTTAACCAACGGAGTCACTCAGGCACCCCTGAAAAAAATCTTAAAGACATTCAGAAAATAGATAATTTTTTACTTTCGAATCACTCTTCACATCTTGCACACAAAACTTGAAAAGCTCTTTCGAAACATAAAGATCATAAAACGTAGATTTTCAAATTTGCTTTTAATTAGAGAAATACAAACCTGAAATTCTGAAATTCTGACTCTTCCTGATTTGAAATGTCACTGATCATCAAATTCCAAATCCAATGATCAACTGACGATGAAAGTAGAGAATAGGGATGCCTGGGTGGCTCAGCGGTTGCATGTCTGCCTTTGGCTCGGGATGTGATCCCAGGGTCCTGGGATCGAGTCCTGCATCGGGCTCAGGCATGGAGCCTGCTTCTCCCTCTGCCTGTGTCTCTCATGAATAAATAAATAAAATTTAAAAAAAAAAAAGAAAGAGAAAGAAAGAAAGAAAGAAAGAAAGAAAGAAAGAAAGAAAGAAAGAATAAAAGATGAGCTGAATCATGTCATCCAGAGAGAAAACCGTTTTCGATATATTTCACAAAATGAAAATCAACAGTACTAAGGAATCTTTAAGGGAAGTAGTTGAATATGTTGCACATTATGGAGAACTTTCGTGGCATTGACAGATTAGAAGTTTGGGGCTCAGAGAAGTCCAGTGACTTGTTAAAGGTCATTCTATTTTTTAAACCATGGCTGGGCTTCACTTCTGTTTCCTCCTCCATGCCTCAGGTATTTTACTCTGTCTCCACCTGTCACTGTGCTGCTGTCTACTGATATTTAAGTGAAAGTCACCCTCTGTATGGATCTGGGGACGGGAGGTGAGGAGTGCTGTCCTTGGAGAAAACAGTTTAGTGGGAGAGGGCAGACCTGCCATCGTCCCCACACAACCTGTCCTGCGTGGGCCTTCCTTGGACAATCAAGCTCCTCCGTTCTACCCACCGCCACCCTCACATTCCCGCTACCCTGTGGTGGTTGTGGGACGTGGTTAGTTACCCGGGGGAAGGTATGGTGCTTGCAGTTCAAGAGGCAGGAGAGGACAACACCCATTGGTTAGTATTTTCAGGTACCCCAGTCGGATGGACAGTACCACTTGGCAGCACACACAGGAGTAAAAGAAGCCCTTGTGCACGGCTGCTAGGAGCATACATGGTGCAGCGCGTTGGGAAAGCTCTTGACAACTTCCACCAAAGTCCCGCGACTGTGACCTGTGTGACCCTCGGTTGACCTGTAGCTGTAAAGCCAAAAGAAGCTACAGCAAAAGACGAACACGAGAGCGTTCACGGGATGACCAGTGAGGGCCCCAGACACGAACAACCCACGTACCTTTTAGAAGTAGAACAAATGGTTCGAGATATATTCACATACAGGGACTCTATGTAGCAAAAAAGAAGAAAGAAAAGAAAGATTCATGACATATGGGATGGGTTTCCCCCATGGGGATGGGGGAATGGGTTTCAAAATCAATGCTGAGCAGCCTCGGCCAGACCTAAGCGCATGGCACAAGGCTTCATTTATATGAAGCTCAAACATGAACATTAGTCTAGGCCGTATGGTCTTTCCCCGGGAGCACAGGGGGTGAGTAGTAAACAGAAGAGGACATAAAGGGCTTTCTGAAGGCAGGCAATAGTCTTTTTTGTTTGTCTGTTTGTTTGGGCTGCTCAATAAAAGGTGTATTTATTCTGTGGAAATTCAATGAGCTATTAAATTATGATTTGTGTACTTATCCGTATGCCAATAAAATTTGTAAAAATAAAAATAGCTCCCCCTGATTTAGGTAAAATGAGGTTTGATTTTTAGTATTATAGAGAAGCATTTATTTTTATTTTTTGGCTTTTTTCCTTACTTATTTATTTATTTATTTATTTTTCCTCTCCCATTTTTGCATTCCATGCTCTGGATTTAAGGCTGCCATGCATTCCTGTCGGCTGATTTCTGATTAGACACATTTTTCTCTGGCCTTCAGGTTTCTTTTGTAGCTCGGTGTGCCCCTCACATCCCTCTCCTAACAGGTCTCTGGCCCTCTGGCAGGCAGCCTATTCCTGCATTTGCCCACCCACTGCCAATCAGTGCGCTGTCAGTTCTCCTGCCTCCCATTGTCCGGGCAGAGCAAGCTTTCAGGGCTACCGTGTTGGCAGCCTCCAATGCCTCTCCCTGGGGCTTTGCAATCTCAAGCCTGTGATGGCCCCAGGGCCTGCCAGGCCTGGGTCATTTCCAGCGCCTCTCCTGGGAGAGGTTCCCTCCCTCAGCATTGTCCAGCTGGGTTTGTATTATTATGATTATGGGTAATGGGCTTTCCACCCTTCAGCTGTCAAAAGCTCTCCCCACACTTTATTCCCACAGTCTTTTAATTTTCACTTTTTAAATGAAAGCAAAACAAAACAAACAAGAGGTTTATAATCACCTCAATTTAACATTTGGAGTGGCAAAAAAAAAAAAAAAAAAAGGGAAAGAAAGAAAGAAAAGGAAAAGGAAAAATTGGCAGTATCTGAAGGCCTTTGAAAGCCTCAGCTGCCTGTTGGCTTTTGGTGTTTTGTTCTATTTTCCTCTTTATCCCCTTCCCCAGACTGCCCTCCCCTTGCCCACCCCCCTTTCCTCCCCACCCTTCCTGGAGCCTGAGAACTGTCCACGTGGTGATAGTTTTCAATACCATTTGCCTGAAACATTTAACCATGGGTTTTAACCTCTGGTTTCTAGCAGCTTGGCGCAACATTAAATCAGTAGTCTTGTCGCAGCACCAGAAAAGGGGTTGGAGAGCTATTAAATTCAAAATAATTGTTTTGAAAATTGTGATTGTATGCTGTACCCACAAGTGCAGTCATAGTTAAGAGAGCATTAATCTGTTTTTCCTCTGCAACCAAGGGTTTTGCAGAACCTTGTAACTTGGCATATTGCATTACCCAGGCCCGGTACCAGATAAGAGCTTCATAGAAGAGAAGTCATAAAATATTCCTTAGACTTTAATATAATCAGGAAAATACAAACGCAAATGCATAAGGAAATGGAGCTTTAAAACTGGAGGTAAGTGTTTATCTTGCCTTCGGCTAAATATCTGAGACTCCTTCTAAAGGCAAATGCCAAATAATTAATAATAATAATAATAATAATAATAATAATAAATAAATAAATAAAGGCAAATGCCTTGACCAATGCCCAGAATTTTAGGGAAGGACACTTTTAAGAACTGCATGGTAATGGCCATGATGGGCAGCCTCCAACATGACTTCCAACAACCTGCACTTCCTGGAATTCACAACCCTTGTGCAGTGCTCTCTACTGGGGGGTGAGTCGTGCTTAGTGGAGGCTTCTGATGAACAGACTACAATAAAAATGATGGCACGACATTCCCAAGATCAAGTTACTGAGGGTCTGTGGCTTCTATCTTAGATACCCCTTCTTGTACTCTTGCTTGCTTGCTCCGAAGGGAGCGGGCTGCCACGTTGTCCACTGCTCTATGGGGATATCCACAGGGCAAGGAACGAGGGTGGTCCCAGGGATGGCAACCAAATGAGTCCCATTCCGACTGCCCTCAAGGAAACGAATCCTGCCAATGAGAATGTGCAGGAGCTTGGAGGGGGACCTGCTCTAATGGAGGGTGGAGAACACATCCTTCTAAGATAGTGTGAGCCAGAGAACTCGGCCCGGTCCACAGAGGCTGGGAGGTCATATATAGTCATCACTGAAAGCCCCTATTTCTTAAGATAACTTCTCATGTATCCATATAGTCACTGCAATAATAGTAATATTGTTATGATTGCAGGAATTATAATTATAACAAAGTAAATCCGTACCATTCTTTGCATATTGTTTACAGCTTAACCTTTTTATGTATATTACATCACTACATAATTTCATCTGCAAAATAAACATGTAGGATAAATAGATCATATCACTTTGATTTTTTTTGGAATAAGAAAACCAAGACTTAGAAACATTAAGCAGGTTGCCACTGTTCACCCAGCTTGTAAATGGTAAAGCTGGTGTCAGAACCCTAACTGATAATCTCTGAACCTCACGTTCTTCCCAAAGGAAAGTACTCTGCAAACTGTAAAATCTATTATAAATTAAAGTGGAAAATGCCAAGGATTCCAGACATTAGAAATTCTACCAACAGAGCTTGATGTTTAGAATGTGATACTCTGAAACCTTTGATAATGCAAATTTCTCAGAGAAATGCTTTACTTTTAATTCCATCAATTCCTGGCATCTCGGTATTAGTTCATCTGAAGGGGAGAAAAGGCAGATAAAGCATAACAGGGGTAATATTTTATGAAATAAGGATGAAGGGGAAGTAAAGTTTCAAAGGTCTTAGAAACCCATGCCACACCTCACTACTTAAAGGAAGTAATGTGTCCAAACATTTATGGTTATGGATCTTTCTAAATTATGCCATAAATATTGAGAAATGCCAATACGAATTAATAAATAAGAATTACACCAACAAGAGAGAAATCTGGGTATGGTGCCTTCTACATAGTAGTGGGGGGACACACATATGCACACACACAGGAATTGATACAGATCCAGGACTGCACCTATATATATATAAATAAATAAATATAAATCCAAGATTTTATATATATGTATATATGTAATTTATTTATTTTTCTTCAAAGATTTTATTCATTTGACAGAGAGAGAACAAGCAAGAGTGAGTGAGAGACAAGCGGGGGGAGCGGCAGGCAGAGCCCCTACGTGGGGCTCCATCCCACGACCTGGGATCATGACCTGAGCAGAAGGACGATGTCCAACCGATAGCCACCCAGGTGCCCCAAGATATATATTTTTTAAATATTGAAGCTGAACCTGAAATGCTCATTTCAGAAAATTATGTGTTTGTGTGCATATATATATACATATGCATATGTGATGGACCACAGGAATGTGCTACATTATTTTGTTCAATACAAAGTGACTCATGTTGCTCAAAATAATACATTATGTGCAGATCTAATAATCACCATGGCAACCAAAATATAAATCTCAATGTATTATTTTAATGACATTTAATCTTTGTAATCCATAGAAAGTTGGTAGTTTGAATCTTTGTCTTTTATTCACTCTTAGACTAATTTAACAAGGGATATTCTTTCTTTGGAGATGGAGATTGGGCCCTGTGTGAGACTTCTATTTCTGCTCTAACAAATTACCGCAAACTTTAGTGGCTTAAAACAACACAAATTGTTGAAGTCTGAAATGAGTGAGCAGGACAATTCTTTCTGGAGGCTCTGGTGATGAATCGGCTTCCTTGACTTTTCCACCTTCCAGAGGTCACCTGTTCCCCTTGGCTCTCACTTTGTTTCCACATCTCAAAGCCAGGAGGGCAGCTTTAAATCTCTCTACCTCTGTGATCTCTACTTTTTTTTTTTTTCTTTTTTTTAAGATCTTATTTATTCATGAGAGAGAAGCAGAGACATAGGTAGGGGGAGAAGCAGGCTCCATGCAGGGAGCCCGACGTGGGACTCCATCCCAGGTCTCCATGATCACCCTTGGGGCTGAAGGCAGGTGCTCAACCGTTGAGCCCCCAGGTGTCCCAGTGAGAACTCTACTTCTATGATCACATCTTGTATTGTGATTTTGGTCCTCATCCCTCTCTTATAAGGTCTCTTGTGGTGACATTATGTTCTGCAAATAATCCGGAATAATCTTCCCATGTCAAGATCCTTAATTTAATGATATCTGTAAAGTGCCTCTTGCTGTACAAGGTAACATATATACAAATTGCAGGGATTAGGGCATGGACATCTTTATGGAGCACTATTCAGTCTATTACAGGACCTGTTTTTATTTGATGAGAAAACTAAGAGAAAAGTCTTTTAATGTGAAAATCCAGGGGGGGTTATTTGGCTCAGAAAGAAAACGGAGGGACATCTTTCTGCCTGACCCCCGCACGTGGTAATGGCAGGGGATTATTGATGCAGGAGTCAAAACACGCTTGAACAGCTCACTCATACATCCAGTGTCACATCCTAACACACTCGATGCCTTCTACTGTCATTTTTCTGCTCAAAGAAAGTAATAAAATGAGCATGAAGTCATATTTCTGTCATCTACAGCGTATCCAGCACTATCCAGGCACTCAGCATCAGAAGATGGGAATCCTTCCTGCTAGAGGCATTTGATTGCACTGATAGTTATCAAAGAGCTTTGCTACCTTTGTCTTTCTTGATTTGATATGATATGGCCTATTTGACTTTAAACAATAGCTTGAAATAGAAAAGAGCTGTAGGAAGATGTAGTTGATTTATGATGTATATAGAAGACAGACTAGGAAGGGCTCAAAGATTAATCTATCTACTTCTCTCTTTTCAGTTGGGAAACTGAATTCCCTGATGGGATTTAAAAAAATTCACTACCAGTAGAAAAATCAAACTTATAACCCCATATATCTCTGACTCATATTTGTTCTCCTTTATGACTTTGGGTAGAAATAACTCACAGTAAAACAACAACAAAAGCCTCCTAGTAAGCTCCATGTTTTCCTCACAGGGATCACGATCTAAAAGATTAAGAGATTACCTAAAGAATTCAGAATTTACTGATATTTCATTCTGATAAAAGTGATGGCAAGTCTTTTAAAAAAGGAGACACAAATATTTTTTTTAAAAAAATTAGAGCTGGAGTTCCCCCTGCATGATCTCATTTTTTTTTTTTTTAAGATTTTATTCATTTATTCATGAGAGACACAGAGAGAGAGGCAGAGACACAGGCAGGGGGAGAAGCAGCCTCCACAGAGGGAGCCTGACGCGGGACTTGATCCCGGGTCTCCAGGATCAGGCCCTGGACTGAAGGCAGGTGCTAAGCCACTGAGCCACTCAGGTGCCCTGTGATCTCATTATCAATAAAAATGTATCACTTTCCAATAGTGATACAGTATTAAAGATTCAAATGAAAATGACTCAGAAAACTATTGTTATTCTCATTTTGGTATTTTATGGTTAATTAGAGAAAGTCAGAAAATATAAGAGGGCTCCGAGTTCTGCCATTTCCTTCTGTGTTACCTTTAGCAAGTTAATTAATCTCTTGAAGTTTCATTTTTTTTTCATGAATGCTGAAATTTAGAATTTCGCTAGGAAAGGCAGGTGACTCAATCAGATTAGTTTCTTAGAGTGCTTTGGGCCAGGGCTCACGCTGTTTAAAAACAACAACATGGAAAGTATCCAATCTCCTTTATTTTAAATTTAAATAAAAGAATAATGTCCGTTTGATTATAGAATATTCTCAAGGACTATAAAAAGAATCAGCCTCTTGTATTTGAAATTAATGAATTTTACAGCTACTTGATCAAAAGTCTGTTGAACTCCAATGATGTGACTAACCATCTGCCCTGTTCCATGGGGGCTAAAAAGAATAATATGTGGGCCGGTCTTCAAAGAACAACATGTAAGTATGTCCCAAATATTCTTAGAAAATGTAAAAGTTAAAAAAAAAAAAAAAAAAAGAAAGAAAGAAAATGTAAAAGTTATTTAAGAGAAATCCAGGAGGCCCCCTGGGTGGCTCAGCTGGTTAAGCATCTATCTGACTCTTGGTTTTGCTCATGTCGTGATCTGAGGGTCAGGGATTGAACGCAGCATCAGGCTCCCCTCTCGGAGGGGAGTCTGCTTGAGGATTCTCTCCCTCTGTCCTTCCTCCCTCTAAAATAAATAAATACATCTTTAAAGAAAAAAAAGAGAGAGACCACCAGGAATTTTAGATTCAGTTATTCCTTAATGCAGTAGCATTGGCCTTCTTATAGTTTTTCTACATGCCATACTCTTTCTCCTAAATCATTTTCTTGGCCGTCTACTATTAAATAGGAGGCATTTCCCACTCTAAATATATCAGCTTTCTATTTCACTCCTTAGTATTTATCACAGTTTATTTGTTTTATTTGCAGCACTTACCATAGGCTAATTCGGTAATTACTTTACACATACTAACTCATTCGATTTTTTACCATCAATTAATGGATTTTTAAATTTGTGTGCTTTCCACTTTTTTCCCGAAAACAGGAAACAGTAAAAAATAGAGAAACCATAACTTCATTGAGTGAACTGAATAAGACTTAAGGGAGTTTTCAAACCTCTATGTGAAAAAAAAAAAAAAAAAAGTGACCTGTTAAATTGTCTAATCTTTTTCAGTGAAGTCGGTTAGGGTAGCACCCATACACTTTGTATAATATTATTTCTTGAGCATCTGGCATGGTACCTGCCACATATCTAGGAGTTGAATATCTATTTTTTAAATGAGTGATGATGTGAATTGTTTTTTAAAAATATGCCTAAGGTCTTGTAGGCACACACGTTGATTCACTCGGGTACCTCTTTGGTTTCCTTTGTCGACCTTTTATTGTAACTTCACAAGCTCAATAACCCCTGGCTAAGAAGGGCGGGTGAACGTGAAATCAGAGCTCCCAGAGACAGACCCAGGCCATGCTACGAGGTAAGCCAGCCAACCGGTGGAGGCGCTAGCTGAGGGCAGGAGGGAGCTAGGATGTATATGGAAGACACAGACAAGGAATACCAGTTATAGTTCTGACCCCAGCTGGGGGGGGGGGGGTGTGGGGGGGTATAATTCATCCCACTAACCTTCCTGTTGCTTTTCCTAGGAACACGAGAGTACTTGCTTCTAAAACTTTATAATAAAGGGGAAAAAAATTGATAGTAGACAAAGTGGGGGTAAAGGGTAGACTACACTGGGCTATGGCACCAGTTCCTCCTTTAGGAGTGGAAGAGCATTGAGAGCACAGCTGTCAGGCCTCTGCTCTCATCCCTTTTTGGGGTTCGCTTTGGCCGAAGGATACACTTCCATCCAGGGCGTCCCTTACCTGAAGATTAACCTCGTCACGTTATTCAAGTCAGGACAAGGCATTCCAGCCTCAGGGCTCCTCGTGTGGTTGTCTAAGGCCTTTGTTAAGACCGTATTTCAGTCTAAAGTCTCCTCCTGCCCAATCTCGCTCTCTTTTCTCCCTCTCAAGGGGGGGGGGTCGCCCAAAGTGCACTCCCCTCTCAACATCCAGCACCCCGATGATCTCTGCTTCTCAGGCAACTCGGGTTGCAGCATCCTGTCTCCGGCACACAGGATCATCACCCCCACAGCAGGCCACGTTCTCCTTGCCTCAGTGCCTTTGATCTCTATCAATTTTAAATTTGACTGTAAGTATCGACTCTCTTTGCAAATGCTCCTACTCGACTGATTAAATTAGCTGCAAGGCTGTAGGGCTCACAGGCCACAGATCCCTACAGTCTGGTGCTTTACAGGGCAAGTTGCCCAATCCCTGATTTAGATGACGCCCTTCCCATAGTTTACCGATACTTCCACAGATCGAAGGTTTTAGCTTCACCTTATCTTTTTGTTTTATTTTGTTCTACTATGAATTTTTATGTCCCTGATTCTGTATTCAAATTAAAATGGTAAATCAGACGCTTCCCTTTTTGCAAGTCCATAGCACTGAAATTACTTCCCTTATTAATTGTGTTTCTGAATAATAATATTGACCTCACATCAACCTTTAGGAAACAAAGAAAAGATCCTGTCTGTCTGCCTGTCTCAATCCTTTCCCAGGTAAAATGTACTAACAGGGAGACACACGGGCAAGAAAACTAATACAATCACCAGTGCGACTGCTTCTGAGACCTATTAGCATAAACCATCAGAAGCTTGACTTTCTGTTTGCTAAACTGTTTTAGACAAGATAATTACATTAAAGTGCTTGGTATTTCCAAGTTATTGCATAATGTCATGAGTCTTACATGACTTAGTCTGGTTGTGCTCCTGATAGCAGAATCAATGAAAATGTGCTGAAATTAAAGGAGAGATATTCAAAGAAGTATGTGGGAAGTCTGGGCGGAACTTCCTTTTGTTCTGGGTTGTGGGAAGATCTCGCTGTATATGAACTAAAGAAACAGCATGGGCAAAGTTTTTCTGTTGTTTGTCTAATTATAAGAGTCAGATGATCACAGAGAACACTTTTAACAAGTGGAATGATTTAAAAAAGTATTTGTGGCGAAGAACTGAAACAAGAGACGGAAACTAAGTTAGGATCTAAGGAAACTGTTCTGTTTTACTACATCTTACTCTGCCACCTGCTTTCTTTCCTGGTACCAGCTGACATTTTCTCTAAACTCTGGGTGTCTTTCTACTACTCCATGGAATCGACTTACTCATGGTTTCTGTGTCCTCACGACTGTGGCTTGCAGACCCACACCGACACAAATCGGCTCAATGGCTTCTCTCTACCCACCCCTTCCATCTTTGTCCAGGCTTCTCCTGGCTTTTTCTACTCATGCAACATCTCACTGAGAGACTGGCATAGCTAATTCAGGCATTCTAGAACACCTTGTAGGACGTTGATATGCTTATTAAGTGGCTGTTCTCATCTGCCCTATAAAACGTCAAATCCTATAGCTGAATCTATAGGCAGATCGCCATCAGGCCCTGGAGAGTTTTTCCTGAATTAGGGCCATAAACAAGAAACCGATAAACATGGCAGGTCACCTCAGATATTCCTTGTCAACCACAATCTTGTCCTAGGTTACCTTCAGAGGAGAACCTGGGACGAAGTCTTGTATGCAGATTGCTTATTTGGGAAATGACATACAGAAAGTGGGAGTGCAGGCCGAGGCACGTGACACAGAGAAGAAAGAAGCAGCAACGCAAATATGTGTTGGTCACCGCTACGGGTGAGAGGCTGCCCCACCATCGGGGATCTTCTGAGATGCTTCATGGGATGTATCTCAGCACTAATAGGGATGAAAGGAGGAAGCATTTATCCATCACGGTCTCCTGTCTATCTATCGATGGCTCTGAGATCACTAACTTCCACACTTTTGAGTTGCACTTAGGCTTATAATCAGAACACATTCTGCAGGTGTCCCTTGCACAGGGTCGGAAGAACTTCATTCAGATCAGGAAAGGAGAGGTTTGCAGCACAGGCCAAGATGAGGCAACGTTCGAATGCACCTGTGCCGACACGATTTTGAAATGGTGCCAGGGAGTGTCCGAACCACTGGGTTAATGTGTTCTATCCATATGCCAACTCTTGAATAGGCATTGCAACCCCTCCCTCTATTACGGTTTCTCCTTTAATTGGCCCATATCACTTTTTGTCTAGAATGTTTTAATGTTCCTTCTGATTTACCTAATTCTCAACTATTCACCATATCAGTTTCAGAACAGCTAAAACTTGATGACATTAATATTATTATTACTGTTATCACTATTATTATTGATGACATTTTGCTTATAATTCTTTAAAAATATCCTTATTCTCTCTAAAAACCAAAACTCACCCCTTTGCAGGGCTTACAACAAACTTATGTTGTCATCGCCTGCCTCTAGCTCAGTGCCTATTTCTCTTCCCAGTATGGCCTAATCTTAATTCAAAGCATAGTGTAAATGTCACCTCGCGTGCAAAATCAGACTCAGCTTGTTTGGATACCCTCTTTGCCCTACCCGCAAAGCCATCCCTTTCCCCATTAGACCACAAACTCTGTCTAAAGACAAGATACTCTTTCCACGTGCACTTGCAGGTCCTGGCACTAAATGTGTCATAAGGGTATGTGTCAATAATATATACTGATTTATGACTTATTTAATATAAATAAGTTAAAATAAATGAAATAGAATAACTGTCCTTTATTCCAGGCATTTTTGATGCAATTTCTAATTTTTCAGGCCTTAATAATTTCTGTACAACTGACCTATGTGAACCAGAGGCTAGGATGACTTTCTTTCACTTTACAAGTTACTAAAAGCAGGGGCGCCTGGGTGACTCAGTTGGTCAAGTGTTTGACTCTTGATTTTGGCTCAGGTCATGATCTCAGGGTTGTGAGACTGAGCCCCATGTTGGGCTCCACGCTTAGCACACAGTCTACTTGAGATTTACTCCTTCTCCCTCTGCCCCTCCCCCTGCTCTGTCTTTCTCAAATAAATAAATAATCTCAAAGGGAAAAAAAAAAAAAAAAGGTTACCAAAAGCTTGCCAGCAGTAAATGCACTAATCTATGTCTTTATAGAAACAGAATAAAATCTCAAAACCACTTTGGTTGTTGGGGCATGGTATCTAGCTGAGTTAATTGGGTTGCCTTTTGTACATTAAATTAAAAAAAAAAAAGCTATTGGAGCAAGTGCTCATTTTTATATGAATTGAAATCCCTACCAAGCTAAATGAAGAAATGAGAAATACTTCTATATATTACAATGTAGTCAGCTAACATCTAAAACTTGATGATACCATTCTGTGTATGTATGGAAATAGTCTTAAGAATGCCATTATGCTAACGAATAATCTATCATATATATCTATGAACACTAAAAATATGAAAATAAGTATAATGGATTATGATCACTCTTAGTAATCAATTGCTTGGCAGAAGACAGTTTGAAGTCACCTTCCCATACAGAAGAGCTTCCCAAAGGGAAAAACTCAAACAAACATGGCTTCAACGTTTGTTGAGCAAGCCCTACATCACTGGAGTTGTTCAAGGCATGTGTTTTAGTA
Organism: Canis aureus; assembly: GCF_053574225.1. NCBI lineage: Eukaryota > Metazoa > Chordata > Mammalia > Carnivora > Canidae > Canis > Canis aureus. The sequence continues at coordinate 3,107,734 of NC_135613.1, forward strand.
GATGAAGGAAGACCTCAGATAGCTACTCTGGAACTGTCCTTTAGGGCTTTGGGCAAGTCAGTTTCCTTCTTTAAATCTAAGTTATTTATCTGAAAAATAGCAACAACATCTTCTTTGAATGATACATATATGTATCAGAGGATATATATATTAATATATAAATTATGTATGTATTATGTATATTAATATATATTACACAAATTATATATAAATGCATGCCTGGAACATCATAGCATTCAATAATAATAGAAATAATATTATTCTTTTAATCAGTTATAATAATTGTTATTCCTAGTTATTTTTTCTATTAATAATGATAGAGTAATTAGTAGAGGACAGGCATTTGCTAGAAATATCTACTAAAGAATTCAAGTATTAAGTGCTTGATAGGACAAGGTTAGTGTCCCTGGTCCCATTTCTGCTGGCGATACATAAATCACCTGGGTTCTCTTGTGCTGAGGAATAAGACATTGAGAGAATGTAAGAAAAATAAGAGAATATAAAATAAAGATATAAGCAAAGATGTGAAGAGTTGAAGGAAGCATATAAATGTTCATAAAACCCTTAGGTGAGTTTTTTTTGTTGTATCTATTCTCAAAGTTCCATGAGTCTGAGATGCTAAGCATTTGAGAAAATACCAAGGAATATCTTTCTACTCTTTCTACCTTAAAAGTTGTTATTTGTTTTCACTTGTGTAGTCTAGAATTATTCCAAATCATGAGATTTATCCAACCAATCAAATGGAAACCTTCAGATAGACAGATGGCTTAGAAGACAACTGCATCTAAAGGATTATTTGTGTTAATTTATGCATTAGTCTTTTCCAAGGGTATACTCAAAATATCGGAGTATTATACACAGGCTAAAATTAGATTTAGGAAAGTAAAGGCAGGGGCAGATAAACTAAAGGAAAGGAAACTCATGAATATGCATGTTTTAAATGAATACATCTTAAGCCTCAAAGCCTGGGTCTGAGAGGAAGCATCACTTTTGTTATTTCTGTGAGAGCCGAGCAGATAAAATGTGACTATACCGCCTAACAAGGAGGTTGAGTCTCGGTCACTTTAAAGAACTGATTGGACAGCCACACGACTGATTAGTTGAATTCTATCCACCCAGAAGCAGCAAAGACGGCCACAGTCAAGTTTAGACAATTATCAACGTGCAGTTCCATATCTTATTTTGGGTATGCCTGCAACAGATTCCAAGTCGAATCCTTAGAGATGTCACTCACATCGGAGATGTTACAGGATGGCAACTCTACTTAAAATTTCCTTCAGAGTTCACAGTCATGTGAAGGGTGGCTCCCAGAGAAATTTTATAAATACTCTGACCATCAGGTACTACACAACTCTAAAAATCTATTTCAATAATTTCTTCAGAACACTGACTCCAGTTAATTTTCTTTCCCAAGAAAAGTACATGCAAATGGCTTATTTTCTTTGAAAATCAAGCTTGAGGCAGAGTGAGATAAACTAATAAGCACCCAAATCTCTTACTTTATTGATCCTTTTTTTTTCAATAATTACATCTTATCTTCAAAGGTACAAAAGACAACATACGGTATGTTCGAAATCGATAACACTAAGGATATGAAAGCAAACAGTTTGAGCTGACTTTTGTATTTTTATTAGAGGCAAGGAAATGTATTAAAGGGTAGCATTGATGGGAATGTGATATTAACAACATCACATCTTAGCCAAGTGTCTCATTATATAAGGAAGACCACATCTTATTTATGAGTTAATAACACACACACACACACACACACATACATATAAACATATGCATTTGGAAACACACACATGTGCGTATAAAAAAAAACTCTTATTCTTTTCCTCAAATAAATTATGTACATTTCTTCTTATGCAGAACTAATAGACCACGATACTTGGAGTCTCATCTCTGGACTTTTCTAACCTTACACTTCACCACTCTAAAAATAAGGGATTCACATTATCCTGCCTTTAGCTTCCAAAACTAGTAATTAAGAATTAATCACAAACAAGATAACAATTCTCTTGAATGTGTTTCTAAAGATAAATAGACACACTGAAGCTACTGACATCGAATACAATACTAGTGAGAGAAAAGGAATCAGATATCTCTGTTGGAGAGCCAAAGGTAAGACACATCTTTTGGTTTGGGGTTAGACCTAAGGCATTGGGTTCCAGTATCATGGCCAGAAGTGGTTTGACATTTTCAGGGAAAAAAAGGTAGGTAGGACTAGATCACTGTGTCTTTTATGAGGTTGCATATTGAAGAGAAAAAAAAAAAAAAAAAAAAAAAAACAACAACCACAAAAGAATGGCTGAGGAGTTAAGGGTATGGGGATGCTCCTGTCGGAGGGCATGGAAAGTATTACAATGGGCACATGTTGTATTGGGGGGAAGTAAAGCAGGTAAATAAATATGCAGTGACCCTTGGGTCACTATATAATATAGTGGAGATATTTACAGAGTCTACAAAGGTGAATGTAGTAGCCTGTTAGGATCTTTATACACAACTGATGTATTCAAATAGGCACACATCAACTATTTTTGTTTATATCTACTTTGTTTCTCTATTTCAGTTTCTGTCCTAGGAGATAGTGATGCAGAGATGGATAAAATGAAATTGTTTTTACTCTCATTAAGCATATATTTTAATAGTAAAGATAGAAAAAAACAAAGTTGTCAAAGCAAGTCATTATAAATCTAGCTAAGTATTGGAAAGAGAAAAACATAGGCCTAATAAGGAAAACAAGGACGATGACGGAGGTGGCAAGGTAGGCAATGGCATCTCAGAAGAGGAAGTATTTGCGATTCTCAATGAATAAGAGCTGGACATTTGAACAGCAGGACAAATGTCTCAAGTAAAAGGATCAGAAATGCAAAGGTTCAGAGACAGTGGAGAGGTTAGTGTGCATCCTTTAAGTGCCCTGCCCAGAGCTGCTTCGCACGGTGGTGAACCCATCCTCTAGCTTTTGAGATACTTGCTAATAGTCACAGCTTCCCCCTTCTTTAGACAATTGCCCTTGGCCAAAGAAGAGACTAGAGGACACTTAAATGACCCCACTAGAGCATCACTGGTTACTCCCATGCCAGTCTTTAATAGAAAATGGACAAGTACAACAGTCATTTCTGACCTGAACATGGTGACAAGTACCTCCTACTCCTTTGGATAAGGATCTAGACCTACAGAAATTCTAGCCTAGGGCAGCCCGGGTGGCTCAGCGGTTTTGTGCCACCTTCACCCCAGGGTGTGACTCTGGAGACCCAGGATCAAGTCCCACGTCGGGCTCCCTGCATGGAATGGAGCCTGCCTCTCCCTCTGCCTGTGTCTCTGCCTTTCTCTCTGTGTCTCTCATGAATAAATAAATAAAATCTTTAAAAAAAAAAAAAGAAATTCTAGCCTAGAAGGATAGATATTTAGAATATGTGGTGGATGGGTAGGATAAGTTTTAGCAATGACTTCTGGAGAACTAGTGTAAGGGTTGCAGTTTGTGCCCCTACCCCTCCTCTCGTTACTTACCCCACATTGTAACTGACTCAAGGCCCAGAGAAGCTGTGACCTTGTGGAGTGAACGTAATCTCAGAAGTGGATATGAGCATTACAGGGAGTGTCCTGCAGAATATCCATTGCCATACAATCTGCATCCCCTTTACGGAGCTGGTCCACCCAGACCCAAGAGGCCAGGACTGTTCACCGCTGACAGATCATAATTGTTCCTCTTTGGAGAATAGCTCTCAAACTTAAAGGAAATCTCTCTCTTTCTCTCACTGAAGGGTAAAGATGTGTGTCTAAGTACAAAATGCTGGCCCCATTACCTGGAAGTGGGCCAACTCTGTTGTGCAGTTGTGTCTAGAATGTCCTTGAGGGATTATTCAGAAGCTAGTGTTCTTCTGAGACCACATTATTGTTTAGTATTTTTTCCCTCTGACCTGGTTACTTCCCTGAGAAGTGGGGATATGCTTCTTATGTAAGCATATCCCCAATAAATCTAGAATTCCCATCTTAGTCTCCGTTTCTAGAGAACTAGACTGAGACGACCTGTCTAGAAACCAAGAAAGTGAATGTGGCTACATTGTGGTGAGAAGAGATGGGCCAAAATGAGACTGGAAAGACAGAGTTACATTAAATTATTCAGAAGTGCAATAATTCCTAAAAAATACAATAATTCCTTTAACTTTCATCCTATGGACAATGGGAAATAATCAAATGGTTTTTGGCAGGGATACAGTAGATGCATTTTATTAAACACACACAGATTTCTTGTTCCTTTTAGTAGACAACTGATACTAAGTGTTTGGCAAGGAACTGGGGTCTGAAGCAAAATATGGTTTATAAAACATGAAATTAAAGGTCCAAGTTTCCATCTGTGTTTGAGCTTCATCTTGCTACCTCTTGGGAAGGGGCATGATGACCTCATGATTGCTCAATATTTATAATGCATTTACCAAACGTCCTCCTCTAAAACGTCAGAGAATATTTCAGGATGATGTAGAGTGATTTCAATAACAAAATGGTACTGCTTCCAGCAACAGTAAACATGTCTCAGCAGCACCATTCACCCCACTTTTCCATGAAAGAGCCAAACCTCCCAAGCCTTTCTGAAGCCCATGCTGAGCCTGCACAGCAAACTGAGTTGCTCTCCCTACGTACTTCCACAGCTTTTGCTGATTCATCTATTAACTTATGAATTCAGTAGCCAAACCTTTTTGAGCACCCATAATATGCCAAGCATCTGTTTTAAGTATACGGAGACACATTAGAGAAAGCAGCAACAAAATGCATATTCTCACGGACCTTGAAGTCTAGTATGCACCCTTCCACTGGAGCGTTGGCTCACGTGATCTAAGTAATCATATGTATCCGTTGTACTTTAAGTGTTTGCCTCTTCCGCAGCAGCCTGTGTGCTCACTAAAGGTTAAGCTTTGCCAGCATCAGGCAATGATCAGAGAAATATAGATCCACCATAGTATGTATTAATAATAATGATTCAAGCTCATCAGCAAAGGCCATTAACATGTAACCTGCTTCATTTGCAATTATAACATGGCTGCTCTTTTTATTTTGCTCAAAAATGATTTAGTCTTATAAAACTTTTCGTACAACAAACTTCTGAAAAGCCATAAACCATAGGGGAAGAAGTATAGATACAAAACGGGACAGATTTTCTGGAGCAGATTTATTAGTGTATTAAATATTAAAGGGATAATCTCTATTGCTTTGTAGTTTAAGCAGCAATAAATGGGTGTTAGGATTGATTAAATGCTTGCACTGTACTTCAATGTTTAATTTGTTTTGAACTGTTTACGGAAAGAATATGTAAAAGGAACAGAAATGCTTCCATCAAGAATTTCTTTTGCTGGATTCACTTAGAGGCGATATATTCATACCAACAGATAGTTTTGAATTAGGTGAGTCTGGCTAGCAAATCAAAAATCAAGAAGTAGATTGCAATCATAGAAAGCACATGCTTTAGACTTAAATTGCCTGGTTTTAATTTTGATCTGATCATCTTGTGAACATATGGCTTCATATAATTTACTTAAATCCTCTGATCCTCGATTTTATCATCTGTTAAATTTTTGCAAAAATGAAAGTTATTTGTGTATTTATATATAAAACATTACATATATATATATATATGTTTGCCTTATATATATGTTAATGAGTTAAGTCATGCAAACTTTTTTTTTTTTTTAAGGATTGTATTTATTTATTCATGAGAGAGAGAGAGGCAGAGACACAGGCAGAGGGAGAAGCAGGCTCCATGCAGGGAGTCTGATGTGGGACTCCATCCAGGGTCCTCAGAGTCACGCCCTGGGCTGAAGGTAGCGCTAAACTGCTGAGCCACCCGGGCTGCCCCCAAACTTTTTAATATAGAATTTGACACATGCTAAAAGCTCAACGAACATTAACCCTTATAATTATTATCAAACATGGGATTAACTGAGTGCTTACTCTGTAACATATTTTGCTTTTAGTCCTTTAATGGGTTAAGGTATATATCCTCTCAAATTCCATGCAAGTATCATCTTCATTCCTTCACTTAATATGATCTTAGAGAACATAAGTTACTTGCCCACAGATAAATCATGTGGTAGAGTAAACCTGACCCCAGATAATTTGTTTCCAAAGTCCACGAATATGACTATCATGAAGCAGCAGCATCAGAATAATTATGGCAATATTGTGTTCAGTGGATGAATGCATGCATGAATGAGTGAATGTAAGAAAAAAATGCACAGTACTCGGATTTACAAGATAGCAAATATTTGGATCATTTTCTTGGTGACAAAAAGGATGCCAAAGTATGGAATAAAATAAACATTCTCATATACATGATAAATGATGTTTGAAATCTAAAAGACTGTTAGAAACTTCAAACTAATAATTCTGCTACTAGAAAATTTCCAGAGAAGATAATATTTGTAAATAGATTCAGAACCATCAATAATTTCCCCAAAAGAGAAATAATTAAATATATCTTTTTTCCTATTTTGTAGGATCGAACGTATTGTTATTTTTTTTAATATTTATTTATTTGACAGAAAGAGAGGAGGGATCCCTGGGTGGCGCAGCGGTTTGGCGCCTGCCTTTGGCCCAGGGCGCGATCCTGGAGACCCGGGATCGAATCCCACATCGGGCTTCTGGTGCATGGAGCCTGCTTCTCCCTCTGCCTATGTCTCTGCCTCTCTCTCTCTCTCTCTCTGTGACTATCATAAATAAATAAAAATTAAAAAAAAAAAAAAAGAAAGAGAGAGAGGAGCACAAGTAGGCAGAGCTGCAGGCAGAGGGAGAGGGACAAGTAGACTCCCCGCAAAGCAGGGAGCCTGATGTGGGATCTATCCCAGGACCCTGAGGTCATGACCTGAGCTGAAGATGTACCCTTAACCAACTGAGCCAGCCCCATATGATTGATTTTAATTATCAAGTTACTTGGACATGTATTTGGCATAGTGGTATGAGATAAACATGAAACTGATTATTTTTAACAAGTAATTAATTAATTATCCTATAATGATATATAGAATTTTTTCCCCCATCTTTTGTTTTGTTTTCTATGGCATGCCCAATTTGGATTATCAATTTATTTAAAAATCAATTGCCAGGGCTTTCTGTAATGATTCGTGCATTTGTACATGCTTGCATCATTACCAATTTAGTTACTGTCCCTGTATAATATATTTTAGCACATTAGAGAAATAAAATGAGTATAATCACTTAGTGACTAAACTTGTGGTGGTATAAAGTGATCAGTAGAGTGTAATAATCAAATAGAATAGGGAAGATTTCCAGAAAACTAATCTTCAAATCATTTTTTGAGGGTCTCTTTTATTATTCTTATTTAAAAAATTCTAAACTAGTGTGTTAGGGACAATCTGGGTTAAACAAATTTATAGAGGTACTTTATTTTAAAACTTGTAGAACTTGTGCTATGCCATCAGATCTCATTAACAGGCAATAGATTATGATACATTGGATCACAAGGTTACTGATATGTTTTCCCCTAGTGTATCTCTAGAGATTAAGTTTTTGTAGAAAAACATTGGAAACCACATCTATTATACTAAATAACTGTGTATCTTCTCATTTAGGGACTAACAACAATAGGCCATTATTATCCTGCATAATTAGGATTATGCAAAATGTAGCCAGGTTTTCATTCTAAAATATCTCCAAGACGCTTCAGAACTCAGATTAACATTCCTTTGAAACCCACAAATGATATATTTAAGTCATCTGCTTTTTTTTTTTATTTTGTCTTTTTTGAATATTACCGTCATGAGACATGGTGAATGTTATCAAGCTATTTTGTTCTGATTGTGCATGGGTTAGGAGAATCCCCTTCTTGCACAAACACATCTGTTCACAGATAATATTTTTTACTGATCATCTTCTCTGGTTTAGTAGAAAAATTATTAATAAAATATGGACTTCTGTTTTATGAATCATGTTGTACCTTACACTGCAATCGTATTGCATTTTATACTCAAATCAGGGCAGGAATGATTACACCATTTTGTGTATGGAGAAACCAAGATTATACGGAACCAGCAGATATCATTTCACAATCTCCTTAAGATTTCTACCGTGTTCAGCTTCTGGGTACATCAGCTCCTTTTGGAGTGCCTGTGTAGGCTGAGCTTTGCAGCTGCAGGGATGGGAAGAGAAAGCTTGGGTTCTTTAATGTCCTCTGTAAAGTTATCTTCAGCAGAAAAGCATGTGAAAAGTGTACATGGGACTTGAGGGCATTGGATCCTCTGCCGTCCCATGAATACTCTTAGAATTTTATAAGTCTTTGTTTGACTGGGAAACAAATCAGGTCATCTCTTAATGGCTGGAAGTTAAACCTGAAGGCCCCACTCTCCGTGCCCTGGATCATTGAGGAATGCAGCCCAGAGCAAATAAATTTTTCTTGGTGCTTACTGGGCATTTCATTTACTCTTGCATTTTATAGCCAACGGTTTCTTAAACATGGACACCACCCCCCTTCCTCTCTTTTTGTCTTTTCTGAGCTTCTTCACTTACAACTTTCTTTTCATAACAAAACCTTTTTGGTATTTGGAGGGGATAAGATTTATTCACTGTGTATCCTCACTTCTGCGGGTACCAGGATAAGCATTTACAAAGCTATTTTATTCTCTGAGGAAAGTATTATTGCTCTTATTTTACATAAAAGCAAGTGATGTCTGAGACAGGTTGAGTGACTTGCCAAAGGTCACACAACAAAGATTCAATTTCAGTCTTACTCCAAACCCAAGTTCCTTTCTTTGCTTCTCTCTGCAGGAGACAGAAAGACATCAAGGAGACACGATGCTACACAGGGAGTCCCTGAGCCTGAAGACACAGGAATGCTATCGTTGCCACCAACTGACCAGGAATCTGGTACGTTTGGTACTAAAATCTATAAAGACTTGTTGAGGCAATTATGAGCCCTAACTCCTATTTTAAGAGATGCTTCTTTTAAACCCTAGCTGATAGTTGGAGGAAATTGGCGAATTTAAAGAAAAAAAATAGAAAAGAGACAGTATAGATTCTTTTTTGATTTGTCTGAAAATGTCAAAGACAGAAACAAAGCCGGATACTTGATAAAACTGTAAGATGGTTTGTATTCAGACTCCTGCAGTAAGGGGAGAGACTTCAGCATAGAACTCAATTCACCCCGCCAAACCTTGTTTTTTGTTTTGTTTTGTTTTGTTTTTGTTTTTGTTTGTTTGTTTAAATCCTGGGGAGTGCTAAAGGAAAAGTGTCAAAAGGGGTTAAGAGTGGTCAATGTGATTAGGCCAACTAAGTTTGTTAATGCCCTTATACGGAGGAGGAATAAAGTTTTCCTATCTTTAGGACAAGAGGTGGTTTTCCAAATTGGAGCAAGATGTCCATCAAAAGTAAGCTCTTCCTTTTGACCAGAACCAGTAGATAAGAGAGTTATGGCCCTGCTTGACTGCATTTCTAAGAGATAGCTCCCAGGTCCTTGGGGGGACATTTCAGGGTGGTAGGAGATTTAGATCTTAAGCGGGCAAAGAAAAGATTTATAATTATAAGCTTTCTAAAGAAAATGACCTAAGAAAAGAGAGGTCAGGATCCTACAGTCAGGTTTTGGCTGGAATAAACAGTAAATTCTTTTGGCGGGATTGAGCTTTATCAGGTATTTTAAGAAGGAATAGGATCATCCCAGGGACACGGTACTGGTCTGATAGAAGACAATGCGAGATCTTGGTCAATTTTTTAGTGCAGGAGATTGGATGGAGTCATTTGTACTGCGAGTTTTGTATTTCTCAGAAGCCAACCACACTTTAATTCTCTTGTTCGAATATAGCTCATCCTCAAGTTTTATAATCATGGAAAATATATGTTTGTTTGTTTGTTTGTTTTTTTACATAGCTTTTTTAAAGGACTTTCATTTCTTTTTTCTTTTTTTAGGACTTTCATTTCTTAATAGCAATCCTTACTCCACCCCATGTAAGTTGTTCATTTGCTGAGTCATGGGCCAAACAATAGAGAAAGCTGCTTAGCAGAAGTAGATCCTATGCTGGTTGCTAAAGAAGTCGTGGCAGAGAAAAAAAAAAAATGAGTCAAACCTTTGGATACACTGCACCTTTCAAGTGACAGATCACAGATGTTGAGGGCAGCCTTTCACTTTACAGGAACCAGAAATTACAGCATTTTTGGCACCAAGCATGTATTGTGCATACTGTATTGACTACGAGGACCATCTGCTTGATATCACTGATTGACTATTCCCTGACTAATCACGGTTGATGAAGGGAGAATGTACTGTCTGCGCCTCCCTATATTCTGTGATTTCCTCCTTTTTCTGTGTTTCAGAGTAATTCTGAGTTCTGTTGTCCAAACTAAACATATATTGCTAGCCCGTATACATGGATGACTGTCAAGATTTGCAGGTCCCCTAGGGATTGGTCCTAACTTTTCAAATTCATACTGAACTATCTGTGGTTCTTTTAATATGCCAGACTCCACTTCTCCTCATTGTCTTTCCTTGTACAAGCCCATTGTTCTGCCAGAAGGACCCTCCTATTTTCGTCCATCTGAAAATTTTAAAATTATTTCTTCATCACATGTCTCAAAGATAAGGTTTCTAAAGTTACCCAACCACGCAGCCCTTGTGCCACAGCTGGATCAAGAGCTCATCAACAGCACTCTTCTTATTATGTTCTATTGTAATTGCTGATACTTGCTTATTCCCACTACACGAGTGAATTCCATGAAGTCAGGAATCAATACGTATTACGTCATTATACACAATGGGAGCTGTTACTGCTCTGAAATTCAAATGTTAAGAAGAGAAAAAGGCATAATAACCTTACCTACGTAACTTCACTGGATTTGCATTACTTCTGCCCTAAGTGGTACCCAGAGTGGTAAAGCATTGGCGTATTATCTTAAGCCGTGGATGGGTAAGGAGGAATCAGGATATACTTTAGATTTCTTGGATCTTGGAAACTACAACTCAAAGTACTGGGACAATTTACCCATCAAACAGTTTTGAGGATCCCAGAGATACCTTTGCAGTTTCTTTTAGGTTGAAGAGAAGGTAAATTTCAACGTCCACATACATCAAATCATCCAGAGAAAATATGAACGGTGGTTATTTAGAGTATAACATACAACTACCAAGAAAAGGAATCAGTGGTTTCCAGGAAGCATTAGATCAACCAAGAACAAATAATGGCAGACTAGCTTCCTTTCCTTTTATACCTGTTATTTCATCACGAACTTAGAGGGAATGGGGAATGGCAAGTGGGACTTTTGTTTAATGTCACATATATACCAGGCAAAGCACTACGCCCATTTATATTGTCTCATTCAATTCTTGCACTAAATCACTGCATAAACTATTACCCTAAAATCAAATATGTGGAAAGTGAGTGTAGATAGTTTCAATGATTATATTTTTTATGATATAATTCAGCTCATAAGGAGCAGAGCAGGAACTCAAGGAGAGATATGAAATGGCTATGAATGGCTTTTAAAAAAGAGTCGCCATTTTTCGTGAACTTTCCTATATAAAATACATTGCAGAGCTGTCTATTATTCTTTCCTATCTAAAAGATCAAATAATTCAAATTTTGTGATGGGTAAAACAACACCAGAAAAACAACACCAGAACACTAGTTCCATGATATTTTCGAGGTCTGTAAATTCTTGACTGACTCATGGTTAACTGAATAATATTTACTTCACATACACATACATGCTCATCCACCCACCCATGCACACACAAACATCACACAGTGCACACATATACAGCCTCCCCAACACACACATCATACACACACACACACACACACAGACTTATTTTTAAAAGTTTTTTTAATTAAACAACAGGTATGTTTAAAGAATAGACAAGATTAATCGAGATGTTCCTCTTGAATGAACTGGATCAAAACATGTTAAAGAGGCTATGAAATTAGTCCACACTTTAAATATCTATCAAAGGAATAATAGCTATTATTATTAACACTGTTAAATGTTCATATGCATTATCTCATCTAATGCCATAGTATGCCACTGTGGAAGGTTATTTTCCCCATTATTTTCCACTATATAGGTGGAAAACTGAAACTCTGACAGGTTAGATTTTGCCAACAATCAGACATAGAGTCGAGATTCAAACCTCAGTGTCGTGATCCAATACTCCATGTACTTATCCTCTATATTCTTTAAATATGCTTAATCATTCATAAAAGTTGTCAGAAATTTTTGTAATTATTTTTAGATGTGTTTTAAGTTGCATCAGCTGTATATTTTGTCCCTAAAAGTGATATATAAATATAAGGTCATGGAAAGACTTAAAATTCTTTAAAGGTCATTAAGAGACCTCGTGTAAGTTCTAGTCTGTCTAGTTCCCTATAACATATGTCGACATTCATCTTTTCAATATTTGTTATTGTTGCAAGGGTTTTTTTTTCCCCTCCGATTTCACAGTATCATTTATAGAAATGGTTTAAACATTGTTTTTCCTGAAAAATATCACTTAAATAATCAAATAACTTGTCTAAAGAAAGAAAAAAAATGGAGGACTTGGAATTTCCTTGGAGCCTTCAAATCTTTCTAAAAATACATTGAATCCATATTTAAAAAAAAAAATTCTGGAATCCTTTCCCAGTGTTATGTGGCTTTTATTTTATTTTTTTTTAAGTCATCAGGGAATTAACATTTACTGTCTTGCAGCAATCCTTTCTTCAGTTAGCTCTATCAATAGTTAATTATCTGAGCCTTTCAGTGTCTTACATCAGGAAGAAGTATGATTCAGAACAAATCACTTTTATAAATAATCTTTTATAGTAAAAAATACACTCATATGTTTAAAGTTATTTTGAATATAATTTTTTATTAAGATATAATCCCTATAATGTACAATTTAATGTGTATGATATTATATTCACAGAGCCTGCATCTATCATCACAATCAATTTTTATATTTTAATTATCCCAAAAAAGAAATCTGTACCATTTAGTACTTAGTTCCCAAGCCCCTTTCTGGCGCCCTCCCCAGCCCATAGCAATCACTGATGTACCTTCTGTCTCTACATATTTGTGCAGTGTGAACATTTCATGTAATGGGCTCTTACGATATGTGGTCCTTTGTTGCTGATTTCTTTCACTTAACATAACATTTTCAAATTTCATCCACTATGTAACGTGTATCACTACTTTATTTCTTCTTATTACAAAGGATATTACATGGTATGCATTTATCAAACTTTATTTGTCCTTCCATCAGTTGATGGATATTTGACTTGCTTCCAGTTTTGGCCATTATTAATATGCTCCTTTGAATATCTATGAACAAATTTTTGTGTAGATATATATATTTTTCATTTCTTTTGGGTGTATTTGCAGGTGTGAAAGAGCTAAATCATATGGTAACTGTTTAACCATTTAACAAACTGTTGCACAATTTTCCAAAGTTGGTCACATCATTTTTTGTCCCTCTACTTTCTTTTTTTAGTCCCATCAGTTTTCATTTGGTTTTTTAATTCATTCATATTGAATTTTTATTGTTTGGTTGAATTTACTTAGGCCATTTTAATTTTTGTTTCTTATATGTCTAATGCTCTTTTTGTTTCTAATTTTCCCTTAAATTCTTTCCTCTGCATTGTGATTTTTCTTCTAGTTTCTCATTTAAATTCCTTTAATTACTTTTTTCACTTTTTTGGTTATTTTCTTAATTGTTGCTCTGAAATTTACTATGTATACCTAGCATACCAGAATGTGCTTCAAATGTATAATCCCAGAGATATACAAATATTACTCCATTCAGAGTCTACTTCTCCCTTTTTTATGCTATTATTGTTATACATATTACATCTACATATGTTAGAAACCCAACAGCTCTGTTATAAGTAGTGTTTATACATTTTATGTCTATTAAACAAGCTGAGAAAAGACAGTAGAGCCAAAATATATTCATAGAGTTGGTTTTATTTATATTCTTACTATTTCTGGTCCTCTTCATTTGTTCTTTGGGCTCACGTTATCCTCGGGAGTCTTTTCTTTCCTCCAGTACAATTCTGTTCTCCCTCCCCTCCTTTGTATCATTACAGTCAAATAAATTATATCTCTATATATTATAAGCCCCAAAATACAATTATATACATATTATTTTGTACAATTCCATTTTAAATCATTTATGGGAAAAAAAACTCCACAATTATACTGTATTTTAAAATTACATAATTATATAAATTACTTGATGTAGGTATTGAAGAGCTCCCTTTCTTGTAAGGTGAGTTGGCTTGCAATAAGTTCTTTTAATTGTTTGAATCTGAGAATGTACTTAATTCACCTTCATTTTGAAAGATAGCTTTGCTGGATACAGAATTCTTGGTTGACAGTTTTCCCATCCTTCTCAGCCCCTTGAATATCTATCTCACTACCTCTAGACTCCATTGTTTCTAAAGAGAAGTCAACTGTTAATCTCCTTTATATGTGATTAGTCTTTTTTCTCTTGAGGATTCTCTCTTTTTTTTGGTATTTCAGCATTTTTACTATGATGTGTCTCAGAAAGGATCTCTTTGCTTTTAAATTAGAGTTAGCTGAGCTTGGGTGTGTAGATTCACCCTTTTAGCAATTTAGGGAAGTTTTCAGTCATTATTTCATCGATTTGTTTTTAAATTTTATTTATTTATGATAGTCACAGAGAGAGAGAGAGAGAGGCAGAGACACAGGCAGAGGGAGAAGCAGGCTCCATGCACCGGGAGCCCGACGTGGATTCGATCCCGGGTCTCCAGGATCGCGCCCTGGGCCAAAGGCAGGCGCTAAACTGCTGCGCCACCCAGGGATCCCCCATCAAATTTTTTTTCTGATATTTTTTTCTCTTCTTCTAATACTCCCATTATGCATATGTTAGTGTGCTTAAAAGTGTACAATATTGTTCAGGCTCTAATGGTTTCCCTTTATTCAAAAATCTCTGTTTTTCAGAGTGCATAATGTCTATTGACCTACCTTTTAATTTGCCAGTTTGTTCTTCTGTCAGTGCAAGTATTATGTGAATCCCCCTCATTTTGGTTACTGGTCATTTCATTCCCATAATTTCCAGGTTTCTTTTGCATAATTTCTATCTCTCTGTTGATATTCTCTATTTGACTTCACATTGTTTCCATGCTTTCTTTATATCTTGAATTCCTGTAGCTCTTTGAACACATAATGTTTACTGTGGTGTCACTGTCTACTAAATCTGACATCTGGTTTCTCTCATTGGCAGTTCCTGTTGACTGCTTTTATCCTGTACATTGTTTACACGTTCAGTTTTCTTACACACCTCATAATTTTTTGTCGTCAAAAGGTGTATATTTTAAGTATTATATTTTAGCAACTCTGGATACTGACACCTTCGCCCTTCCCATTTCCAGAGCTTGTTGTCATTGTTTGCTTAGTGGTTTTTGTATGTGTATGTGACTCATGTAGATTGTTTAGTGATGTGTGTTTGCTCTGTAGCCTGTAGCCTCAAATCTCTGTGTCACTTTTCATAGTTGCTATCTTAGACATATGCACAGTCACGCTGGGATGGTAATCTTTGTTTTGCTCTCTTACCCTGATTTATCTGTTAAGCCTTTTACTTGATTTGATAGTACACCACCTGTTAGGCTCCCCTAATTATGGACTGACTGCTCTACTGTTGGTTACAGTGACTTGGGACTATCTGATTTTTTGAGCTGTCTGATCCAATTAAATTCAGGCAGGAATAAATTTTGGGGTCAGTCTTTGAGCTTAGTTCTGACCTCAGTAGTTTACTTCCTGGATCTCTATTTTCCTTGTTTTCTCAGGTGAATTAATTGGACTATGGTTTAACTTGCTGCTCTTAATTAAGAGGAGGTATTGTTTTTAAGAGCACTCATAGGCTCGAAATTTGCTCACAGTTTGCTTCAAATAATGTCAGTATTTTGGAGGAGAGCTCAGAGCTCCTTTTTCTTATGTACTATTTCGAACCATGAACAAACCCTAAGCCACTACTCTAGGCGCTGGGTAAGATGGTAGCATATATATATATACACACACACACACTTGGTAGGGTCATTTTAGAACCTTTGACCTAATAGTAACATGAGAAAAGGATGACGGGGGTGCCCGTTTGCTGCACTTACAGGTAAGGACGAGGTAGAGAAAGGGATGCGTGACTTGGCTGCACCTGCCAGGAACTTAGCCTCTTCAACCTAGAGTTGTGTGGGGGGAAGAAGTGCTATAGCCTGTTCCTCCAAGTAAGATCTTGTAAGCCTTGACTAAGGGTTTAGGAAAGAGGGACCCCTGTCTTCTTGGCTGCCTCTACCCAGGGTAGAGCTACAATCAAGCTGAGCTGGGGAGTAAGCTACCACAGATTCTCACTATTCTTACCAGATGAATTAGATGCTAATAGATATCCTTGAAAAGAAGTTTCTTCATTTACTATATGCTCTCAAAACAATTCCCAGATTCTTTATTTCTTTGTAAAAATAATTTTCACTGGTTATGGTTGTTTCATTGGCAGTAGGTTGGTGGAGTTCTTCATATTTCATGATCTCAGAGGTCAGCTTTCCAATATTGAGCTTTTAGCAATATGCAAATTATCAAGTACATACTGTGGATAGTTTATTGACAACTGTCAATTTTCTCAGTGCAGTTAGGCTCATTTTACAAATAAGAAATTTGAACTAAGAAGAAAAGGAAGACAATATATGTAAGAATAGTGAGGTAGAAGGAGCCATACTTGAACTTTGATGTATCTGTCTCCAAATTGTGTTCTTGCCATTGTTCAAAATGCTGTGAAAGCTAGAGCATTTTGTGGTGCATGCTTAAAATAAGTGCAAAAAAAAAAAAAAAACAAAATGGAATAGTCAAGACAAGCCTAAAGAGCACAAAAGCCTATCTGAAAGTGTCCCCAGTGGCCGAGTTGGGATTAAAAAAGAAGCCTAGAAAAAAAAAAATAAATAAAAAAAAAAAATAAAAAAATAAAAAAAAAGAAGCCTAGGAAATAAGCGATACTAGTATTGCATTATTAGCCAGGGAATAAAATACATATCTATGAGTCCATAATGACATAACTAATGAAACAACTAAGTAACTAAAATAAATGGAGAAGAAAAATAATCCTTCTTGCCAAAAAATTACAACTGATATATTTTCTTAAATGAAGAAATATAAAATCATAGCAATATAACGTAACAAAATTTGATAATTTTATTTAAAAAGTAATTTCATAAAACTACACTACTGCTATAAATTCTATAGGTGAGATCCAGTGACGAATGCTAAAGTGACGAGGCAGGGTTATAAGCAAAAGTGGTGTATCTTCATAGTCTCAAATTTCTCTCACAAAGTATTTAGTAATTAGAGAAGAAGAAAGTCATTGTACATCAACCTTTCTGGCAGATTCCACCTTAATCAAAAAAATCAAGCTTAACATCATTAGGAATCTGTATAAATATCAGTATTAAGTGCCCCCATATAAAAATACATCATTGCCTCTTTGGTGCTTTTGAGACAAATACATAAACTCAATCTAATTATAAGAAAACATCAGACAAACTGAATTTCAGGGACATGTATACAGTAACTGACTAGTATTCTTCACAAGTGCCAAGATCATAGGAGACAGGGAAAGAGTGAGAAAACATCACAGATCGGAGAGGACAAAAGAGACATGATCAAATGCAACATAGGTTCCTAAATCAGATACTGGAAGAGAAAAAAAGAACATGAGTAAAAAAATTAGTAAAATCCAAACACATTTATTTCAATTAATAGTATCATGCCAAGGTTCCTTTCTTAGTTTTGACAATTGTTCTGTGGTTATATATAAAGAGTTAACATTAGAGGAAGCTTAGATGAAAGTTGTACTATTTTTGCAACTCTTTCCTAAGTCTAAATCTTTCTCCATTTTTCTGTTATTTTTTTTCTTTTCTAATGTAATGGCTTAGGCTTATATATTTCAGTACTGCTCCATCCTCAGGAAATTATTTTATTTCATAGATCTGAGAATAATGCACACAATTCATCATTAAAGTTGTATGTCAAATGCTGCAGAAGCACAGAAAGAAGAGGAAAGTTAATCTGGGTTGCAATGAGCATCTGAGAATGGCATTAAGGAAGGTCCTATGCAGGAGGTGACTTTGAGAACTGGAAAGTAGGTAGGTTCTCACTGGATAGAGAAAAAAGGGAGGGTTGAAAATAGCATTGGCATATACTTCAAGATCTGAAGGCACATGAATCAATGAGAAATTGAGTATTTCTGTGAAATGAAGTGTATAGAGGATTCATACACAAAGTCAGGAAAGATGATTGGGATCAAATCATGAACAATGTCAAAACCCTAGAATACAGGCTGGGACTTGAGGTATAGTAAAGGTAGTCATTTGAGATTATTTAGGTAGTAGAAAGTACCAAGCAATTATAGTAATAAGTACACATCCACGAATGCTGCTTTTATTTGCTGAAAGTTGCAGATAATCTCTATGCTTTTAAAACATGTCAGTCAAAATGCAATTATCGTCTCTAGTTTTTGTTTGTTTCTTTTGGGACAATTGTGTGTATCAATTGATTTTATATTCATGGTTTATAAGTGGGTGGGCATTTTTTTCACCAATTCCTTTCAATCTCATGTTGAAATAGAGCATTGAGGCCAAATTTGGAAGGACCTTACAATTTTGATGGTCTTTTAGGGAATTATACTGTTTCTGATAGTTTGTGGCCATTTAAAAATGTACCTTTACCAACTTTTTCCGAGGTGTTTTTCTCTACCTTCCATTTTGTTGTTGTTGTTGTTGAATATATGTATGATCATCTTAAACATCATCCTCAAGAAAGCATTATTTTTGGTTCATCAGGATTAATCAATCTTTTGCAAACCCACCTATGTCTCCTGTTCTATGAACTCAATAGGAGTAGATGGCAAATGGCTTTTGGAAAAATAATGCCCTCAAGGCTTTTTTCCATTAACTTCCTTATTTTTCTTCTAGTTTATTTCAGTTTTGTGATGATGATGATGTTTCATCCTTTATTTACTCATCAGCTATCTAAAGAAGACCTACAACTTTTCAGGCCCTCTACTGGTGGCTGTGGAACAAGGTGAGTAAATGATTTAGCTGTTCTATTCAAGGTCCTTACAGTTCAATATGCACCACATGGGCGAAAATATATAAAATCGAATGGTTCTTAAAAATGGGAATTTCTTACTTCTATCCCTCTTATCCTTCAATTTTGTTTTCCAGTGCCTCTCACTGAGGGAGTGCTGATCAGGTTCCTGATGCCTACAAAGACCATTTCTATAAAGCTTTCTTGGAACCACTCTATCATATGCTAATTTCTACCAGTTACACATTTTTTGCACTTACATTTCTCTCCTGTTTTCATTGTTCTTTGTATTAGCTATCTCAAGCAGATAATAAGTTCCTAGAAAATGGAGATGTATCTTCTTTTTTTTTTTTTCCTCCCTTTTCATCCCATGTCCCGAGTTCCTAATACACTGCTGGGCACTTCATTGGATGCAGAAAATGCTGATTGATTTGCTATCTTACAGTAACCATATACTTGATTTTCTAGATAAGTAGTTATTTCGGTTGCTGGTTTTTGTAGCTTCCAAAATACAGAAGATATTAATCTGAATTTCAACTAGAGAGCAATGAGATAATATTCTTATTTATGTACAATGGAGACAGATTCCATTCCCAGGATATTGAATCAATAAGTCATCAAGTGGTTGTTAGGGTAAAACCTGTCTCCTTCCAAAGTATTATTGGTAGCTTACAATAATGAACATATAATTCATAAATAGGAGAATACATAAATTGAAACATATTCATACAATACAGTGTAATACAGCAATGAAGATGCATGAATTAGCTCCAAGTATTCATAAACACTGCTGGGTCTTTAAAATATAACATTGAGTGAAACACAAAAGTACTATGAAGATAAACTCTATAAGATAGCATTTATATAAATTGCAAAAAACATACAATGAAATATATATTGTTTATGGAAATGTATAGTAAATATCAGAAACAGGTATTAAAAGCATTAAGATATGAATGGGAGTATACACAGCAATTTCTTGATATTAAATACAATTAGAGAGAAAGGAAAATGAGATGTACATGGAGGGGTGTTAAATTCTGTTTGTAGCATATAATTACTTTTTTTAAAAAAGGGAGACAAATACACGAAATATGATTGTTAAATCATTTGTACAATGGACATATGTTATATTATTATTTGCATTCCTGGATATTTAAAATAGTCTACTTAAAAAAGGATGTGTATCCATTGATATATATATATATATATAAATGCAACTATATATATGCATGTACATATAAATGTATTAATACATTAAACATGCACGTACATGTAAAATAAAAGTATTTTAAGCTGACATAAAAGCATTAATAGTGTACAAAATTCTTTTATTTTTATTTTTTAAAAGATTTTATTTATTCCTGAGAGACACACAGAGGGAGAGAGAGGCAGAGACACAGGCAGAGGGAGAAGCAGGTTCCCTGCAGGGAGCCCGACGTGGGACTCGATCCCAGGACCCCAGGGTCACGCCCTTGGCTGAAGGCAGATGCCCCACCACCGAGCCACCCAGATGTCTCAAAGTTCTTTTAAGATGAAAGTACGAAGCAAAGCGTTCTTTTTTTTTTTTTTTTTTTTTTTTGAAGCAAAGCGTTCTGATGGCATAGTTCATTTTAAATGGGCAATAGCAAATGTTACCCAAGATCCAAATAGAACCTTCTGAAAGTACACTTGGTAGATTCACAAAAACTGTCTCCTAAGGCAAATGCAGGAATTGGAGATACTCTCCTTCAGTAGTACAAGTACCATGGCCAACACTATTCCCCAGTGAACAGTGAGTGTCTGGCACACATGACTGGGAAATGCACAGTGCTGTTACACGCCCTAGACCGACTGTGCGTTTGACTGTACCATGTTTGCTTGTGCCTGGGAGAGCCCCAAAGTGCCTACAAGAAATCACCCCATGATAGCTCTACGGTCTCTTCCTGTTAGGGTATGTGGGAATCAGAAATCCTTATATGAAGAAGTGTTGTCTAGAAAGAAAATATTAGTGTGGCTTGCGGAAGTAATAAAGGCAATAAAACGATGCTTCTTATACTTTGTTCATATTTTTGGGTGCTGAATAGGAAAGTGAAGAGGGCAACATGGCATTAGGAAGCCAGCTGATCCTGTATATGGGAGTGTTGTGGGTCTCTTTCACACTGTTGTGGAGATGGTTGTGGGTCTCTTTCACACTGTTCTAGCCAGAGAATAAACAAAAAGCATTCTCATTAACTGACTTTTTTCTATCTTAGCCACCATTTTAGTTTTGATTTACATTTTCCTAATGACAAATGATATCCGAGATATTTCACGTGCTTGCTACTTGCTAGCCATTCGTCTATCTCCTCCAGCTAAGTGTCTCTTTAAGTTCTTTGGCTGTTTTTACTTGACATGTGTATTTGTTGTTGTTGAGTTATTCTCTATAAATTCTTCATGGGAGAGTCTTACTAGATATAGGATTTGTAAATATGTTCTCCTATTTTAGGAACTGTCCTTTCACTTTCTTGATAATGTGTTTTGAAGCTCTGAAGGTTTTCTTTGGCTATCATTTCTTCCGATATTATTTCTTCTCCCTTTTCCCTTTTCTGGGAATCTCATCATTCATGTGTTGTTCTGCTTTATGGCATCTGATGTTTCCTATAAGCTCTGTTCATTTTTCTTCATTCTTTCAAATTTCTGACTCCCAGAATGAATAATTCAAACTGCCCCATCCTAAAGTTCACCGATCCTTTCTTATGCCTGTTCTAACCAACTGTGGAATCCTTTTAGTGAATTTTTATTCCATCCCCTGTCCTTTTCCACTCTGGAAATTCTCTTTGATTCCTTGTTATGATTTTGTTCTCTTTGATATTCTCATTTTATTCACACATAGTTGCTCTTGCTTCATTTGGTTTTGGCTCTTTCAATACATTTAAGACAATTGATTCAGCTTTGTCTTAAATCCAATGTTTCAACTTTCTCCAGCAAGTTTTCCATCAATTCATTCTTTCTTCTAGAGGGGCCATAGTTTCTTGTTTCATTGTATACTGGGCAGGTTTTGATTGAAAACAGGATGTTCGAATATTAGAAAGTGGTTACTCTGGAAATCAGATTCTTTCTCTTCTCTAGGTTCTGCTGGGTTTTTTGATTGTTGAAGGCTACTGGTGTACACGTGCTTAGTGATTTTCTAATACTTTTGCAAAAGCTGTATTTTGTCATGGGTGGTGGCTGAAATATCTTTCCCTTTAGCTTATGTTCAATTAGTGTTTTCATATAGACCTCCTGCAATGTTAGGGGATATAAACATGAAATAAAACAACAATGACAAAAGCCACTCTTCCACAGTGCACAGAGGCGCATTACGCCGGGACAGTCCTTAAACATCTGGCCAGGCCATTTACAAATCTGCGTCAGCCTTTACTCCCTGCTTGTAGTGAACCAGAAACTAGCCAGAGTGAAAGCTTCCTATCTCCTCAGATCCTTCCTGAGGGTGTGTTTTGTCCTGGGTATGTGTGTGGCTTTCTAAATTCCTCATTATATACACTTAAAAAAAATTATTCATGAGAGACACAGAGAGAGAGGCAGAGACACAGGCAGAGGGAGAAGCAGGCTCCTCTCAGGAAGCCTGATGTCGAACTCGATCCCAGGACCCCAGGATCACACACTGACATGAAGGCAGACGCTCAATGGCTCGACAGCTGAGCCACCCAGGCGTCCCTCTACAGACACTTTGGAGTGTCCTAAAACTTAAAGAAATTCTCTCTCCAAATTCTCCTCCATGCTTTATGAGGTCTATCATATGCCTCAACCATCATCTTTTGCCACAGGAAGTTGTGGGTTTTTCATGCACCTTACAGTATTTTTTGAGCAATGCTTGCTGTTTTCCACTCCGAGTTCTGAGTAAGACAAAGAGACACCAGAACTTGACTCTTTCAGGTAAACTCCAGATAGATTATAATTGACACAGATAATATTTTGCATATAATTCTGCTCCGCATTCTCTGGAAACATGGACCAGAGTCCCACACTGAGGGACTACATAGGCTGTAGTCTGTAAGACTGATGCTGAGAGGAGGGAATGGAGCAAGGCAAGGAAAAATGCCTCAAAACTTTTCTACCATTTCTAATTTGCATTTTTAAAATTCAGCATTCTCTTGGTTGTTGTAAACATCTGACTGCTTTTCAGAATTCATACAAATTTGGTTCTGTTTTTCAATATTTCTGTGGAGTGATGTGTGCTTAAAGCTATATGCTTTGATTATTAAGTTACTTATTTATACATTTTTGATTAACCATAGTTTACAAACAAAAGAGAGGTCACTTTCCTTATGTCTTAACACATGCTAAATAAGAGTTCCCTACCAAAACTAGGTCTATCTGACAGTAGTAAATTTTTGTCCATGCATAAATTGCCCTCATATCATTCTGCAGACTGTTTGTTTTTATCTTTTTTTTTCATTCAACACAAATTTACTGATTAAACATTAACTGTATGTCAGGCAGTTTAACAGTGTTGATGATAAAAGGATGGACAAGTTTGATCTTTATCCTCAAGAAGTATATAATCTGTCTCAGAGTGCTGTCCCAACAACATTTGTAGGGTTATTGGCAGTGTAGGGTTATACTACAGTGTAGGTAAAATAAGGTGAGGACAAGATTCTATGTTGGAAAGGCTTTTCTTTTTCTTTTTTATCCCCCTTATTTTTCTTTTTCTTTTTTCTTTTTTTTTTTTTTTTAGCTACAAGAATAACAGGTACATGAAATAGCAAACTACAAGAAAGAAGAAAAACTTATGTGTATGTGTACCTATGTTGGCCTGTGAACATAAATATTGTGAGTAAAGGCTACTATGTCATTTTTAGTTTTTGGTCTCTACTTTGCTTCACACTTAATTTCAAACTCCCCAAATATTTTAGCACTCAGAGATATGTTTCTCATGATTACAATATTAAAAGGATTAAGAAAGCATTGATCATCAAAAACTGTAGCTGATAAATTGCCCTCTTCTATAAAATTTCTCTAAAGTAGTGAATAAGTTCACCATACTTAAAAAACACCAGTGATTTTTGGCCTCTAGCTTTGAGAATAAGTTCCATAAAAAAGAAATGAAAGATTCTTCAAGTACCAATAATAAAAATGTATATACTAACTGCAATTTGGTTTACACGTTGACATGTATCTGGGTAATTCATTATTTTTATTTATAAATCACTCATATATGGTATATCCAGACTCATAATAAAAAATATTCAGTAAAATCATACACTGGCTCCACATTTAAAAATGAATTTGGGCCCTAAATTAACTTTTGACTGATAGTTATATGCAGGGAAATGCATCTATAAAAACAAAGACAAGAGTAGTCTATAATTTAAATTGGCATATTGATGAGCTCTGTAGATGAATTTGATACATAGTGAGCAAGAATAAAATTATATATGCAAATATAACATTGCAGGTGTTGCATTTCCTGATGAGAATATATTATAGGAATACAAGGTTGGCTATAGAGTATAGGGTACACCTGTTATTCACCAAGATTTTTATATTTCCTTCCATGAAATTACTCATGTAGAATGAGTATGTGTATGTATTGGACTGATTTTAAGAGTACCTTAAAGAGAAGAAGAATTGTATGTCAAAAGATGCTTCCAGCTGCAAAGTGCTATGTTTAAAACAACAGAGCCTACATTTGCAACCAAGAAGCTCAGCTTTGGGTCATATTTCTGGGATGTTTAAGCCATAGGACTTTGCAAGTGGCATAATCCTCTGATCTGCAATTATAGAGCGGGCAATCTAATAACCACTTCTTCCGATTGTAACAAACATGAAATGAGATCAATCGCAAAGTGTTTTCTAAGTAGTAAATCATATAATTATGAAAGAATTATAAGAAGTAAGTTTTTAGAGTTGTGTCTTAAATAAACATATACATTTTATTTTTTTTTATTTTTTATTTTTTAAAGATTTTATTTATTTATTCATGATAGTCACAGAGAGAGAGAGAGAGAGAGGCAGAGACACAGGCAGAGGGAGAAGCAGGCTCCATGCACCGGGAGCCCGACGTGGGATTCGATCCCGGGTCTCCAGGATCACGCCCCGGGCCAAAGGCAGGCGCCAAACCGCTGCGCCACCCAGGGATCCCTAAACATATACATTTTAATTCTGCCTTTTACATGGAACATTTCAAGGACGGAAAGTTTCCTTTCTCTTGGCTTTGTCCTTTCCAATCATTTCCATGATTCAAGGTCCAGTGTACGTTTATAATACTCTAGAAATCCCTTTTCAGTTATTCTCAGCAGATATTGACCCTGACACTATGGAGATGTGTATACACACACACACACACACACACACGCACACACACACACACATATATAATCCTAAAGCCTCAAGGTACATGGAAAGGTATCTTAAGTTCAACCTATCCATTTTGCCAGTAATAACTCTGAATTCCAAAGCAATGAGTGTTTGTCGTATTTATCCTATGTTACCAAACGTTTCCCATAGCCATACATACATTTGTACCTGCTGTTGGTTGTGTCGGGTGACCAGGCTATAATAAGAGACATAACAGAGATAAAACATATCTGCCCATTGTCAATTACTGAGAAAACTACATCAATGATAATCTCTGGCATGGAATGAGAAGAATAAATGGAAGGCATGAGAGAGACATTTAGGAATAAAGATTCAGTTCCAGAGTAAATGGAGCAGGAGCAAAACCACTGAAGTTGCTGATAGGTCAACCTGGAATCCAATCTGTGTCTCCTGCTCACTAACTATGAAGTCGTAGGTGAGTCTGGTCACCATCTAACTTGTAAGTCAGTTATATTGATAATATAATAATCCTATATAATCCTAGATGAGTTTTGGTTTTACTAGTTAGTGAATTGGTTTGGCAGTGGTTGGCATAGAAAGGTACTTAAAAGTTCATCAGAAATGCTTGAGAACCTCAATTACCTGCTTTGGAACAAATAATTATTTTCTTGCAAGATTCCGTTCATATCCATGACTAATCTTTTTTTTTTTTTTTTTTAGGATTTTATTTATTCATGAGAGACACACAGAGAGAGGCGGAGACACAGACAGAGGGAGAACCAGGCTCCCTGTAGGGAGCCCAATGTGGGACTAGATCCCGGGACCCCAGGGTCACACTCTGAGCCAAAGGCAGATAGATGCTCAACCACTGAGCCACCCAGGCATCCCTATCCACGACTAATCTAATCACAAGTCCATCCATTTTCATCTCCAAAATATATCTCAGAGGCACCCATTCCACTCTCCATCTATTAATCCTGCCCTCATCTAACCTAGCATCAGAACTTATAGGAAAGTTTTCAATATATTCTGATTCTATTTTAATACTGTTCAAACTATTTCCCGCAAAAACAGTTGGGAAATACTGTTTCCTCCCTGCTTCCACCCCCTTCTCCCTCTCTCCTTCCATCCTTACACCCCACCTCCCTTTTCTTCTCTTCCTTTGTTCTAAAACATCTGTTCGATCATGCTACTCCCTTCACTACACATTGCATTCACAACACAAAATAGAGACTGTCTATGAGGGTCTCTCATGTCCTGCAAGATCCGGACCCTGATGTCAAGTTTACTTCATGTCATTCTCTATGTGGACTTTCTTTTAGTTCTTTCATAGCCTGGGCACCTATTGACCTCTCATTCACTCTCCAACAGACCTTCTGTCTAAAGGAAAGTACTTCAGGGAATCATTCTCGTCACTGTAACCATATACTCCTTTTGTCCTTCACCATTTTTCTCCTTCACTGTGCCCTATCTATTTCCTTTGCAGCATGTCACCTAAATTGTAATTCTATGTGCATTTAGGGGGCTACTCGTTCATTGTTTGCTTCTTATATTAGATTGGCAGCTGTGAGAGGGTAGGGACATTGCTTCAGTCATTAAGGTATTCTCAGTATCTGGGATAATGCCTACTAGACTCATGAAGGATGTTCTCTAATGCTGATTCTTACGACTGGATTCAGATTCAACAAAAATAGAGTTAGAAAGGGGCTGCAAAAGTTGAGTTGTCCACGTCTGTATAGATAACTTCAGATTAAAATTTGAGTGACTTTTGACTTTTAAGAAGTACTGCATGAAGAGATACTAAAGGTAAAATGAACAAACATTCTTCACGACTTACAAAGAAATAAAGAATAAGTATTTATTTGGCTGGTATGATCATATCATTGCCTTGATTCTCCTCTTTTTGTGGCTTGACTACAGGTATGGCTACCCAATAAAATGGTTGGGTGTGCCAACACTATCCCACCAGTGATGTCTCCTGTTTCTCACCAAAGGATTTTGCCTTCATAGAATCACAACAGTTCAAGGATATTTCCTTCAATGAGCTTGGTCAATGCTTCTCCTACAATGAGATCACATACAAGACGATTCCTGGAGAAAGGGCTCCGTACTAGCTTTGATAGATGATTTACTTCTAATTTCTCTCATCCACTGTCATTGTCTTATAGTCTCTGATCCCTATTTTTTCCTACAAATTTCAACCTGTGGCTCCACAAACAATTAGCAACACTAAACTGACTCTTCCTTCTTTCTTTTCCTCCTCTACCAAGTGAATTGTAATGTAAAATGGCATGATTTCTTTCCTATCATCTCTATGCAGAGTTTAGCTATAGCAGGAACATATGGAATTTGGGTCTTCAGAGAATCAGTTTTTTTATTATTTGAGAATATTTGAAAACAGACAGAAAAATAAACACAGCTTTGGTGAAGCAGTCACCACAGAAACAATTGCTGCTCTCATTTATCTATTTTTATAGGGTATATTTTAGTTATAGTCAAAGATTCATATATTTATTGTGGGACCAGGGTTTGCATTTATTTTCACAGATGGCATAGGAAAATTTTCCGTTACATCCTGGTGCTAGTCACTGGATGACTAAAATGTGACTATATTTAATGATTTAAATGAAAAACAATAAAAGTGGAGTTCTCAATGTTCCTTCAAAAATTAATAAATCTCTTTGCACATAACAGATTGTCTCCTTTTGGGAAATACATTTGGTTTTGTGAAGTGTTTAACTTATAAAGAGGTTCACAACAAGACAAAATAACTTTTAATAAGAAATAGCTCCTGACATGGGGGGAGGGAGGAATCGCTTCATTTAGAATTACTTCTTTTGGCTCTTTTTGTGCAGGAAGATAAATTTGGGGATGAGAGTCAATGGCATGTACTCATTTTAGGCATCTCTAACTCAGTCTTAGCCCAGTCATCCTCCTCATGACATCTTGGGGAAGAGACACAGAAGGAAAATATCAAATCGACATACTATAATATTGCTTGGGCTTCTGCCCAAAGCCCTCATGGAGATCTCTTGTAGACTGAGCTGGAGAATGTGACGTGTTAGGCAAATCTCAGCCCTAAAGAACATCTTGTCTCCCTAAGCTGCATTTAAAAAATTTGGATGTTAGCAGCTTCTGGTTTGTACCAGGAACAGAAGACAAATGAGGTGAGAAAGCCAGGAAATGGATATAAGGGCCGTGACCCAAACAAGGCAAATTCTGGTTATTAGTTAATCTCTATCCTCACTGTAGGATAGAGTAAGACCCAGTAATAAATGTGGGCCAACTAGGACTCTAGAAAGGGAGTCAATTGTCCTTAGAAAAATAAAATAATAAAGGGAGAGGAAATAGACTCTAATGCCACACTTCTCTTGAAGCCCCTTTCTTTGAATTCTCCAAATGTAAAATATACCAAAGAGTCAAGTACCATTTTTTGTTGTTTCTGTTTTTTGTCTTGTTTCATTTTATGCAGAGAAAAAAGGTATTATTTTTTTTAAAGATTTATTAATTTTATATATACAGAGAGTGTGCACAGATGGAGGGAGAGCAGAGGGAGGAGGGGGGAAGATGATTCCTTGCTGAGTGAGGAACCTAACCCAGGGCTCCATCTCAGGACCTTGAAGTTCTGGCCCGTGCTGAAACCAAGAGTTGGGAGCTTAACCAACTGAGACATCCAGGCGTCTGTGAAACAGGGTATTTATTAAACTCTGTCCTTGCACTAGATTCAAGTAATTATTCTCTGGCTCACTACAGAGTAGAATTGGTGCTACAAGATACTTTTCCTGTGAATAGAACACAATGAATTACCCTGAAGAGCTGGTTTGGGAACAAACCATAACCTATTCATTGATAAGCAAGATGTATGCAAATGCGTTCTCACCACGTAACTAAGGTGCCTAGATGTGTGCTGGGAGGACCTCCCTGCCGGTCTGAATGCCTTCAGCTAGGAAATGAATGCTGACAGTAGTTATTCTGGGAAGTGATTAATTAAATCTCTTTCCTGGCAGTTCCATTAATATCAACACAACATGGCAGAAATATTGACATAGTGAGAAAACATTGCTCTCAACAATAGGGCTTTGTTGACAAAACAGTGAAATGTCTAGACCATTAGCAACAATTCAGGAATCCATCTTCTCCATCAATCTCATTTAGCTTACACACACACACACACACACACACACACTTTTAAAATGTGTAGCAGTTAGGCAGAGAAATGAAGTGAAATTATCATTAAATATGAATGCAGTTTACAAGACACTAGACCAGCTCATTCACATTCCTTCTCTCTCTTCACATATACGTAATTAAGAGAGGGAACAGTGTATATAGCATCTGAGGTTGATTGATAATATTTAATGCATCATCTACAGAGAATGACATCATTTACTAATGGTCTACTATGTGCCTGGCATTTCACAAATATTATTTCAAGTCCTCGCAGAAGTTTTTTGAGTTGTTGAGTTGTTTTATTGCCCTTGGTTTTCAGCAGAACAAACCATAGCTATAAGAGATTAGAGGACTTTCTAGAAGTTACACAGCTTCTAAAGCAGAGTTGAGATTTAACTTCATGTTGGTCTTATTCCAAAGTCTTTACCCTCTCCATACGGATAATCTCCCTTACTTCTTGCCCCTAGAGAACATTGCAATCTTCCCTTTCAGTTCCCTTCCATGCCTAAGCATCTGTGATCTGCTAAATAGGATTATATAATTTATGCAGTGTTGCCATTAATTCCATTAGAGATCCTGCCTAGTTGCTTATGTGACAGCTCTGCAAAGATCACTGGCATGCGAAGGAACTTTGACTTATATACATTCACATCTTGCTCTAGTAGTGTCTAGTACTTGGTCACAACTACGTGGAATGAGTGGCCATACATGTTTCCAAGGAATCACATCAAAATAAAATCAGAAGGGTACAAAGAAGCCCATCATCGTCCATTGTTATATGAATTTATGATATACTCCATTTTCTAACGTTGACTAGAAACTACCATCCTTATGACTTAAAGATTGCTCTTCCAAATAATGTTTTCCCACAAACTTGTGCTTCTCTTCCCTCCCTCCATTATATCCTCCCTTCCTTCCCTCTTACTTTCCTTCCTTCCAAAAACTTTCGTATGCAAGTACCTAGCAGTCAACTATTCAAAATTCTCACGAGAAATAGGCAATTATGTGACAGTATGATGAGTACAAAGGCAGAGGTGTGTGTAGGATAGCCTGAGAACACAGGAGACTCCTGCTGTTTGGGGGAATCAAGAACGACTACTTAGAGGAGATAATTAGTGAACTGGGTTTTGAAATATAGGAAATAATAAGGCAGGAGCTAATAGAATATTTATTTCTTGTTTTGAGAAAAGAGAGGCTTTTTTTTTTCATTTGTTTTGATTCAATTTGCCAACATATAGTTTAACACCCAGTGCTTATCCCATCAAGTGCCCTCCTCAGTGCCCATCACCCAGTCACCCCATCCCCCTGCCCACCTCCCCTTCTGCAACCCTTTGTTCGTTTCCCAGAGTCAGGAGTCTCTCATGGTTTGTCTCCCTCTCTAATTTTTCCCACTCAGTTCCCCTCCTTTCCCTTATAATCCCTTTCACTATTTCTTATATTCCCTGTATGAGTGAAACCACATGATCATTGTCCTTCTCTGATTGACTTACTTCACTCAGCATCATACCCTCCAGTTCCATCCATGTTGAAGCAAATGGTGGGTATTCATCTCTTCTGATGGCTGAGTAACATTCCATTATAGAGACTAACATGTTGTAAAGCTTTTTAAAAAAGATTTATTTATTTATTTTAGAGAGAGAGAGTAGGGGGAGGGACAGAGGGAGAGAATCTCAAGAAGACTCCCTGCTGAGCTCAAAGCCCCACACAGTCTCCATCCTAGGACCCATGAGATCATGACCCAAACTGAAACCAAGAATTGGAGGTCTAACTGACTGAGCCATCCAGGTGTTCCTGTTTAAAAGCTTTTTTAAAAAAATGTTATTTACAAATCAGTTTCATTCCAGAGCTCCAGATTCAAGGACTAAGGAGATGTCCTGGGCAGGGTTTTCTGCAGAGTGGTTCCAGTTGTTCATTTGTTTGTTGATTGGTTGGTTTTCCCAAGCCACAGACTTGAATATGGGTGCATATTTGGTATGAAAAGGTGTATTTGGCCTGCCGGAGTTCAAGCACAAGATTATAGTGTTAATTCCTACTACTTAAGGCTGGACAGCCTGAAAACAAATTCTAACATCAGGGAAAATCTCAGCAAGGGGGTATGATGTGTTTACTGGGAATGGGGAATAGCTACCATCTACGGACTGGGGAGGCCTGGGTTGGAATATCATCTGTGTCATTCACTGGTTGTGAGAGCTTGAGCAAGTTATTGAACCTCTGAGCTTCAGGTTCCCCACTTACAAAGTGATGATTAGGAGCTGACCAGCACCATTTAAAGTTTCAGTGGGAAAACATGTAAAATATTTTGCTTAAGTTCTAGTACACTATATCCAATAAATAATATGTATTACTACACTACTAATAATTGTTATGGACTATTTGTGCTGTTCTCCAACCTGGGTACATGTCAAAGCTACTGGAGTGCATTTGTAGAAATTCAGATGTCTTTTCCTAGAATCCACTTGATCACAGTATCTGCAGGAGGAATTTGGACATCTATGATTTAAAAAGTACTCTACAATGTCCTTCAACAGATGAATGGATAAAGAAGATGTGGTCTATATATACAATGGAGTATTCCAGCCATCAGAAGAGACGGATACCCACATTTGCCTCAACGTGGATGGAGCTGGAGGGTATTATGCTGAATGAAGTAAGTCAATCAGAGAAGGACAAACATCACATGGTCTCACTCATACGGGGAATATAAGAAATAGTGAAAGGGATTATAAGGGAAAAGAAGGGAACTGAGTGGGGAAAAATTAGAGAGGGAGACAAACCATGAGAGATTCCTAATTCTGGGAAACGAACAAAGGGTTGAGAAAGGGAAGGTAGGTGGGGGGATGGGGTGGCTGGATGAAAGGCACTGAGGGGGGCACTTGACAGGATGATCACTGGGTGTTGGCAAGTTGAATTTAAATTTTAAAAATGTAAAAAAAAAAAAAAAAAGTCAACCAGGGGGTAAAAAAAGTACTTTAGACAATTTCTGTATAGAACTAGGTTACTGTTGGAATATAAAAATGACCTCTTAAGACTCCATCACACAGTAGCTCTGAAAGAGTCTGTGGCCGGCAAGTAGACATACTTTCTGCAGTTGCTAGAAATAATAAAGAAGGAAGGCTTATTCAGTGTTTCTAAAATTCCTTGCCTAATTATTTGTTTCTTACAACTTACTGAAAAAATTAGATAAGTTATAGATTTATAGCTATTATTTTTAAGCACTACCTACGTGCTTTGCATGGAGATACCATTCTATTTACAAAACAAGTCAATACAAGTCAAGTCAATACCCTACTTCATGGCCTCTTTGTTGTGGTTGAGGAAAATAATCAGAGATGTCATCGTCCTTTTCGCAAGTCACACAGATATTGAGTATAGAGTAGAGGTGGGTACAGGCTTTTTCCCACCATGCCATGCTGCCTTTGGGTGTTCTAAATGATTGTGATTATATCCCAAACCTAAAGACATTTTATATTATACTCTATCTGTGGGGCCAGACACACAGACAGACTGTGTCTGGTACATCGGGTGAAAAACCCTTAGGTAACATCTACTTGAATGGCCCCTGAAGTCCCTGAATGGCTGGTCTTTTGTTTGGGAACTCAAGAGCTGCACCCAGTTTAAACACCTGTATACAGCGCGGAGCCATCCCTTTGTGAAACATCCCTGTACCTTCTCACTCACTTCTCTATTAAATCCATTATTTAAGCATTCTTGCTTTTCTGCGTGTGCAGTTCCCCTCCACTGAGCTGCTTCTGTGTGGATTACAGGCGCAGTATCATTGTGACTCAAACCTAATTGACTTCCCTGGTAAATATTAAAGGAAGGTGGCAAATGTGACTAGTTGTCCATTCAATATGACATGAGGTGGCTAATGCCTGTGTGTAATGAGGGGAAACTCTTCTGAGCTTCAACTCTTGCTTTATGGAAAAAAAGGAGGTGAATCCTCAAGTGACTGTTGACAAGTGTATGGCAAATGTGTGCACCAAGTGAGAAGTTGAAATAAAAAGCGCTGTACGAAGTCGTTAAACATCAAGCCTGATGAATTATTCATTTAATGGCTTCAAAGTTGGACTTGGAAAAATGTAAATAAAACACACCGAAAACTTTCTCTTTTCTGGAAAACGATTTTATAGTCATGAACTAAATGCGAGGAGCACTTAAAGTGTCGAACTGCATTGTATATTTTATGTAAATTAAGAATATTGAACAAATTCCCCATTTGGTACAAAAGAGAGAAAGAAAATAGACCTCTCCTGATGATCAATGCCTCTGAGAAAATGAATTATCTTTATTTTCTCCATTATCTTTTATTGTCATTTTATATACTCTATAAAATATCGACCTGCAAGGTATTCAAATGAAATGTGATGTAATTTTTCTGATTCACGAGCCTTTTTTATATCCTTCAGGCAAGACTGCGACCTTCTCTACATCCCTGAGTACACCTCATAGGTAGACTCTGCCCTCATAATAGAAAGTACTCTAGTAATAGAGTGTATTATATTCAGGCAAATGTACTCCTTGGAGTCCAAAGGGCTGGGTTCAAATCCCAATTTTGCAATTGAATGTGCAGCTTTGGATATGTTCATTATAACGTGCAACTCAAAGTACTGCAAAGCTGAAGAGAGACAATGCACATATCGAAGTACAAGGTAGGATCATAACAAGTATTAGTTGATGAAACGGATTCTGATAAAATTCGTTCAGTGCCTGGGCCCCCACAATCCTTCTTGAATCCAGAATAACAGCTTCTTCTCAAAGCTTAATATTCATTAACCACATATTTTTTTGCACCATCTAAGGCAAGACAGAGAAAGTTATCATTCAGAAAATGATGTGACAGCCCGTAAAGAGGGCAGCATTCCAAAACCTTCCTGAAAGCCAACACATCCCAGAAACCATATCAAATGCTGAGTCTTCAGCAGAAATACCCTGATCTAGCCTAGGAGTACAATAGGATGGAGTCCATGGTCTAGTTTCCACTGATTGGAGGAAAATAAAAATAACACATATAAATGTGCAGTACAGCTTATGTTTTAAGAAAAGAAACAACAAAATTAAATCGCTCTAACCTAAGTTCCCTGAAACCACAGCTTGATACAAAAACCTTGCACACTGGCAGTTTATTTGGGAATTTATTCCAGAGTAGAGGAGTGAGCAACCGAGGCATACATTTAAGAAGGAAGAAAAAAACCCAATAAAGTGCATTACTGGTTGCTGCCCTATGTCATTACTGCTTCTTGCCTTCTGAGGAGCCTGGTGCAACTGCTCACAAGACTGACCGTGTGGCACCAAAAGGAAAGACAATTATCCATGGGTGTCCACCTATGCTGGGCTGCTCAAGGGAGTCCCAAGGCTTTACGTCCTAAACACTTCTTGCTTGCACCTACATGGATGCCACTAGAGTTCCCCTGGGCATGTCATGTGGTCCAAAGAAATTCTTGGGCGGGAAGAGAGAATTTGTCTGTCTAAAGCAAAGTGACACTTGGGTAAAACTCAAGGAGCGTGCATGGAAGCCGTTGCTTCAGCAGTGGCTGGAGTAGGAAGGGTGCAGTACAGCTTTCTCTTCAATACTCAGTGTAGCTCGCATCATTTAGCTCAGCCTCTCAGAGAGGATCCTTCAGAACTGGCAGTTGAGTATAGACGTTGAGTCTAAAGATTGAGTATAGACGTTAGTAGGACAACGTAGAAACTCCACTGCTCTGGTTGGTGCAAAAACAGTAGCTTACATCCATCACTTGCATACAGTAATCACTCCTTATCTGTGGCTTTGCGTTCCACGGTTTTAGTTACCCACAGCCAGCGGCAGCTTGGACACAATTGACACTGACGGACCAAATCATCAGAGGGTCAGTAGCAGCCTAACGCCACGCCACAGCGTCTCCGTCGTTCAACTCACTTTATCTCATCATCTCCATCATCACAGGAAGGATGCATGTGGTACAACCAGATATTTTGAAAAGGAAACCACATTCACATAAACTTTATTACAAGACATCGCTATAATTGTTCTATCTTCTCATTTGTTAATCTCTCACTGTGCTTAATTTATAAATTAAATAGGTACGTACGCATAGGAAAAAACATAGTATACATAGGACTTGGTACTACCTGTGGCTTTTCTCACATATGAGTGTATGGCATCTAAATCCTGCAGAGACTCATCTCGGAATTGGTGCTTTGGATGAACCTTTAGTGGACAACTCTATTATTCTTTGTGTACTTTTACATCATGGAGAGTATGGTGAGACCAACAGGTCATTGGTCACAGGTCTATTGTCATACATTTGCTGCCAAAAAAATCGGTCTCTTGGTCTGAGGAATTCTTGTGCAGGGAATCATGGAAACAGCTCAGGAATTTTACGAGTATTTGGAGGGTGGTGCTTCCAAAGGCACCGCAAGCAGAAAAGGCAAACTTTTATGTGAAAAATCACTGCGACTTCAATATAGAAGATTTCCAATGGAGCTAATCTGCCATCCGAGTGACTGCTGGTCCATTTAAGAAAAGGATCCTTTTTGAGGACACAGTCTTGGGTTCTGCTGCTGTGGGTTAGTTAGGCATTGGGTGTTCACAGTAGTTAGGTTGTGCATTCTGGAGAGAAGGCCATGATGTCTGGCCCATTTTCATCTTGATCCTTGCCACAACGGCCGTTCCACTGATGGGCCATTGCACTAACGCTGGTTTGGCTGAGAGAAAATGCCAGCTGATATCCATGTATCAGATCCATTTGTTAGCAGAGTGTCTCCTCTGAATCCAGTGGGATGCCTCTTTCCCAGATTTCCTTGTCCTAATCTTTCAGTCTTGGTCCTTCTGAGTCTTCTTTTAACAGGCCAAGCTTTCTCCAAGGGGGCGGGGGGTCCTCATATGTCCACACCCGAGGCTTCTTATTTCTTCACACAAAGTTGATGACCAACCATTCC
The DNA here is from genome assembly GCF_053574225.1 of Canis aureus. Taxonomy (NCBI): domain Eukaryota; kingdom Metazoa; phylum Chordata; class Mammalia; order Carnivora; family Canidae; genus Canis; species Canis aureus. The sequence continues at coordinate 3,144,166 of NC_135613.1, forward strand.
ATTCAAAGCTCGACTCACTGGGAGTATTTCCACCACTCCTCTTTGGGAACCCCTGGGTGCTTTCTGGTAAGGCAGGAGTCCATTCCGGCCTTATAGCAATTTATCACACTGTCCTGTTTATGAACAAGGCCCACGTGTTTTCCTCCACATCAGTTGATCGTCAAAACAAACAAAGACGTGTTTGTTAAGGGAGTGTTTGGGTTGTGGGACAGGCAATTATGTGACACAGGTAGGTGATGTGGAGACTGTGCTACATGTACATGTGGTTTATATACACCCCCGGAAGCAGCCTGGCCTCATGCTCAGGGTGTTTCCATTGCCTGCTGTGGAGGATTGCTGCTGCACCATTGTGACCTCATAATAAGTCTTGAAGGGAAGCTCTGAACAGATGGATCCTTGCTATCCTCCATTTACAGGCTTTCAGTCTTACAAGGCCCAAGAGCTCGTCAAAAGCTTCCTTTTATATTCCAAGGAGTTTTCTGCCCTAGATGCACGGCTTTCTCTAGGTCCCAGGAATCTCAACTGGGATTCCCCTCTTGGGGTTTTCTGTACACCACTCTCATCTGGCCTAGACAACAGTATATTATTGAATGTGCTGGGTCATGTGGCAGCACAGCTGGCACCACCATCTGGATCTACTAAAAAGCTTTCTTGCTCCAGGCCTTACTCAAAATCAGTAAGACTCTGGGTTGTGCAGCCCTGAGTGCTGAGTGAGTTCATACTTCTTCCCTGTGCCTTGGTGTCAGGGACATCCTGAGGCAGGACACAAGAGATAGTGACAAAGACCCAGGGAAGTGCTGCTGCACAGTGGTTGCCACAGCGGTGGCTGGAGAGGTGGGACCATGGAAATACGAATTGGTGTGCGATAGGTGTCTACTATAATGTGTTAATGGATATCTATCATTAGTCAATTTTTTTTTTTTTTATCATTAGTCAATTTAAATAACACTGTTAAAATTAATGCCTTTCCATCTTTTTGGTAGTAATCTGGCTTTTCACTTGTTTTTTGAAAAGAGTAAAATGCAAAAACATTGCCAATATATCACTTTTTTCTCATTTCATAATATTTGTTTTTTTTAAATTTTTATTTATTTATGATAGTCACACACAGAGAGAGAGAGAGAGAGAGAGAGAGAGGCAGAGACATAGGCAGAGGGAGAAGCAGGCTCCATGCACCGGGAGCCCGATGTGGGATTCGATCCCAGGTCTCCAGGATTGCGCCCTGGGCCAAAGGCAGGCACCAAACCACTGCGCCACCCAGGGATCCCCTCTTTTTTCTCATTTCATACACACATGTATGCACATACATCACATAAACATACACACGTCTACAAATATCAAATTAAAGTATTATATATGGAGGGGCATGTAGTCACATCGGACCATTTGAAATTAATTAATTAACTAATCAATTAATTAAACAAAGTAGGTTCCATGCCCAATGTGGGGCCCGACATGGGGCCTGAAGCCACAATACTGAGATCAGACCTGGGTTGAGATCAAGATTTAGAGGCTTAACCAGCTGAACCAACAGGTACCCTGACAATCTGATATTTAAATCTCCTATTCTGTTGACTAGTAGACCTCGGATATAAGAAACATTTCTGACCTTCAATTTCCTTATATGTAAAACAATAGATAAAACTTATATTTTACTGCAAAAAAAAAAAAAAAACATCGTGGAGCACACAGAGTCACTTCTGTGTGCACGCTTTCTGGGCTCCAGAAAGTACCCAGGAAAGCTTTGGAAACTCTGTGAACACCTTGAAATGGAATTTAAGATTTGTATGTACACCAGTGTCCAACTACATATATGAAATTTTTCCTAGGCCTCAGTTTTGATGAGATTAACAGAGAACACTCGGTTTATTTTATTACTCTACCTTCTATCTCTTTTTTCTTCCTTCCCCAATTCACCCATTTTTCTATGACTTCTTTGCTCAAAAGGTTTCCGCTGGAAGGCAGCAACTTCAAATCCCTCTCTTGTTTTTCCTTACCATAGAATTTTCTGCATATTCCATCTTATTTCCTATCCTTTTTTTTTTAAATGTTTTTGGTTTTGGTTTATTTAATTTCATTTACTTAATTATTATTTTTCCTTCAGTCACAACTCTTGCCAGGAGAACGGTTGGAGTTTCAAAAGAAAATGATAAATTTTCAGTGTGCAAAAGAATCGTAACTGTGCTTTATTTTTAGGAGATGAAGGCCGTTGTGGGGTCTGAGTGAAGGATGAATGTTTTGGAGATATCACTTCCTTGCCTTTCGGTGTGAAATATCCTAGGAAGGCAAAGTTGATTCAAAACTTCTAACATTCCACAGCAGTTACAGTTTGCAAAATTATCCTTGAGCCTTTTCATCTGAAACAATAATCAGCCTTCCAAGAATAATTTTCATCGGTTGGTCTTCATTGCAACATAGTATATTTCAGATGAAAAATGTATTTTGCAGCACAATCAAAATGATAATTTTTTTCCCCAACGTGCCTTTTGAAGTAGCCTTTGTCACAGAAGACAAGAGCATATAAAAACCGCATTGTGCAAACTGCTGCTGGTCAAGATTCTATTGAGAAACAGCATTCATTCTTCTGGGTATTTTATATTTGTTCTCCTCGTATTCCTATATATCCATGCCCTTCATGGATTCCAATGGGCACCCAAATATATGCAATGGAATTCTAGTGTAATAATTTAATTATTTTCATACAGCATTTGAATTTATTTTCATAGATTTTAAAAAGTAGAGCAAATAGAGTAAGGAAGGTCTAGGAGTTGATTTTGATTTTCTGTGAAAACAACATAATATTTAGAGTTACTGATGTCAAGATGTAACGCCTTGGGCAAGATATTTCAACATTAGGCCCGGTTTTCTCACTGCTTAAATTGGGGTATTCATATCTCCTTCAGATTTTTGTTTGTCTGTTTTTAAAGTCTGAATGAGACAATATATGTGAAGTGATGATCACAGTTCCTGGCCCATGAGGGAAAAACCAATAACTGGCTGTTATTGTTTAATTATGTTGTTACCATCAAAACTTATAATAATACTTTTCAACCTCTCTTTCTTAAAACTAGATATTTTCAGGATTCATCATTCCAGCTAAAACTGATCACTCAAGACCCTGGCAAGGTTACTGCTTACAGGTGATGCAGGCAGGATGAACAAGGAACTGTTGCCCAATGATAAAAAGCTGATGGGACGAAGAGTGTACAGTCTGGACACTAGATATAATTAATGCAAGCAAGCACTGAAAGGTCCACATGTAGAAAAAGACGGGAAATTTAAGCTCTATGATTCCAAATGGCGGAATTTGGACCGACAATTCTAAAGAGTAGAATATCAGTTCTGGGTTTGAAAAGGGCTTTACCAGTACAGTTGTCTAGTGATGCAAATTATACAAGGGACAGTTAGTCATTCCTTTGTGCATTTCATTTGGGTCTAGAGTAGCTTTGACCCTCGGAAAATGGATCTATTACAGACAAGCAGTTGATAGGGAGAGAGATGAAGCAATATTTATTTTCTCCCCATCAGCAGACTCTCTTGAGGTCTATAGCAAGGGAGAGAATAAAAGAATTTTTGTCTCTATGTACAATTCCTGCTTGATAGGTATAAAAAACAATCATTCTACAACTCAGAAGGTTTGACTATTCATTCAGTTATTCACTATTCCACGTTCCGTCCTTGTCCCTGGATACTAAAAGGTGGGTCAGACAAGACATGGGACTTCTTCCTGAACACAGATAGAGCTGTAAACCCATAATTGCAACATGATGAAAACTTAAGAGAGATGAGCACAAAGTGCCATGTGATCTGAAAAACAAAAACAGCTATCCATGCTGGCACTTGGGATTAATTCAGGAGAGATACCAAAAGGATGGTGTTTTCTGGACAGTGTGCTAAATTATGCATAGTTTTTCTAGCAAGGCAAAAGTGGCAGGCATCAAAAGATGGCTCCACTACACAAAACTGCAGAAACATGAAAAAGAATTGGAATGTTCATGGGGCAGCCAGTAATATGGTAGCTGTGGAGCAACAGGCTTTGGGGAGTTACTATGGGAGACCATCCTACAGAGCGAGGCTGAGTCCACCCCAGGAAAGACCTTAAATAGCAAAAGCATCCTGGCGTGTGTCACGTGCTTTGAAAACGTGACATTTTACCCTGGAAGTGTGAAGATAGATCAAGGAGGTAAAGAAAGAGGGCTGTCTGGACAAAGAATTTGGGGCCTACTGAAATATTAGAGGTAATAGGTTATGAGGTGGTGGCCATGGCAGCAGGATAAGGAACAGAAAGAGAATGAGACCAGTGATCATCATGCCCTATTTGCTAAACGGTACCATTCCAACACTCAGGGAGGGAAATTGTAGATTTACAGTGAGAAGAGACAGATTAGCTGGGGCTTTGTCTCTGACTCACTGTGTTAATTGGGACTAGATGGTGCTCTGTGATCCTCTTTGGTCCCATATTCTTTATTTTTCTGACAGAGAATGCTATTATTTAACAAATATTTACTGTATTTCTTCTTGGCTCCCTGAATTTAAAAGATTAATGCAAAAGCCTTGAGTATATGACTTTTGAGTCCATGACTCAAAATTATATGTCATTTTGATCTTTTTACCATGCCTAATTTAGCTCCTTCTATTAGATTCATTAAACAGTTGTCGTCTTTAAAGGATACATTTTTCTTCTCTATCTGACCCTTCTTAAATGACTGTTAAAAAAGTGTCTTCCTTGACTCTAATGAATAAGCTACAACTATTCAATTAACAAAATATATTTAAAAACAAATCTTGGACCATTTTCAAAGCAAAAGCCTGCCGTACACAATTTCAGACCTCCACCAGGAATTAGCAACTGATGTGCTGACATAGTACATGCATATTTACTTTTGTTATCCCCCCAAATGCACTGTTGCCATGGTAACTCATGTAGTGCCGCTGCTACCAAGAGACAGAAGTTCTTGGTGGCTATAAAGGAAAAAAAATTAAAAAGAGGAAGAAACAAAGAAAAAATAATCAATGAAAATTACTTTAAATGCAAAGCCGCTTTTATGAACCACCATGAGAAGGCTGCAAATTGTCTCGGGAAAATCTAGGGAAGGGGTAACACCATCAAGGAAATCCTTCATTTCAGCCCACGGGTCCCAAGTGTCCCTTTATGAGGAAAGAAATATTGCAAAGAACCCTACTGGCTATCTGTCAAATTGTTTGAGTAGCTTCATTAATGTTCACTTTATTTTATGTTCCATGAGGGAAGAGACCTTGAATGCTCTGATTAACATTGTAGGGCCAGCACCTGGTATAATACACAATACACTATAAGCACTTTAAAAATTATGAAACAAATGAGTAAATGGATGAGAGCAAATTTGAGGCAATGCCTACAAAACAGAGTTAAAGAAGACTCTGTGGGATAAAAAAAAATCAAGACTTATTAATTTTTAACGTATATTAAAAATAATATAGGGAGTTAATAAAATGCCAAATCCTGGGCCCTTCTCCAAATGATTTTGACTTCGTAAATCTAAGATATGCCTCAGGATCCTTTAGCATATGTTTATCATGTGTTAAGGAGGAGTCTGATGGATTTGATCTAGGAACTTCCCTTTCAACATATTTGGGGAGAATATTAAATTCTAAGTTAAAGGCTTTAAATTTGCTCTATTGCTGAACAACTTTGTAGAATCATATAGAATTCCCTGGTTACGGTTCTCTTCTCAGAAAGAAATAAAATAGAATTTCAATCATTTTCAAAATAGATGCAATCTAAAGTCCCCACCGAATTTCATTTAAAATAGCTCTGACTGCAATAGGGTCTCGCCCCCACCCCTCTTTTTAACCTTTGGGTTTTCCATAAGTTTTTTTTTTTCAAAAAAATTTTCCTGCTATTGAACATAATATGACACTAATGACCTGAATTGCAAAAACAAAACAACTATGACAATTTTAGGTATATGTAAGTTTCAAACACAACAACAGCTAAGTTTCAGAAATTACATGAATGACTAATTTGATTAACGCAACTACCCTAGACCAAAATAAAATCTGTTGGAGCACCATTAGTAAACTTTCTTTACAAATTCTATTTATTGGGATCCCTGGGTGGCGCTGAGGTTTAGCGCCTGCCTTTGGCCCAGGGCACGATCCTGGAGACCCGGGATCGAATCCCACGTCGGGCTCCCGGTGCATGGAGCCTGCTTCTCCCTCTGCCTGTGTCTCTGCCAATCTTTCTCTCTGTGTGTGTCTATCATAAATAAATAAAAACTAAAAAAAAAGACAAATTCTATTTATCAAATAACTGCCAAATCAACATTTTTAGCTTTTTACACATAGAAATACAGAACAATAGATTTATTTTCAAACAGATTTCCTTTGTTTTTCCCAAGAAGAGCACCTCTTCCTTACTCTGTTACCAAAACTGCAAAAGCAAGTTGTTATTGCTGGGCCTATTGAACTATTTTTGGTAGTAGGTCAAAAGATGGAAAGGAAGCTTGATTTCTGATGTTCTTATTGACTAGAATTCAAATAAACTATATATTAAGTTAAAAAAGAAAGAAATGCAGTTGAAATTCCAGTCACTTTGTATTGCATTAATTAAAATACCATTGAAAACCCCTATCATCAGCTGTTGCTTTTGCTTGCAAAATAATTGTCCTTTTGCATCAAACTCTGCCCTCCATGTGCTCAAAGTTAAAGGTTTTGCAACTTGATCAGCTTCCAGACAAATTGGTCCAATCTCTTCTTTGTGGACTTGGTTGAGGGCCTGTTTCCTGTAACTACTGTTTTTCTATCCTTCTGCCTCCTTTCTTTGTTTCCTTTTCCTACCATCAGGGTCCTGAAGTTGCTGAACCACTATTTCCTGGTTTGGCTTATCTCGGTCATGAGCACTTCCCACTGGTCAGACACATTGCTAATGCAGCCAATGACCTCATAAACTGAATAAATCCGAAGATAAAAATGGATGTGCCAATTTAAAACAGGTCAAGCAGCAAGTGGGAATCAAGTGTGAACAGCAAGCAGATGGTGATTGCATTTCAAAGAGACTAGTACTTCCAAAATACAGAGCTGCCAACATAATTACTATATTGTATTTAAAGAAAATACATTTATAAAGATTATGAATGTAAAGCTCATTTAAAATGTAAAGCACTTAAAAAAATAAAACATAAAGCTCTTTAAGCAGCCTTTATTTTATTTTTATTTGGAAGACTTTACTTATTTATTTACTTATTTATTTACAGAGCAGGGGAGGTACAGAGGGAGAGCGGGGAAAAGAATCCCAAGCAGGCTCCACACTAAACATGGAGGCCCAATGTGTGGCTCAATCTCAGGACCCTGAGGTCATGACCTGAGACAAAAACAAGAGTCAGACATTCAACTCATTAAGCCACCCAGGCATCCCAGTAGCTCTTTTAAATGAAAAGCAGATTTTTGAAAATTTAAGTCACAGTAGATTGACCAATGAATTTCCAGAATAATTTGATATCAAGGTGTATATATACTTAATGAATGCCCCCTGTCAAATGCCAAGGTTGTACCGATTGCTCTTACACACCTAATTCCTTGTAGTTCTAAAAACCAAGAGGCAAAATAAGTAGACTGTAACCAACGGCATTCCAGATAAAAAACAAAGCTTCAGCGATTACAGACTACTTTCCAAGGTTAAAGTTACAGGGTTGGTTGAGCCATCACTCAAATTGAGTTATCTTTAGGTTATATATTCCCTCTTTCAAAAAGTAACTAAATATGACAAGATAAGAAAGTTCAGAGTGACCAGAGAATATGGTAAAGACTCATGATCAATTGCTTTTATCCCAACTTTGAAGGATGCAGTTCAATGTTAAGGAAGTATAGGTTAAAGATCATGAACAAAGATACAAAAATGGGGGCTTTTCATGTTGGTTGAATCCTGAGGACTCTGGCCAGGGAGTAAAACGTTAGTTGAAAGATCTAAGTTGGGCTGAGACAAAGGCTTTCAGAAAAATGTTACTGATGAACAGCTTTTGAGAGAAAAATCTAAATTTAATTATAAGTGTCATAATAATAATAGAGTCAATGTGGGTATTGCATGACTCATGAGTATGTTCATCCATTTGTCCATTAACTTGCTTGAGGCTTTATCCATTCTTGCTTTATATCAAAACAACTGTGACTCAGAGGGATGAATGGGACAGTGCAAGAAAATAAGCTGAGGGTGCCACTGTAGTGACAAGGGTAGTGGTATGGGTCTTTGCAGAAAGCTATGGTGACAGACATACACACAAAGAGGCACCTACTTAGATTTGGGGCACAGACAAGACTATTTTCTGACTGAGCAGAAGCTTGAAAGAGCAGCAGAAGGTGGATATATAAACAGAGGATGGGTACAGAGACAATGTACCAAGGGAAAGGAGAAGCAAATACAAACAAACAGAAATCCCACAAAGTAAACCTCTAAAGCATATCCAGATGCCCGAAGAACCCCAAGGTGTTGAGATGAATGGAACATAAGGCTATAAATGTATTTGGAGGTCATACTGAGGAACCTCTATTTTATTCTGTGAACAGTGGAGACCAAGAAACATAGGTCAATCTGAGGAGAAACCTGATCATATATTTGTTTTAGGAAGATGACTTAGGCTCATCTGGAAAATAGTTATTAGGGGCTGTGAAGGCAGGTGGGAAAATGGTGGCAATTGTGATGGGATCAGGGATGAGGAAGAAGGATAAAAGGATGTTCCTCCTAGAGATACTCTGAAAATGTGTACTTTTTTATTGTCACATTTAAGTGAAAAATAATGTGTGTGTGTGTGGGGGGGCAATTAAAAATACAATTTGATTATCTTCCCCCAAATGGTGCAACCCAATTTGTTTGTTAAACCAAATGGAGTGGATCATTGCACACCACCTCCACTCCCATCCCAATTAAATTAGAAGATCTCTTTCCTTGTTTCTGCTTCTGGAAAGATGTTTCTTTTCCCTATGGCCTGGAGGGAACTGGCCCTTCTTGAGCAGGCAAAGTGACCCTGGGCCTCTGGAGAAGCAGGATCTTTGACCTTGAGACTGCTGCAGCCTTTGAATCACTGTCAAGATACGGCTGGGGTCCCCTAGAGAGAGACTCAGCAGAACCTTGGAAGGATGAGGAGGGATTTTTAATATGTTCAGAAATATTTATCAGTGCAGAAACTGAATGTTTAGAAGCCGCTGCAATGAAGATTAAATTGGAGCATTCAGGTTAATTGATGGCTAACATTTTACTGAAGACTTTAATACAGGACAGGGATCATTTTCGGTACTTTACGAAGACTTTATTTTATTTTGATAATTCTGTAAGTATTCTATCAGGGTCCAGGGAGAAATGGACCTGGACCTAGGATGCTCAGTGTCCAGGGAGAAAACACGTAGGATGCTTACTTAGGGCAATCCAAGGAGAGATCAATCAAGGGACTGTTTCAAATGTGTGCTTTAGAAACAGGGAAGCCAAAAGATGCACGCGGTATCCCTGGGGTAGAACAAAAGGGGCTCTGTTGCTATCAGTAGCACTGAAAGGGCAAAGAGAGGAAGTGGTAATTATACCAGCACATAGACAGGAGAGGGTGCAGGAGGCCATGTTATGGGAGCTGAGATCACAATGGAGCCATGCCAATGCCTTGACCTTGCAAGAGAACCAGAGCCAGTGGAAGAAACACTATATCAGCGAGAGTGCCAGAAAAACAAAAGGAAACAAAAAACAGTAAGATCTATCTATCATCTATCTATCTATCTATCTATCTATCTATCTATCTATCTATCATCTATCATCTATCTATCTCTGTTATTTTTTAAATCGGTTCATGTGATTACGAGAGTTGGAAAGTCCCAAATGGTTAGGGCAGACTGGCAGGCAGGAATCTCAGGCACAATTTCTACATTAGTCCTGAGATAGAAATCTTTCTTCTCTAAAAAAAACCCTGTTTTTGCTCTAAAGGTCTTCAACTGACTGGATGAGGCCTACCTCCATTATGGAAGTCAATCTGAAGGGATCAGAAGTCAAGTGATATACATGCAAATCATATCTACAAAATACCTTCACAACAATAGAGTGAGGTTGGAGCAAACAACTGGGCCTAGCCATACAGATACAGAGAATTTAACCAACCGGACTACCCAAACCTCTTTCTTATTAATGGATTTATCCGAGAGGCAAATGTGAAATAATTTTAGACATCAGATTTTAGTCCATTATGTTTCTCTACAATAAAGTGGGACTCACGGGTGACCAGTGATAACAAATAACAAATATCTTGAAAGTGATTTTTAAGATTTTTATTTTATTTTATTTTTTTAAGATTTTATTTATTTATTCATGAGACACACACAGAGAGAGAGAGAGAGAGAGAGAGAGGCAGAGACACAGGCAGAGGGGGAAGCAGGGTCCCTGTGGGGAGCACAACGCGGGACTCAATCCCTGGACCCTGGGGTCATGCCCTGAGCTGAAGACAGATGTTCAACCACTAAGCCCCCCAGGTGTCCCCCTACAGTGATTTTTTAAAAAAAGATTTTATTTATTTGAGATTGAGAGCACAAGCGGGGATGGGGAGGGTGGTGGAGGAAGGGACAGAGGGGGTGGGAGAAGGCGACTCCCCCTTGAGCAGGGAGCTGAGATCCTGACCTGAGCTGAAGGCAGATGCTTAACCTACTGAGCCACCCTGGTGGCCCATAAAGTTTTTTTTTTTTTTTTTCTTTTCAAGGATGTTATTTTCTTTATTGGTATGACAGATGATAGCTACCTCAGCTACCTCATATTCCAGCTCGTTTCTCCCGATAGTTTCTCTGCCTGTTGAGCAACAGCGTTGTTTCCTAGCAGAAAGAAACTCTTAATACCCAAACTCTGCTGCTTGTATCTGAATAGGGATGTTAATTGCTCCAAGGTTTTAAGTTTCTTTGCCTGATCTGTTTTGTGTCATTTTCAAAGTCAAGTTACATCATTTTTTTTTCTCTTTGAAATGTCCTTATTACCTCATCAGCTTTATTTTGCACAAATTGAGAGTGGCACTTGCGACTCTAATTGCTTGATCTCTTCTTGGTACAGGGAGGGCAGGATGGGCTAAATGTTTTAGATACTGACTTCCAGGGTATAAACCTGTTATTTCCCAACTGCTTTTAGACCAGGGGCTGCCCCAGTTATCCTGTAAAAGACCACATGGTAAATATTTTAGGCCCTGAGGGCCATAGGGCCTAGTCACACCGCAATACTCGGCACTGTCACCGTAGTACTTAAGGAGCCACGGACAACATGGTCAAAAGTGGGAATGATTTTGTTCCCATTACATTTATTTATGAACTCTGGAATTTGAACTTCATATAATTAACCCTCTTTCCTTCACAAAAATTGAAAAATTGTAAAAACCGTTCTGAGCTCACAGGCTACACCATACACACAACAAACAGTGTGTCAGGTTTGGCCCCTGGCTATAGTTTGCTGATCCTGGGCTTAGGGGAAAATCCTTTTATGAGACCCAAAAGGATATTTCCTAGAGGAGATGCATTGCATATGCTTTTTAATTTTTTAAACTGCTTTATTGAAGTATAATTGATATACATGAAATGCACATACTTAATGTATACAATTTGAAGAATTCACTGCTGGGGAAGCCAAAGATCAGATAGGAGCTGACATTTGTTGTGCATTTATTCTGTAAGGTATTTTATGTAGGTTTCCTCACTTAGTCTCTCGGATGCCTGAGGACACCCAAGTGTTTCCCTCTTCTTTCTATAATTGCTGTTGGCTTCACTGCAAAACTGAGCATGTCATTAAGTAAACAGACTGTGGAGAGAGCCTGTGGGTAGCACCTTCATCTGCTTTATGCAATCCACCAGAGTTGACTTTGGGATCCAGAGGCATCTTGGTCATGACTTTTACTCTTAATGAATAATGAATAAGGAAGTTCAGGCCAATGCAAATCGCTGCAGGAAAGTTACGTGCTTTATTTTCAAGTATTTCAAAAAGCAAGTCCCTAAAATAGTGGTTCTCAAACTGAGCCAAACAATCCTATCACCTGAAAAGACTCTGAAACTCCTAGCATCAAAGCCACCGCTCGAAACAATTACGTGAAACTCTTTGAGGGTGTCAGTTTTTAGAATTCTCTAGGATATTCAAATCTGTAAGAAAGGCTGAGAACTGCTGTTTTAAAACAAGGGTACTGCATTCAAAAGTACAGAATTATAGGTGTAAGATACATACGGATCGTACGAAGCACAAGCAGGCTGTGTGTGCGTATGTGTATACACAAGCGCGTGCACACGCACACACACACGAAAGACTGCCAAAGATATAACATGGTCTGTATTTTCCAGTGCAAAAGAAATTCACCAGATATTTTAATCCTTTATTTAAAAAAGTAATCCTTACCAATTGTCCCTATAGCGACTATGCAACTCCTTGGGGAATTCTTGCCAAAAATACAGTTCTGCGGTTAGAAAATCAGGGAAGAGAAAAGGGGTTTTCAATTCAAAAAAATCGCTTATATTATATATGCCTATCTACCTGTCTACCCAGTTATCTAATGAGAGATGAAGGAAGCGGAGCCTGGCTCTCTTGATTTGTGTATAACCCCACACCAGCTGATTTTTGAATCAGAAAATGTGTGGTAGCCAAATCAGTCTACAGGTAGACATTGCACTTTTATCCAAGGCTGCTGTGTCGGCTCAGAAAATGGGTAATGGTGTAATCAGACGTGTGCTTGGGAGGGAAGGTTACCAACGTGTGAGAGGGATGGATTCCCCACTTGTGAGGAGGTGATGAGCTCGAAGCAAAGCAGCAGTCAGGAGGTCATTACCTCCGTGCACATGGGAGCAGCTGAGGAATAAATGGCGAAGCTTCTGTAGAAATGGAAGATATTCAGTGAGGTTTTATAACTGACTGAATGTGAAAGACGGACTGCAAATGTCTCGGCCACTGGAGAAGTTGAGGCATATGGTTTAATTCTGTGATGGATGCCACGATGGCCTTTCCGCGCTGTGGTTTTGTTGACAACAATTAAGTATCTAAACGCTGTCGGATAGGCCAAGGTGAGTGTTTCTTTAATGATTTAGTGATCAAATTAAATAACCTTGTCCTAAGTGAAGCACAGTTAGGGCTGAGACTTACTTTGGAAAATCTTTGGACACTCCAATTTATGTCAATAGATTTTTTTGCTTGAGACAGTTCATTTGGCGGGCGCCTGGGTAGCGCAGTTGTGGAGTGTCTGACTCTTGGCTTAGGCTGAGGTCATGACCTCAGGGTCCTGAGATAGAGCCCTGTGTTGGGCTCCATCCTCGGCAGGGGGTCAGCGTGGGATTCTCGTTCTTCCTCTTCCTCGTGTGTACACGCACTCTCTCGCAAAATAGATAAATCTTTAAAAAAAGATGATTCATTTAGTTTGCTGCAGGCTATGAGAAAATTCACATGACTTTCAAGAATCAGGCTGTAAACAGCCAACAAGTCATCGTATCCTGAAAAGGCTATTCTGAATAGAGAATATCCTTAATATTTAAGTATAAAATACTCTTAATATTTGGCAATAGACATCCATTGATTAGTCTTTTTATTATTTTTATTTTGGTAAGCAATTTTGAAATTGTTTTAAATGGTTTTAAATTTTTAAATTGTTGCTTTTAATTAACATTTTTTAAAATTTAAATTCAATTTGCCAACATCTAGTATAACACCCAGTGCTCATCCCGTCAAGTGCCCCCCTCAGTGTCTGTCACCCAGTCACCCCATCCCTCCCGCCCACCTCCCCTTCTGCAACCCTTTGTTTGTTTCCCAGAGTCAGGAGTCTCTCATGGTTTGTCTTCCTCTCTATTTTTTCCCACTCAGTTCCCCTCCTTTCCTTTATGCTCCCTTTCACTATTTCTTATATCCCACATGTGAGTAATAGTATATATTTGTCTTTCTCTGACTGACTTATTTCACCCAGCATAATACCCTCCAGTTCCATCCATCCATGTTGATGGCTAAGAAATCCACACACACACACACACACACACACACACACACACACACACATCTCATATCTTCTTTATCCATCATCTGTCTTCATTCATTCAGCATCAGCTCCTTCCACAGTTTGGCTATCGTGGCCATTGCTGCTAGAAACATCGGAGTGCAGGTGTCCCGGCGTTTCACTGCATCTGTATCTTTGGGTAAATCCCCAACAGTGCAATTGCTGGGTCGTAGGGCAGGTCTATTTTTAACTCTTTGAGGAACCTCTGCACAGTTTCCCAGAGTGGCTGCACCAGATCCCATTCCCACCAACAGTGCAGGAGGGTTCCCCTTTTCTCCACATCCTCTCCAACATCTGTTGTTTCCTGTCTTGTTAATTTTCCCCATTCTCACTGGTGTGAGGTGGGATCTCATTGTGGTTTTGATTTGTATTTCCCCAATGGCCAGTGATGCGGAGCATTTCCTCATGTGCGTGTTGGCCATGTCTAGGTCTTCCTCTGTGAGATTTCTGTTCATGTCTTCTGCCCATTTCTTGACTGGATTTTTTTTTTTTTTAATTAAGAGTCTACTTTAGTCCTGTCTTTTCTTTTCTTTTTTCTTTTTTCTTTTTTCTTTTCTTTTTCTTTCTTTCTACATAGCCTCCATGCTTGGTGTGGAACCCAATGCAACGCTTGAACTTACAACCTTGAGGACAAGACCTGAGCTGAAATAGTCAGACCCTTAACTGATTGAGCCATCCAAGTACTCCTTTAGTCCCTAGTTTAAAGATTTTTTTTTATTGAGGCATAACCTGTATACAATAAAATGTACAGATTCTAAGTATAATTTAATGAGTGTTGACAAATGAATACTTCCACATAATCACCACTTAAACTAATATTTAGAACATTCCCAACAACATCATTCTCTGTTACAGTCAGTCTTACTCTCTCTCACCATTATGCTATTTGATATCAATAAGCAGTTCATGATTAAAAAAATAATATTTTAAACTTTATATATCAAATAGTATAACAGCTCCATATAAGTTAAAATATGATAAAGGTTTGGAAAATTTTACTTAAAAACTAAAATATGAAAAACTTATTTATCTAGGATAATGGAAGCATCAATTACTCCATTAATAAATCGATATAGTATTAATATATGCAGGATGATACAGGCATGTATTTTAGCACATCTTGAAGGAAGAGTTATGTTGAGGCCAACATACTAATAACAACAACAAAGAACCCAGATATTCTCTTTGGGTTGTCTACACATTTGAGTACTTCCAAAAGCTCACTTATTTTAAGATGGGCAGTTTATTTCCACGGACTCTAGTTAAAGGTTTGGTGTTTAACTTCAGTCTCCTGTTATGAGGAATTTTATCGTTCTTATTGCCTATGAAAGTTTACTATAAAGGAAAACGTTAATTCTTAAATAATTTCAAGTGATCTCCAGGTTTGATTTTGCCAGAAGCACTGCACAATAAAATATAAAATCCAAAAGGTAACACTTACGACATGATCTATCCTCCATCTGACATGCCCCTACTTGCCGACTGCTCCTCATGTTAGGGCTGCATTATAGATAACTTTGGTCTCCAGTCACTTAGGGAAAGAGGTGGTAATCAAGTATGTGAGAAACATGAATAGCTCTGTATAATCTAGAAGCATTCTAGATTATTGAATTCTTACAGAATTCTTGCAAGTGGAGATGGACTGCAAGATTTCTGATAGGCAAAAGTTTGCTTTTGATTAAAAGTGGGTACTCAGTAACAGTATATGATGATCTCCTTTCTTCCTGCCTGGATCCATTATTTTTCCTCTAGCCCTCCTTTGTTCTAAAAAATAGAAAGTCTTGCTACTGAAATTTTCTGTTTGCTTTCTGTCTCCTCCTAGTTTTATAGGCTTTTTGAGGCAAAGGCCATAATTTATTCAGAGTCCTCCACCTAATACATAGGATTCAGCACTTGGTACACTGGACACACTATATTGTGCCATACACAAGCCCTTCCCTTGTCTTCCCCCCCAAAAAACAAAACAACTCAAGAAAAACAGAGCTCTGTATTATATTGCAACAGCTAAGGGTATTTTGAAAAGAAGTTTACTAAAAGCCAGATATGAAAGTCATTTCCAAATGAAAGGTGGTGAGTAACCAAAGGCACAAAAGGATCAAAGGCTTAGAGAGTTATAGTGGTTGGTTTGAAAATAAAGGAATCTTTAGCCAAAAAAGACCAGACGGCTGGAAAGATGGAAACATAAATATTATGAGTAAGAAGAAAGCATTGTTCATGGGCATGCAACTTAGATAGCCACACAGGGCTCCATGCTTGGCTTAATGATCTGTTGACACTACCTTGAATTTCTTAATACGTTTTGAACAAGAATCCCCACAGTTTCAGTTTTTACTGAGCTTTATAAATTATGTAGCCGGCCCAAAGGTTTTGTAGGGTGTTGGAGAATTGATTCCACTCTTATCTTCAGCAATTCTTCAATAGCTTTAAGATTTCAAAATATCATATATATGTATATGGACATGTGTACCTTTAAAGCAATGTCTACTCCTTCTATGAAATTATTAAGACTTGAGAAACATATAAAAAGCCCCCAAATTCCCAGAACTTCAACACTTATGAGCTGATATTAAAAATTTTTTAATATACTCATCATGTCCACTTTCTATGTACTTTTCTCTAAAAAGTTAAAATGATTCTCAAACACACCCTCCCACATACACACTTTTCTTTTTTCCTTAGTCTTACACCATAATTACTTTCACAACATTATGCTTAAATGGCTAAATGATAATCCAACCATATGGACATAATATTATTTAACTTTCGCAATCATAATGTTTCAATATTCATTTGATTTAACTGTTATTTTTCTAACCCAGTCATTAAACCTGCCTTTGGAAGCATGTGAGACTTAGAATAAATAACAAGAAAGAATATTGAAAATTGGATTTCCCAAAGAATTAAGGTACATTTTTCCCTATGTGTATAATGAAATATTCATGAAGTAGCATGACCTACTTTTCACTAGGTATTTGTAACATTATTTGATTGTTTTTAAAAGGACATTGATATCTGTGCTTCTCTAAGTGGCATTCCTAGACCAGGTCTCCATAGTTTCATGTGAATCTCAAACGCACTTTCAACAGAATCATTTAGGAAATTGCTTTAGCAACTATTTTGTCATGTTTTTTGGAGACCTGAATTTGTTTTCCTCCAAGGCTGTCAGAGGACAGGGGCAAGATTATAAATAAAACTAGTATGACAACTGCCTATTCACTGTGAAATACATTAAGTGCACTACAGCTTCATCGTATAGCCTTTGTAACAGCTCACATGCTGGCCATTACCAAATGAAGTCACTTTTTGTTTTAAGGAATAGAATGTCAGTCAAAGTCCAAGGAATTTTTTGAGAAGTGGATCCTTTTGATTTAAGGTTTGGGCCCTAGACCAAATTCAACATTCTCAGGTCAGATTAAACTTATCTTTGGGTACAGTAGGAAATTAGGGCTCAAATGTGGAATTAAAAAAAAATAGGAATAGTCCAATAAGGGACGCCTGGGTCGCTCAGTGGTTGAGCGTCTGCCTTTGGCTCAGGGCGTGATCTTGTGGTCCTGGGATCGACTCCCGCATCAGGCTCTTTGTGGGGAGCCTGCTTCTCCCTCTGCCTGTATCTCCTCCTCTCTCTCTATGTCTCTCATGAGTATTTTTCTTTTAAAAGGAATAGTCCAATAAGAACTATTTAGAGACACTGATACACTTTTCTCTGTAAATCAAGCAGATGGCCTTTTGCCATTATTGTAACTGCATTCTCACTACTGCATCATGATACCGAACATTCATAAGTCATTTCAAAGAGCACAGAGTCTGTGTAGTGTTTTCTATTAAATAATATGGAAATTCAATTGACAAGTTGTGCATTGGCTGATTTTGTCAAGACCTATTCTGCAGAGAGTATGCTAGTTGACTCTTATTTCCACTATCATTATACTACACAACCTGAAAGAAGACTAGTTGGGGCTCTTGCTGTATGCCAAGGGCTACTCTATTGTCTGCATTCAGTGTTTCATTCAATTCTCATAAGTTTTCTAAGAGGTAGGCATTATTTTCACTCCAGTTTTAGAAGCAAGGACCTCAGATTTAGAAACATATTAGAACTTGTTCAAGTTTATATAGCTATTAAATTGTGGAGCTGGGTTTGAGTAATGTTGGTAATCTGAAATTATAGTTTGTTTTTAAGATTTTACGTATTTGTTCATGAGAGACACAGAGAGGGTGGAGGGGGAGAGAGAGAGAGAGAGAGAGAGAGAGAGAGAGGCAGGCAAAGACACAGGCAGAGGGAGAAGCAGGCTCCCTGCAAGGAGCCCGATGTGGGACTCGATCCTGGACCTTGGGACCACGTCCTGAGCTGAAAGCAGACGCTCAACTGCTGAGCCAGCCAGGTGTCATATGGTCCCTTTTTATTAATGATCATGCTGATGTTTGCTTAAACTTTCCAAATTTCCTCAAGGCTAATGTCTTATATAACTAACATGTCATCAAAACCAAGAGATTAACACTGGCATGAAAATACTAACTAGACTATAGAACTTACTTGGATATCAGCCATTTTTATATGTATTATTGAGTGTCTGTATATGTGTGTATGGCATTTTATCACACCTTAAGATGTGTGCAAACACCACTGAAATCTGCTTAACATTTCACTTCTGGGAGAGTACCAACTTGTACCTAGGAACTAATTCAGTCATGTGAAACCCAACTATGGAAATAAATCAGGATAAGACTTACAAGGCTGGAGTTAGCATGAAAAGCCTGAGCAGGCATCCACAGAGGAGAGAATCTAGAGATGAATCAAACAAATTCCTTTAAAAAAGGTGAGGTGTCTCAAGGAAATGACATCAGATGACAAGTGTAAGGAGACAGAAGTAGGATTCAAAACAGGGAACAGATCCAAGAGGCAGGAATTTGCAGAATGTGGTTGATGGTAGTACAAGAGTTTTAAGCTATTGTCAAAATGGAGGTCGTTATTTTTAATGTTTTTTTTTTCTTTCTCGTAAGTGTGCACAATTAATGTAAATTGGTAGGATGAGCCCAAAGGAGTAGGGTTGTGATGGAAAGCTTTGATTTCAAATAAACTGTAAAATTGATAGAAAATGTGTTCCAAAACCTGAAACAAGAAAAATAGTATCATTCTTGCATTACAGAGTTCATTCTCTTATCTACTGACAATGAGCTACTTGATGATGGCACCGGTACCTGTTTCTTCCAAGGTGTGACTGAGCCCTGGTTTTATCTGTTATTGAAGGTCAGGGAGGGTTAGCTGGGGAACAGTGAATTGGCAATGGCCAAACTCAGCAATGAAAGTATTGACTCTGCATGCATTGCATGGATGAACATTTGTCAGGATTATCTAGCCACTTTTGATGAAAAAAGAAGACAAACAAAAGAAACAAAAGCAAACAATAAACCTTACAAATATGTCAAAAACTTTTTTTATGTCATTTGTAAGTGGAATGTTTTCCCTTCACTGTCCCAATTTCTTTTTTTTCAAGATTTTTTATTTATTTGACAGAGAGAGGACAAGCAGGAGGAGTAGCAGAGAGAAAGGGAGAAGCAGGCTCCCCACTGAGCAGGGAGCCCCACGTGGGGCTCTATTCCAGGATCCTAGGTTCACAACCCAAGCCAAAGGCCGACGCCTAACCAACTGAGCCACCCAGGAGCCACAAATTGGAGCATCTTAAATGTGATTTCTGGTTTTATCTTAAAACTCTAATCAGCACAACTGGAAAACCATTAAAGGAACTCTGAATCATTTGGAAGAAGGGACAATGCATATTTATTCACAAAGTATATACTTCGAAACCAAGAAAGTCTGTCAAATGATCTTACTGGGAGAGCACAGGCTGCTAATCTCATCACTCTAACAAATGTAAGCATTCTACAGTTAGTTTCCTCCCACCAAACCCTGTCAATATATATGCATGATTTGAACACTGGTGGACTCTTCACATGGATGCAAATGTGTGTTATTATTGGGATGTATGTTTCCTTCCTTATTATTTTCATCAATGTCATAATTGCCATCATAAATAGGATGGTTTCTAGTAGGCCCAGACTGTAGCACACTTTGTGAATAAATATGCATTTTCCTTTCTTCCAAATGATTCGGAGTTCCTTTAATGTAGCACAAAATAAAGCAAACATTTGGGGGAATTTGCAGGATCCAGTAGACATAGTTGATTAGTTGGATCCACAGCCCCATGTCAGTTACTGCAATTTTCCTCCTACACTTAATGTGTTCCTACTGTGATGGTTTTCCAATTGTGCTGATTAGAGTTTTATGATAAAACCAGAAATCACATTTAAAATGCTCTAATTTGGGGCTCCTGGGTGGCTCAGTTGGTTAGACATCGGACTTTGGCTTGGGTCATGAACCTAGGATCCTGGAATAGAGCCCCACGTGGGGCTCCCTGCTCAGTGGGGAGCCTGCTTCTTCCTCTACCCCTTCCCCCTGCTAGTGCTGTCTCGCTCTTTTTCTGTCAAGTAAATAAATAAGATCTTTTAAAAAATGCTCTCATTTGCTATAGCTTTGAAGGAAAAGCCAACTATTGTGGAATTTATTTGTGAAATATTCCCAATCCATCTACTGCTAAAATCAAGGATGCCACGATTCTATCAGGTTGTTCCAGTAATAGGGGCTTAGTACAGAGGAAGTCACAAAGAAGTGAGGGGAGACATCATTTTGGCTCTTGTCTAAGTGAAGATACTGAACAAGCAAACATTTAATATCCACTCTGAGCAATTTTAAAATCAGTAAAATATGTCCACCCTCCAAACAATTCTGGATAGCAGTAAGGACTGAATAGGCAATAGATGTGAGACAGATTTGTAATTTGCAAAAGGTGATAAATGATCATTTCTGTAATAGTCAGCCAATAATGGTTTTCAGTAACTGAATAACCCAAGTACATATTCCTCTGGCCTTTTTATGTCTGAACAAATTCTGTCACAAGAAAATGAATCCATTTCCACATGGTTCATGGATTGCCCCTTTCCTGCACACCTTATAAAACAGTGTCCTTCTTTGTTGGTTAATTAATATTTGAAAATTTTTCCAGAACCCTTAGAAGAAACATCAGATGTACTTAATTTGTAGTTAAGGCACTTAATATAGCGTAAAATATTGTGAATATTGCATAACCATTTATTTGCAAATCTATTTCAAAGTTGGTGAATAAATAACACAAAACAGTGGTTTAGAATCGCAGAGCAATGGTGTCTGAAGTGATCCTTAGTACAGCCAAGAATTGCTTAGCCGCACGGTTGACACTTAAAATATGTCAGTATGTGTGTTAAGTGCATTTGATACAATAATGAGCAGGATAGGACCTCTGACTTCTAGCAGCTTACATTCTAATGAAAAGTCAGAGGTTTAGAAAACAAGTGAAGTCAAATTTTGGCCTAACGATGATCATATTTCAAAACTTTCAATTACTATAGAGGCAATTAACATCTCGGATGTTCATCTTATTTTATTTTTGCTGTTTGATGCAAAAATGTTCTATAAAACCTGGTTTCATTAAGACAATTTCAAATACATAAGAAAAAATGCAGTCTTCATGGGAATTATTAATAAAATATATAGACATTATTTTTTTTAGTTATAGATTCACTCTTTGTTCTTTCGCTCTTTCAACTCTGACTGTCTCATTAATAATATTGATTTTGCCAACTTGTGCTTTACTGGTATCAATTTGATACTTGCATGCAGAAGACTGTGGCATTGTTATACATTTACACTTGAAAGGTGATATTTATCCATTATTTAATAGCTATCTGTTGTATCCTTCTCCTCCAAAGTATGCAAGAAATAGGCCATAGAATCTTTTATTATGATCAATGCTAATGTTATAAAGTAGAGGAAAAGTAAAGCAATAGACTGGAAGTGGAACAAGTAAGCCAGATTTCTGGATGGGGACACATTAACGCAAAATTCAGTTAATGTTCATAAAACACGCCTGCCAGGCACTGTTGTTTACTTCATCTCATAGAAGCTGCATAAAAATTTTTGAGATGAATATTTCTATTCTCTTACAATATGGAGCCTGAGGATGAGAAATTTTAAGCATTTCATCCCCAGAATGGAAATAAAACCACAGTTCAGTTTTCCAAGGTAAATGTTCTATTTTAACATGTTTTGACCTATTGTAAAGGGAGGGTATTAATAAAACAATCTGGAAAATTCTAATAGAGTCTTTCTAATTAAAATATTTAAGATGCTTTTTTTAAATAATGAAATTACCTCATTTTAATAGTGATTGAGCATACCTTTTTTTATTTGACTTTAAGAAACTCATTTTTTTTTAAGTTTTTATCACAATTCCAGTTACCGTACAGTATAATATTAGTTTCAGGTGTACAATATAGTGATTCAACACTTTCATACAACACCCAGTGCCCATCACAAGCACATTCCTTAATGCCTATCACCCATTTCACCTATACCATCACCTCCATCACCCCTGGAAACCGTTGCTTGTTCTCTATAGTTAAGAGTGATTCTTGGCTTGCCTCTCACTCTTGTTCTTTTCCCTTTGCTCCTTTATTTTGTTTCTTAAATTTCACATATGAATGAAATAAAATGGCATTTGTCTTTTTCTGACTGACTTGTTTCGCTTAGCATAATACTCTAGCTCTGCCCATGTCACTGCAAATGGCAAGGATTTCATTCAAAAAAGAATGAACGACCGGCTGAGTAATATCCCATTACACACACACACACACACACACACACACACACACACACCCCACTTCTTCTTCATCTATTCATCAGCCAATGGACACTTAGCTCTTTCCATATTTGGCTATTGTAAGTAATGCTGCCGTAGTATCGGGGAGCATGTATTCCTTTTGTATTCTTTGGGTAGATACCTAATAGTGGAATTGCTAGATTGTAGAGTAGCTCTATTTGTGGCTTTCTGAGGAAACTCCATACTGTTTTCAAGTGGCTGCACAAGTTTGCATGCCCACCAGCAGTTAATGAGGGCTCCCCTTTCTTCACACCCTTGCCAATACCTGATGTTTCTCGTGTTGTTGAGTTTAGCCATTTTGACAGGCATGAGGTAGTATCTCACTGTAGTTTTCACTTCTGTTTCCCTGACGAAGAGTGATGCTGAGTATTTTTTTCATGTGTTTATCAGCCATCTGGATATCTTCCTTGGAAAAATGTCTATTCATGTCTTCTTCCCATTTTTAATGGCATTAATTGTTTTTTGAGTGTTTAGTTTTATAGGTTCTTTATGGATTTATCAGATCTATCATTTGCAAATATCTTATCCCCTTCTCTAGGTTGCCTTTTATTACTTCCCTTGATGTGCAGAAACTTTTTATTTTGATGAAATCCCAATAGTTTATTTTTGTTTTTGTTTCCCTTGTCTCAGGAGATCTATCTAGAAAGAAGGTGCTACAGCTGAAGTCAAAGAGGTTACTGCCTGTGTTCTCCTCTAGGATTTTTATGATTTCAGGTCTCATATTTAGGTTTTTTTTTTTGTGTGTGTGTGTGTGTGTGTGTGTTTAAGATTTTATTTATCCATTAGAGAGAGAGAGAGAGAGAGGATAGAATGAACTAGCAGGGAGAGCA
The DNA here is from genome assembly GCF_053574225.1 of Canis aureus. Lineage (NCBI taxonomy): Eukaryota > Metazoa > Chordata > Mammalia > Carnivora > Canidae > Canis > Canis aureus. The sequence goes on from NC_135613.1 coordinate 3,167,746, forward strand.
GCAGAGGGAGAGGGAGAGGGAGGCTCTCTGCTGAGCAGGGAGCCTGATGCAGGGTTTGATCCCAGGACCCTGGCTGGGATCATGATCTGAGCCAAAAGCAGACGCTTAACTGACTGAGCCACCCAAGTGCCCCCAGATTTAGGTCTTTTATCCATTTAAAATTTGTGTAGGATGTAAGAAAATAGTTCGGTTTTCCCAACATCATTTGTTAAAGAGACCATCTTTTTCCCATTGGATATTCATTTCTGTTTTTTTTTTATATTAATTGCCTATATAGTTGTGGGTTCATTTCTGGGTTTTCTATTCTTTTTCATTGACCTATATGTCTAGTTTTATGTCAGTACCATACTGTTTTGATCACTACAGCTTTGTAACATTAAAGCCCAGAATTACGATGCTTCCAGCTTTGCTTTCCTTTGTCAAGGTTGCTTCGTCTATTCAAGATCTTTTGTGGTTCTATACAAATTTTAGAATTGTTTGTTGTAGCTCTGAAAAATGCTACTGATGTTTTGACAGGGATCGTATTAAATGTCTAGATTGCTTTGGGTGGCATAACATGTTAACGGTATTTGTTCTTCCAATCCATGTGCATGAAATGTCTCTCCCTTCTTTTGGGTCATCATCTTCAGTTTCTTTCATCAATGTTTTAAAGTTTTCAGAGTACAGATATTTCATCTCCATGGCTAGGTTTATTCCTAAGTAGCTTATTGTTTTTGGCCCAATTGTAAATGAGACCAATTCCTTAATTTCCCTTTCTACTGCTTCATTATTTGGTGTATAGAAAGGAAACATTTCTGTACATTGGTTTTGTATCCTGCAACCTTAGTGAATTCATGTGTCAGTTCCAGGAGATTTTTGGTGGAATCTCTTGGGTTTTCCATATAGTGTATCATGTCATCAGCAAATAGTGAAAAATTTTACTTCTTCCCTGCCAATTTGATGCCTTTTATTTCTTTTTGTGGTCTGAATGCTGAGGCTAGACTTCCCATATTATGTTACATGTTGGTGGTGAGAATGGACACCCCTGTCTTGCTCCTGACCTAAAAGCTCTCAGTTTTTCCTCTTTTAGGATGATAATAGGTGTGGGTTTTTCCTATATAGCCTTTATTATGTTGAAGTATGTTCCCTCCAAACCTACTTTGTTAAAGGTTTTTATCGAGAATGGATGTTGTGCTTGGTCAAATGTTTTTTCTGCATCTATTGAAAGGATCATATAGTTCTTCTCCTTTCTTTTATTAATGTGACAAATCATGCTGATTGAATTTAAACATTGAGCCACCCTTACAGCTTCCTTACAGCAAGAAGGAATAAGTCCTTCTTGATCATGGTGAATGATTTTTTTAATGTATTGCTGGATTTGGTTTGCTAGCGTATTATTGAGAATTCTTATATCTGTGTTCATCAGGGATATTGGCCTGCAGTTCTCTTTCTTAGTGGAGTCTTTGTCTGGTTTTGGTGTCAGGGCAGTTTTGGTCTCATCAAATGATTTTGGAAGTTTCCTTTCCAAAAGGAAATCTATTTTTTTTTAATAGATTGAGAAGAATGGGTATTAACTCTTTAAATGTTTAGTAGAATTCACCTGTGAAGCCATCTGGCCCTGTATTTCTGTTTGTTGGAGATGTCTTCATTACTAATTTAACTTCTTTTCTGGTTATCATTCTGATCAAGTTGTCTTTTTTTCTTCCTGTTTCAGTTTTGGTAATTTATATGTTTCTAGGAATTTATCTATTTCTTTCAGGTTGTCCAATTTGTTGGCATGTAGTTTTTCATAATGGTCTCTTGTAATTATTTGTATTTTTGCATTGTTTGTTGTTACTTCCCCTTTCATTTATGATTTTATTTGAGTCATTTCTCTTTTATTTTTGATAAGTCTAGCTAGAGGTGTATCAATTTTATTAATTTTTTTTCAAAGAACCAGCTCCTGGTTTCATTGATCTCTTCTATTGTTTTTTTTTTTTTTTTAATTTCAATATCACTTATTTCTGTTTTTATCTTTATTCCCTTCATTCTGCTGGCTTTGTTCTTTTCTAACTCCTTTAGGTATAAGATCAGGTTGCTTATTTGAGATTGTTCTTGCTTCTTAAGGTAGGCCTGTATTGTTATAAACATTCCTCTTAGGGCCACTTTTGCTGCATCACCAAGGTTTTGGACTACTGTGTTTTCATTTTCATTTGTTTCTGTGTACTTTTTAAATTCCTTCTTTGAGTTCCTGGTTGACTTATTCATTGTTTAGTGGCATGTTGTTTAACCTCCAAAGACCAAATGTTTTCTTGTGTCTGACTTCTTTCTCGTTGCATAGCTCTGTGGTCAGAAAAGATGCATGGAATGACTTCAGTGCTTTTGTATTTGTTAAGGCCTGATTTGTGATCTAATATGTGATCTATCCTGAAGAATATCTTCTCAGCACCTAAAAGAATGTGTATTCTGCTGTTTTATGATGGAATGTTAAGAATTTATCTGTTAAGTCCATCTGGTCCAGTATGTCATTCAAAGCCATTGTTTCTGTTGATTTTCTGGTTAGATGATCTGCTTAGAGTGATGTAAGTGGTATGTTAAAGTCTCCATTATTACTGGATTATTAACAATGAGTTCCTTTATGTCTGTTATTAATTGTTTTATGTATTTGACTGCTCTTATATTTGGGTGCAGAATTATAATTGTTACATCTTCTTATTGGATATTCCCTTTCTTATGATATACTGCTCTTCTTTTTCTCCTGTTGCTATATTTGTTTTAAAGCGTAGTTTAAAGCCCTAGTTTAGGGCAGCCCGGGTGGCTCAGCAGTTTAGCACCACCTTTAGCGCAAGGCGTGATCCTGGAGACCCCAGATTGACTCCCACATCAGGCTCCCTTCATGGAGCCTGCTTTTCCCTCTGCCTGTGTCTCTGCCTCTCTCTCTCTCTCTCTCTGTCTCTCTCATGAATAAATAAATAAAATCTTAAAAAAAAAATAAAGCCATAGTTTAAAGCATTATAAGTCCTGCTACTCTGGCTTTCTTTGGACATCCATTTGCATGATGTTTCTCCATTCCCTCAGTTTCAACTTGCATGTGTCTTTAGGTATGAAATTAATCTCTTGTGCAGAGTATAGATGGGTTTTTTTTTTTAATTTTTAATTTTTATTATTTTTTAAATCTTATTTATTTATTCATGAGAGACAGAGAGAGAGGGAGAGAGAGAGGCAGAGAGAGAGGCAGAGACACAGGCAAAGGGGGAAGCAGGCTCCATGCAGGCAGCCCGATGTGGGACTCGATCCCAGGTCTCCAGGATCACACCCCAGACTAAAGGCGGTGCTAAACCGCTGAGCCACCCGGGCTGCCTGGTTTTGTTTTTTAATCCATTCTGATATCTTATGTCTTTTGATTAGATCATTTAGACCATTTACATTCAAAGTAATTATTGATAGATATGTATTATTGCCATTACTTGTTTTGTCATTGTTTCTGGAGATTTCCTCTGATCCATCCTTACCTTTGTCAGTTTTGTTCTCTCCTTTGCATTGAAAGAGTTAATATTTCTTGCAAGGCTGGTTTAGTGGTCATGAAGTTTTTGTTTATTTAAGAAACTCTATCTCTCCTGTTCTGAATGGCAGCCTTGCTAGATAGAGGGTCTTGTTTGTAGATTTTTCCCATTCTCATTTCTCCCTTTGAGTATGTCATGCCACTTTCTTCTGCTTTGTCAAGTTAATGTTGAGAAATCTCTATCTAGACTTACAGGTTTTCCCTTTTAAATTAAGGACTGATTTTGTCTGGTTGCTTTTAAGATTTTTTTTAATTTTTTTTTAAATTTATTTATGAGTCATAGAGAGAGAGAGAGAGAGGCAGAGACATAGGCAGAGGGAGAAGCAGGCTCCATGCACTGGGAGCCTGACGTGGGATTCGATCCCGGGTCGCCAGGATCACGCCTTGGGCCAAAGGCGCTAAACCGCTAAACCGCTGCGCCACCCAGGGATCCCAAGATTTTATATTTATCACTATATTTTACAAATATAACTACAATATGTCTTGATATCGACCTGATTTTGTTGATTTTGATGAGAGCTCTCTGTGTCTCTTGGATCTGGATGTCTGTTTCCTTCCCCAGATTAGGGAAAGTTTCAGCTGTTATTTCTTCATATAAATTTTCTCTGCCACCCCCCCTTCTTCTGGCACTCTCTTAATACAAATATTATTATGTTTGAGAGAGTCACTGAGTTTCCTAAGCCTATTCTCATGTTGCATAATTTTCTTCTTTCCTTCTCCTTCCCCTTCCCTTTCTTTCTTTCTTTCTTTCTTTCTTTCTTTCTTTCTTTCTTTCTTTCTTTCTTTCTTTCTTTCTTTCTTTCCATTATTTTCTATTATTTTGTCTTCTAGGTCACTAATTCTTCCCCTGGCTTCTTCCAGCTTGCTGTTCATTGCATGAAGCCTGTTTTCAATCTACTTTGTTACATTCTTCATCTCTGATTCTTTTTTAACTCTTTTATCTCTGTGGTAAGGGTTTCACTGGTGTCGTTTATTTTTTTCTCAAGTCAGTAAGTATCCTTATGATTATTGTTTTAAATTCTCTATCAGCCTTGTTATTTATAACCATTTTGCTTAGATCTGTGTACATAGCCTTATTTTTTTCTTTCATTTGAGATAATTTCCTCTCTCTTGGTATTTTGGTTACATCTCTGCCTTCTTCTCTGTGTTAGAAAAGCCAGCTATGTCTCCTGCCACTGAATGTAATGGCCTTATGAAGGAGAGGTCATATAGTGCCTAAGGTCTGCATTTTGGGGAGTCTTTCCAGTGTGTACCGTTGCATTTTGGTTGCTCTATCCTTGAAGCCAGTCATCTGCAGAGATTCTACTTCCCTGCCATGGGAGTGTTTTGACATAGTCTGAGTGTGGCAGGTTTGAACTAGATGTGGTCTCGTTTGCTTGTGAAATAAGACCTAATACCACTTCCACCAGAACTGAGGCCTCACAGAACCCTCTGACTGGGAGACATGTTGTGGGCTGGGGTTTCTGCTGGTTTTCTGGGGAGGGGCCTTCCATACTGGAACTGAGACAAGCTTGATTGAGAGGGTGGTCAGAGCATTAGGGAGTGAGTGGGGCTTGGTATAAGCAAGTTAGGCAGCCAGTGTCAGTTCTGCACTGATTCTTGCAGTTGGCTCTGTGTTTATGCTGAGGGGCAGGGGAGGGAAGTGGCAATAGCCACCTTCTTTGTTCTTAGGCATATCCATAAATGCTGCCTCTCAGGGATGAGCTCTGACAACAGTGAATAATCTTCCACCTGTGTGTACTAGATGTTCTTCAGATTGCTGTTTCCACACTCTCTGTACCCTGTTTTTGTCTGTATTCCCTCCAGAAGCAGTGCAGTGCCCTCCAGTCTCTATTCCAACTAAGTGCACTGACCTTTAAAATTCAAGGTTTTAAACTCCCCTGGTATTAAGAACTCACGAAATCCAGCCCCTCTCACTGTCCAAGCCAATAGCTTTGAGGAAATATTCTCCTTTCACATTCCCCTGTGTTTTTCTCTATGTTCCTCCCTTTCTCTCCCTCTCTCACTCTCTTTCTTCTTCTCCATGACCACAGCTACCTCCCTCCCATAGCACTTGTGATCTATTTATTCCTAAATCACATTTCCACACTTCCTACCTTCTTTGATTTAGCTTCTTTTATCCCTTTAGTGGTGGAGTTTGTTCTGTCAGTCTTCAGGTCAATTTCTGGGGATATTAGGATGATTTGATAGTTATCCAGTTGTATTAATGGGATAAGAGGAACCTAGGATCCTCCTATCCTGCCACCATTTCCTTTCTACAAAGAAACTACTCATCTTGAGCAATTGAGGGCACAAGTGGAAGGAATGGTAGAATTCTCCTTCCTATTAGCACACTACAATAAAGGATTATTTTGGTGCAGAAAAGGATCAATTTGATAGATTGTACAGTTTTATAAATAAATTGAAGTACCATTATCCAGAACATGTGAGAGGGAAAATAATTTATAAAAAAATCATTTGACCAGAAAAAATTAAAATAAATGTAGGCCTAGAAAGGAAGAACAGGGACTTATACTTATCAGAAACTATTAATGAACTTAAAATGTTAATAAGAATTCTGAAAAAAAAAAAAAAAAGGTGATCAGTCTTAATGCAATTCAAATGGAATCTGAATGTTTGTGAATGAGGTAAAACAAAAGAAAAGAAACCCAGGCAAAACCAAACCAATTCTCCTTGAGGTCATCACATTTATTGTGACTTTGTATAAGGAGATTGAAATTTCTACCTGATTTAGGTGGGAAGCAATCTAAGAAATGACAGAGAGATTTTCAAATTATCAACATTAGAGGAATTTGGACTCTAGTTTTCACCCCAGAAAATTTCAAACATTCCCCCAACTTGAACCTTGTGATTTTGTCCTAAAAGTCAACCTTTAAGGTACATCAAGAATGGGTCACAGTGGTGCATCTTGAACAACTAACAATCCTAATAAATTAGATCATCCACTTTCTAGTTCTGTTAAGTTTAGAAAATATTTAACCATTTTAGGCCAAGGTCTGTAATTCTGAAATGTTGGTGTTAATACCCACCTCCCTGCATTGTCTATTCATTTATTTATTCACTTACTCATTTAAAGTTTACCCAGAACCTATTATGTTCCAGGCACTGTGGGTATGGTGATTAAATATATACATATTTGCATACCATTCTGATGAGTAAAACAGACTTATAGACATATACTAAAATATTAGTAAGAGCATTATGAAATAGCAAAGAGAGCAAGGAAATCAGAAGTGATGTTCATGGTTGGAGAGGTCATTGAACAGGTGACATTGAGAACCAAGAAGGGGTATGCATGGTGTAGTCAAAGAACAGTGGAAATCCAGTACAGCTAATCAAAATGAACAAAGAAAAATTGTAGAAAGAATATTTTCTAAGGGTAGCTAGTATTTAGATCATGCAGAAGTCATGGTAAAGAGGCACTAAAGATTGAGAAGAGACTAGCATATATTAAGCAAATCCACATCCTTATTTCTGTGACTATATTAAAATGTCAGAATTAATTCATCTTGCATTTAATCAATGCTTTTTGAGTGTACATATTTCCCTTGCACTTGGGTACTGGGATAGAAAAGGTTCTGAAATCATAAGAGGGCAGTGCTCCTAATAGGTATAAATGTTAAACACTAAAATAAACAAAAACACAAACAGTTTAGTCCATAAGCCTTATCTCCTAGAGATATAAAAATGACAATGAACATTACATAAAAGCAAATAGTTAAAAGATTTACCAGGGTCATTTTGAGATATTACTAAATGTATCCCATTATTTAATTATCAATAAGCACATATCTTAATATGTTCTGGGGAAGCATCTTGTCAACACCATCCAAGGTCCAAGAGAAATCTTCCTACCTGTATCAATTTTTTCTTACCTTATCTCATGCCTTGAAAGCTTGTAGTATCGGGGAGAAATATGAATGGAGTTGGATGTGAACATTCACGTAGTTGAAACAGCTGAGCTAGAATGTGTTTCTCCTTGCCAACACTAGATAGGTAACCATGCCTACACTTCACTGCTAGAGTTCTGAGTTTAGTGCTTGCTAACAAATTGTACAACAAACACTGGCAACTTGAAGTGTAAATTAGAGGAAACTATCAAAATATATAATAGATATGAAATCCATGCCGAGTGTGGGATTTTGCAAAGAATGGAGGTACTTGGTCTAGATTGGAGAAGAGAATAACACTTCTACAAACAGCTTCCACGAAAAAGAAAATGCAGAATGGGATGGATTTTCTATGAGCAATGAGTTCAATGTCACTGGATATATTAATGAAGGGCATGACTCAAAGCTGGGACTGATAGATTACTAAATTCTTAACCCACAGTGTGTTTATTTTGTGAAAACTTAATGTCACATACATAGGAAAGAATCTCAAGATAATTTTATTCCCATTTTCCCTATGGCGTTTCTTCAAACAGAAAGAAATCCATGTAACATAAATATAGGCTTTTGCTGCTTGTAAGAAAGAAAAGGAAGAAAAAATAAGCAAAAGGAAAAAGGGGAAGGAAGGAGAGAAGCAGAGAGAGAGAAACAAACAAACAAACATAGATAGTCCGGATATCCATATACAGACTTATTTTCCCAGACCTTTGCTTCTGAGTCTACTTAGTACCTACTACTAGTTTTGGAAGCAGGATTTTATTAGCATAAAATGAATATAATTTTTCTTATTTCATTCTGCAAGATGCATTTATCACCATCATTTCAAAAAGCAATTTCCTTAAGTATTTAAAAGTCATATTTCCCACAGTTGTAGTCATGATATATATATATATTTTTCTTTCTTTGTATTATTAATTACATTTTCTATATTAATACCAGTGCTTAATAAACATTATTCAAAGCACCACAGAACATTCAAATATTTCCTACTATTCCATGATTTACTTATCCAATCCCCTACTTTGTGAGTTTTTACCATTAGACAATATGCTAAATATATTTGGACATAAAATGTTTTCCTCCATGTTTTGGAGGGTCCTTTAAATGATACTTTTCAGAAATTGAGCTATTGGCTTAAGTAACATAAATATTTTAAAAGATTTTTAGTCTATGAAAATTAACTTTCCAATGATTAATAGCCTTTTTAGACTATTTTAAACATATTTTAATGAATTGCAATGCAAACTTTTCAAAGTCTGTAATTAGTATCTCTGTCAGTCTATGCATGATACATTTAGCTGAGTTTTAATATTAAAACAGTGAGCAAATTTCCTTGGGATGTTACGTGGTGTTAATTCTCATCATCACTCACACTTAGGGCTCACTCTGCATCTGTCTCTATCCAGTTTATCTTGCTCAATTTTCAGAACAATCCTGAGAGGTCTTACTGTTTTTTCCATTTTGCCAATGAGGGTCCTTAGTTTAGAGAGATTATACTCCTTGTCACCCAGATACGAAATGGTAGGGAATGAAATCAATGTTGCCAGACTGCAGAGCTGATCGTTTCTGAAAATGAACTATATTGTTTATTTATGCATTTCAATAAGTTTTTAAAAATTGAATTCTGTCTCTTATAGTGTGCCCGTTGTCTGTAGAGAGGCTGTGTCCGGTAGTAACGGATAAGCTGGCTCTCCAGTAAGGATGGCAACGGCCGGCACTGAACTGACCGGTCCCTGTATTTGGTTTTGTAGATGCTCCCACTGTGGCCAGGCTCGGGCTACCTACCGCAGCTCCCGAGTCAGAGAGGCAGGCAGTCGCCTGCACATACGCTGTTGGAGCCACCTGCAGCACATTGCTGGCTGTGCCAGGTGATGCCACTAACTTCCAGCTCCCTCTTCATGAGCCTGGAACTGCATCCTATGACCACTTCTCCTGCACCAGTTGGCCCTGTGAGGCATTCTACTAGGAGGCCACAGGAAAGATACTGGAAGACCAGGGCAGGCCCAGATCTTCATCTGTGGCTCTGCTGCCCTCTCCTCCAGCAAAGCAGCCAATGGATTATGAAGGAAAAGATAAAAAGCCACGATAGAAAGTTTCCCAGACAGTTGGCGAGTGGTTCCTGTGAACTAGCTCTGGCCCATCCACTTGGGGGCATTTCGTCCTGTGGGCAGTCTGTGTTTCCATGGCAGCCGCATTGTCTTCAGCAAGAATTACATCTCAGCCTTAGTTCTTCCCTTGGTCACGTTCTTTTCTTTTTTTTTTAATTTATTTATTTTTATTTTTATTTTTATTGGAGTTCAATTTGCCAACATTTACCATAACACTCAATGCTCATCCTGCCAAGTGCCCCCCCTCAGTGCCCATCACCCAGTCACCTCAACTCCCCGCCCACCTCCCTTTCCACTACCCCTTGCTCGTTTCTCAGAGTTAGGTGTCTCTCATGGTTTGCCCTTGGTCACTTTCATCAGCCTACAATATTCGCTGCTTTCTGCATTTGTAATTTCTGGACCATTTAAGCTCCTTCTTTAACTTCAATAGCAAGTCACCTAGTGAATTCATTGCTCCATCATACCACTTGAATTACAGTTGTGGTTTTTATCTCCTTTTTGGACTCTGATTGATCCACGCACTCCATGCAATAATCAACAAGAACAACAAATGAAAAATAGGTCGTGAATCTCTTACCTTTGACCAAAAATTTCCAGGCAGCATATCTAAGGTTTAAATGAAGCAATCCTTCATATTCTGTCATGAGCCAAGAGATGAATGAGTTTAACCTGAAATTAAAATAAATAACAATAATTATATTAATAATGGTAATAGCCTGCAGTGAGTGTTTATTACATGTGAAGGATATGCCAAGATCCATTATGAAATAAATCATCTTTAAATTTCTCCTTTGAAATGGGTAGTCTATTTTACAGATAAGGAGAGTAAGGCCAAGGGACATGCAGAGCCAGAACTCTAGGCCAGCAGCTTTAAAACTGGTTCTCTTCAGAACTTATACTAGTATTTAAAAGAAAAGTTGACATGCCCTGTAATTATTAAGATATTAATTTAGAGGAAATGTCTGCTTAGAAAAAGAAGATACTTGAATGATGAATTTTATTCCATTCCGATGTGTTCCAAAATTATTTTATTTTCTTATTTTAGAAGTTAAAAAGAATCTTCTGGAATTAAAAAAAAAAAAAGGCAGATAATTTCCCAGTCACCTGTTTCACTTGAAGAAATGGCTTGGAAGCTAGAAAACTTGCTTCATTTGTTGAATACTTGGAATTTTCCCAACTAATGCTGAGAATAAAAGAGCTGCCAAATTCATTAATTACCCTTAATATTCAATTCTCAAGTATAATGAATTCCATTTTCACACATATCTGAGAAAATTACATTGGAAAGTTAATATATTGCCTTTTGCTGGGTTTCAGTGAATACCTCAAAGACGAAAGCAGATTTCACTCTGAACTTGGAGGCAGTCTCACATTTATCCTCCCACACCGGGATCCCATGTCAGCCATCCTCATCCCTATCGCCCACTGTTCTAGGACTTAGATGCGACGCCACCGGCTCAAGATATTTACAGCATGATCCTGCTTTATAAAGACCATGGCAGTAGCAGCGGTGCTTATGAAATGTGTCATCTACGTCACCACATTTCCTGACCTCCCTGTGCTTAATCAGAGACGTGAGACATCCTTATGGCTGCCATACTTATGTCCTTCTGTGGACAAAGGGATGTGTATTACTTCTGGGATGAAGCACTGAAGAGCAGTGTCTTTTTTACTTCTGTGAGATCAAGAATGTAGCTCCAAACAGAGAGAGTGTGTGTGTGTGTGTGTGTGTGTTGGGGGGGTGGTTCTCAGCTTTAATACTATGGACATTTTGAACCAGGTAATTGTGAGTGTGGGGGACAGAGGTCTATCCTGTGCTTTTCAGGATGTTTAGCAGTATCCCTAGCCTATACTTATTAGCTGCAGCATCATTCGCTCCGGTTATGACAATAAAATGTACAGTCTGACACTGTCCAATATCTCCTTGTGCGGAAATTGCTCCCGAGCTACAAGATGGGAGAGCCATCAACAGTTTAGCTCTCTGAGAACCTAAATGGAGCTGAGCACTTCGCTCGTCTATACTGCCTAATGTATGTGAGATAAAACACATATGCACATTTTAAAACAAAACAAAAAAAAATCAACAAAATTGTTAAGCCAATGAGATTAAGGAGTTTGATTGTAATTGTCAGCTGATCCTGATTAATATGCATTCTATATGGACTTTCCCCTCAGATCTATGCCCTTCTGAGGAAGGTCCTCTCCGAAATATTGAACCTATCGGCCTATGCCATGACTTCTCTCAATTCTGGGTCATTTCTATTTTTCTTGAAAACAATTACTCCAGTGAGATAATCTGTTAACATTTGTTTTACTATTACTCTATAAACTCTTATGAGGGTACAAATCCATCTCATTAGACATTTATTTGACTTTCCAATACATGGTGTAGTGCCTACATTATAAGAAATTCCAATTAAGTATGTTTTGAAGGAAGATGGTAGAAGGAAGGGAGGGAAGGAGGAAGCTAGATAAGAGAGCAAGCAACATCTAAAGTTCTCTAAGATAAAGAATAACAGATTTCAACCCATGTTTTCTTCTTCCTTCATCCATAGTAAGAAGAAAATTTTAGTCAGTAAAGGAATATTGGTAAAAAAAAAAAAGATGTATAGTATGTTTATTTGATATTTGCTACCAAGGTAAATATTACAGAATTATTGAAAAGTATAGAAAAAATCAAAGACGACTGTACTAATAGGTAGTAAAATATACTTATGAGTTCATAGTCTATATAATTCAAAATACTTCCAGTTTTATCCACTCACAGTTATCTTGGGTTTTCAGTTTTATTTCTGGGTTTGTTTATGTGTGTGTGTATGCGTGCGTGTGCATGTGTGTGCATTATACTGTGTTATACTATCATTGATACAAGCAATATGTCCATGCTGAGTAACTATGCATATCTAACACTAGCAGGGTACTTAACACCAAATTAATTTCCTGTCAAAGCCGCTGCATCTGTGTTTCAATTACTAAAATTCTAAATTTAGTGGAAAATATAAGTGCGCTTTCTTATCGCAGCATTAGTATTTCTAGGGCAAACAAGGATAACAACTAAAGTGGTTATTAGGGAAATGGTATTTCAGTGTGAATTTATGCTTACCAAATATAAGTGTCTTATTCAGATGTCATTTATGTGATTGGCTCTATTTTGGAGACAAGTATTTTAAGATATGAATTTTCCCTTCAAACACAAATATACAGCAATAGCTTCCACTTAAAATCATTTCCTTTGTCTTCACCTAGACTACAGACTTCTTAAGATTAATATTCAGGCATTTTAGGAAATATGCTCCCTTCATAAGGATGTTTATCTTAAGTATGTATGAATGAATACATTTTTGCTTATACCCGCTGGTCTCACAGGGTTTCCTCAGACCCTTTGCTACCTATCCTTGCGCACAATAAAGATATGCTCTTCACCTAACTATCTAGCCTGATGAGAGGTAAGGTCTTACATGCTCCCTTTTTAACAACGATCTGTTTTCCCCCCAATAAGTAATTTGTGTATTGATTTCAAGAAAGACTTTCGCCATGGCTGATTGCAAGGGTCTGTACACTTGGCTCTGTACTCTGCGACTAAGAGTTTTGATCTTTTTGTTAAGTGTTAAGAAATTTCCAAGTGATTTGTAAAAATGAGGCTGACTCCTATATGTAAATACAGACATTTGGGGTGCTCCTATTGTTCAGAAGTTGCTTTTTATTAAGGAGTATACTGCCTTCTGACTCTATTATCGTTGTAGAAGTCAGAATGTTATCTCGGGAGGTAATACACATCAATATACATCACATTCTGTTTCTATCTTGCATTTAAAAAAATGCTTTCCTTTTGCTTCTGCAGATTTAGCTACTACTGTATCTTGTTGGAGTAGACAGCAACCTTGAGTGTCTCTTGCTAAACACATATACGTGGAATAGAAAGAGTATTGATCTTAGAGCCATTCCATTAAATCCGTATGCAAGTTAATCATGAACTTGGATGCCTCCTAGTAAACAGGTACTATTCTTTATTAAAAAAGAAAATCGCTCTTGTCCTGAATATAAAACAACAACAAAATTGCACATTCTGTATGTTATTCTAAATGAAACACACACAGGCACCAGATAGATATGATTTTTCACCTGATTAGTTGCTACTTATTATTCAGGTTTCAGCTCCAGGATCACTTTTCTACCAAAAAAAAAAAAAAAAAATTTCTACCAATATTTCTACCAGAGGGCAGCAGAAAGATGGCGGCATCCTTGAATCATCCAGGTGAAAAGTGGCAAGCCTTGGGACGGTGAACCCCATACGAGACGGCAAATCCTGTGGCCTGAGAGCCCCTAAAGCTATCTAAGAATAGGCTGCCCAGCCAAGGGCAGTGTTAAGAATATCCATGTGGGAGAAAACATCGGAATGGCATTCTGTTACAAGGGGGGTGTGAGAATTGATGGAGGATATTGCCCTTGAAGCTACATTCGCAAGGAAATCTGAAAAATCAAGGTCACTGAATTAAGTTTTTTCTTCATCCCACCAAATATTTCTACAGATAATAATTGCCACACACAATTTTCAACACAAACAGTAATGGAAGCCAATATCCACATACTCATGATCTTTAATTCTGTCGAGGTTATGTGGGTATAATTTTCCTAAAATTGTCTTTAATTAATTCAGTCCTGAACCCTTATGTCTGAAGAGAAAAGAATACAACATCATTTCTGAGGCCATATGACATATAATTCGGTAGCATATCTTTCAAGATCCTAGGTTCATTATCTTCTCAGGGAAAATGGACGTCTCTATTGTTAGTGAAATGTTCCCCATTCTGAACTCACAGGACTAAATTACATGTCTCCCTGGACCTGTATATCTGACTCTGGGAATTTAGCCAGGTGCCACCTATCAGGTATTTGTTCATTCATGTATGTATTTATTCAACCATATATTAGGCATATGAAAAAAAAAAAGAAGGAAGAAACCAAAAGTTGACCGGATTTTAAAATCCCTCCTACCATCTTCATATAATGACTTCTTTTCCCCTAATAAAACCCTTCTTTATGAAGTGAGTTAATTAGCTTACTAACCTCTACTTTGAAAGTAAAATTATCTAATTACGCCAGCAATCAATGCCCAAATAAATTTGTCAGTGAACAGAGGTTAGAAAATGACACTGTTGGTGTTTTCTATGTCTAATCGGGGCAGTTACTGACCTTTCCAACTGGCCATGCTTAAAAGTTATTCTGGCTAATTTCTTCATATAAAATAGAATTATCTGCCTACATAGTATCATTTCTTATTTTATAAATGGATTTGGTATCAGCTCAATTAAGCCATCTACAACACAAATCATGTTAACATTCTTCAAATAATATGTACTTAGTTATTTTAATATCTATATGTATAATATACAGGCATTATACATGTGTTTTTGGATATTTTAACATAGAGGGTTTGTTTTTGTTTAGCAAAGGAACACTTAAATTAAGTTTATTTGCTCTCAAAAAGTTTATTTGCCCTCAGGAAGATGAGTAGGTGATATAAGATGCAAGTTTTCGGAAAATTATAGGAAGATTATTCTTTATGAGCATGCAAGGGGTTAATTTCCCATGAATATACGATTAGTCACGATAATGGAGGCTACATGAATGCATCAATAATATAATTTGACTCCATCTTTCCTCAAGTGTAAGACTCCATTTTGTGTATTCCAATTACAATAAAAGCATTAAAGCTGGCAAACAGAGAATACCTATTAGATTCCCTGACTTGCTCTTTGAACAATGGAGAGTGATTTCTGTTCCCCTCCCTTCCTCTCAGCCCTAGGGGCTTTCTCAAGTAAACCTTTTTATTTAAAACTTACAAATACTGGGAAAAGTGCCCTTGGGAAAATATTCTGAAGCTCAGAGGATCCTTCAGGCATTCTTTTTCTTTCTTGAAACTCAGTCTGTTTTAGATTTTTGCCCTCCACACAACTCTTCTGTTTTATCTCCTGGCACCCATTTTACAACACCCTGTGCCTGAAAGGGATTAGTGTTCTAAAGAAAGGCTTTATCAAAATCATAACTACCTATCAGTGACTGCTTCCCTGGGACTACGTGGCTTGCACCGAACAATCTATCCCTCAGACCAACACTCACATGTATTTCTGGACACATGAAGAAACTGGGGTTCTATGACTTCAAGAGAAAAAAAAAAAAAAGGTTGAAGAAATGGCACAGCCAAAAATCTAACCAAAATTATTAAATTTTCAAAGCCCTCCAGAATTCAATCACGATGTGTCTCCTGGAAGCTAAAACTGAAGTTTTGATGCAGAGGTATCGGAATATATGAACAAAAAAATCTAAACACCCAGAATCACAGTTTCATTCTAGAAGCTATAAACACTTTCTGTTCTCTTTTGCGTCTGTTAATTCAAGCACCAGGGTCCTGTATGTCTTTGTGATTGCGGTTCTCAGTTGAGTTCACACTCTCAAAACTACAAATGTATCTAGAAGGAAGCTTCCAAATATCTAGGCTTGCAATTTTTTTTTTTTTTTTAAGTAGGCTCCATGCCCAGTGCGGATCCCAAAGTGGGGCCTGAAGCCAGGATCCTGAGATCAAGACCTGAGTTGAGATCAAGAGTCAGATACGTAACCAACTGAACCACCCAGGGACCCCTCCAGGCTTGCATTTAGATTGAAAGACTACCCTCTCAAAATTGTTGTCCTTCTGAAGAGTATAATTTCAACAGGAATAAAGCACACAAACAGGCCCATACTTAAATATTCCACACAGTGTGTCCAAAGCTCATGTGATAATGCAATATAATAATGAATTTCTCCTTACCTTTTCTTCCAAATTCCCTCAAGTTGTTTACCTCCTTAACCTCTATAGCTTCAGCTGTTCACACATGTGTTCCTACTCAGCTTGCTCCAGCCACCCTCTATTTTCCTGAATATGGGATCTTTTCTGCCCTTAGCACTTGCTGTTTTCTTTGCTGTTTCTTTTCTGTACTGCTGCTACCTCTACGAATGGCTGACTCCTTCTCAGCATAAACATCATCTTTTCAGAGAAGGCTTCCTTGATGTCTTAGGTCAGGCTTCTCAGAAGCCACCTTGTAGGTTAACCAACCATCTTGGTTGGCCCACAACTATCTCAACGCTTGTACTTACAGTTCTACCCGCTGAAAACATTCCAGGCCCAGGGAACCCCCACAGAACTGGGCAACGTAGGATAGTGAGTTACCATAGATATATAAGGGCAATGCTCCCCAAGAGTTTCTGGGAAGGGTGTGGGAGAAGCAAGAGAGTAAAGGAGATGTTAAGCAAAGTTGGTTGGAGAAAGCTTAAAACAAATCCCACATGGGAACGTGGAATTTCAATTAGGTTCCCATTTTTTTTCCAATAGAATCAAGGGATTTGGGCTTTCATAATCACATACCTGTCCATGAATGGCTGATAGGTCTGGGGATGAAAGGAGGAGAAATATATTTCCAGGCAGCTCTGCTTTCTTAGAATGCAGGCAAAGCAGTTCCATTAGTTCCAAATCAGGTGTCTGAAGAGGGTCACAGGTGAGGGTCATTCGAAGCACAAGCTCAGTGAGGCTGGGGAGGGGCACTTTTCTCCTTTAGAAACCCTTCCCTCTCAAGCCCCACTCTATCATCGTTTTACTTTCTTCAAGGCACTTATCAATATGAGGCGTCGTCCTGTGTGTGTACAGCTGTCTGTCTCTGCATCTAAATCTGTGTCTTTAATCCATCTTCATGCCTATATATGCATGTCTCTGTGTATATATTTTTTAATTCCTTTCCTTTTCCTACCAGTGTTTAACTTCCAAGGGGCAATAACTCTGTTTTTCACCATCTCTAATGTAACAGTTGTTAAGTAAATATTGGAGAAATTCATAAATTAGTTCACATGATAGATGACAATATTCTAATGGAATTAAATAGCCATTGTCTCAACTTCTCAGCTGCTACATCTCATAATTCTCAAAGCCCCTGGTTAGTTCTCTGTTATCTCTTTCGTAAGTTTTCATTACAAAACTACAATTCCTGCTCTGCCATTCTTTAAACCTCTCTTCAGTCTTGTCAATCCCTATTGTTTCTTTTTCCCTTAAAAACATTCTTACTCAGATAATAGAGTTTAGTTCTTAAGAACATAAGCTCTGGAGCGTCCTGGAGTATGTGATTTTGGAGCTCAGAACCACCACTTACTATGTTTATGACCATGGTTTTTACTCAACCATAAAATGGGGGGATATACTGCCTTTCTTATGAGGTGATGGTGAACATTAATATATGTATCAGCAGTGAGATAATGCCTAGTACACAGAAAACACTTGAGAATTATTAGCAATTAGGGGCCTGGGGGCTCAGCTGGTTGAGCCTCTAACTCTTGATTTCAGCTCAGGTCATAATTTTAGGTTCCTGGGATTGAGCCCCAGGTCAGGCTCTGTGCTTAGCAGGGAGTCTGCTTGAGGATCCTTTCCCTGTTCCTCTGTCCGTCCCCCAGCTTTCTCTCTCTAAAATAATTTTTTTTCTTTTATAAAAAGAACTATTAGCAATTACCAATACCCAGTAAAATATTACCAAATTTCCACATGGACTTGTGCCATTTTGGATTAGTTATGATTTTTTTTCCAACTACTTCAAAAAAGATCTAAGATATCTTGACTCTAGTCTTTTATTTAGAGATTTTATTTTCAGCATCTTGCTAGAATTTGTATTTACCAGATTATTTACATCTTTCTAGAAATTGTATTAATTTCTTATTAGGAACAGAAATGTTTTTTTCTCAAAAGGTTTTAGAGTGAATATATCATGCAACATGCACACACACACTTACTCTTACACTCCCTCATACTCAAGACACACACTATGACAGGTAATTTTTTTCAGTTGACCAACTTCTTGCGGGGATCCTGGCCAGAATTCATCAAAAAACCTCTATGATTTAAAATGCATAGATGAACAGAGTAATGCAGTATTATCTTCTCATTATTTAATAGATTTTTGCTGCCATTTAGAATTCCCCTGATGGTTTACAACATTTATTTTTGCTCTAAGAAATGCACTACTATGACCACTTATTAATAAAATTGCTTTTGCAAGTTCAAAAAGTTGGTAGACATTTCTTCATTTCTTACCACCCCACCCATTATATGATCTAAATATTATTTTTGTTGTTTTTATTACATATAATATATATAATGTTTAAATATAAGAATAACATTTTATTACTTTTACATATTATTTGCATTTGAATATTAAATCAGCAGACTTCTTAGTATGGGAACACAACCATTACTTATGAAAAAGTATTTGCATGGCGATAGTCTGATACCAGATTCTTTTAAATGCATTTTTACTTATATATGCAGATGAGGAATATTTGAGAAGCAGTGTGTGCAGTAGTTAAGGATCCAGAGCCTAGATACAGAGTACCTCTGATGATCTGTGCATGAGCTTATTAGCCAAATGTGTCACCTGTCCATGCCTCAATTTCCTCATCTGTAAAGCAGATAATAATAGTACTCACTCCTGCGGTTGTTATGAATTTTAATGTATGAGTTCATGGCAACCACCAAAGTGGTTTGGCCCAGTGCGTGGCAAATAAAAATATAATTTAAGATTTAAATATTATTGGTACTATGAATATGCCATAATTCTCTGGAATTCATCTTATTCATTCATAACAGGAGACAAATAGATTGGAAGCATCCTATATACGTGATTCTTGGAAAAGCGAACTCATATTGTCAGCTTACTGGTGTATTTATGTCATCATGGCTGTTTACTTTTAGGTTTGAATGTGTAAATAAAGAATATTATAAAATCAGGATTTGGGGGTCTAATCTTGACTTTACATTATCAGCTATGTGCTCTGAAGAATTATAGCTTCTCTGCAGTTCATTTTTCTGATCTGAAAATTAGATAGTAGCCATATGAAAGAGTAGCTATGAGGTTTAAATAAGATGACGTCAGAGCAGAGGAAATTTTTGATAAACGCCATCAGAAAAGGTTCTACTAATAATCACTGTGTTTTCAATGCAAATATATTTTAAATTTTGAAGTTGATTTTATATTTCTATTATGCTGTTATTTCCCTGCAAAGTATATCTTTTTTAGTCTTGGTAAAATGTTTAAATGTTTTGCATTTAGTGATCTTACCTCTAGAGTTATTTTCCTAGCTGAATGCTCTACAGTATAGATAACAGATAAAATTTATTCCCCATGCCAAAACCAATCTATTAGTAGTAGCTCCCTGGGAATGCTGTGATTCTACTGGTTCTGAGGTCCTATCTGAAGAAACTATTGTGAGTCACTACACCTTATATAGCTGTTGGGGGGAGCCGGTATGGCTGGGCTCTCACTAGGAATGAAAGGCATAAATGCCTGGTAGGATTTGTATCCAGAGTCTTATAGCAAGAAGAAGAACTTATAATCAATGTATTGTTTTCTGTGTATACCTCACCAGAAGACTCTAAAAGTGTTGAGAGTAAGTCTGAAGCATCCATGAAATAAGGTCCCAATCCACTGCCAACTTTCAATCTCTGCCCAACTTGCAATGGGGAGTTAGAACTTTCACTAGAACCAGAAACATAAACAGATAACTTACTACTTAAAAAACAAACAAATAAACAAACAAATAAAAAACTATCTGATGATTTCTGTAGGCGAGGCCTCTGGGCTTTTCCATAAAGACATTTTACTGCCAAATTGCATTTTAATTAATTCCTTCTTGTCACTTCCTTAAAACAAATTATTTAGAATGGGGTGGTGGGAACTTTTAATGTGGGTATACAAATAAATTAATATCTCAGAGAAACTCTCCTTTTTATACTGAAATTCGTTTCCTGATGATTTAGGCTCAAAACATAAATGTGATATTTAATAGCCTGGTAAATAAATTCCAACAAATGTGTCTATAAACCAAATTATATCTCTATGCCTCATTGATCAGCATGTGCAGAGCTGGGTAGAAAGAATGTCTGCTGCTAATCTGTGTGTTGTAACTTTAAATCCTTCTCTAAAAAGCCTTGTATAAACAGAAACGGCACCTTTTCAGAAATACTTCAATTTAAATTCTGACGTAGTTTAAATGTGTTCTCATCCCTCACATACCTGGCTACTTCTCCATGCCTCTGCTCCTCTGCCCTCACCCAATTTTCACTGTTGTTTGACTTGCGATAACTCTCTTACTCTCAAAGATCTAATAATCTTTTTGTTCAAAATCAAATTAGAAAACCTAGGGAGAATGGCATGCAGTTGAAACAGTGACTCATAATGGGATGAAACCATCAGGGCATAAGCATGCACCGCAATAGGACCAGTGTTCAGAGCTCAGGTGTTTAAGTGGGATAGTCCAGTTATGACCAAGAGGGGTATAAATGGTCTTTGTTAGATCTGCAGCACAGGGGATTCTACTAGTATGTCAGTTATTATTTTATGTCAGACATCGTGAGCAGCATTTTATTTATATTATTTAAATCAATACTTAGATCACCTATTGGAGATTTTTATTAAGTTGTTATTACTAACTTGTTGGCAAGTTAGATGCATAAAGAATATGAAGTACTCTTTACTCAAAGGAAAATGCGGTTGCAGGAAGGCTGAGAACCAGTGAGACTTATGGGCATCTCGTGCTGGCACTTAATGGACATTCCCTTGCAGCACCACAGGCAACATAATTAACTCCCTTCCCACTTGATTTGGATCCTTGGGTCACACTTGTGAAGAAGTGAATTCTTAAGAGTTTTTGATGACTAACTGGAGCCAAGTGCCACCATTGCACAGGGTAGGTTAGACTATCTTCATGGATAGCTCTAGGCGGTTGACAAACAAGGGAAAGAAAAGCACAAAAGGGAAATACATGCTGGGCAAGTACAAATGAGAGCCCCAGTGAGATGTCCTCTGGACAGCTATTCATTTATCTAAGATGAAACTCAGTGCAAGTTTTGGATGAAGTGGATAAACTCAGGTTGCTGCCTACTTAATATGATCAAAATTACCCTTTTCTCCAACCACGTAACCGTCCTTTCACTTTGTTGTTGTAAGACCAACATGACCTGTTGTGGTTCAAGGGATCTCCACTGAGGTTGCTGCTCTTCACTGTATTGTGTGCTGCATCTGTGCCTTTGAGCAGGCCATTTAACCACCTCTGAGCCCCCATTCCCTCATCCATAAACTGAGGTCAATAATAGTTCTTTTAACTCAATAAAAGTGATGGTGCTCAGAGGAGACAATGTAGGTAAGGCACTTGGCACCGAGCCTAGTACCTAATGTCCCACAGATGTCTGTTAAAACTCTTTGGATTGTATGAAAGAAAGCAAGGCATTCGTTCTTGGGGGAACCTCAGATCAATAAATTGATCCAAATTAAGCAATGATTTGGTCAGAGAATCAATATTTTAAGGAAAAACTCAGAATACTTTATTTATTTTGGTTCTTGCACTTACCGAATAAAACTCTTTTGAATTTGGATAAGACTACCAGCATTTGCTCATACCATGTTAGCCAAGGCACAGTCAAAATGTCAGTCTGTGTTTAATTGTACACGGCCTAATAAAGTACTGCCAAATATCATTAATAGCCATCAAGGAAGAAAAAGGTTGTTACAGACTAACATCCCCTTGGGAAAGACGCTGTAAAACAGAGTAGCAGGCAGCCCTATAAATAACTGTTAGCTACGTCTCCCCCTAAATCAGAGACAAGCCTAATCTTATTGTAAATTACATCAAAAAAGCCCTTCCCCAAAATGAGGTTACAGTAAAGCTATAAACTCTTCCCATGTACTAATATATTTTTAGATATTAATTTGTCAAGTGTGGGGTGAAGTAATAATTTAAATATGGGTAAAGCAGTCACCTCATCTAATAAAATGGAGAAGAAATATTCCTTAGAAACAGTCTTAGCCCTCCTTCTTTGTTCCCTGCTTTCAGTCCAAAAATCCATCAGAAATTTGCCCTGTGGTCGTCAGAAATGGCGATCTTGGTGACATTATACACGTCCTCCTGGAAGAAGTGGCCTTATCCTCAGAGACATCACAGATCAGTGTTTGGGGACCTTGAATCGTATTATCAGAGACATATCTAAATACATCTGACACTAAAATTTGCACCTTTTTTGAAAGGTTCCTTGTTGTTCTGTCTGGGGTGAAAAAAATCCATTTTCATGTTGAATAATAATGTGGAAAAGAGCAAACTCTTGTTAAAAGGGAGACCTCGAACTACACTGTTAAACTGTTTCCAAGAATGAGAGAAATAAAGAAGCATTTGGGGACTTTTAAGTCTTTCCCCTCTCCTCCACCATTGAATCTCCAAGGTACCTGACGGTGCTAGATCTCTAGATCATGGTTTGTGTGAATGGAGGCTGAGGATTGGAAAAGGAGAAATTCCTTTTTCTCTGGAGCCATGGGGGGGGGGGGAGGGTGGTGTTGAGAAATGCAAATAAGCTTCTTACTGGCTTCTGTGTGGCTGTTTCTCTACAGCAGTGTTTTTACTGGCAAACCTGGCAATGAGCTCTCACATTCCCCCAAACAGGAATGTTACTCTCCTCGCTTTGTTTTAGGTGTGGTGAAATATTTTTGTTTGAGAAACTACCTTTGGAGGCAGTTTCACAGGAACATCAACTATTTGAAGCACTGTCCCATCAGTGAATATTTTTCATTGTCATCTTTGCTTAATAATGACAACAACGGAAGGCACAGGACCCAGGTCCACTTAGCACAGAAAGTCCTGATGGAACAAAAGTCCTTAAATATGGTTGATATAGAAAATACATGTGCTTATTTTTTAAAAAATAAGAATTATGACTTTTTTGAGTACACTGGAAAACAGTTCTATTTTTTACATGTGTGTGTAAGTATATGAAGTTATCACAATGGGTTTAGAAACAAAATCACTAGACTCAATCTGAAAAGCCAGGATAAAATATTATATCTTCACATTAAATTATTTTAATTTGATATAGTGAAAAATTTGTCGAAAGTGTTTCCTGCTGTACTTTAAGCCAGTTTAATTCAATACTATTTATAGAAATGTTTTTCGGTTAGACATTTTCTCTTTAAAATGTCCGTATTGCATATAGACATTAAGTTTACTTTTGTCCTGAATGCCACCTGAAATAATGCCTCTTAAAAATAATTGTAATATCTTTCCAGGATCCCTGACAATAAAGTAAAAAATAACATTATGGCACCATCTAGTGACCTAATATTTCTTTTTCTTCTTTTGTTATTCAGCTTAAAAGTGCATATTTCTACTTATTATAAAAAGTCACGTGTACTTTTTAGCACATACGCAGCTAGAAATAGTTTCTTTATACTATTACCCGTGGATAAAGCAAATTGATCTCGACAAACTGAAATTTCAAAAATTACTTTCCACTCTGTAGAGTTGATGAGTTTTGTGAGCAGTTCAATAATTTTGGACATAGTGTAGTTCCACAAACAAATAATAATATTACCATAGACTCTTACTTGGAACCGAAGAAGAAAAGCCTGTCTCCAGAAAATGTTTTCATCAATAAATGAAACTTTTTCTTTTTTTTTTTTGTATTACAAAACTGACAAAGCTAGTTTTATTTTTTTCTGTATAAGCAATAATGTCTATGTTAGTGACAATGGCATAAATGAAAAATCAGGTAAAGGAAAAGAAATACCTCGTAACCCACCAGAGATAATTGTTGAGGACATAGCCATGTGTACTTATTGCCAACAGGTATGTGCTGTCTGGTATTATGATATAAGCAAGTTGGCTTATAGCTTATTTCTGAAGCTCATAAATGTCTTGTTAGTTATTTATCAAACCTTATTATGTGAAAGTTAGACTGAATTTTAAACAGAGATGTACTGGGGCACCTGGGGGGCTCAGCAGTTGAGCATCTGCCTTTGGCTCAGGGTGTCATCCAGGGGTCCTGGCATCGAGTCCCACGTTGGGCTCCCTGCGTGGAGCCTGCTTCTCCCTCTGCCTGTGTGTGTGTGTCTCTCTCTGTGTTTCATGAATAAATAAATAAAATGTAAAAAAAAACAGAGATGTACTGAGTTCTTGTGTGTTTGTGAAAATTGAATTATCAAAATATTAACCGATCATCCTCTTTGTAATGTGCTGCTTTATATTTGTGGTAGGAATTCACGCAATGGAACTTGCTCAAAGCACACTTCCAACCAGAGCCTGTAGGCTATGAAAGTTAAGTACATTATACTGGAGGTAAACTAATTGGGCAGTGGCTGCCTCTGTAAAAGGAAACATATTTAATAAAAGAGTTACCTTCACTGAGGATGCTGCATTATGCATTTCCACCATCCTCGAAGTGAGAATTTGACTCTAATAGCAAAGAAGTATCTCTCAGGAACATTTAACTTATTGAAAACAAAACAATGCAACATGAAAGCAAAATTACAGTTTGTTCTTTGGTTCAAAATCTTAGAAAAAATAATTTTCTAAAAAGTTTGAACGATTAGTCCACATTGTGTAAAAAGACACCTGCCAACTTCACTGTATGGTTAATTGACGTCTAGGAGTATAAAGGCCCATCGGTGGCTTCTGATACTCATTTCCAGTTCCCTTTCCTCATGGAACTGGGAACATCCTCTCACGGGACAGTGTGGGATAAGGTGAGGCTCTAAGAGATGAGGGGATGGATTCCTCTTGTCAGTGCCTACTGCGCCTCGCCCCGCGTGCAGTGGCCTTGCTACAGGATCTTTATTCTGAACCATAGGGCGTACTTCCTCAAACATAATTTTTAGTAACCAACCTTCACCATCTGATTTTCATGGGACAGCTGCCATATTGTTTGTACTCTTAATCCTTGACTGTTGAGTGTAATTGTGAGTTCTGGGAGTGTGTTGGTGACTCTGTTTCTCTAGAATATATGATGTACTCCTGAGGGCACTCGGAGATGAGCTTCTCTTCCTATCGGTGGTGAAGAGGCTGCTTCAGACCTTATGTTAGTCCCAAACCTACCAGGGCAAATGCCACTACTTTTAAGGCTTGAGAATAATCCTCTTTGGCTTGCCGCTCTGTGTTGGGGTGGTAGCCATGCCTTCTAATCCCGGTGGGGCGTCGGCATTGCCACCGTGGCCCTGGGCAGCACCACTGCTGCAGCTCTAGGTCTCACCCCTGCCTCTGAGGCTCTGGGCAGCAGCAGGCCGGCCTGCAGAAATGGAAGACAGGGCCCTGCCCTCTGAAACCGAGAGAAAATGCCTCGCCCCATAGGCCTGCGTACAGGTGGGGCTGGCAGCCCTGATCCCTGAATCACCTTTAGGAACATTCTTCCTTTTCTTGAAAGTTATTGAATGCTCGCAGCTCTAGAGTTCTGTCTTGTAGACTCCCAGCAGCCTGACAGCTTGCCTTCAATCCGTCCTGTCTCTAACCCCTTGGGTCCAAGCTGGTAGTGTTCCTGCTGGTATGAACCCATCTCTATCGTCGATTTCTACCAGACGGCAGATTTGATTCAGGAGTCACGTAATCTCCTTACAGCGTGGATGTCCAGCCAAACTCTTGGTGTTCTCTCCACAACATACTTTCTTGTTATTTATTTATTTTTACTGCAACACGGATAGGTTGAGAATTTGATGCAATTTTAGTCCTACTTCCTTCCTAATTAATAAACTTTTTTTTTTTTTTCTTTCAATTTCTCTCTCTCCCCTCACCTTTTCCTATAAGCAGCAAGGAGAAACCAGGCTGTATTTTCAACACTTTGCTTTATAAATCTTCTAACTAAATTTCCAAGTTAGGCACTTAAAATATCAACTTTCCACAAACACAGGAACACCATTTAGCCAAGTTCTTTGCCACTCGATTAACAAATCTTTGCCTGTCTTCCTCTAGTTTCCAACATGATGCTCCTCATTCCAGTCCATATTCCTACAAAACACTCTCTTCTTCAAGACAATCTATGTTTTTTTTTTTTAACATGCACTTCAAAACTCCTCCAGTTTTTACCTATTACCCAGTTCCAACCTATCCCAAAATTTTAAATATATGTTACGGTGGCATCCCACTTCCTGGTACCAAAATCTGTATTAGTCAGGATTTACCAGAGAAACAGAACCAACAGGACGTGTGTTTGTGTGTATAGTATATTATATATACTATTACATATTATATACATTTTAAATATTATAAATATAAATAATTTAAGTGTATTATATAAATATATTTTTAATTTATTTTTAGGCTTTTTTAATTAGTTAAAATAATTTTTTAAAGGAATTCTTCACGCTATTGCAGAAGTTTGGTAAATCCAAAATCTGCAGAGTAAGAGACTCAGAGAAGAGTTGCAGTTTTAGTTCAAGGACAATTAGCTGGGGAATCTGTGCTTGCTCGAGGAAGGTCCATCCCTACTTTTAATTGATTAGATGAGGCCAACCCACATTATGGAGAATAATCTGCTTTACTTAAAGTCCACTGCTTTGAATATTAATCTCATCTGAAAAACATCCAGAATAAGGTTTGACTGATATCTGGGCACCATGGCCTAGGCAGGTCGATACATAAAATAAATCATTACACACTATTATTTTCTCCCACCAATGACGAAAGTTCTTACAAGATGGATAAAAATTTCACATGTGATCTTTATAAAGTCAGAAGGCTTGAATTTAGAAAGTAGGTATATATTTGATGGTAGCAATTTATTTTGGTCTGTTGGTAAGGATGTGTGTGTGTATATACACATTCATATATTCGATACATACTGAATACCCATGATACAACAATGAATTCCTTCCTGACAAACAAGTGTGAGACATTAACAGTGCATGCTAGGAGTTAGCATAACTGTATTTGCCTTATATGAATTTTACTCATTTAATCTGCACAATTCAAGAAGGTGCATAGACAAAAAGATAATAAAATAATATATTACGAGATGACTAGTTAATTCTTCCTCCCATAAGCACCTGGAGAAAGATGTTTCTAATAAAAAATTATGAAGGACATGAAATAAAATAGACAATTCACCAGTCTCTTGGAGCAGAGGTGTAGGGAAAAATAAGAGAAAGATTTTATTTCTCTTTTCTTAAGATTTTATTTATTTATTTGACAGAGGGGGAAAGCACAAGCAGGAGGTGTGGCAAGTAGAGGGAGTGTGAGAAGCAGACTTCCCATGGAGCAGAGAGCCTGATGTAAGACTCGATCCCAGGACCCTGAGATCATGACCTGATCAGAAGGCAGGTGCTTAACCGTCTGAGCCACCCAGGCACCCCTAGAGGAAGATTTTCTAAGATTTTTTAATATCCAGATGATTCTCAGTGTTCTCAATTTGGAATTAAAGAACAAAACCAGATTATATATTTCAGGAAAAAAATGTCTATACATCTTCCTTTCTCTCACACCTATCTCTCTCTCTCTCTCTTTCTCTCTCTCTTTCTCTATTTCACATATGAATATATGAACATATATTCTCCCAGAAATGTTAGAGATGGCATCCCAGCAGAGATTAACATAATGAAATTAGGTCAGATGCAAAGGAGAATTTTTATCATTTTGACCCTCTGAGGGTTTTGGTCATCTAGGGTCAAATAAGTACACTTCAGAATACTTTAATACGTCATAGGATCTTATGAATATTGCATGATAACATATGCAAAGAATGTAGAATGGTAGCTGGCATCTAATCCCACTGTATATGCATTTGACATTATTCCTTAAAAATAAGACTTCATAAAAATCATCAAAGGATAAATCAAGTAAAAATGATAAGACAGTTTTCTTTCCCTTTCAAAGCCAGCACAGGTAAGGTTTTTTTTTTTTATTTTTTTAAAGATTTTATTTATGTATTTATTTATGTATTTATGTATGTATGTACGTATGTACGTATGTATGTATTTATAGTGCAAGCAGGGGGAGGGGCATAGGAAGAAAGAATCTCAAGCAGACTTTGTGCTGAGTGCAGAGCCCCAAGCGAGGCTGGATCTCACAACCCTGAGATCACAATCTGAGCTGAAATCGAGTCAGACGGTCAACTGACTGAGCCACCCAGGTGATCCCTGAGTGTTTTGAATGAGAGAATCAGAGGGCTTTCCTTAGTAATGTACAATAAAAAATTTTGCTTAGATGGGAACAGGACAATTCTAATATCAAACGGTGAACAATAATAAAGTTTAGTCACTTAGGACGTCTTAAGCTTGTACATACACGGCACCATTTATTAAAACCTAATTCAATCATTCAAGTCACAAATCCATTTTGCTAGGTAAGCAGAGAGGTATGTTTTCTAATTAGGAATAATAAGAAAATATTTTATGCTAAGGGTCTGTAAATCATTTGAGTTCTGTGTTGTGGTACAACCTGTAACTCTGAGGGGTGAAATCCTAAATGTGTTGAAGGCACATATGATAGATTATCTGATAATATATATGATATAGTAGAGACAGACTTTAAAAAAAAAAGGAACCATTTAACATGTGAATGTGTTCTCTCATATGAATGTGTTCTCTCTACCACTTTTAAATCGAAGCAGCCTTCTCTTTAAAGTGACCACATTATTCCTGATTCACAAATGTACCCTCTATCCGATTTTTGAAATTTTCAGGGTCCATTTCTCATTACAATGCAAGTAGGCTACATTTTCCTTTCTCCTTTTTCTGCCCTTCTTGGACTCCTGACTTAACATTCAACTCATGTGTTATTTCCTCTTTGAATATATTCCTATTCTAGTCTCCTTCTCCTTGATATGTCTATAGCCCTTTAGCACATATCTATTTTAAAGCGTGTGTCATATTTTAATGAAAAGTTTTTAAAATAATGAGTTAGAAAGGTTTGTTTTTTGTTTTGTTTTTCATTTGTTTGTTTTGTTTTGTTCTGTTTTTAATTGCAAGTGACCTGACTCTGATAGATACTGATCACAGTTGCTGAGCTGAATGTACTCCTCTTCTTCCTTAATAACAAGGACCCAGATTTTGTGCATAGTGTCAACTTGATGAGTCTGAACATATTTTTTGCCTCATCTTTCCCTGATTCTTCCTGCTTGGAATATGTTCAAGGCACTTTAGTATGAACAGAAGATATCTTGTCACCATGAGGTTGAGAGGCCCATGCTGGGAATGATGGTTCAGAAGGTGAACAGTCCCTATAGGACCACTCCCGAGCTCCTGTTCCTACACTCCTTGTTGCACAAGAAAACAGAATCTTCTTTTTCCTGTTGCTTATAGTCAAGCACGATCTTGATTAAAATTCTAACTCAAAATGATGAAAAAGATAATTATGGATTAATTATCCAAAATGATATAAATGTTCTATAGTCAACTAATGTTAATTATGTCTAATTCTGATGCTCAAACTATACACAGAAATACATACATATGTGGTATATATTTCTATCCACCATCTCTGATTTCTTCTATATTATATTTTTTTCATAGATGGGGCATTCGCCTTGGATTTGGCAAAATGGGATTCTAGATGTCGTAGGTTTATCTTACTAAATAGAAACTCTGTAGAAGTTGAACTTTTTTTCTTGATCATTTTAGCTCAAATCTTTGGACTGACCAGATTCATGCATCCATCATTCAAACAAGCACTTTTTTTTTTTTTTTTTTAGATTTAATTTATTTACTTGAGAGAGAGAGAGAGAGAGTATGTGTGCATGAGCAAGTGGGGGAGGGCATAGGTAGAGGTAAAGAAACTCAAGCAGGTTTCCCAGTAAGTATGGCACCTGATGTGGGGGGTGGGGGGAGCTCTATCTCACAGCCCTGAGCTGAAATCAAGAGTTAGAAGCTTAACCAACTGGTTAAGCCACCCAGGCACCCTATAAACAAGCACTCTTATTAAGGAATGGTGTATATGGGTTGTTGTAGACACAAAAGGATTTTTTTTCCCCTCTAAATCCAATCAGGCTATGATTACTATAAGAATGGGTGCTAGAAGACAAATCAACTGGCGTGCTTTAGCTGTATTTATCTGAATTTCTGGAGAACATGTTATTTCCTATTCCTCTATGAATCATGCATCTATACTGGCTGGTTATCAAAGGATATTAGTCCTGCCATATCCATGTATATTTCTAGGAGAGATAGAGAGAGAGAGAGAGAGAGAGAGAGAACAAATAAGTTAAAAAAAAAAAGAGAGAGTTCCATGATACCCCTATTTCGGTCATCTGTCCATATTCTTCTACTCCATATTCTATCTGTTATAACCTTGGAAATACATCTAATTATTTTTCTATTTACTTTTCACTTTGTTTCTCATTATTTTATTTTCTTGTGTTAGACAACAGGATTGAAGGGTGGAGAATTTCTGCTCAGTTACTCACACAAAGAGTCTGGATAATGCAATTATGATAACATAAGAATGGATCTGAGAGTTTACTGACACATTGAATTTGATTATATCTCTTATTCACTTGATTCACCTGTTTTCTTTTCTTTTCTCATAACTGAACCAGGAAAAAGCAGTCATCTCTAGAGAGTGGTTATTACATTTTTGCCTAATATTTTTAGACTGAAGTAATTCACAATTCTGATAAGGTTGGGGGCTTTTGAGATGTTGAAATGATTGCGAGAAATGAACTCATTTAAGGAGTCCCTATCCTCATGTCACAAGCCATTAGTTCGATAAACTAATGTCAGATCTGGAATATTTACCTAACCATCTAGAGCCCATTATTATAATCACACCTAACCATGTGGCCTTAAATGTTTATGGACAGAATGATGTGTGTGACCTTATTTCCACACAACATGCAGCAGCTCCCTGCTTGCAACTAGATGGATAATTTTAATGGTTTTATCTGGGTTGAGGTGGAAGCAAATCCAAATTGTATTTCTTTCAATATTTACTCAAAAATCCAGGGAGAAAAATGAATGTGAATTCATATTTACACTTATGCAATGATAGATAAATCCAAGCTGTTCAACATCCCCAAACCCATGCCTGATACCATAATGCAGACAAATGAAGTATTTACCATCAGACTAAAAATATATTATCCATACACACTGACATCCTATGATTTCAGATTTGAATATAAGGAATACTGTGGTGGATTTTATTTTTAATAAAAATGGATTTATCATATATTTAAATAGGATACTTGTAGCTGACAATAACAAAACACTGATTCTACTTAGAAATATATATTTTCCTGAGAAGGTTATGTAAATATTGAGTGCAAAATTTTAGAAGTGACTAAAGCAATAAGCCAGAGATGGAGATATGATTTTTTATTTTATATTTTATAGTATAAAATCCTTAGTAGAATCCATAAAAGTTAGAAATAATCAATATTGCCAAATAATAGGACTGATTTTTATGCAGTACATGCTTTGTGACAGGCCTCATTCCTGTGATTGACATGTAATAACCCAATAAATTCAGTTATTTCATAGGTTCTTTTATCTTCCCATTTTAGAAATAAGGGAAACCATCTTAAAATCTAAAAGAATCAAACAATAGCAGGCAAAAAGATGAGCACCTACTATGAGTAAGGCACTATCAGTCCCAGGCGTTATTTTTTTCATTCAATAACCAGTAACTTTTAAGCTCCTAGCACAGGTCAGACATGTTCTGAGCACTGGAATAAGGCACCAGTCTTATCTTTAAAGAGTACATTATAGTAAGAAATAGCTACATTTGTAAGCAAATTTCAGTATACCACCATTTTGTGATACAAATGATAAAAATATTTTTTGAAGCACATATATGGGACCAATTGAATTGAGGAAGATTTCTTGGAGGATATAACATTAGAGCTGATTTGGAAAGGGTGAAAAGAGCTTCATCAGGTAAAGAAGGATGCATTCATTCCACATCAAGTGTTTCTGAATCTCAGTACTATTGATATTTTGGATGAATAAGTGTTGGTAGGGGGAGTCTGCATTGTAGTATATTTAGCAGCATCTCTGGCTTCGCCCACTAGATGCCAAAAGCAGCCACCTAGTCGTGACAATCAAAAATGTCTCTAGACATTGCTAAGTGTCTTTTGGGTAGAGGGACATAATTGTCTCCAGTTGAGAACCACTATTTTCCAAAGAAACAACATACTTAAAATCAAAGAGCATGATCATAAGTTCTAATGGAGATGAGGAGGAAGGATGCCGAGGAGGGATCTGAGGAGGCAAGTTAGGTCACATTGAGAAAAGCCAGATGACTACATATAGTATATTAGACTTAATCTCAGACAGCTGGGACCAAAGAAGGTAATCCCTTTGGTTATGTTAGGAGCTAACTTGGGCAGCTCTGTGAAGGAGAGCTTGAGGTGGAAAAATGATACTTACCTCTTGCTTTCAAGATACAATGTTGGGATATCACTTGGAATTAAGAACTTCCTTCTTATTTCACTTCCTTATTGCTTCCATAGGGCAAAATAAACAGTATCTTCTGTTCAGTTGAGCCTAGATTTGTCTTTATAAAAAAGTCTATCCAAAGCATCATCTAATGCTTCACCTTCATGAATATGTGAAATATTCATGTCTCTCTGTCAACATAAAGTATCATCTAAAATAAGTCAATATGGCCTTATAAAATAAAATTATAGTTAAAAGTAAATATATAGATCTGCTATTATTGCTTCGGAAGGCATTTTCCAAATGTCCTCAAAATTCTCCAAAAGTCTTATAGTCCCCTAAGTATTATTCTCAATGCCACCTTTCTTTGACAATTTTCCAAATGTGAGATTTCTTTCTTGCCTCTTTTGAAGATTACAAATGCCATGACCCCCAATGATCCCACACAGAGTATTTCTGGTATATAGCATGACAACTGTAACAATGCAATCTGTCAAATGCATCCCAGTCAGAAAGCCACCAGAGAGGATCCTAGGAATTTTGATATATGCTGCATACCTATTGCATACAACTTTATGACTGCATTCAGTTTGGTTGAAATTTTGCAGCAAGTAAGAATATAACTAAAATGATCTACCCCCAAATCTCTCTTTAATATGGAAGAGAAATGAAGTATGTGTGTGTGCTGGTATGCATGCATATGCACGTGTGTGTGTTATAGTATGGGAAATTGTATAAAAGTGTTCAGGAAATTCTTACATACTTGTATACTTAGATATTTCACCTGTTTCTTATCTATTTCACATTGTTGAATTTCTCCCATAAATAAAATAAATCCATGCCAACTTTTTTTTTTCCCAATATACTGAAGTCATTTGAGTGTTCAGTGGCCTAGACCACTCATCTTTAGACTCTAGCAGTTTTTATTAAATTTAGGAATAACCCTAGAACCAGATCATTCTGTCTCAGAACTCTACACAAGAACTGAGTTTTTGGATCAAGTAACATTTTAATATATATATGGATGATCAATTTCAATGGCATATGGGTAAGTAAAAAATATTCATCAAATCTTACCTTGTAATTTGACACTGCACTCTAGACCCAAATTTATGAAAAGTCGGGTTGTCTTTCTTAATTTTACCTTCTTATTTGAGGAATATAAATACTAGCACTTTTGGAGTCTGGTTGTGTTAGCTATTGTATTCTCTATTCGAGCTTCATGTCATCTGCCAATTTGAAAAAGATGAAACAAATTCAAGAAAAGAAACTCCCCACCATATTTTATATCTAAGTAAGATCAGTGTTGAATAATAAACTTAACTACTAAGCTCGTCACAGAAGTAGTTAGACTTGAAAAAAAAAAAGTATTAACTGTTACCATTCTCAGCATTTAGCACCAAAATGCATCAAAAATTGAGTACTTAAACCAAGAAATAACAATTGTATTCAGAAAAAAATAGACAAAATTTAAGTGAAATTGGCAAACAGCTGGGCTATGATAAAAAAGAAAGCTAAAGTAGGTAAAATCAGAAATGAAAAATGATAAATTACAATTGATATCACAGAGAGGATCATGAGACTACAAAGAGCAATTTTATGCCTATAAATTAGGAAATTAGAAGAAATGAGCGAATTCCTAAAAAATACAATCTATCAAGACTTAATCATGAAGAAATAGAAAATCTTAACAGACCAATAACAAAGAAGGCATTTGAATCCATAATAGAACTTTTCCCCAAAAAGAAAAGACCTGAACAAGAATGCTTCCCTGATGAATTCCACCAAACATTCATAGAAGAATACTAATGATTCTTAGATTTTTTTCAAAATTGAAGAGGAGGGACGCCTGGGTGGCTCAGCGGTTTAGCGCCGCCTTCAGCCCAGAGCGTGACCCCGCGGTCCCAGGATTGAGTCTCACATGGGGCTCCCTGCATGGAGCCTGCTTCTCCCTCTGCCTACGTCTCTGCCTCTCTCTGTGTGTCTCTCATGAATAAATAAATAAAATCTTAAAAAAAAAAATTGAAGAGGAGAAAACATCCCAAACTCATTTTACAAGACTACCATTATCCTGATAACAAAAGCAAATAAGAACATTGCAGTCAAAGCAAACTATGATCTGATATTGCTGATGAACATAGATGCAAAAATCCTCAACAATATATCAGCAAACAGAATTCAACAACTCATTAAAAGGATTACATACCACGATTGAGTGGGATTTATTCCTGAAATGCAAGGACAGTTCAAATTACTCAAATTAATCATTGTGATATACCACAATTAACAAAACAAAAAATAAAAATCACATTATTTCAATGTTTAAAGAAAGAGCATTTGACAAACTTCAACATCCTTTCATGAATAAAACCCTCAATAAATTAAGTCAAGAAGGAATGTAAAGAAACAAAAACAAACAAACAAAAAAAGGCATTGTATTCAATAGTGAAAACCTGAAGCTCTCCTCTGAGATCAGGAAAAAACAAACACAAGAATATCTACTCTTGCCACTTTTGTTCACTATAGTATTGAATTTCCTAGCCATAGAAATTAGCAAGAGAAAGAAATAAAAAGCTTCCAAAATGGAAAGAAAATAAAATTGTCTCTGTTTGTAGACAACATGATCTTGGAAAACCCTAAAGATTCCACCAAAAATCTTTTGGAATTGGTAAATGGATCAAATAAAGTTGCAGGATACAAAAATCAACATCCAACAATCTATTGTGTCTCCATGCAGTAAAAGTGAACTATTCAAAATAGAAATTAAGAAAACAATTCCATTCATAATAGCATCAAAATATAAAATACTTAAGGTGAAATATCTGTACAATGAAAACTATAAGACATTGATGAAACAAATTGAAGATAAGTGAATGAAAAGATATTGTATGTTCATGGATTGGAAGAGTTATTGTTAAGAGTCTACACTACCTAACACAGTCTAAACACCCAATGTAAGCACTATCCAAGTTCCAGTGCCATTTTTCACAGAGATAGAAAAAAACAATCCTAATGTTCATGAAACCACAAATACTCCACATAGCCACAGCAATCTTGGGAAAGAGGAAAAAAGCAGAGGTATTACACTTAATT
Organism: Canis aureus; assembly: GCF_053574225.1. NCBI lineage: Eukaryota > Metazoa > Chordata > Mammalia > Carnivora > Canidae > Canis > Canis aureus. Next base: position 3,203,549 of record NC_135613.1, read on the forward strand.
TCAAGCCCACATTAAAAGCTAAAAAAATCAAAGCTGTATGTTACTGATATAAAAAAGAGAGCTCTGAAATAAACCCACATAAATATGGTTAAAAAATTATGACAGAGATGTCAAGAATACACAAATGGGAAAGGACAGTTTCTTAAAAAAAATGGTGATGTTAAAACTGGGCAGCCAAAAGTGAAAGAATGAAATTGGACCGCCATTTTATACCATACACAAAAATTAACTGAAAATGGATCAAAAATTTGAATGTAAGACCTGAAACCATACAAGATCTAGAAGAAAATATAGAGGGTAAACTCTTTGACATTTGTCTTGGTGGTGATTGTTTGGATCTGACACCAAAAATAAAAGCAATGGATGCAAAAAATTTACAATTAGGACTTTTAAACTAAAAAGATTCTGCAAAGCAAAGGAAACCATCGACAAAATGAAAAGAAAACCTAGTGAATGGTAGAAATATCTGCAAATCATATATCTGATAAGGGGTTAATATCCAAAATATATAAAGAACTCATACAACTCAATGGCAATACAAAACAAAACAAAAGCAAGTAATCTCATTTAAAAATGAATAGATGATCTGAATAAACATTTCCCCCCCCCCCCAAAAAAAAAAAAAGACATGGCCAATCGGTACACGAAAAGCTGCTAAACATCACTAATCACCAGGAAAATGCAAATCAAAATCACACTGAAGTACCACCTCACACTTGTTAGAATGTCTATTATCAAAAAGAAAAGAAATAGCAAGTGTTGGAGACGATGTGAAGAAAAAAAATGAACTCTTATGCAGTATTGATGGGGTTGTAAATGGGTACAACCACTATGGAAGACAGTATGAAGTTTTCTCAAAAGAAAAAAAAAAAAAAAAGAACTGCCATATGATCCAGCAGTTCCATTTCTGGGTATTTACCTGAAAAAAAAATGAAAATACGAATTCAAAATAATATCTGTGCTGCCATGTTTATTGCAGCGTTATTTACAATAACCTAGATATGGAGGTAGCCTCATTGTGCCCAACAGTGGATGAATGGGTAAAGAGAATGTGGTATAAATGTATGCATGAAATATTTTCCAACCATAACAAAGATCTTGTCATTTTGACAACATGGAGGAAACTTGAGGGCATTATGCTAAATGAAATATGTCAGACAGAAAAAGATAAACACTGTATGCTCTCACTTGTATGTGGAATCCCAAAAGAACAAAAACAAAGACTGAACACATAGATACAGAGAACAGATTGGTAGTTGCCAGAGTTGTAGTGGAGGAATTGGTGAAGGGGAGTTAAGAAGGGAAAATCTTCCAGCTATGAAATAAGTCCTGGGGGGCAGCCCAGGTGGCTCAGTGGTTTAGCACCGCCTTCAGCCCAGGTGTGATCCTGGGGTCCTGGGATCGAGTCCACGTCGGGCTCCCTGCATGGAGCCTGCTTCTCCCTTTGCCTGTGTCTCTGACTCTCTCTCTCTCTCTCTGTCTGTCTCTCATGAATAAATAAATAAAATCTTAAAAATAAAATAAAATAATAAAATAAAATAAAGTAAAGTAAAGTAAAGTAAAATAAAATAAAATAAAATAAAATAAAATAAAATAAAATAAAATAAAATAAAATAAATGAATCCTGGGGATGTAATGTAGAACGTGATGACTATAGTTAATAGTAATACTCTATGGTATAGTTGGAAGTTCCTAAGTGGTATGGTTGGAAGTTCCTAAGTGAGTAAATGTTAAAAATTCTCATTAGACAAAAAATATTGACTATGTACAGTAATGAATATTAGCTACAATGATCGTATCATTATGTTGTATACTTCTGAAACTAATATGATGTTTTATGTCAATTATATCTGAACTTAAAAAAAGGGATACTTAAGCAAAATAACAAAGATATTTGCCCCCAATCACATGACTAATAACTAAAAAAGTTAGAATATGAAGCCAATTCTGACTGTAGTGTTGGAGACCTTAATTCTTATGCTGTTATTCTTCTCTCTCAGGCTGCACTCAATACAAAGATGGTCCAAGCTTACAGTTCTTTCATCCCTTTAACTTGTAGGTCCTTTATGGTAAGTGATGTCATCAGAGATTTCCAATATACCTAACAAATCACTTATTTAAAAATGCTTAGATATATCTCCTAGATCTACATCAGGATGTGGGCCATATTGCAATGTGTATCTCAAATGTAGGTCCCATAGTGTGACGTGTGTGTATATAAAAATATGCATGCATTTTTTTAACATAACTAATTCAAAGTCAGAGAAAATTGTAAAAATATTACAAAGTTCCCATATACTTTTCACTAAGTTTCCTCCAACGTTATTATGTAACATTATTACATGACTACAGATTAGTATCAAAACTACAAAATTAATGGTGGCATAATTCATGTTGGAAGTCATTAAGAAACTGTCTTTAGGAATTTCTTATGTTCAGTACCAATCATTTAACTTCAAATTTCACCTAAAATTTTGGTTATTAAAAGTTTTATGTAGTTTCCTTAACTTTTTCCATAATTTCCTTCGAACATTTCAAGATTTCTAATAAATATAACCAGCCACTCAGGATGCTCTCTATGCTACTAGAATCTTTTCTGATGTAAGGTGTGTGGTAATTATGACTTCCAAACACCACTAAGTATTATATAGAGCCTGCTGAGGAGAGAAGAAAATAATAATATACCAATTTCTACTCTCAGAAGTCTAAAAGGGACTTTGAGAAAATATATTTAAATAAGCTGCTTGCATAATTCTGATAAAAGCAGTTTATAGATTCACTTAGGAAGACTATTGTACAAATGTTGTTATTTCAGCTATACAAATTTAATATCAACTGTCTAGTGATACGAGAAAGTTCCCATGCAAGCAGATATTCTTTTAAAGGAAGTCTAGCTAAAAAAATAAAATAAAGTAAAATAATAAAATAATAAAATAAGATAAAATAAATAAAATAAAATATAAAATAAAATAATAAATAAAAATAAAATAATAAAATAAAATAAAATAAAATAAAATAAAATAAAATAAAATAAAATAAAAAAAGGAAGTCTAACTAAACTTGTAACACACGGAGCTTCATGTTTTCTTATTCTACTCTCCAGATACTGACTAGGTAAAAGAAAATGAGACATGTGTTACCTTCAATGTAAACAGAAATGATAAAAGAAAAAAAAAAGGAGAAGAGAGAAATAAAAGATGAAGGAGCAACCAAGGAAGAGATGAAGATGCAAAATGGTAGACAGAGATGAGAGAATGGAGAAAGGATAGATAAACATGGCTGGAGGGGAAGAAGTAAAGGTATGGAAAAAAGAGGGGGAAGAAAGAAGGAAAGAAAAAAATAGTTAAAAGTATAATTACAGATTATCTATGAGGTATTATATATCACATGCCATGCCGTGTGATTTACTTAGACTGTTTTATTTAATCCTTTCAACTCTTTTTTTTTTTTAATATTTTTTTTTAATTTTTATTTATTTGTGATAGTCACAGAGAGAGAGAGAGAGAATGAGGCAGAGACACAGGCAGAGGGAGAAGCAGGCTCCATGCACCGGGAGCCCGACGTGGGATTCGATCCCGGGTCTCCAGGATCGCGCCCTGGGCCAAAGGCAGGCGCCAAACCACTGCGCCACCCAGGGATCCCAATCCTTTCAACTCTTAAGAAATTCACCTGTCTCTGGTAGTCATGACTCCCAACCACTTCTCTTCAAAGATGCATTCCAGAAACTATACTTAGATTTGAAATGATTTTTGACACAGATCTCAACTCTGTTTCATTATTTCTAAATGTACCTATTGTATTTATAGTATTCTGGTTACAACTGATTTTTTTAAACTGAAAATGTCTTTATTTCACTTCAACATTTAGAAGATATTATTTTGGGTATAAAATTCTCAATGGAAATTCTTTCTTCAACATTTAGAAGATATTATTTTGGGTATAAAACTCTCAATGGAAATTCTTTCTTCTCTCCACCATCTGTTTTCTATGTGTGGAGGCTGAAATGAGGAGAATATCCACATATTTCCAGGTGTTGAGTTGTACAGTTTCAGTAAGATTGAGCTTATCTCTAATAAGCCCAACTCCCAAAGTCCAGCACTGTTGCTCCCAGGACTACTCCCTTTTATTTTGTCAGTGTCTGAGCTTTGGGTTTGGAGGGTTTTAGCCCTGGGTTTCATCTTGCCCATTAGTCTTAGCAGAAACTCTGATGCCAACCACTCTGAAAAGGGACATGAGTAATATATGAATTGTTCCTGCTTTTTTAATTTGAGCCTTCAGTATCCAATAATGTTGGGAGAGGGATTTAGAAGAGAATGACTATGTTGATGAAATTATCGTTGACTGCCCATGTAGAACGTCTCAGACTCCAATATATTTTGCCAGCCCCGTCAGCAACAATTCTTCTCTGTCCTCTTGTTATCCAGTAAAGTGACTGGTTGGACAGACCTTTTTCACCTGTTACCAACAAGAGAGACCATCTCATCTTTCTGGAAATCAGTCTATCAGTTTTCTTTGTCCATTCAATATGTTTGATATTTATATGTTCTGGATTTTTCCCTCTCTCTATTTTTTTGGGGGGTGGGGGCATTACTATGGGGCTAATGGTCTTATGGTCCCAAGTAGAATTCTAGCTACTATTCTTCTTGAAGGAAGAACATCACCAGAGTAGGACTGTGACCCAGGAACTGGGCTACTCAACTCATGGGAAATTTTCACAGATACAAATCTCTGAAGTCTGAAAGGAGTATATGGTTAATTTAAGAATATGTGAGAGAAATAAAAATTTTTACTTCTAATTATTCTGGTGAAGCCTAGATATTCAGGAATAGTCTTCTGCCATTATTGGCAGATAGGTTTAAGTTGTCAGTTCTCTGTGTTTTATAATCATATAATCTTATTCCACATTTACAAACAGTCTGACATTTCATAATGACAGATTATCTAATAAACAGTAGCTACTGGTGTTATAAGAAATAAATTTTCAAAAAATAAGAGGAATCATGATGTTTCCAAGGGAAACTAAATGACTGTGAAGATATTTTATGAAGTACGGCTGACCCTGAACAACATGGGTTTGAACTGCACAGGTCCACTCATACATTGATTTTTTTTCAATAAATACAGTACAGTACATTAAATGTATTTTCCTTATGACTTTCTTAACATTTTCTTTCCTCTGGTTTCTTTTATCGTAAGAATACAGTATATCATACATATAATAGAAAATATGCTCATCGACTGTGTTATCAGTAAGGCTACTGTGTTAACAGTAGGCAATTAGTATTTACGTTTTTGGAAAATCAAAAGTTATACATGGATTTCTGACTGTGCACAGGGTCAGTACCCCTGATCCCCACATTGTTCAAGGGTCAACTGTAACATACTTCATTTTGATAAGAAGTTTTTTTAAAACAAGGAAAGGAAAAAAAAAAACCCTTTGTTTTAGATTTTAATAAAGAGATTTTTGAGTGTCTTTTGGTTCTATAAAATATAAATCTAACCAATGATTCCATTCATTTGCATGATGAATGACTATTCACATTTATTTCTTTTATTACTCTTAGCAAGGCAGAAAATAGCTCTTTTGCATGCTTCTGCAGAAATTAATTGTTTTTCCTTTTTCTACGGTTGTTTAGGGTTTGTATTCTCAGTATGAAAAGATGACAGCTATTGTAAGTTCCTTAAGTGATAATTAGTCCTCTATGACAGTTTATTATGTTGCCACAGCTTATTAAAACTCTTCATTTTCATACAATTACCAAATTCACCATTGGAAGGCCACTTTCAAAATGGAAATTTGCATGCAATTGCTAATTCCTTCAAAAAGAACACAGGTGAAATTTTAGTAGGTTGGGTCAAATGTCAGGATTAAAAGGACATGCAAGCACATGCACATACACGCATTATTTTATTTGCTTTTGTTTCTTTTTTGTTAAAATTAATTTCCTTGGTTACTGCAAATTTTCTGGAAAAGAAAATGAAAAGTTTCATCTTCTGAATATGGAAAGAATTTGTGAAAATGGTTTTCTGCTTTTGGTTTCCTCAGTGTGTGTGTGTGTGTGTGTGTGTGTGTACTCAGCTTTGTGACATGCTAAGAACTTGTAACATTGCTTCAAAATTCACAGAAAAATGACATAACGATTCCCTATACTAGAAAATTGAGAATGTTTATTTATTTATTTTAAAAGATTTTATTAATTTACTTGAGAGAGAGAATGATAACAGAGGGAGAGGGAGAGAGAGAAACAGGCCCCCACTGAGCAGGGAGCCAGATGTGGAGCTCGATCCCAGGACCCTGAGATCATGACCTGAGACAAGCTGAAGGCAAATGCTTAACTGACTGAGCCACCTAGGTGCCCCCAAAATTGAGAATTTTTAAAATTATTTTCTGTTGTGCACTAGAACAATTAGCAATTATCAAAACAGAAGTAGTCAATTAAAAGAAAAAGAAATTTCCTTCAAAGAATTAGGGGGAGAACCAGCAAGCTGCCTATCAGGAAACCTGAAATAGTTTTTGACTCTTATTCTTTATAATAAAGATTCATTTGCATATTTGATTTTCTGGTTATCAAGCTTATATTATGCTTATTTTTATCAAGTACTTTTATAAATTTTAACCAATACAGATTCGTGTAATCCTCATGACAATGGCATGCAATGCAACTATTACTCTAACTTCGCGCATGAATAACTAAAACAAAGAGAGGTTATTTACTTTGTCACACAGCTCACAAATGACAGAGAGAGAATATGAACCCAGGAAATTAAAATTTGAATATTCACCATAATTAGTAACATTGGGGCACTCCACTGAAACTCTATCGAAGCTTGACTTATCTAAACCTCTGTAGTATAATTTTCACTGAGTTCTTGACACTTTTACTTAAAACAATAAAACGAGTATTTCACTTCATACTTTGAAATTTTCAATGGGACCAATTCTCAACAATTTTGCATACTGTTCATACTCTTTTTGATTTGGCACTTGCCTGATTATGCAGGTAAACTGTTGGAACCCATCTGCCCCATGAAGAGCTCTATACTTAAGCAATACGGAACTACATGTACCTACCAGAAGGTGACCTTCTTGGGATCCTACTAGTTTCCTCCACCAAGAGCCGCTGATCTCTACTTCTACTCCTGGGGTCATTCCTTAGACTCAGCTGGGACACTGCTTATATGTGTGACCTTGTTTGAATTCTTTCATAGTTAAGCACCTCATTCCTGTACAGTAACTACTGTGCCTTTTAGATACGACTAATAGAGAAATCATCACACTGGACTCTTTCCCGATAGGCATGTTTTTACCCACCTTAACTATGAGATTCTTGAGTTTGGAAGCAAGGCATTGGTATTTGCATATACTCTGAACAGACCCTGTAAATGATAGACACTCCCTCAGTTTCCCTCTTCCGAGCTGAGAACGCATTCACAGGCAGTAACAGTAAACTGAAATGCGGGTGTTGAATATTCCAGTTGGCTGAGGTTGGTGGTACATCTCATGATGTAATATGAGATATTTTTGGCTGAGATACTTTTGTACTTCATATTTTGTCTGTGGCTTTCCCTCATATTTTCAACTTTTTATTTACAAGATGGCTGCAGAATCCCAGAGTCACATTCTGATTTGGAACAGAGAGCAGGGACAAGAAGCAGTGTCAGTGCAGGGAACTGATACTAGTATTCATAAAATCACATCACAGGGGTCAGCATGAATATTTAGCTTTCCCAGCTTCCATAGTGAATGCAGGCAAGGGAAAGAGTGATTTGAAATGGGATCTGTGAGCCAAACCTCGGTGGGAAAATCATAATTTTACTTGGATCTTCAAGATCCATGTCCAGAGTCTCAAAATTTTCAAGAAGTGTCTTTTTTTTTTTTTTTTTTTTTTTTTTTTTAATATCAGCCGAATGCAATTACTTTGGGAAGTTGTTTCAAATCTAAAAGATCCATAAGGGGGGCACCTACTGTCTCCCTTCCAAGGTACACATTTACGGATCTTAATTGGTCCAGTGCTCAAGGCCTGAAAGAGGGAGCAGGAGGGTGTGTGTGTATGAGGGAGAGAATTAGATCCACAGATGCACAAACAAGAGGTTTGTGTTCTTTAACACAATTTGTATAGTATCTTCTGTAAGGATAATTGTAGTATTTTCAATAGTTTGAGGGGACACAGCATGAAATACGTCACGTATTTTTCCCTGAAATGAGCTCTCTTCCTAGAGTTAGAGATATTAGAAGGAAACTCTCCTTTATGTCATTGGAATAGTACTCTTTCTGGCCTTGTCCTGCTCCAGCTTAGGAGACCATTTAAGAGAAATATCAACACAGACATTTCTGTCAACTGACACGAAAACACTGAGTAGAGCAACTTACCTCATGTAGTGACTAGTTTAAACAGCTACATAAATGTCTGTAAAGGATTACGTTTGAGTCAGCGTTTTATTCTACTAGAGCATTGATGGAGAAAAAAACTGTAAAGGGCTTTCATTATTATTGTTTAAGTTCCATAATCAAAATAACAATAGCTAATATTTAGTGATCATCTATATATATATATATATATATATATTTTTTTTTTTTTTTTTTTTTTTTTTTTTGTGATCATCCATATTTTATTGCCGGTCACTACACTTACTGTCTTTAATGTGGTGCTTTGTTTTTTGAAAACCTCACAGCTACTTTATGAGGTGGGAACTATTTTTGCACTGATTTTGTGGCTGTGGAAACTAAGACAATAAGAAATACTCAAAGTTACATGCTGTTAAGGGGGACAGCTGACCTCAAAGTTCACATTTCATCACATTGTGTTGGTTTTGTGGCTGCCCCCGCCCCAAATGCGGTGGCTTAAAACAAAAGAATAAAATTATTACCTCACTGTTGCAAAGGAAAGAAGCCTGAAATTAGTGTTGGCAGGACAGCATTCCCTCTAGAGGTTCCTTGTATCTTTGACCTTCTGGTGTCTACAGGCGTCCCCTGGCCTGTGGCCTTGTCATTCCAATGTCTGCTTTTGTCTTCACATCAACTATGTGACACTGAGTGAAAACTCCCTCTGTCTCTCTCTTATAAGGATACGTGTGATTGCAGAGGTACCGCCCAGGTGATCCAGATAATCCAAGAATCTTGCCTCTCAAGATTCTTAGTCACATTTTTTCCACATAAGTTAATATTCACTCTTCTGTCATTATCTAGTAATATTCACAGGTTCCCCCCACTAGAAAGTAAATATATCATCGGGAGGTCAGTTTTTTAATCTGCTATGCACATGAAGGTGAAGAATCCTCAAAACCCGCTTAGAAAGCTCAGAACTACCCTGTGAAATTTGGTCCATGTGCATTTGCATAGAAAATACATTTCTTCAAGGGAACAATAATGATAGGAATCTAACTTAACATAAATAGAACTAACAAAAAGCACTACAAGAAATTATTAGAAAAATAATGTCACTGCATTAGGAAAATGTATAAAAAATGACAAGGGATGAGTTGTGTTACTCCAAAACCCTTACGACAAAATGTGGCTTAGGTTGGGGGCCTGGAAGCTCAGTGATGCAGCCACGTGCCTGTGATCCAATTAGAAAACAGGAGAAAGAAGACTCTGGGTGTACGCAGTCAGGAGGTGGGACATGTGGTGTACCTCCTTCACAAATTGGCCAAATACTGATGCTAGAGGCAACATAATGCCTCAGTCCAATTGATTTGGATCCCTCCCACTCTTTTCTGGAAGACTTGCACCCAATACTGGCATCCCAAAGGAAGCAATGAAAGGCTGGCAGGTTCTTATGTAATTTCATCATGTTTGAAAAATGCTTAATCAATGTCTTTGCCAAGTTTCTGAATTATAAGGTGTCACGTTCCATTTAAAGATCTCCCTTTCTCCCATGGTATATAGTCAGGTCTAAGAAAGCTACATGGTGACACTTGCTGATAATTGTAACACTTATATTCCCAAGTTTGGTTATTAGGGAGGCAATACTTCGTCGCTGGTCCATTTATTTTATTTAATAGTCCTTTTGAATCTAGATGGATACTTTTACTCAGCATCTAATGTAGACATAATGTGGACACATACTTTTAAATCAAGATCCATCTAGTTTGAGGCCACTTTGTAGATGCAGACAAACACTCATGGAAAGGTAGTCACTCTGCAGCCAAAGGGCATTTGCACAAACACGGAGATATCCAGGTGATCCAATGATCGATTATATGTTGCAATCTTTTAAATTAAAATGAACTCTGTATTTCTTTTCATAACTAAGTATTCTTCATTTTCACTGTTTATACCTAGATTTGTATCTTTCCTTTGTCAATCTGTTAATCTTTTCACCAACATTTTACTATCTATCCATCATCTATCCCTTTTGCTAATATATCTGCTAATGGTAGACTTTTATGAAAAATTCTCTAATCAGTCAAATATTGCACTTGCATAATTTTGGTAGAAGGGATTCAGAAGTAGTGATTAAAATAAATAAATGTTCTGAATATTCTATGAATTTTAAAAAGTTGGGTTAATCATAGAACTTTTTAATATACCATAATTTACTCATAGAAATCAAGTTTTTGGAAGTATATTTCTCATGTGATCTATCGGCTATTTTGGGTAAAAGGTATCTACCACTCTCTATATCTCTATCTATCTCTCTATATACATATGTAGATGTACATATGTCCATATCTTATGTTATTTCCCTTTAAAAAATATTAATGAGTGAGGTATTTTTCTGCATCATAGTCAGGTTGAAATCACTATTTAAATTAATTATGACAGCCATATCAATTAGACATAAGAGATTTCTAAAGCTAATTAGAGTCTGAGAGTTTTTAATTTGACGTCTGTCTCTGTGTAATATGTGCTTTATGCATTAAATTAATGAAATTAAGTCTGCATCATTATAAATTTCCACTTTCATAGTTCCATAAGTTTCACAATTACATGCCATATTTGAATGATAATTGAATGAAACTAAATAATTATGTTCACATCAGCATTGCTAAAGTATAAGCATACATCCTTTACTTTTTACTCCCCTGTCCTTCTAAGCAGGACCTAACAGAACACAACTTTTTCTCAATAAAGGCTTGCTGTCATTTACAAAATAAGAACAACAAGGGAGGTAAGGTGTATCAGAAACATACTAATGCATTGCAAAACAGGGCAAGAACTCCAAACCAAAGTAATTATCAACTCTGATTAATACATAGTGTGAGGTTTTACACACTCTTCAGTTAAAAAAAAAAAGTTCATGAGATGATTATCTGCTGTTAAACTCAATACATATATGAAATAAGTCATATTTTTAAAATAAAAAACTCAATTACTGGTCTTTGCTGTACAGACACCCCCCCCACACACACACACACACAAGGTTGTATCACTATATAATGTTTTGAAATAAATCTTTAACATATTCTGTGAAAATACATATTTAAAATGAAGAAAAGAATTAATTTGCATGCAAATGGGACTAAAGCATGATATACGAGAGGACTGCAACCCTGCCTTTAAGATTTGCTTTTGACATTTGTGTTTTAACAGGCAATTAAAATTTAATTTGTCCGATGATGAAAAGCAAATCCTTTTATCCTATTTCAGCAGTCTGAAAAGGTACAGACTCTATTACAAGATGAGACTGTGGCTGAAGGTTTCTTGTGCCCTCATGACCCTGTGGTATGAAATTGATGATGTTACAATAAGAGGATTGACATGAAAATAAGTCTGCACATAAACAATGATGAGAGGAAAGACATTGTCCGAGAGAAAGGGATCATCGGTCACGCTCTACGGGAAGCATTGCAGATGAAAGCTTCATTTGTATTTTCTTGCAATGGCTGGAGTGTCATGATAACATACCATTGGTTTGTTGCGATACCTACCTAGAGAGTCTGCCAGAGGAAGATTTGTGTGAAAAACCAGGTGGGATGTTTTCTAGTCTCCCACTCCTGAGGAGAGCAATGAAGTAAGAGAAAGTGAAGAAGAGGCGAAGGATGGAGGTGAAAGGTGTTGAGATGATGCCAAAAGCTGAGTTGATGAAGTGTGTCTAAGTAACACTTGGCTAGCTGGAAAACTATAAGGTCTGTACAACTCTGGGTTGGTTTCCTTTAGAAAGCTTACAATTTTGTTAAATTTTAAAGTGATACAAATAAGCAAGGATAAGTTGTTCATCCATGTAGATACGTGTCCCACTTCATCCATCAGCCTCATGTTTTCTCAAAGGAGATTGGGGATTTGACTCAAGCTTTAGAAACTAAGGCTAAGTACAATCCTGGTTAATAATTCTTAACAGGACAAGGATCATATTCTGAAATGGCTGTTTAGAGATACATGGAGACATTTTTTATAACATGATCGTGGCTCTCCACTCTCATTTAAATTGTGGGGCAGCTCTTTCTCCAAAAAATAATTTTTCCAAGTTCAAAAAACCTTGCGAATGTCCCCTTGATCATTCTTTTGGGATAATATAATTCATATTATAAATCTATATATCATATATATGTACTTTATAATCATTTGGATCTAGAATGCAACTGTTTTATATATGAACAAAGTATTTTTGTATGAGTTTAATATGCATGAAATGCTGGAGGAAGACTACTATATATATATCACGGGAATATTTAATTCTTTTTGTTTTGAAGTTCAGCAAGAGCTATTCATGATTTCAGAAAATCAACTTTTTTTTTTTTTATAGCAATGCTGCTTGTCATATTACAATCACCAGTATAACACAACTGTATCAGTCTGGTTTAATGGCTAAACCATTCATAATATTTCTGTGTTTGAAGTAAGCATTCAGCTACTTTATTCTATTTAAGTATAGTCATGCTCAGTAATTTCTATATTTAAAATATTATAAAATATTATCTCCTTCATACTATACTTAAGGCATTCCATTTCTTTCTTTGCTAAGTAGTGTGTTAGGATATATTATATGTAAATATTATTTTAGGAAGGCAGAGCCGAGGGCATTAGATAGCTAAATAAAATCTACTTTTAAAAGGGTAATAGATCAGAAAAGGCTGAAAATCTGCACACCAGATGTGTTAGATGTGAGTGTGAGTATCCTAAAATATAATGACAAAAACGAGACATCTCAGAATTGGATCCTGGCCAGCTTTATGAGACAAAGACTGGTTTCTAACATCCAGTGCACTGGGGCACATGAAGAATAAGGGTTCCATGGAAGAGTTTGAAAAAAAAAAAAAAAAAGTAGAGAATAGGGTCACCTGAAATGAAGATGTGATTTTAACAAATCCCTCAAGAAAAAAATACCCCTCCAAGAAAACGGAGCCTTCCGGGTAGCACTTATTCTTGCCTACGAGCTGTTGAGAAACACGATATGCAATAAAATCCTTCTTATTCAATGTTATTTGAAGTGTTTTAAAATTTTAATAAAAATGTCCATTCGTCTAAATACTGGTATCACTCAATTTATGGAGTAACTGAGTCTTACTAATATTGGGTACATAAGAGAAATATGTAAAATATGCTGCCTTTTGATTGGCACATGAATATGATTCTGATATAAGAAAGTCAAATATTTGCCCCCAAACTGAATTGACAATTTATCATGAATTGGTTTTTGATATTAGCTATCCCGTGTTATAGTGAGCAATATAGCGTGAGGCATTTTAATAGTTACCACTGAGATTGAATTGTTTGTTACTTGCTTGGATTTTATTTATTTATTTATTTATTTATTTATTTATTTATTTATTTTTTTATGAGAGAGAGAGAGCACAAGTGGGATGGGCAGGGGGAGAGAGAATCTCAAGCCGACTTTGTGCTGAGTGGGGAGCCTGACTTGCATCTGGGTTTCACGCCCCTGGATCATGACCTGAGATGAAGGCAGACGCTTAACAACTGAGTCACCGGGTGCCCCGGAGCAGCATATTTTCAAAGTTAGGAAAAGGTGGTTCCAGAATCAGGAACCATTTGTGAGTGCCTCCTTTAACTTTCTGCTCTGCCCTGGAATTGGGCTCTGTTGCCCCAGTAGCCCAATCTGGAACAGTGATGCGCATCAGGTCAGTTCTGCCGTGTCCCTGGCTTCCTTCGTATCACAGGGGAGATTGCAAACAGATTCTAAGTGTAAAGCGTATATTGTAGTTTAGCAACATTCATCAGAGAAAATTTTGCTGCTAGGAGTGGGAAAAGTGGTAAGCAAGAAAGAGGTTTTAATTTGATTATAGGGAATAAAATAGACCTTCTCTATATGCCTGTCCATGATACTTAAGGTGAACTCAATTTGTGGAAGGCTTCTTTCTGGCTTTTGTTTTGAGAGCAACGATTTTGTTGCTCAAAATCTTCAGACTATTTTTGAGATTGTCATTTTTCTGATCCTTTGCATACACAATGAGTACAAATGTGGTCTGAGCCATTCTTTCTTAAACTTGTAAAGGCTGTGTGATGTGCAGGGTTTGTTTTCAGTGGGAGCTGCAGGCTGCGTATACACTTGCCTTGTGTGCAGTTAACATCCAGGGGCACTCAAGGTTAATTAGAAATGGTAATAAGTTTAATCATGATGAACTCATTTGGTGCTGATGCGGATGTCACCTGTAATTCCATAAAAATTCCATTGTAATTTAGCATTAATTAATGTCCACTTATCAACGAGTGTTACAGCAAATTAGTACAGAAGTGACAAGTTATGTGCTCAAGAAATGCTTAACGAGGGAAAAACAGCATTTACTAGGTCATCTTAAAATATAACAGATTGAGACATCTTTATTATTTAAAATATGAGATTAAAATCAGGTAAAGTGGTAATAATTAGGCAAGACTTTTGATAAGAATTTGTCTGAGAACTAATGGGGGTATAGCAAACATTAGGAATATAGATTTGCTTGGATTACCATTTTTTAACATAAATGACAGAGAAGAGACGGAGCTGTTCTTATCATTAGCCTATAATAAGAGAAGCTGCTGAATTTTCAATAATCATCATCATGAAGCAATGGTCTTATTCATGTTAAAATAAAAGTATTTTTCTCCTTATGTAAAAATGCTATTAGCCATATTTGAAGGCATTATACTCGGATATCATTTTTCCATTTCTGTAAATGACAACCATTAAATGCAATCGCAGCTACATGACAAGACTATTTTTATTACATCAAAAGGAAGAAAGGGATTAAAATGAATTTATTCAAAGGTGTGATTTGTCATTTTTTTCCCCTTATCAAGGCACATACAGGACAGCTTTAAATCTAAACACTGAGATCTGACCTCATATTTGAATAAGTTAATGTGATCCGGTGTTCTCTGGGAAGTACTGAAACCTCTCTTTTGTATCCAGAAATCCCAGGAGAAATTTTGGCTTTTAGGAGGTCAGCTTCAACGTTCCACTTCTTTTCATCATTTTCTCTTTTATCATTTGGCAATTCTTGACAGCTTAGAGGGTATTCCAGGTGTCTGTGGCTGGCAGTACAGTATGGAGAGGAACTTAAAGAGTTTCTTTCCTATTACCTAGATCTTTGAAAGGCATATTAAAAATCTTTGGAAAGATCTCTTCTCAGAGAAAGAGAGAGAGACTAATCGGTATAAATGCAAAATTGAAATTCATACTTTAGAGAAAAATGTAAAGCTATCAACTTTTTACTGAAGTGTTTCTTGGATTCCAATTATGAATTTGGTTCCATTAATTTATATACATCTTCTTAAGCACTGTAAATCATTTTTTAACGCAGAACAAAGGCGTGCTTATTAAAGACTTAGTAGTCTTCTTCTAGATTTGTTCATCAAGTCATTTTTAGTCTTATGGATTTATCTTTGGCTTTGGAGATGTATTTTTTCCCCCCTCAACATGCAGGACTGGTGGCATGTATGCTCAGAGAAGAGAAAAGAGATATTGATAACATAATAAAATTGACAGTAAATATTGACTTGGGAATATATCTTTGTTTCTGCAGCTACTTAAACATGGCAGGTAAGACCAGCACCATCATTCTGCATTCAGGAGGGAGACAGAGTGGATGTTTCGACAGGAGCATCAGGTGTAAATGAACTGGGAGTTGCCCGAAGGAAGAGGATGCATCATTCTTGTCCACTTCTGGCCTCTCTATTCCAAACATGGTGCCTAGTCCTCATGAGACACTCCATAAACGTGCGCTGGTGTTTTAAATGGAAAATGGAAGTGAGTTCAGCGTCCTGTGCAGAAACACAGCATTTCAGCTCTGAATTGTCCTTAACTGTAGTATATTCCATAAATTTCTCCATGAAAATGTCAGCTGTCTCTTTTGTACACATGTTTAGCGATTAGCATTGTTTTCCGTATTTTTGAATGCTTAGCTGAATAAATTAACTGAGCTTTCCAACAACATGGTGGACTATTTTTTAATTAGGTATTATTTATAGTAAATTGCACAAACCTTAAGTGCACAGCTTCATAAATATTTATGTATGTTTGTACTCATGTAACCACCACGCAGAACAAGATTTAAATTACTTCCATCATTCTAAGAAGCTTCTTCTTATCTCCATTCAGTCAACTAGCCCCCAAAAAGGTTATCACTGTCACCCCAGAATCATTGTGAACATAGAAGTTTGAGTTCATATAAAAGAGGTTATATGTGTAGCTTCTTGCCTCAATGGTGTGTTTGAGAGGGTCATTTCTAACGTCCTATGTAACACTAGTCCATCCTTTTCACAACAGTGTGGCTTCTATTTTATAAATACACAACATTTATTTATCTAATCTATCGCTTTTCCAAAATTTTGGTCATTGTGTATAATATTGTTAAAGTAGTATCTTGCAAGTACACAATGTGATCATAAGTATTACTTTCTAATGGGTGTTTACCTAAGTGTGAAATTATTGGATCAGATTTTATATACAAATATATATGTATGATTACTACCAATTTCTATTTTAAAAACGAATGCATGAGAGATTTTCCACATACTCACTAATGATATGTATAGTCTCTTCAGTTTCATCCATGTATAGAGGGTGAGTGACACCTCACTGTAGATTTTATTTCCATGTATGCATACACGCATGAACCAGTCAAATATGATTTCCAAAGAAGTGGGGGTCTTGACTATTTTTGAACACTCTCAATGATTAGAAACTCAATCAACACCAAATAACTTTTTTACTTAAAAAACAAAAACAAAAAACTACTTTACATTGCAATAAAATCTTCAAAATATGCTTCACCCAATATCACTGGTCATATTTCTTTTTGGAGTATTACTAGATTGCTTCTAATTGAAACTATGCGTAATAGTCTCTCAAATTAAATTTAAGATCTCCAGGACACCTGGGTGGCCCAGTGAGCTCAGGTTGAGCATCTACCTTTGGCTCAGGTCATGATTCCAGGGTCCTGGGATCGAGTCCCACATCGGGCTCCCTGCATGAACCTGCTTCTTTCTCCCTCTGCCTGTGTTTCTGCCTCTCTCTCTCTCTCTCTCTCTCATGAATAAATAAATAAAATCTTTAAAAAAATAAAATAAAATTTCAGAGCCCCTACCTCCTTCTGTTTGTTTTGGATCCTCTTTCTTTCTTTTCTTGTCACTTTGTACTTGTGTTTATTGAGGGGCACGCCATTCTGTATTATGGTTAATTCTCTATTTAGCTGGCTGCTCCATCAAATTGTAAGTATTACACAGGTAAAGATCATCTGTTATTCTATGTTTCATATTCTGTGTCTTACAAAACATTTGGCATAGTAAAAGCTTCAAAAGTTTCTGGGTAATGAATTACTATAATGTCCATGACTCTTCACCTTGAAAGTTCTCTGCCTCTATCTAAAGAAGATAAAAGAGAGAGAGACAGATGATGGGGAGATAGGCAGATTTTGAAAGAGAGACTGCAACCTTAATGACTCATAATCTTATTAAGTTACCCCCACATCCCTATACTAAATCTCCCAACCCACTGTGATTGAGAGGATAACCTATGATTTGTCATTCAAATCAACATACTATTAAGAGTGAAGAGGGCATTTAAAATGGGATGTGTGGGCAGCCCAGGTGGCTCAGCGGTTTAGCCCGGGGTGTGATCCTGGGGCCTCAGGTCAAGTCCCACGTCTGGCTCCCTGCATGGAGCCTACTTCTCCCTCTGCCTGTGTCTCTGCCCCTCTCTGTGTGTGTGTGTGTCTGTCATGAATAAATAAATAAAATCTTTAAAAAGATAAAATAAAAAATAAAATAAAATGGGACATTGGAATAAAAGTTATAATATAGTTCATAAAGGATACAGATCTTAAGTAGTTTGTGTTTGAGCTAATTTAAGTGGGTATCTATTTCTGTGTCTCAAAAACTTTGATAAGCTATATTTGATATCATATGATTCTCTAGATTCTTAGAACCATAATATCTCAGAGCTGGAAAGACATTTAAAGGCAGTTTTGTTATGTGATTCCCAAAAGGACACTGAGATGAAAATCACATAATTCTAGATCATATAAATTATAAGGATTAGATGAATATCCCCATTCTGATAATCCCACTAGATTCAACTGCATATGTCACCTGAAGTTTTATGACATTCAAATGCACAGGTGATCCTACCTGAGGAATTCTGCTAAGAATATTCAGTGGGGTAATCTTGTAACACTGAAAAATATTAAAAAGAAATGAGATGCACTTTATGAGCTTTCTTTTAGACGTAACAAATGAAAAGTAGGAATATGTCAAGCTCCAAATGGGGAACAATCTAAGAAAGGAATGGAGGAAAAATGTTTAAAGGCTATGTTTACATAGTTTGTATACTCTAAAAAATACCCCCCCCAAAAAAACCCAAACAATCCCTTCCCCAAAAAAATTTAAAAAAAATAGCCTTCACATAGAGGTGTGAGGATTTCCTCTGAAGAAGGAAAACAAGTTGTTATGCAAATCACAGTCAGAGTAGTAGGTATGGAGAGCAGCTCTAGAGAGAACAAGTAAGAGCTGGAATCTTGGAAGCCTTTAGCAAGGAAAAAAAAATGGTTCAAACAATCTGGACTAGTAAAGAAATACCCCCAAAACTAAACATAGGAGGCTTTAAGGTTCCCCAGCTGTCATGCGCCACAGTGAGTACTAGGAACCTCCCCGTTATCATGAGATCACCAGGTACCCCGACACTTTACAGTTCATCCAAGACTCCTCCATATTTGTTGATCCTCCCTTATGACCACTTGGACTCCCAGATCTGTTCTATAACACTTCAAAAGCCTTATCGTACATTAATTTTCTGTGTGCGTTTCATCTCTAGACTGAACTCTCAAAGTGGAACTGTTTGGTAATCATCTTCTTTCTGTGCACATAACACTGTGCGTAAAACATTATAAGGGCTGAATAAATCTTTGCTGAATAGGTGGAAAAATAAATGAATGAATTTTCCCACTCTGGGTATTTGTTTCTGTTTATCATCAAAAATTTAAAGAAAAGACCAGATAATTTCTAAATATACCACCAACTTTAACATTTGGTGTGCCAACATTCTCTAAGTAATTTTTAAAATATACTTTCAGAGACTAAAATTACTTACTTTGATAAAAAAAAATGACATTGAAAGCCCTCTGTTTCCATTTTACATTTACTGTATTAACATTTAAAACCCTGATAGTTATACATGAGTCTTAGAGAGACTATTTTTTAAGGAAGTATTTGTGATTGAATGGAAATGCTGGGAGGCAGAAATTCCAAATAACTCTATGGTGTTACTGCACTTAAGAAATTGCCATTAATTTTGAACAATAGGTTGTTTTATGTGCATGACACCCTATTCTCAAATGCTGAGAATTATAAATAGCATTTGTATAATAATATGGAGATTATACAGCAGTTTTCTTATGCACTATTTCATTGATTTTCAAATAATTTTTAGGAGAAAGAAATGTTCCCTTATAAAATCACATTGTTGTTCTTGGGTCTTATTCTGTGATTCCAACAATAAAACAGAGTCAAAATGGTGTTAGTATGGATAGAAAATACTGGGGACCCTGAAGTCCCAATCACTTGGCCTTGCTCCTATCTTCCTTCAATGAATTCTAAAATGCTTCCAGTAAACCTAGGGCCTTATGGAACCCAGACTGAATGACATTAACTATGTAACGAGCCTTTAAAGATCTGCTGCATTGACTATCACACGGAGGGAGATTAAATAAGCTGCTCAAGGTCATAGGATCTATGTATAGTGGACACAGGATAATTCCACATATTTAGACACTAATGCTTATATCCATCCTAGTTCACCAAAATTGGATGTGGAAGTCTTTAAAGATCATCTACTCAACCATCCATTTGAGAGTTAATTCATCTCTTCAGTAAATCTGTAAAACCACTTTTTTCCTCCTCTTTCCATATTTACTAGAGACCCGTGCACTTTCATTGAGCAAGTCTTTTCCTCTTTTTATTTCTAGTCTGTATAAGTTATTTTGGCAAGGAATCATTTGCCTATTTCTCCTTTTAATCATGTCTCTCTCTAAGGCAAAAGGCATAGATAGAAGGTGACAACAAAACATTCATTAGTCATATTTTCTGTGTCAGTTTGGGAACTGGTTAAAAATCTCTACTCAAATGAAGCTCCTTTGATTCTTTGGGGCCATTTGTGCACAGATGCCATGGCTTCCTAGGCTTCCAGTTTCTATGCCACTTGCAGGCAAGCTACGTCCTGTATTTTTTTGTTCTCTTTCTTGAATAATTTTCCTACCTATAGTTAACTATGAAGTAGGATTGACTTATCAGGGGAAGCTGGTTTTCTTCAGATGGAGAGAGGAATGAGTGGAGGAAGAGCAAAGAAGAGAGTGGAGAGTACCCTTTTTGCTTCATGCACAAGTAACATCCTTCATTACAGATTTTCCACTAATGACTGATATGTATACACTGATACTTAAAAAAATCTTCGTTACTTATAAATTTCCACATGGCACCTGCCACCTGTCCTCCACTGGTTAGAACTTGAATGAGGAAGGATAAAAACTGACGTTCCTATTCAAGATACCGTTTCTATGATGCCTTCACCAATCAAACATTTATTGAGATATGTGTAGCAGTATTCTAACATATGAGGGTTTACTAGGAATTGATTTTTGCACTTTTGTTTACTGTTTTTAGCAAGAGAGATCACCAGCAGTATCAAGTCAGAAGCAGGGCTAGAATATGACCTTTAAAAGGGATTTTTGTTCTTTCAAGAGATATGTAAATGGTCTTTTTTATTGTAGTTGTGTATCTATTAAGTTAGTAGGCTTAATAATCTCAGAATATATGTAAAGTTGTTTGAAGGAAATATCTCTGCAAAGGATAAATTGAATAATAGCTTCATTTATGGCAAAAAGAGGAAACACACCCAGGTGTTAGGGAAGAATTATTTGATGGTTACAGCAGGCAGTTTGTGTGTCCATATACCCATAGTCACACGCTCATTTCGTGTCATGCTATCAACTTATAAACACCAGCACCTGCAACTTCTTTCCCGAGCGGTATCAGAGCCTGCTCTTCCGTGTGCATGCAGAATGAATCACTACCCAGAAGCAGCCTTGACCAGAGACTGACCAGAGTAAATATGCACACAGTTCTTTTGCTTCTTAAATTAGAAAACTGTGATGCAAGGAATCTGTCCTCTTTACCAGAGTGCTGTAGTACGACGAAGCTCTAGTTGTCTAGAATGGTGGCTTGCTTGAACATGCCAGGTTTTAGCTTCCTCCATTTTCTCTCTCGTTTTCTGACAATCCAACCAATCTTTCTAGGAGTCATTAGTGAAGATACTAATTATATATACAGGTCCTATGTCATAGGGTTTCTTTCTGAGGCAATCTAAACTAAAACAGAGGTTAAAATGCCTCCTAGTCATTTTTTAAAGCTTGTCAGTTCTTAATTACTAGGGAAAAACAGCGGGCACTGGTAATTCTGGGATGTTTGGAGGAGGAGCTTTGTCTCTGGGTACAGAATTGCTCTGTATTTATCTCCTGGTAGTGCAGCAGCTGGTCCATGATGGCCACATAGATACAGCCCAGACATATCAGGGTACAAAGTCCTCTTGATCGCACGTAGAATGGGGAAATCAAATCAAATAAGTGTGAATGTCCTTCTTTCCAGAACACTGGGAAGAAGGGCTTCGGGAGCTAGAGCAGGAGGGTCAACTCACTGCTATGAACTGGAACTCAAACTTTTAAGACACTGTTACTCTAATGATACAACCTAGACTAAATTGACTTATGACTGCTTTTAATTAGGCAAGCAGTGAGGGAGTAGGAATCCCCCTCATGGAGAGGCTTCTACTGGGGAAGACACTAATCTAGAATTTGTGGATGCCATGGAATTGAAAGATTTCTTCAAGCTTTTGCTTTTAACACTAGACTTGCCAAATAGTAGACAAGCTCATATTCATCACCCCAAGAGACATGGTAGCTTGATCTGAAGACACTAGCACAGAACTCATGTATCTCTGTATGCATGATGAAAATAGGGAAGGATAATGGAAGCTGGGAACTTATTATTATCAGCACTCTGGGATTGGGACTGGACAATTCTTGGTATAACATAGGACATGATCTGGCTCTCATCAAAGTTCTTCCACACACATTTCTGGCTCCAGATTCCAGTAGAACTAAACCAGTTATTGCTAATAAATGTCTCATTACTCCTTTGGTAATTCCTTTGTCGATAACTTCTTTTACTCACATCAAAATTAGGTAGAGAGGTATCTATCTATCTATCTATCTATCTATCTATCTATCTATCTATCATCTATCACCTATCTAAATCTTCCCAACCTATATTTATTTAAAATCTCCCATTTTGTAGTTAATCCCTATCTCAAGTAATTGTCAGCTACTTATATCAAATATTTATTGAGTATTTACTATGTGTCAATCACTGATGTATGGTTGAGAGGTCCAGCAATAAAACTGGAAAGGCCACTCAGTTTATAGAGCTTACATTCCAGTATAAACATCAACTGATACTATTAAAGCTAGTTTAGACCAAAACAAACAAATAAGAAAAACAAAAACAGATGGAAAAACAAAAAACAAACTATATGAGATGACCAGTATTCAAGACAAAGAAAATCTCCTCTAAGTCTTACTATTGTCAATCCTTTTGACAAATAAGATGCATATAAATTACTTGGTCTAAATTAATATGATTAAGTTAAAATTAACTAAACGTCAAATGCCTCATTGGATATGCATACAGGATTACCTCCTGTCAAGAAACATGATCCCCTCAAGCTCTATAGTTCAGGTAATATGAACCCGTCCATTCCTAGAACAATTTCTCTGTTATGCCTCTCTACCTTGCAATTCCTATTCCTTCTTTTTAAATTCATTGATTTCCCTTCAACTATTGTCTTTCTAGAAAACTACTATTCAACATTTAAAACCTCAAATAAACATTACTTATTTGATTATGCATCAATTATTTCCCAGACATATGGTTCAGTTCCCTTCTCTCTCCCTCTGAGTACTTACACATCCCCAATTCTGATCACACTACTCACGGCATATCAGAGCACAGTATATGCAACACTCACTTGCAGTTATTTGCAAGTTTTTGTTCATTATTGGACTGAGAATTCTTTAGACCAGGACTTCCCAAACTTTAATGTGCTTTTAGAATTACAAGGGAAACTTGATACAATATAGATTCTTCTTCAATGGGTCTAAGGTGGGGTCTGTGACTCTAAATTTCTAACAAGCTCCCAGGTGATGGAATGTCTGATATTACTGGTCTCTGTATCACACTTTAAGTAGGGAAGCTTTAAATGTTACTTGCTCCCGTTTAGATTGTGCCTGCCTGGTGTGGAATTTGGCACTTTCTAGGTACATCAGTGTTTACATATAAATGGTTTGATCCACAGGTTGTTATCCTTTCATTTAACTCCAATACCAAATTGCCAAACTCCTTGGGTGTCTTTATTTTCCTGCAAGGCTTCCTTGAATATTGTATATACATAGGGTTTTCTATAGTTAGAAATATATAAAATATGATGCTGAGGTTGTAGCTCAGCTTTGTAAGGTGACTGGTCAGAGTTGTAAATTAAAAGGTAAAATGTTTCTGACATATTTAACTTTTGAAGCACAGTAATATATTAAAGAAACACCCTTATATATCCAATGCCATAATTAAATTTTAACTCATAAAAAATAATCAACTCCCTACAGGAACAGAGCATTTTCAGTTAAAAAGCTACTTATCATTTCTATAGCCATACAATGTTGAATGTGCTGTTTGATCTTTTAACAATTTCATTTTAAAATATTCACAAAAGAGTGGTAATTAAATTACATGGGTGCCATGGTAACCACTGCATTAAATATGCTCAGACTGTGCTCTAGCATTTTGGTAGGGAAAAGGGTATTCTTATTCTGTGACAACTACAAACTACGGGTGTTGAGGTCAATCTCCACCAGCCTTCCAGAAGAAGGTGGGCATATCTGACTAAAGTTCGATCAGGGATGGTGGGTGCTGCTCAGGTATTAAGGTATCTTATAGGCAAAGAGAAAGTGCAATGGCCTGAGAATTAAGTCTTAGTTCTAGTCCAGGCTCTGCTATTGACTGACTGTGTTCCTGGGTAAATGGCTCGCTTTGAGCTGCAAGTTCCTCAGGTATAAAATGAGGTTAAACATGGAACCAGATGTTCTGAAGTTCAACCCAGTCCTTTCCACTCCTATGGGATCGTCATGATTTAATAAGCACTATGTATTTTGACACACTCTATAACATATAATTTCTGCATTAGTTTCCCAGGCCTGTATTACAAAATACTACAATTGGGTGGCTTAAAACAACAGAAATGTATTCTTTCACAGTTGCAGAGATGAGAAATCCAAACCAAGATGCTGACAGACCTGTGATCCTTCTGACGCCTCTGCATCCTTGCCTCTTCTAGCTCCTAGTAGTGCAACACATTCCTTGGCCAATTATATTGTGGCCAATATAATTTCAGTCTTTCAGTCCTCGCATGGCCATCTTTCTTTTGTGTCTCTGTCTGCCCCTCTTCTTATAAGTACACCGATCATAATGGTCCCCCCCTACACCAACTAATTGTATCTATGATGACAATTGATCTATTCCAATTAAGGTCATTTTGAGGTACCGGGGTTAAGACTTCAACACATTTTTGAGAGTACATAATTCGACTCCTAACAATTTCCTTGCGTGACTTCCAAATCATACTGTGTCTCCTTGCTCTATGTTATAATCTGATTATAAACTGCAAAACAAAACCATGTAATTCTTTGTGTACCATCTTAGTCTCTAATCCATTGTATTAGGGAAGGGGGATATATTTGGTGATTATATTGCAATACCATGACTTTAGTGCTATATTTTTAAGTAAGGATACTTAGTAAGAGAGCAGGATAACAGAATTCTTCAATGCTTTGGGAGGATGCAACAGACCTTTGTGATCCACTTCATAGTACTATTTTGGGACATCTGGTTTCAACACAGCTGGGGTGTACAGTCCATGCACTGTTGCCCATTCTCCACATAACGCAGCTGCTAGATGCTTTCAACTCTCTGCTTGACTTTCTTATAATTGTGCAAGGCAATTCAGCCATGCCTGGGAGCAAACCAAAAGTAAAGCAGTTAAATCTTTCCAACAATGGGACTTGTGAGTTAATGGATAAATGTAAATGTCTGTCTTCTGAGAAGACAATCAGAAATAACCACCTCATAGATGCACCAGCCGTTGTTTCTGTTTTCCTGATTTCCTTTTCCTTCCCCATTTCCTATTGCCATCTCCTTTACATCATTTATTAGGATCACTTCCAAAATAAACTACCTGCCTCCAAAGGTCTATCTGCATATCTCACAGTGTATTTTAGAGCAATCTAAGTGAAGACAGAGGTGCATGTAGACAAAATGAATAGCTAGCATGTGCAAAGACCATTAGTTGTGAAAGAGAAAGATGTTGAGTGACCTAAGAGGTTGGGTATGGCAACTTCATATGGCAACTGGATATTGCCCAGGCAAAAGAAAAGGGGTATTGAGGGACAGGATTATGAAGGTTCATATCTACTGCATTTGGAAGTTTTCAATCTATTCGTTATTTAATATGGAATCATATGTTTCTATGCAGATGGGAGCATAATGTAATCTGTGCTTGACAAGAATCACTCTAAGCAGACATGAGAGGCAGGGAGAAGAGTTGGGATGCTCTTGCAAGAGTTCAGTAATGAGGCAATGAGGGCCCAAATGAAAATAACTACAGCAAAGCCAGAAACAAGAATATAGGAAAAAGGTCATATAAAGCTAGTTCGGATTATATCGAATTTATTGCCTGCCATTTGTAAAAGGTGAAGAGAAAGTACTGGGAAGGATTTCTGGGTTTTGTTTGAATAATTAGGTTGTGAATAAGTGAGGAATGACGTATTTGATGGAGATACACGTTGTCCAATTTAACAGGGGATACTTTATCTCACTGTTGCTTCAATTTTAATGTGTGTATGAACCTTACTAAAATGTGGATTCTGATTCAGCAGTTGTGGACGAGAGCCTGCACCTCAAACAAACCCCCGAAGATCAAGTACTCAGCACACTGGGAAGAACAGGTATGAGCTAAAGATCCTGCCTATAAGATTCTAACTCAGTTCTAACTTGAGCATTTTCCCAAAAACTTCCCACCTCTTTATTTTGTTTCCTTCCAGCAATGACCTGATAGGTTTACTCTCCCATAAAACAGTGCCCCATTACTTCACTAGCCCTTTGCTCACACGTTTTCACCAGCACATGTATCTTAACTGTGCTGCCAATATTCCAATGACCTTTATTTTGGTAACCTTGTCCTAACCCTATCAAACTCATGATTCAGTTACATCAAGTACTGCCCTGCCCCCTTTTTTTTTATTTATGCCAGTTGGGAGCTTTATATCCCTGTCCCAGTTTGGTGGACTTGCCACTACTCATGGCCTTTTGCTTAATTTCTCTTTTGCTTTCATACTCCTTCTATATTAGTGCATTCGTATAAACTCTGTAGACTTTCTCACTATTTTACACAGGCTTTTATTTCAACTTCCTCTGTCTCTCCTTGTTCACAGGGAAAATGTGTAATGTATACAACTACTCCCATTTAAGAGTAATTAAAATATATCTGCCTAATTTGCTGGAAAACTCAGGCCATAAAATCCTATGCTCATAATGCTTTCAAGAATTGGAGTCAAACATGGGAAGTTTACAGAACTAAACAGGTAATAAAAGGGAACAGACTTTCAAATCTCTCCCTTCTCTCTTTTGCTATATTCATGAAACAAGGACATGTACAATGAGATTTGTATCTCCTGAGGAGAAAAGTATGAGCTCTTCCAGGCTCACGTTAATATAATCCCCATCTTTGTGTTCCTTTCTTCCAAATCTAAGAATGTCATGGTGTCCTCCTCAAATTTAGTGCAGATACTACTCAAGTGGGAGTAGTATCTCTTGCCCAGGGAATGTTTAAAAAAGTATGTGAGAAGTTGCCACAATGACTGACATGGGGGCATGCCAATGACATTTGGAAGGGAAATTCAGGAACGTTAAATATTCTGCAATGTATATAGTGGTCTCATCTATAAAATTATTTTTGTCCTTATCAAGAAACATAGTTAGAAAATGATTGCATTATATGTGAATTTGTAGCATGTGACTTTAAGATGTTGTATAAATAAATCGTTTACTTAGGAAAATAATGAACATAAAATAAATGAAAAAAATCCAAGTAGGGAGACCTAGGAATCGCATATTTTGTTATTACAATTGCTACAAGGCAGTGTCATATTAGCTGGAAAAAGAAAATGTCAGCCACATTTTTTAAGATACATCTTAAATTATGTGAACTATGGATTATGGGAATTATTAATATCATGTCTCTTTATCTCTTCTGTTTATTTTCTTAATTGTCTGCACTACTAGGAATGATATCTTCCCTATCTGATCTATGAAGTCTGTTTTACTTTGGACATTGGATGCACAGTGTTACATACTACAGAGGGGGAGGCAGAGAATTAAAACAAATTCCTTGAAGACTACAATGGCTAGAGATGTCTGATATTTGGATAATTTGGTGATGTTGTAAACCTTGAGATGTCAAGAATCCCTGAGAAAGACTATTCTTGAATAGTAATTCCCAAGAAACAGACATAAAAAACCTCCTTGTGTGGCTCCACTGCTCAAAGCTCTCATGGTTTAACATAGTTTGTGAATGATTATGGTTTATCAGTGGGGATTTATCATTAAATCAGTGGGGATTATGGCTTATCAGTGGGGATTAAAGATAGGTATGTACATATTTCATTCTGAAATTTAGGTAGAAGATATACTTCTAAGTAAGTATAAGAATATTAATTTAAAAAATCCATGATTCTGCAAGTCAAACAGGTTCTCTCTTCTCTAAATCAACCTAAGGTGTCACAGCTTTAAAGAGGACAGTTATAGCAAAATCAGTCAAATCCATTACATCTTCTCAAGAATCTTTATATAACTTACGGCAGAATATATGTGGGGGTGGAGGCATAAAGGGAAACTTGCCGAGGGAGGGATTATTAATTATGAGAGGACAAACACTGGATGTAGAGGAAGACAAACTTAAATTGAAAATTTAGCTCTGCTTCTTTTAAGCTATATGATTATGCAATTTAATATTTCTCGACAGATGTTTCCTTAGTGCCATGGAGAAAATAATGTTTTATCTGATCAATCACATGGCTTGTTAGGGATAAAGTTAAAGGTCTTAAGGACATAACCCATTGTCTTTGTATGGTCTACAAACAGCTTTAATATACAGTGGTCACCAAATGTATTTCTTACAGTGGAACAAAGTCTATCATAATAAATGGAATTCAGTGAAATGTGGTCTTGAGCAGAGGACTTGGCAATATCTCATTGTGTTGCATCAAACACAAAAGTCACAAGAGTAGCTGGGAATACAGGTGTTTGATCAGGATGTAGAGTTTAGAGATATATTTGCTGGGCCTTCCTCCCCCCCCCCCCACCTCCTACTTACACTAACAATTTACAAATAAATAAATTATCAGGATTATTTAAAGCTTAGGGACTGATTCCTCTCTATGACACCAATAAAAGGACATCCATGTCTATTTCTAGGATTGGTAGTTCCTCCCAAACCTAAACGTTTATTTTTATCTTTCTATTAAACTCAAAGAAATTATATCATTCAGCATAATCGAAGTAAAGTACTAACTGCAAAGCAGGGGTGTTGAAAACCACATAGTAAGCATGAAACACCTACAGCTTTATCATTTATAATAGATAAATAGGTTCACTTCTTTTGTAAGATTTCACTGTTTACAAATAATCTTATATTTTATTCTCCTTGAAGAAATTTGGACTCATTATTATTGCTATTTTGTAAACTAGGACACCAGGGCTCCCAACAGCTAAGTGAACATGCCAATACCCTTAAACGCTCCTATGACTCTTCTCATTTCAAGGTCTTAACACATGTAATTTCTTCTATCTGGAATTCACCTTTTCTCCGACCACCTACAGATATATATATATATTTTTTTGCATAGTTACTGCCTTCTTAGCCTTCAAATTTATATTGAGACATCACAGCTTCAGAAAGCCATAATTTCCTACATACCCCTACAATTTCCCATCTTCCATTTTTACACATTCAGATAATACGTCTCCTTCAATGTGTAATTCTGCCATATTTCATCATTATTTGAATATGTATTCTCCTCTCAATTATAAGCTCCATGAGTGAAATCTCCATGTTTTATTATCTCCTGTAGCTCAGGGCCCAAATTAGTGTCCAGAACATAACAGATGCTCAAAAAGTATTTGCTGCATAAACAAAGGAAACATAAATTCATCTATACTAATCTTCTTGATCTATAGGTGAATTAATAGAACACTGATTGCTTTTTTCATTTTTATCCTGAGAGAATCATAATGCTGGAGTATGCTAAGGTCAATTTTTTTACCTGGCCATCATTTTTAAAAGATAATTAATATACCCTACAATTTAGAAAACACTTCCTCCTATGTTACCTCATTTTAAAAATCTCTAAAACATCAAGAAGGATACAGAAAAGTAGCTATTACTGATTTCTTTAAATAAGGAAACTGAACTTTTGAACTTCAGAATAGGTTGTGTGTGTGAGACAGACCAACAGACACACATACACATGCACACACACAGATAATATTTCCTAAAGTAGAGCAAGGTCACATGTCTGACAAAATCTCCATTTCTTTCATATATAGGTCAAATTTTTCATTTTTTGAGTAATTAAGATTTAACTGAACATGAATGGTTGTCACCATGGCAAAATAATGCTTTAACAAATTTCTATTTGAACATGGATAGCAGATTAATCTGCTTCGCTCCAGGGACCATGAATAGCTGGGAAAGTTCACAAACTTGCTGGGGTAGATATTCTAGTTGTTTCTCAAACCCCATTCTCTGCTGCTTTCTCAATATATCACCACCATGTTATCTGGTCACATGAACATCCAAAATGAAGATTATATTTTTGTTATAGCTTATATATGGTAATGTAAATAAGGTATGACAAATGGAACCTAAGTGGAATATGAAAGTTCTAGAAAGTGTCTTCAAAGGTAGTGTCCATTCCTCTCTTCTTTCCAATCTGGGGGCTGGAGCTTGAGTGACTGTACTGAACCACTGTGTAGAAAGGCATATACTGAAGATGCCATGGCCACAAGTAAGAAGAAATCAAGTTCTTTATCTGATATTAATGAACACATCTTACCAGTCCTGACCCTATACCTTCTTCCCTGCATTTTAAACCATTTTTTTAAAAAATAAGTTAACAAACTTTAATTTTTTAGTCGCTTTAAACTTACAGCTGAATTGAAATCTAATAAATTAGTTAATTGTGAAACAGAGACCCGAGCCTCTCCCAAAAGAAATATAAGGAAAGGCTTATGGGTGGGAATTATGCAGTCGTATCAGAAAGCAACAATTCATTTTTCTACAATATATGGCATTGTGCAGCCTAGCCAGAGATGAGGTTACAAAGGTATCTTTGGATCAGGACGTTCCTTTCAAGCCATGCCAAGGAGTTTAGACCTTAAAGAGGACGCTCTGTCATAAACAGATTCTAACCTGCAATTAGAATTAGAGTTCTGTCCGGTAAAATGATGGAGGATTTCAGTGGGGTTGTAGAAATATTCTTCTGATCCTGACATATAGCTCTCTTTATATCATTCAGCCCAAAGGAGGATGTCTCTATTCTCTCTTGAAGTGCAGTCATCTTGCGACTGTGATTGCCTGCTAGAAGCTGACATGGGAGTTAATTGTTATTTATATTTGATAGCAGTCCAAAAATCAATCTGATCCCACGGCCTCTGCTCTTGAGTGGCTACAGAGAATGTGGCACATAGGAAAAGTCTAATTTAAGAAAGGCACCTGTCAGAGTATCGAGCACCTTGCCCTAAGGATATCATCAACCCTAGAGATTTAGTCTCCTGATGTAATATGTCTAACTTGTCTCATTCACTGACTATGTTGACATGTAATGCATCGCAGAAGAATAGAAAGCGAAGAAAGTTGCAGAAATTTTTATGACTTATTGACAGTATATTCAGTGCTGTACAAAACCAGGAAGAAAGGTCTTTTCAACTGGAACTGAGAACTGTGCACAATCATGAAAAGAGAGAATATGTTTGCACCATTGTGCTCTTGAAACTGATTATCCAAAGATGGACATAAAACTTCCTTCCTAGGAAAAGAAATACTCTCTAGGGAACATCAGATAAAGGGAAAATGGCCCTTCATATGACAGGAACATGCCACACTGCTTCATCGTCATGATAAGACATCTTCCTTTTCTTCATTGTCCATGTATCTCAGAGAAAAACCTACGTAGCAAGTGGTTGGAGTTGGTTCTAAGATGGTGTGGTGGTCTACTAAAACAGGGAATACTGAGGTGAGAAAGAAAAAGAAAGAAAGGAAAGAAGAAAGAAAAAAATAAAGAAAGAAAGAAAGAAAGAGAGAGAGAGAGAGAAAGAAAGAAAGAAAGAAAGAAAGAAAGAAAGAAAGAAAAAGGAAAGGAAAACAGCAGAAGAAAAAATATTCCTGGAGAAGAGAATGCTCCTCTAACTACCTTTGCAGGTCCTATTGACTAAATTTTTGTTGCAGTTTGAGTTAGCACACTGGGATTTCTGGTTCCTTGTCTGCTTATCCTCCCTGGTTAAGAATTCCCTTTCAGTGCTTGGTAATCACATACAGGTTCCTACGAAAGGCAACAGAGGGTAAAGTAAGTTATCTTTCTACTTCTTTCTGTGTCACAGAATCTCTGATTCTTTCATACTAAGTAAGTTAACTCAAGGAATTCTTAATGAGTCTTACCTATGACCTTGAATTTGGCCCTGTTTATATATGGCTTTTGAATATAAGCTCAGTTTTCTTCTATATCCATTTATGTACTTGGGGCACCTGGGTGGCTCAGTGGCTGAGCGTCTGCCTTTGGCTCAGGTCATGATCCCAGGGACCTGGGATCGAGTCCCCCATCAGGCCCCCTGCATGGAGCCTGCTCCTCCCTCTTCCTGTGTCTCTGCCTCTGTCTCTCTGTGTCTGTCATGAATAAACAAATGAAATCTTTTAAAAAAATAAATTGACTTATGATCTTGAGCTTTTGCAACCTCCATAGTAAACTTCAGTTTAGTGACTCCAATTTCACTGGTTCTATTTTCGGTTCAGTAGCATTGCCTCACATATTTCATGTCCAAGCATTATTCTAAACATTCCTACTACTGGCAACTTCTGGGACTTCCGCCTGTTATTAACTTTTAAAACATCACTGGATACTCCCAAAATAGGAATCCTCCATTATTACTCCATCACAGTGCCGGATGACAACAAGTGTGGTCTCTTTACATGTCATATAGCCTTACACAAAAAATCTAAACAGCATCAGTGAAGAGCAGGTAATAATAGAGTCATTATAGCAACTGAGGATTGACAGAGTCTTATGAAGTACAACTAGAGACATAGATTTCCCATGGAAATAACAGAAGAATCAGAAGACAGGAACTCTAGAAATAGCTGAAGACAAGCTGAGAAAAAAACACAGTAAATAGTAGAAGCTGTTAGATTAGAAAGCAATGTAGTTTGTCAAAAGCCAAGTGAACTACAAAAAAAGGATAAACAGAAAAGCACTGACAGCAATATGACCTTAAAAACAGTCAAGTTCTCCCTTTACCAAAACACTCCTATAGATTCTAGTTGACTAAAGCCAATGCCAGAATTTCTAGGCGCCAGAGTTATTAGTTAAACTCTGTTAGGGAGCTGGGAAGTTCATTAATAAGGTGACAGGGCGACGTGGCCCTAAAGCTGAAGTTCAGGTCTCACAAGGCTTTCAGATTTCCCGATGATGAGATTCTTTATCCACAGGTGCTTCTGAGTACTAGCACCATATTGGACATAGAAGCACCAAAATGAGATAGGAAACAGACTCTGAAGTGTCGGAGTTAACAGTCTTATGGGGGAGAGTCTATGAAGTAACTTATTAATGAGAAAATTCTGTGATCCTATTTTGGACTTAGGAATATTCAAAAATTATAGGGAATAGATGTGTGATACATCTGAATGGAGAAGGCAGAGTTAAGGCATGCCAGGGGTGAGCGTGTGTGTACGTGTGTGTGCGTGTGTGTGCGTTTGTATGAGAGAGAGAGAGAGACAGAGAGACAGGGAAAGAGAGAGAGAGAGGGAGAGAGATTGATTTGAAGACCACATGGGCTTAAATCGACAAGAGAGAGGAACAAAGAATTATACCATGTTTTTAGTATCTAAAAATGGCCAGGAATATTACTAAAATAGGGCCAAAAGAAGAGGAGGACTTTCTTTTTAGGTTATATTGTATGGATGGAGGTTTCTGTGATTTGTCCTCTATAACCAATCACCTACGCCTGCACGTCTGCAGATTAAGGAAAGTTGTTTCTGAGACCTGTGTTTGCGTAAGTGACCTCGGCAGCCTGGTTAGTTGACATTAGCTGGCCTCCAAGTCAGAACTGGCTCTTCTGGTCTGGATGCCAAGAGCTACAAAATTTGCTTTGCTTCCTCTCTGGCTCCAGTCTGGGCTGGATCCCTGGAATGGAGTCCAGGAGGGGAGGCAAGCACACATGGCCCAGGCTCCTTGAAGATGTAAAGACATGATAACCCACCTCACTCCAAACTGTGTATAGGCAAACAAATGTGCAACTTCAGAGCCCCATCCTTCGCCCTATAAATATGGCCCTTATGGTGATGGTCATTTGAAAGTCTCACCTGAGAGGAGAACGCTCTGCCCAAGCCTCCCGCTCAGGACTCCAGCCTGGCTGTCTCCATGAGGCTTTCCCAGCTAATGAGGTTGGATGTTGTAAGTACCCTGTTTGATATAACTTTGTCTTAATATCCTTTACTATTTTACTATTGCTCTCATCTGTGTGCAGGTTTCCTTTATCTTCTTTCTGTTTTTATTAGATTTTTATAATATCAATAAAAATTATTTATTGATAATGTTTTTCATTATTTCCCCCTTCAAAACCAAAAACAAGGCTATAATGAAACTTTTATTTAGGACAATGTCAGAGGTGGTGGAGGAGCAGTTCTGAGGAGCTAAATTCTAGAAAGAATCAGTTACCTGTTGTCTCTGATGGACATGTCAATCATGTTTGGTCCATATGTTAAGTAGAACACCTCAACCTAAAACAACATTTCTCCACTCATTGCCTTTAGTTAACATAGAAAAATTAATTCATCTATGACTTTTCCTTTGTTTGCCTTATAAAGATGGAGCTCAGAAAATTACCAACCAAGGAAAAAACATGGTAAGTCTGTAAGCAGAATCTCCTCATGATGATTAAAACAAAACAAAAATCAGTGCTTGCAGAGCAAGGTTAGTTATTTTCCCATCATCACAAGAGTAATTTGTGATCACACCTATATAAATTAAAATAAAGAAATATTACAATTACCCAGATAAATGCAATCAAAAAGAATATTTAGCAAGATGGTGAAATAGGAGGTCTCCTACTCACATCTCTTCACAAAAACAAACATTTGGCAGCCATCTGTGGACAACAGTGTATTTGTGAAAATATTTTTTTTTCAGAGTACTGGAAAAAAATGAAATTTTTGCCAAATAAGAATATACCAAGAAATGCTGCTCTTTAGAAATGAAGGAATGATAAAGACATCCCCAGACACAAGCTAAAGGAGTTTGTTACCACTGGACCTGACCTATAGGAAACACTAAAGAAAATCTTCACATTTAAATGAAAAGACACTAAATAAGAATGTGAAAACATACAAATTAAAAAACTCATAGGTAAAGATAAATATGTAGTCAAAATCAGAATTCTGTCTATTGTAATGGTGTTATTTAAATGAATTTTATCTATCATATAAAAGTTAAAGAATTAAAAAAAAAACTATAGCTGGGGCATCTAGGTGGCTCAGTAGGATAAGCATCTGACTTGATTTTAGCTCAGATCATGATCTCAGCATTGTGAAATTGAACCCTGTTTTGGGTTCTGTGCTCAGTGTGGAATCTGCTTGTCGCTCTCCATCTGCTGCTACCCTACTCACTCACTCTCTCCCTCTCAAATAAAGAAATAAAATCTTTAAAAATAAAAACAACTATAGCTATAATAATCTGTTAGTAGATACATAATCTAAAAATACTAAATTGTAGCATCAATAGTATAATAGGAGGAGTGTGGGAGAAGTAAAGGATAGTTTTTGTATGGAATTGAAATTGAATTGTATCAGTTTAAAATAGTGTTTTATGACTCTTAGGTATAGTAAGCCTCATGATGGTCACCAAAAATACTTGTAGAAACAAAAGATGAAGAGAAAGGAATCAAAGTATAGTACAACAACAAAAACAATTCAAAAAGAAGACATCAAGAGAGGAAAAAAGAAATTATGAAACAATGAGAAAACAATGAACAAAATGGCAATAGTAAATCCTTATCTACTAATAATAAAATTAAATATAAATAGGTTAAATTACTCAATTAAAAAATATAGAGTGGCTATGGATAAAAAAATAGGACTTAACACTATGCTGCTTACAAGAATCTCACTTTAGCTTCAAAGATATCTATAGGCTAAACATGAAGGGACAGAAAAAGAAATTTTAGGTGAATAGTAGCCAAAGGAGAGCAGGGGTGGCTGTTCTTAGACAAAACAAATTTTCAGTTAATATCTGCTACAAGAAACAAATAAGATCACTACATAATAAAAAAAGCCATTCCATTGCAGTATATAGAAATTGTAATTGCATGTGCAACCAGTATTAGTTTATATATAAATCAGATAATAACATAACAGGAGGAACTAATAGGTATGCAATAACAGTAGAGGACCTCAATACCTCATTTTCAAAAACAGATAATCCGAAAAGAAAATCAATATGGAAACTGTGAACTTGAAAAACTCTATAACCAATTATGTACCTAATAGATATTTATAGAGCATTCCATCCAACAATAACAGAATACATATTCTTTTCCTGTGTACATGGAACAGTCTCTAGGACAGATCATATGCTAGGCCACAGAAAAGTCGTAACAAATTTAGGAAGACTGAAATCATATCAAGTATCCTTTCTGACGATAGTGTCATGTAACTAGGAATAAATAACAGCAACAGCACTGGAAAATTCACAAACACACGGAAAGTAAACAACACACGAACAACCAACAAGTCAAAGAAGAAATCAGAAAGTACCTTGAGACAAATGAAAATGGAGTCATAACATACCAAAACTTACAGAATACAGAAAAAAACAGTTCTAAAAGAAGTTTGGGTGGTAAATTATTACATTAAAAACAAAACAAAACAAAAACAAAAACAAAAAAACAAAATGAAACAGAACACCTCAAGTAAGTAACTAACTTCATACCTCAAGATACTAGAAAAAGAGTAAACTATGCTGAAAGTTAAGAGAAGGAAGTAAATAACAAAGAATAGAATAAGGAAAAGAAATAGAAAATGAAAAAGTAAAACCAATGAAAATTAAGAATTAGCTTTTAAAAGATAAACAAAATTAACAAATCTTTACCTACACAAACCAAAGATAAGGGACAGGGCTCAAAAAACAAAATTATAAATAAAGGGGGAGATATTATAACTGGTACCACAAGTCTTAGAAATGCTAAGAAACAGATGAAACTGCTATAAACAATGATATACCAACAGTGTGGATATTCTAGAAAAAAAGGGACATACTCCTAGAAACCTACTGACCAAATTATAAAGAAATAGAAAATCAAAACCAACTAATTACTAGTAAGGAGATTGAAGCAGTAATCAAAAACTAGCTCCTCCTCCCCAAAAAACCTAAACCAGATGGTTTCATGGAAGAGTTCTGCCAAACATTTAAAGAATTAACTCCAATCCTTCTCAAACTCCTCCAAAAAATGAATGAGAAGGGAATACTTCCAAACTGATTTTACAGAGCCAGAATTGCCCTCATGCCAAAGCCAGATAAGGATGCTACAAGAATAAAAACTTTAGCGCAATATCCCTAATGAACACAGATGCAAAAACTCTGAACAAATTTTCGGAAATCGAATTTAATAGCACATTAAAAGGATCGTACACCATTTTAAAGTAGTATTGGTTCTTGGGATGCAAGGATGGTTCAATATGCACAAATTGAATCATGGGATACACCACGTTAACAGAATACAGAATAAAATCATTTGTCGTTCTAATAGATACAGAAAAAAAGATTTATAAACTTCAAAATCATTTCAAGATAAAACTCAGCAAATTAGGTATAGAAGGAATGTACTTCACTAAAATTAAAGCCATAAAAAGAAGCCTACAGATGACATAAGTGGTGGGCTTCATCATGAAAAAACTGAAAGCTTTTCATAATGTCAGAAATAAGTCAATGGTGCCTTCACTCACCACCTCTATTCAAATATAATACAAGAAGTTTCAGCCAGAGAAACTAGGAACAAAAATGAATAAAATTTTAAAAAGAGTAAAACAAAATAAAATACATGAATAGGAAAGGGAGAAGTAAAATTGTCTCAAATTACACATAACATGATCTTAAATACAGAAATCCTTAAAGGTACAACCAAAAAATTGTTAGAACTAATAATTAAATTAAAACTGCAGGATACAAAATCAGCTAATAGAAAACATTTACATTTTTATGTACTAACAGTGAAGTATTCAAAACTAAAATCAAGAATATAATTCCACTTACAAATAGTATAAGAGCTGCTATGTATCTTTCATAATTGAAAATCATTCCATTATGATAGCACCAAAATACCCAGGAATAAATTTAACTAAAAGAAGTAAAAAATCTGTGTGCTAAAAATTAAAAGACATGGATGAAACAAATGAAGAAGACACAAATGAATGGAAAGATATCCTATTCATGTATAGGAAGAATTAATACTGATAAAATAGCTATACTACACAAAGTGACCTATAGATTCAAAATAATCTCTTAAATTTGCAATGATTCTTGCACAGGAATAGAAAAAAAAAAATCCTAAATTTTGTATGGAGCCACAAAAGACCCCAAAGAGCCAAAGCAAACTCAGAAGAGGGAGCAAAGCTAAAGGCATCACACTTACTATTTTTAAACTATATTAATCAAAATAATATAGCATTGTCATAAAAACAGTATTTTGTCCAATGGAACAGAATAGTGAGCTCAGGAGTAAACACACACACAACTATGGTCAATTAACCTTTGACAAATTCACCAAGAATAAAGTATAAGAAAAGGACAATCTCTTCAATAAATGGTGTTGCAAAAACTGGAAATCCAGATGCAAATGAATGAAATGGGATCCTTATCTTACATAATAAACCAAATGTATCCTGGAATTAAAGACTTAAGTGTAAGACTGAAATTAAAAAACTCCTAGAAGAAAATGTAAGAAAACATGCCTTCACATTATTTTTTGCAGTGAATTTTTAGATATTAACACCTAGGACACAGACAGCAAAAGAAAGAAAAATTGGGAATACATCAAACTAAAAAGCTTCTTCACATCAAAGAAAATAACAAAATGAAAAATCAACCTACACGATACAAGAAAACATTTGTAAACCATGTATCTATAAGGAGTTAATAACCAAAATACATGAGGGATTTGTTCAACTCAGTAGTAAATACATGAATCAATAATCCGATTTTAAATGGGAAGAGGATACTATGAACAACTTATGCCACAAATATGAAAATTTAGATGATATGAATCAATTCTTTGAAAGTTACAATCTACCAAAACTCAGACAAGAAGAAATAGTTTATGTGAAAAGACCTATATTTATTAAACAAATCAAATTGATCGTTAATAACCTTCCCAAAGAGGAAGACCAGGCCCAGATGGGTTCACTGGTGAATTCTACCAAACATTTAAGGAAGAAATTATACCAATTCTCTACATTCTCTTTCAGAAAATGGAAACAGATGGAATGTTGCTGCTGCTGCTTCTTTTTCTTTTGAAAGTTATTTATTATTATTATTTTTTTATTTGAAAGAGAAAGAAAGAGCACAGGAGTACAAATGGGGGGCAGGGTAGAAGAAGAGGGAGAGAGATGCCATGTTGAGCACAGAGCCCAATGTGGAGCATGCAGGGCTCCATCCCATCACCCATGGGATCATGAACTGAGAGGAAACCAAAGCGGAACACTTAACAGACTGAGCCACCCAGGCGTCCCCAGAGGGAAGGCTTCTTAATTCATCCTATAAGGCCAGCAGCATTATTCTAACACCAAGACCAGAAAAGACTTCACAAGAAAACTACAGACCAATATCTCTCTTGAATACAGATGCAAGAATCCTCAACAATATATTAAAAACTCAATGTAACAATGTGTGAAAAGGACTATAAACTATAGCCAAGTGCGATTTATCTGATGTATGCAAAACTGGTTCAGCATTCCAAAATCAATTCATGTAATCCATCATGCTGATAGGCTAAGACAGAAAAATCACATGATCATTTCAACAAAGACGGGGGATAAAAGCATTTAACAAAATCCAACAGCCATTTATTATAAAAATTCCGAGTAAACTAGAAGTAGATAAGGAAATTTCTCACTGTGATAAAGAATATCTAAAAAAAAATTTATAGCTAGCGTTATACTTAATGCTGAGAAACCTAAAGCTTTCTCATTAAGATCAGATGCAAAGCAAGGATGTCCTCTCTTACTGTTCCTTTTCAAGAGGACACTGGAAGTTACTGCTAATGCAAGACAAAAAATAAATTAAAATAAAATAAAATAAAATAAAATAAAAGCAATTTGGAAAGGAAGAATAATAAAAACTCTTTGTTTGCCGATAACATTATCTGATTATATGTATAGAAAATCCCAAGAATTGACCCCCAAAAAACCCCTCCTGTAATTAATCAGCATTTATAGCAAGTTGTGAGACACAAGGTTAGTATATAGCAGTCAACTATTTTCCTATAATGATGGAGTGGAATTTCAAATTGAAAACACAATACACTTACATTAGCATCAAAAGCCAAATGAGAGATGCCTGGGTGGCTCAGTGGTTGAATGTCTGCCTTTGGCTCAGGCTGTGATCTTGAAGTCCTGGGATCAAGTCCCGCATCGGGCTCACTGCATGGAGCCTGCTTCTCTCTCTGCCCATGTCTCTGCCTCTCTCTGTGTCTCTCGTGAATACATAAATAAAATCTTAAAAAAAATTAAATGCTTACATACAAATCTAAAAGAAATATGTAAAAGATCTCTATGAAGATAACTATAAAACTCTGACAAATGAAACCAAAGAAGAACTAAGTGGAGAGATATTCCATATTCACAGATAAGAAGACTCAATATTGTCCAGATCTCTGATCTTTCCAAATTTATCTATAGATTCAATGCAATCTAAATCAAAATTCAAGCAAGTAATTTTGTGGATATCAACAAACTCTTTCTGAAGTTTAT
Source organism: Canis aureus (assembly GCF_053574225.1). Classification (NCBI taxonomy): domain Eukaryota; kingdom Metazoa; phylum Chordata; class Mammalia; order Carnivora; family Canidae; genus Canis; species Canis aureus. The sequence goes on from NC_135613.1 coordinate 3,244,369, forward strand.
ATGGAGAGCCAGAAGACCCAGAAGAGCCAACATAATTAAGTAGAAGAACAAAGTAGGAAGACTGACACTATCTGACATGAAGACTTACTCTAAAGCCATCGTAATCAACAGAGTGTTTTATTGGTGAAAGTATAGACAAACAGATTAATGGAATAGATTAGAGAGCTCAGAAATAGACCCATATAAATATAGTGAACCGATCAATCTTTGACAGGGAAGCAAAGGTGATAAGATGGAAAAAAAGAGTCTTTCAACGAATATTTTTGGGACAACTGGACCTTCACATGAAAAAAAGTGAACCTAGACACAAACCTTTTGCCCATCACAAAAATTAAATCAAAATAGACCACAGTCCTAAATGTAAGACATAAATCTGTAAAATTCCTAGAAGTCAACATAGAAAGACCAGGTAACTTTGAGGATTATAATGGCTTTTTAAGCTACAACAGCAAAGGTACAATGCATGAAGGAAATCATTGACAAGCTGGACTTCATTAAAATTAAAAACATCTGCCCTGTTAAAGATAATGTCAAGAGAATTAAAAGACAAACCATAGACTGGGAAAAATATTTGTAGAAGACATATCTGATAAAGAACTATTATTCAAAATATACAAAGAACTCTTAAATTGAAACAACAAAAAAATAAACAATGTGATTCAAAAATGGGCCAAAGATCTGAACAGAAACCTTACCAAAGAAGATAGAGGACATTAAGCATATGAAAAGATAGCCCACACCATATGTCACTAGGGAAAAACAAGTTAAAACAACAAGTTGCTATTGCACAGCTGTTAAAATGTCTAAAAGCCAGAACAATGAGAATGCCAAATGCTGGTGACGATGTGGACAACAGGAATTCTCACTCATTGCTGGCAGGAATGCAAAATGGTACAGCCACTCTGGACGACAGTTACTCGATTTCTTATAAAACTAAACAGATTCTTATGACCCAGCAATTGTGCTCCTTTCTATTGACCCATAGAAGTTGAAAACGATGTCCTTACAAAAACCTGCACATGGATATTTATAGCTGCTCTATTTGTAATTTTCAAAATAAAATGGCTGTCAGTAGGTGAACTGGTAAAAAATTGTGGTACTTCCACATAATGAAATATTATTCAGTGCTAAAAAAGAAATGAGCTATCAAGCTATGAAAAGACATGGAGGGAACTTAAATGCATATTAGTAAGTGATAGAAGCCAATCTGAAAATGCTACACACTGCTCATCCATATGATATTCTAGGAAAGTCAAAACCATAGAGTCATTAAAAAAATAATAATAATCAGTGTTTGCCAGGGTTTGGGAGTGGGGAGGTGGGGAGAGCCAGAATGGTGAAGATAGTGTGTATGATACCATGATGATGAATACAGAAGCCAAAGAGTGAATCATTATGTAAACTATTCCTTGGGTGATTATGATGCGTCAATGTGGGTTTATTGACTACAGACAATGTCTCAGTCGGCTGGAGGAGGTTGAGGAAGGCTACGTGTGCAGAGGACAGACGTTATAAAGGAAATACCTATACCTTACCTTCACATTTGTTGTGAACATAAAATTGCCCTAATAGTCTAAATTTTTAAAATGGACGAAAGACCCTAATAGGTATTTCTTCTAAAGAAGATATACAAAAGGTAAATAGGTTTATGAAAAGATGCTTAACATCACTAATCATGAGAAAAATGCCAATCAATACTACGATGAGATATCATTGGGCAGCCATTAGAATAGCTGTTATCAAAATGAGCATTGGCAAGGGTGTAGAGAAAAGAGAATCCTTGTACGTTGTTGGTGGGTAGGTAAATTGGTACAGCGATTAGGGAAGGCAGTATGAGGTTTTACTCAAGAACTTAAAAATAGAATTACCGTATGATCCAGGAATCCCACTTATGAGCATATATCCAAAGGAACTGAAGTCAGTATTTCAAAAGATATCTGTACTCTCACATTCATCGTAGCACTATCCATAATAGCCAAGATATGGAAACATCAGTGGGTGATTGGAAAAAGGAATTGTGGTGTGCGTGGTACAACGGAGTATCATTCAGCCATAAAAAAGAAGAAAATCCTGCCATTTGCAATAATAAAGATTAAAATGGGGGACATTATGTTAAGTGAAATAAAGCAGACCACAAAGACGAACCCAATATGACCTCATTTCTATGGAGACTTTTAAAAAGTCAAACCCACAGGGCCGAATATAACAGTGATTTTCCAGTGTTAAAGGGTAAAAGAAATAAGGACATGTGTTCCAGAGGGTACAAACTTTCAGATACAAAGTAAATAAATTCTGAGGATCTAATATTCAGCATGTGATGACTGGATTTAGTAATATTGTTCAGTAGACCCGAAATTTGCTAAGAGAGTAGATCATTAAGTGTTCTCACACATACAAAAATGCTATCTATGTGAAGTAGTGAATTTGCTAATATGCTTGATTATGGTGATTATTTCACAATATGTATGATATATTAAAACACCACAGTGTGCACCTCAATATATATATAAAATCATATATACATATATTTGATATGTTTGTCAATTATACCTCAATAAGAAAAAATAATGGAAGGAAAGAATACAGATAATGAATTTGTCCCTGAGAATTGAAAAGATGTAGTAAGAATTTGTAGAGAATTGAAAAGATGTAGTAAGAATTTGTAGGTCAGTACTAGAGCCATGATGATCTGGAACCATCCAACAACAGGTCAGATGTAGACCAAAGTCAAGTGTGATTTTATCCAGATCAGCTTGTTTATCAAAGTATCCACATAGCTAGAAGTGCACTGACATGAAAAATGTCTTTCTTCTTACACATGGAAGGTGACTTCCATCAGGATATGTTTCATTTTATTTTATTATAACAAAGTAATACATAAAATGAAAACCTGAACCTCAATAAAATAGTAGAGGCCCATTTAGGACTACAAAAATAAAAGCAATCCAATTTAAAGATAAAAATAAGAATGATGATCCCTGTTTAGCTACACTAATAAAAGCTTTTCGAAAGGAAAAGCTCCCAAACTTCAGTAGCTTAACACAATGTAAGATTATTTCTCATCTACGTAAAGTCAAAATGGGTGTTAACAATCAGTGAGTGTTCTCTTCCAGGACAGAATTCATGATTCATGACCACCCAGGACCCAGTAGTTCAGCTGTCTCCCAGAGCTATGATCCAATGACAGGCCCTCTGCAAGTGGAAGGAGAGAATTGGGATGACATATCTCCCTCCATTGGAGATCATCAGTCTCATGCCCCTGTCCATGTGCGGGATGGAGGAGGAGCACCGGTTTTCACTGGACATCTGCATAGATTTTTAAGGCTGAGATCATATTGCAAATTTTATTAGCAGGGTGTCATGAAAAATGCTTACTCTTCTGAAGATGTGCTGAAATAAACCATAGCACTTGTGTCTTCCCCAGAATTAAAAAAAAAAAAAATTAAAGTACCTATTAAGTACTTCCTACCATAGTCAACATTATCAAGTATACAGAATATATATGATTGGACATTTAATGAAGAACGTTGCATTATCATCAATAAATAAATGAAGTAGTAATAGTTAGACCAAGATAAATGCAATAAATTCCAAATTCTGTGATCAGGGCAAAATAAGATATTAGGGAAGGCACCTTGCAGAACATCATCATAAGCAGAGTATAGATGGGCACAGAAAGAGGAGAAAGGAAATTCAACATAGGGGGCAGAGAAAAATCATGAATCATAGTTCTCTGCTTCCAAAAATCACCATTGTTAATCATAATTCAAATCTTTTATGAGGTTTTTATATATGACACTCTTTATAAATGAAAGAAGGCTTTTAGCCAATTGGTGATAAAATCGGATTAATCAAAATTTACACAGGCTCACAGAGTATTGCAAACACTGTGCTTTACTCATCTATTCTGAAAAAAAATTAGTATAATTGGTGCGATTTTATCATTTTATCCCATGAGGCTAGAGAACGTCTTACTGTGGCATAGTATTTACTTCAATTGCTTTTCACTTTTTGTATCCATTTGGTTTAGCATTTAGAAAGAACTTGATGATATCAAAGAAAACCACAGCACAAATCACAACTGTCAACTCTTATAGTTTTAGGCTTTAAATGACTAAGATGAATTACTTCATCATTGAATAAATCATTACTAATCATAATTTGTGTATGTTCTTGGACTGTGCAATTGAGACTGGCAGTACTACAGCCTGCCCAGAACTAATTGCTATAAATGTGCCAGATGTTGTAAAAATCTGGACACATTTGTGATAAAGCCGAATGGTGCAAATTTGGTATGAAGCTAGAAGTGCATGATTTAAGGGTGTAATCTATATTTCTGACATTATAGGTCAAAGAAATATAGTAAGTATAGAGAGCCTTTATTAATATTGTAAAAGGTTATTTCCCTCTGCACTAAAGACCATTTTTTTTTCCTTTTATGTCTTGATCCTAATAGATCTGAGCTCGGCTATAAATTTCTATGCTCCCACAAAGGGCATCGGTCTGTGGAAAAATAAGAAACCGAGGTTTAAATTAGAACACTGTTCTTTTTATTTCAGGTATTAACAGAGACCTCTTCCTTGTTATACACAAAAATGCGTAATAAAATAGAATGTTTCTACTCTTTAAGAGTGCTAAGACCATTAGGACCGAAATAATACGTTAGGAGGAGAAAACAAAACAAAACAAAACTCCTTGGCACTTTCTGATTCATTTAGAATTAAGCTGCATATCCGTACATTAAATAATAAGCAAACAGTACTTAGAGGTTATGGGTATCAATATTTCCATTTTCTGTGCATTGTTATGGTAATAAAGCCTTTTAGTCAAGGAAAATATGAAGCCATAAAACTTAATGCTCTATTTGAGGAGCAATTATAGCAAATTATAAGCAACTGGGTTGTACAAAACTGCCATGAATAAAATTTTAAAGTATAATAATATACTGTAAGCATTTATATAGCTGATACTATCCATTTATTTTAAGTGTCAGTCTTTCTAAAGATAATTATTAAAAAAAGCTGGATTCTTGAAATAATTACCATGTTGATTACTTAGAAGGATAGGCTTCAAATAAATTTCAGATTAAAGAATTTTTAACAGAGTTCTGGCATTAAATATCACATTTGCTATTCCATCTCATTTAATGCAACAGAGGATTCGGGCCTGCTTCATGGTGGTATCACATGTTTGTGTGCGCACATGCATGTGTGCATGTTGTGTGTGTGACGTGCTTACCTGGACAATTGTCCATCTACTGCTATTTTTGACTAGCTGTTGAAGACGTTTTGTAGAACTTTAAGCATTCTACTCATGACATTTCCCAAATTAAAACCAGTATACTTTGAAACATACTGAATGAATAGATGTTAGTATTTCTATCAGATAGAGTTTATAAAGGACACCTCGATAGGCGTTTTTTTTTTATTTTATTTATTTTAAATAAATAATTTAAATAAATTTTATTTAAATAAATAAATAAATAAATAAATTTTATTTTAAATAAAATAAGATTTTATTTATTTATTCATGAGAGACAAACAGAGAGAGAGGCAGAGACTCAGGCAGAGGGAGGAGTAGGCTACCTGCAGGGAGCCCGATGTGGGACTCGATCCCGGGACCCCAGAATCACACCCTGGGCCGAAGGCAGATGCTCCACAGCTGAGCCCCCCCAGGTGCCCCTCAATGGGCATTTTCCTGTGCACACTTTCACCAAACCATAAAATACTGAAAGCAGTAAGTAACCAAACATATATCTGTATTGTACATAAATCAGTTACACATCATAAAGAATTATTAGTGCCAACTTTTTATTAAAACCATTTCCTAAATCTGTGTAATGCTGGTTTGGCAATTTGAGTAGTATTTATGTTTCACTCTCATTTAATTAATTTTCTTGCTATTTGTGATAAGCATAACAATATTAATACACCAATTTGCTTGAATATCACTGCAAAATTTAATTATACATTATGTATTTAGAGTCTGCTTGATATCTGTTTGTTTCCCCATTAGTCATTTTTTTACGATATTTTCTCTCTTTGTCTATTCATATGGAGTATTTGGGATGATTTTCAGTTAATAATGAGATATTCTGATTAACTATTGGTTTATTTCATAATCTTTCACAGCACAGCTAGAGGAAACTCCTCAAATAGGGAGATTTTAAAAAATGTGTTTAAATAGATGTACATTGAATCATTATAAATCTCTAGACAATTCTAGAGGATTTTGATATTCTGAATATGTCTTCACTGGTCACATGCATGTGTGAACGCAATGCAAAAATATACCATAGACATGTAATTGAATTGTCTGCTTTATCCATTTGTTAGTAGCTTCTCTGAGACATGCCGTGCCTGTTGGAACCACTAAAAGGGCAGCCCTAAAAAAAAAAAATAAAAAAATAAAAGGGCAGCCCTAAGGAATATTTTTATAACTTGACCTACTGACAAACGCTGATTGGCTCAAAGATGGGCACCAGTCCATCTAATTGGCTACAGAGTTAGTTGATTTCACTTAATAACGAAGAAATGTGTGGGAAATATCAGAAAGGGGGACAGAACATAAAGACTCTTAACTCTGGGAAACAAACTAGGGGTGGTGGAAGGGGAGGAGCGCGGGGGGGAGGGTGACTGGGTGACGGGCACTGGGGGGGGCACCTGACAGGATCAGCACTGGGTGTTATTCTGTATGTTGGTAAATTGAACACCAATAAAAAATAAATTTATTAAAAAAAAAAAAGAAAGAAAATGAGACAAAAGGGATCTGCCTGTCAGCAGTATTACCCCTGAGCTGAATTATCTGTTTGAGCAGGAGAAGAGTCAGGGCCACAGTAACCCAGAGACCCACCATAGCTAACTTTGTGTTGCAGAAGAAACTATTTGTAAGCATATTAAAGTTTTTATCCAGGGAGAAGACATCAACACACGGAAAATGAGCTCACACGCTCATGTGCACACGCGAAGAAAAATTAAACCATGCAGTTCTTACAAGTGAGAAGTGGGAAGGCACTTCAGTTTTCAGATTTTATGTTCAAGTTTCAGCTTCCAGGAGGTATGCTGTCCTTTCTTTTTGTTTGCTAACAGATATCTAAGGAATTGAATTTTGTGTCTTTAATTACTACCCCTTTACTGTATGCTACTTTTAATAATTTTCATTTATTTATTTATTTATTTATTTATTTATTTATTTATTTATTATTTTTATTTTTATTTTTATTTATTTATTTTTTAGATAATTTTCTTTAAGTTGCAATCACAAGCCCGGATATAGGGAAAAAAAGACAATAAGAGAGATGATAGATGATAGACAAAGAAATCTTTCTTTTCCTTTTTTTTTTTTCAAAGAAATCTTTCTAAGGCTGCTTTCTAGTAAGTTGAAATTTTAAACAATGACTTTTAAAGAACAAACAGCCAAAAGCCTGTGGCTGGAAAGTGCAGATACTGGCTTCCCTGTAAAATGCTTCATGTTCTACAAGCCCATGGTCTTGTTCCCAGAAAGCTTTCGAGAATTCTCCACAAGAGAATTCACTGCCAGGCACTCCTCCTTCCCTCCTTCAGCGCACCTGATGAGAGGTGGGCAGCCCTTTAGACGACTAATTCTTTCTTCATCAGTGTATTTTCCGGACTAAGTTTCCTGTTCAGAACTCCCAAGTTCACTAAGATATGTGGCAAATTTCATAAGCCAATAATTAAAGAGAGTAAGAAAAGAAAATTAGCAGGACACGAAAAGAGAGTAATCAGTGTGAGAGAAGAGAACGAGGGGCAAGAGTGGTCCAGACCTAAGAAAGGGGCAGGGGAAAGTATCAGAATATGAGAGGAGACCAGCAGCAGAGATTTCCCCCATCCACTTCTTTTACAACTTAAAGAGTAGTTGCATATTTTAGAATCAATCTCCATCGCAATTGGGCCCTTATTCATCCTTTTCAGTCTTTTATTCTAAAAGGTTCTGTGCCCAAACCCCCTGGATGAATTCTACTGAGAAGAACTCTACTACCCTTTAGGTGTGGCCCCTCATCCTGCCCTGAAGCCTTCATTCTGTTACTGAGGCTTTTTATCATTTTATCTTTTAAACAGCCCAGATTCCTTATACACTTTTTCCTCATTTCTTTAGGAAAACAGTAGAGTTTGGTTATTGAGGAACAACATAGAAAATGATTCTATTTTAACTATGAAATTATTATAGTTTATTTTCCATTAAGAATTCCAAATGTATTTTTTATAGCGCTGCGTGAAGTATTTGGGATTGCCTTTTATGAAAATATACTATATGATTATGACTACTAATAAAAGCTTCTTACACTGAACTTTCCCATAATCTTCCATACTATTTTCTTTAGGTAGAGCATATGACAAAAAAAAAATCCATAAATTAAATAAACATAAACTAAAAACTAAACAAAACTAACTTCTGATGTCCTACTCTGTCTATAGAAAAGGGAATCTCTCAGGTTCCCATTTTTTATAATGTTTCCTAAATTTTCTCTGTAGCCATGTCCTTATTCATCCCCTAAAGCAGCTGTGTATGTTTTATTGGGCAGAGACCAATACATCTATGGTCCATGTTTCCTAGTGTACCAGGTCACACATGTCTAGTTTGGAGGGCTAGAAGATTTCACACATGAAAATCACATTACAGCCTCTCTCAATACAGGCAGTCAGAGTGATCCAGATGACCAGTCTGTTTCCTTACATGAAGACACCAAACCACATCAGGCACTCCAGTCCCAATGTTTTCTGTAAAATGGGCACAATTAATTGGACAATTGATTACCAGATACGGTGTTATGAAGGTTAAAGAGGAATACAAAAAAAAAAAGTAGATAAAGCACTTACCAAGTATAGGTAAATATCCATCCAATGCTTATGAGCATGGTAGATGTTGCCAATTTTAGATTTTATTGCTTTGTTTATTTATTTACTTATTTTTAAAGATCTTATTTATTTATTCATGAGAGATACACACAGAGAGAGGAAGAGACAGGGGCAGAGGGAGGAGAAGCAGGATCCCTGCAGGGAGCCCGATATGGGACTCGATCCCGGGACCCCAGGATCAGGCCCTGAGCCGAAGGCAGATGCTCCACCACTGAGCCACCCAGGCGTCCCTATTGTTTTATTTTGATACCCATGATATCTAGGTCAGTAAAATGCAACACAGAGAGGAATTCAAGGATACACTCAGGAATACCTGAGTCAAACCATGACTAAGTCATGATCTACTTCTTCCAGGTGACTTCAATATCTGGTTAATCATTTACATCTTAAATTCCCTTTAAGCCCCTAGAGTTCAGATTTACAGCTATTGTTGAACAACCAATGATTCATTGTTCGCACCGGATGCTCCTGCTTCAATGCCGGCCAAGCCTGCCACCCCACCCTGTGTCAGCCACCAAGCTAGAAACTTAGCCTCCTCCTCGCTCTGGCCCCAAGAACACAGGGGCCGCTAGATTTTTGCACATTTTCTCTGCTATGTACCTCAAGAGATCTAGCAAACGTTGAAAGGACTTGTTGCTTCCGTTTCAAGTAATTATTCGATTTCTGTTGTCTAGAAATAAAAATGTCAAAGAGAAGTAAAGGTAGTAAATCTGAAATGTGCTAAGCTATCCTAAGATGCCACTAACACAGCATGGCCAGTTTTCTATCAATCTATCATCTTGACATTATAGCACTTACTAGTTATTAGCCCGAGGAGACATGCATTTAAATCTGAAAGATCACAATAGAGGAATATATACTATTTTGATGTCATTATTTATATTTCATCCCTAGCCCTTTTTTTTTTTTTGATTCTTATTTATAATGGGATTAGATCATAATGGCTAAGGTTAATGAGACAATTAACTTTATACATGATACCAATCACAAAGATTGTTTTATTGTAATTAACCATGGTGACTTCTAGCAGAGTTCTCGGTACTCATAAATATGTTTTTCAGGAGTTCTCAAGGCGTAAGGGAATTATTTCAAAAGTTTCAAAAGCATATCAAGAAGCTAGATGTAGAAATATTTAATTAAGTTTTGCTATGGGAGAGGAAATGAGCATGAATCATGAGAAATGAAAGTTTGTGGTAGTCAGCAGTATATTAGTTTCCAAATAGATAGATACAGGCATTCACGTGAGAGCTTTTAGTGGGTTTCTAGAACCTCCCGTTTGACCTTTTCTTAAGTCTGTGTTTCAAATGTGCTTGTTTTCTGACTGATGTATTCAAAATGCTCTTTTTTCTGCTGACAGTGCCCAATTTTGTTGTTTTATGGGATGCAGCTCGAGAAATTTGCAAAGACATGACCAGCAGCTCGTGTACTAAAGTGGATTTCAGAAATTGAAGAGCTGTAATGTTTCGTGTGTTTTCTCCCCTCACAGTGAAGCTTGTCAGCACCTCATGCAAATGCATCTCATAATTTTACAGACTCAGACCTTTAAAGGTAAACCCACTGTCAGGATTTCACTCGCTTGGTGAGGCTTCCCTCTCTTGCATATTCCTGAGACTTTAAGTGATTTCCTTCAGGTGCTTGGAGAGAATGAGGAGTCACTTTGACAAAGTGATAGGATATCAAGATGAGACAAACAGTTGCTAGCTAAAAAAACAAGTTTTTATCTTTAAACACATCTCTAGAGGTTCTTATTTCTATTATGCTCCCTGTCAGTGTTGAGTGAAGCAGTAATTAATTTGGTTCCTGCTATTGTATGGAGTTCTCCATTTCATTTAACTTTTTATTTTTTTTTTTTTTTTGAGAATTTCAATGTTTTCTTCTTCTTCTTTGTTTTTTTTCTAGAATGACACAATGACATATCTCTGTACACTGGTGTCCTAATTAGTTTATCTCCTGACATAATTTTAATTAGCTTTATGATATGTCTGGCTGGCTTCTCCTTACTGACAATTGTTCCTGTGACTCAAAAAAAAAAAAAAATGATGATATTTATGTTACAACCTCATTTACTTTTGAAATCCCCCGATCTTTAGCACAAAAAAAAGAGAATGTTTTCCTTTCCATAACGGGAGGCAGAAGTTACAGTAAAACAAACAATGAATTCCTCCCCTGATCAGCCACTTTTTGACATCAGGACCCTGGAGAGCAGTTGGAGAGTGTCTGGGAGGCCACCACTCGGCAAACCTGCCTCCTTGCCCTCTCCAGCAGAACCCCAAATTCCCAGCAAGGTCCCTGACTGAAGCAGGATTTGACCTTGAGGGAGCTCTACTTGTTTTTTGTTTGTTTGTTTGTTTGTTTGCTTGTTTCGGTAGGTTTTGATTCTGGTATATACCTCTTGAAGTTTTACCACAGTCTTTTACATTACTTCTCTACCAGTTTTTCCATTCTTTTAAATCCAAAACATACTTCTCTTTCTACCCAGCAAATCTTGAGTTTCCCTTGTGGTTTGATGTATACAGATCACTCATGAGATGGTGAGCATTTATCGCCAGGCTCATTCCCCAATTACCCCAAAGATGTAGAGTAAGAGTTTAGGATTTAAAATCTATTGTATTGTAGAAGACCATTCCCTTCTTTTTTCCAGCTACCCGGTAACAATTCAAAGCAGTTATGGAAAACCAATATGTAATCTGTAGCTCCAACTCAGCTTTTTAAGGACAGGATTGTTATGAGGGAAATTCTGGGGTCAGAAATATCTGGTCTGTTTCATGTGTAACTGGGATAACTATACTCACATTGAAAAATGTTAATTGGTATATTTATAAAACAAACAGATTCTGATATACTTTCTATCCGTTCTTTGATTTCTGAATTTGAGCTCCAAATCCCTACGAGGAGCCAGAAGAAGGTCCTGCTTATATGCACCTTAGGAATTCTCAAACTCCAGCTATTTAGAAGAAAACTGTAGGGGCACCTGGGTGGCTCAGTGTGTTAAGCGTTCACTCTTGATTTCAGCTCAGGTCATAATCTCGGGGTCCTGAGAATGAGCTCTGCCTTGGGCTCCAAGCCCAGCGTGCAGCCAGTTTAGGATTCTCTTTCCTTCTCCTTCTGCCCCTCCTCCTCTTCTGCTTGCGTGTGTGTAATCCCTCTCTCTCTTTTTAAAAATTATTTATTTATTTGAGAGAGAGAGAAAGACAGCATCTGTGCATGTGCATACGCAGGGGGAAGTAGCAGAGGCACAGGGAGAGAAGCAGACTCCCTGCTGAGTGAGGAGCTCCACGCAGGGCTCAATCTCAGGACCCTGAGTTCATGACCTGAGTGGAAATCAAGAGTCAGATGCCCAATCAACTGAGCTACTCAGGTGCCACTCTCTCTCTCTCTCTCTCTCTGCTCCTCTAAAGCAAAATAAAACAAAACTCTGTGTTTCAAGGAAAGGGTATCTCATAAAAAAGCAATAGGGGTATCCCAGATGACCAAAGACACGAGCGATAACATTGTGTTTTAGGAAAATATGTTTATTTCCTCACAAAACCTTATTAAATAATAAATAATACATAATTAATGCTTAAAAAAAAAAAACAGGGTCTGTAGTCTGTCGAATGAAGCTTGGTTCTATTCTTAGACTTGTCATCATAAGAAAACTACTTCATCTCCCTAAGTCCCAAATGCGTCATTTAACTGATAGGTATGATTATAATATCTACTTGAAGATGGTTGTAAGGCTTAAAGAAACTAAAGCATGAAAATAATTTAACATAATGTCTTAACAAAATGATCCCTTATAAATACTGTCATCATCATCACTGTAGTTGTTAAGGCGTACATATTTAGGTAAAGTTATGTAAGAATGGGGATGGATTCCCATTCCATAAGAATGGATTTTATCAATCTGATTGTGTTCCTTTTGATTAAATTATGCTTCTTTTTTGTCCACGAAATTACTGGGGGTTACTTTTTGACTTTTACTAAAGTGGGAACTTTTTATAAATGTCTTGATTACTTTGATTGATTCAAGGCCATGACACATAGAAGAGTTCCTATAATTGATGCAGTCATGGAACAATGCCAGTCAGTCATCTTTTTCAGATCATCTTAAATCTTCAAAGAAAAAAATGTGAACTTTTCTTTCAGGGTTCTATGAAATTCACTTGACATCTCAAAAGCTAAGAAACTGTGCTCCCCCCCCCCATTTCAAACATAAAATTAATGACTTTGCAGCTGAACTGGTAAGAGCAGTGTCATTTAATGTCTCACATGAAATGAGAGGGGGCAAGAATAGTTGTGAAATCTCAGCTGCTAAGAGGCTCCTAAGTGACAAAGCTCTTAATACACTGCTTTACCTCTTCAAGAATTTGAATACCTCCAACTGGAATGCTGATACACCGCAAGGTAGATCTCACTTGCTCTTCCATAATCAAAAGCATTTGGTGCCATATGTGGGAATGAGAGACTGGCACCCAGGGGTTGCTCCCTGTGAATGTCCTCCAAAGTCTGATTATTTCAACAGGCTAGTGCTCCCAGTACCTTATAATGATGTGACTGTCCCCAGCCTGGTGCTGAAGGCAACCCTCTCCAAGGTCACTCAGCAGTGCATCTTGTTTCTCATATGTTTACGGTTTTTAGTTGCTTTTAAGCACAAACCAATTATAGCTACCTGGAATGACAGTATCTTTCTGAGGTTAACTAACAAGACTGCTAAATATCCTTTTGCAAATCCAAGGGAGGATGGGTGAATCTTACTGTAAGTTTTCTTCAGTAATGCATCATTTTGAAATCAAATTTTGGGTTCTTTTTCTTCTGCCTCAATGTATCATAATATAAGAAAACTCGTATATTGTCTTGCTTCTCTCCATTCTTCTTTCTCTTCTTCCCTTACTTTCCCTCCTTCATCCTTCTTTGAGATTATTAATGGGATTAAAGAAGTTCTATAGTGATAATATATAATATGCAAAATATAGTGAACAAATGAATGGTGAATAAAATGTCATTGAAAAGCTCAAATCAAATACATTTGCTAAGGACTCTGATCAATTAACCTCTCACTATAAACATTGCCCTTAGTTTTACACATACAACAGAATATCTTTTTCCCTTTTTTTCTTTCGTTTTCTTTTTGATAACCATTTTTCAAAAATCAAAATAACATCTGCTTATGGTAGGATGCCCAGGAAATCCCATAATTTCCCTGAGGACATCAGCATATCCAATGTGAGCTAGGACACGAATGTTGGTAAAACTTAAAGTCTCACACAGTTGCACAAATCACTTTATCAGAAAGGATTCTTTTGTCTTTCTTCACGCTGTCTTTGACTTTAAATATATCTTTTTTCAGTTTTGCATCATTGTATAGTGAGGACATTACATACTTTGGGTCATGAAAAACTTCAGCCTGGGGATCCCTGGGTGGCACAGCGGTTTAGCGCCTGCCTTTGGCCCAGGGCGCGATCCTGGAGACCCGGGATCAAATCCCACGTCGGGCTCCTGGTGCATGGAGCCTGCTTCTCCCTCTGCCTGTGTCTCTGCCTCTCTCTCTCTCTGTGTGACTATCATAAATACATTAAAAAAAAAAAACTTAAAAAAAAAAAAGAAAAACTTCAGCCTGAATCCCAATCATATCTAGCATTTGCTAGATATTAACTTTGAACATGTTACTTAATCTCTCTTGGGCATTTAGAACATGTAGATAATATATTCACCCCACAGAACTATCGTCATACATTTGAGTGTGTATATGTACATATTTATGATGATTTCTACAAAGACAAAAACTAGAGTTAGGCTCACAGCCTCTATTCAAAATATGATATCCACCTATCTAAACTACTTATGTCCCACGAGGCACTGTCCTGCCTCACAAAGGTATAAATTGAGCTAGGAGGACAATTGCTATTACTATCTTGTTTCTTGTTTTTCAGATATGTGTTTATATGTACATGTATCTGTGTTTGCATGCACTTGTACATCCCTCTATGTCAATGTCACACAATTGCATTCACCTCTGGATTCGTAGTAAAAGGACCAAAGATCATGTTGAGGCTGATTCAGTTAAATAAATTGTATTCTGAAGGAAAGAATATTTGAAGGAATATTACAATTATATGGTTGTAGGAAAAGAATATCTGAAATTAAGAATTTCCACACTTACATACGAAATTATGAGTTCTTCTGCTTGATTTGTTTGTACAGGAAAGGAAGATTGTTTTACTCTTTAAGATCGATACTATGCATTTCTAGTAGAGCCATGTAATGTGTGAGTCTGATTTTCTTTAAAATGCCCAATGTAGATACAGAGTAAACTGATATTCAGTTTGAGCTATGAAAATGCTATAGAAGGACACCAGGCTAAGATAAGTGAGCATCTGGTGGAGAAGTGCCTTGGAGGGGTGGACTCCGGTAAGATTCTAAAGAAAGCAGAAATTAGATGATGATCAACCAGAAGAAATGCAGAGGATAAATGTGCATATTACGGTTTATAAACACTAAGCATGTGGTTTATAAACACATTATGCAATGTGTCCACCTGCGTATCAGATACAAAACATCACACTCTCTCTTGGCCCAAGTGCAGCCTCACAACTTTTTTATCAGCATAGCCTTCCAGGGTGCACAACCAAGCAACAACAACCAAGCCTCTAGATAAATCTTGCCTAGTGTCATGATTCCCCATCAGGGGGCCTTTCTGCAAATCATTGCCCTGGCTAAAGAATGGTGAGTATTGAGCCTGTGGGTAGGTAATCTGAAGGTTTAAGTCCCTTATGATTTCTCTTGCAAAATTCACCTCAACTTTCTAAAATTTGGCTATGCTCCTTTCCACAAAGAAAAGATCAGCTAAGGTAAGGCATGTGAGCGTGCTCTCTGACTTCCAAATGCTGCTAGATTCCTTTGTAAGTATTAAGAGCTACATTCCAGGTTCTTATTTTTAGAGATTCTGGTTTATTATGCCTGAGGCAGAACTGTGGAATCTGCATTTTAGGAGATTGCTAGATGATTCCAATGAGCAACTCGAGAATGCACTACCTCAACATTCGACACGCAGGTACGGAGATAAACCATGACATAACGACATCAGGATGATAGAGTGGGAATGATGATAGTCCCAAAAGTAGAAGACATGTGAATTTGGACTAAATGTCCTCTAGAAAAATGTACATTTCTATTCAAATGACCTTAAAAAAAAAAAAAAAAACCCTTACCTGGATGAAAATAACAGTCCTTCTTTGAACTTCTTACATTCCCTTGCATAATTCAAATTCCTTTAGTGCTTGAGGGGAAGTGCTTGGGCATTCAGAGATGAAAGACAGAATTTCATAGGTAAAATTACTCCAACAAAAGCTACATCAATGGCAGTGGAACAGCTGTGCTAGATGTCTTTCCCAACATCCTTGCCACACCTCTTTTTTAGTTAGCTGAAAATCAGGTCGTAAAGTTGAAACATCCACATGAGATCTTAAATCAGATTCATAATTTTTTTTTTACATTTGCTTAATGTATTGAAGGACAATATAGAAAAAAATCAGTTCTGGTCTCATAGACTTATTGTCATTCCAATTCCATCACTGTCAATTGGTTGTTGCTGTGCAAAATCCTTCATCTTTGGAAGTCTGAATTTATTCTTCTATAAAACGAAGACAGTAATT
This sequence comes from Canis aureus, assembly GCF_053574225.1. Classification (NCBI taxonomy): domain Eukaryota; kingdom Metazoa; phylum Chordata; class Mammalia; order Carnivora; family Canidae; genus Canis; species Canis aureus. The sequence goes on from NC_135613.1 coordinate 3,260,879, forward strand.
CTTATCTAGAGAGGTCGTTGAGAGAAATAGGGTTGAAAATATTTGTGTGTATCTATATAATAGCTTACCCTGTTCCTAGCATGAGAAGTTACTGGATTTTCCTTTCTGCTTGTTAATTCCACAGGGATAAGACAAAGAAGGCATCTGCAATTATTGCAAAGCGAAGCTATTGAGTATAGTTACAAGAGAATGATTTTGGAGTCGACAGATCTGTTGGACACTGGCAGAGATGATATTTAGGTCTCACACTGGGTGGGTGCAGCATTTCTTCCAAAGCATGTCCTCTTGGATATACAGATGTCACGAAATATTCAGGCTGTTTTGCTCACAGAAAGTGCATGGAAGTAGTTGTTCAGAAGCCACATTGTTTTATTTTTAAGAACCAAGAGTAAAGAGAAGTGCTTAGAAGGAAGGAATAAAAAGAAAAAAAAAAGATTTTAGGAAGTCCTCTTGCCTTTTCTGGACATTTATAGAAATATTTCTTTACTTTGTTGGTGGGTGAGATCTCAGATTCCAATTTAACAGTTTCCTAACAGTACGATTCTCTTCTAGAAACTACCTTTATCATCGACATCAGCCTTCACTCTTCAAGAAAGTTATGTACTATTATTTTTCAGATTCCACCCAGGACTCTGCAGGGGCTGTTGTGTGACTTACATGTGACATACATTACGCTTTCAGTTCAACTATGAGGACTCCTTAAATGCTTGGATCTGTTCTCTGTGGGCCTATACTCATGTTCCTTCCTCCCAGTTCTCATAATTATCCTACTCTGGCTTGAAGCAGCCGTAGCCTGGAAATAAACTGGAGATGTCACATGGATCGTGGTTACTCTGAAAATAGTTTGTAGGTTAGGCTGGTCCTAAGTCTGACACAGATGAGATGTCACATGGATCGTGGCTACTCTGAAAATAGTTTGTAGGTTAGGCTGGTCCTAAGTCTGACACAGACATTAAAAGATCCTTTATGTCTAAATGTGAGGTTTTTCTCTTCTAAGATTTGGAATGAGTAGGATGAGGGAAATGATCAGAATCCAGAAAAGGAAAGGACATGGAACGTCAAAAGAATTCTTCTGAAGCTCAAATTTCTTAAGGAAGGCTTCTTTTGAATCTTAATTGGAACATTAAATATGTATATTAAACATATATATAAAGTATGTATTAAGTATGTTAATATAAATATATTAAATATGTTAACATATAAATGTATCATGTAAGATGTTTTATATTATATTAATTTATATACATATTTGTATGTTTTATATGTATATGTACATATAAATATGTATATATTATATGGGAGAGGAATATTCCTAGTGAGGGCATAACATCAGGAACAAAATGACGTATCAGAGGAGCGTTGAGGACAAGTGACCTTCCTCCTATGGACTAACTCAGCAGAACCTATGAATGCATGCTCTCACTGGGGCTGGAGAACATTCTAAACCCTAGTCTCTGTACCCTAAACCAATTTTTCAGTTTTGCTCCAGATTTGACACCACCTCTGACACACTTTTGGAGACATAATGGAGACTGGTGCCATTTCAATCCCATTTAATATGACCCTTCAGAAAAATAGTCCTGGCAGCCCCTGCCCCATAGGTCCCTGTTCATCTCAATTTTCTTATTAGTTAATGGGGTGAACTTTCAGCATCTGTAAGACTAGCCGTTCTACATTCCAGGGCATTGATTGCAGATGTCTGTTTCTGCTTCAATGAGGAAACGAGGACACAACATTCAATAAAGGAATGGGATGATAGTTTGCTGAAGCTTTCACTTGCGAGAAACAAGGTGGGCATTCTTCAACAATAATTTTTCTTTAACTTTGCAGAGAAACTTGGCCTTCGTCAGGTCCTTCCCCTTCTTACAAAGTCTTTAGGAGTTCGCGTCACCTCTACCTGAGGTCTAAGGCCTCCAATATGGTACTCACAGTATCTATAATCTTGCCCGATCTACTAAGCATGCCTCTATAACCATCTCCAGCCATAACTCATACTTCAGCTATTAAATAACCTCTCAGCACCTAAATAATTTACCAAGGACTTAACACAGTACACACTCGCAAACCCTTACAGTTATGTTTCATCTACTCTGAATGCCATCCTAATTATTTTCTACCCTATAAACGTCTATTTAGAGGTATTGTATGTTCTTTCATTATCCCTGGTTTGAAGCACTTTAATCCCATTCAGATCCCATTGGTCATTAGTTGTTTGGCGTGTCCCCTTGCCGCCACAGTTATATCAGCATTCCACAACATTTAAGCACCTCTTAACACATCTGTTCTTTCTACCATATTTAAGCACATGAGGCTCCAGAGAGTTTTTACACCTCTATGTATCCCTCCAGTCTCTGCAGCTAAGGACGGTTGGGTGAATGCATAGATGAGTGAGGACAGGATACAGCCAGTCCGAATCGCAGTGGGGCTTGCGGGACTCTCCACAACCCAGAGAGCATATGGGTCTCGGAGTCAGGACCTGAAATAGTGTTTGTTTTGACTTGCTTTTTACAGGAAGCCTCTGCATTACGTTCAGGGCCTACTGGCTGCACAGCAGCTTGCACATCAGTCTCTAGATGCTTGGACCTTCTAAGCTCAAAGCCAGCAGCCTGGCTGAAGGAGACCGCACAACCTTCTGTCAAGGCAAAGAGAAGTTACCTTTCTCCGCAGCATCCTCAGTGAGGTTTTGCTTGTTACTGCAAAAGCAGTCTGCACGTGCAAATCAAAAATGATAGTGAAATAATGTGACAACGCACAATAAAGACCCGGAAGTTCATGTGGAGGGCTGAATTGCACCATATGGCTTTCAGTTCTGTACCTAGACCCAATAGGGTGCATGAAGAAAGTCATTTAGGCAACGTCCTGTTGTGCCCGGTTGTAGAGGGGCATATGGTATATTATCCCACACCAGAGCAATTATGAATTTCCTTGTGTTGATCTTTGCCTCTCTCAAAGTTTTGTTTTTTTGGCACAAAGGAGACTTCAGCAGGGATCTCTTGTTAGACTTCTGTGGTTTTGCTTCTTTCTTTATTATTCACATCTAAGAACTAAACTATTCATATGAAGAAATAAGTTGAAGTACTTGATTCAATTATTTCTTACAACACTACAGTTTAAAATAAGAAAAAAAGGGGGGGTTCTTGCAGAGTAGCAACTTGCAGTTATGGAAGAGCTGAATGTTTCTGACGTGTATTTACCTCATAGTTTGCCACGAGAGAAAGAGTTTGGTAAATGGAAAGAGATCCAGGGTGTACTCAGTTGGCCAAAAATAATCTAACCACACATGACTGGATAATCACTGGGTGCTTAACCCTATTCTAGGTATGTTGCATAATTAATATAGTTCCACTCTCATGATGTGTTGAATTGGTGTGATTTTTTTTCCCCATGTCCCTTACCACCTTCTAGCAGAGTAAGTTATTTACTTTGCCATTAGAATTGTAATTTATTGCCTGTTTTTCTCACAGGCAATATGTAAACTCCACCAGGGAAAGTATTTTGCTGGGTTTTAACCAAGCATTATCCCATACGCAGAGAACACTGTCATGCCGCACAATAAATGGTCAATGAAAGTTTGTTGCATGAATAAATTATATCTACTTTGCAGGATGAAGAAGAAGCTGAGGATCATGAAGTTTGGATAATTGCATCCATGTTGCAAAGCAAGATATCAAATGAAGTTGGGATTTTGTTTTTTTTTTTTTTTATTTTTATTTTATTTTTTTTTTTATTTTATTTATTTATTTATTTATTTATTTATTTTTTTGAAGTTGGGATTTTGAACACTAAGTGTGATTGCCAAGAGTGTCTTTTTATTCTAGAATGTTATAGCATATGTCCCAAAGGGAAAATATCTATATTTGTTCCCCAGGAGAACATTCACTGGATTTTTAATCTAAGGAAGTTACTCATTCTTCATGAATCTACAAAATGGAGAGACACAAAGATAATTGCACAGATATGGATCAGATATAGATATGGCTGTAACTACACACACACTAATATACATATTTCCCTTAGTTATAACTCTAAAATGTAGATGGGTTAAGTATCATGGCCATTTACATGTACATCTCTATATCTAGTTATAATAATTATACACAAAAAACAAATTCGGGGGGGTAAAAATCAATGAGCTAGATTACCATATAGTTATGAAACCCCAATAGTTTATTGATTGTGACAATGACTTTTGGTGTCACTCTGTCAAATCCCTGGCTCTGACACATATTACATGTGCGGCCTTCAACTTACAGGGTAAAATCTCTGAGCCTCAGTTCATCCTGTATTAAATTATGGAGTCTTTATAGAGTTGATAAGTAAATCAAACAAGGACATACAGATAAATTGCTCAGTATACTACCTGAAACACAGTGACTCCTCAATAGTATTTATTCCTTTTCTTTCTTACTTGTGTTATGTCAGTTTTGGGTTGGTGGTGTTTGTGGTGGTTTGGTTTGGTTTGGTTTTGTTTTCATCACAGCCCTCATTTCAAAACCAAAATACCTAAATAAATCCATATGGATTTTGGTCTAATTCTACCTCTAGATTCCCATTAACTCATAGCTATGCTATCAGTGGGAAAATTTCTTCTGATACCCTAATTTTTACTACTGTTGGGTAATTTTTATATTTTTCCTTTTGATTAGAATTCCAAGGAAAAAAAAAGCAAGCTTATAAATTTTCAGTCACCCAAGTAAAATCCATTCATTTCCACTGAAACTATACTCAGAAAATAATGACAAATTATGAGAACAAGAGATAATTTTCAAATCTCAAGTGTTTGGCCAAAAATTGGATTCAAAATTTCAGAGATTTTTGGGACACCTGGGTGACTCAGCAGTTGAGTGTCAGATTGTGATCCCAGGGTTCTGGGATCGAGTCCCGCATGGGGCTCCCTGCATGGGGCCTGCCTCTCCCTCTGCCTGTGTCTCTGCCTCTCTCTCTGTGTGTCTCATGAATAAATAAATAAAACCTTTTTAAAAAAGTTTTACAGATTTTGGTTTATGGAAATTTTTTTTTAGGTATTCTACTTTTTTAAGTTTTAAAATAATCCATATGATTTAGCATGTGTGCATGTATGTGTGCATACTTTTAAATATTTATATAAACTTGTCAATTTTTTCCTCAATCTAAAAGAAAAAAATGGTCAGTTTCAAGAAAAGATTACCAGTAAAGGCAAGCGAAAATGCTGAGCATGTTGAAATGTAGACAATGTTCTGTTAAACATACTTTTCTCTTTCTTTTTTAACCTGAAAAAAAGTAATTTATAATAAAAGCTGTATAAACCTAAATATGTCCCCGAAGTTAAGTTCTTGGTAGGTCTTAAATGTTCTAAAAATGGCCTCTATGTGACATTTTTGCCCCACTTGTCAATTTCTTCTTTATATGGTTTCAGCGGTTTGAGAGTTGGGATACTGCTGCTAGGCACTTTTCAGCGAGTTGAAGATTTAAACTTCTCTGCCCCGCTGTTTTATCTTATCCTCACAATTTCTAAAAGCATGAGACAAGTAAGTTCTTTGACCACCATAACTAGCCATACACTGAAGAGACTTGGGCTCTGGATGAAGACTGTGTGTTAATATAAACATATGGCACAAAACAACTGCAATGCATTCATATTTTTCAAGATATTAGATAGAAATTTGAATATGAGGAAGTGGGGCAAAAATCCTACAAATGGAAGCTTAGTCTCTATGGCTGTGTGACCTGTTCGCCACCAGAACCCTTTTGCACTAGAAGCAGAGAAACCAAATGTTGGCCTCTCTATGGGTGACATTTTGGCAATTAGTTATATCTGCAAATGAGTAATTGCAGGTGCAACCCAGCTGGTTAGTCAACAATTTGTTAACGTTTGATGCATAGCACACTAAGTATTTTAGCAATTAGAGACCCGATATAACAATTAATTAAGGTCCCAAAGTCAGTCAGGCAAGAAATGCCATTACATTCAAAGAGTAAATTCAAAGAGATTTCAGAAAGCAAATGTTGCTAAAGAAAATTTAAAGGAAACCTCAAGAGAAATCATGTCTAAGTTAATATACAGAGAACTCTTAAACAGATGACCTATTTCACAAACTTTATTAGTTGGCCGATATATACATATATACATTATTAATAACATATATATTATCCACACACACATATATACACAAAATATACATATGTGTGTGTAATAGAATTAGCATGAAGGGGAAACCTTGAAATAAATAGGTAATTCAATCACCTAGAGGAGTGTCAGACTCTATCCTTACAATCCTTTGTCAAACATTAAGGAAGGAGTTCTTTGGGTCCTCACACTTATCCCATCTGACAGTCCTAAACTTCAGGCTCTTTTGATAGGAATAACAACATTGTTAAAGAGGAACGGTCATGAACTAGAGTCTAGAAGAACTTAGAGTCTAGAAGAAAGTTTACTTCCCTTCTGGCTGCCTCCCCCATGATGTCAACTCTGCCTCATAAGACTGCCAAGCAAAATCCTTTCACTGGGCTCCCTAATGCCTTAGATTGGTGCCCACTTGCACACGGGATCTCCGCTTTCTCCTTCTACCACCCAGGGAGAGAAGTGTCTAGTCGTGTTTGGACGTGTTGCTTCCCACATTCTGCATAATGCAGCCCAAGGACAACAGATCTCTCTTCGTGCACCAACTGCCTCCCAGAGCCTGACGGTTGCATTGTTGGGCCAGAGCACACGTCGACTTGCTGGGGTGAGGACGGAGAAGCACAAAGGTAGCAGAGAACCGGACTCTATGAGGTATGCCTCCAGTCACGAAGCATTTTTTTTTTTTTTTTAGAAATATTCTCTATAATTAAAGAAATGGCAAAGTTGGTAATATATTCCAGTCCCTATGTCGAGCTATTAATGAGGAAAATACTAAGATCATAAGGGCTGTTAGCAGGGATCTCTCTTGAACTAAGACAATTTGGCAAAGATCTAAAATGAAACTGGCTGAAGAAGTGGCAGTGGGCATAATCGAGAAAGCACAGAGGAACAGCCCACATTGGTCAAGCTCCCCTTCAGCCTATTGTCGGGAGATTTCCCCACCCTAGACTTATGGGGTTGGCTGGTACAGGCACCTGAGCTGGGCAGGTGGAGTCACCAGCAGTTTATTTGTCACATACACTCACAGCCCAGGGGTGGAGGATGATGGGGGTCCTGGGGGAGCACACAGAGGCCGTGCTAGGGATAGAGTTCACAGCCAGAGCCTTTAAGAGGCAGGGCCTGTCATTACAAGAGGGGGAGGCGAGTCCTGGTGCTTGAGCGAGGATACAGTCGGCTGGTTTGAATAATTCTGCAGCCTAGCAGGGAACTGAAGCCCACTACACACGGACCAGCAGTGCTGGGCCCGGCCCCCACGCTAGGAGCACTGTTGGACCCCATGACCTTGCTCGCAGGAGCCCAGTGGGCCTGCCTGTCCTGTTTTACTAAAGCTCCAAGCCGCACATCACACTGGGTCTGAATTTCAAGCCTTCCGCTGCACAGATTGGCAGTGCAGTGCGGGGGAACAACTGTACATTTGCCCCATGGCAGGGGCTGCGGCAACAACAGATGTGCTAGTCGGTCAGAGTGGGACTTATTTAATTCCTGGGACGGCCTCTGAAGCCTCGCAATTGTTTTAAAGTAGCTGCATTTGGGACTTTCTGACTGGAAACTGCTGTGTTTACCACATTCTGAGAGAACTGAGTGAAAAATAGCAAATCACAAACTGTGAGTCACTGGTGAGCCTTGCTCAGCTTTGGAGGGTTTAATTTAGATTCTTTATCAGATAACAACCTGCTTTTTTGTGTGTTTTATTTCCTTTATTTTTTTTATGATGGCACTAGAATGCATGGGGGGCCATTCCACCGACATTCAGATAGCATTTCCATGGACACAGAACGGTTGAAGCACCTGCACCGACACCCTAATGACTTCGGGGGGGGGCTGTTACTGTGTCTCTGCAAGTAGATGAACCACTTCGTTGATGTTGTAACACCTCTAGTGCTTGCAGGAGGTGGTAGTAGCGCCTCGGGGCTGTTGCTGTGGCGGTGGAGGGGCAGGTGGTACCCAGATGACCCTGCCGCAGACCTGGCACTAATACCTTCAGGAAACCCATGCAAAATGCATACTGACACATACATATGTACTAACACGTACATAAAGAGTTTTACACAAATGGCCAGTGGCTTTGACCACACTTTTAATTAATACTAATTACATACATGATGTATCTAGTTGTTTTTAAAATATAATTGAGAAATAAGATCATATTCAACTGTATCGTATCTGTACATCTATATATGTGTATATTTATCTACATATACCTAAAGACAAAGATATATGTCACCAGAAATTTCATGTTGGTAAAAAGACCATTAAAAATGGAATTTCATTAATTTTTGAAACTTCATAGAGTTAACAGTAGACATGCAGGAACACCAAGAGTTACTGGGGCCATCCGAGTTCCAAGGTGGCCTGAGATTCGTGCATCCTCGTACACAGAGCCCGTACAATTCCCACCCCTTAAGTGCGGTCAGGATCTATGCATATGATGGGGTATTGATCTCATGATTAGGTGACCGCCTATCCCAAGGTGAAAGGAATTCACAGATATAATTAAGATCCCAAGTCGGTTGATTTGAGTTCATGGAGGCAGATTATCCTGTGTGAACCTGATTTAATCAGGTGAAAACCTGTAAGAGCGGGACAGGACCTTTCGGGAGGGGCCTCCTGGTTGACTGAGCCTGTTCTGAGGGGCCTGGAAGACAGGCCTGTGGCAGGGAACCTGGAGGGGCTTCTTGAAGCTGAGAGTGGGCCTGGACCACAGCCAGCAAGCAAACAAGGGCCCGTCACCTACCGTAGACCTGGATTCTGTCAATAACACATGAACTTGGGCAAGGGCCTCAAGCTCCAGAAAGAAATGTGTCCAGGCACACAGCCTTGAGAGGCTCTGAGCCAGAGGGCCAAGAAACTGAGATAATCAACGAATGTGGTTTTAAGTTGACAGGTTTGTGGAAACTTGAGACACATCAATAGAAACTAATATAGTTTAAAAAGATTATTACCTATAAATCATTAATATCATTTTTTAGCATTTGGTGCATTTCCTCTCAGTTCTTAAATTCACTTTGGGATTTTTTTTTTTTTTAATGACTGAGGTCATACATTCTTTAAAATTTATACAACTGTCTCTAAAAAGTACTTCAAAATCTTCGGAATTATGACTTTAAAGGCTTATTTTCCTTATGGTAAAGTAACATCCGGGCATTTTGGGAGACAGAGAAAATAGTAAGATGGACAAAAACACTCATAAACCTACGGCCCAGGATACCCAGTAAATAAATAATTTTTCAATTATAAGGTCATATATGTTAATTACAGAGAATTTAGGATGTAAAGAAAAAAAGTTGATGATCCAAATAAAGTTACCTGCTGTCCTATCAGCTCACCTTTGTTAATATGTAAATATTAAATGGGGACAAAGACTAACTGGATTGATACAAAATTAGATTTGGTGGATAGATAGAACTGTACAATCAGAGAAGATGGGAAGATGAATTTTGGTTCTCAAATGTACCTACACACTAAAATCATCTGCTCAGATTTTGTTTTTATTTTTAATGCTGATACCTAAGTCCTACTTCCAGATATTTTGATTTACTTGGTCTAGGTTGAGCCAAGTTTGCTGTTGTTGTTGTGTTTGTTCATTTTTTAATAAAAAGGGGTCTGAGCCTCTAAGTTGGCTGAGACAGAGCAGTCAAGTAAATAGAATGGTACTGGAACGGGAGAAAATAGTTATTGAATCATTGACTAAGTGACAGCCTCATAAAGGTCTCAATGAGGTGAAAGCTGGTCACATAGAAACACTAAATAGTGCTTCTCAAATGTAATATGCATACGAATTACCTGAGGACCTTGCTAAAACACAGATTCTGTTTCATGAAGTCTGCATGGGGTCTCATACTCTATAACCCTTGAAAGAAGCAAAGTATCACTAGAAAACACAGTGCCTGAGTTAGAGGTTTTAAAGGTGAAGTAGGTTCAGGTAATGACAATTTTCAGAGGTGAACTTGGGTGAGATAAATGAGCAGGACTTAATCACAATATGCTTTGGAGATACTTGTTTCACTTTCCAAAATCCTACATGAGGTCTCAGTATCATGAAGTGGAAGTCTTTCCCCTCATTTTCTACCTGCTTCTAGTGTCATGGGCCACTGAAGGTGGTTGGGGTGAGCTAATATGCTTAAAAAGTTCTAGCCCAAGGAGCATCCGATTCTCAGTTTTGGCTCAGGTTCGATCTCAGGGTCGTGATCGTGAGATCAAGCCTGGGTCGGGCTCCTCACTGAATGTGGACTCTGCTTGAGATTCTCTCTCCCTCTTCCTCTACCCCTCTCCACCTAAACAAACAAACAAACAAACAAACAAACAAAATAACAACAAAAAATTCGAGCCCAAAGTCTGGTGTTGGAACACAGACTGTGGTTTGCATATACATTTGTTCAGTCTTGCATTTCACCATGGATGATACAGTCTTGCCTCATTATGTTCACATTGAGAATAAAATATTATGGAAAGCAACAACTATATATTACTTGCAAAAAAAAAAATAGGTGCTCAATAAACTTCTCTTCTGCCCCCTTCCTTCCTCCCACTGATTTTTTTTTTCTTCATATACGGGAAGCAGAGGTTGACCTCCTGAATTTTCATTTAGAATGGTGACCGTATGTAAATGAATCTAAGGTTCCAGATGTTGATATGAATTAGAATCTGTGGTTGCAGAACAACATGTACTTACCATCTAAATTATAACAACAATTACAGCCTCTGACAGGCAGTTTGGTGAAATCATCATGTAATAATTTCCATTATTTACAGTTGAATGGTTGTTAGAAAATGATAAAGAGAATAGCTTATGTTTGTTAAACAAAGCAGGGCTTATTTCATTTTCTATGTATAATAGCAAGCTAAAATAAAATACTCTGCAAGATTTAGGTTTTAAATAATTCCTGATGGCAATGCACATTAAACTCCCTCAATATATTTCCCAATAATATATAAATGATATATTTGTTTAAAATTATAGAGATAGATCCCTATAAGCTGACTTATTCTCCTCAAGAATTTTCTATCCAAGTTTCGGCATGCTTTTCCATGTGAAAATGTACAGAAGGTTCATTTATTGATTAGATATACTTCAGGGTTGTTGAAGTTTAGATACCAGGCATATTGCGGTGAGCTCCACATGGGTTTTCTCCAGATAACACAGCCATATAAATTCAAAGACTTAACAAGAGCTCTTTGGGAGTCCAATATGGGGCTTTCATTAAGGATAAATGGAATGTAGACAAAGGGCTCTCTCTAAACCATTTTATTCTAATAATTTTGAAGCTACTTAGTGGGACCCGTAGGAGCTAAGATTTTTTTTTTTTTTAATCTTCAAATATGTGCTGTGCTTCCCTCAGTGAAAATCCATTTCAAAGTTATTGTGGAATAGTGGGAATTCAGACAGATGTGAATTTGAATAGTTGCTATGCTGCTTATTAACTGGTTGGCCTTTGGAAATAAACTTTCCGAGCCTCAGTTTCTTCATTAGTAAGATGGAAGCTGCAAAGGTTCGTTGTTGTAGTTTTAATAGATATTGTGTTTAAATGGCCAGGCATGGCAGGTGCTTTGGTGTGTTTTAATTTCTCCCATTCCTCAGCCCTACCTATGACCCATGATCCATTTTCTTCTTGAGTTTGAATGTCCTAGAGGGATATAGGGAGCCACAGATTGGCGGAAAGGAGGATTGTGGTTCTGCATCTGCACTGATAGAATCACAAAGATAAGGGGTCATTCTTCACACCGACATCAATGAAAACAGATATTGGCAACAGATTGAAAGGAAATGCCATTAGGATATAAAAGCATTTATAACAATAAAACAAAGCAAACGGAATCCCTAAATTGCCAACAGGACAAAAAAATGGGGGTGGGCAAAAAACACAGAGAATGTATAAATGTGAACTGAACATGGTTAAATCACAGTTGGAAAAAAAAATCAACTTTATTCATTTGCCCAAAAATATTGGGAAGTGCCTACTATATGTCATATGCCATTAGAGGCTCCTAATGTCCAAGAAAGAAATAAATACGTGTGACAACAATAGGTTGTCATCTTTGATGACAAGTATTGTCATCAAAGTATACACACATAAATGATAGCAGTTACAAAGATTATATGCAGAGGATACGTTCATGAAGTTCTAAATATACTTCAAATCTTGTCTGGTTGAAGAAGTAATTTTGCAATAACTGTAATCTATTTTGTGTTAACAGTCTTTTCTTTTTTTAAATTTTCTTGCATTATGTTAAGTGATTTCCAATGTGGATTGTCCTCAGTTAACAGTTGGGTACATTATATGTCATTTGTTTGGTATTTCACAGTATTATATCTAACTTCCTTTCTTAACTCATCGCTATTTCAGCCCATTTTTCAACACTTACAATGGTCCTGTGTTTGGTGAAAACATAGAGAATCAAATGTCATGGAGAAAAAAAATTAAGAGTTGAAGAAGTATGAGAAGTCTGGATACATGTCCTGAGCAAAATTTAAACAGTACTGATCATTATGGAAAACTCAACAAATTAGCACCTTAAGAAGTGGCACGATGTATGCAAGAGCACCAACCGCTTATAATTGTGTAGTTGGCTCGTAATTATAGCCTTAGATTCTTCATCAATTATAAATAAAACGATGTGATTGGTATTATTTCAAATGCTCTTTAGTAGAGAATATCTCCGTTACGATGTGGTGTTGTTCTGTGTCAACCCTGCATGTTTCCAGCTCGAATAAAATGACTCCACTTTGTACTACAGACTAAAATATACACTAAAGTATAAAGTAAAAAGAAAATGGGATAATGGGGAAGGTTGAGGAGGCCGGAAGAACACGGAACGGAATTGCCTGACACAGAACAGGGAGGTCTGAAAAGAGTCACCGAAGGAAGCAACGTTTAACGTGTCGTCTCAGGGCTAAAGACACTGTTTCAGGCAACAGAAGGCAAAAGTGAGGTACTATTTTCTATCATAGAGAAGGAAAGACATCTTTTCCTCTACCCTCTAATCCCTCTACCAGGATCCCTATGACAAAAGACAGAGTCACAAAAGAAAGACCTACAAGTTTAATCAGTGTAGGTGGTCTGCAACATGGGAGTCTTTATAAGGAGATGAAGGCCCAGATCAATGGTTAAACCTCAGTGTCTTTGTGCTAGATTTGAGGAAGGGTGGAAAGTCACGCAAAGATAGGACAGGGCCGAGTGTATGCGGCAAGGGGAATAAATAAACTAAGGAGAACTTGGTAAAGTCTGCTCATTCACGCTCCTCCCTGTAGTCCCTTGTCTTCAAGATAAGGATCTTCCTTCCCTCTGGGTATGAAGAGGGTCCCTCTTCCAAGAGTTTGCAACCTGCTTTAAGTTTAGTAGGCATCGGCCTACCCTTTTTATAGCCCCCCGGGGCTTCCAATTGAGTGTCCATAACCTCACCCCTTAAAAAATGCCAAAGATGGGGGGCATCTGGGTGGCTCAGTTGGTTAAGTGTCTGCCTTCAGCTTAGGCCATGATCCCAGGGTCGTGGGATCAACCCTGGGTCAGGGTCCCAGCTCGGAAAGAGTCTGCTTCTCCCTCCCCTCTCCCCCTCGCCTCCACTCATTCTCTCTCTCTCTCTAGCTCCCTTACTCAAATAAATAAATAAATAAAATCATTAAGAAAAAAAAAAAAAAGATCCAGCTCTGCCTTTCATAGGTTCCCAGCTGGCTCCCTGGCCTCATGTTTCATGCAGCTTCATTCTCCATCAACTGTCTTGAGGGGGAGACTGGTAGTGAGGTGGAGGAAAGGTGTCCCCCAGGCTGGGGCTTCACCTCCTAACTACTATAACACTGTGCGGTGCGTGCTTTCACTCTACATTTTTGTTTTTTAGATTGTATTTATTTATTCATGGAGACCCAGAGAGAGGGGCAGAGACCCAGGCAGAGGGAGAGGCAGGCTCCCTGCGGGGAACCTGATGTAGAACTCGATCCCAGGACCCCGGGGTCATGACCTGAGCCCAAGGCAGATGCTCAGCCGCTGAGCCCCCGGGTGCCCCTCACTCTACCTTTTAGATGCATTCAGGTTACTCCCTCCCATCCTTTCCGTGCTATCCCCGAACCCAGGAAATACGCTGTGGGGATCACTGCCCATGTGCCGCAAGCCCTGGATTTCCAGCATGTGTTTTCATCTTCCCAACTTGTAGAACTGCTGGTTTCTCTTCTCCCAGCAGGCTGGGCCTGGGAAAGGGAGGGGAGAGGTACATACCCTCAGGGTCTGCAGACCAATAGCTGATAACCTTGGACTCACAGGCATTCTTGCCTTAACTGGAGTTTTTGTTTATGGAAGCCTTTCAGCTTCCGGTTTTTCGATGCCTTAAAAGTATAGATTTTTTCCCCCCTTTGGTAATATAGCCAGCATTTTCTAGCTATGCAAAGGCAGTGCTGCTCTGCCACAAAGGAATACATCCCGCCTGGAAATAGAAGCCCTCAACCATTTTTAAAGACAGGAATATTCAGGGTAGAGAATAATAGCATAGATTTAAGATAAAAGGTTGGGGAGAGTATCCTAAGTAAGGATACAGAGCTGCAGTATTCTTTGGTCAAATAGGAATATTAAAAATATTATTGTTATTTTTCTTCCTATGACAAGTCATCCTGTTGGAATTCTTGGAGTGGAGGCAAATGGGCACAGAAAAAGAACTACCCTTGTGACTCTGAGAAAGTCAATATCCTTCCTGAGACTCAAATTTCTCATTTGTGAAACAGGATACGTAATTTTCATGTTTTGCTTTTGCAGAGACTACACGTCAAATCATGACAACGAGTCTCTGAAAGCAAATTAGATGGCGATCGTCTCGCTTAAAAGACATTACATCGTAATAAGCGGTTTCTCACATCCCACAGGAGCATATTTTGAGTTGATCTGGGATTTGCATACACCCTGTGAGCTATAGCAGATGAGTTTGCTCTAGGCACACACAGTATATAATGACTGATTTGGTGGAAGTCAAATCATTGCATTTTGGGTTTCAGTGTGTGAGTCTTCACACGACTTAGAGCTTCACTGTATTAAAACTGGCACATTTCTGCAGGACAAACATTGTAAAGGTATCCCGATGCCCTCCTACATAGTCAGGAAACAAAGAACCCAAAATATGCTGAGGGCCAGTCCATGACAGGCATGATGGATTTTTCCCCCCCAGTCTTACAAAATAAAAGTCTACCATCATCTATAAATAAGGAAAGTAGCAAACATCTACAATCACCTATAAGTAATAAAGTATTAAGAATCCAGTGTTGTGAATATTACAGTATTTTTTTCAATATTGGTTTATGGCTTTTAACTTGTACAAACCTATGATGGTTGGGTTAGTGTTCAGCAAATGTTCACTCCCTTTCTTCTTCCATGGTGGACAGAGTTTACTACCCCGGCCCATTAATTTCACATATTGGAAAAGGACTTGATTTGACTGCAAACATGACCCAAGTCCAGGCTATAAATGTGCTTGTCCAGTTTGGCCTGGCATTGGCCCAGTGACCTGCCATAAGAAGAGAAAGTATTAGGAGACCACTGCCCCTTCAACCTGGCCCAAGAATGAATACACATGCAGCAGACCTAGACCCAACCGTCTAAAATTGTACTCCTCCACCAAGTCCATTCTGGAAAAGCAAACACATCAATGACCTGCCGATTCATAAGTATAATTCAAATTTGTGTTTTTATAGGCCACCAAGTTGGGGGGAGGTGTTATGCAGCCCTATTATTTCAATGGCCAATTAACATAATGACTAAACCTGTACATCATTTTTGTTACTGCCCACAGGTGCCATTTCTCCCTATTAACGCAACTGACTCAGTTGATTAATTAAATAAGCACTGGAGATATTCAAGGCAGGCTCACATGTAGAGAAAGCAAAACTACATGGATATTGTTGCAGTTGTTGTGGCCACTCTTTGTATTTACCAAATTAGGGATGAAGATGTGCAATCTTCCCATTAAAAAGCTATGTCAGCCTGCCAGCTGGCACAGCGCCATGATTTAAGGAACAGTAATGAATGAGGCAGAAGTAAATGGCCACCATCTGGGTAAAGCTCAAGTGAGCTTGTTTGGACAAGGCTCCAGGGTCAAGTAAATGAAACGGACTTTAATTTCAAGATGCAGCTGTGAGTGAATAATTCCCCACTCCTGCAAGCCATTGCAGGTGCAGGAAGCCGGCAATATGTTTTCAAACGAGGTGGGATGCAGTTGTGTCTTGAAGGCACTGGCAGTTGTCCTGTCTGAAGAACCATGGGAAGTGGCCCTTCAGCCAGCATCAAGAGACGGGAAGGTATTATTAGAGCTTGCTTGAGCCAGAAGAAACCTCAGAGGGGGTCATACTAGAAGAAGTGTGTTTCTATAGGGCTCGTTACAACGTGCTGATTCCTTTTTCCTCTGCAACCTGGGTCACTAACACTTTTACTTTATTGAAACGCCTCGATTGCTAGCATTTTGTTGCTAAAGTGTTTAAATCAGTGGAGAAAACATAGCTAAACATATGGATCCTGGTGATTAATGTTTCCCTCTTGGGCAATTGGGCTCCGAATGCATTGAATAATTTTATTTTTATTTTTATTTTTTGCATTGAATAATTTTAAAAGGGAGACAGACATGGGGTTTAACTTAAAAATTAGTGTAAAATTGGGTCCAGAGACAACTTCTTTGACTTCTTATGGCTTCCTTAGGTTCGTCACCCAAAAAAGAAACTAAGTTTGTGCAAGAAAGTATCCACTGACTATACTTTCAAAATAGGAAAAGTGTGAATTAAATTATATTAATTTTATGATGTAAGATAAGAAGCACTGAAAACAAATTGTGAAGAATATACAGGCATGATAAATGTTTGATTTATCATAGTAAATAAAGAGTCTGCATGCAAAATTTCCGATTTTGCCAAATTGTGAAACAAGTACATAATGACTGAAGGCAATATATTACAGGTAAAATAATTGCAAGATGAAGCATTTTATTAGCGAAAATCTAGTATGATCTCCAAATTTCATGTAACTTATAGTTTCACTATTATAAAAATAATAGAACACAAATTAATTTAAAATAATTCAGTATTTTCCATTTAGCACAAAGGACTATGTGAACACTGGTGCTTCTGCCCTAGAGAAGCTTAGTGTATAATAAAAGATTTAGATATATCAAAATATTATAATGAATTCTGCAAAGGTGCAGCTTGGAAAGGGTACGGATTCTCGATGTAGGTGCAAAGACTGGTTGGGGGGTGTTGGTTAAACAGGATGAGAGACCCAAAGAGAGGGTAGATGTAAAAAAAAAAAAAAAAGAATAATTCCTTTTTTCCCTTTTTTAATTTTTAAAAATTTGACAATATTTTTCCCCAGGCAGATAAACATGCTTTGTTGTGTCCAACGCAGAGGGACTAAAGTTTGGGGCAGACGTATAGCAATGAATTCAAGCAGGGTGGACGATGCGGTGGCAAAGGTGAGTAAGTGTAAATCTTGGGTTAAGGAGTTAATCTTCGAGTTGATGGGAAGTCAGCAGAGTGCTCTCAGAGGAGAATGTTCTGTATTCTTTTATGGGATGATCATTCAGGTACAGCCACAGGAGGAGACACAGAAGAGGCTCCGGAAGAAAACAACAAAGTTTATTATATTCACAGGTCCCAGAGCCAGGACCCCCCCCCCCCCCCCCATCATGCGGAGCCAGATGGGAAAGACATCTGGGTGATTAGGAGGCAGAGGGCAGAAGAAAGAGGAAAAGCTTTGGACCAGATCCTTTACTGAGGTTTCTGTAGGGAAAGCAGGGGAGGGCAGGTGAATGGTTTAAGGACCTCGTAGTTTAAATAATTTTGGAGATTTTGGGGCTATAGAAATGGTCCTTGTAACCTGGTACCTGGTTTGGGGATGATTAAGGCAGAGGGATATCGCCTCCTGGAGTGCATGCACCACATGGAGGAGTAGGGCTTTATGCCGCCTGATCTGCACGTCAGATACATGGTCCCGGCTGAGTCCTGTCCTACCCCTAGGAATGGCTCGTCCTCGGAGGAGGGCAGGCTCTCCTCAGCCAGACAGGCTTTTTAAGAGGTCAAACATCACGACATGCAGACAATTTAAAATATTTTCAATACAGGGAATAAAGAAAATGGATGCAAATACTAAAGGAAAAAAGAGAAGACCTAGTCTTCTAACTCACCAAAGAACAAATCGATCTGAGTTTCTAGGTACAATCCTTTATCTTGCTCTCAGATTTCTTGGTATGCCTTTATCATTTATTTTATACCTAAGACTCCTATGCAATTGGCATCCATTTCACTTTACCAACATGAGTAATTTCCACCACTTCTTTTAAAATAAAATCTATTTTTTTCATGTTTTAAACCTAAGGTAGGATGTAAAGGCAAATTGTTCTTTTTAACAGAAAAGAAAGGGAATAACACATATCTCCACGAGACTTCTTTTGTGTTTAATCTCTTTTTGTTGCAAATAACATGAACCAACCATTTAACAATCCATTAATGATTATCATTTTTAAATCAACATAGGGGATTCCTGGGTGGCTCAGTGGTTTGGCGCCTGCCTTTGGCCCAGGGTGTGATTCTGGAGTCCTGGGATTGAGTCCCGCATTGAGCTCCCTGCATGGAGCCTGCTTCTCCTCCCCTCCTGTGTCTCTCTCTATGTGTATCATAAATAAACAAATAAATAAATATTAAAAAATAAATCAACATATAGATGATGGGATATCATGGACTCAAGAAGTGGTCTGTGGTTTGCCACATTGAGTCAAAGGGCTACAATAACATTAAATTAAATTAAATTCCAAAGATAAATCGAGGATTTGTCCTCAGGAAATTAAACCAACCCTATTGCGTACTAACTACATTGTTCCCTATCATCTTCAAACCACACCCAGAAAGTTTTTAATTCTCATTTTCTATAAAAAGAAAACTGAACTTCAGAGAGGTTAATTAGCTCAACCAAGGTTGCATACGTGTATGTACAAGTTTTGCCTCAAACTCAGCTCCTCCCAAACGCAAAGTCCAGTTCATCGCTTGTGATATACTTTCTGTATTGTACTGTGAGCTCCTTAAACTACAGGAAACACTCCAGTGCACCTGTGCCTTGAATATCAAATGTATTAATGGTCCTGTCGCAGGAGATGCATATGCAACTCACTTCATTAAATTAAAAAAAAAAAAAAAAAAAGAAGAAGAAGAAGATGAGGTATGTGACATGCTCCAGAATCTGGTGAAAGGAGATGACTCAGACCCTGTTCTTGTAGACTTCTTGGTCCAGTGGAATGACTGATATGTAAATAAATGGTTGAAAAATCTTGAGGCGTTTAAGTGAAGTAACGCCAGTCGTATGAGGTATGATGTGATAATTTATGATGGACAGATGTCCAGAGGAGTCATGATTTCCACTTGAAGGACAGAGAAAGAGATAAGAGCACATTTTAGAGGGAATGATGCCCTGCTAGATTCACCCATAGTCTGCAGTACAATTAACCACTGCTGATATATGGCCTGAACCAGGGCCATGAACTTAGCCTCTCTCCCTCTGTCAACATCACTCCATTGAAAAGAAACAACATCTCATTCTATGATGAAAATGTGGTCCCTTTACTGAGTGAGATTAGTTCATATGAGCTGACAATCTGTCACTCCGCATCCATTTTAGGAATGACTGGAAATTATTCTGTTGGGAGAAGCTTGGATGAAGGACTGGTTTGGGGATGCTGGCTCCTGCCCCTCACAACCAGGCATCCCTTTTCAAATCCTGGTTGCCATAACAACTACATAGCACTTTTGGTCCCAAACACAACAGAGTCCTTTATGGTGATGATTATTATTAGTCACTTTGCACTCCAGGCAGAAATCTGATTTACTTTCCCTGAGGAAACTTACCATATGACATGCAAACTGTCAGAGAGAGAATAATACAAACTGGAAATATGGAAGCGCTACAAAATAAAACATGTGTGGGAAAATACACCTTGTGAGTCCTTTATTATTTTTAAATGAAAAGTTGTCAGATTATTCAGCCCAGAGTGGGAGTTAACTGTGTCATGCCTGTGAGCTATAGAATAGTGATTGTGAGGGCCACGCTTGTAGATTATCTATTAGAGGGTGTTTGATAAAATGTGACACCCGAAAACTGTGAAGGGGCATGGATTTTTGACATTATTCTGTAGACCTATTGATGGAAACTAAAAAAAAAAAAAAAAAAAAAAAAAAAAAGGCAAGGAAGTATTTTCCCTAGCATACCAACCAGTCAGAATGAAACATATGCCTGGCTTCCTTTGCAACAATTTAAGAATGGGAGAAAGAATCTCACTCTCAAAATACAAGTGCTCAATGATTATGAATAAGGTATCCTGCTCCAAATGCTCCAAATGCGCCTCTTCTGAAAAGTAGGATATAAGCAGTGTTCTTCCCAAATAGAGCCAAACTGTTATTTTAACCTTTAATGAGGTTTGACCTTCAGGCCAACCCAGAGGAAGAAAACTTTTTGGAATCTCTTGTGTGAAAAAAAAAAAAAAAATTGCATCTGCTGTACAAGCCAACTATGTCTTTGTGGCATGTTTATCAGTAATGTGCCCCTTCCCAGCAAAATTGTGTCCTTGAACCAGGGATATAAAATGATACTATTAAGGGAGCCAAGCCAAGTCTGGTCAAAGAAAGCCATTTATTTTCACTGACCCAGCTGGTCAAGTGAATTTAGGTTCAGCAGCTTGGCTCACTTGAGAATCAAGCACTGCCATCATGCCTGTAATTACAGCTTGAAAGTGATTTCCAGGAAGGAACATCGAAAAGGAAACAGACTTTCCCTGGCAATATTATACTTCAGTCCAAGACGGTTGGCAAGGTGAAGAGGAAGCATCTATTTTCATGGGATTTATGTTATAAAAACACTTTCTATATGTATCAGCTTTTTTACATAGCAAACCACCCCGAACTTAATGGATTAACACAATAAATGTTAATTATTTGTTCAAAATTCTGTGAATGGGCTGGGCAGTTCTTTTAATCTAGGCCAGCTCCTCTGGGGCTGAATGGTCTAGGATGGCTTCACTTAAACATATGGGGCTTCAGCTGCGGCCTTTCTCTAGGTGTTTTCTCATCCCGCAGAGGCTGACTAGAGCTTCCTTAAATGATCTCTGAGAGGTTCCCAGCATCAAGAGTGGCTGAGCTCGATGTAAAGCAATTTCCAACTTCTCCCCAGATTGTGTTTACTAATGTTGCATTGCCAGGTACAAGTCATATCACTAAGCTGCAATTCAAAAAAAAAAAAAAAAAAAGGAAAAATAGGAGAAATAGATGTCTTGATGAGAGTTTCAACAAAGAATTCGTGAATTTTGTTTCCAATGTACTTCAGTACTCTTCCCGTACTTGAGGATCATAAAATCACTGATGTGTCTTAACACTAAATATTTTAGTTTAGCTTTCCATGATTTCTCTTTCTTATAAAGAATGTTGATGCCTCCAAATGCATCTAAAGGTGGAAACAGTTGCAGCAAATTTACCAAGGTCAAACACGTAATTATAGCTGCCTCCAAAAAAAAAAAATCTCAATTGCATGACTTGAAATCTAAGCAGCTGAGTAAGTAGTATTAGTTAGGTCTATCTTCGTTTTGTTTTGTTTTGTTTTATTGTTGTATGTGACATAAGATAATTCTACGGTCTGATCTATTTTTACCACAACAGCTGTTTTGGCCGGATGTCACAATATTTAGGAGAGACAGAATGAAACATTCTCTTGCCCAGATTGGAGATTATCAACAAATATTTATTATAATTCCCATCAACTTACTGCATTCATGAGAGGCGGAAGACCATTTATTAGGAGGTAGTAGAACAGCAAGGAAAGTCACACAGCATTCAAGTCATCCATTCTGTACATAAAAATCTCCCTCAGCTCAGTGGCTTAATACACAATCATTCATTCTCTCTTGCTGTTTCTGTGACATAGTCTTTAGAAATGACTCAACTGCAAGGTTCCAGCCCAGAGTCCTCGATGAGTTTGAGTTTGGAATGTCGCTGAGGCTAAAGCCATTTCCGAAGCTTCTGACCTTGCATGACGGGAGCCTGCGTCAGGAAATGCAGTAGCTGGGAGCTGGACCTACTGGGGCTCCTTCAGCGTCTCTGTTTCTTTCCAGGATCTCCTCAGCGTGCCAGCCTTGGGATAGCTAGATTCCTCATGTGGACACGCAGAGCTCCAAAAGTCTCCAAGGGAGAGACAGGTGGAAAGTGCATCTTCTTCTCCAATCTAACCTCAGCACTGTCACAGCATGGCTCCCTGTGCATTCTGCTAATCCAAGTAGTCACTAAGGTCCAACCAGATCAAAAGGGGAGGACACAGACCCCCAACTCTCGATAGGGGAGTGACAAGATCTTGGAAGGGCATGCAGAGCTTGACGTAATTTTTGGTCAATTTTGGAGAAGTGTAATCTACCATATTTAGGGAAACCTTAAATTCTCTGACATTTCAAGATGACCATTATATTTGTTTTGTGGACTTTGGTATATTCGATCATAGAAAAGCCTGAGAAAGGACTTGAGTATAGACAATCTTATTCGGGAAATAATCCCAGAAAACAGAAGCAAGGAAAGACGACAAAACAATGTAAAGAAGCATGGCTACTGTGGTAGGTGAGTAGAGCTTTCAAACTTGCCAGAGCATTCTGAGAAGACTTATGAATCCCCCCTCAGAGCTATGCATTTAGCTAAAGAATGGGACATGTGTCTTTTGGCTTTGGTCAAATGTGGCTTCAGGATCACTAATTCCCCCTTTCCAGCTTGCTCCTGTATGAAGCCTCATGAAGTCACAAGCATCCTGCAAAAGGCATTCGGAGAAGCACCAGGGTGCAAAGAGGAGGCATCTGAAGTGGATTCATGGTGAAGAGCCTCGGGCCGCCCTCAAACCACGCTGGTAGAAGACTATTCAGAACCAGTCACTGAGGAAAGGAGGAGGGGCAAACTCATTTGTCGTGGGCAATGAGAAATAGAAGATGCCTGATTATTCAAGCCAAAGAATCAACACTGCCTGCTAACTGTGCACTGGCACAGGGGGTACAGGTGTAAAAATGTACGAAGTTCAACACCATGCACACTCTACAGTGATAAAGCTCCAAGCGAATAGGCCATCACCACAGGACAAGCGCTATGAGAGAATAATATGATGTGCTATTGACACATAAGACAAGTGTGACAAGGAAGAGAGGGTATGACTAGAACCCTCTATGGAGGGTTGATGACTGATTAAATCTTCAACAACAAAAAATATTTTTTTCTGAATGGGAAATGGGAATAAGGGGGAAGTAGGCATTTCAAACAGACAGCAAAAATATGGGGTGAAAGTCATGAAGATTATATATTAAAGAGCCCATTTCTAAAGCCTTGATAGACCTCAGGACACACATATTATATACAAGTAAATGGAGATTCACTGAAATTTGTCCTGTGGCCAGGGTCCT
Source organism: Canis aureus (assembly GCF_053574225.1). NCBI lineage: Eukaryota > Metazoa > Chordata > Mammalia > Carnivora > Canidae > Canis > Canis aureus. Next base: position 3,284,400 of record NC_135613.1, read on the forward strand.
ACCACTTTTCATTTGCTGCTTCAGATAAAACCCCCCAAATCCTGTGCTCTCTCTGTTTTTCTTTTCTATTTTATTAGGCTTAACAAATAATGATTTTCAATAATTTATTTAAAAATATGCATCAGAGCCCATCGCCACTATTATTTTTTCCCCTTTCTATTAGTGCTTGTGTTCATTAACAAATCGAATCAATCTTACTTGGTTTTGGTTTTCTCCTTACGAAGGGGTTATAAAATGTAATCAAGAATTTACAGTGAATATGTTTTCCAGTGATCACTTATTAGGAAATCAATTCCTCCCAGGTAGAAGCATGGACCGAGGTTCTGGTTTTGTTTCAGGCAACTAAGTTCCTGTAAACCACGTTTTAAAGACCTTAGATATAATAACGACTCTAGACAATGCAGAATTGATACATCTGACCCAGAGGTTAGGAATGTTCCGAGAAGACAGAAGCAAAGGCAGGCTTGGTAGGGGTACAGAGCTGGGGAAAAGCAACAGGCACGCAAGACAACGGGTGTGAACAGGAAGGAACTGGCTTTGGACTCCTCCAGCAGCCAACACTTTAGGAAACCACCGAGTAGAGTGTTCGCAAGATTGCTCAAGTGTCTTAAGCAAATATGTCAGAGAAAGGACAAGTTAGGGTTCTAGGAATGGATTCTTGAATCCCGTATTATCTGGTACTGTTCAGCAATTTTAGAAAATTTAGAGAAATTTTAGAAAGTTTAGAGACACAGCTACTGCTGGGTCAAGTATGTGATTCCTCTGGCCTTTATGTCATTCTTTTTGGGGGTTAATGGATAGCTCACCTTTATAAGGAGCTCTGAAATGGACTAGGGGCAGATTTATTATTATTATTATTTTCTTTTAAAGCTATAAGGCTAGAGAAGCACTTCAAATCACTAGAATCACTGTAGCCACAGTGAAAGCCCAGATGAATTCATTCCTTTTCTGGGAGTAAGAGAGGCATAATTGGGGAGCCTTTCAGAAATTTCCATTTCATCTTTTAAGTATTTATGCATTTCCAGAAAAGGAATAGCTGTGCCAAGGAGGGAAGGGCCATTATTCAGGTACTGGGGAAGTAAAGAGTAGGACATTGGTGATTATGGACTCTATAAAACAAAAGAGAAGAAAAAGGAAGCAAACAGATAAATTAGCAAGTATTTAATTAGGTTTGAAGTACTTGAATGGAACTGGGGAGTTACTGCTCTTTGGGGGGTCCCAGTAGAGAGACGCTGTCCAATGCAGTAGAACAGGAACAAAGAAGGAAGAATAAGCATGTGTTTGTCTGTTTGGGGATTTCCTTGGTAAAGTTTGTTTTCTTTTACAATGAAATATGGAGTCAATGTAGTATCGTGTCAGCTGAGTCCACAAAGCCACAAAACTAATACCAAATTAGAGAATCAAAGCATGCTCAATTCTGACCGGTTCAAACATCTATCCTGAGCATCTACAGTGTCAACAGAAATAAGCATCGTGTGACTACTGTATGCCTTGCACACATTTTGCTTAAGACTGAAATTGAAAGAGAAAATGATATAGTCCTTATACTTGCATAACTGACCACCTATTATAGTAGGCCTAAATTTTCCATTCCAAATGACATTGTGATAAAGTCACCCAAACTATTCCAGGGGAATTTTGAGAAAGGAGGATCATATTACTTTGTATTGAAGATGAGCTATAGGCTGAATCTTAAATTGTGTGCTTAGTTTATCCAGGTAAATAAAGTGAGGAAGGCCATCCTAGGTAGGAGAAAGATCATGAGATGATGCATGGAGCCAGGAAGGAGACTGGTATACATGGGATCTGTAAGTGACTCAACCCTGCGGGACTTTAAAATAGAAGTCAGACTATAGGAGGAGCCAAGGAGATGAAAAACTTGCTGGCTAGGGCAAAACACTTAGATTTTAGGATCCAGTTCTATACATGTTATAGATATCTAGGTTTTGCCTTTTGGATATGTAGATTCAAGATCTTCATGTCTAGAAGCAGAAGAATTAGTTAGAAATCTATCATAAATGAGCCAGACAAATAATTAGGCTTTGAAATAAAGTAGTAACAGTAAATGGATTTCAGAAATATGTAGGAAGGAAACTTGTCAGGATATAGTGGCTGATATAACCTCAGGGATGAAGGAGAGCTGAATGCCCAGAACAATTCCTGTGAGTGGGAGATTAAGAGAACAGTAAAGTCTGAAGAGTTGGCAAAGCATCATAGCCAGACCAGAGACTCCAACAAAGTTTGGCAGCGTGATGATGTGGCAACAGCTTCGAAACAGATTTGATGATGTCTGTGAGTGTCTTGACGGAAAGACAGCAACTAAAAGCGGGACAGCTTGCCCTGATCCCTCCAGGTCACTTTCACTGCCACCTCCTATCCCACACCAACAATACGTATCCAGCTAGTCTTAGATATTCAAGGGGATAAAGCAGCAGGCACTAAGAAAATCCCAAATCGACATCCTTTACCTGACTTTAGGTGTCTGCTTCCTGATGGAAAAGGGGTGAGACTGTTTCCAACTAACTCAAAATGATAAAACAATTTTTTATACACCGAGTGTCTTCTGCGGTGTCCATGAGGAGTTTCAGATTATTAAGGTTAGAAAACCAAACCGGAAATCACCAATATTTCAGAAAACTAAGCTAGACATTACCAGGAGGGAGGAGGGTATCAATAAATACACTCTGCATGTGTCAGGTTTGAATATCGTTAGCTTTTGACTTATTCTGATCCTCAGAATCACAATCAATAAGGAGGTGTGTTAAAATGTGATTTTCCAGGCCCCATCCCAGAGCTAATGAATCAGAATTTCTGGCAATGGGTCAGAATTTCCTGCTTTTAAATGAGCTTTCATTGTGAGTCTTAAATCCTCCTAAGATTAGCATTACTGACCCTGCCCTTGACACACCCTAACCTGTACCCTAACCTGTAACTGCAGCCATCACGGAAAACTCACAGAGCACTGGAACTTGAATCAAAGAATCGCTATCAGCTATCCTTTCTTCATCCCCAGGAATGTCCTCACGAAACATCTCTGAGACCTGCCTGGACATTTCTCCTCATTCGTTCTCTCCTCGTCTAATTCAGTTTTGATTTAGTGACTATACTTTCTTCCTCTGCCTTTATTCTCACCTAGAAACCCCTGTCCTCAGTTCTAGGACACTTCAAAGAGCAAAAGACAACCCATGCTTGTATCACGGCAGAGCACAGCTTCCTCACAGCTCCTGGATATATCCTCCTTGCCTTTCCAAGTCAATTTATATGAAATTTTTATGACGCTATCAAGTACTCAAGCACCCATATAAAACTGGATTGCTATTACTATGCAAATAGCATGTAAATAGTTGGAAATATTTGACTTCCGGTCTTAAGAATAAAAAAAGCACAAGTGACTTAGACAAGTAACTCAAGTTCTCTGGTGCTTTGGTTTAGTCATCTTCCAAGATGAATCAAAGCAGGATTTCTCAACTTGGACACTACCGTAATTTGGGGCCTGATAAGTCTATAATGGAGGTGGGACGTAGTGTCCTGTTTATTATTAGAAGTTGTTACAACCAAAAATCTCCAGGCATTGCCAGATGTGCCCTAGGCAGGGAGAAAGGGCGAGCAAAATGGTCCCCATAGAGAGCCACTGGATTAAATGTACCCATTCCACAAGAATCTTGAGATACTGAAGAAAATAGTGTATTTGCAAGTGATATTAAATTCTAACAGATTTTACAAACTAAGGAGCTGTTTTTATGATGTATAAGGATTTGATGGGGTTTAAAGTTAACTGTTACTGTGGTTTAAGCTATGTAACCATTATAAGACGTTGGTAACACTGGTACAAGACTTTTAGGGAGCAGATCAAAGAGTTACACAGACATAAATTTAAGCAGAGTGTGACCTTGGTCAACTTTTTATGGGCCGAGAGGGCAACCGAGAATTGCACTACCTGGAGAGGGATGCGCAGCATGAGTCTGAGCAGCCAGGATGCATTTGAGCAAGTACTTTATGCTTCTACAAACGCACACCCCTCTGAATCAGTCACTCGTCAGCTTTAACGGTAAGAAAGGTATTCTGAACGAGCGGAGCTGTCATACTAAATAAAACAAATGTTGGAAGTATGTATTTTTAAAAGATTTAAAAATTTTATTTATTTGTTTATTTATTATCTGAAAGAGAAAGAGCATGAGTGGGAGGAAGTTCACAGGGAGAGGGAGAAGCAGGCTCCCTGTGGAGCCTGACTTGGGGCTTGACCCCAGGACCCTGAAATCATGACCGGGGTGAAGATGCCGACCTGGCTGAAGTACCCAGGCAGCCCTGGAAGCCTGCACCTCTAAGCTTCCCATCAGCATTTTAAAACACAAAATAAATAAATAAAAATAAATAAATAAATAAATAAATAAAATAATAAAATAAAATTAAAATAAAATAAAATAATAAAATAAAATAATAAAATAAAATAAAATAAAATAAAATAAATAAAATGATAAAATAATAAAATAAAATACTGCAGCTGAAATAGCGATGTGGCCGGAACCAAACTAAAACTCTAAGAAGTCTTCTTCAAGAGAGAAAATTCTATTTTAGCTTCCTTCCATTTATTTTTTTTTTAAGTGCTACTCCTTTCTAGAAGCACTCTCAGCTAACAGCCATGGAATGGAAAACACTTTGTTTCTAATTCTGGTGACAGTGGAGTACAGATGTTCATATTGCTCCTCTGCCTTTTTGCAGCTTTGTGTCTGTGGAGAAGTCCCCATTTGAAATCTCAGACTTCTCATCTGTAATGTGCAGACTTTAGCATTTTCTTTGAAATACAGCTGCGAGGGTTGAATGAAAACACAATATTTATATTGCTTAAACACTAGATTGATTGATTGATGATTGATTGATTGATGAGAGGGAGAAAGATAGGAGGCAAAGGGCAGAGGGAGAGATAGAGAACGCTAAGCAGGCTCCATGCCCAGTGCAGAGGTGATGTCGGGCTCGATCCTACAAACCGGAGATCATGACCTGAGTCGATGCTAAGTCAGACACTTAACTGACTGAGCCACCTGGGGGGCCCAACATTGGGTAGTTTTAAAAGGTTAATATCCTTCCTCCTCTCATGCGTTTTCCCTTAATCCCTGCTTGTGTAGCAGAGTGAAGAGCTTGTCTGTTATTTCCTCAGGTAAGAGACGGGTGCCTTTTCACAACTTAGCTGTAGCTTTCTTAGACTCACGTAAGAGTCATGCTCCTGTACACGTAGGGGAAATATCTATCACGAGGGGAATCCGTAACACTGTAGATTGGGATTTCCACTGGGAAAAATCATTTCGATTCATACCTGAGTCAGCAATGCCTTGCATTTCTGGCCAGGCTTCCCTGGCAACAGAACCTGAGACAAAGGCCTCTCTGGGAGTACGTGGCCGTTGAGTGTGGTCCCGCAGACCGCCAGCGAAAGGTAGCTAAGGAGGGGGAGGCAATGCAACCATCCTCCTGGGGAGCATATGACACTCATTTCAGGGCCATCATTTTTTCTTGGTGGGTGGGGTAGAGGAGCTCCTTTTCTACATTGGTGGAAGTGTTAGTCCATGCTGCCGTAACTTCTTGGGGAAAGAAATAGTAGACACACAACTGGGTACAAAAAAACAAGCAAACAAACAAACAAACAAACAAACAAAACAAACCTAATAAGCACCCATTGGGAAAAAAAAATTAGCCTTATCAAGCACTAGTTATGTGGCTCGACTCCAGTTGATGGCTGAATGTTCAGCCAGGTTCTCTGACACCCAAGTATTTTCCTCTGCAAGCAGAGGTGGCCTCTTGTCCTCCCCTTGATTTGGACTGTTGTATGCTTTACTATTGCAAGCATCACTGTTAGCGTGGGCCTGGAGGTTGCTGTCGGCAACTGGGAACCTTCTCCCTGGTGTCCAGTGAGGGTCCTTTTCCCACATGTTATTGCACCAGTTATTTTTCTTTAAGGTTTTCTTTATTTACTCATGAGACACACACAGAGAGAGGCAGAGACACAGGCAGAGGGAGGAGCAGGCTCCATGCATGGAGCCCAGTGGGGGACTAGAGCCGGGATCTGGGATCAACCACTCAGCCCCCCAGGCGTCCCGCACCAGTTGCTTATTACTTGGCCAACCTGCTGTACCTTCAGGGCATGGGAGGAAGCTGGCCTCCTTTTGTCTACTCTCTGGCTTGAGAAATAGCTTCCTTGACTCTGTATTGGTGACTAGACTGAAGCTCTGGAACCGGTCAACTGCCTCGTCTCTTCTTCTGTGACCTCAACTGCTTTTCAGACTGATGACAGTGATATAAGCTAAAACGGATACTGCATTATTTTGGATTGGGCCTTCGACATGCCTCGTCTCATTAACTCCTCCCAACTAACCTGCCAGGCACGTGCTACCGTCTCTGCCATTCTCCTGAGGACTAAACTGACACAGATAAAGCGTCTAGTCAGTAGGCTCACAACTGGCAACACAAGGGGCCAGAATTTGACATATGTTCTGTTTACTGAAGGGCCATAGTGCCGCTTTCATGGCCTTTCAGTCCTTGAGAACCTGATGCAATCATGTCTTAATACAGGGCTGGGAACACTTCCTAGACTATTGATCCATATTCTCTCCCTCTTTCTCCCTCTGTGAAGTTGAGAAAATGCCAGGGAGATTACAATGATCTCCCACCCTTACCCCACAAGTCTCTCTCTCCATCCCCTGCCATCCCTCCCCCAAAGTTTGATTTTCATCCTTAAGCTTCATAACTATTCCTCTTTGGGGGATTTTACTTCATAATAATGCACTTCTTCCCACATATAATATACAGGCTATTTATCTGTAATGCTTTTTTGTAAATGGCTTAGTGTGATATTGGGGAAAAAATTATTGAAAACTTGGAAATAAAATAAAAGGTTGACCACATGTTCTCTCAGTCATGGCAAATATTTTTAGCAGGCCCATCCAAGGAATATGTGATTCCCTGGGAAAATGTACCTTTATTTGACTTTGCTCTTTGTTATTTGATTAGAGCTCAGGTACTATAAAGTTACATGTTAACTTATAGATTTCTGTCCAGTGGGAAAGGCAGCCCAAATATTATAATGTTTTGCCCTAAAGGAAAGCAGGCAGCTTTGTATCTAACTTAGTAAATTTATTCTAACGTATTTTTATTTTTCTTAAATGTTCTGCTGGAGGCTGAAATAAACTCTTTCTCCTTAAAATCTGTGAGAATCGTTTTTTAATTCACTGGCCCCTCCCTTAATGAATCAGTTGAATAAAATATTTAAAATGTGCTCATTTCATATTTGCATAATAATCATGCTTTTAACCTTTGGGTAATTCTACTTTGATGATGGTTACTTCAACATTCTTTAATTTCTTGTTCATTCATTTGTTCAGGCATTCAGTCATTCATTTTCACAAATATTTTTTATACACCTGGTACTGGGCCTTGTAATAACCTGACTTAGTGCTTAGAAATAATTGGAGAAAACAGAGTGAGCTCCAGCTTTCATGGAGTCCAAAAGGGAAGAATGACCTGGATGGAGGACAATAGATAAAAATGGGAACATTGATTTGGGGCTATGGGTATCAATGTTGTATAGTATCACCATGGAATCTTAGTAGGCTTAATAATCATGTAATTTCCAGGGTGTCACCCATGGGTATTTTAATTTTATGTCTCTTATGGCAGCTAGTTATCTTCATTTTAACCTGCTCTTTAAGCAATTCTGATGTACTTAGTCTTAGGAACGTATTTTAGGAAAAAAAATCAGAGATTTTTATATATTTCGAATGAATGAACAGATGGATGAATAAATAGAACTTAAATTTTTCTTTTTTGTTCCTTCAAATATTCAGAAATTTACTCTTGGACAACTTAAATCCCATCTCATCTCTAGGCTTCAGCTTATGTCATCCTTAAATAAACAGATCAGACAAGATGACCGTTTATGTTTGTTCCCACTCTAAATTCTAGGGACAACATAAAAAGTTAAATATATAAATATCATTCATGATCTAATATTCATTTTTGAATAAGTTAATTTATTAGTATTAGAGTTCATTAGCAAATATCAGAATTAATTAATGCAACAGAGATTATGAACTTGTACAAAATTGTGTTTGGTTTTTGTTTTATAAGATATGCAATAAATCAGATCTTCCGCAAGTTAACATTTTGTTGCTGATCTTTCTTGAAATACTGCCTAATGAAAAACAGCTAATTAATATGCTTCTAATAATTTACTGAACCATATTCCTGGCACTTGAAATCAGCATTCACAAATAGCTGGAACCATGATGCATGGGCATGCCTGTGACTTCCAATCTTCAGGGAAGATTGTGAATTACATATAGTGTCTAATGAATTATTTATAACAGTAAGAAATGAGCTGAAACATGCATACCAGCCATGGGGAAGAGTGAAATGTGATAGCACTTGGAGCAATGGGCAAAATCTGGCTGCTAGGCCTACATTTTACTTTGAAGTTCTTTGTAAGCGATTTGTGGCTTATTCATGCTTCAATTTTAAAAAAATAAGATAGACCTTCTCAATTAATTTCCTCTGAGCCTGTGATCATCAGTATTTTGTGAAAAGAATGCCATCTTCCCCAATGTTCTCCACTTATTCTATCCATCACATTTCTTTATCTAAATGTATTTGACATGATTTGTTGCTAAAGTTGACAACTGGGAAGCTAAAACCTGTTATGTGTTGGAGTTCTAAATGGACTTTAAAAATAACCTATTTTTGTGCTCTGCAAAATAGTATACAAAACAAATCTAAAATAGAAAATACTATCTCTATTGTAAATTTTTCCATTAGACCAAAAGCTCATTGAGGACAGAAACTAAAATTCATCTTTGTATTCTCCCAAAATACCTTGCACCTGCTCTATGCACTGTGCACACTTATTACCCAGCAAATATATTGAATGCAATGAAAAAACTGCCTAGTACTATCTGAACAAGGAAGATGCAGTAGGAAGAAAGGTAGAAAAGGTCTATCCTTTGATGCAGTTTATATTCTAGTGGCACAAAAATAAATGTTTATTGGATAACATGAGTAATTCTAACAATAAATCTTATTTATATACTAGGAACTAAAGGAAACTCCAAATGTTCTATTCTGCTCTTCCTCAGTGCTTTCCCAGTGTGTTCCTTAGGATCTGATGATTCCTTTGTTTTTTTTTTTCTCTTAATGAGCTTTTTTTGTAAATGCACCTACTATTTATTTATTTATTTATTTATTTATTTATTTATTTATTTGATTTTATTTCTTTATTCATAAGAGACACAGAGAGAGGCAGAGACACAGGCAGAGGGAGAAGCAAACTCTCTGTGGGAAGCCTGATATGGGACTTGATCCCAGGACCCTGGGATCATGACCTGAGTCAAAAGCAGATGCTCAATCACTGAGCCATGCAGGCACCCCTCTTATACTCATTTAAAAAAGAAGTCTAAGGGCACCTAGTTGGCTCAGTTGGTTGGGCAACCAACTACTGATTTCAGCCCAGGTCTTGATCTCATGGGTCATGGGATCAAGCCCTGCATTGGGCTCCATACTCAGCAGGGAATCAGCTTGAAGATTCTCTGCCCCTCCCTCCACTCATGTGCACATGCGCTCTCTCCCTCTCTCTCAAATACATAGATGAATCATAAAAAAAAGTCCAAAATAATATTTAATTATATATGTATGAACGTATTCATCTATTATCTATCTATTCATATATCCTATTGTCATGGACCCACCCACTATGCCATGAGATAAGAATATAATTGAAAATAAAACTGATATAAAATCCTTCCACAAAATATGGAAATGCATTTAGAAGAATTATCTCAGAAGAAAAAAGAATATTACAATGATCTAGAAGAAAAATTATAATAAATAGCATTTCCAGGATTTCACTTTGGAAATATTTCAATGTATCACTTTTTGAGGATCCCAAAGGGCCTTGTGAACCATACAAAAACCATCTTAAGATTACCCAAGGATTCTGAGGAATTTGTATTGGAGAATGGCAAAAATCACATTTACATTTTTGAAAAATTACTTGTCCCCGATATTTGACGTTAGCCAAGAACTAGGCAAGAATGGAGATAAAGCGTCTAGGAAGGGTCCCATGGTAGTAGTGCTAGTGAGAGATAATGGTGATCTGGACAAATTTTCATCTTTCCAAACCAAAGTTTATAACCATTAAACAATAATTCCCCATTTCCACCTTCCCCCAGCCTCTAGCAACCACCATTCTATTTTCTGCATCTATGTTAGAAATTCAATGAATGCTGTCTAGATTGAACTTCAGGGTCAACATGCCATAGGTCAGTGATCAATTGAATTTATTTTTTTCCCCACAAATTTTTGAAATCTGCCTATATTCATCAATCCACTCAGAAGAATAGTTCCTTAAACATTGATTAAAATTTTTGAAGCTTTTCCTTCCAAGGCTTGCTTGATGTGACAGCTGTAGAATTCAAACTCTCCATAAAAACCCTACATGGCTAAGATTCAGTCTGGAATTTCCTCTTTCCTAAGAATGGAAACTAGTAGACCTAACTTCTCTATGGCCTCATGAATGATAGAAGCAATTAGCATCTGGTAATGTCTTGGTCTGTGAGGGAAAGTTTTCTTAGTCTTCAGTGACTCAATAGCTAAACAGAAAACTTTAATCACAAAAGTCCTTCTACAAATATTAAGCACATTTTATCGGGGATTTTTTTCCAGATAATTTAGAGAGCTTACATGTAGAAGTATTTTTGGTCTCCCCACCCCCCCCCCCGCAAAAAAAAAAAAAAAAAAAAAAAAGTGTAACAGGGTATTTTGCAGCCAAATTGATAGTTGTAAGGTGGCTTCCAGCATGCCCTCTCCATTTACTTAGTTTTTTTTTTTTTAAGATTTTATTTATTGATTTATTTAGAGAACATGAGTAGAGGAAGGGGCAAAGGAAGAGTGAAGGAGAGAAACTGTAGCCAACTCTGTGTGGAGTGTGGAGCCTCACACAGAGCTTGATCTCATAAGCCTGAGATCATGACCTGAACCAAAACCAAGAGTCAGACTCTCAACTGACTGTGCCACCGAGGCACTCCAGTTTTTATTTTTTAAGTTCTCCCCAGGGCAGATTAAACCAATGGATAAATAATCTAAATAAATGTATATTCATGGCAATTTGCAGGTGAACTCTGTAAGGACTCAGTTATGTCATACTACTGAAATAGCAAGAGGTACTTATGTGGTGTCACAGTTTCTAAGGTCTGCATTCTTCCTCAGTAACATATCTGAGGGCAGTTGACTCCCAAGTTGTATTTACCAATTAAGAATTCAAATGCCTAGCATACCAATATTTGTTATAAAAAAATATGTTTGTTTGTAGATGTTTCTCTGAAACACTGAGATGAAATCCTAAGTAGAGGCCATAAAAATGAGAATGGACAAAGCAGAATAGTAAATCAGTGATATAGAAGATACAATTATGGAAAATAATGAAGCTGAACAGAAGAGGAAAGAAAACTATCAGATTAAAAAGTTAGGCTTGGGGAACTCAGCAATTCCATAAAGCACAATAATATCCACATCACAGGAATCTCAGAGGAGAGGAGTGGGGAAAAAGGGCAGAAATTTTATGTAAACAAATGATAGCTGAGAACTTCCCTAATCTGGGAAAGAAATGGGCATTTAAGCCCAAGAGCCCAGAGAACTCTTATCAAAATCAACAAAAATACGTCAACATCTCAATATATAATAGTGAAAATTGCAAATTACAAAGATAAAGAGAAAAATCCTGAAAGCAGTTTGAGACGAGGTCCTTAACCTACAAGGGAAGACACGTAAGACTGGCAGCAGACCTGTCTACAGACCAGACAGACCAGAATGTACTAACACGATATATTTAACATGCTAAATTAAAAAAAAAAATGCAGCCAAGGATGCTTTATCTAGCAAGGCTGTCATTCAGAATAGAAAAAGAGATAAAGAGTTTCCAGCACAAACAAACTAAAGGAATTCATGAACACTAAACCAGCCCTGCAAGAAATAGTAAAGGGGACCCTTGGAGCAGAAAGAGAGCCCCAAAGCAACAAAGACCAGAAAGGAACAGAAACAATCTATAAGAATAGTGACTTTACAGGTAATAATGGCACCAAATTCATATCTTTCACTAATTACTCTGAAAGTAAATGGACTAAATGCTCCAATCCAAAGCCATAGGGTATAAGAATGATAAAACAAACAAACAAAAAACCCCAATACTCATCAATAGACTGCTTACAAGAGACTCATTTTATACCCCCAAATACCTCCAGATTGAAAGTAAGGGGGTGGAGAATCATTTATAATGCTAATAGACATCAAAAGAAAGCTGGAGTAGCCATTCTTATGTCTGACAAACCAGATTTTATTTATTTTTTAAAAGATTTTATTTATTTGAAAGAAAGAGAGAGAGAGGTCAGCCTCACCACTGACCAGGGATCCCACTGTGGGGCTCGATCTCAGGACCCTGGGATCACAACCTGAGCCTAAGGCAGATGTTCAACCAACTGAGGCACCCAGGCTCCCCCAAGAAACCATATTTTAAACCAAAAAATGTAGTAAGAGAAGAAGAAGGACACTATATTATCATAAAGGGGTCTATCCAACAATAAGATCTAGTAATTATAAATATTTATGCCCCCAACTTGGGAGCAGCCAAATATTTAAATCAATTAATACCAAAATTAAAGAAACACATTGATAATAATACAATAATAGTAGAAGACTTTAATACCTCATTTATAGCAATGGACACCTAAGCAGAAGATCAACAAGGAAAAAGGGCTTTGAATGACACAGTGGACTGGACAGAATTAATATACAGTTGGAGGATTTCATCCTAAAATAGCAGAGTACACACATTCTGAGTGCACATGCATCATTCTTCAGGATAGATCACATACTGGGTCACAAATCAGTTCAAAATGAGTGAGATCATACCATGCACAATTTTAGACCATTAATAATGAAGTCAATTTTTGAAGAAAAATATTGGAAGGACCATAAATATATGGAGGTTGAACAACATCCTACTAAAGAATAGATGGGTGAACCAGGAAATAAAAGAATTTTAAAAATACATGGAAGCAAATGAAAATGAAAACATGACAGTTCAAAACCCATGTTGTGTAGTAAAGGGGGTCCTAAGAGGGAAGTACAGAGCAATACAGGCCTTCCCCAAGAAGCAAAGAAAGTCTCAAATATACAACTTAACCTTACTGAAAGGAGCTAAAAAAGAACAGCCGAAAAAAAAAAAAAAAAAAAAAAAGCCTAAAGCCAGTAGGAAAGAGACATAATAAAAATTAGAGCAGAAATCAATGATAGATACAGAGATTAAAAAAAATAACAAAACAGAACAATGAAACTAGGAGCTGGTTCTTTGAAAGAATTAATAAGATTGATAAACCTGTAGCCAGACTTATCAAAAAGGACCCACATAAATCTTGAATGAAAGAGGAAACATCACAACCAATACCAAAGAGATACAACCAACTACAAGGATATTATAAGCAGCCATATGCCAGCAAAGTAGGCCATCTGAAAATGGATAAATTCCTAGAAACATGTAAACTACCAAAACTGAAACAGGAAGAAAGAGAAAACCTGAACACACTCCCAGCTAGCAAAGAAATTGAATTGGTAATCAAAAATCTCCCAACCAACAAGAGTCCAAGGCCGGATGGCTTCTCGGGGGAGTTCTAGAAAACATTTAAAAAGGAATTAATACCTGTTATTCTGAAACTGTTCCCAAAAATACAAATGGAAGTAAAACTTCCAAACTCATTCTATGAGGCCAGCATTATCTTGATCCCAAAACCAGACAAAGACCCCACTAAAAAGAATCACAGACCAATATCCTTAATGAACTTGGATGCAAAAAATTCTCACCAACATACTAGCTGATGGGAACCAACAGTACATTCAAGGATTATTCCCTGTGAACAAGTAGGATTTATTCCTGGGCTGCAGGGATGGTTCAACATCCACAGGTCAGTCAGCGTGATAGACCGTACTAGTAAGAGAAAGGATAAGAACCCTATGATCCTCTCAATAGATGCAGAGAAAGCATTTGACAAAATACAGCATCCATTCTTGATAAAAACCCTCCACAATGTGGGGATAGAGGGAACATACCTCAACATTAAAAAGCCATATACGAAAAACTGACAGTGAGTATCATATATATGACATATACATGTGTGTGTGTGTATACATATATAAATAAATGAATATATATGTAAATATATGCATAAATACATGAAATATTGCCATTTGCAACAATATGGATGGAACTAGAGGGTATTATGCTATGTTAAGTTTTCTCAGAGAAAAATAAATATCATATGATTTCACTCATGTGGAAATTAAGAAACAAAACAGATGAACATAGAGGTAGAGAAGGAAACTAAAGTAAGATAAAAACAGAGGAAGGCAAACCACGAGAGACTCTTCACTATAGGAAACCAACTGAGGGTTGCTGGAGGGGAGGTGGGTGGGGTGATGGGGTAACTGGGTGACGGGCATTAGGGAGCTCACTTGATGTAATGAGCACCGTGTGTCATGTGCAACTAATGTATCACTAAACTCTACCCCTGAAACTAATAGCACACTGTATGTAAACGAAATTGAATTCAAATAGAAAATTTAAAAGAATGATGTTTGAGTCAAACTATTTGGGAGTGTGCTCATTTTCAAAGCATCCATGGCACTTACATTTCCCCTGGAACCTTCCATACCTCCTTTCTCTCCCTATCAAATGTCACCAGCAAATTCTTTTATCCTACTGATTGTCCTCCATGGACTTCTACAAGGCTTGCTGCGTTTGGGGTGATTTCATCATAAATCTTCCCTTATACAAATATGAACATAATCAAAACATCAGCACCTCCTCACTTCTTATCCAGAACTTTCCAGAGGCCAATTAGGCAAAATATTCCTTCCAAAAATGTAAGTACTCTTGATAAAGGAAAAAAGAAAAAAAGGAAAAAAGGAAAAAAACCAAAACAGCCTATAATTGATTTCATGAGGCACCAAATATATATTAATGTCTACTGGGTATGGCTGAGTAATTTACATTTATGGTGGGAGTTATATTTAACTTACCTTGAAAATAGATCAATAATAGATAGAAGGAAGAAAATGAGCATTTGTGAAACCACTACTCTATGCTAGACTTTGAGATAGATGTTTTCCTATATTAATTCATTTAATCCCCTCAAGCCCATGCGAGGGAGGTATTTTTATTTTCTTATTTTATAATTGAGAGAAGAGACACGGAATATTAAATAACTGATTCATGTACCCAATCCCTCTGAAACCAAGGCTCTTTCTACCAAACACCTGTAGAACTATAAAAAAATGTTGTAAAAATAGTAAAAATTGAAAAGCTCATTTCTTTGTTTCTGCCTTGTTAGATTAATCCTATGCAGCAAAATGTCACCACCAAACGCAAGATGTATTTTATAAAATGCCTTAATCTGTTTATTCATCACTTAAGGGTACATTAGAGAGATTGGGAACTTGATCTTTATTTTCCTACTAACAGATGTTGTTACTAAGAAACATGTAATTGAGCACTTCGGGGCAATTATTTTAAAATATACTGCTCACCTTTCCAATAACTTTCCATGTGGTTCCCTGAAATTAAGACACATTTCATGTTGAGTCATCAAAGGGCCCCAAGCCCCCTCCTTGGAGACAATGCTACCTCAAAAAGTGGAGTTTTAAATTGCCAACCTAGTACAAAGAGGAAGAATGTCAGACCTCCTACATATTCAGAGCCGTCTGTCACTGGATCTGGAGCAGCTTTTTGAGGCTTTTTAAACCTCTTTCCAGTGTTTCCTCTCCTTACATCCAGGTGATTATGGCATTCATAAAGCATTTTTCTCCTTTTCAGAAATTCTAGAATCCTAAAGTACATCTGTATCAGGTGAGATTATAAAAGACAATTTAAATAGTCAGTGCAATTACCTGATTTCTCCAAATGTGCTATCCTCGAACACGTCTTTTTGCCTTTCAATCTGCTGTTTCCTCTACCCAGCTAGCTGCTGCATTGTCCGCCCACCCCATCACCTCGTGCCACTATTTGTTCATTTATCAAGACCCATTTCACCATGGGCTTTGCTCCAAAACATGCCCTGACTCCACCTAATCCCATAGGCAGAGCTACATATACCTCCCTATTGTGGCCATACTGAGCATCAGGAAATCTCTCCTAACAGCCATTTCCCACAGCTGTTTACCATCTCTCTTACTCTAAACTAATGCTATTGACATACATTTATATATATATAAAATCCATACCTAGCCCAGTGCCTCATTCGGTGTTTGAAAACATTTTTGGCAAATGAATAAAAATACGATTGTCTGCTCTTTATTAGAGCAATGGATATTTCCTGAGCCCCTACTCTGTACAAATCACTGTCCTAAGTGCAGTGTGTCCCTCAGCCACACGGTTTTTGCTCAGGAGGAGGTGAAGAGCCCAAGCTGGAAACCACACAGAGCTTTCCTCACCACTTACACCCTCCAAGATGTGCGGCAAGTTAATGAACCCCATTGTACCCCATTAAATAATAGTTCCTCTTCAGGAAAGTCAAGAAAATAAGAGTATTCTAATTCCATATAGTCAACCTGTGCACTTAATGGGATAACCGTTTATTAGATAGTCACTAATAGACTTAGAGTATAAGCATTAAGGACCTTGGTGCCCATTTGGGAACACAAGACCAGAATACAGTCTTTAGTCTTTATTTACTTTTAGTAAATAAAAGTAACTTTACTTTATTTACTTTTAGTCTTTATTTTCCTTCGGATCATCTACACTCCCCAAGTCGCAGACCAAAATTCTCTTGGCAGTGGTGGTAGGAAGGAAGCTAAAGGGGTTGGGGGGGTGAGAAATGAAGAGGGGAACTGTTCTAACGCACTAAATCCTCTCTTCCACCCTGCTCACCCACTCTCCTGGCATTGACAACTGCTCCTCAAACTCTTGAGACGGAGGTTCATGCATGTTGTCTCTCTCCGCTGGCAGGATCCTAGGCCTCTAGGTAAAAGTTGCTATTATTGATTGTTCATATAGGTCCTCAGGGTAGCTCAGAAAGACAATTTAGGAAACTATTCCCAAGAACCTAGATGGGCATCATCTATTCTTATTTTCTCTATTCCTTTGGGAAAGGAACAGCATGAGGATAACTGCAGCCCAAATCCATCTTGACCGGAGGCCTCAAGACATTAACTGGATATTCAGGGATTGCATCCTAATCTCTCCTTATATATTACCTTATTTTAAAAAGAGTTTTAGAAACAGCTGGCATTTTCTCTGTACTTTTTTTCCCTAAATCAGTGAGACTTCCACATGTCTCCACAGCAAAATCTCCATCATTTTAAAAGGCACTTTATATGCATCTTGCAAACCATGCACTGTAATCAATATTCTTTACTGTGTAAATGTGCTTTAAAAATACTATGATGTTTACCCTATGCTGAATCTCTTTCGCCTTACATTGTCATATTCGAAAGTACATCAGCTCAGTGGTAATTGAAGGCTTACAAGTTCTATGTTTTTAAGGCAACAAAACTGAATACTGAAACGCAGAACACACATAAGGTAAAATGTGACTTCAGCTTCTTGAATAAACGAAAATGTTCTGCTAAAGCTACAGGGTTCTTGTTGATTTTTATCATTTATTATTATTTTTAGCAAATCCCACTTTAGATGCGGGATCTTACACAGAATGAACTTATAGACAATGTCATGATTAAAAAGAAAGTATACATGCACAATTAAATTTTTTGTTTTTAAATTTAATGTATCATGTTCTCTTTTTTGTTTTTTTTGTTTTTTTATTTTTATTGTTTTAATAAATTTATTTTTTATTGGTGTTCAATTTACCAACATACAGAATAACACCCAGTGCTCATCCCGTCAAGTGCCCCCCTCAGTGCCCATCACCCATTCACCCCCACCCCCCGCCCTCTTCCCCTTCCACCACCCCTAGTTCGTTTCCATAAAGACTGTATCATGTTCTTAATTTGGTTCCACTACCTAAAAAAAAAAAGTTGCAAGAATATGTCTCACTTGGTGGGAAGGATTCGGTATGGCCGAATAAATGCTAGTTTCCTTTCCTACCTGGAGATCCATTTCAGTTATAAGTTTAATCGCACACACACACAAAAGTGTTGATAAGAGTTTAGAAGAATAGTGGCTCTTACAAACTGCATAACCCAAACTTTCTAGCAGCACAAAACAAGTTGTCAGCTAGTTAGGTAGCAAATGAGGATTAAATTTTTGATCCCCTTTGCACATATATTTTGAGCTTTAGAATGTACTGGAAATCAACGAAATGAAAAAGGCAGAAACGATTCTAAGCTACTCTGAGTCACAGATAGTCTGTATTTCATAATCAGTATAACTTCTTTTACTTCACAGGACAGTTTATTATGCCTCCAGTCCTCGGAGAGAAAACGAGACAACACTTGCATTCTCATGGGCTTCCATCTTCTAAACTAAATGTGCAAGTCCTACTAAAAATGATCTTCAAGGGTAAAGATACTACATGAATTTAGTGTGAGGAAGTCCAAAGGACCTGGATGTTCTTAATTAATTAATTAATTAATTATATAGCTATCCTAATCTAAGATTTTTCAGCAGCTTGTTCAAACACTATTATTCACATTGAATTTGACTTAGCTTGACCAGGATAGATGAATATTTTAGATAACATTTGCAAGTTTAGTTTTTTATGTCGTGGCCGATCATTTACAAATTTACAAATTTACTTCTGAAGCTATATTTATGAGATGATATATTTTTAAAAGATTTTATTTATTTATTTGACAGAGAGAGAGAGAGAGAGAGCACAAGTAGGTAGAACTACAGGCAGAGGGAGAGAGAGGAAGGCTCCCTAATGAGCAGAGAGCCCAACGTGGGGATCGTGACCTGAGACCAAGGCAGACGCTTGACCGACTGAACCATCCAGGTGCCCTGAGATGAGTTTTTTAAAATAAAAAGACAATTGTAGAGGCATTTGGATGGCTCAGTTGGTTAAGCATCTGCCTTCACTCTAGGTCCTGGGATGGAGCCCCATATAGGGCTGGAGACTGCTTCTCCCTCTCCCCCTTGCTCATGCTCTCTCTCTCTCTAATAAATAATCTTTAAAAAAAGAAAGAAAAGTTTTAAAAATATAAGCAAAATATCTATTAAAATTACATTGAAGGAGCCAAGTACTTTGGATCATACCTAACATTTAATGGTATATTATTAATATTAAAGTTAAATTATATCAAAATAAAAAATATAAAAGCTGCAACACTGTATCTTTTGTGATGTATTTGGAAAAATGCATTAAGTACCCCAAGTATATTTACTGAACTCTGACATAGTAAATACACTTCTTGGAATGTATTTTAGGAAATAAATATTAAAAAGAGCATTTTAAGTAATAAAATCTCTGTAAAAAAAAATGTGAGACACCATAAATATCCAAATTCCATGCATGCTTAAGGAAACCATTACCTATCAGTTTGAAATTCTATGCAGCCATTGACAAAAGCAGTGTTATAATGATCTAATATTTTTTAAAGGTTACATTAGATTAATCATGTATCTTGATTCCTCAGGGCAACTTCAGAATAGCTTTTTTTTTTGTAGACAAGTTAATATTAGTTAATATTACTTTCAGTCTTCCTTTCATTTTTAAAGATCAATTATATGTTCATTGTAATTGCTATGTAATTTAAAGGGGAAAAAAGTCAAGGAACAAAACAGTATGCATAGCATACTATAAATGGGACAAATAAGTAAAAAAAAATAAAAGCTTAACTTTAGGGTCAGAGAGAAAAAATCAGAATAATATGTGTTTTTTTGGGGGTAAGGGCAATAGACAATTCTTCCTATTTTACGTTATGCTGTGGGTCAAATGGTTTCCATAATGAGCATGAGTTACAATGAAAATGGCATAAAGTAACTCCTTTATAGCATGTCGGTGGGTTTTGCCTGAAATAATTCTAAAATACTCAAGGCTAAATCTCCACTTTCCATTGAAACCCTTCATACATTGGATCTATGTCTTCTCATAAGGTGCTTTGGTGACTTCACTTTTCTGCTCACTGCATGATTCATTCATTCATTCATTCATTCTCCCACATATGATATGTTTTTATCAGTGAGAAGGGCTGGTAGTTTAGCGATCTCTAAAGCAGGTTGGGAAGTTTGGTAAGAAATATCATATATAATTTACCTTTATCATAATTAGCCTACCTACATCCAAGTAACATAACTATAAGGCTTCTCCTTTTCCAAAAAACTCCACGAATGAAGCAGAGTAAGTTTCCTCATTCCCCTAATTTTTTGGGAAAATGGGAGAACAGAAAATGCAGAGTAATGCCTCTTGTCAATAAACTTCAGTGGGGATGATACCATACAAAACCTTTTTTTCTTTCAAAGATTCATTTATTTATTTGAGACAGAGAGACAGTGCACACATGTACGTGTGCATGAGTGGATGGAGGGCCAGAGGGAGAGAATCTTCAGGCAGACTCCTGGCTGAGCCTGGAGCCCAATAAGGGGTTCCATCTCATGATCCATGAAATTGTAAAGTGAGCCTAAAATAAGAGTCAGATACTTAACCATTTGAGCCACCCAGGTGCCCCATATAAAACTTCTTTGAAGTTTAGACCATCCTTACAGTCTGGAGCATTGGAAGGTGTCAGTTTCATAAATTGTTCCAGGGCAGCCTGGGTGGCTCAGCGGCTTAGTGTTGCCTTCAGCCCAGGGTGTGATCCTGGGGTCCCAGGATCAAGTCTCACATCAGGCTTCCTTCATGGAGCCTGCTTCTCCCTCTGCCTGTGTCTGTCTGTCCGTCTCTGTCTCTCATGAATAAATAAATAAAATTTTAAAAAATTGTTCCAGTGCATGGAAGACTGGTCAGAGGGATGGTAGCCATGTCTCTTTCACATGATTTGGGTGATATAGACCCTCTGTTACCATAGCTTCTATGCGATCTGGGAGGGCTTTCAAAATTTGATTATGCCCCTTTTGGAGTCTGGGAGTCAGCTCAGAGAGAAAAGACTGAAAGACGCGGTGAAGAAAGGAAAATTGTGGACCACCGTCTTGGGGATAATAGTGAAAATGATGGTTTTGAAGAGGTCATAGTAGTAGAAGTTGAAAAGGAAGTTTAGACAAAAGAAGGATATTGTCTAGGTCTGTCTAAGGAAACTTTATATGTTGTTTTGACCAGGATGGCACCAGGCAGGGCTAATAAGAATGAATTGGTGCGAATTTAAGACAAACCGTGATCAAGACTCCCTTCTAAATTCCCTAGAGAAGATAGTAGTGAGGAAAGGGAAGATTTTTAGTGGAGTTTTTAACCTTAATGTGACTTAACTGTGGATCAGAATTGACCAATAAGTCACTGAGGTGGATAGAGGAAAACAAATCTAAAGTTTATCTTAGGTATATTAGATAAATCTCTCTCTAATTTGGTAAATTGTAACTCAGGCTCAGGAATCCAATTGAGTTAAAGAAAGAAACAATGACAACTGTGATTTTGCACATGGAGCTTTGTGGCTGTGATTATGGCTATTCACATGTTTGGTCCATCCTTTGAATGTAACAAATAGTTATCGTGGCCAATAATTAACAGTGAATTCTCTTGTTAAAACCCAAGCCTCTGAGCTTTTCTATTAGAGAATGTAATTACAAGATTATACACATTGTACCCAGGAGTGGAATCTGTTTTCAGCTCATGTCTCAGAAAGTCACTGCTCTTGCCAAAGTTAGAGGATCAAAATTCACTCCCAATGGCGGCAGAATAAAAAAAAAAAAAAAAAAAAAAAGACTAAAATAGCTCATATTTGCATCACATAGACATTGGGATTATGCAAGAGAAAAAGTAGCACTGCCTCACAAAGAGACAGAAAATCCATTTCTTAGTCAAAAAGTCATTAGAAAGTGGGATTTCTTCCCTCTTGGAAGGAATCAAAGTTTCCTCAAAATTACAACTGATTTCCACAAAATTACACATACCCCAGAAAACAACACCAAAGTAAATTATGAATTTTGAGACAATTTTTAAGACCAAAGTAAGAATAGGGATTATGAGTTGAGGAAAGCGTCTCAGATGTACTAGTGAGGAACTGAAAGACAGTACAGGACACACAACTGAGAAACAAGTGTCCACTGATGAGTCAAAACAAAAAACAAAAAGGAACACAGACTAGGCTGGAATGGAGGCAGTTTACCGAGCTGTATCTTACAAAGAATTTACCTAGTTACTTGGTGAAGTGGAAACCAATTTTTCCAATATGGAAAATTATTGTGTGTAATCATATTATTGTGTGCAAATACAATTATTGTGCATAATCATTTTAGATTGGCTGTATGTTATGTCTCATTTTGTAGTGTGCGTGTAGTCATTTTACATTGTTTTCCTAATGTCTGTTAAGAAATTGATTGCATCTATCAATACTTTGTCTTGAAGAGGAATCCATAAAATTTAAGTATCTCCACTTTCCACAATTAATTTCTAGAGGAACTAACTCCAAGGATTCTCTATGGGGGAGGAAGACATTTTTGTCTTTGACGTGTCTATCCATTTCCAAACACTCCTTATCTCCTACACAGATAACTGGATTAGGGAAACTATGATACCCCTGAGGTACCTCGCCTTGAAATGGCCCAATAGTCATCTCCATATTGGATGGTGAGAAATCAGTCAAGTACAACTCCCTGTCTTGGAAAAAATATGTATCAAATGCCTTCATAGAAGATGGGTTTCCATGGTGCCCGGGTGGCTCAGTCGGTTAAACATCTGCCTTCAGCTCAGGTCATGATCCCAGAGTCCTGGGATGGAGTCCCATGTCGGGCTTTCTGCTCAGCGGGGAAACTGTTTCTCACTCTCCCTCTGCCACTCCCCCTGCTCTCTCTCTAATAAATAAATAAAATCTAGAAGAAGAAGAAGAAGAAGAAGAAGAAGAAGAAGAAGAAGAAGAAGGAGAAGAAGAAGAAGGAAGAAGAAAGAAGAAGAAGGAAGAAGAAGAAGAAGAAGAAGAAGAAGAAGAAGAAGAAGAAGAAGAAGAAGAAGAAGAAGAAGAAGGAGGAGGAAGAGGAGGAGGAGGAGGAGGAGGAGGAGAAGAAGAAGGAGGAGGAGGAAGAGGAGGAGGAGGAGGAGGAGGAGAAGGGTTCCCTCAGTCAACTGTTGAAGATGGTACTGAGCTATTAAAATCTCAATCTCTGAAGTCTGCTGGTCACCTTAGTCCCAGAGTAATTCAATGATCGCAGAATGAAATCACACACAGCCCTATATTTTGGGCACCACTCTAACTTATCCTAACTACCAAAAATGACCTAAGCATGCGTTTTCCTTGCTTTGCTGAAGAGACTTCCTGGTGCATTTCTAGATTGGATGAAGACCACTTGATTATCATTTTCTAACCTTGGTGGCTATAAGGGTAAAATCTAAGTAAGGATCCCACCAAACAGAATATTGAGTATGCACAGCGCACACTATCCACTTACCCATTGCACACGGTTTCAGCCACTATGAATGAAACAGAACACAAGATTACTGGGGACACAATACTAGAATCAACAAACATGTAGATTCAGGGGGAACAATACCAAATACACAAATCTGCATGTACACACATATACATGCACAAAACACTCATACGTAAATCACTTCTGCTGAGTGAAATAAGTCAATCGGAGAAGGACAAACAATATATGGTCTCATTCATTTGGGGAATATAAAAAATAGTGAAAGGGAATAAAGGGGAAAGGAGAAAAAATGTGTGGGAAATATCAGTGAGGGAGACAGAACATGAGAGACTCCTGACTCTGGGAAACGAACTAGGGGTGGTGGAAGGGGAGGAGGGCGGGGGGTGGGGGTGATTGGGTGACGGGCACTTAGGTGGGCGCTTGATGGGATGAGCACTGGAGGTTATTCTATATGTTGGCAAATTGAACACCAATACAAAATAAATTTACTTAAAAAATAAAGAAAAAATAATAAATAAATCACTTTCCTCTCTGGTATTCTCTTTGAATGTCATTTGGAATAGAAATAGAATCAATAAAGGCCTCTTCCCAACTTTTTTTCCCAAAGTACCACCATCTTACTTACTGTCAACTTTCTCTTTTACTCTCTTGTGTATGTAGAACATTGTTTTTTTTTTTTTAACATAACGGTATCCAATGTAGTATCTCAAAAGTAATTAATTTTCATACGAATCGTCAAGTGAGTTAGAATTATTGTGATGATATGTATTTTGAATACTGGTTTTCAACTGAACGGGTAATACCTTCGGAATTACCAGTAGCTTTAAAAAAGTTCCATCTGTCTCAAATTTCCACAATAAAAGGTAGGGGATAATAGAGTGTTCAAGTTATATTTTAGACATAGAATTTACCAATAATTTGCTATTTACCAAATGTTCCTGTGTCTTGCAGAAGACTTGCCACTGCACAAATAAAGATGTGATTTAAGATTCCAAGTGGCTGAGGTGGAACTCGAATTTTCCCACACATCATAGTATTGGCCCTGAGTGACCCCTGACCCTCAAACGCTGAATATAATATGTAATCCCGGTGTTAACAAGGCTATCCCTGCCTTCGATGTCTGGATAAGATTACTTGAATTCCTTTTTCACAAACTCATAAGTCCCACCTCCTCTACAAGCCAAGATTTCTGTGCATGACTCATGGCCACCTGCGGCTCAAAGCTGCCATTTCCTCTGAATTAACTCTTCAGTAATTTCCCCACCGTCCTATTCCTATTGCCCCATAATGCTCCAAATGTCATGATCTCTGAATTCCTCTTATATTTTTTACAATGCTTTGTAGAAGACCTTATTAAAGTTTAGGAATTCCCAGGTAAACAACTTAGAAATTGATGTGATATATTCTCCTTCCAAAAATTGTCTTATTTTTGGAAATAAGACAACCTGGACCCGAGCTTCCTGTTATTGCTGTACCTTTCCCTCTTCTTATTTCTCTTCTGCCTTTACTCTCTCATCTTTCCCATACCCTCACCTAATGTCTTAAGTATTTCTTTTTTTTTTTTTTTTTTTAAGATTTCACTTATTTATTTGAGGGAGAGAGTGCACACACGCACGCACACACACACACACGCACGCACGCATGGGGGAGGGGCAGAGAGAGGGGGAGAGCATCCCAAGCTGACTCCAGATGTGGGGCTCCATCTCTTGACCCTGAGATCATGACCTGAGCCAAACCAAGAGTCAGAAGCTTAACTGACTGAGCCACCCAGATGCCTCTTAAGTATTTCTAACACAGACGGATTTAGCTGTCATTTCGGCATATCTTGATTGCTACAGATCTGTGTTCCCAGGGCTGTTATTTGCTTCCCGAATGATTTATCAGATAATATACTTATACAAATACTAATCCCACCTAGAAGGAATTCTAGTGGTAGGTGTTATGGTAAATATATCCTGGAGTAAAAAAATATACGTGTGTCTTTGATGCATCTATCTTCATATTTTCTATCTATAGAGTGTCATAGAATCAGACGTCATGATTTAAATGCTTGGTTAAAAGGGAACGGGATCACTCTTTCTTCTAATATTATTTTTTAAAACTAATTCTAATAGGCTTATTTTTTAGAACAGTTTTAGGTTCCAAGCAAAATTGAGCAGAAGGCACAGTTTCCATATACCCCGTATCCCAACTCCCACACCACCTTTCCCACTATTAGTGTTCCACACCAAAGTGGTATATTTGTTACAATCCATGAACCTGTATTAACACATCATTATCACTTGACGTGCTGAGTTCACATTGGGGACACCCTTGATGTATATTCTGTGGATTTTAGTAAATGTATAATGCGTGTATACACCATCACTGTATTATATAGAGTGTTGTACTGCCCTAAAATATCTTCTGTGTTCTGCACTCATTTCTGCTTACCCTTAACCACTGACAACACAGATTTTTAGCATCTCCATAGTCTAGCTTTTTCCAGAATGTCATATAGCTGGAATCATACAGTGTGTAACCTTTTCAGATGGGCTTCTTTCAGTTAGTAACATGCATATCAGGCTTCTCCGTATCTTTTCATGGCCTGATAGCTCATTTCTTTTTAGTGCTGGATAATATTTCATTGTCTGCCTGTACCTCAGTATTTTTATCCATTAATGTACTGAGGGGCATTAACCTACTGGGGGGCATATTGGTTGCCTATAGGTTTTGGCAATTATGAATAAAGCTGCTATAAATATCCACGTGCAGGATTTTTGTGGACATAAATTTTCGACTCATTTGGGTAAATGCCAAGGGATGCAATTGCTGAATATTATGCTAAATCTCAAGAACCTGCCAAACTGTCTTCCAAAATGACTGTACCATTTTATATTCCCATGCACAATGAATGATAACTCCTATTGCTCCATTCCTCACTAGCATTTGGTGTTGTCAGTGTTCTGGATATTAGCCATTCTAATAGATGTGTAGTAGTATCTCATTGTTGATTTTGTTAGCATTTCCAAAATTACATATGACACGGAGCATCTTTTCATATGGCTATTTGCCATCGGCATCTCTTCTTTGGTGAGATATCCGTCTGTTCAGTTTTTTTTGTTAATCTTTAAATAGAGTTGTTAATTTTCTTACATTTGAGTTTTAAGGTTTTTTATAAAGATTTTATTCCTTTATTTGACACAGGGAGAGAGGGGGGAGAAAGCACAAGCAGGGGGAGTAGCAGGCAGAGGGAAAGGGAGAAGCAGGCAGAGAGCCTGATGTGGGGCTCAATCCCAGGACCTTGAGATCATCACCTGGCCAGAAGGCAGACACTTAACTGACCGAGCTATCCAGGCACCTCTAAGATTTTTTTTTTAATATTTCAGATTAACCACTTTTGCAAATATTTTCTCACGATTTGTGGTTTATCTTTTCAATCTCTTGATAGTACCTTTCATAGAATATTTTAGTATTAATGAATTATGTAGAACATTTTCATGGATGGCAGGAAAGAATGTGGGAGGTCGGTTTTTAGTTGCTCAGAGTTCTGTATGTTGCCACATGCAAATTTAGAAAAAGGGCAGAGAAAGAGTCAATAAGAACAGAAACTTAACTTATATTTGCCTTTTTCTTTTTTTCTCCTTGGTGATCTGCTTCCATCTCTTCTGATATATTTTGTAAAGAGCATCAGTATTTTGCATATCCACCCATATTGCAGTTTTAAAAACGAGTCTAATATTCTCATATTTCTTTGTGTTTTTTTTCTTAATTTAGGTATACATTTACTCCTAATAAGCCCTAAATTAAGTTTATCAATGTACAAGACATCAAATATAATGTAATTTAGTCCACTATGTGTTAGGTATTTTCCTCAAGTTGAGCCTGTGCTACTGTGTAAGAATTATAGAAGAAACATAAAACTGTGCTTAGACTGTATTTGGTTTCTACTTGTATTATAACTCTCCATATGGACTCAAATTAAATGTGTTTTTGTCAGCTTTCAGCATATGAAATAGTCTCTGCAGTTAATTTTTAATAATAAGAAAGCCTCCCAAGAAGTTCAATCAGCAACAGACTATGCCTAGAAGATTAAATAACTTATTTTTTAAAATGAATAAATTAGAAATGTAATAATTGGCACGGTTCTATTTATATACATGACACTTAACTATTTTATATCTTATGTGCTATCAAGGTACAATGTGTTATGATGCTTTGGATTTTTAGATTTCAGACCTTATATCTGAAATATTGCTGAAATACTATTTAATCTTTAAGTATTTCAAACTTAATTATTTTGTGTTTTAAAAGATATATTCATATTACTTTTCAACAATTTCTGACTTCAGAAACCTTGCAAAATAGATACTTTAGTTTCCACATTTTCACGTTATATTATTTAAATATTTAATTAGGAAGATTCAAGGAAAATAAAGCAATACATATGTTTATACACATATGTATATTCTGTAATGGTTTTCTCCTTTTTTGGAGGAAGGGGGTAAAATGTTCTATATCCAAATTAAATCCTAGTACATTGTTCAGAGCCTTTTTTTTATTTATCTGGAATATAATATTGGTTATCAAATTCTGTTTGCAGAGATAAAGCTATCTTTATTAAATATCAAAGTATTAAAAATGGCTGATTGCTTTCTGGGCAATTGCATTATTTTACCTGGGATTTCAAAAATTGTCTTGAGATTAGATTGTGTCTCCATTAAACAACAACTACAGATAGTAATGTTTTCATTTATTTTTGAAATAGGACTTTCTTATATTTCATTGTTTGGTTATTACATGAGATAAAACAGCTTTTCTTCCAAACTGCAGCTTTCATGTTTAAATAATAAACTTTATTTAGATTTAAACCTATAAACCTTTTCTGTGGAGATATGATGATGCTGAATATAAATTATTTGCTGCAGTTGGTTAAATATTTTCTATTCTTTCAGATTTAAGGAAAAGTGTATTAACTGATCAAAGTGTTATAGAATAAAAATTAATAAAATACAACGTTACCCTGAAGGAGAATACTATAGCCCAGAAGATAGAAAATCATAACAAGATGAAATAAGTGCTGTGATACAGGTACACAAACCTAATATGGGACATTTGGAAGGTTTATTTAGGTCTGTTTTAGTAAGAGCTATAAATATTGGCACTTGGCCTTATGAGGAGAAGCAGCGGGAGTGCCTGCCAGTGCTTCTCATGGCCAAAGCCAAGAAGACATGTGGCCAGAAAGCCTGATTGATGTGTTCCATAGAGTTTATCATCCAGATATGAAAAGATGGAAAAAATAGGAGCATCAGTCTGGAGAGGTAAGTGGAGACTGTCTAACACTGTAAATCCTTCTGAAATACTCTTCTTTATGTTGCCTTATGTCCTTGGGAATGCAATTTCTCCTATATAAAATTCATAATCAGTATATACAGGTTTTCTCAAAACGTGTGCTAGTATTGTTTTATTGGAATTACATCTAATTTACACTTTAGATGAATTAAAACCCTATACGAAGTTGAACTATCCATGAACATAGTACGACTTCCCATATATTTGATTCTTCTATGTCATTTCATTAATTTTTGTAACTAGGTTCATATAAATCCTATGTGTTCATTGTACTGTAGATCCTTATTTTGTATTTTGTATGGGCATCATATAACTTTCTATTTTCCCCAGTTACTTATGTTTCCTTATTTTTTTTAAAGATTTTATTTATTTATTCATGAGAGACACACAGAGAGAGGGACAGAGGCACAGGCAGAGGAAGAGGCAGGCTCCATGCAGGGAGCCCGATGCGGGACTTGATCCCAGGACCCAGGATCATGCCCTGGGCCAAAGGCAGGAGCCAAACCGCTAGAGCCACCCAGGGATCCCCCATACTTATGTTTACTAAGAGTTACTCTCTATCTTACTACAATGTGTATAAGCCTCTTCTTTTGAATTTGATACAGGAGCTTAGCCTGAAAAGGTCAGCCAATTCACAGTTTCTCACCCTCTCACCAAAGATTGCTTACCCTAAAAGAATTTTGCAGCATTGCTATGTTTAATAAGTAACTTTTCTTTTTAAAAATATTTTATTTATTTATTCATGAGAGACACAGAGAGGGAGAGAGTTAGAGACACAGGCAGAGGGAGAAGCAGGCTCATGCAGGGAGCCTGACATGGGACTTGATCCTGGGACCCCAGGATCACACCCTGGGCTGAAGGTGGTGCTAAACGGCTGAGCTACCCAGGCTCCCCCATAAGTAACTTTTTTCAGCTAATTTTCTTCATGTTCTGAGATGTGAAGTGTCAATAGGCCAACTGCTTGTCTTCACATACAGTTAACAACTCTTTCCTACCTGGATTCTGTACTGTCCTGCTTCATAACCAGTATCCTAATGTAATATATGGAGCTCCTATTTTCTTGCTCAATCATTTGGGAACACATCTTGCATCCTTGCCCTCTAAACGACTTTCTATGTACCATACACACATACACACATACACACATAGTGATAGCACACTCTTTTTTGTATCCTTACTTTATTTCTGAACTTTCACATAAAGTTACGGAATATATAAACTCCCTGTTTCAGGATAATGTCTAGTGTGGTGTTGTCACGGGAAGTGAGAATGGGGAGGCAGTAATCCATACAAGTCTGTCATCTTGCCTAGTGAATATTTATGTATTTGCTGAGGAGGCTGTGTTCTAGAAACAAGTAAAAACATTGCACTTTGCATGCTATTCTTTAAGCAAAATATCAAAGTAGGCATAGTTTGCCTGAGTGCTCAAATGAAAAAATACAAAACACAGAAGCAGAGAGGGGGGAAAAAACTCATCAAGAAGGGCATCCCAGAAACAGCAATTTGGGTAATATAAGCCTAATTATGCACCACCTCTTCCAGACCTGACTCTAGGCTCCCCACAAGTAAATATATGCATATACCAAAGTGCTAATGAAAGACTGAGCTTGCCTCTCAGGAGAGTACTTCAAGTTTAACCCACTTGACATGGTAATGGGATCAAACTTACTTTCTTAACAGAATGCACCTCCACTATGCACTCATTAGCCCTTCACATATTCCAGTAAACTTCAAAAGCTTCAGTAAAGGTAGCTCAAATATTCATATAAGTAGCGTGTTCTTTTAATCTGACTTCAAGACTCTTTTGTCTATAGATGCATTTGACAAGGCATATATTTTGTTCTTGGCCCTGTTTTCCAGTTCTCCTAATACTCAGTGTGTGACCTTGGGTAATGCATCACTGATCTAAGTAAAATAATGATAATTTTTTCCTTGATGGATTTCTATATATAAGACTCGGTGGCATAGAGTTAATATCAGTACATCATTGCTGGTCTTCCTCCTCCTCCTCCTTCTTCATTCCTTCTATAGTCTCCCGAGTTCTAACTAACATGCATGCCACTGAGTTTTAACCTGTATGCAAAACTAGTAGAAAGGCACTTCTCAGGTGTAGTTGCTGGGTTAATATATCTCATTTCCACGTGTACCAAGCCATTGCAAAGTGCATGTGGCTAGGGCTTATGACTGGCAGCTTCTTTTACTGGAATACTATGTTTATGGCATACCTAGCAGTGACTGCTCCAGCCCACCTACAGAATCGGCTTGGCTGCTGCTTGGCTGGGGCAAACAAATCTTTCTTGTGTCTCATTATCATGAATATTCAGAAACTCTCCTATGTCCTATATTTTTGTTTTACTATCATGATTCAGAAACCTTTGTTTAAGGCTTCGTGGGAAAAAGCTCTGTGTATTTCACTGCATATCAGACTCATGAATATCTCCATTACCTTTAGCCTGGCAATTCCATGATGAATTCCATATCCCCGTTTTGTTCATGGATGACAAAACAAAAGACAACTTAAATATGCAACATTAGGCAAGTGATTGAAAAAGGATACAATCAGGAATCAATATAACGGCTGGATAATAAGGAAAGGACACAAGTTAAATTTTACAATGTTACATGAAAAAATTCTAAATCCAAAAGTTTAAATTGTAAAAACACTATTATTGAAATTAGACAGAGAAATGTTAAAAGGTATAGGCAGAAATAAATCATCCCCTTTCATCAGAATTGGGGTCATATGAGTAGGTATTTGGTGTATGTATTTTGTTTTGTTTTTCAAAATGCCTATATGTCATAAAATGAGATCAGCAAGTCTCTAGCCTATTGAACTGGTATTACTCAAATTATTTTCTAACCTATGTCCAAGATTTTTAAAAAACAGTATCCATTTCTGATATGTTAATTTTCATTCAAAACAGCTATGGGCTTAAATAATTTTAACCATAGTAATTCAAATCACTTTTGTGTGTGTGTGTGTGTGTGTGTGTGTGTGTGTGTGTGTATTATGATGGAGAATTCAGGTTTTATATAATGTTAAGATAAAGAGATGTAATAGAAATTTCTGTTTGCTATGAATTGATTTTACTTACTGTCCCAGACTCTTTCAAACATTCATTCACTCTCCTTTGCTGTTAGAGATATTTTGATAAAAATGCTTTTGAGAAGTTTTACCCACTACTTTATGAAGCTTGAGGTCCAACCTACTGGATAGTTTGAGATTTGAACATAGAACCATAGAACAAATTGTACATTAAGGCAAAGCCTTAAATCAAACATGACTACACAGCATACAAGGGATTATACATCGTCTAATAATTCACAAGCCCATCTTGTTCTAGCTCTGATCTTTCTCCTTGGCATCTAGATACACTGAAATAAATACTCCCTAGTGTTCAGCCAGGATAAATGAGATGAACTTTAATAACCTCATCGAGGATTTACTTGTCATCTTTCCCCCGATTAGTCACACTTCCTGGACTCCCTGTCCTTAGTAGAACCACCATTCATGCAGTCACCCACACCATAATCTTCACGTTGTTCCAATGACAGACAGACAGACATGAATAAATGAATAAATAAATAAATAGGCGAACAAAATATTTCAAGTTTACCTCATTAGCCTTGTAAGCCTGTCTTAACTTTTCATCGCTATGGCTATCAGTAAGTACCATGGACTTCTTCACCTATTAGGTAAGGGATCTTCCAACATAGCATCCCTGTCTGCTCCTTGTGTGCGTGCATCTAGCTCTTTGCTTGCACTGCCATCCAGAGCAGATGTCCCCTCGTGACAGAGCCAGATAGAAATAAGCTATATCACAACATAACTATATGACTGTCCGAGGAAAAAGTCTTGTCAGTGTGAATACATGACAAAGTGATTTCCTTTTTAAGGAAGACTGAGCTTACACTTAACCATAAGAATATCAACTAGCAATATGCATATTTATGTGAAATATAAAGGCTCTATTTTGTTAAAAATACCTGATAGCACATATTCCTCCAAAAACTAACAGGTGAAATATTGAAAACACTCTCCCTAAGGGAATGGTGTCCATTCTGGCGGCGACATCTTTGACACATTCTATCTTACTCTTGACTTGGGAGAGCTTGTTTGGGCTTGATGCTTACTACATTATTATTATTTTTAAAAGTATGATGACTGTTAGTATTTGTTTGGCTATTACTACTGAGTCATACTGAAGACTGTATCAACATTCTCCGATTTAATGTTCACATTAATGGGGACACCTGGGTGGCTCAGTGGTTGAGCGTCTGCCTTGGGCTCAGGGCATGACCCCAGGGTTCCAGGATGGAGTCCCACGTCAGGCTCCCTGGGTGGAGCCTGCTTCTCCCTCTTCCTGTGTCTCTGCCTCTCTCTCTGTCTTCATGAATAAATAAATAAAAATTTTTTAAAGTTCATATTAATGCATGATAATTACAATTATTATAAAGAGAAGATCCTTAAAGCAGCAAGAGACAAGAAATCCCTGACTTTTATGGGGAGGAGTATTAGGGTAACAGCAGACCTCTCCACAGAGACCTGGCAGGCCAGAAAGGGCTGGCAGGATATATTCAGGGTCCTAAATGAGAAGAACATGCAACCAAGAATACTTTATCCAGCAAGGCTCTCATTCAGAATAGAAGGAGAGATAAAGAGCTTCCAAGACAGGCAGGAACGGAAAGAATATGTGACCTCCAAACTAGCTCTGCAAGAAATTTTAAGGGGGACTCTTAAAATTCCCCTTTAAGAAGAAGTCAAGTGGAACAATCCACAAAAACAAGGACTGAATAGATATGATGACACTAAACTCATATCTTTCAATAGTAACTCTGAACCTGAACGGGCTTAATGACCCCATCGAAAGGTGCAGGGTTTCAGACTGGATAAAAAAGCAGGACCCATCTATTTGCTGTCTACAAGAGACTCATTTTAGACAGAAGGACACATACAGCCTGAAAATAAAAGGCTGGAGAACAATTTACCATTCAAATGGTCCTCAAAAGAAAGCAGGGGTAGCCATCCTTATATCAGATAAACTAAAATTTACCCCGAAGACTGTAGTGAGAGATGAAGAGGGACACTATCTCATACTTAAGGGATCTATCCAACAAGAGGACTTAACAATCCTCAATATATATGCCCCGAATGTGGGAGCTGCCAAATATTTAAACCAATTAATAACCAAAGTGAAGAAATACTTAGATAATAATATACTTATACTTGGTGACTTCAATGTAGCGTTTTCTATACTCGATAGGTCTTCTAAACACAACATCTCCAAAGAAACGAGAGCTTTAAGTGATACAGTGGACCAGATGGATTTCACAGATATCTATAGAATTTTACATCCAAACTCAACTGAATGCACATTCTTCTCAAGTGCACATGGAACTTTCTCCAGAATAGACCACATACTGGGTCACAAATCGGGTCTGAACCGATACCAAAAGATTGGGATCGTCCCTTGAATATTCTCAGACCATAATGCCTTGAAATTAGAACTAAATGACAACAAGAAGTTTGGAAGGACCTCAAACACGTGGAGGTTAAGGACCATCCTGCTAAAAGATGAAAGGGTCCACCAGGAAATTAAGGAAGAATTAAAAATATACATGGAAACTAATGAGAATGAAGATACAACTGTTCAAAATCTTTGGGATGCAGCAAAAGCAGTCCTAAGGGGGAAATACATCGCAATACAAGCATCCATTCAAAAACTGGAAAGAACTCAAATACAAAAGCTAACTTTACACATAAAGGAGCTAGAGAAAAACAGCAAATAGATCCTACACCCAGCAGAAGAAAGAGTTAATAAAGATTCGAGCAGAACTCAACGAAATTGTGACTTCCATTTAATAGAGAACAAAAATGAAGCTTACATAGGTCATGTAACTCACTCAAAGTTTCAGAACTACAGAGTAGGAAAATGGAGAATCAAAGAGAAGTCTTTCTGATTCTAATGTATCATTAAGAGTTACACTATCCTATCAGTACTTTTCATGTTCTTTATTATTAGTTTATTTTACAGTCCTGAATTACATAGGTTTCCCCAAAAAAATTCATTTTAAATATGAAAAAAGTGTTAGAAATTTGTCTTAAATTTTGCACATTAAAAGAGTTATTCTGAAGACTCGTAAGTATTTCAATTGAAATATAACAATAAAATTGAAACTAAATGAAAATATAAGAGCAAAAATTCCTTGGTAACATTATGTTCTGAACCTTGAATGATAAAAGAACAATGCCTATTAATTTTTAATCCACCTAGGGTCTTAAATTATATATTACATATTTTAAAATAAGTGTTGATCCCAGGGTTTACTACAAAGATTTTTTATCTGTAGCTTTCTAGGGGTAAGAACTGGTCAGCTGTATCAACTGCAGTAGAAAGATCAATTATGATGAAATAAACCGTAGTCTTCTGACTATTAAGACATGGAACAATTTCAATAAGTCATGAGGGCAGATTCCATAGTATAAGTGACTAGAACTGGGAAAGTAGTATCAATTAGTATAGATTACCATTTTACCCTGAAGGTTGAAGGAAGGTGATTTGTAGTGACGACAATCACAGGCAAATCGTGGAAGGCTTGATTGTACTTGTAAGCATAGGGGATCTTCCCTCAAAGTAATCAAAATCCAAATATATGCAGAAAAAAAGGAGCAAGAAGCACCTAGAAGGGGTTCCTGAAGAGGGAATGGGGTATAGCTTAAAGGCATAATGAAAGAAACGTTAAAAGACATCTCTAATCTTTGCATTGAGAGCAGCAGGAAATCAGCTTGTAAGTATTGGGAAAAGTCCAAAATGAGAACCCATAAAGGAAGCTCACACTTGCATAAACTTACATGTAATTAACTGCAACCACTTTACATGCAAATATTGTTTTATAAGTTTCACGTATCCTTACAATATCCTTTTTAGAAGTGAGCAGGGCAGAAATAATTGGTGTCCATATAACTGCTGAGGGACCAGGCTTCAGAGGTGTTAGCCACCTACGGGACATAGAGGCAGAAGTAGGATAAAATCCTCTGTTCAGGGGAAACTCCTGGCCCAGTGAGGGGTTTCACTACAACACACCTCCAGCCTGCGCGCCCTATTAGGGACACAGTGCCACCAGAGAAAGGAGCTAGAATGATGTCCTGCTCATGCAGAGTAGTTAATATTCTCCACGAAGTTTACAAAAGTCACTTCCATAATAAATGGTATTTCAGTTTTCTCTCTGGCCACATAAATGAAGAAGGGGTGATAATGACATTCTCATTATTTTAGGAACATATTTGCATTTGTAATGATACAGCTCCTACCAGGCACCAAAACCATAGAGACAACTGTCTGAATTAATTATATTTGTTTGGCTGATTAGATAAAAAATGCAAACATAAACTTCACATCAAACTACTTTAAGATTATTTAATCCTTCTCTTGAAAGGGAAATGGGTCTCTGAAGTTGCTCTTCTTTTAAGCTCAAAAAATAGATCATTAAATCAGGCAGCTGAAACAGTTCTTTAAAGACTACCCACCCCACCTCACACCAAATTCTTGCATTTTCTCAAGTGTCTGAAATAAGCATATCAATCTACATAATATCAGAATTTATTTATTAATTTGCAGTGATTTTCTAGATTAGCCTGTGCAATTTTCATGAGCCAAGCCCCACGCCTCGAGGGGAAGTGATGGCTTAAGCAGTGTCCATTTAGCAGACAGCAACTTTGAAGTGGAGATAAGTGCGGATAAAATCATCCCCCTGAAGTTCTCAAAGTGTGTAATTAGCTCTGCAGATGTGCTCTGTCCACACCTACCCTTTAATGATCGCTAAGTCCTTGTTAAATGAAGCAGTACCACCGCTCCCCTCCCTGTACACACCAGCTGCCAGCCTACCTTTGGTTTTCTGAAGTCTGTAATGGAGTCCAAACGTGGCTGATACCCTTTAAATACTTTGAACCATTTTTTAAAGTCATGCCTCACTTATCAATGAGGCATAATTCCCAGAGTGGAAGCAGTGGTCCAAAGCCTTATCATTTCCCATTTGCAATGCCTTCTACTCCTTCACCCCTCCTCCTTTATTCTAAACTACAAATCAAATTTATCTCCTCCCTGCTTAAAACCTTTCAATGGCTCCTGTCACTTAAAAGACAAAATCCAGAATTCTCAATATGGCTCTAATCCATCTCCTTACTTTATCTGCTATTTTCTCCTCATACCTAGCATTACAAAACTATCTGCATCATCTATCTATCCACCCATCCATCCATCAAATATCATGTTAAATTTCTATATAGCTTCCAATTTCCAGATATCCATGACTGTATTATCATAAACATACATTTCAATGTCAGTTCTTAAAATGCACTATGGTCACTTTCTACTGGGTTTAAAATAATGAATCTTCCAAGACTGCAGTGGGCAAAGAAGAAGGGGCGCTGATTATGTGTATTTTTATGTGTGCATGCATATGTACATATATTCTGGCGATTTATTTGAATACTAATCACCAAGAATTAAATTTTGAGTAACTCCTTTTTGAATAAAAAGGGAAGGCTCTAACTGGGTCCTGAAGGATATACCATTTAACAAAGCAAAATGTCACCAGCAACACTAATAACTTCCCATCTGTAGGTTATGACAGTTTGTAAGATATTCTAATATAGAACTGGTTCAGCAATAACAAGGGAGACACTAGGGTAGGAAACCAGAAAAGGCCGGACTCAATTATTGTAATTGAGTAATAAGTAGCAAGGTTGATATAGCACCCAAAAAAGCTTCCTGATTCACAGAGTCACAGACTTGGTTAATAGAACATAGTGTCCTTAGGGGCAACATTGATGGCATCCAACATGGCTGGGCAATCAAGAAATCTTTAAAATCTTTATAAAAAAAAAAGTAAAGGAATGGAAGATCAAAAGGAGGAGGTCAATCATTCCAATAAAAAGTCATGATCCCTAGGCCAGTTTCTATTATTATACTGGGAAATTAGAGAAAAAGAGGCCAAGTATATGGGAAAAAGGATCCTGCAATAAGAGTGCATGATAATAATTCCAGCATTCCTCCCCTAAAGGGATCTGCTGCCATTCTGCTGGATAATTATACACTAGGGAAAGGGGAATACCTCAACATTTGGGGGACTACTGAACACAGGGACGAAAACAGCATTGCTATTTGGATGTATGAAGCAGCATCCTGTCTCCCCAGCTTGATTTGGGCATACGAGGACCAGGAACCAAATGGAGTCCTGACCGAGGTCTGGTTATGGTGCGTCTAGTGACCCAGTGAGTCCATGCATCTGCTCAGCGGGCGTTTCTCTGGCTTTTGAAGGTATAATGAGAATAGATATAATTTGTCATTAATACAACCACCACAGTGTTTTTCTCGGAGCTTGTGATGAGAGATGTCATAGTGGGGAAGACCAAGGAGAAGTCTCTAAAACTGCCCCTCTTCATCGTCAGGAATAAAGATCCAAAGCTATCCTATTCGGGGGGATGGGAAAGAAA
This sequence comes from Canis aureus, assembly GCF_053574225.1. Classification (NCBI taxonomy): domain Eukaryota; kingdom Metazoa; phylum Chordata; class Mammalia; order Carnivora; family Canidae; genus Canis; species Canis aureus. Next base: position 3,322,724 of record NC_135613.1, read on the forward strand.
TTAGAGCCACTCTTAAAAAGCCTAATGGATGTAAAAGAGGTAGTTTCTATCATATTCTCATTTAAATCACTGGCCTAGACTCCTCAGCTCATTCGGAGATGGCAGTAGATTAACACAAGCTCAGCAGAGCAGTAGCCCAAAGTGCACCCGTTAAACCAGCTGCGGTGTTTTTGCTAGAGTAGATGATCATGATTTCGGGTACATGGTATGCAACCTCTGATCCGGAAAATGTGTTCTTTCTTAGCTTTATCCCCAAAACTGATTGGCACACTCCATATTTACTTAGAAAATATGAAATAGTGCGCATTTATCTTACATTTAGTGATGTGTTAACTTTCCCAACCTTTGTTATAATGAAATCCAAAGGCACCAGGTTTAGCCAGACACCCTATAGCTAGACATCCTATAAAACAACACGCTGAACCAATATATTGATCAAGTCATGCTAATCAGACCAGAGAGCCAAACTGCTAGGCTTTAGTAAGTCATGTCCTGAGTAATGGATAAGATATAAACCCTGTGAAGATTCAGGGTCCTTACTCAATTATTAAGAAATGAGTCTAATTGCTCAGAGCAGGCCTGAACATCCTCTCTAACATAAAGAGAAAAATATTTCATCTTGTTTCTCTCTTCATGAAGAAGAAGCCCTATGCTTAAAAGCCTCTTAAAGTCATAAAAGTAGCTTATGTCATACCTGGGAAACCTTCTTCAAACCATACACCGGCTGACAGGGAAGGCTTGGGTGGAAGGCAGGGAAGCTCTCAAGCAGGTGAAGAGTAGAGCCAGGAAGGCCTGATAGTCCCAGACCTGTCAGGAGTGGCGAGCGGTGCTAAAAACAGAACAAAAACAAAAACGCTTATGGAGAGACGCCCTGGAGGAATCACAATAGAGAATGCTAGGATTTTGGAACAAGTCCATGTCATCTGTAAGGCAAAAGGCCACATGAGTTGAAAGTCAGCTTCGGGTACATTCCTGGCTCTGGTAGGAACAGAATCCCCAACTATGGGACATCAAGTTACCAGACAACTACAAGTGCCCGTCACTGCCCGCCACTGTCAGGCCCACCAAATAACACGGGGACAGCTGGCGCACTGGTGACTCGGCGTAATACGGAAGCTGCACTTCTAAGCTCAAGCCCAAGCAGGACCAGAGAGACAAGTCAGCTATGCAAGGAGGTGGCCGACACGTCCTCCTTTGTGACAGACACATCCCTCCCTGGTTCAGCACTTCCAAGAGTTCATCCCTACGGCAGAGCGGGATGTGACTTATGAGAAACTGATGGATGTCAACTCGGTATGTAGGACAAGCCAATAACGGATGGCTCCTGCCCCATCATCCCAGTGCAGACTAGAAGGGAAGTAGTGAGGGGAGATCCTCTCCGGAGCTGGAAAGCGGCGTGGGGAACACGGCCGCCCACTTGGGTGCATTGAGGAGCGGCCTGGGACTGCAATAGGCACAGACTCACGGGCAGGGGAGAGTGGCCTGGCCGACTGGTCAGAGGCCTGGAAGGAGAAAAGATGGGAGGGAAGGGCTGCTGAGGATTGGTGCAGAGGGCTGGGCCTGGTCGTTGTAAAGGAAGTGAGAGTCTGCTGTATGGGATGCCATTATCCACCAGCAGGCAGCGGCTGCAGAAGAGGCCGCAGTTCATGGCGTGGTGTGTTGCTGGATCATGTATTCTGTGGGTTTGGGGCAAATATCTAAGAACACGTGTCCATCAGTGTGCTGTTCTCCATGATTCCCTGCCCTGTAAGACCCCTGTGCTGCACCTATTCATTCCCCCATCACCCACCCAACCCTTAGCAATCTTTTTTAACGTCTCCATAGCTTTGCCTTTTACGAGATGTCATATTGTCGGAATCATCCGGTCTATAGAGTTTTCTCATTGGCTTCTCTCAGTTAGTAAGTCTGCGTGTAAGTAGCGCGCCTTCCCTCCACGTCTCTTCACGGCGTGCCAGATCATTTCTTTCCTAAGTGCTTAATGACGTTCCGTTGTCTGGCAGCCACACAACTTGAAGCCACCGGTGTGATGCTTCCAACATCCCTGTCATGTCTGGATCTGATGCTTGTCCGATCTCTTTCAACTGTGCTTTTGGCCCTTAGGTGTGCGCCGGGGGTTCCCTCCATAGCAGGACACGACGTAGCAGGTGGAGGACCTGGGGCGAGCATGCCTGCAGCCCCCGCGGCGACGTGCTGGGGGGCAAACACCCCCCGTCCTGTGATGAAGTCCCAGCTGTTTAGGGCCTCACCCCTGGATTCGAACTTCACGGGTGTTTCTTAGGGTTTGCCTTTGGGCCCCTAAAGTGGGGCCGAGTGGGTAAGTGGGCAGGCATCGGGCACCCCCCTTCTCCTCGGCCAGAGAGACCCTGACAATGTCCCTACAGCTCAGGCTCTAGGGAACCAGTTTCCCCTTGGACGGGCCTTGGTACGGGCCTTGGCACATTTTAAATTGTTCCTTTCCCCTTTTCCTGCCAGCAGCTGGAGGGGATTTGTCTCTAGTTACTGGAAGGATCCAGTGGGGCTCCTGGAAGTAAGTCGCACACAATAGTGGGGGGGGGGGGCTCCCTTATGGGGGGTGGCCCCGGAGGCTTTCTCTCTCACCCTTCTCTGCACGTAGCCTTAGACGAGTCACCACTTACTGCCCAGGTCTCCCCACCAGGCTCTGCTCCCAGGGGCTTCACCCTCGAGTCTCTGCTCCTGTCGGCTGTGATTCCCTGCAGCTTGACCTGTGTCTTCTCCTCCACGGATCTGACAAAGAGTCATTGATTGTTCAGTCTTTTCATCTTTTTACCGGTTGGGGCAGAGTGGTGACTTCTGAAACATTCACGTGCAGAACTCAAGTCTCCCTTGCATCTCCCTGGGGCGACAATTCATTCTGGCACATATTGGGGGCACGGTTTTATTTTTCCTGCTTTCAGGGCCTCAGCTAACACCACGATCTGTTGACTGTATAAAGCGTCCGGGACACTGACACAGACGCCCACGTATCATTGTGTCATACCAAGGGATCATGTCTAGAGTGAAGGAGCTAAGAGTGGCCCGTGATCCCGAGATCTGTCGGTCAGGTCTCACACCACACATGCTGAAGCCGTTGGCCTCACAGCATGAGGAGAGGTCTCTGAGGGGCTCACCTGAGGGGCCAGCTCAGTGGTGAAACTTCTGTAGGGTTTTCCAGGTTTCAGAGGACACTTCAAACCAATGACCAAACCAGTAGGTTGTTGTGCTTGTCCCCTTCCTGAGTGGTAAGAATTCCCAAGTCTGGGAACCATGAGTAAAAGCCGCAGTGCCCCGATTAGCATCGCTTCCATCAACCTTCTTGGGGAATTTGTGCCTCTCATCTCCAACCCTGGGCTCAGTAGTGTTAGCTGTTCTTGCCCCCCAAATGACAATGCTTCTGCCGGGAGACACAGCAAGAGTCTTGATGGACTCTAAGCTCTCTGGTCACTTTGGTCATTCTTCTGTCAAGGAGCTGGCAGGAGCAAATGACCCTGAGCCTCACAAGGAAGCAGGGCTACTGTTACAGGTGGGAACAGAGAAAACTGTCTCCTTACCCAGGTGACCACCTCAGTACCTCTGAGCCCGCTTTTTGACAAATTATGATGGTAAGTGGACAAGTGAAGCAACACCAGTCCAAAAGGGGCACAGACCCCTCAAAAAATGAGAAGCTTGGCCATAACAGTAGGTAAGCTAACAGGGCCTGTAGGACTTATAGTAACTGATGGTTTGGGACATATGACATAGATCATGGAGGAGTGAGACAAGTACCGTGCTCTTCACTTTTTTTTTTTTTTTTTTTTTTTTTAAAGAGAGGGATGGGGAGGGACAGAGGCAGAGGGAGAGGGAGAGAGAATCCCAAGCAGGCTCCACACCCAGCGTGGAGCCTGATGAAGGGCCTGATCCCACAACCCTGAAATCATGATCTGAGCTGAAATCAAGAATTGGACACTTAACCGACTGAGCCACCCAGACACCCCATCAGTTGGGGTCTTGAGATGAGATATAGCAAATCAGCTGTTCACTTGGCAACCCTTCTTTTGTAGACTTCCCCAGGAAGAGAGGCCCGTCCCAGAAATAAGGAAGGAGTTCCTCCCAGAACTAGATTCTCTCAGAAGTGGATCCAGGTGGCACAAGGGTAGAAACCCTCAATTGTCCCTTCAGGATGGAAGGACTCATGATCCCAGTTTCTGAGAAGGCTGTTGGCAGACGACAGTCTTTGGGTCCTTTGGTTAACCACCTCCACTGAAGGTACTTGCCTCTCCCAAGTTAGCACCCATTCCTGTAGCAGCCCGCATCCAACGACTAATGGAAAGTGGGTAGAAATACCTCTTTCTCTTTCCCCAAATTAGGACAGCCCTGAATAGTTCCCTGAACTTCCATGTTCTGCAGGGATCGTCTGAAACTTCCACTGATGCTGTATCACAACATAAATTTTACTTTTACACAATCCTACATCTTTTTTCTTCCCCTCCACAGATTTTGATCCTAAGAGCACTCCCTCATTAACTTCCTGCATGGCAGTCTGTTTCAGGATCTGCTTTCAGGGAAACCCAAATTGCAAGTGTCCTAATTATTTTCCTGGCCACCTTGCCCCTTCCTTGGCTCTAATCCACGTGAGACACTGTGGTGATAGAACATCATTGTTTAAAGTAAGGCAGGTTCTGTCTATTAAGTACTTAAAGATTATTAAATCCTTTCCCATATGTTTTAAATGCATCTCAACTCCTAACAACACTTTCTGAAGGAATGATCTCCTTAGACACTCTGACCTCAACTCCCATCCATCCACTGATGGTCACTAACAACGTATACACCGGCCTCCTTCCAAGGACGGGCCACACCCTTTTTCACTACATTCTCGCTCTACTCTCTGCTTGGAATGATGTTACATCTTGTCCAGCTTGATCTCACTACACATATGTCATATTAAAAATCATTTCCTTAGTGAAACCATTACAGATTACCCCGTCTAAAGTAGGTCTCCTGGGAATTTTACATTAGTCCCTTATTTCTTCCATTCAGAGAAATTTCTATAGTCTTGTATTTCTTCTTGTTAATTTGTTATCATCTGTCTCCCACACCATCCCGTATGTTCCACGATACAGCAGAAATTATATTTGTAGCAATTGTATGATTATTCACAACATATTCCAGCACATGGTCCTTTTTCAATAAGTATTTAGAAACTGAAGTGTAAAATCGGCCTAAGTCGTAGTTACATCTACCTGCTTCTCTTTGCCGGTACAACCCTTCTTGACTGAACAGCCATGAGTGTGGCCCCTATCAATTAGCATATCCCTTAATCCCTTGCATGACCATGTGGGCGGACGCTCCCCTCCACTCGTACAGCTGCACAACTGCCAATGCCACACCATTCACGCTTCCCATGGACATAATGAGAAGGATATGAAGATGCCAATCTCTGGTTCTGACAAGACCATCAAGACTCAAGCATTAACTTTCCATTGATTATCTGATTGCGCTGGACCTAGAAGCCTGTCGCTCAGTATGGACCCTACCTACTCTTTGGTTTTGTAGTTCCTTTGCTGGTACAGATGGTGGTAATACAATTCCTGATTGGCTGTGGGCCATTAAGATATTCTTGGACATTCAAGCATATAAGGCATAAAGAGGTGAGCTAATAATGTCAAGGAACACAGTGTTAAAGAAGAAAATACCTATCTGTTCTGCTTCTGTGTTTCTAAAATACCTCTCCAACACCTCCTTCAGCTGAAAACCTAAGTTATGTCCTGATAATAACAACATTTTTTTTTTTTTTCTAGGACAAGGAGTGGTTCAATGAATCTTCTTAGGTTTAAAAAGGCAAAACTGATTGTGTGTCTGTGTATATGTGCTGTGCACACATTGAATACTTGAAATAGACCTCACGGCCTGCTCCAGTATACCACTGTGGAGCACAGAATAGGATCAAGAAATGGTGCAGAACCCTGCGCTTAAGATGAGATGGGAAGATCAAGCTGAACAAGTAGAACAGGTGTTCCTATTGAGGCATAACTAATGGAATAGGCAGAAGAGAAAATCAACAAAAAAATGTAATAAGAACTTTTGTGCAATTAGAGCAGAGAGAAGTTTCTGGAATTAAAAAACTGGGTGGAATTTAAGCTCTTCCATGAGATTATAAATGTCCTAAAGGACAAAGGGCAGGCTACCACGTTATGTTTGTAAATCTAGTTCTCAACACAGTATCCAATACATAGAAAATGCTCAATAAATGAACTTAAAGGAAATGATTTCTTCAGCAGAACCAGCAAGTAAGCAGCCCCCAACTCACAAAGGTGCCTGAATTGGGCTTGTTCCTATTTCACCTGAAAAGAATCAGGCATATGGCTTTGAACAGCTTACTTTACAATGACTTCTTCTTTTATAAGATACTTGGCCTTTTGTGAGTGGAGCTACAGCTGTCTCTGAAAATGGCAACATCTGATCCTAGGACCTAGAATATAAAGCACTTGAAAATGTCATTCACTTAAGGTTACCCTCTAATGCTAAGAGCTTAGGAAAAAAAAAAAAAAAAAAAAGGCAGACCTGGTGAAGGAAAAAGAACAACCAAACAACTATTTTTATGATTATGAATAATTGGAGTGTATGCTTCATGCCTAAGAACTTTTATTCTTGGAAAAATCTGCAGTAGGTTTATCATTTTGAAAAATATGTGGTTAGCAGAAAAACAATAAAAAGCAATGGCACTGTTTATCTCTTTCTAAAATGCGTGTAACCAGGGAACTTCATGACAGATGATTGTTGTATAGCTCTAATAAATGGTAGGACCAGGATAATTGAAGGTTGTATTAGAGGTGATTTCATAGATAGAAATATGATTAGGGTGACAGTCCCTCATCAGACAATCTAGGTTCAAATCCCCATTGCACTGCTTCTTAATTATGTGATCTCATCTGTAAAATAGAGATTACAGTGGCACCTACCTAACCGAGTCAATTGGTGAATTAATACTCATATAAAGCCTAGACATGTAGTACGTAGTAAATATCACTCCTAAGTTCAAACTTCGTTTTACTGATTGATTAGCTTGAGGCCCATTCATTATGACATTTATTTAGCATGCCGTATACTTCAGGAATTGTGTATCTGAGGGAGGAAAAAAAAAGACTGGATTATGATCTCTGCTTTGGTGATAGTCATATAGTTTTGGGGTCAAGCATGAATAAAGACTGAAGTCAGAGATATTTGCTCTTAATGAAAGAAAGAGTAAATGGTGAGGTAGACCAGTAGTAAAGACTTGATTTTGTCTGGAGGTTTTGGAAGGGCTTTCTGGGGCAGGAGGACTATGAATTGTAGCCTGATAGATGAACAGGAATTTAATCCATTATAATGATGGGGAAGAAATTTTGGCCAGAAAGAAAAGCATAACATCAAGGATGTATGGCATATCATGGCAACTGCAAGTAACTGAATGGAGATGTATAGTGGGGTGCGTGAGGAAGGGCCAAAAAGTTCTGCAGAGTATGCAACACTGGGTCTTCTGTGCCAGGCTGGAATCCATATATTTTGTTCTACAGGGAAACTGCAGATGCATCAGTTTTCGGATGGGGAAGAGGTATATCTTATTTCTAAATTTTTCATATTGAAATTATCTCAGATTTCCAAAAACACTACAGAAATAGCACAAAGAGCTATATGCCTGCTACCCATTTTCCCCAAATGTTAACATCCTGTATGCTCATAGCCAAATATCAAAAAAAGGAAATTATAGTTGATTAAACAAGATTTGGAGATTCTTGCCTTTAGCTACATTTTAGCCACATGACTCAACTAAAATATTTGAGTATCAGTGTTTTTATAGTTTAGGAATAATAACTGCTTGGATACCATTGAACTTAAATTACACACTGTTTGGATAACAAATATACTTTTTCTAAAATATAAAAAAATATAAAATATAAAAAATATAAAAATATAAAAAATATCAAACAATTTTGTGTCATGCTTTAAGGAGATTATTAGACCCATGATGAATTAATCATGGTAAAGGTGTTTCCTTAATGCTTCAATAGTAAATGTGTGAATAGCAAACTTGTCCAATTCACAGGGAGATAGACAACTTATTCATGTCAACATGAAAGTACACAGGACTTTTTGAAACATCTGGGTCTCAAACCAGCTCACTAGGAATGTTAGATTTAGGCTCCACAGGCATATTTCCTCTTCTCGGAAATTTGGCCTTCCTATTTAGCTAAAATTTTGGAGTAAAAATTCTGATTTGTGTCTTTTTTTTTTTTTGCATTAAGGGTATGATAGACACATCTTGGCATGGTTCCCCATGATGCTCATCCCCTGGCATTCCGTCTACATAATCCCTTTTTGGAACTAGTATATGGCCTCAATCAAATAAAAGAAGACAAAAGTGATGAGCCATCTCTTCTGTGATTAGGTTAAAAAGACAGAGTTCTGTTTTGCTAGAATTCTCTCTTTGGTTTATTTTGTATGCTTATTCTGATGAAACAAGCTGCCGTACCATGAGCTGATCTACACAGTGGCCCCCACAGACCACAGAAAGGAACTGAAAGAAACCTCTGATCAACAGCTTGTAAGAAACTGAGACCCTCAAACTAACAATCTGCAAATAAACCACTCCCACTAATAGCCACTTGGATAAGTTTGTACGATCCTTCCCTAGTTGATACTTCAGATGAAACATCTGATTATGTTGTGCAAGACTGAAGCAAAGAATCCAGATAAATTGTGCCTGGATTTATGGCCCACAGCAGCTCTGATAAAACAAATGGTGTTGTAGACCACTGAATTCTGAGGTAATTTGTTATACAGAAATAGGTATGTAAGGCAAGTGGTAAAATAGTTCTATAAACTTCCTGTTATTAGGTAGCTGCTACCTTAATGGGGTAAATTGTGTAAGTATCTAGGACAGCTTTCCAGGCAGAGACAAGTGCAGATATTTCTGACTATATTAAGGAAACTGAATCTCAGGACGAAAAAGTAATTTGAACCAGATAACAGAGCACAGTGGGGAAAAACTGGCATTTGTATGCAGATTTAATAACTTTATATCCTTGTCTTTGTCTAATAGTTTCATAAAAAAATACATTAATAATAGCAAACTCATAAACAGTCCCAAAGCTTATAAAGAATTGTTTAACAGTTTAAATTTAATATTACGTGTCTCAAAAGAAAAAGTAAAGGGAAACTCAAGGCAAAACATGATGGAAAGTAGATGAAGAAAAAAGACTGAAAAGGAAAAACCAAAAATGGAAAGAAAGAAGGAACGATGACCTCCATTTTGGGCTGAAAGCAAAAGCAGAGATGGACTGTTCCACTGCTGAGGGGTTCTAGTACAATTTTATCCCTGTACAGAAATGTTCAATGAATATGTGTGTGTGTGTGTGTGTGTGTGTGTGTGTGTGCTGAAAGAGAAAGAGACAGCAAGATTCTCCTTTTCCTCCCTTTCCCCCTTTTCCTTTTTTTGTTTTAATTAAGGATTGTTGTGGTTAGTTTTACGCGTCAACCTGACTGGACTAAGTGACACCATAGCTGGTAAAACACTATTTCTGGTTATGTCTATGAGGGTATTTCTGGAAGAGATTAGGATTTGATTCAGTAGACTGAGTTAAGATATCTGCCTTCACTAATGTGGGTGGACATCATCCGATCCTTGAGGGCCCTATTGTAACAAAAAGGCAAAAGAAGGGCAAATTCTTTCTCTCTTCTTGAGCTGAGATGCCCATTTTCTCCTGTCCCCAGACTTCTGAGCTCTGGGTTCTCAACCAAACTTTCTAGGTCTCTAGACAGACTGAATTACACCTTCTTCAGCTGGTGGATGGTAGACTGTGGGGTTTCTTGGTCTCTAAAACTGAGAAAGGCAATTCCTTTTCTTTCTTTTTCTTCTTTCATCTATCTATTAATCTAATCACCTAATCTAATCTAAATATCTCTTATTGGTTGTATTTCTCTGGAGAACTCTAATACAGGTATAATTTATAAAATGTTCCTGCTATTTGGAGCCTCACAACACCTGCAACCCAGGATAGGAGAACAGGTGATACAACCTGGAATCATTTAGTTTGGTGAATTTGAATTTTTTTTTTTTTCTGTTTGTTTCTAGCCACAGAATCTCAATCTATTTGGCAACTTATATGTATGACTACTCAATAAAACTAAAAAAATGTGGAACTGTGCAAGGTGACACCAAGGAGAAGCAAGCAGACATGAAGGCCTTCCCAGCCTTTACTGTCTCCAACGGGGCTCCAAATAGCAGTGACTGAGATCCTTCATACCAGATTCTTTGGTGCTTTCTCAAAACCAAGAAGAAATTTGATTTTGTCTGTTTGTGCAGTGAACTACTCTCCTGGATGCCCTAACCTCTTTAGAAAAAAAAAAAATGCAGAGATTCTGACATTCTGAAGATTAGCTTTATTTTCCACTTGGTGCAATATGATTTAGAAAGTAGTTCTTCAGTATCTAAGCTGTCTAAAATCTCAAAGGTCATGTGAGACAGCATATTCCCTTTCCAGCCTGTGCTCTTGCTAACACATACCCTTCTCTATCCCACATACACAGCAGGAACTACTCCCTCCATGAAAAACAGGGACATAGCAGACGTCTGTCAGTCTTGGACCATGGCACATTGTTTCTGAGAGAGAAAAATTTTAAGGTGCTTGGAGTCTGAGCATGAGCCTTATGTTTACAAGATGGGCTATTGCAGTTTGGGAGGGATAGTACATTTCCCTTTCAAGTCAATGTTTGTACTTTCACCTTATCTCCTTTATGAAGAATTTTTTCCGCCTTCCATCTCCTTTATCAACCAATCATCAACAGCAACGGGGAAGAAAGGCTTGTTAATTCAGAAATTCTGACTTGCTAATAATGATCATAGTGGCGGGGGCGGGGGGGGGGGGGGCTTATTCTTTTATTTATTTATTTTTTTAAGCGATACTTGGGACTCTAAGTTTTCAAGTTTCCCTTTCCAGTCTGAAGTTGCAACATGAAAGGCTTGCGTTGATAACAAATACCTTTTCTTAAGAAAATAGTGATTTTTTTTTCTTAACCAGGAAATTATTTTCATTAGCTTTTGTGAGCTCAGGAAGGGCCCATATTTCCAAAGTCTCCCAAAGACAGTGATAGTAGAAATTCTGTATTTCAAAATTCATTTTAAAAAGTTACCAGTTGGATCTGAAGAATCAGATGCTGCAATATGGATTTAATTTTTTTGATAGCTGCTCCTAGGATTTGAATATCAGTTTCAAAATACTTTTAGAACTAGTAAATTAGCACATTAGGTGAGCTGATTCCTTTCAGCAATTTTTAAATAAGAGTAAAAAGAATCTCAGCATCTTATGGTCTGTGGCTTTGAAAAATGCTTACATTTCATTATTGTACTATTCGCTCTCCTTTGCATTTATGAATATTCTAGGAGAAACAGGGCAGAAGTTGGACTTTAAAAAAGTTGATCTCTATTTACATTCAATTTGAATAAGCTTCTATTTAAACAGAGAAAGTAGGTTTCCAATTTTAAAACACTAATGAATAAGAAAAATGAAGATAATGCTATGTTTATTCTATTTGGTGCTAATGTGGAATGCTATGGGAGGTGTTTCTTTGTCATTTTAATCCCAGGAGGCTTTTTTAAACAATCTCTGCCACCTGTATTCTGTTTGAGATATAATCATTCAATGTCTACAAACAAGTGATAACATTATTATGCATTTCTGTCCCTTTCATTCTTTACAAGAGTGACAAATATCCCTTTTCTTAGATCCAACAGCTCAGGCTGGGCACCGGTGGATTCATTACCATGCTATTAATAAGCAGAGGCCCTTTTCAAGCCCCCATCTTTTAGTTCTTCCACTGGGTTTTCCAAACAAAAGCCTCTCTGGTTGGTATGTCTTTCATTTTACCATTCTCTTTGAAAAAAAGAAACAATGGAAACGAAGTTCTAAGATTAGATTGGTGATACCGAAATGACTCCGAGCCAGCAACAATGCTGCCAACCTGAAACGGGGTGCTTACATTATTTATGAACATTAAATGTCACCAATTTCCCCTTCATCAGATAATTTCAGGAGACAGAACCATTTCTGTTAGGGCAGAGGGAGTATTTCTAAATGCGTAGCCCCTCCCAGCTCTCCCCACATCAGCCCTTCACTCTGGCTCCATGTCAACTTTACCTGTCTGGGAAGAAAACTGCTGCACCTGACCATGTTTTAAGTTTCACTACAAGTCCTGATCAGGTCTCCTGATAGGGATGTCAAGTGTATTCTATGCCAAAGGGAACCCTCTGCAATGTGAAATCATTAGAAAGTCAACTGATTTATTTCTTTTTAAAATTCTGTTTCCCATGCTCCCTTTAGAAGTCAGTTATCAGAAGGAAATTAGCAGGAGTTGAAAGGAAAAGACAACATCCCTCTGGCTCCCTCATCTATTTATTGCTTTGGTAGCTGGGAAGGAAGGACTCCAATAATGACAGGAATAAACACAACCCTTGTCACTGGGATTATCAATGTCAGGATATGAGAGCCAGCTATTCAGGAATATTTAACTGACATTTACCAGAGAGTCTGAGTCTTTTCAAAACTCCAGCTGCTAAGTAGTGATGTATACATGGATTTCATATCACACTTGCTGCTATAAGCTCATCCATCAAAGTTGAGCAATGAGACATTTAAAAAAACAAACAAACAGGTATCCTATAACAAGAATCTTTTGGGGGAAGTTTTTGTTGTCTTTTCTATCAAGCAGCCCACTCTTTGTTAGGTCTTCAGCATATGAAAGCAATCCTAGATGTCTTATAGTTTGACCTTCTGATTGTAGATCAAGTATCTGGGAACCAAAAAGGTTTTCCTAAGGCTAATGTTTTCACACTTTTGGAGACCATAAGCAAGGGTGTCAACACAGTTTGTTTCTGGCATCGCACCCTTCAAATTTAACTAGGACTTAAAATAGTAACAGTCACTCCTTCACCTGCCACACAGGAAGAAAACCATGTTTCTACCATCTAAGAACCATATACAATTTCCAAAGATATCCATCCAATGCTAGATGTTATAATACGTGTTAACTTGTAAAAACAAGCAGGTCATCTAAAAACTGACTTCTGGTAGAGAAGCTTTAGTCAACTAGAAATGGATTAGGGTAGTGAAAGAGGTAGAATTAGATTCATATGGAAGGTGCAAACATTTATTTATTTTCCTTGTATCCATGTTACAGTGTCCACTGGTTCACAAAGAGTTCATTTCATTTCAGACTGCCTTCTGGGCACTAGTTTTTTTTTAATTAATTAATTTATTTTTTGAGAGAGGGAGAGAGACAGTGCCTATGTGTGCACAAGGTAGGGCAAGGGGAGAGGGAGAGAGAGAAAATCTTAAGTGGACTCCTTGGTAAGAGTGGAGCCTGAAGCAGGGCTCGATCTCATGACCCTGAGATCATGACATGAGCCGAAACCAAGAATTGGACACTTAACCAACTGAATTACCCATGTGCCCCTAGTTTTATTATTATTATTTTTTTAATTCTCACTTCTTGGATTGTTTGTCTTGGTTTGTCTTGTATTAATCAGGATTTACCAATGGGGGGAAAAAAACATTTATACACATACATGTAAAATAACAAATGGGCTCACATCATTATGGAAGCTGACAGGTCCCATGATCTGCCACTTACAGGGTATAGATCCAGGAAAGCCAGTGGAGTAATTATAGCCTGACTTGGAAGGCCTGAGAAAAGAGGGGAGCCAATGGTGCAAATCCTCACCCAAAGGCAGGAGAAAAACCCATGTACCAGCTCCAGAAATCAGGTCAGAAGGAACAAATCCTCCCTTTCACTGGTCTTTGTTCTATTCAAACCCTGAATGTATTAGATGATGCCCACCCACATTGAGGAGGGCAACCTACTTTACTGAGTCTACCAGTTGAAATGTTAATCTTATCTAGAAACATCCTCCCAGACATACCCAGAAGTTCATTTGGGCACCCTGTGGCTCAGTCAAATTGACACATAAAAGTAACCATCACAACATTTCATCCTAGTTTTAAGACCTCTGTTAGATTCCAGGCTCCATCCCAGGGATGCAGTCCCCAGACCCTTCGGCTTCTGTGACTAGAGGAAATCCTTTAAGACCTTCCAATTATTCCAACCCTACATCATATAGGAGTTGTGACAACAATATTGTTATCATAATTATCATTAATATAATTACTGCTTACTAAGGAAAACCATCTAATCACTTTATAAAACAAATTATCTCATTTCTAACAAAAAGAAATTGTGAAACCTCACAAATACATGAAAATTAAACAACTCAGTCTTGAACTCTTGGGTCTAAGAAGAAAACAAAAGATAAATTAGAAAACATCTTGAGATAAATGTAAACAGAAACAGAAGATATCAGAACTTAGGGGATGCAGAAAAATAGTATAGTACTAGGGAAGCTTACAGTGATAAGTACTTATATTAAAAAAGAAGAAAGATTTTAAGTAAACAATGTAACTTTACACTTCAAGAAACCAGGAAAATATACTAAGTCTAAAGTTAGTAGAAGGAAGGGAATAATAAAGACTAGAGCAGAAATAAATGAAATAGAGAATAGGAAAATAACAGAAAAAAAACAGAAAAAACTAAGAGTTGGCTGTTCAAAAAGATAAATAAAATCTGGGACACCTGGGTGGCTCAGCAGTTGAGTGTCTGCCTTTGGCTCAGGTCGTCATCCTGGAGTCCCTGATGGAGTCCCACAGTGGGTTCCCTGCAGGGAGTCCACTTCTGCCTCTGCCTGTGTCTCTGCCTCTCTCTGTGTGTCTCTCATGAATCAATAAATAAAACCTTAAAAAAAAATCTACAAATCCTTAACTAGGCTAACTAAGGTAAAAGAAGACAGAAGACTCAAAAATAAACTCAGAAATTAAAGAGGAGGAATTACAACTGATACCAAGAAAAGAAAGGGGATCACAAAGACAATTATGAACAATTACATGAAAATAAATTGGACAAATTAGAAGAAATGGATCAATTCCTAGAAACATACAAGCTATCAAGACTGAATCAAGAAGAAATAGAAGACCCAAACAGACCAAAAACAAATAAGGAGACTGAATTAGTAATCAAAATTTCCCTGTAAAAAAAGGCCCAGGATCAGATGGTTTCAATAAACATTCACAGAATTAATATTAAATCTTCTTAAGGTCTTCAAAAAACCAGAATAGGAGAGAGTACTTTCAAACTCTTTTAAAGAGAGCAGCCTTACTCAGATCAACAAAATACCTGAAACAAGACAAAGACACTATAATAAAACTATAAGACAGTATCTCTGATAAACATGGATGTAAAAATTCCTACCAAAATATTAGCAAAACAAATTCAACAGAAATTTGACAGGATAACACAACACAATCAAATGGGATTTATCTTTGGGATGCAAGGATGCTTCAAAGTACACAAATTAATCCATGGGATATACTACATTAACAGAATGAAGGATAAAAATCACATGATCATCTCAATAGATGCAGCGAAAGTCCTTGAGGTAGGTAATGTTATTAAATCTATTTTTACAAATAAGTAAAGGAAACATAGATAATTAAACTGCACTTCTTTATTTAGTACATACATCAAGTACTTGTTAGAGCTAAGATTCAGCATCAGGCAATTCTAACTCTTGCACAAACAGCTTCTCTTCCTACCAAATGAGATAAATCTTTTCTAAAAAGTCATGATGCTGGAAACAGAGTATTTGATAGTTATCAATGATTAAGAAATCACTATGTCTCAGATCTCATGCAATTCTTCTTCCTATGAAGAAGCATTCCCATAAGGGGACATTTTATCTCTGAAATGTGCGAGCATTGATAAATATGTCCTCATTTCCTTTTGTAACCCACCTCGACAGCCATACGGAAAGTGAAAAAGATCTCACTTAGGAATTACACTTCGGTAACAGAGCACTGAGCCTCAGGACTATGCTGATGGTCAATGTGTTATGGACCATGCAATGCTGAGGTTTCTTTGTGAGCTTTGAGGAATTGGAAGACAGTGTCTGATTCAACCCATTTCTACTCATTAATGATAGGAGAATGATTAATGCCGCTTCCCCTAGTGCCATTAATATTTAGAAATAGATTATCTACTAAAAATATTATTTTTTCATACATTTTGAATGTCTGCTATGTTTTAGCCTTGCTGCCTATGTATTCTAGGGATGGGATAAGGGATATAATTCAGGCCTGGCCAATCCAGATACTTTGTTCATGGATGGGCAAATGTTCTAGAATTGTCAATGAGATAAATTTCTGGAAACATTTTTAAAGCTGGGGAGAAATAAAATTTGGTTTTCACTAGACCTGATGATGTGAAAAGGGTGACACTGGTGATGACTTTGCCACTCTATTTGAAAGCCTGACTACAGAGGTAAGCCAAAGTAGGAGAAAGTATATCCCCAAAATGGGTTTTGACTAGTTCAATTTTTTTAAATTTCTTGTTTAGCAGCATGAATTCAGGTTTTCTGTTATTTTTAACTAGGAAAATACTAAACTATATAATGTAATTTTCATATTGCACTTAAGAAAATTGAGGCCCAGAGATGCTGAGGAATATTTTACTTCACAACCCCTTCGCAAGAGGGGGTTCTCAGTCACATAGATACTTTTCCTCAGGATACTCAATTCATACTTTATTTGGATTATTTGCATGAGGAGAAAATTGCTTTCCCTCCTCAAATGAATAAATAAGTACTTATGATCCAATGCAAACTGTAATGGAATGCGTGAAGTGTATAACCCGTATTCCATTGACATACACATACACATAGGAAAGACAAAACAAAAATAGAGGTATGTAAACAAGGCCTATCATCATCATTTGTATTGAAACAAAGGAGGTAAAATGATGATTCTGAAGATGATAACAATGGTAAAAATATCTATGGCCATAGAACTCACACAAAAAACAGCTAAATGAAACAGAATGTTAATTTACCCCAGCTGCACTACCACCTGTATCTCTTTTCCTTTGCACAATGACAGTTATCTCTTTGATTACCTCTACTGATATGCTTCTTTCCAATTTCTTATCTTCCTTCAGTAGGACTGAAATCCACAGCTAAGGTTCTCATTAAGACTCATGCCTAGCACTCGCATCTGTTATAGAAAATCATATGAATTAGAATCAAATAGATCATGGTTTTAGCCTCTAAGTCAATCAATTATTCATTTCATCCCAAGCAGCAATGATTGCTTTCTAAAATCAGAATACCTATTGCATCCTTTATCTAAAAACTACTATTATCTAAATTTTATGATGAGTAAAATAAAAAAAAAAGAGGGAAATAGGAGAGAGAGAGAGGAGAAAGAAAGAGAAGGTAGATTTCATTATTACCAACAAAACCTCTGCCTTCATTACTACTATGGTGTTTTTAGATCTTTAGTGTCATACATCAGGTACAAATTGGTTTCATTGCTTATTAAAATTGAACGCATCTTGAGTACCTAAAAGTGTGAGCAGAGGGCTTATGTAGTGGAAACTCAGTAAATGATTACTAAAGGAATAAAGAATTTACATTTGTATACAATCTTTATAAGATTTGTATATAATAAGATTAATAGAACAAAATTCATTCATATGGCTTGGAGAACTTAGTATTGTATTAACAGAGGACAGAGAGAAGATATTTACTTAAGCCTTTTGCAAATCACTTAACCATTCATTTGTTTCCATTTATTTTCTGAAAGAGGCAGGGCAAAATTGGAGACAACAACAAGGAAAAAAAGATGTTCAAGATTCTAATCATTAAAATGTACCCAGAAGAATTGAAAGCAGAGTTTTAAAGATCTATGTGTACATCCATGTTCATAGAGGCATTATTTATAATAGCTAAAAAGTACAAGCAACCCAAGTGCCCACTGACAGATGAATGGATAAGCAAAATGTGGTCTATACGTAGAATGGAATATTGGAAGAAAATGTTGACACATGCTACAGCATGGATGAACCTTGAGAATATATACAAAATGAAATAAGCCAGTCACCAAAGATTATAACATATTTATATAGACTGATGTTTTGAAGTTGTTGTAGTCTAAGTGCTCCTCTGTACTTTAATTTAGAATCTGGAATATATGTTCCTATTAAAAATTATAAAAGTGAAAAGACGTTCAAAATCACCAGTCATCAGAGGAATGCAAAATGAAATCACAGTGAGATACCCCTTCACAACCATTAGAATGGCTATAACCTTTTAAAGGATGTATAATAATAAGAATTAGTGAGAATATGGAAAAAAATGAAATCTTCATTTATTGCTGGTGGGAATGTAAAATAGTACAACCTTTGGAAAACAGTTTGGCCTTTTCTCAAAATGTTAAGCGTAGAACTACCATATGACCCTGCAATTCCATTCCTAGGTATAAACTCAAGAGTACAAGTTTTTTAGTTTAAGTCCATACAAAACGTAAACACTTTATATATAAATGTTCATAGCAGCATTATTCATAATAGATAAAAAGTAGAAATCAGTCAAATACCCACACCTAAAGAACAAATAAACAAAATGTGCTATCTCTATACGATGGAATATTATTGAGCCATATGCAGAGAGGCTGATAAAACTTGAGAGGCTCCTAACTCTGGGAAACAAGCAAGGGGTAGTGGAAGGGGAGGTGGGTGGGGGGATGGAATCACTGGGTGATGGGCACTGAGGGGGGCACTTGACAGGGTGAGCACTGGGTGTTATAGGTTGGCAGATCAAACCCCAATAAAAATATATATATATATAAAGATTCCAGTCATTAAATTTTTAATAAATGTTTATATTAATTAAATTAAATTATTTTTTATTAAAATTATGGTAGTACCCAAATATGAATATTAGTAGTAATTTAAAGTGTTCTCCATATGTGATTTCTCTTGTTAGATTTTTATGCTCAATCTCTCAGATAAGTACAATAGATGAGGTGGTAGGAAGAGATTTGATGATTTCTATATAATCTTGTGAAAAATGTAGACATTATCTTGAGATTGAATCCTCTGATTTCAGTCTAGTATTTGTTTAATATAACTCTTGGATTCTACTTATTTACTGACACAATGAAGGAAATGTTGTTAATAGTCAAGTGAATAAGAAATTTTATACAATAGAATATCATGCAAAACTGAGAACACATACCACAAAAAAAAAAAAATTAAGAACAAATGAAACTCTCATACACATTATAGGGATGAATCTATCAAACAAAATATAAACAAAAGAAACGGAACTCAGTATGTGCAATTTCCTCTCATTTATAAAATGTTCAACAATAATCTATAGTATTATACGTCAGGTTACCTTTGGGCCTGAGGGATGCCAGGGATACCTCCTGATGGAAGAAGGTATGCAAGAAAAAAACAATTTCATACTAAAAATAAATTTAAGAGGTATAGGTGTAAAGCATTCACCTGTTCTTTGTCCAAGTAATTGATAGATATAGAAAATTGTACTTAACAAGTGTAGGATACACAGTATTTTGACGGGTGAGATAAAATGTTTACCATAGTGAATTAGGCCCTAAAGAACTGTCAATACATTCCAAGTGTTCTTTTTCTGACAAAAATTGAATCACATTATAAATTTTAAAAACATATAAACACTTTTCTTTATTTCCAAATTAAGCAACACATTTCCGAATATTCCAATATCAAACAAGAAATTTGAGCAAAATAATACTTCAAAATGATAACAATGAAGACATGATTTCAATTATTTGTGGAATACAATTAAAGTAGAGTTTTTAGGGATATTTAAGACTCTCGATATTATGATAAAGAATTAGATCAACAAATAGAACACAAGTAAATGTAACAGAAGTAAAAATAGAAAAAGTCAGCAATCCATGTACTAGTTCTTTAAAAAGATTAATAAAATGAATTAACCTCTACTGATTAAGAATGGAGGGAAAGAGAAAAAATAGAGAGAACAGATTACTGATGACAGGTTTTAAATATGATAGAGTATAAAGATAAGAAAATATAATAAATATTTCATACAATAATTGAATAGCTTGTATGAAATTAACAAGTTCCTTAAAAAGCAAAATTTACTAAAAGTGACTCAAAAAAGGAAGAGGATATTTGAATAGCTCTCTATACAATTAACATTTGGAATTAATTATTAAAAGCATGCACACTTCATATGGGGAATATAAAAAATAGTGAAAAGGATTATAGGGGAAGGGAGAGAAAATGAGCGGGAAAAATCAGAGAGGGTGACAAGCCATGAGAGACACCCAACTCAGGGAAATGAACAAGGGGAAGTGGAAGGGAAGGTGGGCGGGGAGATGGAGTGACTGGGTGATGGGCACTGAGGGGGGCACTTGACAGGGTGAGCACTGGGTGTTATGCTATATGCTGGCAAATCGAACTCCAATAGAAAAATACATTTAAAAAATGCATGCTCACAAAAATCCACTCTGAAACGATTTTACTGGCATATCAAACATTGTGTGATGCCAGATTTACACAAGATAATTTAAAAAAAAAAACAATTTTCTACTAAAACTAAATAAACAAAAAAGAAACCACAAGAAGTAGAATGCCGCCAAACTTATTTCATATAGTGGGCATAACCCTAAAATTAGCAAAGATATTTTAAGATAATAAAATCATAGAAAACCATCTCTATAATTATAGAACCACATACCCTAAAATATTAGTAATTCATATAAAATATAATATGTTATGACTGTGGGAGGCCGAATGATGGCTTCCCAAAGATGTCCACTACCAATTCCTAGAAACATGACAGAGTCACATTAAGGTGGTGGATAGAGCTAAGGTTGCTAATTATCTATCCTTAAAGTAGAGAGATTATTTTGGATTATCTGTATGAGCCCAAAGTAATCCTGTAGGTCCTTATATAAGTGGAACTGAGCGGCAGAAGAGAAAGAGGAGGAAGGGGACCTCGTGAGAGGGATGCAGGCCAATGTTGATGGCTTAACAAAAAGTCTAGGTCATGGAAAATGAAGCGAAGAAGGAAGAAGGAAGGGAGGGAAAGTAAATTAACTGATGAATGCATTAAAATCTGTGATTTGCATACTTTGAGTCCATTTCAGTTCATGGTAACATTGGCCCTTTCTTAAGCTTAATTTTTTTTTTATTGTAAAGATTAATATATCTACGCGATCCGGGTTTCTTTTTTCCTATGCTATCCAGTTTTAAGTAAACGTGAGATGACACGGATTCTGAAAATCTGACGCCTTGCCTGAACTGAAACTAAGGGAGTTATATATATCTGCACACTATACACCAGGTCAAGGGAATTTATGTGGAAATCTAATCCCCGCTAACGCCAGAGAACATCGTTGAAAGTGATGGTATAAAAAATCAGTGATAGATTGAAGAACATTGATAGAGCAGCAGAGATTATCAAAAAGTTGATTAAATATAGGAGGATATTGACATGCTCTCTATCTTCATCTATGGCAGAATTATTTTCACCATCGGTCCAGTGGGAACTAGGGGGGTAAGTGTTTTATTTCAGTCCTATTCCAGCAGCTTGTTAGAAATGCAGATTTTCAGGCTCTCCCCTGAACCTATTAAATCAGCATCTGCATTTGCACAAGACTGGAAATTTCTCAATGTATTACATCTGGAGAAAATGCTGTTTAGGGAGAGAGCCTGGTATGAGTGAAATTAGTCAAAGCTAAAGGGTTAGAATATGTATGTACAGATTTTTTTATCAGCTCTTTCAATTTGTCACCAATATATGCATTAAATTATGTCATATATTAACAATCGAACAATTACTAAACTCTGATGTATCTTTTTTTTTTTTTTTTTCCTGGAAGCTTATGTTGATGAATTAGCAGGAACTTGGTGAAGATAAAAAACAGAAACAACACATCAGTGAAATATATAAAGCCTTAAAACAAAAGTAAATAAATGCCTAACACAATAGAAGAAAAATCAAGTGAACATGGGACCTCCCTACAATAGGTTAGAATTTATCTGATCCTACTGCGAAGATCATAATGATGAAGAATATGCTTGTGATTTAAAAATAAATGATAAAAAGTAAACCTAGGGATGTGTTATCACCACAAATCAAATGAACATAAAAACTAACCATACCCATGAGGAACATTTCAGGAGTTTATCAAAGGCAAACTTTATTCTTCTGTCAGTAGGAATGCTGAGCCTTTTTACAATTTTGTTCTAGTTTGTATAATTTCCTGTTTTCTCTAACCAGATCTATTAATTATTAAATGAAAAATAGAGTTAATTTGAGGAAATGCTTTTTTTGAAAGGAAGAAACAAAAGGCTAAATTTGGGATTCCTTTTGCTAAATATGAATAAACATAGAAGCAATAAAATAGGGCAGAAGAGAGAATTCTGAGTTGTCCTAAATTCCATCTCTTACTGAAAATAGGACAACGAAACAAGAATTCTGGCTTGCCCTAAATTTCATTTCTTTCTGCTAAGTCAGCTCCAATAAAACAGAAGGTGACATTTTTTGACATGTATTTCTGATTGGCCCTCCTAGCAGAGTTGCTGCCCACCAACATGTAATTGAAATTAGCTCTTAGAGAGTCATTTCCCCCTCTCAAACTATAAATATGCAGAGGGTTATCCATGAGTGTAGCAGGGAAAAGTGGGTGGAGGGGAAGGGATACACAAACCACTCCAAAATGTCCACAGATATTTGTGACTAAGCTCTACCTTGAATAACAGAATGAAGCAAAGAAATAATTCTGTCTTCCTTTTTTATTTTATTTTTTTAAGAAAAAGACTTGCTTTCTAAACTTTGAAGAAAATCAGTGTAGGCCCTCTGTTTTTGTCTTTACTAATGAAAAAAAAATAAGTGAAATAAAGTAGAAATCTGTGTGCCTATTGTCAACAGCTTTTGCCACGCAGCATTCACTGATGAAAATAATTGATAGCAACTAAGATCAACTTATAGGAGCATGACAATCTCCTTTCAACCTTTTTCAGTCTAAATGACATCTTAATTCTGCATAATTTGGAAAAGGTATTCACATAAGATCCCTTTAGTTTGACCAACTTTGACGTGGATTGCTAAGGAACACCAAAGCAGAGGAATTTAACAAAACACACACTGAGAACACATTGTTGGAAAACACATTGTTGGAAAGACAATATACATAGGTGCTGCCGCTGCCGAAGCGAGCTATTGCATATACATATAATAGTACCCTGACCACTCCCTGTAAGCTAAAAATCTTACTTCTTTAAGAGAAGAATGACAAAGATAACACAAAATCTACATTATTCATATTTTTGCATGTATCTCTCACTGTGCTAGTAAGAATACCGCGTGTGTAAACCTATTGGGCCTTGAGTCGTATCAGATCAAAAATCTTCAATCAATTCCTTCAATTGCTCCCTAGGAAAATCTCACATGAATATGGCCCTAAACTTACTTTGCACACAAAAAATAACATAACATAAACCACGTATTTTTCCTTTTTTTCTACATAATTGGTATACATTGATTTCTAGAATTAGAAGCGTTGTAGGGTATCTGAAGAGCAATACTTCTTTGCTATATTTAGAAAGAACATGCTAAACCCCCCATCCCAAGGTAAAAATATATTTAAATTATCTGCAGCACTCCTGAGAATTTCACTGATAGGTGTGTGCCCTAAGTCTGCAGTAGGTGACTAATGTCAGCCTCCGATGACCAACTCCAGTGATTTCACCGAGAAACCCAAAACAAGACGAACCAGTAGACCAGGCAAGTGAAGGCATGCGAGCCGAATTATTGAACAATAAGTCATGAGAGAAATATAACATCCCGAGAGGGTCTAAGGTCCTTCACATGTCTGTGTGGAAATGTGTAAGCTTTGATTTTTACAATCAAACATATTATATCCTGTGGCGTGCAATTAAACCTTGGAGAAGGGCTTGGGAGTAGTCATACCCTTGCCCCTTTTTGTATATAATCTCCCATAACCTGGCAGGGTTCAGAGCAGTCCTTTCAGAGTGAAATGAAATCCTGTCTCCTGGGCTATAGCCCTAGTAAAACAACGCCTCAAGCATTTACTATCCTATTTTGAGATTGGCCTTTTTTTTTTTTTTTTTTTTTTTTCCCCCCAACAGGTGTCTTCCTTACAGGACTGCAAGATCCCAAATAGGAGGGCTGGCTTACCATTGTCATAGTTTCCCATATTACAGTGTTTGGACATTATTAGTCCCTTAACTTAGTCCCTTAACTTAATAAATTTGAATGATCGAACAGGTGGGTGTTCACGTTGAATTTACTCCTTGAAGTGTGGAGTATGAAGTAACACGTGCTGATGATCAAAAAGTTTCTCCTTTCGGAAAATGCCCTGAGCTTGTGCGCTCAGATCTTTGGGTTCATTTCTGAACCCGGAAGCCCAGGCGTTAGTTTACATCAAGCAGGTCTGGACAGCAGAGAGGCCAGCCAGTCACCTCAATCAGTGTCAGAAACAAGTTATCGTAAAGGGCTGGACTAACAGAGGTGGTGTCAGAGGCTGATGGCCCTTACGGGAAGAGCAAGGGAAATTACTCCAAAAAAATGAATTTCATTTCTTTAGGACACATTTTAAATCGCTAAATTCCAAAAGTGTGTGACACTTTCCTGAATGTCTTTCTGCCCCAAGTAATAGGTAGAGGGTGGGGAAGGGTTTCAAATGAGGTCATTGTCCGGTACTTGCAATTTTGCGCAAACTTTGGTCCAAGATGCTGGAGATATTTCAAGGTGGAATTACCCAGATTTTTGTTCTTTATCTTTCTCATAATCTGTCTTCTCCTTATAGAGGTAATAAAGTGAGAGGTGTTTGGATCACTTTCTACTCCTTAAAAGGTTGTCATAAATGAAAAGCAAGAGTCTTCACCCTCAGAAGATTCGGTCTGATCTCATTTCATTTGAAGGGTTCTCTCTCCTACAGGCTTACCCAGACTTCTGCTCCACAGAGCTGGGCTGTGGGGCCTCTGTCCTGAGAGAGGCAGTTACTTGCCTGTCTTCACTTAATGACTCTCATAAAAACCTCTGAATCGGAGCAAATGGTCTATGTTCCTCCACTGCCCTAGTCCGTTGAGCACTTGTGAGGGGCTCATCGATTACTGTGGGAACATTTGCTAAGGGTCTGTGGCTTGGGTTCTGAGCAAAACACTTCTCCAAGGAGTTTTGTTTCTCTTTGTTTTCACATTTAAAATGGCATCGCAAATGCTTCAGATATGATCTTGCCTTTGAAAGAGAATTCTCTCAAGTTGTGTCTAATATTTCACTACGTGGCTTTCAGAAGCTTCAGACCCTGCGTCTTTAGACATCTTTTGTGCATCTTTGCAGGTTCCGGCCTTGTAATACCGAGAGGAAGGTAGGTCTGCTATTTTTGTGATGGGAATACACACTCAGGCTTGTTCATTAAGGACAAAGGATTAAGGACACACAGGACATGAGTGCCTCTGACTGAGTTCCTGCTCAGACGCCAGCCGGGAATCTGGTACTCATTTAGGTTGTGATTCATTGGCCACCGGGGCCTGTCGCACACAGAGACGACACCATGGAAGAGCTCAGAGGAACTGCAGAAGGCCAGAAATCTGCACATTCGTGCTTAGATGAGCAGAGTAAACGCATCTTCTTCAACCTTTGTGACCAAGCTCTTTTCCTTTCTTGTGCCTCCAACCCACTGTGTTGCCGGGTGTAGAAAAGGATCGAATTTTAACTTGCTAATTGAAAGTACTCCAGTGACTTCTGATTTCAAAATGTGTTTTTCCAGTAGCTCACTTTCTTATGGGTAAGTTTTCTTCTCCTTTCTCATGTTGTTTCTGAAGATAACGTCTGGACGTGTAAATGCTGGAGAGCTCCGGTGATGTTTAAAAGGGTATTTGGAGGCAATGCAGAAATTAACCTGGAGCACAATAGGAAAAAAAAAAAAAAAAAAAGAAGAAAAAAGCTCTGTAGCTGAGCTTGGCTGGGATAGTCTCTGTTAGTGACCATCATACCGGTATCGTTAGTAATAGTGACCAGAGCCAGTCATAGAGACTACGGTCTGTGGTAGAGCAGTTATTTTGTGTTAGGCCTGACATTCTGAAATCTAGTATATTTATTATTTCATTTAGTTTATTCTTTCATTCGGACAGCATCCGAGCACTTGGCACCAGCTCGCCCCTGTTCTAGGCTCTAGGAGATCTGGCACTGAACAAAACTGACCAATCTCCGCTGCTACAAAATCTACATGTTTGTGTCACTGGTTCATGATCCACCCGTGAGGGGTGTTAAATGATTTTTTATTTTATAGGTGGTGAAACAAGTCCTTCAAAAATAGTGACTTACTCAAAGTCAAATAAAAAGTTAGTGGAAAATCCATAATCAGAATCCGAGCCGCCTAACAACCATCTTAAGTATCTCTTACAGGGGTTGGCTACAGTCTATGAACCAAATTTGTCCACTGCCTGTTTTGGTAAATGACGTTTTGTTAGAACATGGCTTTTGCCCTACAGTAAGAGTTGAGTAGTCGCAGTAGAGGCCAAAAGGTTCACCAAGCCTAAAATATCTACATCCATCCCTTTACAGGAGATACTTGCCAACCTCTGTTTTATTATATAGGTATCTCTACTCCTGACAATGTTTCGAGAAGGCGAATCCTGACAACGTAGGTTTGTAGCCATAGCCATTTACCACCTGTGTCGCCTTGAAAAAGTCAATTAACCTCACTGAGATTCAATTCCCTTATCCATAAATTGGAGATAATAAGTAGTGCATTGTTAGTAGTAAAAATTAAAGTGGCTAATGTAAAACACAGAGTGGATAAAAGCAGGGAGGGTGGTTATTAACATTTCCAGCTGAATAGCTGCTCTGTGAGCTCTCGTCTGTGGATGGGAAGGTGTAGGGTGAGCTTCTGTTTCTTCTGTTTCTCTGCCTTAACCAATGGCTTCCCAGGAGTTTGGCACATGATTCTCTAATGTGAAGGTTACATATGGCGCTCAGGGGCAAGCGCAATGAGTCTGGGCTTTCGAGGCACCTCAGCTCAGCAAGAGACATCTTTTCTTATAAATTTGTGAATCACTGCTAAGAGACTTCCAAGTTGTGGGATTGACTTAATGAGAAAAGAGGAACAAGGACCAATTACATTCACATTAAGTGGACAACATTACCCTTGATAAGACTGCTGGCACCGAAACCCCCCCCCTCCCTCAGGTGTAGTCTTAGAAGCACAGAACGGATTGATTCGTTAAATATGGATTTGGTTTTGCCTCTGAAATCAGCTATTTCCTGAGATTATTCCATGGTTATCGAGGACTAAATTCCAATTTTTAGTGGAATTGTTAAGCTGGCACAGAGACTAGGAGAAGTTACAAGAGAGGTTGGCTTTTAGCTTCCATGAAATATAAGCAAACTCCACAAAAGTATCTGGAAATTCTCAGTGGGCCCCACAGGCCATTTATATTCTTAGAATTGAAAGAAGCAAGGCCACAGACTGCTGCAGTTTGGTGCAATTCCGTCTCAAGCATCATAACAATCAAACTAGCGGATACTTCCCCGGTGCTTTCTATGTACCATTGTCCATTCTGAGGAATAAATGGGTTATTAACTGTATCCTATTTAATACTCAGCCATCTCAAGATATGGGCATCACAGATCATGAAATGGGATCATTGAAGGTTAACCAGATTGTAGTGAACTGCATAGTTACTGAAACACAGATGTGGAACCGAGACACACACCCAGCAGGTCTTCCTGTTTACAGACACCCACCTTGGTGACTACGTCTACCCCATTCCCAAAGTTCTAGATATGCTTGTTGAGGGTGTCTCTGTGAAGCCTTCTCTGACAATACTAAGATTCTTACTTCACTCCTATTTTTATCCAAACAACCTGACATTATGCCTAATGATTCTTTCATCCACTTGAAGTAAGTGGACACAGAGTTAGCCGGGATCGCCCTATCAAACGCACAAGCACACAAAAGCAGAAGCAAAACGAGACACTTCCTCTTGAGGTCACCTTTGGTTTACTGGCGTCCTTCTTTCCATTAGTCACCTTCTGTTGTAATAAAATATTCACCAAAGCTGTAATCTGCATAAAATTCCTAGTGTTTGCTCAGGCTGTTATTGGGATTTGAATGATGGCCAATATTTATCGTGCATTACCCATATTATAGGCACATGGCAAAAAGGTTTTCTATGCAATATCTCATTTAACCTTCAAAACAATCCTGTGAGTTAGATCATTTCCACTTTCCAAGCAAAGAAAGAGACTCAGAGAGATTAAATAATCTGATAAGATCTATATCACCTCTAAAAGTGCAGTTAGTATTCACACTAAAACCCACGTAATTTCAACATCTATCTTCTTTTAAACATTTACTTCTCTATAGTTCACCATGAGAGTCTATTTTTTTCATTAGCTGCTTAAGGACACTCCATCTTACTCTAATATGCTCTGAAAGATGCTGCTAATCACTTATTTGTAAGGAAATGTCTCGTCTCGATCTGTGTGCCTTTCCCGTTTGCTCTTTGCCTTCATTCTGAGCCTGCCCTCACCGTTAGCTAGCCCCCTGCGTCTCCATCTCTTTGGATCATTCTGTCCAGATGCAATAAATTGGAACCTTTTCATTTAGCTCCAAGGGGGAAATATTAATCTCCTCAATAAGTCTGTACTTTAAAAAGTCTCCTGAATCAGACTCAAATAAACACTTCCTGTGAAACACCATTTACTGTCCATCCTAGCTGTTTTTATGCAAGATTTTTCATTTTTAACTTTTCTTATGTTGAGTGGTTCCTTAAGCAAATTTTCCTCAGAGTGAAGAAGCATTGAAAGATGCTCACACTTGGTTGCCCACCAATGTCTGGGAAGGACTGTTTTCAAGTGAAGAGAGTAAGGAATAGAAGCAGTTCAAAGATGGCAAAATTGGTGTGGCGTCCTTGTTCTGGATACACAGGTTGGAATCAAAAGGATCTGGTTTTGGATCAAGCTATCTTAACTAGGGGCCATGTGGTCTTAGAGAATTATTCACTATTTCCCTCTGAGTCCTAATTCTATGATCTGGGAAAAGATCCTCCACACATTTCCACCAAGTTGCTGATCCAGGCTGTCCTTGTTGAATGGCAACTCTGGGCCACGGTTCCTGTGAAGGTTGATTGGAGCTACTGGTATGAGGCAAGGCTTGTGGTTGGGGTTTAATACGAGAATCACCTAAGCTAAAAAAAAGGGTTAAATGCCATCCGCCAATCTTGTGGGGGTCTGGGGAATTCGATCCAGCCTTCCATATTAGTTCATTTATTTTAGAGGAAATTTTCCGAGTTTAAGAATTCTCATGGATTCTTTTAGAGCCAATGCAAGGTTAGGGAGCCAAGGCAAATTAGGGAGCCGAGGAGATTTTCTGAGAATAGAAATATAATATCAGGTCCCATAAAACCCTAGCAGACCTTATGTAAAAGTTAAATGCCACAAGGCATAATATATCCATCACAGCTAGTTAAACCTGTAACAAATTGCTTTAATGGTAGGTTAGAATGCAAACAGTCAGAAACTGCTAGAAAAAATATCAAGTGTCTGGTAACAAAATGAAAAGGCTAATCAACTGGGAATGGGTAAAATGTTCCACGAGAGAAACAGGCTGCTAATTAAGATGCGGAAAGTATATTTTTAACTCTCATTGTGATTTTCACACAAAACGATGCCATGATACCAGCATTGCCTTAGGGAGAACTGATGTCCGCTCATGTATCCTTCCAAGGCAATCTTTGGGGAGGCTACTGTGTTCAATCCATTTTCAGGAAGTTGCTTTTAGATCAGCACAGAAAACCTATGTTTTGAAAGGTCTTAATTTCAACTACTTCTTGACTTCCTCTGCATTTACTCCAGGTAATCATAAAAATCAGAACAAGCATGGCTCTTAGACCCCTTTGGGTCGAAGCTTTTATTTGACAATAAAAAACAAACAAAAAACAAAACAAAAGGCTCTAGCAAGTTAACTGACACACAGCCTGTCCAGAAGGAGAATCTAGAAAAGCTGTGAATATGTAAGACAATGTACTATTATTTCTTGAATATATATATTATAATGCAAGCACAGGGCTAGGTGTGGTGAACATCTTGCCATATAACACTATGAATAGATGTTGCTAACTTCATTTAAGAGAGGATGGAGTTAAAGCTTGGGAAATTGAAGTGACTTTCCTTAATAATAAATAATTTATCTGTAGTTCAAACATAGATGCTTGACCTCCAAACTCATTTTTTTTTAATTCTACAAGTTGCCCTCCTATTAACACTTATTAAAAAAAAATAAAAAAGAAAACAGAACAACAAAGTCCATGTCATGAGTACAATAGTCTTTAGGAAGTTCTGTATCGAAAACTATCAGAAACAAATATACTGATGCTTGTTTTTCTCCTTATTCGCTAATTCTTTTGATATAGACATGCAGCCTAAGATATAACAACTTTATAACTCACAAGAAGAAAAACACTGCTTAGACACATTTTTTTTTTTTCATTAAGGAGAAACAACTTGTACGTATTAAGAAAACTTAACCCTCATTTCAGCAACCTGATTGATGATGTCTGGAAATACAGTTTACTATACCTTACCAAGTTACTGGAAGCTTTCCTCTATTACCCAGGACACTAGAAAAAAAAAAAAAAAGTTGTGCTGTTCCATATTTATTCAGTCATGATTAATATAGTGTTGAATAATAATTTTTAATTTCCATTTCTTGAATATATTTATTAATTTACCTCCTGCCAATGCATGGCTCTGGTTGCCGCTCTTTAGAATTTATTCCTGTTCTTCCTAAGTATCATTTGCATAATGGAATGACGAGGTCCATTCACTAACAGTTGGTTGTGGGGTGTTGGACAGAGCGGCTGGGTTGTAATTAGTGGCATCTGGCCTCTGGTTTCATTAGCATGCAAATGGAACTATTAGAGGCCATGACAGCCTGGTGGTTTCACAACACTCACTATAATGCATATCTGCTTTTTAAGTATATTACTGGGATCACTTTTTATAAAAGAATAAAATACGTATGTGTGAATGAATGTGACTATCTTTGCATTTTGGAATCCTAAGGAATTTTCCATTAAAAAAACAAGAGCAAAAGCAAAAACGGGGACTATAATATAGCAGTCTCAACCTCTTCTTTCCATTTTCTATTACATTTAAAAACTGTAATCCAAGCTCTTGTTTCTGCCTGGCCTGCTTCCATTTCCCCAGTGAAATCCTGACTCATCTCCTTGTCTCTGTTTTCCCTAAAGTACCCAGGTTCATTTTTATAAAATGTGGCTCATGGTTTTTTCTCATTCCAAGACCTTACTCAAGAAATAACAAGGTTCTCTATTTCCTGTCGCACTGTGCCTAGACTCTTCCCCATGGAGGAATCTTTATGATTCTAATATTACTTGGGACCATTGATGATGATGATGATGATAGGCGGATTATAACTAGAGCAAAACCTTGTTGGAGATGTATCGAGTCAAAAGATTGTTTTATCATCATTTCATATCCTCAGCAATTCAACAAATTAGAACTACTAAAATCTTTAGTCTCAGATTGAAAAGAAAAGACAAACAGAAGAAAAAGAAGAAAAAAAAAAGTAAGGCTCAGAAAGGTCCCGTAACTTCGCTAAAGCCATTCAGTATGTGTGATAGCCAGGATTGGAATTCAAGCCTCTCTGACAGTGCAATCCCATTTTCTCAGCCACTTGCTTCTACCACTTCCCACAATACATGGAAATTTGATCTGGAAGGCAATGCTGAGTTTTGAGAATTCCCCCAAACAATAGAATTTTATCAGTATGAAAACATCCGAAGACTCATGATTTGTAAAATTTGCCGCAGTGACAATACTGAACGTTGTACTTATTTGTAACTGGGTATTTATTTGATTTTTGCATGTCAGAGTGATTTTACTCCTTGTCATCTCATGGATTGAGATCACTATTTTCCAAACAGTAAAGTGTACAATCTCTGTTTCATGGATTATTTATGGGTGTTATATGACAATGGTATTTTTTGGTCTATTGAGTTTGGAAAAACGTGGGTTCAACTACATTAGCAAGCTTTCCCTAGAGCAGAATTTCTAAAAGCCTTTTAATATGTTAATGTAAATATACCCATCTTCAAGGAGGCTGGGAAAGTATCTTTTATTTTTTACCTTGACTGTGTGAAGTTCTATTTGCCAGCAAGGACAAAATTACAGGAGTTGTGGGTTAAGGACTGTTGGGTGAGCGATACCTTGTTTTTAGTATATCCATATGACCCTGGACAATAAATTAAAATTGAGTTTTATATTTCTCAGTGGCCTTTGGGATGACTTCTTGAATCGCACATGTTATTTACACTTCGATTCATGGAAGTCACTGAAATTCAGGAGAATGAAACCTATTTCCAATTGTCATTGTAAAATTTAAGGAAGATACTCCAATTGTCATTGTAAAGTTTAAGGAAGATACCTTTTTTTTCACATTTTTTCCAGTAAACATTTATTAATTGATGAGAAGAAGTATTTCTACAACACTTGAGACTCCGCTCAAATGCCATGTCCACTCAGAAAACTTCTCTAGACTTTCCAGCTCTTATTCCACCCCACAGATCTCAAGACTTGTGTGGGTCTCTCATAACAAGCACGTCATGGTCTTCAACCCTACATCTCCCCCCAGCTCCACAGGGCCCACCGTGGGGCCCCGAGATGAAGAATCCAGTCCAGGAAGTGGACATGCAGAACAAAAAGAGTACACTCACCTAGTTTAAAAACACTCAAGATGCTTTGCCCTGAATTTTAAGCAGCACATGTGACTTGGTCCATTCTGGTTTCAACTTCAAAGGCATCAGGCCGGTCCTGTGGGTTAGCAGCTAACATATCTTTCAAGAGCTGCTTGATCCCCTCAGACATGGAAGTCCTGCGTTTCTGGGGGATATGCAACTCCATCTTTGGGTTTTCTAGCAGCGCCTCACCAACAGGGATGATTTCGGTCCCCTGTTTGATATAGGTCCCCAGGAGCTCCTTCTTGGTCTCAGAGTCAATAAAAGTAATTTTTTTCTATCATTGCCCAGATGATAATGCCCAGGGCAAAGATGTCGGCCTTGGCTGTGTAGTGTCCCTCCCAGACTTCAGGGCCATATAGAAGTCTGAGCCGCAGGATCAGAAGATACTGCAGTATCCTTTTGCAGTATCAAAAGGTTGAGACTGTTTTATACCTCAGTAAAAACACTAACGAAGGTTTGTTTAACTTCAATACGAATCAATTTCTAGAACTTCATGTGTTCTTTGTCTTATCTAATATAACTAATTTTTAAAATGCAATAGTCTGGTTGGCAAGGGAAACAAAAAACACGACCATCATCCTTAATAATCATCAGTAATCCGCAGTGAATTAATAACAGTGGCCTCTGTCTGTTGCTATCAATTACACACATTATTAATGGATTGACAAAAATCTGCAAAGGCATAGATTGTTAACAGGAATTGACACCTCGGTTATTGCTAGTGTCAGACATTAATTTTGGAGAGCATAACCATGCCACGTTAAAATGCGTGCTATGATGGTTTATGGTGTGGGCTAGAAGACCCTTTCTGGAAAGTGGGTTGGGATGTAGTTTCAGGGAAACATAAGCAAGTGTCTGAGAGAGGAGGTGGAAAGGAGCCTTTTCCCGTAAAATGATTACTGACCCATGCCAGTATGTGTCCTATAAAGCAAAGAGTTGGAGTTGTCAATCTGAACCTTTCTGTTTGTCAAATAAAATCTAGAACAAACTGAGTATTTTAGTTATTAGAAATAATTTATTTGTAAAAAAAAAGAAATATTTCTTCATTTAATTCTCAGAGTAAAGTTTTGGGGAAATTGAAGATGAGGAAATTGAGTCAGGTAGTTTAAATTATTCATGTTAAGTTACATTTGGTGGGTAAAAGAGCTGCGAGTTGAACACACCCTTCAGGAGTGCAGATATTTTTCACTACACCATATTATCTCCCTAGAACTCCTAAGGTTTGGGAGGAATAGCTGTTGATAAGGGGTGACAGAAGGGATGATAATGGAAATCCTGAAATTTCCATTATCATCAAAAGAAATGGCTTAGCCCCAGCCTTCCTAGCGCCCCCTGGGTGCTTACTGCAAGGCTGACTTCAGTGTATGTATTAGGAGGCCAATTCCATTTCCCTTCCCAGGGTGGTCAATGGTACTGGCTCCATAGTCACATTATATTTTTAATCTGCAGTTCTGGCTTGCTAACCGTGTTGTGATTGCAACCAGCACTGTCGACGAGCTGGCCTGTGGTGACTCTACCCTTACCAGCTGTGGCTGGATTCTTGCTTTGTCCTCAAATTCCACTGCTATCGGGATCTGTTTGGAGCTGGATGTTGCCCTGAATTTCATACTAGGTTGAATTCATAGATGCAACAAGGTGAGAACATATCTTTCTCTCATGAAGATTTGGGAACACTTCCAAAATCATAAATCCTCCTTCATAAATATCTCAAAAGACATAATTTTTCATCCCCAGTGAGTAACAAAATAACATAAAGCATCAGTGGTTGTGAAATATTTATTTTACACTGAAAAGATGAAAATGCACCCCAAATCCTTATTCTGTATATAACTGGGCAGGGCTGGGAGTACACCAGATTCCTGAGCTTCTCAGGTATCATTTTCTCATCTCTGACCTATTTCAACTAACTCCTTGACTATGATTCTTGGATCTTTGCATACTTTTGTCACAATTTGTCTACTTTATTTTTATTTATTTATTTATTTTTTTTTACAAAATCTCTATGTGGAGCATTATTATCTGGTTTTTATGAGTGTAAAATTCCTATGCATGACACTGGCACATTGTATTGTTTCAGGCATGGTGCTATGTGTGCATTACCCCTTCGATTTTTTTTTTTAACTCATCTATTAGTCTGTCAGGCCTGCCATGATAAACATCAGAGACTGGGTTGCTTAAGCTGCAGAAATTTACTGTCTCATAGTTCTGGAAGCTGGAAGCCCAAGACTGAAGTGTTGGCAGGTTTGGTTTCTCCCAAGGATTCTCTTCTTGGCTTTTCAGATGGCTATATTTTTGCTGTATCTTCGAATGGTCTTTTCTCTATGCACATCTATGTCTGGTATCCATGCCTCTTGGGACAAGCCCATTATTTACATTGGATTAGTATCTTACCCATATGCTCTCATGTAATCTTAATTACCTCTTTAAAGACATAATTTTCCAAATTTTCACATTGGAGGTTAAAACTTCACCATATAAAATCAGGGGTGCAGGCAGGGCATACAATTTAGTCTAAAACATCACCCAAAAACAAGGATAGAGTTTATCATAGTTTATCCTCATCTTAGAGATGAGGAAACTGAGGTTTGGACAGACTCTCTAGCCGAATTAGAAGCTAGATCCTTAGCTGTACTATGTTGAACTGGAAAACCAAGTACAAAGACTGTGTGAGAATCTGTGCATCAGGATCAGCTATAGGGGCATAACACCTTCGTCATCAGAACAATGGGTTAAGGGCCAAGTTGAATTTGCCAAGGCAGTGATAGAGGTACAGTAGGAGTCAGGGTGAGCAACTACAAGGGCTAAAATCCCACCTATATGGAACTATAGTCATGACTTTTTTAGAACAGATATTTACTAAGCACGTATTGTGTATCGGGCAGTGAGCTAAGTGCATGGATGTACTTGTACACACACACACACACACACACAACAGAAAGTGACAGAAAACTCCTATTATTATTCTCATTTCCCTGATGAGGTTCACAGACATTTAGCAACTTGCCAAAGAACATAGTCAGAGGACCAGTGTTGACCCACTATTTAGCTTTTAGTTCACAAATCTTGACTCATTAAACAAAGCTACATCTTGAGCTTGAAGCCTCCACACACCATTCCCAATTGCCTCTCTTTCAGGAACCTCACCATGTGAGGAAGCCTGTCACGGGCCCCTCTCTGAGCCTGAGATGAGCTTCTTAAATGAAGCAGACAATAGAGCTAACATAAGTTTTTTCTGTAACATATCTCTCTTTGCACACATAGTTTCATGGGTAAAGTTATCATCCACTCATCAGAAACACAATAATTTGCATTATTTGGAGAAAAGGCATTTGGAGCCTTTTCTACCAAATACTATTCCAGCATCCCATCAGAGACATAACAGTGATCATTTCTTATATACTTTAGTATTCTGAGGTATTTACTGGTCCAGTGTTACCAATCTTTACATTTATGTATATATGCATTCCACAACTTTTAAGACCAACTTCATTTGGTTTTGTCCATCCCACTGGATATAAAAAGATACACTAGGATGGAGATTATAGTGATAACCAAAAAACCCATATATTTATTAAGCGCTAGAAACTAAGATAACCATTGTAATTGTGTGTGTGTGATTACACTTAATCCTGAGAATTCTATGAATAGATACAATTATTACTCTTATTTTACAGAAGAAACTGTGCTTTACAATGATTTATCACTCACATTTTCCATAAGCAAGTGGTATGACAGTATTATGATTAAAGTTCTATGGCTTTATAGACTGAGATAGATGATGATGATAGATAGATAGATAGATAGATAGATGATAGATAGATAGATAGATGATAGATGATAGATAGAATTCTGCATACATTATTTCCCTCTGGAAAATGTCTTATGAAACTGAAGTATTTCTCAATGATTTCCTTAAAAAATAGCACCTTATTATGTGCTTCAATATAATTTTTATCATTCTGAAATTTTTAGACTTTACTACAATAAAGGTAGAGGAAATATTTCTATTTCACAAGAGTGTAAACTCTCATCTCTATGGCTTTTATAACCTAACTCAAGAAATTACTTTTATTATTTTTCCTTCGATTTAGAAGGTATTCGCTATTACTAAATATC
This sequence comes from Canis aureus, assembly GCF_053574225.1. Lineage (NCBI taxonomy): Eukaryota > Metazoa > Chordata > Mammalia > Carnivora > Canidae > Canis > Canis aureus. The sequence goes on from NC_135613.1 coordinate 3,359,540, forward strand.
AGTAAGAATCAGTAAACATTGACAATGTAGGCATCTATAATATAAAACTAATAATTACAGAATGTGTTTAATAAGTGTACTGTTAATATAGTGGCTTACTATATACTAACTTCAGTGCTAAACACTTTATATGACTTAACTCATTTAATTTTTATACTAATTCAATAAGTAAAAACAATAAGCATTCTCATTTTATAGATGAGGAAATTAAAGTGCAGAGAAATTAAGGAATTTATCCCAGTGGTCTGGTTAGAGATTAGAATTGGCCCTAGATCCAAACATCAGCACTCATGTTGTTAAGCACTGAACTATATACCAACCCTCAGTGGTGGGGGTATTGAAGTTATAAGATAATGATCAGAATTTTTTTTTTTACTTTATTTTTTAACTCTTGTGAAATTATTTACAGTGATGGTTCTGATTAGTGGTATCCCTGATTAGTTATGATTCTTAAGCTCTTACTACTATTGACTTTGGCCATAAACTGAATTTGGGCTAGTTTTCTTTCTTTGTCTAACATGATGCTATGGAAGCAATAGGATTTCTGAGGACTTGAGTACTTTACTCTTTTTCTGGAAATGTTGTTAGTGTTGTGATAATGACCCAAGGATATTCTAATGGATAATGAGATGATATAGAGAAGGTCCCAAGTATAGAAGCTAAGGCCATCTTAGATCAGACCTTCTCTTAAGCTGATGAGACGATGCAGATCATATTAGCAACCCACATCTGACAATTAACACATGAGTGTGCCCTACTGGGGAAAGAAGAACCGTTCTGCTGACTTTTAGCTTGGGAGCAATAAGTGTGGCATGTTTCAAAAGCTTTTCAGTGATTGTAGTTTAGGTAATTGGGTTGAGTAAGATTAATAGATGATTCACAAAATTTTAAGAGAGTTTCCTTAATAGAAAAGAACGTAGATGGATGAAAGGATATTGAGACAATTGCAACATTCGGAAGTCCTCTGGGATTCCAAATTTGTATGAAGAGAAAGAAAATTTTCCAATTGTTACTACAGATTATTTCTTAGGCAGATTCCAAAGAGAGTAATGAAAAAGGAAGGATATCTCAGAGGACAGAGCCAAGGACAAAAAGAGTGGGTCTAAGAGCCATGTTGAACAATATACAAGAGATCTAGTCCTATGGCGATGAGCCTAGGGAAAATGCTCCACTCTTAATGTGTGTGTTTTGGGGTGAGGGCTGATGGGCACATTTGACCAGTGTGTTTTCAGAATTGGTATGGATTAATGATGTTATATGTCTCCCATTCCCTCTTCTCATTTGTAGGATACTATGCATTATGATTATCCTGCCCGTGTGTTACTACCATGCACTGGGTGTGTATGAGGCAGATAAATTGCCTTTTTAATTCATAGATTCCTGGATCAAAAGAACTCGCCTCCAAGGAGCTACATCGAGACCTGATATCATAAGGTTTTGTAATGCACCCTGTTATTGGAATTATATGAGACATCTGTGAAAGGGTAAATGGATTTTGTACATCAAAGAAATATGAATACTTTGGGCCAAAGATCAGATCATTATGAACTGATTGCACTGATGGGCCAAAAAAAACAATTTTCGTATTTCAATATCCTGTTCCCTGAAAAATTCTAGTTTTCATTCACTCGGACTCTTGGCTGGCCTTGTGTTATCACTTTTGAGCCTAAACCTGGAGAGATTTGCAATACTCTGCTTGCTTTCTTTTAGAATTGGGCTGACTTGCTTTTGGTGTATTGCCTCCACAATAAAAATAAAGCCAACTCAGTCAGCGGGAAGCTGAAGGACTTGAAAGAGAACTGAGGGACTCCGGTTACCAGAGGGTCATCCGTTAGGTGGCCTTGAGTCATCAATCCAGACCTGATCACCAATGTATGAGGTTAATTTAGCCAAGACTTGAAGACCGCATAGTTGAACATCCTAAAGAGCTGATGCACAGAATTTTAAGCTTGACAAATTGTTATTATTTTAAGTACTCCATATTTTGAGGTGGTTTATTCCATGGCAATAGCAACTGATTCAACCCTATGGCTTTTTATCATATGGCTTCAGTTTTTTTTCATCTGTATTTTGTGGGTAAAATCACTTTAGGTTATAATCATGTTAATAAATTAACATTTAAAACATATAGAACATAGTAGGATCCCAATAAATATGTTTTCCCCGACAAATATTTTAAGTGAATTTAAAAATAGTATTCAACAAACATTTTTTTCAAAAATTGCATTGTAAATGTTATGTAGTGAGGGTAATTGTGAAGTTTTTCTCCACTCCCCTACATTGGAAAACAAGAAAATGCCTTAGGGTTCTTTCAAAATATATTATTCTGCCTCTGTAATGGGTACCTGTGGGACTGATTGAAGAACAATGCCATATTAGGAGTCATAGCGGTTTGAGGAAAGACGGGAAACATTTTCTATTGAGATAAAGATAAAAGAGTCTTTTCTTAGAGAAAGGTAGTAGCTAAGTGCTTTGTAAAAATAACAAAGCAGAATCATTAGTCTAAAAAAAAATAGCACTGCCAGAAATTATATATTATACCTTTTAAAGGAAAGTAAGAAGTCAAAGTCATTGTACCAACCTCATGATGCACTTTTTTTCTAGATAGGTTTACACTAATAATGCTGTAATTTGTGCCAGCTTACTCTTTTTTAGAGAATATCATTCTTTTTTTTTTTTTTTTTTTTGTATTCAGGTAATGTAATATGTCAAGGACTATAGATTAAGCCTTAACTTGGTCTTATTTTGGACGAAAGGCATTAATCCTACACTAGGTACAGGTGGCATGAGATATAATATGAGAAAAAAAAAGGGCTTACATTTTTACCCACGGTGAAAAATAGAATACAGAGGAACCAGGAGTTATTGGGAATCCTACACAATTCTGTATTGTTGCTGAATAGTATAAAGGAGGGCTGGAGTGGTGGAGCTTTGGCGGAGATCCAGGATGAGGAATTAAGACAATTGTAGTAATGAATTGGGATATAATGTCTCAGATATTACTCCTATTATAAAAGTAATTTAACTACATTATTCTCAGTTTTCTCATTTGTACCATGGTGAGAGGCAAAGTAAATGATTTCTAAGGTCACTAAAATTCAAAATCTCAAATATAACTCCCCTTTCTTCTATACAAACCCTCTCATGTATATTCTCCTATTTCACAGGTTAATATAGGAGAGTCCAGGTCAAGGATACAGCGAGGAATCTTATGGAAAATAGTGTCCACAGGTTCAAGAGAGTCTGGAGACATAGAGTAACATGAACTTCTAACCTTGCTTATATGCTTTGAATCAATTGTTGTTCTTTTATTCCTCCAATCTTTGGCCAAGCACAGATTATAACATATAGCAGTAAGTTTACAAGCATTTCTTAAGGGAATAGTGAATAAACCCAATGTCTTTTGAAAGATCCATTAGCAATAAACTCCTAGAGTGTGACTTGTATGCGGGAGAATAAAATAATATGGCATGGGTACAGGGAGAAGAATCTGAAGGACCTGCTATGAGGTGTTAGGAAAACTTCACAGAAACAGGCCATGTGAGGAGGCTATTAAAAGGTAAATAAAAGTATGAAGTCCAGAGGAAAAAAAGAAAAACCTCAAGAGGAAGGGAACTCTGGTAGTTGATTTACAATACGGGGTCTTATTGTTTGAGATCTCTAGACTGGTGGCTAATTCAGAGATGTGGTCAATAAAATGTTTGTTAAACTCAGCTGGATTGAAAGACCTTCCCAGATTATCAGGAATGTATGGAAGTTGGAATCTCCATTCCGACAATGTTCTACAAACTGACTGCATGATTTTGCCTCACCTTTATTTCTCTTCAGGTTGAGATATTAATGGTGTGATCTGAATGCTGTAAAGGACATTCCATGAATATTGTGTATACTAGTTGGCCTGTTTGGAGAAATGTCTGTATGTTCTGCAGTGCATGTATGGATATTTATGGGTGCATGTTTGAATATTATGAAGCCAATTTCTGAATTTTTTGCTGATTTAATGGCCATGTCTCCAAGATCCCTACTCCCAAACCAAGCAGACATTACAGTTCCTTATAGCATGGAGACTGTGGTGGTGTGACACCAGTCTTTGGGATATTACAAATGTGATTTCAAATTCCCCCTGAGTTTAAGTGAGTCTCAGCAGAATAAATGACAGTAGCTGCAGATTACATATGCAAATTGAATTTTAAAACTAACTCTTAAATGAGAACGGTTCTGTGGCTCAGTAGGTAAGCTTGGCATGGTCAGTTGGCAAAGCCTGGGACGCCTTGGGGGCTCAGTAGTTGAGCCTCTGCCTTCGGCTCAGGTCGTGATCCTGGGATCAAGTCCCACGTCAGGCTCTCTGCACGGAGCCTGCTTCTCCCCCTGCCTGTGTCTCTGCCTCTCTCTCTCTCTCTCATGAATGAATAAATAAAATCTTTTTAAAAAAAGGTTATCAAAGCCTATCATAAACCAATAGATATCATGTATCTTTTTTCTTCCTTTTTTCCCCTAATTGATACTTCATCCCATTCGATCTGACAGTCCCTTCAGTACTGAAGAAAAACAGATATAAAGAAGCCCATGTCAATGGAATAGCATGCCGCTCAAAATGTTTAAATATATACAACTCCTAAATTTCAGATTCATCAGGAATTTCTTGGGAGACTTTAATATAATCCCCTTAGATGTTTGCTCAAAGAACAGAAACAGTCCATTAGGGCCACTCCAACTGTTCCAGAATCAGGAGTTTCTTAAAACCCAACAGCTCTTCCCATTTCCTCCGTCCTGACAAAACTAAAAATTACCATCCTTGTTGCTGTTCTGATCCCCGAGGCAAATGAAATACCCTTTTGCCCTGCCCACACTTTCACTATAAAAGCTAGCAAACGATATGGAATTTTAATGCTACTGTCTCATAGAAAGTTTAATGACAGTGATTACAATAGCTTGGAGTCTTATTTAGAACTGGCTATATGGCTCTGACCATTGGAAACCATAATAATATTTGTTTCATCTATTCCACCGGGCTGTCGTAAGGTTTATGGAGATAATGGATATAAAATTGTTTGGTATAATGCAATTTAGATACAAGGAGTTGTTATGCATATATGTATTAATTCTGTATTTATACCTCCTTTCCAAAAATGATTTTATGTAGCTAATACATATTCATTAGAAAAGAAAGCATTCTATTTAAATCAAAACATAAAAGGGCAAACTTTAAAAATATTTTATTTTGCTTTCTAGCCTTCTGGTCCTCTATGTGTTGAGAAAATAGCCATAAGAAGACTTGACCTAACCTCTAAGAATTTTGTTTATATTTAGAGCTTTTTTTTTTTTTTTTGAATTGAATGTCCAGGAACAGGTACATATTATAATTTAATAAATATATTTCCTCACTAATTATTTACTTTAGCATTTGTTCCTGGTGGATCTAGAGAGGAAGATACATGAGAATTATTCCCCAGCAATAAGGTATCATTAAATGATAATTAACAGCTTTTTAGGAAAAATTTCATGCTTTTGGTAGTGGGATCCAAGGGTCTCCCACCACTTCTACTTCTCAGTACAAATCTCTCAGGATTATCAGACCAAATCAAACAGTTTTCCATGGGCCCGAATTCCCTACCACAATCCCAAGTCTATTGTAAGACATGTTACATTTCTTCGGCCCTGAATGTCTTTTCTGATTCCCTGAATAAGGAAGGTGTTAGGAGTCAGCCTCACAACCTCCTCTTTCGAAGGTCATCATCACTTAAAAGGATTTGTTAGGGAAACAGAAGAGGATAGATATTAAGCTATGGCATAAACTGTATGAATGTAAGCAGTTTTACCTCCGTTTCCCAGCCCTTGATGGGGATGAATGACCATTCAATCTACGATGAGGGCATGTCTGCAAAGGTGGAGGGAATTTGCTCCTGTTCCTCTGAGGTGATGCTAACGCCAATGGCTTTCTGAGGAAGAAATTCCCTGTCTGCTCAACAAAGTGACAACAGCTGCTAGCACCCTAGCTGTCACCTGCCAGCATGAGCCGGACAGCTTTCCATCATTTGCAACCCATCATCCGATGATCAGCTGCGATTGCTGCGGCTTCATTAAACCCACTGTCAACAAAATCTTGAACACATCTTTTGAATTTAGGACTTTCTCTGAGCCAGCCACTCTAATTACAGAAGTGGTCATTTGCACTTGAGCACCAACAGCTCTGCATTGCTGGGGTGGGGGGACACTTAATTCAGTGTTGCACCGTTGAGGGAAGCCAGCAGGCCTCCTCTTTTGTCACACTTTGCCTTCAAAAGATATTTTTCCCCAAAAAACACTAGAGTGAAAAGAGTGAGGGATGTGTGAAACTCCTGATCCTTAAATCTAACACCCCTGTTCCTCTTCCCCACTCTGCTATCCTCATGAATTTTTTTTTTTTTTCATGAATTTTCAAAGATCCTCTGGGTCTTTTTCATGGGAAGATACGAACAAAGGGAGGCCTGCCATGATTAGATTATCTTTACTTGTAACACCCAAAAGGTCATTTAGTCTTTTATCTCTGAAACAACTAACCTTCTTTGGAAATAAATGAAATATGTCCCTTTGCTACTGTCTTGTTTCAAAAATAGGAAAAGGTGGAACAATAGGTACACTATGCAGTGCGTTTCTGAAACAGAACTTGTATCAATTGGTAATTCAGAAAATCGGTGGGTTGCAGACAAGACACAAGAATCCTCCGTTGAGCTGTCGGCAACAACAGAAGTGTCATTTGAGTTTACTCTTTAATCAAACTTTTAACAATCTATACCGGGTCTGTGCAGAATTGAGTACTTGTGGGCCGAGTCATATAGTCCAATGTCTCCTATTTCCACAAGATCTAAGATGCTTTTTCATGCTCATTTTTCACAGGTGGAGTTCAAGCAGAGAGAGAGGTTAAGCTGTACAACCAAGGTCACACTGGAAGTGAATAGTAGAAATATGTTTTCATCCCTTTCTTTGGACTCAGTGCTCCTGTTGCTTACAAATAATGATATGACTGTTACCATTTTTCACCAAGCCATCCCTACACCCTTACCTGGTAACAACTACACCATTTTTGGCTAGTCGGAGAAGTCCCTTACCCCCAGGAAAGGCAAGACTCTTTCCTGCACTAGGAATTAAATCTTAATCAATACGAATGAGATAATTTCAGTCCCTAATTGTTGATGGTTACTCTAGGGATAAGCAAATAAAGGGAATTATATGTAAATCAGTTGGAGGACTCCCTTCCCCCCTTCCCTGAAGTAAAACACAGAGTCCTTATGGTGGTATGATGGTGCTTAAACCTGTAATAACGATCAATGTCTATGAGGTAACCGACAGAAGCATGAAAACGGCCTGGGGTCCTTAGATACAATTATGAGCTAACATAACAAACCTGGAACCACCTACCTACAGACTTCTTGTTAAGTGAATTAAGTCTTTATAACTAAAGCCACTACATTCTCTTTTGTGCAACTGAAACACTACTAACAGGTAGATGAGGTCAGAGTATACGTCAGAAGTAGAGGAGCTTGCATGCTCACGTAGGAAGTGGGGGTAATTAAGATGTGAATAAAAAGAGAGGGTTACTTAAGTCCATATACTGAAGGGCAAATAGAGTAGATGTCCTTCTGAGTCACAATTAGGAACACGTTTGAACAGAAGCAATAGGTTCAGCGCTGGTTCAGGCCAGTTGGAGGTCCATGAGATGATCGGACTGGGGAAGCCGTCGTATGTAGCTCAGATCATAATGATGTTAGAGCTGAACTTGTTCCAGAAATTTGGTATGAACCAAACTAGTGGAAACAATACCACATTCTAGCTTCTAGCCCCAGAAAGCTTATATATGGGACAGAACTGGCAAAGTAGCCCATTGTATAAATCTGGCCTATTGCCGGTTTTTTTTTTTTTTTTTTACAAAGATCTATTAAAACACAGACGTGCCCACTTGTTGGTATATAACATATGTCAATGGAAGAGTTGAGCAGTTGAGAGAGTCCTATGATCCACAAAAACCAAAGTAACGTGCTTCTGGATCTTTACAGGAAAAGTTTCCCGATCCCTAGGGTCTCGAGTATCCTATGAGGATTTCAGAGTTTGAGGACACAGAGAGTCCTTACATATACAGAATATATGGAGAGGTGGGAGAAAAGGACCAAGAAATACTGGATACCCCTTGCAGACGTTTGAGTGGGGAAAATAAATAGCTGCTACCCCACAACATCACAAAAAATGCTTGTGGGGACTAACACACCAGGAAATGCTGTGTTCGTGTGACTGAATAAAAGAACAGACAAATTCATCGCTCTGCTAGTATATTTTACAGAGGGAACTTTTGATATGTTTACCATCTGACTACCCATTGGTCTTTGGTATTTAGGCAGGCAGACCAAATAAACTAATGCACACGCAGAATTGCCCAAGATGAAAATGTGTAGTGCATAGACAGGTACGGGCTTTGGGTCTGGAAGTGGAGGAAAGGGAGAGAGTGCTGACATGCAATGCTTTAGCTTTCTATTTTATCTCGTAGATTGCTTTCGGCCCCGAGCCTGACTGATGTTTTACCATTAGCCACCAATATGATTGCACACGCTTTGGATCGAAAATTGCATTTCCAAAACTAAGCATCATCAAAAATTCAACAAAGGAAGAGATGGCTCATGACAATCCAAGTGCCTCTACACAGGCAGAAAAATAAACATTTCATTTTTATAAAACTTGCTTTGAAAGCTGAAATTCACATAATGAATTCATAAAGAGACTTTGCTATGATAGGAATAATTTGGCCCTAAAATATGAGCTGCTTTTATTCAGGTAATAATTGCCTGGCAGTATTGAAGGATATGCCCCCCTTCTTTCTGCCAGTGCTTATAATCTTGCCAAGAAGTAGACAGCCTCATGCAGGATGCTCAGGGCTGAAATTCCTCCCTAAGATGTCTCAGCCAGGAGACATCTTGGCCAACGCCAGAACGGTGTCTCTTCAAGAACAACTGCGGGCAGGAGTAGAATCTTCACCTGTACTACTTGCACCATCATTTAAACCCAGTAATTCAAACAATGACTTAAAAGGAAAGCAGGATCCCAATAAGAGCTTAATTTTTAGGGTAAAACCTAAATTCAGGGCAATCTTTATGGAAGAGTTCTTGTGGTTATCCCTTCTGTTTGGACTTCCTGATTTTTGCTTCTATTGTGGTCTGGATTATGCTGCCCTTATCTCCTTAAGTGAGTCTATCTTCATTGACCTCTCCGAGTCCCAGTGAACCCTGCACTCTTGTACTTAATGCCCTCTCCCTGGTCCAAATCAATATTTATACTATTGGTTAATGTTTTTTCTCTCCTAAGATGAGGGGACAATTCTTTTTCATCTGTCCCCAGTGTCCATTGCCATGCCTGGAATTGTCAGTTGAAGAACAATTTAATAAAGAATACCAAAGGAATATTATGATAAGCTATTTTCCTCAATTCAAGGCCAATCTTTGTCTGAGATGAAGGCTCATTCCTGACCTTCAAAGCAAAATGACAGTAAATATAGTCATGGGGCTTTGTGGAGAACGATGACCTGGACTAGCGTGGGTCCTAGTTTGAGATCTCTCATTAACTACCCATGTGATTTTGTACAAAAACATATAACTTCTCTGTTTCTTTATCATTCACGGTTTAAACAAAAAGAGAAAAGAATAATGAATGAAACTGTATAATGTCTATGATGCGTTCTTATATTTGATCTTCTATAAAACTATAAATGTTTATTTGTGACAAAAGTAAATTTTCTTCTCCTTCCTCTAGAAATCACTTTTTTTTTCAAATAGGCCGCCATGCTTACTCTGATGTAATGCAGACCTATGACCTGAATGATATATATTATCCAGGTTATCCAGAAGAGAAAGGTTTAATAGAATGTTGTTATCATTGCAAACTTATGTTTCTACATTGAAAGTGCAGTGCCCAAAGATGTGACATTTAAAAATATGTATGTGTGTGTAAATACATGCATAAATATGCATATATACACATGTTATATATATATACACCCTATATATGATACTTCATAAAAATCTAAATGCTAATTACTATGCAAAATAGGTGTTATTTGAATTGTGTTTTATTAAATCTGTAAATTAGATGTAGACTCATTTTCTTTTTAGAGGAACAGATGAAAAACATAGATCTGATACTCTCCCACCATTAACACAATTGAATGGCCTTAATTTCTCAATAGGATCATTCAATATTCATTTTTTAATTTCTGCATTTACACATAATATCTCTCTGGAGGCCTCTAACAGATTCTACTGCTGCAGTTTTAATGAGAACTATCAAAGGTTACTATGAGATGATGATCTATACTTAATTCATAGATTTCCCCAGACATTTATGTAATTCAGTGCTGTTTAGATTCTTTTTTAGTTTTATTGTCTTGAAACATTTATCCCAATTTTAACTGCATCTTTAATCATTATTAGCATAACCCTTTCATTCTTAAAGTTAGTATTTTGAGAATTAATATGGAAAAATCACAGCCTCTTTAGGGAATATAATAACTTTGCTTGTGAGAAAACACTGAAAAATCATCTATGTCCATGTGACATTTCAAGATGTTTTATCAAGTATTTTTATTTAATCAAGGAAAATTACTTATTTCTCTAAAATTCTATAGATTATGATATATTATGTTTACATAAATGCATTGATTAGAAGAAAACATATTAAAGGCCCAGTTAGAGGTAACTGTACACACTTACTGATTGTGCAGAGTGTGTGGGGGCCAAAAAAACATTGACATGAGAGGTAAAATCAGAATGAAAACCTGAACCAAAATCTGAATTATGATTTTTTAGATGAGTTTTGTGATCATGATGAACTGGTTTTGCCTTATTAGAAAAGAAAAACTTTGTCATCTGTAATCGTATTATAAACTCACATTCAATGAAGTTCAAGTCAAATAGTGGTCACAGACTCAAGGAATTTTTATTGCTATTGTCGCTGTTATTATGGTAGGCATTTAAGTGAATCATACCACATATATTCAAATGAAATAAAGTTTAGAGTAATTTACTTTTATTAGAATCTTATTTAGGATAAGATTTTAAATTTAGTGAAACTGTAGACTTCAGTATTACTGGTCTGTCCAAGAGGAAACTTCTTAGACCAAATCCTAGCATCCTTATTAAATGCCCCCTTATTCTTCAGGTGGTCACTCTCTGAGCTTCAGAATAAACCCTGAAATGGAAGCAAGGCCACGTGCAATTATTGTCCCTTGGACAGATATGGAGATTGAGTCTCAAACAGATTTAGAAAAGCATCACTGGCCATTCTCCTTTATGTAGAATGAGCATGAAGATGTGATTTACGTGGAGAAGAATGGAGAAAGTAAAGTGAAGGTATGTGTGGGAGAAGAACAGAGTCTTTTTGTCTCCTAAGATCAATAATTCAAGCTTTCCTTTTCTTTACCTGTACATTTTGTGAACCTCATCTTTCGTGCTATCTTCTTTCCATGATTCATGTCTACCTAAATTCTTCAGTCTTCTGTTTAGATTGACTTCTTGTGACACAGCCTGTGTCGACTGGGAAGTCTTAAGTATAAGAAGCTTCTGTATTTTTTTTTTTTCCCCTCACAGTTCTTTCCTAGATCTTTGGTCTATTTATATTTTATATATTTTTTCTTTAAATTTCACTTCTTGGAGCACCTGGGTGGCTGGGTGGGTCCAACTCTTGTTTTTTGGCTCAGGTCATGATTTCAGGGTGCTGAGATCGAGTTGGGCTCTGTGCTGAGTGTGGAGCATGCTTAATATTCCCTCTCCTTCTCCCTCTGCCCCTGCCCACTCATGCTGTCTCTCTCTGCCTCTCTAAATTAAAAATAATAATAATAATTTCTTCTTTATCAGTGTCTTTAAAAAAAAAAGTGAAAAAAATTTCCAGGTCTAGTTATCTTATTTTTCTTAGCTAGCTTATTTAGCTAGCTTGCCTTAGAGAAGTCATTTTCCTTTTTCATCCAAAACATGATAGGCTTCCAAAAGATGATCTCCAGATTATCCTTTGACCCAGATAATCTGAACTTTTTATAAATTAAATCCCAAGTATACAACTCTTAAACTTTACAAAGCCATTTTGATGTTCCAAACACATAAAAAAGTAAATATGATCTTTAAGTTTCTCATAAGCTCTACCTTGTTTAAAACAACTCCCTTCCAGGAAGCTTACTAGCAACCACTTTCTACTTAATACCTCGATGACTTTGAGCATTCTAAATGCACTTTTACTTGCTGAACTGACTTGGAAGATGAATCCATGAAACAGTCAGAGGATATTTAAAGCAGGACTATCAACCACCGGTCTCTTAAATTCAATGTGCTTTTATCAAGATGTCTTCACTTCTGGCCTGGACATAGTCAATAGCACAATTTTAGGGAGAAAATAGAACTCTCCTTCATACCTCTTACAATGAAGCTATATTACACCAGGACCATGGTACTGACAATCTAAATCTCCTATCAGTAAAAAGGCTATAGAACTGCCACCCCACTGAAGTCTCCCTACATATTCCCTGCAATCGTCCCTGTATTGTTCTAAATCTCTGTTAGCTCAGTCACCACTAGTTTCACAGCCTCTTTCCACATCTGTACATCCCCTATCTTGTTTTGCTCTACCCTGTTTTCTATACCCCAAATCTTTGCCAGTCATTCTAGATGTCACAGCATATTATCAGCAAAGCTCCCTATGTTTGCAACATCGTCTATGCAAGTTTTCTCTGTGTCCTTGCTTTAACTCAAATTTGGATATCTCTGCCCACTTACAATTTCTCAAATGAAAACTATTTGCATCCTGTACTGCAATGTTTGCAGGCATGACATCTATGCTTCTGCTTCCTCATAGAAGTTTCCAGAACTTTTCTCTTCCTGCTTACATAAACAAAACTTGGTTTCTTTGAATCACAAGCTATTTTACATATAATTTTTTTATTGCTGACTTCCAGTGACTTCTAGTTACTCCTCTTATTCACTAAAAATCTGAACCACGGGGTCACTGTTTTTCTACTGTAATGAAAAAAATGAATAGGAGTGTTCTAGACTAACATAACAGGTGTGTGCACTTCAGGCAGATGGTGAAAGGAAATCAGAGGCATTGTGGAGGACAGAATAGGACAAGCCAGACAAACCGTTAGCAAATTAGTATGACTGAAGTTCATGCGGGTACTTAAAAGTGAATGATGGGAGACAGGGCTGAGGTCACAGACAAAAGACCATGCAATGGAAGTTTCCTATTCCCTGTTAAAGATTTTTGACTTCACTGCCTAGGCATAGAGCAAACCATGAGAGAGATGACATATCAGAAGAAGAGCTCTTATATTTCTACCTCACTGTTTGAAAATCAGTTATGACTTTGATTTTCTCCTAGATACACAGATGTGTTTGAAATGACCCACAAATTCTGATGCTGTATCATTCTAATGTCACCTACCTTTCAGACTTCAAGTTCTCATTTTTATTTGGGAGTAGGGTCTTAGAGGAATTCTTTACTTTTAAAAAAGTACTCATATTCACTTTTAGCTTTGAAATCCTGAAATATCCATGGATATTGTGCTTGGGGATAACATATTTTGGTGACAGTGACTCCTGGAATGTAGATGATTGGAACACTGAGGGTAAGTATTTAGTCTGGAACCGTGATAATTTACACCAAATCTTAAGATACCTTTTTATCTTCTTGACTTATTCCATCAATAAAATCACTAGTGCCTGATAGATTTTTTAAAATTATATTTGAAATACTTGACTCCATTTGTTATAATTTCAGGTTATACTTTATCCTGTCTCATGCTAGATGTCTGATTAGTAGTTATTATGGCATAACCAGGCACGAAACTACTCGGTGGCTGACTACAGTAACTATTTATTAACTCACATTCTGCAGATCAACTAGCCAGTTCTTTGGCTTGAGGCAGTATGAATTATTACCAGTAAGTCTCAATGCACCACACATATGAATGGTTATCTTGGGATAAGTCTAACTGGCTTTTCTGATATTGGCTAAACACTCTCCATCCAAAAATGACAACTGGGCTCTGACTTAATCTCTCATCCTCCAGAAAGTTTGGTCAAGGGCTTGTTCTCATGGCACCGTGGCAATAAAAGAGGACCGGGACAAGTTTGTAGGGTCTCATGAAGTCAACTAGCATGATACTGTATCTGCCACACGATTTTGAACTAATCAAGACATAAAAATCCCAGATTCAAATGGTGGGAAAAATAGACATTCATTCTTGATGGGAGAAACAGCAAGCTCACATTATAAAGGGACTTGACTATAGAAAGTAAGATAAGTGTAGCTATTTTTGCAAACAATCTATCACAGAGGTTATTTTTTTTTAAAAGAAACACAGATATGGCTTTACATCTATTATAGGTATCTAGTATAACAAATTGGATTTATAGTCTTTTTTAATATATCACTTTTTCTCAACTGATGACAATAGCAATAATGTTTTGCAGACTCTGAGCACCTCATAAAGAATAAAGTTATACTGACTCTTTATTTCTTGCTCCCTGCAGGCAATGAGATAGACCCTGTTTTCTTCTCATAATTATAATGCAATTTACTGAGATTGTTTTCTATCCCAAACCTTCCCACTCTTTAAACATGGTCAGATGCCAATTAATTATCTTAATCTTCTCTTTCCCTTTACATCAAACTGAGTTCTAAATTGACATCCTTTCTAGCTGGATGGTTGGAGCTATTCCCTCAGAAAATAAGGCTCGGGTTAATCTAAGTCACTTGAATGCTCTTTTCTCCAATAATCCAGATGGCTTTATTCTGTATTCCTTTGGTAAAATGGAGATTTTCTTACTGGCTATGAAGGGACAGTGATATTAAGATCAGTTCATTCTGAGTTTTATAGGTTTTATGTGATAATTATGCTTCTATCTATTAGTGTTCCTAGCCAACCAGATCTGTCTCCCTGAAGTTATAAAGTCAGTTGAACAAAGAACCTTGTAACCACATTCATCTAGAGAACCTACCCCTTTTAATGATTATTTGCTCAAGTAGAGTTTAAAAGAGAGGTTTTAACTGATGACATAACATAATTTATCTATATCAAAACCTCTCTAACAGATGCAACAGAGAGCCATGACTTTTTTTCTAAAGAACCAAAAGGAAACTTTGGTTTCCATATGCAGCTTTCATCTAGAGAGACTTATTAAAAACTGAAATTTTTTTTTTCATTTCTAAGATCAGGCAAAATTAGAAGAATTAGTGATCTGATGATTAAGCATGATGTTCTTTAATTGGCAGTCACAAAATAACTCAACTCCAAATTAATATGTAAAATATTTAGCAACTATAAAATAAAGAGAATCAGAAAGTTCACTAGGACACTTTCTTTCTGATGGAACCTGATGGATCTCTTGGCATATGGGAGGACATTAGGGAGTTTATTGGGAATACTGATTTATCCATTGTCACCATTGACATCTACTGAGGATATACTAAGGAGTAGGAATTGAGCCATGATTCAAAAATAGAAGTTCCCTCACCTTGGGAAGATTAACTTCTGGCAGTGGTTTAGGAGATGCAGAAAAACAAATGGATGTGAAAATCCAACTGATGATCAGTGCTATAGAATAAATGGAGCAAGGCAAAGTTTATAGCTTTTACACAGCCTTAGACGGGGTGGCCCAAGAAAGTTTTTCTAAAGATGACAGTTGACTACTAGAGGTCTAAAGGAAGTGAGGCCACATAGATAACGGGAAACATTTCCTGAAATATTGTATTTAATTCTAAATGTGATCTTAAGTTTTTAACGCATCAGAGACAGCAGAGCAGGAACTCAGACAGACTTGAAGTAGGATCTGTGGTCTCAAACCAACCCTCTTTCTCTCATAATGGCAGATAAGCAACATTTCTGTAAACCTCTGTATCAGTTATTGGCTGTAGAGCAACCGATATCCAAACTTAAGGGGTTAAAACAACTATGCATTTAACCTAATAAGGCTGTGCATTGCTGGATAGCTCTTCTGAGGGCAGCAGGGCTCTCTAGGTCAGCTGGGGGTCAAATGTGTGGTCTTATTGGTCATGACTGGACTCTCAGATTTGTGGAACTGCAGCAAAGAGAACTGAATTCCCAGTGTCTAGTAGTTGACCCGGACTTATTTAAAGAGCAGAGGTAAAGGTAAGAGAGACGGAGAGTCGGAGACAGAGGGAGAGAAAATGAATGAATGAATGAATGAATGAATGAAAGCAATCAAGGATACTTGAGACTCATACCTTTTCCGTCTCACTTCCACTGATTCTAATGACAAAACACCTCATAAGGCCAGATATCGGAGGTAGAGAAATGGGCACTCATTTGATGGGGGCAACCTGTCAAGCCAGATAGCAAAAGCAAGTGGATCCAGCCATTTTTTTTGATGATTACAGCCATTTTTTCCCCCTAATAAACTACCACAACATTGTTTTTTCAGTTTGTTTGTTCAAATAGGGACAATAATATATCTGCCTCTTGGAGTTCCGACTTAAATTATATGACTTAATAATTAGTTCGTAATTTTTTTCAAAGCAAAACAAAATTAAACAGAGTACATTTGTTTACTCTCAGTTATTGTTTTAGAAGATCACTTTGGTATATGTACAGAATTCCCTTAAGTGGAACTAGTTATGCAATTACTGCCATAATTAAAAGCTCACTGGATTAAGGAAATAGTGGCATATTTACAAAAGCTTTTTCACATTTGTTTATTTAAACAGAAACAGGAGGTTAATACTAAGAGAGTTTATCATGTGCAAACAAAGAATCAGCGGACATCTCATATAAGGTTCTCAACACCTTAGAAATAATTACTAACATTTATTGATTTTAATATATTTCAACAGTATTTATATTTATTTAATGCCTCTAAATTTCTAGGCATGGTGAATGAACCGGCCATAAAGTTTTGAGCAGACTTAGCTGAGTGATCATGGAGTTTACATCTTGGCCTTTCAGGTAACTCTTGATGTTAATTAAGCTTTTTCATGAATATCATCTTGCTTGATCCTCATACTAACCATGTAATATATCATTATTAATATTTCCATTAAAGGAAACTATAGTTCTGGGAGACCTAATCCACTTCATCTTTTGTTACGTTCTTTTGCCTCTTAAAGCTGGTAAATCTTATGAATTTACATATATTATATGTTATATGTTATATTGTATATTTAAATTTGTTGAATATATACTGATATTCATGAAACATACACATATCACTTTTGTTGAAAGGGCCATCATTTACAGAGCCTGGGATCAGCTGTAAATGAAACAAGTGGCAGGGTTTGTGTAAAATACAGTCAGTGACTCTTAAATTTCTATGTCCCTTGAGTGGAACTAGAACTTCAGTCCTTACCTCCCCTGCATCAGACACAAAAAGGCTATTTTATTTTCATTCACAGGAGTTGTGTGATAAGTCCTGGGAAATAGTCCAGCATCTTTGTTTTTCCTTTTTTTTTTTTTTTTTTTTTTTTTTTTTAGCTATCATGAAAAAGGGGGGAAGTGTAGATTTTGAGTCATTTTGTAATCTTACTCAGATGTTTTGAGACTTTGGGTGAATTACTCAGAAATCCTGTTTCCTATATAAAAGCCAGAGAAACTCATTCACTTTGAAAATGGTTATTGCATTAGATCCTGCCAGAGACCACCCAAAGCTCTCCAATTAGAAGGATTTCTTTTCATCACTATTTCAGAACCCACCCTCATTCTCAGTGGGACCACTATCATGAAACTTTCTTTTTTTTTTTTTAAGATTTTATTTATTCATGAGAGACATAGAGAGAGGCAGAGACACAGGCAGAGGGAGAAGCAGGCTCCATGCAGGGAGCCCGATGTGGGATTTGATCCGGGTCTCCAGGATTAGGCCTTGGGCTGAAGGCAGGCGCTAAACCACTGAGGCACCCGGGCTGCCCAACTTTCTGATCACATTAACATACCTTCCCAGCCACTTATTAATCAAAGTCATGATTTTTCTTACCCCTCCAGCTGATACCAGGCAATACCATATGAAACTATAAGTGTGAACTTAGATAAAAGTGTCAGTGTAACCCTCATGGGTAACATGAAAGTCTAGGCTACCAATTTTTATAGCTCACTTATGCCTTCTGGAGCTATTCAAGCCCAAATGCAAATTTATTACTTTCATCTAATGATGGATTTCTGCTGGGCCTACTGTTATGACTGGATGGTAAAAAACAGCACCCAGCTCAAGGAAGAGACTCTAGCTGCATGGTCTCCAGATGTCCCGATAAGCCTCCCCCCTTTTTATAAGATTTTATTTATTTATGAGAGAGAGAGAGAGAGAGAGAGAGAGGCAGAGACACAGGCAGAGGGAGAAGCAGGCCCCATGCAGGAAGCCAGATGTGGGATTCGATCCTGGGACTCCAGGATCACACTCTGGGTCGAAGGTGGCGCTAAACTACTGAGCCACCTGGGCTGCCCCTGATAAGACTCTTGATCTCTACTTGGAGGTGCTTTTGAATGGCATATAGTTATCTGCTTCAAATGACATGGCCTCTATACTAGGTGCTGCAATAAAATGAACCGTGTTCCCTCAAAATTTGTATGCTGAAGCCCAAAGCTTCATTGTAACTGTATTTGTAGATAATGCCTTTAAGGGAGATCATTAAGTTTAAATGAGGTCATAAGGACAGGGTCTTAATCTAGTAGGTCTGCCATTCTTATAAGAAGAGAAGGAAGCATCAGGGATATCTCTCTCTCTTTTCCTGTTTACAGAAAAAAGGCCATGTGAGGACACATCAAAGGAAGACCATGGACAAGCCAGGAAGAGAGGCTTCACCAGAAGCCAACCCTGCTTACACCTTGATTTTGGACTTCCAGCCATCCAGTCGATGCTATTTTATTATGGCAGTAGACCAGATTAACACAGGTTTATTTCATGTAACTGACCTATGAAAGCCTCCCAAGAACTACTCAGAGTGTGCTTTCCTACAACATACACAATCCAGAAGTTCTGACTTAGTGGTGTGGTGAGATGACCTTGAGACAAGACAATTGGGCACCATAATGGAGAGGACATCCTGTGGTCATAGTGTGCCATCCTACACAGTGCCATGCACAATTTACACCAGTGGCCATTAAATGGTACTGAGTGCCCAGTAGTTATGGGCCCATGAACTAAGAAGTGGAAGTAGGAAATATGCTGCCCATTATCACTTCTAGTAACTCAGTTTAGTAATCTGTTCTTCTTGTCCTGACAACGTTAGTTTCTGTGGGTCTAGAAGCCCTGGTCCCCCAAAGAAGATAAATACAGAATGTCATCAAACTTAAAACTATATAGCGATCTGGTTATTTTAGACTCCTCAAGCCAGTAAACCCAAAGGCAAGGGAAATAGTTATCAACTGGTGGGTGTAAGTGATCCTGATTATTTCAATGAGGTAGGATTGTGACTATTTTATAGCAGGTCCAACCATAGCAGCAGAGGCTATAAACTTACCCAGAAATTATAACTATTGAAAAATCATGGAGAAACTGAGGGAATGGGGCAATTGAATCTGATAAGCGAGTGAATCTGAGATACACCAGGTACGAATTATAAGCAGATGCCGTGGGAGTCCTACCTAGGTCTCCTTGACTGGCCCAGAGCACATGTCTCACTTAAGGTGCATGATGGCTGCTATTAGCTCATGAATGTGTTCTTCTCTGGAGACCTGGCTCAAATGGTCAAAGCTTTCTATCTCGGGAGGCTATGCCCCATCCTCAGTAGTAGGCTGCATCCATTACTAAGTGATACAGGGTGTATATGGTGAAACAATTCTGTGGTACTCCCCATGAGTACCATGCTCCAGAGCTCCAGAGCTCCCCATGACACCATTGGCTTCTTCTTAGAGCCAAGACTTCAACTAAACCCACATCTCTGTTGCCGATCTCCCTTGTCTCTTCTGCTTCATTCACCTCCTTACAGCTTTTCCTGAGACAATTCCATTAAAACAATAACTTGTACAAGAATGTCTATCCAAAAAAAAAAAAAATGTCTCAGGCTCTGCCTCTAAGGAACTTGACCTAAGATAGATTGTAGGGAGTAATGTGTGTGGAAGTATCTCTCACAACGTAGAGCTTTTATGCCAATTTACCTATGGGTCCTTTGGCACTGCAACTGTGATTGCAGTTTGTGAGTTTTAGGAACAAAAAAAAAAAAAAATTAAGAGCAGTACTCCTCTACCCATGGTGAGAATGTAAGGCGATATTTGAATAAAAATAATACAAGTCTGGGCTAAAATGCTTCCCTCTGAGTCAGTTTAAAAATTCTCATAGAGTTATCGTTCTTTAGAGGGTTCAAGCTAGAAGTGACTGGTGCAAATCTTCCTACTTTCGCACGTAAGTTTGTGGTCTGAACACTTTATGGAGGAAGCAGTAAATACATTCAGATTTGGACACATAGTTAATCAAATTCAGCTGGACTGCAGTTTAGCTGAACATACTGCTGTGCCCAATTCTCATGGCATCGGGTGTGCCCTACAATGGACTCAAATCAAATCCTATTCTATACGTCATTTTGTAAACTATGAAGGTACACGTTTGGTTGAAACTGCACCAACAGTGTGCAAGATTCCCTCTCTTGTTTTACACTGACTTCTAACAAGATTCCTGAATTTTCAAGAGGAAATGAAGGTAGGTTCTAGGCCAGATCTATCTTTTTCCATTGCACCATTTTACCTTGCAAAGAGGGGCCAACTACCATCGTTCTTGGGATCTGCACCTGGCTAGGCAAGGTTTTTGTCTGATGTCTAGATTTGGGAGAAGGGGTGGGATTGCGATTATTTTCTGTCTTTCCTGTTTTGAATCTCACATTCTTACTTTGAAAAACTTTTTTTTTTCCTGAGTTGTTCCTTTTGAATAATAATATCCATAACAAAACAATAACCACAACCCCTAGGAATCCCTTTTCTATTCCAGACCTGAATAAAGTATATTGTACCCATTTTCTCACTCAATGTTCACACAGTGCTTTCAGCTGCTGGTTATCATTGCTTATGGATGAGGAAACCATCTCTTGGAGTGGTGAAGCTAACTGCACCAGTTATAGAGTTAGTATATGTGTTAGTGAGATTGGATCCTACACAATTTGACATCAGAGTCTTTCTTTAAACCATTCACCAGCTTGAATCTCCCTGGTTATTCCTAAAATATCTCAAAATAACTCTTAAATTGTAGTCCTTCCAAATCCCAGAACCTGTAAAGATTTTCCGTTGGACTTTCCATTCATTTTAGCAGTATTCACTATCTAATGGATCTTCCCTTTTCTTACCCACTTTTCTAATTATTCCTACTCTGTAACTTTTTTTTTAAAGCATCTAAGATGTGTAATGGACTGTGCTTGGTGCTGAATGTATGATCATGAGTAAAGTATTTTTCTTTGCCCTACAGGAGTACAAACATGGGTTTCCCTGTCCATTTATGTTAGGGGTCTTGCTTTGATCTTGTCATCTGACAGACTAGAATAGGCTTAATGGGCAAAAGGTTCCATATCATATGAGGTCAGAAGAATCCTTCTGAATCTGTGTTGTATTAACGATACTTAGCAATTTCCATAAGCCAACCACCTCAAAACTCTCAATGTCGAAGAGAACAAACCTAGTTTGAAATCAAGGTTCCTCTCCTAATGCTTCTTGCAGAAACTATGTTTGGAATGTGTAGTAGCATTTGCCATCACCCATGGATGTTATTTTTTTTTTCTTTATCACTCTGAGCTTTTGCTCATCATACTATCTCTATACTTAGAAAAACTCAATCATATCCCTACCTGAATGGACAATGTCCAGTCATGTGTTCCAATAGCATGATCTATCTATCTATCTATCTATCTATCTATCTATCTATCTATCATCTATCTATTATCTTTCTATCTTTCAGTATTTATCTTGGGGGGTTACTCTTGCTTTTTTTAATATGATTTTTTTATCCATTCATTATCCCATTAATTTATTGTTAAATGTTTATGTGGATCATAATATAAGCCAGGAATTTTGATAGGAACTGGAATTTGGTGCCATGACTAGAATGAGATAAAGGTTTATGTTTGTTTTTTTGTTTATCCTTTGGGATCTTACATTCTAATTGGGAAGACAGATCACAAAATATCATCTATGCATACATATATAACAAAACTGTGGGGAGGGAGGCGCATGCGTGCATGTGCACATGCAGGTGTGTGGAACAATGAAAAGACAGACCTGAACTAGAGAATGACAGGGGTATAAGTTGAGGACATTTTCAATAAGGTGTTCAGGGAAGGCACAATGAACATACTGAACAGATACTTAAAGGAATTTATGAGAGCTGGGTAGTAAACTCATGCCCTCCCCCAAGAAATAGCCAAGCATCACCCTTCTGACAGCTCCTGGACACGGGCTGCTGGAGCAGAATCTGTCATACCCTAATGCTATCCCTGTCATTCCTTGCTTTGCCCTGTTGACTGCCTGCCAAGAGCACAAAACTACTCAGTTCCACTGTTCTGATGGGGATCCATATATTGAGAAAAGTCAAAACTGAAATTGCCATTAGTGTTTGTGCTCTACTGATGAGCCACCGTGTCCTGAGTCTGCAGCTGCCAAGATACGTTTGGATGTTGTCGCCTGCTTCTCTTTAAATAATATTATAAGGGGCCACACCAAGAGTCTTAGCAGTGTTCTCCCTCTTTTCATATTTTGGCCGAACTTTGCTTTATTTTCTTTCTTTCTATAGTACGAAAAGAACAAATTCAGTTCTTTTCTTCCAGTGTACTATGTTTTCATGGCACACAGCAGTGTCTCCTTCTTTGACTAAGTCTTGATTTCCTGAAGTCAGTGGGGAGCATAGGAGAGGAATCAGGCTCTGGGCCTCAGTGTGGTCAGCTTCCTATTAGAGTCAGCTCAACAGGTCTGTGAAAAGAAGAGTCCAGGACAACAGTCTCACTATGCAAGGGAACCTCATAGCAGTTCGTTATCTCCCTGATTATTTCTGCAAAGTTCTAAGTGTCTGGTTTTGCATTTTCTCCCTGTGAGCATTTACTACCTCCTCAAATGGCAAAGCCTTCAGTGCACTCAGAGGGTCTGTGACTTGGCTCTCACCAAGCACCACATGCTCCAATGGTTCTCCCACTGATTCATTATCAGCTTGGCCTCTGGAAGCTCTGGCCTCTCCCTGGCTCCCTGCAAATCTCGTTCTAGCCGACTGGACAAAATTGCTTCAAGCTGACTCTCTCAGGAAGAGGGAACTTTTCTTTATAAATGCAGTGGGTTTTTTTTGTTTGTTTGTTTTTGTTTTTTTCTAAACCAATAGGCTGGAGGTGTGTGAGAACACAGGCACAGACCATCCTTGCCAGCAATTTTTGCAGTTGTTAGCAATTCTTTCATGGCCAAGTAGGGCTTCACACAATTAAAATAAACATTGATCTTTAACTTTTCCAGAAAATTAGAGCAATAAGAGCCTAATTTTATTAACCTAACATTGCTTATAGTTCCACACTCTTCAGTGTGCCAGTAATTGTGCTGCGTATCCACATGCTTTTTCTAACTTGTAAGCATGTTTGAAGTTAGGGGCTGCTACAACCCATGTTTTAGAGACATAACTCAAACAGGCTCAGTGATTTTCCAAGGCTGCAAAGCTAACACAAAGCCAAACAAGTGTTCCGTAGAATAAGTGAATTAATTTACAGGTGTGATTTTTTTTTTTTTGGTTCATACATGGTTATCAGTCCAATATCAGCTTTTATGTAGAATGTGTTGTCTTGGCATCTCTATACTAGTGTGGATGAGTAGAAGGGAAAACTCCTAGCTTTCATGACCACTGCACACCTCAATACTTTTTAAGTTCTATGCACTCAGCTTCAGGGTTGTGATTTTATTAAGTATCCTTTTTGATATTCTCAATATTGTGGTAAGTACAGTCTACATGAAAGTATATGGGAAATTGCTAAATTTTTAAAAAATGTCCCATCAAAAATGATCTTTAGCAGTGTAGTGCAGAAAGTATCTGTGATTTCCAGTTAATGAGTAATGAGTAATGAGGGATCCCTCTGCCACTAATACCATAGGTAGCTAATCCTTATATAAGGGACCAATAGAAGACTTTCTTCAGCCCAGGTGAGAGAACGAAGATGTTGCAAATCAGAGATGGCTCTGATTAAAACACTAGATATGGCACCCAAAACCTAAACAAGAAAACTGTCCTAGAAAGTAGGATACTGAACAGTTTTTTAAAGAAGGCAAACCTCTTAAAGTATTAATATTTCTAAAATTTCTCATACAACGGTTGCATTTGGAGTAGGTCTTGAGTAGATGCATAAGTCAATGTGAAGTTTTCCCTGCATGTAATTAGAATAGGCTTGAAATGAAAAAAAGGCATCCCAGCTCAAAAAAGATTCTGTATTATTCATTTATTATGAAGAATAAAAGTGATAGTGAATGATTAATATAAGTTTTACAATACAAGAAAAAAGTGTTTTCCCTTAGTCATCCATTATTAGTTAATTTTCACCATTTTATATGAAGGAATTGTCAGAACCACAATGAATATTGTTTCTACTTCTAAACAATTTTTAAAGTTTATTGTAGAATAAAATATTTATAGTTTTCCTCTTATAGCATAGGGTTGTTTATTTCAGCCACTTTTCACCCTTAGAAGATTTTATCCAGGAACTGTAATAGATAAGTGACAGGGTAAGGTCATTCTTTCTAAGTAACATAATCAAGATTCTAATACTCATATTGGGCAAAACTAGACATGCATTCACAATAACATTCATCCTTAGGTAATTTGTGTTTTTTTTATATCCACTATTCCTATTTGGTTATAATATACATTATGAAACTCACATTCCCTTATTTCCATTTATCAGCATACAATAATAATGTTTTCTTGAAATATAATGATGCGTCATTTTGCAATCATTCCTGAATTGGAAACTCTTTATTATGATTACTGGCATTATAAATAAACTTCCCAGAAACCAAGGCATAGACAATGGCTATCACTAGTGTGTGAGAATGGAAACATATCAATTATTCACTTCGCATCCACCATTTGTCTATTTAAACCTTTTGTCAGGACCCATTCTATTCCTGTTTTTGAAAATGCTCAGACTGGAGTGGCTGGCTGGCTCAGTTGGTTAAGTAACTGTCTTCAGTTCAGATCATGATCTCAGGGCCCTGGGATCAAGCCCTGTGGTGGGCACCTTGCTCAGCAGGGAATCTGCTTCTCCCTCTCACTTTGCCCCTTTCTTCTCCACCTGCTCTCTCTCTCTCTCTCTCTCTCAAATAAATAAATAAATAAATAAATAAATAAATAAATAAAATCAAGAAAGAAAGAAGAAAGAAAGAAAGAAAGAAAGAAAGAAAGAAAGAAAGAAAGAAAGAAGAAAATGCTCAGACTTTGAGATTCTTTTTCTATATATTTTTCATACTCGTCACCAAGTGGTACCTTCAAAATCTGAATCTTCATTAATATGTGTCTTTATATTCTACTCTGCATAAATACATTTTCTAATTACTGTTGGAACAACTATCAAGTGTTAAAAATGCCTTGGTAAGTTTTAGTGTTATTTTTTAATAGAGGGCAATATTTATTGATTTATAACCCTTTATGACTGGAATCTCCTTATTAGGGAATTTCCAGGGTAATTGGTTTAACGTGATTTTTTTTAAATACATTTATCAATCATTGGTAATTTTGTATTATTGAAATGGAAGAGTTTTCCCTTCTCTTTAATCTCTTAAATAGATATGTACCAGAATCTGATGATAGGGTAATGCTAATCTTTGAGTTGCCCTCATATTTCCTGAAAGCTACTGCCTCACTCAACACCTCCTAAAGCCTCCTTTATTAACTACTGATAAAATATATTATCACTACTTTTTCTCTTACCCTGTAGGCAGTGCCACCTACATAATCATATAACCTCTCCTTAATCTTTTTTTTTTTTTTCCCTAGAATGATTATAAGATGGAGCTTGTTGAGTGATAAGATTCTTTGGATAAGAAGAAACTATTCTGGAATTGTTAAGTGGGTAGGTAAGCCTTATATGACAATACTCCCCACATGAAGAGTCTGGTGCTAGTTATTTCTTCAATTTGGAAAGTTAGTTAGTAGAAAACTACGGTTTTGCTCTAATTAAACAAACAAGTGACACCTTAATACACAAACAAATGTCTGTGTTATTCTCTATTCTCATACCATTTTCCTGATTTTTTAAAAACAAACCTGTTGTCAGGTTTAAATTAGGTTTCTTGGTTGAAATCAGCAGTCTTAATTTGCAATTGAAATCTATCCAATTAAACAATAGATTGCCTGGAATTAATGATAATTGAACAATCTAAATTAAATGAGAGAGACTGTGGACAAGTGAAGAGGAAAATAAACATGACACACTTTAAGATTGTAAAGTCACATATATTAACAGGACCATGGAACCATGTTTCTTGGGATGCCATTGGCCTTCGTACACTTCTATAAAAGCCTTTGTGGGACCCTGCACTGACCTAAAAAATGAGTACCTTGGCAGACATTGAAGCAAGTAGAATTGAAGTAGCAGTAAGTCCCTATCTTTGCAATGGATTTATTTTCTCTTGGTTAACAGGACATGGAGAAATATCCCAATGTTGCCATTAACCACATAAATGTGACAAGAAAGGGATTTTCCACTGCATATAATGTAATATAGCTCCATCAGAGGGTCTAAGTCTCCTTGCTCAGGCATGATGCAATAGCTCAGACTCTGAAAATAAGTACTGTGGTGAAGTTTATATTGATTAGTGGCCAGAGAGGGAGAACTGTAAACTAGTTCTTGCATAGGCTTTCCTTGGTCTTTGGGGAGCTAACTCAGAAAACTTGGCTTTTCAAAAAGGGGTCCCTGACTGGCTAGGTGAAGCCGTTCCAAGCAAAGCAAGGCATTCTGCACCAGACAAACTCCTACAGATTGCTTGCAGTGGCAGATGAATCCCTTACTCAAAAGGTGGTTCAGATGAGCACTGGGTGTTATGCTATATGTGTTGGCAAATTGAACTCCAATAAAAAAAAAAAAAAAAAAAAGTTGGTTCAGAGACACTGACGATGCCACAAACACATCAAAAGAGGGTATGGGTTTATTACCCAACTGATTGAGGTCCCTGGGAGGAGCACGGAGCCCCCTCAAACAGGTAAAAAATGAGACTGGCCTAAAAGGTTTTATTGTGGTTAGGTGGTGGGGCTGGATTGGGGACTCTCTCTGGTGTAAGCGGGGACTTGCATGATTTGCCGAAATAGCACCCAGGACTTCTAATCAGTTTGACCAGATACAGGACACGGGGCAAACAGGCTTAAAAGTTGCCAGCAGTCAAACATCCACCTTAAGAAAAAAAAAAACAAAAAAACCCAAAAAACAAAAAACAAAAAAAACAGATGGAGACAGACGCTTCATTACAGAGACTGAGTGTTGAGATGAGCAAAGTCAAAATGATCATTCCTCCAATTCTGCTCGTGCTCCTCCAGTCTGAGCTGAGTTACTGAGACATTTCACTCTAGTTGGTCCATTACTTCAATGCATCAAATTGAGGTGAATAGAGTTCTTAGTAAAAGTCCAGGTGTCCCAAATCGTGTTGCTCTTCCTCACCCGGACACAACTGTCCCATTTGGTTCTTATTCCCTTATTTTCTCTGAATCCAGACCCATGGCATGGTATCCATATTCCAAGCATATTATGGCAAATGAAACCTGGCGAGATCCAGGAATCAGGGCCTGCTGCTTAGACCTTTCTGTTCTTTCAGAACCCTCATGTGTAATATCCATTCAGCTTTAGTATCTCTACTCTCCCCCCATACCTTTGTCTTTGGTAAAGACATCCCACTCCCTCCAAATGAAAAGAGAAACCTGTTGACCAGGGCATCTCTGTCCTTAATAGCAAAGAGGAGGATTTGAATATTAAGGTTCCTTATATTTTGATGTTCCACCCTCTCAATCTTCTACCTCAATTGTATTTTCCTTTCCCTTATTGCAGTTGCCTTCTCTATGATGAATATCTCCCAAATAAGTGTATCACTTCCAAATTCCCTGCAAATATAGAATGCCTAATTTGTCTATCCAAGCATTTCACAAATAGGGGTCATACAAACTCTAAGTTCAAAACAGAACTCACTTATCATCTACTCCAAAACTGCTGTTTCTCCTCAATTCCGTCTCAATAAATATAGCCAACATCCTCATAATTCCCCAAGCCGAAGACTTAGCTGCCTTGCCCTTATGCATCCTATATCAAAAGAATTCCAAGTATATGGAGTCTAGCTTCCAAATATTATTGGAACCTATCTAGTTATCTCAAAATTCATGGCTACTTCAGTAGGTTAGGCGTCTAATACTCTTTTCCAGAATTATCTCAATCAACCACTAATGGGTGCCCCTGTCTCAATTCTTCTTTGGTCCAAGCCATTTGGGCCCTAAATGAAATGACACATATTTTTATAAAGAAAGGGAGGTTTGGAGACACAGAAATAAGGACACACAGAGGGAAGGAAGTCATGTGTGGACAGATGAAGAAGTTGGTATGATAGACCTACAAACCAGGAACACCAATAATTGTTGACAAGCATCTAGGAAGAGGCAAGGGATACTTCCCTTCACGTTTCCAAGAGGCATGACCCTCCTCACACCTTTAATTCATACTTCTAGCCTCCAGTACCAATAGAAGAAATTTCCATTATTTTAAGGCACCCAGTTTGTGTCACTTTGCTATGGCAGCCCTAGAAATAAATATGTTTAGTTGGCATCATCTGGTTCTTGCTTATTCCCATAGCTAAACTGTCATCATTCCTTTACACACATTCTCCTGGTCTGTCCTGTATATAAATACACATTTTATTACTCATGTTTAATAACCTCTATTATTGATATATTCTTCCCATTTTATATTCTATTTTATTTGCCTATGTCGCCTCTATATCTGTCATATGTGGTTGCAATGGCAAAATGCCACATGTTTGTTGGTTGAAACAACAGAGATTTACTCTATTGTAGTTCTGGAGACCAGAATTTTATCAGTTCCACTGGACTGTAGTCAAGGTGTCAACAGGGGGACACTGGGGGAATTTACAAAAGGGAGAATTTCTTCTCTGCCTCTTCCACCTTATCGTTATTGTTGGTGTTACTTTGCTTGTGGCTCCATTGCGCCAATCTATGACTCCACCTTCACATGGCCTCTTCCTCTTCTTTATGTGTGTCATCTCCCTCGCCTTTCCCTTATAAGGACACAGTGTGACAGTATTTAGGACCCAACCATATAATCTAGGAAAATCTCATCTCATTATCTTTAATTTAGGGATGCCTGGGTGACTCAGCAGTTGAGCACCTGCCTTTGGCCCAGGGCGTGATCCCAGTTCAGAGATTGGGTCCTACATCTGGTTCCCTGTGAGGGGCCTGCTTCTCCCTCTGCCTGTGTCTCTGACTCTCTCTGTGTCTCTCATGAATAAATAAAATATTTAATATATATATATATATATATATATATATATATTTAATTTAATCCCATCTTGCAAACTTTATCAAAATTAAGGTAACATCCACACAGGTTCCAGGGATCAGAACCTGATATCTTTAGTGGGCATTATTCAGACCACATTCTCTATCATTCTTGATTCTATTTCTCTTCTTTCCCAGGTGCAAGCATTTTGCCCTCCACAGAACATTGGAAAATGTCTGGAGAAATTTTTGATTTTTATAATGGTAATATACTGGTGGCTGGTGTGAAAAAGTCAGTGATTCTGTTAAATACAGTACAATACATAGGACAGAACCCCAATCCACTCTTACCAACAATGAGTTATATAATCCAGATGGAAATAGTGCTAAAGTGGAGAAATCCTACCACTAATTCAAATTGCATTTCATACTATTTACTCATAATATCCTCCAGAGGTCCTCCTTTGCACACCAAGATTGATTTAGATGTCCGTGATTAATATTTCTTAGCATCTTGTGATTTACAGAATTATATTGTGATTGCCTTTTAAAATGTCCATGTCCTCAACTAGGCTATTACGTTCACAGGTCATGTAAATACATATTTTCACCCTTGTATTAACTCTCCCTACCAGGATCCCCACATAGAAGAGATGATCAATCAATATTTAAATGGATGAATGATAAATTAATTACAAAACATTGAATTCAGAGCTTCAAAGAATGGGAATTATGAATGGCATTTGTCTCAATTTCTTGGACAACTTAGACTTCAATGCACTGAACCATATCTTCAAGGGTGATAATTGGCATTATGGATTTCATAAATTCACATATTCTAGGACACCTCAAATCCAAATACCCAATCTTATTCACTTGATTCTATTTCATTAGCTCTATTATTGTGTCCATGTAGCCTAAAGTTCATCAGCTCGAGCGACCAGTCCGAATCCCATTCTCCTTTGATCAGCTTCATTTGATTTTGAGAAAGTCAACCTCTTTGAAACTCAATTTTAACCTTAGTAAAACAGAAATCTCTCTGGATGATTTCTAGTTATGTCACTTTATCACTATAAAACATTAGTAGATGTTATTGTTATTTAGGAGAAAATTGATATGATATGTTAGAGATTATGATATGTACTTTGTCTCAGGTCCCTCATTCATAACAATAGGAGACAACATCTAAAGTTCCTTACTCTTTCTTTTCTTTTTAAGATTATTTATTTATTTATTTATTTATTTATTTATTATTTATTTATTTATGAGAGAGAGAAAGAGAGAGAGGGAGAGAGAGGTAGAGACACAGGCAGAGGGAGAGGAAGGCTCCCTGCAAAGAGCCCAATGTGGCTTGACCCTGGGATCAGGTCCTGAGCTGAAGGCAGATGCTTAACTGCTGAGCCACCCAGGGGTCCCATAAAGTTCATTACTCTTTCTATGAAGATATTGTAACACCTAAACATGAAACAAATAATCAGGAACTCAAGCTAAATAATTGTAAGAGTTTGGTATAGGGATTATTTCTAAAACATGAACAGTTTTGGAGGAAATCAATACAAGAGGGTGGTGGTGGTGAAGTGTCTCAGGGTTAGCAATAGGAATGAGCTATTTCATTACTGAAGGTCTAGAGAAATAATGGAAAGAGTAGTTAATACAAGCTGGAAAGAGATCAGCATGGAACAGAATTCCTGAATCTGGCCATAAAGAAATGGATCAGTCACCCCATGGTAAACTGGCAGGAAGGAAATAGGGAAATAAATGTTCTGATCTTATTTTCCTCCTGCTTTCTAAAATCATATATATCTCTATTTATCTCTGTATTATCTATCTATCTATCTATCTATCTATCTATCTATCTATCATCTTCTATCTATATCTCCCTTTGGTGTAACTCAACCTAACCAAAGGGCAATGGAGTCCACTGATGCTGTCCACAAAATTCAAACTCCAAGTCACAAAAAAAGTAGCTAGCAAATAGAAAATACCTAGTACAGGTTCTGATGGGATTCATTCTCATGAAACTTTAATATTATGTAGGAGTTTGGGAAGAAGAAAATGTCAGAAAAATACTAATTACTTCTCACAGGTTACAGCGTTTAGACAAACAAAGTTATTTCAAAGTATGTCTACACAGATACAGATGGAAGGAGTTTAATTGGCAACTGCTTATTTTCTTGTCAGAGTAAGTTCTAACTTCACACTTCTGGTTACTTTTTTAATATGGGGTCTTACTAATCAGGAGAAAAAACAGACTATTTAATCTTAGCTTCAGTGAAAGATGAATAATTTGCTGCATTCATCTAAAACAGGTTTTGGTTGATGAATTATTCTCATTTGTGATTTTTTTTTCCTGGTAACCAATAACAGTTACTCATTTCTGATATGAAAACATCACAGTCTTCTTGAGTAATGAGAAATAGATACCTATCCACATTTTGTTCTAATTATTTTAAGAGTTTCAGTGGATGTTCTGGGAAATATAACAGTGATTCAAAGTAAACTTCTAGAGATGAGAATTATGATGTCTGAGATAAAACAAATAAAAGGCATTGTGTAAAAACCAGAGCAGATTAGATATCTAGAGTAAAAAAGTTAACAAACATGAAGGCACAGCAAAACAATTATCCAGAGAGTAAAAAGGACAAAAACAAAGCAAAACAGAAAACAAAATCAAGAAAAACAGACCATTGATGAGAAGTAGAACAGTTTCAAGTGGTCCAACATATATGTAACTGGAGAGGAAGGACAGGAAAAAAAATATTGTGGGACAAACTTCTAACTTGATGAAAACTATAAATCTATAGACACAGAAAGCTCAACAAAGAGATATGGAGAAAACTGCTCTTAAGACACAATGTCATCAAACTTCTCAAGACCAGTAATATTGTGAAATTTTAAGTGGAACTGGAGGAAAAAGATATGGTACCTCAAGGATAAGGATGATTGCAAATTTCTGTCTGGAAACAATGCAGGTGAAAAGAAAAGGAAGAAACATCTTTCAAAAATGAAAAATAATGAAAGAAACTGTCAATCTAGAATTTGATACCCGTAGAAATCTGTTTCAAAAACAAAGATGAAATAAAGACTCTTTCACATACACAAGTTCTTCTGCACTGCAGCAAGTTTTAAAGAAAGTCTTCCAGGAAAAGGAAAATTATACCTGGAAATTTGTAACTATGCAAAGAATAAAAAGCAAAGGAAATAAAAGCCATGGACAAATATATAGTACATTTTTGTTATTTAAATATATTTAAAGGATAATCAACAGTGTAAACCAAAATAAAAACAATGTAGTGCTAAAAAATAAAAATATATACGTAATAAAAGAAATGAAACATAGAAATATAAGAAAAGTAGTAAGGTATATTTGAAGAAGTAAAGTGCATGACTACACAGAGGCCAAGAAAAGAGTAATAGAGATATATTATTGAAAATCTAATACTTTAATGAAGTAGTATAGTATCACTGGAAGGTAGTCTCTGATAATATGCAATCTGTGTTAAAAATGCATGCTATAAAATTCAAAAAATGGGAATTAGGACTTTTTTAATCATAGGGGAGGATATTTCCTGAAAGCTCTTGTTTCCTGCCCTGTCCCCCATCTCAGAGCTCAGGGAATTGGGAGGGCTAGGGGCTGCATCAGAACCCTGAGTTTAAATGTCAGCTATGGTTCCAACTTGGAGGCAATGCTTCCTGGTCCCCATTTGTATAGTAAGCATGTGTGTTAAGTTTTTTAATTTTAATTTTTTACCTAACAAAGCCAAGCTCCTCTCCCCATGACCTTCCTCTCTTGTTCTATGGAAGCTCCTACAGACAGTGAATGCCCTACTATCTTCTCAAGGCCCAGAAAAGTCTAGCCTCCCATGCCTCAAACCAGTAGTCCCAACACCAGGCAGAAACAGGGGAAAGATTAGATGGGAAGGGGGGTTTACTTATGTTTTGTTTCAAAACAAACAAAAAACCCACAATCACATTTTCTTTACAAAAAAAAAAAAGAAAGAAAGAAAGAAAGAAAGAAAGAAAGAAAGAAAAAAAAAAAAACGAAGATACCAGCCTTTGAACTATTAAATCTATTTCATTTTTCACATCTGTTAAATCTGTTATATTGCTCATATGAAATCTGTTATATAGCTCAAGAGTTAAAGTAAGCTCAAAGGAAAGGCTGATAGCAGACAACCAACAGAAGACAGGCATCTAAATACCATAGTGAGTTAACAAACAGATTGAGATGTAAAACATCCAGAAGTGCACAGTTTTTTCACATGCAAAGTTTGATTTAGCATCATTGAGCACACATAGAATCTGTAAAGTCCAATGCAAAATGAGTAGATTTCTTGTGCTCTAACATTAAAAACCAATTGCTAAAAGGTTTACCCTCAAAAAAAGGCTTATTTATGGGGAGACACTTCTTCAGAAGATAAGTATAAGAAGCATAAAGAGGAAATTAAACAAAATTACCACCATATACTACAAAGACATATTGAAAAGCAAAACATGGTCCAAAGAAAAAGCTCCACTGAAGCCAGGGGAACATTTAAACTAGAATGTAGAACTAGTCCCCTGCTCTAAGGTCAACAATTTGAATAAGCAAAAACAAAAAACAAAAAACAAAAACCTTGCCCAGTGCTAGGGTTTATGAGGTATGATATATCATGGTAAGTGAAGTAACAGGTATAATGACAAGCCCATAGAAAGATAATTAACATCATTGGTCATTACAAATACAAAATACAACCAAAATTTGATCCTACTGATCTATTAGAATGGCTAAAATAAAAAAGACTCACCACACCAACTGTTGGAGAGGATGTAGAAAAATTGGAACTACCATACACTGTGACTCCTATTTAGTTTTTGACACAATCATACCTAATAGTTAATGAAAACATTTAATAGTTCAAAATATTATTTGAAAAGATAAAAATAATGTCAGCTATTATTTCCTTCTACTTTCCTTATTTGCAAGATAAGCACTCAATAGGACACTATACTTGGGAAGTTCTTAAGAAATTGTAATAGTCACATAGACAAGTGACTTGCTCAGGGTTATACAACCAATTAGATGTGCATTAAGGTGTTCAAAGTCATCTAACTATTAGGTCCAGGCTTATTTCCACTATTCCTGTTGTTTCACTTGATGCTGTCTTTGCAGTTTAACAGATGATTATTTTAACAATTTTATTGAAGAATAATATACATTAAAAAGTACCAATTTCTAGGACATAATTTGATAACTTTAGCATATGTATAACCTATGATATCATCACAATCAAGAAAATAAACATCTATAACTCCCAAAAGTTTCTGCATGTCTATTGGTGGTCACTTTTTTTTGTCACTGTAGGTCTTATTTCCTGGATTTTTACCTACACAAATCATATAGAATGCACTTCTTTCCTTTTTTTTTTTCTAAATTTCAGTTGGCATAATAATTTTGAGATTAATTCATGTTGTTGTGTGTATCAACCATCCAATCATTGTGTCTATCCACAGCCAAAGCAGTTTCATGGATACATTACTAGTTTATACTTGTAGGGTATTCCTCTCTGGCACAAGTGACTCTCCTGCAAATGTATCCTTTCTCAGGTGTGTGTGTGTGTGTGTGTGTGTGTGTGTGTGAGATGCAGCTCTGACCTGAAGAGGGGCCTAATGAAATATATGAGGAATGAGATTTTTATGAAAGTAATTCATTTGGGTAATGAAAGGATGTCTTTCTTAGAGCTTATGGCAAAACACTTTGAGATATTAAGTATATTGTGAGAGGGCACATAAAATTAAAACAGAGACATAAAACAGATTACAACAATGGCCTAAATGGAATGAGAATAGAAAAAAAAAAAGTATCTTAAAATTTGAAATGTGCTGCGCTGTGTGTATCACATGATTCTAAGACAATTAGAATTGCATATTACACTGGAGGTATCTTTTTTTCTTTTTTAATACAACTGCCTACAATAGATCATCCTGAAATATTATGAACCATATATTTCCTTTCCAAACCTGCCTATCTATTAAGGCCACAAGTAATGAAATTGAAAACCTACATATGAGGAAACCTTTTAATTATACAGAGTAATACAAACACTAAACCAGAGAATGGATTTAAAAATACATTTAGAAAATAATGTGTGCTACCTTTTTGAAGTGAACTCTGAAGCTGTGCAATTCCTTGGTAGAAGTCCTCTCTCATTGGTTTAGTTGGTGTTAATTGAATTTTAATTTTTCTTTTTTAAGGCTGATGTTCTTTTGCTGAAAATAATTCTTATAAGCTTTGCAAGTACACTTTCCTGTCTATATTATATTTGCCAGTAGCTATTTATTCTATATGAGCTAGGCACTGCGGAACAGAAATGATATATCAGTTTCCAATTTTATGACTGATATCTATTCTTTTTGAGAGAAAGTTGGTGGATTTGTGTTGCATTTTGACTCTAATAACTAGAAAATACAAAAAAAAAAGTATTTTGAGAAGTTAAACAGAACCCCTAGCAACTTGGGAAAAATATATTCAGTAAGAAATATAAACAGGAAAGTATTTGTGAATATACACTAATAACTGCATATGCACACTCATTAAAAATTATAGACATTTAAAAAATTATAGACATTTAGAAATGAATATATTGCTCCAAAACACATTTCCTTCATAGGCAAAATTCTATGTTCTTGTTCAGCTGCATTTTAAAAACTCTGATATTCTCCTTGTCAACCTTGAAACTGAGTTACAAAATCTATATAAGTAAATCTACCACCAGAGAAACATAAATGGCTATATGTAACTATAAAACAGCAACAAAAATTATTTTAACAAATTCTCCTAAATGTATAACTTATAACAAAGACAAGTATGAAGATTGAAGGGAGGATGGGACTGCAGACAACTGAAAAGCAGAGATCCCAAGACCTTGGTTAGACACAGATTTCCCCAAAAGTAAATTATAGAACCTTGAAATATCCATTTAACAATATATTTTTTAAAGATTTTATTTATTTATTCATGAGAGACACAGAGAGAGAGGGGCAGAGACACAGGCAGAGGGAGAAGCAGGCTCCATGCAGGGAGCCCGACGTGGGACTCGATCCTGGGTCTCCAGGATCAGGCCCTGAGCCGAAGGCAGGCACTCAACCACTGAGCCACCCAGGGGACCCAACAATATTCTGATTAAGTATATGAAAACTACAGATGTGAGTGGGCCATGAACCAAGAACACTATATTTTAAAAAGAAAACTGAGTCACACCCCACTGAATAAAAGGAGAGTGCAATTTAGAGAAGGGGGTGCACAGATATGCAATGTTACTCTTTTAATATTTAATCCTCTCTTCATTAGAAGTCTGCCTATGTTAAGATACAGGAGGAATGATAAGCTTTAACATATATCTATGAACTACATGGAGCAAAATTATTCAGATATCAGTCAATAGGCAGCCCAGGATTATGATCACTAGGAGCTGATGATAAAAAGGAAAATGAGACCTATAAGCCCCAGTTCACTGATGAAAATGAGTTTCTAGGCTTCAGCACAGGGAAGAGAACCTAATCATTTCCCAGTGGTCTTGCTGAGAAGAGACAGAGTGTAGAATTTAGAAAGCAAGATAGCTCAAAGTTGAGTAGCAAACGCTGCAGAGGAGCTTTCCAGATTGTTCCGGAGACATGCAATAGTGGTCCCCTTGAATTCTAAACAGGGCATTTTTCTGCACATGCGTGTGAGGTACTCAAGACTCATGAAAACAGCACAAGGGATAAATGGAAAAATTCACAGCATACATACAGCCAGAAGTTCATGTTTCAACTAGCCAGACTGGAAAGACTTCTGAATGCAGAGAGCAATGTGCATAGTCCTCAGAAGAGTACTACCCTCATGGTAAAGTCATGGCTGCTCTGGGTTACGCTAACTAAATTCAAAGTCAGATTTAAAAGGTTTAAAGTGAACCCAAGTAATGTGGAGCAAATAGATAAACAAAGAAGAATAATATTTAAAGAAATATAACAAAATCCAGAAAACAATTCTAAGAAGCAAGAAAATATAGCAGATCTAAAATGACAAAGATAAAGAGAGCTGCTGACCAGCACATTAAAATATTTATGATAAATATTTTCCATAAAGACATAATAAAGAAAACTATCCAAATGAAACAATGAGAGAAAAAAAAAAAAACGAACAAGTTCTCAGGAAAGCAGATGAAAATGTAAATATATCAATTAACCAAGTAACCATGAATAAAGTAAGTAGACTCAAGAGAGGTTCTCCTCAAGAGAGGAACTGGGGTGGATGCTGTGAAGTGTTGGTGTAGCTGGGAATGTCCTGGTGACATGAACTCTGAACGACTTAAACATGGAGCCCTGGAATGAATAAACTTTTGAGAAAGATATATAACTGTTTTTTTTTTCTTTTTCTGTAGTGCACACATTGCAACTCACATTTAAATCAAGTATTTCTGCACCCAGATTGTCTTACTCACAGCTAGTATCAGATTTGATTCAGATGGGAACTCTGCATTTAGAGATAGATGGGCATGCCCATCTACCTCAAAGTTTCTTCCATGTTCCTTCTGCTAATTTATGTCATGTAAAATATTCTATTCTACTCAGCTTCTATAGGATAGGGGATCAAGAGAACTACAGAACGAAGAATAAGTGGTGTAAACACCGGCAAATTAACAATTAAGAGGTGGAGAAAAAGGCTGGTAAGAGGAACTATTATATAAGTTAAATTCCTTACTTTTAATAACTGAGCCTCAAAATAATAAATGATAACTATATATTAACTTACTTCTGTAATATTTTGCTTATGTCATTTTTTGGTTTTATTTCAGAAGCCTATTTTATAGGATGATTACCTGATATGATGAAAATATGCTTCCTAGTGCATCAATAGTTCTCTGTATCCTTTGCTTTTTTGTCTCATTTGCTGAAATCAAATACAATGGCTTTAAATGACATGCTGTACCTAGCAAAATCACTTTAAACACATAGGCATACATATAAGTCTGTATGCATGTAAAACTATATAAAAACTATCAATTCATCCTTCTATTCCTTCTCCCATTTTCACATCCACATAGAAAAAAAAATTTGGTTAGATCTTTGCAATACTAACTGTGCAGAACTGTTTACGTTCTTTTTATAATCTCACGTTATTGCTTAATTTTTTAAGATAATTGGCGTGCGTCATTTTTATTTGAAAAGAGTTTATAGTCTAAAATGTCATTTAAGATTTATCCAGATTCTCTGGGAATAAATTGTAAGTCTATAAATTTTCTGACAATAAAATTAATTTAGAAAGATTTTATATTTTTGTAATAAAAATAATGTGAATCAGAATATATCTAAAAAAGAATATGTCTAAATAGCATTTTATACCTCTCGATTTAATTTCTTTGGTTTTATCTAAATGAAATATAATAAACAGAAAAAGTAAACACAATGCCTAAACATGTTCATTTTTAAAAGTAAAAGGTTAGAATACAATAAATTATTTGGCAATAAGTTGACGGTTAAACAAATGATGAACCATTAACTGAATGGAATATAATCCAATCATATTATATATGAATTGTATGAACCAACATGAAAATGCTGGATAGAATTTTAGAGAGAAATCAGGAAATAAAATTTTATACACCAAATGTTCACAACCATATAAACATGCCAGGATTACTAGATGAGAACACATCAAAACAACCATATTCTTGGGATGATTTCGGGTTGTTTCTACTTTTAACTCTTTTTTTTTTTTTTGTATTTTAAAAATTTATTCTCATAGTCATTATTTCTTTTGCCATAAGAGCGAATATAAAGTATTTTAAAAGCAAGTATGTATATATAAAAATGAGGAGTTAATTATATATTTCTTCAGAAAATATCTACTGATCACTTTACAAGTTAGTTCGTTATCTCCTTGAAAGGCAGATAAGAAGAGACCTAGAGGATATGAGGAATGAGGCAAGTCAATTTTGATACAAGAGAGAAGAAACACTTTACAATAAGCCCTTTTACCCCTTCAAGAGCTTTAGCTCTTTGCCCCTTATAAACTTATTTAGCAGGGTTTTAAGTAGATCTAGCCCAGTCCTTAGACACTCTGCATGAATTCTCCTGCGTCACCACTCCAGGGTCTTTGGCACCGTATGCCTCTTACAGAGTCTGGACTATAGACTTAGTATGAGTTCCTTTTAGAACCGAGTCCTATCCCTTTTTGTTTCCTCTTTTTTTTTTTTTTTTTTTTCTTTAGGATCTCAGTAACTTCATCAGATTGAATCCTCCTTATTGTCCTACCAATCCTGGGCTTTCTACAATGACAAGAGTACTTACGGAATAGCCCTAATTCCATCAGTGCCTAGTCCTACCTTATTGACGCTAGTTCTGACTATTGTTGGACTAGATCATGCTGTTCTCTTACAGGATCTACTTCATCCTGATGTTCAAAATTGACATCTAACAGGGATGACCGAATGGACCAGAAAGTGGTCATTCAGACTCTAGGCAACTTAAAAGTTCTTACCAATAATGGAACAGAAACTTCTAGCAATTAATGGTGTTTAAACTAATGTAAGTATCTGAAGCTCAGAATGTGAGTGTGTGTGTGTGTGTGTGTGTGTGAGAGAGAGAGAGAGAGAGAGAGACAGAGACAGAGAGACAGAGAAACAGAGAGACAGAGACGGAGAAACAGAGACAGAGACAGACAAGAGAGAAGTGTTAACACCATCAGAACTCCCTGTGAGATGAACCAGCTCGGTAGTTCTCAACAGCCCTGTTGTGATGGATTAGGTGCCTATAATCAATTGACGAGGAGTTGTGTGTAACACGATTTTGCATGATATAGTTTTGCATTAATTAGAGTAGATAATGAAAGTGCATTATTGTCATTTTCATTTCTTTGAATTCCTTTATTTGAGAGAGAAGCAGGAAAGCTTTCAGCGCCAGAATTTTAGCATTTAGGTATAAATATGTTGTGATGAGCATGTGAAAGGCTTTGATTAGGAGGGCTGCTGACAAATTAACACTGAGAATGAGATATATTCATGGCTTCTTTTTCTACTGAGGATAAAACTAACTCTCAGAAAGGAAAAGTGACATTTCTAAGGTCACATAGCAAGTTGGCTTCTGATTTTTTTCCTCCCAGATCTTTGAATTCTCTCTACCTTCATAGAACATTATTGATATCCAAGGCGGAGCATTTAGTCTAGGGGTAGGAAACTCAAACCTATGGCTATCCCCTGGGTCAGGGGTCTGGACCTCTGTTTCTATACAATTATTAAGGGGCTATACCTAAATTGCATTGAAGCAGGAAAACCACTGCTCTCTTCTAGTGGCTTTCATTTGCTCTTGCCTTGTCATTTTCAGCTCCCACTAACTTTTCCAGATGCTGCAAAAATGAAAAAAAAGTGCAAAATGGCTCATATTAATGATGTGCCATATGCACTTTTCAACTACTTTTAATAACATTCTTTGGAAACACAGACTTCATCTTCAGACAGTGAACAATAGGAAGTTGTGAAATCCCTAATTTAATGTTGTAATATATTTTTCACAAATCACGTCAAAAAATTCTCAACATCTGATTAGCTTAAATATTTAATTAGTTCTGAAAATGTGATGGAGAAAAATAGTTAACACATGGAATTTGCTGACAGATAATCTGTTATCTACAGAATTTTTACTGATGTCCCTGAAGCTACTGTGATGATGAACTATTTCCCAAATCTAAAGTCTATACGGCTTCTCAAGAGCAGATGGCAAGAGAGTGCCTCAGTTAAGACAATTTCTGGCAATCCAGTAGCATTTATTTAAAACGTAGTCATTGTTTATGGGGCTGCTGCAGCATTTTTGGATTTTAAACAAGATTAAGAAATACGCTAATTTCAGTAGATTGCTAATGTGGCTTGCTATGTCAGGCACATTGTGTATGCTTTTTTTAATTACTTAATACCAAATATAAAGTAATAAAGTTTACAGAAGAAAGGTGTTTTCTATATCTTGTGTGCTAGTAGCCATTAAGCAAGGTTACCTGTCTGAGCTTCCTTTGACTCATCTCTACATGGGTAGGATTTAAAGGAAATTAGGATTTTTCCAATAAAAAAATGTGTATTAGTGAAAAGAGGGCTATATATATATATTTTTTTTTCATTTTGTGGAGAGAAAATACCACATTTTTACATAATTGAAATACAGAGAGTATAAATTTCCAAGTATGTGTTTATGAAATATATTTAACTGTGTGAGGTGAGTCCATAAGTGAGATCAATGGCCTAATGTGACACCTTGTGTCAATAGGTTTCTGCTAAGAATAGTCCTCCACAGAGACTGAGTTTTTATCTCTACTATAGAGGGCTAAATAGATGAATTAAGGGGTAAGGGAGTTCCTTCTTGGCACTTGGAGAAAGGCTAGTTATGACTGTTGGTAGAAAGATTTCCTACAGGTAGTGTGACTATGAAGAGTAATAGGCAGCCAATGAGATTTCCTGCTGGAAATGACACATTGAAGAGTCTACCTTGGCATTTCTTGGTGGAAAACAAGAGTGAGATGAAATACCATTGTTTAACTTTTACTATGTCCTGTACACTATGCTTGACACAACCATATACTTCATTTTTCAAACTACTATCATGTAATAACAATAAAACAAATAAGGAATAGTTTTAAGCATCTTTTCTTCCAGGCCCTATTATAAGAAATTATATGCTTCATACTTCCAACAGTTCTGTGGGATAACCGAATTTAAAGGTGAGGAAAGGGCATCAATTTTAAAAGTTTTACCAAGCATATAGATTTTTGTGACAAACCAGAATTTTACTTCTGAGTATGAGCTCTTAACCCAAGCTATAATACCTCTTCAGTAACCAATATAATCTCCCTTTTATATTAGTTGTACTGAAGTTCATGAAAGTTAAGCAATGTACCCAACGTCACACAACTCAGATGTAGAATAGTTAGGATTTGACCTCAAAATGGTCAGCCCTCAGCTCTGCTCCCTTCCCCTTGTGAACCTTGAATGGGTCTCCACAGCCTGCTTCATAAGGATATACTTTTTTTTTTCATAAGGATATTCTGAAGGAGAAAAGCATTTCACCAATTTTTAAAGGCTTTGGCCTACTTTTCTAAACTTATGACTTCATTGCTGCCTCAAATACCATACCTTGACCACCAACTTACTCATATTCCAAGAAATTAGATCTCACCAATGGCACTTCTTCCCTAGGAGACTCTTCTTGGCTTTTATTTCAATGCCCAACGTTTTTGTCTGTCTTTTCTAATTACCTCAGTTTTATCTTCCTTTCTTTAACAATTGCCGTTTACCTAAGACCATTACTCAGGAGGCTAACGAACCATTTATTATGGAATTTTGTACCTTACCACCATATGTTTATGCCTATCCTTGTAATTTAATTCAACTATGAATAAAAACAGAAATGCTTTATCTACATTAAGATGGAAATTATTCAAAGTACTCTAACTGGCAGATTCAAAAGGGTCATTCAGTCTCTTTTTGAAGTTCTTTTTTTAGTATGGTCATGGTGCTTGGGAGGCCAGTATTCTTTCTTAGGGATCATAAATATTGCTAGTACTCAAAAACAGTCTTCTAACTTTAAGGAATCAGCATCCTTAGAGAAGACCATATGAATTCACCTTCAGAAAGAGCCTTCTTCCCACCCCCAACGCCCAGCCCTTTGTAAAACGAAATGCCCTTGTTTGTAAATCCTTGGACGCTTAAGAATAAAACCCCTCCCTCGAAAGAAAGAAAGAAAGAAAGAAAGAAAGAAAGAAAGAAAGAAAGAAAGAAAGCCTTCTTAGCCTCTTAGCTAGCTTGGGGATATGCAATCAAGCAAGAATCAGATTTGACCTAGACACATACACACACACAACAACACACACAGGCCTAAAAGAATTTGTTTAAAATATATAAAACACATATCGTTCATCATCCTTTTCATTTAACAGTACATAAAGCACTTCTATTTCTCAACATGGTTCTAAACAGCTAAAATTCTAATGGTTTCAAAAAGAAAAAAAGATCTTATAAATATTGAGGCATGAGGACCAGTGTATTCTCTGAAGCCAGAAGTCTGAACTTCCAAAAAAAAAAAAAAAAGTGCTTTAATTTTTCTTTTACAGTTAGACGTATATGTGAATGTTTTTCAGTGATCTAAATCCAACATGTTCACACACACGCACACACACACACACACACTTCACATATTTATCGGTTGAAATTACCAGTGACAGAAGAAGATTGCTTCTCTACCCCAAGATACCCATTTTGACCATTGGTTTCTCAAAGTGTACTCCTGGGGATTGAGAATACAAGCCCACATATCCAGCACTGTTAACTGGGCTTTCTCCGGTTCCCATCCATTCTTTTGACATCTTTAGTGGGACAGCATTAATGGACTTTTATGTAGTTGGAACTGATCAATACTTTTGTACAGAGACAAGGTGTTGCTCTGTGGATGGCTCTAATTTGTGCTATGTAGTCTTCTAAAGGACACTGCCACTTTTTCCATTCGATAGTTTGGCATGGGTCAGGAAGCACTGATCAAATTCCATATAAATGATCAAGAAAAGTAATATTGATATAATGAATGAAGCATTATATATATATATATGTGTATATATATACACACACACACACACACACACATATATATATATACCGAAGCATACATATTATACAAATTATTGTTTTCACAAGATCTTGACGT
This sequence comes from Canis aureus, assembly GCF_053574225.1. NCBI lineage: Eukaryota > Metazoa > Chordata > Mammalia > Carnivora > Canidae > Canis > Canis aureus. Next base: position 3,403,678 of record NC_135613.1, read on the forward strand.
CATATTATTTGTGAGTACAATATATATGTTTTTGTGTGTGAAGATAGAAGGGATCAGAAAGCTAGTCAAGTAATCCTTTATTCATATGAACAGTTAGAAGGAAACAATAAAATTATGTGTTTCCTTGGACCACTCTATTCTTGGTTTTCCAGAGATAAAGCAAATTAGGGAAATAGAGGCAGTTTAATAAATACGCTTTTGCCAGGTTTTGCAGAAGAATCTAACAAAGAAAATATCTGGAGGAAAAGACCAAAGCATGTAATTTCTGTAACCACAGGGGATCTTTTCATTAGCCTCCTCTTTGGTTCTTAATAGTTTTCCAGATGCATCTGGGGACTGGTATGATGATTATCTCTGTACAATTGCTCTGTCTCTTTAATGATACACGGAACTTCAGTCTGACAGACGGAAGAGAAAAATTCTATCTAATCTTCTTTATGTTATGATAAAGCCATCACTGAGATAATGTTATGTTAAAATAAAATTGGATTCCAGGTACCTTTTAAGTATTTGAGACATTTCAAACACCACTGAAACCCTAATAATTGGCTCCAAGCAACTCTTGCTTACCTGAAAGGATCAGTAAATGCTTAGGAAGACCCAGTAACTCCTTCTCCTGTTGGTGCTAATGAAGTATGAAATAGACTAATGTTATCTCGTTTCTTTCTCAGTTTTTTTTCTACCGTAGAGTCTCAGGTGTACTGAAATAGTACCTCCCCCACAAAATTAGACAATCCTCTCCATACCATTTTTCCTTCTCTCCAAATCTCTCATAAGGAAACACAACCACAGACAGCAGTGGCAGCATCCCCACCAGCATGATAATATCTACATCAACCTCTTACATCGTTCTACACTTACAGAGACTTGCTTCATCCAATTTTGTCTCTCTCCAATATCTTCTCTACACTGAAGTCTCTTTGAGTTTTTAACTTAAAACTCATAACGAGCTTTTTTTCGGTCTAAAGATGAAAACCAAATCATTCCATGGCCTCCAAGACCCTGCAAAGCCTAAGTCCTGCCTATTGTCAACACCATATGCAGCTTGATCATCCTTATACTCTAACCACAGTGGTTTTCTTCCATTTCCTCACCTGCTCTGGGCCATTTCACATGCTGTTTCCTCTTTCTGAAGCAATCTTCCCTATATCGTTCGCCTTAGCAACTTGTCTGGTTTAATTTAGACCTCTTTCGCTTCTCATTTTTGCAGAAATACTACCTTTCTTATTAATATTAACATGGGTTTGAGGTCAGCCAGTTGCACACTCCTGAATTATTATAGGCAAAACAGGATCAAGTTTATATTTATATTTTTAATTTTTTTTTAAATTTTTTATTTATTTATGATAGAGAGAGAGAGAGAGAGAGGCTGAGACACAGGCAGAGGGAGAAGCAGGCTCCATGCACCGGGAGCCCGACGTGGGATTCGATCCCGGGTCTCCAGGATCGCGCCCTGGGCCAAAGGCAGGCGCCAAACCGCTGCGCCACCCAGGGATCCCAAGTTTATATTTTTATATATTATTCTCACCACTAGGTCATCTTATATAGTCCTATGTTATCATAAAGAACTATCAATGGTTTCATTATAATTTTTATATATTTACTTGATATCTGATTAATGTACATCTACATGACTAGACTGATTAATAGAGGGATAATTTTGCACACAACATGCAGTATTTTGCTTCTAATACACACTTAGCAAATTACTAAATGCTGTAGAGCATTATTGTATCAGGAAATATTTAACATATTCCATATATTATTTAATCACCACCATAAACTAGTGTCTTTGTGTATCATTACTTTATTTTACAGATGATTGATAAAATAGCATGCCTGAAGTGACATAGCAAATAGTATTACCTTATTTTGATCCATATCCCCCACTCTAAGATATATCCAAGTCACTACCATCCCCTGAGTTTCTGTAACTGACTCTACCTAATCTAATAATTTTAAAAATCCACAGATTAACACAGACTGCAGTTCATAAATGTTAGTTGCAATAACATCACATTTCTCCTTAAAACTCTCCAAAGATTTTCCATCTTCCTTGCATTACAACCAAAAATCCTTGAAATTTTGCTTTAAGAAATGTCAGAATACTTGTAGGAGGCTATTAATCTTTCAGATCACATTTATAAACTCTGCACCAAATTTGAACGTACATACGCATATATACAGGCATACATAGGGGAGAATCATTTGAAGACACAGGAAAATGGGAAAAAAAGGAAAAGACAGAAAGTTTGTCTAACATAGAAAAAAAGGACATATACTAGCTGATATTTTCATTATATGTTTTTTACCTGAGGGAAGTCCACATTGTTATGAGTGTGTAGAACTCAGAGAAATAGCAATTTTACCGGATTGAGGACTAAGAGAATAAAGATTGAGCTGCCAGTTCAATTGAAAAGTTAGGGGAGTTTCCTGGAAAATAGTATTCCACAGATATAAAAGTACAACATCCAAATGTAAATATTTAAGTCCTTGCAAAACACTGGAATTGTACTTGCACTGGGAAAATGCCAAAGAACCAGTAAAAACCACAGCTTAAATGGATGACAACAGTGAGCAGAGATTTCAGCTGCTACTCTGCAAGGAAAGATAGATTTTGGAGTTTTGAGTAAAGCCAAATTGACTGACTGATGAACAAAAATCAACTATGTCTCACAGAAGATGATAGAATTCAGAGTCTCTCAAACATTCTGTCTATAATGTCCACAGTATAATTCAATTTATTATGCATGTGAAGTAGTAGGAAAATTTTCTCCTTAATCAAGAGAACAAAACAGTCAATAGAAATGACACCAAGATGATCTAGATGTTGGAATTTCCAGAAGAAAGTCATTTTAAAAGAGCTAACAAATAGATTCCAATACATGAAGAAAAGCATAGGTGTAGTGAATAAGTGGGTGGTAAATATCAGCAGGGAAAATAAGCCAAAATAAGAATAACGTAGAATTTATTGTACTACACTAAACAACAACAACAACAAAAACAAACAAACAAACAAAAAAACTGCATAGGCCTCAAGGGAGCAGAACAGATAAAACACAAGCAAGTATAAGTTAAACTTGAAGACAAAGCAATGGAAATTATTCAAATCCAAAAAAATACAGAAATAAATGAAGAAAAATTAATAGAGCTTCCTACACTAGTAGGACAGTATCAAATAATTTATAATATTTGTAACTGAATTCACAAGTGAGAGAAGCATTAATAAGGCAGACAAAAATATTAAAAAAGAAATAGAGGTCCTAAATTTCTAAAACGTGACGAAGAACATAAATAAAAAAAAAAATTCAGGAAACACTTAAAAGGATCAATAAAAAAACACAAAATTTCATCACATCATAGTCAAAATGATGAAAACCAAGATAAAGATAAATTTTAGGAGATAATTTTTTTCAATAAATGGTGCAGAAAAAAAAAACATTAATACCCCAAAATAAAATTCACTCTAAATCTTTTATCTTATACCTACCTTTATTTAAAATAGGTCCTAGATCTCAATGTAAAACTAAAATCTACATAATACTTAGAAGAAATTATAAAAGAAATATTAATGGCCCTGGCCTAGACTAAGTCTTTTTAGACATAGTATCAAAAGCATAACCCAAAACAAACTGACAAGTTGAATTTCATAATAATTTAAAAACTTCCCTATGTGAAAGGCTGTTAAGAAGATGTAGAATCAAGCTGCTGACCACGTAACAACTATTTTTAAACCATGTTACCAGCAAAAGACTTGTTTTCAGACTACATAAAAACTCTTTACACTCAATAGTGAGAAAGCAAACAAAATACCAAACAAAATTATTTAGAAATGGGCTAATGGGATCCCTGGGTGGCGCAGCGGTTTAGCGCCTGCCTTTGGCTCAGGGCGCGATCCTGGAGACCCGGGATCGAATCCCACGTCGGGCTCCCGGTGTATGGAGCCTGCTTCTCCCTCTGCCTGTGTCTCTGCCTCTCTCGCTCTCTCTGTGTGTGACTATCATAAATAAATAAAAATTAAAAAAAAAAAAAGAAATGGGCTAATGTCTTATTAGATACTTCGCCACAGAATTTATGAAAATACCAATTAAATGCATGAAAAATATGCTCATCATTTTCTAGCTGTTAGGAAAATTCAAATTAAAGCCACAATGAGGGATGCCTGGGTGCTCAATCAGATAAGCATCTGACTCCTGATTTCAGCTGAGGTCAGGAGCTCAGGGTTGTGAGATCGAGCCCTTTGTCAGGCTCCACGCTGCTGAGCTTGCAGCCTGCTTAAGATTCTCTCCTCCTTTTGCCTCTCCCAGGGCCCCTCTCTCTCTAAATAAACACATACATACAATGAGATATTAAATACTAAATACAATCAAATGCTAAAATAAAAATACAACTACTAACACTAAATGGAATTGAGAGTGCAGAGATGCCAGGTCTCTCATACGTTGCTGGGGTGAATATGAAATGGCACAACCACTCTACGATTCCGGTTTATAATTTCTCTAAAAGTTAAGTAAACACTACGTGTCTCAGCAAATTCACACTTGATTTATCTACCCTAGAAGATTAATGCTTTAATTCACACAAAAATCTAAACACAACTGTTCATAGGAGCTTTATTTTTATTAGCCCAGATGGAAAACAATCCAAATGTTCTTAAATGAGTACATGTTTAAACAAATAGTGGAGTATCAGTCAGCAATAAAAAAAGATCAAATATTAATATGCGACAAAATGGATAGATCTTAAGGACATTGTGTTGAATTGAAAAACCCAATTTCAAAAAGTTGCATACTACGTATTTTCTTGTATACAACATTTTTACCATCACATATTACGGAAATGGGAAGTTATATCTAGAAAAACAGAGAAATGTGGACCAATAGAAGTTTGGAGGGACCTTGGAAGTTTACCTAGAACTCCTAAGCTCAGAAGGAAGGAATTTTCCTGAAATGTTTCAAAAGCTAAAATTGCTTACAAAGCTGAGATCTAGTCGCCTTTAGACACTATGGTATGAAACAGGTCAATCCCACAGAATGGCGCAGAGGTGGCCTCTGAGGAAGACACTCAGATCGGCCACCAAGATTTTCGGTGACCCAGTCCTCTGAGAAACGAGAAAGCAAATGGGGAATTGAATCGAGAAGAGGAGGAAAGCAGAGGCCACCAGAACATTTCTCCACATCAGGCCAGCGCTTCAAGACTCCCTGACCTGAAGACCCAAAACAGAAGATCTGCTCTCTTAAGGCAGAAGGCACAACAAAACAGGCGACAGAGGTCTTGGAGCAAATAAATGATAGACTCTTTCTCTTTCTTCTACATATACTAGCAACTAGCTTTCTCCATTCAAAATGATGCCTGCATAGGTCCTTTGGAGAGATCCTGTTTTCTCTCTCTTGTTGCCTCCGTGTGTGTGTGTGTGTGCACTTGCGTGTGTGCATGCATGTGTGTATTTGTGCACTGCATACTCTGTATTCTCAGTATCTGAAGGATGAAAGTGACTGCTTGCTAATGTGGGATGGCTACGGAGGACCTGGATCAGAGGATTAAAACCAAATCTAGAATCACCAGAGCGCGTGCAACAAATGGGGGAGACCACAACCTCTCAGAAGAGCTGTACGGGATGAAGTTTACAACTTAATGGAACATGACAATTAAAGAACACCTTTGCACATATATGATGACATACGAAACAAAAAAATGGCATGAAATGTAAAGAAAATGGTTATGTTCTTTCAGTCTGAAATTAATACAGCTAACTCTGGCTGTCTTTTGATTACTGCTTGCATGGTAGATTTTTCCTTGGCCATTTACTTCTAATCTATATGTACCTTCATATTTAAAGCCAGTTTCTTGGCAATATATATATTAGGATCGTGTTTTCTGATATACTCTGACATGGCTGTCTTTTAATTGGTACATACAGACCATTGACATTCAAAGTGATTATTGACATATTTGAATTAATACGTATATTCATTACCATCCTGTTTACTGTCTTTGTTCCTATTTTCCTATTGTTCCTATTTCCTTTTGTTCCTATTTTCCTATTACCATCCTATTACAATCCTATTACTGTCTTTGTTCCTTTGTTTCCTATCCTACAAAAGTCTTCCAGTTTTTTTCTGCCATTTTAAATTTTAATTGAGCATTTTATAGGATTCTGTTTTCTCTCCTTTGTTAGCATAATAGTAACACTCTCTCTTCTTCTTCTTCTTCCTCCTCCTCCTCCTCTGCATCTTCTTCTTCACTTACTGATAGCCCTAGAGTTTGCAATATACATTCAACTAATGACAATTAATCCTACTTTCAAATAACATATTGTTACTTCAAGGAGACTGTGAAGACTTTATTAATAGCAAAACAATCTTACCTCCTTCCACCTTTCTTGCTTCATCCTGTCATTCCTTTCACATAGGTACAGGATATATACACAAACATACATAACTGAGTAGTCTTCCTATTTATTTTTTGCTATTACTGTATTTGAACAAATTGTTATTTGTTAATAAGAAAAAAAGGTTTCTACTTTGCCTTCTCTTATTTCTTCTTTGATGCTTCTTTTTTTTTTTTTTAAATGCAGATCTGAGCTTCTGACCTATATAATTTTCCTTCTCTCTAAAGAAATTGTAACATTTCATTCAGGGCAGATTTACTGGTTTACTTCCCTTAATTTTTGTTTGGCTAAAGAAGTCTTCATGGTTTCTTCACTTTTGAAAAATAATTTGCCAGAACAAAGAATTCTAGCATGGTGTTTTGCTTGTTTTCTCTCAATACTTTTAATATTTCTACTCTCTCTTCCCTTGAATAGCTTCTGAGGAGAAATCAGAGGTAATTCTTATGTTTGCTCCTCTAAAAATAAGTTGTTTCTCTTCCCTCTTCCTTTTTCAAGTTGTTTTCTTTACATTTGATTTTCTGAAGTTTGGATATGGCTTACATACATGTAGATTTTGGGGCATTTATCTGGCCTGGTGTTCTCTGGTATATATCTTCAAGCTCAGAGACGTTTTCCTCTGCCATGTCCAATCCGCTAATAAGCCCCAAAAAGGCATTCTTTATTTCTGTTAACAGAGTTTTTTTGAATTCCAGTATTTTATTCTGATTCCATCTGTTTATAATTTCCATCTCTCCACTTACATTATCCATCTTTCCTGCTGTTGTCTGCTTTTTCCTTTAGAATTTTTAGCATATCAATCTAGTTAAAAAACGATTTTCTCAATAATCCTAACATCCTTGACATATCTGATTCTGGTTTTGATGCTTGTTGGATGCTTCATGCAACAAACTGTGTTTTATTTCTTTGTGTTTTAGAAAGTCTGATAGGCTTGTATTATTGTTTTGTGAAAATCCAGGCCTGATAGACCTAGCACTGAGTCATTGTGGAAGTTTCTGCTCTGATAAATTGTGATTCTCTGCATCCTCCTGTCTGTTTCTCCAATTTGGGGTACAGCAGTGTGCTCTGTGACCTCACTTCTCTACAGATCTAAAAAGAGTTTTTGATTTCTTTTCAGTTAGTTCATCTTTTTTACTTATTGTTAGGATGGAGTGTCAACTTCCAAGCTCCTTACATGCTGGCTATATGGTTTTTATACCACTATCCCCACTGGTTTAATCAATTTTATCATTTTATCTTCCAACTTTTAGCTTTGTTAATTTTCCCTATCATTTGTTGTCTATTAATTTCAGTTCTTGTCATTAATTTTCTTCCTTCTACTTACTTTAGATTTAATTTGCTCATTTTTATAGCTTCATAAAGTGGAAACTTAGATCATTGATTTTAAACATTTCTTCTTTTCTACTGTGAGCACTTAAAGCTCTAAATTTCTCTCTCAGCACTCACTACTTAGCCTCATTCCACAAGTTGTAAATATATTCTTTTTATCATTATTATCATTTTCAAAATAGTTCCTAATTCGTCTTATTACTTCTTCTTTGTATCATAATTTATTTAGTAGGATGTTTTTCACTTTCCAGATGTTTTGGGCTTTTCTGTTTATTGCATTATTATAGATTTATAATATAATTCCTTTTTTGTCAGGGAGCATCCTCTGTAAGCTTGCAATATCTTGAAATTTACTGAGACATGTTACTCTCGCCCGCCCCAAAAACTATTTGGTTATCATCCCGTTGCATTTGAAAATAATGTACATTCTGTATTACATGGATGAAATGCCATTTAGATAACATGGTTGATATTGTTCATTTTTGCTGATATTTTTTTTGGGGGGGTAATTGTCCAATTACTGAGTAAGGAAGGTTAACATCATCACATCTGATTATGGATTAATCTATTGAACAGTTTCATTCTGCCAGTTTTTCCTCATGTATTGCTAAGCTACCTGAAGTTTCCAGATCTTTGGTTTGGCATCTGATGCTACTGTGGGGAATCCTCTGTCTCTATTGCTTGATACATTTCAGAGAAATCTACATCTTGCTTCTGAGCCAAGGAATTCTAGATCAACTTTCAAGCTCCCTTCTTGTAATCCAAATTTCTCTGTCTCAAAGACCAGTTATATTTATAGCTGGTAGCTAAGCATTCCTCCTTCTCTAATTTCACTGATTATAGAGCATTATTTTCTATTCTGTTTTGCTATTTTTTTTTCTGTATACTCTGAAATAGCGCTATTATTGTTCTTGGTTGGGGTGCATTATAAAGAAGAGAGAAGTAAAAATACCCTCACACTGTCATGTTCACTTGAATAATCAGTGTTAAGTATTTTTATAAAATGCACTATTGAAATCTATCCTCAAAGCAACCTTAAACAATAGGTATAGTTAATCTCATTTCGCCCATGAGAAAGCTGAAACACGCCAAAGGGATATCACCAGGAAATGACAGAGATAGTGCTTGGTATGGAAGATGCCTGACTACAAAGTCATTAAAGCATATTCTGCTAAATAATAATGAGAAGGGATAAGTAGACACAACACTATACAAAGGTTTTGTGGGTTTTTATATAGTAAATTAATTGCAAAGCCCGGAAAAGGAATAATTGATTTTCACTCATAAGGTGCAGCATAAATTACAACATATAAACTATAGGCCAAAGTTTTCGCAATTTGAGGACTGCTCGGAGAGCTGGTATTCCTAAATAAGGTGTGTCTGAAAGAGCAGGGGCAGGTTGGTAGACCCAGGATGATGGTGGACCCAAAATGATGGCAAAGACTAGGTGCTTAGAGTGGTAGGTAGTGCTATCCTGCTGAGATTCTATTGGTCCATCATAGTCTGATAGCAAATGGTATTTGAAACTCCTGAAGCCTCAAAGGCATATAATTAGATGTAGGCACAAATGCAGAATAAGGGACAATGGATAATGAGAAGGTCAACAGGTTGAGCTAATTCAAATTATGAGGCGGAACTTCTAGAGAGGTTCTAGGCTTGCTATAGGAGTCCTTAAGGGGCAGGACTGGTCACATTATAAAAGAAACTCCTTGGGTAATTCTACAACCTGTATAGCTCATCCAGAACTACTTACTACTAATAAAAGCATAATGAGTTATTGGTGAATGCTCAAGTCCAAGTCATAGAATTAGTAAAGAATAATAGTTTATTCTTGCTACAGCCTAAATGTTTTCTTTAAATTTTATTGGTAAAATACATCACGCATGATGGGGTTTTAGAAAGCACTATATCATTTAGATTCTGCTTTTAAACAGTGTATACTTTGATGTATCATAGAATCTAATAAAAATGCTAAACCAGGCCATTAAATATTTATGTGCCATTTGTGTATTGTGTTGGGAAGGGACTTTAATTAGTTTGCTGCACAAGAGAGAATCTGCATTTCCATAAGGAGAAGATACCATAAGATGGATGTTCTAGCCATAACTTTCTACATAGAATAGTTTCTAATCTGGAAACCATTCAAATGGCATTATAGACATAAGAATAAGATGGGTAAGGGCAAAACATATATATAAGATGAAATCAATCAATGATAACATGTTCCATTGTAATTGAAGCTGATGTGATGAAATAGAAGTAGCAGAGACTGTGAAGGATGTTCTATTCTCTTGCAAAGTAAACTTTCTGTTTTCTATTCAAAAAGCTCATTTTATTTCCTTACTCATGACAGTTTGAACATTCATGAGATTTTAATTATCTGATATCTTGCATGTCCTCAGGAGGAATTCCTGGGAAAATGGAAAGAACTTTTGAGGAAGAGAGAATTAGACTCAATGAAATCCAACTCTCCACATCTGAGCTGTGCAAACCCATGCAGGTTATTCTCTGAGCCATATTATTTTGATGCATTGATTGGCAATACTAATAATTTTCATGGAGCCTCTTTGTAAGAAGGGTAAATTTCAGAAGTTATGATTTAATTAATAGTTACAGTTCTTGGCTCATAATAGATGTTCAGCCAATGTTCCTATCCCCATTCTTATCTCAAAGTCATTATCCTGTATATATTTTTTATTCTTCTATTTGCATTTTCAACTAGTATGTTTCTTGCATGCTGTCTTTCTGTCTATCATGACTACACTTTCTCTCAGTCCTCAATGTCACAATTTATTTTTTTTTCAATGTCACAATTTAAAAGTAGATCCTTCACAGAATCCATCTTTTAAAGGAAACTCAAACTCTTCCAACTCATGTGCCTGTATTACTTGTTTAAAATTATTATTTTTTAATATATATTTTTATTTAAGTTTGGTTTGCTGTCATGTAGTATGACACCCAGTGCCCCTCCTGTCAAGTGTCCTCTTCAGTGCTGATGAACCGTTCACACCATCACCCTGCCTGCCTTCCCTCCCACTCCCCCCTTCTTGGTTTCCCAGAGTTAGGAGTCTCTCATGTTTTGTTACCATCTCTAATTTTTCCCACTCATATTCCCTCCTTTTGTTTAAAATTAATGCCAGATTAAATCTTAATTCCTATCTATTTTTCAGTCTTCATCTCTGCATCTCTCAACTTATATTCCACTACTCTCAACATATTCTAGATGATGGAGAGTAACTATGGAAATATGATGTACACTAAATATGATGTATCCCCTACATACTACTTCCTTCATTGTTTATGCCCAAGGTAAAATAATTTTTATCTCATTCTCTGTGAGCCAAGTACTTTGCTTCTCTATGTATCAATGCCCTCATCTATAAAATGGGCATAATAAATCATGTCTAGCATATGAAGTAAAGCACAGTAAATATCTGTGCCCATCGTTAGAGTTGTTAATAAACTCTGCACATCCTTAAAAAATGAATTCCCCTGGAGATTTCTCTATGACCGTGTCATTTCACAATAGTCTTGCCACTTTGAACTCTATGACATTTGATGGTGATCACATTATCTTGTAGATATTTAATTTACTTAGCTTTTGTTTAAGCTTTGACCTCCAAGTAAAAAAATAATTATTTGAGGGCATGACCTAGGAGTTACAATTATTTTGTATCTCTAGTAGAATAGTGGGGTCAGAGAAGTGGTGAATAAAAACTAGCTATTATAGGGACCTCTCAGTAAATAAATGCATGGAACGTAGCCTTAGGTCTTTATTTTTGTTGCTGCTGTAATTAACTTTACATTATGTTGTTTTAGATTTTTTTCTATGTTAAAATAATGTAATCCCTTACTTCAGATTCTTGACTCTTTCCCAGAGAATTCTTTTTCCATCCCCTTCTCAAAACATAAGTGCTTACAGAGAAGAAACCATTGATTGGAAAAGTCATTAATTCACTTACTTAGAATTTGAATTAAATTCTAATGCTTTGATCAAGTTTCGCAGTATCTATACCATAACTCACAAATGGTAGTTGTGCAATAAGTGTTTCTTGAATGATGTTTTCCTTCTTGTTTTGGCTTCTATCCAATAATACTTTTCTATAAAGCTTTCTATGATATCAATCCATACTTCCACCTATATTATACTGTACAGCTAAGCTCAGAAGTCAGTAACTCTTCACTCTTAACAGAACTTTAATTAATGTCATTGGTAATGAAGTCACCAAGTTAAGGTGACAGATATCCTATATGGAAGTTAATATTAAAAACTTAGGTGGGAATATTACCAATACTGTAGAGTTATGCAGTGTTTTTATTCCCATCATCAGTGGGTAAAATCAGAAGCAGAGCTCTAATTCCAACAAAGAATAAACATCTTATTTAATATAAAATATCAAACCAAAGAAAAAAGCCAATGGCCTTGAGATAAAAATGCTAATATTTCTAAAAACTGTCAGTAATATTTGGTGAAGGAACCTCACATGGAATATCTAGTATAGAAAAGAAAGCAATTAGAATACCATGAACTGGGGGAAATATCAAATGTATTAATAAGACCAAAGCTATGAGATATAATACATTCTACATTAAAAGGAGATGCATATTCCAAGAAAAAAAATACCTGTGTATTTTCTTTAAAATCAGCTACAAACTATATTTTTTCTAGGGGCTTATCTGTTTGGCATGGTGAAAAGGGAACTGGATTAATTATTTAGGAATGCAGATGAAAACAACAAATAATAAGAGCATTTCTTTTCTTCTGAATAATTTCTAATTTATGTTTCTATGGCAGTATTGTCTGGCACATAGTAGGTGCAAAATAAAATTTATTTCTTTTTTTACAATGTAAATATTAAATATTTAATAAATAAATATTAAATACTACTGCACAAAATGGACCAAATAAGAAATCAAATGGCAAATCAAAATGTGTCTCAAAACAAAAGAAAAAGGAAACACAGTATTCCAAAACCTATGGGTTGCAGCAAAAGCAGATACTAGGATGAGATTTATATTATAAATGCCGTATTAATGAAAAAAAGTTCAAGTAAACAACTTAACATTACACTAAAAGGAATCAGAAAAGGAAGAAACTTAGCTAAAATTGAGTAGAGGAAGGAAATAACAAAGAAAAATCAGAAATGCAATAGAGACCAGAATAAACAATAACATAATATTGAAAATAATGACCAATTAAAAAAAAAAAAAAAACTTAACATTGATAATGCTTTAACTACATTAACTAAAAAAAAAAAAAGAGAGAAGACCTTAAAACCAAAATGAGAAATAGAAGAGAAAGCAATACAGTAGATAACCACAGAAATGCAAACACAGAAATAATAACAGACTATTATAAACAATTATATAGAGACAAATCAGATAAATTAGGGGAAAAAAAACAGATAGCTCTTAAAATCACACAAATTACCAAGATTGAATCATAAATTTTGAGTCCAAGAAATAGGAAATCTTCTTAGACCAGTAACAAGAATGAAACTTGAATTAGGAACCAAAAACCTCCAGCACAGAAAAGCCTAAGACTACATGCTTTTGTTGGTGAGTTCTTATAAACATTGAAAAATTAGTTAATGGCATTATTTATCAAAATCTTACAAATAATGGAATATAGGGAACACATTCAAAAAAATTTTAGGAGGCTGGTACCACCCGGATACCAAAGCAGAATAAAAACAAAATAAGAACAGAAAAGCCTAGTTTGTCTGATATAATTAATACTTTGGCTTTCTTTTGAGATCAATTTGCTTGAGAAATGTTTTTCCACTTGTTCACATTCAATCTGCAGGTTTCTGTTGTCTAAAATGAGTCTCATGTAGGCAGCAAAGAGATGTTTTTTTCTTTTTGTTTTGTTTAAAATGGATTAAAATCCATTCTGGCACCCTATGTTTTTTACTGGAGTGTTTGATCCATTTATATTCAGAATAATTATTGCAGATACATATTTATTGCTATTTTATTGCATGCTTTGTCATTGTTTCTGGAGATTATCTCTGACCCTTCCTTGTCTTCATAACTTTTGGTCTCTCCTTTGCAGAGTCCGGTAAGGGCTAATTTAGTGGTCACAAACTCCTTTAATTTTTGTTTGTCTGAGAAACTCTTTATCTCTCCTATTCTGAATGATAGCCTTGCTGGGTAGAGGATTCTTGGCTGCAGATTTTCCCATTCAGCATTTTGAATAGATCATGCCACTTCCTTCTGGCTTGTTAAGTTTTTGTGGAGAAATCTCCAGCTGGACTTAGGGGTTTTCCTTTGCAAGTTAAGGGCTTCTTTTTTGTCTTGCTGCTTTTAAGATGTTTTCTTTTTTTTTTTTCTTCTTTTTATTTTTTTTAGACGTTTTCTTTATCAGCATATTTTGCAAATTTAATTACAATATGTCTTGGTGTTGGCCTGCTTTGACTTTGATGGGGGAGGTTTCTGTGTCTCCTGGATCAGGATGTCTGCTTTCTTCCTCAGATTAGGGAAGTTTTCTGCTATTATTTCCTGAAATAAATTTTCTGCTCATCTTTCTCTATTCTTTTTCTGGGACTCCTATAATGTGAATATTATTAATTTAATAAGGTCACTGAGTTTCCCTAAGTCTATTCTCATGTTGTATAATTATTTCTCTCTTTTGTTCAACTTCATTATATTCCATCATTTTATCTTCTAGCTCACTAATTCATTCCTCTTTTTTTTCCTGCCTGCTATTCATTGTATCAAGCCTGTTTCAAACTCATTTATTGTATTCTTCATCTCTGATTGACTCTTTTCTAACTCTTTTATCTCTGTGGTAAGGGTGTCCTTAATGTAGTCTATTATTTTCTCAAGCCCAGTGAGTCCTCTTATGATTATTTCTCTAAATTCTCTATCTAGCCTGTTACTTACATATGTTTCACTTAGATCTCTATGACCTTATCTTATTCTTTCATTTGAAATAAACTCCTCCATCTTGGCATTTTGTCTAAGTCTCTGCCTTCTTTTCTGTGTTAGGAAAAGCTAGTTATGTCTACTGCTCCCGAGAGTAATGGTCTTATGCAGAAGAAGCCATGTAGTGCCCAGGGCCCGGCATTTCAGGGAGTGTCTCCAGTTTGTGTTGTGTATACTTTGCTGCTATGTTTTGGTTGCTGTGTCATTCAGGCCAGTTGTCTGCAGAGGCTCTCTTTACCTGCTGTGGGTAATATTTGGTCCCTGACCTGAATGGGGCAAGTTTTAATGGGGGTGTGCTCCAGTTTGTGAAATGAGACCTGACACTAACTCCACCAGAACTGAGGCCCTGAAAGCTCTCTGATCAGGAGATGTGATATGGGCAGGGGCTCGTGCCAGTCTTCTGGGAGACAGGCCCACTGTACTGGGACTGAGGCAAGCACAGGTTTGGGACTTAGTGTGAGCAGGTTAGGCGGCCAGTATCCACCCTGAGCTGCTCCCCTTAGATAGTTCTTTGTTTATGCTGAGGGATGAGGGAGGGAAATGGTGTCAGTCAACTAAGTCTTTGTTCCCTTACACGAATGCTGTCTCTCAGGAAAGCACTCTGAGATGACCAAATAATCTCCCCACTGCATGTCCAGGTTTTCTTCAGGTCCCTGTTTCCATGCTCTCTGCTCCTGAGTTATTCACCTGCGTTCTCTTCAGGAGCTGGGCAGTTATATCCAAGCTCTGTTCCAGCCAAGCCTGCTGACCTTTAAAACTCCAGTCTTTAAAGCAGGTGGTTCCAAGCACTCCCCAACCTTTTCCAAACCAATGGCTTTGAGGAAATATTCTCCTTGCACATTCCTTTGTGTGCTCTGTCCTCCCTTCTCTGAGACCACAGGTTTCTCCCTGCCACAATATCTGCAGTCTGTTTCTCCCCTAAACCACATCTCCACTCTGCCTACCTTCTCCATTGTGACCTCTTCTCTCCCGTTAGTTGTGGAGTTTGTTCTGTCAGTCTTCAGGTTGATTTCTGGGGCATTTAGGATGACTTGATAGTCACCTAGTTGTGTTCATGGGATGAACTGAGCCTAGAGTCCTCCTACTCATCCACTATCTTTCTCTCCTTAGTCTACTTTATTTCTTTAATTCTTCTTTAATACTTTTCTACTGCAGCTACTTATACTGTGTAAGATTAAAACATAAGCAAAGTAGCATTAAAACAAATGTGTTTTCTCAGAATCTTTCTTTATTCACAAGATAGCAGCTGCCTATTGTTACATTTTTAAATGTTTCAAAGGATAAATGATGTGAATATGATCTTATGATGAAGTGTAGAGACACACCATGGACTAAGAAATTTCCAAGCACTACTTATTCATTTCATAATGTGGCTCTAATATTTCCCAAAATACTGGCGATGGAATACTCATTCATATGTCATGGTGGAAAATTATCCTTAAGAAGAACTACATTTACTATTTTATTTTGTTTAATGGAAGTGAAGGATAGTGGATGAAAGATCAAAGTTTACAGAGCCAAGAGGGGAGGATTATGCACATTTATATGGTCATATTTTTATAACATATGATGTGCCAGGAACATAAATAACTCCTAATATGAGGACTGAGTGTAACAGAAAAGCAGTGGGCTATGAAACTATATGAGCAGAATGGAACATTTGCACATATATCTTTAGTAAAATCTGAATTAGATTGAATATCATACTCTTCTTTTTCCCCTTCATTTCCAGAAAATGTCAGTAAGTGACCCCAGGATTAAAACATAGTCAACTACATCGTGAGGAAAACATTATGATATATTTAAAAATTATGGTGTTGTCTCTATCCACAACTACAGTTTACATCAGCTTTCTAAGTATTGCCAGATTATCTACTTTGTTGCCTAACACAAAGGAGATTTTTTTTAACCTAATTTACTTATTCATGAGAGACACACAGAGAGGCAGAGACACAGGCAGAGGGAGAAGCAGGCTCCCACAGGGAGCCCAATGTGGGACTCAATCCCAGGACCCCGGGATCATGACCTGAGCCAAAGGCAGATGCTCAACCCCTGAGTCCCCTTGGTGCCCCAGGAGATATTTTTAAGATAAGATTGAGACACTTACTTGCTGTCTGATTTTCGGTAAGTTACTTAACTTCTGTATGTTTCATTTAACTCATTGGTCAATGTCAATAAAAATAGAACTTTCACAGGTTAGTGGTGAGTATGAAATAGATTAACATTTTTAAAATACTAAGTCTTTCTCTTCTTCCTGTAGAATCTCATACTTTTAAAACATTTGTTATATGTATTATAACCATTGATTTACTTGTCCTCTACATCTGAACTCAGAGCTTTCTGAAGAAATAAACTGTCTTTTGTTCCTGGTAGTTGTCTAGAACAATGCCAGACACACAATGGATACTCAATATACGTCAATGAACAAGTGACAAGTCCTGGGATTGAGCCCCACATCCAGCTCCCTGCTCAGTGGGGTGTCTGCTTCTCCCTCTCCTTCTGCCCCTCCCCCTACTTGGGCTCTCTTTCTCAAATAAATTAACAAAATCTTAAAAAAGATACATTTTTTGAGAACATGACTATATTGCAGACAATCATTCGGAGCCTTACTGAGAAATGAAATGATTAGGGTGATTATTCCCTAACAGGATTTATATACAACATCTGCCAACATGAACTTGAGCTATGGAGTAGGTAAAATCTGAAATAATGTTAATTATCAGGGAAAACACATCATCCAAATTTAAATATTTATAGATTTTTTTCTTAGTTAAATTTGTTGTTTGTGAACCTGTATTTGAAACTGATTATTTTAATATTTACGCACTATCAGAATTTAGCAATGTAAGAAATCTTCAAGCTTGTCCTGAAGTTTAAATAAAATCAAACCATAGAATCACAATGGACTTATCAAAGTGTCTACAGGATAAATACATAAAGGAAGATTTCCCAAATTCTTAAAAATGTAGGTAAAGATTCTTGATTTCTCTAAAATCACTTTTCAATCATCAGACTATGTATTCTTTTGGAACTACAACGTCTCGGGAGTTGGCCTATATAGGTCATAGCTTCCCTAGCTGTTTTTCTTGGAGTGCCCAGTGGTACAGTTGGTTAGGCTTCTGACTCTTGGTTTTGGCTTGGGTCATGATCTCAGGGTCGTGGAGTCAAGCCCTGCATGGGGCTCCATGTTCAGTGCAGAGTCTGCTTGGGACTCTCTCTCCCTTCTCCATCTGGCTCTTCCCCCACGTGCTCACTCTCTCTCTCTCTCTCTCAAATAAATAAATATTTTTTTTTAAAAAAAATAATGTTCTTCTTAATTGAGACCTATGCTACTAAATTCAGTGTTTCTGTGAGAGATCAATGGAAGCGATGGATGGAAATACTCAGGATAATTTTTATCTTATGGAAGGCAGTTAGTAAGTATAAATTTACTAATCTTACCCCCTTTATTTTGTTTTATAGTTTAATATAAATTTTAAATAATCATCAGCTAAGTTAATGGCAAAAAATAAATAAAATAAAATAAAATAATAGAATAGAATAGAATAGAATAGAATAGAATAGAATAGAATAGAATAGAATAAAAATAAAATAAAATAAAATAAAATAAAAAATACAATACAATAAAATAAAAACAGAGACCAAGTCCCAGACCATTAGGGATTTTGTAGATTAAAACTGATTCATTTATATCTATAGTATCTTTTGCTTTTGTTCATAAAAGGGATCCCATCCAGCTTCCTATGAGAGGTAACAGGTCAAAGGTTAAAAACTTGTTTCTGTTTCTAGATGAGTCTTTATTGTCTTATAGTGACCATAGCTAAATTACCTCTATAGCCTTCACCTTCCTCATTTGCGTAACACAGACTTAGAATCTATAATCTCATAAAATAATATGAATCTTTTCAATTTCAGGGGCTGCCTTGACCTAACAACTTATTTATTTTTGTCCCATTAAATGAACTTTTAATTAATTTTCTTTATTTATTTTATACCTATTTTTATTTTTTGGAAAAATGACCAAATACATCCATAGCCGTGTTGGATAAAAAAAACTGACTAGAATGCAGAAACCTTGTTTTTTAGTATTGTCTTGTCATTAACTTATTTTATTTATTTATTTATTTTTAAGATTTTATTTATTCATGAGAGACACAGAGAGAGAGAGAGGCAGAGACACAGGCAGAGAGAGAAGCAGGCTCCATGCAGGAAGCCTGATGTGGGACATGGTCCTGGGACTCCAAGATCATGTCCTGGGCCAATGGCAGGCGCTAAACCACTGAGCCACCTAGGATCCCCTCCTTTATGGTCTTAAGACTTTTGTTTGTTTTCTGTGAACTTAGATTTTCTCATCTGTAACACAGAAGTGAGTGAAAGCCAAGACTTTTGATCCCTATCAACTACTCTTTTTTTTTTTTTTTCTCCCTAAAACAAATGATATTTTATAATGTGAGACTTCCTCAGTTTAAAGTACATTATTTCTGGTATTAAAAAAACAAACAGTTTCCCTAAATTTGCCTCAATAATTTGCACTGTTAATAATACATATTTTAAAATTTATGGATGTCAATAATATCAATGATATGGGTCATGGTACTTGGTGACCTCAACTCTTTATTTCAAAAGGCATTTCAATTTTGACCAAGAGACAGGGCAAGAGGAAATATGCTTATTTAGAAAAGTTTCTAATAGATTCAAAAACTCACAGAGGCCATTTCTTAGTAAATAGGACATGTCTTCTCTTCCACTCTCCTGCCACATACTGACCCAAATAATAATGAACATCCACAATAACAATGTCAAGGGATTTGAAATATATGCATAGATTCAATTTTGAACATTTCCTAAAAAAAAAAAAAAAAAACTATAAATGGAGTTTGAGGTGAATTATTTTTACTTCTCAGATGACCAATGTAAACTGAGATATCATTTGTTACATAGTAGAGAAGATTAAGGACATTTCCCTCCAAGTAACGGAAACTTAACAGATAAAATGCCCATTAAAATTTCTATGGAGTTATAAAAATGAAATATATTTGCTCCATTTAAGCAATAATAGAGCCACTGAAGTAATGTATTCTTAATTACCACATATGGTTGGAAAGAGAATTTTCTTTTATTTCTGAATAACCTTCATTTTTGATCTATAATTCTAAATGTATGCAATTGTCTACTTTACAAGACCTATGCAACACTTGGCTGATCAATAAACAAGTATGATGTATGGAAGGGCTAATTGGAGTGTAAAAGGTGCTAGTAGAAAATGGACATAACTTTAGTCAATGATATGGTCAAAAGTTCAAAGATAGATAAATGCTATTGATCTCTAGATCACAGAGAATTGCACAGAACCCAAAGTGTTAAGCAAATAAAGAAGTGAGTTGCTGGAAAAGACAAGAGGAGGTTGGGAAATGTCACAGAAAGGAGAACTTTACTTTGTCCCTAAACTGAAATGAATTTCCTAGATCTTCCTATTGCCAATTTGTAATACCTATTTGGTTTTATGTATATGGCAAGTGGTTTAGGCCTTTCAGCTTTTGGGGAAAACAAATCTAAATGTTTCATGATTCATAATAGTTGTAAAGGAAAGAAACAATGAAGGCATTAATAGGCTCTGGGTTGAGTCAGCAATTCCAAAGACTTCTATATTAAACATGGAAGTCAGCCAAAATAGAGCCTTAAATATCTTTAACAAAAAGAATGTCATAGAATAAAAATAATGAATTAAAATTGGCTGTTTCCTAGCATGACTGTTTATGATGTTTGTAAAATAAATTTATGAGACAGACTCTCTTCCCAGTAAAATTTACTGATTGGCTTATTCTTTGACAAAAGATGTGAACAGAACAATTTTGCAATTGCTTGAAAATAATGCTGGATTTATGGCCTGGTCAGAATATAAGAAAAAATTAATCATCCAGAACAGATGGAAGAGATGTAGTCAGCAAAACCTCCTTCTTAAGTATAAATGGACCAGCAAAAGCTAACTCACTACAGAGTCAGGGTGGTAAGAGACAGCAGAGACTTGGAGGCAAGCAAGAAGAGAAAATAGAAGACATGGAAGAAGAGGATTGGACAGAGAAGAGAAGGGATGTCTAGAGTGATCTATTCTCTTTCTACTCTTTCTAGCCAATCTCTATAAGCTCACACAGCAGCTCCAAATATGAAGAAAGTTGCAAGTAGAGAGTTGGGGTTAGTGACTCTCCATGTACGAAAGCACCCAATTACAGGTTTAATACATCCCCCCAGACACTTAACTCTCACTACCTCAGACTGTGACCTTATTTGGAAATAGGGTTATTGAAGATGTAACTAATTACACTAAGAGGGAGTCATTAAGATGCTCTCTGATAAAAAATGTCTGATGTCCTTATAAAATATGTAAAGATGTACACAGAGACAAGCACAGAGGGAAAAGTGCCACCTGAAGACTAAGGCAGAGAATGAAGTGATGCTTCTAGGCCGAAGATACCAGCAAACCACCAGAAGAGGCAAAAGCCCTCCAAAGGAACGAGTCCTGCCAATACTCGGATCTTGCCTCATCTCCAGAATTGAGAAAATAGGTTTGTTGTTCTTTGTTAAAGAAGTCGTAGAAAATTAATACCTGCACAGAACCTCCACTCCTGAATAACACAAAAGAAAGCTACCAATAAAAATCCCTAAAATATCCAAGTCGTCCACTCTACTTTAAGGCCCACAAGAAAAGTAAACTCTGTCACTAGTGATTTTAAATATTGTAATTGTATTGTAGCTGGTTCTCTAGTATCTAGTCTCCCTGAATATATGTTAAGCTTCTTGAAAATAGGTTTTCTCCTTCTGGTAACTGGGGAAGAGTCAAATATGCAAATGTGCTTAATTTTTAAAACTCAAATAGTCTAATGTGGTAGGCTTCAGAGCCACTTTGGAATCTAAAATCTAGCTATGACACTCAACACATACCTCCTTGGCCTTACAATGATTACAAATATTAGATATTATATACAAAATATTTACTACACATAGAAGACATTCGATAAATAGCAGCTAGTAAATGGTAAATGGTAAAGTGTAGGGAAGAGGTTATATATGGAATGTATAGTCACAGAAGAATGTTAAATCATGAATATTCTACCCAAGGAAAGATGATTCACTATCTTAATCCTTGATTTCATCTGGATTAAACAGGATGAGAATAGATAATATTGTTATTAAATGAATGAATCTTTGCTAAGTTATATGAACTCAACAAATTATGTCAAGTCATCAAGTAGTTAAAAGATTACAGATATGTATACAAGCTGCACACTATTCCCTTTTTATTTTTTTTTATTATTTTTTTTAATTTTTATTTATTTATGATAGTCACAGAGAGAGAAAGAGAGGCAGAGACACAGGCAGAGAGAAGCAGGCTCCATGCACCAGGAGCCCGACGTGGGAATCGATCCCGGGTCTCCAGGATCACGCCCTGGGCCAAAGGCAGGCGCCAAACCGCTGCGCCACCCAGGGATCCCTATTCCCTTTTTAATAGATGGTTTTATAAGCATCCCTCATTGCTTTGTCAAACTCTGCCCTTACAAGGAGTCTTAGTTTCTATCTTAGTTCTGAAGAGAGAAATAGAAAAATCTTTAGACACTCTAGTTTTTAAATTAAGTCCCTGATGCAGAATTAGGTGGTCCATGAACATAAGTGTCTTGGGCTGGTATTCTTTATCACCAATGAAGATGTAGATCCTAGATATACCCTCTTCTCTCCTTGCTTGTACTACAAGCCCAGCTGTGACTCCAATTGACAAAATTGATGAATCAAGATGGATCCTAGTCTTTTAGTATCTCTCTCTAATCACATAAGATCCTTTTTCTGCAACCAACAGATTTTCCTTAGGTTAATGTATTAAATCTCAGGATATTCCATGGGAATCTAGACTTTCATGTCAAAAAGTAAACCAGAATCAGGGATTCTAATGTCATGAGCAACCTCTGTCTACTGTCGCTTTCCTTCCTGCATGACTGTTTTGGTCTTTCCTGTTCAGATTGAAATTATTTGCTTCTCTATTTCATACTGCACAATTTATGGCCACACGCAGGCCCCTAGCTTCCATTTTAAATATCCAGCCACTTAAAGGAGAAAAAAAGAAATATTGCCCAGTTCTAAATGCCGAATTACTGATGAAAGAATTCTGACTGTGCCAGTTTGGATTACGCTCCTAATTCTAGTCCACTTCACCAAGTCTGCAGAATTGGAATTCTGGAAGTCTATGTCCCAGTGACGGAACTATATGAATGGCGGGTGGCAGAGGTAAAGACTTGGTAAAATAAGGTCTGGAAAGGCAATCAAAAAGTTACCAGATACTCTGGATCCCTTCTATGTGAGGTATCTTGTCCTTAATTATTTAAAATAAAATGAAAAGCAGGTCTTAAGGCAACTCCTCCTTAAGTCGCTAATCAGAGTTTAGCGACTGATTTGTCTTACTTTCTGGTCATTCTGTACCTCCCTTATCTGAGAGCTATGACTGGGGCCTACCTTGGGTTCTGGGTGTCCAAAAACACTTGAATTAACTGTTGGCTTTCATTTTCCTCCTAAAATCAACTTCTCGGTTCTGAAGCTTGCAAGTATATCTCGAGATACGCCTTGGATGACCACGATCAGCTTGTATCACATTCATTCTCCTTTCAGGATTATCTTTCTCTAATGTCTGACTTCAGGTGTTTACGTTCCTAACCACAGCATTTCTCATACAATAGTCTGACCTTAAGATAGGAGAGAATCTTTCACAATTTGACAGCACTCTCCTCCAGGTAACCTTTAGAAACACTTTGTCTTCCTTGACATAATCTGTTGACACGCAAGAAGAGACAGGATTCTCCTCTCTCCTGGAACACCAGTATGCTGGAAGGGCCTTCTGGCCTGACGAATCTTATGCAAACTGCAGGCTCACTAGCAAGCATGGCTATTACGCGGCCTGCTCAGCCCTCACACCAGAAGGAAACAAACAGGGCTTCACTGGGGCAGTAAATATTCTATATAGCCTTGGACTAAAAGTAGTTACATCTGTGAAAGATTTACAATTATAGTCAACATAAATTAACTGTCCAAAGAAAATGAAAAATATAGATGTCCATGGGATTTATTAGCAGACCACTTTGCATAGTTTCGAAGTACATTGAAGCGATTACCGGGAGAGCCCTAGTGATGACAAGAGATTTTGATTCACAGGGAGGATTATTGCTTCCTACATAAATGAGTAAAAGCATAAATAATGTAGCCTCAGGAGAAAACTCTTCTTTTTTGGTTTCAAATATTTGGCTATCATAAGACAGGGTAGCAGAAGGCTTGGGAGGATATTAGTCTCTCATCCTGAATCAATTTGAAATTATGGAGGGAAGATGCATGTGATCTGATTTCTTGTGACAAACATGTTTTATGTGAGTTAAATGAATATATGCTTCCAAAAGGATAATGACCTGTAGGAAATACCAGATTTAGTGAAATTTGCATAATTTAGTAAGAAATGCACAAATTAAAGTACTGGCCCCAGAAGTAGATGGCCATTTAATTATATAATAAATATTTACTTAACAATAAAATTTTCTCATTGAAATGAACCTAATATATCTTCCTGGATGCCCTTCCACAGCAGTAGCAGAGCAGATAAACAGAGAAATGAACACTGTATTTTGAAACCACAGAGTTAAAACATGACCTAGTCAAAACTAAAACCTGAATGTTATCATTCTTATTAGAATATTCATGAATTCTCACCAGTCGCTTTAAGAAAAACCATTTTAAATGCCCAGCACACTTCCTGACACATAAGTGGTACTCAATAAATATTTGTAGAATGGATTTACGAATGACTGAATATTTATTACCTTCAATAGAAAAGTCAAAGTTTAGAGAGGTGAAGAAGGAGTCCCCTTACCTAATCAGTTTATAATTCAGTAGCTAAAGAGAAATCAATATATTTAGAGTTCTTACTTGAATCCAATTACACCAGGCACAATGTCATTTTTGACATAAAGTTTTCCCTGGAAAGTATTTACTACTGCCACCTGAATGAACACTCACTGTAATTTGGGAATGTGCAGCTATAAATACCTGGGTCTTTCTCAGTCTAAAATGGTGATTCTGACGCATGACCATCCTTGGGAATCTGATCTTTCAGGCTTCTTAGTTGAGTTGCCTCACTGATTTTGCTCGTTTTCAACTTCTGAGCAGTGCAGTTAGGTTGAAAATAAAACCTTTTCTTCTTGCCAAATATATAGAGTGAAGAAGAGTATTTCTAAGGTTTCCTGAAACATAATACTCCTTTTATTCTTGGAACTAGGTATCTTTGCTTCAACATTTTTCTATCTGTAAAAATATTTTATTATTATATGGTATATTATTGATATAAATTTCCATAAAAAAGGTTCATGATATGTGTGTGTGTTTCTGTTTGTATGAATGGAAAATAATAGCACATGATTAAATATTTCCATACTCCATTTTTGGAAAATTTCCTTTTCCCCCACAAAATAATCTGTGGTTACTGAATACCATCAATTTCAAACAGCCATAACTAAAATATCAAAATATATAATGAATATCCAGATAATTAGCCAAGGATAGTAGCCTAATCCTACTATCTATAAAACAAAAATTACTGGTTTTGAAAGAGAAACCATGAGCAACAAAAAAGTATATGACAAGAATCTTGGGCCATCTCAACATTTGGTCTCTCCTTTCCATTGTAATATAACTTGCTTTACAAGAAGTAGAGCTGCCCAAAATGGAGATGATTCACGGACTCATTTTCAACTAGAAGTTATATAAGTAACTTCCAATGATGGAGTTTCAAGCAAAAATGTTCAGCAGCAGATTTTTGTAACTTTGGCTTAAAATACACTTACTCCTTACCATGACCCCTTATTTCCTTGTTTCTTCTGGGTTGGACTATGAACATGATGTCTAGATTTGGACGAGCCATCTTAAACTACAAGTTCATATTGGAGGGTAGCCCAGGTGGCTCAGGGGTTTAGCACCACCTTCAGCCCAGGGCCTGATCCTGGGGTCCTGGGATTGAGTCCAACGTCAGGCTCCCTGCATGGAGCCTGCTTCTCCCTCTGCCGGTGTCTCTGCCTCTCTCTCTCTCTCTCATGAATAAATAAATAAAAATCTTTTTAAAAAAGTTCATATTGGAATTAGAATCCAGGCATGGTAGAAAAATCCTGGTTCCACAAAGAAATTTATGAATCAGTTTCCCCATTCTGCCATTGGACTACCTGCTTCTGTACTCTAACTTGAGAATAGCATATTATTTATTAAATTTGTGATTTTTTATGTCATGACACTCTTACTAATAAATAAATTAAATCCTTAATTATAAAGGCAATTTGTACCTGGAAACTACAACTACAGGAACTACAACCAATACTGGGGAAATATAAATATTCATAAATAGGAAGAAAATGTGCTTAAATGGTACTCATCCAGAAGATTCTAAGAATTTCTCATTTTTTTGGCACCTCAATTTTCTACCTTGCCACCTTGAAGAATATTCTAGGATAATATGTGTATAGGGAATAATAGTAAGTATACCTTATTCCTTTTAAATAAACACTAGCTACAGAACCTAGTGCTATATCCCAGTAAATATGTTTAGAAAAAAAAAAAAAAAAAGATCTCTCCTACCTCCAAATCAAATCTTAGTATCTTACCATACTGATTTTAGAAATGACTGACACATATTAGAAGAAAATATTTTTAAAAGACAAAGAAAAATAATATTTTCCTCGAGTGCTATGGCTACAATGCCTCTGTTCAATATGCAGATCTTCTCAAAGTCGAGAAGCCTTTGGACCTGACCAGCAAGGGCAGGGGGAGGGAGGGAAGAATCAGGAGAGATAGAAACAGAGAGGTCAGAGGCAAAGAGAGAGAGAATGAGAAATAAAATAACCAAATGTCCCATACTTTTTTCTCCTTTAACTCACTGATAGAAAATAGTTGCAAGGGGGCATGAATTAATAAATTAGTGAATAATTGGGTAGATTATATCAACGAGTTGCACTACTGATATTTAAAACTGCATCCTCATTTATGTATAATCTTTCTTGAAAAATAATATAATATATATAAATTTACGTATGGTAAGAATCAATTTCTTAATATAATTGTATGCATTTTAACATACGTATAAATTTGTTTAAACATTATTGCAAACAGGATATAGAATAATTCCACACCCCCAAAATTTCTCTTGGTGCTGCATGGTAGACAAACATGCCCACAACTCCTAAACCAAACCAATCAGGTATTTATTCTCCATTCTTGTAATTTTTACTTTTCCAGAATGTAATATATATATAGTAGAATCAAACACGTAATTTTTGAACTGGTGCCTTTCATTTAGCACTAATGCATCTGAGATTCAGTGATGCTGTGTTCATCAATAGTTTGTTCCCTTCTTTTTCCTTCTGAATTGCATTTCATCATACCTCGATTTGTTTATTCAAATGCTGAAAAGCATTTAGATCATTTCCAAATTTGGACGACTATGGGTAATGCTGCTATAACTATTCGTGTACAGATTTTTGTTCAAAAATAAAGTCCTTTCTAGAGGGTAAATACCTAGAAGTGGGGTTGCGGGGCGCTAGGGTCGGTGTAAGCTTATTTGAATAGAAACCACCATGCTGTCTTCCAAAGTACCTGCAACATTTTGCATCCTTACCTTCAACAGACGAGAATGCCAATTGTTCCATATTCTTGGCAGCACTTGGTGCTGTCATTGTTCTATTTTTAAATTTCATCTTAGGGGTGCCTGGGTGGCTCAGTCAGTTAAGCTTCAGACTCTTTCAGGCTTCATCTCAGTTCATGATCTGAGTCCTGGTAGATCCACTTCTGCCTTGGGCTCTGTGCTCAGCGGGGAATCTGCTTCTCTCTGTGCTCTCACACACCTACGCTTGCACTCTTCCTAAAAATAAAAAATCTTTAAAAATAAATTAATTTTATTTTAAGCACTCTAATAGGTGTGCAGTAGTATATCACATCAGATTTCATTGTTTCCTTAACGACTGAATGATATTAAGCATCTTAATGATTATTATCTTGATGATATTAAGCATGCATACAGTTGCTATTAATATACCTTCTTCAGTAAAGCAACTGTTCAAAGATATTACCCATTTGCATTGGTTTGTTTTCTCATTGTTGAGACTGGAAAGTTCTTTTTGCAACTCAATTTTTTTGGTTAGGTATATGATTTAAAACACTTTTTGAAGTCTCTGGCTAGTGTTTTCATATTTGTAGCTGTCTTATATAGAGTAAAAGCTTTTGATTTTTCTGAAGTCCAATTTATCATTTTTTATCAAGCATTATTTTATTGTCATAAATAAGAATACGCTGCCTAACTCAAGGTCACCAAGATTTTCTAAGCTTTCTTTTCAATGTTTCTTTTAATAGATCTATGTTTTACATTTGAGTCTGCCCACTTATAGTTAATTTTTATATACGGTGTAAAGTTTAGATCAAAGTTCTTTTTTCTTTTTGCACACAGATGTTCATATATACCACCTATATCTGCTGAAAATACTATGCTTTTTGTATTGAATTGCATTTGCAATTTTTTTCAAAAAATAATTGACCATATTTCTTTCTATTTCTGCACTATTTGTTTCACTGTTCTATGTGTTTATCTTTTCGCCAATTCCACACATCCTTGATTAGGGAAGTTTTTTTCAAAGTCTTAAAATCATGAGGGGTGAGTCTTTTAACTGTTGTTCTTTCTCAGTATCGTTTTTGCCTCTTCTAATTCACTTCTCTTTTCAAATAAAATTTTAGAATCAGGTTATTTATATTTGCGAATTACCTTCTGAGTTTTGATGGAGATTCCATTAAATTTACAGATCAATTTGGGAAGAACCGGCATCTTAACCATAGTGCGTCTTCACATCCAAGAATAAATTTTGAACTAGGCAATAAAATTTAAACCTTGTTCCTTGAAAAATCACTCTAAGTAAAATATAAAAACCTTACAACTATAGGGATTCATACATTGTCATAGTTTTTGTAGGTATTACATCTACATTGAAAAAAATACTAGACAATGTAATAATTTTGTTTTCAAAAGCCATACATATTTTTTTTAATTTTAAGAGGAAAAATTTAGTCTATTATATTTACCCAGTTACTTGCCATTTTTGTTGCTAATAATTCATCCCTAAGGTTTCCCCAGATTTCCTTCTTTTATAATGTCTCTTCCAACTGAATAAACTCTTTTTGTCTACTTTTAAAGCATGTCTATGGATGACAAATTGTCTTAATTTCCTTTCATCTGAGAATATATTTCACTTTTATTCCTGAAATACAGTTTTGTTGAATAGAGAATTCCAGGTTGTTTTTCCTCTCAGCACCTTGAGAAATGCTATTCTACTCTCTTGTGGCCTCCATTGATTCTGATTAGAAATCTGGTGCTATTTGAATCATTTTCTTCTATGTTCAATGTGATGTTTTTCTCTGTCTGCTTTTTTATCTTAAGATTTTATTTACTTATGAGAGAGAGAGAGAGAGAGAGAGAGAGAGAGAGAATGAGTGGAGAGGAGGGGCAGAGGGATAAGGAGAAGCAGACTCCCCACTGAGCAGGGAACCTGATGCGGGGCTTGATTTCAGGACCCAAGATGATGACTTGAGCTGAAGCCAGAGGCTTAACAGACTGAGTCAATTAGTCACCCCTGTCTATATATATATATATTTTTAAGATTTTATTTATTTATTCACGTGATACACAGAGAGAGAGGCAGAGACACAGGCAGAGGGAGAAGCTCCCCTGCAGGAAGCCTGGTACAGGGACCTGATCCCAGGATCCCCCCCCCCCAGGATCACAACCTGAGCCAAAGGCAAATGCTCAACCACTGAGCCACCCAGGCGCCCTCTATCTGCTTTTAATAGTTTTATTTTATCTTTGGTTTTCAGGAGTTTTATTATATTGTCTTTGGTCATGGTATACTTTAAGTTCATCCTGATTGTAGTTTGCTGAGTTTACTGGGTCTATAAATTTAGGCTTCACCAAATTTGGGAAGTTTTCAGCCACTGTTAATAGGAAGAAGAAAGAAGTAGGTATGAATTGAGTCTGCAATTATACAAATGCAAAACCTTGTGATAGTGTTATTCAGGTGTGTGAAATTCTGTTTATTTCATTTAGTCTTTTTTCTCTCTGCTGTTTAGCTGTGATTTCTAGTAATCTAATTCCACTGACCCTTTCTATGCAATCTGTACTCTATTTCTGTGTCCTATTGTTAGTGTTTTTAAAATTTACATTATTGTGTTTTTCATCTCTACAATTTTAAAAATTCTATTTCATTGACAAATCTACATTTCCATTCACTTGAGGACTGTGTTTACTTTATGGTGCATGCTCATGAAACGTGCTGTTATAAGACTTTCGGTCCTAAAAAAACCTCTTAGAGAACTTATATAAAGGAATCAATCAAATTGATTTGATTCAAACCACAAGTCCTAACTCACTTTTTTTGAACTTTGGATTCAATGGCAGTTTAGTTTTCAATGACTGTTTACTTCTTAATGGCTGTGTGTGCTATGGAATTCTGGTATGCCTGACAGGGATCTACACATTTACTCAGTCTTCAAACTTTTTCTGTTGTTGCTTTTAATCAACTGCATACATGGGTGATTCCGAGAAGAGTCCAAAACCTCATATGTAGCTTCTTTTGCCCCTTTCCCTGTAATCTTCTCTATACTCTTGCATTTATGTGGCCTCTTTTCTACTGCTCTGGTAAAAACCATGAGGATTTAGTATCCCCATTTTATTCCACATGCTCCATGACCAGGTCAGTGTTGTGTAAAACAGCAAGAGAAAAGAAGATGGAGCTGCCTCTACTGCCACCACCACCTCCCACCCTTGCTACCATTTTTTGCCACCACCATAAGGATTCAATTTTTTACTGGGGTTTTCCTGGCATCATGCTAGAAGAGTAAAAAGACTGTCATTATGCTACTCTTCACAGGACTATCTCATTTTCCTGCCAACAGAAAGTGTTTTTTTCTTAGAACAATTTTGTCTATATACATTTGCAATTCTTGGAGCTGCAAGAGTCTAAGGAGATACAGGAAAAAAAAAACTTAAAAAGACACATAACAAAAATATAGAGCGTAACAAAGAACAGCATAAATAGTAAAAGCACAAACAGAATTTGTCATCACATGGCAATTTTTTGAGTTTTGATTTCCCTACTCTACCTGTCTACTCTTTTTACTGCTCATAGTTCTCTGGGGGCTGCTCTGTTTTTTTCCCAAGATTTTTATAATAATCAGTCAGTAAGATGAGCTGGGCATGCATACTCTATCTTAACTGAGACTGAAAACTTGCATCAATAGATGCATATGAATCTCAGGGTCCAATGGACCATTATGAGTGACATGAGAGATATATTTAAATGAGGTGAGAGAAGAAAGCACTATTTTCAGCACTCTGGGAAATGATAGTCTGTGTCCCTGATTAGAGTTCTAGAGTTTGATTACTGGAACAAAGATACAAAGTCATTTCTTAGAGAAGGCATTTGAAACTTCCTTGGCAGTGAAGGTTATGGAGTACACTCTAAGTGAAGGAAGAGAGGAAGGGAGGGAACAGATGGAGAGAGAGAGGGAAAGAGGAAGGGAACAAAGGGAGAGGGACAGGGAATGAAAGGAGGGAGAGCAGGAGAGAGTAAGGAAGAGAGAGGGAAGGAGGAAGGGAAGGAGGGAGAAAAGATATTTAAAGAAAGAGAAAATTATTATTTTTAGAGGTATGGAAAGTTAGATTTATTCTATATGAGATCCAAGGAGGAAGTCACAGGTATTTCTGACATTATTTTTTTTCTTGTAGGTATTATTTTCCTTGCCATCATATCAAAGCAAAAATTAAAAAAAAAAAAAAAAAGTTTAGATCAGTCACCAGGACAGATCAGGAAGAGAAAACAGTATAAAAACCAAATAGTTGGTGGAAGAAATTTTGACTATATGATTATATTTAGAATTATAATTAACATCGTCAGAGGTTTGTTCAAGCAAGTGTTAACTCAGAAGATGGTAGGTAATATGTGATGAGAGTTAGAAAGTATTTCTACAGATAAATCAGGAAAAGCAATTTTGGCACCACTCTCATCCGGGGGAAAACTGTCATGTTCACTAAACATGTATGTCCCCAAGCATCAAAATGTCCCAGGATCCCATACTCAAAACTGTTAAAAGAGCAGCTGACCAGTGAAAAGTGTTGGTATCTGTATTCTAAATGAAAGACCTGAGCCCAGGAAGGAGAGGCTATTCAACTGATTACAGCAGGACATGTTCTTATTTCCACTACAGGTCGATCACTTTGACAAGAATGTGAAGATCAACCCAATTGGAAGTGTCAATACTGAAAGGAGCGTAGACAGTCTGGATGCATGGCCATACACTTGCACAGACATGGAAGAACTATTATCTGATGCAGTTTGTGTCGTTATGAGAATTGGGCAAAGTTTAGTCCATCTTAAGGAGAGGACATGGCTCTTTATTGCACACACGTCACTGGTGTGGTTATGGACAGGAGAGAAGTTAATGGTGAATCTCACATTTCTGCTAGTTGTAAAACTAGCAGATATTGAAAGACTTAAGAGTCAACATCTTCCCAAAATAGAGTAAGCAATGGGAAAGGCCAAAGGGTAAGAAAAGGAGAATTGTGGCAATCAAGATTGGGGAAGATTTTGATTTTATTTATGGATATTTCAAGATGTTTGTGAGTCATAAAATTGTTGGTGGAAGAAATTTTGAATATATGACTATATTTAAAACTATAATTAACATTGTCAGGGATTTGTTCAAGCAAGTGTTGTCTCAGAAGATGGTAGATAATATGAGATGAGGGTTAGAAAGCATTTTACTTATAAGTAATTTATTTACTTATTATAATAAGGCACAAATGTGTTTTATTATTTCAGAATCCCCATGACTTTGGGGATTGGAGATGTCCAGTAGGCAGTTGAAATTCCAGGATGAAATCTCTGAACGTGGAATCTGGCCATCAGCTCTAGAATTAGGAATTTATAATTATAGAAAAGCCAACTCTAGAAAAATGAGTTATAATAAACAGCCCTGATGGTAGGGAATTGTAAACCAAAAACAAGAGTGGCCACAAATCTCTCACTAATCTGGCTTCTTTGAGGTGCCAGGACTGTATGGCGCCGGGGACGCTTTGTTGGAAGGTGGATAGGGAGAGACAGATAATTGAAAACTGAGTCTTACTACAGTGTTATTGTTATAATAACTTCTCGAATTTTGTTGATACTGCATAGAATGTATATTTCTCCCAAAAAGTAGAAACATTCTAAACCATTTGAATTATTTCTGGTGAATTAATCCAGTTTTTAGTCAGTTCAGTTGATCCTATAACTAAGGGAGCAAACAATGATTTTGACAATTTTTTTCAAAAGGAAAATTGAAGACTTTTTTTAAAGAAAGAAAAATATGAAAAAGAACACTTGTCTTTAACTTTTCATCTGACTTTTTTACTTCCAACAACTTTAATGACAGTTTCTATCATTTCTGTACAAACCTTGATTTTGATCTATTATCTGGGGAAATCAGATATGTCATTAAAATTTGAACCATGAAAACACATTGGACTATTTTACCCCCCCCAAAAAAAATGCAGCTACTCAGCTATTTATTTTGGAATTCAATGTCACAAATAAACTAAGTACCATTAAAATGTAATATGGATTTTAAGGAAATTAAGTTTCTACCACTGAATCAGTATTCTGCTTCTCCATCTTGAAAATGAAAGCTGGATAGACAACAGAAAATTATGTACAAATGAGCCTATTCTTGACAAACATCCAACAAAAGGACATACAAGAAATCTTTCTTTATTACTTGAACTAGATCTAGTGTGTGAATTTCAAGTCAATTATTGGTGCTGGATGATTTTGTCAACAAAATAGGAGGAAGTGATATGACAATTTCCACTATATGCTGGGGGAATGAGGAGTAATTCAATACACAAGTGTTTTATTACCTCAGAATCCCCATGACTTTGGACTCTTTGGATAAAGCACTGAAAAGGACCATAGAAATGATTAATACCATCAGCTAGAGCTACAGGAGCCTGATGATAAAAACCACTTTTGCAAGGATAAATATGCAAGTGATTCTTTTAGTCAGAAAAAAATAAACTATAGTATTTCACATATTTGATTTTATGTCTTTAGAGAAAATGCAAAGTTGCTATACATATATGCTTATCAATACATAGATATATTTGATATTAGTATTATGTCTACCTACTTGGGGTCCAAATAAAGAAATCAACAGGATGTTACAGGATTATGAAAACACACACACACACATACACACATTCTCTCTACTATGTATAGGAGGAATATGGGGGAAATCACATTAGAATTCAGAAGATTTGGATTTGAAAGACAAATCTGCTCTTGAGTTTGGACAACACATTGCTGTTCTAGGCTTAGTTTCCTCGTTAAAAAAAAAAAAAAGAAAAAAAGAGTATGACAGTCCCTATCATATGGTATTAGTTTTTGCGGATCATATAAAAAGGTATTTAAAGTATTCACTAGAATGACTGACACAGTCTTCATCAATAAATAGTGATAGTTTTTGTTGCCATTACTGTTGTCTGTACCGTTATCTAAATTAAACTTGTATAAATGTTGGTACTCTTTCATGCAATGCACGTGAGAACTTAAAAGGTGAGAAGGATGAATCCCAGTTGGCCAAACCCAATGAAAAGCATCTGACATCCAAGCTGGCCTAGTGCCACATCACAGATTTACCCTGGAACCAGGTCCCAGTGGGGTAGTGATCAGTGGGGATGGCTACGAAGGTTATCAAATATTTTCACCTGGTATAGGACTAGATCTATGGAACAGTGGACACTGTGTCTCCCCTTAGTTCTCTCTAGCCTTCCCTCCCACCAAAATGAAAAATATGGGTTAGAATAAATAGCATCTTGGATGTCTACGCCAATGAGTGACATGTTAAAAATGTCATTCTAAATGCTAGCTTGATAGAGATTTTTTAAAAATTTTTTTTATTTATTTATGATAGTCACACACACAGAGAGAGAGAGAGGCAGAGACACAGGCAGAGGGAGAAGCAGGCTCCATGCACCGGGAGCCCGACGTGGGATTCGATCCCAGGTCTCCAGGATCACGCCCTGGGCCAAAGGCAGGCGCTAAACCGCTAAGCCACCCAGGGATCCCTTGATAGAGATTTATAAGGTGAGTTGGGGAGAAGAAATGGGTTTACAGAAGCATGACACTCCCTTTTTTATTACTGAGGGTAGACCAGTCTGCTTATATGTACCCAAGAGGAATACTGGTTAATATCTCATCTGTTCCTTGAGAATCTCAGGATAAATTCCCACTAACTCAACTGTGAAAGAGATCAGAGCTAGAATATTGCATTATGCAGAAAAAAGGAAAATAACTAAAATCTATGGGACTTTGGAGGATATATATATATATATATATATATATATATCCCTGTCTTCATGCCTGACACTTTCGCAGTTATGTAGTCTTTTTGACTAGGTACAAGGCAGGGAACTAAAAAAGGAGGTACTCTATCACCGTTTTGAGTGAGTTGTTTCCTGAGGCTGCCTGAAGCATTTCATGACCCCTGGCCAGTGCCACACCTCCACCTGTGCTTCTCATCCATTTTGGTATAACCATTTAGAGGTGAAAATTTACTACAATACAATGACAATGAAGGGAATGAAAGTGGACAGATGACTACACATTGCATTTCATGATGCCAAAATGACTATAGGAAGAACTGAGGAAGACAAGGTCTGAGCGGGAGAGGACACCAGAAGTTCTCTGTTATCTCATGATTATATTTCACTCTATTCTGTTTTGCAGTACTTCTATCAAGGGACAAATTTTAGTGTACTTCCAGATTATCCTGTAATATATTTGCCTCCACTTCCTCAAAAAGTCACTCCACAATCATGTCTTTGATTTGAAATATACTGATGTCTTAACTATGAGAAAAAGTCCTGTCTATCCTAATGCTTGAGGTAAGTAGGCTATCTGCTAACAGCATCTTGACAAATAGTAATGGGGATACAGATGAGGTGAAATGCCGGGACACCTGTACCCCAATGTTTATAAGTAACAATGTCCACAATAGCCAGACTGTGGAAGGAGCCTCGGTGTACATCAACAGATGATGGATAAAGAAGCTGTGGTCTATGTATACATGGGATATTCCTCAGCCATTAGAAATGACAAATACCCACCATTTGCTTCAACATGGATGGAACTGGAGGGTATGATGCTAAGTAAAGTAAGTCAATCGGAGAAGGACAAACATTATATGGTCTCATTCATTTGAGGAATATAAAAAATAATGAAAGGGATTATAAGGGAAAGGAGAGAAAATGAGTGGGAAATATCAGAAAGGGTGACTGAACCTGAGAGACTCCTAACTCTGGGAAATGAACAAGAGGTAGTGGAAAGGGAGGTGGGTAGAGGGATGTGGTGACTGGGTGATGGGCACTGAGGGGGACACTTGCCGGGATGAGCACTGGCTGTTATGCTATATGTTGGCAAATCGAACTCCAATAAAAAAATATACAAAAAAAAGTAATGGGGATGAAGAGAGGGAATCTAAGCCTCATCTATTGACAACCTGTTTTGGATCAACGTTTCCTTGTCCAAATATTTCAAGAGAGAAAGTAAATGGAAGAGACATAAAACATGGGAATAGTTACATTACATTAAGAGAGAAAAAAATAATATTTAATTAATTATGTTATTTATATATTACATATATTTGAATATATTATATATTATAAAAAAGCAAAGAATGTTGGAATTGGTCTTCTAAATGTCCACATATATACTATAAAATTATTTTATGAACATT
Organism: Canis aureus; assembly: GCF_053574225.1. Taxonomy (NCBI): domain Eukaryota; kingdom Metazoa; phylum Chordata; class Mammalia; order Carnivora; family Canidae; genus Canis; species Canis aureus. Next base: position 3,440,201 of record NC_135613.1, read on the forward strand.
TTATAAAAAATATGTTCACTCAGTGCGTATGAGTATATAAATGTGGAATCAAATAAATTGTGGCTCGGGGTATGGTCAAATGGTCAGCAACCAATGAAATTCTGCCATTAAAATATGTTTAATATCATAGGTAAATAACATCAGAACACACACTTTTATGAAATAGGACCCTAATAGGTAGTATATTAACTCATACAAACACATGCTCATCATATATGGATATGAACAGTGTTCAATGACAGTACGGAATTTTCACAATTCAACAGTTTATTTTTTTCTGAATAGCATGATCATGGGTACCATTGTTTCTTTTTAAGCAATTGTGCATGTGCATAATTTCAGCACGTACTACTTTTTAGTTTTTTTATACACATACTTAAACATTACAGACAGGATCATGAAAGATGACAGCCTCAAGAAACCTTTAAAATATGTGAAAAATGTTGAAGTAAAGCCTAATGCTTAGAAAATAAAGTGTCTAATTATAGAATTACATTCCAACAGACAGCTTCTTAAAGTAAGGATGGTCTCATTTATTTTTTATGGTCCATCAAATAAGCCTGACAAGTATGTGATGGTCAAAGAATTATTTATTAATCTTTAAGAAAAAAACATATTTCAAAATTAAACAACAGGACAGAAGAATTTACAATGCCTTTTAACAAATTTTTAATTAAAGTACTTTCTTTTATGGAAAAGAAAATTGAAATCTAGGTAGATTCACTCACTTTTATAGAAACATAGTGGGAAAGATGGAGTAGATAATTCCAAATTCAAATCCAAGTTCTACCCATTTCCCTGAAACAATTAATAAGCATTTTCTGGGAATCTGCAATGTGCAAATTCTGATATTTGACAGTATTTACAGGCAATATAATGTTCCAGACTTAAGGACTTCCCATTACGGAGATTCTCATTTTGGGGGTGGACAGAGAACCAGTGCTTTCAGAAAGGACAAAAAAAGGGGAACTGGAAAGAATGCTGGGAAAAGAGTCACCCTGTATATTTCCCAAGCCTTTTCATATTGTCTTGTGGTGGAATCTGCCAAAGTTTCTGGAATAGCATCAATGTTATCCATTCCCACCCCCCCTTCTCTATCCTTTTTTATCCTTATTTCTTATAACTAAGCTGTTGCATTTTGAGAAAATGATTTGTTCGACCTTGTTTCCAAACTGAATGTAAGTAATTCTTGAGGACTGTGAACTATGCACTTTCATTCCATCTATAGCTCCAGTGATGAAGCTCAGAGATAATACGATGGAATTCCCAGTTCAAGAGACACTCAGTATGAGGACAAAGCAAATGACCAGCTGCATCTGAATTCATCTGAACTCAAACTTCATGAAGACAGATGCTAATTCCTCTTTGCCAAAGATAAACCAACAAAAACACAAACTATGTCAGCTGCAAAGTGCTTTTCTCAAAGGTCATGTAAAAACTAGAGGGCTCTCAAAAATGTTTTGAAGAAATCTTTGCTGGAGAGAATTGATTTAATTACCTATAACTCGTCCTCTGGGGACAATTAAAATTTGACAGCACTCTACAAAGACACATTTGCAGGAGAGGAAATGCTAAAGATATTTTCTGTAAAATTCCTAACACAACACAAACTTTTATAGTCCCTGGATTTATTTTTGCTTGGTATGAACAGAACTAGATTTATGACTTTGTTCTTGTTTGTTTGTTTAATAAATATCCCCCTTTTTTTCCCCAGCAATGCTACCAGGAATCCAAATGATTCAACAGCAAGAAATATTTCAAAGCTAAGAATAAGAAGCCATAAAGAATTGTGCTTAATTGTCTTCACAAATCTAATCTGACTGTTCTCATAATGCTTTCTTCCCTGGGTGCCTCCGCCTCAGACCTTTTGTGTCAAGCAAGGAACAATTAACACAGACTTAAGAGTGCAGGTTATGTTTTAGAAATGATACTTTCACATTCTTGCAGGAGCTTAGAAAAAACAAAACTATATATCTGCAATGATTTTAACAATAACCAGGTATCATCACATGTGATGAGCTCATTTGAAGGCTGATGTTTTTCTCTTGGGGTTTTATCACTAGAAACTGGTGCCAAGATCATGACACTGGAGGGAAAAAAAAATGATCTCTTTACTGTTTGACTTTCAGAAATGGCTCAAGTGACTATTTTAATTTGTTCTTAAGAAAAGGCCTGAGAGTAGCTGAGGGAAAGTGAAGTAGGCAGATTTTTTCCATGGACTTAAAAATTAGCATTTGCCAAAGTGTATTCCTCAGAAAACTAAGTCTCTGAAGTGCTGTTAATTTGAAAACAAAAAAGATTCTATAATCAACTATATTTGGGGAAATTTGCACTTCAATAAAATTAAAATCTTATCTTGCTTTACATTTCTCAAAAGCTTTTTTTCTAGCTAAGTAGGCATTATCAATTTCCAAGAAAGGGATAAAATGGGCAATTCTCCAAAATTTAGTTGTTCCCACAGCCCTGATATAGCTAAACATTTTGTGGAGAAGTGCTTTTCAATGTCAACCTTGGGTAAAGATGTCATTCTAGTCTCAAGATCTCCCACACTTTGTGATTGATTCCTGATTGACACACAATATGTTCTCTCAGGGGATGGGAGGTGTGAGCCAAGTTATTTAGAATGCAAGTTTCTCAGGATTTTGGCAGCCTAGTATTAAAGCATCCGTCTGATAGAATAAACTACTTTTTTGTGCATCTCCATGGTATCAGACATTGTGGTAAGCACTCTTCAAAATGTGAGAGGAGTTCAGTATATCTGTATAGTTAAAGAAAATGAGACTCAGAGTTAAAGCAATCTGTGTAGCTATTTATGACAATTCCAGGCATTAAAACTAATTTGTTCAGTCCTGAAGATAAATCTTCTTGGTGCATGTTTGCATGGTATTTGGACCTTGTCACAGACCATAAGCCCACATGGACTCCACCAGAGCAAACCACGTCAACCAGGCCAACGTCGGTGTACTATCAATAGTAAAGACTCATCTATGAGCCTTCATAGAACTATGAAGTTCATCTATGAACTTCAGGACAGTTAAAAACCCAATTTCTAATCCATTGCTTACCTCACATTTCTTATGATGTTATAGGATAGATCTAGATGTTAAAATAGGCTTCTCATGCTTGTATACAAGAAGCAGACACCGCCTCCCCAAGATAATAATAATAATTATTAGAAACAATAATACTCAGAGTCCAACAATCTGTGTATTTAATTAATTACCTAGGTAATGCTCCTTCGAGTGATCTTTGGATCAAGTTTTAAGAAGCTCTGATATGGAGAATATGAAGACCTCCAGTTATTACTAATCTAGAAACAAAACTGTCTTTATAAGATAATCATTGTGTAACATAAAGACTTTGTTGGATATTCAAAAAAGGGACATGGTCAATATTTACTAGATTTTTTTCATTGCTTTCAAAAGGCTCTATGTCAGATTCCTTTGTTTCTAAAGCTAGCTCCAATTAAAGGAGAGATATCTGGTATCTATTGTCTCCAATTTAATAATTCATTCTTTAAAGACTTTGCCCTTGTGCTTATTTTTAAACACATGTTCAATTCAGACTTACAAATATTTAGGGTATAGTAAGAAATGAGTTCGATGAGGAATACGAAAGGAAATCAGACACTGGCCCTGCATCCCAACATCTCGGGTTGCTATTGGAAGTAGGAGAGTAAATCTCCTAAGAAAATAAAGTATGGCTCTCTTATTTTCTAGAATAACAGCTACATTTATCTGATTAAGGGTTGTATCATATCAAGCAGAACTTAAATAAACAAGATTAAAAAATAAGTAAGAAAAAAAAAACAGTTTCTGAATCCCAAAGGCCCGAGTTCAAGTACAAGACTGAGGCTTAACAAATGTAGGCTTTCCAATTCTCAGAACATCAGTCTCTTACTCACCCAGTGAACTTATGCCTGTGTCTTAACTGTCGGTTTTTCCTGCTGCCCTCACTTCCCCCATCCCTTTCCTATTTATCTGAACAAACAAAAGAAATAGTAACAGAAAGTCACTGGAGGAAAGTAAAATATTTTTGAATAGACCAAGGAGGAGCCCTGGTTTAGGGATAAACTAGTCCTTTTCAGCACATGTCACACTGACAGCTCACTTACTTGGTATCTTGCAGGGAGACAGATAATATCACAGCATGCCACGGAGACAAAGAACTAAAGGGCCAAAACAGAGCCCTTAGAAAGGAGTTGAGTTATTGATTTTTTTTTTTCTTCTTGAAACACATTTCTCTGAAAATGGAGAAGCTGAGCTTCTAAGAGGAAAGATGGTTTCTACTTTACATGTCCTTGATTCCTGACTACTAGGAAAGAACTAAGGAATGTGATAAGTGTTTTAAAGAAAATCTATGCAGACACGCAACAAAATGGTAGCAATAGGACTAGAGCCCACTTTTGTTTTGCCTTTATGGGGTTTTTGTTTGTTTGTGATTTTGTTTCTTTTTTTGTTTCTGTCTTTATAAGTTTTGGTTTGTTTTTAAGAACATATTAAATGGGATTCTAATACATTTTGGATAAAATCATTTTCATGGGTGGAATAATTATTTTTCACTTGTCACATCTGACTTTGTGGTCATCTCTAAGAAATGCTATGAAACAGAGCAGTACTTGACAAGATGTTAGAAGAAGAAGTAGGTAGCAGAAATGGAAGTAGGCTATCTTCCTTCCCTGCCCACCAGAATAGAAGCAACTATGTCTGCTTCAACAGAAAGTGCCCCCCGGTATTCAGAATGGGCTGGGCTGGGATCTCTATTTACCCTACGATGTTCTCCACAATGATCTGAGTGAACAACTTTCACAAAACCAGAATAATCCCATTGTTCAGTCAATACCTGAAGACAAGCTAATAAACACTGTATTTTTGCTCATATTAATTTATGATGACCAGTTTCCACCAGTAGGAATGGAAGGCAGAAACAAAATTAAAATACCATTTTTAAAGTCCTTTATCTATAGATAATCATGACTGTGGGTATTTCCCCCTCTATTGCCTCTAGGATTTATGACTAACTTATGAAATAGGTATTATTATCTATCATATATATGTATCCACACACGCATGCACACATGTATGCGCACACACACACACTCACACTCACAGAGCCAGAATTCAAACCCAAGTTTCTCCATCTTCACACCCACTTCCTCTCATCTGTGTCATAATGTCCTTTCTTCAGAAACAGAAAGTATTTTGCAGTTTCAAAATGGTGATGGTCCTATAATATATATGTCATTCTAACATTCTGTAATAATTACCCATATATTTTGTTCATTGTTTACTGTGTTACTCATGTCTGAAGACTCAGTTTTCACTTAAGTGTTTTGGGTGGGAAAATTACAATGGGATGGAACAACAACAACAAAAATGATGGTGATTTAAATACAGACTTGGACCCTGGTTATGCCAGCAAGTAATGATATAAATATGGATTAATTAACCAATCCCTTGGGGTCTCAGTTCTCTTGTCTTGAAAATGAGAACACAATTGCTCTCTTAACAACAGTTGTGATGATTAATATTAATGAAAATTGGAATCACCCTGTGTATATCAGGAATTCGAATTCATGCTACAACATTGTTTTATCCTTCAATCGGTTTTCTCGTCTTCTGTACTTTCTACTTACATTCCCCCAGACTCACTACATCCTGTTAGTTTTGTACTGGTCTGAGTTGTGTACAATTTCTCATAGGCAGAAGGGGAAATAAACAGATAAATTAATCCTGGTTTTACCATATAAGCCCTCTCCTGAGACCTCCTTTGTCATGTTTGATTGGATGGATCTGATTATATTCTATTTGTATTTCTATTGCAATTTTAGGTTTGTTTTAGAAGTAAGCATGCTTAACTTGTTAAACTAAACATACAAAACACTGGCTCCAGTTTACTCATCATCATCACCATCATCGCAAACATATGAATGACAAATCTTAGAGTGCACACCAGAATCAATAACTTCCCATTCTGTATCATTTTCCTTCTCATATGTTCCTCACTGGGGAACAGAAACCTTACAATAATTGCTAAAGCAAATAATTTCACATTGGACGGAACAGGAAAAGGAACTTTAGAACCAGATACAGAGAAAAAGAGAAAACCTTCCCATAGGAGCGTACATACATTTGGATTGAAATTTAGGAAAGGAACTTGCAAACCAAATGAAAAGGTGGGTATTTTTTTCAGAAACATGTGACTTTTAAGTATTGTGGAGTCATAGGAGAAGATGTTGTGTTTGAGGAATATTTTTCAGTGACATTGGAACATTTATTGAAAGGTGAGGTATGAAGTTTGTGGCAGCATTTGGGGTAGAAATGACACAGTAAGAAGCTCAAAGAATCTATAAACCATTGCTCATCAGTATTGGCTGATCATCTGAATTGCTTGCAACATTTTGAAAAATACAGATTTCTAGTTTTCACTCTTTGAATTTATGTTATGATTCTGCAGATTCAAGGTGAGGCCAAACTCATACACACACACACACAAACACACACACACACACACACACTGCTAGTTCATCAATTTATATATATATATAATCATAACATAATTTAAAATATATTTATACTATGCATAATATATACACATGCATATATACACACAGATGCTTTACATATTATAATATGCTATCATATACAATAATATGCTGTAATATGCTATACTATACTATATGTGCATCAAAAACACACACACATTTTTTTAGAGACTCTCCAAGAATTTTGTCTTAGAGGGAGAACTGGTGATCTAGCAGCACTGAGCACCACAGAATCATATTTCAAGGATGCCAGTCAGTTCAAAATAAAGAATATAAGGGAATAGTGATTTAAAAAGCAAATTCTAGAGTCCAAAGGCCAATTATTTAACAGTAACTATCATAGGGTAGAGATTATTTATGTATAATTTGCAAGGTATATGGCATAAAACTTGATATTCACCAAGTATCCCAAAGTAAGGCATCACAGGGGTATCCAAGAGGAGCTAGAGAAAGTGAATATGCTTAAGAGATATTTTGGTGGCAAATCAGTAAGAGTAATCCTGAAAGCTGGAAAATGGTTAAACTTTGAAAATGTAAGCATGAAACACTGGATTTGATTGTATACATGATACATTTAAAGATACATCTTACATCCAGATGGAGATGTATAGTAAGCAGAAGTATGTACTGGAAAACTGTGAAGAGGCTATATTGCTGGGAGACGTAGCATTTAGAGGTTTGTGGATGATCTATAGAAGACTGTTCCCTTAACACACTAGCTCCATCCTTAGCCCATATATATCCCTTTGTATTATTACCCTGATAACTCTAGAAGTTTACATGACCATCACTTCTGTATTTTAACTTCTGTATTATTTGCCTACTATCTTCCCAAGAAGAGGGCAAATTCTGTAAGGAATGATACTGTGTCTAGTTTGTTTGCTAGTACATGTCCAGATCCTGGACAGTGCTTGATGCTTACTATTTTTGGATGAATAAATAAATGGCTAATTTGAATATTTTCTTATTTATTTTTAAAAGATTTTATTTATTTGAGAGAGAGAGAGAGAGAGAGAGAATGAGTAAGGGGGAGGGGCAGTGGTAGAATTGAGAAGCAGACTCCCCACTAAGCAGAGACCCCTGACATGGGGCTTGATCTCAGGGCCCTAAGAGCATGACCTGAGCAAAAGGCAGACTCTTAACCAAATGAACCACTCAGGCATCCCTAAAAATTTTATTTTTAAGTAATCTCTACACCCAACATGGGGCTTGAACTCACAACCCCAAGAAGAAGAGTTGCATGCTCCACTGATTGAGCCAGCCAGGCGTCCTGTTTGAATAGTTTTTAAACAAGATCACAATATTTAACTAAATATCCTTTTTTTTTCAAACATAATGCTAAGAAAAAAGATATCTCAGCACATTTTTCACCACCAATAACCCAATAGTTGTTAGAAATGATATACTTTTTTCTATAATTATGAATCCCAAATATCTAGAATTCAAGTTCCATCATAATTTTGTCTTATTTTATAATAAAATGTAATGTATAAATCACCAGAGTGCTAATTAAAAACAAACATATTATATGAATATGGCTTACCTGATTGCCATTATATCCGACAAATGTACTTATGGTGTTACTATAAATTAACTTCTCAAAATATAAAGACAACGCTGGGAACAATTTAAGGATAAACTTTAAAAGTAATATATTAAATGAGATAAATAGAATGTTAAATGTAATATTCACATCTTAATTATACAAATTATAGAAGTAAATGTAAAATTTGTATTGAGTAACATATGTTAGTAAATTTATATTCAATTCTCTCAAATCAAATGATACAGCCCACTTTTATAGCTCTAGAAGTATTTTATTCTATGGAACACTGAACTAATGACCAGATAAAGAATTTTCTGCTAGCTTTAACTTAGCTCTGAAAAGTCATAGCAAATGCAATAAAATTATATTGCATCTTGTATTATTGATATTTGTGTTACTTCCTCTCTTTGAGTCATTTCTTTTTTTATATTTTCACTAAGGTGGGATATGAAAAAAAAGCAATCTAAGACAACCTTCTCTGTCATGTATATGTATTGAGAATGAGTAAATGGATGAATGAGAAAGGAAATACAATCTTAAATACTTTTGACAACGCTCCCAAGAGTGAGCAGGCATTTCAGTTAGTCCAACTACATCATTTTATATGGATGTAAACTTGACCCAAGTATTTGGAGTGACTTCTCCAAAATCATGTTTAGTTAGTTAAGGATGATACTAAGATTATAATTTAAGTCATTACATGAACTTCTCCAATTTATTGTGATAGTAGTGTCTGAGAAATGGTCAAGCTAAGAGACACTATGATCTAATAATTTTTCCTGTGTTTAAGGGACATTTCTTTTTTTTTTTTTAAGTTTATTTACTTAGGTAATCTCTACACCCAACATGGAGCTTGAACTCACAAATCTGAAATCAAGAGTTGCATGTTCATATGACTAAACCAGCCAGATACCCCTTAATGGGCATTTCTTTAAGAAAGGGAAGCACACTAAGCAAGAGTCTCATTTGTCCAATTTTAGCATTCACCTATATCCCAAGAAGCTAGTAAATTTTAGATTTCAGGGAAATTAAAAAAAAAAATCTCCCCATCAAGATTGTTCTGATACTTCTACTATCACAAGCAATATAGACAACTGATTTCCCCATTCTCTATGAAAGATGGTATAATCATTCATCATTTAGTTTTCATTCACTCAATGTTTATTGAGAATATACTGCAAGGCATTTGTTAAGCCATTCACAGATGAAAATTTAAATAAAGGGCAAATAGATTTTGGCAAAGGAAAATGCAAGTTGGACCCAAAGAAATTAAATAAATGGTCATATTGTGTAATTTTTACTTACAGATATATAATTTCCAAGTATGACATTTTTCTTTACAAATATAGATTTAGACAGAAAAGATACATCTGCTCATATCCAAGAAAAACAATTTTAAAGATCTTATTTATTTATTCATGAAAGACACACACACACAGAGAGGCAGAGACATAGGCAGAGGGAGAAGCAGGCTCCTTGCAGATGAGACTCGATCCCAGGACCCTGGGATCATGCCCTGAGTCAAAGGCAGATGCTCAACTGCTGAGCCACCTAGGCATCCCTCCAAGAAAAATTATGCTACAGGTTTGCTTCCTGCCATGAGCAACTAGATAACTCAGCAAAGTATATTGAAGGCAAATATTTGGACACTAGACAACGGTCAGAGAAATACTGAAAGCCTAAACAAAGGAATAAAATTTAGGTAAGCCTTATGTTTGCCTCAGTTTATGGCCTGCAAGAAATTTTCAGGCCGCAAAGAAAGGGAGGGTACAAACAGAATCTGATGAGCTTACTGGGTAGAGGATGCAGAGATTAGAATTTGGGGAGGCTGAAGCAACTAGAATGCTCAAGTGGCACTGTCAAAAAAAAAATTGCATAGGCAGTGCACTCTTAAATTTGAACCTCTGGCTGGATATTGATCTCCAGAGTTGTATAAGAAGAAATTACCCATGGACATAGAAAGAACCACTGTGAAGCAACAGACCATGCATCATCAGAACTCACACAATTTTGACGCCGGTTGGTATTCCTAGAAGTCAAAATGGAAAGGCCTCTTAGAAAATGAGGCATTTGTGGGGTGCCAGGATGGTGCAGCCAGTTAAGCATCCAACTCAGCTTTGGCTCAGGTTGTGATCTCAGCATCGCGATCTCAGGGTCTGAAATTGAGCCCCATGTTAGGCTCCACTCTTATGTAGAGTCTGATTGAAATTCTTTCCCCCTCACCCCCATCCCTCACCCGATCTCTCTTTCTCAAAGAAAATAAATAAATCTTTGAAAAGAAGAAAAAGAAAAGAAAAGAAAGAAGAAAGAAAGAAAGAAAGAAAAGAAAGAAAGAAAGAAGAAAGAAAGAAAGAAAGAAAGAAAGAAAGAAAGAAAGAAAGAAAGAAGGCATTTGTTAAAATCAACAGAATGCTACTAGCTTATCAGTGAGACTAAAGAAATCCCAAAATTAAGCTCTCTGCATCTGTCATAACAGAGCTTAAAGCAAAATTGTAAAACCTCAAATTGAACTAAAGTTGATTATATCCCAGAAATAAAAGCCAATAAACATTAAAAGAATATAACAAAATCCTGTAACCAATAACAAAATTTAAAACATTTGATATCAAACAAAAATTATCAGGCATAGAAATTGGGAGGAAAATATGGATATTCTAGGAATACTGATCAATAAAAACAGTGATTTGTAATTAAACTTCTCTGCAAACTAGAAATTACAAAATACTTCTTCATCCTACTAAAATATATCAATAGAAAACCCGCATCACTTATCAGCATTCAATGAAATCCCAATCAAAATTCAAGCAAGTTATTTTACAGATATTGACAAATTAATTCTAATGTTTGTATGTAGAGGGAAAAGACCCAAAATAGTCAACACAATATTGAAGAAGAACGAAGTTGGAGCTCTGATGTTATCTGACTTCAAAACTCACTATAAAGCTACAGTAACATAGGCAGTGTGCTATGGGTCAAAGAATAGACAAATAGATCAGTGGAACATAATAGAGAGTCCAGAAATAGACCCTCATAAGTATAGTCAATTGATTTTTGATAAAGGAGCAAAGACACTAGAATGAAACAAAGGTCATCCTTCAACACATGGTGCTGGAACAAATGAAATCCATGGGTAAAAAACAAAACAAAAGAATTTGAGAAAAAGACTTTAGTCCCTTAACAAAATATACCTCAAAATGAATTACAGACCTAGGAAAATGCAAAGCTTTAAACCCCCTAGAAGAGAAAAGGGGAAAAGTTACATAAAATAATAGATAAAATAGACTTCATTAAAAGTGAATAATTCTGCTCTAAAACAAAACAAAACAAAAATGTCAAGAGAATTAGAAGACATTCCATAAACTGGGAAAAATATCTATAAAGGCACATGTGATAAAGAACTGTTATATGCAAGTGACTCTAAAAAATTAAACAATAAGAAAGCAAAAAGCCCAATGAGATACCACCTCACACCAGTGAGAATGGGGAAAATTAACAAGACAGGAAACAACAAATGTTGAAGAAGATGCGGAGAAAGGGGAACCCTCTTGCACTGTTGGTGGGAATGGGAACTGGTGCAGCCACTCTGGAAAACTGTGTGGAGGTTCCTCAAAGAGTTAAAAATAGACCTGCCCTATGACCCAGCAATTGCGCTGCTGGGGATTTACCCCAAAGATGCAGATGCAGTGAAACGGCAGGACACCTGCACCCCGATGTTTCTAGCAGCAATGTCCACAATAGCCACACTGTGGAAGGAGCAATGATGTCCTTCGACATCAGATGAATGGATAAAGAAGATGTGGTCTATATATACAATGGAATATTACTCAGCCATTAGAAAGGATGGATACCCACCATTTGCTTCAATGTGGATGGAACTGGAGGGTATTATGCTGAGTGAAGTAAGTCAATCAGAGAAGGACAATCATCATATGGTCTCACTCATACAGGGAATATAAGAAATAATTAAAGAGATTATAAGAGAAAGGAGGGGAACTGAGTGGGGAAAATTAGAGAAGGAGACAAACTGAGAGAGACTCCTAACTCTGGGAAATGAACAAAGGATAATGGAAGGGGAGGTGGGTGGGGGGATGGGGTGACTGGGTGACAGGCACTGAGGAGGGCACTTGATGGGATGAGCGCTGGTTATTTTACTATATGTTGGCAAATTGAACTTCAATTAAAAAAATAAAATAAATCTCAAAAAAAATTGGGAATACAAAAGAAAAGAACCAAATTTAAAAATGATCCAAAGACTTTGACACCTTATTAGAGAAGATACAGAGATGATAAACATATGAGAAGAATTTCACACTGCATGTCAGTAGGGAAATACAAACAAAACAAACAAACAAACAGAAATCAAAAACAAAAACAAGGAAATACCACTATATACTTATTAGCATGGCCTAAATCCAAAACAAAGATAACATTTAGGTACTGGACAGAATGGGAAAGAACCATAACTTTCATACATTGTAGTGGGAATATAAAGTGGTACAAACACTTTTCAGACAATTTGGTTATTTCTTACAAAAATAAACATAGCTATAGCATATGATCTAGAAATCATGCTCCTTAGTATTTATCCAAAGATCTTGAAAACAGCTCCCCTGAAAAGAAAAAACAAAAACAAACAAAAACAAACATCCTGCTCATTGATGTTTATAGTAGCTTTATTCATAATTGCCTAACTTTGGAGACAACCAATTGTCCTTCCATATGTGAAAGAATAAATAAAAGGTGGTAATCCAGACAATGGAATATTATTCAGTACTAAAAAGTAATGAGCAGTAATTAGTGGGGCCTCCCAGCAAGATGGATCAGGAAAAGAGTTAGTGAAAAAGAAACTTGCTGAAACCACTGTCATCCCAGCGATTGTGTAACATGCCCAAAGAAACACCATCTGGGGAGCAATAGCAGAAGTTCTTCACTGCAAGGGCTATATAAAATGGTCTAGCTAGTCACTAAATAAACAAAAAGCGAAACCAGCAACAACCCTTAGAGGAAGAGGGATTCAAATCATATCCAGATTTGCTGGATAAATTATCTAAAATATCTGGTGTTGGGATCCCTGGGTGGCGCAGCAGTTTAGCGCCTGCCTTTGGCCCAGGGCTCGATCCTGGAGACCTGGGATCGAATCCCATATCGGGCTCCTGGTGCATGGAGCCTGCTTCTCCCTCTGCCTATGTCTCCGCCTCTCTCTCTCTCTCTCTCTGTGTGACTATCATAAATAAAGAAAAATTAAAAAAAAAAAAGTTTAAAATATCTGGTGTTCAACATGAAGTGCTAAGACATGCAAAACAATAAGAACATGTGACTTATGCACAGGAAAAATTATCTTGTGGGAAAACCCAGTTGTTGAATTTAATGAAAACATCAAAGCAACCACTATATATATGTTCAAATTATTTAAAGAAACCATTACTTAAGCTTAAAAAAAACATAGAAAAGCAAAATAACAATATTTCTTCAACAGAGTATAACAAAGATTTTTATTTTGTTTTGTTTTGTTTTGTTTTTTTTAAAGATTTCCACAAATGGAATTTTGGAGCTGAAAAGTAGAATAACTTAAATGGAAAATCCACAAGAGGGCTCAAAATTTGATTTGACCTGGCATATGGATAGGAAAACTTAAAAATAATGTAGTTGTGGAATCTGAATGTAGTTTATAGAATCTGAAAAATAGAGGGAAATGAATGACAAGAAATCAAAGAGCTAAAGAGAAATGTGAGATACAATTAAGAATACCAACATACACCTAATAAGAGTACAAGAAGGAGAGAAGAGAAAGAGTGGAGGAAATATTTGAAGAAATAATAGAAAAAAGTTTTTAATTTGATGAAAAACATTACTCTACATGCCCTGGAAAGTCAAAAACCTCTTAAGCAGATAAATGCAAAGAGATTCACACGCAAAAAGATCATAGTAAAAATGTTGAAAAACAAAGAAAAACTTGAAAAGAGAAAGAGAAAAATGATTCACCAATATGAAGGGACTCCAATAAACTTAACAGTTGATGTCTCAATAAAAGAATGGAGGCCAGAAGACAGTAGGTTGATATAATGAAAATGTTGAAAGATTACACACTGTCAACCAAGAATCTTATATCCAGCAAAATTCTCTTTCAAAGCTGAAGGCAAAACAAAAATTTCCCAAATAAATATGAAAAGTAATTTCTAACAAATCTGCCTTTAAAATATTTTTTTCAGGCTGCAAAATAAGTGCCCCAAACTATAATACAAGTTATTCTCTCTGATAAACAAACGAGGAACATCAGTAAAGGTAATTCTATAATTATATCAAACAATATAAATTTGTATTTCACCTCTTTATTTTCATTGCTTAAAAAGCAATTAAACAAATAAGCATAGAATTGTATCACTGGGACTACACCATTTAGAAATGTATGAAAATAACACCTGAAAGAAGCAGAAGAGGAAAACTATATGAGGATAAAAAAAATACATCAGATGTAAATCAATTCTGCGAGAATAAAAAAAGAAAATGCTAAATGGTGAATGAAAAGATTAATATTCAAAACACTGTAAGTATATATTTGCTCTATTTTCTTCTTTTAGCTTCTTTTAAAGACATAAAATTACAGGAGTTAATAATTATAACAGTGCACTTTTAACATATATACATGTAATTTGTATAAAAATAATAGAACAAAGGAAGAAATAAGGGCTAGCGCTCTATAGGAATAACGTTTCTCTAATTCACTGGAATTCAGGATGTAGGTTCTCATAAATTATTAGCATGTATATGATCAAGATTAACTAAAAAACAGTGAAGACATCATTGGTGAATTAAAAAGTACACTAGAAAATATTCACTTAATACCAAACAATGCAGTAAAAGAGAAAAGAGTGATCAATAAGTATATAAGACATGAAGAAAACAAGAATGAAATAGCAGATACAAACTATATCAATATTAACATTAAATAAAACAGATAAAGCAGTCCAATTAAAAAGTCAGAGATTGTCAGATGTAACAGATGAAAAACATAATCCAACTATACGATATCTTAAGAAGATCAACTTATACTCGAAGATATGAATATTGAAATAAAAGGGTGGAAAAAGATACGTCATGCAAACCACAACCACAAGAAAGCTGAAGTGATGGACTAATTTTTGACAGTGGGGATTTGAAAGAGGGCTCCACTGACCCCCATTCTGACTCCATCTTTTTAATTGATAGAGTTCTTCTTCCTGACTTATCTCTTTACCTCAGGCAAAAAGTTAAGCATTCCTTAATGGGAACTGAGGCTTCCCCTCAAGTGATAAAGATTGCTCTGAAACAGCAAGACCCTAAGAAAATGATCAAACTGACCTTCACTGCCCACTGCACATACTCACTGACCCTTGTCCCACATTTTCCTCGTATGAACAGTGAAGTATTTTCAACACTTTGGAGACAGTCTTTGAAACGTCAGTCTGCTGTCTTCCGGGTGCTCGCCTCACTGAAATAAGTTCCTTTCCTGTTTCACCACCAAAAACAAACAGACCTCAGTCTTCTTTACAGTTAATAGAGATAAAGGACACATTTTATAATGATAAAGGAATCAGTTCATCAGTTGTATTAAGAATTATAAATAAGGATGCACCTAGTAAAAGTACACCATAATACATGAAGCAAAACTGATGGAAATAAAAGGACAAAAGACAACTCAATAATAATAGTTGAAGACTTCAACACCACACACTTTCAATAATGGATATGACAACTAGAAGATCAAGTTATCAAAAGACTTGAATACAATTAAAACATATATAACTCTGAATATAATGGACCTAATATCTGTTCAATACTCCACAAAACAACAGATTATACCTTTTCTTAAGGATAAACCAGATACAAAACAAAAACAAAAAATAAACCAAACAAACAAAAACCAACCTCAATACACTCAAATATTACAGAGTATGTTTCTGAGCCATAATGAAATGAAATTAGAAGTCAATATCAGGAAACATTTTGGAGAAACTCACAAATATGTGGTAACTGATACCACATATTTGGTATATTTCTTTAATAGAAATATACCAAGCTAACCGTTGGGTAAAAAAAATAAACATTTAAAAAAGAAATCAGAAAGAACACTTTAAAATGAATAAAAATGAAGAAACACAGGATTTAACTAAAGCAGTGTTTAGAGTGAAATTTACAGCTGAAATGTCTATACTAAAAAAGAAGAAAGATCTCAAATCAATTATCTAAAATTCCAACTTAAGACAGGAATAAAAAGTAAAAATTAAGGGCACCTGGGTGGCTCAGTCAGTTAAGCATCTGCCTTCGGCTCAGGTCATGATCCCTGGGTCCTGAGATCGAGTCCCAAGTCAGGCTCCCTGCTCAAAGAGGAGTTTATTTCTCCCACACCCTCTGCCCCTGCTCCCTGCTCATGCTCTCTCTCTCTCTCTCTCTCAAAACAATAAATAAAATATTTTCTTAAAAAGTAAAAACTGAGGGACACCTCGGTGGCTCAGTGGTTGAGTGTCTCCCTTCAGTTCAGTGTGTGATCCCGGGGTCCTGGGATAGAGTCCCACATTGGGCTTCCCCCGTGGAGCCTGCTTCTCCCTCTGCCTATGTCACTGCCTCTCTCTCTCTCTCTCTGTGTATCTCTCATGAATAAATAAAATCTTAAAAAAATGTAAAAACTAAACCTAAGTGAGCAGAAGAAAGGAAATAGTAATGATGAGACAGTAGAAAACTAATAAAGAAAATCAAGGAAACCAGAAGCTTTATCAGGAAAATGGTTGAATGACAAGCAAGCACCTAAATATTGAACATCAATTTCGTCAGGCACCCGTCCTTTGAAACTACAATGAGATAATATCAAAGTTAAAATTAAAATGGTTAACATTCATATTCGGGTTCTGATGTTTCTTTATAAAATAATTTGTAAACTCTATTAAATTGTACTTGAATGATCTCACATTTGTACATATAACTCTAACTCTTTCTTAATTACCATTTCAAATATGATTTCCCTTCTTTGGGATGTTCAACCTTATGCTCTTCTGAAAAAAAAATCAGTAGGGGTGTGTTCTACTCCTTTGGAATGGTATGGTTTTTAGTAAACGTTTCAATAAATTAATGACTTGTTCTTTCTTTGCAGGTTTTTTAAAATTCAATTTAGTTAACATATATCTTATTATTACTTTCAGGGATAGAATTCAGTGATTCTTCAGTTGCATCTAACATCCAGAGCTCATGACATCAAGTGCCCTCCTCAATGCCAATCACCCAATTACCCCCAACAATGACCCCACATCCCCTCCAGCAACCGTCAGTTTGTTCCCTATGGTTTAGAGTCTCTTGTGGTTTGACTCTCTTTCCATTTTTTTTTCTTATTTTATTTCTCATTATTTTCCCCTTCTAGGGTCATTTATTTTGTTTCTTAAGTTCTGCATATGATGAAATCATATAGTATTTGTCTTTCTCTGACTGACTTATTTCACTTAGCATAATACCCTCTAGTTCCATCCACATTGTTGCAAATGGCAAGATTTCATTCTTTTTGTTGGCTAATATTCCAGGGTGTGTGTATCACATCCTCTCTATCCATTCACCTTGTCCAAGTGTATCCGGGCCCTTTCCATACTTGGGCTATTGTAGACATTGCTGCTATAAACATTTGGGTGTGCCTTCAGATCATTGTTTTTGTATCCTTTGGATAAATGCTTAGTAAAATAATTGCTGGGTTATAGTGTAGCTCTATTTTCAACTTTTTGAGCAACCTCCACACTGTTTTCCAGAGTGGCTGCACCAATCTGCATTCCCACCAGCAGTGCAAGAGGGTTATCCTTTCTTCACATGCTCGCCAACACCTGTTGTTTCCTGAGTTGTTCATTTTAGCCACTCTGATCAGTGTGAGGTGGGATCTTATTGTGGTTTTAATTTGTATCGCCCTGATGCTGAGTGATGTTGAGCAAATTTTCATGTGTCTGTGAGCCATTTGTATGTCTTCTTTGGAGAAATGTCTGTTCAAATGCCCATTTCTTGAAGTGGATTTTTGGGGATTTTTTTGGAGGGGTGTTAGGTTCAGTAAATTCTTTATAGATTTTGGATACTATAGTCCTTTATCTGATTTGTCATTGAAATGATCTCTTCCCATTTCATAGGTTGCCTTTTAGTTTTGTTGACTGTTTCCTTTTGCTGTGCAAAATATTTTTATCCTCATGAAGTCCCAATAGTTCATTTTTGTTTTTGTTTCCTCTGGAGAGGAGTCTAACAAGAAGTTGCCGTGGCCAAGGTCACAGAATTTGCTGTTTGTGTTCTCCTCTAGGATCTTTTGATAGAGGAATTTTAACTTACATCCTAGTTTCTGGCCAGAAATATGCATTGCTGAAAATCAAATATACACTGCTTCTAATTTTTTAAAAAAGAAAATTAAGGGGTGCCGGGATGGCTCAGTCAGTTGAGCACCCGACTCTTGTTTTTTTTTTTTTTTTGAGATGTTTTATTTACTTATTCATGAGAGACAGAGAGAGAGAGAGAAAGGCAGAGATACAGGCAGAGGGAGAAACAAGCCCGATGTGGGACTGGATCCCAGGTCTCCAAGATCAGGCCCTGGCTGAAGGTGGCACTAAACCGCTGGGCAACCTGGGCTGCCCCTGACTCTTGGTTTTAACTCAGGTCATGATCTCATGCGTCATGGACTCAAGCCCTGAATCAGGCTCCATGCTCAGCAAGGAGTCAGCTTGAAGATGCTCTCCCTCTGACCCTCCCCCCACTCTCTCTATCTAAAATAAATGAATGTATTTAAAAAATTAAAAAGATTTCTTATTCTCAAATAAGGATGTTTGTACAATCACTGGACAGTACTGAAGATGTCTAAAGAAATCTTAATCTGTTATAAACACAGTACTAAAAATTGCAGTGGGTGGCTCAGCCTGTTAAGCATCTGACTTAGGCTCAGGTCATGATTCCAGTTTCCTGGGATCGAGCCCCATGTTGGGCTCCTTGTTTAGTGGGGAGTCTGCTTCTCCCTGTTCCACTGCAGCTCCCCATTTGTGCTAGTTCTCTCTCTTTCTTTCTCAAATAAATTAAATAAATAAATATATAAATAATAAATAAATAAATAAATAAATAAATAATAAATAAATAAATATTTTTTTAGAGATTTTATTTATTTTTAAAGATTTTATTTATTCATGAGAGACACAGAGGGAGAGAGAGAGAGAGAGAGAGAGAGAGGCAGAGACACAGGCAGGGGGAGAAGCAGGCTCCATGCAGGGAGCCTGACATGAGTCTCGATCCTGGGTCTCCAGGATCAGGCCCTGGGCTGCAGGCGGTGCTGAACCGCTGAGCCACCAGGGTTGCCCCATAAATAAGTATTTTTAAAAAATTTAATGGGAGGACACCTGGTGGCTCAGGGGTTGAGCATCTGCCTTCGGCTCAGGGCATGGTCCTAGAACTCCAAGCCCCACATCGGGCTCCCTGCATGGAGCCTGCTTCTCCCTCTGCCAGTGTCTTGGCCTCTCTCTGTGTCTCTCATGAATAAATAAATAAAATCTTAAAAAAAAAAAAAAGGTAATGGGAAACCTTAGATACAAGTTGCAATTGATGCTAAGATCCCCTTTTAGGGGGCAACTGTGTGGCATAGTCGGTTAAACAGCCAACTCTTGATTTCAGCTCAGGTCTTGATCTCAGAGCCCTGAGATTAGGCCCTGTGTCAGGCTCAGTGTGGAGTCAGCTGATATTGTCTCTCCTTCTCCCTCTACCCTTCCCACTCATCCTATTACTCTCTCTCTCACACACAAAAATAAGTAAATAGATCTTTAAAAAAAGAGATCCACTTTCAGAGTCTAATTCTATACATAGTAAGGAGCTAATCTGACACTCTTCATGTGTTCTCTTACTATATAAAGATGGCAGGTCTGAATTGGCCCTAGGATACCTTTTAATAGGGCCAAATAGCCATGAAGCAGTGCACAGTGCCAAGGACAACTTTTAGGGATGCATGCATATATTTTCATTTATTTTGAAATCAATTAAAAATAAATAAATCTAGCTGTATTATAGATTTCTTAATACAATATACTCATATAATTTTATTTATCATCAGATTCCATCCCAATGGTCAACATTTGAGCAAAGTTTGTGGATCAGTGGATATTTGTGCAAGGAATGACTGGGTACTGTGTGATGATACCAAATCTTACAGGACAGGCTGAGATGATGCCTTTAACCCCATATACACCAGCCACTGGATGGCAAATAGACATAGAAGGGGAACAGAGGTAGTAACCAGATTGGCACTATCTACAAGGGAGGTCCGGGTTTTCTATGTCAGAAGTGGACATTTTCTGCCTTTGTCCTTGAATTAGACTATATATATATTTAAAAACAGAAAGTGAAAATAGCCATCATTGGACCAGTCTTCTTGGTAATGTTAAAAAAAATTCCTACGTAGGTTGTTAGTTATGGTTATTTATCCCACCATGGTTTGCTCCGCTCTTTTCTCTCCTTCTGAGAAATGCATCATACCATGAGTGATCTTTATGTTCAGATACTCTTACAGGATTTCCCGCTGTGCAGTTCTTAGCTCCTCACCCCACACTGACACTCAGTCTGTGTGAAGCTGAGATATTATTTCTTCCCTATTATGCATAATAAGAATTACAATTTGTTTGTCAATGATTAATTACTGCTCTTCCCAAGGGACAGAATGCTGAGTGTTTTCATATGCTAATATATGCCAAGCTGCCAGTACTAACTCAGTTCTCTAATCCTAAAACTCACCTCAAGTGAAAGAATATCACTGTTTATTGCCAAAGTTGTCATTCGCTTGGAAATGAAATAAATATCTAAGAAGCATTTCAATGATAGACCTGCTTTTCAGCTGACAGATCACTCCTTGTTATCAAAAGGCAAATATATGTCAATGTGTGCATTGCTTAAGACTCATGAGATAATTGCTTCAATTTGCCTGACAATCTGATAATGTCATTTGCACAATTGTGAATGGTGTCAACACTGAATGAATGTTCTTGAAGGAGATTAAAGGTGTGAAGCACAGTGTGGGGGTGGGGGGAAGAAGACTCCTCTTGAAGTGTCTTCTGCTTGATGAAATCCTAGATAGCAACTTGCCTTTTCACAAGTCTTTGTCTTCGACTTACATTTGTTACTGGATTTACCACCAAATGAGAGAAGACATCCAAGATGCTAGGTCTCAGACAATGCATAGGATTTCAATCACGGTTTTAAATTCAAAATTATATTTATCCATATTTTCAATAATGTCCATACAGTGAACAAACATCTACAGATAACGAGCTATATGATGGTTGTGGGAGAAGCTTATGTTCCAGAATCAGACTCTTTTCATCTTGAACCACACTTTTACCACCAAGTTTCATGATGTTGGCTGTTTTATTTTGCTTTTTAAGACTTTCCAATTATAGTTTACTTATTTGTTTAAATGGGTATAATGCTATCTATTACTATGGAATTTTATGAAGATTAAACGTGATAATAAATGAAAAGCAATTATTACTATGACTGGCTCAGAGTAAGCATTTAGAATATTTTAACTGTTATTATTAACATTATTCATGTATATTCAATCAAGTTATTAACTTTTCTAAGCCTCAATTACCTCATCTTTTAAATGGCTCCCATAATAAGTTAGATGTAATGCTGATTTCCTTGAAGTGTTGTGATAATCACATTAGAAACATATAAACATCTCAGCATATTATATAGTACAAAGATGATTGTAGGGAAAATATTTATTTTCTGCAATCAACAATGAAAATATAAAAAATATATTATATATTTCTCATATGAAAGCATTGGCAGACTTCAAAATTAAATGCAATATATTTCTATTTTATTATTCACCTGAGCTGGAGCTAGCAACAGATTCTGCTTGGAGTAATTGTTCAGATCAGTGGTCTATGGCCAAGGACAGAAGAAATGAGACTTTTAATTAATACAGAGTGGAAACCAGAGAGATATAATAGTTGGGGCATCTGCTAAACTATAAATCTCTGAATAGAAATGACCCTTTATTTGACTGCAATTCAATATTTGAAAATTATGGATGCAACATGAAGTTTATCTCAAGTAAAACATTCTTATTTAACTTAGAATGTAAGCCTACCGTGCATTAATGCATGTACAATTGAATTTTATCATCAGAGAATTCAAAAAAATGAGGCTTAACATATTTTATTCAATTTATGCATCCATCACCCAAACATCTACTCAAAACAATACTGGATGACTCATTTCTCTCTTTTTTTTTCTTTTAATTAAAACACCTGACTACTGAAAGAGTGAGAAAGAAGATATTTGTACATGAGAACAGTCAATACATATTTGGAAGATTTTTAGCAGCTATATAAATGTTAATTTTCTTAATTTAGGGTAGAAAATCAGAAATAAAAAAATGTAATATTTTAAGAAAAAATTGTGGATTAACACAGAATTAGCCCATGGAGTCTCAGGAATTAGAGGCAGGGATATGTGATGGCTAAAGGATAAATGGGCAACAGTTAGTCTTCTGACTGCACTATTCTTCCCAACGTTCATCTTGATGCAGAGACAGTAGCCACTGAGAAAGACTGGGAGAGGCAGAGTCATAAATAGAAGTGCATAAGTGCATTTCTACGTGCTGAAATGTGAGATTCATCTTATTCAGAATCTCCCTCTGCTATTAGCTCTCAAGTTTCTGGCAGCCAGATTTATTGAACCCATGTTGGAGATTTGGAGGAGTTTTATTTGTTTGTTTGTTTGTTTTTGCAAAATGGAAGGAAAATGATTTCCTTCCAAGGAAAATGATTGTAGTTTTCTCCCTCATTCTCTAATGAGTTGCACTGATTGACAAATACTAACCACCACCAAACCATAGCTAACTAGAAAGCACTGATTTTTCAACATGAAAAATAATTAATCCAAATACCAGCAGATATTTAGAGGAGGGTATCTACTATAAAGCTGGAGATCAAAACGAAGAAGACAAAGGAAAGAAGTAAGAGGAAATAAACACAGTTTTAAAATCAAAACCTCACATCAGTAGCAACACATAACAATTTTTGCAGAAGTCAAAATACATATTTCAACCAAGAAATGAAGAAAAGGCTATATAAAAGAAATGGAATGTAAGAAAGTGTTCAGGGAAAGTAAAACATAAAAACTATATATGTGTTGGGTGATAATGTCAAACGAAATCACAAAATCACAAAATTATTAAAGGAAAGTGACACAAAATTATCATGGAAGTACATCATAATTATATACAAAGATGTTCTTTGCAGTGGATTTTGCAAGAGAAGATGTTAGAAACAATCCAAATGATTAAATATAGTGTAGAGTCACACATATATGTGTGCACACACACATATACACACAATACATATGGATAATAGCATATTTTCTACTGGCACATGACAACTTCCACACAGAGCAACCTACGAAAGACATGTGACTGTTAACAATGGTGTCCAACGTCTGTTTAGGATACAAGGTAACAAATGGTTTTATTATTTTTTTAACTTATCTTCATTTTTCAAATAGTAGATAATTTATATATACCGTGTTTACCTAAACGATCTTACATATGAAATACCAGTAGAAATTTTTGTTTTCAATTCTAGATTCAATATGTCCTTTACCGATTCTATTAATTTATCTTTAACTAAGAAAGCAGTATAAATTTATGGAACATTTACTATATGCAAAATGTGCTAAGCACCAAGAGTAACAGCGTTTACCAAGTATGCCAGTTTTTGCTCACATTCTAAAAGAGAAGAGGAGGTAAGAAAGACAAAGCATAACCACTACCACCCCCCAAAAACCCAACATCATCTTATCAAAGGTGTCTAGATGGAAGACATAGGTTGATAATAAAGAATATCAACTGGATGATCAGGAAAGCCTTTCTCAAGGAAAGCTGACTTGGGACCTGAAAAGTTAGATTATGGAGCCATACAAAGAAGTGTTGAAGGAGGAAAAGGGACTGCAGGCATTAACCTCCAAAGTCAGGAGAATCCCAATATAATCCAGAAACAAAATAAAGGGGAAAACATAATTAGCTAAGAGAAGATAGGCAGGTGCTAATTTTGAAAGATGGGAGAAACTACAGAAACTTCCTCATTGCCAGACTCCTCTCAATTTAACCCAAAATATATGTGACACATTTTACATATTTTGAAGATCATCCTGGTTGTCTGGTGATACGTGAATGAGAAGATGAGAAAGAAAATCAGGAGACGTTGAGAAACCATTGCATTATCCATGTAAATAGGATAGTAGGCTCGCCCCAGCCACCCCTCACAGGTTAATGGTTTCTATTCCTGGAGACCTGGTTCCTCAGAGTCATAATGAAATGCTGCAACAGAGATCTCCTGCTCCAGGTTCTGTTTTAGAAGAACAGAGAATACAGACCCCTCTGCAGGAGCCTGCAGGTAGGTGACCCGGCCACTACCTGCAAACCCACGGCCACTTGCTTACTAACTGTGTACTAATTTGGGTAATGCTGTTGGGGCTGAAAGGAAACAACGTAAACACACAAGACTCTGGTTTCTCTTCCTAATCTAAGCTTATCTTTTAATTACATCATCATCATCATCGACTATAGAAAGGCAATGCTACCTATGCAACAGAATCATTTAAGATGTGTTACAACACAAGTTTGATGGACCCACGCTCAGACCTATTGAATCTGATTTGCTAGGCCTAACCCCCCGGGGGCTGGGCTCACACACACACTCTCCAGGTGGTCTGCTACACCGGCAGGGATGAGAACTGGTCTTCCAGGCCACCTGTCGGCAAGCGGCCCCGACACAAATCACTCACGCACCTTCACTTTTTCCTTCAAGTTTCAACAGACAGAGTGACGACCAACCAACGCCGCCTTAGAAGTAAAACAGAATTTTAGGGCGCCGGAAGTCCTGTTCTTTCCTTATGATTTTGAATTCCATTTTATTCAGAATTAATTTAGATGCCGACCTACAGTATAAAACAGGTTAGTTTCCTCATCCAAATGGTAATTCAAATCCTTAAGAACAAATGTAGTTTCTGTTGAGATTTGCCTATCTGATCCCTAAGAAAATTCAGAAACTTACTTCGATAAATGTCTTATTAAAAAGAACACTCTGTAAAGAGGAACAAATGGAGCACTCTTGAAGTCAACATCATCTAGGTCGTGACACCCTAGAAATCAAGCTATTTATTTTGTGTTTGATATAGTGTGCCTTTTTTCTTTTACGCTAAGTAGTAAGGATTTGAATAGATGTTCAGCTGTTCAAGTTGATAAACCATTACTCTAATGCGGGCATTACAGGCCACAAAGAGATTGAGAACTCCCGGTGCCAGCCATCGAGGGGAAGACGGTGTAGCATAATCAAAAGACCGTTCCTGCCTTAATGCTCTCTGATTCTAAAATTCTAATACTGTTGTGTGTTCTGGAAAAATCACATGCTCTCTTTCAGTCATTTCAACATATAAAATGAAAGTAGACGAGAACAAATGTCCATTTAGTGAATTCTATATACAAACACTATGCTTGGAGCTTCCTATGTGCTATATCATCGAACCTCTGCAAAAATGCAATGTGCTGCTATTATTCTAACAATCTTTCATATGAGGAAATTGAGTCTTAGTGTGGTTAAATTATTTGGCCAAGGTCGTGCAGAACATTTTTTTTTTTTAAATCAGCTTTGGTTTAATTGCATGGCTTCTGCTTTTTCTCTGCTATGTCAAATTATCTCCCAAAATGAGTTCTTTTTAATTTTCTTTTCTGTAGAATTAACTAAAGGCCTTCATATTAAATTCTAATGCTCCATAGGGGCACAGAAAGGACAAAGTCGCATGTGTTGTTTATGATTTCTGCTTTAGTACAGACCTACGACAGAGCTACACACCGGCCAGAGGAAAGATAGGATGGCAATTTCAGTAAGGGAAATCCTAATTCACTTTACATAATGAAGAATCACAGAGTGCTGAATATTAGGGTTAATCTATTCATGGGATGGTAAATAAGTCTTATCCCTGTGGCGACTCTAATCCCTAGAGATTTCCAGGAATGGGGTGTTGAGAAAGAATCTAAAATTGTTGATGAGATTTAGCAGAAAGGAGTACCAGGATCAATTTGAGAATTCTCACATGGATGCAGTAGGTAGAAGTAATGTTTATTCCAGTGATTTCTAGCTCTTCACTTTACTGGTTTTAAAAACAAGACAACAGGTTTAAAATGGAGCCGCTAAGCTCCAGGACGCCTAACCAAGACTTAATTACAGTTTCAGCTCTCCCAGAAATGGAATCTTAAACCGGTCCACCAGGAATCAACTGATCATCGTAGTTAGGTAATCTGGCCGATAAGCCCCTGCCATTCCTTAAAGGAAATAAACCTTGCAGTAAGTAACTGCCTTTGTTGGCAGCATGACTTCTTTGTTCCCACTCCCTTCTGCCTATAAGAGTCTTTTGTCTCATGTGGTTCCTTGGAGCTCCTTTCTGGCTGCTAGATTAGATGCTGCTCAAATCATGAATCATAGCATAAAGCCAACGAGATCTTTAAAACTTACTCAATTGAACTTCTTTCTTTCTTTTTCTTCTTTTCTTACACTCGCCATATAAGTTCAGCTAAGTTTCTCCTTTCACTCCTCAATTTAGGATCACTAAAATGGTGGGAATATTTATCTCTCAGGGTTCTAAGAAGCATGAAATCAGTTGCATTAGCTAACGTAAATTGCCTACCCCAGTGCCCAGCCCCTTTGCCGTCACATTGTCCAGGTGCAGGGTTTGGCACTGCCTGGACGCGCCCCAGATGCTTCAAGTGTCACCTGCTATTCCATCTGCCTTCACTGATGCAGATACTTCATTTTGGACTGACCCTCTCTCTGAGATCTCTTCTGGGAAGCACTGGCCATTGGGTCGAATTCTGTCTCTGTCATGTACCTTCTGTGTTTAGACAATTTATTTCATGTCTGGGAGCCTCAGTTTCTTCATCTATCAGATGTGGTTTCTAGTAAAGTAGCCCACACCTTTCAGGGTAGTTCTAAAGATCAAATCGGTTGAGGGATTTTTCTATCTAGGATGTGCCAAATATCTAATAAAAACAGGGTGGCTATATAAATAATTTCATTGTAATTATAGATCATAATAGTTTCTGCATCTGTGATTATCTCCAAGTACGTATATGCAAAGTACAGCCTATAAAATCATTTCTCTTCCAGCCCACACACTTTTTTCTTCTCCCAAGTAACAGAAAGCCAGTTTTAGATTATAGATAGGCTTCTCAGTAGGTCTCACCTTATTCATTATGTCCTAAATGCCAGCTTATTCTTTTTAATTCCCAGACCTGGTTTATAGGAATGTTCAGTTAGCTTGAAATAGAAAATTAACTGGGAACATTTTTTTCTCCCTCCAAAAATCCAAATATTTTAAGTCTCACAGGTCACTGTTGCATAGCTGCCTTGCCAGGGCCATTTCACTGGACTCTATCTCATCACATACATTTTGTTTCATAAAATCACTTATTGCTCAACATAATAGTACATGCTTATTTGTTTTCTTATTTGTTGCTTAACTATGCTAGAATGTAAGCTCCTGAAGGACAAGGAATCCATCTAGATTATTCGATCTCTTGAATCTCAAGCAATTACGATTGTACTTAGCCCGTATATAATTAACTTTTTCTTTTGAAATAATTATAGACTAATAAGAAGTTGAGAGCACTACAAAGCCATTCTGTGTACCTGAAACTCAGCTTTCCCCTAATGTTAATATTGTACGTAACTATGATGCATTATCATAACAGACAATGGACAACGTGCCACTAAACAACTCTAGACTATAGATCTTACTGAAGCTTTGCCAGCTAATGAATGAACACATTTTCGCATACCTTTTTGTACAGTTCTATGCTATTTAGTCACATTTACAGATTTTAATAACCATCACCACAAGCAAAATATACAAGTGTTCTTTCAGCTTGAAGTACGCTCCTGTTATTTTCTAATCATACCCTTTCTTCCCCTGTGTCATCCCTGACAAACTCTGATCTGCTGCCATTTGTATTAAGATTCTCCAGAGAAACAGAACCAATATAATATGATTGGGTATATAAAGATAAATATATATTATAGGATACATGTATTATAACCAATAGTTATATATGTATACATAAGTCCTTATATAAGCATATATATAAATTATGTATGTATATGTGTATATAAATTATATATGAGTAAAATATTATCACCTCGTCATGAAGACTAAGCCTTGCGACATGCCCTTTGTAAGTCAGAGACCCAGGAAAGCTGGTGATGTAATTCCAGGCTAACAAACGGGTAGCGATTGTGGAAAGCCCAGTCCAACGCCAGAATATCGATGCCCCAGCTCAAACATACAAGAAGGAAGAAAAAGGGGCAAATCTCTCCTTCACTTTTTTGTTCTCTTTGGGTCCTCAACAGGTTGGATGACACCTGCTCATATCGGAGAGGGCAATCTACTTGACTAAGTCCAGTAATTTCAGCTGGAAATACCGTCACAGACACACCCAGAAGTAATGTTTAATCTGGGCACCCCTTTTCCTTGTCAAGTGGACACATACAATTAACCATGACACCATCCCTATAATGTGGCCATTTTGAGAACATTATATA
The DNA here is from genome assembly GCF_053574225.1 of Canis aureus. Lineage (NCBI taxonomy): Eukaryota > Metazoa > Chordata > Mammalia > Carnivora > Canidae > Canis > Canis aureus. The sequence goes on from NC_135613.1 coordinate 3,468,912, forward strand.
AATTTAACCATATTAATTTAATCATATTATTTAATTTTGAGGCTGGCTATTTTCACATAGCAAATTATCCTGGAAATCCATCTAAGTTCTTATGTATACCAACAGTCTGTTTCTATTAATTGCTAAGTATTTTCCATGTTTGCATGAACCATGTCATAAAGTAAATCCCACTTTCTATGATCTATGCTGCATCTTTTAAAAACATGTAAAAATATTTGCAATGTTATCACTTGGTATTAACATATTAACCTGCCGCTACTCTTGACAGGGACACTGTACATCCTTTAGCAAGTGGTGGAAATTCCTAAAAGAAATTTTGATTGACTTTGATATCAGCTGCCAACCAAAGGAGGTTTCTCCATTAATGCTTCTGATGCTTCAGTGTTTAAGGATTTTCAATGCTTCCCAGAGTTGACGTACGTCAGTGTCAAACACATTGGAACACATTTTCTATTCATATCCTCCTGCTTTCTTTTCCTTTTCTGCTTCCTAAATAGGCTACTTTTTAAGTGGATTCAAGAGGAAAGAAAATCCTCACAACCTGGTAATGTTCTTTTATTTTCTCTCTTTAAAACGCATCCTAAATTTTTTTCTTGTTAAAAATACATTATAAAAGGGACAATCGCTAGAAGTTTAGATTCAATAGATAAGAAGAGACTTGGGGATATGAATTTTAACATACTTTTCCAAACCCATATTCTGAGAAATATTGTAATTATTCAAGGAAGGCAAGCAAAAACAATAACAAAACAAAAATAAGACAAAACAATAATAATGACAACAACAACAACAAAACACATGATACAAATAAAACTATGCAGGTTAAGGACTTTTAAGCTAATGATTTTCAAACTTCAATTAGTGAGTTATTTGGGGGGGGGGTATAAAATGATTTTTCCAAGTTTTCTCCTTCCCCTAGCATTAGGAATGTCACTCATGATATATTAGCCTGCTGGCACATAACTAGGAAGAAAAATTGGAACTATTTACCCAAAAATAAAAATAAATAAAAACAGAAGAGAAGAAGCCATCCTAAAAAAGGAAGGAAAACATTTGAATTGATAGCTATTAAATAACTAGTGCTCCCTGTCTTACCATTACACCTTTCACCATATAATTCTCACAAGAGCTCTTTGAGGTTGGCATTATTTTCGCTACATTAAACCAGTAGAATTAGGTTTAGAGATATTATATAATTTGCCTAAGAGCCCCAAACTAGGTGGAGGCAAAGCTGGGACTCCAATGTAACTATCTGGCCACAAGCCTCATATTCTTTCTTCTTTATCAACTACCACTAATACATAGGCCTGTTTTCTAGGAAAGAAGATTTTTCTGAGTTGGGACACCAAGGAGGCTCAGTGGTTGAGCATCTGCCTTCTGCTCAGGGCATGATCCCAGGGTCCTGGAATCGAGTCCTGCATCGGGCTCCCCACAGGGACCCTGCTTCACCCTCTGCCTATCTCTCTGCCTCTGCATCTCTCATGAATAAATAAATAAAGATATATTTTTAAAAAAAGACTTTTCTGGGTTAAGTTCTGTAAAGTTTCTGTATAAAATTCCAGAATTTTTTAAAAAAGGAGAAAAATAAAAACAACATCAGATCACAAAAAAAGCCCATAAAATAGTATAAGATTATTGTCAAAAGATAAGAATTTTTTTAAAGGCCTAAATGGGAAATAAGAGATTTGACTTCATGCCTTATATTAAAAAGTTATTCATGACATTTGTTAAAAACAATAAGGAAGACTTTAATGAAGAGGGAGTCAGTACAATGGGGTTAGTAACAGGGAAGAGAGATGAGTTCAATTCTGGATACAATAGGGAAAAACGGACACTATAGCCAAGCTGGGGGAGGTGAGCAGGAAGATGGAAAATTACTAGGAGTAGGGTAATTCTTGGTGAAGCTGCACTAACAGAGTTTTTGCTGAGAGCAGATGAGACAAAGGGTGGGGGATTTTTGTGGAACCGGAGTCACTGGGCCAAGGACAGGACCCAAGGATGGGGTCTAGTAGGAAAGAAGACCCTGGCTCATCACCTGAATAATAAAGCACTTGGCCTAGCTAATTGCTAAGCTTTTCTAGATGGTGCTTATTTCTTTTGGTATTAGGGATACACTCAAACAAGATGTACTTAATACTAAATTAATCCACTTACAAAGCAGAATGTTAGAGAAGAGTTCAGCATGACATTTATTTTTCACATATGTAGAGGAGTTGAGGAACCTGGCTAAGATTCAGGATTGGAAAAGGATTCAGTATTCTGAGGCCAAGGAGAGAAACACGTAGGTACGAGTGTGTGTATACACAGACATGCCCACGTGCCATACACGCCCACAGAGAGTATCTTATCTGTACCACTCAGGTTCCTAGAAGGTCACCTGCCTTATTTTATCAGTTCAGAGGTCAGAGATCAATTTATTTGTCTCTGTCCCACTTGTACGTAGTCTGGCTAAACATCGCGCAAGATATTGAGGAGAACTGGTGAAGAACTTCTCTTCACGGATTCACTTTTTCCATTTACACAATTATTCACTCATTTTCCAAATATGCATGAGAAAAAAAAAGAGAGAAGGTAAAAATACTACAAGAAAATTAAAATACACCCACACAAAATAGAATGTATGATGCCTAACCACAGAAAGACACTGAAAATACAACAAATTGAAAGCACTGTATATCAATTACACGTCAGTAATAAATTTAAAAATAAATAAAAGAAACAAAAGCAGTTTGGATTTGAAAATATAACATTACTGAATATGAGGGGTTTTTTTCCATCTAGAAAATAAATGTTATTTGTCTCACAAAAGGTATTTCTTGCTTCCCACTAATTTTTTATGCAAATTTAATTGTTTGGCATTCTAGATATTTATAATGAGGCCCTATCTTTTGAGAATAAAATCTCCAAATACAATACAAGAGAAACAAAGTAGCAAAATGCCATAGCATGAATGTGTATAGTCCTGAAATATCAGTCAGTTATGAAAATATAGCTCAAAGCTGTGAGAACTTGGACATGTTATGTAACTCTGTGTATCTCATCTGCATCAAAGTACAGATTCCCCATCTGTAAAATGGGAAAATTAAGAGTATTTTAACTGTGTAAAAGGGCCACAGAGAGTCAGCTCAAATGATCTCATTGTGGGTGGTGTATATGTTTGCATGTGTGTGTGTTAACCTAAAAACTGCTGGAATTATAAACCTTTCTCTTGCTTTTCTGCAGCACAGGATAGATTTCTTGGGACATTTATCTGCTTGATAAACCCCAAATTTCTGTCCAGTGAGCTGTCTCAAAGTAAAACTTGAGAGGGGGGCGAGTTTTATAAATAGTTAATAAAAACTTCTGCACATACTGCAATTAACTTATAGTTTGCTAAAGTGATATTTTTATATCCATCTCCTGTGTCTTATTCCAATACTACTTCTAAATATAAGATAGAAAGAGGAGAGGCTCATACAACTGACTGGAAGCGCTACCATCTTCATCTAAATATTACTGTGAAGATTAATTATATGAGAGTATAAAAATGCATTCAGAACGCACTGGTTCATGCTGGGACTACAAGGATGGTTATGGCTTAATGAACACTTAGCCATACCAAATTACGTCCATTTCCCCCAGATATCACACTCTTATGTACCTATGCATATTCATATATAAGATTTTTCTCTCCATCTTAAAATTGAGTATTCAAATTCTCCTTCTTCAACTCATTACATTTTAATCAAGTCTATTTATTTGTAAGGCAAAAAAAAAAAAAAAAAAACCCTACATATGAGTTTGTTCAAACAGGGAATATTTGATTGAAGTTTCAAAAGTACAAAATCATATACGTGGCGTCCTTCTCTCCCACTCTCTCTTACACACACACACACACACACACACACACACAGAATTCTCTTTCTACTGGTTGGGTCCCTACTCAATTCTCTCTACAGGTGATATTTCTTGTTTATTTTAGTTTGTTTATCCCTTAAAACTTACCTCGCATGTGGATTTGGATTCCCCTGCTCTATACAAGTCCATAATCTACCAGATTTATCAGCCTAGGTTCTCACAGCTACCTGTCTGTAAGCATGTGCGTTGTGTGTGTGTGTGTGTGCATGTGTGTGTACATGCACTATGGATGTAATGGATTCTTTGGGAAAGAAAATATATTTTTCAAAAAAATTCTACAGTAGATTTGAGGACATTATGAACCATAAACATTTTTAAACAGCTTTCTTTAATTACAAATTCCATACAACAAAACTTCCCAAATTACATGTATAATTTAAACGTACATTTGGATGGAGTTTGACAAGTGAGTATAGTTCTGAAATAAGCAATCAAGACTTAGAACATTTTCATTATTCCGAAAAATTCCTTATTGTCTCTTTGTACTCAAGCCTCACCACTGACTCCTCGCTCCAGGCAATGACTGCTCTGTAATAATAATTCCTGGTACCTCTGGCCTTTGTGTTTAGCTATAGTGGTAGATATAGAAGGGTAGCTCACTATGGTTTTAATTTGCAATATCCAAACTCTATTGATTTTGACCATCTTTTCATGTTCATATTTGCTTTTGTATTACACTCTTTGGCTACATATGTATTTGAATATTTACCCTTACTAATAGATGGTCTTCTAGGAATCAACATTTTAAATCATATCTTTTTTTTTTTTCACTGTAGTAATCGAATAAAATAGCTAAACAAAATCAGAAAGAGATACTGGCACTATCACCTTCCTTGACTTTCAAATACATGGCTTCAAATGTTTCATTGAACTTTCTGTTAAAATTTAAGTTTCACATTTCCTGTTTCATTGAACACTGTTCGACGTGTTCACAGACGTGCGTCAGTATGGGGAGTGGAAGTAGCAGGTAATACATCTTTGTTGTTTTAAGCTGATAAGATTTTAGTAGTTAGTTATGCAGCAACACAAAATTCTGGCAGGACAGAATTTTTATTTGTTTGGATTTTGCAGGTCATTTAAAGTCCTGTTGCAACTACTCAACTATCATCGCAGTGCAAAATCAGCCATAACAATATATAAAGGAGGATTTATTACTATATTCCAATCAAATTTCATTTATAAACAACATTGTAAATTTATGTAGCTCATAAGTCACAGTTTCCAGCGTCCTAATCTAGCAAATCTACAGGTCTATAGATATTGTTGAGGATTTTTTCATTAACGCAATGAAAATGGGAAACAACTGGATGGTCTTATCCATTTTACATTTTAAAGATCGCTCTAAGATTTTGATAATGGCTAACAGAATGGGGTAAACCAGAGTGAAAACTGTAGAATAGTTGGTTTATTATTTCAGTTATTAACTTCTGCTAATAACAAGGATGACAGAAAAGAGAATAAGTCAATCTGTGTGTGTGTGTGTGTGCATACGTGCCTATGTGTGTTTGCACACACATGCATAAACCTTCCAATAGAAGCTGCACATTTTTGACATTTTTGCTCAGTGCAAATAAACAGATTCTGAAACATTTGTAATATAACTATAAAGAAAGCAGCTGAGCCTTATCTATGAGAATGACATCAGAGTGATTAAACGATTATTTCCTGTACATAGTGGATTTACATGAGTTATAGGGAAGATAATAGCTCTACTGATCAAGTGATTTAATGTCCTCTTCCTAACAACTTGCAAAACATTATGAGATAGTGAGAATGATATCACCAGAGGCATTTTGAAACTGTCTGAAATTGATCACCGCTAGACAATAGCTTCTCTTTTGCCTTTCCTCTTCCCAGGCAGCGCTCTGAGAAATACTATTTTTGAAAGCCTTTTCATTGGAGTGGTTTCTTCGGAACTGAATGGTCTCTTATGTAACAAAGCATCCAACCCGCTGACGGACACATAGTAGGTAGTAAGTAAAAGTTAGTGGACTCAACCTAATTTGGCTGAAATGAAGTCATTTTTATAGTGAGCCTCGGTTTACAATACTAAGGCAAAGTCCAGAATTATGGTGAAGACCATATTATTTAGAGCCCAATGTCGCTTTTCTGAATGAGAAAATATAAAAGGATATGAGAAAAAAATGCTGGGAGACATTTCTCCATGTGTGCTGCATGTTCCCACATGCTTCTGAGGCCCACTACTCAATGCCCGGGCCACTCAACACTGGGGCCATTTCTCAGGGTTGTGCTTATAGCAAGTAATTAAGGGGAAACATCTCCCCGAAAAATGAAGGTTTACGTATTTTCTGCTTGCTATAAAATGGTAGGTCTCTTGAGCTCACTGTTCCTCCTTTAGAATACAACCCTCTGTGTACGGGCGCATCTGTCGAGGCTTTCCACATGGGATTTGGGGGGCAAGAGGAAATGATACAAACGTGGTGATAATCATGTTACTTACTGTGCCATGAAAGACAGTATTCTTTGTCTCTGACCAAGGAATTTCATATCTTCTGCCGGCATCTATGAAAAAGTATCAGGCTTACTTTATTATTTATTAGACTGTAGGCAGGGAGTAATCAAATACCAGTCCTGAGATAAATGCTTTAAGCTTCCTATTTTTCATGAACATTCCAGACTTACTACTTCTAATTATGCACATTCACATGTGCCCCCCCCCACACACACACATGCACAAGTCAGCTTTGTTAATCATTCCTTGTTGAATTTCATCATGGTAAAATTTTAAAATTTTACGCTAATGACATTTTCCCAGGTACTTATGAAATAACATCGATGTTTGTGATGTAAATGATAACGGCTTTGTCATTTACAAAGCACCTTTTAAAAATATGTTTTGATCATCACACCATAAGGCACATATAGAGTGATTTATATTATTATATAATAATTTACATGATCACAAATATAAATGGAAACTTATTTTTCAAGAGGTTTCTATGATTTTCTTAAATCAGTGTACTGTTTAAAACATTGGTCCAATACTTATGATTTGAAATTGTCCATCCTAATGTACAAAATATTAAAAACCCAGGACACTAAAACCTGTATCCTTTCAAGATGACTTATTCATTCAGTCATTCATCTACAACATTTCTCCAAATTCACTGTATGATAAGGATATGACTTTATACACTATATATTCCACGTGAGTGTGCCTAGGAGAGAGAAAGAGAGAGAGAATAAGCGAGAGCACACAGAGCATAGTACATGTTAGGCACGATGAGGATAAATGGTTAAAATGCCTGAATTCATTTTTAACTGTTACTACATTATTTTTTGGTTATTAGACTCAAGCACATTTACTGGAATAATTTTGAGAATTTTAATTATGTTGACAGTGTTTGAGTTGAGGATAGAAAGAAGAACAGGTAGTCCCAGGAATGAAATTGGCTGAGAATCATGAGATCATATAGATACTTAGGTATTACACTTTAAGGCTAAACCAAACCTCATATTCTTTTGTTTCCCTAAGAAAAAAAAATCATAAAACGTATTTAAAGTGCCTATGCATATGTTCACACATGACCTCTAAAGCCCTGAATACCTTGTTTCAGGTTTATTAATAAACTCTGTATGGTCTTTACTGTGATGGACTTGGATTCCTTCTTCACACACTGATTGGGATTGTCAGTTGTCAAGGCTAAGAGAAAACTGAAGGAGTAAGTTGGTGAACTACTCTAGGTCGGAGATGAGTATTTGCTCATCTTTCAGTTCTTGGAACCTAGAGAGCACCATGCCTTGACAGCAAGACACACACACACACACACACACACTCTCACTCACAATAGATATAAAAAGAGAAAAGAGAGAATGAGTGAAGTAAGAGTGAAAGAGGAAGTCAAGGAGAGTCTCCAGGGTAATTGATGAAGCAAGCATGAGTCTTAAACAACATTTGGTTGGATTCCTCCAACAATGAAAGCACACCATAGTCAGAAAATGATAACCATGGACGAATTACACAACCCCATAATTGCAAGGAGAAAGGGAGTAGTAGAAAGCAGGTAAGCAGGTTAGGGTAAGGAGGGCAAGTTTCATAAACAGTAGAAGAGGAGCTAAAGAAGAATTAGGTAAGAAAAAATGGAAAAGAAAATAAGAAGGCTGGAGAGGGAGAGGAAGAAAAGTGGAGAGAGAAGCTGGGAAGAGTGGAAGGAAGAACGGAAGGAAGGGAGTTAAAGAAGGAAGGAAATGAAAGAGTCAAACTTACTTATGCCAGCCTCACTTTCTTTCCATATGATTAGTAAATCAACCAGAGATTCTGTGTGAAGCTTACCGCGGGAGAGAGGAAAATGGCTGTTTTTTATACACTTGACTTAAACATGCCTGCCCTGTAACTGGCAGCCACCGCATATTCCCCTGACAGCACCTGGAGAGGGTGCCTGTAGAACACCAAAAGGGTGGTGGGAAAATATGACATGTGACACCAGGGCAAGATCTGATCCTCAACAAATGAAATCTGTCAGCCATCTCCTCAAAGGCTGCCACCTTTCATATCCCTGCTTGGCTGAGCTAGCTTTATACAGAGACTTATTGTATTATTCAGCTGGTTTGATTTTCCTTTTTATGACAACCCTCCCCTGGAGACCATCCATCTCTTTACAATCTTGGAGAATGACTCTAACTGAATGATATTTCAATGTAATTTATAACTCTGTACTGTAAACACAAATAGGGGTTGTTTCTTAGCACTGGAAAGAATGCTAATGGTTAGTCCTAGGCCACTACGACTTTGTATGAATTTAGTACCAGAACAATTGATGAATTTAGATGGGAAAATTGAATGGGAATGGAAGATAATAGAGAAATTAAAACAAAACAAAACAAAAAAAGCAAACAAACATAAACATCCAGAATGAAAAAAAAATGGAAAGACTAAGTTTCAGTTTTCTATGGTCATTTGGCTAATTTGGTGTCCATAAACTTCACAGGCAGCTGGGAAGAATGCATAAATAATCTATGATTCAGGGTTATTAACAAAGTTGTAATAAACAGCACCCAGAACCGTATCATCTTAAAAATTCAATAAACCTTATAAATGGACCTAGTCCTTCGGAAGACCCAAGCTGCTAAGATTTCAATGTTCCCCAAACTTATCTGTAGATTCAAGACAGTTCCAATTAAAAGAATAGAAGGATTTTGTTGGTTTGTTGGTAGAAGCTGAAAAGATTATTCTCAGCTTTATATAGAAATGCAAACATTCTGAGATCAGCCAAGACAGCCTTGAAGGGAAACAAATTCAAGGGCTTAAGTTATCGGATCCTAACATCTTCTGCAAAGGCACAGTTATTAAAGGAATATGGGCGGCGGTAGTGATACCAGCGCTGCACACCGGGCTGCTTTCCCCTCCATGGTGGCTTTTGGCTCCCTGGATCAGCTTAGCTCCGGGGCACCCGCCCTCCAGAAAGTGCCCCTGCTGCGGGCCTGCCTGGAGCCCACCCCTTCCCAAGGCCCACCTGCCCTGGGCCCCACCTCCGTGACCCCCCGCCTCAACCCCTTCAAAAAACTATCTCACTGGTTTAGGAACACATTCAAACAGTCCCTTGATTTCCAACACAATCTGTCAGAGGAACACAAAGCACAAAGGAGAATATTTCAAATAAATGGTACTAAAACATGACTGAGTGTATAAGTAAGTGTGGAGTTTCTGGGTCATTCCATAAGCTTAGCTTTGTAAGTGACTGCCCAAGAGTGGTACAGAGGGCCTCTATCAGAAATGTTAACGCCCCTCGTTGTTACCAGTATTTAGTTCAGCACACAGCCTTTCTGGGGGTGGACGGGGCTATCACATTTTGGGTTTGATACGCATCTCCTTGATGACTGACGGAGTTGATAACCTTCCCTAAGCTCCTTAGCCCTTTGAATCTCCATGTGTGTGAAATGCGTCCTAGAGTGCCGTTCCTACCTTACAATCAGATCATGTTTTCTCCTGATTGGTTGGTAAATGTTCTTTTATATATCCTGAATATAGGATCTGTAATGTGATTATCTTCCCTCCTTCTATTCGGTTGTTTGGTCACTCTCTTACAGGATCCTTTGCATAACTCAAGTTGTCAATTTTAATATAACCTATTAAGCACATTTTTACTTCTTTAATGTTTAGCACTTTGACGCTCCTTTTTTTTTTTTTTTTTTTTAAAGACGTTTTAAAATGTATTCATTTGAAAGAAAGAGAAGATGAACAATGGGGAGGGGCAGAAGGAGAGGGAGAAGTAGACACCTCTAGGCAGGGAGCCCAACGCAGGGCACAATCACAGGACCCTGGGATCTTGACCAGAGCCGAAGGCAGATGCTTAAGGAATTGACCTACCCAGGACCCCAGTGATGGTCCTGTTAGGGTTTTTTGTTTTGTTTTGTTTTGTTTTGTTTTTGTTTTTTTGTTTTTTTGTTTTGTTTTGATTGCCTGCTTCAAAGAAATAATGGTATTCTCTTATGTTTTCTCTAAAAGATTCATTATTCTCCCTTTCATACTGAGTTCTACAATATGTATGGAATTCATATTTGTTTATAATGTGAGGCTGAGGGTTCTCAATCTGCTCACCCCCCCTCAGCCCCAATATGGAGGTCAAAGGGAGACTGAAAAAAGAAAAAAGCAGATCTCCCCCGGTTGGCAGGTAGACGGTTTAGTAAGCAAAGGAACTTACATAGGAAGGAGGCTTGTTCTGAGTGACCACAAGGTAAGAAGATCTCCTCACCCGCAGGCTGGAATCTTACGAGTTTGTACAAAGGCGCTAATAAGGTTTGGGTTACATATTCAGTCCAGATGACTTCAAGACTATGTCCTTGAAGCAGCTCTTTCTATGGAAATAGTTGTTGGAATATATATTCCAAGGACAGGGGAGAGGGTAAGGAGCCTCTTATGCCCCAGGCCTGCGCCCAAGTCTAGTGATGACACACACCAATGGACGAAGATTTTTCTTGCTCATGTAATTTTCCATTGGCCTGGCACCATTTCTGAAAAGGCCTTCCCACTGAACTTCAGTGTTATTTTTAGAGAATGGTATAAGTGGCCAGAAGTGAAGGATTTTATCTGGATTTTATCTGATTTTATCTGGATTTTCTCTGATTTTATCTGGATAGTTGATAAACATATGACTTTACCGGAAGAGTTTAAAGCTTCATTAAGCCATGATCTAAATGTCAGTGCGCTTTAATGCCTGTAAGTCATCCCTCGGCGCTACAGTAATGGTGTATGCGTGTTGGCAAAGTTGCTTTCAGTTAACGGTACATGTCTTTCAATTCTCTCAGGTTGTATGAGGATAAACAAGGTTTCTGTAGGTTGATGAAAAAGAGAGTTAATAACTTGGTAAGGCTTAGTGCGACTTTTTTGATGCAGTTCCCAGACATTAAGGAAGATAAAGACTCCACTGACCAGGAAATAAAGTTGTTTCCAAGTCAAATGGTTTTCAGTACTTTTCTTTGACAAAATCATGGGTGACATAATGGAGGTTCCACTGACAGATCACTGAAAACATACCGATGGTGGAAAATTATGAATTTTTTGGATCGCAGCTTGGAAGGGTTTACAACACTGAGTGATTTTACATGGCAAAATTCTTTTTATTCCCTTCTACTTATCTATGTACATGGAGTACTCAGAAGTTATCTTTGTTTAAAAAAAAAAAAAGATGTAACTGGTGTTGGTCTCTTTCTCACTCTACCAATAAGAAATATTATTCTGTGAATAAATGCTCTAATTGTAAAAAAGCCCCTTTCATGTGATTAAGAATCCAATTCAGCAAATACATATATTATAAATTCATTGTAAATTATACTAATATTAATTACACTAATATTAATACTAATCCAAATATGTGTAAAGAGAGACTATCAGCTACCAGATGCTATAAAATATATCTTTATGCATAATAAATAAATATTTTTAAAATGAATTTTATTTTTTTAGATATATAGATTTTTTATTGAAGCTTGATTTGCCAATATATAGCATAACACCCAGTGCTCATCCCATCAAGTGCCCCCCTCATTGCCTGTCACCCAATCACTCCATCCTACCAACTACCTCCCCTTCTGCAACCCTTTGTTTGTTTCCCAGAGTTACGGATATCTCATGGTTTGCGTCCCTCCCTAATTTTCCCCACTCAGTTCCCCTCCTATCCCTTATAATTTCTTTCACTATTTTTTATATTCCCTGTATGAGCGATACCATAAATAGTTTGTCCTTCTCTGATTGAATTATTTCACTCAGCATAATACCCTCCAGTTCCATCCAGGTTGAAGCAAATGGTGGGTATCTGTCGTTTCTAATGGCTGAGGAATATTCCACTGTATACATAGACCACATCTTCTTTATCCATCATTTGTTGATGGACACCGAGGCTCCTTCCACAGTGTGGCTATTGCGGACATTGTTGCTAGAAACATCGGGGTGCAGGTGTCCTGGCATTTCCCTGCATCTGTATCTTTGGGGTAAATCCCCAGCAGTGCAATTGCTGGGTCATAGGGCAGCTTTATTTTTAACTCTTTGAGGAACCTCCACACAGTTTTCCAGAGTGGCTGCACCAGGTCACATTCCCACCAACAATGCAAGAGGGTTCCCTTTTCTCCACATCCTCTCCAACATTTTTGGTTTCTTTTTCTGTTAATGTTCCCCATTCTCACTGGTGTAAGGTGGGATCTCACTGTGGTTTTGATTTGTATTTCCCCGATGGCCGGTGATGTCTTCCTCTGTGAGATTTCTCTTCATGTCTTTTGCCCATTTCATGACTGGATTGTTTGTTTCTTTGCTGTTGAGTTTGGTAAGTTCTTTATATAGATCTTGGATATGAGCCTTTTATCTGATAGGTCATTTGCAGATATCTTCTCCCATTCTGTAGGTTGTCTTTGAGTTTTGTTGACTGTTTCCTTTGCTGTGCAGAAGGTTTTTGTCCTGATTAAGTCCCAACTGTTTATTTTTGCTTTGTTTCCCTTGTCTTCATAAATGTGTTTTGCAAGAAGGTGCTGTGGCCAAGTTCAAAAAGGGTGTTGCCTGTGTTCTCCTCTAGGATTTTGATGGGTTCTTGTCTCACATTTAGATCTTTCATCCATTTGAGTTTATCTTTGTGTCTGGTGTAAGAGAGTGGTCCAGTTTCATTCTTCTGCATGTGGATGTCCAATTTTCCCAGCACCATTTATTGAAGAGACTGTCGTTTTTCCAGGGGATAGTCTTTCCTTCTTTGTCGAATATTAGTTGACCATAGAGTTGAGGGCCCATGTCTGGGTTCTCTATTCTGTTCCATTGATCTATGTGTCTGTTTTTGTGCCAGGATCGCACTGCATTGACGATCAGAACTTTGTAGTAGAGCTTGAAATCCGGCATTGTGATGCCCTGACTCTAGTTTTCTTTCTCAACATTCCCCTGGCTATTTGGGTTCTTTTCGGATTCCACACAATTCTTAAGATTATTTGTTCCAACTCACTGAAGAAAGTCCATGGTATTTTGATAGGGATTGCATTAAATGTGTAAATCCCCCTGGACTGCATAGACATTTTCACAATATTAATTCTTCCAATCCATGAGCATGGAATATTTTTTCCATCTCTTTGTGTCTTCTTCATTTCTTTCAGAAGTGTTCTGTAGTTTTTAGGGTATAGATCCTTTACCTCTTTGGTTAGGTTTATTCCTAGGTATCTTATGCTTTTGGGTGCAATTGTAAATGGGATTGACTCCTTCATTTCTCTTTTTTCAGTCTCATTGTTAGTGTATAGAAATGCCACTGACTTCTGGGCACTGATTTTGTATCCTGCCACACTGCCAAATTGCTGTATGAGTTCTAGCAATCTTGGGGTAGAGTCTTTTGGGTTTTCTATGTACAGTAGCATGTCATCTGCAAAGAGGGAGAGTTTTACTTCTTCTTTTCCAATTTGAAAGTCTTTTATTTCTTTTAGTTGCCTGATTGCTGAGGCTAGGACTTCTAGCACTATGTTGAATAGCAGTGCTCAGAGTGGACATCCCTGTCGTGTTCCTGATCTTAGGGGAAAGGCTCCCAGTGTTTCCCCATTGGGAATGATATTGGCTGTGGGCTTTTCATAGATGGCTTTTAGGATACTGAGGAATGTTCCCTGTGTCCCTACTCTCTGAAGAATTTTGGTCAGAATGGATGCTGTATTTTGTCAAATGCTTTCTCTGCATCTATTGAGGAAATCATATGGTTCTTGCTTTTTCTCTTGTTGATATGATCTATCACATTGACTGCTTTATGAGTGTTGAACCAGCCTTGCATCCTGGGGATACATCCCAGTTGGTCATGGTGAATAATCTTCTTAAAGTACTGTTGGATCCTATTGGCTAGTATCTTGTTGAGAATTCTTGCATCTGTGTTCATCAGGGATATTGGTCTATAATTCTCCTTTTTTGGGGTCTTTGGTTTTGGAATTAAGGTGATGCTGGCCTCATAGAACGAGTTTCAAAGTATTCCATCCCTTTCTATCAATCAGAACAATGTTACTAGAATAGGTATTTTTTCTTCTTTAAATGTTTGATAGAATTCCCCTGAGAAGCCATCTGGCCCTGGACTTTTGTGTCTTGGGAGCTGTTTCATGACTGCTTCAGTTCCCTCCCTGGTTATTGGCCAGTTCAGGTTCTCTATTTCTTCCTGTTCCAGTTTTGATAGTTTGTGGTTTTTCAGAAATGCATCCATTTCTTCTAGATTGCCTAATTTATTGGCGTATAGCTGCTCATAATATGTTTTTAAAGTCGTTTGTATTTCCTTGGTATTGGTTGTGATCTCTCCTTTTTGATTCATGATTTTATTAATTTGAGTATTTTCACTTTTGTTTTTAATAAGGTTGACTAATGGTTAATCTATCTTATTAATTCTTTCAAAGAATCAACTCTTGGTTTTGTTGATCTGTTCTACAATTCTGGTCTCGATTTCATTGATTGTACTCAAATCTTTATTATCTCTCTTCTTCTGCTTGCTGTAGGTTTTACCTGCTGTTCTTTCTCTAGTTCCTTTAGGTGCGAGGTTAGCTTGTACATTCTTTTTCCAATTTTTCGAAGGAAACTTATATTGGGATGTATTTCCCTCGTGGGACCTGTTTTGCTGTATCCCCAAGATTTTAAGTGGTTGTATCTTCATTTTCATTAGTTTCCATGAATATTTTTAATTCTTTTCTAATTTCCTGGTTGACCGATTCATCTTTTAGCAGGATGCTCTTTAACCCCCACATGTTTGATTTTCTTTTTCTTTTTCTTTTTTTTTTTTTTTTTTTGTGATTGAGTTTTAGTTTCAAAGCCTTGTGGTCTGAAAATACACAGGGGACAATCCCAATCTTTTGGTATCCATTGAGACCTGATTTGTGACCTAGTATGTGATCTATTCTGGAGAAAGTTCTATGTACTCTTGAGAAGAACATGTATTCAGTTGTGTTGAATGCAAAGTTCTGTATATATCTGTGAAATCTATTTGGCCCGGGGTATTATTCAAGGCCCTAATTTCTTTGGTGTTGTTGTGCTGAGAATACCTGTCATTTGCAGAAAGTGCTGTGTTGAGCTCTCCTACTATTAGTGTATTATTATCTAAGTATGTCTTTACTTTGGTTATTAGTAGATTGATGTATTTGGCAGCTCCCACATTAGTGGCATAAATATTCATGATTGTTAGGTCCTCTTGTTGGATAGATCCTTAAAGTATGATATAGTGTCCCTCTGCATCTGTTACTACAGTCTTTGGGATAAACTTTAATTTATCTGATATGAGGATTGCTACCCCAGCTTTCTTTTGAGGACCATTTGAATGGTAAATGGTTCTCCAACCTTTCATTTTCAGGCTGGAGGTGTCCTGAGGTCTCAAATGAGTCTCTTGTAGACAGCAAATAAATGGGTCTTGCTTTTTTATCCAGTCTGAAACCCTGCGTCTTTTGATGGGATCATTAAGCCCATTCACGTTCAGAGTTATTATTGAAAGATATGAATTTAGCGTCATCATAATACCTGTTCAGTCTCTGTTTTTGTGGATTATTTCTTTCAGCATCCCCTTTCTTTTACAGTTCCCCTTAATATTTCTTGCAGAGCTGGTTTGGTGGTCTCATATTCTTTCAGTTTCTGCCTATTTTAGAAGCTCTTTATCTCTCCTTCTATTCTGAATGAGAGCCTTGCTGGATAGAGTATTCTTGGCTGCATGTTCTTCTCATTTAGGACCCTGAATATATCCTGCCAGCCCTTTTTGGCCTGCCAGGTCTCTGTGGAGACGTCTGCTGCTAATCTGATATTTCTCCCCATATAAGTTAAGAATTTCTTGTCTCTCACTGCTTTAAGGGTTTTCTCTTTATCTTTGGAATTCGCAAGTCTCACTATTAAATGTCGAGGTGTTGAATGGTTTTTATTGATTTTTTTTTTGAAGGGGGCCTCTATCTCCTGGATATGAATGCCTGTTTCCCTTCCCAAATTGGGGAAGTTCTCAGCTATGATTTGTTCAAATATGCTTTCTGGCTCTTTGTCCCTCTCAGCCTCTTCTGGAACCCCAATTATACATAGATTCTTCCTTCTTAAACTATTGTTTATTTCCCTTAACCTTTCCTCATGGGCTCTTGTTTTTCTCTTTTGTCCTCAGTTTCCTTCCTTGCCATCAACTTGTCTTCTGTGTCGCTCCCTCTCTCTTCCACCTCCTTAACCCTA
Organism: Canis aureus; assembly: GCF_053574225.1. Classification (NCBI taxonomy): domain Eukaryota; kingdom Metazoa; phylum Chordata; class Mammalia; order Carnivora; family Canidae; genus Canis; species Canis aureus. The sequence goes on from NC_135613.1 coordinate 3,485,446, forward strand.
GCAATTAGGACATCCAGTGTGGACTGTATCTCATTTAGTTGACTTTAAATTTTGGCCTGATTAGATCTAAATTCTGCACTCACGAAGTCTCTTGAATTCTCTATGCTTTTTTCCAAAGCCACCAGCAGCTTTATAATTGTGCTTCTGAATTGGCTTTCTGACATCAAATTGTAATCCATATTCTGTAATTCAGTGGCAGAGAGTATTGTTTCTTTTTTTTTTTTTTTGTGGTAAGTTCTTCCTTCTAGTCATTTTGCTCAGTGCAGAGTGGCTATATGAGTGGGCTAAGTCAAGAATATCAACCACGACCTAAGTAAATTCCACCCTAGATGATTCTGATGAGGTAGGAGACCAGAAGTTGAAAACAAAGATCAGAAGGAACTAAAACACCCTTTTTGAACTCGGCCACAGTAACTTCTTGCAAGATACATCCACGAAGGCAAAAGAAACAAAAGCAAAAATGAACTATTGGGACTTCATCATGATAAGAAGCTTTTGCACAGCAAAGGATACAGTCAACAAAACTCAAAGACAACCTACAGAATGGGAGAAGATATTTGCAAATGACCTATCAGATAAAGGGCTAGTTTCCAAGATCTATAAAGAACTTATTAAACTCAACAGCAGAGATCCCTGGGTGGCGCAGCAGTTTGGCACCTGCCTTTGGCCCAGGGAGCGATCCTGGAGACCCGGGATCGAATCCCACATCAGGCTCCCAGTGCATGGAGCCTGCTTCTCCCTCTGCCTGTGTCTCTGCCTCTCTCTCTCTCTCTCTCTCTCTCTCTGTGACTATCATAAATAAATAAAAAAATAAAAAAATTAAACTCAACAGCAAAGAAACAAACAATCCAATCATGAAATGGGCAAAAGATATGAAGAGAAATCTCACAGAGGAAGACATAGACATGGCCATCACGCACATGAGAAAATGCTCCACAACACTGGCCATCAGGGAAATACAAATCAAAACCACAATGAGATCCCACCTCATACCAGTGAGAATGGGGAAAATTAACAAGGCAGGAAACCACAAATGTTGGAGAGGATGCGGAGAAAAGGGAACCCTTTTACACTGTTGGTGGGAATGTGACCTGGTGCAGCCACTCTGGAAACTGTGGAGAGGTTCCTCAAAGAGTTAAAAATAGAGCTGCCCTACGACCCAGCAATTGTACTGCTGAGGATTTACCCCAAAGATACAGATGCAATGAAACACCAGGACACCTGCACCCTGATGTTTCTAGCAGCAATGTCCTCAATAGCCAAACTGTGGAAGGAGCCTCGGTGTCCATCGAAAGATGAATGAATAAAGAAGCTGTGGTCTATGTACACAGTGGAATATTCCTCAGTCATTAGAGATGACAAGTACCCACCATTTGCTTCGATGTGGATGGAACTGGAGGGTATTATGCTGGGTGAAATAAGTCAATCAGAGAAGGACAAACATTATATGGTCTCATTCATTTGGGGAATATAAATAATAGTGAAAGGGAATAGAGGCGAAGGGAGAAGAAATGGGTAGGAAATATCGGAGAGGGAAACAGAACATGAAGACTCCTAACTCTGGGAAACGAACTAGGGGTGGTGGAAGGGGAAGAGGGCGGGAGGTGGGGGTGAATGGGTGACAGGCACTGAAGGGGGCACTTGGCGGGATGAGCACTGGGTGATATGCTGTATGTTGGCAAATTGAACACCAGTAAAAATAAATTTATTATTAAAAAAAAAAAAAACAGACTGAACTAAAACAAAAGGGCCATTAAAGTGAAAGAGAAATTTTAAAACAAAGTAGTAAAAAATAAAAGGCCAAGAATCCCCCGTCCTCTACCCCACCATCCACGGGGAGCCCCTTCCCTCTGGGGTCCTGCTGTTCTCTCCTGACACCTCAGGCGGGATTGGAGGTGCTCAGGGTGTTGTGAAAGACCATAAAGGAGGGATCCCTGGGTGGCTCAGCAGGTGTGCGTCAGCCTTTGGCCCAGGGCGTGGTCCTGGAGACCCAGAATTGAGTCCCAGTCGGGCTCCCTGCATGGAGCCTGCTTCTCCCTCTGTCTGGGTCTCTGCCTCTCTCTTTCTCTGTGTCTCTCATGAATAGATAAATAAAATCTTTTTTTAAAAAAAAGAGAGAGAGGGATGACTGTATACGACTTTTGTCCCCATTTCTGACAGAGAGCCCCGAGGCACTTGGGAGCCCCTAAGTGTGGACAGTAATAGGGCCTCTTGTTAGTTCATGAGGTGGCTCGTGGCCCTTCCTCCCTGAAGGATGAATCTTGGCCCGGGGCAAACAACCCTGCGATTAGAGGGTTGGAACATTCGGCCCCATGGTGCCTCTTCCTTTCCAGTGATTTCACCAACCTTGCCTACGTACAGAAGCCTTCATAAAATTCCAAAAGGACAGACTGGGAAGTTCCAGGTTGGTCAACGCCTGGATGTGGGAAGAGCGGTGGCAGTGGAGAGGGAATAAAAGCTTCAAACCCTTTCCCCAGACCTTGCCTTGCACACCTCTTCCATCTGGTCTTCCTGACCTATATCCTTTGATAATAAGCCAGTAATGTAGTAGGAAAAATGTTTCTCTGAGTTCTGTGACCAACTGTAGCAGATTAATGGAACCTGAGGAGAGGGGTGGTGGGAGCCTCTGATCTGTAGCCAGTAGCAAAGAAACACAGGTGACACTATGTTTGCAACTGGCATCCAGAGTGAGGTGGGAGGTGGGTAGAGTGGTGGGCGGGTTGCGTGAGACTAGGCCCTTTACCTGTGGGACCTGACGCTATGTCCTGGTCGGTATGGTCAGAATTGAGTTGAATTTTAGGACACCCAGCTGCTGTCTGAGAATGGCTTGTTGGGAGTGTGGGAAACCCTCCTCCATACATTGGAACTGGGCCCATGAATCCAAAAGAGAAGCTCTCAGCTTGCTCTAAGACTTGCATTTCCTTTGAATATAAGAATGACCCATGTGTCCTGTTCTCAAATGTTGTCCATTTAAAATGTGCCACGAATTAGAATATTTCCAACTATCTACACTTGGCGTTAAATGTCATACGCTTATTTAAATATTTGAGAGAGTTGAGGTTTGAAATAATCCTTTTGGGAACTCATGAACAAAATAGTCTGGAGAGTGCTGGCCAAGCATATGGGCGCAGTGGCAGAGAAACTGTCAGCGCTTGAGGGCTCGGAACCCCTGCTTGCAGCCACAGTCCTCCCAGGGTTCTTCTGTTATTTCCAGGGTGAAGTTAATCCAAGGACTAGATATGCGTGGTAAGACCTACCTTGCTTCTGTAGCCTCATTTCCTCCATGGTATTTTCCACACTCGTGTAGATTGATCCATGAAAACAGAAAGGTTTGGCACTTTTCTACAAGGGCTCTGCAAATTTCCCAGAGGCCTTATTATTTCTGCCTCCACTCCAGATGGACAGGCAGAAATTCCTCCTTGAAACTTACCTCATCAAGGGGTGGTAGAAAGGGAGGTGGGTGGGGAGTGGGGGTGACTGGGTGATGGGCACTGAGGGGGGCACTTGATGGGATGAGCACTGGGTGTTTTTCTATATGTTCGCAAATTGAACACCAATAAAAAATTAAAAAAAAAAAAAAAAAGAAACTCACTTCAGTATCATCCCATTCTCTGGAAACATCCATGGGCGATCACATAAGACTGTGTTTTTGTCAGTGTTAGAGCCCTTATTGTTTGTTTTCACTGATGTCAAAGTCCATGGATTACTTCAAAGCATGGTGTTTGCTTGTTTGTTGTTTGTTTTGTCTTTAAACTTTGGAACACCGCCTGTTATACAGTAAACCAGTGATTGGGAGAATGAGTGGATTTAAGAATGAACATTGAATCTGCTGTTCTTTTTCAATAGAGGCAAACTGACTCATTGGAAATAACCGAGGAAGATATATCTGGATTACCTGAAATCCCTAACTCTATAATACCTGAAGGGTAAATCTCTACTTTATTTTTAAAATGTTGAAATTATCTACAAAGTACTACGTACATGGAGCACCTGAGAGACGTGTTAATTCTAACATTAAAATATGACAGTTCTGCAACTGCTGCTTCCTTACACGGATGTCGGCACAACGTTGGCAAACCAGCTGACTCTGTTCACATATTGCAGGACACTGTCCCTTCTGAGTATCAGGAGTTGCAACATTGTGAGGTCTTAAATATCCTGTCTAGTTAGAGAACCTATAGTGGAATAATTCAGGGTGCTCCTGATGATTCAAAATATTGAGAGAGTAAGCAGTAATCCAGAGCAATTCTAAAGGCCAGGCAAAGCTAAAAAACTGGAAAATACTGCTCTGCAGCTAGATTTGAGGACCGACCGGCTGGCCGAATGAAAGGCTGGTAGATGGGCGAAAGATTTGGATGCCCGGCTTCCAAGCTGGAAGGCCAGGCTTACTGACTTGCTCAATCACTCCCTGGCTCAGAGGTCCACTGGCTGGTTGACTAGCTGCCTGGCCGACTGACTAGTTACCTTGCAGGCTGGCTGGTTGACTACCTACGTGACGGCCAGCGGACCAGCTAAGGGTCTGATTACAGGGATGACCAGCCGCATGGGTGCCTGATATGCAGGCTCAGAGGCCGGTTGGCTGACACTCTGACTGACAGCGTGCCTGGCTACATTAATAACTGGTGCACAAGAAAGCACATATTCTGGAGGTGTTTTCGGCTGCACACTCACACTCACGCAGACTACAAGACGATGCAGCAATCCTGACCGTATTTGTGTTGTCCGGGACTGCATAAAATTCACAGTTCAGAGGACGTATTGCACCTGAGATATTGAAAGTTCGGATGTTTAATATTCTATGAGAGACCATTAGGGAAGACTTAGGGATCTGGTCTATGGATAATTTCATGTGCTGGAGTGAAAATAAAAATCATATCTAGGGGGTTTGCTGCAGTCTGGAGGAGCCCGGCCTTAGGTGATGGGGGTGCAGATGATCACCAGTTAGCTGTTTCCCCAGGTTCAGTAGTTTCTCTTTCTGGTCTCATGTTAGTGAACTGGATAATTCATTTCCTGTGATGATGTGGGCTTATATAATCAGAGCTCACTATGTCTCTCAGATAGTGAATCTTGTAAAAAATAAATAAGAAATTAATAAATAAGGGATTAAAGACAATCCAACAAGCTGCATCGTTCCCTTAGGAAACTGCGTCTTGCTATCCCATGTCTGATAGGACTATATCTTATTCCACCTCACCCGCTTACCACCTGATGCCTCTGGTCCAAACTGTTTCTAAAGAGTTAGAAGATGGATTTAACAAGATACACTATACCATGTTCTTACTGGGGAATTCCTCAGCTCTACAGACCAGGTTGATGTCCTTTCTGAAGGCCCTCTTTTTTGCCCTAGAAACCCGTCTGATAGAATATAGAGACAGTAAAAATAGAGAAGAGCTGAGAGAGAAAGAGAGGAGAGAGGAAATGAGTAGAGAAGAGAGGAGAGAAAGAAAGAAGGAACGCTCAGTGATTCAACTGCAAATCTATTCAGACATAATCAAATCTATCATTTGACTTCCAATAGGTGATTCAATTTGCAATAAATATCTCTGTACCCTGGGCTACTTTTCTTAGTTTTGTAACTTGTAATCAAAAGAGTTGTGACTAATATAGAAATCCAGTCTCATTAAATTAATGTTGAGGCGGGATCCCTGGGTGGCGCAGCGGTTTGGCGCCTGCCTTTGGCCCAGGGCGCGATCCTGGAGACCCGGGATCGAATCCCACGTCAGGCTCCCAGTGCATGGAGCCTGCTTCTCCCTCTGCCTGTGTCTCTGCCTCTCTCTCTCTCTCTGTGACTATCATAAATAAATAAAAATAAAAATTAAAAAAAAAAAATTAATGTTGAGGCATTGATTCATTGTTTTAATAAATATTAAACGCCCACAAAAACAAATAAACACCTACAGAATACAGATAATACAATGGCGTATACATTGTTTTAATGGAAGGCTATATAAAGAAAAGATAAATATGACTATTATGAAGTGGAATTACAAATTCATAACAATTTATGAAAAGAAAATCACTATCATAAAACTAAATATCACTTAATAGACCCTATCAGAAATACAAGTGATATGCTCAAGGGCCTTGACAAGTTTGCACAAGTGGTAAATAAAAAAGTTTGTACTGAAAATCTTTTCAAAAAGACAATTTCTCTTTATTTTTTTGTCTATGTCAACAAAGTCACATTTCTCCTTGGAATAAATTAAATATCTAAAGATTAATCAATAGGAGCACCTGGGTGGTTTAGTGATTGAGTGTCTGTCTTTGGCTCAGGCAATGATTCTGGGTTCCTGGGATCGAGTCCCACATCAGGATCCCTGCGTGGAGCCTGCTTCTCCCTCTGCCTATGTCTCTGCTTCTCTCTCTCTGTGTCTCTCATGAATAAACAAATAAAATCTTAAAAAAAATAAAGGTTGGCAACATAACCAAAAGAGTCACTGATTTTGCATGGATACTTCTACTGCCTGCTCTTTTCTCTTAGAATATCTTTCTCCACATGTATTTCAGGTTATTGTATCTCCTTTATCAGTGTTTCTGGATCCTTTACTTATTTATATCTTTTAGAATTTATCACAATTTGCCACAATAATTGTTGGGTATTTGTTTCTGTGTGTGTCCCATTAATTATGAGATCCTCTTGGATGAAAGAGATGCATTTTGCATCTTGCATTTCTCATATATTAGTCCAAAATTCAATTTATATCTCATGGTCTTTAACTGACAATTATATCTTAATTAAATAAGATGTATTAGTTCAGATGCCAGACATGAGCCCCACTCCTTCAATAACCTCTTTCTTTCATGATTATGGACAAAAACAAATTTAGCTAATCATAAATACCTATGTAATTCATAATGGACATAGTCCTTTTGCTTTTCTTAATCTCTTATTTTACTTGTTTGTTAATAATTTAAAAACTCTCTAAGAATCAACTTTAAAAGCTTTTATCTTTCTTTCTGTGTGGACAACTAACATTCCATAAATATTTAATTATCAAATGATCTTCTATAGTCCTTAAATTATTCAAACTCATGGAAGATGTAGAAAATCATGTAGATTCATATTTTGTGATGATTCCAAAAGAAATCATCAGCATTAATTTTAACAAAGTTATAACTAAGTCATTTATAACATGAAGAGTGAACTGGCCAACTCTTTGACTATCTATATTTCAGTTTTCCAGCACTTTTTAAAAAGTTTTATTTATTTATTACTGAGAGATACAGAGAGAGGCAGAGACACAGGCAGAGGGAGAAGCAAGCTCCCTGTGGGGACCCCAAAGCGGGACTCGATCCCGGGACCCCAGCATCACCACCTGAGCCAAAGACAGATGCTCAACCACTGGAGCCACACAGGTGCTCCAGTTTTCCAGCACATGAAATGAGGATGGACTACATGCAGCTTTAGGTCCTCGCGGCTATGACTTACTGTTGCCTAAAACTACCATGGCACATACATTCTGCCCACCATGCACAGATATTTCCTTCATGTTAAATATTAGTTTGCAAATAATTTCTAGAATCTATTCCACAAAGAATTCCGAGACTGCCCATCCATCAAAGGTAGCAGTAAACCTAGTTCTTCCTTTTGGTTTTCTTTGTTTTGTCTCTCTTATCATTCCTTAACAGAGTTGAATAGTTCTAGCCTAAGCCATCATGATGGAGCATTCAAGAGGATGGATTCTGACCTTGATGCCTAGATTTGGATCCTAGACCTATTAGTTGTGAGATAGATAGGTGCAAACATATTATATAGCCTCTCTGAGATTCAGTTTTCTAATTTATAAAATTGGCATAATAAACAGAATCCATAGGTTTATGGTAGGAGAGATAAAATAGGTGCACATATTTAGGTATGGATAAAGCACTTGAAACAACTCCTAGTACTGGTAACTACTGTATAATTGTTTGCTGTAGAATTATAATTATAGTTACTCTTATTTTATCTTTAATGACTAGAAACTGGAGCTGGAGGAAAGGTACTACATTTCAGGGAGGTAGAAATAAAGGAAAATAATAAAGCAGATAAATAATAAATAAAAGGAGGATCCAAGGTATAAAGGGGAAGCCCTTTTGAGAGGCTGCATTTAAACGTTGTTTTAGAACAGTTGCTCCATATTGAGGAAAGAAAAAATATTTAAGCTGGCTTCATCTCTCATTATTCAAAAATAAATCCATGTGTCACTAACTCTTTTGTACTTCTGAGTTTATTTATTTGGACACCAAAGGAGTCCTATACTCAGCATCATAATGCAGTCCTGGGACAGGAAGAAAGTGGTGTGGTACCCATACAAAAAAGTAAAATACTATGTTACTTGTACAAAGAAAGAAAGAAAGAAAGAAAGAAAGAAAGAAAGAAAGAAAGAAAGAAAGAAAGAGATAATTAGAATATTCAAAGAAGAAGAGAGAAAAGACCAAATAAATATTTGATGTAATAAAGACTGAGAGCTTCCCCCAAATTAACCAGTCACCAAATCACAGCTCCAGGAAGCCCAGAGATTAGAAATCAGAATAAACAATCACAACTTATCATAGGGCATATCATATTGAAAATGCAGAAAAACAAAGACAATTAGAAAATCTTGAATGAAGCCAGAACACTAGTCAGAAGACCTCCTACCTCTAAAGAAGCAAGGGAAAGAATTATAGTAGATTTCTCATTTAAAAGCATATGAGCAAGAAGAGAATTTAATGAAGTATTAGAAGTATTGACAGAAATAAGAAGAATAACTTGGAATTTTATAACCAGTGAAGTCCTTTAAAAGTTACAGAAAGATAAATCCTATCTCAGATCAAGCAGGCAGAAAATCAACAAGGACAGAGTTGACCTGAACGTTACTATCAATCAACTTTATCTAACTGACATTTGTAGAAGAATTCATCAAACAAAAGCAGAAAAAAAAATTTCTCAAGTGTACATGAAACATTCAATCAAGATAGTACATATTGTGAGCCATAAAATTGAATTTATTAAATTTAAAATAATAGAAATTATACAAAGTATCTTCTTGGACTACAATTGAATTAAATCATAAATCAATAACAGAAAACTAAGTGAGACCATGTAAATATCTGTAAATCAACAACACACTTATAACAATGCATGATGCATATAATGATAATATTTATAAATAATACATGAATCAAAGAAGGAGTCTCATGAGAAATGTAAAGCTATTTTGAATTAGATGTTAATACAAGTCATCAAAATTTGTGGGATACAGGGAAAGCAATGCTAGAGGAAAATTCATATGCAGGATTTATACATTGGGAAAAATATATAGGTTTTTATATACAAAACTGATACATAAAAAAGTTATGTATTAGAAATTTTAAAAATATAAAAACCAACAATCTGTCTACCATATGAAACCTAAAGAAGAAATATTCTTCTGAAACAAACAATAATATGAATTTGAAAAAAACTTAATTTTTTTTTCTTTTTATGATTTTATTTATTTATTAATGAGAGACACGAGAGAGAGAGAGAGAGAGAGGCAGAGACACAGGCAGAGGGAGAAGCAAGCTCCACACAGGGAGCCCAACGTGGGACTCAATCTGGGGTCTCCAGGGTCACGCCCTGGGCTGAAGGCAGGAGCTTAACCAGTAAGCCACACAGGCATCCCAGAAAAAAACTTAAAAATTTATAAAAAGCAAACTATAGAAAAAGTCAACAAAACTCTAGATTAGTTATTTGAAAATACTGTTAAAATTCAGAAACCTCTAGCCAGGCTAAGTAAGAAAAAAGAGAGGAGACACAAATGATCAGTATCAGAATTTTAAGAGATGTCATCATTACTGATCCTATAGAAATTAAAAAGTTAATAATGAAAAAAATTAAAAATTTAAAAAAATTAAAAGTTAATAAAGAGCTCCTTGTCTAGAAATTTGCAATTAAAAAGAAATAGACCAAATTCTTGAGAGATGCAAACTATCAAAACCCACACAAATGCAAATAGTTTTTAAATCTATTAATAAAGATTCTTTAATAACTAATAAAACTTTTTTTTTCTTTTTTTTTTTAAGAGAGAATGCATGAACTGGAGGGGGAGGGGCAAATGGAAAAGGGAGAGAATCTTAAGGAGGCTCCATGCCCAGTGCAATATAGGTCTCCAAGTCAGGATCCTGAGATCATGACTTGAGCTGAGATAAAAAATCAGATGCTTAACCAACTGAGCCACCGAGATGCCCAATTACTAGTAAATTTTTAAAAGAGAAATCATTACACCCACATTGTTTCACAGGTGAATCCTACCATGCTTTCAAATAAGATGGTACCAATTCTCTACAATCTCTTCCAGAAACAAAGCAAAAGCAAACTTCCATAGTCATTCTATGGTTTAGCTAATATAATTTAAGTAGATACCCTGTTCATAAGATATAGGATATAATTCTCCTTTCCTTAAGTGTGGCTATGTATACTACTTTCCCCCCAAAGAATATAACATAGAAAGGGAGAAACAACTTGCTAGATACTTCCTTAAGCCAAAAGACCCAGATTAGCATGAACAATGATGAGTCACATTGATTGTATGTACCCTTTCTATGTGCTAATGAAAATGGCATTTTCTCCTGTCTGTGAGCTTTTCTCCCACAAATCTGTACCCCCTACAGAACCTGTACTCCAGTCCAATCATGAGAAAACCATCAGACGAAAGAGCCAATTGAAAGAGATTCTAGAAATATCTCTCCAGTAATCTTCAAAATTCTCATGGTCTTGAAAAATGAGAAAAACATGAGAAACTATCAAAACCAAGACAAACCTACAAGATATGATTACTAAATGTCATGTGGCACCCTGGAAGAGATTTTGAAAATAGAAAAAAAACATCAAGGAAGACTGCAGAAATCTAAATAAAGCATAGACTTAAAGCTAACAACAATATCAACATCCCCTTGTTAATTATAATAAATATACCATAATAAGGTAAGGTTTTAAAAACTGGGTGCGGGTTATTGAGGAATTCTCAGTACTATTATTCCAATAGCTTTGTAGATCTTACACTGTTGTAATTGTGTATCTACCTACCTATCTACCTACTGTCTAGAGGAAGAGTTACTAAGGTGAATGTGTGAGGTGAGGTTTAGGGGGATGGGGTTGGACATTGCAAGAAATGTGTTTGGAAGCACTTTAAAGCAAATGTCTTAGGAACTGGGGGTGGGGGTGGAAATGGTAAGCCTTGTGAGGGAAGCCAAAGAAGAAAGTATGTGGCCAATGCTGAGTCTGGTGGTGCAGGCAAAGGTCATTTAATTAAGAGTCTTATAAACTATTTAAGGGGCTTGGACTTTATCCTTATAGAGTAATGGAAAATCTTTGATGAGTTGAAGAAGATAAGCAACTTGATCAGATTTTTATGCTGGAAGGATGATGCTGGCTATCAAACTTGAAGCAGGCAAGACCAGGGTGTAATATAGTTGAAGCTAAATATGATGGAGTCCAAGATAGGTCTAATGGCGGTGGGGACTCAAAAGAATGGATATGGAAGGAAATTATATGTGGTATTGATAAAATATTGAATATGAAAAATGAGAGACTTGTAATATCAAGACTGGTATCCTCCCCTCCTAAGCAACCAGATTTAAACCAAGCTTTTAGATTTCAAAGCCACTGTTCTGTTGGTCCTTCTGCTACGCCACCTATGATGAATATATTAATCCATGTTGCATCTTATAACCATTGCAAGGTAAGGTTTAAATATATGCTGGAGTAGGTGCTGGGGAGCAAGAGGCTATTTCTAATTCCCAGAATACAATATTTCTCTGTTCCATAGTACCAAGGAGACTTGAGGGCTATTTGGCTCATACACACAAATTTTCCAAAAGGAACTCTGCCACATTTAAGGAATACATTCTGAGTGCCAGGAGAGACATTTTATTTTTTAATTTTTTTAAATATTTTATTTATTTATTCATGATAGACACACAGAGAGAGAGAGAGAGAGGCAGAGACACAGGCAGAGGGAGAAGCAGGCTCCATACTGGAAGCTGGACGTGGGACTCGATCCCGGGTCTCCAGGATCAGGCCCTGGGCTGACAGCAGCACTAAACCACTGAGCCACCTGGGCTGCCCGAAAGACATTTTAAAACATGCTCCCATTTAATATCCCTGGTAAACTCATTATGTGTGTGTGTGTGTGTGAGTGTGTACACACATACGGTGTATGCGCATATATGTGGGGATATGTGTGTGCATATATATGTGCACATCTACACACATTCTCATTTTTAGACAAAGAAAACAAGTGTGTGACATAGGATAAATAAATTTGCGAGGAACTGCAGTTATTCATTGTCATAGAGTTTTTATTTAAGATTATTTTTGCCTAACCTTGAATCTTGTTCTTTTACAAAACATCACATTGCCTTCCAGTAATAAAAGCACTTGCTGTTATTTTAAGAACAGTAAATTCAAAGGAAAAGGATTGACCCGTAGAAAAAAATACCTTTGAAATTTCCAATGATATATATTTATGAGGAGACTTGAATAAGGCCTAGTGAATAAAGTCTTTTTCCCTTGTCTTAAATGATAGTTGCCCAAGACTGGTTCCTTCAAAGGGCTTGAGCCATTTCTATCTGAGTGGTTCTTGGCGGAAGGAATGAAAGAACTTCATGATGACATGGTTCAAGAGTCACTGCATAAATGAGGCAGCGTGGATGATCCCATTATCTGGTCATGGATCCCTGGCTGCAAGGAGCTTTTGCTAAAGGTGAATCCGCAATGCATCCGCACAGGGAGGACCTTCTAAAAGTCAAGGCCTGATTCTAATATAAGATGATGGGGTGTGTGCGGTGACACAGGACGGATTGGAGTGCTCTGTGGTAGGAATTTATCACTTCGGATATGGCTTCTCTTTGCTCTCATACAAAGGTGACAAAGGAATGCCATAAAGCAGACAGGAGAGAGACGTCCAAGTAATATTAGGAAGAATACGGAGATATTCAAGGGGCAAGAAACATCCCAGGCCAGGTCTCTGGGCTCAGGGCAGCAAAGCAGAACACCACATGGCTAAAGTAAGCCTCGGGATTCACAGTCCATTCTCCAAAATGTCTTGTGCCAGACGTAGACCACAGATTTAATTATTCTCCTGATGCAAATATATTCGTATTTAGGATAAATTTATTTATTTTTATCACTAATATGTGGTTTATACCATTTGACATGTCTCATATTTTTTGGATGAATTCAGTAAGGTCTGGTGTGAGAAATATTGACCCCGAAATAAAATAATAAAAATTATGAAATAAATGATAAAGCTAATAAAAACAGTAGCTAAACTTTGATCGGGACACATGATGATGATCCGCGTATTATGCTAAATGTTTCGTGTGAGTTATATTGCTCAAACATTATAAGTCCCTGGGCTGCCTCGGTGGCTCAGTTGGTTAAGTATCACAGCTCAATCAGTCTCATTCCAGAGTCAATAATTAAAGTAAAAAAAAATTTTAAAAGTAACTAATATCCATTGATAGCCTTCTATATGCCAAGGGCTATGTCTTATGTCTTCTACTTAGGTGGTCTATAATACTCCACTAATTCTTATACATTTGGATCATTGTCCTTTGTTTACAGAGTAGCAAAAATATGCTTTTGAGGAATAATTTTAAAATTATATAACACATAAGCAGTAAGTGGGAAAAAAAATTTCTATAAAATTATTTCAAAGTCTATGACCTTTTCACTATGTCAGAATAAGTAAGAAAGTGATTGGTCCTCCAGATGCCTGATGAAAATATGTTTATGCTACTTTTTTTTGTCCAATTTGCTTGTATTTTCAAATGGAAAAAAGACCTATCTTTCTTTAATATCATATTTGTACCCATAAAATAGGTACAATGTCTTGCATATTATAGACAATTAAATGAGTGAATGGGCATGTAACAGAGAGATGGACATAAGTCAGTGATTCAGAAGGTTCCACGTACTATGCAGAATCATGATCTCGTTTCACGATAAGCAACTAGAGAGGGTCAGATTAATTTTAACCCTCCTGCTGCTTCGGTGTTGCTAAGCTTCAGAAGGTGAAAGTCCTAGAATCGGTGGCAAACACCTGCGAGAACTCATATTAGTTGTTCAAATGAGAGACCTACTTTGTTTGTGGCATTTGTTGTTCTTTATTATATGTATTTCTTGGTCACGATAAAAAATGCTTCTGAATTTTTACGAAATAAAGTCATGAAGATATAGCCTGAGTTCAATTTGTGATTTAGTTTGCTGGAAGTCTATGGTTCTTCCGGGAACCTGCTATTTGGAAAACGTCTGTTTGTTGTTATTAGAATATTTTCAATTTAAAATTGTGTTACTGGGACGTCTGGGTGGCTCAGCGGTTGAGTGTCTACCTTTGACTCAGGGTGTGATCCCAGGGTCTTGGGATCAAGTCCCACCCGCCTGGAGCCTGCTGCTCCCTCTGCCGGTGTCTCTGCCTCTCTCTCTCTCTCTGTGTCTCTCATGAATAAATAAAATCTTTAAAATAAATAAATAAATAAATAAATAAATAAATAAATAAATAAATAATTGTGTTATGTTCTAATGTCCTTAAATAGGTATTTTTAATATAAATATGGATATATAAGCTTTAAAAAAGCATAATATCTGGGCACACAATTTGATTTCCTTTCTTAAGAAGTATTATTAGAGCTGTTAGGGGCTCAGACAGCACTGACAGAGCTTGATGGCTGAGGATGTGCCTTGCTATTGCTTTGCTTGGATTCAGATTTGACTTCGTCTATTCTAAACATCGTAGACATTGTCTATTGGGCGATTTATTTGTCTCACAAATTCCTTCTCTATATTCCTTTGTCTCACAGCTTCCTTCTCTAGAAAATGGATTTTATTGTAGCTTGTAACCCAAAGATTAAATTTGCTGCTACCTGTAAAGGACTTTAAAGAGCATCCTGTTCATAGTAAGTGCTCACTAAATGTTAGTTGTTTGTTACCCCTGTTAGAAATAGCCAACCCTCAAGTTTTGTTTGTTTGTTTATTTGTTTTTGGTGTTTGTTTTTTGCCACAGTAATTCACCAAATATGTATTCTACACTAGTTTAGATCTAACCGGAATTTAAATATTTAAACCTTGTACTAGCTTGGTTATTTTGTTTAAGTCCCTTTTGTTGGATTTGAGTTGCACAAGGCTGGATTAATCATATTTTCAGTCTATAGTAAACTATTACCGTCACACCATTATTAAGCATATCTTCCTATTTATTTTTCCCTTTCAAATCCAATCACCCTTCCTTTATATACCTCTAATAAAAAACTGCTTTCTGTAAATTTAAAATGTTTTATTTCAGAATATCTTAAAATTTACAGAAACATTACAAAAAATACGACAGAGTTCATATATATCCTTCATCTAGTTTCTCCTATCATGAAAAATCTTAAATAGCCATATGACCACTATTAAAATTAAATAAATAAAATTGAGACACTACTGTTAAAGTAACTACAGACTTTGTACAGATTTTACCAGTTTTTCCATTAATGTCCCTTTTTTTCTGTTTTGAAAATCCAATCCAGGAGTCCAATATGTTCCTCTTATTAGAGAATGGTATTTAGAAACCAATATCTAAGCACCTGGTGTGTTATTGGTCCTGGGATGTCATTGATTCTAGACCTCCTCAGCCAAATGAGATGGGTCATGTATGCATGTGTAATCACATGCATTTACGTTCTCTGTAATCTATTTAGATACATGTGAAACTTGCAAAACAGTGTTTCTTTTTACATACATATACACACATTTTTCTATAAATATTTCTCATAGTTATCTTTCACTTAAAACTGGGTTGTCAATCAATGTATGTGGCTGTATGCAAGTAGAATGGATCAATTCTGTATTCAGATGCAATATATGTAAATATAACATATTTCAAAATACCAGTGCTTAGTATTTAATAAGATACACAAACAATTTATATATGAATTCTACTAATGATAGAATTCTTGATTGCTCCCAACTCCTACTCCATGCCTAAGTAGGAAAATGGTTTATAACAGAGATGGCATCACATAAGTTTTTATAGATATTTAGAAAGAACTGTCTCATGGTACAGAGAGATCTTTAAGTTGAAAGCCCACCGCATACGATTTATAGAAACAACTCCCCTGGAATATCCTCATATATGAATCCTTAGGATCATCCATGCTAATGTCTTGTAGGGATGGTACCTCCAGGATTGTGATTTTTTTAACCTAGAGAATATACATAATAATAATAATAATAATAATAATAATAATAATATAATAGTAATAATAATGGCCATTGCTCGTTGAAATGGCTGCACTGGTTTACAATCCAAACAGCATCCAGAGGCCTTTTCATTCCCTCACTTTCTCAAGCATTATTCAGCTCTCTGTCCCACCAAAATGATAATGCAAGGTGATCTCCCTCTGTTCCCTAAGTTTTTCTTTTGTGGATTGTACTTTTTGTCACATATCTGTCATGCATTTGTATTCCCTACGTGACTTTGCTATTCATATAATGTACCCATTTTTCTCAATTTCCCATCACTTCCTTGTTTTGCAGCAAAACCTTGTAGAATGCAAGGTAGTATTCACTTTCAGTTTTAAATTTTGCAAGTATTTGTCACAACTTGACATATGTCTGTTATATTTGTCTATGTTTTCATGTTCTGAAAATAAATTTCTAAATCTGATGGGTCTCAACTTGGCAATTTTTCTTATAATTTGATTTCTAGGAACTGATATAATAAATCCTCCTTATCCCAATGAACACTGGTAGTCTATATCTCCTATAGTATCTCTATAGTCACAAATTTCATATTTATGTAAATACGAGGAAGTCTAACAAAATTTTCATACTTATGTAAATATTTATGTAAATATGCTTACATATTTATGTAAGCCCTTTAAGGTGTATTTCTGCATTTTGTGAAGTAGTTACATTATTTTCCATATAATGATAGCTCTCTCAATGTATTCAGAAACTAATCAGTTCCTTCCTAGGCGAGTTTTGATGTCCTATATCCATTATGAGCTAAGTTCTCATACATGGAAGGTTCTTGGTTCTAGGTCCCATTTCATTTTTTGTCTCTTTCAGCAAAAGTAACTATTAATATCACTTTTAGATGATATTTTAAATCACATAGAGCAAACCTACGTTCTTTCAAAGCTTTAATGATTGTCTTTTAACTGTCATGAGTCTTTTTTCCCTACATAAATTTTCTAAAAAATACAATGAAAATTTTGTTAGATTTCCTCATATTTATAAATGTATTTGAGAGAGAATTGGCAACTTTGTAATCTATTCAATAATCTTCTTTATTAATATGCTATGTTGCTTTTTTTCATTAAGGTAGTTTTTTGCGGGTTGCCTGGTGGCTCAGTTTGTTGAACATCTGCCTTTGGCTCAGGTCATGATCCCAGGGTCCTGGAATTGAGCCCCGTACCAGGCTCCCTGCTCTCAGGAAGGCTGCTTTTCCCTCTCTTTCTCGCTTGTGCTCTCTCTTGCTATCTCTTTATCAAATATTTAAATAAAATATCAAAACTTTAAAAAAAATTTGTGAATAGTTTTTTTTTTGCTTTTGCCTGTTTTTTTATTCAATCCTTCCAGTTATCTCAATCTCACAAAGTTCTCAACAACACGATCATGACCTCTCTTAACTGTATTCCCTAAATAGTATATATCATAATCCCAAATTCATGAGCATTATGACCTAATCATAATTGGTTCAAAAAATAATATATTCATTCAGAAGACTAGAGTTCAAGTTATAATTCTTTCCTTAACTAGCTGTGACTTTAGAAAAGGCATCGTACATATCTATGTCTCAATTTTCTTTATACAATAAATTGAGACATTTGATGGTTTACTGCAATATTCTGATTAAAATATCTACATAAGCATATAGTAGAGTCTCACCAATGCTTAATAATAAATAATCATATTAATAATATGTAATAGTATTAGTGTCCTTAGTATCCAACCAGGCTAAGCTCTTCATCTACAAGAACATTGACATACATGGTATCAGACATATCATGTCATTTTGTGTCCATTGTGATATCAGTGTTATTTTTGATTATTTTAAATGGGTGCTCACGAGGTCTAAATGATGATATATTTATAATAGTGTTTTTAGGGAGTTCTTATATGCCAGATCCATGGCAAGTGCGTTACCTTAAAAATAGCAATCAAAATGAACATCCTATGTATTAAATGAAAATATTGCTGCTGTGTTATAGATGATTAAACTTTGCAACAGCAATTTTTCATTAAAGTTCCTGACTTCACAAAGCTTGATCTGAGATTTAAACTCAGCTCTGCCTAAATCCAGAGCTTCCGTGCTTTGCAATACTAGCAGAACTATTAAACGAGCATTTTACTTCGGCTATAATTATTGTGGAATGAAAGGGCATTTACACAGAGTTTTTACCAATTAGTGGAAAAGAAGGGACAGGCAGCAGAACATTATAAAGAAAAATTTCTTACTGTCTGAGCGTTCCATTTAATTGAAGATTTTTCTCTTTTTCTTTGTTCTGGTTAAGACTCTCTCAGCTTGCCATTACCATTCTTTTCAGAAACTAAGGGGAAGCAGGCTCTAGAGTGGAATTTGTTTATGGAGAGGCCTTCTACAGTGCTGTCAGCACAGCCGCATGGATTGGAGAACTTACTGTGTGAGTGGGAATTTAACGCTGACACCTTGGGACCCATTGCCCAACCGTGGGTTTTGTCAGGAAAACATATGCAGCCGCTGGGAAAATGCATGTACTTTAGCAAGAACTTTTTAGAGTCATAGTTTGAAATTTTCACGGGTCTAAAAGTGTCTTATTGCCTTCGCCTATATTCCATGGACAGCAGTCATAATTCATTCATACTCACTGCATAACTCATTCAAGATTTGTGTTACGTTTGGTCATAAACATTCTGACATGCTTTTTA
This sequence comes from Canis aureus, assembly GCF_053574225.1. Lineage (NCBI taxonomy): Eukaryota > Metazoa > Chordata > Mammalia > Carnivora > Canidae > Canis > Canis aureus. Next base: position 3,504,344 of record NC_135613.1, read on the forward strand.
TTAGATCTAATATAAATTACTCACTGAAGATTACACTTGGGTTGCAAAATGGTAAGCATATTTTGGTCAAGATGCCCATTCATTTATCCTTTTGGTTTGCAGGCCCAGTATTTAGTACGTAATTTTCTCCTGCCTGCTCAGAATAATTTGCCAATGAATTTTATATCATGTCACATGACTACATGTACCTTGAAGACAGAGACCAGGGCAGGTCATATGTGCAGAACGACCAGAGAGAGTTCACTGAAAGCTCAATGGAGAAGTGGAAAGCCAACGGATGCAGGTAACCTAAGTTTAGTTTTGGCTCAGCAGTTATTAAATGTGTTATGACACAGAAGTCAACTTCTTCTCTCTGTACCTTAGTCATTTCCCCAGTGGTAGGTGGGTAGAGACACTAACTGAGGCCATACTTCCCTAACAAAATATCCAAAAAAAAAAAAAAGAAAAGAAAGAAAAGAAAAGAAAAGAAAATCCAGACCCTAACCCAGTACCTCTTATCCTCTCACCAAGATGTGTGTTCCCAACAGTGTTGTGTTTTCCTGGTTAGGGTGGCCTCTTATTTCCTAATTCTACTGACTTAACAGTTTTGTGTCTTGAGGCTCTCCGTTATCCCCACTTTAGTATAGATATAAATGTAGAACTCATACCCTTTCCATGAGTTCCACAATAAAACAGCAAGAGAAATATTAACCACAAAGAAAATGTCAAGAAAGGAAACAAACACAAACATAACTTTTGCACTGCTCAGCTGTAAAGCTTTTGGAGAAGATATCAAAATCACATCCTCAAAACCCAGTAACACCCAATTAAAATTAGAATAAGGTATTTTCCTAATAATATTTTAGTATTAGCATATTAAATCATATTTCTGTTTTTAGAAATCTGTAGAAAACATATGGTACCAATTATCAAGAAATTCATCTACTTAATTTCCATTTCTCCTCTAATCTCTCTACCCACTTCAATCATTTCCCTGCATTTCCTTGTCCATCCCTCACGTGTATATCTTTAAGTTGTTCTGTTCCTCTCCTCCTTTCTTCCCTAATATGAATCACATCTAAGCAAGCACACATTTTATTCACTTATTTATCACTTATTCACTTATATTGTTTTTCTATCTATACCCACATTTCTAGTACAATATAAACCAAAAGAATTTGCTTCCTGTCTTTACTTTTCACTGATGGATCCCAACACCTGCAATAGTTCCTTACTTAGAATAATCACTTTGTTCAGTGAATGAAGAATCCCGCCCACTGTTGGGAAATCGTTAATTCTTTTATGGCAAGCAACTCAGGACACATCATCACACTCTACTAAGTGTGGTGGATTGAAACAACTCCTTTTTTTTTTTCCTCTTTCCTCTCTTTTAATTAATTAATCATTAATTAATTAATTAATTTTGGAGTTTTCTTTTTTCTTAAACAAAAGTCACCATTCTTGAAATACTGTTTGGTCTTAGATAATTTTATTTACCTGATATCTTTCAGTTTTTTGAAATTTTTGGTTATTACATGTGTGTCTACCTTGGTCTGTGATTTCCTTTTCAGCATACAGACACTAATGGTATATGTGAATGGTTTTTATTTACACATGAGCACAGTTTCTGCCAAAGCCCTTACCTTACATGAGTGGCCAACTCCTAACCAACACACTGGTTGAGAGTTGGTTTTGCTAGTCTTGCCTTGTGTTGTTTCTTTGGTCTCCATGAGGTGATAGAACTCTTAAAAGGTAACAGCAGATGTTTCTGAGTCATAATATGAAGTAAAAGTCACATGTATTTCTCACCTGTGCTGGAAGAGTGACTTTAGCAAGAAGGTCTATCCTGCACACCAGGTGTCCATCATGCTTCTGTTATACACTGGTGCATTTTCAAAAACTATTCTCTCTCACCTTCTTACATCTTTGAATTATTTTTTAATATAATGTGTCCATACATACGTTGGCATTAATAGATATGTTGTCTGGCATTTTTATAATATCTAGTTCCAACGATTCTGCAGTATAGTGCTTCAGAGCATCAGTTTTAAAATTATAGAAAACTATGTTCAAATTATATTTCTGAAAACTTACTTTCAATTTTGTGTCAAAACCAGTGTGAATTGGGGCTGTGACTTACCTGTTTACCAGTTCCCTTGCACGTAATATAGGGTGAATGAAGCTGCCTGTATCACAGGAGCTTCTTGAGAAGTTTGAGTGAGATGACGCACAGAGTTCCTAGCAAATCACCTACCAGCTAAATCTCATTAAGTAGAAGCTATCATTTTTATAAACATGAAGTGTCCCTTTGCATACTTATTTGCATACCAAAGTATAAACTTCCATTGAATTTTATCAGTCATCTCAAATAGGGAGTTTACCTCTTTGCAGCATACATGTGTGTGCACGCACATATATACCTGACATGAATAGCATCAAATGACCTAGTGACTTATTCTTAAATCCCAATATGGAGAAACCAGAAACTTAAAAACCTATGCATAAACTTTTGCAAATAAAAAGCATGAAAATGATTTTGCCAGTTTTTAATTTAATTTAATTTAATTTAATTTAATTTAATTTAATTTTTATTTTTTTTTGCCGGTTCTTATGATGAAATCAGTGACAGTGTGGTAAAGCACTAAAATTGAAGGACAGGATGGAGTGGACTATGATGAATGTTTCTAGTTCTTGGCAACGTAGAGATCTGAAGTTCCACCATAGTGGCATCACTCTGATGGATATGTGATTCTTACGGTATTTTCTTCTCTGGTTTAACTCCTATCCTTTTGTTGTCTTCTCTGTTCACAGGCTTTCCTCACTATTTCAGTCTATTTCAAACTCTCAATATACTGCAGTGATTAGTGGCACAAATTCTGACGCAGATGATCTAAGTTCTAATCCTTGATCAGCTATCTATTGTGTATACTAGGGTCCATTACTAATTTCTCTCTTTGCCTTAGTTTCTTTATTTATAAACTGAATAGATCATTTAGGATGCGCGCTAATGAAAAAAATGAGTGAGCATACACGCAGACCTCTTAGAAGGGGACCAGCTATGCACAGAATGATGAATAATATAAACTATTAATATGGTATATTTTAATATCTGGCATGGCAAATATCATACTATTTAAAAAATATTGAGTATTCAATTTTGTTTCTTATTCCACAAAAAATGTAGACTATTTATTAAAGTGCTTCTAAATCTCATTAACCACACTATACTTTTAACTGGAATTATATTGAATCTATATATCAATTTGTGAAGAATCAAGTTTTTATTGGTATTAATTACCCCTGAATCTAGCAAGGAATATAGTATATCTTTCAATTTATTAAAATATTTTAATGTCCCTAAACAAATTTCACATATATTTTACATATCCTCTACATAATTCTTGTTATTTTTAATCTATATATTACTTTTTTCAGATGAAGTCTGCTATGATTTATTTTTTAATTTTTATTTATTTATTTATTTTTAGCGATTTTATTTATTTATTTCTGAGAAACACACAGAGAGAGGCAGAGACATAGGCAGAGGGAGAAGCAGGCTTCCTGCAGGGAGCCTGATGCAGGAATTGATCCCAGGATCCTGGGATCATGATGTGAGTCAAGGCAGATGCTCAACTGCTGAGCAACCCAGATTTCTTTCTTTCTTTCTTTCTTTCTTTCTTTCTTTCTTTCTTTCTTTCTTTCTTTCTTTCTTTCTTTCTTTCTCTTTCTTTTTCTTCCTTCCTTCCTTCCTTCCTTCCTTCCTTCCTTCCTTCCTTCCTTCTTTCTTTCTTTCTTTCTTTCTTTCTTTCTTTCTTTCTTTCTCTTTCTTTCCTTCTTTCTTAGATTTATTTATTTATTTCAGAGAGAGAGAGAACAGGAGTAGGCAAGTGCTGGAGGCTGGTAAGGGGGTGGTGTCAGAGGGAGATGGGAAGAGAGTCCCAAGCAGACTCCCCTCTGAGTGCAGAGCCAGAGGCAGTGCTTGGTCCCATGACCCAGAGACCTTGACCGGAGCCAAAACTAAGAGTCTGAGGCTCAACGAACTGTGCCACACACGGGCCCCTTTGTTATGATTTTTAACTGATTCTTGTCGATGTATAGGAAACATACTTTATCTGAATACATGTTTTGCCCCAAATCTCTCTGAACTTCTTTATTTATTTATTTTTATTTACTTTTTTTTAAAATTTATTTGACAGAGAAAGAGAACCCACAAGCAGGGGAAGCAGCAGAGGGAGAAGGAGAAGCAAGCTCCCCACTGAGCAGGAAGCTGGACTAGGTGCTTGATCCCAGGATCCTAGGATCATGATCTGAACCTAAGTCAGCCACTTAACCGACTGAGCCACCCAGGCACCCCTGAGCTTCTTTTATAAATACAATTAGCTTCCAGTTGCTTCAGCCACATCTTTTAAGACTGTTATACCAACTACAAACATTGATATTTGTTCTGTCCTTCTATTTTTGTACTTCATGTGTTTTTCATTTCTTATAGTAATGTTTGGTGTGAGAATAATGTATGTTCAAGTACATATTTACTATCATTCCTTTTGTCCTGATTCTAATATGATTATCCTATGATTCCCCCCTCCTTAGGGTGACATATAGAATTTAATCACTTAATATGGCTTAGAAATAATCTACTCCTAATTCTTATTAAGGGAGAAATTGAAAGGTCACAAGGTATACAAATCGTCCAAGGCACATGGCAAGCTGGCATGTGAGTGTACTATGATCCTATTTTTCTTAGTTGAGGCAGTCCTATTTTTTGACACCTTATTCCAAGTCTTTTTAATTTATTGTTTGAGTAAACCATTGCTAGTTCTATTTACCCTTGCAGACACAGCAGTAAGAGACTTTGCTCCCCTTTGTGGTCTGAAACCAGACAATTTTGGGCTTTCACAATCTGCAAACAACATGAATTTTACACATATATTGTCACAAAACATCGAATAAGTAGTGAAATCTTAAAGATTCTCAGAGTCTCCGCTGGCAAATTACCAGAATTCAAAATCTCAGCATCTGAAATTCTCTTTCTTTCTGACAAATGGAACAAGTTACATGTGATGTGGATGGGACTTGAAAAGGTTTTACTCCAAGGATATTTTTGTTCAAGAAATCAAAGTGTGGCCTTGAGATAAAGTAAATTGGATCAGAGATGTGTAGAGCAAATTGGGCCCACTCTGTGCAATGTGTCCCTAGGGTGAAGAAAGTCAGCTGAGGTTTCTTTAGGAAATCACATATAAAGTAAAAGAGTTAAAGTCATATTTTTATTCCACTCAAATTCAAATTACTGAGTTGGCATGGGAATTAATTTCTAAAAAGAAAAAAGAGAAAGAAAAACAAAAAGTGAGGCTACTCTGTGACAGGAGCTGGATTTTTTTTTTTTTTTTTTACATAGTAAAACTGACTTTTTTCCATGAAGAGTTATATGAGTTTTAACACATGTATAGGTTCATGTAACCTTCACAAAAATCAAGATACAGGGACACCTGGGTGGTTGGAGACTAGCAATCCCGTGTTTTAATAATCTTACCAAGTAATTATGATGTACCCTCAAATTTGAGAATAACTGAGCTAAAAGGTTGTCAGCCTGCTGCTCCAATTTCTTAGGAGTTAATATCAACTTCCAATGAGGAACACTAGAAAGCCATGGGCTCTGCTCATTCCTGTGAGAAACTGTGCTCGTGTCAGAGGTTCTAACACTGCTTGCTGCATTAGAATTAACTGATGCTAAAAAATACCAACGCCCTATTAAAAGTCGTTGTGGAGGGGGACTAGTATCCCAAGATATATATATTTAGAGGTTATGTCATTATGCCACTAGGGTTGATAAACATTGTGATATGTTACAAGAGCATGTATTGCTGACTCCCTTGGACACACAGAGTAGTAAAATAGGGTTCAGTTTGGGAACTTTTTCAGTTATTTATTCTTTCTTTTCTTCATTCATTTATTCAACCAGTAATCCCCTAGCACCTGCGAGGCACTCTAGGTAAATCAGCAATGCAGTGGAACGCAAGACAGACACATACTCTTTTAGCAAGGAAAGCATATTATGAACATGGGGCCATCTCTTCAGGCTGCCCCACTATTTTCTCCGTCACTATTCTAGTTGGATGGCTTGTGTCTGATTTTGGAGGATCCATGCTGAGATTTCACTTCTAGGTGCCTGGTCCTCCTAAATCTCTCCCTAGAGGCCTTGGGAATATTCCAGCCTTTTATTTAAGAGCCTCAGTGAGTGAACAGAAGTAGGTTTCTCAAGGAGTTATTATCAGTATGAGAATGGGTAGGGCTAAGGGCAAAGAAATAAATACTATGGAGCATTACAATTATAGGGGTATCTACATGGTTAATGGCATTTTTTTTTTAATATTAATTTTTATTTATTTGTGATAGTCACAGAGAGAGAGAGAGAATGAGGCAGAGACACAGGCAGAGGGAGAAGCAGGCTCCATGCACCGGGAGCCCGACGTGGGATTCGATCCCGGGTCTCCAGGATCGCGCCCTGGGCCAAAGGCAGGCGCCAAACCGCTGCGCCACCCAGGGATCGAGTGGAGTTATTACCTATTCTCTGTGAACCAGAAATTCAATGACCTGATAGAGGGCAAAGAGTTAATAATTTTACCATGCCTTAATTGAAGGCAGATTCATGGACAAAAGGTAGTGGCCTGAAATGCATATTTCCTGTTCAAAAAGGAAAAATCCCCAGTTTGTAGATCACCTGTTCCCAGGAGTAGTGGCATACTTTAGGAATTCTCAGGTCTTTTCCTCAGTGGAAAGACTTTGATGATTACAGACTCGGAAGGTTTGAATGGAAAGCCAGCATGACCATTCTTGAGATAGAATGGTATGTGCGGGAAGCCTCTTGCAAATGGTACCTTGTCAGAACAAGTGAGCCGCGGGCCAGCAAGGGTGACACACTTCAACAGTCGGTATAGCGACTACTGCAAGAATTACATTTTTAATCCCTAGTTATTTGCCTTTTGAAGATAAAATTAGGAAGATTTGGATGGTCAAAGCTAATGTACGTATCCTATAAACGAATGCTTTTATAATAAGGTCCTTGTGTTCTGGCTAAGTGAAGAACACATTAGTAGAAGAAGCCAGAATTGTGGACCAGACATCCGAAAGTAAGGTAAAAGGTGACATGTCATCTATCAGGCCTGTGAGGCTTTGGAAGTACATGAACACAAAAGTCTTTCGTGAGCGGATACCCCATGCATGAGGCAATATATCTCCTTAGATGTATTCACCTCTCCCAACTCTATGTATGATACTAACCATTATAATTAACTACTCCCAAGTTTGATCTACAGAGAGGGGTTACAATAGTTAATCAATTTGGACAATCTCTGTCTCAGTCTTTCTGTCTCTCTCTCTCTTTATCTAAGAGCATCTCTAAGTAAAAACATTCTATCCTTCCACTCATTACTTTTTCACATGATTTTCAACTCTGTGATTTGTATACACATCCCTGAACTCTGATAAAGGTGCTTGTGAGATTTATAAACTCACTTCAGCAATAAACTTCAAAGTATTCCAAGTGTCTGGTAAGATAGAAGGAATCCAGACAGACGATGTTAGAGGGTTTTTTTTTTTTTTTTTTTTTTTGGTGCATGTGCTTTCTGTCTTTATCTAGTTAAAAATGCTTGCACTTAACAGTCATTTGCATATTATATAGACATTTCCCCTGATATTTTTAATCTTTGACACCCCGTATCATTATTAAACCAATCACTGTAACACCTACTTCAAAAAAAATGATACATTATATCCCTTGAGTTTATCAATCATAGGACAATCTCAGTCCATCATCACATAAATTATTACAACACTGTTTGATTTGTGTACCAAAAAGGGAAAAGTAGTCTCTTGTCTTTGAACCTCTTAAGACGATTGTGTTAGGGCTGAACTGTACAGCACTCTCATGTCAATTATAAAGACATTATTCAATGGCTCCTTTCAATCCATTTGACTTACAGTTAACCCCACAACTTCACTATTAACTTTACTTTCTACTTCTTTTAATATTTGACATTTACACATTCTGAAAGATTGGTGGGATCTTTGAAACAGAATTAGAAATCAACTACAACAGTGTTTGCCAGAGTGGGGGACGTGAAACTGGGGTGTAAATCAGAACGATTTTTAGTGGAACACAAAATGGTTTCAGATGACATGCTGGCAAGGCAATAATTAACCTTAAATCTTGTAGTGAGAAAGTTATTCTCATCTCAACTTCCTTTCATTCTCTCTGGATACATTAAGAAGAATGAATCAGTGTGTCACAAATGTGTCTTTAACACTTCCCTGTCTTCAACCTTGGCTAGTATAACCAAGAGAGAGTGCTCCTCAGGCTCAGCACCCTATGCTGGAGTAAGACAAAGGTATTTTGTCATTTTTAAGGTTTTGGTAATCTTATAAGGTGAGTAAATATAACCGTTGTCCATTATTGTAATGATAAAAAAATTCCTTTTAGATATATTTATAATTTAAACAATTATTTGATTTAAAAATATCAACAAACAATAACCACGATGGTATACAGAAATAGTGAAAATCTTGACAATAAGCTAATGACTAACATTTGGAAAAACTGGCCTAGTATAATATACTCATTTTACACTTGAAAGACTTAATTCTTGAGTAAACAAAATTGTCAGGGACTGAATTATGTTCCCTCCAAATTCATATGTTGAATCCCTGACCACAAATTCCTATAAATATGACTATATTTGGAGACAGGATCTTCAACGAGGTAATTAAGGTTACATAATTGGTATGGGTGGTAGGGGTGGGTCCTGATCCAGTCTGACTGGAGTTCTTTCAAGAAGAGGAAATTTATACACACACAGAAGAGACACCAGGAATATGAGCACACAGAGGAAAGGACATGTGAGGACACAGCTAAAAGGCAGCCAACTGCAAGCCAAGGAGAGAGGTCTCAGGAGAAACCAAATCTTCCAACGACTCAATCATGGATTTTCAGCATCCATAACTATGATAAAATAAATATATATTGTTTAAGTCCCCTAGTTTGCGGTATTTCATCATAATAGCCTGAGGTGGCTAATACAGTGGTCAAAAATTTAGTCAGAAAAGGAGAGTCACAATTTGAACATATGTTTCCTGATACTTTTTGGATTCTAATCGAGAGTTACTTGTGTGTTCATTTATAGAAGCTAGATTGTCTTGGGCACTCCAGAAACAGATGAAAGGAAGACAGTCTCTGGCCTTGATCATATCTGATTTACACTAATAATGATAATTAATAATTATGTACAGTCCTAATAAAAAGATATAATGAGAACACAATTGCTTTTATCAAAATTTTCTTGATTATGGAAGGGAATTATAGAGTCTCAGTAATATACACCATGGTTTTCAGGTGGAAGTGATTTTGTTTCCTAGGGAACATTTAGCAACATCTGGAGGCATTTTTGGTTCTCACAACTGAAGGTGGACAGTGGGGCCAAAGGCATTTTGTGGGTTGAAGCCATGGAGGCTGCTAAGCATCCTACAAGGATAAAGCCACCCACCACAACAAAGAATAACCTGGCCCAGAATTTCAATAGTGTTGATGCTGAGAACCTCTGATGTAGAGAGAACAAAATAGTAGAAAATAAATAAACTTAAGTTTGTATGAATTTAAGATCCATCCTCTTGCTGTGTAATCCAATGCCAATGCAGAATTGAAGACATTAGGCCACTCAATTCAAATGTGCTCTACTTTCTTTTCCATCTTCTATAGAATAGGATAACAATAAAACATTTCTTCCATATCAGAGGAATCAGGATGAGATGACACATATACATGACGCATATAGCCTGATGTACATTATCTCTAATGTCAATTATGTTAGACAGCATAGACTGCCAGTTTCTTCCTTTTATTTTTATTTTTTATTTTTTTTAAATGACAATTTTATTTTATTTTATTTATTTATTTTTTTTAAATTTATTTATGATAGTCATACAGAGAGAGAGAGAGAGAGAGGCAGAGACACAGGCAGAGGGAGAAGCAGGCTCCATGCACAGGGAGCCCGACGTGGGATTCGATCCCGGGTCTCCAGGATCGCGCCCTGGGCCAAAGGCAGGCGCCAAACTGCTGCGCCACCCAGGGATCCCTCTTCCTTTTATTTTTAAAGAATTATTTATTTATTTAGTTATTTATTTATTTACTTATTTATTTATTTATTTTAGAAAGAGAGAAAGAGAAAGAGAGAAAGAGAGAAAGAGAAAGAGAAGAGAAAGAGAAAGAGAAAGAGAAAGAGAAAGAGAAAGAGAAGGAGAGAGAGAGAGAGAAAGAGAAAGAGAAAGAGAAAGAGAAAGAGAAAGAGAAAGAGAGAGAAAGAGAGAGAAAGAGGAGAAAGAAAGAGAAAGAGAAAGGGAAAGGGAAAGAGAAAGAGAAAGAGAAAAGAGAAAGAGAAAGAGAAAGAGAAAGAGAAAGAGAAAGAGAAAGAGAAAGAGAAAGAGAAAGAGAAAGAGAAAGAGAAAGAGAAAAAGAGAGTGCTGGGGAGGAGCTTGGGAGTAAGCGACTCTCAAGCAGACTCACTGCTGAGCAGGGAGCCAGAGCAGGGCTCCAACTCAGGACCCTTGAGATTATGACCTGAGCTGAAACCAAGACTGGGATACTCAACTGACTGAGCCACCAGGCACCCCTAGACTGCTATGCTAGTTCTACAGAACTGGGATTTGCTTTATCTGTTTGCCCCAAGTACTGGGTATGGAGATGAAATAAATCACCTAATCAGTGAGTAGGATGGAAACACATAGTAGTGCTTAAGTTAAGCAGCTTATTTCCTTATTTATATTATCAAAATTTAACATCCACCTGATGGATGCATTAAACAAGTAGCCCAGAATCTGACATAGGGTAGGACAAATTTGATATAAACTCCTATTTTTTATTAATTTTAGTGATGTTGGGATCCCTGGGTGGTGCAGCGATTTAGCTCCTGTCTTTGGCCCAGGGCGCGATCCTGGAGACCCGGGATCGAATCCCACATCGGGCTCCTGGTGCATGGAGCCTGCTTCTCCCTCTGCCTGTGTCCCTGCCTCTCTCTCTCTCTCTCTCTGTGTGACTATGATAAATAAATAAATTAAAAAAATTTTAGTGATGTTTGCTTACATTGAAGTGGCACCTTAGAATACTTGTTTTGTGAATAAAGATTCATACAAATTTAGGGTATGTTTTATATGCTTAATTCATCAATTAACTCAAGTAGTCGCAGAAAATATAATCGAACTGGTAGACAGCTTCTTTTTTTCTTTTATTTCTTACTCTCATTCTCTTGAACAGATGGTTGGTTTGCAATCCCATTGGGTGCCCCAGTGTTGCTCATTAAAATTCTCTTGCTTTATGGGCTGTGTGCCTTCATGTTTCCTGCATATCTACTGAGTAGAGAAGATTTCCTTTAATACTTAGTTATACTCCTTAGGACCCACCACCTAATAATGCCACTGAATGATTTCCACGTATTGCTATTACCAGCACAAACAAGGGATAAGTGTACCTAAAACTATTTTCAAGTTAATAATGTAAACTCATCTTGGAAGCCAAAAGACAACTATCTTTTTAAGATTCTTAATGCATAATTAAATATACTCACTGGAAATACGGAATTATTTCTCTATGTATCCCTGTATGTGATTGTGAATATATGTATATATGAATACACTGCTTTGAAAATAAATTCTACGTATTATTGAACACTTCTTATGCGCCTGCTGCTGCGGAGTGTTACGTTTCACTTCATTTTCACAGCTCTCTATAAAATTGAATGATTACTATCCCCTTTTTAAAAAATGAGAAAACTAAAATCAGAATTAAATATTGTGCACATAGTTATATAGATATAAAGTAATAAGAGATTCAAATTCGGGGGAAAAAAAGACTTTCCTTAAACACAAGGGAAAAAAAGACAAGATATGTTAGCATTCTTTTAGTGTCATTTGGACAATAAAAACATAACAAAAGGAAATTATAAAGTAGATAGGCACTAATGTTAAGTCATTTTGTCAGAATTCTGAAATGATCCCACATCCTGAGATATCAGACCTATATTTTCAGAGATAATCTATTTCCTCAACCTGTATGTTGTTCTTGTAGTGTTTTCTACTTTCAATGTGACAATTCTTTTCTTCTTTTAAAGATTTTATTTGTTTATTCATGAGAGACAGAGAGAGGCAGAGACACAGCCCGAGGGAGAAGCAGGCTCCTCGCAGGGAGCCCGATGTGGGACTTGATCCCAGGACCCCAGGACCACACCTTGAGCCCAAGGCAGATGCTCAACTGCTGAGCCACCCAGGTGTCCCATCAACATGACAATTCTTAAAAAATAAGGAGATAAATGGCTTCATCAGTCTCCAGTTAGAGGTTTAGTAAAGAGTAAACAATAGATAATTGAGTGTGCCCTATGGAATTACTGAAACCTGAGTTCAAATCTGAAAATATCATTTTTTATCTTTGTGTCTTTGGAGAATGACCTTCTGTTTTCTCATATTGGTAAGTAGCAGTAATTGCTAATGAAATATCTGTGCGAGGGCAGCCCGGGTGGCTCAGCGGTTGAGCGCCTGCCTTCAGCCCAGGGCGTGACCCTGGGGTCTTGGGATTGAGTCCCACGTGGGGCTCCCCGCATAGAGCCTGCTTCTCCCTCTGCCTGTGTCTCTGCCCCTCTCTCTGTCTCTCATGAATAAATAAATAAAATCTTCAAAAAATATATCTGTGCGAGGAATTAACTGCTTAAAACAAAAACAAAGCAAAACATGTAGTGTCTGATGTATATATATATACAGAGCAAGTGCTCTCTGAAAATGGCTGGCCTTTCATGTCCCTTACATTCAACTCAGGTACTTCCTAATCACCTCATTTATTTATTTATTTATTTATTTATTTATTTATTTATTTATTTTTATTTTTTTATTTTTTTTTTTTTTCTAATCACCTCATTTAAATCCTGCATATATTCTTGGTGAGATTAGTTGTCTCTTAATGCAGAAACACTGCCAACATGGAGGTAACAAATCTAAAGACATAATAAACCTTAAACTAAAAATCACCTCGGCTCTAACAGGAGTTATTCAGCTTTTACTTTTGTATGGATTTTAGACAGACTTCTCTTGTCCTGAGGGAGACATATGGCATTTAAAACCTTCACCAGCACTTGCTGGCTATATGTCTTCACTCTCTCTCTCTCAATCTTTCTCATGTTCTCTCCCTCTCTCTCTCTACATATATATATATTTATATTTTGAATCCACCATAACAGTCAAACGGCAGTTACCTTGGGATACCAATGAGTTAAGAGATAGATTTAAATAAGCTGGTTAACTGTGGCTGTCAGAGGTGTTAGAATTTATTTTTGACTTGAATAAGTAAGAAGTTCAGTGGCATAAAATGTGGCAATAACTTCGATGGCGTTGCACTTGAGGAAATATAATATACCGGAAAGAAAATAGTCCTGGGAATCAAGAGCCCTTGGTTCTTACCCTAACATAACTCACTGAGGATGGGGACAGAAGAAAAGGAGAACTGTGCATATTGGTTAAGAGCATAAGCTCTGAAATCCATTATTTGGGTCATATGCTATTTTATTATTTCTGTGACCTTGAGCAAATTTCTTAATATGTCTGAGCTTGGTTTCCCCATCTACAAAATGAGGATGGTGATACCCATCCTTATACCCTCCTTATTGTTTTTTTGTTGTTGTTAAGGTAGAAGACAATTTTGAATATAAAAACCTTAAGACAATACATGGAACATGAGATCATTTCATAAATAATAGTGTTGTTGGTGTCAGTGTTATTATTATTATATTCCCACTCTACTCTCTTGATTTGAAATACAAGAGAACTGGGTTGACAAACTCTAATGGAATTGTCGCCTGTCACACGCTATAGTTCCTTCCTTCCTTTGTCTCTCTCTCTCTGTCTCCCTCCCTCTTTCACTTATATTTTCTTAAAAATCCACTTTTAGTTATCAGAACCATTGAAGATGGGTAAGGATTTGTCCTGTTTACTGATGATTTTTAATAGTGAAAAGAGCATCTGGTGATACGTTCAATAAATCTTAATTGAATGAGTACAAATTCATGGGCACCAAGTAGACCTAATTAAATCAACATCTCTGAGACTGACACTTAGGGATTTGCTTTTTAAACAACCCTCTCAGGTTATGTTGTGTTTAATCTGTGGTCTACACTTTGAAAGGCATACTTTTAGTGGATCTAGTATGTGGAGGTGATTAAAGTGACCGTAAAATGTATTGTCAAAATGGGGACAATTTTAAGTGTGAATTGAGATCTTGATGATGATTATGACAACAAAGGAGACATAAATCTAGACTTTATTGATCATGAGGAAATGTAGACAAAGTGATAACGTTGCAGTCATCAAGATGGTGGGTGATACACAGCTGTTGACTAATCCCAAGGAAACCTCTACATATGCATGATCACTTTAAGATTATTCTCCTGGACTGAGGTTTTTGGAAGCCACTGGAGCTTGGCAAAGTTATAAAACCTTGAGTTGATCCAGAAGTGGGGACGCGTATAACTATTACATTCTTATTTGGAAAAGATCTTGAATAATAAGCAACAAGTGATGCAAGGGAATTCAATCAACGTTGCAAATTTAACACAAAGGAGGTTTTTATAGGTCAGAACTTCTAAAATCCTGATTAGTATTTCTGTAAATTCAGTCTCCTCATTGGCACTTGGAATGAGAAAGTAAATGCCCTCTCCCCATCAGAGCCCATGATGCCTTTGGCAACTATTTCTTTTCTTGCTGTGCACTTTTTCTAACTGAAATATCAACAGTTATTTTCTTTCATCATTCATGATTTAGTCTTCCTCAAAGGGGGGATATCTGATAATTGACATTAGGTCTAGTATTAGTTATCTATACTGATGAGAAAAAAGATGCAGTTGAAGGTAACACAAAACTTTATGAAAAAGACCAGGAATGAAGTTAATACTGGTATCAGATTCTAAGTCAAGTATTCTTTATTTGGAATGCCAACATAAAAGCAAAGAAAGCAGGCAAATAAATGCAAGCATAACCGTGCAAAATCAAGTCGGCATTCAGGAGACACTCTAGAATGTTTAGCATGGATATAATGAGTTGGCCAGATTTTCATCCTATTGGATATTGTTTACGTCATATGTAAGGGTGTGTGTGTGTGTGTGTGTGTGTGTGTGTGTGTGATTACTTTGGTTTCCTCCAGTCATTTTTTATGCATAAGTGTGTTCTTCTCTTCCTGTTCTCAAGTCTATATTTCACAATGAGCCAAATGCAAGTATGTAGAAAATGTTTTCTCATGGGTATGAGCCTGAAAAGAAAAAAGAAAAAATGAAAAGAAAAGTGAAGCCCACTGCACAAGGCAAGGCACTGGATGACATCCAGATGAGACAGGGGTGATTACTGGTCACTTCAGGTATCTGGATGTTTGGTGTTTTCAAACAGAATCATCATTCCTCTGCAGAGCGTCTCTGTGTCTAGCAGCTACAAATAGATCCTGGAGTTGCCAGAGTTTCTGTCTTCTGATCTCATTATACAAACCACTAAAATGAGCAAAGGAATAACTCCCAAAAGCTTTCATGTAGTTAATGGCAGCAGGGGAAGTCTGCCTTTGATATCCACCTGTTCGGCACACCCAACTCACTCTGTGCTTTTCTTTCAAAAGCAATTTAAGGGGTGGGGGTCAGGGGTGTCTTTTTTCAAAGGCAATATCAGAGGAATGTTATTGGCCAGTTTCTGTGTATGTGTGTGTATGTATGTATGTGTGTGTGTCGGTGTAAAAGAGAAGAAGAGAGAGAAAGACTGAAAACAACTTCAGTTTTTAGGACAAATGCTATTGTGTTTTCAAAACCAAGCTTGCAATTAAACCATAATAATATCGTCCAAGCATATAGAGATTCATCAGTACATTTTCTGGGTACATAATGAGGTGCTAGGGTCTACCATCAAGTTTTACTACTATTCTCTACCCATACATTTATTTAACAAATATTTCTTGCATATTTAAGTCTTATAATGTCTTGTCAAAGAGTGGGGTGCCAGTTAACCAAGAAGTACACAGAACTGTGAAACCAGAGGTAATCTCCACGCCTGAAGAATTTATGATTGAATAGGGAAACACAACCTATATGAAGCTATGGTAAAAATTGGGATGAGTAACTGTCCAGCTAGGCTCAACTAGTCACCAAGGACTGTGAAATAATTCTGACTGAAAGTGGAGCCTAGAAAGAAGGATGCCAGAGGAAGTTTCACAGGAAGACTCCATCCATATCACCAGGCGAAATGAGTCAAGTTTGATAAGAAAGTGACGTGGGAGAGGAGCCTTATAGGAAGGGAGATAGAAGCATTTGCATTTCAGGGCTGAAATATTGAGCTGAAAATACAATAAAGAGGAAAAAATAATAACCATATTGGTGTATCCTACACCTATTTTGTGAAGGAATTCACTAGAGAAGATGATACTAGAATTATTTAGAACTAAAATTGGAAAAATCTGCATTAGAAAATATGGTGAAATTTCATTATTCTTCTAAGTTCAAAGTGATATGATTAAACTATTTTGCAAACAGATAAACTGTGTTGGTGTTTATTCTTTTTTCAGGTTCAGAACAGTGTGTCTTTGGAATTTTATTTTTGTTAATGTTATTGTATTTCCATAAATGGGTCACTTGGTTAAACTTTCATGGCAATAGAATGTTTGTAATGCGATATTATGATGGAGAGTGCCGGAATCATTATGTGGGACTTTGATTAATGAATTAAAAATCAAGAGAGTAAAAAACAGATAGCTCTGCTTCTCTCAGAACTTCTGAGCCTTTGCTTGAAGTCAAATACCATGAACAAATTGAGTGGATGCTTCTTGGTGCTTTATTATTCAACAGTCATCTTGGTTGTTAATAATTCCTAAGAGCACTGGAGTGAAATAATGAAAGGGTGGATACTTAAAAAATCAAGTCTTTACAAGGAAGTTGAGTCCCAGAAATATTTAGCAAAGATCCAGTGTAATGAAAGGTAAAATTACAATTTAAAAGTCATATAAAACTCATTGAGGATCCATATCAAGGAGAAAACTTGGCAAAAACACAAACAACAAAAACCATTACCATTGTCTGGTACAAATGTGTGGGCATTTCAGGGTCAGAGGCCTTTGTAACAACCTCAAAGATTAGTGTACAATAGGCCTAAAAAGAAGGATGGTGATGATGAAGGTGATGATGTTGGTGATGATGGTGATGAAGGTGATGACGGTGATAATGTTGGTGATGATGGTGATGATGTTGGTGATGATGATGATGATGATGATGATGATGATGTTATGTTGGTGATGTTGGTGATGAAGGTGATGAAGGTGATAATGTTGGTGATGATGGTGATGATGTTGGCGATGATGGTGATGATGTTGGTGACGATGTTGGTGATGATGAAGGTGATGAAGGTGATGATGTTGGTGATGATGGTGATGATGATGATGGTGATGATGTTGGTGATGATGAAGGTGATGAAAGTGATGATGTTGGTGATGATGATGATGATGTTGGTGATGATGGTGATGATGTTGGTGATGATGATGATGGTGATGGTGATGATGTTGGTGATGATGGTGATGATGTTGGTGATGATGATGATGATGATGATGTTGGTGATGATGGTGATGATGATGGTGATAGCACTTCTCATTGTTCCACATATTCTCTCTGTAACATTCAACACTATCCACAGCCCTATAAGGTAGATCCTATGATTAATATCCCCATTTGACTTAAGAGGAAACTGAGAAACACACAGGTCTAGTAATTTGACCAAGGTTTCACAGCCTTTAAATGCAGTCCTGGGAGAAGCAGATTTCAAAGTCACAGTCTGGTTCTGGTGAGTGCCTTTAAATCGTGCCCCACTGCTCTCAGTGAATCTGAGTGTAGGACAAATAGTTAAAGATATATAATAGCAGCTAACATACGTCCAGCTGCCACATATGCCAGGGACTGTACTAAAGATTTTATGAACAGTGACATACTCAATCCTCAAAACACATCTGTGAGGGAAAAACCAACCCGCCTTCCTCCAATTTATGACATATATAGATGATACTCAGCTTTGGTAATGTGTCCACAACCAGCAAATATGAGAGACAGTTTTCAAGCCCATAACCACCCCCCCTTGGAGCCTACATTTGTAATGCTGTCTTTCCATAGATGAATCCTGGCCATGTGTCTCAGAAACTGTGCACTGCATTATACAATAAGAGACTAAACTACATCACATATTTTCTAAGCCAGTTCCCTTTTGAGAATGAAAGGAGGGGGTTGTCATAATTATTTCAGGATAATACCTTAAACTGGATCTTTCCTAGGTAGAGCTTCTAGGATGTGTAGATTTTCTTCAGATAAGCTAGTGACAGAGCACTGGACCCTAGATCTAGAGAGCTGTGTTAGTAACTCACAGTTAAAATCTACAAAAGGCCCTTCAGTCCTGGATGAATTAATTATTCTGCTTAGACCTTCATGTCTTCACCACACAAAGGGAGGGGGATGTCTTAGTTCAGGCTGCTATAACAAAATTCAATGGACTAGGTGGCTTATAACAACAGAAAAGTACTCCTTGCAGATCTGGAGGCTGGGAAGTCCAAAGTCAAGGTGCCAGCACGATTGGGTTCCAGTGACACCTTTTTCTGGCTTATAGACTGTTGACTTTTCATTCTATCCATCTGGCAAAAAGCGGGTAAGAGAGCTTTCTGCCATTTCTTTCATAAGGACACTAATCCCATTCATGAGGGCTCCACAGTCAGAACCTAATTATCTCCCAGAGGCCCTACCTCCTAATCCCACCACATTGGGAAATAGGATTTCAAAATTTAAATTGTACAGGCACACAAACATTCAGTCCCTTGCAGTTGGCATGATTACCTCTATGTGTGTGTGTGTGTGTTTTTTTTTTTTTTTTCAGATCCATAAATTCTTGTCTAGGAAGACATTCCTAAATTCTCCCTTCCCTTCCCCCCTCTCCTTTCAGGCTCATGCATCTTTACCTCCCTCTTTTAGGTCCCATCAGAGGGTGCTGGTGTTATGTGGGGGCTTGTTTGCTCTATTAGGCCATAAGGCTGGGGAGGACAGGACATGCCCATCTTAGTATTTCATCTGCCCAGAACAATGCGCGGTATGCAGTAGGAAGCCAATGCATGTTTAGATGCGGGAGGGGAGGAATAAGTCTTTTCATGTATTAGCCAATTCTTTCCTCAGCACTACAACAAAATTTGAGGTCAGCTTTGGCAAGGAGAGATTTTCTGATGAAGGAGTGAAATTACCATGTATCAATTTATTCCTATGCTCCTTCACTCAGTCTCTCATAGTAACTGCTCAGTCTTTCAGGCAGTAAATGATAAAATCAGTGACCAAACCCACATTTGATTAAAAACTTTGGTCCACTTTCACAATGTGGTAGTGAATTCGTTCCCAACTACCTCTGACTGGGAAAGAGGTTCCCATCTCTAGAGTGAAAATGTAAGGATCTGATTGGTCGAGCCACCAAAATGACATTAAAGGGGGTGCTCCAGAGTTTTGAGATCAGGTGCTATATTGGAGTCGGTCTGCAGCCTCCCTTGGTACCTATTTCAAGAAGTCAGCATTCATTGGGCTGTGTAAGTTCTGTTCTATTTGTTTAACAATTAATGACATTACGTTTCCCCATAACCTGTATTAGACCCCATTCAAGCATTTAATCAAGGTGCGCTTAAAGAGGAGCTCCAGGAGGTTACACACTGTCCCGGGCTGCTTTGGGGAATGGGAGGGCACATGGGTGCTCAGTGTTCAGTTCACTCCCAAGTATTCAGTATTCTGGGGTCTTTCCTGATAAATAACTTGTCCTTTTAAGTCTTTTCTTTTTCCTTCTTTCTTTCTTTCTTTCTTTCTTTCTTTCTTTCTTTCTTTCTTTCTCCTTTCTTTCTTTCTTTCTTTCTTTCTTTCTTTCTTCTTTCTTTCTTTCTTTCTTTCTTTCTTTCTTTCTTTCTTTCTTTCTTCTATGAATAAAAAAGAAACCATTTGTATCTGGTTAGATAAAGTCTCTTAAAAACGTGTCTTTTCTGGGAGATGTGGGTCCCAGGAGACTATAAAGTAGTAATCTTACTTGAATTATTCACAGATACTAAGTAACATTTAAGCAAATTAGGCTATTACCTCAGCTTCCAAATTAGAGACAAACATTCTTTTCAAGTCAATAGAAAGTTCTATTTGTCTGAGATAATATGGTTAACTCAATACACATCATCAGTTACTTCTCTTGGTGGTGTTTTATAACTGAACCTAATAATCCCAGCCCTCATGCTTCATACCTAATGTCCACTGCACAGCCAATCCGTGTGGGCATTCAGATTAATTTTCTATCCTATTTATTTTTGTCTGTTTGTTTGGTTTTACTTTTATTTTGTTTAGAAGTACATTCTTCTAGAGAGCTTTCCTGCCCCCTCCCACCAAATCCACTATATGCTTAAAAATTCTAGCAAATTAAATTTGTGCTAGCAAGGAGACAAAACAAATAAATGGCTTGAAAACATCACAATCAAGTATGATAATAGCAAAGTGTTATACTTTTAATAAATGATTAAGAATGGTTGTAATGCAAAGATTTATTTCACAGAACAAAAGCACTTAAGCAGGAGTTTATATTGCTGCTATGCTTCAGCGATGATAACATTGGGACTTCAACCTGCATAGCTACAATGATTAATTAACGGCCTTGTTCAGGATGAGTGAGCACCATTATTGTTCTTAAATAGGAAAAGGCAGATAACCATTACTGATTATTCCTCAATTCCCAGTCTTACTTGTTAAAGACGAAAGAATGCTAAAGCAGGTTGTGTGCGATTTCAAAGCTACTATGAGAAGCAGAAAATAATAGAATTTCCATACCATGTGTATAGGTGAAAGTTGGATTAGTTCAAAGATTGGAGTTAGCAATTGGATTTAGCCTGAAAGATCTGAATGCAAAATTTATTCCTACGAATAAGATTTTAACACCTCTAAAAAAAAAAAAAAAAAAGAAAGGTAATTTAGATCTCCACTATATGGTCAAGCTGTATTTCTCTGTTCAGGGCAACTACTTCTCATCAAAATAAGAATAAGAAGAAAAAGAAAGAACCTACTGCTCAAAAACCAGAAACTTGGTCAATCTAGTGAAACCAGTTTCCATAAGCATGGACTTTTCATTTACCCATTATTCTTATCGTGTTTTGTTGTTTTCTGAGGTATAAATGAATGGTATTGGGTCTTTTGTTCTTTCTTTTTAAAAGATCTTATCCCTTCACTCATATTTCTGATACAGGTTTATTTGGGCAAGTGGTGCACGGATTGAGAGAGAGTTGCCTTCTGCGTCTTGGAAACGCGTCTACCAAATCTCTGGAAATTGTCCTACCGATTTGAAGAGGAAGAAGTAAACAGCTTTCAGAATGTTTCTGGGAATGTTTCTGGGAATCCCAGAATACCCTCTGGGATCCTGTGGCTGGCAGGCCCGCCAGTTACACCAGTGCAGCTGATGGCTCCTGGAACACCTCTGGACTGGCATGTCCTGACTCTAGAGCTTTACAGGAATGTGTCTTTGTTGCACCCACCAGACAGGATGAAGAACATTACAATATGTGGGACCATCTGAATTCCAACGGGTGCTGCATTGGTGGTTGACACAATAATTACTGAAGAGACTCCAATAAGCTGCATTTGATCGCTTTTACTAAACACACACACACACACACACACACACATTTGATTTTTTTCAGTATTTAAAGTATTCCATTATACTTTTGCTATCTTTAAAAGTTTTATTTATTTATTTACTTATTTATTACAGAGAGAGAGTGCACAGGCATGTGTGCAGAGGGACAGGGAGAAAATCTCAAGTAGATTCCTTGATGAATATGGAGCCCTGCAGAGGGCTCAACTCTATGACTCTGAGATCACGATCTGAGCTGAAATCAAGAGTCGGACGCTTACCTGACTGGGTCACCCAGGTGCCCCAATAAACTTTTGGTATTTTAAAAGAGTAGATTCACATATTTTTTCCAGGTTCACAAAGCTCATCCAACCATTTTGCGGAAGAGAAAATGGACCTTGGGAGAAATTAATTCTCTCTCTCACAGCCAGTAATGAAAAGACAAGAGTTAGACTTAGGTCACCTTCTCAAAGTCGGAGATTAAGAATGTGCTTTTCTTCTATAATGTACAATATGACCAAAGAGGGGATGCTCTTATTTGTTCCAAAGTCACACTATATCCAGTTCTAAAGAGCATCAGAAACTATTTATAAACTATGAATATTAATAGGAATGTGGATTATAAAAATAGCAAAGACTTCAAACTATTTAAGTCAAGAAAGTTTTAGAGAAACAGTTACTTCGAATATGTTCATTCAATGGAATTTTATGTGTTACAAGTCAAGGGGTGGACCTGCATACACCACGGTATAAAAGGTTTTCTATCAGGGTGAACGTAAAGATGTATTAACTAAGAAGATCGAATCACCTGATGAGATTGAGTGGATGATTTTGTTTATGTCCTATGTTGTGTGTATATGCTACTGCTTCTATACACGGTCATGAACCGAAGTATTTTATGTTGGATATTAAACTATAGTTACGTGCAGCATGGCCAAGTCGTATAAGTCCGGGCCATAGCATCCAAAAGATCAAGGGTGGGTAGTTTAATACTAGTTCATATTCTGTATTAATGTTCAAGAACAGGCACTTATTCTTTTCTTGAAATTAAAGACAAACAAAAAGCAGTAGCCACCTCTTTATGAAACACCTGCCATCCAGAGTTCATTAACAATCAAGGTTCCTTACTTCTTCGTAACAATCCCTGCAATTCTCCCCTCCCACCATCCCCCCCTGCGCTCCTAAATTCCCCCGACAAATATTTAATTTTTATCCCATTTTTCACATCTTCAAAGTTACAACTTTCTCTCAGCCCAGAACCTTGCAGTCGGAGTGCTCTGGCTAAGGCGGGGCAGTAGCTGAAGACATTTTTGAGAGTCTGAATGTTTTCTGCCCCGTCTGATGCCTGGTCAATGGTTTCCTAATAATATTTTGGGTTTTACCAATGATTCTCAAATCTGGCTATACTTCAGAATGATCTGTATTGGCTTTTGGGAGCCACCGAAAGCCTTCAGTAATTTAATTTTCTGGCTGGAAGGACATTTTGAACTGAAGTTGCTTTTTCTTTCTTTCTTTCTTTCTTTTTTTAACATCTTAAAAATCATTGACTTTCAGTTATCTGAGGGACTTCAAATTACCCCTTCAATCATGTAATTTGACAAATCACAAAACTGAGGTTCAGAGCAGTTGAGTGAATTTTCCGAGGTCACAGAGCAAGTTATTGGAAATCATTGTTACATATATCAGGACATTCTTCTGCCTTGTTAGCTAAAATCTAACGAGTACAATTTAATCTTTCTGTGATCCTTAGGGCTTTCGCCAGACCTGCAATCATCATGAACATGATGATTAGCATATAGGAAAATGAGCTGAGAGGTGGGTTAGTGCTTGGAATTTTGTCTCTGTCTTTTAATATTTAAGAAGAGGATTAGTTCCCCCACAACTACTCTTCTTGCCGTATTATACTTTTTTCCTAAATATAAATTTTAAAAATGGAGGCTTTTTTATACCAAAGAAAGCTCACAACAGGCCGTGTTATGGGAATTTGAACTCCTGTTGCTTTTTAATTCAACTTCATAGACTTTACAGTTACCGTTTGTAGCACTAACCCATAGTGATCTGTTCAGTCCCTTTCGCTCCTTCAGATCCCCTTTTACAAACTTTTCCCAAATAATGAGCTTTTTCTTCCAAGACTATCCCTGCCTCAAGCAGTGGTTGTGGTCAGGCTTCTAAAAAAGTTCACTAGACCTAAAATCTAACTCTTTACTCTAACGTGGGGCCTCTGCTAGTCAGAGAACCTTGTGATGATGAAGAATGAGGTGTGCGTCTAATTCTCCAATATAATCTTTCTAGACAGTATAGAAGAAGGAAGGGCCAAGCA
The DNA here is from genome assembly GCF_053574225.1 of Canis aureus. Lineage (NCBI taxonomy): Eukaryota > Metazoa > Chordata > Mammalia > Carnivora > Canidae > Canis > Canis aureus. The sequence continues at coordinate 3,528,354 of NC_135613.1, forward strand.
TACGCATATAAAATATTTTTTCAAGATAAGTTGGTATTTTCAGCTACATGTAGAAGTAAAAATATAGTGTATGTTACATATTTATCTGTGTAGACAGCTGCTAATCACAAAAGAAATGGTCCACGTTTGAAAGAGACAGAAAGATACTTTTCATCAATGTTGTAAGACATGAAACATAATGGTTTCTGTGCCTGAACTTTTAAAGCATTTGCAAAAAATAAAGATAACTTATCTTTTCCATCACTGAATACAGAAAAAAAGATATATTATGTGTTCACATATGCAGAGATTTCATCTGCTAAGTCTCAGATAGGTTTGCCAGATGTCGGGCTCACACCGACTCAAGTAAGTAGGCATTCGGCACCTACACCCATCAACTCAACTTTTGCTCTCTGAGATTCCCACTTCTTTTTAGATTTTAATTAATCCCCACCTCCCTGATCCTTCAGGGTTAGATGAGTGCTATAATTGTAATTATTATGTATGAACACCTGCTCGGTGCAGGGGCCTGTGTTCTGTGCTACATGAGACGCAAGGGGCCCCTAAAAAAGTTCCCATCCCTAAGGCCATGTGAGAATTGCTTGGGTCAAACTCAGGATGGAGAGTACGAAAGCACGCTTCTTCCCTTCTCACGGTACGCAGCTTCTCATTTTTTTTTTTGTCTTCTTTGCCTTTGTGCACCTCTACAAACGCACCGCTTATAGAGTTGCTTCCGTAAGGCAACATTGAGAGTCAGTTTTAGCTCTGATAACTAGTCCTGAGGTATACAATAGAATTTCACAGCATTTGCACCATCTACATTTTTGCCTATTGGCAATTAATGGATATTTGCCAGCTTGAGCATTGTAGAGGGGACAAACCCGGTATATTAATGTCCACACTTTGTACTTACCCTTTTAATCTGTCGATTGAGGGTCCTTGAATCAAATATTATAATGGTCACATAAAGGACACTTTAGAGTAAATTAGATCCTTACATGGGCATGAACAGAGCTATATTTCATCTGCCTTTTAGAATCGGACATAAATGAAGCTTGGTACAGTTATCGGTGCAGAAAGTTACTTTAAAAATCCCAACCATAAGTGGACAGGAGATAGTCCACAGCAGATTGATTACCTGGGAGTCAAGACTAGAAAAATCCACCTGCAAGTAATGGTCTATTTTTCTTTTACATCATCCATTTATAAATCACAGCATTCTAATCGGTGGAGAACAACGAGCAATTGTGCCCGGTGTATAGTGGCAGGGGGATGAGCAGGTCTGTGAATGAATAATCAGTGATGTGACCGAAACCCACAGGGCATGACACAGATGGGGCGGCTAGATCTCAAAGGACTGATTGCAGTGGTGTTCCTGTGGTCGGAGAGTGCTAACGCCGGCCCATTTCTTGACAAATTAGAAGCTTGAGTGTGAAAAGGCACGGACAGCGTCAACTACTATATAAATACAGTGTGTGCTTTATTCTTTCATCCAGAGAATGGAAAGGGGACGGAGAGAAACAAGATAACTCATGTACAAAATTTGGATCCCACCATTTGATGAGGATGCTCTTTGGGGTGACGAAGTCTGGGAACAGTAATGCTCAGGAAAGGGACGGCTCCGAGTTATCCCAGGTAAATCAACCGAGTCTCAGAACACAATCTGTCCTCCCATGATCCACCATGAGTGAGTCCTCCCCTGAACCCACTCTTCTACCTGCCTGGACTGGTCATGCCCCCAGCCTTCTCCAAAAGACTTTAGTCTTAGTCTCTTGCTGAACTTTGGGATCTTTCTAGATTCAGGAAATCAGATTTTCTGCTTCCCCCATACCCAAAAACAATTCTTTGTCTTTGCTTCATGTTTATTCACTTAACTTTTTCTTTCTATGAAAAGATCCACGTATACTGAAGCCCCATGAGCAATACTGTGTAAGACCCAGTGACCACAATAGTATTTTCCTTATTGTAGATGCTCAATATATGTCTATTGAATGGATGAATGAACACAGGTCTACGGTGCATCCGTTCAACAGCTACCTGGTGAGTACTCCCTGGCTGCTGGCACAGTTGGGAGCGCTACAGGCGCGGGAGGGGATGAGAAACGTAGGGTGAGTCCGCAGAGACGTGAGCCTGGCTCCAGTGTACCCTAAGGGTGGCCCACATTGCTTCTGCAGAGAATCCTTACGTGGATCATATCGTTTTCCTTTTTAACTTCCGCCCTCCTCTCTGACATGCTGCTGAAAGGACATGGCTTTTGACTATAGAAACACAGAACGAGCTAAAACGAAGACAGGGATCTGATATTCTGTTTACTGACACCTGCAGATAGAGGCAACTGTGCCTCTAAAAGGGTAAGGGAGTTTCTCAGAATTACACAACTACTTTTTGGTGTTCGTTGTACAATCTTCAACCTTTCACATCAGGTCCTGATACACTGAGGCTCCTGCTCTTCTCATTGTTTTGTTTGTTTGTTTGTTTGTTTGTTTTTTGTTTTTTTTGTGTTATTTTTTTGTTGTTGTTTTGTTTTGTTTTCTGGAACCTGAGTTCTAATTTCTGATTGTATAGGTTTGCATCTGCAACCAGATATCCCCTGGTTTTCTTTAGCTGCCAGACTTACAGAAGCCGTGCATGTGGGTAGCCCTGCTGCGTCAAAAAGCTCAACGTTCCTATGGGCTCGGTGGCTTCCTGGGCCTCGCTGACACTAAAGGGCTGCCTGGCCTCTGATTCAGGGACGCATCTCAAGTCCTGCTTATGAAACTGAAGCACAGAATTAATTGTGGGCTGGTAGAGGCATCGCTACCCTCCTCTTTGGTTCTAACCAGAGACAAGCAGAGAGACCATCTAATGTGGGGACTAACGGCGTGAGCTTTGAAACTATTTCTACAACTGGTTGTGTGGCCTCGAGTAAACCTATTTTCTATCTCTGAGTCTCAAAGTTGAGATCTGTAAAATGGGAAGTGGCTGGTACACACTGGTAGTCATAGTGGGACTTGTGTTGGAATCAAATGAGATACTCATCACATGGGAACACCCAATGTACATGCGCTGCTATCATTATTCTTTTCATAGATGCATATATACGAAAAATATACCTCTATATACATATATATATTTAGAGAGAGAGAGAGCAGGAGCATGTGTGAGCGTGAGCTGGGGGTGGGGGGTCAGGCACGTGGCAGAGGGAGTGAAAGTCTTAAGCAAACTCCATGCTGAATGCGCAGCCAGACATGGGGTCAGTGTCTCGACCCTGAGACTATGGCCTGAGCCAAAACCAAGAGTTGGACACTTAACCAGCTGTGCCACCCAGGTGCCCCTCGTATTTTTAAGACCTAAACACGCACACTCATCCACCTCTGGTGCTTCCGGTAACTTCCCACTCATTCTTGGGAAACAAAAAACGATCTCTACTATGTGTGTAAATCCCATTGAACTGATTCCAGGCCCTGCCTCTGTCCCTCACCGTGGCAGCAGTGTTTCTTCCTATCATAGCACATGTCCCCCCACTGTACCTGGCGACGCATTTCTATCAAACCCCACCTTGCACGTAGCAACTCATGAGACTCGACTATTGCCCACAGCAATCCTCCGTATGGTCATTCTCTTTTGGCATAATGATAGCTGCTGGAAACAGAAGTCACTCATCTGTTTAGCACAGTTTATTTAGCATAGCTGCTTTTTATCACAGTAACTGCCAAATAAATCCTCATTGATCAATGAATAAATTGTTCCTGTTTCCCAGGACACGCTTTCACAGGTTGGGATGCTGCCTTGAAGCTCTAGAGGTGGAACATATAATCAGCATGATGTATAAACATGTAACCTCGAGCCAGCCTACCTGGGTTCTGTTTTTAGTTCTGCTACTTATTTTATGGAAATACCAGGAGGACATCCAGCTTCTGGGGCTTCCAAATAACTACGATAAGGTAAAATAATAGATGGGGGCTAGTTAATCGTTTATAGTATATCCATCCTCAGCTCTGTGATGGGAATCCCAGATTCAGCTAAGCATGAAGAGTGTCATGACAAAACACGGGGTCGGTCCTGGGAATAAATAAGAGAATAGGGGAGCCGTGCATATGCCACATATTTTTCCATCCTGAGTATTTCTATTTCACTAATGCTATATTTCAAGTGTTAAGCTGTTTTTTTTAAAAAAATGATTATGATTGGACTCTGAAAGATCAAACATCTTAGGCAAGGCTATGTATGGAGTGGGTAGATACGCAGTCCTGTAGGTATGGAGTTCAACATGGGATGTCGCCAGCTAGATACAGCTATTTTTTTTTCCCCTAAACATGGATTATTTCCCTCTAACTCTTCCATTCCACATACCACAACTAAAAAGAGCATCGACAGAAATTCTATCAAGAATATCTTAAACCAGATTTCGGAGTTTAAAAACAAAGATAATGAGGGGAGGAGTAGGATGAAAAGGTGATCAGAATCGGCCAAGTAGAAGCATTTTAAAATGCAGCTTCCTGCAAATTGGCAAAGGGCAGAGACACAAAAGTAGAGGTGGTTCCTCAGAGGTCGGAGGCTTCCCTCTGCCTTGGAGTGGATTTGCGGCCACTAGTTATGAGCCAGCAGCACCATCTAGAGGAAAAGAGCAATCCCGCACAGGAGAGAAACCATAGCCTGTCTACTTAATTTAAGCGACGACAAAACCATTGCTTCATTTCTCTCTCTCTCTCTCTCTCTCTCTCTCTATATATATATATATATATATATATATATATAGCCCCTTACAGAAGGCCTGCAAAGGAATTGCTTCCCATTCCCATCAAAAGATGACTGCAGAGTTCATTACTGGGAACATTCAAGGCTTCACTTCAGAAGCTAAAACTTCCCTCCACAACTTCCCTACTGAGAGAAAAGTCTCTGACTTTCGAATTAGTTAATTCATTCCACACATTTTGCAGGATACCCGCCATGCCTCAGGCTTTGTGCCGGGCACCAGGGGACACCGACAAGGATGCATTACTGACTGGCCCTCTGTACCCCTAGCCCGCGTATCTACACCTAACCACAAGGATAAATCTTCTCCTGTCTTATCCTTTTAAACGGTTTCCGGGAAGTGAGAGTAGAGATATTTTAAAGCAGTCATTATATTTCAAAAATACTTGTTCTGTGTAAGACCTTCAGAATGTTTTATGTGAAATCATAGATTCAAATAAATTTAGAGAGGTAGGGATCCTACAGTCTTGGGGTAGTCATTACCAAACTTTGGTGCCCGTGAGAATTACCTGGTAGACTATTATTATTATTATTGTTATTATTATTATAATCCAGACTCTTAAGCTCCAAGCCCCAGACATTCTAATAATATAAACATGTGGTCTGGCCCGGGATGATGCTTTGCATTTCAATAAGTTTATCTGGCTTTCATGATGGAAGGCTTGCAGAGGAAAATGCTCTGGTTTTGACTTGCAGGGAAGCTGATGACAGCACTACAAACTGGAGGTGTTTTCCCTCATCTTTTCCTAATTTCTTTAACTGCCTTTATTTATTGGGTAGACTAGAGAACATTCTTTACCTGCTTTTATTTATTGGGTAGACTAGAGACTAGGACCACACCAATCCTATAGTCCAGTAGCACCAAGGTTTTCCCTAACAATCCCTTCTCCTTACGTGATAGCTCTAATTGTCACAACTGGGTCTGGCATACTTAATTAGGATGATTTTAAGAATCATTCTGTTGAAATATATACCTTTAAGTTATGAGTATCCACATTTTGATCTAGGTTTTATTGACATAAAAACATACTGTATGAGAATATTTGCACAGTAAGCCCCTTGTTGGATTATATTGGGAACCCGTTATATTAGCAAACTCACAGCTGTGAGGCTATGTGGGTGCAGGGGAGCTGAAAATTAGAAACTTGAGTGGATTTCAATACCTATTTCCACACCAAACATAGGCAAATTAGAGCTGAAAAAAAATTCTAAGTTGAAGGCAATTTAGCTTTCACTCTTTCTCATTTCAGCAGCCCCTGTTTTGAAAGATGTCCAACTGTAAATCTTCAGGATTTAAAGAACTGAGCTTTTCAAAAGAAACTTGTAAGAAATCTGTGATAATAAATATCTTTCACGTATCTCCTCTTCTCTGTTACTGCTTGCATTGTCATGGAAAAGGTCCCCATTATATCTCAGTGGAACAATAAACTAGCTTAGGAACGATGACCTTCTCCGTCCTCCAAATTCCCACATTCAAGTTCTGTATCTCCATCAGGGTGATCGTTCTACACTGTTGATATGATTGCACCACTTGTGTAAAATCTTTCAAGGTGCTGCACTGATTTAAGAAACAGACCCCAAGGGGCATCTGGGTGGCTCAGGCGGTTAAGTGTCTGCCTTGGGCTTAGGTTATGATCTCAGGGTCCTGCATAGAGCTTTGCTTAGAGCTCTCTGCTCAGCTGGGAGTCTGCTTTTCTCCTTCTCTCTGCCTGCCACTCTGCCTGCTTGTGCTCTTTCTCTCTCTGTCAAATAAATAAATAAAATCTTTGAGCCTTTCCCTTAAGATCTTTTCCTAAGATCAGGAACAAGACAGGGATGTCCCCTCTCACCACTGCTATTCTATTCTGGAAGTCCTAGCCTCAGCAATCAGACAACAAAAAGACATTAAAGGCATTCAAATTGGCAAAGAAGAAGTCAAACTCTCCCTCTTCGCCGATGACATGATACTCTACAAAGAAAACCCAAAAGCCTCCACCCCAAGATTGCTAGAACTCATACAGCAATTTGGCAGTGTGGCAGGATACAAAATCAACGCCCAGAAGTCAGTGGCATTTCTATTCACTAACAATGAGACTGAAGAAAGAGAAATTAAGGAGTCAATCCCATTTACAATTGCACCCAAAAGCATAAGATACCTAGGAATAAACCTCACCAAAGAGGTAAAGGATCTATACCCTAAAAACTATAGAACACTTCTGAAAGGAATTGAGGAAGACACAAAGAGATGGAAAAATATTCCATGCTCATGGATTGGCAGAATTAATATTGTGAAAATGTCAATGTTACCCAGGGCAGTTTACACGTTTAATGCAATCCCTATCAAAATACCATGGACTTTCTTCAGAGAGTTAGAACAAATTATTTTAAGATTTGTGTGGAATCAGAAAAGACCCCGAATAGCCAGGGGAATTTTAAAAAAGAAAACCATATCTGGGGGCATCCCAATGCCAGATTTCAGGTTGTACTACAAAGCTGTGGTCATCAAGACAGTGTGGTACTGGCACAAAAACAGACACATAGATCAATGGAACAGAATAGAGAATCCAGAAGTGGACCCTGAACTTTATGGTCAACTAATATTCAATGAAGGAGGAAAGACTATCCCCTGAAGGAAGACAGTCTCTTCAGTAAATGGTGCTGGGAAAATTGGACATCCACATGCAGAAGAGTGAAACTAGACCACTCTCTTGCACCAGACACAAAGATAAACTCAAAATGGATGAAAGATCTAAATGTGAGAGAAGATTCCATCAAAATCCTAGAGGAGAACACAGGCAACACCCTTTTTGAACTCGGCCACAGTAACTTCTTGCAAGATACATCCACGAAGGCAAAAGAAACAAAAGCAAAAATGAACTATTGGGACTTCATCAAGATAAGAAGCTTTTGCACAGCAAAGGATACAGTCAACAAAACTCAAAGACAACCTACAGAATGGAGAAGATATGATATTTGCAAATGACATATCAGATAAAAGGCTGGTTTCCAAGATCTATAAAGAACTTATTAAACTCAACAACAAAGAAACAAACAATCCAATCATGAAATGGGCAAAAGACATGAAGAGAAATCTCACAGACGAAGACATAGACGTGGCCAACATGCACATGAGAAAATGCTCTGCATCACTTGCCATCAGGGAAATACAAATCAAAACCACAATGAGATCCCACCTCACACCAGTGAGAATGGGGAAAATTAACAAGGCAGGAAACCACAAATGTTGGAGAGGATGCGGAGAAAAGGGAACCCTCTTACACTGTTGGTGGGAATGTGACCTGGTGCAGCCACTCTGGGAAACTGTGTGGAGGTTCCTCAAAGAGTTAAAAATAGACCTGCCCTACGACCCAGCAATTGCACTGCTGGGGATTTACCCCAAAGATACAGATGCAGTGAAACGCCGGGACACCTGCACCCCGATGTTTTTAGCAGCAATGGCCACAATAGCCAAAATGTGGAAGGAGCCTCGGTGTCCATCGACAGATGATGGATAAAGAAGATGTGGTTTATGTATACAATGGAATATTCCTCAGCCATTAGAAACGACAAATACCCACCATTTGCTTCGACGGGATGGAACTGGAGGGTATGATGCTGAGTGAAGTAAGTCAATCGGAGAAGGACAAACATTATATGGTCTCATTCATTTGGGGAATCTAAATAATAGTGAAAGGGAATAGAAGGGAAGGGAGAAGAAATGGGTAGGAAATATCAGAAAGGGAGACAGAACATGAAGACTCCTAACCTTGGGAAATGAACTAAGGGTGATGGAAGGGGAGGAGGGTGGTGTGACGGGCACTGAGGGGGGCACTTGACGGGATGAGCACTGGATGTTATTCTGTATGTTGGCAAATTGAACACCAATAAAAAATAAATGTATTATTATTAAAATAAAAATTAAAAAAATAAAAAAAAAGCAAAGAAAGGCAAGAAGAAAGAAAGAAAAAGATTCCAAAATGGTAGCATTATTTTGTGAGTTGGCTTCATGCCTAGTTCATGGATCTCATCTCCAACACAAAGGCCAGGCACTCTGAGGTTCCCGATTCTTTTTTTTATTTTTTTAAAGCTTCATTTATTTATTTGAGAGAGAGTGAGAGAGAAAGCTGGGGCAGGTGCAGAGGGAGAGGGACAAGCAGACTCTGCACTGAGCACAGAGCCTGACGTGGGGCTCCATCTAAGAACCTCGATCTAAGAGCCAGATGACCCAACCTAAAATCAAAAGTCCTCTCCTTAATCAACTAAGCCACCCAGATGCCCCTGAAGTTCTCAATTGTAACAACTCCTTGACATTTCTGTGGCTTTACACCACACATTTTATCCCATTAAACTGTGATTTGTGATAATCAGCAGGATAATTCAGCTCAGCCATCACCCGCCCTGCAGATCACTGTCTGTCCCCACGTATCCATGCTGTGTTAGGTGACCCTTCTCTTGGGTTTTTCAGGAACCTATTCATTGTACCATTAGAGCAGCAGAGCATACATGAAGAGACGAGATGTGGGGCTTAACTATAAAGCCCTTAACAACCACAGGATTTATGATTTCTACCTGCAACTGTCATCAGTATTCATCAAAGTTCATCCATTGAGTTCATCAAAGGTAGGGAATATAATTAACCTTATATTGCCTGATTTTAATCTCAGAAAGTTCTTGTTAAATAAATGCTACTATTTAGCTCTCTTTACCTAAACACTAATAATCCTGAAACAATTGAGATGATTTTCTATAGGGTCAAACTTATTAATCAAATAATTTGATCTGTGACTATTTTAATGGTCATAAATGAAGTTCTGGAGATACAGATTTAAAGGGGAAAATATAACTCAGGGAAATATTGAAATCACAATGGGTACAAGATGTTCCAAAGGTATATTAAAAATATCATAGAATTAGTAGTACGCTATTTAATTACTTTTATTTTGAAAATTAAAATACAATTAATATAATTTTAAATTTTGTTGGCATAATTCGGACTACAAAATACATTTCAGCTGGGCATCCAGATTCACTTATTTGAGACAGTTTGATTGCTCTGTGTAGCCAAAATGAGTCAGAATATCGTTATTGTCATTTCAGAACATTATGAGAGACAGAGCCAGCATTTCACCCATTAAAACTGTCCTGTTTCAAACGTGCCTCAGTAGAACGCACGGTCGGCCTTTGTACTGAAGGACAGGAAACCCTGTCACCCAACACCAATATGATCACAGGATACCAACCTTGGGCTTCGAAGTATCTCCCCTCTGTTGGTTTGAAAAGAATGCAATGCTGATAATCCCCTCGCTAAAGTTCTTAAAAAGAAATAGGACTTCAATTTGCAAACATAGTATATTTTATACTCTTCTCATTCTGGAGGGCTGTGAATCTGAAACGTATCCTAACTGACATGTTCTGATCTTTCTCTTGTCTTCCCTTACTTCAGTACTAAACTTATTATCAGATTTTCCATCTTTATCCTCTTCCCCTGGCCTTTCTTAGGCTACCCCTTCTCTCGGAAGTGCCCTTTCTCTTAGAGCTTCCTGGCCAGTGACTACTGCTTTATAGAAAAGCAAGTTGGCCATATGTATTTAGACATTAAATATGTTTCTGTGTCTCCTCGCATATTCTTTCTACTGTAGTGACAAGGATACGGAAAAATCTATAAGTAACAGAGAGGCTTAGAGTATAGTGGCAACTCATTTTAATTTATAAATTGAAAATAACAAAAAGATACTGGTAAATTAAAGGAACATACATCCTCGGGATAGAAAACTATAAAGTCATTAGAATGTTGTCTATGAAAAGTTTGTTATAAAATAGCCAAATGCTAAATGGGAGAAAAGCAGACAAGAGATGTGGTAATATATTAATTTTAAAATAGCAGAATATAGAAATATACAAACATCAAAAAAGAAAAATAATTCATAGAAAAAAAGAAATGTTGCAATTGTCACATGGTTACCTATGGATCGTTTGACAATGACTGATTTTACTTTTCTTCTAGAATTTTCCACAAATTTTCTATCCTGAACATTTGTTATCCTTATAAAGATCAAAAGGAAATGAAGACAATGCTATAATGAAATTAAGATACAAAGCAATAGGGCTTTGGAAATTGTGTATGGTCAGAAAGTCAAATAACATCGCAATTGGATTTTGTGACCTAGAACAAGGAAGGATTTTAAGATGCTATTTATTTTTATTTTTTAAAGATTTTATTTATTCATGAGTGACAGAGAAAGAGAGAGAGAGGCAGAGACCCAGGCAGAGGGAGAAGCAGGCTCCATGCAGGGAGCCCGATGCGGGACTCGATCCAGGGACCCTGGGGTCACGACCTGAGCCGAAGGCAGACACTCACCCGCTGAGCCACCCAGGAGTCCCTTAAGGTGCTATTTAATACCTATGCAAATAGGTATTAAATTTAATTAAATTAAATTTAAATACCTATGCAACATATCTGTATCTATCTCCAAGCCATCCTCCCCACACCTGCCTTTCTGAACCCTTCATGAGCCACTGACCAGGCCATTTCTTAAACCATTATTTTTTTTCTTTGATGGATGGATGAATGTGCTTATTAATTATTCTCTGGGCACATGTAGGATACGTCATATCCTACAGGAAAATATCTGAACTCTGGAGCCAGGCACCAGAATTAATATATCTTTGACATTTATTAAGGTGTCTTTACACAACTTGTTTCATCTTACTGAGCTGGAAGTCTGTCAAGTAAAAATTGGGGTAATGTATTATATCTCCGAGTGTTAGAAAGAACATAGGTTAAAAAATATTAAAAAGTGGGGGCACTAGGGTAGCTCAGTTGGTTAAGTGGCCAACTGTTGATTTTGGCTCAGGTCATGATCTGAGGATCCTGGGATGGAGCCACGTGAGGGGCTCTGCAGCCCAGCAGGGAGGCTACTTGAGTTTCCTGCCTCTTCTCCCACTCGCACCCTCTCTCTGTCTCTCTAAAATAAACAAATCTTAAAAAAAAAAAAAAAAAAAAAAGGTGAAAACGGGAAAAGTGCCCCACATGAAGGAGATCTTCCATCAATTGATAAAAGTTATATCCCCTTGCTCATTGGGCCCAGTATAGGTAGAGTCTCATGTATATTTTTCACAAACGGGTAGAGAACAGGTGTAAAGTAGGAACAGCTCCAACATATTGCAGATTCTGGTTCTTGAGGGATTTTGGACATTATTCTTGTTCCTTTATTTTACTGAATGTACCTAGAGTCAAACTAAGAAAAGAGATGACCATTAAGAAAAGCTGAGGATGGAGTGATGGAGTTGAAAAGTACTTTGTCAGAATAGATGCAGAGAACCTGAGATACTATTAGGGTAATCCTTTATTTTGATCCTCATAGAAATCTGATAAGGAAAGCAAGAAGGACTTAAATTCCCACTTTAACATATGAAACTCTATTCTATTTGCTTTACTAGGGGCTCACAAACCAGCCATGGTGGTGGTAATGCTCAATCCGTAGTGGCAATAATTGTAGCAGCAACGGTGATAGCAATAGCAGTGATGATAACCAGAGATCACTGTTTACTATTTGTTTACCTCTGTTCCAAGGGTTTAATATCTGTTGACTCATTTAAAACAACTAAGGTGTTACTATTATTACTATTATTATTCCTATTGTGCCAATGACTCACCTAAACACAGAAAGCTTGAGTGAAGTACTCGAGGCTGCCTACCTAATAAATCATGGCACCACGATTCAAATCAGGTGTTTTGATCCTAAAACTTCTGCTGTGTTGCCTCTCCAGACACAACAGTATTAGAAGAAACTTCCATCTAAGACACAATGAAATGTCAAGATGAAATAAAACTGCAAGAGAAATGGCTTCATGGATAGGAATGGAGCCAGACTACATGGGTTTGAGATCCAGGGTCACTTACTGTTGACCATGAACAAGTGGGACTGTTTGCCGGACTTTAGTCTCTTCCTCGGGGACATGGAGATGACAGTAGTATCTACGGTGTAAGGATGATCGGAAGATGGGGTGATATGATCCACATTAGGAGCTGACATATATTTACAAGATCAATGTATTTCATCAAATCCTATCATGGTAAGTTTAACGTGTATCATTAATCGGAGGCCAAGAGTAATGTGGCTATTGTGTTACTCTGTATTGTTTTCATTCTTATCACAGCCTACAGGTAGTAGTAAGTGCAAAGTAAATGGGTGTTAAAGTTTTTTTGACTGGAGAAGAGACTACTCTAGTAGTCGTGGCAGATTTTATTGTTCTTGTCCAAGAACACTCAGTTAAGGCTGTAAGGAAAAGCATGAAGAAAAGCAACCAGGTGATGGCCTCTGGAGAAGAGAGGTCAGGGAGGTCCTCCCCGTGTAGCAGGGCAGGGCGGGAAGCCTGGGACCCTGTGGCACGCTCCGATGGTGCTCCCCTGTAGCAACTGGTGCACTTGATTGTACTTGTTCCTTCATCATCTCCCTCATTAGGCACGTCATGGAGTTATTCGTTAACTTATTGCCTGGAAGCAAGCAGATCCTTCATAAAAATTTACCAAATAGATAAAAGAAAGGCATGCCAGTGGATTAGCACAACCTAGAATGGGAGGTTGATATTGAGACTTTTTTTTTTTTTTTTTTTAATCGACTCTCTTGCAACAGGAGCTACGGGAGCACATGGAAGGGCGGCCCAGCTCAGCACCTGATGAGTCATCAGAGACTTTCCAGGGATGGTGACTCTGAGTTGAGTTTTGAAAGAAAGAGGAGGTGCGGAAGATATTGCAGGTAGAGAAGAAAAATAGAACTTTGTGGAGGTTGGAGGCTCGAGAGTTCTGGTGTCAGCCTGCACGTGTCTGGCTTTAAGGTGGAGCCCAGCACAGAAGGGCACCCAGGGCAGGGGAGCGGCTGGGGGGCACTGCGGGCACAGGCCAGACCACGGAGACCCAGAGATTCTGAACTAAACTAGAGATGGCTTGCCTCCCACTGGGGGATGCTTGTCTTAAAAAAAAACCCACCTCCGAGCCCTACTGTCACAAGACAAATAGCCAGGGAAGTTGCCTTTTTGTTGTTGTTGTTGTTGTTGTTGTTGTTACAAATTGAGGAGGTTATTCTGATTCATGGGCCATTTTAGAAGCACTGCCTGATGAGATTTTTTTTAATGCAATGGCTAATATTAGCTTGTGATACGCCCTTTGGATATCTTGAAAATATGTCCCTCTGTGCACACACCCACAATTAAGCCTTTCATCAATCTAATGAAATTAGGTGCATTTAAAAATATTTTCTAAATACTATACACTAGGTTCCTTTTACAGTTTTCTTTCCATTTATAGAATTCCTCCCATACAGATGATTCTTTTTCTTACCAAGTTTCCCATAAGGACAAGCTTGACTTTTTTTTTTTTTCCTTTTTTTTTTTTTTTTTTTTTCCTCTCTCTCTCAGGCCTTTGACTTATCTAAGCTTTTAAGTTTCAATCGAACTGGGCTCAAATGCTATCTCTGCAAATAGCCTGACCTTGCCAATCACTCTTCCTCCTTTTGGATAACATGTGGCACCTTCTCACACCTCCTCACATTCTGCCTTTGACAATCTCACCAGGGGTTTCCCTTGGACTTTGTTCCTCAACCCAGAAAGTTCCTCATCCTGCGCTTCTTGCATTTCCCAGGGTGAAAAGCACTCTATGCTACCTGACTATATTAAGAATGAAATGATCCCTACTTGAAGAGACACATCAATGGCCTGACATTAAAATGAATACAGATGGTGGAGGTGAGGCTTCAAAGATATCACCCAATTGGCACACCTACTTGACAATGTAGGTTACTGAATCAAAACAAGGTTAAAGCCCACATTGCTATTCGAGGAGCTGTAACTGTTTTTTTTAGGGTCATGTTAATGTGCGCCCCTTATTTAAACAATCCGATTTCCATTTGGGGGCACCTATGGAGGTTTGTACATCCGTATTTTGTTCTAAGGGAAATTACATTTGTGTAGATCTTAGGATACGGAGGAAGGTGGAAAAGGAATGGAATTAATATTTACTAATATCTACCTCTGTAAAATGTAGCGTTATGATTCACTGGAATATAAGGCCCATGAAACAGATACTACCTGTTTTGTTCACTGTGTTGTCTCTACTTCCTGGATCATGCCTGAGAAAGGCCTTTAATAGATATACGTTGCAAAAATAATCGAAAAAAATAAACGAAAATCAGATATTTAAATTACCTATTAAAATGCTTGGTTTACAGAAGGTCTTCAAATGGCAGCCGTTGCTTTTGCTATAATGAAAACTACTTTAATACCAAAATGCTACGACAATAATCACTACTTCTGCTTTAACGACTTCTACTCACAGCTATTATTATTATTTTTTTATTTGGGAAATAAATAAAAAGTAGTCCACGGAACTTAAGTGAATTGTAGTAAGGAGGAAAAAAGGATATATGTGAGAATGACCCGGCATGTTAGATCAAAATCATAAAGAGCAATTTATATCAAGATAAAACTACATGGACTTTGTACTGTAAAGCCCTGAGTATTTTCTGTGTGTGTCTCCTACATGGCGATGACACACAGACGCATGCAAAAGAAAGATGACCCTTGCAGCAGTAGGAAGTCTGCTGGAAGAAAAGAAGGGAGGGGCAGGCCAAGGATGAAATAGGTCAAGGGAGAGAAGATGAGGATTGGAAAAACGCGGAGGGAGAAAAATTTTACCTTGGATTTGAATTTCTGGAGTTTTTAAAAGTCAATAAAAGAGATGATTAATTATGCATAATCATTGGCAAAACATAAACAGAAAGAGAATAAGGTAATATTCTTCAATGGAAGCTCTATCTCGCCAGTTTATGCTGAATTCCAGTTCTAGAAGGCCACGCCTGAGCGAGGCGAGCATGCATTTTGTGTTAAAAAAAAAAAAAAATCCATCAGAATTTCCTAAGGCAAAATAGCCTCCGCTGTACACATAAGATTTAAAAATCCCATCGCCATGACCCCACACGAAGAAACAGCAACAGGTTCCGTTTGACATTCAGATGCATAAAGCAGGTCGAGACTCTTAACGCTTGAAACCATTTTGCAGGAGGACAGCTTTCCAAATTTCTGCTCCACTTATGGAACCAGTTCTACACCATCCTGAGGAGTAGAAACATATAATGAATGTCTCCTTGAATATCTTCGGGGCCAGAAAACTGACAATGTCACAGAGCTGCTGCCAATTACTGCATCGACTATCTTTGGGTATAATAATGGCTCTATTGGGCTGAAACATGACTCCTTTAGAAATTCAGCTGTTTCTATCTCTTCTCTCCTATAAGAGCCCACTCTCCTTATTCTCTTTCTCGAAAATAAACAGGCCCAGTTCTTTCTACGATGTTTAAAGGGCAGTGATTTCTGGAGTCTTCCCCAAACATACTTTTGCCCTTCTCTATTTGTATTCCAGGTTGCCAATATGCTGGTACATAAGTGTAATGTCAGCCCTTGGAAAGTTCCATCCCTGTCCCTCTATAAGTCCTTTGGCACACAGAATTTGAGTTGCTCTTCGTAAAATAAAATATCCTCCTACTAAAACTCCAAATAGCCACGTAACACATTTTAGCAAAAGGACCAAAGTCTCTCACCAGCATGAAGAGACCTCTTGATGCTCCTCTACCTTTCTCTGCAGCCCCATTTTGCATGCAGGGCTGGTCCCACTGTGTGTTACATTATAACTTCAATGGTCACGTCTGTGCCTCACATGCTCAAGCTCTTTTCCAACCCAGCACCTCTGCACCCACTGTTCCCTCCACCCCCTTCCTTCTTTTCAATTCGTATGTTGGAAATTCTCTCCCTTTTTAAAAAAAGATTTGTTGATTGATCACTTTTAGATAGAACAGAACACAAGCACGGGGAGGGGCGGAGGGAGAAAGAGAGAATGCACAAGCATACTGAGCCTGGAGCCTGACACAGGGCTCCATCCCAGGGCCCTGAGATGGACCTCAGCCAAAATCAAGAGGTGACCGCTTAAAACTGAGCCATCCAGGTGCTCCTCTCTCTTCTTTTAAGCGTCGTCTTGACAACAACTACCCTGAAAGCATGAACAGGTTGTTGCTATAGTTGTACAGAGCCTCCTGTTCATTCTTAGTACTCAAAGGTGCTTATAGCACTATTAAAAGTACTCTGAGGACTTAAATAAATGTGTGTCTTTCTTTGCTTCCCATCTCTTTCACCTACTGGACAGTTAGCTCTATAATGTTAGAAATAAATGTATTGTGCTCCCCAGAACATCATCGAGAAGAAACACAATTCCACACAGATAGTAGACAGTCAGACACATTTCCTGAATTAAATATGTCAAAGTTAATATTTTCCTTATAAAGCCATATGCAGATCACTGCAAATGAGGCAGAGTGGCATAACGTGGAACACTTCAGGGTCGGGGGCGAAATGCTATCAGCCACCAACAGTTGTGTGCTTTGGGGAGAAGTTATTTAAACTTTACATTTTCAGTCCTCTCTTATGTAGGACAGAGTTAATAGCGACGAGTCTCTCCTAGCCAGAGTGTGGCAATTAAAAGGATCAGCTGTAAATCTCTATGCCCAGTGCACAGCACAGACTATGTTGTGGTTAGCTGTGGTGGTTTACCCGGCATGAGTCCTACGTGGACGGATAAACACTGAGAGCTTACTACGTGGTTGTTGGGGTAAATGGATCCCAATCACAGTGTATGGATGCCCAAGGGAAAGTCTGAACCGAAAGTCCAAATATGTGCATTTTACTTTCTTGTCCATCAAGAAGCGTCTCCACCGTGCAATAGCACCGATGAGTACCTTTGAGCCTCAGTTTCCTTAAACACAACAAAAACAATTTAGAGCAGAATCTCTCAAGCATCTCCTTCAGCACTGAAATGTTACGGGTCAAATATGCTTTGTAGACAAGACCTTAAAATCTGTAATATTATTTGAGGCACGTTTGGAGTATCTCCTAGTCTCACAGTAGCCCTAAGGCTCTGTTTATGCAAGCAAATTGAAGAGGAGACAGGAGGTTATTATAGAGCAGAATCTGGGAAAAGGGGACTCATTTGACCTGAACTGTCTTCATCAATACCCCTCCCGTGGTGATGGCTCAACTCCTCATTTGACAGTGTAGACAGAGCCTGAGGAAGGTTTGAGGGCAAATACAGATTGAGAGAGTGAAACTTGCAAAACTACATGCTCCCTGCACACTGTTTGATGATGGGGGATTGCATGCTGGCTGAGAGCATCGCGTTTTGATGTAATGTGGTTTAATTTGCTTGACTCTACTTAGCCGGCAGTATCTGCCAATGGCTTTGATTGCACAGTCAAAATGGAAGTTTTCATGAAGAACATCCAATTTATGTGTGGAGCGCATGGCAACGTGAAGCGCCTCTGAGTTCCATTTTGTTTTTCTATGTCGTGACGAATCAAAATGGGAAATGATTTTAAGAATTAACAAACCAGAGCTGCGGAACTGAAATTCAAGGACCACTTTCTGAAATAAGGTCTTACATAGAGGGGTTTTACCATAGTTCCCAAAGATGCTCTAATGTCATTCCCTTTTCTCAAAACGCTCAAGCTCTCTTGGCCTCCTAAATTCTTCAGTTATGCTATCCTCCTAACCATTCTCTTTTACATTGGCTCCTCTCTCTGCTTAGACTACTCACTATCACCTCCTTTTTTTTTTTTTTTTTTTAAATCTGGTCAATTTTTATTTGACTTTTAGGTTTTATCTAAATTATAATTCTATAAAATGGAATTTCTTTTTCCATTTTTAAGGGTCTGCTCCAGCTACCCCCTTAAAATCCCATTTCAACTTGGAATTATTTCCCTCCAAAATACCACAATTACAGTTTAAAATTAGGTATTTGCTCAAAAATATATCTTTAATTTCTGTCTCCTCCCATTAGACTAAAGATGTGCAAACACAGAATTATTTCTACTTTGTTCAGAGCTGGATTCCCAGCAAAGCACAGAGCAGGCACTTAGATACCTATGATTCCTGAAGTACTGGGTGTTATGTTATAGGCATAGGCAAGGCGCAAAGCAACTTAATCAATAAAAACATTCTTTGAAAACATGACCTGAGAAGTTGCTTCTCTGAACCTATTTTATTGTTGTTTTCCTATCTGAAGACAATGTTGAATGGAACAAGTCCTCTTGTTGTATCATACAGAATCTGAAAAGTATTGTTTTCTGATTTCTGAAGAACTATTTTATTCTGAAATGGATCACCTTCCTTCATTATTGCCCATTTACACCCTGTTTGCATCTCTAATTAACTAACATTAAAATAGTCCATTTGTCCATTTTCTTCTACATCTCAAAATGTATTGATAGTCTATTAGAACACAAACTACGCTGAAAATCCAGAAATGTGTTTCCTAAGCTTGATGCTATCCCCAAAGGATAAATGACATCAGGTCAATCCCTGGACATCTTCAGTGTTTACGTAAGATGTGCTCTTGTCGTATGTATAATGGGGAGAAGCAATAACAGAGACAGTTTTTTTGTTGTTGTTGTTCTGAATTCCCCAGGTTTCAAATTGTTTTGCAGCTAGAGCAACTGGGCAAGAGGGAGCAGGAACACATGTGGTGAGTTCTTGCTAATGGTGACAGGGCCTTGGGAGGTGTCAGAGGTAAAGGACCTATTGCTAGTGAGAGGTTGCTCCTGGCAGAGTCAGGACTCCGGGGGAAATGGCTGAGGTTGAATCTCAATATAGACAATATTTGAATCTGATACATCCCAGGGCAAGTGGGAGTGGTGATGTTTTCTAACTTCTGCACACCTGTTTCTTCGTGCGATTCAAATATTTGATTGGTTGGTCTGTTAGTTTGATGTTTATTTAATCAGGTGTACTTAGGTATCTTAGAAGAGGCAGGTAAATCATACCCTAAACTAATATGACAGCAAAGACAAATTATATATCCCTGAATATTCAAAGCTCTTTTTCTGATGAGACAAGTTATATGAGAAAATGTAAATTTGTTTATTTTTTTTAGAGATATCAAAATGGCAGTTTATGCAAATTAAGTGAATGAGATTCCCAAATGTAAAACCATGGGATTTTATGATTCTAACTACATTTTAATCAAGAGAAGAGATCCTTCAAACAAAAACCCCTTAGTTAATTTAGGTGTGATAAGAAACACAAAAATATGCCAATATTCACTGTAAATTCCACCCTAATATTTACATCCATGGAATAATTTGCTGCTATAACAAATAAAGAAACAGAGTGAGTCAGGATTAATATCACTTCTTTCACTGTTGCTTTTCCTGGAATCCAATAAACTAACAGAGGAGAAGGAGCTGCCCCAGCAGGCACCCAGAATTTACATTCATTTATAGAAGAATTAGTTTAATAAATAAGAAAATCCTTATCTCACCTCGCAGAGTTGTCTTGAAACTCTCCTGATGGTAGAAAAAAAAAAATTTTTTTTTTGAGTTGAGAAGGTTTCTTTTTGAGAAAATAGAGGATTGCAAAAGGCTCATGCCTCTTACTGTATTTCAGTGTCCAACAAGTTCAAGTGGGACTGAAATGCAAGTCTTGGTGAGTAAATTAGAACAACAGTATACCGATGAGAAATGAGAGAAATGGTCATTGCACACAGACCTGAGAGGCGCAAGAAAATATGATGGCGATTGTTGTGCTAATGTTTGCCGGAGGTGTCCTACAGGCCTGAGCAAAGTGAATTTCATCTCTTGAAGTCTATGCTTTAATTGACACAAAATGCAAGTCCCTGGAATGAGACTTGGCTGCTACCTTAAGGGCTGTGGGTGCTTTATCTTAATGTTTTATTGATGGAACTCTGCGGCGCCCATCACTGGGACGGCATCAGGAGACTCATTAGTGAAACTTGCTCTCAGTTCCAAAGATCCTTTACCGATCCTCTTTGCTGGTTTAAAAAGCAGTAAAGAGAAAGAAAATGGTTTGAACAGTGGCTAAAGGGTTGTTTTCTGCAGGAAGTCATGAACTGCTTTTGGCATTCCCCTTTTGTAACTAGTATTTTATTTCATTTTCTACTTTTACCTGTGGTTCCTCAAGAAGGAACTCTTCTACAAATTGAATCTCTTTGCCTTGACATATTTTTTTTTTCCTTTTAAACTGTGGCCAATAATGCACACTGACTCAAATACACCGAAGACATAACTTTCTGAATAATCTACTTTGTCATATTAGTTAAGGCAGTATTCAAACTGAAAAAAAAATAGGATTTTGCTAACAAAGTGTATGTACGTATATGTCCCTAATGTTTGTGGGCAATCTTTACCCCATAAACAGATAATTTTTGAAAAGGATAATTCATTGCTTACCTAAATTTTCTTTGATCATATTCTTCCTATACAGCCCTAGATTGGAAAATAAAAATCCTTTCATCAAGTAATCTCCAGAATTTTGCTTCTGAAAATATCATGTGATAACACTATACTTAACAACACTAGCTTTATTTTTATTTTTTAGATGAATCTATTTTTAAAAGTAACATCACAATATGCAAAAGATATAGATAGCTATAGGATTATACATATCTGTGGATTAAAGTTTGAGAATTATCAACATGATCTCTATGCAGGTTACGTCCGCTTCACAGAGTAGCACTTTCTCAAAAGAAATATGAACTCATGTATACTCATTATTATTCAGTATTCAGGCATTTATTAGCAAAAGGAAGTGGAAAACATGAGTAGATAATTTATTTAAAGTATGCAAGGCCTATTGGGCCCTCTGTATGTAAGCCTCCTGTATACGGTTGTGTTCCCCAGATTCAGTCTCTTGTCACTGAATAATGTGGATAAACATTGCACATATTCACTATATGGTTTTATTCTGTTTACATAAAAGTTAGTGACTAAGGTTGATCATTCTGACCATTCGGATTCCTTATTTCAAAACTAATGAAGCCTTTGGGCAATGTAGTTATTAGTCTGTCTTTCGTTATCTTTGTCTGTGTCTATAAAGTAGAAATGATAGCATTGTCTATTTCATAGTGTAGGGGGAAGAACTGCTAGAAAAATCATAGTTTCAGCTCTGTGATTGACACATAGTAAGTATTAAATATATTACTGGTGGTTATGATGGTTATTATTAATATAGATACTATTTATTATCAATGCTCACACATCCTCTCTGAAGACATTGACTACATTTATTATTTATTTCATGATCCATCAAAACTGGTTAGCTTTTTTTGGTTGTTATGTATGGGTTTTTTTTTTTAAGATTTTATTTATTTTATTTATTCATGAGAGACACACATATAGAGAGAGGCAGAGACACAGGCAGAGGGAGAAGCAGGCTCCATGCAGGGAGCCCGATGTGGCACTTGATCCCAGGTCTCCAGGATCAGGCCTTGGGCTGAAGGCGGTGCTAAACCACTGAGCAACCGGGCTGCCCTTATGTATCTGTTTGTATCTGGAATCTGTTATTTCAATTATGGTGCATAACTCCTATGTTTACTAAACTCCATTTCCTTCTGAATCCTGATTTCAGGTAGAACAATTTCTGATACTCTGTCCCTGGACTGCAAGATTTTTTTTTTTTTTTTTTTTTTTTAAGATTTTACTTTTGAGACTTCTGGGTGGCTCAGAGGTAGACGGTCTGCTTTAGGCTCAGGTCATAATTCCAGGACCCTGGGATTGAGTCCCAGCTCCCTGCTGGGAGCCTTGCTTTGCCCTCTGCCTGTGTCTCTGCCTCTTTCTCTCTGTGTCTCTCATGAATAAATAAATAAAATCTAAAAAAAAAAAAAAAAAGAAGTCCAGGACCAGCTGGTTTCAAGCACTTAAAAAAGAGTTAGTACTCTTGTCAAACTATTATAAAAAATAGAAAAAGGAAAGAAAACTTCCAAATTCATTCATTCTTCATCAAAATCAAATGAAGATACTACAAAAAAAAAAGTGAGAGAGACAGAAAGGCCAATATTCCTGATGAACACAGATGTAAATATCCTCAACAAAATAGTTGTAAACTGAATTCAACAACACATTAAAACATCATTCTCTACAATCAAGTGGGATTTATTTCAGGGATGGCTTAATATTTGCAAATCAATCAGGACACATCCATTAATAAGAGTAAGGATAAGAAAATATGATCATCTCCGTAGTTGCAGAAAAAGCATTTGACAAGGTAAAATATCCATTCATGATAAAAACTCTCAACAAAGTAGGTTGAGAGGGACCATATCTCCACATAATAAAGGCCATGAAAATAAAGGCTATGAAAAACCCATAGCAAACATCATGCTCAATGGTGAAACACTAAGAATTTTTCCTCTAAGATTAGGGATAACAATGTCCTCTCTCACCACTTCTATTCAACATAGTACTGAAGTCCTAGCCAGAGCAATCAGACAAGAAAGAAAAGTAACACAAATTTGTAACGAAGAAGTAAAACTTCTGCTATTTACATATGACATGATACTATAAGTGGAAAATCCTAAAGAACCCACCAAAAAACTATCAGAACTAATAAATACATTCAGTAAAGTCACAGGATAGAAAATTAATATGCAGATATCTGTTTTATTTCCTTATGGTAATAATGAACAGCAGAAAGAGAGATCTAAAAGAAAATCTCATTTATCATTGCACCAAAAATAATAAAATATGTAGGAATAAGCTTAACTAAAGAGGCGAAATATCTATACTCCAAACATAAAACACTGATGAAAGAAATTGAAGATGATACAAACAAATGGAAAGATATAGATACATAGATATAGATATGGATATAGATATAGTGATAGATAGTGTCTTATATGTCCAGGCTGGCTGAAGGAAGTATCCGACCTCGTCCCTCAGAAGAATCCCTGCCTACCTGAGGCCCTTCCTAAACTCTTTCAGCCTCCACTGTAAGCTCCACAAGACCCCATAAGTCCCCCCAAGAGCACAAAGTCCACCTTAGTGCTCTCCTCATCATAGGCAGGAGGCCAACGGAAGTCCTTATACCTCCAAACCAGATCCTCCTTCCAGCTTTATCCTCTACCTGATGGTGCAAAAAGTAAATAAAACGCTGTCACTCTCAGAAAAATATAAGTATACATATATACATGCATACATATCCCCCTCAGCTCCCAGTGGAAAATGTCAGTCAAAGGGTACAAACTTCTAGTTATGAGGTAAATAAATTCGGGGGATCCAATATACAGCATGGTGATTATAGCTAATACAACTGTATTATATATTTGAAAATTTCTAATAGAATAGACTTTAAATGTTCTCACCACAAAAATGAAATGGTTATTATGAGACTTGATGGAGGTGTTAGCTAATGTTATGGTGGTAATCATTTTGCTATATATAAGCACAGCAAATTAACACAATTTATACCTTAAACTTAACAGTATTATATGTCAATTATATATCAATAATCTGGGTGAGAAAGGAATTAGTAAAGTTGCCATCTATAATTTGCCAGTAACAGAACTGATCCAATGAAAGCCATAAATCGTAGAATATTGCATTTTGGAGTTTATAAAAGCGTGAGCATCGACCCTAGGTCAGCATTGACTTCTGGCTCATAATTTACATGTGTTATCAAATATGTTCTCCAACTGCCAAACCCTACAAATATATATTATCCCCAAGTTAATTAATTATACATAACCAGCCATTAGAAACGACAAATACCCACCATTTGCTTCGACGTGGATGGAACTGGAGGGTATGATGCTGAGTGAAGTAAGTCATTCGGAGAAGGACAATCATTATATGGTTTCACTCAAATGGGGAATATAAAAAACAGTGAAAGGTGTTATGGGGGAAAGGAGGGGAAAAGAGCGGGAAAAATCAGGGAGGGTGACAAAACATGAGAGACTCCTAACTCTGGGAAATGAACAAGGGGTAGTGAAAGGGGAGGTGGGCGGGGGGACGGGGTGACTGGGTGATGGGCACTGAGGAGGGAAGAGCACTGGGGGTTATACTATATGTTGGCAAATCAAACTCCAGTAAAAGAATATATTAAAAAAAAGGAAATAAAATTATACATAACGTGTCACCGGTAAAATTAAGATTTATGCAGAAGTATTCTGATTTTAAAGAAACACTTTAAAAAAATCTCACTACAGTCTTGTAAGTGAATGACCGAATAGAAACAAGCAGTATAAAAAGTCCCAGTACTACCTTAAGTATGAAGGAAAAGAGAACCCAACAGCCACCTAAGGCCTATTTTTTTCCCAAGTAAAATATTTCTAACAGAGCTATGCAAATCAATCTGTGACTCAGTGATACATCATAGAAAAGACAATTCTATCTGTTTGATGTACTTTCTTTTGACCTTCCTACCCAGAGAGATAACTCTCTCAATTAAAAACAAACAAACAAGCAAAAAGGAAGGGGGCGGGCGCTGGTGGCCTAAGTAGTTCTAATCTAATAAGTAAAGTAAATATTTCACATTCTGAGATTTTTGGTAAAGCAACTAGCATTGTGTTAGAGCATTAACAATGCCAGGAAAAAAACAAAAAACAAAAAACAATGCCAGGCATGGGGAATACAGAACGTTTTAATAGGACTTAGAAAAGAGGGTTTAAAAGAAGCATATTAGCCAAGATTTTCATCCCCCTCCTTTAATAAGAATATGTCAGAACTGATTATTTTCTGTATTTATGGATATGTCTAATCTGGAAATTTCATAAAAATGATCTCATGCAGTATGTGGTGTTTTGTTTCTGGCTTCTTGCACTTAGCATCATCTTGTCACGTTTCCTCCAAGCTGTAGCCTGTGTCAGATTTTGTTCCATTTTATGGGTGAATAATATTCCATTGTAGGGATACAGCAAATTTAGTTTATCCATTCATTTACCAATGGCCATTGGGTTGTTCCCACTTTTTAGCCATTATGAATAACGCTGCAGTCACAGACTGTAAGGACTAAGCAACAGAAATCTATTCTCTCACCATTCTGGAGACTAGCAGTCCAAGACCAACGTGCCATCAAGGCTGGTTAATGGTTGGCAGAGACTGGAGAAAGGGGGAAATAAGTGGCTACAAATGGAAATAGCATTTCCCTTTAGCATGATGAAAATATTCTGCAAGTTGATCATTGTGGTGGTTTCACAATCTTGTGAATGTACTAAAAATGACTAGATTTTATACTTTAAAAGGGTGAATTTTGTGGTATGTGAACCATATATCTATATGAAATTTTCTAATGATGGCAATTTGTTTGACGTATGAAGGCAGTGAATTTGAAAAAGCTCTCAGTGGCCAAGCCCGGAATGAGTTAAGTAACAAAATAATGATAATAATGGATTAAAATCTATAGAATGAATAAATATCCCTGAGCCCACTGATATAAGAAAATAACTGAATGGATAAATGAGGGAGAAGAGACAGCTCTAGAATTCCAATTAATCGATGTAGACGGAATGTCAGAAATAAAAAAATCACCACTAGATAAACACCGTAGTAGTTAATAGTTTCAGGCAACCATCAAATAATTCTTAAATAGTGGGAAAGTGTGGTGAGGGACAGATTATTTGTGTAGTCTCAAAATATCTCCCTATAAGACACTTATTAATTATAAAATAAAATATAGTAATGCTAAAGGGGAGAACTTTGACAGACGCCACCTTCACCAAGTGACTGAAGTTAATGTACCAGTAATGAGTGCAGTGATTGGCTCAGCCCGAGGAGCATGCAACTGATGATCTCGGGGTTGTGGGTTTGAGCCCCACTTTGGGTGTAGAGATTACTTCAAAATAAAATCTTCTTTAAAAAAAGTGCAATGATATGTTGGTGGAGAAGGGCACAATAGTACTTCTGTGGCTTGCTTACCAAAAATAAATATCTTCAATCCATTTGGGAGAAAACATCAGGCAAATCCAAACTGAGGGACATTTCACAAAATAACTGGCCAGTGCTCTTCCTAAGTGTCATGGTCATAAAAGAATAAAAAATGATTAAGGAACTGTCACATATGGCAGAAGACTAGAAAGTGTGATAATTAGATGTAATGTGGGACCTTAGGTCAGATCCTGGACCAGAAAATGGGCATTGACAGGATGTTGGCAAAATCTGAATATTGTCTGCACATTAGTTCATAGTATTGTATCGCTGTTAATTTCCTTGTTTTGATCATTGTACTCTGGCTCCATAAAATGTCAATTAGGAGAAGCCAAGTGAAAGGTATTTGGGAACTCTTTCAAGTTCTCTGTAAGTCCAAAACCAGTTTCAAATAAAACTTGAAAAAAAAAAAAAAGAGCTGATTATCATAATTCTACATATATTACATTAATTATAAAATTAATGTTCATTGGTTCACGTATGATTCCAGCACCCTCACTTAATCAGCATGAAGTATTAATGAGCTTCAAAGATAAAGAGGGTCTTTAGTCATTGAGAGATACTTCTAGGCTCCTGGTCTTGTTTCATCCAGACTGTTGTGCTCTCACA
Organism: Canis aureus; assembly: GCF_053574225.1. NCBI lineage: Eukaryota > Metazoa > Chordata > Mammalia > Carnivora > Canidae > Canis > Canis aureus. Next base: position 3,555,410 of record NC_135613.1, read on the forward strand.
ATCCTATGATCAGATGCATAAAGCACAGTAAGCTGGTTGGAAAGAGGCTACTCCTGTCAGAGGATATACTATCAATAGAATAATGGTCCCCCAAGAATGGCCATTTCCTAACCCCCACTATATAAAAATGATTTATTTGCTTTATATGGCAAAAGAGGCTTTTCAGATGACATTAAGGTAACAGGTCTTGAGATGGGAGCTTTATCCTAATCATACAAGTCCTTAAAATTGAAAAATGACATAAGAAGAGAGATATGAGCAAGACTAGACTCACTGTTGGTGGCTTTGAAGATGGAGGAAGGGGTCATGAGCTAAGGAAAGTGATGAACAGCCCGTCTTTTATAAGCAACAAGAAGAGCAGGGATCCGGTTCCTTTGACCCTGAGGAGCTGAATTATGCCCACCACTCAATGATTAGGAGAGAGATTCATTCTCCCCCTAGAGTCTTCAGAATAGACCAATGCTTGCTGACGCCGGGACTTTAGCTTGATGACTTTAGCTTGATCACTTCAGCTTTACACAATTGTATGTAACATATTAACTCTACGTTGTTTGAAGCCGTAAAGTTGGGGTAATTTCTTATGCGGCAATAGAAAACTAGCATAGTATGTCACATATCTCATTTGTCTTTTGCAGAGTGGACCTTACAGTGTTTCCTGAATATCCTATGATAAAGAATTTTAATAAAGTTCTACGATAAAAGTGTCATCATGAAGCATCGTCTCTATATATGAGCTAGTCGAACTGATAGGATTGAAGTGGAGTGTTGAGGACTGGGCTAGGGTTTTCATTCATCCATTCTTTGTGTGTGTGTGTGTGTGTGTGTGTGTGTTCTGTGCAGCTGATGGATCAACTATTAAGATATTCTTAAACAAAGAAACAGGTTTACAAGGAAAGCTAATTATATTGAAATAAAATTATCCGTGTTTTAATCATGACACAAATATGTGCTTCTTCATTAACACATTAAATACCACCTTTTAATTAGTGCAATTTTTAAAGAGTATTTACAAACAAAACTTCAGGATTTTTGAAACACTATAAAAATGTTTGTGGTAGCCACGAGTGACAAAGTGAATTAATGACTCTGTAGTTTGTTTCCTACGTTCAATGTGATATGCCAAGTTAGGTGTTTTGTTCTGTTTTTCCTTTATGAATTCACAGAGTCCCTGAATTCTACTAAAAATACATAGATACAAATTCCTTCCCTCTGTCAATGGACTGACTAGACTTTAGGTCAACAGTAAAAAGTGACCTATTAGAGATGAGTCAAAGGATGTGTATGTTTTAGAGATTGTGAGCAAAAATAAATAAATAAATAAATAAAAATAAAAATAAAAAATAAAGACTGTGAGCAATTTACCTCTGAGTCACGTGAACCAGTCACATTCCTACAAGCAGTAAGAATGTCCTTTTTCCTCAGCTCTTATAAGAGCAATAGACTCCTCTGTCAGACAAAATGGTAAGTTAGACAAAATGGGGCCTTCTTGTTTTATCTTTTATTTATGCTTGCTACATTGAATTTTACAAATTCTAAATATCTCATTTTCTTTCAACATCTAATATTAATCACATAGAAAATGCTCTAAATCAATACCAACATAGTAGACGCTGTGTACTGTGACACGGATATAATTGCATTCACGATGCTCACAAATTAAAGGGAAATTAAGCACACAAAGAGGTCACCGATAAGACCACAGATAAACCAGAGGTGCACTCAGTTTGGTGGGTGAGGGAGTCAGGGTTGAAGTTGGCTGGGTGGAACAAGCCAGAAATAATCAGAGCTGTTTGGGTGAGATTAAGAACTTGTTCAGGGAAGAGAGGACAGCAGAGCTGGTTCCTAAAACCTAGATGGCCTCGGGATTGAGGTTTTTAAGGATTCTTGACTTCATGCTATTGGCATTTGGGCCTGGTAAGCCTCTGCCATGGCAGGCTGTCCTGGGCATCACAGAATGTTGAATAACGTCCTCGGCCTATAACTAGCAGATGCCAGGGGTGACCTCCCAAACCATGACAAATAAAATGCGTCCAGGTATTTAAAAAAATGGATGGCCCTGGGGAGCACCCTCACCCCCGATTGAGAACCAGTGCTCTGAGATCACACTATGCAAGGTGCACTAGCGAGATCAACAGAATCGGTGTCACCTGGAAACTTGTTACAAATACATAGCCTCAGGCCCCACTTCACAATTATTGAATCAAACCTGCATTTTAACAAGATTTTTTGCTAATCTGAATGCACATTGATTTTGAGAAGCATTCCTAAGGGCATTCGAGGCCTCCCAGAGATAGAAATAACATGCGCATTGGCAAGAAGGCACAGCAGAGAGGACCTCAAGCCATCAAAGGGTAGAACAAGAAGAAAGGCCAAGGCTGGAGAATCCGGCAGGAGCCAGAAAACAGCTCACCTGGATAAGCTCAGAAAATCATCATCTCTCGGGAAGGAAAATCAGCGAGCAGTTCTAATCAGGGAATCTGATCAGATCTGCCTCAAAAAATAATAATAATAATAATAATGTTACATTTTTGCAGCTCTGTTGTCACCGTAATTGAATGATTAGGATAAGGAGTGATTTGTGAATTTATTTCATATCACACTTCAAATTAGCAAGTATTAGCTCTCTGGCTAATCTGAAAATCTGACCTCTCCCTCCGATCACAGAGGACAATGCCGTACAGGCAATTGTCAGGGGAAAATGTGGAGGAGCATTGGAGATTTCCGTAAAAAGGAAGTCATGTATAATGGCTGGAAAGGCACCAGGTTAAGATTAAATCTTTATATCATGTTTAGATGGGTTTCCTGCTGTTCTAGAAATTAATTTGAGTTAATCATGATCTTTCCACCCTTTGTCATCCTTTTTTTCCACAACCGAATTAGTCCCTAGCACAGCAGCCTTACGAACTGGGAGGCCTGCTTTTCGAGTTTGGCCTGGGGATAGGAAGTCAAAAGCCGGCAGAAGACGGATGCTTTGCAGAAGTGACAAATTTAGTTTCCTGGAGAAAGTTGCTGACTGCAATGTTCCAATTGGAGCGGCTTATCTGCCCCTCCAGATGTTGAAATAATGACAGATGCTTAGAGAAAGCTTGACAAGAGACAGAAAAGAACCTGCTGAAGAGTCCAGCCTGTTTGTATGCAGGAAAATGACAGTGACACTTATTCAGATCTGTATTCCGATGAGGTGTACATGCGCATCTCTGTAGCCAAGCCATGGTATCACTGCAGGCGAATCCACGTAGCAAATTAGACGATTTTGTCTTCTTGGAGATGCAGGCAGCACAGAATTAGGGCTCTTTTCTTCGCAGGATTAATAAATCATTATACACTTTATTAAATATGAAACGACCTCCGGGCATCTGTGTTGAGTGACAGGACAGCACTTTATAATGACTGGATGCGCAGGACTCTATCTCCTACAACTGTGGCAGATGGGCGAGTTTCTCAATGTTTGCAACATTTCTGACGTTTAAGGTTGAAAACCATCAACTTAAAAAATTAACTTCCTATAATCTAAGTGAGATATACAACTTAATACTTAGTAAACAAGTACAAGAACAAATCTGTTTGGTAAGCTGGAATTTCATTCAGTTGCACCGAAACTTGGAAGACCTTGATCTTGATGATGAGGAATGAACAGGTGATAGATCAAAGAACAAATAAAAACATTATATGGTCTCATTCATTTGGGGAATATAAATAATAGTGAAAGGGAATAGAAGGGAAGGGAGAAGAAATGGGTAGGAAATATCAGAAAGGGAGACAGAACATAAAGACTCCTAACTCTGGGAAACGAACTAAGGGTGGTGGAAGGGGAGGAGGTCGGGGGGTGGGGGTGACTGGGTGACGGGCACTGAGGGGGGCACTTGACGGGATGAGCACTGGGCATTATTCTGTATGTTGGCAAATTGAACACCAATAAAAAATAAATTTATTATTAAAAAATAAAAGATGAGAAAAATCATTAAATTTTAAAAAAAGATAAGATTAAGGTTTGTTGGACTTATTTAAAATGCACATAATTATATAGTAATTGAAATGTCACGACTTCAAGGGTGTACATATGTGTAGAAAAAAAAACAAAATTTTGATGCTTTATGAGTGTGTTCTCTTCTCTGTATTGTTATATCTTTGTGGGTTTTTTTTTTTTTTTCTGATTTTCTTTAGAAGAGGTCATCAACCTCCTGTGAGAATCTTGTTCTTACCAGAGGAAAACTACCCAGTTGTGAAATATGGTTTGCAAGATGAGAGGAATGTTTCTCCAAACATTTCACCATCCCTAAGAGATTTCTGTGCATCTTACTTGGACTGCGGAAAGAACATTTTTTTACAGTATCCTCTGCAGTAACTTTTCATTCATGGCTGAAAAGCACTTATTATGAAGTTCTTTCCACACTGAGTTGAAATCTAACTCCCGACTGTGCACTCTGAGCCACACTCCTCCAGTCAATCACTGTGTGCTCAAGCCAGCCTGAAAGTCGTATGCCAGCTCCATGCACGGGCATATCAGACAGGGGGCACGGGGACCTCAAAAAGAGTGAATAAGGATAGAATGGTGAGGGCTTAGGCTTTATATCTAGATTTGGGTTCAACCCCAAAACTCTAACTTCCCAATGGTGTCTTGGAATGTGACACTTCTCAGCTTGCTTTAAGTGCATCTCAATGAGCTACAGACCGAGAGCGTGTTCACATTACGCATGTTCACACACACACACACACACACCTCTGGTTTGAATGATTAACATAAACAAGCTAAAATCCCAGAACTTTTATGAGGGTGTAGCAAAGGAGCTCTTTGGCCACTGGTAATATTTGACCTCAACGCCTAATTTGCCATTCAGGAAAGATACAATCATTTGAATCTTCTGAAGAGCCACAGTGAAGTGAGTAGCATAGATGGAAAAAGAAAGTTCAGCTCTTTAAACTTCTTGGTGGGGACACCAGAAAATACGCTCATGTGTTCTCTTTGGTGCCCACTATGTGCATCCCCGTGGAGGGAATGAGCTACAGGTTATACAAACTGATGCAATAAAAAATACAGTTCCTTAGGAATACTTCTGTTGCGTGATCTTTATTCCAAAATAACTTGGGCAGTTAATGAATCGCATTTCCAATCTGTGGAACATATAACAATATGCGTGTTTTATTTTTTTGAAAGTTATTTATTTATTTATTTAAGTATTTTATTTATTCATGAAAGACACACAGAGAGAGAGAGAGAGAGAGAGAGAGAGGCAGAGACACAGGCAGAGGAAGGAGCAGGCTCCATGCGGGGAGCCCGACGTGGGACTTGGATTGTAGAGTCCTTGGCCAAAATGCGGGTTTCCTTTTTTTAATAGTAAAACGTACATAAGATAAAATTTACCTACCCTCTTAGCCATGTTTAAGTGTGCAACATTGTTAACTACAGCACATTGCTGTGCAAGAAGTCTCCTAGAACTTTCTCATGTGGCAAAACTGAAACTCTATACTCGTTGAACATTGACTTTCCATTTCTCCCTTCCCCAGCCCGTAGAAATCACGATTCTATTTTTTGTTTCAAAGGGTTTGACTATTTAGATATCTAAGTGGGATCGTGTAGCATTTATCTTTTTGCAGTTATTTCACTTAAAATAGTTTCATCAATGTCGTAGCATATACCAGGATTTTCTTCCTTTTTTAAGGCTGAGTAATATCCCATTATGTATATATTACACGTATCTATCTGTGCATCTGAGATGGGCAAGTTGCTTTCACCGCTTGGCTACTGTGAATAATGGCAATGATAAAGGGTCTGCATATATCCCTGGGAGGTCATGATTTCGGTTCTTTGGAATACATATCCAAAAGTGGGATTGCTAGATCATTTGGTAATCCTATTCTAATTCTTTTTGAGGAAGCCTATCCTGTTTTCCGTAGAGCTGCACCATTTCATATTCTCACTGACGATGCACAAGGGCTTCCTATGCTCACTGGCTACTTGTACATCTTTTTTGGAGAAATGTCTATTAAAGTTATTTGCTCATTTTTTAATCAGGTTATTTTTGTTGTTGGTATATTTTGGATATTAACCCTTTATCAGATATATGGTTTGTAAATATTTTTCCCATTCATAGGTTGCCTTAGCTTTTTATAGTATTTTGTATTTTATGAATTATCATAACTGTTATCTTGAGCTTTTATATCTTGCTCAAAGTAATTAAAATCTAGTATCAATGTATTTTAATGGTTTAATATTAAATTGAATGCAAATATTCCCTAATATTCCCTTTTACCTGTAACCACAGATACACAAATCCATTCTCTTTCTCTCTCTCTGTCTCTCTCTCACTGCCTTTTAGCCTCTTCTTCCCTGTTTGTTTCCTGTGTTGAATTCTGTACAAATTTTCCAATTTTTCATGAAGTGAAACTTTGTAGAAAGACACCTGATGATGTTAATGAAATTATATAACAATTGTATTTAAGAAATAGTATAACACTATTAAAATTTTATTTGCAACAATTGGAAATGTACTGGGATACAGTACAAGGATTTTTTAAAAAAATATTTATTTATTTATTCATGAGAGACACAGAAAGAGGCTGAGATACAGGTAGAGGGAGAAGCAGGGTCCCTGTGGAGAGCCCTATGTGGAACTTGGTCCCAGGGCCGAAGGCAGATGCTCAACCACTCAGCCACCCTGGCACCCCCAATGTAGGGGTTTTTAAGTCCCACACTACATTATAACATCAGATTCCTTACTTATACACCGCATTGTCTGATATGAAAATGTGGTCACATGGATGTATTTGTGTTTCTCTAGAAAGCAATAGCAGTCTGGGATTAAAATTTTGGACCATTTTTTATTGATAGGCCAAGGATAGAATATTTGGGACACTATAATTCACAGAAATTCCAGGCTTTATAAAAATATACAAAAGTAGAAAATAAAACCCAAAGAACTATCTGAACTCATTAGCAGCCATTATGATAAATAATTAACTGTTTCAATAACTATTATATATGCTTTCCTTGCATTATATTGTTTAATCTGCACCACAATCCAATACAATTGACAATAATATTTTCATTTTGTAAATGAGAGTTCAAATGCTGATGAAACATGCCTATGGTTATAAATATGGTGAGAGGAAGCAGGCAGATTTAAACCCAGGGAGTTTGACAGATTCTGTGTAATTCCTCCTTATATTCTTTAGTGGACTGAATATGTTATTTGTTGAATCAATAAATATAAAGGTTTTTTATTGTAAAAAAATCTGAGATTAAAAATATTTAATTAACCTGTCCTTGGATATTTATGGCTTATGCCTATTTTGCAAATATTTAACATCTAGAAGCAGATAATGCCTTTTGACTGGGAAAGAAGGTTTCATTTTCATTAGAACGCTAGTTTGGATAATTTGTCTCTTTTTATAATGAGGTGAATGACCAGATTCACCAAACTGTGTTTCATGAGACCTAATTAAAATCAGGTGAGAGTGCAAGCATGAGTCACCAAGTTGTTTTTAATAAAATGGAAATTAAATGGGACTAATTATAGAGAGTGATAGCCTTCATTAGATTCCTTGGAGATTGCAAAATACTATGGTTAACTTTCCTGCATATCCAAGAAAAGATAAAATTTGGAGTTCATCTTTTGTCACTAAAATGTAGTAGTAAACAAAATCTGAATTCTTTACACATCTCTTTTACTCACTACCTGTGGGACCTCAGAAGAGTAAGATTAAGCAATTTTCTCTGTGTACAAAGCACAGCATTTGGATGAAAATATGTTTGTAGCCAAAGAGTTCTATGTCATGTTCCTCATCCTTTAAAAGCTTCCTGACTTGAAAGTACTCATAAGCTAGTTGGGAAAAAAAAATTGATAAATAATTCTGAAATAGTCACCACAATACATCATACCTTCCCAGAGAAACTGATGTTGGGGAATGTGGATGTATGCTAAGGAAAATTTACCATAAAGGCCTGGGAAATAGTAAGGATCAAGATGGTTTTCTGGTTTAGCTCAATGACAACTGTCCTGAATGTAATGTGGGAAGTCTCCACCCCCCAAAAAAAATCACCCATACTTGCATGTTGTTATCTCTCTGCCTCCCGTGAGCAGAACCAGCTAGGATGAGGTCAGGACATTTTTCATCCACTGTCGGGTCCCATTTCATATCCAGAAAGGACAAACTCAAGAGGCACAGATATGCAGTAGGAATGTGAGATAGTTATGCTGCTTTATTTGATCTCAATTCCCTTATATATAAATTTAAAGGGTTGATGTAATTGCATATTATTTAACGGTAAAAATGAAATGCATTATTTACATTTGGTACAATGTGAATGAACCCAAAGGTCCTATGTCAAGTAACAGAAAAGAGACACAAAAGACAGCATGTTCTATGATTCTACTTATATAAAATGTCCAGAATAAGGAAATCTATAGACACAGAAGGTAGAATAATAGTTATGTTGGCTGAGAATGGGAACAAATACTTTCTGCAAATATAAAGAACTTCTAGGATGATTGAAATGTTCTAAAACTGAATTATGGTGATGATTGCACAACTCTTTAAATTTACCAAAATTATTGAATTAGACCATTAAGATAGATGGATTTTATGATATGTAAACTGAAACTCAATAAAGCTGTTATTAAAAAATAGAAAATTTGACCAGGTTGGATAAATTCTCAAAAGCCTTTCCCAGGTCTCAAAATCCTCTGATTCTGTAATTCCAAGTATAATTTTCTTAATTTTTTTCTATTTAATTTTTTGTTTAAATTTTACATTAAACGGAGATCATCCTTTTTGTACTGATCTGGCTCCCACAGAGATGTTTATTTCACTGTCCTGAACAATGTGCCAACTCTTTGCATGGCACTTTTTATTCTATTTAGCTCTAAAAATGCTCATTGTGGCCACCTCCCTATGTACCACACAGTTTACTCTGATCAAAAAAATTTCCTCTGAGTGGAAGAACTAGAGATACTAATATTGACCCCACTCAGGCTTTCCCCTCTCCTCTAAATTGATCAAATTCTTAAGATTTTGGCAGATTTACCCTTTCTGAAATAACCTGTGGGAGTCTACATCTTTTTTTAAAAAAAACTTGATAATTGAAGTATAATTATTTAGATCTTCTGAAGGAAAGGAGTGAGTCCTCTTTCACAATAATCAGCTTCTTCAAGGTGACAGTGAGCAACATGAATCATCAGTGTGCTGGAGTAGAAGTTGTTTGCCTGTTCAAAAAGAACATATACATCTTCTTCATCATCTTTTTTTTTTAATTTTTTTTTTATTTATTTATGATAGAGAGAGAGAGGCAGAGACATAGGCAGGCTCCATGCACCGGGAGCCCGATGTGGGATTCGATCCCGGGTCTCCAGGATCGCGCCCTGGGCCAAAGGCAGGCGCCAAACCGCTGCGCCACCCAGGGATCCCTTCTTCATCATCTTCTTAATCAGAATATTAGTACTTCTGTAGAATCAGACTTACAAGGAAAAAAAAGATGGAGAGTTAATGGTCAGATTTTATAGTAGAGCATCCTTGGGAACATGCCTGCCTGTGCTTCTTTCATTGATCTAATGATGCTTGAATCCCATGGATCCACACTTAGTGATAAGACATAAAACTGGACATAAGCTTGGCAGAGAAGATATAGACTGTGAGTCCCTTCTTCTCCTCCTTCTTTCCTTCTTCACATCTTTTCTTTTCTCTTGACAGACTATAAACTCCATGAAGTAAGGGATGGGGTAGGATTTTTCTTTCCGTTCCTGGCAGTTCTCAAAGAGCCTGGATCGAGAGTAGATATTGGCAAGTTAGAAAGTCAATAGTTTACATGACTGTACAGAGTACATATGTCACAGCAGTTACTCCCCAGACATGACACTTGAGGGAAGCATATTTAGTCCCTGTTATCATGTCCTACAGGGAGGGAGGCAAATATCCCACATTTATGCAGGTGAAGGTCACAAAAGGGAATGAACAGAAAATGTACTTTTCTCAGTTACCATTTATAGCAGTATTCCTCATCCCTCTTGCATATCAGAATCCGTGTGGAACTTATAGAAAAAAAAAAAAACTGGAATCACTGGAATGCATCCAGGCCTTTGCTATTCTTTCTAACCTTCCAGGAAATCCCAGTTTATAGCTAGTGTTGAGAGTCGATCTACAAGCTCATGATAATCCAGTCTGAACGTGGGTACAGACATCTCTGCTGTCCTACAAGTTCTGGTAGCCTCTTAACCTGCTGGCTTTGTCTGCTCAGCTGGGTTTCTGACCTTTTTTGCACTCAAATTTCACCCCACCTCCTACAAACTTTTCTCACAGTCCTTGTATAAAGTTTTCATAAATGAACATTCAATGTAGCATATAACGCGCTATCTAGTCTTCAAAGGTAGAAAGAAGTACCTCAGACTTTCCCCTGTTAACACTGAATTCCTCCACAAGTCTGTCGATTCTATTGTCTATAGGGTTGATCTTTGGACAATGTGCGTGTTATAGGCACTGACCCCTCGCTTCTCAGTTGAAAATTCCCCTATAGCCTCAACTCCCCACAACCTACTGGTAGCCTAAGGTGACCAGATGGTTAACAGTTGGTTAACACATTTTTTGATGTTATATGTACTATATACTGAATTCTTCTAATAAAGTAAACTAAGGAAAATGCTATTAAGAAAATCATAATATAAAATACATTTATGGTACTATACTGTCTTTTTTTTTAAAGCTGTGAATCTGTGTACAAATAGATCCAAGTGGTTCAAACCTGTGTTTTTCAAGGGTCAACTGTATTTATTTTAAAAGTCACTTTTCCCCATCTCACCAGCTATGGTAAAATTTCATAATCCATGATTTGGTCACTGCATTGGTATCCTAAATATTCTACTTCCCCCCTCTCCGATTTATTCTACTTGGTGCTCTGAGAGCAAAGTTATCTTCCTATAATACACCTCATGTTATCCTCTGTTGTATAAAACTACTGAGTAAAGAAAACAAAACGAAAACAAGCTTCTTTCAAAATAGCCTGTTGTAAAAATTTTAGGCTCCTTCAGGTTGGAAACACAATTTCTTATATAATTTTACTCTAACACCTGTTTCTAGTATCTTGTCTCCCCACCCCATTCTGTGCTGCTCGGCTCACCCCATAGGTCATTTGTGTTAATCATTCTGATTTTTAGACCTCCCATGATCTGTATATGGCATGCTTCTGAACTCAAATACCTTTCTCCCCTGCATCCCTAAAACTCCCTGCCACCTACCTCTTCAGGAGCAAGCTTGTTTTCCTGCAAAATGCAAATTCCTTGGTGAACCCTTACCCATACTCTGCTTCTCAGATTTGAAGCATGCTGTTAGTTCAGCAGAGGAAACAAAAGTTGGTCCAGCCCTTCCAATCCTGGTTATGTGATCAAAAATAAATTTGCATTAAGCAATGGATTTCATATAAAGCTTACCATTGTACCCACCCCTCTAAAAGTACCAGAAGTCTGTTGAAATCATTGATTACTTACAAGTGAATATTGGAAAAAGTGAGGATACAGAGAATGGTGACTTTCTATAGACAAAAATTCCAGAAATCAGGTTGGAACTGGGCTGTTAGAACTGGTCAGTTTAAATTCATCATTGTATTTTTCAGCATCCTAAGTACAGCTTACAAATAGTTTACTCTACCATAATATATAAGAAATTTTTTAAATGAATATTCAGTGTGATTTGTGGAAAGACAGCTCAGAGGTATGTATCTTCAGTGGAACCATTCTTATGAAATATTATTGCTCCTCAAATATATATACCATTCTGTCTTTTTAACATACTTCTCTTCAACACTTTTCCAATAATTGTGACTGGAGAATATATACTATGTAATTGCTATAGACGATTTAATACTGTAGGTAGAAGTGGAACTTTTTTTGGCACCTGATTTATAACTTAAGAAGCCACTAAAACTTTTAACAACCAGGAAGCCCACACATTATGAGCAACGTGGAAAGTCTCGAGGATACATGGTAGGACATTGTATCCTCACATAATAAAGCAGGTTATTAGATTTCCTAAAATAAGTATTCCCAAAAGAATGGCCATATATTGCTAACTTCATGAGTCACCCCAGCGAAGATCCACTTCTATTTAGAGAGTGAATCTCTTGGATTAGAAGATTTGCATTTAAATGGTCTATTTCCCCCCTTGCAGCTACAGGTTTCTGTATAGGATAATACTGCTCTTTCTTCCTGCAGCAGACAGAGAGGGCCCTGATAAATCCCACAATAGTGATCATGAGATGATCCATGAGTTTATCAAAGGACATTTAAGCTATTTTAACGGACGCATTTGAAGTAGGTTTTCCTCTATCTCCTTTTGGGAGTTTCAAAATATATTTAGGATAATTAGCTATTTCCCTACAGGCCATCTTTATGAATTCGAGAAAAATGCCATCCATTTTTCTTAGTAAATTAAAGAAAAACATATTTGAAAACTGAATACTAATTTCAATAGAAAAAATAGGCAATACTTTAATGCTCATAAAATCTCTTCCTAATACTATTTGCCTCTTAGTCCAGAGTCTTTGAGAAATTAAGCAAAAGAACACCTAAAGGAAATATAATCTACAATCTCAGTGTTGAAAATTCACATTTAAAACTAGGCATTCTCTCAGATTATGTGGTGTAACATCCTAATTTTAGAAATCACTTGCAAAAAGGGAAAATGATGACTAGAATAATTCAAAGGATGAGGCAAAGTTTGTGGCATTTTTCAGATATTTTATCTGTATCAAATGCTTTCAAGGCCCTTCTGAGACTTAGTCTGATGTACTTTCATTACGACAAAAGGCACATGTAATGAAATGTCTGTATGATGTGGAGGAGAGAGAGGAGGAAGAGCTTTGTTCAAATATCCTATCTCCATGGGGTATGTGTGTTGTGTGTGTGCATACACGTGTGTAGCATAAACCACCTAAACCACCCCCAAAGACACAAAAGTAGGCCTGAGCAAATGGAATTGAAATCATGATGCATTGAGACATACTAAGAGCACTTAGGATGTCCCAACACATCACAATTTTAGTTCTCATTAATTTAACCTGTTCATTTATTCTGATTTCAATATAAATACGGATAAGATTTATATCCTTAGAACTATGCAAGATGATACTAAACACAACTCAGAAAAAAAATGTAAAAATTTCTAAGAAAACCTTGTGTAGAAATAATTGGAATAATAAGTGCAAGGCGGGGGGGTGGGTGCGCATATCCTATCACATAGTAATCATTCTTCCTAGCTCCTTCCTCAAAGAAAGAATAACCCAAGGAAACAATGTAGTTTTTCTACAAAACTTATGGCTACATAAATAGACAAAACATTGAAACAGAGTCAATAAGAGTCAATAAGAATCCATAACTACATATGAAATAGAGTGTAAGTTAAATATTTCAAAGCAATGATGCAAAGTTCCCCTTTTTAAAATAGACGGTGTTAGAGAAACTGCATAGCAATTAGGAATGTGATTATATTTGATCTCTTTGTCACACCACACACAAGAATGAATTCTAGATAAATCAGACACGGGGAACAAGGAATAAGAACTTCCTTAAGTATTAGAAAAATTATGATTCCTCATTAACCTGGGAAAAAATAAAGAGAGTGATTAACCCTAATGTATATATAACATTCAAATGCTAAAGAAACAACAGCCCAGAAGTCATACAGAAAAATGAGCAAATGATACAAATATTAATGAAAAGTATTAAAATGGGCATTAAGTATATAAACATGTAAGACTTCTTATAAGAGAAATGCAAATAAAAACAACATTCAGATATTACACCTCACCCACTAGATTGGCCAAACTCCAAAAACTTGATCGAGCACCACCTTGCCTAGGCTGTGAAGAAGCCAGCACTGCCTTGCATGTGGTCTGCATGCAAAAATGTAGAAACTACAACTTATGGACAGATTTTGCCAACATCTAGCAAGACTCTTTGTGCATTTATCCTTTGGCCAAATAAGCTAACTTCTAGGAATTTATCCTGATGATTCATCCCCAATAATAAAAAATACAATCACAAAAAATCATTCCTTTGTATTGTATGAAAATTGCATTATATGAAAATGAAACATTTTGGAACTGACCTAAATGCCCAAACATTAGAGATTTTGTTGAATAAGCTATTTTGTGTATTCACCATGAGTACAATGTTGCTTTGAAAATAAGGATGCCTATGAATATGAAGAGAGTTCCAAAATACGTTACTAAATTAAGAAAGCAAAGTATACACATATATACTGCACGCTGCCTTTTGTTTATGAAAGAATGAAGGAAAAATGTGTCAAGAAAGGATGAAGGAAAACAAGTCAGTCTATAGGAAAGAAAAAATTGACAGTAAGGTTTTATATTTTAGTGTGTCACATTTTTTAGTGTTGTGGACCTAGAAACTCTGAAACTCCTCATATGTGATAAACATTTTAGCAAACAGATACGTGTTACTATTGTTGGCACCTAGGGCCCTTACTGAGGAAGGAAGTAGACACCAATTTATGGCATTGTGATGATGTCTGTGTGCGTGTTTGTATTATATTATGCACGCATATTTGTTTCTTCTAGCTCTAGTTATTTACTGAAACCATCTAGAAGAAGCAATTCTAGAAGTCATGAGAATGTCTGGCATACAGACCTTGGCTTCACAGTATCGCTCACTCCCAAAAGGAATCAATTCTGGACCAATCACAGCCAAATCTGGACCATTTCATCATCCCAGTGGATAAAGCCAGTGATGGATTCTAACCCTTTTCACAAAATGAGAATGTGTGATTTCACGTTGACAATAAATCGATGGAAGATAAATAAATATGCACATGAAAAAAGTAGGGGGGAGTCAACGTCCTTATAGCGCCATGTTTCTTAGAGGTGAAGTGACTGGTGGGGTTGGAACATAACTAATTTGCAATCCTCAGTTAAATTGTTCCTGGCAAATGCCCTGAAGAGTGAAGGTTGACAGCAGTACTGCATCATCCCAACACGTCTCCACACAGACTGCCTACTGTGTGCAAGGGGGGCTATAGTAGTGTGCAGTGGAGAAACTAGAAATACCCAGACCGGGAGATAATAATAAACATCACTCAGAGGGACAATCAGATACCATGTTCCTCCTGGCATATGTGATGCATGGAAAAATGTTTCTGCCTTATCTGTGCCATAATCTAGCCACGGATACACAGCTTGCCTCTAATTCCTAGAAGCACTAAAAAGCTCCAAAATAAAAAATAAGCTATGAGATAACAGGTCTTTTTTTTTTTTTTTTCAAAATGCCCATGCCATGAAAGATGAAGTGATCCTGAGAGACAACTCCAAATTAAGTAAGATCCAAAGACATAAGACTACTGTATGCAAAGCCTACCCCTCAATTAGATCTTGTATTGAAGAGAAAATTGCTATATTAAAGTAATATTGGAACAATAGCTTTATAACCAACAAGTAGAAAGCATAGGAATCATTGTGCCAAGAAGGAGACTGACGTGGTAAGTCTTGCACGGCGTCAGAATCGAACGCAGTGTGTGTGGCTGACCTACCAGGCAATACTCACACAATGTCCAAAACTGAGAACGTGACTCCCATTAATTAAATGCTCACTGGGAACCATGCTAGATGCTGTATTCCTATTATTGCACATAATTTTTATGACTGAGTTAAGAAGCAGATATTAAGGGAAAACTGATGCTGAGCAAAGAGAAATAACTTTTCTAAGCAGCCAAGATTCTTCGAAAAACAAGTTGCTTTAGCTACTTAAAAGAACTTTTGATTTCTACATTTAAACTGATGACTACTTTTCTGCGAATAGTAAAATCTTAAAACCCAACATTCTCAAGTGGTATAGATTTCTTTCAGTAAATAGATCAACAGTTTTGTATTTTATTCACTTGAAAATATCTTTGTTGCTTTTTTTTTATATTTTGCTGAGATGTATGTTACTACAGAGAGAAAAAAGAAATTGTTTCATGTAAAATGCATACTTACACATCAGGAATTCTCTCGACTCTTAAAGAAAAACATATAAATAAGAGAAATTAAGATATGAACAATTGTGTAGAACAAATAATTTTTTAAGGACAAATTTGTAGTTTATAGTTCAAATAGAGAAAATCTATACAATGCATGTTTTAAATATGAATAAACCATACACCTTTTTTAAAGGAATTTTATTTATTCATGAGAGACAGAGAGAGAGAGAGAGAGAGGCAGAGACACAGGCAGAGGGAGAAGCAGGCTTCATGCAGGGAGCCCGACGTGGGACTCGATCCCGGGACCCCAGGGTCAAGCCCTGGGCCGAAGGTGGACGCTCAACCATGGAGCCACCCAGGGGCCCTTAATTCTTTTTTTAATACACCCTTATTTCACTGGAAAAGTCAGCGTTCTACCATATTTAGAAAATTAAAAACATAGGTTTAATTCCCAATAGAATATCTGATTTGAAAAATAAAATAATTCCAGTTTATGTGATTCAACTCATTTTTTTAAAATGAGTTTCCTTTGACTTTGCTGTCAACCTCTAGGTGAAATGTTTCAAAAGTTTGCATAGTGATTTTTTCCCATTAAAATGCAAATCAGTTTCCTTAGTGACAAATATTAAATTAAAACCCTAATATAAAGTGAAGACATGCCTTAATGGTTGCAAATTTAAATCCAATCCTATGTTAAGATCTGAGTTACGGAGTTCTATCAGAAGTAAAGTTTGAAGAAGTGGTTTATCTCCACTATTTCATGCCTGATAATGTGATGTTAACTGTTCAAAGTAGTATTTCTAACAAGGAACAGATTTTAATTGTTTACACTAACAGATCGTTAGCAAATAAACAGATTCGAAATAATTGCTTGATTTTATTTTGAAATTTAACATATTGGCTCTTAACTTTGAAAACAGCATCAAAGAATTTGTCACTGAAATCTCATATAGTTGTGATTAAAAGAAATCCAAGATCTTGATGAATGAAGAATAATAACTTGACTATGATATCTTGCCCCTGAAGGATTTTGACATATTTTATGGTGTTTTTTAAAAGCTCAATAAATGCAATATGGTCTTCTGTCTGGACTGGATCCTGGGATGGAAAATGACACTAGTGGAAAGCTAGTGAAATTCAAATAAAGTCTGGAATGTGATGGTAACATACCAATGTTGTATAGGCCAGAACTCTTGGGATTGAAAGTCTATAGGCTCAGCTCCAGTTACTAGGTAAATGGAGCCATTATGATTTTGGCTCACATGAGATTTGGAATAGTAGAAACTTCTTTCTCCCTCGCCGCCTCTCTCTGCCTCTCTCTCCTCTACATACCTCTGTGGGGCTCTAATTTTCACACTAAAACAAAGTCCTTATATATTTCTCTAAGGCGCCCACTGTCAGCCCTGATTTCAATACCCATCTACTTAACGTTCTAAGGCTGGACAATCATATCTCCCTCCTCTAATATCTACGTATCAAAAGTGCTAAAGCACTAAAATCTATGTTGGTTCTTTTTTTTTTTCTATGTTGGTTCTTTACTCATTCTTGAAATGGTTACAAGGACTGTTCATTTGGGCCAATCTCATGTGATCAAATCAGAAGCAAGTGTACCACACTTGTAGTGTAGCCATTGTTTGGGGGAACAAAAAATGATGCAACCGAGTCACTGATACTTAACATCTCAAAAGGAGAGGCTATTTGTGCTCCATGACCCCAAACCATCCCATATATTCATCAAATTATTCTAAATCATTGCAAATCTGCCTTCCTCATAAGATCATTGGTGACTTTAATTACAAAATAATGCCTTTCTCATCTTCCTATCATCATGGTTATTTGATATTAAACACAAAATATTTGATGGAGACATAAAAAATAAATCAGTAAGACAATGCAAAAAATAAATTTGTATGGAATATATTTTTGTTGATTTTCTTGAGCACATAAGCAAAATTAATATTATTTAACGGAGGAATTCGATTTTAGCCTATGACTGTTTTTATTTATTCGTTTACTTGAAGTATAATTGGCATGTGACACATCAGTTTCAGGTGTACAATACAATGACTCAACATTTGTATGTACTGCAAAATGATCACCACGTTAAGTGTAGTTAGCCTCCACCCCTGTACAGTTACAATTCTTTGTTTTCATCATGACTTTTATGTCTTTTAAACATCTTTTTAAACATCTTTTTTTAAAAACAGTTTTTAAACAGACTTTTAAACATCTACTCTTACTAATTTTCTTTTTTTTTACTCTTACTAATTTTCAAAAATATAACATAGTATTAACTGTGGTCACCATGCTGTGCATTACGTACCATGGCTTATTTATTTTACGAAGATGGTCATTTTCAGCTTAGCACCTAGATGCTAGCTTTTCCATCTTTTTGAAAATGATTTCACAGATACAAGTACAGGACTAGAGCAACTGAGCTCTTTGGCAGTTACCTAGGATAGCACCAGAGGCAAATTGTCCCTTTCTAGCGTTTTCTGTCTTTCTAAAACTCACATGTTAGACGGTAGAGGAGGCTAAGTATCCTCTACACTGAGAAGTCACTTAGAGACCGAGAAGTGACACAAGCCACCCACACCATTTACAGATAGCTTTACTCAGGACAACACACTGAGGGGGGATCAAGAGCACTGACAAGTGAGACACAGCTGTTCTCGACCCCCGTTCTCTGACGAGCAGGCCACAGCCCCAACTCTTACAGAATGAGGCGCCTGGCGATGGTGACAGAGTGGTTATCTGTGAACCAGAGGCTCTCTACTAGTTATTTAGGGTTAGGGTTAGGGTTAGGGGTTAGGGTTAGGGGTTAGGGTTAGGGTTAGGGTTAAGGTTAGGGTTAGGGCACAGGCATGAACACCATGGAGGCTCAAAGACACAGTTACTGCTGTCAGCACTCCTGCAACACACGTACATAAAACCACAAACACACAGCCTTGGTCTCACCAACATAAGTGTTTTCCTGGGGCTGAGCTGGTCTCTCAGGACAGACACTGATTGATGGATCGGCTCTGCTATTTAAATAAAGGCCAGCTGGGTCTGTGCTCTAGTCCTATCTGTTATGGTTTTTTGTTTGTTTGTTTTTATTTTTAGAGAGTAGCTCACCTTCACCTTTGTCACCATTTCCTCCTCCTAAACCATTAATTTTCCTCACGGTTCCCTTTTCAGAGCACATCAAGGGTCTGCCCTAGAGTTCTAGTTTCTGAACACAAATTTCTTTAAGTTAGGCCTGAAAAAAAAAAAAAAAAGAATTGGGAAAAGACTGTATGATTTCTTCTCATTACTATAATCAGTGTGTTGAAAATCATCCATGTTTATATTTGTCACAAACAAGATTGATAATTTCATCAGAGAGGTATCCATCAAGTTCTAACTTCTGGTTCCATTTCCTAAGAGAAATCATCAGGTGATACTTTAGGTGTAGGACTCAGTGGCTTCTTTGTTTTTTTGTTTGTTTGTTTGTTCTTGCCATGTAGCTCTACCGTCATGGATTTAATTCAGTGGGCCATTTTTTACGATATAATTAAGGCTGTGATTTATAGGGAGGGCAAATAGGTTGATAGCTTATGGGGTAACCCATATATAAAATCTGGGTAATAGGATTACTGTATGTGGAACATGGTAAACTTAACAAAAAAGTATTTTTCCCTGAACAACTCTGTAGTTGGAATCACAGGAAAGAAGGAAACTAGAGTAAGAGAAAAAGAGACCAAAAATATAGAGAAAATTGGATAGAAATATAAACAGATTCACAAAAACAATAAAAACTAATATTTATTCAATGCAAGCTATGTTGCATTCAATAGACTAATGATTTTAATTGTACCATCTCATTTAATACTCAAGACAACCCTATGAAATTATTATGATCATCATTATATAGATGAGGAAATTGAGGATCAGAAATAAGTAACTTGCTCCATTTTGTAGATCTGGGCAGTTAGAGAAGCTGATTCGAACCTGGTGGTCCAGTCTAGA
Source organism: Canis aureus (assembly GCF_053574225.1). Lineage (NCBI taxonomy): Eukaryota > Metazoa > Chordata > Mammalia > Carnivora > Canidae > Canis > Canis aureus. Next base: position 3,575,357 of record NC_135613.1, read on the forward strand.
ACCTATCCATATCTTAAAGCTGCTGCTTTGGGAGTAGCATGCACTTGTTTCTGGGGTCATTGGGAGCTTTATGGAGTCCTTGAAATGATAGCACAATGATTAACATCTTAGGTCTCCAGGAACCTACTCTGTGCTTTCTTCTCCTAATTCCTTCACGTCTTAGGTTGCTGTAGCAGAATGTCATAAACTAGGTGGCTTAAACAACAAAAATTTATTTCTCTTCGTTCTGAAGCCTACGAGACTGAGATCGGGGTATAGTCTGTTGGAATCTGATGATGGATGTTTTCCTGGCTTACAGACAGTTGTCTTCTGACTGGGTCCTCACATGGCGGAGAGACAACTCTGGTTTCTTCCTCTTATAAGGACACTAACCCCATCAGAGAGGCCCTGCCTCCAAATACCATCACATGGAGGGTTAGAGTTTCAACAGAAGGGGAATTCAAACATTCAGTCCATAATACCTTACTTCCACAAGAGTCTGACAACCAAGTTGATCACTTCTAAGCAAATCTACGTTTGAAAGAGCCCAACACATACAGTGTTGATTCCAATAACATCACTTTTCTTGTAAATTCTGTAGGTCATTTTTGTCAACGATACTGTGTGAGGTCGAGATGGAGAGGGTAGGTTGTTATTTTGTTCCATTTTGTTGTAAATTCAGTCTTTTTCCCCCCTTAGGCAGTTGTGCTATAAAAACATTTCGTGCTCCTGCTGGTTAGACCCTGCACAATGCCTGCCCCTGCCTGAGGGACCAAATGAATGAATAAATGAACAATAGCAGGCAGGATACGAATCATGACACGTGCATGTATATATAGTCGCCACTTCATGCTTCTATCATAAGCCCATGGTAGCTACTAAATAGCAATGTACTAATCATGGAATAACTTATTTTGTCTTAATATCTCCATATCTAGAATCCAGAAACAAACAAGATTCCATAGTTAGGAAACAAATAATACGAGAGTGAAACGGTGTTCGAGAGCATATACCCACGATTGAGGATGATCAGTGGGATGTACCTGAAGGCTTAAAAGAATGTGTGTCAGTTTATTGAAAGTTATCTACAAAAATTCCATTTCTCCCAAGTTTGACAACCAAAAGAGGGTGAACTATAAATAGTGTGTTAATGACTTTGATGATAGAGTCCACAACAGATCAGCATGCAAAATTCTGAGAATCCAATTGATGCCTATAAGGAGAACCTTTATTGTCAGTTGGGTGATCAAAATGTTTCATTTAAACACTTGTGAAAACTGACACGCGAAGAGCAAAATATCAGTGGCTGTTAGCAATAATGATTTTTAAATCAGGATTATTAGGCAACCCGATTTCTGAAAGGATTAGGGATAAATGTGGTTACAATCACACATCAGTCCAGAACGGTGTTTAGAGTGAAGAAGAAAAAAAAAGGGATATTGACTGACAATTGAAGAGTTCAGGCTCAAAAATATTGACTTCAAACTCTTAAGTAGATGCACCATTGACTAGGATCCAAATTCTCAGCTCATTCCTTCTCCTGGAGAAGTTGAACTCAGCTGAGCTCATTTTGAATTCACAGGAGCTTCAAGGGAGTTCAGATTCGCACAACAGGGGGCAAAGCAAGATCAGATTGTGGCCTTTTAATGCTCTCTGTGTTCAGTGCCTCAGAAGTCAGTGGGTATGCTCAGTGTGGAGAAGCTCAATAGGAGTAATGAATAAGGAGAGTGCATCTGTATCTTTCTCTCTCTCTCTCTCTCTCTCTCTCTCTCTCTCTCTCTTTTTTTTTCCATTTTGCAGACTGAACTCCCACATAATGAATGAGCTAATTTATCATTTGGAGTTCATTATTAGAAAGCATGGTGTAAGCAGATTATTAATGTTTGCAACGTTTTCAACTCCAAAAAGTGCTCATTTTATCACCTTGTCTAGAGATAGGTAAACCAGGGTATAAAACCAGATTTCTCCAGTTTCTACTTTTGAGGCAGTGTGCAACGTACCAGCTCTGACTTCTAGACCTACTTCCTAAGTTTTGAGTATCACCATATTAGCATACTTCCAGTGCCTGCCTTTGTTACCTGTGTGAAAAGAAAGCTCAAATAAAGCTCAAAATGAAGCTATATCCTCCCCCCCAACTATTACTTTATTTATATCACTGTGCTTAACAAATGCTAAATTCTTTCCGTTTGGATTCTTTCCATCAAACTTCTCTAATATTGACAAAACTAAATGTAATGATTCCTTTAAAATTAGAGGGATCCAGTAACTTGAAATGCAAACCATTAGATTATTTTTCTAATGCACTAACTTTAAGACAAATAGCCATAAAGTGACTGTATTGTAAAGATTTTCAAAAAAACTAAAATGGAGATGTCTTAGAATGTATCCAGTTTGATGTCACTGAAATTTGTCAGTGAGTACATGAGGGAGTGGGGGTTTATTTTAAATGTTTTTATTTATTTATTCATGGAAGACACAGCAAGAGAGAGAGAGAGAGAGAGAGGGAGAAGCAGGCTCCCTGCAAGGAGCCTGATGTGGGACTCAATCCAGGATCCCGGGATCAGGCCGCTGAGCCACCCGGGCGTCCCAGAAGTGGGTGTTTTAGGAAATATTCCACAGACTAATGAGATATCACATGTGATAATCTTTTCTCAAAGAAATATTTGGGAAACATTCAAACTCATTTTCTGACCATAATATTTTGAGAACCTATAATCTAAAGACTGTCAGTTAATTTACATGAAAAAATGCCCCCTTGGTTCGTTGAGGGGGCAATGATGCTATCTTAGTGTTGGTCATATAGAAAGCAAATCTGGAGAAACTATGAGAGTGTTGACACTATTTTGTAAGGTTCAAAACCAGGACAGTTGGTCATGAGAAAGGAAATTTAGTCAAAGAAAGATGTAAAGCTCCACAGTGCCAAGCTTTATGTACTGGCCACCTCCTCACAGACAACTTCTGGGAGACAGAACAGTTCTCTCAGTAGGTATGTTCATGGGCCTTGCACAAGTTGGGAAGAGCTAAAAACCAACTGTCCCTCCAAGGGGTCCATGAAAGAGAGAAAGGGACAGGAATTTGCTTGTATGGTCCTATCCCATCTGCCACTAACCAGCAGCCAAAGTGGATCCAACAGGGAATGCACTCCACAGCACTTACGAATTGTTTCAGGTGCCCTTTGGTGGCCACTCACGAAGACCTGTGGATTTATAGTTAAGTCTAAAAGCAACAAAGGCAATTTTGCATGGATAGAACTTGGCACATGAGGCCCAGAGTTTCAGTGTGTACTTACCTACCTCAGGAAGCTCAGGAAAACGGTCGTTCACAAGTTAACACCCTTTCTTGGTTTCAGTGTTTCAGAAATCTTTCATGATGCCCCTATGCAAAAAAATATGCATATTATTGCATAGGTAGGGTCCAACAGTATAATTAGTATTTACATACTAAGAACTCAGTGATTATTTAAGAAAATACATCTAAATCAGAGGAAAATATAACAATATAATTTCATCCTTAAGGAACCAAAATTTATGACTAATAGGAGGTAAGCTGCACATTTTTCAAGCTTTGGAATTAAACTGTATACCATCGTTCTGATTATCTATTCCACATTGATTTTGATGGCATTTTTGCAAAAATACAATGTCATCAAAGATATATATATATATCCCATATATTCTCCTTCATTAGGAAATATTCCTACCCATGCCCCCAGGACCCATTTTCTTAGCTTTCCCCTTGGGGACTTTCCTAATTCTGCAGGGCATTACCAACTTAAAAAAAAAAAAGGAAGGTAAAATAATCTAGATTTTTAAAATGTAAACTATCCCAGATTTATAGATTAGAGGATATCTTTTTTTTTTTTTTTTTTTTTAGATTAGAGGATATCTAACAAATGCCAAGTACTGCTTCAAAGTGTAAAATGTCCTTCCAAACCTCTGTGCAGTTCTGTAGTGCTCCAGGCACCTTGGTACATGATTTGGAAATCCTGAGTGCCAGCAAAGGCAAAGAACACACGTAGCAAGTTATGAAGCCGGGGATTGGATAATGGAACGTGAGGCAGGTCAAAAACCCAATGTTCTATCAGAACTATTTCTACTTTTTATGATCAAAACCCTCAGAATTCTCAAGTAAACAAGTAGCCAACTGTATAGCATTGTAAGATATAGACTCCTTAGAGAAAAGAGCTCTAGAATCTTCCTCTTTCAAGAAAATCTTACTTTAAACAAGTAAGAAAGATGTTTCTTAACTATAGAAAGAGGTTTCAAAGCCTGAGTTTGCTCATGTATAAAATGAGATTAGTAGGAGACTCTCCTTCATGAATTTTCTGGGAGTATTAAATGAGCTATTTATTTAAAGCACTTTGCACAGGACCTGTGTCATAGGACCTGTGCCCAGTGACTTTTGCGCCGCTGCTGCAGTGGCTGGTATCCTGATGATGCAAGAAGTCCATTTCCCCTCCAACCACTAATACCACCACTTGTTAGACTCCCTTGAATTTGTGATACCCTCACCTTCACTCTGTTCCTGAGAACAGAGGCAGAAATATTCCAGGTAAGAGGAGAAGAACAAATTCTAGAAGATTTAGAAAGGTCGACCACCACATCTGGAGCAACTTGGACACAGTGTTGTTGAAAACCATGCATGGCTGCCTGGAAGCCCATGCTGTTTCAATCATGCTTTGTCAGTTACTCAGAGCAGACAAGATCCAACTCCAAACACACATGGTCCAGTCAACCTCAAACTGCAGTTGAAAAACTACAGATAATTCAGCATTTTCATGACTCTTCTCTATTAGGTTTGTCCCAATTGTTTACCTCTGTACTTACACATGTGTTTCAGGAGTTGGTTGTGTTCTTGATCCCATGTGTTAGATTATCACTCACCCTTGGACTTTTGTATGTTGCTCCTTCTCTTTGTGCATGAGGTATCTTATGTCAGTGTTTAGACCTCAGATTATTGACTGGGGCATTTTTTTTATTTTTATTTTTATTTTTTTGTCTAGTACCTCAGTCAAAGACCATCCCTACTCTCCATCAGGACTGTTTGTTTGAAGGATATGCCAACATGCCGTGATGTCATTAAATGCACCATGATGGGCTAACGGTGTTGGATAGAGGCATAAAATCTCATTTGGAAACAACCCCATGGGTCAAAAGTCCAAAGTTTAATTCACTCAAAAAGGCCTGCCAAGTGCATCCACAAATGCTCAGTAAAGGGAAAAGGGAATGGATCTTAAACAATTAAAATAAATCCCGTGCAGGGATTGATTAGTTGAAAGATGTGACACTCAGAATATTTTACACTGAGAAGTTGCTTTAAAGTCATCAATAAGTCAATAATTATCTCATCTCACTCTTCTAAAATAGATAATTTGGACCTTAAAAAATGACTGGTGTATGTATGTGTGATGCAGGAGAGAATGAGAGAAGGAAAGAGGTGGGGTTAGAAGTGGGGGAGAAACACACAAACAGAGAGGGAGAGGGAATCTAAGAATATCCCTCTCTCTCAGCTGATTGAAAATGTTTACAGTTGACTGTTCACTATTCACAATTCAAAAAGGAGCTGACTCAAGACCAGAAGCAGCCATGCAGAAGCTTGCTGCTAATGTAGTCAGATAATCTAGATACAGATTTACTTTTTGGGAAAGAGTACAATCTCATTGCTCCTTTAATCCTGGAATCAAGTGAAAATTTCCTGATTTCTTCTTTGGGAGTGAAATTTGACTTCCTCTAGTCCTAATCTGTCCCCAGTGGCCTAATTCCCAGGAGGCCCATCCACAAAAACAAAATGAATTGTAAGCAGGTTTGCCATATTTATGCACTTGCTTTATTTCTCTAATATATTACCCATTCCGTTCTTCTTGAATTATGGTGGCTTATATATTTGTCTTTCCCACTGGACTTGTAAGTCTCTTTTGGCCAGAAGTCATTAATTTATTTTGTCTTCTTGATTTAAGGAGATTATAACCTCAAAAAATATTATTATGTTTGTTTAATGCGTAACAGTTAACAAAGTGCTTACATGTACATTAAGTGGTTGACATTCTCCATTTGATAAATAAAGTCAATGGACTATGTGCCATTATTTCTGTTTTATTGATGGCATAACCATGACTTATGGAAAGCTTTCATAAATATAATGAAAGGGCTGTGAATTCAACTCAACTTTCCAGAACCCAGTCCAGTGTACATTTTCTTATACCATGCTTATCTCCACAACACGCATGGTCTCAGCACCATCACATCATCTATGTTCTTAGATATATTTAAATGTATGTGATAGAAATTTAAAAGAATCCTTATGGTATTTCTCAGGGAAAAAAAGGTAAATCTAACATTTTGAAGAAGAGGCCATGTCTTCAGACGCGAATCCCTCAAGTGACACAGAAGATACTGGAAGAGTATGAAACTGCCCTAGCTTTTCTAGTGCTCACTTTTCCTGGGCCTAATTATACATGAAATATGCAAATCACAACTTTCTGAATGTACACAGATTCCACAAACAAACACAAGTGCATTTTCAAGAGCGACTTTAATTTTCCTTCTTTTCATCCTAATTGACAACATTCATAGAAGGAACACAGTTTGAGCAGTAAAAAAAGTCAGGAAAATTAAATACAGAAACAGTCTGAACTGTATAATATGTCTCCTCTTTCATTAAAAGAATGAAATATTGTCAGTGCCCTTTATAGTTTTAATTAAGTATGTCAGTATAATACTTAATTGAGAGAAATATGCAAATGATCGTTGCTTTATAAGGCCAAAGCTAAATAAACACGGCACACTGCAAGCACCCATCTCATTATATGTCTATGCAGAAGTCTTGTGCAGATTAAGTTATATTATGGGTGATTCTTTTTACCTCCAAGTCATTCCCAACATTTTCATGCTGAAGGATATGAATGAGAAATATTAGCCATTTTGCAATTTTCTTTCAATACCATCACGCAATACTCTTCTCGGAGTGAATTGATATGAGTGATTCCAGGGGCTGGCATATTCCAACTTTGTGAACTGGCTTCTATGGATGGTGACTACGAGGAATAGATAAGGTTGCTTTACCATCACTTCCTGAGTACCAATCTAAATACGATTGACTCAAGCTTGCAAAATCGAATGTACCACGTCTTTCTAGACACTAAGAATAAGAAGACACACAAGATACCGGAAGACTGAGAACTAGGATGAAACTTGTTAAACTACTCCTAAGGCTTACAGGGTCTAAACCTTCACAGTCAGGTGCATGTTGCAAACTCCAGTACCTGCCTCTACTGCTCCCTCTCCAATTCCCGGAAGTTCACCCAAGCCACACCACTGTCCCTTCAGTGTTCGTATTCCTCTGCCTTTACCCTGTGTACGTGCAGTGGTCTTTAACTAAGGATGCCCTGTTCCTTCTCTGCCTCTTGGCATTTTGCTAATCTTTTCCATTTAGTTTAAATGGCCTGACTTCTACAGTCTTCTCTGTTTCCCTCAGAGATAAATTGTGCCTCCTTCTTTCTGACTTCTTTAGCCCTATCTACTTATGGGTGGTATAACAGTTATTATAATACTTTGCCATTAATTTGCTTTGTAATGCCATCCTCAACCCCTCCACATCCACTTCAAAACTGGGATTTCTTTGCCACGCTGAACTTACTGTTATTCATCTTTTTATGGTCCAATCCCCCCGTCCCATGGGAATTTAATAGGCATTTAACAAATGTTAGCAATTTAAAGTTCCTTTATGTGACACCTTTATTGCTAAGTGTCTGAGACATATTATTGATAAAGATTATAGTCGGTATTGTTTTGGAGAAATATTCAAATATTCATTGGGCAATATATTCAACAGAATTAAAGTGATATTGTATGCATGCAAAGGACTAAAGAAATATGTTTTGACCTTGAATTTTTAAAAATCATTGATGATAATTTAAAACATTCCCAATCATTCTGCCCATACTTACCCAACTATTTCCTCATTATAGGAAAACATCCTGAGATGCGGTGTCCTATGTGAACCTGATGAAGGGGGTTCTATTTAACCTCTTATAAAGATAAATCCCTCTGTTAATAGTTAATGTGAGTCATTATTTTTTAATTATTTCTTTTTTCATGCTATTATATAATAGGAATACCTATTCCATTATTTTCAGGCTGAGAAAGAAATACTGATTTCTGCAACAGAACCAATGTCTTGAACCTAGTAGGAACTCTCTCATTGGTGCGTCTTGGCATATGAACTCCTTCAGCCTGACTTGCTTTCCCCTTACTGCTTCACCTGTGTAGCTCCATCTTGCCTATCAAGGCATGGTAACCATCACTCTTATACAAGTCTTCTTGGACTGTCCCCAGATACTTTAGAAATGCCCCTAATCTATGCCCCAATAATATGCTCTCCACTCCTTGTTTTCATTCATTTATTAATCTTTCCTTTCAACAAATATTTACTGAGAATGACTTTTATGTTTGGAACTGAGAGTACAATGGTGAGCGATAGAACCCCTGATGACTTTCCTGTTGGAGTTGAGTCTGGTTTAGGAATTCCTCTCACATAAAACATTTCAGACAGCATTAACTGTGTTTGTCTCCTCTGTTAGGATCTGAAATCTACTCTGGAACAGAAGCTTTATCTTTTATTGCATCCTGAGCACCTAGGGCTTGGGAAAGGGGATGCTTAGTAAATCTTTGACTGGATGGATACTCATTCTATGTTTATTTAATCTCATCCTCACTCCATCAACCAGTAAATATTTGGTAAATGCTTCAATTCTCAGGGATCCAGATAGAGTTAGAAATACATTTAATATACCTCTGCAATGCAATATTTTGGGTAAAACCAGAACTTACTAAATGTTCTTTATTTAGTTGAGGGCTGCTAAGAATTTGTCTGTCTACTGCAATACATAAAAATGAGAGTAATAACTGGAGAGGCTGTTATGTGGCACTGTTCGTGAGTTCTGGGTCTCTCCCATTGAATATTCAATCACAATTCAGCTCTGGTGATTCAGCACCAGAAAAGCCAGGCCTTCTGCTCAACGTTGGGGCATGGACATTAAGATGAACAATATTAGATCAGTAAGCATGTATGTAAGTGCTGCTTCCAGTAACTTGGTTCATGCTACTAATTCATAATTTCTCTCTTGTCCCGACAACTTATAATTAGATCAAAAGCCATTCACTTATCGAAGATGTTTCCCAATAAGTCCTTAAAGGGTAAGGGTGATACTATGCTTGTTTTGGAAGTGGAGGGGATGTCCATTCTAACGGTCAATGAGAATTCAACAAGCAGTGGTTGCATTCTTGCTGGCACATGCAATGAAAGCCTCCTGTAGGGAAAGCAATCTTTGCGGTCCATTAATCCATTTACTTCCAACTAGACACCAAGGACTTCACACCAAGGAGAAGAGGCGATACAGAGAGAAATACAGGACACCCAAAAAGCAATCCTTATAGAAATTAAGGTACAAAAGCTGATGCAATTATAAGTGCATGTGTTTTAATTTGCCAAGAAATTCATGAATTATAATCATCTCTTGCTTACCATCTATAGTCTATCTTCTTTTCAGAATAGCATCTTGGAATAATTTATACCTGACACTATGATTAACAAAAAGACTTTCCAGTTCTTAGGGGCCTAAAAATAAGTAATGTTGTATGACCTAAAGTAAGTCAAGGATGCATTTGCCACCATTTTATCTACAGAGGTATCTAACCTTAAACAGTCTCAGTAGACACATGACTGGTAGCAGACAATATGACCTTGTAGACCTTATTCCGATTCCCTAAACTTGTTACTCCTTGGTACCTTCACTTAAAAGCCTGGGAAAGATTAATATGCACAGCCTCATCTCTCTGCAGCCAGAGAGTGGTGACATATTTCTTTAATATTACGATTAACAGTATGTATTCTGAAAGCAAATTCTTGAGTTTAAGTCCTATCTCTCCCATTCATGAGCTACACAACTTTGGGCAAGGAATGACCTCAGTTCCTTTCTCTTTCTGTTGAATGGAGAACCAGAGTATCTACCTCATATAGTTATAGCAAGGTTGGTGTTTAAATGCATTATTATATAAAGCATGCTTACAATAGGTCCTAGCATGTAGTAAGTACCATATGTATGTAAGCTATACTTATTACTTTCATTGTTGTTGTTAATCCTGGCAAAGGGAATAGAATTGCAAACCTGCTGTGACATTAAGAAAGCTTTTTTTTTTTTTTTACTTTCCTAATAAAATCAAAAGTTGTAGCTGATATGATACTACCTCAAGTGAATCTAATGCCAGCAGTGAATCTAGAAATGATATTTGCAGCTGGAATAGATGGGATGGACATTATGGAGATATAAGTGTTGGGGGAAAGTTCAAAAGATTTGGAAAGAAGCCAAATCTGAATCCAAACCAACAGCCACCTACCTCCCATTAGATGTTTAAACTGCTGTCATCAAGTTTTATGCTGGCTGAAATCTTAAGCATTCTTCACTGATACACTGGTGGAACTGTTCTGACAGCTAAGTTCTTATTACCGCCAGGATTATGTAAAATATTCTCTGCTTATCAAAGTGATCAAAGAAATGGACCAGATATTATGAAGTGTTTTCAAACGTAACTCCCTAGATCTTTCTGGGTCAGAAGACACTGTCCCGGAGGGAGGGGAAAGATAGCAGAAGAGTAGGGGTCCTCAACTCAACTGGCCCCACAAACTTACCTAGATAACTTTCAAAACATCCTGAACATCTACGAATTCAACCTGAGATTTAGAGAGAAAACAGCTGGAATGTACAGAGAGAAAAGTTTTCACATCTAACAAACTATCATTTTTAAGTTTTTTTTTTCTTTTTGACTTTAATATTTCTACAATTACATGTCTTAGATATACTTTTCACTTCTGGATTCCCTTCAATCTATTCAATTTAATTTTAGGAGATATACGAGATATGGGTATTTGTTTTGTATTTTTTGTTGGTTTCTTTGTTTTCTCTGCCTCATTTTGTTCTACAATGGCGGAAGTTAATACCTTCTAAATATGGCCAGCGGCACCCAGAATCAGGTGGAACACCATCCTGGTTCACTCTGTGAGATTATATTCTCTCTTCCTTCGCATTCTGCCCCCCTCTTTTATCTTGTTTATGTTTTGATGGTCAATGTTGGGGCTTCTATACGCATTGCTGGTTTATATAAATTTGGGACTGAGCATCATCTAACATACAGAACTTAATGCACTCAGAACCAAGAGGATCACCTTCTAGGACCGCTCAGGTAGACTACATTCTCCCTCCACTACAACTTCTTCACCAACAACTCCATTTTTCCCTCTATCCTTTACTTCTTTTTTTTTCTTTTTCTTTTTTCTTTTTCTTCATTTTTGGTTTTTGGCTTTTTATTTTTACTACTTTGTTTTAAAATCTGATTTTCACTTTAGTGGTCCTTTTGTTTCATTTTGTTCTGTTCTTCTTTTTCTTTTATTTTCTGGTCTCTGACCTCTTCAGAATCATCTAGGATGTATTTTACTTAGGTCCTGGTTGATATTTTTCATTCAGCCCACTCATACAGCCACTCTGCAGTGGACAGAATGACTAGAAGGAAGAATTCACCACAAAGGAAAGAACTGGGAACCATACTCTCTGCCAGAGTTACAGATTTAGCATTTCAATATGATGTCAGAAATTCAGTTTAGAAGCACAATTATAAAGCTACCGGTGGCTCTGGAAAAAAGCATAAAGACTCTAGAGACTTTTATTACTGCAGAATTGAGACCTAATCGGGCTGAGATTAAAAATAGATTAAATGCGATGCAGTCCAAACTGGATTCTCTAACTGCTAGGGTTAAGGAGGTGGAAGAGACAGTGAGCACACAGAAGACAAGTTGATGGTAAGAAAGGAAGCTAAGAAAAGAGAGAGAGAGAGAGAGAGAGAGAGAGAGAAACGATAAAGATCTCGCGATGAAAGGCTTAGGTAAATAAACGATAGCTTGAGAAGGACGAATATACATCTAATTGGTATTCCAGAGGAAGAGAGAGAGAGAGAGAGAGACACGAAGTATGCTTGAGCAAATCATAGCTGATAACTACCCAAATCTAGGAAGAAAACAGGAATTCAGGTCCAACAGATAGAGAGGACCTCGAAAAAAATCAGTGAGAACCATTCAACACCTCAACATTTAATAGTGAAACTTGCAAATTCCAAAGATAAAGAGAAAATCCTTAAAGCAGCAAGAGGTAAGAGATCCCTAATTTATATGGGGAGAAATATCAGATTAACAGCAGACTCCCCACAGAGACCTGACAGGCCAGGAAGGGCTGGCAGGATATATTCAGGGTCCTAAATGAGAACATGCAGCCAAGAATACGCGATCCAGTAAGGATCTCATTCAGAATAGAAGGAGAGATAAAGAGCTTCCAGTATAGGCAGAAACTGAAAGAATAAGTGACCACCAAACCAGCTCTGCAAGAAATATTAAGGGGCACCCTGTAAAAGAAAGAGGAAGTCCAAAGAAATAATCCACAAAAACAAGGACTGCACAGGTAATACGATAACACTGAATTCATATTTCTCAATAGTCTACTCTCACCACTGCTGTTCAACACAGTACTAGATGTCCTAGCCTCAGCAATCAGGCAACAAAAAGAAATTAAAGACTTTCAAGTTTGCAAAGAAGAAGCCAAACTCTCCCTCTTCACAGAGGACATGAGACTGTATGTAGAAAACCCAAAAAACTCTACCCCAAGATTACTAGAACTCATACAGCAATTTGGCAGTGTGGCAGGATACAAAATCAATGTCCAGAAGTCAGTGGCATTTCTATACACTAACAATGAATCTGAAGAAGGAGAAATTAAGGAGTCAATCCCATTTACAGTTGCACCCCAAAGCATAAGATACCTAGGAATAAAACCTAACCAAGGAGGTAAAGGATCTATACCCTAAACTACAGAACACTTCTGAAAGAAATTGAGGAAGACATGAAGAGATGAAAAAGCATTCCATGCTCATGGATTGGAAGAATAAATATTGTGAAAATATCAATGTTACCCAGGGCAATTTATACATTTAATGCAATCCCTATCAAAATACCATGGACTTTTTTCAGAGAGTTGGAACAAATAATCTTAAGATTTGTGTGAAATCAGAAAAGACCCCAAATACCCAGGGGAATATTGAGAAAGAAAACCAGAGTCAGGGCATCCCAATGCCAGATTTCAGGTCATACTACAAAGCTGTGGTCATCAAGACAGTGTGGTCCTGGCACAAAAACAGACACATAGATCAATGGAACAGAATAGAGAACCGAGAAATGGGCCCTTAACTCTATCGCCAACTAATATTCGACAAAACAGGAAAGACTATCCCCTGGAAAAAGGACAGTCTCTTCAATAAATGGTGCTGGGAAAATTGGACAGCACGTGCAGAAGAATGAAACTAGACCATTCTCTTACAACAGACACAAAGATAAACTCAAAATGGATGAAAGATCTGAATGTGAGACAAGATTCCATCCAAATCCTAGAGGAGAACACAGGCAACACTGTTTTTGAACTCGGCCACAGCAACTTCTTGCAAGATACATCTATGAAGGCAAGAGAAACAAAAGCAAAAATGAATTATTGGGACTTAATCAGGATAAAAAGCGTCTGCAGAGCAAAGGAAACAGCCAACAAAACTAAAAGACAACCTACAGATGGGAGAAGAGATTTGCAAATGACGTATCAGCTAAAGGGCTAGTGTCCAAGATCTATAAAGAACTTATTAAACTCAACAGCAAAGAAACAAACAATCCAATCATGAAATGGGCAGAAGACATGAACAGAAATCTCACAGAGGAAGACCTAGACATGCCCAACCCGCACATGAGAAAATGCTCCGCATCACTGGCCATCAGGGAAATACAAATCAAATCCACCATGAGATCCCACCTCACACCAGTGAGAATGGGGAAAATTAACAGGACAGGAAACAATACATGTTGGAGAGGATGTGGAGCAAGGGGAAACCTCCTGCACTGTTGGTGGGGATGTGACCTGGTGCCTCCACTCTGGAAAACTGTGTGGAGGTTCCTCAAAGAGTTAAAAATAAAGCTGCCCTACGACCCAGCAATTGCACTGCTGGGGATTTACCCCAAAGATACAGATGCAGGGAAACGCCAGGACACCTGCACCCCAATGTTTCTAGCAGCAACGTCCACAATAGCCACACTGTGGAAGGAGCCTCGGTGTCCATCAACAAATGATGGATAAAGAAAATGTGGTCTATGTATACAGTGGAATATTCCTCAGCCATTAGAAATGACCAATACCCACCATTTGCTCCAATGTAGATGGAACTGGAGGGTATTATGCTGAGTGAAGTTAATCAGAGAAGGACAATCATCATATGGTTCCACTCATACGGGGAATATAAGAATTAGTGAAAGGGGTTATAAGGGAAAGGAGGGAAACTGAGTGGGAAAAATTAGGGAGTGAGACAAACCACAGAGACTCCTAACTCTGGGAAATGAACAAGGGGTGGTAGAAAGGGAGGTGGGCGGGGGGTGGGGGTGACTGGGTGACGGGCACTGAGGGGGGCACTTGATGGGTGTTATGCTATGTGTCGGCAAATCGAGCTTCAATAAAAACAAATAAAAAAAAAAGTAGACTCTGTCCCATAGGTAACGGTATGTATTAGTGCTCAGTTTACCTATGACATTATGTTAATTTCCACATCGTGATATTGAGAGAACAACTTTATTTTGAAACCACTGAAGACCTGGCAGCTTTAGAGACAGATCTTCTTCATATGGACTATTTTTTGTGAGCTATGACATTTAAATTTCGCTGTGGCTATGTATATGTCTGGTCCTTGTGCTAGCCAGCCTTCAGGATGGCCCCACTCATGTCTGCCTCTCAGGGTTCACGTCTTCATATAGTTTCCTCCCACGTGGTACCAGAATTGGACTCTGTGACCAATATCATGTGTGCGACAAGATTTACAAATAACTGCAATTTCTGTCTTGGACTTTCTCTTGCTAGCCAGCTCTCTCAGATCCCTCAGTCTGGACGCAGCAGGTGGTCATGTCAAGAGAACACTCAGGTTCCCTAGGCAGAGGCCCACATGGCAAGGGACAGAAGTCTCTGGGCAAAAGCCAGTGAGGAAGTGAGACTTGACAGCAATCACATGAATGAGCTCAGCAGTGTAATTCGTTAGCCTCTGTTATGCCCTGAGATGACCGTGTTGCAGCCAACAGCTCACCTGAAATCCCCTGAGAGCTTCTAGACCAAACCACCCAGCTAAACCACTCCTACATTCTGACCCTCATTATGGCCGCATGAGAGGTAAGTGATTATTGGTTGTTTTAAGCTACTTCTTAGGGTTTTGTTCTGATTTTGTTTGTTTGTTTGTTTTACTACTACATGGATAGCATTTGCTAGAATAAAAAGTTTAAAGAAATCAATCTTAAATAATATGTCACAAGAATGTGTCCAAGGTCTATAATACCCCAGGTGTGTTCTGTGAAATCTAAGTAATACTTTGCTCTGGAAAAGAGGTATGGGTGTGTATATAAATACACATATACATCTTGATAAGTGTGCGTTCACTCATAAATGTGCATGTACATGCAATACAGTAGTCCATGGAACTTGAGCAACAAATACTTCAACACTTTATAGGAAGAAAGAGAGGCCATGTAACTGGAGATAGACAGATGGCATGACCCAGTGAGTCTCCAATGATATTACAAAGAGGTATTAAGAATTTTTCTTTTCCTAACTTTAATTCCAGAAGAGATCAATCAATCTGGCCTCTTCGAGATGTTAGAAAATAAAATATACAATGGATGTACACAGAACCCGTTAGTGCATTTTCAGCACCCTATAGGTGTGTGTCTCCTTCTTTAAAAAAAAAAACAAAAAAAAAAAAAAACAAGAAAAACAAACCAAACAAATCTGAATTATAATTAATAAGGAAAAAAGCTACTTTCCTTATATTTATATAAGCACATCATTGCTTAACCAATGAAAAGAATATCTACTCTATTAAAAAGATACCTTTACAATCACGCATTATATATACTCTGCAGCCATACTATCAAGGCGATTTCCTTTCATTCATCTATATTGAATGCTAGGGACCTACTCAAGTAAAACATAGTTGTAGTTTAATCTAACAGTGATGAATTACTGGAGTGAATTCATGCAAACAGGGAAATTGAAATTAAATTCATCACACCAAGGAAAACACTTCCTACCCATGTAAATTAGCAGCTTTTCCGCTAAAATCAATTTGTTTTGGTAAATTATGCAAAAATCCTCAAAGGGCTTAGGTAAGTAATTTATTATACTCCTGGCTGTTTCATAATGTTAGGAAATAAAATGTATTCACACAATATTAGATGGCATAAGCTGAGAGCTTTAGTGACAATTTTTGTTTATTACAATTAATCTAACTCGACTGCACTGTCAGAGCACCCACGTTATATGGGATATATAATTTTTGTGCCGGTGCTTAGAAGATGCTGCATTAAAAAAAGATCTCTCTCTCTTTTTTTTTTTTTTTTTTAGAGGACTGATTATTTCCTGAAACACTTTATGGCAAAGGTCAGTAACTTCAATGAAAAGTGCCTTGAGTGCTGTACATGCGGTAGTTCTGAGATAGAAAGTCCCCTTCCTAATCCAGCGCAAGAATACAGTTTCGTATGATGCTGTTGTGGAATTTTTGGTGGAATGTAAAGAGAATATGTTTGTTTCGTAGAAGATGTTCAAGTATCACCAAATCTAACATGCGCCCGTAGTGACACGCAACATCCAAGAACTCTCTTTCCGTAGAGAGGGAGAAGTGTTTGTTATCTTTAACAATCTTTGGCCTTTTTTCCAATAGTTCAGGTCACCCAAATCATTCCAATTCACATATATTTTCTACCCTCTAACCTACTATATATGAGATCAGTTTTGGAAACATAATTTCTTATCTAAACCACTGATATAGTCCATCTAATGGTCTCCTCTCTCTCATTTTATTCCCCCAAATCCCTTTCTCACTGGATACCTAAGGGAAATAAGTCAAAGAAAGGCAGATACCATTTGATTTCCCTTGTATGTGGAATCTAAAAAAACAGAAAAAAAAAAAAAACAAATAAAAAACCAACAAAACTAAACAGAAACAGAGTAAATACAGAAAACAAACTGGTGGTTGCCAGAGGGGAAGGGGGTGGGAGCTTAAGCAAGATAGGTGAAGGAGATTAAGAGGTACAGACCTCCAGTTATAAAGTCAATAAGTCACGAGGATGAAAAGTATAGCATAGGGAATATAGTCAGTAATTTTGTGATGACCTGTGTGGTGATGGATGGTAGACTTATCATGGTGAGCATTTCAGAATGCATATAATTGTCGAATTGTTATGTTGTACACCTGAAACTAGTATAACGTTGTATGACAAAATTTTTTTTAAATGAGAAGAAAACTTTAAAATAATCGGAAGTGGTATAGCACTCCACTGCATGAGATCATTTAGTGGTTTATTCTGACCACAGTGTGAATACTCACCTCCCAGGCTCTCCCATCAGTCCTATTACATGGTTACATTAAGCCACTTGCCAAGTCCTAATCTTTCCTCTACATCCCTGTCACGACAAATTCCTTGCCTATTCTAAAACATATCATTATTTTTTTTTTTCAAAATGCATCATTGGTGCAACCTCATTCACTGAAACGTGCTCTTCTGTTCACATGGTACCTCTCTTTTTAGATCAACAAAACTAAGAAAATTTACTCTGTCTTAATATTGTTAAGGCATCTAAAATTATAAACATTTGTTTGTTTTTCGGTTCTTTCTCCCTAATATGTAGCCTCCACGAAGCTCAGCCTAGACATGTCCGGCTCACCAGTAATTCTATGCGTGTGCTTATGCTTGTATGCACACACATGCATTTCAAATAATATAAACTCTTTTATACTAGCTGCTTATCTCCTCATGTGGGCTTCTGATGTGCTTTGCTTTTTCATCACAAACCTTGGAACCTCCACAAGCCTTGTGGAAACCTTTGAGGTTTCCACACTTTATCACATCTGATTATTTGCTCTCTTGCCCGCATAATTTAAGAACCGAAAATCTACTTATTATTTATCTCTCAGAGAGATTACATATCATATCATCATGAATATATAATGAAAAAGTGCTGCACATCTTGAAAGTTACCTCGGGAACCATATTAGCTTATAAACAGATGAGAATCATTTGACTAATATTATCAGCGCTTTTGATAATAAATGAAGTATAATATATTTCTGTGTACATTTGAGGAATCAAGTAGGTTTAGAAACAAATGGCTGCTTTGAATGGCCCAGTGGTTTCAAATTTCCTTGGCGTCCATCCTCTCTATGATCCTTATAAAGATACAGGGATTGAGTGAGGCCAAGAGTCCTTTACCCCTACCCTACGCAAAATCAGGGATATGAGCCTAAGTGAAAAGCTCAACCCACGGCTAAATTAAGAGGTTCTTTTATTTCAAGGAACGTGTTGCTACATTGTCATGTAACACAAATACCTATCTCCTGTTAATTGGAGTAAGTGAAACATATATCTAATTGTTTATACGGTATTGATATTATGCGTAGGATGAATAATATTATATTTATTATGTACCAGTGGGTTGTATACTTAACAAGATTGAAATGTTACTGTGACGAAGCTTCACATTCAAGGAATTTGGATTCAAAGTCCAGCACTCAATGATTTTATTGTTGATTTTGATGGGGGGTTTTGTTGTTGATTTGTTTGTATGTGTTTTATGGTTGAATTTCCGAAGTAGTTAATAATTTTCTTCTTTGCCATGTATTTGCTACTATGGTTATTTTAAGAATGTTTACAATCTAAACATTCTTTCTTTTAGAATCAGTACTTCAGAAATATTAAATATAATAACATATATTCAGCGAAGGAATTTATTTTCAAAAACGGTTTTGAAATTGATTATTCCATATAAAATTTCATTTTAAATATTTAAAGAAATATTAATTTCAATTTTGAGGTGTATTTTATTTTATTATTATTTTTTTAAGATTTTATTTATTTATTCATGACAGACACACAGAGAGAGAGAGAGAGGCAGAGACACAGGCAAAGGGAGAAGCAGGCTCCATGCAGGGAGCCCAAAGTGGGACTCGATCCCAGACCAAGGATTACACCCTGAGCCAAAGGCAGATGCTCAACCACTAAGCCACCCAGGCATCCCATGTATTTTAAAATAATATCATTTTCAGGCTTCACACTTTGTGAAGTTCATTGAGAATAAGTAATGCGTCTGAAGTGTGTAATGAGAAAATAAAAGCCCTGGTATTACCCAAAAGACTATGATACTGAGAGTTAAGTTCTATTAAGTGGTATGGGAACTTTTCTAAAAACCAAACCTATGGTTTTATTCCACACTTCTGGCTTTCTCAGCTTCTCTCATTAATCTTGCAGTAAATGATGCTAATATAGGAGTTGCGGGGTGCATCGGAGTCTGCTTATTCTCTGTTTGTGGTCTCCAGTGGGTGTGAGGTTGTAGCAATTAAGGCAGTGTGTATGCTGTTCTGAGGCACCACAAAGATAGATTAATTAGGTTGCAAATGGTCCCAATGACATTGCCAACAGAGACTTTGATGGGCTTGGTCCAAGGTGATTGAGTCTGAGAATATTGATGGATAGAGGATCTCAAAAGAAGAGAATTGGCTATGGGAAGTAAATGGGGAGCATGTGGTGCCTGGTACAATGAACAAGCCATGGCCATCATTGCCAGAGACTAAAAATGAATCCATCCTTTGAAAGCACTATTTACCAAAACTAATATAAGATAAAAGGGATAACATCAGCACCAAAGATTTTGAATTTCAACTTCTAATCTTCACAAAGAAAACTCCAGTCCCAAATTAAATTTATACTCTATCAATGGAACCAATAGTACTTACTAATCTTACCCAAACATTTTCCTAATATAGAGAAAGAGGATGAAATTTATTACACATATTTTGATAACTCACTGATGAATTTTACCAAACATTTAAGGAAGAAAGAGAATGAAGGGCTTTCCAGTCAACAGGTGTAGAAAAGACATTTGAAAAATATTCAACAATCACAGCAAAGCTTTCAGTACTCAGGGAATAGAACATAATGGACTGGAATATAGAGAAACCTCATTAAATGTATAGAGGGGAACTATGAGTGTGACCAGCATCATAGTTAATGGTGATTTTTTTTTTATCACTTTGCTTTTACTAGCAGGAGAAAGTGCCATCCAACAGGGCAATCAATAGTCATATGTGGCTACTGAGTATTTAAAATGTGGCCACCTCAGGGTGCCTACGTAACTCAGTTTGGTTAAGGGTCCAACTCTTCATTTCATCTCAGGTCATGATCTCAGGGTTGTGAGATCAAGCCCTGTGTCAGGCTCCACACTGGCCATGGAGCCTGCTTAAAATTCTCTCTCTCTCCCTCTGTCCCTCACTCCCCGCCACTGGTTGTGCACACTTTCTCTCTCTAAAATCAACTAATTTTTTTTTTTTTTTAATGTGGCTAGCTCAAACCAAGATATACTATCAGTGTAAAATACCCAGTGGATCTCAATATCGTATTTGGAAAAGGAAATGTAAAATATTTCATTAATGATTTATCTTTACTTAAAGTAGAAAAAATCATATTTTGATATATTTTGTTCATCAAATTCGCTGTTAAATGTCATCTTTTTACTTGTTTAATGTGGCTACTATAAACAAGAAATTGAAATTACGTATATGATCCACATTATTGTCTCACATATTTCTTTTGGACAGCACTGTTCTAAGATTCACTAGTCCATCTAATCTGATGAAGCTCTGAAATGAGATATGAACCAAAGGCATTCTCAATATTGAAACATAAAGATGTAATCTTATGTGATTTCTCTTTTTTCTTATATTGTAACTGGCACAGGTTGGATCCTACATTTATAAACAGTTACAAAAGTCTATGGACCACTCTTTAACTAAAGTATAAAATTTCCTTCAAAATTATTTTAAGGCCAAAACTTTCTCTCTAGCACTACCTTTTATGTAATGACCTTTAGCATTTTGTGACCTCACAGAGGGGTTCTCTTTTTTCCTCACACTTCTTTTCTACCTGCCTACTTTTGTTCCAACTATTTGGTTTATCTGAAATATCTTTTCCCCTTTTATTTATTTATTTTTAGTACTTCTTCAAACACCAGCTTGACCCATCTGTCAGAACTGAACACTCACACTTCTGATCCTACCTGTCCTATTCCCAATTTTGAACCCATCTTTCTAAAACAGGCCTCATTTTCTCTTTATTTCAATATTACAGTGAGGTGTCGTATATCTGATCCTGTGCTAAGGGACTCTGTGATCACTAGGACCATGAGATTTCCTGCTTGCCTCATCCGTAGCTCCTACCCTGGTTTGCACATGGTAGCTGTTCAGGGCTTGTTTGCAAAATTCCTTTTCACTTTTATGTGCATGTGTATGTATTTATTAATTTATAAGAGCAATTTGTGAAGATGTGATATATTCTTGGGTTTATTTAGAGTGCCTCTTTGGATCTGGAGTCGCCTCATTAGCAATCCACCAGGGTACTAATTGCATGTGACACCATAGATGTATTGTGTCCTATTTTCTAAATCCCTGGATGGAAATAGAGACAAGGGTTGAATCTAAAACAAACACAGAATATATAGACCTCTCCTTCCTGCGCTACGACCACTATTCAGAGCAGGTGGAAAATTTTCTTACCTCAAAAAAAATATTTCTGCCATTGCCTTTGAGAATCCACCAGATGGGATCTTTTTCCTCTGCAGCTTAAAGCTTTTGTTCTTAATCTAAGAAGTACCCCCTGATTCCTACTTGAATGCTGTTAGCTAAACATACCTTTTGAAGAACAAATTCTGATAAGAAATAAAGGTTGGACAACTGAGTGGAGAGATGTGATCACAGAAGACAAGTAGCTGCTAAGTTTGCCTAGTGTCCTCTGTGGGGCTCTTAATTACCCGGTCCCCACAAGTACCACATCCTTGAGGACTCACTCCACCCACAGCCCCCTTCTCAAATATCTTCCCACAGCAGACATTGCTTATTTTAAATAGATGTCTTCTGCATGTGCAAAATATAATCAGGTGATGTTTCATAAAGACTTGAAAACCCGATTGAGATAAAGTACAGAATCACTTGGGCAAACTATACTCCCATCTCCACCCTCTCAGTGTCAACTTTATTGTCAAACAATTTAAGAATTAACACTCCAGTCTGTTCATGCCACAGATGGTGTAGCTCTCCTATAAAAGTATTGTTTTTGTGGTATCAATCCATACTTAGCCAGGGTTTTAATTGTGAACAAGTTACCTAAACACCTATCCCAGTCTTTTTTCCACCACCCGAAGACCTGGAAGTTTCTTCTTTTTCACATTTGTGTGGACAAAGTTCTTCAATCATTTCATACCCTAGCTCTCCTCCTTCCCATTCTTTCTCTGATTCCCTAATCCTCTCTGCTTCCTGCAATCACAATTCAAAACTAGTCTTACATTGTAAGTGACCAATATCAGTGGAACTGCCTCTTTGTTCAGTGACACGTTGCTCTGTCATTCAACGTAAATGGACATGAGCCTAAATGAAGAGTCGCTGGTGATTTTTCAGAGGCAAAGAGGAGTGAGATTGAATTGAAGTGCTCTGTGGCAAGACAAAGTCCCCTAACCAATTTATTTTTCAATGGACTTATGAAATATATTTGAGGGAGAAAACACTGTGTTAAACAGTTATGTTATTTAAAAGATTTCTACAGCCTTTAGTATGTTAATGAAAACTGTGAACATCCCTGTTAAGGATATGGTTTACCACTTTTCCATCTTTGACTATAAACATTTTTATAAACACATGAGTGCAAGCATGTAAATGTACACACAACAAATTTGTGACTATCCAATGACTACTGCCAGTGCTCCATGGAACACAGTTTGGGAAATGCTGTTTTAGAGAAAGGAAAGAGAAAGTCCCTTTTCAGCTCATAAGAAAGCTATTGTTTAATAAGACAGATGAAAAATACTCCAAGAATATATCATCAAAGATTGAGTGTCATCACAATAAGTATGGGCATTGACGGGTCTTCAAGAATTTGAAGTGTTTCTACATTGAAAATAAGAGAAAAGATGGGAGCCCCAAAGGCATGGAGGCGGGGGACAGATAAAGGGAGATTACAGGATATAATAAGAAAATGGCCAGAAGTTCAGTTCACAGAAGGGGTTCTCAACTGTGGACGGCTGAGCTCTCCTCTTGCCAAGGCGTACAGCAAATGCCAATGGTGCATTTGGTTGTCACGCTGGAGATGAGGATGAACATATCATTGGCATCCAGTGGGAAGCACCTTGGGAAGCTGCCAAACATCCTACAGTGCACCGGACAGCCTGCTCTTGCTGCGCTGCTACCACCACCACAAGAACTTATCTCTCCCCAAATGTCACTAATGCCACCCTTAAGACACCTTGCACTAGAGTACAACGTGCGCGAAAGCCATGTCAGCCTCAAGAATATGGCCAAGGTCCTATGAAACATTTACAAGTCCAAAATACAACATGTCTTTCAGTTCGCAAAGGGAACCAGGACATTTTTTCCTGTAGGCAGAATATTGAGACTTAAGTCTAAACTACCTAACTTATACACGAGTGGAAGCAGGGGTAGACGGAGAGAGAAAATAAAATAGTGGGGATACAATTCAGGTGAGTCGTAGTGAGTTGCAAGTATGAAAGATAGCAATCATCAACCATCTTACCACCCTCATCAAACCATAAGGAGTATCTGGGTGTAGAGCTTCCCAGAATTATAAAAGTAACATATGACACTATGTCACTTATTGTCATGTTATAGTGTTTATGATGAATTTAATTTATATAAGGCGCTGCGCTACTTGTGCTAGTTTTAAACCTTGATAAATACTTGTATGATTAATTAAAAAGTGAGATATATATATATACATATCTCGAAATGCTCCCTCTATGAGTATATGTCTCCTTACCCAGTTGCCTTTACTCAGTAGGTTGGCATCAGACATCAGAGGCCTCCATAGTTCAGGAGGGGCCTCCGTATTTCCTCTTGACTGTCTCTTGGCTTGCAATTCTCTCCTTCCTGGGAAGATACTAACTTTGTGTCCTTGGTTTGGCCAGAGGAGGAACTGCATGATAGCACCCTGCCCACAAGATGGCAGTGGCCAGACGGTGTTTTGATGATAGAGGTTATTGGTGCCTGGGTTTAAAAAAAAAAAAAAAAAAAAAAAAAAACTTGTTTGGTAATTCAATTTGTGTCTGTCTATCAGAAGAGGATAAGGGGATTTCAGAGGCAGACGGCAAGGGGGAAAGAGCATTAGTGGTACAATTTCTTTATAAGAAAGAAAAAAAAGAGCTGTTTCTCTGTGTGCCACAAACCTGCTCATCTTTTTTCTCAAAGTGAAAATATTTTCACATAATTGCAGCACAATATTTAATAGCTGCGAGTCTCTTAGCAAAGCCTTGTCCGTACAGGGCGATCCCCATCACTCTCTTCCCATGTATAAATATTTGAAAGTGGGATTTTTATTTGTGTTTTTGTTTTCCACTTTGCTGGCAAAGTGTTCCAATTTAATTTAAAATTTTATATACCATGGAGGCATTATTTTGCTGCAAAACAATAAATATTTTTATTCATCTCTAGTAGCAGGTAAGTGGTGATAACTATTTGGCCAACATATGGATAACTATTGACCTCAAAATTCTCTTCTTTTATTGGAGTCGTATGATATATCCCATTTCCTTAGATAAATACCTTGCCTCTGTGTCAGCCATCTATACCGCCAGCCTCATTTAGTCTGAAAGGAATCTAAACTGGGCTCTGTCCTTATCCCCAAATTTGCTGACAGATTGTTTTGTTATCTGGAAAAAATATCCAAGAAATATAATTTTTTATATAAGAAACTATATAGTGCAGTGCCTTACACAAACGTGAGTAGCACATGATAAAGTGTGAACTATTTTTTATAGAATAGATGAATGAAAAGAGAAAGCAATTGTTATGGTGAAGTGGTCACCGTAAATAAAGGATCAAATCAATGTATACAGAAAATCAGAACTCTTTTAAGTTCATAATGGATATAAATAAAACTCTGCATTATTGAAAGTGTGGAGATTTATACAGCTACGCTATTGCCTCCCCAAAACATGTTCTCAGGACAGATGACTTTGTTGGGAAATAAAACACTATTTTGTTGCTTTTGTGTTTTATAAATATACTTTGGATTTCCTGTTTTGAGATAGGGTACTTTATTCCCTTAGTATGCTTGCTTTCTTTTCTATTTTTTTCTTTCTTTCTTTCTTTCTTTCTCTTTCTTTCTTTCTTTCTTTCTTTCTTTCTTTCTTTCTTTCTTTTTCTTTCTTTCTTTCTTTCTTTCTTTCTTTCTTTCTTTCTTTCTTTCTTTCCTTTTCTTCTTTTTTCTTTCTCTTTCTTTCTTTCTTTCTTTCTCTTTTTTTCTTTTTCTTTCTTTCTTTCTTTCTTTCTTTCTTTCTTTCTTTCTTCTTTTTTCTTTCTCTTTCTTTCTTTCTTTCTTTCTTTCTTCTTTCTTTCTTTCTTTCTTTCTCTTTCTTTCTTTCTTTCTTTCTTTCTTTCTTTCTTTCTTCTTTCTTTCTTTCTTTCTTTCTTTCTTTCTTTCTTTCCTTTTCTTCTTTTTTCTTTCTCTTTCTTTCTTTCTTTCTTTCTTTCTTTCTTTCTCTTTCTTTCTTTCTTTTTCTTTCTTCTTTTTTCTTTCTCTTTCTTTCTTTCTCTTTCTTTCTTTCCTTTTCTTCTTTTTTCTTTCTCTTTCTTTCTTTCTTTCTTTTTCTTTCTTTCTTTCTTTCTTTCTTTCTTTCTTCTTTTTTCTTTCTCTTTCTTTCTTTCTTTCTTTCTTTCTTTCTCTTTCTTTCTTTCTTTCTTTCTTTTTCTTTCTTTCTTTCTTTCTTTCTTTCTTTCTTTCTTTCTTTCTTCTTTTTTCTTTCTCTTTCTTTCTTTCTTTCTTTCTCTCTCTCTCTTTCTTTCTTTCTTTCTTCTTTCTTTCTTTCTTTCTTTCTTTCTTTCTTTCTTTCTTCTTTCTTTCTTTCTTTCTTTCTTTCTTTCTTTCTTTCTTTCTTTCTTTCTTTCTTTCTTTCTTCTTTCTTTCCTCCTGTCTTTTCTTTTTTTCTCTTCTTTCTATTTCTCTCCGCCTGGTCCCTACCTTCTGTGTGTGTGTGTATGTGTGTATGTGTGTTTGGAGAGGATAGGATCCCATACTGTCGCTCAAGCCTCTGGGACAGCATGAACAAAGTCTTTAAAACTATATGCAGCTTGCTTTCTTGCCCACAAGATGAAATAATAGTAAGAGTTTGGAGCTATGAAGGAATGAAGAAATAATGTAAATTGAGATTGGAAGAGCAGAAGCTAACTAACTCGCTAAATAAATGCTTAATAAATAATAGTGGAGGGATCCCTGGGTGGCGCAGTGGTTTGGCGCCTGCCTTTGGCCTGGGGCGTGATCCTGGAGACCCAGGATCGAATCCCACGTCGGGCTCCCGGTGCATGGAGCCTGCTTCTCCCTCTGCCTGTGTCTCTGCCTCTCTGTCTCTCTCTGTGTGGCTATCATGAATAAATAAATAAAATCTAAAAAAAAAAAAAAATAATAATAGTGGAGGCACACTAATCCACAAGCACAGTAGGTATAAAGCCTGCTATGCGTTTAAAGGCACAGCAAAGTGCAAGAGAGGCCAAGCATCTCCGCTCCAAAGGAAAGGCAAGTACCCCGCTAAATGTGAGATTGTCCCCTTCCTTAAGATGAGCTCAGCCTGTACGTCCTTGTGAGGAACGTTAACTTGAATAAACTCAATAATTAGAGTAACTGGCAAGGCTGCAGTTCAATTTGGTGGGAGGTTTGAAAGGAAAAGAGATATAAGGTGGGGTGAGGCCCCCATTGCCCTCGTTGACCCTGCTTCCTGCAATCTGAGACCTCAGCCCTGCACCTCCAGCCAAAGCTGCCAACTCTCTGAGCACCATTCACCGTGCAGATTGGCTCCCAGGGGAATAAAGGGGGAAAGGATTCAGGGAGTCTGATCTTTCCTTGGAGAGTGGTTGGGGGAAAGTGAGGACGTACACGTCTTTTCAAAATTAACAAGACGTATTTCAATTGTTTATTTGTGTATGAGGAAGATAGCCTCGGAGTCTGGACAACCAGCAAAGGTGAAAACAGAGAAGAGAAGGGGTAAAAGGGGGAGGGAAGATAAAATTGACACAAAGAAAAGTAAAGAGAACCTGCAGATGATGTGGAAATGGTCAATATTGTAAACTGATTGGCTGCAGCCACAGGCAGCCCTGAGAAGGCTGGCTCAGGCTCTCCGAGTAAAAAACTGTCATTATTAATGCCTTCTCCAAAAAGCTTTGAGAATGCAATTGTGATGTATATTTAGGTACATGACTCTGTGTCTTGTCTGACACTGCCCTTCCCTGAATACCTCCACGTTACCTAAGCCATCATTTTGTTTCAGGATTTGGGGACTAATTTACTGGAGTTCCTCCTCTTATAAGGACATCTGCCGGGGACCCTCCTTCTCATGGGGGCCCATTTCATTAAATGTCTTCGGTTGAGCCTGCAGAAAATAGCCAACTTAGCTGGAGACATGACTTCTCATTCTCTGTGTTTGCATATTCCCTGGAATTTCTCGAACTCAACTATAAAGCAATTTGCATATATCTGATTCATCTACTGGGCTACCTTTGGAAACTCTGGAAGCCAAAGGGAAGTCACTGGAGGACATCAACCACACCTCATTTTGTTACAGGTTCCTCATGAGAGACACATCCACTTACCCAGGGAGTTAAATGTAAAGTAGAAGTCGCCAACCTTAAAGAGTGCAGTGTGGGTCATAGCCCAGCTGAGAGCAGCAGAAAGACCAAGACAGAAGATGAGGCCCTGGTAGGCTTGCAGGTGCAAGAAATGAAGACCAGACCCTGTGCTTCTCCCTGTATGTTAATGCACAGATTCTTGAAGTGTGGGGCATTTACCACTGTATTAAGAAAGATGATTTTTATATTGTGAGAGGCTAGGCATTGTTTTAAGTGTGCCCTTTACGCTTTTCTATCAGTCCATCCATCAGAGTAGAGGTCTTGGGGGTGTCTGGGTCGGTCAGTTGGTTAACTGCCTTCAGCTCGGGTCATGCAGGGTCCTGGGATCGAGCCCCACATTGGGCTCCCTGCTTGACAGAATCTGCTGCTCCCTCTCCCTCTGCCTGCGACTGGCCCTGCTTGTGTGCTTGCTCTCTCTCTCTCTGTCAAATAAATAAATAAATAAATAAATAAATAAATAAATAAATAACAAATAAAATCTTAAAAAAAAAGAAAAGAGGTCTTGGTGGTCACCTGACTATCTTAAACATCTCCCGTATATGCACCATCTAGAAGCCTAGTAAAGAAATAACAAGCTCTAAGCTCAAAATCTCAGACAAGCAATGGCATCTACCTTCTATTTAATAATATTGGTTATATCATATTTATTTCATTTTTATTTTATTTATTTATTTTGAGAAGTGAGGGGAGGACAGAGGGAAAAAGAGAGAGAAAAATCTTAAGCAGGCTCTATGCCCCACATGGGAGCCCCACAGGGCTTGATCTCAAAACCCTGAGATCATGACCTGAGTCAAAATAGAGTTAGATGCTCAACCTGAGCCACTGAGGTGCCTGATAGTTTATTTTTAAATAGGGGTTAATTGTTGATCATTTGTCACAGTAATATAAAAATGGATTTTTGAGTTGCTTAAGTTAGATATCAGCCAATATGAGGAAAACATTAAATAATTAACAGTACAGATAGCACATGAATCTGGTAGGTTTATGAACAACTGAATATTGATTCTGATGCTGGGTCAGGGAAGCTATTCTCTGTACTGACTTTGTATTAGAATCCCATAGGGAACTTTAAATATACAGTTGTTAGAATAACATCCCAGACCATTTAAATTACAATCTCCAGGGGCTGGAGCCTGGGCATTGATTTTTTTTTTAAGCCTTTCAAGTGTTTTTAATGTGCAGACAGTGTTGAAAGCCACTGGTGGAGGATACAGATTCTAAGGAATGAGGATATATGCTCTGTGCTCCCTAGCCCAGCACAGATACACAGATAGCCAGAAATAGATGCCATGGAATAGTCACGTAAATGTTTTCATTTAAATAAAAAGCTTTCTTTTAAAAGAAAAACAAAATGTAATTCAAAATAAACTATTCTCCCTCACACTGAAGATTCAAACGCCTGGGCTTCTTTACACATTCTACTGGGACTAAACTCAGGTTCAGCCATTACCTCAGTCCGTCACCTTGGGCAAGCCACTTGACTTCGCTGTGCACCAATTTCCATTTTTATAAAATAAAGGGAAAAATGGTGTTTGACATGGATGATCCCTGAAGACCCTTCCAGCTTGAAATCTTTATGGTTCTTTATTTTAAATGGAAATGACCAGACAATTAGTATTTCCTCCTTGCATCTGCATTAATGATGTTAACTAGAGATAGAATCATAGATGTGGTATATGAGGTTTTACTTTACTTTTTTTTATGTAGATAGATTTTGAAAACTAATTTTTTTTCCCTCTCCCTGAGCTGACAGTTCAGCCAGCCAGCAACCTTTTAAAAGCCTTACTCAGAGCAAGGAAAGCAGCCTGAGTATGCACGGAGAAGACATGTTTGACCTAGTAATGAGAACTGTGTAAAATCACATTGATTTTCTTTTTTGACCTCCCTTTCCATTTAACCATTTGTCAATACTGGGGAAAGAAAGCTGTAGCATGTAATTTTTCAGCAACGGGAGAAAAGACAACTTTTCTAGGAAAAGGAAGTTGGAATACGATTTTGACATGGCCTCAGAGCTTTAAGTGGAGTGACTTTTTCTAAGGTTTACGCTGAATCTAAATTTGTGGCATCAGACAATTATTTCGCATTCAGGTCTTCCTGAATAAATGTTTGACTGGTCCTACTCCTCTTCTGCCTCCAGGTCCAGCCTAAACTCTATTCTCTTTTTTTCTTTTACCTAATCCCAAAATGTCTTTCAAAACAGTTTAGGATTTACTTCTGTAAAGTCTGCTATAATATTTCCAAAAACATCTTCACCCCCTTGACAGGATTCAGTGCCTTATCATCAATGTTTAGCACATGTATCTACCAAAACCGTAGTACCTACATCAATGTCTCATGATTATTCGGTTTATTTGCCCCACTTCTGAGATTGCAAGGTCTTCAAGGTCATGGGCATGTTGGATTCACTTCCTCCTGCAGGGGCTGACACAGGTTTGGGAAATGGCAAAGAACATTTAGTGCTTACAAAGTATATTACTCCAAGATGAAAACATCCTTAAACAATCTGAGCTCAAAAGAGATTTTATTTATAGAATTAAAAGAATATGACTACATGATCATTCAATGATAATTTCTTCTCAATTCCATATTCAATTCCTAAAGGTGAGATTTGCAGTCTCTAAACCCAGAATT
Organism: Canis aureus; assembly: GCF_053574225.1. Taxonomy (NCBI): domain Eukaryota; kingdom Metazoa; phylum Chordata; class Mammalia; order Carnivora; family Canidae; genus Canis; species Canis aureus. The sequence goes on from NC_135613.1 coordinate 3,605,806, forward strand.
GGAAGCAATGGCTAAAAGGTGACATATTATGGGCCAACAAGATCAACTGGGTGTGCCTAGCTACACTATTGAATTAAAGGGGATTTTGAAAGTATATTAAAGCTAACCAAGAGTTTCTGGATCATTAGCAATATGCACCAGGGCATTGTTAAGAAGATCACCAATAAACAGGCTTTGTGTTTGCAAGATTTCACTGAATTAATGAAATATAAACTTCATTAATTTATATTTAGATAAATATAGGATTTAGATAGCTGAGACGTATGAATACTAGGTTGGGCAAGCATTTTAGAAGTAGTCCAATAGGTTGTCTTTTAGTTTTGTTGACTGTATTCTTTGCTGTGCAAAAGCTTCTTGTCTTGATGAAGTCCCAATAGTTCATTTTTGCTTTTGTTTCTTTTGCCTTCGTGGATGTATCTTGCAAGAAGTTACTGTGGCCGAGTTCAAAAAGGGTGTTGCCTGTGTTCTACTCTAGGATTTTGATGGAATCTTGTCTCACATTTAGATCTTTCATCCATTTTGAGTTATCTCAAAATGTGTATGGTACAAGAGAGTGGACTAGTTTCATTCTTCTGCCTGTGGATGTCCAATTTTCCAGGCCACCATTTATTGAAGAGACTGTCTTTCTTCCAGTGGATAGTCTTTCCTCCTTTATCGAATATTAGTTGACCATAAAGTTCAGGGTCCACTTCTGGGTTCTCTATTCTGTTCCATTGATCTATGTGTCTGTTTTTGTGCCAGGACCACACTGTCTTGATGACCACAGCTTTGTAGTACAACCTGAAATCTGGCACTGTGATGCCCCCAGATATGGTTTTCTTTTTTAAAATTCCCCTGGCTATTCGGGGTCTTTTCTGATTCCACACAAATCTTAAAATAATTTGTTCTAACTCTCTGAAGAAAGTCCACGGTATTTTGATAGGGATTGCATTAAACGTGTACATTGCCCTGGGTAACATTGACATTTTCACAATCTTAATTCTGCCGATCCATGAGCATGGAATATTTTTCCATCTCTTTGTGTCTTCCTCAATTTCTTTCAGAAGTGTTCTATAGTTTTTAGGGTATAGATCCTTTACCTCTTTGGTTAGGCAACCTCCAGAATGGGAGAAGATATTTGCAAATGACGTATCAGATAAAGGGCTAGTTTCCAAGATCTATAAAGAACTTCTTAAACTCAACAGCAAAGAAACAAACAATCCAATCATGAAATGGGCAAAAGACATGAACAGAAATCTCACAGAGGAAGACATAGACATGGCCAACATGCACATGAGAAAATGCTCTGCATCACTTGCCATCAGGGAAATACAAATCAAAACCACAATGAGATCCCACCTCACACATGTGAGAATGGGGAAAATTAACAAAGGAGGAAACCACAAATGTTGGAGAGGATGCGGAGAAAAGGGAGCCCTCCTGCACTGTTGGTGGGAATGTGAACTGGTGCAGCCACTCTGGAAAACTGTGTGGAGGTTCCTCAAAGAGTTAAAAATAGACCTGCCCTACGACCCAGCAATTGCACTGTTGGGGATTTACTCCAAAGATACAGATGCAATGAAATGCCGGGGCACCTGCACCCCGATGTTTCTAGCAGCAATGGCCACAATAGCCAAACTGTGGAAGGAGCATCGGTGTCCATCGACAGATGATGGATAAAGAAGATGTGGTTTATGTATACAATGGAATATTCCTCAGCCATTAGAAATGACAAATACCCACCATTTGCTTCAACGTGGATGGACCTGGAGGGTATTATGCTGAGTGAAGTAAGTCAATCAGAGAAGGACAAATAGTGTATGTTCTCATTCATTTGGGGAATGTAAATAATAGTGAAAGGGAATATAAGGGAAGGGAGAAGAAATGTGTGGGAAATATCAGAAAGGGAGACAGAACATAAAGACTCCTAACCCTAGGAAAAGAACTAGGGGTGGTAGAAGGGGAGGAGGGCGGGGGGTGGGAGTCAATGGGTGACGGGCACTGGGGGTTATTCTGTATGTTGGTAAATTGAACACCAATAAAAATAAATTCAAAAAAAATAAAAAAAAGAAGTAGTCCAATAACGTAAAAAACATTCCAATAGTCTGAGTTACTGTTTGGGCCAAGTGCAATTTATGTACAGCAACGTTCTGCTATTTGAACCAATTTTTCCCAAATCTACTTTGCCATTATGTGATGTGTGTGTGCGTGTGTGTGTGTCTGTGTGCATGCACGCATGTGTGTTCGTTCCAGCTAACAGGGTTAGAAGGCAAGGTGAAGTACGCCCTAGAGAGATTCCGCAGTACGGCATGACCTCTTAGAAAGCTAGCATAATATTTTGATATAAACAGAGATATCAGTTACAGCCTCCCTTTCGATTTAAGGGGTCAGTCAACTTGAGATTAAGATTCTCAGTGATATGATAATCATCTCTTTATCTGTCTCTTCTTTGGGGTAAGAGCTGTTCAAGAGCAGAAACTGTAAACCAAATTCATCTTTGTCTATTGTATATACAGACCATAAAATAAATGTATGCTTGTGAGTGTGTGTGTGTAAAGTGAGGCATGTATATTATGATTTCCTAAATCCATGTAAGTGAATATGGAATATTATTTGTATTTGTATTCCACATAAAAAGTCTCTCTTTTACATATTTACTTCTAGATGGAGTTGAGTGTACTTCAGAGTTTTGGAGACAATCTTTTCAATTTGAACCGGAACTTAATCTAATCGTCCATAATTTTTCTCAGCTGGGGATTGCTTTACTTAAAGCTAAAACACTGTGCAGGGCAGAAAAGCCTGGTTTGGATGCATCTAGGAATGGAAAATGCAGAAAGTGCAGGATGCATTACAAATGGTGGTTTCTAAAAATATATCAATAAAGAGTAGAAATTAAAGAAATATTACACTCCCCTAATATATGTGTGTACACGTTACAGATATATGACAGATCAATGAATAGATTTTTTTAAAGATTTTATTTATTCATTCACCAGAGACACACAGAGAGAGTCAGAGACGGAGAGGGAGAACCAGGCTCCCCACGGGGAGCCTGATGCAGGACTCAATCCTGGAGCCCAGGGGTCACGCCCTGAGCCAAAGGCAGACGCTCAACCACTGGGCTGCCCAAGTGTCCCAGTCAATAGGTTTTTTTTTTTTTTTTTTTTTTTTTTTGTAAAGCAGACTCTCCTCCTCACCTGCCTCCCTTTAGAAAGTACCCACAACCTCATCTTGTTAGATATGTACAGAGTCACTAATCCTAAGTCTACAGCTCCAATGATGCTTAGTTACTGGCTGAATACACCCATCTACCTAGCACCAGACCAAGAAAGGTGACATTAGAAATAATCCTGTTTGTTAAACTTCAGCATGAACCACTCACTATCCTCAGTCCTAACAGTACACAGTTTACCTACTTATGTATTTCACATAAATGGAATAATACAATATTACTCATCTGCACCCAACATTTTTCGTTTAGAATTCTGTTTCTGAGATTCCTTCATGTTGTTGCATGTTGCAGTGGGCACTGTGACACCACCCACATCCAGAAACCCCTCTACGAGTAGAGGACTTACCACCCCAGCAGCTGGAAATTATGCCAGCAGACAGCCCTTAGCGGTCGGCAGTCTTTTAAAATTGATTTAACTGGTGCTGGATGGTTCAGTAGGCGTCTGACTCTGGATTCTGGCTCAGGTCCTGGTCTCAGGGTGGTGAGATCACCCCTGTCGGGCTTCCCGCTTGGAGAGTCTGCTTCTCCCCCTCTCCCCCTCCCCCTGTTCATGTTCTCTCTCTCTAGAATACATAAATAAGTCTTTAAAAAATAAAATAAAATTCATTTAACTGAAGAAAGGAATCTCACCTAAGGACTTGGCCACTCTCCACGGTAACCAATATCCAAAGACTGATCCCTATAGGGGTACGTAAGGTCACCCCTCTTGTCCTAATTCCCAAGGTCTCTGATGGACCATTATTTCTTTACAACTCTTTGCAGTGTTGGTCTAATAACTTTTGGGGGATTGGCTCAATACTGCTTCCTCCTTTTACTTTGCCCTAGGGCTGATCTAAGCAGAACCTCTAATACCAATCTGTAAATATGGAATTGTCTTTTATTCATCTTCATTGCTCTAGAGTATTCACTGTGTGCATAAAACATGATTCATGTGTTTATTCTACTGTGGATGGGTATATGAATAGTTTCCAATTCTGGTAACTATAAATAGTGCTACTGTGAACATTCTAGTATATATGTTTAGGTAAACATATTCATGAAGTTTTTAGAAGTGGGATCGCTGGGCTTTTGACTCTGCATTTTTTCAGTTCTTTAATATATCTGTGTTAAGTAAATACTAGTATTATACTTTTAAATGACAGGCTTTTCTCCACTCAAAGGAATAAGGAAGACAACTTTTAAATTGGATATGAGTTATATCGGGTTGAAATATATACCTGTGTATAAATACACATATACTTTAGGTATATTTTTATACTTTATATTTATATGTAATATATAAATATGTATTATATTATAGATATATAAATTATATACTTTTATATACTATTATATACCTATTATATATTTTTTTCCTTTTTTTTTGAATAAAGGCTTTCCGTATGTAGCTCAGAGAATATTTATCCAGAATATAGGGTGGGAGGGACGCCAGGGTGGCTCAACAGTTGAGTGTATGCCTTCAGCTCAGGGTGTGATCCTGGGGTCCGGGATCAAGTCCCACATGGGACTCCCTGCATGGAGCCTGCTTCTCCCTCTGCCTCTCTCTTTCTCTGTGTGTCTCTCATGAATAAATAAATAAATAAAATCTTAAAAAAAAACAATATAGGATGGGAAAGAATGAATGTCTTTTAATTTGGAGATAAAAGCAATACCAGTCAGGGAAGAATGGGATTAAAAAGACACACAGGTTTGTAGAGCTAAATTTTAGAGTATATCTAAAACATGACCTATCTCTTGAAAACTATGAGGAAAATGAATTAAAAGAAGAAGTATATAAAAGAAGATGTTAAGTACATAGGAAGTTCTGTGATTTCAGGATATCTCAAGCCATGGTGACATATACAACACTTGGCAAGGTGATATGAAGAACATCTTTGCATTGAATTCATAATGAGTATCTTGAGTTAGGAGAGTGGTGAAAACACATCCTTGTTATATACTCCATGAAAAGAGTACAACATATTTACTAGTGTGATTAAACAAACAAGCAAAGAAACAAAAGGAGAAAACTAAACCCTACAAAAATTCTACTGGGTCATGTTCTATGCTATGTTGCTGATTTAAAAAAAAAAAAAAAGATATTTATTTATTTATTTATTTATTTATTTATTTATTTATTTATGTGGGGTGTAGAGGGAGAGGGGGAGAGATAATCTCAAGCAGATTCCCTGCTGAGTGCAGAGATGCACAGACATCGGGCTCATCTCCTAGACCCTAAGATCACTACCTGAGCCCAAATCAAGAGTTGGACACTTAAGTGACTGAGCCTCACAGGGTCACCATGTTGCTGATTTTTAAATAATATGTTTCTAGAGTTGAATTATCAATTTTGTATTGTGGCTAATATTGCATTATACTTGTTTTCCTGTAGATGTCCTTCGGAATAGCAGAAAAGAATTAGCATTGTTACTGTCATTAAAATACCAGGTATCTGGTGCATTTTTCTAAGAATTAATTAATAAAGATTAGCCTCTACAATTGTTTTTTAAAAAGCTCCCACCTACATTAACTTGTTTTACCGAAGATATGACTCGTATCTTCTATAGAGAGTTTAAGTTACTATTAAGTTAGTTGTCAGAGTCCACTTGGTTACATTCTTCTGTAATTCTCTCTGCGCACTCCTGGAAATCCTTGCTTTTTTTTGTTTGATTTTAATGCTTAAAGAAAAGAGAATAGGCATTTTATTCTTTTAAAATAAGAATAGAGGTCTACAAGAAAAATAACCATTAAAAAACACTGACAATTCTAGTGTTTCAAGTAAAATGGTGTACGTATTTTGAGGGTTCTAGATTCTTTCTATTTGATTTTTCATTGCAAATGTTTTAGGCATCAGCCAGGACCCATAAGTCTGAACTAGACAACCAGTGCCTGGATGATTTGAGTAGGCATGCTAGAAGACAGAACCGATTTCCCTTACCTGTCCTTTCAAAAGAACCTCTGGATTTATTTTAATGATGGAAAAATATAGTGTTAAATAGTCAGCCTCTTCTTTCTGTCCATATAGAAGATAATCCTTTTGAACACAGTCCACGATGGAAAACATTTGAGTATTTATGAAGGTATATTTTTGGATATCTCAATAGACTGTAAATCCTTAATCCTGTCAGGGTTAAATTATGCCCTCCAAAGGCTTTATGTTGACATCCTAACCCCCAGGGACTCATGCTGTGACCTTATATACAGATAGAGTCTTTATAGAAGTTATTAAAATAAGATCATTAGGATGGGCCCTAATTAAGTATGACTGGCTTCCTTATAAAATGGGATTAATTTGGAGACAGACATATATACAAGTAGAATGTCAGATGACCATAAAGACAAGCCAAAAAGAGAGGCCTGGAACAACATCTTTCCTAATAGGCCTCAAAAGGAATCAGCTCTGCCAACACTTTGATCTCAAACCTCTGCCTTCAAACTGTGAGACAAATTTGTGTTGTACCCAATGTGTGTGATTTGTCATGGTATCTATAGTGAACTAATACACTAATTTATTCAAAATTTTTACCTGTCAATCACAGATAGTAATAGATAGTTTATATGTGTTTATTAAGTGAATAAGTAAATATAAGTGAACACACAAATGAATGAACTAATTTTTAAAAACTTGTATCATAAAGTTGATACATAAGGGGAACTAGCAAGCTTGAAACATTAGAAATAATTTCTAAAAACATTAACATTTGGTGATTTCCTAAGATTAATTTATTTTATAAAAGAGGAGGGGAAATAACATTTGTTGAATTTAGAATATGTTCCATGTAATATTCTCAGCTCTACAGATACGTTTTTCAATTAATTTGAATGTCGATCATTCAAAGAAGGTATTATCTTTCCCCTTTTACAGAAGATATAACAAAAGTTATAGGTAATTTAAAATGTCACCAAGATCAAATAAATGAAAGAGTCTGCATTTAATGAATTAAATAAATAAATAAATAAATAAATAAATAAATAAATAAATCTGGTCCAGCACCAAGTCTATTTTTTTTTTCAATCTTTCCAACTTTCTTGGAATATAGAAGAAAGTTAACTATAAGGACAATTAAAGAGATAGCTGTTGAGAATTTTTGCATCCATGTTCATCAGGGATATTGGTCTGTAATTCTCCTTTTTGGTGGGGTCTTTGTCTGGTTTTGGAATTAAGGTGATGCTGGCCTCATAGAACGAATTTGGAAGTACTCCATCTCTTTCTATCTTTCCAAACAGCTTTAGGAGAATAGGTATGGTTTCTTCTTTAAACGTTTGATAAAATTCCCCTGGGAAGCCATCTGGCCCTGGACTCTTGTGTCTTGGGAGGTTTTTGATGACTGCTTCAATTTCCTCCCTGGTTATTGGCCTGTTCAGGTTTTCTATTTCTTCCTGTTCCAGTTTTGGTAGTTTGTGGCTTTCCAGGAATGCGTCCATTTCTTCTAGATTGCCTAATTTATTGGCGTATAGCTGCTCATAATATGTTTTTAAAATCGTTTGTAGATACTGGCCAATAGGATCCAACAATACATTAAGAAAATTATTCACCATGACCAAGTAGGATTTATCCCTGGGACACAAGGCTGGTTCAACACCCGTAAAACAATCAATGTGATTCATCATATCAGCAAGAGAAAAACCAAGAACCATATGATCCTCTCATTGGATGCAGAGAAAGCATTTGACAAAATACAGCATCCATTCTTGATCAAAACTCTTCAGAGTGTAGGGATAGAGGGAACATTCCTCGACATCTTAAAAGCCATCTATGAAAAGCCCACAGCAAATATCATTCTCAATGGGGAAGCACTGGGAGCCTTTCCCCTAAGATCAGGAACAAGACAGGGATGTCCACTCTCACCACTGCTATTCAACATAGTACTGGAAGTCCTAGCCTCAGCAATCAGACAACAAAAAGACATTAAAGGCATTCAAATTGGCAAAGAAGAAGTCAAACTCTCCCTCTTCGCCGATGACATGACACTCTACGTAGAAAACCCAAAAGTCTCCACCCCAAGATTGCTAGAACTCATACAGCAATTCGGTAGCGTGGCAGGATACAAAATCAATGCCCAGAAGTCAGTGGCATTTCTATACACTAACAATGAGACTGAAGAAAGAGAAATTAAGGAGTCAATCCCATTTACAATTGCACCCAAAAGCATAAGATACCTAGGAATAAACCTAACCAAAGATGTAAAGGATCTACACCCTCAAAACTATAGAACACTTCTGAAAGGAATTGAGGAAGACACAAAGAGATGGAAAAATATTCCATGCTCATGGATTGGCAGAATTAAGATTGTGAAAATGTCAATGTTACCCAGGGCAATATACACGTTTAATGCAATCCCTATCAAAATACCATGGACTTTCTTCAGAGAGTTAGAAGAAATTATTTTAAGATTTGTGTGGAATCAGAAAAGACCCCGAATAGCCAGGGGAATTTTAAAAAAGAAAACCATATCTGGGGGCATCCCAATGCCAGATTTCAGGTTGTACTACAAAGCTGTGGTCATCAAGACAGTGTGGTCCTGGCACAAAAACAGACACATAGATCAGTGGAACAGAATAGAGAATCCAGAAGTGGACCCTGAACTTTATGGGCAACTAATATTCGATAAAGGAGGAAAGACTATCCATTGGAAGAAAGACAGTCTGTTCAATAAATGGTGCTGGGAAAATTGGACATCCACATGCAGAAGAATGAAACTAGACCACTCTCTTTCACCATACACAAAGATAAACTCAAAATGGATGAAAGATCTAAATGTGAGACAAGATTCCATCAAAATCCTAGAGAAGAACACAGGCAACACCCTTTTTGAACTCGGCCACAGTAACTTCTTGCAAGATACATCCACGAAGGCAAAAGAAACAAAAGCAAAAATGAACTATTGGGACTTCATCAAGATAAGAAGCTTTTGCACAGCAAAGAATACAGTCAACAAAACTCAAAGACAACCTACAGAATGGGAGAAGATATTTGCAAATGACATATCAGATAAAGGGCTAGTTTCCAAGATCTATAAAGAACTTATTAAACTCAACACCAAAGAAACAAACAATCCCATCATGAAATGGGCAAAAGACATGAACAGAAATCTCACAGAGGAAGACATAGACATGGCCAACATGCATATGAGAAAATGCTCTGCATCACTTGCCATCAGGGAAATACAAATCAAAACCACAATGAGATACCACCTCACACCAGTGAGAATGGGGAAAATTAACAAGGCAGGAAACAACAAATGTTGGAGAGGATGCGGAGAAAAGGGAACCCTCTTACACTGTTGGTGGGAATGTGACCTGGTGCAGCCACTCTGGAAAACTGTGTGGAGTTTCCTCAAACAGTTAAAAATATACCTGCCCTATGACCCAGCAATTGCACTGCTGGGGATTTAGCCCAGAGATACAGATGCAGTGAAACGCCGGGACACCTGCACCCCGATGTTTATAGCAGCAATGGCCACGATAGCCAAACTGTGGAAGGAGCCTCGGTGTCCATCGAAAGATGAATGGATAAAGAAGATGTGGTTTATGTATACAATGGAATATTCCTCAGCTATTAGAAATGACAAATACCCACCATTTGCTTCAACGTGGATGGAACTGGAGGGTATTATGCTGAGTGAAGTAAGTCAATCGGAGAAGGACAAACATTATATGTTCTCATTCATTTGGGGAATATAAATAATAGTGAAAGGGAATATAAGGGAAGGGAGAAGAGATGTGTGGGAAATATGGGAAAGGGAGACAGAACGTAGAGACTGCTAACTCTGGGAAACGAACTAGGGATGGTGGAGGGGGAGGAGGGCGGGGGGTGGGAGTGAATGGGTGACGGGCACTGGGGATTATTCTGTATGTTAGTAAATTGAACACCAATAAAAATAAATTAAAAAAAATAAAGAGATAGCTGAAACTTCAAAATAACTACAGTAGAAATCTCATAGAAAGCCTCCAACACAAAGTGGACAATTCCTTTTCAACCATTTAAAATGTAAATAAAAGTAGAAAGAAGACAGGGTTTATGATGTACATGCCATATTCTATTGACCACTTTTGGTCATTTTATTAAGAAGAATTAGTTCTAGCTATTCCTGAATGTTCAACAGAATACAAAAATATCCTCCTTATTTCTTCATGATGCCTACAATAAGGTATTCATTTTTTTAAAAGTATTTTCAAGGAAAAGCTTAGATCTTAAACAAAAGAGCATCATGCTTTGCTTTAAAGGACAGATTTCATATTCTGGTTTTAACATTAATACCATTATGACTTTGAAAATTTACTTGACCATTCCTTCATTTAATAAAATATAAGTGGAAGAGACTTACTTGCCTAAAAATATCCGTGATTCCATTTAAAAACATTGGAAAGCACAATTGACTTTGAAAACACCTATGCAAAGGAGGAATTATGCTATTTGGAAGACGGTGGATACCAAGATATTCCAGATGTATAACATGTAAAGGAAACATTTTTTGGTAGTTTGCCAAAGATCCTTTGAAAAGTTTTGGCTATTCAGCTCTGTAATCAGAAAAATAGATAAGAGATAGATACATTTTTGGAGCTTGAAAAACTAATTTAGACCTTGGATATAATGGAGGTAGGATGAAGATCCCAGATATTGAGGCAAACTGGAAAGAAAAGAATGTTCAGATAATAATATTATCCACTCTTAAAAACATCAAAGGCAAAGGCATCCTTGCATCTAGGAAGGGAAGACTTGGGGATCATAAATCTTCATGCACTAGGGGAAGAATAAGTGGAAAAAATGATGTTGTGTACATAAACTCATTTTTCTGTAATAAACTAGTTTGATAATACTGATAAAAATTGGAATGCTAATTAACTGAGTTCTGAAATTTTTGATATGTTGGAACAACCACATTCTAAAGGGTTCAAAATGGACACACTATTCCACTTATGTGAGGTTCTAGAGACACTTCAAAGCAATCAAATAAAATTTGGGAATTATCATCTGTCATATTTGAAAAAAAAATGTGAACGTTAATTTGTCCTTTTTTGTTCTAATCTCATTTAACTTACTTAGCAATTTAGAATTACCAGAAAGAAAATGAACCATTATTAACTCAATAAACTATTATTAAGTTAAACTCCTTATTAACTTTATTCTCAATAAAACAGGTAGCCCGAAGTAGCCAATTATTGTATTTGTCCTTTGTGTGCCTGTTTACTCCCAGACTACTTATTTTGCCTGAGCATCACTTCACTATGTGATTTACAGGTAAGCATACATTCAATGATTTGAAAATCAAAATGCAGAGAGTTCATTGAGTGAAAAACCACATTAGAGCAGACATTTTAATGGAAATAAATAAATGAGCCTGCACAGACCAAGGGAGCAAGGTACGTGTGACCCTTTACTGAATTGCTTGATAAAATTAGTAGAATGTGAACTTTGGAGCTTTCAGTTTTATTTCTTTGTTTTAAGATTCTATTCATTATAATTATTTTATTATTAATTTGGTGGCGGTGGTGGTGGTAGTGGTGGTGGTAGTGGTAGCGGTGTTGATGCTTTCTTGGGCTCTTATAAAAGATGTTGGAAAGAACATCCCAACTAATTATACCATTTGGTATTTGAAGAACCTGCAGCCCAGGAAGGAAGAGACTATAAGCAGTCCTCTAAGTAACAATCGGGCTATGTAGAATTCTGGGCTCTTCCCTTTCAGCAGAGACAGCCTATGGGTCCATCACAATTGCCAGTGGTGATTGATTGGTAGTGGCTGAATGGCATGCTATTCCAGGGAAGATTGTTATTATCTAGGCAAAGCAGGGAAATGCCATGACATATTAGTAATGTCTCCCATTTGTGCAGGAGAGGAGTCAGAGACATATGTAGTATATTTTCATTCCAAATGCCATGATTTTGCATCTCTTTCTAGGGAAAAATACATTTACCCAAAGATTTTTTAACTGTTTGGCTAAATTATATTAAGTTTTACATTTTCTCTTCCTGATACGTGCAGGCGGATAAAGCATTGGTTAAGTCAGCTAATTATATTAAGGTAAGATAAAATTTACAGAATTTTGCTCTAAGCTAAAACTTAATGATGAGGTTTGCTATTTACTGTCTGGATTACAAATGCAGTAAAATAAAGAACTTCCAATCTTTGAGAGTTTGAATTTCAGTTACTTGGACTTAGAATTAAATATTGTATCTCTCCAACAACAGATCTTAGTAAAGTAATGAGTATCCCATCACTTCTAATGAGTTGTTCCATTCAGAAGGGTTAAGGCAGGTACATTTTTGTTTATGAGGGACATAGTAGAGAAATATCAAACTTCTGCTGGGGAACTAGACCCAATGTCTCTAATGTCCTTTTCAACTGTGAGGTTCTGTGAGGTAAGTGTATCTATCTGGGTGAAGAGACACTATATATATTTTTTATTTATTATTATTTATCCTAAATAATTATTTCTCTTTAGATCAGTAATCTTCACATGCTAAGGATTCATAAAATTGAATACTTTGTTTTCTATCATTCCATATATGTTGTAGACTTCCCATATCAAAACAACAACTGATCTATTCCGTCTTTAAATAACTAATTATTAAGTGCCTGTGATGGTGGTATGTGCCCACTGGAATGCCATGGCAAATAAAAGCAGACATCATCTTTGCTTTCACAGAGCTTGTTGTCTGTAGGTTAAGAAAGGCATTCATGAACCACAGGAATAAAAGGAATAGTTCGATATACATGTAATGAGTGTTGTTGGTGCCCTGACTAGCTCACGTTCCAGCTGGTGTAATCAAAGACATCCCCTCCTCTGTGTTTTGACTGTTTATAACTTCCTATAGCTGACTTCATCTCAGAGCATTGCTATTAGCCATACTGGAGTCAATTACCCGTAGATTTTAGCATAATACCCCTCTGGCTTACCTTGGTTAACAACTAAGGCTGATTGAAGGGGCGTTACAAAAAGGCTGCCCCTTTCTACAGATAGGATTACCTCTGTGGTAGAATTTGTTCTCCAGACTTCAGAAGAAATTGGTGCTTGTCTGTAGCTGGGTCTACATTTTGTGCTTGCTTGTTTTTCTCCTCCCCCTCCTCCTTCTTCTTCTTATATCCTGCCTCCCTCACTCCCATCGTCCCCCCAAAAAAACTATTTAAGAAAAAGTCCATACTGACTTCAGACTTCACTTCTAGAGAATGAAAGCTATGATAATACCTAATTGCAATTTTGATACCTTATGCAGGATGTGTAAGTCTTCCTTTCAGAACACATCAGAGGTGAAGTCTGACTTGTAAAGTGCAAAGATGGCTCTCCTTGGGAGTTGAACATGTATCTGAAATGTAAAGGATGCTTAAGAACAATGCAGATAATGGGATGGGAAGAATTCCCCAGAGAGAAATATGTGTCATAGAACACAGGAAAGAAGTATCCTGGAACATTTGAGGGAGAGATAGGGCTGGTGAGGTTGGATCACAGAGGATGATAAAAGGTGAGGTGAAAGGTAAGAGAAGATGGAAGAGTAGGTAAGAACTGGACTCTTTAGGCCACAGTAGAATGTGGATTTTTTTTTTAAGAATTTATTTATTTATTTATTTAATTTATTTATCTATTTATTTATTTATTATTTATTTATGATAGGCACACAGTGAGAGAGAGAGGCAGAGACACAGGGAGAGGGAGAAGCAGGCTCCATGCACCGGGAGCCCAACTTGGGATTCGATCCTGGGTCTCCAGGATCGCGCCCTGGGCCAAAGGCAGGCGCTAAACCGCTGCGCCACCCAGGGATCCCCTAGAATGTGGATTTTAATTTAAGTCTAATGAGAAGGCATTGAAATTTTAAAGTAGAATAATGGGATCAGATGGAATTACAAGTACATTTAACACCCTTAGCAACATTTTTCTAGATATGTTTCCTCAAGACCAAAAAAAAATATATATATATATATATATATATATATATATATATATATTTAATTAAAATCAAATTAAAAAAAAAAGAGCAGAGGACCTAAACAGATATTTCTCCAAAGAAGACATACCAAAAAATATGACCAACAGACACATGGAAAAATACTCAACATCACTCATCATCAGGAAAATGCAAATAAAAACCACATGAGATATCACCTTACACCTGTGAGAATGGTTAGAATAAAAAAAGACAAAAATAACAAATGTTGGAGAGGATGTGGAAAAAGGAGAAGTGTCATGTACTGTTGGAACATAAATTGGCAGAGTGGAAAACAGTATCGAGGTTCCCCCAAAAAATCAAAAATAGAATGACCATATGATCCTGTAATTCCAATACTGGGTATTAACCCAAAGAAAATGGAAATACTAATTTGAAAATAGATATGCACCCCTATGTTTATATTGCAGCATAATTTACAATAGCCAAGGTGTGGAAGCAACTTAAGTGACCATCAGTAGGAGTGGATAATGAAGATGTGGGATATACATCTCTATATATAATTGAATATTATCAGGTATAAACAAGAATGAGATCTTGCTATTTGTGAAACATGGATGGACCTAGAGGGTATCATGCTAAGTGAAATAAGTCAGACAGAGAAAGACAAGTATCATATGATTTTATTTATATGTAAAATGTAAACCAAATACACACACACACACACACACACACAAATGAACAAACAAGGCAGAAACAGACCTATAAATAAAGAGAACAAACTGGTAGGTACCAGAGGGGAGTAAGATGGGGAGATGGGCAAAAAGGGTCAAAGGAAATATGAGGTATAGGCTTCTAATTGAGGAATTAGTAAGTCACGGAATGAAAGGTACAGCATAGAGAATATAGTCAGTGATATTTGTAGGAGCATTCATTGTTCTGTGATGGAGGGTAACTACGCTTGTGGTGAACAGAACATAACACGTAGTCTCATCACTATGCTGCGCACCTGAAACTATAACATTGTGTGTCAACTACAATTCATTTTTTTAAAGGTATATTTATCAAGGCGGGGAGAAGCATACAACACATACATATCTCTCCTTGGTTACTCCTTGATATACCTTAGTCTATCACACATTCAGTAGACCTAAATCTAATATAACCATCTGTTCTTTAGGCCTACTTATGCACAAAACTGAGATTTCTTTCTATGTTTATTCTATCTTAGAGCTGTGCTATGCTTTCTTTCTCCCAGCAAACCCACACATATTGCCTAATATCTCCATTCCCTATTTATTCTTCAGAATAAAAATTAAACATTCTCCAAAACACTTGGTTTGGAATATCCTTAGTTCCAGGATATTCAAAGAAGTGAAACTTGCTCATGAATTCTTGAGCAAAGTACTGGTGAAACCAATGGGAGTTTAAAAGTTTTATCCAGATATAGGTAATTTCACCGATTTTAAGACACAAATAGAATCTAGAAATTATCATAGGTTATTTTAGTCATCATTAGATAAGTTGAAGACTTATGCAGAGGACACTTATTTTTTTTTTCCAATCATTTTCTTCTTGATGACACATCTGTCGATGTACATCTATAAAAAAAAGAATAGTCAAGAGACACCTAGGTGGTCAGTCGGTTAAACATCTAACTCTTGATTTTGGCTCAGGTCATGATCTCAGGGTTGTGGGATCAAGACCTGAATCAAGCTTCATGCTCAGTAAGGAGTCTTCTTGAGATTTTTTCCTTTGCCCTACCACCTCCTTGCCTCTAAAATAAATAAATAAATAAATAAATAAATAAATAAATAAATAAATAAATAAATAAATATTTTTTTTAAAGAAAAGTCAGTAAGTCAATCATTGAGTGATACTTAAAATAATTAATGTGGTTAGTGAAACTAATATTCTACGGTTAAATAGAAGCTCAAAGCATGTTCATGTTTTAAAGGCAGTTTTAAAATATAGTTGTCTTCAAAATTAAATGGTCTACCAGACGAGTTTGTGTGGTGTGCACCCCAAGAGCAGATCCAAAGTGACCTATAGAATGTCCGTTGGCCAAACAACTGTACAATTGATGACAACATTGATTATTATTGAACTTTTATGATGGCCTATTCTTTTAATGAGGGCACTTATTGTTATGAGCACCGGGTGTTATATGTAGGTGATGAATCACTAAATTCTACACTTGAAACTAACATTACACTCTATGTTACCTAACTGAAATTTAAATAAAAATTTGAATTTGAAAAAAAAGGCCTATTTTAGGGATTTTTTTTTTTTTTTGCTGGATACTGAGAATATAAATATGAATTACTTGCTCCAGTAACTAGCGTCCCGGGGATAAATCCTACTTGGTCATGGTGAATAATTTTCTTAATGTACTGTTGGATCCTATTGGCTAGTATCTTGTTGAGAATTTTTGCATCCATGTTCATCAGGGATATTGGTCTGTAATTCTTCTTTTTGGTGGGGTCTTTGTCTGGTTTTGGAATTAAGGTGATGCCGGCCTCATAGAACACGTTTGGAAGTATTCCATCCCTTTCTATCCTTCAAAACACCTTTAGTAGAATAGATATTGTTTTTTCTTTAAACGTTTGATAGAATTCCCCTGGGAAGCCATCTGGCCCTAGACCTTTGTGTCTTGGCAAGTGTTTGATGGCTGCTTCAATTTCCTCCTTGGTTATTGGCCAGTTAAGGTTTTCTATTTCTTCCTGTCCAGTTTTGGTTATTTGTGGTTTTCCAGAAATATATCCATTTCTTCTAGATTGCCTAGTTTGTTGGCATATAGCTGCTCATACTACGTTTCTAAAATTGTTTGTATTTCTTTGGTATTGATGGTGATCTCTCCTCTTTCATTCGTGATTTTATTAATTTGAATCTTTTCTCTTTTCTTTTTAATAAAGCTGGCTAGGGGTTTATCTATTTTATTAATTCTTTCAAAGAACCAACTCCTGGTTTTGTTGATCGGTTCCACAGTTCTCTGGTCTCTATTTAATTGAGTTCTGCTCAAATCTTTATTATTTCTCTTCTTCAGCTTGGTGTTCTTTTTCCAGTTCCTTTACGTGTGAGGTTAGCTTGTGTATTTTTTTTTTCCAGTTTTTTGAGGGAGGCTTACATTGAGACGTATTTCCTTCTGGGGACTGCTTTTGCTGTATCTCAAAGATTTTGAATGGTTGTATCTTCATTTTCATTAGTTTCCATGAATCCTTTTAATTCTTCTCCAATTTCCTGGTTGACCCCTCCATCTTTTAGCAGGATGCTCTTTAACCTCCATGTATTTGAGTGTCTTCCAATTTTTTTCTTGTGATTGAATTCTAGTTTCAAAGCACTCTGGTCTCAAGATATGAGGGGACAATCCCAATCTTTTGGTATCAGTCGAGACCTGATTTGTGACCCCGTATGTGGTCTATTCTGGAGAAATTTTGATGTGCACTGAGAAGAATGTGTGTTCATTTGCATTTGGATGGAAAGTTCTGTAAATATCTGTGAATTCCATCTGGTCCAGTGTATCATTTAAGGCCCTTGTTTCTTTGATGATGTTGTGCTGAGAAGTTCTGTCATTTGCTGAAAGTGCCGTGTTGAACTCTCCTACTATTAGTGTATTATTATCTAAGTATGTCTTTACTTTGGTTATTAATTGATTGATATACTTGGCAGCTCCCACATTAGGGGCATAAATATTCATGATTATTAGGTCCTCTTGTTGGATAGATCCTTTAAGTATGATATAGTGTCCCTCTTCATCTCTTACTACAGTTTTTGGGATAAACTTTAATTTATCTGGTATGAGGATTGCTACCCCAGCTTTCTTTTGAGGACCATTTGAATGGTAAATGGTTCTCTAACCTTTCATTTTCAGGCTGGAGGTGTCCTTGGGTACACCTAAGGAGGAGTAGGTGAATTTCTTGTAGACAGCAAATAGATGGGTCTTGCTTTTTTATCCAGTCTGAAACCCTACTTCTTTTGATGGGATCATTAAGCCCATTCACATTCAGAGTTACTATTGAAAGATATGAATTTAGTGTCATCGTATTACCTGCTCAGTCCCTGTTTTTGTGGATTATTTCTTTGGACTTCCTCTTTCTTTTACAGGTCTCCCTTAATATTTCTCGCAGAGATGGTTTGGTGGTCACTTATTCTTTCAGTTTCTGCCTATCTTGGAAGCTCTTCATCTCTCCTTCTATTCTGAATGAGAGCCTGGCTGGATAGAGTATTCTTGGATGCATGTTCTTCTCATTTAGGACCCTGAATATATCCTGCCAGCCCTTCCTGGCCTGTCAGGTCTCTGAGGGGAGTCTGCTGTTAATCTGATATTTCTCCCCATATAAGTTAGGGATCTCTTATCTCTTGCTGCCTTAAGGATTTTCTCTTTATCTTTGGAATTTGCAAGTTTCACTATTAAATGTTGAGGTGTTGAATGGTTCTCATTGATTTTTTTCGAGGTCCTCTCTATCTGTTGGACCTGAATTCCTGTTTCCTTCCTAGATTTGGGAAGTTATCAGCTATGATTTGATCAAACATACTTCGTGGTTCTCTCTCTCTCTCTCTCTCTCTCTCTCTCTCTCTCTCTCTTTTCTCGGCTTCCTTTCTTACCATCTTTATCAACTCATCTTCTATGTCACTCAGTGTCTCTTCCACCTCCTTAACCCTAGCAGTTAGAGCATCCAGTTTTGACTGAATCTCATTTAATCTATTTTTAATCTCAGCCTGATTAGATCTCAATTCTGCAGTAACAAAGTCTCTAGAGTCCTTTATGCTTTTTTCCAGAGCCACTGGTAGCTTTATAATTGTGCTTCTAAACTGAATTTCTGACATCATATTGAAATGCTAAATCTGTAACTCTGGCAGAGAGTATGGTTCCTGGTTCTTTATTTTGTGGTGAATTCGTCCTTCTAGTCATTTTTTCCACTGCAGAGTGGTTGTATGAGTGGGCTGAATGAAAAATACCAACTGGGACCTAAGTAAAATACACCCTAGATGATTCTGAAGAGGTCGGAGACCAGAAAATAAAAGATAAAGAACAGAAAAAAATGAAGCAAAAGGACCACTAAAGTGAAAATCAAATTTTAAAACAAAGTAATAAAAATAAAAAGCCCACTTTTTATTTGAAGAGAAAAGCCCACTTTTTATTTGAAGAGAAACAAAAAAAGAAAGATAAAGAAAAGAGAGAAAGAAAAGGGGAATGGTGGCGGTGAGTAAAGTGTAATGGAGAAATAACGTAGTCTACCTGAGGAGTCCTAGAGGGTGATCCTCCTGGTTCTGAGTCTGTTTTGGTCCATATGTTAGAAGATACCCAGTCCTAAATTTATATAAAGCCCCAACATTGACCTCAAAAACATAAAGCATATAAAATAAGGGGTCAGGAATGGAAAGGAATAAAGACTATACTCCCCCAGAATGAACCAACACAGTGTTCCACTTGGCTCTGGGTGCTGCTGGTCATGTTTTAGAAGGTACTAACTTCCACCATTGTAAAACAAAACGAGACAGAAAAAACAAAAACACAAAACAAATACCCATATCTCATGTATCTATCAAAATTAAATTGAATACTTTGAAGGAAATCCAGAAGTGAAAAATATATCTAAGACATGTAATTGCAGAAATATGAAAGTCAAAAAGAAAAAACCTAAAAATGAAGAGCTGGTAAAATATTGTAGTTAAGGTGGGAAAAGAGAAAAAAATATTAGAAATTTTTAGTCTGATGTAAAAATGAGTTCTAATGGGGGGATAAAAGGACCGTCTAGTTCTACATACTATTTTCCCTCAGTCCTGGAGCTTTCCAGTGCTGATTGGTCAAGAACTTGCTCTTCCCCTGTCCTTCCAGCTGGTCTCTGGGGGAGGGGCTGCTGTGTGGAGTCTCAGGTGTGTGCACCTGGGGGAGATGACACCCCCCCCCCCCGCGCCAGGCTCAGTGAGAGCTGCTGACCCCATGAGGCCTGTGTTCCCTGGGGTCCCCCCTCCCAGGCGCACAGTGACACCAGGAGGAACAACACCACTGGTGGCGGCGCCCAGCTCTCCAGCCCTGGAGTCAGCTCCCCCAGTAACCACCGCAGCTCCCAGTCCGCACTGGCCTAGGTGCTCCGAGGGGGCGCTGACCTGCACAGCTTAGGGATGCCCCTTGGCAGGAGGGTCCCCGCTGTCCTGTGCCCTCCCCCCTCTTCCCCAGCAGGAGGGTCCCCACCGTCCTGTGCCCTCCTGTTCCCCAAAGGGAACGGGCTCAGCCCCCGTCTGTTGCTCTAGTGTAAATCCCACTCCGGGGGACCCCCCATCCACCAGCTTCTCCAAGGCCCCCGGCAGGCACCCCAGCCTTTACCCATATCCCCCGGGGTGGGTGCCCTCTCCTGGTGCCCCTACCCTTATAGTAACCCCGGGACTGGAGGCCTCCTGCCTGTCCTGGGTTGTGCCCGAGGTCCCTGTTGAGCCCCTTTCCCTCTGGGAAACCTCCAGCAGGGATTTTTTAAATTCCTACTTCTGGGGGCTGGGCTTTCCTGCCCCGGAGGCTTTTGTCCCCACCCCCCAACTGCTCTAGCCTGTGGGTCCTGCCCCTCTCCCCCACTGGCTTCTGTTTTATTTTTTCCACCTTCCTCCCTCCTTAGAAGCAACCCTTCAGGGAAAAAATAATAAAAATTTAAAAAATAAAAAAAAAGAAGCAACCCTTCTCTCTGTAGCTTTCCAGCTGTTCTCTCTTTAAGTCTCAGGTGGAATTGGTAGGTATTCAGGATGGTTTGAAAGTGATCTAGGTAAGTTGGTGGGGCCGGGTCAGCTGAGGACCCCACTCCTCCGCCCTCTTGCCGCCTCTCTCTACTTAAAAGAATTTGTATATTAAAAATTATAACACTAGAAATATTTTGAGACAAAATTAAGGACCATTTTAGGATGCTTGTTATCCTGCAAACTCACTTTATAAAGGAATAGCTCTCTGAGCACTTGCACCATCAGTTAATGCGAATGGCCATACTTAAACATTCATTAAGTATTACTGTCTTGAAATAGTTTAATAAATATGATGTTTCATTGTTTATTATAGGTTTTAAAAATTGTTGCAACCTCTTCTACCAAGAAGTAACCATATTTCATCTGTCTGGTATTTATCCTCCTAATAGTTTTTACTATAAGTATAAATGATTTTATTTTGCATTGCTGGTATTAGAATGTCTAAAGAAGTAGGAAGTCAAATTTCTTCGTTTGCAAATAAGATCTATGTGTCTGTGACAGTTTCACAAAACCTAAACAAATCCTGTAGCATTCTTCAATTAAAAGATGGAATGTATGTCCCATTTCCTTAAATGTGGGTGGGCCTATCACTGCCTCAGCCCATAAATTCATCTAGATGAATTCCAAACCTAGCTCATAAAAAGTCATACAGATTTTTCCTTATTTTTGTAACACTTGCTCTTAGAAATTTAAGAAGCTAACAAATTGAAGTCCAACTACTCTGATGCTGCCATGCCAGAGGCAACAGACAGGTGATTTGCTTAAGAGTACCACCTGAGTCCATCCTTCAGCCATCAAAACTCAGGCATCTTATATGGGAGAGAATAAGCCACCATGGGAATGGATCCACTATCCCTGCTGTTCCAACACCCTCAGGATTAAATCACCCCGAGTCATTTGTGGACACTTTGAAGTAAAGTTGAACTAGCTTTGTCTTTGCCAAATTTCTTTTTTTTTTTTTTCTTTACCAAATTTCTTACTCACAGGATCAAACTGAGTGTAATCAAATTGCTGCTGGGGTCATTTGTTTATGGAACAATGTCTTACTTCCATTTTTACATTGGGGCTTTCAAAGGATTTCCAAGTCAATGCCATTTAAGGCATCTTTCTTGGAAGAAATATTCACACTAATATACATAATTAACAAATCTTTGACACGACCCCTAAACTCTAAAACCGAAACCAAAGCTCCTCTAATAATATCCTAATACAAAAAAAAAAAAAAAAAGATACTAGAACACCCCGTTGCCAGAAGAGGCGATTGTAAGAAGACAGTATCAATGTATTGATCCATTAGCAAATATGCCCTAATAAGTAATGTGCAATCTAATTAGATGCTGTTCCATTTGTAATCCTCTTCCTCTGGGAGGAGCTAATAGGAACTTGAGAATCTAGTCACAACAGACAGAAATGAAAAGTCAACAACAGTGCAAAATATACACAGGGGAGCTGACAAGGGAGTCCTGCCAACTACTTAAAAAAATAATGAATTTGGGATTGAACTCCTGGAACTGCTCTACACTACCATAAATTCAGGATGTTTAAAGAATGGAGCTGCAAAGAAGGGTCATTAATCAAATGACAAAATTGAAGGAGAATATCTTTAAATTTTACTCCAATTCCATATCCATGAATTCAGTTTTATGTCCTGTAGGTCATAGGGCGGGATGCGTTCAAGACATTGGTCCCAACAAGTATGTCAAGTGCCATGTTTTAGATAAAAAGGGAAACACAGGTGATAATATTTTATCGAGAGATCTTCCGGCTTGGTTCCCTCAGCACTTAGACACCACAGACATTCTGAGTATTAGTGCTATTTCTTACTTTCCTTGATGTGTGTCATTCTCCGTGTTCACACTCTAAGAACCCAGAGTGACAGTGATACATCTCATCCCTGGAGGTAATTGCATATCTCATCCCAGCCAGTCTAATATGAGACTTCTGAATCATTTTTTCCTGCTGCTCTATTATAATGATATCAGTAACTGTCGATAATCCATTAGCATATGAGCCCTTGAGTTAAAGCAATAATTACCTGTCATTCTCACACTAACATCGTATGTGGTTAGTGTCTCCATCTGGTGACATTTCCATCTGGTAAAGGTAGACAAAATATACTGGGGTTAGATAATAAACTGAAATCCATTTCTTCTTATTTGGATGCAGATACATCAAAGAGATTAAAGGTAATGGGGGCACTTTTTAAATTTAAGATTTACTTTGTTTTTTAAAAGAATGAATTTAGGGGGCACCTGGGTGGCTCAGTGGTTGAGAAGCTGCCTTCAGCTCAGGGCGTGATCCTGGGGTCCTGGATCAAGTCCCACATCAGGCTCCCTGCGTGGAGCCTGCTTCTCCCTCTGCCTGTGTCTCTGCTTCTCTCTGTGTCTCTCATGAATAAAGAAAAAAATATAAAAGAATGAATTTAGTTTTAAAGTGTATCATAAATTGAGCATATAACACAGGTGAGTTGCAGACCTCTGCTGAATATGAAACTGACTTCCCACAAGTCATGGGATAAAGTAATTTGTTTGTTGAAGCAAAGATAAAGCTCACACCATAAAGTCTAAAATAAATGCTTCAACATATGTAATATGTATTCCAGCAGTGGCATTGTTTTATTATCAACCTTTAATCTTGAATTAGCAATAAAGTCTGATACATTCGGGGGGAAATTGAATATGCAACTAATAGAGGTGGTGCAGATATCCAGTCCCACCACCCATGTATCTCAGAAAAGTCATTTAATCCTTTGGAATTGACTCTTCCATATAATGAGGAAACTGATACATATCAATTTCACAATTATAAATTTCAAATGAAAAGAACTGTAAAATCTTCTCCTACATAATCTGCAATAAAACTGTTAAGTCTGGAAACCACAGTGAAACAGAAGGGATCAGAGCTTTATCCTCTACTCTGAGAAATGTCTGAAAATGAATGGAGCTAGAGCCGTTGTCTATTAGCAACAGGGCAGCTTTCCTAGGTAGAAGTCAATGCAGACATTTTGCAATTTTCCATCTAATATCAAGGGAATATGTTAAGCCAGTGTCTGCATTATTACAGAAAGAAGAAATTTATGTTGAAACTGCATCAGAATAAGATGACTTCAGACAATATTAAGTTTCTGAAATTACACATTTACAAGATATATTTTCAGTTTTTAAAAAAAGTGTTCAAGTAAAAGATGAACCTAAGCATAATTTTTAATGAGCTAGTAAGATCACTTATAAGTGATATCAGCTGGATAGGTGTAGACAACAGGGAACTGAGCCACTTGGGGAAGCTGCTGAAATGGAAGCAGACTTCCCCAGGTTAAAGGTTTATGGCAGGGGACAGAAGGAGGTAATAGGAACAAGCAGGAGTTTGGGAACCACTCACATCTGGCATCAATTCTAGCTCTAATGTAATACATGAGTGAAGTGGGACAATTTACTGATCACTCTGAACCTGTTTCATCAATAAATTGAGTGTCTAGCTTTCATCCAACACAACAGTTCCTATAGATCTCATCACTACCTTCTATCCTAATAGTTATTGAAAGGTTCACCCAACAGAAACTCACATTTTATGGAAACTTCTGCTAAAAAAAAAAAATTCTGATGGTAAGAAATACAATTTCTCTTTACTGCTCATTACATACGTGATGGTTTATCTTTTTATTTGTATTTTAATATGTTAAAAAGGAGTATTAATTTATGAATACAGCTTTAAAAAATCCAAAGAGCATAGAAAATAAATAATAGAAGAAAAATGCTCCCTCTCACCCAAAACAAACATTAAGCAGTTTCATGGGAAATTTTTCAAGGAGAAAAAAAATGAGTCATAGTCCTGTGTGTACACATATATTTTTATTTATATTAATAATGTTATATAATATACACTATTCTGCATCTTACTTTTTGATATAAAATACCTAGAAAACAACTTTCTTCATCATGACAAACTATGTACATATATTCTCTTCATCTATCTTTGTTAAAAGGCCTTCTTCTGCAAGGCGGAAAAAAGCAATGAACTGAATTCAAACCACATCTCAGACACTTGTTTTTCACATGCGTTAGAAAGACATCTTACCTCCCCAAATCTCAGTTTTCTCATAATAATAATAAAAAAAAAAAGGTAGGCACAAATTACTTGCCTTTTCTTAAGGAAGCTGCAGAGTTGGAGAATATATTTGCAAATCACATACACAAAGGATTAATATCTAGAATATACAAGAATTGTCCAAACTGAACGGTAAACTAAAGAGTCAAATTAGAAAATGGGCAAAATATGGGGCAGCCCGGGTGGCTCAGAAGTTTAGCGCCTCCTTCAGCCCAGGGCGTGACTCTGGGGTCCCAGGATCGAGTCCCATGTCAGGCTCCCTGCATGGAGCCTGCTTCTCTCTCTCTCTCTCTCTCTCTCTCTCTGGGTCTCTCATGAATAAATAAATTAAATCTTAAAAACAATAAAATGGGCAAAATATATAAAAAATATTGTAAATAATAATAAAATGAAATGTTCCTGAGCACCATCCTCCTCCTTTAGGGAAATGCAACTCAAAACCACATTGAATTATCTCCCTAACTTACCAAAATGACTTTAAAAAATTGACAACCCAGAATGCTGGTGAAGGTGCAGGGAAGTTGAATCACTCATGTGTGCTGGTAGAAAGTAGAGCGGTGTTCCCACTCTGGTTAAGTGTGTGCAAGTTTTTTTTTGAAAAGCAGAAACGCAACTACCATATGACCCAACAATTGTACTAATGGGCATTTATCCCAGAGAAAAGAAAGCTATGGTCACACAAAAGCCTATATATGAATGTTTATAGCAGTTTTATTCATAGTAGCCACAAACTGGAAACAACTTTATGTCTTTCAATTGTTAATGATTAAATAAACTTTGGCCCATCCCTACTATAGACCCCTAGTCCACAAAAAGGAACATACTCTTAATACAGCAAACTGGATGATCTCACGGAATTATCCTGAGTGGAAAAAAAAATCAAAGTTTACTTACTCGATGATTCCGTACATAAGGCATTTGTTAAATGACAAAATGATAGAAATAAAGAGAAATGGTCATCAGAGTTTAATGGAGAAGTGACACTTGGAGAAAAGTGGGTGTGGTAGGAAAAGGACGACATGAGCAATGCTCAGGGTGAGGAAACATTCTGCATCTTTACTGTCGGCGTCAGTGTGCTGGGAGGGTATCGTGCAATATGTTACCACTGAGGAAAACAGGGTAAATGCCACATGGGGTCTTGTGCATTATATTTTGCAGCTGCAGGTGACAAAATTATCTCAAAATAAAAAGTCCACTAAAAAATTCCATTCCATTGACATTTGCTCTTCTGACTTTCATAGCATGATGAGAAATCTGTAGTATTCAAATAATTGATCATTTACATATTATGTGTTGGTTTCCTATAGATGATTTCAAGATTTTTTCATCTTTGGTTTTCAGCAATTTTGTTGTGGTGCGTCTAAGTGTGGTTGCTTTGGGTTTATCACCGTCGTGCTGGTCACTCTTCCATGCATCCTCTTCACCGTGCCTATGCACACACACACACACACACACACACACACACACCCATACAGCCCACAGTTTGCCTGCTTATATGTTTTCCTCGGAATCCTCAGGTATCTTATTGTATATTTTGTCTAGTGTTTGTGGAAGCATCAGAATTGTTTTAATGATGAATTCAATGATGTTTTAATGATGAGTTGCATATAAGTTCTGAACTATAAATTCTGAAGTTTGTCCCTTTAATATTTTTATACCACTAGCCATGTCATTAGAATCTTCTTTTTAAAAAAAGATTTTTATTTATTTATTTGATAGAGAGAGAGATAACACAGCAGGGAGAGCAGCAGAGGAGGAGGGAGAAGCGGGCACACTCCCGCTGCACAGGGAGCCCTGTGTGGGGCTTGATCCCAGGACCCTGGGATAACAACCTGAGCTGAAGATAGACGCTTAACCCACTGAGCCACCCAGGTGCCCCTCATTAGGATATTCTAATTAATTTATATAAATTATAAACCTGAAAAAAATTTAAAAAATAAAATAAAATAAATTATAAACCTGTATAATATACAACTAATTAAAATGTTTTATAGAATTAAATATGTTGATTTATATGCTAATATATACATATCAATATATTTATATAAATGCATATAAAATTATATATACAACTACCTAACTAAACCATCAGTCCTTTCTGTACCTATAAAATAAAAGCCTATCACAAGAGTATGTGGAACTAAATTGAATTAGAAACTCTCCTAGTAATCTTTTTTAGTTAATTATGGCACAGTAATAGAAAAGTATTTCAGACTCATTTGCCCTGGGAAATCTTATTTTTTATATCCTACTTTTTGAGACTTTCACAAAACTGAAGATTCCAATAATCTTTCAAAGTCCTTATTAGAATTGCAGAGGGGAACTCTATTTGTTGCTTTTTTTCTCTAAGGCATAGGAACTTCACAGAGTTTTTTTTTTTTTTTTTTTAATTCTCTTGCTGAAAATAAGTAGCATTATCAGATGGCATTTAGGTGATCCCGAGCACCCAGAGAGCAGTAACATTATGGCTCCACTCAAGGTCCCGAAAAGCCTTACTTCCTATCGCTTGCAGCCTGCTCTTCCCTAGGTGCTCTCTGCAGCGTGGCTCTGCACAGTGAGCACATCCATGTGGGCTGTCGTCTGCGCACAGGGTGCAGAGGCTGATTTTGCTTATCAGAGAGGAGGAGCACGGATCACAGACCGCCAACTCTCTGCCCAAAAGCATAAGCGAATCACCCTAATTGATCAAAATCTACTATGGTTTCATGGTTTTTTTTTTTTTGCAGCCTCAAGTGCAGACTTCTTAACATGGCACGGAAGCCCTTCTACGTCCTCACGGCCTCTGAATTCCTCCACTGTCTTCTAATAACTGTATCTTCACCTTGCTTCATTTGCCATATATAGGTTATTCTTTCTATATGAACTTTCTTTACCATCTTCCTCATTTATTTTTTTAATCAATTAATCTAACATACAGTGTATTATTAGTTTCGGAAGTAGAGTTCAGTGATTCATCAGCTGCATCAAGTACCCTCCTTAAATGCCCATCATCATGTTACCCCATCCCCCCACTCACATCCTCTGCACAACCCTCAGTTTGTTCCCCATACTTAGGAGTGTCTTATGGCTTGTCTCCCTTTCTGATTTCATCTGTTTTATTTTTTTCTTCCCTTTTCCTATGTTCATTTGTTTTGTTTCTTAAATTCCACATATGAGTAAAATCATATACTTGTCTTTCTCTGACTTATTTCATTTACCATAATACCCTCAAGTTCCATCCACATCATTGCAAATGGCAAATGGCAAGTCTTCATTCCTTTTAATGGCAATATTCCATTATATATATATAATTATATATATGATATCTTCCATTTCTAAGCTATGCCTCCATATGATCCTTCTGACTAATAACCAATATCATATATCAGTGCAAACTGTATGGCTCTAAATGATGGCTAATATTATTATTGCATCCTTGTTTACTTTGATAGTTAAATCTCCTTGTTTACTTTGATAGTTAAATCTAACCCAACTTTTAAAAATTTTATTTATTTATTCATGAGAGACACAGAAAGAGAGGCAGAGACATAGGCAGAGGGAGAAGCAGGCTACCTATGGGGAGCCCGATGTGGGACTCGATCCCAGGACCCTGGGATCACGACTTGAGCAAAAAGCAGACTCTCAACCACTGAGCCACCCAGGCGTCCCCAACCCAACTTTTCTGTATAGCTAACACAACCAGGCACTATACTAATTTCTGTAAATATGATCTCTTCATTCATTTATTTCACAAATATGTATTGAGTGCTTACTACGTGCTGACAAATTTGTACATTCTGAGGATTTGGTAGAGAAAGCATACC
Organism: Canis aureus; assembly: GCF_053574225.1. Taxonomy (NCBI): domain Eukaryota; kingdom Metazoa; phylum Chordata; class Mammalia; order Carnivora; family Canidae; genus Canis; species Canis aureus. The sequence continues at coordinate 3,634,514 of NC_135613.1, forward strand.
TTATCATCATGAAGCAAACCTTCTCATGAGGGAAATTAATAGCATATAAGCAAATATAAAGTGTAATAGTAGCTAGTAATACATGCAATGGAGAAATAAAAAGCTAAGTAGAGAAATAGTTTTTATTTATTAATGGGGAAAATAGATTGATTAAAATTAAACTAGGGGTGCCTGGGTGGCTTAGTCAGTTAAACATTTGATTCTTGGTTTCAGCTTAGGTCATGATCTCAGGGTCTTGGGATCGAGCCCTGTGTCGGGCTCCATGCTCAGCAGAGATTCTGCTTGTCTCCCTTCCTCTCTCTCTCCCTCTGTCCCTCCCCACCTGCAGTCTGTCTGTCTCTCTCTGACATAAATAAATCTTTAAAAATTAACTAAATCAAATATATGTGTTATTAGAAAGCAACCATGGATGATATAGAAAAGCAGATTATAAGAACATAGATTAGCTATTAGGTGACAGGAGTATGGGTAAGACCCCTGAAGAAGCTGACTAGCTGTAAGTGAGAGGGGATGGTACTCCAGGCGGGAAGACCAGCATTAAGAAAGGGTGATAGCATCTGTACAGCAAAGGAAACAATCAACAAAATAAAAGACAACCTACTAAATGGGAGGAGATATTTGCAAATGATATATCCAATAAGGGGTTAATATCCAAAATATATAAAGGGCTTATACAACTCAACACCCCCTAACCCCACAAATAATGCAACAAAAAATGGGCAGAGGACTTCAACAGACATCTGTTCAAAGAAGACATACAGATAGCCAAGAGACACATGAAAAGATACTCCATATCACTTATCATGAGGAAAATGCCAATGAAAGCCACAATGAGCCATCATCTCCTGCCTGTCAGAATGGCTAAAATAAAAAGCACAAGAAACAACAAGTGTTAGTGAGGACGTGGATAAAAAGGAAGCTTTATGCACTGTGGGTGGGGATGCAGTTGGTGCAGCCATAGTGAAATTTTTCAAAAAATTAAGGATAGAATTACCATGATCCACTAAATACAGTATTGGTTATTTACCCAAAGAATATGAAAACATTAATTCTAAAAGATAGATGTATGCCCATGTACCCCCATTGCAGAATTATTTATAACAGACAAAATATGAAAGTGACCCAAATGGCTAAAGAAGATGTGATAGATAGATAGATAGATAGATAGATAGATAGATAGATAGATAATAGATAGATAGACTGAATATTACTTAGCCATAAAAAAGAATGAGGTCTTGCTATTTTTTTTTTTTTTAGGTCTTGCTATTTGTGACAACATGAATGTCTATAGAGCATAATGCTAAGTGTATTAAGTCAGAGAAAGACAAATACTATATAATATCACTCCTATATGGAACTTAAGAAACAAAACAAATTAACAAAGAAACAAACCAAAAACCAGACTCTTAATTATAGAGAACTGATGGTATCAGAGGGAGGTGAGTAGAAGAAAGGCTGAAATGGTCCAGGGAGTTAAGAGTACATTTATCATGATGAGTACTGTACTGCACTGAGTAATGTAAAGAACTGTTGAATGGCTGTATTGTAATCTGAAAGTGATATAACACCGTATGCTAATGGAATTTACAAAATAAGTAAACATATAAAAGGAGAAAAAAGGTGTAGCACTATAGCGCCAGGCTGAGAGGTGGGACCCCATGCGCAATCATATTACGGAAACATCATTCATGAGATGAATGCAGCACCTTTGCAGATGTACAATGTACAATCGTACGATGTGAACATTTTGTGGGATTGTATGGCTTAGTTTTCGTGACAGGTTTTGTAGCCAGTTTTTGCCCTAAAATGAACATCTCAGTTGCTGGACATCGAAACTTGTGTCTGAAAAATTGCTGCTATTTTTTTTTCCTCTCTATAAAGCCTCACTTCAACCTGAAGGATATTGATCCTATTTCATTTTTACATGTCAGAATGGAGCTCAGGTACTTCACTTGGGACTCTCTATCGCCATAAGAATTTAATTGATTGTCCGTTGCTCTTTGAATATACACTACTTTATAAACATATCTAGATAAGAAATGTATCTCCAGCCTTATCTCCTCGAAGCTAGATGGAATACTGCTATCATTTAGAATGCATAAAATGCACACTGTTTCTTGTTCACTCCAACCTTATGTATCATTATTCAGATTTAACTAATGAGAAAACAGGCTTAGAGAAAAGAATAACAGTCATGATTATAGGAAATAATAGCTACTGTTTATTGAATAATTAGTATGTATTATCCACTCTTCCAAGTACTTCACAAATACTATCCCATTAAATGCTTACCATGGTCATATTAGCCCAAAACATTATTATATCTATTTTATTGAAAAAGGTGCTGAACATGTAACTTGCCCGGGAACATAGAGCCAGCAACAGATCCAAGCCTATATTGCTCCAAGGGCCATTCCTTGTTTAGGACAACGTGGTACCTTCCTGACGCTGAAGAGAAGAAAGAGATGAGGAACAGGATTGCATCTGTCTCTCCCATATAAAGGAACATTTCTGCATCTTTAATATTAATGTTAAATCTTCAAAGTCATCAGTAAAAAGTGTGGAGAGCTAACTGGCCCACACGGCCATGCCCCAGTTTCATGGATTTATCACATTCTTGTAATCTTGTTCTGAGTTTCGCTCTCATGACGTATTGTCTAGGAGATTCTGTTCTCTGAAATTCTCTCTCTTGCTTTCTTTCTCTCATTTTTTTCTTATCTATGACCTAAACCTTTTGATTCAGAGAGCATACATATGAGAGATGAAAGGATAAAACTAAAATTTATTCGAGAATAGAGGGTAACAAGAGACCAGTAGTGACACAGAGAGGTTTATCCAGCTTATATAGTATGTGAACTCATGAACAGCTTTTAACCTAGTTACCATTTGTCCTCTACATGGTATATAATCACTCTACCTTAAAAAAGAAAAAAAAAAAACAAAAAACTAGGTGGTCCTCTGTTAGATGAATTAAAAAAAAAAAAAAGGGGGTGAATAATTTATTTATCTAAACCCACAACCAAACTTTTTAGCCAGGGGATAGCTTGTATCCAGGGTAATTTTAACCACAGATGATTTTATCTTTCAATCATTTTCCTTTTTCCTTCAATCCATTTTGTTATTTTCATCTACATGTTATTAGATTTAAATTCAATAAATGTTAATCTACCCTTTATCTTATACTTTGTAAGAAAACCACCCTGGATTATAATTGCATTATTCAATAAAGCAGCCGGTATTTAAGAAGTCTTCTTAGGAGTATGTAATAGATATCTGAATAAGTGAAACAAGGAAGGGGTGAGTGGAGGCAAGAGTGCACTGAGAGCTGACTGCACTGGTGGCAGCCTGGCAGTCTGGGTGCTGAGGAAGCCCTGGCTGCTGGGTGGAAGCTCCTTCCTGACGTCTGCACCCCATCCGCGCCCCTGGGCCACTGCTCTGTCCAGGAGCCAGCCTGGTGGTGCAGGCTTCCTGTGTGATCCTTCTAAATGCTTCCTGTCTGCCATCACCTGAGCTTGCTCCTGGTGTGAGCAGCCTCACCCTCTGCCCGAGATCATTTGCTTCCAGACCTGCTGTTTTCCTGCTTGTCAAGGAGACCAACATTACTGCGCTTGCATAAAATGAATAATCAGCACTATGAGGAGCCATTTTTTGCCCCTAAAATGAGTTTATTACGGGTTTATTTTTCATTGCCTATCAAACAGATGTTGCTTGCTCTCGGAGGAATTTTCTGCACTTCCCAGTCACTCTTGCTGGGTGGCTTGCCAGCTGCTCGAGCGCTCTGCAGAGCTGCTCATGAATGCCGGGGAGGTGAGTGGATCTGCCTCAGCAACAGGAAAGGAAATCAAAGTGTTGCTGAGCACGGTGGGACAGGGGGTGGCTGCTTTTTTTTTTTTTTTTCAAAACGGAAAAATGCAAACAAGCATAGAACAGATGCAGACAAGTTCCAACTGCTGTGGAAGCAGCTTGATGCGGTAGAAAGCGCATCAAATTTGGAACCACACCGACCTGGGTTGAAATCCCAAATGTGCCACTTGCAGTCTCTGTGAGTTGAACTCTGCTTCTTCTTTATTGATTTTAACACCCAGATTAGGGACTAAGAATGTTCCCGGTATATAGTAGATTATCATTAAGTATTAGCTTATCTGCTATTTTCTTATCCAATGTTAAGCTGAATGATGACACCAAGCCATTTTAACCAGCCTGTTTGTTAATAATACATCCCAGACATAATATTCCCTCTCTATATACCCATCTCTCTCTCTCTCTACCTACCTATCAATTTATCCATCCATCTACAAAATCGCCTTATAGTTTTTAATAGCTACCATTTATGAATCACCAAAATGAATACTAATTAATGAACATATAAAAATCATTTCATTTTTCTTATTTGTGTAAACATTGTCACGGTAAGCATTTTCACACACACACATACGCACACTCACGCATCTTGGTGCACTGGTCTGACAGTTACTTTAGAAGGAATGTCTACAACAGGGTTTGCTGCGTCCAATGTTTACATCTTTATACTTTATTTCATATAACTAGATTCTTCTTTGCTAAAAGAGGTATCAGAATTTTCACCAATTCTGAGAACTATTTTCTCACAAACTAATAAGCATAGGGCCTTAATGAACTGTTTACGTATTCCCCTTTGCATTATTTTGTTAAGTACAAGAATGAATATCCTCCGTATATCTGTCTTCTCTCCTTTGCAAACAGCATTTGGGATTATGGATACAGCATCTTTTACTGTTTTGTTTTGTTTTGCTTTGTTTTGCTTTTTTTGTGATGAGGGGTGAGGTACTTCCAAAACCAGGTTGCAAAGACAACCTAATAGCTGTGGCCGAGAAAGTTAGTGTTCACCAAAAATCTGTATGAAACTATAGTTCTTCACTTCCCTTGCAACTGCATAGACTTAAAGGTTTTGTTTTTATTATAAAAAGATGCACACAAACAAGAGTAGAGAAAATATGTCAGTGCAGTATAAAGATTAATAAAATAAATACCTGGGACGCCTGGGTGGCTCAGTGGTTGAGCGTCTGCCTTTGGCCCAGGGCATGATCCTAGAGTCCTGGGATCGAGTCCCGCATCGGGCTCCCTGCAGGGAGCCTGCTTCTCCTCTCTCTGTCTGTGTCTCTGCCTTTCTCTCTGTGTGTCTCATGAATAAATAAATAAAATCTTTAAATAAATAAATAAATAAAAATAAAATAAATACCCTTATATAAAAAATTCATATTAAGACAATTTTACTGAAATAATTGCAAGAAAAAATTGTGTAAAAATATATCATTGATGCATTTTCCAGCTTTGCCGAGGTATATCTGACAAGTCAAATTGTACCTATTAAGGGTATACAATGCGATGATTTGACTTACGGTGAGAAATAAACACATTGTGTTCAGCCACTGAGATATGCAACAGCTAGAATTAATCAACTCTATTAAAAACAGTGTCAATGTGAAGCTGCTGAAATAATGACTCAGTGATGATAATGAGAATTAATTTTGGCTTAACCAAAGGCAGAATGATGATGTGTATCCATCTATATATCTATATATCTATATATATCTATATATCTATCTATCTATATATATATATATGTTATGTGTCCCAGTGTCACAGTGAATCCATATTTATACAATCCTATTTATAGATATTGCCATGACATTACATAATCTTTTATATCCCCTTGGATTTCCTACTCACTAAATTATTTATAAACTCAAAAACCTTCTCTAGATGCCTGCTCTAAAAGTCAAGCTATTTAAAAAATACTTTATAGACAAAACCAAGCCAAAACAAGCAAACAAATAAATAAAATAGAAGGACTTTGGAATCACAAAGGACCAGCTTCAAATCCTGAAGCGGTTCTCACGACCTATGAGTCCTCTGATGAGCCACTCAACTTTCTCAAGGTCCCCTCTGGCTCATCTGTAAGTGGAGAACAGGCACTGCTCTCTTCGATCTTTCTAGGAGTTAACTGAGCTACTGAATATAAAGCCTAAAACTATGTCTTATATAATGGTTAGTGCTCAGCATGAGAAGGGCCCCTCCTTTTCTGTGTACCTCATTTTACTATGGTGCCTACTTCAATTTCACATGATTTGGTCAATTTTGATAGGAAAATAAAGGCATTTATCCTGTTATAAAAGTCAAAACATTGTATAGTTTTCTATCCTTTTTAGGGATCTATGTTCAGGCCACAGAGTTCCCAAATGTGATTGATCAATTATTTATTTATTTGATTGATTATTTATTTATTTGATTATTTATTTTAGTTTTTAGGTTGGTTGGCATCTAGTCAGGAGACCCGAGTTTCAGCTCTAGTTCACAGTTACCAGCTAAATGAGTTCGTAAAGGCTGCTTATATCTGCAAAATGGGACAATGATAACTAATGGCAACGTTGCTGAGAATGTCACATAAGACCATGTGTGGTAATTTAATTCTGGCACTAGAAATAAAGGGCACAATGGCACGTTCAAAATGCTACTTATCCAAGTGTATTTCCTTTCACAGCCTGGTTTATCATTCTGTCATTTTCTGTGTTAAGCTTCGTTGTAGAGAAACATAAAGGCCTTGTGGTGTTTGTTTGCTTGTTTTTATTTTCTTATAATTTGTGTTTTCAAAAATTTATTTATTTATTTATTTATTTATTTATTTATTTACTTATTTGTTTATTTTGATTGAAGTTTGATTTGGCAACATACAGTGTAACACCCAGTGCTCATCCCATCAAGTCCCCTCTTCAGTGTCCGTCACCCAGTCACCCCATCTCCCCACCCACCTCCCCTTCCACTACCCCTTGTTTGTTTCCCAGCGTCAAGAATCTCTCATGGTTTGTCTCCCTATAATTTTCCCACTCAGTTTCCCTCCTTTCCCCTATAGTCCCGTTCACTTTTTCTTATATTCCCCGTATGAGTGAAACCATATGATGATTGTCCTTCTCCGACTGACTTAACTTCACTCAGCATCATACCCTCCAGTTCCACCCACGTCAAAGCAAACGGTGAATATATTCATCTCTTCTATTGGCTGAGTAACATTCCATTGTATATAAATTTATTTCGAATAGAGTATTTCTCTAGAGTAGATCATTAGCTTTCCCTGGTTTGCAAATACCAAACTATCCTCCAAACAGAATTAATATTCAATTTTAGCTATTTACTATTAACTTGAAAATTTTTTGTGCACAATACTTTTTTTATTACTGTTTTCAGTTATAAATACAATTCATGGTCACTGGAGAACGAAAGAGATTATGCCATATAAAGGAGAAAACACAAAATCCATAATCTAATCTCATTGTCATGTTTTTGTTTCCAATATTTATTTTATATGGGAACACATACACATACACACATGTGTGTCTTACACTCTGAAATACTATCAACATTGTTCTGCATTCTGTATTTTTTTTAATTTTTTTTTAATTTTTATTTATTTATCATAGTCACAGAGAGAGAAAGAGAGAGAGGCAGAGACATAGGCAGAGGGAGAAGCAGGCTCCATGCACCGGAAGCCCTGCATTCTGTATTATATTATTACAAATACGGCAATGTGTACACAAATCTTTCTCAACTTCAGTAGCTGTCAGAGTTATGGCCAGAGTTTCCTCACCAACAGCCAGGAGCACAGTGGAAGGGAGGTTCATTAGAAACTCGGAGAAATTAAGAGCGTACAGTGAAGAGGTCTGAGACTCATACATCATTTTCTCCTCCTCCAAGTGTTCTGTTGGAAGTCAACTCTCAAAATGCTTATCCCAGCGAGAGACAATCTCTCCAATCCTGTCACGGGGCCTCCCTGCAGTAGAGCCCAAGGTGGTGACTTGACTGTCATTCTGACATCAATTCACTCTTAGATCAAGGGAAAACCACCTATTGTACCTTCATTGCCCTATAGGAAAAGGAAGCTTCTCCATGGAACAAAGGTTAGAAAATCCCCAAGACAAGAGAGATTAAGCCGTTATAGTCAAGGAAGTAATTAGTGTCTTCATTTTTCTTAAAGTTCATATAATTTAATGTGGACATTGAATATAAAATATCGAATATTAAAAAAGAGCAGAGGAATGGTAACATGCACAACTGTTCAGGTGTCACTTTACTGTAGTAATTGAGCTAAAAAGTAAAAGAAATCTTCATCCTGTACAGCTCACAACATTCTTCAGCGTATCAATTTATGAAAACAAAAAAGAATCTGGCTATAATCCCTAATTATGGTATTAATAATAATAATTTATTAATAAACTTCACACTTACTATTCATCCAGCCACATTATTAGCACTTTACATGTGTTTGTTACTCGATCCTCACAGGTACTCTGTGAGGTAAAGATTGTTATAATCGACTTTTATTTTTAAAATATGGCAAGAGGTAAAATTTTGTAGTCTGAATTTGAAAACAGGCAATACAGTTTCAGGATCTGAATCAGTTTTCCTGGAGCAACTTCTGTGTCATACTTCTCTTAAATACTACTTAGTCTCTTTCTAGATATGGGACTGATTAACCTAATCACTTTTGTCCTTAATTTCCTCATTCTTCAATACTACAGCAGTTAGCATTAAAGCAAGTAACAGGTAAAATGCTCAGTACAGGGGGCAGCCAGGGTGGCTCAGCAGTTTAGCGCCACCTTTGGCCCAGGGCCTGATCCTGGAGACCCAGGATCAAGTCCCATGTCAGGCTCCCTGCATGGAGCCTGCTTCTTCCTCTACCTGTGTCTCTCTCCATCTCTCATGAATAAATAAATAAAATCTTTATTTAAAAAAACACTCTTTAGATTTCCCTGAACAAATAAAACATTTCATAAATGATAATTTTGATAGTATTATTTTTATTATTGTTATTGTGATAAGATAGTTTGAAAAAGATATGACCAATGAGTAACCAATGAGTAAACTTCAGTAGGAGGATTTGGGGCCTGACAAGTAGTCTTGGCAATTATAAAACTGGTAAGTAGTGAACTAAAGAATGCCTATGTCTTTCTAGATAAAGTTGCCAGTAGTTGCAGAATGTATACATAGAGAGGTCAAGTACTATTGGGACGGATTTTTACGTGTGTTGGCTTTGGATGGAGTAACCTCTACAAAAGGAGGTCATGTCTCAGTCTGAGAAGTCCTTGTGGTTTAGGGATCCAGCTGGTGCTCTGAAGGAGGCCAACATTTTGCTGGTGTTCCTATATTGGTGAAAATGAATACCCAGAGTGCAGTAAATGTGATGTAGCATGTGGATAAAGCAAAGAAAGAAAGAATGAATAAATGATCTTGTCTCCTCCAGGTATACACAGATTTGAAAAGTTACTAAGCAGTAAAAATCACAACATTAAAGATAACACAGAATTTCTATCCTCACCAACTTCCTGCCACCACATTAAGTAAATGTGATAACATCTGTTTTCCATGCAGGTAGCTAGCACTTCCCATGTAGGGCAATTGGATCCCTACCAGGTGAACAATTCAGCTGCCTGATATCTCTTTTTAAGTGCATCTTTATTCAAATCCTGGTGATATGTAGAAATAAATTTGCTTACTTTCCATTCCCGACAAGCAAGATTTCTTTCTTTTCTCTCTCTCTCTCTTTTTTCTGAGATCTACTATGAGTTAACAAGTATGTAGTATTTTCCCTAAATCCTGTGTTCATTGATTTTTTTTTTCTCTTAGACACAGGAAAAAAATACCTTACTGAAAATTTTCTGGCCCAGAGAAATTCATAAAATATCTTTAGTATAATTACAGATTACATGTTATATGTCACAAGTGCATAATCGCATTGAAAATCTACTATGGGGATGTGGGTGGCTTAGTCAGTTAAGCTTCTGACCCTTGATTTCAGCTCAGGTCATGGTCTCAGGGTCATGACATCGAACCCCCTGTTGGACTCTGGGCTGGTTGTCGAGTCTGCTTAAGATTCTCTCTCTCCCTCTCCCTCTGCCCACCCCCCCACCCTGAGCTCTCTTTCTTTATCTCAAAAAAGTACTACATGCCTAGTGTTATGCTCCAAAATTCATATATATAATGACATAGTGTTCATAGGTTGATGTTATCCCTCATAGAAATAAGGTATGAAGTAGCTTGTCCAGTGTAACACTGCTGATTTCTCACTGTTCTTTTATCTCAGCTTATTTGCTATTCAACATACTTACCAGTAGCTTCAGAAGCGTTCCTCGGTGCTATCCATTCCTTTGGAAGGTAGTTTACCACATGTTTGTTTTAGAGAAGTCAGTTATACAATCCTTAATTTGCACACAGGGCTCTGAGAGCTCGTCAACCCATAGGCGAGGGAGTTTTCCATGTGTTTCCTTCATTGCATTTTCGCTGCCCTTATTTGGATCATCATTATCGCTAGCCTGAAGTCCTTGCAGCAGGACAGAGATGTTCTAATTTTAACATCTGACGCAATTGGACTGCTGATTCCAGGAGGTTTGAAAATTTCTTCCAAAGGAGAGAAATGTTCTTTTGGGGAGTTTTTGTTTTAGAGAGTGAATCCAGAAAGTTGGAGGACTTGGCATCATCTAAGAAATTACAATTATATAGTATTCCAATTGGGCTTCTCATCTCCTTCTCAATTGCTCTCCCACAAGGTATGCAATGGCTAAATTAAACTCCATGAAGCATGACTCTTGGCTGTCAATGGAATAATTTGGCTGTAGGATAAATTTTAGCCACCGAAGGCTCATTGTGAAGCTATTCATTATGTAAATGCCTTCTAATCCTAGTTCCCTTCTCCTATTCCTAAATACAATATATATATATATATATATATATATATATATATATATATATATATATTTAAAAAACTTGATTATGCCCATATCCAAAATTACCTTTCACTTACTTAATTAGTTTTTTGTGACACTAGTCAGTTTGTACTTTATTGTTGTTGTTGTTGTTTATTGTTGTTGTTGGATTTAGCTTATCCTCCATATTTGACTGAAAGTATGTGACTATGGGTTATGGTTTACAACTGTATGATCACCATACCTGAGTGAGATGGGGAGGCTGAGTAGCCAACTAATATTGGGTACAACTCATTTATGGTGGCTTGTATCCACCATAAGTCTCAAAAAGCACCTATGAAATAGATGTTATCTCCATTTCTTAGTAAGAGCGTGGAGTGTTTAGTGCATTGTAGGACTGATCACAGGTTTGTTTGAACTCATGTCCTTAACATGATGTCATAGTGCCAGTCACAGTGGCATGGATATAGCAAGCGCTCAACCAAGAATTGTTGAATTAAAGAATGAGATTATTACATCAGTACATGCTTTTTCCCCCAACAATAGCATCGTGAAATAAATTTCAAGTGTAAAATTTACTCAATATATGCCAAACTGGGGAAAGAGATTATTTCCAGCATTTCATTATTATTTGTATTAATATGACTTTCTCCACCACCAGGCGAACTTAGTTTTACAAGGCAAAGGCAAGTAATAAAATCAGACTTCTGCTAGAGTGAGGTTGCTTCCCTAATTGCAAATGTAAACGCTGCCAGGTGTTCAGCTCCCTTGTTCTAATAAATAAATAATTAGAAAACATGATTAATATGAAGCCTCACTGCCTAGCTGTGCAGAGTGTTCTTGGCGAGCAATGTGGGGAATTGGTCTGGAGGGCAGAGTGTGTGCTTAATGGTATGCTTCCAAGTGATCCTGACATAAACGCATCACGTGCCTGTGCAGGGTATGAGTGCCCCACTGGGTCCAGGACACAACTGGCTGAGGCAAACAGAGATCCCCTTTCTGCTAGAGGTAGGGGTTGGAAGAAGCATCACCTGAAATCAGGACGGTTTAATAAAGGTAGGATGTAGCCTGCGTCAAATTAGATATGGTGCCCAAGTCTGTGACTTCCAAAATATGTGAAATTTGGCACCTTAGCTAGCTTGTCTTATCTTCTAGCTCATCAGCTCTCTAATGACTAAAATAACACCTGTCTCATTTGTAAATATTGAACAAGATTCTGAATATGCAAATGCCTAGGTCAGAAGAAGTCCTTCGTAAGTGGAAGTCATTGGCCCTTACTTTCTTTATCTGCAAAATGGAAATCAAATGTAGAAAATGAGTATATATGTATAGTCTTATCAAAATTCCTGCAATCATGCAGCTTACATAACTTTAGCCCAGTAATGCACAGACCTATTTGACAAGACCTTTCAAAATCATTTTAGAAAAATGTATTTTTAGAATAAATAAATGCATCAAAGAGTTGACTTGCAAGCAAGTTTTACGGTAGCCTTGTTTTAAATTTTTCCTCTTCAGATAAAAAACAGGATAACAAAGCAGACATTATTGTTTAGTTATTCTCTTTTTTTTTTCTTAGAGGGTTTCTAACTATAGAAGTAAATATTTTGCCATTAACATCATCATCATAAACTACATGCCTCTAATAAATCCAGTGATCTACTGTTGATAATATTTATATCCCCAGAGACAAGGCAGAACATGTGCACAGAGTACTTATTGAATGAATGAAGCATGATTATTGTCACATCACTACCTTATTGCTGGCAGTTGGATTTTTATTGATTTTATAGTATTTTAACGATTAAGCCCACATAAAGCAATTAGATATTAAATGTAAGCCCTTGGGAGTTCTTTAATTTAAACAATAATAAAATAAATTTAGCATTTGAAATAAATCAGACCCAGATAAATGAACCAATTTGCCCAAAATTATCTGCTTCATAACTGCAAAAGGAAAATATGGACGGAGATTTTCTGATTTATAGCCACAGATACACAGAAACAGTGTATCTGTTGTTTGCTAAGCCAAATGCTGTAGTTTTATTGGGTAGAATGTTGAAACCAACAGAAGATAATTGACACAGAAGAAATTCATAGAACTAGAAATCGAGCTTATCCAAGAAAACAGGAAAGGTGGTTTCCCAGGCAGAAAGAATGAGCCGTGAGAGAAAGTGACACTGAGGGAATAACCTAGTTTAAATCTGCAAACACCTAGATATGAGTAAAGATACAAAACACTGTTTTTCTTTTTTTAATGAAGATGAGATTAACATAAAATGAAATGAGCCATAGTAAAGTGTACAATTCACTAGTATTTACTATAGTCACAACACCATGCAACATTCCACTAATTAAGTGATGTCTCAAAAATATTTTCATCGCCTCGAGAGGAAACCCCGTACCTATCAAGGTGTCACTACTCATGCCCCCCCATGCCCCAACAGTTAACAACCTGCAGTCTGCTTTCTGCCTCTATATGGATTTGCCCATTCTGGAGATTTCAAGGGACTAGGATCATGCTGCGGTACCCACGGCCTTTTGTGCCTGGCTCCTTTCACGTAGTGTCATGTTTTGACACGCAGTCAGCTTGTGGCGTGTAGCAGTGATTCCTTCCTTCTCTGGCTGAACATCATTCCATTCTATGTGTACACTAAGGGTGGCAAGTCTAAGACATATTTTGCGACTGCAACTTTGCCTCCTCTTTAAATGGCTTTTGGATTTGTCATATTAACGTCAAGTGATTAAGCTGTGATGCTCTTTAATTTTTCTTGGGTTGCTTCTGCTGCCATCCATCTTTTTCAGCCCTAAGTTGGTACCATTGGGAGAGAAAAGAGAAAAATCTCTACTGTTACAAGAGCCTTTGTGAAAGCAATCTAATCTTTCATCTCCTCCCAGAGTCCCCTATATTTGCATAATTGTTTTGACTCCACAGTTTCTATTGAATCCCTCTCTCTCTCTCTCTCTCTCTTCCTAAAGTTCAAGAACAGGGGCAGATGCCCATGTGCACACTCTGTTCAGGAGTGGCCCTTGGCCACCTCATTTCTCGGTAGCTTTTGTTGTGCTCATCTGTTCAGGAAGCCTGGCTTTACAAGGGCTCATTTGCTGGTTAATTGCATTCTCAGATCCTCGAAGAAGGCTGGCGCACCTGCTCTCCACTTCACTGTCTCTTTTGATCTCTCTAGAAATACCCAATTTTGATTATGTGAAAATCTTCTGTAACTGTAATACGTGCCTAGAAAGCAACTGAAACCCTCCACTGTGGCTATGCTGACCTGAAAGAGGCTATTTTAGGGGTCATGTGCAGTGACAACAAGAAAAGAAAGAAAGACTTTCTTATCCCGGTGTGTAATCCAGTTCAGAAGATAGAAGTTCACTTGCTATTTGGCAGATGTTAAACAGATGTGAATTGCACAGTTAACACACTTTTAACACAATTCTTACAACACTGGTCTACTATTAAATTTCTATTTTCTAAGCAATCACGTATTATTGCTGGGAAATTTAGGAGAAAACAGAAATATGGCCTCATTTCTATATACATATTGCAAGGGAAAAACAAAACGAACAAAAATAGAAAAAAACATATATGGCATCATAAATTAATCAGCATTGTCTTCAGAATGTTCACCATACATAGCAAAATTCATTTCAAAGACAGAATTATCACCTATTTCTTGACTTCTCACAACTTTTACTCAAACTTCTTTACTGGCACTCACTATTTCCAGCTTGTGGACTAACAGTTCGTGTCCGTGTTTGGCCACATTTTGTTCCTCTCCACATGCTCAATAGACAAGTATTCCTCTTACGACAAATGTGGTATCTTCCTTTATTATATTTTTAAAAAATAATCCAACATCACAGGGCTTGAAACAAAGTGGGATCCCAGTGCACTTCCCGAGGATCACACATCCATTTATTCATTCCTTTATTGATCTGTCAAGGCATCTTGAATATCTATGACGCAGGAGCACTATACTAGATCTTAAAAAATGGAGGTTTAGAGCAATTAAGTAAAAAGTTCTAAGACTTGTCAAAGACTTTATATTTCCATCACTTAAACTCCTCATTGTTTATTCTTATCCACTTACTGAAACAAAGTTCTCACAGATAAATGTATACTGCCTTCCAATTAACCTGTGGATGGCTAACAACTGGATCGTGTAGAATGACACTTCTTTTATTTTTTTTTGAAGATTTTATTTATTTATTCATGAGAGACAGAGAGAGACAGGCAGAGACACAGGCAGAGGGAGAAGCAGGCTCCCCACAGGGAGCCCGATGCAGGACTCGATCCCAGGACCCCAGGATCACACCCTGAGCTGCAGGCAGATGCTCAACCGCTGAGCCACCTGGGCTGCCCTAGCAGGACATTTCTGTAAGGACTGTCATACCACTTGGCAAGTATCCTGAGAAAAGATTTTTTTTTTTTTTTTCTCATGAGGTGAATCACAGAATGCATTAACTTAGGAAAAGTAAATATTTTGTGTGTACTATCTAGAGCATACTTACAAAATGATATATTTGTATATCTTTTGTATTTTGCCCTTCCTCTGGAAAAAAAGGGCTCAATACATTTAAAAGTCATAACATCCATGCAATAGAAAGGAAGTTGGAAGCCAATGACTTTTCCCATACAAATATTTAAATACTCAACGGTTAATCTATTGATTTGTGATTCAGGTAGTTCCAGTTTGTAATAGCTTCTTCGAGAAACTTTGATTTCTTCGTTGCCAGTTCTAACGCTTACAAGACTGAGGACAACACGGATATTTCATAAGACTTTGGGTCATTGTTCCAAGGTTACACTTCTACCCCAATTCACTTTTGCTAAATTTCATTAAATTTTTGTTTCTGTTTTAACAGAAAAGACTTTCTTGGCTGGCCACAAGACTTTTCTTGCTGTCCAGAGAGATCCTATTTTATTCAAATTCCTCTATATTTTACTGAAATGATTTAACTTTCAATGAGAACTTTCATTTCCCATTTCAGATTAACCTGGTTTCTTACAAGGTGACTATCCAAAGCCATTAGAGTAATAGTTGTTATCTCTATAACATTATATCTTATTTTCAGCCCAGAGCTATAATCCTCTTATTTCTCTTTTGGAACATGGGTCTCTCTTGTTTTTTTCAGTCTTTAATCAGACCATCTGTTTCAAAATTAGTCAACCATTGGGGAAGGATATAGTTTTGTTTGTGCTTACTTGTCCGTTTATTTTATTTTTTTGCCATTTACATTTTTAACATGGTAACCAGAGATCATTTACTTCTCTTACAAGTGGAGAGAAAGGTTTTGTTCAATTACCATTCTCTATAGTCATCAAGTGAAAATACAAATCTTCTATTTGTCATTGAAAGTAAAACTCTTTGTAAGACTGTCAAATATGTCATATTGCGGGGGGCGGGGGAGATTAGAGGCCTCAGAAACACTATCAAGAGGGTATATATGGCAAAACACAGTAACTCTTGTCATTTTTAGTGGACTAATCCCCTGACTTGTTTGAAAGCAATCTGATTCCTCCTCCTATTTAAACACTATATAATGAAAGTTTAAAATTTATTTAATATGACTATGTAGTTATATCTACCCCATATGTAGCTAAGAGACTTTGAGACGGTGACTCATGAGACCTGAGTGTTATGGCTGTTCCATAGTAACTGCCTGAACTTGGTCAAATGAGTCCTCAATTTCTTTACAAAGAGAGGTAGTATGTACATGGATTTTCTTTGAGCTCTTCTGTTTAACTTTGTATACCCTTACGATTTCTCAGGGGCGTTTTAAGATTTATGTGAGATTAAGTTAAATACAAAACAACTTTGCTAAAATGGAATTTTATCAGTTAAAACTAGGAGTTTCTTTCAGACATAATAACTCAAATATTTTCAGATTTCCTTTCATTGTGTGCAAGGGACAGCATCCTATTGTCATTCAAAGGAAAAACAGGGCTTTTTTCACCCGTCAATTATGATCAAAATTAATCAAACATTCTTGTGAAAGTGGGTAGTAGATTTATTTTTGGAATCTTATAAAATGTAAGGCCTGTAGGCTATGACCATTTGCCTTTTCTACCAATCAATGGACATCCCCAAATCTGGCTCTTGGAAGAACTATGTGTATTCATCGTGATACCTCGACTGTTAATTGCCTTAAAGCCTGGATTGATCTGAATAAATGGGTTTAACTTTTCAGATGGTATAATGTCAAAATTTGCAAAGCATTTTCTGGTATAAAATCTTCATAGAAATAGAATAAGAATATAATTTATCCTGGTTGCATGTTGGCTACTATTGTCAGTGATTTTTTCCCCCTCATTCTCTCATATAGGATTTTCTATAGTCACAGGCTATAGAAAATATATATATATATATATATAATATTCATATATATATATGAATGTGTGTGCATGCATGTGTGTATATACATAATTACTCTTAATTTTATATGATATATAAATTAATTTATATAATATAAATATAACATTATATATTATTATATATGTTATATATCATTGATATATATAATCATACACAAAGGTAGAAGAGCTCAGAGAAAACCCATGCATTGCTTATACTGCTTCAGTAATTAATAATATTTTTCCAATCCAATATACATTTTGCTTTGTATTTCCAGAAAGAATATGCTTCCCTATTCTCTGACATTTTGAGTCTGTTATGCTATTATCAAAGAAAAGACATAAAATGGCAGGGAATTTATCCTTGATGTTCTCAGGCTGATCTAACAATGAAGCACTTACCAAGTGGCAATGAATGACAAACACACTTTATGTGTTTGTCAAAACACTGGAAAGAGTGAATTTTACTATATGTAAATTATGCTTCAATGATCTATCATCAAATAAAATGTTTAAAAGGAAAGACAAGAAGCAGAGGGCGAGGGGCATCATGTGTCTGTATGTGAGAACATTATCTATTTAATATCGTTGTTTGCATTGGTGCCCAGTTATGCTCCTGTCTGACATCTCTTGGACTACAGATTGCTTTTGGAATTGCTAAGGCAAACAGCTCTTCTCACATGTAGCCTGACTATTGTAACTACAACTAGGACATTCTGCTCCAGAGCTGCCTTGGTACTGGAGTTTTGAACACATGCAGCAGTCAGCACTTAGGAGTTATCACTCACTTGAAAACACAGGACATTTAACAACCATGTGATGGCTCCAGACTAAAAAGAGATAAAAGCTTTTGTCTTGTTTTTGAGATTTTATTTTTAGGTAATCTCTACACCCAACATAGGGCTGGAGCTCACAACCCTGAGATCAAGAGTCCCACACTCTACCAACTGAGCCGTCCAGGTGCCCTAATAGTTTTTGAATAAACATGTACAACTTCCATCGTTAGGAGGACAGTTTTGAAGCTCATACTGCTCCTTCTCATTGTTCCACCAAGGGTTTCGAGGGAAAGTGGCCCCCAACTGCCAACAGCTCTATCCACTTTCATCATGACACTTCATATTGGCTCTTCTCTCCCTTCTTCCTCACACTTTGCAGTCTCCCACTCCTTCTCCAGCATAGTTTTCCCAAATTAACTATCATCACGCAAGTCTTGACTCAGGTTCTTTCTACATAGTAACCCAGTCTGTGGCAGAGGAAGTAATAATAAGATGCAGTGAGAACTAATTATGTCTTCATATTCCTTTTGAAGTTTATATACATTATTTAATCAATTCCCATATTATTATGAGCTGAGATTATTATTCCTACTTATCTTAGCAGTTGAAACTTAAGGATGGTAATATTTCTCAGACCATGATTATTAAGTGATCGATCCTTCTGACTTTAAACTCAGTATTGTCCTGCAAAACCAAATTGCTTTAGATGAAAGTAGATATTCTTCTCACCCAGTAGATTACTTTTAATCTACCAATTATACTTCTTTCTTTTTTTTTTAAAAAAGTGTACTTATAGTAGGCATCTGGATTTCAAAGAGTAGATTGAATTAATCATCTCACCATCATCACTACCACCCCAACTGCCCCTCCAAATGCAAGCATGCACAATTGTTCCATGATTTCTCATATTGGTGGGAGTAGTTCAGATGTTTTTGCTCCAACAGATCCTGGAGAAAACTTGTTTTAATACATAATAGGGTATCATTTGTTAGGTTACTACTTTAGACTCAGTACGGAATTGGATTACTGATATATATTAGCATATAGGCTGTCATATATTAAAAATCTCAATTAATATATAAGGTATTCCAAGCCTGAGAGAAGTTAAATGATTTAATAAGTTGAGAGTGAGGAAGCAATGCCAAATCTAACTAGCCCAAATTCTGTGCTATTTCCAAGTTTGAAAATTTATCTAATTTGAATCAACTATAACATTTGAAGCCAACTATTGAGAAGCTACCCCCAATGCTAATTTTATCGTGTTTAGAAGATGAAAATTCTGTAATAATACAAAAGGTAGGAACTTATAGTAACAAGTTAATTTTCCCAATTGTTGGTATTAAAATAAATTTAGCTCACTATATTTATTTCAAAATTATCCTATTTCTTGTTTTCTCATTAACATTCCAAAATGAAACTAATTGTGCTGCAAATAAAAAACTTAACATAGCCAAAAATATCCCTTCTTAAGTCCCATAAAGAGCATAATGAGATCTGGGATTTCTCTTTTCTTACTCAAGAAATGGGTCACTTAGCAATCTCTTCAATCTTCTACAGTATTTTAGAGATTTCTAAGAACTTTCCTGTAATAATTTGAGCCTCATAACCATCGTATGTTGCAGGCAATGCGAGGATTATCATTCCCATTTTACAGATGAAGAGATAGATATTCATATAAGATAGGGGATTTGTCAAAGAATATAAATGCATTCAGACCTCGACATTTAATTCAATTTATTCTAAATCACAGTGGTATAAATTATCTCCATATTTGACAATGAGGGAGTTGGTCAGTTAGGATGATATCAGTTATTGGCATATCTGTGACTGGCTTTTAGGATCTATGACTTTGTTTCATCTGCAAAGAAATTTCACTGGGAAACATTGATGAATACTCAGCAGTACTCAGGTTAAGGGAAAGATGTCAGAACTGTGGATGATAGTGGGAATTAAAAAATGCAGATGTATGAGATTCTAAAGGGAATGGCTGATGTATAGAATTTACAAATATCTAATGAAATAGGTAGAACACAGAACCTAAAACACTCAAAATGAGATAGGCAAGAGTACCGGTGGCTATATGAAGATAAATTCTAAAATTGAAGAAAAGGAAAGAGATTCCATGTTAAAGAGATATGCATGCAACCCTAGGTTTATTGCAGCATATTTACAGTAATCAAGATGTGGAAGCAGCCTCAGTGTTATCCATAGATGAATGGATAGAGAAGATGTGGTATATAAATACTTTACATAATGAAATATTATTCGGCCATAAAAAGAATGAAATCTTGCTATTTGTAATGGCGTGAATGGCTCTAGAGTACAATTCTAAGTGAAATAGGTCAATAAGAAGGGAAAACACCATAGGATTTCACTCATATATTGAAGTTAAGAAACAAAGCAAATGCACAAAGGAAAAAAAAGAGAGACAAACAAAAAAGCAGACTCCTATAAAAAACAAACTGGCAGTTGCCAGAGGGGAGGTGAGAGGTTGGGTGAGTGAAACAGGTGAGGGGACTAAGAGTACACGTCTCACACTGAGCGCTGAGAAATATATAGAACTGCTCAATCACGATATGTATACCTGAAACTAATTTAATACTGTATATTAATTATACTTGAAGAGAGAGAGAGAAGGGAAGAGGAGAGGAGAGGAGAGGAGAGGAGAGGAGAGGAGAGGAGAGGAGAGGAGAGGAGAGGAGAAGAGAAGAGAAGAGAAGAGAAGAGAAGAGAAGAGAAGAGAAGAGAAGAGAAGAGAAGAGAAGAGAAGAGAAGAGAAGAGAAGAGAAGAGAATATCAGGATCCTAGCCAGGTAGACTGATTCAATTCCAATAACATCCTAACCATGACCACCACTATCATCAGTAATTGAATACTTATTTGAAGTAGGTAAATAAGTAAACATATATTCATCAGACCCTTTAAATGCTTACAGCCACCTACACATTAGCTTTTAACATCTTTCAACATTTTCCATAACATATGACTCATTGAGGTCCATAACTATGTGTTACATCATCACGTAATATTTAAGGCAACAAAAGTTAATAATGATTATGGAACGTTTTCAAGTTTATTCAGTTCCCAAGAGGCAAACCAGATCTGAAGGCTGTCTTCTGAACAGACTCCACCTGGTTTGTACCATTGCTACTTCTTCATACAGAGGACTAAAGAACACAGCTACAAACACCCCTCACCTTACAAACAAGGGCTATGCAACATGGGTAAACAGTGAGTTACGCTACTAATTATGCAGTTGTAGTTGTCCCGGCTTATGTGGGAATATCAGATACTGCACTCGAGACACTGATTTCAGTGCCAGACTCACTTCACTCACTTTCACTTGTACCCAGAATGCAAAATACAAAAAAGAATAAAATAAACTACCTCTGGACTTGTAATGATTTTCTTAGAATATAAGTATGGCTTCAATTGTGGAGTAGAGAATACTATCTACATTCTAGTAAACCTGGAAAAAGCAATTGCTGGTTTTCTAAATATGACATTCTTTCAAGTACTAAAGTAAAACAATTCCTTTGGTTATTCACAAAACTTCAATAGAGTAGGCAACATGAGAAATTAGAGCCTCAGTTATTTAGCCTCCTTTATATAATATTCATTAAGATTTTAAGTGCCCATGATAGATTTCTTTGTTAGCGTTTCTCATTATCCCTTCTTTGTGGTCATTTTTCATTCAATTTTCAATCTGTGTGACAGTACTTGCAGCTAAGGTAATTTGAATTAAATTTTCAAACAAGATCTTTTTGTATATGAGTCTGTGAATTGCCATCAACTTGTTTTATTATAATCAAGATATTTTCCATCTACTCTATTTTTTTATCCACTAATTTACTGAGTTTATAAAAAAAATCACGTTTGTCTGGCATAACGTGTTCTTTATAAATTTAGCATGGCCCCAGAGAATGTAATCTGTTATTTATTAACAAAGCTAGCAACAGAAGCACAAGGTTTATTTTACTTACTTACTTATTTACTTATTTATTTATTTATTTGGAAACCACACTCCTCCAGGGGATTGTTGCAGAAACTGATTCCTGGTTTGAAAGAAGTCATGCTCTGTTTTTATAAAGTGGTAGGGTCCCTGAGGCAAGGGCTAAGATTCTTGAAACTCATATAGAAGTCTCAATTTTTGAAATTGGATAGATTTACAAGGGAATATATCCCTGATGTGAAGTCAAGGGCCTTGATGTGTCATGGACATGGCATCTGAAATTTTGTAAGCTGGTCAGAGATGAGTCTCATAGTCTGAGCCACAGCTCCTACTTGGTCTTACCGGAACTCTAGAGCCCAGAAAGGGTCTAGAGTCACACATTTGGAGTATAAATCTTTTAATTGGTTTCATTATGTATTTTTTTCCTACTTAGCTAAGTATACCTTTAAACAATTTCATTTTGTTAAGTAGATTTTTGAAGCCTCTCTTTTATTATTCTCTTTGTTTGTATTAGAATAAGGAAGAACATAATTACATAAATGCAGATATATAAAACATTTTGAAAACTCCTGATAAATCAAGTAGGCTTATATGTGGATTAAATGAAATTGTTCATATGTAAAAGCCCATAAAATTTAAGTATCCCTTCTCTAAATTTATCCAGTAGACAGATTTATTTTTTATATCCAGAATTTGGAGTTCCACTGACATAGATTCTGATTTAACAAGTCAACAAATGGTAATCAGTCTTTTATAAAGATATCTCTTGAGACGAATTCCATAGCAATGATCTTAAAGCTACACTTTTAGGGGGATGCCAGGGTGGCTCAGTAGTTGAACATATGCCTTTGGTTCAGGGCGTGATCCTAGGAGTTTCATGATCCAGTCCCACATCAGGCTCCCTGTAGGGAGCCTGCTTCTCCCTCTGCCTGTGTCTCTGTCTCTCTCTTTCTCTCTCTCCGTGTCTTTCATGAATAAATAATCAATCAATCAATCTTTAAAAACACTTTTAGGGAAAGCAACAACAAAAACAACAAACTTGTTTAAAATACTATTATATTGAAAGGAAATGTTAATATTCATCATTTAATTTTAATTTTAGTATGGCAATTCTAAATACCATCTGTTGTGTTCGCTCAATGCACATATATATATGCTGGTATATGTCAATATCACACACACACACACATACACACACACACTGATCATATTTTCCTTTCTGTTGTGGTAAAGTAATTGCCATCTTTTAGAGAGTCCAAGGAACCATGCCTGGCAGTGATGCACAACTTTCCACTATAATTTCCTTTTTGGTCAGAACCCAGGCATATGGTCCCAAACTAATTTCAATGAATAATGGGATATATAATCTTCCTATGAGCCCAGGGAAAAGATTGGTAAGTAATTCTTCCCTTCGTCCAGCAACGTCCTAAAATAAAGCAGATTTATAAATATCCCTGAAAGTAAGATATAACTCCCACTCTAAATATTAAGGGAAACGGAAGAACTACACAGAATATTATCTTTGCAACAACCTGTAGAGATAATTTAGTTGAATATCAACATTTTAAGAATGAATCTAGAAAAAATATTGAAATCTAGGAATTTAACTTTTTGATGTCTACTTTGAACAAGTGTATAATTGTCTTTAGTCAAAGGACTTAGATATCTGTTTTCTTGGTTTTGCTTGTTTGTTAATTCTGTTATATGAATTATTTTTCCATACTTGGACTCCACTATGTTGACGATGGTTTACAGATGAAAGAGCTACAAGACACGAATCACTACTAAGAAGGAATACTTAAGGAATTTCAAAGATAAGAGAGGAGGTCCAAACAAACAAACAACAATGCTAGAGGAATCTAAAAACCGCAGCATCTTTAGCAACATTAAACATTAACTACAGTACAAACAAAAAAAAATAAAAAACAAAAAATATAAATAAATAAATAAATAAATAAATAAATAAATAAATAAAGTACAAACCTAGCTGAATGGCAAAAACAAAAGCAAACAAAGAAAAACAATGTGTGAAAAAATAAAGTAATCATCAGAACCAGATCTAGATATGACACGTCACAAGGGGCAAAGGGGAGGAACAGAGGATACTGCTATAAGGCTCTTCCACTGAGTGTAAAACAGTAATCATATTTAAAGGCAGGCTTAGGTTAGTTAGAACTATATATTGTAAACCCTAACATCATTTGTTGAAGAGACGGTCTTTTTCCCATTGGATATTCTTTCCTGCTTTGTCAAAGGTTAATTGACCACATAGTTGTGGATTCATTTCTGGGTTTTCTATTCTGTTCTGTTGATCTATGTGTCTATTTTTGTGTCCGTACCATATAGTTTTGATTACTGCAGCTTTGTAATACAGCTGGAAGCCCAGAATTCAGCTGATGAATGGATAAGGAAGATGTGGTATCTACATACACGGTGGAATATTGTTCAGCCATTAAAAAAAAAGAATGAAATCCTGCCACTTGCTGCCATGTGGTTGGAGCTAGCGAGTATTATGTTAAGCGAAATAAGTCAGAGAAAAACAAGTGCCATTTGATTTCACTCATATGTAGAATTTAAGAAACAAAACAATTGAGCATAGGGAATAAAAAGAGAAAGACAGGCAAACCAAGAAACAGATTCTTACTTCTTTTCTTCTGCTGGCTTTGGGCTTTATTTGCTGTTCTTTTTCTAGTTCCTTTATGTATAAGGTTAGGTTTTGTATTTGAGACTTTTCTTGCTTCTTGAGGAAGGTCTGCATTGCAATATACTTGCCTCTTAGGAGTGCATTTGCTGCATCCCAAAGCTTTTGGACTGTTGTGTTTTCATTTTCATTTGCTTTCATGTATGGTTTTTACTCCTTATTTAATCTCCTCATTAACCTAGTCATTCTTTAATAGTATGTTCTTTAACCTCCAGATTATTTGAAGTCTTTCCTTTTTTTTTTTTTTTTTGGTTGACTTCAAGTTTCATAGTATTGTGGTCTGAAAATATACATGGTATGATCTCGAACTTATTGTACTTGTTGAAGGATGATTTGTGACTCAATATGTGATCTAGTCTAGAAAACATTCCATTTTTCGCTTGAAAGAATGTGTGTTCTGCTGCTTTAAGGATGAAATATTCTGAATATATCTGTTAAGTCCATCTTGTCCAGTGTGTCATTCAAAGACATTGTTTCCTTGTTGATTTTCTGCTTAGATGATCTGTCCATTGCTGTAAGCAGGGTGTGAGAATACCCTTCTATTATTGTATTATTATCAGTGAGTTTCTTTATGTTTGTTATTTATTGCTTATGTATTTAGTTGCTCTCAAGTTGATGGTATAAATATTTATATTTTAGATCTTGATGGACAGATATAATAGATATGATAGATATGACAGGTATGATAGATATGACAGATAGACAGATATGATAGATATGGACAGATATGATAGAATGCTATTCTTCATCTCTTGTTATAGTCTTTGTTTTAAAATCTACTTTGTCTGATATAAGTATGGTTATTCTGGCATTCTGTTAATGTCTAATATCATAATAGATGGTTCTCTATCCCCTCACTTTTTATCTTCAGGTGTCTTTAGGTCTAAAATGAGACCATTGTGGGCAGTATTTATATGGATCTTGGTTTGGGGTTTTTTGTTTTGTTTTGTTTCTTATCTTGTTTTTACCCTGTTTTTTTTTTTTTTTTTTTTTTTTTTTAAGATTGATTGATTGATGAGAGACAGAGATAGAGAGAGAGAGCGGCAGAGACGCAGGCAGAGGGAGGAGTAGGCTCCATGCAGGGAGCCCCACGTGGGACTCGATCCCGGGTCTCCAGGATCAGCCCTGGGCTGCCGCAGCGCTAAACCACTTGAGCCACTGGGGCTGCCCTACCCTGTGTTTTTTTTTTTTTTATTGTAGCATTTAATTCATTTACATTCACAATGATTACTGAAAGATATATATTTAATGACATTAAGTTACCTTTAGAGTCGGTGTTTCTGGTGATGTTCTCTGGTCCTTTCTAGTCTTTGTTGTATTTGGTCTTTTCTTCCTCCACTTAAGGAGTCTTCCTTAAAATTTCTTGCAGAGCTGGTTTAGTGGTCAGGAACTCCTTTACATTCTGTTTATCTTGGAATCTCTTTATCTTTCCTTTTATCCTGAATGACAGTCTTGCTGAATAAAGAATTCTTGTACAGGGATCCCTGGGTGGCGCAGCGGTTTGGCACCTGCCTTTGGTCCAGGGCGCGATCCTGGAGACCCGGGATTGAATCCCACATCGGGCTCCCGGTGCATGGAGCCTGCTTCTCCCTCGGCCTATGTCTCTGCCTCTCTCTCTCTCTGTGACTATCATAAATAAATAAAAATTGAAAAAAATATTTAAAAAATAAGAATTCTTGTACATGTTTTTCCATTCAACACGTTGACAGTGTCTTGCCATTCTCTTCTGGCCTGCAAAGTTTCTGTGGACAAATCTGCTTCAAACCTGATCTCTCTTCCCTGTGGGGGTCAAGGATTTTTTTTCTCTCTCTCTCTCTCTCTCGCTGCTTTCAGGATTTTTGTCTGTGTATTTTGTGAATTTGACTATAACATGCCTTGGCAATGGTCAGCTTTTGTTGAATTTAGTGGGAGTTTTCTGTGCTTCTTGTATTTTAATATCTGTGTTCTTCCCCAGATGAGGGAAGTATTCAACTATAATTTACTGAATGAAACTTCTGCCCCTTTTTCTCTCTCTCTTCATCTTCTGGGACCCTTATGATACAAAGGTTATTACGTTTTAATAAGTTGCTGAGTTCCCTAAGCCTACCTTCATAATACATTACGTTTCTTTCCCTCTTATTTTCAGCTTCATTTTTCTCCATAATTTTATCTTCTACATCACTGGTTTGCTCCCCTGATTCATCCATCCTCATTTTATGGCATCCATTTGGCTTTGCATCTTGGTTATAGTATTTTAATTTCAGCCTGACTAGATTTTAACTCTTTTATCCCTGCAGTAAGGGATTCTCTAGTATCTTCTATGCCTTTTTCAAGCCCACCTAGCATCCCTATAATCATTATTTTAAATTATAGTTCAGACATCTTACTTATATCTGTATTGATTAAATCATTGGCTGTAAGTTCTACTTCTTTTTCCTTCTTCTGAAGTAAATTTCTCTGACTCCTCATTTTTCCCGGAAAATAAAAGAAGAAAAACAAATAGAAAAACCAAACTGAAACAACAGCAACAACAATACAAAACAAACAAGCAGAAATCCCCAACTTCCTCCCCACCACACCAAAATAGATCCTTGGTGTGTTTTGGTCTGCTTGTTAAAAGAATGAATCTAGATCCAAAAATAAAGTAAATAAATAAATAAGTGAAATGAAATGAAAATAAACATAAATAAATATATATATACATAAAAATCTAAAAAAATAAGAATAAAAATATTAAAAATACAAAATAAATGAAAAAAAAGGAATAAAAGTAAAAAGGAAACTAGATTCTATTGCCTCTAGAGCTGAAGCTTTGAAGTACTGTGTGACCAGTAGACTTGCTGTCAGTGAGTTGTTTGCGCCGGTCTTCTGGGGGAAGGGCCTGTTGCAATGATTCTCAGGTGGACTTGCCCTAGTGGAAATGCATTTACAGGGTACGGGGGTGGGAGGAAGAGGGTGCAGGGCTTGGTGTAAGCAGTTCTGGCCTCTACTATGTAGTGCTATTTTGCTCCCTGAAGTCCTTCAGGGCTGATGAGTGGGTTGAATATGGCAGTGGCCTGCTCTCTAGTCCCCCACTCATCAGTGAGCCCTCAAAGAAGAGCAATCAATCACTCTTCTTGTGTTCCTTGTTTCTGTCAGTACTCTGTGCTTACCCTGCTTGTGTCCAAAGGTTTTTTGTTTGTTTGTTTGTTTGTTTTATCTCAGGCATGCAACTGAATTTCAAAAATCTAAAATTTAGGGACTTCTGTGTTATGGCCCCATGCTGTTCCTCCAAGGGAGGGTCTCACTGTGCTTTTGCCATTTGCCAGCACATCCCAGGAAAGCGGTTGCAGGACCATGAAGTGCTGTGTGGTTTATGGCAAAACAGCAGAAATCTAGCGCCAAGACACACTCTCACACGGCTTCACCATTCCTGTGCCTGAGAAGAGTGGGGCACTTTGGTGTCTTCCATTCTTCTTGTAACCCAGGGGATCTTCAAACCACGTTTTACTCCTAGCACTCCACCCTGCTTCACTGCTTGAGCATCTTTTAGCCAGGTATGTCTCCCATGGTAGCAGATTTCCAAAAGTTCAGATTTTATGCTCCACTGCTTAAACACTTTGCAATAGCCTCCATAAGCAGGTCTCCCCTCCCTGCCACCGTACTCATGGCTATATCTCTCCCAAGTCAACTCTCTGAAGCTTCTACCTTCTAGAAAGTGGTCATTTCTCTACTTATAGATTTGCAGACTTCGCTCTCTCAGAACAAAAAGGAGATTGATTTCTTGGGTGTTCAGAATGATTTTCTAACTATCTAGCTATGTTGGATGGTTGAGACAAGCTTAGGGTCTCCCTACTCTACCATCTTAACTCCTCCTAAGAAACAGACTCTTAACTACAGAGAATACACTGATGGTTACCAGAGGGGAGGTGGGTAGTGGAATGGATTAAATAGATGATGGGGATTAAGGAGGGCACTTGTTGTGATGAGCACTGGGTGATATATGGAAGTGTTGAATCACTATATGTACACCTGTAATTAATGTAACACTATATGTTAACTAACTGGAATTAAAATAAAAGCCAAAAAAAAGCCCTAAATATTGCACATTCTACAGCAATCACTAAAACTATAAAATAAATTAAAGAAGTAAAGTTAATAGACCAAAAGAAAATGTAAAATGAAATCATGTAAAATGCTCAATTACAATGAGAGAAGGCAGAAAAAGAAGGTGAGATAAACTAATGCATACAATTAGAAAACAATTAGAAACATTGCAGATATCAATCTAACTACGCCAAAAATAACTTGAAATACAAATAGTTTTAAAACAAAAATTAAAAGGCAGAGCATGTAAGACTAGATTAGAAAAACAAAACAAGATTCAAGTAAAAACCCATATTGAATGTAAAGACTCAGATAAGGTAAAAATAAAAGTATGAAGAAAGATATACCAGGTGTGCCTTAATCAGACAGTAGCTGGAGTAACTATACTAATTTCACAAAATAAGCAGATTTCAGAACAAAGAAGATCAGTAAAGATGAAAAGCAGCTTTGGATGATAATAAAGGGGTCAAATCTCTAAGAAGGCATAATGAGTCTAAATATGTATGCACAATAACAGGATACATATTCTTCTCAATCTTATATGGAATACTCACCAACATAAAGCACAATCTGTGCCACAAAACACACCTGAACAAATTCAAAATAATAGAGGTCAAAGTATGTTCTCAGACTGCAATGGAATTACTAAAAAAAAATCAATAAAAGAAAGATAAATGAAATATCCCTCAAATATTTGGAAATGTAACACATTTCCAAATAACCTGTGCATTAAAGAAAAAGCCCAAGAGAAATTGAAAATTATTTTGAACTAAATAAAAATGAAAATATAGCTTCAACTTTCCAAAATGTGTAAGATACAGTAATGGTGATGTTTGGGTGGAAATTTAGAACATTAGACTATCTCATTAGAAAAGAAAATCTCAAATAACTAATCTAAGCTGTAACCTTATGAATTCAGAGAAAGAAGAGCTAATAAAGCCCAAAGCAAGTAGAAGACAAGAAATCCAAATCAGAGCAGAAATCTATGAAATTGAAAAATAAGAAAACTATAGAGAAAATATGAATGAAAATAAGAGCTGATCGATCTTAGAAAAGTTCTCTAAAATTAATAAATCTTTACTCAAGCTGTCAATAAAGAAAAGACAGAAGATACAAATTACTCATATTAAAAGGAAAGATGGATTATAACTATTCATACCTTAGACATGAAAATGATTTTTTAAAAAAGAATACTATGGGCAACTCTGAGTTCACAAATTTTATAATTTAGATCACATGGGCCTGCCTATTCCTTGGCCTGATATACCAAAACTCACATAATGGAGATGAACATAAGCAATGGAGAAATATTCCATGTTCATGCATTGGGAGACTCAGTACTGTGAAATGTCAATTTGTCCCCAGTTCATGTATAGATTCAATATATTCTCAATTAAAATGGCAGCATTGACAAACTGATTTTAAAATTTATATGAAAGGCAAAATCCAACAGAGAAAAAATATTGAAAAAGAAAACCTACCTTGGAGGACAGTGCAATACTTGTAAATATACAGTAATCAAGGCAGTATGGTATTGGTGAAAGAAAAAAAACAAAAACATTAACAGAACAGAAAAGGGAGCCAACAAATAGGCCAACACAAATGTAATCAACTTTTTTTCATCAACTGAATTTTGAAAAAAGCATGTTCTATCTATCCTTCCCTCACTTTCTTCCTACTTTTTTCTTTTAAATTTTCATTCTACATGAAAGTATTATTTAATTACTCCTACTATTATTCCTACTTCTGTCACTAGTATTATTACTACTGCTACTACTACTGCTATTATTACTTTTAAGTAACTTATATGTAAGGAAGTCTAAATTGGGTATAATTATGCCTGTTGAAAAAATCATATTGGAAATGCATATTTAACAAATTAAAAATTCTTTAAGTATCGAAGAATTTTCAGCATGGCGAGATCATGAGAAAATTAAAACTATTATCTTGCATACTTGAATTCAAAACGATCAGTTACAGAGAGAAGAAAACTGGTTAAAATTTTCCACCTATTAAATTACTGTTTTGAAGACAGAAGATTATTGTATCTATGCTTAAATACTTAGAGATTATCACAATATCTAGTAAATAGTTTGGGTGAATAAATGTTAAACAAAAAAGTGAAAACAGTTAAATGACTAAAAAATTTTAGAATTAATTTAGCTTTTCAGTCGTAACTGTTTACCCTTGTTATTCTAATTTGGAAATTTATAGTATTCATCATCATGTTAGATTTTCATCATTTTATAAGCTGTAGTTTAGACTAAGCATCCATTTATGATATTTTGTGTTTTATTAAGTGTTTTCTTATCATATATTTCTTCCAATTATTATTTTAACATATCGTGACATTAGTATTTTCCTTTCCACTTTATAAGTGAGGAATTAGGAGCTTAGAGGACTTAAGTACTCTTCAAATCCAAATAGCTATTATCCTTGTCCAACTGGGCTGCTGCCATAACAGAATACCACAGATTGGGTGGCTTAAACCACAGAAATTTATTTCCCCAGTTCTAGAGTCTGCAGAGTCCAAGATCAAACTGTGGAAAGATTCAGTGTCTGGGGAGGGCCCACTTACGGGTTCATAGAGGGCTGTTCCTGTTTCTCTCTGGGTGGAAGGGGTGAGGGAGTTCTATGAGATCTCTTTTATAAGGACACTAATTCCATTTGTGAGGACTCTACCCTCATGACCTAATCACTTCCCAAAGGCCCCAACTCCAAATATCATCTTACTGGGGATTAGGTTTCAACATGTTAAAAGGTAAGGGATCACATTCAGTCTAGAGCAGGTTCATGACATCAGAACTAGATTCATATTTTCTGACTTGACTCATGTTCTTTGGGCTAAGCCACAATATATTCAACTAAGCTTGGAGATACTTCTTTGGTTAGAACGATAAACATCTATAGAAAGAAAAGCAAACAAATCATCAACCTTTTAAATGACAAGCCTGGTATATATCCCGATTTCTGTTTTACAACAAATTCATCATGAGAAGATATTTGTCTTTTTATCTAAATTTGAGTTTTTCTATCATCTGCTATTTTGCATGGATGAATGAATGGCATCCAAAGAATACACTATCTATCATAGATACCACTTTTTATAGGCTGCCTGAGATATCCAACACCATAATGACTTTATAGCAAATAAAAAACAGATATAATAACATTAGAAATAGGTGTTTTCTTATATTATATTTTGATTAAATCAGAGACAATATTATTGTGCTTTCTTAAAAAATAAGTCTTTTTTTATGTCTATTTTTAAAAAAGATTTTATGTGTTTATTCATGAGAGACACAGAGAGAGAGAGAGAGAGAGAGAGAGGCAGAGGCATAGAGGGAGAAGCAAGCTCCATGCAGGGAGCCCGACGTTGGACTCGATCTTCAGTCTCTAGGATCAGGCCCTGGGCTGAAGGTGGCGTTAAACCGTTGAGCCACCCGGGCTGCCCAAGTCTATTTTTTTTTTTAAATAAATTCCACTCTAATACCAAATCTTTTTTGTCATTTCCAATGAAATCTTTGGCACCAATTGCATCACTGTAACTGCATTATGTTTTGTCTTTATTATGTTATATAAGTGATTTAAAACCAATTATTTTATGCTAGTCTAATTATTAAAATCAGGCAGGCATCATGTAACACTATAATGCATTTTACATGTGTCAGTAGACAAGAATACTATAAAATAGTAACTTAAAATTATATATTTTTTTACATAATTTTTTTCAACACCTCCAAATGCTGTATTCTCCAGCCACACAGATTTTCAAACAAATACAATATAAAATTTCAGGACCCTTCATGGAATTTCAAACACCATAGTGACACAGATCATGTGGCACATTTCAAATCAACTTGAAGATATGGCCAGATGTAATATTTGGGGAAATAAAAACCACAGAGTGACTGATTTTTAACAATTTTCCCACTTTCCAGGATTTACTCATATCCCAGAGAATACACACACAATGAAAAATACATTTTTTTACTCAAAATATCCTCTACATGATCTTATGAACTAGTAGACTTTCTAAGAAATATCAAAGGCTCCATTATCTTGCTGAGTTTAAGAGCTATCAATAAAATTATTTCTACTTAAACCCACAGAAAGGAGAAAAGAGAAGGAAGAAGGAAGGAAGAAGGAAGGGCCAAATATCTTTGCAATATCCTTTGCGTTAGAGATACAGCCATCGTCCTGTGCCTACTTAAAGCTCCAGTTACTCCAAAATTATATAGTGAAATTTTACACATCATAACTAAAATTTGGGGAAAAAATTGATAATTGCTCTCATCTTGTTTTACATCCCAGTCTTTTTTCCTAGTCGTAGATGATAGGGAAAGCATAGACATACTTGAAATTATAAATAATTCTAACTTACAATTTATTTTCTTCCTTAGTCCTTCTTAACCCATTTATTTAGTGAACTGTTTAATCAGTTATTTATTCAATGATTTATTTACATCACTATGAATATATCATTGGTTACATACGTATATTTTCTTAAGTAGGCTCCATGCCCAAAGTGGGGCTTGATCTTATGACCCTATCAAGAATCTTATGCTCTACCAACTGAGTCAGCCAGGTTCCCCAAAACAGACTCGTTCTTTTTTGAAAATATTCTTCAAAGCTTTAAATGTGCCACTTATGTATAATATAAGTAGATACATTTTTCACAATCTACATTAAATCTTGGGTTTCCTCCCCACCCCACCCTCCAAAAAAAAAAAAAAAAACCCTTTTACAAACAAACAAACAAACAAACAAACAAAATGGGTCAAATATTTTTCAGCTCTAAGGACATTTTATGTAGATTTAGTGGGGTAAATTTTCCATAGTTCAACATGATACCTTCAAGTAGAGAAAGTCTGTATTCTTCTTTTCCAATTTGCATGTATTTTTCCTTTTTCTTGCCTTATTGTGCTGCTAAACTTTCCAGTGTGGTGCTGAGTAGGAGAGGTGAGAGAATTTCTTTGTCTTGTTTCCAAACTTAAAAGAAAAGCATCTAGTTACTTTATCACTTAATATGATGCTAGTTAGAGGTGTGCTTTGCTAGTTTTTTGTTTTTTCATAATTCTATATGCCTACAACCATCTTTCTCTTCCTCTTCCTCCTCCATGTTCTCTTCTTTTTAATATGGACATATGGATAAGGAAGTAGATACTAAAGTAGATACTATTTTTTAAATCTTTATATATAAGCACATCTTCCCTTCTGACTTTGGTGCACATATGTGTGTTAATCTACTCAGACATTAGACTAGTTTTGATGTTTTTATTGCCATGAGAGCAAGGAAGAGCCTCTGTGCTGTTTTCTGAGTTCTTGCTAACTCCATCAGAATTGCCTTTTGAAAGAGAATATCAAAAGGCAATTAAAAATATGAGCATAATACTTTCTAGATTTTTCCATTAAGAGGTGGAGTCTGTTTTCCTTAAACTTGAATCTGGGCTAGCCTTTCTACTTGCTTTGGCCAACAAAAAGACAAAATGATGGTCTTCGGTCTCAAGAGATCTTGGAATTTCTATTCTTGATGCTCATAGAAACTGCATCTACCACTATGTACCTGAGTTCAGGCTAGTTTGCCATAACATGTGAAACATATGACCCAGTCCCTCTGTCCCCTGGCCAAGAGTCAGTCCTTTGCCAGCAATTTATCAGATATATGCATGAAACTTTTGACCATTGGCTAAAGACAAATGTATGAGTCAATCCAGCCAAAAGTAGCAAAAAAATTGTCCAACTAGGCACAGCCAAATTGCCAATCCACAGAATTGACCAAAGGATGGGTGGTAGATGCATAAAAATA
Organism: Canis aureus; assembly: GCF_053574225.1. Classification (NCBI taxonomy): domain Eukaryota; kingdom Metazoa; phylum Chordata; class Mammalia; order Carnivora; family Canidae; genus Canis; species Canis aureus. Next base: position 3,668,905 of record NC_135613.1, read on the forward strand.
TCCTTCCATCTCCTCCCTTTTCTTCTATTTTCAACATCCAGAACTAGAAGGATTTTATTTCCACCATTCGATTATAAATCTGTTATATCTTCTTCCTTAGCGTGTGGCTCTTTTATCTGGATTAGTAAAAGAAAATTTTGTAATATTAAAAACTCTTATTATTTGTTCACAGAGTCTGCTTTCAAGACAATTGATTCACTGTAGACAAATCTGTCTACAAAATTTAAAATTCAGACATTAGCCATGGACCATTTGTTTGAGCTTGATGCCCCAAGGCAGTAAAAATATTGATTTCAATGGGTAAAGAAATATGGAAATATATAGACTAATGATCCAAGAAGTATTGATTCAATATCACATAAGCATTATGTATTTTATCATTTACTAACCACAGTGATTCCTTTCAATCTTTTCCAGTTATACCCATCACTAATTCATGACTTGCATTTCTACCGTCTTCTAACTTGACCTTAACATAGCCTGTTACAGAGATTTCTTCCTATAAAGTCTTGGTTTTACAATATCTGAAATGATTTATAGTTACCCAGTATTTATTGCCTATGATATTTTCTCCATTTATAATCAACACTTCTTTACACCAAATATTTGGAATCTTTTGTTACTGCTTTGGTTCTACTTGCTAGAAACTACTGGAGAAGAATATATTTTGTATTATTTGAAAAGGTAAGTAAAAAGAAAAGAGGGAATTAGTTTTCCAGTACTTTATCAAAGGAGCATACTTTTCAAATATCTACTCAGTTTCTGCAATAAAAACAAATGTTTCCTTTACAAGTCCCACATTAACTTTAGGGTAAAGTCACACTGCTTATTTTGTAGGTCCTATAACATCGGGCTGCGGACAGACTAATATCACCAGGTCATATCTCATTCCACTAAGCCCTCAAATTCATTTTTGTTGCTTGGCACACGTACAGAGAGGGACATATATGTACCTACTGTACTCTAGTGCTGGTACCCGCCTTGTCTTATTTTACAAAGTCTACACAAATTTTCAAGATATATTTTGTCACTCCTCGCTTTGACTTCCTCAGGTGCACGATAAACTATTATTTCTGTTCTATAAGAATATTTGCACATAGCTCTAGAAGCTCATAGTGTGGAGCATGGTGATTGTCCATTCCCATGTTAGACTCATTCAAAGACAGAGGCCTTGTCATATTGTTTTTAACTTAGGTAGCAACTAGAACACTGTAGTCCTATTATTCATCAAGTTACAAGGACTAAGATGCCATGACTACCTTGTTCTTGGCCCTCTTCCTTTCATCTAACACAGATGTTGATGCCCAATAAAAAAAAAAAAAATCAGTGAATACTTGATAAATGAGTTAGCCTGTGCATTATGTATATAAATAATGAACATAGCATAGCAAATACAGCCCTTGATTCATGGAATTGATGGATCATTGATGAAAGACTATCAAAAAATAACATGTCTATATAATATAAAAACAGGAATTTAATTAGAAAGCTATAGAGAAAAATGTATTGAATTCCATTTTCAAAAGAGAGCTATCCAAATATACTGTATGAAAGCTCAGTAATATTTGGGCAATATTAAACACAGTATTCTAGTGAAGTAGAAACAAAATCAAAGTACAACCTCTCATCACTTTGATATAAATATATATATAATAGGATTAAGACATATTACCTTTAAAAAGTTCTCAAAATTTTAATACATAGAGAATAAATATTGAGGTCATATCATATTAATTGCTGAATTAATCTAATCATGGAGTGGATTTCAACACCACCTTCTCTCTTTAGATGCATATAAGCTTATGGTGAAAGATTGATCCGAGTATGCTGTCTTCATTAGTTGAGAATTATTGTTGGTTTCATGGAGTAGAGTCATTGTTTATAGCTCTTATAATTATTTGTTAAAGTCAATTCCCCAGACAAATATTGAACATTTGCTATGCAGACTGCAATGTTGTAGGTACTAGATATTTAGTCTGATTTAAAGAATGGAGAAATAGTGGCTAGACTTTGGGTCCATCTCAGGTATGGCAGACATGAACAATTCTAAACATGAGGCTAAAAACTCTGGCATCCTGCAAAATCATAGAGTTGCCACCCCTTTGAATTCCATCAGTAAGAAAAGAATAAATATCTATGAACCAAGTCTAGGTAATGGGGAGGGTGAGATGTCCATCAAACCCATTACGGCTCAGCAAAGACCTAGTCAAATATGGACGATAGTGAGGTATGACAACAAAATGGAATTTAAAAGTCAGAGACCATCTGAGATGTGCAGTTATCATGGGATGGCAAGAAAGTCAGACAAAGGGAAATATGAAACATGTGCTGAGTTTCAGGTAAGAAGCATGGGCTCTTTCTGAAGCATTAGAGCCTTATCCTTGCAAATGTGCTCCCACTTGTTATTAACTGATTAAGACTCAAAGAAGTATCATTTATGAATATAAAGCAAAGAGAACATTATGGGTCAAACAGGAATATGATGAACATTAGGAAAATGACAACATAGAATCTTAGAACAAATATGTTAATTGCAGGTATTAGCTCCTGGTGGATGCTTCTGTTCTCAGTGATTGAGCATAGAAATAGAAATTTCCTGGCATCAACCACACAGGAATTAAGAATTCCCCCACTATCACTTAGTACATATTTCCCATTTGCATGATTTCCATGCTCCTATATTTGGAAAGACCCATGGTGTTCACTACCCTAAAAATTCACTTAACTTACCTAGACTCAGTCCATGGAGTCTGAGATAGTCTTTCTCCCAAACTTGCACCCCACCCCCATTGAAGAAAAATACATTACTCCGACTTGAAGAATCAAGTCTGATTCAGACACAGACAGAGGTGCTGAAACAGTCCAGTGCTAACGACTAAATTTTTTGTCCCCCAACCCCGGTATTCATATATTGAAATCTTGATCTCCAATATGATAGTATTTGGAGCTGGGGCCTTTGGCAGGTAATTAGGTTAAGAGGGCAATACTCTTATGAAACCGGAGAGCTTGCTCTCTCTCTCTCTCTCTTGCTGTCTCTCGCCCTGCCATGTGAGGACACAGCAAGAAGACATCCATCTGCAAACCAGGAAAGGGGCTTTTACCACAACTTGCCTGACATGCTGGCACCTTGATCTCAGGCTTCCCAGTATCCGGGACAGTAAGAAATACATTTCTGTTTAAGGAACACAATTTACACTATCTGTTATGACAGCCTAAGCAGACTAAGACATTCTGCAAAAGAGAACAAAACGATACTTTATTCAGCATAGAAAAGATTTACAGCTAGAACTTCAACATCCATTTTACCATTTCAGGCAACGTCACAGAAGGTGCTAGGAGCACCATTTAGAGACAGACACTGACTGTTATGTTTGTATTTTGCATAAATCGCCCAAATTATACCCCTCTCTATATCTATTACTTTCTACAATATAATTTTACAACCCCAAAAATTAATACAATTCAATTTCCCTAATGCCTTCAACCTATGCTAGACTTAGGACTTTCTTTGATTAATAGAATGTGGCAGGAGTATCAGTGGGCCGCAACCAAGCCGATTCCTAAGTCTCCAGATGACTTGTTTTCTATTCACTGGAACCCTAGCTCTTGGAACGCTGCTAGGGCTCATGTGATTAAAACCCAGCATCAGATCGCTGGACGCTGGGCATGTGACTTCAGACGTTCCTGCAGCTTCGGCTGATAGCCAGTAAACTTCAAGATGCAAAGCCATCTTTGCATGATGATTCACAACAGAACTGTGACCAAAAGGCAAGGTCAAATGAGATGAGAACTGCCCAGCTGGCCAGGCCAAATTACTGACCTGAATAATCATGAGCTATGTAAATGTTTATTCTTAACATTAGCCACTAAAGTTTTGGGGTAGTTTGTTATGCAATAAAAGCTGGTATCTTAAGCAACATAGAGAGAAATTAAATCTTGATATTATTACTTAATTCCTGAATCCGCTTGCCTCTTGATTTTTCAGTTTTATTAATGAATACACTCTTTCTCTGTTTAATCTAGCATAAATTGGATTTTTCTGGTCATTGCAATTCCTTGTTGATTCACCTACTAATCAATATATATATAGAGAGAGATTCCCCTTTTCTATCCCTTTGATCAATTCTGCCCACTACAAATATGAACATACTACTCTACTGAATAAAGTGCCTGTGGGACACCTTATCTCCTTTTCAACGTATTTGAAAGTCATTGCAGGGTCTTTCTTAATTTATGCTTTGCATAGGTCTTGACATTAATTTTATAAGTCTGAATTAGTTGTCAACAGTAAGCTTCTCACACACGTACCCTACGCATGCCAACTTAATGAGTACAATTAAACACGTAAAAAAACTCTACCATTATACTATGAATTTGTGTATGATATTCTCTTTGCCAGAAGTGTCCTTCCCCACTTGTCTTCTTTTCTAACTCCTTATTTTTTAAGAATCATCTCCTTTAGCAAACATTTAATAAACAACATAGGATTTATGGGAGACCATTGTTTGTGCTCTAATTTGGTGGCAAGGATTGATGGTGCTATAATCATAAGATACTGCGCTTCATGGATTTCTTTGTCCTCAGGATTTGGACTAGAGCTCACTCTGTAGTAAGTGTTCCATGTCCTTTGATAAACACACATACACATATGACCTAATAACTTTTTTCAGTGAATTTAGAATGCAATCTTTATGAGATTTAAAAATTTTAATGTACAACTCTAGTTAATGATTTGGTCATTCCCTTTTCCTTCCAGTTAAAACAGATAAGGAACTATTAATAAAATTACCTAATAATTAAACTCCAAAATTATATTAAAATGTTAATCCAAATGGGAAGATATTTGGAGGATAGTCAAGGAAGCATATCTATGAAATAGAAATTGCCACTAGGCACAAGTATTAATTGCAGGCATTTGAATACATTACAAGATCCAAGAAGATTTCAAATGAAATCCACGGGTTAAGTTTTCTCAGCCCGTGGTTCCTGGAACTGTTCTCTGTATAATTGTGCTAGATGTTTCTTATTTTGCATTCTTATTTTCATATAAATCAACATCTCTCCTTTGTTAATTAGGATACCCTACATTCTTCACACTTGTGGTTTTTTAATAATTTTATCCATTGCTCTATGTTGATTGCATTTTTTTAGCTTTACAATATTAGGGTTTTCCAGAGCCTAATATCTGTACTATCCTTACAATACTATGGCTTTGAGAACATTTCTTTTTATATAAAATTTGAGAAGCCTTTGACATGGTTAGATTACCGTCAGGTAGAGATAGCACACATCCAAAAAGCCATCAAGGCAAATTTCCTACGTGGAATGTTGGCATCAAATGGCAAACGACTAAGAGAATTGGCACTTTTAACTAATTTAATAAAGTTGACAACTGATGATATTTTCAACAGTTAGGGTATAAATTAAACCATATTTTATACCATCTAAATGTTACGCATATTTTCTAAAGTGGGGCTATATTTATAAGAAATAACTCAAGTAAGTTCATTAAATTCTGCTATAAAAACAATATAAAATATACATTTTGCCCATAAAATAGAGCTTGAAACTATTTGACTTTATCTTTTCAGAGTTTTGTTACTGTTTTTCAAATTCCTTAAATGTGAGTAGATCCAAAGTCTTGGGAGAACACTGAAAAAAACAGCAAACAAAATCTTTACATAAAACTAAGACATATTAGTATGGTTAACTTATAGTTGTTGATGACTCATTGAAAGTATTAGTGTTATTTTATCTTTTTTTCTTTCATAATCAGAATCACTAAAAGAGCTCTTATCTCTATTAAAGTATGAGAACTATTTCTCAAGAAGAAAACAACCTAATAAAAAGGCAAACATTTGAAAAGACGCTTCTCCAAGGAAGATATATAGATGTATAAGCACATGAAAATGTTCTCAATTCATAAGTTATTCTAGAAACGCAAATATAAACCACAATGAAATATAACTGCACACAGAGTTGAATGACTAAAATCAGAGACTGACTATAGCAAGTGTTGTCTAAGATACTGAGTAAATAGAGTCCTCCAGTGCTGCTGGTGTCACAGAAAATGATATAATCAATTTGGGAAAAGGTTCAGCAGATTTTAGAGTGTTATGAATAAACTACCATAAGATTAAGCCTCTCCAAGTATTCTGTTATTTACCCAGTTAAATGTTAGCATATTTTCATACAAAGAATAGAATGCAAGGGTCACGCACTCTATGACTCAACTTGCATAAAATACTACAAAATGCAAACTAATCTCTGGGAACAGAAATCCGCTCAGTAGTAAGCTGGGGAGGGAGGAAAAGATGGAGGAAAAAGCTGCAAAATAGCAAAAGGAAACTTCTGAGAGTGATAGATATGTTCATTACCTTCATTTTTGTGGTTATATGTTGATATGTTCATTATCTTGATTTTTGTATCTATCAGTTTGTTTCCCAAATGCACATTTCCTTTAAAATACTTAGTTTTGCACTTTAAATGTGTGTAGCTTATTGTATGCCAATGACAAGTCAATAAATTTGGAAACAAAATAAAGCAAAGTAAAATGTATTTGGCAAGAATAGTAAGGGACACAAGGACAAAACAAGGATTCCAGCCAGAAAAACAAACTCAGTCGCTCAAGTAAGGATTTATAGTGACTCAGACCAACATGGAAACTCTGTAGGTGGAGCATGATGGTAAGATTTTAGATATATTAGTTCGAAAAGCCACTATGGGGATCCCTGAGTGGCTCAGCGGCTCAGCGGTTTAGCGCCTGCCTTTGGCCCAGGGCGCGATCCTGGAGACCCAGGATCGAATCCCACGTCCGGCTCCCTGCATGGAGCCTGCTTCTCCCTCTGCCTGTGTCTCTGCCTCTCTCTCTCTCTCTCTCTCTCTCATGAATAAATAAATAAAATATTAAAAAAAAAAAGAAAAGAAAAGCCACTATGATATTCTAATACATTGGATGTGGGGTGTGAAAAAAAAAAAAAGGAGTCCCATTTGAAGAAATAACTCTAAAATTTTTGCATGATAGTTTTTAAAAATAAAGATACGGATGTAGATGGGCATACTGACTGAAAGCAGGTATTTTTGGAGGGATTTATCAGGAGTTCAACTTTTGAGAAGTTATTTTTTTCCATGCCAATTATGTATTGAAATGAAGATACTTCAAAGACATCTGTATATGTAAGATTGAATTCAAGAGAGAGGGCTGGATGACAGATATAAAATTGGCCGTTGGAACAGAAAGATATGATGGTAAAAATAATACCACAATATTATTGTCACAATAGCTAGTCACAATAGCTACTAACATGTATTGAGTGTTTACTGGGCACCAGGATAAAGATAAATGTTTAAGGCCTGTTTCAATCCATCTTCCCTGAAGCCCGGTAAAATCAGTACACTGACTTTGGCCCATATCTTCAAATTAGTAAACTGAGCTTTAAAGCAGAATTGGTAAGTGTGAAAGAAAGAATCCATGACATCTCTTTGAAACCAAAGACTGAATCTTTTACCCTCAGAATGTTCTCTTACCTACCGCAAAGCAAATACTTTCTTCAACACTGGATGGGAAGAAGTGGATAGATGTACGGATGAATGGAATGCACGGAAGGAGAAAGTCGTATATACCCAAACAAAACAGCTGTTAGCAAAGTGTACCGACTGCTCTAAGAAAGCAAAAGAAAGAACAATCACTTCGGACTGAGGAGATCTAGGAAGTCAACATTAAAAAAAAAAAAAAAAAAAGAAAGAGTGCTACAAATAATGGGATGTTGCTAGGTATAAAAACAGGAACATGGAGGATAGATGAAAGCACAGCAGAGCAATGACTTAGACATTAAATGGCCTGTCAAGTACAGACAGAGACAAACAGTGAGGTTTGGGTGGGCGGTAGGGGCACTTGTAGAAGGGCTAGGAGATGCATTTAAGGAGCTCCGATGGAAGCCAGGGCCCTAGCACTTACAGGCCCCCTTAGCATACTTCACTGAGACCTGCTGCGGCCCACTGCTGGAGGCTGGAAGGGACACGATGTCATATGCAGAGAATATGATTGAATAAAATCTATGTCCAAATGACTCTGTAAAATCCAGGGAAGTTCCTTGCAACCACCATTCACGGTTTCTTGATAATATTAGGAGAATCTGTCATATAACATATACATTTTAGGATTTCGGATTGTGCCATACTAGAATTACTGTTTTCATTGAAGGAAAATATGCAATTTTTAAGCTCTTACATCTGCTTACTTAGCATAAAACTTTACTTTCCGAGCTAATTTTTTCTATGTAATATGACAGATTTCTGCTACATTATTAATATACAGTAAAATACTTTATTATATAGTAAACAGACCAACATGTTGAATATTTTAGTAACTGAAATGACCTCAGGAGTTTCCTAAAGCTTTTTTTTTCCCTATTTTTCCCATTTTTAAGATGAATGCACTGAGACTCAAGTAAACAATGGAGTCATTAATAAATTGTGGAAATCAAGGTAATTTAAAAATGGATTTTTTCCATTATTCTACATTTTATCAGAATTTCTTTTTTTCCTCTGACCTGGATGTAGGTAAAGTGAATCTCAGCCTGTTCCCATGACTAAAGTATCATTGAAACTACTTAAAGAGGCTGTTATATATATATATATATATATATATATATATATATATATGCATTGCTAAGGCATTTCCTTTGCTTGAAATGGGCTATAAATATAAAGAATATAAGATAAAAGTAAAACAAAAATTAAAATTAAGCTGGTTGGCTAGTTACTGATGCTGGGTACTGTGCCTTAGATATACTGGGCTTTTTTTTTTTCTTTGTTTTTAATGTTTATAGAATTACAGATACTGTGTCCTTGAATTCTTGCCATGATCTTACTACGATGTAGGTCTCTTAAGAATTCTCATTCTATGTTTTATGAGGAAGAGTGTCAAAGATATTAAAAAACAACATTCATGATCACTGGACACGATCTAATGGACAATGAGTCTCAGAACCTGGAGTCTACATCCAGTTTGTCCAATGGCTGAAGCTTTTGCTCTGAGCTACTATACATTATATGGTCTTCAGAGCCCAGCTCTAAAGGTAACCATGTCGGATAACTCTAATCTCTTCTATATTATGTGAATAAAAACAATCCCTTCTTTTTGTTGGAAAATAGCCAAGAAAATAAAAGCTAAGAGTAATATGTAAATTTTTGTATACTACTTTTATTCCCATTGTAATTCTCAAAAGCTAAGCAATTCATGACTCAGAGTATGGGAACACTGGAAGCACCCTTCATCTCATCTCCACCTGGACCCTCTCTTCTCTTTGGTCAAGCTCAGTTCTCATGAACTTCAATTTGTGGTCACTGCAATGTAAATATTCTGCAGTTTTATTATTTTTATTTTGTTTTTTTTTTCTTTGTTGTTTAACGAAAGGGTTACATGAGTACATTATATCATATTATATATAAAATTTACATATATTATATACAGCCAGATAATTAACTAACCTAATTTACTTTATTTCACTGTTATTTACCATTTAACAGTGACATCACTACTGTTCCCTTTGATAATAATTCCCCAATAAGTGATTGTTCCACCCTTAATTGGAATTGCATGACAGTTTGAAATTCAAATAGAGAAATGAGCACGTGTAACTCTTACTTCTCAATAAGTCCTATGCATGAAACAGCCCCCACATTCCTCATAATGAAATCTGTGAGGCCTGATTTTTGAGGGAAAAAAAGTGCATACAATATTATTAAATAAAAAAAAAATTTAAGGGACTGATGCATTTGCAAGATTAATTAAATAAAGTAATGATTTAAAGGTATTTGTATTTTTCTCCACACAGTCCAAAGTAAAATTCAGAACTGCTATGAATATTCCTGAATCAGAATTGAGAAATCTTGAATTACTTACACACAAAGTATAAATTTAGCAGAGATCAAGATAAAGATTTCTATTATCTTCACATTTGGTTTTATACATCTGAGGAGCTGGTATACTGTTCTTCTTGCCTTCTCTCATAATTGTCCCCACTGGTAGGAGAATTGGAAAAGGTAGTATCCTTGACTCGTTAGACTGTTACACTGACAACACAGACCTTGGGTGGAAGGCTGGTTGGTCATGTCTGCAAGGAGAACTTCAAGGGATGCAGAACTAGTAAAGAGAAGTGGGGGGGGCGGAGAACTGTGAGATGAGGCAATGCAGGAAAAAAATCCAATAAAAAAAATGAGAAGAGGTAGGTGGAGAAAGATTTGTTGTTGTTGTCATTGCCGATGATGTTCATATCTTTTATCTTCACCTAAAAAATAAAAACATCTATGGTTTTTGAAGCAAGAATCCTGCCACTCAAAAAATAACTATTCTAAATATACGAGACCACTTGAGGGCACTGTGGCATTGCATTTTGGTCAAGTGACCTTTGAAAACGCAACTCAGGGAGACTAATCTAGTTTTTCAAAACCCAGGATGAGCACACACAGGTACTCTAGGGTAATGTCTGTACATGAGGATGGGCATAGCTGTGTGGACATATAAATCAGTTAGTGCCCCACCGAGGCGGCTCCAGGACCAGAGATTGCTTTCCACATCCGGCCTTCACTGTATGCTTCAGAGATTTCCTGTACTGGTTGCTCAGGCTGAACTATGATATTATGATTTTCCAGTTGCAGTGATAATGGATCATTTTTGGCATTTCCTACTCATTAGAATCTGTGCCAGTGTGATGGATTAATTTAGGGGCATTTTCTGTCCTTGGTATAATCATTGGGAAGGGAATGAGAATAGCTGCTGTGCATTACAGCACAGAGTGCAGGGCTTAGATGTGGAAAAGGAGAGAGAGAGAGAGAGAGAGAGAGAGAGAAAGAGAGAGAGGGGCTTGGAGAGAATGTGTGGTGAGGCTTAGCGGAGCAAAGGTAAAAGTCTCAGCTTACTGGATGGGATTGGAATCAGCGGGCAGGTCACAATGGAATGCAGTGCTAATATTGGAAAACGTTTAAATGTATGCTAATAGAGCTGGATCCTCTCATGCAGTCATTTTCCTTTTTATTAAAAATCAACTGACTGCAATAAAAATCATGAAGCCTTTTTATTTGACATTTGCATTTTTTAGCATTTATAATTTTGTAGCAAAAGAAATATCAGACTTGAGTTTTAGTCCTGGTCCTATAATTCCTTGAATGAGTAAATGTCTTTGATAAACATATATTGACATCTACACTGTGATCAGCATATTCATAAGGATGGGAAATAGAGAAAGTCCTAGGAGTTCCTCTTGCCCTTATTCAGGACACTCTTTGAATAAATTGAAATACTTTTTTAAGCAAATGAAATATGAACTGACTTCCCATGATCTCAAGTCTTCCATCTTCTTAGTTTATTTAGAAGCTATTCTCACTCTACTATTTTTTTTCTTTTTCAAATGAAGGAAGCTTTGAATTCAAATGCAGCCTTCAACCTCACCCACTTGATTAATTAAGATTGTCAATTGCTTTGAGGTGGTCTTCTATGGCAGATAAAGCAGTGAGCATATCCTCAGTTTTGGACATATATATATGTTGAGATCAGAAGTAGTCCCTTTACCAGAGAAAAAGGAAAGACACAGTGGAGAGTGTGATAGGTCTAAATATAATAAAGAATGTAGGAAAGAATGGTTTATTTAAATATTAATAAATGACAAACTTTTAATACAGAGTCACATAAATGTGCAATAATGGAAGATTTAATGGGTCTGTAACATGGCTCTGTATATCATAAAACATAGAAGATGAAACATGTAAAGATTATAAGATGGTCTCAGGATGTCATTAATGAATGGTGATAAAACACAAAGGAGAAAAGTGGATACATGAATTAATGCACACTGAGATCTCTGATAAGAGGTGCTTTTTGCTTTAAATAAGAGGTTTCTGGGATCCCTGGGTGGCGCAGCGGTTTGGCGCCTGCCTTTGGCCCAAGGCGCGATCCTGGAGACCCAGGATCAAATCCCACATCGGGCTCCCGGTGCATGGAGCCTGCTTCTCCCTCTGCCTGTGTCTCTGCCTCTCTCTTTCTCTCTCTCTCGTTCTGTGACTATCATAAATAAATAAAAATTAAAAAAAAGAGGTTTCTATGAATTGTAAAGAATAAGAAACAACAAATCTGTGATTGATAAGAAGCTATAGAAAATGTCAGCTAAAAGTAAAACTGAGCTAGTTAAATGAAAATCTAAAAGGGATTACTTGAAATTTTATAAATAAGCCAGACTTAATGGGTAATTTCAGAACAAAGTAAGAAACTAATTTTTTGAACATTTTTTTCTTTAGAAACCTCCTCAGCAGGTAGTAAGCATCCTGTCAATGATGGTGTCAAGTAGAGACAAGAGAACCATTTGATGGGATGTTGCAAAGAGAAATTTTAAACCAACTAATGGTTTCACATTTCCTCCTTAAAGTAATATCAGTCCTGAGTTTCAAGTATTATCACAAATCATGCATTTGAAAATATTTATATACAAATATTATGTGCCAGTCATAGTAGTAGGCACTGTTGATGCCAGGATAAAGAAAAAGCAGTATGTATTTTTTTAAGCAGTGTGTATTTTAAATAGATACACATATTCTTGAACAAATGATTTAGTATCATACCAATGAAAAGTGTCACCAAATTGATCCCTAGATTTAATGCAATTAAATTTAAAGCCTAGAGGGATCTTTTTACAAGATTTGCGTGATTGGCAATTTTATATAAAAAAAGCTTAAGCATAGAAAAGCGCGTTATTGCATGGTACTGACGCAGGGGTAGAGAAAGGGACGAAGGCAAGATAATAGACATTATAGAAACTGACTCAAGGGATATGGAAACTTAACAAATCTATCTATGTAGCTTGCAAATCATTGCATAAGGGGGTATCATTCAATAAACAGGGTTAGGAATACATATTTTAAAATTAAAATGAAAAAAATTAAATTAAATTAAATTAAAATGGATCTCTATGTCACAAAACACACACACACACAAAATATATATTCCAAATGGAAGAACTTAGGTGTGAAACCAAAATTCCTACAACGTTTAGAAGAAAATATAGGAGAATACCAATTTTGCCTCTAGGAAAGGAGAAGGTTACTTAAGTAATTGATGTGAAAACTTAACGCAGAACCAATGTTTCAAACATTTGATCACATTCAAATTAAGAAATTATGTTCATCAAAAGATACCATAAAGTGAAAAAGGAAACCAACAATGAGAGAAATAATTGTAGCATATCTAATTAATAAATAATTAATGTCTAGGATATATGAAGAGCAATTATAACTTAATAAGATAAACAGCCTTTTTTATTTTAAAAAAGATGACAAAAATGAATAAGCATCTCTTTCACAAGGAAAGGGAATCCTTCTCAAATAAGGATAGATGCTTAACCTTGTTAGATATAGGAAACTGCAAGTTACAATCACTTTCACACTCAGCAGACCAGTAAAAACTGCAACACTGATAATACTGAGTGCGTAAAAGAGTATGGATAAAAAAGAGTCCAAAAAAAAAAAAAAAAGGAGAGTGCAAAATAGTAAAATCATTTTTAGAAATAGTTTTGCAGTATTTCACGATTTTATCATTTGCATAATTTATGACCAAACAATGAAATTTCTAGGTAAACACCTTAGATAAATTCTGACATGTGCACCAGGAAACCTATAGGAGAATTGTGATAATACCTTCTCAGGAGCTCTGTGTGTGTGTGTGTGTGTGTGTGTGTGTATAATTATAAATGGAATATTACACAGCCACAAAAAATAACTGAACTATAAAAAAATGGACAAAATTTAGTTTTGTAAGAGTCAATAAAAAAATAAGTCACATGAGATTACACTGCATAAGCATATTATCATAGCATATTACTAAATCTGAAACAAAGCAAACTTAAACATAAAAAAGATATTGGGAAATGTCTTAAAATAAGAAATCTTCCATTTTAATATTTTTACATCAAGCTCACAGAAGTAATTATTCCAGTGCCTCGTGTATTGGACTTGCTATATGTATTATTTAACCAAACTCACATCTTCTTCTAAGAAGAGAGAATATATGAACACATGGTATTGAAAAAAACAAGGACCCAGAAAACTACTCATAAGGTACATATGCCTAGATATATGATTTATAGACATATAAATCACATGTGTTTAAGCCACTGACCTTGGACTCATGTGGCTAGGAGTTGGGTAGATAGAGTCTTTGCATGTATAATTGTATTGAAGTTCTCTAGAGAAATAGAACCAATAGGACGTATCTATATAGAAAGAGGTTTATTATAGGGAATTGGTTCACACAATGTTGGAGGCTGAAAAGTCTCAAGCTCTGCAGTGAGCAAGCTGGAAATCGTGTAGTTCCAATCCAAGGCCAAGGGCCTGACAAACATGCTCCTAAAAGGAGACTTATTAGCCGTGAGGGTCTTTGAATCACCCCAAGTTGTTTTCCATAATCCCTATTCACATCTCTTCAAATGCCCACCTACTAAAATCTGCTACAATGACCACGTATCTCCTATGCATGAGTAGGATGGATACACCAGTCATCTGACATTATTGGGGTAATTTCAACTTGTTCTTCAGAAATGTTCTTCTACCTACATATATTACAACCAAGGTTATCACCAGCCTCAATTCGAGAGGTGACAATGTGACAAAGTTCAAGCTAATTAGGGTATTTCAATAATTTAACCACTATATTTACTTCAAGAAGGAGATCTGACCAAAGTCAGGTGGATCTATCTAATTATCAAGATTTAATTTTGTTTTATTCTTATATTTTGATAGTCATTGAAGAAGACCCTCTCTTTCCACTAATATTTCCTAGCTGGTAGATTATAAGCCTGGACTCCTTGGTGGCTGTCTTACAAGAGTGAAGGTAGAGCTTGCCTGAGAATAAAACTAAACAGAAAATCAGAACCGAAAGATGAAGGTAGATATAATTTTCCCTGTTAAACAGTAGGCATGTCATTGAACTTTTGGTTTTTTCCCTCCTTAGGTCACTTTGAACTGGATATTTGCTGCTTTCAACCAAATGTTTTATGACTAACACATCTCTTACAAATTTTTTAATGAATGCAGGTTCTGTAACAAGGGCATGGTCACAGAAGGATTCACTTCTGGTTCTTATTCTCTGGTGTATAGTGGCTTCTTTGGTACCTTGCCAGGGTTCTTTTTTCAATAATGGTCCCAGCTCTCCTCCTAGATTGTGGGACTCCTCCAATCTGTCATCCTGAGGACTCTAATTCTTCCCCATCAATGTTCTCTTATTTATTCCCTATGATCCCACAAAACAATCCTGTTAATACAGTCACTGAGCACTCACCATGTATGACTTGTCATAACTTTAGAGCTATTTATCAAATATGAGCTCATGTTTTCTTCAAAATCTCTACACCTCTGAGATATTCTTGACCATACAACTGGACAACAGCTGACCAGTTCTTGCCAATCCTTAATCTAGTCACTGACAACGCAGGCAGTCTCCAGAATGAACAGTCATCTTTCTATAATGACTGGAATATATTCCAGCATTTTAATGCATATAATTTATTAAATAATTTTCTCATTAAATAATTTTCTCATTTTCTCATTATTAAATAATTTTCTCTCCCCTTAATCAGTAATACATTATTTTCACTGTTTTCTTCTTTTGTGTTATTCATAATGTTATATAAGCACTTCATTAGGTAGTTTCTACTTTTGCTGAAATATATATTTAGATAAAATAAGTTGATTGATGATTAATAATATCATAACTCTTTCTGTAAATTACAATATTGCTTTACAAAAGAGTACAATAGTGACAACGGTGATAAATGAGTATACTCGTCTATGACAACACCAGTATTGGGTGACATTTTGAAATTTCTACTTTCTTAGGTGTGAGACAACGTGACTGTAATTTCTTTTTAACCTCTGTAGATGCATATTTGACTATCATAATTCCTTTTACAGAATAAATCCAATTTATTCATTATATAGAAAAGAAAGGGAAATCAATTAAAAAATAAATAAAAACACAGAAAACTCTGGTAATATGAACTACAAGATATACACAATAAAGAGTAAAGCAGGGATCCCTGGGTGGCGCAGCGGTTTGGCGCCTGCCTTTGGCCCAGGGCACGATCCTGGAGACCCGGGATCGAATCCCACGTCAGGCTCCCGGTGCATGGAGCCTGCTTCTCCCTCTGCCTGTGTCTCTGCCTCTCTCTCTCTCTCTCTCTGTGACTATCATAAATAAATAAAAATTAAAAAAAAAGAGTAAAGCAGAATAATAACAAATAAGCATACGATTTGTCATAGAGACGAAAAATATTTCCTTGACATGGTATTTTAGCATAAGGTAGACCAAAATAGTTACCATAAATTTGTTCTATAACTTTTATAATATTGTTGATTTCAGATTTTTACAGAATAACTCACGTCCTGACATAGGCTTTATAATATATGTATTAATTTCATTTTTAGTACAATCTACCACATTACTGAAAATTGAGGATCAAGAAATCATTAAATTGAGTAGTAGTAGGGTCAGTGAGTCATTAGAATACACTCAGATATGTTGTGATTTGGAATATCACTCTTCCCCCACCACACTATTAGGCCTTGAGCATGTGATTTGAAGGAAAATTGCAAGTTGACAAAGGTGTGATGAATTTAGCTGTGCCAGGATTGAGTGGATGCTTAAAATATTATGTAAGAGAATTGAAAGCCATTTCCCCTTAATCAGTATAGTTGAGGAATACACATTTGGTAAGTTTGGTGCTATGCAATTCTGGAGGCAAAAAAACAAAAAAAAACAAAAAAAACAAAACAAAACAAAACAAAACATAATAAGCTAGACAGTCATTTAAATAGATGGGAAAACACTGTGCCCCACATGGAGCCAGATCAGTGAATAGAGGTCTAGACTGGGAGTCAGTGTGAGTTCTAACCCTGGCTATACAGAGTACTCTTTACTAGACTTTGGTAAAACGCTCGACTTTTTGAAACGATGGTTTCCTTCTATGCTGAATGGAGATGAGGAGTCCTTCCCTACCAGGCTTCGTGAGGGTCAGCTGTGATGCCTGCATAAAGCTAATGCACTACACGAACGTAATTTTTTCTTCCTATTTGCATCTCACTGTTTTCTACATTGGGAAGTAGTTTTGCTTATTTGTGTTGCACAGAGAAATACAAACTGAATTAATTAATTCAGAATGCACTTATCTTTATATAGCCTCCCAGAAAAACACACCCTTTATGTTGTCTGATTCTAAGAAAGCATTTCTCCATAAATAATTGTTGTTGAAACAAAGGGCCTTCCAACTCCTGGAACTGCAATCACATTAGACAAGCATGCCCTCCAAAATGCTGTCATTGTTAATCAGACCTCAGAAATTGACATTGAATAATGGAATTTTGAAATGGAAGAAAAAATATGTCTCTATATTTTGGCAGGCTTGTGCTTATATATGAATGTGAATAGACATTTGCAGACAATATTATCAAAAGTTCATGAGCAATAATTGTAGTCTTCACTTGATTCCCCATTTTGCCAGTTTCTCTCAAGATTAAATGTGAAAAAATGCATCTGAAATATATTTGATAGGCTATCCAGAAAGCACTGTGGAAGATAGATTCTTTAAAAATGTTTTTAGATTCCACTGAAGATTTACTGCATGAAGAGGTAGAGATGATTGCAAGTGATTGTAAAATCTGTCGTGAGAAATCGATTATTGAGTTTCTATATATCCAGCTGCTAATTAGCTGGCAGGTGTTATATATACACACATTTTCTCTCAGACATATTCTACACACACACACACACACACACACACACATCTATGTACAGATATATATAGATAGATACGTGTGTGTCTGTCTGTATGCATACGTGCACATATATGATGCACACACGTATCAATAAGGTCACAATCTGAGACCTTAACTTGTCTTAAAAATGTGTGTGTTTTCTAATTGAATTCCTACTTACCTCTCCAGCCATATGTTGCTTGGCTTCCTGTATCTTACCTTCCCCTCCTTTTAGTTGTCTGAAATTCTCCATGTCCTTTCTGTTTCTAGTCTTTATCCCATGCTGATCCTTCTGCTTGGGATACCCTTTGCATTATTCATTCTTACTCCAAGTGTCATCTTTAATAAATTCTCTTTGAGAAGCATTCCATAGTTTTCCAAATCTGGCTTAGATACCTTTTCTATGTGCTAAGTATACTGTGACAGGGCTAACTAAACACCAATGACTGGATATTTGTCTATGTTGTCCATTAGATTGCAAAATCCGTAAGGTCTGGTATGAAACTTTATTAACTGTTGTATCCCCAGTGCCTTAAACACAGGGAAAGTATTTAATGAGAATGTATGGAATGCGTGTATGAAAGAATGAATGAATCAAGAATTTGGAGAGCTAAGTTTGGGCCCAACAGGTTCCTCTTAATAAGGATTGGAGATCAGAAGGAAGAGATAGGATGGGGTGTTTCTTCTCTACTGGTATCATCAAAAATATGTCTCTATTTTTTTGACCAAATGTCTGTTTTTTAGAACATCAGCCCAACCATTAAGCAATTACAATGGGCAATTAGTTCCAATGATCGTGAAATTGTCAATTCAAAAAAATCAGCTAAAATCACTACATTGCAAAATTGTCATCAGTAGTTATCCAATCAGACGCTCATGGGCTCCCTCAGAGGAAAAAGGCATGTTTCTTGGGAGAGGGACAGTGTTAGCATGATGGTGAAACTGATTATTTTCCATATTTTGTTTATTTTTTGTTCTCAACAGGTACTGTTTCATACATAGTACTACTGCTATTTTTAAAAGCAAACTTTACACATTTGGAAGACAGATATTAATCTTTTTTCCATGACTATTACACATTCGGTGGATTTTATATGGAATCCTGTGTCATATACATATAATTTATATCATATATATATATAGTACTTATATTATGAACCACTTCTATGATTGTGAGAGAAATACATTGTACACCCTCATATGCACATGGATAATCCAGGGGAGCTTGATTCTCCCACAAGCTATGTGACTTTTGACAGAATATTAGCTCTCTTGGGCTCAGTATTTTTCTCCATAGATGAGGGAATTGAACCAGGTGATCATCTAAGTTGCCTTAAGTTATACAATCCAAATTCATTGAAACGAGAATTCATATAACATTTTTGCTCCTCCATTATCATATATATTATTCCTTTCTGAAAAGGATTCAAACCCTAATCTACTTATTGATTCATATATTCATTCATTCAGCACTCATTATGTTGCCAGCACGGAGTATTACAGTATTAGTGGCACTAATAGTAGCAGCACTAGTAGTACTACTTCTGCTGATAGAGTCGCTGGCAGTGCCAATAATACCAGTTACTGAGTGGGCACCATGTGTTAAGTATTGAGCTGAAAGGATTTACATGGGTCAGCACATTTAGTAGCAGTGGTATTCCTCAGTCAACAAACAACCAGCATTCCCATGAGTGTGGGAATTTAAGCTCCCTACAATAAATATTCCGCTTCTCTGCTATTACCATTTTCACATTGGAGATAATGAAGTTGTAGTTTTATTTAATGCTATTAAGTGAATGAGTCAAGATTTAAACAAAGCCCTCATTCTTAACCAATCTGATACTACTACTATGGTATTTTCAGTACCAGCTTTCATTTTCTAGATAAATGTTTTATTTCAGAATAAGCTTAGATTCACAACATCTGCTTTTTAGTATTGTGTATTTTTAAGAATTCTATATTTGAGATGCTAAACTAGGAATTCTTTGAGAATAGACATCGTATCGCTACAGCATAACAAAATTTCCAAAGCACAAAATAAAAATGGACGCTCATTGTATTCCTTAAATCTAATAAATGAAAAACAAAAAGAAAACAGCTCAAAAATAAAATTAAACAAAAAAATCTAGAGTATGAATTTAGAGGCAAGTCTTCTGAGGCAGAAGGTAGAGCTGGTCACTGATAGACATTGGGGCGTAGGGAGCAGAGTCCCTAATTGAAAAGCAGTTTCAGTCTTGGTTGAGCATGGAATAAATTTGTAGGAAAGGCCTGCATTCCCAATATAAAAGAAAGCATTTAGGAAAGAATACATAAGCCATCTTTCATAAGAACAATTTATTACAATTTTATAGTTTTAAAAATTTGCCTATTTATTTTATTATGAAGTAATGGATTAGCATTATCTAAAAAAAGGGGGGTTTAACTGGTAGGCCCTTGGTTTACAGCACTGCTATATGACTGTTACATGTTATGTGCCATTTGTCTTCCTTACTTCTCTTTAATGGTTCTATTAGTTACATCAAGAGTGTCCTTATAATTTGTCTGCAATTCTAGTAATTTATGCCATTGTTCCAAGGAGGAAGCCCAATGCAAGAGAAACATGGCACACATTTTTAAATCAATGAATCCTGTGTAATGCCTTTAAAGCATTTCATTTACAAAATCAGCTTAAGATGTCAATAGTTCTGTTTGATGTAAAGAGCAAAATTGAATCTATCAAATATGAGGATTTCAAGTACAATCCATAATTTTAAGTATCTTTTTTTCAGATTTATTCTTAAACAGTTTTAATGTCACTTAGAATATGACTTGATTCTTTGAGAAATCTGACTGATATATGCTTGGTATAGTACAATATGTTGACAGCATAAAAAATATGTGAATTCAGGTAATAGAAAGTAAAATATAAAGGTGGACAAGTAAACTTATCTTTTTAAAACCTGGTAGCAAGTGAATATCACGAGAAATTTGAATTAGAAACAACTAGCAAAAGCAAATCAAACAAGCCAAACCAAACAAAAAAACTCTCTATTCTCAATTCTGCCTCTTTCTAGATGGGAGAATTTAGGCATATGTCACCTTTTTGGGCTTCAGGTATTTTTTTTTTTTATATAAAAATTGGCCTTCTTTTTTATGTGTACATTATTTCACATTGTTTCTTGATTGTGACATTTTAACTCTTAAAAAAATCAGGATTTATAGGCTTTTAAGATTGAACATTAAGTATGAACCCTGCATAAATTGAAGGACGATAAGTATCAATATTTGTGATTAAATGATAAATTAGTATCTAATATGTTTAAAATAAAGTGTTATGTGTGAAAACATAAAGGAGTGAAAGGAAGTGTATTATGACTTAGTAGAAGTGATTAGGCCTTTATCTTGAGTTTGATTTTAGCATCAAAAAAACGATACATGAAATAGAATTTTGGAGTGCATAACAAACTTTGTAATTATGCAAAATCTTAATTTTCCCGCACATCCACCGTAATGGAAACAAACACATATATTGAATTTTTTAAATGGAGAAAGGTCATACATAGTTATGACCACCGATAGCTTCTTGTGATTTTTTTTAAAGATTTATTTATTTATTTATTCATGATAGACAGAGAGAGAGAGGCAGAGACACAAGCAGAGGGAGAAGCAGGCCCCATGCCGGGAGCCCAACACGGGACTCGATCCTGGGACTCCAGGAGGGATCCCAGATTCTTGTGATCTGATTCAATACAAGCTCCTCTTTCAGTGAGCTGAATTCTTTCTTTCTTTTTTTTTTTTTTTATAAGTTGAATTCTTAATAGCTTGTTTTTTTGAGCAATAAAATGAGAGTCAACAGATTTTTATATAAAACCAAGCATGTCATTAAGAAAAATATATAGAAAAACAAACACAAAAAGAAATGAGGAAAATAATCTCGAATTCGAAGAATGAGAACCCAAACCATTTTGTATAAAATTGTATTATGAGTATTTTTTAAATATTTTATTTATCTATTTGACAGAGAGAGAGATGTGAGAGAATAAACAGGGGAAGCAGCAGAGGGAGAGGGAGAAGCAGGCTCCCCATGGAGCAGGGTGCCCAATGTGGGGCTCATCCAAGGACCCAGGATCATGACCTGAGCTGAAGGCGGACACTTAAGTGACTGAGCCACGCAGGCACCCTATGAATATTTTTAAAATAACCCATACTTTGCACCATCACTGATCATTTTATTTCTTATATTACACAAAACGAATGTGTTGTATTTTCATTCTTTACTTTTTATTCTTTCCTTTTTCTTAACCAGTTAATATACATACAATGCACTTTAAATTTATAGATAATGCATGACATTCAGGCTTCAATATAAACCCCTCTCATTCATTTTCTTTTTTTTAATAATAAATTTATTTTTTATTGGTGTTCAATTTGCCAACATACAGAAAAACACCCAGTGCTCATCCCTTCAAGTGCCCCCTCAGTGCCCGTCACCCAGTCAC
The DNA here is from genome assembly GCF_053574225.1 of Canis aureus. Taxonomy (NCBI): domain Eukaryota; kingdom Metazoa; phylum Chordata; class Mammalia; order Carnivora; family Canidae; genus Canis; species Canis aureus. The sequence continues at coordinate 3,691,179 of NC_135613.1, forward strand.
CCCCACCCCTCGCCCTCCTCCCCTTCCACCACCCCTAGTTCGTTTCCCAGAGTTAGGAGTCTTCCATGTTCTGTCTCCCTTTCTGATATTTCCTACCCATTTCTTCTCCCTTCCCCTCTATTCCCTTTCACTATTATTCATATTCCCCAAATGAATGAGACCATTTAATGTTTGTCCTTCTCCAAATGACTTACTTCACTCAGCATAATACCCTCCAGGTCCATCCCATTGAAGCACATGGTGGGTATTGGTCGTTTCTAATGGCTGAGGAATATTCCACTGTATACATAGACCATATCTTCTTCATCCATTCATCCTTCGATGGACACTGAGGCTCCACTATCTGAGTAACACCAGAGATGCATGTGGGAAGAAAAGTGGTCAAAAGACAAAGAAAAAAAAAGTACTTTGTAGTTCAATGTGAGAGGTAAACTCGATTAAAGTGAGTAAAATCATTCTCAATACAAACATTCCCAATTAGCTGTGCCTTGAAATACTAAGAGATGCATTCTTCAATCTTAAAAACAGGTCTGTAACATTAAATTGAAATGTCCTGTTCTTTGTGCCACCAGAGCTTTGGGGATGAGATTAGAAATGTAAGAATGTTATTCAGCCATAAAAAAAAGAGGGAAATCCTACCATTTTTACTACATGGATGGGCCTTGATGGTGTATGCGAAGTCAAATAAGTCAGAAAGAGAAAGACCAGCACGGTGTGATCTCACTTATACGTGACGTCTACAAGAGCCAAATTCACAGAAACAGAGAATAGAATGGTGGTTACAAGGGGCTGGCAGGTTGGAGAAAAGGGGAGATGCTGGTCAATGGGTACAGACTTCCAGCTAAAGGTCGAAGTCGCTGGGGCACCCGGCTGGCCCGGTCAGCCAACTGGCTAACTCTTGGTTTCGGCTCAGGTTGTGATCTCACAGTGGTGAGGTCGACCCCTGCCTTGGGCTCCAGGCTCAGTGTGGAGTTTGCTTGGCTTTCTGTCTCCTTCTCCCTCTGCCCCTTCCCCCCAAACTGCGTACTTTCTCTCTCTCCCTCTCAAATATATAAATCTTAAAAAATAATAAAGTAAAAATGGAAGAAGTCATTGAGATCTAATGTCCCACAGGGTAACTGTCGTTAACAATGCTGTTACATACTTGAAATTTGCTAAAACGCTAGAGCTTAAATGCTCTCAACACACACCTGCACACACACAGGTAACTATATGAGGCGATGGATATATTAACTAACCTCACTGTGGTAATCATTCCACAATATATGCAGGGGACAAATCATCACTCTGTGCACCCTAAACGAACACAATGTTATATGTCAATTATGTGTCAATAAAGCTGGGAGGAAAAAAAGAAATGTAGAAATCTGTAGATCCGATGCCATCGTTAAGTGGAAATGCTACGGTGGAAAAGTCTTTCTAAACCAGTGGCCTGAAGAATATTTCCTGTTAGATTTGTTTCAGTCCTTGCTGCTTTCAAGGAGCTTACTTGTTTATAGGGGGATTAAGATGTACGTATTATCATAAATTTTCAAAATCTCAGTTCTGCAGTGATTTGTAAGCTCTTGGACACGTGGCTTAACATTTCTGACTTTAGGTTGCCTCTCTGCAAATGTTAGAATAACATTAACTTACCTAACAGCGCTGCTGAAATTGTGGCGTAGCTATAACCGGCAAAATGAAATCACCAGGTCTGGGGTCAACTACGTACAGATGATTAGTTTCCTTGAATCTCTTCTATAGTTTGGGGGACGAGAACAGGAGAGGCACTTGATCCAAATATTATCATCAGAGATTCATTGTGAGCAGATTTTAATCAAACTAATTTACAAAGAGAAAAGTTTGGATCCATTACTAATTATGAAAACTTAGCTCTGGAGTGCTGTAGGGGGACTCTTTTTTCTGATCTTAGCTTTATGTTTCTTTTGTTTCTTATTATTACTCAAATAAAAAACCAAAAAAGCAAATTTTAATGTGAACCAGCTCTTTTTAAATTTCCTGGGAAAGGGACACCCAGATGGCTCAGTGGTTGAGCGTCTGCCTTTGGCTCAGGGCGTGATCCTGGGTCCTGGGGTTCTGGGATTGAGTTCCATATCAAGTTCCCTGCAGGGAGCCTGCTTCTCCCTCTGTCTATGTCTCTGCCTCTCTGTGTCTCTCATGAATAAATAAAATCTTTAAAATTAATTAAATTAATTTCCTGGGGAAAAAAGGTCATGGATCCTGCGCATGAACTGATGATAAACTCTAGGTGACCAGGTTCAGGGGTGGTTTCATAAATACATACACAAACACATGATACTATACTTATACCCCATTACCTTACCATTCTACTTCAAACCCTCTCAATCAGAGCTAAATTGCTGTTTCCAAACCAAACACTTTATTTCTGGTCCAGAATAAGATAAATGTAAGCATTTAGCCCATTTTGGGCACCTGGGTGGCTCAGTTGGTTAAGCATCTTTCTTCAGTTCAGGTCATGATCTTGGGCTCCTGGGATTGAGCCCTGTGTCAAGCTCCCTGCTCAGTGGGGCTTTTGTTTCCCTCTCTCTCTCTCTGCCCCTCCTGCTTGTGCTCTCTCCCATTCCCTCTCAAATAAATAAATAACATCTTTAAAAACTACATTTAGTGCATTTTATAATATTTTTTCACCAGTACACTAGTCTCATTTTAATTTTTATGAGATTTTACAAGGCTATCAGCCAAACTGAACAGGAAATTTCAAAACAAAACAGAAAAACAACCCATCCTTCTCCACAGATGGTTGGGAGGCACTACTCTGACTGCACCCGAAGCCTTCACCTTACAGGCCCAGCCTGTGTCTAGCTCCTGCTGACTTCTTCTCCCTCTACGCTCCTCCTCCTCCTTTGCCAGGATGTAGTTGCCCCAGCTTTTCTTTCTTTCTGTGCCTTGAACATTCTAAGGTTATTCTTGCCTTGAGTCCTCTGTGCAGTTCATATTATGTGGTCATTTGTGAATTTGTGTGCAAGTATATGCGCTCGTGTGTGTGTGTGTGTGTTTCTGCATGTGATGCTCCTCCTGGAGACTACCCCATGACTGGCTGTCATTTGATCACTGTCCATCTACAGACCCCAATCTTGTCCCTGAAGTTCCCTTTTATTATGTCACCAAAATTTAATTTGTTCCTAGCATTTATCAGGCTATGAATCTGCTGTCTAATTTATTTATGTTTATTGTCTGATTTTCTAATCAAGAGTTGGAGCTCCATGACGCGAAGTATCTGGTATAGTCTGTGTCTCTAACCTTAGAGCTTGGAATAGTACCTGGAAGATCACGGCTACCCAACAAATACTGTCTATGTATTAAGTACTGAATAATTATACTGCATTTTATCAGTTCGAAAGTAATTGCACATACATTATCTAATCTAATTCCATTGACCATCGGAAAGATATTACAATCTGAAATAATAACTTGGGCATATTAGTATTTCCCCATAAATGTTCTCAAAAACGTTTAGTTTTAACTTATTAAAACACATTTGATTGAGTAGGAGGTGACGCAAAAGTCATGACTACACGGAGAGAGACACAGGTGTAGAAAACCTGGACAGGAAACTAATCCAGGACAACTTGGATAATCATTTATTATTTGAGCTTAGACAAATCCTCTGGTTCACTGCGAATCTCAGATCCTTCATCTATAATAATTAATGTTAGATCTATATTTCTAGGTTTTCAAAAGGATTCAAGGAGATCATACATCTAAAATCACCAAACGTTAAGTCTTAGCATAAAAATATGCTTTCTTAATTATTCCCTTAATCAGAGACAATAAAGCTTGTCATTACTAATACATTAATACCATATTTAATGACACATTTAAAGCATATTATCTATTACTGGTTACTTGTTTATGAAAGAAAGCTTGTCTCCCTTTTAGCAATATTATATATTATTATATCTATGTACACTGTTATATTTTTAGTGTGTGTGTATGTGTGTGTATGTGTGTGTATATATGTGTGTATGTGTGTGTGTGTGTGTATATATAAATATATATATAAATATATATATATATATATATATATACAATTGTATTTTTATCACCAATTCTAATTTTATCTGCTGAGAAAGCACTTCTCAACCTCAAGCAATTTTTAGTAAACTTTGAAAAATATTGTTCACTGTTGGGGCCATAATTGTAAATCTAATTTTCCATCTAGCATTCTTAGGGACTTACTGACTCCTTAATTTGATGGTTTGGGACCTATTCATAATTATAATAAAAAATACATGTTAGAAAACATTTCTGAATGACATAGTTATTTAATGACTGCCATTTCCACTGGCCAGAAACAACATTATTGTCAGCATTTAGAGTGATTTATGGTCTTGCTGAATATGATACAAAGGAGAGAATGTAATCTGTAAGGAATTTCTGCACAGCCACCCTGATTCCTGTTTCACATCCGAAACTTTATGCATTTTCTCTGATTCACGTCTTTATGTATTTAGTTCATATCCTAGCTTAAAACTAATTTCACAGCTCTATTATCAAAATCTACTTGGTTTGAGTTAAAATCAGGAAATTAGAAACGAACTGGTCTGTAGTAAAAATATTTATGCATTAGTTAGATTTCAAAAATATTTCCCTAGTGGACATTTTAACATTATTGGTTTAAATAAAAGTCTGCAGAATTGCTTCTTCTAACTCATATTCTCATATTTATAACAGGAAATGTTCCTCATGGAAAAAAATCAGATATTCTGATTTTCTCAGGAAAATAATATAGTTATATACATGGGAAAGTAGAAAATATTTTGAATACATTTTAGGGGCACTGGTTGGCCAAATCTTTCTGCCATATAAGCAGATAATGATTAATTAGTTCTGTATTTCCTGAAGTTCTGTATTTGTGAAATATAGGGGATTCTAAAATAAGTAAGTCTCCTCTCTAAATGTATTCACAGCGTTTCTCTGCTTACAATAAGAGTCAATTGCATTGCAGGGGAGTAAATCATGGAAGCACATGGAAGGACACCTGACAGGGTCATAGAAATTATTTCCATCCTGGGATGTTCTTGGCACATGAATAGGGGCTTGCCAAGGAAGAGTAACAGGAAAGTAGTATTATATCATGAGGTACAAATCTAAATCATTCAGGCTAATCAGAAAATATAGACAAATAATACTAGACAGACTGAGAAATAGAGTATAATGAAAATTAGCTTTAAAACCACCCATAGAGTCAGTTGGGAATGGCAAGAGAAGACTGCTCAAGCATCTAGATATAGGAAAGGTCAGGAAAGGTTTCATGGACTGTGAGTAGGAATTTGGAATTTTATCCTGAATAATTGAAACAGGATCCTGGTATGGTTAAGTTGGCATTCTTGGGCACTCACTCCAACAGGTTTGTAATCTATATGTGATATGCTTATTGTCCTGAAGCTGAGCCCTGGGAATTCTTTTATCTCTCTTATCCTTTCATATTTGCTCTTTTAGTTGAAAGCCCAACATGGAATTACATAAAAACAGAAACTTTCTCCCCTCATCATCTTCTCTACCCCTGTTCTCAGATTCACCATGAATTTTTTTTAAAGATTTTATTTATTTATTTGAGAGAGTGAGAACGAGTGAACACAAGGAGGGGAGGGGCAGGAAGACAGGGGTGGGTGGGGAAAGCAGACTCCCTGCTGAACAGGGAGCCTGAGGACACCAGGCTTGACCCCAGGACTCTGGGATCATGACCTGAGCCAAGGTAGATGCTTGACCGACTGAGCCACCCAGGTGCCCCTCACCATGACTTTTTAAGAACAGAAAAGACGTTGAATTTTGAGAAAAAAGAGACTTTGATGCCCTCTTCATCCCATCACAAAGTCCACTACTGCAGAAAAGTAATGGGGAAAAGGTTTCCAAACATGCTCCTTGTGACGTTTGCCCTTGCTGCATAACAAAATGTGTCTCCTTGACTTGATGTGTGTTAAGTGGAAGGACAGAGTGTTTCTCTTATACTGTGATGTCTCCCTTGAAATTTTCCCTACTGGAGAGGATGTTTGCTTATATGTTCCCAGGAGCAGCAGAAGCCCTGTGTGTTTTGTGTCCTGGATGACTTATACATATAATCAATAACAATTAATAATTAAAGAATAAATTTAAAATATATAAAATCAATCAAGAGTTAAAAGATTTCTAAAGACCCTAATGTAGATAGTCTCTGTGTCCATCTCTCTCTCTCTCTCTTTCTCCCCCTTACATACATAGATACACACACACACACACACACACACAAGCACATACACACACCCCATAGCAAAAGCATCCACTGCTGATCAAGCATTTCAATGTTTAAAGTCAATAATCAGCTTTTTTTCAGTGAACAAGCAAGAACAACTTGTCCTGGAGTAGCCAGTTTGAACACAAATACTGTGACAAGCTCCTCAAAGGAGATCCCAAGCCCTTGCAGAGTCGGAATACTGATGCTTTCACATATGTTACTTCTAGTTTTACCTCTGATGCGTTTGAGTTTGTTACGGGTCTAACAGAAATCTCTGTTGCAACCGGATCACAAGCAAACAGTGACTGTAGAAAGGCGGCTTACATCATCGTCCATTTCTGTCCACTACATCCACACTTGACCAATACACATAAGCATTTCATTGGAAATGCTATCATCATTTCGTGTTGACCAGAGTGCAGTTCCTCAAATATCCTGAGCAATACTAGCCCCTTCACAAATTATGTCCTTGAATCAAATATATTTTGTAACTCTTCTTGCAATAACATGTCTTCTCCTTAGAAATTCATAAATCAGAAGAATGTTAAATTCTCAATAATGGCACTTTGCTTACTGTGTTTAACACAAAATTTTTCAAACTTATTTGACAGCAGAATCTTTCTTCCCTAACTATACTTACACACATACATATACACACACACACACACGCACACCAAGTAATATAGCACAGAAATCCACTTTTAGAAACAATGACCTAGGAAATACACTAATATAAATGTGTGTGCAAGGATTTGCATAGTCTATTCTAATCCTTCTTTCATAACCCTCACTTCCCCGGAGATTTTAAAATCTGAGAGAATTGATTTCCCTCTTATCGTTTTGCAAGTCTATTATTTATACCACAGCTCACCCTTCAACCCTTGCCACTCCCCAGCGTCTTACTACAGTGTCCCTAGCAGTTTCTAGAACCTCATTGTTCTTTCCCTCATTTGATGTTTCATAAAGATACTGATGATGCTTTGCTAAGCACTCGAGAAAAAAAAGATTAAGTAGAACATGTGTTAGTGTAGGAAGGCCATAGAAGTCCTTCGCAGGACAGCTATAGACAAAATTATAATTAATTTTGATGATCTTAAAAAAATGTAAGTGGTGGAGAAGCATATGCTCCCAATTACAATATAAAAATGATGTATGTAATAGAAAAAAGAGTCTTTGACCTGGGGTACAGTGCTTAGCTTGCCATTGCCCACATTAATGATCATGATGAAAAAAAATGATCATGATGATCTTCATTTTTTGTGGTTTCATCATGTTTACATTGGCATATTAGTCTCCCTCAGAGAACCACTTTGAAAATCAAATAAAATCAATGGTGTGAGTGAGAACATCCCAATTTCTAAGCAAATATATAATTTCAAGCTGGAAAATTACTAACAATCATGGTAATAAGTAGCATGCATTATGATCGATCACGTGTGACTCAATGTGCTCTACTAAAAGAACATGCAACACAATATTCCATTAGATTCTACTAACATCCTTCCCTATTTCCCAAATAGAAAAACTAAGTTTTGGAGGTTAAATACCTAGTTCAAGGTCACAGACTAAGGAAGAGGTGAAGCTGAGATTCGGAGAGAATATTCTTAATCAGAAAGCTTTATTGAATGCTCCTAGAGGTATCCAATCTATTGTATAAATCTGTTTATCCTCACCAAGCCCAGCACATTATTGAATATGTCCTGGTTAGCAAAGAACTAACAGATTTATTTATTCACCGAGACGTAATGTCTTAGTGGAAATTCTAGCCAATGGAAGATACGACAATTGATACCTAGTTAGTCAGCTGTTAGTTCTAATTAGCCAGAATTCAATACTGAATCCACTGTTGTACATCACAGTCTATTAGTCCTCAGAGTAGAAAAATCTGCTCTCATTTGAGTTGGAGTCCACAATATATTTATCATCAAACACAGTTATTAGGATTTCTAAGGTGCCAAAATTCATATAGCTGGGTTTCTTTTTCTTAACGTGGAAACTGGTGCTATTAAAACAGTTACTATTTTGAAACTTGGCATAACCTTCAAAATTGCTTGGTTCTAGTCCAGCATAGATGTGAAGACCAGGGAAGAAATGAGTAATGTAAACCTTAACAACATGTTAGTGTCAGGCCTTGACATCCGCTCCTGTATCTCATAAATATTTGTGGGTATAGTTTCAGCTTCTGGTCTTTGGCATGACATACTCTGTGAGGAACTAGAGGTTCGAATGCATTCCTGAGTACTCCATGATGGATAGAACTTCTAAGTCAGATAGAACCGTAAACACAAACTAGAGGGAAACTAAGGCTGAAATAGTCTAACATCTTGAACCTTGAACATATTCCGCACAAGTGTTTTCTTAATGAGAGAGTTTATGTTATTGTTCTATTGCTGCTGCTATTGTTGCATTGAGCAATTAAAATGGTGTTAAGATTTTGAAAGGCAGAGAACCTCCCTGCCCTGGTCTTTCTTTAACTGACGAAGATATTAGGCCTTCAGAGACTATTTAGTAGAGTCAATGTTACAGAAACTGAGACATAGCAAGGAAGGAAACAAATGGTCAAAGGGCATATCGAATGAGAGAGGTAAGTCATGCTCAGATCTCACAATGCCCATTCTCATCTGTATGGAGTTTTTTTAGAGTATTAAAGTATAAATAATAGTGGTCCTTCCTCATCTTCCTTGGTATCATATTATTTTTATTAAAATTATAAATAAAGGGATCCCTGGGTGGCGCAGCGGTTTGGCGCCTGCCTTTGGCCCAGGGCGTGATCCTGGAGACCCAGGATCGAATCCCACGTCAGGCTCCCAGTGCATGGAGCCTGCTTCTCCCTCTGCCTCTCTCTCTCTATCTCTATCTCTCTCTGTGACTATCATAAATAAATTAAAAAAATAAAATATATAAAAAATAAATATATTCTATTATTTTTTTAAAGTTTTTTTTTTTAATTTTATTTTAGAGAGCAGGGAGGGGCAGAGGGAGAGGAAGAGAATCTCAAGCAGACTCCCTGCTGAGTGTGGAGTGCAACACAGGCCGCAACACAGGGCTCAAAGCAGGAACGGATCTCACAACTGTGAGCTCATGACCTGAGCAGAAACCGAGAGTCAGTTGCCCAACTGATTGAGCCACCCAAGCTCCCCTATATTTAACGACTTTTAACTGTATAGCTGCCCGTATAGAGTGTTTTTAGATGCTATCATTTACTATTATGTGATATTTACCTCTACTCTAGGAGGAGAAACATATTATTCCCATTTTGTAGATGATCTAGCTGAAGTTCAGAGAAGTTATATATAGAATCTGCAGGATTTTTGGATTCTCATTCGGTGTGGATATTGAATTTGGATCCAGTGAAGCCCCGGCAGAGGAGGGCTCCTGGAACTAGTATAACAGAGAGCAAAGGTGATAAGGATCCAGAAAGTGTCCATAGCTTAATAGGAGACAAAAGGGCATAGCTATGTGGTACCTAGGGATAATCATATCCAGAGTCAAAGCATCAATTAAATTAGTCACCACTAAAAATTAGGGGCCAGTATGAAGAGGGAAGAGCAGGTGCACAGAGATATTACCCTTCAGATTAGATGGGATCCAGAACATGCCACTTTATTTATTTATTTTTTTAAAACTGTATTTACTTATTCATGAGAGATGCAGAGAGAGAGGCAGAGACTCAGGCAGAGGGAGAGGCAGGCTCCCCACAGGGAGCCTAATGTGGGACTCGATCCGGGGACCCCGGGGTGGCTACTGAGCCAAACCACGGAGCCTCCCAGGCACCACCAGAGCATGCCGCCTTAATCTATGGATGTTCTCACCATGTTGCCAAGGGGTCATGTGATTCTTTCCTTATCCAAAAATCTCAGAAGACGTAAGGCTATGGTACAGAAATCATAGAACCTGAACAGTCATCCCCAAGACACTGTATTACTTTCCTAGACTGTTTATTTCAACCTTCTCTCTTGCTCTATTACCTAACATTTGGGTGGAATTGGTGGGGCTGTGAACTTTAGGAAGTCCATATCCCTAACAGGCCAATGAAATTATACACGTTAGACTTTCTTTTCCCATCAAAGTTAAACTGTGTTAAGTTGGATGTGACTATTGTTCAATAGCCAATGGCATTAACCATTGTATTGTCACAGCACACAACTTTCTAAGATAGACCACAGTCTGTGGGTACTTTTTGCACTTAATCATCATAATTTCAGAACCTCTAAGTATATCTAATTTGGTACCCAAAACAACACTGGTGTATTTCGTCCCTGTGTACCAACAATGATGAGGATGATCATTAATAATATGAATAATATAAAGATGAAATAAGAGCAGAATATGCTTAACTCATCAAGATGACAATGATGTTTAAAGAGTAATGAATTTATTCATTAATTACTGAACCAAGTGTTTGAGTATTTTGACAGTAAAGAACATTCGCCCATAACATCTTAGTTACTTATCACATCTATGCATGTGTTGTATTCAGTCTCAGAAAGTACACCGAAAATGTCCCTACTTCTATGGCAGTAAGCATTTGTAATACAGAAATGCATCAAATCAACACGTTATATACTTTAAACTTATACTATGTTATATGTCGATTATCTCTCAATAAAGCTAGGGAACAAAAATTCTCCCTATTACTCTTTTCTGTTCCCCCAATACCTTTTCCTCTTTCCCAATTAATACAATATCTCTATGAGGTTTTGAAATGGTCCCTTTCATAGGCAATCGATTTAGTTAATAAATGTGAAATGGGCCTGATTGATCTGTAATTACCCATGAACACTCACATGGATGAGCAATGGTGTTTTCTGAATGGTTAAAAACTATACGCACGCCACACATCCCTAAGCATTTCTCATTCTATTTGCATTTTTATGATGTCCAAAGCCTGATGTTGCCAGTCACTATAAATAAAATATCGGATCTAGCCACATATTGAATTGAATGCCCCTTCCTAATTATTTGGAAAACATTTTGTTTCTCATGCCTATTACTTTGTATCCATTCAATCGGGCAGGATTGAGGGAAATGGATAGAATATAAAGAAGTCCTACAAAAATACCTACACTTAGTAAAAAATTGGAAAGTCCCAGAGCATCATAACACGAAAAATAAGTACCATGTATATGTATATATACACACACATATAAAACGTGAAATATGTAGACAGGCTCAAAGACAGGGTTTTTTTTTTTTTTTTTTTTAAGTAGGCTCCATGCCCGGTGTGGAGCCCAAGAGAGGCTTAAACTCACAATCCTGAGTTCAAGACCTGAACTGAGACCAAGAGTCAGACGTCTAACCAACTGAGCCTCCCAGGGGCCCCTAAGGTAGTCTTTAATGGCATCTCATTTCACTTCTACTGGGTTCACGAGGCCTGCCAGAAGGACGCAACTCGATCTGAGTTTGCCTTGTTCATAGCACAGACAACTCCCTGCATTTCCCCATATCCTGCCCTGAGCACTGCAGTGTTTCTCCTGGGTGGTGCTGAGCCCATTGCCTGTTATTACATCTACAAATATCATCTTCCTACTGAGAGAACTTTTGAGACAATTTTGAAGAACCTAACAGGAGAACACGCATAGAGTCATAAGTTGATTTAAAATCAACCAAAAACCTATAGTTAAAGGTATTCCCTATGGATGAAAAAGAAGTTTCTGATGAGTAACACCCTCCTTGAACCCCTCCTGTTTATTTTCTTACTAAATAAGAGCAAAATTAATGGTGACCAGATCACTTTAATGACAGTTGAGATGATCATAGAAGTGTTAAGCTTTAGGGCAGCCTGGGTGGCCCAGCGGTTTAGCACCGCCTTCAGCCCAGGGAGTGATCCTGGGGTCCTGGGATCGAGTCCCACATCGAGTCCTACGTCAGGTTCCCTGCATGGAGCCTGCTTCTCCCTCTCTGTGTCTCTCATAAACAAATAAATAAAATCTTTAAAAATTAAAAAAAAATAAAGTGTTAAGCTTTATCAAATGGCCTCTTCAGCTATTCACCAAATCATATAAACTAGCTGATCTTTAGCTAACATTTCTTGAGTACTTTCTGTGTTCTAGGTATGATTTCAGGCACTTGAGATGTACTAATTCATGTAGTTTTCTTTCCAAGAGGTACCTGCCAATATCATCCTATTTTATAGAAAATAAAAATGAGGTACAAAAAAAAACTTCTTTTTTTTTTCACTATATCATACTTTATCCAACAAGAGGACCTAACGATCATCAATATTTATGCCCCGAATGGGCTGCCAAGTGTATCAATCAGTTAACAAAAAAATTTCTAACGGGGGCTACTCACTTTAATTGCTTGGATGGCCTTTCAGAGATGCCTCCACGTTGTGGAGGGAAATTGGCCCTGATTTCCTTGCAAATAATAAAAACAAGCTGCCCCCAGTGAAAGTGAACTTTCCCAGGGAAGGGGATGAATCTTGGGTGAGGCACTTCCTTCTACTGAGGATAATTACAGGAGAAGTACTCCAGGATAAGCACTTAGCAGCCAAGAATTCTAGCTTCTAGAACTGGTGTCTGAGTCCTGAAGGTGGATCTCAGCAATGCTCAAGAGCATCTTCTATACTGCCTGACGGAGAAGCCCCAGATATGTGATATGGTCATGGATAAACTAATGAATAAGGGCATGATTATAAATATTTGTTTGAGGGGATCCCTGGATGGCTCAGTGGTTAAGCACCTGCCTTCAGCCCAGGGTGTGACCCCAGGGTCCCGGGATCGAGTCCCGCATTGGGCTCCCTACATGGAGCCTGCTTCTCCCTGTGTCTCTGCCTCTGTCTGTCTGTCTCTCATGAATAAAAAAATAAAATCTTAAAAAAAATAAATATTTGTTTGATTTATCATTTGAACAAGGACACCTCAGTTTTCCTAGGGTAGTGCATATTCACCACGTTCAGATTTCTAATTTTCATTTGAAAGAAGCGCAATCTGAATTTTCATCAAGGAATATTCATAGATTCCAAATGAGGAATACGAGACATGAAAGCCATCCAGTGGAACAGGAAGTACGAGGCTTTCAGTGAATACAACCCTGACCACTCAAGACAAATAGAAGGCGATGGACTGTCCCAAAATATCACCACAAAGAATAATAACTCTAGAGACAACATTGAATTAGGTTTTAATAAACGAGAACGATAGAGGAGGAAGGGGATTACCATGTAGTGAGTAAAAAGTGAGTGTTTTACTTTTATTATCAAACTTAGAATTTAAAGCTTTCTGAATATTAGGATAGGACAACCAGGTGAGGAAATAAATGTTCAGAAAGGTAAGGTAAGTTCTCTAAGGTGACACAACTAAAAAATGATGTGCCTCATATTTAAACAGAAGTGTGTTTAGATCAAAATTCAGGGATTTTCATCTAAGATCAAAATTAAGATCTCTTGTCTAAAGAGGCTATAATTACTGTCTCTAAATTTTATGTTTATTATTAAACAATCATAATTGCAATACTTGACATTAACACTCATTTTATAGCTTGCTACAGAAATACTATTTTTGGGCGCCTGGGTGGCGCACCCAGTTAAGCATCTGCCTTCAACTCAGGTCATGATCTCAGGGGCCTGGGATCAAGCCCCACATCAGACTCCGTCCCTCTCCCTCTGCCCCTCCCCCCGGCTGGTGCTCTCACTCTTTCTCTCTCAAATAAATAGTCTTTTTTAAAAAGGAAATATTATTTTTGAAATTTGTTTTGTATTTTTTCTTTATAGCTTCTTCAATAAATAAAGCAAAAACCATGCCAGTCCTTGTTTCATATTTGAGAAGGTTTAGGCTTAGATGATGGCTCCTTTTGTGTTTTCCACTCCCTGGGCTGCTGGAATGATGGAATTTCCACCCTCATATGTCACCAGAGTTGATGACACTCTAGGATGGATTTTAACAGACTGAAGCGAGCAGTGTACACAGAAGCCATAGAGAGTCCTGTGGCTCATTTCTTTGGTGACACCTTCCTTCCAAAATTACACATGGAAATGTTTCGAAGAAGTTACATGGCTTGCCCAAAGTGACTCAGGTTGGGCATGGCTGAGTCGAACAGAAAAACAGGTTAGGTTGTCTATTTTAAAATCATTTTGATATATTTTTGACACAACATCTGTAGCTCGTGATGGGAGGGTAACATGATTCTTAATTCTTAGGGTTTTCATTGGTTTGGTTTGGTTTTGTTCTGTTTTTTTTTTTTTTTTTTTTTTCCTGAGTTTCTTCTAAAATGTTTAAGCTCTGGCTCTCCCAAATTGATGGCAAGGAGAAACCAAAGTCAGAGGAGACTCAGGACAATCTCCTGGCCCAGATAACGTTGCCTATGTCTACTCCTGGCATCTCACTGAACAATACCTGACAACATCTTTTTTACGCTACAGGAATATAGATCTTTCTTGACATAGGAGAAAAATTTAAAAGAAGCTATTGTTTGTTGTTTTTGTTTTCTCTCTCTTGCGTCTTTCAACTTACATATAATACTTTTGAAGTCAGATGACGTTTACTTCAATCACTTTCAATTCCATTGCAGCCAACAATCTCTGCTTTGCTCATTTTTCTTTTTTTGTCTGTATGTCAAAGGATTTGTTTAACCTCAACTTTTCTCCATTTAGATAGTTACTTCAGAGAAACTAACCTTTCATCAGCCACGTAATTTGCACATTTTTTGGAATACATCTGTACTCCAGAAGAGAGAGAGAGACAGAGACAGAGGGAGAGAGAGAGAGAGAACAAGTCTACATATAAAGGAAATATTTAGATAAGGACAGAAAAATGTGAGAATCTAAGGATCAGGTGTGTGCTCTGGTGGCAAATGAAGAAATCAGTTTTAAGTTCTTCTTTAGCCTGGAACATATCCTTAATCAGAATTAGAAAATGTAGTTCTCCTTACAAGCCACTACCACTCGAATGCATTAAAATTCTAAAAATAAGATTTGGGGACAGAGCAGTCATTCATTCATTTGTTAATTCATTCATCCACTTACTCATTTTTTTCTCTCAATATTCATGAATACTTAATATATTCCAACTACCAGTAAATCACTCCATTGCCTTGATCTGGTTCCTACATGCATATCCCCCTCAGAAGGTATTATCAGGTCTTTAAACCATGGTCTGGCCACACACTCTAGCATGATGACAAAAAAAGCTGAAGGAAACATTAATCAAAACTGTTAATTTGCTTATTGTTGGGGCAATTGTTTTCTAACTCACTTCTTACATAATTGTCCTATTAACTTTCTCTTTGGACACTTTCTATACTTCCTAAAATTCTAGAATGATCCATTCAAGTGAGCTACCAGAGTAATTCTCATTCTTCTGAATAATCTTAGCTTTGTCAGATATCTGTCCAGAGATAAGCTGCACATTCTTCTCTTCTTAAATGTACCAGCCAAAGGTTTCTTTACTGAGAATGGGGTCTTCTCAACCATCCAAATAAGGGTTAAAGAGAAGAGAGGCACATTTAAGTTTAGCTGGACTTTCATAGATATTAATCCTCACAAAACATTTCAAGGAGAAGAATCAATAAACTATTTTCACTGAAGGGTAAACTGAGGATTCAAGAGTCAACCTGTACCTGTGGGCTTGAAGTTCATTTATGATTAAGCTGAGATTTACCTTGGCCTTTCCCAAATCCAAAGGCTTTAGTACTTCTACCTGAATAAAACAAGAGAAAGCTCTCCGCAACTGAGTAGGCCACTGTAAGATCCGCCACCTAGCTAGTCTCTGCTTCACATGATTAATAGTTGATATGGTTATGTTATCACAGTGGCTTCCTGGTGATTTTCTGTATCTCAATCCACCGGGACATTTTCTCCGTGAATGATCTCCTCTTCTATTAACGCTGTTGGTACCTCCAAGTTCAAGTGCGTCGTGCATAGCTTTAATATGCAGGGCCACTTCCTCTCTGCCACTAGCCCCTTCTCTCGAGTTATACAAGTGGCTAACACCTACCACTGCAGTGGTTTGTTGTGTTAAATTGAGAAATAGTCACAGATCATAAACCTCCCAAATAAATTGTGCTCAAATAAGCTGTGCACAGAAATGCAAGTTCTAGATCCCATTTATTTCCAAGTTGTACCATGTTCACAGCATTTCCCCTTGTTCCTGTAATGAATCTTTATTTGTTTAATGATAGTGATTAGAGGCCTTAAATTACCAGAAATAAAATCCATTTCCCTCAGTACTGGGCATATATACGAGAGCCTTCAGTTGTGTATTCTCCAGGCTCTTTTTATAATGGTACTAAGTACATATAAACAAGCATCTGTTGCAGCAATTTAAATGTTTTATCCTTATTGACTGTGTGTATATTAAAAACAGAATGTGTTATTTAAATATTAGTTATGTTCACGGATTAGAATCTTTATTTGTGAATAGCTAGCGTGTAAAATCACTAAGTGAACACTGTAGAGTATGCTTTCTGATTCAAGTAGGCATATCGGCCACTTGACTCTGTGTGTTTTACAACTATTATTCGGGATCGTGTTACAAAGTACTTAGAATGTACATCCACGAGAGGTTATACCTCTTCTAGCTTTAGGTAATTTTAAAGAAAATAACTACTTTTTCTTAAGCTATCCAGAAACTCAAATACAATTTTGACATTTGCTGCCTTGAAATAATGGTGCTGATTATAATTAAAATTAGAATAGAAATTGAAAATTAAAATGACAAAAAAGAAGGCCCTGGAGTTCAGAAAAAAATGTATATAAAATAGGGCCATAAAAGAAGAGAAGAGTTGGAACATAGTGCGCTGGCAATTATTTTAGAAATAAAATGCTAATGTGTGTAATCGAGGCTTATATATTCTACGTAGGATGAGGTGACTCTTACCCTACTATTTTGGGTGCAGTGACATTGGATGTGTAAGATGTTCGAAGGAACATGAATTAAACTCTTCAAAATAAGAAAGGTCACTATATAGACATTATCTGAGATTTCTTTCATTAGTTTTACTGCTTTCAAATTCAAGTGGAATTGCAGAATAAAGCCAATTTTAGAGACATGCCATTTGACCCACGCTTCTCAAAAATGATAATATTTAACCTCTATCTCCAATCTATGTTAAAGGGCTCTGCCCTTGAGTTAGTGAATGGCTTCCAGTCTCTCCTCTATTTTGTGCATTTTTGTAGGCATATAGTAAATGTCTGTGGAACAGAATATATTGAAGACTAGCCTTTGGGTGATAATTTAGTGAATGATACACCAATTTATAAATTAATATTTACTTTCAAATCAAATATGTACTTTTATCCATAATGACAGCTATTCTATAATCTGTTTATTCAGTTCTTTTAAAGATCATGTTGGCTCTCAGGAAAAGAAAAAAAAAAAAAGATCTTGTTGGCTCTCTTTTACCATGTAACAAATTATTATAAACTTAGCAGCTTAAGCCACTATAAATGTATTACCTCATAATTTCCATAGGTCAGAAGTCTGGACATGGCATAGCTGGTGTCTCTGCTTATGGTTTCAAGATTACAATCAAGGTTATTGCTACAGTACAGCTCATGTGAGACTCAGTTTCCTGCTTCAAGGTCATTCAAGTTGTTGGCAAAACTAAGTTCCTCCTGGTTGCGATACTGAGGTACCACTTTCTGGTTAGCTTTGAAAACAGGGACAAATCTCAATTTCTAAGGTTGCCCACCATTCCTTGACAAGCAGCCTGTAAAAGCAGTTCACACCCACACTGTTAGCTTTCTTTCAAGCCAGGATAAGTATTTACCTGTAAGGTCTTCAACTAGGACCAACTGAAGGAAACCCTGTGGTTTCAAAGGGCTCACCTATTAGGTCAGCCCCACCGGGTCCCCAAACCCTGCTGAGCAGTACCTAGATTAGTGCTTGATTGAATAGCTGAGATAACATGCATATACCCTTCAGGCCTGGATCTTGGGGGATAGTTTAGAAATCTACATGACGCAAAAAGTACAAACGGGGCTCTTTATGTGCCAAAGAAGCAGTGTGGTCTTGAATGAGCAATATGTGTGTGTACATATATACACATAGCGGGGTTCAGACCCAGACTACCCTGGGTTAACATTCAGGCTCTTGGGAGAAACTCTTTACCTCTCTAAGAATAAAATTCCATATCTCATATAGGTAGGATGCCCATATATATATATATTGGTTTACCCAGGAGAGTTCTAGCTTACTTGTTTTTCTGGAGATATTAATTGTCCTCCCTTTTATTCTGAAATGGAGCCATGTTTGGATAATAAATCACATCATCTACTTATATGATTATCGAGAGGATGTAATATAAAAATGTGCATAAAATCCTTCAGTACGTTTGCCTAATAGATGCCCTTTTTTCATCAGTCTGAACTTGTGTAAATGCCATTGTACAAAGGATTTATGTGTATAAACACTATGACACGTTCAATGATAAATGCAAAAAGATAAATATAAAATAAGAACTTAAGGCTTAGGCTCATGAGTTATGCTTAAGATTTTCAGAAAACTAGGAAACCAAAATCAAAAACCAAAGTTTTAAGTAAATTTGTGTCAGAAATATAAAACTAAAGTGATCAATTTTAGGGGTGGTGGTGCGGAAAACTAACTATGTAAGAATTCTTAGAAGAGAGAATGATTGAAATAATTGAATTTCAATCAACCAATTGAAATGATTGTTAAAAGATAAATATAATCCTAACCAATGAAAAAGAAAAGGGAGGACAGTCTAGTTCATAAATAAATAAACAAATAAACAAATAAATCAACCAACCAACCCACTCACCCCAGAGGATGCATTAGAAATTCTAAGTGGATAGAATACAGAATGATGTTAGGGTCCTCTGACAGATGGAGACAAAGTGAAGTTCATTCCAAATAGTAAAGGATTTTGACAGCTGGGTGAGGAGTTTACATGTTTTTAATAGGTGATTGACACAATCACAGCCTGTCAAATGATTGTAAGGGGCAAGGATTGAGAGAGGGAACAGGGTCAGGAGAGAGCTCCAACAATTTGAACAAAAATAACAGAATCTTGAGGTAAGATAGTGGTGGCTTAAAGAAGGAGGAAAGGACATAAATGCAAGAAGTGAAAACACACACACACACACACACACACACATCAAAGCAGTATATGATGAGTGGAAGTACTGATCACTTATAGTATGGCTGAAGGGATATAGTAAATAAAAGTGGACAAAGGTGTCAAAGTCAGGTAGTGCAAATACCAAGATTTAAGTTATCAAATTTACAAAAAAAAAATGCTCAATTAAGGAGACTGTAGCCAGGTATACAAATTATTAGTGGAGTAAAGGAACCGAAACAGGTGGAAGAAAGCAGAGCTGAGTATGTTTCACACTTTATTAAACTGAAGACTTAAAGTAACTCAACGCATAGCCACAATCTGACCACGTAGATCTAAAGGCGGACTTTAAAATGAGCATATTTCTTGTCTGATTGCTGTGCTTTTGTCAACAGAGCTCCTGGTTTATGGTATTAGTACTCTAATTAACAAAAATTAAGGCAAATAAGTGATATACTAATTAGAGATATGACCACATCTAGTCTAGTTCGTTCCATCTTGGCAAAAGTTTTGGGGAGAAGTTTGAAAAAAAAAAAAAAGAAAAAAGAACATGGTGCATGGAGCCTTGAAAGAAAAACTGTATACATAATGTCTAAATATCTTTGTGCACTTACATATACAAGGTTGAATATATATTTTGCATGCATATGCATACATATATTATACGTGTGTGTGTGTGTGTGTGTATTTTTCCTAGTGTCCCGTGAGTTCAGCTAACTAATAGTCAAGATGATGGAGAAGCTAGATGGCAGGGAAAAGCCCAAGAAAGCATCTGTGTGGATGTGAACCTCAGTTTGGTACAACCTAGAGGTCTGCCATTTGGATTATTTTTTTCTTACGTTAGCCCTAGATGTTTGGGCCCACCTAGAAGAGAGTTGAACAGAGTCACCACTATGTGGATTCCCAATTCCGTTAATTATTCTCTCTGTTTGGCTTACTATTTTTCACCCCATTACTTCCAGTGATCCAGGGAGAGTAGAGGTTTCAGCAGCATCCTTGACTGCCTTTTTTATACTCCCAGGAAGTGTAATGGTCTCCCTCTGCATCTAGTAACTGATACCATTAATTAGACCTGACAAATTAATGATAGGCTATATTAACCACATTTGTCTAAGCATTACACAGATATCTTCTGCTTCCAGTGGGAATCCTTTAGACTAAAGGAAAATATTTAGAATCCAGGATTCGCCAGTAAAGTCAGGTTTCCTAATCACAGCAGTCTCTCAAATAGGAGTCAAAAAATTATGAGCTAAAAATCATTGCTTGCATTCCATCCAAAAGCAGCAGAGCTGCCAGTTTGAAATCTCATCCTAATAGTTAAAAATCATCAATAGTTCCCCGTTACTTCTTAGCCAGAGAAGGCACTTCCTATTCTGCCTTTCCTAACCTCCAGCTACTCCCTTTTCCATAAATATTCCAGTGTAGTTGAATTTTTGCTTATCCATGTCTTGAAAGGTAATAGCCACTTGAAATTGATTTTACCCAGACGGGCTAGGTCTTGTGTACCTGCTTGTCTCATCCTTACTTTGTATCACTAGAGTGGGCAAAGCAAGGAATATACAACTCTACTCTTACGTTGTTCCAATGACAAGAAATGGGGGGGGGATGTCAAGAAATGGGGGGGGATTCTGGGTAGAAAAACTACAAGGCGCTGATCCTTCATTCAAACTGCTTGTTAGGTCCTATGCCGAAGCCTGGGTATCCAGGTCACACAGCAAGGGGCGATCCCAGCATACAGAGACCCCCAGCTCTCAGACAGTAGAAGTGAAATGGAGTGGAGATGGAAAAAACAGGGGGAGTGGAGTGGAGTGGAGATGGAAAAATCAGGGGGCAGGCATAGTCCCAGTCTCCAGGGAATTTTGACTCAAGAAGAGAGGAGTCAATCCAGACTTGGGTTATAAAGAAAGCATAGTTACTTACCTGAAACCACGTTATACTCTGTTACCTCTTCCAATCTTCCCCGAGGCCAGAGCTAGAGTGACACGTCTTACCATCTAGTACTAAGGACCTCATGTGACTTCATGGCTAAGCGGTGGAGGACTTCTGCATCCGGGAATGATCATATTATTTCACTTCTACAGGTAGCCCTAAGAACGACAGAGCTGAGGAGGCCAGGGCTGGTCCCAAGCATTTAAGCACAGCATTCCAATCATACCTCTGAATTCATCACCCGTGTTGGAAGGAAGTAGGAGAGACAAAAACAGGTTAAGTATCAAACAATTCAAAATGTGTGATTAAAGGGAGTCTTTTTCAGGACTCACAGACCAACAGCACTCGCAGACCAACGGTAAAGTTCTAAAAGAGATTGCCATTCAGAATTTTCAGTATTTCCACCAATCTAATTCAGGTCATGATCCAGAATGTATGAGTAGGTTTATGTGTACTCACTAAAAGGAAACACAAACAAAATATGTTTTCTATTCTGTAAAATGGAGACATTAATACTGATATCACGGAAGGAAGGTGACTATTAACTAAGAGGATAGGGAAGGGGCAGTGGAAATTGATAATGATGTGGTGTCTCGTACCCCCTGGCCCACACTGCATTCACCTGAAACTGTGATAGGATGTTTTCCACGTGCTGGCAGCTTCTTAACTCAAGTGGCTGCATCTCTCCACTTCTCTGTCCAAGAATTTTCTCCAACACCCCTGGGCTATGCTAAACTGAAAGCACTTCTCTGTTTTGAAATGTGTAAAATTAACACCCAGAGGGCAACCCTCTCTGTTAGAAAGTGGGAGTTGGTACATAAATAGCCCAGTCCTCTGAGTCTACAATTCTGAACATGCTCCACACCATTTCATTACAGGTCCTCTGTGTCTTTAAGTTTCAGTTCCCCTCAGCAGCAACTAACACACCTATTTTCTTTTCTTTTTCTTTCTTCCTTTCTTTTCTTTCTTTCTTTTCTTTCTTTCTTTCTTTCTTTCTTTCTTTCTTTCTTTCTTTCTTTCTTTCTTTCTTTTCTTTCTTTCTTTCTTTCTTATTTCTTTCATTTTACTCACTCTCTTGCTTGTAATTCCTGATTGCTCTCAACTTAAGTACCTATACTCAAGGCCTCACTGCAGTATCTCCTTTTGGGAAAACCCCAACTAAAATAAAACATTTCCTCCCTTTTATCCCTTTACTTCACAAAAGTGCTGTACTTATTCAAAGATTTAATCTAATATTTTATCATTGATTCACTTATCTCCCCTATAAAAATGGAATCCCTTTAAATATAAGAAGACTTCATTTGGCATTCTAATTTTAATATCATTGCAATCAATAAAAGATTGTCGAATGAATGAATAAAAAATGTGGAGATGGAAATCCATGAATTGTTCTATGCTTTACTGAGTATTTCTGTGACCAACATAGCAATAATTCAGCTGACAATAGCAGATGGTAATTTCCATATCCTCTGAGGACATAAACCCTGGCTCACCATAGTCCTGATTTTAAGGAGCTGAGCTGTCCTCTCTCCTAAAAAGTAAACTAACATAAAAGATGCCAGACCATTAAAATAGTATAAACATTTGGCAATCTCAGGTAGGTTCAAGCAAATATGCTCAGAAGAGAGCATCTCAGAGTAAGAATCTCAGGAACATCTGGGAAAGTTTGGGAAAATGAGATAAGGTGACTTCGAGTGCCAGTTTTTCTACTCTAGGAACTAACCCTCTATTTGGAGGCACTTCCTTCCACCTGAAATAGTTGTTCAACAAGTTGGAACTGACAATAGACAAAATGTTTTATGGCCATGTGTCAGGCAGCTTGATGTATTTCATGCCTGAATAAATGCAAAATGGAATTTTAGCTCAAGGAGATGGTATAGCAAATGGTTCTTCACAGAGCAGGGAATAAGGAATATGTCTCCCATGGAGAAACTCATGGTGACAATGTGTCTGATTTATATTATAATTGCCAGAATAAAATCAAATATCCCTAAATTCAGGCATGCTAATGAACAAGATGCAGAATTAGCTTTTTCTCTGCTTATTGAATTGTCTAATGTTAGCTGAGAGAAGCAAACAGAGCATCGTAGATCCAAATATTACCCCAAGGTGTTTATAAGCACTATAACTTGCAGATTAACATTGAATGGCCTTTTTTTTTTTTTTTTTTTTTTTTTTTTTATTTATTTATGATAGTCACGAGAGAGAGAGAGAGGCAGAGACACAGGCAGAGGGAGAAGCAGGCTCCATGCACCGGGAGCCCGACGTGGGATTCGATCCCGGGTCTCCAGGATCGCGCCCTGGGCCAAAGGCAGGCGCCAAACCGCTGCGCCACCGAGGGATCCCTGAATGGCCTTTTATAAGATCTTTGAAATGATACTGAATCTTCAGCAACATGGTTTCCCCATAAAGCCATGTTACAAAGACTTGTTAAAACTCCCTATTGAATTTCATTAAATTGGGACACACTATAAAGTAAATCTGACTTTTGAGCCATATTTTTAAAACTGGCTTGGCCAAACATTGGTTTCCTACTTACCATAAGAATTTATTTATTTACTTTTTTTATTCCCTCCTCATATAAAAAAAAAGATGTTTACTGTGTTTTATTAAAGAAAATTTATTTTTGCTTTTATTGTCAATATAAATATTATTGCTAACTAATGCTTTTATTTCACAAAACAAGCTTGCGTTACTAAAATGAGTCAATATGATTCCAACTTAAAAAACAAACACCCATTTAATATATCAGTTCATCTATGTGGTCTTATTGAGGGGGAGATAGACATTCTTGAGATGATGACAACAGCTCATACATTCTCTTTGCAAAAATTATATTTACTAGAGAATTTTGATGTTATTGTTAGATTTGTGGTGAGAAGGGGAAAGATATGTTTTGGAAGGAGCATTCATTATTCCATAGTGTTAATTCTGTAGTATTGAATGTAGTTTACTCAGGAGGTTCCCCAATATCAGATTATTGGTATTTTTTCTCAAAAATACCTTCCTGAATTATGCAGTAAACCTAATTATGCAATAAAACCTAAATGGGAAGTGACAGAGGGAGATGAAAGAACCAGCTGTCTGTACTCATATACCCACATCCAAGCTGGGTCATGGGGTGTATTAAGCAATGGGAATGGACTTGCATATCCAAATGTAATAGAGCTAAGGGTATAATACATAAGAGAAACAAAAGTTAATGCATATTTTAATACTATAATTATGTTTTTTTAACTCAGATCTTAAATTTTTACTTTAAAATTCACATATAGCTATTTAAGAATTCCCTAGTGACTCAGAAGAAGATATGTTAGAGTATAGACTTACCACATGAATGTGTATACCCGTGTACTATGTTAAGCACTATACTAGACACTAGACAAAAGGGCGATATATGTTCCTTGTCCTCTAATATGGTGATAATATAATAATTAGTGATATTTCTTTTATCCTATCCATCAATTTAGTTTGATTATTGAGAAATATAATTATGTGTGTTACATGACCCTAGAATATTGTTTTATAAATATGATATTCTATAATTAATGTTTAAATTAGTTAAGAGAAGAAAATAAAAAATACTCATAGAAATGATTTTTTTTAATTACATAATCTTCTTTACCAGTGCATGGTTTGGTTTGGTTTCATTTCTCCTGTGGATTTAAAGCATTTTTTAAAATTTCATTCATTTATTCATGAGAGACACACAGAGAGAGAGAGAAAGAGAGAGTCAGAGACACAGGCAGAGGGAGAAGCAGGCTCCATGCAGCGACCCTGACATGGGACTCTATCCCGGGTCTCCAGGACCCTGACCTGCACTGAAGGAGGTGCTAAACCACTGAGCCACCCGGGATGTCCTCCTGTGGATTTAAATTACTGTCTGGGTACATTTGTTTTCATATGGAAGAACCTTCTTTTGGCATATCTTGTAAACTGAGTCTGATAGCAATATCTTCTCTTAGGTTTTCTTTACGATTAACTGTCTGTGTTTTCATTTGAATTCCAAAGGATAGTTTTGCTGGGTATAAGAGTTTTAGTTATTGTTTCCTCTCATTCCTTATAGTATTTTGAATATTTTATGTCACTGCTTCCTGGCCCCTCTTTCGTGTGCTGGAAATCCATCTCCTAATTTTATCAGATTCCCATTGTACATAATGAATTCATTTTATCTTGCTGATTTTAAGATTTTCTTTTAGTCATTGTCTTTCTGTTGTTTGGATTGCATAATTTCTATCAATCTATATTTAAGTATGCAAATAATTTCTTCTGCCATTTGAGATCCATTTTTTAATTATCTTTAGGATATTTTCAATTGCAGGTGCTATAATTTTATATTTTATTACAGAAATCTCAGTCTGCCATTTCTTAGGTAGAAACTTATCTTATAAATAAATAAAGGATAGGTGAAGAAAGAGACCCTGACCTCTTGGCTGCACTCAAATCTAGCTTTTAAAATATGAAGCTAGGAGGGATAAGGAATTCTGGGGGACCTTTTCTTCCAGCAATTCTGGGAGCTGGTTGAGGAAAACTTACTTTTTTGAAACATCACCTGGAGATGAGATTCTATATTCTTGAGTTGGGAAGATGAGTAAGTCAGTGGGTCATGGCTCAACTTTCACCAACTCTTACTATTCTTATTTATATTTAGCAAGTTTTCTTGAATAAATGTTTCTTCATTTGGTATAATGCTATCTCAAATTTAATATATTTTATGTTTATTTTTAATAATTTTCACAAGTTTCAGTTGTTTCCCAAGGGTCAGATTCATGGAATTTCTTAGCCACCTCTGACATAGTCTCAAAATAGTTATCTTTCCTTATTCATATTTGATGTCTATTTATGTTTATTTATTTTTCTATTTTGTAATTTAAAAAAAAATTTAAAGATTTTACTTATTCATTTTATAAGGAGAAAGAGAGCACAAGCATGGGGATCAGCAAAGGGACAGGGAGAAGCAGAATCTCCACTGAGCAGGGAGCTAGACATGGGGCCTGATTCCAGTAGCCTGGGATTATGACCTGAGCTGAAGGCAGACACTTAGCCAACTGAGCCACCCAGGTGCTCCTTTGCTTATATTTATATGGCCCAGCACTCATCAGATGTTTAAAAAATGCATTTGTAAATAAATAAATAAGTAAATAAATAAATAAAATTTTATTTTATTTTATTTTATTTATTTTATTTTTTTTTTAATTTTTATTTATTTATGATAGTCACCCAGAGAGAGAGAGAGAGAGAGGCAGAGACACAGGCAGAGGGAGAAGCAGGCTCCATGCAGCGAGCCTGAGGTGGGATTCGACCCCGGGTATCCAGGATCGCGCCCTGGGCCAAAGGCAGGCGCCAAACCGCTGCGCCACCCAGGGATCCCAATAAATAAAATTTTAAGTGAATAAGACTGAAGGAGTCCAATATGTTGGCTAACATTAATTTTTTTTATTAACATTAAATATTTTTGAAGTTGACAGGCCTCACAAAATTATAGATATATTATAGATATATAAATACAGATATATAAATTATATACTTATAGATCATAGATACATAAATGCCAATTTTTATTTCTTTTGAAAATGAATAAAGGATATGTTAAGTTTCAGTTGTAAACATTCCCTAAAGCTCAGAATCCAACTGTATCAAGAGAGTAAATTTGATCACCATGGAAACAAAGCATCTCTCCCCTTTACATGTCACTCAGCCAATAAAAATCTTTCAATATAGATTACTCTGTGCCTTCTAGAGAACCCTGGGTCACTATCAATTCTGAATGAAAAAACACAAAGGGGAACAAACACTCCTCTTCTCAAATACCATGTTAAAACTTTGTAAAGAATCTTTAAGTGGTATTTCAAGAAAAAAAAAAACATTTTATTTGTATTTTTTCAATGGAGAGTCCATTCTTTTGTTAGGTGTCTGATATTATATTAGTCCACAAATAATAAACAATTCAGATAATAAATTAAGAAGTCTGAATTCCAAGTAAAGGATACCTATAGTTAAAACATATCTTTTCCAGAGTAACTGCACATCCTTTCTGCAGTAGCAATAAAATAAATCTTTAGTATCTTAAAATATATATCTTATTCCTTATCTTCTGCTTCTGTTACCAATACATAAAACCAGGCTTTTTCAACCATGAGACTAAAACATCCTGGGGCTCAACGATAGTATTTAGTAAAACTCTTAGCTTTTTGCAGTACTTTGTTGTTGTTGTTGTTATATATTTTTTATTTTAAGTTTATCTGAAATGTGGCATTTGGATAGCCAAAGAGGATAATTTTGTTTCTTTAAACATTTAAAAACAAAACAACTCAAATGCATTTTTATTATGGGTCCTGCTATAGTAACTGTTCCCCTTCATAAAACCTGGATCCAAAGCCTCTTTACATAAACTAATTATGTAGTTTCAATGAATTTCACATTTTCTATCATCAAGAATTATAAATAATTTCAAACATCTTAGTTATATTTAAGTATGCAGAAAAGGAATATCAGCTTTATTTAGTGTCAGGATATGCACAGCTCTCTAACAGGCATTTTAAACTACTCAAATTATTTCAATTGTGTAACAACTATGAAAAATAGATATTACACTAATTTTAGAAGAAGGTAATTCCGAGGCTCAGGAAGAAAATATAATTTGTCCTAACTTGCAAGTCTGCTTTGACTTCCATTAACATTGTCTGAAGCTTATCACATGGCATCAACTCTGGTGGCTAGCAGGCTGGAGGTAGAAATCATCTGTAAACTCATTCATTCGTATGACTGGTTGTTTATTCTAGCTATCCCCTTATGTCTCCTTAGATTGGAAACAGAACGGAGTCTGTCAACTGCAATACTAACATAATTTCTGATGTGGCCTACAATTTCTTATAACAGCATGAGTACAAGGTCAGAGCAAGGGGAAAGAAAAAGAGATAAGAAGAGGGAGAGAACCACAAGGAAGATATTGTGCCTTGCATGACCTAGTCATGAATCCCATACAATGTCACGTCTGCTAGTATGTTTATTAAGGTCATAACCAAAAAGAAGAAATTAACTTCCTATTTGGTCAGATACTGGAAGAGCATGTGGTACTGAAATATTGCTGTGAACATTTTAGAGAATATATTCTACTACAAGTTTATTCCATGGCCCAAAGCAAACTTTCTCCAAGTATTCTGAATTGTTTATTTTTTTCCTTTCAACTTGTTGATATAGGTCTTAGAAATTAAATAGAACCCAACAGGCTTCTGGAAGTAGCTCAGGTTTCATTAAGTAAAATGATTAGGTCTTTGGAAGTTGCCTTAACAATTCTCAATGACCTTGAAATTAATTAGCACAGTACCAATCACATGGATTTCCAACTCAACCTTTTAAGATAACTGGATTTGTACCAAATGCCCAAGGGGGGATTAAAAAAAAAAAAGCATGCTATTTACTCCTCTATAATATATTATGATTTCATTATAGTAAAATATTTGATATAGTAAAATATTTGATTTATAACCACAACCAGAGTTAAATTTCTATAATTGTGCATTGCAGAACATTCATAGAAACTACCCATTCAGCATATAAACAGAAAACATTTCTTCCTAAAGGGATATATACATAATATATATATAATTATATATAATTAATATATATAATTTTATATTTGACTATAATATATATCTTATATATAATTTTATTATTGACTATGTTCTTTCTCATTTTAAGATTAATTCTGAAAAGACTATGATTCTATTATCCCTTTTGTTTTAATTATAGGTATTTTCAAAATAATCAGCATGCATTAATTGAAACATGTGGTATTAGGGCTGAAATGGTTAAGAAAAAAATCAAACAAGCCAACAAAACCAAGGGTCACATTGTGAAGTTTATGAAGCTATGGTAAGCCTTATCAAAGAAATGTATTCATTACTTGTAATTAATATATACATTTATAAACTTCTAATATTAGATCTTCAGGATGTTTGCTTTCTTTCAACTCTTTCAAACATTCTCTTTTTCTTCACTTTCTCATATTCTAACACTTACCGTCCTTCTTGAGTCACCTCAAAGAGCTCCTTTAAAAGTTTATAGTGCATGGAAATACATATACTTAAGACTTCCACTCCTTGAAGATGAAACAGATATAACATTCCCCTAATTCACCTGCTAAACTAAACCCTAGAATACTATGTATCAAACAAACATAAGGATTTTCCAAAAGTTGGAGAGAAAAAAAGACTAAGTAGGAAACTCAGGGACCTAGGACTGTCACATTGTTGAGTTCCTTGGACTTCCTTTTTGCCTTATATATCCTAGACTTAGAGCTGAAAAAGTCAACAACTCAGAAATGCTGATGATCGTAGCTAAAAATCACCAATAAACATCTGCTCTCTCAAGCCTAAATATCAGTAAAGGGGTAGCCTGTCAAGAAAGAAAACTTTTTGACAATAATCACTATAGCCAAACATTAATAGCCAAACATCACAGCCAAAACTGTGGCTTCACTGTCATCCACACCAGGAAAAACTGGGTTATCAGTCTAAATGTCCACTCTTGCCAAACTGTAATGAGATGTGCTAATGCTCCCACAAGAATGGTGTCAGAGAAAGCCAAGTAGGAAACCAGAACTTTCATCCCTGACAGGTGGTAACTTTAACTCCACTCCTCATCATGGTTTTAGAGGAGATAATGTGAGCATCCTAGACTTTTAGTTCCCAGTCACCCAGCAGTACCAAGGCACTCCTCTCCCTCCCAGTTGGTTGGTGTCAGAGGAGATCAAGCAGAGGTCCAGGACTTTCACCACCACCAAGTGCTGTGACAGACATTGTCCTCCCCATGATATGACTTGTAATACCGAGAATCCACAAACTGAATCAAAACACAGTCAACAGATGTCAGTGCTGAGATGATAAAGATGTTAGAATTATCTGACAAAGATTTTATAGTGGCATCATAAAAATGATTCAACAAAGAATTATGAATGCATTTGAACTTGAAAAACAGCATTTATAAAAACTCAGCGAGCGTTTTTATTAATAATGGAAGACTGAATGCATTTCTACTATACCCAGGAAAAAAGGCAAAGATATCTGCTCTTAACATTCTCATTCAACACACTGCTAGATATTCTGAGTTCAGGAAGGCAAGAAAAGGAAAATAAAGGAATGCAGATCATAAATAAAAACTTCCTATATGCATATCATATTATTGTCTACACAGACAATTCCAATAAATCTATTTTTAAAAAGTCATTCAAAAAATAATAGTGAGATTAGCAAAAGAAGAAAAAAAAGGAAAAAAAAGGGGGAGGAGGGAATATCTTTGAGATCTAGGGTTAGGCAAGGACTAAGTCTAAAATTACTAGTCCTGATACTAAAATCACAACTGTAAATTAAAAACGACAAATTGTATTTCATCAAAATTAATAAATTTTGCTCTATGAAATACTCTTTGAAGAAGATGAAAAGATAAGCTACAGAATGGGAGATGTATATTTTCAAACCAAATAACCATCAAGGACTATTTTCTAAAATCTATAAAGAACTTTCAAAACTCAATATTAAAAAAAAAAAAAAGTACAAATAGAAAATGTTCAGGGGCCCCCGGGTGGCACCGTGGGTTAAGCGTCTGACTCCTGATGTTGGCTCATGTCATGATCTTGGGGTCCTGGGATCAAGCCCTTAGTGGAACTCCTTTGCTCAGCGCATGTCTGCTGGTCCCTCTCCCTCTGCTCCTCTCCCCACTCACACTCCTCTATGCTCTCAGTCTCTCTCAAATAGGTAAGTAAATAAAATCAAAAAAAAAAAAGAAAGAAAGAAAAAAAGAGAAAGAAGAAAGAAAGAAAGAAAAAGAAAGAAGAAAGAAAGAAAAAGAAGAAAGAAAGAAGAAAGAAAGAAAGAAAGAAAGAAAGAAAGAAAGAAAGAAAGAAAGAAAGAAAAAAGCAAGAAAGAAAGAAAGGAGAAAATGTTCAAAAGGCATAAAGGATATTTCACCAAAAGAGGAAAATCCCGTGAAAAAAATCAGTGCATTAGCCATTAAGGAAGTGCAGATTCAAACCAGATGAGTTATCACTTAACATGTATTAAAAATGCACGTAATGTGTACACACACACACACACACACACACACACTGATGGCAGCAAGTCTTGGTGAGGGTGCAGAGAAACTGATTCATTCATATTTTGTGAGCATTTAAAATGGCACAGCCACTCTAGAAAACAATTGCTTAAATAATTAAAAATGCAACTACCACACGACCCAACAATTGTACTCTTGGGCACATATCCCAAAAACTTCTGTTCACACCAAAATGTGCACACGGATATTTTAAGCAGTCTTATCTGTAAGAGTCCTAAATTGCAAACAACCTAGATTTCCTTCAATGGTTGAATGGAGAAAAGAACTGTTGTACGCCCATTCTGTAGAATACCAGTCAACAATTAAATACGTGTGAGACTAATGATACACTCAACAATCCAGATGAATCTCCGGAGAGTAATGCTCAGCGAGAAAAACGGATTCTGCAAGGCTACATACCGTATTCTTTCATTTACATAAACAGTCTTGAAATTTTAAAATTATAGTGATGGAGAAGGATAGATGTCAAGGTTTAAAGGAAGGGCAGGGAGGAAGTGAGTGGGGCTTTAAAAGGACAATATGAGAGACTCATTTTGCAATGGGAATGGTCAGAATCTTATATGTATAACTAATAACATATCATTTGTGATATTGTATTAGGATTTTGTAAGAGATCTCATATGGGAAACCTGTGTAAAAAGTGTACGGTGGCTTTCTGTATTATTTCTTTTTTTTTTCTGTATTATTTCTTATAATTGCATACCAGTCTACAACTATGTCCAAATTAAATGTTTAATCAAAAATTGTATTCTTTAATGCTTTATCTGCTCAGTCTTCTATATTGCCTCCAAAGTATCAGACTGAAAGTGTTTTGAAGGCAGGAAACATTGAGGATTCTCGTCAATTCTTTTTCTGCCTTCCTCTTTTGACAACAACCAAAAAAGTCTGAGAAGCACAATGACCAAAGAGTCTTAACCAAAAGAAAAACACAAAAACAAACACAAACCAAAACAAAACACCAGCTTTGGTCTTATGCTGTTTTTAAACGAAAGATTAGCATAGACTTTTGGGACCAGTATGAATAATCCTGTTTATTTCTTCAGTAACATTTCACTTCTCATTGTCATTCTTTTGGTACTTCAGGCCAATCAGCAGGTCTTGATCATGCCAAAGTCCTCCCCAAAGTAGATTTCCCCAACATATATTCCATGAATACTGGTCTCTCTTCCTAGAATGATCTTTAAGAGACTATGGTTAGTGGGATAAATTTAAAGATATATATAGTGGACTATAGAAACATAGACAAGACTGAAAAATAAGTCTTGCTAGAGAGACAGGAAAGGTAAGAAGACAGGCTTATCAGGAATGCATTTGAATCCATCCTTAAGAGGCCTGCCACGTAGTAGGGATCATGATATAGTAATAGTTCAGCAGATGGGTATGAGTGATGGAACTTTCTCCTTTAGGTGAGTGGGGAGAGGGGCTGCATTTTAGAAAGTTTGTTCATGATTTTCTGAAATTAGAAATAAATGAAAGTCTATCAGCTTTAGAATCCCCCAAAGAGATGAAACAGTCGGGGATATAATAGTTTGAATTGGTACAACTTTTTTAAGCAAATATATTTAACTGTCTTTTTTTAATGAAGTATAATTTCTAGAATGAAGGTCTTTAAACTTTATAAGAACTTAGCACTTCCTCCATCATCCTCTTCCCCAATCACTATAACATGTGGCCCATGAAAGAGTTTCCCTTCATTGTAGCATTTATTTCCACATATTTTCTTACTTGAATTACATCAGGAAAATCATGATAATCTGTCCGCTTTCCCCAGAACAGGACTAGGTGGTTTTAGAATTAAGGAGAAGCAGTAGGGGGAGCTCTGACAGCACCGGTTCCAGGGCGTAAATTTTCCCTCAGTGAGGCGGCAATCTCACAGGCTCAATGAGGATCTCACAATAACGCCTTGTGATTTGTGAGAACATTTGAGATAATCCATGTAAGACCAAAAAAAAAAGGAAATAGTTTTAATATCCACATAGTGTCCTATCTTTATGAAGGTCTTTAAAATCATTGTTGATAAAAGATCATCCTACCATATACCTGGCTTAGATTCTTCATCCCAGTACCCATTTATCTGTTATGCCATTTTAAATGTCAAGCATAGAATTAAAAACAAATACCTAAAAATATGTGCAACATATTTGTGCAACATTGTACAATTTCATTTGTTTCTCTGACGGAAAAGGGGAGCAGTATAATGCTCTTTCTTGTCTACTCATTTGTCCTGCTGCTCAATAGTGTTTTTGATTTCCTGGTGTTGAGGCCTAATTCTAATTTAACTCACCTGTGTTCCCCCCAAATCTTCAGGTTTCAATTCCATTGATTTCTCACCTGCCTTTTCTAATCACAGCCAGTAGTTTGATGACAGAAAGAGCCAGTGACCTTCCCTGGAAGATGTCCCTTGGAAACTTTTCTCCTGAGTGGGAGGTTAGTGGGAGCGACAGGAAAAAGAAATCCACAGCCCTATCTACTAATGGCGTTTAGCAGCACCATTAAAAAAAGGAAACCCCATGGCATAGCCAACAAAGGTCACCCAGAAAGTACAAGTGCCAGCTTGCAGCAAATACCAGAATTGCTTCCCGTCATAAACCCTATTATCCATCCCTCCTGTGTCCAAGGGTGTCTGTAACTATTCACCAGCAACCGTTCTTGGACTGTGGCCACTGATAGTGCCATTGTTCTAAAGTCAGGAAAGTGACTTCTTTCAGGCACTGAGACCTAAAATGAAAAAAAAAAAAAAATCCTCACTCTGCAAGGAAACAAAATAATTTTCGTAGCTTTCTCACTTATTGTCTTCTAGACTCAGGATACCACTTTAGCTGACTCCAAATCTCAGCTTCTTTATTTGAAAAACAAGGATAATAATGCCCATATTGCAAGGCTGATGTTGGAATAATCAGAGATTATTTATGTGGGTTTTTGACACAATAAAGGGGTTTTATGAAGAAGATAGTTATATTATGTTTCCTATGATTTCTCATGTCCTCATTATACTGAATATTTTGGGAAAGTCTTAAGGCATTTATTTAGTTATTTCTATTAGATGAAGTGTTCTTTTTGTTTCTTTTTTTTTTCTAACATGTGACTATTCTAAGAGGTACAGAATGCCAGTGAAATAAGTGTCATTTAAAAATATCCTTAGTTGGAAAAAATATATATCCTTAGTTGGAAACCATCAATTTATAGTAAGTGGTCACCAATTATTCTCTACGACCCTCACTACCCAAGATGCTGAGGATAGACTTGGCTAGAATTATAGAAGTATTAGTATCAGTGGGAAAAATTAGTGAGATCCATTCCAAACACCAAAACACCAAAGTGGGAGAATTATGAGATTCATCGCAAAAACTAAATGCAGAATCCAGAAATTTAAAGTTTTTGTTGTACTATGCAGTCAATATCAAGGAATACATTTACAAAACCTTTGTAAGGGGACCCCTGGGTGGCTCAGTCAGTTAAGAGTCTGACTTTGGCTCAGGTCATGATCTCAGGGTCCTGGGATCAAACCCCATATGGAGCATTGCATCAGGCTCCCTGCTCCGTGGGGAGTTTGCTTGTCCCTCAACCCCTCCCCCAGCACACGCCCGAGTATGAATGTGCACTCTTTCTCTCTCTCTCAAATAAATAAATAAAATCTTAAAAAACAAACTTTGTTAGATTACAACAACATTTTAACTCACTCATATATAATCATTGTATTGCTTTAAATTTGTTTCTTTGAGGTTATAAGAATTAACTATCTGTGTAAAAGCGTAAGTAAATGTGAATTTCCCATTAAGTTGATATTTATAAATGGGAAAATTTTGGTGGTTGCTCTAAAAACCTCAAAATATATATTTAGCATCTATTTTTTGAAGTATGCTTAGTTGTGTGGTTATGAAAGTAAGTCATGCCCTCAGTCTTCAAAATGTTCATATTTCATAGGGAAGGGAGGCATTGAAACAAATTGTTTAATAACACAATTACTATAGTGATGTGAAATCAGCATGGTTAAGAATGATGTGGAAGCGTTGGTGGGCAGTTAATACTTCAGAAAAGGGTTATATAGTGGTTACGCTTTGGCCAGATACATAATTTGTATGGGGGATTGACATGTTTTAGATGTGCTATTTGATAGGACACCTGGGTGGCTCAGCAGTTGAGCATCTGCCTTTGGCTCAGGTTGTGATCCCAGGTCCCGGGATCGAGTCCCACGTCGGGCTCCCTGCAGGGAGCCTGATTCTCCCTCTGCCTGTGTCTCTGCCTGTCTCTCTGTGTCTCTCATGAGTAAATAAATAAAATATTTTTTAAAAAATGTGCTATTTGAGCAAAAAATAAACAAAAGTAATATAAAATCTCAGTTCCTGCTCTTTTCCCTTGAGAAATAATAGAAACTTCACATCCAGGGTGGTAATTAAGAAGGCACCAAAGACTAGAATGGGAGAAGGTGACTAGCAGGACAATCATGAAGCCAGATGAAAAGAAATAAAGGAGAGTCAAGTTACTGGCCAGGCTTTGAGAAATCACCCAGAGTGAAATGTGAAAAGGCCTATAATTTTTTGTCACTTTTTTCCCCTCAAAATCATAGTGTTCTTGGTTATGTCAGATCCATAAAGGATCCTTGACTTGTGGAGAAGTTGATGTCAACAGCTTTTAAATAGTATTGCATGGTGAGAACACAGGGCAATGTCAACATCGCCCTGATCCAGATGGCAATACTGAAGCAACGTTCTCAGTAACTGAAAGGAATGTCTACTCCCTGTCTTAGAGCATGTCTATGTACTGACTCTGCTAGGAATTATATGCTGTTCTCCACTATTTTTCTGGGATCTCCAAACGTTAGCATGTTGTTTTATCTACTTTGAATGGACAGTTTCGGGTTATGACTACAATTTTCAGTATCAACACACAAGCAGAGAATAAGAATCCAGCAATAAGTGGAGAGGTCTGAGGCAAGGTGTTCATTCTACAAAGGTAGGGAGTGCTCTAGCCAAGGCTGAAGCAGACACTAAATGAAAAATGTTATAATCAGGAGCAGAGGAAAGAATCGTGAGGTAAAATTTAGAATGTCTGACAACGGAAGTACCAGATACATTCTCAAGGAGCACTGCATTTCAGGAGTGCTCAAGGACCCCAATGAGGGTGTCAGCAAGTATCTGAGGACAGGCAATTATCTGAAGGCCAGATGCATCAATATCAGACTGGGAATAATTATTATGGTTTCTACTATCACTAACAGCAAGGAAAAGAGCTTGGGTTTAGAAGTCGTAGGATGCAATTCAAATAGTGGCTTTGCCACATTATGGCTTTTTAATTGTAAATGATTATTTAATGTGCTCAAACCTCAGTTTCCTCAACTGGAAAAAAAGAGAGAGGTATATTTATTCTTCAAAATAATTACAATAGTTTGTTGGGATTGCGTCTTACATAATGTATGGACCTTTCACATACTCTACTCATTCTCTGAAGCTGAAATGGAGAACTCCTGAAGAGATAACCACCATGCAATTCCACCTGTGGCACCAGGAAACAGGTCTATAGTAAGGTTGGATTGAGCTTTAAAATAGTGCTTGGTGTGTGTTAGGCAACCAGTAAATAATTGCATTTGAGAAATACTACATGTATTCCTTCCTTTTTAAAATTTTCCAATCTTTTGTCCACTAAACAATTAATTTAAAATAATAATATAATAAACATCTAAGTGCGACTACCTAACTAAATAAAACAGTATGGTTTTACCATTGGTTCCACAGTTATGCAAATAGAATTGAGAATTCTTTTATAGATTTTCCCTGATTCCATTCCCATCTCCCTTTTCAAAAGCAATCAATCTTCTGGTATTTTCCTTTTCAATTCCAACAGATGTTTATCATATTATTTTTATTTATACATTTATACAGCTATAACCTATTTTTTTCTATAACCTATTTTTGTAACTGTCTGTCATGTACTTAAACTTTATATAATCTTATCATACAGAATGAGCCATTTGGTTTTTTTGGTAAATACTATAATTTTGGAATATTGGTGCATATAATTTCAGTCCATTCATTTGAATTACAACACAGGACTCTATTCCACGAGTCTCATACTTTTTTTTATACATATCCTATACATGTGTATTTTATGTTATTTCCAAGTTTTGTTACTAAAAACAATGCTGCAATTAAAACCTTTGGTACATGTTTTTCAAAGTATATGCCTAGAAGTGGTATCTTTACGGGATACTAGTATATGGATAATATCTTTTAAAGTACTTAGGATAATAGTGAGAATTTGGGGCAATTTAGTTAATCTAACCCAGCTCAATTTCCTTGCCTAAAAATGAGGAGAGTAATTCCTACAGGATTTCATAAAGACTAAATGGGTCATCTTCTGTGAAAGTCATGTAAAATTGAGACAACAAATAGCCTCCAATTTTTTTTTTCTTTCTCATTCTAAATTGTGTCTATGGGCAGAGAACTGAAGACACAGAGCTGTCATCAAAACAGTCAGCATTGCACACGTTTATCGAAGTCAGAGAACTCACCCATATAAATGAGAAACATCTACATTCTGCCTGAGTTTGTCTGGGTAACTTTTACTTTGATATTCAGAATCATCATCTTTGAATTTCTGAGTTTGTGACCTGCACAGGTGGGTGGTGTGTCTGTTTCTCTGATTTACAAAAAAAAAAAAAAGAAAAGAAAAAAAGAAAAAAAAATAGTGCCACTGAATCTTATTTCTTATTCTGTCCCTTTTCTCCTCCTCTATTTTATATTCATTTGCTTGTTCTTACTGAGTCTTCTCAGGCTTTTCAACCAAATGCAAACATTAAATGAAGGCTTTCCTGCAATTTCAAGGCAAAGCAAAGCAATTCCCCTAAAGGGAGAGAAGGCAGTTGTTGATTGTTCACAGACACAGTGAGGCTCAGCGTGCACCTTTGGAAGGAGAAAGGGAGGTCCAATCTCAGACTAGAAGATCAGGAAAATAGTGCTGCCTGGGACAAGGTGTTGGGACTCGGATGAAGGAAATCAGAGCATATAGGTTGTACGTTTAGTGTGTTCCAGGCTCTGTCCCGGGCAGCCTCCTCACCTTCACAAGACAGGACAGAGGACGGCCTATGTTTATAGATTTCAAGGTTATGGAGAAGGTCAATGCTTCTCTTACATTTGCTCTTGCCTGAGAGAGCCTCATTTACTCTCTGATTGTTGATTTTTGATCTTCCGCATCCCCCAACATGTCAAAGGCTACGTTTTAGTTAGTAAACTAAAGATTTTACACATAATTGTATAGAATGTATGATTTTCCTTTATAATATAAACATATGATATAAACATAATGCTTCCCTTTGGCCCAGAAATTCTATACTAAATATAGCATGTAATAATACTGTGAAATCAGGAGAAAATATGTATGGAAAGGTATTTATTTCATCATTCTGTAGACCCACAATAAACAGAAATCATTAAATGAATGATAACAGAGGAGTAAGTAACTGAAATACTGTATATTCATGTTAAAAAATAGTATGCAGCCATTAAATTGAGGGTTTTTTTGTTTTGTTTTGTTTTTTAGATTTAAATTTTTTATTCATGAGAGACACAGAGAAAGAGACAGAGACACAAGCAGAGGGAAATGCAGGCTCCTTGCAGGGAGCCTGATGTGGGACTTTATCCCAGGTCTCCAGGGTCACACACGTCCTGAGCGGAAGGCTGACAGACGCTCAACCGCTGAGCCACCCAGGCGTCCCAAACTGAGGCTTAAAAAATTAGCAAACATACCAAAAATTGTCACATAAACTTAAGTAACCAAAATAAGGTAAAAAATGCAACTGGATTTCAACTGTGTAAATGCACACACTTTACATAAAGAAAATACATAAAAGGACTAAAAAATGCAAATAAAGGTAAAAATTGTTTATATTTCTCTGTCCTGATTATTGTACTATATATATATGGGGTTTTAAATATTTTTAGGTATTTTCATAATTTTTTTGTATTTTCATAATTTCTACAATATGTATGCATTTTTAATAATCAGAAAAACATCTATATTATGGAAAAAAATAAAATATCGCCACTATTTACAGGTAGTTGTTTGGTAACAATAGAAAAACTTGGAGAGTAAAAAGAAAATCTTTTGTTAGCCAAATATCGGCTACAGAACCATTCAAATTATTCAAATTCTAGGGCCTTGTTCATAAAATGAGGCTATATAACCAGATGGTTCATAGTCTAGTGTTGTCCTAATGGTTAAATGAGCAAATAAGAATGAAGGTGTTTTACAAACAGGTCATCAAACATACCACATTTTGCCAAAGCAGTCCTACTTTTTTTCATATAGATAAAAGGTCCTGTCTTATTTCCCCTAAAATTCCTCCCTGGCCTGAAGGTGTTGAATAGATGAGAGGCAGAAACAGTCTCCCATGAATGGAGTTCTGTTAGCGAGTTACTGTGGAAATATGTACGCTTTCAGGTGAAATAGATCTGGCAATTTGGGGAGTTTCCTCATACGGAAGGTAAAATTAACATCACACCTCTCACAGGGTTGCTCTGAAATCCTGATGACATCTCAATTTTGATGACATCTGTGAAATGCCTTTAGGGCATAGCCTGAAAGAGGGGTTCAGTAAAGGTTTGCTCTGCATCATATAATGCCAACTTTTCCAGTGAGTGGTGGCAAGCATTCTGCATTTTCTATTTTCACTGGTGGAAGTTATTAAGAAATACACAAACCTATAAACACAACTGAGTTAAAATAATGAACAAAGAATCAAGGCATAAAGTGCTCAATCATAACAGCAAAACAACTTTAAAAAAACTTCCAAAAAAGTCATTTCCATTAGTCATTTCCACTTTGTATAATTAATTAGGGTATTAATCTAATAGAAGGGCCTAGCCACTTCCTAAAGAGCCCATATACAAATACTATCACATTGGGATTTAAAATTTCAGCATATGGGTTTTGGAGGGACAAAAATATTCAGCCTAGAACATAGATATATAACCAAAGAATTGAAAACAAGATCTTTTTTTTAAGATTTTATTTGTTTATTCATGAGAGATACACAGAGAGAGTCACAGACATAGGCAGAGGGAGAAGCAGGCTCCCTGCAAGGATCCTGATGCAGAACTCGATCCCCAGGACTACGACGACCTGAGCCCAAGGCAGACGCTTACCCAATGAGCCACCCAGGTGCCACTGAAAACAAGATCTTAAAGATATATTTGTAAACACGTGATGTATATCACCACTATTTACAGCAGCTAAAACGTGGAAGTAACTCAGGACTATCAATGGATGAATGGATAATCACAATGTGAGATACACACACACACACACACACACACACATACAATGTGATATTATCAACCTTAAAAAGAAGGCATATTCTGATATACACTATAAAAAGGATGTTTGAGACTATGCTCAGTGAGTAAGTTACTCACAAAAAAAGTTAAATACTATAAATTCCATTTATTTGACACACTTAGGGTGGTCAAAATCATAGATAGAAAGTAGAACAGCGGTTACCAGGGGCTGGAGGGTGGGGAAGGGGGAAATTCTTATTTAATGCATATGGAGTTTCAGTTTTGCTAGATGAAAAGAATTAGGGATGATGATAGTTGAATAATATTGCAATGTATTTAAAGCCACCGAACTATGCACTTGAAAATGGTTAAGATGGTAAATTGTATGTTATGTTTATACCACAATACAAAAAAAAAATGGAAATAAAGAATTGATAACTAACAACTTAGGGGAGAGAGATAAAATAAAATAATAGATGAATAGAAAGGAACACAAGAAAAAAAATAAATATGAACAAAAATAAGTAGGATAAATAAACAAATATTAATGAAGTAGATTTAACCCAAATCTCATCCAAAACATTAAATTCATGTAGATTAAGTTTTCTGTGAAAAGACAGTGGCTGCCAGGCTGGATACATAAACAACATGCTGCAATGATACGCTATTTACATGAGACAAAATTTAAATATAAGAACACAAAGTGTGAAAGTAATTGAAAAAAGATGTGCAATGCAGACACTAACAAAAGCCTATGTAGCTGTACTAGGATTGGGCAGATTAGCTTTTAAGACAAGAAGTATTACAGGGTGTATAGGAGAGCATTTCATAATATTAAGTTGATCAATCTATTAGGCAAATATATTAATCCTAAATTGTTTTTATCTAAGACTATAACTTAAAATGTGTGAACCAAAATTTGCTGAACCAAAAGGAGAAATGAGGAGGAGTTAAGACGGTAGAGTAGTAGGGAGACCAGGGCCTTGTCTTGTCCCTCAAACACAGCTAGATCAACTTCAAAACATTCTGAACAACTAGGAATTTGATTTGAGGATTAAGAAAACAACCTGCACAATTGAAAGCAGGTATATGTAAGGTTCAGAGACATGAATTGGGGGAGAGAAAAGCCACAGTGCCACGGAGGGAAGGGAGCCCTTTTCACCGAGAGAAGTCAAAGAGTGAGAGAATGAGCAAGAGAGCAGTGTGTAGGGTTTGCAAAAAAATGCTGTGGTGTAGGGTTCCCCTCGGTTGCACTGGGCCCTTTTTGGAACATTTGGAAGAGGGTTTTCCCTCTCCAAGGACAAAAGGCCCACCCAAAGCCACCGAGTGGCCATTCAATAGCAAGGGACAGAGGTGCCTGCAGAGGGCAGATAATCTGATCACAGCTTTTCGCTGTGCTTCACCGTAGACTCCAGGCACCCATGCAGGAGTGCAACTGCTTTTCTGGGACAGAAGAGCACCAGGCATAGCACTGGGATGCTCTCCTTTGCGGGAGGAGATCAGGTCCATGCTTTCCCAGCTACTTTAAGATTTGGAGCTTTGAATCCCACCCACTAGCCAGAGATAAAAGATGGGAGAACTGTGGTGCCTGGAATGGCAATGGCCAAGGCACAGACAGGTTGAGAGCAGAGATCTGATGAAAGCTGGGACACAGGAGGGGAGACTGTTCTCTTCTGTAAGGGTCCCCTGAGCAGTGGAGGCCACGCGTTCCCCTCCACAGGGCTAAGAGGGCAGGTTGATACCATCTTCTGCCCCTTTCCCTAGCCCCAGCCCACTAGAACTGTCAGACTTCAGAGAGAAACAAAGTACCTCCAGTAGGAGTTGATTACACCAAACACTGGTGTTTGTACCTGGCAAGGTATCTTTACTAGAGTAGGTCTGACTGTGAACCAGCATAGGGGGGCCTCTCCCTCAGAAAACGAACATAGGCCCCCACATGTACCACGCCTACTGATCATGGAGTGCTACAAAGTCTCAGCTTCAGTTCTGGCGGAAATAAGACTAGGTATTTATTTATTTATTTATTTATTTATTTATTTAGAATGTGTTTATTTTGTTTTATTTTTAGTAGTTATTCTTTGGAGTCAAGCTTACAGTGTTGTGGTTGTCTGCTTGATTGCTTTTTTGTTCATTTTCCTTTTCTCTTTTCTTGGATCAGTTGTGTTGTTTTTGGTTTTTAAATCAGGCTTATCTTAATAAACAAGTCAAAGCACACCTACTCTAAGGTCCAAATACTCCCTCCCGCAAGCAATTCTGCAGACTCTGCAGAAGACAGACCTGAGGAAAGAGCAGCCAAAACACAAGAGCAAAGTGCACATAGCATATGCCAGAAACACTTCGTGAAGCACCAGGCCCTATACAATATATGACTGTTTCTTAATGTGGTATTACTGTCAGGAGCAGGAAGCATAACAAGCTTTCATAACACACAAAAGTCAGAAACCTAGACATAATGACAGGATGGAGGAATTATCCCTAAAAGAAAGATCAAGAAGATCAAAGCCAGGGATTTGCTCAAAATAGATATAAGTGATATATTTGAACAAAAATTTAAAACAACAATCAGAAGAAAACTAAGTGGGCTTAGTTTTAGTGATCCTTTATGAAAGGATCATAAAATACACCAGAAAATCCCTGGCTACAGAGATAAAAGACCTAAAACTAGTCAGGCCAAGATTAAAAAAAATAAATGCTATAATTGAGAAGCAAAATCAAATGGATGTAATCACAATGAAGATGGAAAAAAGCAGAGAAAGGAATAGGTGATATAGAAGATAAAATTATGAAAGATAATGAACCTGAAAAGAAGAGGGAAAGACAACTATTAGATCACGAGTATAAATAGGGATCTCGGCAATTTCAGAAAGCATAGTAATATCCATATCATAGAAGTCTGAGAAGAAGAGTAGAAAAAAGGGGCAAAAGGGGCAAAAGGTTTATTTGAACAAATTATAGCTGAGAACTTCCCTACTTGGGGAAGATAACAGATATTCAAGTCCAAGACAGATAACTCCCCTCAAAATCA
Organism: Canis aureus; assembly: GCF_053574225.1. NCBI lineage: Eukaryota > Metazoa > Chordata > Mammalia > Carnivora > Canidae > Canis > Canis aureus. The sequence continues at coordinate 3,734,770 of NC_135613.1, forward strand.
ACAAAAATAGGTTAACACCAAGACATATTATAGTGAAACTTGCAAAATAAAAAGATCAGGAGATAATTTTTAAAGCAGGTAGGGACAAAACATCTTTAACCTACAATGGTAGACACAAAAGATTAACAGCAGATCTTTCCACAGAAACTTGGCAGGCCAGAAAAGAGTAGCAGAATATATTCAATGTTCTAAATAGGCAAATATGCAGCCAAGAAGACTAGATCCATCAAGGCCGTCATTCAGAATAGAAGGAAGGATAGAATTTTCAAGACAAGTAAAAACTAAAGGAGTTCATTAACATTAAACCAGCTCTGAAAGAAATATTAAAGGGGACTTTTTGAGCAAGAAAGAGATGCCAAAAGCAACAAAGACTAGAAAAGAACACAAATATTTTATATGAACAGTGACTTTAGAGGGCATTGGCACTAAATTTGTATCTATCAGTAACTACTCTGAATGTAAATGGACTAAATCCTCCAATCAAAAGACATAAGGTATCAAAATGAGAAAACAAACAAACAATAACAACACAGGACCTATCAATATGTTATTTATAAAAGACTCATTTTAGACCCAAAGACATCTCCAGTTCAAAGTGAAGGGGTGGAGAACCATCTATCATGCTAATGGACATCAAAAGAAAGCCAGAGTGGCCATACTTGTATCAGAAAAACTATATGTTAAAACAAAGACTATTATAAGAGATGAAGAAGGACACTATATCATAAAGGGGTCTATCCAACAAGAAAATCTAATAATTGTAATATTTATGCCCCCAACTTGAGAGAGGCCAAATATATAAATCAATTAATAACAAACTTAAAGAAACTCATTGATGATAATACAGTAATAGTAGGGGACTTTAACACTTCCACTCACAGCAATGGACTTATGATCTAAGTGAAAAATCAACAAGGAAGCAATGGATTTAAATGACACATTGGATTGAATGGATTTAACAGACATATTAAGAACATTTCATCCTAAAGCAACAGAATACATTATTTTTGAATGCACGTGGAATATTCTCCAGAATAGATCACATACTGGGTCACAAATCAGGTTTTGACCAGTATAAAAAAATGGGATCATACTACATATATTTTCAGACCAAAATGCTATGAAACTTAAAGTCAATCACAAGAAAAAAATTTGGAAAGAATACAAATACATGGAGGTTAAAGAACATCTGACAAAAGAATGAATAGGTAAAACAGGGAATTAGAGAATAAATTTTAAAAAAATATATGGAAGGAAATAAAAATGAAAACATGACAGCCCAAAACCTTTTAGGGTGCAGCAAAGGCATTCCTAAGAGAGAAGTAAATAGCAACACAGGCTTTCCTCAAGAAGCAAGAAAAGTCTCAAATACCTACCTAACCTTACAGCTAAAGGTGCTGAAAAAAGAACAGCAAATAAAGCCTAAAACCAGCAGAAGAAGGAAAATAATTAAGGTCAGAGCAAAAATAAGTGATATAGAAATTAAAAACAGAACAAAACTGTAGAACAGATCAGTGAAACTAGGAACTGGTCCTTTGAAAGGCTTAACAAAACTGATAACCCCTTACCCACTCTTATCAAAAAGAAAGGAGAATGGACCTCAAGAAATAAAATCACAAATTAAAGAGGAGAAATCACAACCAGCACCATAGAAATATAATTATAAGAGAATATTATGAACAATTATATGCCAACAAATTGGGAAATCTGGAAGAAATGGATACATTTCTAGAAACACAAACAACCAAAACTGAAAGAGGAAGACAGAAAATTTGAACAGACACATAACCAGTAAAGAAATTGAATCAATAATCAAAAATCTCCCAACAAACAAGAGTCAAGGGCTGGATGGCTTCCCAGGGGAATTATACCAAACTTTTAAAGAAAAATTAATACCTATTCTTCTGAATCTGTTCCAAAAAAATATAATTGGAAGGAAAATTTCCAAACTCATTCTATAATGCCAACATTACTTGGTCCCAAAACCAAAGACCCCACTGAAAAGGAGAATTATAGCCCAATTTCCCTGATAAACATGGATGCAAATTTTTCAAAAGAATACTAGCTAATTAAATCCAACTGTACATTAAATGACTATTCCACAATCAAGTACTATTTATTCTTGAGCTGTAAGTAGTTCAATACCTCCAAATCAATTGATGTAATATACCACATTAATAAAAGAAAGGACTAGAACCATATGATCCTCTCAATAAATACAGAAAAAGCAACTGACAAAATACAGCATCTTTTTTTGATAAAAGCCCTCAAGAAAGTAGGGATAGAAGGAATATACCTCGACATTAAAAACATCATATATGAAAAACCCACAGCTAATATCATCCTCAGTGGGGAAAATCTGAGAGCTTTTTGCCTGAGGTCAGGAAAATGACAGGGATGTCCACTCTCACCACTAATGTTCAACATAGTACTGAAAGTCCTAGCCTTAGCAATCAGACAACAAAAGGAAATAAAAGGCAGCCAAATGTAAGGATATATATGGAAGAAGTCAAACTTTCACTCTTTGTAGATGACATGATACTCTATGTAGAAAACCCAAAGACGTCACCAAAAAATTACTAGAGCTGATACATGAATTCAGCAACATCACATGATATAAAATCAACATACAGAAATCTGTTGCATTTCTATATACCAATAATGAAACAGAAGAGAAATTAAGGAATTGATCCCATTTACAATTACATCAAAAACCCATAAGATACCTAGGAATAAACCTAACCAGAGATGTACAAGATCTGTACACTGAACGCTATAGAACACTTATAAAAGAAATTGAAGATACAAAGAAATGGAAAAACATTACATGCTCATGGATTGAAGAACAATTTCTTTTTCAAAAGATTTACTTATTTTAGAGATAGAGGGGGAGAAAGAGAGAGAGAACATAAGCAGGAAGGGCAGAAGAAGAGGGAGAGAATCTCAAGCAGACTCCACACTGAGCACGATGCCCAATGCGGATTGGCATGAACCTGAGATCACTTCCTGAGTTGAAACCAAGAGTCAGCCACCCAACAAACAAAGCCAGCCAGGCACCCCTGAAGAACAAATATTTTTAAAATATCTATACTACCGAAAGCAATCTATACATTCAATGCAATCCCAATCAAAATAACACCAGTGTTTTTCACAGAACTAGAACAAACAATCCTAAAATTGGTATCAAAACACAAAAGACCCCAAATAGCCAAAGTAATGTTGAAAAAGCAAAGCGAGGTGGGAGACATCACAATCCTAGACTTCAAGCTCTATTACAAATAGACAAACAGATTAATGGAACAGAAAAAAGAACCCAGAAATAGACCCACAGGTCTATGGTCAACTAATCTTTGACAAAGCATGAGATAATATCCAATGGAAAAAAGATAATACCTCCAAAGATGGTGTTGGGAAAACTGAACAACAACATGCAGAAGAATGAAACCGGACCACTTTTTCACGATACACAAAAATAAATTCAAAATGGATGAAAGATCTAAATATAAGACAGGAAACCATCAAAATTCTAGGGAAGAACACAGGCAGCAACCTCTTTGACCTTGTCCACAACAACTTCTTAATAAACACCTCTCTAGAGACAAGGGAAATAAAAGCCAAAATGAACTAGAGGACTTCATCAAGATAAAAAGCTTCTGCATAGTGAAGGAAACAAACAAAATTAAAAGGCAACTGACAGAATGGGAGAAGATGTTTGCAAATGACATATCAGATAAAGGGTTAGTATTCAAGATCTATAAAGAACTCATCAAAATCAGAACCCCAAAAAATAAGTAATCCAGTTAAGAAATGTGCCCAAGACATGAACAGACATCTCTCCAAAGAAGACATAGGAATGGCTAACAGACACATAAAAAAATTCTCAACACATCACTCAGCATCAGGGAAATACAAATCAAACCACAATGAGATCCCATCTCATACCTGTTAGAATGGTTAAAATTAACAAATCAAGAAACATAATATTGGTGAGGATGTAGAGAAAGGCAAACACTTCTGCACTGTGAGTGGAAATGCAAACTGATATGGCCGCTCTGGAAAATAATATGGAAGTTCCTCAGAAATTTAGAAAAACAACAACCCTACAACCCAGCAATTGCACACAGTTATTTACCCAAAGGATACAAAAATGCTATTTGAAAGAACACACGCACCCCGATGTTTACAGCAACAACTATCGAAATTATGGAAAGAGCCCAAATGTCCATCAATTGATGAATGAATAAAGAAAATATGGTACATATATATATGCAATGGAATATTACTCCGTCATAAAAAGAATTGAATCTTGACATTTACAAGGACGTGGACAGAGCTAGAGAGTATTATGTTAACTGAAATAAGTCAGAGAAAGACAAATATGTGATTTCACTCATACATGGAATTTAAGAAACAAAACAGATGAACACGGGGAAGGAAAGAACAAATAAAATAAGATAAAAACAGAAGGAGCCATAACAAAACAAGCTGAGTGCTGCAGGAGGGGAGGTAGATGGGAGGACGGGTTAAATTGGTGAGGGGCATTAAGGAGGGCACTTATTAAGATGACTAGGTATTATGTATAAGTGGTGAATCACTAAAATCTACTCCTGAAATTAATACTACATTATATATTAAATAACTTGCATTTAAAAAATAATAATATAGGGATCTCTGGGTGGCGCAGCAGTTTGGCGCCTGCCTTTGGCCCAGGGCGCGATCCTGGAGACCCGGGATCAAATCCCACGTCAGGCTCCCAGTGCATGGAGCCTGCTTCTCCCTCTGCCTATGTCTCTGCCTCTCTCTCTCTCTCTCTCTCTCCCTCTGTGACTATCACAAATAAATATAAAAAATAATAATAATATAAAGATAAATGAAAAAATATCATATTCTTAGAAAAATATATTAACATATCCCTATTAAAATTTGATAAAATGATCAGACAAAATTTTAAAGACATAAAATAGGTCAGCAAAATTATTAACAAAATTAACTATACACACTATACGGCAAAGAAGAAATGTAAATGCACACATATTCAAGTGTATATTGCAAACTATAAAAAGTGACTGCATACTAGACCTTAAACTGAGTATGAACACATTATAAAGAATTAAAATTGTACATAATTAGGGGTGCCCAGTTGTTTAAGCATCCAACTCAATTTTGGCTTAGGTCATGATCTCAGGGTCATAAGATTGAGCCCTGTGTTGGGTTCATGTTGAGTGTGGAGCCTGCTGGGGATTCACTCTCTCTGTCTCCTTCTGCCCCTTACCACTTGTGCATGTTCTCTCAAATAAATAAATAAATAAATAAATAAATAAATAAATAAGTAAATATCATGAATAGTTTAATATTTTTATGCAAAGAAGTAAATTTAAATATCAATAAAAATGTACCATAAGAAATCTCCAAATAGTGAAAATAAAGAAATATAACTAAAGAAACTATGGAACCCACAAGAAATCACAATGGAAACTGGAATGTTTGCTCAATATACTAGATGGAAATAAATGATGAAAATAAGAGCGAGAAACAATGAAGTGGGAAACATGCATCCATAAGAGGAAATCTACGAAGGCAAAAGCTGGATCAAAATTGTGGAAGAGAAGACATAAATTACCAGAATCAGGAATGGGAATATCATTAAGATCCTATCGAGATTTAACAATAAGTTTTATGAACAGTATCTTAAAAATTTATTTGAAAATATAGATAAAACAGACAAATTCTTTTCAATTCCTTGAAAAACATAAATACTGAATGGATACAAGGAGAGTAGAAAATCTAAGTCTACATATATTAGAGTGATAAAAAATTTACAGAACACTTTTTCTACAAGTAAATTTCCAAGCTCAGGTAGCATTACTTTTAAATTATTCCAAAATTTAAAGAATAAATAGCATCAGCCTTACACAAAATTGTATGTAGAATAGAATATGAAGGAATACTTCTTCTTTCTATGGGTTTATTATATATAGCCTTGCTTCAAGACCGAAGACATTTCAAGAATGAAAATTCACAAGGCAATCTCTTGCATGCACATAAATGAAAATATCTTAATAAAATATTTAAAAATGAACACTACATTATTTAAACGAGATGATACAGCACATCCAAGTGGAAACTGTTCCTGAATGTTAGGTTCATTTCACATTTGAAGTTCAATCAATCAATGCAATTCTCTGCACTAAGGAATAAAGGGGATATGATTATTTCAATACAAAAAAAATGTATAAAATCACCATCCATTTATGAAATAAACTCTCAAAAACTAGGAATAAGAGGGTACTTAATCTGATACAAAATTCTGTAAATACAGATAAAATTGTATTTTGTGGTAAATTATTAAGAACTGTTCTCAGAGATCAGGAACCAAAAAAAAAAAATCACTATTACTATATCTGTTTAATGAAAAATATATTAGGAATTTGCTGTGGTCTAAATATTTGTGTTTCTCCAAAATTCATGTTGAAATTCTAACACCTAAATGTGATGGGCCCAGTAGATGGTGCTTTTGGGAGTTTATTGGGTCGTAAGGAGGGAGCTCTTAGGCATGGAATTAATGTCCTTTTAAAAAGATATTCCACAAAACTTCCTAGTTCTTTCCCCAATGGGAAGATTCAATGAGAAGTGTACAACCTGGAAGAGGGTACTCACCAGACGAAGTTGGCCCCCTGAACTCAAACTATCAGCTTCCATCAGTGTGAGAAATAAATTTGTATTGTTTATAAGCCACCCAGCCTGTGGCATTGTGTTATACCACATATATATATGAAAGAGAGAAATTTGTTTATATGAAAACTTTTTTTTAAAAAATCATACAACATATATTAATATTAATAGACAGATTTAGGAACAGCAATGCATATGCAATTATATATTACATTTCCATATGCTAGGAGAAAAAGCTATTAGAAAATAAAACGTTAAAATTAAAGGTAACTTTTACAATAGTATCTAAATAACATCAAATGGGATCCCTGGGTGGCGCAGCGGTTTGGCACCTGCCTTTGGCCCAGGGCGCGATCCTGGAGACCCGGGATCGAATCCCACGTCGGGCTCCCGGTGCATGGAGCCTGCTTCTCCCTCTGCCTGTGTCTCTGCGCCTCTCTCTCTCTCTGTGACTATCATAAATAAATAAAAATTTAAAAAAATAATAAATAAATAACATCAAATGCCACTTGATGGGATAAGCACTGGGTGTTATACTCTATGTTGGCAAATTGAATTTAAATTAAAAATATAACATCAAATACAAAGGGAAAATGTAAGATGAAGTATGCAAGACCTTTACATAGTCAATGAGAAGAGGGAGAGAGAAAGGAAGAGAGATGTATCAGTCAAATGCATCAATACATAATAAAATTAAATAATCTATTATTAAAAATACTTTTCAAAAGGTAGTTTGCTTTATCTTTTATTCTGGTTTTGTTTTGTATTGTTTACTTGTTTTACATTTTATATGTGAATGAAGTGGAAACTGACAATGATCTTCTGAAGAAATAACACAAGTGAGTAACTTAAACTAGCAGATATCAACACTGTATAAAGCCATACTAATTAAGACAGTGGTATAACATTGATAAAAAGTTAGGCAAATAAAAAAAAGAGTAGAATGTAAACCTAAAACTGCTCTTGAAAATATATCTTTTTAAAACAATGGAACAGCACAGAGAGGTCAGAAGCAGATCAACACATGTAAAGTGGCATGATTTATGATGAACGGAACACTTGGGCCACAGGAAAAATGCCTGCCTTTTCAATAAATAGTAAACATGCACTTGTATATCCATAGTGGAAAAGTGAATTTATACTCCTATCACACACCATAAACAAAATGAATCCCAGATGGTGATAAATCTAAATGTGAAACTTGGAACAATACATACTCTAAAATGCAACATATAGTATAATTAATTTACCACTTGGTGTAGGGAAAAAGTACTAATATAAGTAGTGCTATCCATAAAAGAAAAGTTTTATGAGCTATATTAAAATGAGCTACATTAAAAATAAAATTTTCATTTTGTATCAAATACCTTTAAGAATAAAAATAAATACATAAATAAAAATAAGAAAAAATACTTACAAAACACATATTTGGTCAAGAACTCATATCTAGAATATATAGGGAGAATACATATAATACTCTAACAAAAAAAAAAATAATAGATACAGTCCAACTGTAAAAAGACAAAGAAAAAATAAGGAGGAAGAGAGGAAGTAAATGAGGGGGGAAGAGGATTCAAAATCTTTGAATAGGTATTTTATAAACGTTGAGTAAATATGTGAATAATTTCTTAATACCATTGATCAACAGAGAAATTTAAATAAAAACCACGATTAATTGCACTAAGTCATTTGCATGATTAAATTTAGTATAACTTTTTTTAGGCAAGGAGGGACAGAGGGGACAAGAGAAAGAGAATCTCAAACAGACTCCTTTCTGACCACAGAGTCCAACATGGGGCTCGATCTCACCACCTTGAAATCATAATCTGAGCTAAAATCAAGAGTCAGATGCTTAACTGAGCCACCCAGGCACTCTAAACTTAATATAATTCTAAATATAAAAAGAGATGGAGCAAATCTGAACTTTCATACTGGGACAACTACTTCACAAATTTGTTTGAGATTATCTGTTAAAACCAAACATATCATGATATCTAACAACCTGTTTCCTACAAAGATAAGAGAAATGCCTAAATAGGTACCGTAAATATATATACATATATTATATATATGATATATATATATCATATATAAATGTTTATAGCAACAGTACTCATAGCAGCCCAAATTGGAAACAGTATAAATGTCTATGAAAATAGACAAATAAATGGTGATGTACTCATACAATTAATTAATATGTATCTACAGGTTTTAACAGTTTCCTGTATGTTTTGGATAACTGTCCTCTATCAAAAATGTCTTTTACAAATATTTTAGCCCAGTCTGTGGTATGCTATCTAATTTTGACAGTGTCATTTCCATAACATTTTTTTATTTTAATAAAATCCAACTTATCAATTATTTCTTTTGTGCCTTTGGTGTTATATCTAAAAACTCATTGCCAAAGCCAGGGCCACCTGGATTTTCTCCTATATTATCTTCTAGGAGTTTGATATTTTGTATTTATATTTTATTCTATGATGATTTTGAGAATTTTTTTTTGGCCTGGATTTTCAAAAGAATGGAACTTAAAATTTAAAACCCCAAATGTTCTGCAGAGATAGTGGGGATAAGGAGAAAATAATTTCTTTCATTTATTGAAGATCTAAATGGAGTCTGGTAACCTACTGAATCAAGCGGGACATAGAGTATCTAAGAATATATCATCTGGAAAGGGGCCTGGCAAATTGGTCTTCTTTGACAGTAATGCGTTTAATGGGTCATTAACAGGTATTATAGAAGGTAGATAAAAATGGATCTCTTTGTTGAATAAGTTCTGAAAAACTTTGCTTTACATGCAACATATGCCTTTACCATCAAAATCTTTATGGCCTTTAATGTGTTAGTGATTCTTGTGATTTTCCAAATGGGCAATACATTTAGAAGTTTTCCTAGCTCATTTTACTGAATAAATTTTTTTTTTTGAAAACTGGAGTTTTGAGCGGAAAACATATATTTCATAGATAAGAAAATAATCTCATGACATGAAGTTCAACATTATGCTGAAGGTCATTCAGTTGTTGGAACATTCAGGATTGGAAAAAATTGTCTAATCACAATCCGTATTAATTTCACTTCCATCTACTTCTCCCTGAAGGAAGTGAGAATTCATTCATGAAATAACTATTTATGGATCACCTATTATGGTTTTGTGGACATGGGGAATCTCATTACAATGCCTATGCCTTAAAATTGAACTCTAGTGCCCTAAAAGAAATAATTTTTTATCATGATATAAGGGAATATGTTATGACTGAATAACTATTCCAAAGTTTTAGGAATTTATGTCTTTCTTTTTTAAGATTTTTATTCATTTAATCATGAGAGAGGCAGAGACATAGACAGAGGGAGAAGCAGGCTCCCCATGGGGAGCCCAGTGTGGGACTCGATCCCAGGACCCCAGGACCATGACCTGAGCCAAAGGCAGATGCTCAACCACTGGGCCACCCAGGTGCCCCCAGGAGTTTATGGCTTAACGTATACACTGTCAGCTCTATTCGGTCCTTTATAATTAGTGTGGCACCATGATTAACTGAGTGCTGCTTATGTCATTTGGGGGCATTCATGATTTGCTCTAGTGACCTCATTTATGGGAACTATATTTAGGCATCTGTTTGTGCAGTGACTTTGTGAAGATGCCATTTTTGTGACTGGTGATTATGCAGTCAAAAAAAATTGTGCCTTGATCATGAGTTTATATTCTCCTATAAAAACATCATTAGTTAAATTCTTCTGCAATCCACTTCAGTCTTTGCAGAGTTGGATAAACGCAAAGTTTGGGCACATGTATTCCTCAGAGTGTCAAAAAAAGGCTTGAGATGACAGCCCTCAGTGAGAATTCTGAGCAAAGATTAACATTATGAAAGAGCTTTGTCCATCTGTTAAAGAGAAGCTAAATCTGATTCAGCTTGAGCCCAACACATGCATTTCCAGAGCAAAGCTCTCTTCCAGCAAATCTGACAGTCCAGGTAATGCAGCATTTATTATTAGTGTCACACTATGAGCAGAAAGCTAATCTTAATTTTTTTAAGTGTCTTACAGATTTACGATTTGACTTTAGTAATATGGCTGCGCCTAATAATATGTTGAGGCATATCAAGAGTAACAGTGGATGATATATTTGTAGAGGTCATTTGTACAATGCGTATCTACCAAGATTTCCCAGGCCTATTACAAAGCGAATTAAAATAAATTTCAAAATACATAAAGTTTTCTTAACAAAATCTTACATTCATTAGTTAATTTTGAAAAGGTTCACAAAAATCCTTGTATAAACAAATTTTGATCACTCTTAGCATAAAACAAAACAAAAAAAAAACTTCAGAATATCCCACTGGGTATGCTCACATGAGGAAAGAATAGCTTCATTAAAAATTATGATCTCATCCTGACTATAATGTGAAGAAAAGACCAAGAGTTCACAGAAGCATGCAGATAACTGGTAAGAATCTTAGATCTTTCACCTACTAGTCATGTGACCAAGGGCAAGATAGAAAACTTATCTGATCTCAGCTTCCTTATCTGGTAAATGGACACAGTGAAAATAACTGTGTCATGTGTATTAAAAAGTGAATAACATAACATAATTAGAATGCTACTTAGGATAAAATAGATATACAAGAAATAATTGCATCTTTTCCTTTTTCATGTAAAAAGTTTTCATTTACAGAATACATAACACCTAGAGAAAGGAAGAAAGGACATTTGCTCTTGTCTCACTAATTTACTGACACAAGGCTATATTGTGTAATAAAAGAAAATATTGTGAATCATTCAAATAATGAAGATTGGACAAGATCCAATTTATATTACACAATCCAATAGTTACAACACTTGGGTTTCCTTAAATATGTCTCCTAAATGACACCCGGGAGATATGGAGAATACTTGGTTTAAAATAAAATGTAAATTATATTTGGCAGTTTACAATACTACTAAGTCCCTTTTCTTTTGGAAAGGATGTAGTAATGAAAATCTCTCCTTTTCCATGAGTTTGGCAGGACTACCGTCACAAAATACTACAGACTAGGTATCTTAAAAAATCAACTTTATCTTCTCACAGTTCTGGGGACTGGAAATTCAATATCAAAGTGTCAGCAGGTTTAATCACTGCTGAGGGCCCTCTCCTTGACTTGGAGATTGTCCCTGTCTTGGAGATGTGTCCCTGACACAACTGTCCCTTAGGCCCTGTGCCTCTGTGTCCTAATCTCCTCTTCTCTTAAGAATATCAGTCATTTTGGATTAGGGCCCACCCTTAAGACCTCATTTTACCTTAACTGCCTTATAAAAGTTCTATCTCCAAATGCAGTCACATTCTAAGGTACTGGGGGTTATAACTTTAACACATAAATGGGGAGAGGGGCAAGGACACAATTCAGCCCATAACACTTTCCCATCATTATCCGTAGAAGACAGGACAAAATATATGGAATAATTAATTATTTTCAGAAGTTGGATTTCAGGCAGCACAGGAATATATTTCTGAGAGAAACAAATATGGTGAACGTCATTTCTTAGACCACTGAACATGACTCAACAATAAAAGAAAACCAACTACTAAGAGGTGGGGAAAGAAATTGTGCTAGAAAAACAGAAAAGGGACTTTTGGGTATGGACAGTAACTGATACAGTAGCCTTGGTTCAGAGAAAAGTCATGGAATATTCCTTAAAACAAAGTTATTTCGGTTTTCTGTGTCTGCAATTCTTGAGGGTGGGTGATAGTCAAGAAAATGAATACACAGTAAGGGAGGTTTTGCAGGTACCCTAGTGAGATCCAGGGCAGGTCTTCACTTTGTGGTGGTAATAGGAAACAGTGTAATGAACGGATTTTAATATATAAAGAGTTTAAAATACACTTATCTACATATCTACATTGATGTAGATATAGAAGATAGATATAAGTATGATATGAATGTATATGAGTATAGATACAGGTATAGATAGAAATATAGACATAAAGTTGATAAGACTTCCTTATGATTTTAATGCAGGTCATTAAAGATGTGGAATCAAATATGCTAGAAAATTTCTGTCTTGAGGATTTGAGGGGTGTGGATCAATTTAAAAATTGTGGAATACTGAGAGAGAGTGTAGGACAATTAAAAACATTGTTGTCTTAGGGCTACAACAATACTACCCCAAAAAAAGAAAGAAATGCCAAAGCCCAAAGCTATTTCTAAGCAGAATTAGGAAAAAAGCTTCATCTATTGCAAGGGTCCCAGAAGTGATAATTCTATCAATTCTTGATAGAGATTACCACGGATGCATATACAATTTGGGTCCCACTTCTGAGATAGCAATTGATCAATCAAATTAATGATACAAAGAAGCAGAATAAAGTTTGAGTCTACGTGTTTATGAGTGTCAGGTGGGCCTGAAATATAATCAAAACAAATCCATCCAGGATCTGGACTTTGGAAAATACCGGCACAATCAGAATCGATTTTTCTACTAATCTGTATAAAAATAAGCAAAAACAAGTAAGCCTATTTAAAGTCAGGTGAAAAAGAAAATAAAGGCAGGTGAATACCAAGAGGAACATTTGCTCTACCATGAAAAAAAAAAGTAAACTCAGACTGGTAAACTAACTCTAACTGGGGAATTCAGATCCATGCAAATTTCTGAGACCTCTGCAAAATCACTAGATGAAACTGACCAACATTAAAGATCGTTTTCCATGATTCTCAATTTTCATGTAAAGATGGAAACATTTACTCTCTGGCTACTTGATAAAAACTCTCAATTTATTCAAAAGGTAATTGAATTTGGTGGTTTTGAAATCCCTGGGTTGGTCTCCAATTTGTTTAGGAAATCAGGCACATCATCCTCAAGTCCAGTTTAGGTGATATAAAGGGATGGAGAAAGTTGCCTCTTCAGAGAAGACAACAGGAGACAACACCGAGAACCACAGGCCATGGATTCTACATCTAGCTCCTCTACTCACCTAACAAGTACAAGTGGTTTAATACTTCTACCTCTCAATTTCCTTATTTATGAAATGGGAATAAAGTTCACATGGAGAACTATAAAGATTATATTGTTTTGGGAATTTAAACAATAAATAATATTATTTTCTCTAATATCAATTTATTTAACAAACACAGGGTTCTTACTGTGTGGAGGCCGAATTTAATGGTAATAATCACAATACAAAAGTCCCTATCCATGAGGATATTTGAAGAGAAAAAAATAGACAATAATCAGAAATTAATTAACAAAAATATAGTGGAAAAATATAAAGGTGAGTGAAATAAAAATTTATAAAAGCGAAAGGGATTTGTAAAAAAAATAAAAAAGATGTATTTATTTTAGAATTAGAGTGAGCACATATGAGTGTGGGAGGGGCAGAGGGAGAGAGAATCTTAAGTAGACTTCCTATGGAACATGGAGCCTGATACAGGGCTTGATCTCACCACTCTCATGACCTGAGCAGAAACCAAGAGTAAGACGCTTGACCTACTATGCATGAAGGCTCCCCACAAATGGGATAATTTTGATAAATTTCGTCATGACTATACCCTGAAAACAAACCTGGATAAAATCTAGGATCAAATCATTCAGTGGTCCAGAGGAAGAATGTAACAAGTAGAACAAAGAGCTAAAGCAATAGTTTTGAAATAGAAGCCACTTTGGTGTCTTCAAGAATAGCTAGTGCCCTAGGCTGGTGGGCAATAGATTATAGATGAGAAAAAAGAGGGTTAGATCTCTGAGCATTTGATTTCAGTGATTTAAATGGAGATGATGGGGCCTTTACTTTTGGTGCTGGGAAGTTATGAGAGGAGTCTTACTCATATAGAATGGTTTTTCTTAAGTTTGAAGAAACAAGTGGCTTATAGGTTGGATTACATATGTTAGAGAAACACAAGAATAAAAGTTATTTACCAGATATTGGGTTTAGCCAAATAGTAAATTATTTAATAAGAGAGATACTTCTTAGCTGATCTCACCAAGCAATATCCAGGGGTAAATTTGATAGTATCTAAGAACTTCTAGGAAATTAAAATGTTTTTTGGACATTAGATGATGTCATGTAAACACTAAATGTATAATACCCCACAGTGTTCCATAATTTAAAAAATAATTATACAACTAATACAATCTAATTGTAAAATAATTAGCATAAGAAAAAAACCCAATAACCATAAACCTACCACCCAAATACAACCACTATTAAGAAATGGATGGATAGGGGCAGCCCAGGTGGCTCAGTGGTTTAGCGCCGCCTTCAGCCCAGAGCCTGATCCTGGAGACCCCGGATGGAGTCCCACGTCGGGCTCCCTGCATGGAGCCTGCTTCTCCCTCTGCCTGTGTCTCTGCCTCTCTCTCTGTGTGTCTCTCATGAATAAATAAATAAAATCTTTAAAAAAAAAAAGAAATGGATAGATAGATAGATAGATAATCTGCAGTTACAAATACCTTTACATTTTCAGGAATTTGCTTTGAGTAAACTATAAATGCATGTAGACATACATATATGTATATATGTTTAAGATTAGAATAATAAAATTTATCACATCAGTTCGTTCATCTATATATCCCTCTAGTCATCCATATTGATTACTAAACGTATTTAAGCTAATTAACAATATAGCAATTTTCATTTTTGAAGATAGGACTTTTGAAGCATCCAGATGATCTGACTTTATGACTCTGTCTTCTTCCCTCTTCATTTCCATATATAGAAACAACAAAAGTGCTTTGCAGGACAGGATGACCTTAATGAGGACATAGAGTAACTGATAAATAGAAACCATTCTGACTCTACAAAAGATCAGAAAAAAAATTTATCATCCCTATTTTTTTTTCTTGCTATCATTGACTTGAGAAATTTGTTGTAACATGAAAATTTAAAAAACCCTGCAGACTTTGAGGGAGGAATTTCATCAAATGCTAATGTTCAGGTAATAGCACATACAAATAGAATACATGCATCTGTGAAATATTAAATATCTGTGCAACGTATAGTTATTCCAAAGTCATTCATTTTATATAAGATGTTAGGTCTTGATCCTCCTTCCAATTTGACTTTGCTACTCTGCTCCTGATAGAATTTTTTTTCAAGTAATGGCTATGCATATGGATATAACAGCAGTGTAGATTTTAGCTTCACACCGTTCGCATTACCCAAGTCAGGCTCCAATGAGTTAAAAAGAAAACAGTATAAAATCTGATATTTTAGTATTTTAGTTAAGTATCCATTTTTGGTACGTTTGTATATGAGATTAACCATTACAAGGAAAGAGAAAGCCTATTTTTTATAAGTTTTAATTAAGTCAAAAATAACATCACTGAGCATGGAGAATCAAAGTTGATCAAGTCAAGTCCTCTGTTGTATGGAGAAGGACTAGACAGTTGCTGAACAGTTGTGAGGATTGTATTTAAGTGCTAGCTTTATTTTGTGGTACTTGACAACTTAGTTAAACGCAGAAAATCAAAGTTTCTTTACCACTAACCTGAGAGAAGTAATAGATCAAGCACATTAAGATGAAAATATTAATTGTTTAAACACTTTCAATTAATTTAGCAAACATTATATAAAACAAAGTATCAATGAATTCAAATGAGGCAAGGCTTCCTGAAAGACGGGAGATGAGCTATGGCCTTAAGGATAAAGAGGAGGTGTCTTGATTGATAAAAAAGATGGGGGAAGAAGAAGGCTTTCTAGGCATGCACACAAGGACACAGAGTATAATGCATTAGAATGTACTAGTATTTTAGGAGGACCCCTCATAGAGTTCAGGTCACCAAAGAGATTACAGTCATAAGTAGAAGCCTGGCTAGCAATGGTGTCTAGCCCACAGTGGACATTTCATCAGACGTATTCGATTAATAAGCCCATGTCGTAGGGTCATGTAATATAAAAGCCAAAATCGCATGATTAGATGAACCTTATTTATCCTGAAGTGTGATTGTTGTTGGTAATACTCTTGGCCCTGATATCAGAGCACTGATATTTAGAAATTAATGAGACAGGATCCTGATACTGTTTTTTCTGTTAGTATTCTTAGGGTTTTTGAAAAGGTGTCTTAAGGCCTATAGTTCTAAGTGATAAGCAACTGTACCTTTACATCACTTCTTCTGGTCAGATGTGTATTCCCTACTCTCCGTGAATCTAAATTACTCTTTCTTGGAGGTAAAACAATTATTCCCAAGTTAAATCTCTTGAGCAATATTTTATTCAATTTTCTTATCTTTATCAAGATTTCTTTTTCTCTCTCATTTTCTCTGTTTTAACACTAACAGAAGCTAGAGTTAAAGGGAGAAATAGATTCCCTCAATAATACTCCCATTTAAAGGTCACTTATTTACAGAGACATATTTCAGATACTGTATTAATACTTTCAAGCCAATTTGTTGTTGTTGTTGTTGTTGTTGTTGTCGTTTTTTTCTCATTAAGAAAATCTCAAATATGGGACACCTGGCTGGCTCATCTGTGTTTGGCTTGGTTGTGATCTTAGGGTCTTGGGATTTAGCCCCATTCTGACTCCCAGCCAGTGGGGAATCTGCTTCTACTCCCTCTGCCTGCCACTGTGCCTATTTGTGCTCACGTTCTCTCTTTCCGTCAAATGAATAAATAAAAATCTTTTTTAAAAAAAGAGAAAAATCCCAAATGTAATGAGAACAGTAAAATAAATATCCTAATGCTTGAATAATGATTTTAGGGGTTCTTATTCTCTAAACTGTTTCTTCGCAATACAGGATGATGAAATTTTACTGTAATGAAGTGAAACACACCATCCATAAACCAATACTGTTCAGTTTAAAAGACTCTACAAAGGGTCTAAAAAGAGCTGAATGTTGGATATTCCCCCATTTTTAATGACTCCAAACCAGTCCAAATGTATTCCATAAATAGAGTACTTTTGCCTGTGTTTGTAAATTTGTAAATACAAAGATTTAGCATGTCGCCAATTGCTGTGTCTCCACTCACTCATTTATTCATTAATGTATTCCATGCTTCAGGGGCGGCAGAGGATAAAGAAGGAGAGCTGGACTTTGACCAAACTGAAGGATTTTTCATTACATATGTAGAGCTCAAACTCTTTGTTCTCCTGTGTAGTTGAAGAACTGAGATGTTATAACAAGGGAATGGTCTGGTCATTTTTTGTTTCTCAATCAGCTTGCTCTTGTTGAAGGAGGGAAAGTGGATTAATGAATCTGGAGGTGGGGATGAGCAGTAAAACTGATAAACCGGATATAGATTAAGAGAACATTAGATTCGTCTGAAGGCAAAATAATGAAGTCTTAAAATTAGGTCGTGACAGAATGATTAGAAATGAGGGGCAGTATTCAAAACACTTATATGGAAGAAATTGTAATGTGGAGCTATGGCACGAGAGAGGAGGAACGGCAAGTTTTGTGTTGCCTTTCAAGTAACCGGTGATAATATGTACAAACCTATGGAACCATACTATTTATTTATTCTATGAGACTGTGAGGAAGGAGTTAGTTGTGGGATATAATATCTCAATGCTTAATGAATAACAATTTGACAATCTTAAATTCTTAGGCTATGGAAGAAAGATGACCACGTAAGAATGAAACTAAGGTTAGAATATAGGGTGTGGGAAGGGGGTCAGGGCAATATCATCAACAACCTTGATGACCTTTCTTCTTTAAACTACAAAAATAAAAAAATAAAAAAAAACTACAAAAATAAAAACAAAAAAACAAACCATCAAAAAAACTTCATGGCAGTGGTGGTTTTATAAATTCAAACGTAGTTGAATGTGGTTTGAATTTTAAGGAGAGTGTCATCCAGTTTGTTGGTATCAATTCTTCAGGAAACACAAACTGAGGATTTTGATGCGAATTTGCAGGAACTGAAAACTTCTGAGACAGGAAGGAGAAACCAGAGGACAATAAAAATAGGAATAGACCAAGATTCTGTACATTTCTTTAATAGATTTTATTTATTTATTTGACAGAGACAGAGATAGCAAGAGCGAGCATGAAGAGAGGTAAAAATAGGCCCCCTGCTGAGCAAGGAGCCTGATGCAGGGCTTCATCCAAGGACCCAGGGATCATGACCCGAGCTGAAGGCAGACACTTAACCTACTGAGCTACCCAGGAAGCCTGATTCTGTACATTTCTAATGTGAGCTTCATTCCATACTGTAGACTTATGTTGGCGGTCTCAAATTCTGAAAGAATCAGAATCTACCTGGTGCTAAGTAGTGTGTATGTGTGTGTGTGTGTGTGTGTGTGTGTGTGTTTGTACTCACCACTTTTCCATATTCCCATTGTGCCCAATAACAGAAATAGCAGGCCAGCTAACAAAGTCAGAGAGTTTTATATTCTAACTCACTTCAGAGTGCTATATATATCAGCAAAGTAGCACCATGATAGGGCATTTTCTGATAAATAGTAAGAACTCACATGACTTAGTTCAGTAGTGGTTGTTGCCACAGTCCAAATTCTTTGCCTCCATGATAGATAATGATGAAATGGAAATTGGCCATAGAGATGTCTTGTAATTCTATCCTATTTAACCACCTTGACTATTGAAATCAACTATGGACTCAAGGCTGAGGCAATGGTAACACAGAAATTACATCAAGAGGCTGAAAATAAATCTCATGGTAAAAACCAAGATCAGGGCCTGAGTAAGTGATCCATCATAGTCTAATACTGACACAATGGACTGAATTCAAGTTTTATTTACTAGTTTTGAGTACAAAGGTTATACAAAGCTATATGGAACTGTCATCAGAGTCGGCATCATGGATGGGTATGTCAGATAATAGGAATTTAATTAGCAAGTGTTTGGAGATCCAAAGAAGAGCGAATTTGATCATTTGATATCTAATTTTGTAAATGATCTCCTTTGTCTTTAATAATCTACTTATTCTCTTTAATTCAGAAGGAAAGTCAAGTAGGTTGAAAAGTATACTGCATTTTTAATTAAAAAAAGGCAGGGGAGGGGTTTATACCCTGTTTGACTCACCATATGGGAGTTAAGTAAATTTACTTAAATTATCTGAGTTCTGGTTTCTTCTTTTGTAAGCTAAGGGTAACAAAACCCAGCCTGTCTCTTTCTTGGCCATTGTTTTATTTTATTTTTTTAAAGATTTTATTTATTTATTCACGATAGACATAGAGAGAGAGAGAAAGAGAGAGAGAGAGGCAGAGACACACACAGAGGGAGAAGCAGGCTCCATGCACCGGGAGCCCGACATGGGATTCGATCCCGGGACTTCAGGATCACGCCCTGGGCCAAAGGCAGGCGCTAAACCGCTGAGCCACCCAGGGATCCCCCTTGGTCATTGTTTCTAAAGACATGGAGGGAAAACACTATAGAGGATGGCATCGATGTTATTATTGAATGATTTGTCTTGTTTTATCCTCTAAATTTGAATGTGTGAGATCTTTTTGAAGGCATAGTATAGTGAGGACACTTTGGGAAAGTCCAAAATTCTACAGGCATTTCAATGTTAGTTCTTCTATACAGTGAGGCTTTTATTTTTCCTTTGCAAGTGTTAACACCAGTATTAATCATAAAATCATTTGGAGCCTTCAAGGTTTCAAGAGTCATGGGATAAAAATGAGACTATTCATAAATTTAAGTATGTTTGAGTCATTACCAAACATAAAGCATTCCTCTGGTAATTAAAAAGGTACATTTATGCATATATGTGTGAGTGTACATATGTATGTATGGAGTGAGTGTGCATGTATGTGGATTTTCGCTATACAGAGATCGCTTTTAAAATTAGTGATAATAATGAGATTGACCTATCACATAAACATCTGCCTATCCCAATCAATATTGTTCTTTTAACATGCATATAGAGGGATTTAAAATTGAGTATTTGTTAAGAATATTCAAAACTATGGAATAAATATGTAGAATTACACAGATGGTATAAATCTTTTGACAGAGCTCAGTAACTTTTGTGATTAACTGGCAATTGCGTTGGCTCAGAATATGAAAATAAACATTTCTGGCTGGATTACGTATACCATAAGCAAAAGACCATTTCGAACTAAGTATTCCAATGCCCACACCAGTTAAATATTGTATGAGTATCATTCAAAGGTGCTAGTTCAGCAGGAAGCCTGGGCGGAGGAAATGACTTCCTTAGGTAAAATGATGAGCTCATTTAATCAGCTTCCAAATTCTTGACAGGGATTAATCTTCCATTAGGAAAGCAGGAAACTCCTCCAAATCAAACACATGGAGGGTTGTTCACCATTTTAGCAAAGAGGTTTCCTTTTTTATTGTGGTCATCAAATACCTTCTATATTAGCACTTTATACACTGATAGTTATTTGCAGCTGAATCAAAACTAAATTCTATTACTATGAGTAGTAAATAAATATGATTTATTGAGCACAAATTATATGTTAGGCACTATGCTATGCAGCTTGCATGCCTAACTACATGCTAAAATAAACTGAGTGTTAGGTCTTATTTATATACTAATATTAGCACTGACTTGCTAAAGTTGACGATGTTAATATGTGCTAGTGCTGGGATTTGAATCCTTTTAGTTCACCCCAGAGGTGAAACTCCTAATTAGGTAGCCATTTTTCTTACTCTCTCTTTTCTTTGTGATGATAGGGCATAATGAAAGCAACTCCAGAACAGAGCTAAAAAAAATTGGATTTGTAACCTGATTTCACTATTTTTCAATTCCATGAACTTGGTTCCTTAATGTTATCAACTCAAGTCAGCTTGTAGGATGATACTACGGGAGTGAGAAACTCTTGTATCTATGTCAACAATGGTTTTAAATACTGTCCATCAAGTGATAGCACATCTCCATATTTATATTGTGCAAATTACTTAATTTCTGTAATAAATTTCCTCATTGGTAAAATGAGTATTAAAAACTTGTAGCTGTGATGATATATTCAGATAATGGCTATGAAAGTATCTGACATAATGCCTGGCGCCTACTAGCCACTAATAAAACATTAGATTATTCACCTCTTTCTAGGAACAATAAACAAAAGATAATCTAAAATCTATCCATGAATAGGTTAGGGAGCAAATAAACTATGGTTTCTCAACCTGGGATTAATGTAATGTGCTCACCAGTGAGTAATGGAGAAAGAATCACGGAGCCTGAAGAGATAATCATAGGGCATGTGGTCAGAGTCAAGGTGTTGCCATGGCACAGAACTTTGGCCTAGAAGTAATGGTAATTCAGTTCAAAAAGAAAGGAAAGCTATGGACAGACTTATGTAACAAGCTTTAGCATGTTTCCCAGTATTCAATTCAGAGCTCTTGGCTAAAGACTTCTTTTCCTGAGACCCAGTGAGGCTGCAAAGTATAGCAAGCCTCATCTGGGTTTAATAAATAGAAGGATTCCTGATAAATCTCAATATTAATTTTCTTGAATGGTACATGAATGATATCTACAAAGAAGTAGTTATAATGCATTGTTTCATTTGCACTTAATTAATAAAATTAATTAATAAAAGGGTTTCATCATGATCATTTAAATTCCTCTAATCCCCACACCACAAGAATAAACCCACCCCCACACACACATACTTACACACCCTCTATGTTTTGTAACTATATGGAAATTTAGGTGAAATCTATTGAATCGAATTAACTAAAGTGAGATCAGTACATCATAAAATGAATTTTCCTAATGAAACTTTTTCTTTTAAACCAATTAGCCCTCTTCAGTACTATGCCAAAGTTTTACAGCAGATGACACAGTTGGAAACTCAAGGCAGAGCCTTGAGAAAACAAGTGCCCTCTTACAGAGTGGGGAGATGGAGATGACATAGATATTAATATGTGAGCTTAATCAATGTCACATCTTCTAGTGAACCAATAGGCATAATTCACTAATACCTCCTGGGAAGAAGTTGGAGGCACGAGAAGCCATGGGTTAGGAGATCATGACACAGGGACCAAGTTATTTACTCCTGGAGTAGGTAAGTGAGCTAGAGAATCATGTTATATTTATAAGACCTTGATGATAACATGGTATGTGTTGGGCAAAGAGGGTACCATGTTACATCTGCTCAGGCCTAAGACAGCAACAATAGCCACTGCCAGGGCAGATGGGACCAGTAAAAATGGTGGCTTCCCGCTGGATGGAGAATAAACCCTCTACGTTCAGATAAATGCTCCTCCATGCCAATCTTAGACGATTAGGGCCCCGTGCTATGCTGTATAGCACCTAAAACCCTACTTCTGTGTTCCAATTCATTTACTCAAGAATTTAGTTACTAGTCTATCCATTAATTAATTAATTACTTTGACAAGGATTTACCGAATATCTACTTTGTGTGAGTCACTAAGCACATTCCTCTGCTTGTACTCAATGGCGAATGAAATATGTGTATCATTTACCCCCATGAAATTTGTGGATTTAAAGGAACTTTTTATCCATGAGTCTCCAAAGGTTAGAGGCTGTACATTTTTCATACATAAGTCACCAGTGTCAATCACATTTTCTGATATGTGGGAAATTGTCTTTATAAGATGATAGAATTTAACTAAGTGATCCCTAAGGACTGCCCAAGCTCTACTATTCTAAAATGATGAGGATAATAGTAACGATAATAAGGACAACAATGACGATGATAATTTAATGATAATAAATAACACATTTTATTGTTCGCTAAATAGTAGGCTCTCTGCTAATTACTTCACATAAATTTGCTCGGGCAATAGAAGCATATGAGTCAGATACATTCCTCTTCATGTCTTACATATAAGAAAGATGAGTCTCAGGTTCATAAAATTGGGCGGAATCTTGAAAACCGATCACCGGGCAACTAGTGTCCAAATCCAAGATGTCTGACTCTGAAACTATCATATGAGACTTGCTCCTTTCTGCAGAAACATCTGCCAGTGATAAATAAATACTACAGTGGGAAGCAGCAGCGCTGGAGTAAAAACACAGTCTTAGTAAGTAAAGATCTTAAAGATAGAAAAAAATGCCTGCTAAATACAATTTGGGATTTTTCTTCCTTCCATCACACTCAATGCAGTTAAAAACACAGGCAACTTTTTATAGCCTCCCTTGCCATTTAACTTACCTCTCCATTACTTTGGCAAAAGCATCGCCATGGCAACTGGTCTCTTCCAATTGTGTTTACAGTAATGTCTCCATTTTAACTGCTGACTTTGAAAGTACTAAGTCTGGCCCAACTATATGGTAGGAGGACACAGTTGTAAATGGTAACACACACACACACACACACACACACACACATACAAATAAATAAATAAGCAAACAACCAAAACGACTTCGAGCAGAGCTAGAATCATTCACAGAGAAACAACAGTAGTAGTGATAGTAATAGTATTAACAGAGGCTGCTCTCTATTAAATTGATGTGCATACGATATCTGGGGGGACCCCCTATTTATTTCATTTCTCCAACTAGTCCTTTGAGAGATATTACAGATAAGGAAACTTTGGCACACGAGGTGAAATAGCTTTCCCAAAGTCAAACGCTTAGTAGCGGACATAGCATATATATCCAAAATATATTCAAAGCTTTATCCCAAAACTAAATTCTAGGAGAAAAAAAAAATCTGTATCATTCAATTAAGATCAAGAAGCCACCTCTGGTTCCATGAAATCTGGCCACAAGGACAGGATGATCTAGTAAACACATTGATGCCAGTACTTCAGATAAGGGTTAATTTTCAATAAAGACTGACAAACATCCAAAAAAACATTCTTCACATCTAGCCTAAAATAAGTATCTTAATACATAACAGGTTATAACTGTTGTCATAGTAGATCCATAAACTCTGTTAACAGTTTTAGTGCAGTTTGCATTATTTAGCCACCTGACCAGCCCTATGAGGTGGGTGTTATTGTCCTCATTTTACAAATAAGTAAAGAACCAAAAGAGCCAAATAGTGTGCCCAAGGTCACACGGCTGTAGCAGCAAAGTAGTATTTCAAGTGCTTTTTACCACCCCACGCATACTCACATTCTGGCTGCCTTAACAGATCCAATATTTCCAGGGGAACTTCTGTGGGAGTGTGAGAGTGTGTGTTCCCTTTATGATTCTCCTCATCCTTCCTCCTACATTAAAATAGGGTCAAGAAGGCCAGCTCTGGCCACAGCAGGCTCCTTTTAAGGAGCAGCACTAGGGTTCCCCGGAAACCATTCATCTTCCCTCCCATACTGGGAGACCATCTAGAGCCTGCCACTCTCACTGCCAGACTGTTTAGATAAATATCTCACAGATAATCTTTTTTTCCCCTTCTCTCTTCTTTTCTACTTACACCCCCTCCATCCTTCTTCCCACTTCAATTTCCAAGGAATTAATCTTAGATAAGGGCAAGATTTTTTTTTTTTAGGTTAAAAAGAATTTCCACGGATTCGTTTAACGTTTAAGCAGCTCTCAGAAATTCAATTTCCTTACAGCATACAGAGCACCTACAATAAGGCCCAAGTTCCAGAGTAAGATTCAGAAAGGAAAAGGAAATGGGGTGCCTTAATGTTGAGCAACATTGAGGACCTATTTAAAAACAAACTTTTGTAAACAAGAACAAAATGAGTTTTTAAATACTCAGAGCTTACCATGTTCCTGCTACTGTACTTCCTTTATAAATGTTCTTATCTAATCCATGTAAGAACTCTGTTAGATCCATACTATCATTATCATTTTACTAATGAAATATCAAAGTCATGGCAATATGGCTAAACAAGAATGCCACGTGGGATCTAGATCTGCATTCCTCTGACACTTTTTAATATCTTATCTGTTCTACAGCTCAGTGAGATATAATAAAATATCAAACAGAAGGGTGTAGTAAAACTCACTAAAATGCCACACGAGACATGCAGATGGATAAAACGTCACATCTGAATGCAGAGTTATGAATTCCTTTTTGTATCCTGCTCTTCATTACAGGATTGGCAGAGGTTAGGATCCTCAAGCAAGACTTCAATAAAAGTCACAGATCACATGCTTTCATCTATTTGTGGTAGCTGTGATTCTGTATTCTGGGGAGCTAGGAAACCAGTACCTAGAGTCAAGGCAAGAAACTAAGGGGCTGGTATAGCATAAAGTTGCCAAGAACAAGTCAGATGAACGTGGAAGGTCACTGCCAG
The DNA here is from genome assembly GCF_053574225.1 of Canis aureus. Lineage (NCBI taxonomy): Eukaryota > Metazoa > Chordata > Mammalia > Carnivora > Canidae > Canis > Canis aureus. The sequence goes on from NC_135613.1 coordinate 3,760,489, forward strand.
TATTCATAGAGAATGGGAAATGAGGAAGAAGAAGAAAGCGGGTGGCAGCTCCACACATCAAAAGGTGCTACACTACACAGTTTAAGAGCCTCAACTTTGAGTCAAAAAAAAAAAAAATCTCAGTTCAACTCTTCATTCCGCATCTTGCTCCCTATCTGGCTTTAACTAAGATATTTACCACCTATAGCTCCAGTTGCCTCATCTTCACTTTTATTGTGAGCAATCGAATATAAATTGCGGTGACTGGTATTAATTAGATAGGCATTTAAAACATAGTATCTGAGTTTCTTGGAATAAATCTGCAAATTTATCCCATTGCTTGTTTCTATTTCACTTAGACTTGAGCCCTACCTGCCTCTATTTGTTGAAGGTGCCAGATTCTGTGTCCTGTAGGTGCCAGCAGCCCTAGAGAATGAAAGAGACAGAGAATTTAATTTCTAGGAGGAGGAGGCAAGGGCACATATATAGCATATTGTACATGACTTACCCATTTTTATCCCAATAAATGTGCACAAAGATAAATTAGTGCAGTCACTTGGGTAATGGGATCTTTTGCCTTGACTTTCTCCTTTTTACAGAACCGCTTTCCTGATGCTGGTCATCAGGAAAGGATAGGAGGGATCCCATTTTCTGCAAAGCCTTTCAGGGAATGAAAGTTGTTACAGAGCTGTAAACCATGCTATAGAGCCAGTCAGAGTTCATCACAGCAGCCGCACATGGACGTTGATGAATTTGGCAATTAGACCATCCCAGCATCTCATATGTAAAAGGAGCATATTTCTGGCTCTCTTAAAGACTTCATGGGATGCTAAACATGGCACAGTCTCTCCTCTGTCCCCATGGCAGTAAATTGCAGTGGGATTAATAGCTGAGCTTGCTGGAGTTGGCTTCCTGATAGGGCAATTTTACAGGACAGCAGTAAGCTGTATATTACAACTTTCACATGATGGCCCCTTCTTCCCCACACATGCTCCAGAGATGGCTGGAGAAGAATGCATCATGTGATGATGAAGCTCTGATGGTGTCCTTAAAGGTACCACATTGCCTAAGGGCAGAGTTCTGAGCAAGGTCTGGGCTCCCCGGGTAGAGGTGAAAATGTGGAATGGAATAATAAATAATTGAGTAAGATTTTAAAAGATTTATAAAGAGAAAATCTAATGTTTGAATTCCTTATTAGTAGGAAAGTAGATATTTTCACTATTTCAACAAGTGTTATCAGGGCTGGAACACTGGCTCAGATGACGAATATACTGGTTATGATGTCTATTCTTTTGGCTGAAGTTGTGTCAGCTACTTGTGGAAGTCCTGGTTGTCTCCTGTCGAGGCAGCTGTGACAGGCAGTGATAAGTGTCTTTGATTAATAAAACATTAGGAATCAAATTAAATATTACTGAATACATGTAGTGTCTTTGGTAGACAAGATCTTTCAATATATGCCGCCTTTTCATGGGTGGAAAATAGTTAGAACTTACAGCAAAAGTTAAGGTTTACTGGGCACCTGTTGCGTGATGGGCACTTGTCTAAGTGCTCACATGTATTATCTTTTAAGTCCTTAAAACAATCCTATAAGATAGGTTCAGTTTCCTTTTTCCATTTTACAGATGGGAAAAGTTTGCTATTTTGCCCAGTGTTTTGCAACTGGATCCATCAAAACTTTTGAATATGGATCAAGATCCTGTCCTCTTACCCATTATAATATATTTTAAAAGTATAATAATAATAATAATAATAATAATAATAATAATTAATTATAACAACAATAATGATAATACTTTCAGGACTGTAGCAGGCTGACTGAAGGCCGCCCAAAGATACCAGCTCTTAATCCCTGGAACCTGTAAATGTTCTGAGATTAGAAGATTATCCTTGATTATCCAGAAGGCTCCTAAACTCAATCCCAAGTCACTTCATATGAGAGAGCCAGAGAGGGACCGTACACACAGAAGAGAAGAAAATGTGAAAATGAAGATGAAGGTTGGAGGGATGGGGCCACAAGCAAAGAAGTGCCATCAGCCACAATAAACGAGAAGAGACAAGGGATGGATTTGCCCTTAGTCTCCAGAAAAAGTATGGCGCTGCCCACACTTGACATCTTGATTGCACCGTAACAAAACTGATGCTAACCTCCAGCCTCTCGAACTGTGAAAAAGCAAGTTTCTGTTGTTTTAAGTCATGAGTTTTGTGGCTATTTGTTGTTACAAGAGCCGCAGGAAACGAAGGCCTATTGTGAAAGATAGTTACCACAGAACTCATCAAGCACTTGGTTTAAAGTTTGGTGAAGATATTTGGGCTAGAACTGTTCAGGGAGAACTCCTGGAAGTAGAGGCCATGTTTGCTGACTCCTAGCCCAACCTTTTTGGGAGCATCTCCAAACTTTCAACTAGAATCTCCCCTTGATTAATTGCATCAAACCGTCTTTCCCCTCCAGCGAGCTTTTCCTGGTTTAGAGAACTTTTAATCTGGAGAGAGCTGTGCTTCTTTCTTGCTGTGTTTCAACAGAGAACTTCACACAGAGTATCTTGTTTAGATACTCGTATGACTTTTGAAAGAAAATGGATTTGGGGCACCTGGGTGGCTCAGTCAGTTGAGTGTCTGCCTTTAGCTCAGGTCATGATCTCAGGGTCCTGGGGTTGAGCCTCCCAGCAGGCTCTCCACTCAGTGGGGAGTCTGCTTCTCCCTCCCTCCCTGTGCTTGCTTGCTCTGTCTCTCACTTTCTCTCTCAAATAAATAAATTAAATCTTTATTAAAAAGGAAATGGACTTTTAATTGTCTAAAATGTAATCCTTTTATGTTAAAAATGTGCCTAATTACCTACTTTTCATGGTTTTTGAATGAAAAGGTATATATATATATATAAAAGTAAGACCCATTTAATTTTTTTTAACTTTATTGACTTCCTTATCAAGTTATTATCATTCTTCGGAGAGATAAAACACTAACTTTTTTCTGAAGGACATTGTTTTCTGATTTAAATCACTCTTTTAATTTAAGTGCATCAGAGATCCATGGAAAGGCAGCCTATTGCACAAGGAAGAAAAGAGAGTTTCTAGTGGAAAATTCTTTGAAACACAGGATATGCTGCTTACAGAATTACATTAGACAATACCTGTATTCTTTGATCTTTGGTTTCTTCATCTCTAGACCAGAGATAATTGTGTTTACCTGATCTTTTCCAAGAAGGCTTTGTGGGGGGGATGGGGGTAGGAGAGAGGAAATGATAATGGATCTGCCTGTACTTTTTTTTAAACTGAAGAAATCTATGTACATATGGAGGATGGTAACTGGAGTTATTAAGCCCATAGTTTTAAAGATATATCTTGCTTGTGCTAATCCCCCATGTGTCAAAACAGGAAACATGAAATTATAGTCATTTAAGAAGCATTTATAGATACTATGTTAGGATCCTAAAGAGAAACTTCTAGATCTTAGGGATGAATCTACATTGGATAGCATTAAAATAAAATAACCATTTTTCTCAACATCCTCTCCCCTTTCAAAAATTTAATATATTGATCTCTTACTCATTCTTCATGAGCTCATTCAACTGTTGCCTCTTTGGTGACAGCTTCCGCAATCCGCCAAGGTAGATTATGTTTTGGGGAGTTTTTGTTTGTTTGTTTGTTATTTGCTCCACATCCCACAGTGCTTATCCCATGTTCCTACAATAGCACTTGCAACTGCCCTGCAATGGGTCTGTTTTTCAAGGCAAACTTTCCTGCTAATTCTCTGACCCCCTGACTTAGCTTATTTAATTCAGCCTGTAGCATCCATCTACTAATCATGCAACCAGAATATTAAGGCATGACAAGCCATTTTCAGTAATGACATCTAGAGATATCCATAAAAGCCAAACTCTAACGTCATCTTTCCATTCATTTGCCCTGCTGAACAGCATTCAGAGATGACTCCTGACTCAATTAATTTCCTTAAATATCTCTTTACCTGATCTGCCTTGGCACCACTTTCCCCAGTTGGTCTTGTTTCTCTCCTTGACTATGGTTTGGATTCTACCCCTAAGTAGACTACTAGCTTAAAAGTAAATACTCATAGCAATCATACTTGGCTCCAGGATCCTCAAAAGAGGATATTTAAAGGAGTCCTCCATAGAAAACTCATACATTGCCCCAATTATAAAACTAGAGAGCCTGTGTATAATCTCCTCTCCCTATATCCTTAATCCCTTTGATCAACCTCTGATATATTCACTACATGATCACTGAACACATGATGAGATTAAACCTTAGAACACTAGAGTATTATCCTCTGCTAATCACATTAAAATATCTTTATTTACTCTAATGACCTCCTTTAACCTCATCTCAATAAAGATACAATGAGTATCAGCTGTATGCTAGACAATAGAGTAATAGTTCTTTTTGTTAAAGATTTTTATTTATTTATTTGAAAGAGAGAGAGCAAGAGAGAGCACAGTGGAGGTGGGGAGAGAGAGAAGCAGGCTCTCCACTGAGCAGTTTGCCTAATGAGAGGCTTGACTTCATGACCCGAGCTATAGACAAATGCTTAACTGACTGAGTCACCCAGGCACACCTAGAGCTGTAGTTCTAAACAACACATCCTGGAGATGCTTACAATATAGTCCTAGAGACAAAGGAGCAAACAGACAGCCACAGTACAGCCCACAGTGAAGGTGTTTTAATGGGGAAATCTCAGATGCTAAGGGCATAGAGGAAGACAATGTATATACAAGACAAGGAGGAGTACAAGGGTAGATTCTAAAAGGAAATGACTCATAAAGGAAGACTGAGACTTAGCCAGGTGAAGAGAGAGGGAGAGCAATCCTCAGTGCTGCTCTTTTTTTCTCTTTTTTTCCAATACTTTTCAGGTATATTGAACACCCTGCAGTGTTTTAAACTATTTCTGCATAATCTCCTCACTTTTCTCTATCTTCTTCTACCCTATGTGTCGTTTGTAAAATCTACTCTGTAATTAGTCAGATAGCCTAAGTAATATAGCAACTCTATCTCAACATTGCTGGTTATGAAATCAAGATTTTATCACTAGGTCTGTAACAAAAACTATGAGTTGCGTTAGAAACTGTTTAACATGAGATCTTTGGGCTTGTTCCTCCCACCATCAATCTTATTTAAAAGATACAATTGGGTGTTCATAAGAAAATTGGTAAGATTATACCATTTAGTGACTGCAGAAGCTCAGTTCCTCGGAACTTAAACCAGGGTGTCAACTAATGTGTGACATTATATTACATGTCTGCTCTTATCTAAATAAGGCTGGTCTTAAGGACCTCCACGGGCCAAAAAGTCAGACTAAGTTTACAACCCCCTCTTTGAGTTGAAGAAATGCAGAAACTCTCTTGCCCACTGAGAACATGTCCTGCCTTGGCAAATGACTATCACCAAAAACAAAAGGAAAGTGATTGAATTAGCACCAAGTTAATAAGGTGAAGTAAAGATAGTGAAACAGAACACTGAATCTGGAGGTACTGGTAGGGGGCATGGTGATGTTGGACCTTGAAATTGGTTGAGACTTTTCTCATCACATAGGTCTCGGTTTCCACAAGATAGTCATTTTCCACCTCTTCCTGAGCATAACTTTTGTCCTCACTTCTGACTCTTTAATCCTAAAGGCTAAACTAAAACCTATCAGCCTCTCTTTTTGTCCAGACTCCAGGGCAAGGCTTTCATTCTTTTGGGCCCATCTTGACCATTTAAAGTGCTTAGACTAGGAAACAAAAACAAAGCAGTCACAATTACTTATTTTATGGTATCTGAAGTCTTGTGCTAAACTCAACTCATTACGTATTGTTACTATTATCTCCATATCCTTGATTAGGAAACTAAAGTTCTAAACTTAAGGTATACTAACGGACATTACCTTAGCTTGGATTCAGAATCCATTTTCTCTGATTGCAAATGTCACACTCTATACTGGAAGAAGTCATTCTCTGTGACCTTATATATCTACGTAATGGAAACCAAATCCCTACCTTGCACTATTGTTACAAGAAATAGATTAAGGGCAGCCTGGGTGGCTCAGCGGTTTAGTGCTGCCTTCAGCCCAGGGCATGATCCTGGAGACCCTGGATCCAGTCCCAGTCCCACTTCAGGCTTCCTTCATGGAACCTGCTTCTCCCCTCCCTCTGCCTATGTCTCTGCCTCTCTCTCTCTCTGTCTCTCTCATGAATAAATAAGTAAAATCTTAAAAAAAAAAAAAGAATAGATTAACATGGTAAGCAAAACACACTAATGCTCAATAAATAGCATTTAAATTTTTTTCTTTACCAGACTCCTTGCTAACAAGTAATATATTTTGTCCTCTACTAGAGTGCCCACTATATGTCAAATCCTTAAGAAACATTATTGCTATAAAGAAGTAATTGATAAAATGAATAAATTAAAATAATAAATAGATGAATGGATTGAAATCTCTTGATAGTCTTTTTTCCCCCTTGAGTTCTTCTAGATGTGTAACACCTTCAGTCTTCCAGAGACCAGGCAATAGAAGATTTGAAAGGAAGGGTCTACCAGACATCCTTATGCTCCCTGGGTGAAGAATTATGTTTCTTAGTCTTTCAATCATTTGCCCTTTCTCATGATCTTAATTGATGCTGGCTCCCTGGATCCTTCCAGTAATAGAATAAAAGGTAAATAGTGTTGGAGAAGCCTATTTCTACCACTATAGATGTAAATTCATTCTTAAGGTAACTTATAATAATATCTTTCCATGAATTAATCATCAGGTATATATTGAGTCACTACTCATATGCCAGGGAGCTCTTTCAAATAAAAATATGAAAAAAAAAAACACAATTGGAATTGGAAAAAAGAAATTTCCAGCATTTTCATTATTGTAAAATTTTGTAGAAATTACAAATCTAAATGTGTATCAACAGACGGATACATTAAATCGTGGTACATTTATATCATCAATTACCATGCATCCATAAGTAGAATGATTGCGATATCTATATGCTGATATGGACAGCACTACAAAGCATAGTGCTAAATGAGAAAAAAGAGTATATTATGGATATGAACACAGGAAATTATTTTTAGAAAATATAGACCTATAATATGATTCTATTCCCATGTACAACTTCAAGGTCACAAATAATGTGCAAAATACAACCCCATTAATGTAAAACAAAGGTAAACACCATAGCATCCATACATATATGCATAAAAAGGAAAGTGATGGGATGCATACTAAGCTGTTGAAGGTGCTTCCCCCTGGAGGGAATTAGGAAATTTTAAGGAATTAGGTGACATTTTCATATCACGTGCTACATATTTATGATGTTTATGATTAAACAAACAAATAAAAGTGTTAGACCTTACTCCAAGATTTCACATTTCATAGGGATGATATGGTATGTGGGCATAAAATCACATTATAGGTCTATATTCCCTGTAGAAAAATCCCTTGTTCATATTCATAACACAGTCTTCTCATCTGCAATTTTTTGTGTGAAATAAAAACAGCTATGATAACAAGTAAATTAATTTGGTGCATCACCTGAATATCAAAGCAGGCCTTTAACTTGCTAATGGAAATGTCAAAAATGATCAAGTTCCTATTCTTTCATTTTACCTGTGTGAAAACCTAGGCACAGCGAAGGAATGTTACCTGATCAGATCACACAGCAAATTACTAGCAGAATCTAGGGAAATACGTGGATTGGAACCCACATTTGGATGGATTATTTGGGGGCTTCTTTTGATTCTAAAATCAAAGAGTAAATATAATTTGATGTACAACATATTAAGAGACTTGGTTATCTCAGTGGCTCCAGGATGTTTATTCCACAATACAACGTAGGCAGAAGTGATAGTTAACAATTAAAAAACACTAAGGTAGGATCATGTTTTGCTGCCACTGTTAGGCTGCTGAATATCAGTCCTCCCATTTCCCTTTGATCTCAGTCTTGCAATTTGAAAACCAGAAGAGTGATAAATGGCCATGAAATGCAGACAAAGATTCCTTTTGTTTGTCTCACAAAATAGGAAGATGGTCGAATTGATCAGTCATCAAGGGTATAATGATCTGAAATAAATACCAGCTCCTTTGATGTGGCTTAGGGTGCCAGCATTGCGGAAAAGGATCATTCTCTTGACTTTCACATAATTGAATGACTATGTTGGTTTGTGAATGGGCTTCCTTAATTGCGCACTGGTAATTTGGCATCCTGACATAAGTGTACGGGAACTGTGATCCCTCACCCTGCACAAGGGAGAGAAGATTGAACTGAGAGGGATGAATGAGGAGAGAGGCTTCCAAATTAGAAACAATTGGAGCAGAGAGCAGGTGACAGGAAAAGGTACAGGAATTACTCCACCTTCCCTCAAAGAAATGACACTGAGTCATCTGTGCGAGGCCATAGCCTCGATCTCTGACAGGTGTGTATTTGTTTTTAGAAACCATCAAGCAAAGACTATAGCCTCTGGGATGTTTCCATTCAGAAGAAGGATGTACTCTAAAAGGCTTAGCCATCTCGGTCTTGAGGAAGCCTTAACATGAAAACACAAAGCCCCATGAGCTGATAGGTGAAAGGCATCTGAAAAGGTCAGGAAATATGAGCGATGTTAAAGACTAATAGTTTGGAAGAGTATAGATGTTAGAGCCAGCAAATATTGTTTGGGGAACCTGCCATTTTTATGTACCTACTGTGCTACCCTGGACAAATTAGTTTACTTTCCATAATCCATTTTCTTCCTCCTTTTCAAAAAGATGACAATGGGATCACAATGGTCCTTTTGTGATGATTGAAAGAGTTTACGAAGGTGGGTACATTCCAGGAAAAAGGTCGAAGTGGTCATTGGGCCCTCCTCTTCCTTCCTGTCTTTTAGATTAGAATAAGATAAAGTTTATGGTGTCAACATTTTACCAAGTTTGAAAGGCCAATTGGTAGTCCCCACTTATTTATAAACACTTTTCTGGGGAATCTCTCCTTCTTCAACACACACACCCTAAGCATCATTTGTGACATGATATTTCTTGTAATTGTATATATAGAACCTCCATGACCATGATCATTTCAGTCTGTTATAGTTTTTACAAACAGTCTCAGACCCTACTCTCTAGTTTCATAATCTTCTCACTAGTATTTGAACATTTTCAAAGTTAGCTATCTTATCATTAATTCATGTATACACTGAGATTAAATTTTTCCAACCATCGCCAAATTTTTTTCCAGGATTATCATTAATTTATTTATACCTGTGTTCTTTGATTAATGAACTCCCGATGATTTTTCAAGTACTTCCTATGAGCCAAGGACTGGCCAAGGCACAGAATCAGGGATATCTCCTACCTTCATCAAGCTTGCTATCCAGAGGAAAATATAAATAAATACAAAAATGACCATGAAAGGAAAAAATATCTTAATATCTCTGTAATGAAGTCATAAAATACCAGGAGGACACTTGATGGGGAGAACTCCAGGGGTGTGCAGGGATTACTCCCTTGAGTAAAAGATGTGCAATATGTAACATCTGTGTGCATGTGTATGTGATGATGACAGTGAGGATGACGATGCTACCCCAGGGAGAAGGCTAAGCTTGTGCAAAGGTTCTTAAACTAGAGGTGAAATGGCAGAGTCACGTGAAGGGCGATCGGCATGCTGGAAAACAAATGGCTAAAGGGGTTATGGTAGGGGATTAGGTTGGAGGCACGAAACATATTAATCTCTCCAAGACTCAAGACTCAACCTCAGGTGACTTTGGCAGGGAGACCATTCATCCCCCCATCCCTTAAGCTCTGTTACCACGAATAACGTGCCTATAACTATCGTTTTGCTGACTCAGACAAAATTCTGCATTGCTTTTAGTTAAAATTGCAAATTCTACCCAAGAACACGGGCCCTTTCACACTCTTGCCTGTATCTTCCAGCAGGGGAAAAAAAAAAAAAAAAAAAAAAAAAAACTAAATAAATGTGTATTAGATGAAAGTATCAATTATGGCTAACTAACGTCTTTCCCTTCTTCCTTGATAGGTAACCACTGCCAGTGGTTCTCAAACCACAGGGTTCTTCACATTATGCCTTTAAAGTGCCTTAATATTCAGACAGGCAAGGCTTTTATTCTCAAATTAGGTATAAAAAGTCGAGGTTAGGCCTGACAATATGAATGTTTAACAAGGAGATTCTCTGTTGGCAAACTAAAATTTGAGAACTAGCGTACTGTGTGAATTAATACTCTTTCAATTTCTGAATGAGAATTTGTTGATTGAATTATTTTTTTCTAATAATAAGCCAATAGTTTTATCATTACCCCTGACTTGCCCAGTTCCTGGCTCATAGGAAGTAATTGAGAAATCATTTTAACCAAAGGTTAAACATTATTTTTATCTGCTCGTGTCATAAGAAGAAGACTCTTAAAATTGCACGTGTCCCGTAGGGATCCTGGACGCTGTCCCCTTGAGTGGTAGATACGGCCCATGTTGGGGATAGAGACTCTAAAGGAGGCTGGATCACACACCCATGAGACATGAGTTTTCTTTCATTACCTGAGCTTTCACCAGGTGGAAACAAGGGGAGCTGGCCAACAAGTACCTGGACTTCTGCGAGGACATACTGACTGGCTAGTATGTTGTGCTTCCTGGCCTAAATCCTTCTGAGCAGCCGGCAATAGATGTGCCTTGTGATCGCCTTGGAATTCTTAATATTTATTTGAAAGTAAGAAGACGAGTCCCTGGCGGGCATTGTCCCTGATACTCCTATGCATGCTTTCTCAAACTGCGTAATCCCATACCTTTCTCTCCTTGTTCCCAGGGTCTCTTCCTCGTAGGAAGAGTTCCCCACCCTTGTCCACCAGATAGGCTACAACCTCTCTTTCAAGGCTCAATTTAAACACTTCTTTAACTTTTTGTTCATTCTCAAGGAAGAAGAATGTGTCGCCTTCTCTGTGTTCACGTGGCACCACATCTACGTTCTTGTTTTAGCACTTACTGAGTTGCTGTCATCTTTGAGGTGTCTGTGTCTCCTCCTGGGGGCACAGTGTGTCTATGCATTTTGCATATCCACTGTCTTGCACAATTCTTGAAGCAGAAAAAAAAATGATCAACTTTTTATGAAACTCCACTAAATCGCAGGGCTATAGCTGGACGTCTCGGGATCAAGTATAAATTATACCACTTCTTCAAGATTTAGGCAATAGCTAAATTTTACCTTAAGGGCTGTTATTCCTAAAATTCTTTATGTACCTCACCCATGGGATTTGGTCTCTGTCTTTTAAGAATTCATATTGCTGTAATTGTTGTGTGGTTGTATTATCAGGACTATACTTAAAGAAATTATTGTATGCCTACCTTTGTCCCCTCAGAATATCACACTCTTGAGAGAAGCAGCAATATCTTACTACTTATGTGGTTTAAAATACAAAACTGAGGTGTGAATGTAAAGGAAACATGCAAGGAAAGTTTGTTAAAATACATTCAACTGCAGCTTTATACTTTAATGATTTACAATTGTTGTTGGATAGGAATCTGCTTATGTAGGTTGTTAAAATGCGTCTGGTTTTACTAATTTTAAAGAAATATATTTCACTTTGTTCTACAACCATTATTTCCATTTAAGCAGAAGTTTGTAGCTCCCAAACCACCTTCATATGCATTGTCATCTGATCCAGATACTAGTGTCTTATAAACATGGAGAAGGCATGGAATAAAGGGCAGAGTGATGATTTAGAGCCACACCAAGCCGTGTTCCACTCTGACTCCAGCCCTTGGACCAGCCATGTAAATTATTTCATGCAATTTCGTATATAAAATGAAGATATCGGAGTCTGCTGTTATTGATAATATTGTGAAGTTCTGTCAGTGATTACCTTCTTTTGGAAAGTAAGCAAAGAAAAAAATATTTCAGCCTCGTTATGGTTGCAATTACTTGGATGAAAGGGAAAAGCAATAATCAATTACCGTTGAGTATAAGAATATGAGTCCCTAGTGTTAAACAATGTCATTCTTCAGAGCAACATCAAGGGATTTTAATAAATAGGAATTAGATTTCTACTTCTGTTATGCACATTTTCAGAGATCCTAAGTAGACACAGTGACAACATCATTTTGTGAGTGAAGAATTTTGGAAGAGAGGGTAAAACGAAGGGTAGACTCATCCTGCCACTGAGCAGGACCAGAGCTGGCACTATAAGACCAGCCTGAGGAACTGGGAAGAACCATAAGTTCTCATGATACTTGACTCCCTGGTTTTCCTTTTAACTTTAGCTGGAAACGAGAGCTTAGTACTCACTATTTGCTACTCACTTCATTTACAAAACTAAATGTGCTTAGTAAATTAGAGTATCATGTCTACAGTCTAAGGAGGAGATTAGGTGGCCCAAGTTGTAGATGCTATTCCTATCTCCTATGTCCAATTCACCACAAACATGGGGATAAAACACACACGAAAAAACAAAACAAACCTTCTATTCTGATTTTAAAGAGTCTACTGTGAAAAACACATAATGATAAAGCACATCTAATTTGATCCCTGTGTGGATTGGCGGCAATACGAAATTGTAATGCCTGTGTCCCCTACCACCCCGCCCCTGAAGCATCAGGGATTTCATTTAAGCAGATAGATAGATAAGTAAGGAGGCAGGTAGCTGGCTAGCTGGAGAGGTAACTATCTAGCCAGACAGATAGATATAAAGATAAGGCCAGAGGTATTTAGTTTCCCTACATCATGGCCTCAAAGTTGTTCATGTAATAGTAATCCCTACACCCACTCACACACATGCACACCAGACTGCCTGAATTTCCCTGTTTTGTCTCTGTTACTACTGTGTCCCCACCCCCACCCCCCATATGCTTCCTATTTTAGTGGATGTGTCACTTCTCTGGGTCTGTTGATTTACTTATAAATTTGAATATAATTCCATATTTATTAGTCTTATAATAATTTAATAAATATGGAACAAGAAGGAGGCAGATAATTTCAGCAGGTTCCAGTTCACCAACTTGAAACAAGTATGCTATTTTCCATAATCAATATATTTTTGATTAATGAGTATAAAAAGTAACAGTCTCTACTTATCACCCCTTGCATATTTCTCTGTAGATATTGAAGATTTATTTATTTTCATTGTTCATTTTCCCATTTGTGGGTTTAATTATTTTCCTTTGAGGTCCCACAAAAAACGTGGGAGGTGCCTCTCCTGGTAGCCCTCCAGCCTTCCAGCTGAGAAGCACACAGGGCCCTTTGTAAATAATGAACTAATCAATTTTCACTTTACCGTTCTCATTTTAATTCATATAGCTAGGTTTTTCAGATCTGAGTGATTGTAAAAATTAAGATTTGATTAAATGTATTAAATAAATGAGTAAGATGTTTCTCCAGCTCTTTAGTGATTAAAATACGGGGAAAAAAAAAAAAGTATGTTTCTCAAAATGATACAGGAGCAAAGTTAATGAGTTTACGTGTATTACTATTGCTTGCATTAATTATAGCTATTCTCTTTCATTTTTAATTTCTTTTTTAAAAAATATTTTTTTTTTATTTATTCATGAGAGGCAGAGAGAGAGAGGCAGAGACACAGGCAGAGGGAGAAGCAGGCTCCTTGCAGGGAGCCCGATGTGGGGCTCTATCTAGGGACACCAGGATCACGCCGTGAACCAAAGGCAGATGCTCAACCACCGAGCACCTTCATTTTTAATCTCAAAGTACTTTCTATCAATGATAATTAATTGGAAAGACCACTCTGAGGCTTTCTGACACAGACCTGGAAAAAAGATCTGATTTTAGTTTTACCTCTTCATTGGAATACAAGCCAATAATTTACATGCCTCATGATATCTTGCAGCTTTGGAAAAGTACCTCCAGGTTTTACATCATCTTGTGTGCACACAGAGTATAATGAATTAGTCAATTCAAAAATATTTGAAACTAGTTTCAGAGGGAAAAAGGAAGAAATAGGAATAGAGGAAAAAACCCCACACCCCTTGACATACTTCTGAAATACTGACAGTAAAACAACCACCAATGTTACCTCATTTACAAAAGATGTCAGGTTTTCTGTGCCATTTCTCCAAGCCTAGTATTAAAACAAAACAAAACAAAACAAAACAAAACAAAAACAAAATGTTGCATAGAATTCTATAAAGGATGAAAGTTGGTGTATGTAACTATCTCTCATTACCAATGTGAGCATTTAGTCCAGTTCCAATTTTGCTATTGAAAGTTTTTAATAAAATGCCCCTTTGCTTTGTTCTACATAGACAAGGTTTTGAGTTGATTATTGCTTTTGTTTTGATTGATGTTTTTCTTTCCTCTTGGATAAATATCTGTGAATACAAATACTGAACAAAAGCAGTGCGTATTGAAAATATCTACAGATGCTGACAAGTTTTGGTCTAAAAATACTAGGCCAATTTTCATTTCCATTACATATTTATGAAACTATGCTGTACCCCACACTGTTTCCACTACTGAGTATTAATAATATTTCCTTTATTTATTTTTAAATAATATTTCCTTTAAATTTTTTTCAATTGTACCTATAGTTAATAATGACATAAATTAAAAAAAAATGTTAGGAAAGGTAGACTTCATGCTAACTGTGCTTACCACATTAAAATAAATTTTAAAACAAACAAACATACAAACAACACAGCTGTTGATATATTATGCATTTCTTTGATTACTATTGAAGTTCAACCTCTCCAGTGCTTATGGTTTTTTAATATATCCTTGTCACTCTGTAGACTGTTTATATGATGTTTTCTGTTTTTATTGGTATGTTGCTTATTTTTCTTTTGATTTTTTATTTGTCCCTTAAAATTATAGTAAGTAGTCAACCAATGTTATACAAGTTTATAGTGCTCCCAAGGAGGGGAATCTCTTATATACTAACACATGCTAGCCAGTGTCAACTCCTCCCTATTTCTTATACGATAAAGTCTCATCCATTTTTTTAAGATGTATTTATTTATTTGAGAGAGAGAGTCTGCACATGCTTGTGCACATATGTGTGAGGAGGGGCAGAAGGAGGAGGAGAGAGAGAATCCTCAAGCAGCTGAGCATGGAGCGTGGCATGGGGCTTGATCCCAGGACCCTGAGATCATGACCTGAGCTGAAACCAAGAGTCAGATACTTAACAGACTGAGCCACACAGATGCCCCAAAGTCTCATCTTTTTAATCTTCCATTTTTTAAAAACAATTTTATATATTTATTCATGAGAGACATGGAAAGAGGAAGAGACACAGGCAGAGGGAGAGGCAGGCTCCCCCCTCAATCCCATGGGACTCGATCCCATGACCCCAGGGTCACGATCTGAGCCAAAGGCAGACACTCAAGCACTGAGTCACCTAAGTGCCCCTTAATCTTCTATTTAAGTGTTTCTGTGATCTTTTCTATTTTACTATTTCAAGTTTTAGCTTTCTCTTTTGTTAATATCCTTACTGAATCTTGTGATGTTTCTGAACTTGCTCTTTTTTTTTTTTTTTTAAGGTTTTATCTATTTATGCATGAGAAACACAGAGGCAGAGCCAGGGGCAGAGGGAGAAGCAGGTTCCATGCAGGGAGCCCGACGTGCGACCTGATCCCAGGACCCGGGGGTCACACTCTGAGCCAAAGGCGGACGCTTAACCACAAAGCCACCCAGGTGCCCCTAAACTTGCTTTTAAATTCTACCTGGCATAAACCTAGGATAACATTGGTTTGCAAGAAATCTTTGTTGAATGAATCAACTCAAATTGGCCGTCGTCTACTCAAGAGTCAGCCAACATTCTCTCACAGGTAGTACCCAGTTCCTAGTTTGCACACTTCTGACATATTTCTCTATCGATGTTTCAAGAAATTTTAACAGAGTGCCTGGAAGAAATCAGTTGTTCTAATATAGATTATTCTGAGCTGCTCCAGAATAAAAGAACTGTCATGTCATAAATGTGCTTCTCAGAGCAGGAAAAGTTGAAAGCAGTCCTCATCAGATCATAATAACGAACGATGGTTTTTCATTCTCAGATCCCTAAAGAATAATCTGTATGGAGTGTTTAGCATAGGACATGGCAAATTTGCAGTCTCACAAAAAATATTAAAGGACATCATTTTTATTTGTTGAGAATCATAGTTTTTGCTACTTTAGATTATTTTTGCATATATGTCCACTCTCTCTGCCCCTAATTAATCACATGTGGATAAACTGACTTTCCCTATCAAATGATGTGGCCTTGATTGTGTGACTAGTTTGACCAAAGGGTGTTGGCAAAAGTGATGCAAGTAGAAGCCTCCTATGTGTTTGACCAGAGTTTGACTTGGCTTTTGCACATCAGTGACCCTCCATGAGCAAAGTACGCCATAGGCATCGGCTGGCCCTGGATTCTGGGCCCCAGAACAAAAGCTCATAGAGCATATCTGAACCTAATCCAGAGCCTAAAGCCATGCTTAACTGCATCTTCATGCTGAAGTGGCTGAGATGCAGATAAGCTCAGCCAAATCACAGCTGACCTGTAACGCCTTGAGTGTAAGAACAAATGCAGATTGTCATAAGCCACTGAGTTTTGGGATCATCTGTTATATCAAGAGTACAATAGCTAAAAGGTGTATTACTGGTGCTCAGCAGCACCCATAATAATAGTAATAGATTGCCAAGTGACTCCTATAGGTTTTCTCATGTAATTTTCCCATAATTATAGAACGTTTTATCATCCTCAGACACAGAGTTTAAAAAAACATGCTAAAAAAAAAAAGTGATGCACTAAAGATTGGAACCCAGGCTTTCTGAACCCATGTTCTCTATGACCATATCACATAGCCCCTTAAATATCCAAAATGTGACTTCCCAAGGAGATAACACAAGGTGTGTGTGTGTTTTTTGACTTTATTTTTATTTATGAGAGAGAGAGAGAGAGAGAGAGAGAGAGAGAGAGAGACTGACCATGAGTGAGCAGAGGGAGGTGCAGAGGGGAAGGGAGAGAAAATCTGAAGCAGACTCTGTGCTCAGAGCAGAGCTGACTCAGAGCTCGATGTCACGATGGCGAGATCACGAACTGAACCAAAACCAAGAGTAAGAGGCTTAACCAACTGAGCACTCAGGCCCCTCAACACGAGGTGTTTTAAGGGTTTTGCAAGCATTTCTGATATTTTGTCAATATCGGGAATCTGACTCAATCTGACATTAAGAATATGGGGTAAAGAAGTAACTCCCAATCTCAGCCACTCATATCACCTGAGAGAGGTAGTGGGGGAAGGGGAGTAAAGATATTTGGGGTCCAACATAGACATTCTGAAGTAAAAGCCCCATGGGCAGAGACCATGGATATTTATATGGGATATACTCCTTAGGTAATCTGGAAGGAGTTAGGTTTGCATCTCACCAAGGGACCCTTAGGCTAGGAATGACAATTTTTATTAAGAAAATAATTCTATTTATATTTTCTTTCCTAAATGACAAAGTTATTTGAATCTCCATTTTTCCCTGGAAAGAATGTCATACCTAGTATACTTAGCTAACTTGATCCATCAAGAAAAACTCCATGTTCCCCATCTTGTCCTTCTTAGCCGTATGACATCATGAAAAGATCATGACATGAGGACTCAAAAGCTGGTTTCCAACCCAGACTCTGCTTTACTAGGTGTGTGATTTTAAACATGCAAGATAAATTCACTTTCCTTATTTAAAACAAACAAAACCCAGCATAATAATCCTTCCTGAGTAAGGTTTTTGAGAGATTCACTGAGCTAACATGTTCTAGAACATCCTGTCCAATGACACAATGTGTAGTGAGTGCTCAGTACACATCCAGGGCTGTGTTCCCTTCTTTTGTGCATCAAGCTGTATGGAAGGTTTGTGGCAGCAAGAAAACAAAGAATTCTGTTTTAAATGCTCATTTTTTGAGAGTTCTCTGAGCAGCAGATGCTACATGAGTGCTTTCCCTTCAACATCACAATCTGAGGCAGTCTCTGCAAATATGGGATTAAGCCTCAGGATAGCACTGCCTTCACGCCTTTGATTAGAAAGAGGAACCACTCACCTGAGTGTCTGATCCCAAAGCCTTGACAGGCTCCCAAATTTACAAATCATGAAATTATCTCCAGGTAGTAAATCTAATCTGGAATCCCCCTTCTTTTTTCTACCTTCACTTAGAAATGTGATAATGGAAGATGACCATATCCACTCATTTATATATTGGGTATGCCTGCCGACCTGCCTATGTTTAATTTTTAGAGGAATATTTTTTGATATTTAAAAGGTTTTCTTTTGGTTTGTTTTTGTTTTGGTAAATTCAAAAGATAAGCATATTGAACATTAAGCAAGAAAAAAACCCCACAATTATTTGTGTATAAAACCTTTGTCTCTCTCATTTCAAACTATCTGCCTTGTTTCCCAGATAGGCAAAGCAATTTGTCAGCTCTAAATTCTTACTGGGAAATTGAACTTTAAAACTGTTCACTGATATGCCCAAGGAGCTATAAGGAACATGGGTAAGAATGGCACAGGGTTCATTCCCTTGAAACTTGCCAAGCCACTTGGTTACACCACACACAAAAATAAACTCAAATGGATTAAAGTCATAAATGTGAGACCTAAAACCATAAAAATCTTAGAAAAGAACATAGATAGTAATTTCTTTGACATTAGCCATAGATGTATTTTTCCAGATATGTCTCCTCTAGGAAAGGGGGAAAAAAAAACAAAACACAGAACAAAATTAAAGCTGCTGGGACTATATCAGATAAAAAGCTTTTGCACAGGGAAGGAAGCCATCAACAAAACAAAAAGGCAACCTACTACATGGAAGAAGATATTTGCAAATGGTTTATGTAATAAAAGGTTAATATCCAAAATATATAAAGTCATACGACTTAAGAACAAAGGGGAAAAATAATCTGATTCAAAAATAGGCAGAGGACTTTAATAGACTTTTTTTTTTCCCAAAGAAGACAGACAGATACCTAACAGACACATGAAGATGCTCGTCACTAATCATCAGGAAATGCAAATCAAACCCACTGTAGGATATCACCTTATACTTGACAGAATGGCCAGAGTCAAAACAAGAAGAAATAACAAGGGAATCCCTTGGGGGCTCAGCGGTTTAGCACCTGCCTTTGGCCCAGGACGTGATCCTGGAGCCCCGGGATCGAGTCCCACATCGGGCTCCCTACATGGAGCCTGCTTCTCCCCTCTGCCTGGGTCTCTGCCTCTCTCTCTCTCTCTCTCTCTCTCTCATGAATAAATGAATAAAATCTTAAAAAAAAAAGAAGAAGAAATAACAAGTGTTGGGGAGGACACAGGAAAATAGGAACCCTCATGCACTGCTGGTGGGCGTGCAAAGTGGTGCAACCACTGTGGAAAACAGTACGAGATTCCTCAAAAAAAAAAAAATTAAAAACAGAATTACTATAGGATCCAGTAACTCTACTACTGTTTACCTCATAAAATAAAAACACTAACTTGCAAAGATCTATGCAGCTCTGTGTTTATTGCACATTATTTACAACAGCCACAGCATGGAAGCAACCTACATTTATCCTGATGAGCACTGAGCAATGTAGAGAATTGTGGAATGTTGTGTACCTGGAACTATAAAACTATGCTAATTTTACTGCTTGCTGATTTTTTTGAGAGCGGAAATTATGTCTTTTTTGGAAATTAGAATGAATATCAAGGTGCAGAACTTCAGAATCTGATTTCTTTTCTAAGTTATCACCACTCAGTTCATAGGACACTATTCAGTTACATTATTCTCTAGTAGATGAGCATCCAAGCAACAACAAACAAACAAAGCCCTTCTCTGATTTCAGTGTGTTAGCAATTTTTCAAAGCCCTTTGAACTATAGCCTCATCACCGTTTTGTTATGAGGTATCTCATGATACCGTACACAGGAGCCCACCAATGCCTGTGAATGGACACAGGGCTGAGAGTTGCCCAGTTCTTATTTCTTCTGTTTTCTTTCTTTTCCTTTTCCTTTTTTTTTTTTTTTACATTTTTGTTTTCCCTTCCTCCTCCTACTCCTTTTCTCCTCCTCGTCGTCCTCGTCGTCCTCGACCTCCTCGTCCTCCTCCTCCTTCTTCTCCTTCTCCTCCTTCTTCTCTTTCTCCTTCTCCTTCTTCTTCTTCTTCTTTCCTTCTTCTTCTTCTTCTTTTCTTCTTCTTCTTCTTCTTCTTCTTTCTTTTCTTCTTCTTCTTCCTCTTCCTTCTCTTCTTATTCTCTGTCTTCTTTTTCCTCTTTCCCTTCCCCTCCCTTCCCTTCCCTTCTTTTTCTCTTCCCTTCCCTCTCATCTCTGTCTTTCTTTTTTCTTTTGAGTGACTGTAGGCCTCTCTAGGTCCCTGCACACTCTAGAGGGCCAGGACAGGTCATCAGCTCTGGGCCCTCAGACCAACAGTCTTATCCCTCTCCTCTACTGACAGGCAAAAGCTATGGCTGAGGAAATCAAAGCAATGTCCACACAGACAAAAAGGAAAACAGGTCCCCAGCCTGCCACCCACCCCAACAAAGTATTGCTACTTCTCAATGATGTATCCAGGGACAAACCCTTTGGAAGCGGGAAGAAGAGAGATCATGCCCTGTAACCAGTAAAAAGAAATGAGTAAGAAGTCAAGGCTGATTGCCAGGAAGGGAAATTTTTAATGAACAAAGTGCCAGAAGGAAAATAACAAATCAGAGAACTAGGTGTTAAACTGAGTTTAGATAGGTTAAAGATCATGCCAAGGCCCCAAGGTCCGTAAGTGGCAGAGTTTGAAGCCATATTCTTAACTACTATGATCAGATGTGCTAGACAGTTTTGTGATATTTAGATACCAAGCTGTATGGGTAGGATGCCTGCATGGAGGTGCAAATACATTTTTATTTCTAAATCTGTAATGTACATAACATCAATAGTCATAACAGAGGGCATTTATGGGAGGAAGTACATGAAAAACACTGTCTTCTCCATAAAAAAAATCATTTAGAAAAAAATTATATAAAATGTTGCAGTGAAGTTTGCACACATTTTTATGTTTGGCATCTAAACATCCTTACTTTAGAGCAAATTGGTAACCTTAAATAGATGACGCAAGCAAGGAAGAGCTCTTTTCCTGTAAGACTGTGAACAGTATGGCTGTCCTATATTGATTTTAGTAAAAGGGAAAGAAAGGCTGCTTTCAGCAAGGACTTGGCTTTGGCTGTGGCCATAATATTCTGGGAAGCATCTAATTCTTAGAGTTGTGTGTGTGTGTGTGTGTGTGTGTGTGTGTGTCTCCCTATCTTGGTCCTGTTGATTCCTTTTCATTTCCAAAAATTACTCACTGCTACCATTACTGGGAACTGGTTCCTTTACAAGAAAGAAGAAAGAAGAAAGAAAGAAAAGAAGAAAGAAGATAGAAGAAAAGAAAGAAAGAAAGAAAGAAAGAAAGAAAGAAGAAAGAAAGAAAGAAAGAAAGAAAGAAAGAAAGAAAGAAAGAAAGAAAGAAAGAAAGAAAGAAGGAGACAAAGAAAGACAAAGAAAGAAAAGAAAAGAAAGAAAGGCTAATTTGGTGATTTCTGAAATCACAAGCTTAGTGTACACTAGGCTCTATTCTTGACAAAGAGACCCAGAGCTTTATGAAAAAAAAAAAAAAAAAGAAAGAAAACACCCTTAACTTGCCTATAGAATGATTTTTGTTTTGACACGCCATGACTTCAGCTCTGGCTTCAAAATATTTCCATTCCTTCATATAATCACATTCAATAATCATTTTTAAAAAATGTTTTCTTTGCATGCCTGCTGTTTTGTGTCCTTCATTCTTGTCTGCACGTAATTTGAGGGCAAACTACAGTCAGGAATATAGAAAGAATCCTCCTCCAGCCGTTGCATTAATTGATGTCTGGGAGTAAGGTAATGCTATCTAATGAGTCTGAATCAAGTGATCAGTGTAAAAATACAGATTTTCAAATACATTTTATCTAACCATTTGAGCTGCTTGAAAATTGGCATAATTACACACTCTGAGACTCTAAGATATGGTAATTCTTGATTCAGATATTTCATTTCACAGGAGAGGGAATGAGAAGGCAAGGTTTGATGTGAGTGACTTCAGTACCCATTGACTAGAACAGAGCACACTTTTCAAACACACATGAAAGAAATGTAAATTATTAAATTACCTGAAGTGATTCTGAACAACTAGACCCACCTTAACATTCTCATACTACAAATAAAGCCTTCATTTTTTTTTCAGGAAAAGAATCTCATAATCAAAAGACTATGAATATTCAGAACAAAAATGAGATCAGAAAATTTATGGTGCTTATACAAGGAGAGGGAAGAAATTAGATTTTTAATTCACGTCATACCCATTTCGCATTCCATGGTTGGGTACTTTGTCCTCAAAACAGAGGATTCATTATGAAGTGAGAGCAATTTTAAAAATACATTTTACTGAATTACAGCAAGAAAAACACCATAAAATGGCAGGGAGTTAAAAACTGAAGTAGTGTGTGTGTGTGTGTGTGTGTGTGTGTGTGTGAACACATACACGCACCTGTTCACCCGTTCTGCATGTCTGGTGCAAGCGCAGGCATAGAGGAGAGGCACCGTCAATGTGTGAATCCTGTTTCCGGATAGCAAACCCAGTTGTATGTGACTTTATGACTTCAGTGAGGACAAATCATCTCTCAAAATGGGACATTATTGTCGGCCTACTATGTCCAGCCGCTGCCTATGCCATGGTTCTGCCCGGAGGACTTAGCAAGTAGAAGATACACACATGTAAAAAGGTCAACTCACTATATTGTGAAAAATGCCATGATCCAGACCGCTATACCCGGGGAGTCTACATTAGTCCAGGGTCCCCACTTTCCAATATGCTTCCATTTTATCATTTTCTAATCTGTCTTCCATTTGTCCCATCAGATTAATTATTTTTCTACGATGTGAAAAGCTGAGCATATCTCCTCCCCAACATTTCTTTTGGCAAAACAAATCTGGTTATGGAATTTTTTGAAACTATGCAGACATTGCTGATAGGTCACCAAAAAAACAAAAAAACAAAAAAACAAAAAAAAAAGAAACAAAAACAAACTGCAGTTTCTGAGAAAAATAACTTTTCTTCTCGATTTTCCATATTAAAAAATGGTTTTATATAAAGTACTTGATACAGAGATATATAAATCAAGCCATTGATTTTTAGCCTCACAAACAACAATATTTATGAGATAACATGAAGAGGAAGAAAGCTGACTGCTCATGGAAAAAAATACCATAAAGTCACAGAAAATGACTATGAGAGAGAACTCTTTTTTCATATCTTAGCACCTCCCCCAGAAGAGAGTATTTTATATACATTTTATGTTATACAATATATTTTATATATTAAACATATAAAATTTATAAGTATATACTAAACATATATTAATTTATATCAAAAATATGTATAAACACCCTATATATGTACTTTGTGTATGTACTTAAAACACCGGCAACATCATTTTAGAGATCTAAATAAAGAAAAAATGCATTAAATTTTCAAAATAAGGCAGTTTTTACTCAATATTACATCAACAGATATAAATTGCAAGAAATGCATAGTATTTCAGAACAGGAAAACTGGAGCTCAGAAAAAAAGAACACAAAGAGAAAGAAAAGTGGCATTGTTGAAAGAATTTCAAAACATGTCTAGAGATTCTAAATCCAACTACATCCCAGCTGGTTTGCTCATCATGTGCTAATGCTTCCTAATAGGGTCTTAACTCTAACAGTAGTAAGAATATGAGTGGCTCCTATTCCATTTATCATTAAACACATACAGGGAAGTGAAGATGGGCTCTTTACATGGCTCACCATTATTTTTTTTTCGCTTTTCTCCATTATGTTGCTATATTTTTCTATTCTATATTTTTATTTGGAACACACTTTTGGTGCTTGATTTCGTGTGTCAACTATGATGTTAATTTTATGTGGGCTAAGGGAAGTCCAGATAGCTGGTAAAACATATTTCTGAGTGTGTCTGTGAGGGTATCCCCAGAAAAGACTGGCACTGAATCAGTAGACTGTGTAAAAAGGATTGCCCTCACCAGAGCAGGTGGGAAACATCTATCCATTGAAAGCCTGAGTAGAACAAAAAGGTGAAGGAAAGGCAAATTCACTCTCTCTGTTTGAGCTGAGACATCCATCTTCTTCTGCCCTCAGACATCAGTGCTCCTGGTTCCTGGGCTTTAGGGCGTGGAGCAGGATTTACATCCTTGGCCTCCAGAATCTCAAGGTTTTGGTCTCAAAGTGAATTATACTACCAGCTTTTCTGGGTCTCCTATTTGCTGATAGTGATTGTTGGGGCTTCTCAGCCTCCGTAATCATGTGAGCCAGTTCCTATAATAAATCTCTCTCTCTCTCACACACACACACACACACACATAGATAAATAGATAGATAGATAGATAGATAGATAGATAGATAGATAGATAGATGATAGATAGATGATAACCACCTGAGGCATATTTTCCTTCATTCTCTCACTTCCTGATTCAATATTTATGGATCTACTGTACTTATATCTGCTGGCTGGGTGTCCAAATCATTGCAGGTTTTCCCATCACTTTTTGGATGCATTTAATTCAAATCAACAGAGAAAAGTTGCTGCATGTCCCAGAAATTACCAAGGAAGAGTTTTCATATCTGCTTTATTAACAACACGTAAAAGGAAAAAGGCTTATTTTAAGGTCTGTCACAAAACTTCGAATGTAGCAATAAGAGGATAAAGGCAGTGCCCTTTCCTTTCTTTGACTTTCACCAATTTATAAGCCATTCAAGGTTCCGGTCATCCGTTCTGACCTGTCTGCCTCTGATTCACATGATGTCAGAGAAGAGGAAAAGAATTCACAAACAATCCATTACCTTTTTCCCCTTCTCTTATTTTCTCTAGCAAATATGTATAGTGCAAATTCATGTCAAAAGCCATTTCCACTATAATTTAGACTATAAATCCTCAAGGCATAAAAGTGTAGTCATTAGTTCATGCTAAGCCACAGAGAAATTGAAGGACGAGAGAATTGCCTCGTGAGGAAAAGTAAAAATGAGAGGGAGAGGTAAATAGATTGCAATTATTTTGCAAGGATCAAAACCTATTCAAGGCCATTTAAGATTCATCTTCTAGTCTGGGAAGGTTACAGCATAGACAAGATTGAACAGGGATCTGTTTAATTCAACGTATCCACAATTTTTGAAAAAAGGATATTTTCTTAAACTTGAGCAACTTTGCTTACACTTAAGGAATAATATTCTGAGAAGTTTTATAATTTGAAATGAATATTCAAGAAGGTTATGGGATGCATTGCTGAAGGGTCATCATGTTATAAAGTCTTCCACCATTTTGAGTGCCATTACACTAAATGTTTTGACTATCCCTTCTCCAAATATATATTTACTGAGAATCTACTATATGCTAGTGTGTCACACATAGACAAATATCTATTTGTCATTTCGAAATCCATTTGATTACTCAATCACTCGAACATACTAAATAAACTCCTTTCTGTCATGTGGTGTGTATCTAAAAAAAAAATTTAACCAGGTATAGGATACATAAAGAGTGGTGTAAAAAAACAAGTTTTACATTTGATAAATTCAGGGATTTCTGGGGCAAATAAAAATTGTTTCAATACAGAGTAACATGGGATAAAATAGGGGGATAGGCACCAACAATAACTGTTAGAAGGATCAGAAAATATCACAAGAACAATAGTATGTGGGTTAGATGGATAAGTAAAAATGTGTTTAGTGGATACAGAAATTCATGTGTATATGATTTTGTGTATTTAAGGATACACAATGAGTTCCATGAAACCTGTGCTAGGATTCTCAGTAAGGGAAGATTGTGTACCCATTGAACATCTGCCAATGCCGGGGGCCATTTTTAATTATTATCACTTGTTGGACAGTGCTTTAGGAATCTGGCGAGTAGAGGTCAGGTCTGCTGCTAACCACTGTATAATGCACAGACAAGTTACTCGTCAAATATTAAAAGTTATTCAACCTAAAATGGAAGTAATGATTTAAAGGAAGTGGGTAAAGGATCAAGAGGGATCAGAAATGAAGTCAATGATCTAAATATGGCATTTTGATGTTTTATTATGGGTAACGAGAGGACATATAGTTTTCATAGGATAATTACATTTTAATATTTGCTAAAAAAAGCTATAAAAGTCAAGGTGTGGAAGATAAATTTGTTGGCACTGAAATTGAATGTTGTGATATCAAGAGTAGATTATTGCAGTAACTCCTGTGTTCATTCTGGTGAGTAATAATAAGAGCATGAAACAAGACCACGGAGATAGAGCAAGTTACAGCATAGAAAATCAAAAGGAAGTACATACAATAGCGTGTAGTGGGGAAAAAAAAAAAAGTTTGAGAGAGCTCACTAGTTCACTCCATGCAACCTTTATGAAAAGATTTACATTTGAGGCAAGATGTAAAGAAATACATATGCTTAGAGGAGTAACAGCAACTCAGCTTGAATTCTCCTATCTGCTGGTTTTTCCCCCCTTCTTATTCTTTTAAATAGTTTACATTTTGAAAAATCTAGATCCCTGGCAATTTGTTGAACCATATCATCACTGATAGTACTCGAATTTAATAATATCTTTTCACATTATTGACTCCAAATTGGCCTTGTTAGCATGATGTTATTGAGGAAATTCTCCCACAAATCAATGCCTACTGTTCAGAATGTAATATATTCTAGTGGATACTTACATCTTACAGAGACAAAAATATGTGCATAGGCTTCTCCAGGCAATTTTTAGTATTTTGTGTTTTTAAAAATTTCTTTTAGTATGAAAATTTTGAAACCCTCCCTGACTCTTTCATGTGCTTAAGCAAAGTAAGTGTCTGTGATTCCTTTGGAAGCTGCTTTACAGATGGACAGGGCCTCTGTTTTTTTTTTTTTTTTTTTTTTGCATTAAATAGAACCAAATGCCGTGTTACATTTGTACAGCGATGAACATTTATGCAAATCCAAAGAGTAGGCAGGTGCAAGAGCAAATTTCTTAATGCCATTTGCTCTGAAAATTATATAAAGCTTCTAAATCTATGCTTTTTATAGTAGCTAAAGGAGTTTTGTTTGGTATTTTTAAACAATAACACCTGCTCTGGGCAGAAAAGTGAGTTCCCATACAGCAGGAAGTAGGCTGCTTTTGGTGGGGAGAGAGTTCCAGAGCTTGTCTCCAATAAGTAATGAGATAATAAAATAAAATTTATTTTGAAAGGGCTGGAGTGGGTGGTGGAGGGAGAAGTGGGGGGGTGGGGGGGAGAGATTTCGCCTTTTGCACTGACAGATGCAGACAAATGGCAGAGATTCAGCCCAGCCAAGGAGATGGCGTAAGTCCACAGGACTCCATCTGGGGCCTGTTTCTTTGGCCTCTGAAAACCTGGCAGGTCTAAATTTCCCTTTCTCTTTCCACAGTAGCTTAAAATGAGAGGACCTTTGTGTCAAAGTCTCCGAGTGACTGTCAGAAGCTAGGGACTGCCATTTCTCTCGTGCTTGATGAATGTGCCTCTATTATTTTCCACCCAATGCCATAGAACCAATAGTGATTAATTAAGGTCAATGATGTGTTCATTCAAATCCCTTTTACCAAAGCTGAAATCTGCCTGATGATAGATGTTGATAATGTCCTTATTTCCAAAAAGATGTAGAGTATCTGTTTTTCTTCTTTTGGCATAATTTTAATACACGATTTGTTAAGATATTTACCTGCCCTTGAGGATGCTAGTAATTCACTGATATGTACATCATTCTCTTAAAGAGGTCTTACCTCGTGTTGGCAAAAAACAGTGGTGCTAAAGACGGAGAAACTCCTCTTTCATCCTAGCTGTGCCATTAGCTTCCTTCACTCACCCAGTCACTTAATACAGTTTCATTGATTTCCCCGCGTATAATGATCTTACGGCTATGACAGCATCACCCCATTCATCTCAAGGTTTGTCGGTGGTTGCAACTTTCTGGACTGATGTCCCATTCTCATTGACACCTCCCTGTACATCCCGCAGGACACTGGATGCATAATCTTTAGAGGGAGGCAGGTTAACTACTCTTTCGCAAAGGATAAGCAAGGAAGAAAGAGGGCATTAACCAAAGGAAGAGCAAGGAATAAGAAACTGACTCCATGTCCAGCACCCCCCCACCCCAGTGTTAGAAATTCTGAAATGAGTACGTTTAACCTCAAATCTTAGGAAGCTGAAATCTTCCTCAGATACGAATATAGAAATAGCAATAATAAAATAGAATATACCCGTTTATGATATCTAACGATGGAACAGGCATTCTTGTCTGGTGGTTCTGTAGTGACAGCATAATTTACTGACTCTGTGGCCTTAAGCAAGATACCTGTGCCCCCGAGGCATTATTGTCTCTTCCATTTGCCTCCAGATCTACCCATGCCTTAATCTCAGCCTTGATATATCTGCTTTTCCAGATGCTTCCATGCAGTGTACATTTAAACCAACTATTTCTCTCAACTAACAACCCCAACCCTTTTGAATGCGGTCTTCTCTGGAGGCTTTTCTTCTGTATTCTTTCATTACCTTTGTTCCGTTGGAGTCCAGGGCGGCATCATCACTGTTCCATAGTGCAGCAAGGAATATCTCTGGCATTTTCTGTATATTTTATCTATATATTTTAAAATACATCCTTTAATAAGCCCTCCTAAAATTATAATAGCTTCAATATGTCAATTGTTTTCTACTGGTATCCTAATTAATGCACAGTTGAAGCTGAGTGATATAAAGTTGTCTACGGAAGAAGGATGGCCCAAAAGGTAGCATTTCAGTCATAAGTATATAGGAAAAGAAAGCACTGGAGGGGAATAACTAGTAATTTGACACCTTAATCAGATTCCTAGGATAAGAAGCTCAGAGCTGGAGACTTACACACACACTAAGAGCATCCTCAAGATCAACACCTGTAGTGGAATGAAGGTAGTGGGGTTGTTCAGAAGGAGGCATCTAATTGTGACTAATTGCAGTTAAAGAATCAGATGTTACCTCGGGAGCTCTGGTGATGGGTTGGCCCTTCAGAATTGTTTTGTCTTAAGGTAAAGCATCTAGACCCTGACAATGATCATCAGAGGATGCAGGTATGGGTAGGAGGCGGCATCCGCTTGGGGAGGTGGCTCTGTTTGGCTAAGGAAAATTCTCCGCATTGCCCACTGCCATTGAGGAAAGAGTGCCTTGGTGCAAAATAGATCCGAAGGCTGGCAAAACACAATATCCTTTGGTATGGAAGGATATTTTAAGTCCTGTTTTGGGGAGTATCAAAGGAAAAGGAGGAGACATTTACAAGTGTCTTATCGTGAAAGTCTTGCTAGAAGAGATAATTAATTTTAATTAGTAGTAAGTTATTTACCTTTGGGGGGAGTCACATGACCATGAACACCAAGAGTTGGATATCTATCTGAGATTTTTAGAATTTTAACTTATT
Organism: Canis aureus; assembly: GCF_053574225.1. Taxonomy (NCBI): domain Eukaryota; kingdom Metazoa; phylum Chordata; class Mammalia; order Carnivora; family Canidae; genus Canis; species Canis aureus. The sequence continues at coordinate 3,789,839 of NC_135613.1, forward strand.
TGCATGTACGTAGCTGCTACTCTCATATGTCAAGATGAAAATAATTACAAAGTCAAATATGTTCATAACCACCAGTCTGCTTAAATGAGCCCTTTATTACCTCCCCATTTAAAAGCAAACAGGAGGTAAGTGACTTTTATTAAACACCTACACAGGCCAGTCACTGTGGCATTTTCCAACCTGCTTAAATATGTTGGCCTCTATACTGGAGTGTCTTTGTCTTGTTTGTATTATCATTTTACATGCACATTTTTCAATCCACTCTGCTTTCAAGGTAAAACCAATTATTTTTTTTAAGGAAAGACAGACATGGATTAGGATTCTTATATTACTATTTAGTTGTTATGGAACCCCTGAGTGATTCATTAATTAACTCAACTTGTTTCCTCATGCAAAATAAATTCTCCTAAGTTCTATAATGTACATAAATGTCCTGCCGAGTGCATGAAAGATAAAAGGTACTCAGTATTGTATGTTACCTCTCCCTCTCTTGATATGTGCTTTCTTCGTTCAGTTACTTTTATGCTTCCCTCTTCTCTGGCTTTCTCCTTTCTTCTCTGGTGTGCTCCTTGAGAACAGAATATATGCATAGCACATCTTATTTTTATAGAGGCTAAAATAATGTCTCATCTTTAACAGTGTTTCTCTAAGTGCAGTCTTTGTGCCATCAACAACAGAGTCACAGTGTCTCTAGCTCAACCTACCTGATTCAGAATATCAGAGGTTATACCTATGGATTTTATCAGCATTCCAAAGTTAGTCTAAAAACTATAAAATACTGATGAAATAAATTGAAGATGACACAAGAAATGGAAGACATTCCATGCCCATAGATTGGAAGAACAAATATTGTTAAAATGTCTACTGCCAAAGCTTTCTGCATATTTAATGCAATCCCTATCAGGATACCAACCGGATTTTTCAGAGACCTTGAACAAACAATCCTACAATTTGTATGAAACCACAAAAGACCTAGAATAACCAAGAAACCTTGAAAAAGAAAAGCAAAGCCAGAGGTACCACAATTCTGGACAACAAGTTATGTTACAAAGTTGTGGTGATCAAATAGTATGGTAATAGCACAAAAACAGAAATAGATCAATAGAACAGAAGAGAAAACCCAGAAAAGAATCCACCACTATATAGTCATTAATCTTTGACAAAGCAGGAGAGAATATCCAATGAAGAAAATACTGTGTCTTCAACAAGCATTGTTGGCAAAACTGGACAGCAAAACATATAAATCAATTAATCAATAAATAAATCTGGACCACTATACACAAAATAGATTCAAAATGGATGGTAAACCTAAATTCGAGACAGAAAATCATCAAAATCCTAGAGGATATCACAGTCAGTTACCTATTTGACCTTGGCCTCACCAATATCTTACTAGACATATCTCTGGAGGCAAGGGAAATAAAAGCAAAAATGAACTATTGGGACTTCATCAAGATTAAAAGCTTCTGTGCTGCAAAGGAAACAATCCAAAAAAAATAAAAGGCAACTTACAGAAGTGAAGAAGAGATTTTCAAATGACATATCAGATAAAGGGCTAGTATCCAAGATCTATAAAGAACTTATAAAATTCAACACCCCAAAACCAAATAATCCAGTTAAGAAATGAACAAAAGATGTGAATAGATTTTTTTTTTCAAAGAAGACATCCAAGTTGCCAACTGACACATGAAAAGATGCTCAATACCACTCATCATCAGGGAAATACAAATCAAAACCACAGTGATAATGAAATGAAAAACAAACAAACAGTGATACACTGCTTTACACAGGTAAGAATGGCTAAAAGTAACAACATAGGAAACGAGATGTGGGTGAGGATGTAGAGAAAAGGGAACCCTCTTACACTGTTTGTAGAAATGCAACCACTCTGGGAAACAGTATGGAGTTTCCTCAAAAAGTTAAAAATAGAACTACCCAGCAATTTCACTACTAGGTATTTACCCAAAGGATACAGAAAATGCTGTTTCAAAAGGATACATTCATCCCAATGTTTATTGCAGCATTGTCAACAATAGCCAAATTTTGGAAAGAGCCTCATTGGATAAAGATGTGGGTATCCATATGCAATGGAATATCACTCACTCATAAAAAAGGAATGGAATCTTTCCATTTGAAAGGACGAGGATAGAGCTAGAGGGTATTACACTAAGTGAAAAGTCAGAGAAGGACAAATACTATAAGATTTCACTCATAAGTGCAATTTAAAAAACAAGTGAGCAAAGAGAAAAAGAGAGAGGGAGAGAGAGAGGGAGAGAGAGAAAAAGAGAGAGAGAGAGAGAGAGAGAGAGAAGCAAAGCAAGAAACAGACTCCTAACTGTAGAGAACAAACTGATGGTTACCAGAGGAGAGGTTGGTGGGGCGATGGGTTGAATAGGTGATGAGGATTAAGGAACACACTCGTTGTGACGACCACCAGGTATTGTATGGAAGTGTTGAATCACCTGAGACTAATATGACACTGCATATTTTCTAACAGGAATTTAAATAAAAACTTTTTTTTAAGATTTTATTTACTTCTTCATGAGAGACACAGAGAGAGGCAGAGACACAGGCAGAGAGAAGCAGGCTCCATGCAGGGAGCCCGAGGTGGGACTCGATCCTGGGACTCTGGGATCACACGCTGAGCAGAAGGCAGATGCTCAACCACTGAGCCACCCAGACATCCTATTAAATAAAAACTTAAAAAAAAAAAAAAGACTAAGCTAGTTTTATGTAGGTGAAAACTTAGGAACCACTGCAGGTTATTCATGATAAATACTTGCATAAATATGTATGCTATGGTATCAATGTTCTTCTTCAAGGAAATGTTGGTAGTCAGCAATAGAAAGAGAGCCAGATAAAAATGCTTCTTTTAATATCCTGGCCCGTTTGCATAAATTCTATTAAAATAAAATAATGAGCATGGATGCTCATGCTAGCTTCAGTTAACCATGGGCTGTGATAGCATAAACCAGAAGGATGCTGGATCAAATTAGAATCCCCACACACTACGTCATCCAGACAATTTGAAGAATTAATTTGACTCTTCTCAAAATTTTCTTAAGAAATGAGAAACATAAATAAATAAATAAATAAATAAACAAATAAATAAACAAATAAATAAACAAATAAATAAATAACAGAAATAAAACTTCCTGGTGTCTTTGACACTATCCTCCTGCAATAAAGAGACACAACATAAATGAGACTCAAAGGATAGTAACTAGAGAGTTACATTTATATTATTAAAGATCTTTGTTAATAGACATTTCTGTAATCTCATTTCATCATTTCTCTGCATTGAGGATTGAGTGGTTACCGCTTAATGTTTTTAAAATCTTGATCAATTTCCCTTCTTTCTTCTCGGTTTTTCATTTTTTTGTTTTTGGTTTTGTTTTGTTTTCTGCTTTGGATCTAAAGGAATTCCAAGGAATATGATAGTCTTCCTTGTGTATTTCTGTGTATTTCACTCTAAATTTCGATGTTTTGTGTATTAGTTTATCTTTAATCAAGAACCTTTTCTTTTTTTAATTCTTCACATGGATTGAGTCTGGTCCTTCCACATCATATTATATATAATTTCTAGAACTATGATTCCACCACTTTGGAGAACAGGTTGTTATTTCCCAGCTGAACATGATATAACTTTCATAGAAATAATTAACTACTTTTATTTCCAGTATTCTGAGGGATCTTTAAAACCAGGAAGCCCTAGTGACTGGTGTTGGGACCAGTCTCTGCTGGACAATGGAAATAAACCATGACTCCTCATCAGAAAAATGTATAGACATCAAAAGAATAAGTAAAAACAAATAAAAAGTCTGTTGTCAGAATCTTCACCATTGCAAACTGAGTTAATAACACTCATTTCCAGTTTCTAATATATTGCTGATCATGTACAACAGCAGAATAAACCCATATATAAGTGTTTTTCCATCTTGTTTAAACATTACCTACCCAAACTTATCCCTAATCAGCCATAATTTTTACTTAATAAGTACTGTTTTGTCTCTGGTCCCAAATCTGTATGTTTTATATGATTTGTGTTTATTTGCGTCTTTTCCAGTATATAACTTTTCTTTTTCTTTTTTTTTTGTCTTATCTAATCCCTAAGATTTCCTCCATTTCTCAGCCTCAATTCTGTAGAATACAACCCATATTATGGCCAATCACTTAGTATTTAGCTAGAAATGTACCAGCACCTCAAATAAGAAGGACTGTAAGACCCATGGCCAAATGGTATCCCTGTTCATCCTTCAATGTATGAACTACATAGATAGATAAAGGAGCTTCTATATATATGACCCATTTTCTCATGCTTAGCCCTATTTAAATGCAAAGTACAAACCCAAAACATGTCTTTGAATTCTATGTCTAATTGCATCCTCATACCTCATAATGGACTATGTGAAAATCTACCCAGATATTTCAGCATATGGATCATTAAGGAAAGAGACAAGGTTGACTTTGACATTCTGGACAATTCTTGAGTGGTCTAGATAATTTAAGAAACGAAGTTAATATGATAGGAAGTCATTATAGTATCCTTGGAAAGTATCACTCTGGAAAACTATGTTTTCTACAGTGTTGTTTTGAGTCAGGGGAGATGAAGAAGTTGTATACGGTTTATAAAATAGACTTCAACTACATTGGAAAAAAAAAAAAAAGAACTAAACCAGTAGAAACGAATCATGATAGTATCTTCTTAGCACATTTTTTGCTTGTTCTTATTTCTTTAAACCATCTTTATAAGTAAATTATATTATAAATCAGCTATATGAGAAATCTTCCAGGAACTAGATATTAAAAGAAAACTGTCTGAAAGGAGAAGCACAGAACAAATTTTACTTCAAAAAAACCCAGAAATAGGGGATCCCTGGGTGGTGCAGCGGTTTGGCGCCTGCCTTTGGCCCAGGGCGCGATCCTGGAGACCCAGGATCCAATCCCACATCGGGCTCCCGGTGCTTGGAGCCTGCTTCTCCCTCTGCCTGTGTCTCTGCCTCTCTCTCTCTCTGTGACTATCATGAATAAATAAATAAAATCTTTAAAAAAAACCCAGAAATATAAGCAAATGATCATAAAAATATATTTGTGTGTATATATATATATTATATAATATATATATAACACATGTATATAATTGCAGCACCAAAGCTGTAGTATGGATTCTTGTTGGTAATCAGACTCACAAAACAAAAATAGGCTTTCATTAAGCATTATGTTTACTTATCTTTATAAAATATAGCAGGCAATAGATGCTATAGCGTGGCCACCTCACTGAGAGACCAGACAACTTCTGCAGGGAGTACAGTTTCTTTAGCCTCCTTACCTGTGCAGGCTGCATATGGCTTTCATGAAGACCCGAGGTGTCTGTGAGTTAATTTGAAACAGCGAAGCCATCCCTTCAGTTCTCCACCAAACTTCTATAGCATCTGAGAGATTTAGGTCCAAGACTTGTTTGACTACCCAGCTTCACAAAACCAAATCTGTTCCCAAAACCACGTGAAGCAGAACAACATTCTACATTTATCTTAACTCTAAAATCTCCAAGGAAACATTACTGAGTGGTGAGGAACACCAAGGTCAAGGTTACTCCAGCTAGGCCTACAGAGACTAAGCCTGTTAGTCACAATTATAAAACAATAATGCAGTATGGTAAATGCTAAAACATGGGTATGTGAAATTCTATCAGAGAAAACAATGAAAAATGGATTAATCTTAAGTGGAGCACTTAGGAAAGGCTTCATACAAAAGGTCATATTTGAGGGGATTTTTTTTTGAAAGAACGAAGAGAATTTTTAATAGCCAGACAGTAAGGCAAAGGACAATTGAGACACAAGACAGAATAGGTAGGAAACTAGAGAGACTTGCAGATATTTGGGGGGAAAGGAGGATTTAAAGATGTTAGAAATGTTTTGAGTACAACATTCAAGGGAAGTGAAACTAGAAGGGCTGGGCCCAACTGATCTTACCTGGTGGAATTGAAAACATCAATACAATTTTCTGTAATTAATTAATTTGCATGTTTAAAACTGCCTTGATTGAGGGTTACATTATAATAAATATCAACCTGGCTCCCTATCATAATATTATTTATAATTACAGACAATAAAAATCCTTAATTAACAAAAGAGAAAAATATTGAGTCCATTTGACCACGTCCACTTGAAGGACTGTGTATGTTCATTGGTAAAGAATGCATGTGATGGTTATATGTAATGAAAGCTAATACTACATAGTGTATCAGGCCTCCTTGAAATAAGCAGGGGTTGAAAGAGCTAAAACAAGCAGGCTAGAACTACCACAATTTCCAAATTAGGAGTTATGCTCCCCGATGCATTGTTACCATAAAGGAATTCTTTTGTGTTTTATTATTTACTGATGTAACTTGTCTTGGGGCACAATAAGAGGCTTTGTATACACTGGATATATCTGTTCAGCCCTCCAATTTTTTTTTAAGATTTTATGTATTTATTCATGAGAGGCACACAGAGAGGCAGAGACACAGGCAGAGGGAGAATCAGGTTCCACGCAGGGAGCCCAATGTGGGACTAGATCCCAGGACCCCAGGATCATGCCCTGGACCAAAGGCAGACGCTCAACCACTGAGCCCCCCAGGGCCCCAACCACCAAAATATTTTAAAAGTGTTTTTCTCACCCTTACCTGAATATTAACATCAAGCCAAATCCCTATGATTTCTCTGACAATATTGAAATAAGAATATGTCAAAGGAACAAAAAAGCCTATGAGTTAAATCCCAGGGAATTAAGATGATTTTGTTCTGAAATTTCCTGCATTGTTATCTTAGTACTTCTATGTCTTTGAAAATGTTATATTGAACTGATGTGAATTTTTTTATGAAAATGATTTGGTTCTAAGAGATAATACTAAGATCAGTGCATTAATTAGGTATAATTTAGAGGGAATTCGGGTGATACCTGTTACATTTTTCTCATCTAAGCTTCTATGTCTAAAATAAGGTCTTTATGGTTTTTTTTAAAGTAGTAATTTTGGAGCTATTCACTTCATTCTTTAAAATTCCAAAGTCAAACTAGTTTAGATATATCTAAATATAAATAACCCCTCAGGTATATTTAAAAGAAAAAAATACTTATATAAAGAAATAATCTCTTTTTTCACTGTTTTATTTTATTTTATTTTTTTAAAGATTTTATTTATCTATGCATGAGAGACACACAGAGAGAGAGAGAGACAGAGACACAGGCAGAGGGAGAAGCAGGCTCCTTACAAGGAGCCCAATGTGGGACTCGATCCTGGACCCCGGGATCACGCCCTGGGCCGAAGGCAGAAGCTCAACTGCTGAGCCACCCAAGCATCCCCCTAATTGTTTTATTTTAGGAATTAGAAAAATGTGTATTTTTTTGTGACAGTGACTTCTACGCTTATTATTGACAACTTAAGAGTGCAAAAAATTTGAAGTAGCAAGTAATACTATCCATGCCCTACACCTTGGATGCAGTCACATCAATAGTTATGTATTTTTTCTAGAAATTTGACATTTTAAAATGAATGTCTTTATTTTTTTTCACCTAACATGAAGACATATCTTTCACTGAAGTAATACTATTCATTTTCATAAAAATATTTTGGTGCCTACATAATATTGTAGTGGTTGAATATACCATGCTTTATATTGTGATTTTTAATTTTTTTGGATTTTCAGTCATTTTTCAGTATTGGGCAAGTTGTAGTGAACATATTTGAGAATATAGATATTCTTTTCCTGCTTTATTTTTTCCTTAATATTTATGTTAGCCAAAACTATATGTATATTGTGTGTTTGTGTGTGTGTATGTGTGTGAGAGAGAGAGAGAGAGAGAGAGTAAGTGTGTGTGTTTATGTAGATAAAGAAATGTCATTTGTCACTATGGGTGAACGTTTTGGTTGAGGTCTTTTAATTTTAAAATTACTTTTGCCAATTCAGTTGCTCATTGGACATATGTAAAGTTGAATACACAAGATTATTTCACGAATAAAAATCACAGAGATTTCACACTGAATACAGCTCAGATAATTTGCTTTAAAATTCCACATGATGAGGAAAGGTGATTCTGAAAAAAAATTGATGGAAATATAATTTTTCAAATAAAAAGACACTTTTTAATACCCAGTTAAACTCTCGTAGGTTAGTCAAGGTCCTAGTAGTAGGAGGGGAGAGATGGACTATTCAAGGTGGCTAATTTGCAACAAACTCAATTAAGCCACTATTTATTCAAGATACGGTCAGAGTAAAGAATCAAGGGACAGTGAAATGCTCTAGATCTAGCAACAGCAGAAAGATATGACAAATACCAGGAATGAGGAAACAAGGGGAGATGGTGATTATTGGAACAAGACGTGAGCTGGGTGGACAAAGGGACCTGATATCAGCTCATGTTAAGGGACATTGTGGCCCACAGTCAACTGGCATGAAAGGATTTGTGGTAAATAAATACTGCGTCTCCTCCCACCCTCTAAGCTCATTTGGCATCTCTCGTTGGCCAAACTGATATGGCAGGCGAAAGGCAGGCTATGCCAATATAAACCAGCCTCTGGGGCAGAACAAGTTAAGAAGAGTCAAGAATTTATCATTGTGTATGGTGCAAGAGAGTGGTCTAGTTTCATTCTTCTGCATGTGGATGTCCAATTTTCCCAGCACCATTTATTGAAGAGACTGTCTTTCTTCCAATGGATAGTCTTTCCTCCTTTATCGAATATTAGTTGCCCATAAAGTTCAGGGTCCACTTCTGGATTCTCTATTCTGTTCCATTGATCTATGTGTCTGTTTTTGTGCCAGGACCACACTGTCTTGATGACCACAGCTTTGTAGTACGACCTGAAATCTGGCATTGTGATGGCCCCAGATATGGTTTTCTTTTTTAAAATTCCCCTGGCTATTCGGGGTCTTTTCTGATTCCACACAAATCTTAAAATTATTTGTTCTAACTCTCTGAAGAAAGTCCATGGTATTTTGATAGGGATTGCATTAAACGTGTATATTGCCCTGGGTGGGAATGTGAACTGGTGCAGCCACTCTGGAAAACTGTGTGGAGGTTCCTCAAACAGTTAAAAATAGACCTGCCCTACGACCCAGCAATTGCACTGTTGGGGATTTACCCCAAAGATACAAATGCAATGAAACGCCGGGACACCTGCACCCCGATGTTTCTAGCAGCAATGGCCACGATAGCCAAACTGTGGAAGGAGCCTCGGTGTCCAACGAAAGATGATGGATAAAGAAGATGTGGTCTATGTATACAATGGAATATTCCTCAGCTATTAGAAATGACAAATAACCCACCATTTGCTTCAACGTGGATGGACCTGGAGGGTATTATGCTGAGTGAAGTAAGCCAGTCGGAGAAGGACAAACATTATATGTTCTCATTCATTTGGGGAATATAAATAATAGTGAAAGGGAATATAAGGGAAGGGGGAAGAAATGTGTGGGAAATATCAGAAAGGGAGACAGAACGTAAAGACTGCTAACTCTGGGAAACGAACTAGGGGTGGTAGAAGGGGAGGAGGGCGGGGGGTGGGAGTGAATGGGTGACGGGCACTGGGGGTTATTCTGTATGTTAGTAAATTGAACACCAATAAAAAATAAATTAAAAAAAAAAAGAAGAGTCAAGAATGCATCTGAGTTGGCAAATGAAGTCACCCTCATCTTAAAAGAATTTCATTATGAACCTTTGGAGGAGGGGGTTATTGTTTTGTGAATAAATAATTACTCTGTGTATACTTTGGTAAGTCTTAGAGCTCTATATGATAAAGCAAAATGGAAAAAAAATATTCGAAAGATGCATTGCTGAATTTCAGCTCTGGGAGTAATTTAGATGCTAACAGTTACAGCTTTAACAAATTACTTATTTGTTCATTTATTTAGTGTTTGCTATGGACCAGACACAATGCCATGTGTGCTTGCACTTTCTCATCTGATCCGCCATAAGTAGTGGAGAGTTTGAGTGTCTTGCCCACAGTCATACAAGCTAGCAGAGGCAGAGCCAAAATTTGAGCATATGTGGTGTCTAGCACCAGCACGACTGAATCTATTGCTCTATGTGCATTTGACAATATCCCTCCCTCAGAAAAGACAACTTCACTTTGTTTTATCATATTTCCTCTTTCATTAACCTTCTTTCCCTCCACAAAAAAAAAAAAAAAAAAAGAAAAGGGAAAAAAAAGGCAATAATCATATTCTGTTTTTGTTTCTGTTGTTGTTAACTGTCCCTCTTTCCACATTACAGCCAACTCTGCCTTCCAGGCATTTGTTTCTGGTATTTCTCCTTGGAAAGCAGATTCTGAGATGCAGGATTTTAGAAGGGAGTATTCCTAGGGTTAACATCCGAGAAAGGAGAGTGTTTACCTGATGAAGAGCTGAATGTCTGCTCAGAAATGAGGGCTGAGCTTTGCATCCTTGTGCTGATCACGTGCAGTACGGTGAGTACTGTAGGGAAGAGGCTTGACACTAGATATTGTCCTTTCCTTTAGCTGAAATCATCACAAGAAGGACTGACAACTGAGGGCCAAGGGTCATCTTGGCGGCACTTCCATCAGGTGAAAGAAGGAGCCTTTCACTCCTAATGGGAGACTGCGCAGTGCGTGACACCATCCTCCATAGTAATTATGAATCTCTTCTTTAATTTATAAGCAAAATAATATAAATTATGCACACACATGCTTATACACATGTATTCTATTATATGCATAAATGTATTGTTATAAATAACAAATAAGGAGATTACAGCGTAGTCGATTAGACAGTTCCTGCAGTAACACCTTATAAAATATTTAATCTACATACTTACAAACACAAAAGTATGTATGTGAATTTTTTAGCTAAAGCTTCATTATTCCTAGATAGAAAGGACTCATAGAAAAGTTTATGAATTGTTCAACCACAGAAATCAATGTGTTTATACACTAAATTTGTTTTAGATTCTTGAGTTAGGGAAATTGATTGCTGTGCATTAGAGGCACAATTTCTGAGTTCTGGCATCCAAATGATTAATGATAGTGTAGATTCTACATGTTTATCATTCATTACTTAAGAAAAAAAAAGCCTCTGTGAATGGTCCTGAAATTCTCCCCCTAGTTAGACAAATTGTTCATTTTTATATTCAAGGTTGCAAACTATCATACATGAGTTTGACCCCTCCCTAACTATGGATCTTTTGTAGCCAATGACAATGATATAGAGAAGTCAAGCTGTTCCTTGAAGGTGAGTTCTGGGAGGCAAAACCAGACCAGAGTAAAGCCAGAAGAGCAGAGGTTACAGAGGGGAAAAAGGGAAACAAATGTTCTCTGTATATTTTATTTATCTTAGTCTTCACAATATGCCCTAATCAAGAGGTCTTTTCAAGTGAAAACCAGTTTAGGTGAACTTGCTCGTGGTCACACGAAATATTTTTATAGAGAGGATTTAAACCTGGTTCTATTGACCACAAGTGCAAGTTTCAATCAACTATTCCAGCTCATCAGCTAGAGAACTCTTTCAAGGGCATGCCTGCATTTGGGAGATCTAACTGGGAGCACACACATGATCCGTGCACTAGCATAACCCCAGTCTGCCTTCTTTTTCCGCTTTCCCGTGTGCAATTCTTGATGCAGATTTGTGACTATCCCTTTTTGGAAGCGAATGGGTAGAGATGTATGAAAAACATGAACTCTAAAAAATGTTAAAATCTAGAGCAAATGGACCATTAAAGCGTTCAGACAAAAGTCAAATGAAGCTCCTTGCGATTCACTTGGAGATTTGGTTTAAGATTTTTCAATTTCTGGACAAGTTTGCACCTGTCCACAGATTCTGCTTCTCCTCCTTTAATAATTCAGCTGCTGACAGTTGGAGCTTTGCTTCTGCTTCATTAATCTGCTCCTGGGAAGTAGTATTTTCTCAAAATTTTGGTGACATTTTCATTTCTCATCTTAAAGGATCCCTCTCCACCTCTTCCAGAGGTCGCACATTTCTACCAACTCAGACAGATGGACTGGCTCATTCTTATTCAACCTGGCAGTGTTCAAAATCAAGTGCTCATTTTTTCCCTTTGATTTACTACTGCTCATTTACATCTTTGCCCATTAGATAGAAGTGCCAGTCTCTTTCCTTTTCCTTTTGTCTCTAAATCACAATTCACTGAGTTTACATCCTCAGAGATATTCTGGATTTTTCTAAGGATGTAAGTTCTTCTTATTATCAAGGAAATGTTAATCAAATAAAAGTAATATTACTAGAACATGCTCACTTCTCAAACAAATTGCAATGTGAAAAGATCGTGGCATATTTTAAATGTATTTTATTTTTTCAGTTTCAAAAGTCTATTTAAATACTGATTTTTTTCCCCCCTTTAATTCTGGAGATTTAATTCTGGACCCTCACTTGGATGCCGATGTGTTCAATAAGTAACCATTTATGTTTGTTTTCCAAACTCCCAAACATACTAATGTCACCCATATCGAATCATATTTATAAAGTCAAACATTATAACAGATGCTGATTTTTTTTCATGAGTCAGAATATTTGAAACTATCAAATTCCACAAAAGAAAGAATGGATTTGGAGCACAAAAAAAATTTAAAGCAAGACTCTGATACTGGTACTGAGTATGTGATGTTGAGTGGGTAGCTCAATCTTTCTGAGACTCATTTTTTTCCCTCAGCTCTAAAATAGTATGGTTGTCAATGCCCATCTCACTGTACAGTTGTGAGTATCAAATGAATCACTGCATCTAAATTCTTAACACAGAATGTGAAACATGGTGGCTTCGTGAAAATGCTGTTCTCATTGATATGAAGAGTTTGGGAGCGTAAGAAACTCTTACGCTCATTGCTCTCCAATGGGAACTTGGTTATCCACGTTGAGTTTCAGTTTCCATCTTTGACTTGAGAAAAAAGTAAACTTAATGTTATTGGTTGGATTGTGTCCTCCCTCCCCAATCATATCCTGAAATCCTGAACCCTCCACTACCTCAGAATGTAACCACATTTAGAGATATAATCTTAAAAAAAAAAAAAAGTACTTATTTACTTATTCAAAAGAGAGAGTGAGCATGAGCAGGAGTGGGGGAAGGTAAAGACAGGGAGAGGGAGAAGCACCATCTCCCCTGAGCAGGGAGCCTGATTCAGGGTTCAATCCTGGGGTCCTAGCCAAAGGCAGACATTTAACTGACTGAGCCAACCCAGGCGTCCCTAAGATAGGGTCTTTAAAGAGATCATTAAGTTAAAATGAGGTCTGTAGGGTAAGCCCTAAGCCAATATGACGGTTATTAGTAAAGGAGTAAATAAGGACACAGACACACACAAATCAAGGGGGAACCATATAAGGACGCAGTGAGAAGGTGGCCTCTGCAAAAGCCAAAGTAAGTCTCAGATGAAACCAAATCTGCCAACACCTTAATCTTGGATGCTTAACCTCCAAAACTGCAAGAAAATAAAGATCTGTTATTTAAACCACCAGTCCGTGGTGTCTTTTATGGGAGTTTTAGGAAATCAATATGTTTACTTCTAATTATGAAGTATAGCATACTGCCCATACATAGGAGGCACTTAATATTTATTTCAGGTCCCTAAATTATGAGATTTATGACTTTATAATTATTTGTATAAATATTTTTCTCATAAGAATATAACCTCTTGGTTTCAGTAATCATATAACTCCTACTTAGCACTCTTCCTTCCGTAGTAAAAATCACTGATTTTTAGTGCATTGTCATATATGCATATAGTGCATTTAGTGCATTTTAGTGCGTTGATGATTATTAAGTAAATAAATGGACATATGAATGATAGTGAGGCTGAGATATCTATAGGAAAACTAAAAATTCTGCTTGGACCCCATGTGATTAAATTTAGTGACAACTTTATCTTCAATATCCTGCAATTGCCAGATGGTTGTAGCCATTTTAACATAATACTAATTGGCAGCCTGGAAGCAACACATTACAGGAATATTGTCCCATGTAACTTTCTCTATTTGGGCAGTGTGGAAATGTTTACCTCTCATGGACCTTAAAGCCCATGAATGTGGACTGTTTAATATATTATTTATGTCTTTTCTTTTGTTATTTGGGGTGAGATTATTAACATAGCATAAATAGTTTAGCTAAATATTCTTGCCAGCCACAGAATCCATGCAAACATGCATAGATCGATAATACCCTACTTGAAAAAAATGTTCTATCAATATTTTTGCAGAGAAAATGAAGGGATTTGTGCAACTTATCCGAGTTGACTTGAGACTATCAAAGAATATCCGCATAGCTGCTCCTATGCCTGTATGTGTAGAGCCAATGAGAGGTTTAGAATGCCAACATACACACTAGCACCGAGAGTGCTGTGACACATTAGACTGAGTTTTCATCACTGAGAAATCACAATCTTTCTCAAATTGATTCAGCAAGCCTATCTGAACATTGTAAGAGAGGTATTTGATTTCATAAGATCATAGCTTGTCTTGCCCATTTGTAGTTGAATCAGTAGTCAATAAGTTCATTTTGAATCAGGCTACATGAAAAATTTTATAATATAGCACCTGCACAGCATTTCCTGATGAGTGTTCTGTAGAATACCAATTTCTCCACTCATTAGTTGGTAAAAATAAAAAAGAAATAGTGGGATATTTTCTAGTCAATTCTATTTGGGAGACCATGAATTCTGACTTTCATAAATTTGCAGTAATTTTGATGTATCAATATATGTTAAGAGTATCCAGACATGTTATTTTCAAAATGTACTTGATCATGAAACCCTAAATTTAGAGAGTGACTTACAGGCTCATCATACCGTACAACATACCAAAGAAACTGCTAAACTTAACAGTAAACATTGACAGAAATATAAAATTTTTTTATAGTGAGGAATAAATGTCATAAGAAGATTGAAACTTAGGAAGAAGAAATCTTGAGAATCCCTATTAATAAGTCTAAGGAGTTAGGAATTTAGGAAATCTCCTGACTTTGGGACAAGACTAGATTTATTGTGTGTGTTTGCTTGGTTTGATTTGGTTTGGTTTGGTTTTTGTTTTGCGGCTTAGATATGATTGATATATATGCATATATATCTCAAAAGGTTTATTGAGGTATAATTTTAGAATAAATTTATCACTCAAAAAAGAAATCCTTTACTTTTTTTTTTTTTTTCCTTTACTTTTTAGTTGTCAGTCTCTAATCTCCCTCTCCAATCTGGGTCTAGGCAACTACTAATCTACTTTCTTTGTATGTTGATTTTCTTTTTTTTTTGGAACAAGTCATAAATAAAATAACGTAATATGTGATCATTTATGATTGTCTCCTTTCACTTATCGTAATGTTTTCAAAATTTGTCCATTTTGTAACGTACATAAGTATGTCATTTCAGTTTATGGTTGAATAATATTGTATTGCGTGGATATGCCACACATTTATCCACTCACTAGTTGGTGTACATGTGGTTTGTATCCACCATTTAACTATTTTTAACAACACCACTATGGACATCTACGTGCAAGTTTTGTTTGTACATTCACTTTCATTTCTGTTTGGTATGTACCTAGAATTTCTGGGTCAAATAACTCTGCTCAACTTTTTGAGGAACTAAGAGACTGTTTTCCAAAGCAACGGTACCATTATAGACCCATTAGCTGTGTATGAGGGTTTTGATTTCTCCACATCCTTATCACCACTTATTCTGCATTCTGCTTTGTTTTGTTTTGTTTTAAAATAAAAGCCATCCTGTAATGTGAAGTGGTATCTCATGGCGATTTTGATTTTCGTCTCCTTAATGATTACTGATATTCAGGATCTTCCCATGCACTTTTAAAATATTATTTGTACATTTTCTTTGGAGAAATGTTTCCTGGAGTTCATTGCCCATGTTTCAGACTGGATTGTTTTCTTGCTATTGAATTCCAGCAGTTCTTTTTATACCATGGATGTTAATTACTTTTCATATATGATTTTCAAAATTTTCTCCAGTTATATGTTTTCAACATCAATCATGATATCCTTTAAAGCACTAGAGTGTTTCATTGAGATGAAGTCCAATTCCTCTCCCTTCCCCACCATCACCACTCTGGCCTTTGGTCACTTGTGTTTTTGGTGTCATATATGAGATACTACTACCTAATCAAAGATTATAGAGATTTACCCTTACCATTTTTATTAAGAGTTTTATAGATTTAGCTCTCACAGATAAATCAATGATCCACTTTTAGTTAATTTTTGTGTTTTGTATGAGGTATGAGTTATCTTCATTCTTTTGCTTGAGGATATGCAGTTGAGCTACTTGAAAAACAAACAAACAAACTATTCTTTCCCAATTGGATGGTCTTGGCATTTTGTTGAAAGTCAGTTGACCATAGATATATTTTATTTCTGTCTCTCAATTCTATCTTATTCATGTATATATCTATCCTTATGCTAGTACAACACTATCTTTATTACTATCGTTTTATAGTAAGTTTTTAAATCAGGAAGGATAAGTTCTCCATTTTTTATTTTTCCAGATTGTTTTGGCTATTCTGGGTTCCTTGGGTTTCCATTGTGAATTCAGGATCAGCTTGTAAACTTACAAATAAGCTAGCTGGTATCATGATAGAGATTGCATTGAATATGTAGATTGATTTGATAATAATTTCCTTCTTTACAATATTAAGCCTTCTAATTTATGCACATAAAATGTCTCTTCCTTTATTTGCTTTTTAACTTCTTAAAAAAATTAATAATTTTAATAGTATGAGTTTTGCACTTCTTTTGTAAAATTTATTCTTAAGTATTTTATTCTTTAAGATGTTGAAAACTGATAGTTTTTTAAAGTCAGTTTTTGGATTGTTTATTGCAAGTGCACAAAAATATAATTGATTTTTGCATTGTGATTGTGTATCCTGCAAATTTCTTGAACTTGTTTACTAATATTTTTAAAGATTTTATTTATTTATTCATGAGAGACACAGAGAGAGAGAGAGAGAGAGAAAGAAAGAGAGAGAGAGAAGCAGAGAGAGAAGCAGGCTCCATACAGGGAGCCCGACGTGGGACTCGATCCTGGGTCTCCAGGATGGGGCCTTGGCCAAAGGCAGTGCTAAACTGCTGAGCCACCCAGGCTGCCCTTGTGTACTAAAAGATTTTTCGAATTGATTCGCTAGAAATTTCTATGTAAAGATCACATCATCTTTGAATAAAGTGTTGCTTTTTTTTTCTTTCATTATAAATAATTTTTATCTTGTTTTCTTGGCTAATTGATGTTGCTATAACCTCTAGTACAATGTTCAACAGAAGTGGTGGAAGTAGATATCCTTGTGATGTTTATTGTGAGTATTCCATAGATGCTCTTTATCAAGTTAAATCCTTTTTATACATATATTGTTCGATGTTTTTATTCAGAAAGAGTGTTAGATTTTCGTAGATGCTTTTTTGCATCTATGGATATGATCGTGTTTTGTTTGTTTTGTTTTTTATTTTTTTATTATATCAGTATGCCGTATCACATCATTGATTTATGGATGTTAAACCACATTGCATTCCTGGGATAAATCCCACTTGGTCATGTGCTTTGTTTTAGTTTAGTTTTGTTTTTTTAAGACTTTATTTATTAATTTGAGGAAGAGAGAGAGCATGCATGTGTGCACCAGTGGGGCAAGGGGGTTGGATAGAGAGAGAAGGAGAAGCAGGCCCCCCCTGCTGATCAGGGAGCCCAATGGGCCAGGTTCCAGGACCCTGGCATCACCATCTAAGCCAGAAGGCAAACACTTAACCGACTGAGCCACCCAGGTGCCTCCAGACTTGATCACGTTATATAAAACCTGCTATATGTTGCCAGGTTTTATTATTAGAGTTTTGTAGAGGATGTTTGTGTACTTTGAGGGTAGTTTTAACATTATTAATTCAAACTCTTTAATTGTTATAGGTCTATTCAGATTTTCTCGTTCTTTTTAAGTCAGTTTAGGTAATTTGTGTCTTTCTAGAAAATAGTCCATTTCATCTAATGCCTATTTTATTGGCATACTATTTTTTTAAGATTTATTTATTTATTTGTTCATGAGAGACACAGAGAGAGAGGCAGAGCCACAGGCAGGGGGAGAAGCAGGCTCCACGCAGGGAGCCCCATGCAGGACTGGGTCCTGGGATCACAGCCTGAGCTGAAGGCAAATGCTCAATCGCTGAGCCACCCAGGAGGCCCTATTGGCATACTATTATTCATAGTACTCCTTTGTAATCCTTTTATTACTATAAGGTAGTATTAATTACTCTTTTTATTCTGATTTTAATAAGTTAAGCCTTGTACTTTTTTTTCTTGATCGATCTACTGAAAAAAATGTCCATTTTATTGCCTTTTTTAAACAACAACAAAAAAACAACTTTTGGTTTCATTGACTTTTTTCTATTGTTTTTTCTGTTTTCTCTTTCATTAATTTCCACTCTAATCTTTACTATTCCTTTCTCTTTGTTGGTTTTGAATTTATTTTCTTATATTTTTCCACTCTCTTAGGAAGGGAAGGTTTGGTTTTTGATGTTTAGTTTTTTTCTTTTTCTTAATGTTTTTTTAAAGATTTTATTTATTTATTCATGAGAGACACGGAGAGAGCAGCAGAGACTCAGGCAGAGGGAGAAGCAGATTCCTTGCAGGGAGCCTGACGTGGGACTTGATCCCAGGACCCCAGGATCATGACCTGAGACAAAGGCAGAGAGACACTCAACCACTGAGCCACCCAGGTGCCCCAACATTTTTTTTAATGTTAATATAGGCATTTACAGCTATAAAATTCTATGAATTTCTTTAGCTGCACCCTATAATGTTATGTTTCATTTTATTTCTCTCAGTATTTTCCACCTTGTCTTGTGATTTTCTCTCTGACCTTTGCTTAATAGTATATTATTTAATTTCTATATATTTGTGAGTTTCTCAAATTTCCATTATTGACTTCTAATTTTATTCCATTGTAGTTGTAGACCATATTTTGTTATTTTTTTATGGATTGACCCTTTTATTGTTATTATTTATACAACTGCATATAATTTTACGTTTTTTTTATGTGTCATGTGTTCTTTGTTGTTGTATATTATCCTTTTTGGGTGCTCTTTTTTTAAGTAAATTATTTATTTATTTATTTTTTAAATTTTATTTTATTTTTTTTTACAAAAGTCTTTCAGTGTGCGGGCAACTCTTACAACAATTTCACTGGTGTGGCTGGAAGCAAATAACTATATGGTTTTCCTGAAGCTAAAATTAACTATTTTCACCAACAGATTAATTGGGATTCATGGAATTATTTGGTGAGCAGGTCTCCAAGAAAAGAGTAGGTTTTATGCCACTATGTTTGGTAGGAGCACAAAATCATTGTAATTTGATTAAATAAATAATATATCCTAATTATGTACTCCAAGATTGCAGGTCAAGGCATTATGCCACACTAACTTGAATAGTTTTGTGCATGGGGTTTCCATTCACTGAGATAAGTGCTGCAGGAGACAAATCTGGACCTTGTGTTAAGCTGAAGGGATGTAGAATTTACAGTATTCTTGGTATATCCAAAAATATATGTCTCTTAGTCATTGGAATGCTGTAGTAAGGCTTAAGGTAACTAAAAGGAGGCCATCTGTGCCCACTGTATTCGGTACCTATGGTCTCAACCAGGTATGAGATAAGGTCTATGACTGCAAAATCATTCCTAATCACTAGAGATCAGATTAATGTATAGTTCTCAGCATTATCCTGGTTAGGTCTGTCTAAAAATAAAATAAAATAAAATAAAAAACTGGGCAGAGATAATTCTGAGTCACAGGACAGTGATATTGGATGAGCTAAGGTACTAAAGAACAGGGACTGATGCTTCCAATGAGTTTACATTTATCTGGTTAAGATAAGAAAGCATTTAATGGAGAGCTTTGTGCTGTGGCTGAGTACAAAATGTTGATATCGCTGTGGATAGGGGTCTCCTGTGAAAGTCAATATGGATCAACAATGCACTTCAAGTTCCATTTGTTGGAGGAACAAAATAACTGTAGATTCTATTTTTTGTTCTCCTGAGGGCAGATGTTTCTGATGAACAGGCATTAATGTTTCTTCCATTAGGAACTTTTAAAAATATAAATTAATGTCTTGGTACTGTGGCTTCTGTAGCAGTCTCTTGTGTTTTAGAAGAGCATGAATCAATTCACCAGGGCTACAGCCCTCTCACATTGTAAACCGGTGAAATTAAGTTTGTGAATCTGAAAAGCTGAAAAATTACTCCTGAGACTGAGGAAAATGTGAGAATAAGACTGAGAAGCCATGATTCCCTATCCATCTTCCCACACACTTACATAGCCTCTGTCATCTGGGAAAGGAAGAAAGGTTTTTACCATGCCGGTTAAAAACTGTGAATGTGACCTAGATAATTCTTGAAGAATTTAGGTTGAAACACTGCTTTTAATGTCTACTGGAAATGAAACTAAACCTTCACTCCTTAGAATGAAATTGTGGTAAAACAAATGTATCAAAAGGGCTAAATCGAGATCTTAAAAAAATCTGTACTTCCAGCTAAGCTGTCTGAATATATTTGGTCATTCTCTAAAATAGTCTTATCATATTTAAATCACAGGAAATAATGTGTGTGTGTGTGTGTGTGTGTGTGTGTGTGTGTGTGTGTAGTGGTAGTTTAAGTAACAACCGAAAATTATTCTCAGCCATAGGAATAAACAACTTCTCCACAAGAATAAAAACTTGGCATTCAAGAAATATCCAACCTGGAATTATAATGCTATAAATATTTTTTCACCCAAAATATTATATTTTATCTCTTACTAGAGTTCTCCTTTGCTATGTTACTCAAGAAAATAAATTATGTAATAAATTTTAATATTCTCAGCTTCCTTTTTTAATTAGAACAGGAACAGAGGATAAGCAGGATGACTGTCTGGCTTGATGCCTAGCTCTTTTATAGATCTCCAATAAATTTTTTGTGAATGGTTCACAATTGGTATAGAAACAACATCAGAAAAATGAAAGTGGAAGAAACTTGAACTGTTTAGCACATAAAAGATAAAATCTCTATGTTGGCATTCCCAATATCCACAATTTAATGGAAAGAGCTGTTGGACATGATTTGTCCTGCTTCTAAGGAAAGCAAATTTAAAAGAAGGAGAGATTTGGTTTAAAAAAAAAAAAAAAACAGTAAGAACTGCCCCACAGTAGTTTAGGTTTTTGGCTTCACTCAGTAGGGCGGTTCACTGACTAAAAACAGTGAAATGCCATTTTTTTCCTTAGAGATCTTAACTAGTTGACCTAAAATGTTTCCTCTAGTATCAGGCCTATAAAATGTAAATATCTTATGTTCTCGATTAATTTGTTTATTCACCCATTAATTCATTCACATTCAATTTTGAGTATCTCCCTTTTTCGCCCTACTTATGTTAGTTACTAATGATCAACATCTTGGAAGCTGCACATTGCCCTTGCCCCCTCATGGCTTCAAGAACAATAGCGACAAGAAGTAGATAGCAGTGTCAGTATTATGTGTGAAGAGCTATAACTGAGAAAGGGGAAGTTAGGGAAGCAGAGAGCAGAGGCTTTTCAGCCCGAATACTCTTGACAACAGTGTGGAGGATTCAGGTACCACCAAGGAAAATTCATGTGGTTCCAGATTTGACACTTACGTCAAATATCCAGAGACCAAAGTAATGTATGGACCCTCCAAGAATCAAGAGGCTAGAGTCATGTTTAGATAGAGGGAAGAGGAAGAACAGGAAGTCCATTCTCACTGGGATTCCTACTTCAATTAATTCCCCCAGAGGTTATTCAACTGTAGTAAAGTATTTTCTATATAAGTGACATACTACCCATTGTTACACTCATTACTGAATTGCCATGAAGTAAGCTGATCTTAGATAATGAAGAGATGGAAGCTTTAAGTTTAGCTGTGCAAGTGTTTTCTGAGATTTAATTGACATTTGAGATGTACCCAGCCCGCATAATACACTCTGCAGCTCCAAAGGTTTGATATCATTAACTTTGAAGTCTCCGTGTCAAAGGATGGAGAAAGCTCACTTAGCTTTTCTGTAAATACTTTCCTAAAAAAGTCTTCCCATGTGATGCAACAGTTTTTCCCGGTGGTGGTAGGCAATATGTCGAGGTAAAAGATTTTGCCCCAAGAGGCATCATGAAGTAGCAAAGTAGAATGAATGTAGGCATTCTCGTTCTGGGCACACTCCCTGTACTTCTTATTCCTATCCACTCTCTTTTGTAAATGAACTATGCTAGACAGTTTTTATAAAATACAGTCACATATGTCTATATGAACACACTATAAATAACGGCTCTTGATGGATTTCTACCTTCCTAATTTCAAAGGTTACAGGTATGTGAAATTAGGTTATGGCTCAGAAAGTTTATTTTACAATTGGTGCCTAGAGGGTTGGGGTGGGGAAAGTAACACACACACACACACACAGGCACACATACACACACACACACACACACACACACACACACACACACACCATACTTCCATATTAAATTTGGGCAAAGTTGGCGATTCACTAATTGAGGATATAAAAACAGATGACAGTCACAGGAAATTAAGCCACACTTAGACACTTTTACTTGGCCCCAGAATTTTGAGGGAGACATCAGTCACTTACGCTACCCACAAAGAGGAGGGCCGGTGAGAGGTTAAATATGTAATACGTGTTCCCTTGTTATGCCCCTTTTATGTGTGTCGCTCAACAAAGTATGTATGTTATTTGAATCATTACTTGAGAATATATACAAATATCTAAGACCTTCTTTCTTTTTCTCCCACTCCAGTTTTACTGAAATATAGTTCACATAACAGAAATTCACCAAATTTAAGTATACAAATCCAACTTTATCCATATCCAATTTTAAAATATTTCTATTACCGGTAAAAATAAATTTAAAAATATTAGGGTTATTTTCCTTATCTTCTTGTCCTCAGTCTTAGGAAAATACAAGTCTACTTCCTGTCTGTATGGATTTGCCTATTCACAACATAGTTTCAAGGTTTATTTCTGTTGCAATATACATCAGTACTTCATTTCAATTTATGGCTGAATAATAGTCCATTGTGTGAGAATACCACTTACTATTTATCCATTTATCAGGTGGGAGGTATTTGAGTTGTTTCCACCTTATGTACTATACTTTTTTGAACATTTGTGTACACTTCTTCTTCTTCTTCTTTTTTGGTAAACATACATGTTTGTTCCACTTGGCTATTATACCTAGGAGTGGATCTGCTGGGTTATACAGTAACTTTGTAATTAGCATTTTGTAGAACTGGCAACATGTTTTCCAAACTGGCACCATTTTACATCCCCGCCAGCAATGTTTATGGGTTCAAAATCCTTCCCATCATAGTCAACATCTGTTTTGTCTATTTTTATTATAATGATCCTAGTGAGTATGGAGTGATATCTAATTAAGGTTTTGATTTGTGTTCCTTAATTACTAATAATATTGCATGGGCTTATTAGACATTATATATCTTTTTTGTAAAAATGTCTGTCTAAATCCCTTGGCTATTTTTTATTTGATTTTGTATCTATTTATTTTTGAGTTGTAACACATACTTATATATACAAGAGCCTCCACAGCTATAGGATGTTCAAATGTGTTCTCCCATTCTTTAAATTGTCTTTCCACATTCTTGATGGTTTCATTCGCAGCATGAAAGTATTATCTTTGATATGGAACCATATACTTGTTTTCTTTTGCCCATTATGCTTTTGGTGTCATATCTAAGAACCAGTGCCTAATCTGAGATCACAAAGATGTGTTCCAATATTTTCTTGTAATAATTATTTTAGTTGTAGCTCTTACACTGAAATTAGTGCTGGAATTAATTTTTGCAATGACATGCCATAGAGGCCATCTTCATTATTTTAAATATAGATAACATATCATCACTTTACCATTTGTTGAAAAGATAAATCTTGCCTCCATGGACATGTCTAAGCACTCTTTCAAAAAATTATTGACCAGAAAGTTAGGGGTTTATTTCTGGACTGTCGATTCTATTTTATTAATACAGACATCTGTTCTTAAGACAGAATGACACTATATATTGATCCCTGCAGCTTCTTTGTAAATTTTGAAATAGGAAGTAGGAGGCCTCCAAGTTTATATTTTTCTCCAAGATAAATTTGAGTCTTTCAGATCACTTGTATTTCCATATGAATTTTGGGATAATTTTGTCACTTTATGCCAAAAAGCCAGATGGGAGTTTGATACAGATTGCATTGAATCTGTAGATCAATTTTAGGTATGTCCCCATTTTAACAATATTAAGTCTTCCAATCTGTGAAAATGGGATATATTTCCATTTATTTAAATCTTCTTCAATTTCTCAGCAATGCTTTTGTAGTTTTCAGCCCTTCATTATTAGTTTTACTCCTAAGTATTGTATCTTATTCTTTTAGATGCTATTGTAAATGGAATTGCTTTCTTCATTTGATCTTCACATTTTGCTCATTGCTTATGTATAGAGCTAAAATGGACTTTTGTATATTGAGCTTGTATCTTGTATCTTAGCTTACTTATCAGTTCTAATTGTGTACGTGTGTTAGTGAACTCCTTAGAGTAGTCTATATAAAAGATCATGCCATCCACAAATAGAGATAATTTATCCCTTTTCAATCTAGATGTCACTTATGTTTCTTAATAGTCCTAGGATATCCTGTACGACATAAAAGAAAAGTGGTAAAATCAGGTATTTTTGTCTTGTTCGTAATCATAGGATATGATATTCATTTTTCCACCACTGAATAAGATTTTAGCTGTGGAGTGTTTTCCGCAAAGTCTTTTACCAGGTTGAAATGTTTCCATATTTTTACTAGGTTTTTGAGTATATTTATCATGAATATTTATCATGAATGTTGGATTTTGTGATATACTTTTCCATGCTTCTGTTGAGATAAGAATTTAGTCGGGTTTTCTTGTTTTGTTTTTATTCTTTTAATAACTTATGTTACATTACTTGATTTTTAGATATTAAATCAGTCAGAATCTTGAGATAAATCCCTCTTGGTCATGGTCTATAATACTTTTATACATTGCATTCATTTCTTTTTAATATTTTATTTATTGGAAAGAGAGAGAGCACTAGACAGGCAGAATAAGCATGGGTGAGGGACATAAGGAGAGGGAGAAGCAGGCTCCCCGCTGAGCAAGGAGCCTGATGCAAGGCTCATCCCAGGACCCCGGGATCCTCACCTGAGCTGAAGGCAGCTTCTTACCCTATTGAGCCACTCAGGCAAGCCCATTGTATTCATTTCTTAATTACTTTGTTGAAATGTTTTGCATCCATTCTCATTCAGGGCATTGGTTTGTTGTTTTGTTTTCTTGTGTGATTTTTGTCTCTTTTGGAGATGAGGTTAGTCTGTCCTCAAAGAGTAAATTCAGAAATGATTTTATTCAAAAGTTTGATAAAATTCACCAATGAAACCATCTGATCTTGGACTTTATGGAAAGTTTTAATTTACTAATTTAATATCTTTATATTTTTTATGTGTATTTAGAGTTTATTCTTGTTAAGTCAGTTTAGTTACTTTGTGTTCTTCTAGGAATTTTCTCATTTTATATAATTTATCTAATTTGTAGGCACCAAATTCATTTGTGACCTTGTATGTCCTTTATATTTTGAAGATTAGTAGTTATGCTCTTTTTGGATGATTTTTGAATGTTATTCTTCTATATTTTCTTCTCCTTTAAGAGTTGAAGTAAAGTTCATCCATTCATAGGATCAAGCCTGAGTCAATCTCTGAGCTCATTGGGGATTCTCCTTGAGATTCTCTCCTTCCTCTCCCTTTGCCCCTCTGCTACTGTCTCATCCATCCATTCATCCATCCATCCATCCATCCATCCATCCATCCAACCATCCATCAAAAAACATGCTTCCTGCCAAGGGCATGCATATAGACTTCTAGATACCAAATATATTTAGGAGTTTCCCAATGCTCTTATTCTCCAAATTTGTCAGTCTTCAGTTTTCCTCATATGCTTTCAGCATGTCAATTGTTTGTTCCACCCGCAATCTTGTTCAAGTAGCAGCAAGCAGCTTTTTCATGCTTTTCCTTATTTTTGAGGAATAACCTCCATGGAGCTATTTTTTACCCTGAGAGTCCAATTTAAGTAAACAAAGGCAAGTCCTTTGCATGAATCCTTAAGGGAGTCCCAACACATGTCAAAACAGTGTACTAAGAACAAAGTCAGCTCTGCTACCTCCAGAATCAGGGAATCACACCAGGAATGGAGGCTACTTGGAAGGCAAGCCATTATCTTCAAGACAGCTACAGAGGTAGGGAGGGGGTGAGGTAAGAGTAGGTTAAAATGCCACAAAGTTCTCCTAACATGTTTCAGTCACCTTACTCTTTGTGTTTTCTTGGTTGTTATAAACTTTTGACAATTTCCCAGAGTTCTGCCAACATACTGAGTTTTTGCTTGCTTTTTGCTGGGAGGGACCATTGGAATCCCTTTTTGTACCATTATCACTCAGAAATTGTCCTTAAGACCCATTGTGTCGTGAGAATTTTGTCCTTTGTTGATGGATTTGTGTGTGGCTTGGGTACTGCTTCACATCTTCCCCACATCCTACTCTGGGTATTCCTGAGTGGGTATAGCCTAGTACATTCATGGAGCCACGGGACCTCCAAATTTTGTGTGATCCTATGAGTGCGCTCTTTATGACTATATCCCTTATTCTTTCTTTTATCATTCTGAATTGCCTGTTGTCTGGGGGGTTTTTGGTTTTGTTTTGTTTTGCTTTTTTTTTTTTTTCTGGTTGTTCTGAATATCATGAAGCTACCAGTCTCTTATTTATTGTACTCTACCAAGTACTCCATTGTTTTCAACAATTTTCTTACACATGCAATTAATTCTCTGTAGTCTGTTTCAAATATAATCAGTCCCTTCAGTGAGATCTGTATCTTTCTATCTTTAATGCTGCTTTAACCTCTGGGCACAACCTCTCCATCACTGCACCAAAGCTATGGGCAGTGACATTAACCTCTTTCTTCCAGAATGAGTCTCATTATATGAGCCAAATCAGGTCAGGATGTTATTCCTTGTTCTTGGCTTGCCTTTCCCAATATGAAGCCTCTGCCTTACAAGCATTTGAGAGTGAGTGTGATCAGAGCCCCAGTATTCTCAGATTACCACACTTAACCTAGAGTTTCCACCCAAATATTTGGGCTCTGTGCTAAGTGCAGAGTCTGCTTGGTATTCTCTCTCCCTGGCCCTTTCTGCCTCCCACTCATGTAAGCTCGCTCTCTCTCTAAAGTAAATAAATAAATTAAAAAAAAAACAAGAGCCATATAATATCTATATTATCTATAAACAGGCATACACACATATGCTGCATAAGTGCATACATTTTTTTCTCATTAAGATGACAGAAAACAAGAATCACGACTGAATGTACATTTGTGTAAACACACCTACACACAAATATACACATATTCTTTTTTCCTAAGAGGAAAATGACAATGTCGTATGATACAATTTGTTAAGTATTGTGTTTTCACTGACAGGACAAACCACCAATGTTGTATTTTTAAAGCCATCTCATTGAACTTAGGAATCTGTGAACCTCAGTTAAGATACTCAAGAAACAGAAACAACTGGTATAAATGTATTATCTTTTTTTTTTTAAGATTTATTTATTTATTCATGAGAGACACACACAAAGAGAGAGAGAGGCAGAGACATAAGCAGAGAAGTAGGCTCCATGCAGGGAGCCCATCGTGGGACTCGATACTGGGTCTCCAGGATCAGGCCCTGGGCTGAAAGTGGCGCTAAACCACTGAGCCACCCGGGCTGCCCCAAATGCATTGTCTTAAACAACTTTCAATTGTTGAGTTACATATGAATTAAAGCAGCCAGATTCAAAGTTCAAATGGTGGCAACAAATCTCAGGTAATTTCAACTTTTAGCTGCTTTCCTGTTCTGCAGTCTTAGTCTCTATAGCCACATAGTAGTAGGTGAAGGAAGGACTCTAATAGACTCAGAGATTCATGTCCATATGGGAAGAGTTTTTTTTCTGAAAGCCAAATATCTGTTAGTCCCATTGGCTTGATTTTAAGATAAGCTTATTCCCAAACTCTAAGGAGAAGAAAAATTCTAGATGGTCAGTCTGTGGTCTAGTCTCTAGGGTCTTGCTGCTCTATTCCAACCTGGGTCTCTTGATAATTATGATAACTATGATACCTTGATGACCTTGATAAGAATATTGCTTTGAACAAATTACTTAATCCTTTTGCTTCTAATTTGCATTTATAAATAGTAAATAATAACAATGCTTGAGTCACAGATTGTTTTAACAAAATTATGAGATCATGACCTGAGCTAAAACCAAGAATCAGATGTTTAATGGACTATGTATCCTGGCACCCCAGTTATTATGGTTCTTGTTTGTTTGCTTTCATATTGGCCAAAAAAATAAAGTCCAGGTTCCCTATACTGCTTGTGAACACCAACACATTGCCATGCCACTAAGAAATACATCTATTCTGAACGATTTATAAAATTAATGAGACCCATTAATATGAGTTGAAAGACCGATGTTCTCTATTTTACTATACAAAAGAAAATTATTACATAAAATGTGGTTTGTAATGTACAGTTTGCTTTATCCGACACTAAAAACACAGAACTCCCAAAGTTGGAAGGAGTATGCCCTGGAGTTACTTGCTTATCCTGTCATGGAACATTTAATTTAAAGGTCTGTATAACTCAGAGAGATACTTTCATGTTTGTTCTGTTTGACTTCTGATATGTCTCTCCTAATCTTGACAACAAGAACAAGATTGTGGGGAGATCAAAATAAAATGTATATCATTCATCATGTTACTTGCAAGGAACCACAGAAAAAGGAACAATCAATTATGGTTTCTGAGTCCCTGTCTCTGATACCTCTCTCTCCCACCTCTTTTCCTATGCAGCCTAGTAAGAATACAAACATGCTTGCAACAATATGAGGGACCTTTTTATGCAGACATGAACGAAATATTCATCATCTTTGCATATCCTACAATCCCTTTTCAGGGCCTTTTACAAGGAAGAAGTCACTAAATGGTGGTTGATTAATATTTGTAAAATGTAGTAGGTTTACAATGCTGGTAGCAATCCACTACATTGATAAACCTGTTTCTATGTCTAAAGACTCCATATGGAATGAGGTTTATCTGTCTATCATCTATTCATCTATCTATCTATCTATCTATCTATCTATCTATCTATCATCTATCTATCTTAACTTGAAAAGTATTATTTTCTTTAATTCAGAAAAATCTTATAATAATAATGCTTTCCCTTCTTATCTTTTCATTTCAATCAAAACCTAATGGAATCATCACAGTAACTGTCACCTCAGGTAAACTCTTTTATTTATATATGATATATATAAATACATAAAATGTGATATATAATATATAAAATAATTATGTATATAAATTCATATATAATATATGTTATAGTATTATAATATTGTAACTAATATTTAAATATATATTTGAAAAAAATATATATATTTGTATATAATTTCTATATTGTATATAAATAATACCAATTTTTCCATTGCATTTACATTTCTATATTTTATTTCCTAAGCACCAAAAAATTCTACCTAGGTCTTATATTTCTTCTGTTTTAAAGAGTCTTATAATTTAACAGACATTGAATGACAACCCAGATGCTTTTCTTTGTGGTTTAGGTTGTTCCCTTCTAGAACTCAATCAGAGATAACACAGACCTTCAGATGCAAGCACGTCCATCTTTACCACTATAGTAATTAAAAGGAGTATTATTATCCACTGTGGATATGGTACAAGTGATCTTCTGGCTCCAAAGTTCCAAGTTAATTTTATTTCTAAACTTGAAATCAAAAAGAAAGAGTATAATATCACTTTCACACACAAAGAATCATTACCTATTGGAATCATTCTTGTTGGGGATCCCTGGGTGGCGCAGCGGTTTGGCGCCTGCCTTTGGCCCAAGGCGCGATCCTGGAGACCCGGGATTGAATCCCACGTCGGGCTCCCGGTGCATGGAGCCTGCTTCTCCCTCTGCCTATGTCTCTGCCTCTCTCTCTCTCTCTGTGACTATCATAAATAAATAAAAATTAAAAAAAAAAAAAAGGAATCATTCTTGTTGAAATCTCACAGCTCATTGACGTCTGCCTTCGGCTCCAAGCCTGATCCCGGAGTCATGGGATCGAGTCCCAAATCCCACTCCTTAGGCTCCCTACAGGAAGTCTGCTTCTCTTTCTGCTTATGCCTCTGGCTCTCTCCCTGTGTCTCTCATGAATAAATAAATAAATAAATAAATAAATAAATAAATAAATAAATACTTTTAAAAAATGTCAGCTCATTGAGATTCTAGTCTTGATGCTAGCACTGATTCACTAATGATCATGCACAAGTCCTTATGTCTCCAAAGCAAAGGACATTGGCGAGTAGCCAGACAATTCACTGTTAGAACTCTCCATTCATTCATAGGAGGGGGAAAATGACCTTGTAGGTCTTTACTCCATGTTGATATTCTAATTCCTAATAATCTTTGTTACAAAATGCTGATAATATTTTGTCTTATTGGTTGTACACAGATTTATTTCAAAGATTCAAATAAGATAATGGATATGGAATTACTTTGAGAATGTAAAAATAGGCTTTGTTTTCCTGATTATAACTTGACAACAAAGGTAATTGTTAAAAGAATGAATAAAGGTATGATTCTTTGTATTTTTACATTGTGCTACTGGCTAAAGATTTCTGAGGCAATACAAGAAAGTGTTAACTGTGCAACACTTACTGCATTAAGCCAAGTCATAGAGTCAAATGGAGCCATGCCCAACTTTGCTTGTTTGTGCATTCAGGCTTGGGCCGATGTCTGTAGGAATTTCCATCCATATGTTAGGCAATGGCCTGGAGTAAAACATGCTCAGGATCAGGGTTATTTGCCAGGTTAGGTTGCTGTAATACTTTATAGAACAGCTGGAATATGTTTTCCAAGAGTACACAATAGCTCCTAAATAGCTGTCGTGCCATGATTTAGAGATTTTAAATTCATTCCCATGTTTAATTCATCATACAACTCTGTTTTGACATGGTAATATACATTTCTTCATTTTTTTCCTTTTCTTTCCTTCTTTCTTTCTTTCCTTTTTTTTTTATGATGTCTATTTCTTGCAAGTTGCTTTTCCCAATTTGGTATAGTTTTTGATGGATCTCAACAACAAAACCAGCATTTGGATTCCTTTTAGAGAAAGAAAAGGCAACAAAGTGAGTAAAGCAGACAGCAGGGTTAGAGAACTCTGTGATGGAATACTAGCAATCTGTGAGGGAAGGGAAAGGATGAGTGTTCAAGGATACTAAATTAAAACAAAACAAAACAAAAACCAACCAAATAAAACAAAAACAGTTTTGGCAAAATCAAATTTGAAATTCCCACTCCTCTAAACTACTGGGTGCCTGTACACCTGTATAAAGTGAGATAGAAAGTAGTTGCATTCCTCAGTAACTTTAGCTTTTTTCTTCTTTTTTTTAAGAGGGGGGAGGGGCAGAGGGAGAAGAGAGAGAATCTTAAGTAGGCTCCATGCCCAGTGCAGAATCCAGTGCAGGGCTCAATCTCAGGATCTTGAGATTAGGACCTGAGCAGCAATCAAGAGTGGGATGCTTAACTGACTAAGCCACCAGCTGCCCCAACTTTAGCTTCATTTAATAGGAATTTATTAGTCTTTATAAAATTAGAAGGTGCAAGGAAGCGATCCAGAGCTAGAACAGGGATTTAATGGTGTCATCTAAGACTCTAACTCTTCCAATTATTCTATTCCATCATCTTAGGAGTTATGGCTTTACATATTTCTGATTTTCACCTCATAGTTCCATGGTATCACTAAAGATGGTTACTAAACCTCTGGATATTAATGTTTTCTACAATAAGAAGGAAGAAATATGGCAAAAGTGCAACACAGTTTACTCTAGGAGGGGTTATCTTTTCATATCAGAAAAGAAGTTCACCCTACCTAATTTATTCCTATTTAATATTATCTAGAAGTGGGTAAGATATGTGTCCTTAGACCAATTGGTCAAAGGAATACAATTTCTAAAAATTGTAGATTAATGGTTCTTTGAGATGAGGACCAGAAGTCTGTGTTTAACCAATATTCCAAGTGATTGTGATGCTGGCTAAAGTTTGAGAATCACTCACATATGATTGCAGGTTGGATGGAGCCTATCATTCCTAAATCAAGAACACTTTACTTTTGATCTAAATAGACCAAAAAAATACGACAACAAGCTAGAAATAGGGCTGGAAAGGTGTTGGCGATTGGAAACCTACATCCCAAATCTCTTAGGAATGCATCTAAACTCTTTAGGTTTCAGAGTCTTCTTCCTATTTAATATGAGGTTAATTTCCCTTATATAATAATAAAAGCACAAGTGGAAATAATGAAATGGTAGTATGCTCAATATTAACATAGAATGATGAAATGATGAACAGCAAACAAACAAGGAAAGAAACAAACCTGACTTGATAGTACAGTGGAATTCTAACGTGAAGGTGAGGATCAGAATGAGAAACATAAGAGATAAATAAATGTCGAAAGATAACAGACAAGAAGGGTTATGGTATCCAAGAGTTTTTATCATTGTCCTATAAGAAATGCATCCTTTAGCCTGAACAACATTCAGAGTGTGACTCTGCTCTGCTATAGCATGACACATATTGTGAATCGACTCACAATCAAGAAAAAGCAATTAAATTTCATAGAGAAGCTTTTTTCCTGAATGAATAGTGAGAGCAAAGCATTTTGCTAAATTAATTGAAGAAGCAAATATCCACAGAAATCAGCTGATTAAATCCAACATTGGAATGGGAGACATTTATAAATTATAGTTGATATTAAGGATAAACTTCTAATAGGAATAAAAGCTTTTTAAAATTGACCAATAAAAACATAGATGGTATGGGAAAAGAAAGTCATGGGACACAAAAGGATGACAGAGGAACATGGACAAAGGAACTGAGACCACACTGTGCTTTCTTGGGCCATATTGTTCAAAAATTCCCATTAATCCCTTAGTAGAAGAAGAATTAAACCTTATTATTATAATAAATTGGATAATATTAAAATTTTGAATTTTATAATTATGCAACATTAAGCACATTATGAACTCTGTCTGATTATCACTCTAAAGTGAAAGTCAAGTCATTCTCAATTTATAATTTTGTTATCTTTATAATGTCGTGAATTAAAGAATCCCTCCAGACAGCATAGGTAATAACAGCGAGAAGCACACATGAATGCTAAGTATAAATCCAAGCGCTCAGAAGGAGTTAAAAAAGAGAAACGAAGCCCTTCCACGCCCAAAAGAATGTTATTTCAACAGCATTGTTTCTGACTGGACATTGAAACATTAAATGGATGTCAGAGTAGTACATAAGAGAAACAGTTAATAATTTAAAATACCATGAAATGCTAGGGTAGACAGTATAGGGAATCTATTTGTGGTCTTTCATGACTTATGTAATGCAAAAAAAAAAAAAAAATCCCTATGGATAAGTGTCTTTGTAATTATTTCAGTCCGAAAGATAGTTTACACCTGACCAGCTGGTAACCAGCAGGAAAAGAAATCCATAGACACTGATACTGGGTCTATTTTGTGCCTGACCAGGCTAATTTGTCAAGGACAATCAATTTGGTCACTGAAGAGAAACAGGGCATGTCTAAGGAAAACTGGTAATATATTTGTCCTTCAGAGCTTATACCTGTCAAATGGGATATTTTTTGTAGTCAACTCATTGTGGCTCTGATTTAAATTCTTTCCACAGTGGAACAGAAGTACAGTAATTTTGAAAATGATATATTAAGTGAAGCTATTTATTTACGCTTTACTGTATATTATTATATTTGGAAACCAGAAAGAATCATGTGATATAAAAAATGCAGTATGTTTTCTGTTTAAAGAAATGCACATTTTATATCACAATCTGATGGGTAGAACTATGAGATTCTGAATTGTATAAATGTGTGCAATGCCCAGAAAGCAAGTTACATGGGAAAAACATCAACCTCCATAGAATCCCAAGGTCACCATTATCTTTTCATCTAGCTCATTGTCCTACATTATGACCTAGGAGAGGCTCCTTTTTATTGCTAAATGAGAGGACTGGGCTCACATAACCTTTCTCTCAATTATTCCAGATTTAAGTTTATGAACACTCTATTTGGAAGCACATATGAATGTATGTGTGCTTTAAAATATAGTTATTTTCTTATAAGAAATTTCTATAAGGCTTGAAGCAGGCAGTTCTTTAAAAAATAAAATAAATAAATATGTTATTTATGTGATAAATATAAATTTATATTTGTTTCATGTAACAAATATGAATAAAAATAAATATACTTCTATATTAATAAATATTTATAAAATAAGTATAAACAAATACACACATTTATATATATAAATAGAAAGGGGCAGTCAGAAAACAGAAATTACAAGATTTTAAGAATTTATTAATACAGACACTATTTAAACATAACGTAGAGAAGTTTAAGTTACACCACAAAGGATGGTTCATTATTCCAAGGTTTTAACCACTTGAAGGTATAAAACGGTAACTGAATAGAAGAAATTAAGGGAACCTAATAGGTGAATGTTTTATATTATAGGCAACTTTGAAAGGAGCTTTCATTTAATTCAGAAACAACCAGTCAGACGTGATTCTGTAGAGAGGAAATACACACTCTGGTCTCACTTTCTTACCTGCCCCGCAGGCTTCTGTCTTGGCTCCCCGTGGGCCAAGCCAATAAAAGCCAGAGTGTAAAGGCGCTCCACTGGCTAGCTCCATACTTGGCAGTCTCAGTGGGGGTAGAGTGAGTCTGCGGATGAATAGAGCAGATTGGACAAGACTGGGCAGTGGATCTGGAGTGTCAAAAGAAAGATATTTCACTTCATTGGCTTTGCATTTAAATTCAACGATTGGATTGTATTCCAACAAATTACTGCTATACTGAATTACTGTTTGCTTTTCTATAGTCTTTGTGTATAACTTAATCTATGTGACCCTAGTTTACCTTGATTTATAAAAAGGTATATTTGTATTATCTCAAAACCATTTGTTTCCCCCCCAAAAAAGTAAAAATGACTATGAATGCATAAATAAGATCTTCCTTAGGCCTAAAACTGTTCTTGGACATTAATTTATTACTACTGCTTTGTATGAGAAAAGTTGATAAAATTGTTGGATATATGTGCTGACTCTACCTCTATTATTATAAACACTTAAAAGAATAGTGTCTGGCTGGCTCAGTTTGCAAAGTATCTGACTCTTGATCTCCGGGTTGTGATCTCAAGCCCCATGTCAGGTGTAGAGATTACTTAAAAAAATAAAAATAAAAATAAAAATAAAATATTTAATAAAAGTCAGGTAAGAATAAATGTCATTGTGTGTTCCTGTGTGATTTTACTGAAATCTGGAAAGCAGTTAAAATGGAATAATGTGGGAATTCCACATATCAGTCTCCAATTGAAAAGTAGCATCTAGGATAGATTATACCAACTAAAACAACTTTCCTTATATACTGTTACATGCCTTAAACAATGAAAAAATGCTGAAGAAAAAAACTGTCTTTATGAGTCACACTCTACATTCATCTGCTTACTTGAAACTCCTAACGTGATCCCACCAGAGTATTGGGTAAAACTGAGATCGACACCTCTTTCACTAGGGAACATTTTCTCTTAGTGTTTGTCCGTTTTTGTTTGGTTTGGTGGGGGGAGTTGTTTTTGTTGTTCTTATTTTAATTTTAGAAATATAAAGAGGATCAGGAATATTCATGAAGTATAAGGTTTGAGATCATTGATTTGGAAATGAAGCCAAATAAAACAAATTCTATATCACCTGGTTTAAGAAATAAGAGAGGTCATTGAACACTTAACCAGAGACCAGGAAGAGCTTTGAGGCCTGGTTTCTGCTCCAGCTTAATGATCTGGCAGCTCATGTTTAAATGGAAACAGAGGTCACGTCAATTTATGGATACATCTGAAACATGGATATAGCCCAGTGCAACACACCTTGACATGGTAAATCTAATTCAATTATGGAGAGAACTGTTCTTCAACTTCCTACTTCCTCTGCAAATCTTATGAGGAAAAAGAACTAATAATTAAGTGTTTTATATGTGTGTATACATGCATATATATATGTTACATATAATGTGTTATATATGTTATATAATGTTATACAAACACAGACACATATATATTACATATCATTGTTCAAACACAATGATAATTACTTAAAGAATTTTGCTTGTAAGGATTTAAATGAGGGGCACTTGAGTGGCTCAATTGGTTGGGTGGCCGCCTTTTGGTTTTGCGCAGGTCATGATCTCAGGTTCATGAGGTTGAGCCCCCACATCAATCTTCATGCTCAGCGCCAAGTCTGCTTGAGATTCTTCTCTCTCCCTCTGCTTTTCCCTTCATTCATGTGTTCTCTCAAAATAGATAAATAAATAAAATCTTTTTTGAAAAGGATTTAAATGAATAGTGAGGGAGCTATCACTATAAATGATGGCTTTGCTGTATGTCTGGGTGAATGGAGACACTTTCTAGACTCTAAGAACTTTGTTAGTTTAAGATGGTAAACAGAGCAATAATTGTTAACTGAGAGACAGTGTAATTTAGCCAATTAGTTTAGGTATGTCCCGTTCAGCCTGTAGTTGATGCAAAACAGGGAAATCCGAATTCTCACCTCTTCAAACTTTTTTCCATTGTCTAAAAAAAAAAAATAGAATCTCACCAAGAGTACTTAAATAACCCATACTTCTGCTATAATATAAACACTACTGCATTCATATAAAGATCATAAAATCTATATCAGATACAAATGGGTTCAAATACAAGTTCTACTCGTCATTAATTGTATGAACAATGTCGACTACATTAACCTCTGTGCCTGTTTTCTAATCTATGAGCAGAAATAAAAATACAAAGGATATTTGAGAAATTCAGCAAATGAGAAATATTGCAACCATATCTAGCATTATATATTTCAGAACTATTTCCAAATAAAATTATTTCAAAAGGTAAGCTCAGCTTTTGGATCCACCAAAATGGACTAGCCCCATTCTTCCTAGGTCTTCTTCCTTACAATTAACATACCCTGGGAATACCATAAAATACAAGAATAGACAAACTCTGAAAGGTAGAAAGATGGTTGGCTGCTTGACATCTGAACTGCACAGCAGCAAATTTTCTGGGTCGCTTTATTCGCTTTATTGACTCCCATACATCCTACACAGGGAGTTGGAGAAGACTCCAACCTTGAAACACTAATAGGTACAGACTCAAAAAAAGCTCTCTGCAAAAGTTTTCTTTTCCTCCCTCAGTCATTGAATAGGGAAAAGGGTGACCTTAAAAAAGGATACATTTTTGGCAATACACAATCAACTCAGCCAAATACCAACAGAAAGCATATATCAAAGAATAAGTGTGAAGTTGATTTTTCACCCTACCCTCTGCCTTGCAGAAAATGTCAGCCATGTTCCTAATTTCCAATCTGTACATGTCAGCAGGACCAAGCATAGATCTGATCTTCCATCCCTTGTCCATCACAATCAGGTGGTGGCATTCCAGTTCCTCTTCTGAGATAATGATAATCAGACTGAGCGAGGAGTTCACCTTCCGTCCACACATAGTAGAACCAGACAGTGTTCTGTTTTAATTTGCCAATGTAGTTACAGTGCAGTTCAGTGGAGAACTGACCTACATAAACATCAACAAGTCTGAAGGAGACAGTATGAGTAAGGGCCAGTAGGCACTCAGTTTTCATCCACCCTTAGAGTCAATGGGCTCAGTGGGGAGCTAAGCTCTACCCCCATCCATAACCAACAAGATACAACAAAGTGATGGAAGGTGTGGCTCTTTGTCACTCCTCTTCTACTCTCCACCTTTGGTGGCAGTGGGTCTCAGCAGAGAGCTGAGCTTCCATCACCACTGTGCAGAAGTGGTAAGAGTTAGGCCTTCTTGTCTACCCAGGCCATAGTGGCCTACCTCCCTTCCTCAGAGAAAGTGAGGTGGCACAAATCAGTGTTCCAGTACCACTGGAAAACTACCAATGGGATTCCACTGATATCAGATTCCACACCACCCATCTGCAAAAAGACAATGTCCTTCAGTGCCCACTTATGTTGGGATAAATTTGGAGAGTCCCAATAGGAAGTTAGTTGAACATAAACACCTACCCATCCTTCCCACTACACTTCAAAATGGGGACTAATTGTTTAAAAAGAACATTTTCTAGAATCTGGAGCCTAATACATATGAAATAAAAAAATATCCAAGATACAATAAAAGACATCACTCAGCATACCAAGAACCAGGATAATCACCACATGCATAAGAAAATACAATCAACAGACATCAAAACAGAGATGAACCAGATGTTGGAATTATCTGATAAGGATTTTGCTTTTGTTTTCCAGCCTTGAGACATAATTGACATAATGTTGTATAAGTTTAAGGGGTACTATTTGATGATTTAATGATGTAGATGTTGCAAAATGTTTACTTTAATACAACTATCATAAACCATTCTTAAAAGGCAATCTTGCATTACCTTCAAACAAGTAAAACATAAATCTCAGCAAAGATTTAGCAGTTATAAAAATAATAAATCTATTGTTTCCCCTTGCCACCAGCCTGAGAACTCTTCAAAGTCACAAATCATTTGGTAATCATTTATGTGCCCCCTAACTACAGGCAAAGGGCATGATAAGGGGCTTAACAACCTTATGTTTGACAAAGAATGGATAGATGGATGATTAGATGAATGCATGGGTGATCCTCACTCAAAACCATTTCAAAATGTTTATGTTTGGGAGAAATAACACTAAAAAAAAGTTAGCCTGTCAGTTAGTTTATAAATAAATCTTTCAATATTATTACAGAATATTAATACTTGGTTAAGAGTTTCTAAACATAAAAAAGATATGATTGAACCATTCTGATCTTCTATAGTAAACAAAGTTTGATTTTTTTTTCAGAATTACTTTAGTAACACCTACGACCAGTGTGTAATGTATGTTAGCTTTAGAACATACCTAAAAATATACAAATATGCAAAAGAAAAGAATCATGTGAAATACCACCACCTTCTAATCACCACTAATATTTTATTGTTGTTGTTCACTGGAAACATAAATAGTTATTAAACTCAATATTATTTCTTTTCAAAAGAGAAGACAATTCCCCAAATCAGATACTGGTAAAATATTGTACTTCACTGATAAATATGGTTGCCTAACTCAGGAGTTCTTATGTCAGAACCACAGGCACCTAAAATTATATTAAAAAGTTGGCAGTTTTACATTGAAATTTGATCCCTACCTCACATCATACACAAAAATTAAAAGGTAAAACTATAAACTTCTAAAGCATAAGAAATAGAAGAGTAGT
This sequence comes from Canis aureus, assembly GCF_053574225.1. Taxonomy (NCBI): domain Eukaryota; kingdom Metazoa; phylum Chordata; class Mammalia; order Carnivora; family Canidae; genus Canis; species Canis aureus. The sequence continues at coordinate 3,829,265 of NC_135613.1, forward strand.
TAGTATTATGGCCTTGGGTTAGGAAAAGTTAGCGAGGACACAAAAAGCTCTAAATATTAAACTAAAAGATAAATGGGACTTGATCAAATTTTTAAAACTTCCCATTAATAGATGGCATAAAGGAACTGAAAAAAAAAACATGACGCATATAGGAGGAATATATTCACAACACCTATATGTGACAAAGGATTTATATCTAGAACATACTAATTACTCTTATGATCAAATAATTAAAAAAAGGTAAGAACCGTTAAAAGCAGGAAAAAGTCTTGAACAAATGGACAATAAATGAAGGGAAATGTGCCTAATATAATTAGTTATCAGACAAATAAAACTAAAATATGATAATATTTCACTTCCAACAACACGGCTTAAAATTAAAAGCATGACAACATTAAATATTGTCAAGAATTTGAAACACTTAAATTCTTACATGTTGCTGATGGGAGTGAGAGCAAATTGCTATGCTTTAAAAGATGTGTTAGCTCCTTATAGTTGATTATATACCTACCATATGACTTAGCTTCTTCACTCATGGATATTGCATTACTTTCCTGTTGCCGTTGTAATAAATGATCACAAAATGAGTGGCTCAAATGAAACCAAAGCTATTATCTCACACTTTTGGAATTCAAGATCCTAAAGTGGGTCTCAAAGAGCTAAAATCAAGGTGATGAGAGGACCCCACTCATTTCTGGAAGCTTGGGAAGAAAATTCATTTTCATCCTCTTTTCCAGCTTCTAGAGGCCACTCCCATTTCTTGGCTTTGGCCCCCTTCTACCTTCTGAGCCAGCAATGGCCAAGTCCGTTCACATTATTGTGACACTAACCGTCCTGTCCCCTTCTTCTACATTTAAGGATTCTTGTGATTATGTTGGGCCTACTGGATAACCTGAAGACACACCCTCTATTAGGGCGAACTGAATAGTAACTTTAATTCCATCTTCAAACTCAGTTCCCCTTTGCCAATGAAACTAACTTATTCATGGGTTCTGGAGACTAGATATGGTATCTCTGAGAGGCTGTTATTCTGCCTACAATAGGTATTTATCTAAAACAAATGAAAACATGTTCATGATACTCTTGCACAAGATGGTTTAAAACAGCTTTATTCGTAACAGCCTGAAACTAGAAACAGCTCTAATGTTTATCATTAAGGGAATACACTTTTTAAAAATGATGATAAATTATTAGAAGGAAAAACTTCAAAAACTTTTAGATGATTTGATACATTAAACAATCCCCAACACATTACATTGACAAAAGAAGTAAGATAACAGAGTCAATACTACATGATTACATTTCATGGCACTCAAGAAGACCCAAAGGAAACTAAGGTGATAAAAAATACTGGTACTTTTTGCAAGGCAAGATTGATTGGAAAGATGCAGAAGGAAAATTTCTGAGACAGATGATGGAAATATCTTATATTTTGCTTGAGGTTTTGATTATACAGGTGTGTGTGTACATAGGTGTTTTGTGTACATATTTGTCTACAGATACTAAGATCTGTACATTTCACTTTGTATAAATTTTACTTGATAACACAAACTAAAAATATATTGGGGTAATAAATAACCCATCTACATTTCTATAATCAAACTGCAATAAAAAACAAAGAAGAAAAAAACAAATTAAGAGTGGCTAAAACGCCACTGTTGCTTGTTGTTGTGAATTTGCAAATTCAACTTATTTTAAGTATACTCTTTAAGTTTACTATCTAGGTCAATGTTTTCAACACAACAGAACACAGAAATTATATGCTTTTACCTTAGTGGAGAAACTTCACAGCTTTTCAAAACTGTACATCAGACAATGTTTTTCAATTTCATTGAGGTATATTTGACAAATAAACCGGTAATATATTTATAATTGGAATTTTTACACATGTGGACTTAATGTGTAAAGATTATCCTGATTTTTATCCATATTTTAAAGCACCTTTTACACTTTTCCAAAATAATTAATCACTCTTCAGATTTAGCCCATATTTACGATCCATTAATTGGTTATAATATTTTAAAATGAAGTAATACATTTTATGAGAGTGTCACTAGTTGTTTATACTTGAGGAGAAACATAATCACAAGGTCATGTCAGCCATTTCCAGGATTGCTTTGAAATTTGAGCTAAGACTAAAACAATCCTTCAGTTTTAATATAATTCAAAGGGGCTCAGCCCAATTTTGACAGAATTTGAACTGAACTTTTAAGCAATTTTAATACTTTCATTCTCAAATCTTTACACTGCCTGAATCCCTGAGTACTAAACCAAGGCATATAGCCTGAAGACATGAGATACTATATGCCACTATTTTTGCATAATCAACTCTGAACAGATTGTAATAGTGTCCCACAGTTTAATTTGCTGCTTTTGAATCATTTAGCAGAAACTTAAAGTAGGCCTGGATATTTAAATATGTTTTCAACAATGAGATACTGGAAAATAAAAAATGTATTTTTATGAGAATCTATTAAATGTTAAAGTGTTGTTAACTTTCCATTATCAGTTTCTGGAGAACCTTAATTATTTTAACTGCTACTTACGAGCCAGGGTACCCCATTTGCATGAGTGTTTTTTTGTTGTTGTTGTTGTTTGTTTTGCTTTTGGAACTCATTTTATGGAAGTGATCTTTCAGTGCATTCAGAAAATGAATTTGTAGCACAGAAATTAGGTGCGTTTAGAGGACAAACACTGTTTCTGAGAAGTGATAAAGTGATATGGGTAGAGGCGGCGGTAAACATGGAAAATGTGAGTAAAAATTATATTATGCAATATTCAACTTTACTTCCTTATTTTCTTAAATGTGTCTTTTTTTTTTTAATTTATTTATGATAGTCACACAGAGAGAGAGAGAGAGAGGGGCAGAGACATAGGTAGAGGGAGAAGCAGGCTCCATGCACCGGGAGCCCGATGTGGGATTTGATCCCGGGTCTCCAGGATCGCGCCCCGGGCCAAAGGCAGGCGCTAAACCGCTGCACCACCCAGGGATCCCATTATTTTCATTTCCTTCCTTACCTCCCTCCTTATTTCCCTCCCTCCCTCCTCCTTTCCTCCCTCTGTCTCCCTTCCTCCATGAGTTTCTCATTAGGATCATCCTCTCCAACACATTATTCACACACATTTTAAAGGAAAAAAGAGAAAAAAAAATAAAAGAAAATTTTAACATTTCTATAGTTGTTACATCTTTCTTTCCTTCTTTTCTTCTTTATTCCTACTCTTTTCATTAGTTCCTTCATTTTTTTCTTTCATCCATCCAAATAGTATCCCAACAATTTTGCTAAAACCTACTCTGAACTAGGGGTGGTGGAAGGGGAGGAGGGCGAGGGGTGGGGGTGAATGGGTGATGGGCACTGAGGGGGGCACCTGACGGGATGAGCACTGGGTGTTATTCTGTATGTTGGCAAATTGAACACCAATAAAAAATAAATTTATTATTTAAAAAAATCAGAAAAAAAACCTACTATGTTCTAAGCTCTGTGCTCAATGCTGGCAATATAAGGATTTTGCATAGTCACTAAGCATTAGATATGTATTCTTTTGTGCATTACAAATGTATAAAATGGTAAGCACTGTATGTAATGGTACCCACTGAAACTGCCTTGTGAACAAGGCTTGGGAATTCAGAAATACTGAAAAGAACACTGAAGGTGATACAGACCCAGGTTTCCAGCATGTCTTCATAACTGAAGTAGGTTAGTTCCCTTTCCAGGTTCACATATCATGGGGATGTTAGGGATGAGCACTGATAGTACACGCTGAGCTTAGAGTGATTAGTAGCTCTGCTTCCAGTTAAGGAAGATCTACTGAACAGACTTCACATAGCCTCTGACCTTTATTTTAATTATGAACACCTCCTTACTGGGTCCTGAAACTTACACAAGTTAGTGTGCTGGACATAGTATATATTTTCATCTGGGTGGTGGTACCGTGTTTATGCTCCGTAAACTCATTAACTCACTCAGCTATCCACTTAAGTTTAGTGGTCTTATGTGATTTGTGTGTGTGTGTGTGTGTGTGTGTGTGTGTGTGTGTGTGAATGTTAACTCAAAATGGAGAGAGAGACAGAAAGAGGAAGAAAGGAGAAAGATGAGAAGCAGAAAAGAAAACTCTTGGTGGTAAATATGAGTTTTGAAACACAGAATGATTTTTAAAAGATACCAGATGTCACTAGACTTGGTTTAATGGGAAGCTAATATGGATTTTGATACAGTTACAATATCACAATATTTGTGAATTGTGTTTACATTATCTTTATGTTTGTTTATTTTTTTGGGATAAGCATGATAATAAGACTTATTTCACAGCACTGTCTCATTTGATTCTTTTTTTTTTTTATTGGAGTTCGATTTGCCAACATAGAGCATAACACCCAGTGCTCATCCCACCAAGTGCCTCCCTCAGTGCCCATCACCCAGTCATCCCAACCCCTCGCCCACCTCCCCTTCCACTACCCCTTGTTCGTTTCCCAGAGTTAGGAGTCTCTCATGCTCTGTCACCCTCACTGATATTTTTACTCTTTTTCTCTCCTTTCCCTTTATTCCCTTTCACTAATTTTTATATTCCCCAAATGAATGAGACCATATAATGTTTGTCCTTCTCTGATTGACTTACTTCACTCAGCATCATACCCTCCAGTTCCCTCCACATCGAAGCAAATGGTGGGTATCTGTCGTCTCTAATAGCTGAGGAATATCCCACTGTATACATAGACCACATCTTCTCTATCCATCATCTGTCGATGGACACCGAGGATCCTTCCACAGTGTGGCTATTGTGGACGTTGCTGCTATAAACATCGGGGTGCAGGTGTCCCGGCGTTTCACAGCATCTGTATCTTTGGGGTAAATCCCCAGCAGTGCAATTGCTGGGTCGTAGGGCAGGTCTATTTTTAACTCTTTGAGGAACCTCCACACAGTTTTCCAGAGTGGCTGCACCAGGTCCCATTCCCACCAACAGTGCAGAGGGTTCCGCTTGCTCCACATACTCTCCAACATGTGTTGTTTCCTGTCCTGTTAATGTTCCCCATTCTCACTGGTGTGAGGTGGGATCTCATGGTGGTTTTGATTTGTATTTCCCTGATGGCAAGTGATGCAGAGCATTTTCTCATATGCATGTTGGCCATGTCTATGTCTTCCTCTGTGAGATTTCTGTTCATGTCTTCTGCCCATTTTATGACTGGATTGTTTGTTTCTTTGGTGTTGAGTTTAATAAGTTCTTTATAGATCTTGGAAACTAGCCCTTTATCTGATACATCATTTGCACATATCTTCTCCCATTCTGTAGGTTGTCTTTTAGTTTTGTTGACTGTTTCTTTTGCTGTGCAAAAGCTTCTTACCTTGATGAAGTCCCAATAGTTCATTTTTGCGTTTGTTTCTCTTGCCTTCATGGATGTATCTTGCAAGAAGTTGCTGTGGCCAAGTTCAAAAAGGCTGTCGCCTGTGTTCTCCTCTAGGATTTGGATAGATTCTTGTGTCACATTTAGATCTTTCATCCATTTTGAGTTTATCTTTGTGTATGGTACAAGAGAGTGGTCTAGTTTCATTCTTCTGCACATGGCTCTCCAATTTTCCCAGCACCATTTATTGAAGAGACTGTTTTTTTTCCAGTGGATAATCTTTCCTGCTTTGTCGAATATTAGTTGACCATAGAGTTGAGGGTCCACTTCTGGATTGTCTATTCTGTTCCATTGATCTATGTGTCTGTTTTTGTGCCAGTACCACACTGTTTTGATGACCACAGTTTTGTAGTACAACCTGAAATCTGGCATTGTGATGCCCCCAGATACGGTTTTCCTTTTTAAAATTCCCCTGGCTATTTGAGGTCTTTTCTGATTCCACACAAATCTTAAGATGCTTTGTTCCAATTCTCTGAAGAAAGTCTATGGTATTTTGATAGGGATTGCATTGAACGTGTACATTGCCCTGGGCAGCATGGACATTTCACAATATTAATTCTTCCAATCCATGAGCATGGAATATTTTTCCATCTCTTCATGTCTTCCTCAATTTCTTTCAGAAGTGTTCTGTACTTTTTAGGGTAGAGATCCTTTACCTCTTTGGTTAGTCCTAGCCTCAGCAATCAGACAACAAAAAGACATTAAAGGCATTCAAATTGGCAAAGAAGAAGTCAAACTCTCCCTCTTTGCAGATGACATGATACTTTTCGTAGAAAACCCAAAAGACCACCCCAAAATTGCTAGAACTCATACAGCAATTCGGCAGTGTGGCAGGATACAAAATCAATGCCCAGAAGTCAGTGGCATTTCTATACACTAACAATGAGACTGAAGAAGGAGAAATTAAGAGTCTATCCCATTTACAATTGCACCCAAAAGCATAAGATGTCTCATTTGATTCAATCGTTCTTCCCACCAGCCAGGTACAGGAGAGATTAACATCTTTGTTTATGAGTTTAATGATGCTCTGGGAGATGATAATAGAAAAAAATGGCAAGAGGTCATGATTCCTGAACTGGGAAATTACCGTGTTGATGCAGAAGAGTATGTAATGTGTCTGCACTATCACAGAATAACGTGCACTCATTTCGATATTCTTCCTTTGGGTCTACTCAAACAGTTAGTCTTTAATGTCCTTTTTTCTTGGTCTTAGTTCAAGGAAAACTCTGAAGCTACCTTGACTTTTTTTCTTAGTACATTACCTACTTTAAAAATGCATTCATATTTGTAATTTTTTCTCTTCATTCTGAAATCCATCATTTATATCAAGGCATGTCTTGAGTGGCTGATTTCATCAAGCTGCCTTTGTTTTCTGGGAAGAATGCCAAGGTAGCTCACAGATTGAAAGGGAGAATTACAGGCTCTTTCTTCTCACAGTTTGGAACTGGGTCATGAAGGGACAGGCCTCCCTCCGTCTTCTCTTTCTGCTTAGCTCTACCCAGTTTTACTCTGAAAACAAGCTTTCCACATATAGTAGTTAAAAAGGATGTCACAGCTCTGTAGTCACACTCCTCAGCCTTAGAATTTGCCTTGTAAAAATAGAGCTTCTTCATCCAATTGCTGCAGATCAACTTCTGAGAAGACTCCTCTGCTTGGTGTAGCCCCAGTAATGCAACTGCCTTTGAGTTAATACTTAACAATGAGAATCACTGGCGGAATAGAGAGTGAGTTTTGCCAGGCCGTAGGGTATGGTCTATCTTCTCAGAGCTCGATAAGTTGCTAAGATTGGCAGCTCAGTTAGGACCCCATGGAATGGGAGAAAGATGGTTTTCTGTAAGATGGAATATTGAACAATTGGAATGAATATGTATCTACTAATGTTTCTACCATGTAGGCCCTTTAGGTTCATTTGCTTACTAATCAAATAAGATTCTTTTGAATTATTTTATTATTTATTATTATCATTTTTAGCATAGAAGGTACACTTCTATTATTTCTTTAGGTACTTTTGTCTTCCCATGTTTTCTGATCTCACTTTTTGAAATAAAACCTATCAGTGCATTGGTTGTCCTGAATACATCCTTCATGTATTCTTTTTCACTCTATCATTTTAAACACTAAATTTATTCCTATACTCACTGCCCACACCCTAGACATAAGCATTTTACCTGAATCGTTGCAATTCATTCCCTCTCTTACCTTCTCTTTAGTCTTCGGAAGAAAGCATCAGATGTCTAGTACAACCAATAGGAACTAACAAGCTTAGTGAGTCAGATAGACATGAATTTAATCCTCACAATTTGCTAGCTAAATAACCTAGAAAAATGTACTTTAATCCTCATTTATAAAGTAGAAAAATAATTCTCATATCTTGGCTTTTTGAGGAGGTAAGTGAGGTGGAACTTCTAGCTACGCTTATGAACATCTGTATAACTACATCTACGACATATATATTTGACAAATTCCAATAGTTTTACTGAAGTGATCCACCAAAAGACAAAAGTGTTTCTTCACTCACCCTGACACAGTTGGAAGGTTCTAGAGAGGACAAAGTCATAACTTCTTTGTGTGGCTTATAATGAAGTGCTCAAAATAATACCAGCACATTTTTTATTCAAGACAACAATAAATTGCTATCCATTGCTATGTACCTCATCTTGAACATATTTGTTTTTCTTTTGAAGAACTTTGGTTTTTGCCTGAAATCTTCTTGCCCTCTTTTTCCCCAAATCCATGCTCATTCCTTAGCCAGTTTGTGTGACACTTACTTATTCCACAAAATGTTTCCTAATGTCATAATCCATTGCAAATGCTGTGCTAAAACACTAAACATGTACTTCTCAGGGTATTTAACAATTTGAATCATATTTATTTCTATATATGTGTATCTCTTCTTTGGATAGTTGGTATGTTTCATTTGTTTTATCATGTGTCCTTTACAATAAGTTACAGTAAAGAATGTGGGTTATTACTTGATAAACTCTCCATCAAAGAGAGGAACCAACTATTTTTGTCTAATATAGTATTTGTACCATGCAATCCAGTATCTAAAATAAAAGTATTTCTCAAAACTATGTTAAAGACCTAAGTAAATAGGTGGATATATGAATAAATACATAGATGAATAAATTCTTTATTGATTAAAATAGCATCTGATATATGTATTCATTCAGTAAATATGCACCAGATTCATCCTTCAAAGAAAGCCCTGTTTTTCTTTACTGATATCCTCACCAATTTACCATGAGATACTTATCATTCTAATTGTCTTGGAGGATGAATCCTTCCACAAATTTTCATTATCAGCTTTTCTTAGATTTTGCACTCTTCCACTAACTGTATCTGTCATTAATTTGCATTACATATCATGGTACAGAAATATGCAAGTTTCTTCTTCTCCGCCACTTTTGGAATGATAAAGAGCTGCCAATGTCCAGCCAATGGCCCCTTGATCCTCTTTATATTGTGCTCACAGTGTTGGAAAAGAAAAGAACCTGGGTTGCTTTCTGGCCCCTTAGGGAATCTTTTGAGTCTAGTTTGCCCTGAAAAGTCTTATCCAAACATGACACGTATCTGATTTCCTAAGAGGATGTTACACACAGAGAATATATAACTCTTAGTAAAGTAGAAAAAATTAATTTTAGTATCTTTTTAGGAGTGATACTTTTCTTTAATTAATATAATTACATGTACACATTACAGGTAGCATACATTTATAGGGAAGATCAATGTTATTCATATAAATATAATAGAAGCTTTATTAATTTCAAAGCAAAATTATTTATGACCCTTTAAACAATAAGCCCATGGAGAGGAATGCTCCAGGATCACATATATGTTGTGAACCATCTGCATTTTGTTGGCCAATGAAGATGATCTTGAAATGGATGAGAATATAGGTGATGATTAGAAGTTGGACCCTGAACTTTACAGCTCTGCCATTGCAACAGCATGCGTATGTATATACTGAATTAAATCCATATCAACACTCAGACACCTTTATAATAATGTGGTTGCTAGTATGTCCAAGACAATGGTTCATTTGTTCTTTTACTTATTAAATCAAGCAATGCTTACTAGTGCCTAATACATGCTAAGAACTGTCTTATATAATTGGTATAGTAGTTAGTAAGATAAAGATCACCCCTGACCTCACAGAACACAATGTTTAGTGAAGAAAGAATGCCAACAGATAGGTAACCAACACTATTCAGTTAGATAGCAAGAAATGAATCCCATGATGTTATAAACAAAATACTATTCTGATAGAGATCAATTAAAGAAAGCCACTGGAATAAGTTTAATTTGGAAGACCTGATAAGAGAGCAACAACAACAAAATCAATGGAAGATTCATAGGAAGAGAGGGACATGAAATTCCAAGATGAAGAGAGTATGTACAAAGTTTCTGAAACAAACAAAAAACGTGTATTTTAAAAATTGAAAGGAAAATTGGAGAACTAAGTTGTAGTGAAGAATGAGAGAGTGGCTCAAATTTGTTAGAGTTTCAAGATTAAATGAAAATTTGCTGATGATAAGGAATTTGAGTATAATTATATGTTCTACAGATACTGAGATTATCTTTATGTAAAGCCAAGTAAGAACATAATCCAATTTATATTGTAAAATATGACTGACTCCTTTGTGGAAAATGATTTAAAAAGAACAAACACACAATATCAAAAATGCAGAAGCAACAAAAGTAGAAATAGAAAGGCTTGGGTCTGTCCCCAGAGATTTCAAAATCAAGAAAAGGAAAGCCAAGACATTAATAGTCAATCTCTATGAATTTTTGTCATTGAAATGTAGTTTAGAAGGGACATTGACATCAAGATGAGAATTCAATAAAATATTGCTAGCCTGGAATATATATATATATATATATATATATATATATATATATATATATATCAGTGTGTCTATCTATTTATATTTTATTTATTTATTTATTTATTTATTTATTTATTTATTTATTATTTATTTATTTATTTAGACAGTCACATTCTACTATCTGAGGTTGAAATCAAGACATTTCTCATCCTTATGTGGTCAAAGAAATCTGTTTCTCCAGTCTCAAAGGAATGTTTTAAATTATTTTTGAAAATTTAGAAGGTACAAGTCTTGGATAGAAGAGACCAACACTGGAATAAACCATTATCTTGGGAAATAATTCATTTCTGTTTCTTTCTTATACACTTTAGAGACATTGGAAGTTTTTTTATACACTTTCTGACAGACAAATGACACCCTATCCTATTAGATTTCAATTGCTTAATATCAAGTATAAAACAACTTTACTGGGATGCCTGGGTGGCTCAGTGGTTAAGTGCCTGCCTTCAGCCCAGGGCGTGATCTTGGAGTCCCAGGATCGAGTCCCACATTGGGCTCCCTGCATGGAGCCTGCTTCTCCCTCTGCCTATGTCTCTGCTTCTCTTTTTCTCTCTCTGTGTCTCTCATAAATAAATAAATACAATCTTTAGAAATAATAAAAATAAAACAGCTTTATTTTGAGCATATTTGGATAATGTACGTGTTATTAGCTAGCTATGTCTTCTTTAATAAAATGCTTAAAACTCATTCTTCTCAATTTATGCTTCTGCCCAAAGAAGAGTTGATATTGACAACATGTAAAATCATTAAGCATTAATTTTTTTATTAAAAATTTTTTGAGAATAGAACAGGGCTTGTTCCTCTTCTGCTTTATAGCTTGGAAATAATTCTATTTATAAATTTCCTCCTGGGAAAATCTTGATCTATATGATTACTGAGAAAAAAAATCAAATGTGTGGAATGAGAACATATTCTATGTTTTCCAAGGCTCTAAAGAATGCCAGATTCCTTATTCAACTTAATTTACATCTATCACTCTCTACTATATGTCAGATATTGACTCTATAGAGCATCAAAATACAGCCTTTATTCCCAAGGTATTCATGGTCTAGTAGGATTAACTGATGAGTAAATGATAATGACAATCCAGAGTGATAACGGGAATCATTGAGCCATTAATAAAACCGTCATTCTATGAGATTACAAGCATGGGTTTTATTTTCTTTGAAATTCCAAATAAATATGATTCTTCTGGAGTCTATCCCAGACAAATTGCTTTCTTAGCAATTCTCCACCATCTCTAATGACAGCTCCTATGTAAAAAACAAAACACTGATACAAGAACTATCTCTTGCCACATAGAGTTGAAAGTAGTTTTGAGGTCATTTTCTGCAAGCTGATCAATACGAATTGCACATCACACGTCCACCCTGAATTTATTCCTGTAATTTATCTTAGCTTTGAGTGTAGCCATGGTTAATTGCTAATCCATATTCATTGAACATCACAAATGAGGGCATAGTCAGGAGATACTTCATGTACCAACTCATCTACTGTGGGGGAAAAGTTATGGGCTTACATTTCCATCTATTTTTACAGTTGTTTGGTCTCTCTACACTTCTCAAAAATTTTTTTAAAAACAATTACTGCTGGAGAAGATCACATAATTTGCATCGTGATGCTTAGCAGGTAATGAATTCATTAAAAATAGGAACATAATTTAAATTGCCACCATATAGCAATTGAATTGGTTTAATTGGACTGAGTTAAAGATATCTTTTCAGTTGTGAAATTTTTGTACTTCCAAAGGCATCAACTCCAACACCGAACATATAATTATTTGGATTATCTCATGAACTCTACTTGAAATGATCTCTAAATTAATGTGTGGCATAATGTGCATAATGATATTAATTATGTTATAAAAGAAAAGTCTCCCCCAAATCTCCAATCTTTACTTGAAGATATTTAATTGGATATTGAAAAATGATACAAAGGAAGAGAGGAGAAAAAGAGTGATAACTACTAATACATCATTTAGACTTTTGCTTAACATTTATCATTAAAAAGTTTATATTAATATTTCTCTTTTTTTATTTAAATTCAACTAACTAGCATATAGTACATAGTTTTTGATGTAGTATTCAATAATTCATCAGTTGTGTATAACACCTCACACACATCCCATGCCCTCCTTAATGCCCATCACCCAAATACCCCATCCTCCCATCCACCTCCCCACCAGCAACTGAAGGCTGACTCTTAACTATAGATTCTATCATGGTTTTTCTCCCTCGCTGATGACTTCCCATTCAGTATTTCTTCTCTTACCCAATGGTCCTGTGCACTGTTTCTTATATTCCACATATAAGTGAAACCATATGATAAATATCTTTCTTTGATTGACTTATTTCACTCAGCATAATATCCTCCAGTTGCATCCACACTGATGTAAATGTAAGTATTCATCTTTTCTGATGGCTTAGTAATATTCCATTTTTTATATATACCACATCATGTGATTTAAGGGTCAACTATATTCTCAATCTTAATTTATACAGTACTTTCCACAAAAACTTAAAATATTTATAAAGTCTCTACCAGAATCTACATTTTTAGTCTCTCCACAACTTCTAATGATGCTTTCCTAGACAGCTGTATTTGTACCTAATTTTTCTCTTAATATATTTATCATTTTAATTCCAATCATTAAGATGATAATTGCTCCCCCAGATCAACTGAATATGTTGTAGACTGCTGGTTCTTGCCATATGAAATATAATCCCTATTAAGTCCTCAAGTCTTTATAATTATCTTTTATGTTACCGATTCACTAACAATTCTCAATTTTACTCTATCCAAGCTTCCTGAGGCCTTGATTAATAAAAACACTACACTCATCTTGGCCTCCAACCATGTTTCCATTTTCCTGATAGGTTGAGTTATCAGTGTAGTGAAGGCAAATGAAAAAAAAAAAAAAAAGAGGGAGGGAGAAAGAGAGATATGAGATTAAAGCCATTTACCCAACATTGCATAAACAATATCAACCCTTTGATCTTCTCTTATCACTCTTATAAAATTGTCCTGTCTAAAATTTAAGAACAAAAACAAAAACAAAAAATCTCAGTCTTCTGGATTTCAGTGTTATATGCATTAGTCTCTGAACCAAAAATTTGAGTATAATCTTTTTGAAGTCATGAAATAAACTAGACAACTCCTTGCTTATAAAATTTAGCTTCTCAATGCTGTGAACAAAGTCAAAACTTTTTTTCATGACTTTCCAGATCTTGTGATTTTATAGGTGGGAAGACTGAGCTTTAGAGAGACCAGTATAAATTCCTCACAGTATTAAGCTGTACACTCTGCATCTTAACTGGAGTTTATTTAACTATACCACTAACATTCTTCAGTGTTGTAATCTACAGATTATCCAGGGCTTATCTTTTTTAAGGAACTCTCTCATCTAGAACCTGGAAGGATATTATGACACATTCAGAATGATTTAACTAAAGAGAATGTAATTAAGGAACAATTTACAGTTTTTGTAACAAGGCTATGAGAACCAAGGAGAGATGGTGAGTCATACATGGGCTGATCATAGTTAGGTTTTAACACTGCTAAATGGGTACGGTAAGGTGAATGACTGAGTTTTCTAGAATCTGGTATGAAAGGGAGTTTGGGGGAAATGCCACTCCACTATATCCACAGGGGAATTAAGCCATTTCCAGAACCACAGAAAAGCACAGAGGAAGGCAGAGACATAATCCCTATACTCTCTCTTCTTGTGCCTTTTTTATTCTCCTGCTGATACCTCCCATTGGCCAAATCCAACCCAGAAGTTAGAAAGTATGGGAACTCAGGAGATGCCATCTTTAGGCAGCACAGAGCAAGACAAAACAGAGAAGGGTAGGGAATGGGTCTGGAGGACAAATAAAGAATAACTAACCCGGAAGCCTTTATTTTTTACTGCCCAGTGGTGTTAGGTGTCCCTCTTAGGAGCTTTCTTTACATTTTATGATTTCTTCACTTAAATTCTTATCATATTCTGGGATCCCCGGGTGGCGCAGCGGTTTGGCGCCTGCCTTTGGCCCAGGGCGTGATCCTGGAGACCCAGGATAGAATCCCACGTCAGGCTCCCGGTGCATGGAGCCTGCTTCTCCCTCTGCCTGTGTCTCTGCCTCTCTCTCTCTCTCACTGTGTGCCTATCATAAAAAAAAAAAAAAAAAAAAAAAAAAAAAAAAAAAAACACATATTCTATAAAGATATCTTTTTTAAAAGATTTTTAAAAATTAATTGATTTTTTTAAAAGATTTTATTTATTTATTCGTGAGAGACACACAAAGAGAGGCAGAGACACAGGCAGAGGGAGAAGCAGGCTCCATGCAGGGAGCCTGATGGGGGACTCAATCCGGGGACTCTATCCAGGGACTTGATCCAGGGACCCCAGGATCATGCACTGAGCTAAAGGCAGACTCTTAACTGCTGAGACACGCAGACATCCCGATTGATTGATTTAATAGGAAGAGAGAAAGCCCACGGGGAGGAACAGAGGAGGAGGGAGAAAGAATCTTAAGCAGACTCAGCACTGAGTGTGGAGCTCCTGTAGGGCTCAATCTCACAAACCTGAGATTATGACTTGAGCCAAAACCAGGAGTCAATGGCTTAACCTACTGAGCCACCTAGGCACCCCTAAAAATACACTTTTCAATTACCTAACCCTCACCCTCCCCTCACCATGTGAGACCTTTATGAAAATAGATAGATTTTGACTTTATTTTACCAATTGCATCCCAGGTGACTACAATAAAGCATGGGGTATGTTTAGTGCTTAAGCAATGTTGACTAAACAAATAATTGAGAATGAATATATGTAAATTTCCAAACTTTCAAAATTCCAAGCTTTCAAAAATCCAAACAAATTTTGCCTTGATCAGTATTAATAGCTCATTAAGATTACCAAATCTAACATATCCATGTAAAAGGACCTCAGAGTTGTCAATTTGTGTATTAGTGATTTTTCCTGGAGGCTACATTTGCATAGTAAACTCTTTTATTACTTGGATTATTTGTTTATCTTGCATGGATT
The DNA here is from genome assembly GCF_053574225.1 of Canis aureus. Taxonomy (NCBI): domain Eukaryota; kingdom Metazoa; phylum Chordata; class Mammalia; order Carnivora; family Canidae; genus Canis; species Canis aureus. The sequence continues at coordinate 3,844,578 of NC_135613.1, forward strand.
GGGGAATCATCACTGACAAAATTATAAGAGGAGCTGCTACATTACATTGCATAATTCCAGGAGGGACCATTTATATTATAATACACATTAGTGGTACCCTCCTGACAGTAATGTTGGAGTCCTAACAAAGTAGCTAAAGTTCCCCCAAACTACCCTTTGGCCACTATCCTTGGTACCACTGGCTTCAATGTTTTCATTGTATTCAAGGGACTGCTGACAGTGTGTTTATGTATTTGTTAAATAAATAAATGAACTGGTAGTGTGGTGCTGATAAATCCATACATTTAATTTAAAGAAACTGGTACCACAAAAAAAAAAAAAAAAAAAAAAGAACCTGGTACTTGGTACACTCTCCACTAACTTGTTACTTACATGTCATCTTGGAATCTGCTCAATTAATTAACACTTTTATCAAAATGTAGTTGCCTAACCAAATCCCAGTTTTCCTCATGTTAGAAATAGGAGAGAAAAAAAAGAAATAGAAGAAGAAGGAGGAGGAAGAGGGAAGGAGGAAGAGGAGAGGAAGGAAGAGGAGGAAGAGAAAAATGTTTAACCAACTACAATAGGTCTGGTAATAATAAAATTAGATAGCACTTATAAAGCAAATAACCCAATGCATAGAATCTAATATAAGTACAATTAACACAATTATTCTATTCTAGATCATTTCTAAATTCTGGAAAAAGAATAAAACTAATGGCATATTTTTAATTACGCAGTAAAACATCTCTTTAATACCATCACTTTTTATCTAGTTAAGATAGTCTGATAAAACACCATACCAAATCTGTCATTTCCCATACTGAGGACATTTGTTTACCTGTATTATTTTCTAATAAGTTTGACATTTAAGACATTTATAGTCAGATAAGTAATATTTGTTCCAGAATATTCCTATATTCCATTCTGTAATTAAACTGTGAATTTTCCATATATATTCTCTTAAGAATATTTATTTCTCTATTGATATTGTGAAGAATTTATGAGCTTACCTCTTTGAAAAAAGGAAGCAAGCAAGCAGATTTGGGAGAAGTCCACTTTATGACTTCAGTGAACTGGTTGTGTTCTGATTAAAGAATAATGCTGAGAACTTCATATTGTCAACACAAGGGAAATTAGCATGTCCATATTTGAATTTAGTGCATCATTTGGCATGCAGTATAATACCATAAATATGCTAGTACATGGATATATAACAATTTGTGGTATGAATCACATGTAATTTTTTCTCTGAGTTGGTTATAAAGTACATTTGGAAACCAAAATTAACCAGATGACATTTTATTATGCAGTTGGACTGATGTAATGTAAAATTTAATTACATAATATTTCACACACAGCTGTGACAAAACACATATGAACTTCCCAGATTCACCAGAGATGCTGAAATGGAGATCTTTTGGGGAGGTGATTGAAGTGGGTGGTAAGCAAGAACATCTTCCAAAGTGGATTCTCTTCTGGATAAATGAGAGTCTATTTATACATCCTGAGGCTCTTTTCTTAAATATGCCACTTGCACCAAGTTCCTCTGAGAGAGCAGATATGCTTCAGAGAATCTTTTACAACAAAACAAAGCAAGCAATACAAAACAAGATAGTTCATCTGAATCACTTTGAAAAAAATCACAAATAGTTGGTGAGCTTGCCCTACTTTAATTCCTCTTGTGTTTACAAAAGCTTCAGATTTTTGGTATCTAATTGCTAGCTAACAGCAGATAATAAAATGCACTCATCAAATCAAACAGGATTTTAGTTCATTTTGTGGCTGCATTGTTTCTGCCTAAAAAGTTCTATCTGAAATGTGCTCAATGAAAAGCCATTTTACACCTAGAGAGAGAAATTTAATTAGAATGAAGTGAATGAGCTGCCAATATCATCAATTAAAGGAGCATTTATTGAGTCTTACTATTTACCCAGCACTGTGCAAGAAAATGAGGAGATATGGGAGCATGATTTTTTTTAAGTCTTATATATCTAGTATATTTCTTCTTTAAGATTATGTGGTACTGTGGGAAACATTCTCATGGGCTACACATGAGGACATTTGATGCTTACTAAATCCATATTTTAAAATAAGACTTTAATGAGGCTCCTCCCAGACAGGGCCTTATCTGTAGTCAGCATCTCCATCTAGTACAAGGCTTTCTTACTAGCTTTCACGGTCTTCTTTCAGACGTTTGGGCAGAGAATGGAAAGAACTGGAAGAGCCAAATCACCCTCACATTCTTTGTAAAGGGAGCTTCTTCTCGTCAATCTTAGGACATCTTAACTTGCAACTCAAAGATGCAAAGCTGGCCGGATATGTGATAAATATGTCAGTAGAGTTGACTCTCAGAAGAATTCTGGGATGAAATTACACACAAAGTGCTCTCAATTCATTAAAAGGTAGCAAAATTCTGACAGCAAATCCATTGTGAGAAGATTAAGGGGAGCCAAGTCAAACTTTATTTTCAGTTTCTCCTTAGCAGATCGTCTTAATTCAACGAAATTAATCTAAGTGCACATTGGGGTAATTTATTGTCTCCCACCCCAAAACCATCCTTGCAACTACAAAACTGACCTTTCTCTAATACTGTATGGCCAACCCTACTCATGTTATGCCTTTATGTTTCTATCCTTGGTGCTATTCTCCCTCATATGGAGAGGAGCATTCCTCATATGGAACTCAGTTGCTTATTAGTATATTCCCACATTATTTCTTTAGGATATCCCTCACTGAAGCTTTCTCAGTTGTTCCATGATTAGAGTTTGTTATGGTTATTACAATAAAACATAGGTGCTGCTTATTTTTTCTTTTTCTGCTACCACATTGTAGACCTCTTAAGAATATTTCAGCCTTTTCAGCTGTGTGTCACTAGTTTTAAACACCATGTCTGGCACAAGCTAAGTGCCGAACTGAAGAAAAAAGAACAAACAAAAACAACTGAGATATCCCTTCTGCAGAAGTTGTCTTGTAGCTTATAAAACTCCAAATCCCAAAGAAAAGATAGGGATCATTATCATTACATTTAGGGGTTGCCAATCATTCTGTTTGCAAGACAACTAACCATATTTGCAAACACCACATATGGGAAATGTCTATTTGGATAAAAAAGCAACATTATAAATCACTACAGTAACACCTAATGACCACACTAAGTAAGAACAAACTAATAGGGATGCCAAGGTGACTTACATCTGCCTTTGACTGATCCCGGGGTCCAGTATCCGGATGGAGTCCTGCACTGGACTCCTTGAAGGGGGCCTGCTTCTCCCTCTGCCTGTGTCTCTCAAAAATAAATAAATAAATCTTTTAAAAAATCCTAATAATATCACTCTGTTTACCACAGATATAGATAAGGTAAACTTCAAATTTTTCACAATTCAAATTTTATTTTTTAAATTTTTTTTACAATTAAATTTTAATTATAGATCTACATATTAAGAAACCACATCAGGATGGTCAGCTCTTGCCTATTTAATTTTTCCAGTTTACAGGCCATGCGTAGGCAACTTTGTGGACCAGAAAATTCATTAGCTTAATAGGTATCTCTATTGAGAATATAAGCTAAGTTGTACAAACATTCAAATACATGTAGAATAAAGAGCTAAGCCGTATATGAACTTACACAGGGCAAGGCAGGAGAAAGAGTCACACTATGGAAAAAGATTGAATGTACATCTTGAGAGATGGAGAAAATGTCTGATCAGTGACAGGGTTCCACTTTCTACATCCTCTAGCTGTAGTACTTTGGAGTCTGTGTAAATTGTTATAATAAAATCCTCTTTTCTTTTGAGCCAGCTTAAAATGTTCTCAAATAATAAATATTTTTAAAGTGGAAAATTGAATCCATTCATTTTATTTTTTAAAGTAAACCATTTCCAAATCTTGACAGTTTTACTTTCATTGTTGTATTATTATTTCATTATCTTTGGATTCTTGACAAATTATCTCACCATATTAGTGCGCTGTTCCACCTTCAAAAATACTGATTTCACCCAACCCATTCACTTTGTACATGACAAAAACTGATGTCCAATAAGGTTGGTGGCTTAACAAGGCAGGCCCGGTAATACTAAAATGTGAGTTATAGCACATTATCTCATGCTTAGTCCTGAGATTTGGCATAAAAGGTCTGTTTCTTGCTTTTCTATTAAATTGCCTTTCAATGCCAAGTCTTCTCTTCCTTGTATGGATAGAGACAGGGACCGAGCATGAAGGTATATTTTGCATACTTGAAGATAAAGTGATTTTAATAATAGAAAATCCATTGGAAGAAATGTGATTTTGTTTTTCTGTTCCAGCACCAAATCTTGATCTATGAAGAATATTGCAAGCTGTATTTTGTTGTATGTGGGAAAAGAGAATATGGCTGAATTCCTTGTTTTATTTCAGTCCACTACCGCATGGGGACTTCACTGGAAGAAACGGAGTGCCTGAAAAGTAATTTATTAGTAGTGGATGAGTTGTGTGTGCTGAGCTCCAGCTGGCACAGCTTACCCTAGCCCTGAATGAGTGCTGAAGAGAGGATGAGCTGGTAATGCTCTGTGAGCAGACTACCCTTGTTTCTAGACAGTTATAGATAATAGAGCATTGGTGCCAACCATATTTATTGGGTTATCTTTAAGTATGGTGAAATTGAAGTAGACAAAAGAGTGCTAGATGCCCACCCTCCCTCCTGCCTAGATAGATGATAGATAGATGATAGATAATAGATGATAGATATAGATAGATGATAGATATAGATAGATGATAGATAGAGATGATAGATAGATGATAGATTGATCGATCGATAGACAGATAGATAGCCAAAGAAAAATTATCCGAATAGATGGTTGTCAGCTCAGCATCGTGTCATCATGGGAATCTCTACCTGATGGAGTGATGCCCCTAGACCAAGAGGAAAGAAAGAGTTACTGTTACAAGTGGCACCTACTTGTGCCACAAGTAGATGGGGGCCTTTCTGGGAAGGGGTGTTCAATGCTTTCTAGTGCTGTGTATCCCTCTGCTTCCAACGAATGTTTTGAATCAGATCTAGTATCATATCCTAACTTTTCTAACTCTGTGGCATAAACTTCGATAAGTTGCTCAACTACTCTAAGGATCGGTACTTCCCTTATAATGCTGCTGTAATAATTGAATCAGGTAATAGCCGCTTCTAGCCTAGTGACTGATGTAAACTAGATGTTGAATAAAGGGTAGTAGTAGCTTCTAATATAAATGAGGATATCATAACCATAACAAAAAGCTTATTTAAAAAGAGCTGAATTCACACCTTATTGAATACCTACCAAATGTTTTATATATATCCATATATATATGTATATATATATATATATACATATATATATATAGTGTATATTTAGCTCTTCCGTGTTTTCCTGTCATTTCATTGATGATTGGGTTTGGTATAGAAATACAAGAAGCAGCTACTTTTTATAAGAATTCTGAAGACATTGCTGCAATATTTTATCAACCAATATTGCTGTTGACAAGCCCAATACTATGTGCATTTACACTGTTTTGCACATGACCTGTTAGTCTCTTTAGAAGGCACTAAGGATTATTTTCTTATCCTTGGTGTTCTAAAACTTCACAGTTCTATGCCTTGATGTGCATGCTTGCATATTACTGTGTGTGGGTGTGGGTGTATGCCTGCAAAAGTTTGTTTTTCTTTAGGCTCTTGCTGATCCTTTCAAATTTCCTACTCTTTATTTTCACTGTTTTCTCTGTCTATAACTTGTTAAATTAAATGTTGAGCCTCCCGATCAAACTTTTTATTTGTTTCTTCTATTTTCCATATCTCTCTGCTTGGCTTACTCTGTAAATTCTTTCAATGCTATCTTTCAAACTTTCTAATGATTAAGGACATAATTTATCCATAATTTTATTTTATTTATGTATAAAACATTTTCGTATTTAAGGTTTTTGGCCTTTTATTTATTCTTTGCATTTTATCATTTTCTGTTTGCTTATATTGATATTTTTAATGTTAGAAGATTTCCTGAAATATCTGGTGATTCTTGGCTGTCAATTCAACAAAGTACTAACACTTGTGCATGTTTCCCCATGGTCAGAGACGGTCAGAGATCTTCTGTTTATTGTCTGCATATAGATGCCTGGCATCGTCCGGAGATATCATGTAGAGTTATTTACTGGAACCATTCAAATTGCTTGCTTTGGCATGCATAAGCCATGCTTCCTAACTTCTGTGATTAGGATGGATAATGAGGAAAGCATCCCATAATATAATATATAGACTATTAATTTTGTTACTTTTCTTTAACTGTCTTACCCTCTTTCGATCTTAGCTTTGCATTTTGCCTAGCATGGCTGAATGTAGATCTTTTGATTAAATATTTCTATATAGCAAGCTTCCTTTCTCTGGTGAGAAGGAAGAATCAGTGGGGGATGTAGGAGTAATCTTCCAGGAGTGTGGCATGAAAGGAAAACTGAGAGATATCAACTGCTCAGTAAAAGAAAATAATATATATATATATATATGTATATATATAAAATGTATATATACACATAGATAAAGAATCCCCATGTTTTCACACCTTCCTCACCTCCAAATTCTAAGCCCCTCAAGGTTTCTGTAGGGCAGATTTCTCAACGTTTCAATAGTCTTCCTCCTCAGAAGCCATTCATGTTTAACTCTCTCTGTTTTATGGCAGCTACAACTCTTTCATCTGCCAAATTTGTTGAAAAAATTAGTCTGCTCTTTTCTCTTTATCTGTCACTTTGTCATTTCAGTAAGTGGTAATTTTACCTACCTCTCTTCTTAATTTTAATTTTAAAAATTCCAGTATAGTTAATGTACAATGTTATCATAGTTTCAGGTGTATAATATAGTGATTTAACAATCCTATACATCACTCAGTGCTCATTGTGTAAGTACCCACCCTCACCTATTTAACCCAACCTCCACTCACCTCCCCTCTAGTAACCATCTCTTTGTTCTCTATAGTTAAGAGTGCTTTTTGGTTTGTCTTTTTTTGTTCATTTATTTTGTTTCTTAAATTGTACATATGAGTAAAATCATATGATATTTGTCTTTCTCTGATTGACTTATTTTGCTTAGTATTATACTTTCTGGGTCCATCCATGTCATTGTAAATAACAAAATTTCATTCTTTTTTGTGGCTGAGTAATCATACACACACACACTCACACACACACACACACACACCCATCTTTATCCATCTATTGATAGACACTTGGGTGGCTTTCTTATTTTATCTAATGTAAATAATTCTGCAATAAACATAGGGGATTATTTTAACTGCTCTTTCTCTTCTTTACTATTAGTCTATAGAAATGCAATAGACTTCTTTATGTTGGTTTTGTATCCTGCAATGTTACAGAATTAATTTATCAGCTCTAGTAGTTTCTTGGTGGAGTCTTTAGGGCTTTATATATGCTACCATGTCACCTGCAATTAGTGAAAGATTTACTTCTCCTTAACCAATTTGGATTCCTTTTATTTCTTTTTCTTGCCTGATTGGTGTGGCTAGGAGTTTTAGTTCTATGTTGAATACAACTGATGAGAGTGGACATCCTTGTCTTATTTCTGATCATGGGGGAAAGCTCTCAGCTTTTCATCATTAAGGATGATGTTAACTGTGTGTTTTTTCACGTGTGGCTTTTATTATGTTGAGGTATGTTCCATCTAAACCTACTTTGTTGAGGATTTTCACCACGAATGGACATTGTGCTTTGTCAAATAGTTTTCCTGCATCTGCTGAAATGATCATATGTTTTTTATCCTTTCCCTTGTTGATGTGATGTATGACACTGATTGATTTGTGAATATTGAACCACCCTTGTATCCCAGAAATAATCCCTTCTTGATTGTGGTGAATGATTTTTTTTTTTAACATATTGCTGGATTCAATTTACTAATATGTTGTTGAGAGTCTGGTTCTTATGACCCAGAGATCATGACCTGAGCCATAATCAAAAATCCGACTCTTAACCAATTGAGCTACCCGGGCATCCCAAGAATACTTTTTATACTATTTTTTAAATCCTGATTCTGGCAATCTGTTTTATAGGATGGTAGGTACAAGATTTTACTAATGTTGTAATAATAAGTAAATTACATTTAAAGAGTGAAGGAAGGAAGATGAAAGACAAAAACGGAAAATAAAAGAAAGAAAAAAATGGATACCACCTAATGACTAAGGCATTTTACTACACAGAAATAATATAACTTGTATATGGAAAATTAAAAGAATTTGTTTAAAGTAGTGATTTCACATATAAGATAATACCATGTACTACTGTTATTTTTTTAATTAGGCACTAAATTCCAGCATGCATGAGTAAGCCATCAGAATCAGTGCTGAAGAAAGAGATGAGAAAGAAATAAAATATATCCAATGGGTGGCTTTGTGTAGTTAAATAATTGGGTGGTTTCTATTTCTCAGCTCTTCTGCATTTTTCCAATATCACCTGAACATTTATGTTACTACTAACATTGAAACAGTAAAATAGACTTAAAAAAATAGTGTTAGAATAAAAAAAGCCAATGAGGTTTTTAAGGAAAAGTAGGCCACCACTCCCACATTTTTACTTATGTTCTCCTGACCATTTACACACAAACTCAGAACTCTAGCTCTTATTCAGGCAAGAAGTCCTCCTACTACTGATTTTGTCTTTTAGTAGTTGAGAACATGGGTCTCAGGGTTAGTCTGACTTGTTTCAAGGCCTGGATTATATACTCTTATACCAAGAGTTCTCAACCCTGGTATTGTTAACATTTTGGGTTCTTGGCTATTGGGGCAAGGATGCCTTTCTGTGCATTTTAGGTTTAGCAGCATTCCTGGACTCTACCCACTAGATTCTAGTTAAATATCTTCAATGACAACTGAAATGTTTCCAGTCCGCCAAATGTCATTTGATGTGCAAACCCACCATCATTTGCAAATGAATATCTTGCTAGTTATGTGACTTTAGAAAAGTTATCAACCTTCCTCATCTCCTTTTATAAAATTATGCTACTAGTATATTACTCTCAGAGTTGTGATTTTTAAAAATATTTTATTTATTTATTCACGAGAGACAGAGAGAGAGAGAAAGGCAGAGGAAGAAGCAGGCTCCATGCAGGAAGCCCAACGTGGGATTCCATCCCGGGTCTCCAGGATCGTGCCCTGAGCCGAAGGTGGCACTAAACCCCCGAGCCACCAGGGCTGTCCAGAGTTCCGATTATTAAACATGTATAATATACCTTGGGATATAATCTGGCACATTATCTAATAAATATTTTGGAATTCTAATTATTATTATTGTTCTTTTACTCACTGTTATTTTTACAGGTTGAATGTGTCCCTCAAAAATTCATATGTTGAAGCCCTAACCCTCAGTAACTCACAATGTGGCCTTATTAGAGATAGTGTCTCCATAGCTTTAATGGAGTTAAAATTGGATTTTTATGGCAGACCCTTGTTAAATATGATTGGTGTTGTCATTATCAAGGAGGGAAGTTTGAAGATAGATATTCACATAAGAAAAACACCTGGAGATGAAGGCAGCTATCAGAGTAATATTTCTATAAACAAAAGAATGTCAAAGGTTGTCAGAAAACCACCAGAATCTAGATGAGAGGCATGGAATGATTCACGTCCCTCAGATGGAGGGACCTGTGGACACTTTGGGTTTGGACATCTAACCTTTATAACAGAGACAATACATTTTTGTTGTATAAGGCACCCATTTTATGGTACTGTTACGGTAACCTTAGCAAACTAATAGAAGTACTATGTTATATACAATAAGTGTTTATTGTTGTTATTGTTATCATTACTACTTCTTCATTAATCCATTTATATTCCATAGCAGCTAACTACTATGTAGATATTAGTAGAGTGTTAGAGATGCTTTTTGCTTGGCAGTAAAAGACAAGAGAAAGAAAATAAAACTGCTTGAATGGTTCTTCAACATCCAGCATCAGGATTTATTCTAAAAGTATAAAATGCTGCTGCATCCTAATTCAGGTTATCAATGATAAAAAATTAAAATTTTGTCCTCATTTCCTTAGGAAAAGTCACAAGAACTTGAAGAGTTGCCTCAGAAATTTTTGGGATAGAGAGTAATTGTAGATCACAGATAAAGTCTTTGAGGAAAATGGCTCTTGGGGGGTAGTTGGAGTGATAACTCAGCACACTGCATTCTAGTCCTGCTATAGGACTTACCACAAGTCAGTTTATTTTTATGGACATTAATTTTGCCACCAATATAGTGCGAGATGCCGATACTAAATGATCTATAGGTTTCTTTGAAGCACTGATGTGTTAAATTTTTATAGAGAGAAATAGTGAACAGGAAAGAAACAAGAGTCAATGATACCAACTTGGTTGTCTCTCTGACATGCAAGTACATATATAATACTTATTTTTTCAATTATATTTCTTGAAAGATATAAACATGCCTCACGCACACGTATACACACACACACAAGCTAATCACAGATTGTGCAATCATCCTTACCTACGTATCATAGAACAGATGAGTAAAGGCCCCTTGGGAGAAAAGCACTGATATTGTTCTTTCACAGAAAATGCATGTAGTCTTTCCAGAGTGCTGGCACAATGCAAGACATCTACATAAACCGAGAAGCCTCCAGAATGACTGTATTAAGGATCAATTTTATAAATGTCATCATCCCACAGTTCAGGGTAATACAATAAATATATTAACTTTCCAGTTTTCCATAACTTAATCACCCCCTGGTTTTTTGGGTTAAAATCACTTCTTTGGTGATATGAAAAAAAGTATGTTGATATGTCCTCAAAGCAGAAATCAACTAAAAATCCCTCACAAAAGACCTATCTGATGTGATAAATGCTATATATACAAACACATCTACCATCCAAATAACATTATTTACAAGAAACTAAGGTTCAAATAGTATATCTACCCAAGTGTCACCTGGCTATATTCTAAAGTTATCAAACATTTTGCTTTTTTTTCTTCCCTAAGATACTGCACTAAAAGGAAAATAAATTATAATGGTGATGCTGACAATAATGGATGGATGGATGGATGGATGGATGGATGGATGGATAAACAGATGATAAATAGATAGACCCAGTCACCAAACACTTTGTTTACATAATGCCATTTAGAACTATTTGGAGGTAACATCTTTTTGTTTTAACTTTTCTTTTAGTATCAAAAAAGGATTCAGACAAAGCTCACATGTACAGAAACTGAAACCGCACAGTTATACTGCTCCAAACATGATGTGTTTCTGTTTTGACTGAAATTTAATCTTTTAATCTAACATTTTAATTATCCTATATACCTGATCTGGACCTACTGCTGTGATCTTTGGAAAAACAAACAAAAACAAGCAAAATAAACAAACTTAAAAAATGTAAAATCTAGGGACACCTGGGTGGCTCAGCGGTTGAGCGTCTTCAGCTCAGGGGGTGATCCCGGAGACCCAGGATCGAGTCCTGCATGAGGCTCCCTGCAAGGAGCTTGCTTCTCCCTCTGCCTGTGTCTCTACCACTCTCTGTGTGTCTCTCTCATGAATATAAATAAAATAATTTAAAAATAAAATAAAATAAGTAAAATCCGACCCTGATGTGAGAAATCTGTTTGCATCTCTTGTTGTTTCTCTGCCCCCAAAATATGCACACACACAAAGAGACACACAGGAAGAAAAGCAAAGAGGCAAAAATGCCCACCAAATACATAGTCTTAGCAGAGCTGGCAATTTTCTCATGCTGGAGTGCTATCATCTGCCACAGATTTCTACCTCACCTGTCTCTCTGGATTTTGAGATATGCCATCCATTTGGACTTTCCTTCCCTCGGTGTCCTTCCTTAGCTAGGACCTCTTGGTTCCCCGATGATAACTAAACCCTCTCACTCAGTACTAACTTAGAATTGCATTTGCTATCAAATTTGAAATTTGAAATTTGAAACCCAGCAACCTGGGCTTGTTCATTTGTCTTAAGTTTATTCCAACACGTCTTAATGAAACATCCCTACTACATGATATTAGACTATGCTTGGAAGACCACAGATGCTGAGGGTATCCAGTCAGGCAAAATAATCAACCAACATTTTGTTGTTATTGTTCTTGTTCTTCCTTCTCTTCCTCTTTCCATTAAACAAAGTATCATTTTCATAAGTAGGAGTTGAAATAGGATAAAATCTGCACCTATGTCATAACAGAGACAACTAGAAGCAGTTCATATAGATTTTTATTTAATGTCAGTTAAGTTGTATCCTGGAAGAGCATGATTTTTAGCTATAGAACACACTGGAGTATTCATGTCATGAGGGTGAACATCCAGCCTAAATTATAATCACTTATGGCATCAACTGTCTTCTCTAGTAGAAGTCTAAAGGACAATGCAATTGAAATCATACTCACTCTGTTCCCAATCAATTGGTTTTCTCTCTCAAGAGGCAAATTACCTCAGAAGATAAAGTAAGTTTTTATTTGAATGCATGGATTTACCCACATAACCCCAGCACTGAGACATGCAATGCAGATTTTTGTGTCTCTCTCATAATCCTCATTATGTTGTCAGATTTTATTTTTCTAGTTATTGATTATAGCACCCATTAGTCCACAAGTGTCAACAGCATGTGCCAGAGATTATAATTTGGTGAAGTCATGTGATAGTGCAAAAACAAGCGGAAAACACCAAAAGGCTGAGAGGCAAGTGTGTGGTTCGTTCACTGCTGCATCCAAATTGCCTGGTATAGTATCTAACAAAATAAACTGATGAATGAATAAGTGAACTTTGGTGTTGGTATTTTTGTATTTTGTTCCTATTTTCAAATATGCTAAATGTGAAATTCTTTCTTTTTGCAACGCTTCCACCCCTCTTTGGTTGGAGGCTTGAGGATATACCAATTTTAGGCCTAGAAAAGGTTTATCAATAAATATTGAATGAATGGTGGCTCATAATTCTTAGACTGTACCCCTGATATGCTGTTCTCACTCAAGATATTCCTCTTAATCTGAATGATGCCCTTGGTCTCAGCTATTATGCCTATGCAGATAACTTTCAAATAAAGGTTTTCAAGATTCTCTCTGGCCTCCAAATCTGTATGTAGTGCTGCCAACTTGCTATTATGACACTGGCTCCACAGATAATATTTTCAAAACCCACTTTGTTCATGCCCTCCATTCCTAACAACTGTGTTGTATTTCAGACCCTTGTCATTTGGCCTTTAGACTCTGGTCATTGTCTCTTGCTTCTGCTTTTTTTTTTTTTTTAAATCCATCTTCTTTGAATTGATGACTCTTACAGTTGGTCAATTAACTGTCCTGTTGGCATTCCTTAGTTGTTCATAAGAATGTGTATTATATTTTGAAACTTTATCAAAATATAGAAGCTTCTTCACAATATATAACCATGTCTCCCTAAGCACTTCATCTTTGACTTGATAATTTGGCAATTCCCAGTGACTTTATGGTTTTTGAAGTATACTTGTATTTTTCTAGACAATTGAACATGAGAATCTCTCCATCTGGAATGCTCTTTTAAACTTATCTATGTAGTAAAATGCTTTTGTCTATTAAGTCTCATCTCAAATTCTTCCTCCTCTGGGAAGACTTGACTGACTCTAGGGAACATTGTTAGATTATAATTCTATACATCATGTGTATTTACCCAGACCTCTAAAATATAATACGTTTAAGTAGAGATGGATGAATTTAGGGAGTCCTTGGATGAATGTATCTCTGCATTTTCCCCAGAAAATTTGGCATATAAATCCACATGTTCATACTTAAAAAATTTGCATGAAACTGTGCCAAGATTGAAATCAGAAAAAAAAAATTTGAAACTCAAATTGAGAGGATCACAGTCGCTGAGTTATAGAGCCAAAGGAATTAGCCAAGGGGAGAAACCAGAAAAGTCAAGTGAATAAATTAGCAGAAGGAGGCAAACACGGGGGTTGTACACAAGTTGTGAACTTAACATTATCTAATGCTATTGCAAATATTGTCCCCTTCCTTATCTGTGTCTATTTGTTGAGAAATGTTCACATAGAGAGTGAGATACATAGCAAACAGATGCTTCCATTACATAACCATCTTCATGGTGGATTTTATAATCCGTAATTCATGTATTCCTCTCAAATAGAATATGAACTCCTTGTAAAAAGAGATGGCATTTTATTTATCATGTTAATTCTCTATTCATCCAAGATCTGAACCAGACTAAGTGGCAGTGAATGTTGGTTAAATTGATGAATGAAAAACTGTTATCAGATCACAAGAAAATCACCTAAATAACTGAATGACAGTACAGTAATAAGAACACTTCCTGGAAGGTTCTACTGAAATGTTTCCCTGATCTAGCTAAATTAGGGTGATGCTAGCTCCTCCCTCCTCCTACCTATGTCTCTGCATCTCTTCACCACATCTCACGTAAGCAGCATCCTAAGAGGCACTCCGTAAACTCTTAATGACTCTGGAGATGCATTCCCACAGAAGTGATGTTGTGAGAAGAATGATTTCATGCTGAATTGCACTCACTTCTGGCGGAGGCTTACACTATTCCTTTAAACAGTGGGCACTCCGAAACTGCAGCCAAGAAAGGAAGCAACTGCAGGGAGATTCCTCTCCCTGCTGATGATGGAAGAGTTTTCAGAATGAAGCTTATTGATCCTTGATAAGTGAATGTTGCAACTATGAATTCTCACTCCATGATATTGAAGTTTAAAGCTCATTCTAAAAGATGTTGCGCTTAACCCACTGACTCTATTGAAAAAATTAATGAGGCATCCCATCTCCTACTGATATATTCCTGGAAAAGGTTTTTTGTTGTTGTTTGTTTTTTTGTTTTTGTTTTTCCCCCCAGGATGTGAGCTCATTTTGAGAAAGCCACATTGTTACCTATCTCTTAGGGAAGGAGATCAAGTAGGCAATTCTCTTTAAGGATGGGACATGCCATGCTCCCACTTGCCAAAATAAATTGCTTGCTAATATTTCTGCTTTGAAATCTCTTTAGGTAGTTTTAGCTTTGAACTTAGCTATTATCAAAACTTAGAAGGTATATTATTGGTAATTACATTTTTTAAAAGCAAAAAGAGATGTGATTCATGATCATAGAATTTCATGTTGAAGAGAAGCCTCCAATATTACCTCGTGCTGTTGGGGTACGGGAATTCCTACCTAGACACTCCTCTGTGACACTTGGGTCAGGGTCCCACCACTGACAGGCGGTACTATAGCTGACTAAATCACAGCTGATCTGTGATTTTAGGCAAAATGGCCTTATTGCTGTAGATACAGACAAAATTTGTGGGCATACAGGTCAGTTTCAGTGACCGAAATGATCATATCTTCTGTGTAATCTCTCTGATTGAGATTTAACTGCTGTTTATTGAATGCTTATTGTACGGCAGGCACAAAGTTGATGCATTTCCATACGGTTACATTTAACTTCCACAACCATTTTGGAAGTTTCTAATATTGTTCCCATTTTGAAAATGATGAAATTTAAGCATAGATGATTGAAGCATTCTCCCTAAAATCACAAAGATGAAGTATCAGAAAAAGGACTAGGGACTGTTTCCTGATTGCAATCTTAATGTTATTTGCTATGCTCTAAGCACATGACCTCTATTCACTCTCTTTTTATTTGATAGGATTTAACATATCATGCTCAGCTCATGCCCAGTAATTTCTGTTCATTATCTCTATTTTCCAAACTTTTTATCAAAAAATTTAATACATACCTCAAATATGTGCATATTATATATAATATATAATAAGTGTACATATATATGTAATCTCATATTACAAAAAATATTTTCCTCATTATTAAAACTAGGGGTCAGGAAGTTATCAACTGTTTTTGTAAATAAAACTTTATTGAGACACAGCCACACATTCATTTATTTATTTTCTCTGTCTGCATTTGTCCTATAATGTTAGAGCTGAGTAGTTCCAATGGAGACTTGGAGACTTTATAGCTTGCAAAGCCTTTAGGCTTTAGGCTTTATTTATCATTGCTGCCTTTCCAGGATCTTTCCACTGAGTTGAGAATTCTGACCCTAAACACAGCCTCTGAATTGGTGTTACTTCACTTGTTTGGCTTCTTTGCTTGACTGTACCAAGATGGCCCTGGATAATAATGATATACTTTGCACATTTTAAATTAATGTATTATCTGAAATGTTTGCTCACATTGGTTTAAAACAAGGGAAATCATTCATTTCCCATGGAAAATCATTTTCATTCATGTATGTACATATAGGGATGCATACACATGTACTTTAAAATGTTGATGAATCCTTTTTGGAAAAAGACTGGGTAGAAACAAATGCTTGCATATAAGGTCTTATCTATATAAGGATATAAATGCCTATCTATCTATCTATCATCTATCTATCTATCTATCTATCTATCTATCTATCTATCTCTCTATCATCTATCTCGACCTCTGTATTTCAGCCATCTCTCAGGGTCCAGTTTCTATTCCAGCCATTGCTGCAAAAACAAGCTTTGTAAGTTAGAGTTGTTTGTCTCAGCTAAACTATATTTCTCTCTCTTACTGTCCTAGGATTTCTCTAATGTCAAAGTATGGACTATCTGGAGGAACCTAACCCCATGAATGTACAAACTTGGAAGATCAAAGGCAATAACAATCCATGCTCAATTCTGGACTAATGTGTTAGAAGAACTGGGTACTACCTTTTTTGTCCTCAGGATGGACAATGCTGAGGTGCATTCCACATGAGTCTTTAAATGTTCTCAGAAATAGAGGTTTAGGTGCGTAGCTATAATGATGACCAGTTTGATGATGTACCTTTAAATTGGCTTTTCTTTCTTCCTTATTTTCCCTAATTCCTTATTACTAATCTCTATGATCATTTCTGAAAATAAACTAACTGTATACACACCCACTCAGTCACACAGGAAATGGAACAGTATATGCACCTACGTTGCATATAGTTAATTGAAATACACTTCCAGCAATTTCCCTTTACTGTGACCATAGTATCCTTTAATATGCATGTATTCTTGCATGGCAGTTGGATGAGCCATTTGAATCTTTTTCAAAATAGCGTTTTAGAAAATAGCCATTAAATATCCAAATTTGCCACTGAAAATAAAAACCATGTTCAATTCCCAGCATATACAGTATTAAATAGATTAAATGTCATGTGTGTGTTGGTAGAGGTGGGTGAGGGTAAGTACTCACAAGCTGCACATACACCACAGCATAACACGAAATGCATTTTCAATTATATGCTTATTCTTGCATACATTAAAAATACTATAATTCCACGTTGTATAATAAGATATTTTGTCATAATATGTGAAATAAAATCAATTGAAACATACATAGATTAGATAGATAGATAGATAGATAGATAGATGAATGACATATAACACTGGATAAAACACAAAACAAATTTAAAATAGAACAAAATACTAATATAAAAACAGTGATACATTTGACTAAGCCTATGTGATTAGATTTATATATTAGAATTTTATTTTTAAAACTTTTGTTGCTAGGTTCACATACTTTAAAAATTGTTACTATTGTTCATCATTTTTTAGAGAGAGAAATAAAGGTAATATAAAATACACTGTGCTATAAAGTAGCTGTTTTGTGGTAATATTAAAGTCCCTTCTAGTTGCCCAATGTCTCCTATCAGTGAAGACTAAGATGGTATTTATCAGTCATGTGTAAATACAACTGGCATTGCCAAGCATAATAGACAATAGTTTCTACCCAAGTTTAGAGAAGACACAGGTATGTTCCTCAAAATGATGTTTCTTATACTCACCTTCCATAAAATCTGATGTTGTAGTATTATATCTTTACTCTGTGTAAGTATTTTCATGTCAGACCCAGAAATTATGTCTACCACTGCTATAAAATCTGTCCTTGGTCCACAAAAGAGAAGCTTCTGGAGAAAATATGGTTCTCCAACACGGGTTAGTGTGATGGACAGATTACAGAGCCCAGAATGAGATCTCTCATAAGTCTATGTCTGGAGTGTATGAATGTGTGTGCATCCTTCTCTGACCCTCTGTCTCAATTTCAGTGGGTTAGTTTTCTATTGCTGCTGTAACAAATTACCACAAAATTGGTGGTTTAAAACAATATAAATTTATTATCATACAGTTATGAAAGTCAAAAGTCAGACACAGATCTCATTGGGTTAAAATCAACGTTATTAAGAAGATTACATTCCTTTCTGGAAACTCTGTGACAGAAGTGTTTTCCTAAACTATTTTATTTTCTAGAGGACATCCACATACCTTGGCTTCTTGGATCCCATGGTCTATATTAAAGTCAGTAACATAGCATCTCTCTCACCATTCTTCCATAGTAACACCTCCCTCTGACCACAGCTGGGGAAGGTTCTCCACTTTTAAAAACTCATGTAATTACATTGAGTTCACTGACCCATGTAATTAGAGATCTCACCCAGGAGAATTTTCCCAGGTCATGGTCCACAATTGTAATCACTTTGAATAAGTCATTTTTGTCATGTAAAGTAACATAGTAACAGGATATGTAGATTAGAATGTAAATATCTTTGGTGAGGGGGGCATGATTCTACTTACCTCACTCTGTGCTGAGATTTAAAATATTTGTTTCCAGTCAGCTGGGAAGATGGTGGAGTAGGAGGACCCTATGCTTGCCTTGTCCCACAAATGCAACTAGCTAACACCCATATCAGTGTATATAACTCAGAAAATGTCCTGAAGACTGGCAGGACAAACCCCACAACTAAAGGCAGGGAAGGAGTCACATCAAAGAAGGAAGGAAGGGCAAAAACATTGTCTAAGAATGGGACATACTGTGGCCATCCATGGTAGGGAGGGGGCCAATGGCATGAAGAAGGACAGAAAACAGACTTTCACACTGGGAAGCCCATAACTGGGGAGGATTAATAGCCATAGTACATACCTTTGAAACTGAGAGTGACCAAATTTCATGTGTTCTTAAAACCAGTGGAACTTAAAACCTGGAATTTTAAAAATCAGTGAACTCATTTCTGGGAGAGCCTAGACTGCATTAGGAATCAGAGATCTCACCCTCAAAGAGACAGAATGGTGAACAACCTGTACAGATATAGCACAGAACCAGCAGTTTGAAAAATACTAGGGCAGATGGAAGGGAAAGTAATTTGCTCATCTCAGAATGCTGCCCAGAGAGACAGGGCTCATGAGAAGACACCCTCTCGGAACAAAGAAGGGGGCAGGCACCATTTCCCTCCACTGTCCCCACACTCTGCGTAAACACCTTCAGGAACCAGAACAGCACCAACACTCCTTATCTAACTTGCTTGCACCAAGCCCCTCTACCCACACTTTGTGGGATCTGCCTTCCCAGCCATACTCTCCACAGTCCTGGCATTTCAGACCCCTTCCTAGACGACTTGCACAACCATGCCAACACCACATCTTCTTACTTGTGCATTTTGCCAGACCTCAGTTCTGGTGGCAGCAGGTGCAGTTCTTGTTTTGCAAGCAGATCACTGCACACATCACTGCCCATAATAGGAAAGGAGAGCCTCTGCAGAGAACTGGACCGAAGGAAAAAGAGGCCAAGACTCAACAGCAGAGTATATGCAACACATATGAGACACTCCCTGAAGCACCAGGCTATGGGGAACAAGGGACACTGCATTGCAGGGCACTAAAGAACCTCTTCTTCATTAGGCTGCTACTATTAAGAGCAAGAGAAAGAGCTGACTTTCCTAACACAAAGAAACAGACAAAATGAAGAGATAGAGAAATATCTCCCAGATGAAAGAACAGGACTGAATCACAGCAAGAGACAAGGTGAAACAAATGAATATGCCTGATAAAGAATTTAAAGTAATGTTCATGGGACGCCTGGGTGGCTCAGTGGTTGAGCATCTGCTTTTGGCTCAGGTCGTGATCCTGGAGTCCCGGGATCAAGTCCCACATTGGGCTCCCTGCATGGAGCCTGCTTCTCCCTCTGCCTGTGTCTCTGCCTCTCTCTGTGTTTCTCATGAATAAATAAATAAAATCTTTAGAAATAAATAAATAAATAAAGTAATGTTCATGAAGATACTCGCTGGACTGGAGAAAGATTAGATGACATAAGTGAAACCTTTAACACAGAAATGGAAAGGACCAATCAGAGATCAAGAACATAATAAATGAAATTAAAAATAAACTTGATGGAATAAATAGCAGCTAAGCTGAAGCAGAGGTACAAATTAATGATCTAAAAGACATAGTAATGGAAAGTAACCAAGCTGAGCAAATAGCTGAAAGAAAATTATGCAAATTGAGAACAGTCTTAGGAACTCAGTGACTCCATCAAGCATAAGTTGTACAATATAGGGATCTCAGAAGAAGACAGAAATAAGGGACAGAAAATCTATTTGAAGAAATAATAGCTGAAGATTTCCCTAATCTGGAGAAGAAAACAGATATCCTGATCTAGGAGGCACAAATATGCCTCCCCCTCAAACAAAACAAAACAAAACAAAACAAAAACAAACAAACAAAAAAAAACAAGGTCCACACCAAGATATACAGTAATTAAAATGGCAAAATACAGTGATAGTGAATGAAATACTCATTTCATTTATATGAAAGCATCAAGAGAAATAAAGACAGCTACATAGAAAAGAAACCGCATAAGTCTATCTGTGGATTTTTCATCCAAAACTTTGCAGACCAGGAATGCCTGGATAGCTCAGTGGTTGAGCATCTGCCTTCAGCCCAGAGTGTGATCCTGTCCCGGGATCGAGTCCTAGATTGGACTCCCTACAGGGAGCCTGCTTCTCCCTCTGCCTGTGTCTCTGCCTCTCCCTGTGTGTCTCTCATGAATAAATAAATAAAATCTTTTAAAAAAAAAAAAAAAGGAAAAGGGAAAAAGAAGAAACTTTGCAGACCAGAAGTGAGTGTGTCATGACATATTCCAAATGCTGAAATGGAAAAGTTTGTAGCTAAGGATATTCTATCCAGCCAGGGTATCATTCAGAATAGAAGGAGAGATAAAGAGTTTCTCATATAAACAAAAACTAAAGGAGTTCATAACCACTAAACCAGCACAAGAGATATCAAAGGAAGGTTAATTGAGTGGTAAGGAAAAACTATGAGGATGAAGAGTAAAAGGCAAAAGAGAAGAAAAAGAAAAAAAAACAATAAAACACACACACAAACACAAAAACAGTAAAAATAAATATTTCAGTAAAAATCAGTCAAGGGATTCAAACAAATGAAAGGATGTAAAATATGATACCACATATATAAAAGGTAGTGAAGGGAGAGGAGGAAAGAATGGGCTCAAACTTAAGAGACCATCAACTCAAAATAGACTGCTATATGCAGAAAATGTTGTATACAAATCTGATAGTTGGGAATCCCTGGGTGGCTCAGCGGTTTAGAGCCGCCTTGGGCCCAGGGCGTGATCCTGGAGACCCCGGATCGAGTCCCACGTCAGGCTACCTGCATGGAGCCTGCTTCTCCCTCTGCCTGTGTCTCTGCCTCTCTCTCTCTCTCTGTGTCTTTCTGGTCTTTCATGAATAAATAAATAAAATCTTAAAAAAAAAATCTGATAGTATCCACAAATCAAAGCCAGTAATAGATACGCAAAGAATAATGAGACAGGAATCCAAGTATATCACTAAAGGAAGCTAGCAAATCATAAGAGTACAAGAACAAATCAGAGTAAATCTTTAGAAATGTCCACAAAACAAATAGAAAAATGGTAATAAGTACATATCTATCAGTAATTACTAAGAATGTAATTGTAGTAAATGTTTCAAAAAAAAGACAAAGGGTGACAGAGTGGATAAAAACACCACACCCATCTATATGCTGCCAACAAGATATTCATTTCAGGCCAAAAGACATCTGTAAAATGAAAGTGTGGGGATGGAGAAAAAATTATCATGTAAGAGATTTAACAGATATATTCAGAACATTCCATCCTAAAACAGCATAATACAGATCCCTTACAAGTGCACATGGAACATTCTCTAGATTACCTACTAGGCTACAAAACAAGCCTCAACAAATTCCAAAAAACTGAATCATAGCAGGCATCTTTTCTGACCACAATGTTATGAAACTACAAATGAACTACAAGGAAAAAAAAGGCACAAATACATGGAGATTAAATAACATGCTATAAAACAATGAATAGCTCAACCAAGAAATTAAAGAAAAAATGAAAAATTACATGCAAACAAATAAAAATAAAAACACAACTGTCCAAAATATATGAGATGCAGCAAATGTGGTTCTAAGAGGGAAGTTTTTAGCAATATAGGCCTATTTCAAGAAGCAAGAGAAATCTCAAGTAAATAACCTAACTTCACACCTAAAGGAGCTAGAAAAAACAAACAAACAAAACCACCAAAACCCCAAACGCAGCAAAAGGAAGGAAATCATAAAGAATAGAGCAGAAATAAATATATAGACATTAAAAACAAAAACAGTATATCAATGAAACCAAGACCTGGTTCTTTGAAAAGATCAACAAAATTGTTAAACCTCTAGGAAGACTCATTTAGAAAGAGAGACAGGGACGCCTGGGTGGCTCAGCAGTTGAGCATCTGTCTTTGGCTCAGGGTGTGCTCCCGGGGTCCGGGAGTCCCGGATCAGGCTCCTTGTGGGGAGCCTGCTTCTCCTTCTGCCTGTGTCTCTGACTCTGTCTGTGTGACTCTCATGAATAAATAAATAAAACATTGAAAAAAAAAAAGAAATAGAGAGACACACACAGAAATGGAGACAAAGAGGAATCCAAATAAGTGAAATAACTGATGAAAGAGGAAAAATAACAACCAACATCACAGAAAGACAATCATAACAGATTATTATGAAAACCTACACGTAACAACCTCAGACAACCTAGAAGAAATAGATAAATTCCTAGAAATGTATAACCTACTAAAACTAAAGCAGGAAGGAATAGTAAATTTGAACAGACTGATTGCCAGCAATGAAATGGAATCAGTAATCCAAAAACTCCCAAAGAACAAAACTCCAGGATCAGATGGCCTCACAGGGAATTCTACCAAAAATTTAAAGAAGAGCCAATATCTATTCTTCTGTATCTATTCCAAAAATTATAAGAGGAAGGGAAACTTCAGTTTCATTCTCTAAGGCCAGTATTACCTGGATAACAAAACCAGATAAAGATATCACACACAAAAAAAGGTGAAGTAAAGGCCAACATCTCTCATGAATATAGATGCAAAGATCCTCAACAAAACATTAGCAAACCAAATCCAAAAACATATTAAATCATACACTACGTTCAAGTCAGATTTATTCCTGGGCTACAAGGGTGGTTCAATATTCACAAAACAATCAATCAAGGTAACACATCACATCAATTAGAAAAAGGATTAAAACCATATGTTCATTCCAAAAGATGCAGGAAAAGCATGTGACAAAGTACCACATCCATTCATGATAAAAACCCTATGCAAGATTGGTCTAGAGGGGATATATCTTGACATATTAAAGCCTTATATGAAAAACCCAAAGCCAATATCACACTCAGTGGTGAATAACTGAAAGCTGTTCCTGTAAGGTCAGAAAAAATGACAAGAGTGACCACTCTCACCACTTTTACTCAACAAAGTCCTGGAAGTCCTAACCATACCAATCAGACAAGAAAAAGAAGTAAAAGGAGTCCAAATGGTAAGGAAAAAATGAAACTCTCACTATATTATATGACATGATACTATGTATAGGAAAGTCTGAAGATTCCACAAAAAACTGCTAAAACTGGCAAAAGAATCCAGTAAAGTCACAGGATATAAAATCAATGTACAGAAATCAGTTGCATTTTATACACTAATAATGAATTAGCAGAAAATTAAATTAAGAAAACAATATCCTTTACAATTGCACCAAAAACAATAGAATATCTAAGGGATTAATCAAAATGGTGAAAGACCTGTACTCTGAAAACCATAAAACACTCATGAAAGAAGTGTCTATACCACCCAAAGCAGGCAACAATCTCTCTGACGTCTGCTGTAGCAATATTTTTAAATGTCTCCTGGCAAGGGACATAAAAGCAAACTACTGGGCCTGGGTGGCTCAGTGGTTGAGCGTCTGACTTCAGCTCAGGGCATGATCCTGGAGTCCTACATCGGGCTCCCTGCATGGACCTGCTTCTCCCTCTGCCTGTGTCTCTGCTTCTCTCTCTGTGTCTCATGAATAAATAAATAAAATTAAAAAAAAAAAGAAACTACTGGGACTATATCAAAATGAAAAGCTTCTGCACAGTGAAGAAAACAATCTACAAAACAAAAAGGCAACCTACTGAACGGGAGAAGATATTTGTAAATGACATATTAAGAAAGGGTTAGTATGCAAAGTATATAAAGAACTTATACAACTGCACACCTCAAAAACAAATTACTCAATTAAAAGATAAAAAAATGGGCAGAAGACATGAACAAACATTTCCTCAGAGAAGACATGCAGATGGCTGACAGATACATGCAAAGATGTTCAATATCACTCATCATCAGGGAAATGCAAATCAAAACTACGAGAGATATCACCTTGCACTGGTCAGAATGGCTAAAATCAAAAACACAAATAGGTACTGGCAAGGACTGGAGAGAAGGGAACCTCATACAGTGTTGGTGGGAATGCAAATAGGTGCAGCCACTCTGTAAAACATTACAGAGGTTTCTCAAAAAAATTTAAAAAAAGAGAACTACTCTACGATCTAGTAATTGTACTACTGGGTGTTTCCCAAAGAGTATAAGAACACTAATTCAAAGGATACATGCACCCTTATGTTCATAGAAGCATAATTTATGGCCAAACTATGGAAGCAGGCCAAGTATCCATTGGTTGGCGAATGGATAAAAATATGGCATATACACCCACCCACACCCACACACCCACACCCACAACCCCCCACACACACAATTATCAGATTATCTTGCAGCTGTAAAACAAAGATATCTTGCCATTTGCAACAACATGGATGGAGCTTGGAGCTTGAAATTATAATGCTAAGCAAAATAAGTAGAAAAATACAATACCATATGATCTCATGCATATGTGGAATTTAAGAAACAAAACAAAGGGGGCAGCTGGGTGGCTCAGTGGTTGAGCGGCTGCTTTTGGCTCAGGTCGTGATCCTGGAGTCCCGGGATTGAGTTCCACATTGGGCTCCCCATGGGAGCCTGGTTCTCCCTCTCCCTGTGTCTCTGCCTCTCTGTGTCTCTCATGGATAAATAAATAAATAAATAAATAAATAAATAAATAAATAAATAAATAATAAAGTCTTAAAAAAAGTAAACAAACAAAACAAAAGACCAAAGGAAAATAAGACAGAGAGAAAAAGGGAGTGAGAAATCAAGAAAGTGACTTTAAACTAAGAAGAACATACTGATGGTTACCAGAGAGGAAGTGGATGAGGAGATGGGGGAAGTAGGGAATATGGATTAAGGAGTAAATTTATAATGATAAAAATAAATAAATAGGAAAAAAAGAATGAAAGAAAGGATGGAAGACATAATGCATGAAAAACTAAAAACCAACCACGTGCTCTATAGTAAGTCATCCCTTGTTGAAACACAATGCCAGTAATAAAGGCTGATTTAGTTATTTCATGCATAAAATAAAGTAAAATAGTACTTGTATCATAGAACTACAAGATTGATTCAATAAGAAGACATGGGTAAAGTTAAATGCACACATACATAATTAATATCTGCCTATTACCTATGAGTTTACACACCTGCTTTGTTTAGGTACTTTTGTCACTGAATATGTCATGGCTTTTGTTCAGTCAAACACCCGAATCACAAGACATAGTAAAATGGGGATTTTAAGCTATTAAGTTTGAACGTAATTTATTTCATGCAATTGATAGTTATGTAAGATTGAAGGCAAGGACGATCTTGAACTCCTAAGCAATTCATGGAAAGTGATGGAGTATAAGCCAGGATTTCAGGCTATGATTCAAGTTAGATGGAAATTGGGAGTAACAAGATCATACATTCTCAAAAGGGAAGATGGAGGGATGTCTGGGTGGCTCAGTGGTTTAGCACCACATTCAGCCCAGGGCGTGATCCCGGGTCCCAGGATCAAATCCCACATCGGGCTCCCTGCATGGAGCCTGCTTCTCCTTCCTCTGCCTGTGCCTCTGCCTCTCTCTGTGTCTCTCATGAATAAATAAATAAAATCGTTTTTTTTTTAATGGAAATATTGAGTCCTAAGTTTTATATTTAGTTTTAAGAAATTCTGGCTCTTTGAGATTTCAACATAGCAAGGACATATATGTGCTATGTGAGCTTTGTTTATGTATTAGCTAGGAGGATAGTAGCCTGAAAGGAGGGAAGGAAGGAAGCAAGCAAGCAAGGAAGAAAGGGCAGGGGGCAGGAAAGGATGGAAGGAAAGTCAGATAGATGCTTAGATTGAGAAGCAAATAAGGAGGTAGGCCAAATGAACTATGATCTAAATAATCAGTTTTCTACTGGCTGAAAGGGTCAGTTCTTGGAATCTGTCTTCTAGCAGACTTTTAAATCATCAAGATGTACAGGATGTCATTAAAACTTTATAGAAAGTGTGGTGCCTCTCAAGGACTGCACAGATGCTTTCAGGTAAATGACTTTTGTGTATTTAACTGTTTTCTAACGTCAATGCTAACTTATCTCACAGGACATTATAGAACATGGTTTGGAAACACCACCACTAACTACCCTCAAGACTCTCAACTACAGCACATGCTTGTCCTTTGCATTAGAATCCTTCGTTACCTCTACCTTTTCTTCCTTACAATGAACTCATATGCTGTCAGTAAGAGTTAGTTTAGCATGGAGCGCCGGATCATGAGCTCATTTTGCCTGGATCCAAATCCTCCTCCTGGCTCTTAGTGGCAGTGAGACACTGACAAAGTCACTTAACCTCTCTTGGCCTCTGTTTATTACTTAATGCGTTAAAAATTGCATTGATTATTTAGGATTCACGGTTATTATAAGGAATTAGGCAGTTCATGTACGTGAAGCAATTAGAAGAGTACCAGGCATGTAGTATGAACTCAACACATACTCAAGACCATCAGACGCAACTCCAGTGCTTCTTTGAGGATTTCTTAGAACCCTCAAGTCAGCTTCATTCCCTCATCATATCTTTTACCATAGCACATTTTGAAACATCGGTCATTTTGCAATATTATTGTCTCTCTGGCTAGAGACTAAATCCTTGAAATGAAGACTCACTTCATTATTGCTATATTCTTGGTGGCTCGCAAATTCGGGAAACAAATCTGGTGCTCACAAAACAGAATCCAAGTGAATGAATAAATTATTTAATACATCCATCAATGAATTTGAGCTGATTACGCGGGGATTTTTTCATTTTTTCAACAAAAACTCCCCCTTCTCTCTATATATAAATATGTGAAAAAAATATGTGGATACACATATATAATATATAATCTACATATATATATATTATATATATAAATATATATATTTCATTATAAAAGTTAATATAAGGCAGAAAGCATTAGTTGAAAAAACGGAGGAGCTGAAATCATACAGAGCAGGATTAAAACAAACAATCTTTGGCACCAAGAACTTGCCGTTTGACCTTCAAAAAGTAACTTAACCAACTGGAGTCTCTTATCTACCTACATTGCATTGACATGAAAATTCATATAAAATGTATAAAGGACCCACCACCTTCGAGATACCTAATAGCTAACAGCTATTGTATTGGCATTGCCAAAGGTTATAGGCTTGGCTACTCATAGGGCACATTATGGATTCTTCGGAATAAACAATCTTGCCTAGACAGAGCTACATTATTATTCTGTTTTTTAAACAAAAGTAGTGAAGTAATTTAGTGCCTTGCAGATAAGCTCAACTTTCATATATTGTTACCTGGGGCCAGGGAAAATATCAGTGGGAAAGCAACTGGTAGAAATAGATAGGGCTATTTGCTTTTTAAGTGTCTCTGGGCCTGTGAAATGATAGTTCTACAGGCAGATTTCCCAAAGCCCATGAGAGGATTACTGCTCTGCTGGAGTCTTTTACCTGTACACTAAAACAGCCAGAGTAGCTTCTTTATATGAGAAGTCTTAAATTTGTCCATTTGCTCCAAGAGATCAGTAAATCCCAGTTTCTGATTTTATTCTAAGTACTCATTTGCCACTAACATAAAATCAAAAGTTTTACTCTCAAAGAAGAAATCATCATCGTAACAGATGTTACATGTGCAGTGGTGCCAACAAAGCCACGTTAAGCATTTCATTTAATCCATGCAAAGACCTTATGACTTAGATTCTATTATCGTTGGCATCATTTTATAGAAGAGGATTCCTAAATTTGGAATAGTAGATTAATATTCACAGCAAATAAAGGGTAGAAAGGAGATTTAAGCTCAGATTTTCCAGCTCCAAGACCTTGTTCTTTCCTTGAATCACACTTTCAAAAATATTAAGTAATTAGTTGTCACAAGTTAGCAGGAAAGAGCTAGACTGGGCATTGAACTATGTGAGCTAAATGGTCTTACTTTAATTGTACAGTGAAAGGACATGTGATCAGAGGGTGGCAGGAGCAAAAGTCCACAGGATAAGTACAATTCTTGAGGCTGAAAATTAGGGTTGTGTTTGGTGTAATCCAGGTATCACTGGCCCACATTTATCAATTCTTAGCTGTGATCTATGTGTCTGTACCACACTGTCTTGATGATCACAGCTTTGTAATATAGCTTGAAGCCAGGCATTGTGACGCCCCCAGCTTTGTTTTTTTCTCTTTCAACACTTCCCTGGCTATTCAGAGTTTTTTCTGGTTCCATACTAATCTTAGGATTATTTGTTCCAACTCTGTGAAAAATTTCCATGGTATTTTGATAGGTATTGCATTGAATGTGTAGATTGTTCTGGGCAGCATAGACATTTTTACAATATTAATTCTTCCAATTCATGAGCATGGAATGTTTTTCCATCTCTTTGTGTCTTCCTCAATTTCTCTCATAAGTGTTCTGTAGTTTTTAGGGTATATAGATCCTTTACCTCTTTGGTTAGGTTTCTTCCTAGGTATCTTATGCTTAGAGTGCAATTGTAAATGAGACTGATTCCTTAAGTTCTCTTTCTTCAGTCTCATTGTTAGTGTATAGAAATGCAACTGATTTCTGGGCATTGATTTAGTATCCTGCCACACTGTCGAATTGCTGTCTGGCAATTTTGGGGTGGTTGTGGGTTATCCACATAATGTATCATGTCATCTGCTAAGAGTGAGTTCGACTTCTTTGCCAATTTGAATGCCTTTTATTTCTTTAGGGTGTCTGATTGGTGAGGCTAGGATGTTTAGTACTATGTTGAACAGCAGTGGTGAGAGTGGGCATCCCTGTTGTGTTCCTGACTTTAGGGAAAAAGCTCTTAGTTTTTCCCCTTTGAGAATGATATTCATTATGGCTTTTCATAGATTTATTTTTATGATATTGAGGTATGTTCCCTCTGTTCCTACAATTTGAAGAGTTTTAATCAAGAAAGGATGCTGTACTTTTGTACAATGATTTTTCTGCATCAATTAAGAAGGTCATAAATTCTTGTCTTTTCTTTTATTAATGTGATCTATCACGTTGATTGATTTGGGAATGTTGTAAGTTGGTACAGCCACTCTGGAAAACAGTATGAAGGTTCCTCAAGAACTTAAAAATAGAGCTACCCTAGAACCCAGCAATTGCACTACTGGGTATTTACTCCAAAAATATATATTAGTGAAATGCAGGGGCACCTGCATCCCAATGTTCATAGCAGCAATGTCCACAATAGCCAAAATGTGGAAGGAGCTGAGAAATCCTTCAACAGATGAATGGATAAAGAAGATGTGAGATAGATATAGATATAGAATGGAATATTACATATAATATATTAATATATAATGGAATGTTATATATATTATATAATATGTAATATAATATAATGGAATATTACTGAGCCATCAGAAAGGATGAGTATCTACCATTTACCTTGATGTGGATGGAACTGGAGAGTATAATGCTAAGTGAAATAAGTGAATTAAAGAAAGACAATTATTATATGTTTCATGCATATGTGGAATATAAGAAATAGTGCAAGGGACCAAAAGAGAAGGAGAGGAAGCTGAATGGGGAAAAATTAGACAGGAAGACAAACCATGAGAGGCTCTTAACTCTGGGAAACAAGCTGAGGGTTGCTCAAGGGGAGGGGGGGGAATGAGGTAGCTAGGTGACAGGGATCAAGCAGGGCACATGATGTGATGAGCACTGGGTGTTAGACTAGATATTGGAAAATTGAACTTAAATTTAAAAAATAAAATAAAGAAGCACAGTTTTCTCAACTTACTCTTTTTAAATTTTTTTTATTATATTTTTTCATTCTGTTCTCTTATTTGGGATTTTCTAGAAGAATATCCTTTAAACATTTTTTTTTATTTAATTCATTACTTCAAAAGAATAACTGTTTCAGGGAACCTGGGTGGCTCTGTTGGTTAAGTATCCAACTCTTGATTTCAGCTCAGGTCATGATCTCATGGTTGTGAGATTGAGCCCCAGGTCAAGCTCTGTGCTGGGTGTGGAGGCTGCTTAAGATTCTCTCTCTCCCTCTCCCTCTCCCTCTTTACCCCACTTGCACTGTCTCTCTCTCTCTCTCCCAAAAACAAAACATATGAAACATATATATATATATATATATATATATATATATATATATATATATTCCTTCCCTGGAACACAGGAAAGCTTGGCATCATTTGTTTATCTAACAGATACTGTTGATTGACATTTGGTCATTTACTACTTAGAATATTTAAAAGATTATTTCTCCCCTTATTTAGGATTCACAGAACTTGTGTTCACTTAGTTAATGCATACTTCAGTAAGCCTACCATTGCTACATGGGGCAAACAAATTTAAATGATATCATAGCATCTGGGGGATGTGAACCAGCCATTTCAAATGTATAAATTGGGGTGTCAACAAAACATTTGTGTTGGCATCAGTGGAGGCTAGAAACAGCATGGTATTTTTAAGGAATTTAGAATTTCACAAATGAGATTTTAAAAAGATAAAGAGTAAACTCACAGAGTCAAGCATAAAGTGCCTTGAAAAATATGTAAACAGATTGTGATGCATACAATTTAAAAGACTTTCACATGGGGACAACACAGCTAAAATTATACTATAAAATATATGTGCCAGGTAGTTCCATATCCCAGGCTAGCCCTTCTATTGTGAGACCTGTAGAACTGAACAAGATCTACGAGGTGACCTTTCTCAGGCTCAGGCGGTTGGCAGGGCAACCATGTTGCGTCTGAGAAAAGGAGAGCTCACAAGGTGAGTCCCATTGCTCAGATATATGTCTAGAGAAAATTTCTCATCAGAAATCTGAGCAGAGCACAGCTGTCTCCTGAACTGAGGAAGTGGAAATTTCAGATAAGGGCAGCTGAGCCTGCAAGGTGAAGCATCAGAGAAAGGCCTCAGAAGTCCATGTGGGATGTCTTGCTCATTTGTGGCTGAGGGCTTGATTGAATATTTGCAGGTAGGACCACCTTAGGTTAATCAGAAAGCATCTGCGATGAGGCCGAAAGCAGGAAGGGATGGAAGAGACAGTGCATAGGGAAGGGTAGTGTCTGAGGACTTAGAGTTCCAGCTCCATCAGAATGGAGAAATTTCACTATCTTATTCTCAACTATTTAGGATACACTTAGTATACAATAAAGGCTGTGTCTTAGGAGCAAAGACCACACACAGAAAGAGAAACC
Organism: Canis aureus; assembly: GCF_053574225.1. Lineage (NCBI taxonomy): Eukaryota > Metazoa > Chordata > Mammalia > Carnivora > Canidae > Canis > Canis aureus. Next base: position 3,876,278 of record NC_135613.1, read on the forward strand.
CATACAAGTTCCAAATGATCAGATCAAAGCTGAACGTATCATTCCACTCCTAGATATTTACCTAAATGAAATAAAAACGCACACCCACTCAAAGATTTGTATACAATTGTTTATAGAAGCTGTATTAGTAATGGTTCCAAACTGGAAAGAATCCAGTCATCTATCACCGGGTGAATGGATAAATAAATTATGGTATATTCATACAATGACATAGTACTTGTTCAGAAAAAAAGAAGAAAGAAAGAAGAAAGAAAGAAAGAAATAAAAGAAAGAAGAAAGAAAGAAAGAAAGAAAGAAAGAAAGAAAGAAAGAAAGAAGAAAGAAAGAAAGAAAGAAAGAAAGAAAGAAGAAAGAAAGAAAGAAAGAAAGAAAGGAAAGAAAGCTACTAAACCAGACAAAATGGACAAATTCTCAAAACCATTATGCAAAGTAAAACAAGCAAAACACAAGAGTAAACACCATTTGATCCACTTACGTGGAACTTCAGAGAAGATCAAGTAATATGCAGAGACAAAAAGAAGATCATCGGTTTACTAGATTTATTTATTTTTTAGAGTGTGAGTGTATTGAATGCACGGACTCAAAATTATTTTCCATAGTTGAAGAGGTGTTAAATATCTTGATTGAGGTGGTGAAAACATGGGTGCTACGGAAAATTCATATGCTGAACGTAACCCCTGATGTCACTGTATTTAGTGGTAGAGCCGCAAGAAGCAAGTGAAGGTCAAGAAGTCCACTGGGTGGCACTTCTTGGTAGAAAGAGTGAAGAAAACAGCAGAGAGCTCACTCTTCCTTTTCACCACATGAGATCACAGCGGGAGGGCAACCAGCAGCGAGCCAGGGAGAGGGCTCTCACCGGAAACCAGACAGACCAGAACCTTAATCTTTAACGTCTAGCTCCAGAGTGTGAGAAAAGAAATTTCTATTTTTTTAAGTCATCCAATCTATAGTCCTTTTGTTATAGCAACTCAAGTTGACTAATACAATTGGTATTTACATGTATTAACACTTAGTAACTGCTATATTTAAACATGTGTAGAATTTGTTATATATATCAATTATATTTCCATAAAGTTGATCAGAAATATTATTGAGGCAGCACACAGAGAGGAATGTAGTTGACTGAGGAAGACGGATGGATGCAAATAAAAGGCAGGATGCATACTGTCTGTACACAAGTCCAAGGAACTTGGGAATACCAAACAAAACATTAAAAAAAAAAGAAAAAAAAGACTGAAACCTAAGCCGAGCTTTTGGGAGACAGAGGAAAATGGGCTAAAAAATGGCCATATTATCCGCAAGTTAAAATGAACACATTTTGAAGTTTGATAGATTGTGTTGTGATGACAAAGATGGATAGGTTTTGGGTAATGTCCAAGTTTCTGGATTAAGTTGCTAGGTGAATGATGATATTTATTGTAAAACAGGGAACCATGTAACATGCAGATTGGGAAGAAGGATGTATTTCTTTCGGGTATGATAGGTTGAATTGTCATGTGGACATTCAAAAGGAGATACATCTATCTTACAAGATACAGAGCTCTGAATTTCCGAATGAGCTCATACTTACCTATAAATTAGAATCATTAGCATAAAAATGAGAATTACAACCATAAGAGTAGCTGAGATCACTCAGTTAGAAATGTTAGAGAAAAGAGATTATCTGAGAATACATAAAAATATGAATATTTAAGAGACAGGCAGAGGAAGTGAAGTAAATGAAAAAAGACAGATAAAAGAGTGAATAAAGAAAAGTGGTGTCACAGAAGTCAAAGGAATAGAGAATTTTGAGGAGGGCAGCATCAATAATGTCAACTGCAGCTGAAAAGCCTAGTAAAAGAGTCCATTTAGGTCTGAAGCACATTTATTGGATTTGGCACCAAGGACCAGCACTGGCCCGGGGTGAGAGAAAGAAATCTTGGCCTAAAAGCTGGATGATCTGCATTCACACCCAGTCTCCAGGGACACACAGCCAATTCCCCTACCTCTATGTGCCTGAACACCACTCTTTACCAAATGGGACAATAAAAAAAAAGGTTGTTGGAAGATGAATTACAACAAGTGTGGAAACAACTTCTTACTTCTAGTATTTTCCCCCAAAGAAGCTATTGTATATTTTACTGTACTTTGTGAAGAAAGAATAATATATCAGAAATATAATTATTCTAGCATATCTTCATTAGCCAAGAGAGGCTAAATTGTGTCACAGTAACAAAATATCAAAGTCGTCATGGTTTAGCACAACTAAATTATATTTCTCATATCCATGCTATATGTCCAACACAAGCTGGTGCTGAGTTTGGGTCCACACAATCACCCCATGCCATCTTATGATGTGACACCATCTTACGATAGGCTTGCACATGCAAAAACCTTCATGTTCCTTGGGGTATAAAAGGAGAAAGCTGAAAAATCAAATACTGACAAGTAAATGTTTTGTCCTGGAAGTGAAGTCCACTTCTTTTCAAATATCCTATTACATAATTAGATACTTAACAGTTCCCACATTCAAAGGTTTAGGGAAATCCAATTTTCCCATGTTCCCTCACAGGAATAAGAATTAAAAATATTAGCATATAATTACAAGACTCTAGAATGAGAATAGGATACAAGTTCTAAAGAATACCTTTTAGCAAGAGACATACACACTTTTGGCCTCACTCAGATCAAGACTTTCTTTTGTCCCCAACTTTGTCACTTATAATATCTGACAACATTAAGAAGTCAATATCCGTAGACTTGTTAGGAAAGCATAGCCATTCCTTTATGGTGTATGATTATTTTATTTATTATATAAGGAGACACTATTGTTCAGTGAAAAGAGCATGTGTATTGGGAAAAGAGATGTGGCGTTCTGGATATGTGTTGCAACTACAGGCAAAATACTGGAACTCTCCACTATTGTCATTTTTATTTACATAATAAAAGCAATATATAACCATTAGAATTTTTTTCTGAAAATGAAATGAGATAAATAAAATCACTGAACACATATCTTAGAATTGTAAAGCAATTTCTTCATTTTTTTTTAATTGCCAAAACTAGTCAGAGCCATTGAGTTTAGAGATGACTTTGTATCTTTAGTCTCTACTTACAGAATAGGTTCACTTCAGCTTCCTTGACAACTGATTAAAAATACCATTAAATAAACATGCTTTGAATGTCAGAACAAATGGTCCTACTAGTCATCCGTGTTCCACCTTCCTCTAGCTCTTGGTGATATACTGTCTAGGTAAGAAGGACAGGTTGTTATCTCCAGGATATCAAGTTTCTGATTCAAAAGGACTTCCACAGGCTTTGTCTAGTTTACTGCTCTGTGTCTTCTGTGGAACTGAAGGGATTCAGACTCAGGGCTCACAGTAGCACCATCCCCTCCCTAATCTCAATCACTGTACACACCTCACACAGACTCTTCTACATGTAGGAAGGGATACAAAATAAATACTTTTTGTCATTATGGCTTGTGTGTTGCTCTCAATTAACTGCCATTTTCCCAGAACCCATAACTAAAAGTCAATACCTTCATCAAAGTGTTAGCCAACCATATTGCCAATAATCAGGCAACCCAGTTGTTTTGTGTCTTACTGAATGAAACCATCGGAGGCAACATCCACAGTTCTGTGGTGAAATGGATTATGCTTTTTGAGGGAAATTAATTATATCACATGCCATAGCTCAGTTCTTATCTAATTTATTCCACTAGAGTAACTCAGGAGTGACTGTTAATAAAATGGCAAGCAATTTCTCATGACCAAAGAAGTGTTGTTGGCAAATGATGTTGCTTGAGTCTGATATAGATGCTCTCACTTGCTTTGACCAGTGAGAAGGAAATATGTTTAGACATCTGGGTCATGGTTTGATTTATTTAATGTGTGATTATATGTCTCAGCTTATCATAGATACTCAAAAGTAAGTCTTGCTCCTATTTCCAAAGGATTGACTTAGAATCAAGAATCAAGGACTAGGCCATTTGCCACTGACTGTCAATGATATATATCTATAGTGATTCATCCTCCCTGAAAGGAAAATCACTTCTTTGAATGTTCTTTGGAAAATGAATAAACTTATATTACTACTGTAGGAAAATAGTGGAATTGTAAAAGGATACTAACCTTCCTTTAGAAATAATTTATTGAAGTAATGTAAGTCACAAACTAAAAGAAAAGAAAAAGATATACAGCATCAAAATATGTCAACCCTTAAAAACCAGATCAACTCTATATTAGTGTTTTGTGCCAAACAGCACTTTCAATTTTAAAAATGCAATCACAAATAGTAACGACCGTGAACACAAGTCAAAATCCAGTCTCATTTTCACAAATGCCTTTCTTGCTTATTTTTAAAAAATTAAAAATAGCCTACCTTTATTCTAGTGAAGCCGGTTTTAAATAAAATTAAAGCTGAAGGGTTGATTAATAAGAAGCAATGACTAATCCCTGTAATCCTTAAGCAGATTATCTGAAAACTGATTGATTTCTTATGGCCAAAGACAGTGCATTATGAAAATATTGGAGTTTTTATTTTTTTAATTGTTACTCTGCTTTTAAAAATAAATAAAATTCTGAAACCAAAACAACTCCCATCAATCTACTTAAACTACAATAATCTAAATTCGAATTGGATAAATCATGTTTTATCGAAGTATAAAGTCATGTGTTACAATGATAGAAATTTGAATTTTGCTTCTCTAGAATTATTTCTAGAGTTATTCTTTTATAGGATTATTTGAATCAGGTTTCATAGGGAAACAGAAACAATAGATTGGGCATATGTACAGAAATATGGAGAGAGAGAGAGAGAGAGGGAAAGAGAGAAAAAGAAGGAGGAAGGGAATGAAGGAGAAAGAGAGAAATTGAGGGAGAGAAAGAGAGAGAGAGAGAGAGAGAGAGAGACTTTAAGGAATTGGCTCACACAATTAAGGGAGCCAGCAAGGCTGAAATTTGTAGGGCAGCTCTCCAAGCTGGAAACCCATAGAAAAACTGATGTTGAAACCTCAAGTCTCAATTCTGTCTACAGAATGTCTTCTTTCTCTTTGAATCTCAGCATCAGTTTGTATTTCCAGTAGTCCAGCATGCTGATCATTCAGCAGTTCAATCCCCCTAGATCGATCTTAATAGATGGAAGCCCATGCTGCTGGCCCTTACAGTCTCTATTCTAGCACTTTGCCTACTACATTCATATACCAAGATGCATCTCAAAATGACCAGTAAAGGAAGCTGAGGTCAGTTGGCTTGTTCATGCCATCTTCTTAATTTTTAGGGTCTTTCCCAGAGTGGATACTCTCTGATGGTTTTATGGGTTTTTTTTTTTAAAGATTTATTTATTTATTTTAGAGAGAGCATGAGCATGCAAGCAGGAGGCGGGGCAGAGGGAGAGAATCCTAAATGGACTCTAATGGAGTACAGAATCCAACAAGAGGCTCAATCTCATGACCCTGAGATCATGACCTGAGCTGAAAGCAAGTTGGACACTTAACAGGCTGAGCCACCCAAGCATCCCTCTCCTGGGTGTTTACATCCAATAAAAAGAGTATTTTCTGTGTTCAATAATATATGTGATTGCATACTTGCTCTCTTGATCTCATACATAATCTTCCAATCATTTTCTTTCTAGGCCCCTGACCATTTAGGTTAGTCATTTGCTAGAAGTCCACGTATATTTTTGTCCCAGGCCATTACACGTTTCACACATATCGAATGACCATGTGCAACATCCAGAGATCTTCCCACTGTAGGTTGTTTTCCCCCTCTGCTGTGTTTCATGACCACATACTAGTGGGATGTGCTAAAGCAGTCAATATTTTTCTCACACACACATACTGAGCCAACCTTTATAAATACCACACTCATCCTATATCCTTTTTCATCAGATTGTGATCAGAGACATTGGCCTTCAAGAGAGGATCTTGGTGTGACTACAGAATCCACCACAAAGAATATGCATCATATTACTGACCACCAGGTCAAAGAAGATGGCATCAATACCCCTGATTAAATAGTTTAAAAAAACTCATAAAGGGATTTATATTTTCACTTGATCTTGATAAATTAATAGCAGATGATTGTAGAAGAGATGGAAGGATGTAGAGTCAAAATGATCAATTTTTGAAATCTATGGAAGCATTAAGGGGTATTGCATATTTCAATAGTAGAAAACTCCCATCCTCTTCCACATGTCTAGATTTTTTTTTAACTGAAGCATTGAGGGACCTCTCCTTTATATCAAACAGACTAATAAAAATGCCTCTTCATACTTAATTTCTTCTCTGAACATATATTCTAAACGAATTTATTTTTACAGTTTTATTTGCCTATAATTGATATACAAAACTGCACATCTCTAATGTCTACAATTTGATCCGGTTTGAACATATCCATATACACATGATGCCTTCACCACGGTCAAGGTAACAAACACATCTATTACCTTATAAGTTTCCTCGTGTCTCTTTGCATTGTGTGTGTGCTGCTATGTGTGTTAAGAACATTTAACATGAGATCTACCCTTTGACAATTTTTTAAGTGCATGATACCATGTTGCTAATTATAGGCACTATACTGTACAGCAGATCTCTAGCATTTATTCATCTTGTTCTAGTCTAATTTGAATGCACATTTCTCTTGTTCCAATACTTGCCTCAGGATTCCTAATGTTCAGTTATCTCTCTATTGCTGTAGCCATACTATAATCCCATTGAGAATACAGAATTTTCTTATTCATCAATAACTACTCAGTATCTGGCACAGTAACATGCCCATAATTTTTGTCATGGTATTTTTGATGATTGAAAAAAAAATGCATGTAGCTTTCTTGGCCAGAATATAGAGACTATATGAATGAACTGAAATACAGTAGGATATAAATCTTACCTTCTGTTGTTTAGCTTTGGGACTAAACAATGTTCACTGATGAGTATTTAGAAATTTTAAAGGAGGGAGAGCAAATGTTGTGTTAAAGCAAGAAAAGATGGTTAAACTGTTTCAAACAGTTTATGAAAGATACCCTCTTGACTGCTTTGACTTCATCTAGATTTTATTTCCAAATCTCATTAGGAAAAAAAAAAAACTGATTTCAAAATATCGCAAACATATTGAAATATCTGGAAGCCATAAAAACATAGTATTTAAATTTTATCTAAAGCAAAATTATATGAAAATGTAAATGGTCTATATTGTTTACCCTCTCTTGCATAATTCTCATTTTGAAACATATGCACATATTTTCATTTATGTCACTTTTACAGCAGCGTGTAAGATATTCACAGTGACGTGTATTTCATAGATGAAATTAATACAGATTTCACTGAAACACTCAAAAAACTTTCTGGAGAAAACAAAGCAAGCCATTTGTATACTGTGTTTAGGGAAATATGTGAGACCATAACACTTGCTAAATTAGAGCTTTATCTTGCAACTAATTGTGACAATGGAATTGTTCTCTGCAGTGTCTGCATCAAAGCTAATCATTTAGTGTATAGGTGTGATTTAGGACTCTGCAGATAAATAATGCAATATCAGCATAATTTGGGAGCTTGTTAGAGTCACATTACACAAATATATCAAATCAATAGTCTGTGTACCCTAAACATACACAAGATTATGTGTCAATTATATTTCAATAAAACCGGAGGGAAAGAAGAAGAAAAAAAGAGGAGAAGGAGGAGGAGGAAGAGGAAGGAAGGAAGGAAGGAAGGAAAGGAGGGAGGGAGGGAGGGAGGAAGGAAGGAAGGAAGGAAGGAAGGAAGGAAGGAAGGAAGGAAGGGGAAATAATAAGAGAAAAGAAATGCAGAATCTCAGGCTCCACTCCAGAGCTACTGAATCAAAATCTGAACTTTAGAAAGATGTCCAGGCAAGCCACAGGCACATTGAGCTTGAGATGCACTATTCTTTAATATATAGGTCTGGGTCCTCTTGCTGCCATTAATTTGCTTTGTAACTTTAGCAAGTTTCTTTCCCACTCTGTCTCTCAGTTTCTTTACCTCTAAAATAAAATAGTGACTCTTTCAAACAAACAAACAAACAAACAAACAAACAAAAAATGACAAGCAGATCATATTAACTCCGGACCAATTAAATCAGAATCTCTATAGGTGGAACTGGGCAATGGTGTGGTTTACAAAATCATACTAGGTAAACTTAAGGTTCAGCCTTGATGAAATCCACCGGACTATACAATCTCTTGAAGGACTTTTCCAACTCTTGGAATTTTTTTTTTTCTGTAAATTGTTAAATTCAGCACCCCTCTGTAATCCAAATGTCATGACATGAGGTTTAGTAGACACAAGGTGTAGTAAGTTGTAGAGTGTAGCTCCTAGAGTGTAGGAGCTACTCTCTACAACTTACAAAGTTGCTGCTGGTACTAATTACTTTTAAAAACAACAACAAAACAGCATTTGTCAGAGTGAAGACATAAGATTTTAAAAAGTCATATAGAAGAACTATGAAGAAGAGTCTTAAATTTTTTAATACGAAAACATGGAAGACAGAGATGGAAAACAGAGGAGATAAATAGAAGACAAAAAGGTAAAATAGAGATTCTCTCTACTGTCTGAACCTGGCTTTATTAAGCCATTGTAGCAGCTCTTATTTTAAGCATGAATTGCATTTGATTGGTGATATATTTCATAGTTCAAATGTGGGGAAACTCAGAGTATTCATTCTAGGTGTTTAACATTCATCCCTGCTGGTTTTCATGGCAATATTCATACTTGGAATATATCTTTCCCTCACAGGACCTCTCGTGTTGACTGTAGCTATTGGCTGTTCACACCTAGACTGGAGGCTGATCACTATGAAGCTATTTGACTCTTATTTCCAACAGTTACTCTCTTTGTCATATTCTCTATTCATCTTAATTGTCGTAGACTTTTATTTAAATCTATGGTGTATGTGATCTTTCTTCAAACATGTTATATAGCATGATACCTATTTTATATTTTTCAAATATCTAAATCCTTTATGAAAAATCAAATTTCTTAAATCATTTTAAATATTTGATTAATTAAATTAAAAATTAAAAGTGCACGCAATTCTCCTAAACAACTGTTTGGTACTCTGCAATTCTGTAAAGTTACATATTATGGGAATTCTTGGATTTTTTTTAATTAAATGAACAGCATTGCAGAAGTTTCCACTAAGCATTTCTTGTCTATCCATTGGCTCTCTTTGCCCAGAAATTATCATGAATTTATGTGAGATTTTCCATATCATCACTGTGTATGTAAGTTCTTTAGAGGAGTGATCATATGACAGCCATGGGCAGATGGGCTAAGGCTTGGGCAAATATACGTAAGCAGGATTTAGACAGAATTAAGGTCAGAGAGGGAGGTGGAAATATGATGACATGAGAGTCTAAGTAGAAGGGGATAGATTGACAGTGAAGTGAGAGAAAAGTGTGGCCTTGTCTAGAACATTATAGTTGATATTAATTAAGTTCATGCATCAAAAAATTACTAAGCATTTACTATGCTCCGGGCATATATGCCAACAATGGAAACAGAGAGGATAATATGCACACTGTCCTCAAGATGTTCATGATCCACTGTGAGACAAAACATTTTTAAACAAATTAGGATGTGCATGTTTTACTGCAAAATGTAGAAGCAAATAACTGAACACACAGTGGGTGAGACTCGTTTTGACTGAAGAGTCTAATAAGATTTCTCAAATGAATGGGTGAGGCCGTGGGTTTTCGTTTCATGGCTTTCTATACAACAGAAAGTCTAGGTCCTCAATTTCAGGCCAACAAAATTGTATACCCAGTGGCATAGGGACACACAGCTGCCTAGAATTCAGCACCTGTATTCAGTATTGTTCTCAATATACATGAAACAGAAACGGGAGGTTTTTGTCAAATTGTGAAATAGTCTACAATTTATCCTATGAGCAACAGAGAGCCGTCTGGGGGTTACAAGGGAAAGGCCTTTCTGTACTCTGTATTCGGGAAGGTCAGCCTGGCAGCGCTGTGGATGAAGGAGTGAAGGAGACAGTGGTAACACACGATGGTTAGAGAGAGAAGACAAGCCTGAGAAACTTCTCTGAGCCATAAGCAATAGAGATGTTTGGATAGGCGAGATGACCTCTTCCTTATAGTGTAGAAAGAACTCTGGTGTAAGATAGAAACTGTGGATTAACAAAATGTATTATCCTTCTCAGCCCTAGAATTTTAAGAATTTTAAGATTTTATAATCCTCCAAAATGCAATAGAGTGTGCATAGGTTTAAAGTTAGAGCTCTGGATTAAAATCCCACCTCTGCTGCTTTTTAATATGTAAATTAGGTAAATTCTTTAACCACTTGGAGTCTAGTTCCTCAATTGTAAAATGAGCATAAGCACTGAATCTTGTCATGAAGAACTATGCCTGGTCCAGTGTCTGGGACATGAGAAATGTTTAGGCAAGAGATTCTACGGTCCCTTAAAAAGAAATCTAAACTAGCCTAGCCCTTGTCTTATTGCATTTTGCCTTAAGAGGTCATCACCAATCTTGGACATTTATTGCAAAGCCCTGGGTCTATCCTCCATTGAGTAAATGACTCTCTTATCCATCACACTTCCATCACCTGTGACCAGGTGTGTATTTGGATCCTCTCCATATTTTAGCAGCAAACTCTCAGAAATGTTCTCAGGTCCATCTGGCATTAATCCTAGGAAATGACAGATACTTAGATCAAATTATAGAAGATTGAAAATGCCATTTGTTCAGCTATTAAAGCAATGAAGGGACACTTGTTAAGAAAAAAACAATGTTCAGTAAGGTAAAAATCTGTATAAGATAAACATCTTTATTCTTTGTCCTGGGAGAATAAAAATAGTAGCTCATGTCATCAATATTTGAAGATGCTTTGAAATGTGTTTAAATCAGAAACACATTTCATTTCATTCACTCACATTTCATAGTACATTCTTCTCCAATTTATACTTCTAATTCCCCTTATTTAAAATCTTTCTTTCCTAACAGCTGTTGAAACAAAGAACACAAGGTTTGCTTTGACTTAAGAATATTTAAGTGACATATTCATAGTTTTCCTCCAGTCCCCAAATTAACAGTGTTCAGTAAGATGATATTTAAGAAAATATCATTTAAGAAATGATACTGGTGCTACATTTAAGGAAAAAGTCATTCTAAATTTTTGTTACAACCTGAGCCAAAATCTGTTCTAGGTGGTCACCTACCTATTCTTACTTAAAACTCCTCAAGGTCAAAGGGAAACACAACAACAACAACAACAAAACAAAACAAAACAAAACAAAAAACAATTCTTCTCCATTGTTTCAACTTCCTTTCACTTACAGCTCAGAGAGCAGGTAATGTTTATTTGAGGTCTGTTTCAGAGCATGACATTAGTGTATATTATAAAGAGAGTGTGTTTTGATAAAATTCTAGGAATTTCTTTCTCAGGGAGGATAGAGTGAATCAGGCTTTGCTTTTTGTCTAACTTCTGCTTTTTGACTCTCCTGATGGTCTCAATATAGGTTTCCTGAAGGTGATTTACAAGAGAAGAGAGAGATGTTATCACTTTTATTCATTGTTCTAGAGCGACTTCTCACATTAGTACTCAGCAAGCATTGGAGGGATGTAGGTTGGAGAGGTGACACACAGACATGTTTAGAATCATTCCTTTGGACCCAGGTCTATTTCTCTGTCTTAGCTCTCTCCCTTCCTGTGCGAAATGTTCAGCAGAACCAAATGTGCAGGAGAGCCGAATGTAGCAGACTGAGCGGAGTTTACCCGGGACTCAGGCTGGAGCTTTGCTCCACTTCAAGTACCCAATCTGTCATTTCCTATTGAAACCTTGTCCTTGTGTTCTTTCTTCTGTGAAGGTTGTGATCTGTGCTTCCCATCTCTGTATCCTTTGGGCACAGAACCAGGTCAAGCATGAGGTGAGTACCTGGTAAATATTTACAGACGCATGCATCCACCCAGGCATACATGGATAAATGGGTGGTGCCGTTTAGAAGATAACACGGCGTATATTACTAAGAATTGGTCGTAGTAAAATAATGTTGGTCTTTGCATGCAAATAGGTGTTCCAGGAAAGAAACCATATTGCAACCGTAGCAGTTTTCCACCATTTTCCTCTTGCGTTTTTATTGTTAGTAATAATAGTAATAAATTATCCTTAAAACATAATGATACCAGATATTAAATAGTATATAATGGGGATCCCTGGGTGGCTCAGTGGTTTGGCACCTGCCTTTGGCCCAGGGCATGATCCTGGAATCCCAGGATCGAGTCCCGCGTCGGGCTCCCTGCATGGAGCCTGCTTCTCCCTCTGCCTGTGTCTTTGCCTCTCTCTCTGTGTCTTTCATGAATAAGTAATTAAAAAAAAAAAAAAAAAAAAAAAAAAAAAAACTTAAAAAAAATAAATAGTATATAATGAAGGCAGAAAGTATCCCCATGACTCCAACCTATTTGAAAATATTTGTACAGAAACAGTACTAAGGATGTTGAAATATAGGGGTTTCTCTGTAATGCTGAAATTCCCTCTTTTGCTACAAATGCTGAGGTTTTGGGCTCTGGAGTATCTTTTTGTTAGTGGCAACTGTTATCACCAATCAATAAACATGAAAGAATACTCAGAAGCACTGGAGGATAAAATTGCAAACTCATTGTGCAAACACACAACTAGAAAAATTATTATCTCATACTGGTCTGGTCATTTTTGTGCACATTTAAAAAATTATTATTTTTTTTCCCCTAGGGACAGAGAATAAAATTCTGCTACAATGGAAATCACTGTAAGAGGCAAGCCCTTTTGTATTTTCCTTGTAGTTTTTCTCAACCCGTTGACCTGCAAGGCTATTGCCATAATGTCTAAGGGAGCAGAAGGCTCTTAGGACTGCATCTCTGAGATCAGACCATCCCAGGGACTGGTGCAGGCCACTGCATCTGAAATGAGCCCATTTATTTGGAAGTAGGAGACGGAGCAGCAGGAGTGGAAGGGCTCAACAACAACAACAAAGTCTTGTATCTCAGTTAACTAGGACCAGAAGTTTTGTCAGTTTGGAAGTGGTAGTGTTTCCCAGAGGCGGTCGCATACTATTCAACGTCAGATGTGATTCTTTTCACTACCATCTGTTGATACCATTATTTCCTTAAACCTTGCTCTCTTCCTCTATAATACTGATTGCTACCAAACTTTGCCACACAATGTGTCTATAGGAAGCAGATGAAAGAATAGATTTCATACCATCAATGTTTAGTGAGGTTGAAATCTCATCCTCCATATGCTATCACTTAACAATTTCCCTTGTATTTGCTATTCTACAATCTTATTGATGGCACTTAAAAAAATAAACACCTAATTGGTTTAAAAGTACTAATCAAATTTTTATAATATAAAACCATAGTCCAATAATTTACTTTTCCCATTCCTTATCTTGCTACCAGAAGCAGGCAACTCCCCCAACCATTATTTTTTTTTAAATTTCATTTAGCTTTTTGTATTGGTATTTACCTCTGTACATTTGAAAAATATGTGCATCCTGTTGTCTTCTGACTAATCATATTTAGTTTCCTTTTTTATTTTTTATTATTTTTTATTTTAAAGATTTATTTATTTATTTATTTATGAGAGAGAGAGAGAGAGAGAGAGGCAGAGACACAGGAGGAGGAAGAAGCAGGCTCCATGGAGCCCGACATGGGACTCGATCCTGGGACTCCAGGATCACACCCTGGGCCAAAGGCAGGCACTAAACCACTGAGCCACCCAGGGATCCCCTCATTTCCTTTTTTTAGAAAAAAATTGAGCTCTTTCCACTCCCGTCCTTTCTTCCTCCTACCAAATGAATTTTGCTTCAATTTTCAGATAAATATTTTTGTTGTTGTTGCTGTATCTATATAAATAGTGCTCATTACTGAGCCAAGAAATGTACTATGACTTAATTCTCTTTATATTTGTTTTGCTTATTGATAAAAACTGTCTCATATTTTCTTTTCTCAATTTTCTTTGAAAATCTAAGGAATTTCTACACTTTCCAGGGCTCTTTAAAAACATCTTTCAGGTCACCTAGGTGACTCAGTTGGTTAAGCATCTGCCTTGGACTCAGGTCATGATCCCGGGATCCTGGGATCAAGTGCGGCATCTGACTTCGTGCTCAGTGGGGAGTCTACTTTGCCCTCTCCCTCTGCCCCACCTCCACTCATGTGCTCGCACATGTTCTCTCTCTCTCACACATAAATAAATAAAACCTTTAAACCTATTAAAAAAATAAAAACAATAAAAATATATTTAAATATAACTCATTAGATTGTCCAAGAGTCATATTTTTCTTCTTTCCCCTCATGACCTCCCTCTAGACACACAGTCTCCTGCTCCAGCCTAGGGTAGTTGCTTCCTAGGCCTGGCCATGGAACTTGGAATCCTCCTCACTTCTGTTCAACAATGGACTTCTCGTCAGACATTTCCCTTGTATTTATTTTTCCTCAGTATATTTCTTGATTTTGGAAGAGCATATTCTAAAATAAGTTTCTTGAAAACTGTATAAGACATGTGAAAGAAACATGTTGTGAAGAGTTAAAATGAAGTTTGGTGGGAAGCCATACCTCTGGGAGGACACGATGAAGTATAAATGATGAGTTTCTACAGCTGAAAGCTCCGTGAACTTGAAGAACGCAAAGGGCCTCTCTTGGCACCCAGCACACATTTCTCATTAGATCACAAGGAGGAATGATCAAAAGCCAGTTAGCAGCAGAACCACAACTGGAGTTCCCATCTCCTAATTAACCATCCAGGCTTTTCCTTGCTGTATATATGTCGTTGTGTGTGCTTGGTAACTTTTGTGTTTCTTTGCAATAATACTGTGGTATTTGCCTCACAGTGACTATGACGATTTTACACATGATAGGGAAGAGAATTACAGGAATTGATCAAACTGTACAACTAATAAGTGACTGTGGAGGCTTCCAAAGCCACACACACACACACACACACACACACCCTACATTTAAATATTCGCTGTTTTTAAGAGTCTATTTCTATTCATGAGCTTAAAAAATAAAAATTAGGTAACCAAGGCCACCGTTTTAAATGTTTCATGAGTTTTCCTTTGTTCAAAATTGGTAATAGGAGTAGCAACACTTTATGTTATTACTGCTGAGCCCCAAAAGCTCAGCTTTCTCTAAAGGTCAGCTAGAAATTTTCAAAAGGGCAAAGCTGATTCTACACATGTGGTATCTGTGCAGGAGGATGTCGGCGACGGCTTTCTGAATTGTTTCCCTCCTTTAAATGAACCAATGTTCAAAGTACCTCAAATTTCTAATCTGTCTCTTTCTCTCTTTCTTTAACAACACTGAGTTCAATAAAATTTGTTTTACAATTTAAGGTGAATAGTATTGTCCCTACAAAGCTGAAACCTTACTATAATAGTTATTAGAATTTCCTGAGCAATGTTGATACAGTGTGAACATTACCCATTGAAATAAAAATACATTAATGAGGAGAAAATAAACCCAATTTCATTTGTTCAACCACTATATCCTGAATGTCCCTGTGCCCACTGCCCTGTTAACATTCCAGCTACACAGATGAGCAAGCTATCTCCTGTCTTCAAAGGAGGAAATTGCTCACTTGAAAAACAAATGGATAAACCGCTAACATAAATGCATTGTGAGAATTATGATCCTTGTTGTTATGAAGTACTGTGTGATATGGAACAACCTCCAAAATGAACAACTAGGAAATAAAAACAGGAATAAAGCATATACAATTTAGTTGGATTAACAAATTAAAGCACAATGACCTAAATGCACTTACTTAGGTTATTTCTCTTGGGTATACAGGAAGCTTTTGAAAGACTGTATCCGGAATATAGATTAAAAAGTTTAAGACAATTGATTTACTTTTTATTGTGTATGACTTGTATGCCGACTATTAAAATGGACTATTTGCCCAAGATGAAAGATGGACATTTAGGTAAGTTTTGGGGACCCAAGAAGTCTTTGTAGAACGTATGCATTTCACACCAATTGTCCCGGATGAAGAAGAACAGGAAGGCAACAAAACATAAGAAGGGGTTTCGAGATAAAGGGGAAAATATGGCACACACGTATCCAGTGGGAAATACCGGTCATGCCTGTTGCCAGGGAATGAGGCAAGTCCTGCTTAGATCAAGGTGGGAATGGGAAGCAGAGGAGCATAGGGAAGCATTTCAGTACTCAGGTAAGACCTTGCAGTTTGTCATGAAGATGTGAAAAAAAATCACACGCCTAGAGATGGGTACTACTCACCAGAGATAATTTCATTGATTAAAAAGAGCAGTGAATTTTCCAGGAATATCACTTTGTAAAAAGTTCTATATGTGGTAATGTCTTTTTTAGGATCAAGAAATATATTATTGGCTTTGTTAGGAGAAGTAGAATAGTTTGACTTCATTTTTTGCAATATGGCAGATGAGATTCTTGAAAACTCAGCCTTACAGAATCTTTAAAATACTGGATAAACAGCAAAAATCTGTTGCATTGCCTAGTCGAACTTACAAGAAATTAAGGGCAATTCCCAAGGGCCAAACTTTCAGTAGAAGCTGAAAATCGGAATGGCAAACCGGCATTGACACTTCAACTACCCTGGGGCCATCAGTCAATTCTGAACCAATGAGCCTCAGGGGGAAATGGAAAAAACAACAGCAACAACAATGAATCAGATAGGGTCAAGTGTCAAAGCTTTAGTGAAAGATAAATCAAAATATTTAAGCGTGTGTGTATTTGTGTTTATTTGACTCGGAACTCCGGGAATAAAACAACTCTTCCTTGGGAATGCTTTAACTTCAGCCTTTCCCTCAGACTTACTTACCCATGGGAGAGTATTTATACCACATGTCATGGAGTATCTGGGAAGCAGTACCAGCTTATCATTGCTCCACCTGGCATAGTCATGAGCATCTTAAATAAGCCATATGTTCATGAAAGCCACATTGCCTTATTTCATCATCATATGGAAGAAAAACTCAGAAGGGGGCTGGAAAGGGAAGGAACACAAACTTGCTGAGACTATGAGTGGCCACTGAAACCTGGAGATGGAGTGAGATAGCTCAGCCCTGTTGCTACCAGTTTGGTTAATTAGCAAGGGGACATGCCGGTCCACTGCAATTGAACAAATTGCCTGTGTGACACTAAAATAAGAATGAATCCCCCCCACCCTGCCCAGTAAATACATGGCTTTTTAAATCAGTTGTATTTACTTACAGTGCCCAGTTCCAAAAAAAATTTTCCTTGCTTAAATCTGGAAGTTTATAAATTTTCTGCTACCTTGTACCTCATGTCTTCATGAGGTATAAGTGGCCTCAGAGATTGTGGATTTTTCACATATCAGTATATGGTACAAACTGAAATGCGGGAGGAGAAAGAGTGGGCACAGCTGATTTATACTTGAAATAGGTAAACAGCACACATAACATTTGGGATGATGAACACGACAATTTCATTTCCAGATTAAAGATAGGTTGGGGCACCCGGGTGGCTCAGTTGGTTAAGCGTCGGACGACTGATTTTGGCTCAGGTCATGATCTCAGGGTCCTGGGATTGAGCTCCCTGTTTGGCTCCACTCTCTCCTTCTCCCTCTACCCCTCCCCCTCCACCAGGCTTGTGGACACAAATGCACTTTCTTTCTCTCTCTCTAAAATAAATAAATATGTTTAAAAAGAAAAAAAAAAAGAGATAGGCTATTTCTCCCTCAGTGCCCTCCTTTTTACTTTTACTTATTTTTATTGTATTTATTTATTTAGGCCTTGTGTTTATAAATGCTGAGGTTCATGTGGTATGATTGTATCCTCCCGTTAGTCATCATCATTGATTTCCCTGCTTTTTCATCAAAAGGTTTTGCACTTAGTGTTAAACCATAACTGCTTCATGTGGGCAATTCCCTATTGTAATTGGCAACATACTTTTCTTAAGATACCAAAAGTTAAAAAGCTCCTGAGGACCTGAGGACACCTTATTTAATCAGAGTGTATGAAATATAGGGACTGATAATTTCCCAGGCTACTGCTTTACAAGTTACTATGTTTGTTACTCCCAATCATATGTGTCTCCTGCAGTCAGGGAAGCCGACTACAAAAGGATCTTATACCAATGTTATGTGCCTTATAAAATACGCAAATTTCCCATACATGGGGCTCAATTTCACAACACTGAGATCAGGACCAGAGCCGAAATCAAGAGTCAGACACTTAACTGATGGAGCCAACCAGGTGCCCCTCAAGTCTGTTGTTTTACACATAATCTAAGGTTTGCAAATACACAATATTTTGGTCATGCCTTCATAGAGAAATTCAGATTCCAACCATATGTTGGATATCTTTCTGGTATTTTGTTCTGGTATATATCCAAGAAATGAGATCAGGATGCCCAAAAGGTATTCTCACACCTATGTCCATTGTCGTAATTTTCACAATAGCCAAGAGAAAGAAGAACTCAACCCAAGTGCCCATAGACGCATGACTAGATAAACAAAATATGGCATATGCATACAGTGGAATATTAAGCAGTCTTTTTTTAATCAGTCTTTATAAAAAGGACAATCTGTCACATGTCACAACATGGACAACTCCTGAGGATGTTATGCTGAATACAGTAAACCAGTTCACAAAGAGACAAATACTGTATGATTCCACTTAAATGAAATATCTAGTCAAAGTCACGGAAACTGATATTTTCAGTCAAGAATATATTAAGTTCTGAGGTCTTAGGTGTTGATTTCCTGGCATCATTTTCCTAATTTGGCATTTTCAGGGGAGGAAAAGTAAGAACTCACATTGAATCAGTATCTACTATATGTCATATACTATAGTGAGCAACTGCCACCACCACCCCCTCACCCGCACACAAAGAAATGCATTTTCACCTCCAGGTTGTGCAACTCAAATCCAATTCCCTTGTCAATTAGCAAGGAAGAAGTAAGCACCATGCCACAAGCCACAGACTAAGGAGAGACAGCCCTAGCTATGAATAGTTCCTGAGTCATGGAGCTAACCTGTAAGAAATTTCTGAACTCTGGGAACCGGATCTAGCCCCATTTAAATAGGACGAGTATATAACATACCCTTTAAAATGGGGCCACTTCTGAGAGTTAAAGATTACCCTAATATAATACTTAGATCTGGAGAAGAGGCGTAAGCCAGGACTGTTCCAGCAAAGTCCAGTGTGTGTTGAGCATGCATATACAATACTATGCCATCCCTCAGAGGGCTTCAGAGTTTGTTCCGATGCCAGTTATTACCTATCCCATTTTGCCAGTTTCCCAGGTCATTTTTATTCCTAAACCTGTGCCCCAGACAAACTTACAAAACCTGTTTACCCAAAGGTCAATGTTTCCTCATGCTCTAAATTATTTTCTATCACAAGGAAAGCAAGCTTGCTTTGAGACAATGAGCCCCCTCCACCACTGGTGGAGAATGACAAGTTTCAGAAATAGAATATTTTATCTCATGCATAGAGTCAACAAATTAAAAAAAAAAAAAGAGTCAACAAATTAGTTCTAAAGGCATAAGAAAAATCCATGCAGAGCTTCTAAAATCTCAGAGACGGATCCTCCCCCTCCATAGGACGCTTCAATGGAAAGAATGACAAGGCGGCCCCCAGATTCCCCATTGTGTCTTTGCCTCTCACAAATGAACACTTCATAACATTAACTCTGAATGATTCTGCTGAGGAAATCTTCTGGCAAGTGCCTCTTTGAGGCTGTCAAGCCAAAACTGTGTTGTTTGCCTTCCCTAAAAAGATCTAAGAAATCGAATGTAAGAGCTGGAATCATCTTCTTCTGTCATTTTGACCCCAAACTCCGAGCCCATCTCTCAGGCATCTCCTTGGTTCTGTGCATTTCCCTCTGCTCCCTGTTTGGTCAATTTCTGTCTGGGAAATTAAATAATTTCAGCGTAGCAATAATGCTTTCACTTTTGTGAACCCCAAACATATGATCACTAATCAGAGCCATCAATAGCACAAAACGACCAAGCGTTTACATTTTTCAGACATTAAAAAAGAACTCTTGAGGTCGTGGATAATTGCTGCAGCATCATCGTGGGAAAACACAGAATTTCTTTGAGAGTTTTAAAATATTGAATGTAGTTTTCAGGGCTTTGTCACTACTTGAAAGTATTTTAGGAAGCAGGCCCTGATTTTCATAACACATTGAGGCCAACGCCTTCTTTTCTAGAGATAAAGCAAGCGAACTTCAGGGAAGGAAGGACACTCACTCCATATCATGGGATCTCTCTACTGCGGATCAGAGTCAGAACAACATTGTGGTTTTGATTTGTATTTTCCTGATGGCCAGTGATGCAGAGCATTTTCTCATGTGGTGTTGGCCATGTCTATGTCTTCCTCTGTGAGATTTCTCTTCATGTCTTTCGCCCATTTCATGATTGCATTGTTTGTTTCTTTGGTGTTGAGTTGAACACCAATAAAAAATAAATTTATTTAAAAAACAAAACAAAACAAAACAAAAACAGAGTCAGAACAACAGCCTGGGCAGGCCCGAGCCTTGGCTCACGGCGCTTGTACCAGCGTCCTTGCTCTCATACCCATCCTTGTCCTCCTGATGCCTGCCAGTACTCCTGATTTTAATATCACTGGTTTTCTTCTATCTATGCCCTCCTATAATCTCTATTTGAGTCTCATATGGTAATAGTGACCTTCTCTTGCCCTCCGCTTCCTCTGGCCTTAGTTTTTCTATGTGTATAATCTTGGTCTCTTTTTATCCTCTATTTAAAAATGCATTTATATAGTTTAACCTTTGGTAACATGCATATTAAATAGAACAGGCTTAAGAAAATGTCTCTGATCCTTCTTATTCCTCTTTCTCTTTACATAGCCCTACATTCATAAACCATGAATAAAAATTATTGAGGGTACTACAAAATTTTTTTTTTCAAAAGAAACAAAATAGGAGGACAATAGTTTTAAGGCTTACTGTGACACTAAGATGCTGAGGCCTACATATCAAAGACAATAAAACTGAGAGTCACATAGGAGATGTTTCTGGAATACTCCCTGGAATTTGGCAAGAGTCTTCTCGTTGGTCTCTTGGCCAGGATCCACTTTCTCTTCCGTTATAGTCCCATTCAACTGCTGAACTGATATTCCTAAAAGGCAGTGCATCATTTCATTTACCAATCCCGATGTCTTCTGTGACTTCCTATTGCTCAGAGAAGAAAAAAACATATTTATTGACTTTGAGGCCCTTCCCTAATCTGCCTTGTGTCTTTCACTTTTCCACTTTTGCAGCACATGCCTGGCCCCTGACCATAACACGTATATGATGCTTCAGGGGAGAAAAAGAAATCTTCCAATATACCATGATTCCTTGATGTCCCAACGGTTCTGCACACACTTCCTTCTGCCTCAACTCTGTCCCCTGTTTTTTTGACTAGGAAATTCTTTTCATGCTTTAAGGTCAAGTTCAGACTTTAGAATTCTTACAACGTCTTCTTTGCCTTTGCATTCATCCTTTCTCTAGGCATCTCTTCACTCAAAATATATTATTGTGTGTGTCTATGTGCTAAATCCTTGTTGAGATGTCAGAGAGACCATGTTGAAAAGACACGTTTCTCTCCTCTTGGCACTTACACTTTAGAGAAAAAGTAGAAGATTAAACAGTAATAATAAACAGATAATAAGTTTTAAAATAGTAATATGTGCAATGAAAAATAAGTACAGGGCAATGGTGGAAAATGCCGGGAAGAGTGAGGAATACCATAAACTTGACTGTTAGGGAGATGACTCTTAGGAAATGATCCTTGAGAGAAGAGCGAAATGAGTAGAGGGAAACAGAGGTTCAAGTGTATAAAATAAAATGCAAGGGGCCTAAGTGGAACCAAGTCTGTCCTTTTTGAATGACAGGTGCCTAAAAACAGAAAGAAAAATGTTTTGGCTGGACTGTGGTAAGCAATGGAAACTGGAAACCTTGCTGTCAAGGGAGTTAAAAAAAATCTATATATCCTCCTCCCTCAGTAGTCTTATAACTATTTTATATAACACTATTAAACCATTTTTCATATTTGTTTTGCTTTGTATGCTCAAATATCTAAATCCCCCACTAGATTATGAAGCACTTCCACAAGACTACATCTTATACTTTATCATATTTCTCTCTGCCTAGAAAAGGCCTAAGAAAACACATAGGATGGACAGACCCGTTTACTCATTTATCTATGGTTTTCTTTATTCCATAATTGTTTATTAAGAGGCTTAATACGTAGCAGGCAATGATCTGGTGAACAAAGATTACCACATTCCCTACCTTTACCATAGAGTTCACAGTCTTGTAGGAGATTCATTCATCAGCTAACTACATCAGATGATGAAATATTGAAGCGCAGTAAGTACTGTAAAGGAGAGATACCTGTGTTGTAGTTAAGGGATCAGGAAATATATCCCTGGAGAAGTAGATTCTAAGCTACAATCTGAAGAAAGAACAGGAGCTGATTATCTAAAATCTGGGTTGAAAAAATAGCTTAAGTAAAAAGCTTGATGTGGAGGACAGATTTGAGACACTAATAGAAAGCTAGCTTTCAGGCCATGCAAAGGATCTTGGCTTTTACTGTAAGAACGATGGGAAATCACTCATTTCACCTCCAGTAACTACTGGAGTTTTAATTAATTCAGCTCAGTGAGTATTTTGAAGGTCTATTCTAGGGCTATTTAGCTTGAATGTCCTCACCCTCTGCTACAACCATGACATGTTTTAAAACATTCTAAAATATACGGCCTTCCTCTGTTGGATTCCTTGTAGGGTAACTCTCCAGCTTCTCCCATCTATAGACTTGTGCCCAAGTCATTCATGTGACTTTTATTGCCCCCAGAATGCAATGTTATCACTTGTCTTTGTGCCTTTGAACCTCTGTGCATTTGTGCTGCCACACATGAATGAATTCTTGATGGGAAGAACAATTCCCTGGCTTACAACAAGAGATCAGGCTTCTCTTGAAGGGTCATGTGTGCAGGACTTATGATCTGGGGCTACCAGTGGCAATCTGATATCTCTCTTGCTCATTGAGAAACTGTTATTAGTCTAGATGGGAGATACAAGGCTTTGTGGTATATTTTAGAGGTTTTCCCTCAAAAAGAATTTTTTCGTAGTTTTGGTAAAGTAAGTCTACACAGGAAATGGATGATCCTGCCAATCATAACTGACAGTTATGATCCTGCTAGTGTCTTTAAGAACAGGACTCAAGATTTGGAAGACAGTCTATCCAGAGCCCAAAACCAAGTCCTGCATACAGTTTCTACAGGCAGACATACACAAAGCCTCTTAGAAATAATTTAAATGTCTTCTAAGAAAAGGAAAAGATGGAAATGAATCAGGAATAATGTCACCATACTGGGCCCAATGTTCTAGTTTTATTATGACAATAGTCAGAGCTTCTGCACAAGATGTGGTTGTTTTATTGGGCCCTGCTGACCAGTAACTGACAAAACTAGAGAAATGTCCATGGAAAAATATGAGTGAAAAAGGAAGATGCAAAAGAAAGAAAAGTCACAGAATACATCTTTTGACTTCTTTTTCTCTCTCTAAGCACAGACAAGTTTTTCCTTTGTTAGAAGCTGCACATACATGAAGAATAGAATCCTGCATGGCCTTTGCTTTATTTATTCATTATAATGTGGTTTCACATTTCGGCATTACTGATGTTTGGGGCCAGCTGGCTTGTCGAGTTGCCTCCAGTGTAGGTACAGCAGCAACTCTAACCTCTCCTCAGGAGACACCACCAGCTCCTTTCTGCCCTTGGTGGTAGCAAGCAAAAATGTCACCATGCATTGCCCACGGGGAGCATCAGGGAGAACCACAACAATACAAAATGAATTAAGGGTCTAATGTGGGCAAAGAAATGTAGTAAATAATTCAACTCCCTATATTCTCTATGCCTTTGTCCATACGTCTATATATGAAGCACATGAGGTCCTGTATTATGTGTATCATGTAGCTGGGATTCTCACGTCACCTCAATCCTCACAGATATATGTATATAAACGCATATATACATACACACACACATATATGTATTTCAAGACATTTATTTATTTGAGAGACACAGAGTGAGCAGGAGGAGGGTCAGAGGGAGAGGGACAGAAGCAGACTTCCCCCTACGTGGGGCTCGATCCCAGGACCTTGATCATGACCTGAGCTGAAATCCAATGGCTAACACTTAATCAACCGAACCACCCAGGTTCGCCTCTCACAGATATTCTTGAAGCGGGTATGATTTCCCACATTCAACTCATGTGGAAACTAAGGATCAAAAGTTTAAATAACTTGTTTAAAATCCATAAACAATTCGAGGTAGAGCCAAGGAAAATACTCCAGTACTTTCCATAAACCGCTGACAAACTGTGAACATTTTGATTAAATATAATCTAATGTGATAGCTAAGTTTGACAACTAAAACTGTGAAAACCACTAATTTATTGCCTTCATTCCATTTCAACTCTAAACACAAAAGTGTCTCATACACATAAAGAGTTGGACATATTCTTAAAGTACTTTCGCGTCAGGTTTCCCTCAGACCCCTCACCATAACCTGTGAGCAGCTTAGCAGAGGTCGGTATGCACATTTTATAGCTGCAATAACTGAATGTCAGGGGGATGAACGGCTTATATAAGGGCTTATAGTTTGTATGTGACAGAAACGGGATCCATCTAATGGATCCTGTACACACACACACACACACACACACACGTATGTGTGGCTGGGTATCATGACAATTACTCATATTAATTTTGAATAATTAAAAATTTTTTGAATAATTAAGTTTATTTCATAGCATTACAAAATCCCAGCAAAGGAGAATAAATCTTATTTTTCTTCTTCTTTACTCAGTAAAGCCATTATAGAACTTACTTACTTAGAACTTAGCACGCATTTTCTTTTAAAATTAGATTTCTTATTTCTTTGATCATAATGAATGGGATATGATTATCTTTGTTTAAATATGAATCACATTGGATGACAACAAATATATACAAACCCTAATCCAGAAGTAAAGATTTTATAGAGAGGCTGGAGGAGTATGGAGAAGTAGCAGAAAGGTTGTGGGATGTTGGATGAAAAAATTTACTAAGAAGACAGTAGGATCTGGTATGATTGTAAGGTTAATATTGGAAGCCTATGGGAGATACAGATTCTTGGGTGGGATAGGTAAGAGGGACTTCCATGGTTGCTCCAGAACCAATCTACTTGGTAATATGGGCCAAAGAGAATTCAGAAACCAAAGAGGTTAGCAGATATCCCTTGGAGAGATACAGAAGTATTCAACTGGGAAGAGTCCAGGGAGGCCAACGAGGAGATTCACTGCAGGAGTATAAATGTATGATCAGCATATAGGGAGAAATTAAATAGGGAGAAATTTAATCTAAAACTTTAATTTTTGTCTGTCGATCAAACATTATTCAGTATTGCATCTTGGAGTTTAACGAGTACAACTCCTTCACATTTTAGGGAAGACTGTTCTATAAATGTCAATTGGGTCAAAGCGGTCAATACCATTGTTGAAATGTTGTATATCTTTACTGGTTTTTTATTTGTTCTATCAATTATTGAGATAGTATAGAGCTCTCTGACTATAATTGTAAATTTGTCTCTTTCTCTGTGTAGTTATATAATTTTTGATTTGAGTATTTGGAAGCTCTATTACTAGGTACATAATAGTTCAGGAAAGAATTGGCTCCTTTATAATTCTGAAGTGACTTTCTTTGTCTACCGTAACATGTTTTCTCTGAAATCTACTGCTTTAATATTATGTAATACCACTACTAATGCCTAGCGTTTTTAAATTAGTGTTAACATGGTAGATCTTTTCCATTATTTTAAGTTTATCCTATCTGTGTCTTTATAAAGAATATGCCCTGATGCCAGTATAGTGCTGGATCTCATTTCTTTAACCCATGGCTATTTGCTATTTGTATTTAATTTGAATTTCACATAATTGGTTTTTACACCTACCAATTTATTACTTGCTCTGTATCTGCATATGGTTCCTTTTCTTCTCTTTTTTTGCCTTCTTTTAGATTTATTCCGTATTTTTTTGTTCATGATTCTATTTTACCTCTGTTTGGGGGGGATTATTAGCTGTCATTCTTCACTTTGTTACTTTAGTTGTCTCTGTAGGTTTTACGGTATCCATCAGAATCTTCCAAAATCTACCTTCAAATGTTAAATCTTTCATGTCTAATATAAGAGACTTGCAGTTGTATAGTCACATTTTTCTCCTCTAAATATGTGTGTTCCTCATATAATTTGTTTCCACATATGGTAATAAAACTCCTCACTAAATTGTTAATATTTTTGTTTAAACAGGCAATTATCTTTAAATAAACTTAAATGAAAGGAAAAATTCCTTATGCCTTTACCCATGTAGTTATCATTTCCAGTGACCTTTGTTCATTCGTGCAGATGTAGATTTCTAAATGGAACACTTTCCCTTCTGCCTAAACGACGTCTTTATAGACTTCTTATAACGTGGGCCTGTTGGTGATTCACTCTTTCAGGTTTTGTATTTTGGAAAAAGTATTCTTTTTGTCTCTATTTTGATGGATGTTTTTGCTGGGTAAAGAATCCTAAGTTACTAGTTTTGTTCCAGCTCCTTACATCATTCCATGATCCTCTTAGTTCCATTATTTCTGCTGAGGTTTCTGCTGCCATTTTCACTGTACGTGTGTGTGTGTGTCTGTGTGCATAATGCATACTTTAAATTTTTTCTATCACTAGTTTTGAGAATTTGATGATGGTCTGCTTTTGAGTTGTGCTTGCAGTTTATTGAGCTTTCTGCATCTGTGAGTTTATATTTTAATCAAGTTTTGAAATTATTCAACCATTTTTCAAATACATTTTTCTATATCCTACTCTACTTCCGGAATTATAACTATAAATATATTAGGTCACATGAACTTATCTTAGAAACTCATTGGCAATTTTTTTTTAATTCTGTTTCTGTTTTTCTTTTTTATTTGTATCTATTGCTATGACTTAAAATTCACTACTCATTTTTTTCTTCTGCAATATCTAATCTTTCATAATTTCCATCCCCTGTATATTTCTACTCAGACACTACAATTTTCATCTCTAGAAGTTGTTCTTTTTTTTTTTTTTTTGTATATCTTCAATGTCTCCACTTATATTTTGGCTCATATAAAATAGTTATAATAACCATCTTAATGTTCTTTTCTGCTAATATCTGTGTTAATTCTACATCCGTTTCAGCTAAACAGCTAATTTATTCATCTTCTCATTATAGACCATATTTTCCTGCCTTTTTTTTTTTTTTTTGGCATGCCTGATAATCTTTTGTGTACCAAACATTATGAATTTTAGCATGTGCAGTGCTGGATGTTTCTCTGTTCCCAAAAGATATGATGAAGCCTCATTCTTAGATGCAGTTATGGAAACTTGGTGACAAGTTTTAGGGTTTCACTTCTACGATTTCAATGTTCAGTGTGGCGCTATTTCCCTGTGTATTGTGCCCACTGCCCCATGAACCATGAAGATTCTCAGTCTGGCTGCTGGGAACTCTGTAAGGGTCAGGTACTCTTGACCTTTACCTGGGTGGTCATTTCCCTGGCCTCAGGGTGTTTGTTTGTTTGTGTTTACTGTTGTTGTTTGTTTGTATTTTTTTATTTTTTATGCATTCCCTGATACACAATGAAGACCTTTTGCAGGCAGGATTTTTTTTCTGTTAATGGCTCTCTCCTCAGTTCCTCTGTCCTGTGAATTTTATCCATCAGTGTATCCCTCATTTTCAACCCTGCCTCTTCAATTCAGGGAGATAGCTGCATGCTGCCTGGGTTTTACTACTTGCACTATAGCCTGGGAATTTTCTCTAGACAATGAGCTAAGCCAATACTAGGGTTTTCTTTCTTTGCTTGCCAACACTCAGGCCTGGTGCCTTTGTTGTATGATGTCCAATGCCTTAAAAAAAATCTTTGTTTCAACTATTTTATTTGTTTTGTGATTATTTCTGTTAAGTCCAGTCTCTGCTATATCATCTTGGTCAGAAGAAGTACTGTCTCAAGTTTCAAGCTCAAATTTTATCACCTCAGCCAGAGCCTGCTACTAACTTTCCTCCCCTACCTTCCCTTCATGTTACCATGCATACCTTCCATATTTCCTTCATATCCACTTTCCCAATCTATTAGCATGTTTTAATCATTTGCATGCTTTTTCTCATTTGACTAAACAATTTCATTCATCACAGCATGGGCTTCTAGAATCCCAGAAATTATGTGCATGACACAAAACAATTGCTCATTAAATATTGGTTGCCTAAATGAATAAATCTCAATCGTGTTGTTCTCACTCTTATTTGTATTTGCCTGTCTCATTATTTAAAATTTAACTTTCAAATAAATAAATAAATAAATAAAATTTAACATTCTGTGCACGTATTGTGTATTGAGGAACTTTGTTAAGCAGAATATTGGGTTAAGCCAAAAGGTGAACTGCCTTTTGCCAGGCCTGTTTGCAAGGAGCCACCCAGCTGGCTGACCTGTGTTCAAATATAGGGTACAAAACTGAATATTTGTCCATGGAAAGCTTTCCAAGACCACATTGTATGGGCACCAGCGCCTTGCTGGCACCTTCCTGTGGCTCCGCTCCCTGGGTTGCATACTTGAAATGAGTTTGCTTTAGTGCAAAATGGAAAATAAGCAGGAGATTGCTGAGATGTGAATATGGCAAGGTAGACTGACTCTCCTAGTAATGACACAGGAGGTGACATATGTCATCTTGTGCTACTGTGACCTTTCTCTCCTTCCAGAAACACACATTACTCTTAAAAAAAAAGGAGGAAAAAAATTGAGCCATCAATTGGGATACTGTTTAGTCATAACCAGCTTGTCTACAGCTCTTTCTCTAACATGAAATGCTATTGGACACTTTGAATTATTTCTCTTGCATCTCTTTCAAGCAGAAAACTCCAAAGCTAGAATTAATTTGGAGATAACCCTTCATTCAAACTTTCTACATTTAGTGACATTTACATTATTTACATTTATGCTTAAATAGAGGGAGAAAAAGCAATAATTACTAATCACCTACTAATTTCTAGGGGCTTCAGTGGATCTTTTGATTTAAGGAAATAGAAATATGTAGAAAAGACTTATGAATATCACACTCTAATTGGATTAAAAAGACTTAGTAAGGTCAAACATGTGATGGATATCTGTATGTGATAAAGTATCATGGAATGAGAATAGATATCCACAGTCTCTAAGGACCGAGCACATAAAAAAATGGGATCTGAAGAAAACAGTGTATTGGAATTTAAAAATATATTTATTTCATTTTTTAATAATAATGATTGTATAGCTTCAGACATGTTAGGAAAATCCTGATGTAACAGTAATAGTGTGGATTATAGGAATTATACATATTTGGTCAGATGAGGAAACTA
This sequence comes from Canis aureus, assembly GCF_053574225.1. Taxonomy (NCBI): domain Eukaryota; kingdom Metazoa; phylum Chordata; class Mammalia; order Carnivora; family Canidae; genus Canis; species Canis aureus. Next base: position 3,905,657 of record NC_135613.1, read on the forward strand.
AAACTCAGTAAATTTAAGTATTGTACCTAAGGTCAATAAGCTAGAAGAGTGAGGATTTAAATCCAGATCTCTAAGAACCTATAGGTGAAGCTCTTTGTTCTATTGGATTACTTATATATAGCAATATTCATGTTTTTAAAAAAAATATTTCATCTTGTTGCAAAATCTGTTAGGTGATCAAGCTCTGCTAAGTCAAGTTCCTGGTGTTCATGTGGTCAGAGATATGCGTATGTGAGTGACTTAAAACTCAACACCCAGAAAAGAGTGGACCTTTCTACTATGCTTCTTATGCTCAGACTTCCATCAGCAAGTGATTTTCTTGCTTTAAATTTAATGCTGACTCTGTTCAAGCAGAAAATAGATTTGAAGACAATGAAAAATGCACTACTTTATTTCCCTAAGGGCTTCCCTACACAGTAGGCCTTGAACAAAACTAATTTTATAAGGAGAGACAAACAACCAAGTTAATCTTCAATGCAAAATTTATTGTTTGGTTTTTTTTCCTAAATTATTTTACTAAGTATTGATTCCCTGATTCTTATTATCCATCTTCAAATCACAGCGCTCAGTGTAGAATTTGCATATATTCTGGTAACAAAATTCATAATCAAAAGGGAAATAATCTCACCATGGTGCATATAATTTTTCTGTCCAAGGGAACCTTGTAAAGTGCTGATAAAAATAAATTGTAGTGAATGAGAAAATCAAAAGAAGTAAAATATCAAAGGATCCTTAGTGATAACTTGGTCCAGTGATTTTTTTTACATTCCCGAGGGAGAAAAATTGATTTTTGAGAAGGAGCATTTTGATTGCAGTTTTTCCACATGGGCTCCATGTTTTGGAGGATTTTCCAATACAGTAACATTACATTTATTGAGAAATAATGGTTATACTGATTTGATCAATTTAAAAAATGGGAAAATGTGTGGAACTTGTGATCATCTGCAACAACAACAACCAGAACAATTCTCTGAGGTCCAAATTATTCCTGACCTTTGAGGAAACCAAGAAAGTCTGAGTGTGTGATTTCCAGAGTTGGCTTCAAAGAGTTTTATGATTGTATATCCCCTCAGGAGAAGGTGAAAGAGGAAAAGACATTTGAATCCTTTTTAGAGTAAAGAAAGTAGAGTAAGATCAGACTGAGACCAAATTGCACCTTCAAGGTCATAGAAGGAAATTTCAAAATACATACAAGTAGAACTGAACTTATGAAGATGCGATTAAGCTTAGAATAGAAGAAGATTGGGATTTAGCAGGATACCTGTGCAAATCAGTGGATTGTTCATTGCTAGTCTCTCGTCACTCTTTGGTGTTTCATTAACTACAATACCTAAACTGTTTAGAGTAGAGTATGCCAAATAGGAGGCTATAAAACATAATCCAGTCTTTAGATACTTAGCTGACTCCCCAAAGTGTTTTAACAATTATGAAAATACTTATAGCTTATTTTCCATGTATTTCTAGAAAAATTCACGAGAAAGACCTATACTATGTTACTTTATGACATCAATTTCCAACACTCATGCTGTAACTTTACCCTTGAAACACCAGAGAATGCATGCTTTCCAACTCAGTCTGTAGCATTCTGTATTATCTTATAATCATGCCATCAACTCATTTAACTAATTATATCATTTAATAATTTAAAGAGTTTGTCTTGCCTCTGATATATTTGATCAGAGTTGACTCATATCCATCTGATATAAACTGTTATGATATTTGAATTTTAAGGCCATTTTTTCCCAAACTTTAATGGGACCTCACTGACATACAGATTGGGATTCCTCAGGATCTCACTGACATACAGATTGGGATTCCTCAGGACCTCACTGACATACAGATTGGGATTTGGCAATTCTAACACATTCCCAGGTAATTGCAATGCTGATGGTATGCATACCATTCTTTAAGGAACAAGAGCTTAAAGCAAGTGTCTTCCTCTGGAGCCCAAGAAAAGGGTTTCTGTAAAGCTGGTATATGTGGTAATATGACACTAGAAAATGAGAGTACATAGCAATAAATGGAAGAGAAGGACTAGAAAGCAATACATGCATAGATTATCAAGTAGGTCATCAGGGTGGGCATACATTCCAGTGGGAACGTTCAAAGAGTTTTGTGAAATATTTATGGAAATTTTCTGCCCAGGGGATAAAAGAAAGAAATATTTGGGCCCCTGAGTGGTCGGTTGGTTAAGCATCCAACTCTTGTTTTTGGCTCAGATCAAGATCTTAGTGTCATGACACTGCCCCCCTGCATCAGGTTCCACATTCAGTGAGGAGTCTGCTTGAGGTTTTCTCTGTCTGTCTGTCTCTCTCCCCCGTCTCTCCTCTTGCTTGCACACTCTCTCTCTCTCACTCTTTCTTTCTCAAATTAAAAAAAAAAATCTAAAAAGAAAGAAAGAAAGAAGAAAGAAAGAAAGAAAGAAAGAAAGAAAGAAAGAAGAAAGAAAGAAAGAAAGAAAGAAAGAAAGAAAGAAAGAAAGAAAGAAAGAAAGAAAATATTTATCTATCCAACTTCTTTATTCCCACCAAAGGTGGTTCTGTGGACCTGCCCTTCCAGCTTGCGCACGAGTGATAACAGAGCAGTTTTCTTTTCTTTTCTTTTTTTTAGATGTATTTATTTATTATGATAAACACAGAGAGAGAGAGAGAGAGAGAGAGAGAGAGAGAGGCAGAGACACAGGCAGAGGGAGAAGCAGGCTCCATGCACCGGGAGCCCGACGTGGGATTCGATCCCGGGTCTCCAGGATCGTGCCCTGGGCCAAAGGCAGGCTCCATACCGCTGAGCCACCCAGGGATCCCCACAGAGCAGTTTTCTATGGCAGTCCCATCTATACACATCAAAGAAGACTTAGGGCTTGAAACAAAAATATTTACAACATGGACTAAGACAATGTTTTGTTTATATTGTACCAGCAGAAAGTTAGTGGAGGCCTACTTGAAACCAACTATTGTAACAGTGACTGGATAGACAAGAGAATTTCGAGGTGATACACAAGAATTGTAAGATGCAATATGCTTTCTTATGACTGGTTGGTGCCTTGAGCCTAAGCACTTGGCTACAAAACTCATGTCTCTTTCAGACAAAAGCCAAATGGTTCTTCGGCACCATGCCACACTTCTTCCCCCAAAACACAGTCAAGATTTCATCAGTCTAATGATGAAAGCTTAGGCACACTGTTAGACAATGAGTGTCAGGGGATAAGGTTAATATTACTGCAGTTTTTTTCTTTCAGAGTAGCAGATGGCCTTTACAGGACCAGGAAAAGTTCCTCCAGTACCTTCTAGCTCATAAAATGGTTGCTATTTGGCAAAGAATCTGATCCTTTAAAAGAAAACCATAACCTGGGGATCCCTGGGTGGCGCAGCGGTTTGGCGCCTGCCTTTGGCCCAGGGCGCGATCCTGGAGACCCGGGATCGAATCCCACGTCGGGCTCCCGGTGCATGGAGCCTGCTTCTCCCTCTGCCTGTGTCTCTGGCTCTCTCTGTCTCTCAGTCTTTCATGAATAAATAAATAAAATCTTTAAAAAAAAAAAAAAAAGAAAACCATAACCTATAGTGGAACAATTGTTTACTATTAACATAAAGAACTCCCACCACACACAGCCACAGGAGAGATGTTGTATACCCTTTAGCACTTCTGATAATGCTACTGAGCCGGGCTTTGTCTATCTCACCTAAGCGAGTCTAAGAGATTATCACCACTGCCATTAACAATAGCTTTAGAAACCAAGCACCTCTGGGTTTTAGGCAACTAGTCCTTTCACTTTCCTTACTATATCTCTAAAACCAGATTAAAGCAATGGCATCCCCCAACTAATAAGAATGGTTGCAAAGGTTTAGATGGTGCAATAAACATTCACAGAAGAACCCAAAGTCTTAGTTAACTTAACAACTAGTAACTTAAATTCTCTGCATTATTTTCCCCTTAGAAAGACAAAAGGTTACCAAAACTAAGGGATGTTTAATGTATCAGGAGCACATAGGCTCCCACATAAGTTCTTATCTGTTTTGGAGCATGAGAAACTGACACATTCAAAAACCTCTGGGATTCAATGGCGCATCAAATGACTTACATTTGGCAAGAGGTCATATTGTGTAGAAGGAAGAGTTTTGTCCCAAGTCTTAAAATAAATTCTCTGCATTTTTGAATTCCAGTTTCTCTTCAAAACAAAATGCTTGACTATAGATTTATTCTTCTGATGCCACAACTTCAGTTTCCTCCTACTTAAAATAAGAAAAATATTATTCTTGTTCAGATCTCAGGATTATCAAGAGAAACAAATATTTTAGTTTTGCCTTGTTCTTTCAACTAAGCAAGCTAGAAGCAACAACACCCTAGTAGTAATGAGCATACCACGTACCCTGATCTTGGTTTCAAATATCATTGTCCAATAAAATGAACAAGCTCTTCTTGGAGAAACTGCTAATTCTAGGTCTGGAGCAGGAAACATAAAATGAACTTGTAGCATCTTGAATTACCAGAAGTAAGAGCATACTTAAAAACAAAAATAAAAACAATGATGAGGGGTTTAATAAAACAACTCAGGATCCAACTGAAAACGGACTCAATGACCAAGGCTAGAATTTGAAAAGTAAAACAAATAAAATACAATTGGATTAAACCTAAAGTGTAAAATAAATATCCGTTAGTCAATACTTATTAAATAAATAATTGAAAAATAATTAATTATAAATAAATGAGGCAAAAAAGATAAATCTGCCACAAAGAGATATAGTTTGTGTAGACCCACTACTCTGTCCTGGTGGAAGGAGGTGGAAGATAATTTCCCACTCCTCAAATGTGTGCTATATAGAGTGACTTCCTTCCCAGGAGCAGAGTATGGAAAGGGAGATGAAAGTAGAGAAACTGATAAAAACTATCCCAGCCATGTGACCAAGTTCAACATTAACTGTAACAGCTCATGTCGTTAGTGTGTACCCTCCCCATCATGTGATGAAGGGATGCTTTATCTCTGTTGTCTTCCTCCCGATAATCCATGATGCCTGTCTAATCATAGGAAGAGCATCAAGACAAATCCTATCTGATGGACATTTTACAAAATATCTGATTAGCACTACCCAAAACTCTCAAGATCATAAATAACAAAGAAAGTCTGAGAAACTATCAGGGCAGAGAAATCTAAAGAGACTTGATAACTAAATGTAATGTGACATCCCTGATGGGAGACTTGAACAGAAAAAATACAGTGGGAAAACTAAGAAATTTTCAATAAAGTGAGGCTTATTCAATGTATCATTACTAGTTTATTAATAGTGACAAGTATACCATAATTATCTAATATCTATCAATAGAATTTGCCGGGTGTGGGGTCTGGGGACCTATGTGTACTATTTTCACAGTTTTCCTGTAAGTTTGTCCAAAAAAAAAAAATCCATTAGCATATTTTTCAATGGAGTTACATGAGGGTCAGAAGAACAAAATATGAATTTGTAATATCTATCCATCCATCCATCTGTCCATCTATTCATTCTTTAACAAGCTCATAGAATACTGCTGATTTACAAGTTGCTCACAGTTCAGTGGAATAAAAAATATATATAAGGAAAATAATAATATTGTTACAGTGCAAATACTATACTTAGCCAAGTATATAATCTGCATATCTACCCTCTAGACCTACCCCTTTTCAATAATTGAGGTAGATCAAAGACAGGCTAGGTACTAACAGCTACCATCCTATTTTATCCTAATAGACAAAGAAAAAAAATGGGAGATAATGTAGCGTAGTTAATAAAATGGCTTTTTCTTGATAAAAATTACAATGCTGACTATAAAACACTTTCATTATTCATGAGTGGTTTGTTGAAAGAGATTTTCAATTTCTTCTGTTAATTTTACTACTGAGTCTATTTTAAAATTAAAAAGTAATTGGGCAGTGGGAAGGAATAAGATAGAAATATAATCACTAGAGTATGAATTATTTGTTGAGGTAAATAGTAATTTTTAAAGAGAAAGTAAGTGTGAATATTCTTGACTCTTGTTCCAGGGAAATGTGCATTAAATATTTGGTTTGGAATATTTACCCAGGAAGGCAGAACTGATAAAAAAACAAAACAAAACAAAACAACAACAAAAAAAACCCTAACATTTATTTGATAACCTATTGTGTCCCAGGCCTTAGCTAGGCATTTGTAGCAGTGGCATATTATTTAATTATCACCTGTCTTAACTCCAGCTACCATAACAAAGTAACATAGACGGGGTAGTTTAAATAACAGGTATTTTCACAGTTCTGCAAGCTGGGAAGTCCAAGATCAAGGTGCTGGCTGATTTATTTCCTGGTGAGTATCGTTTTCCTGTCTTTTGGATGACTGCCTTCTCTGTGTCCTTACACGGCAGAGACAGAAGGAGCTTTGGTATATTTTCTTCTTATAAGGCCATTAAACCCATGGGGAGGCTCATCCTCATGACTAATTTCTTTCCAAGGCCTCATCTTTAAATTCCAGTATGTTGGCAGTTAGCTCTTAAACATATCAATTTTGAGGGGACACAGAAATTCATTCCATAGCATCATCATAAGCTGAAAGAGTAAGTATTGTTATTGCTTTATTTCTTCTTACTTTTGCAGAAAAGGAGACTGAGGTTCAGGGAAATTTAATAAGTTGCACAGGCCTACCAGAAACTACATGTCTGGAGGCTCCTGGCCAAATTGTGCTCAGATATATTATTTAAAGAGAAATAATTGTTTGAATAAGCCTAAAATCTTTGTGGCCTAATATTGGGATGTTTATTTAATTTTCAATTTTTCAACACAATTCAAGTTAGCAGGGGCCACTTATTCTTTCTGGTAGGTCCACTGTTCCCAAGGGATTCGGGTTCCTCAAATAGGTCCAGCAGAGTAAGAAAGAAGGATTAGAAAGTGTATTACCATTGGTGATATTGCTGTTTATTAGCTATTTTTGCTTATATTCTCCATGCCAGGATTCAGTTCCAAGATCACAGTTCACTGCAAAGAGGAGTTGGAAAAAAAAAGGGGGGGGGGGGAACAAACAAACAATCAAAAAAAAAAAATGAGAGGAGTTGGAGATATAATCTTGCTAATGTGCCCAGGAAGAAAAGGAAATAAAAAGGGGAAGGCATAATAAACAAACATTCTCAGACCCAACAATTGACTCCTTTGAGGGGAAAAAAAAAAAAAAATTCTATATGAGCATTCGTCTCTGGAGAGAGAGAGAGGACTCCTCTGTCATGAAATAAGTGGATTTCAGCAACTCAAGCACAGTTTGACATTCACAGACATAATACAATCTACAAGTAGACAAGCATGAAAGGGGAAGGCTTCCCTTAGGAAGCTATATCCCACCAACACACATGGCCAGGGAAGCCCGCTACGTGTGGAGATGGGAGCAAAACTGGAAGCGTGCAAGCGCAGAAAGTGGACAGTGCATGCGAAGGGCTGATTAGCCAGTGTACAAAACACTTCTCGTGAAGCCAAGAGGTAACTAAGCCTCAGGGAGCAAACCATATTGGCTGCATCATGAAGCAGTAGGCCTAGACGTTAGCATATCTGTATACCGACCACCACTGTCATTCTGTCTTTCCCCCGACTGTGAGGTAGTGTTAGCTTGAGACAAATCCTAAGAATGGGGACCACTCTGTCCTGTAAAGCATTGTGTGTAGATACCAGCATAATCCCATTAAATAGCAGCCAGGGATGTGAGCTTTCATTGAAGTGTAGGGCTTGCAGGCTAAACCCCACCTATGCCATTGTATAAAGAGAACACATTTGCATTTGATTGATTTGCATATCTCTAAGTCTAGAGATAGAGATCCCAAGCATTTGACAGAACTTTCTCATCCTTCACCCTGTCCTACCCTGTTTTCTACATCCTACAGACCTCTATGAGCCCAGTCTTGGAAACTCTCACTGTCTCTACTCTGATCCATCTTCCAACTGGCTTTCAGAGTGTTATGGTAATGGCAACTCTGACTTGGTTCTTTTAACCATTCTATTCTCATATCTTTTATTCTCTAGCTTGTTTCTCTGCGGGTGCATTTAATTCTACCTAAACTCAGAATTTACTTGTTACTTAAACAGGAAAATCTACTTATGATGTACGCCATCACTTCTTTCTCCCCTGTACTCTTCACTATATTTGCCTCACATGCTGATCTAACTGATCCAATTTATAACTTTTATTTCTCCTCTACTTTTATAGACCCTAACACTGCCTTTTAGATAGAAGTTGCTCAATAAATGTGTGAAAAAATAAAATAAATGGAATTAACTCAGGCTGATGGTAACCAAGACAGTGGTCATATGTTACTTCCTGAAGATGCAGTTATCTCTAAAATTCTATATATAAGTTTACCCCTAGTGTTCATATTTCATCATTTTAAAAAAATGCCTGAAAATATTTAATACTACTACAAGTAAGTGAATAGCTCTATATTTTGCACATGAATGGAATCACAAAAAGTCCTTTGACATATAACTCTAAAATCTTACAATATATTAACTTAAAAAGCAAGCAAATGTTTAATTTTAACTTTTTTGTTAAATATATCACGTAAGTCCATACAGGTCTAATCCCATCTAATCATGACAGTCATGTATGGTGAATTTTAAAAATAAGGATTTCTCTATAATAAATAACCTAAGAAGTTACAATTCAAAGCTCTTAGGTTAGACCTGTATATTTGTGATAATAAAAATATTGAACATTCTCCAGGGATATTCTAATGATTAGCCAGATTTGGGAAATAATTATTTAATACAAAAACACTATTGTATAATTTGATATAAATTTTTCCGCCTAAACCATTATTAATGAGACAGTATTCTCTAATCATGGGGATGACATTTTGTCTTTGATAATTTACTCCCAAATAACTAAAGGTCATGGCAAATCTAAATCATTAATTGAAAAATCAAGGGGATGCTTCCCCTCTACTCCTGAAATATTTCACTAGATAGAGCTAATTAAGTTGAGTGGAAATTTTCAATCAAATATTTTTGGTAGTGCTCAGAGTGGCTGATTTCTAAATAGATAGGTAAAATCTATACTGCCATTTCATTTTTGAAACTATCTAAACTGTCCATTATTCCACCAAATGTTTAAAGCAACGTAGCTTGTGTAACCATACTTCCCACGCACAAACAAGGTGAGAGGCAGGACAGTTCGTTTAAAGGATAGCCACACACACTGGATTCCAATACCTAGCCCAGTACCTAGCATGCTTATGACTGTAGAGGAGTCGCCTAATATCTGCTAAATCTGGCATTTCTTCAATAAAATGTAAAGTTGGGTAGCTACAGGAAACAGTTTCTTTAGAATAAATTATTCTATGCTCAATTCGACCATGTTTTAATGAGAGATGTCAAATGGGATTCTCCTGGCATCAGAGATAGGCATGCAATCCAAATACTGATTATCCAAGGGGTTCTCAGAATTTATAAAAATCCAAAAAGGAAAATTAAATCTTTCCACTTTGGTGAGGAATGTGTATGTTTGAAATTTGTTGGCAGTCTTTGTTTCTGACAAACCAAAGTAGTTGCCATATAGGGGATGATACTGCCAATTCAGAAAAAAGCAAATTTACTAGTTGAAGGGAGAGAGCTATATGGTGACTCTTTCTTGTTTGGAGGGAACGTGTGGCCTCCAACCACCTTTGCGCATTTAAGGAATCCCTCTTTGTAGGTAGACTTACGAAGGGTCAGGACCCTCCCACGACAGAAACCTCAGGACGAGAGGCCAATTTCTATGCTACTCTATGGGATGCTCTTCCCCCAGGATGCGTACTGGGTGTGGAAAACACAGAGCGACTGTGGGAATGCATTTGCAGATAATATTATGGGAGAATTAGGAAAATATATATAATTAGCATAGGCAATCTTGGGTTGGAGGCTAATTCTAAAAGAAAAGATATAATGCTTATTCATATTGATAGAAACTTAAAGGGTTTGAAGTGAAAGTGACATCTTCACCCATTCTATAAATATTTTATCAAGTACCTAACATGTGTCCAACAATGTTCTAGTTACTAGAAATATAACATATTTCAATATATTCATAACAGCAACAAGTACAAGAACGTCACAATGGTACTCACGGAGCTTACGTGGGAAAGGTACACTAGCGAACAGGGATGAGATGCTGCGCTTAGAAAAATTAAACATGTGGTTGACATAACTGGTTTAGCAGGGCTTATGTAGGGACTCAGCATGAATGTGGGGCATGTGTTTATGCACATGTGTGTGTGTTAATATGTTTAACATTTGCATAATGCAATTATTTCAATAAAGAGGGGTACAATCATTAGGGATATTCATTAGAATATATACTTTGCTTTATTGCCTGTTACTTCTTCAGTTCATTTATTAACGTATTTACATAGTGTCAGTCTTTTATTTTTTAACCATTTTCCACTTCTCTTGCAGAGTTTACAAATTAGTAGTTGAATATTTGTCTTTATATTATTAATGCTATGTTTTGATGTATTTTGAACAAATATGGGGTATTACTACATTGCTGAAAGAGTCTGACCAAAGTCCCCGGTGTCTAAAACTCTACTGCTTTCTAACACCCAGCAGGAAAAAGAGTTACACTGTGGACAGGTAAGACCTCAGAAGGCAGAGAGGTGAGCTCTAGGTCCCTTAAGCTGTAGGTTTTCTCACCTCTGCCTCCTAAGATGATTGGAAAAGTTTGCACCTATGTTTCCCAGGTAATTGGAAAAATTACCTAATATCTCTAAACTTTATTTTACACATCTGTAAGGAGAAGACTTTGATCTCTTACTATAGTTAGTTTCATTATAGAAAGGATTAAGAAATTCTAAATATAATTTTATAAATACAAAATAAATATATATATTTATATATTACAAATACAAAAAAAGCTATACATTGCTTTTTAAAAGCTGTAAATAAATATATTTCTTTCTCCCATGCCTCTTCCCCCTTCAAAAATCATTCTCCAGCTTATTAAGATTTCATGAATTATTTCTACTTTGTGCCAAGCAGTATGATCAATGCTTGGCACACACTGGGATGAGGAGAGCAAGCAAATAAAAAAAAAAAAAAAAAAAAAAAAAAACACTTCCAGGTTTTGCTTTCATACTGTCAATTTTTTGACAGTATGAGAATTGAGCGACCTCAAACAATCAGAGAGAGTGTAGCAGTTCTTGATCTCCTCTTTGTATTCATCATATTGTATTGGATATTTTCAAGAAAACTCCCCAGAAAAAGCCATTTCCTCAATTATAATATCTGTTTTCTATTTTCAGAGAGCAGTTCTGAGGGAGCCTTCCCATGCTCCCTTGATCTAATCCATCTGTGGGTGGGATGCGAGTAATTTTAAATTCCATATGTGTTATTACCCACTTATGCCCTTTCTCTTTGAAGTCTGTTAAACCTTATTTATAGGACGAATTAGATCAACACCACGAAGTAATGCTATTTAAATTGCAAGTGCATGTCGTGCTTTCCTAATGGATTCAGCAAGGAGTGACATCACCAAGTGGCGACATAGTTGCCGACTTCGTTCTCCTCCACTAGAAGAACAACTAAGAGCTGTTCAAGAGTGAGACACCACCGAGAGAATCCTAGAACACAGGGGGAAGGCTGCAGCACCCTCTGAGCCTCAGAGACCCAGACAGTCCACATTAGAAGGGCAAGGGAAACAGCTACACGTGGACCGCAGCATTTCCCCCCAGGCCAGCACAGCCCCAGGTAGGAAGGTCTTCCCTAGCCTCTGTTCTCCATGGGAAAAGACAACCCAGGGGGCAAAACTAGCTCTCTCTCACCCAGCGTTGTGGCTCCCAACATTTGCAGGATCCCCTACTCTTTTTTATATATATATATATAAATTTATTTTTTATTGGTGTTCAATTTGCCAACATCTAGAATAACACCCAGTGCTCATCCCGTCAGTGCCCACCTCAGTGCCCGTCACCCAGTCACCCCCACCCCCTGCCCACCTCCCCTAGGATCCCCTACTCTTGATCTCACATCAGAGACTGCAGGGGAACCTGAGGGGCTCAGGCACTGGGAATGTGACTATGATAGAGAAGGGAAGAGGGTGGCTTGCAGCAACTAGCATGTAGATTTTGGCAGATTGAGTTCTAACCAGTAGCACCCCAGAAGTAATCGGAACCCACAGTTCTACTCATCTACAGAACCAAGTTCAGGGGGACGCCTTAACCAGGGAACTCAGCAGGGTGAAGATCTGCCTAATTCAGACTCCCCAGTGGGGAGTTTTGCTGGCCCTAGAGCCTAGTTTGCCCAGGCAAGGTTGACTCACAGCTCCACTCACTGCAGAGTCTTCTCTCTTCATCCAACCACAAGGGCTAGTGACAACCCAGAAGCTGTGAGCCCAGCACTGTTCTAGCCTACACAACAGGAGGCCGAGCAGATAGTTTGCCAAGCAAAGCCAGTCAGCCTGTTTGGGTGTGAGCTGGTTTGAGGTAGGACAACAGAGAGCTGCTGCTTCTGCTGCCCCAGGACAGGGAGTCAGGCTCACAGCCCCGTCCGTTGCTGGATACAGCCTCCAGCCAGCCCAACCAGAGAGCTGAAACAGAGCACACCCAAAAGGCCTGCATACAGTGCCACTTGAACAGAAACCACAGCCCATTGTTTCCTCCATCTGCAGAGCAAAACCAGTGGCCTCACTTGACCAGGAATTTAGTGTACACTCTGGCCTAATTCAGGTCCTGAAACAATAAGTTGTGCAAGGCAGCTAATTCATAGCCCCAATTACCCAGTCTTGGCCATCTTCTAAGCCTGATCAGAGCAGCCAGGAAACTGCAGAACAAATCCTACTGCCTCACTTTTTTAGGGAACCAATGGATTCAGGAACAATCAATATGGCAATCCAATTTCAACTCTTTGGCTGTTCACATACAAAAATAACTTCACAAGCAATTTGAATATACACAGATTACTTCTCCTAGGCTTCTCCATACCTTGGAAAATAAAAAGAAAATAACGTATCAACTTTGAATGATTTTAAATCTAGAAGGAGCTTTAAATAATAGGACAATCTAATCTTTCCTTATACCTCTTTCATTTATTCTTTTTTAAGTTGATGAAATGGATGGTTAAGTAGATTAATAAAGTATTCCATGAGACCATGAAAGTCTACTCAAATCTTGATGGCCTGGAATGATTGGTGCAGATAGCAGCTGAAAGTGTGAATATTTAAATTTGTACCAAGTCATAGCCATGTAGAGACAACAATCCAGTGGGAACAGAAAGAAAACTTCTATTAATAATTCTTTCTTAACAAACATAACAAATAAGACTGATTCAGTGGTTAATTTATGATTGACAATTATTAATCAATGAGAATGATTACATATAATTAATCAATGAATGCTGGAGATATATGAGACAATCCTCTATTTGACTTGAATATGGGCACATATTCTATGTTGCATCACCAAACCCTCCATTGATTAGTGACTTCACAAATTCATACATTCTAAAGACTCCACATCTACAGACTGCACTATGCTGGGATTGAAATCTTTATTTATGACCTGTATTTGGAGAAGAAAGGAGATAACATCAACACATGCATTCTGTCCCATGTCCCATGGCTCCTTATTGAATGGATTATTCCAGAGATAGGGAGTCCATTTTGCTCACAGGAGCTTATATATTACCCCATTATGCCATCCCAATAAGTATGGCTTAGAAGCCTAAAAAATAAAGCATATTAATTAAGTCAAAGTATGTTCTTAAAAGTTTTTGATTAAAGTATTTATCTATACCATCTTTGTAGGAAATTCATTTTCCAACGCCTTCAAGTTATTTTATTATTATTCCATCCTCTCTTTTAATTGTTTTTTGTTTGTTTGTTTGTTTGTTTTGGGGTTTTGTTGGTTTGTTTGTTTAGTCTGGATGTCCTCAGGCATCTCTGCTTTATTTTCCATCCTTCACACTATTGTTACAAATTGAGATAAGACAATGTGCTGATAGATATAAAAACATGTATAGGCCCCCCTTTGCCACAGCATGTATTATGATCCATCTAGGAAGATCTTTGGCCAGGGTAAGCATTGAGGATGTAGGAACTAGGGGCAGGGCCCAGCATCTAAAGACCTTTTCATATCTGCAATATTGGTAGACGTAAGCTTCCTCTATGGCTAGAATGCAGAATTCTAGAATGTCAGATAGATTTTACCTCATATATCAGGCAAAAGTCTGTAGTGGCTGCATATTGCACTAGCTTGAGAAAGGTGCTAAGGCTCAAGAGTATTCAAGAATAGAGTATCTTGAAGAGTTAATGATATTTGCCATGTTTGTGCCAGATATCTGGCAGTCTCAGACCTTTACTGTCAGTTTCTGGTCTATCCCTTTATGCCCGTGAGTTCTGCTACTGATCTAGAATTACCCTAGAATTTATCATGATAGCTTTTCCTTTTAGACAATTTTTCCATTGTTGTAGAGAGTCTTGAATTACATACTGGCTCACATTTCTTGTCATATCAAAATATTTATGGCACTGAAGTTCTTTGCAGTGCCAAATCCACAGTGTGAGTGCTGAATATTCACCTGATCCAGCCTGAGACAATTGGGGCTTTCTTTACAAGATCTAGATTTGGGTCACAGAGATTCAGTTAATCCATGTTTGAGACTAGAGCTGTAAGGTGTGTGTGAGACAAATCTGAAGATCCTGTTGCTTAGGCAAATATTGATTTGGCAGTTCTAATTTATCTAAACCAGCAAACAGGCTAACAGCAGCCCATGAGTGTCCTTTCTTAGCAAGCATTTTGTTTTATTTTGTTTCTGTTTTGGTTTTGTGAACAATGAGCTTTCATCATCATATCAACACATAAATGTTCCCTGACTCTTGTCTTTTATATAAACATCGTGAATGCAGGGTCACTCTCCACTAGAACCTTGTGTGAACATCTACAGTTCAGTGAAGTCGTGGTTTAATCAGTTTGAGTGGACTGTGTACACTCTGTTACTTCTTTACATTTATGTTTGTCTGTTTTCCCAAAAGACCTTATGGGCGCTAGTGATGTGTATCAGTGACCCCTTTGCCCATAGGGTCTTTCTTATGGAAATAAGGCTCTGGCAGGACTTTCAGAAATACAAAGAGGAAAGGATAGATTGGAGAAAGAGGAGGAAAAGGAAAATGATGAAGTACTGTAGTAGCAATGGACTCTTGATGGAAATAAAGATAAAGTCTCTCAAAGACTGAAAAATTAATAGTTCTTCCTTCACTCCAAATTCCATGAGGACTTCTATCATTGCCTCTGGGGTCCATGCAGCTTTCATGCACAACATCTTCACTTTCATTCTCAGATTATTAGAATATTCATCCTTCATGGCTAAACTCAAATGTCAATGCTGCTGAGAGGCATCCCCTAATCTCTCAAGCCCATATTAATCATTCTTTTATTTGCACTCAAAATTATGCTTATGAATTGATTAAAGATTAATTTTACTCTACCATAATTTATTGCTAATAAATCAGTCTTCACCCTACCATAAAGTTCCATTAAGATAGTGAATAGTTCTGGCATACATTTGTGTATACTAAATATACTTTATATGGTAAGATTAAAAATTTTAAAAATAAATAAAACCTTACTCTTAAGCAAATTGGAAAAAAAATTAAATATATCTTGACACCGTTCATACAATTATGCTATGAGAACTCCGGTTCTGATTCTCATTTTATAGATAAGAAAACAGAACTTGTAAAAAATATATATATTACTAGTAATGGTGAAACTAAGATTCAAATCAAGATCTTTCTGACGCCAATGCCCAAGTAACTCAGTAATTCCTGAAATGAATTTTTATTACTAGTTTGATGGTCTAACCAAGATGAAAGGCTGACCTTGGATCTTGAAATTTTGTTTAGATTAACACAAGATGAACTAAGCCATGGTATTATTGATGATTGTTAACCAGACTTCAAAAGCCTTTGTAATCTTCCTTCCTTAGCAGCTTGGGAAATCTTGGCTCAAAACACTTAAAAGAGAATAAGGTTATCTTATCTTATAAACAATTCTCTGCCTATGTATCTGAAAGAAAGGTCAAGTTAAAAACAAGAAAGCAAACAAAAACAGAAGCAGTGACATAGACATTGTGTTATGTCTCTGTGGGATCCTGTGTGTCAAATACCCACTGAAGAAAGTGAAGGTGATATGTTTGTTTGCACAGTAGAGTCAGAAGATCAGTGTTCATCTTGTGTTCTTTGGAATTCCATTAATTCATTATTGTGACCATTCAAATACTGGTGATTTTAAGTGCCCTATTCTAATGATGTCAGAAAAAGAGAGAGAGAGAGGGTAGGAGGAGAGAAAGTTAATAATAAACAAGGATTTCAGAAAAAATATTTTATAAATTAAATTATACTTCAACCACATTAGTAATCCATACGTTCTATACAAGTATCATGCCATCCTACTTTGACTACTTTGCTCATATGGTTCCCCACTGCTAAACAAAATTTGTCTTTTCAAGCACAATTTACACCTTTGCTACTCTGAGCACCGACTGTATCGCAAGACCCAGCCCAACACTGGAGCCTCTAACAGCCTTTCCTTCCTTATGCACCCAAAAAGGAATCATACTGTCTTTCAAATTTCTAAATCAGTATGTTCTCCTCTTTCTATGAACTAGAAGGGAATAAAAGCAGTTTAAACAAATACCTCAAGCCTGGAATTGACTTTAATGTTCTTTTTGACCATTACATTATCTGATATTCAAAAAGACTCAGTGAGATAACACAATCATCCACATTTTTAAAAAAAATCAGGGATTGAGATTAGACTTCAAATGCTATTCATTTTAATTTTGCCATCATGCTGCCCGTGGGCTGGAACTATGAAGCAATTGATTTCTGTATCCAACTAAAGCACTTATCACACGGCCCTCTGCATGGTAGATCCTAGATAAAAGCGAACTAAATGTTGAAACACATTATTGCTCCACATAAATATACATGGTTGGTCTTATCTATTTTGTAAGGCAGCCTCGCAGTCCTCATCTAAAAATTAAATTTGATTCTCACCACATCATGCTAGCAATTCACTGGAGTTACTGTGCTGTTGAGGGAAATAAAGCATCATACCTTCTTTCCAAAGCAAAATCCATATTTAAATATGTTAAGATATTTAATAATTTGGCTATTTTATTGCTTCCAACAACCAGCTCTTAAGACATAATTATTCTAAATTAGCAGAGTTTATTCAAGTATCTGTGATTAGTTAGCAAGAATCTTTCATGGCCTTGCTGAGTCCACCAAATCCCACCAATGATAACATGTGTAAGGGAAACACCAGGACACCCAGTCCTTCACATACCCTTTAAATCCTATACTTATTTGTGGAAGATGCAAAGACTACAACAAGAATATATTTCCAGCACGGATAGCATAGAAGTCTCTCTCTCTCTTTTTTTTTTTTAACGCTGGGCAAATTCGTTTATTGGAACCACTGGGTGCAGAGGAGGGGAGGATAGCATAGAAGTCTTAAAATGACATTGATCCCTTGCAAAACTAAAATTCACGAATGCTTTGGGGCTTTGGTGAAGTTATTGACAGTGTTAAACTTGACTGGGAGGTGGAGACACAGTTTCAGGCAATTAAGAAAACCACTCCTGGGGGCTGGGCAAGCAAGTAACTGGTCTGACTTATCTAAAGTAGTCTATGACCCACTAACAGTACCTTCAGGATTTCTGTAAATGTTGTTTATCATGGTCTGAAAGAGCGCTGCGTAAGGTTTACCTCACACACGGACACATGTCCCCATACATCCACATACAAACACCTGCCAGTGTCCACTCTTTCTCCCTCCATTTTCCTCTTCCCCTCTCTTACAGCATCTCTTAAGGGCCAAAGTGAAATGGAAAAGCACACAGCCTTAAGCACATAAAATTTCTGAAAACAAATGAGGATATGGTTTCAAGAAAAAAAAAAAAAAACCTTAATTAGGATCCACTGAAAAGTAGACTAAATCAAAAGCTAGCAAAGATACTTATCTACTAGATTGTCAGGGGTATTGAAGAAGGAAAAATCTCTAAAGACAGAGTCCAATGCTTGGCACAGCACAGAATATTCAATAAAATAAATAATGATATAGTATTGATGGAGTTCAGGGTAAAGTCTTGTGATTGACTATTTTATGTACTATGAGTTTTGATCTACCATTTTAATTGAAATATAAAGGCAGAGAATAATTTAAATAGTCATATTTGTCTGCTAATAGCTGTCCTTTCGTTGAGAACTAAGTGTGTTGTTCACATACTACATTACAAAATGTGTCATGAACCAAAGCTACCTTTTATTTTCTTTAAACAAATTAATAGGCACAAAAACCTGAATTCCTTTTTTTTAAAGATTTTTATTTATTCATTAGAGACACAGAGAGGCAGAGACACAGGCAGAGGGAGAAGCAGGCTCCCTGCAGGGAGTCCCATGGAGGACCCCGGGATCCCCGGCCTCAGGATCACACCCTGAGCCAAAGGCAGACCCTCTACCACCAAGCCACCCAGGTGCCCCAAAACCTGAATTCCTAAGAAAGATCCTCTGTCTTCCTGAATCATGGCAGATATGTTAGAACTTTCAACTTCATGTGATATATGACTTGTAAAAATGGGTTAAATAGGCAGCGCGTTACTCTCCTTTTCAACCCTGGCCAGCCAGCTCCAGGCAGGTTAGGTCTGATGCGGTGGATCCAAGAAGGCTTCGAGAGCCTGACTATGGATTTTAAACTCCTCATTCAAGGTGACTGTTAGAACTCCAACCATGGCGTCCGTGTTTTCAGCAGCATAATGGAAGAAGGAAAAGACAAGCAAATATGACAAAAAGAGGTCAAGTGATTTCCCTACCCAAGAATCAGAAACCCAATGACACTTCCATTTTCATCTCATTAGGGAAAACTCAGTTACTGAGACAAAACTAGATGGAAGATACAGTCTTTGTTCATGATTGGCCTGTGGGCAGCCACAACTTAGTAGGCCTTCAAACATTTTATTACTATTAAAGAAGAGTAAAACAAATCTTGAGGCAAATAAATGTGTTGGCAACAAATAGCAATGCAAAGCAGTCCTGCACCCTGGGCCTTCCATTCTACAGTTCTGGCCTTCCCTTCAATGCAGAGGATGAAGAGCGAGCCAGGGATCTGTGGTTGACGTGGAGCTCCGCATCACAATCTTCTGTTAGCCACGTCCATCCTACATGAACACATCCTAAGGTCAAGTAGTGCTCTTCCCTTGGGCCGAGGATGGGAATTGCCAGCTGGTAAATCTGGGCAAATTGTGTCTTTTATTTTATTTTTTTTTATTTTTATTTTTTATTTATTTATGATAGTCACAGAGAGAGAGAGAGAGAGAGAGAGGCAGAGACATAGGCCGAGGGAGAAGCAGGCTCCATGCACCGGGAGCCCGATGTGGGATTCGATCCCGGGTCTCCAGGATCGTGCCCTGGGCCAAAGGCAGGCGCCAAACCGCTGCGCCACCCAGGGATCCCTGTGTCTTTTATTTTTTGTCCATAAATCAAGTATTTGTTTTCTTGTTTTTCTTTTTTTTTTTTTTTTCATGCCTAGAGGTAAAGCATGCTTAATTTAGTTAAAAATGTATAGATTGGGCAACAAGGCTTAACACTGAATATTAATCAGTAATTTCCTTACATTATCATTCCACAGCATCCGGGGCACACAGCAAAATTCTCCGAAACCCTCCACCCCTGACACACACATACGTTTAATTCCTTGAATGTCCCAATTCCTTATTTGCTAAGGATAGAACTGAATGTTATTCAAGAAGAAGAAGGTTTCCGGGTATTTGAGTTAATTGGTATCATTTAAAATCTTCGAAATAAACTTTACTAGCTCTAAGAGAACAACTACAGGCTTATAGAGCCTACACAGAGGGTAATTTGTGACAGAGGGACACAACTGTCAAGTGGTACTCCAAATTGCAGGCTTCTGGACTTGCCTCTGCCTCCAACTTATTCTCTCCCTCAGGCAAATTAGACAAACTCTCTGGTGCCTGTTTCCTCATCTGTAAAATCAAGGGATGAGTTAGGATCCTCTGTGGTCTCTCAGCTATGACACTACACGGATACGTGGATTTTTGTTGTCACATTCAATCAAGTTTAATTTTCTTCAAGAATCTCTCTCTTCACTTTTGGAACTTTGTTTCACTTGGGATGTCTTAGATTCATGTCTATACCTCATGGTCTCAATATTCCCCAGTCTTTACTCTCACTTCATACTTAGTGTCAGCGAAGGGTCTATTTTTAGCAATTTCCCAGAAGAATCGAGAGTCTCATCTTTGGCTCATTACCTCTGAGAGCCTGCTCACTGAAGCCTGCTGTTTTTACACTGTGTGCCCAGCTCCTGCCTGTAATTGTCACCAAGGTCAACGCAGGTTCATCACCTCTGTCAAATGGGGGAATCAAAATGAGTTTTCTCATGTTGAAAACTGACTTGGATTTGAGTCCCTAGGGCTTGAGGTTATTCAACACTGACTAAGTAAGGAAATGCTACACTAAACAGCTACAAAACACACATATGCACACGCACAGACATACACAGGGGCTTAGTAGTCACACTTTCATCTGTACCTCTTTCAAATTAAAATTCTTAGGAAAAGGAACTCACTGCTGACTCCAGATATAGGGTTTCACAGTACTCGAGCTTATTTCAGAAGAGGCCAAGGAGGCACTCATGTTCTTCAACGCAGGTTGTCTTCTATGTTTACAACGTTGCGAGCTTGATATCTAAATCGGAAGCTCAACTAGACAGCACAGGTGGAAACAGGAACAAATTAAACGCAGAGGTCTCCACCAATGGGTCTGCTGTTTGTTTGTTCAGCAGGCAGATGAAGGAGATCGTGCCTCCTATTTTATAGAAGTTCGACGATACACCCACAATAAAGCTTGATACACTCTCAAACCATGTGTACGCACCGACCGTACCATAGGCTTTCAGCTGAGATCTTGGCAACTATGGTAACACTCACCCGCCCCCTCGCATCATTTTTTATCTCCTATCCCCATGAGCCCCAACTTAGTTCTGCTTTCAGCTTCTAGGTTTGAATTGAAGACTATTATTACACATATTTAACCTTGATTTTATTTTATTTTTTCTCCGAAGATGTTGCTTTTTGCTTGTGGATAAAATCAGGAGAAAGCTTTGAATATTCCCAACTGTTTCAGTAATGAATAGACATTGCACTTTTTAATTTGAAGTTTCCAAATTGATGTTCTAGGTCAAAATGCAAATCTGTGAGATTCCCTCTAACCAAAACTTGTGTCGTCCTTTGTAGTAAAAATATTTATTTAAGATATCCTGTGTGATAAGGATCAGCCAAATCTATGATAAATATTCTTTCTCTAATCTTCACATAAAGTAAATTATAAACCTGCTTTATAGGTGATGAAACTAAGATCTTGGAAAATTATACGATTTTTTTAAAATTTATGATAGACAGAGAGAGAGAGAGAGAGAGAGAGATAGAGAGAGAGGCAGAGACACAGGCAGAGGGAGAAGCAGGCTCCATGCCAGGAGCCCGACGTAGGACTTGATCCCAGGACTCCAGGTTTGCGCTCTGGGCCAAAGGCAGGCGCTAAACCGCTGAGCCACCCAAGGATCCCCAGATCTTGGAAAATTATAAACTTTAGGTTACCCAGCCCATAAAGTAAAAGAACTGTATTTCAAATTAATGTGTGGCTCAAAACCCAGGCTCTTGCCATCAGCCTGCTTATGGAGATTGTCACCGGCTCGTCCAATGTCAAGTAGCCATTAGGCCTCCCTTTGATGGTATCACTACCCACCTGCCCGCTGCTTGTTCTTTATGCCAGTCTGCTATTACCGTCTATGCTTTGGGACTTTTTTCACTGATGTCAACACACTGAGGGTCCTGCATTTGATCCTGCCTATGATTTTGGGGCCAAGATACTTGGCTTCTCCTAATGACATGGATTCACTTTGCATTATTGGCATTTTGTGCTATTTCAGATAAGAACACCTGCTAAGTCAGGACTTCTCACCAAGCCATGACCATGACCTAGCCTTCACTGGTCAGGTCATTGCTGAGTCAAGGGCTGCACAACTGAAAAGTGGGACAATTTACACTTTGGCTACACACCTTCCCTCTTTATCTATTTTTAGTTTTAGTTTTTATCTGTATTTATTTAAGAATGTCAACTTGTCAACTTTCAAAAATTTTTTTAGTCATTGCGTTTGGAAAGCCAAGAAATTTTGCAGATTCGAATACAGCTGAATATCATCAACTAGAAATATCATTTTGTGGAAAAGAATTTATACATTTCACTCCTTTTTTTTTTTTATCTGTGTTGAACTGCAAAAAGTGGAAAATTGATTCATATGCTACTATCCGGTCAACAAATGTGCCCATGCTAGCAATGCTTTATGATGGCTTTTCAGAGCTGTAGCAAGTCCAATCCATGATTAAATACAAATTTTAACCTTCTTGCCTCACACAGAAAATGAGATTTGTGCCGTGGACTTTTTTCCGAAATGTTGAACCCAGCAGAAAGTCTCATCTCGCCATCCAGTTTTCCTTTCTACTATTTCTATTTGCATTCCATTAACATAATGTTGAAAAATGGAAGCAACCAATTTTTTTTCATAGCTGAGCACTGAGAGAAATGGAATACTCTGCACACTTTTTAACTGCCTATTACTTTAAGATAGGGGTGGTGTGGCGTATTAAATGATTACAAAGTGATTTTTCTTGAATTTACAGTCTTTCTATATTCCCTATTTCTAACCATACATATTATATGAGGAGCAAAGCATTCTGAAATGTATATTATCATTATGTGTAAACTCATATATCACTGAAAAGTGTACACATGACATCTAATAAGTATCTTGCTTCTTTTGAAAGTCTGCTACTTAATAGGTCTTATCTAACATTCTCTGTAGACGTATGTCCTTGCCACAATTCACACTACATAGAGATTAATGCCCTAATCCAGCCCCAAACAAAATTCATTTAGAGTGTTAAGACATCTTGATATGAGAACAGACGTTTTAGAAAAGTCATGTTTAAATAGTTAATGTAAGCTATAACATACCCAGACTCTGAGGCTAAATAGTGAGTCTTTGATCATAAAAGCCTTTACAAAAATAGCACATTTGTATTGACTCAAAATATCCAGATACTCCAAATGGATATATTTAAGATTTGTAAGTGATTTTCTTTCAGGATTACAATATTATTAGACATTTAATGAGTTCCTATGGATTGTGATGATGCAGTAGAGTCTGAATTGTATTGTGTCAATGTAGACATTTGCCCAAAAATGTATACTCAAATTGAATGTGTAAGAAAGTGTGTGTACACTGATTAGAATGCTGGTAGATATATGAGTTAATTTCTGTGAAATGACCCAATGAATGTGCTCAATCTTCTTTTAAAAAGAAAGAAAGAAAAAATACTGGCCATGAATTTACCATTAACTCGGCTGCCAACCTGTGATCAGTGCATCGTTACTTACTTGCTTCAATCATGAATACATTTACTTACTGAAAAAGCCCTGTAGGGCTCTAGGTCTTTAACTTGCAGTGGAATAGACTTGTCTAAGCCCAAAAAGAAAGTAGACTACGGCTTTGGCAGCATTGCTGCAAGTCATGTGTTGTTGTTGTTGTTGTTGTTGTTGTTGTTGTTGTTGTCTTGCTTTCATTTTTGTTTCATCTCTTTCAACAAACGGGGGGTGTATCAGGACCGAGAGATACGCTAAGAAACTCCTTTTCCCCAGAAAGCATGTATATAAAGTCCTATGAAGTAGTTCTGGTAACACATCTGGGAACGACTGACAGAGTCTTCCTAGGATGGGCCTCTCCAGACACAGGTAAGTGCTCTAGTGCCAAAGGCTAGATCCCAGGAGCCGGGGCTAAGACGTGACATCCTAGTGTTCATCTGAATCCTTCTGGATTAGAGAGATTTGGAGGGAAGAGGGTAATCAAAGATCTCTGACCAAAATACAAAACCAAATAACTGCAATAAAAAGTAAGGGGGTTTTCCAAAGATAATGTCCAAGCGGGAAATAGGAAACCAGACAATGTCTTAGAACTAGAAAAAACTAGTTTCTCAACTTTTTTCTGACACCATCCTCCCCTTTTGCTGTACCACTCAGTCATCTGTTTGAGAATCACAGAGTGTAAACAAGAGCAACTGGTTTTGAGTGATATTCCTCCCATCCAGAACAGCATAAGGACTATTCAAATAAAAGTGTCTGCAGCGTTATTTTTCACCAAGGCCAGTGTGCTCTGCTTCGTCCTGAATAAACATTGATAAGTTCTTGTTCTCTGACTTCCACTTGGCTTCTTTCCTATGGTTAATGGAGTCTTTCTAAACAGAATGGCTGTTTTTCTGCTTTCTTACCCTCAATCTCTTTCTGGTTCAGCATCATCTTCTAAGACACCAGAAAACCATCTTTGAAATTTAGTCACTCATGTCCTCCCATACTGTAGTCAGCAAGAGCTACTCAGGAGACGAACACTGAACGTTTCTGTGCATCGTAGGTTGGGCTCTAGCAGAAGCAGATCCTGATTGAAAGATTCAAGTACTAGTGACATGTATTAAGGGAATGCTCCCAGGAGGAACTAGAAACGGGGTATGGAGGACCAGAATAGGAAGGGAAGAAGCCAAAGGCGTGAATTCAGGGAAGTCTCAGATGCAACGTGATCCCCAGTGGAGGGAGCTCTGAAGAAGAAATGACACCTGACTTTGTCCCACTTTAAGGTAAAGGAGGTGGCTTTTGTACTCCCCCCACTAGTCTTGGTTATGGGATATCCTGAGTTGCGGAGAGGATAGTAAATAAAACTCTCAGATACTTCTGGGTATTCTCTTGATTATGTAGGTTCCTGTGTCTAAGAGGCAGCCTCAGAGGTTCCAGGTGCAAAGCACAGAGAAGCTAGTCATGGGTTCAGAAGTGAAAAAATGGATCTCATGGATCTGAGTGAGGTACCAGCCAAGTTCCACTATTAGCTATATTGAATTTTCAGAAAATAAAATGATTTCTAGGTGACTGAGTGGTGGTGGTGGGGTGGGATGTACCATATTATAATCTTTTATGTAGTTACTATGTTATAACCCATATTTTCCAGAAAGGGGCCTGAGCTTCAAAGTAGGTAGCCAATTTCCCTAAGTTACACAACCTAGGTCAGGACCAACCTGCTAGACTGAGTTAAGAACATGGAGTCTTTCCCCCAGGTCCCTGGGCTACTCTCCATATATGATACCTGACATCTAACAGATCGTGTTGTAGCTCTCAGAGATACCACTGAGAATCCTGAATGACAGTAATATCCACATGGTACAAGTAGGAGTTAATCACGTCCCAATTTTCTGATTAACTCCCACTCTCTTACTTCAGCGGAAAATGGCAGCCTAAAAGGAAAGTGAATGTCAAAAGAAGGTCATTGATTCAAAGAGAGCAGTTGATTCTGAGAGTAGTGGATTCTGAATGCACGTTGACTTTTTCTTTTTCCTTTTTTGTTTTTGACATCAGAAGTTTTAACATTTGGATCAGAATATACAATATTAGACACAGTCTTTTTCAGATCAGAGTACTGATTAACTGTACCCTGCAAACTATTTTTTCCTCATGAAAATAAGCACTTTATTTATATTAAACATTGATGGACAGAGATCTTTGCACAGAGAAGGTGGCTTTGGAATGACAGATCAGAGAATGTCTTTATGTATAGCTCAAACTGTCTCTTGCATTGTTGGAAGTGACTGATCACTTCAATTAGGTTTTTAGGCTAAAGTCTGTCTGTGAGATATTTGGGATTTCCCTCATTCCAGATGACTGGGTTCATAGAGTCATTACAGTTTAGAGATGGAGGGAGCTTTACGGCCTATTTAGCCCAGCTGATCCCATAGTCCATGGGCAGATGGAGATTCAGAAATGGAAAATAACTTTATCACAGGTACATAACAAATGTGATGTCTTCAAAGGTTCTTGCAAAGAGTGACCTTCCCAACATTTTACCCTACTATGTGATGGTAGGCTTTACCACAATGCATTAGGATTCCTAAAACTTCAAACCAATTTCAGGTTCATTATTCTCCAATCCATTCTCCGTATTGTACTAAGTACTAGTGCTGGTCCTGTGGTTTAAATACTTCCATGGCTCTATTTGTACTTACTGTGGCTCTTCAATATCATGTACTTCCCTACTTCTCTTGTGTCTCCTCCTAACACCACCTCCCTATCTCTCAACTCCAAATATACTGATGTCTAAATATATATCAAAATGTTAATGTTCCTTCTGGCTTCCAATCATAAACCCTTTATACCCCTTCTCTGGCTTTGTCTAGCTAAGATAAATCAATGAGGCACAGAAATGCTTCTGCCTTTTGTGTTCTCACAATTTCCGTGTATATTTCTACCAGAGTGCTTATCACTCTGATTTCTGTGGACATTATTGTCCCCCTCAGTAGGGTGCATTTATTTCCAGAGCAGAACTCTTGTTTAATTAATTCATCACTGGAACAGTATCTGGCATATACGAAACATTCACTAAGTGTGCTGATTGGTGAAAATATGAAAATGATAATACACATACTGTTGACACACCATTGCTCTCTAGAGGACCCAAAGGCGCCATCTGAAAGTGACTGTGAAATGTGGGGGTTGTGAATAAATTTAATAATCCTCTGCCTCCTCTAATTCACTCTGCTTAATAGCTTCTCATCTTTTGGAGTCCAGTGATAGAAGATTCAGGTTCAGAATCTCCTATTTCCCCCCAGTAAACTGAAAGTGAAAAAGGCAGGAAAGTAATGTTATATACCTTTGCATCCTGCATTGTTCAGGGTATTTTTTGGTCACAAGCAATAGTCAATTTATACAAGCAAAGTTCTTGGCTCATCTGGGAAATTTAGAGTTGGTACAAAAAAATTCATTACCGTATTGAGCACCACAAGGAGAATCTCTGGTGCTTTTTTTCCCATCTCAACTCCCATACCTTTGGTTCACTTTATTGCTTAGACAGGATCTTTCTGCATGGATGAGAAGATATCCCTCAACCAACCTGTACTCTCTTAGAAAGATTCATTTTCCCTATAATCGTGGTGCTACCTTCCCAGGAAAAATCCAGTTGGCACAGCTTGGGCTATCCTAACTGCAGAAACCATCCGAGATTATGTACCTATCCCTGATGTTTAAGAAGTGGAGAAAAGGCAGTTCCTCTAAGGTCACGATGGTTGAGATGACAAGAGTTTCATCTTTGGAAGTGATGAAAGGTAGTGTTTCACCAGGTATCTCTGGTGATTGATAAAGCACCTGACATGTGTGTTACAACAATGCGGAAGGGAAGAAGAGGAAATAAGGCCAAGACTATCACTCTCTCAGTGATCAACTAGTTGGGATCTTATCTTCAGTTCATGCTGGCCCCAACCTGGACAGTGAGATTAGAATGGTTGTAATTTCAAAAGGACGATAGTTGGAGATAGGAATCTAAAGACAAAAAAATGTTTTTGTCCCAATCAAAAGTTTCCCAAACCCACAAATTCTTATAGAGGGCATCCCCAACCCCCACGCGGAAACACACATGCACAGATGAACTCATAAACACAGAGTAAATTGCTGTACGTATTCAGAGCTTTGCAAAATGTCAGAGAGAAAATGTCCTATAATGAGAGATTGTTCAGTTTAAAAACATATGCCACCTTGGTCAATATTCAACATACCTACTTGGGCCTATTATCATGTGGGCATGTCATTTATTTTTTAAGACTGATAATGATGTTAGTGAAAGCTACTTAAGGAACTATATTCAATCATTTCACACTGAAATATCTTTAATATATATTGGCCAGATAGTCAAGTTTTGGTTTGGAAGCAAGCGAACTGGAAATTATAAAATCATGGGCCAGTTATTAAAATAGAGCCTAGTCTCAATTCTTCCTTTTACCAGTTATGTTACTATGAGAAGTCATTTCAACTCTTACTGGCATAGTTCTTCATCAGTAAAACTGCCTAATGGAATTGCTATCAGAAAGGGATCGTACTAATAAAAAAGAGAAGAGAATTATAATATTGTATGCATAGATTAGGGGTATTTTTATGAATCTCAAGATTCTGGGTAAAAATTTTAATTCCCATTTTCCCTCACATGTTATTTATGTCTTGAATAGTTTGACATGCCTGGTGCAGATTTACAAATGTCCTTTACCATGCTTCTCTTTCTCGAAATAAGTGAAATGTACTTAGAGAAAAAAAGGAGAGGAGGCAAAAATATGCAAAGGGGGTAACTCTTATGCATCTGGGACACACAAAATTGCAAATATTCAACATCATTAGTATGATTTCTACTGAAAGCCCTTAGAGATGTGACAAAGTGCTAATCATACTCACAGATTAACCTAATCACAAAATGTCTGTGCTCAAAGGGCCATTAGAAGCATCTAGTGCAAGATGGGGAAAATGCAAAATACACATCTTGCTGTTCTCTTTTCTTCTCACGGCAGACAGCTCATCCATCTTTACATATTCTCCTCCATACTTAGTTTCTACTCCTCCATGCGGACTTCAGGCATTGTCACTCCTCCTTTAGAAAGCCGAACAAATAATGCCAACCTGATATACCAAACTGATCCAACCTGCACATGGTATAGTCGAAAATTCCAATAAAGGGATAATCTGTTCCCTGGGGGCAAACAGCAAAGTACCACAAAACAAAAGCAGAGTCAGAGTTAGAATATAGGCTTCCTGGTTCCCAGTTATGAGTGGAAGGATTTAAAACAACATCACAAAACCAAAACAAATGTTAGGAACAAAAGTGCATGTGGTGACCTTCAGACATTAGTTCCTTTGGGCATCAGAAAAAAAATCCTAGCCAGCTGCTGTGTTAGCGTAGTGTAGATAGCAATGCCTGTCCCAGTCTCGGAATGAAGAATTAACAAAAGCCAATGTATATACTGTAAATAAACCATGTAGGAAAGAAAAAAAATGGTTAGCTACAATATGGCTTGGAGGGAAGCAGGCTCAACCTTTTTTAATATAAGAGTTAACAAGGGAGCTTCTCTAAGCTAAGGGATATTCTGATAAATCGGAGATCGGACTTAATTACAACACAGAATTTCTAAGAAGAAAAAAGTGACCTTGAAAATACATCCAACTCAATATTGTACAGTAATAATGTTTCCGAAGTTTTATTTTCTTGAGCCTGTGTTAGAGGTAGGCACTGGGTAACAACCATAAACCACAGATCAGCCTAACAATTGCCCTAATTTTAAAAATTTATAAATTTTACAAATTACTAACTCTTAGGTGGGGAAATTACTCACCCAACATCATGTAATTAGTGGCAGAGGCAGAGTATGATCTGTATGATTCTGCTGCCTACACTCTCCAAGGAGAGAAAAACACTGGGTCCCGTCCCTTCTCTTTCTTTCTTTCTTTCTTTCTTTCTTTCTTTCTTTCTTTCTTTCTTTCTTTCTTTCTTTCTTTCTTCTTTCTTTCTTTTCTTTCTTCTTTCTTTTCTTTCTTTTTTCTTTCTCTTTCTCCCTTCTTTCTTTCTTGGGGGTACATATCATACTAGGATAGCTTATAATGTATTCAGTTATAGTGTATTTTACACCTGTCTATAAATTCATGACGGCTATTATTTAGATTCCACACCCATCGAAAGGAAGAGAATACAGACAGACACATACTTAGTTGTTTAAGACCAAATAAGAGATTACTGGTTGAAATTCCTTTTTCGAATTGTGAATTTTTTGCTGTGTGAAATATAAATACCTAAATAAAGGTAATATTGTAAAATTCCTCATCTGTACTAGATATACTATATGATGTGTCTATTTTTTACAAATATTGTATGTATTTATTCATGAGAGACACAGAGAGAGGCTGAGACACAGGCTGAAGGGGAAGCAGACTTCACGCGGGGAGCCCAGTACAGGACTTGATCCCAGGACTCCAGGATCAGGCCCTGGGCCGAAGGCAGACACTCAACCACTGGGCCAACCAGGTGCCCCAACGTGTATCTATTTTATACATTATTTAATATGCACCACTTGTATAAACACTACTAGATGGTCAGTAATTTACAGAGTGCTTCCTCACAAAAACACATTCTGTGGATGACTGAATTTGCAGGTGAGACAATACAAAGTTCACGGGCATGGATGTCATATGTCTACCCACTTAATGTATGTGAAAAACTCTCTTCTGTAGATTGGAGCAATGATGCCTGCACCGAGGAAGAGCGATGTATAGTTGAAATGTGAAAAAGTATTTGAAACTGTCTGGATCATAATGCACATTAGCTATTTGGTTGTCACCAGGGATTCTGAAGATAGATGAAAAACCGAAATCCACAGAAACTAAGAAATGTTGGAGCAGAGAAGAAAGGATGTGGCTTTGCAGTGAGACAGAATGTACGCAAAGACACAGAACAGGCATTATACTTCCAGTGAGTCCAGAAGAAGGACTCAACAAAAAGGGGGGGGGGGGCATTGTTCTAGCAGAAGCTCTCATGTCCACACATAGGAGGTAGCAAATGCTCACCACTGGACCCTATGTTTTCTTGCCACCAACCTCCTGTCCAGCTAAACCTCCCACTACGCTGAATGAAACTTTTAAACTTCCCAGCAACTCAGACTTATTCAAATTCCTTGAAGAGGCCTGTTTGCTTTGTTGCGGGGCCTTGGCACATCTTTCATCCTGTTTAACGTGCATTCCTGGTCTCTAGTCTTAACTCAATCGATTTTTACTCCCCTTGTGGATCTCACCAGAAAAATCACTTCCTCCAAGAAGTTTCATGGACTCTTCTTATGAGAATAATAATAATATTATTATATATAATAATCCACTGCATACTTCCATGGCATCATTTGTTTTCTTCAAGTGCTGATCAACATTATAAATCTTTAGCTATTAAGATGAATATATACTAAAGTAAATCCTCCCGTGAGTCTGTAAGGGTCCCCAAATAAACATGCTCATTTTTGTATCTCCAAGCACTAATCATAATATCTGGAACAAATATACACTCAGTAAAGTCCTTACTGACAAAAGAGAGGAAATACTCAGATTTGCACCCGGTATCCCCAACGAAGTAGGCTTTCTCTTGACACTTCACAGAAAATGGTTTATTATTCATATCTTTATTATTAATATCTTCTTCTACAGCTTTGGAAGAAGAGCGGTCTCCTTTATCCTCTTTTCTGCTTCATAGTGCAAGGAAAGTCCTGCCTGGATACAGTTTAGAAAAGTCAGGCCTGGATATGACTTACGCATGAAACTAATGTTTGTTGAACGGCTGACAGACTAGAGGTATTTGTGATGTATGTGTGGTTCTGATGTCTGACTTGCAATATTTGTGGAACGTTCATAATCATTTACTGGGAAAACCTCCAAGTCAATCTCATTACTACAGAGATAGATGTGGGAGTAGGAAAATCAACAAATTGAGACATAGCCTCCACCTAATGTTCTGGGCAAATAAATAGATACAGGATCTAGAATCTAAATCCTAAAGTGTCAAGAAACTAAATTATATAAAAAAATACTATCTGAAAAAAAATGATCTTAATATTACAGTCTCTCTTTCTGTATTTTTGGGGGAGAGAGAAGAGGAAAAGATAGCAAAATCCAAGAGGGCGAAGAGAATTCTACAGTTCAGTCAATTACTCTAACTCCCCTTCAGCCTGTTGACATATCTACTTAAATCTATCTTAGAGCTGAAATTGACAAGGCATAGTGCTTTTTGAAAATAAAATGCTTCTAGATAGTTCTGTAACTGCTCAGTCCACAATTTTATCTGCAGTATGCACTAATAGCTCTCTATAAATACTGCTAAATTATTTGCTAAATCGGAAGGCACAGTTAGGTTTTATCATCACCCCCTAAACTACTGGCAAAATAGTGGTGCTTTGAAAATATTTAACGCTGTCAGTTTTTATCAATTGATCGGCTGCAAGCAGCTTCTTAGATTAAATAAGATCAAATGGGATTTGTGGCTGTCGGATTTTCATTTGGCTTGTTCCATCATTATTTAAATTGCATATAACAATATGTTAATCTGTTACACAATGCATGCGGAAGTGATTTATGTTGCATTTTAAAAATTAGTTGAGGGAGGTAGTTCAATATTGTGCTGTCTAAAGCGAAGTATAAACTTTAGAGTAAAATCTCCAAGTGTTGCTAATGACAAATGGAATTCAACTTGATGTAGCTGGGCTTCTATAAACATTTTGTACTTTCCTGGGCCTCAATGATAACAGATTTTCTTAGCTCAATAAGCACATTCATTTGTAATAATGGAAATGATTCTATGTCACCTATATCACCTAGTACAGCTCTACTGAAGAGAAGCATCTTTCCATTCTTAAAGCCAAGTTTAAATGTCTCTGCCTCTTGTCCCTGCTTTTCAGCTCACCTGAAAGCCATGCTGCCCTCCTCTGAACTCGCACAGCGTGTTTCTCCTTCTCTTTTATATAAGGCGGTTTTTACCTTTGGAGACAGTTACTTGGTTGGCAATCTTCTCTCTCTTACCAGAACTTACAGCAGTTAAGAACTGCATAGCTCGAGAATCCTGAACATTGGATAAACAGCATGGATACACAGATAATTTGAGGCTCCCTTTA
The DNA here is from genome assembly GCF_053574225.1 of Canis aureus. Classification (NCBI taxonomy): domain Eukaryota; kingdom Metazoa; phylum Chordata; class Mammalia; order Carnivora; family Canidae; genus Canis; species Canis aureus. The sequence continues at coordinate 3,938,223 of NC_135613.1, forward strand.
TCTCTACCAATATTGTGCACACAAAGGTAATTTCCCTTTATATGTGCCAATTCTCAGAATCAGGACCAATTGTATTTAGACCACACTAGCCCTGAGAAGTTATCCTTAGTTTGGGAGAGCATGAATTTTCTTCCTCAAAAGGTATTTTGGGTTCACCATGGAGTTAGCAAGCATTCCCCAGGATTATCCGCCTACCCAAAACAGTGGCAATAGAAATATTATTCAAGATAAAAATAAATCTTGAAAATCACAGTAAAAAAAAATAAAAACAACAACAAAGACAGAAGTTACATATATTTTATAAAAGCTCTTGCTCATCCTTTAAAACAATGGAATACCACGTGAACTTCAAATATAAGAATACAGAAGCATACTAATGAAATAATGTTTTTGTACTATGTTGTGAAGTTAAAAAGCATATTTTAAACAGAAATGGCACATGATAAACAAAAAAGACAACTCTGAGTATGTGTGAGTATGAATATTCACTAGAATGTAATAAAAGCACATATTGGCATACTTGGATTAGATATATAGTAACCAGAGAAAGTTACAGAAGTTCCCTGACTTACGATGAGGTTATATCTTGATAAACGCATCCTAACATCAAAATTTCATTAAGTGGAAACGCATTTAACATACCTAACCGACCAAACATCATGGTTTCGCCTCATCTCATTAAGCATGCTCAGAACACTTACAGCAGCCTACAGCTGAGCAGAATCATCTGACACAAAGCCTATTTTACCATAAAGTACTGACCATCTCATGTAATTTATTGAATACTGTACTGAAAGTGAAAAACAGAATGGTTATATCAGTACAGAATGGTTATAAATGTATTGGTCGTTGAACCTCATGATCACGTGGCATCACAAGACAATATCATGTGGCATACTGCTATTACTATGGAAAGACCAAAATTCAAACTTTGAAGGACAGTTTCTTCTGATTGTATATCACTTTCACACCTTGGTAAGGTTAAAAAAAAAATGTAAGTTGAACCATTATAAGCCAAGGGCCACATATATTTACTAACTAGATACTACTAATCAAAGAAAGTCACTGCATCTCTCTTTGCTTCATTTTTTTTTTTATTGAGAGTGGAAAGAAATTGTGCATGCAAAATATTATGAACAGAAACATAGCCAGAAGAGAATGTAGTAAAAAAAATTGAGTATAAAGACTAAAGTATTATTTTATTGACTATGGCTGTCAATAATTATATTTAAGTGGTTGGTTTTGTTATTTCCCTTTACCTATATTTTTCCTTCGGAGTTTTCTAACACTTTCTAATGAATAGGTATTATTTTTCCAACCACAAAAATGTCTATAAAATACAGCTTTTTCTAAAAGGTTTTTTATGATTTCTCTGATTCCCCCTCAACTGGGGACTTTTATTGATTTCTACCAGGGATATGTGTGTACATGGAAAATATATTTTATAATCATATAATACAATGCCCTCTGACATATAACTAAGCTAATATGATAGTAAAGGGACCTGCCAGCAAGTTTAAATTTAGAAAAGATCAAGAATATCCAATCAGTAGATATTATCTAATGGGCACCAGATGCCACAGTGTAAGTGAGCAAGCTGAGTGTTTCTTAGGGAATCTAGCAGGTAGCTGGCAGACAATATCTCTATTCAGAGTAATCCTAAAGGGAACCATCCTAACACACTTAACTTTCCCAGGGGCAGTGAATCCTATTTTGTCCTCCAACACCAACAACATGCCACATTATAAATTCACTAAGCGCATATTCACTAAGTATCTTTTGAATGAATGTTTGATGAACAAATATTGGGAGACAATTAGACAAATGTGCATTTTCTTCAAAGATTTAAAGGGGCATCGAATCTATAATGTTGACAGACCTCTATTTTTAAAACATCTTTTCCGAGATTTTTGGATGATTTATCTAGTAAGCTATGTATTTCCCATATGGCCAAGTGCATGATAATAGAAGAAATATGGCCAAGGTTAAATAAGCAATCTTCAGCTCTACAATGCGGTGAATATAATGCATTAGGGAAAGGCACGTAGTGGAAATTCAGTGACTGTGGCCTTCCCATCACTAAGGCAACCAATAAGAGAGACTTTCCCTGCAGGAATTAATTTGTAAATATGAAATTGTCAGTAAGTTTTTCTGTGCATCTGTGTCTTCAAAACGCACACATATTGGGGTTCCTGGGTGGCTCAATTGGCTAAGCATCTGACTTTTGATTTTGGCTCAGGTCACAATCTAAGGGTATGAGATTGAGTCTTGTGTCTGGCTCTGTGCTGGGCATGGAGCATGCTTAAGATTCTCTCTCATCTAAAAAAAAAAAAGGAAAAAAAAGATTCTCTCTCATCTCACTCTCCTATCCCCCCCCCCCATTAAAAAACAAAAACAAAAGCACATATTAATCTGAAAGTATTAATTGTGTTAAAATTTCTTTTTTTTTCTTTTTTTTTTTTTTTTTGGAGGCACCGTAATTGTGTTAAAACTTCTATTGAGATCTCAGTTCTATGAATGGTTAATCTTATGTGTCATCTTGTCAGTGCCATGAGGCACATAAATATTTGGCTAAACATTATTTCTGGATGTGTCTGTGAGGGTGTTTTTGATGAAATTAACATTTTAAAAATTCTCTGGTTATTTTATGATGAGATTAGCATTTGAATGGACAAGCTATGTAAAACAAATTGTCTTCCCCCATGTGGATGGATTGCATCCAATCCATTGAAGGCCTAAAAGGAGTCAAAGACTGAGTAAGGAAAAATTTTTTCTGCCTATTGTGGAACTGGGACATCAGTCTTCTCCTACCTGTGGACTCAAACTCACATTGGAGTTTAGACCATTACCTGTCCTGGATTTTAGTATTTGGACTCAGACTGGACTTATACCACTGGCTCTCTTGGGTCTCCAGTTTGCCAATTAAGATCTTAAACTTATCGGCCTCTATAATCAGGTAAGCCAATTTCTTATAGTAAATCTCTTGGTATTTGCAAGATGCTTTGCAAAACAGATCATATGATACTAATTATTACAGACTAATCCCAAAGTATTCTCATAAGCAGACATGGACTACAATTGTTTAACAATGGCCAACAGTGCAAATAATACATGAGTAATGAAATACATTAAAATTGCTATTTTAAGTGAAAGAATAATCAAGGAAGTCCAGAGTCCTAAAGTTCATTTCAAGCTTTGTTTAACAAATTTAGTTACCTCTCTCTGATTAGAGGGAGAGTATATGTGGGTTTAAAGTTTCCTTATTTATAGACCGTCTCCTCTGTGGAATCCCAAGATATACCTTCTGGGTCCAGATGCTCAGAAAGTAGGACTTTTTTTGAGACTGGACTGTTTTTGAGACTCATTCTCTCTCATTTATATAGTTATCTCTGGCCCTTTGCAAAGAATTAGACGCCATGCATGTATTGAGAAAATATTTGTTGAAGAAATAGAGAATGTAACTCTCTGTTATTAGACAAACACGGTTGAGAGTGTTTGCTAAAGCAATTTGTATAAGGTAATTCCTTTCAATGGAATTTAAATAATATCCTGCATTATGCTACATTTCTGGTTTAACCAACAGCTCTACTAGATGTTTTCTGTGCCTGCATATTGTAGTCCAATCACTTCATTTTAGATACAGAGCTCCCTGTCCCTCGCCCCCAGGTTGTTTTCTATTGAAGTGTTTTTCTTTCTAAATAGCAACAGCAACAAGTAAATTGCTTTTGGTGACTTAACTAATAATTATATTATTAGTCTTCATTTATTTTAGGTGCCTTAGTCCATTTTAGGGGCTAGGAGACAGGTAGTAATTTTGTAAGAGAAAAATAAACTCTAAATTCTGACACTTGCAAAGAAAATTATCATTGGAAAAAAAAAAAAGAAAATTATCATTGTGAGCACTCACAGTATGCCCGGCAACGTCTTAGAGAGATTTTAACATGAAGCATAATTGCTATACTATTCAGCACTCTGACAACACAAGACACCTTGTACATATGTACAAGATCTGAAATCCTCACCCCAAATCATCCTAATTCTTACTCTTTTGATGAATAAATTTTAAAAAATAGTGGTTACAATAATGTTAAGATCATACAGCTGGAAGTTTCTAAAATCATCTTGGAAAATACATCATTTTGTTGTCAAAACCCAGTTGCATTGCATCATATGAACTCATTTTGGCATTTGCTCAACGGGATGCTTTCATGCCTTCAAACAGGTAAAGTCTTTTCTTGAATTACTGGCAATTTCCTTGTTGGAAAGTTCACTAAGATGATGCCTTAACCTGCGTAGCTTTGATGTTGAATCTTTCTTTCATATTCTGTTTTTTTGTTTGCTAGGTAATTAACAGACTGATCCGCTAGAAGAATTCAAGACACAAGAATATTTTAAAAAATGCTGTGTGTTCCTCTTCCAGAGTTTCAAAGTCATTTCATCTCTATAGGCTGCTCGGGTCCATCTACTTAAACCTTCGTGTCAACAGAATTAGAACATGCTTCAGAGGTTATTATACCTTCACATCTTTCTTCTGAAAAGAAAGCCTGTTGTGGCTTTGTGATTTTGCAGTGATACGCTTAATTATCTTGCCCTCCGTTTCCTTTCTTGTATCAACCTCTTAGGCTATTTGGGAGGATATTAGGTAATTCATATGAATGTACTTTGCATGTCAGAGTCACTTAAGAAATATCACTTTGCCCTTTTTCCTTCTTTGTAAGATAGCTAATCATCATCAATAGGCCTGCTTTTGTGTGTATGTTTGGTTTTAGAGGGGTGCGGAGTATCACTATTTATGTTACTATATGGCATAGAATATTTGCTAAAAATATTCATTAATTTTGGAAGTAATTCTTGATGACAAGTATCATAGTCTCATTTTACAGAGGAGTAGACTGTCACACAGTTGAGAAGTGTCGGAGCTCAGGTTCAAAAGCACATCTGTCTTGCTCCAAAGCATTTATTCAATATACAATATCACTCTCTATGGAAAGCATAGCCAAAGTGTTTTAAATGCCAGGAAAATAAAACAGCATGTTTCTGTTTAATAAATCTTTTAGAACTATTTAAACTGAAAATTTAGGGTTTTTTTTTTCAACAAATTCCATTGAAAAGGTCACATACTTGCAGTGAAGTAGCCAGTATCCATGTGCTGCATAGACTTCTTTCTTATGCATTAGGAACCAATAGCTTCTCTCACTGATATCAGCTCTTTTCTAAAAAAAAAATACATTAAAGAGTGATTGACCCTTAATTATTCATCTTAATTAATTACAGTGAGAGACATTTGTTACTTTGCAAATTCCAGAGCTACTCACAAAAAAGCAGCAGCTATTCTAATTATAAAAGACCACTTAGTATGTACAAGACTCACTACATATATTGTTTTACTTAATTCTAAAATATTCATCTCCTCATTCGATAAATATTCAGAGTAGCTTCCTTGTTTCCGGCACTGTTCTAGATCACAGGGATACAATTACTAGCAAAAATAGACCTCGCTTGGCCTTCATTCACTATAGCTTAATGGTAATAAAGATACTAATCAAGTAACTATACACAAGTATAAAATTCAACTACAAAAGTGTTGTGATAATGGAGATGTTGGTTTAAGTGCCTTTTAAAAGAGGATTTTCCCTAATCAGAGAGCAGAGAGAGTTTGCTTGAGGAAGCAGTGATGGGACTGAGATTAAGAATTAACAAAGTTAATTCACTGAAGAATAGAGGGGGGGGACTTTCATAGAGGGGGAAGAATGGGAAAGAAGTCTGGATAAGAGGGAACAAGTTGAACAAAATGATAGGGAGAGGATGGAAGAAACAATATAGGTTGTCATGACACAGTGTAACAGGAAGAAAAAGTCTATTCTCTAGGATCAGAAGAGGGTTCTTTGTGGAAATACCATTTAAATTGAGAAGTGGCATTTAATGATACCTTTTTTCCTATTTTACTTTTTAAAAAAAGTATCAGGACAAAACTGAAAACTAATTTCAACACACAGTGTATAAGCAAACGAATTGTGCAGTGAAAGAAGTCCTAGGAATAATGTAATAAAATTGTGGGTGTTCATAAACCCCTTCATAATATGCTGTTCCGAGTAAAAGCCCTGGGATTTATGTGACATTAGATATTTTTGAAAAGCTCAGACCAGCCAAAGGAGAGACTTAGAAAGAGAAGGAAAGAAAGAAAAGCTGTAAAAATAAATTTCCTTCTATATGGTCTACCAAGGGTGTTTGCTGGATTGTTCACTGGTCAGGAACACACAACTAATGGCAGATGATGGGAAAATAAAGCTCCCATTCACCAAATACATGTCAAATAAGAATTGCAATTCATCAGTACAATATAAGGAAAAATTGACCAGGAAGGTCAAAAACTCTTATGATTCAACTTAGTGAATCTATCCCCCAGCCTCTTTATTCTCCTGGGTGTTATTTATATGGCTAGTTCTAATATTTTATGTTGTGATATTTACATTGATATAGGCGTATCTAAGATGTAAAGTAATGCAATTGGAATTAAACCTTTAAAAGTTTGGTGCACCATCGTGATGTAATCAGCTGAGCATCTGATTCATGGTTTTGGCTCGGGTTGCAATCTCGAGGTTATGGGATTGAGCCCCCCCCAGAGGGCTCCACACTCAGCTCAGAATTTGCTTAGGGATTCTCTCTCTCTCTCCCTCCCTCTGCCTCTGCCCCACTGCACACACACACACACACACACACACACACACACTCTCTCTCTCTCTCTCTCTCAATCAATCAATCAATAAATCTAAAAAAAAAAACTTTTAAAATTTCAATTTGAGGGGTTCCAGGGTGGCTCAGTTGGTTAAGTATATGCCTTTAGCTCAGGTCCCCAGGTCCAGCTCCCTGCTCAGCAGGGAGTCTGCTTCTCCCTCTGTTCCCGCCCCCTGTTCATGCTCTCTCTCTCTCTCTCAAATAAATAAATAAAATCTGTTAATTTTTTTTTCAGTTTGATAGGATTAAGGATGTTTAAAGACTTTCTCCTTAAATACTCTCTGTAGTTCAGGTTTGGCTCCCTGGCAGGAATTTGTCCTTTATTGATATGAGAGAAAAAAGTACATGTGTGTAGTTGGGGATGTAACTAGTCACCTGATGTACAAAGAATGGCATTCTTAAAAAAGAAAAAAAAAAAAGAAAAAAGAATGGCATCCTTAAAAAAAAAAATAGAAAAAAGAATGGCATCCTTAATCTCTGGAACATGATGGAGTTGTAACAAGATGGGCTATGAAGGCCTGAGTTCTGTTTTCTTACTTTATAAATAAACGCTTTACACTATAAAGATAATAACCATAGAACTGCTAAAAAAGAGAGAGAACAAATCACCCTTGATCTCTCCACGTAATCACAGCTAAGAGAAATAACAGCAATAGCATCAGCAGCAATAATAATAACTGGAATTCACTGGGTACTATATGGACCTGGTGTTTCAAATAAACTATTTATAATCCTTTTACTCACCTTAATATATGTTGTAACTAATATCCTCCTTTTATGTATGAGGAAAAGTGCTCAGAGGGATTCAATTACTTGTCAGATGTATCACAGCACCAGTAAGGGCAGAAAACTAAGATTTAAAACAAGAATACTTTACTTAGGTTTTTACTGTAGGAAGTGGCTTTTAAGTCACTTTTCCCCATTAAATATGTATTTTTTTTTCATTTGCATGTTTGTTTTGTTCAGTTTTATTTTAAACTTCCTGTGACATTACATATTGACTTTCATTCTTAATTTCTTAATCATCTGCTATTTAATTACCTAGGTTATTATATGATCTCTACCTTTGTCATTAATAATACACACTAAAAACCCAAATGCATATACTTTAATTTGCCTAATTTATATTTTGACCATTTTGCTTGTTTTCCTTTTGTTTCGATATCAAGGACAATGATATAATAATGATATTTTTATATAAAGCTTTGTTTGCATTTTAGATTATTTCAGAGGGCTTTCTTGATAAGAAATGACTGAGTCAAAGGTATTAGACTTCCATATTTTTTAAGAGAAAGAGAGAGACTGATAGAAAGTGAGCAGGGAGGGCAGAGCATGAAGGAGAGAGAGAATCTTAAGCAGGCTCCATATTCAGTGTGGGGCCTGATGTGGGGCTCGATCTCATATCCCTGAGATTATGACCTGAACCCAAATCAATAGTCAGAAGCCGAGCTGACTGAGCCACCCAGGCACCTCTGGACTTTTTTTTTTTTTTTTTAATACTTAAAATGTAAGGTCTAAGCCATAAGACATATGTATACGACAAAATTAATATTCAATCATATTGATTAAATTCTATGGTTCCAGGACTTCCCAACCCATCTACCACTCAGGCTACAGAAATTTCCCTGATCAAATTAGATTTGCATTTTTTAACACTTCTAAATCATTAATCTGCACTAGGACTACAAGGGTTATCCTGTCTACATCCTTAAATTCAAAGGTACTCATCCCTTTATGAATCTAAAGAGATGGGGTGTGTAACAAGTAGTCTGTGAGAAAAAATAATCTATGTTCATTTGCATTTCCATTTGTCCATTTCTTTTTGCTTAATAACATTTTAAATTGCTTGAATTAATATGAGAACAAAAATGAACTATCTAAAGTCAGTAAAATATATCAGATTTCTATTATATCATGTAAATAAGTGTTTGTCCTTAAGTATGTTTACCTTAAATATGGTGGCCCTAATTAATTTGAATACCTAAAGTAGACAAATACTAACTATATCAAACTATAGGCATTATTTAATTTTAAATATTTTTCAAGAACATTGGATTCGATATGCATAGATGTGTGTATCTGTGCGTGTGTAAATTCTCTCTTCAGATCAGACTCCTGTCTTCCTAAAACAAATCTGAGTCAGTATTAATCTGTCAACTAAAAACAAACTATTCATTCATTCCAGTACCTATTTTGTACTAAATACCCTGTCATTTTCTTAGAACTATTAAGATAAAAATAATTTATAATAACAACTATAATATATTTTGTCAAATTTGTTTTTTGTATGAGGCATTCAAATGCATTATTCCAACCTTCATATCACCCCCACAATGCAACAATATGGCTACCCTCTCACAGGTGAAAACACAGATAGTCAGCTGTCAAGATAGTAAATGGGTAAATACATTTATTCAAGTTAGAACTATCTGGTTGCAAGTGGCAGAAATACAAACTCAATCGTGGTAGAAGTTCATAGACTTCTGCATCGGTGGGAGTATCAGTAACAAGGCACCTCAAAACTTAATGGTTTTTTAATTTTTTTTTAAATTTATTTATTCATGAGAGACACAGAGAGAGAGAGAGGCAGAGACACAAGCAGAGGGAGAAGCAGGCTCCATGCAGGGAGCCCGACTGGGACTCGATCCCGGGACCCCGGGGTCACGACTGGGCTGAAGGCAGATGCTCCACCGCTGAGCCACCCGGGTGTCCCAGTTTAGTGGCTTAAAGCAATAACCATTTATTGCTCAAGAATCTGGTAGCAGTGATCAGAAGGCCCTGAGACAAGAAGCCCCTGTTGCTCGTTAGCCACAACGAGTGGCTAATAAATGTACCAGGTTAATAAATGCTAACAGGTCAAGGGAAAGTGTAAGAAGCCTTTGTCATTCACAGGACTGATCACTCTGCTATTAACTTCAGCCATTCAATACATTGGGTTGAGTATGTAGCTCTTTGAGGACTAGTAGAGGTCAAAAATAAACATAAAGGACCAAAAGAAAAAAATACATTAGGAGTAGTTTAAGACGAAAATTTGCTGTTCGAGATTCAGGAAAACAGTGGCATATGGCGCTGTGATTAAACACTGGATGGCTCTGAGGGCACAGGAGTCTTGGGTTCTCTTGCTCTTTCTCACACAGGCAGGAAATGGGCAGCCTCATTCTTTGACGCTCCAGTAGGAAATTTAGCTTGAACAGGCCTCTTAGGAGGCTCACAGGTAACCAAAGAAGAAAGTTGGATGCATCTCAACTTTGGAAATAATTACTAAGTATTTACTTTCACTAGGTTACTTCCTGATTGCAAATGTTAACTGTCCCTGAGTTAATATTCAGGGGAATGTATCTCTCGTCAATATTATTTTCTATCCTCTTAAAGATAATGATACTGTCCAACTACTCAAAAGCTGTTAAAGCAACTAGTAAAACATTTCAAACTAAATGCATGCGACAATTTTATTCTCTTGGCACCGTATAACAGTAAAGCAGACACTAATGATTGTTGGTTTGTGGTGTATTAAGTAGTTCTGAAATAGTTATCACAGAAAAAATATAGAGGAGTTATCTTCTGAAGGGTATTAAGCCTAAAGTCCAATTTGCTAAATCTTTCCTTCAGAGGGAAAATAGGAAGCAATTGCAATGGACGCAGCAGGATGCAAAGTTTTACAGAATTGTTCTCACTATTAAAGAAACAACCTAACTAAATGGCTCTATTAAAGCAAGAGGCCAGGCAGGTTGCATTCAATTTGGGACCTGGATTCTTAAGCATCTGGACCTGTAAGAAAGAGAATTTAAATCGCTTTTACTTGCCTTGTTTTACAGATAAGGAGATTTTTCAAAGATTGCAATAGAAGTCAGAGGCAAAACCGAAGAGTTGCATTTTGCTTCATCAGGGATTCCCTTCTGGATGATTTTAGGGTCTCAAATTTTGTTACCAAATGACAATAGTGACATTAGCTACTTGATACTTAACATGTAGTTGACAACAAACATACTAATTTCTCTGGGAAGAAGTGACATCTTCAAAAGTCAAGAAGACTATAGGCACTATGTTGTACAGAAGACTTCTAGAATTTATCTATCCAGCATAATAGAAACTTGGTATCAAAGGAACAACTCTTCCTTTCTCCTACAAAAACAAAGGGGTGCAAAGGATATGTGGGAGGTGTTGGTCATGTCCATTCCCTTGATTGCGGTGTCACAGCTGACTACATATGTCCAGACTCATAAATAGCACCCATTAAATATGTGCAGTTCTTTGTATACCAGTTAAGCTGTTTTAAAGTCAAGAAAATGACTAGTATTGCAGAAAGAACAAGTCAGTCTTCACTGAATATACGGACTCATTCAAACAAAGAAACAAAGAGCCTACCAAGTGTCCCTCGTTGTTCTTGATAATAGAAGTGATGTGAAGATAGGTAACGTTCCTCCCTTTATCACTCAAAATACTTGCTCTAGAGTTAGAGAACTAAAGGTAAGCAAAATTGATCTCTTAGCATGATTTTGTTCTGGTATTTTATTAATCATCTTTAAGAAATTGAAATTAAAACTACTGCTTTTTCAAGTTCCAGTTTAGACCCTGCCTCAAGTTCTTTCTCACCACACAATCAGAAGCAATCGCTGACTCATTTGAACTTGATATCTCCTTTACATTTTTCTTATATTATTCATCTTTCTCAGTCTCTGTTGCTTCTCCAGATTTACAATCTGCTAAATGGCATATAGCCATGCTTGGTTTATGAATGGGATCCTTGCAAAATGTGGGATAGCTTTATTTTGCTTCTTGTTTTGTTTTTACACTTATGGTAACTTGAGCTTGAATTTAGGCTCCAAGATTGACTACTTGCATGAATCTTGGGCAATTAGCTTTTCATAAGCCTCAGTTTTTTTGATTTGTACAATAGTGATTATAATTCTACATAATCCATTTTTAAGTATAAAACGAAATTATACCTACAAAGTGCTTTAAAAGGTACCTGGTACATGCTAACCCTGCTAGCCATTCAAAGAATGTTAGGCATTTATATTAACTTGATCACAGTAATTATCAAGCGGCAGTGCATTATACCTGGGATGATCATAATAATCACCATGAAATACATGGAGCATATCTTAGAATACATTTTGGGATGATCATAATGCTATTTAGTGGTGTTTTTGATGCTGAGACTTAGGACTGTCTGACACCAATACATGAATGTTACATGTTTAGTGACCAAAGTAGCTTTTCCTTCTAGGCCCACAATCCTTATATCCTCTTCCTACTATATCATTCGAACTCCAAACATACCAGAATATATCAGTCCTGAAGCAAACACTGAAACTTGATGCCTCCAAAATCTTCACTTACGCTGTTCTCCTAGTCTTTTCTGTCCTTCTTTCCCTCTCCTTTATTGAAGTTCATTTAAATCTTACCCTCTCTCTGTTCTCCTCTCTTTCTCAGAAGAAGAAAGTCCTTCTAGTGAGCATTCTTAAATTCTTGCTTCTTATTAATACAGGATGCTTTCACATTTGCCTTATATTAGGGTATTATTTACGTAACAGTACTCTCCTATTAACCATGAACTCATAAGAAGGAAGGAACAGTGTCTTACTGGCCTTGGTTCCCATATCACAGCACATAATATAGATAGATAGATGATAGATAGATGATAGATAGATAGATAGATAGATAGATAGATAGATAGTGACCCACACTGCTCAATAAATTGAATGGATACCCAGGTCCTAAAGGTGTCAGAATGTGTCAGGAAATGTGGCCACTGTGACATTTACCAGTTAACATTTATTAGCTTTTAAGCACTGGAAAAAAAGGAGTTATCTCTGTTAGTATCACTGTTACGTGGAATCTCCTAAGAATTGTGTGCCTGCCTAGTGGCAGCCCTGTCCTGCCTCCCTTCCATGTTGCTGTTATACACTAACAGATTAATTCCTGTCTGGTGCTTTGAGCTCCATTAGATTGTTTTTGATGACTAAACTAACATAGCTTGGAAGCCTTTTTATTGAATTTCTCAGACAGTTAGAAGACTTGCCAAGGGGATTTTTGTGTGAGAGCCAAGGCTTTTTATTATAGTGGTAATTTCTCACATGGTCCTGTGAGAGAAGACCTTTAATTTTTGCTTTGTAGAAGCCACTGCACAACAATATGTGGGGATGGGAGGTTGACTAATTTCTTTTGACATCCTTTTCCTTCTTTTGCAGAACATGCTGGGATATTCATTGGTGTTTACCAGGTGCCTACTATGAGCTAGGTACTGTGCTATCCCGTTGTAATTTCATTTCATTCTCATACCAACCATAAAAAGTAAATAATGTTATTACAGTCTTACAGAAGAATAAAGTGAATCAATTAAATTATTAGAATAACATGTCAAATTACAAAATCCATGCTTTTGAGTTATAGGTGAGATTTTCTAAAAAGAAGCTTCTGAATATTACAAATGGTAAGATTTAGTCAAAGTTTCTGGAAAAAAATACATGCAATGGGTGTTATTTATGCTAATGTACTTATATTCTTCTTAAGTGCCCAATTTTAAGAATATGTAAAATACATTAATACATAAAGATGAAAATGATAATCAGCCAAACCCTACCATGCAGAACAAACTAAAGGTGGTCCTTACTTTGTATGTTTTCAAAAGTCACAAATTTTGGGACACCCAGGTGGCTCAGCAGTTTAGCGCCGCCTTCAGCCCAGGACCTGATCCTGGAGACCCGGGATCAAGTCCTGCATCGGGCTCCCCGCGTGGAGCCTGCTTCTCCCTCTGCCTGTGTCCCTGCCTCTCTCTTTGTGTCTCTCATGAATAAATAAATAAAAACTTAAAAAAAACAGTCACAAATTTCAGTTACAATGGCTTCTTAAATTACCTACTAGGTTCCCTGTAACATAGCTCAAGTGTCACTTATCATGGTGTATTCCTATAAGCAATGACAAAGATTGCTTCCTCTCATTTCTTGAGTCCACAAATCACTACATAAATAAATGTGCATCATGATCAATGACCAGTCACAATACTTCTTTCAAAATCTGTTAATGACTGGATACTACATATGCATTTTCACTTTATGCATAGAAAGCAAAGCATGTAGCTGTATTGCCTCCTTGTCTCCCAAAGATGAACCCATCTAACATTTCACAAAATTGGATAACTGAAAGAGAGAATTGGCCAATGAAGATGGATGTGCAAAAGGAAGCAAGAAATGATAACAGTGGAAGGGAAACTGGATGTGATTAGAACACGTGAAAAGAGTGACAGAGAAGTTAGGATCACTGCGTAAAGAAGGTAACAGGTAGTATTTATGTAACAGGACAGAAACATTTAATATACCGTACAAATATCTTGCAGGGCTTGAACTGAACATAAATGGAGATTCAGAATAAATAGCTGACCTCGGGAATCGGCATTGCCACTGTTCAAGAGAGTCTGGGTGTACAGCCTGAGAATTTAGCCAACGTGAAGTTACTGACACAATTGAAGAAAGCTATTGTGAAGAAAAAGTTGAAGATCACCCAGAGGAAAGATGCAAAAGTGTCACATAGAGGAAATCTCAAAGATATTTCATGGTGTTGGAAGTACAAAAGACAAAGTGTTGGAAGAAGATCCAAACTAAGGTTTATGGGACATTCTGTTCACTATGTAGTACAATGAGAAGAAATTTTGCACTTTGAAACACTACTCCTGATAGGACTTTTTACCGAGAAATCGAATATTTAAATAAATTTTTGATTTTTAAAGCATACTAAATGCTCATTTTTTTTTATTATTTCACTTCCCCATCCATCTATAGCTGACAGTAAGAGAGTTTTTTAATGTTTAGACAAAAGAAGTAAAGTTTACATAATTTTTCCAATGGATTTTTTTTAAGATCATTTTTCAGTTTCTATGTAGTTACATGGATATGTTTATGGCTCTGCACTACTATGCAGAGAGGGCTGCTTTACTAGTTTTTAATATGTGACTGTTTATATATTTTTAAATTGTTTCCCATGTAAGATTTGTGGATCATTGCTGCTAGGAAATCTAACTTAAGTCAAAATTTGCAAGGAAGTTATTCAACTTGAATAAGCTACTCTCATCAAAACACTTTGTCTCGTACAGTTAAAAAGCATCTACTCAATTCAGGAACCTGAAAGTAGCAACTCTTTATAACATGTCAAGTACCTTAGTCATTAAAAATAATCAAACCTACACTGTGTGAATCCACAAATATATATTTACTTTTAGTAATCACTTCACTTTGTTCTACCTTATGTTGTGAAAACCATATTGAATATATTCACATCCTATGCTAAATGTACCTAAGAGATGAGTTTCAGTTGATGGTCATAAAATTATGTATTTTAGATACTTGATCACACATTTTAAACTTTATACGTTGTCATATTTCCAAATTTGGTGCCTTCAGTTTTCTTTTGGCCTTTGAACAATTTGCAAGTCTTTGGTTTTCAATACATTTAATAGATAAAAAAAAAGACCCAAGGTTAACTTAAAACAATGTAGTTCTCATGATCATTGACCACTTAATTGTTTTCAAGAAAATTTAGTTAGTTTCGGCACACTGTCTTATGGTATGGCTATAGAACATGGCTTTGGTTTAAATGATCTAGAATAGGTCTCTGATACTTAGGCTCTGAATAAAACCCAAAAACTATAGTGTCATACAACTATAATAGCTACATTTTGTCCACTGTGAGAATGGGAACCATGATAAATCTCCCTTGATGAAATAATTGCTTTCTTCTTGGTTCCAAACTAGAAGTATATATCTCTTTTTTCTCAATGCTACATGGCCTTTCCTGTACAAAGCCACAGAGCAATGACTGGTACGATAACTAAATAATAAACCACTCCATGCAAATTTCATGTGAAGTGCTTGTAATTACGTAAATAAACTATTTTACTTTATCTGCTAAATATTATCCCATAAGCATTTATTTTAAAAAAATCACTCTTTAGTATAGACACAGTACTGGATCTACGATACATTACACGGATGCACTGCAGCTAGTTTCTTGTTGCTTATTTAGGTTGGTTCAGACAGATGCTAGCACCTTTTAACATAGCAGCAGACAACATTTGCCTCTAAATCTCTGTTCGTATTTCAGATTAATTTCTAAAAGTGATAATACTAAATACAAAGTGATAAGCATTTTAAAGCTTTTATACATACATAAATTTTATATATATATATATATATACACACACACACACACACACACCATATATATTCTCTGGTAGGATAGTCCTCATTTACTTAGATTTTGAACAGTCTCTGGATGAATTTACGCACATAGGATCTGAATCTCTCAGGTCATAATAGCCTAAGAGTTCACATAACCGATGTAGCAGGATTTTGTTTCTTCTTTCAACCTGTACATGGAATGCAAATATGGGCATTGAAAGAAGTTTAACTTCATATTTCTATTTGGTAAATGGTTATTTAAAAGCATAATACTATTTTACTTATATTATTGTATTAAAGGTAGAAATCAGATTTCCAAGTTATGTGACTGGTCATAAATGTTATGGTACTTTCAGTGTCAAATTCAAGACAAAAATTTAATATTTTGTCTTTCATTTTTATTATTTGAGGAAATAAACCAAGGACTATTGGTAGATTAAATCTCTCTACATAGATTCCTCCATCTATTAATGAAACTGATTTATCTGCTTCTCATTAATGGATAATCTATATAGTTTCTAAGTCCAAAGAAATGCCTATATATCACTAATATGTCATTGCTCTACTGACTTGAGGCTCAGGATCAATAGAAGAAAGACACTGAAAACAAAATAAAAATATTTTACAATAGCAACTGGAATTAAAAAAAAAACAAAACTTTATGAACATTTTGAAGACCTGTGTTGTCTTAAAGGAAAGGTATTTTTTCCCTAAGATTTAATAAATATTTACTACTTACTATGTATTTAGGGCATTTATCAGGACTCCTCACCCTGAGTAGATTCTGAGTTCCACTTATATTTCTCTCTAGCAGTAGGTCATTGCTGAAATCACAACTTCGTTTCCAACCTCTAGGTGATTACTTTCTTTTCATCTTCTGAACTTCTTGATGTACATGGATAAATATGAATTAGCAAAGACTTCACAGAAAAAGCCAAGAGGTAGATCTACATGATCTTAATAATCAGATTTAATTTTAATATGAAAGTGTTAAATAAATGACAAAATGGAGAATTTAACCAGGAAATTATAATTTGTTTAATTAAAAGGGGAATTTGAAAACCGAAAACAAATATAACAGTTGAAAAATAAGATTCAAATTGATAGATTTCCCAACAGAGAGGACATAGTAGATTTTTTTTTTAAATAGTGAACTTAAAAATCTGGCAAAAGAATATATTCAGATTAAATCATAAAGAGCAAAAATGAGGATCCCTGGGTGGCTCAGTGGTTGAGCGTCTGCTTTCAGTTCAGGGTGTGACCCTGGAGACCCAGAATCAAGTCCCACATTGGGCTCCCTGCATGGAGCCTACTTCTCCCTCTGCCTATGTCCCTGCCTCTCTCTCTGTCTCTCATGAATAAATAAATAAAATCTTTTTTTTTTTTTTTAAAGAGCAAAAATGACAGCACGAAATAGAGTAAAAGAGATGAAAGGGTAATTGGTCCGGGTACATATAAATGTAAACAGGGCCACAAAAGAGGAAGAAGAAAGATTTGTGAAGAAGCAGGATTTGAAAAGATAACACATTAGACTTTTGCAGCATCAGTAAACCTGCAAACCCTCAGTTTTAACATATTTTCAGAAATCCAAAGAGGGAAAAAGCAAAGCAAAGCATGGGGATATAATTCTACTGAATATCAAAGATAAAAATAGGAAAAAACAAATACAGCAAATAGAAAACAGTAACAATGTGGTGGATATTAGTCCAACTATATAAATAATCAAATTGAATGTCAGTAAAATGAATGTGCCAATTAAAGATAAAGATTGTCAGAGTGATGAAGAAACAAAATCAAACTATATTTTGTCTACAAGAAAAATATACCATGCTAACACTAATCAAAACAATGCAGGAATAGTCATATTAATTTCAGATGCAGAAAACTTCAAAGTAAGGAAATTTTTTAGAGAGAAAGAAGTGCATCACATAATGATAAAGGGGTCAATTCTCCAAGACAATATAACGCTGCTTAATAAGTATGTGCCTGACAACAAAATAGAAGAGGCAAAAAATGATAGTACTGCAAGGAGAAAAAAAAACAGATGAATTCACCATTATCATCATAGACTTTAGCGGAGATGTCATGACAGTCTATGTAGAAAATTTTAAAAAATAAAACAATAACAACATCCTCTGGAACTAAGAAGTAATTAGGGAAAAGTTGCAAGATACAAGGTTAGTAAACAAATGCCAGTAATTTACTTATATAGTAACAATGAAGAAGGGGAATTTGAAATTTAAAACACACTTATATTACCACCCCCCAAAATGGAATACTTCAGTATAAATCTAACAAAATATGTATGAGATCTATGTGAGGAAAACTTACAAAATTCTAACGAATGAAATTAAAGGACTAGAGAGAGGTTTCATATCCATAGACACCAAGACTCTATCGTAAAGATGTCATTTCTTCCCAACTTTATAGATTCGATGCACCATAAACAAAATCCGAATGCGCTATTTTGTATATATTGATAAACCGATTCTGAAGTTTATATGCTGAGGCAAAAAAAACCCAGAATAGCCAATGCAATATTGAAAAAGAACAGAGTTGGAGGATCGACACTAACCTAACTTCAAGACTTACTATTAAGCTATAGGAATCAAGGCAGTGTGATTTTGGTGAAAGACTAGACAAATAGATCAATGGAACAGAACAGAAAGCCCAGAAATAGAACCCTATAAATTTAATCAACTGATCTTGACAAAGGAGCAAATACAATACCATGGAACAAAGACAGACTCTTCAATAAAGTATGCTGGAACAACTGGATATCCACATGCCACAAGATGAATCGAAACACGGACCTGGCACCCTTATAAATATTGATTCAAAACAGATTATACATCTGAATTTAAAATGAAAAAAAAAAGATTCTTAGAAGATAACATAGGAGAAAACATAGATGACTCTGCCTACGGTGATGCCTTTTTGGTTATATCATCTTTTGATGATGTGTATGGTTATATCCTTTTGGATATGACACCAAGCATGTGAACTCTGAAAAAAATAATTAATAAATTATACTTCATTAAACTACAAACTCTGCTCTGTAAATTACAAATGCTCTGCTCAAGAGAATGCGCATAATATAAGGGAAGGGAGAAGAAATGTGTGGGAAATATCAGAAAGGGAGACAAAACGTAAAGACTGCTAACTCTGGGAAACGAACTAGGGGTGGTAGAAGGGGAAGAGGGCGGGGGGTGGGAGTGAATGGGTGATGGGCACTGGGGGTTATTCTGTATGTTGGCAAATTGAACACCAATAAAAAATAAATTAAAAAAAAGAAGCCATAGACTTGGATAAAACACTTGCAAAAGATAATTCTGATAAGGAATGTTATTCAAAATATACAAAGAACTCTTGAAACTTAATAAGAAAATAAGCAACCCAATAGAAAAGTGGACCAAAGACCTTAGCAGACACCTTACCAAAAAAGATATGCAGATGGCAAATATGCAGATAAAAACACGTTCTACAGGGGCGCCTGGCTGGCTCAGTTAGTTAGGCGTCTGCCTTTGGCTCAAGATCTTGGGGTCTTGGGGTTGAGCCCCATATCGGGCTCCCTGCTCAGGGAGGAGTCTACATCTCCCTCTCTCTCTGACCCTCCCTCCTGCTTGTGCTGTCACTCACCCTTTCTCTCTCAAATGAATTAAGAAATATTAAAAACAAACAAACAAATGTTTTACCTCAAATGTTATCAGGAAAATGCAAATCAAATAATAATGAAACACCCATGCACATCCATTGCAATGGCCCAAATCTGAAAGATTAGCAACATCAAATGCTAATGAAGATGTGGAGCAACACTGCTGATGGGAATGCAAAATTTTAGAGATACTTTGGAAGACAGTTTGGCCAACCCTTTAAAAAATGCTAAAAATATTACATATTCTCAAGTATATAACTAAATATATTCTTATGGTTTGATCTAGCAATCGATCGCTTCTCGGCCTTTTGGCTAAGATCAAGTGTGATCGAGCAATCGCACTCCTTACTAGGTATCCAAATGAAATTAAAGCCATGCACACATCATAACCGGCACATGTAGGTTTACAGCAGCTTTACTCATAATAGCCCAAACGTGGAAGCAAGCGACATGTCCTTCAGTAGGTATATGGATAAATAAACTGTGGTAGCTTCAGACAAGGAAATATCATTCAACACTACAATGAGATGAGCTATCAAGCCAAGAGGAGTGATGGAGGAATCATAGATGCATATTAGTAAGTGAAAGAAGCCGTACGATCCCAACGATATGACATTCCGGAAAAGGCGAAATTTTGAAGACAGTAAAAGGGTCAGTGGTTGCAAGGATTTGGGGGATAGAGGGAGGGACAAATAATTAGAACACAGACAACTTTTAGGGCTGTGAATATATTCTGTAAGTTATTATAATAATGGATATGCCATTACACATGAAACCAACAGAATGGACAATACCAAAGCTGAACTCCAGTGTAAATTATGGACTTTGGATGATTACGATATGTCAGTGCAGGTTCATCCCTGGTAACAAATGTACTATTTGATGGTGATAATGAGAGAGGAGAGGCTGTGCATGTATGGGGGAGTGTATGGAAAATCCCTGTATTTTTCTTTCACTTTAACAGAAGATCATCGTAATGCCCCATGAGTTCAAAAATAGTGTAGAAATAAAGGAAACAAATTAACTCAAAGGTTTCAAAGGAGATTAAATGCTCAAAATCCTTACATTTTCTGGTTAATGATAAAAAATACTAATTTATATTAGACCTTAGAGAGTCAAGCATCCACAGTGTAATTTCCAGAAAATATAACAAATACTAGAGTAAAAGCGTGCAAATTTAAGAAGCTAATAGGAATACTGAATAGTGAAACACAGACTTAACTAATCAAAAAGAATGGAAGAA
Source organism: Canis aureus (assembly GCF_053574225.1). Classification (NCBI taxonomy): domain Eukaryota; kingdom Metazoa; phylum Chordata; class Mammalia; order Carnivora; family Canidae; genus Canis; species Canis aureus. The sequence goes on from NC_135613.1 coordinate 3,959,032, forward strand.
ACAAAGTTAAGATGGAACCAAGAAAAAAATAGATGATAAATTTAAATCAAACATATCAATAAAATATAAATTAATAAATGCTTCAGTTAAGAAAATAAAAGCTGTCTCCTCCCAAAAGTCACAACCTAAATATAATGATAGAGAAAGATTAAAAGTAAATTGATTGGGGGCATCTGGGTGGCTCAGTGGTTGAGCATCTGCCTTTGGTTCAGGTGGTGATCCCCGAGGTCCCGGGATCGAGTCCCACGTCAGGCTTCCTGCATGGAGCCTGCTCCTCCCTTCTCTCTCTCTCTCTCTCTCTCTCTCTCTGTCTGTCTCATGAATAAATAAATAAAATATTCATTAGCTGGGGGCCATGATCTTCTGTGTCTCTATAGAAGATTCCTGTTAACAAGCCTCAAGTCAGCAATCTGTTCTTTCCCTGTGCCTCAGAAACATTTTTTCAGGATAACTAATTCTTAAATGAGCCTTTTCTTGGGGTATAATCTCCTAAGAGTTCTGGACACTGTTCCCATCAAAGTTTCTCTTTGAGGACAGAAAAGGGTCATGAGATTGAGCCCTGCCTCAGGTTCCCTGCTCATTGTGGAGTCCACTTGACCATTTCTCTCTGCCCTTCCCCCAACTCACGTGTGCTCTCTCCTTTTTTTTTTTTTTTTTCTCTATCTCTAAAATAAGTAAATAAAATCTTTAAAGAAAAAGAAAATGATTGACTTCTGGTTTCTGGTCCAAGATGTAATGAGTTCAGAGGTTACCACTCTTATTGTCACAGCAAGGAAAAGATGAACATACTGAAAATCGACAATTTTTCTTACTTAGACTCAAGGTCACATTATTGTAAACAAATTATTCAACATACTTAGGCCTCTTAGTTTATTTTCTTCTATAAAAGGAGAGTGTATGACTTAGCAATTTCTAATGACCCAGCTGAGCACTAAAATACTGCATATGAGTATCAATGTGTGTGTATATACACACACACCACGCACATATATACATGCATGTGTCAACACACACAATTGGGGCACATAGTAGCTTCTAGAAGACAAATAATCTGTTAAAATTGAATACATAAAAAAACGAATACATAAAATATGTTATTTTCCTTGAGTTCTATAAAGAAAACAAGAGTAATTTTAAATATCTTCTACATTAAAGCTTCAGTTCCCCTCACCAACATAACACTTAAAAAAAAGAAAAATATACATACACTGATATAAATAAAAACGAAAGGGATCTCTGTGGGGAAGACTATTTACACTGGCTTCTTCTGGATGTAGGGAGCGGTGAAATTATTTTTCCTTTTTCTTTTGTTCTTTTTAAGAAACAAAGTTTAAGAAGCAATGACATAGACTATGTACACTTACATACATAGGCACCCACAGTACTTAAAGTAGAGGAAAGGCAGTCTATTCAGAATGCCGCAGAGCAGTTGGGTATTAAAAATGATTCATTTTGTTTTTCAAATATGCTTGCTTTAAGTAACGATTTATTTATCATTAAAAAGCCCTGTATAGTGCAATGAATTATCAATTGTAGGTTGATGATCATTTCGCTGAGCAATTTTATTCTTAAATAAGAAGCTTCCTCTGTGACCCACCAAATAGCCACGTCTTCTCTTGCGAATGATTTTGTTCTGAATCCTTTTTGGTAAATAGAATGTATATTCTGAGGTGTTTTTTTTTTTTTTTTTCTCTGTCACCATCTGGACTTGGTTTAAGAAATCAATTCCACAGCAGCCATCGAACTCTGGTGCACTGAAAGGCATGTCCAAACTGTGCTTCTCTAAATATCTTTAGCACAACTGACCTTTTGTTCTTGCAGAAGCAGACTCAATTGGAACAAGAAGGAACCTGTCATGCCATTTCCCTGCTACAATATTCATTAGCTGGGGGCCATGATCTTCTGTGTCTCTATAGAAGATTCCTGTTAACAAGCCTCAAGTCAGCAATCTGCTCTTTCCCCGTGCCTCAGAAACATTTTTTCAGGATAACTAATTCTTAAATGAGCCTTTTCTTGGGGTATAATCTAACAGCTTTGGACACTGTTCCCTTCAAAGTTACTCTTTGATGACAGAAAAGACTATAGTCTGCAGCATGACATTTAAACACCCCCCCCCCCCCCAGGCTCACCTTTACTGCTGACTCTGCCTTCTGGGTAGAGCAATTAGTACAAAGTAGAAGCTTAGTCACCAGGAATCCCTGTAGCTTTGGGATTGATGTGTTTGTCCGGAGAAGTTGAGCCAAGGTCCTCCTGGATCCAAATCTTCTAGGATAAAGTTTTTTTTTAATTTTTTTACACTCACTAAATATTTTGAAAAATGACTTTAGGCTCTTCACAAATATGTAAAAGAGAATATCAAAGAATACATTTCCAGTCTCTATATTCTTTAGTGAATATAATGCTTAGACTTGAGAATTATCATATATTTATATAATGGGTTATATAATGCATATGTATTATATTTTTCACTTATAGATTTCTCTGTATTATGTTTAAATAGGTTACATTGAGGGAAGGGGGTAGGAACACATATGGCTTGAAGGAAGATCACTGATCAAGAATAAGTTATAAGTTATGAGGTTTTACAAAATGATTCAGCCGAATAAGTAAACAGCGGCCACTGGGTCAAGGTGTTGGATATATGAATAGGGTATTATTTTTCTAGAATGTATTTGTTGAAAAAAATAAAGTGATAGACACTCAACTTTGTGAGACTGGGAGTATCTTAATATATCCTTTTGGGAAGCAGAGCTTATGTCAAATGAGGTCATATCAGAAACATAGCAGGACTAGGTTTTCTCTATTTCTGACATCCTTCCCTTTTCCCATGGCCACATGTCCTATGTAGCTCTTAATTTGTAAAGGTGACTGAGTGGTAACACAGAGAGGATAATGCCTTTAAAAGAAGATTTTTATTATTGTATTTCTGAAGAGATGGGCATGTGATGTGTTGCAGGGCCATTGAAGAAGTATCATGATCTAGTCAGGAGGGAGAAGCAGGAGTGAGCAGAAAGCTGAGGCTAAATCCTTCATTGAAGTTTCTGCAGCAAAGACCAGGACGGGGCAGGATAAATAGCTTAGAACTGGAGAACTTGAACAATGTCTGTGGGATCTGGGCTGCACAGGTGGTTCCTAGAAATCTGGTCCCTCACTCTGGGTTGATTTAGAGCAGGGGAAATACTGGTTTGGTGTATGACAGTAAGATAGAGGGTGTTAGGTTGTATACACTTTGGGTTGGCCGATTTACGCAGGAAAGACATGCCCCCCGAGACCTTTGCATTCTCTAAAAATCAGTTAGTCCTAGAAAAGGCGATTTCTCCCCAGAGAGGCCACAAATGCCTCAGCATCACGAATAGAGAAAATAAGACTAGAGTCAACATAATTGACCCTATGATTAGTAAGTACCAAATAGACAACAGAGGATCTGAGAAAACCCACTTAGAACACAAAACTTCAGTGGGTGGATATATAGAACGAGATTTAATTAATTAATTTTTATTACAATCTAACATAAAGTTTGCCAGTATCAGAAAGAGGTACATTTGCTGTTTATGGAGAACCAATTCTAGTGAATCTGGAATAAATGACGAGAATGATCTATCTTCCATGACAGAGCCACACACCTTGAGAAATCTCTCAAGAAAGAGACACCCCGGGTAATTGAGGAAATAATGGAAAATAAGGAGGGGAGCAAGCATAGAGAAGAAGAGAAAAGGGCATCAGAGGAAAATGAGACTCAGACATCTACTGTAAGCAGAGTGAATGTTCTCCAAAGTTAGTCATGCTCTGCACCATCTTAAACCATGATTGCTCATAATTAGCTACAAGTAAAAGTTTTCATTCTGAGGAAATACCACCTGTTGATATCCTGTAGGATTAAGCATGCAGCGGCATCTTTGAAAAACTATTAAATTGTTACCTTTGGCCATATTGGACATTTGTAAGCCCTCACAGAAAAGTCACAGGAGGTGTTCAAAGGACTTAGTAGTTTTACAAGAAAGGAGTATTACTTTAGGAGAAGGAAATGTTCTAATACCAGCTTCTTTAGGTGTTTTGGAGTTACTCAATTAGAAAGAGTGCCCTCTAAGTTTCTACTTCTTTATCAAAATGCTGACCTTACTTTAATACTTTTTTTTAATAGCATGTGAATCTTCATACTTATTAGGAACAAAAGAAAACATAGCTAGAATTCTGTGGGCTTCTGGGTCAAGAAAATAATAATTCCTGCTTAAGTATCCTATAATAAAGGAAGAATCATGAAAATGTCATTTTTGAGAATTAAACAAAAAAAAATCCAAGGTCTTTTTCTCTTAAGAAAATGTCTATAATTTCAGCCAGCCCTGTTAATTTCCAAAGACAGCTAAATTCCATTAGAACCAGTAGTGCCAAGCAGCTGGTTAAGGGCAAAGTTAAGTGTCTTACTACCTATAAAAGGTCCCCTTTTATTATGTCTCAAGAAAGCAATACAGTCTTCCTAATTTAATCAAAACTAACCAGAATGTGTTCCTCCTCATTAATATAAGCCAGATCCTTCTGGGGTTATCGCTCTTTAAATGAATCTGGTACGTGGGTTCATGTACTAGAAATAGAAATCCTAAAATGGGCGGTGGTATATATATATATATATATATATATATATATATATATATATATATATATATAAGGATATAAGAGCTATTAGCAATTGATGTAAATTTTTAGCTGAAAATACTTGGATTTTTTTTTCTAATGCCACATAATAACTATAATTTTACCTGATGGAAGGTAGTTTTGTACTCACAAAATTTCAGCATAGAATTGGAAACTAGACATGGGACATTATCCAAAAACCAGCTACCTGCTGTTAAAGAAAAATTACACCTAGGAAGACATTTTATTCAACCTACCAATTACATGCAAAAGATTTGGGTCAGATATTTCCTGTCTGAATTAAGTATCTGAATATGACAGGCAGTATTCAGGCATAATATTGTTCCTTAAATAATAATAATAATAATAATAATTATTATTATTATTAAAGTTCCATAACTTAAAACTTAAAGATAGCAATGTCCAGGAAAAATGAAACTAAAGGGTGAGTTTCCCAAGCATTATTTGTATTTTTTCACCACATTGTGTCCCAACCACTACCTGTATAAAACAGAGTTGACATGAAAGAAGAAATACATGGAATCATTTAATTATTCATTTGTTAAGGAGCGCTCATTGTGTTCTAGATATTTAATAACACATTATCTCACTTAACTTTCACAATTTTTCAAGGTAGTGTTTTGTTTTGTTTCTTTTTTTTTAATCAACCATTTCTTTTGAAGATGGAAGGAATTAAGAGTTTGAAGCACTAGTTCATGGTCACAGTATTGTGTGGAATAGCAAGGATTTAACAAAGTTTTGTGAGGCTTCAGATTTCCACTAGAGCTGCTAATGAGTTTCCATAAGTCCTCCTTTGAAAAGAAAAAAGTGAAAACAAAAAAGTCAGAGAAGAGAAAGCATAAGAGAGCCGAATACAACCTTGTGACTTTGTCATCTAATTTTCAGCCCGCACAGATTCCCTCAGTAATTCTAAAACAATTATTCCGTACTTAACTATAGTTAATGCCTAACCTGAAACCATTCTACTTGTAATTATTTTTATTTTAGTCTCTTTGGTATTTCCTTAAAATAGCTGGGGGACTTTAAGCTGCTCTTGATGGAATATCACATCTAAGTTTTCCTTCAAGCCCTAGACTTTATCATGGTCATTTTAAAAGATGAAGAACAAAGTGGATACTTTTAATGTTTTGTTCCTGTTCTCATCTGATGGCTGGCTTTATCAGCTGGCCTATATTCTGAGGCCGTGGCCTGGTTAAGTACATCCCTAGGGTAGTTTATAGCTTTGTCTACTGCTTCAGTTCTCCATGCATTTGAGGAAATACAGACTTATAATCATGCCACCAACTCTATACATTTTCCATTGAAAGATAAAAATGTTACACCTTAAAGATGAGACTCAGGAATTGCTGCATATTGTGGATTTCTACTGCTGAAAATGCAATTTTTTTTTAAGATTTTATTTATTTATTCATGAGAGACAGAGAGGGACAGAGAGAGAGAGGCAGAGACACAGGCAGAGGGAGAAGCAGGCCCCATACAGGGAGCCTGACGTGGGACTCGATCCCAGGTCTCCAGGATCAGGCCCTGGGCTGAAGGCAGCGCTAAACCACTGAGCTACCTGGGCTGCCCTGAAAATGGAAGTTTTGAAGGGTGGGAATCATCTTCCAATTTGGGATGCGTGGATGGACATAGTCATTAACATCCTCAGTTCATCATATGTAAAATGAGAATAATATAACTTACCTCATGGGGTGGTTGAAGACTGAATTACTTAATGAAGTAAAGGACTGAGGATAGTGCCTTTTATGTGAATACTATGGAAATATTGAACATAATTGTAATTCAGAGTAAATCAAAGTCGATGACAGAATCCAGATGAGTATTAACTACAAAGAATGAAATAGGTAAGATTTGGGGTCACCTGGTCATTACAGAATGGTTGTTGAGAGGACAGGAGAGTCTGGTTTTAATGATTCAAGTTGAAAATGAAGTCAGGAAAGCAAAATTTCAGGTTGATTTGCTAAACATCCTATTGAAAACATGGAGTCAATCTATGCTATCTTATGCACGCATGGTTTTAAAGCATAAAGACCTATGCCATCTCTGCTCTAATCCAAAGTGTCTGTGTCAATTCTATGTTTTACAAACTCTATACCCCCATTGTATGAAACCATTCCATAGCTTCCTATTTTTCTTAGAATAAAGATCAACATATTTAGTGTGGCCTCCAAGTCTCTACATAACTGACCTAACTCCTCAGCCTCATTTTTAATGTTCTTTTGGCTTCTGGCCTTTACCCACTGCTCTGCTCTCTCAGGTTTTTATCACCAGGTGATCTCCCTTCACAAAACATTTGCTTCTGACGTTCACTCTGTGGGAAAATCTTTTCTCCATTTTATCTAGTTATTTATCTTCATTATTCATATTTCAGATCAAATATTATTAGTGAGGGAAGGCTTCCTTGATACATGAAATGAAGCTAGGGTCCTATGTGTTCTCATTAAGTGTTGACACTTTCTTTCATAGCAGTTACCATAGTTAGAAATTCTTGTTTTGGGTGATAATTTGAATAATATGTTTCCCCAAGTAGTCTCTAAGATCCCTGAAGGCAAAGGAGCGTTATTTGTGTTTGCTCAACATTCTAATCTCATTATTGTGTTTTCATATAATGGATGCCCAACTGGGATCCCTGAGTGGCTCAGTGGTTTAGTGCCTGCCTTGGGCCCAGGGCATGATCCCGTGGAGTCCTGGGATCGAGTCCCACATAAGGCTCCCTGCATGGAGCCTGCTTCTCCCTCTCTCTGTATCTCTGCCTCTTTTTCTCTCTGTGTCTCTCATGAATAAATAAATGAAATCTAATAAATAAATAAACCTTTCAAAAATGGATACTCAATGAACATATATAGATATGTATACAGATATATGAGATATAATTTATACATAATATATATTTACTATTAAAATTATTTATTTTATTTATCATTAAAATTGTATAATTTTAATTTTTCTTTTATAAAAATTATATTTATTATTAAAATTACTTAAATATATTATACATCGAATACATATATGTATGTGCATATGTATATAATATACATACTATGAGTTTATAGAAATATATGACCATTTATTTGTATTGTTAAATGCATATACATATCGACCTTCAAGCTCCCTATTTTCTTGAGCTTACTTTGCATATAAAGTGAAAATGAGAAAAAAATACATATAACATTAAAATCTGTAGATCATTGACATGAAGAACACCTTATCATGTGAGGGAATGAGCAAAGAGGTAATACTTCTGAGCAGATGGCATTTGAGCATAGATCTAAATAAAGTGGCAGAGTCTGCCTTATAGAGACTCCACTCATAGCTACCTCTGCATTCTGTAATGTTCTTTCTCACCTTAACTTCCAGGTGCTGTAACTAGCATGATAGGCTGAAAGCACTCAAGAAGGCAAATTCATCTGAAGGTAGGTATGACTTTGTTGTTGGGATTTTCAAAATGACTAAAACCAGTCTCTTCACTGTATCTACTTTTGTCCAAAGATAAACCTTATTATAAAAATGAAATTACCAGTATACCTGGTTGGCTCAGTCGGTTAAATAACTGCTTTCAGTTCAGGTCCTGATCTCAGGGTCCTGGGATTGAGCCCCACATCAGGCTCCCTGTTCAGCCTGCTTCTCCCTCTCCTCCTCACTCATGCTCTCTCTCTCTCTCTCTCTCTCTCTCTCAAATAAATAAATAGAACCATTTTTTTTAAAAAAGTGAAATTACTAAGAATGGAATAAATAAAAGAAGGGGTTGAAAGAATTTGTATGGCATCAGGCTTTCCAGTTAAGAACAAAACAAATATGTGATTAGAGTAACTACGTGCTATATCTCTAAGAGTTGTGGTTATTTAAATTGATTACTGAAGGGTTGAGCACTGCACATTATTCATGAAAGCTCAGTGGAGCTATGTTGGGTGCTTAATACATATTCAACTACCCATTGAATGGATTAACATTTTTAAAATAATAAGTGCTGCATGCTGAAAAGTTGGTATGTATATACATACAAATATACACACATACAAAGGGATATGACTGTGTGTATATGTATACATGTGTGTGTCTGTATGTGTGTCTAATCCAGTGGAGAAAGCATCCCTTTATAACAAAAAGGAATATTCAAATATAGGTTGGAGATTCTCCTTCAGTATAAGTGGTTACAATCGTTCTCCAGAGTAAAACACATTTAAGGTAAAATATCTTATAATTGTAAATATTTGAAAGCCTCATAATTTGACTATGATAATGTATTAACTTGCAATGTCCAATAAGATAGCTACTATTCACATGTAACTCTATAGCACTTGAAATGCAAGAAGTGTGCCGCCTGAAAAGTTGCTTTCTCACTTTATTTTTATTCTAATTATGTTAAATTAGCATTTAAAAGTGAAGCAGGATGATTTCTTTTTCCACTTAAAACTCATTGGAACATTGAACATTACTGTATTGGTCTATCAGGACTGCATTTCACTTATCTAAAGCAACACATAAGATATATTCCTTCATTTGGGTGTGCATGTTAAGTATGTATGTCATTTCAAATATTGCACAAAACACATCACTGGTCTCGGTGGTGTCAACAGATTGATTCAGTTCAAATTGCTTTTTCTATGTATTGATCTACTGTGATGTAATATGTTTACCTGAATGCTTTATGCAGACAACAGGAGTTAAAATGATGCCAGTGCAATTGTTACCAGTAATTAAATTGGAAAACTTATTATAAATACAATTTCCATGGTATAAAATAAGTACAAACAAATTTTTACACAAAAATCAAAAGCAAACTAATGATGGAGAGTTGGATGTAAATGTAGCAGAGTAGCTATAATACACCAAGGATGGTGAAAGGGGGGAAAGAAAAGAAGGGAGAAGAAAGTAATTTCACAAAACAAAAGTGATTTAGTGTGGTAGAGTGAAAATTCCATTTGTTTATTGTATAAAATATTTTTTTAATATTTTATTTATTTATTCATGAGAGACATAGAGAGAGGCAGAGACACAGGCAGAGGGAGAAGCAGGCTCCACACAGGGAGCCTGATGTGGGACTCGATCCCAGGACCCCAGGATCATGCTCTGAGCTGAAGGCAGATGCTCAACCACTGACCCACCCAGGTTCCCCTAAATATTTTTTGAAATAATAAATATTACAAGATGTTTCTTTTCAGTGTTAAAAAAAATAGAATAGAAAAGAAAAAGAAAAGAATTGACAGGATCTTCTCGTTTCCTGTACTTCATGTTACGGAGCTTAAAAATTGCCACTCTGTCCTGAAAACAAATAAATGGCTGAAAGGGCTAAAAATTCAAGAGCTGTTCTTAGGTCCATGAGAGAAATAAGGACAGAGGGCAAATCACTGTTCCCTATAGTGGAGAGATGAGCAGGGGAGTACAGGGAATCATGGCTTACCCCAGCAGAGACGCAATAGCAGAAACCTCGCTAGGAATCAGTGCTGGGGTAGAAAAATTTGAACTGTAGTTGATGAATTGCTGGAGGCTCAGTACAGACAGTCTGAGAGTTAAATATTCCTGGGGTACCTGGTCATAGGGGAACTCCCATATTTTTGTGAGTTCTATCTGGTTTTATAAACCAGGTTCTCACAAATAAGCATCAGTGAAAAAAATTCCTCAGGCTTCCAGCAGGATAAGCAAAAAAGAAATTTTTAAATATGCCAGAACACTCTGTTCTTCTTAACAAAGGCTGCACTCAGGAGCCAGTTAACCAGAGCCTAGCATGTTGGGTTCTATTAGAGCCTAACTGTGTGGACAAAGATAAATAGCCAACTCCACTCACCTCTAGCCTCCCACATAGAAGGGAAATACCTAACTCCAGCCCACTCCAGCCCATGCTATCCATCCTGACACACTTGTGGAAGAAAAACAAAAACCAAACCAAACCAAAACAAAACAAAACAAAACAAAAAAAACAAGCAATGCTTGAAAACTTGGTAGTCGAGTCAGTGGCACAAAAAATAACTAAGACCTAAGCATTAAGACTACAGAATGCTTCCTCTTCCCCCACAACTGACTACTACAGTATTAAAGGCATATTAATGTCAGTTCCTTTTATCTCATATACAGATATGAAGAAATAGTTACAAGGCATACCAAAAGGTAAAAAAATACAATTTGAAAGGACAGGGCAAGCATGCAAAAGATGTTGAAATTATCAAAACAGGGATTTAAAACAACTATGATTAATATGCTAAGGGCTCTAATGGATAAAGTAGACAGTATAAGAACGGATTGAACAATGTAAGTAGAGTTGGAAATCTTAAGAAAGAAGCAAAAATAAATACTAGGGGGGTAAAAATGCAATAAAAACAAATAAGGCGTTTGATAGGCTTATTAGTAGACTGGAAGTGGCAGAAGAATGAATCTCCGAGCTTCAGAAAAACCACAACAGAAATTCCCAAAGTTGAAAAGCACAGAAAATAAAAATTGAAAAAAAAATGCAACAGAGAATTCAAAGACTGTGAAAAACTACAAAAGGTATAGCATTAAAAAAAAAAAAAAAAGTATAGCATACATACTATGGCAATACAGAAGGAGAAGAAAAAGAGAAAGGGACAGTAAAAATATTTGGAACAAAAATGACAGAGAATTTCTCCCAAATTAATGTCAGACACTGAACCACAGATCCAGAAATTTCAGAGAAAACCCAGCATGATAAATGCCAAAAAAAACTATGCCTAGGCATATCATTTTCAAAATCCAGAAAATGAACGATAAATAAAAAATCCTAAAGAAAGCAAGAGAGAGGGGAAAAAAACTTATCTACAGTTGAACAAAAATAAGAATTGCATATAACTTCTCACACACCATGCAAAAAAGAGGAATGTGGAGTGAGATATTCAAAGTGTTGACAGAAAATAAATGATGAGCCTAAAATTCTGTACTCTGAAAAATTATACTTCAGAAGTGTAGGAAAAAAAGTACTTTCTCAGACAAATAAAAATTGAAGAATTTGTTGTGAGTAGATCAGCCTTGGGATGCCAGGGTGACTCAGTGGTTGTGTCTCCTTTGGCTCAGGGCCTGATCCCACGGTCATGGGATCGAGTCCCACAGCAGGCTCCCCTTCAGGAGCCTGCTTCTCTCTCTGCCTGTGTCTCTGCCTCTCTCTCTGTGTCTCTCATGAATAAATAAATAAAACTTTAAGAAAAAAAAAAAAAAAAAGATCTACCTTGCAAGAAATACTAAAGAATTTCTTAAGGGAGAAGAAAACTCATATATGTCAGAAGTTTCTATCTACATAAAGACACTCAAAGAAGAAATAAGTGAAGGTAAAATAAAAACTTTATTTTTATCATCATCAATTGTTCCAGCACATAAAAGTTTGTTCAAAATACTAAGAGATACAATGTATTTGATTATATATATATTTTTAAAGATGCATGTATATTACTCATACCACCCATGAAGCACTTAAATTAGTAAAAAATATATAATGCAAACTCTTCAGCACCCATTTAAAAAATAAAAGATAAATATCACTGATACACTAAGGAAAGATAAAAAATGAAATAGAAAATGCTCAACTAAAACCACACAAAGCAGAAAAAAAGTTGAATACATAGAGAATAACAAAGAAAAAGGGCAACAAAAAGAATCAGTAACAAATATAGTAGTGATCAACCCAACTATACTGAGTACTTTGAATGTCAATAAAATAAAACACATGTTAAAAAATGGAGATTGTCAAATTGGGTCAAAAAAGAAGCCCCAATTATATATTGTCTACAAGACATATAAATATAAAGACACACATAAATTGAAAGTAAATGAATGGGCTAAGAATATACTATGTTAACATAAATCAAAAGAAATTAGTCTTAGCAGACTTAGAGCAAGGAAAATTAATAGGGTTAAAAAGGGTATTACATCATGACAAAGGGATCAATTTTCTAATAAAACATAAGAATCCTTCATATTTAAATTGCTAAAAATAGAATGTCACATTTCATGAAGGAAAAACTGACAAAATGGCAAACAGAAAGAGATTAGCCCATCATTATATTTGGAGACTTCAACACTGCTTTATCAGAAATGGACAGATAAGCAGGCAAAAAAGTCAGTAAGATAGAGTTGAACTCAGTAACACTATTAATCAGATATATAATAGACATCTATAGACTGCTTTACCCAACAACAGAATATACATTCTTATAAAACTATATTAAACACCCACCAAGATAGAATATAATCTGGGCTATAAATCACACCTTAGCAAACGTTTAAAAATAGAAGTCCTATGATAACTGCTCTTAGACCCCAATGGAAATAAACCAGAAGTTGATAACAAAGAGATAGTTGAAACGTACTAAAATACATAGAGATTAAACAATCCACTTCTAAATAACACATGGTTCAAAGAAGAAATCTCAAGATATTAAAAAAAATCGGACCAAATGAAAATAAAAACACCAAAATTTGTGCGAGGCAGCAAAAGCATTGGTTATAGGAAATTTATAGCACTGAATACATACAGTAGAATATAAGAAAGATCTAAACACAATTATCTAAGTTTCCACCTTAGAGATCTAGAAAAAGAAGAAAAAAATAAGCACAAGAAAAGAAATTATAATAATTAGATCAGGCATTAACGAAATGGAAAATAGGAAATCAATAATCAACAAGAGTAAAAGCTGGTGCTAAAAAGATCAATACAATTAATTAGTCTTTAACTAGGCTAAGAAAAAAGAGAGAAGACACAGATTACTACTATCAGAAATGAGAAGTCAGCGCTACAGATCCCATAGAAATGAAAAGGATAACAAAGGAATACCATGAACAACTCTATGCCCTCAAATTTGATAACCTAGGTGATGAAATGGACCGATTTCTTAAAAGATGCAATTTTCCAAAAGTCACACAATAAGAAACAGATGATCTGGATAGGCCTACAACTATTAAAGAAATTAAATCAATTATGAATAATCTTCCAAAACAGAAACACCAGTCTCTGATGCATTCGCTGGCGAATTCCAACAAAATTTTAAGGAAGAAATTTTACCAATTCTCAATAATTTCTTTGAGAGGACAGAATCATAGAAGCATGATACATTTTATGAGGCCAAGATTATCCTAATACCAAAACCAGAAAACACTACAAGAAAATTATAGATAAATATTACTCATTGAACATAAATACAAAAGCCTCAACAAAATATTAGCAAATTAACTCTAACAATGTATAAAAATAATTATATACCATGATCAAGTGGAATTTATCCCAGGTATGAAAGGCTGGGTCAACATTTAGAAATCAATTAATGTAATCATTACATCAAAAGGATAAAGAAGAAAAATCACATGATCTTATCAATAGAAGTAGAAAAGTTTTGACAACATCCAACATCTACACACAATAAAAACTTTCACTGTAATAGAAATAGAGAAAAATAAAGGAAATAGAGGGAGCTTTCTCCACTTAATAAATAATATCTACAAATACATCTAAAAGTAACATTACACTTAAAGGTGATAAACTAGAAGCTTTCCCATGAAGATCAGATACAAGGTAAGAAGGTCCTCTCTAGTCAATGCTTTTCAATATTATATCTGAAATCCTGGCCAATGCAATAAGAAAAGGAAATAATATGCATACAGATTGGACAGAAAACACATAATAATTTATGTGGAAAATAAAAAGAATTGACAAACACACTCCTGGAACTAACAATTATATCAAGGTTAGTATTACACATGTCAATAATTTTCCTGTACATCAGCCATGGACAAGTAAAATTTGAAATTATAAAGAAAACACTATTGATATAAACACTCAAAATAAGACATACTGAGGTATAAATCTAACAATATATGTACAACTCTACATGAGGAAAACTAAGAATCTAATGAGCAAAATAAAATTAAAATCTTAGCTTTTTAAAAAAAGTTCCTATGCAAATGAATTGTACTTCTGCTGTATCTGGAAAAGATAGCCAAGAATTATTCTAATTTAAATTAGAAACCTGAAGTTCCCTTTATTGTTTCATTCAACTGCATGATACTTGTTGAAAATATATGTGCCCAGTTTCCTGAAAGAGACTTTGAGAAGCTTTGCAGATATAGTTGTTCAAAACTATTTCAGGATATATATCCAAAGAAAACAAAGAATTTAATGGCCTCATGTTCTTTACCAATGCTCATTGGTTCAAATGCTAAAGAGTTTCACAATGATTTACTAGGCTGTTAATTCAAATTCAATATTTCCTTGAAATAAAAGAATGTTTGCTAAATACCCGATAATCAAATATAAAAATGGCAGTGTGGATTATGCATATGTCATAAATATTTAACTAAATATGGAAGAACTGAATTTGAAGCTCCAAGAGGAAAAAAAAAAAGTAATTTGTGACAGTTGGACAGAAAAGGGAATCTATGTGGAAATTGTAACTGTTCACAAAACATCATTCATTATGATTTACGACATTTTCTAAAAGAGATCAATATGGAGACAATTTTAATTATAAACTATAGCACTATGCAAACTGGCCACAAAACACACACACATGCAAAAAAAAAACCCTTTTTGATATTGATAAATTTAGTATTGTTTTCATTTTGTACAACATGTTGAATTTGATGTTTAAAATAGTTGACTCAACTGCTAAGTCAATTTAATTAACTTGGACAGCTATAGTCTTAAAATTAATATACTTTTGCTTTGAAGTCAAATTGATCCTTCTAAAAATGTAAACAAGTTTTGTCAATGTTTATGTGAGTATTAAAATAAAATTAATTCCGATATTCAGATATTGGAAAACTATTAAGTATGATTGGAACACTGGATTGTATGAATTTACTTTGTCAACTGCAAATCTTATGAAATCTAAATATATATGAAGTATTTTCGAAGAAAATTTAACATCTTGAGAGTTGCACAAGTTTAAAATACATACTGCAAAAAAAATAAAATTAAAAAATAAAACAAAATACATACTGCATACTCAAGAATATAAACAAAAATAAAGTATTCCATTAATACTTTCACACATTGAATGCATATTAAAATGATAATTATTAGATATATTAAGCTAAATGCAATATTTTCTTATAATTCACTGCATTATATTTGTTTCTACTTCTTTAATGTGACTACTAAAATTTTTAAATTACATATTTATCTTGCATTATTATTTTTATTGCTTGGCCCTCAAGTAGACACTATCAAAACATCCGACTGAAATAAGGCAATTCATTCCTAAATGATTATTTGGCAAATTATACATTAAAATAAATTGTTCATTTATAAATATAAGGGTTTTTTTTAAGATGTTATTTATTCATGAGAGACACAGAGAGAGACACAGAGGCACAGGCAGAGGGAGAAGCAGGCTCCATGCAGGGAACCTGATGTGGGACTCAATCCCGGGACCCTGGGATCAGGCCTTGAGTTGAAGGTAGACGCTCAACTGCTGAGCCACCCAGGTGTCCCATCCATTTCTTTTTTTTAAGAATGGCAAATTATACATTTAAATAAATTGTTCATTTATAAATATTATTTTCTTTTTTTAAGATTTATTTATTCATGAGAGACACAGAGAGAGAAGCAGAGACACAGGCAGAGGGAGAAGCAGGCTTGCTACCAGGAGCTTGATGCAGGACTCTATTCCAGGACCCCCGGACCACGCCCTGAGTTGAAGGCAGATGTTCAACCACTAAGCCACTCAGGCGTCCCTATAAATATTAGTTTCAACTGCAATTGAATTTATCTGTATTTGCACTAATATTACTAGATTGCAAATTATATTTTATTTTATTATTTTTCCTTTTTCAAATATTGATTCTGATTATTTAACCCTTTGTGTCATCTGTTACAGCTGAGAAAAAAAGACATTAAAAGATATGAAGGAGATGCAGTGGAAGCTGAATTTGTGTGTGTGTTATATATATAAATATATATATATATATTTATATATATATATATAAATTGGCAAGGAGTGGCACAAGTGACACACATCTTGTTCATGTCTTCAATGACACAGCAAGATGGAGCCATTCAGTGTATCTTTAAAGTAAATAACCAAAGTGAATAGGATATGGGATTATTTCATTGTGTGATACTGGACTTCAGAAATGCCTAGATCTTCCCTTCCCTTCCTGGGTTGAATTTGTGAATCAGTTGTTTTCACAAGAATAGGAGATTTGCTTTTCATCATCACCATCATTTAATTCTTATTAAAGAATTATCAAGTAATTTTTATGTGTTGGGCAAAATGAAAGTACTTTAGAGGAATTTTCTCATTGAATTTTTACAACAATCCTAGGAAATAAGCTCTTCTATTAGTCTCATCATAGAGATAAGAAAACAGGCTGTTAAGTCATTTTTATAAAAACCAAGCAGCTGAGAATATCAGTGGTGGTGTATGTGGACTTACTGAGGGAATAAAAGTGCCACCGATGGTACTATCTACAATTTTCAGGCCACACTCTGGGCACTAATATTTGCTATTTCAGATAACCATGCTAAATGTTCTTTTACCTGACACCTAGCAAAAGATATTGAAAATGAATATTTGTTAAAGAAAAGAATTATCCAATTGTGGCTTTAATCTTAAAAGGAATAACAAGGGAAATGCCTTCAAGAAAAGTGGAGCTCAATTCCGCCACTTTGCTGTTCACCAAATCCAAGGAAGATGTAGACCATTTTGTTGTGTTGCTCTGCTGAGCTCCCTGCCTCAACTGGAATGTTCCTTCATTGCCAGCTACCATCAGTGGAGCAGAGCCAGCGCTTACGTCAGCACACCCGTGCGGTTCTTGACCCAATATGACAGGTCCATTAACAATCTAGGACCATTTAGAAGACAGGAAAGCATAATGTGTAAGTAGTAGGAGCCGTTAGAAAGTCAACCTGTAGCTTGCAAGGCAAGAGACCACTGCATGGTTTCAGGACACTCATTTTTTCTTCTTAGAACCTTGACAGATGAAAAAAGATATGACAGGGCAAGGGTCAATAGCCCAGTGCACTGCAGAATCAGAATTGCGGAGGTATCCTAGCAACACAAAAGGATTTCTCTTCTTTTTGGGTGAGAGAGTGTTAAAGGCTAAAGCCCGGCATACATGCTGCTTGCCCCTGGCCCACGTGCCCTGTATCTACAACTATGAGAACTGGCCATCCTGAGCGTAAAATCCCACTGCCTCTTCCCTTCCCCGAGGAATTCAACAGGTGAAAGGCTTATTCCAATAACTCTCACCCTCTGTGAAGGAGTGTGCATACGTGTGTGCTTTAAGCCCGTATCATGATGTTTTGGGATTGCTGGATTTGCTGTTTCGTCCGCCTGAATTCCATTCTCCCTGTGCTCTTTATGGATCGCAGATTAGGTGTCACAGTAAAGGGAACCCTGAGCTCCATAACACAAAAGGTCTTCTTTGTCTTGCTTCCTGATCAGTTGCCCTGTGGCTCGCCCAGCCCAGTGCCTGCTATGTTGTAAGCCCTCAATTATTCAAAAATAGATTAATGACTGTGTGAAGAAGGTCCTTCATCTGCATGGTATTTTTTTCAAACTTCAAAGCTCTTTTAACATATGCAACATTATCAAAAAAAGCTTTAAGAGATTGATACTTTATTATCCTTAATTTCATTTGAGGAAATGAAGGCTCAATTTAGATGACAATGAGTCCAAAGTGATTCAGCAGGCAGGTGGGAGCACAAAACATCTGATTCCAAGCCCTGTGTTCTTTTTATTACACCAAGGCAGTAGAAATTATGATTTTTTGGGGGGTCTACTCTGGATATGGATTGATAAGAACTGGACATTGTATGACCCATACCCATGATATATATGGTCCTTGCTCTCCATTTGGATACTCTCATTTCCCCTTAAGCCCTGAGATCCTAAAATACTTGTAGTTCCAGAAATGTACCTTATTATCTTTCATGCTTTCATAATTTTACATATGTTAGGTCCTTTCTCCAGAATGTCCTTCCTCCCTTTGCCTATCATTTAGTACCATCTCAAGATATCTTTCTCTAGACGATAGGCTTTAAGAGTTCTTCAGGAAGAATTAATAACTATCTTTCTCCATTTATCTCTGTCTGCTGTGCCAGATACCTATTTCTAGGTAAAAAATCTGGGATTTTTTGTTAAGATTTTATTTATTTATTCATGAGAGACACACAGAGACAGGCAGAGGGAGAAGCAGGCTCCATGCAGGGAGCCCGACGTGGGACTCGATCCCTGGACCCCGGGATCAGGCCCTGAGCCAAAAGCAGATACTCAACCACTGAGCCACCCAGGTGTCCCCTACACTATAGGATTTTAATGTTGTATTTTGTCTATCTACCTACCTTATCTCTTCACTAAATAGAAGGTATGTTTTAGGTACCTGTGAATACATAGTACCTAGCATTTCATGTTAAAAGTTTGGCTTTGGAAGCAGGGCAAAAGCCCAAAATGTGAATATGATTTGCAGAAGTTCTTTTATTTAAGTATCTTTTTATTTAAGTATAAGTATTTAATTTAATGAAAAATTCTCAGCATTTGAAGGAAGAAATCTAAGACCTCCTCATCGAGGAACAAAAAAAAAAAAAAAAAAACACAAAAACAAACAAAACAAAACAAAAACAACCAAAAAAAGGAGGGGAGAATGGTGCTTTAAAATAGAGACCCTATATAGGGTTTATATTATTATATAAAGTAATATATAGGGTCTAAGGTAGTAATTAACCTCTTCATATATGTGCCCAACAGCATCTTCTGTAAAGGGTCAGGCAATTTGCAATAAAGATGAAGTTTAAGACATAAAAGGAAGAAAGATTGATCTCAGAAACCTCAGTTTCACAAACACCTTTAGGCATTTCCAATCATCATAGGTCATTAACATATACATTTTCAATTTTTATTTCTTTTTTCTAAAAGTGGAAATGCTTCCAAAAAGCAGTCTTAAAAAATAGAAGAACATGCACCCATCTCTTATTTTAAGCAGGGTTATAGTAAGAGCTTTATTCATTACGGTTATTGCTTGAAAATACATCCTAGAAATGTATAACAAAACTAGAGAAAGAGGGTGTAAGAGACTCAATGGCAGGGAAGATACTTTGAGTTCATCTGAATTCGTATCACAGAAAGAAAAAAGAGACAGACATAAAATCATAGTTGGTTGAATGATGTATCAAGCAACCCCGGGTCAAAACACTAAACAATACTTACAACTCATACAAACAACCTGATTCTGTAAATTTCTTTCTAAATTGAAGAGCAGATTCCTGCAGGCTTTGAAAGAGAATTCTTTTCTAAATTACTGGGTAATTTTCTCCACTCCAATTGAGCTATATAATCAGACGTGGTCAAAACATTGTACTAGGAAGCATAACAGAAAATGAATTCAAAACCACGACTTCATGGACCCACAGCTGCAGAAAGGGTCAGAAATTAAAATGGTAAATGCACGAACTGGACTTTAACTGGTTTTTAGCTGAAAAAAAATTCATTGTTGTACAGTATTCATGGAGCTTTCAAATTATTGTAACTGAAAAAAGCATTTTAAATGATGTATTTTACTATATTAGACCCTTAGAAATCTGGACGCATAGCGAGATGTGCTCCACATGCTCTTATTTCTCACCCCTAATGCTAATTAGAACGAAACAAGACCCATGAAACTGAGCAAATTAGTATAGCCAAAGTGTCCTTCATAGTAAAAAATTAAAGCTTGCTTCCTACCCATGCTTAAGACAGAACCAACACTTCTCTCCAGATATATTTTGCTTGATGTCTGCTGTCTTAAAAAATTAAAGTACACAACCCCCACCTCCAGCCAAAAAATGAGGCAACCGATTTTTATAACAAGCATGTGTTTATTTCAATGCAAATCAAGTGTATAAACAATTTTTGTTTTTGTTAAAAAAAAATTTATTCTTGTTCCGAAATCTGCTATGAAACTGGTTAGCTCTACTATTTTAGCCACCAGAGAAGGGAGACAATTCCAACGTAAGCCTCTGTACAATGTCTTGGCCTCATACTCACATATTCTTGGCCTTGGATAAGCATAGAATATAGCCAGATCAATGGCTAAGTAAGTAAAAACAAAAATAAAAAACAAAACCTCTTAACGAAAGAAAGACTTCTCCTTCATTCCCTTTCGGAGCAGGGTCAAGTACTTAGTATCCAGGGTACTGAGCTGTTGGTAAGGCCTCAGGGTATTAGAATACAATTGGTAAATGAAATTATAAGGACAGATTTTATCCATTCATTCATTAACTATTTTTTGAGTGCCGACTCTGTGTGAGGCAATATTCTAAGCCCGATTAGTACAAAGGTGAACCAAATAAAGAAGTCCTCTGGAAACTTGCATCTACTGTCTGGAAAATAAACAGCGAAGAGTTAAGAGTCTATGTCAGAAGATTTTCTTTCCGTTCTTTTAAACTTAGGTTTCATTCATTTATTCATTCATTCATTCATTCATTCAGGTAATCTCTACACTCAATGTGAGGATTGAACCCACGATCCCAAAATCAAGAATTACATGCTCTTCCAACTGAGCCGGCCAGGTGCCCTGGGTTTTCTATTTATAAATTTTTCTCCGTAACACTTATTCAAAATTGGTGACTAGTTGGAGCCGACTTCCCAGGAAGGTGGGCTTTGACCTAACAACCGAAAGATGAGATAAGAGCTGACGATATCAAGAGTAGAAAATGGAGGTAGAGAGGCTGAGGGTGAACTACTCCCGAGAGTTCAATATTAAAGCAGACATTTATTTATTAGGAAATTCTTATATGTCAAATGACAAAACATTCACGTATTTCACAAACATATGTGCATTGAATTTGCTTCAATTCCTTTATTATGCGTACTGTCTTACCTCTAGAACCATGCAGGTGGTATTTTGTTGGCTTTCTCTTGCTCACACATTTTCTTACCTGCTCACTCCTTTATTTTTGGCTAATACCTACCTCTTTTTTTTAGGCATAAATTCAGACATCATGCACTCTGGAAGATTTCTATGACTCTTGAGTATAAGGATATACGAGTCTTCTTTTTCTTCTATTGACCTCATTCCCATATTTAAGCTATAGATAAATATGTGTCAGCACTCCAAATATGTAAGGAAGAAATATTCGTATTCCCACATTCACTGCAGCACTATTCACAATTGCCAACATGTGTAAACAACCTACATGTCTATCAACAAATGAACGGATAAAGAAAATATAATATAAATATGCAATGGAATATTATTCAGCCTTGTAGGAAGAAGGAGATTCCACAATATGAGACAGCAGGGATAGGTGTTGAAGACATCAAGCTAAGTGAAATAAGCAAGTCACAGAAAGACAAATGCTGCACGATCCCACTTATATGATATATCCAAAATAACCATAATCGTGGAATCAAAGTGGGGAATGCTGGTTGGCAGAGTCTGAAGGTAAGCAGAATGTGGAGTTACTAATCAATGAGCATAAGGTCTCAGTTAACCAAGATGAGTAAGTTCTGGAGCTCTACTTTACAACATTATATCTATGGTTAATAATAGTGTATTGTACACTTAACATTTTTGTTTTACAGATCTCATGCTGTGTTCTTGATGATGATGATGATGATGAAAGCATAATTAGTAGATAATTAGTTCCAGGAAAAGAAGAAAACCTACCAGGAGCATAAAGAAATCACATGTGTTTACACAAAAATTACCTTGTAGAAAATGGTTCACAATGCAATACAGAATAAGACATTCATTGAGAAGTCTGAGGGGGAAAAAAAAACATGATAGCAGATTCTTGTTCTCTGTTTCTTGGCATTTGACAACACTGGGCAACCCTATTGTTGATTAGAATGTGATGAGCAGTAAGAGAAAAAGAGTAATTGCGGAAGATTATACGGTGACTTAGGCATTGTAGCGATGGTATGTTTAGAGGAAGAATTCTAGTAAAGGGCCTATAGGAAAGCAAGGGGCTTCCTGATCCTCTGTCTGCGATGGAATTGCTTTGCTGAACGGGTTCTCTGCCCTTTGACATGGTAAGCCAGGTATTAGAATTGGGCAAAAAACAAAAACAAAAGAGTCTTGATGGAAAATTGTGAAATGTTTCACTTCGGTCACCATACCCATCAATCCAGAATAACCCTGTTTCTGAGATCTTTACCTAGAAAACCTTACTTGGTGTTCATAACATACATTAAATATAATTATCGTTCCCAAATACAGATGAGGGACGTAAAGCAGAGAGGGGTTGAAAATTTGCCTGAAGTCATAAAATCAGTCATAAAGCTAGGATAAAAACATAAGCAGACTGGCACTGAGTTGAAGTTCTTAAAGATACCCCAAAGCTGGAATTAAGGAATAAATTAATTACTGAATATTTAGGAATGATAAAACCCACATCTGTGAGGCAACTAAAGTATGTGGATTAAGTTACTATGAAAGAGACACGGTATAGGCAAATGGTTCCCAACTGGGGGCAATTTTGTCAGTTTTCCCAGGCAACATTTCCCAAGGTCTAGCTACATCTTGGGTTTCTGTATCCCTGGGTCAGGGGCGTGTCTCTGAGGTCAAGGAAGGTACAAAACACCCTACAGTGCCCAGGACAGTGTCTCAAAACACGTCCTTGTTGGACATAACTTGTTGTCAATCTTATATGTATCAAATCAATTTTTCTGAATCTCAGATTTCTCGTTTGTTAAGAGAGGAGAGTCATATCGACCTGGGAGTCACGACAATCAAACGTAAGACGGATGGCAACACGCATCACAGTGTCTGATATGTAGTGAAGAGCTTTAACACTTTAGACTTAAGCAGGCAAAGTACATGTTTGCTGTGTTTTATCTTAAATATTGTTTTAGAAAAATCACTCTGAAACAAATGAGGGGAGTGAATAGATGGGCTGGTGCATTTCACAGGGAGAAATGAATTAAGAAGGTGACATAATAACCTCGGTGAGAAATAAAGCACATTTGAGCCCGGGGAGGTGCGAGAGGGTTTTCAAACCTGTCTGGCACAACCGACTCATTGCATTGATTAGGACGTGACATAATTTTTTTTTTCATTTGTTTGGTTTTTGTTGTTGAGCGATTTTTAGTTTTCTACTTTTGCCAATTTATTCATCCCTGACGACGAACCTGAGGATAACATGAATCTAATCTTTTCTTGCAAACAATAATGCCTCATTTCTTATATCTAAAAACAGTTTAATCTATGAGATGAATTCTACGTTCACAAATCACACTGTCTTCAGGTAAGCTGTGTGTGCACACATACACGTGAGCACACACACATAAACAACAGATCCAATCTGGAGCTGCGAATTATTATTTGAAAGGTGTAGGTTTCATATGAGAAATTTCATGATCTGAAATTGCCTTGTCGTTGAGGATAATAAGAATTAAATTCAGCTACTGAAAGGAGCAAAGACAAATATTGAAAGATGGGAGACTTTTCTAATCCACTGCGGAACTGCAGAGTCTTCTGTGAGATTAGACTGAGGTACCATTTGCAGAACTCTCTAACTGTTTTCAGTTTATTAAAAGATTAAGAGTAAATCTATTTGGGTAATATGTGGTTTGCAAGACAAGAAATTTCTCCAAAATCAATGCTTTTGCTTTTCTATTTCCTCTCAACTCACCAAGAGGTAATCAACGTGGGAGTAGCTCTGATCACACCAAGAGAACATTCTGATCTTCATTAGCGCAGGGTCGATGCAAGAAATTTTATTTCACATCAAAATCTAGAGACAGTTTCCCTAGAATTAAAACCCTCTTCTGTTTCAATACATCAAGCCTCAGGATTTCACAATCCCCATAATTAATACACTACCGTGCACACAACTTTTAAAATAGGACTCTGGAAGTTGAAAATAGAGGTTGCATGTTTGAAAATCAATAAACTGAGGTGTTTTTCTTCCTTTCGCTTTTCATTTTTTTCACTTCCTTTTGTGGGATTAGAGAAGGGTGAGATGGGAGATGATGGTAAGGAAATGTCAGGAAAAAAAAAAAAGTTTACTTTCCCCTTAGCCTTTAACTAAGTTTTAATGTTACCATCTTTGTATGCAATATTCTATGCATGGAATTAAATGCTAATTGTTTCCAAGTGATTTTGTTTGGGTTATTAGAGCATTGGTGAGTCTGTTCTTTTGTTTACTTAGTGAATAGAATGTTACTTGAGCATATATGTGCTTGTCACTATGCTGGGGATAAAATATCAAACCAACGCAGGGTCCATTTCTTCCAGGAGCTCATGGTCTTCAAGGAAGCAGGCTTGCGATACAAAAACACAAGAAAAATGGTGTGAGGGGTGCCACGACTAACATAAATGCATGGGGCGATAACGGTGATGAGGAAGGATTCAGCTTGTCTCTTTGAGAGTGTCATTGAAAAAAAAAAATTAGGGAAACAATGACCAGTTGGAGTTGGGTGTGCTTAAAAAACAAGAGCAGTCCAGAACAAAACATCACAAAACAAACCAAGAACAGTCCAGGGATTGGGTAACTTTTATTTTGTATACAGAAGGTGGGAGAATTAAAGAGGAGCTAGCATTTTTATTATGTTCCTCGAGTTTAAAGAGTTTCATTTCAAGAAACAAGTTGGTTGATCAAAAAACAAGTCCCACTGCTTACTTGTGTGGTTGCATGGGATTCTCGTTCTCTCTCAGTGAGTATTTCAGAGTGACCTTACCTCTCTCTGGTTCCATCATGGATATTGTTCATATGCCATCAAATTTCTTAATGTTCAGTAGGGAATACTGCTGACCTATCAACTCCTAGCTGTCCGCAACTAGCTGCTAATCAGGTCCATTTTTCAATGGATATTTTTATTTTTTTCAACATACTACATCTCCTCGAATTACTATTCTATATAAACGTATTTATATTGTGCCCATCTTATTTTTTTTTACCATATGCAATGCTGCAGCAAATATCCCATATATATACTCAGAGATACAATTTCTCAAAATTGGGGATATAAATATTAAGATTCTTAGAAACTGCCAAATTCCTATTCATCATGTCAGAACCAATATTCAATATTTAGACTCCTTCCAGCACTGTGAGGAAGCTCATTTCAATTTATATTTGTCCGAATAATTAATATTGTTAGTCTTTTTGGGTGCCAATCTAAGGGCATATGCAATTATATGTTACTATGTTATATGCATAAATAGCTGTACATAAACCTATGTGATGTGTGTATGTATGTAGGTGTCTGTATATTTCTGTGCACCCATAAATGCATGTCTGTGTGTGTATGGGTGCATATTCTGTATATTGAAAAGCTTAATTACCTTGGTCAAGGTTATACATCTGATAATGAATGAGAGAATTCGCTTTCCACAAACAAAATCACTGCTTTCATTGTCTTCCCCCTGATTAAGCACTTGTTCGTATGCTGATTTTCCCAGCATAATTTTTCTCTTCTGTTAATTACTTCTTTCTTTATCCAAATTTCCTTTGATTTATTTTTTTCTCCATTCTAATTCTTAAATAGTTCTTACGTTTTATGGAAGCAAATAGTTATTGGCTGCTAATATCTCCATTTAGTATGTTACCTATCATTGAAGCTAATTTATATTATTTTCTCATAGAGATTTTTTTTTTAGGATGACACACGAATAAACAAAGCACAAAGTCTAGAGAAAATAAAAGTCTAAATTTTAAAATCCTATGGATATTCTATTGAGTCCTAGAGTTTAATTTAGATTTCAATTTTGTACTTTCATAAAGCTTACCAGATAAAATTTACTCCATGACATTATGCTGAACTTTTGCCCATGATCGTCTACATATTTCTTTCAACACTTCCCACGGATTTATCTACTATACTGGAAATTATCTCTCTAGCTTTAAAAGGAATGTATTCTGCATCTTTACATGAAAAGAAACGTTACAGTTTTGTATTTTTCAGTATTTCACACCAGAATAGATGCTGAAAAAACATTTATAGAATACATGAGAATTGTTGAAATGTTAATGTCCTTTATTTGCAATTTTTTTGACTGCTATTTCCTTTTGAAAACATTTCACAGTGGACCCAAAGAATTCTTCTGTATACATATGTTTCCTTTAGAGGCTGCTGACCTTAGATTTCAGAGCCAAGCCATTCTGGTCTTAGAGGCTAACTCTTTCATTATCAGCTGTACAACCTTGACCAAGGTAATTAAGCTTTTCAATACTCAGTTTCCTCATCTATAAAAATTAGGGAGTTACGATGGCATATTCCCAGTAAACTCTGTTTACATGGCAGTGTAAGGAGGCCTTGAGTAAATCCTGTGTTTTTAGCAAACACATGCAACAGATATCTGTGACTTTTGTGATTGAGTAAGGCTAACCGTGTACATTTTCCTCAAAAACATTTTTTTTCTGGTTCTTAGTAGAAGAGACTGTAACTTAGGAAAACAGCAAAGGGGGGGAACCTTATATTGTATTTTAAAAACACTGCCTTTGGAATCGACTTTTAAATATGTTAACAAAATAATTACCTTCTTTGAGAAATGATATTTTATGAAAACACTAATCTATTTTCTGATTTATTTCTTAGTGTGATGACGCCCATTTCCCTTTATTCCTTGTCAATAAAATTTCAATATTATTCAGACATCCTGTACCTTCCCCTTCTCCCAGAGAAGGTGAATCAACTCATCTTATTTTAGAATTTATAATTTTCTAAACCAAAAGTAGAAAACCGTCTTCTCTTTGGTAGTAGGGCTGATTATATGGCCCATTGTTGGCCAATGAGAAACAAGGCTTTGTGTGGGCTTATAGTAAAAAATTTCATTTATTTCTTCTAGAGAGAGCTAACCAGAGAAGAAAGTCCAGATATTGAGAACAGAAAATCATGGGCTTTTGACAATCTGATGTAACTCACCTGTGAGCCAGGCGTATGTACTTTTGAGTCATTATTATGTGAGTCAATAACCATTTTAATGGTTTATAAAATATTCCAAAATCGTATTTAGAAGGAATATATTCTGTATCTTTACATGAAAAGTTACAGTTTGTTTTGTATTTTTCAGTATTTCACACTAGAATAGACAATCAGTACTTTCATTCATTCATCCTTCCAATAGAAAATGATTGACTCTCAGCTATATCCCAGGGGTTAGGGTCTAGCAATTCAGATGAGGACAAGAAATGCAAAGTCCTTGCCCTCATGGCCAGTGCAGAATTGAGTCTAATGTTACTTACAGTTGCTACTATTAAACCCAAGAAAAGATTAGTTCAAGAGCGGATATGAGGATGTACAGGAAGAGAATGTTTTCTATTCCAACTGTCTAGAAGACCATGGTTCAACCAATAACTACACTCAAAATTTCCTCAGAGAATAGAAAATCACAACAATTGTGATAGGGCAAGATGAGGCTCCAGATGTGACACGGAACTGTGTTATCACAAGGTGGACATTCTGTACTCATTTTATGATGGGTCAAATTTCTTTTTTTTTTTTTTTTTAAATTTCTTAAACCGTGTAAATGCATATTGTTTTCAGTTCACAAAAACCTGCAATAGTGATTGTCTAATTCTAATTATCCTTTATATTTATATTTTAGGACTTCTTTTTATTAGATCTAGAATTAACTAAATTAAATGTTTTTTTTTGTTGTTTAGTTGTTTTACTTGAAATATAAAAATGCGAATGAGAAAAAAATGTCTCTGGAAATGAGGAAATTTAATGCAATAGTATAGTATGGAGAAGGGAAAGGAAAGTAATTTTATTTGAGTGCTTATCATATGTCAGGCAATTAACTTATTATTTAACTCCTCAATATAGGGATGCCTGGGTGGCTCAGTGGTTGAGCACCTGCCTTCGGCTCAGGTCCCAGGATCCGGGATTGAGTCCTGCATCAGGCTCCCAGAGAGGGGCCTGCTTATCCTTCTGCCTATATCTCTGCCTCTCTCTCAGTCTGTGTCTCTCATGAATAAATAAATAAATCTTTAATAAATGAATAAATAAATAAATCTTTAAAAAATTCCTCAATATAACCATGTTTTTTTACCTCCATTTTAGATATGAGAAAACTGAGATATAAGAAAAAGAAATGATAGTTCTTCAGCCTAGGAACTTGAATTCACATATGTCAGTACTTAAAATCAAAGCTGCCTCCTCTCCCATCAGGCTGACTCAAAATTCTCTTCACTTAGAAGGTGGGATAATATTTCACGCGCTAGCTTGGGGCTTTTCTTTCTTTGCACTAGCTATGGGGGAACAAATTAGAGGAATGATTTCTTGTATAAGTGAAATCTCAATGGGAAGGTTGAAGACAAAATCACAAACTAAAATGCCTCCAAAGATCAGGAAGGCATGTGAAATGCATCAAACCAGTGAGACAGGGGTCTTGGCTAACTGGGGGATACATGTACCAGCCAATTATTACCATGGAGAAATGAGAGTTCACTGTTGCCAGGTGTTCACTTTTTTGAGAGAAGCCAGAAATTTAGGTTTTTATTGTGCTATCAGTGGACAAGGAATTCATGTTTACAAACTGTAAGGCAAAACCAAACCAAACAACCCCCCCTCAAATAAAACCAAAGCCAAAATCAAAACAAAAAAACCACCAAGAAACTACCGAATTCTGATAGACATAGTTAAGAATATGTATACTGTACAGCAAAGAATTCATGACAAGTATAATTACTACAGTTAAACAATTCCCAGCTAAGGCTATTTATTAAACATTTAAACAATATTTCCAAAAAACTCTTTGATTGCCAAAATGCAGCATGCAAATTATTTTTGACCTAATTACTGTCACTGTTTATGATTAAAATGGATATCTATCTAATATATTCTAAAAAGCAGCAAAGGCTAAAATTCTTTGCAAATGCAGATTTTTCTATTTCTACACATAAAAATTAATGAGGTAATACTAGATATTTTTTAGAAACATATAAAATAGTTCTTAGCTCTGCTCATGATTGAAAGTAAAAGTTAATATTGTATCTTTTGGTATTTCTTGATTTTTCACATTTTTGGAAATATTTTAAAATAATTTCACACTTAGAGAAATGTTGCAAAAATACTACAAAGCCCTGGAGTATACTTTTCCCATCTCTCTTCCCCTCCTCCATCCCCTGTTCTCTCCTTCTTCCTCTCACTGTACCCCTGCCAATATGCATACACAATTTTTTTTCAAATCACTTGAAAAATATATTACATATATGGCTCCCCTTCATCCTTAAGAAATTTAGAATCTCTCTCTCTCCTTTTTTTTTTTTTTTTAAGAGAGAGAACACAGGGAGTAGGGGCAGTGGGACAGTAGGAGAGGGAAAGAGAGAGAATCTCAAGCAGGCTCACATTCAGCACAGAGCCCCTCACCTGGGGCTCAATTTCATGACCCTGAGATCATGACCTGACCCAAAGAAAGAGTTGGACACTTAACCAACTGAACCACTTAGGCACCCTTAGGATGCATTTCTTAATAATAAGGATATTCTGTTATATGATCTCAGGATTATCAAACTCAGAAAATTAATAGTGATATAGCAATATCATCCAATTTACATTCCTTATTCAAATTTTTCCAATTGTCTTGTTATTGTCTTCATTACAAAAGAAAAAAAGAAAACGGCCTGGTTATTGACTTCTCCAGAACTTAACTACTAGTAGTCTCGTTTTGAATAGAGCCTTAACTGGTATTGGTATAATAGTTCCTTAAAACATATTTCATATGTCATATGCATTATATACTATATTCTTAACATAAGGTAAAGAGAATAAAACATTATTAAGAAAATCACATTTAAAGTACTATATTTATTAAAAAAAAAAAAAAAAAAAAAAGCCCTGCACATAGGAACACCTGTGTGGCTCAGTGGGTTGAGTGTGACTCTTGGTCTTGACTCAGACATGATTTCAGGGTGTGAGAGGTCGAGCCCTGTGTTGGGCTCCATGCTCAGCAAGGAGTCTGCTTCTCTCTCTCTCTCTCTCCCTCTGCCCTTCCTCCTGCTATCTCTTTGTCTGTAATATATCAATCCTAAAAACAAAACAAACCACCACAAAACCTGCATATAAGTGGATCCATGCAGTTTAAACCCATATTATTCAGAGGTCAAACGTAATTGAATGCATTAATATTTTTTCCTTTGGTTAAAGCTTCTTACTTAAGTCTACCTTCTTACCCCAAGATACAAAGATCTCTCTTACATTTTGTTTAGCTTTATTTATTCTTTTCTAACATTTCAAATTTATATTAACAATTTATCTGGAATTGTTCTTGTGTTTCATATATTGTAAAACTCATGATTCATTTTTTCTTATATACACATGAGAATATATATGTATTAAAAAGGCTATATGTTTATGTACATAATGGATATATATATACCTATATGTGAATTTTTAGACAGTAGGTACATATGGAATTGTTATATGCATACTTGCTTTAAAACCATTTATTGAGAAAAAACATAGTCAAAATGTATATCAATGAATTATCAAGGATTATATAAGAATATGTCCATTTTGTCTATATTTTCAAATTTAAAAACATAAAATCATTAACGTTATTGAATAACTCACTATTCATTAACTGCAGATATGGGGCAGTGAGTTCTATTCATGGTCTTCTCCCATTTTAAAAATCTTGGTAAGTTTTAATAGTAGTAGTAATCAATATTATTAGTCTTCCCAAAAACTAACAACTAACCAACTTTGAATGTTAGATATCCTCTCTATATTTTGCTTTCTATTACATTTAATTTTGCTCTCACCTTTAGAATTTTTTTTCTTATATATACTTTGAAATTATTTTGCTATTCTTTCACCTGTTTTTTTCAGATTCTGTATTCATAGTTTTATTTTTTTCTTTTCTTTTTGTAACAAATAAGGAAGACTTTAAATTTTCCAATAATTACTGGTTCCAGTGAAACTTGTTTATGTGATCTTTTAGTCTCTTTTTTTAGGTCAAAATATAAACTATTTTTGCTCATTTGCTATTTTCACCCATGGACTATTAAGCAATGAAATTTCTAAATTACCAATACAAAGCAATGTGAGCTTTATTTTTATAACTGAATTTTCACTGACTTCCACTATTGGCAGGAGACAAACTTTGAGCTTTTGGAAATTGCTTTATGACCAAATACATGGTCAATTTTTTGAAGCAGTTCTGTGAATGCTTTAAAAGAGTATTGATTTTGGTATTGAATGCAATGTTTTGCAGCTCTTAATAAATGTTGAAACCATGCTATTTGATTTTTTATATTATTTGTAATATTTTGTCAAGTTTTTCTATTGACTTTTCAAATATTCTGTTTAATATAACCACTAGAAACTTTTTTTTTATTGGTGTTCAATTTACTAACATACAGAATAACCCCCAGTGCCCGTCACCCATTCACTCCCACCCCCCGCCTTTCTCCCCTTCTACCACCCCTAGTTCGTTTCCCAGAGTTAGCAGTGTTTATGTTCTGTCTCCCTTTCTGATATTTCCCACACATTTCTTCTCCCTTCCCTTATATTCCCTTTCACTATTATTTATATTCCCCAAATGAATAAGAACATATAATGTTTGTCCTTCTCCGACTGCCTTACTTCACTCAGCATAATACCCTCCAGTTCCATCCACGTTGAAGCAAATGGTGGGTATTTGTCATCTCTAATGGCTGAGGAATATTCCATTGTATACATAAACCACATCTTCTTTATCCATTCATCTTTCGTTGGACACCGAGGCTCCTTCCACAGTTTGGCTATCGTGGTCATTGCTGCTATCAACATCGGGGTGCAGGTGTCCCGGCGTTTCATTGCATCTGTATCTTTGGGGTAAATCCCTAGCATTGCAATTGCTGGGTCATAGGGCAGCTCTATTTTTAACTGTTTGAGGAACCTCCACACAGTTTTCCAGAGTGGCTGCACCAGTTCCCATTCCCACCAACAGTGTATGAGGGTTCCCTTTTCTCTGCATCCTCTCCAACATTTGTGGTTTCCTGCCTTGTTAATTTGCCCCATTCTCGCTGAAACTTTGATATCTTTTTTTTACAGAGGTGTTCCATTTGCTTCTGATGAGCAACTTGGGAAACCTCGGGTCCCTTCTACTTGGTACTGCCTCCAATCGTGTTCCAAATTTGAAGGCCCCAAGATCATATAGGCCATGAATTCTCAGGATAGAGGAAAATACTATGTCCAAAGCAGGAGAGGTGGCAATGATAGATCTGGTTTCCTCTCACTGTGAAAATAGCCTCAAAGACCCCAGATCCTTATGGAATGGGTCTTCCATATGCCTTACCCTTGTGCCAACCCTGAATCTTTTTGTTTGTTTCTTTGCTTTCATTTTTATTTTAAAGATTTTATTTATTTATTTGACAGAGCATGATAGAGAGACAGAGTACAAGCAGGGGGAGCAGCAAAGGGAGAAGGGGAAGTAGACTTTCCACTCAGGAAGGAGCCTGATGTGGGTCAACCCCAGAACCCTCAAAGGCGGATGAAAAACCAATGAGCCACCCAGATCCCCCAACCCTAGGATCAGAGGATCCTAACCTCTGACTCTGACTCAGAGGGGCATTAGAATCAAACCAAACAAAGCAAACAAAACAACAGCAACAACAACAAATTATTTGTGATGTATATTTTAGGTTATATGTGGCTTTGGTGCTCTTATATTCTGTATAACTTTCTAATTACTGAGTTTCTTCCAAAATCAGCCTAGAAATTCTACAATACTTTTTCAGATCCTTGGGCATCTGTTTAACTCGTTACTTAATAGCTGTTGTTTCCAGGGACAGTGTTGTTCTGACTCAACTTAATCTGCCACGATCACTACCACTACCAGAGACTAAAATCCTTGCGCATATATTTTCTACTCCATGTTTTCTTGACTCAGGGAAAAAATATATGGTGATTTTATATAATGTTAGCTCATTAACTTCAATATCTTCTTTCATTTACAGACAAAAAATAGTTCCCTTAAAGAGATGCACATTACATATGGAGTAGAACTATTGAGTTGCTGTAGAAAAAGTCTATAGACAATTCATAAGTGAGCTAAAGTTGTTAATTTTAAATTTTGAAGAAATTATTATTTTCTGACACCTACGCAAATTGACATTACCACTAAGTTTGGCAACCAAATCCCTCTTTATGGGATCTAAACCAATACTGTCTTCCAATCGCTAGCTACAAAACTTAGGAAAAAACTCCAGAATATCCAACTAATTTTTTTTTTTGGTATGAAATAAATTAATACCTGGCATAATGTCTGAAACATACTGGACTTTTAATGCATGTTTTTTGAGTGAATCAAAATGTTAAATTGTACCTGAAAATTACCTTGTCTATGTCAAATAAAATTTAATGGTCAGGTTGTTAAACTATTGTTTGATGTTTATAATGCATTTAAGACAATAGATACTTAAAAAAAAAGGTGAAAGGAAGACTATAAAGATTTGTTCAGATCTATATTATGTCTATATAATATATACATACATATGCACACACATACATATGTATATATCAACCTATATATAATATGAATATATCTGTACACAGGTGTATATATTTATATATGTATATATTTATATATGCATTCCTCAATGTAAATCTTTGACAATGTTTTGTTTTGTTTTTATATGAGTTCTTAAACACATGAATTAACACTAAATATGATTTCAATAAAAGTGAAAAGTGCATTCTCTCTGGGGAATATACTTATCCTTTATACTAATGTTCAGCTTTAAACATGGAATGTTGGTGTCACTTTGGAGTGCACCAACGTGTATATGTGTGTGCTCTACATTTCAAAATGATAGATTGAACAACATATCATTGCTTTGAGTATGGTTAATAAAAAAAAAAAGAGGTACTTCCCATTTGTTCTTCCATATTCACTTCTTCCCTTTTCTTCACTGTTCTCTGCCATGGGAAGCTGGAAAATAGAATGTACTTACAATCTCCCTTGATATGTTGCTTTGATTTGGGTTTGGATGAACAAAAGCACTGGTAGGAGTGGAGGGGGGAAGACGGGGGAACGTACAGATTATCCAGGCTGTGTCCCTCAACCAAAAGTCATTCTTTTATTAAATATTCCTCCATTTATACTAATTTGAGTGGTCTGTTTCCTGTTGCCACCCTGAGTGATGTAGGTTGTGAGGGTGGAATTAGGGGAAGGAGTTGTTGGTTACCTGGAACCCACAGTAAATGGCCAACATCATTTAGTGTTCGTGTGTGTGTGTGTGTGTATACATATATTACAAAAATATCAGTGTCAAAATTATTCAAATAGCTCTGGGCCACTGATTCCCTATATTTAATATTAAAATAAAAATGTTACCCTAACAAGGAGTCAGCCAGACAAACTTTGAATATTATCTCTGCTCACTTTTCAGCACCTTTAGTAAGTTTCTTAACTCCTCTGAGCCTAAGGGTATCATCTTCAAAGGGGGATATTAAAACATATTTTGTAGGATTGGTTTAAGGATTATATGACACAATGCAAATAAATCATAATAGCACATGGTGCATCCTCATTTAATATGCATACCTTCATGTTCCAAATAGAAAAAAAAAAAAGAAAATGTTTTAGTCAATTTTATATATAATTATATAAAATTATATATATATACATAAACAATTGTGCCAATGCACATAATTATATTCTCCTTCCTTTGATCATTAATTTCTCTGTTTGTAGACAAAGACCTTACAAAAATATTTATTATTATTTCTTATTGAACATTGTTCTTACTCCTCTATCAACATGGCCCTTACTATTACCTTATTTTTATTTTATTTTGGCAGGCTTATTGAAGTATAATTGA
This sequence comes from Canis aureus, assembly GCF_053574225.1. NCBI lineage: Eukaryota > Metazoa > Chordata > Mammalia > Carnivora > Canidae > Canis > Canis aureus. The sequence continues at coordinate 3,994,355 of NC_135613.1, forward strand.
CCTACAATGCACTGTACATATTTAAAATGTATAATCTGTTAAATTCTGAGACATGGATATGCCTGTGAAACTGTCACCACAACCAAGACTGTGAACATATTCATCACCTCTAAGATTTTCCTTAAATCACTTTGTAACCCCTCCCTCCCCCCCTCATCCCCAGCCATTCACTTATTTGTTCTCTGTCACTATGAATTATTCCGTATTTTCTAAATTTTTATATAAATAGAATCATATAGTAGGTACACATTTTTCATTTGCCACTTTCTACCAGCAAACTTATTTCAAATTTCACAATAACCAATACTCAATTCATTTCACATTAGAGCAATATTATAAAGTCTAAGTGGCCTAAGCTAAAATTTCAATATAGAGTTCAGTTCTTATATATTGTTGTTTAATTCAATTTATCTAAACCACCACCATAACAGTTTATACATTTCTTCCAACCCTAACCCCCTGTCTCTAGCACCACTCATCAGTCCCCTATACCTATGAGTGTGATTTTGCTCTGTATTGTTAGGTTCCACATATAAGAGAGGTCATATAGTAGTTGTGTTTTTCTGTCTGACTTATTTCACTTAGCATAATGCCCTCAAGGTCCATCCATGCTGATGTGAATTCAAGATTTTACCTTTTTTTTTTTTTATGGCTGAATGTTCTATACACCATCCTATTGTCCTATTGTGTGTTTGTATGTGTGTGTGTGTGTACTACATATTTATCCATTTACTCATCAATGGGCACTTAAATTGTTTCTATGTCTTGGCTATTATAAATAAGGCTGCAATGAACATGGGGGTGCACATACCCTTATGAGTTTGTGTTCTCATTTTGTTATTTTAAGAAAGTTTTGGAAGGCGAAGGTCTTACAATGCTCACCTATATAAAGAACTTCATTCAGTCCATGCAGTATACAAATTTGTTTGTTTTTATTATTTCAAGGATAATTTTGTAAAACAAAATTAATTTTAGAACACTGTCTCCAAGATCCAGAGACTGGTGTAAATCAAGACCATATATTAGTCACAAAATCTAACTAAAGTTTACTTAAACCCTAGAGAGACTTACTGAATTTACATAACTAAAATCTTTAGGAGCTTCAGCAAAGCCAGATCCTACTCATTGAGGCATCAGGATTTGTCTTGCTACGTCCCTTGGCTCTGCTTTCCTCTGCTATTGCTTGACTCACAAGGAATGTTTTTCTCTGAAGAAGCAAGAATATCTCCTGTCTCCTAGGAAGAGGTTTTTATTTTTCATATCTACTATTACTGAATAGAAGAACACACTTTACAAAGGGCATAATTGAAAGTTCTGAGGTAGACCATCATTGGCCAGGCCTAGACCATTTTTTCATTCTTGAGCCACAGTCAGAACATATTAGGCTCTAACACGAAAAAAAAGGAACTCATACTTTGCCTACATGTAAGAAAAATTATATAACCAAAGAAGTAGAAAAGGATGCTAAGCTGTCAATTCAAAAGTAAACAAAACAAAAATATGCCTACCACATGGCATTCTTTGTTGACAAATAATTCCTATTAAACACATCTCTATAAGATGTTTGGCTATTAGGGAGTTTGATTCTGTTCCACTAATTCTATTTTGAGTAGTTGAATTACAACTGTGACGTCCTGGGGTCAGATCGTTTTTAGTTCTTCGGAGCAAGGTTATCAATTAAGTTTCCAAAAACTGTATGGAAGTGGCTGAGATTCCTGAGGCATACAATAAAGAGAACACAACAGAGTCCCTTTACCTTCAAACCAAGTTTTGTTCATCTTCATTAAACCTGTGGTGGACTAATAGTATCATTGTTTTAAAGTCAGCAACCTTTATACTTCCAGTTTTAGCTTCAACATGCAAAGAGCTTGACAGTCGTCACTCTCATCCTTAAAACCAGAGAACGCTGAACAAACTGGAAATCAAGGACCCTTTTTTAGACTGATCATAGAAATGAGATAGGAACATCCTGAATTCTTGAGACACAGGTGAATTCAAGGAATTACAATAGAGATCAGCCTACTTAGAGCAAATGCCACTGGGGCCATAAACTTATAAGAACATCTAAATGGTAATTTTGACTAATTGTTAAAGGCTGACTGTAGATGTGGGTGACAATGAGAAACTTCTAGGCAAAACAAACTTAGGGAGTCCCCCAAAATTTTCTGGGATTTACCCCAGGGACCCCATGAGGTTCTCATGGCAAGGAATCAAGAAGGATTTCTGGCAAGGAGAAGGGAGAGTAAACATGGTTAAATATCCCTGGAACATACTCTATAAGAAAGGGCTACCCGCCGGGGAGAAGAGTTCACCAGAGCCTTATCCTGATTAGGAGAGGCAGGTCTACCATTAAAGTCTATAGGAGCTTTCCTGTCTTAACAATGCTGGAAAATAGAACTACTTGTGAAAGTCACAGCTGAGGGATACAGGTCCACTAAAGACTGAGATTTAATTATGGTATTATAAACATTTATAAAATAATTATAGCAATTATAAGAAAAGGCAAAAAAGGTAGAATAACTGACAAAATACAGAATAAGTAGGATCAAGAGGAGGAGGGTAAGAAAACTAGAGAATTCAAACTATCCCCCTTTCCAGATTTACTATAAAAATACAATAATCTAGACAATGTAGCATTGGGAAGACAATAGGCACATACTTCAGTGGCACAGAATAGAGACCTCGGAAACAGACCCACACATAGATAATCAACTAATGTCTGACTAAGGAGCAAAGTCCATTCAATAGGAAAATTATAGTCACTTCCAAAAATGCTGATGGAAATATTCATATGCAAAAAATAGAATTTAGGCACAGACTGCACACCTTTCACAAAAAAGTGAAATAAAAATGGACCACAGATCTAAATGAAAAAATGGAGAACTAGAAAACATTTGGAGGAAAACATAGAGATGAATTTTGAGGATCTCAGGATTGTGATGAGTATTTGTGCACCACAGCAAAGGCATAAAGCAGAAATCAGTAAAATGGACTTTATTAAAGTGAAAGACTCTGCTAAGACGATGAAAAGCAATGGAGAGGAACAAATTATTTGCAAAATCATATCTGAGAAAGGACATATATCCACAATATATAAATAACAATTAACAGTAAGGAAAGAAAATGCACAAAAGATCAGAACAGATAGCTCACAAAAGAAGAGTAGCAGATTGAAAATAAGCATCAATTTTCATTAGGAAACTGCCAATTCAAACAAGACATCATCTCACATCTATCAGAATGTCTAAAATCCCTCCACCAAACTAATAATATCTACTATTGCAGAGGATGAGGAGCAACAGTAACTTGCATTCTTTGCTGGTGAGACTGTAAAATAGTAAAACTATCTGAAAAATAGCTTATTTTCTTACAAAGTAAAATCAAGTCTTAACTTATGAACCAGCAGTCATGCCCCTAGGAGTTCATCCAATTTATTCAAAACTTATGTACACACAAAATCCTGCACAACAATGTGAATGAAGCCAGTCTAGAAAAGACTACATCCTTACGCTCTCAATTGCATCCCATTCTGGAAAAAGAAAACTATAAGAAAGGTAATAATAATAATGATAATCATCATCATCATCATCATCATCATCATCATCATCAATCAGTGGTTCCTATAGTTTTTGGAAGGGTGGTGGGATAATACAGTTGAAGCACAAAGAATTTTTATATACAACTCTTCTATATGACACCTTAATGGCTGATTCATGCCACTATGCTTTTGTTAAAGACAATAGAATTTAGGACAAAGAATGAATCTTTATGTATACAAAAAAATTTTAAAAATAATTTAGAATATCATGGCCTCCTTGGAAAAAAATAGAGAATACAGCAAAATAGCCTAACTATATTACAAATACATGAAATAACCTCAATGAAGAATTTGGAGTAAAAGGATGCTGACCTAAGTAACATTGGAAATGAGTGAAGTTTTCAGTCTAAAGGCAAAAGAAACTGCACATAGGCAGTATACCACAGTTTCTATGAGGATATAGGTTAATAATCATGATATTGCCTTAATATATACTGAAAAAGAACAAGTATGTAAATAAATGGCCAATGTTGGGAGACAGATTTCTCATTCTGGGACAGGGAGATTAATGACAAGAAGAGGATAGAATATTCCTTGTGGTAATGGATTTGGATTGGAAATACCAGTATGAAGTCATATTTAGCTTTGGTACCAGTCTACTATACACAGATATATTTCCATGCTTAATTGGCTGAGAGTGTGTAGCATTATTAATACTGTGGTAGTAATGATCAGTCCTACCACCCAGAACTAGGTTTCAAATAGTTTGTGCACCACAGCAAAGGCATAATCTTATTTTCCCCAATATAAGAAACCAAGGGCTCCTTGGAGGAATTGCTGATTCTGAGACATGAAAAGAGTCATGTAAGGCAGGCTTAAAACAACTTGTAGTAAGAAAAAGTGAGAAAGTGCTGAGGGGAAAAAAAAAAGCCCTCAATGATGATAGTATTTCAAAGGGAAACAGGAGTCAAGTGAAAGAGTTTCTAATGGCCAAAGCCAGAATAATTTAAGAAATAAAATAAATAAAATAGGACTAGATTATAACCCAAAGTATAAAATAAAAATCAAGGAATCCATACTGATATAAATAAATTACTGAATGAATCAATGACTGGGAGAAAGCTGACAAATATCCTACACAGAAGAATATTAAATAATTTATAGATACTCTGCCCTCAAGGTTGTGGAAGATAACTCCCCACTACTTTAAATGTTGGCTATGCATAGTTCCTTCTCTCCAAATAGTACAGTATGAAAAAAACAAGGAAAAGGCAAACTACAGTGGACAAGTCTGACATACTAGGTTGGCCAGGTGATCATGATTAACATCAATGGTGATAAATCATGTTTACATGTGCCCTTGATATGTGATTAAATAGTATTTACCTTTGTGATATTTATCCCACAAACCTGAGGTCAGTCCTAGGCCTAATCATGAAGAAAACATCAGACAACTCTCAATTGAAGGACATTCTATAAAATATTTGACCAGTACTCTCTAAAACTCAAGATCATGAAAATCAACGGAAGTCTGAGAAATTGTCACAGCCAAGAGGAGCCTCAGGACATTATGAGCAAATGCAGTATGATATTCTGATAGGATCCCAGCACACACACACACACACACACACACACACACACACACATACACAAATAAAAATATCTGAATGAAGTACAAACTTTAGCTTAAAAGATCAACATTGGCTCATTAATTTTGCCATAGTTATGTAAGGTGCTAATAATAAGAGACATTGGGTGTGGGGTTGTAAAAACTCTCTGTACTGCCTTGGCAATTTTTCAATAAACCTAATTTTTATCTTTATTTATTTTTTAAAGATTTTATTTATTTATTCATGAGAGAAACAGAGAGACAGGCAGAGACACAGGCAGAGGGAGAAGCAGGCTCCAGGCAGGGAGCTTGACGTGGGACTCGATCCTGGGTCTCCAGGATCATGTCCTGGGCTGAAGGCGGCACCAAACCGCTGGGCCATAGGGGCTGCCCTAATTTTTTTTTTTTTTATAAATTAAATAAGTTCACTTTAAAAGCATAATGGAAAAATACTGAAATCATTATGATACATGGTATGCAGCTAATGACACATCCTATAAATTGTAATGATATGAGGTAATCCATCCTGACCATTGTTATGAAACCAGGAGCTAATTCTTTGAAAAAATTAGTAAAATTGAACCTCTAGCCAGACTTATCAAAAAGAAAAGAGAAAGGACCCAAATAAACAAAATCACAATGAAAGAAGAGAAATAACAACCAACACCACAGAAATACAAACAATTTTAAGAGTATATTATGAAAAACCATATGCCAACAAATTGGACAGCCTAGAAGAAATGGAGAAATTCCTAGAAACATATAAATTACCAAAACCTAACAGGAAGAAATAGAAAACTTGACACACCAATAACTAGAAAAAAAAAAAAAAAAAGAATCAGTAATCAAAAAGCTTCCAAAAAAGAGCAAGGAAGGCATCTGGCTTCACAGGCAAACTCTACTGAACATTTAAGAAGAGTTAATATCTCTTCTCAAACTATTCTAAGAAAGAAAGAAAGAAAGAAAGAAAGAAAGAAAGAAAGAAAGAAAGAAAGAAAGAAAGAGAAAGAAGAAAGAGAAAGAAAGAAAGAAAGAAAGAAAGAAAGAAAGAAAGAAAGAAAGAGAAAGAAAGAAAGAAAGAAAGAAAGAAAGAAAGAAAGAAGAGAAAGAAAGAAAGAAAGAAAGAAAGAAAGAAAGAAAGAAAGAAAAGGAAAGGAAAGGAAAGGAAAGGAAAGGAAAGGAAAGGAAAGGAAAGGAAAGGAAAGGAAAGGAAAGGAAAAGGAAAAGGAAAAGGAAAAGGAAAAGGAAAAGGAAAAGGAAAAGGAAAAGGAAAAGGAAAAGGGAAAGGGAAAGGGAAAGGGAAAGGAAAGGAAAAAGAAGGAAAACTTCCAAATGTATTCTACGAGGCCAGCATTACCCTGATACCATAGCCAGATAAAGACTCTATTAAGAAAGAAAACTACAGGCCAATATCCCTGATGAACACAGATGCATAAATTCCCAATAAAATACTAACAAACCAAATCCAACAATATATTAAAACAATCATTCATGATAATCAAGTGGGATTTAACTCTGGGTTGCAAGGGTGGTTCAATATTCACAAATCAATCATTATGATACACCACATTAATAAAAAGAAAGAATAAGAACCATATGATCATTTCAACAGATGCAGAAAAAGCATTTAACAAAGCACAACAGCCATTCATGATAAAAACCCTATGCAAAGTAGTGCTAGAGGGAAAATAACTCAACCTAATAAAGTCCATCTACGAAAAAAATCCCAGAAAATATCATCCTCCATAGGGAAAAACTGAGAGCTTTTCCTCTATGGTCAGAAACAAGACAGGGATGTCCACTCTTACTACTGGTTGGAAGTCCTGGCCACAGGACAAATCCGACAACAAAAAGAAATAAAAGGCAACCCAATTAGCAAGGAAGAATTCAGACTTTCACTATTTACAGATGGCATGAGACTCTATATACAAAACCTGAAAGACTCCATCAGAAAACTGTTAAACTGAGAAGTAAATTCAGTAAAGTCACAGGATATAAAGTCAATGCACAGATATCTAAGAGATATACAAGGCTTTTCTATACACCAATAATGAAGCAGCTAAAAAAAAAAAAAAGAAATTAAGGAGTCAATCCCATTTACAATTGCACCAAAAACAATAAGATACCTAGGAATAAACCTAACCGAAGAGATGAAAGACCTATACTCTGAAAACTATTAAACATTCAAGAGAGAAACTGAAGATGACACAAAGAAATGGAAAAATATTCCATTCTCATGGGTTGGGAGAACAATTATTGTTAAAATGCCTGTACTACCCAAAGCAATCTACACATTTCATACAATCTCTACCAAGACTCATTTTAGACAGAAGGACACCTACAGCCTGAAAATAAAAAGTTAGAGAACCATTTACCATTCGAATGGTCCTCAAAAGAAAGCAGGGGTAGCCATCCTTACATCAGATAAACTAAAATTTACCCTGAAGACTGTAGTGAGAGATGAAGAGGGACACTATATCATACTTAAAGGATCTATCCAACAAGAGGACTTAACAATCCTCAATATATATGCCCCGAATGTGGGAGCTGCCAAATATATCAATCAATTAATAACCAAAGTTAAGATATATTTAGATAATAATACACTAATACTTGGTGACTTCAATCTAGCTCTTTCTATACTCGATAGGTCTTCTAAACACAAAATCTCCACAGAAACGAGAGCTTTAAATGATACACTGGACCAGATGGATTTCACAGATATCTACAGAACTTTACATCCAAACTCAACTGAATACACATTCTTCTCAAGTGCACATGGAACTTTCTCCAGAATAGACCACATACTGGGTCACAAATCGGGTCTGAACCAATACCAAAAGATTGGGATCGTCCCCTGCATATTCTCAGACTATAATGCCTTGAAATTAGAACTAAATCACAACAAGAAGTTTGGAGGGACTTCAAACATGTGGAGGTTAAGGACCATCCTGCTAAAAGATGAAAGGGTCAACCAGGAAATTAAGGAAGAATTAAAAAGACTCATGGAAACTAATGAGAATGAAGCTACAACCATTCAAAATCTTTGGGATGCAGCAAAAGCAGTCCTGAGGGGGAAATACATCGCAATACAAGCATCCATTCAAAAACTGGAAAGAACTCATATACAAAAGCTAACCTTACACCCAAAGGAGTAGAGAAAAAACAGCAAATAGATCCTACACCCAGCAGAAGAAGAGAGTTAATAAAGATTCGAGCAGAATTCAACGAAATCGAGACCAGAAAAACTGTGGAACAGATCAACAGAACCAGGAGTTGGTTCTTTGAAAGAATTAATAAGATAGATAAACCATTAGCCAGCCAGCCTTATTAAAAGGAAGAGAGAGAAGACTCAAATTAATAAAATCATGAATGAGTGGTAGTGATCTCTACCAACACCAAGGAAATACAAACGATTTTAAAAACATATTATGAACAGCCATACGCCAATAAATTAGGCAATCTTGAAGAAATGGACGCATTTCTGGAAAGCCACAAACTACCAAAACTGGAACAGGAAGAAACAGAAAACCTGAACAGGCCAATAACCAGGGAGGAAATTGAAGCAGTCATCAAAAACCTCCCAAGGCACAAAAGTCCAGGGTCAGATGGCTTCCCAGGGGAATTCTATCAAAGGTTTAAAGAAGAAACAATACCTATCCTACTAAAGCTGTTTTGAAGGATACAAAGAGATGGAGTACTTCCAAATTCGTTCTATGAGGCCAGCATCACCTTAATTCCAAAACCAGACAAAGACCCCACCAAAAAGGAGAATTACAGACCAATATCCCCGATGAACATGAATGCAAAAATTCTCAACAAGATACGAGCCAATAGGATCCAACAGTACATTAAGAAAATTATTCACCATGACTAAGTAGGATTTATCCCCGGGACACAAGGTTGGTTCAACACTCGTAAAACAATCAATGTGATTCATCATATCAGCAAGAGAAAAACCAAGAACCATAGGATCGTCTCATTAGATGCAGAGAAAGCATTTGACAAAATAGAGCATCCATTCCTGATCAAAACTCTTCAGAGTGTAGGGATAGAGGGAACATTCCTCAACATCTTAAAAGCCATCTACGAAAAGCCCACAGCAAATATCATTCTCAATGGGGAAGCACTGGGAGCCTTTCCCCTAAGATCAGGAACAAGACAGGGATGTCCACTCTCACCACTGCTATTCAACATAGTATTGGAAGTCCTAGCCTCAGCAATCAGACAACAAAAAGACATTAAAGGCATTCAAATTGGCAAAGAAGAAGTCAAACTCTCCCTCTCGATGACATGATACTCTACATAGAAAACCCAAAAGCCTCCACCCCAAGATTGCTAGAACTCATACAGCAATTTGGCAGCGTGGCAGGATACAAAATCAATGCCCAGAAGTCAGTGGCATTTCTGTACACTAACAATGAGACTGAAGAAAGAGAAATTAAGGAGTCAATCCCATTTACAGTTGCACCCAAAAGCATAAGATACCTAGGAATAAACCTAACCAAGGAGGTAAAGGATCTATACCCTAAAAACTATATTATTTATTTTTTTTTAAATTTTTTTTATTTATTTATGATAGTCACACAGAGAGAGAGAGAGAGAGAGAGGCAGAGACATAGGCAGAGGGAGAAGCAGGCTCCATGCACCGGGAGCCCGACGTGGGATTCGATCCCGGGTCTCCAGGATCGCGCCCTGGGCCAAAGGCAGGCGCCAAACCACTGCGCCACCCAGGGATCCCTATACCCTAAAAACTATAGAACACTTCTGAAAGAAATTGAGGAAGACACAAAGAGATGGAAAAATATTCCATGCTCATGGATTGGAAGAATTAATATTGTGAAAATGTCAATGTTACCCAGGGCAGTTTACACGTTTAATGCAATCCCTATCAAAATACCATGGACTTTCTTCAGAGAGTTAGAACAAATTATTTTAAGATTTGTGTGGAATCAGAAAAGACCCCGAATAGCCAGGGGAATTTTAAAAAAGAAAACCATATCTGGGGGCATCCCAATGCCAGATTTCAGGTTGTACTACAAAGCTGTGGTCATCAAGACAGTGTGGTCCTGGCACAAAAACAGACACATAGATCAATGGAACAGAATAGAGAACCCAGAAGTGGACCCTGAACTTTATGGTCAACTAATACTCGATAAAGGAGGAAAGACTATATATTGGAAGAAAGACAGTCTGTTCAATAAATGGTGCTGGGAAAATTGGACATCCACATGCAGAAGAATGAAACTGGACCACTCTCTTGCACCAGATACAAAGATCAACAGAAATTAGATGAAAGATCCAAATGTGAGACAAGATTCCATCAAAATCCTAGAGGGAAACACAGGCAACACCCTTTTTGAACTCGGCCACAGTAACTTCTTGCAAGATACATCCACGAAGGCAAAAGAAACAAAAGCAAAAATGAACTATTGGGACTTCATCAAGATAAGAAGCTTCTGCACAGCAAAGGATACAGTCAACAAAACTCAAAGACAATCTACAGGATGGGAGAAGATATTTGCAAATGACCTATCAGATCAAGGGCTAGTTTCCAAGATCTATAAAGAACTTATTAAACTCAACACCAAAGAAACAAACAATCCCATCATGAAATGGGCAAAAGACATGAACAGAAATCTCACAGAGGAAGACATAGACATGGCCAACATGCACATGAGAAAATGCTCTGCATCACTTGCCATCAGGGAAATACAAATCAAAACCACAATGAGATCCCACCTCACACCAGTGAGAATAGGGAAAATTAACAAGGGAGGAAACCACAAATGTTGGAGAGGATGTGGAGAAAGGGGAACCCTCTTACACTGTTGGTGGGAATGTGAACTGGTGCAGCCACTCTGGAAAACTGTGTGGAGGTTCCTCAAAGAGTTAAAAATAGACCTGCCCTACGACCCAGCAATTGCACTGCTGGGGATTTACCCCAAAGATTCAGATGCAATGAAACGCTGGGACACCTGCACCCCGATGTTTCTAGCAGCAATGGCCACAATAGCCAAACTGTGGAAGGAGCTTCGGTGTCCATCGACAGATGATGGATAAAGAAGATGTGGTTTATGTATACAGTGGAATGTTCCTCAGCCATTAGAAACGACAAATACCTACCATTTGCTTCAATGTGGATGGAACTGGAGGGTATTATGCTGAGTGAAGTAAGTCAATCTGAGAAGGACAGTGTATGTTCTCATTCATTTGGGGAATATAAATAATAATGAAAGGGAATATAAGGGAAGGGAGAGGAAATGTGTGGGAAATATCAGAAATGGAGACAGAACATAAAGACTCCTAACTCTGGCAAACGAACAAGGGGTGATGGAAGGGGAGGAGGGCGGGGGGTGGGGGTGAAAGGGTGACGGGCACTGAGGTGGGCACTTGACGGGATGAGCACTGGGTGTTATTCTGTATGTTGGCAAATTGAACACCAATAAAAATAAATTTATTATTAAAAAAGAAAACCAGCAATGAGATATTACCTAACACTTGTCTGAATGGCTAAAATCAACAACTCAAGAACCAACAGGTACTGGTGAGATTGCAGAGTAAAGGGTACCCTCTTGCACTGTTGTTAGGAATGCAAATTGGTGCAGCCACCTTTTGAGGTTCCTCAAAAGGTTCAGAATCAAAGTACCCTATGATCCAGCAATAACACTTCTGGCTATTTACCCAAAAGATAATAAAAATACTAATTCAAAGGGATACACGCACCCTGATGTTTAGAGCAGCAGTATCCACAATAGCCAAATTATGGAAATAGCGCAACTGTTCATTGGCTGATGAATGGACAAAGAAGATGTGATGTAATAAAACAAAGTAGCATTTAGTCATAAAAAAGAATGAAATCTTGCCATTTGAAATGACAGGGATGGAGTCAGAGAGTATTAGGCTAAGGGAAATAAGTCAGGGAAATATGAATACCATATGATTTCACCCCATGTGGACTTTAGGACACAAGTGAGGAAGGGGAAAAAGAAGAGAGAGAGACCAAGAAATGGGCCCTTAGCTCTAGAGAACAAACCAATGGTCACGGAGGGGAGGTGGGTGGGTGGATGGATTGAACAGATGATGGGGACTAAGGAGTGCACTTATTGTGATGAGCACCAGGTGTTGTATGGACACGTGGAATCAGTGTACTGCACATCTGAACCTAACATTACACTGTCTGTTAACTAACAGGAATTTACATGAAAATATAAAAAACAAAAAAAAAATGAAATTTTCTCTAATCTTGTAGTTAAGGGATCATACTGGGGTGCTGAAATGTTACTTTTAAAAATCAAATCACATCTGTTGCAAGTACACCTGCTGCCTTCAAATTCTCACACCTCAATCAACTCATCTCACATTAAAATAGAGGTCATTTACTCAAATGTTAAGGAGAACGTAAGTATTTTTTTCTTAATCATATTCTCTCAATTCTCCTATCCATAATTTTTACATCGAGTTACATTTTTTGTAGTATTCTTTTTTACCACCCTAAATTTGTGCATTCTGAGGTGATTTCCAAATCTGCAGCCAAATGCATTTATTCTATAGTGTTATTTTTCTTTTCATTATTTATATTTAGATGCTTCCTCACTGTCTCTTATTTTCTTTTTGTATTAGTATAAATATTACACCTCTCATAAATTTATTCATTTTTGCTGTTTACATTATGGTTTGCATGCAGTAGATCCTAAAACCCACGTTCTTTAGTCTTGACCAAATTCCAAGTCCCAAATTTTACTTCAGACTGCCTCTCAGCCATCCCCACCTGGGCTTCCAACAAGTACCTCACACCTAACGTATGCCATCATTGAGACAGGATTCTTTACATTTCAAACAGTAAACCGGTACAGAAATGAAAATTTCAGAAAACACTTGTTGACACTTTGACAAACTATAGAGAATATCAAGTCTTTGATAATAGAACTTAAAAGGAGATGCAAAAATGGGCAACAGCCTAACAGCAGAGAGTGGTAGATGACAGGATCTAAAAGGAGAAAAATTCCAAAAAACAAACAGATATTAAAATAACACCAAAAAAAAAAAGCTAAAAAAAAAACAGTGTAGATAGAGTTCAAATTCAAGAGGATACACAGCAAAAGGACCAAGACCCTAGAAGGGCTAAACCTTCCCGCTATTTTCTAATTCAACCATGCCAACTCCCTCTTCCATTTTCTATTCTAGAAACACGTGTCTTGTAAACTTCACACGGTGCCTGAACAATGCCATCTACTGATGCGTTTTACTTTCATAGAGCTCGCTTGGTCTTAAATATCATACCCTCGGAGAAATTTCCCCTCACCACCCTGGGCAAGTTGCATCCAGCTGCTGTAGACGTTAGACTCTTCTACTACCGGGCACTTGCCATACAGATCAATTAATCAATAGACAGAGATATAGATAGATGGGGGGCAGGATGGTGGTGGTGGTTTCTGTTGCCAGTGAGATTGTGCATAAGTTTATTATATTATTTGACTAATATCTCCTCTCCTCTCCAAGGCTACGTACTGCTTCCTGCGAAACTTGCAGACGAGTGTGCCAGGAACAAAGTAGCCGCTCTTTCAATGCTTCCAACACATTACTTTATCAGATACTCTAACACGATGATAATATGCATTCTAGATCTCTTAGAAGGAGCTAATGTCTATGTTTTTTTAAATTCATTTGATTCTGAAATACAATGTTCTTCTCTTGGTTACTTGGGCAACTTCAGATGTTTTCTATTCTTCCCCATGCACATCTACATGTTTGTGTGTGTGTGTGTGTGTGTGTGTGTGTGTTTTCCACTAATCTCACAAACAAGTGATGATTTAAAGTGAAAATATCACTGGAGCCCAACATTAAGTATAAGAGACATTCATTTAATTCATATCATATCATGTGTTTGGGCAGCAAATTCATTTGTCACCATCATGATTAACTTTATTATCCATCAGAAAAAAAACAAGAGCAACATAAAATATCCCCCACTTATTAAATGCCTGCCATGAGTTCTTGAGCACTGTGAATACATGATTTATGAGCCGAATACCAACTTCCTAATTGCCTCCATGTCACACTTGGCTAAAACCCACAATTACAGATGCTTTTAACAGCCTGCATCCACATAAGACAGCATTTGAACCCAGGTCAGACAATTTCAAAGTGTGGTACTTTGCCTAGCATTCCAGAAAAGCTAGAGAGCCTCCTTCCAAGGCATTTGTGGGAACTACAGGGGATAGAGTAAACCAGCTCTCCTGCAATCAGAAACATAGTAGGGTTTCAAGAGACATCTATTGAGAACAAATTCTCAACTGAGGGACATACTTGTTAAGTGTTTACAAAAATGTATTAATTGACCTCGCCACCAGATTGAAACGCCATGAAGACTGGACTACTTAGCATCTCCAACACCAAATGGAACGACAATACTTGAGATAAAATTGATAGATGAAGTAGACGTACAAACAAACCGTCCAACAAGCATTCACCAAGTACTATGAGGCAGGCTTTTACGCCCCTTGGAAATCAAGGGTTATCTACAGCTCCAAAAGAGAAAGGCTGCTACAGAGTTCAGAAACAATGTGGTTAAGGGTGAAGAGGTGGGATATTGATGGTATATTAGCTGCACAAACTTAGTATTTTATAAAAAAAAAACTGCCATGCTATAATTTAAGAGATCATTCAAAAACATCTCTTGTCATGTAATTGTTGTTCAAGAGAACAGTTATGTAATTTTTTTTTTTTTTTCCAAATGGACTTCCACCTCTCTAGTAGCTAGTCTGACTATTACACTTAGCTTTGTCAGGGAAATGGATGGTATTCCATTCTTGCCTCATTCGCTTTCCTCTATAGTTATTCAATGAAAATAAATAATTCACCGGAATTGTCACAGACTGAAATTCAGGATCTTTGCTCACTCCAGACATGAACAGCATAATTACCTGCTAATTGTTCTGTGATTACATTTACCTTTAGCTGTCACAACTTTAAAAGGTCCCCTAATTGCGTCTCAAATAATAGCTTTCCTCCATCATGTTATCTTCAGCGTAACGGCAATGCAGAATAAAGGTATTTAATTTCCTTGAAGCATGATCATCTCATTGTGGACATTAAAAATTTTTTTAAGAGAAGCAGTTATAAATGAGGAGAGCTCCTGCTATTTGCGCTTGTCCAAAAGGGAAATTTATCAGAAGGCACGAGTAATGTGTTAATGTAAAAAGACGCTCTGAAAGGACATATCTAATTGTGAGCTTGTTTTGATTTTTTCTTTGTATAAAGCCCGACTGGTGACCGAAATCTTTTTAGAGTAATGGTAATTGGGACAGCATGGATCACTGACAAGCACAACTAATATTGTTTATAACTGTCAATACACCAGTGCCTTCTTAATGAGATGACTTTTAGCCAGAGGGAGAAGGATTTAGCTAACCAAATGCAGGAACAGAAACTGCCAAGTATTTCTTTAGACCATTTTCTATGGTTCTCTCTCTCCCCCTTTCTCTCTCTGTAATTTTAAGAAAATTAGTTTGCAGATGTTTTAATTTGATGGTTAGCCTGTGCATAAGCTCTGACTTGCCTTTGGTCCTACGTCTTGCTTAATTGAGGTCAGTGGTCCTGCTTCTCCCAGTCACTGAGATTCTTCGGAACAGGAAAAAGAATATATGTGAAGCTATCCTCAGTGGGAACAAGATAGCTTTTGGTCCTGAAATGAAATTTTATTACCCACAGATGACCATTGCTCATTCCTCCCTTTACTCCTGGTTTCTTGGGAAGGAACTTGAGTTAACCGGTCTTTTTTGAAACACCTCTGCTTTTTAGAACATAAGGTGGGTAGGAGATTGGTCTATTTTGAGACCAATGTATTAAAGTAGTGGAACACCTCAGGCAAAGCTTCTGTGATGGTAGCTGATATTAGCAATGAATGCTTGAGAAATGTGAAAAAAGAACTACAATTTGGGACTGCGTGATGATTTTTGTGGCCTCTCTTCTTCAGGAGATCCAAATTCCCCAGATAACAACCAAATGGTGTGTGCCTGTATGTATGTAATTTTGTACACATATGTGCTATAATATATATTAAAAGGAAATTTTTATTTTCATGTATGTTATATATTTTATATAATTTTATATTTTTTAATTAATTTATCTTAGAAGGTTTATGGCAATGAGTAGTTTAGAGGCTATGTGCAGGGACTTTAGAGTCAAACAAGTATAAGTTCAGATGACAGTAACCAACCAACTACTTTTACTGTTTTGAAACTCAAGTTTGGAAAATGCAACGTGGAGAAAATAGAAGCACTAACTCATTGTGTTATTATAAGGACTGAATGGAGTAATGTACTGAAGGTACTTATTTTTTTTTTTTTTGTACTGAAGGTACTTAGACTAGTGTCTGGCACATAGAAAACACCAATATTATAACAATATTATTATAAAACTGTCATGCTCCGAACATCTAGTGTCAAGAATATTTTTCTGTAAGTTCTGAATCCTATCTTTGGCACTCGAAATCTTTTGCTAAGACAGGAATATATTTTATTACGTTGATTCTAATGTATGTGCGTGCGTGTATGTGTGTGTGTGTGTGTGTGTGTGTGTGTGTATGTTTTTTTATTTAAAATGTAAAACTGCTGTATCTGACCTCAGGTAGTTCTATTTTCCGCAAGTATATATGCGTTTATTTTTAAAGACTTTATTTTATTTATTTAGAGAGAGAGAGAAAGTGCACAGGGGGTAGGGACACAGAGAGGGGGAGAGAGAAACAGAAGCAGGCTCCATGCTGAGCTTGGAGCCCAAACGTGGGGTTTGACTGCAACACCCTGAGTCAGACTTGACCTGAAACCGAGTCTGATGCTCAACCAACTACACCCCTCAGGCACCCCTTTCCACAATTGCTTATAACTCCTGCATCCTTTAAATGATGATTTTTTTGTTTCTCTGTCTTACTGACACATGTATCAATTTCTGAACTTTACTTGCCAAAAAATATTAGTGTTGGTGAACCTCCACTTTGTAGTTTTGTATTGTGATTATTATACTTAAGTGAGGCAATATATTCTGAAGTTCTAGTTCTTAACTTACCTCTTTCACTGCTTAATTAAGATAAAATGTAGGTATCTAAAATTCACCCACTGTACATGCACGTACACATAGTAAATTTATATTCAGTAAATTTATACATGACCACCATCCAGTTTTATAGCATTTCCATCACCTCAAAAAGTTATTCGTGTCAATCCCCACTCCAACCTCAACCCCGAACAACCACAAGTACGCTTTCTATCTTTATAGCTTTCCCCCTTCTTAAATTGGATATATATAGAACCATAGAGTACAGAATGTTTTTTATATCTAATATTGTTCACTTTAACACATTTTTTAGCCTTATCCAAGTTGTATACATCTGTAATTTGTTATTTTAATTGCAAAGTAGTATTCCATTAAGTGTATATACCTCATTTTATTTATCCGTTTAAATATTGATGGATATTTGGATTGCTTTTGGTTGAAAATTAATATAAATAATGCTGTTATAAACACTTGCTCTCTACCCTTTTTATGTGAATAATTCTTTGGATCCTAACAAGTTTAGCTCCTGTTCTCAGAGCAATGTAAATGTGTAAATGTGTAAATGTGTACCTGGCCAGAAAAATGGATTCGGTTTCAAGACTCACAGGCTCCTTGAACCTGAATGCCACCTATGGTCCCCTAGATCTTAAATTAAAAGCTCATTCCCAAAACATCCAAATTACTATTTTAAGAGTCAGGCAAATATTCTTATTTCCATATATAAAATTATATATAAATGTAATATATATTATAATATTATGTAAATATAATATATATTATATATATAAAACTATGTTTTAAAGAAAATGAAGCAATTGCCCTCCGAAAAGCTAAAAACTAGAGTCATTTATCAAGCTAATCATGATGAATAAGCTGCATACAAGCAGAGTGGCCTGAGGACAAGAAAGAGCTGTGAGCTACTGGGACATCTGCTATGACAGCAATGTACAAACCGCAAAGGCATGGGAAATCTATACCCTGGGAAGTGGTAATGTGGCAAAACAGCAAGATGTGTCAATATAATGACTGGACATCAAGTCCTGAATCCTGGGAAAAGAGGGACAGGAAGTGACACACACCATCAACAGTCATCACTGTTTGAGGGGTGCCTGAGGGGTTCAGTGGGTTAAGTGTCCACTTTTGGCTCCCTCAGTTCATGATCCCAGAATCCTGGGATTGAGCCTGGGGTCCTGGGATGGAGGCCTACCCTGTGCTCTCTGTGCAGCAGGGAGCCTGTTTCTCCCTCTCCCTCTGCCTGTTGCTCGGCCTGCTTGTGCTCTCTCTTTCTCTCTATCAGATAAATAAATAAAATCCTAAAAAAAAAAAAAAAATCATTCTTTGAGTACTTGTCTGTGCTTTATGCTACTAGCTGTGGAATTAACAATGAAGTATCCAGTGTGACACGTACCCACGAGGAACTTAGAATTCACTGGGGCTTGGAGAAATGCTCTTTTTACTGAGCTCTTAAAAATAGTGTCTAAGTGCCAAATTCAACATCGTGGAGCCATTTTACATTCATTCCCTGTAAGATTTATGGAACTGAGCCGCTTCTAGAAATATGACATAATTATGTTGATACTGTGCCTAACACAGATTAGGCATTTAATTCATCCTGGCTGTTAAGACTTGTCCTATTCCATTATAATCCTGATATAATAGCTGGGTAATCTCAAGTATAACTAAGTAACTGCAAATAATTGATTAATGTCATAGTGGAGGCATAAACAATCTGCTTTCCAAGAACAAAGGAGGGAACAGTTGACAGGGGTCTGGCTGGGTAAGAGAGGGATTCAAGGTACTGAATCCCTCAGGTACTGAAAGTAGAGAAAACATGAACTGGGTTTGGGAAGATGAGAAGTTAACAGAGTCGATCAGAAATAAAGATTAAACATCAAATACTTTAAGCAGAGGAAAAGGATGTAGCCAAACAGGGACACACGGAATTTTGTGGAATATTCAAGGACCAGGGAATTTTCAAATGTGGATAATCCAAATGGGTGTAACAAAACAAGTAGGGTGGAGTTATGCCATTTTAGGGTTTTAGCAGCCTGGGAGAGAAGGCAGAGGGGATAGCCCGGTGTAGCCAATCCCTGGCTATGCTCTACATTTTTTGTTTTTTGTTTTTTTAAGGAAGATGTTACCGTAGCCTGTATTCACATACTACTTCATGCTGCAGAAAGCTTTTCATTTAGAATCACCTCATTTTCCTTAGCGCTACCTAGAGATAAAGGTGCTTAGGCATCTTTGTCCTCATTTTTAATCAGGAAACCTTTCCAGGGAGGTTAATTGATTTTCCTAAATCATAGAGGCAGGTAGTTGTCTGATTTAAAGTTAGCACCACTAGTTGTAAGTGTAATGGTGCTTTTCAATTGCCCTTGCTCTTTGAGGTCAGACAAAGTGTTAATATGGAGAGAATGAAGATTTCCAATAATGATGGTGGTGATGATGGTGATATTGATTCCCACGATGGTTTTGGTTTTGGTTTTGGTTTGTTTTTTATTCCCTGGGTTATTTATTGTATTACTCTATACCTCAGGTTGAATAAATGACTTTTTGGTCTGAAATGAGAGTAAACCTCATGCCAGGTACTTTACTAAACAATGAGGATAAGAAGATGAAGAATCTTGAGCCTTCTTTCAGAAGCTTGCTGATGATAGATATCTCAGAAGAGCCATACGATAAGATTATCACACCAACTGATACACCTCTAATTACACATTTGCTCTAAGTTCAAATTGTCCATATCAAGGGATCATAGAAAATTAAAACAAACATTAAAAATCAATCTTTCTTCAGGGGCACGTGGGTGGCTCAATAGTTGAGCATCTGCCTTTGGCTCAGGGCGTGACCCTGGGGTCCCAGGATCGAGTCCCACATTGGGCTCCCTGCATGGAGCCTGCTTCTCCCTCTGCCTGTGTCTCTGCCTCTCTCTCTGGGTCTCTCAGGAATAAATAAATAAATCTTTAAAATAAAAAATAAAAATCTTTCTGTCTCAATACCCCACCCCCGACATTAATCTAAAGAGCAGTGAACCTGCTTTGGTAGAAAACCTTGTGATGTGCATCACAAAGCAGTTGGGTAACAATTTCATGGGGAGATGTCAGTTGTCGACTTTGGGTTGTCTCCACACAAAGGGTATCATTCCCAGAAACGGCTAAAGCTGCCTGAATGGCTGCTCCCTAGGAAAGCTGCCTCTGCCTACCTTCCCTCTTTCCCTATGACTGCATATGTTCTGCAGCATTTGTCAAACTGGAAGAAGATGGGATGTACTGACAAAGAGAACTTACACTTTCTTTTTTCCATTCAAAGAAATATTTGAAATATTTATGAATAAATAGGAAAATGCAGTAAAATATTTTATGAACTAAAAAGTTATTTCAAATGTAATCATCTTCTTTTACTACCTCACTGACTGATAGTAGGACTTAAAGAGGGAAGGATTCCAAATACCCTGAGAGCTCTTAGTCTATTTTACTGTTTCATCCAATCATCAGCTGAAGACAGGAGATATGAAAGGATGAAAATGCCCTTTAGGCATTGCTTAAAATGCACACAAGGACTTGTTTAACAATTCCATTATCTTTCTCTCATTTAGGTCTTCTTTTGGATCCAGCATTTTGCTAAGTTTTTAGCATAGTGAGTAAGAAGAGCTCCCTACTGTCAAGGTTTTCATCATGGGAGGTGGCGTGAAGAGATAAACAAATAAGTGACTAATTGCTATGAAGTGTGTGAAGGTCTATGGTAGGGTTAACTTGGCTACAAAGACTACAGTCCTACAGGATATTTAGGGGAACTTTATAAATGAAGAAACTTTGAACTTTTAAGAATCAAATGGAATTAAAGACCTAAAAATATGAGTTGAACAAAAAGGAATTTCCAGAGAGTGAATCAACTAGCAATGGGAGTAGTTCTTTCCTGGGTTAAGGTAAATGGCTGAAGTAAAACATCCTCAATAAGTGGGATGTAAAAGGAGGCTGTAAACGATTTTTACATAAGCTTGTAAATTGGGAATTGTAACTCGCTGCCATTTAAAAGTACTTTTCTTAAATTCTTTCTCTACTATTTGCTGGAGATAGACCTGAGATTAAAACTGACATGACCCACAACCCTTTGAAGGATAAGAAACTGTCTAGTGGAGGAGGCAGACAGTTCAGAATAGGTGCAGAAATAAATGTGTAACTAGTACTTTATAAATATCACGAAGACAATATTAGAGTGCTGTACAAGAACTTTAGTCTTTGGCTCTTAGGGACTCATCAATGGGTTATAAGGATGGAGACTAATGATCAAATATTCTTCAAGATTAGGGGTTTTGTTTGCTTGTTTGTTTTTGTTTACCACAGATGATGAAATGGAGTCCTCAAAACTGGACTTGGTTCAAGCCATCTTCACCTTAGCTGATCTTTCAATATGAGCAGCAGAGGGATAAAGAGACCCAGATAATTTTAGTAGAACTCTCAGAAGGAAAAGCAATAACTGTACATGAGGGAGAAGTGAAAAGGAGGGATTTACTGAGCTTATACCAATATTGACAGAAGCAAAACACATCCATCCGTGCTTTTCTTGCACGCAGTCCAAGAGAAGATCATGGGATGTGGAAAGAGGAACTCGACCCAGTTTATTTCTTGTTTTGTTTTGGTTTTGGTTTTGTTCCCCCACCCACCCACCCAGAGCTGGAGGAAAATACAAAAGTGTATTATATCCTTAGATAAGTGGTATATTTTAGAAAATTTAGTTCAATTTTTAAAGGTAGACTAGAAAGCTGTCAACAAAGTCAGCATTTTTTTTTTTTTTCCAATTTAGTATTTTCCCACTTGGGGGATAAGTGAGTTATTCACAGTGGTTCTGAAAACATCTTCATTCATTGCATATCAAACTAGTCAGTGGGCAACTACAATATATTAAGTACTACAGTAGGCACTTAGTAATAAGACTGAAAATGAGAAGGGGTCCCAATCTTTACCTGGTATATATGGTTTAATAAAGCAACCAGACATTAAACATCATATGATGATGTGATATGAATTACGATGAGGTAGGATTTCAGGCACTAAATGGTAAGGTGATATAGAGGGATAACAGGACCAAAGAAGGTTCATATCAGGAGAAAAGAATAACAACATTTGGAAGGTCTACAACATTAAGAATAGGGTGGGAATGCGGTCAAGTGAATGGGTAAGAATAGCTTTAAAACGTTCTTCTTCCATATGAGGAGAAGAAGATTTTCTCCAATGGCCAAGGAAATACAGTAGTGATCGTTATTTTCAAAAAAGTGTGTCAGATTCATATAAATATAAGAATTTCCTACTGATCAAAGCAGTGTGATAAGGGAAACTCATTCCTCGTCAATGAACGCATTCACACTCAAGCTGGAGGAATCGCTAGGAATGGGTGCTGGGTGTGCAGAATCAAAAGGACAGAGGCAAAAAACAATAAATAAATAAATAAATAAATAAATAAATAAATAAATAAATAAATAAAAAAGGACAGAGGCCAGAGAGCACAGAAATACAAACTCACGTGAGGGGGGAAAAAAAAAAAAAACAAGAAAGATGGACCAGCAAGGAGAACCCACGTTTGATAAACCGTTCATTTATTAATAAATGAGTTCTGCACTCATAAGTTTTTTGTGCACAAAGAGTAAGTCTAGTTAGCATGCACCAAGGCTTCAGTCAGGTGTACTGGCCTCCTGGCAGCAAGTGTGTGATCCAGTGTGAAAAGGCAGCTTAAAAGAGGATCTGAAGTCATTCACTCTTCTTCCTTCATATCCTGACACCCAACAGTTTTGTAATGGTCTGATAAAATTCCAGGATCAAAAAAAAAAAAAAAAAATTCCAGGATCCTGAGAAATACATTGTTCAGCAAAATTTCCTGAGTCTTTCCAATTATACGCTGCCTGTAACCAGTGGTGTGGATGCAACAGCCAAAGTATACTCACTAGCTGCGACGCCCCCAGTGTCCGAGATCATTGCTGAATCTTCGTTTCCCCGCCTACGATTGGGAAACTGTTTAAGCATAGAAAAGAGTCCAAGTCCTGAAGGTTAAATGCCTTGTGAAGACACCTGAGCTCTTGCCTGGGTACAGGGAGGTATGTGGAAGGTAAAGCCTCTTAACCCCCTGCATCACCATTTTCCCCTTGCTCCTACTGTCAGACACCACTCTAGGACTTTCTACTCTTCTGCTTGTCCATATAATTTTCAGGGGACTAGACAGGAACTTACATGATCCCAGCTCCTAGGTGATTGGCTCACCAATGATTGCCAGGCACAAATTAGATCAATCACAATGTTCTGACTCCCACAGACCACCTGCTGTAGAAACCAACATGAGCTGGGCAAATAATTTCCTCCCCTGAGCTGACTGGATAGGGAAAAGAGGCTGAAGTTAGACTGCTGAGAATTGTCAAAGGCTATTTTCCATCACATTAAAACAAAGGCAAAAAAAAAAAAAAAAAATCCCTGCCGTGTAGAAGAAATAAGATATATAAAACTGACCCACAGAGAGAAGCCAAGGAAAAGGAAAGATCCAAAAATGCCAAGATCCCCATAACAGTTGCCCTAGTGCCTGAATCCACCCCTCCTGACATGGATTGGTGGTTTCATGAGATTATTTCAGTATCCACACGAACCTTCTTTTTCTTCATGTAAACTTCCTACTATTATCTATTGTATGAGGTCCTACTAGCCACATCAATATGACCTTTCTCGTAATTTATCCGTCTAAAATACATATTGGTAAATTTTAAAAATGACATGAATCCCTTTTTCTTCTTTCTTTTAATGGAGAACTTAAACCACAAAGAAAAATACAATGTCCACAATAACTAAATGACACGCTACAATTAGCTAATTTTATTAGAAGCTTTCTACTAAGTGACATACTTTGTCAGCCCCTGTGAAGCCACTGGCTGCCCTTGAGTCTTCCATTAGGATGACTCCTCAGGAGCTGGAGAACTAAACTCTGTGCTTCGCTAAGCTCACCACCTGGATGCATCAGAGTCCTTAGCTGGATACCTAAGAGATATGGAAAATATAATTAAAGAGGAATCCAGGACCTCTTGTCCTAATATTCCTTGCACCATTTGGGCAACTGCCACTTAGCAATATCTGGGCAGATGTTATCAGAGCAGATGGCAAACTCAGGGGAAATGTGCTGTCCTGGAGAGAGCAAGGACTTCAAAGACAGAGAAACGAAGGTTCAAATCTTGACTTTACCACTCTCTCTTGAGCCAACAGTTTAGTTTCTTTGACCCTCAACTACTCTATTAACTGCAGTGATTAAGTGAATAAAACATAAAAGACCTTGACATTTAAATGGGATCATGTACATGAAGTGCCTTGCACACAGGAAAGACGTGATTAAAATGTTATTTCCTTCCCCAGTGGATCCCTCTAAATCCCCCACTGGGACAGTGTAAGCAGAAAATTAGAGGAGGTGGGGAGAAGGAAAGAGACAAAAGAGAGGGTTACATAAATTCATATTATCATTAGTCCCAAATTATCTGGAGAAAAGCCAAGCTGAGAATAATTGCATTTCTAACGCATACATACTCCCAGCTGTAGTTAGGAGGCTTTATGTTTCCATTTCCAAGATCACTTGCTCATGGTGTTTTAGGAATACAGGACAGCTTTCCTGTGATACTTTCCTCACTCACACTAGATATCCTAAAGGCCCTTTAGGATTAGGAGCAATCTGCTCAGTACCCAGGGCCCACTATCTATGTTAATGACACACATAAAATTGGTCCACTGGAGGGAAAAGGTTAAGGATAACAATTACCACTCATATTTATTGAGCACCTACTGTATGCCAGTCACTCTCCAAGCCACTTCTGTCAATTACATTTCAAAAAGAAACTTTCTAAGAAAAAATACCCGGGGATGTCACCTTACATTTGTTAGAAACGGCATACGAGACATAGTTAGCAGGATTTTTAAAGGTCAGCAGGAATTGTGATAGGCGTAGGGAATCGAGAGTTGAATAAAACAGTACTCCTGATGTCAAGAAGCCCAAAATAAAGAAGCAAGACATGTAAAACCATGACCATAAAGTAATAATAGTAGCTGTTTTTTATTATGCAAATGTGTTTTATAGCCTATTTGGAATATTTTTCATATTTCTGTTTTACAGAAAAATAAACTGAGAAGCAGAGAGTATATTATATGGATCAGCTGGCTCTTTCTGAATCCAATATGTATGAGTAATATCATTGTGGACACGAAAAGATAAAATATAAATATAGATGTATTGCCACAATGATACGCATAGGTATTTCATTAAGGATTTAAATGTTCTGTTTTGCTATGTTATCCCTGTCTAGTGGGAAGTTAATTCTTCAATTATTATTTTTTTTAAGATTTTATTTATTTATTTATTTGACAGAGGAAGAGAGCACGTGCACACAAGCAGGGGGAACAGGAGAGGGAGAAGCAGGCTCCCCACTGAGCAGGGATGTTGAGTTGGATCATGACCTGAGCTTAACCAACCGAGACACCCAGGTGCCCCAATTCTTCAATTCCAGATAATTCCTTGTTAGATCCTTAACAAATACTTGCTGATTTCCCATCAGGGTCTAAGGAGACCAAGATGAATAAAACCATGACAAATCTACTGAAGAATTTATCCAGGAATGCTCATGGAACACTCAATCTACTGGCATTAGAAGATCTGTAAAGATGGAAAAAATTACAGTAAAGGTAGGAAAAAAAAAAAGAAAAAAAAAAAGGCACAGGTTCACACCAATATCCTAAATTGTTAGGGACTACATCTCTCAAAAATGTTACTTTATTTTCTGGGTGAGCTAATCTTCTAGGTTTGGTTTCTTTATGGGTAATTCAATGTGATACAATTCTGTATTTGTTCTTTTCACATATTAAAAAATGTCTTACAATGTATTATTTTGGTTTATATTGTTAAAAAACAAAACTCAACTAAGTGAATCTGAAAATCTAACTGGCTTAAGTAATTTATGCATGAGGCAGGATCCCAACTAGCAAGTAAAGATGCCCCTGGAGTTGTGCAAAACAGGTTTTAATAGGAAGAAGGGTGGGGCAAGGAGTTATTAGCAAAAGAAAAGAAAGAACTTTAATCATTCAGAAGACTCACTAGGGCTGTTCAAGAAATTTCAGATTGATTTTTTTTTAAAAGGTCACATATCTGAGATAGGTTGAAACTGTAATTCAGTCTTGGTTTACTTACTCGTGTGGAGGCCAGTAACTCCATTTTGGGTTTGCTGTTACTTATTTATTTATTTATTTATTTATTTATTTGTTTATTTATTTATTTATTTATTTTAGCTGTTACTTTTTTGCCGGTGTTACCCCTCTGCAATTGCTTTGTTAGCCAGTCATTTTGGTTTTGGTCAGTGTTGTTAGAATGGGGGAGGGGGGTGGAGGGGAATGGGGCAGCCTCATTTAGTCTGAAGCAGTAGCCTAGAGAGCCCTGATCTAGAGAGGTTTTGCTGGACACATCAGAAGTGGTGATGATGGAAGATAGGAAGGGACAAATTTTAAAGCAATCAGAAGGTGTAAGTTGAATAAGAATAGTTAAAAAAATAATAATCATCATCATAAAAGTGCCTGGATAGCTCATTCTGTAGTGTAAAGCAAACTTTAGAATTAGCTATGTTGCCTACCAAGTAGGCATGACATCCCCGGGTATTTTTTCTTAGAAAGTTTTTTTTCAAGTTCTCAAGTTCAACTTTTCAAATGAATGTGCGTGTGTGTGTGTGTGTGTGTGTGTGTGTGGAAGGGGGAAGGATCTGGGAAAGGTAACAAAAGGCAGGGGAAGATGATTCTCTGTCCCACTCTAGGTTGTCTATGCTTTGCATTTTTTGATGCCAACAGTGACAAATCACTTGGGCTCTTACATTCAAGAGCTCGGTCCTAAGAATATTTGCACCAAAGTCAAGCTTTCTTAGCACCTTTTATAACCTCTTTTGTAAAATTTATCATGCTACTAGTTATTTGGATAATTTTAATATTTATTGTTATACTATACGCATTACATGAGAAAGTAGCTGGTAGGTCACTTGCTGACAGCAGGGATGCACTAAATAAATGTTAGGTACTTACAAGACAGGCTAACGACCGAAGGATCACTACTGCATCACAGTGACTAGTCTTCTGTTTATTTGTGGATACTATTATCTTGTGACGATTCATTCCTGCCTAAAGTTCAGCCTTCGCTGAAAGGACAGTCATGAAGGGACGTTGGTGGATTCAGAGGTACGGGACATATGGTTCTAGTGAGGCAGGACAGAGGGGAGCTTTGGGGGATGACAAGTTGACCAAAGTAAAACCATTTTGGTGTTAGGCTGACCCTTAACCTAAAAGTCAGCAGGTCACAAGATCCAACTCATGGAAAAACACAAGACCCCACTCCCTCTGGCAATAAAACCCACAAAGACTAGATATTCTTAAAATTGCTCCCTGTGACTATTTCACAACCCTAATCATAATCCTACAACAATGGAGAGACCAACCACCCAGTACAAATGATAAATCCAAAGTTAAAGAGTAAGCCCCTCCCTACGTGGTTTGCTAGTTAAAAAAAAGAACAAACAAAAAACATCTATAAAATCATCCCTTAGAGGCAAAGGGGGATCCTCTTCCTCATTTGGGAGAAGAGACCGTTTCTTTTTTGTGAAGTAGCTCCTTTCTTACTTCTAGATTTATCTTTGTCCCTTTCTTTAAGTGGCTTGCTCTTGAATTCTTTCCTGCAGAAAGACAAGAATCCATTTGGCAAAGGGGTCTGAGTCTCTCCATCGTGAGGCCTTGGCCCATTCAGCATCACTGTAAAAAAGAAATAAGCTTGTGGGAGAAAGGAAAATGATAGATGGAGGAAGGAATTTAAATATCCTTAGGGGTATTAACAAAAAATATTTTAAATAGGATAAATAAAGAAACTGGGGGGAATCTTACTTGCCAGACACTGGAAACCGAAAGTAACATGTTTTTCAGGAAATGTTTTGGGTCTGCCTCTCTGTTGGTGCTGCTTTTGCTACGGCTGTCTTTTTATTGTTTTTGAGGCAATTGTGCTAAGTGTTGATGTGCTGATGTGGTACAGTCCTCTTCCTTCTATGATGATTCTTTATGCTTTATAATGCCTTTTTGATTTTTTGATTTTTTTTTTTTCAGGAGGCTAAGCCTTTCGTGACTTCATACTCAGAGCTACTTTGTGTTTTATGCCATCTTGCAGACCCTTCTGTTACCACATGGATATTGTATAATTGTCCTTGTAATTAGGATATAGTTAAATTTGCAACTTGACTTTGCAGCCAATTGTTATCTAGGTTCTGTGTAATCTTGGCAATCTTATCGTTGATGACTCACACAGTACATTGGGGAGTACAATGGTGCCAGAATTCTACAAACGTGCTCATACAAATAAGAGCTTTCAGACTCATTCCCAGTGTGCACAATAAAACACACTTAATATTCACAGGAGAAAGGTTAACTGGAGCTAAGCTGAGTCTTGTGCAGTTAGCACAATTGTGCTACATTAGAGCACATGTCAGGATCGTGTCTTGTGAGTCTCTTGAAAACTGGACCTTTCTTATTTTGTCATGAAGCACATATGAAGAGAAGGGAGAAGAGGTAAAAACTAAAATAATCCAAATATAGGATCAATTTATATATATTCAATTGCTATTTAAGAGAAGTGTGCTTTAGTGGTGATCGGGAGAGGATGGAGATATTCCAACATTGAGACTTAAAATGTAATGACATTTGCAGAATTCTATTCCTGTGAGTTGACCTTCAACATAATTTTATCTCTTTAGTTTTGGCCAAGCTTTCAGTAATTTCTTTTTTCAATATAGATTCATATATTCCATTTCTTTGACATCTCTAAGTGCGTAGACAAAAGAAGATTTAACATGGACAACTGCTCTTCATGACCCTTAATCCCTCTAACCCATTCTGAACCTTTCTTTCACTAATTTTTCCCATCTAAGATAAGACACTTATTAGCTTTTTAATAATAAAAGAATTTTCTCTGCATCTTGTCTTTCCTTCATAACTTGCATCCAAGATGTCCACAAGTCTTACTGCACTTCTATTACTTCCTGATTCCAAGATTCTGTAGTATCTCACTTGGACCAGGAAAGCCTCCTAAGTAGTCTCGTTCATCCACTCTCATGTCTACTATATCTTGTTCTTCATACAAAAACCAAAATAAGCTTTTAAAATAATAAATCATGATTCTCCTTTGCTTAAGTCTGTTCATTGATTTCCCCAATAAACTAAAATAAAATCAAAATTATTTTCCTTGGTTTACAGGTATGGTTTCTATACTTCCCCCTTAATATCATACTCCCAACTTTTGACATTCCCCTTAAGCTATACTCATAATATTCTCTTCATTTAATATATGAAGTTCATTTTTAATCTAGGGCCTTTATAACAACTCTTCCCTTTCTTTGCTGGAATTCTCTTTAAACTTGGTTGATGAGGCCTTTTAAAGATCCATGCTTATATGTTATCTTTTTTAGAGAGATCCTCTCGGCTATCCCAATTAAAATAGTCCATTTACCAATCCTCATCACCTTATTTACTGCATAGTGTATTTTTACCCTAGTGGACAAACAAGAAAACAACATATACTTGTTTATTGCCACTCTACTCTTTCTAGATGGTAAGTTCCATGGGAGTAGAAACCATGTTTATCCTATTTGTGCAGAATCCATAGGATATCTAATATTTCCTATCTATCAATAGCCTCTCCTGAAATATATGTTGAATAAATATATATTTAGCAGGTATTACTCTCTGTTGAATCCTATCTTAATTATTGGATAATGAATGCTGAGCAAAATAGATATAGTCTGTTTCTTCATGAAGGTGGCTTTGAGAAGGGAAAATTCATATTATTTAAATATTAACACAAATAGGTAAGTATCATTCAAAAAGAAAGAAGAGTATTGGCAGCACATAGGTGGAGGATTCAGGAGAGCTTTCACAAGGAAACAGTAGTGGTACTGGGATCCAACAGTGGAATGTAAGTTAACCAGAGAAAAAGCTGAGCATGAGAGAAGGTTGGTCCACGTCCAAGGCATCCAGGGGAAGATAATAGCATGTATTAAAAACTATGAAGCAGAAAAGATGAGTGTTCCCTTGAGGAACCAAGTTAAGGCCCATGGGGTTTGAACACAGAGCTAATGGAGAGAGAAATTATAGGTGAGAGTAGAGGTGGCCAGGGCACTTTGAGCTGGAAAAGAACTTGATATTTACCTCGAATGCATTGATACAGGGATTACTGGCCTCTCTCTTTGCCACACATCTGGTTCTTAGGAACCAAAGTGATAAAGCACTTATATGAATATAAAATGGTAATAATTAAAAGTGCAGAGTATATAGAGGCCCTAGTGTTTTTAAAGAAGTGGAAGTGAATTAATTATATGTGAAGTTTTTAGGTAAAATTAAAGAAGGAGGATGATTCCTTAGGAAGATTTAATGGACACGTAGGATTATATTTGGAAGAACAAAATGAGAGGAGACATTCTAGGTGAGGAAAACAGTTTTTATGAAAGCCAAGTCTTGAGTTCTGACCACAGGAACTATTTTGGAATTGGTGGAGAATAAAATATGAACAAGAAGTGCCAAAAGATGATAGTGTGAGAATAACCAGTGTTAGATAATGCAGGGCTTAGTGTTAATTGCCGAAGGATTTGGAGCTTACTCTGGTCAATGTTTCTCAATGTTTCCCATTCAAATATCCCTAATGGAAGATGAACTAGAATGCATATCTTTAGGGGACTAGAGATACAGCCTTAAAATGTCCTAGTTCATCTTAAAAATGTGTATGATTCCAATCATGATTAGTTACATTTTCTATAAAAGATATTTGGTGTCCAAGTATCTGGAAAAATCAATACTGCGCCTATCCATACCATTGCATATCCTTGGCAGACCACTTTATATTCCTTATGTTTGGTTCCTCTGGTTAAAAAAAATAGCTAGCCTGCCCACACCCAGGGGCCTTGGGAGAAGGCCTGGGGTGATGTCAGAAGCTGGAGGTCCAGGCCCTGCCCTTCAAAGCTGGTCCTCCTACTCTGCATAGTCTAGGGATAGGGGAAGGACATCCCTGTATATTTTGTGCTATATACAGTTGTTTTTTATTTAATGTTGTGGGGATAGGTGAGAGGAGTGAAAAGGGGCTTCCTCTTCCCTTCTCCAAAAGTAAGCCCTTGCCCGGGGCTTGATGTGCTATATCCTCCCCACATATTCCAGGGCTCTCAGGCATCACACCTCACTGGTTACTCTGTCTTCCACAGGCCCCAGTCCACCCACAGTGTTAATAAAATGGTTGGTTCTGTGTGTGTGTGTGTGTGAGAGAGAGAGAGAGAGAGAGAGAGAGAGGGAAAAAAAAAAAAAGACAACTAAAATACGGCCTATCATTGAGGTCTTTAAAATACAGGAGAGACACAATCAGATTTGTGATTTTAAAAGCTCACTGTAACCGAGAATTTGGAGGTTGGATTAGAGGGGAGGAATAAATAGGCACTCAATAAACATTTGTTGAATTCTCTGTTAACTCTCACCAAAGCCAAGTTTCTACAGTCATAGGCAATCACATTGGTATGGTTTATCCAGGTTCAACTACTTCCTCTTGAGAAATAAACATAGTGCTTTGACCTAAATCATCTAGAATCACAGTCTGCTAATCAAATTCACCACAGCCTCACTTATTTCTCACTCTACAACCTTGGGCAGTATAAAAAGTTATGATCAACAGCATCTTTGATCAAGTAAACAAGAACTGCTTATCACAGCTGGAGTCAAAGTTATCCAATTAAGTCATTTATTCTAGCATTCCTTCTGGAATAGTCTTATGAAATAACTCCCACAATGGGGAAAAACGTTCTCCAATATGCAAGAATTTCCCCAGTATGCAAGGTTTCACCTAAACTAAAGACTAAGACTGATAGGATTAAGAGTGGCTGTGGGAGGGAAATAACAGCTCAAAGAAGAAATGAATTTTCTCTTCCCTGATCTTACCTCATCAACTAAAAGGCCTCATCATTTGTAGCATTTTTTTTTTCTTTAGCCCCTAAGACTCTTTTCTCCTAAGTGATTTCTTTGATAATCACTTATAAGCACTCATTGGCTCTGAGGTGAGTTGCTGTTTTAGGAAAAAAAAAAAAAAAAAGCTCCCTGAGTTGGATAGGATAATCAGTCACAGGTAAGAGAAAGCAAAGGGAGGACCAAACCTTAGTGGAGAGAGGCTCAAGATTAGTCAAGGTGGAACTGGGGAAAGCTACAGAGCATTTTTATTTTTCTGCAGGGGTGTTGTGGCTGACAGGAAGAGCAATATTCAGAGCTCTCTGTGCCTTTCCCAGACATTCTATGAAATACTGTGAAAACAAAACAAAAGACAGAACTTAGACAAGGATGGGTAAGGAAATCAGGATTTCTTATAGGACCTCAGAATCATTCCTCTATGCTTTTTCTCAACTTAACCCTTTGAGTGTGTTTTTCCTTGTATAAAATATACATTATATTCCCTACCTTCTAGGAATGTTATAAGGTAATCCAAGAGAACGTACCCAGTGCACAAGAATTGTTATGTAACCAGGACATTCTTAATGTTCCCCTAAGATTGAATAGATTTTAGACAGGATTCTTTTTTATTTTCCTCCATGTTTCTAGTTAGTTAAGATATAGTATAATATCGGTTTCAGGAGTAAAATTTAGTGATTCATCACTTACATATAACAGCCAGTGCTCATCGCAAGTGGCCTCTTTAATACCCATCATTCATTTAGCCCATTCCCCACCCACATCCCTCCATCAACTGTCAGTTTCTTCTCTATAGTCTGTTATGCTTTGTCTCCCTCTGTTTTTCTTTTCTTCCTTCCTTTATGCTCATTTATTTTGTTTCTTAAATTCCACATGTGAGTGAAATCGTATAGTGTTTGCCTTTCTCTGACTGATTTCACTTAGTATAACACACTATCTCCATCCACATCATTGCAAATGGCAAGATTTCATTATTTTTGATGGCTGAGTAATATTCCACTGTATATAAAATAGATATTTATATATAAAATATTATTTATATATAAATGCATTTTACTACATATATTGTATATATATTCCAATATGTATTCTACTACATATATATATATATATATATATTCCAATATATATGAATTTATATATATTTTATCCATTCATCAGTCAATGGACATTTGGGCTCTTTCCATAATTTGGTTACTGTTGATAATGCTGCTATCAACACTGGGGTGCATGCACCCCTTTGAATCGATATTTTGTTTCCTTTGGGTAAACACTTAGTAGTGCTATTTCTGGGTTGTAGGGTAGCTCTATTTTTAACTTATTGAGAAACCTCCATAATGTTTTCCAGAGTGGCTGCACAATTTTGCATGCCCACCAACAATGTCAGAGGAGTCTCCTTTCTGTACATCCTTGCCAGCACCTGTTGTTTCCTGAGTTATTAATTTTAGCCATTCTGACACATGGAAGGTGACATGTCATTGCAGTTTTGATTTGTATTTCCTTGATGATGAATTATGTTGCGAATCTCTTCGTGTGTCTGTTGGCCATTTGTATGTCTTCTTTGGGAAAAAAAGACTATTCATTAGGTAGGATTCTTTCTGACTACAGGCCCTTGACCTCTCTTCTCATACAGCATTCACTTTAGAAAACTTGCAATTGTTAAGTCTTTTTCTGCCCTGTGAGATGTAAATCTTCTTCCTGTTCTTGTCAGCTTTACAACCAGAAATGTCATTCTCAAGGACCTGAAGCTCATTCTTTGAAGTGTAATCATCAAGGTAGATAGAGCCCCATCTCTTAGTCTCTATGGAAAATATCTTAGATATTCTAAAAAAATAAATACTTACAGCATCAAGTGGAAGCTCCCCATACCTCATCCTTCCCTTGACACCTGGTTTTCATTCCCACCACCACTGCCTACAGAACAATAATACGCCATTTAACTTTTCTACATCAGGACCTAATCTTTACTTACCTTTGCAGAGCTGCAATAACTCAACAGATCCAAACCACACAATACACATTAATACTTTAGGATTTAAAATGATAAAAATATAATGCAAAACTGACACTGATTATTTCTATAGGTTAGTTGGAATACTGTAGAAGTGGATGAGAAAAGAATTCAGAAAAATTCTGTGGGGAGTACAAAGGAATGGGTAAAATTAAGAAACAATGAAATATCAGAAATATCAGATACCCTAAAATATTCAGGATTGCATCAGGGGTACACCACAGGTTCCTTCTAACAAATTCATTAAAGTTAAATACTTTGCAAGTACCTACATACATTTTACTGGGCACAGGATATATCTATTAGATATGATACTATTAATGTGAACTAGGAAAAATAAGAAAAACCCTCCTTAAAAATCAGATAAGCTCATATTTCTGATAGCTCTATCTCCAGTAACTAAATACCTTTTCCTAAAATGAATTTATCACCAAAATTACATGTGTATCACATTTAATTATAGAACTGATTAATTTATTCACACTCTTATTCATTAGAACAATATTAGTGTTAAGCATCTACTATGCAGTAGGCACTGTTCCTGGTTCAGGGGATGTGTCAGTGAACGTGTCTTGCTCTCATGGGGCTACCATCTAGAAATAGGTAAGGGATAGAGATAGATGGGGAGACAGATAATATACAAATTAAAAAACAAAGAAAAAAATAAACATAAAGCTAGTGAATGTCCCCTGTGATTAAGTTGGTGCTGTTTCTGGGAAGTAGCAAGGTAGCCAGAGTAAGTGAGCAAAGGAGAGAGTTGTAGGAGATAATATTGAAATGTAGTACAAGACCAGATCCTTATGGGAAACAAAGGGATTTAGTATTACTCAAGTAAGAAAGGAAGTCTTTGGAAGGTTTTGTGTGTAACAATTAACTGAATTGTGTTTTAGAAAGCTCACTCTCACTTGAGTGAGAGTCTCACCACCCAGGGATCCCCGGTAGAAACAGTTCTGATGGACCTGGTTGGAGGCAGAAGCAGAAGCTGGACTAGAAGAAACTCAAGTGAAAAGGAGGAGGATGGGATCCTTGGGTGGCGCAGTGGTTTAGCGCCTGCCTTTGGCCCAGGGCGCAATCCTGGAGACCCGGGATCGAATCCCACGTTGGGCTCCCGGTGCTGGAGCCTGCTTCTCCTTCTGCCTGTGTCTCTGCATCTCTCTCTCTTTGTGTGACTATGATAAATAAGTAAAAATTAAAAAAAAAAAAGAAAAGGAAGAGGATATTATTTCTGTAATATAGACTACAATGGGTTGATAGTTACAAGGTAATATATTAAACATAGATTTATTATTTTATATAAATTTTAAACATAGATTTAGATGAGAACAATAATAGTATGGCTCTATGCCAATAGCTGTGATGCTTTTTAGAGAAGAATTGGGAATATAGGAGAGAGACAGTACATTACTGAGGCATTGTCCTTGAGTAAGCTGCAAGTATAGGGAGTAATGCATAGGGAGAGGACATGGTATTAGCTAGGATACCAGATAATTAATTCAAAGTAGGAAGAGTATGGGGATATAGACAGAGGTGTTTAGATAAATTCAGTAATTGTGTGTACAGGTATTGATTCTCTGACAGGTCCTATTTTCTCATTGAACTGGGAGACAGTGTCATGAGCTGCGAGTAGGATGAGGTAGAGGATGTTTGAGGTTTCAGGAAAGAGGCATGAGTGTGAAATAGAAGACGGGAGAGAAGATGGACTAGGGGAATGGAGTGGACTGTCTGGTAGCGCTGAAGCCTGGCTTGAGTTAGCCACGGTAAATTTAAAGAGAGAATATTCACCATGGTTTTATGTGACTCCTCTCCCCACATTTACATTAAGCTGCAAGAATGCAGAAGGATGGACTAATGTTAGGGACTGGCAGAGGAACATTCAAAGGTAGAAAGAATTAATGGAGTTGATGGTATAATTAAGATTGGCCATGAAATCTAAAGTTGGGAAGAAGTGAAGCAAGCACGCGAGGGAGGTGAAAAACAAATAAAGCACAGTGTCAAAGTATTAAAGGTGTAGGTGGGGTGAAGAATTGTTGTAATTGCCAAACTTGAGGGAGTGACTAGAATGGTCAGAAGTTGACATGCTTGAAATTTCTGTCAAGGAATGGGCATATCTTCTGGTCATATCAAAGTCTGGGTTGTATGATCTGTATGGAGATGCTAGAAACTAGGACATGTCTTCACCAATTCTAAGATACTTCTGAAAAAAAATTTCCTGCATAGTTCCTATGGAATATTTGATTATCTTTATGAAGCTGTAACATGGTATATAATGAAAATGGAAAGAGGGGCATCTGGGTGGCTCAGTCAGTTAAGAATCTGCCTTAGGTTCAAATCATGATCTCGGGGTCCTGGGATGAAGCCTTTCCTTGCATCAGGCTCCATGCTCAGCATGAAGTCTTCTCTCTCTCCTTCTGCTCCTCACCCATCACTCTCTCTCTCTCTCTCTCTTTCAGGTAAATAAATAACATCTAAAAAAAAAAAAAAACAAGAATAAAAAGAAAAAGAAAAATGAGTGATATGGAATTGGCTGGGTTCAAATTCCAACTCCCATGCTTTATGAGGTTAAGATTAATCAATTAAATCAAATCAGTTATATTAAAGCATATAAGCTCTCTGACTGTTTGTGTGTTTGTGGTATTGGGATAGCAATACCTACCTTGTAGTTATATTAAAATAGTGTTAGGGTGGGTTGGGAAAAGAACTTCAATTCAAATTTTTGAAAATCTCTACATTATGAAGAAAAGATAATATAACTTATTACTAACGAGAGGAAAATGTTCCTTATTCTCACTG
This sequence comes from Canis aureus, assembly GCF_053574225.1. Classification (NCBI taxonomy): domain Eukaryota; kingdom Metazoa; phylum Chordata; class Mammalia; order Carnivora; family Canidae; genus Canis; species Canis aureus. The sequence continues at coordinate 4,031,377 of NC_135613.1, forward strand.
AGATCAGTAGAGGAGAGAGGAAGAAGAGGAATGACACTATAAAGCTTTTTCTTAGATCTTCTGTACCTAGATTTGTGTCCTTCTTTGCTGGATATAGAATAGATTTTCTGTTCTATAATAGCACAGAGTAATAAATGTTCAGATATCCAAAGGTAAGCCTAGGGATGAGTAGGGGTGGGAAGGTAATTTTCACTGCATAATAAAAGGAGGAAGGACATTGGGTGTGGGAGAAAGTTTGAAAATGAAGAAAAGGAATGATTGAGGGAGGTGGGATTTAAGTAGTATGGTGGAAAAGATAATGGAGTTTTATGAATGAGATTTTAGTTGTTTGAATGTCTCTAATGTTAAACTGCTCAGTTATATAATGTCTTCATTAAAGTCAGCTACAAACTCATGCCTTATTGCCAGGGGACTGAGCCAACCGTTGGGAGAAAGTCAAAGTCACCCTTTCAAAGCCTTAAATTACTTAATGAAAGAGACTTAAACTCCAAATCAGACCTATCCTACTCCCTTCTCTGCTCTACCTTACTCTTCTTCCTTTACTTCTGTGGCCTGAGATCTGGCCTCTCTTCATTACATATTGCCCTACCCTTGGGGAGTTCACAGCTTCTTTGCATTTCAGAAGCCAGCTTAAAGACAGCACCCACACAACTTTATGATGCAAGATTAGCCCACAAAATAATTTAATCTGATGTTTCCCTACTAAACAAACAAACCAGAATGGATAAAAGTCTGATGTTCTAATTGAAATGAGTCTGTTGACCTGGATAGAGAGGTTATGTTCCAAAAGAAAGAGAAAGGAATGGGCTGGACCTGTGAAATTTCCAAGAATTACAGAGGTCTCTGAACAAATTGTAAACACTGCCAAAGATGACAAGTAGATTATTACATCAAAGGCAGTGAGAAGTTAGACATTAAAGATGGTGGCCAGTGGCTAATATTTTCTGAGGATGAATCTGTTAGCAGAGGACTCTTGAGAGGTACATATACACAACCCACCTGTACAAGGAGTGGTGGGCATACAGTGATGCAAAAATTAGGACTGGACAGTTACAAATTATATGGAATGATGAAAGGTCATTAAGCTGCCAGGACTGCCTGCCAGAATCAGCTCTATTTACCCAGGGCAAGGTGGGCCTTAGTAGTACCATACAACCCGGCCATTAGGGAGCCCTAAGAGTGGGTAACATTAGAATCAGGAAAATACTGACAAGTTAGGTCTAATTCAGTTTAAGCAGATGTTGCAAAATAAATATATCTCACATTTCTGGAACCCAGGTGTCAAGAACACACCAGTGTGAGACTGCCGGAATTAGAATTCTAATTTAGAGTTACTATCTACCTGGCAAGCACCGAATGAGACCATTCATGTAAAATAACTCCTCATAGTTCTAGGTACCTAAGAGGTACTAGTAAGTATCACCCTCATCAATAGCATTACTCTGATTTTGCAAATTTTGCCAATCACATACAAGTTCTCACTATATAATACGGAACTAAAACTCAAAGTTAGGAAAAGTATAATGTTATTACATACGGGTCCATCAGTTGGAGAAGTGCAAGAACATCAGTCTGAATTTTTCTGGGAGATAAACCGTCCCTCAGCTGGGCTTCTTCCCTCCAACAGGGGGAGTTGCTTGGAAACAGCTGGTAATGTTGAGCAGGGCCACTGAACTGACATCATCACATTGAACCATTTTGTTCCTCTGATTTATCAACACGTATCTGTCTAAGAAAAAAAAAAAAAAAAGAAAAGCCTCAACCTTTTTCATGAACAAAGTTTAGAGACCCACAGCATTTAAACTAATTAGATTTTAACAGGAGGTCTTAGTTTTGTAATATTTCACACGATAGACAGATGCTTCCCTACTGGCGACAGTTGTCTTCTGGGGCAATTAGTCAGCCACCAATTGAAGACTTTTTAACACTACCATTTCCTTTTCAGCTTTCAGTATCAGGCATTTAAACATGTTATGAGTGTTAATTAATTTACACTTTCAGAAAAAAATGTCAAGGGTTTCTGAGAAGTAGTAGAAGATGTGCATAATCAGTTGCTCTATGGCATTAGATGTTTGCATCCCCTCGCATTCTTAGAAATAATAACCCATAATCCAAATTGGAATCACAGTATTGAAATGCACATTAAGAACATCTAGTGTCCTAATGTTTTGAAGTTGGTTAAATCAAGGGTGTATGCTATGTAAAGAATATTAATTTAACTACTAATACTACTACTTCTGGGCATACTATTTTTCATGCTCCATGCATTTTATGAATGACTTTGACTTATATTTTCATTCTTCAATTGAAGGATTATTACCCACATTTGGCACATGACAGACTTAAAACTCAGAGAGCCCCAAGCAACTTGCCTCAGGCACACACAGACTAAAAGTGTAGTCATAATTTGAATCCCAAACTTCTAATTCTGATATGCTTTCCGCTACCCCTACTCTGACTCACTTAATGGGTTTGAGTGGATGTTTTTACTCGTGATAGTTACAAGTTAGAGACTCAATAGGAAACAGATGGCATATTCAAATTAGGATAATTTGAAGAAAGTTTACTTTAAAAAGGACTCTCTAGCAAATTGCAGGTGGCAGAGTAACCACAATGATCGATGCACAAAAGCTATATGATCCCAGGACCTAAAGGAATAAGGGTGGTAAGAAGTTATTGAAATGTAGGCCATCCTGAGAAGAGCAACAGCCCTCATAATGAAGCAAGCCCAAAAAGACCTTGCAAAAAGGAAGGGGGGACCTAAATACACTCAGTTTCATTTTTTCTTCTGATCCTCTGTCAGAAGAGGATCCCTAATGTCTTCTCCCTAATGTCTAATCCAGTCCAGACCAGAGGCCTGGGAGCTCACTGATGTCCTTTATACAGATCTTTTGCAACAGTGAACAAAGTAGAGAATTAAAAAATTAAATGTAAAGGGCAAAAAGAAGAGAACACACATGAAAGCACTGTTGACATAGAACTAAATGAGGCTGACGAGACATTGGTGTTTCAAAAGTAGTTCATTATAACTTCTCTGATCTTCAGTCTTAGAATTTATTTTTGATGATAATTCTTGGTTAAACAATAGGGTAGTTTTTAAATAATAGGCAATATAATATTGAATATATACATTCACTACATATATATGTGTAGTATATATATGAAACACACATACATGCTTTCTTTTTTTAAGTCCTTTGGAACTGCAGAGCAACTAAGTGTTAGAGCAAGAATATTGTTCTCTCTATATTTATGATTCAGTGTGTGCCTCCTCTTTGCCAACAGCTATTCCCAAGAGTAAAGCAATGGTCTGTTGCCTACCAATGGCCAAGGAGAGCCCCTAAGGCTATTAGATATCCATATCAGAGTCAAAATCAGAACTCTGTTTATGAAGGAATCACACATGAACAGGAGGGTCAAAAGCATATAGTTACAACTCTAGCTTTGCCTCAATACAACCTTCTTCTAAAATAAAAAAAAAAAAAATAGAAACCAGCCCATCAACAGGTAACAATAATGACATCTTACTTACATGTATTATTTGTTGTCTCTTTTAAACACTGACATATAAACTTCAAAAGAGTAAGGACCTTGTGTGTCTCTTTAAAAGTGAATCCTCAGTGCCTCAAAGCATGCCTGGCATATAATAAGTTACTGTGGCTAGGTGTAGCAAAGCCTTCTCTGGTAAGATTGCTTGGGATCACGGAGTACATTTGTCATGATGAGCACTGGATATTGTATATAAGTGCTTAATCACTAAATTGCACACCCGAAACCAATATTACACAGTAGGTTAACTAACCCGGGATTTAAATATTTTTTTTAAAAAGAATATTTTGATTTCCCCAAGAACTAAAGAATATTTAAATCATCCTCCCAAAAATGAAAATAAAGATTATTTACACACACACCCACCAAAAAAAAAAAAAAAAAAGATTGCTTGAGTTTGAAGACTAAAGGATACACTACACTGGCCAGTGATAGTACAGAGGCGAGAGAAGCATGTCAAGAGACAAAGGTAGGTGGCTGGTATTTAATGATTCCAAGGTTGGTCAATTTTACTCAATGTGAATTGACTCTTACCAACTTAATGACAATGTTCATCATTTTCCTGTTTTTATCCCCCAAATACTGCATCTGTGTCTATAATGTTCCTTCATAGTCTTTTCTGTTGATTTGGAAGGAATAATACTTGAGAGTATTAATTCCATGAAGCTCCTGATGGTAGAATGGAAGCTTGGCACAAGACTCGGGCCATTTTTGCCAATACTTGACTGCACATCCTAGGTCTCTTGTCCTTCCTGCATTCCGAGTGTGAAGCAAGAATCAACTTCTTGAGGGTGTAATTGATTTTTCATGCTGCCAGAGCCATGTTAACGTAAATGATTCTTTTTTTTTAAATTTCCTGGTTTTGAGGGGAAAGAGCCCTTTTAAAATTTCATAATCTGATTATAGGTCACACTTTTCTAGGCTGAAGCTTAAAATAGTTTCAAGAAGAAGTTTCAAAGAAGAAAACACACTGCATTTCTATTCAGACACCAACACCACCATCACGGCCATGCCACATGGTGCCCCTATTCACAGTCAATAGGTTCCAAACATGTTGCTCAGGGTTCAATGGGCTTATTTCAGTAAGTGACTAGAATTTAATATTAAAATGATAAAGAGAATATGAAGGTCATTGTTTCCCAAAAGTGGGCCAAAAGCTTATCTCTTTCAGAAACACCTGTGAGCTCTATCAAATATGAGTATTTCTGGAATCCACCTAGACTTTCTAAATCTCTAGGACTAGATATTGAAATTGGAATTTTTACTGAGGTCCCCAGGTGAGTCTTACATACACTAAACTTTAACTAAATTTAACTGTTCCTTGTATTTCCTCTGTATATTCCAAGGTAGTCCTGTACTTACCTCTAGAACCAGCAACCTCCATTATTGTACAGCTCTTTCTGTTAGAACATCTTTTTGTACTAGCTGATAATGTGTTTTTCTGAAGCTTCCCACACATTAGGTGAAAACAAGAACACTTTTGACAGTTTTATAATGAGCACAGAACTCAGTATTCTGGAATATTTTTCTAAACCTAAAAAAGTGGGGAAATCTAAAAGAAATGGTATAACTGGGAGATCCTAAAAGCAATAGAGATTTTTTTTTTTAAAAAAGCAAGATAGATTCCCAAAGACACAAAATAAAGCCATGTTATTTAATAGGGGAGCCACATGGAATAAGAATCAAATTATCAGCTGTTTTCCCTTGCCAACAGAATTTCTCCTTGAGAAACATGAAAACCACACAATTCTTAAAAATGCATAAGTGGGCCCCATCATCTCCTTACTGTTCTTTTCCCACTTGCTACTTAAAAAGTTAGTTGGCAATTAAATTATAAGATGATTAAGCCCCAGCATTTCTGATTACTATACTTCATTGTCTGCTGTCAAGTACTCAGCTTCATCTTCAGCATTGACCCAAACTAGAATCTGTCAGAGTGAGTTTCTCAACCTTCTAGACATTTCCGCCTTCTGATTCTGACCCTTACTTTTAATTGTTCCTTGTAATTGAAAACTCCCTTTTTACATTCCTTCTGCTTATAACAACCATACTTGCCTGTTAGGTACTGAATGTCTGTGTCCTTCCAAAATTAATACGCTGAAATTCTAACTCCCAGGGCAATGCAATTAGGAGGTGGTATCTTTGGGAGATGATTAGGTCAGGAGGGTTAAGCCTTCGTGATGGCTTAGTGCCCTTTTAGAGAGCTCTCTTACCCCTTCCATCACGTGAAGACACAGTGAGAAGGCCATCCATGAACCAGGAAGCAGGCTCTCACCAGACAATGAGTCTGCTGCCTCCTTGATCTTGAACTACTCATTCTCCAGAATTTTAAGAAATAAATTTCTCATATTTATAAGCTACCCAGTCAATGCTATTCTGTTGTAGCAGTCCAAATGGACTAAGACACTGTTCTCTTTACCTAAAAAAACTTGCACAATTTTTAAGGGTGAGTTCAAAATTGTCTTCTAGGTGGTATCTTTCCTAGCCATGTAAATGGTTTTATGTTTTAGCAAAATTTGTATTTGTGTGATGGACTGGGCTTTTACCAACTTCTGTAACAATGTACATCATTTTCCTAGATAATAATAAGCATAGTTACCATTGCTACTCCCTTTTCTAAATCTATTCACTGTACAAGAGGCTGTATGATGTAATGGTGAGGCTGTATGATGTAATGGTTAAGATTGCAGGATTCGGTGTCTGACATCCAGACTTCGTCACTTGATGGTCATGGGACTGAGCAAATTCTCTAATCTCTATATGCTTTGATGTCCTCTTCTAAAGAGTTAGATAAGAGAATCCACCTTGAATACCATGTGACATATATATATATATATATATATATATATATTCATGCATGATAACTATATAAATATAGTAATAGTTAAGTATACTTATATTTAAACATAAACTTAAAAAAAACACTGTGAGGTTTAAACTCTTTGCCGTCTGAGTTCTTAGAACATTGTAAGCACTTGTTTAATTCTAACCATTTGAAATATAAATAATGTTAATATCATTTCACCCTTTTTTTATTACTCTATTTCCCAGATTAGAAACTGAGACTCAAGGATGAAAGCCATCGTGACCATCATCTTATAAATAACAAAAAGTGAGTGCTCTAATAGACACCTTAACACACCTGTAAAGTCATCTTCCTGCCTACATTCCTCATCATGGATCCAGCCGTGAATTTTTTCCACCTGAGGATGCTAGATATACTTCTATACACTTACCATCTCTGCCCAACCCTACAGAATGTCTCTGGCAACATGATCAAATTTCATCATGTAAATTGTAAAACAGGTTAGGAAGAAGTAGAACATTCTGTCATCTGGCACCTAATTTAGGATATTAGTACATTAACCACACTAAATATTGTCTTTTCCCTTGTTACTCTTTTATATTTTATTGCACTGAATCATCAGGAGTATTACACTGTTAAAAAATATCCTATAAATTGAGTATGCTTTTCTTAAACTTATGACAGACCATGTTTTGATTAAATCATAATATGCCAAAAATATAAGTAAGAAATGTATATATTTTTAGGTAATTAACAGTTGGAATTAGAGATGAATAGCACTTCCTCCCCCTTACCAGTTGGTTGGTGATTATAACTGGTATTTTTGTCCAGGCCAATTTTTATCATCAGTCTTTCTTACAGAAACTAACAGCCACTTCATCTTTTCAGCTGCTGTAATTCATCCAATTTCATATAAGGACTATAAGAGATGGAGTTGAAATCAGAGAAGAAAAACAGTACTTCTCAGAGTCTGGGGCCCTATTCGTATCAAACAAATGGGTCGTATTCAGATATTTTCACAATAATTGATGTGGAGGGTTAAATAAAATACTGTGCATTCTCTTGCTAGAGAAATTCTCCAAGATGTGTTGTTTTTGGTAGTATTCCCATTTCTAACATACCCATTGTCTTTTCTCTTCAATTATGATGCTGACAAAGCTACTTAACTCTACTTCCTCAAAAGGAAGGATCCTAGAATTGGTCTGGGGAATTGCAATAAAGCATGAGATTCTCTTTTCCCCAGAGCAGAGAAGTTAGGCAGATCTGTGAATTAGTATTGGAATCATTATGATAAACATACTGACCCTCATTCAATATGAATATGAATGCTTAAACTCATAATTCTCAATTGCATACAGCTCAGACAAAGCAGAGCTAGGAATCAATCCTAGGTGGGCTTTCTTGACTCAAAAACATATGTTCTTTTTATATTTTCTATATTGGGTTAAATGCTGAGACGAAAAACAGAAAATGGAAGAATTGACAGTGAAATTAGAAGGAATGCTGTGAGGGCCTGAATTCAGGGAACAGCAATAGGAATAGGAAGCCTGACATGAATGAGATGTGAACCTATAAATTGTTCACATTTATTCAACACCTGTTGTGGACCCACAGACTGTTTTAGACGCTATCCACTATTAACTCCTATGATATGAACTGACCCCATATTTGAGTTTGAAGTTATCAAAAGCAGGATGATTTACAAATAGGAAACAGCAAGTAGAAACAGGAAGAAATGAAGAATTTTTGTTTAGACTCTACTCAAGTAAGTTAGGTGTCCCATTGTAACAGCTGAAGTGAGTGTAAAATACTCAGGGCCTTCGAATAAGTTATATCACAACCATGAAAAAAACATAAAATGAATGTCAACTAAAATACAAAGGATTAAAAAAATGCGCATATAATACAATATAAGAAGTTTTAGTGTAAAATAAATCTCAAAGTTGATGCAAGTATTTTATTTACCTTCAAACAGATAAGTAAATAAAATGTATTTTATTTGATGTTAAATGAAGGAGTAATGGGATCATGTGTTATACTTTTTCTACTCTTCTAAAGTTTTTCAGCATAGTTATACTATTACTTGTAACATGGAAGAGTAATTAGTTTAAAAAAAAAAAAAAAAACCTTACAATTCCTACATAGTGAAGTGATTACCCTGGATTAGGAAAATATTTTCTTTTACTTTTTTTAAAAAAAGATTTATTGATTTATTTGAGAGAGAGAGAGCATGCACAAGTTGGGGGGGGGGCAGAGGGAGAAAATCAAGTAGGCTCCCTATTGAGTGTGCAGCATGACGAGGGGCTCAGTCTCAGGACCAATGAGATCATGATCTGAGCCTAAACTAAGAGTCAGACACTCAACCAACTGAGCCATCTGACAGGCACCCCTTGGAAAATATTCTATTTATGAGCAAGGCTTGTGATAATTATAAATAAATTAATCCCTTAAATTTTAGGTCTATAGGTGCTCTTGTTTCAAACCAAACTTTTCTTGAGGAACTCTTCTCAAGGAGTTCAAGTATAACTCCCTGAGGAAAGGGTTCACTGTGCATTATGGTTGGCCAGTTATAAACTCCTTGGGCTTTCTGTCATAAGGTGCCCCACAGGGTGACTCAGTCTCTCCACAAGGCCCAGCTCATGGAGAAGGTCAGACCAAAGGAAGGAACTGAAGAAGGAAGTCAGGTCTACAGTGTGATAACCTCTATGGTAATTCGGATAGTCACAGAGATCTTCTCTTCCTCTTACTGCAAGAGGTAGCAAAGCAGGATGCTGTCACAGTCCATTGTTTTAAATAACTCTTGTGTGTTTTCATCTTGATATTTTGGAAGAGCGTGCAAATTTGTGAAAACAAATTTAAAATTAAAACCATAATTTTGGGATCCCTGGGTGGCGCAGCGGTTTGGCGCCTGCCTTTGGCCCAGGGCGCGATCCTGGAGACCCGGGATCGAATCCCACATCAGGCTCCCGGTGCATGGAGCCTGCTTCTCCCTCTGCCTGTGTCTCTGCCTCTCTCTCTCTCTCTCTGTGACTATCATAAATAAATAAAAATTAAAAAAAAATAAATAAAACCATAATTTTGGGAAAATCACACCTGCCTAAATATATGTAAACACTAAAAAAGACTACCTTGTTCTTCATATTCAGACAATAGCATTGCATAGTTAACACATCATGGGCTTTAGAGTTAGAGGAAGCTAGATCTGAAAGCCAACTGCATCAGTGAGCAACTGATTATCTTAGAACGCTTCAGAAACAAGGCTCGGGGATAAGTATAATAATTATATAAGTATAATGTAATAAGTACAAATTGTTAACTTGGGAAGTGATCACAGGAAACATCAGTAGGGAGAGGGGACATAACAAAAAAAGAAAGGGAATTGATTAAAGGTGTCTATAGGTACAGGTTACTATTTAGGCAACTAGGGCTCAATCCCAGGAAAACCCTGGGAAATAGTAATATGCCTCAAAAAAAGCAAGAGATCTGGGGGCAGGATATCTACTCCCATCAGTAATTGATGAAGAGTTGTGGAGAGGATATGGTAAGTAGTGCCTGTGAATGCTACATGCATAAATTCTGAGCTCTGCAGATATTTTCTCTCTTCATTTAAGGTACAAGGTATTGACACTGTATGTTCCCCAGAGGATGGAATTAGGGTTAGAATCCTTTGTCTTCTTTAAATTTGCTCATCTTTAAATTTGCCCAGTAATTTCCTGAAAAGCCCTGAATAATCACATTTAAAATAAGGCATTTTGAGATCTTCCTAAATAGTACATAAATACTAAGAATGGGTTTGTGTTAATATTAATAGGATTGTTTAAGATTATCTAGGGAAGTAAAACTATTTTACTATCACAATACTCTGAATCATCCCTAATATTATCAAGACATAAGATACTGGAGAAAATGATTCTTTGCTTACATTCACATTTCTCACCCAAAACAAATAAAAAATAAAAATGAAACTGTTGATGTAGTATCAGTGTCAACAGATATCAGAGGTCAGTTCACTGACTGACCTCTCACAGTAAAAACTCAGCATCTTCAACACAGCACTCCCAACAGTCTGGAGTAAGATAAAAGCTTTGAATTTAATGATAGATCATAATTTACATTCAATATGAGGTTGTACCCAAGATCGCTGTGTGATCTAACAGTCTAGAAACCTGAGATTTTTCGGTCCTATTTTAAGCCAGAGAATATCAAAGTTGACCAATTCTTTGTTCAAATTTAATTCTTTGTAGATTACAAATGTATAAGGTCAGAAAATTTAGGCTGCTCTAGTTTAGGCAAGAGAGTGAATCCATGAACATCCAGAAGTCTGTATGTTTCAGTATCGGAGGCATCCCATTGACCCCTCAGGAACATCTGAGGAACTTTGGGGCTGTAGAAATTCATTAAACTAGCTCTGCGTGCAGGTGGCTGGACTGGCCCCGCTGTGTGAAGTGGAGGCCAGGGGTGGAAGTGGACACTGTGACGGCTGAATGTCATTCTTCCTATTACTAAGTGGCGGTCTCAGTGTACGTAAGTAGCCCAGACATAGCTCTTTGGTGAAGGAGGTCCAGTGAATCTCACTTGGCTCTCACAATACAAATCACTCTTGGATAGAATTGCACCTGCAGGATTTAGAGGCAGGAAACAGCACATTCCCTGAAATTACTGCAAAGATGGCTTATTCCAAAAGGAGGTGCGCTTAGATATGTAATAACATAGTATACAGCTTCCAAACGAAGCACACTGCACAGACAGGCCACCAAAGAACAATCAAAAGGGGGGTGATATTTTATATGGGAAACAGAGAAACCGAGGCCAAATAAATATATCAGTAATGTGACATACAGTAAAAGCAGAAGAGGTCATTATTGTATGATGGTAGGTATTATCAACGTCAAAGCTGTAATGAGGGAAAAATCCCAGTATTTTGGATAACTATGCCATCAGCTCTGATTTCAACAACTTTTACGGAGTTTGGCAATTATATCCCTCAACCCTAAAAAATAGTATATGATTTTTCTGTGTATCATAAAATTATTGGCAAGGGACTCATTTACACAGAAGAAATGACATCATATAGATGGTGTAAAACTGTTGGCATTATTTTTCCTTCTCCTGAATGCAGCTTTGTTTATATTTCAGTAAAGATTGTGTTATATTACAATGTTTTGGTATGAAGAGGCCAAACACTTCGTGTTAGCTAGAGGTCATCAAGATTCAATACTCTGTTTTGTTGGTAGGTTGATCCCTTGTGCTTTCTCAAGAATTTTATCAATTTAGTTCCCTGTAACTATATAGAAAACATAAAACTTTGATTTTTCACATTTTAAAATCTAAACATCTCCACCTATTACTAATATTCAATACACCTTTGCACTACTGTTTTGATATCTATTTAAAGTTTTAATTTGATTCGTTTCATATGGTTTGAAACCATTTTTATAGTCTTGCCTGCAGTAGAGCAATTGTGATATTCTGATTATTATGTATCTTTCAATTTCCTCATTAAATTAATTATCCAAACCTTATTCATTTAATCATTCAATTATTTAAATATTTATTTTTCTAATAAATATGTATTAAGCCTTGATTATGTCAGGTGCTAAAATATAGGAATGACTAAGACGAACCAAATAACTGCATTTATGAACCTTACAGTTAATAGAACCATTTCTTTTTTTTTTCTTTCGTTTGTTTTACTGGTAATAATATTCTTTTCATTTTATAGGGAGACTATTTTGTGTCAACTGCCTTGTGAACTCTAATTATCCTGGCATCCTTGCAAAGTTGGTATTATTATACCTATTTTACTGGTATGGAAACTATATCCTAGGATAGGTTAAAGAATGTGTATATAATAAAACTGCCAAATTAATGACTAAGCTATATAAGAAATTGAAGTCTTTTTGCCTGGCTGCAAAATACTGAACCTATCATATCACACTAATCTTACAGGTTTCCAAGGGAGGGAAATGATGGCTAGATATCTCACAGACTGAAATAGGTAATTGCAGCTTAGCTTGGGAATACCTACAGATCACTAGTGCAGTTCAAAGTTATGACATGGCACTAATGAGGACATTTCTCTACTTTTTATTTCACATGTTATAGCTTTAAAAAATAAAACTGACTCTTTTGTGGACATCTCTGGGATTGTATGTCCTTCTGCCAGCCACATGTGAGGCAACATAAATTCACCGTCTCAACACCACATTTGATTTGACTCATTCAGAACTGGGTCCCTGCAAAAAGAACTTTCTAATTAAAAATATATTTATATTCACATAATATTCATATACATTATATTCATATTATTCATATAATATGAATTGATATAATACGAATATAATATATGAAATTATATATGTAATGTTTTTATTTATGAATTAATAATTTTATTTAATTAAAATAATTAAAATAGATTTAATTAAAAACAATACATATATATATATATATACATATTTATATAAGAACAGAGAGTTTTGGGTTAGTTGTTGGGTCAGTTCCTTTCCCGTAGCTGGAACCATATGGTATAAAATTAGAATTTGTCACTGGTCATATTTCCCAGTATGTGAAACTGTAGAGAAAAACAAAACAAAACAAACAAAAAACGCCAACTGTACAGAGAAAAATCAGCAGAGACAAAAATCTGTATCAGTAGAGAAATGAGATATAATGAGAGAAACAAAGACAGAGACAGGAATTGACCTAGAGTCATTTGAGACCATTATACCATTTTGGAGGTCCAACATTTTGGCTTGACTTTGTCTTACATTTTATGAACCTCTGTGTAATTGTGTTTTTGACACACCTCATATGACTTGTACTTTCACCTGCATCTGGGTAAGTAGATAATCCTTGGTCATAGCAAAGCTGTGTAATAATATGCCCAGATATTTTTCTCAATCTGTCACTTACTGTCTAAGATTATTCAAGTAATTTTATTGTCTTTAGATATCTCCTCCCTAATCTGCAACATCCTTAGGTGTGACAACTTGATAGTGATATGAATATCAAATTGGATATTGCATGTGAAAGCACTTCATAACCATATACTACATGCTTATATAGTTGAGAAGAATGATAAGAAATTAAGGAGTGAATGGATACCTTGACTGGTTCTCCATGACATCCCTTGTAAGGCCTATGGAAAATATGTGTTTGTTTGCCTCTCCAGTCATTCTGCACCCAAATTACACATGCTGATTACTCACAATTTTCTAAACACATTCTCTTGCCTTTGCATACACTATACCCTCTTCTTAGAATACCATTTTTCCTCAATCCCATAAACATTTATTTAACCATTTCTTATTCTTCAAGTTGGTGCTCCCTTTGTAAAAGCCTTCTTTCTGTGATTTCCTTCTTTATAGGAAGAATGGACATTATCCTGCCCACTATTCTTTGGAAATGACTCTTCTCTGGAACTCATGGAATTTCCAATTGGTGCTTTATTTAAAATTTCATCAGCATGGATAGAATCTTTGGAAGCAAAGATTTATCTTTCATAAACCACCCAACATCTTTAATTCCTCATCTTTAGTTGCCTACAGAAAATAAGCATTAGGGGTGCCAGGGTCACTTAGTCAGTAAGCATCTCTCTTTTTTTTTAATTATTTTATTTTTTTATTTTTTTAGCTTCTGACTCTTGATTTGGGTTCAGGTCATGATCTCAGGGTTGGGAGATGGAGCCTCATCTGAGGAAACACACTAGGCGCAGAGTCTGCATAAGATTTTCTCTCTTTCTCTCCCTCTAACTCCCCATCTCTCTCTCTCTAAAATAAAATAATAAAATAAAATAAATAAAATAAAATAAAATAATAAAATAAAATAAACATTAAATATAGATTCTAAGGTGATAATTTTTCTGAGTCTCCCCTTCCTTTTGTCCCTCAGGGTACACCCTATAAATGGTGATACCACTGTATTTGAATTAATTTTCAGTAACACTAGTACATTAACATTTCTTAAGAATCAACATCTCTGTTTAACTTTGAAAGAATTAAAAAAAAAAAAAAAAAAGAATTTTGTCCCTGCTCAGGGATGAATGATAAAGGGCCGCCAAAAACAAACAAATCTCCTATTTACTTTTAGGAAACCACTGTTTTCATTTAACTTAATTATATTTTAGCAATTCCACTTCAGTGTGATTCATGTGCTCCAAAATCAAGAGAGATTCGATCCACATTTTTCTTAGTAAGTTATTACTTAACAGAGAGATTAAAGAAGTTTTTCATCATCTGAAGTAATTATGACCATAACTAACACTGTTCACTTTTTAAATTGAACTTTCAAATACCTGAAATCTATGCTAGATAATTTGGGAAACTATGTTAGGTAATATAAGATACAGGAATAACTATTTATACAAATTGTTTCACCTCATCTTCACAATAACAAGATGAGAATTTTAATAGTATCACATCTCATCTTTGTGCTCCTTCTCCTATAATCTTCTTTTAAAAAATTATTCTATGGATCTTTTAATACAACGATGTCATTGTTGAGTTACTAGAATCTAGAATCAACCCTTACATACCTTTTCTATTCTTTGTACTTGGTACAATGTGTAGCATATTGATTTCATTCAACAAATTTTTGAATGAATGAGATGATGCATCTTTAATTCACAAATAGTTGGCCTGTTATTCATGATATTCTCTAAAATAAATTTTACCTTCGGTCCGGCCAATTCAGCGTTATTAATTTTAATGTGTCCAACAAGTATTAGTGGATGCCACATATCTGCCAGGGATTATGTTAGATTGTGATGAGGACAGAAACAAAAATGAAAAAGATATGGAAACTGAAACCAAGGTGTAATCCAGGAGTAACAGGGAGCTGGCACAGAAACACATAATCAAGTTATCCAGTGATAAATCAACAATAAAAGATCTGAGCACGAAATTGTGAGAAAAGAGGGAATAAGTATTTCTACTTGATGAAATTAGAAAATTCACAGGGACGACAGTATCTTTATTAAGAGCTTCTTTTCTGTTACTTGTCAGAAAGACAGTACCTATATGTAATGCATTTCCAGCCTCAGGCTTCAGTTTTCATAAGAGAAACAATTTGAATTTAAGTGAATTTTTAAAAATCTCTCTCTCTGTCTCTCTCTCTCTCTCTCTCCATATTAATTAATTAATTAATTTATTTATTTATTTATTTGTTTATTTATGAGCCAGGATATTTAGAGGATATCATGATAATTCATAAGAATGCACACTGGTGCCCAAGTGAATTCTTATTATTTCTTTTACCTGAATTTTTATTTTTATTACATAGCTTTTATGTTAGTGCCATTGTGATGAGGACAGAAACAAAAATGAAAAAGATATGGAAACTGAAACTAAGGTGTAATCCAGGAGTAACTCTCTCTCTCTCCATATTAATTAATTAATTAATTAATTAATTAATTAACTTATGAGCCAGGATATTTAGAGGGTATCATGATAATTCATAAGAATGCACACTGGTGCCCAAGTGAATTCTTATTATTTCTTTTACCTGAATTTTTATTTTTATTACATAGCTTTTATGTTAGTGCCATTGTGATGAGGACAGAAACAAAAATGAAAAAGATATGGAAACTGAAACTAAGGTGTAATCCAGGAGTAACTCTCTCTCTCTCCATATTAATTAATTAATTAATTAATTAATTAATTAATTAATGAGCCAGGATATTTAGAGGATATCATGATAATTCATAAGAATGCACACTGGTGCCCAAGTGAATTCTTATTATTTCTTTTACCTGAATTTTTATTTTTATTACATAGCTTTTATGTTAGTGCCTAGAATATATGACATTGCAAACTGAAAGTTATGTTTTATTCTATGTATTTTATAGGTTTAATTTTTTTCTTCCAAAATCTCAATATACCTTATGAGAAAACATGATGAAATTACGGAAACCTTCCTATTCCTGACATTGTCTACTGAAATTACCTTTACTGGTTCCTCTGGAACATCATGGGACTTGAAATCTAATGGTTACAAATTAAAAATGGTCTATAACAAACTGCAAGTACATTCTGGGAGAACAGTTATTGAAGTCAAGTTTTCTTCTTTTTCCTTGGATTGTATCTTTGTTGAGGTCTTTATAAATTAAAGGAAAGTAAATGCCCACATTTGGAAAAGATCTTTGAGAGTGTTTACTGAATCTTCCACATTTATTGATGACAGGAATTAGGACAAGAGAGGGTAAGACACATTCCCAAGCCTGCACAGCACTTCTAGCTCTCAAATTGTCTTTCCACTCTCAACCCATAATCTTTCTACTTACATCTTGCTATCTATGTCTTTAAAATATTGTATTGAGGGTAGGGGAAATTCTTGCAAATCATTTTTTAAGCTTTTACACAAGATCTATATAGGAACAACAAGATTTATATACATAGAGGGCTGACCTCTTCACTATGGAAAACATTGTGTCCTAGTGGTATTTATTCACTATTAGAATTTGCTTTTTAATTTTTTTTTTATTTTTAAACTGTATTTATTTCTTTATTTTTAGAGAGAGAGAGAGAGAGAAAGAGAGAGAGAGAGAGAGAGAGATGGAGTTAAGGATAGAGGAAGAAGGACAGAGGGAATCTTAAGCGGGCTCTATGCTGGACACAGAGCTGGGCAAGGTAGATTCACTCTCACAACACTGAGATCATGACCGGAGCCAGAATCAAGAGTTGGACACTTAACCAACTGAGCCACCCAGGAGCCCCTTAACTATTTTTATGTTTAATGACATACGATGAGAAAATTATTACCATCACTCTCACCCTCCTCTCCTCCTGCCCAAAATACACAGCTAACATATTTCTTCATGTTATGGTACGGATATTTATCTTACATTGTCCCTTGGGGACAAGTAATTAATATTTCACTGTCAGGTATTTTACTCTTCACCTTGAAGAAAAGCCACATCTTTCAGTCAAACCAGGCACATCATTGCAGATGTAAGTCAGCAAAGAGAAGACAACCCATCACCATGGAAAACTGGAGGGGAAAAAATACAGTGCTACATCATACCAGCTGTTGGAGAAATCTCTTTTAGCCTCCAATTTTTCATGAAATGAATGCCAGTGGTGATAGATAACAGCTGCTTATCTCAACAAGAGTAAAAAGAGTAAGCACTTGTCCTTTCATCCTCGCGTGGCAATAGGACACATAGGACCCCATGGGTTTCATGGTAGCTTGGATCAGAGAGAAATGTGAAATCTCACTGAATTTCACAGATCTTCCCAAGCTGGACACACAAACATTGATAAAGTGAAAAATAGTCCCTTGGCAGAGTTCACTCTTGGAAGGTCCTTTGGTTTGAAAAACAAACAACAAACAAAAACACATGGAAGTCATTTACAGAAAGATGATTAAAGAGGTAAAAACTTGCAATTGAGACTAAACCACATTTCCAAGTGTTTCAAGAAAGGGAAGGAGTTAAGCCATTAGTGAAGATCACTTAATTTACCAGTGAGGTATTATTTTTCTTCCACTTAACAAATAAGAAAAAAAGAAAGAAAACAATAGGGCTTTGTAAAATGTATAACTTCAAAGCTCCTATGCAGCCAGTGAATAAGAATCTGTAATTCCTGCCCTTGCTCTTTCTACTACATTGTACTAATGGTCAGGTCTGAATAAAATTTAAATGTCATATCTCCTCCATGACTCATAAAATGCCCAGTGACATGATAGGCTGATTTATTGTGTGTGGCCAGAGAAGAATCTATAGCATAATAGACTATAAAAAAGGAAACAATTAAAAATGACCATATGTTCTCATTTTACAGATGAGGAAATGGAAACAGAGAGGGGGAAATGACTGCCAGTTGGTCATTAATAGAATTTATTGAACCCAGTTCTGATTATATCACTCTTTTCCTTAATATTATTCAAGACTTACCACTGAACTTCAAATGAAATCCAAATTCCTCTGCATGAATTATGAGACCCTCTGAGATTCATTTCTCCTCTTTTGCTATGCAACATCTTTTGAGTCTTCTTTTCTATAGTCTGCTACATCAAGTACTAATTTTCTGGAACTAAGGTTTTGAAACATCTTGTACTTTCTGATTGAACTTCTTTTCCTCTGCCCCTCCATACACACAGATCTTGACCAACACCTATTTATACTTCAGAGTTCACCTTAAATGCCCTTCTTAGGCTGAACAAGATTTCCTGCCTAAGTTATTTTCTAATACCACCTGTACTAATTTTTTTACTTGTCAAAATCAAAAGTAGATCATTACCTTTTTAAAATTTCTGCTTAAAAATCTATATTCCCTTCTAGACTATAAATTCTATGAGGAAATGTATCATAACAATACACTTTAATGAATGGAGGTTAAATGGAGAATATCAGCAGTGAAAAAGATTTGAAAGGCAATTTTAATTCCTCATGGAACGCTTAAATCCTGCCTGCATATCTGTCCCCAAATGACTAACTCCCATTTTTTTTAACTCAGTGTCATCCTTTGCAATAAAGAATTTTCCATAGGTATTTATTGCTACTTTTCCACCTATGTTTAATATTGAAAAGTTTGAGCCACTATGTAAGATTTGTGAGCCTATCAATGCTACAGAGGACCTATCTTTTTAAAATATCAAAATAATTATCTACATACAAGTACTAGTAGTAGTTAATTAAATATACTTCTTACTTATATGTCACTAAAATAACAGAAACTCAACTTACAATATTGCACAAAATTTATAATGATGTATGAAATACAATGAAAATAAGTCTGAGTACCTATGGAAACGGTCAGTGTAAAAGCTAAATGTCATAAGTGAGGAAGGCCTATCATCCAAAATAACTTGTATTTTTAGAACATTATCTCAAGTGAGCACGATGACCAATCAGACTAAACCTTTTTCTTCTTCTATGTATTTATCTCCTTTTCTCATGCTTAGAGAGAACACTAAAAAACCTCCAAGTCAAACCTAGCTCTTCCTTCTAATTAGAATCCTATTTTATTTTCATTTTAGTGGATCTCTGTCCTCTGTTGACTATCAAATAGGAGACTCAATATGTTCTCCATCCAACCTGGTATTCACAAGACTGCAGCCTTATGTCTACCAGTTCAGTGTCATAGGATGCCATTCCTTGATCTTGACTCTCAGAATATTATATCTAGAGAACAACATCAGTTGCTCTTAAATGTCTGTTGAAATGATTTTGTCTGCCTAAGGATTTTACTTTGCTAGACTGTGGCATCTCAGGACTCAGGCCAGAAGTAATTTTAATGAAAAACTATTGAAAATGAGTATTTTCAAATACCAAAAGTTTTTTTTTTTTAATTCAATTATGTATGACCTTGCTAATTTTAGTCTCTATTTATAGTCTTTCCCTAGAGCCAACAACACATCTTGGACTTTAAAACTTCCCCATGGAATTCACGAGTTCTCATCTCTTACTTCTCTGCGCAAGAAGGATGATCTCCGTTTATATTTATTTGTTTATTTATTTATTTATTTATTTGATCTCCGTTTAAAGTGATATTCAACATCACTTCATAGGCCTCAACCTGCAGTACATTCACTTAAACCTTGTATTCTGGACATTTAATAATTCTATAACGCTGACTACTTCTTCTTGAAAAACAGAAGCACCTGAACCCTGAATGTTACATGATATGGTAAGATGATAATGAAAAAGATTAAGATGACAAGAGTATGATCAATTAAATTAAGTACCAATTGGATGATGTTTAAGATTCTTATTGTTAACCAGAGGTGACTGGGTGGGTCAGTTGGTTAAGCATCTGCTGTCTACTTAGGTCATGATCTTTAGGGCCTAGGATTGAAACCTGCATCAGGCCCCCAAGCAGGGGGTCTGCTTTTTCCTCTCCTTCTCTCCATTTGTTCTCTCTCTCTCAAATAATTTTTTTTTTTAAATCTTACATTTGTCTGTATGTGTGTGTGTCTAGGTATATTTTTACATAATTGTATTTATTTTAATGATACACAAACTATCCAGATTGTCCTTTATGAAAAGGAAAATAAATGTCTTTAGAACATATAATGTTTATTTATCCCATTTCATCCTCCCAATAATCCTGTGAAGTATTTTGGCCAATATGTGATGGAGAAACCGTGGTTCAGAGAGATTAATAAATAACTCAAGGTCACATGTCAAATGGGTGATTAAATTCAAATTCGAAAGCAGGATTATAGAAACAGGGAATCTGTGTTGTTTTCAACTACCTCTGTGATTTTTAAGCAGCAAAGAGCCATATGTGTAGACATTTATATCTTCTTTCCTTGACGCTTAATCCAATCAATTCAACAAAAACCCCCAGAGCTCTATGTAGAATTTTCCAAAGGATAATGCATTGATTTTCTAAATTTGGAGACTTGCTCTCAAACCATATGCAGAAAAACCCAAACGGAGAGGTAGATCTCACTCTTATAAGGTGAATGTTTCCAAGAAACATTTCCCAGGATTAAAGTGAGAAAAATAAACGTATTGAATCAGCAAGCTATAATATCATTAAGTAGTTTTATACACTGTGCTCTGCAATGTATCACATTGCAAAGCTCAAAATATCCTAAAGCTCAAGGTGAGCCTTAGCAAGTTAAAAGTTACAGAAACCTTGATGCTGTTGCTAATGAAAACAATTTCAGGGACAATGTACAAAGAAAAAAAAAGAAAGAAAAAAGAAAAAAAAAAGAGGGAAGGGAAAGAAAAGTAAAGGGAAGAAAGAAAAAAGACGAGAAAAAAGTAAAAGGTATTTTTAAAATTTTATTTATTTATTTATTTGACAGAGAGATTGAGCAAGCACAAGCAGGGGGAGCGGCAGATGGAGCAGGAGAAGCAGGCTCACTGATTAGCAGAGAGCCCAATGTGGGGCTCAATCCCAGGACCCCAAGATTATGACCTGAACAGAAGGCAGACACTTAACCGACTGAGCCATTCAGACACCCCAGAAAAATAGTCTTGACTTTACTACTTGACTCTCAGGACACTGAAGAGAAAATACAGCTAGATTTCCTTCTACCATTTACCACTTCTAGTTGCTGTGGATGTTGGAATCAATGGGAGTAACAGCGACAAACAGCTGTCGAAGGAATGATAAAAACTAGTAATGACCCGAAGTCACATTTAGTAGACATAAGTATTAAATTGCTGTGTTGAACAATGAACAAATTTTAACCAATCTGAAACACCCAGTAAGCATCTATTAGGAAAACATTCTTGAAATACACTACATCCTTGAATATTTTTTTATGTTGATTTCCTATTAGAAAGTTAAGCAAATGGCCAGTGGGGGAATTGAAAATTAGTAGGCAACTTTTACTTGTCCTATGAAAACCTCAGAGTTTCCTTACTGAAGCACAGAGACAGCTTCCCAGAGTGGACACAATGATTCTTCTTCTTACTTTATTTCTGTCTCTGAACTCAGTTATTTCCATACAACAACACCTTAATATTTATTATTTTATTCATCTGCATATTTATTGGGTGCTTACTACATAGCAGATTCTGTTTCCATTCTAGGATTATACTTGTAAATGAATAAAAAAAAAATTTACCCCTGCTCAATCAATATTCTAGTGAGAGAGACAAAGAGTCAACAAATAAATTAGGAAGATTATTTCCAATGTTCAAAAGTGCTATGAAGCTCCCAGCTATAAAATAAAATAAGCCATGGGAATGTAACGTACAGCATGGTGACTACAGTTAACACCACCATATTGCATAGTTGAAGGTGGCTAGAAGAGTAGATCTTAAAACTTCTCACCACAAGAAAAACAATTATTAACTATGTACTCGAATGGATGTTAATTAATAACTATGTACTATAATGGATGTTAACTAGACTTGTTATAGTGAACATTTTGTGATACACGCAAATGTTGAATCACTTTGTTATATACCCAAAACGATTACGACGTTATATGCCAATTATATCTCAAGTTTTAAAAATTGCTATGAAGAAGGTAGCAGAGTACATCAATAGCAGGCAACTGGGAGACAGATGTCACTCATATAAAGTAGGCAGAGAAGATTCCAGTGAGAAGATGACATTTGTGTAAGGGCCTGGATAACGAGAAGGAACCATCTGATGAACTGGGTCCAGCATGATTCAGGCAGAGAGAAATGGACCCTCAAAAGTATTGAGTTGAAAAAAGAGCATGGCCCACGTTCTTAGGACAGAAGGGAAGCTGTTATAGCTGGAATTTACTGCACATGACGGGTTATGTGCAGTAAGTCGGGGTTAGACTCTGAAGGGAACTGATATTCTTATTTGCTTTTATCAAACTCACTCTGAGTTCTCTGGCTTCTTATCACCTACCCTTTCTTCTGTAGATCTCAGAGAAATGCATTTTATGTTGAACTGAGCCATCAACATTCACTTGGAATAAGTCCTAGCACTAAACTGCCTAGTATTGTCAGGGGCATTTCTATATGCATCTCTTTTCACATGAGCATCTGTCAAGTGAAAATATGCCAGGCACCATGCAGTTTCAAAAGAAGCATAAGGAAAATGAAACGGACTGAGATGGAAGTCAGAGATGTGTGTTCTAACCCTTTTCTTCCCCTTTCTATCTGCTATTTTGGTCAAGGTGTCTATTTTCCCTTTACCCAAGGTTTGTCATCTATAAAATGGGGATAACACTGTTGGATTTGGAGGAACAGACCACTGCTCCAATATATGAGGAACCCTGAGTGATGAGGTCTTGAGAGAAGACAGAATTGAATAAAGGGGATTCCAGGAGAGGAAAGAGCCAACAAGGAAATAATATATAGCACTGAAGTGGGAAGCAGCAGGAAGCACAGAATCTGTAGTCCTGTCAGAAGAACAATGAGAGGGAACACTGCCAGGCCCTTGATTAAAGGGTTTATTTATTTATTTATTTATTTATTTATTTATTTATTTATTTATTTTTATTAAAGGGTTTAAAGTCTAAGAATGACTAGTGACTGGCTCTGGTTTTGTTTGCTTGGTTGTTTTCTTGTTTTTTATTAGTTTATTAATGTGAAGAGGGGCATCCTATATTCTATCTTAGCACAGTTCCTGGCACATTTTAAGAATTAACAAATAGGGATGCCTGGGTGGCTCAGCGGTTAAGCATCTGCCTTCAGCTCAGGGCATGACCCCAGGTCCCAGAATTGAGTCCTGCATCGGGCTCCCCGCGTGGAGCCTGCTCTTCCTCTGCCTGCGTCTCTGCCTCTCTCTGTCTCTTATGAATAAATATTTTTTTTTAAAAAGAATCCAATGAATAAATGTTTTTTTTTTAAATAAATGAACAAATACAAATGGATGAACTGAGAGATGTGTACATCCATATAGACAGATAGCAAAGCCTTACTTCTTGATGTAATCCATATTCTCAACCTTTCTGTATTCAGGTATGAAGCAGAAACCGTGTGATCTACATTCATCTTATAGTCTATAAACTAGAAAACTTTTCCACAATATTAATTTGGAAATTAAAATATTATTCCACAGTATTTATTTATTGAGCTATTGGTGAAAAGTCAATAACTATGTAGGTAACTAGTATAATTAGTGACTGAGCACATCTCAGAAATTGGAAGTTCTCTTAAGTTAGAGATTTTCATGGTGGGTTCCTAGATCACCTGCTTCAGACTCCCTTGGGAGCATCTTTAAATCAACTCTCAGGGCTCCACACATATCAGACTAAGAATCTCTTGGTTTGAAGGCTAAAAATATATATTTTTAAAAACTCATTTGCGGGGCATCTGGGTGGTGCAGTCGGTTGAGCATCCAGCTTTGGTTTTAGCTTAGGTCATGATTGTAGGCTCGTAAGATTGAGCCCTGCATCAGGCTCCACGCTCAGCAAGGAGTCTCCTTCAGATTCTCTCCTCTTTCCCTCTGCCTTTCCTGCTCATGCTCTCTCCCTAAAATAAGTTAATAAATTTTTTTAAGTCACTTAGTTGAAGCATATATTCCTAAAAGTTCGATTTTTTTTGTGAGTGTGTGTGTGGCTTAAAAGCATTATCTTTTCCAATTTAGTTACATTCGTAGGAAATAGAAAGTAAGGTAAATTACTGACCCCACTGGAAGGCAGAATTAGAAATGATTCTGAAATTATATTCAAAATAATTATTTCAATAAAATAAAATGTAAGAAGAGAAAGAAAGCAAAGAAACAATACAGGTATCTCTTTTAAGGTATATACTTTTTTTAAGATTATGTGCCTTTTTTAAGATTATTTATTTATTCATGAGAGACACAGAGAGACAGAGAGAGGGAGAGGCAGAGACACAGGCAGAGGGAGAAGCAGGCTCCATGCAGGTAGCCTGATGTGGGACTCGACCCCAGGACCCCAGGGTCATGACCTGAGACAAAGGCAGATGCTCCACCACTGAGCCACCCAGTTGCCCCAAAGGTGTGTCTTTTAAGGTGATAGAAAATCCAAATTAATTAATTAATTAATTAATTAATTTAAAAAAAAAAAGGAAAATCCAGCGGTAGTCATCCATGTGATGCAGCTCATTCAAAAGCTAATTAGTCTTCAGCTATAGTAAAAAAAAAAAAATCGCATACTCATCAGAAGTGGCCAATGATAGTCTCATATTTGTCAGACTGCCAAAGGAATGCTGTGCTCGCTTTCAGGTGTTAACTTTTTAAAGGATAATAAACAAAATGGAATTTCAGATTAAAAGACCATGTCTTAGAAGGAATAACCAAAGGAATTCAGAGTATTTGATTTAGATGAAAAAAGAGAGACCAGTATGACATCTACCTTCAGATACTGGAAGGCTGACCTGAGACAGAAACAAGATTCTGTCCAGCAGGAGGGGACTGAGGACTGGGAACTTTTAAAAACTGCAGGGTTGGGCAGCCTGGGTGGCTCAGCTGTTTGGTGCCTGCCGTCAGCTCAGGGCCTGATCCTGGGGTCCCGGGATCGAGTCCCGCATTGGGCTCTCTGCATGGAGCCTGCTTCTCCCTCTGCCTGTGTCTCTGCCTCTCTCTCTGTGTGTCTCTCATGAATAAATAGATAAAATCTTAAAAAAAAAAAAAACTGCAGGGTGATTTTTTTGCCTCAATATAAAGGCATGTCTATCTTGCTGAACTACTAAAAAAGTTTTTTTTTATTTTTTTTAAATCTAGAAATACTGTTTAAAATGTGGAAAAATGGGGGGGGGGTGCCTAGGTGGTAGAGCCGGTTAAGTCTGACTCTTGGTTTTGGCTCAGGTCGTGGTGATCTCAGGGTCCTGAGGCTGAGTTACGACTCAGGCTCCGTGCTGAGCATGGAGTCTGCTTAAGATTCTCTCCCTCTCCCTCTGCCCCTCCCTGCTGTATGTGCATGTACTTTCTCTCTCTCAAATAAATAAGTAAATCTTTACAGATAAATTTAAAATTAATTAATTAAATGTGAGAAAATGGTATCCATGATTCTTCACTGTAATGCACATGTTCATACTTTCACTAACTTTTGATTATGTCCATAAGCAGGTCTATGTTTTTAAAGATAGTTGCATCATGGCACATTCAGTGGCACGCCTTACACACATTATTTTCTGGGATTTTTATGTGGATATGTGATTATCATTTTAATAATTGTACAACAGAACATCAAGTTACGTACCAACACAAGCCATTTTTCTATTGACTATGTATGAAGAGCTCTGGATAATAAAAGTTAACAAATGAAATAGAATACCTCAAACTAAGAGAATCTTGGCCTCAAGGAATATTCTGAGGTAACTTCCACAGAAAAGCATGTCTTATGAGGATAGACTCCAATTGCAGAGATGGATACTTGAGGACGTCTATGAAAGTACAAGAACCACTTCTGCTTCATGGACTGATGTTCTTTTCCCATCACCACACTGGAATGAACTGGTTCTCTTGCTTTAAAAGTACTCAGATAGATCACCATAATGACTTGCAGGGTCATCATAAAGGAGATGCAGGGACGCCTCAGGTGCCCAGGGGTTGAGCATCTGCCTTCGGCCCAGGGCGTGATCCTGGAGTCCCGGGATCGAGTCCCACATCGGGCTCCCCACAAGGATCCTGCTTCTCCCTCTGCCTGTGTCTCTCTCTTTCTCTGTGTGTCTGTCATGAATAAGTAAATAAAATCTTTGAAGGGAAAAAGAAAAAGAAAAAAAGAAGATGCAAACTATCAAAGGCAGGGCATGCAGTGCAAACATTAACGGCCTTTCCAACATGAAGATTGCATGGCTTTGCACAGCAAGAGCTAATCCTGAGGAAGGAGAGATCACTATTTCACAGGATGGTCTCAGAATATTCCCTAGAAAAGAGACATGGACTGAACCAGGAAGACTATACGAGAGTTCTCAGCTATAATGTGCTGAGTTGCATACATTGCTATGGTTATTCAAAACTGTAAAGGCTTATGAATCTGGCATAAAGGCATTATAATTAGGGTATTCTAAATGTCTAGTATTCATTCTTCAATTAATGCCTTAAGATGAAGACAAAAAATAAATATAGAGTTGGAGCTATTCCTGTGATCATTCCCATTTTGCAACATTCCCATTTGCAAAATGATAGGTAATCATAATGGGACCCCAAGATACAAGTGGCCATAAATAAAGGTGCTGATCTTTCAACCTTCTGTCTAACTATATCAAGCAAATATATTTAATATGAAAAGTAATCTTTATAGAAAAACTTCAGAATATAACCAATGACTGAGGTATTTCCCTGGGACTAACACCAGGTGCCTTGGTAGGCCCAGCATTATGAAGGCCAGATGGATGTTTTTACACTCAGCTGTCTTTTTTTTTTTTTCTTTTTTTAATCTCATTTTTATAAAAGTCCCTAAAATCAAAGCTAATTAAATACGTATTTCTACTTTATTTGTGGAAGATATCTACTGCCAGATTTGGTCAGCTATGTAGGGCTGTCTATAATTTCTCACTTAAGAGGGTAATTTATTCATGACACTAATTGATGATGAAGTGATTATTAAAGCTACATGGTGTATCATTCCTTTCAGTCTCTGTGTCATTTTATACTGAGTTGGGATCTGTCTTTTCTGAATCTCTGTGCCAGGATAATTATATGGCCATATGTAAATCACCCCATCCCACCTTTTCTGAGTTTTGAATGAAAACCAGGGATGGAATTATGGTAGATCTATAACCATTTTACACACAACATAAAAGGATTTTCAGAATTTAATATGAACTATAAGGTGAAGATTAATTTGAAAGAGTAGCTTTAGGACATGTTATCAGAAATTAACTTTAATGGTAAGTTTGGAGGGTTTTAAACTTACACTAAATGAAAGCTGCAGTATTATGCATTTATTCTCTTTACTAACTTCTTAAGACACTCTGTGACTTGTCCTTTATTTTATGACAAGATACTTGAAAGGTTGATTTGTATGAGTCATAGTCATAATTATTAGGCAGTATAAAAAGATAATAGATTTCGGATCTTCTTTTTTATATATTTTTTAAGATCTTAAAATACTATCATGAACTCTTGCACTATCGAATCTAAAATAAGATTTAAGTGTCTGACTTTAGGCATCAACTTAGCTTCAAAAATGTATAAAAAAAATGAAACCACGTATTGACAGATTTAATTCACTTTTTACAAAGTATAGATCATTGCCCTTATGTGTAATGTAGGGATTCAGGAATACAAATTATAGTCTTTCATAGTACAGCTTGACTTTGATCTTAAGGGGAAAGAATTATCACCCATTGAGGTGCCAGAACAAAAATGTGTCTTCCAGGGAGAGTGGCTAAACACTGGCACTGCCTTTCTTTGTACTGTTTAGGCCAAAAATCTGAGTATGACTCTTTTTCTCACTCCAACATCCAATCTGTCAGAAAATCTTATGGACTCATGCTTCAAACCAGACACAGAAGAAGTTTTCTGACCACCTTCACGGCAACATCTTGGCTTAATCCACCATAGTCTCTTGCCTGGAGGCTATTCAATCGCCTAAGTAGTTTCCCTAGTTCCACCCTTTCCACCCTATAATGTACTCCAGTAGCCAGGGTGGACATCATTCATATGAATTTAGTAATGTTCCTTACTTGGACAGAAACCAGTGGTTTGTCCACACACTCATAATTAAAATCCCCTAGGTAACCTACCAAGTCAAGTATACTATAATCCCTAACTACCACTCTGAGCATATCACCCGAAACTCTTTCTCTCATACTCAGCTCTAGACAACTTAATTGTATTTCTGCTTCTGGTAATATAAAGTTCATGTCTATATCAAGGCCTCTGCATTCAGTTTCTCCTCTTAGCTTCCAGATATCTTTACCTAGTTCCCTCCCACTTTTCCTCCCTCAATCAGATATCCAGTGAAATGCCACCTTCTCTAAGGAACTGTTCTCTGGCTGCCAATCCAAAATAGACTCCTTAAATTACCCTCATTATCCTCTCTAGACCCTTCCCTCACTTTATCTTTATAGCATTCATGACTGCATTAGATATGTGGTTAATGTTATTCTCCCTCATGACAATACAAGCTCAAAAAGTACCTTTCCCTCAAAGACTGGATGGTGCTTGCTTTTCCTTTATTTATTTATTTATTTATTTATTTATTTATTTATTTATTTTTTATTTATTTATGATAGTCACAGGGAGAGAAAGGGAGAGAGGCAGAGACATAGGCAGAGGGAGAGGCAGGCTCCATGCACCGGGAGCCCGATGTGGGATTCAATCCCGGGTCTCCAGGATCGCGCCCTGGGCCAAAGGCAGGCGCCAAACCGCTGCGCCACCCAGGGATCCCGGTGCTTGCTTTTCCATAGTGCATGTCAATTTAGTAAATGCTTAAATATGTTAATAAATAAATTTATAGGTTTTATAAATATGCATAGTAGTAACAAGGATTGTTTTATTTTGTTTTGTTTTCAAACCCACCAGATTGCCAGATAACAATGATGCACGCCACTTGATTCCTTAGACTTAATTTGTTGAATGGCCTTTGACCCAAAATTTCCACACATACGTTCTATTATCTAAAAATTCTTGAAATATTTGAATGCCCTAAGAACACAATCTTCCAAAGTGAATCTAGACTAATAAAAGTCTAGAACATAGCTCCAATTTTCATTTACTTACACTGCATGATAGAAGCCTACCATGAGTAAAACATGGTGGCCTAATAAAATTTAAAGAAAAATATATAAAATGAAAAAAATCATATTCATTTGTTATGAATCCCAATTTTCAGGGTGCGCTTTATAAACTGGCACCCCATAAAGTAATAAATGAATTCAGTAAAGTTACAAGATATAAAATTCATACCCAGAAATTGATGTTTCTATATACTAGTAATGAAGCATTAGAAAGAGAAATTAAGGAAACAAGACCGCGGGGGGCACCTGAGTGACTCAGTCAGTTGAGGATCCAACTCATGATACCAGCTCAAGTCTTGATCTCAGCGTTGTGAGTTCAAGGTCCGTGTTGGGCTCCATGTCGGGCATAGAGATTACTTTAAAAAATAAATAAATAAACAAAAGGATCATATACAATTGCAGAAAAAAAAAATTAAAAATACCTAGGAATAAACTTAACCAAAGAGGTGAAAGACCTGTACTCCGAAAACTATAAAACACTGATAAAAGAAATTGAAGATGATACAAATGAAAAGATATTCCATGCTAATAGATCATAAGAATTAATATTGTTAAAAAGTCCATATTACCCAAAGCAATCTACAGATTCAAGGGAATTCCTATTAACATACCAACAGTGTTTTTTCACAAAGTAGAACACGTAATAGTAAAATCTGTATGGAACCACAAAAGACCCAAAGAGCCCAAAACTATCTTAAGAAAAACAAAGCTGGAATCTCACAATTCCAGATTTCAGAAAATACTAGAAAGCGGTAGTAATCAAATCAAAACAGTACGGTACGAGCACATACAAAGACTCATAGTTGATCAGAACAGACTAGAGAGCCCAGAAATAAAATCCCATGATTATATGGTCAATTAATCCATGAGACAAGGAGACAAGAATATACAAGGGGAAAAGATAATTTCTTTAATAACTGGACAACTACATGTTAAAAAATTAAACTAGACCCCTTTTTAACACTATGCACCAAAATAAACTCAAAAAGGATTAAATACCTAAATGTGAGACCTGAAACTATAAAAAATCCTAGAAGAGAACCCAGGTAGTAATTTCTCTGAAATTAGCTGTTGCAAAATTTTCCTACATAAGGGAAACAAAAGCAAAAATAAACTAGTAGGGTTACATTAAAACAGAAGACTCTTGCACAGCATGGGAAATCATCAATAATATGATAATGCAACCTACTGAATGGGAGAAGATATATGCAAACAATGTATCTGATAAAGAGTTAATATCCAAAATGTATAAAGAACCAATACAGCTTAACACCGAAAATAAGCAACCCAAGTCAAATGTTGCCAGAGCATCTGAATAGACATTTTTCCAAAAACAAACAAACGGATGGCTAATAGGTACATGAAACTATGTTCAACATCACTAATTATCAGGGAAGTGCAAATCAAAACCTCAATGAGATATGACCTTATATTTGTTAGAATGAGGGGGGATTAAAGACAAGAAATAACAAGCATTGGTGATGATATGAAAAAGGGAACTTTGCCCACTATTGGTAGGAATGTAAATTTGTGAAGCCTCTGTGAAAGGTAGGATTAAGTTGTCTCAAAAAATTAAAAATAGAAATAACATATGATCTGATAATTCCTTGACTGGGTATTTACCCAAAGAAAATAAAAACACTAATTTGAAAAGATACATGGCCCCTATGTTAAATGCACCATTATTTACAATAGCCAAAATATGGAAGTAACCTAAGTGTCCATCAATAGGCAAATTGATAAGAAAGGTGTAATATATACACATCCATACGGACACAATGGACTAAGATTGAGATCTTCCCATCTGAGATGGCAAAGGATAGAACTAAAGGATACTATGCTAAGTGCAGTAGATCACACTGAGAAAGACAAATACCCTATTATTTCACTCATAAGAAGAATCTAAGACAACAACAATAAATGAATAAAAAAAACAAAAAACAGAATAAAATCTATAAATACAGAGAATGCAGTGATGGTTGCCATGGTGGGGGGATGTGAAGTAGAGCAAAATGGGTGAAGGGGAGTGGGGGATACAGGCTTCCATGCACAGAGTGAGTAGGTCATGGGAGTGAAAGGCACAACATAAGGAATATAGTCAACGATACTGTAAGAGCAGTAGGGACAGGGATAGATGCTAGTAGCTACACTTGGGGTCTATATAGCAAGATGTATAAACTGGGCAACCACTATGCTGTAAGCCTGAAACTAAGGTAACATTGTGTGTCAACTATATTCAAATAAAACCATAATAATAAAATAAACCGTGTACTCCGTATCGACTTCAGTCACCATAGTGACAAGTGACAATTAAAAAAATAAGACTATCAGTAATGGGCTCTAAGGACAATCCAACAGTATTATGTTTGCCTTTTCATATAAATCCTCCTCCTCCTTCTCCTCTTCTTCCTCACTAATTACAGAGGAAAGATACAGACTTGTTTATTTCTTTAGAAGATTAAGTCTCAATGATTCTTACATAATCTCATATAACATCTAACTAAACTGCCTCCTGGTAGATCATCAAGAATCTTCCCTTGGTCCCCATCACTGCAAACTTAGTTAACCATATTTCTCATCACAGCTATTGTAACTCCTTTCGTTCTTTGACATTTTAGTGTCTTGAGACCTCTGCCTCTCCCTTCCTTGACCATTTTTCATAGTCTCCTTGTTACATTTATATGAGGTTCTGATAGATGGTTTAATATCCATTGTCCTAATTATGATTTTTAATTTTTTTTTAATTTTTATTTATTTATGATAGTCACAGAGAGAGAGAGAGAGGCAGAGACATAGGCAGAGGGAGAAGCAGGCTCCATGCACCGGGAGCCTGATGTGGGATTCGATCCTGGGTCTCCAGGATCGCGCCCTGGGCCAAAGGCAGGCGCCAAACCGCTGCGCCACCCAGGGATCCCCCATTGTCCTAATTATGAGTAAGCAAGAGACAAGAGGAGAGAAGAAAGCCAAGGAAAAGAAAAGAAAGAAATCGAAAAGAAGAAAAGAAAAGAAAAATAATTGAGTATTTGCATTATTATTCCAGGTGATACTTTAAGTATTTTAATTTTGTTTCTTCACCTGATTTTCATAACAACACTAGATCTTGACATCAATATTTCACATTTTGGGGCCAGAAAATTGAGTCTTCCTGCCTGTAACTAAAAGCTATACATTAATCTGAGACTATTCAAGAATTTGGATAAAAGTTTTAAAAAGCATAACTCTGAGCAAATCTGTCCCCAGAATGAAAGTGTCAAGACTTGATACTGTTTGTCCCTCAAAGTCCACACTGCATCCTTCTCCAAGGTCCAACTTGCCTTATTTACTGCCCCCAGTAGTATCTCCACAGATGCCCATCATGGTAAAGGGAATGGGGCTTCCTTGCAACTGCTGGGTGAAGTGAAAGTTCGAGGAGCCTATACTACACCCTTGCCAGGTTGTAATGGGCACTTTACCCTAAGCCTGGAGGGGTCTCTGAGAAGCCATGCAGGCAGCAGGACCTTCACCCGTACCTTAGGCTAAGGAAGACACCCACTCACCACAGGAGTACGTCAGAGGATGCAGGTGTGGGTGGTCATGGGCTTCCCTACAACCAGGTGGAGAGAAAGGTCTCAATTGCTTATGCCATTTTTCCAATACAAATAGATTTATTCTGGCAGTAGAGTTATGGCATCCCATTACGCTCTGCGGAGGGTGGATGGGAAGTTCCAGGCAGCAATCTTCTGACGTGGGTGGGGACAGGGACGCGGATTTTTCTGTGGTGATTGACCAAGTAGTTTTGCCTGAAAGTTTTTCCATTATTGTTTGTTTTGCTGTTACCTTTTACCTGGTTTTTGGCTAGAAAAGCAAGCAGGTTTTTAAAAATCTACACCTGTTGGTATGTTTTGGCTTGCTGGCATCAGGTCCAGGATATGTGACATGAAAAGAAAACAAAAGGGACTTGTCACTGCAGTATTCCTGGAGTCCCGACGTCTGTAGCTAATGTGTCTTTATTTCTTTAAGATTCTTATGCTTATTTTATATATAATATCCAGAGTTGCTTATTTTATATATAATATCCAGAATTAGTAGTTACACTTAGCAAGAGGAGTCGGGAAATGTATATTTCTCCCCTCTTCCGGGAAACAGGGTTCCCTAACACATCTGTTGAAGCCTCCTTTCTTCAACTATCTGGTTTGAGCGAACCATTTATTTTTTGTTAAAATTCTGATACACCGTATTTATCTCTAATGATATCTATCTCTCCTAAAGATTGACTTTTATTCCGGGAAAGTGTCATATTTATATTCCTGGTTTTTGATAAATACTTAAGACTATAAATACTGTAAAAGTCACAAAACATTAGCAATTTCTCCACATTTGCCAATTTAGTTATTCTAGACCTTTATCTCTATAGCAATTTACAATAAAATGTCTAAAACAAACTAATCACAATGTTCTGTGCTTTTAAGTAACTACAACTAGGAAAGCTTTGGCCTTAAAAACTATCCGCCTCAGTACAGGAATGGGAAAGAACAAGGTATACAGCAGTGTCATAATGACTGGGAACAAGAAAAGATGAAAGACACAGATATTGAGAATTAGCCCGCATTGCAAACAGCGATGACCCCTGTATTACCATCTAAAGCACACTACAATTTATTTCTCATCCCGGAGTACATAATCTTGGGAGTACAAACCTGGTATCTGGTCTCTATACCTACAATGCCAAGACTAGGCCCTTACAAAGAGAAGGTGATACCTAGTAAACGGTTTGGATGCATTCCCTGTATTCTCATATAGTGACCTGTGCATTATAAAGTCTAAAATGCTTAATGAGAGAATGATTGCATGGTATATTGTTTCATGAAAGAAACACCGTTGTAGAAAAATGCATTTCCTTACAAAAGACTTAATGGTCAATAAAACAGATATTACATCACGTTTGTCAATCACACATCAGCGATGCCCAAGGATAATAAAGTAGATGCAATAGACATAAAGCCACATAATTAAAGGAGCTGAATTAATGTCATCTTCTGGAAGAGTACACATTGTTTCTCTATCATTCTATCATATTTTGAAGCTTAATTTTGACTGGCCTCAAGAGAACCTTTTTCTTCCTTGGCCAATAAGAAGTAATCTTACTTTTTTTTTTTTCGTTATAATATAGAGCCTTCTGAAATCATGTTTCTGAATTACCAGTTAATAAAGGCCAGTCATCCAGGAATTTGATTGGTTGAACCTGATTTCATTAGGTATGATATGGTAATACAGGGGATGAAGAAAGCCCATCTTATTAAGATCAGCAATTTGAAAGCCAAGAATCATTTTGGGATAATAGCATGCAGAATTCTTCAAGCTATTGAAGTGTACAGAAGATGTTAAAATAAACTGTGGTGCTCTAAATGGAGAATTCACCCTATGCAAGAAAGATGAATTTATGCTAATTGTTCATTTAAAGTGGATAAAATTGCCTTCTACTTTAGAAAGCACTGACCTCATCAGGGATTTGTAAAGTTGGAAGCAGAAGAAAGTGACTCTTATTTTTAAAGAGCAGAAAATAATAAGGAAAATAAATCAGGGCTTCAACATGCAACACTCAAATGCTAATAAGAATATATTCTAACATGTATCAGGAGCATATACAAAATCATCCTAACTAAATACCAATGGACACATTTATTAATCGTTTGCACATATCGCTTTAAGTATTTTAGCTCCAATATGTGCATGCCTTTTTAATTGTGGATTTTCAACAGAGAACATAAAAGCATAGTCAAATTAAAAACAGTGGAGCCATGGCTGGACTGAATTAAGGAGAACCAGGAATGCAGGATCCCTGCCAGATGAGAACACACTGTGTCAGAATTCAAAAGTAGCATTCTCCGTTATTTCAAGCACTTTTACATTACTTATGCAGGAACAATAACACTTCTATCTATGATGTTTAGGGAGAAAAAGTACAAAAGTACATCAATTTTTTGAGGAAAAAAAAAACACAAGCGTTATTTGTCAGCCATCATGAACTCAAGGAACTGCCAAACAAGCATACATAGGAAGGAAGCACACGTATAACTGGAAGAAATATATGCAGATATGTGCAGTGGGGTCCTCCACATATTTACTAAATGGGCTCCCACTGTCTGATTTATACCACCATCACGTCTAAAGGATAAAAGTATTACAAAATCTTTTACGCGAGGGAGGGAATGGTATCTATTCCCTGCTCATTTGACAGATGATAAAACCAACATTTGGAATCACAAGAAAGTGTGTCATATTGCTAAAGCAATATCAAAATAAAAAAAAAATATATATATATATATATATATATATAATGTTATTCCAGGCCTTTTCTAAAGGGAAGGGGAGAAA
Organism: Canis aureus; assembly: GCF_053574225.1. Taxonomy (NCBI): domain Eukaryota; kingdom Metazoa; phylum Chordata; class Mammalia; order Carnivora; family Canidae; genus Canis; species Canis aureus. The sequence goes on from NC_135613.1 coordinate 4,067,124, forward strand.
AAAAGACTTCAGCTATAACCTATTTCTTATAAATGTTCACAATAAGGTGACAAACGAAAATTAAACTGCTTGCCAAACTTCACAAGTCCTTCTTCTGACAGCTCCAAAGGAAGTAAACTCAAATTTTAGACAGTGCAGAGTTGAAGTGGGAGGTTTTCTCACGTCCTTGGAAGTCTGCATTACCCTACCATCAAGTTGCAAGCAGAGTAAAATGATAAGGAAGGCTTTAGATAAGATTACACTAAAGAAAAAAAAAAACTACTTTGAAGCAGTTTATGATGTTTTCATCATTGCTGGACAAAAGAAGTATGGCATATTCCCATTATTTATATGACCAATTCACCTCCTGTCTACAGTTCCTATTGGTAGGTATTGTTAAGATGTTAAATTTCCCAAGTGAGGACATGGATGCACATTGTTATGATAGCCACTCCTCGGCCACCAAGGCTACACTCCTGTACTGTACTGCTACTCAGATTCAGCTTTATCTGAAAATGAAAAACATATTTAAATATTTTGTGCCAAAGAAGGAATAAAGAAGAAACATAAAAAGGTAGGAAAAGGGAGGGAGACAGAGAGAAAGAAGAAGGAAGAAAGAAAGGGGGGAAAACATGTAGATTCTTTAAAATCGTGTTTTAAACATTAGGAAGAAATTACCATGGAAATTATTAGATCACAGTGTTACCCAATGTGTATGAATTCAAATATCAAGTAAAATATTTATAAATGCAGTACCAAATAAAATATTCATAGGTGCAGTATTAACCACAATAGTTAAGATACAGAAACAACCTATTTAATTCCTATACCGTACACACTATGCTCTAGTGTTTATGTTAATGTAACTCAACACAGAGAAGAAAGAGTGTTCTATAATCTTGAACTTAGATAATCTTTTTAAATTCTGTTCAAGAAAATATAATGTCTTCATGTGACTTGAGAGAAAGATTCCTATAAAGCAATACTTCTCAAACTCTAGTCCCTAGACATGAACATCCCCTGGGAACTTGTTACAAATGTAGTCTTAGGCTCCTACTCAAGAGGTTCTAGGGGTGAAACCCAGGAATTTGTGTTTTAACAAGCCCTCCTGGTGTTTGGGATACATGCTGAAATTTAAGAACACTTGTTTAAAACCACATATAGCTCTACATTTTTAAAGTTATTCTCTTAGACAATTTCTTGAAATACAAGGTGACTATATGGGAGTAACAAAGATTTGTGTTTTGCTAAGCACAAAAAAGAAAGAAACTTAGAGACTGATACATGAAAAGATACTCAACATCACTAATCAACAGAGAAATGCAAATCCAAACTAAAATGAGGGTGTTGTCTCACACCTGTTAGGATGCCTATCATCATCATCATCGTCGTCATCATCATCATCATCGTCATCAAAAAGTATAAATGAATGAATGAACGAGCAAGGGAATGAATGAATGAAGTTTTGGCAAAGATGTGGAGAATACAGAACCCTTATAGACTGGATACAAATGGGTGAATGTAAAATGGTACCTTTATGGAAAACAGTAAGGAGTTTACTCAAAAAAGAAAATACAGGAAAAACAATCCAGGAATTCCTCTTCTGGATGTAAACCCTACGGAAATGAAATAAGTGCTCCAAAGATGCCATCTGCACTCCATTGTTTATTGTAGCAATATTCACAATACTTAAGACATGGAAACAACCTAACTGTCTATCAGTAGGTGAATGGATAAAGAAATGGAGGTATGTATATATGTTTTTTTTCCAGGCTTAATAAGGGAGATTTTGCCATTTGTGGAAACATGATACAATCTGGAGGATATTATCTTAAGTGAAATAAGTCAGATACCAAAAGAAAAGCAACCCATATTATCTTACTTATATGTGTAACGTAAAAAAAGTCAAATACATAAAAAAGAGATTAGAATAGTTACCAGTGGCTGGCAGGTGAGGGAATGTAGAGATGTTGATCAAAGGGCACAAAATTGTAGTTATAGGATAAGTCTAAAGATACAAGGTGCAGCATGATGACTGTAGTTAATAATTCTATACTGAATAGCAGGAGTGTGCTGGGAGATTATATTTGAGGTGCTCTCACTCATTACACACACAAAAATGGTAATGATGTGAGGGAATGGTATGTTAATTAGCTTCACTGTAATCACTTCACTATGTACATGAATATCAAATCACCATGTTGTACACCTTAAATATACGCAATTTTCATTTAAAAATAGCTGAAAAGCTGAAAAAATAAATAAAATAAAAAATAGTTGAGTGTACCTTTGATAGATATATCTGCGATCATTCCCTTACTTTTACAGTAATAACGCCTGAATGAATAATACATACAAAGACCAAGGTTAGGTAATAAGAAATAATGCCTTTGAAAATATTATTATTAAAAATTACACTGGTGAATTAGCACATCATCTAAACGTACTCATCAGAGACTGTGTTTCACAGGTACAACACTAAAAAGGAGATGTTTTTGTTTCCATTTGGTTTAATACATTCTACATTAATTTATTCAAAAATAATTGAGCTATTTGGGAAACAAAAGAAGAAAAGCTAATGTACATTTTCTAGTCTATCAATAATTGCAAGAAATAAGTGAAAAATTAATCACATAAGCAACTTTTTTGTTACCAGATTACCCTGAATTATTATTTTCGTTGCAAGTTCAACTGGCAATTAGAAAACTATATTTTGTGAACTTGGTAAGTCACTTTATATCTCTAAGCTTTGCTATTCTGTTTAAAATACAAGGAAATAAAACTAGGTTTTTAATTTCTATGTGTGCTGTATAGAGCCCCCAGCAATTACGGTGAGTACTTTGGAAGCCACAGTGGGGAAGGAGAGAGAAGGAAAAGACAGAGGAGTCTCTATTCAAATCTCAATTGAACTGAGCAAGTAAATTTGAATTTAATTATTTTCAACAGTCATTTCTCTTTGTACTGCCATTTCAATGTCTAAAGTCCTGGACTTTCCTGATACTGTTTTGGTTGTTGAAGGTGTTTCATCCAAATAGCATCATGCAAAGCTAGATTCATACTTAAATTTAAGATACTTAATGGATTTGGTTTCATGGCTTAGAAACCAGAGTAGGTTGCTTCCTGCCAAATTAAAGGCAAATAATAGTGCGCTGGGTTTACGTGCACACTCCAGTAAGGCTCGTTTGCAATAAGAATAAACCGTGGAAAATAGCACAAAATCTGAAATATTCTCCTAAGAAAAAGACATTTTAAAAAGCCAGCATACATGAATATCATAAATCTGTCCTGTTGAGGTGATTTTTAAAACTGAAGTGTACCATTAACAACACCACACAAACACAGAGATCTAAAAAAAGAAAAGAATATGTATATAATAGAAATTTTCAAACATACAAAAAGGTTGAAATGATTTTACAGTGAACACATATATATCAATCAAATTCTACAATTACCATTTTACTGAACTAGTACCATTTTACATTTACCAGTACTGTTACGAACACATATCTACCCATTTATTTTTATTTATTTATTCATGAAAGACGCAGAGAGAGAGAGAGAGAGAGAGAGAGAGGCTGGTAGAGACACAGGCAGAGGAGAAGCAGGCTCCATGCAGGGAGCCCAACGCAGGACTCGATCCCAGGACCTCGAGGTCACACCCTGAGCCAAAGGCAGACGCTCAACCGCTGAGCCACCCGGGCATCTCTCTACCCATTTATAGATTATTCTATCAATTCATCTTTTTTCTTTACTTGTTGGATGTATTTCAACCTAAATTGTTACAACAGTGTAATGAAATACTTCCGTATTCATATTATTGACTGGTGTGTGATATTAATTTATAGTATTTTGTTTTCTTTTGAGGTGAACTTTACAAAACTGAAAATTTAAGTGAATATCTACTGACCTTGACAAATGCACATGCCTGTATCAAATTACAGAACATTACCATCATTCAAAAAAAAAAAAAACGTTGTCTCAATCCCTCCAGTAAGAGCTAACATTCTTGATTTTTCTCGACCTTAGATTTATTCTGCTTGCCCAAGAACTTCATGTAGAGTCATGCCTTATATACTCTCTGTGTAAGTCTGTTTTCAGTCAACAGAATGCTTTCAGATTCATCTATGCAGCTTTGTGTATCGATGATGAGTTCCCTTTGATCGAGGACAGTATTTCATTGTATGACTATATCACTTTTTAAAAATGTATTCTTTTGTTGATAGATAGCTTAGAGCTAATATGGATAAAATTGTTACACACGTTTTTGCATAACTTTCCGTAAATCACTGTTTTAATTTCTCTTCAATGAATACCTAAGAGAATTGCTTTTGCTTAATGAGGTATATGTTTAATATTAAGAAATTTCCAGGCAATCTTCCAATGTGGTGCTCAACTGTATATTCCTACCAACAGCATATGAGAGTTCTCGCCATACTACATTCCTAGCAACTCGTGGTTGTGATCAATCATTTTAATGTTAGCCCTTTTAGTGGATGCATAGTGCTGTCTTATTATGATTTTAATTTGCACCTTACTGATAATTAATGCTACTAAGTCCTTTTAAATGTGCTTATTACCCATTCGTATGTCTTCTTCTTTCACTGTGCTTGCTCAAAGCTTTGCTCAGCTTTACATTCAATTGTCTTTTTATTACCAAATTGTAGTTCTTTGTATAGTTTGGATACCAGTCTTTTGTCCCTTTCTGAAATCACAAATTGTTAATCTTTCTTACCCGTGATTTATCTATTAATTTCTTCATGTTATATTTTAATCAGCATATACCTATTCTATGATGAAACTTGGTTTATCATTTTTTTTCTTTTATGGTAATTACTTTCTGTGTCCTTTGGAAGAAACTTTTGACTACAAATCCATGGACAAGTGCTCCCGTATTTTCTCCAAAAGTGTTGTGGCTTTAGTTGTTATTTTGGTCTGTTATCTTTTTCAAATTAAGTTTCTGCATAATATGAAGGGTCAAATTTCATCCACTCTTCCTTCCTTCCTTCCTTCCTTCCTTCCTTCCTTCCTTCCTTCCTTCCTTCTTTCCTTCCTTCCTTCTTTCCTTCCTTCCTATTTTCTCCCATATGAACAACCACTTGATCTAGCACCAGTTATAGAAATAATCTATCTTTAACCCATTGGATTACTTTGGAATCCTTAGTGAAAATTCAATTAACAAAAAAAGGTTGAGACTATATCTGGACTATATCTTTTCATTATGTTTCCATTATTTATTGATTCTTATGCTAGCACAGTTATGAGATTAAATTTGCTTTATATTAAATCTCAAAATCATGTAATTCAATTTCTCTAACATTGTTCCTATTTGTTTGTTTGTAAATTTATACAAAAATGGCATTTTTGTAAAGCCTTCTGGGATCTTTATGAGATTGTCATTGAATCTAAACATCAATTTGGAAGAATTGGCATATTAACAATATTGTGTTTCCCAATCCATAATCATGATATACCTCTTCATTTACTTTGGTTTTCTTTATTTTCACTCAGTTTTTTTTTCCTTCCTTCCTTCCTTCGAGTAGTATAGAGAGCCTCATATGTTCATTATATTTATTACTAAATTTTATGACACTCTAAGTAGAAACGCTAATCTTTGAGCTTATTTTCTGAGTGCCGGTAGAATACAAAAATGCATGAAATACGCACATTATATTGTAAGAATTTTGCTAAATTTAATTGTGAATTCCAATATTTTTGTCAATGTCTTAACATATGTATAAGCAATCATGTCAAAAGCAAAAGAAACGGTTTTACATTTTCTTTTTATATCTTTTATGTCATTCAATTCAATCTCATGTTTTATTTCAATCACTAAGGCCATCTTATCCTAAATGCGGAACAGAAATGGAATAGTAGGCACCCAGTATTTTTCCTAATTTTGTCAGAAAAGCATTTTATATTTCATCATTAAATGCCATGTATCCATAGGATTATTGTAGCTATGTAATTTATTTTTTAAGCAATTTTAGTTTGAGAGAAACAATAAGCAGGAAGTACAGAGTTCCCATATGCTACTTTTGCCACTGAACAGGGTTCCCTATTAATGTCTAGTATCAGTATACATTTATTACAATTGATGAACCAACACTGAAGCATTTTTGTTATTTTTGGTAATAGTTTACCTTAGGGTTCACTTTGTATTGTGCAACTCCATGCATAATGTCATAGATCCACTACTACAGTGTCATATGTAATAGTATAACTGATTTAAACATCCCCTCTTTTCCATCTATTTATCCTTCTCTTTTATCTCCAACTCTGATCCACTGGCAACCAGTATCTTTTTCTGCTTCTATAGCTTTGTTGTTTGTTTTCAGAACGTTATATGATTAGAATTACATAGCATGTAGCCTTTTCAGACTGGACTCTTTTATTTAGCAGTATGTATTAGGTTTCCTCTATTTTTTTTAAGATTTTATTTATTCATGAGAGAAACACAGAGAAAGGCAAAGACATAGGCAGAGGGAGAAGGCTCCCTGCGGGGAGCCTGACGCAAAACTCAATCCCAGGACCCCAGGGTCATGACCTGAGCCAAAGGTGCCCCTCCTCCATGTTTTTTCATGGTTTAGTAGATCATTTATTTTTATCTATGAATAATAGTCCCTTATACAGATTTATCCCCGCCCCCCCCCTTTTTTTTAAATCTGTTCACCTACTGAAGAATCTTGGTTTCTTCCAAATTTTGGCAATTATAATAAGGCGCTATTCATATGCAGGTTTTTGCATGTATGGAAGTTCCCAACTCATTTGGGTAAATACCTAAGAGTTGGAATCACATGCTAAGTCTATGTTAGTTTTATAAATATGGGTTGTCTTTTCACATTTTTAATAGTGTTTTTTGACTCACCCAAGTTTTTAATTTGATGAAGTTCAAATTACCTATTTTTTCTTTTGTTGCTTGCACTCCTGATGTAGTATCTAAAAAATCATTGCATACTCATGTCATGAAGATTTATATATATATATATATATTTTTCTTATAAGGGTATTAAAGTTTTAGCTCTTAAATCTAGGTTTTTGATTAATTTTGAGATAATTTTTGCTTCAAAAATCACTTGGCCAAAACTTCATCAGTGTAGGGTTTGTATTTGTGAATGTTATGTTGTGGAGACGCTGGATCCTATTATATTCCTCCAAAGAGTATTGAATGTGTTCGTTTTACTTGTTTAAGAGGTAATTTATTCAGTTGAATTAGAACTGGAAAACCCCTATGGTGCCATTTTAAATATTCGGTCAATTCCTTAATCTTTAGCTGTGCTACCTGGAATCTTCGTCACATATGCAGGCTTTAGAGATATTTGGTAGAAGTGGTTTATACACAAGATTTGTTCCCCTGCCTCTGACTTGTTCCTTTCAAGGATCCCCTTCTTCCAATTTCATCTGTTATGATTGCCCCAAACTTGTGTTCTCTGATATTCCAAGCCAAAGAGACAGTTGATTTTCTGTTAGCCTCTTTATGCAGAACTAATTTCAGTCTTCCCTCAAGCTAAATCTCATTTTAAAAAGGAAAATTCCTCCAATTACTTCCTACTCCACGTGCTGAGTGCCCTCTAAAATGTGCCAGTATTGTTTTGCTCTCATGTACCTTTAGTTTTTTTGGTATTTTTGTTCAGTTAATAGTTGTTTAAGTACAGGCAATGCTTTGGTAGAAGCTTAACTGGCTACATCGGAGGTCTCCATGTGTTCCAAAGGAGCATTTACATGCAAATTTAAGTTCTCAATAAAGTCAGTTTTTCTTAAACTCCTTTAACTAGTTCTGTCTTTTCTCGTTGGGTTCTATGGATCTTAGATCTTTGGTCTTGAGTTCAGCCTGTATTTAGGCTTATTTAAGTTTCCTTAAAACATGTTGTTACATAAATTTTTCCTTCAAGTGACCCATCATGGACACAGTCATTCATTCAAGGAGTTTACACTGAAGGTAACATCTTCTTTGAGTGTAGACCTTTTGTGTTCTTATTTAACTCGGCTCAAAAGTATGGCTGTGGCTTCCCTCCTGACTTCAAATTTCTGAGAACCAAATTCTGTCTGCAATAAGAGTAAATTAAAAGTGAATAAGACAATAATTTCCATAATAAGAATTTTTACGATTTGAGAGAGAAGAGTGCTTTCTCTTGTTTGCAAACACTGATAAATCTTTGCTGTCTGAATTATTATAACTTTTTATTTGTATCACATTTACATTTTCTTTTAAGCATACAAAGGATTTATATTTCATTTTATGTGGCCTTTGCAACCACAATCCTGCCTTTCCACTCATCAACAATTTAAACCATTTAAATATGGAGTTTCCAAATTTGATAATTATCTAACTTAACTACAGATATTTAATTTAATAGTTAACACATAAATACATAGCTGCATGTTCTTTAAAAATTGCCTGAATTAGCTGAAAGGAGGCCTTGTACAATGGTATGCAGCCCATAATTATGCATTGAGGGAACTTCTATCAAATTGCACTCTTGCTAGGAAACTGATCTTATCTTTTGACAAAATTTAGAAGAGGATTCCATCCTTTCAAATGGTCAGTTCTAGAACAGAACTCTTTCCCATAGCATTGAGATGAGAGCAACAGCCTCATTTTGTAAAACAAGAAAAGGGAGATGTTCTGGGCTGGGGGGTGATGGGCTGGGGGAAGTGGGAGGAGACAACAAAGGCTTAGTTTTCACTGGATATGACACCATTGCAAAGATCTTTGTAAATTCACACAAAAGCAACCAAAGCTAATGAAGTACAGTTTGACTCTTGAACAACCCAAGAGTTAGGGGTGTCAACTCTTGTATAACCTAAAATCACATATAATTTTTTACTCCCCCAAAAGTTAACTACTAATACAATTAGTAATTGTACAATTGACTGAGGTCATATCAATGCATAAACAGTTGATTAACATATATTTTGTATATGTATTATATACTGTATTCTTACAGTACAGTTAGCTACAGAAAATAAAATGTTATGAAGAAAGTAATAAGAAAGCAAAAATATATATATAGAACTGTAATGTAGTTTAAAAAAAAAAAAAAAAACAACTGGGTATAAGTGAGCCTGTACAGTGGAAACCTACATTGTTAAGGGTCAATTGTAGTAGATACAACATTTGCTTTTAAAGCCTAATATTCAGAAATGAGGAGGAAAGACTGACAGTCTTCTATACGTGAAAATCAAAATATTCAAGTGGAAAAAGAAGGAAAGAAAGTATGAAACGTTCATTTCCTTTGGAACACATGGGGATCTACGCAGACTTTAGACCTCAGAGATTAAAGAAGGTAATCCAGGCAATGAGATAACTACTTCAGTTATCCACACTTTCTAAGAATTTGACAAAATTACGTTGTCAGTTGTTGAAAGCTGATACCAAAACTGTATAATACATTATCTGCAATCGTTCTTCTGTGTATGCGCATGCACATGCACACAAATACAAGCTTTCCAAGCTTACTGTTTTATTAACCAAATATAGTTTGTAGCTAAGATGTGCATTTAGTCTTTTTCAAAACAAACAGAAAACAAAATGAAACAAAAACACATGCAAAAAGAGGGCTTGCTGGTTTAGGATACCCTGAGTTAAATAGTAGTAAAACTCAAATTTCCAAGAACATTTCACATGCGAATGTCATGTGTAACACTTCTCTCACATGCACATGTGCACACACCCCTACAGAGTGCTGTGATAATTGCGAATTATCTTTGAGAAATGCTGCATATTTTATTTTCCTCTTACAGATTTGTAATGTTAAAGAACATATGTAAAGTTTCGCATCGAGGAAAGTTGTTAAAAGATTGTCTGCCTGCCTGCCTTCTTCTCTTCTTCCTTACCTTCCTTGCTTTCTTCATTTTATACCTCTCCCTTCCCACCAAAATAACATTTATTAACATAAAAGCAACCTTGAGACACTTTCTAGGAGCACAGGCACAAAATTACTGAAACAGATATAAATCTAAAAGTAATGTATTCTAGTTGACTGTCCTATCTAAGACCCCGGTGCCCAGAGATAAGCCAGATAAACATCTGGTAATGATTGGTTTCTTACTCCAGAGATTTAAGGTGATGCATCCAAATAAGCACATTTCTTGATTGTTCTGGAAAAGCCAAAAAGTAACTTGAATATTTAATGTGACCCCTCAGAAAATGTTAATAGGGAATTCCATTTGTGAGGCAAAAGTCTGTCCTCAAAACTCCTTTCTGTTAATCTATCTCTGCAAGTCCAATTTATAGACCAAGACAGCTGTCCTTAATCTCTTTTCTAGGACCCAGTCACACCCCCATGTCTTCCTAGCCTATGTAGAATTTCCATTTGTCTTCCTAGAAAGTTCATGTGTGTGTGCTGTGTGTGCGCTCGCCCTACAACTCTTCCAACTTCCCCAGATAAAGTCTTTCTCATTCTCTCCTTATGTATTTAAATGCGTACCAACTATTCCTGGAAGTTGTCCCTGGCTGTTTTTCCCCATTCTAGAGCTACCTGGCTGTGAGAGGAAAGGCAGTAACTTGAGGTGAGGGTAGGGAGAAGCTATGACACTTCAGATATGTTCTCCCAATGCAGGCAAACTTCAAACCTTTTTTTTAAACATTTGCTGAATTACGACTTAGAATGTTGTTCACATTAGTGTCACAATGGGTAGATCATGTCAATTCTTTAAAAAAAAAATCATTTTAGGAGATCCCTGGGTGGCTCAGCAGTTTAGCGCCTCCTTCAGCCCAGGGCATGATCCTGGAGATGCAGGATTGATGGAGTCCCACATGGGGCTCCCTGCATGGAGCCTGCTTCTCCCTCTGCCTGTGTCTCTGCCTCTCTCTGTCTGTGTCTCTCATGAATAAATAAATAAAATCTTAAATAAATTAATTAATTAATTAATTAATACATAAATAAAATCATTTTAAAGGAGAAATAAAAAGAATCCAAATAACTAGTGTCATAGATCTAATTGTGAAAGGTAAACCCTCTGAAGTAGGAAAATACACATCTTAGGCCTCTGAAACGTTCCCTAAGCAGCCACTATAGAGAAAACAGATTGCTCTGAATAACTTAGGTCCAATGAATCCTAATGGATTTGGTCCTGATACACGTTTCTTCAAGTAATCTCATGCTGGTGATCATAAATTCCAAATCACAGGGCACCTGATCTCTACTCAATTTGATTCTCAAACAATGGTTGAAAGTCAAGAGCTAAAGAAGGAGGCATTGCCTTTATTGTATATTGTGAATTTCCTCTGACCCCTTTTGTAAAATAAATTCACGTTTTTCCCAGGGTGAAATATCTTTATTATGTATGATTGTGATGGTTTTAGCTTTCAGAAGTGAAACAATACTGATCCCCACGTTGTTCAGAGCATATGGGTCCTTTTTATCTCATCACTGATCCACGCAATAGTGTCTTCTTCTACTTTATATAAAACACAGGGTGTGTGTGTGTGTGTGTGTGTGTGTGTACATGCTTATGCACATGTGCTTGTTCATCGGTTTATTTAAAGTAATGACCGGTGGCTTTGTTTGGTGCCACTTGATTTCATGGGAGTTCTCACTTGTGTAGGTTCTGTAATTTGGCAGCGGCAAAGGAGTAAATGTAATCCATCTATCAGAACTTGGCCCATCCTTACATTATCATCTTCTCTTGCTAAATCTTCCCTTGCTGAGTCTTCTTGCTTTCCCTTATTAAGTCTCAGTGAAAATTTGTGATGTCCCAAATTGCCAAATAAAGAAGATCTTGAGAATTGTGATACTTTAAGAAGGTTATATTTATTGTGATGCCATAAATCAAGGTTCTATTAATTTTTAGAGATACTTTTAAATATTGTTTCCTTATCTTTAAAACATAAAAATTAAAGTAGCAAATTACTAGTACCATGTGGAATTATCTTCCAGAAATATCCCACATCATGTCAATTCATCTCTAATATTCAATCTGCTTTCTATGATTCTTATGGGCCTCTGGTGACTATCATGATTATATGAGAAGAAAGGTCATTAAAAAATGAGGCTGCTATGCTGTGTTTGGGAGGCAGAGGGATGTAAATTAGTAAGACGTCCTAACTGAAGATCATTCTCTGTGAGAAATAAAATGTATGCATATAAAATACGTAAATCCATATTTTAAGAGGTAGTATGTCAGATTTTTGAGGACACTGGGTTTTAAAACCAATGTGCCTGGCTTAAAAACCCTATGATGCCTTCTACAAGGATGAAACTTCAGGCAACTTATGGTCTCTGTCTGTGACCGAGATTTTTAACTCTGAAATGAGGGTAAACGAAAATCAGTTACTGTTTTGTAGGAGGAAAAGAATACGAGTCTATGAACACACTAAATACTGCCCGGACACAGTATGCACTATCTAAGCGTTAACTGTTGTCATTGTTTTCTGTCGTTATTAGTAATATGGGGAGATTTTTTTTTTGTATTGCATAATCTATTCCAGGATTTGTATAGCTTAAAAAAACATCACCATATACACCAAGACTCCCTGATGAAACACAGGAGGAACCTCTGTGTGGATGTGAAGAAAGTCTTCTGTCCATGCACATTGACTGACTTCCAAACTTATGCTTTTCTTCTCACTCATAACCTAGATAATATAAATAATTCAGAGTCATCAATAAAATACATTGGATTTCATATGTTAAAATAGCCCTTAAACCTCCTGAATCTTGAGCCATCCTCTGAATACATTTTGCCAAAAATTTTTCACAATCAAATGTGTTGAAACACATACATTTTATCGTTCAAAATTCCACTAAATCTTGACCTTCAATACTTGCATAACATTAACCTTTGAATAGCAAATTACAGAGACATCTGGAAGCATGAAACAGTAATATTCACTCAAAAGTATGAATTGTGTAGTATATAACCTATCTTGGAAGAACTAAAATTGCTAAAAGCTACATATTTAATTATGCATGACCTGAATACTTTTGGAACAAATTTAATGTGTTCAAATAAGCACTGTTTCAAAGAGTACTTTGGAACAGAAATGTAAACTGACATCCCCTTTTGTGACTTATTTTCTTACTCAATAGAACTTTACTTCTAAAAAGGAACATGAAAAAGATCCACTTAGTAGGTCACTGTTATTAGAAAAAAATGCAAATGAACAACTAAACTTCATTGCACAAATCAAGCTTCCTACTCTCCTGGGCATTATTCAGTGCTTGGTTTAATATTTTCCTAACATTTTAAGAGTTTTTTCCAATTAAATATTAATACTTTTCTCAAAGAGAAAGAGAGATTTATTATCCTAAAGAGATGGTAAAAAGGAGGGATAGTGATCTGTGTCAGCAGTTAGAATGAGGAACTGAAGAGAAAGCTTCATTAAGGAAAACATGCTGAGCCTACTTTCTCTAATATACCAAAAAGTCACATGTAAAAACTCGTGTTTAACCGTAGGATGGAATTAAATAAAAAGTCTATATGGTTTCCAAATGATTGACTATACTGGGCAGGAAAGTCCTCAAACATAATATCAAAAATCAAAACTCATGGAGATGCGACATCCAAATGTTTGGTCTATATTTAAAAAACAAACATATGTATACACGAACAAACACTTCACACTTAATAGGCATCTTTGCACCTCAACTTCCCTGGCTACTCAGAGTTGCCCGCGCAAGAAGCCTAACCTCACGTTACTGCCTACTGTGTTCCGTTCCCTGGCCCACCCTGCAGTGGACCTGAAGCGGTAGAGAGTCATGAGTTGAGATATCTGATTCTCTCCTGGGGATTTGTCCAAATGAGCTGCCTTGACCAAAGTCACATCCCATTCCTGAGGGTTCTTTCCAACAATTTATTGGTCCATGTGGGCTGTAAAGACCTGGCCCCCTGGCTCTGATTCAAGAATCTCTGAAAATATGTTCCAGCTCCAGAGTGCCCTGTTTAAAATGGCAGAAACACGCTCTACCTGCACTTCACTGCAATATCTCCTTTTGTTCAATTCTACTTTACTTAGTTCTTCAATCATGCTAACCCTGAGTGCACTCCTCAATAAACCTCGTGCGTTAAAGTAGCCACCTAAGAGTTGAGGTCTTAGAGAACTTAGATGTGTGATTCCTACCATTCCTCTTGCCTCATTCTGGAACTGTGACAACGAGGCTCTTCCCTGAAGTAGCTGTAACTTTCCTCTATCCCGCTGAATGCACACAGTGTACCTTGTCCCTTCCTGTGGCTTCCTAAGGTGTCTCAGATCGAGTTACTGTGCAGCTGCAGCTTATGTCAACGTAGGACAGACTACACAGCGTAACAAAGAATCCCCCAAATCTCTGTCATCTTACGAGTGTAACATTTAATTGCACAATTACACAGAATTTTTTTTTTTCCAGAATGAGAATATGCTCTCTTGTCATTCTCAACTGTTTATTCAGGTATCTGGTCTACTTCCCTCTTGTACTCATGCATGCTATAGTACAGAGCTTCCAAAATTACCACAAAGGAAGAAAGATGCAGGACGCAAGATTCCTTGAAACAGTCTTTTGCCCCATAGTGACTGGTACTATTTCAGATTACAGTGTGTAATTCGGGACTGGTTGCATGGCCCAATCCAACTGCATGGGAATTCTGGTAGAAAATGCACATGGTTAACTGGTGAGCCATGAATAAGTATAAAATCTACACCCAGCAGCTGCATTTTCCCTTCAGCCACACTTGTCCTAGCAAAGTTAGGATCTGTCACTCAGGGAGGTATTAGTTGAAACACCCCAAACAGAGCCTCTAAATGAGTAAGATGTTATTTTTTCCATTATGTGCAAAAAAAATAATACTTTATTTATAAAAATAAACAGAACAAACTATATCTGTGAACTTTCGTATCTTCATCTGTCAAATAATAAGATATAAGGCCTGTCAGTCAGCTGGAACTTTGACAGATAAAATTCTCTCTTGCTCTCTCAAAAAAAAAAAAAAAAAAAAATTAGTCTTCATTATTTTAGTTAGAATTCCTACTTTTTTTTTTTTTAATATGTAGGGGAATATTTTTTCTTCTATTATTTTAATACCTTGACCTAGATGAAGGTGTAAAAAACAAAGCTTGACAAAATACCATAGAATGAGGCTCAAAACAAGATAAATAACATAAATATATTCATCAGGTTTGGGGGAATTCTTGAATATGGAATGATAACGTGGCCTTAGGAAACATAGCGTAAGTTTTCAAATAAGTCTCAGGTTTGGGGGAATTCTTGAATATGGAATGATAACGTGGCCTTAGGAAACATAGCGTAAGTTTTCAAATAAGTCTACCTGGTTGGGGGAGAAGGATCTTTCCAAGCAAATCTTGTTTCCTGCTCTGCGCTAGAAGTCAGACTTTCACTATTGCCAGTATTGGATCCCATTCTCCACCAGCACCATCTGGAGCAGTAGGATTTAAGCCAAGTTACTTGACCTCTTAGGAAATCAACTTTCTCATTTGTGAATATTAAATGAGACCATCGATGTGACTAGCACATAATAACCACATAAGTGCAAATTCCTGAATAAAAACCTCCCCTCTGCCATAGCTAGCCTTCTCAAATCTAAAATCACTGAGCTCTTAACCTGAAAAGGTAGTTTTTCACTAATCTCTAAAATATTACATCATACATAGAATAAGTATGTCTTCTAATTCTGTTCATATTCAGAGGACTAGTATGTTCCCTAACCAAAGATTAGTACATTTCTCCCGCAAATTTGAAATGTAGTAGCCAAGTAAACTCTATTCAGATATCTACTAAACTGTTTACCAACCATCCTTTGGGGTCAAACCATCCTGAGTTCCCCAAAATTGACTTTTTAATCCCTACAACATATTTCTTCTTTTCTCTTCACACATTGGATCAATCCACAAGATTATATTTCTGCCAGATTTCCTATTATTCCCCCTTTCTATTTTGCAAAATTCTTCTTTGCAACTTGAGCCTGTCTTATACCTTCTCCAGAAGGTAATTTCCTTGTCATCTCTTTTCTTTACGGGAAACCAGAAACCATAACCTGCCTAATTCTAAGACATCTAGATAACTTGCACAATCCTGGTCCTAGTCATGATTTGTGACCTTTTTCATTAGTATCTCTCAGCCCTGGTAGGACAGAGACACATTTTTTACCTCCAGACTTGCTTGTCCAATGTTCATTGGAGCTATATGCCATTGGGCATACTTCCATTACTTTAAATTTATAAAAAAAATAAATTAGGAATAATCTTCTTCATACTTGTCATTTTTCATCCCACTGCATAGCTCCACCATCCAGTGATTTACACAACATAGAGATCTGCAGATCTTTCCCTTACCCCACATTTACTCCACCATAAAACCATCTTTCCTGCTAAATATCTTTCAAGTGCTCTTTCTCTCCAGCCTAATTATCAGTCCTTGGCTCAGATCACTACATTTTTGTCAACAAGTACACAACTGATTATTTTGCTCCAGTCTCAATGCTCCCTGAAGCCATTCATTGGGTATACTACAAGCAGTCTGAGCCTTACATTTCTAATCATGTTATTCCTTTTTCCATAGCTTCCCACTATTCTGGGATATTGTCTATTCTTAATATGACTTACATTGTCCTTTACAGCCTGAATTTGTTTACTGATCAAGCCATTTTACATTTTCTCTCCTGCTGACTCTCTAGCCACACTGTATTCATTTATTTCCTAAAATATGACCTATTCACTTTCACCCGAAAAGCTGTGCAAACTCCTTTTTGCCTCCCTCATCTTTCCTTGACACCTGGTTATCCATTTAGTGGATAATAATCCATAGTAATCATAATTCATAGTAATAATAATATTAATATTATTTAAATACTGGTCTTATCACTTACCATAGGTAAGTCATTTAATTTCTTTCTTCATCTGAGAAAAGAGGTTTGAAAAATAATCTCACCAGATTGTTTTGAGCATTAAGTTAAGATAATGCATGAAAAGACATTATTCAAGTGCCTGGCATAGAACAAACTACTGCTGCATGTCAGCAATTATTAATATTTTGGGAGGATATAATATTATCAATTGTGGGGTGCAAAATATAAACTTCCATTTCATCCAAAGATGCTTACAGAATTCTAAAGTCGTATCCCTTTTATTTCCCACTGCCTTAATCTTTTATAGGAACAATTCAATTATTGTTTCTAGTCAAGGTAACTTATCTTTGTGCTTTTAAAATTCCAAATTAAGCTTGTATAAGCAAGAGGGAGGAAGTGATAATCTTTTCTGCTCTTAACAGTACTTGACATGTGGCATGCCTGATTTATCAACTGACAGCATTAGCTTTTTATTTGTGTTGAACATACTACAAAATTTTCATGTTTAAGTTTCTGCAGACTCTGAGATGATTATCAACACTCCTAAGGTATAGGGTCAGTTCAGAATCTATATACATACACACATACGTACATATATGTATAATTATATAATACATATAGAATATTATACGTGTGTGTGTATACACATCCATAACTTGTGGTAACCACCAGATGGCTAAATTTGTTAATGAGATCAGCTATTTTATGTTCACAAGTGTAATCTTCATTCCAAGGATGTGTTTCCAGTTCTCCGAAATACACAAAATGATCTAAAATCTGTATGTACTTGTGCCATTTCTCCCATTTGCCATCATCTTAGTCAAACATAAGATTAATTATTTCCTGAATATCTACATCTAACTCATTTCCCTGAATTTATACTCCTCCACCACACTCCACTTTCCTATTGACTCTCTGTTCAACATGCAAATCCCAGTGTTCCTCAACTTCTTAACACGGTGTGTTAATCCTTTCACTGTCTCTTGGGTAGTCCTAAAACTTCAATTCTAACAACCCACTTCTCCATGTCCTTTACTACTCATACTATGCATAGGAATCTTGCTTGACTGAGCAGCTTTATCCAACATGGTTTCTCTGACACACATCTTTGTATAGGACAACCCACTTTCTCTAGTTAACCCCTCCTCACCTTTTGGGTGCCTGATAAAATGTTGCTTTCTCAAGAGAACCTTTCCAAAATCCTCATTATATGACTGAGTTATTTTTTTTTAAGATTTTATTTATTTATTCACAAGAGACATAGAAAAAGAGAGGCAAAGACATAGGCAGATGGAGGAGAAGCAGGCCCCTTGCTCACACCCTGAGCCGAAGGCAGACACTCAACCACTGAGCCACTCAGGGATCCCTGATTTTTTTTAATGTATTGTAACAGAACAACATACTTATACTTCATCATACTTATCTAGTAATTATACACGGACTTGTATGCTTGAGAATATTATCTGCCAAGAATGCAGGGGACTTGGTTTTCATTATATTTTCACTTTCTATTTCTGCTCAGGATATGGATTAAAATAATTTGGAAAGGGTATGAATGTAAAGCATCATGAAATCTCACCTGATATATAATAGGAACTTAGAGAAAATTAATACCATTAATAGTCATCATTTATTGAAAACTTTCTATATCCATTTATAGTGTTAAGTGAATCCAGAGATTGAGCTAAAATGATTAATCTAAGTTTAATAAATCTAGAAGTCTCACTTATGATTATATCTAAAATAAGATGAGCTATAATATGATCACAATGGATGGTTACAAGGCAACAGTGGAAGTAATGGTACATGCTGATCTGGGAGTCTGCCCATGGCAGGTAGGATTTGTAGGCCTACGATGCTTTGATAACTTCAAATTTTATATTAATCAGACTTGTAAAAGCATTGATAGTTGATATTCAGTAAAAGGAGGGGAGAGCTAGAAAATAAGGATAATATCTAAGGGATTTCCAAGACACATCTGAGATTGTAGGTGTGACTGTCTCAAGTAATTCATAGTGAGGTAATCGTTTCTTGGATTAGCAAGTTAACTTATTTTAAGACAAAAATAAAGTAAAAGATTTAATTATCACTTACGTCAAACCCAATTGGTTTAGGAAACAATATAGTAGATGACCATTCAGAAAAGATCATGTCTGTCTGATGTGAAAAAGACAAAGCGTAGCACTAGAAGAAGTGAAGAGAGTATTTACAGTGTTTCAGACACTATACTGAGGGCACTTTACAAAGTACATATATATACTTCTAACAGCATTAGTCTCCAAAGCCCTCTTTTTCAATTTAATTAAGAGGAAAAAGGATCTCAGAGAAGTTATATAAAGCAGGTTACACAGTCTGGGGAATTGGTATGGAAGTATTGCACACAAAGATGAGATTAACACTTAAGATTTATCTCATTCCAAGACTGTTTCTATTCTACACCAAGATTAGTGAGAGAAAAGTTTTTCTCTGCAAGAGAAAAAAAAAAATGAGACAAAATCTTAATCTTTCTCCGTCTCTCTGTCTTTGGCTCTGTCTTCAGCCTCACTTTTTCACTCTTTTGGATATAGTTGATACAGATAGATATATATATACCAACATACATACAAATATGTCAACACAATGTTGGCTCATCTTTCACTTTTTTCTATCTTATTTTCTTCTTCATAATTCAGTGAATACTGAAGGAGCTACTAGTCAGTTATGAAATTAAATCCCTTTTCATTAAACTTTAGGCCCATGGCTGAATATTCAATATGAAGAATTATCCACTTGAGGTTCAATGTGATTCTGATCCTATCTACTGGTATAATATCTTCTAATTTCACTTTTATACTCTGAGACTTGTAAAATATTAGACATCCATGCGCAACTTCAAAGTACTAATCCTGTCATTTGAGTAAGTACATAAGATGATACTGTAACTTTGACCTTTTAGAAATAATTTTCATGTTTTAGGTATAGGTAGATTTTAATATACAAAATTGATTTAATCAAGCATTTATTTTTTTTAAGAGCATGCTTGTTAAAAACATCTTTTGCACTTAAAATGATATATAAGAAGATGAATTCCTGAATCCACTTTTTATTGGCTGAATGACCAAAGTAAGATATGACAAAGGAGATGATGATATAGGAGGGATAATGGGATTAATGTTAGTTCCTGCATTCTATTTAAAAATAGTACATTAAGAATTATAAGGATACAGGTGTATGCATCTGGTTAAGGGAGATAACTGGTACCACTACTGGGGAGAAAGACCTTAGAAAAAAAGAATAAACTTAGAGAAAAGAATAAAAAGTAGAGCAAATCCTGGATTCATGAAAATAATATAATTCCTAGAATACTAAAGGTAAAATCTCATTCTTCTTCATGACAATAGAGTTCAGCTGATAAAGGCTAGTTCTGTGAAATACTTTTTTTAAGGGAAACTTAACAAAGCTAAAACATATACATATTAAAATGATAACAATTACAAATGAAGTAGAAATCAGAAACTTAATAATATTCATCAAAACAATGGGAAATAATAAATTGCCCTCATCGTAGGTATTTTTAAGGCCAATGCACAGAATAAAGGTCCAACATGACATGATGCTAGAAATATTACTCAATGTTAGAAATACTATTAAGCAGCAAAAGCTACTACCAGGTTTTGGCTAAAAACAAAACATGACTCTTACTACAGAGTTATAAGAAAACACAGGAAACTTCTCTGTAGTGTTTTGGAATGAAGTACCTCGCTCAGTCTAAATTACCAATTGAAAGATCATTAAAAAAATTCATTTAAAAAAAGCAGAAATAAACTTTGATAAATAGCTTTGACTGAATACATTGAACAAATGAAAAAGTAAATAAAGAATAAATAGACATTTATACCTTTCAAAATAAAATTTACAGAATATCAAGTATGTTTCAAATACCATGCTTTGAAACCATAGGCATAGTACCTGCTTATATTAATTTCACAATCAAGTGGAAAATGCATACATTAACAAAATTGTTACTAGTGGGATTTCCAAGCTGTGGACCAACAACTGAATATCCTACTATCTACAAAATCATTTACTGACACATAGTTACATCTACCCCAAATTCCTATTTATTTGAAAAGATCTTTGATGTCATTAAGAGAAAATGGCATAGCATTTACTTCAAAATAATTAGCAAAAAAGAAGTCAAAGTTGGGAACTGGAAAATCAAGTAAACAGAAAACCAGATTTAGAGTAAATATATTTGCAATACAGTTTGAGGAAAAAAAAATATAAAATGAACCTTCAAATCACCGTCTCCTCTCAGTTTGGTGAAGAAAGCTTAAATGTATATAAACAACATTAATGGGATGAGCTTATGAAAAGTTATCCAGGAATGACTAGAATATTTGAGTGCTGGAGAAAAGATGAAGAAATGTCTTTTCGTCTATACTAAGAGGGGGTTCTTGTGGTTTGGGCCTTATGTCAAGATCTGATCTTGAAGAGCTAGCACTGAGCCATAAGATGAGGAAGAAATCAGCCATGTGAGCCCAGGAACAGATCAGAAAAACAACAAGATGAAAACAAACAAAAACATCAAAACCAAACAAAATCCCAGTATAATATGCATATTATGTGATAGAAGAAAAAACAAATATGCATATTCATTTTACTGAAACAAAAGGGGATGAGAATCAGCAATGTTTACAGTAATCAAGAGACTTTAAATGAAAATTACCCAGAAAACTTACTGATTTACTATGTACAAAAAAGTACTATTGTATTTTAGTGACCCAGGTTCCTTATTTGGTTAATGCAAATATTTAGTATAAGAATTTTCAAAGGTAGTCTTAGATCCTTGTAAACATATAATTCTGAATTTATTTTAAAGCTTTTGACCAAAAATTATCAGTCATAGTCATTGTATTTCTGTAGGTTTTTCTATTCATCTTTCAATCTACCTATGCTTGTAAATGTATTGGTATATTCATCACATTGAATTTGGAAGTTTTATGCTGTTAACAACTACAGATTTCTAAACCTACAAGGTACACTGCTTTTTATCATTTCAGGACGTTGTATCTTTAAATACAGAAATAAACATTCCAGCAAGCAAAATAAAGACATATTATTTCATATTACAGTTTCTAATCATTAATAAATATTGATCTTGATTTTACTTGAAAAACTTACCTAGATAGTGCTACACCAGCACCAGTAGTTATTTGTTGTGTCTGTTTTCTTTTTCCCTGTACGTTAAGAATGTTTTGTTGGATCTTGGCTAAAATCGAGATTGTGCTTAGTCAATGAAACAGATTGTTCCCACTGTAGGATCAGTTTTCGAACAGATCTGGGTCAATAGCCTATTTCCAGTATCTGCCTCTTTCTAGTAACCTTGAGCATGTTATCATCTCCTGACCTCATTCCATCTATTAATGAAGTTCAGATAATAGGGGCACCTGGGTGGCTCAGTTAGTTAAGCCTCTGAGTCTTAATTTTGGCTCAGGAACTCAAGATCAAGCCCTGTATTAGGCTCCATGCTCAGTGGGGAGTTTGCTTGAGATTCTCTTTCTCTTTCTCCTTCTGTCCACCCCCCTCCATGCTCGTGTGCATGTGCTCGCTCGCTCTCTGTCTCTCTCTTGCTCTCTCTCTCAGATAAACAAGTAAATCTCTCAAAAGAAAAAGTTCAGACAATACATTTTCCATGGAAGTGTTCCAAGAACATTGGTATACATTATAATGCCTGACACAAAAAAATATACTGAATATTTGTTCCACATCAAGGATATTCTATACAGAAATGTTCCTAGACATATCCATTAATCTCTGAATGTTTTGCAAATGTTCTCTAGAGTGCACAGGGTCGGCTTCAAGTTTTTTTTTTTTTTTTAATGCTACAAGTGTATTTTTCTTTGATTGCAATTGATAAACATATAAACGTATTCTGAGCTCTGTGAGTGACCATTTTGGAACTGAGTGCCATCTCCAGAATTCAGTACCTTATCGGATTTGGATTTCAGATCACATTAATATGAATGGTTCTACTTCGTTAATGAACAAAGAACAAAACAGCTTAATGAACAGGTGACAATCACGCTAGGTAAAGTTAGGGCCAGTGCATAGTGGGCTAAATCAAATAAAGATTCCTTGTTATTTTTAAAGAGGAAATTTCAAGAAACACTAACTCTTGACATGGCACACACAGTAAGACATGCTATGCAAATCCAAAAAGGACCCGATATTCTTAGCAGCTGATGCTTTTTTCACATTCTGAGCAACAATTTATTCCAGCAAATTATAAATCTTTTTTTTTTTTTTAGTTTGAATTGTGTTGGACACATAGAGATCTTTCTAATTGTTTTAGTATTTTATGCATGAGTTTTGGTTTTGTAATTTTATGCAAGCTAACTAGTTTATGTGTATGTGAATGCGTACCTTAACCATAGGGAAATAATGATAGACCACAATTTTTTTTTTTTTGCCTTTGATAAATGTTCACAGTTTGAGAAATATTATTGCGGTAAAAAAAAGAGTTACTATTCTGAAATTCAGAGTCCAAAATTAAGTGTCAACCTTCCAGTTTCTGTGAAAGCTTTGGTATTACCTTAACCTCACTGAATTTCAATTTGCTTCCAGATAAAATAAGTGCAATTAAATTAATCCTGTCACCTTTACAAGGTGTTTGAGAGAATTAAATGAAATCAAAGATGTTAGTGTTCCTTATAATCTGTAAAGCACTGTATTAATGTAAGGGATTATTCATTCCATCATTATTAATAAACACTTGAACTTGCTACATCACAACATTGTATAAGGCATCTTCAAAGAAAATAATGCTTTAAAATGCAAATCAGTTAGTGAATTCATTGTCCCTTTCATGATTTGAAAGGTTTGTCTCACACAAAACCCATATTTTCAGTCACAAACAAAATTCTGCATTTTGGGTCTTTGCATGAAATTGGAGTACAGGTTGGAGATATGCATTAATAGAGTTTTACTGTAGACAAAAGGTTGGGCTGTGCTGGGCACCCTGGGAGACTTATTTAAATTCTCGCTGGTCTTTCAGTTACACCACATACAGGATAGAGTTTGCCCCATTAGTATCTTTTGCAGGGCTGATCAAAAAACACAATGGGGGTGGGGGGTGGGGACTGGGTGGCTCAGTCGGTTAAGTGTCTGCCTTCAGCTCCCATGGTGATCCCAGGGTCCTGGGATTGAGCCCCACCGCTGGACTCCTTATTAGTGGGGAGCCTGTCCTCTCTCTGCCCGCTGCTTCCCCTGCTTCTCCTGTCTCTCTCTATATATCAAATAAATTAAATCTTTAATATATATATATATATTCTGATATATGTATATTCTGCATAATACTGATATATAATATCTATGATTTATATGTTCTAAGATAAAGTACAGAACATATATTTAAAATAAATGAAAAAAAGATGAGTAAACATCATCTAAAAAATAACACTATAGATTTAATTTTTTATCTAGATTAATGCCTACTGATTTCCTAAAGAATTTCTGGCTGTTACATAAAAATATACAACAGGATAAAATTCAAATAGAAGCAGAAATAGAATATGAAGTTCAAGGAAAACATAAGAGATGCAAATTTTATCATATACTATTTCCCAGTTGCTTCAAACATATAATTACCATGTTAACATCTGAATAATGATGTGATTGGTGAATATATGACGATGTAGTCATTGCTGGGCATTTAACTTTCAAATATTTTATATGGGGGATGGTGCCTGGGTGGCTCAGTCAGTTAAGTCAGTCAGGCATCTGCCTTCAGTTCAGGTCACGCTCTCAAGGTCCTGGGATCAGGCCCCTGTCAGGGTCTCTGCTGAGCACAGAGTCTGCTTCTCCTTCTCCCTCTGCCCTTCCCCACTACTGCTCGTGCTCTCTTTCTCAAATAAGTAAATAAAATATTTTTTTAATTAATGATAAATGTGCCATATGTGTCTGTGTGTATAGGGTTATTATTATTTTTTTATTTATCTTTGACCAAAATATATAATTTAAGTTTGAGCTTTTCTTGATATGAACCTCCACAATGTCCTCCCAAAGGCTTTATGCATATATTAGCTTATTCAAATATCAACCAATAATTGAGCATTATTTACCTCCAGTCACTATTTCAATGGCTCAACCTATTTATAATGCCATCTAAAGCATACATATTTGGCTATTTTAAAACCACCTAGCCTGTATTGGAAATTCATTAAATTCACTAAAAATTCTTCATTAACTGTCTGCTTAAATTAAAAGTTTTGCATTCTTGTTTTCTATATTTTCTGTTAATTTGTGTGCATTATTTTTGTACTTACAGTGAGAATAAAAACTGCTTGAAAACAGAGTAAAGTTCTTTTGAATTTTCAATAAGAGTGCAATGTTTGGCCAAGTGCAGTAGGGTCCAAAGACACATTTGCTCTATGAGTAGCAGCAACTCGAAAGAAGAAAGGAAGGGAGGAAGGAAGGAAGGAAGGAAGGAAGGAAGGAAGGAAGGAAGGGAAAAGAGAAAGAAAGAAAGAAAAAGAAAGAAAGAAAGAAAGAAAGAAAGAAAGAAAGAAAGAAAGAAAGAAAGAAAAAGAAAGAAAGAAAGAAGAAAGAAAGAAAGGAAGAAAGAAAGAGACAGGCTGAGAACTGAACTTGGAGAAATGGTTTTAGAGAGAGTATCTGTGTTTATTATCAGGAATAGGTAAGACCTAAATATCTGCAAAGTTAAATAAAATAAAAATTTAGAAGTCCTGGTGACAGGCCACTTAGTCTATGCTCTGGTTCTTTGTGTGTATCTCCCATTTTGTCTCGCATGCCTGGGACTGGGATTGCACGCTTACATGCCAGCCGGTGCTCTAGGACTGCGTAGTCTATAGAGAAGGGATGGAATCGATATTATTACAACCCTTTGTGTGCGTACGTGTGTTGTTTAATCATGCACTGCTCCTTTTAATTATGTCATATTAAGTAGACATTATTCCATTTTATAAGTAAAGTCAATGATGCTAAGAGAGATTGAGCCATCCACAACTTCAGAAGAAGAGTGGATTTGAAGCTGGTGGCTTCCTAATTAAGCACCCACGATCCTGCTAGCCTAGCCACTTGCCTTCCATGAGGGTGTCTCTTCCGGGACTGCAGGCCTGTTCTGGAAAACCCTGACACTCTGTCTCTTACTATGAGTACTCTTGGTACCATCATTTCTCTGAACAATACTCCACTGAGACTTAAATTTGGGGCCTTCCCTCCTTAACTGACAGAAGTTAGTGTTATCTCTAAAACGAGGTTATTTTTTCCAGATATTATTGTTTTTGCTCTTTGATTTCTCCATGGTCTCTCTGTACGGGCTTAACATTGCTGAAATTATAGATGATCCCAGTCCTTAGCTGTATTGTCATAAACCTCTCATCAGTTTAAAAAGAAGAAGTGATGGGAGATTCCATACACTAAGTTGGTTTTAGCCAAACTTTGAGGACTGAGAAAGAACTAGATTGGAGGAAGAGATGACAGTACATTCGTAGAAAAATCATTCCCAGGTGAAACCTTTGCCTTTGAATCCTGAACTACGTGTTCAAGTAAAATTCTATCCTCCTTGGCTAGAAAAGTTCATTTACAAAATGCCAAAAGCCCATTAGTACTAAAACAATACACGTCTGGACTTTACGGTCTATATGTCTCTTCTTTTACATGTGAGATCACAGAATCCTCAGCTGGTACTTTAATACCATCAGGAAAGTTTTAATTATGCCAACTTTACACATAGGAAATATGACATCTCGGTCATGATGTCTAAATTTGCATGGTGAACATGGGGACTGGTTTGAGGACCTGAAAAGACAAATGTAGAATTCTATCTCTGGTCATTTCATGAACTCTGTATGTGTGTATAATAAGAGTAGTCACTGGTATCCTATCTCGTCGTCGAACTGGGTCTCAAAATAATTACTTGCCTGTTCCTACTACTTTACCCAGTCGTGTCATGGCATGATGATAGAGGATGTTAAATATCACGATCTTGTCCCCAGCTGTGTGCATAGTGTGGACTTTAGTAACTATTCTGGAGAAGAAAAGGAAAATAAAGCTATATACATAAATTCCCCAAGTAAAGCTGCATAAGGTGGATGACATGTAATTCAGCTCCACATACCCTCATAAAACATATAAAAGTGAAATGTGGGGTTGTTTTATGACTCATGATTAAGCACATTAAACTGAAGATTAATGTTGTGATTTCAGTCCCACCATTATAAGTGTCTCAGTATTAAGTCACTGTAATGACTGAATTACTTTGTGCAAATTGCTCAAAGTATCAGAGAAGGAAAATGTTGGCTAAACCTGAAATAAAGGAGTGTGTATGTACAGCACCCAGGGAGAGGACGGGTTAGGTCAGCTGGTGCAGGCGACTAAACCATTTCTGGACAAGCCAGTAGTGAGGTTTTTAACAGTTCATAATCATAAATATTCAAGAGATCTTAGATATGTTTTTTGTTCACTAGATGTGAATATTACAACCCAAATTAGCATATGAATTCTGAAGATAATGCCGGTGATATGAATATGTTTGCTACAATGTCATTCTGTGATTTGACTTAATTCCACTCTTAATTCTTCCCTCACTTTCTCAAACAATAATTTTGCAGTTTTGCCAATGTAATAGTTCACTGGTTATTCCAGTAAAATTATTGAAAATGATAAAACTTCCCAAAACGTGCAGGTCTCCATGTGAAAACCATTGTGCTGCTTTGTTGTCTGGCCTCGCATACACTTAGCGTCTAGTGGGAGCATCTCCATTCTGCTTGGGAGAACTGCTTCTTCCTCCCACTTGTGTGAAGTGTCTGTGGGGAAAGCAACCGGGATACCTAGACCTTCCCGGTTAAATTTGTGCCTATGACCCACGACTAGAAAATCGGATTCTTCTTCCTTGACATGTGGAGGAAGCAGAGGGAGCAAGGACCACACGAGTTAGAGCTGCTTCCTCTTTGGCAGTACAACATCAGCCTGCCCTGTGTCCTCGTCCTAAGCTCCCAGGCTGTCCTGACTTCAGAAGCCTGTCCCTTCCCAGGTCCGATCTGTCAGTTTTGCTCGGACTTTTTGAACTTTCCCATGAACTCACATTAAATTTATGTCATTTACTTTTCTTTTTATACTTGTCTCTTCCTTTCTTTCCCTTTCCAGTCTTTCCCTTCCCTCCCCTTCCCTTCCATTC
Organism: Canis aureus; assembly: GCF_053574225.1. NCBI lineage: Eukaryota > Metazoa > Chordata > Mammalia > Carnivora > Canidae > Canis > Canis aureus. The sequence continues at coordinate 4,095,061 of NC_135613.1, forward strand.
CTCTCACCTCCTCTCGCCTCCTCTCCCCTCCTTTCCTTTTTTTTCCCTGAATCAGATTCTGTTGCTAGCAAACAAGCAAAACAAAATGAAGACAAAACAACAGAGAGAAAAGAATTGTTCACGTATACAGATAATTTGGCTGAAAAGCCTGATAAATGAACTTTACATTTTACCACCCACCATGCCCCATCTGATTCCAGAGGCTTTACTCCAACTGTTGATGCCTCCTAGTAATTGTGGAGGGGAGTAATAAGGAATATGAACCTCCACAATGCTTCCCAAAGGTTTTATGCATATATTAATTTGTTCAAATAATAATTGAGCATTATTTACCTCCAGTCACTATTTCAAGGGTTCAACCTATTTATAATGCCATCTAAAGCAGACATATTTGGCTATTTTGATACTAACACAGGGAAGGAAAAAAAATCAAACTTGTAGAAGAATAAAACCAAAAACTTCCTTATATGGAATTGCATATGCTTCTTTTTCTTTTACATACGTACAAAATGACCTCAGGCTGCTGCCTCAGACGTGGGGCATGGTGTCCAGCAAGTATCCCTTTTAATGGCACTACAATTTGAGAAATGACACAACCTGAGAAAATCTGTACTACGGTCATTCTTTTCTTTTCTCTTTTTTTCCACCCCAGGAACCATTATATAAAGATTTTACATAGACCTGTAATATAAAGACTATGCTTCATTTTTAGATCCCAACCGAGGGTCATGAAACATATACTTAGGAAAGGAATTTTATAGTAAAGCTCAGGATTAAAAAATCAGATTTGTGTGAAAAGGACTGCCCATATCTGAGTTCTATAATACATAGTGAGCAAATGAAGACTGGAAATATGGAATTATACCAAGATTTTGAAAAAAAAAAAAAAAAACAAGTGATATCTACTGTCACTTTATAAAGCTGGCGTAATCTCACTTAATCAGTGTTTATCATCCCAGTAATTTCTATAACTTTAAAATATGCATTTCACTAGATTTTCATGACTTAAACCACTTGTACAGGAAGATATTATAGATATCGCTGGTATTCAGAAGTTGGGAGTCTAACTCTGTGGTCAGTGCCCTTCTCTTCCGGTTTATACAGCCTTCTGGATGAGACTTGACAGTGAGAATTGGCAGAAAAGGAATGAGCCAGCTTCTGGGAGTTCCTGTAGACGCAAGGAGAAGCAATGGCTGCACAGAAAAGGCAAAGTTATGAAATTACATATGTTCATGGAGAAATGTGCGCATTATGTGTGAAGGTGTGAGGTTGGTGTCGGTGTGAAGATTTGATGCTATAAAAGGGAAAACTATAAAAATAAGCAACAACTGAGCCAAGGAGGCAAAGATAAGGGGCAGGGTGGGAGAGAGAGAGAGAGAATATGGTCAGTAGAGCAAATGTTTATTTCCCAGAGTCACAAGATTTGGGCAAATGAGGGAGGTTGTATTTGCATCTACCTTTTATCTGAATTCAGTCTCGGCACATCTCCTCCACTCTTTCTTCTTTGATAAGGAAGACAGGACTGCCTTTGACAGTTTAAACATATTCATCCAATTACATGCTAAATTCTGAGCAACACTGAACCTCCTGTTGTGAAAATGCCCTGCAATACAGATTTGCAGTCTTCTAGAACATGATGTTTATCTAAATTGTCTGAGTTTCCTGTCAAGTTCGACATACTAAAGAGGAGAGAACACTGTCAATCTTTTTGAGTATTTTAGTAGAGTCTTAAAGAAGTTACCAAATCTTTATTTATTTATTTATTTATTTTTTATGATGTAAATTCCTACTCGGTGCTCCATTTAGGGAGAATCAATGCCATTTGATTTTGCAGTGTTGCAAAATGCATGGATGGCTCAGCAACTCAGGCTTCTTTCTTCTCACCAATTGTTATTCCCATGGAAATATGGATCAAGTAATAAAGAGAATGAAGTCATTGCTGCAGGCTGGAAATAGCATCAGACTGACAGACAGGAAACTGGAATTTTCTTCCTGATTTCTGCTGCTCGCCAGTGGAACGATTTGGGCATGTTCAGAAAATCTATCTGAGCCCAAGTGCCTGCATATAGAAATAAGGGACTTAGGTAGGGGGCCACTTGGGTGGCTCAGTTGGTCAAGTGACCGCCTCTTGATTTCCCCTCAAGTCATGTTCTCAGGGTTGTGGGATCTATCCCAGGGAAGAGCTCCACCTCCAACCTCGTCTCCAGCCCCAGGTCAGGCTCCACGCTGGGTGGAAAGTTGGCTTCTTCACCCTCTCTCTCTCTCCTCTGCCCCTCCCACCACTCACGCATGCTCTCTAAAGCAAACAAATAAATCTTTAAAAGAATACATTTTAAAAATGAGGGAGCTGGACTTTATAACAGATGATCTTAAAGGGGAGTAAAATATGTGTGCCTCAAAATGTGCCATTTGGGCATGTGGATTATCTTCAGGGGAAAGTGATCAAGAACCAGCAGATTCAGGAAAATCCGTTATCTCTCCCTTAACTGCCTAAAGAATTTCAAAAGGTCAGAAAAGAGAGCAATTACCCAGGGATAATTATTTTTTAATCTGATTATATGCATCTGCTCTTCTCATCTTCCTGTAAAATGCCCTCCACCCTATTGAAACCCAGGCCCTGATCTCACTTCTTAGCTCAGGATGGCAGATAAGCCTCAATTGCCTGATGGCTTTTGGGTCTCACATTTTTAAGGGGCTCCTGTTTGTACCAAATTTAACTTGTTTTTCTTCCTTTAATCTGTCTTGTATAAATTTTATCATTGGTCCATCCAAAGAAGACAGAAGAAGATAATTTTTTTCCACCCTTACAATCTCTAAAATATAGTCCATTCTAGATCAATGAATATATTATTTTAAAAATATGTCCTATTTTATTTGAAATTAAAAAAAATAAAATAAAATGTAGCTCTCTGTATCCATATCTATTTCATGAGTTCAATGGAAGTCATAAGATTATTTTGTAAGCATTTAACATGTCAATATTTTTCCAAAAGAAGTTATTTCAAAATGTAATAAACCATTTTTTCACTTTTCCCACAACTCTGAGACTTCTTTCTCAATAACAGTGACATATCTCATGGTCACTGTTATAGGAACTGTATATTCAAGCTGAAGAATAAGTCCCCTGGTCCTATCTTTTACACATGGATTTTAATACCTAATATTTAGCAGACTTGGCTTAGAAATTTCAAGTTCAACGTGTCGCTTAGTCAATACTTTGAAGTGTTCCTTTGGAATATGATAGGCAGTGACATTTTACAAAAAAGTTTTTAAGAAAAATCTAATGTATTTGTTAGTAAAATAACAATATATCTCCATGCACTATTTGATTTCCTCCACAAGCTTTCAGATATTGTCCATATCAGTGAAGTGATCAATGATCTTAAAAAAAAAAAAAAAAAAAAAAAAAGGAAGAGACTTTTATGTGAATGTGATAGAAAGTAAGTTAAATGATATTAAGTGATAGGGGAATTGGGGAAGAGACATAATGTCAGCTAAGATGGTTCAACATGAACATGGATACAACAATATATTTAGGGAGGATTTTCAACATGTTTTGAAGCAATGCTAATCTGTTGTTAGTTTTGTAATGAAATTAAATATAATTCCATTGCATATTATATCATGTCTCAATTACAGCATTCTTTTTATTGCAGTGTCAACATTTGTGCAAATATCTATTCCTCCAGTAGATTTGCTGGTCTTAGCTTTGAACTCTAGGTCTTGAAAAATACCTTTTGATTAGCAGGTGTTTGAATGCTCCTACTCAGCCTTCTGTGCTAATCTTAAAAGTCACTGTCTCAAGGAAGACTTTCCTGTTTTCCCCAGGGTGAGCCAAGCCCTTTTATGACACATATTTACAGTTCCGGATGTTTTCCTTTAATTTAGTATTTTGTAATTACATATATATTTGTGCCTTTTCTTTCCTCTAGGCTTTAATTATGTAAGTTTCAGGTGTTCAACACTATAATTTGACATCTGTATGCACAAAGTGATCACCCCCAAAAGTCTAGTTACCATCTATCACTCTACAGCTGGCCCCTTTTTACCCTTTTTGTCCACCCCCACCCCCCTCTCCCTCTGGTAACAACCAAGCTGTTCTCCGTGCTTATGAGTTCCTTTGTGTTGTTAGATTTTTTTGTTTATTTTAGATTTCACATGAGTGAAATCCTACAGTATTTATGTTTCTTCTTCTGACTTATCCTATTTACCATAATACTCTCAAGGCCCATCCTTGTTTTCACAAATAGCAAGATCGTACTCTTTTCATGGCTGAGTAATAATATTCGGTTGCTTTCATATTTTGGCTATTGGAAATAATGCTGCAATGAACATATGGGTGCATGCATTTTTTTTCAAATTAGTGTTTCTGTATTCTTCACATAAATATCCACTAGTGGAACAGCTAGATCATATGGTAGTTCTGCTCTTAATATCTGAGAAATCTCCACACTGTTTACAACAGTGTCTGTACCAATTTACAATCCTACCAACCATACACAAGGGCTCACTTTTCTCCACATCCTCTCTAACACTTTTTACTTCTTGTCTTTTTGATAATAGCCATTCTAACAGGTATGAGGTGTTATCTCATGGTGGTTTGGATTATTTATTTCCTTGCTGATTAGTGCTGTTGAACATCTTTTCACGTGCTTATTGGCCATCTGCATGTCTTCTTTGGAAAAATATCTACTCAGATCCTTTACATATTTTGTTTTATTGATTTTATAAGATTTATTTATTTATTTGAGAGAGAGAGTGTGTACAAAGGGAGAGAGAGGCAGAGCGAGAAGCAAACTCCCCACTGAGCAGGGAACCTGACTGGGGGACAGCTGGATCCCAGGGTGCTGGATGACCTGAGCTAAAGGCAGACACTTAACTGACTGAACCACCCAGATACCCCCTTTTCCCATTTAAAATTGGATTTTGAATACGTCTGAACAGGAAAATGATTGTACACAGCACATCTTTCTTCTCCTTCTTTTTTCTTTTCTGTCTTTTTTTTTTCCCCCTCGTTTCTTTCCACTGGAAATAAGGGTTAGGGCTGTTTCTTATAACATACTGTGCATCAACTCCAGCATGCTGCTGCTAGTTTAGGATTCCTATCTAACAACACAAGGCAATGCAGGCTTGTTATAGCAGTAGCTAAATAGAGGAGATACACCAACAGTAGTATATCAGTAAAATTAAAGAAAATCCATTTTAACCTAGACATTCTCTCACTAAATGTTAGATGCTATGGCTTCTTCGAATGAGAGTAGCTAGGATCCATCTCTCTGTCTATCTATCCATCTATCCTACAGCTTGACTTTTTATGAGGAAAAGTGATTCTTCTATTTGAGGAAATTTAAAATAAACAAAGAACATAACTATATATTATCATATTATGCCAAGTGACAATGTAAAGCTTTGGTGAAGGTGCATGTGTGTTGGGTAAAACTTTCTTTCTGTGCTCTTTGAAAATATACTCCCGTCTAAGTCTGATTAACATATTTTAAAAAGTGACCCCCAAGGCCATCTCACTAATAATTCTTTATCCAATAGATCTTGTTTGAGAATTCCCTTGAAAGGAATGAAGTATGTCAGATAAATTAAATGAATAGAATTGATGTAGATTAAGAGTGATGTACATTCTGAGTCTGAACTTTTAATTTCACTAAATATTATTTTTCATCTTCATGATCACATTATATTGAAATGTTGGAACTTCAATTTCCTCTACTATTTCATTTAATAAAGCCTTTGTCTCCTCTGAGCTCTTAAGGAGATGTTAGCTTTAAATCACATTGACTTCACCCTTTGCAATTTACATATGTTGAAGAAATAAAAGCCTTTTCAAGAGTCACCACAGGGGCCTGAGAAGCCTCAAAGGAGTGTTAAGACCTTGTATTTAATGTGAGCTGCCTCAAACACAAAACACAAATCCTCCCTGTAGAATACTAATGGCTTTTGTGTACCGTTACATTTCCTTGTGATCTTTTGTAAAGTAAAGGAACAGCCCATGTATAAAACAGTCTTTGTGCCAGTGATTGGGAAACACAACTCCAGCTTGGAGGCAAAAGGGCAACTTTCCATAGGTCATCATTACATGGTGAAATTTACACTGGATTATTAGGGGAAGCTTAGAAATATATTTTTTTAAAGCAATAATACTGAAACTGCAATTCATGATTGTGCATCACATGCCTTTAGTTGAAAATCAGATTTCCATGAAGATTTATTCAAAAGGGTATTTTGAATATCTCAAATATAGTTGCAGGTTTGGTCTTTGGTACCTAACAATGGATTTATTCTAACTTGTCTTTTTTTTTTCTCAAAGGTATAGTTTTACTTTATTTTCTGGAGAGGTATGTCTGGTTTTAAATATCAACAGGATTTATGCAAGAGCACAAAAAGTTCAAGGGATACAGATTTCCTGAAATCTCTGTCCTGTCCTAATAACATCTTTCTTATATAATTCACATGCCATTAAATGCTCTCGAAAAGGTTTCAACATGATAGGAGGCCAGTGATGTGGTAAGAAATTTCTGGTAATGTTTTCTTTGGGGTAACTTGGAAATTTTGCAAAACCCAGAAGTTCATAAAAATAACAATGAAGAACGCACTATGGAGCAAACAAACTCTTAAATCCTGTTCTCAAACCTGGCTGCACAATTTTATCACTTCAGGAGTGATGATGATGATGATGATGACGATGCCTGGAACCTGCTCTAGATAAATTGTATTGGAATCTCTTAGGTTGCATTGTTGAAAGGTGATTAATCTGAACTAAGATGTGCTTTGGGTGTAAAATACATATTAAATTTAAAATATGTGCTATGAAGCTAACAAACATACTAAAAAGGATTTTGTCCTTAACTAGACTCAGCAGACTCCTTAGAGCTTTTATTTGAATAGGTCTCACCCATGAGCCCTGTTGGGATTGCCACACGTAGTTTGAGGAAAAATCCTGCTATTTTAGTTTTGCATGAAACCAAGTGCTAGACTTGATGCTATATCAGGTTTGGCATCAGAGGGCCATTATTTACTGACTCTTAAGTGACATGGGACATATAATTCAATCTCTATGCACTTTAATTTTTCATCTGATAAAGAAATATATATTATACTTTTCTATTTGTAGGAATTAAGTAAAATTTGAATAAACATAATTGAGTCTTGCACCAAGGTTAGGGTAGATATCTAGTAAAATTGGAAGTTCCATTTACCCCTTCCTTTCCTTCTACCCTCATGAGAGAGGATGGGCTTTAAAAGACCCACAAGCCACTAACACAATTATACACATGTTGTGGGCACACACACACACACACACACACACACCACTTTAGTCAGGTAAGAATTACTCTGGTACCAACATGGGCAATAATACCCTATAATATTACTATAGGGGCTATTCTAACACACACAACATGATATAAATTCCTCCTCCCTTTCCATATGTCATCTCTACACTCTGCCCACAAGTGACCCACATTCTGAGTTCCATTCAGGTCTTCATTCAGAAGACCAAATCGTGCCCACTCTTGCCTGTGCATCTTATCTAGTCCTACCAGATCTGTCCACTCAAACTGTGGTTCCTATCCCTAAGAAATAGTCCTATGTCAAAGAATTTCTACTCATGATGATTTAGAGTGTAGACTGAAACCTACGTTCCTCTGTGTCTTTCTCTTCTCTTCTGTATATAAATCTCCACTGTGTTGATATCAGACAACTTAAGTCAAATCTTTCCCTTTACATTTTTACTCATGGATTTCATACCAAATTCTGATCAGTAGATCGATGAAATAGAACATTCTCTGGAAACCAGGACTCAGAACAGGGGTTCCATGAGTCTGGTAAATCAGAAAATATACCTATGATTGTAACCTAAAAACAAAAATATAAAATAGACACATTCCAACTAATGCACTAGGGATGGGAAGTATACTGTTCTTCTGAATGACCCCATAAAAGTTGAGGGGCTTATAACAAAAATGAAAGGTCAATGGAATTATTTCCATAATGAGGGAAAACAGACATGAGGGTCAAATTTTGGTCTTGATATGAAACTCCAGTATCAATGAACACTGAAAAGTTTTAAAAAATGCCTAATGACTCCAGCACTAAGCTTATCTAATGACAAATGCAGAACCACCACACTGCCACAAAAATCTTAACAAGAATACTGATCATTAAGTGGATTTTGCCATTTTCTCTACACTTAGTTATATGTTCTACATGGTTTATAATTAGTAAGTTTTATAGGATAGTTGAAAGAAGAGACTTAAGAAAAAAAAATTGATTAGCCCATAAAATTTCAGATCTTTTCCCCCAGGGGGATAATTACCTGTGTTTATGCAGTAAACATCACTGCAATGTTATTAGTGTTTTGAGTAGTTTGGGGAATAGACCGAGGGCTGGTCTCAGGAGGGTGGGAGATGGGGAAGATAAGACAAATCCTCCTCCTTCTCACAGTAAAACAACAACCTCTAACTCATTTTCCAGGGGTCAAAAACATGAAATCTAGCTAAAGTAATCTATTAATTAGTAGAAAGTGTGCTAGGGGATTAAAAAAAAGATCCTGGTAAGAAGTAATGAGAACGCATTTTAATGGTGAACTTAGTAATGGATGGATCTTGTTTGGTGCTTTCTTGATCAGTGTTCACAACTAAGCAGAGAGGAGCCAAGTTTTTCTCATTGTCCTAAAGGCCATCATCAATAATATTTGTATATTTTTCTACATTTGGAAGCAATTTCATGATTCTAAATTCCAGTTTCTGACTCATGGTGTTGCCTATGAATTCTACTCTGTTGTGCTTGATCTTCTAACTGTCTCACCCTCTCTTCCATGTTCCAGTTTCTAACAGGACATCCAAGAGTTCCTGGCACTGAAAGAGTTGAGCTTATCCAGACATATACCAGAACTGGAAGGTGTGCAGGGATTTTGAATTGCAACTGCCGTGTTCTATAGAGAACAAAGCAAAGGTTTAAAGAACAGAAATCCTTGTCTAACGTTATTAAGTAAGTGTTGCTGAGGGAAGACCAGCTATCAACTCTAATCGGAGATAATTAGCAGAGTTGTGTAGTTGTGTTACCACCATGCCACCACCTCCACTGGCCTTTCCCTTCCTGGTCGGTCCTTCTTTTTCTTTCTTTCTCTTTCTTTCTTTCTTTTTCTTTCTTTCTTTCTTTCTTTCTTTCTTTCTTTCTTTCTTTCTTTCTTTCTTCTTTCTTTCTTTCTTTCTTTCTTTCTTTTTCTTCCTTTCTTTCTCTTTCTTTCTTTCTTTCTTTCTTTCTTTCTTTCTTTCTCTTCTTCTTGTTTTCTTCTTCTTCTTCTTCTTCTTCTTCTTCTTCTTCTTCTTCTTCTTCTTCTTCTTCCTTTCCTTAATGGACACAGCCATGAGTATAAGATTTGACAAAGACTTCTCAAATATTTATATTCAACAGGAACAAACTCCTTTAGATTCTTCCTTTTTAAGAAAAACTGTGGCTTTGGGGTGTCTTGGTGTCTCAGTTGGTGAAGTGTCTGACTCCTGATTTTGGTTTAGGAGATAATCTCAGGATGGTGAGACTGAGCTCTGTACTGAGCTCTATATTGGGGGCACGGAACCTGCTTAAGATTCTCTCACTCTCTCAGGGCACCTGGGTGGCTCAAGTAGAGCACCTGACTTCAGCTCAGGTCATGATTCCAGGGTCTCAGGTTCAGGCTCCTGCTCAGTGGGGAGGTTTGGGACAAAGATGACTTTGTCCCCTCTCCCAACTCCTGTGTGCCCACCTGCTCTCTGTCTCAAATAAATAAAATCTTTAAAAAAAACAAAAACAAAAACGACTTTCTCTCTCTCTCCCTCTGCCCCTCCCCATGCTTCCCTCTCTCTCCCTCCCTCTCTTAAAAAAAAATGACTTTTACTTTCAACAGGTAAAAGTAATCGAAAGATTTGAAAGATTATGGCTATAAAGAAAAAATGAAGGCCTAATGTTTCTAATGTATGACTTCAGTTGTTATTCATTTTTTTAAGATTTTATTTATTTATTTATTCATGAGAGACATGGAGAGAGAGAGGGAGGCAGAGACATAGGCAGAGGGAGAAGCAGGCTCCCTGTGGGAGCCCTATGTGGGACTCGATCCCAGGACCTCAGGATCACCACCTGAGCCAAAGGCAGACACTCAACTGCTGAGCCACCCAGGTGGCCCTTATTTATCTTTACCTTCCCAGATCCTATCCATTTACAAAATCTCCTTCTCCAATAGGCCAACTTAAACTATTCTAGAACTGTTATTTCTCCTTCCCTTTAATTTGTAGTACAGAGGGGACATTTACTACTCAATTGATAATAAAACAGGAATCCCCATCCCGAATGGCTATTCAGTTTCTCCTATAATTTTCCTTTGTCTTTTGTATTAACAGATAGTGTATTTCTTTGAGCCAGAAGCCATGTCTTATATATACTATTGATTTCCCCATAACTCATGAGTGGAGTAAGCTTACATTTGTTGAATTCTTATAATGTTCTACTTACTGTGCCAAGTATTTTATAGATATCATTTCATTTAATCCTTATGAAAAACCCCTTGAGGTAGGGCTTATTACCTCCATTACAGATGGAAGAAAACTGAAGTACAAATACTAGCTAAAATAACTCCAAGAACTAAAATTTAGTGAAAAGTAACACAGGCAATTAAACCAAAATCTTCCATCTGCCGACAGTGATCTTTTTACTAAATAATGTTGGCTATACTTACTATTAGGTGTACAGTAGGAGCTTAATAAATTCCTAACTATAATGATATTTATTATTCATAGAGCTTAAAATATGTAAGAATTTATGGTGTATGATATATATGAGTATGTGTATTTATGATTGTGAATCATGTGTATGTATGATTCAATCTTTAGAGAAAACTTGTTTTCTGTTTTTCTGGATGTTCAACGTTGTTTAATACTAATTAAGACTGTGAGCATGAGCAGTGCTTAAATCTGTGTTTTATACTAAATTTATATGTTGCAAGAGAAGAATATATTCAGGCAAGGATGCTAGTCAGTTCTACTGGAATCATTTGTAGTCCCTCTACGCATTGTCTAAGAATAGTTTGCAATGCATAGTTTAACACAGACCTATAACAAAAACACTGTATTTGGAAAACTTTTCTTAAATAACAGAATGACCATTTAAATAGAAAAATATTTTAACCATGAAAATGCATTCAATGAATCTGAGAAGCAATTCTTACAAGAATATTTTTCTTCCAGCAGATATTGTTGACTGATTATTCCCTATAAACTGGCAACAAAAACAAAGCTTACAAAAAGAAATGGCTGTCTCAAATAGAATTATTTTAAAACACTCACGAGTGTCTACCCATCCAATGTATATATTCAAGCATATCAGTTAATCTTAAAAGTAGTAACATTTTATGGGCAACTTAAACTATTTAATTTTAATATGCTTTGCATTTGAAAGTTGTAATATAATAGACAGACTGTGTGACCTTATTCTAGGAGAAGAAATGAAGTCAAGTAGAACATTCACAGTGGGGGTTTGGAGGTTTCAAAATGCAAGGCAGAGCTTAATTTAATCAGATATTTTACAACAATGAAGCTTTATGAACAGAATGAGAGTCAAATTTACCAATTCAGGGACAACGAGTTCCCTGGAGCAAATTTTTAAAACCAGTGTAAATGATCATAGATTATCTCATTTCATAGTTAATTTAGTGAGGATGAGAATTAGTGATATTGTATATATGGATGAATAAAATCAACACTACCATTCTTTAGCAGTCAGCATTTGGCGGGATGTGTTGAGAAAGTTTTGCAAATCATCTATCTCTTCATATTTACTAATATCACTGTCAAAGATTATCTAGGATTTAATGACCGCAATTTCATCTGCAATGTTAGTTTTCAAAATGCGTTAATAGCAATGTTTTACATATATATATCAATTAATCATGTATGTACATGTGTAAATTATTATATGTACATAACCAATTGATACTTAATGGCAACCATGATCATTGCAATGATCATTTGCAAATGATCATTATGTAATAATATTTACCATATTAAAAAGGACTCCTTTCCCCGTTCCATTATCAATATTTAAAGATTTGATTTATTAATATAATTTCATGTCAGTAATGCATAGCTACCAGAACTACAGTTATGTAATTAAACTGTAAGTGCTTTGGTGGTGACCTTTCTACCTACATCAGTACCTGGGTAATATCGGAGCTTAAAAGTAGGGATCAGGATACTAATATTCAAGAAGCTAGATGGGGGTGAGTGGGGTTGAAGGAGTTATGTCCTAAAACTCATTGATTTTTGAATGGCATTTCTTTTGTTTATTTTGCTACTTTGCAGGTATGAAAATTAGATTCAAATGGAAATGACTTCATGATTTCTTATACATATTAATCTCCTGTAGTTGATATCGTCTATTCAAAAAATGCACTTAAGTCCCATTTCCACTTCTCTGAGCTCTGTAAACTTCTCACATAAAGTATTTATTCATCAGTCATCATTCGACACATTTTTGTTAAGTCTGAAGCAGTCTCTGCTAAAATGAGAGACACAGGGGTCAACAAGGCAGAGACCCTGCCTCTGTCTCACAGCCTGGTGCGTGTTCAAGTCAAACAAAGGGAGAGTTGCACCAACATTGAGGAAAAAAATAGGAATATCTTATCTGGGCTTTGGGGTTAGTGGTTGTGGAGACTGCCAAGGAAGGTTTCCCAGAAAAAACTGGGTCTAATATAAATTCTACTAGCTATTATCACCTTGCCTTCATCTCAGCAGGTACCACTGCTGGAGGTGAAATCCACTGGACAACCATAATTACTCATCATTTCACCCACTTTCAATGGTGGTTTATTGCCTCTACACCATTGTTTTCTCTTTCACTCCTCTCCCTCCCTCACACTCCCAACCTCATTTCACTTTTCTATCTCTCTTCTAAACCAGAGACTTAAGGATAAAATATAAAATTGAGATCCAAAAACTCAGTTTTATTAATGTTGACATACAACCAGTCAAGGTATTGTGTGGTTCAACTGACTCATAAAGTGTAAGCAATACATTGAGTGTGAGCAGAAGAGGTAGAAAGATCACATAAAATGTTTTGGTTTTTTTGTACTACAACATATCAACATTCAATGAATACCACTTCAATTCTGACGCTCTCTTCCCTCAAGGGAAAAACTAACTAACTAACTAACTAACTAACTAACTAACTAACTAACTAACAAGAAACCCTGCCCATTTGAAAAACAATGGCATAAAGATGATTTTAGGGATTAGTCTGATATAACCCAGTTGGTGTGTAACAATGTCTGATCTCAGTTTTTGGACTTTGCATCACTCTAAATAATGGGAGAAACATAATCATGAGAATATACTTTTTCCCTTGTGCATGTAATTATAATTTTAGTTTATACTTCTGTGATCAATGTAAACGTAGTTATATTATCATTTTAAATAAAAAAGAATAGTACAGACTTCTAGATTTGTTTCCTGACAGTTGTCTTCTTTGCAAAAAAAAAAAAATAATCCCAATATATTTTTGGCCCATGTGAGACTAGAGCAACATTGGAACACCTGTGTCAGCCACTTCTATGATTAAGCATTATCTACCGTTCTCAATTAATTGATTAAAAGAATAGCAGTTATCAGAAATCCCCTGTACACCATCCAAGTTTCTGGCTTATTCCAGGAGATGATTTATTTTTTAAATATTTATTTGGAAGGAAAGCAGAATATAAATCTTAACAGTAGATTATTTTAAAGTCAAAAAGTTATTTATAAATTATTCTTATCATATGCAGGGACATCTTAGGCATAAATCAGCCTGTTTTATCTTCTGGATGAATAATTCCGTTGCCAGAAACTCATATGATGTTAGGATTTTCAAACAATAATACATTTAAAGAAACAATAAGGACAAAGTAATACTTTCTGAATCTGTATGCATCCTATATAATTATGTGTTTAAAGGTTTGAAAATCCATAGGGAGAGAAATATGACACATGCATATTCTAGAGGAATGATGTTTTATAACTGTCCTTTAATGTGTTAACTACTACATTCCTAAGAAATAAGATTTAAAAGGGCTCTTAGGCCTAGTTTGATTATAGAGAATCACAATACTAACTTGACTGAAGAGCACTAAATTTCAGGACAGTGAGGTCCAATTCAGATCATGGTTGTTTGCTCTAAGCGCATCAGCTGTAGCTATTTTAAATAATTTTCCCAAATTAAATGTAACAAATATACCTATGATACTCTTAGAAGAAAACAAAGGGGAAATCTTTATGACTTTGGATTTAGCTGAGAATTCTAAAGATATAAAACCAAAACGATGAGGAACAAAAAATATTGCTGAACTTCATTAAAATGAAAAAACTATCGTAACTCAAGGGACACCATCAGAAAGTGAAAAGGGAACCCAGGCCATAGAATGGGAGAAAATATTCATAAACATATATCTGATAAAGGAAATGTATCTATACAATTTAAAGAACCAATTTTGGTGATAGCTGCACCTATATGCAAGTATCCTAAGAAAACAGATCATAAAACCAGGTGCAATTTGAATATCTGAAAATAGAGGCATAAGTAAATAATAGTATATTTCTGTAGAAAGCTACAAGGCAATTTAAACAATATTATTACTATTATGACCACCCCACACAGAGATATTCTAATATTCTGTCAAAAAAGCAGAGTAAAAGATTATTATGTTCACTTTTATTTTAACTAGGTAAAAGTTTAATAAGTTAACGGTTACTATTAATTAAGTGCCAATTCCGTGTTTGAGGATGCACTAGAAACTTTAAAGATGTTATAAAATTAATCTCTATAAAGACATTAAATGCCATAAATTTTAAGATGCATCATCAAATTAATAACAACTCTTAAACATGGGAGGGAGAAAATGAAGGAACACAGCATGTTACATTTATGCAACAATTATAAAATTAATTTTTACTTTTCACATATAGTTTCTAGTCCAAACATCAAAAACAATAATTTCCAAATTTTACGTATGTTAGCTCCTATTTTTTTTTTCCAACTCCTGTATGGTTATATCATACATTTGTGCTATGGACTTAATTGTATCCCCTCAAAATTATGTTGAGGCCATAAACCATCTGCCCCAGCCCCAGCAATGTGAATATATTTGGAAATAAAACTTTCAGGAGGTATTTGGGTTAAATTAGGTCATAAGAATGGGATCTTAATCTGATAGGATTAGTGTATTTATAAGAAGAGGAAAAGAAAGATCTCTCAGTGTACACTTCATAAATAATGTGAGAGTATGAGGACAACGGGCCATCCACAAGCTAGAAGAGACTTTTTAGAAGAAAGCAAATCAGCTGGCACCTTCATCTTCCATTTCGAGCCTCTAGAACTGTGAGAAATAAATTTCTATTGTTTAAGCCATGTGATCTCTGGAGTTTTGTTATGGCAGCTAAAGCTCTAAACGGGCCCACTGAAAGGGCCCAGAAACAGTGAAACCCCAGAAGCCACAAGCATATCTAGCACCTCGGTTTCTAAGTGCTATTCTCCAGTGGAAGAAACCAAGCCTCCTTGGAGAACTGGCTGATTCTAGGGCTGAGGCACAGAAAAATATATCATGAACTGGATTATCTTGTAGTGCCAAAAGGCAAGAAAACACCTGAGAACAAAAGGATGGAGACATGCCAAGGAGACAGGAGCAAAACTGAAAGAGTTCTCAATGACCAAATCTGAAAACTTTGAGGAAAAAATAAATTCGAATTATAACTCAAAGTATCAAATGATCAAGGTTAAAACCTCCATTTGTCGATTTGATACCACGATGTCCTGCCCCCCGATATGATGTGATGAAGAGTAATACTTCATGTCTGTGGTATCCTTTAGAGCTGGAAATAAAGGTGCGCGCACTGACTCAAATATATATATATTTGCAGTCATTGCTAACTGTCCACCTCCCTATCTATCTATGCTAAACGTGAGTTCATACGGTCTCCAGCTTCACATCAGTTCAGAGGTTCAATCCAACCTTCTCCCATTGCTTATTTATAACTTCCTTTTTTAACAGTGAAAAGCTTATTTCATTATCCACCGTCCGTTAACTTGTATCTTAAACCTCACTATGCATGTACTACAGTAGAGAACTGTTGACCGGTACCCTCACGAGAAGCAAATTTGCCAATTGGAGCATTGTGTTTATGTATAGTTACCTTTTCCTTAAGTTTTTGCATGAAAACTTATATTTACACTAAATCCTGCATGCAAATTTTTATACCAACTTTATAATCCCCCAAATCTGGAAACAACTCAAATGTTCTTCAACAGGAAAATGGCTATAGACTGTGCCATATCCCAGTAATAGAGAGCTACTGGACAATAAAAAGGACTGAATTGCTGATTTTCATGACTGCGTGGGTGATTCTGGAATGCATTTTTACACTAAGTGTAAGAAGCCAGCCCCAAAGGGAAATATATTCTTGTGATTCCACTCACATACCATTCTAGGAAAGACAAACAGAAAACAGTCGGTTGCCAGTTGCTCCAGTTGGCGGGGAGTGCACTATTGATAAGAGACCGACAGGGTAATTGTTAAAATGAAAGAACTTTTCTGTATGGTATTGGGTCGGGAACTTTGTGGATTTGATTCAATCTATAGAACCCTACATACATCACAAAGGATGAATTGGTATTCTTCTCCAAAACCAATATTGTCCATTCATGAACAAACTCAAATTAAGGACAGTCGACAACAAAATATCTGACCATTATTTTTCAAAACTGTCAAGGTCATGACAAACAAGTAAAAAGTGACAAAATGTTACAGGAGATATAATAAACTATTATTACAATATGTTATCTTGTTTCAGGAAGATAAAGAGAAAATTAGCATAAAAACTGGTTAAATACAAATAATGTCTACAGTTTGGTTAATAATAGCATACAGATGTTGGTGGATTAATTTTGGCAAATATATTATGGTAATGAAATATGTTAACATGAAGAGAAACTGGGTGTGCAGTATATAGGAACTCCACATTATCTTTGAAACTTTCTTATAGATATAAAATTATTTTTGAAATGTTATTAAAAATGCATTTTGTTTCTCAGCATTTAAAGTGTGCTAAAATATATATTTTAGATCTCTCAGAAATGTGGATGTTAATCTCATTTTAGAAAACTGAGGCTCACGGTTGTGAAATTTGCATGAGGTCAAATAGCTAAAAAATACAAGAATCAACATTTAATAATAATTCATTCTCGAAAGCTAGTAATTTAATACAATGTAAACCAGTTCCTTCCACACACATAAAACCTTGTTCTAGCTTTGTGGGTTGAATGCAATTTTCTGTATTATTTTAAAAATTGCTTCATTTCATTAGTTTAACTATTTTACAAATAAAAAGGAATAAAACAATAAAACTATCATAATGTGTTAATTTCGATGTTTAAGATTTATTATGAGAACAAAGCAGTAATGCCTTTTCATAAATAGTCATTTCTCCATCAACATTTAATTGAACAACTTTATATTTCTTGGAAACCCTCCAACAACCTTAAAAATCAAAATAAAGTTGTGTCTCTCAGTATATTAAAAAAAAAAAATACAAAAGCTGAGCAAACCCAAGTTTATCAATATGTGTAAAATCTACTCCTCAAAGACTCAAAAATATGACAAAGATGTGATTAGGGTTAAAGAATTCGGTCCAGTTGAATTGTATGATATTCATCATTTCCAAGCTTTGAAAGAAGTCGAAATTTTGTTTTCTCTACTTCTACTGATCTTGTGTTTGTTTTGAGTTTATTTAGACTTAATGTGATCAGTGATATGTATGCACTTAAGTCTTCTACCTTATTATTTGTTTTCAATTGACCTATTTTTACTTTATTTCTCTGTCCTTTTTCTTTTATATCTTTTCTATTTTATGACCAATATTGAGTTCTGGGCTAAAACTCCATTTGTTATGTTTCTGTGGCTGTACTAGAAGTTATAGTATGCCAGAAATACGTAGGCCAGAATATAATGGAAGAACAGATCTTTATTTGTTTATTTATTAAATATTTTATTTATTTATTCATAAGAGACACACAGAGAGAGGCAGAGACACAGGCAGAGGGAGAAGCAGGCTCCATGCAGGAAGGTCGATGCAGGACTCGATCCCAGGTCTCCAGGATCACACCCTGAGCCGAGGCAGACGCTCAACGGCTCTGCCACCCATGTGCCCCAGAACACATCTTTAAAGCACTGAGTGTAAGTAACCTAGTAACTCAGACTTCTGTAGACAATGGAAATATACTTCAAAATTTAAGGTGAAATAAATACATTTCCAGAATCACAAAATCTGGGAGAATTATTCTCTTATTACAAGAAATAACTGAAGAGCTTTACAAAAAAAAAAAAAAGAAAAAAAAAAACTTTTTTTTATTCTTAAGGATTATGATACCAGATGCAAACTTCAGTCTGCAGAGAAAAAATAAAGAGCATCAGGAAGAAGTATATAGTTAAAAATAGAAAGCTTTTTTTTGTATATATTTATATTTCTTTAAATGAGTGCTACCTGTTAAAGAAAAAGCAGTCCCAGTATCTTATGAGGGCTTGTAAGTTTGAAATAAAAAGCATATCAAGAGGTGCAAAATGATTGGAGAAAGAGAAATGGAATTATACTTTGTAAAGTTCCAACATTATTCATGAAGCAGTGAAGTATTATCTGAAGGTAGAATGTGGTAGGTCAAAGATGCATACTATGTTGGGGCGCCCGGGGGGCTCAGCGGTTGAGCACCTGCCTTCCGCCTGGGGCATGACCTGGGGTCCTCGGATGGAGTCCCGCGTGGGGCTCCCTGCATGGAGCCTGCTTCTCCCTCTGCCTGTGTCTCTGCCTCTCTCTCTCTCCGTCTCTCATGAGTAAATAAGTAACATCTTTTAAAAATAAATAAAGATGTGTTCTTCCATTATATTCTGGCCTGCATATTTTTCCTCCTATGAGAAATTAGTTAACATTCTTATCATTGCTTCCCTAATTGAAATAGGTCATTTTTCACCCTTTGGCTGATTTTAGAACTTTCTCTTTCTCTTTGGTTTCAGCAATGTATCAATGCCATGACTTTGATTTCTTTGTTTGTGTTGATTGTGCCTGATGTTTGTGGAGTCTTATTTTTAATTTTATCTGTGAATTGATATTTTTCATCACATTTCTAAACCTTTGGCTATAATCTTTTCAGGTTTTTTTTCTGTTCCCTACCCTTTGCTCTACCCTAGGAGCTTTACTTTCATATTTGCTAGAGAAGTTTGAAATTGCTCCACAGTTCCTGAGTGTTTTTTCCCTTTATGTTTCAGTATGGCTAGTCTCCATCAACTTGCTTGAAGTCCATTGATTATTATGCACAGATTTTAAGGTGGCACCATGAGCCCTTTTTCATGATAGTCAGTCACACCTTTGTGAAATTCCCTTCCCTTGAGTAGAAATGGGGCTTGTGACTTGCTTCTAGCTGTTTTGTGATTACATAATACTGTAATATCCATTGTACTAGAGTCTCTTCCTTTCTCCCCTCTCTCCCCATCAGTGATTGCTGGTTTATTTATTTTTTTTATTTTTTTAAAAGACAGTGGAGGCATATCTTTATTTTTTTTAATTTTATTTAAAATTTATCTACGAATAATCATAGAGATGCAGAGAGAGAGAGAGAGAGAGGCTGAGAGAGAAGCAGGCTTCATGCAGGGAGCCTGATGTGGGACTCCATCCAGGGTCTCCAGGATCACGCCCTGGGCTGCAGGCGGCACTAAACTGCTGCACCACTGGGGCTGCCCTGTTTGCTGGTTTAAAGAAGCAAGCTGCCATAATCCCACAGCTGCAAGGAAATCAATTATGCCTGAGAAACAACAACCTGAGAAAGTGAGGAAGCAGATATTTCCTCAGTCAAGTCTCTGACATTTTTATTGCAGCTCTGTGAGACTTTAAGCAGAGGACTCATCTAAAACAAAACAAAACAAAAACCTAATATACTTTTTTTCTGTTGTATCTGATACGATGTCAAATTCCTTAACTATTTCACTATTTAAATTTATAGATTCTCCTTTGTGTCTTCATTTTCAGTTTTCCCATTTGTCCATGCATGTGGGCCACCATTTATCCTGGATCATTTAATTCACTTGTCAGTGTTATTTTGAAATTAAAATGTGATCATGCAGATATCTGACTATCTCTATGTCTACTTTTAATGACTATATTCTCTCTTGACTTTGAGTCACACATCCTTGAGGTGGTGGTGGTAGTGGTGGTGGTGGTGTTGTGTTTGTGTGTGTGATATGCTTTTTTATTGCATATCAGACATTATGTATAATAAAATAATAGAGATAGAACATTTGGAATATAACCCCACTGAGATAGGTCATTATAGCCCCTCTGTCTCTTCAGTCTGCTACTGTAGGAGCTGACTCAATCTATTCTGCATTTGAGATGCATGTAGAATTGTGTTGTTTTTTGTTAGTTTCGGTTCACCACTGGCTTCAAATATTTTGAAAGTAGGATTAATACTTCCTTTAGCAGGGCATGGGATTTGAGCACTAACCAGACTAGATATTATTTTATGTCCTACTTCATAGACACCAGGTTTCTGAAACAGGATATTTCTCTCCTTTATAGTCCAGATATTATCTTTTGGGAATAGGAGGGACACTCTATCAGTTCTCTTTTCCTCCCTCACACTGTGTGCCACTCTTGTGATTCAGTAAAACAGTAACTGTTCAGCAGTCAAAGAATTAGTGGCTTTTCACAGGCATAATCCCCAGCTGGGATTCCTAATGATTCTAATCTGTCATGTGAGCATATATATGTCCATTCAAAGTTTGATAAAAGTATGCTATTTTTCTCCCAACCATTCTCTATGGTAGCTTCCTCCTCTTTTGAGCACTCCACCAGAGTTGAGTGTTCATCACTTTCTACTTAGGTCCTCAGTTCTCTGGTTTTTTTAACTATGATCTGATAGCCTGCTTGTCAGGTTTGCCCTTATGATTATGTTGGAAGCAATGGGCTCCTTTTTTTTTTTACATATTAATTAGAATTATTAATGCAGTGCAGGAATTTGAATCTCTGCATATATGTCGTTAAAATGTTGTCTTTGTAGTATTCTGAATTGCTCTACCCATTTCCTAAATTCACATGACCAAAAAAAAAAAAAAAAAAAAAAAAGTGAAGGGCTGGAATGCCCCATATGTTCCGTTTGAAAAATTAGTAGATGGATTATTGAGGGTTTTTTTTTTTTGCATTAAATTGAAAATGATATTAATTTAGATGTCTTATTTAGGAGTCTGATGTCTCTTTTAAAATTCTCTTTCATTTTGCTTTTGAAAAAATAGAATTTTAATATATAAAAAGTGAAAAAAAAAAGAAATCAAGAAAATAAGAAAAACAAGCTTGAGATCAGGATAAACCAAAGTCAAGAAAACCGATTTCACTCTAGGAACCAGCAACATTTAATGAGAGTGAAGCAAACAGCAGGGTGTTAGATAAATGAAAGCAGACAGGAAAAAAAAATAAAAAATAAATAAACAACCTGATCAAAGAATATAGAACTGTGATCAAAGAAAATAACCTTATAAAGGAAACAATACTTGATTTTCTACAGAGACACTTAGCAAAGAATATATTCAAAACTTAGTAGCACCAGGTCTCTATTTTATGAATATGCATCTTACAGTAAATATTCACTTTTATTTCCTACAAATTGAAAATGGAGTGGCCAATAAATAACTATGTTTTCACTTCTTACATAAAGCGAGGTCTCCAAAAAAGGGGAAAATTATCATTCATTCAACTTCTTTTTTTAATTTACGCTTATAAATAATATAGCCAAAAGCTAATTTTAAAATAGGCAAAAGAAAATTCAAAGTACTAATTGTGATGCAGACTCTATACAATTAGACTGAGTACTCTTCGGGATTTAAAAATTCTTAAGTTACTTCCCAAATTACCCTATTTGAAAAAATGTACTACAACCCAGTATTTCTCCTAAGTGTTTTACAGACCTTGCTGATAGACCTTACTGAAAAGTCTTATGGATGCCACGACAATTTGGGGATAAGGGTAGGGTTTTAGTATTATTATGTATTTTTATAAGTGTCAAATTCTACACCGAGATTAACTTTGGTAACCACTATAGCTATGTCTATTCTTTTTCTTCTGAAGCATTTCATATGGATTTAACATCAATAATGGTCTTTCTAAGAAGCTAAAAACAGTAATATATAATTTCATTTATCCTTTAAGCTGTTCATTACATAGCAAAATGACATATCCTAGAACACGAAAAAAGATAGATGTAGATATTTCCTTATATAATGGTATTTTCTGCATCTGGCTGATTCATAGGAGATCTTTTTACCTAATCTCTGTGCTTTCCCATTGTATAAAAACAACAGTTAAAGTGTAAATACAATTTAGGAATTAGTTAAGAGCCTTAATTATACATGCCTGATTTCCTCATTTGGGTCCCAGTATTTAATTCTGCATTGTCACAGCTCCATCCTTATCACATCTTATTTGTTTGTATCTCTACTGCTAGCAGTGAACACATAGCATGTGCCAAGCAGACACTCAAGAAATACTTCTAAAAAAAAAAAAAAAAGAAAAAGAAATACTTCTAAAGATGAATGAAGGTTTATTTGACTGGAAAATAAATGCTCAGCACTAAATATATATGTAGCTATATGATAACTTTTTCTCCCTCTCTCTTTCTGAATGTATATGTGTGTTGGCCAAGGTTACACAGCACCCAGGGTTCAGAATGGATTATTTTAAACAAGTCTAGTATGTAAAGCATTAAAACCCGCCACCTCTCTAACCATTCATGCACTAACCAGATGTTTGTATATGAAGACACAATAGTAGCCTTGTTAGTGAACTATTAGACAATGGTCCTATTCATTTTCTCTTACCACGCATATACAAATGTTTTCAGAAATAAGCCTGAGATATATGCATACATGATGATAAGGGCGAAGAATTTAAGCTACAAGTCTCGAAGAGGGTGGGGGGGAAATGCAAGAATCACCGGCAATTTCTCAAGGGCGTGCAGAATCGCATAATGGTGAACTAGGTTTCCAAGCTGTTTGGTGAGAATGAATGAAAGCTTCTGGGCGTGAGGGTGAGGAGACCTTGTTCACGTTGCTGAGGATCCAGCACATTTCAGATGCTGAACTGATATTTAAGTAAGAGTAGGGAAAGAAAGAAGGAAAATAGGGAGCAAATGAAGGATGCAGGAAGGGCAACAAAGGGGGGGTTCATGGAAAGGGAATGTGTCACTCCAAACTAGAGTCATGATCTTGGTGGACAGGAGCTCCTATGTGCAGGTTTCTTTGTTTGTTTTTTTTTTTTTTTTTTTCTCAGTCCCATCATGTTACGTATAACAAAATGCAAAAACACATACAAAGACATTCTTTCCTAATGAGAACACTTACAATATGTTCATTTTTTTATAGTTGCCCAATGATCTGCTCTAAGATAATTGATTGGCATTATTAGTCTTATCATTTAGATAGAAAAGCAACGCTTGGGATAGTTCAAGAATTTTCAGAGGTCCCGTGGCTCGGTGTTGGAGCCAGGATTTGTACCCAATCTGGTTTGGAAAAGGATAATCTTTACTCGGGTGTTTATTAAGCCTCACTCTACCCCATGACTTCATAACAAATAATTAAGTATCGGTTTTTAAAAGTCTTATTTTTCATCAAACCTGGGTCTGATATTTTTTAAAGTTTTATTTTCAGTAAAACTTAAAGTCTCTAACCTTTTCTATACTCACTGGACATATCTGAGTTTCATGAACCAACAGAGTTAATCTCTCTATGAAAATCCCTTATGATGAGTTGTCAGAATTTCTTCCCACTTATAGTATCAGTTCAAACAGCTTTTCAGAGATAACTGTAATTCTGAAGAAAGGCTGAGTTCTTTATGGCTAATCCTACACGTGGCACCACCACTCACTTTATTTTTAGCATCCTTGGGTTCAAACAACTGTCTCACTCTGACATCTAGAGTGGCTTCCAGCTGCATCTCGTATCCCAAAGTACCCGGAGGAAAAATTGGGACTGAGTACAGGTTTGAATGAGTTTTCTGTCTTACTAAATATGAACTTCACACGCTACATTTTGTGGGACTTCCTCGTTTCAAAGTAGTGATAAGCTTTGACATTTGAAGGTAGTAAAATAACCATTTTAAGTCCTGTCTATTTTTGGTGGAGCTATACAATCTCAAGTGTTCATACAATAAGTGATTTTATATGCAATTTCCATTTTCAGGGAAAGGCATTTGTACTGGAAATTGAACATTTGTTGCATTAGCCACTCTTTCATTGAGAATGCATGCATTCATTCAATTACTATTTCATACACATCATTCATTCAACAAACATGCATTTAATTCTCATCATATATTAGATACTAGATTCTAGGAACATAAAATTTGAAACATAGCCTCTAATTTCTAAGACTGATGATCTTAAGGAGAGAACTCTGTGAAGCAAATCTTTTTAGTGCTTTATTATTGATAAAATAAGCCCATCTTAATTTTTAATTTTTATCTTCCGCAGCTCCCCTATCCCTCTTCAGTCTCAAATATTCTAAAGAATTTATTTCAAGTGCTTATTGGTAGATATTTAAGATTCTATAACAGGAACCGTATGATATTGTTTTTAGTTATTGCTGTTATAAATAGAATTACATCATACTTCTTAACTAGCTATTTTAAGAACATTGTCGATTTTATGCTAATTTTGTTAAAGTCTTGTTACTGGACTTACTTGTTACTTTGCCTCTTTATTTTTGTTTTGCCCCTGCTTTGGTTGGGTTTTCCAGGTGAAAAATCATATAATTGGCAAATAGTAAAAACTGTACTCTTAACTTTCAAAAAAATCTATTATTTTGTTATCCTTTCTGATGTTTTTAAAGATCACCTCTAGAATGCAGTTTAAAAATAATGACGGCATTATCTATTCTTACTTAGAATTTAGAATTAATAAGAATGCTTCTAATTTAGTGTTTCATCATTATTAATAATGCTTATTTTTATATATTTTTCTAATATCCATTTTTATCATCTTAATGAAAAATTCTATAATTATTACTCTACTAACAGTTCAAGTGGGCATGGGTCTTGAATTTTAAAAAATTCAAGGATTCATTTTCATTGACTCATTTTTTTGAAAGATTATAATTGGTGTCCTAGTATTAAATGATCCTTGAATTTACCATCTATATTTTATTTGTTCATTTTATAAGTCAGCTATATAGGCTCAAAATGGGTAGTTGGGAAGAGTTTAACAGCAGACTATAAATTGTGATCAGGTTTAAGGAAACCAACAAGAAGTAGCTACATGGAAAAGACTGATTGACAAGAAATGGGACCTATATTGGAAAGATACAGCCAAATAACAGTGAAATCTCATGAATGGAGTAAGTGGAATAAACTCCCCTGCCGCGATTTCCTGCCACCTATTGTCTTTTCTCTGTGCAATACAAGCCAGAGAGCAGCGAAGTCCATGGATGCCTTCTATGGGGATCTTCTTTCCAGGGCTCAGAGCTGGGTGGAGAAGGAACTAGGATAAGCCAACAAAATACCTTGATCTCTGTTTCTAAAGAAAATGCCAACTAACCTAACATGTTCCAGTCCCTGTGCTGTATGTGACTGGTCTTATTATCTACAAGTACTCAAACCAGTGAAGTGGAAATCCTATTAAGAATTATGAAAGGAAAAAAAAAAGAAAAGAATTATGAAAGGAGTAATAAGGATCCTGTCCTAGACTGATTTAGTAACTGAACCTAATAAAGGTATCAGTGAGGTCAGACCTTGAGCAAGAGTAGAATGGCTTAGGAAGAGGATAAAGGGAAATCAGTAGAGAACAAATTTTCAGGGGTTTGCAGTTCATTGGAAGATGTTAGGTTTTATTCTAAGTACAATGAAAGTGCATTGAAGGTTCTACATAAGGAATGTTATGAGCATGTCATCTGAATTATTTATTCCTTAAAAGAACCCGTGTACCAGATGACTGATTTAGGAGGGCATGTATATAGGCAAAGAATTGATACACTTCTATGAGTATATGTGGTGGGTGGATGGGAACAGATCTTTAACCACATTCTTTTTTTTTTTAACCACATTCTTGCAGATTGTTTTGTTTGCAGATTGTTTTGTTTCATTTTGAATTTTCCAGATATCGACTTAATAATGGTTTACATTTTGCTAAATATAAAGAGCAAATTTAATTTTTAAAAATTTTATGCTAAATAAATGTATAGTAACTACATTAATAATATGAAGTAACAGTTCTAGTTTTCTCTAGACCTATAAGATATGATAATTAATATATATGAAATATGTGTATATATATGTATATTCTAGGATATGTTCATTTTGCTATGTAATGAACAGCTTAAAGGATAAATGAAATTATATATTACTGTTTTTAGCTTCTTAGAAAGACCATTATTGATGTTAAATCCATATGAAATGCTTCAGAAGAAAAAGAATAGACATAGCTATAGTGGTTACCAAAGTTAATCTCGGTGTAGAATTTGACACTTATAAAAATACATAATAATACTAAAACCCTACCCTTATCCCCAAATTGTCATGGCATCCATAAGACTTTTCAGTAAGGTCTATCAGCAAGGTCTGTAAAACACTTAGGAGAAATACTGGGTTTTAGTACATTTTTTCAAATAGGGTAATTTGGGGAGTAACTTAAGAATATATATATATTTACTCAAGTTGTTTTTACTAAGATTCTTCCATTTTAAAAGTATATGCTGGGGGCACCTGAGTGGCTCAGTCGGTAAAGCATCTGCTTTCCGTTCAAGTCATGATCACAGGATCCTGGGATGGAGCCCTGCGTGGGGCTCCCTGCTCAGGAGGGAGTCTGCTACTCTCTCTGCCTCTGCCCTTCCCTGCTCTCTTTCTCGCTCTCTCTCTCTCGAAGAAAATCATTTTTTTTAAAAAGTATATGTTATAATGCAATGACTTTTTTTTCCAACATAATTTCAAATTTTTAGAAATAATGAGTTTTCCTACAGGATCTTACTATGATCATTTTGAGATATATTTCAATAAAGTTTGCAAACCAGTGTTTTGTGAGGTCCATGAATATGTACTTATTAAATCTAGCTCATAAAGTATATTTGCTTCCTTCTAAATTCTTAATTATTTTTAAGCCCACAATTTGTCAAAGTTAGAGAGGGGTACTCTAATGTTGACTTCTATTATTGTAATTTCATTCACTTATTTTTTGAAACATTCAAAACTTTTTATTCAAATCTAATTTTGTTCAGTGGTAAACAGACATTATTGACATATTTGCCTTTTGTGTGATAACATGTATCATTTAATGAAATAACTCTGAGTTCCGCTTTATCTTCTGCGATTTTGCCTTGAACTTTATATCATTTAGTAATATTGGAACCTGACACCTCATATCACAGAGACATGCCCTTTTATTGAGAAGAGCATAGAAGTAGTTTTAATCTACTTTATTAGGTTATAATTCATACACAATAAAATACACATTTTAAGTGTAAAGTTGAGTGAGATTTGAAAAAATTTAGACATGGGTAACCACCTCCTTAATCAATATTTGAAGAATTATGGTAACCATAGATAATTCCTTGAGTCTCCTTATTGTCAATCACCCCAATCCCTGTCCTAGGTAATTACTAATTTGATTTCTATCACATACATAATGCACGTAAATCTTTCATGATCTTCGACTTTATGTAAATGGAATTATGGAGTATATACTCTTTTTTGTCTGACTTCTTTTCTTGAACATGTCTGGAGATCCATGTTGTCTTATGTATCAATAGATTTTTCATTTTACTGCCGACCGGTAGTGTTCCACTGCATGAACGCACAACACTGTGTTCATAAATTCACTTGCTGATGGACATTCTCCCCCATGTTTTGGCTACTGTAAATTCAAATACTAAGAAAACATATTTGTGTAGATCTATTTTCACTTTTCTCCATTTATATGTATTTTTATAAAGATTATGTCTGATATTTTTCTCTTTGAAAAAAACTTGAGTTAATTATATTCTTATTTTGGGGTTTTAAGAGCTCTTTATATATGTATTTTGGATAAAAGTCCCTTGTCAGATGTACAGGACAGCAATTGTCTACAGATTAGTGGTTTCATTTTCTTTTTTTTTTTTTAAGACTTTATTTATTTATTTGAGAGAGAGAGAGAGAGAACACATGCAAGAGAGAGCACAAGCAGGGGAAAGTGCAGGGGGAGAGGGAGAAGCAGAGTCCCCGCTGAGCAGGGAACTGGACATGGGGCTCCATCCCTGGACCCTGAGATCATGACCTGAGCCAAAGGAAGAGGCTTAACCGACTGAGCCACCAGGTGCCCCTCCTTTTCCTTTTATTTATGGATGTCTTTTGAAGAGAAGACTTTGAGAATGTTCAATTTGCTAATTTTGTTTTCTTCTTATGGTTAATGTTTATAGGTCTTTGCCTACTCTAAGGTTGTATGTCTCAATTTATTTAATATTCTTAATTTTTCTAAGTCATGTTTCCTGTCTCTCCCCTCCCCCTCCCTCATGTAGAGGTCTTAAACATCTTTGGTTAAATTTATCCATAAACTTTCCCCATATTTTCAAGTTAATTCATTGCTGGCATAATAATTGGGATGCTACCAGAAAATTAACTCCACTCCCAGAAAAACTCAGGTACAGGGAATGGTATAAAATACTTAATGTTCCTATTTAGTTACCTAGTAGTCATTACTGTATATACCTTGGGTGGAACTGTAGAAATAATGTCTTATTTTTGTTTATGATCACAAGTGGCTCTACTTCCCTGATCTGCTCTCTGTCATCATTACCCTTATCAGCTCCTTGGGAAAAAGCAAAATCTTTATTCCTGTTTATTTATTTTTATTATCTTATCAAATGTATTTCTTTTTCTTTCTTTACCCTCATTTTTTTTTTCTTCCTCAGATGGAGTAGGAAGGGAATAAGACTAATGTTATAGAAGGAAGAAATAAAGTATCTACCATTTAAATACACATTCTGCAGAAATACATATTCTCTAAATGTCCTTTGCAAATTACCAAATTAGCTGAAGCTTTTCACATTCTTTGTATCTCTTAGAATTTTAAGAACCTATTTGATGATTTCAGTGGGGAGCTAATACAAATGCACTTTTTAAAGGAATGGGACATTATTCAATGCTAATAAACCAATTTTTTTTTTTTTTTTGCTGTTATTCATGTACACACTGGAGAAAAAGAAGAGAAATGCTTACCCTTTTAATAATATTAACTTGTACTTTTTACAAGCTCTCCCTGTGATTGTGATTCACAGTAACCTGAGGACACCAAAAGGGAACTTTTACTGAAAGGAATAGTCAGGAGTGAGTGAGTTTGGGTGTGGGCAAAAAAGCTTTATTCCACTTTTGTTTATCCTGCCAGTAATTGCAGTAATGGCCCTGGTTACTGGAGAAGAGAACTACAAAAACCTTTCAACTTCATATATTCCTTATTTTCATTTCTTTGACTTTGTAATTCTCTGAAGAGCTCCTTATAGTGATCAACAAAGAAGCGGTTCAGATGGAAAGCACTCCTATGCTTGTCTCTAGAGGCAGGAATGAGAGGACAGATGCAGATTTTTAGTTCTGTGGCGAATCCGGGCTTTGAGGTGGACACCACTGGAGAAAGCAGAGAGGCGGTGGCAAGCAACTTCTGAGAGGAGCAGAAGTCATGCTCTATCTTAAGGGTCAGGAGCAAGGGACAAAAGGGGGAGCTTTCTAGGGAGAACTTGGGATTCTTGAGCAAACACTGTTCTCCATTTACTGGATGATGCAAAGCAGTCCGTACAATGTCACTGTCCCCTGAACCAAGTAAGTAAATAAAGAGAAAATTTCATGGACTATTGAGCTAAGACTGTATTTCTGAATCAAGCATAGAAAGGAAAGGAAGCTAACACATCCCATAGTATGCTTGCATTGCCCAAGAGTGAAAAATGTTAACATTTCTTCACTTTCTGTAAATTTCCTCCAGTTTCTAAATAGCACGGTTTGAATGAATTTGTCCATAGGTTTATCTCAGCATAAAGTAAAACACAGACATAAATATTAAATGTTATTTATTTCCTACCTACAGATATCTTAATAAAAATTTCCTGCATACATATGCATAATGCGTAAAACTATTATAGCTTAATTTACCCTCATGAGATTCCATCTATGAACCTTAAGACCTATTTACACTTGGTACATGACATTTATCAAACTGTTTTCCATGCATTATGACATGTGATTGGCCATGTCTCAATCACTGAGAACATTACTGTTTATTATCAAGGACAATCCAACCCAAACCCCTTCCAACAATGCAGAAACCTTGGGATTTGTCAGGAAGAGAGAGAATAACAATGTTGCATCAAGGGCATTGATGATTAGGGAAAAAAGAGCTCTACTCAAAGATACCTTGCTTTGATGAGCCAAAAATAGACTCTCTGATGACATGTTTTGAGTCCAAACCCAAAGTTCTTTATATCAAACATTACATCTCCAAAGCCCAGACTTGGGGCAGCCCAGGTGGCTCAGCAGTTTAGTGCCACCTTCAGCCCAGGGCCTGATCCTGGAGACCCGGGATCGAGTCCCACGTCGGGCTCCCTGCATGGAGCCTGCTTCTCCCTCTGCCTGTGTCTCTGCCTCTTTGTCTCTATTTCTCATAAATAAATAAATAAATAAATAAATAAATAAATAAATAAAATCTTAAAAAAAAAAAAAAAAAAAAAAAGCCCAGACTTACTCATAGGCTTTAAGCCATGAGATCAATTAAGGAACGGACAGGTTAAACAAGTTGGTGTCATAATTATAACAACTGATCTAAATTATGCACTTACTATGTGCAGAGATCTGAGTTAGGCCATTTCATACATCACATCTTTGTCACAACTGCCCTATAAGAAGGGTACTCTACCTCTCCAGTTCATAGATAAGGTAACAAAAACACAGAAACTGGAAAAAAAGCAAGTCTTGTCTCCATAACTAGAGAGCAAAGGTGAATTATTTACTACTTAGTGGCATGGAGTAGAACTTCAACATGGTCCTTAAAATCTCAGCATGGATGATCTCAGCTTCTAAATTTCTCACCTGCTAAATCTTCTTCCTAGTCATTTATCTGTGTCATGCCTATTCTGCTGATACTGGTTCTGTTTCTTTTTGACTTTATATACCTATTTAATCTAATCTAATCTAATCAAGTTCCTGCCTTCCAGTTACTTTTTTATAAAAAAATATAATAATGGTAAGATTGTTCAGTAGGAATGTTTATATGAGCATTTTTTATAAAGATTTTCTTTATTTTTTCATGAAAGACACAGAGAGAGAGAGAGAGAGAGAGAGAGAGAGGCAGAGACACAGGCAGAGGGAGAA
Organism: Canis aureus; assembly: GCF_053574225.1. NCBI lineage: Eukaryota > Metazoa > Chordata > Mammalia > Carnivora > Canidae > Canis > Canis aureus. Next base: position 4,126,473 of record NC_135613.1, read on the forward strand.
ACAGGCCCCATGCAGGGAGCCTGACGTGGGACTCGATCCCGGGTCTCCAGGATCACACCCTGGGCTGAAAGCAGATGCTCAACAGCTGAGCCACCCAGGCGTCCTATATAGCAGCATTAATAAACTGAATTCCATGGGACAGTGGCCACACAAAATAATTAATGACAAAAGACACCCTAATCAAATATATTTCAATAATGTTATATGTTTTTAAAGTTATAATTAACAATTAGTATTATTTTAGTTTCAAGTTTATAAGATAGTGGTTAGACATTTTTATACATTACAAAATGATCACCATAACAGGTCTAGTTATCAACTGTCACTGTATAAAGTTATCACAATATTATTCACTGTATTCTCTATATTGTACATTACATCTAATGACTTACTTATTTTATAACTAGAAGTTTTTACCTCTTAATCTTTAGTCAACCTTTGGTGGATCACAATCAGCTTTAAGAGATCAACATCTCTGGAAAGTACTGGAGTCTTCCTTAGAAAAAAATATTAACACAGCATTTCCAGATATATTTATTACAAACCTCCACACACATACATTTTATCTTCATACCATTTACATATATCCTAAAGAATGATTTATTCATGTATATCATCTGTTGGTATACAGAGTAAAATTTGCCAACTTTGGGGAAATTTATGAAAAGAAAATCTTAGATTTACTATAAAAATTAAAAACCCCCTAATGGGTCATCACAGAATGGTTCTACAGGGGTTTTATCTTCGGATGCCTTGGTATTGGTTTTCACACAGCCTTTGGGGGTCACACAATAGTTATCATCTGCTCTTGATCTTCTTTTAAAGTAAATGCTCTCATGGCCACTGACTCATTCTCCAGGGAGGTTCTATGTTTGCCTTCATGTCCTCCCTAAGCCACCAGTGAAGAAAGAAGAAAAAAACAGAATGTTCCCTTAGGAGACTGACAGCCTCTTGCAGAGGCACTCTGTTGAATAAAAATCTGGGAACACACTCGGACCCAATTTTAAGGGTTCCTTGGTTCTTACAGGATGCCTGTCTAGATGCTACAGAAACAAAGTTTAGCCACGAGAGCTCTGACATTTCTGAGGAGAACCAATTTGAATGCCAGTTGGGATGCTTTTCCTGGTAAAAGTCTTCAATACAAGTGATTTTCACTATAGACTTGATAGTGACAACTTAATTATCAAACACTCTGGAGAGGATGCAATAACATTAATGCAACTTGACACATAATTATCATTTTTCCAATATAATTACCATGTAGTTAAAGCTCAGTCCTTGCTATGATAAGATTTCTGAATGTTCTTGTCCCCCTACGATGCTGGGTTTATCATCCTGTCCGATCTTTACCTCTAAATATGTTTTCTCAAAAAAGAGCCAGTCAGAGAATGGAGAAAAGGTATAATCAGGCAATGAAACTCACATGCCATTTTCCCCTTGGACATTTGCAGTGAACATTACCCTCGATCCTAAATAATAATAAAGAAAGAACATTGTATACTTGCTGGATACCTGCTATGTGTTAAATAGTGAGATAAAGGCTTTCCTATATATTATGATTTTTAATCATCTTCACAATTCTGAAAATCAGCTTTCATTTAAGATGAGAAACCAAGGTTCATATCAGTTATTTCCTCATGACCATCAGGCCTGTGTTAAGAGCTATTACTGCAGTCCTTGTTTGTGTATTTTTGAGGCAATTGTTCTTAATTTTGCCTGCATATTAGAATCACCTGAGGAGTTCAGGAACTGTTAATACCCAGGTTCTACCACTAGACACTGGAGTGTGGCCTTGATATTTGGATTTTAAACACTTCCCAGGTATTTCTGAGGTAGCCATGGTTGAGAATCACTGCTCTAAATGCTTCCTACAAAATCTCTCAAACTGCCAAATAATGAGTATGTATTTTCAATCTAGAAACTAACAAACAGGAAGTGTATAACATGGTATTTTTTGTTTAAACTTAAGGGATAAAGGGAAATTGAGTAGATGTATGATGTTGGAGAAAACGGTGCACTGTAGGAGGTGGGAAGAAATGGCCTTTGGAATTAAGGTAGAAATGGATCTAAATTATCTCAGACAAATGACTTAGGGCAGAAAACCAAGAACCTTCCTTGCTCCCCATTTTTTTTCTTCCTACCATCATGCAATTCGTCACTAATAATGTTGGTATTAGCTTAATGTTTATCTGACTCCTCTTTAAGCAAGCCCCCCCAGCCCCCCACATAGGAATCAAAGTCCCTAAAGTCTCTATCCTCATGAATGTGGATTCTAGTAGGAAAGGCTACAAAGTATGATTGGTTAAAGGGCAAGTGATTCTGGTAACTGAGAGAGCATCATCCTAGGAATTTGAGGAGACTTTCTGGAGTAACTGACAGCTGAATAGAGGATGAAATAATACAGAAAAGTGAGCCAGGGAAAGAAGTGAAGTGGGTATGAGAAAGAACATTTTACTCAGTGAGATCAGCATGGCATATGGGTATAAAAATGAGACAATATTGCACGTAGAACACTTGAGAATTTTTAAATAATGAGTGTATTCTGGATGTGGGATGCCTTTTTGAGTAGTGACAAAATATTTTAAACCAAGAATTTACTTAATAGATGCACAAGACCTTTCCATTAGAAAGGACCTGCAAAAGTATATTATTTAATCCCATTTCTGAAAATCTCATCTTTTGAGGCCCAGCAAGCATGGGTGCAGGGCATAGTAAATACATACTGAGATGGTAGGGGAGTCAGTTCTCCTCATTCTACATGTTTCCCCGAATCATGAATCAGCCTCTATCTCAACAAAGGATGGGCAGGTCTGATCTCTCTTTGAAAATAAAAGCAATTATTTTCTGGAAAAGCAACACTGATAAGCAAAGGTACTGTCCTTTTCTGGGGTAGGTAAAGTTGTCCTTGAAAAGCTCTCTCGATGAATTTTCCATCGGTTTTCCATCGGTTGTCATATTAATTAATGAGTACATACTGTTGTACATTATGGGAAATGAAAGACATTTCCTTCAGAAAAAAGAAATGTATATTTACCATAACAAGAGGAGTTTTAAGAGGTAGAAAGCAGAAGGCAAGGAAGATAGCCAAGTTTGAAGTCAATTTTGGACGCATTTTCATTTGTTTCTATTGATGATTTTCCAATTGATATATGCACTGTATTGCCACACACTATGGATGTGGACTGTCATCAGGACATCAGAGGTCTCCATCATGGGGTCCTAATGACTGAGCACACATTGTGACTATCCTTTTTATACTTAAAAAAAAAAAAGGATTAGTTTACTGGCTTTTTAAAAAATACCCTTGCTATGTCTCAACTAAGTACTTCAGCAGTTTCTGAAACTGACTTCTTGGCTTCTGACTTCTTATCTCAAAACTCTGCCTACTTTTGTCAAGCCTATCTTCATGAGATAAAGAGGGAACACAGTATAATCTTTTAGTGGTTTTTCCAGCTTCTAAAGCCGGTTATAACCCCAAGATCTATTTCCCCAAATCTTCCTTGTATTACTGGACACCCCATATATGGCTCTCATATACTTGTCCAACAATCTAAAATTGCTCACAAAGTTGTTTGTTTTCTCCCTGGAGTCCATCTTTTTTTTTTTTTTTTTTTTTTTTTAGAGTTTTTATTTATTTATTCATGAGAGACACACAGAGAGAGAGAGAGAGGCAGAGACACAGGCAGAGGGAGAAGCAGGCTCCATGCAGGGAGCCCAACGTGGGACTCGATCCCAGGTCTCCAGGATCAGGCCCTGAGCTAAAGGCGGCGCTAAACCCCTGAGCCCCCTGGGCTGCCCCATCTCCATCTTTTGAAACACTCTACCAATTCTACCGGGATTCTTAGATTGATAGAGTTCGGGTGAACATTTTCTGTTTCCTTCTTAACCTGTAAATAAAAGTTTTGATCTGTTTTGTCTTGATTCACTTAGAATGACCTGCCTATATTCCAATTTATTTTACTGAATTGTGAGTTTCAGGCAAAAAACATATTACCTCCTCATTTGTCTCACCTTCCCCCAATTCACATGTATCTATCACCATGTTTATTTTAATAGGTCAGGTTCTTGTTTTAGTTATATTTCTAAGGGAATTCTTAGATTAAACAAGTCCTAAATCAGTAGCCCCTTGATTGGATTTAAATCTTCCCAATTATTGACATTACTAGTGAGTTGTCTTTAGGAGTGAGTTTGTGAAAAGATAGTGTAAAGGAACCTGCATATATATTATTTTTTTAATTTAAAAATTATTTTATTTATTAGAGAGAGAGACAGCAAGCACTAGCAGAGGAGAGGGGGAAAGGAAGAGGGAAGAGCAGGGAGCTTGACTTAGGGCTCCATCCTAGGACCTTGAGATCATAACCTGAGCCAAAGGCAAACACTTAACCTACTGAAGCATTCAGGTGTCACCCCCTTTTTAAAATTTTTATTCCTATTTTTGTCTCATCTTTCTTTCTTGTTTCTTTTTTTTTTTTGCTATTTTTTTAATATTCCATCTTTTTAGTACATTTATTTTCTACAGTTTTTGTATAGTTTTGTACATTGCCTCAACCATAATCCATAAATCTATTTTTAAAAGTAGGAAAAACCCTCTAAAATTATCCAGAATATAAAATACTTATTTTATTTATGACTTAGCTATGACATGTTATCATCATTATTATTATTCTTTGAAATTATTATTTTCATAATACCTAACTGCAAATTATCTGAAGTCCCGGGGCTGCTGTGGTTCCTTTAGGAACATTCTTGATATGGATTGTAGGAAATGAGAAATGGGTTAACCTGAAGGACTTTTCTATAAGAAAAAAAAAAATATGTTGAATGTATTTTGTTCTTCCTGTTACCCCACTCAAAGTATGAGTTTGGGCATAATTTCATATCTAACTTCATTCTTTGAGGTACATATATGGTCCACAGCTTAACTGTCTGTGCAAGAAAGTGTCAATATGGACCTAAGAATACTTCTCTTTACTGGCCTTCTCAGTGAGTACCTTTTCTCTTTAGCCCAATTAGCTCAAATATCAAGATGAAATCTTAGGGCTTTATGCTTTTTGTAGCAGAAACTTCACAAAGAAGTAAAGTTTACAGCTCACCCCACTTATAACTTGAATAAAAAAAGGCAAAGAACCATAGATATCTCTATGACCTCTGGGTAAGCTCTACATTTTGAGATCCTTTGACTCTACATATAGTTAGTATAGTGCATATAACAGTATTGTTTTCAAACAAGTCTTTGTTTTCTTTTAAAATAGGGCATACTGTGAAAAAGATATACTGAAGGGAAACTTGTGGGTGTTAAATAACTGAAATATGGTTGTTACATGAATTGAAATATGGTTAATGCCACCTATAGAATGGGTGCTCAGTATGTCTTTTAGCTTTTTTTGAAAACAGGGCTAAGGATGTTGGCACCAGATAATCTCAGTAGACTATAAATCCCCAAGGTTAGGAATCATAACTCCCCCAAACTCCATCTCACTCCAAACATCTATCAGATTCTTCCCACAACAATGTGTTTGTTGAACAAATGAACAAAGGAATCAACAAACATAAGTGGGACTAAATTTTGTTTCTGGCATTCACCAGAATCCTACCATTTAGGATTAAAGTTCTTTGAACTTTATTTTTTTCATCATTGATATGAAAGATCTGATATTTTCATGAACTGCTGTCTTGTTTAAAGGAAAGCATGTGATAAGTTTTTTTAAAATACAAGCTACTAAATAGATGTTTGTGAAATTGATGGATGGATGGATGGATGGATGGATGGATGGATGGGTGAGGGAATTCGTGGATGAATTGGGACAGCTCAAATACAATGCAAGTGTTGGATGTGTGAAGACATACCACTGGGTAATCTTAGCAACACTTCTTTTGGAAGACAAGAAAATCACTGATTTTAACCTCTGGCCTAATCCTGAACTTACTAGCAACATGCCATATAACCCTTGAACCTGCAGCTTAAAAGACAGTTCCATTCTATCCATTAGTTTTTCACTCACTCTGCCAGTTGCATACACATTGGAAAAGGAGGAAATTATTAGTGCAAGCATCAAGTAGCAGCCCTGACAGGTCCACCTTTGTGCAGAAGATTCATTCTCTACCTCCTCTTCCATTCAGTACTTGATAGGTCTGTAAATGGGTAACAAAAATGTGGCAACAATTGGGTTTGGGATGATATCCCAGTCTCATAAAGTAGACTCTTTTTATTCAGAATAGTTTTCTCTTATTAGTAGATAAATGTATATATTTACTTGCAGATTGACAGGTAAAATCCCCATTTTATTTTCAGCTTTCATATTTAATATTAACCTTAGAATGTTTTAAAAATTTGCTCATACCGTCTACCATATTATTTGTCTCTCTACTTATTTTAGGCATTTATTGATTTTTCTTGTATATAATTATAAAGTAATTTTTAAATAGTCAGGGGTACATTAAAATATGTGCATATATTTTGTGTATTTGTGTTGGTGTGCATGTGTGTGAATGTGGATCCACTCATAGTTGAAAGGAGCTATATCTTTTTAAGAAGGACTAAACATTAGCCATCTTATGTTTCAGACTATATACAGAATTACTTACTGGCTAAGTTCATTAGCATTTCAGTAATGTAACACTTTAATTGTGCTATGAGATTGCTTTAATCTTCCTCTCCTCAGTAATGAGAAATGCCTCACCCTATTGTAAAACTTTTGAAGTATTATACACAATTCTGGATCTCTGTGACCTATTAAAACAGTATTTCTAGGAGGCGAAACTTGCAGAACTCTTAAGCATGGCTTCCCAATGCCTTCATAAAATGGATTTCAGTTTACCTTTTCAGGCTGTCTCCTCCCTCCTTTCATTATTTCCAGGATCTAGCTTTCTGTGATGATTCATCACTCATGGGCATTTATATCCTTTTATTCCAGGACTTACATTTTATACATTTTAATACAAATTTATTATAGATTTGTGTTCTCTATATTTTCTACATATTGAGGGATCCAATGGATTAACCAATATCTGTCTTAGTGAGACTGAACACTCTACAAAGCAGAAATCATTATTTTTTTCTTTTCTAGTTATTGTCTGTTCAGTGTCTGGCACTCCCAATTGCATTTATGTGAACAAATGAATGGAAAAAAGTTAAATCCAAAATGATATATAAATTATTAAAAATCTCCAATTAATAGAAAACAGCTAATTTGACTATCTGTATTTTTAAGACTCCAGCCTATCTCAACAATCTCAGTATCTCCATTCCAGTTAGACCATGGGTAAATGGGAATAAATACATTACTTGGATAAATACAGGGTCAAGTCACAGCTGTTCAATTGATTATGCCCTATGAATTCCAAGAATTCTCAAGAAACAAGTCAAATTCCCTGGTCTCCTCTGGTCTTCTTTGTAAGGGAAGAGGCCATGGAAGTCAACTTTATACAGGGCAATAAATGAACACATTGGTTCATCCAAAATCTGTGTTGACTCTCAGGAGCTGCTTTTCCTGACACCCACAGTCTTGCCTTTTCTCACCTTCAAGACTATCTCTTTGGCTCAGCTGTCCTCTCTCTGTGCTCTTTCCATCTGTGCAGCTATTACATTCTATATTGGCTATAATCATTGGCAGAAATTTTGTTTTTCATAGCTGTGTATCTCACCTGAGAATTTTATGCTCATCCCAAGTTGTTGTGAGCTATTCTGATGGCAGACTTTTCTATACTTTCACAACTTGATATTTGTGTGTCTTACATGAGTCACTAACCTTTTGTTACCTTGATTTCCTCAACTGAGAGACAGGAATAGTATATAGAAAGAGTGATTGTAACTTGAGGGGTTATTATGAGGAATGCTTTGAAATTGAAATTGAAGGGATATCTGGGTGGCTCAGCGGTTTAGCGCCTGCCTTTGGCTCAGGGCATGACCCCAGAGTCCCTGATCGAGTCCCACATCGGGCTTCCTGCGCAGAGCCTGCTTCTCCCTCTGCCTGAGTCTCTGCCTCTCTCTGTGTCTCTCATGAATACATTAATAAAAACTTTAAAAAAAAAATAGAATGAAATCAAAAATAAAACATGAATCAGAAATGAATAAAAAAATACTATAGCTGATGAATTATCTTACCCTCAACATGTAATTTCTAAAATCTAATATGAGAGAGAGAAAGAGAAGAAGAGGGAAAGAGAGACAGAAGAAAAGGGAAAGAAGGAAAAGAAAATTAAAAGAAAAAATATGCTACATTTATAGAGAGCAAGGAACAGCACACAACAGTTAAACTTGTAAACAAAATGTTAGTTAATGGATAAGAGGATAAGATCCGTCTTCCTTTTGTGTGTGTTGTGTGTGTGTGTGTGTGGTAGATTGAAATCAGCAGTTCTTGAAAGAAAAGGTTATCTTCTCATTCTAGAAAAACTCCAGAGATACATGATTTGCATATGTATTTAATATAGTTACAAGAAAAAAAATGACTAATAAATAATTTATTGAGTGAATTTTATTCATCTTAAGACACTGACCTTTCTCTACAAAGACAACTGCAGTTGCCTCCAGCTACGTGAATCACTTGAGTTTTTTTTTTTTTTTTTTCATTAGTGAGAGCAATTTTGGCAACTCTCTTCTTGAAATGAGATGTCAACCAAATGCTCAAATATTTACGAATTGACATTTTGTGTCTTTTAAATATTCAGTCTTTCTAGGTGCATGAGTCCTCCCCAGTGTATAGCTACTAAGAATCAGTTGCAAGAAAAAAAAAAAAAAGTCTTGAAATAAAAAGGTGATTTTATAAAATGTAGCTTGAAATCTTAATGTGGCGCCTCAGATCAATCAAACCAATGAGCATCAAAGTTCAGTTTCAGCATCAGTGTTTTTATGATAAATTTTCTTCTTTTTTTTTTTTTTTTCTTTTCTATTTTCTCCTGTGGCTGGGTTATAGAAGGCTGCAGGTAATGTTTGTGTTGTAAAATTGAGGCCAGCAATTTAATCCCCCCATAAAACTCACTCACAATTACAATAGCATTGAAATGGTACATAAATGAGTTCTTCATAAAGCAGAAAAGAAAAATGGTACAACAGTTAAGGTTTTTAATGATGGGCACTAAAGCAATGCTGCTGATTAGATTCTTTGCTAATTACCTTCTGTTACTTAGATTGGATGTATTTCAGCAGAATAGAAACATCTATTCATAAATAGTTGTTTTCTTGGTAGTAATATGAAAACATATGATTTTAAAGTTGGAAAGTGCCTGTCCGGGTCATACTATCCAGTCTTTAGCTTGTAGACAAATTTAACCATGTACCACCTGAAACAAAGTTCCAATGGCTTCCATTTAGTTGGGGATTATCTACTTTATACAAAGTGGTGGAAAAACTATAGCAGTCATATTTGAGCTGAGACCTGAAACCCCAAAGATCTGGGCAAAGAGGTTTTTGAGACCAGGAACAGCAAAAGCTAAGCAAGGCTAGGATGAGCTACAGACATAAGTAAAGGAGAAAGTACTGCAAGGTAGTCCAGAAAGTTTGGCAGGGGTCAGATGACAGGGACTTTTCAGACCAGGCCGAAATATTGGAAACTTAGTCTAAGAGTCATTGAAAAGCACAGAGGGTTTAATCAGAGGAATGCTATCATGCAAATAAAGTCTTAAGAAAACCACCTATCTACTACATGGTAAATGGACTAGAGTGGGGTAAGAACAGAAGCAGGGAACCATATTTTTTATGAGGTTGTTATAGATTGAATTATATCCTCCCAAATTCATATGTTGAAATCTTAACCCCCCCAATGGGATTGATTTGGAGATAGGGTTTTTAAAGAGGCAACTAAGGTTAAATGAGGTAAAAAGGGTGAGACTCTATTCCAATAGGACTAGTGTTCCTATAAGATGAAGCGGAGAAACAAATATCATGCATGCACAAAGACCATGTGAGGACACAGTGAGAAGGCAGCAATCTGCAAGGCAGGAAGAGAGGCTTCATCAGAAACCAACCCTGTAGGCACCACGATCTTGGACTTTCCTGCTACAGAGTAGTGAGAAAATTCATTTCTGTTTTTGTAAGTCACCAAGTCTGTGTGGCATTCTATTATGGCAACCTAAGCAAAATAATACAAAGATTATGCAGTTACCCTGGTAAGTGATGAGGTATTTAATTATGTTGATTAAAATAGAAATGTAGAGAAGGAGACAGATTTAAGGTCTATTTTAAAAGAAGAATTTTTTACCTCCAGTGAATCAGGTATAGTGCTAAGGGAAAGAGTAATGACAATAATAGATCCATAAATACATGGTAGTGCTACTGCTTGATTCAGAAACAGATGGAAGAAGAACACATTATGGAGTGAAGGGAACTGGTGGTTCTTTTACTAGCATGCTAATTTTGAGATCCAAATGGACATATAAAGAAGTTAGAAGTACGATCAGTAATTCAGAGAAGATACATATTTGGAAGTCATTGTCATCTCTCATAAAAACAGTAGTAGTGTGCTTGGTGAACTCCAGTTACCCAGAAAATAATCACTTTAGGGATGGACTCAGATACAGGTGAGCACATACTTGCATGCACATTCACACATGCATCTGTCAAAGTACAACCGATATTTTTTATTAAAAGTCTACTATATTCCAGGACTGTGTTTTTCCCCGGAGAAAATGGAAGGCCTAACATTGACTCTATTAAAAGCTTACAGTCCAGAGTGGGTGGTGATTGAGTATATGAGTATAGAATACAGGTAAGAAAGCAGACAATTAAGAATAGATGCTGTCATAGCATTACATATGGACTGGAACGAGGTGTCATTGTGGGGATAGTGCAGTGCTAAGCTTCCTAATACTGGCCATACCCCACTCCTCAGAAACTGGCTATGTTATACTACATGTCAAACAGGAATTAAGGGTTGCCATACAAATTAAGTTTGCTAAGCAGCTGATCTTAAGATGAGAGCATTCAGGATCATCCAGGTGGACCCATTCTGATTGAACGAGGCCTTAAAAGTAGAAGAGGGAGAAGAAAGTGTCAGAGAGATGCAAAATGAAAAGCATTTCTGGCTTTGAAGGAAAAAGTATGGGGCCGTGAGTAAATAATATGGATGGCCTCATAAAGATGGAGAAGGCAAGGGAATGGATCTCCCCCCTAGAACTGGCAGATGAGAAACGCAGTCCTACAGACATCCGACTTTATCCAAATGAGATCTGTGTCAGGTTTCTGACCTAGAATACTCTAAGATAATAAATTTGTGCTGTTTTAAGCCACTAAGTTTGTGTTAATTTGTTATAGTAGCAGTAGAAAATTAATGCATGCACACAACACAGACTTTAGGATCAAGGGAGAATTTCTTTAAGGAATAACACTTGAATTGGAGACTGTGATGAATAGAAGTTATCCCGTGGAAGACCCACGGTGTGAGAAAGAAAGAGCATAATATTTTATCCAGACAGAAGGGGTAGCAGGTACCAAGAAATGGATACAAGAGACAGTACATATTGTATAATCACATTTGCACTATTACTTAGCAAATCCTTCAAAAAAGTAGACTCAAATTATATTTACGGTATTTTTAGCAAGTTCTTCAATACCAGGGATGGTTTTACAAATACAATATGATGGGGTTAGATTAACTAAAGACAACCCCTGGTTCCATATTAAATAATTATTTTCCAGATTAGTCTTAGATATTTATATGAACGTATAAAAGAGAAATACAAATAAAAAATGTATTTTCTATGTCAAAAGTGATTGAAATCCTGCCCCACCAACCCACATATTAGAAGGCTTGAAGAAATGTATTGTTTGAAGATAAATACTTACTTGAGGATATGTGGAATGAAGTGGTATTTTGAGAGGTTTAGGAAACCCTAGAGGAACATGGAAAAGAGTGAATTCATTGACCAGAACAATTGAAGAAGTGATCTTGAGGAAACAAACACAATTGACTCTTGAACAGCACAAGTTTTGAACTACATGGATCCACTCACCCATGGAATTTTTTAAATAAATTCTGTAAACTCATTTTTTTCCTTCTCGTGATTTGCTTAACATTTTATTCTTTTCTAGCTTCCTTTATTGCAAAAATACAGTCTATAATGCATGCAATATATAAAACATATGTTAATTGACTATCTTATTGGTAAGGCTTCCGGTCAACAGAAGGCTATTAGTAGTTAAGTTTTTGGAGAGTCAGAAGTCACGCATAGACTGTGGATAGCAGGGAGTCAGTGCCTCTAACCCACCGTGTTGTTCAAGGGTCAAATGTAAGCAAAACGTTAACGCATGAAACACTGAATATAAGATGTGAGGATGAAGAATAGAGAATAATTAATGATGATACAAACTGACAACAGGAGTGCTTGGCAGGCTCGGTCAGTTAAGTATCTGCCTTTGGCTCCGATCATGATCCTAGGATGGGACTCCCTGCCCAAGAGGGAGCCAGCTTCTCCCTCTCCTTGTGCCTGCTGCTCTGCTTAATTATGCTCTCTCTCTCTGCCAAATAAATACATATATTTTAAAAGATAAGAAATAAAACTGAAAACAAATCTCTAGTGTGACAGACTCAAGTGTTCATTTCAGAATTTTGAATATACCAAAAGTTATATAACACAATTTGAAATATAATTCTATTTGATGGCAGCTAAACTGGTCTAAATGAAGGGTCTCTTCATCTTACACAAGCATTATAAAAAGGATTCACTGTTACTGTTGTTGCTGATGCAGAAATGGGACAGAGTCTCAGGTTTAGTCCTAACAAAAAGTACTTTTATTAAATGGCCAGAAACATACAGGTATGATCAGCATAGAAAATATTAAAGTGTATGTTAATGATCAGGGCTATAGTAGAGATAAATTATTGTGTTGCATCTTAATGAGGGTTTCTCAATGACCTGTGAGGTTCTCAATGACGGAGGAACTTACAGAAAAAAAATGTTAGCAAAATGCAGCTTCAAAACCAAGAGTCACTGCCTTCCCACTTGTGAATCAAAGATGCTCATACCAAAGATTTCTCCAATAAGGAAACCGGTTTGAATTTGTTTAACATTAGTGTTCCACAAATATGATAGATTCTGAGTATGAAAGACTTCAGAATATGATAGGTTCTGAATATAAGTATAGATACTGGACTATTACTGCCTCAAGACTGATATTATCTCTATTTTTTATAAAATGGTGGAATACAGTAATTATTATTTCTCCCTCCACCTTGTTGTATATTTCTCTATATGGAGAATGAGTGTGAAAAACCCTATTTAATAAATGAGGACCCAGGCTTAATCAGAAATCTTTTTCCATCTCCACTTCCTTTTTTCTTTCCTCCCTTCTTTCCTTCTTTCTCTGTGTATAGTATATATTTCTCAAACAACAGTCACAGAGCATTAGTAAGCCCTGGGGAAAATGTCAGTCTAGTAATGGAGAATCTGGATTTCAAACACTCAGACTTGGGGGAATTTCAGTGACCTCCAGCATTACATCTTAGAGTCAACTTGAATCCTGTCCATGCTAACCATTTAATTATTTTTAAATTAAGACAATTACTATTTATTGCTTTTCACTATCATCTGAGAATAAATACACAATGTGTTGGAAAATAAAATCGTGCAGGGGTAAACTAGATGTTTAGCTAAAATTGATGTCCACATCCCATTTCCTACTGCATGCACTACTGTACCAAGTGGATGTAGCCTTCCACATACTCATGCAGAAAGATGTGTTCAGCACCATGTTTAATGATGGTGAGCCAAGATCTATCTAAAGGGATGGCATTTGAACTGAGAAGTAACAATGAGAAGCAGCCAGCTGTGCAGAAGGGCAGTAAAAGGACAGTTTAGAAGATACATACAACTCTCTGAAGCCCAAAAGTGTTTGCATTATTCAAGGAAGAAATTGAAGATACATGTGGTGGCCAAATGGTCCCCAATGATGTTGCCTTGTGGTACTTATACCTTTTTTGTAAGCTTCTTTTGAGTGTATGGGGAGCTGTGGTTTGCTTCTAACAGAATACAGACAATGTGATGGGATCTATTTTCAGCGATTATATTCTTTAAAACAGTAACTTCTGTCTTGCTGGCAGATATTCACTATTGATTCTAATCCTTGCTGACTGTGATGAAGCGAAAGATGACATTGGGGAGGCCCTCACGGCAATAAATTGAGGGCCAATAGTTAGACAGGAATGGAGGATGGTCACTGGTCAAAAGCCGACAAGGAAACGAGCTGTGAGTACAGCTAACTAAAGGCACTGAATCCTGCCATTAGACATGTAAATCTCAGAAGCATATTCTTAGTTGATCTTTCAGATGAGATCCCAGCTTCAGCCAAAACCATGACTGCAAACTTATGGGAGATCCTGAAGTAGAGCACCTGGGTAAGCTCTGCCTCAATTCCTGACCCACAGAAACTTGGAAATAATAAATTAATGTTGGGGGACCTGGATGGCTCATTGGTCAAGCATTTGACTCTTGATTTTGGCTTAGTTCATGATCTCAATGTTGTGAGATTATGTCTCATGTCAGGCTCCACACTCGGCGTGGAACCTGCTTAATATTATCTCTCTCCCTCACCCTCTGCCCACCCTCCCCCAATAAAAAAAAAAATACGATTTTAAGCTGCTAACTTTGTAGTAATGTTATGTAGGAAAAATATACTGAGAGTTACAGAAGTAACATAGGGCAAAATTAGAAACCTCAGCCTGGGCCAGATTTGAGAAGGCATTTTAGACTATAATGAGAAATTTAGTTTTGATTCTCAATGCAGTAGTCATTGAAGGATACAAGTAAGAATGGCCACTTGATTTGAATTATGTTTTTAAAAGATCACTCTGGTTACTATATGGTAAAAAACACTGTATCTGATTAAAGATCTAAGAAACCATGAAACTAGTCATTCACAGGAAGGACAATATCTGTACGATCAAAGGTAATTTTGCAAAGGAATAATTTAAATAAATCTTTGAAAACTGTGTAGGTTATGGATGAGCACAAGAGTCAGGGAAAACTATGACAAAAAAAAAGAAAGTTTGAATAGTTATGGATATGGGAATAAATAAGCCTTACAGAAAATGGTGGTTATGTCTTGACTGAAATAAGGAATCCACATCAAGATGTAAAAATAATCTGGATTAAGAAGTAACTGACTTTTACCATCTCATCAGAAATTAAAAAAAAAAAAAAAAGGAATGACATTGGAAGTGGAGAGTCTAAGACTCAGGCTGAAATATTCATAAGCTATTAAAAATAAGCCTCCTGAAGAGGTTCCTTATGGAAGCTTTTCCAACTGCAGAATGTGATCAAGGTAAATACTTTTATCATTCACACACAGGGAGAAAATACTTAATCTATTAAAGGAATAAATTAGTTGTAGAAACAGATTATGTGTATCATATGATGACATATCCATATGGAGTGAATTATATCAGAACACTGGTGGATCTTTAAACGTGTGAATGATGGAAGATAAAACCATAACACTCCCAATTTCCAACCATTTCGATGTTCTGGGAAATCAAACCATGGACATTTTACTTCTAAACTGAGGACATAAATAGAAGGATTAAGAAGGCAATAGAAATTTCACAGAAGTTAGCAGTTGAGGACCTGTATGAAGAAATACCTCATCTTGCTTTGTGACAACAAAAATAAAATAAAACAAAAACAGGATTTCCGGGACGCCTGGGTGGCTCAGTGGTTGAGCACCTGCTCAACCTTTGGCTCAGCTCATGATCCTGGGATCCTGGAATTCTGGGATCGAGTCCTGCATCAGGCTCCCTGCATGGAGCCTGCTTCTCCCTCTGCCTGTGTCCTGCCTCTCTCTGTCTCTCATGAATAAATAAATAAATAACTCTTTAAAAAAAAACCCACGGGATTTCTCACTTGAGATATGACTGCCTCCCTGTTTGTATCACCATTTGCAGCAGGTAAAACTCTCTTGTTGTTACCTTCTGTGTAATAGAAAGCCCAGGAGGGTCTCCTCTCAAGCCCTATCACAGGCTTCTGAGAAACACGTCTAACATGTCAGACACATGAAACTGGCAAAATATCTCATCAGAGTTCAGGTTCTCGACGGCCTGTTTTCTTGGAAGAACTTCAGGCCACAAAAACCCTCTGGTTTTGGATACTGAGCATTCCATCTGCCTGCTAGTTCTGTGGCATCTACACTATGGAGAACACAAGGTATAACTATGGTCAACCAAAAGTATTTATCTTTCACATTTTGTGCTTTAGCGATTATGGACTGTAAACCCCAAATAGAGTTTATTTTTGGGTAGGTCAATGAAAGTTTAATGAAAGAGACTTTGAATGCATCAAGAACTAACTCGGGGACTTTGGCTAAGAAATGCAACTCCTTAGCGCAAATTTCTGTACGTTCCCCTCCCATAGACTTGTATTGATAATTAAATACAAGCACACGTTTAAATACTTTGCCTGTAAAAAGTGAATAAGGTAATTTTTACTTTCTTTACTTGTCATTTAACATTTATACCATCATTGGAATCCAGATAATATAATCGTCAGTTCATTAGAGAAGGAAGCAATTAATATCTTCAAACAGAAATCTAAATTTAAACCTATTTTTATACCGTATATTTAATACAGTACATTTTCAGTAACAAGAAAAATGGGAAACACAGATGAGAAAAAAAATCCAGCCATCATTTACCATCAAGAGATCACCTTTTATTCATATCTTGCTGAATTCAGCACAAACTTCACATCTAACCATATATCGCGAATGATATACATATATTTACAACTAGAATTTGTTCTTTATTTGCAACAAATTTTATGCACCTTTCCATGTAAATATGTATATGTCTATAGTATTATTTTTGTTTCACTGATTTGTCCCACTCAACGCAGAATCTTGTACATCAGACACACGATACTTATTCCTGAATAATTTTCTTTCTATTTCATTGTTTGAATTTGCCATAGTTTATTTAATAAAATAATTTTGTTAAGTACACATCAAGACACTGGATGACTATGAACCTATAGTTAGCTGACTGATTACTTCCTACAATTCCTACATTTCTAAGGGCATATTTGCTAGGATTGGACTAAAGGCAGAAGATTTTTTTATTATTATTTTTAATTAAGATTGCTTTCTTTATTCTAGAGAGAGAGAGAAAGAACAGGTGTGAGTTGGTAGAGGGGGAGAAGGAGAGAGGATCTTCAAACAGACTGACTGCTGAGCATGGAGACTGACATAGGACTGATCCCAGGACCCTGAGACCTGGGACCCTGAGATCATACATAACCGGAGATGAAATCAAGAGCCAGATGCTTAACCGACTGACCCACTCAATGCCCCAAGGCAGAAGAATTCTTAAGGACCAAGAACTTTTTTTTTCCCTTCTGGATACTATTCAGCATTGTCATTCCAGCCAAACTTGATAAAGAAGAGCTAAAGAATAAACATTCTGATTATTGTTAAACTAGTAAAACTCCACCTATAAACGCCACTGAATTCTGAAGTATATACAGATATGATTTCCTCGCTATCCTCATCATATTTTTCCCTTATAGTATGTCTGAAACACTCCATGTAGCATATAAATATTTTGAAATGTTATAATACATGGTTCCAGAAGACCGGAAGGTGTGCAGGATATTATAGTTGGGTATCCTGATGATGCAGGGCGCATGGTGAATAATGCTTATTAAAGAGTCATGTTTTATACAAAAATAGGTGTATCATGGCAATCAAATTCAATAGGTGAAGATGTATGCTGACTTAAAATTTGCAATCAGCACCTAAATTTAAATGTCCCTTTAAAACCAAAGCACCCAAACAAGATATACAAATGGTCAATGAGTACATGAAAAGTTGTACATTTCCTTAATAACTAATGATGTTAAACATCAAAACCAAAATGAGATGCTACTTCACACTGAGAGGATAGCTAAGATGAAAAGACAATCACATGTATGGCAAGGATGCGGAAAAATTAGGACACCCTTAGAGGCAAGACTGTAAATGGTGCAGATACTATGGAAACCTGACAGCCCCTCAAATGGTTAAAGACGGAGTTACCATATGACCTACAAATTTCACTTCAAATGTCTATGTCCACATAAAAAAGCTGTGCGTGAATATTTATGGCAGCCTTATTCATAACTACCAAAATGCAGAAACAATAAAAATGTGCCTAAGTTAATAAGTGAATAAACAAATGTGGTATATCATATAATAGAGTGTTATTCAGCCATACGAAAGGATAGAGCACTCATTCTACAACATGGATGGATCTTGAAAACATGTGAAGTGAAAGAAGTCAGACACAACACATCACATATTTTGTGATTTCATTTTTATGAATTGTCCAGAATATGCAAATGCCCGACCAAAAATATGTTACTGGTTGCCAAGGGAAAGAGAGAAAGAGGGAGTGCTGAGTGACTGCTAATGGGTATGCACAGGATTCCTTTTGGAGGTGGTAAAATGTTCTGGAATCAGTTGTCATGATCATACAACTTCAGGAATATACTAAAATCCACGGAATTGTACACTTTTAAAGGGCAAATTTTATGATCCATGAATTATACCTTAATAAAGTTGTCACAAAATAACCCAAATGACCACTCTATTTTTAAAATATCGCTGGTCAATTTCACATTTTACCTAATGACTTTATGAAAATCTTATGAAGTAGTAGATAATTTAACATCTTTACTATTGTATATAGTCTTAGAGATAAAATGAAAGAAGTCATGAGCATAAAATCTTTGTTTTAAACTCCCATCTTCAGGGCACCTGGGTGGCATCCAACTTTTGATTTTGGCTCACGGGTCATGATCTCAGGATCCTGAGATCAGCCCTACGTTGCACTCTTTGCTCAACAGGGTATCTGCTGGTCTCCCTCTCCCTCTGCCCCTCTCCTTGCTTGTGCTTGCTCTCTGAATGAATGAATGAATGAATGAATGAATATATTTTTTAAAAATCTCCCATCTTCTAATTCTAAGACCACTACATACCTCTAGGATGGATTATCATATCCATGAAAACACAGAAGTTAGTTTAGACAATCCTGGAAGCACACAAATTTGCTTTTCAGTTTTACATTATAATATGTATGTCTGTGAGAAACATGAGCCCACTTAGCGTTGATCAAACAATGAGTTTAAGGGGCAAGAGTAGTACATCAGGAATAGTATGTAATTTCCCCTTTCTACTTTCTCCCTTCCTGCATGTGAATTCTAATGCCTGGAATCATTTCTCCACCCTACCATCATCCATTTCCCATTATCTGGCTAACTTTTGTCAACCCTTAAGTATTAGCCTAGGTGTTAATTCAATCATAATGAATTAACATGAGCCCAATAGTGTACTCTTTCTCTGGGTCACTATGTCTGAGATGGTTTCCTTCCAACCACTTATACACTATGCTCAGTAAAAGTATGCTTACTACAGTTTCCACTTGGCTGTGCTATCTCTGAAAGAAAGTATTCCCTATATTTTATTCATTAGAACATTCCTAGACCCCTAGTACAGTGTTAGGGACCTAACAAACATTGAGTAAAATTTGCCAATGGTATAAAAACATTTAATGCTTCATTTAATGCTGACCATAGAGGTATGTATTTATTGGAGTATGTACACTGTTGATTAATTTCTGAGTTGACCATGATAGAGTATACTAGCCGATAAGGGTCAGGTTAATTTATTTTAACTACCTAAGTAAGTTTCAAATATCAAAACATTAGTCATTCATTATACATGACCTTTTCCAACACACTATTTTTCAATAATTGAGCTTTATTAGTACACATGTGTCAACTCTTTGAGAAATGTCAGGTATGTCCAAGGCACCATCCCAGTGGTGTGACAATGTCGGGAAAGGAGGCAAATGAGGATACAAGCATGTCCTAAGGAAGAAAATAAAAAGTAACAACAACTTTATCAAAATTCCACAAGGAAAACATTTAATAATCATTTTCAGTCATCTCTCTCTATACAGAAATGCTATCTCTTCCTGGAATCTATTTAATTAAATAGTCCTTACACAAAATCAATAATTAGTCACTGTGAAGACAGTTGAGGGATTTTAAGGTCACCACAAGTCATGAAGAGTAAGTTTTAACAAGTCATACGAAATCATTGATTGAATTATAAAGGAAATTCAGACTTGGAAAAAATGGCTCGATCGAACTAAGATATTTCTATTTTTTCCCCTTTTTTTTAAGTATACTGACACATAAAATTACATTAGTTTCAGGTATAAAACATAGAATTTGACAACTCTTTAGTGTTATACTATGCTCACCACAAGTATAGCTACCATTTGTCACTATTGACTATATTTCCTCTATCTTTCATCCTGGTGACTTATTCCATAACTGGAAGCCTGTACCTCTCATTCTCCTTAGATTAAAATATTTCTACTTTTAATTGATTACTCACAAGACAATTTTGCCAATCTAAAATCTACTTTCTTAAAGAATATGTTGAAGATAAACCATGTAATTGCCTTACAACATTGTTCCAGAAGTAGTACATTAAATTCCTTCTTAAAAAGTTTGTAGTGGGGATCCCTGGGTGGCGCAGCAGTTTAGCGCCTGCCTTTGGCCCAGGGCGCGATCCTGCATGGAGGCTGCTTATCCCTCTGCCTATGTCTCTGCCTCTCTCTCTCTCTCTCTGTGTGACTATCATAAAAAAAAAAAAAAAATTGTAGTGATTGCATATCTATTTTATACCAAACACTGTGGTAGGCACATTTCACTTAGAACTTCCAATACAACAACAATTAACATTACGTATTATGAGCCCAAATTTTGTAAATAAGCAAAATGATGTGATAGGGTGAGATAAGATGACCAATGCCAAACAACTATTAATTAAGCAGAGCTGGAATTCAAACCCAAGGATGTTTGACTCAAAAGTCCAGGGTTTTCATCTAGAAAGTCAGATCAAATATATTAATAAATGAGTTAATGAATTAATAGATTAATTAGTTTGGAGCCCTGAACTACTTTAAAAATGTTGGACTAAACTTTCCTCAATAATTATTAAAAATAATATGAGAGAAATTTCAAACACTAACATAATTTAATGATCCGGAGGTAACCATCATCCAGCATCAACAATTATGAATCCATGGGTCATATTGTTTCATGGATGTTTCCACTCAATACACTTCTCTCATCTCTATATTATTTTGAGGCAAATGCCAGACATGCTATTTGATCTTTAAATATTTCAGCATCATATCTATAAGGGCTTATGTTTTTAAACATTCAAAACATGATTCTCATACATCAAATAATAATCTGTAGCATTATCACACAACTAGCCAGTGTCTATGAAGTCCCCAGTAACTACATTAATGTTGTATTTTCTTACCGTATGGTTTCATGGCTATATAGTTGGGTGATAAGTTTCTTAAATCTCATTAATCTATTGATTATGTCTGTTCTCTGTGACTTTTTCTATCTCCCTGTACATTTCTCTCTGTCCTTGTCTCGTCTCCTTTCCTTTCTTCCCTTACAATTTACCTGTTGAGAAACCAGGCCATTTGCCTTAGAGAGTTTCCCTCAGTCCAGATTTTGCTGATTGCACTTACACTGGATCATTTAACATAGCCCTCTGTATTTTCTGTAAACTGATAGGTTTAGATCAGGATTTTTCAACCTCAGCATTGCTGATATTTTTCCTTTATAATAAGTCATTTGGATAATAATTTGCTGTGAGGCTTTTTTGTGCATTATAAGATGATTAACAACAAACATCTTTGACTTCTGTCAACTAGATGCCAATAGCACCTCCCCAATTGTGACAAAAAAGAAAAAAAAAAGCCTCCAGACATCACCAACGTCTCCTGGAGATAAAACTGCACCTGGTTAAGAAACATGATGTAGATCAGGGTTTTCTCCTGTTTTGTTGTTCTTGTTTAATTAACTTATTGTTTTTAGACTAAATATAGGAAATCTGTTCTTTCAACAGGCCCCTCACTTATTGATGGTGGTAGCCATCAATGAACACTTACCATATACAAAAAATCATTAAAGGTTGTAAAATGATGACTGTCTAGTCCTATCTATCTGGTGTTTTGTTTTGTTCTGGAAGCTGGAATACTCTCATTAAGAGAAGGTTTCCCTTATTGATTATTTGGTTAGTCTGAGGTTCAATATACATAATAAAGGCAGGATAATGCTTCTTTTCCCCCCTGTTATCAGTTTATGAAAAAGTAAGGTTTTTTTTTTGTTTTTGTTTTTAAAGTAGATTCACACCCAGCATGGAGCTGAACATGGGACTTGAACTCATGATCCTGAGATCGACCCTGGAGCTGAGATCAAGAGTCAGATGCTTAACCGAATGAGCCACCCAGGAAACCCAAAAAGGAAGTTCTAACATTCTACAAAGATCATCAGAACAAACTGATGATTTTTGTTTTGTTTTTCTAACAATGGGCTCATTAACTATTTTTTTTTATGAATTTTCACCCACTACACTTATATTCCTAAAGAAAATTGAATGATCTTTCCTTTGACCAACACAGCCTCTTTAGTCTGACTTTCTAGTCCCTTATTTCTGATATGACATTGCTGATCTTTGACTGTATCCTTCATTTTTTATATAAAAGATGCTCCAAGTTTATCCTTCATATTCCCTGCTTTTGCCCAGAATCAGGTATTTTTCCAAGGAGTATTTATTCCTTTTATTAAAATCTATTACAATTTAACTGGCAATAATTGTATTATATTTCCTCAAACTCCTACAGAATAGCATTTATACGGCTTAGTTGGGATATTAAGAAAATGGGAAAAATAATTTTTTAAGTCTTATTTTGGCAATCCCTATAGACTGTAAATATATCAAAGACACAATACATGTTATTTATCCTTACACCCTCAGCAGCTATTGGAGTATATTGTGAATAGTTGGCATCTCAAAAGTTGTTGTTATGCAAGGGAATAAATGTTGAGTAGTGTTAGTGACATTAACATCTGTGCTGAGATATGAAATGCACATATTTTCACTAACTTCCTTTTTTCTTCCCCAACATCCAAACTTGTATGCAAAAGAAGCCACCATTTTGAAAAGGACATAGATCTTCTTTGTTAAAGGTACCAAAAACCCCACATTAAACAGAGTAGCTAGGATTTTAAGTAAAAATAGAGCTATCTGTCCACATTAAAAAAGAATAAGAGTCAGAAAATCACATTAATTTGCACTACCTGTAGAACAAATTAGCAAATGTTGTGACCATCTGTGAAAGACACCAGGGCCACATAAGACATGGAATTATTTAATGTGTTAAATCCATTTAAAATGTTTGTATCCTGTTAGTTCTAACATAATTACTATGTTAATTTCTGTGTGTTTTGCATATTAAACGGAGCGCACTCTGGGAAGCTAATGGCCGCTATGTCAGCTTTTTATTAAATCACAAAATAAACATGCACAATCCTGCTTCCAAAGATAATTAGTTTACTATTTCTGCCAGAGTTTAAATATTGGGTATGCTTTGAAGATTTGACTTCCATTTGGGGTGACAGTGGGTATGTGTAGTTTTGTGATTCCTCAGATCATCCTTAAGGCAAGAGCATTTTCAAGGGGAGAGAATTCAGAAATTTTCTTCTATTTTTGTCTTTCTTGCCATACATTTTTAGTATTGCACAGTTATAAACATAACCGACATTTACAGCATAGTTCTACATAGAACTACACTAGTTATTAGGAGGTGGGACAGAGAAATATAAAGCTGAATTCTGGGGTACAAAACATGCCAGCCAAACAGGAAATTATAAGATGCAAGACAGTGCAGTCTATACTGCTTCTAAGCAGAAGTCACAAAAAAGGCAACCAAGAAGTCCTGGCCTATTCTCACTCCAGACAATATGTACGTCTACTAAATGAAGATGAAAATAAATTCACACTGAAACAACGCGAAAGGAAAAACAAGACCAAATAAGCCTGTGGACAGCAGCAGGTTCTCTCT
Organism: Canis aureus; assembly: GCF_053574225.1. Classification (NCBI taxonomy): domain Eukaryota; kingdom Metazoa; phylum Chordata; class Mammalia; order Carnivora; family Canidae; genus Canis; species Canis aureus. The sequence goes on from NC_135613.1 coordinate 4,150,373, forward strand.
GATGAGCCTCAAAGAAGAATGTCTTCAGACAGCCTTGTAACCAGCCTGATTCCCAGGGCGCTGCTCCGTGCTCAGCACTGATGCGTTTAAGGTTGAGATCGCTGCTTCAGAGAATATAGAAAATGTGGCCTGTGTTCCGGTTTTCACTTTTCAAAACGTCTCTGAGCAATAAATTGGGCCAGTATTTTTGTGGGATGGAAAAGCGGTATCGTGGGACCTCTGGTTCACTTACTTAGGTTTGTTCAAAACCTGTAATACAACCCCAGGTGTTTCTCCTAGTGTTGATTTACACTTGCATAAAGTAGAACCAGTACTGAACCTCTCATATTGCTAATGCAAAACCAAGAGGGAGGATTTTTGTAAAGAAAGAGACCTGCTCCTGACATATGGTAAATGTTTTATATACATGTAATTTATATATACTTATAGTTACTCTAATTGTGGTCTTTTATGGCGACAATTGTGTCTAGGTTTGTTTTGTTTTGGCCTTTGTTGTTTGAGAGAAAGAGAGAGAAGGAGAGGGAGCGTGCATGAGCCCATGTGCACAAATAGGAGGAGGGGAGAGGGTAAGTAAGGGAGAGAGAATCCCAAGCAGACTCCCTGCTGAGGTGGAGCTATTGGGGGGGGAGGGGGCTGATCCCAGGACTCTGAGATCATGACCTGGGCTGAAATAGAGACTCAGATGCTCACCCACTCAGCCTTCCAGGCACCCCTTGATTTTTAACTCAGGACATGCAGACTGTGGGCGATCCTAACTTCTAATGCTAAAGAAAAAAAAAAAAGTGTCCATAATATTAAATTATAGGATAGTTAATTCAATTTAAAAGAATTTATAAAATATATAAAATTAAATATTAATTGTGTTTTATCTTATTAAATATTAGTATTTTCTTATTTGAATAATATGTTTCATTTACCATTTGCTGTTATATTTTAATTTTTAAACATATTTTTATATGTTTTCTCCTTAAACTTCAAAAAAAGAAATTCTGGATGATGAAGGGTGGACAGGACTGGTATGTTTAATGATATATATATATCCTGGAAACTAAAGAAATTGCCCAAGGACCAAATGCAGCTGGTGACAAAGTCAGGACCACACCCCATGTCTCCTTATACCTAATTCTAGCCTTGTTTCCCCAACTAGATGGTGCCTTTTCTAAGGATCACTGGAAATGTGCTTTTCTCCCTTCTAATTTTTCCTTTCTTCTTCCTTTTGGGTTGCTTTCCTTTGAAAACTCTCCAAAATTCAGTAGGTGAAAGAAAACTTTCAAATTGGTATGCATCTCTAGGGCCTGTGAGGAGCTAAAACTTTTCATGCTTTACATAAATTTTTTATATAAAAATTATCTAAAGCTCTTGCATTCATAAAAAATGCTTATTAATTTTTGTTAACTCAGGATCATTATCGTTTTCATTACCCTTGGCTAAAAGAAAGTGGTGCCTGAAGGCAGCGTTCCCCAAAGTGAATTCTGAAGATGCATTATGAAGCCTTTCCAGAAGACTACATGCAAAATCAGCCACCCTTCCCCAATGTTCCCCCAATGAAATAGTATGTATTTCATTACAATTCACACAATTTTTGGACCACCACTATTACCCACATTTTTCTACTGAAATTCTATAGAAGCATTCATTACTTATGTGACCATTAGCTAAGTCAGCCAGGTTTTTTGTTTTTTTTTTGTTTGTTTTAAGTAGAATCCAGTATGGAGCCCAGCGCAGGGCTTGAACTCAGGACACTGAAATCAAGTGTCATAGGCTTAACCTAGTGAGTCACCTAGGCACTCCAGCCAGCCTGTACTCTTACTATGCAGTTTCCTGATCTGTGAATTGGGGAAAACAGTATCTTTTTTTTTTTTTTTGCATCTCTTGAAAGGATTCAGAAAATAAGTTATACAAATTATCTGGCACAAGACCTAGCATTTAGTAAATGCTTAACACACATGGGAATGCTTTAGCTCCGTATCTTAGATTATTTTTTTAAATGCTGTGTTCAAAAACATTGAATTAGGGAAATCAATTTTGGTTATTGGTCATTAAAAATTTCCTTTTCATAAAGAAAGTAGATTTCTAAACGAATTCTGACTCCATCATTCTAATTAATGCAACCTTGTATATATCAACAGAGCAATAAATGGTATTTATTTCTGTCCTAGAGAACTTATTAAAGTTCACCTTGCCCCTCCTCTCCACCACTTTACCAAATTTCTCTGCCTCCAGGGATACTCTCATCTTTGCTCCCCTCAAGACTCATAGAGGTATTGTTTCCCAGAAATACAAAGTCAATTCCTGCCCCACTATCTTTGGACATAAAGGTTAGGATTAAATTACTTCTGACCTCTGCAAAAGTTATTTCCCAGCAGGCTTTTTGATAACTCACATAAATACCTGGTAAAGCTTCTCCACTGGCGGCTTAGAATAGTGTACTTGTAAATGCAGTTTAGGCTTAAGTCGGGAACATCCTCTTGAAATCTCCCACTTTATTCACAGATGATCAATATTCGTAACGTAACATGCTCATGGGATTTGTAGGGTAATCACCATCCAGTTTATTTCAAACTGGAGCACTTTTGGGGCATGGAACCTGCAGTGCTAAAAGTAGGGAAGTCGGGGGCAAATTACTGCAAGTTGGCTCTATGTTGGAAATAATGCATAATATTTATCATCATTTGGTTAATATATGCTTATCATCTATCCTTTGTACTCCATCACACTTTTCCCAGGATGTGAACTCAGTGAAGACAAGATTTTGTTTGTTCTAGTCACTTAGAATAACCATGTTAGTTACATGGCAGGTTTGTCAAAAAGAGTTTATGGAAGGAAGGAAGGGGAGGAGGAATAAAGAAGAAAAATGAGAGAAGGAATGGAGGGCTGGACACATGCTTGTTTATCTGTCTCCTTCAACATCTTTCGCCTAATTGATGGGAACATCTGTGTACATTCATGGAGGGGAAAATCCTAGAACCCTAGGGTTTGTTTCTAGGTTATAATCAATGAGTCACTCCCTGAGCTCTAGAGCATTGGCAAGTAAGAGCTCCCTGCAAACAACTGATACTATAACTAGCAGTACTGAAAGATGTTTAAAAATTCAAAAAGGCATATTTCATTGTTTGAAAATGTCATAGGCGATAAAAATCAGATTCATCTGTATCTGCTGTCTTATAAGCCTAAAAATTCAGACTGATATATAATCATTGCTAATGCTTTCTGTTCAACCACACACTGCTTAACTCTGTCATGTTATTTTCTTCTGAGTGAAATATTCAATCCTGTATTACATTTACTTCAGCCTGTTTTTCCTGGACTCTTGACAGGGCTTTAGATTATCCAGGCTAATCCTAAAAGGAAGTGACTCTGTGGGCCCCAATTACAGAGGAGATGATTCAAATTCATGGCACTGCATCCACTGCCCTTCAATATTGGTAGCTGAATGAGTCTCGATCTTGTTTCTCCTCATTCCGTGGCAGATAGGTAAAGCTCGAACACCATGGAATTCATCTCTTTCCATTTGTGGCCTACCTCAACTTCGCTTTGGCAGAGGCTGTGACATCTGCATTACTTCTTTGCTCACTTCAACCCAAGAAAACTTTCATACTATGTCTTCCATGAAGCCCCCAATCCAAACTGGCTGTCCTTTGTCCAAAATCACTGAATTTTATTTAATTGGAATTATTATTCACTTCTGTCTTACTCATCGGACTATGAACTCCATGAGAACAGAAACTTTCAACTGCATCTTTAAATCTTTGCTATCTAGCACAATTCCGGCTACAAAAATAGAACGAACACATATTTATTAAATAAACACCAGCAAACAATGCAGCATGAGTCTCTATAAAACAAACTAAAGGCATAAAAGGCATAAAAGTACTAAAAATCTTACAAGCTTGTTTTACTCGTTTGTCCTTTTACCTAAAATATTTTATCATTATTATTATTATAGATTCTATAAATGTTTCAAAGTTAAACTGCTATTATTAAAAAAGCAATTTGAGTGTGCCTACTTATGTGTTTTTCTTTCCAATTAAATTTTAAGATATACATCCAGATAAATAGAAGAAAACTTGTACCACAATAACAGTATTTTATTTTGGGGGAACTCACTGCATAAGGTAGGGTTTTCCATCTGTTTTTTCTTGAGCCTCTCTTGTTGGACAAGCTGTCACATGGACTACCAATGGTAAATGCTTTGCAATCTCCTTTCATAGTTGACTCTTTTCAAATGTACTGTAGGACCAAAAAATTGGGGGCATCAAACGCAGCTTGGTATACTCTCAGACAGGCAAAGGTTTACACAAAGGTGTGATGCTTTAATTTTACAATAGTGATATTAAGGTAAATTAACCCCATTTTTACACAAGTGTTCTCAACCCCATATATCTCCTTAAGATTCATCAAGAGTGACTGTGCCACATACTAATAGTGTGGCCTTGGAGAAGCCAGGAAAACTATGTGAGCTTCACTTTGCTCTTCTGTATATACCTACAAATGATACCTCCAGGCAGTTTCCTGAAGATCAACAAAATATAAATTTCATGGCAGAGTAGTAGTAGGAATAGTAGTTTATTCCTTCTTTCCCCTACTTGTTCCTGGAATTTTATTTTATTTTATTTTATATTGTATTTTATTTTATTTTTATTTTATTTTATTTATTTTACTTATTTTATTTATTTATTTATATTTATTTATTTATTTGTTTATTTATTTATTTATTTATTTTGCTCCTGGAATTTTTATACCTGGCCTTTCCCCATGGATGGACAGTCCTTATATTTTCCCTGCCTGGAATTTGGTGTCTCTTAATTACTGTTTAGAAAAGTGACCTCTGGCTGATTTTCCTGTTGTTTAGACTGACATGTCCTGTTCTCTCATTTTTGCTTCTTTATTCCTAGGTTCATTATTAAGTCTACTATTTACAAGACATATATATTTTTTTTGCTTATATGTTATTTGTTTTTTCATATGCTACACAGATTAATGTTTATTATTTTGAAAAAAAGCCATTGTAGGAGAGGCAACATGCACTATCATTTCAAACATTTAACCTCTATTCTTACCTAGCCTGTATGTTACCAGTGTGGCCAATTGTCTGTCAACCCATAGGGCTTGCCCTGTGCTGACTCTGTGGTAAGTTTTAAGAATTTATTTTTGAATACTGATTATTGTGGCAGTTCTAAATGGCTAAGAAAATAAGCATAAACACACACACACACACACACACACACACACACCCCTCTCCTGTGATTGACATCTTAAATATAGCCTGAGAAATGGAATACAGGGAAATGTCATTCTGTTAAACACAGGCACCAGTGGTTGTTCAAATCTATCCCTTAAGTATACAAACATGGATTCAAATTGCTGTATAGTCAGCAAGTCATAGTCCTCGAGTTATGGGGGACCTCATAGATTACAGAAACTGAAATACAGAATAGGGAAGAGAATTGACTGAAGACCCACAATCCTTTACTAATTTATCTAAAAAGTCAGTCAGTATGTCCTTTTGTGCATTAAGCTTTATCTTCCCATGACTGCTCACCTTTACTAAAAATGGCAAAAATTATAATAAAAATATTAATTAATTACATGTTTTAAAATGGCAAAGTCATGTTCAAACATCCCAAATTTTGATGGGACTTCAGATGATTTGACAATTTTGATTTTTTTAAGATTTATTTATTTATTGATTGATTGATTTATTGATTTATTTATGAAAGAGAGCAAAAACGTGAGCAGAGGGACAATGGCAGAGGGAGAGAGAGTCTTAAGTAGACTCTGTACTTACTGCGCTCTTGACAAGGGGCTAGATCTCATGACCCTGAGATCACAATCTGATATGAAAGAAAGAGTCAGGTTAGATGCTTGCTTTTTTTCTTTTTCTTTCTTTTTCTTTTTTTTTTCTTTTTTTGAGTCAAATGTTTAACCAACTGTGCCACTCAGATGCTGACAACTCTGATCTTTGCAACAGCAGACAACATTGTTATTTTTATAACATTAAAACAACAAAAATAGATCATGCCAAATGTTTTAGGCCACAATTTCATTACTTAAAAATTTTTAAAAAGTATTTACTATGTGGCAGATATATTTTAGACACGGGAGACACACTGGTGAATAAGACAAGAACAAATCCCTGCCTCAAGGGAGCTTAGATTCTAGTGCAGGTAAAAAATTAATAGACAGGTGAATTAATTAATTAATTATTTTTTCACATACTTGTAGGAAACCAACAAAGTAACAAGATTGAGAAAACAAAGGGATATTTACTTAAGCCTGCTAGGGAAAGCTGAGATTATAAATAAAGGTTGAGAAGGAGTCAGGCTTACAAAACTCTGGAGGAACCAAATTCCAAAAATAGGGAAGAGTGGGTACAAATATGCTCCACAGTATCCAACATTTGGTTTTCCAATTCTCAGTGTAGTGCTCTGTCCAAAATCACTGCTGACTCCTTCCTCCACCTCTGTTTAGAGAAGGCATTTGTAGATAAACTTCTGTTTATGTGAATCCCACATTTATTGATACTTCCGATGTGTCTCCAGAATGACTCATTCCATTTATAACACGCCACCATCTGGTACTTTACGTGTCCATGATAGTGAAGTTGGAGGATCCAGTGCTTTTTCATTTATCTTCCAGCATTGTTGCCTGCCCAGTGCATTAACATACGGCCCAATTAGCTAGAACACGACACTAATGAGGCCAGTTGTAAATTCAATTTTTGTATGGGGCACTTAGCTTTTTATTTTCTTCTGGCCACAGGTTCACTCTCCAACAGATCACAGTCTCATCAGTGGCCACCGGGTCAGCCCCTTTGCCTGCCTTTTTTGCTGCACTTCTCCCTCCCATCCCATCCCACCCCTGTTGCCATTACAGGGCCCTTCACAGAGTAGGTGTTCAATTTAACAGTTGCTTTGTCAGTCTCTTTCATCTTTTAAAAATAATTTACAAAAAGGACTTGAAGGAAGCTGATTTCTTGTACATCATGTATTAAGATTGCTATGGACTGTTTCTTTAACCTTGCTGAGGGATTTTATTACTGAGATCCATAGCCAGAGTGCTAACTGTCTTCTCTCTCCTTTACAAGGCCTACGCTCCAACCCAACCTTTCGGGTACATGGCTCACTGCTATTTAACACCTTGCATGCCTATGACCACCTGTGCTTCAAATACATTTTAAATGCCATCTCTTCTGTGAAGCTGCTCATGATTCTGTCCCCTTTCCTAAAACTATCATAAGATTCTGTTACCTTTCATATGACTTTCACAGCATTTGTCACTTTCTACGTTGTGTCCTTTCTGTGTATGTCTACTTCTTCACGGTTTTAAGCTCCATGAGTAAGGGTTCAATCTCTAAATTCTCCTTAAAGCCTCCAAAGAACCTATATTTCAGAGAAAGCACATAGAATTTGGAGTCATTCAGAACTGGGTTCAGTTTTGGGTTTTTTTGTTTTTTTCCCCCCACCTCCTTCATTTAAAAAATATTGAGTTCCCTTTGATTCTGTGAACTTTAATTTTATCATCTGAAAAATATGTATATAATAATATCCACCTGCATACTCCTTATAAGGACTAAATTAGGTAATACATGCAAAGCTAGAGTGTGTAAGATTCTAGTTCTGGCACTTCTTACTTGTCTGATTTAGGAAAATTATTTAGTATTTCTTAACCTCACCATTTTTATCTTTGTATAAAAGGTAAAAAGTGATGATTCCAATCTTTTAAACTTATTTTAGAAATTAAAAGAGAAAATGAGTATAAAATACCAGATATATTTCTCAGCACATTCAATAAAAACTAATTGTTTTTACTGCTGTTGTTATTTCTTTATGTCAGTCACAGCGCCTGGTACCAAGCAGAAACTCAATCAATAGTAGTTATTAAGTGTTGTAGTTAATATTAAAATATTTGCTGAGTTTGGTTATGTGATTAAACTACGTGCTAGGCCCTCTGCTTCACATGTGGCACATGAGTGAACACCAAAGGTGTTAAGTTTATAGTTTAGTCAATAAAATAATTTTATTCTGTATATAAAATGTATTCAATGTACCGAGTTGCACAAATATAAGATTTTATAGGTGAATGACACATTATGAGGTGAAGTCAGGGTTCTTTGTACAAACTTTGGATCAGAAGTGTTATCCCACTGCATGAAAGAATTCTTTTTTGCTTTAAAGGAATCCTGAGTTTTTCCGATAGATGATAAACCAACAGATTTGGAAACACAGTTTCTACATTTGGCTCAAAAAGCCATAAATTTGAAGATGCAAAATACACTTACTGGGAAAAACTCTCTCCAAGAAAAAACAAAATGGAAGAAGGAGCATTCCCGGCAGTTTTTTCCAATTTTGTATTGCATATATAAACTGTTTTGCAAGATGTGCTCTGGGCAACTGAATTATGAGCCTTAATTTAGCACTGTTCATCAATTTATCTTCTGTGACTCACAGGATCCGACTGGAAGCTAAAGTCATAATTCAGTTGTTCTAAACACATAATATCAAACTAGAAAACCTGGAAACCAGAGTTCTGTAGAAGGATTTTTCTCCCCTTCTTCCCTTTATGAAGAAAGTTTTTAAGCCTTTCTTGTCAGAAGTTTTGTGCCACTGAAGGGACTGCAGGAAGATGGATTTAAGAAAGAAAGCAGAAGGAAATTTTGCCTTCTACGACCTGAATCATGTTTTAAATCACTCTTCAAATCATTATTCTCCTTCCTTTCCAGGTTGACATATTGATTTTAGCCCCCAAAGTAGAAATAATTAATCAACATTACATCAATAATACCTGGTTAATGTTTTGAACTTCTCAGCAATCTATACAATTCATACAATGCCAGATGACTTCTTTCTGTAATTGCCACGTAGAAAAAAGTTGTAGTCTGTATATGTATTAATATAACTTTTTTTTTCTTTTCTACCTTTTCTTTTTTTTTTAATTTTTTTTTATTGGAGTTCTATTTGCCAACATATAGCATATCACCCAGTGCTCATCCCCACCAAGTGCCCCCCTCAGTGCCCATCACCCAGTCACCCCCAGCACCCGCCCACCTCCCCTTCCACCACCCCTAGTTCGTTTCCCAGAGTTAGGAGTCTCTCATGTTCTGTCTCCCTTTCTGATATTTCCTACCCATTTCTTCTCCCTTCCCTTCTATTCCCTTTCACTATTATTTATATTCCCCAAATGAATGAGAACATACAATGTTTGTCCTTCTCCGATTGACTTACTTCACTCAGCATCATACCCTCCAGGTCCATCCATGTTGAAGCAAATGGTGGGTATTTGTCGTTTCTAATGGCTGAGGAATATTCCACTGGATACATAGACCACAGCTTCTTTATCCATCATCTTTCAATGGACACCAAGGGTCCTTCCACAATCTAAAAAATATTTTAAACGAGTATTCTCATCATAGGTCAATCTGATGAAACCAGAAAGAAATAGTGAGTGTTCTTAGTGCAACAATTCTTAGCATACGAATTTGCCTCTAAAATTAAAAAATATACATTGCGAGTAGATTGTTTCTTCAGTAGTGCCACTACTTAAGTAGGCATTGTGAATAGTAAATGAATGAGGGCAAGAGTGAGAGAGAAAGAGGGGTGAGAGAGAGGAGAGAAAAACGCAGGAGAAGAGAGACACCCATAGTTTTTACCATAATACTCTAGTAACAAATGTCTGGTTTTTTACTCCAGCTTTTCTCTTTTCATGTTTTTTTTTCCTTTATTTTTTTCCCTGACTAGTGTTTCTAGAACTCTTGTTTTCTACTTTGTACAAATTTTTTATTATGTTTTTTAAATTTAATATTATAATACAAGCTTTTCTCACGGTGTTACAATTCCTGAAAACGCAATTTTCATGGCTTTCTAATATCCTGTAGAATGTTTGCACATGTGGCTAAGCTGAATAAAAGTTCTCTGTCTCCATCCATCAGAATCACTTCCCTTTCACCACTCTTGTTTAGAAGGATATCATCTAAACATAGTAATTAATTGAAGTAGGAGCCCCATTGCTAGGTGTGAAGTGAAATGCTATGTGAGGCAGGAGCTCCATGCTGAGGCCCCACAAACTCCAGGCAAAGTCCGAGTGCAGTGAAACATCACTGAGCAGTTTGTGCACAAAGCAGCAAAGCCAAGCCCTAAAAGTAAGAAAGCAGGGGGAGGAGATAACGGGTCCTAGACACTCAAGGAGCCCAGGGGAAGAAGTGGTTTGACGGGATAATGGGCCAGGAAGAGTGAAGGGAAATTTATACCATCCATCCAACCAGCTGGTATATTTACAATTATGATCATGTACATTTAGATTTTCTGTAAAACTCAGATTAACTGATTTCAAACGTCTTTCCAACAGTTGCAAAATAAAAGAGCACAGACACATGCAAACTTTTAATAAAAACAGGCTCTGAATGAACATTATGTCTTCACAAACTCTAATAGCTCATAAGCCTTAGAGTGTTCACAGTATCTGGGATAGGCCGGGGTGAGGGGAGAAAAGAAACAAATCTGAGTGACCGTAGTTACAGATCGCCCTTTTCTATCCGAGCCCAATTCTTACTTTGTCTTCCTGTAGGTTATATATGTCGTTACTTAATTATTTATTTCTGCTCCTGCCTCCCCTAAAATCTGATAGCACAAAACATTGTCTTTACATACACATATGCTTCCTTTTCCTTTCTTCTGATGAATGATGTTGATTTAATTATATCATTAAAACTTTTGTTCACACAGTAATGAAACAATTGAACAAACAGTGCCCACAGAAGTGGTATAAACGTAAAATAAAGACCAAAAAATAGCCACTATAAGAATATGGCTCTGTACCTCGGTTTAAATCTCTGATGTACAGACGTCAATTCAAACACCCAGTACCCAGGAAAAACAAGGAAATGCGTTAGCTCTTCATCATTTGGTCAAAAGCTTTTTTAGCAATCAATGCAAGAACAATTAAAAGGTTGGGAGGTGGGGATGGGAATTGTTTGAAGAGCTCGATCCAAGGGTAGAGTCCCTTGGAAATTAATTAGAGCCCAGTTGGAAGTCAAAACTAAAGAACCTATAAATGCTTCTGTGCTCCCCACCCACATCACACAAATGATGATGGAATGCATTTGTGAACCTTCCCTGATGTCCTCATCCTGAATTAATCACGCTTTCCACCCTGCACACGCGGCAATTTGCTTCAAACACCATTTGGAATGTATATTGCACTGGTTTCTTTTACACTTAGTTTAAAACTAAGTTGTATGCTCGCCTATCTCTCCTCCTGAATTATAAGCTTAGCCAGGCCAGAATCCTTATTTGAAAGCATATCCCTAATTTTGTGCATAATATCTGAAGTGTTATATACTTAGTTGATATGATTTAAAATTAATATGTGATTTATTTAACAATAAAATTCACATTTGAGAAAATTGTAGAGGTTTAATCTTGTTTGATATTCTTGTTAATAAGGCCAGCTTTTTTTTTTTAATGAAATGGGAAAATATATGAATCTACACGTGTCTGTGAGTGAGGTAATGACGGAAAGAAACCAGTAAACCAAGAGACAGAGAACTGGCTTAGTCTGTCTTAATAATTTCTGTGTTAAGATTAGTCTTTGATGTTAAAATAGTTTACTGTATTATTTCTCAGAGATATTAACTCACATGGCTTATTCATTTAAACATATGAGTGATTCAGGGCAACAAAGATAAGGATAAAGAGTTTAGGGGCTCCTGGGTGGCTCAGTTGCTTAAGCATCTGCCTTCAGCTCAGGTCAGGATCCTGAAGTCTTGGGATGGAGCCTGCATCAGTCTCTCCGCTTGGTGGGGGGGTCTGCTTCTCACTCGGCCCCTCACCCCACTCATTGTCTCTTTTTCTCTCTCAAATAAATGTGTAAAATATTAAAAAAAAAAAAAGAATAAAGAACACTATATAAATGGGCTATTCAACACAAAAATGGCAAAGACATTTTTCCAGAACCAAACAACCTGTCACACCCAGTTTCTGAGGTTTTTGTTTAGTTGGTTTTTTGTTTGTTTGTTTGTTTTGTTTTTGTTTGTCTGTTTTTCCCTTTTTGTTAGACTGGGTTCTGTTTGATTCATTTGGGGGCTAGAAAAAAATATTTCTGCTTTCAAATATACACTGATAACCATTGACCTAAAAGCTCCTTCCTCTGTAAACACTTAGACCATCAGTGATAAAGTAATTATCATTTGGAGACATTAATTTGAATAATTATCACTAATCTATGGAGCCTGACAGGCTTAATATGATTCCTTTCAATACACTAAAATGTGACAATAACTAGAATAATGATATTGTAACTAATATTTGCATCTTATGATAGGTTACAAAGCACTTTCACATGCTTAACTCAGTAATAATACCTAATATGTTCCAAGTACTTACAGTCCCCCAGGCACACAGATAATTTTTAGTAGATTTCCTCCTTTAATTTTACATCCATACCACAAGGTTGGCATTTCTATCATCATTCCAATTTAACTGATGGAAAAGATGTATCTTAGGGCATTATTTTGCCAAAAGTTACACAGGGGCTGCAGCAGGATTGAACAAGGAAGTCTAAGCCTACAGTCCGCACCTCTGAGCACTACAGCATACTACTCCTTTTTATGTTGTCAGTAAAGTTTGGCCAGGAAATGAATACTTAATGAATATTTATTATCTCTTGAACTTTGAAACATATTTTGTGAGACAGTATCTTATCTTCATGAAAAATGTAAAGCAAATAACATTATCCTCATCGTGTGTATCATAAAACTAAAGCACAGTGTTAGGATAACTCGTGGTTACAAGTAGCATAGTTGGTACTGAAATTCCCATCTTTGGACACCAGGATATTTTCACTGTGGTTTAGAATTAAACACAAAGGGTTATCAAAAGTGGGGGGAAGGAGAATGAAGTGCCTAGATAAAAAGGACACATCAAAGAGGGAAAGTATTGGGGAACTGACATCTGGAAAATCTAAGATTATCATGGAAACATTTCGATCCAAGGAGAAAGAGGTTGACTCCACCATCTCTGTGGCCGAGTTGTAGCAACAGCACCAGAAATACATCAATAAGGAAAAAAAAAAAAAAGTTTTGGTTTTGTTTTTGGGCAAAGCACAATCATAGTGAATTAAGTTAAATCCAGTGACTGAATGGCAGAAATATAAATATCAAATACTAAGAAGAAAAGAGTTGGTTGTGAGGCAGAGTCTCTCAAGTTTGTTACCAGCCTTGACCCCATTTCTTTAACATAGACTCAACTTTATAGTTTGGAATGCCTTAGAGATCAAGGAGATCCCATTGTATGCAAGGTAATTACCAGGATTCATCAATCTTCTTTAAATTATTTCAATTATTTCATATTTTTTTCTTCATTTTACCCTAATGGCTTTAATCTTGCACCATCTGCATACTATAACTATGTCCATGGAGAAATATATTTTCTTGGACTGAATGTACTTATCATTTGTGGAGTTCAAGAGCAGCATTGAAATCCACCTTTTCATACCCATTTAACATTAAATGTAACTTTCACTTTCCGAAACCAAAGGCTGAAAACTACCTGCACGAATCTTCATAGTGTATCTTCGACATCAACTAGCACTTAAAAAACATTCTGATGTGCTAAGTGTAAATGAATCAGAGAGATGCTGATTGAGTTTTCTATTCAAGTTGAACATTTTAAAGAAAAAGACAAGAAAGAAAAAAATGAGGGGATGCATGTTGTGCTTTGCTTCACACAGAGCATTTGGAAATATGCCTGACCTCTTATTTTTATTTATTTAAATTAACAGCAGCAGCATTCTTTGCCATCTGGCCCCCAGGCACAGTGAGCTAATTAAAAAAAAGGAACTTCGAAATATCATTTAAACATTTTTAAATAATTCAGCCAATGCAAGTGTTGAGAAAGCATCATTTGGATTGGCAAACCAGGAGAACTAGTCTCCAGGGGTCAGTAAATCTGGATTTAGCCAGAGCTGCATGTTGAGAAAATTTTGATGGAGACTTCCCCAGGAGTAATTGCACTTTCCCAAGGAAGGACTTAGGATGGAAAAGAAATGGGGCTTGGTCTGAAACTAAATTCAACTATTTGGAAGTCTCCCCACTCTTTTTTTCTCCCCAGCTCAGATTATAAAGTTAGTTAGTATTTCAGTTTTTTGTCTTTCTGTCTTTACTTTGTAATCCAATTTGAAATCTTACTCCACATTAGGAATACAGCCATCAAAGTATCAGCATCCTATGCTCAACTTTCCATTCTATGATAAGTCATTGAAAGGTTTTCCTTTGGTTTGAAATGTCCTGAAGACCTCATCAGAGGTGATGTTAAAAGAGCAATTTTAATAACACATCTAGTTCTCTCGGTCCACACATATTTTTTGGCAGCACTGGAATATTGCTTTCTGCCATCTGTGCAGAATAAAATTTGGATTTTTGTTCAGGGTCAGTTAGAATGTGCTTAAAACCCAATGTGTACGTAGGCTTTGATTCTTGCTCTAAACTCTTATTACACGTTGCTCGGAATTTAAAGTGTCTGCACTAAATTCTCTCCCTTCTGTGGCTGACATATTTCACTAATAAAGTTCAAAATAAATTCTTTTCCTCAGTAGTTGGTGGCTTTGTTTTTATGGCAATCTAAATCTAACAGTATTTCATCCAGTTCATTTTGAAGATATACCCTGAGAGAGGAATAATTTAAGAATTCACGAAAACAGTCACACATACCAATGTATAAACAGAGTGTGAATAAAGGACATCTACGCACCAGGGACATTTCTCAGAACTCCCACTGGAGCTTGATATTTCATTTCCATGTTGACAGATGAAGAAACTGAGGCTCAGTAAAAATGTGCAATTATTAAGAAGTGGGACCACATTATAACTTAGGATTGGGCTGTTCCAAGGTATATGTTTCACTTACTAAAGAAACATGCTCCGATAATATACATTTCCTTTGGATAGAAATGAATAAATTCCCATTTATGCTGAGACTTATGCTAGGTTCTTTAGGAAGAAAGCACTTAAAACAGAAGGTCTAATTCTTTCAGAATTTTTAGAAATAAATAACAAGGTAGCACACAAAGGAAGCAATCTCTCTATTACGGCAAGAATGCTCTTTCTCAAGCACAATGCTAATTACATACTACTTTGTTTAAATGTCTTTAATGTCTATGTCTCTCTAGGACTAGAGGATAAAGCCTAAATTATTTAGCATGGTATTAATTGAAACCCTGGTCCATTTCCCCAACTTCATCTCCAAAATGCTAATACCCTTATGTTCAGCTTCACTGGCCTATGTGTATTTTTCAGAACACAGTTTTGTGTTTTTTTTTTTCACTAGTCTAAATTTTGCCTTTTTTTTTTTAAGATTTTATTTATTTATTCATGAGAGACACACAGAGAGAAGCAGAGACAGAGACAGAGGGAGAAGCAGGCTCCCTGCGGGGAGCCTGATACAGAACTCAATTCCAGGACCCTGAGATCAGGCCCTGAGCCAAAGGCAGATGCTCAACCACTGAGCCAACCAGGTGCTCCTAAATTTTGCTGTTCTTATCTGGGATTTTTTTTTTTCTCATCATTTTAAAGGCAAGCACTTACTCATCAAGAATCATTTGAAACAGTACTTTTTTTTTTTCTTTCATGAATTCTGCTCTTTTTCATTCCCTTGAATCATATCCACGCTTCCACAATGTAGCCATGGCAGCTCTTAGTTTATATACTTTCTTCCCTGGTAGATTGAATTTGACAGCCTCAAGGCCATGATCAGGGTATGTTACAGAATAATAGGTGAATTTTCTTTAATATACAATAAAATGAGAACAGGACAGAGAAGGTAGGTGAAAGAAAGGACTAAAATAAATGGATATAGATAGTTAGATGAATAAAAAAAATTAAATAAACGTATTTTTTAAAAGATTTTATTTAGTTATTTGACAGAGAGCGTGTGAGCGAGCACAAGCAGAGGGAGTGGCAGGCAGAGGGAGAGGGAGAAGCAGGCCCCCCACTGAGCCGGGAGCCTGATGGATGCAGGACTCCATCCCAGGACCTTGGGATCATGATCCGAAATGAAGGCAGACACTCAACTGATGGAGCCACCCAGGTGCTGCAATAAAAGTATTACAGAGTATTCCAGATACCTCTTGCAGGACAGCAATAGACTCAATCATATTAAAATTTGAAGCAAATAAATTTTATTATCATAAAAATTACCTAGATAAGTTTTGTTAAGGAAGTTAATTTTAATTAAGTTTTAATAAACTGGTAGATCACTAAAATTAACACAGCTCACTTTAGCTGCTATGTACTCAGAGAGGGAAATTGCCATAGAAATTTTCTTTTAAATCCAGCAAACACAGTTTTTTCTAATGACAGAGAAAAGCATAGCTCCTGACATTGCATCTCACCTAATCCTATCTGATGGCCTCTCTCTCTCTCTCTCTCACATATATACCCTTTTAAAATAGACTTTGCTACTTATGAACACAAGATAATTAGTATTCTATAGGCTATAACCAATTTGGGTTGTATTTTTTTATTGTTTCTAGGGGTTTCCTTTTCTCTCTTTTTTTATTTAGTTATAGTAATAAGTGTAACATTCATTTACTGTCATGGCTGCTTCAGTAAATTCCCTTGATTTATCCCATGAAAACATAAAATAACTAAAACTCAAAGAAGGATATAA
Source organism: Canis aureus (assembly GCF_053574225.1). NCBI lineage: Eukaryota > Metazoa > Chordata > Mammalia > Carnivora > Canidae > Canis > Canis aureus. Next base: position 4,167,034 of record NC_135613.1, read on the forward strand.
TAAGTTCTAGGGCAATAGATCCATTGCACTGAGATAGGACTGGCTCCTTCTGGAAGTGTTAGGGTTTAGAACAAGGAATATAAGTGTAGACCCTAGGGATCTTCTTCAGGGAGTTTGTCTGAAGATTGCCAGCAGGTGAAGGCAAAGAGGAAAAAAGAAATGGTGGAAAACCATGGAAAAGGGGTGGGAAAATAGGAGAAAGAGTAGGGTAACCAGTAAGAACACAAGTATTTTCCCAGTGCCCCATCCCTGGGCCCAAAAAACTTGTCTATTCAGGGAACTCAGAGATAGGAATCATTCGCCCCTTTTCCAGTTTTTGGCACATTCTTTGTGAGAGGTTCTTTTTGGAGAATGTAAACTCAAAGAACATAATAGAGCTCTCAGAGGGACAAGAACCCGGGTGGTTGGCTGAGTAAAGAAGCATGAATACCCTAGTGTCTGACACCAAGTTCCAGGTGTCTGCCTTTACCCTGCCTCTGTGTCCAGCCTCACCCCAGGTCACATGGCAAGAATTAACCTCCTGCAGCCCCACACGTGTTCTCCTCCTCCTCCAGCTCCTGACACTTGCTTTGGTCTGAAAACCTTTGTCAGCCTGCCCAATAGATTTATGGTATGAGCCACAAAAAAAAAAAGCCTCATGTGTAGTCATAAATTTTCTAGTAATCACACTAAAGAAACAAACTAAATAGAACGTAGTTAATTTTAATGTTTGGTTTAACCTAATATATCCAAACCATTAGCATTTTGACATGTAATCTTTATAAAAAATTAATGTTTTAATAAGGCATTTTATATTCTTTTTCTTTTTTATAATAAAATTTAGAAATATTTGTATATATTCTACTTACAGCACACCTGAATTCACACTCTCCCCTTTTATTTCCTGTGCTGAACTTGAGTTCAATTCAAATGCTTACTATCTTCAATCCCCTCCTTCTACCTTTGTCCGGGTATCTGTTTTAATCTATTACAGTGGCTTAAGCTTTTTTTTTTTTTTTTTAAGTTTCCCTTCTCTAGACATCAGATTTTACCTCTATAGGATATGTTCCGTGGTATATTCCACCATTATAGCATTTTTATGATGATGAGCAATAACGGGGTGCTGTTAGTTTAGCCCTGCATTCTGTGCTAGACCGAAGGCTCCAGGACGGCCCATTTCATATGCATCTTATATCTCCTGTGCTTATGTCCTGTGCAGCAACAGGAGGCATTCATTTAGAGCCTACTGAATAACTAAGGGCACCTGGGGCGGCTCAGCGGTTGAGCATCTGCCTTCGGCTCAGGTCATGACACCGCAGTCCTGGGATCCAGTCCCACTTCAGGCCCCTTGCAGGGAGCCTGCTTCTCCCTCTGCCTGTGTCTCTGCCTCTCTCTCTGTGTCTCTCACAAATAAATAAAATCTTTTTAAAAACACAAAAAGCCTACTGAATAACCATTATTTAGTGCCTCTGGGCCTTTATTTCCTCATCTGTATAATGGGGATAAAAATAATAACACCTACCTACAGAGTTACTGTGAAGATTAAATGAGTTAATGTAGCGATGTGTATGTGTTTGTATTTAGAACAAAGGCTGACACGTCACAAGTTCTATACGGAGTCTCGCTCTTGGGGACAGTTGTAGCAGTACTACTACATCTAATTTTGTGAGGATTAAAGCAGACAATATATCGAGGAGGATGTCTGGCATATGTTTAGAGTTACTTTGAAAATGTTTGTTGTGGTTAGTCTGTTATTTCATATATATATATATATAATATATTCTACTAGTTAAACCTCTTAGTACTAATTTAGAGTCCTTAGACTCAAAATACTCTTAAGAGGTATAGAAAAATATGGAGTATCCCTCATTTATATCAGTCTGCACATCTAATTGCTAGAAAACTTGCAGAAAGGGGGCTCTAGTTAAGGCCTACATGAAACTGTTCAGTGTGTGTGTGGCTAGGTGGTAAGATCACTAACCTTTCAACTAGAACTTTTAGATTCTAAAATTTCCCCTTCGCATAGTCTGTTATATGATTTATTAAGGTATTTAAGTTTCTATACTTTTATTTGTCCAATGAGAGGTAGGATTGGTGATTCATTATTGCCTAAATTTGAGCCGCTCACGAAAACATGTCCCCATGACTGGTTCTTGCTTTACGTCCCTCTGCAGAGACATACACTGCTAATCAGATTATTTTACTTCCCTTTCCTTATTATCGCCCTTCTTCATTCCACCCGAAGTAAAGATGTAGCAAAGTCGAGCTACATCTTTAAGTCGAAGCAAAGTCGAGCGTCCCAAAGGCTGAAATGGACTAGGAAATACTGGGCTACACTGTACAAGGACTCGCTAGCTTGAAAATAATAAGAATGCATAATGAATATTCAGTCCTCCTGACACAAAAATAGAAGTCTAAAAGGATAAAGTAGCTGTATAGATAACACAATGTCTCAAACAAGGATTCATTTTTTTAAAGTACATAATAAACCTCAAGGGAGTGCTATATACAATTGAGCGTTAAAAAACTCAGCTGCAATAATAATCTTTGTCCTGGGCAGGGATCTGATATGTTCACTGATTTCTACAATCAAGCAATGGCTACATAGTGAAAGTAGGCTGCTTTTCCTTATAGAGACCCAACACAGTCAGAATGGCTAATACAGATGTGAAGGGCTTATGGTTCACAGGTAGGTACAGAAGTGCCACCAAATTGCAGCTCAGATTATCGTCCAGAGAGAAGTTAATGGTTTTTAATCAAGACAGTCAAGATTGGGCAGCCCGGGTGGCTCAGCGGTTCAGCGCCTGCCTTCAGCCCAGGGCCTGATCCTGGAGACCCGGGATCGAGTCCCACGTGGGGCTCCCTGCATGGAGCCTGCTTCTCCCTCTGCCTGTGTCTCTGTCTCTCTCTCTCTGTGTGTCTCTCATGAATGAATAAATAAAATCTTAAAAAAAAAAAGTCAAGATAATATGGGATTTCAGAGCAAGAGAGGCAAGAAATTGGAAACTGGTTAGAGGACAAGAAAGAAAGAAGAATAGATGGAGAATAGTAATTGTGCATATTTGATGCTTAACACTCAACGATGCCTCTGTGTGTAGCTACGAGCCCAACACATTAAAAGAGACTAGGAAAAAAAATAAAAAATAAAAAAAAAAATAAAAGAGACTAGGAATTCTCATTGTGCAATGTACAGGGAAGAGGGTTGGAATTCAGCTGATGTGAGTTAGCTTGACTGTTGAAACCACTTTTTAACAGTTGTGTGACCTTTGTCTAAGAACTTAAGTTTGATAATGTCCACATTCTTACTTATAAACTAAGGGGTAAACGTCTATGGTAAAGATTTATTTTTGGTTTTCTTTTTTTTTTTTTTTTTTGGATTAAGTGGCACAGAACAGATACAAATAAGTTGTTTCTCTTCTTTGTCCCCTTCTCTCATCTGAATGGCATCAGTACAATTCTGAATTTAGCTCGATCAAGCCTTCTGCAAATTATACACTGCACACTTAGGAATACAAACCAAGTTTAAGAGAAAAGTGTGACAAATTGCATCCTGTGTGTGACAAAATTGCAATCCTGTGTGTGTGTGTGTTCCTGTGTGTTGTAAAAGTTGAAGGTGCTGTAAAAATTCTCAATTCCTAGATATTTAGATACTTTTAGGATCTTTTGATTCATAGGAATAAAACATTGGTTTGTGTACACGAAAAACTATCTGAAGGTAAAAGAGTAAACAAATATACTCATTGGGAAATAGTAAAATTAGTACTGAGTATATCTTCACCACTTTTATATACAGTATATTGTTTTTATACATATGTACATTAATCAGGTGATGTAGGAAATTACTGGCCCTATTCCACAGATGGAGAAATGAGACTCAAGGTCATAGATTAAGTTGCAGACTCCCTAAATCCCATATATCCTACAATATTGATGCCACCAATTGCAACAATACTTTTTTTTTTTTTGTATAAGAAGGTAACTTTTTAATTTCCCTGACATTATGAGAAAGGAAGAATCGGAGAGGGATATGGTTGATATTAAAGTTGCCTTAAAAAAGTAAGTACTCTTTTCAGGGAATGTTTCTTCTCTATTTTGTAAAGCTCATGCATATTTACAAAGTACCATGGAGAAGGGAGTAAGATAACAGTTACTACTTAGGAAACATCACCCAAGGTCTACTTGGATATCTTTTTAGTCTACTGGTTGTGGATCTCAAAGCAATGTACCAGCTCTGATAGGATACCCAGGACCGTACGGTGATATACGCCTTAAGAGTAGTCATTGCCAAGTCAGTGAGTCTTGAACAATTAAAGTTGAGCATTGCTAGCATACCTATTAGATGGAGCAAATCCAGGATGTGATGCACAGTGAACAGACTTTAGTTATCTATAAACAATAAAATAACTTTTCATTCCATTTTAGATACATCTGTTCAGCTTAGGCACTGTTCTTTATAACAAATATTTAAAATAAAATGTGGTATGCCATGGGGGGGGCATGGAAAGGAAAACCTATGTTTTAATCTCAGCTGATTAATTCTCTCTAGAAAGCTATCGGTGGTCTCTGAACTGACATTTACTTGAGATCATAATATCTAACCTGACTAAATCATAGGATAGATGGGAATTATCACAGAAAAAAAATACCCATATTTTATAAGTAACAGTAAGATTATAAGGAGGTGTTATTCTTAATCCAAATTTAAAGGGTACTGTTGTTTCAACCACCCAACAGATTATTTCTTAAAATGCACTGCCCATTGATTTAGCATGTGTGTATTGAACACCTGCTACAGTTTAGAAGCTACAGTAGACACTTGGAATTTATTTTAACAACAACAACAACACTGTATTCAGCAAACAACTGTGAGTATACTTGAACCAAAAAAAAAAAAAAGTGCACTATTCTATGAAACATTTTTCAGGGTATCTTTTGTCATGTGTTTATTGTGAAGAAAGAAAGGGGTAGAGAAGGAGGCAACAGGCCTTTGGGGAAAATGGAAAAGTTTTAACACAGTCATGATGAATGAGAAAACAGTAAGAAGATAAAGCAAGACTGTTAGATTGTTGAGGGCCACTTTGGTTTTGGTGACAGTTAATGGACAGTTAAGTCAATTCAATGCTGAGATTTTGACACCTACAGATCCAGTCAGTACAATTTTAGTAAATCAGATTCAAATACATTACATAGAATGTCTGACCCTATGGAGATTTTTGACTTTAGGAATTTAAGATGGTTAAAAAAAAAAAAAAAAGGAATTTAAGATGGTGATTAGAACAATAATGAACTAAAGTTGTGCTATGTACCAATGACTTATGTGTCAATTGCTTTAAAAGTTTTTTCCCCCTCGTTATTACTTATAGCAATTCTATGTTATAGTATTGTCACTCAAAGTCTATATTTGATAGAGGCAAGACTCAGGAGAAATAGGCAACTTGCCCAAGATCACAAGGGATAAGAGCCAGAAATAGCACCATATGGGCCCATATTGTAAGTGGGTGCTGCTTTCTCACCACACCCTATCTCTGTAATGGACATGCTCTACATTATTCTCCAGAGTGAAATCCTGACGTACACTTTGCCCAAAAGGTTGAAAGAACACCTATCCCCTAAAATATCCCGTATGAACCATGCCTTTATCTCTTTAAGGTTTGTGCATATACGTGCCTGACACCTGAAGTTCTGTTCCATAAAGCATGAGGAAAGTGACCTTAGCATGACAGGTTCTAAAGATAAGCATTTCCCATCAGGGCCTCTGCACTGAATGGCCCTGAGAATACCCTGTAGGGCACCAGATTTTGAGCATGAACACATTTTGATAGACCTGCCAGAATGAATTAGCTGCGAAACACTTCCTCTGGATTGACCTACTGACCTGATTAGTGGTTTGGCTCAACATCACCCATCTGGAAGCCGAGGAGTATCTGCCAAAGCCAATGGGCAGAGTTTTGGCAGGGTTGAAACTGAGCTGTTGTCTCTAATGGTGCCTTGCTAACAGGCTCATTTACTTCCTATGACCACTTCCTGAATGTCACAAAAATGCCATGCTTGGTGGGGTAGAAAACACGTAAGATTTAGAACCGAACAGACTAGGGCTTGAGAGGATTTGAACACTTCATAGATTGTCAATTACTGCACCACCTTGAGGTGCAGTTTTTTAGATCTATAAAATGGGGACAATGATTTTCTTTCATGGAGCTTTTTGAGGCTTAAAGACAGTCCTCTGGGATCCTGGGTGGTGCAGCGGTTTGGCGCCTGCCTTTGGCCCAGGGCGTGATCCTGGAGACCCGGGATCGAATCCCACGTTGGGCTCCCGGTGCATGGAGCCTGCTTCTCCCTCTGCCTGTGTCTCTGCCTCTCTCTCTCTCTGTGTGGCTATCATAAATAAATAAATAAATAAATAAATAAATAAATAAATAAATAATAATAAAAAAAAAAGACAGTCCTCTGTGGTACAAGAATCACTTAATGATCCTTATTGTTACAAGGCGTTATGTCAAGTACTTTTTAAAGATTATCCTATTTCACCTGGAAAATGCCACCTTCCTTAAGCATTGTCATTATTCCAAATTTAGGAATGAAGAAATAAAGGTTAAATAGGTAAACATATTTGCCTTATATGGAAACTTAAGAAAAAAAAAAGGAGTAGACTTTGATGTTAGTAGATAGATCAGAGAATTTCTGTAATTTGCCACCGGGTCCAACTGCCTCCTGGTATCATTGTTTTATTTACTATCGCTTGGTTTGGGGGGACTGGCTAGAGATCATACACCAAAGCATCAAATGACAGGAGTAAAAACTTCAGAAAGGTTTACTAGATATAGTTTACATCATTTAGCGCTCAACACCCTGGCAAGAATGACAGAAAAACACATTAACTGTTCTGTTGTAGTCCTTGTCTGCCCTCAGTTATTCTGGGCTTCCTGTAGGAAGTATACTAGTGAAATCACTGGAGCTGAAAGTAATTTACCATTCACTAAGCTAAATGTTTTGCAGAAGAGGTCTCTATTGATGTTCATTATCCTTAAAGTGTGTCCCTTTGGTGGTAGATGAATTATACACGGGAAGCTGCGCTTAAAGTATAAAAATTGCCTGAAACTACATTTTTCAAAGGGAAATGCAGACCTATCTAGTTGTGTGTGTGTGTGTTTATTGGGTATGGTCTATTTGCCTAATAAGGGAATCCACCTGCTAAGGCCCGTCCTCTTTAAGATGTACTGTAATAATGATTCTGCTTAGGATGATTTGAATCAAGAACACGGACAAAATGAATGGACTGTTGCAGTTCATGCAACATTATTTCCAGAGGCATCAAAGAAGCACCAGAGGCAGTGAGTTCCTAGAAGTGTTCTCTGTTAACTCACTCTAAAGAGAGCTCAAAAAAAAAAAAAAAGAGATCTCAAATGTAAACTCTTTTGATAATGTATCAAGATCCTGACTAAACCCACTTCTAATTTTAAGTAAATACTGTCAGTAGATGACAAGTACATGCTCCCATTTATGAAAGAAAAACATCAGAGTTGTGGTAGACAAATAAGTACCGCCCTATTCAGAAAGGTACTCAACTCACCACTAACTTGATATATATCCTTGAACAAACCACTTAACCTCAGGATACTGGGAATTAGGCATTTGTTAAATGAGGGGGTTTAATCACATGGTCAAAGAAAGAAAACTATAAAGGAAAAATAATTTTAAAGATTTGAAGCTCAGATCTCAGTGCTACTGCTTCCTACATGTATCCTCTTCTATAAATAACTTCTGTAATTAGTGCGATATGAAGAAATTCATATTACGTATGCCATGACTTGACCAAACATAAGTCCTCCATAAATGCCATTTTGCTTTCCTTCAATATCTTGCCCCCCGCAGTTTCACAATTTTATAACTCTAAATGTGGGAGACACAGACCTTGATTTTCACGGGTAAATTCCTTGTGTTTCACTTTCAAAATAAGTATGATGAGATAATTTGATCTAGATTATGAAAGAGGTTTTAACCCCTCTCATACATCGGTAATGGCCTTCTGGAACATTCTGTTGAAAATACTGAAGGCTAAAGGAGACTCCATAGAAAAAAGTGCTGTTATTAATGAGCCTGCCAAGTTATAGACATGCTATATATTTCCATCCTGCGATAGATGATTTGTCCTATTTTATCTATACTTTAAAGTGCAGGGCTATGGAATCTGTTGAAGCTTGCCACTGGAAACCAAGTTTAAAAGAAAAATGATGTGTTCCTTTAGTCACGGAAGAATGACAATATGATGTCATAAACAAATATAAAACAAGACACGTATGATATGCTGGAGCCTGTACTAGGGTTTATGAGAGATATAAATTTGAGGAAAACAACCTGTCTTCAAAGAGCAAACTACTATGTACTGTGGATTCATTAGTGGGCCTATGTGCTTTTAGAGGAGTCTCAGCATTTAAGCATCAGTAATGCTCATGTGCACCCTCATGCTTCAGAACAGACATCTGGAGCACACTAGAAAAATGTCTCTACTAATCAATCATATGATTAACGATAATATTTAGATTTCATAATAATTTCATGTGCCTAACACTGGGATAAACTCAATAGCTCATTTAACCTCACTATAAATTATTAGGGAATACTGTGACTTCCATTGAACGTATTTGTAAACTAAAGCTAAGGAAGTTCAAGGCATGCGTCAAAAGTCACACAGTGCGTAGTGGAGTGACGATGTGAAGCACGGTCTGTTTCCTTACCGGTCGGCTGCTTTTACACACGATATAAAATTTCCTCTTACAAAGATGTCATGGACTGATCCATGATGGAAGGAAGTAAGTCTGCATCATAGTACCCAATTGATAGCTGAAAGAGCAGTTTTGCCTCTGATTACTTTTCCTTTCTTTCTTTCTTTGAACCTCAGGATAAAAACAAAACATATCTTTAACATCACTTTAATATTTACCAAGATCTCTGTGTTAGGTATATAAATAAAACCTGGAGAGAAATCCAGAGAGATCTAGCCAAGTCTCTTAATTTTAGAATTGGGAAATAAACAAACAGACCCAGAATGAAAATAAAACTTCCAGAAGTGCTCAGAAGCTAATCAATGGGCTCTTTTCTTGAACTCCTTCGATTTTCCCCACACTTAAGCAGTGAGTGTGCTGATGATTTCATTCACAACCTGAGTGACACATGAAAGTGCTGAGAATGTCTCAAACTGGAAGAACTGTGGTTTATCTACATTCCATTCTCCAGACGTGGCATATTAGGGAGAAAAAGAGCTCAAAGGCAAAGCAAAGGGCAAGGTATATAGGTTAAATTAATCCGAGTTCTGCCCTGAAGGATTTCTGTGAAGGAATTTAACAAAACAAATCAACAATACAATTAAAACAGCAACAACCAGATTACTCAACGCAAATAGGCTCGGGTGGAATGTGCTGAGAAGAAAAGCAAGAACGGAAGAGTAAATGGCTGTTAATATCCATGACTACAGAAGCTGAGAACATTCACATTTGCAGATTAGATAATTCAGTGGAGGATGTTGGGATAGTGGCATTACCATCAGGACAAAGACAGTACATTTAAGACCTTATCTGGCCCCCAGACAAATAACCAACTCAAAGACTCAGCATTAATTTATCTAATAAATGAAATTGTGAGCTCCTAACTCTAACTTGTTCTGGGCACTGTGCTTGGGGCTTTTTATATGATGGATAGTCCAAACCATTCAGATTTGACTAATCCTGTTTCTATGCCTATAACACTAGACTTGGTCTTAAATACAAAGGAGACGTCCAGCTTCTAGAATCAGGACAGATTATCAAGATGGTTTACTTCAGAGTGAGTCCTCAGAGAATTAAAATCCTGTTCCTTCTATCGTCCTATTCTATCCCAAATTTGAGGCTTCATTGGGGGTTCTAGGGCCCCAGCAGGAGGGAGAGGGGAAAATCAAGGGTAAAGTGTCATAAGATTCCTGACAATGCAGTGGTGCATTTGTTTCTGTTTTACAAAATAGTCATTCCCGGTTGTTGCCATCATAAATCGAACTTAATGCAAGGTTTCTGGGCTCTAAGGTTTAATTAGAATCTGTTTCTGTAATAGTGTATGAAATGAACTTTATGCTCATGTAAGATCTCAAATAATGAGTAATCATCCAAGAAATTGAATTTTCCACGTTAAAATAAAAATAGCCATTTCTACTATGACATAGATCTTGGATCTGGATTAAATTCAGAGATAATTTTCTTCAACTCTATCATTTCACAGTGAAACATCTAGAAAAGAGTAGAGAAGGTAGAGGGCTTAAGGTCATACAATTACTTGGGGGAAGCGAGGATCTTATTCTCCTGGTTTTCTAAATGAACTTTTCCATTGGACACCATTAAATATATCAAGACCATCACTATTTTCCCGTCATCAAGATCAAAACGAAACATTCTTTAATCCTCCATCTCCCTCTATCCCTGCAGCTCTTCACTTAATTAATTACTCAGAAGCAAAATTATCAGTGTCTCTCTGAAGAGGATTTCATTCCCTCTTTTGTGCTGACAATATTCATGATATCAAAACAACACTAGCTACCACTTCGCTTCCCCTTCAGTCTGGTGAAAGCATTTTTATCACTAGGGATAAAGTGTCTTTCTAAAGAAAAATGGGGCAGTTCCCCGAGAATATGGGAAAATCAATCTTAGGCAGAAAAAGAACAATATTTGGAACTATAACATATTTGCAAAATCAATTTTCCTGACACTCAACTCTAATCATATAATTTGCCTACTCTACAACTTCCAACATCTTCTAATTGCCCAAGAAATTAAGTCATAATTTATCATTCTGCTATTCAAGGACTTCCAACATTGACTGATCTCTCTTTTGAGCTATTTCCCTCATTCTGCCTTGTAGCACTAAAATCTATAATGTGACTTGACTAAGTGGTATTCAAGTTTGTTAGTCATAATTTCCACATTTACACTTGGAACACTGTAAATAATCAATACGCGCGCAGTAAAATAAATAGGAGGATGGAGCTGGTGATTCTATCACATTTTATGTCCCACTGTAAATTAACACAGAAACACTGTAGTTTGTTAGATTGTTCATCAGTTTGTCTAGGGATGGATTACCTCTATGTGAACAATTAGTGGTCCTCGGTTTGCAGAACTGAGGGCCAACATCTGGATCACAGGTCGCACCATTAATGTGCAGACGCTCATCAGTCATAGCCTGAGGCTGTCCTCGGATTCTCCGTGGCAGCTTTGCCTTCAGTAGGTGCACAGGGGATTATAAATATCTGCAGTGGTCAGGGAAATGTACTTTGCCTCTGGAAGACTATGGTTACAGTTCCAATTTTGACACCCAGAAGATATAGAATGTTTGAAATGTAACCTCTTTAGACAAATTCTTCACAGCTGAAGAGTAAAAGTTAGAAACAACTGTCTCTGTTTTCTTTGATTTACTAACCCTATTACAAAAACTACAATTTTAAAATGATATCCAAATTCAGAAATTGTTTCTAAGTGGAAAGTGTTACTGGAGAAGGGCACTTGAAAAATGTCACATTTAGCTTTCTCTTAACATGGTAACGTGTCCATGTAGAAATACGTAACTTGGAATTGGCATCTTTCTTGAGTCAGACCAACTTGGTTTAAATAGAAAAATAACATAACTTCTTTGTGAAAAATTGTAAAGAAGAAGTTAAAAATGTAGATAACAATGATCAACGTCTAGTAGACACAACAGCTTCCCCTGGCCTGCCTTTTGCTCTCTCAGTGTCTTTTCCCTTTCTCTAGGGATGGATATACTTTATGTATATAAATATGAAGTAAAATTTGCTACAAGATGAAAAAAAAAAGTATTTCCCTGACATAAGTGTAAAGAATTTATGTGAAGTAGATATAAAAGATGGCAGAAATGAAGGATGCTTGGTGAATATAATCCTTTTCAATTCATGTTGACTCAGACATTTATCATTTTAAAAATTCCAGAAAAAGTGCTATTTAAATATGAACATCTCTTACAGGTTTTCTAGTTATAAGGACTGTACTGAACAAGATTTTAAAGGAGCACAACTGATAATTCCATTTCCTTTCGGATTTGTACTATATGAATACCTACCAATCCTTAAAACTGTCACATTTGGTAGCCAAATAAAAATATCTGTTTTTTTTGTTTTGTTTTGTTTTTGTTTTTTCTGAGCAGAATATACAAATGAAAAACATTTCTTTTAGAGGAAATTTAGCATGGGATGCAAAGTGAAGAAAGTGGGTGATATTGGAACTTTCTAAAAACAAATAATTTACCTCTGAACAGCTACAAATTGATAGCCAATAATTCATGCAGAATGAAGCAAGCCTGAGCAAATCAATGCTGCTGAGGGGCACCTGGCTGGCTCTGTTGGTAGAGCATGTGACCCTTGATCTCGGGATTGCGAGTTGGAGCCCCACACTGAGGGCAGAGGTTACTTAACAAAACACTCCTTAAGATAGCTGCCAACCTATTTTACCGTTTATAATACTGAGAAGACATTGTCGTATATTCCAAGGTGGGCTTTGCTGTCAGAAAACCCTGGATTTCAATCTCTGCTACCCATGATTTCTTGAAAAACGCCTTTACTTTTCTGAGTTTCAATTTCCTCATCTAGAAAATGGTAAAATAATTCCACAAATAATTATTAAGAGGATGAAATAAGATAACATAGATAAAGCAACAGATACATTATGAATGCTTTTGACTTGAAATAGGTGGTTCTCGTATACACACAAACCAAGGATGATGCCTGAGGTCTGCTTTAACTCAGGATTGTGCGATGCCAATAGAGTGACTGAGGGTATGTTTTGCCTAAATCTATAAACCATGTTGCCATGTTAATGTAACCTCACAGACCATAACATATTAAAATAATCCATTTATTCACATATTGTACACATATATGTACACATTCTCTCTATATATATCTCTCCGTGTATACACACACACATACATACATATATACAACACACAGTTGCTGGTCATGGTGTAAGTAATTCATGTTCAATTTTACTCTATTATCACTCTAAATTATGCAGGTATACATGCATTAATGAATTTATTCTTATACTATTTGTATGTGTGCATGTATACAACATGCGTGTTCATTACACATATATTGCTTATTTTCCATCAGCAAAATGATAAATATCATTAAATGCAGTAATAAGTACAGATTAAATGATACTTTTTTATTAATTAGATAACCATCTAATTTTAATTATTCTTTACTGGCAAGCTTATCTTCAAGGAAACAAACTTAGAAAGGTAACAGGTAAATCTTTTAATAGTAGGCTCCTTGTTGGCACTGTTCTGGGTTATCATAATAGTTGATTTTTCTGGCTTGTAAATGAATCATTAAAATTATTAATACAGTTTTATACAACATATCCGTGAAAATAAAGGATAATCTTCACAATAGTTCTGTTGAGGAAAAATAAAAACACAGTTGAAATATAAAATTCAACTACAGAAACATATTTTAATATTAAACAAAATGATAAGTTTAACAAAAACTAGATCAAGGACATTAAGTTGTAGGTATCACTCAATTTTATTGATTTTTTTTTTATTGTTTTGGGGGTGGGGAGGGAGGGATAGAGGGAGAGGGTGAGAATTTTTTTTTTTTTTAAGATTTATTTATTTATTTATTTATTTATTTATTTATTCATGAGAGACACAGAGAGAGGCAGAGGCACAGGCAGAGGGAGAAGCAGGCTCCATGCAGGGAGCCCGACATGGGACTTGATCCCAGAACTCTGGGGTCACGCCCTGAGCCAAAGGCAGACACTCAGCCACTGAGCCCCCCAGGTACCCCAGAGGGAGAGAATCTTAAGCAGGTTCCACACCCACTGTGGAGCTATACACAGAGGTCAACCCCACAATCTTGAGATCAATACCTGAGCTGAAATCAAGAGTTGGACACTTAACTAACTGAGCTACCTAGGCAACTCTATAAATTACATTCTTTAATAAACTTAATTTAGAGCAGTTTTAGATTTGGGGAAAAACTGAGAATTGTTTAGGGATTTCCCATGTGACTCACAACCAGTTTCCCCTAGAATTAATATTTTGCATAGCACATTTGTTAGAATTAATGAACTAATACCGATGCACTGTCACTAATTAAAGTTTGGGCATTATTCAGATCTTTGGTCTTTACCTAATGTCTTTTTTCTGTCTCAGGATCCCATTCAGATCACCACAATACATCATTATATGACATTTAGTAGGCATGTACGCTTACGTTCCCCTTAGCTATGGCAGTTTTACAGACTTCTTGTTTTTGATAACCTTGATAGTTTTGAGGAGTAATGGTCAGAAATTTTGTAAATTTTACCTCAAATGGGATTTGTCTGACATTTTTCTCAAGGTTATAGTGGGATTATGTGCTTTTGTGGGGAAGACCAAAGAGATAACGTGCCATTTTCTTCACATCGTATCAAGGGAACATACTACCAACAAGACTTAGCACTATTGATGTTAACCTTCACACCTGGTTGAAGTAGTGTTTGTCAAGTTTCTTCACTGTGAATTTACTCTTTTTTGATGCTTTCATACTGTAATCTTTGGAAGAAAGTCAATATGTACAACCCACACATAAGGGATGAGGATTTATATTCCATCTCCTTGATGGCAAAGTACCTGTAGAAATTACCTGGACTTATGATTGAAAAATCTATTCTTCCCTATTTGTTTGCTTATTCAATCATTTATTCACATCAGTATGGATTCATGGATATTTTCTTTGTACTTTGGATTTAAAATCAAATAAATTTCATTTATGTTGTTGATCAAATTTTTCCAGTCTTGATCATTGGGAACATTTTCAATTGGTTTTTGTCTCCCTTTGACATAGCACCGTTATTGTGTTTGTCTGTTTTTAGAATATTTTCTGTACTATAAGATATTCAAAGTTTACTTTTATATATAATCCACTCCAATGCTAGAATCAGCTAAATCCCCAACAAGGTCAGTTTTGTTTTTTTGTTTGTTTTTTGTATTTTTTGTTCTAATTGTAAGAATGGTATTAAAAAACAAGATTTGAGTATAGTGCATGCTTGTGGTTACTGAGGTTCTGATGCTCCTAGACCCTAAGCAGAAATAGCTAGGAAATAGACACGTGTATATTAACCCATGTATACACGTACATCTATACATATTTCCATGTGTAACTCTCTCCATAGGTATTAAGCTAAACATAAGTTCAATACTGATGACTCTAGTTATCATGCATTCCCACACAGATCATCTCCTCACTTTGCTTATCTATAAATTCCCACTGCAGCAGCTAGAAATGTGGCTTTCGCCATCTGCCATCTATTTGATTGTGTATTTCTAGTACACATGTAGAGCAAAGCCAGAGTTACTGACCTGTGGCCCTGCAGGGAAGAACTTGGGCAACTAAACCACAGTGTCTGTGTAGAGCTTCTTTTACTCTAGTTTTAGACTCCACTCATTTCCAAAATTACTTAGGGCAACCACATTTTCTCTCACTCCATTCAATGAAACTATTACACATATAATAGTTAGATTGTTGTGTTCCATTTTTCATTATGCCATGGGATGCAAACACCCCACCTTTGTGTGTGTGTGTGTGTGTGTGTAATTTTCATACACTGACTCAATTTTTGTTTTATAAAGTCCTATGGCTTTTGACAAATGCGTATCATGTACTCACCATTACAATGTCACACAGTATAGTTGCATCACCCTAAAAAAATCCCCTATGCTTCACCTACTTAGCCCTCTTTACCTCTCTCTTCTCTGGCAACCTTTGACCTTTTGTCATCTCTGTAATTTTGCTTCATTCAGAATGTCATAGATTTGGAATCATATAGCATATAACCTTTGAAAACTCACTTATTTTTCTTTAACATAAGCTTATGAGCTTCATCTGTGTTTTTCCACGGACTGATAGTACATTTTTTTAATTGTTAAATAATATTCCATTGTACGGATATACCACAATTAACAATTCAATGACCGAAAGCCATCTTGGTTGCTCCCAGTTTTGGTGATTATGAGTATAGTTGCTATAAACATCCCTTGCTGATTTTTGTGTGGACATAGTTTTCAAATAAGTTGGATATAATACCTAGGAACACAAATGCTGGCCTAAATGTTAAGATGGTTTTGAGCTTTGTAAAAACTACCAAACTGGCCTCCAAAGTGAATACACTAGTTAGGTTTACCTATAGCAATGGGTGACAGTTCTTGTCTTGCATATGTAACAGCAAAGGGTTTTATCTGTTTTGTATTATTATTATTATTTTACATTTTAGCCCGTTTAAAGATTTATTTTAGGGAGAGACAGTACACATGAGCAAGCACATGAGCAGAGTGAAGGGAAGAGGGAAGAGAGGGAAAGGGGAAACATCTCAAACAGATTCCCTGCAGAATATGGAGCCCAACATGGGGCTGGATCTCAGGACCCTAAGCCACTCTGATGCTGCTATATTTTAGCCATTCTGATATGTGGGCAGTGGTATTTAATTGTTCTCTCAGTTTGAAGTCCTGTGACACCAAATGATGCTCCACAGATTTTCATACGTATTTCCCATTTGTACATTTTCTTGGTAAATATGTTTGTTTAGAACTTTTGCTTAATTAACCTTTTGCTTCATTAACCTTTAATTAATTTAAGATTTTATTTATTTATTCATGAGAGACACAGAGAGAGGCAGAGATATAGGCAGAGGGAGAAGCAGGCTCCATGCAGGGAGTCTGATGTGGGACTCGAACCCAGGATCCCAGACCATGCCCTGAGCCACTCCAGAGTCCCTTTCATTTTCTTTAGGTGAATTTTAAACATTCTTTGAATGTTTGAGATTTTCTAAAAAATCACTTTATCAGTTTTATAAATGTTAAACTTCCAATTTATGACTCATTTTCTTTTATTTTTTTTTTACATTCCTTGACAACACTTTCACAGAGCAGAAGTCTCTAATTTTAATCAAGCATAACTTTTTTTTTTCATAAATCATGCTTTTGGTGGTTTATCTGAAAACTCATGAGTATACCCAAGGCCATCTAGATTTTCTTATGAATACCTCTAGAAGTTTTATAGTTATGTGCTTTACACTTCAGTCTAGAACCCAATTGAGATGTTTTGCAAATAGCGTAATGTCTGTGTTTACATTCATTCATTTACATATATAAAACCGATGGTTACAGCACCAATTATTTTAAAAATACTATTTCTCCATTGAATCCCCTCTGTTCATTTGCCAAGATCAAACAACTATGTTTTTGTGGCTCTACTTTCTGGGGTTTACACACCATTCCACTGATCTATGTGTTTACACGCTCTTGATTATTGTACATTTCATAGCAAGTCTTGAAGTCAGGGTAACGCAAATTTTTCAATTTTTTTCTTTCTAACCATTATGTTGCCTACTCAAGATCTTTTGTCTTCCAATTTAAATTCTAGGATGTGTTTTTGTTGTTTTTTAATACGCACAAAACAATTCTGGGGGAGTTTGCTTGGGATTGCATTGAGTCTATAGATGATGTTCAAAAAAACAAACATCTTAACAATATTGAATCTTCAAATCCATGAACATGAATATCTCTCCATTCATTTAGATCTTTTACTTCTTTTCTAAAAGTTTTATAGCTTTCCACAAATAGATCTTGCACATATTTTGATTTACACAGCATCATTTCTTTTTTTAATAATTTTGTAAGGTAAGGGTTATCTTTAAGCTAAGGTAAAAATAAGAAAAAATATTTTCACTATTCCTTCTGTTATTATCCCTTTCTTTACATAGATTCGAGTTTATGATCTATAGGATTTTCCTCCTCCTTGAAGAGCTTCTCTTAACATTTCTTGTAGGTCATATCTGCTGGTGATGAATTTCCTCAGTTCTTATTTGTCTGAAAAAATATTTCCCTTAATTTCTCTTCTACTTTTTATTTATTAGAGAGAGAAAGAGAGAGAAGGAGAGGAAAGGGGAGATTATTTTTTAGTTTTCATCCCTTGGCTTCCATTAACCATCCATTCTTGCATGCTGTCTACTTTTGCATTAGGGCCCTTAATATATTAATCATAGTTATTTAAAATTCCCTATCTGATAATTTCAACATCTGGGCCATTTCTGCATTTGGATCTGATGTTTACTTTGTCTATTCAGGCTGGGTTTGTTTTTTTTTTTTCCTTGCTTTTCAGCATGCCTTGTAATTGTGTTGTTACTGTTAAAAGATGGGCATCTTTTATCAGGTAATGGTAACAAATTTAAGTAGTTCCTTAGGGTAAGGATTTATTTTATTCTAACTAGTATTGGGCTATTTATTTATTTTTATTTATTTTTTATCTAAAAAAAATCTTAATGGGCTATGGGTGTTATTCTGTATGTTAGTAAATTGAACACCAATAAAAAATAAATTAAAAAAAATAAAAAAAATAAAAAATACTTGTTGTAGCTATAGATTCAGAGGCTTCAAATCCCTGTAGTGTCTTTGTTTCCTGCCTTAATTTTGATCTTCACCAAGTGACTCTTCTCAGAAAGAGCTTGTGTCTTGCTGCCCTTTCCATTATAATCTTATTACACTAGAACTCTGTTAGCGAAGGAGTTTGGTGGGGAGGAGGTGAATCATTCTATAATATTATTAAATCCTAATCTTTTAGTAGTCCTCTGACCCTGCATTGTGACATTAACAGATGTTTCTTAGCTTTTTGCTTGCCTGTTGGTGACACAGAAAGGCTAGAGCAGGCTGGAGTTGGGTATCTTCCCTTCCCCCACGTTGGATAAAGCTCTAATAAAGACTTTGCCTAGAGAGTAAGCCTTTGTTGTGAGGAATGTTCTGGGAGTATTTCAGGAGGATTATTCTTCCCATTTGCCTATAGGAGTCAAGAAGGAAATCTTTCTCAGATCTTCACCTTAGGAAACAATAGATTTCTTGCAGGTAAAACCCCTAAAGGATGGGCATCACTCTGAGACTGCTCCAACACCAAAGGATCTCATCCTTATGCCATTCCAAACTCAATCTCCAGCAATTTATCAGAATTATCATGTAAGTCCTACCAGTTTATTACTCCAGCAACTTCTGTTCCAGGTAAGTAGATCTCACCTGTGACTCTGAATTCACCTGCCTCTCCAGATTTCGGGGTAGCAATTTGCTCTATGAACTCAGTTCTGTGATTGGTCTAAGAAAAGTTGCTGGTTTTAATTTTCTTCACCTTCCTCTTGTATTAGGACAAGAGTATCAACATCCAAGCTTTTTATAAGTCTGCCTAAAACCAAAAAGTGTACAGATGATGTATATTTTTTTTAGTTTGTATTTATGTTATTTTCATTAGACTTTTAGTTATGTGGCAAGTATGGATTTAAGATAATCAACTTTTTTTTTTTAAATAAACGTAACTATAAATTTCTTTAAAACAAATTAAATTTCAAACTCTTGCCCCAATGAGTGACTGACTAGTAATTCCACTCAGTTCAGTTACTGCATGCCCTTTTCCCTAGTGGTCTGAGTTTCCAAGAAATTGGATGGCAGTCTATTCTTTCTTAGGTGGGAACTTATTACTTGGATCTTGTTTATTATGTATCATTCTTGGCACTTACTTTGATATTCCTCTTTTACCAGATCCCAGGTCATCGGCTCATTCAAATAATGGCTACTTCTTTCTTGTGCTTGTGACCTGGCCTTACCAGGGTTGCTGAATCTCTGTGCTAGCTTTTCCTTTTCTAGAAAACACCAAAAACAATCTGCTGGTTCTTACTTTGCACACACGGTCTTTATAAGAAAGCATCAAGCCTGCCTGCCTAGATATTATATATAGCAACCTTTCCTCTGTGTCTCTAATGCACACTACGATTGACAGAGAGGTATAGAAGGCGCAATCTGGAAACAACTCCAGGTCTTCTTTCCTCTCAAGTCCACAAACCTATGTGGAATTCTATAAATTCCTCACCCTCTGATGCTTAAGCTTAGAAAGAGTCTCTTTTCAAGGCCACAACGCTACCTAATCTCCCCTCTCCTCACTTCGAGGTCTTCCCTACTCAACTGTTAGAAACATTGACTGGTGGGCCCCCCGGGTGGCTCAGCGGTTGAGCATCTGCCTTTTGGCTCAGGTTGTGATCCTGGGGTCCCAGGATCGAGTCCCACATCGGGCTCCCTGCATGGAGCCTGCTTCTCCCTCTGCCTGTGTCTCTGCCTCTCTCTCTCTCTCTGTCTCTCTCTCTCTGTCTCTCTCTCTCTCTGTCTCATGAATAAATAAATAAAATCTTTTTTTAAAAAAGAAAGAAACATTGCAGGTCTATGGTATGAGAAATCAACTCTGACTGATCATATAAATCTTGCATATTTATTATTCATGACATAGATATTATGCCTGGACTTTTTTTTTAGTGAAGGTTTTATTTACTTTTTACTTTTTTAGAGCAGTTTTATCTTCATAGGAGTATTTTCAGGAATGTACAGAGATTCCCCATGTTCCCTCCATCCCCCAAGCATGCAGAGCCTCCCTCATTATCAACACCCCACACTAGAGTCATACATCTGTGACACTGATGAACCTGTACTGACATATCATTATCACTAAAGTCCACAGTTTACATTAAGTTTCACTCTTGGTGTTCCCCATTCTATCAGTTTGGGTAAATATATGATGACATGATGGTCATCATACAGAGTATTTTCACTGCCCTAAACATCCTTTATGCTCTTCCTATCCATCCTTCTCATTTTCCCTAAACCCAACTCCTGGTTGATCTTTTTTACTGTCTCCATAACTTTGCCTTTTTCAGGAAGCAATACAGTTGGAATCATAGAATATGTAGGTAGCCTTTTCAGATGATCCCAGGACTTTTTAGATTTTATGTTCTTTAAGTTTAGAATATCTGGCCCTTACAACATCTTGATATTCACAGGCCAAGAAACAAAGATCAGTTTCATCTGTTCTCTGTGGCAACAATTCTATATTAAGTTATAGATGACATATATTTCTGATACTGGGAAGGGAGAGGAATATTAGGAGGCATGAGGAAGAGAAGTAACTCTTTAGGAAATAAAACAAAATTGTATTTGTACACAATTATATAATAGCTTTTATCATTTAAACATAATACATTTAAGCATGTTTTATGATTGCAAAAAAAAACTACACAGCATTAAAATGAAAATAGTGTTTTTTAAAGAATTTAATTTTATTTACTTTTTTAAAACTCTGGCTCAGAATTTTTTTTTTAAACTTTATTTGTTTATTCATAGAGACACACAGAAAAAGAGAGGCAGAGATACAGGCAGAGGGAGAAGCAGGCTCCATGCAGAGAGCCTGAAGTGGGACTTGATCCAGGGTCTCCAGGATCACGCCCTGGGCTGCAGGCGGCGCTAAACCACTGCGCCACCGGGGCTACCCCTGGCTCAGAATTATTGATGCATAAAATTGTATCTGTTCATTAACTATAAGCTAATGCATATTTTATGCATGAATATATCTTCTAAAATATCTATCACTAAACTGTACATACAGTAGGTACAAAAATAATAAAGTTAAGAATTATATGAGCCATTAAAATCATAGGTTTTAGTTTCATCCATTGCTTGACAATTTATCTGATATAATGTATTGAGTCTAGAAAGGTTTCGGCAACAGGTATCCAGTGAGTACCTAATTTATGCTGGGTGTAATTTAATCCTCATAATTATTATGGATGTTAAAAGTAAGAATCAGCATATTTATATAATTTCCCCAAGGTCACTCAGCCAGCTGCACAGTTCAGATTTGAAGCATGAATGCACTATTGTCACCAAAGCCCCTATTTCTCCTTCCTCCATATTTGTATTATATTGATATAGATATATAGATGTACACAGTTGATTTGGCATTTTGTTAAGCACTAGGGATAGAACGACAAAGTTCTTGGATGAGAGTACAGTAAGAAATCAAGGCATACTACTTCCTTCCCCTTATCCAAATTACCTGTATCCTTAACACTCAAAATTAGACCAGATTTAAAGACAAAATTATAAATAAATATAGCCATAAATCATTTGGGTCAAATTATTGACATGCATAATCAAGATCATCTTGCAACCCCATCTTGATTTCTTCCCTTTTATTATTATGGATTTGTCAATGGAGTACCCAATATTCTATATAATATCCTCTGTCTCTTATTATATGCAGAGGAATTACTGACATTTCCTTTTTTGAGGAGAAAAGTTATAATCAGTTTATTTTAGATATGTTGCCACAAATGCTGCATTTTCTGCTTGTCACTGCTCTGGGTGGGAGAGACACACAATTAGTGGAAGAGAGGAATCTATGCAGCAGGCTTTTTCACACTTTACAAATGGTTACAAAGTGATAATTAACAATGTGCTAAATACTAGGTGATAATGCTCAACAGAATAAGGTGAAAATTAATTGTTTGAGATATGATATCACTGGAATGGTTCATTTCCTTAAAAGCAATTGAAACAGACAAAAATTGACAGTCTCTAGTTTTGAGGTACATAATACACTATCATCAACTCAATTGAATTGAACCACTCCTAGTCATTACCATCATCTTTCATTCATGCTTCCGTTCATTCAACATTTACTGAATATCAATGTTGTGTCTGTGATAGATGCTGGGGATGAAGCAGCAAACAACAGACACGCGGCTTCTGCCCTCGTGGGAATTTTACTATATCAATTGTTGTCACCATCGACATCATCATTGTTGTCTTCAATGTCATTATTCTCATCATAATCCCATCATCATCATTATCAACCTCATCACCACTTACTTTAGGGACAAATTTTCTATTAATGGGTGAAGTGAAAGATGGAGAAAGGAGGCTCTTATATTTGACAGTGTACTCTTAACCCTTTTTTTCCCCTTGATCATTCTTACCATTACAGAGTAAGTTAACAATGCCATCTCCCCACAAAACCTTTACTGATTGCCTCATACTCTCAGTTATCCTGTATAAGTTGACCTTGGAATATAGTGGATATTCAAATAATGTCTGCTAAATGAATGCACAAAATAATGGAGATGTTTGTTCTCTTGCCAGGCCTGGAATTACCACTGTTAACAGACAAGTTAAGAAATAGTCCCTAAAAACATCTGTCCATGAACTCAGAAACAGCTCCAGTGTTTTATGTGCAAGCAACTGCTTTGCCCCATCATAGTCAGCATCCCTTTGGGTTTACAATTTTATGTCTTGAAACTCCCTCTATTTCAGGCTAGCTGTCTTACTCCAGTGATGCTTGTCTGGCCTGTATTAACCCTACACTATTATGTATCCAGATGTTAGCAGCAATAAGTAACTGGACAGCCCTAGGTCAACTACATGTTAGATTTGGGGAAACATACAACACCACTCATATTACTAGCCAAAATCTTGAAAACTTAAAGTGGCCTCATAATAGCAGGGAATGGAAAATGGAGATAATCCAAAAGACAAGATAGGGTACAATCATATAATGAAAAAGAGGATCTGAAAATGATGCAGATATTAGAGGTGAGACAGATAGAAGAGCGATGTGACACTCATGCCAAGTGGTAACTCAGGAGGAAGAGCAGAACAAGAGTAGATGGTTGGCTCCATTGCCTGGATGGTCAGTTGATATGTTGGTGACACTGTCACTTACTTGAAAAAAAGTATTTTTGTGTGTGTGTTTTAGGGCTCTTCAAAGAAACAGAACTAGTAGAAGAATACATACTTTCTTTTGAGGAATTAGCCCATGTGATTATAGAAGCTGAGAAGTCTCACAATTTGCCACCTATAACTTGATGAGGGGAGCCAGTAATATAATTTAGTCTAAGTCTGAAAGCCTGAAACCTATGTAGCAGTGGTGTAAATCCTAGTTCTAGGGCAGAAGAAGATGAGGTGGCCCAGCTCAAGAAGTAAGGCAGGGAAAAAAGTAGTGAATTCCTCCTTCCTCTGCCTTTTGTTCCATTCAGATTCTCAGTGTATTAGGTGATGCTCAACCACACTGGAGAGGGTAATCTACTTCACTGTGTAGTCAGCTGAATCAGATGCTTAACCTCATCTGAAAACATCCTCACAGACAAAGCCAGAAATAATGTATAATTTGGGAACCCTGTGGTCAGTCAAGTTGACACATAAAAATAGCCATCACAGATCCAATTTCTGTCAACTTTGTACCCATTCACAGCTCCTTAAGTTGTCCTTAATCTCCAAATAAAGACAATTACAAGATCAAAATTCCACCTAACATGATACAACCCAAAATGTACTAATTGCTTTGCCAGAGAAGAAGTAAAGTCCTTGATGATGTTTTCTCTTCTCCTTGATATTCCATAATGTAAGCACTATCACTTAAAGTTAATATACTTAAATACTATGATATAAAATGAATGTATTGTATGTACATGATAAGGAAATGAGAGTGAAAGAAAGAAAAGATGCACACACAGATTCATAACAAAATAACAAAGAAATACTCATGACAATTACAATCCTCATTTCTGTAACAGATCACACGGTCATAGCTGGTATTTGTAACTACCTACTTCCACTATCCATGCTGTATGCCTTTTGGCTTCAGCAAATACCTCAACTGATCTTTGGTTTTTACCTGGTAGAGTGATCTAAACCCTCATTCCTGAAGGGTCTAGGCCATCAGTAGTCTTCCTGGATTGGGCTGTTTTAGTTTTCCACTGACAATGATCACAAGCCATAGGACTTCTAACAGAAGCCCTAAGGGATCTCTTGTATTCCAGACTCCATCTTCTTTACCTCAACTATAGGTGGTAACCCAATTTTCTTTTGGTAGTCAGGATCAATCACCCCAGCCAACACTGTGAATTCTTTGTCTACGGATTCAGAGGTGATGGGATGATGGTTTTAACTTAGAGTCACTATTATGTCCATAGGTAGAAGCATTCCTCCCTCCAGAACTAAGATCTCTAGGCCAACAGAACATAAAGCCAATTGAACAGGAACCAAGAATTTCCTAGTAGATCATTAGAGGTAATGGTATGTGGTGCCACTCCCATTTCCACCCTTTGATTCCTGGACCTGTGAATTCTGAGTGTCATAAATAGCATCATGTATCAGACATTAATTCAGAGCATAGTCTTCTGGAGAACTTTGCCCCAGTCATGCAAGGGACTGGTACTTACCTGGCATCAGTATAACTGAATTTTCAAAAGGCCATTGCACCATCCTATCAACCAGCTGGTTTAGGATGGTGGAGAATATTGTAAGACCAGCAAATTCTGTGAGCATGGGCCCTTTGCCACATATCTTATGCTGGGAAGTGAGTTCCTTTGTCAGAAGCAATGCTGCATGGAATACCATGACAGTGGATAAGGCATTCTGCTTTGTCTGCATGTGGTATTATTGACAAAAGTACTGTGTGCAGGGAAAGCAAAGCAAATCTATATCCAGAATAAGCAATTATCCCAGTAAGAAAAAAAACACTGTCCCTTATCACGATTGGAAGTACACCAATGTAATCAACTGCCAGACAATAGCTAGCTGATCTCCCCAGAAAATGGTGCCATATGAAGGGCTCAGTGCCGGTCTCATCACTGGCAGATTGCATATTCCACAGTGGCCATAGCCAGTTCGGTCCTGACAAGTGGAAAACCACACTACTGTGCCCATGCATAACCTCAACCCCTGCCATCGAGGCCATTTTTTTTTTTTTCCATGAGCTTTTTGGGTGATACAGGGATGTCTGGAGAAAGAGACCGACTGATATCCAGAGTGGATTATACTATTCACCTAAATATTAAAATTCTCCTCTGCTGAAGCCACTCTTTGGTGGGCATTCATATGGGATGCACATATATTCACATTTTTTTGTCTGTTCAGAGAAATCAATCCACACACATCTTTTCCAAATATGCTTCTAAGCAATTTTCCAATCATGTTCCCTCCAAGTCCCTGATCATCCAACCAAACATTGGCCACAGTCTTAGAATTAGTATGTAATCAAATGTCTGGCCATTTCTCCTTCTAAGCAAAGTGGACAATCAGGTACACTGCTTGAAATCATTCCTAGTGGACTTACCTCCACTGCTATCTTTCAGGGATATCTCAGAGAGTAACTTAGTGTTGTAGCTGTACACTTTCAGGAAGTATCTGCATATCAAGCAGAATTATCTATAAACCAGGCCCCAGTGTTCCCTTCTTCTGTCAACTGATTACAGGGAACACCGCAGTGTAGGCTGGATGAGAGAGGATAGTTTAGCAGGAGATGGTACCACGGGCATTTAAGATACTACTTTGTATAACTTACTTATGCCCTCAGGGCCTTCTCAGGCCCAACACATATATACCACATCCATTTGATGATGGAGCGATTCTGTGCACAACAAACTTTATGATTGATGAGTCAGATAATACTCCATTCATAATGGGCTCAGGATGTAGGACAGCTTGGTGGCTGATAGTTAAGTATTCAGTCCCTGTGAAGGTCCTGTTGCAGGCAAAGAGCTGTTTCTCAAAATAAGAGTAGTTACCTGCAGATGGTGCATGACCTACTCCGAAATCTAAGGCCTGCTCTGCAAATCAGCTATAGGGACCTGTGAAAGGCTCCACATAGCTCCCCACCTGCCACTAACACTTCATACACCTTTGGATCTGCTGGATCATATGGCCCAAGTGGCAGGGCAGTTTTCATAGCAGCCTAGACCAGTTGTAGGGCCATTTACTAGCTACTCACTGAGTTGTAGGCCTCTACTAGCTACTTACTGTGTTGTAGGCCTCTGAATTTTAGCTGGATTTATTTCCTACCCTCTGACATATAAATCTTAGCAATAAATCTAGGGTAGTTGCTATTTTTTTGTTCACTAGATTCAATCAGCATAATGTCATCAATGTAATGGTCCATTGTGATATCTTGAGGAAGAGAAAGGCAATCAAGATCTCTGTGAACTAAATTATAACATAGGGCTAGAGAATTGATATATCACAAAAGTAGGGCAGTGAAGCTATACTGCTGGCCTTGCCAGCTAAAAGCACACCTTATTGACCAGGATGAAGGAAAAGGCATTTTCCAGAAAAAGAGCTACGTATCAGGTACCAGGGGATCTATTAATGTGCTCAAATAATGAAACCACATCTGCTATAGCATTTGTAATGGAGTCTCCACGTGGTTAAGTGTTTCCGTCCTTTTGGGCTGCTATAACAAAATGCCAAAGACTGGATGGCTTATAAACTACAGAAACCTATTTTTCACAGTTCTGGAGTCTGGGAAGTCTATGATCAAGGTGTGAATAGATTTTGTTTCTCATGAAAGCCACTCAAGTTGACACATAAAATTAACCATCACAGATTGCTTGAGAATAGAAAAAAATCTGAAAGAAATACAGATTTTTGAGCAGTGACAGGTTGGAAAATGCTGTTGCCTTTCACTGGACTTGGGAGCAGACAAAAGCAGGATGATGGTTGGTTCCATTGAAGACTATAGGTTAAGCAAGCGATTTTAAAGAGCATTCTTAAATCTTTTCTAAGACTTCAGTGCTCTAGTTATATATTTCCGGTTCATTATATGGACAACAAGAAGAGAAAAGAAAATGGATATAATACAAATCAAGTGGAGAGGGAGAGAGAGACAGAGAGACAGAGAGACATAGATTGAGAGGGAGGGAAGGGAAGAGAATGGTCTAAATTTTGGAGGAAAGGAAGAAGAAAGAAAGAAAGAAAGAAAAGAAAGAAAGAAAGAAAGAAAGAAAGAAAGAAAGAAAGAAAGAAAAAGAAAGAAGAAAAGAAAGAAAGAAAGAAAGAAAGAAAGAAAGAAAGAAAGAAAGAAAGAAAAAGAAAGAAAGAAAGAAAGAAAGAAAGAAGAAAGAAAGAAAGAAAAGAAGAAAGAAAGAAAGAAAGAAAGAAAGAAAGAAAGAAAGAAAGAAAGAAAGAAAAATAAAGAGAAAGAAAGAAAGATAGGAAACAGTGGAGAGGGCGAGCCAAGAGCAAAGCATTGCGAGTATTAGAAGGATATGGATTTAGTGGGGGGATGGAGAGTGGCAGTGGAATAAAGGATATAGTGTAAAACATTTGGGAGAGGTCAGAGAAATGAAAGCAAATCCAAAACCTTTCTGGTGTGAAACTTATAAAAAATTTAGTGACCTTAGTTCAGAGTCATGGGAGATCTTTGGCACTGGGGATAGACTGCAGTAGACTGACAAGTATAAATGAGGACACGCAAAGATTTATGAAGTGTGATTATTATTTTTGGAAACAATATTCTCAAGTTCTTGCAAAAATTGCTACCTTAGTCTTGAAAGCATTTCCTCCAAGTAACTGTGAGAATCTGTGCCCTTTAACTAACTCAAGTCCCTGTTCAACTATCACCTCCCAGAGACAGCTCCTTGAATACCTGTCTATCTTCTGTTTGCCCCTCTAGACCCGTTCTCTGTCCTTCTCTAGCTTCTGCTGTGTCCTACCAGGTGACTAGTTATCTACTGTATAGATGATGTTCCTTGTCCTCTTATTTCTGGTAGGGTTTGTTCACTGAAAGCACCTGCTGAAGACTAGCGGAAAGGAGTGTTAGTTTGAGGTATTCATTACTCTATTCAGTTTTGTGAGATTCACTACTAAAGATCACAGTTCCTTGTTAGGTGCTTCTTTCCATCAACTTTCTCTCTTTCTACTCCAGGTTCTATTCTGGACTTTTTAGTCTGGTCCAGAAATACACAACTATTGCTATCCCCAGAAATATGAAATTATCTTTTGGGATCTCTCTGCACCTAAATAGTCTATTTGTTAACTCACCCTCAATTACCCCAATTTGAATGTATCACCTAGTTTGTGCAAGAACCCTACCCAATATGTAATCCTAATAAAATAGTCTTG
The DNA here is from genome assembly GCF_053574225.1 of Canis aureus. Lineage (NCBI taxonomy): Eukaryota > Metazoa > Chordata > Mammalia > Carnivora > Canidae > Canis > Canis aureus. The sequence goes on from NC_135613.1 coordinate 4,195,786, forward strand.
CTTTCCCTTTAGCAAGGTTATATATCTATTTGCTTACTATCTATCTTGCTCATTATGAGCTCCACAAATCAATAAGCTTTGTCTATTTTTTCACTGCTATATTCCATCCTCTAGAGTAACACCTGGCACACAGTAAGCACCCAAAATATATTTCCCCAATAAATGTGCATACAAATCAAATACTACATGTTACTATAGCATTGTCATTTATCTTTATTTTTCATTCCTTTTTGCATTATTTTTTTTGCATAAGAAAAATTATTTTTATATTCTAAATTGTCTTTACCCTATCATAATCAGTAATAAATAGTCATACCCTATAAGTTTCCAGAGAACTTTACATGTATGAGTTATTAAAAATCCTGTGTGTGTGTAGGTATGAGTATATGATGGATATTCCAAAATTATTTTACTTCATACATTTGTAAGGACTGAGTTTCTATTTACTTACCACTATTTCAAAGTTTTGAAATTGACTGAATAAATCCATTTTTCAAGAAGTATGTATATTCCAGGAGGAAATTGGGGAAGAAATTATAGTAAAAGAGGAAAATAACATACCCATCTGTATTTCAATTTAACAGTACCTTGCAAAAAGTAGTGTTTGAAACCATTTTATATCTACCAACAATCCAGAGAACATTCAGAGACTGCCAAAAAAAAAAAAAAAGGATAATTGCATCTTTTAAAATTTTAACCAGTATGATGTGTTTAACTGTGAGCTATTTTTGAGTATTTAAGCTTCATGTATACATTTTTAATTTCAATTGCTTCAAACAGCTATGCAGCTATTTGCTAGAGATACACTTCAAAAAAGAACCACCAACCTGGTTAGCTCACCACTTCTACTTGCCCACTATCTAATTACATGTAAGATGGCTTTTTAAAAAGCACTGTTCTTTTCTAAGAAACAGTATATGATACAGTAGAACCAAGTATGTGGCACAGATTCATAATAACCTTTATAGCATTGCATAATTGTTTCTAATAACAATAAGAAAATTTTATTACCTTGTATGAGCTCTTATAATGTACAAATATTTTCATATGAGTCATTTCATTTTATACTCATAACAAACCTATAAGGAATATTATTATCCTTAATTTCATATGGGGAAAAAAACTGAGCAATGAAGCAGTTAAGGGGCTTGTTTGAGATCATCGGGTAAGTGAGTAGTTAAGCTCAGATACAAGCTAAAGTCTTCATTAGGTCCTACTCAGATGAAATTGCATTTGAATCTTCTCCTATAGGAACCTTGGAGCCTTGGACACATCATTCACATTTTCTGATTCTTGGTTTCTCCAACTATTAAATTGTTAGTAATATCTGGGTTATATCTTAATAAAGATTAAGTTATATAACTAGTTAAAAAACTGACGCATGTGATGACAATAATACTATTATTAATAGTATCAAGCCAAGAAGATGCAATTGTAGTTTTATTATTTTGTTAATATTCTAAATTCTGTAATTTAAATTTGAATTGTATTTGAAATCTAGAATATTTGGTTCTATAGAATTGTAAATGCTTCGATAATCACATTTCTTCCTAAATTATCTGAAATCTTTTCAAATATTCATTGGGGAAAAAAAAATCATCATTGGCATTTATAGAAATACAGGGATCAAATGGTTCTGTACCTTCAGTGGCAGCCTTCAGTACACTGGTATGTAATTATCACATTGTGAAATCCAAATCCACTAGGAGGCAATCCTATCAGTAGTAAATTGCCCTAGGCTAAGAAAAAATTTGGTTCCAAATCTTTTGTATCCCCTCCCCACATACTTTCTCTTTGTTTCAGTGAAATTATGTAACTTCCTAGCAGTTCCAAATTCATAAAACTGGCATAATGCTAGGTGTTCATTTATGCCTATAAGAGAGCTTAATGATTCAGTCTCTATATTAGAACAGCCTAGTTCATACTGGGTTAACAACTAATCCCAGAGTGTCTGCATCATGTCAAGACAAAAGGTATCCTTATGAATGTTAATGGCTGGTCTAGATGATTCTCCATAGCAGCTGTCCTTCACATGTTCTCTCAGCACCCCTGGATGCATCTATTGGAATGCATGCGTCTACACTGTGGCAGGGGAAGCATGGCATAGAGAATCAAATACCAACAATTAAATGCTTCCACCTAAGGATGCTTGGGTGGCTCAGCAGTTAAGCATCTGCCTTTGGCTCAGGGGATGATCCTGGGGTCTGGGATCGAGTCCCACATCCGGCTTCCCGCAGAAAGCCTGCTTCTCCCTCCCCTCTGTCTAATGTCTCTGCCTTTCTCTCTCTGTGTCTCTCATGAATAAATAAATAAAATTAAAAAAATAAACGCTTCCACCTGGAACCAATATATACAAGATGTATTTATATTTTTATTGTCTAAAAATAGATCATATGGGGGATCCCCGGGTGGCTCAGTGGTTTAGCGCCTGCCTTAGGTTCAGGGTGTGATCCTGGAGACCCGGGATCAAGTCCCACATCGGGCTCCCTGCATGGGGCCTGCTTCTCCCTCTGCCTATGTACCTGCCTCTCTCTCTCTGTCTCTCATGAAAAATAAAGAAAATCTTTAAAAAAATAAAAATAGATCATATGGCTCTATATAAATTGCAAGAAATGGGGAACTCAATTCCTCCCACAGACTCAGAAGTAGATGAAAACTGTATTTTGATGAACAGCAGTGCAACCTACCACAACTGAGATTATAACTGACAAAGGGAGTCTCTTCAAAGAATGTTCAACCATAAAGCTCTACACTGATGTAGATCACAAAGCAGTTTTCTGCATATGAATATGACATGACTTTTTTTTTTGTCAAATTCTTTCTCTGCTATAATGGGTTACTCTTAATCTAGAACATGTCTTTTCACTTACTACCAAAGAGAACAGAAAATCCCTTCAGTGTTATGGAACAAGTCTGAAGGCTCAAAAAATGATGGATACTTTTCAAAGTGGCAGATATTAGAACTAGAGAGGCTTACTGTGCATTTATGTGGAACAAATAATGATAATTTTGCTGTTTATACTGATAGAAAGAACAGATTCAAAAACTTCAGCTTTGCATGGACACAAACTGGATGGATGGATGAAAACTGTGATCATTAGGTAACTGTAATAGGAGGCCTTTAGTCTGCAATTGACAGTTTAATCCTTCCATTAGAAAGTATAGTTTGAATTTAGACATTTTATAGTTCCAGTCATCCTTTCTCATTTATTGTTCTTGTACTCATAAAGCGTGGTGATAAAGAGCCCCTTAAGTTCCTGTTCCTGATTGCTGTGTGGGCTGAGCAGAGCAGATGCTGTTGTTCACAACAGTCCCTCAATCCCCCAGCTGGTTTTGATGTTGACTGCTAATGGCTGATACTTGTACCCTCCTTGTTCAGAGCATTGCCCCTAACAGAAGCTGACCGTCCAAATATATCTGGATGTTGGGAGGTCATATACCTCATACCTTCAAGGCAGCCAATAGCCGAAGAGTGACTGGTCGTATCATATAGCAGTCTTGCCTTCCTGTCTCTGAATAGGACATCTGTGAAAAAGTTTATCTTCAAAATTCCCCATGATATGAGGTTGAAATTGGACTCTGGAAACAACATCTCTGCCTACATTGTCCTCCTATTCTCAACTGTTCCCTCATCCCTTACAGATTTCTCTTTCAAAAAATTACTTTCAAAGAAATCTGGTCTCTCAGTCTCTGTTTCCAGACCTGACGTCAGACATTGGGTATGCTCAACCTAATTAGTGTAATGAATACTCTAGTGCCTAAAACTAAGTAAGAGCAGCTCTTACAGAAAGCAGTCTTTACAAGGTTATCCCAGAATGGGTTTATGCATTAAACAAACAGAAAAGTAAACTATGAAGACTTAAGACAACAACGCCAACCTCGAGGCTTTGCATTGAACCACAGAATATAGATGTTCAGTATACTGTATTAACAGACAGTTCTGAGTCAGTCAAATGGATAAAAAGATACGACTGTGCTCACTTTGCCTGCTAACTGCATTGCAATTGTAGTGGGATTTGATGGGTAGACAACAAAATTTAAAAATCTTTTGAGAATATGAGCACTGCTAGCCTTTAAGATCACTGGAACAGGAACACTATGAAATGCTTTGTGAAGTTTATGAGAACATAGAATATACAGTCCTGCTGCATTACCCTTGTTGAGGTCAGAGATGCCATCTGTCATGCTCTAGAACCACTCTCAGGCATATATAGGCGATCTGACATCCAGAGAAAAGAGATTAGACTTTTGGGAACATGCAATGTAAAAATGTGTCATATGAAAAATTATAGTGAGTTATGGACATATCCTAAATATCTCCCAACATGACTAATTAGTATCCAGTAGATATATTATGAACTTGTACACAAGAAATAGTTATTGAGTTCTGAGTAATCCAAATGAACTGATTTGAATACAAATTTTACGATTATGTAGAAGTTTTGTTACATAAATCTATTTTACAAATTATTTATTATTAAAACAATTATCTTCTTTAATGGTAATTCTATAGAAAAGTCAACACAGATGCTAAAATCTAATGTAACATTTTAATCACTGTGAGAAAATGGGTATTATTCCTCAGTGAAACCTTTATTATCGTGTTAAAATACAAAGGAAAAATTCATATGATTAGGGGAAAAACAATTCTTGGTTCAAAAACTACAGAGAGATGTCAATAAATATCAAAGAATTGAGCAGACTGAGAAGCCCACCTCCAATGCAAAGCACATTGGTGTTGAGCATTGAATATCACTGTTACACACAGTATTATTCAGAATACGAGCAAGTTTTAGCACTGATCCCCCCTCATACATATAAGCCGAAGGGTTTGTAAGCATGGGGATTCTCAAGCCCCATCCAGACAAATAGTATAAACCCTCTGGAATCCATATACAAATAATCAAGCATCCAAATGGTTTTTATACAGGTTAATTTAAGAAACTCTGGAATCCTCTCTGAACCCATATTGATTCTAGTGATATTGTCAGGGTAAAATAATCATGAAAAGTAATCAACTCATGTCTTATCTTTTTTACCTGGAATGTAGAAAACGTTTTCTATCACTAACTGAATAGGCCAGTGGTTGCAAAATAATCGATCACAAACTAACTCATTTAAAGCAATCCCTCCAAATTTTGTGATAGCTATCACACTGTCACCTCCTCAATCTAGAATTTGTAATAATAAAAGTATACAAGGTAGAATGAAGCATCTTATGTCAATTACACCTGGTGATTTACAGAATTTATATTTGCAGTGAGAAAGAATCAGCACCCCTCCAAATAGCTGGTATGCATGGAATGTGAAGTGAGATTTCTTCTCCACCTGATGGGATCCTGGAGAAGGCAGGGTCACAGTGGACAAAGATAAAGCTTTGGAGCCCAATACATCTGTGCTTGAGACTTACATATGGTGTTTTCTGTTTGATCTTGAGCGTATGACTTAGCTTTTCTGAACCTCAAAACACTCTGATAACTTTAGAATAATAAATAATGGCTAATGCATATTGAGTACTGGCCATGTGCCGATCTGCAGGTTATTAGCTTTTTATATACATAAAATCACATTTAACACTTGCTGAAGCCCTTTGATAAGTACTATTATTGTCTATTGCATTTCCATCATAAGATAAGGAAACCGAGGCATAGAGCATTAAATACTTTTATGAGGAGACACAGATAACAAATTGAAGGCCCTAGTTCTGGTCGTTAACAGTCTAATTGCAGAAAAGTTTGTATACTGGATTACATACGCCTCCATGTGTCATTGCAATCGATCAATTTATGGCGTATTACCATGCATATCATAAGTAACCAAAATACTAATAAGCTGTCTTCCTTCCTAACCTTTTTGGACTAAATTGAATGATGGTAGACTAACAATATTTATCTATGAACACAAATTCTAAAATCTTATCCCAAGTGATTCTCCTAAAATGACAATGTGTACTTCCTTTCAATGAGCTTTTAGTAAAGTACTGCAGTAAGCCAAAGGCTCCCTCACAAATAGCCTTTATGTGATTTTACTGGGATACAATAAAACTACAATATATAGGGGGTTTGCCTATGTTTCACCAGCACAGACTTATCATGTAAGTGCAAACTTTGTATTTTAGTTTGCCAGGCAAATGGGAAGTATGCTAACAATGTATTAAAGAAGTTTGATTATTGAAGTAGTATTGCTTAAAATTCAACATCTTGAATGTAATGTGTGTGTTTGTGTGTGTGTTTGTGTGTGTGTGTGTGTGTGTTTATAATCACTGCTGATCCAGCATCCATTTGGCCATTTGGCAATCAGAAACCCAAGACTATATTACATGAAGCATTTGACAATTCAAGTAAAGATAACCTGATTTTTTTCTAAAACTAGTCAATAATAAATGAGTTTTAGATTTTAAATCAAAACAATGGATTTCTCTCACTACATTATTGAAAAGGCACACTTATTCTAACAACATTTTCAGAGGATAATGCATTTTTACTGCCACTGCTAATAAAAACTCCAACATAAATGAAATTATTAAACTAAAAAAAAAGTAATAATGATACCTGAGCATGTTAAACATTCTGCAGATTACTTTATTTGGAATTTGGGTAGAGAAATATGTAACATGATTTGTTCCTCAAATTCCTGAAAAAAAAAAAAACATTTTTTACATTGCTCAGTAAAGTGCAAGTTTCTTTTATAATGGCTCATGTTCTAGAGCCAAACACTAAAATGTCCAATAACTATTGCAAGTGACTTATAGTATATACTGCTGATTTGAGTAATATGAGAAAGTGATAAGTAACTCTTACAGTAATAAAGTTTTATGATGTCAGAATACTACTTAAAATACTTATTACAGAATTAGAAAATTTACTTTTTTTTTTTTTTCTCTCCAGGAGTATTTTGATTCTTTCATTTTATACCTTTATCAAAAAACTTACAGCATCTGCCTTCAGCTCAGCTCATGATCCCGGGTCCAGGATCGAGTCCCACATCAGACTCCCCGCGGGGACCCGGCTTCTCCCTCTGCCCATGTCTCTGACTCTCTCTCTGTGTCTCTCGTGAATAAATAAATAAAATCTTTAAAAAAATTTACAGCATTCTTACAAGTGTGATGACTAGAATTGTTTCTTGAATGAATAAAGGAACACAAGCACGGTTATTGAAAAGTGAAACAAAAAAAAAAAAAAAAAGAAAGAAAAGTGAGGGATCCCTGGGTGGCGCAGCGGTTTGGCGCCTGCCTTTGGCCCAGGGCGCGATCCTGGAGACCCGGGATCGAATCCCACGTCGGGCTCCCGGTGCATGGAGCCTGCTTCTCCCTCTGCCTGTGTCTCAGCCTCTCTCCTCTCTCTGTGTGACTATCATAAATAAATAAAAATTAAAAAAAAAAAAAAAAAAAAAGAAAGAAAAGTGAAACACAATGGAAGAAGGCCGGGAGATTTCTAATGAACATCAGAATCATAAAGATAAAAATCTAGCATGAGGGTATGCTCTTTTGAGTCTCTGATGTATGTTAAAACATTTGCTAAAAATATCCTTTTAGGGGCACCTGGATGGCTCAGCTGGTTAAGTCCCTGCCTTCACTCAGGTCATGATCCTAGGTCATGATCCCAGGGTGCTGGGATCCAGCCCCAGGTCAGGCTCCCCTGTTCAGTGGGGAGTCTGCTTCTCCCTTTCCCCTCTGGCCCCTCTTGTGTGCACCCTCTCTCTCTCTAAAATAAAATACATATTTAAAAAAAATCCTTTAAAATTTTTCATTTTTAATTGAAATTTATTTTGAGGTATTGTAGGTTTATATGAAGTTGTAGTGATTTTATCATACATACACTTTGCCCAGTTCCCTTGAAAGACATCACTTTGTAAAACTATACTATACTATCACAGGATACTCATTAACCCGGTTTTACTTGCACGGCAAGCACACGCATGTGTATGTGTGTACTTAGTTCTATACAATTTTATTACCTGTGTAGGTTTGTGTGCCGACTGCTGCAGTCAAGGTAATGAACAGTTCCACCTCAAAGGACCTTCCACCCCTCACCCATATTTTCTGGCAGCCACTAATCTGTCCTCCATTTCTAAAGTTGTATTACATCAAATATGTTACAAATATGTAATCATATAGTATGTGATCTTTGGGGATTCTTTTTTCCATTCACTAGAATTTCCTGGAAATGCTTCTGAAGTATTGTTTATCAACAATCTGTTGCTTTTTATTGGTGAATAGTATTCCATACCATGTATATCCACAATTTGCTTAATTTAACAAAGAACATCTATGCTGGAGTTTTTAGCTGGACGAGAGTTCTTATGGCCATTCAAATATAGGCTTTTTTTTTTCTATGAACATAAATTTTTCATTTTGGGAGGATAAATATCAAGGGCTGCAATTTCTGGGATGTATGGTAGTTAAATATTCAGCTTCCTAAGAAACTCCTAAAATGTTTTCCAAAGTTCCTTCATCATTTTACATTCCCACAAGCAATATAAAAGTGACTCAGTTTCTTCACATCCACACCAGCATTTGGTGTTGTCACTATTTTTATTTTAGGCATAGTTGTGTAGTAATATGTCATTATGGTGTTAATTTGCATTTTTCTGGTGGTTAAGGGTGTTGAGCATCTTTTCATGTGATTATTTGCCATCTGTCCTTTTCTGTAAAATGTCTGTTTATGTCATCTGCCAATTTTCTAAGTGGATTATTAAATTTTGTTGTTGTTGACTGAGGTTCGAGCGTTTTAAAAAATATTTTCTAGATACCTGTCCTTTCTCAGAAATGCTTTCAAATACTTTCAAATATTCCTAGATGCAGTTTCTCTCTTTATGTTACTTGCATGGGTTTCATAAAGAAAAGTGGGTTTTTTTTTTTGCCTGTTTTTGTTTTTAGTTTTGATGAAGTCCAATAAAATAAGTGTTTCTTTTATGGATCATGCTTTTGGTATCAAGCTTAAGATCTCTGCCTAGATAAGTTTCAGAAGATTTTTTTCTTTTTCTTTTTTTTTTTTTGGTAAGAGTTTCAGTCTTACATTTTACATTTTTAAGATTTGAGAAAGACAGTGAGTGGGGAGGAGGGGTAAAAGGAGAAGAACAGATCACCACTGAGTGCAGAGTCTGATGTGGGGCTCAATCTCAGGACCCTGAGACAGTGACCTGAGCTGAAATCAGAGTCGGTGGCTTAAAGCACTGAGCTTATACAAGTGCGCCTATATTTTGTTTTTGAACATATGACTCATTTTTAACTGATTTTTGTATAGAGTGTGTCGTTTAGGTCAAGGTTCATTTTTTTCTTTTTTCTGCCTTTCAACGTCCACATGCTCCAGCATCATTTGTTGAAAGAACTATCCTCTCCTCATTGAATTACTTTGTTGTTTTGTCAAAAATCACTTGAGCAGGTTTATGTGAGTTTATATCTGGGTTCCTTAATCCTAGTGACCTATATGTTTTTGTCTAATACTTCTACTGTCTTGGTTACTATAGACCTCCAATCGGCCTTAGCACCGGGCAGAGTGATCCTGCTATTTTGGGATAGTGTGTTCTATACATGTCATTCGAATTCTACCGGTTGATTGCATTGTTCAGACTTTATATTAATTTTATGTCTAGTATTTTTATCAGTTCTTGAAAGGTCTATTCTGTCATTATCTTTTTGGATCCGTGTATTCAGATCACTTACATTTAAGGTATTATTGATAGGTTAGCACTGGTATCTGCCACTTATTATTGTTGCTTGTTTCCTCAGGTTCTCTTTCCTCTTTTTTCTGTCTTCTGATGTGTTACTAGATCATTGTACATTTAAGACTCCATCTTGACTTATTTATAGTATTTATGAATGCATAAATAGGGGGTTTTCTGGGTATTACAATATACACATATAACCCTGGAATCTATTAACATCAACACTTTACCTCTTAATAGAAATATCTCTTTAAGATCTTTTACTTTTTCCAATTTCAAGTACCTTTGTCTTGAATATTGCTTTACAATTTCTGCTTCAATCATCAAATATGATTTATAAAACCCATAAAGAAAAGTATAGTCTATGTTACATACTCAAATCTCTGCTCTTCCACTGTTTCTTCATGCTACTGAATACTTTATGATTCTTTTTCTAATAACATCCTTTCTGTCTAAAGAAGTTTTGTTAATCAACCTTTAACGGTGGGTCTGTTAGCAATAAATTCTTTTCATTTTTCCCAGCTGAGAATTTATGCTTCACTCATTCTTGAAGTTCAGTTTTGCCAAAAAAACAATTGTGGTTGACAGTTCTTGCTTTTCACAACCTGAAAAAATATTGTGACAGTTCCTTCCGGACTCTAAAGTTTCATATGAGAAATCCACAGACATTTGAAGTGGTGTTTCCTATAGGGAATACACTGTTTTCCTTTGGCGGCTTTTATGCTTTTTTTCATTGCCTTTAGTTTTCAAAATGTTAATTATTCTGTGTTGATGTAGGGTTCTTTGTGTTTATCCTATTGCAATTTTCTTATTGCAAGTTCTTCTTGAACTTGTATGTTTATTTCTTCACCAAACTTGAGAAGCTGTCAGCCATTATTTCTCCAAATATTTCACCCCTCCTCTCTTTTTGATACTCAAATAATAATACAAATTTTGGATTTTATGTTTTTGTACCACAGGACCCTGAAGCTTTGTTCAATTTGTTTCAATATGCTTTCTATTGTTTCAGATTGGATAAATTGATCAAGTTCATTGATACTTTCCTATGTCATCTCTGATCTATTATTAAGCCCATTCAGTAGATTTTTTGGTAATTCTGTCATTATATTTTTCATTTCCGTAACTGTCCTTTTTTTACATAAATTTTATTTCTTTGCTATTGTTTCTCTCTGTCCACTTGTTTCTTTTTCCTTTTATGATTATATATATACATATATTTTTTATTGAAGTCTGATTTGCCAACATATAGTATAACACCCAGTGCCCATCACCCAGTCACCCCATCCGTCTGCCCACCTCCCCTTCCACTACTCTTTATTTCCCAGAGTTAGGAGTCTCTCATGGTTTGTCTCCCTCCCTAATTTTCCCCACTCATTTCCCTTCCTTTCCCCTATAATCTCTTTCCCTATTTCTTATATTCCCCTTATGAGTGAAACCATATGATGATTGTCCTTCTCTGATTGACTTTGATTTTGATGGATTCTTGTCTCACATTTAGATCTTTCATCCATTTTGAGTTTATCTTTGTGCCTGGTGTAAGAGAGTGGTCCAGTTTCATTCTTCTGCACGTGGCGTCCAATTTTCCCAGCATCATTTATTGAAGAGACTGTCCTTTTTCCAGTGGATAGTCTTTCCTGCTTTGTCAAATATTAGTTGACCACAGAGTTGAGGGCTCATTTCTGGATTCTCTATTCAGTTCCATTGATCTATGTGTCTGTTTTTGTGCCAGTACCACACTGTCTTGATGATCACAGCGTTGTAGTACAACCTGAAATCCGGCATTGTGATGCCTCCGGCTCTGGTTTTCTTTTTCAATATTCCCCTGGTTATTCAGGGTCTTTTCTGATTTCACACAAATCTTAAGATTATTTGTCCCAAATCTGTGAAAAAAGTCCATGGTATTTTGATAGGGATTGCATTAAATGTGTACATTGCCCTGGGTAGCATCGATATTTTCACAATATTAATTCTTCCAATCCATGAGCATGGAATATTTTTCCATCTCTTTGTGTCTCCCTCAATTTCTTTCAGAAGTGTTCTGTAGTTTTTAGGGTATAGATCCTTTACCTCTTTGGTTAGGTTTATTCCTAGGTATCTTATGCTTTTGGGTGCAATTGTAAATGGGATTGACTCCTTAATTTCTCTTTCTTCAGTCTCATTGTTAGTGTATAGAAATGCCGCTGACTTCTGGGCATTGATTTTGTATCCTGCCACACTGGGCTATATGGATGTATGAGTTCTAGCAATCCTGGGGTGGAATCTTTTGGGTTTTCTACGTACAGTATCATATCATCTATGAAGAGGGAGAGTCTGACTTCTCCTTTGCCAATTTGAAAGCTTTTTATTTATTTTTGTTGTCTGATTTCTGAGGCTAGGACTTCTAGTACTATGTTGAATAGCAGTGGTGAGAGAAAACCTGAATAGGCCAATAACCAGGGAGGAATTTGAAAAGCTCATCAAAAACCTCCAAGACACAAAAGTCCAGGGTCAGATGGCCTCTCAGGGAAACTCTATCAAATGTTTAAAGAAGAAATAATGCCTATTCTACTAAAGTTGTTCTAGGGCAGCCCAGGTGGCTCAGCGGTTTAGCGCCACCTTCCACCCAGGGTGTGATCCTTGAGACCTGGGATCGAGTCCCACGTCAGGCTCCCTACATGGAGCCTGCTTCTCCCTCTGCCTGTGTCTCTGCCTCTCTCTCTCTCTCTGTGTCTGTGTCTCTCATGAATAAATAAATAAAATCTTAAAAAAAAAAAAAGTAAAGTTGTTCTAAAGGATAGAAAGGGACAGAATACTTCCGAACTCGTTTTATGAGGCCAGCATCACCTTGATTCCAAAACCAGACAAAGACCCCAGCAAAAAGAATTATAGGCCAATATCCTAGATGTCCATTTGTTTCAAGAAAATTGGTACTTGATTATTATAACACTTTTATGGAGGAAGCTTTAAAATCCTTGTCACAGAATTCCAACATTGGATTCATTTGGGAATTAGCATCACTTTACTATCTCCTTTAAGTGTTTTTCTTGTCTCTTTGTCTGATGATAATTTTCTCTTGTATTCTCAATATTCTATCTATTATGCTTAGTGATTCACCGTCCTATATGAATCTTGTATTTTGGCAGGCATTCATCTGATTTAGGTTTAGCACACAAGTGTTGGCCTTCATTTGTGGACTCTGATTTCAGTGGTACTCTAATTTCCAAAGCCTTTGTGGTGTTATTTTGATATTCTTGGTTTATTAAGTAGCAGCAGGGCTCTACAGCTCCCTTCTAGTGCTGTCTGTGATCATGGATTCCTTAGGCCGGTGCACCCTTCCCTCCCACCTCTAGCTGCCTGCTTGTCTTTAGAGAGACAGGGAGTCTAGACCCTCTAAATCAAAGAGGATGCTGCTGCTGGCATCTTCTTCCCAGCTCTGACCAAACCGTGTAGCACCTCTGGATGGGGTGAGGTTTTCTCACAGCACTTACTGTGGATCTCTCCATTGGCTGTACCCTGCTCCTGATGTCTCTGGATGGGGTTGAGGGGTTAGGTTAATGGAAGAAAAGGCCATTTCAGGATTTTGTGAACAAAGAGACTCCCAAGTGGAATTTTCTATTGTGATTCAGTCTCTTCTGCAGATTCCAGCCTTCTCTCTCAGTATTTCTCAGTGATAAAGAGATTCTCAGGCCCAGCAGAGTAGCAGAGTGGCTTCCCTGGACACTTACACCAGGAAAGAACTCCTGATAGATCACCTTTACTGGCGGTGTTGCTGTTAACTCACCTGACATTGCCACAGGTACTCCATTAGATCCAGGAGCAGAATGAACCCTCCTGAACTAAGTTCAACAGCTAGCCTGTCGTCAGGAAATGCCAGGCCTCAGAAGCCTTCTGTTGAGTGGGGGCTACACTTTAAATACCCTCATGCCAGCTTGTTCTTCCAGTTCTGAGGTCCCAAACCAGCTCACCTTCTTCTCCTTATGTTTTCAGAGTTCTCCTTTTGTTGTTTTCTATGGTTTTTCCAAGGTTTATGCTGTGCTTAGCAAAGAGCAGGGAGGTAGTATTGGTATAGATCATGTCTGAATGTGAAGTTCCTAAAATATTAATTTTCATTTTTAAGATAAATATAGATATTATTTCCCTCCACTTACCAGTAAAAAACAAAACAAAACAAAAACTAAGGTACAAAAACATGTACTATTTGTTCAAGGTCATCAAGTGACCAAATGGCAGTAGAGATACTCAGCTTGACCTGTCAGTACTTAAGGACAGATTCTTTCCACTTCTTCTCTTTCTTTGCACATGAAAATAGTGTAATAAGTACAAAAATAAAAACAAAACCAAGTTCTGAGAAACTATCCATTACCTAATATAATTTATCTGTGAAGGTTAAAAAACAACTTGTATAATTAAATGTGTTCATTAAATTGTTCGTGGCAAACGGAGAAGCAAAGAAGATAAGTATAAAACAAACACTTTCTGGGAAAAGCCAGGCAAAGGCAATGAGGACAACTGTACTGTACAGAGGATATTCTTATTAAAGAAAAGCAGCAATTTTAAAGGGCAGGTGTTGTCTTGACAAAATAACTGGCTCAGTTCTCTTGCTGGCTCCTTGGCCTCCCTGTCCAAACCTGATTTCAGAAGGACTAGCACCAAAAATCAGGGGCTCATTTGGCCTGGGAGCTTTCCAAAGAAAAAGGACAGCTGAGTTGATTTCAGACTATCTTCCCAGTTTGGAAAGAGTAAAAATGGCTAACTCATTTTCTTTATCTTTCATTGTTAGATATTTCAGATGCTGGCAGGAAAGCAGTCTGCAACTGACAACACCAGCAGTAATTACTGAGGAGACACTCTGTAAGGATATGCTTTGTTTTGTTTTGTTGTCTTCAAATACCAAAGGCAAATAATGAAGTGTTTACTAGAAGTGAAAGATCATCCCTCACTCCTTTTCATGTTGATAAATCCCAGCATAAGTAAAAAAAGATAATCCAAGCTACTGAGTAAGCATGAATGAGTTCCAAATACAGATCCCAGAGAAATGGATGGTGGGGAAGGATGTAACTGGAGGAAGACAAGAAAAAATCTGGAGCGGGTCCATGGGGAGGGGGAACACACTTTGAGATCATCCCCTTGTCATTGTGTGAGAGGGGAATCAAAAGCAACTTCATATCTCTTTAGATTTTGTTTTCTTTAAATAATTACATAGAAGTATTGATTTGCAGTGTTCTGACTTGGTTGCTTCCTAGCATGAGATGGGCCTCTGCCAGTGTGACAGAAACAGCTTAGCAACTCTTTCTTTCCTAAAACTAGGACTTAATACAAATTGTTCACAAAAAGCAAATGGATCTAGTATACAGTGCTTCTGCACCAAGGCAATTATGTGTCTAGAACAACAAAAGTGGATTCTGTGAGGGGAAGAGAAGAATATCTAATATTCATTGAACATATACTGTGTTCCAAACACGGCAAATATCATATTTCCCTCAACTGACACTATTCTGCAATAGGATTATCCAATTATCTGATGAGCAAATAGCAGATCAAAAGGATTTAATAGGTTGCCTAAAGTAACATAGCTAGTAAGTGGTGGAGAGGCGATTTGAATCTAGGACTTTCATTCAATATTTTTATCCATATTAAATAAAATTTTCATTTAAATTGATGAAATTATTCATTATTCACAAAATACCAATTTTTTTGTTTTACTGTAAAAATTTCAGAGCCTTTAAAATATCAATATACACTAAATATAGAAGGAGGGAAAAAATTACCAAAAAAAAAGGGGGGGGGTTGTCCTTGGGACATTTTCCCCAGAAGCATCTGTGCTTCTAGGAATCAATCACAGAGTTCAAGGCAACAAATTTGGAAAAACTTGGTCTAGGTGGTTAGTATTACAGGAGTCTTAACCAACAATTCCAACCCACCAATTTCCTCTCTGAAAACCTTCTCATGTTTTTAGGGTGCTTTCGAGCTTTGAAAACACATGGATTTCCATCTGTTTGTTTTCATTTCACAAAATTCAGCAGAGACTAGAGTGTTTGCCTCCATTTTGGATATGAGGCAGTCATCTTGAGAAAGGTGAAATCAAGGTTATGGTGCTCGTTTTCAGGAAACCTTTTTTACTGTTTTATTTACTGTTTTATTCACACTATTATCCATGTCTCACTTGACAGCTCCGGTAGATTGGAGACAATGGGCAAGACAGGAGTCTCAGAGACTTGTGTTTGAATCATGGCTCTGCCATCCCCTACTCATTTGATTCTTAGGTCTCATATTTGTAACATGTAGAAGTAGTAAGTACTTCCATAGTTTTGAGGACGTAGTAGAACAAAGCATGAAAAGTCAGAAGAAAGTACTAAAAGTATATTAGTACCTCCTGCCATTCTGCCTTTTTTCTTCTCAGCGTTTACCAATGGCTCCCACATGGTCTCTATCTTCGTATACCCCACCCCTAAGATATTTCAGGTCACATGGGAGGTTTATCTATTTTAGTTCACTATCACACTTGGCTAAATACTAACCTGAAAAGAAGGTGGTGGTGGTAATAATTAGATGGTTATTATTTATTTTGAAGAGAACACAAAAGCAGGGGACTTAGGGAGGAGAAAGAAATAAACAAAAGGTTCCACACCCCGAGACAACATATTTAGCTAAGCTTAGTGCTGTAGTCTTTAGATGCAACTATTCAGAAATTGCAATCTATGTGTTCTCTCAGTCACTCACTCAATTCTTAGGTCTGATTCCTGTTCTCATAAGGGAGTCACTCAGTAACTACAGCAGGGTTTTATTTATACCTCATAATTTCTTCTCAGAGTTGACCAACTTTTACCCTGTATGCTTCAACAAAGAAACTGCAGATTGCATATTTTCAAATTTAATTATAATCTAAATGCCAAATGAAATATTTAGTAACCTACATATTATCTGATAGAGTTCATCTATAATACTAACAATAATAAAAATATAGTAGCTATCAATTATCAAATGCCTACTAGGTATCTCTGCTGTGCAAGGGCTTCAATAAATATATCTGTAATCCTGATGGAAATCAGGAAAAATACGTTATATTATCCCTCTTTATGCTGAGAATAAAGACAGAGTACATAAACTGAACGAAGTTATGGGGACAAACTCAGGTTGTATGACACCACAACGATGTCTTTCATACCACCCGGACCCTCCACTCTCACATATTGCACAGATCCAGCTACAATGTTTGGTGAAAATAAGGCAATGACTGCACTCAGGGCTTCTGTCTGCCTTTGACTTAAGGTCAAGTCCACAGCTATACCTATAATAGACACAGAAACAGTTTTACTAATCTTGCTTTAAAATTTTGGATTTTTATAATTAAGTTAAATTTAATGATAAATTAAATTTTGATAAATTTACTGTTAATATTTTATAAAGCTTAGCATTTTATGTTACTAACAATTAGTTTATTGCAATGAGGAAATCTCTACTAGGATTATCACCTTGTCATTCCATGAACCTTCTCTGAGGGCTTGCTCTGTTCCTAACACTATGCTAGGCATGAGGATGTGCCCGGCCCCATTGAGCTTATAGACATTATAAAGTGTTGTAGTGTACACAAACAGGATCAAGGCACACTGACTATGCTTAGACTATAGTCTGCATGGAGAATGATACTTGGAAAGATGGTTTATAAATATTAGGCCAAAAAGATCACTTGGTAATTCTTGAAATCTCTGCATGAAAGAGTTAAAAGAAATTATGCCATTGTGGGATTTGACATCTTAAATTTCTTAAGAGGTCTGCAGCCCATAGAAGTATAGAGGACTTCGTTATGCAGACACTGTGAGCCAGTGGTGATGGCAGGGCTCCGGGTTTCTGAATGTGTGAGATCCTCTTCTGAAGTATTCCTGGGCTCAAGGAAGGGAGTGATCTTACTGGAATGGGCTCAGCTACTCAGCAGGTCCTGTGGTGTATGAGTCAGTGTGGACTGGGCAAGGAAAGGGGCCAGAGTTTGGAGACCATGATAGAGAGTGCAGATAGGACCTTATTTCTAACTTTAGAGTGCTTCAGAATTTATCATCTCGATTTGTTTTTCCTAGCTTCTATTTTCTTTTTCTTTTTTTTTTTTTTAAGGTTTTATTTATTTATTCATGAGAGGCACACAGAGAGAGGCAGAGACACGGCAGAGGGAGAAGCAGGCTCCATGCAGGGAGCCCGACGTGGGACTCCATCCTGAGACTCCAGGATCAGCCCTGGGCCGAAGGCAGGCGCTCAACCGCTGAGCCACCCAGGCGTCCTACCTAACTTCTATTTTCTACTGACCTGAAATAATGCAAATTAAGACAAAACTATTTTGTTTTGCTTCTCTTCTCTTTTCCCTTCTCAAACAGGTTTGTGAGTCTGTTTGTTTTGGCCTCCCTTTCACTTTTTATGCTAATTTTAGAACAATAAAATAGAGAAATAGATATATATGTATCTATCAACGAAGAGACTGGACCAATATGATTTAAAGAGACAAAGAGGTGTGAAGATTTTAAGTTCTTCTTGCACCTATTTTTTTAATGAGAGGTTAAAATTACATTTAGAAAGATAAAGTATCTTGAAACTGATAATCCTGGATTGTTGATCCTCGGGCAACTCTTTTCTCCATAAGCCTCAGTTCGCTCATCTGCCAAACAGAACTGATAATTAGCACTTGCCTGAGAGGTGCTCAGTACGCACCAAAAGGCTTATTTTCCCACAGAGGGACCAAGTCAGGAAGGATGGCCATTCACTGACTAGGAGTGTACCAAGGTGTGATTTAGAGAATGTGAGAATGTACCCTGAAATCCAAGGACTAGGCATTGTTCTTCAATGTCTGAAATATAAGTAAACACCAAACACTCTTTGCACTATGGAAGTGCAAATATATTTTTGATTCTGGGAACATTTTGATGTACATGAGGCATTGACTGTTATAATTTGTAACAGCAGAAAAGAAATCTTTATCTATATGGAGATTCTCCATTAAAAAGGAAAGCAAATCCATCTAGAAAGATCTGTCAGCTTGCTTAAAGCCAAAACTTAGTGGCAAAACTAAAAACAGATTGCATAACTGTACACTTTAAACCAGACTAGGAAGCATGACAGGATGGGCTCACGAGGCAGAATTATTAATAATTCTTAATAATAATCTAATAATTATTAATAACAGCAATAATAATTAATAGCTAATACTTACTGAGCATGAACAATAGACCAGATACTGTCTTAGGTGATTTATATATAAAAGCTCATTTAATATTTATAGAACTTTACAAATAGGTACTATTTTGTTCCTGTATTACTGGAAATCAAATAATCTAGAGATTCTTTTCCATTAAATTTATCTAATTGCTTCCAGATTGTAAGTTGAATATATATTGACAATTTTAAGTTAGGATGATACCTAAAAAAAAAGAAAGAAAGAAAATACTACTTTCATATGGCAATAAGAAAAGTAGTAATTATGTTTTTAACCTTTTAAAAAAATCTAATTATTTTCTGGTCAACTAATTATATGATAAACACATCTTCTATTAGCAGATCCCTAAATTTATTTATTTCTAATTACATGATAATATGCAACATTTGCTGTTAAGTTCTGTGGGTCAGGGCCAAATAGATTTCCTTAAATATAAACAGACAAAGGAGAGGAATTGGAGCACTTGCCATTTTTATTATTGAGCTCTAAAAACAATTTCAGCATGCTGAACAGAGTTCCTTTGGAAAATTAATTTTAAATGGGAAAGGCACTCTGCCTTTGGTTACATGGTTGATTATTTTTCAATATATATGGGATTGCTGCCATTCACAATAATTACCTGTCAAAGATTTCTGCCTGACTCTGTATTCTATTTTTGTCATCAAGATATACCTATTACTATTTTTAACATAATATGCCTATCTATGTATATGTATGTGAGACGTGCAATCAGGAAATATTGTATTAACTAAAAAGCTCTCTAAACAGACAAATCTATCTGTGTTAATATCAAATCATGTCACTTTTTATTTACAGAATAATAGGACAGGGATGGATGCCTGTTTCAGTAAAAAGTACATTATGCTTCAATGTGGTGACTGGTGGTGAAGATGTTAATAGGTAGCATAACAAGGGGAATTTTACATGACTCAGGAATGCATGTAACATGAGGAAAAGTTAATTTCAGCCTTGCCTCATTAATCAGATCTGCCACCAGCTAAAAATTGTCCCCTTATTGTGCTTTCTGCGGTGTGGTACTGATGAAGATCCTGACATATAAAACAGAAGTAATTGGGCTAGTGCCAGGAAGAGGGGCAAAACAGAAAGTACAGGAATGAATGTGTCTAAAGCTGACCTTTTGGAAGAATCGCCCAAGGCACCTTCAAGTGGTTCCTGTCATTGCTAATGGAGACTGTGCATTCAACACTGTTTACACAGTTCTGCATGTGATCGGCTGAGAA
Source organism: Canis aureus (assembly GCF_053574225.1). Taxonomy (NCBI): domain Eukaryota; kingdom Metazoa; phylum Chordata; class Mammalia; order Carnivora; family Canidae; genus Canis; species Canis aureus. Next base: position 4,215,868 of record NC_135613.1, read on the forward strand.
CTGAAATGAACTACAACCGTTTTTATGTGCAAGCCTTCACAAGAACGCCTGCAAAAGAGGCAAGAGTTGGGGTCTCTGTCAAGCAAATGCCAGGGTACAGAAATGTTAGAGTATGGATTCGCTCCGCCAGCAAATGCTAGTCTGCGTACGTAGCAGCATCATTCCTCCAAAGCCTGTACAAGGACGAAACTTACAGAAGGCCAGGCTACAACTTAAAGGGGAAAAAAACTGCTGTGACAACACTGATGAAAGGGTTTACAGAGAGCACTTTTCATATGCATGATTTCAATTGTTCTTCTTCAAGATGGAGAGATAAATATTATTACTTGCAATTTATAGAGGGCTGATTTCATAGACTCTATGCTAACTCTTTATACCACACAGCTGATATTTGCATAAACATGAACCCATGTATTTTATTACAAAAATTCTACTCTTTTCAATGGATAGGTTTTGAACAATTTAATAAAGTATAGTTTTCATATAATAAAATCCCTACATTCTAAGTGTATAGTTCAATGAGTTTTGGCAAATAGATACATAATATAACCATCGCCATAATCAATATTTTGAACATTTTCATCAACTCAAAAATTTTCTCATTCTCTTGGCAAGCAATTCCCCTATAAGCCTTGGCCTCAGGCAATCCATGATCAGTTTTCTGTCCCTTGATGTATGCATTTCACACTGACATACGAAGAGAATTCTACAGAGGTAGTTCTTTGTAACTTCTTTTGCTCAGTATACTACTTATGGAGAGTCACCCATGCTGGTACATGTGTCATTGTTTGGTTTCCTTTTATTACTGAGGATATGTGTGTGTGTGTGTGTGTGTGTGTGTGTGTGTGTGTGTGAGCGTGTGTGTATAATTTATTTGTCTATGAACCAGTTTATGGAAATTTCAGTTGCTTCCAGTTTGAGGCTATTATGACTATTGCTATTATGCACATTCATGTAGGTGTTTGTGTGGGCATGTATTTTCATTTTTGGTGGGTACAATACTTAGAAATGCTACGACATGTATAAGGAGTGGAACTCAGATTCTTGATATTTTTTTATCATCCTTTTAATCTAATCTTGAAAATTAAAATATAAATTTCCCAGTAAACACCACTTAAGCTGCATCTCTTGCATTTTAATAGCACCTATATTTTCTAGTGGCCCAAGTAAAATCTTTAATTCCCAAATATTCCAAATAGCAGTTTTGTTTTTCACAGATATCACTTTTTATGGACTTGTATGAATTACGCATTTGTCAAAACCCATAGATCTATACAACACAAAGTGAACCCTAATGTAAACTATGTGCTTTAGTTAAAATTCTAGATCAATATTGGCTTATCAATTGTAACAAATGGAACATACCAAATCAAAGTTATGGTTTTGATTTGCATTTCTCTAATGACCAATAATGTTGAGCATTTTTTCATTTGCTTATTGACCATTTTGTATATATTATTTAGAAATATGTCTATTCAGATAGAACATTTTCAATATTCTTTTATGTGAAGAAAATAGAAATACCAATTCTTTCCTTTAGTGTTTTTATCTATTTTTAAATTTGTATTGTTATTTAGGATGGATAAAATATGGTACTTCAAACACAAACCTCTGTTGCATAAAACTGCCATTGGTTTGTGTTCTACAAATTCAGGTACCAACACATTATATCCCATATGATTTATATCAAATCATCTATCTATCTATCTATCTATCTATCTATCTATCTATCTATCTATCTATCTACTTATCTATCTATCTTTCTATATATTTACTTTATATGATGGCTAATTGGTATATTCCTGACAGGGAAAGAGAGGTTCCATTTAGCCAGGTATTGATGATAACTGAATTTTGTACTTACTATTTTGTATTATAATGTTTTGAATAATTTGATATTTTATAGATTAGATTCTAGATTCAAAAATTTAAAGCATCCTTCTGCCCCAATGCCCACATATTTTGAGTACTATGATTCTTTTGTATTAGGATACGGCATCTATCTGTGTACCTTTGTGCTGTGATGTTAGACAAGTCAGCAAAGTCTGTTTTAGGACTACTCCTGGAAGTCCTTTCTATAATGAAAGCCCAAAACTAACTAAATTATATTCAGACATGATGGTAAATCATGTGACAGAATAGTATTTAAATATAAACTAAACATATTCTCTATTTAATTTCCCCTTAGCTGGATGATGATAGTGTTCTCCTAATACTACCTGAGTTGAGATAAAGTGTGATGCAGGACAAGTCAGAATAGGAAAACAAAACAAAAACAAAACAAACAAACAAACAAACAAAAAAAACAAAACACCAAAACAGTCGTTTTAATCACTCATGGTCAAAATAATTTCATTTAAAATTTTTTTGCATGATTATATGACCATGTGATGATAGTGCACAAAAATACTGACAGATATTATCTCATGATATGGACATATCCTGTGAGTCTTAGGCACTGGAAATATGTGGACAGTGAGGGAGAAATGCAATCTTTATGAAGAACTCATTAAAGACTTGTGTTTTTTTGTTTGTTTGTTTGTTTTTACATTTGCCCCTTAACAATGAACACAGTTCCTAAAACTTTATGCATGCCCAAATAAACAATTAGTTTGCTTAATTTCATATTTTAATTAAAAGAACTCAAAGATAAGGGCCCAGTGTTGGCAGAATGCCAGACAGAAGCAACACACTTCCTACTGAATCTTTTTTCTATCATCATTATCAGGGAAAAAGTGCAAAAATTTTACATTCTATTGAATACTATGTGCCAACTGAACTATTAAGTATTTTTGCATGCATAGTCCTATTTTATATCCAACTTTGTGAATGTTGCTGATGTTGTTATTGCTGTTTTAATCACCATCATTACTGTTTTATTGTTTCAATCATGTAATGAAGAAAATGATGGGCAAAGAAATGAAACAATTTGTCCAATGTCACCTAGTTAGTATGCCATAGAGCAAGAATCATGAGTGCTTTTTACAAAAAGCGCATACTCAAAAGAGGGTGCAAAGAAAACTCTTTTTTTATCCTTACTTAATGTCAAAATGTAATAATTATATCAAGAAGCAAATAAACATACCTAATGTTTAAAAACAGTAATGAAAAATTCCATGGAACTACCATTCCAGTTAAGAAATCAATCATTATTGGCATCAGAGGAATCCCCTATATACTCTTAGCTAATAAGCCTCATGACTTTCCTATTAAAATAAATCCTAGAAGGTGGGCTCAGTTGGTTGAGTGTCTGCCTTTGACCCACCCCAGGAGGTCATGATCCTGGGGTCTTGTGATGGAGCCCCACAACCTGGGATCCAGCCCCACATAGGTGCTCCTTGCTCAGCAGGGAGCCTGCTTCTCCCTCTCCCTCTGCCTGACACTCCCCCTGTTTGTGCTGTTTCTCTGTCAAATAGATAAAATCTTAAAAAAAAAAAAGTAAACCTTATTATGACATTTATGCTGATCATTTTTATTTTTCTTTATAATTCAATCACTAGTAAACATTATATGGTATGAATCTATATTACCTATAAACAATATTACACATATTGATCTTAATAATATAGCTTCTCCTATTTTGAACTTAATATAAGTGGAATATTAATATATTTATCTTTTATGTTTTTTACCCAACATTAATTAGATTATTTTGCTATAGGTAGATTTAGTCATTTTACTGATATATGACTATACACAATTTTATATAAATACATGAAAATTTATTCATACATTCTACTGATGAACCTTTATGTCTTAGATTTTAGGTTTTAAAGGAAATGTCATGAGCCTTCATGTACATGTATTCTATCAAATACGTGCAAAAGTTTCTCTAAGGGACATTCTTCAGAATGTTGGGTCATAGGTGACCCATGACAGTAACATCTACAGTGTTACTAGATCATGCCAAACTCTTCCAAAATGGTTTTGACGCCAACTGTCTTTCTTCCTTCCTCCTTCTCTTCTTTCTTTCCTTTTTTCTTCCTTCTACAGGAAACATTTTTCCATTACAATATTTATAGCTGTGACATCTATTATTTGAGGAACTCCTCTTCTTCACAGAGTCCTCTTTATTAATCAGTGTGTCCCACTCCAAGTGGGTGGATGACAGAAACCAACACAGATCAATTAGGCTATTTTTTTCCTGTTTTTCCTTTTCTGGTTGAAAGTGAGTTGGAGCTGTTGTTTTTTCAATTGCAAGCCAAAGCACAGAAACCTACGGATATTGGCAGACTCCACTACATGGAGGAACCCTTTACAGAGACAAGAAAGTGAGCCTAACAGAAGCATAAACACGAAGAGAAAAAGAGTTGAATGAAGACAGGTTAGAATCCTCAGCTCCACTCCTTGATATTGCTTATAACCAATTTTTACTTGGTATCTAAAAGCAGTCCTTAAATAACACAGCCTACAGGAACACCCAGGAGGCCTAGTGATACTGCAGTATAAATTGCAGTAGTACTTCACTACAAAATGCAAAAAAAACTCTGAGGTGAGTCACTGGAAAGAAATGCATTCAGAGTGGAAATGTGAGTGCTTCCAGAAGGCTCCAATTAATATTCTTATGCTGATATGAGTTATATTTCTGACACTTAAATCAGAATATTTATATATATATATATACATATTCAAATATATTGTATACAACCAGATCTAATATGTATTTCCTGAACATCTGCCACATGGTTCTTTGAGACCAAAAACATCCTCTGTGAGATTAAAACTAGGCAGGAAAATCAGAATATTTTGAGAATAATGTCTCTCCTAGAAATCTTTTGAATGATGTTCAAAAGAGACCTAAAAGTTATTTCATATTATCTCTCACAAATTACCCCAAAGAAGACTAAATACGTAGCCCATATTCCATATTATAACTAGGAGTGATTCACATTATACATGGAAGCAACAGTAATTTAGAACGATGGGTAACATTCTAGACATCAAAAACAGCCAGGATGATGTTGACAATCTGGAACACACCACCCCACCCCTGCCAAAATTATTACAATGGTGAACAAACATACACAGACATCTTATGAGAAACAGTTGGTAGAATTGAGGATGGTATCTTAGATAATATCTGGGAAGGAAGTGATTTTCTAATATCTGAAGTATGCCAAAGGAGCAGTGTATAATTCAATGTGGTACACTAGAACCAGAGCATAGACGAAATAAGTGGTAAATTCTAGATCTTTATCATGGGTTATACCTGGACTACTGCAGTGTTTCCATGACCCCATCCTTAACACAGTCTTTCATGTGATTGATTCTTTTTTTTAAAGATTATATTTATTCATTTATTCATGAGAGACACAGAGAGAAGGCAGAGACACAGGCAGAGGGAGAAGCAGGATCCTCGCAAGGAGTGTGCTGTGGGACTTGATCCCAGAACTCCCGGATCACACCCTGGGCCAAAGGCAGATGCTCAACCACTGGGCTACCCAGGCGTCCCCTTTCATGTGATTCTTAAACATACAATGAACACACATAGGTCTTAAACTCTTAACATTGCATTGTTCTGCCTCGGTTTCTTCAGATGATTTTTGTAAGGACTTGATTACTACAAATACAGTTCCTATGAAAAAGCTTGACATATATTAAGTGCTCAATAAATGTTATGTCTTCTTCCTCCAACTTACTTTCTCCCTCCTCTCCTACCATTATTATTATTATTATTATTATTATTATTATTATTACTACTACTAATATCATTATTTCACTCTCCTATTTTAAACTTTTTAGCGTCCTCTAGATTCCCAGAGCCCTTACATATCATCCTTGATATATGACTTCGGACTCTTTCTCTTCAGCTAAATCTTTCTCTACTCCACTTCTCCTATTTTATATTAATTGTCCCACACCACCTGTAGTTACTATGAAATCCTTTCTTGTCCCGTACAAAGATATCTTTGTGCATGCTAAGTTGTTCCCCTATTTTAATTCTCCATTCTGCAGTGTACCAATTAACCATTATTTTTTCTATTAAATATCCAAGGACAAATGAATTCCACCAACTGTGCTAAATCTACTCCCGATAGAAAATTCTAATAGTGGATATATTGCAATGTATGGTTATTTATTGGCTTTTATGCCCTTTCTAAAAGTAGATCACAAGGTCCTAAAAGAAAAGGACAATGTCCCTTTTACCTAGCACAGTGTCTGACTCATTGATACACTCACTAAATGCAATGTTTGTTGAAGTGATAAAAACTCTGTAAGGAAAAAAATAAAAAAATAAACTGTTTCACAAATAGAAGTTTACAACATTAGATCCCTCAACGATGAATCCCTGAGACCTTATCATCACTTTCAAGTCAAATATTACTTCAGTCTATCCTGACAACTGATCAAGGTAATTTATCCCATTTTATTATTTTCTATTTCAGAACAGTTTCTTTCACAATACTCAGATCTCATAACTAATATATTTGTTTACTTGGCTAGGGATTGATCGCTTTGGTTTTGTTTCTGTCTATTTGTATCATTGTAAGCTACATACAAAACAAGAAAAGTTCTTAATTATGTCCCATATTCCTTAGTGGGCTCTAGCTCATAATAGACATACAATCAACAGTTGTAGAATTTAAAATTGAATATTGATATACAAACTTGGACATAAACTTAACTATTTGTCAATGATATCTTAGAAATTAATTCATCAGTATAGGGGGTATTTGGGCTGTATGTTCCCTAACTCTAAAATTTTACTTCAGCGCAACCTAGAATCACCCCACTGAATCGCAGCACCACAGAATATGTGAGAAATATCACACTGAAATTTGTATTGCCCCAACTCAGCCAACCTTACTGCTGCCCATATACGTTTTCCTTTTGCCAATCACAGGACTCATCTGTTCTCTTTGCCATTTAGTTATTGAGCTTTTCTTGGCCAGGCATGCCACCCAGGGCCAGCCTAGGCATTAAGCTGACTGTTTGGCCTTCATTAGCTGCATCTAATCCATTCCCCAGAAAACACCCCAGGCCATAAAATGCATCTGTGTGTTGTTTTTATTAGGTCATCTGATTGAGCAGATGCTGATAGTTCTAGAAAAGGAGTATTCCCCCTGCCAACCTTAATTTGTTCTGTTTAAGGTACAGGCAGGGCTCATCAATAGTGCTATTTCTGTGGTTTAACATGCCATTTCAGACCACATAATTATTTCTCTATTATAGAATCTTAAAGTATGGGGAAATTACTAAGAGTCACCTGGTAACTCTTCTTTAACACATCACTGTAGGCATGAAACTGATGTCCTCTGCTCTAGGTCAAACTATCCTGTTCTCTCTGTATCTTTTCCAAATGAGGATTTCTGCAAACATGTTATTACTGGGTCACCAATGGACCAATGGACCTTCCTCTTCAAGTGATTCACCAACCACAAAACAAGCTGACTTAGGATTTTTGATAGCAAGAGATCTGTCAAACTACAAAATCAAATAATTCCAGGATTAAAAGGGGAAAAGGACTTTTTTTTTTCCCTCCAGTGCAACACCCTCATGAGGCTTAACATTTCCCAAATATGGGAGCCCGATCTCTTCTTGAATGACTCTATTAACCTCCCTCTTTTAAGGGTATTTATTTATTTATTTGGCAGAAATATGGAGTAAGAGTGAAATCAGTGAATTGTCTGTCATAAAGCTTTCTTTTTTATATACTGAGACAAAATCTGCTTCATTTTAACTTCCACTTTACTGCTATGTCTGGCATCTAAGAATATGAGTCATATCTTTGTCTTTCAAATAATGACAAACAGGTACCTTCACCCAAAATCCTGTTAACCTCTTTTTCTACGTTTTTCCTTTATTTTTCTCTGCAGAGATGGTGATCAGACCATTCATAGCTTTATATAGACATGAAAAATACTATTTATGAGTGAGAATTCCTCTCAGTGAAATAGTAGCTATGACTAAGGACACAATGTAGATTAAAATAATGATGATTAACTTGAAGAAGCTATAGAATTATCTTTCATTAACTGAAAATTAAAACACAAGAATGCCTCTTTCATTTGCAACTGTGCCAGCCTCCTTCTCTAAAACCCACACTGATCTATAAGGATCGGGGCTTATTTTTCACTCCATTTCCCCTTTCCAGAGTTTATCAGAAATAGGCAAGAGGTGGCTGACATTCAAAGGGATGCCAAGGGAGCAGCAGGGAGAGAAGAAAAGGAGCCAACCCAGATGCACCTCCTATTTCATCCTCACAGAGAGGGTCAATGGCCCCAGATCCTCTAACCAGCTGGCTTTTTCTAGAGGATAAAATGTTCCCCAGGATTTAGGCCTTTGCAGAGCTGCATTAGTTATTTGAGGCCACTAAGTCTTGCACTGTGTTAGTGCTTTGTTAATTGGTATCCTAGTGGCTTGAAAAAGTCATATAAATCCAGTGAAATCTGTGTGCAGTCAGCTCATCTAGAAAAAAAAAAAAAATTCAATGTGCTCAAAGCCCTGGAGGATCGATAGGAGTTATCTGGGAAGAGATTTCATTGTATTTATATTACACACCTTGCCTCGTTCAAGCTGTTGTCTGGTTTTCTTGATCTGACATGTGGGACTGAGGACAAAGCCAAGGTCAAAAACCACAAGGTAAGCTGCAGGCCGGAGGCATTTTGCATCCCCGCGACTCGGATGCCCAAACCTCAGAAAGACTCTCAGATGCTTCTGAGTCACTGACTCAATCCCAATACTATTTAGCAAGAGAAAGTGCTATTTTTATCAAGGTTGTATGGCAGCGCATCTAGCAAGAGACATACTCTCTTTATATGACATGGCCTTTCTTTTGTCGTGTTAGACTGCATTATGATTCTCAACAATCAGGTCAGATCAATTCATACTAGTTCTCAATTTCCTATCCAAACTCGTCTAGGACGTGATTGACAAGACTGTGGGAAGGAGCAAAATAAGAAGTGAAAGAAGTGGCGTTGGTAAAGAAGTCTCTTGACGTCTTAAATCCTACACATGAAAATGGGTAGTAATAAAATGTAAGAATCAAGTGGGCAGAATGGGAGAGAAAACAGACATTGGCCTCAAACTGGCAGAGTCTTTAATGACATTTAAGTTTTCGGGTTGTTTAATTAGTGGTCATTTTTTTTCCCGCTGGTAAATGCTTTTTGTTGTGTTGCCAAGGACAGCTGGATGTCTATTTAAGCAAACACAAAAGATCAGTGATAACATTTAAGTAAGGTTAAGGTATATTTTCATTTTACTTCAAAAACCCTATTTTCTTCCATTTTGTCCTGCTCTAGGCCCTGCAGTGACCTCCATTCACAATGGCTGCACTGTCGGTACAGCAGTCACAAGCCAGGTGTGGTTAATAAGCACTAGAAATGTAGTTAGTAAGAATGGAAACTGAATTTAGCACATGAATCCAGATGAGTGGCAAGTATAAAAAGCATACCAGATGTCAAAGACTTAGTATGACAAAATATATAAATATTATACTAATAATGTTTTATATAGATCACAAGCCGAAAGACAACATATTGGAATTACTAATTTAAGAAAAATAAATGAATTTTATTTATTTCTTTTTGCTTTCTAAATGTGGTCACCAGAAATTTAAAAATTAAATATGTGACTTGCATTCTGTTTCTCTTGTATGGTGCTGCTGCTCTAAAGCATTAAGTCTGGGATCCTTGGGTGGCTCAGGGGTTTAGCTCCTGCCTTTGGTCCAGGGTGTGATCCTGGAGTCCCAGGATCGAGTCTCACGTCAGGCTCCCTGCATGGAGCCTGCTTCTCCCTCTGCCTGGGTCTCTGCCCATCTCTCTCTCTCTCTCTATGTCTACCATGAATAAATAAATAAATAAATAAATAAATAAATAAATAAATAAATAAGAAATAAATAAATAAAATCTTTAAAAAAAATAAAGTACTAATTCTGAACTTTCATCTGACTTTTTAAAGTTGTCTAAAACCAGGTACACACTTAACCTATCATTTATTCACTTATTTATTCATAAAATGCTTATATGAGCATCTATTACATTCCAGACCTTAGGACAGTTTCTAAAGTTCAGAGAAGTATAGCCTGGAGGTGGTAATTTTAGACTCATCAGTTTATATAATTGTGGTGATGATTCACAGTACCCAAGGGGAGTGAATAGCAAACAGGGAAGATAAATTGTAATTCAAAACTGTAGAAGATACTGTGAAACTATTGAAGACAAGGGGAAAGAGGAGTCTCTGAAAGAAAAGGAGAAGGAACAGTAAGAACTACAGGATGAGAACAAAGGGAGAGCTAAGCCAAATCTAGATGCTAGGATACTCAACAATTAGGGAAAAGAACCAGTAAGTTTACAGAGCATAGAATGTTCTGTGGTCTCAACTGATATTTTGCTTAAAATCCATAGTGATGGGCAGCCCGGGTGGCTCAGCGGTTTAGCGCCGCCTGCAGCCCAGGGCCTGATCCTGGAGACCTGGGATCGAGTCCCAGGTCGGGCTCCCTGCATGGAGCCTGCTTCTCCCTCTGCCTGTGTCTCTGCCTCTCTCTCTCTCTCTGAAGAAAGAAAGAAAGAAAGAAAGAAAGAAAGAAAGAAAGAAAGAAAGAAAGAAAGAAAGAAAGAATCTTAAAAAAAAAGAATTAAAAAATCCATAGTGATGATGTCATGGAGGAAAAAAATCAGATTATTTGGAGAAATCGGACTTAACAAGCTTTCCAGAGCACATTCTTTAGTTGTACCAATGTCTGAGACATGCAGAGACTAACAGGCATCATCTCTAATGTTTTCTGTTCAGCCACGAAGATAAATTAGCACTGAAGCCATTATCGCTAGCCTGGGCATAGGATAGCTAGCTCCTCGGATGAGTGTCATTGGACAGTTGGAGGAACAATCCCCACTGGGAACCCAGAGGAAGTACTTCTGGGTACAAATGATGCAGGACTTGAAGAAAGACTATGACTTCATCAGTTTGAGAGGAAAGCACAAAAGTCCTCCAATTTATGAGGTACGTGGATACAGGTGGATTTGAACTGAAAGCTGCTAACAAATCCGGTACCAGGTCCTGAACGTCCTGCCAACGATTTTGGTCCTGACTTGGACAGAGTATGATGAAGAACCTAATAGGAGAGAAAAATGAAACCTAAAAAGTATTGCAGTAACGTTCAGCTACTAAGACTTCCTCCTGGCACTGCAAGTACCACTGCAAACATTCAAGATTCAGAGTCAACTGTCAGAGGGGAAATAAGAATAAAATAGTGTGAAAGTTGGGTGAAGGCGCAGAATCTGCTTAACTAAATGAATGTCCTTGGCTGAAGGAAAATAAAAGCTAGTTATTAGAGACAGACTTTTTACTGGGAACACAGGCTGTTCCTGGAAGGAATAACTTGGAAAATCTGAATAGGAAACCCCTCCCTTAAGCCTCGGCTCAGCACAATGAAGACTGATTTACCAACCTGCACATAGAAGCTTGGAGAAAAGAAGTAGCCGTTTCGGAGCTCTTAATGGGGATGCAGAGGCTGTGACTGTTAGGAAGTGTCAAAAGCACTGGTTGGCAGCTTAGATAAACAAGAATTAGAGCCACCACAAATAACCGGAGGGAACTGATGTTTGTTAGTAGTCTGGGAGAGGTGAAATCCATAGAAAATGCAAGTCTCAACACTGATTCTTTAAGGCAGTTTAGCAGTAACCTCAGTCCTAAAAATGGGGTCCAGAGGGTAGGGTCACCAGTATTTCCTGAGCTCCTCTGCTGTGCCTGGCCATGTCAAGGAGGCTAACTCATTTAATCCTTTGAAGTAGATTAAAGCATTCCGCAGATCAGAAAACTTACTGTCAGAGCCATATACACAGGAAGAATTTGGACCTAATCCTGAAATAGTTCCCAAGTCCTTACACCAGGAGTATGTCAATTGTCAATGCCAATTTGTTGTATTTTCTTTTTCCTAATGAAGAGCTAGAGGGAAGGATGGATATATTTATAATTTATTAAGCACCAACTGTATGCAAGCTATAAGTACTAGTTTCCCTAATATATATCATTTGCTTAATATACCACAATAACTTCATTTGATATAAAATGTTGCCTGCCCTACCTCATCCCTCTATCTAATGTATGAATGTATTCAAAGATGATTGAGGCAATTAGGCCTCTTCTCAGTCTTCTTTGGCTGTTTTGTCATTAGATCAGACTAGGAAGCAGATGAATATTCTTTATACATAGGGCTCAAAAGAAGCCTGCAAAGAAAAAGACTTCTGATACAATAAAAAGGACTATTCCGTACCGTAGTCCTTTTTTTCCACTAGTCCATATGAGAATCAGCTACTTTCTAAAGTAGCTCTAGTGCTAAGAACCTCCCCCCAGAGATTATCGTTTGACTGGCCTCCACTGGGGAGGACACATTCATATTATTCAAAATCTCCCTCATTGGAAAGCCAGCATAACTTGATAATACTTGAGTTACTCTTTTACAAAAAGTGGTGGTGGTCAAAATCACATGAATGGTGGGAACATTCATCCTCATTTAGAAGTAGAAAGTGTTGTCTTCAGAACAAAGAAACAGTTGCTCTGTCCAGAGTGGTCTCTTGCCATGAATTTTAAGAACCTGAGCACTACTCAGGGAAGAGACTTGACTGGATATTTCTGAATTATTTACACCACGTGGGACTACCCTCTTCAAAGCCTGAGGAGTCTGAGCAGAGTACACCCTCTATTATAATTTGGTTTTGTTTTTTAGAGAAGGCTGGAAATAGTAAGGCTTAGGTGAATAAGGAAAGGTGGAGAGTTGGGTTTTTTTCTTTCTTATCTATGAGAAGTGGGCTTTCCTTGGGAAGGGGAGAGAAATGGTCATAGCTAGGAGTGCATGGAGGAAATGGTAAAGGAGGGTTAGGAAGTCACAGAGAATGAGAGGATGGGGGAGGGTCCATATGGATAAGCTCCAGAATTCGTAAACCATGAAGTATGTACTCTGGCCTCCCCCCATTTTGGGTGACGCAAGAGGTGAGTTAGATTCAAGAGCTCCCAGATGCTTCTTTGCCCTCCCCCACACACTTTTTCTTTTAATGATTTTAGCATGCTACATGTATTTTGAGTAGAAGAACATGTAAATCTCTTTTTGGGAACAATGCATATGTAGTGTCTCTACACCAAACAAGAAAATTCGTGGAAGTGCTCCTGATGAACTTCCTGGTCATTGAGTCTGACCCTATCTCTTCCTTCCTACCCGTGGATGTCAAGGTAAAACAAAGCTGCAAGGCCTGTTTCCCCGTCCTCCCTGGAAAGCACACCAGTGCCAAAGCTACCAAGTAGACTGTAGTATCCCCATCTATAGAGGCTCAGGAGTGGTCGGACAGTTTGCACTAAGCGGCCGAGCCTGGAGTCAAACCCAAGTCAGCCCAAGGTCTGACATCTTGCTAAGATCACACTCTAAACTTTCTTAAAACACACACGTACACACACAGTCAACTTTTTTCTTACCATCATTTTCTTCCGAGGCGAGAGAGAGGGTAGGCTTTGTTAATTATAGCATTTCTCCTTTTTTGTCTGAAACCTCTTCCTCCAGGCGTACACAAAATGAAATACTGAGGTGAGGGAGAAAGTAGACTCTGAACAGGGCGAGCAAACCCTACAGTATTATTTTCTACGGAGTTTAGAGGAGAAAGAAGCAGTAAGATGTTTGCCTTCTTGCCACCAGAGTATTTCATGGAGATTGTAGAACCTCTCTTTGTTTCTATTGTTCTTTGCACCCCTAGTGGTTCTCTAACTTCAACAGCCTTAAGAGTAACCTAGAGGACTGGAAGAAACACAGGTTGTTGGCCCCACCCTGGAATTTCTGATTCAGGAAGTTGGGTGGGGTCTGAGAAACTTGCTTTTCCAAAAAGTTCCCAGCTGCTTAGAGACCAGCTTTGAGCACCTCTGCTGCTCTGGGGCTCACTGGTGGGTTCTCAAATTTGGTTTAATTTTAGCACGACCTGGCTATATTAAATTATATAGATAGGCAGATAGAATTCAACTCCGTGACGTTCTCAGAAAAATCCCATTAATTAGAGTCCAGTCATGCTTGCAATTAGTTAAATTACTGTATCTTTTTCTGTTTTAATTTTTCTGGCTTTTATACCATTTAATGATACCACCAAATGGTACTTTTTGATAATACTCTTAGTTTTAATGGCATTTTCTTGCCATGGTAGAAAAAAGCAGGTCTCTGGAATCTAACAGGCTTGGATACAATCCCCAGATCTCTCACGTACATGCGTATGTACTGATGATAGCATCATTACTTTAATTCCATAATGATTACATGCCCCTTTCACATAGGGTCTAAGATGTGTCTAAGTTTACTATTATTGCTTAAAATGGCACATCAATAGTGTTGTATTTTACTCATGAGTTCCAAAAATCTTTTTGTTTTCTGACACAAAATTGACAATTTTTTTTATGGTATATCAGAGCCTAGAATTGGGGAATATGTTGTTTGTGAAACATGAAATAAAATGAGTCTTAAAAAATGATGATTAACTGCAATGTTAACAATGATGAAAGGATGCAGTTTACAAGATGTTGGAGAACTCATTCCTGTGCTGATGGTTTCAACAAAAAGTGGGAAATGAAGAAGAATTTTAATCTGAATTTCAGACCCGTGTGTGCTTTGAGCAAAGAAGTCAATATTATCCTCATTTGAATTCGGTGGAAATAGGGCTTCTAGAAGCTTACATTACAGAGATAGACCCAGGGATGTGCCATGTGTCATGCACTAGCCCTGCTTCTAGCCAAGGGCAAAAGTAGTGGCGCCTGTTCATGTGCAAGTCAGTCAATGTTGGAATGAAATCTACTACAAGTTAGGGCAAACGGGAGCGGGAGCGAACTCTCCACGATCACATGGGCCCACTGCCAGAGTCAGGAAGGTAATACGTTCGTTATCCCTGCCAAGCAGGGGTGCTGGGCCAAGCAGGTGGCCTGACCTGCTTTGTGAGGAGAAAAAGCCACCTTTCCCATTCAGCAGGGGGCTCAAGTTTCACAGAAGCCCTAGAAAGTTCTCTTAAAGCAGCTCTGATATAATGAAAATGCTACTTTTACAGACTGAATGCCACAAAATTGCCTTAAAATGATTTGGTGAGGACAACCTGGATCTGGGGCTCTCCAGCGAGCAGGATTCTGATGAGAACTTGCCATGTGCTCTACACGCCTGATCTCACTTAATCCTCACAGCTACCTACTATAATCATGCACAGCTTAAATGTACTATTTTATTTTATATAATCATTTTGTATAGGAGAACTCAGGCTTTAGGAGGGATAGTAACTTGTATAGATTTATACAAGGTAGTGAGGAGTGCAGCAGGGATTCAAACTCAAGACTGTCTGATGGCAGAGGTTTTTTCTTACCCACTCTATTGGTGTTTGGCAAACTCAGGGTCATCTGAATTTGACCTGTGCCATAACTGAATTATGCATATTTCCCCCCATTTTTAGTTTAAATGAATTTTGTCTTTTCCTAAAGCAATCTTACCCTCTACCTAAACCTAAAACAAAGTAAAACAAATAAAAAACAAAAATCCAAGTGATCTGCTTTATTTCTAAGTTACTATTATGAAACATCAGTGAAAATTGACACTGCAGGTAACCTCTCAAGGAATTTACAGTTCTTCACTGCTGTTTATCATGCATATTCCTTCTTCCTTCTCTTTTTTCATCTCTCAATCCCTCCCCCCTTCCTCCCTTCCTTCCTCTTTCTTCCCAGATTCCTCTGGAATCCAGCTAGTTCGGCCTTGTTACTCCTCCTACCATTTTCACATGCTTTTCTCAGGTTCTTCCTCCAATGCTCAGTTGCAAATTAGGTCACCACCTCCCTCGATCTTAACTTCATAGCCTCTGGTTTCCTAAGATTTTCTTTAAAGAAATAGAATGGATTGTGGGGAAGAAAAGCAGTCATACAGAATGACGATGATTGATAAAATTATAGAGCCCTTACTATGTGCTAGGCTGCGGGGTAATTGCTTATCATATTTTGACTCTTTTAAACCTCACTACAACTTTATGCAATAAGAACAGTACCATGCAGTCTTATAGATGGGGAAATGGAAACTGAGAAAGGTTGTCTTTTGCCTAAGGTTACCAGCTGGAAACTGTAAAGCCACGGTGTGGAACCAGAGACTTATTCAAGAGCTCAGACTTTTAACCTCTTTCTTCTGAACTTGGTGATTTTAAAAAGTTTTCCTTGGTGAATTCCTCTCTAGAGTTTTTTTTTTTTTTTTTTTTTTTGCTAAATTCTTTAGATTTTCCTGAAACCTCTCCAAAATGTTCCAGAAGAAAATCCTAGCCTATTGTTAAACTTGTTCTTACTTTTGAAAGAATTCATGAATGTCCCAACACATGTCAAACATCATTTTGAAATCCTACCAAGATACTATGACTATAAATCAGAGTTCCTGACTCATGGCATTGGCAGAAAACCAACTTGTGTAAGAAGATCAATTTTGACTAATTCTACCTTTAAAAAATAAATAAAAATAATACAACCAACAAATCTGTTATGTTCTGAGAGAAAGGCTGGTAAACTGGGATCATTGTGTCTTTGGAATTAGGAAGGATTTCAGTTAGCATCTGGCCATTACTGAGCTGCAGGACATAACAGTGCTCAGCTTCAGTGCCTTGTCTAAAAATGGGATTAAGGGTCCCAGAGGGATCTGGGAATAAATAGTTGCATGAAAGTTCCATTCAGTACTTTGGCATGGAGAAGGGGATCAGTGCTACCTCACCCCTGTCTTCCCCCTTCACTACCATAGCCAGCAACTCTGGAGTCCATATTCTTAGACCCTTTCAAGGCTCAAATGAAAAACTACTAAGTTCCTGGGGCATTTAATTTTCCCTCAGACAGAGGTTTCATCTTTAAATTTGAAAATACTCATAGCAACTTCCTTTTGTCAAATCCTTATTCCATAAATTCTGGATCAAGAAATGTCAGTTTCAATTATGATACAGTTCATCAAAGCAATCCAGTCCTTTATTAGGAAGTTGAGAGTTATTAAGGAAGATTACATTCATAAAATCCAACAATTGTATATGTTTCCTCTCTGCATTTCTCTGTATCTCTTTCATCCCCTTATAGTATCCTCGGTCTATCTCACTTTCTCATTCTCCCATTTCCTGGTCTTCTATGTCCTTCAGGGTAGCCCCGTTTTCCTTTTATTTTCTACATCCTCTAAGCAATATACTTCCTTTTCTTCATTCTCCTACTCTTTCTCATTTCCTTCCTCAGAAATGCATCTGGCAGACAGAGGACGGGCTAACCCATCAACCATGATACAACGGCCATATTTTCTTAAGTAGATGTGTTAAGGGATAAAAATAATTTACATATTATATTTGTTAAGGTATGTATTTCAGTTACGTTTATTTTTGCCTCATGCTATCTGGCCTTTCATTTTATGAGCTTTTGAGGACATTTCCTTAACTACATCTCTAAGTCTGACAACACTGGATCCAGATAAGCTAATCATTTATTCCCCCAATCCTTCATTTTCATTTTAGAGGCCTGGTTTGCTTTCTCAGTTGACCATCACAACCTTAACCAAGATGGTGGAGGAGATTATAACCATATCCCAGCCTACTGCTATTTGGATCAGAGGCAAACCTCCCTTCCATGGAGACTCAATAGTATGTTCTTCCTCCCAGGTGTTTGAAATCCATCATTATCTTGTTCAGTCAAGTTCTGTTTTGAAATCAGAGTCAATGGGTAGTCAGGCCTGGGGTATATTTGGTCATGTGTTTGCAGAAGCAGAAAAGCAGAGAAAATTGTGGAAAAAGGAGGGAAAAAAAAGAGAAAGGAAAAGAGAAAGAAAATCAGAGATAATCTAGAGATTATGGTGTCCTCAAAAGAGCAGAGAAACCTTTAATCCAATAGCATTTTTACTCCTTGGTTCCAGGCTCACAGGAAACCCAAATGACTTTTCTGAACGTGGGTTCGATAAAAAGTCTCTTTAAGTTGCTCTGCAAAGGTTATGTCCCTTATTTCAGGCAATTTCTGAAAATAATAAAAAAAAAAAAGGTATGAGACATGGAGATGACAAACCATAGATTTGGTTCACATAAACCGATAGATTTGGTTCACAGAGTCTATCCTTGAAGAATCATGTTAGAAAAATATAATGCCATTTTATCAAAGGCTGCTTTGATGCACTGGCAGTAGGCTTGGTGAAATATTTAGACTCTTATGTCAGCAATTCTTAAACTAAAACTAAATTGGAGTCTTCAGTAATTCAGTAACCAGACTTTGAGATCTCCATCCATAAATGACAAAGTTGGAAAATAGATGAGAATTTGAGAGGGGAGGAAATACTTTGCATGTGTGATTTGGACGCAGACCAAGCTAGGTATAAGTTTCAGCTCCAACATTTACTAATTAAGATTCTGGGAAAGTTGTTTAATGGTTCTAAGTCACAGTTTCCTTTTCTATAAAACTTATAGAATAATTATCTTTCAGGTGAGGATTATGAAAGAAAATAAATAAAAGAGTAGACAGAAGAAGAAAGGAAAAATAGCACAAGGGGGGAAGGCTGTGGTGCAAGAAAGGAATGAGAAACGTTCTATTTGAATTGCTACGAGTCGGCTCTCTCTGAAGCACTTACAGACTGATGTGTACACGTAAAAGCATTTAATCCATGTAACTTGAAGGGGTAGGAATGATTCATAAGTACCACCATTCTGTCTACACAGTTTCTTAGAAATGCTATTTTATTCCTTCACTAGTTGTTTTATTTTTTTTTTTTATAAGAGTTGTGAGGTTTGTTTTTGTTTTTAATTTACTATTAGTGTTGTAGAAAGAGATCATTATGGTCAGTATGGTCATCATGGCTGGTCAAGATTCACCAACCCTATTTTAAATGTTTTGGATACTCTGAGCTATATTTCAAACACAGAAAATATCTAATTTGCTGTTATGTTTTAGAGACATTGCACTAATTTAGCCATTCATTCAACAAGTTCATTAAATACCTACTAACTGGTTTACAATTCAATTTTTTAAAATATATTTCCTATAGATTTCTAGGTAATAGAAGCCCATAGAAATTCCTTATTTCTATCTTACTCCTTACATGAATATATGTTTTATACAACAGAAATCTCAAGAGTATGCTAGGAGCTAAAAATCTCTGAGGAAAAGTTATGTATTAATATACAATGGATGCACCTCTGTGACTTATCTTCAGTCCCATTATTAGATTGCAATAACATACCAACTTCTCCCATTTAATTATTTTTCTATTCTTTATATTAGAGGAAAGTAACTTAACCTTCAATTTTTAAAAATATATATAAAAATTTGAATTGTTCTGAATTAGGAATCCAAATTTCAGTATATAGCCTAATCCTGAAATTCATGAAAAAGGTCTTAAATCATTTAAATCTGAGGTGATGTGAAGGCAATACGGGAAAGCCATAATTGTGCATGTGTTGGCATAAGCAGAAAAAACAGAGGTAATTGTGGAAAGAGAAGGGAGAGAGAGAAAGAGCACGTGTCTTAAATGAGAAAAAAATGATGTGATCTAGACCATACGCTCATTAGGTCTAGAATTTATAATTTAACCCTGTTGATTTTCAGGGTGGGGGTGTTTAATCCATAAAATGGCAGTAATAACACCTATTTCATTGTATTTATCTGGAATGATACTATGTATGTGCAAAGCAAGAAGATAAAAGGTTTGTGTTATTAAATCCTGAAGTTTTATTTCATTCTCATTATTATTATGGTTTATTGATAGTGATAGATTGTTCAGGTTGTTTATCCTATTTCATTTTCATGCTAAACGCATCTGTTATCACACTGAGTTTTTATTAAAGAAAAAAAAAACTATTAAAAGAGTTATGTGACCTTTAAAATGTTCCAGGGAGTTTCCATTACCTTTATCCTGCCCCTCCTCCTCCTCTATGCTCATTATCATAGTAGGAGTGTGATAATGATTTTTATAGTTTGCCTTCTAAAGGAAATCATAAATGCAGGGAAGATGGAGTTGTTTGGTAATGGGCGAGTCAGGATTTTGCCTTATCCACACGTGCGCAGCGTTGCCAAAGTTCCCTATCAGTGTAGACTCCGCGTTTGAGAAGTGTGATATTGATTGCGTACTGCAGGAGCCAGCTTAGCAGGCTGCATCCTCGGGAGAATTGCCTAGCGTGGAGGCACAGGATGGATGACTGACAGCCAGCACCCAGTCTCCCTTTCTGACAAAGCTTTCACTTGTGATTAATGCTCCATCTCCTCTCCTGTTAGCAGCTGCCACTTTTCAGCCTAATGCCCAACTGCCAATCAGGTTCCAGTTATTTTTAATTAAGACCACTCACGAATTTCCCTCACGTAACTTGAATGGAAAGAAGGGGAATCCTCTTATTCATAATCAAATTTCATGTGTAAATTGCCTTAATCACACTTGTCTGGCAGTCCTCTAACGTGCTACAGGAAGCGGCACTTTGCCTGTTCAGTCATGCATGGACCCCACACCTTACCTCTCAGATCCACAGCCACAATTATCTGTTTTTATTTGTGTCTCATTAAATCTGAAATGTGATTCGTGATTAGAAATTGTTCCCAAATTTAGTCCTGAGCTCGAAATCCAAAATATACTTTGGGGTTGTTATATCTATTTGGAGAATGGCAAAGTGTGGGAAGTCTTTGCAGTCTCTGAATCACAAAACAGATATTTGAAAACTCGTGGCTATGGAAAGGAAAACTGCCCGTCATTCATTCAGTCACACCAAATACCACTAGAGCTCCCTTATTCAGGATGTGCCTGGTTAATGAGCTCCGGTCCTGTGTGTTTCCTTTGTTCCTATCCTCTCCTTCCTCTAAATCCTGACCGTAGCACTCTGGGCTGAAAGTCTCTCGACAGAATCCATCACTTGGAATGTTACAGTCCATATTTTCTGGTAGTCTAAAAGACCACTGAGCATGCCTCCTTCTCCCCATTCCCCTTTCTTCCTCTCTTAATTTTAGCTGGCATCTGAGTATTCAGCATGCATGGCACTCTTCCATGATCTTTACATGTATTCCGTCATTTAATTCTCACAGCATATGTGTTTGCAGATGCATATACTGAGGCTTAGAGTTGCTATGATTCGCCTAATATCATAATAACTGTCAATGATAGCATTGGATCTCAGAAATTCTGCTTCCAGAGCCTGTGCTCTTGAGGATTTTGCTGTAGTCAGCCTAAGCTTCAGCAATAAAGGGTCACTAATCAAAACACTGAGGAATATAAAGTATCACTGTGTTAGGGGTTCAGTACCTTGTTCCATTCCACCTTGAAGGCTTGCACATGACTTCCAAACGTTCATTCACCATGTAATTTTGTCATTGATCCTCTTTCCTTTATAGTCTTCTAAGGAAGTATACTTTATTTCGTCATATCCGGCACATAGAAGGATACAGAGTAAATACACTGAATGAATAATAGTGTTTTTCTGCAAATAAGGATATTGTTCATTGAAGTGATGAAAATGTAGAATCATAGTGAAGGGATAGGAATTCAATGTGAAGGATGTCATAATGGATAATTTTATAGAAAACAGCAAAAAATATTTATGTACCACTTTTACATAGTTAATTGTATTTGGTCTTCACATCACACGAGATAGGATTGCCAAATAAACCTATTCAACTCTCCTATATTTTTACCAGTCTATCTTTACTTCCCTAGCTATACATTTAAAGAAATACATCTGAAAGTATAAATGCCAAAATCTTTACCAGTGGATTTTTTAAAATTTTGCAGATAAAGTTAAAGGAGCTTTCATTTTCTGCTCTACTTATTGCTCTATTTCTTGAATTGCATGATCAAACTAAAGGCTAAAAAAAAATCCTCATGATATAAGTTGAGTCTGAGACATGAAGGCTTCAAAGAACTTTTGTACAATCAAATATGTACCAGACTGGAGTTAGAAAGTTGAGTCTGTACCAGATAGAGAAACTCTGTAGCCACACCATAAAAAAGAGCATTTATACCAAGGGGACAGATGGTATCAACTACCAAACAGGTAAAATTTCAAAGAGATGGATAAGATACTTTTCCCTACTAATACATTCAGATCATCAAAAGGTCTATTTCATTCACACATGTTTAATCACCCTCCTCTCCCAAAATATTCGGGTATTTCCAATGAGGTCCTTACGTTGAGAAGCTGCAAATTAATTCAGCAAGTTCCCATAGAGTTTCTGCTTTGGGCCCAACAGTAGTCATTGCAGAGAACTTAATATATGTCATCTACACAACAACCTAGGGAGGCAAATACTTTTATTACTACCGTTTTACAGATAACAAAATTGAAACTCAGAGTGATTAATGTATTTCCTAAGATTGCTAATAAGTGACTGGGTAGGATTCTGAGTAGGATTCATAGTCTCACCTTAAATAATATAGAAATGAAAACAAAAAAAAATTGTACTCAACAAATTCAGCTAGAGGAACTCAAATAAATCGTAGATGTTGATTTTAATATAAACTAAAAATAAATAATTCGAATGAAGTTAGGTCTCAAATGGGTAGCTTTAATTTTATTTGTCACCTTGGGGCACCTGGGTGGGTCAGTCAGTTAAGTGCCTGCCTCTGGCTCAGGCCATGCTCTCCGGGTCCTGGGATTGAGCCCCACTTCTGATGGCTGGCTCCATGCTCAGCGGGGGGTCTGCCTCTCCCTCTGCCTCTCAGTCCCCTCCACCCCCTGTTTTTTCTTGCTCTCTTTCTCTCTCAAATGAATAAAATCTTTAAAAAAATTGTCATCTATTTTTTTAAATATTTCTCTTCATCCCATTATCTATCCAACCCTGTGAAATACTGATGGTCCCAAAAGAACATTTAGAACATACTTTTGGAGTTTTTATAGAAGGATTAATTTGAAGTTACACTGTGGCAGATTTAAAATGGTCCTAAGAATTTTGACAGTCTGGTCATTGACAGATGGGATATATATCACCTCCCCTTGACTCTAAGAAGGCCTGCAACTGCATTGACGAATACTGTGCCGCACAAGTGAGGCTATGCCCCTCAGGACCCGCCTTTGAGGAAGACAGACAACTTCTGTCTTATGTACTTGCAGCTGCAAGCCACTATGGAAGAAGTCTGATTACTCTGAGGCAGACATGTTGTGAGAAAGCCCAAAGTAGCCACAGGAGAAGCGGTATTGGCGGGGTTGGGGTGGGGGGGACAGACGGACAGACAGACACGCCACAACGTACTCCAGTTACTCCACAAGAGCACAGACATCATGGAACAGAGACAAGTGGTCCCTGTGTGCCCTGACCCACAGTATATTGAGATCCATTTAAAATAAACCTAAGGTGTGCCTGTTACTCCACAACAGATAACCAGGATAGAGGATCAATTTCCTCTCACGTCTGGGATTGGAAGAATTGAGGAACTGCTGGCAGATCGTCCCTCCTGTCCTCCCTTCCTTATCTCTTCCTCACACTGCACGTCCCGACGTGGCAATGCAAGGCCGTTTATTTCCAGATGCTCTTCTGTCAGTAGAGGGAGATTCTAGCTGTGAATTGAGGTCACGGTTATTACCCTATTGGCAGGATGAAGGGGAGCATGGAACTAAAGTTTGGAACTGAAAGGAAAATAAATTGTCCACACAAACATCTCCTTTAAATCATTCAGCAAACTCTGAGTCTGTCCTTATCAGTGGCACACACTGCTATGGTCTCAGGTGAAACGGCCTTTCACTGAGACTTTGCTAATTCTGCATCTGCACAAGGAGAAGCTCTAAAGAACCTTCGATCCTATTTGGCCTCTTTGATTCTGTTGCAGTCTTTCTCCTCAGGTGAGAATCTCAAAGGTTAATACAAGACGTAGCAGAAGATCAATTCCAGATATTTGCAAAACCTACTGCATGATCTATTTTATGTCAACCACATTTTTTTAAAGCAAATGATTCAAGTAAATGCAGATTTTCACCTTTGTCACATGTTATTATTCTTTTTTTTTTTTTAAGATTTTATTGATTTATTCATGAGAGACACAGAGAGAGAGGCAGAGACATAGGCAGAGGGAGAAACAGGCTCCATGCAGGGAGCCCAATGTGGGACTCGATCCCAGGACCAGGATCATACCCTGAGCCGAAGGTAGACGCTCCACCACTAAGCCACCCAGGTGCCCCTTTCTCCTTCTTTGAGAGAGAGAGAGAGAGAGAGAGAGAGCATGCATGAGCAGGGTGGGGCAAAGGGCAGAGGGAGAAGTAGAGAGAGAATCTTAAGCAGGCTCCACACTCAGTGCAGAGCCCAACATCTGGCTTGACCCCAAAACCTGAAGATGATGACCTGAGCCGAAATCAAGAGTTGGAGGCTCAACCGAGCCCCCCAGGTGCCCTGAGTGAATACTTTTAAATATTTTTAAAGGCCAATTATTTTGTGGGAAATAAAAAAAAATTGTTATGTCTTCTGTTGTTCAATTCTCATAGTCAAAATAATAGGAAAAACAAATATTTGTTGAATTTATTTTTCTTTAAAAAGGCCTTCTGACTTCGATCCATCTGGTATTATTTATACAGAAGAAAGTAGAATGACAACATTTCCACTACAGCAACTAAAAAACATCTACATGATTTTTCTAATTACAGCTTTAACTGTTCACAGGTCTATTTCCAATAGATAGATATTAATGTGACCTACCTAACACAGATTTTAGCTTATCTACTTTTCTTTTTAGAATGACCTACATTTTTTCTTCCTCTGTCAAATCCACACACTGAGTTACCAAAACAACAACGAGTTAACCTGAATGCTTAGCATCAAGCTTTTTTTTTTTTTTTTTTTTTTTTTTTTAATGTGTGGTCACTGGGGATCACATAACATAATTCTTTTTTGATGTCCATTACTTCCCAAGTATTAAATTAATGCATTAACCGAGCATTATAAGGAAGCTTTCCTAAATCAAACACTTAACAGTAAGGCTTCTTCCTCTGATTATTAGCCTTTAAACAGTGTCTTCCTGTTCACACTGACCTTGCTTTGTGTTCTAAAGCAGGACAGCAATTATAGTAATAATATCTTCCTTTGGATTAGGACTTCAGGGGAAGTAACGAGATGATATTGTCCTAAAGAAATTCCTTGACATGTACTTATTTACCTATAAGTACCTATAAGTACAATATACCTATTGACTTATAAGAGATGACTATGATTTACTTATTAGAGTCATCATCACTCTACTATACCAGTAATTTAGGAAAACTTTATTTCATGGGTTTGCTTTAGCTCCATACACCTAACTGTGAAAATAAAGGCTAATCTGTATCAAGCTTCTTTTGAGATGTACTTATCCTAGGTGACTAAGTTTTTCTCATTTGATTTTATTTTTTTTTTCATTTGATTTTATATATTAGTAGGCAAAATTTATACGGGAGAAAAGTAAGGTTAAGAAATCTCATAACTTGTAAAGGCCAACCCTTTAGTAATTAGTGGTGGATGATGTAGCAATACCGTTCATTTTTCCTCCTGACTGTGCTGCATTCCTTGATATAAGAAAAGCTAGAGGGATATATTTCCATCTGTTTTTAACCTGGTCAGATATTAACAAACATGCTGCTTCTCATTTGATTTTTACTGAGAATTCATTATGCATTTTGTGTTAATCAGGAGAATTTTGTGATTAGTACATAAAGAAATACACCCCTCCAGGGACAATCATAAGTAAATATTAAGAGTCCATTACGTGTCAGGACTGATACTGTGATTATTTACTTCTAATAACCGTGTAATATCTTTGCCATGTGATTTCAAGATGAGAAAAATGAAAAGGAGTTTGGCATCTAATATATAAAACTGGAATTCAGCCTTAGCTTTTTTGATTCCAAAGTTTATGAGGACTTTCTACTGTCTTACCATGTTCAAGACATTCAATAATGTAAAAATATCATTGGAAAATGCCTTTGAAAATGGAAGCCCCAAGTTCAAGGGTCATTCTGGAAAAGGATGGAAAAAAAGAAAATAATTTCTACAAAATGACTGTATGAATTTAGGCATATCTTTATGAGGCAGTGTTTTCTAATCAGCAAAAGGGTGTTGATACTACTTTCTTGCAAGTTGGAAAGATACAGAGAGATGATAAAACAGAAGTTGGCCAACAATCTTTTTACAATTTTTAAGGCTACTGTGTGCACTACAATGCGCCACCTGTTTTTGGAATACAACAAAGAAAATACAGATATCGTCTGATCCCTTAGACAGCATACACACAACAAATTATATCTATTGTTCCTTGTATCATCTTTAGTTTACTGTTATTCTAAAAGCAGTTACCACAAATAAGTATAGAGACAGAGACTAAAATCTTGTGCAGAAAATGGATGGTTAAAAGGGCAACTTTTCTTCTCTAATTGTTACCCGTCCAACTTTTCACATATATTTGTGTACTATAAGCAGATTTAAATGACAGCAAAGTGTTAGTGATAAGGGAAGACTTCCATCCAAAGCCTTACAAATTTGGAGGAATAAATGCAATATGCTGTCTTGACTACTGTTGCCAGGGGTGTATTGTTCTCATGTTAAATTTCTTTTAGAATCCATTGCCTTGCACCTGGGAATATAGTTGCCAAGTAATGTAAGCACTCCAACCCAAAGATTATGCTGTAGAACAAGAGCAACCCTTATTTCTAGCAGATGCAAATAATTGTAAACAAAATGTCCCTGACGTATACTATTAGTTGATATGAAAATGATTCTTGACGTGGAAGACTGAGAATGGGAAAAGCATTCAGTACATGTGTGACAGATCTGGGGGGAAAATGAAAACTAAACACTTACGATATATGCCTCCCACATTACAATGACAAGAGATAAATGTTTTCTTTTAACTCTCTTCTGGACAGGGCTAGGACAGAGTTGTTAATTGCTAGATTTGGCCAATTTTGTATGGGGCACTTTATGATACTCAGTAAGTTGTCACATCATGGCTGACAAACACACTTTCGAATCCATCAGACGTAGGCTGGAATCCCAGCTCCCTGACCCAGAACAATCCAATTGCCTCTCTAAGCCTCAGTGCCCCCAGATTTACTTGGGCAATAAAAATGCTTTTTTCATAGCATGGTCATGAATAAAAAAAGACAATATACCCAGAATATTAAATTCAATGTCTGATATGTAATTAATGATTCCTAAGTTAAATGGTATTAGAGTCAGATGCTGCCTACATCTGTGACAATAACTAGAGATGTTCTTTACCCAGGACATGGAGAAAGAACCAAAACCTGATAACAGTCATGTAACTTTCTTGTCTGGATTTTCAGCTGCACCCCACATATTTACTTCCCAGCATGTTTTACTATGTAAGGGCCTGTTTTGCAATTTAGTGGTATTTGAGCTAATGAACAGTAAAGTGTATCAAGATATACATATTAGGTATATGTGGGTATATGTAGCATTACATATACTAGTGTATATTATACAAAATCAACATTAAAATTTAATATTTATACTGAAATCATATAATGTGAATGTTCTCAAGCTCTTCCCACCCACTGATCTTAATTACAAAGTCCTCAGGCTTTTTTCCCCTCTATACACTCTCGTCAGTCAGACTAGTGGTTTTCACTGGTCTTTGTTTCCTTTTTTTAAAACTGAGTGGAACTCAAGATCATCTCAAGGAACTTATGTGCTAGGAGGACTGAGGGGGTACAGATAGCACTCACATAACTGGCAATTTAATAAAGTAAAACCAGGGATTCATACATTTAAGGGAGGTCATAGGTTAGAGGATGAGAGGGAGATGCTTTAGTTTGGCTAGTTGACCATAACTTTCTTAAGAAAGTAGTATTTGAGGTGAGGAGGAGTTTGTCCTTCTTGATTGTTCCTTTGGACTTTGGTCACGGGAATTGTGAGATGGAAAGGGAGAAGAGAGAGTAGGAAAAGACATGCTTTGGCTGGGGATTGGGGAGTGTTTACAGGGCCCGTGAACAAACAGGAGAATTGAAGAGCAGCTATGCTATACTAGAGTAGCTATGATATTGAGAGAATAGAAGAGAAACAGGAAAAAAAAAATATTTCAGACAAGTGCCCTTTCATGGCATCTGGGTACTACAAGTAAAATGCATGAACTAATTTGAAATTATATGAGTCTTTTTCTTTCCACAATAGTGACACTAAGTTAGGGGTATGAATCTTGGAGTCCGTTTACTCGATTCAGATGGTGGTAGAGACACGTCTACCCGGACAGCCTCATTTTTTCTCAGCTGTAAATTGGAGGAAATGAAGACAGGGAACAGTGTTGTCCAGAGCACTGAGTAATTAAATATTTGTGAACTGCTTTAAAATGCCTTTGACATGTAATAATTATTAACTGTTAGCTGTCATTTTATTGTTAGTGTTAAAATATTTTATATTGATGAATGAATTCTCTCTTTAAAATTAATTACTTTCACTAAATAATGTTTGTGGGAAACTATTCTTTCTTGATTGGAATGGTCCAAAAAAAAAAAAAAAAGTGTTCCTCGATTTCACAAAGCAGTTGTAATACCATGCAATGCATTCAGCCATCAGTTGTACATAATTTGATCATATAAGAATTTTTTTATATAAATATTATTTGGTTTATAAGCACAAGTACAAGAGCTAATTATTAAGTTAAAGAGAGAAGAAACTAACACATAAATGCAAAAGACATAAGGATATCAAAGTAAAATAGTTTGATGATCTGTATTTTAAAGATTTTTTTCCTTTTTTAAATAATAGAGATTTTAAAAATTATTTCACACATTATAAATGCAAATTATACTTTCTGCAAATGCCATAGATTGTATTCCTTATATATTTGTTTGTTAATACTTAGTGTTTTTTAGGTTCCATAAAGAGAGAAGTGATAAATTCATCATCCCTATCCTCTAGGGGCCATAACTTGCTCAGAAAGGAAATAAACAAACAAACACATGCATAATTAATGATGTTACATTGTGGTGAATGCATTGTAAAGATATGAATAAGGAGTCTTGAGAACGGAGATAAAAAGAATTAATAAAATTTCTCAAAGGGGAAAACATGTGAGTTTGGCCTTGACACATGAGTCAGTTGAAATTACCCACTGGAGAAGGAAAGGTAATCATTCCAGATAGAAGGCTGAATATGAGCTAAGTCCTGAAAGGATATATAAGTTGGGGGAAATATGAGGGAAATGAAAGGAATGATGAAATCATTAAATACCTGAAATGTGTTCTCTTCATTTAGGAGCACCATTAGATGATTTTAAGGAAGGACAGGCTATGGATAAGACCATCTGTAAAAACAATCATTTTGGACATTCCTGCCTAGGACAGACCAAGCACCCAGACATCTCCTGGCCAACAATATTTTTTTTTTTTTCTGGAAAGTGACCTCTCTCAATGGGTATCTACAATATAGATAACATTCCTTTTCAAACATGGATTCTGAACAATCTGAAAATAGGACAAAGAATATATATGGAGGTCACGATATATCCTTGGTTATTGTTAAGGAAGGACAGGATTAGAGGCTGCAGCATTTTATCTAGTAGCTAGACTATCTTGTTATATTCTAACCCATAATTTGATATGGGGTCACCTAGTCCCAAAGGAGTCTGTGCCAGGGAAACACGTCTAATCACTTAGAACAGGTCTGTCGAGGTAAGATGGCTTATAGGACTGTTGGACACACGTAGGCTTGAACTCAAGAGGAAGAAATGAAACTCAGAGCTGACAGTTCCTATTCTTCACAAATTTACCTACATGACTGTCACTCCAGATTCTCCAAGATAAAGAGTATGAAGGAATGAAGAGCACCCAGGAGTGTCACAACACTGGAGTTCCCTCTACCTGAGAGAAAATAAGATGCAAGGCACGAAGCATTTTCCCCACTCTGGGCAATCTTTGAACCCAGGTTGTTTTGATTATACTCCATTAATTTTAACTCTGGGTCATTAATCCTTATTCTCCTCACTCACTTCCAAACAGTACCTTTGTGATAAAAAGCAAGCCAAAGACTTCTGGCTGGAGGACAGCTGAGTTTTGGAAAGAGAATAGTTAGTTTCTGAGTTGCTGCACTTATGAATTAAGACTCCTGGAATGGTGTTCCAAAGCAGGCATTAGCCTAACATGCTGGGTAAAGAAGAATGCACTGTGGTCTTTCTGCAGAAACTCTTTCTGAGTGAAAGCTGCCAGCGAGCATTAGTGGCATCCAAGAGGGAGAGCAACTATGCAGCCTGCTGTGCCTTTCACAGAGGGGGATTTTGATGATTCTACTTAAAAAAAAAAAAAAAAAAAAAAAAAAGAGGCTTTCCAACATCAGTGACTATGTATTGTTAAAATTTAAAATCTGGTGCTATGTTTCCATGTGGACTTCACCATTTCCATGGGCCAGGAGGGTCAAGTTATACCATCAATGATGTCTTCATTACATCACCTGGGGAGTGAATCAAATGAAGAGCTACTCTTCTTCTTAAATAATTATACCTCTATGTATATCTCATGCTGCCTTTGCAGAGAAATTGGTGTTCTTTTTTAACTTAGCCGTACAATGAACTTGGTGAAATGTGCACAATAAAGAGGTTCCTATTTTGAGCTGCTTTTTAACTAAGAATATTTTATACTACTGCACCTCCATAGTCTTTAACACACTGGCATTATGTAAATTAAAAATGTTAATCCCCAACTCTATGCAATCTTCTACCATTTAAACTTTTTTCCCCTTTTGTTACCAGAGAGGCGAAACAAAAAGAAAAAAAAAAAGATTTAAGAAAAGACTCCTGCCAAAAATAATAGCTATGTTCAATGTTTTCCCTGGTTTCTTATTGTTTAAAATGTACTTTTCCTGCCAAGGTCCCGTTAAAGTGCATTACCTCCACATGCTAATAGACTAATTAAAATATGAATAAATAAAAAACCTTACATTTCCTATAAACTTTTTTTCACCTTTTCTGGTGAACTTGGAGTTTTTCCAAACTTGGACTAATCAAGGAGATATATTTTACTTTATGGCTTTTTTTCCAAGAAAACTTCAGTCCCTACCCCTTTTTCAGTATGGACTGAAATGGACTGGATGGTTCTCCATGGAGTCACAACAAAAAGATTATTTGAGATTAAGAAGACTCTTAATAGTGTGAAACTTTGTTCTAAGTGTCTTTTAACTTCTCTGTGCCTTATTTTCTTATTTATAAAATGGTCCTGTATTTACTTCATCTCAAAAGGGAATTATAAAGGAAAGATGGCAGTTTTTGTCTATCCCTGATCTACAGGAATTACACCTCTGATTTATATTTTATCCTAATCATTTAGCCCAGGTCTGGAGCATAATAGGACTTGAGAAAATATTCATTATAGATAGAGTTTTGAGGTTTCTATAGTTAAATGTGGAAGTCTGTGACAGTTGGTCTGAAATATGGCTCAGAGGAACTTAGCCAAACTATCCATGTCTTTGATATCCTAGGTAAATAAGGGACAGCAAACAGGAGCCAAGATGTGAGGCAAAAAATTGGATTCATGAAAGATAAGCTCATTGTCTAACTGTTGCTAACCGAATTTCATAACTATTGGGTATTTAACAAGTACCAAGAGCACACTATAGGCTACACTTAAAAGCAATGCTTAAAATATCATTACAAATGAGACAGATGACACATTAACTCAAACTTAATGCATCACTTAGGAGGAAGAGATTTTGCATTTATCAGTTTTCTATATCAGCTACTGTGACAGACCCTTTCTTGGAGCATTTTGTTTAACCTCTGTGACTACCAATGAGGGATAAGTAATACTATTTCCATTTAACACCCAAGGAAAATGAAAGAGCAATATTTAGAAATCAGTTCATGTACAATGATTATATTTATGAGTTGTGCCAGTTTTTATGCATCTCAACAAATCAGAGTGTCGGTAGGACAGGCAGATAAAGTCATTGATACAGGTGCTATAATAGGTCGTGGATATGATGAAGACAGAGAAGAGTGAAGTGAGCACTGTGTATCCAACTTCTCTTATGGGGGGGAGAGATGGGTCCATAGGATATGAGAGATCCATATCATGGGATTTTATAGCTTAGGACATCTTCAGCAAGTATCTAGTAAATACATTCTCCTAACTATGGACCAGGCCAGAAAGATCATCTTTTCTTTGGACCATCTGACATCTCTAATATCTTTTATAAAGACAGGACTGACTGACTTTATTTTACAAAGTCTGACTTTTCTCTCATGTAGTGTCATTTAGGAATTGAGTTTAATGTCACAAGATCGCAGCTGCATAATTTCGCTAAAAAGAAAAACTCCCCTTCCAACAACACACATATTCCATACTCCTTGATAATATTTGGTGCTTAGGATCCTTTTTGTTTTGTTTTATCTTAAGAAGGGATCTCTGGTGGAACTCTAAGATTAAAACAAATGTCTTTCCCAAGGTTACAGGCTATGCTTATGGATTCCTGGAAGAGAAGGGGGAGAAAATAATCCAAGAATGTCAAATTTGGGGTGCAGAAATAAAATCTGGCAGCCTTAATCTCAGAAAAGCTCTTGGTATCAAAGAAATAAGACCAATCCTTATACCAAGGCTCCAAATTGGATTAGGCCTATTTAATGGCCCATATGCCCACTATTCACCGTCCCATTCACCCAATATTTCAGTG
The DNA here is from genome assembly GCF_053574225.1 of Canis aureus. NCBI lineage: Eukaryota > Metazoa > Chordata > Mammalia > Carnivora > Canidae > Canis > Canis aureus. The sequence continues at coordinate 4,248,406 of NC_135613.1, forward strand.
TTTTAGCCACCCTGTCACATAATGGGGATGTATTAATAAATAAAATACCTATGGCCTATGCTCTCAAGAAGTTTGCAATCTGTTAGAAGAGAGAGACAATGCTTGAGTAAAGAAAGAATTCACTAATTACTCACTTTGATAATTCCATGGTGGAATCAAAAAAGGTGCAGTGACAAGAATAAGAGGGATCTACTTATTTACGGATAACATTTAGAACACTAAGCTGGGAAAAAGAATGCAATTTTTGTCAAGGGAATAGACAGTTTCCAGGCAGAGAGAACATAATGTGCAAAAGCCTTGTGGTGAAGATTCTATGTTCGGGGAAAAGAAAATCTCTTCTATATGGAAGTTGTTGATCTTTCTGGCACCAGTCTACTGCCCTTTGTTCTTGCTCTTTTCCTTCTGGGAGGCTGTTTTTCATTCCTACCTACTGCTGCTATCTCTGTGTTTGTCTCTAGCCAAGACCTCTCCCATGAGCTTCAGACTTTTCCATTGAGCATCTCAAACTAAGTATCTCACAGGTGCCTCAAAGTGATCATGACCAGAATTCAATTATTTATTTTCTCCTTCAGTCCTCCACCTTGTCCTGCTCCATCTTCCCTGACTGCTCCTTCTCCTTTATCCTCATGTCTAATTAGTAACCAAAGTCTATCAGTTCATCCTTAGATGAAGTTCATCCTTTTTTCCATATAGATTTCCCACCCCGCCATTCTATACTTTTTCCTTTAGTGTTCTCTTCCTATCTGCTGTTTCCCCCTAGTTTTTTTTTTTTTTTTTTGTCATCTCATTCCTCATCTATTATGCTAGCTTTTTATCTGGAATTCTTATTAATATCCTCAGAGTGATTTTTATAAACTCTGGATCTATCATGTCACATCCCTGCTTAAAACTCCAGTGATTTCTCATTGCTCCAAAAGAAAGTGCACGTTCTCTTTGACATGGAAAACTCTTATTCTTGAACCAAAATATTTTTTCTTTTTTTTTTAAGATTTTATTTATGTATTCATGAAAGAGAACAGGGAGAGAGAGAGAGAGAGGCAGAGACACAGGCAGAGGGAGAAGCAGGCTCCCTGCAGGGAGCCCGATGTGGGACTTGATCCCGGGTCTCCAGGATCACGCCCTGGGCAGAAGGTAGGTGCTAAACCGCTGAGCCACTCGGGCTGCCCCAAAATATTTTTTTCTTGATTTGTCCCAATAGTCCTTGACTCTACAATTTGTATTATGTTAATCATTTTATATCAAATATCTTCTAGCCATTCAAATAAAGAGGATGTGCTAACACCTCTCTGCCTTTACACATAATGTATGTTCAGCATAGAATATAACCCACTTCTGTGTGTGCCGGTCATACTTCAGGTTTTTTGTCACATGTTACATTCAGCACTTAGAGGCTACATCTATCATCTATCCAGTTGTCCCACTGGACTCTAATTATGTCTGTTTTTCTTTCATGGCCATGACTCTTTTGAGTTCAGCCATGTCCTCTTCATTATTGTATTATTACATCTTCTAATCACCTGAACACATAGCAGGACATTTAGTACAGAGTACATTCTTCAATGAATGGGTACGTGAATTGTCAGCAGACAAAAGGGCTTTACAGGAACCACTTGCTTTCATGATTCTGAAGACTTTCAGGTGAATGACACATCTGTCTCCACAATAGAGAAATTACAACCTCACATAAACATCCAGTCATCAATAGAACAAGTTGAAGTGAAATCAACAAGCAGAATGTTTTATGCTAAAAGGTCTGATTTGTGGGTTTTCCCTCCAGTCATTTTGATGAGAATAGGGATTCCCATTCCCTGTCTATCTGAAAAACAGGCCTTCGAGTATCACACTTCACTGATTATTCAGTAAACTGTTACAGGAACAGGGCTACAACCAGAAAGTTCGAGAGGGATACAGCAGGAGAGGAAGCTTTGGTCTCTGACTTAACCTTATCATTTAGTCAGCATTATCAGAGGTGCATTATTTGTTGAACCCATACACACAATAGGCAACCATCTTTAATCTACCATACTCGGACTTCTGTAAAAATAAAAGCATGTTTTAATCTGTCCCTGTTGAAGACATATGAATTCCAAATTGGGTTGGTGGCAGAGGGTGAGGGCATGAGGCAAAATGAAAAGAAAGAGGAATTCAGATACTAGACTCTTAAGAGTATTGATTCTCATCCAGGGGTGATTTTACTCCCCAACGTGTATTTGGTAAAGTCAAGAGACACTTACACAAGTATCACGAGGTGAGTGCTACTATCATCTAGTGGGCCTCTGCCAGAGTTGCTAATCATTATCATAGAATGCACAGGATGCCCAGCCCCTTCAACAAAGAATTCAACCCCAAAAGTCAATAGTGCCAAAATTAAGAATTTCTGCCTTATTGTCAGTGATATTAATTGATTCTGTGATCTTAAAGTAGTCACTTATAATCTTAGGACCTCACTTAATTCATCTGTGAAATCAAGAGTAGGGACTAGAAGGTTACTGAATTATTTATTTCTTTATTTATTTTGCTATTTGTTGTTATGTAAGTCCAGATCCTATGGGATAGAAACATGAAGACAATATAAAATACAGAGAAAAAATTAGAATGACTAAGGAGACACCTGAGTGGTTCAGTTGGCTAAGTGTCTGACTCTTGATTTCACCTCAGATCATGATCTCAGCATCATAATATTGAGCCCCTGATTGTGCTCTCTCTCTCTCTCTCTAGAACAGAAAAGAAAAGCTCACTCATAGAAAGATAATATCACAAGATTTTTTATGCCCAAAAGGGAATTGAGACTCAGCTTATTCATTAGTTTCCAAACTGTGCCTCTCTGGAAACAGACATCTACAGAGGCAGTTACAGCTTTAGGGACAATTTTATAGTTTTCAAAGATTTATTTTCTTAAGTATTATTTTAAATATCATTAAGGGGCAAAACTGAAAGTCTCTATGTTTTCTTTTCCTGTCTTACATTATATCAGTAATTACATAGAGATTTTCGTGCTTAGCAAAAACTTTAGTTGACTGTATATGGGTATGTATGTGCATATGTAGATGTATATATGTGTATGTATTTATAATATATATGTATAATATCACATACATTGCATTAAAACATTATTTTTTTTTTCTGGGCCTACTGATAAGAGCTCAGGATATAGCACTAAATAAGACATAGGTAGTTCTGGTTTTCAGACTTAGGGGTACAAATAAATAATTACACTGAAAAGGTACACGGTGTGATAAATAGGTACATAAATAGTAACGGATAAATGGAAATATTGGGACATAGAGGGTACGATGTTATACATGCATGAAGTTTCTAATGAAGTCAACTTTAGACATAAAGAAATATCCATGTTAAAAATGAATAGAAGTACAAGTTAGGCAAAAGTGAACAGAGTATTTCCCAAGCAGAACTAACAGCATTACTGCAAGATAAAAAAGAAGAAGAACAGGTAAAAAAAAAGAGGAACAATATCTTTATAAAAACTTTGATGCTAGTCAACTGTCACATATCAATATGGATGAAGGCCAAGAGTGAATTCAAGAGGTCCTTGGTGAGGGAGACTCAGACAGAAACACAGAATTAGGGTGTGAATATAGGTCTCCCTCCTTGTAGGCTGTTGTACTTCTGACAGCAGTGACCTGAGGACCATTGCGGAGTTGTCCAATACCAAGTTCATTGACAGCAAATGGCATGTTCAGCTGATCATGAAATGACCTGACAACACATCTCTCATTCCATAGCATCTCAATCATCATTCTTCCCAATCTTCTGTTTAACATTTAACCCCAGATGCTTGACGGCCCCTCCAGGGCAGGGGTCATTTTAGACTCTAATATCATCCAGGGTTTAGTCAAAATGTTAGTCCTTTTTTTTTTTTTTAATTACTTCAGGAAAAATATTTGAAATGATTTCTTCTGAATCCTCCTATTTTGTGTGCGTCTGTGTATGTGAGAGTGTGTTTGTGCATATACACACACGAACATGTATATACATATGTAATCTGTATCTATCTATGATACACGGTTAGAGTAGTCTAATAAGCTACTCAGAGAAAGGCAGGAACTAGAATTGGGGCATTTATAGGTAGACTTAAAAAGTTTACAGTCACAAAGCTCATTGGAAATACAATGTGGATCACGAATGAAAGGGAGAATGTTAAGAATGAAGCGAAACCAGCACAGTACAGTCATAAGTAATATCCAATAAAGTGGGGATTCCACTCTGGCCAATGTGAACATCCAAAAGAATCTCACATGCTGAACGGCCCTACCCACACTTTTGTGAGTTGCTTGTGTGATTTTAGGCCAAAGATTCTTATACAACCTAGGCCTATGACAAATGGTCTATGTCCAGAAAATGGAAAGGCCAGGGGAAAGCTGGGCATGGTTTTAGAACCTCTGCTAAATCCCTAAATTTCAGCAAGGGACTATGTCCTACAGAGCACTGCGGAGCCCTTCATAAGTAAAATCAAGGGGTCTCAACAAAATTTTAGAACAATTTTTAGAGTTGAACTCCAGAACCAGTCTGATCGGGGAGGGACTGGAGCATAGGAGAGTTCTATGAGTACAGAGTTCAGATTTACCTTAAACATTAAGCATATTTATCTAGTACCAACTTCTCAATCTCGGATTAGGTTACATCCTTCTATCTAGGTTTCTAGAGCACTTTTACCTTCTAGGTTCTCCAGCACCACTTCCTATTTCCCTGTTTTTCACTCTTTCTTGTATTCAACGTATTTGTCTGGACCAAAGTTACATCCAGAGATTCCAGGTTCCTTTAAATCCATTAGATCCTATCCTAAATGTCCCAAACAAATAGAACAGAATTTTTCAGTTTAGCACTAAACAGCGGTCCCTTTAAGTGAGCTAGAGGTTTGGACTGAATTAATCCCTGTGGATTAATTTCTAAAAGTAGAGAGATAACACTGATGAGGTCACACCTTCTTTCCCCATCTAAAACACTTCAAAGGCTACCATTACCTTTGGGATATTCTTTTATTTTATTTAAGATTTATTTATTTATTCATGAGAAACACACACAGAGAGAGAAAGAGGCAGAGACACAGGCAGAGGGAGAAGCAGGCTCCATGCAGGGAGCCGGATGGGGGACTTGATCCCAGGTCTCTAGGATCAGGTCCGGGGCTGAAGGCAGCGCTAAACCGCTGAGCCACCCGGGCTGCCCAATATTCTCCTTTTATATGGCCCACAGTGCCCCATACAATCTTATCCCCATGTAGCTCGCTAGTTCGGTCTGTCATTTGCCAGCCCTCTCTCTGTATATAGAATATATAAATATTGAATTATAATTATATTGATTATATAAACATAAATATATTCACTACATATTCAACACAATTAAATATGTATGTGTGCATATATATATTCACAGATACATATAATTTATGTTATCATAGAATTTCCTTAGATCTTGGAAACACTGGCCCTCTCTTGCTTCCTTGAACTCCGCATGATTTTTGATCCACAGGACCTCTATCCTAACCTTTCCACTAATTAACTTCCCTCTTCCCCAGAGCAGAATTGAAGCACAAATTCCCTCAGGTAGGCCAATCCTGACCAGGTCAAAGTCATCCAACACAAATTCACTGAGCGTCCACTATGTGCCAGCCAATGTCCAAGTCTAATAGCAGTAAGCAAACTGTCCTAAGATTTCATCATTCCTTGGAACTGTCCTGTGTATCACTTATCACTGGTGTAATTTAACTTCTATTAATGTATTACTTTAATACTTACTGCCTTACTTATTCTTACTCTCCCTGAAGCCAGGAAGTATGGCTGCTTTTGTTCACTATTTATTCATTTATTTATTTGAGAGAGAGAGAAAGAGAGAGTAAGCAAGAGCGTGCATGCGCAGACGGGAAGGGCAGAGGGAGAAGCACACTCCCTGCTGGGCGGTACCTCAACGCGGGACTCGATCCCAGGACTCTGGGATATGACCCTAGCCAAAGGCAGACATTTAACAGACTGAGCCACCCAGGTACCCTTTTGCTCACTTTTTCAATCAATGCTCATAACAGTTTGGCACATGATATTTGCAGAATATGACAATAAATAAAATTATGACTCCATAAACATAACAAAGATCCATAAAAAGGATCTTTGATTTGGACAAGTAACAAGTATTCTCCCCTGATTCAGGAGTAGAAAGTTTACCTATTTACCCCTGCTTTAAGTTGAAGTGGGGAGTAAGTCAAAGTACAAACACAGGTGTACAGAACACACACATAGGGACATTCATCACATCTTAGCCACGTACAGAGCCCAGCCAACTTTGATCAGTGAGGTACATCAACCGAAATCTAAAGTACACTTTGGGCAAAAAGAAATCTGATTTTGTTTTCGGCATTGATCAAACTCATCAGCAGATTTCCTTCTCTGTATCCAGCCAACACTTCTGGATGTAACCAAACATTCCCTAGTTCTTAAAGACGTTATAAGGGAAGGCTGGATTGTCTTTGCCTTTCCAAAGCTGCAAAATCCTCAGAATTATCTTGTGGTTCCTTTTCTCTTTGTAGAAGTAGCAGCATTTATATTATATTTATTTATTCATTTTTTATTTTATGGATGGAAAGAAGACAGGGTAGTTGCTGAAACATAGTAGGTAGTCCATAATTACCTGGAAAGGGAGATGAGTGAGGCACAAGATGGGATCTAGAGTGGAGTTCTCATCGCTGCTGTCAAAATAGCTTTAAGGATTTCTCTCAACTTATTTTTTCACCTGACTTAGCCAGATTTAACTTAACATATTAATTGCTTTTAAGCTCTAAGTTCTGTAATTTTATACAAACCTGGTTGCTTTTATTTTGAAAACTTTCCAAAAAAATTGCCCTCCTACGATGAGAACCAGCATTAAAGAAAAATAGAGGTCTTCCATGAGTTTGATTTTACACAAGTCATAAACATGTTTTTAGTATTTAAATTATCCTTTTGTTCTACTCTTTCATGGGGTACATTTATTTTAAAGAACTTAGTCTGTGTATGTATATTATTGTTTCCCTTTGCAAAACAGACAGCGATGAAGTTAGGAAATTTTGGAATAAAAAAAGTCACTTGCAGTATCATTAAGTTTATTTCATTTCCCATTCTCATTACTATCACTGTCAAAATAATAGGTTCAATTTGTGTTATGTTCTCATTACAACCTTGAATGAGGCATCAGAATTTTAATGCCTCATATTTTCAAAGAATTAGAGAGCATGCTGTATTACATTGACCTTTTCAATATTCCATATAAATGGATTACTAGAAACCACCTTCGAGAAGACGTGTTTGTATCTCTCCTGCCCTCCCTGCACAGCAACTTAACCTCCTCCTTAACTGGGGAGAAGGGCAGAAGAATTTTTCCAATTAGGCAGCCATAGGTCCTAAAAAGGTTACCATGTCTATATATACATGTGTGTATAAACACATATAAACTCACAAACACATATATACATGTACATATATGCACACACATATATATAATATTGAGTATACACATATTTTTTTGTAATTTAAATATATTGGCATCTTTATTATATCCTAAAGTTAAGAACCCATTCAAAAGATAATGTTCCACATTGCCACATTAGGGGAAATTTCATCTTATTCCAATTTATGAAATACAGACTGAGGCTGGGATTAAGTTTTAATAGATTAATTATGATAATTTAGAGAAATAATTCCATTTGAATCTACTGAAATGAGTATCAAAAAGAAAAAAAAAAAAAACATTATGTAGAATTTAGTCAGCCCATCAGCCTAAACAATGTACTTGTATTAAAATATCCTCTTCTCATTACGACCCAAAATATTACCAATATCTGCTGTGCACAGGTGAGGAATTGAAGAACAGAGAGATTTATCCAGTGTTCAACTCCAAATAGCTAAAATTATAAAGCCAGAAATAAACTTTAAAAAGAAAAAAAATCCTATATTTAGTATGACATCATTAAAATCATAGACTTCTTTCATTTCCTTGAAAAACTGCATTTCAAGTTATAGTTTTATCATACTATCAATTTTTTTTATAACTTTTTCATGCTAGAATTTTTAACATACTACTATGATACAACTTTGTCACACTATAATCTTCAATAAGAGAGATGAAGAGAAATCGAGTAGAAAGCCCTTTAACCTCTTGGTCAGGAGGTAATTAATAAAATGCATGAGTGAGTAAATCAGCAGTGTTTGCCACAAGATCCTCGGTCCCACTGCAATCAAATTCAGAGCCCAGGATTATTATTATTATTGTTATTATTTTCCTCACTAGATCACATGTAACATTTTAGACAAATGATACTTAAAATCATACTAAAGCAACACCATAAAAAAATAAAGCAACACCATAAAAGTTTTAACACCAGTGTTTTTAAGGTAAGACTAAATATTTGCAATTATCCAATTAGATATAATTTATATACTTATTGTACTTGTAAGACTTCCTGACCCTTGATTACACATTAAAAATAGAAAAAAAAAAGAAGAAGAAGAAAAAAGAAAAATAGAAGTGGGTTTGGTTTTGGAGGGACAGTTTACACATGTTAAATTGTTTCAAGGGTTTTAATTCCATATTTAATTAATATTAACATATTTTTATTGGTAAAAATCACTCAAATAAAAATTGCACATTTTAAACAATTGATTCAGTACTTCCTGGTTGTACGTTCTCTAATTAAAACTTTAAACTAAATTGAACTTTCTTCTCTACTCTACCTAATACACACATACTCCACAGACACCTAAAACAGATTTCCAAATTTTAATATAGAATTTAAAGACTATAATTTCCTGTATCTTCTTTGTGGATTTTGAGGGCTTAATTGCTATGTTATGGCTGCACTTATCAGAAAGCATTGAAAAGTGTTAATTACTTTGTACTTTCGTTAGTTATGAATGCATGCAAAATTTAACTTTTTCCCTAGAAGCAAATAAAGTTCACATTTATTATGTTACATAAAAGTTACAGAATGATTTAAAATAATTAAGCCAAAGGCAGTCATATTCCAAGTTTCAAACATTTGTGTGGCACATAAAATGAATCTTGGAAAACTCTGTAAAACCATAAAGTCATTTTCATAAGAACAAATCATTGGTGGGACAAAAGGAAAAAACGTCACTCGTGTGCATATGTAGACATGCATACAGGCACACATGTGTATGTATGTTGTTTGACAAACATAAAAGTTTGTAAAAAATAAAATAATTGAAAATAAGCATAGAAATGATTCTTTTAAATATCACCTGTTCCAACCATTTTCTTGGTACCTGGATCCCAGCACCACATTTTAATTCTTGAATCTAATGTGAAATTATTACCAATTATCTTTGTTAGAAGACTTCTACCGACTGGAACTCACCATTACGTGAGGTGGTTTCATCCAATACTTAATTCGACTATAATTATTTAAAAAAAATATTCTTTGTCTTTAATTGCACTGTACCACCCAGTTGATATATTTGCTGCAATCCATTAATTAATTCAAGAAATATTTTTTAGTATCTGCTATATAACCAGTATTATTTTATGTGCTGAGTCACAGCGGTGCATAAACAGGTAGAAAATTCCTGTCCTCACATAAACTGTGTGTAGGAGTGAGAGGAGGGGATGTTCAGAGGCAATAAAAAATGAGGATAAAATATTTAGCATGAAAGGACTACGCTATGATGAAGACACAACTTTCAGCACTGGAACGACAACTGCTACATAATACATATGAAATCCTGGGAGTACTTCCTTCAGTCAAAAGGTATATGAACCATAGGACCTAACACACAAATATGGTTTGACTGTGTTGCATCTGCATTTAGCAGTCTGAATTACTGTTTTACTATTACGAGGCTGGTGGTGGTTTTTTATATGGTGGAGGTAGCAGCATATCCTTCTCTACACGGCAGACAAATGACAATCTGTTTGACATATCTCAACTCTGAATTTATCGCTGTTGGTTCCTAAAATGGCTCTTTTTTATAATTTATTTTCTACTTTTCTCATTTTTTCAATCTTCTCTGAGAAAACTTCCCTGTATTAATTCATGCTCCCCAATTCCACATGCATATATTGAAAAATGAAAAAAAGTAAAGATGTAAATTGAAAATATATGAAGAGTAAAAATCAACAGAATGAAATTTTTAGGCGAAGCAAAGGCTGGATGGTACCACTGTAATATAAAAATTATCTTTAAGAACTCCACGTAATGTACAGTATTCGTGCCTATAGTTAGCAATACTGTGTTGCACATTTCAAAGTTGTTAAGAGAGTAGATCTGAAAAGTTTTCATCATAAGAAAAAGTTTAACTATGTGAGGTGATCTTAACTTATAATAGAAATCATTTTATAACACATATTATAATGCGCATATATCAATGATTCTATTGTACACTTTGCATTAATACAGTGTTATGTCAGTTATAGCTCAATAACACTGGGAAAAAAATAGCAACATTCTTAATCTTAACATTTTAAAGTAAAACAGAAAGAGAAGGAAACAACCTAACTACAATAAGGATAGATTACTGTTAAAGAAACCACTATCCTAAATAACAATACACTAAAAACCTTATCAGTTCAAACCAGAAAGAGGGATACTGTAAGGTTTTAGCAATTGAAATAATAAATTAAAAATGAAATAACTGGCATACATATTAAAAAATATGTCAAACTATCCCTAAATGGTGGTGACTGTGGTTTTAAGTATAACTAGAGTATAATAAAAGAGGGTAGTAAAGTAGTAGATTCTAATACAAGTATACAATAATGAGTAGCTTTTTCTCTCCTCCAGAAAAACATATGCAAAATGGAAATTTAAAAATCCATTCCCAATCGCATAAAAATATGTAGGAATATACTTAATAGAAAAAAAAGCATAAAATGAATATAGAAAAATCATATAACACATGGAATGGCATCTTGAACAGAAAAACTTAGTATCATAAAAATGCAAATTCTTCCAAAATTAATAGAAAATACTAATGCAGTTCCCATTAAAATTCCAAAAGGATCAAAATGGTAAAAAGGATTTAGGTAAATTTATCTTAAGTTTATATAGAAAGCAAGGACTCAAAAATAGCCAAGAAAACAATGAAAATGAACACTGAAGGTATACATATCTGATAACCAGAATATGCTATAAAAACGAATAAAATGTGGGGAAATAACTACATTGAGAGAGTAAATATTCTGACTACATATTAGTTGTGTTTTTATTAAATTGCCATTTTCTATATTTTTTTTATTTTCTCCTTTCTTCCAACCTCCCTCTTTTTCATTCTCAATTTTCATTCAGAAATCATGTTTCATTTCAGTGGTGTATATTTTAATTCTTATGTCCAGTCAAACACCATGGCTACTTTCCATGAGAAGAGCGAAACTCTAAGTCTGAAAGACATAAGACAGGGATTTTTTTTTTTTCTTCATAGAGTAATAACTTCCTCTCGGTATTTTAATGCCACGGTAAGTCAATCAAACTACAATTGACTGTAATTGTGATTCCCACAGCTTTTCATCTTAAAAAAAAAAAAGTACTTAAAGTTAAGAAGAGATGAAAAATTATCTATGACTTTAAGTATTAGAAAATTTGATCTTCCTATGAATACATTGCTGATTCTAAGTAAGAAAAAATATATATATATTTTCTAAAGCTTTAGCCTCACTAACCCAGAGATAATCCCACATCTTAAGCCAATAGATGGGTCCCATGTACCATTTTTGACTGTCAACCTGATTTTTTTTTCCCCAAGAAATGATATCAAGTACTAAACTTCATTATGTTTACAGATCTGGGTGATACTATACTGAGATCTCAATTGTGATCTCCCTGAGAGCAGACATTGTGCATTATTTATCACTTTTCTTATCACCATCATCTTAAAATAGGGCTAGAATATATGATATAAATGAAAATTGAGGAGCAATGAATAGCTTTGTATTGGAGAAATGGCAGTTGCTACCAATGTAACCTATATATTTTTTAAAACTTAAAACAAATATATTCTCCTTGTTAGAGTACACATATATACACACATGTACAAGAAGTTCATGTCTTTATATATATACACACACGTATAAATAAAGTTTGCGTGTATGTGTATATATACACACACAAACTAATACACATTCAGAAGTACAGTAAAAATGTTTGTGATCATATATAACTTATAACATCTTCTATTTGAAAACACATGTCCACTTAAATGGGCATTATCAATTAAAACTCTAATTAAACACTTTATATTAGCATTTGGATTCTTATTTCTAAGATATAGAAATAGTGGGAGAGCACATATGGGATTGAACCAAATTAACAGAAAACCAAAACGGAAATACCTAGAGGGATGTGGCATGTATGTATTTGGTATGGCACAAACCTGGAAAGCTATAATGTCAAAAGATATTTTGCTATTTCCTTTCAAAAGCAAATCTTTCCTCATAGGATAATTTACTTGTTCTTCTTCTCCTTTACAGACTCCGACAAGAATGGTTTGCTTTAGACCTAGAGATGGCACTTTGCTCTCAAGAAATAGGTGTATTAGAAGTGACAAATTTCTACACAATGACTAAAGTGCTGGCAAATAAAAGCACTGAGAAAAGGCAGAAAGAATTAGAAGGACAAAGCTGTAAGTGATGAATATTGTTCCCTAAGAGAATACCTGTTTACAGGGAGATGTTGGTTTGTAATACAGAATGAGGACAGCAATCCCTTTGTTCACCATTCCTCCTATGAGTAACCATGAAAAGCACTAGCAGTACCAGAGGAAGGATAGGGACTGGGCTATTATGCTTTAAGTAAAGAGTTATTAACATTTAGGGTCTAATGGTGATTCTAATACGTCTATTATTTCTTTAAAATGTCTTGATACAGGTGGTTCAGGTATTTCTATATGGAAATGAGGAGTTCACCGCTGTATGTCTTCCTTAACTTGGACACAGTGCTCTTGCACAAGAAAGTCTTTTCTGATCTTAGATAAGAATTTAGCTGGCTCTAATCATGAGGTACTTTTGATTGTTGAACTACAAAAGGAAACTACAATGTAAACACCTCTCCGTACTTTATTAGAATTAAAATCAGCAGAGATTGTCTACAGGGCAAAGACTACCTAGAAACTCTGCTCTGAAGTTTATCCAAACATTATCTTAAACCTTGGTTTCATGGAACTTGGAAAGGGAAGTTCATCACTTCTGAATGCACAGCTGTAAATATCCCTTTGCATAAGCACATTAATGATCAAATATTAGGTTACCCTTTTGTGACATTTTCTGAGTTTTAATTTTTATTTAATTGAAAGTATGTTAGAACTGCTGTAACATTTAGAAGCATGGCTCTGGGAAGGCCATGCGTTCTTTCTCCTTAAGTACATATTTATCTAGCAGGCTAACATTTTGAGACAATTATGCCAGCTGTTAACAAGATTTTATAGGTTTAATGTTGACACATGAAAATTATAATTTATGCTTTATCGGTTGTTGACACAGATGATTAGTCAAACTGAAAACAAATCAATTGTGTTTTTTAATTAAAAAGATGTACCACAGCATACAATTTAACCAATATTTTCTGTTCCTGATGCCATATTATATTCCACTCTTGGAGTCAGGGATGTAATTTTTAATACTTTATTCTTAACTGGCCATGATATTTTAAAAATTATACTCACCAGCCACACTGCAATTCCCCTAGAATTTATGGGGTAAGTTTCAAACTGATTTAGTTAGTTCACAAATAACTGAGGCAGGTGACAATATTCCCATTTGACAGAGGAGAAAGTCACGCTTGTAAAAATCACCAGCTCATCTACAACGGATCAGGGTTTGATCCTAGATTCTCCATTTCCAAGTACAGTGTTTTCCTCCTGTACACAGTCATGCACCTTTTATAACAACATAGTGTCTTAGTTTGTTTGGGCTGCTGTAACAGAAATACCACAGTCTGGGTGGCCTATAAACTTGGATTAATTCTCACAGTTCTGGAAGCTGGGAAGTTCAAGTTCAAGCTGCCAGCAGGTTCACTTCTGGTTGAGTCTGCTTCTTGGTTGATAGATGGCCACCTTGTAAATGTAAGGTCACGTGACAAAAGGAATGAAAGTACTCCCTGAGGCCTCTTTTACAAGGGTACTAATCTAAATCCTGAGGTCTCTACTCTCAACCTAATTACCTCTCAAAGACCCACCCCCCAGATAGCATTATACTGGCAATTAGGTTTCAATATATATATTCGGGGGGAACATGACCTTTTAGTCTACTGCAGAATGTGTGTGTGTGTGTGTGTGTGTGTGTGTGTATTTGTTCCAGGGAGCTCTAGGAGAACCTGCACAGGTATCTCTGAATCACGTGCACAAACACCTTGAGTAGTGGAAATAGAGGGTTGCTAGAGAAGTATGTCTCTGCATTTTAATGACATTATTGCTCAATATTTACATTCAATTGTTCACTATACTCAATATGACTTTTTTTTTCTTCCAGTATGACTTTCTTGTTGATTCTGTGACTGGTCAGCTTAATCACTGAAAATAATGTTTCAAACAAACACTGAATGTTGGGCTATATTTGTTTTTTACTCCAGATGCAACAGCAGACTCTGTCCCTAACCCATATTAAATCTGGTCTTGTGAAAATGTGAGCAGAGGGATTTCCTAAGAGGTCAACCTAAGGGTAAAACTCAGTAGAAGAAAGGAACTCACAACATTTATTGATTTCTGACTACACCAGTCCAGAGAAGCTGGTTATTAGAAGTGCTTTAGTGCATGTTCTCTCTAAACTATTTACTCATGCCCGACATGACTTTTCCCTTCACCTATTATTTTAAATATTTTTTTTACTTTTTAAGTTATCTGATATACTATATATTTATTATATATGGCATATTCTTTATGCCACTCTATCCATTATAATAGATACTCCATATATTTTTACCCTGTTTTGTATTCCGTTCCCACGCCAGAATCTAGAACAGTGCCAGTTATACGACACACGCTTATAACTATTTGTTGAGATGATTTATTGCACAAAAGGACAAAATATTATTCTTGCATTGAGAAGTATTATAGATGGTAAGACTTTGAAATTGCCTTATTCTAAATCTTGAACATTGCTGATGAAGTGTCTGTTGCACCACCACCAATTCCCATTTCATAAATTTAAAGCCACAGGTCAGAACTGCATTTCTTTCATCTATTCTCATTCTCAAATATGTTGAAGACACTGTCGAAGGCAGTTCAAAAGGAGGGGGGAAATAGCCTGGTGAGATTGTGAATAAAATTTTCTTCATTCATGTGATCTCTTTTATTAAAAAGGTCTCCCAAGCTTCGACCCATGAGCCAGGCTTAATTAAAGTTATTTGCTTTTAGCTTAGAATATGAATTGCCCCTTCTCATTCTGAGGTGGAATCTACCACTGACAGCGGGAGTTGAAATCTGGGGCTCTGTCTTCCATAGAATTTGTCCCTTTGTCCTCAAATGAATCACTTTAATTAAAGTAACTTAGTGACCTTTGTCCTGCTCTCTCTGCTAGAAAAATTTTCTCCAAGCCTAAGATTTGCCCTTGGATAGTTGAAAATATTGCACTGAGAAACTCCATTTATTTCCTCTAGAAATATTTTTCCTTGTAAACATCTTTTCTTTCTATTATGACTGGATATTTTAGTTGATGTCTTTGATTGATAAAGATTAACACCACAAACAAATTTAATATACTTCAAAGCCAGGGAAATAGCAATATTCCTCAATATTTGATTCTTTCTGGGCTGAACACAATGCTTGAGACTTAGTAAGACTCAGAATAAACCTGGTAAATGAAACAAGCAATGAATTATACGACTGATTATTTACGATATTGAGAAAGATTTGAAATCATTACCATGTAGTAAAGCTACTTTAAAAATAAACTATTTTTTTGTATTGTAAGACATAAATTTTGCTCAAAATAATGATATTTAGTGAGAACTTATTATACACTTATTTTATCAGAAATATTTATTGAATCATATGCCAACCAATGGATCTGGTGTGCAAAAGGACAGTGAAAGATTCATCCTCTCTCTTAAGAATTATATGTGCTCATGGGAGAAATAGATTTTACTCTGAAAATCACATATGTAACAAAATATTTATATCCATGTTAAGCGATGTGAAGAAAAAATAAAGAGTTTTATAACAAGGGAACGCAACCTAAACGACGGTAGAGGAAATTAATAGAGAAAACCTCTCTGTGGAAGAAGCATTTGCTCTGAAGAAGAATTAGCTTTGTCACAATGAGCAGGAAAGAGAAAAATATTCCAGACAGAGGAAACAGCAGGTGTGAAATGCCTGGGGGACGGTCCATTTGAAGAATGAGGAACAGTAAGGAGAGTAGCAGGAGAGGAGAAAGTAGATAAAATGTGGCTTCTGAAGGTCACATGAAAGTTCTGAATTTAGTTGTAACACAAATGGCAAAGGATTAACCAATATTGTTATTATTTTCAGATGATTCCATTTTCTATATGCAGTCCTGAACCTGAAAGAGGCGAGAATGGCAGTGAGGCTATGGGATATAAGGTTCCTGTAAATAGCCCATGTGATGGTAACATGAGCTTTGAGGGTTGAAAGACTAGCTGGGCGGTTAGGGTGCCTAGAAAGACTTGGCTCATATGTAGACGCCTTAATAGATATGACAGCTTTAAGGAAATAAAAACTGAAGTAAGGATTAAGTGTTCTGTTTCAAATGTGTTCAGTTTGGCATTACTGTAAGAAATCCAAGGGCAGATGTCAACTAGACATTTTTATTTTTACACACCCACATAGGTATAGTCGCACATGGGTCTGCAGCTGACATGAGGGATCCATATCGGAGATTATATTTGAGAACCAACAGCTGATCAATTATATTTATAGCAAAGAGGACTGATAACTTGCAGCAAAAGGGTGGAAGGAAACCCACGGACATGCTATAATACGGAAACCAAAGACAGCAAGTTTTAGTAAAAGATAAATGTATGAAATGATTTTTGGAACTAGGGATGGGTATGGTTACCATCAATATTATCTTCATTTTATAATTAAATAACAGGGGATTCAGGAAGAGTAAATAGCATGCCAAAAATTATGCACCGTGATAGGGTCAAGATTTCAAATCAAGGCACTTTTATTAAAACCATAAATTTTCATCTTACCACATCATAATATCTTATAATGTGTGATATATAATATTGCCCATGTAATATGTAATATGATGACTTGTAATAGTAATAATAGCAATTGAATTTAATTTCTTGAGTAGACAGAATAGAATAACCAGAGCCTGGTCTTTGCAAGATGAGTGGACAGATGCATTCTTTTTTATTAGAAGGTTGCATTACAGTCTCACCTGCCTTAAATTGGCCACTTTCTCTTGACCAATCTGAAATTATTATGGCAGTTCTAAAGGCCTGACTCTGAAATTTCTTCTGTGTTTGTCATTAAGGTGCTTTATAACATGGAAAGAGAGTCACAGTGGAAGAGTAGAATAGTAGAATAATAAAGAATCATGACACTATAGTTCTTCACAAAAAAAAAAAAAAATCTTAGTTTTGGCCTCCTTTGGCATAGAAAAACCACCTCTCTGAATCTCTCTTTCCCATTATCCTGCTACATTTGTGTAAAATACATCCATCTTTATTTGTCTACTGCCTTCCTTACTCCCTAATAAGCCCAAAGAAGATCAGAACGTTGCCTTGTTACTCTTTATTCATAGCATCCAAAAGAAAGTCTATCCATACTGTTCACTCCATAAATAGTTATAGAATGATTAAATGGATTATTGAGATAAACTTCAGAGGCGACCCATGAGTTGTTCACTTGTATAAACCTTACAAAGTTTGAATGCTAGTGTAACTAGAATAGCTGTAATTTGTCATATAAATGCATATATCAGCCTGGTACTTAGAAAAAAGACATATAAGGCACAAGGTAGGGAGAAAATGGACTGCCACTCTTTATTGAGAGATACCCAAAGGGGACAGCCAGTGGATACATGGAATGTGGGTATTCCAGAAAAAGAGAATAAAGTGTGGGTAGCAAGGATACGCAACAGTCGAAAAAAAATGAGCACTGAGATAACACATCTCCTTTCATCTTCCTCTTATGAATAAGTATTCTCACTGGATTTCATAGGCAATCCCATTCTTGAAAATCTCCCGTTCTTCCCTATTCCTAATTTCTACCATTCTATTAGGAATGAGAACATGTCAGTAAAGTTTATGTATAATAGGATATAGCCCCAGGTAGTAGAGTTTCAAAAAGCACTAGTCAGTCACATGCACATGGATATACTTCAAACTGATTTTTTCCAAATGTGTGATTGTTTCTTTAACATATCAAAGACATATTTTACATCTTCCAATTTCTGTCTGTGGATTGAGGGACTGAATTTGGAATTTGTTGTCCAATCTTACTCAGGGAATTCAAAATCACCTTTAATATAAAAAGCCTTAATTCATTTTCTATCCTATAGTTAAAAATGCCCAGCAAATGAAGCATTATTAGATGCAGCTAAAATTCATAAGATAGCACTCAGGTTTTCACTAAACAAAGGAAACTAATCTCATCCAATTTTGTTTGTATGTTCCAGGAAAAAAACAAAACACAACAAAACAACAATATATATAGTTTCCATGCATTCTTGAATATAGAGTCTATACCATGAATCATTGCCTAAAATGTCTCATAGTAAGTCCTATAAAGGTTAAAGAAGTTTACAGATGCAAATGATCTGAAATATTATTACATATTTTATATATGTACGTACATGTATATTTACAAGTATGTGTGTATAAATACACGTGTGTATATATGTGTGTGTGTGTGTGTGTGTGTGCGTGAAGTAGTGATTGAACTACCATGTTCCCATGGGCCTGGCTTTTCACTTAGTCTAAAGCAGGATTCCTCAACCATAGCACTACTGATACTTGGGACAGATTTGTTATGGAAGCTGCTTTATTCACACTAGAAATCTGCCATCACCTGTCCCCTCTACCTACTAGATATCAGTTGCACCCATTCCCTGATAATGAAAACCAAAAATATTTCCAGACATTGCCAAATGTTCCCTGGGGGGCAAAATTACCCCAGGTTGGGAACCATGCTCTAGAAAAGTGTTTCTCAAGATGTTTCTCAGAGCCCCACTGACTGAATATGTTTGTTTAAATGTGAAGGTCTCTGGCCCCTCTCACAACTAATTCAATCAAGATCTCTAGGGAGGAGGTTCTGGGAATCTGAATTTTAGAGACTGAGGAAATTTTAAGTTTCATATGCAAATGCACCATGAGACAACCACGATACAAAGCTCAGTCCTGAGACAGAGTAAAGACAGTGATTCTACGAGGTTAGCATGTATTTTTCTGGCTTGCAGATGCACAGGCTAAAAAACCATTTACGACTAAAAGGCATGTTTTGCTGGATTTGCCATAGAGAATATTGTGGTCCATGAAAATTGGACTCCTAATTTAAATGCCAATATTCTCTTTGTCACATCACTAATCATTTTTATAGTTCTAGGTATGTCTCAGTGCCTAACATGGAGTTAGTGAACAGTATGTATTAGTCTTCTCTTTTTCCTTCCCCTCCTTTTTAAGCGTTTCATTTAAAAAAAAGAAAATTGAACTGGAATTACTTTGCCTATTTCACAAAAAAAAAAAAAAAAATTAAAGGGAGATTGTATTAATGCTTTGATAAATACAAATGTTACAAATGTGAATGAGCTAGAATTATCATCCATAAGATATGAGCACTTTAAAAAAAAATTCCTGTTTTTCCTCTTTCCTATGTGCTGCCTTCACACATAGTCCAGCTGTGGCATATGGTCAATTCTTGATTATCTATGAATGGATTAGCTGTCTTGCAGATTATCCACGTGCACTGGGAGCTGACTCATTATCTACCAGAACAGCTGCTAACACATCTGTCTTCTCCCACTCACAACGGGATTCCCAGAGAGGCTTTCCCCTTCCACCACCAGCTCCTACAGCTCTGTGAATTTGTGCCTCCTCTGAAATAACCCAGCCTGATAGAGGCTCCAGCCTAAGGGTTTGTGGGCAAAAGAAGTGGAAACGAGGTAAGACATTAGACATATATCTAAATTCCCTCTCCTCTTCACGAAGAAGCCCATGGATATTGGCTTCCTTCCTACTACACAAAAGGGTAAGTTTTGTTTGATGAATTGTGTTTCCCTATCAGCACAGATATTGGTGCGTGAATAGAAGAGGGGAGAACACAGTCACAGACATTTCAGAAAAATCTCTAAAAGAAAAATATATAAAGCATGTCTGTAAATTCTTTGACACTCCTCCCAGCAAACGGTGGGCTTTTAACCCTTCTTCACTTTGATTCTGGCTGACCCCATCAGTAGCCAACCGAGGAGTATGGCAGACATGACATTACGTAACTTCTAAGCGTAGGTCATAAAGGTGATGCGGCTCCTGCCTGATACTCTAGAAGACTCAAATGAGAGAACTAGGCCACCGTGGAATCATTGTGGCTGCCCTGAGGCCACTGTACTGTGAGGAAGCTCAAACTATCCCATGCAGAGACTCACATGGAAAATACCCGAAACTACATAAAGAGACAGACATACCAGTTAGCCAGCCCTCATCTGACTGCACCTCATTAGCGACCCCCAACTGGAAACACCAGCCAACCTCTCTAAATTCTGAAAGAACAAAAAATGATAATATTGTTCTAAGCCATTGACTTTGGAGGTAACTTGGATAGCAATACACGGTTGATTCACCCCCTAATACATCAACTTGTAACTTCTCATTATTGTTTAAGAATCAGACTCTTCTCAGGTGCCTGGGGGGCTCAGTGGTTGAGAGTCTACCTTTGGCTCAGGTCATGATCCCAGGGTCCTGGGATCAAGTCCCTCATCAGACTTCCTGCAGGAAGCCTGCTTCTCCCTCTACCTGTGTCTCTGCCTCTCTCTGTGTGTCTCTCATGAATAAATACATACAATCTTTAAAAAAAAAAAAAAAGAATCAGACTCTTCTCTGATAGGAAATGTGTGTAAATGCCCAGCAGTATAGGGACCTCTCATTTAATTAATAAGCATTTGCTACTTCAGACACTTTTCTAAGCAAGGGTGATTTGTAGCAGAACACACATAGTTCCACACTTCTGGAATATATAGAGCACAGAAGGGATACACGTGTTAGGTGTAAATAAAGTATGAAACATGGTTGGGGAGCAGGGAGGCTGGTGACTTTATTCCCTAACTGCCCAATGTCATATCCTGACATCTCTGGGATATCTCTATTTCAAAGCTCAGCCACATGACAGAATATGAGATGTAGCTAGACCTAAAATCCATCGTATAAATTGTGACATTTCAAGGTTCCGTGGGGTCTGGAACCTTAGGTTTTTAAACAAAAGTTTAACCAATTAGGAAATGAAAACAAACTAACTGAAATATGAGAATAAACCCTTTTTTGCAGACCAAATTTGGACCTCAGGCTTCAACAATTTGATGACTGCTTTGCCTCGGGATAGTGATGAAAATAGTCATTGACTTATTGGCACTTTTGTACCATCTGTGCTCATGTTCCTTCTCATTAGTGTTTAGCAGCAAGAGCTTATTTTATTTGATAAACAATAAATTCAATGAATTTCTACTATCCTAAACTCTGTGGGAGAAAGCAAAATAAGACAAGAAAAAAAAAAGACAAAGCTTCACCATTCATAAATTTATGTGATGAAAATATACAGACTATTGCCCAAAAGATCTATTTAGGTATTCTGTAGGAGTTTATTAAACACCTATTTAGGGACCTATTACTAGATGCTAGGTGCTGTAAGAGATAGCAAATAACTATCAGATACTGTGGCTGCTGTCAGACTCAATCTTTTTTTTTTTTTCTTACTGAAAGGATTAAGATAACTTATCACATAATTTCATTCCAGCTTTCTTTCCTATTACAAAGTAGCCATGTTTCAGTAGAAGTCGAACTTTACTCATAGTTTATCTTCTGATTTTTAAAATTATCCCTATAAACACACTTTTTCCCCTTTTATCATCCCTAATAATATTAAAGATGATTGATATCAATAAACTTCAGTAACCTTTATAGGATTTACTAGGCATCAGTAACCTTTATGGAACTTTATGACACAAATTCTGGATTCAAGAATCCATGGGAATTAACCCTGTGATCTGCCTTTTAGAGCATGTGTACATTTACAGATCTCTCTGTTCCTAAATTTCATCACCTGTAAAGTGGGACCAGTAATGAAAGTTTAAGGAATAAAATGAAAGCATTCAGTGCAATGTATTACAGACACTGAACACTCAGTAATATATTACCATAAAATTACAGTGATTTTATTTTATTTGGCTATCAAAACACCTCGTTTAGATACGTAAATATACTTTTATTATCCTCATTTTATAGAAGATGGAAGTTAAGTGATTATATTTTTTGCTTATGGCCACATAGCAAGTTAAATAGTTGGTATTCAACTCCCAATATTCTAATTCTATATCCAGATGTAATTTTATAATTACTAGGATTTACGAGTGTTTTCTGGAGATTTCACATCTGTCTCATTTATTGCTATAACTAGAAATAATTTAGGAATAATTAATTCCTTTTCTCTTCCTCTATTCCTCATCTTCATAAAATAAAGCCTATCGGTTCTAGTTCCAAAATTTATTCTCACCTATCCACTACTTCCCATCTACACTACTAGACATCACCTGGTCCAAACCATTATCATGTCACAACTGGACATCAAGAGGAATCACCTCACAGTCTCACATCGGTGCCCTTTCCCCACTTCTCCACGCATAACACAATACAAATCCATTGCTGTGGCCTAGAAAAGTGGACACAGTGTTGCTATGACTACTCCTCCTCTTCACCTCAACACCCTATCCCTTTTGCCCAAGCCAGTAGCCTTCAGACTCACTGGTTTTCTTTCTAGTGTTGCCTTAATGGCTTTATTACTCCAAAATGCTCTTTCTATACATCTCAGCTCTTCCCAAGACTATATCCTACTTGGAATTCAGAAGTAAATTCAGAAATAAATTCAATAAATTCTCATCTCAAGTGTAACAATGCTTCCGTCCCTGGTCACACAATCCAGATTCATCTCCCCCAATAGTCAGATGCTTCTATTTTACTTTCTATATAACACATAGGTCTCTATAAGATTATGTCATTTGACTGTGTGTTTATTTATTTGTTTATTTATTCATTTAATCTTTCTCCCCTAGAATAGAAGCTCTGGAAAATTCATCCACTTTGTTTGTTACTGAATGCATAACCCATACAACAATGTGAGACAGACTAGGCCTCCAATCAGTACTTGTTGAAATACTCAATTAACTTTACTCCCTGATGATTTTCTGAGCTTAAGAATCCACTTAAGAATATATATATTCTGCAAAGTTGATATTTCCAAGGAACAAGATATCCATTTGAGTGACTCTCATAATTAAGACAGAAGTAGAGACAAAAAAGGCATTAGCATACTAATATTAGTAAATAGTACTGTTTGTAATAATAATTTTGATGCATTGAATGTTAACAATTACCCAGTGTAGTTTAGAATAACTTACATATGTCCCATCATTTGGTTCTTACAACAAAGCATGAAGCAGATGTTAACATGCCTGTTCCACAGACGAAAAAACTGGCCCAGAAAAGCTGCATCCTAATGTCACTCTGCCACCAAATGACAGAGACAATATTTGAATCCAGGTTTATCTGCCTCTAAAGACACATTCTTTGTAAAGTGTCTTCTGTGAAGCAACCTGCTTTCTTCTCAATGCTGGCTTGTTAGTTTTCAATGACAGATAATTTTTTCTAATTCCATGAGAAGGGTGAGAAAACTGCTGCACTCAATATCCATTGCAATGATTCTGCTTTTGAAAACTGGTAGAAATAGTTTTCCCGGATCAAACATACCACCAAAATCCTTATTATCTTTATAGTTTTAAAGTCCAGTACAGCCACAGAAAGATTTAGGTTTTGTTTTGCTGTAAGTCTTCATCTTAGGAAATACAAAGATCAACTGCAAGCAAATATCTCAACACTGTGATCATTCCACACCAGAAACTGCTGGGAACACAGAGAGATGAACGTGGGGTCCACTGAGGGGATTGTATCAGTGCTTCCCACTGAGCAGGATGAATGAAAGGGGTCTTCAAGGTTGAACACCCATAACTAGGGTCAGCACACTGGATTTATTACTATTTTCCATTCAGGGAAAGGCCCTTTCCTATGGTTTCTTTTCATTTTCAGCTCCTTGTATTTTAAACATTGAGTGAAATGCAAATGTGATATTTAAACTTTCAGAGGGACGCTGAAAATGAACAGCTATGTGTAGAGACTATTTGATATGGACTGGAGGAGGGCATTAAAGAGACAAAAGGTTATTATATCCGAAAGAAATTTAACTGAGGGGGGGAAAAAGTTACTCTTATAAGTGGGGAAAACAGAAGGAATATAGAAAGGTACTGAATATAATTCTACTCCTTCCTAGAACTGTTTGGGAAAAAAATATATATATACTGGAAAAGTCTAAAAATTTTATCTTACCTGAGAAAATATAGATGGTCTCTTTTCCAGAGTTGATTGATAAGATGGAGAGGTTTTTGTGGGGAAGAAATCTCAAGCACTTTCTAAAGTAATATTTCAATTCTCCATACTAATTCAAGAAATTTTGAAAATACTGCATTTTTTGGACAGAAGGGAATTTGATGCATATCAGTGGCAATCAGATGAGGAAAAAATATATATGAATTTATATTTTTAGAAATTATCTGTGAACTTTCTAACATCACAGGAGAGAATTATATAAACCAAAATAGTAGAAAATTGTTGCATAACATAGTTGGGTCAGAGGATATGTGGCAATAAAGTAGCTGAAATAGTAAATAAAACCTGTGAAGATGGTGAGTCCAGAAAAGTCCAGTGGTTTATCCAATAACCACTGTGGAAGGTACTTCACAATAAAGTCAGGTAAATGGGAAGCCAGGACTATCCAGTCTAGGGGATGTTTCTGTAGGTGGAAGTCCAAGTCAATGGTCAATAGTGTATGTTAGTCTATACCTAATACTGGGGTAAGAAACCACTCAGAAAAAAAAATGCTTTTCAGACTCTCCCCCTCTCAGAATTCTTATAAAGCACCCATATCTGACCATTATCTGCATATGAAGATTAATGGTCTGCTAGAATTATAGCACGGGATCTCTTGATTACCTTCTCTCTTTTCCCTCTTGCTCCCTTTTCCTCCTTTCCCCTTTACCTCCCTTCCCAGCCTTAATTAAGATGAGGAGTGTGATGGTTGGGTAGACTGGTGCAAGAGTTATTGGGAGTAGGAAGAGGTCAACTTCCCTTTGAGAATTTCTGCCTTTTTGTTCTTGATCCTTAACCAGCTCTACAATTGAGAACATTAGTGAAGGTTTGAACATCAAACGTCACACTATACATTACAACAATCTCCCTCCTTTCTGCCTTCCCCGGGAATTAAAGTGCAGAAGCAGTCAGGTCAGATAAAGACTAGCCCTGGGCCACCTGGTTGGGTCAGCTGGGCTTCCCTCTCAGTGGGGAATCTGCTTGCCCCCCTCCCTCTGTTCTTCCCCCTACTTGTGCTCTCTCATACATATATACATATATAAATAATCTCTTAAAAAATAGAAGGACCAGCCCTTTCTTTACCAACAGCTCAATAAGATGCTGCCAATAATGTTCTGTTAACATCTTAGAATGATACATCATGGCTACAACATGGCCTAGATGTCTTTACATGAGTATCCCTGGATCATGAGACACTCGAGGATCAGGTCCTTGGCTAACTCACTGCCTATCCCATTAGAGAACGGAGTCTTGGGTCACAGAATATTTGACACTATTACTTGGAATGCTTGTGGCTGTTGGCCCAATTGTTTTTGTTGGGACTCTCCATTCAAAATGGCACAGCCTAGCTTCTAATTCACTGATTAAAGCTTTTCGTCCATAAAGTCCATAAAGTGGACTATTGTCCACTACTCAAAAATATGATGTTTCTCTTTGGGTAAAGATATATATGAGTCATTATCTCATTTTACCTTGACTAACATCTTACAAGTCGATGCCATCTTTTTCCTTAAGAGAAAAAATGAAGTAGGGTCCTTGACAGGTTTTGTCCTTTACAACACTGAGTCATGTTATTCTCCTAATAATTCAGGTAAATCCATAGATAGGCGTTGGGCCCATGATTCCATAAGAAAATTCAAAGTATCAGTGGCTGGCAGGTGCCTAACATGACTATCCCAGTTTTTTGTTTTGTTTTTGTGATTTATTTCTTAGATCAGAGACTTGGTTTTACTTGCTTGCTGTATAACCTCAGATGAATCACTTCTCAGTTTATTTGCTTGTAAAATGCTTAATGGTTACTCTTTATATTTCAAGGGATGATTATTAGTATAATAAATAAAAGTAAGGTATTTTGATAAATAATTATCAAAATTGGCATTTTTATTCTTTCAGGTCAAATTGCCAGGTGTTCAAAACTACCCCTGGCTATGATGAGGGCCCTTCTGTGTTTGAGCAGTACCATGATGCCCAGAATCTCCCTCTACTCTTTTGCTTTTGTGTGATTTTAGGTTTCTATTGGGCCCTTCTCTTTCTAATTAGCCTCTGACTCTCTGATCAGTCCCCTCCATCTTCCATCTCTGAATGTCAGAAAAGTAATGATCATCAGCCCCAATTCTAAGAAATTACCGTTGATAAGCTATCCATTCTTGTTTCCATAGGATAATTTATCTTACCTCTGGACTCAACATTTTTGTCTCCACATTTCTATGCTGTATCTACCGCTGATCCCTTTAATTCAATAATTTCACAAATTGATTCCTCCCAGTATTTTGATTATTTTTCTTGTTTCTTTTCTTTGACTCTGAGGTCCTGGGTCACTTTGCCAATAATAGTTAAATTCCAGCCACAGACCCTATAGAAGTCCATTCACAGGGCACCAGGGTGGCTCAGTGGTTGAGCATCTGCCTTTGGCTCAGGTCGTGACCCCGGGCTCCTGGGATCAGGTCTTGCATCAGGCTTCCTGCATGGAGCCTGCTTCTCCCTCTGCCTGTGTCTCTGCCTCTCTCTCTCTCTCTCTCTCTCTCTCTGTGTCTCTCATGAATAAATAAACAAAATCTTAAAAAAAAAAAAGTCCATCCATAAAAAAGTCAAACTCCAACCACTCAAAAATAGTGGAGACAGAATGTTCTCTTTTATTTCCCTGGTCCTAGGTATGTTCATTCAGACTTCTTTACATACATAGTTGAATGATCATAGGAAAGTTAATCTCTTTTCTCACACCTAAAACATAAATAATAATGGCACCTATAATAGAGCTATGGTATAAATTGCATTAGAGAATGCATATAAGTGCATAGTAGATGGGATAGCATCTGTCTGACTGCAAAAAAGCAATATACCTTAGTTGTCATGATCAGTAGCAGTAGTAGCATCATTATTATCTCACCCATTATTCATCTTAACCTAGCTGATTTTTAGTTCATGACTCAGTCTTTTGCCTGACTACTTATTTTCAGCTACATAGGTAAAATAGCATAAAGGCTAATTCCTCCTACTACCCCAGGGCTTGGGCTCAGTTGTTTCAGATCTATGTAGAGAATGCTAATGGGCCCTACCTCTGAAATAGTTGCTAGACTGGTGATAGAGATGATCGCTGTTTTCTTCATGCGAGGGGAGCTCCACTAATTTCACATTTCTGACCCCTTTCTACTCCTCATTCACTACTTCCCATGAGTGGAGTATTTATGTAATCTGACTGATGCATATAGAAGAGGAAATGGGACATACGCAGCCTAATCACTTTAGCCACATACCTCCTGAAAGTTATTCCAGTCCTTATCACATACAGCATACCCTTTTTCCTTTTATGTCCTGCTAAAATTTCCTCACTCAGGCCTTCACATGGGAAAGTAGGCATTTTTACACCACCTCTTGTGACTAGGTGGGCCAGACTGGCTGCTTCTGAATTTCAATATTAGGAAGTCAACTTTCAGGCAATGTTTAATATAAAGTTGGTTCTTGGGCTCTGTATTAGTTTGATATGGCTGCCATGATAAAATACTAGACTGGGTGACTTAAACAACTGAATTTTATTTTCTCACAGCTCTGAAGGCTAGAAGTTCAAGATCAAGGCATTAGAAGTTTGGGTTTTTCTTGAGCCCTCTCTTTGGCTTACAGATGGCCA
Organism: Canis aureus; assembly: GCF_053574225.1. Taxonomy (NCBI): domain Eukaryota; kingdom Metazoa; phylum Chordata; class Mammalia; order Carnivora; family Canidae; genus Canis; species Canis aureus. Next base: position 4,276,608 of record NC_135613.1, read on the forward strand.
CCTTGTCTCTGAGTCCTCACCTGGCCTTTCCTTTGTGAATGCATATTCCTAGTGTCTCTTTCTCTTCTTAAAAGGACACCATTTCTATTGAGTTAGGGTCCTACTCTTATGACCTCATTTAACCTTGAACAGTACTTTAAAGGACCTATTTCCAGTCACATTCTAAAGTGCTAGAGATTAAGGCTTAAACATATGAATTTTGTAGGGATGTAATTCACTCCCTAAGAGATTACCATTTGCTTTTCTCTCAGGTCTTCAAATATTATTTTTGGATAAGATTAGTACAGATGAATCATGTTTAAGAATATTTGTCAACCCTGTTTTCATTACCCAAGTAAGGATTCCTTCTTTGGCCCTAGGGCGGACCATAGGCCTGCCTATTATTTAAGATGTTTTGGCCCTAAGAATCAATTTTTGTCCTCTTGCAGGGGGTGGTCTTCTAAAAAGGAGAGATTAAACATAGAGCAGGAACAGAATTCAACCACCGAACAATCAATATGACCCATTCTATTGCTCTGCAGCCCCTTCTAAAGCAGTATTCTCAACTCCTAGCCCTGGGGACCTCAGCATGAGATTGTCTACGCTCATGGAGCATAAAAAGGGGTATCTTCTATTGGGCAGGGCCCTGAACTAAAGAAGCAAAGGTATACTTCTACCTTTGTGTCTATACTACATCACTAGATGTTAAAGATATATTTGGGGTTGATTGTCTGACTTATAATACAGATTAGGTGGCATCCATAAAATTCCACTTTGTAAGGCCTGGGTAAATAAGACGCGTCAAAGGAACTTTTAATTATCTTACACAATAGCTGCAAGTAAGACACGAGGTGCTCCTGTGACTCTCCACTGGGAGAGGCAGCCCCTATGAATCAGACCATCATGAACAGATAAAACAAAAAGGGTCTCCAAATATGAACCCCAAATCAAACGATAAGAATCCCTAATTGCTGATGCTGACATGCTATTGGGTTGCTTCTCCATAGAGTTTTGGACGACTATATAGAGCTCTTCTGGGCAAGTGCCACGCAGTATTTATTGAGTATAAGCTAGCGATACTGCTGGTCGTAACAGATAAGCATAACTAGAAAAACAATGGGAGATCAGCAACAGAGCTCTGAGAGCATTTCTATGTCAGCCATGGAGCCAAGCATAATCCCATTTAATATGCCACCGCTAGGATATAGATGTTCTCATCACACTCAGTCTGCGGAGGAATTCCAATGAGGCTTACCAAGGTAAGTAACTTATTCAATGTCAAATCTAGGTCTATCTGATTACAGAGTCTGAATATTTCACCACAAGCCACCCTGGCTGCCACTTGCTCTTAACTCCTAGGTAAAGATAATAAAACTAATCTTCACAGGGCCAGCACTAGTCTTTCCTCTTACGTTCTGTCTTTTTACACTGCAAGAGGGATATCTCTGAGAGTAGCCTTCCATGTACATCCTCACATACGAAGGAAAGCAAAGCACTCTTGGGAGAGGAGTTGGGGCCAGAGGCAGAGCTGCACCAGCGTACGCTGTACCTATAAAACCGCACCCTCAGAAGGCACACCTCTGTGAAGCAGGTTCTCCACGTAATGATTTCTACCTTACAAAGGAAGATTCCAAGGACTAGAAATTTTAGTGATTTATCCAAGGTCATATATCCAAATAGAAGGATCAAAGAGAATTGGTAACTTCTGACTTGAGTTTGCTACTATAGTTCCTTTATTACACTGCTCTTATGAAGGGAAATAGTCTCCTCTCCTCCACCTCATGTATTCACCCTCCTGCCCCTGACATCACCTCCCTATATCCTCGCCACCACTGTGGTTTTGAAGTTTCTAAGTCATTTGGAGGAAATCAACTTCTCCAGCATTCAGACACTCTTGTGCTAAAGCAGTCTGCAGTACATAAAGCCCAGAGAGGATTTACATCTTTGATTCTCTTCCAACAGATATTACTTATCTTGAACTGCCAGCATAGTCTCGTCTGTGTGATGTGCGTGACAGTGAGGAATAGCTTTTTGCTGCACTGCCCAACTTTTGGGGTAAAATAAATACATACATGCATACATAAATGAAAGCAGGAGCTTTTGTTGGATGGAATGAATATTCAGGAACATCTCTGGGAAATCTCCGCAAAGGAGCTGAGGTGGGAGACTTACTATTAAGGGCCGTAAAAATGACCCCCAATTTACTGACCCCTTGCAAAGATTTTGTGGAGATTTGTCAAGGAAGCAAAAAGCTAAAAGAGATAGACTATCCAGCCTTTCTTGAGACTCCTGTATGCCAAATCGTTCCCAGTAAAGCTGTCCTTGAATTACACATCATGTGAGAGAAGTTTGTTCATAACTTGGTCCTTTAAAACTTGGAATCAATTGTGTCTTATAAACAAACTGTAATGAGCATGGTGGCTATACAACTTAGCAATAATTTGCATACATCACAGTCAAAAATGGTAGCTCTTCTTAATCTTAGTTCCCACTACAGGTATACATATCTATCACTTTTTATTTTTATTATTATTTTTTTGTTCTCCACAGCACAGCACAGTGTTAGAGGAGAGCCTGCATTTTATCATATACTTGTGGTTCAAGAAAATCTCATCATACCTTTACATTCTTAGCACAGAGTAGAAAATATTAATTAGTGGACCTATTTTCAAACAGATTCATAAGGCTATCTAGAAATTATCAGATTTAATAATTAAAATTACTAAATATGAAAGAGATCTGGTTGATTTAGAATGGTTGCATTGAGGTCAGTATGTCTTCACAATTTTGATAATATGCTTAAACAAGGTCCTGTCAGTTTATTGCGATATTTGCCTTTCAGCAACAGAAAAGGTTTTAAAATTGTACCAAAGGGTCAATTATACCAAGGCCAGTTTAATACCATTGGATTATGTGCAAAAGAGATTATTTTGTACTTTTAATTTTAATAGAATGACCGACCTCTGAATTCTTATTTAAGCTCCGTATTCCTTCGGAGTGAGATACAACATGGAACTGAACTCAGGGATTGAATCTTGGTAATGAACATTAGTTCAAAATCCTCCTTTGATGTATATGAAAATGTGTTAAAAAATAAAACACATTTGATAGGCACAAACATATTTTTTCAACATAAGCATAAGCATAGTGTCAAGTACTAACATAATATAAACTATTTTGAGGGTTTTAGTCACAGCACATATGTACTTTTTTTCCTTCCTTCTACTCCAACATCAAATGCTAGCAGCATAAGATCCACTCTAGAATAAATCAAGGGAATTTGGGTATACTGCTCATTGCAAAATATATGTATTCTTAAAATGTTCAACATAAATGTATCCTACATATTATTTTCCATTCTAAATGCACATAGTAAGTTTATGCACATGGTTTTATCCTTAGGGCAACTCCTCACAAGTGGTTTAAGAGATGTAAGAGTTCCAAATCTCAAAAAAAAAAAGTTCCAAATCTCATCATTCAAGGAGCAGAGGGTTTTAGTGAAAAAAGCAAGTTATTTTCCAGCAGCACTAGAAAGTGAGCATTGCTCCATATTAGGGTTGTTCATCCATCCATGAGCCAATGTAGAATTAACCATGAGGTCAATTCCAAACAAGCTGCATGGCTCAGAGTAGGGCTGGTCCCTTAAAATTAAATATAGGAGGGACTGGGGAAAGAAGAAGGTGCTAAATAATGACAAAGCAGCCAAATTTGCTTATCACAAGCTAACATCTGAGTCTCTAGTGGTCTGGCCAGGTGTGTGTGTGTGTGTGTGTGTGTGTGTGTGTGTGTGTGTGTTGTTTTTTAAGAGAGAGAGAGCTGGAGAGGGGCAGAGAGAGGGAGAGAATCTTAAGCAGGCTCCATGCCCAACACTGGGCTCAATCTTACAACCCTGAGATCATGACCCAAGTCTAAATCAACAATTGAATACTTAACTAACCACCTGAGCCACCCAGGTGCCTTCTGGGTGTTTGCTTTTTTAAACAAATCTCCCAGGTGATTCTTATTGGCATTAAACTTTAAGCACCATTTTTCATATACAATTCCTGCACCTCCAGACACAATTTAAATATCAGGCTTAGCATTTGAACTAGGAGACTAAATGTTAGTTGGCATCATCCCATCCACTGAGGGCTTGAACAGAATAAGAAGACAAAGGAAGAAAAAAATTAACTCTTTTTACTTGATACTTGAGCCAGGATACTGATTTTCTATCTACGGACTAACACAATCTGCTGGTACGTGCTCAGCTTTTTGGATTCACACTAGAACTAAACTACCAGTTTTCCTGGATCTATAGCTATAGACAACAGATCATGGGACTTCACAGCCTCCATAATCACGTAAGACAATTCTTCATAAAAATATATATAAATCAATAATACTTATTATTTATTTTATGTGTATAAATATAAAAAATAAATGCAATATAAATAATGCAATATAATCTAATAAATAAAATATAATAATGCAATATATATAACCAAATATTTGAGAAACATTTATATGTCTAAATATATATAAAATAGAAAGAAAGTAAGAGATTCATTCTTTATTGGTTCTGCTTTTCTGGAAAACCCTAACACATTGCTTTTGTTATGCAAATACTCTGGAGGTATGCGAGTGGCTCAGTCAGTTGAGTGTCCAAGTTGGCTCAGATCATGATCTCAGGGTCCTAGGATCGAACCCTGTGCCGGGCTCTGTCCTCAGCTGAGAGATCTGCTTCTCCCTCTCCTTCATCCTCTGCCCCTCCTCCCACTCTCTCTAATAGTTAAATAAAATCTTAAAATACTCTGATTACTGAGTTTTAGTTCATTTATTTCTACAGCACTAGAAAGTGAAATTATTATTTCACTTTCTTTTTTCTTCCTTTCCCATGAACTGTGTACAGTGCTCGTCATGGCTGTGACATTCTCCGTTATGTCCCTCGTCTACCCTTTCTGGATCTGCATCTGTGTCTGCTCATGTCAGATGCTTCCTCCGATGCAATGACCACTATTTGCTGTATTTTCTGTCCCTTGATGAGCTGGCTATGTTTGTCCATGGTGGAAAAGAAAGGGAGATTTATTCTTTTTATTTTATATTTTTAAAGGATTTTATTTATTTGAAAAAGAGAGACAGACAGACAGACCTACTTACCACAAGCAGTGGGGGGAGGAACAGAGGCAGAAGGAGAAGCAGACTCCCCACCTGGCAGGGAGGCAACCAGGGCTGGATCCCGGGACCCCCGATCATGACCTGAGCTGAATGAAGGCAGACGCGTAACCGACTGAGCCCCCCAGGTGCCTCATAAAGAGAAGTTAAAAATGACTTTGGACAAGGAAATTGCTAGCTGCTTTGGAAATATTCTAAAGTGAGCCTGAACATAGGCCACATGACATGCACCTTCTGGCAATACCCTTGAACATCCTCGAGAAAAGACAACACTGAACTGGCTCAACATGTTACTCTTTTGTTAAATTCTACAACGTGGATGCTTTTTGCTCTTTCGAACGTTCTCTCCAAGTCCATCTCCTTCTATATACACTATTTATTTAGTGCTTGAAATATTGTTGGTTTCTCAAATATTTTAGAGGAAGGTAAGTGATACGAGGCTATTTAGATGGGAGAATGTGAAACTAGAAGGGAATATTTAATAGACCTAGATATGGACCATATTTATATATCCACTGAAAATTTTTAGGCAGGGTTGACATCAGATATGTAATGTTACGAACATACTTCTATCATATGACAGATTAAGGCAGTTAAAACTGAAGGACAGAAGAAGAGTAAATATCATAACTGCTCAACAATTAAAGCAAAATTTGGTGAGACCTGCAGAGAAACATTGGCAGGAGGGCTGTCATGAGAGTTCCAATATGTGAGATAAAATATTTAGGGCTTTGTAGCTGATTGGATGAAATGGTGAAGAAAAACGTAGGGGTTGAGGATGGCTCCTGGCTTCAAAAGTAAATGACCTGAGAAGAAGTAAAGCCAATAAGCCATATTTAATTCTCTTAAATTCTACAGGCTATTCGTGTTGGAAACATTTAATAATTGCCAATAGCACAGATTCACAGAGTTCTGAATACCACACAGATTATGCTCCCTTACCAAATGAAAATGTTGAAAAATTCTTGTGGGTCTATCACTCTTCAGTTTGACGGTGAAAGTTCTCAGAAGCACATTGTAGGGGTTCTTCTACCTTACGCACATGCTTCTCAGGAGGCTCCTTCTGAATTAATTACCCATGTCATCTCAATGATCCGAAGAACTTTATGTTTAGTGACAGTAACAGTGTAGTTGCCAGAAAGACATCTTCTGCACAGCAATACATCAAAGAACAAATAGACAGCTGGGATTCCCTTAGTTTTTCTACTAAGGAAATGCTACAGATAGATGAGAGAGGAGTACGCAGGGCAGTGTTGCATTTTGATTGATGATTTTTTGCTTATTGATTATTGGTTATGGAAATTGGGAAATGTCTAATCTTATCAGCTTCAGACTGGCTCCTCCAAGGTGTTTTGGTTTCTAGGTTTGATATTCCCTCACTCTAGTAATACACACCACATTTCATCTTTACTTACTTAGCATTGTAATTTGATAGTGATACAGAGACTTGTGAGAGCAACATTTTCAGTCATTGCATTTTAGAGATAAGGGGCAACAGGATTCAGAGATAAGTTAATTTTCCCAAGGTCACACAAGTGAGTATTTTAAATAAAGAGAAAAATTGGACAATTAGGAGTCAGGTCTAGGGCTTTTGCCTTCTGTTTGCGACAAAAGAAAAAAAAAGTAGGGAGCAATAATGAGTCAGAGGGGCATTTGAGTCTGGGATATTAAGCTTCAGTCCTGGGGTGTATATCCACTGGAAAAGTCCAGCAAAGATGCATTTAAAGGACCAAGAAAGGAATCCTTATCTGAAAGACTCTTCTCCAGAAAAGAGTAAAATATGACCATGGCTTAAGGCTGACAAAGTGATTCTAGGAGACCAGTTCACTCAATGTACAGATATTTTATGTGAGCTTTTCCAAGAAGGGGACATGGAAAGGTCTAACAAAACAAAGGAAGAATCCATAATAGAGGAGTAGTTTAGAAGAAATCTCAAGGCTGATGGAATGCTAGATACCTTGTCTGTGCCCCTATTTTGGGGGTGACCCCATGAGCATACTGAAGTCCTGAATTATGTGGTCTCTCTTATAACGGAAGACTGGTGAGACTCAACTGTAGTCATAAAGGCTTCTGTTTGGTACTAGTTAACTGAGAACTTCTCTAACTATATTACTTCCATATAATGGAACAAGGGGTGGGGAATGGAAGAAGCATATGACTGAGGTATGTACTTACTACATCTTCTTTACCCTTTTAACTTTACCCACCTCCCCAAATAATACTATTATTGAATTCCCATTGTCTGCATCCAGTTTTCTACATTAAAAATAGTTCTCCAAGAAAGGGAATCTCAAAATACCTGGACACAAAATGTCAGGATCAACAAAATGCCCTGGACTCCTGTCATTCCTTCAACAAACTGTGTGTGTTAATTGTCTCTCTTTCTGGCTGTAGCTCAGAAGATACATAAAGGCAGTGATAAAGTTAATGGTTTCTTCATCTTCCATAGTTGTGGTGTCTAAGAACAATTTGAGACTTCAAGTATCGAATACATTAGTTTCCAGGTTGCTATCCCCCAGAAACTAACTGAAATCATGTGCTTTTTCTACTTAAAGATTTCCTCTGATGGTGCCTCTGAAAATGAAAAGCCAGAAGTAGCATTTCCCTCCTTCCTGTGTTCCGTAGCTCAGCTATGACTCCAGAGTGATCTCTAATGACTGTAGGTTTAGTGAAGAGCGAATCTTACAAAGTTCCAAATAACTTTCAGTGTCGCTGCCTTGGATTATACTAAGATATTCTCTATTTCAGTTTGTCGTTTAGGTTTCAAATGAAATTGCAGGGACCCTTCTGACTCGAAAGGCAAGATGAACACTTGACACTCACCCATGAGTTTTCAGGCACTCAGTGAACTTGCCAATTTCCCCTCTGAGTGTGCTCAGGTCACACAAGTGAGTATTTTAAACCAGAAAAGGATGGCAAAGAAAAAGCTTAAACTTGAAATTGTAGCCCTGTTGTGAGATCTGCCAATACCTGGATGTGAAAGAATATCAGTCCCCTCCTCAACGCCAACATACGCTCATATTGCAGAATAATATTCTCCTTAGCATGCACCAGGATTAACTCAGAAAATGTTTCAATATTTAGTACTGTTTTATCAAGCTGTTTATAGGTAGATTCACTAACTTTAAGAACATGAAACCATAATTTTAAAATAGGACATATACATAAAAACACAAATATAACGTCCATAGAAAAGCAGAAAATATCAGGGTATGTGCAAATGTTCTGTGACTTTCATCGTTCTTTAGAAAGGACCTTAGTTCTATATGTTACACTAACAATTTTAAATCATCACGTTTAATCTCTTACTGAGCCCTGTAAATGGATGGAGCATGATGAGTAAGGCCCAGCTTGACACCAGATTTATATTTTCACTCTGGGGCTCTTCTTTAGGCCTGTATCCTATCTATGAAACAATAATTGAGACTTACATATTTCCAAGGTCACTCATTCTTAGCTTTAAAAGTTCATCATGGCATTTCATTAATTAACTTTTATTAAAGACAAACTTTAAGAACCAGTTTCGTCAGTTCAAAATTATTCAGTAGCTTTCAAAAAATTCATTAACAGGTATTCTAATTAACCAAAGGCATTCTCCCCACTGGGAGAATTTCCCAGTAAATTCTCACATTTAAGATAGGCCACCGCCCTCTGCAAAACATACTCTGCCAGCTGAAGTAGCTGCAACCTCCAGCACGTCGATAGCCTCCTCTGTGGTTGATGACATACACGTAATTTCAGACCCTGACTCAACCCCTTCCATGTAGCTGAGCTCCAAGGTCTCAGTAAATTATTTACCACATTGATCCTATTTTCTTATTGACAAAACAAGGCTGTTTATATGCTTGCCACTCAAAGTATGGTCTTCAGCCCAGGGGCATCATTATCACACATGAACTTGTTAGAAATGCAGAATCACTGGGTTAACGTTAAACCTTCTGATTAGAGAAGTACTAGTTTAAGTAACTAGTAATACAATGGTTCCTAACAAATAGTAAGAACTCATTAAATGTTATTATGCTTATTAACAGCAAATATTAACTAGTCATAATTCAGAAGGTCAAGGTAGAGTTGAATATTTTGAATAAAGAGAACAATGTCATGTAGTATTATAATCAATGCTGTCCCCACAAAACCAAAGCAAGCGTCATCAAATAAGTGATCCTTAACCAGACTCCATGAAGGGAGTTGAAAAGATTAACACATTCTAATACTTTAGAGAATACTGAGTCATAGTGACCATTAAAGTAGCAAATTACACAATAAAGTCTTCCTAATTATGTTCTACATCTTTCTACTACCAATTTCAGGCTTTGGAAATGAAATTCCAAGTAGATGCCATCCCTTCTAAATATTCTTTTATGGTTCATTAAGTGCTATAGATAAAGCCCAACCTTCTTGGTGCTCTGATGTTTAGTTTCATCTTCTGATACACTCTCCTACGTTCTCCAGTATGCCTCAGCTTCCCATCACTTACACAGAACATATGCATCCTCTTAAACGCTGCCCCTTTCTATTAGCTGGGAAATCCTACTTCTCCATCAGTAATCCCACTTCTTCTTTAAAATCCCATCTTGCATGTCACCTTCCCTGTGAAGAAACAGGTTTCCAAAGAAGATGTAATTCTTCTTTGAGCCCAACAGAACGTAATTTGTACCCTCTCTCTAGCTGTCAATTACACTATATTGGAAGTGTCTGCTTAAATCTATCCATTTTACACAGTAAACTGTGCATCCCATGAGGGAATGTTCATTTCCACCATCTCCTTAGCTTATATATTCCTAGATTATTCTTAGACAGTAGCAGATCTCAAATGTTACTGTTCATCAGAAGCTCCCAGAAGCTTGTTAAAACACAGGTTTTAGCAGGTTTAAGTGGGAGAGCCCCTTACGTATATTAGGAACTCAGCAAACTTTTGTTGAAAATTGGAGTTGATATGGATGTGTTTATCATCTTCGCACCTAACATCAGATAGATCTGATGTAAAATGCCTGATCTTCCACCTACTAATCTATGCATGAGCATTTGCCACAAATTTAGTGGCTTAAAACACATTTATTACTGTGTCGCAGTTCCTCCTGAAAAGACTAAGTATTGAAAGAATTTCCATAATCCAGCAATTCCAGTTAGTTGCATACTCAAAAGAATTGAAAACAGATAAACAAATACATATACATACGTATCCAGTAACTATTCACAAGAGCTAGAAGATGAAAACAACTCAAATGGCCATTAATGATGAATGGATAAACAAAAATACTCTATATCCACACAACAGGATAGTATTCAGTGATAGAAATGCAGTACTGATCCTTTACATCTTTGGTTAGGTTTATTCCTAGGTATCTTATGCTTTTGGGTGTAATTGTAAATGGGATTGACTCCTTCATTTCTCTTTCTTCGGTCTCATTGTTAGTGTATAGAAATGCCACTGACTTCTGGGCATTGCTTTTGTATCCCGCTGCACTGCCAAATTGCTGTATGAGTTCTAGCAATCTTGGGGTGGAGACTTTAGGGTTTTCTATGTCATCGGCGAAGAGGGAGAGTTTGACTTCTTCTTTGCCAATTTGAATGCCTTTTATTTCTTTTTGTTGCCTGATTGCTGAGGCAGGACTTCCAGTACTATGTTGAATAGCAGTGGTGAGAGTGGACATCCCTGTCTTGTTCCTGATCTTAGGGGAAAGGCTCCCAGTGCTTCCCCATTGAGAATGGTATGTGCTGTGGGCTTTTCGTAGATGGCTTTTAAGATGCTGAGGGATGTTCCCTCTATCCCTACACTCTGAAGAGTTTTGATCAGGAATGGATGCTGTATTTTGTCAAATGCTTTCTCTGCATCTAATGAGACGATCCTATGGTTCTTGGTTTTTCTCTTGCTGATATGATGAATCACATTGATTGTTTTACGGGTGTTGAACCAGCCTTGTGTCCCGGGGATAAATCCTACTTGGTCATGGTGAATAATTTTCTTAATGTATTGTTGGATCCTATTGGCCAGTATCTTGTTGAGAATTTTTGCATCCATGTTCATCAGGGATATTGGTCTGTAATTCTCCTTTTTGGTGGGGTCTTTGTCTGGTTTTGGAATTAAGGTGATGCTGGCCTCATAGAACGAATTTGGAAGTACTCCATCTCTTTCTATCTTTCCAAACAGCTTTAGGAGAATAGGTATGGTTTCTTCTTTAAACGTTTGATAAAATTCCCCTGGGAAGCCATCTGGCCCTGGACTCTTGTGTCTTGGGAGGTTTTTGATGACTTCTTCAATTTCCTCCCTGGTTATTGCACCCAAAAGCATAAGATACCTAGGAATAAACCTAACCAAAGATGTAAAGGACCTATACCCTCAAAACTATAGAACACTTCTGAAAGAAATTGAGGAAGACACAAAGAGATGGAAAAATATTCCATGCTCATGGATTGGCAGAATTAATATTGTGAAAATGTCCATGTTACCCAGGGCAATATACACGTTTAATGCAATCCCTATCAAAATACCATGGACTTTCTTCAGAGAGTTAGAACAAATTATTTTAAGATTTGTGTGGAATCAGAAAAGACCCCGAATAGCCAGGGGAATTTTAAAAAAGAAAACCATAGCTGGGGGCATCACAATGCCAGATTTCAGGTCGTACTACAAAGCTGTGGTCATCAAGACAGTGTGGTACTGGCACAGAAACAGACACATAGATCAATGGAACAGAATAGAGAACCCAGAATTGGACCCTGAACTTTATGGTCAACTAATATTCGATAAAGGAGGAAAGACTATCCATTGGAAGAAAGACAGTCTCTTCAATAAATGGTGCTGGGAAAATTGGACATCCACATGCAGAAGAATGAAACTAGACCACTCTCTTGCACCACACACAAAGATAAACTCAAAATGGATGAAAGATCTAAATGTGAGACAAGATTCCATCAAAATCCTAGAGAAGAACACAGGCAACACCCTTTTTGAACTCGGCCACAGTAACTTCTTGCAAGATACATCCACGAAGGCAAAAGAAACAAAAGCAAAAATGAACTATTGGGACTTCATCAAGATAAGAAGCTTTTGCACAGCAAAGGATACAGTCAACAAAACTCAAAGACAACCTACAGAATGGGAGAAGATATTTGCAAATGACATATCAGATAAAGGGCTAGTTTCCAAGATCTATAAAGAACTTATTAAACTCAACACCAAAGAAACAAACAATCCCATCATGAAATGGGCAGAAGACATGAACAGAAATCTCACAGAGGAAGACATAGACATGGCCAACACGCACATGAGAAAATGCTCTGCATCACTTGCCATCAGGGAAATTTGAATCAAAACCACAATGAGATCCCACCTCACACCAGTGAGAATGGGGAAAATTAACAAGACAGGAAACCACAAATGTTGGAGAGGATGCGGAGAAAAGGGAACCCTCTTACACTGTTGGTGGGAATGTGAACTGGTGCAGCCACTCTGGGAAACTGTGTGGAGGTTCCTCAAAGAGTTAAAAATAGACCTGCCCTACGACCCAGCAATTGCACTGTTGGGGATTTACCCCAAAGATACAGATGCAAGATGACTGCACTCCGATGTTGATAGCAGCAATGTCCACAATAGGCAAACTGTGGAAGGAGCCTCGGTGTCCATCGAAAGATGAATGGATAAAGAAGATGTGGTTTATGTATACAATGGAATGTTCCTCAGCCATTAGAAATGACAAATACCCACCATTTGCTTCAACGTGGATGGAACTGGAGGGTATTATGCTGAGTGAAGTAAGTCAGTCGGAGAAGGACACATATATGTTCTCATTCATGTGGGGAATATAAATAATAGTGAAAGGGAATATAAGGGAAGGGAGAAGAAATGGGTAGGAAATATCAGAAAGGGAGACAGAACATAAAGACTCCTAACTCTGGGAAACGAACTAGTGGTGGTAGAAGGGGAGGAGGGCGGGGGGTGGGAGTAACTGGGTGACAGGCAGTGGGGGTTATTCTGTATGTTGGTAAATTGAACACCAATAAAAAAAAAAATAGTTAAAAAAAAAAAAAGAAAAAGAAATGCAGTACTGATACACGCTACAATGCAGATGGACCTTGAAAAGAAGCCGGACCCAAAAGTCACATACTGTTTGGTTCCATTTATATGAAATATCTGCAACAGGTATAGTTCTATAAAGCAGAAGCAGATTTGTAGTTGCTAAGGGTTTTAGGAAGGGGGTTGTAGAACCCCTGCTAACTTACTGGGTATCAGGTTTCCTTTCGGGGTGATGAAAATGTTAGCAAATTAACAGTAGTAAGGCTTGCACAAAATGACATGTTTTAAAATGGGTTAATTTTATGCTATGTGAAATTTACGTCAATTAAAATGAAAATTTTAAAATTAAATTTAAAAATTAATTTAAAATTAAATTAATTTTAAAATTAAAATTTCTTAAAAAAACACGTATTTATTTTCTTGGAGTTCCCGTGACTAAGGGAGTCCTGGCACACGTGGCTGGGTCCTCTACCCAGATCTTTAAAGGCTGCAATTCAGGTACTTGTTGGGCCGCATTCTGATCAGAAGCTTGACTGAGAAAGGCACCGTTTCCATCTCTCTCCCGCAGTTGGCAGGACTCATTTCCCTGCGCTGTACGAACTGGTACCTTTCTTCCTTAGACAGTGGGAAACCCTCTGACCGATCTTAGCCACTTGACTTCACTGCATTTCACCTTTGAGGTGCTGCACCGTGACTCAAGCTCCCCCCCGTGTAGTCCACTCAGACATCTGTATTCATCTTCCAACACCGGTGTTGTCCATACAGACCGTGGCTCATTCACCTGTGTTCCCGAGACAAGCGATAGCTACTTTGGCTTACGTACTACCCGTCATAAGAAACCATGATTATTTGTCTAGAACCTGCCTTCCCATATAAAATGTTAAATTCCTATCAAGATGAGAACAGGACTTCTTCATACTCTGAACAGATGCTACTCTTTATACGACTCACCTGATTAGATGAAAACACCTGGAAGGATTTCCCTTTTGAGTAACTCAAAATAAAATGCTTCGGGAACTTAATTCTATCTGAGAAGTCCCTTCACCTTTGGCAGGTCACAGGTTCTACCTGCAGCCAAGGAGAGAGGGTCATACAAGGGAGTGACCCACTGGGGGGGGCCACCATAGAGCATGTCTGTCTGTTATAGATGGAATGCTTGTGTTTTCCAAAATTCATAAGGTGGCATCTAATCCCCAGTTGAGATATTTAATGGTGGTGTCTTTGAGAGGTGATCAGGTCACGAGGGTGGAGCCCTCAGGAATGGGATTTGTCCCTTACAAATGAGCTACCAGAAACCTCCCTTGTCCTTCCACCAAGTGGAGACACAACAAGATGACTGTCATCTAGAAACCAGGAAAACAAGCCCTCACCATCTTCCCACCGACCAGAACAGTGAGAGATAAACTTCTATTGTCTATAAGCCACTCAGCCCACGCTATTGTTGTAGCAGCAGCTTAAATAAACTAAGACAACATTATCCTAGCTTCTCAATTTGTAGAGTAACAAAGTAATAATATGTACCCTTAGGTCTATCACAGGAATTCAATGAGACAAAGCCACTACAATGCTGGTATGATAAAGGCTTAATACATATTAGGTACCATAATAATTATCTATCTCATTTATCACATCAGTTATCGTTACTTAATTCTTCCTAATATCGATTTATTTTACTTCCAATAAAGTAAATGGGGCTGGAAAGTAAACCCCAATCATGAGTATTTTATTTTGCAGTTGAGTAACAGAGACCCAACACACCTGACTCCAATGCTTCAAAAAATATTGTGAGAGAGAAAATAGCATCCTGGCCCCACAAAGTAATAAGTGGGCTGATGAAGAGATGTGTGGAGTTTTCTGAGCATGGGCATGCATACAGTGCATCTTAGAGAGGGGGCTTTATTAGAACCATTTTTCACCTGAATAATGGTGGCAACCAAATCAATGGAAGTTGACAGTGTGTTGGATGCCGCTGCCTAATGGGTGCCTCCCCCGAGGGCCTCAAAAAGCACTTCCAAATTATTCTTCCAGAGCCTTGTGCTATTTCTTGCCTCTGAATAACTGCAGGATTTCTTTTTGCCATAATAGGCATATTCTAGATTTTCATGCAGCAGTGCCGGAAGCATAGACGGAAGACTAGTGAGCACGTGGATATGCCCGTTCTATTGCAGGAGGGAGCGCTATGACGAGGCTGGATACGTACCATCTCTAGGAACAAACCTGCATCGCGTATGCCTGCTTCTCCCTCTGCCTGTGTCTCTGCCTCTCTCTCTAGATCTCTCATGAATAAATAAATAAATAAAATATAAAATGTCAGTAAGTCACAGGGCTGCACGAGCACTGGGCAAGGTGGGCTGATAGTATCTTATCCCATGCCTAGTGCTCAGCGAGGTGAGATACTGGAAGGGGATAATAAGGGGGAGAAATGTGGCATTATTCCTCTGACTCCATAATCCAAAATCTTAGTCATTTGACTTTATGTAATACACTTCTGAGGCTCTGCACCATGACTCAAGCTCCTCCTCCGTAATCCACCCAGAAAATGTGTATTTATCCTAATGTTTTCTATGCAGATTGCAGCTCATACGTCTATGCTCCCAGAACAACCAATCATCACTTCTGCTTAAGTACCACGTTACACTGAACAATAATCATCTGTGTAGAATCTGCCTTCCCGCTGAAAATGCGAAATTCCCGAAAAGATAACCTTTAATCTTCTTCACATGCTGGATAGCTAGCACAGACCTCAACCGGCAGTAGCTGCCCAACTTATCCTAAGTGTGAAATTAATGATAGAATAAATGAGTGAGTGAACAAAAAATAAATGAATGTTCCCTGACGTTATTTTATAGTCATCTTTGCCAGGTAAGCATCTGGTAAAGGAGAAATAGAATTCCCATTTGCACAAAGCAGGTCCCTCTAAAATGATTTGAATGATGGCTGACATGATTCTTTGCCCTCAAACCTCTTCTAGAATTCCAGTTCAAGAGATAAATTTATTTCAAATATGCCTACAAAATTCTCTCCACAGCTGTTTCCAATCAACCCAAAAACTCCAGCCAAAACAAACAAACAAAATATGTAAAAAAGGACAGAAATGGTGCAATAGGTGAAGGATGTTAAGAGTGCACTTATCATGATGAGTGCTGAGAAATATATAGAATTGTTGAATCACTATATTATACACCCGAAACTAATATAATACTATATGTTAATTATACTTGAATAAAAATTTTTAAAAAGTAAAAAATGAATATGAACAATAAAGTAGCAATTAAAAAATATTTTTAAAAGAACAGAAGTATTTCCTAAGTTGTTTTTCTACTTTATTTATGTATATATTATTATCCAGTTCATTTGTTTTCAAGCCTTCTAATTCTTGTTCTCTCCTCAGAACATTCCAGATAATTCTTTTAAGAAACCTGTAATATCACTCCCTAAGACCTGATCCAGACCTGATAGTAAATGAAGAGGCAGCCAACGTGACTTAGAAGACAGAGGGGGTCTGTGGAAAACATCCTGGATAGGGGGCGGAGGTGAGAAAGAGGGTAAATGACTGATTAGAATCTAACTAACACCTGGGGGGCTCAGTGGTTGAGCATCTGCCTTTGGCTCAGGTTGTGATCCTGGAGACCCAGGATCGAGTCCCGCATAGGGATCCCTGTGAGGAGACTGCTTCTCCCTCTGCCTGTGTCTCTGCCTCTCTCTCTCTCTCTCACTCTGTGTCTCTCATGAATAAATAAATAAAATCTTTAAAAAAAAAAAAAGAATCTAACTAACGATGGTTGTACAAATGAGTGAACTTTGAGGACTGGTGGGAAATTAGGGAGGTCCTAGAGAACTAAAAAGAGAAAAAGGAAGAAATAAACATATAAAAACAAGAGTCTGAGGAAGAAAATGGAGAAGTTTAACCTCCTAATCACTTACTGTATATGAGGCATCGTTCTAATATTTAAATATTGAATATACACAAAAGAACATATCCATCTACCCACTGCCTCATAATTTGTGTCCCACAACAGGTAGTTACTCCAACGGAAGCAACCTTGGTATGTTTTCTGTAGAACTTTTAAAAATTGCTTTTATGGTTCCTTCTTCATTGACTGACATTCTCTATCTTCATTGTTTTATTCTTACCCAGATATATTTCCTTATAACTTAAAATTTGAACTCAGGTATCACATCTTCCAGAAAATCCTGCCTGCCCAAACCCCTGCCCATGTCCAGTGTTCTACCTGTATTATGTATCTTTATGTTGACTTAATAATCTGTGGGTCTGTTTTGTTGCACTTACTTATGTCTGTCTTTATAGTCATCAACGAATGGTAGCTAAATAAATAAAAGTTGGACAAATGGTTCTATTTTGACCACCACAGAAAATCTGTAAGTAGGCGTCATCCTCTTACAATATACATGATAATTTGTCAAATACCCAGTATCAGTGTCAGCTCCAGTCAAAGCCATATCTATCGTACTTATAGTCCACACTCTTGTCACTCGGCAACAGTATAATACTTTAATTAAAATATAACCTCAGAAAACAGAAAATAGCTGGTGCTTGGAAAGAGTTACACACACACCAAAAAAAAAAAAAAAAAAAAAAAAGGCACAATACGGACCTGACAAAGAAAGTCAGAATAACTTCTGCATTCTTGATGAGAGAAAGCAAAAGAAAGGAAATAAACACTTCTGATTGATCAGGGAAGTGAAAATACATTCTGTGCAATGAAATCTGTGTTCTTTTACATGCCAGAAAGACATTTCAGGGGAAAAAAAAGCATAATCTTTCCGAAGTGTTATAAAGTCTTTCTTGTGCTCCTATTAATAGAACTCTTACATGAAAGAAAAAGAGCAATGGTCTTGGATCCAGGCAAAATGAATCCATTTGTCCTCCCTGATGAACACAGCTAAACTGCTATTTTTAACGATGTGACATTAGACATGTTACTTAACCTTTCCAGGCTTAGTTTTCACATATGAAAATTGGACATCATGCTATCAATGTCCTAGAACTTTCATAAGTTGTAAATTAGACCATATAAAAACACCCATCCCAGTAATTGCCACATAGTAAATACTCTGTTAGACATGATGATAATGATCATCATCATGACACCTAAGTCAGATTTTAACTCAGTGAGTTACAGTGGCCTTAGGTGAATATATTTTGCATGCTCAAATAATTATGGGGAGGACCCTAAAGGACGATGAATTAATTCTAAAGCAATAATGGACCTATACAGGATGATGAAATTCTTATGAACAGCACTCAGGATTATTTCTGTTTTTGTTAAGAAAGCCAGTGAGCCAGAAAGGCTTCATTTCTATATTGGCATATCAACACCTTCTTATCATGAAAGGGAAATGTAAACACATGGGACAAAACCAAAAGGAAAATAGGGAAATATTTTATCATTATTACATAGAGATGGGTTTGTTCTCCACACTCTAGCATGACTCTCTCTGGAAGTGAGCAGCTGGCTTAATTGTAACCCTAAACAGAAAGCTCTCCTTCCTTCCTTTTTTTTTTTTTTTTTTTTTTTTCTCTCCTTCCTTCTACACCCAAATCATACTGGCAAATGCTGCTTAAAATCTCAGAAAGTATTACTGTATATATGAATGTAAGAACAGAGTTAAAGGGGTGTCTGGGTGGCTCATTCAGTTAAGCACCTGCCTTTTTTTTTTTTTAATTTTTATTTATTTATGATAGTCACAGAGAGAGAGAGAGAGGCAGAGACACAGGCAGAGGGAGAAGCAGGCTCCATGCACCGGGAGCCCGATGTGGGACTCGATCCGGGGTCTCCAGGATCGCGCCCTGGGCCAAAGGCAGGCGCCAAACCGCTGCGCCACCCAGGGATCCCTAGCACCTGCCTTTAGATCAGGTCATGATCATGGGGTCCTAGGATCAAGCCCCACGTCGGGCTCCCTGCTCAGCAGCGAGTCTGCTTCTCCCTCTCCCTCTGCTGCTCCCCCCACTTCTTCTTTTTCCCTCGCCTCCTCTTTCCCTTCCTCTCACTTGTGTTCTCTCTCAAAAAGAAAAAAGAGTAGAGGTAAAGCAAAGCTAACTCTTCTTGATGTTTCACCCACTTGGTTTACTTTCTTATTGACCCTCCTAACACATGGCTCAAAGGCTGAATTCTCTTAGAAGCAAATGCTGAGACACAGTAGGAGTCCAGAGTTTACTGGGGAGAAACTCTGAGAAAGGAAATGGGAGCAAGCGTGATTGGGAAAGAGGTGCCATCAGATTGCAAGGCAGAGCTGGCAAAGTCTCTTGCAACCCAAAGAAAAAAGTCTGGACCAAAGATTATCATCAGAGGAATCCCATACTGAGTGGAAATGGTCAGATTTTTTTTACCACCACCTTGCTCAATAATTGAATAGAAGACAGAGAAGGGAGTGTGATCTAGGCAAGAAAATACTGAAACAGACCCTGACAGTGTTACCAGGTGAAAGCTGTCAGCTTCCACACTCCATGTAGATGGACAGTCTTTTCTTGAAAAGGAATCTGAAAGGTATGCCTCAGTATCTCAACATGAACAATGACCCAGTGCACCAATTACATAATACGGTCCCAGACCTGCCATGTTAAACCTCAAAATTGATTCCTGTTCTTCTGGTGGATCAACTCGCTAATTGAGGGACAGAAATGTTGTTTCTTCTCTTCGCCTTTTAAAATGATGACCATGATAATGATGATCAGTCAATTTCAAAGCAATTTCATTTGCTCTAAACTTTGTGCATCTGCCAGAGGAACTCCCTACGTATTTTCTAAAGCACTGATAGGATAAAATAAGTTTTAAGAAAGAAATTCAATTATTCTGTGTTTAGAAGATGAAAATTAATAAGAAAGCAAAGATCATAGCATTAATCCTACTCTGACATAATTTGAGATCATTCTTGGGATGGATATTTCCTCTGAGGGTTAGGAAATATGAGGGAATGAATGAAAAGCTACAGTACGCTAGATCATTTAAAATAAGAAATTCAAATATTCACTGAATACAAACTATCCCGATTAAGTCACACATTTAATTATCTTCTTATTTTTTTTAAATAAAATACTTAAGCCTCTTTTCTCCAAAAAAAAAAAAAAAAAAGCAATTTTCCTCAGAAACTCACTGAAGCCTGAACTGAAATATGAGGAGGCCACTCAGTCATGAATTCTACTGGACAGAGAGAAAAATAGCCCCACATAGTTTCATTTAATCAACTAAGCCCATCTGAGAAATGTGGGGTTGGGATACTAAGTCAAGTTGGAGATTACACATGTCAGCAGAGCTAATGGCCTTTCTCTCTTGAGAAATTGCCATGGGGGCAGGATTATATTTAAACTTGTAGCTGGGTTAAGTAAGAAAGACTTTAATTTAGCATCGTCCATATTACCCATGTGCACACTGGAATAAGCAATTTATTGATCAACATTTTATTGAGCACCTATGATATAGCAGGTAGAGGGCTAGATCCAGGGCTTTCAGAGAAGTGTCAGGAAATGAAAAGAATCGAGTGCTAGGATAGGACTCCCGTGACTCGCTGATCAGTTAGCCAAGGCTCATTTACTCTCACTGCATAAAAGCTTTCCAATAAAATGCCCATGAAAGGAAGAGGGACTCCAATAATACTGAGAGGCATGCAGATGGTTCAAATGCATTTGAAGGAACTACCATGAGCTTCAGTGTGGAGAGACACCACTGAGAAAAAATCAGAGGTTGAACAGATCCGCGCCCCACCAATCGATAAACTAGCCCCTTCTACCTAGCCAACACACACACAACGCTCCTTCCCTTCTGCTCCGTTATGGAAATTACTAAACTAAGCTCCAGGAGTGGAAGAGGGCTAAAGGCTGGGGCTACATTGTGACCTATGACCTCAGGTAGATTTTGCAAACAGAAAGGGAGAAACAGGTAATGGAGGGGATGTGGGAGTTTTATTGCCTTATACATTCTTCTAGGTTTAGAAAAGGATGATTCCTTTAGAAAAGGAATGATTTTCACTTATAAAACCAGAACTCCTCCATTCATTCGTACATTCTATCAGGCAGAGACGTCAAAAGACACACACGGCCATTGCTACCCACACATCACCAATTAGAAAGATCACAGCCCCGAAGCCCAACAGGTCCTCATGGGACCTTGCCATGGAGATCTAACACAAGGTACCCTATAGCTGAACATCTCACAAGTACATTCTAAAGACCCAGATGTTTAACAAGTGAAACATAAGGGAGAAATATACTCAGTGAACAAACAACTGTGCAAGTTAAACACACATAAACCATGTTCCACTTATAAGGAGAGATTTAGCTTTAAAAGCAATAATTTTTCAAATAACAAAAAAAAGTTGAATTTTATTGGAAATTAAGAATTTGCAAAATAAGACATTTTGCCCCTAGCACATAGGCAAATACATACATTTTAAAGACAATAATTGAGCCTTCTTGAAGCCCTTGTTCTCACAAAGCAGTTCAGGGTCCTGAGGGATAAGTAGATGTCCCTTAAGAAGCAAAGATATGCAAACACATAGAGGAAACGGTATCTGAAAAGGGATTGAATTTTGGGAAAAAAAATGTTTTTCTAAAACAACACAGGTCATAATGCCTGGAGTCAGGACGGTGGGGCGGTGGTGGTAAGGAAAGAAGCAAGCCAGGTAAACAGGAATTGGGGACCAATATAGAGCCTGCAATTCGGGTTGCAGAGATTGGGTCTACCCTGTAAGCCAAGGAGAACCACTAGAGCCCTAGGCATTATTTTCTTGGACCACTGGTCAAACGCGTTTCTTTTGAATCTTGCCAAGGTGGTCTATATACAGAAATGGAAATTGAGGAGACTGTGGTCAAGAGAGGTAATGGGATATTCTCAGGGCCATGCATTGAGTTACTGATTTTATTGCCAAAGGAAAATCCATACCATGCATTGCTACAATATGCATAATTATCCTCAAAAAGAAGTATTTCTGCCTACAAAGGCATCTGAAACAGTGCAAAAGTCTGTGGGTTTTTTTGGTATTTTATGCAAATACATTTTTCTTTCTTTTCTCAATCTGTTCCCATCTGTCCTTTTTAAGAATACTCTGAAAAAAAAGTGGGGTGGGGGGGGAGGTGGGAGAAGGAGGAACAAGCACCTGCTCATTTATATCAGTTATTGAGTTCTTTGGATGTGTTCCATGAATAACACTCAGAATAGATGGTTTTCTAAAGATTTTGTAGTTATACTATTTATCAATACTGAGTTCCTCACACATGCTTACTACAGAAAGATAAGGATTAAAGACATGGATCCGGCTAGAGTCTGACACCTACAGAAACTGCGTGCTGGTGGCGTGGATCTGACCCTGAGAACCCAGGCTATGACAGAGGCAAAGGCTTCTCGGCCAAACACCTCTGCTAAGGCAGGCTCTTCAGCTCCTTCACTGAGGTCTGACTATGCATATAATAAAAAATGCATAATTATTGAAGACTGGGTTAGAATTGGACCTTTCTCATAGGGACAATATAAGCACTAAATGGCACAATGTGTGTAAAATGCCCTGCCTAGTACCTGAACAGGGTCGATGGCTAATAAATGTTTCCTCCCATCACTGAGAATTACTCCTCTACCCTTAGTTCCTTAAACTATGAGCTCCTTATGGACAAGGCATCCATCTCTATGAGTGAGCGCATCACTTCCCATCTCATCATTTACATTGTAATGTGCTGCTTCCCAATAGAACACTCTCTCTGCCTCAATTCTCTCATCTGTCGAGTCATGATGGAAAACACTCTTCCTGAGCTTGAACTGCAGATTTCATATGGTATTTGTCACGTATGTGAAACACTCACAGTTAACATTTAATAAACGTTGATCACTATTTGAAATGCCATAAAAAAGGGGCAGTTTAGTGCCAAGCAAATGTTCTTATGAGCTACACTGTTAATACTAGTTGTGCGACTTTGGACAAATTATGTTAATGCTTCTGCCTCCGTTCCCCATCTGAAAAGAGGGGTTGATAATAGTACCTATGGGACAGGATTGCTGGGCGTATTCAATTCCTTAACATAAGTAAAGCACTTAGAATAATATCTGACATAGAGTAAATAGTGCTATGTAATGTCTGCCAATACAATAGCCCTCCCTGCAGAGAGGAATAAATGAGATATCAAAAGACAAACAACTCATTCTCGTCACCCCTATTGTTCCAGACCCTACGATGTGGGGGAGAGGGGCATTTCTTCAGAGCTGGCTGCTCCAATCACCAGCTGTTACTCTGTTAGAAAGATCTCTGGTGCAACTGGCTAGGAACGCATGATAACCCCAGAAGATGTTTGCCTTCTGCTGCCTCAGGCTTCTGCAACAATTCAGATCTCGCCTCTGCTTTCCCTTCCTCTTTTCCTTGTCAGCTGTCGCCTTTGGAATCCAGGCTGAAGCCAACGTCAGTCACTTTAGCAAACTTGAGTGCTGCTGTGGGCTGTTCTTTGAACCCCTTCCAGCAAGCTCATGGTGTTCATCTGTGCGGAGAGAAGGAGTCTGCCCAAAGAATTCTCAGCACTTCAGGGCTTCCAAGCATTTCCCTGGTGTCTTTGTGCATCTCTATTTCAAATTTGTATGTCAGAAAGTTGACATTGTCAGCATGGAGAGTAAAATGTTACTTTTGGTGTGTCATGTTTCTTTAAGGGTAAAGTATTTCAAATCTTGGCGCAGGGTATTTTGTCTCAGAGATACCAAAGTAGGTTTAATCCCGGTGTATTTTTGTTTGTTTGTTTGTTTTGGCAAGATTCATCAGTATTTTCACTCTGTTTGAGATACGTTTTAGCATTTTTCCTCTCTTCAGAGAGACGCATTTTCAGGTCTAGACTTTGCAGTCCTGGCTGCAGACTGATTGTTGGAAGATTTATTGATTCATACATTCAAGGAATATTAATTCAACGCCAAATACGGGTCAAATACTTTGTTTCTGTGCATCATTACATCCCCAGCACTAACAGATATTTCCTATGCTCTCAAAGAGCCTACATTTCCGTAGGGATAAACAGGAATCAATATGGTCACACAGTATGTGTAAGTATAAAATGAGATGAGCTAATGGACAGAAGGAACTTGAACTATGAAAGCAGTGAATACGCTTGCCTAAGTATGAGGATCATAAGAAGGAAACCTCAAAGAAGTTTTGTTTGCATGGAAATTTTAAAACTGAGTATGAATTCGCGACAGGAAAGAGTACTCCAGGGGGAAGAGATGGATGTATGAATGTGCAAAGGCAGAGCTGCTGGAAGGAGCACGGTCTGTTTCAGGATCTCAAAGAGAATCAAAAGTGCATCTATGGAACTGACCATCACGGTTTTCAAGGTTGAAGCAAGGAGCCTGCGTTGCCTTCTCTAATCTAGACTAACAAAAATCATACTTCCTGTTAGGTTACTCGTTGTTGCTGTGAATTCTTTAAGTGACAGAACCAGAACATTAAAAAAAAAAAAAAAAAAAAAAAAAAAAAAAGAACCATAACGTTAGTGGGAGAGAGGGGGGGTTTCTTAAGACCATGTAAATCCTCCTACATTATTTACCTCTGTACCTCCAATTCTCCCCACCCACTACCTCGACTCTACAATAAACTGCTGCTGGCTCAGTATTCCTAAAACCTATTTTATTCTGCTTTCTGGATGAATAGTTGCTGCTTGTAGTCTTATAGTGATGCTAAATTATTTCCAGTTTGGCTCCAACCAACCTTCATTATTCTCTTATGGTGGGGGGATTGGGGGCGTAGGTGGGGGAAATTTGCTTCAAATAGTTGCCCTCCTTTCCTTAAGGTATTCCATTTGCTGCTGACCCATGGATCTTAGCTCACGACCTGTTATGTATTCTTCATTCTCATTTCAGTCCCTAGGTTGCTATAGTACAATTAAACCCCTACTCCTCCAGGAATAACAGCAAAAAAGTCATTGGTCATTCTTCCAAATTGCTGAAATATTTAATTTTATATTCATACTATTTTGTTCCCATTTAATTCAAGTTATTCAAATGCAAGGGTCACATATTTCATTTCTTATGGGTCACAGAATCTTGCCTCACCTTTTTTTCTGTTCAGAAATGAGTAAGATAGCTAAAAATGGGGAAATTAAAGAGGTCCCTGTCCAAAAAAGATGTGAAAATTAAGAAAGTATACATCACTAAGAGATTATGGGAAAGGTAAATGAGACACTTAACACTGTCTATATAGTGCGTTTTCAGAAATGTAGTCTGAACTCAGTTACTAAACCTAATACATTAAAAATCATAATCTTTGAGGATTATAAGCTTTACCAGTGGCATAAGCTTTAGTTCTTGGTCGAGCTTGGTCAAGGTGCAGTGCTTCCTGGAGCACTGAACAATAGATTCAACACAGGTTTTTAGACATTTCATAGGAAGGGAATAAAGACATTACAGAAAATACTCATTCCATCATCCTAAACCAACCACATGGACCATTTTAATAAAGTACTTTTGACATGTGGACGCTTAAGCAGAATCCACTTATATTTGGACTTAAGTGATCAAACCAGAAAATAAGGTATAATACTCCATTTCTTTCTCCATGTCTTAGACATAGATCAGGATATTTCCAACAGGTAGCACTATTCTTGGATTATGTGTTTTCTTACATTTAAACTATCTCAGTATTAGCAGCAGCTTTCTCTGAAGTAAATCCTGACTGCTTCCAGTTCCCCTGACATCTTATTGAATTCCCCACCAGGTCCAATCTTTCATCCTTTAGAGTCCAAGGATGTCAGAGTCAAAGTGCAAAAATATTTGGGAGTGCACTTGAATATGTGTTCACAGCTCTACTATCATTAAACATGGAGAGAAGGAAAGGTACAATCATAGTCAGCTCAGGCTGCCATCATGAAATGCCATAGATTAGGTGGCTTGAGCAGCAGAAATGTATTTTCTCACAGTGATGGAAGCTAGAAGGCCAAGATCAAGGTGTGAGCATTCTCAGTTTCCAGTGAGAGCTCTCTTTATAGCTTATAGATAGCAACCCTCTTGCTGGATCCTCAAATGGCAGGGAAAAAGAGGAACAAGTTCATTGTTGTCTGCCCTTATAGGGACACTAATTCCATCATGGGGCTCCATTCTCACACCCTCATCTAAACTTAATTATTTCCCCAAGGCCCTATATCCAAACACCATCACATGGGGGTTAGAGGACTTCAAAACAGGATTTGGGGGGGATATAATTCAATCCATTGCAAGTAAGAGTTAGGTCAGTTCCCATTTTCAGATTAATTATAATCTTCAGACAACTACTTTATTACTAGAAACTCCATGGAACTTTATCCCTATAATGTATTATGTATATCAGAAAATATTTTGGACTTTCTTTATGTTTATACACAGAAAACTGTCAGTACACTAGGTCTCCAGCCTGCAATATTTTGTCAACAAATGGATATCTGGTTCCTTCTTCCTAAATTTCACCAGATATAAAACCTCTGGACTTTTATTATACTTACTATAATAAGACGTGTGAGCACATTACACTGAAATAGAATTGATTACATATTATTTGCCATAAGTTTGCAATACCTAATACTTATATATCTTATCCATCTTAATAACTGTAATTAGTAAAAATAATTACTAAATGTAGGGTATAAAAATGCCAGCACTAGATATATTCAGATAGGTGAGCATTTTCAAGATCATTTTATCCCATGACACTTGTCCTCAGCAGGAGCTCATGCATGTTTGCTGATGGATGTATATCATATGACAACACCAGAGCTGATTGAAAACTGGCTCATTCCAAAGACAGCAGGGGACAATAGCAGGGGGTGGGGTGTGGGAACTGTGAGTTCACTTTCAATACGCTACACTTTAAGGTGATTTTCTCCCTCACTGAATTGCCTGCTTCTTCAAATGAATTCACTAATCTCTTAAAATGAGCTGGTGCAGACCATATCCTAAAATGGCATTGATATGCTTAATAAATATTGGTAGAATAAATGCATGTATTGATATACTTAATAAATATTGGTAGAATAAATGCATAAATGAAATCTCAGGGCCTTCACTTTACTCCTTACACTCCACATGCAAAAAGCAGCAACAATAAGCAATGCTATTAGCATTTTTCCAATTTTTTTTTCTGAAAAACATATTCAGGATATATTTTCTCTAGCTGTAACACGGTATTGGGCATTGGTATCTATGAAAGGGAAGAGTTAAATGAACACTATAAACTAACATTCTGTTTAAATATTTATGTAAGGGCTGCTTGGGTGGCTCAGTCCGTTAAGCATCTGCCTTCTGCTCAGGTCATGATCCCAGACTCCTGGGATTGAGCCCAGCATTGGGCTCCCTGCTTGGCGGGGGGGGGGGGGGGGGGGGGGGGGGGGGGGGTCTGCTTCTCCCTCCCTCTGCCCCTCCCTTGGCTCTTACATGTGCTCTCTCTCCCTCTAAAATAAATAAATAAAATCTGAAAATAATAATAAATATTTATTTAAAAGCCAAACCATTACCTAGTTAAAATAACAGTGTGTGATTCGAGCTGCTGATATGAATTAACAGATTATTATGTGCCTGCTCATGTATTCCAGTAACATTTAATAAACTTCTGTTCTGGACTGGGCTGTCTGCTTGGCTCTCAGATTTTAAAGACAAATAACCTACAGACCTGGCCCAGATGCTCAAAATCTAGCTGGGAAGACAAATATTCAAACACATTAATTATAATACATGTTTTTGTAATCAACAGTATCTATATAAAAAAGAAGTGGTCTATGAATCCAAAATAAAAAATAAAATAAAAAGTAAAAAACCAAGAGAATATTGGCATGGCCAACCATGGAGATCAATTCAAATTCAATTGATGAATCAGTTCTAATTCAAATGACGGAAAGAGATTTCTAGGTGAAGTCTTTTACAAATGATTAAACTTTAAAGTCTTTACTGTCATATATTCCACCACGTTCAATGTATAATTCTAAATTTTTTTAAATAATTCTAGACAAATGAGTTTCAAAAATTGTAGATTCCCACATAACCTTCACCTAGCTTGCCCTAATAGAAACATCTTACTTAGCCTATAATTATCAAAATCAGAAGGTGAACACTGATACAATCATATGACTATATAAATCTCACTATTTTGCCATAGGACTTATGCTCTAGGTTCATCCTCTCAGCCTAATCCCTCCTTTTGGCTACGGCAATTAGTTTAGGCACAGTTGAATGCTTGTAACAGGTTAGTTAACAGGTGTTTTGCTGGAGTTTATCAGGAAATAGCAGATTTTTCTGTGCTAGAATTTCTAGGTATAGAATGACAATCTTGCAACTACTAAAGAAGATGACTAGAGAAATATAGAGAGATTCTTCATGATATTAGCATATTACAGCAGTGACTGATAAAGATCTATCCCTGAATGCTTAGTTACAGGACTAAACAAATCACCTTTTTACTTAGACTAGCTGGATTTTCTGTCACATGCTAAATAAAAAAAAATACAGATACATGCGACTGATGGATATCACAGTGACTTCTTTCAGGTAAGAGCACTGTAAGTCGTATGTATATATATAATTATATAATTGCCCTTGGAAACAAAGCTATACAGAAATGACAGGAGATAAATGTGGATTCTGAGTGTGCAAACTAACACACCATAAAAGTTCTTTCTTAAAAGGTATTTATTTATTTATTTATTTATTTATTTATTTATTTATTTGAGAGAAGAGAGAATGAGAAAGAGCAAGCAGGGAGAGGGGCAGAAGGAGAGGGAGAAGCAAACTCCTCTCTGGTCAGGGAGCCTGACATGGTGCTCGATCCCAGGACCCTGAGATCATGCCCTGGGCTGAAAGCAGATGCTTAACTGACTGAGCCACCCAGGTGCCCCCTAAGTTTTCTCTTATGAGGAAACCCAAATCTATCTTACCGATTAATGAGACAGTGTGCTCAAGTACACAGCACCAGAGTCTAGATGATGTGCTAGGTACTGTGCCAGGTCATCAGCAAACGACACTGCTCCTTTGTTTCACAGAAGTCAAGGGATATCCTCACTGCTGTTACCCTAAGATCATTCACTGAGAACAAGATCCAAGAGAGGCAGAAGAAATTATATGGACTCTTCATGAATTCCTCAACTGCCCTACTCCTTCACTCCTTTGGTGGAAATGGTCACTTTTAGTGTGCTGGGGGATTGAAATTCTCCCTTTATATTCAGAATTTAGACAAGAAGTTTGATATAAAAACTGCCATGATTATTTTCCTGTTCTCATCTTTGAAAGTCGCAGCCAGGCTGGGAGTGTGTTTGCCAAGTTTTCTGCCTGGAGGAAAATTGTGTGGCTGAGTTATAAATACATTGATGGATCCAGCTGGAACTGTCTCTTGTAATTTAATATGCAAAGAAATAATCTGAGTCATAGATGGAGACAAGCAGCTCCTTTCAGATAAGAGCGCTCTAAGTTTGGCTCTACAGAAGACTTTCAAAAGCTTCCTTCCATACAAGAACAAGAGATGGCCACAGAGTCAGTGGGGTCAAACTCTGTCCTTTAAGAGAACGTTCAATTCACTGTCCCATTCTTTGTTCCAAACACAAGCAAAGGGGCCTATACTACCTGAATTCTTTCTTAATTGGCATATATCAAAGGGTGGTTTAAAAATATTTGCCAGTGTCAGAAAGAAAATGGATTTTAGTTACTGAGAAGTACATTTTTATATTCCTTTAAGTCAAAAAAAATATGTAGGTGTACCCATAAATGAGATAACATGCTACAGAGAGGAGGGGAAGGGACACTAAGAATTACAATTGCACCCTGCCCTCAAATATAAATGTTGAAGTCAGAATTTAATCCATATGCATTTGAAATAGCTTTTAAGACATAATGATACATTAACCTTGAAGCTGATATGATAATGCTATTATATCAATGCTGGCATTAATAATAATTAATAATGTTTTTAATAGTGCTTTCTTAATAAGATCTTAAACCATTTGATACATATATGGGCACACTTTTAACTATTGTTTATAACAAATCACCCTCAAAACCTAGTGGCTAAAATAAATAGCGATTTATCTTTATTATGTAGGGTGGCTAGGAGATTTTTCACTGGTTTAACCTGAATTCATTCTTGTATTGCATTTATCTGAAAGACTGGCTGTTCTAGAAGATTCTAGACCCTTCTGCCTAAGTCTGGTAATTGGTGGTGGTGCCGTTGAAGCATTTCCATTCTCCTCCATGTGGTCTCTCACCGTCCAGTTTGCTAGACCAGCTTCCTCACATGGCACTTTGTCTTCAGATCCATTCCTCAAAACCTGCGCTGCTCTGTTTCTGATTGGGAGGGCATCCCAGTAGATGATCTCTAAGGCTTCGATTGTCATCTGGACTCTCAACCAATGGGAGGCACAGGTGGAAAATGTGAAAGGAAAGAAACAGAGCAGATGGTGTTTTATGTAATCCCCTCTCTGCCTCCCAGCTCCATCCTCAGAGGCTGCTGTGTATCTTCCAGGCCTTCATCCCTGCTGGATGGTCCCAGCTTTCTCCTATCAGCCTAAGCACAGTAGTGGCTTCCTGTGTTCCCAGGTTGCCAATAGAGTCTTTTCCTTGGCTTTCTGCTTATCTACCACCAATGTCAACAATTTCTGGCCAAATTCCCTTCCTTCTAAAAGTAAACATAATGGTTATTATTTTCCTGCTTATATCCTAGACTGATAGCGACTCCATGATGGGTTATGTGAAAGAAGAGGAATAGGGGAACAACCATTTCAGGCCTGAAGAAGTAGGTGGCTTGATGTTTATCTTAATAAGACTTGAAATCTTACAGTTACTAATTTTCAGTCTTTAAGACTTGGTTTAAATATCAATTCTCAAAAATCTTTGCCTTGAATTCCTTATGTGAAAGAGATCTTCTGGCTTAGTTCCATGTTTTTGATTTTTGTATCATTTAGCACTAAGTGAATAAATTTTATTTTTTTTTAATTTTCTGCATAGAAAATGAAAGGTCTATGGTAGTTGGGGGAAGGAAAGAGGGAGAGGGAAAAGCAGACTCTGAGCAGAGAGCAGAGCAGAGAGCACTGAGCAGAGAGCCTGAGCAGAGAGCCTGACATGGGGCTCAATTCCAGGACCCCAGGATCATGACCTGAGCCAAAGATAGATGCTTAACCGACCAAGCCACACAGGCACCCTGAGGGATTTTTCATTTTAAAACACCACATAAATAGATAAAAAATTAAAATCCTATCTGGTAAATACCCTCTCAGTTTCCTTATCTGGGTCCTCAATAGGGAAAAGCCCAACCTTCTAGCCATAATATATCATATTTTTCACAATCCAGCCACTACCTACCTCCCTGGCTTTGTCACTAAGGTAACTTATACACTTTTATTATTAAGATCTTATTTTTTATTTTAAAAGGTTTTATTTATTCATTTGAGAAAGAGCAAGCACAAATGGGGTGAAGGGCAGATGGGGAGGGAGAAACAAACCCTCTCTAGAGCAGGGAACTTGATGCAAGGCTGGATCCCAGAACCCTGAGATCATGATGTGAGCTGAACGCAGATGCTTAACCAACTCAGCCACCCAGGTACCCCAATATTTTATTTTTAAGAGCAGTTTTAGATTCACACACAAAAATGAGAAGAAGGTAGAGATTTTCCATATACCTCTTACCTCCACTCATGCAAACCTTCCCCCATTGTCAACGTCCCCCACCACAGAAGTAGGTTTGTTACAAGTGATTAACCCATCTTGACATATTGCAACTAATTCCAAGTCCACAGTTTACATTAGGGCCCTCTCATTATATTGTATGTTCTACAGTTTGCACAAATGTATCATGACATATACCTACCACTGTAATATAGAGAATAGTTCTACTACCTTAACTCTGTGCTCTTACCTATTCATCCCTCCTCACCTCGCTACCTCGGTATCCCACTGATCTTCTTACTCTTTCCTAAGTTTTGTCTTTTCCAGCATGTCATATAGTGGGAATCATACAGATTAGCTTCTTCCACTTAGTTATATTCCTTTAAGTTCCCTTCACGTCTTTTCACGGGCTGATAGCTCATTTCTTTTAGTTTCGTGTTCTTTTTAGTTTTGCGTGATAATTCTTTAGGGAGAGATTCATGCTATACAGTAAGGGTGCCATGATTTCACTTCCTTTGTAACTGGTGATGAAGGACTTTGAAGGTACTGATCTAGTAAATGCTATAGATACACACACACACACACACACACCTCAAAATTAAAATGTTTTTCTTTAAAAAAAATGCACAACTGAGAAAATGGGGACTTTTGAATGGGGAACAAAAATAAAAGCAGAGAAAGAAAAAATAATATACTACAAAACACATGCACTCAGCAGTTATACCAACAGTATCACTGTCCTTGGCATTTTGCTTCCCCACCAACAGCCTCTAAGAATAAACAATAAGAAGGAACAGCTTGTTCATCTCTTCATATGCTGCCCCAAACATATGTTATCAAAACTTTCCCTTTTTAAAAATATCATTAAAAGCATTAAAGATAAATCAGGCCTTTGTGGGTTTAATTATTCAGTATATTGCATTTTAATTATTTATTAATATTCTGTCTTTGAGAAGCATTTCCAGAGAATTGGGGAGGTTATAATAAAAAGATTAATTGACTCCATTAATATTCCAGAATGAGCCTAGTTTATGCATCAACTGGGCAAAGCACATCCATCTTCTCTGAAGAGAACCCAAGACTAGGCTTTGTAACCTTGGGAAAACTATATGATATGTTTAAGCCTTCATTTCCTCATCAGTGAAACAGAGATAGCAATGGTGTTTTTAATGTGAGATTCATATATGGATTAATGGAATGAAGTATACTAAAAGAGGCGGCCAACGCCTTAAACATAAGGTGTCCAATGAATATTTATCAATATCCAGTGTTATTTCCATTACAGAGACAAGGTACTACATATTTTTATATTGATGGAAAGAGTCAAGAAATGCCCTGGGAGGGTGGGGGTATGTGAACTGCCTTTTGGAGGATAATGTAATATTCTTCTCCAAGTGGACAACGTACTCCAGGGACTAGGAATAGCATCAGCACAAAGCTATATTTAAATCCTATCATTTCTGTAATTGATTTACTATTGGGCACCACCCAAACTATATTTTATAATTTCAAGAATTGAGAAAATGCAAAGCAATAATTAAAACACAGAAGAGGCTGTTGGAACATCCCACCAGAGTGCAAAAATGTAATCACCTCAAACAAGGCATTACACATATATACACGTAGTCTTTTTTTTTTTTTTAATGATTTTATGTATTTATCATGAGAGAGACAGAGAGAGAGGCAGAGACACAGGCAGAGGGAGAAGCAGGCTCCATGCCGGGAGCCTGACGTGGGACTCGACCCCAGGACCCCAGTATCGTGACCTGATCCAAAGGCAGACACTCAAGCACTGAGCCACCCAGGTGGCCCACATACATATACAGTCTTAAGAGCAAAGTAGATTCTCAAGAAGGGCCTCAAATATGATCTCGTTCTAACCTCTTAAGAGATAGCAGGAAGGATAACAACATCCGCCACTTTGGAAAAGCCTTTGATGTTCTTAAATTGAGAAGGGTGAAATCCCTAAATCTAGGATGAATTATCAATAATAGTATTGGTTGTGCCACTTTTTATTGTTGAAGATCTACTGTCTGTCAGTTTCCCCAGAGTGTCTAAGACCAA
Organism: Canis aureus; assembly: GCF_053574225.1. Lineage (NCBI taxonomy): Eukaryota > Metazoa > Chordata > Mammalia > Carnivora > Canidae > Canis > Canis aureus. Next base: position 4,310,409 of record NC_135613.1, read on the forward strand.
TTCTGCACAGATAAAGGAAAATAGATAAAAGACATCTGTGGAATGTTTATTTTTTTATAAGTACCACACAAACCACTTTATAGGCCTTATAACAGGTCTGTGAGAATGACAGTATAAACATGTTTGAGGAAGAAATAAAGGCAAAATGAACTAGTGAAAGTCACATAAAGGGTGCTACTGAAAGTTCATCTCCTTATTCATTCTTCTGTGATGCTATTATAATTGTTTTAAGTTGCATATTAACCTACCTATGCCAATTAATCACAGTGTTTTAGTTCAGCAGGCTCGGCCTTTGGAATCCAGGCATTTCAAAATCCAAACATTCAATAATCCAAATAATTACAAGAGCATACATTACTTTATAAAAGCAGGATCACTAAGAAACAGCGATGCCTATGTTTAGAAGCCCCCTGGACCTGTCACCAATAATCAGAATTTGGCTAATACTCCAAATTCTACATTATTGGTGTAAGTCCATCTTCCAGCCAGTAGAGTATGTGGGGTAGGCACAAATCAGAATAAAAAAGGTCTGCATTTTGGTTCTGTTACTAATAAACAGTAATTCAGGGGAATGATTTTATTCATATTATCCTCAATCTCCTTATGAGGAAATGCAAACATTAAATGTACGTACCACATAAAATTGTGTTTCCCACTGGCCCAGCACTCCCAGTTCGTGTAAAATATTTTACATTGTTTCCAATGTAATCCATAATAAATAATCATAAGTTAACTATCGGTATATCATATTTTCTATCATCATCCCCCTCATCATTTTATGATTGTCCGTTGCTTTATTCACCTCCAGTAGCTCCTATGATCAAGAAAAGATCACCAATATAAAAAGAGTGACAGCACGTACAGGAAAAATCAGCTCTCAGAAACCTCAAGTGTGCATTTATAAATTACTTTTATTAAAAAGAACCAAAGTCTGTTTTCTGATTGAACCAAGGTAGCAGGAAAGATACTTTCAGTATCTTACTGAGAGACAGAGAGAGAGAGAGAGAGAGAAGTAATAAAGAGGTATATATAAAAGGGGAAAAAAAGGAGAAAGAGAGAAAAGATGGTAGTTGCAAGTATACCTTCTCTTTACATCATGCTAATTACCGGAGACTGATTGCTTCAGAGAAATTGATACACCATCTACAACTCAGATTTCTTGCAAAATTAGCCGTTACTTGCTTCAAAACACTCTACTTTTAACTCTGTTTTTCTCTAGGTCACATAGGAAGGAGAGGGACTTGTAAATTGTAAATGACTGTAGCGCCCTGATTGCTTAGACTTCACCAGGAAAATGTGAGAGCAGGAATTAAGAAGAGACTTACAAACAGTAGTCTTACTGGTTCAGTACTTATTAGAATGTTTTCCTGGGATATTTTTAAAAAGACTTTAGTTAGCCATGAAACAGCTTGTTTAGAATTGTTCTGGTGTCAAAAGAGGGAAATGAACAATCCTTAAGTAGAAAGGGATTTTCGCTAACTCAGCTCCCTAGAAGAATCAATACTGTATCATAACTTTCCCCCCCTGTTGAAATAGTGTGGTTTAAAATATAAAGATTCTATTCTTCTTTGGGAAAAAGCAATGTTTAAATTTTCCACCTGACATGTTATAGTGTTATATTTCATGTCAGGTTGTTTCAGCCATGGCAAATGATAGGAAGCCTCAGTGATACAGTGATACAAATTCTGCAGCTCACATTGAGTTATCGTAGTGAAACATATCAGCTTGAAAACATACATGGGGAAGACGCACAATTCTGAAAACTGGAGATAATACCCAGGGGTCCCAGAGATAGTGATGTTCATCATTTATTTGGGATGCAGGGACAAAGAAACAAAGCAAGATAGTAATAACTATTTATCCAGCTTCATAAAATTAAGACAACAGAAAGATTTGTTTTAACTCAGTGGATAGATAAACCCAAAAATAGCCAAACAGAACCAGTTGAATATAAATAATTATAAAAAATGGTAAGAGGGCTAATATTTATCTCATACCTACTGTGTATCAGAATCTTTCCAATATGATTAGTTTACTTAATAATCATAATTTTATTGGTGTAGGCAATATTTTTAATGTTTATATCTTTTCCCCAAAAGAGTGGAAAAAAAAAAACTGAAGTTCAGCATATTAAACTAAACTGCCCACCATTGGCTTTTTCAAGTCATCCAAACACTACAGATTGTTTTTTTTTCTTTTCGGTCTGGCTTTGAGTCGAGAGACAAATAATGTTAGTTTTTCTGTTGTCACAAACTCTACCCTATTTTAGGCTTTTATTCCTCTGGTTTAAAGTATTATAGTGATTTTATAAAATGATTTTCTCAAATTCAGCTCCTTGTTAAAGCCTTCCATATACTACAGCCAAGTTTTTATTATCTTTAAGTATAGTATCATTCATTCTTCTCCTCAGAAACTTCATTGGAATTATTTCCAGTTTTAAATGCCATCTGAGCAACCAAGACTTGCTGGCTCAGCCTCTCCCAATTTCCTACTGAAATAATTAGAAACCTGTAGAAATTCCAAACTCTCTTCCGGGCAACCAAAGAACTCTGAGAGATGGTTCTGGAAACTGGGTAAATGTATATGTAACTTAGGTCTCACAGTATACATGGATTAATGTACGGTCAGAAAAACCAAAGAGATTATCTTATAAAATATCAGTGTCAAAGTGATTTAAATGGACAAGAACACCAAATACAAAGAAAAGGTCTGCAGCCAATTCCAGAAATATAGGACATTTTTCATGGCAGAGTTGAGGGGGGCAGCAAGAAAAAGAGAGGTTCAGATTGGAAGGAATCCCTGAAATACTCATATGCAAAAGCTGACTCCATTACAGAGGGTCATAGTTATATATTATAGATGTTAAGCCAATTCCGCAAGGAAAAAAATCCCTAACTATACTGAACATTATGCTTCTTATTGCCAGAAAAATGTTAGGCCTGAAATGACAAGAACTAGAACCAGACTGAGAAACTGCAGCTCATATTTGCTATGCAACAAATCACAGAAATCTACCAGTCTGTATGTATGTTTGGAGATTCCTCGATCTCTTTACTGATGTTTCCTATCTTGGTTTAGAAATGACACATTTATCAACTCTTCAATCACCTTCTGCCACTGCATATGATTTTTCAGCCAAGACAGCCTGAAGGTTCTTCCTTTCTCATCCACATCAGGATCTCTCAATTGCTATTTCTACTCCCAGACTAGAAGATGCAGAAAGCCACTGGCTAGTACGTAGAAGCTACGGGGCAGGGTATAGAGGAACGACAGGAAGGCCTCTGGTAGGCATACATGCATGAGGCCATTGTTGTCAGGCATTCCATCTTCCAGATGGTCTGAACACCTGACGTTCAGGGTAAGGCTAAAGTAGATCCAAACGGGAGCTGTACTAGAAGTGGGCTCATTGCTATTTACAATCTACTTCCAGCTGTGGAAATCCATGGGCAGCCCATCTACTGGGATGGTTGGCCGACTCCAACTAGTAGGCCTCTCTTATTCAAGTGCAGAAGCAAAACAAAAGTAAAATAAATCTATCCGTCTGCATCTCATTAAAAATACACTGTAGAGCAATGGAAAGGTGTATCAGTCAGACACCAAAGGATAACTGCTAGTCCCCTTATAACAGCGTTGTTCAGGAAGTTCTGTTTTTAAGGACTAGTTAATGCAACAAGGTATGAATCACTTTAAAACTAAGTCACAGTAAAAAAAAGGGACACAAAAATATATTCAGTAGGATTCTGACTCAAAACGTGCATGTATGTAATGGAGGTGTATTATCCATGTTTAACTGGGAGGAAATGTATGAATTATGTGATTACTATCTCTGAGTGATGGAATATGGATGACTTTCATATTCTCTTATTTTCTATGATTTTAAATTTCCTATAGTTGCCGCATTTTTTCTTTGTAATAAAAATATAATACAAATTTAAAAATAAATGAATAAAATAGAGTAGCATGCAGCATACCCCTAATGGGCTGCTTCCAAATGTTCTATTTCTATTCAGCATTCAAGGCTTTTCATATTTGGATTCTACTTGTTACTTTCGTCTTATCTTCATTACTCTCTCACAAACATATCAAATCAAGTTCTTATTTAGCTAAAAGCCTCTAGCCAGGGCACTGTACATTTACACAAAAGGAAAAAAAAATCATGTAAGCAATTTTATGTCGTTTTATAGTCAGACAACTTACATTCACTATTACTTCAGAAAGGCTCTATTTTTCTATACATGACTTGTCCTGTCTATAACCTTATCAGAATGTTTAATTTTCTTCAAGTGTTTCATGTTAAGGAAAAAGCTTATCTTGGAATCATCTAGTGATTTATTTTTAACCATCCATACCTGTTTATAATTCCTTTTCCCCCATCAAATACTCCACATCATGTGATCCATTAACCATAAGCTTTCTATATATCACCTGTTGTTTTCTTCAAACCTTGGTTTCACTTGTTCTTTCCAACTGGCATCACTTAGGTAAAGCAGTAAATCCTATGTCCCCATCAGTTAGAGATCACCTTCCTCCTTTGGCATCCTAGGACATTTTACCCCTCTAACTGTTTGCAACGATTTCTCCCGATTGTACTGTTGTGTAACAATAAACTTTTGGAGGGCAAAAGGCTACCTTTCTCTGTGGTTTCTAGTTTGCACATAGCTAGTCCTATAGTATCAATGAATATCCATTTAAAAAGGTACAATAAAAAAAAGGTACAATCAAAAGTTCATAATTGAAATGTGGTCCTTTGGAAATGTGCCAGGGAGCACAGACTTAAGTGTCTGACTCAAGGAAATGGGGCTGCAGAGACCCAGGAAGAAAAGGAGAGAGGACATCGACACTTTTACCTTCTTCACAATTTTGCCTTAGGCTCAATGCAAGGTAACAAGAATGGTAGAGGCTGGGACCCTGAAATTGCAATCGATCCCTAACACACTAACTGGAAATTACTCCATTCACTGCAAATAATAAGAAAGAATAGTCAGAGCCAAGCAAAGCTAAGTTACTCCATTTTCCTAGAAATAAAGTAACTAAGAGTCATGATTGTAACAAAAACAGAATGGAGGGGGGAAAGGCATTTCCTTTTCCATGTCCAAATGCATTCTTCTCTTTGCTATAAAAGGAGGAATGGGGGCTTGTTGAAAGCTATGTGAAGAATACATGTGATTTCTTTCCATGTACACATGTGTACACACACACTCGCTCATTTTCAGTATACTCTGCAAGCAATTCAGCAGTGGTTCTTGAGATTACAGAGACAGAAAAGCCAGAGATGTCATTAGGCCTGACCCTCTACCTGTACATCAGGCTTAGTCCCACAGATCATGTGATCATTCAGCTACTGCTATATGGCCATGAGTGTTCACTCTTAGGTCATTCCTACTTGACTACAAGTTTCTCAGGGGAAGCCCTACGTCCATTTTATCTCTATATCCTAGATCTCTATCTTGGGACACAGTGAAAGCCAAGAAACGGTAGAGTGAGTGAACACCGTATTGAGCCATTCTAATAAGCCAAAAGTTTATTCTGCCTATATTGTGCGTGAAATGTTCCATTCTACCTATTTCACCCAGAATCATGTTTTACTCTGAAAACACAAAGCAGGAAGCTGCTCTCTCTTTAATTTATTGACTGCAGCTCTCAAGAGTTCTGTTCGGCTTCTGACATTCCTCGTGGTTCTTTAATAGCACATTTTCATGATCTCTGAACTTAACTTCCTACTGTTAGTTCCACTTGGTTGATACCTCTTGCTCATTGATGGACCCTGGGAGCAACAGATCCTAGGTTATCAAATTTAGGTTACTTGCTTCCGTCCAGATCAGTTACTGACTTGACGAAGATGGAGGCTGCTTTTAAAAATACAGTTTTGTAGATTCTAACTTAGAGATGGTTTCATTACATTAGGAAAGAGTTCAAGTAGTGACATTTCAAAAACGTTTCCAGGTGATTATAATATTTCAATAGCGTACTTAACTTCTTGAGCCATGGAATGGCTTATAGCAATATAAGATTTGCCCGAGGAAACACCTCTGATGTAGAAATGTTGACAGGAGAAAGGGAGGCATGAACCCAGGAATATAGTGGTCACAAGTTATAATTTACTAATAAAGTTGGAAATGTTTAATAACATTCCTCAAAGTGCACTAAGCAAGTCCTAGTGTTACTACAGGTAATTTAGGAGTAGTAAAAAGTATAATTCTTTAACACTGATTCAACTAAATTTCTTCTTTTTGAATTATCTTTCCATCAAGGAGAAAGTTTTAGTTTTCTAATATTCGCTAATTTCCACTTGAAACAATGAAAAAAAAAAAAACCGCCTCAGGTTCACAGCTTTGAGAACAATGAGGTCTTACTAGAATTTAATAGAATTCTTCTATAGGATTTATTTTCATCTTGTCTTTATGGAAAATGATATTACTAGTTCCATTTAAAACACCAATATACTCAAACCTCCTTAGTATGGCACTTACATGAAATATGTTAAAAACACTAAAATATCAAGTCAATATAGCAAATGACGTTTGGATGTGACAAAATCATGAACATGGCAAGAAATGACTCATTTGGAAAACTGATCAACAGCAATGGATAAAAATAGCAAGTAATCAATCTCCCAAAATATATTTCTGATTGATTAGGAGTGAGGAGAGAATTGGCAAGGGCAAAAATTTATATGGTATGATGTTTCTCAAGAAAAATGTTCTTTTTGAGGTCTCTACATCTCAGAACTGTTGGGGCAAGTTGATAAAGAAAATGAGGGAAGAATGAATGAGAAAATGAATTATCTCAGACCCAATGAAACTGCCAGTCTACAGCACATCAACATATGTGTATACATATATGCATATATGTGTGTATATATGTATATGCGTAAAATTATGTGTATGTATATGTGTGTGTGTGTGTGTGTGTGTATATATATGTATATATATATATTTTAGTCAGGATTATCCAAAGAAACAGAACATTCATTCAATTCAAGGAATTGGCTTATGTGATTATGAAAGTTGGTAAGTCCCAAGATTTGCAATCAGCAAATTGTAGACCCAGGGAAAGCTGATGACGTAAGTTCTACTCCAAAGACCAGCAAGCTCCAGACACATGAAGAACTAATGTTCCAGTTTGAGTTGAAAGCAGAAAAAACTGAGGTCCCAGATTGAAGACAACAAGGCCAGGAGAGTTCCCCTTTATGCATCTGTAAGGGTCAGCCTGTTTATCCTATTAAGGCCTTCAACTGGTTGGATGAGGCCCACCTACTTTAGAGAGAACAACCTGCTTCATTTAATTTACCAATTCAAATATGAATTTAATCCAGAAACACCCTTCATGACAATACTGGATAACAGATAACATGTGACCACATGTCTGGGCACTCCATGTCCCAGGCAAGTTGATATAAGAATATTAATCATCAAAACAGGTATCCATTCAATATACTAGTAGAATGTAAGATACAGGCTCTATCTACTGCAGTGCTTGTCACATGCTTAGTACCTAGGAATTGGTAGTTTCACTCCCTGACTTTTAATCTTTCTTTCTCTTACATATGTTTGAAATGCTGAAAGTTTAAGGCATGTTTGCGGAATAATTCAGAATGTCAAATCTCCTAAGTTTGCAAATTTCTAAGTGTGTGCTTGAAATTTTCCCTTCCTGCCACCATCACCTAGACTCTTCCTAGCTTATGTCTGTTTTCTCTCTGCCTTCAGGTTTGCCACTCACTGTATGCTACATTTTTGTACAGCTCAGCCTCTGGCAGAGTCTCCTCAGGAGCTCAGAAGCTCTAGAGAAAAACTTGTGTCCTCAGGAGAACAGCTTTGAACAGGTCACACTTATTTAGATCAAAATTTTTAATCATTCACAGACAGAGAATATCATCCACAGACAGAAATCAACCAACAAGGACATGGTCACATTTATAAGGTTTGCCTGCAATTTGAAGGCCTTGTGTTAAGTCAAAAGAAGAAGAAAACAGAATTATAAGAAGTATCAATTAAAAGGTTTTTTTTTTTTTTAAACAAAGTGAGATGATTTTTAGTAAAGCAGCTTTACATTTGAATTTCCAGAACAGAGAAGAAACTGAGAGATGACATTTGTGATAAGATCAGAGTAGACAGCAGCCTGGCTTTTAAAAAGACCAAGGCTGGGAGCATCAAATATATATGAAACTGCAACTTAATTACTGCAGAATTAGTAACTTTCCCTTAACTTAAAAGTGTCCATTATCTCAACTATAAAATTAACATAAGAATACCTTTCTCCTGTCATTTCTTCTGGTGATAAAACAATGTTGGTATTTAAAATGACAAGCCACTAGAGCAAGCTCCTGCTACTTTTCCTCCCTCACATAAAAGAAAGAAATCAAGAGGGTGCCTGGATGCCTCAGTTGAGTGTCTGACTCTTGATTTTCAGGTCATGGTCTCAGGGTTGTGTGATGGAACCCTGCATTGGGCTACACACTGGGTGTGGGGCCTGCTTACAATTCTCTTTCTCCATCTCCCTCTGCCCCCTCCTTCCCTTGCCCATTCTCTCTCTCTCTCTCAAAAAAAAAAAAAAAAAAAAGAAAGAAAGAAAAAAAAAAGAAAAAGAAAAGAAAAGGAATCAGAATGGTAACAATATCATAAACAACTGAGGATCTATTGATTTGTAGCCATAAAAACTCATCAGAAAAGTGAAAACATCCAAGAGTCTCAATATCCTTTCATCTCTAGAATGCTGGTTGGCATGGTAGATGAATGCATGAATTAATTCCAGTGGAAAAAAAAGATATAGATAAATAAAATGTGTAAGACTAAATAACTGATACGTAACTCTCAATAATTTTATCCCTATTTTGTACATTTTACAAACACTATGTTACATAGAATAAGAAATCTTAGAAAATACAAGTGAGGATTGTTCTCAGTTTAGAGAAAGCTACGTTCAAATGGGAGGGCCACTATATCAATGACAATGAACTCACTTGAGCACTACCCTGAAAGAAATTTTCTCTTGAATGTTCACCCACAACCTTTCCAATGGGCACCGTATGTGAATTATGTTATTATTTATTTGAATACCACATTCTTTAAAAAGACATTTGGACTGGAAAAGTACATTTATGTCATAAATACATGAGGCGACATAGTCTCCTAAAATTTTTTCCTCTTAAGTTATCCTTAGGTAAAACTTAGAGCTTGTACATTGCTTCCTTGAAGTGAATTATTAAATGATCTTAGACAAGAGAGATTTGGGATTGAAGTCCATAGAATGAATATATAAGATGGTCTATTTCCTTCTTTTAACTATTACAGTTACATAAGGACTACTTAGAGGAAAAAAATGAACACTCAGCAACTACATCATTTTAAGGTTTTGCTTAATTTATTTGTCAGAGAGAAAGAGAGAGAGCAAGCGAGTGAGCTAGCACAAGCGGAGGGAGAGAGGGAGACAGAGGGAGAAGCAGGCTCCCCACTGAGCAAGGAGCCAGATGTGGGACTCAATCCCAGGGCGCCGGGATCATGACCTGAGCTGAGGGCAGACATTGAACCAACTGAACCATCCAGGTGTTCTAGTAACTATATCATGTTATGCAATCTCAAAGAAGTCTTTTGAAGACATTCTCTTATTCACATTTTTAGTGTCTGACTGCCCAGTATCACAAAATAAGTGAGCGACAAGGTAGGTATCTCTACTTCACCTGTCCTTAGTGTCTGTCTATCCCCACTTGTATGCAGCTTGTAGGTCTCTGGACATATGTAAGTCCAGAACAATATTTTAGAATATATTAAGTATATTCTATTATAATTTAGAAATTCACAGAGGAATGATTTCAAGCACAGTAACACTCAACCAGAAAGTGCTAAAATCTATACTTGTTCTGTGGTAACATCACACTTCTATTCCTAAGAAACTTCATGATATCTAGTGAGGCTTTTCTTTTGATGTATAGAAGTTTCTCAGGGACTAGTTCATTGGGGGATTGCGGTTATTAATTTTTATTTTTATTCCTGACATGAATTTCAATAAATACAAATGATATTTCATACTAATAGTTATGACACCTAAACATCATTTAAGAAATGCAACTTTAGATGATGTCCAAGCAAGGTTTCTAGGACTTGAATAATAGAACTATACAGAGGAAAAAAAAAATCACACATACTGAGAGTTGATTTAAAACACTATAAAATTATTTAAATACATACAAACATTATTTTAGACATAAAACCCTCATACTCACTATAAAACTTTACAACTGAAACAATCATACATTAAAAATACAATTAAAAAACAAAAAAAATCATTAATGTGAGAGATGAGGTTGTGTGCAGCAGATGGATCTAGTGTTTTAGATAAAGAGTATGATAGAGGACAGTTTCCTTTGAATTTTGCATGGCTATGCTATGGATACCATGCAATGAGTCAGGTTTTATGCTATTGTTTTATGTTTAAACTACAGAGAAATCTCCATTCTGAGAGAATGCAAAGATGCCAGTTTGTTGCCATTTAATGAGAATATACAGCTTATGCATTGTCTCACTTTTCAATTAACTTGAAAAAATTAAAAATTCTACATGAAACCCATAAGTATGCAACACTAGAAATTAAAAACAGGGGAAACAAAGAAATTAAAAACAGGGATGTCTGGGTGGCTCAGTCAGTTAAGCATCTGCCTTCAGCTCAGGTCTTGATCCCAGGACTCTGGGATCGAGCCCCACATCACGCTCCTGGCTCGCTGGAAAGCCTGCTTCTTCCTCTCTCTCTGCCCCTCCAGCTCATGCTCTCTTTCACTCACTCTCTCTCAAATAAAATCTATAAAAAAAATAAGTGAATAAAAGTAAATCTTTTTAAAAATGAAAAACAAAATAGCACACATAGTAAAAATGGTTTCATAAGTAGTATCTAGATATCTTTCTTTAGGGTTCTTGCGAGCCAATGTTTTCAGAAAAAAATCTCACCAGTAAATGTCCATTTAACTTTGTGTAATCAACATTTTCCAAACTTTTTGTTTTTTAACTCACGTGGTATTTTTAATAACATACCCAGCAACAGTTTGAGAAATGTGACATCAGGCTGTCAATTTTAGGAAGCACTTTTATATAATTGTTTTTACTAAAATGCATCAAGTATTTTGTTCAGTTACAGTAAACACCAAGGATGAAAATATAAAATGTATGAAATTAAGTAAATAAAACCAGTGGGAAACAATAAGAATACACACTTTGTTTTCCTCTCTTCCTTTTTCTTTTTAAGACAAAACAGCTTGTTGCACTTAAACCGGTAAGTAAACAGATCTTATTATCTTTATATTTTACCATTTATAAATATACTTTTATCTGTAAAAATTGAATTTAAAAGAATTTTTTTGTCTAATTTGATACTGTTAAAAGGAAGTTTTTATGTAAATTATTTAAGTGTAGGGATGCCTGAGTGGCTCAGCAGTTGAGCATCTGCCTTCAGCTCAGGTCATGATCCGGGGTCCTGAGATCAAGTCCTACATCAGGATCCCCACAGGGAGCCTGCTTCTCCCTCTGCCTGTGTCTCTGCCTCTCTCTCTCTGAGTCTCTCATGAATAAATAAATAAAATCTTTAAAAAAAAAGAAATTATTTAAGTATACTGGCAATTACTATCAAGGTAAAGAATTATATATGCAACAACGAAGTTCTATTTTAGTAACCGCTGCTTTAGTTCTGTGTATGAAAAATAACTGAGGTAAGATATGAAGGACAAGTGAAAATATATATGTGAAGTATGGTATTTAACAATGGATGCATCAGTAGGGAGGGGAGAAGAAATGCCTGTGGCAAATTATTAAAAAGAGTTGTTTGTAAAGTGTGAGATAATATCCACAGTAGGATAAAGAGTGTGGATGTTCAAGAAGTAAAGAAAGGTCTTGATGGATACAGGTCACACCAAAAATGTATGAAAAATATATGGCCAGTTGTGCTTCGAACAGCCTGATGAGTGGCCAGACCCCTACTAAATATTCTGTTGCTTCGGTCCCCCTCTTCATGCTGAGGACTTCTCTTGTACCAAACCAGTTTCCAAACTTTAACCCACTGGACCAGTTCTCAACTATTTGAGACTCATTTTAATTCATTGAGGCTAAAATTCATTGAGGCTAAAATTCAAGTTAGAAGAGACAATTTCCTTAATTGCACCAGTATATTTCCCATTTCAAGTCTCAAAGTGGTATTATTTCTTCCACATTATACTCTTCTTCCTAAAAATAAATACTGAGCTAGAATATTCATGCCAGGTGTCTTTAACTATCCTACATAGTTTATCTATTTCTCTATTTATTTAAAATATTCTGGGGGGGGGGGGTGTTGTATCCATTCCAGCCTTGTTGGGAGCTAACTCTGAGAATCAGAAATAAGTATGAAACAGTGGAAATCACTAATTTTGAAAATGTACAATTGAATGTTTTGCTAAAAGTTAAGACGTAAATGAAGATGCACATAGAAAGAATAGCTCACGAGTATGAGGGGATAACAGGAAAAAAAGCTTCTTGGGGTGATACTAATACAAGTTTCAAAGCATTAGTAGAGACTACATTGGTAAAATTACAAAGAAGAAATTTAGGTCTATTTGTACTTTTCTGGAGAAGAGGAGGCATTTGAGTGTGATGCCAAATTCATGTAATCCTTACAGAAGCAGACAGATTTTATGGGTCCTAGCCTATACCAGTCAAATACAATTATGCTAAATAATAATCAGAAGTTTTTTTATTTAAATGTCATTAAGTATCTCTAAGTACATCCAAGAGTAACTATTTTACATGCTACAGTGTTATTTGGTAAAATTGTATTTCTTCTCTCTTCTTCCATTACACCCCCAAAATACCTCAAGTACTCCTACTTTCAAGACGCTCAAATAGTGCATCCTGACACTCAAGCACGTCTCTTTTCTCTCTTAGGTCTCCTCTGTTTTTTATTATGGTAAGAATATTTAACATGAGATCGACTCTCGATGTTATTGTTAATTAGAGATACAATGTTTTGCTTCAGATCTCTGTAGCTTATTCATCTTGCATAACCAAAACTGAACAATTCTTTATTTCTCCTCTCCCCACAGTGTCTCACAACCATCATTCTACACTTCTGTGAATTTGACTATTTCAGCTACACCATACACATAGGATCATGTAGTCCCCGTCCTTCTTTGACTGGCTTATTTCACTTAACATAATGTCCTCTAGGTTCATCCATGTGGCTGCAGGTTGTATAATTTCTTATGTTTTAAAGCTGAATAATATTCTACTGTGTATGTACGTGTATACATATCTCACGTTTCCTTTTTCCAGTTCACTCGTAGGTGGATATTTAGATTGTTTCTATTTCTTGGCTATTGTGAATAATACTTCAATGAATACGGCAGTCCAAAAACAACATATAAATGATAATGTAGAAATGTATAGGAAAAGATACTCAACATTACTAATCATCAGGGAAATACAAATCAAAACCACAATGAGATACTATCTTAAACCTTTTAGATGGCTGCTAAAAACAAAACAAAACAAAACAAAACAAAACAGAGCTGCCAAGGATATGAAAAAATAAGAACCCTTGTATACTGTTGACAGAAATATAAGATGATGTAGCTGCTATGGAAATCAGTATAAAGCATCTTCAAAAGATTAAAAACTACCCTATAGGCCAGCAATCCCATTTCTGGATATATATCCAAAAGAACAGAAATCAGGATCTTAAATAGAAAAGGTACTAAAAAAAAAAAAAAAGGAACTTATCATTAGATTGATATCATCTCCATTTAGATATTCTTCATACACAAATGAGCAGAGAATTGGCTCTTTTCTTTCTCTCTAATTTCTCTGTGTAAAATTTCCTTCTGCTTAGAGGGTAGGAAACAAACTGTGCAGCAAAAGGAAAAAATTGGACTGTGAAAGACAAAAACTAGATTCCACTTCTCTCTCCATTTTTTGCATTGGAGGTAGTATTTCTCTGCAGGGAGTTCATACTCAGAACCCATTCCAGAGGCCAGACTAATTAGAGAAGAGATCCATTCATCAAGTTATTAAATAGAAGTAAAGTTTTACCAAAATCTTAAGCACACTTTATTTCATTTGTTTCCTGGATTCTCATATGCCTACCTTGGAATTTTATATGAACTTATGCTCTCAAATCTCTTTTCATAGAAAGTAGGTTTTCCTGATAGTTCATAAAAACTCAAAGAATAAATAAGTTCAGAAAAGCAGAAATCAAGGCAAGATTTCCCACTGCTCACCTATCAAAAAGAGGGTTTTTTTTTTTTCTTTTTAGAATTTCTAAAGGCTCAACAGACATTACCACTGTCACAATTCTGTTAGACAAACAGGCCATAATGTAAATAAATAGTCTCTCACCTTTGAAATTCTAACACTCAGCAGAAACAAACTTTAAAAGCCACAAAAGGAAAAGCTGCCCTGAATTAATGATGAGGCCTTCCAACATATAAATAAAACCATATTTAGAGGTGGAGTACTTCCTCATAGAACATGCAGATAAAATTAGAATTAAGACTACAAATCAAAAGAGAGAGAGAGAGAAAGAAAAAAACACATACATGCACGAGAAGAAACAAAAAGCAAAATAAAAAAAAGGACCACAAATCTGAAATATGCAAGGTTCTTAGAGCACCTGGCTCAAATGTTTTTATATTACTTGAAGTCTTTAGGATTCTACTTAAAAAAAAATTTATTTATTTGACAGAGAGAGAGAGAGAGCAAGAGAGAGTAAGTGCTCAGGCAGGGGGAGCAGCAGAGGGAGAGGGAGAAGCTGGCTGCCACCGAGTGGGGAGCCCAATGCGGAGCTTGACTCCAGGACCCGGGGATCATGACCTGAGCCAAAGTCAGATGCTCTACCCACTGAGCCACTCAGGCAGCCAAAGTCCTTAGGATTCTATAGGAATCCCAAAGACCTACCTAATGATTCCAAATTCCTAAAATACATTAAACTTTGAAATTGGATAATGAGAAATTTCAATTCTCAAGAATTCTCAGGGACTTCTGAAATCATAAATTATTACTTTTATAAACTATTCCATATTTTCATAGCATTTTAAAAGTGTGTTTTAAATATAATGAACAGCTACAAAATAAACACTGAATCCTTTTTATGACAGGATTATATTAAATATTTCATGGGAGATTTTGTAAAAAGTTTAATATAAAACATACATGTTATTGCTATAAACAAATATATTATGAGAAAATTACATATTTAAATAGTATGTAAAATAAACTCTGCCAGACAAGGAGATATTTGATAGCAAAAACATTATATAAGGGAACATAACCTCTAGTGGATGCCAATTAAAATAAAATGATAGTAGCAGAGATATTAAACACTTAAAAGATAGCATCCTTACAAATGAAAATTTAAAATATATGAAACTTAATTGTTCCATCCTATGGTCTTAATTATTATTTCACAACTTTTCCAGATGTTGAAAAATTTCTTTCATTGAGCATTGATGTTGGGTGTACTCTTATGAGCTCATCCAAAATCTGCAAGTTGGATGTTATATTATGCTTCATATAAGCTCATTTCCTTTTTTAATAATAAACATTTTGTCTACTTGCCCTGATTTTTATTTTGCTATTAAAATCTGTATTTCTTTTTCTACTTCACATTTTAGATCAATTTCTAATTTCATGTTGGAGTATTCCACATCAATATTCATATATTCTCTTTGCATTTCTTCTTTCAAAGATCAATACTATATACTGAATATCCAAACACTGGAAAACCCCAGTGAACATTACTGGGTAGTATTTACATAATGCAACATGCAGAACATCTAGCACTTCACATAATTATGCACTGGAATTGTCAATCTAAACATTGATTTGCCTCCAAAAAGTTTTATTTCTTGGAACACTGCTCAAAAGATTTGTTTAAAATGTACCAGATCTCTGAACTTATTAATATTTAATATTTTAAATATTTACATGAATGATTCACCTTTTGCAGAAGTAAATAGCGTCATGAACATTTACTATTACATTGCGACAGCTACAAGGAAGATAAAAATCATCAGAGGGCTATTGCTTACTGTTTTATATTATTTCTATCCTGATTCCCAGAAATATACACTCTATTCTTTAATTCCACACGTCAGTATTTCTTCTCTGGTATCTACTTTATGTTATTTGATTCCTTCAATCCAGCAACCTCTCCATTTTAACTTTGCAGTTTTTATTTTCTAAGTATAATCATGAATTATATATTTTTCTTTTACCCTCAATAAACAGCTCCTCACAAATGATTAAGTTAGTACCAAATGGCAAAATATTTGTGCAATCAATATAAATAAATAAATAAATAAATAAATAAATAAATAAATAATCGGTGAAAAAATGAAGAGAAATAAATGTATAGATTCAAGGAGCTCAATGAAACTTCAATAGGATGAGTCCCCTCCTTCTCATTCGTGCTTTTATAAATATATTCCAACAGCTGAAAACTGAAGACAATGAAAAAAAAAAACCAAAAAACAACACTATAGGGGAACAATAGCCCTAATGACTAATGATTTCGCATCAGAAACCTTAAAGGATGGGATGAAGCAGTGGAATACTTTTGTGGTGCTAAAAGGAAAAAGAAAAAGAAAAAAAAGGAAATCAACTCAGAATTCTATATCCAGCAAAATCATACTTCAAGAATGAAGCTGAATAAAAGTATTCTCAGATGAAGAAAAATTAATATAATCTACCATCAACTTGTTCTAAAATAATCACTAAAGGAAATTCTTCTGACGGAAAGAAAACTGGGATAGTTGGAATAAAGTAAACAACAGGAATGGTTAGTATTTGGTTAAATATGATAAATTATTTTTTTTCCTCTGAGACCTTTAAAATGTTTGACAGTTGAAAGAAAATAATGATAATATTTTCTGACCAGGTTTTGTTTTGTTTAAGATTTATTTATTCATGAGAGACACGGGGCGGGGTAGAGACACAGGCAGAGGGAGAAGCAGGCTCCCTGCAGGGAGCCTGATGCAGGACTCGATCCCAGGACTCTAGGATGATGCCTGAGCTGAAAGCAGGTGCCAAACTGCTGAGCCACTCAGAGATCCCTTGACCAAGGTTTTTAATGTATATAAGCCTTAATTTATAAGAAACTATAACATAGAGCAAAGAAACTAAAGAAAGTATCTGGTAGTGAGATTTCTATATCCCACTTGAAGTAATAAAATGTCGCTACTAATTGTACTGTAGAAACATTAGGAATCTACATTGTGATCTCTAGAGTAATCTACAAAAATAGCATTAAAATGTTATAGTCAAATATACAACAGTTAAATAGGAATAGTAAAAATGTTAACATGCCGAAAAAGATAGGAAAGTAAAAGCAAAAAGGGTCAAAATAGACAATAAAATTATAGACTTTATCCAGACACAGCAATAACTGCATCCACTCTAGAGTATCTAACTATACTGATTAAAAGATAGAGATTAAAAGGATGCATTAAAAAATATGACCCAACAATAAGTTATCTACAAGAAATTCACTTCAAATATAAGGAAATAAGTATGCTAAAAGTAAAAGCCTGGAAAAAAGACATACCACACAAATACTGATAAGAAAGAAAGCCAGAGTGGCAATCTTAATATCAGACAAAGTAGATTTCCAGTCAAAAAAAGCTAGTAGAGATGCAGACATCACAAAATGATAAAAGGGTCAATTTACCTAAAAAGCTTAATCTCGGGACGCCTGGATGGCTCAGCGGTTGAGCACCTGCCCCTGGCTCAGGGTGTGACCTGTGGTCCCAGGATCGAGTCCCGCATTGGGCTCCCTGCATGGAGCCTGCCTCTCCCTCTGCCTGTGTCTCTGCCCCTCTCTTTGGGTCTCTCATGAATAAATAAATAAAATCTTAAAAAAAAAAAGCTTAATATCAAATGTGTATATAATTTACTACCCAGCTTTGGAATATACCCATCAAAACTGACAGAAACAAAAGGAGATATGGGAAAAGGCACAATAATATTGGAGGCGTCAAGAGCCTTACCCAGTAAAAACCAGGATTGATATGAATTGGTAGTCGTAAAATCAGCAAGGACAGAAAAACTGAAGAGCACCATCAATAAACCGGGTCTGACCGGCGTGCAAGGAGCACCCACTGAACAGAAGACGCATTTAAGCGTATGTGGAGCGTATATCAAGATGGATCACACCGAGGATTGTAAACTCCTAATACATGTAAAATAACAGCAGTCATAAAAATTTTGATCTCTAATGTCAGTGAAATTAAACTAGGGACCAGTGACAATCACTTACCTTGTGACAGACCAGGTATTAGCTCTTGCTTTTAAAGCTTCATTTGTGTACAGAAGATTTTCCACTGCAATACCTTTTTATGTAGTGCTCAAAAACCCTCCACAAAATACCATCAACTAGGATTCAACATATGTGTAAAAAACAGGGAACCTCACCAAGAATGCAGGGCGTATTTAATATTTGAAAACATATCCTAATACAGCCATACTCCAGACAAGGAAGAAAATCCATATACTCATATCAACTCATGTCAAAAAACCAGTCAGCAAAATTAAACTTCCACTGATAATAAACATTCTCAGCAAATTAGAAACGAAGACGATTTATTAAACTTGATAGAGGGCGTCACAATAACAAAAGAAAGAAAAAAAAAAAAAACGTTTTAATGTCAATCTCACGATAGTCAGACTAAATGCTTTTCCCTTAAGCTCGTGACCAGGTTTCTGAACAAGGGTGGCAGCGACTCTGTTATATGTACTGATCCCAGAAAATAGGAAGCTCTAGCTGCTCAGGGTGCCCTACAGCAGAGGAAATAGGGCACCCGGGGGGCGCTGCGGGTTAGCGCCACCTTCGGCCCAGGGCGTGACCCGGGGTCCCGGGATCGAGTCCCACGTCCGGCTCCCTGCGTGGAGCCTGCTTCCCTCTGCCCGTGGCTCTGCCTCTCTCTCTCTGTCTCTCTCTCTCTTTCTCTCTGATGAATAAACTTAAAAGAAGAATAAAGATGCAGAGAAACTGCTTCTCCCGTTTGCGCAGGTGTAGGCGGGACCTCGGCTGCGCCCCCCACAGGGTCAGCTCAGGCCCTGCCCCCGAGTGACCCTGGCCCTGGGGGCGCAGGGCCCACGGCCACGGAGGGTGGGGGCGCGGGCGGGGCTCGTGTGCGGGCTCCCATCCCGCAGGGCAGCGAGGACCCGGAGGCCCGGGAGGGGAGGGAAGGGGAGGGCGGGGCGCAGGGCCTTCCCGCCGCACCCGTGGGCGCCCCACCCGGGCCAGAGCCGAGCAGCGGGGGCAGGGGCACGGAGGGCACGGGCGCACCCAGCCGCCGACACCCGGGGCCGCCCGCACGCTCCCCCCGACGCCCAGGGGATGCCCCACACGGTCCCCCCGACGCCCCCCACGGTCTCCCCAACGCCCCGGGGCCGCCCGCATGCTCCCCCCGACGCCTCGGGGATGCCCCACACGGTCCCCTCAACGCCCCGAGGTCCTGCACGGTCCCCCCGACGCCCCGAACGGTCTCCCCGACGCCCCGGGGCTGCCCGCACGCTCCCCCCGACGCCCTGAGGTCCTGCACGGTCCCCCCGACGCCCCGCACGCTCCCCAAGACGCGCCGAGGTCCTGCACGGTCCCCTCGATGCCCCCCACGGTCCCCCCGACGCCCTGACGCTGTCCGCACGCTCCCCCCGACGGCCCCCATGGTCCCCCCGAGGCCCCCCACGGTCCTCCCGACGCCCCGAGGCCCCGCACTGTCCCCCCGATGCCCCCATGGTCCCCCCGACGCCCCAAGGTCCCGCACGGTCCCCCCGACGCCCCGCAGCTCCGGGGGCTCCACGGGTCGTCACTAGTCCAGGGGCGTTACCTGCGCGGGCTCGGGGCGCACCTCGCCGCCGCCGCCGTCCTCGGCCAGCTCCGCCTCACATCCCGGGAGCGCCCCGAGCCCGCGGCAGCCCAGTCCCCGACGTGCCGGGCTGGCCCCTCCCCGCGCCCACCGCGCATGTCCACAGCGGGTCGGTGCGGCGGCCAAGGTCCCGCGGGTGTCCCTGGCCGCTCGCGTGGCCCCGAGTCCCTGACCTGCGCCCGGCGGGACCCGCGGGTGGACCCTGCAGCCGAGCAGCTGCGGACGGCACCGGGCCTCCGCGGTGGTGCTGAGCGCACGCCCGGGTCTAGTCACCACGGCCCGCGGGCTCCTAACTGGGGCGCACGGCCACCTGCTCGGCCCCCAGCTCCTCCTGGGCGCACGGCCACCTGCTCGGCCCTGGCTCCTCCTGGGGCCCACGGCCACCTGCTCGGCCCCCAGCTCCTCCTGGGCGCACGGCCACCTGCTCGGCCCCCAGCTCCTCCTGGGCGCACGGCCACCTGCTCGGCCCCGGCTCCTCCTGGGGCCCACGGCCACCTGCTCGGCCCCCAGCTCCTCCTGGGCGCACGGCCACCTGCTCGGCCCTGGCTCCTCCTGGGGCCCACGGCCACCTGCTCGGCCCTGGCTCCTCCTGGGGCCCACGGCCACCTGCTCGGCCCCCGGCTCCTCCTGGGCGCACGGCCACCTGCTCGGCCCTGGCTCCTCCTGGGGCCCACGGCCACCTGCTCGGCCCCCAGCTCCTCCTGGGCGCACGGCCACCTGCTCGGCCCCCAGCTCCTCCTGGGCGCACGGCCACCTGCTCGGCCCCCGGCTCCTCCTGAGCCCACGGCCACCTGCTCGGCCCCCGGCTCCTCCTGGGGCCCACGGCCACCTGCTCGGCCCCGGCTCCTCCTGGGCGCACGGCCACCTGCTCGGCCCCCAGCTCCTCCTGGGCGCACGGCCACCTGCTCGGCCCCCGGCTCCTCCTGCGCCCGGGTCTGGTCACTGCGGCCCACTGGTTCCTAACTGGTCCGTGTACGTGAAGGACAAGGACATGCAGGACAACGAGGCGGAGCACTCAGACTGGTAGGTGGCAGTTTCAGTAGCAAAGGAACTTGCTCATGAGGCCTGTGTTGAGTGGCCGCAGACAACTAAATGCCCACACCACCGGCCAGAATCTGAGAAGTTTATCTAGAGGTCTTCATGGGGTTCAGTCTTGAACAAAAACCCTGTTACCCTTTAAGGGCTCCGTCTGAGAAGTGGGAACAGTGCGGTGGACAGGTAGGACTGGGAGCGGATGCATCTCACAGGTCGGTGGACAGTCACCTCCTCCTGATGAACTCCTCTGGCCCTTTATCCCGCCCGGGTGGCGCTGACAATTCCTATCACCCTGCCCTCCCTTTTCCCAGTGCACCCTGCTAGCATGAAGGTGGCTGCTTGGGCAACCGCCTGGCTGCACGTTCTGGTGGCACATCCCATCACAAATTCCAGGACAGTACATTGATTCATGGTGGAACTTGGGGCAATGACGCCCTCCTGTGATTTCCATACCTTTACTGTGTTGGGTGCCTTGGCAGGGATTCCCGGTCTGGCATATAGGTAGCGGGTCCTACTGGTTGATTATTTAAATGTATTAAAGCCTGGGACTGTACTTCAGTCCCACTTGGCCAAGGTGCTTCTACTTGTTAGGAATTTAATCTGCTTTAATATTCCTTTCCTTCTATCAACCCTGACGCTTGCCAGTTATAGGGGAGATGGAACTAATATCAAATGTCCTATTCTTTTCCTCGGTCTTGTGTACCATGACATTTAAGATATGACTCCTTATCATTTTCAATTTGATGGGGGTATCTATACATGGTACTTAACTTCTCTCATCTCCTAATGGTGGTAACCTGGTTTGCACAGCAATGGGGTAAGACTTAGGTTAGGCCAGACTCAGTGTCCACAGAAATCAAAGCGTACTTAGAACCCTTATTCAGGGGGAAAAGGTTAAGGTAATCAGTTTACCAGTTCTTTATGTGCTGGGAACTCTGGTGGATGACCCCAGATTCCTTTGGCAGTTGCTTCAGGTGTCGTTTAGAACATATAGGACATGCTGTTATTGCATTAACCAAGTCACTGTATATCCAGGTCAATTCAGCATCCTTGGCAATGTGTCATCCTGTCTGGGTGCTATGGTGACCATTCCCCCGTGTATCTATCTAATCTGTTCTATCTACTGAAAGGTGAGTTGCCAGGGCTTATATCTGGGCTAGGGCACCGGCTTCCTGATGTTCAGGTGTTGTCAGTGCCCTGTGAGACAGGACAGAGAAAATAGTCAGAACTGCCTCAGGTTCTTAAAAGAGAACACAGATGAACACGGATGTCCTTCCACTTATTCTCACCTACAAGGGATTATGCAGGGTCATCCATTCCTCAAGAGAAAGGGAAGTTCTTACCACAGTATGTTGTTCCTTAAATTTGTCTGGTCATATCTGATTCTATGCATAGTTTTAAATATGACATTCCAGTCAAATCCTTGGTAGTATAATCAGTGTTTCTAATTGTTTCCTGTTACAAAAAGAATAGAAACCATATTGAACTTTGCAAATAATTATCCTACCATGGAAACAAAAAAATACACTTGTGACCAAATGGACCTAACAGACATATACAGAACATTCCATCCAATAGAAGCAGAATACACATTCTTCTCAAGTAATTATGGAACATCCTCTAGCAAAGATCATTTGTTAGGCAACAAAATAAGTCTTAACAAATTTAAGAAAATAGAAATCATATCAAGTATTTTTCCGTCCACAATGGTTTGAATCTAGAAATCAATAACAAGAAGAGATTTGGAAAATTCACAAATATTTGAAGATTGATTGCTCCTGAACAACCAATAGGTCAGAAAGAAAAGGGAAATCAAGAAGGTAATTTGAGACAAGTGAAAATGGAAACGCAACACACCAGAACTCATGTGATGTAGCAAATCAATTCTAAGAGGGAAGATTACAGTAACAAATACCTATGCCAAAAAATATATATATTAAATAAGCAATCTAACTTTACATGTCAAGGAACTAGAAAAAGAAGAATAAACTAAGCCCAGACTTAGTAGGAGGGAGGAAATAACAAAGATCAGATGGAAATAAATGAAACTGACTGAAAAGACAACAGTAAAGATTAATGAGAGAAAGAGACGTGGGTTTTTTGTTTTGTTTTGTTTTTAGAAAAGAAAATTGACAGAGATGTAGCTAGACTAACCATGAAAAAAGAAAAACTGAAATCATAAAGGAAAGAGGAAATATTACAACTGATGCCAGATAAATACAAAGGATCATAGGAGACTACTATATGCCAACAAATTTGGGAAAATAGAAGCCTAGGAACAGGCAATTTACTAAGACTCAAATCATGGAGAAATAGAGCATTTTACAGACCCATTAATAGTAAAGATAATGAATCATAATGAAAAAACCTCCCAACAAAGAAGATCCCTGGAACAAATGGCTTCACTGGAGAATTCTACCAAACATTTAAAGGAGAATTAAAAGCTCTTCTTTAAACTCTTTCAAAAAAGTAAAGAAGATGGAACACTTGCAAACTCTCTCTGTAAGGCCAGCATTACTCTGATGTCAATGCCAGACAAAGATGCTACGTGAAAAGACAACTACAGGCCAATGTTCCTGATGAGCATAGACGCAAAAATACTCCAAAAAATACTAGCAAACAAACTTAACACATTAAATAGATTACACACCATGATCAAGCTGGATTTTATCCATGAGATGCTGGGATGGTTCAATATATGCAAATTAACTCCACCTTTACAAAATGAAGAATAAAAGTTGCATGATCATTTCAGTAGATGTAGAAAAAGGATTTGGCAAAATTCAACATCTTCATAATAAAAGCTTTGAAAAATTAGGTGTAGAAGGAATGTGCCTCAACATGATAAATACCATATATGACAAGACCACAGCTAACATCATACTTAATAGTGTAAGGTGAAAAGCTTTTTTTCTATGATCAGGAACAGGAAAAAGATACTAACCCTCTCACTTCTATTCAACATAGTGCTGGCTAGTGAAGTTGGATGAGAAAAACAAATAAAAAACACCCAAATCGGAAAGGAAAAAGTAAAACTGTGTCTTTTTGCAGAAGACACGCTGTAATATATAGAAAACTCTAAAGACTCAGCAAAAATCTGATGAATGGATTTGGTCAAGTTATAGGATACAAAATTAACATAGAGAAATCAACTGCATTTTACACACTAAATATAAGCTATCTAAAAGAGAATTTAAGGGAATAATCAAAATTAAGAAAATAATCTTATTTACAAGAGCCTAAAAAGTAATAAAATATTTAGGAAAAAATTTAACCACAGAAAACTAGAAGACACTGATAAAAGAAATTAAAGAAGACATTAAGGAATGGTGGTATATTCTATGTTCTCTTGATTTGAACTCAGGTCATGATCTCAGGGTTATAGGATGAGCCCTGCATTGGGTTCTGTAATTGGATCTGGAGTCAGCTTGGGATTCTCTTTCACACTCTCCCTCTGCCTCTCCCCCTATTCACACACTCTCTCTCTCTCTAAAATAAATAAAGCTTAGGTTTCTTTTTTTTTTTTTTTTAATGCTAATCTTTTCCTGAAACACCCTCAAAGACACACCCAGAAATAAAGTTTTACTAGACATCTGGGTATACTTTAGCCCAATAAAGTTGGTACATTAAACTAACCTCCACGTGACATAAGGAAATGTTGGAGGTAATAGACATGTCTGTTATCTTGATTGTGGTGATGGTTTCACAGGAGCATGCATATATCCAAACATTTTTATATATCAATTGTATCTCAATAAAACTCTACAACTGGGTATTTATCCTATAAAAATGAAAAAGTTATGTTTACAAAACAACCTATACATGAAAGTTCAAAGCAGCTGTCTTTATAATTGCCAAAACCTAGAAACATTCCAAACATCCTTTGATGAGTAAATGGATAAGCAATGTGTGGAACATCTGTATAGTGGAAAATGACTCTGAAATAAAAAAGGAATGGGCTAGTAATATATACAGCAGCTTGAATAAATCTCAAAGAGATTATTCTTAGTGGGAAAAAAACCCCACTTGTCTCAAAAGGTTATATATTTCAGGATTCTGTTTATATGACCTTCTCAAAAAGATAAAGGTATAGAGATAGAATACAAATTAGAGGTTGCCAATGATTAAGTTGGGGGAAAGGTAAGGATACGATGGGGGTACTCAGAGTGTTTTGAGGGTGAAGGGACTGTTCTAGGTCCCATTCTTGTAGTGCATGGATCTGTACAAATGCTAAAAGTTATAGAACCATGTAAGAAATAAGTCAGTTTCACTCTATGATAGTCTACATAATAAAATTACCTGAATTTCTCTTTCTTCAGTCTCATTGTTAGTGTACAGAAATGCCACTGACTTCTGGGTATTGATTTTGTATCCTGCCACGCTACCAAATTGCTGTATGAGTTCTAGCAATCTTGGGGTGGAGGCTTTTGGGTTTTCTACGTAGAGTATCATGTCATCGGCGAAGAGGGAGAGTTTGACTTCTTCTTTGCCAATTTGAATGCCTTTTATGTCTTTTTGTTGTCTGATTGCTGAGGTTAGGACTTCCAGTACTATGTGACTGGGTGACGGGCACTGAGGGGGGCACTTGACGGGATGAGCACTGGGGGTTATTCTGTATGTTGGCAAATTGAACTCCAATAAAAAATAAATTTATTATTAAAAATATATATATATAAAAAGAACTAAGTCAGTTTCACTCTATGACAGTTTACATAATAAAATTACCAAGAAAAGTATCCTATTTTAAAATGATAACCACTGATTAATATTTCCACATATAGTGTGCTTCTACTGCAACAAAATGGCATAGGGTTTATTTTCAGGGAGATCATATACATGTTTAAAGGAAATTTTTACAAGGTCTTGCTCACGTCATGAAAATAAGGAAGAGAGATGAACTTAAAAAAAAAAGAAAGTCAGGGCTGACTTTAAGAGAACATATTTGATAAGACAAGCTATTTAATGAATAACCATTTGGACTGGGTCTTGAAATGTTACTAGATGTTGATCAATATAGACGGAAATATCTTTCCCGGTTGTAGACAACTCCATAGTGAAAGGCATGAACATGTACAATATCCTGTTTTGGGTTTTGTTTTGTTTTTCAAGAAAAAGCCAAATAATATTTTATGTGTAGATCCTAAGTTTGTAGAATGTAGAATCAGATGGGATTTGAATGTGGAAAGATCACAATTTCAGAGAGCTGACTTTCTAGGCAGGAGAACATTCAATTTTATCTGGAGGGTAAGAGAGAGCTGCTGGACATTCTTAAGCTTAAAGCATACCCTCCATCTGTTGCCTAAATAGCTGTAAAAACAAAATAAAACAAACAAACAAAAAAACCTTGTCAATGTAGAGAAGCCTGAAGTATTGCCAGATACTTTCAAAGATTCGCGTGTTATTTGATCCAATTTCTCTATTATATCTCTAATGAAATCCAAGTAGCCTTTTGAATTAGTTTGTCTGATTGTATTGTTTTGCTTTTACCTTCTTTTGGAAACAATAAATGATAGAAACATCAATAACACATTGAAAGAAAGTAAGTGAAAAAGAAATGTGTTTATATTTCTATGCATCCATCTGTCCATCCATCTATCCATCCACTTGATAAACAAGTATCAGCACACACAATGTACCCAGCAAGGTGTTACATATTGGAGTTTTTAAAAACAAAAACAAAACGGACAAAACACAATAGTCATGGTTATCTGTCCTCAAAGGGCTCTTTACAATGAAAGATGCCAAGAGGTGAACCTGTGATTAGTGTACACTGCAGTTTGGGTTATGGCAAAATCATCCACAAAATTCTATAGAAACACATCAGAGGAGCCCCAGATGTAGCCTTGTAATGTCTCTGAGTCCTGGCAGAGGAGTAGGAGCGAGCCAGCAGGTGCATCACAGGAGGGAACTACGTGAGCAACCGAGAAAACAGGCTTGCATTTTTGAAAGTGTGTCACATTCAAGGAAGTGAAAGTAATTCCCTATAAGTGGATGGACACATGGAGAATTGGAAAAAGACAAACCTAACAGGATGTTTATAGCCAGTTGATAGTACAATATGTGTTTCCTGCCAGGGAGAGTAAATATGATGTGTTGGTTCTGCCTTGATTAGCTCTAAAACCCAACCAAAATTTTCTCTGGAAACTAACCACTAACCAAACCAGATTTAAAACGGTCATTTTCTTTTTAATTTTTTTTTTTTTTTTAGTTACAGGTGTGTTGGAACAGGGGTGGGAAGTGGGGAGGAAGGTCGGGGAGACTGGCAACACTGAAAAATCGAACCTTCACCATTTTTCTGCTTTGTACTTCCTGAGAATCCTCCCTAGCCGAAATTTGAAAAAAAAAAAAAATACAGTAATAATTGGGTAGTGACTAAGAGGCTTTCAGAAATGGCATCGTGAGACACTTATAATTTGGGAGAAAAATAGACTTGTCTGCAGTCAGGAGTCACAGAAAAGGAGGTCTCTGAAGAAGATGAAGATTAAAAGCCTCATCTTTGATTCACGTGATCGCCACTCTACACCATTGCCCTACATGGTGGGCATGTGGCTACGGCAATTCAAGACATCTTTCATTTCTGGGTCAAGTACAGAATGGTTAAGAGAACGCTTCCCACGCTTGGCCATAGCACGGCAATGCAAAACAGGGCTGGCGTAAAGCCATGGTCAGGCATATACCTTAGCAGTAGACATTGACCAAAACAAGTTGTTTAATGAATAAAAACTTTAAATTTCTTATTAGAAGAGAAATCCGCTATTTCAAGCATCCCATGATCAGAGGTTCTATAACACTCTTCTGCAAGAATATCCATGTATGGCAAGTTCCCCAAGGATATTTATGCATATTAAAGTTTGATCATCTGCGCATCTAGACCGCGGCCTGTGTGAGAGCTTGCACTCAGTCTTTTTTTTTTTATTTCTTTTTTATTGGTGTTCAATTTACCAACATACAGAATAACCCCCAGTGCCCGTCACCCAGTCACCCCCACCCCCGCCCTCCTCCCCTTCCACCACCCCTAGTTCATTTCCCAGAGTTAGCAGTCTTTGCGTTCTGTCTCCCTTTCTGATATTTCCCACACATTTCTTCTCCCTTCCCTTATATTCTCTTTCACTATTATTTATATTCCCCAAATGAATGAGACCATATAATGTTTGTCCTTCTCCGACTGACTTACTTCACTCAGCATCATACCCTCCAGTTCCATCCACGTTGAAGCAAATGGTGGGTATTTGTCGTTTCTAATAGCTGAGGAATATTCCACTGGATACATAGACCACAGCTTCTTTATCCATCATCTTTCGATGGACACCGAGGCTCCTTCCACAGTTCGGCTATCGTGGCCATTGCTGCTATAAACATCGGGGTGCAGGTGTCCTGGCGTTTCATTGCATCTGTATCTTTGGGGTAAATCCCCAGCAGTGCAATTGCTGGGTCGTAGGGTAGGTCTATTTTTAACTCTTTGAGGAACCTCCACACAGTTTTCCAGAGTGACTGCACCAGTTCACATTCCCACCAACAGTGTAAGAGGGTTCCCTTTTCTCCGCATCCTCTCCAACATTTGTTGTTTCCTCCCTTGTTAATTTTCCCCATTCTCACTGGTGTGAGGTGGTATCTCATTGTGGTTTTGATTTGTATTTCCCTGATGGCAAGTGATGCGGAGCATTTTCTCATTTGCATGTTGTCCATGTCTATGTCTTCCTCTGTGAGATTTCTCTTCATGTCTTTTGCCCATTTCATGATGGGATTGTTTGTTTTTTTGGTGTTGAGTTTAATAAGTTCTTTATAGATCTTGGAAACTAGCCCTTTATCTGATATGTCATTTGCAAATATCTTCTCCCATTCTGTAGGTTGTCTTTTAGTTTTGTTGACTGTATCCTTTGCTGTGCAAAAGCTTCTTATCTTGATGAAGTCCCAATAGTTCATTTTTGCTTTTGTTTCTTTTGCCTTCCAATAGGATCCAACAGTACATTAAGAAAATTATTTACCATGACCAAGTAGGATTTATCCCCGGGACACAAGGCTGGATCAACACCCATAAAACAATCAATGTGATTCATCATATCAGCAAGAGAAAAACCAAGAATCATATGATCCTCTCATTAGATGCAGAGAAAGCATTTGACAAAATACAGCATCCATTCCTGATCAAAACTCTTCAGAGTGTAGGGATAGAGGGAACATTCTTCGACATCTTAAAAGCCATCTACGAAAAGCCCACAGCAAATATCATTCTCAATGGGGAAGCACTGGGAGCCTTTCCCCTAAGATCAGGAACAAGACAGGGATGTCCACTCTCACCACTGCTATTCAACATAGTACTGGAAGTCCTGCCTCAGCAATCAGACAACAAAAAGACATTAAAGGCATTCAAATTGGCAAAGAAGAAGTCAAACTCTCCCTCTTTGCCGATGACATAGAAAACCCAAAAGTCTCCACCCCAAGATTGCTAGAACTCATACAGCAATTTGGCAGCGTGGCAGGATACAAAATCAATGCCCAGAAGTCAGTGGCATTTCTATACACTAACAATGAGACCGAAGAAAGAGAAATTAAGGAGTCAATCCCATTTACAATTGCACCCAAAAGCATAAGATACCTAGGAATAAACCTAACCAAAGAGGTAAAGGATCTCTACCCTCAAAACTATAGAACACTTCTGAAGGAAATTGAGGAAGACACAGAGAGATGGAAAAATATTCCATGCTCATGGATTGGCAGAATTAATATTGTGAAAATGTCAATGTTACCCAGGGCAATGTACACGTTTAATGCAATCCCTATCAAAATGCCATGGACTTTCTTCAGAGAGTTAGAACAAATTATTTTAAGATTTATGTGGAATCAGAAAAGACCCCGAATAGCCAGGGGAATTTTAAAAAAGAAAACCATAGCTGGGGGCATCACAATGCCAGATTTCAGGTTGTACTACAAAGCTGTGGTCATCAAGACAGTGTGGTACTGGCACAAAAACAGACACATAGATCAATGGAACAGAATAGAGAACCCAGAAGTGGACCCTGAACTTTATGGTCAACTAATATTTGACAAACAGGAAACTATCCACTGGAAGAAAGTCTCTTCAATAAAGGTGCTGGGAAATTGGACAACCACGTGCAGAAGAATGAAACTAGATCAGTCTCTTGCACCAGACACAAAGATAAACTCAAAATGGATGAAAGATCTAAATGTGAGACAAGATTCCATCAAAATCCTAGAGGAGAACACAGGCAACACCCTTTTTGAACTCGGCCACAGCAACTTCTTGCACTCAGTCTTATATATTCAAACTCTGGGCACATCTCTTAAAGTTTCTAAATGGAAGATGAAATTTGGGGAATTCTTGAAGATCTAAATGTTAGAGATAAGGAAAATGAGACAAGAGAGCATATAAAGCTCGTCCAAAGTCATGTAGTCCTTCACAGTCTCTTGAGAATTAAAGTAAGTTACTTTACTTGATCCAATAACCGTGGGATTCGCTAATATTTCTATCATACCTCCTTGTCTCTCCGCAACACAGCCACAGCCGTCGTCTGCATTCCCAAGTGGACATCTCGTGTCTCTTATGGAGATGATTTATACCTCAGAGAAAAGATCGCTTTTAACAAGTAACAAATAGTGAATGCAGATGTTTCCATTTAATGGGCTGTTTTGGAAAAACACTCAGGGGGAGTGTGTCTGGGGGAGGGATGTCAAAGCAACTGAACTTACCGATGCTCAGAAATTATCATTTTGCCGACAGTTTCAAGTTTTGCTCATATTTCATCTCTGACTGCAACTAAAGACCAGAACAATCGTTTGAGTTTCACATTATCCTTTCTCTGTGGTCCCTTAAGGACATGGTGAGAATTTGTGAAAATGGGCACAGCCAGGTGTCCGGGAGCAGGAAATAGAGAACAGGGATGAATTTAAAGGGTTTGAAGCATCTACTCAGGAGACGACTCTTTTTTTTTTTTTTTTTTTTTAAGTTAAGTCGACTTTTTATATGCAAATTTGTATCAGGAAATCCCATTTATATCCTAATGAGGGTGTGAGGCTCCTAGGAGTTCTCATCAGCCATTGGGCATTTGGCCTCCCGTAACTGAGAGTGAGCTCTGAGGTTTTGTTTTTTTTTTTTTTTCCCCTAATTCAAGTCAGATTGACAGAGTGTCTCCAGAAAACCCCTGACCTGCCTAGAGCTAGGTGATAAATAATTAAGGTGTTGGGAGAGATACGGTGGCTCTCACCTGCTTGATCCCTTCAGATGCCAGGGGCTTTCAGACTGTTAAGGCTCTGAGAGAATGTTCTTTTCTGATGACTTAGACCTAGGAGAGAATCAGTAGGAAGTAAAGCAATTATACTCATTGTGTAACTTAATGACACAATGTAATGTGTCTGCTAAGTGGATGTGAATATATGTGGGTTATTAAAGCAAGGTTATGGATCTGAAGAAAGCAATAACCAAACTCTAAAACATTTATGACAATATTTAAGAAGCTAATATTAAGCAGACTTTTAAGAAGTTTCAAGCAACTTCATGTAATAAATGGAATTAACCAAAAAGAAACAGCAGCTCCAAAGAGTATCAGTCCAATCAATCTTTTTCTCATTTTGTAATAATTTATTTGTATTATTCTCTGAGACACTGTGAACATATGTGTTTATTTCTGCTTTGATGTATTGAAACTCATTACCAAAGGGCTTTTTCTAAATATCCTCTGAAATATTTATATAAATTACAGACATAACAATATTGTTTATAAATTGACTTTATTTTATTCTTTTATTCCCCCCCCCCACCCAAGCCTTAGTAAGCTCGGATCACAGCATCTAATTGTTATGCTTCTGTTGGTGGGGATAGAGAGATCTCAGGGTTTAGAACTCTCCATCTGTGCTGGAAAGTTGACATTTGTTGCATAATACTGCTTTTGTCAAAAAACGAAAAACGGCAAAGTATATATGTGCAGGATAATGCGACCTTTTTATATACTGATAGCATTTACTGCTGCTGACTGTATTGTGGACTGTTGATACCATACACCTGCCCTATGCCATACTGAGATTTTTGCTTTCTAATTTAATCCAGAAGTAGAGGAAATACTATGCCATTACTTTATTTTTTTAACTGTGGAAAAATATACATAACTTAACATTGATCATTTTAACCATGTTTAAGTATAGAGATAACTGACTTTACATACACTCTCGCTCCTGCACAGCCATCACCACCATCCTCCTTCTGAATTTTTCCCATCCTGCAAAGGTGAAACTCTGTAACCGTTAAACAATAATGCCCCATTCTTCTCTCTTCCCTGCTTCTGACAAATCATTCTTCTTTACGTATGGATGAATTTGAATACCCGAGATACCTCTTGAGGTGGAATCCTAAATGGTATTTGTCCTTATGTGACTGGTTTATTTCAATTAGCACAGGGTCTTCAAGATTCATCCCAATTACAGCACGTATCAAAATTTCGTTCCTTTTTAAGGCCGAATACGATTCCATGATAGGTGTGTACCACATGTTGTTTATCCATTCATCCGCTGATGGGCATTTAGATTATTTATATCTTTTGGCGAATGCAATAATACTACTATGAACATGGGTATACAAATGTCTGTTCAAGTTCCTGCTTTCAGTTCTTTTGGTTATATGCTCAGAATATATGGTAATCCAGTGTTTAATTTTTTTGAGGACCTACCATACTATTTTCTATAACTGCTACTCCTTTTTTATATTCCTGCTAACAATGTACAAGAGTTTCAGGTTCTCCACATCCTCGCCAACACTGGTTCTTTTTTGTTTGTTTGTTTGTTTTTTGTTTTTTTTTTAACACTGGTTCTTTAAGCACCAACTATCCTAATGTGGTGAAGTGTTCCTCATTGTGGTTTTAATTTGCATTTCCCTAATGATTAGTGATGTGGAGCAGGTTTTCTTGTGCTTATTGGCTATTTGCCTATCTTCTTTAGGGAAATGTCTATTTAAATTATTTGCTCAATTTTTAATCAGGTTGTTTTATTCTTGTTGAGTAAATTGTGTTCTTAGATGAATGAATCCTCCACCCCCCACCCCCCATTTTAGTGTTTTTAAATTCATGGCTTTGGACTTTATGCAAATGTTTTAAAAGCAAATGAAGTCTCCTTGCTTAAATTTTCATGGATTGTGTCTTTGCATCTTTCATCATGAATACACATACTTAACAAAAAACCTTGGCCCATGACATATTTTAAGCTGAACTGAAGATTAATTCATAAAACAATGAAAAAATGGTCAAAAAGGCCAAACTGGTTACCTCTTATAATTCAGTTTCTCTAAAGAAGGTAAAAGAACACTAATAGTTATTGTGTCTAATAAAAAATTAGGAACTGACATAAGTGAATTTAACCTTAGAAATAATAGAGCTGACTTTGGTTGAAAGTGGTCTAGTCAGCTGCAAGTAGCAGCAACCAGACCCCGGAGAACCCAATATGTCTTCGTCATCTCCAATTAGTTACCATTTGAAAAGTGGTACGTCTAAAACAAAGTTTTTCATTCCCCTCCAAAACCTGGCATTCATTTTAGTTCTCTATTCCAGGCAACAGTACCACTACCCACTTATGTACCCAAGTCCGAAGCTTAACAGACATCTTAGATCCTAAGCAATCTCTCTAATCACCACCCCGACCCAATTTCCGCATGGATTCTTACAAGTAGCTCATAAGTTTATCAACTTGTTTCATACCTTTGATATTTCCATGTGCTAGGTCATGGTGGTTGATGTACTGGAACAATTTCATAACTGTCCTCTGATTTCATTTTTGTCTCTCAGTCCATTTTCTAACATCAGAAATCTTTCTAAAATACAAACCTGCTAACATGCCCCTCTTATCTAATATATTTTTACAAGCTTCTCTGTGCCCTTAGGATGAAGTCAAAAGCTCTGAATTAGCTTGAAAGGACTATTATGACTGTGTCATGCGTTTTTATCTCTGCACACTCTGCCTTTCTCTTCCTTAACCTTCTGCCTCTCTTCAGTTCCTTGAATGCATATACTCAATTCTGGGACTTTGTACTCATTGTCATCTATGCCTGAAATACCCTAAAGGATATTTTACCTTTTTTACCTTTGCAAAGCTGA
Source organism: Canis aureus (assembly GCF_053574225.1). NCBI lineage: Eukaryota > Metazoa > Chordata > Mammalia > Carnivora > Canidae > Canis > Canis aureus. The sequence goes on from NC_135613.1 coordinate 4,344,414, forward strand.
CTCCGATTTCTGTATCAGTTGTTAATGTACAAGAAATTCTGTAGCTATCTTCACTTGACCCACAAATCTGAGTAAACCGGTCCAACTCACTGCTTTCACTCAACATATGAGTCCTCTACAAAAATTTATCACATCGTGTTATAATGACCTTTTAATTCATCTGTACTTCCGGTAGACTAAAACTCCATGAGGGAAAATAACACATCTATTTTGTAAAGAATTTCATTCACTCCCTCTGCATTAATATTTGGTGTTATAGATTGAGTTATGTCCCTGCAAAATCCATGGGTTGAAATCCTAGCCTTCATCATCTCAGAATGTGACACTATGTGGAGATAGGGACCCTTATCCCTACCCTCTTTTGTAAGTCTTGTTAATTGTAAATTAAATACAGCTGTGTTTAAATAATAAATAAATAAAATACACAAATTTATTTCTCATAGCTCTAGAGGCTGGAAGACCAAAGTTAAGATTTTGGTTGGTTGGTTTCTCCTGAAACCTTGGTTTGCAAATGCCCCCCTCTTACTGTGTGCTCCCTTGATTTTTCCTCTGTGCATACATATCTAGTATCTCCTCTTCTTATAAGGACACCAGTCAGATTAGATTAGGGCCTATTCATATAATCTATTTATTCTTAATTACTATTTTAAACACAGCTGTATTTAATTTGCAATTAACAAGACTTACAAAAGAGGGTAGGGGCCAGGGTGATCCTGGTGGAGCTGCTCCCGGATCCTTCAGACATGGGCCAGGCCTCCAGGATGGCCTATCTGACAGGCTGAAACCCAGACCTCAGTCTGCTGGGTCATCTCGGCCACCCGGGCCTCAAGGTCTGACGTCCAGCTCGACCTCTGAGGTGGGGTCCATGATGGAGAGTCCACCGGGGGTGCCAGTGCCCCACAGGGCCGGCCAGGTGAGGTCAGGAAGGCATTGTACCGTTCTTCTCCTTCCGTCCCAGGGGGACAGACAGACACAGTCTGGGTGCTAGGCCCTGGGGGCTGCAGGCACTCAGACCCCACCTAAAGAGGCCAAACCCAGGGATCCGAGGCAGCTGCAGGTGCTCAGGGAAGGGGAGCTGAGGCCCAACTGCCCCCAGCAACCCAATGCAGCACCAGGGTGGAAGGCACATTTGCAAATCGCTCAGGAGAAATTTGGATTATTTAAGCCACTCCATCTGTGGTATTTTGTGCTGGCAGCTCTGGTAGACAAATACACTTGATAAATGTAGACAGCCAACAAAAATGTGTTGAGTGAATGAAACACAGAAAGGTATAGGCAAGGAAGATTTTCATGGACTTTTAATTAAACTTTGCTTTGATTATTTGATTAACACAAGTTCTGCTCCTTCTGTGAATCATTTGTTCTGCTTTTTATTTATTTATCTTTTTCATCTATAACAACCTTGCAAGTTAGCCGTAATTACCTTTTCAGGTGAGGAAACTGAAGCTCAGCAAATATCACTGAATCTTCTGAGGGTCCTCAATTAGTGGTGAAGATGAATCTCAAAACTGTGTGACTTGTTCTAAGTTCAGAACATTACTGTGATAACCTCACCCCTCTATCATCTCCTCCGGTCACATTTACTTCATTTTGGTTATGTTAGAAGTAAAGCAACAAACATCACTTTCTTTGGATACTGATTTCTATGCTCATGGAGCACTTGAATTTAAATATAGTTTTATGGTGCATGATACTTTAGATAAACTACATAAATTACCTTGAGAGAGATTTGCTCAATTTTGGTGTACGGTTGGGACAGCTCCGTGCTAAATGGCTGAATGTCTGCCTTCAGCCCAGGGCATGACCCCAGGGTCCTGGGACCCCGTCCTATGTTAGGCTCCCTGCGTGGAGCCTGCTTCTCCCTCTGCCTGTGTCTCTGCCTCTCTCTCTCTCTGTGTGTCTCTCATGAATAAATAAATAAGATTTAAAAAAAAATTGGTCTACAATTGGCTTGAGTCTATAAATTGTTAATTATTTGATGACTTTAGAAAGTTCACGTTATAATGCTAGTATAAAAAGCATTATTTGATTGTGAAAAGTCATATAATTAATACATGAGAGTTTATTTTTAAATAAATTATTACAGCACACATTTAAGCCTGAGTCCAGCAGTATGATATGGTTGAAAGCCTATTCAGTTTAGCGTCAGAGGTGATTGGTTTCGTACCTCGCCTCTAAAACCTACCGTGAGATGTTCTTGATCCTCAGGTCCTCTCCCAGGATGCCATTTTTTCTTTAATGTGAACCCCAAAGAATGGATGTGAGGCTAGAAAGAGCAAACTCCTATAAAACGGACACAGTTTCAATCAATGTTATTACTGTTACCTTTGACAAGAAGGAAGAAAGAATTACTTTAAGATCTTGTAATGGGACATTTCCTCAAATCTAGAGTAATTAAACCACATCTAAAATTATTAGAAAAAGAACTAGAAATAAGGAGTCTGCGTAGTTTACCTAGAGCAATGTCTTACAAGCATAAAACTCTTGAGAACGTATGAAATACTTGGTCCGTAACGCTGTTTCCCTCTCTTTGCAGTGCTTCCAAACGCTTACTATCCGTGATGCATTGGAAAATCTCCTTTCCATCCCCGGGTGTATACAGGAAGAGCAGAGCCTGAAGAAATAAAAGGTGGCTGGTGCTTTGGTCGGGTCTCAGGAACTGTGTTTCCAAACTACAAGGAAAAGGAGCTTGACCTCCGCCAGACCTGTAAGTCATCTCTAAGCTTGCTTCAGCATATTGTCTTATTTCGCCCATGATCATCTCCTTCATTACTTAATAGAAGGTCAGTTCTTTCACCATCTTAAAGAAATCTTTAAAATCCTGTCTAGTCACTGTTAAACTATTAGGGCTGACAAGCGGAAGGGAATGGCTTACTGCTCCCAGTAACTTTCTCTTAGTAACGGCTTTGGAATAAGGGCCCTGCGCAATCCGGCGTGCCCTGGTTGTGTTTAGGGTGCTGTTCCACGTATCATGAGTTGATGAGCTCTGGCAGGTTCACGGTGGAACAAACTGTCTTCCTCCGTCTTTGTTAGTAGGTTGGTAAGCTTCAGCCACTTCTTCATTATTTCTAACATGTTTTTAAACAATGAGCCTAAATATTACTTCTCTCTTCTTTGAGGGCCTCTAAATCACTTGAAAATAAGGAATTTTAGGACCCCCCCCCCAAAAAAAAGATACTTATCTATGCTGTCTCTGTTAATTCTGGTTTTGTTTTGTTTTTTTCTGTTTGACTACAAATGCTTTTCTATATTTCCATCATAATGGTAATGTCTACTTGGCTATGTGACCGACTAAAATAAACATATCGACTGGGATGTCAGCAAAGCGGCAGGATAGGAGGCCCCTGGCTATAGCTCCCAGTCACAGAAAGAGCATAAATAAGCATTTATCCACAGATAATGATTTTGTGAAAATCCCAGGACCCAGGGTGAGGTAAAGGACTCCCTTGGACCACGAAATACAAGAAAAGCCACATTAGAAGGTTACAGGGAGTAGTTTCGCTTGGGCTGCATCAACCTTCCCCCAGGCTGACACGATGCCACACTGCGAGGGACTCCCTGCGCTGACAGTCTCTGCAGTGGAGAGCAGAGAGCTTCAAGTGGATGCCCAGCTCCCACAGCATTCTAAGCTACTTCCTAAGAGGTCTGTCCAGTTCTTTCTCATGGGGGGAGTGGCAGGGTTAGATTACTCGGGGTGAGCTGGGAACAAACAAGGGGTCAAGGCTCACAGGGACCAGTGGTGACAGTGCATCCCTGCTGGCAATATGAACCGACCAGTGAGTGCAACCAGCCATTTGGCCCACTCATGGAGCAGAGCCTAGAGCCCCGATTTTGCTGAAAAGCATGGTTGGCAGTTCTCCCAGGCTTGGGTTTCCAGCCCAGCAGCAGAGCACAGCTGTTGGCCCCACCTGAACAGGGAGCCAAACTGGAGACCCTGACCATCTGCAGAACATGTAGCCTGTGGCTCTGCTGGTTCAGACAGCAACCCTGCCCCACCACAGAGCTCAGCCTAAGGCTTCACTTTGGCAAAGAGTTAAGCCAGTGATCCTACCAAACTGAGGAGCACGTCCTGAAGCATTGAGGGACCAGAGAATCCAGACAGCAATCCCATCAGATTGATTGTGGAGCCCAGGGCCCAGCACCCACCGCCCCCCAGAAAGATACAGCTTCCAACCTTAATCAACCAGGGAGTCTATATCAGCAACCCTGCCCAGCTGGCCTGCCCGAACTGACAGGCTGATAGCAGCCCCAGCCAATAAGGGAGAACAGCCAGCAGCACTGCTGGGAGGAAAACCCAGCCAGTGATCCTGCACGACTAAGGGGCACAGCCTGTGGCCTGATCAATTGCAGAGACCACCCTGCAGCCCTGCCTGAAGGCAGAGTCCAGCCCACAATAGCAATCTTTTGAAAAGCATTGTCTGGGGCCCCACTTGACCAGGGGTAACTGTGGAATCCAACCTGTGGAGCCTCTCAACTACAGAGTCCAACCAGTTGCATTACCCTACCAGAGGAACTAATAAATCAATTCAATAAAGTTACAGGATAGGAAATCAAAGTACAGAAATTAGTTGTATTTGTGAAAAAGAAATTAAGAAAACAATCCTATATACAAGGGCATCGAAAATAATAAAATACCTAGGAACATATTCAACCAAGGAAAGATATATGTAATGAATATATAAAACATAGATGAAACAAATTTAAAAGATACAAATATATTTAAAGATAATCTGTGTTCGTGGATTACAAGAATTTATATTTTGAAAATGCCCATACTACCCAAAGTGATCTACAGATTTAATGCTGCCCCATTAAAATACCAATGACAATTTTTATAGAACTAGGGAAAAAAAATTTAAAAATTTGGGAGCACCTGGATGGCTCAGTCAGCTAAATGTCAGACTCAGATTTCAGCTCAGGTCATGATCCCAGTCATGAAATTGAGCCGCATGTTGGGCTCCATGCTCAGGGGGATGTCTGCTTGGGATTCTCTCTTTGCCGCTCCCTCTGTCCCCTTCCCTGTGCTCATTTGCTTGTGCTCTCTCTCAAATAAACAAATCATTTTTAAAAAAGTTTGTATGGGACCATAAAAAGCCTAAATAGCTAAAGCAATCTTTATAAAGAGGACAAACCTGGAGGCATCACACTTCCTGGTACTGGCATAAAATAGACTCATAGATCAGTGGAGCAGAATAGAGATCCCAGAAATAAATCCCCTTATATATGATCAGCTGATCTTCAACAGGTGTTGAGAATACATGATGGGGATAGTCTCTTCAATAAATGGTGTTGGGAAAACTGTATAACCACAAGGAAAAGAATGAAGATGGACCTTATCTTACACAACTCACAAAAACTACCTCAAAATAAATTAAATCCTTAAATGTATGATGTGAAACCATACAACTCCTTGCAGAAACATTGGGAGAAAGCTTGACCTTTGTCTTGGAAATGATTTTTTTTGGAGATGACACCAAAATCACAGGCAACAAAAGCAAAAATAAGCAAATGAGGCGATATCAAAGTAAAAAGCTTCAATACAATGAAGGAAACCATTAACGACCTACAACATGATCTAGGAACTGGAAACAGAATCTTAAAGACGTATGTGCACTCCCATGTTTATTGCAGTGCTGTTCACAACGGTGAAGATACAGAAACAGCCTAACTGTCCACTGATGGACAAATGGATAAAGAAGATATATATATATATATATATAATGGAAAATTATTCAGTGATGCGAAAAAGGAAATTCTGCTGCTTGTAATAACATGGATGGATCTTGAAGGCATTATGCTAAGTGTAATAAGATAGAGAAAGACAAATACTGTGTGATCGCAGCTGTATTTGGGATCTAAAAAAAGTTGAAATAGTTAGAATGGTGGTTGCCAGGGGCTACCGGGTGGGGAGAAATGAAAAGACATTGGTCAAAGGGTACAGACTTTCATTTATAAGATGAATAAGTTCTGGGAATCTAATGTACAGTATTGTGGGTTTAGCTAATCTTACTGTATTGTGTATTTGAAATATGCTAAGAAAGAAGATCTCTCTCTCTTTTTTTTTTACTTTAAAATTCATTCAATTTTAGTCTGTCCTGATCACACATAAAATTCCTTTCCAAAGATTTTCCCTTCACAAACCTTCTACAACTTTCCTTTATATTTAGATTTTGCCCCAAGCCATTTTTTTTCCTAATGGTCTTATTTAGGACAAAATTACTTTTTTTTTTTTTTTTTTTTACACCTTGAAGAAAAATATATTTCCATACCTTACATCTTTCTTACCTATAGCATTACTTATTTTCATCAGTCTTAGTTACATTTGGTAGAATTTGGTAGAATTGTGCTTTTAGAGACCTTAATCTCCAGTGAAAACTAAGTAGTAACCAATTGTGAACTGTTATGCCAAAACTCTTTATATCACAAATTTCTGAATTTATTAAGCACAAAGCATCTTTACCAACAGACTCAAATATTCTTAGTTTCTCTGTAATAAGAAGTCAAGGGCAGCCCAGGTGGCTCAGTGGTTTAGCGCCCGGGATCGAGTCCCACGTAGGGCTCCCTGCATGGAGCCTGCTTCTCCCTCTGCCTGTGTCTCTGCCTCTCTTTCTATCTCTCTGTGTCTCTCATGAATAAATAAATATATATATATATTTTTTAAAAGTCAAAAGCACAAACCTACATCCAGTAATCAATACTCTAGCACTTTATTCTGTTGGAAAAGATCTAGATGTCTAATGAATTTCATCCCATTTATCATTCAAGCAAAACTTTATATAAAATTTTAGGTTACCAAGGACTTTGAAAGCTATCTTAGCAATTACCTGTGAAAACTTTGAGACAGTTAACCATCATTTTAAGTTATCTTTTTGCTAACAAGCTGCAAGAGATAACATGAGCTTATTCGACCTTTAGCAAACCTTGGTGGAATAGAAGTCACACATTTAATGCTGATAACTTTAAAGGCATGTCTATCTTAGTTAAACCAACAAACTTAGTTTAAATAACAAGTTATGTTCCACCTGGGTCCACTTAAAAGTTGATCAATATGTTTTCCATTACCAGTTTTTGTTTTGTCCAAGGAGTCTTCTCCACTCCTTGATGTGAAGGTAGGAGGATGAGCCAATGGTACTGGAAGGCACCAAGGGTGGTACAGAAGTCAGTCATGCAGGCCGCACCCAAAGTGGTGCAGAAACGGAGGAGGGGGTGGGGGAAGCAGAAGAGGTCAAGTGCTGCCCAAAGATAAAGGGTTCCTGGTTCCAGGGCTCATCTCCAACGAGGAGTACACACCATGTTTTTCCACCAACATAGGGGGATAGGCAGTCCATGTTGCTTGTGCCAGAGAAGACTGGCAGTTTCCCTGAAACAAAGGAGTTTCAACATCGGTTTGCAAATTTCCTTAAAGTCCCTGTCCTGAGGTAGACTAACTACAGTTGGCTCCAATTATAGCCATTAACCTGGGAGATGCGTGAGGGAGAAGCGCCCACATCTATTAGGAAAAGGAATAGTGAGAGAGAAAAGTTAAGAGTCAGAGTCCCCTTCTCTGGGATGGCCCATGTTACCTCCAGCAACCTGAGTTTACTTGGAGGAGCCCTATTTAAATTATCATCTGATGTGTCAGGAGTCTGCAGAAGGCCTTTAGGTCAGAGTCCATGTGTAGAGTAATGAAGGTGTCCTAGGTCCATTTGCCCTATTTCCTGCAGAGATCTAACTGATAAGTCCCACTGAGGCCATGCAGGATTACAGGAGATCAGTCCTTTCCTAAATTTTGCAATCTGAATTGTTTCCAATTGGTTAAAAGGCATCCCAGGAGAGAGTCCTTGGGGACTGAAGAAGCCTCATGCCTTATTTTGCCCTGCCTTGTAGAACCTGCCATTTTTAACCCATGGAGAATACTTAGAAAAGTTTTACAAGGGGAAATTACCCAATTTTGTAGCTTAAGTAGTTGGTAGAGGACATTGGCAGAAAACAGAAAAGATAGAATTCCATCATGGTTCTTTTTTTTTTTAATATTTTTAAAATTTATTTGTGATAGACACAGAGAGAGACGCAGGTTCCCTGGAGGGAGCCCGATGCAGGACTCGATCCCCCAGACTGGGGATCACACCCTGAGCTAAAGGCAGATGCTCCACCACTGAGCTACCCAGGCATCCCAAGTCCATCATGGTCTAGGTGACATTCCAACACATATAGTCCTTACAGCCAACTTCCCTAGGAAACAGTCCCCAGTTGGGTTTAATTCAATCAGGTACTGGTTTTGGCTGACTCCCAGTGGAGGTCCCTCAGCCAGAAGTGGCTGGACCAGGAATGTGGAGGGGATCACATTAGACCAATGAGGAGGAAACCTCACACAGGGGTCTTAAGATTGGCAGCCGTCCTGCTGACTTAGGTTGCTGTCCTGTGCCCAAGACAGATAACTTTGTATAAGGACAGGAATCAAGAGAGGGCATCAAGTTTCTGGGTCTTTTTACCATCCCGGCCAGGATACTAACTTCCAGCCAAAAGGCAGACTTTCTCCTGCCCATACAGTAGCGACTGAGCAATCGGCAAGAAAGTGATCCAATAAGACCATATTCCTTGAAGGGTCCCCAGAATGAGAGTAAAAGGAAGAAGAGAGAAAGTACTCACCAACTTTGCACAGAAGCTCAGAGTCTAGATGTAAAGACTCAAAGCCCCATGTTGAGCACCAAATGAAGTTTTGGAATATAGGTGAGGTCCGGAGCCGATGACCACGAAAGAATTCTTGAGACGTCTTTGGTGCATGTTGGTGGTTTTATGAAAGCACAGGGACAGGGCCCGTGGGCAGGAAGAGCTGCATTAACTCTGTGAGGTGATAGATGTGTTGTTAGCTAATATGATTACGGTAATCCTTTGTGTATATATAATGCATATGTATGTACATAACATGTTGTAGAACTTAGGTATATGAAATCATATTTGTTAATACCTCAATCAAATACAAATATACATAGTGATGTGGGTAGTACTTATTAAGGATAGTGAGATGTGACACAGAAGGCAGAGTACAGTTTATTGTCATTATTGTCATTATATTTACATAATTGTTATTTGTTTTTTATAAAATATATAATTATGTCTGGAACTTGAAAAATGCAGAAAAATAACCACAAGAAATTGACTCACAGTCTGTTCCAGAGAACCATTGTTAATAATATTATATAATTTATGTATAATTTCCTTTTATGCATATGCTCGTTTATGATCATATCACACCTATATATAAATACAATTCTATATATTTTATACATTAAAGTATACAAGTTCCCATATTATGAGAATTCTGTGAGCATTACTCATGATTACATAATTTTCCATCTCATAGATGTAGTTCCATTCATCTTTCTTTTATTTCCATTTGGTGTATGTTTAAATTGTTTAGTATTTTTAAATTAAAAAAAAGATGAACAAATGTTGAGGCATTTTATTGACCTTCTAGTCCTCCAAGAAGAATAGCTTCAAAATCACTGATTTCAATTATGGTGATGGATTATTTGGATGCAGGGGATATGCCTCACCTTTAAAGCTCCAAGCTACTGAAAAATGTCTGCCATGTGGTATCAAATTAAATATTTGTGAGAAAATGAAATAATGAATGACTAACATCTATAAATATATACTATAAAAATGCTTTCTTTTTGATTGCCATGTCTAGACAAGGATCTGGGTAAATATAACAAGCTATAAAAAGTCAGTAGCAGGTATTTATTTAGAATACCAATATGCAGTGACCTCTGAAGTAGTATTAGTTGCTCTCAGTAGCACACGCTTATTGGGCAGAGGCCAAGTCTCTGGGAGCAGAACTTCCAGGTATTGGCAATCGAAAGTTAGCCAGCATTCTGAGGCCTATGCTCCACGAGATAAGGTACAACTGGGCTTGACTTAAGCTGAAAATGATATTCCAGATGTGTGTGGAGGCATGGTATTATATTAGTTATCTTCAAACAGTAGCACTCCATGAGCCTCTACTGTACCAGTATGCGAGAATGAAGCAGCAGCTTACCTTATCCATGATCTCCATGCCACTTTTTTCCTTTATTCTCATTCAAATAAACATACCACTTTTGGAGTCTGGGGACTAGTTCAAACTTAAATGTTGGCATAGGTAAATTAGCTATGTCTTATTTCCTTCCTCCATATCCCAGGGTTATTGGGAAGATTATATGATATGGTATCTATGAGGCATCTGGCACAATTCAAAGGAGCAGGGAGGTACATAATGAATTTTAGTTTCTGACCCTCCCCTCATCTTCGAGTTGATGACATTTAGCTTAAATAATTTAAAGAGATTGAATTTTATTTAAAACAAAGAAAATAACAACAACAAACTGCTTGAATCTCTGAGAGTCGACATTATAGGGCCATTAAAATTTGTGAGCTGGGAAATTCCATGATACAATATGATACTGTAGGAGAAATATTTTGTCAGCATTATAAAAGGTAGATTGGAAGTGGACAAGGGGATTGAACATGAAGATATAGCAGTTGTAGAAATATTTGTAAGAATACTTTATCAAAAGAATACAAGTTTCTTAATTTCCAGTATTAAGAGGAAAGACACCATAAAGTTGTACATGTTTATTACTTAGACTGTTTTCATTAGTATTTATTCCAAGAAAGAAAGTACTTTGTCCTTAGATCAAATAAAGGAAAAGGAAATAAAACATTTTATTTTGGGGTAAATGCACTAACTACATTCAGAATAAGATGGAACATAGGTAAAAGCCAAGTATATAAGATTAGTCACTTCTAACATGTTAAGCCTTACAACCTAAAAATATTGAGAAGACACAAAAGAGTCAATGCATTGTACCTTCTTTAAGAGTCTAACTTAATACCCTTTTCCTTTGATGTAAGAATAATCAGATCCAAAAACCATTCTCAAAAGGATGTTACATGAAACTAAATAATTTTACCTTCATTTAATCACACTTACTATGGCTTTGCCATTTATATGGAATACACTCTACTATCTTTACAAATACCTTATTAATACTACGATAGTCTATAGTTCCCTCCGCTGTAGTGGAGTGGGTTGGGTTGGTGAAGAGAAAGGTACTACTGTTTCTTATTGGAGTACCGTTACATAAAGAGATAATTATATTTTCTCCTGACATTTATTACTGACATTAACAGTTGGTACTCATTTTTTTTGTAAAGAAACTTGAGTGCCACCACTTCCCTAAGGTTATTATATGCACAATGAATAGTAAAACATAATACAGCTGAACTGGAATACATATGCTATCTATACCTACCAAGTGACTGGCTCCCACATACTGGCTTCTTTGTCTGAGATTAAAATTCCTGTAAAATCATAAATCAATTTAGTTCATGGAGTTCTTGATTGCTCACAATGGAAGATGTTCAATTCATGATCCTCAAGGGTTTGCAAGTGCCCTTAATTGAAATGCTTTAAGTTGTACATAGAACAGGAACAGAGAATTCAGGTGCAATTGAAATGTTTCTGTATAAGTTCAGCTGAAATGGGAACACATAGCATAATTGCATTATGATAGCAAAACATTATTTCATATCAATAACTAGATTTTGTTTAGGGAATAAAATTAATTGCTCTGCACTTCATTTGGTCTGGAAACATGAGCAAGTAACTTCGTTTTGATTGCTCCTTGGAAGGTGATTAAAAGTAGATAATCATTTGGTCACAAAGGCCAGTGTACAAGCACAACTGAATAAGCCATGAGTGGCAAATGTGAACTCCATTCTGATTGGGGGTTTCAACTATGAAATCCATTAGATTTGCTGCTCTTGTTTGAGCAGCTGTTGATCTGCAAATATATTCAGTGTAAATGTTTATATTAAACATTTAGACACAGTGTACAGTTTGCATTGTTTTAATCCAATAAAAAGGTATCCACAGGCACCCAGTTTTGTATCTATTTGCTCTATAATGGATCCAAACACATTGTCGGGAAGTTTTGTGTCCCCTCCCCCTGAAATGAGCATTGCATGCCCATATGCAAAAAACAATGACTCAAGTATCTTGGAGAATTGTTGGCAAGTTATCTTTCTGAAATTAAATTAAACCTTAGAATATATCCCTAGACATTAAATTCAGAGCTAGTCACTGTTCTCAGTGGTGCCTCCAAGTGTGGGGAAAGTGAAAATTATCTGGAATTTACTCCTAAAAGGCATACTTAATGGTAATTCCCTAAATAATATGTCATTGGGTGGTAAACTGATGTTCATGGTTTGAGTGTAATTTAGCTATTTTTGTCAGTAGAATGTAATATGTTAGCTCCATATTGGTGACTCCTTTAATATCTAAGATGTATATGGCAGTGGATCAGAAAAGAAATACACAGCCTGGGACTCCTGTTAATCACTTATTTTGTTTTGTTTTGTTTTGTTTTGTTCTGTTTTGTTTATTTGTTTGAGAGGTAGGGAGAGAGGTTTAGGGATAGGAAGAAGCAGGCTCTCCATTGAACAGGGAGCCAGACTTGGGGCTCAATCCTAGGACCTTGGGATCATGACCTGAATTGAAGACAGATGCTTAACCAACTGAGCCACCCAGATGCCTCAATCACCTTTTTAGTTTAAAAGTCTTGCTATAAAAAAAAAAAAAGTCTTACTATCACCTTAAGTATCCATAATACTTTTTCAGTATAATAATCTTAAAATTTGTTCAACATTGGGCAACCCGGGTGACTCAGCGGTTTAGCGCTGCCTTCAGCCCAGGGTGTGATAGTAGAGACCCAGGATCGAGTCCCACGCTGGGCTCCCTGCATGGAGCCTGCTTCTCCCTCTGCCTGTGTCTCTGCCTCTCTGTCGGTGTCTCTCATGAATAAGTAAAATCTTAAAAAAAAAAAAAAAAAAAAAAAGAAATTGTTCAACATTTATTAAGACTTTATTTCACTATAGCATGCTTGGGAGTTAGATGGAGGCTGTAAGTGTTTTTTTTGTTTGTTTGTTTTTTTGTTTTTTTTTTTTAACAACCAATGCACTATGTTTGTTCTTGTTTTCTTTGAGGCATTTTTTTTCTTAATTTTTATTTATTTACGATAGTCACAGAGAGAGAGAGAGAGAGAGGCAGAGACATAGGCAGAGGGAGAAGCAGGCTCCATGCACCGGGAGCCCGACGTGAGATTCGATCCCAGGTCTCCAGGATTGCGCCCTGGGCCAAAAGCAGGCGCTAAACCGCTGCACCACCCAGGGATCCCCTAGAAGCTGTAAGTCTTATACTGTTATATCCTCTCTAGGGTTCACTGTAAACACTCATGAAAATTGTGTGATTTGTACCATACAGGCTTATTGTGAAGTTTGAACGGAACATTGTAACTGACATCACCAATTGGTGATGTGATACAGCAAGTGATACTGCATACTTCTTTAGGCAGTTTGAGTATAATCCAGGAGAAAGGGTTGGCCTGCTTGAGTTCCTGTAATTTTCTTCATTCGTCATTACTGGCAGGTAGCACTGTTTGTCTTGATAAATGAATAGACTAGAAGTAAACTATCATTAAAAATAATACTATAAAATAGAAATTAAAAAAATAATAATAAACCTGGAATCAATTGCATAAAGAGCAAAAACATAGGATACTTAGGGTTTTTTGTTTGTTTGTTTGTTTTTGTAACCTTCTAATGCACCATGTGACAGCTGGGACAGCAATAGCCAGGACAGGGGCAAATGATTTTTGAAATGCCACCAGGTCTGTAGAACAACTTGATGCAGTTTTCTGTCTGAAAGTGACTTTGACCCCATTCCCTATTGCTGCTGATAGAGACTTAAGGCACCTAATAGAGGAGGGAAGGGATGGTGAACTGAATGTACCACTTGGGTCTTCTTTGTCTATCTTCAGGTTATTACTTCCCATACCCTTGGTATAAGGCTTTTATTATTTGCTTTATAGTTTCTGTATTTCTTATTGTGTTTATCAGAAGGATCCCATAAGTTAAATGAATGACTTCCTAGACAAAACTAAGTGTTTTTCCAAAGCTATTTGAATGGTATCACTGATATACTAAACCTTTAACTCTGTCTTCAATAACTACACTTTCCTTCTCATTTCTTTTTAGAAGCCTCCATAAATACTTGGTGATAGGTTTAATAGAGGTCAAATGAATAGAAATTAGGATTTTAACCTTATTACTGAATTAATGGTATATCCCCAATACTACCATTGGAGAGACTCTACCCTTACTATATACTTGCAAAGAATAATTAGATGAATGGAGTCAGGAGATAATGATTGTAAAACCTAGCATTTGTATTTCACCTCACTCCTTTGCAGAGCACACATGAGGTGCATTAGATCATTTGGGTATTGTTTTATTTCAGTATATCAAGTGTTGTGCTCTGGATCCCACAACCCATTTGCCTTATGGGGAGAAAACTGTGTAGCTCTTTGCAATTTTTCTGCAGTCTAACTTCCAGAGTTTTCTCAAGAGAGGATCTTAAAAATAAGTTGAATTGATGCAGAACTATGAGAGAGAATATAAGAAGGAAATTAATTTTGTCTAAGGTTTCAAGAGAGGCACCCCTGAGGTAGCACATGTTGAGCTGTTCAGGATGCTACAGTCAACTGTGTAAGAGGTGGGAAGGCTTTTTTAGTTTAGGAAATAGCAGTAGGGGAGAATAGAGGAATAAGGGCCATTGGTGGAACTAAAAGAAACGGAGGGTATGTTGACAAAAGCATGAGAGAGACAGAACCACTGAGTGAGGTGACAAGAATGGGTGATGGCAGGCTGAGAGATAAGAGATGAGAGGAAAGGGGAAGAATGGAAAGTTAGGAGAGAGAAAAAGAAAGAAGGTGAGGGAAAAAATGGGAATTGAGTAAATGTAGAAGAGGATTAGGGACTCAGGGCTAGAACAGTCAGAGCATATTAAGTCACGTTCAGATCTTGGACAACCTCTAAGTGATATATAAACACTTGGAGTGCTAAAGATGAGCATGACTTGCTCAAATTTGGGAAGTATGATTCCTTAAAGGAAAGAAGATGATATTTCCGTTTAGAAGTTTAAGATCAAGGGACGCCTAGGTGGCTCAGTGGTGGAGCGTCTACCTTTGGCTCAGGGTGTGATCCCAAGGTCCAGGATCAAGTCCCACATCAGGCTCCCTGCGCGAAGCCTGCTTCTCTTCATGTCTTTTGCCCATTTCCTGATTGGATTGTTTGTTTCTTTGCTGTTGAGTTTAATAAGTTCTTTATAGATCTTGGATATTAGCCCTTTATCTGATACGTCATTTGCAAATCTCTTCTCCCATTCTGTAGGTTGGCTTTGCGTTTGTTGACTGTTTCTTTTGCTGTGCAGAAGCTCTTTATCTCGATTAAGTACCAACAGTTCATTTTTGCTTTTGTTTCTTTTGCCTTCATGGATGTATCTTGCAAGAAGTTGCTGTGGCCAAGTTCAAAAAGGGTGTTGCCTGTGTTTTCCTCGAGGATTTGGATGGAATCTTGTCTCACATTTAGATCTTTCTCCATGTTGAGTGTTTGTGTCTGGTGTAAGAGTGGTCTAGTTTCATTCTTCTGCACGTGGCTCTCAAATTTTCCCAGCACCATTTATTGAAGAGACTGTCCTTTTCCGGGGGATAATCTTTCCTGCTTTGTAGAATATTAGTTGACCATAGAGTTGAGGGCCCATTTCTGGGTTCTCTATTCTGTTCCACTGATCTATGTGTCTGTTTTTGTGCCAGTACCACACTGTCTTGATGACCACAGCTTTGTAGTACAACCTGAAATCCAGCATTGTGATGCTCCCAGCTCTGGTTTTCTTTTTTCAATATTCCTCTGGCTATTCAGGGTCTTTTCTGATTCCACAGAAATATTAAGATTATTTGTTAAAAAAAAAAAAAGATTATTTGTTCCAACTCTCTGAAGAAAAAGTCCATGGTATTTTGATAGGGATTGCATTGAACATGTAAATTTCCCTGGATAGCATAGACATTTTGACCAAAGAAGACATAGACATGGCCACAAGCACATGAGAAAATGCTCCGCATCACTGGCCATCAGGGAAATACAAATCAAAACCACAATGAGATCCCACCTCACCCCAGTGAGAATGGTGACAATTAACAAGACGGGAAACCACAAATGTTGGAGAGGATGTGGAGAGAGGGGAACCCTCCTGCACTGTTGGTGGGAATGTGAGCTGGTGCAGCCACTCTGGAAAACTGTGTGGAGGTTCCTCAAAGAGTTAAAAATAGACCTGCCCTACGACCCAGCAATTGCACTGTTGGGGATTTACCCCAAAGATACAGATGCAGGGAAATGCCTGGACACCTGCACCCTGATGTTTCTAGCAGCAATGTCCACAATAGCCAAGCTGTGAAAGGAGCCTCGGGGTCCACCAACACCGATAAAGAAGATGTGCTTTCTATATAATGGAGTATTCCTCAGCCATTAGAAACAACAAATACCCACCATTTGCTTTGACGTGGATGGAACTGGAGGTATGATGCTGAGTGAAGTAAGTCAATCGGAGATGGACAGACATTATATGGTCTCATTCGTATGGGGAATCTAAGAAATAGTAAAAGGGATTTTAGGGGAAAGGAGAAAAAATGAGTGAAATATCAGTGAGGGAGACAGAACATGAGAGACTCCTAACTCTGGGAAACAAACAAGGTGTGGTGGAAAGGGAGGTGGGTGGGGGTGGGGTGACTGGGTGATGGGCACTGAGGCGGCACTTGATGGGGGGTGGGGGTGGGGTGACTGGGTGATGGGCACTGAGGCGGCACTTGATGGGATGAACAATGGGTGTTACACTATATGTTGGCAAATCGGGGGATCCCTGGGTGGCACAGCGGTTTGGCGCCTGCCTTTGGCCCAGGGCGCGATCCTGGAGACCCGGGATCCAATCCCACGTCGGGCTCCCGGTGCATGGAGCCTGCTTCTCCCTCTGCCTGTGTCTCTGCCTCTTTCTCTGTGTCTCTCATGAATAAATAAATAAAATCTTAAAAAGAAAGAAGTTTAAGATCTAGGGGCACCTGAGTGGCTCATTCTATTGAATGTGTGACTCTTGGTTTCAGCTCAGGTCATGGTCTTACGGTGATGGGATCAAGCACCCTGTCTGACTCCCTGCTCAGCAAGGAGTCTACTTGAGATTCTCTCCCTCTCCCCATCCCCTCCTCATGCACTCTCCCCCTTACTCTCATAAATGAACGAATGAGTTAATGAAAAATAAATAAATCTTTAAACAGTTTAAATTTTAACGGAGAGAAAAAGTAGAAAAAAGTATAACAAAAATACTGCAGACTGGGATAAGCATCATGATATGATTAAGTAAAGGGGAATATCCTGATTTATAGAAAGAAAACCAATTCATACTTGAAGAGAAGATTGAATATAAATTGATATCTGAGATGAATCTTAAAGAATTAATAACTTTCTGGGATACCTGGGTGGCTCAGCGCTTTAGTGCCTGCCTTCAGCCCAACGTGTGATCCTGGAATCCCAGGATTGAGTCCTGCATTGGGCTCCCTACACAGAGCCTGCTTCTCCCTCTGCCTGTGTCTCTGTCTTTCTCTTTCTATCTGTGTCTCTCACAAATAAATAAATAAAATCTTTAAAAAGAAAAGAATTAATACCTTTCAGAGGAAAATTAAACAAATATGTCGTAGGCAGAGGAAACAGCCTAGGATGGTCATACTAGAAGAAAGAAATAGACAAAGAAAAAGAAGTAAAAAAAGGGAGAAAAAAGAAAGCAAGCAAGAGAAAATAAAGGGATGAAGGAAAACAAAATAACAAGTGTTGGGGAGGATGTGGAACAAAGAGAACACCTGTGCTTTGCTGGTGGGGATAGAAAATGGTTCATAAGCTTTGGGAAACAGTCCCTCAAAAAGATAAACATAAAATTACCACATAATCCAGCAATTCCAGTCCTAGGTGTACGCTCAAAATAACTGAAAACAGATACTCAAATAGGAGCATACACATGTTCATAGCAGTGCTATTCATAATGGTCAACATGTGGGAACAACCCAAATGTCCATCAACAGATGATTGGGTGAACAAATTGTAGTATGTACATGCAGAGGAATATTATTCAGCCATACAAAGAGAGCAAAGTACAGATACATGCTACAGTAGAGATAAACCTCAAAAGTATGCTGAGTAAGAGAAATCAGACACTTAAGGTCCTATAGAATGTGATTCCACCCACATGAAAGATCTAGAATAGGTAAATCCATAGAAAAACAGATTGCTATTTGCTAAGGGCTGGAGTGAGAGGAAAAATGGGGAATAATAGCCAAAGGGTTTCCTTTTCAAGTGATGGAAATATTTTGGAACTAGATTTAGTGTTTGCACAATATCATCAATGTACTAAATGCCACTAAATTGGTCACTTAAAGTGAATAATTGTGTATTTTGTTGATTTCTCCTCAATAAAAATAAAACTGAGAAGTTTAAGCTTCATGCTTAAGGTCATAGGGAGCACTGAAAGGAGAAATAATTTTTAAAAATGGAAGATAAAGAGGAGGAGAGGGAGGAAAGAAGAAAGAAAAGGAAGATGACATATGTGTATTTCTGAAAGATGACTGTGCCAAAAAAAAATTAAAAAATAAAATGAATAAGGTCCTGAAGGGGAGGCAGTATCTTCTGTGTACTGAAGTTTAGATTTCTTGGAGACAGGTCCGGGAAGAAGTCTGAATCTGAAATGTGTATTTGGCTGCACTGTTTAAACCTTGTATACTAAAGAGCTGTTCCTTTAAAAATGATCTTATGAAGAACAGTTCAAGTCCACATTTTCTAACTAGCCATAGGTCTTATATTATTTTTAGGCTGAGAAGTTTTGGAGAAACTATAAGAGCAAAACTCAGAGAAATATCCTCAGGGAGCTCACATTGTATAAAGCATCTCTGCAGAGAGCTGGTTTCATGGAGTTAGGACACAGCAGAGCCAATTATCCAAAGATTTATGAGCAAATTGTTCTGACTGATAAAGACAGAATGTAATCCAATAACAATTTTTTTTTAATTCCCAGACCTTAAATTGTGTGTGTATATGTGTGTGTGGGTGTGTGCACACGCATGCATGTGTCAAACCCTTAAAGATATCAATTCTAAGCCTAACCAAGTAATTATAAAATGCTGAATTCTGTGATTGACTTGACATCCTAGGAAAGAATAAATAAGAAGTCTTTCCTGATATTTGGGGTACAGACCATATTATCTGACAGATCAACTCACACTAAACAATTGACATGACAGAGTGGAACGATTTTGTGATTCCTTTTGGCCAAGTTCTATCCAAATAGTGCCGGGGATATAAATTGGTACAGCCACTATGATAAGTAGTATGGAGTTTCTTCAAGTAGCTAAAAATAGGAATATCATATGATCTAGCAATGCCACTGCTGAATATTGACCCTAAATAAGAAAACACTGAATTCGAAAAGATATATGCATCCCTATGTTTATTGCAGCATTATTTATAACAGCCAAGATATGGAGGCAGCCCAAGTATCCATCTATAGATGGGTAGATAAAGAAAATGTGGTATATATATATATATATATATATATATATATATAGTGTGTATATATATATTTGAATATTATATAATGTGGTATATATATATATATAATTGAATATTATTCAAGCATAAACAAGATTGGGATCTTGCCATTTGTGACAACATGTATGGACCTAGAGGTTGCTATACTAAGTGAAATAAGTCAGAGAAAGACAAATACCATATGATTTCACTTATATCTGGAATCTAAAGCATGCATAGAGACACACACGCAGAAACAGCCTCATAAGTGTTGAGAATAATAAACTGATGGTTGCCAGGAGTAGGTCAGTGGGGGAGTGGATGAAATAAGTGAAGGGGATTAAGATGTACCAACACCCAATTACAAAATAAATAAGTCACGAGGATGAAAAGAACAGCAAAGAGAATACAGTCAAAGGTATGGTATGGCAACAGATGGCGGCTATACTCATGTGGTGAGCATTATAAAATGTACAGAATTGTGAAATCACCATGTTGCACACATGAAATGAATACAACATAGTATGTCAGCTGTAATTCAAATTTTAAAAAGGGAAGAAAAACAAATACTACTTGGAATAAAGAGATTAGGGAAGATAACCTTAGCTAAACAACTCAGTCTTGGGTCTCATTCATGCCTTTGTATCATGAGGGTGTTGAAGATAAGTAGTTCTCTAACCTACTTTGCATAAGGAATCACTGCGGGAGTGATGCCTGGGTGGCTCAGTGGTTGCCTTCTGCTCAGGGCGCGATCCTGGGGTCCTAAGATGGAGTTCTGCATCAGGCTTCCTGCGAGGAGCCTGCGTCTCCCTCCCTCCACGTCTCTGCCTCTCTCTTTGTGTCTCTCATGAATAAATAAATAACATCTTTTTTTAAAAAAGGAATTGCTGAGGGAAGGTGTTAAAATGCAAATTCTAGGGCCCCAGACAAATATACTCTAACACAGTAGTAGCTGATTTTGTTATTTTTAGCATGAGAAATACTGAAAAAGGCAATATTTAAGGTTTGCATTCTATGGTTCAATAATCTTACCTTGCTTCCTATGGCAAGAGTATCTTTACCAGCCGTGATGAATCACATCCATAGAATTTTTTGGACATGAGCAATTACACACATAGTCATGTTGATTTCCTCTTCAAGCAAAATACTTTCACGGTGTCTTTTCTTTAATCACTCTATGAAAAATATAGAAGGAAAGAAGGAAGGAAGTAGTGAATTGAACAAAAACCCTATGACTTGTGGTTTCTGAGTTAAGATTTTTATAACTAAGTTCATTTCAACTCTGATACACAGGTGTCACTGCTTTTCAAAAGTTTTTGTTATACAACTTCACTTTTATGAAGCCTGTATCGGTACCAGTTTGGGCTAACAAAACAGGGAAATCCAAAAAGCAAAATTGGTTTTTAGTGTCTGATTTTGCAGCGAGCAGTTATAGAGACCCTCTGAGGAGGGAGAGCGGTATTGCCACGCTCCTCCCTGAGAACCGCACTCAGCATCAAGCTGCCATAGCTTGAACTCTGTGCCTTATCTCAGTTTATTTTTTGCTTCCATTAGCAAGATCTGTCCACAAGTATCAGGAAGGCCTAAGAGAGGTTATTTTTTGGGTCTGGGAACACTCAAAAATTTTCCCTACAAACTAATGGTAACTGCTTCTTTACTAGATAGCACTTCAGTTTACAAAAGTTTTCATAGGAACGTTCTCCTTTCAGATAGCCGAGGAAACCTATATTAAGCTACCATTTATCTATTACCTATGATAAACCAGACACAAGCAGAGGTGATTCAAGAATAATAGAGTATCAACTCATAATTTGAAGACAGACAAACTTGTAAAGATATAGTTGCATTAAAATGCAGTAAGTGTAATGCAATAGAGAAACAATACCTGAGAGAACTAATTAGTTTGTTACTGGAACTGAGGACTTTTAATACAGTATTTAGGTATATGAAATATTTAGTTAAGGAGAAATCCGGATGATATAGAGTTGGATTTCCATAGGTCAGAAATGTATTTAGAGAGAGACCTATGTTTTGTATTAAATTTTATGGACTAGGGTTCATGCACGTGGTTAAGTGCTTCTGTAAGACCTGCAGGCTGGAAAACAAGATAATCTGGGATTTAACATCGAGAATGTAAGCGACTCTAAGTAATGGGTTCCTGATTCCTCTTGGGGCAGCTAGCTGACTAGGGGACAGGAAGTAAGATGGCTATGCTAAGGGGAAGTAGAACATATTGAAGAGTGTCTGTATATTGAACATTTTGATACCCTCCTATAATTCACCTGTGTAGGATGGTGGCATCTTCATAAAGCCAGGGGGAAAAAAAGGGACTAGTGTTATTTGAGGGTCATGATGTGGCAGGCACTGTTCTGAACACTGTACATTTATTATCTAATCTGATTTTCTAAATTATCATATGAAGCAAGTGCCATAATTGGGCCTGATGCCTATTTTTATTTGAAACAAAATCTTTTGTCCCTTGCCTTGACCATCCCACAATATTACTTTCTGGCAAGCAATGGAGCTATAAGACATAGCCTAGATTCAGATGTTGCATCTGCTTACCATTTTTAAGCTTCTCCCGAATTCCGGAAAATAAACCACAATGGAAAAGAAAGTAAGCTAATTAGTAGTTTTCTCCTGTCAGACAAAGACAGGACCATGAGAGTCTTCCACTCACGCTAAGAATCACAGTGCCCCTCTGAATGCTCCATCTATCAATTCACAGCATGACAACAATCAAATTACAGTCTTTGAGAGAAAGGTAAATCTAGCCGGGAGATTGATGTAATTTAAATGAGCAGAATTTGCTGAGCTAGCCTACAGAAAGTGCCACATTATTAGACAGTTGTAGCTGTAAAGGAGGAGAGGGTATCCTCCAGACATGTGTCCTAGTGAGATGTCTTTAAAGTAGAGGCAAGCTGTTCAGCTCACAGATTCCAAGGCTGGCCATTGTCCAGGAAGCTTAGTCACCCCCACATAGACACGATGGCTAGGAGGTAATGCAGCACACAGAATTATATGCCATTTCCCCGATTTACTCATTTAGAGATCACTTTCATAGCCTGACCCATTGCTACCATAAGAGGAAAAAAAAAATTTCTTCTGCTCTGTTATCATGAATATTAGTACTATAAATAAAACAGAAAATATTTAGGAAGGTAAGGTTGAGAGGGAGGAGTAACTGTGAATGACGGATTGAGTCTGTCTTAATAAGAGTGAACTACAGTTGACACATTCCAGAACAACGTTAGGAATTCAAAAGACTTGAAGGAACACCTAGTTAGGTGACCCCATTTTACAGTTGGAGATCATAGAAGGTATGTAACTTTGTCGAAGTCCATGAGAAAATTGGCGGCAGGGTCTCAATTAAAATCCTTGCTTTCTAAATCTCATCCAGTGATATTTCTGATTCAATATGTTGATGTAGTTTTTCTCTCATTTACATTTATAAAATGTCAATATGATACTCAGTGTATAATCCAGAGGTCATTTAGGTCAAGCAGTCCTTTGATATTGAGCCAAAATAGGATTAGGGTGTTACCTCCCATTCAAAGGAGAATTTAAGTCTCTGTCCCTCTTGACCATTTATGGATTTGATTGAATTTTCCCTTCATATTCCTGCTTCCAATTTCTTTCTTCAACTGATTGAGAGAAATTCTCAATTTTTTTTGTATATAACTCTCCCATTTTTAGCACTGCTTTGACCTTCAGGAAAGCAATTCTGTTTTTACCCCAAATACTTCTGCTATAGAATGTTTCGTATGTAAGGATCTTTTCTTGAAGGTTTGGGAACATCAGAATCAAGTTATATATCACAAGAGTAAAAAATGTAAAATATGAAATAATAAACATTCCTATTTCAAATATTTTGAGACCTCCTAGCCTTGGAAAATTTTTACTGGGTTATCTATGTCTCTTGGCTCCAGACTTGCAAAATACTTTATTTTTTTCCACTCTTCTCAGAGTTCTCTCCTCCTGTTTTGCTCCTGTCTATAGCAGATACTGCTTCAACTATTTTCTCATGCAGGCCGGTTTTTTGTTTTGTGTTTTTGCTTTTTTGCTTTTTGTTTTGTGTTGTTGTCATTTAGGCCTATGCCCAGAGCACTTCATCCTCAAGAGTAAACTGCTCTAACAGGTAGTTTATATAAAAGGAGGAATCCTAATACCATATTTGCTACTATAATACCAAAATGCTTCCCTATGTATGCCATACCAATCAAGCTTTGACTGAAGTAATCCTCCATTTGGACAGGATGTGGATTTTTAAGAAGGGTTTGCTTACATCATGTTGATCTAACTTCTCTATTACTATAAAACCTAATTACATATTTATTTTTCTATTTTTATCCATACCCAAGGAGAAGGAGCCTTGTAAAACAGGGAAGCAGGGGTGTTGGAATACATTGATTCCACCCAATAAAAGCTAACTGAAATGCCCAAAGGAAGTGGAATAAGGGTAAACTTGGTTACATACTGAAATGAAGGAAGGGAGCCATCAGATGCCACACACCTTGAGGTCTCCCTGTTAGATATGCCTCAGATGGTATGGCCATCTGGAAAAGTAATATGAATTAACTATCAATGTTAACTCCCATTTTAAAAAAAATCCTTTTTTGTCTCAGTGATTAAATAAAGAATTTCTTAAGGGATTCTCTCCCACAATTTCCTACACATCCAGAGTTTAATTGATATAGACCAATGTTAGATGCAATCCCTAAAAGAGGAGATGTCTAAAATTAGTGTTTCTTTTTTCCATGCCTATCAGCCAGACACAGAGGCTGCATCAAATCACTTTGGCTGTGAGACAGAACATACATAATAAATGCATAAAATATATATCCATTTATGCACTCCTACACTTTCTTACTCAGTGATTTGTACCTCCTGAGTGCAGGGTGTTCACCCTCAAGGGATTGAAGGGATTGGCACCAGCTAGTTATATTTGAAAGGCCAGGCCTGGAATGTCATGGTCTGGCACTTAAATAATCTTAAGATCATTTTCTACCTTTAGTTTTCTAAACTTCTTTAAAAATCAAGAAATAAAAACATATCCAGAGAGCCAAACTTAAATGGGGCAAGATGAATGTGTTAAGTTGCAAAGCCAAGATTGTATGGAATGAAGAACTATAAGGGAGGACATAGGCATTTAAATGTGTTTCTGGCTTTTGGTGTGATATGAAATAAAGGATTTGGGGGCATAAGCTAAAAGAGAAGAATAAAAGTTGTATATAAATATGTTTTGGATGTATTTATGTGGACACTATGCAAAATTCAGGACTATGTTGAATATTGTGGGAGTTCCACAAAATGTTTAAAATTCCTATTTTCTTTAGATAGTTTTGTTCCAGTTAGGAGCAACATCTGTATCTCTTATTTTAAGAAATTTTCCCATGTAAAACATAATCATCTTAATATTATGGAAACATTATGTTCATTTAACATTTCAAGTATTACACAAAGCAGAAAGCGAAAAGCAACAGCACCAAACACTGTAACTCGGAATTTATTAGTATTCAGATGTGATGCTAGCAGTGCAAGTTAGTCACTAGATAGACCTCTGTCTGTCCATACAGACAGGAAGGTGAATTGGTGGATGGGGGGTTGGTAGATGGCAGATGTATAAAAAGATAAATGATGGATGGGTGATTGGAAGGGCAAAAAGGAAGACAATAAAATAGTCGAATGGATGGATGCGAAGACAACTAAATAGATATTTACTCATATTGGGATTTTAAATAAATGAACTTCATTTGTTCTACTTGAATTTAAGAGAAATAAAAATCTGAAGAAAAGCTAAAAGAATTGCTACACTTAACTTTTTTTTTCCACATTAAGGAATCTAATTTATTTAAAAATCCCTAAGAAATTAAGAAAATACATTATTAAAATCATTAAGAGGTTAGACTCATTATTTTCCCTACATGTTTAAGGCAGCGTGTATTGACTCCCTTTTATGCAAATAAGATAATTAGCACTCAAACTTTTTACCCACATCCCATTTTTTATTGCTAATTATATTAGTGTTACTTTGTTAAGGATTACACAAAGTACATTCCGTTCTGAATCGATTATTTTGCAGTTGTCAAGACAGTTTTATAAACGGATTAAAATGAATGCCAGTTTTTATTAAGGAATATTAAAAAAACTCAAAAAGAGAGAAGATAGTATAGGAAGCACATTATTAGTTTGAAGCAAATCCTATACCTCATACCAAATTTAACATATTGGTACGTGTTAGTTTGCAATTAGAGAGGAATACAAACTCAACCTCTAAATTGGCAGGCACTGTGAAAGATTTTGCCCTGTAGTGAAATTTGGCAAAGTGTTATCAGAGCCAGGCATGGGGTGCTATTGGCATTTAGTGGGTAGATGTAGGGTTGCTGCTAAACAGGATAGCACCCACAACAAAGAATTCTCTCATCCCAAATATCAGTATACCAAGTTTGAAAAACCCCACTCTGTTATAATTCATCATTCAATGTATAAATTTCCATATTATTTTCTGTCTCTGGTTTTCCAGAGTCTGCTTCAACACTTACAGCTCCTCCTGGGGGGTGAAAACTTTGACTTCTTCTGATAATTCCTCAAAGGACTTGATTTCCTAAAAACTATCACCATCTTGTTCCATGTCTTCTGAATGCCGGTCAAGTTTGGTTCAGACATCCAGAATAGACCACTTTCATCTGATTAAAATAGTTTTCTTCCTGATTCATTCTTGGAAAGCTACATTTGAAATTTCTGAACTGTAAGTAGTCCTGGATTAGACTCACACTTTTGGAAGACCTTTGGTCAAGGCTCTAATTTCTGCTGCCTGTTGACCTTGGTATTAAATACCATAAGCTACCATCTGTGCTCCACTGATGGCAAATTATTCTTTTTGCATAATGTATAATCCTTGTGGACTTTGAAAACATCTTCGCATTATATTGAAAAAAATTTACTTGGGTTAAAATGTTTATATTTACATCATTAGATAATATAATTGATATATTTATCAATCATTTCTTTAGCTAAAATTAGATTTTAACAAAATCTGTGAATACACCAAGAATGTGATAGCTTTGTTATCAATCCACTCAAGTGGGCATTTTTCAGTGCTATTTCTGAGAAGTTAGTAGCTACTTATACACATATAGAAAGGTGTATATAGAGGCCCTACTTTTAAAACAGTAGGGGTGTCTGGGTGGATCAGTTGGTTAAACATCTTACTTCGGCTTAGGTCATGATCTCAGGGTCCTAGGATCCAGCCCTGCATCAGGATCCTCCCCACGCACCAGGGAATCTGCTTGTCCCCCTCTCTCTGCCTTTCCCCCTGCTTTTGCTCTCTCTGTCTCTTTCTCAAATAAAGTATTTTTTTAAAAATAAAACAAGTTAAAAATCAAGACAAATAATGAAAAGTATATTGATGTGGATAATGAATCAGAATAACTGAACAGAATAATTGCACAGAATAAATGAACACCAAATATATGGTTAGTGTTCTCAGAGTAGATCATGAGAAAGATGTGGGCTCTGAAGTCAAAATTCCTTAGCTAAAGTTCCCCCCTTAACTTCAGTTTCTTCATCTGTAAAATGGACATACTAAAACAGCACCAGATTCAGAGGGTTATACTACGGAGTATTTTAAGTAATTATTGTGAAACTCTTAGTTTAGTCCTTGTCACCTAGGAAACACCAAATAAATGATATTATTACCATTACTCATTGCTATACTCTAATCTGATCACATGTACCTGGTTTTTTCAGATGAGATTAATGGACTTTAGTGGATAAAATGACTTTTTCATTTCATCTGTTTCATTCAGTAAGTGGCATAATCAATATTAAAACTCTTTTGCCACTGAGTCCATCTGCTTTGCCTGATTTTGAAACTAAAACTGTTAACAAATCCATTATTTTTAAACACAGAAGCTTCTACGGGATACCCTACAGAGAAAGTAGGGAGGCACTTACGGAGCGCCTTAAATAACAAGTTAGCAAAACTCTACATGCCAGAAATAAGTTGTCTGGCTCTTAGTTTAGTTCTCAAGTTCCCATTTCCAGGTCCCTTCTTTCCATCTTTCTCTGATTTTATGACTTTAATTCAAAAGTCTTCCCTTCTTGGTTGGTGGCAATATCCCAGAAAGACCTACATGAATGAACCTTAACTTCACACCTCAATTCTTTCCTCCTTTTCTTTTTTTTTCTTTCCTCCTTTTCTTAATTAGATACAAAAATCTTAACAACTGTCTCTTCAGCACAGAAACCCTACATACTCTGTGGTTTGCTCATGTACCATCCTTGTGCATGGCCAAAAACCTATAAACCTGAGGTAGGGTCAGAAACATTTTGTTCAGGGCTGCCCAAAAAATGACAATGGGAGATTGTATCGGTTAGTCTCTGTGCACTTCCCTTCTGCTTGCTTATTTATTATTTATTTATTTATTTATTTATTTATTTATTTATTATTTATTTTACTTTAAGTGTTCTGTTATTTATTTCTGTACAAATAGCAATTGATTAGGGAGATCCCCAGTGACCTCTGACAAACCTACTCAATATTTATATGTATTTACACTAATCGCCTCTCTTCCTCATTGCATGAGAGCAGGAGATATTGTTGTCACTGATCTTCACTAATTCATTCATTAACTCACTCGTGCTTTTAGTGATTAATTCTAGAATTTGTTCAGTGTGTGGATTGAGTAGCTTGTACATGCTGGGAAACTATGCAAGGCCCACCACATAGAAGATGAACAATAAGATGATTGATCTCTTGTTATAGTAGGGACATTGTAGAGAATAAAACAATGTCTTTGTAGGGAAGTGAACGGAAGCTTTATAAAGAAAGTAGTCCAGCCAATGTTCAGAGGCTTACTAGAAACGTGCTAGAGATCAAAACAGGAGTGGCTATTCCATATAGCTAAAATGCAGATAATCAAGAAGAAATGAGGAGTTCTGAAACCCAACTGCTGTTTTATAAATCCCTGTCTCAAATCTCACAAAAGAGTGCACAGATGTGCTTGATGTCTGCCACTCTAAATGTCTCTATGACACTTAGCCACCCTACCTTTGTAACTAGAGAAACTCTTTTCTTAGTCCAAATAAAATTTGAGACCCTTTTTAGCAAACCCTAGAGAACAGAAGTATCATATATACACCACCTAATTTTAGTGGTCTTATTCCCTTTCCTATTTCCATGGCCACTTGCATTGCCAAATGATGGAGCAAATGGTAGCAACCATTTGCATGCAGGAAATTCCTCTTGCCTCCAGGCAATAGTTGACTCCTACGCTCCACCTGGGCTTGATAATTGAATCAGTGTGGAATCCTACATTTGGATTGTTAATAAACGGGAAGCCAATGTCATTTTTAGTTTAAGGAAAACCAAACAAAACGACTTTCTGTGTCTGCAAAACATTAATCAGATCCTAACAACCAACCAGAGTCACTATGTTCAAAATTAATGCAACAGTCTTCTCACTTTGTTTTCCCATATTCCAAGGCTTGAATGTCAGCCTTGTCAGCAACTATGACAGTATGGCAGTATGACAAGAGGGTGACATTAGGTAGGCTGCTAACAGTATAATGATGCTAACCCAAGCTAGACCTCGTCTACTATTATATATGCAGTTCCTTCCATAGAAGTTATCCTCTTGGTAAAATGTTACAAATGCTTTCTTATTTAAGTTATTAAAGGCTGGGGAATTTTAATATTTTTGCAGCAAAACTTAAAGAGAAAAAAATAAATGAATAAATAGTCTATGTGGAAGAGAGTTAGGTACTTAGATTGAAACACAGTTCTTTCAGGATCTTTGTAGACTAAAAATATATTTGGTGCAGACAGGACACTGAGAATATTTTAGGATTGCGGGAGTATAAAGTATGAAGGAGGAAATGCATGGGGATGATAATGGAAAAATATGAACCAGATTATGAAGTATCTGGTAAAGTGATCAGAGGAGTTGAGATTCTTTCTTTAGCTAACAGGAAACCTTGAAGTAATTTTGGACAAAGGAAGTACAAGATTAGCTGTATTTTATTATAAAATTTTAATCTAGTAGCAGTATTTCAGTGGATGAGTCTGGAAAAGGGAAAATGGTTAAGTAACTGAACAAGGACATTTGCCATGGCTTGGAGAATGATCACAAGACATATTTAAGAGTTAAATGCAGCTAAATTACTGAATTAATGACTGATTAGACACTAGGCTAAAAATAGAAAGTTACTTGAGTAGTATTCCGCTAAATGCAAAACTTAAACTGTTCTCTGCTTCCAGATGCCCTTCCCAGCATTTCAGAAAATATTCAGTTATTGCTCACCATGCCTATCTTCCCTTTACACCCAGACAGCACTGGTGTGGTTATTTATAAGTCTCCACATCTGGAGAACTAATTTGTTTGTGGACTGCTCCAGTTCCACAGAGTACTTAGCTATCACTCAGCTGCACCAAATTCATTCAACCCTGATAATTAAATTAAATATCTACCGACATCAAAGAGCAGAAACTTACTAACAATACCAAAAAATTTCCTAGACCCCTAGAGAAAGCCACAGTGCATTATAATAGGTACAGATGACATATTCTGTAGTGGAGTGATGGTCAATTTAATATTCCACTCATATTTTAATGTGTCTGTAGAGTAGTCTAGCGGAATATGGTCTCACAAGTGGAGTAACACATTGGCGGCTCAATATAATAGGACTGACGTTACTATGGAGTTCAATATTACATGGGCATGACCTTACTGAAGAAGATTTAATTACTTGAAATACCAGAAGGATGACACCATAACAATATCATTGCAAAGGTCTTTAGAAGGAAGAGCTTGAGAGTCATGCCTGCTGACTTCCACATATTCATTTTTTTAAGATTCTGCATTAATTTTCTGAGTTAAGGGCATCACCATCAATTTTTGCACAACCTACAAGTCATAGAATCATTCCATCCCTTAAACATTTTTTTTCCATTCTTTCTTTTTAGAAGATTGCATGCACTTTAAAAAATAATCAGCACAGAGTAGTTTCCCTGATATGCCTAAGCCTCAAGATGTGTCCTCTCTACAACTGAGTCAATCCTTTATCTATCCTTCCTATGATAAGCCAGGAGCATAAATGTATGCACGTGTGTGAGAGAGAGAGAGAGAGAAAGAGAGAGAGAGATTGTTGGTCTGTCAGGTTCTGCACTTTTATAATACATTATGATATTTTACTTTTCTATGCCTTACTCTTATTTATTATTTACTTTATTTCCTTATGCATCTTGGGAAGTGCTTCAAGTCAGCACCTATGGTTTATTTACTATAGCTGTATGTACTTCTTATGCAGATTCACTATGATTTATTTAAGTAGCACATTGATGGCTACTTAGGTTACTTACAGACTGTATTGAGCTAAATTGTGTCTTCCTCAAATTCACATGTTAAAGCCCTAACATCCAGGAACTCAGAATGTTACTGTATTTAGAGACAGGGACTTTAAGGAGGTAATTAATTGAAAATGAAGCCATTAGGGTGGGCCCCAATTCATTCCATTGTCCTTGCAAAAAGAGGGATTTGGGCCATAAAAAGGGACACACACACAGGGAAGCCTATGTGAGAGCACAGTGAGAAGGCAGTTTTCTGCAAGCCAAGGAGAGGCCTCAGAAGAAACCACATCTGTGACATCTTGATCTTGGACCTCTGGCCATCAAAACTGAGACAATGAATTTATATTGTTTAAGCTACTCTGTGATTTTCTTACGGCAACCATAGCAAAATAATTCAACAGTCTCTTGCCTTCACAAAAATACAGATATTAATTATCTGTATGAGGTTATCAATACGTGTCTCTGTATATTGGATATGTAGGATCTACTGATTCCATACAAGTGAATGTTAATGCTTATTAAAACCTGCACTAAAAAGGATTATCTTTATAAATAAACGGAAAAATGGTATCTTTTTTACTTGGTTTGGTTTTTATTCCTTTAATTTTGAATTGGTGTATATATCTTTTCATATTACCAAACAACAAACGCAGGATACTTTCCTAACTTTCTACTGATTATTTTCAAGTTTATTTTTCTCTTAGTGTATTTGTCTTTCAAAACAGAAATATGAATTGTTTTATGTTAGCCATTATCAATCTTTGTTGAGTGACTTTAGCGATTTCTTTCTTATTTAGGAAAATCTTCTCTATTTGTAATGCAGAGCATAATTTACAGTTACTTTACTGATATCTTAATTTTTAATTAAAAATAAATCTTTGATCAATCTGGAATTTATTAGATATAAAGCTGCATATATATGAGTTTAATCAGTCAGCATATTTAATATAAATTATTAATTGGCCATATTATAGTCTAATAATTAATAGTTGAATAATTAATTGTAATATGTCAGTGATTGACTATCACTGATTAATTAAATATAACAGAATGGCCACTGGCATACGTATGTATACATATATACATATATGTAAAATCTACGTACATATATTTTAAATCTCTTTTATTACCTGACTATGTATGTTTTCCGTTGTTATTATTTCCAACTCTATCTCACTATTCCTACATGCTTATTATTTAGAATCAGCTCATTTATTTCTGATTACCAAGGTCTGCTGATAACCTATTCTACAATTGTGTTAAAGTTTTACATTGATTTAAGGAGAATTGACCTCTTTAAAACATTGAGTTTTATGTCAAAATAATGATTGTCTTTTTATATGTCTGAATATTACTTTTGTAATCACATAAATCTTGCATTTTTTTTAAAGATTACTCAGAGTTGTATTACATTTCCGTGAGATATTAAATAGGATGTCTTTGTAGTCAGTATATTAGTCTTTGGAATTTTTTTTGCATCCTAATTTTGTAACTAGTCATCTGAGTTAATTCTGTTAAAATTCTTAGTATTTTCTTTTTCAGTTGATGCTCTTGAATTAATTAGACTTGCCAGAAAAAAAAAAAAATATATATATATATATAGGCTTCCTTCACCCTTGTTCCATTAACTTTTATCATTTCAAGTCACTTTCCAGGTTTTGCATTAGCTGCTTTTTCCCACCTTGCCTTCTGTTATTTCAGTTCCTACAATGGACAAGGCTCTAGGTCTCTTATTTTTTTGGTACTGCTTATTTTTTCACAATTGCTCTCCACTGTCTTCTCAGCTCAAATCTCTTAACAGTCAACAATCATATTGGAGTCATTCTGCATAAAAGCACTAGCAGATTTCTACCCACAACCTGGAATATACACAGACGGGCACAGACATTGAGAGTCTGTTGCTCCTGCCACATGCACAGGCAGATGGAAATGGTCAAAGGAAAGTGTTCTAATTGTGGCAGAGGTGTTTGTATAGATTTTACGCAAATTCTTTTTGGTTATCCCTGTACAGTTAAAAATTAACCTGGGGAATTCTAAGGGTTCCATTGGTGGGATAGTCTATTTCAACTTTCTAACCTACGTTCGGAGCCAATGGCCTTATTTGATCAAACACAACTGAAAAGTCCAAAAGGAGACGCTAGGAAGTAAACAACCTTGATTGTGACTCCTTTCCCTACCTTTTAACAACTGTCGCTCCTTGGCTCCAAGAGGTTGTGTGATCCAATTAGGCAAATTGAAAAAGACTGCTTTTATGCAAAAGCGTGAGAAAGTTAATTGAAATCAATCCATGTTCAGTGAAAATGCTACAGACATCACTGATAATTTAGAGCAATTAAAAGATGTTGTCCTGAAGCAAGGCAGAAACATTAAGTTTAAAAGCCTGTTAAAGGAAAATTGCCGAAAATATTTAAATGATATTATTCACCTAAGATGGACTAAGGACAGCTAAACCAATTAGAAACTGTAAGGTGTTTCATTAGTCGGAAGCTGTGTTTTTAAAACCATTGAGATGAGAATCCTTCACCTAGTATCCTTTGTTATTGCAAAATTATCTGTTAAAAACAATGCATTCACCCTAGTTCTGAGTAAATTTTTATGAAAATTGCTATTGCAGCTCAACCATCAGAAAATAGTTCTATCTATGAAATAAGGGCATTTTTAAGCCCGTTGTCAAGCTGTATTTTTCAGAGATCTAAATATTCTCGAGGTAATTGGGCATGTCTTATTAGGATAGGGTAAGGTAAGATAGAATAGAGAGCAAAGGAATAACCAGCTAGAACTCTGCAGTTCCTATCTCATGAGAAACACATGAACATCTCTTTTATTATATTGAACATACATGGAAAAGAAGGATATCAGACAGGTTTACAATGTCACCATTCCCTCGACCATTACACACATCACCATTCAGTCAGGTTTTCTATTCCCCTGAAGCTTGGATAGAGCCTCAGAATCTTTCCTAACACAGTGATGCAGGCAACTATCCCCAAATAATCAGTTAGCATGAGACAAATCTTAACATAAGATTTCACTTATAAAATCACTCCTTCATAAAAATAAGTAACAGAGGGAACCCTGGGTGGCGCAGCGGTTTGGCGCCTGCCTTTGGCCCAGGGAGCGATCCTGGAGACCCAGGATCGAATCCCACGTCGGGCTCCCGGTGCATGGAGCCTGTTTCTCCCTCTGCCTATGTCTCTGCCCCCCTCTCTCTCTCTCTCTCTCTCTCTCTCTCTGAGACTATCATAAATAAATAAAAATTAAAAAAAATAAGTAACAGAAAAAATATTTTATATAAAAAACAAAAGGAACTATTATAAGCCCATCTAGAGACTTGATTCTTGTTATGTTCCTTAAGCCTTGGGTGTACTGGCTTCTTTATTTCTAGATCCCCAATTGCCTCTTGCTATTCTTATCAAGTAAAGACCTAACATTGTGCTTGCTCATTTAATTCTACTGAAAAGTCTGTTAGGCTTTGCTCACAGGATACAGGTGACCACGTAGGAAGGGCAACAGAAGCTCTCCCTATTCTGGCCACATAACCAACAATTTCTTATAGATTCTTGCTCCTGGATTCAGAAACATATACTTTTCTAAATACTAAATGTCTCCTGCAGTCCCTTTTTGGCCCCTTTACTTTCACATGCTGGAAAAAGTCTCTCTGGAATCCCGGGCCCTATCCTGAAACAAAATCATCCTATACTTTTCCAATCATTTTTTTTTTTTTTTTTTTTAAACTCAAGGAACATGTTTTCCTTCTCTGTGGCCTTGCTCTGACATCTTGCTGCAATGCTTTGTTTTTTTCTTTTTCTGTATAGAAACCATCTTCCAACTAACATGAACTTACATTATGTTATTTTTTTAATTTAAATTCGATTAGCCAACATATGTACATATACATATACATATACATCATCAGTTTCAGATGTAGTATTCAGTAATTCATCAGTTGCATATAACAGCCAGTGCTCAGTGCTTTTTGAACCTTCTCCCTTTTATTTCTACCATGCCACACAGTGAAACCCCACCTTGGAATTCCGATTGCCTGTGGGTTTTCATTTGTTTTAGTTTTGTTGCTTTGTTTTTAAGCCTATCTCCTCGACTAATCAGTGGCACTCTTGATAGGAACAGCAGTTCCAGATCTTTAAATAATCCCTCGGGACTCAGATTCCTGTCTATTACACAGTAAATGGTGAATGCATGCATCCAAAAAAAAAAAAAAGGGGGTAATACAAAGACGAATCTATGGATCTGCAGTATTCATTGTACTATTTAGGAACAAGCCAAGCAGAAACTTCTTAATTTTGAATAATTATTGCCTCCTCAGGTCAACAGCACTATGTTTTATTTATTACTGATGGTTTTGTAGGCCAGAATATGCATGTTCTTTTGATGGGATTGCTATATTTAGGTCTTGATAGACTCTAAATATCTGAACAGAGACTAACCTTCTTAGTAACCTTCTTAGGAGAAACGTGTTGATAGGCTGCAATTAGCATTATCAAAACCAACATTTATGGAAAGTCTACCATATGCTAGGATTTGGAATATATTCTTCTCCACATAGGCAGTATTTAACTACTAACATACCAATTTTATATCCATTGTCTTAAGTTGGTTTTCAGCCTAACCCCCAAAGCTGTCAGAAGCAAAGAGCATTGCACGCATTTTACAGATGAAGAGAGTGAGTTCCAAAGAGGGTAATGCATTTGTCTTAAACATAGGAAAATAAATAAGACCTAGGCTTTGCCTTCAAGGAACTTTGACTCTGGTGGAAAGCACAGATAAGCAAACTGATAATAAAAAT
Organism: Canis aureus; assembly: GCF_053574225.1. Taxonomy (NCBI): domain Eukaryota; kingdom Metazoa; phylum Chordata; class Mammalia; order Carnivora; family Canidae; genus Canis; species Canis aureus. Next base: position 4,380,047 of record NC_135613.1, read on the forward strand.
TCAGTTTGATGAATGTTGCTAAAATTCTAAGAATATATGTAGCACCTAAACCCACTATACAAAATTCAGAGAATACTCCCTGGCAATGATAATGCCCTGCTGAGTGGGCCCTTAGAGACCATTAGAAGTTAGTCAAGGGAACATTTGGATCAAAGATGCTAAAGAGTCAGGGAATGATGCTTCCATTGTTTAAAGCAAGAGAAAAATATTCTATTCCAGGAAATGCCCTTGAGTCAGTGGGGCTTTAACACCTAAAGTGAGATTATAGCTCAGCAGGAGGTGCAATAAGAAAAACATCTAAGGATAAGATCATTAAATATCTTTTTTTTCTAGTTGGGCTTAATCCTGAATGAAGATATTACTAGCAGTATGAAGAGTACACAGGAGCAGGACAAATAATTGCAAGACCACCCACGGTACAGTAGTATCTAGGGGGGATATGTCCCAAGACCCCCAGTGGTCCCTGAAACCTAAGATTGTACCAAACCCTATATGTTCTGGGGTTTTCTCCTGTATATACATACCTGTGATGAAGTTTAACTTATAAATTAGACACTGTAAGAGATTGGCAATGATAACTATTGATAAAACAGAATAATTATAGCAATATACTATAATAAAAGTATGTGAATGCAGTCTCTCAAAATATCTTATTATTCATACTTGGGATGATTTGAGATGATAAAATGCTCTACTACATATTCTGTGTGACTTTAGGGAAATTAATTTGTCTTTTTGAGACTTGACTATCCATAACAAGATAATACTGTTTGAAATACTAAATTCACGACTGCAAATAAAGCAAAAGTATTATGTAATCCAAAGTGGTTAATATTTCTACTTTTTAAGTGTTATCCTAAATTATCATTACTACACATTATTATTATTACTACACACAACTACTTTTGTTGCTGCTACTGCTATTACTATTACTATGAATATCACTAATAGTCTATTTACTGAAAAGAGTATAAAGTTATTGCTTGAAAATGTGCCCTATCATATGCCCTCAACATAAGAACTCAATTCGGGACATTCTCAGATAATTCCTTCCACTAACATTAGCCTTAGATCAGGGTGGGTGATCCCTTGTTCCAGGTATGGAAATTCTAGGGCCTCACACTTTGGAGTAAACTTCCTTGACATTTTCAACCAAGAAGTTAGAGCAACAGTGTGCACTAAAGTGGGATGTCCTGAGCCCAGAACACAACACATGTGGGCCTCAATCTCCATTTATTTCCTTTCTTCAGTATTCTTCTACCTTCCCAACCATTCCCTTACCTTATTTCACCCCTTACTGGTAAAGTGGGGTTTACCAGATGCCCTGATGGTATCCAGGACTTGCACCTATGCAGTTGTCCTAGAGCCATGACCAGGTGCAGTTTGCCTGATGAGCAGATCACTCTTGCTGATCAGGGGAGTATTTCTTTCACAAGATCAGATGGAGCTACTAGAACTTGGGTTGTTCAAATTATTTATATAAACAGGCATCTCACCCAAAGTATTTTATCAGGAGCCTGAATATTGTAGAGACACTTCTGTATAATGTAACTTTTACATTGTGCCACTTCCCTACACCCTGATTATGTAACCCGTTTTCCATCTACTGGCCCACCTTATGCATTGTCTTTGTCATACATCAGGAACTTGGCCACTCTCAAGCATCCACTTACTTAATCACTCAAGAAAATCTGCTAATGTCTCAGATTCTACAAATCTGACATGTTCTTTGACTCTAATTACCTTAAGTGTGTCTTTTGGGTGATGCCTTCACCTTGTATGTGGGACCCAACCAGCTCAGTATTTGGCAATTCTTCTCTAAGGCACTTAACCATCATTGTTACCATGTATCATTTTTTATGCCTAGATCCTAATGGAGACCAATTGATACACCTATGAATAAACGATTTCTCCTGCCCTTAAGAAGATTAATAGGAAATGCTATCTTCCCTAATAATCACCTAGAAATACCTTGAGTATGATATGGTCATAGTCCATAGCATGTGCATCTTATTTTAGGGGGTAATCATTTGCTATTTGGATTTATTTGCATTATCTGAGAAGCATAATATGGTTTCTCTGGGAATTAACTAGCATTTGATTTAATATAGTAGCTGATGTCATATAAGCAGGTATAAAATATTGAGCCAAATAATTTCATATCATGTAGGGCAACTGTAGGAAGGTGAATAAACCTCTTACTTAAATGATCTGCCTCCAGAAAGTAGAAAAGGTGGCCCATGGAAGATTCTAATAATAAAACTGGGATCATCAGAGGTCTCAGGGCCTTCTGGCCAAAGAATTTGAGGAATATCTAAATGATAGAAGTATTGCCAGAAAAATTTTCCGTTGTCTTTCTTAATTATTCTGCTAATTATTTCCACCAAGATCTGCAAAACTGGTTCTAATTTTTAAAAGACTAAACTTAAAAAAAAGATTAAACTTTGTCTTTTCTATCATAATCAAAGATTAAAGTGTTCTGATAAATGAAACAGCACAGGAATCTAGATGCAGATTTGTAACTATAATTACTCCAAACTATTCACATCATTCAGTTTTCCCTTAAGTTTCACTGTGGGTTGAGTATTAATTTAAAAAGACAGAGAGAGAAAAAGAGTTAGAGAGAGAGAGAGACAACAAAATATGCATATATATATATATATATATATATATATATATATATAGCATGGCCATTGACATTGTCTTAATGACAAATTTTTTCAACTAAGGTACAAAAATAACATTTGTAAGTTTTTTCTTCATTTTCAGAGTCTTTTATGGTGTGCCATATTTTAATATAGCATATAATTATTAAATATATAACATATTCAGATATCTTATTTTCCCAACAATACTGGAGACCTCTCTGAAAAATATACATAGTATGCACTAAATAAATTGAAACAAGCAGATAAGCAGCTGTTAACGTTTTCATTTCATTGTATTTTCATTTTTAATTTTATAGATGAAGATGTTGATACTCATATTAACTCATGAGTATCAACAACTCATGCATTTCTAATGAGATGAGATTTGACTGGAAACCAGTTGCTAATTCTAAGTCCTTTGCTGTGTGTGTTTGTGTGTGTGTGTTTTCCTATCTTAACTGTTTTGATTTTTTGTTTTTTCTTATCTTCCCTGGTACCAGCTCTTGGCTCTATACTTACAACATTTCTGCTTCTTCTGAGCATTCTCTCTGGGCATTGCAGAACTAGTACCCCCAGCTCTTGTGATGAGTCTACCCATTTATCCCACCAGATTAGAACCGTAAATATGGCAGCTAGTTAAAAAAGACTGGGTTTGCTACTTACTTACAGGTTAATTACACTGATGCCTATCAGGAAATGATATCAATGAATAAGTTAATCCTTCAAACTTTGTATATAGTCTTTCCCTAATGCCCCTTCCCACTATCTTGACTTCAAAAATTCCAAGTTTGACCTGTCTGAAAAGTAACCTGATTTATGCACTGGTTTTCTCTCTTGCATAAACACAGGGGTTTGTTGTTAAGCTTCAATGATCAATAGCTCTAACCTCACTAATATGTATGAACCAAATTTACTATAGTTTTCTTTAAAATAAGATTTCAAAACATCTTAAATCTTTATTAGTTAAATAATCTCAAGTATAGGACTTTGGTGAAAGAAAGGAGACAGGTAGGGAGGGAGGGAGAAAGAAAACAGAAGAAAAGGAAGGAAGGAAAGGAAGAAAGGAAAGAAGGGGAAAAGAGGAGGGAAGGATAGGGGAAGTAGAAGGAAGGGAAAACAAAGTCTACTTTATTGGCCTTTCTATACAGAAGAATCAATCATTCATCATTGGACTGATTTTTTAAAGAGATGGGCATTCATTAGCACCTACTGTATGCTGTGTCACCTCTTCCTGGGCCACCCTTTTCCCTTCCAGTGGCTTTATTTCAGTTTGTAATTCAGTTTATTTATTGGATCTCTCTTGTAGCTATAAGCTCCATGAGGGAAGGGACCAAAGGCCTCTATCCACAATGCCTAAGATGATGTCTGGGACATAGCAGACACTAAATATTTTATGAATGAATGAATAAATGATTAAATCAATTAGAGCATTACAGTGGCTGAATATAAAACAGCTCCCCTTTCAAGGATGCTCTGAGTGCTGTATTCCACCCTGGTATCCGACATTCTCCTTAAATCCTGGGTTTGAAATCTCCCAATAGGACTTTTTGCCTGTGTCTGGAAGCCCCCAGTTCTCTGCAGAAGATGCTGCAATTGTCATTACCCCAGTATGCTGGTATATCATTTTGTCAGCCCTGGATGTAGATCAATAAACTTTTCCAGCATATACTAACATTTTAAAGATAAAAAAAAAAATCCATTCTTTTGCTGAAAATATAATGAGTTAAAAAACCTGATTTTATAGATGAGTTAAAAGGCCTGATTTTGTAGATGATTTGTTCATTTAACCTCTGTTAAGGAAAAAAAATATATGATTTATTGATTTTGACTTTCTAATAAAAAAATCATGTCACTTTTTAATAACCAACTTATTACCAGATGCTGGGGTCTTGTGTCCCATAAACAAGGATTATGGTTAAAACATATTGAAAGGAGAATTTCAATATAAAAATCAATAAAAATATGTAAAAAATAAAATGAATCAAGAGCAAAAGCAATTCCTTCTCAGGGCTTTATAATAACATTTATAAAAAATTTCCTCAACTTGTTGCCTAATCCCAAGTAGAGTACTAGAATAGTAATAATGGAAAAATTAACAAAGAACTATAGTCACAAAGAAATACTTTTTAGTAAATACAGTAGCTACTATTTATTGAGGACTCATTGTGTACCAGGTGTTGGTGTGGAAGCTAAATTACTACAAGAGAACTGTGTACATAAAAATTGAATGTGTTGCAGGAAAGAGACTTAGTTCTTCTATGTAAATTATCATATTTTATACTCAGCAAATCCATGCAGTTCTGTGTTTTAATGCCTATATTTTAGAATGAATAGGTAGTTTCAGAGATGTTGATTCACTTTTGCCAAATCACAGTTAATATAATTGAGTTTAGATATTTGGTGATCTTTCCACTAAACTCTACTGTCCTCCCAAACACAGGAAAATACTAAAATAAATTCCATCAACTACTGTGTCAATTGGTGGAGATTTAATTATTTTTGAGGAGGATTGTAGGTTTTTTTTTTCTTAATGTATCATCCCCAAGGTGGTTCTCAGCTATTTCTCAGGCTAGGTTTAATAAATGCTGGCATTTAAATTTTTGCATATGATAGTGAGGACTGTACGACCGAACGCCAAGGCTTATTTTCTGTGAGCAATGTTTAATCAAAAGTGACCCATAATTTCAAGCTCCAATGCCTACCACCACCTTATTAACTTGATACGTATTCACTTTGGAGACTCCTCACTCAGTTTTAAAATATGGTGGATGATCCTTAGAGAGGCTCTTTCTACCCAATTCTCCTCTGGCTGCCCTTTCTAAGAGCTCAAGAAAGCAGCTTCTACACTTTGGTTTCTTAATCTCATTTGCTCATGACAGATGAGTCAAAAAATATTAAACTTGCTAGTGAAGGTTTTCTTAGACAAATTACAAAGTTTGTGGTATATTTGTGTATATTCATGCACGTGTGTCTATATGTGTGTTCTGGGGAAGGAGCAAAAGAGTATTTAGTCTCATTATTATCCAAATGCAATCTTTTTTTCTAAATTGTATCTAAGCCATTCTCATCTTTAATCCAATATCCCAAAAGAATTTCCCAAAAGCTCAGGAAAGGGGAAATTGTAATTACCTGATTACAGTAGATTGGGGGATATTGTCCATTTAATCAATAAAATCAGTTGTGAGAAAAACGGTACTGATTCTGCTCCCTTTCTGCCTGACAGTATAAATTTACATTTTATAAATTTTTATTTTTAGTAAATTTATGGTTTAAAGAATAAGTATGTTTTATAAGAAAAAATAGAAAAAATAAATTAATCCTAAAGCCATAAAATGCTGCAATCACCTATACTTCAAATTATATGCCCATGCTTAGGCTGCTTCTTCCTTCTTACCTTCCTTCCTTCTTTTTCTTTCCTTCCATTTTATTTATATATGTAATTTTTTAATGTCACAGATCTGCTTTTATCCAAGGTCAAAAGAGAGTGATTTTCACCAGGGAATGGGAAACCAATCAGAGGACTGGCTTTGAGAATGACAGAAATCCAGAAAGTCACATGGAGAGATGGTTGGCTATGTTTTGCGGAGGAGGGATTGAAGAGAGGTGGGGAGAAAGATAAAAAGAGCAAATAGAAGATAAACAGAGGAAGGGCAAAGTGACTTGTTGAGACTGTCCCTATTGATGTTGGCTTTTCTTTTCCCCTAATTGGACCATTGCATGTTAATTCTTTGAGTAGATTCATTGGGTCTGTACAATCAAGAGCAAGAAGCCTATTTGGCTTGGTACGACAAAGACACTAGCAGGAAATTGAGACCTGTGCTTTTTTTAAGTACAGCGTTTGGATTTAGAAAGCCATGGAGTTTGAATCCTGTTTTTGTAGACGTGACCTTGGATGAATTCTTAAGTCTCAGTAGGTCACCTTCATGAAACCTTGTGAAGCAATTACATATGTATAGGTAAATGGGATTAGATGGAGGGGATGCAGCAGGTACCAAAAGAAAAAGAAAAAAAAAACAACAACAACGAAGATCAGTCTTGAAGATTTATCAGAACCTTTGAGAGCTAATTGTGGCAAAGTGATATACCTTTATTTTCCTTATGCATGACTCAATTGGGCATTTAGTAATAGTGGATTAATTCAGACCCCTGTATTGTCATCCTTTGGCTCTATCAATATGGAGAAACCTAGAAAGCCACTTTTTGATTTATTTCATTTGTCACTTCCTGACACTTTTCAGAAGAATCTTCAGGCAACCAAATATAGTTAAAGTATAGTGGTGTGATGGTGTTAAAAAAAATCAAATATTCTTTATGCTATCATCCCTGGGTCAATCCTAGGCTTAAAATGAATTAAATTACTCTTCTAAATTGTGGTCATCCCTCAGGATTGACACAGAAAGTCTCCTGCCAGAAAATAAGATTTGAAAGTTAGAAGGTTTTTACCTATTGCATGCTTTTGATCCCAGAACAATTTTGTTGGTCCCAGTTAATGTTCCTCTTGTGCCCATTCCTTTTTTTCCTACCATGAAAGCAGTCAACCTTCATTTCTAACTCCCTCTCCAATCCATTCTTCTTACTCAGTGTTGAGTCAATAAATATTTGTACCCACACATATATATTATGGTGCTAATGAACAAGATTAATGATAGGATATTTCATATTAAAAGGAAAATATTATAAAAGGAGAAAGTGTCAAAAATGTCACAGCATCAGCCATTCATAGATAAATTTTGTCGAATAGTTACCATTTTGTTATTTTTTTCTGTTGCTTCATAATACTAGTACCTTCCCCAGTCCTATGGATAGGAAGTAGAAGTGAATGAACTCGGGCTCTTCCAAGCTCACTGGTATCAGTACTGGGTGGGAAGCTTAGATTATGCAGGCTGTTCAAAGGATAGGAGCTAATCAAGGGAAAAGATAGGGCCGAGAGAGATGGTAACATGCAATAAACTTTACTGAGTGGTATTTGGATTTGGATGTATGAGAGACAAAGTCTCTTAGAATATGAGGCCACCTAGAGGCTTATGGTAAGAGAACCAGAATGGAAGGAGGTTAGGCACTCCTGGGAAGGATGGAGATTGGAGACAGGGTTTATATCTAGATGATAGCGTTCAACTCTAAGGCAGGGAGTCTGTGTCAGAGAGTTCCAAAGGGCAGGAATTATTTGGAGTCTTATAACCACAAGTCTATCTTATCAATAGCCAACAATGCTGGGTGAGGTATGCAAAGCAGGCAGGCTCTAAATAGCTAAAAATGTGCTGAATAGTTGCTTTTTAACACGGGGTATATGGAAATTTGAGTTTTGTATTTGCATGCTCTTGAACTGATGGGTGTCAATATGCAGTGAAGAAATAAATAACCTAGGGACCAGTATTTAGGGGCCATTTCGCCTCATTTATGTAACAGATTCTTAAAGAACTCAGAATACCAAAGGCTGAGACAGGTTCCTAGAAAAGGAGCATTGGAAAGATCTTTTGTTCCTTTCATTATGTAAATTTTAAGAAAAAAAGGGGGTATAGAATTTGGAGAAGGCTGGGGCTGACATATTAATACTGAATTTTGGTGAAGTGATCTTTTTCTGAGTAAATATAGAGCACAATAACATGGTTTTCATGTTCTTGTCAATATTGTCAACTCCTAACACCCCCTAAAATTTTCCTAAGTAAAATAATCATGCCATCTATGCCCGATTTTAAAGAGGTCTATAGCTATAGCTATTAAATGTGTTTGGGAAGCAGAATCATAGGCTAGATACTGTGACCTTAATAATTTGGCCTCACATACTTTTTCAATTAAAATTCCTATCATTGTACATCACGCAACCAGTCTAAAATCGGTTTGGCTGAGACCGGCAACCTAGTCTCAAAACAACCTAGACAGGTTTGTTTGTCATTATTATTTTGGTTTTGGTTTTAAACAGTTTTATTGCTAACAGCCTATCAATACTGTCTTGGTGTATCAAGATAAACCTTTTAGTTACCTTCTCCTAAGGTTTTCTCTGAATATCCCCGACAAAATGAATACACACATCCTCTATGTATTCATAACATTTTGCTTGTGATATTTTTATAGAACGATCCTGCTTCATATTATAATCACTTTGTTATTTTCTATATTGTAGACCCCATCATCCCATTCCTTAAAGGTTTTGTCTCTCATAACTTTGACTCTTTATCATCTAACACAGGATCTGCCACATAGAGTCATTTAGGATTAGCTAGTTTAATAAAGTAAGTATAATAATATTTGGTGACATTGTAAATTATCCATTCTAATGATATATAACTACATAATAAGTTACACTAAAGAAAAGCTCTTAAATTATTAAATGGCTATAAGAATTATTATGACTTTATAAAAAGAATGTGCATACAAATTAGCAAGATAAGTTAAAAGAAATCCTTATAAATGCCATGAATGGATTCCAAAATATATAAAAAGTATGAGAATATTTCAAAAAGCTCTATAACTCACCTTTACTTTCTCTGGAGGTGATAGAACTAATTGCCCAGAAAGTTCTATCCCATAGTTTAGTGGGGGAGCTTCTTTTTGGATAATAATTCTCTGTCATGAAAAACCAATGTCATTGGGATTTGTCCTTGAGAGAAATTTGACAATTTTCAGAGTAATGAAAAAAAAAGTCACTTAAGGGCATAACTGCTATAGCATGTTATAGACCTGAGTGTGCTAACTTCACCTGCACACACTACTTTTAGATTTTCTTTTAACTTATACCATCTGTTGGTCTGGATCCTGTATTGATTTGTACATCCTTTTGGAAGGCAGAAGCAGAACACCTGCTTTCACAGATGTTTCAAGACTCAACCAGATGCCCACATGTAAACCGATAAAAAGAGAATTGGCTAAACTTGGGGTGAATAAAAGAATTAAATGCAATTTAAAAATTTCCATCCACATATATGATAATTAGGAAATGGCTTATTAAAGGTCTTCAAGCCTAATTAATTTTTAGGCTTGGTACAGTTTTTTTTTTCCTATTTAGACTATATTTCCAGATCATATTTCCCCTTTCTTGATGTCAGAGTTTAAATCTTTGAGCAGATCCTCACTTGATAATACATTTATTATTAAATAAATAGTATTTTTGAATAGTTTCATTATATGATATGCATGGCTATCATCTACCTGGAGAAATATGTGGTGTACTATGTGTAATCCCTCTCTTTGGGGTCCTGGTAGACATGGCTAATCAAGCAAACCACTTTAGACAGTCATTACTAGTTGATCATAATGTACATACATTAAAAACTAGTTATTTTCATATATATGATATGTGTGTGTGTATCAAACAAATTGGGAAAATAATGACACTCTCATTCTTCTCTATTCAAATGTCCCCTATTCATAGAGATGTCTTTGATGACACTATAAAGTAATCCCATTCACTAGGAGCCATCTAATATATCATCCATTCACATGCTATTTATCACAATTTGTAATTATTATTTTTGTTGGTTTCCTTGCTTTATTTTCCATATGCTTCATAAAAATTAAGCCCTAAAAGGGACTGACCTTATCTTTCTTTCTTGGTCACTTTGATATTCCCAATATTGAGAAAAATGGCTGATAACTAGCAAACACTCAATTAATGTTTGCTCTATGTATGAAGAAATGTAAAATAAAGTCTAAGAGTGTACACAAAAATGAGATGTGTCTAATTTATGTCAATTTGTTCTTTTTCTCTAGAAAACACCTGTCTAAAATAAATACGTGATTCATATACGCAATTTTAAATTTCTAATAGCCCCATCAATAGAATGAAAAAAGAAACAGATGTATTTCAATAATATGTTATCTGACCCAATATATCCAAATATTAACATTTAAATATGTAATCAGTACAGAATTATTAAATAGGGGATCCCTGGGTGGCGCAGTGGTTTGGCGCCTGCCTTTGGCCTGGGGCGCGATCCTGGAGACCCGGGATCAAATCCCACGTCGGGCTCCCTGCATGGAGCCTGCTTTTCCCTCTGCCTGTGTCTCTGCCTCTCTGTCTCTCTCTGTGTAACTATCATGAATAAATAAATAAAATCTTTAAAAAAAAAAAAGAATTATTAAATAGATATTTTACATATTATTCATACTAAGTTATTGAAATGTGATGCGTATTGTATATTCACAGCACATCTCAGTTTCAACTAGCCATATTCCATATGCTTTATAATCATATGCGGCTAGCCGCTGCCCTATCAGACAATATGGATCTACAGTACAGAATCTGTATGGGTGTTTGTTGAATAATAAGGCCAAAAAAGTAGGATTGTTGGTTACAATGTGGAAAGTCTTAGAATGACAGGGCAAGATATTTGAAACAAGCAGACAAATCACATTTTCAACCCAGAGAATGAGATGGTTGGCACTGTACTTAAGGAAAAGCAGTGCCATGCATGATGAATAAAGGGAATAATAAGGAAAAAATTGGAGTTTAGTTGCTATTAAATAAGTGAGAAATAATAAATATTTGAAGTAAGGTATTGACATAGACTGAGAGAAATTGGGCAGATAAATCTGACTAGATAAATATTTTCACATATGCCTCTATTCACTGTAACTTCACAAAATCTTCATGATTATATCTATTTTGTACCAATAAATATTTCCAGGTTTCATTTAGAATGATTTGCTATAATAACAGTTAAGAATTATGAATCTTATCACTCATAAAAGAAGTCTTCTTGCACCTTCAAATTATACTTTACTGACAGCCAACCTGCTGAAAAGCAAATTGATAGATAACAAATGAACATAGCATTTAAATAAACTTCACCTCATTATATAAAACTTAGTTGGAGCTCAAAGTACAAGTCTTTTGAGGCTACATCTTTATGTTCAAGAGAAGATAGGATAGACTCTGTGGTGGTTGCCACCCAAATACTGCCCCTATCATCTCTGCTCCTTCAAAGCCAAGTCCATAGAATTGGCCTCAACTCTTGTTTCCTCCATGAACATAGGACATTTTGTATGCGCCTATAATGTACCTGACAATGTGTTAGTACAATCTGTCACAGATATCCCAGCTCCCCCTCTATCATAATGTTTTTTCCTTTAAAGTCTTAAGGACTGTCCCTTTTTACTGAAAAAAAAAAAAAAGTTTATATACACAAAAGACTTACCATAAACCATTCCATGTATAAAACACTTAATTTATAGTGTTGTATTTATTCTTTGCAACAACCTTATAAAGTAAGCTCTCTAGTTCATCACATTTTCCAAAGAGAAAACTGAGCCTTAGGGGTGTTAATTAGCTTCCCAAAGTCATAGAATAAATAAAGTTGAGAAGGGATAGAAACACTATTGATCAGCATTTTTAAAACAACCATATCATATACCCTTTAACACTGTGACTTTTATACTTTTATTAATTTTTTATTTTTATTTTTTTATACTTCTATTATTAATCTAACTTAAAGTGGCCATCTTAAGGGGAATACCCATGAGAATGTCAAGAACAGTGTTGTCAATAATGTCAATTCCTACTGAGAAATTAAAATAAAGACTAAGGACATTTGTTTAATTCCATTTTCTGAAGAGGTTCAAGCTTATTTGGTAATGGGGAAGAAAAGAAATGGCCAATCAGGGATCCCTGGGTGGCGCAGCGGTTTGGCGCCTGCCTTTGGCCCAGGGCGCGATCCCGGAGACTCGGGATCGAATCCCACATCGGGTTCCCGGTGCATGGAGCCTGCTTCTCCCTCTGCCTGTGTCTCTGCCTCTCTCTCTCTCTCTGTGACTATCATAAATAAATAAAAATTAAAAAAAAAAAAAAAAAAGAAATGGCCAATCATTGCAGAGTAGATGGTGATTAAGTAAGAAGTGATGTAAATAATGTATTCTCAATGGGAACTTCCAAACCCCTTTCTCCATCTCTGTTCAACTACCTAATTTGACTTCTCACAGAAGTCACTGAAGATAGTATTGGCAATATGATTGTGTTATCATCACTATCCATTTTACGCCTGATCTACTGAGTAGTCAAAGAACTTCAGAGTCAGAAGTGACATTAGGAACATTTAATTCAGCATTTAATATTGTAAACCTTACATTTTGTCTGGTCTTTTGGGGAAGAGCATGGAATTTGGTGTACTGGATTTTTTTTTTTTTTTTTTGGTGTACTGGGTTTAAATGCTAATCCCTCCACCTTTTTATTGCTTTTAATTATTAGATAGACATAAAGATCTTTTAACTCTTAAAATGGATATAATATAACTTGTAGTGCTGTTCTCAGATTAGAATAATTATACATATATGTATTTATATATTGGAAGAGATATATATTTTCTTAATAGGTAGTGTTTTACCAATACAGTGTTACTTTCCTTTCCCCTTAAATAATTCCTAATAATGACATATTCACTCATAAAACAACGCTGGTTTTCAGATGTCATAGTTGTAATGCCTAAGTCTGAGTTGCTAAAAATACTTTTAAAAAATTTCCTTGTAAGAGAGAAAGAGCAATTCAATAACACCTATCCATTCATACCACTGAGATTCCTTCTTTGCAAAACACAGAGGGTCTCAGTAGCACCAAAGAAGTTTTTAAAGTTGAATTTTCTTATGTCCCCCATCCAACCCCAACTCAAAGTGTTTCCTGTCCCAAACCATTCAGAATAATTTCTGTTAGTTCAGAAGATACTCTTAGTTTTAGATTTAGTTCTCTTCTAGTCATTTCATATTGGCCACTTATTTTTAATTTATTCGAGTATTGGGTAATACGTGAGTTGACCCATTCTTAATAGTTTGGGACTATCATCCTTCACTTAAGGTACTAGCTTTTAATTAGAGCAAAAAACAAAATAAGACATAACAGTACAATTTGTCATGGGCAGCCAAATCAGAGTCATCCCAATCAATCAACAATTTTGAACTTTGAGGTATATACATACTTATTGAGTAGGAGCTAGCTTTCTGAAAATGTTACACATTAATATTTATCTCAGACCGATATACATTGGTGAACTTATATGAACGACAGAGTATTATTTCTATAACAAGAATATAATCACTTATCTGCTTATATGCTAGACATACCTAAATCTTTATATATTAATTATTTTGTGATGCAGGACCTCCCTCATAGCATCACCTTGACCTATGGGGGCTTTGTATCATTGCTCCATCATTTACACGTTAATATGTCTCCCTTAGTCCCAATTACTTCATGCGCACAAAGTGATAATTATGGTATCCATCTCACAGGATTATTCTGAGATTCAAAAAGAGTCCACGTACTACTTCTCAGGACTGTAATTTGCTATATAATTATAAATATTGGCTGCCATTATTAATAGCTTTCAGAATCATATAATAATATGTTTGATATGTAAAAACATAGGAGATATAGCACAAAATTTAGGAGGTGTGGAATAAGAAAGGGCAATCATCATGAATGTAGCAGATCCTGTTGATGCCAATTCTCTGTGATTTAAATTATGCATTCTATTTTTTTTTGTCTACAAGTCTAAGTGAAATTGACATTTGGAAAAGTCACAGTGACTTGACACAGTGATTTAGATCAACGTTAAATAAGTTTCTGTATCGACAGAGACATTTTAGCCATTAGTAATAGTTTGACTATTCAAAGGGCCTGGCTACATGAGTGATTTACTTACAATGAACTTAAATAGGAATCAAACAGAAGCTGGTGATATATGTAGAAAAGGCAAAGGAATTAACAAATGCAGATATCACTCCTCTTATTCTTCTATAACCAAAGCTAATAAACGTGTATTTACGTAAATTGATCAGTGCTATTATCACACGCTGGATGGGTTATGTTATGTGAGTGGCGTAACTGGTAAAATTCAAAAACACTAATCATAGTCATTAGCAAGATAGTCACATGGAAATCAATTAGCCTTTGCACTACAAGATATTACAGATTTAACTCATTATTCTTGCCTTTGCAATCAGTTCATTTCTGAACCTTATATAAAATAATTCCAATATGCAATGAAAGCAACTACAACCCTTAGGAAAGTTTTTTTGGGATTGTGTCTGGAACCAAGCCAAGGTCATGATTATGAAATGGTAACTTCATTGTGCTTTTTATCATTATCTGTTTTCCTAACTTGAGTTTATACAGATTTATATTTAATTTACCTATCAGATGGAAAATTGTGTGTGCTGTGATTTTTAACACTTTTAGTTTGCATCAATATGAATGCATTTCCTTGTATTTGAAATCTAAAAGATTCATAATATAGTACTGTGAGTGGTGCAAGAGGAGATTTTCAAAGTTGTAGTTTAGTTGCTCTTCTCTGGCACTAAAGAAATAATCTTTAACCCAACTTCTAAAGACTCCTTACATTTATATATTATACATCTCTGCCCTTTAAAGTTCATAGAAGTGGCTTATCAATTCTACAATGAAGATAACAATGTATAATCTCTCTCTCTCTCTCTCTCACTCTTTTTGTCTCTTTCATAGAAAATGGCTATTCTTTTCTGGGGCAATTTTTGTTTGGCAATAAATTTAGAGACATTTTCAAAGTCAAAAAAAAAAGAATGAGGGGAGTGGGGAATTACGAAGTTATGAAATGCAAGTTGTCCTCTTAAAGCATAAAATGATTGCAGCACATGCCACTCCAGGGGAACAGTGCCTTGCCGCTGATTTTTGCTAATGGAAACGTTCTGAATGACTCCGAGGAGAATGTTGCTTCATGATTACTAGGGCAATGCTATTATTCAAAATATCAGTCTGATTTTAACACTAAGCACACAGTTTTAATGCCCAATGATGCTGAGTTCTCTTGGGCAATGAACAACTCTTAAAAAATTCAGATGTATCTGAAGGATCCCAGCCTTAAAGTCCAGACGCCAGTATATGAATCTTAAGTTTTTTGTGAACTTGAACAAGTGATCATCCTCTTCTGAGCTTTTAAGGGTTCTGAAGTTCCCTCCTACTGACCCAACTAGATTTCCTAGGAACTATGTATCTAAGAAATTATTATTTTTGCTCGATTTCTTGATTTATTCATTCAGCAAATATTTGTATAGTGACTTCCATTAGATTAATAAGTGCATGGCAGTTGTATAAAAGTTTTACTACTGACTACAAGCTTTAGTTTAACTGATGAGTTATAAAATTTGCTTCAACATACTGTCATGTAACTCTTTGTTTTAACCCTAGAGTATGTATATCCTACAGCTGAAGTAGGAAGTTATTTTGCCCTGTGCCAAGATTATAGATTTATAGCTCACTAGAATAATAAGACTCCTTCCAATAGTTCATGTTTTTTTTTTCCTTTTTCATATCCTATTTTCACATTACTGATTCTGTGGTATTGGTTAGCACTTTAATAAAAATTGTGTCACAGTTTCTATTGAAAGCATCTTATATTATCTCTCTGATATACTGATATCCATTAATTTCCCGCACTCTTCTGATCTACTAAGTGCACAGTGCTGGGGAGCATGGTGATATATCCGACATTAACACCGATTCTCTTTCATTCTCCAAACAAGTACTGAGCACACTGTATGTTTTATTCTGGCCCTAGAGATATAAAGGCTAAATGAGTCAAGATCTGTATATTTAGAATCTCATAGTTTAAAAAGAGAAGCTAAGATGATAAGTCCATTACCACTAATGCGAAGAAGAATGTTTTATTTATATTGGGGGAAGCGTAAAGAATGAGGATAGTTCTATCAAAATAAAAATAAATTGCTCCTACAATTATTTATATATTTATTTGACATGCCTCACACATTTTAGTCAAATATATCCAACCTAAATAATTGAAAGTTTATGTAACAAAATAAATCACAGTATTCACTTGTCTTTCTAAATAGGGAAGTATCCTGGAATAGTTCAAATTTAATGTATTCTAAACTGAATTACAAGTACCCTGTCAGTTTGTAAAGTCAGAGATTTTGGTATATTTACTGTCAATTTAGTTCAAATAAAGCTGTTTCGCTTATTTAGTACAGTATGAAAACCTCAAAATTATCCTAGGTATTTTTTATTTTATTTTATTTTATTTTATTTTATTTTATTTTATTTTATTTTATTTTATTTTATTTTATTTTTTTATTTTATCAGGGCTAAAACAAACTATATAAGGACCTAAATGAAAGGGAGATTTTAACAGAGGAGACGTTTTATTATTATTATTTGTTGGGCATCAAAAAATTTTAGCCCCATTGCCTCCTAAATATACCTGCAAATTCTAAGCTCTTATGTATTTTAAAATATTGTTTTAAATCATAATTACCGGGCAGCCCAGGTGGCTCGGCGGTTTAGTGCCGCCTTCGGCCCAGGGCCTGATCCTGGATACCCGAGATCAAGTCCCACGTTGGGCTCCCTGCATGGAGCCTGCTTCTCCCTCTGCCTGTGTCTCTGTCTCTCTGTCTCTCCCTCTCTGTGTCTCTTATGAATGAATAAATAAAATCTTTAAAAATAAATAAATAAAATAAATCATAATTACTGACATCGTTAAATGTGCACCATGTAGAGAGCTCTCTTCTAAGTATTTTTGAGGCTCCATCTCATTTAATCCTGACAATCATCACAGGAGTCATTTTTTGTCAGCTGAGAAATCTGAGTCATAGAAAGGTTAGCCAGCAGCTGTGCACCCACCGTAGCCTAGCTAAATTTCACAGTCTGAGACATTTCTTCCCTGGTAGATGAGCCACAAGATAATAAGTCGTGGAGGAGTTACAAGTCTAAGTTCTTAACCAACTAAAGCTGTTGTGCACGTGAAAATTGACCCAACTACTTTGTAGCCAAATCAGCGTATTTCAAGTCCCTTCTTTTTTTGCTTTCTCTGCAGAATCCGCACATGGCTCTGCTTAATGTTAAGCTACGCATGGAAACCTGGTTTAATTGCAGCTGAAATGGCACTCCCCACCCCCCACACACTCCCTCAGTGTTATTGCTACTGTAGTTTCTGTGGACTGTGACTTGCAGCTTATATTACTGCATTGTACTTCTGTGTCACAGAGTTCCAAGGAATTGACAGCGCGTGTCCGGATCTTTGACTTGGTCTGGGGATAGCATATGGGGTAGACTGTAATATAGCTGAACAGGTAAGGTCAAAGCAAAACTGTGCAAATAACCAATTCCTCAATGGATCTATATCATATCAAATTGTATATTCTATTACATTATTCCAGTTAAAAACAAAAGGGCAACTCTCAAAATATTATTTTTTAGAGTAACTTTGTACTAAACTTAGAATACCATTATATTTAATATTTCTTGAGAATGTGCTTGGTAAAAAAAAATGGCTGCATTTGTGGAATTATTTTATCCTTTATTTAAAATTTGGTGCCAAAAAATAATAAAATAAAATAAAATAAAATTTGGTGCCAGATAATTTCACATTAGCACTTAAGACTGTTCTAAAATCAGGAAAAAATATCAAAACATTATTTGGAATCTTAATTAAGAATCTGGGTACTTCACCACCTCTGTGTGTATATAATCTCTTTAAGAAAATAAATGATAAATATTCCTCTGAAACCATTTTTTGAATGGTTGAAATATTTTAAAATATGGAGCTGAGTTTAGGAATGTGGCATGAATGAATATCTCTAAAAGTACAAATTGAAACTGTCTGACTCCAAATAATTTGTTTAATACATAAACTTCATATATTCCTTTTCTACTTTAAAAATATCACATCTAAACTATTATCCAGACCCACCCCCCCCTAAAAAAGAGGATACTCCTCTGAACTGAAAGGAATTATCTACTTATTTAACTATATTTGTATGTAATTCCATATGTAAAAAACCTATTTCTGGAAATATGTATAGTCATGTTTGTCACTTTTATCATTTATGTGTACTCATAGCTAGTTGAGAATATTCAAGGGGTCTTCACTTTGGTAATTGTATTCTTCAATTTTCACCAGGAAAAAAGGTTAGGTTGTTAAAAAAATAATGACTCAGAGTAGGTAAAAAAACACATAAATTGTCAGATACTGGAATAAATTCCCCCATTCAAAAGTGACACTCCCTGTCTCACTCCCTGGGGGAGGAAGGAGGAAACTGTAAACTTTGCTGCTATGTGAAGATCAAGCATGTGGGAGTATATGTTCCATCAGGAACCCCATATGCTGGTTGGTGCTGGCTCCTGTGGGAACCCTCCCATTCAGAACAATACATTCCGTCATGTCCCTCCTACATCAGCACAGTCTCAGATACTTGTCTAATTTACATCAGGAACACTGGAACTCAATCACAGCTTATCTTACCTTATCTTTTCTTCCCTGTTTAGTGGTGCTCTGCATTAGCTCTGGCTACCCCACAGGTGAGCATAGACTAATCATCAACATAAGTGATTGCTTTATATAGCCAGGAGATAAAGAGGTTTTATAATAATTATTAACCATAGTCATTTAGTCATGGCAGCCCATTGGGCTATGGGGTTTCCATTCCTCTCTTTTAATGTGCCTGCATCAATCTATGTATGCGTAGTTTATCCAGAATCAGCCATGACAATTGTGTCTTTCCAGTTTTCAATATATTTTTGGGAAAGTAACATCAATATAAAAGGATGAGTGAATCATACTCATTAGTTCTTGGTCTCTGGTTGCTCGTGCCAGTCTCCCTATCTGACTTAGTGAGTTCCTTTTCTTTTCTTTTCTTTTCTTTTCTTTTCTTTTCTTTTCTTTTCTTTTCTTTTCTTTTCTTTTCTTTTCTTTTCTTTTCTTTTCTTTTCTTTTCTTTTCTTTTCTTTCTATTTAATTTATTCATGAGAGACACAGAGAGGCAGAGAGACAGGCAGAGGGAGAAGCAGGCTCCATGCAGGGAGCCCAATGTGGGACTCGATCCTGGGACTCCAGGATCATGACCTGAGCCAAAGGCAGACACTCAACCACTGAGCCACCCAGGTGTCCCGTGTTCCTTTTCTTCTCCTTCTCTGCTCACACCCTCCCCTTCTTCTACTGACAGTGGTTCTAACATTTTGGTGTATATCTTTTTTAATGTAAACTTATTAAAACTTGTATACATATATTTGTACATATATTATTAATTTATATACATAATATTATATTACAGATTTTTTTCTGTGTACTATGGTTTTAAGATCTATCTGTGCTGCTTTAAGATCTATCTGTGCTAGATTTATCTAGCAGCACAGATAAATTTACTATATTACTATATTACCATTTACTATATACCATTACCATACACCATTTACTATGTTACTTCCAGCAAACCTTTGTTTAACAATAGCTGCTCAAGAGGTGCATAGGTGGCTGAGTCATTTGAGCATCTGACTTGATTTTGGCTCAAATTGTGATATCAGGGTCAGGTCATGGGATCAAGGCCTGCATCAGGTTCTACACTGAGTGTGAGCCTGCTTAAGATTCTCTGTCTCTCCCTCTCTCCCCTCCCCCACTCCTGCGTGTACACACATGCATGTTCTAACTAAAGAAAGAAAAAAAAAAAAAAGAATGGCCACTCAAGTGATGATTAATTCCTGCTGCACATCAAAATCTCTTAAGGAATGTTTGCTTGTTTTTTTTGTTTTGTTTTGTTTTGTTTTGAGACATCTATGCCAGATACTCACCCTAGAAAATTCGTTTTGTAGGTTTGGAGTACCAGAAGGTTTAAGCCTTTGTAACAGTTGATTCAATCAAGATTAAGAACCAACAGTAGACTCTAATTACGTATAATTTCTTATGTCAAAATCCATACCCTTTATGCTACAATAGCTCAAAAATTCAACCTAATCTGCTTTCTCAAATATTATTAGCATCCAATCAATGCTAATTATTTTCTTAATAACGGACTTACTTGAACTCTCTGCAGGATCTGATATTAATTATTGCCTCTTCTCACTTAAAACATTACCTTACCTCACTTCTTTCTTCCTCTGAAGTGCCTGAAACATAGAATTGGGTTCAAGTAGTTTTCTGGTTTGTTTGCTTGTTTGTTTATTTATTTTTGAATGGAGTGAATGCATAAAGAAACTGATCAGTGCAAGGAAGAAAGCCAGTAAGGGGGCGTTATTGAACAACTTCCCATCCTGAAAACTAGGACCCATCCTACTGTTGACCCTCTATGGAACCATGTAGAATGTCCAGAAACATGTTCCTTCAATTGATCAAAATATAGGACATTTATCCAATAATTCCTGTAGCTTATTGGTTACAGTTTACCTGTAGAGGTGATAAGTAACCTTCCCTACGCACATGCTGTCAGGCTGTGACTTTGCCATCAAATGTCAATTATTTGACATTGAAAGCCTAAAATCTACTACCATGTGTCCCTTGAGGTACCAGTACCTTGAGGTACTGGGAGTTTGCAAGATACTCCACCCCATAGCTCTACAGGAGCATGTTGTGAACCTCAAGTAGTGTTTACCTCAAGACTTTCTCTTCTTCCTATCCTTTTCTTCCTCGTCCTTTCTTTTCTTCCTGCTTGCACATGTAAATAGAATCCAGGTACTATGTAAAGTTCAAATAGTGGGCAAAATCCAACCACTTGCTACTAATGAATTCATGATTTACTGGGAATGGTAGATCATTTCGATTCAAAGTGTTAATGGAGGAAATAATGCAAACAGCACCATTGAAGATCCTGTTCCTAAATCACCTTGGGATAGTCATAGAAGGCTCTTTGGATGGGCTTATCTCTGAGATGCATTTTAAATGATACTTATAAGCAAGCATATGACAAAAACAAGCTATTTCATTATCATGTACTCACCCTTTACTTTTCATCTGACTGAAAAAATAAATGATTCTATCTTGGCTTTATCTCTTTACACATTTCTTCACTGTCGTTATGTACAATTTACCTTTTTTTTTTTTAAATTTGAGTGATCATTTATTTGATTAATGTTTGGCTGCTATGATACACTAGAATTCACTAGAATAGAGATCACATCTTTTTTCCTCTTATTATCCTTGAATTTCAGGCCCTAGCCCAGTGCCTGACACACAGATGAATAAATAAAGGAACAAAAGAGGAAATGGAAGAGCAAAGAGTTCAGTGTTTTAGTTTTCCCTTTACTGTAAACTTATGTATGGCGTTGGGGAAATCACTTGTCTGTCATGGGCTTCAGTTTTCTCAGTTTGTCATTAGACTTAATGAAATTAAAAGGAATCTTCTAACTCAGTCTTCTCTAACTGTAAATACTGTGAAAGCAACTTGGATATTTTTCATTTAAGTAAGTTGATGATAACTATTCTTTGTGGAGGCATTTGCCTTGGAAAAGAAGTGACCATCTTATGTTTATAGGAGCATAGACTTTACTTCTTGTGACCGTAACTCACCTTTAAAAGGTTTTAAATCCTTTCTTCTCCAACACTCCAAATAAACTACACTTCTATATAATCTCGCTCTAGAAAGGGAAACTTTTATTATTTGAAGGTTAAACAACATAAATATGAACACAATTCCATTTAGGAAAATCTTAGTTCTCTGGTCCCAAACATTCACCAAGTAGACATCTAATCAGAGTATATATATATATATATATATAGATAGATAGATAGATAGATAGATAGATATATATATAGTTTATTTTCTATTTATATTTATATAGTTTGTTTTCTATTTAAAACTATTTAAAAAAAACATTTGTGATTACTATGTTAATATATATCAGACAATGTCAGAGTTGAAATGTAGTGTCTGGCCAAGTCCTCAGCATCTGGTAGAGCCATGGAGCTTCAGATTGCTGTCACTTGAGCCATGCATCCTTCAGCAAAGTTCGAGTTAAAAATAGACACCTTCTGATGACTTCACTGTAAAACATGGTTTTCAATATGAGGTCATTATCAGTACTGTCAATATCATTATCAACACTATCATTTTCAAAAGCAGAGTAAGCCCTTAGCAGTAGAAAGTCACAAGATGACAACCTGAATAGTCTTAATTCATGAATCCAGGCTACTGGCTCTTTTCCTGTAGATCCATTTACATATTTAGAAGAGAAGTCACGCATCCATACTGTTGTGTCTTGTCTTTACCTTTTACATAAAAAAGGGAGCACGCAACTCTACTGGGGATGCATCTACAACTAGAAGAGAAAATGCACTCTGATAAAAACTATCTAGTGAGCTAAACATTTTCTTCAAACTTTCTGAGTTGTCAGCAGAACACAGTGTCCCATGCTGAAAATTATGTCAGCCTTTCCCCCCAGAAATCATTCCATAAAAATTTAACTCTGTACCATTTCAAATTCATCTGAGGAAAAGAGAGATAAAGTACTCTTAAATCAAAGAGATTTATGTATTCCAATAAAGCTGCAAGATTTTGTTTTGATAGCAATAATGCAAGAGCCAACAAATTAAATGCTCTTGAGGAATGATTATGGCTACAGGAGTTATTTTGTTTTTATCAGGATTGAATAGCTGTGTAACTTGTCTCTTACAGTTGTACAGATTGCCGTGGTATTGATAAGTGGCTTATGAGAAATGGTGTTGAATTGGGAAGAAAATATAATTTACTTTTAATTTGATTTCATTTAGTAAATCTGACTTTACAGCTTGAGTTGTAGTTATTTATTATTTACCAGCCATGATACAAAGTAGCCTGCCACCAGGGACATCAATTATGCCCCTCGTGAAGATCACTGTCGTTGGGAGGAATGGCGCACACTCTGCCTGGGTGTCAGTGATGAGTAAATTTGAAATTGCCTCTGACCTCTGAGGGAGTTTCTGCTTCTACTCACCTCTGCTGCCAGAGGCTCCTCTGCATTGGCATTCACTACAGAGCCACAGAGGCAGAATGGACTGATCAAGTGATCCGGAGGCCAGTCAAGATAAATTAGATGCTTAATTTATACACCAGGCATTGCAGACAGACTAATTACACAAAGACAGTTTGATAAAGTAATGTAAGACTGTGCACATATTAGGCAGAGCCTGCTTCCGTGAAATTATTGCTGATATATGTGCCCTGGGCTTTGAGGTTTTGCACGCACAACTGTGCAGCCAGCACGACGAAACACGTTCTAGAAAGGTATTAAAACGAAGTGCTATCTGCCAACCTTTTCTGTTGTTCTACTGCCCACAAGTTGCCATTTGCCCCTTTGCATTGTGCCTTTTTTTAAAAAGTCCTCACTGAAAGTGACGTGAAAGAGTTAAACAGGAAATCCAAAGATATGGTTACTGAGAAAGAATCCGAGAATGAAGCAAAAGCAATATTCATAGGATCAATCAATAAAAAAAATAAATAAATAAAAATAAAAAAATAAAAATAAAAAAAAAATAATGAGGAGAATAGGCCTTTTGGCAAAGAATGCTGGACCTAAAAGTTCTTGTCTTATCTTTTAAGAAATTCCGAGCCTGCGCTAGTGCTCAGAGAAACAGAGCATGGAATGAGAGCTGAAACACAGCACTAGAGGGAGGAGAGGCCCTCTGATGTACTGCAGAAGCACAGGATGAAGGACAAGCTTTATGTTCCAGAACTTTGTGTTTCTGTACAGTGGCTAATCGGGGCAGCCGATAGTTCATGTTCTTGGACTGGCTTTAAGCATAATTGAAATGTGCCTGTAACTCAGTAGCCTAAGGAGAGACTGGCAATTGACTGCAGCTAGTATAAATACCAACTTAAAGAAAAAGCCACTTTGAAATCAAGGGTGAGACACACAGGATAATTTGGGGAGAAAAGAGTCTCGGGTTACTAAGGAGACGTTTCAAGATCTAAATAGAGCTAGAACACAAAGGTTTCATAATTATAGGTGGGTAATGTTTTTGAAAGTTTCCTGATGGGGGAGTTACCACCAGAATCACACTGGGGGATCCCTGGGTGGCGCAGCGGTTTAGCACCTGCCTTTGGCCCAGGGCGTGATCCTGGAGACCCGGGATCGAATCCCACGTCGGGCTCCCGGTGCATGGAGCCTGCTTCTCCCTCTGCCTATGTCTCTGCCTCTCTCTCTCTCTCTCTGTGACTATCATAAAAAAAAAAAAATTAATAGAATCACACTGGGTATTCATGTCTACATGGTGCATGAAAGAAATGTCTTGATTGATTTTTAGAGAAAACGAACAAACAGTAAGTATGCAAAAGTATGCAAAAGCTCACTGTAGTTTGGTATCCTAGGACATAGAATTTCTAGATGAGATAAGCACTACCTTTCAAGCAAGTTGAAAGGGAAATCTGAATACATTTTCTTGGGTTCTTCTATGTGTTTTACTTTCTGTCCAGTGGCTACTTCCAGGTGAATGGTGCCTGGAGCCTGGTATCTGGGTCATTGCACACATTCTCCCCCCTAGGTTTCAAGAGACCCTTTCATACCTATCTGAGCCTGTTGGAGTTAGAACCTTGTTCTTTTCTGACTTCGAATAGAAGGCTGCCTTGAGGTTCATAGAATTCTTGACATTAAAGACTCTCAAAACAGCTTTCTCTAAAATTTCAGAAGAAAGTTCCAGTTAACAATTTCCAATTTCTGCAGGGGGGTGAGGGTTGCGGGGTGGAGAGGGGTATGCGCTAAATTCCTGAACATGTAAAGTGAGCTCTGAAAACTTCCAGTCACTCCATGATTTAGTCTTTCAAGTTGCTGCCCTTGCTATGTACACTGATCAAGAAAATCATTGTGCTCTTATGTCCCTGGACTTTATGACATTTGGTTTGCCAACGGTTTCCTTGACAACATGCCTTAGTTATGTGTTCAACTCTATCTTTCCTCTATGACTTGCACTATATCACTATGACCTCACTTTAGCAACAGTAGCAATGAAATCCTAATTTTTTTTTGTTTTTTTTTTTGTTTTATTTTTTTTATAATTTTTTTTTTTAAGATTTATTGACCTATGATAGACATAGAGAGAGAGAGGCAGAGACACAGGCAGAGGGAGAAGCAGGCTCCATGCACCGGGAGCCCGACGTGGGATTCGATCCCGGGTCTCCAGGATCACGCCCTGGGCCAAAGGCAGGCGCTAAACCACTGCGCCACCCAGGGATCCCTGAAATCCTAATTTTAATCCTTTTTTGGGCCATAGATTACTAATTGCAAGTGCATGCAGGGAGACAATGTAGCATCCTCAATAAAAGGTCTGTAGATTTTGGAGTCAGACATATTTATTTTTTAATTTTTTTAAAGATTTTATTTATTTATTCATGAGAGACACACAGAGAGAGACAGAGACATAGGCAGAGGGAGAAGCAGGCTCCCTGCAGGGAGCCCGATGTGGGACTTGATCCCAGAGTTCTGGAGGCGAAGGCAGATGCTCAACCGCTGAGCCACCCAGGTGTCCATGGAGTCAGACATCTTTAGTTCAAACTCTGGTACTCAATTTTATCACAATATAATCTTGGGCATATTATTTTAAAAGCATCAAATTTTCATTTTGTCAGCTTATTTGCTTACTTGGTCAAATGGCAATAATGATCCTTATATCATTGGACTATATAAGGGGAATTAAATGGTGTAATATGTGCAAAAACACTTAGCAGGATGCTTTGATGCATCATTAGTATTTACCAAATTTACAACTGCTATATACTTCTCACTAAACCAAACTTCTCTTTCCAAGAATATAGATGGCTAATCTTGAAAGTGAAATAGTGCATTCTCTGTGATCTTAAACGCACAGTGTTTGTGGTTACACAAAAACTTTCCAGTTCTGTGTACTAGATAGATGGATTTGGCATCTCTGGGATATTTTTCCTTGCAATAGACACAATCTTTATTTCAATAATATCATTTTCTGTCTCTGTGTTTTGGACATTATCTCCATCCATGTAAAGCTCAGGTGAGATACCTAAAGTTCTCAATCCTTGCATTTCCATGCGTGTAAACATCTGTCCTCCAAAACTAAAATGAAATACTGTGACTATGGAGTACTATTGAAACACTGTATATTGCAATTCTATGACTTTCACTTACCAGAATCATAAAACCCTCAGGTTTTTTTTATCTGTAAATTAACTTAAACATAGTATTTTATCAATTACTAAAGTATTTTCATTCTTAATGTATTTCCAAGATGAATTTCTAGCCTAATGACATAGAAATAACTAATTTCTCTAGCATAAGAAAGCAATCAAAGATTAAAAATTCTCCTGCCTGTATTTCAAACCTAAAATTGCTTGTTGGAAGTAAGAATTGAATGAAATACTCGATTATAATCTTTAGTACATTTATTTGTTCATTCAGAACTTATTTGAGTACCTATATGTACCAGATGCTACGGTAAGAGTGTGTGTGTGTGTGTGTGTGTGTGTGTGTGTGTGTATAAAAATTTATAGTTCTATAAAGTGCTTTTGATTAAGATTATATCATTTAACATTTACAATAATCCAATAATAAAGGTGAATAATGCTCTATTTTAAGATACACTGAATATATGAGTCCAAGTGATTTTCACATCATTCCACAATTGAGTAATGAGCAGAAATTGGATATAGCCTGTTAAAACTTTATGTCTAATAAAAACTATACTCATTTTAGGGTTTTTGTTTATTTGTGCATTTTACCACATAGTCAGAAAACAAACAAACCCTAGTTCAATACATGTCTTTTTCAAGACTTAAACCTTAAGATAAATAAAGTCTCCTGCCATTGCCTGTGTCAGCCTTAGGTATACTATATTTCTGAATGATAAGTTAAGACATGGAAAATCAATATGTTTTGCAGAGTTGGAGGTCCTGGGAAAACCACTTGGTTTCTTTTAGCTAATATATAATGATTTTAGGTTGTCTGACTAATGAAGCATAGAATGCTATGTTTCTCTCTAAATGGTGTTATTTCAACACTCAGTCTGGAACTTTATTAGAAACGTAGATTTAGACAGAGTTTTCTGTGCATCTGCTGAGTTGAATGGTCTCTGTGAATGCTTGTGCATTCCTTCTTTCAGCAAACCTGAGGCTTTGAGAGCTAGAAAAGTCGTCAGGATCGCATATTAATATAGGATGTGACTGACTTCTGAACCATCACCTCTCCTATAGAAATCTGAGTCTCCTGATTGGTTTTCATCTCCTTACAGAGAGAGGGGACTCTTCATCTCTGCAGTCTCAATACCAAGGGCATTGTGTGTGCTCAGCAACTGAGTATTGAATTGTCTGTGTGGTGAACTTTTCTTTCTAGCACCAATATGAGCCTCTGCACCATAGATGTTCCATTTCATGGGGCTGGAGGTTTTAAACTGGATGAGCTAGTCATGGTTGCCTTGAGGTGCCACACTGGATTGACTTTAAAAGCCTGCTTATAGCAGCCTAATCCAGTAAGTGCTCCATGCTTAAAAACTTCTCAGTGAACCCATGATATCTGATGTAGCCAATTCCGTTTTTTTGTGTGCCTGCATCCAAATGCACACACACATGGGTTTATGGGTATTAGTTTTAATATTATGAACTAAGAGCTGCCCCTTAAAATTTCCATTCCTTTACCTATTTTTTTGTGTTGGAAGAGACAAATAGTTTTATCATTGCAAACATGAATATATATATATATATATATATATATATATATATATATATATATTCTACAATACATGTTTTCTAGTTATAGGCATTTAAATACAAGGCGATTGAGGTACTTTCTTCTACTAAAAATATCCTCCTTCTACCCCTATAAGCAAAACTAACACCAAGACCAAGGACATCTACTGTACAAGTCTTCCATGAAATTTCAATTTCAATGAAAAAAAAAAAAAGATAGGAACAAAGGAGAATTACCTAAAGGGCACGTTAAATATTTAACTAAAGCATTCCTTGGTATATGTAGATAACTGCTAATAAAAATTGGTGAATATTTAAAAGTTCAATTGCCTAGAATTTTTCTAAGCTAAAAGAATATTACAATGAATTTTCTGCACTTAACAAATTTATTACTATTAGATATTATTCAATGTAAAATTACCTATTA
Organism: Canis aureus; assembly: GCF_053574225.1. Lineage (NCBI taxonomy): Eukaryota > Metazoa > Chordata > Mammalia > Carnivora > Canidae > Canis > Canis aureus. The sequence continues at coordinate 4,408,487 of NC_135613.1, forward strand.
AAATCACTAAATTCTCCATAAATGTATTCTATTTTGTATAAATTCATTCTACTATTCTCAAATATATGATCTATATTTTACATATATAGATCATATATAAATATAATGCTTCTTTCTCTTAAAAAAGATCTCTTACTAGAAAGTAAATTCTATGAGAGCTTTGATATTTTTCTCTTTTGCTTACTGTTGTATCTTCAGTGTCTTAAATATGCCTGGCATGTAGTAGGTAATCAATATAGGTTTGTTGAATGATCAGTGAAACTAAACTTAAGGATTTCTCATGACAACATAGCTTTATCCTAGGCACTACCTTGGCGCTGGTGATTTGAAGATGAAGTTGGCCTATTCTCTGTCCTTAAGGACCCAACAGAGTGTTGATTTTCATAAAATTCTATAGAGTAGCAAAGCTTTCAAAAATACCTATGTCCCAAACGTGGAAACCAAGGCTAATGAGACTGGAGGATTTGTTCAAGTTCATATGCCTAGGTAGCAGAACCAGAACTGGAACCCAGGATTTCTACTGGGAATTTCCTCTAAAAGTTGTCCTGTTTGCCAAAGATTAAAATGCACGTGCTTTGAGCCAGAAACCTAAATGAGTAAACCTGAAGCAACGCCCTAGTGGTCTCAGCCTCTGGCATGATTCCCAGTAAGGGGCCAAGTGGATAGTTGGGAGGGTCCCAAAGAAGTCACACCTGTCACATGACATATGAGCATTATGAGTTCTAGGGGAAGCATTTATCTTCAGAATCTACAGAATTCTTGACATTATGAGTAGGCATCATGAGGAAGCCACTGAACCAGGATTTTTAGCTCTGGAAGGTCCTGATCTTGAAGCCCAAAAGAGGATCATGTGGTTTTATTGATCTATAAAGATAAGCAAAAATGACAATTATGAGCATTGTATATTGGATTATTACTCTTGACACTTGTAGTTACATCAGTACGGCTTTATGTCCCAAAAGAAAAAGATGCTGATAAAATATCAAAGACTGGAACAACTGATATGAAACCATACTTCTATAAGTAAATATGTTAATATATGGTAAATGCCTTATAAATGTAAATAATTCTTTACATTGTGTGTTTCTACATTTAGGAACATATTTTAAAGACACAATCTCAAAGACCAAATCTTTTAAGAAAATGGTATAATTTTATCTGCTATTTAAAAATAATGAAAATAAGAAAACATTCAATTATTATGGCCTTAGTGGTCTATAAGAAGTCTGTGTTTGTATACATATGTTCATTTCATGACTACCTAACAACTACCTGAAACAGTTCATCTCTATAAAGGAAAGGGATTTCTTGCACAGTGATCATTTGCAGTTGAAAATGATTTCATTAAATGAGATTTCACTTTCTCAAGGTATTATTTCTCAAATAGTAGGTTCCTAAAATCCAAAGGAAATATTTTCACCGATTCTGGGAAATTATTTCCTTTTGGAAGAGAATTGCATTACTTAAATTTGAGAAATACTGTTTATTACAAAGTGTAAAGTTCCCTCTATATGGGCCTGCTAATACAGAAAAAAAAAATCCTAAAATGAGATAAACAAAAATATTGACTGCTATTTTCTTTATAGGTTCTTTTTTTATCTGAAAGACTGTATGTTCCCCTGCCACCAAACAAACAGAAGCCAATAAATGTCATATTCAAGGCATATCAAATTTGCTGATCATTCTCTAAATGAGGTTAGCTAAATACATCTTATTTACTTTTACTGTATTTTATGGTCACTTTTAACTGAAATTTTCATGTATCAGTTCTTGTAGCTATCAGCCACCAGTTTTCCAATTTCCAATCCAGTTCTGTGGAGAACATTTTAATGCTTTTGAGATCTTGGACATATACTCCATAAAATTGTAATAATATTACCTGATTAACTTCATGTTATTTTCACACAGAATAAAATATTCCCTATGGTCTAAATGAAAAGTATAAAATCCAAATTATTAACTCTATTGGGATTAATAATAATTTTAATTATCCCTTGAGTAATGAATGAGTCTGGCTCTCTTCGGGAAAAAGGAAAAAGATAAAAAATAGGAAGAGGTTGTTATGAATCATTTAACTTTTTATAACATTTTATTTGTGGCATTGGTTATCTTTATCTGTACTTTTAAGTAAGAAAGTGAACAGAGAGAGATTAGCAAATTGGATCAAGACTACACAGAATGTATGTAAATGACACTACCAGAATTTGAATTTAGACCCTCTGTCTTGAAATCAGTCCTTTCAATCATTACTCTGTATTCTACTTCTCGAATCTCTTTGAAAATAAAGGCAAGTGTCTTATATTGCCCCATGCAGCCTCATTATTCCTATTGTGGGTTCTTCTTACCATATCTTTCCTTTCTCCCCAGATAGTTCCCACCCAAACCAACTTCCTCATGCACTATCAGGAGACCCAAACTCACCTGACTTTTTTCTTCTCTGTCTTTGACTCAATTAAAAATAAAATTCATTTATTTTCTGATCCAGTTTTGTCACTATAGCCCATGTATGTTCAATGCTAAGATACATTGAGTTTGGGCACGGATATTCTTCAGAGACATTTTTATTATCTGTTTTTCTTAAAATCCTTTTTTTTTTTTTTTTTTTTTTTTTTTTGAGAGATTTTGTTTGAAAGAGAGAGCACATGAACAGGGAGGAGGGCAGAAGGAGAGGGAGAAGCAGACTCCTTGCTTAACAGGGAGTCAGCCAACTTTGGGATGGATCCCAGGATCCTGAGATCATGGCCTGAGGCTAAGGCAGATGCTTAACTGACTGAGCCACCTAGGCACCTCTAAAATTACCTATTTTAAATATGCTCTGAAGATGAGTTGAATGTTTAACCTGAAACTTATAAAAGCGGGTCCTCCATTCTGAATGACTAACAGAGAAGGAAATACCTATAATTCTATCTCTATTTCTTTATTTCTAGCTTTGCAGGCTTGTATGTCTATATTTTGCCATCAAACTCACAAAGTTAGAAAGCAACACTGGCTTCTAGTGAATGTTCCTGTGGCATTATTAGCAAAGTCTCATTTCTACTGCCTCAGTGCTTATTCATATGGGCCAGCAAGACCATGTCCTCTCATGCTATGAGCGTCAGTGCACAGCAGAGAGCAACTAAGGCCTTGTTCACACACATCTGGGTACCTCGCCACAGAGGTTACCTCATGAAACCAAAACTTGGGAACGGGATTATATTCTTTTTATATCTTAGAAGGAAGACCTTTCAATGTCTGCTTAAGGGATGAGAGTTTTGTTTTGTTTTTGTTTCTTTGTTTTTTCTTTTGTTGCCAAGACAAGAATCTGGCACAAACCTAATTTAAAAAAAAAAAAAAAAAGTAACTCCATGGTACTGTCACCTCATCAGAACTTTCTAAGGTGACAGACAGTATTTATTGTCAGTGCCAATTCTGTGCCGGGGGAGAATTACCAAAACCCATGTACTGAATTTGCATGGGGGAACCACAGAGGGTGTGGGTGTGGGCATTATAGATAGGCAGGTCTTGATTTGTATCTGGTACAAATCAGATAGCTGGTGTCTAGTGGAAGCAGATACAAAAAGGATTTGAGCAAAGGAGATCCCAGGATGTGCCCGTAGGGAACTTAGTAAGAGAGATTGGCAAGTACAAGAAAATAACAAACAAAGCATTACTCAACAAGTACAGTCACTCACAGCTGAGACTCAGTTCCACTTGGAAGCAAAGAGAATGTAGAACATGCCTCAGTGTTGTCCCACCAAAACAGCAAAGAAGCTAGAGTTTCCCTCACAGTTTCCATCTGTTGTAATCTGAGTTCTCCTCCTGAGACTGTTAATTCCTGAGCACTTGTGACGAACCCACCAAACAGGCAAAACACACACACACACACATGCACATGCAATGCACACACCTCAAGTAAGGAGTTACTGTAGGATCCTATCAACACAGAATGGACACCTGAGTATAATGTGGGTATGGGTGGGACTCCTCCAGGGCCGCTACAATAAGCGGAATATTTAATTTCTCTCATCTTCATCTGAAAAAAAAGGGCACAAAACCCATAGTGTTTTCAAAGGGTAGGTGAAATAGCATGAATAATATCCCTGAAACAGTGCCTAACACCAAGGGGCACACACACAGAAAAACAGCTATATTTCACTGTTAAGGGATAGTTGACAGAGGATACCTTTAAGCATATTGAAGACACTCCAAAAATGTTTTAAGGCAGTCAGTTCTCTGGGCCACATGAGGAAAGTTCTTGCAAAATAATACTTGAAGTGCTTTTATCTAGGGAAGGAAGTGCTTTCTTTGCAGGTAGGGTTAGGGGTGGGGGTGAATTATGAATCCACTTACTAAGTTGTAAATGTGCCTCAGCTCTTGGGAAAGGAAAGGTCAGGTAGGAGGGAGGAAGTGAATTAATTACAAAGCATCCTGCTAAGTAATTGTAAGAAACTAAGAAAAGACTAGAAGAATTATTATGGTGCCACATTCTGATTAAGGCCATGTCTACATGAGCAAGGAGGTCAACTTACTTAACCAAGAGAAGAAATAAAGGATACAAAGAAGAAGAGAGGGCTAAAAACAATGAAATATTTATTTGCTCTCTCAAGAGTATGGACTGCATATATATCCATTTATCTAACAGTTATTTGTGTATTGTATTAGGTACTCTGTGTGAGTGCCTGTATGTGCAATGTCTGTCTATGTGTTTTTTTCTTAAAGTGAAAATAGAACTCTGTGGGTTCCAGTTAAACCTTTCCATGTACAACAAAACAACAAAATGCACAGTACAAAATAAAAATAAAGCCAATACAATAAAGCCCAATACAAAATAAAAATAAATTTAATACCATTAAAGTAGAGCTTTATTTGATATAACTAGGTAAATGAAATGCTCATTTAGGACTTTTTCAGATTCAAACTTAATTTAAGGCTTATTTTAGGTTTAAAACTTAATAACATATAGTTTTATGTGAAATAGGAAAAAAGAGAGAGAGGCCTGACTTCAACTTATGGTTGTATCTTTAATAGAAATGAGACAATCACATAAACTCTGCAAGCCTCAGTTTCCGGCTTACATTGTGGGAGTAACAATTTTTACCTTGGATGAAATATGTGTCTCCCATTCCAGTAAGCGCATTTCAGATCTCCCTGGCATTTATAGCTCATAATTCTGAGATAATTCATTTAATCAGTGCATCTATAGGATTTTTCATAGTCTAATGCATAACACATGGATAGTTCTCACATATGGGCTTTGCTGAACAAATTACTATGTGGCATAACTTTATAGCGTTTATGTATAGATTGCCAGAAATACCATATATGTATTTGTTCATTCACAGTACTTATTAATGACTATCATATATGGAACACAGATTTTCAAGAATCTTAGAAAAAATATACTAAGACCTTGTCATAGCCCAGAAGTCGACTGTTTTAATAGGAAGTATGTGTATGTAATTAACTTTTAAGCTATAAAAAAAGAGAGTATTGTTGGGAGTATTTGGAGAAAAAAAATCAAGAATGAATGGTTATAATTAATATCTGCAAGTGACCCTAATGGAGGGTATATGAAGGTAAAAAAGAAAAAAAAAAAAAAAAGAATTCAGTCTTTGGGTATAAGCCCTAGTCTGCTACTTACAGTCAGTATGGCTTTGGAAAAGCTGTTTAACTTCTAGGTACTTTAGTTCCCTCTTCTTTAAAATGAGACTGTTGTGAGGACTAAATTTTTCTTTAGCACAAGAAAAACAATACATTGTATGGAATGTGGCAAAGGCTGATTGTTAATCTTTATTACAATATACTAAATTTTGGGTGAAGGCCTTTGTGAAAACTGTTTAATCCTGTCAGAACTATGAATTAAGGCTGGTGTCAACTTTCTTTTATATATGGGTGAATTTGGTTTCAAGACGTTATTTTTAACTTGCCTAATTTTATACAGATAATATATGGCTGAAACAGGTTTTCTTCTATATGACTCCAGTACCAACTCTTAATCATATTGCTCTTTGAAAAAACAGGCATAGCCAGAAGTAAAGTCAGGATAATGTGTTTGTTGAAATCCAGACTTGGACAAATAAAGGATGTTGGCATGAAAGAGAGAGAGAGAGAGATGGAGAGGGAGGGAGAGAGAGAGGAAGAAGAAGAGGGAGAGGGAGGAGAGAGGGAGAGAGAGAGGCAGAGAGAGAGAGTTATAGTCTTATAGCTATGTCTGAAAAACAGCTTGCTAATTCATTTGGAAGGTTGTTTTATGTTTGGTGTGATTGGTAATGTAATCATGGTTAGAGATAAATTTTATCTGATAATAAAAAGAGTTGGAGGGCAGCCCCGGGTGGCTCAGGGCGTGATCCCAGGGACCTGGGATCGAGTCCCACATGGGGCTCCCTGCATGGAGCCTGCTTCTCCCTCTGCCTGTGTCTCTGCCTCTCTCTCTCTCTCTCTCTCTCTCTCTCTCTGTGTCTCTCATGAATAAATAAATAAAATCTTAAAAAAAATAAAAATAAAAAGAGTTAGAAAAAATAACCCCTCTTTTTAACAGGGGTTATTACCTTGCTTTATGTATGATTTAGATACATACTTAAAAGGATATATATATATTTTTTTTTTTTTAATTCAAGATTCTGAATTAGCATAAGTTCCTAAGATCAAGAGATGACTCAGGATATGACATTTGACAAGCCTCTGAGTTCTAAGCAATCTGCTATGGGAGTCCAGAAAAGCAAATGGATGATTCTGATTGGGTGAAACTACAAAGATAATCATGGAAGATTAGCTTTACTTTGAGCTGTGAAAAGATGTATCAGCTATCATTCTGCTATAATGAGTGTTTTATTAATAGTAGATTTAAAACCTTTTCCTCAATTACCTTTTATTTTACTTCCTTCCAAACTCTCTGTTCTCTAGGTGGCAATCTACTCAGTTACCTGTTCCAGAAATAAGTCATTAAACATATCCAACAGTAAATACTAAATACACTCAAACTGGCCCATCTTATGAGAAGTACATAATCAGCAAGTAAAGATGGGTTAATGGGACCTCTTGAATCTTGAATGGGGGTTTTCCTTAGCTGTAGCAATTAACATGTTTGAAAATTAGAATTAATAAATAATCGTAGAAAGTTCAACCTCAATTACCATTACAAATGTTTGTATTTATTTTTGCAGAACAATTGACACCTAATTAGCATGTTAAGAGCTACTTGTGTTTAGATATTAATCAGCTATCCTTAAAAAATCTTATCAGAGTTATTTATTTAGGTAAGGCAGGCATATGCATAATTGTAATTAACTTATACCTCTACATGACTCACCTCTCAAACAATTACTAGAACCATAAACATACACTCACTTACTCATTTATTCATTCAATAGTGTGATGTATTGGAAACCAATTATTCTCTAAAATATATGAATATTAACCTCACCTTTCTGGAATGATGTCTGTGCTTCTATATTACTCCAAAACTCAAAAGTTAAATTTTTTTCCAGTATGTGTCAGATTAAACAAAATTGCCCTTTCCTATAAAGCTTCTTTCAACTTTTAATACCCCTATAACACTCTGATAAGACTTTATTAGTTCTTAATTCTTTGTGTTATCATATTTACTTACAAGTTCATCATTCCCAGTAAACTGTGAACTTCCCAAAAATGATATTGAAGATTTTTAGTTTGTATCCCCAGTTCGTAACAAGTCTGGAAAATGATAGACATCCATAAGAATTATAAAAAAAAAAAAAATACCTACTGGAATGCCTAGTTGTTAAAATGCACACTTTATGTTCCTTTTAACAGAATTAATTTGCTGAGAATTTAGGCTTTGTTATTAGACCAAGGGTGAGAAATATGGCTTATTCCTGCTTTAGCAAACATGAGCAAATTGTGTAACTGATTCTCAGACATCTCATCCCCAAAACAGGAATTATAGAGTAATAGTATTTCATGAGACAAATATAAAAGTCTCCTAGCACAGTTTATGGCATGGAGTGAGCACATGGGAAATGGAAATTTCCTTTATTTTTTTTTATGTACCTCAAAAATGAGATTGCATTTGCAGAAAATCCACACCAGTCTTAAGTATTGGTTCACTGCATTAGCCCTCATCCAGCATCTGCTAAAAAGAAACAGTAAAGTGAAGCCATTCCTTACGTCCACTTGGAATTTCCCAGTTACATGGATCTGGGGAGCAATTTCATTGACTGTGGAAGTTTCTTGGCCCTGTCTACATGTGGCTTAGAGAAGTTACTTGGGTTTCAGTAGCTTAGTCCTGTTTCTTGTGTCCCAGGAGTACAGTGTGTTTTTTCTGACTCAGAACCAGCACTTGGAAGGAGGTAAAAATAGTCTGGAAGGCAGTTTCTGTTTCAAATGGAAGAAAGTAGAGCTGAGCCAATTCCTAAACTGAAATCAGAAAGCAACCAAGGGCAAATGCTAATATTTTTGTTGTTGCCCTCACTGGGGAAACAGCCTCTTTGCTGGCTAAGAAAAGTTAACAGAGAAATGTAAGAGTTCATATCCAGATAAGACTTGACTTTAGTGCATCATAGCACAGCTGCCTTTGAGAGAGAGGTTAGTCTGTATGTTTAAATTACTACCGTGACTAGGACCTCAACATCCCCCTTTTCAATGCCTTCTGGTTTTGGTTTGGTTATATGTTTACTTATTCGTTTGTTTGCTTGCTTTTTGTTTCTGTGTTCAACAACAACTTCTAAGCTGCGTCCCAGTAATGCCTGCCTTCTCATATCCATGCCCTTGTGTGATCCCCGCCCCTAGAATCTAGGCTGGATCTAGTGGTTTGCTGCTTAAGAACAGAACACAGAACAAAATAATGAAATATGACTTCTGAAACTAGGATGTAAGAAGAGTCTGGCTTCTGTCTTCCTTTCTCATTTGCTTATTCTACTGGAAGCCATCCTCCATATTGTGTGCTGTTCTATGGAGAAGCCCACATGGCAAGGAAATGGGAATGCATACAGCTGATGATCAGGGATAAACTTAAGGCTCTCAGCTTAACAACCCAAAAGGAACTACATCTTTCCAACCAAAAAAAAAAAATATTTTCAAATAAGCAAAAATGAAAATATAATATGTCAAAATTTGTGGGATGTAATCAAACAGTGCTTAGAGGAAAATTTATAGCATTTAATTTTTATTTTATTTATTTATTTATTTATTTTATTTTATTTTATTTTTTAATTTTTAAAAATTTTTATTTTAAATTTTTTTAATTTTATTTTATTTACTTATTTATGATAGTCACAGAGAGAGAGAGAGAGAGAGAGGCAGAGACACAGGCAGAGGGAGAAGCAGGCTCCATGCACCGGGAGCCCGATATGGGATTCGATCCCGGGTCTCCAGGATCGCGCCCTGGGCCAAAGGCAGGCGCTAAACCGCTGCGCCACCCAGGGATCCCTAAATTTTTATTTTAGAAAAAAGATCTCTAATCAATAATATAGGTTTCTAAACTTAAAAAAATAATTTAAAAAACTTAAAAAGAGAAAAAGTCAACTAAAGGCAAGTAGAATAAAAATATAAAATATAATAAATACAAATACAGAAATCAATGAAATAAATATAGAAAATAATACCAAGAAAATAAATAAAAACCAAAGCTGGTTCTTTAAAAAGATAAACTGGTAAATATCTAACAAGTCTGAAATCAAAGAGAATAAACAATTTATCAATATTAGCAGCAAAAATGCAGTTATCTTTTTGAGATCCTAATTCTTTTGGAAATATACCAAAGAGTTGGATTGCTGTGTTACATGGAAGTCTTAGTTTTGATTTTTTTTTTATTTTGATATTTCTTTTTATTTTGAGTATAGTTGACACACATGCTACATTAGTTTCGTGTGTACAACATAATGATTTAACCTCTCTATATGTTATGCTGTGTTCACCACAAGTGTAGCCACATCTGTTCCCATACATCTCTTTTTACAGCATCATTGACTACATCCCTTATGCTGTGCCTTTTATGCCCTTGACTTACTCGTTCCATAACTGAAAGCCTGAATCTCCCACTACCTTCTACCCATTTGCCCACCCTCCTACCCATCCCTACCCTCTGGCAATGATCAGTTTGTTCTTGGTATTTATAGGTCTGACTCTGCTTTCTGTTTGTGTGTGTGTGTGTGTGTGTGTGTGTGTGTGTATTCATTGTTTTATTTTCTAGATTCCACATATGAGTGAAATCATATGGTACTTGTTTCTCTCAGTCTTACTTATTTAACTTAGCATAATACTCTCTAGGTCCATCCATGTTGTTGCAAATGACACAACCTCATCCTTATTTGTGTGTAGCGGGAGCTGTGTAAAATTCTGATGTGTGTGTGTGTGTGTGTATGAATATGTGTGTGTGTTAGCCCCACAACTTCCTTACCCATTTTTCTATTGAGGGATATTTAGGTTGCTTCCATATCTTTGCTGTTGTAAATAATGCCGCAACAAACATACGAGTTCATAAATCTTTTTTTTTTTTTTTAGATTTTCTATAGTTATTTGTGAGAGAGAGAGAGAGAGAGAGCATGAAGGAGGGTACAGAGGGAGAGGGAGAGGGAGAAGCAGACTTCCTGCTGAGCAGGGAGCCTGACACAGGGCTCCATCCCAGGACCATGAGATCATGACCTGAGCTGAAGGGAGATGCTTAACCAACTGAGCACATCAGGGGTGCATATTTCTTTTCAAATTTGTGTATTTGTTTTCTTTGGATAAATACTCCATAGTGGGTTTATTGGATCATATGGTATTTCTATTTTTAAATTTTTGAGGAACCTCCATACTGTTTTCCACAGTGGCTGTACCAATTTACATTCCCACGAAGAGTGCATGAGAGTTTCTTTTTCTCCATATCTTCACAATTCTCGTTGTTATTGTTTGAATCTAGCCATTCTGACATTTGTAAGGGGATATTTCGTTGTGCTTCTGATTTGCAATTCTAGGTTTGATTTTTAAAGGAACTTTTATACCCTTTTCCATACTGGCTACACGACTTTACATTCCCATCAACAGTGTATATAAGCTTTTCAATTTTGCTATCTCTTTGCCAACATTCACCTTTTTTTTTCTTTAATAATAGTCATTCTACTGGTGTGAGGTCATACCTCATCATGGTATTGTTTTTTATTCCCTTGATGATTAATGATTTAAATAACTTTTCATATACATGTTGACCATTTGCATGACTTCTTTTGAGAAATGTTGATTGGGGTACTTTGCCTATTTTTAACTGGACTACTTGTTTGTGTGTGTGTGTGTATCTCTGTGTGTGTGTGTGTGAGAGAGAGAGAGAGAGAGAGAGAGAGAGAGATTGAGTTCTAGGAGTTCCTTATATATTTTGGAAGTTACTCATTATGAGATATATAGTTTGCAAATATTTTTTTCTCATTTTGTAGATTGCCTTCTTACTCTGTCTGTTGTTTCCTTTGGTGTATAGAAACTTTTTAGATTGATGTAGTTTATTATTGATCTTGTTGCCTGTGCTTTTAGTATCATACCCTTAAATCATTGCCAAGACCACTGTCATGAAGATTGTCTCTTATGTTTTCTTCTAGAAGTTTTACACTTTGAGGTCTTATGTTTAAGTCTTTAATCCACTTAGAGTTGGCTTTTGTATACAAGTGAAAGAGAGGGCTGCGTGGGTGGCTCAGCTGGTTGAGCATCTGACTGTTGATTTTGGCTCAGGTCATGATATCAAGGTTGTGAGATAGAGCCCCACATCCGGCTCTGTGCAGGGTGTGGAGCCTGCTTAAGATTCTCTCTCTCCCTCTTTGTCTTCCCCTCCCCCTCCTCTCTCTCTAAACAAACAAACAAAAGATAGAAGGTCTGATTTCACCCTTTTCATGTGGACATCCTGTTTTCCCAACATTGTGTTTTGAAAAGATTATCCTTTTCCCACTGTGTATTTTTTGACACCCCTGTCAAAGATCAGATGATTATATATGATTATATATATATATATATATATATATATATTTCTGAGCTTTCTAACCAGTTCCATTGATCAGTTTTTATGACATAAAGCCTCTCTTTATGTCAATATCATACTGCTTTATTTATTGTAGCTTATAACATATTTCAAAATCATGAAGTGTGATGCCTCTAGCTTTATTCTTCATTCTCAGGATCACTTTGGGTATTCTAGATCTTTTGTTATTTCACATGAATTTTAGGATTGTTTTTCTATTTCTGTAAGAACTGTCTTTGGAACTTTCTTGGTAATTGAAATCAGGATTATGAATAGATATATGCACTGCTATGTGTACTGCAGCATTATTAACAATAGCTAAGATCTGGAAACAAGCCAAATATCTATTGACAGATGAATGAATAAATAAAATGTATTATATACATATAATGGGATATTATTCAGCCTTCAAAAAGGAAATTTTATCATTTGTGACAACATAGAGGGACCTGGAAGACACTATACTCAGTAAAATTAGTCAATCACAGAGGACAAATGCTGTATGATTCTACTTATAGGAGGTATGTGAAGTAGTCAAACTTAAAGAGGCAGAAAATAGACTGATGGTTGTTAGAGGATGGGGGAAGTAAGAACACAGGAGTTATTATTCCATGGTTATAAAGCTTCAGTTTTACAAAGTGAGTAGGTTCTAGAAATCTGCTGTTCGACATTCACCTGTAGTTAACAGTGCAGTGTTGTGCACTCAAAATCTAGTTAAGAGGGTGGATCTTATGTTCACTGTATTACTACAAAAAAAAAAAAAAAAAAAAGGAAAGAAAAAGGCACAGGAAGTCTTTTGGAAATGATGGATATGTTTATTATCTTGGTTGTGGTGATGATATTAAGGTCGTATGCATAAGTCCAAACTCATCGAAATTCATACTTTATATGTTTAATTCTTGTATCAATTATCTCAATAGAGCCACATAAAATATTAAGACTAAAAGAAAAGAGATCACTACAGACTCCATAGACATTACAGAATTTTAAGGGACTATTAAAAACAGTTTTACATGCATACATTTAATAATTGAACTATTTCCTGAAATACCACAAACTATCAAAATCCCTAAGGGTGTAAGATAATTCAACATTGATAATTTGACAATTAAATTAGCATTTAAAATGTCATTTTATTCTCAGAGCTTTTGCAGATGAATTCAGAACTCTTTCCCATGTGTACTACCCAAAAGCCAGTTTAGAAACTAGCACTTGGTCATTGGGGTTCTTTATGGTCAGAGCCATGCAAGAACAGTTCATGGGTAATCCCACATGTTCCTAAACAATGGTATGTTGTCTGTTTTCCTGATTGCTCTCCATGCTTTCTGGTTTCCCAGGGCTTTCCTTTGGGTCTTTCACTCAGACCTGGGGCTTCACCCTTTCCTGATCTATACTTCCTACTAAAGGAGCTGCATTTGTGGACACATAGTAAGGGAAAAAGAAAGAGAAAAAAATGATCAGGGGGTTCATCCCACCTTCTTGAAATAAAAATTCCTCCAATCAGAGAGGAAGTTTCCCCACCCTGAAAGCTTTAGATTCCTATGGCTGTCTTGGGCACAAGGAAGAGAAAAGAATAGAAAATAATTTCTTCCACTCTCTGTGAACATTTGGAGATGTCTTATGCAATGATCATGAGAAGACTATATAGGGCTTCTGTTTCATCCCTTTCTGTCTGGGCAAAGGCCTACTTCTCGGTTTGGGACTGCTTTTAATCCATGCTGAAGGACATCCAAGGGAAGAACAAATGATAATTTCATTGTTTACTTTGAATTTTTTTCTTTCTCAATCTACCTGCTACTTTTTAGTTTTTAGGGTTTTCAAATTGATGCTATATTTATTCTGCCCAGGTTTTACAACTCTGCTCAGTGAGGGAATGAAAAATACATTTTTCCTAAGATTTAAACATTCCAACTTCAAATACTTCCCAATATTGTTGTATGTTGTCCTTTGTGTTAAAATAGAGAAATTTCTATTATGTCACTATCCAAAAACAATTTTAATATTTCTTCATACATATCCAGTTTTCAAAAGAATATATCTTCTACTCCTAGGGAAAATGTAATACACAAATCCAAGATATGCACTAGTATGGCACAATGTAAAAATACTAGAAATATATTTGCAATATAAAAGTACATCATAGTGTCTGATAAATAACATGATATGTTTTGCTTGCCTATTTCCTTGTAGGATATAACCAGAAAATGTGGAACTAAAAGTGGAAAAAAAATGTATCACAAGACCTTTGATGAATGTTTGTTATTTTGAGATTTATGATCAAGGATTCTTGACTCACAAGAGGTCTGGCTCACCCACTGAACTGCAGTTACTGCTTGGATTGAGGCACCAGGCTTTAACTCAACAATAATATTCACCAGATGCTTGGGATATAAAAAAGAAAAGTCATCAAAATCAATATGAGCCTATTTTTATAGAAAACTGTACTTCATAAATAGCACTCTCTTCATCTCACAAGTTCAGACCACAGAAGTTTCTTCATTCTAGAGTTTGCCAAAGCCTTTCTCTGTCTCCCTCTCTCTCAGTCATATATCTTATTCTCCTCCTTCCACAAATTTAAAATTTGATTTGTTAAGGTTTTATCCAGGTCAATACAATTATGTAAGCAGAGTGAATCAAAAGTCATGCTGTAGAAAAGCCTGATATATGAAGAGATAAGATAATCTTCTAATTCCCTTCTTTGATTGCAAGAACCTTTATATATAAAATTCACTCAAACAACATTTACTGAATTCTTATTCTATACTAGATGCTGGCATGTGGCCTCAATATCTACTGAGAAGATATATAGATAGATATCGATTTTCAAATAAAGATTAAAATCAAGATCAAATTCATGATAAAATGGGATGCAAAGGATGAGGTATTGAACTTTATCTGATAACTTGCTTTCTCTAAACTAGTTTGGTTTGGATATGCTGTCACTTGCAATCACTGAGTTCCGATTTATATATAAATCTTCATAGAAGAAGTAATGTCTGACTAGAATGAAGGAGGAGATATCTGGGTAAGGGTATTTCCTTCAGGGGAACCAGTATTTGCAATGAAACATTTATCATAAGCTATATATATATATAACTATATATATATAGTTATATGTATATAGTTATATATATATAGTTATATATAGTTATATATAGTTATATTCATATTAAATATATTATAAATATATAAACATAAATATATTTATTATATATATAAATAGAAATATATATAAATATAACTATACATATAGTTATATTTTTGTATAAAAAGAGAGAAAAAGAGACAGTCAAAATAATAGAAATGATCAATGGTAATGGCATAAATGGAAAGGTAGGAAGAGAATTAATCATGAGACCCTTTTCAGACTTTTCACTATAAAAGGGTGGGAATTATAAGTATGTGTGTGTTGTGGGGGGAGATATATTTTCATTCTTATTTTATTTTATTTTATTTTATTTTATTTATTTTATTTTATTTTTCATTCTTATTTTAGAAAGTGGAAATAATGTACTCGATGGGGAGATGCAACAGTTAGCCTGATTAATAGATTATGAAATGATCCAAAAATGGTGAGGGTGATCAGTTAAATTCAAAAGAATTTCATGCTATTTAAATGAACTTTTCTGATAATTTTAAAATATTTTATTTATATTTTAAATATAAAATATAAAATATAATTTTAGAAGTATAGATCATAAAAAATGAAGGGTTTTTTTTACTATATTTATGCTTATTTGGGGGATTCTTAAGGTAAATTTTTACATAAAAATATCAGAAAACCTATTCTAGAGTCAGTGATTTTAACCCACTGAATTTCTGTTAATGTGTATCTCCAGTAAGGATAATAATATCTACCCATCTGGACCCTGGGAATGATGTCAGGGTTGTTTAGTTGGGATTTGAGTTTATGTATTTCTGAGATTTGCTTATCAGAGCAGGAAAAGGAAAAAAAAATCATTTGAATCTTGGTCATAGAGACCTTCAGGACTGATCCATGGAAATCAAGATGGGGACAACGTCCAAAGGGCAGAATTCAGAACAATAAATGAAACCACACCAGTGGTTCACTTAAGAAAGTAGAAACAAGGGCAACGCCAGAGCCCGTATTGCCCTGGAAATTGTTCCTGCTGTATTTTCCTCTAGAATGACAAGATCCTAGGCTTGCCCATTATTTTTACCAACAGGCTACCAGGAACATATATATTTTAAGTTATAATTAGAGGGAAAGCATTAATTATTCATGTCATTATGCAGATAAAATAAATCTTTGCTTATAGGTTTGATTCAGCAAAGGCAAGTTAAGGTTGGTTGTTGTAATCATTGTTATTTTTATTATATTAACCAGAAGAAACTATTTTTTAGCTATGAAAGCCCTCACACAGCCAAAGTGTTATTTAAATAAGTAAGTCAAATATATGTTTAGCTTCATTCATACAAATCTCTGGTATATTTATCAGAGACTTTATCATTGTAGGCATTTGATGGACCCTTTGTATAAGAACTTTCTATATCTTTTAAATCATGTATCACTGTTTCTTTGGCAACACTTGCAGGATTTCAAGAGATTCAGTAGTATTTCTAAAGAGTATGACTGGGGCAAACTGGCTGCAATAACTATATTGTGGAATTTGGTTATGATTTCAGTTTACTCTGAGATCTTTGTTAAGAACTCAGATATCAGACTTGCAGATGGAGACCTGCAATTAACATAAAAATGTGGCTTTGCTTTCTTTCTGTCAGGTAGAGGCCTGGAATCAAATGAAAAAAGACTTAAAAGCTATTAGGATAAATCTATCCCATGCATGTAGCACACTTGCTAAAATTTGACAGATACCTCTTGTACCTGGAAAGTGCTCTGGATTTTCATTTTTCTAGAAGAGTTATTAATCTGAACTCTGACTTAATCAGTAGCAAAGAATATGTTTGAATACAAGTTTTCTGGCCTTATTTTGTTGTTTCCCTCGCCCTAAGTCCCACTCTCATTCACTCTTTTCAGTGGTGAAAATACTATACTTAATCACTTAAATCAATAAAAAGGACCAGCCCTATTCAGTCATTTCCTAGGAAACAACTGACAACCTTTTTACTTCCACTGCTCACATCTCAAAAGCCAAAATGTCCAATACCCTCCCTCCAATTGTTCATTAGCTAAAATACGGTTATGTCACTTCTTTATGGCAAGTTGGTGTTTTGCCAAGTACTTGGAATCTTGAGTTAGGAATAGAAAGTGTAGAGATGTTCACAATTCATTTTGAAGTGAGTACACTCACATCCGTTACCTGAGATGAGAAGCGTGGGCAGAAGCAGTGATGGAATCTGCAGTGACTGTAGGCCAGCCTCCTTTGGTTCTCTTACTTCCTTCTATTAATGGACCTTCTATTAAACTTAATCTCTTAAGTTAGCTGGTTGTCTTTTGTTGTTCACAAACAAGAACTTGATACAAATACGTTAGCTCCAGTAGCATCATATGCTGCCAAATCATTCCGTCTAGGAGGAGATATATTTTCAGTGCTTTGGTGGCACAAACATGATTAAGATACATCCTTGCCATTGACTTCCAGAATATTGTTTTTATCCCAAAGTTTTGAGTTTTACACACACTGAGGATAATATACACATCATTTCTGATTTTAACATATATATTGCACAAACTTTTAATATACATGGTGCAATGTGACATGACAAAAAAGAAGTGAATGTCAAATTACCATGGTTTGTTTAAATGCTTGAAGAATATATGCCTCCTTTATAAAAATATTATGTGGTAGAAATTTATTTTCAGTTGTGCTCCTCAAGCATATTACTTTTGGATGACAGGCACTAGTGATTTGAGTTATATCATTATTTTAAAGAAATGATTAACACTATTGACAGAATTGTAAACATAAAACTCTTCCACAATTTTTTTTGTTCTGTAACCAAAATAAACAGTGCTTTCCAGATGACGTTGTTAAAATTATTAACTAATGGGTATTTAACTCCCAACTGGTGTTGTGTATACATACAGGAAAAACTCAAAGCGTTTGGATCAAATAAAAACATTATGAATTTAAACAAAAATCACTTAATATAGAAAATCCTGTAGGAAAAAGTGATAATGCAATATGACAGTTATTAGAACATTCTTTGTTATGCTAAGGCCTAACTGTGCCATAGAAAGAAACCTTTCATAATAACGGGCAATTCAAGTATTGAAATCTTGAATGACTGCTATGAAGACCCAGAAAAAGTGTGGAACTCAGTGTCGATGTTAAAAGCAAGTGCTCTGGCATGACACAACACACGGCGTGCTAAGGCCCAGGTGAGCCCAGTTCTGTACATTGCACCATATGTGTTATATTGCTACTAAAATTTTGAGTAGGCTATCATTTAATTTACCTGTTCTTAGGTTCCTCATTATTACCATAGTAATAAAATATTTATTTATAATTAATATGATATTTTGATGAGAGTTTTATTAAAATAAATGCCACTTTACCTATTTTTAAAAGAGTTAAAATGCATCACCACTCAACAGTTACCATTAAATGTTCGAGGGAACACAAGGGAGTTCACATAAGATAAATTTCTAGAGCCATCAATAGTTAACACGATTGGATTAATGAATATATGAATAATGATTGTTTCTACCAGAGGACATCAGTCCTGACTGAAAACCATATGAATAGTAGAAATTGAGAATAAAAATTTTAGGTCAGATATTATAGTGCTCCTGCAAATATTTTCTCTTGGGTAGCAGAGCCTCCAGAAATGAATTAAAATGCAGTATTTTTAAAGAATAAGAACTGCTGACAAGTTAATCAGTACTAAGCAACATAGAATCAGGAAGAATTTCAATCTCTTTTTTTTAGTAAAATGAAATGGAAAAGGGAAAAACCAGAAAGAGGTGTGTTGGACATACTGGGCTTCAACATGTATTACACAAAATAACTCAGGTCTTCAGGTGGAATTGGCTCCCTTCTGTAGTATTTGTGGGAGGGTTTTAAATAAACAGAAGAAGATGGTCCCATCTAGGGGGTAAAAGATGGTCAATATATAATCGACTCTAGAAGGAGAATATAATAAAGTTCTATTAGGTAAATGGGTTAGAAACACTGTAACTTTTTGCTTGGATGACATCTTTCTTTTCAGTCTATCCAAAGCACTCATCCCACCTTTCTTTCCATTTTTCACTGGAAAGATCTGTGATAGAGCCCAAGCCCACTACTCCGCACAAATAAACACGAGGAGAGGAATTCTTCCTAGATCTCATGGAGTGCACTAGACTTTCCTATCCTAGGTATTAAGGCATGGCTGAGGCCTCTCTAGTGCTTGCCAAGCCCAGAAGACCTGTGGAAGCAGCAAGCTCTCTATTCTCCATCAGCCTCCATCTGGCCCAACAAGTCTCCCAAAGAATGGGTTTTTACAACTTTTAGCCCAGCATTTTTTATCCACAGCAATGCCACCAAGTAGGACTCATGAATCCATAGATATCCACAAATGCTTGGAATGTTTTCATGGGATGCAGAAGGTCCATTGGGAAAAACAAGATGCAAGGAGATTATCTAATGGCCCTTTCCCACCTGAGATTTAATTTTCTTCCTATGCAGACTCCTTCCAAATGTCAGTGTGGTACTTCTTTGTGTTAACAAGAATGCCAAACCTGGCTTTCTTCTATTTTGTAATTTATCATATTTCAGTCTTCAGAGATTTTGTTTTTTCATTGTATACCTGCAAAACAGAATATATTATATGCATGGCAATATAACAAAATGCTCAGAATGTATATTTCTCAGAAACCTAATAATTTATTTCCTGTAAAATAAAGTTATATACTGAGCAGTATCACTAATCATGTCCTGTTTGTAAATTTTCCACTTTTTACTCTTTTTTTTAAATCTTTGTTTCTTTATTTCCTTTTCTTTTGATCAGCCCATCATAATGCCTTATCAAGTATTAGGTGTTTTGTTTTTTTTTCCAGACATTAGTTCTTTGCATTCTTACATCGAATCTATGTATATGTTGTTATAAATCCTTCAGTCTTACAGAATGGTTACACACACACACACACACACACACACATACACACACCCCTAGGGACATTATCGGAGGTTATAGTGGGCTAAGACATGAATGATAGCTGTAAAGGTGGAAAGTTATCTGTATGCCTAAAGTACATTTTCTCATTTTACAAGTAAGGAGACTAAGAATAAAAGAATTTCAATAAATAAATCTCCCATATCTGGTTATTAGGAAAAGGCAATGCTGTGACTTGAACTTAGGTTGGTCTGATTCCAAAATTGGTACTTTTTCCACTGCATCCTTATTAACATTTACAGATGTGCATTCATCGGCTTGAGTGTTCTCCAAGGATAAAATGCAACATTGTCAGCCGATAGAATCTAGGAAATAATGTCTACTTAATTATAATTAAGAAATTTATTTTTCTATTTTAAAAACTAGAGGTTTACTAGTTAAGTAAACCCCCCTTCATTTTTCTAAGACAAACTAATAATCAGAATTGTAGATGGTCTCTATTCTGTTATTAATGTGAGGGACATAGTCACACACTAAAAATAAAGTACCTCAATGATTCTCCTTTGGAAATCAGAAAGAAATCGAGCTTGCCCATTGCTGTCAGCCTGACCTTTAAGATATGATAACATGCCAAATTACTTAAGGATTTCCAGAAATTCAGAGAAATTAAAAAAAAAAACATTTTGAAAGAATCCCCTTCCTCCCATAACTCAGAATATAGTTTTATGCTTAAAAAAATCTGCGAGTTATCATATCATATATGGGAGCATATATATGGGAGCACATATCATATATGTGCTTTGATGGTTGAAATCATATACCTACTAGAAAATTTCTATCCAAATTTCTGATAATGTACTTATTATATATTATATATAAATTTATCCTTCTATCCTTGTATGTAAACCATCAGAATAGAAACCCAACAAGAGACAGTATGGACATGTTCCACTGCTTCTTGTTAATCTGGATGTGTGTGTGTTTGTGTGTGTATCAGGATCTAAGGTGTCAAATCTTGTTTTCTCAATTCAAGATTTTATATCTTTTCTTGAGAATCAACAATGAGAAGATCTCTTGCACAGGGAGTACCTGGCATATGGCATAAGTGTAAACATATAAGATATTTACTGTATTAGGCTTACCACTTGTCATTTAACCCTCTTAATTACCAAAGAAGTAGGTACTATCACTGCTCCTGTTTTACAAATGGGGAACCTGAAGCAAAGAGAAATTTAGTAACTTGAACAAATTTCCATAGATAATAAGTAATGGGGAAGGACTTGAACCTAGACAATCGGGCTTCAAAGTCTACTTTCCTTCTCCATACTGTGTTACCAGGCCGCATTGCATTGTCAAGTACATGTTCTTCTGCTTTATTATGATGCTTCAGGAGTTTCAAGGCAGTCACATGAATTGCTCAGTCAAATGTTATTGATGAGAACTGAATTTTATGAAGATCAATTTGAATCTAAACCCTGACTTATCATTGATTAGCTCTGGGTTATCACTTTGATCTGTAGTGTTTTATTGTAAAATGTTGATACTAATATCAACCATATACTGTGTTAAATATTAAAAGTACTCACCATAACAGAACTTGATAGGGTTATCAAGAAGATCATACAAAATAACATATGTAAATCACCTAGGCAACAGACAAGCATATTGCAGGTGTTCAATCAACATTTATCCATACTCCTTGGTCAGTTTATAAAATCAGTATTGTCATTGAGTATCTGTCTAGGAAAATATTTTTTAAAGTAAATAGATATTTATAAATAATACCTATCCCAGAAACTTATGTTTCTTAATCTCATCAAGGGTCATGAATTATGACTTGCCTTTGGTTTTGCCTTTGCTGGGTGTCCCAGCATTTTTATATATCAGATCAGGCCCTGCTCCTTAATTTCCAGGTTCTGGGATTCTCCCAAACAGCTTTAGAGTCACTTAAACCCCTGGTGGAAAGAATCCAGTGTCCTCATGACTGATAGAGAACACATTAAAAGACATAAATGTAGACCCTTAGGATGGAATATATCCTATTGACTAATAGTAATGATAGAATCATTAGAAAATACGTGCATGTTTAGGAAGTGAAAATTGTATTAATATCTGCAGCACTGTCATGTGGCTTACGCACACACACAAAACTGGAAAGCAGCTGGTATCAGCATCATTTTATAGATGTTGAAGCCAAGGCTGTGAAACCAGACCACAAAGCTGTTTAGTGGCATAGTCAGAATTCAAACTCAGGTCTTCTGACTCCAGATCCTTTGGAAGATCTTTAAACTCCGTACCGTGTCGACTTCCATAAACTTTTAGAACCATAAATGATCACTTTCTGGTTTCACAAGCTTCACCTCCCCTTCGCCCACTCCCTAAGAAAACTGATGCCTGAAGAGCAAAAGTCCTTCTTTTAGATCATATTCCTCTAACAGAATTCTAAACATGTTTCTGCCTCGCCATTTTATATTATCTATAGGAGGTTAGTCTCAAACTCTTTACAAAAAATGTTTTGATGATTACTCTGAATAAAACTTTGTTTCAATCAATGGCAGGAAGTCTTTAGTTTTGACTATACAGATGAGCATAACAGTGGTTTATCTTTAAAATAAACCTTTCTTCCTGGGGTACCTGGTAGTGCAGTTGGTTAAACTGCTGCCTTTGGCTCAGGTCACCATCCCAGGGTCCTGTGACCAAGCCTGCTTCTGCATCTACCAGCACTCTACCCCCATCAATGTGCATGCTCTTTC
Organism: Canis aureus; assembly: GCF_053574225.1. NCBI lineage: Eukaryota > Metazoa > Chordata > Mammalia > Carnivora > Canidae > Canis > Canis aureus. Next base: position 4,431,197 of record NC_135613.1, read on the forward strand.
CCAAATAAAAACATAAATTCTTTTTAAAAGGTAAGAAACCTTACTTTCTTTTTTTTTTTTTTATTTTTTTTATTTTTTTTTATTTTTTTATTTATGATAGTCACAGAGAGAGAGAGAGTGCGGCAGAGACACAGGCAGAGGGAGAAGCAGGCTCCATGCACCGGGAGCCCGATGTGGGATTCGATCCTGGGTCTCCAGGATCGCGCCCTGGGCCAAAGGCAGGCGCCAAACCGCTGCGCCACCCAGGGATCCCGAAACCTTACTTTCATAAGGAAATGCATATTATAACTCTAAAAGTATAGCATTAAAGGATCCCTTGCTGATTTTGCTGGCTTTTTTCACTTAACATAATTTCTTCAGGATTAGTCTTCATTGTAACATATGATATGATTTCCTTCTTTTTTAAAGGTAATTGAAATTCCATGGTGTATATATACCATGTTTGTTTATTCATTAACCCATTGGTGAACACTTAGATTTTTTTTTATGTCCAGTGTATAAGAGAGCTGCCATGAACACAGGAGTACAAGCATCTGTCTGAGATCCTGATCTCAATTATATTGGACATTGTACAATTCTACTTACATGAAGTATATAAAGTAGTCAAAGTCTTCGAAGCAGAAAGTAGAATTCCAAGGGTTTGGAGGAAGGAAAAATGGGGAGTTGCTGTTTGATCGATAGAGCTTCTTATCATGCAAGATGGAAATGTTCTAGAGACCTGCTGTACACCAATATGCATATAGTTAGCAATATTGTACTGTGCATTTAAAAATTTATTAAGAAGTTGAAAAACAAAGAATAATCTGAATAGCAGTTTATTTAAGCACTGTCAAAATTCTCTATAAAGTGAAAGTTCTATTTTGTTTCAGTAATATGATGTAGAGGACATAGAGGAGGTTGTTTATATATCATGTTGTTGATCTATTTTCAAAGGTTAGATCATATTTTTAATACTAGATGTGAATGAACATTCATATCTCCTTCAACCTCTGTGAATTTTTATATCCATCTGTGTCCTTGCTCTCTCTCACAGGCAATGGGCCGTAAGTCTCCCTCATCCAGTAGAAGCTGTCAGTCCTATCATTCTGAGGTTAGTTTAGGAATACACTTAATAAGTTGAATAATCATGTTTCTGTCATTTTCCACAGCTTGTCTTTCTAGACATATGTTGAATAAGTTTTCAATCATTGCCAGAAATTCTAAGGAAGTAAAACCCATTTGTTATGTTATCTTAAGGGTAGTTGAAGGAGTTTAATGTCATCTGCTGGAACAACAGCTGAATTTGGGATGTTACATAACAGTCCCAGCATAACATTTATTGGGTAACAAAGTCAGATGTAGGCTGAAAATGATAAAATAAGTGAACTCATGTAATATCTTCGTATTGAATTCAATCTTTGGTTTGGATCTAGCTGAATCTGTTTTATTTTTATTTTTATTTGAGTAATCATCTTTCAACTGTGTTTATGGTTTTATATTACTAGATATATGTCAGATTTACTCTCTATTTATTTTAAGTACTGAGCCTCTATGTACTATAAATATTTAAAAGTGTACACACAGAAGTTATAAATGTAAGTCAAAACTACTCTACATATATCAACCCGGGATTCAGAAGATCTCAAATACTAGTTTTCTGTGTTAGTAAATTCACGTCTCTAGGTTTTATTTCCTATTTGTAAATGCAAAGGGCTTGAGTCAACTATTTTTAAGGCCTGTAATTGATCTAAGTTGTGTTTTTTTTTTTCCCTCAAGAAATTACATTTTATTGAACCTTGCATGCCAAGCAGTGGACTGGATATTCTGTGTACGGTATAATACCACAGGTAGCCTTGTAAGGAAGATAGCATTACAGTATTCCATATCACAATGGTGATGGGCATCTCCAAAAATCAGTGTCTGATATGTAACAAAATGAGAAAGTACGGTCAGGCCTGTCTGTCTTCAAAACCTAATTCTATCTACTAAGTTAGATTTCTACTCACAACATGCACCATGAGTTGGGAAATACTGTGATTTTGTTCCAATTCTATACAATCTTGGAATAGAAAGCATTTCACAGGTATTAAGAAAATATAACACATCTAGTTTAATCTTGAACTCATGTAAAAATTAGAGATCACAAATAAGAGGTTCTTGGGCAAGATCCTTCTGGAAATCCCCCTAAATTCTTAGAGGCAGTGAATACTTCTAGTGAAATCCTGACCTTCAGCTTGAGGGCTATTTTTAGTTCCTCTAATTTTTAAAATCCCTTTACAGTCAGAAAACCAGCCTAGAAATGCCCCAACTAATGATCTGAGTTAGAAGAACTCCACAGAGACCAAATATTATATTCTATGGCACTGTGTTGCCTTTTCCTCTTTCATTTTTTTTATTCGCTGCAATGAAAAATGATTCATATAAAAGAAACTAAAATAGTAAAAACAGAAAGAAGCCATGAGAAAGACTGCTTAACAATTTCCAGTCATGGCTGGAGATTGGGGAAATTGAAAACAGGCCAAGAATGCTTACTTTTCAGCCATGCCCTAGAATTCGTTTTGGTTTCAGTACAAGAGAATCATTTTTGTGAAGGAGAGCTACAAGGAGACTGTGAGATCACATTTCTTTCTCTTGATCAGGAGCGGAAGCATTGTGAAGGGATCATGCAGTCCCTGAGAAAGCACCTGAAAGAAACTGATTATAAGAAACATAAAATACACTGGCTCCCTCCTTACCCACCTCCCTGCTGTCTCCACCCTCAGTTCCAGGGTCAGTGGAAAAAGGCATTTGAGTTCTATTGGAGATGTATTCAGTAACAAAAGAACAAGATTGAGCCTTGATAATTCAGAAAAATGAAACTTGGAGAAGGTTAAGCTTGCTATTTCTGAGAGCAGGCATTCCTTCCAGAAAATACACGAAAGTCCTAGGGACGTCTCCTTCTTTGTACTCCTAATAGTGAAAGCACTTTGCTTTCACTCAGTAAGACTTTCATTACTTTTTTTTTTTTTTTTCAATTCTTTGCCCTAATCTCAGGATGAGAGGGGAAAAAAAAGAGGGAAGGAAAACAGAGTGCTCCTTATTTAGCATTGTGGGGATTCCTTTTGTGTGTTTGAATCATTATTGTACTGAAAAAATGCCAACCCCACCACTTAGAGTAAGAAAATGCTGTCGAAGGCTTTCCCACCTCTACCACAACCACCCCCCCACCCCCATCATCAGTGAGGCTACAAGTGTATATTGATTTGTTAAATTCAATTCTTTCAGCAGCTACATCAAATATTGCTGATATTCCTTTAAAAACATTTCCGCCCAAAGAGCAAATTCTCAGACTCACTGAGTTATTCATGGTTTAGAAAAAAGAAATTCTTTATGATAACGTATAAAAGTGTGTTGCCAAAAAAACCCTTGGAGTGAAAGATTAATGGGAGCAAGAGGAGTAGAGTGAATTAGGAACACTTTCCAATGTTACTTACTGTGAATCCATACAGTTCCAAACTCTTGTCAGGATTCTATAAACATTATGTCCTCCCTACAGGGAAGTAGCTGTCACTGGTGCTGTGTTGGAGAATTCTGGAAGGCCAAGGGAAGTATATCTAGTCATTCCTTTCTGGCCCAGTGGGGACTTTGGATTAAGAGACATGGTTTATAAAGAACTTGTTGAGAAACGCTTACACAAAGGGTCCTAAAGAAAAAGTTTTCAACTTTATCATCTGTGAGAAGTATAAGCATTTGATGGTACTGATGGAAAAAACTGGGAAAATCAAATAAAAGTCATATGAGTCATATGAGTCTGGCTAAACATACTATGGTACATCCATACAATTCAGCAGAAACCATTCAGCAGTAAAAAGGAACACACTACAGATAAATGCAATAAACTGTATGGATCTCAAAGGCATAATACCAAGTGAAAAATTACAATCTTAAAAGCTTACATGGCATATTATTCCATTTATATAACATTTTCAAAATAAGAAAATCATGGAGATGGAGAACAGATCAGTGGTTATCTGGGCCTATGGAATAGGGGGAGAGTGTGGCCATGAAGAATAACACAAGGGAGTTCCTCTGTATGTCTATTATACAAATCTGTTCAGGTGATAAAACCTCATAGAACTGTGCACAAGGACGTACAAAAAGAAACAGAAAAAAAAAAAAAAGATCAGAGCATGCAAAAATAAATGAAATCCAAGTAAGGTTGAGTTGATTGCATTGTGCCAATACCAATTTCCTGGTTTGGAAAATGTATAATGTGCAAGGTGTTATGTAAGATGTTATCATTAGGGGAAGCTGAGTGGGGATGACTACAAAGAACATTCCTGTACTATTTCTGTAATTTCTTGTGATTCTATAATTATTTCCCTCCATAAATGTTAAAAATATTCCCAGGGGGTGCCTGGGTGTCTCAGTCGTTGAGCATATGACTCTTGATTTCAGCTGGGGTCATGATCTTAGGGTTCTGGGATTGGGCCCTGTGTCTCAGACTCGGCCCCCAGCATGGAGTCTGCTCCCCCTTCTACTCTCTCTTTGTCCTTCCCCCTTCCTCCCCCTCTCTCTCTCTCTCTCTCAAATGGATGGATAAATCTTTAAAAATATTTTGTTAGGAAACAACATTTCTGAAAACTTATATTGATTGATTGATTCATTTAAAAGACTTTTTTTTTTTTTTTTTTTTTTTTGCTGACCACCTATTTTTTTCTTTTTTCTTTTGTGAAGGTTCTGAATACACAGACAAAAGGCATGGTAAAATACAATTTAATCATAACATATTTGTGGTACCAATGAACACACAAATGCAAAATTAAAGTGTACAGTAGAATACAAAGTTGTATTACATAATGTACCATGTACAAGCTTTCTTGAGAGCACAGAGGAAGTTGTGAACATTCTCTGCCTGAGGTATTAGGGGAAGTTTCCTAGAAGTGTGATGTTTTTGTTTGACATTTAAGACTGACTTGTTTGTCAGGTGGATTGAGGTTGTAGCATTTCTTTAAATGGGATCCTTGCATTTTATCTCCATGAAGAGACACTTCACTTAGAAAAGTGCTCATGTAGACTTTTAGAAGCTCAGCCATTTGCTGTCAAGCTGCCATCCCAGCATAAATTTTCCCTGACTTCAAGGAATTTGGAACTATAGAAATGAAAGATGTTTCACTGCAATGCTTTATTTTCTCCCATAATGACCTTTTAATATAACTTTCCTAGATTACCATCTGTAGTAATCACAGTTCTCCAGAGAAACAAATCTCTCTCTCTGTTTCTTTCTATCTATCTATCTATCTATCTATCTATCTATCTATCTATCTGAATTGAAAGTATTGGCTCATGTGAATATGGAGCCTACGTATTCTATGATCTGCAAACTGGTGACCCAGGAAAACCTGAGAGCTAGCTAGAGCCCACAGTGGTGTAGATTCTTGTCTGAGTCTGAAGACTTGAAAACCAGGAGCACTATGGTGTAAGTCCCAGTTGGAAGGCAGCAGAAAACCAGTGGTCCAGCTCAGACACTCAAATGGAGGGCAAGTTCAACCTCCTTCTACCTCTTTGTTCTATTCAGGCCTTCCCTGTACCTTCAGTGTGGATGGTGCCTACCCACACTGGGAAGTGCAATCTGCTTTACTTAGTCTACCAACCCAAATATCTTCTGGAAATACCTCACAAACACACACAAGAAAAAAAACATTAAGTAGGCATATGGGCATTCCATGGCTCAGTCAAGCTGATACATAAAATTAACCGTCATACCTTCTTGTGTGTCTCCTTCCCCTCAAATAGAGTGAGAGTTAATGAATGGTGAATAGTACATGGTCAGTGTGGCCCTCTGTCACCTTTTTACTCCACCATGGGATCTCAAGAAGATCACAGACACCAAAAACATATAAAGGTAAGGGTAATAAAAATGTCTCCTTTGATCACCTCCATGCATACCTGAAGAGGTTGTATTTGAACAGAAAAGTGTTACGCTCAAAGACTGGATGAGGAGACAGCCATCACTGTCTCACTTTCTTTTTTTCTCCCTCATGATAAGGAACACTGGACTCTCTTAGAGACGGTCCTATACAAAATGGAACTTACATACATACATACATACATACATGATATTGGAAGACCCAGGGGACAATTCTTAAAAGACTCCGTGTTTCTTGGACATCTGACTGTAGTTAGACACACTCTTATCCTGCCCTCCCACACACAATTATAAAGTGAACAGAATATAGTTTGCATGTATACTTTGTGCCAGGCTCTGTGTTCGGTTTCATCTCAAATCCTACCTGTCCCATTGTAGTAAGTGATACAAGACCCAGTTCAAACAAGCCCTGCCAGTTTCCAGCTGGGTTAACCGTTCAGATGAAGGAACACATTTCCTCCTTTCAATGTTGTTCATCTAACCATGTTTTGTTTTGTTATTTTTTTACACAAGCTGACTAATCTTTCTTAAAAGCAATCTGAATATAGAATCCCCCTTACTTAAAACCATTCAATAACCTTGAAAGTACCTGATAAAATACAAGCTATCAAGCTGACAAAGCCATGTATGATTTGGTACCATTTTCTCCTAGATTATATCCCTTTTCTTTCCTATCTCTCAGAGCTCATCTCCTTCCTATCATTCCAAGTAAGCATACACACTCCACAAGCATGAACATATATTTTCTTTCAGACCTTTTCATGTATGTTTGCCTTTCATACCTGCAGATCCATCAATCTAAAAAAGCCTCCACCAAAATTCCATTACCTACCACTATATCCACCTTTCTGGGTCTTACCTCCAAACAGAGTTCTTAGGCTCTCAAGTTCCTTGCACATTTCTGAGTTTTCTGCAGGAGTATAGAAATAGTTTTTGCATATTTTATCCCTAACATCTAGAATAGGCACCAGCCTACAGGAAGCTCCCCCCAAATTGTATTTCTAATAAAAGATGATCAGTTGATATAGGGAGATAAATAAGTTTTGATATCATACTAAAACATAAAGCATCATACATATTGAATGATTCTGAGTGACAAAACTGGGGAATGAGTCTCAGTCTGCACACACACACACACACACACAGAGTGGGTGTGAGGAGCGAGAGAATAAGAGAGAGGGGGAGAGAGAATAGCAACAGATTTTGGTGATGAAAGGTTTGGGAGACACTAACAGCTTCCTGAGTTCCCATGTCCACAAGTAGAAGTGTTTTTATACTTATAAACTGTGGAATACACCCATCCATTCATCCAACATTTATCTACACCTGCTTTGTGATCATTATTAAGCTCACCCCAGGACCAAAAAGCACAGATATATCCCATGATTTCAAGGTGCTCAAAAGTGAAAAAAAAATATTGTATTGAAAAAAAAAAAGATACAAAGAAGGTTTGAGGGCAGAGGCCCTGTGGCCCAGTGGTTTAGCACCACCTTTGGCTCGGGGTGTGATCCTGAGATGGAGTCCCACATCAGGCTCCCTGCATGGGGCCTGCTTCTCCCTCTGCCAGTGTCTCTGCCTCTCTCTCTGTGTCTCTCAAGAATAAATAAATAAAATCTTAAAAAAAAAAAAAGAAGGTTTTATAAGAGATGAGTAAACTGTCTCCCACCTTCAAAAAACTAATTCCCCAATGCTGGTATGCAGCACCTAACTTTTATCTATGCCCAATAAATACAAAGCTGATAACAGTGTTGCAGAAGATATATTCCATGCAGTTATATTATGTATATGTTTTTGAAAATACCTTTTTTTTTAACTTTTGTGTTCTTTATACCGTGGATTCTGTTTTCTGTGGTCATTCACTACTTCATTCCAGGTGGTTCTGTGAGGAAAGGGACAGGAGAATGAGGGTGTCAGAAAATACAAGTCTGGTTCTAGCGATGTTGATAACTGACTGTGTGACCTTGACCTTGGGCAGGTTATTTCTCTTTTCTTGGTCTTGACTATTTTATATAACAGTAGACAATCTAAATCAGGGTGATTAAAGATGTAGTTGTGAATAAGTATAATCTTTATTGCCTAAAGAACGTGTTCAACAAAGTTAAAGGACTCCATTTGTTCCACATGGGACAAAATATAAAACAGCTATGGACTTTTGTTGACATTTGTATTTGTCTTTTTTTTTAAATCTTGGGACAAAATGTTCTTTTCTCTTTTCTAATATGAATGTTTTGGCATCAGTGCCTTCAGAATCCTTTGTCATTTGTCCATGGAGCTGCATGCACCTCTCAGTAATTCTCCATCTCCACTCCATGGCAATTTGTTGGCCAGATGTTTCTCTCTGATGTCCCTGTAATGGGAAATACAACAAAATAATCAAAGAACAAATGTGTCCCCAGTGCAAAGAACTTTTGGGTAGTACTTTATTTCACACAAAAACTTTTAAAAGGTTGGAAAACACTGGAACTCACTGGAAAAAATGCAAAGTGGACTCAGAGATGACAAGCGAACTTTATATTATTTGGGCACATTTCATTCAACATTCTCATGCTCTTTTTCCAAAGAGAACATTGGCATGATTAGAAAAAGAGAGAGAGAGAGAGAGAGAGGGAGAGAGAAAGAGAAAAAGAGCTATGTCTGGCTTTGTTATTCACAGACTAAAGTTGAATGTTTTGGGGAGTCTCAGTTTCCACAACTATACAATAAGGATATTGGAGTAAAAGATTATTAAGGCTGTGTTTGTAAGCTTGAAAATTTATGCACAATAAATATTAATTTGGGAAATATATGTATACACCTATACATGTTTATACATATCACAATGTATGGAACAAAAAGAAAAGTTTATGATTAAAGCAGGATGGTGGTGCCAAAGCCAACACCACTGGGCATCTTGCTCCCAATCTTGAGCCCATCCAGAAACACCCATGTGAATATATGTACACACATACATTATTCATGTGTGCATGCACGTGTGTGTTCATACACACACACACACAAACACACTATCAGGCTGTAGGGTCAAAACTTTTTAATTGATATCTGAATTAATTCTGATCAAAAGGCTTAAAAAGGTGTGAAAACAGTAATTTTAAAATCATACTTTAAATGTCATTAAATTACTAGATGTTGACAAACTGCTTCAAAAATGCCCTGATTTTTTATTGTTTATTAATTTATTCCAACCTTATAGACATATGTTCATATGTCAGTTATGTCATTAGTTTTCACTGACTTTACTAGAAAGGTAAGTAAAATGTCCAAGCCTGTTGAACTGTTCTACTTCTTGCTTCTGTAAATTGTCTTCAATACACTCAATGCGTTTCCTCTTTAGCGTATAGTATAGATGCAGTAGATCCTAGCTATTGCAAATACTTTTTCCCCTGAATATTCTTTTTCTTGTTGCTGTTGTTGTATGTAACTCAATAAGATTTCTAATTTCTCTGTTGTCTAATAGGACTTAACTGCTATTTTCTAGATAGAGAGGTTGTACATGAAATTCTTAAAAGAGCCCACAGTGCTGCATATGAATGACCTGATTCAATACTATCTGCTAATTCCCCTCCCTTTCTTGTAGCCAGATACCTACTTTGCTCTTCCTTAAATACCTCAAGCATGCGCTCACATTGGAACCTCTGTATCAGATTTGACTCTGTCTAGAGTTCTGTTGCCTAAGGAATCCCCAAGTTTCCAGTTCCCTTCTTCAAGTCTTTTCTCTACTGCCACATTGTCAATGAGCTCACTTTATAGAAATACTTAGTATTGTAATTTTACTTACTCCACACCCACATCCTCTGGTCAAAGCATTCATAATCTCTTTCACATTTTACTTTTTTTTTTATTCCTTTCTTCCGTAGCCTTCATTACTTCCTGACAAAATAGATCATAATTATTTATTTTGCTTTCTATTTTCTGCTAGCTCTTAAACATGGAGTTTTGTTTATTTATGTGCCTTAAGCACCTAGCATAAAGATTCAATAAATACATATTTAATGATTAAAAGATACATTCACTTTCTAGTTTTTCATGAGATAATTTTGATATCCTTTTTATTATCATAGCTTTTATATTTCTATATTTAGGTGAGATTTCTATTCTAAATGGGATTTCTTTTTCTGCAGAATATGAGATAATGGTCCACTATCATTAACTTCCAGATGGATTGTGGCTATTCCAGCTCCATTTAATAAATAACATACCTCTCTTTCCACTTAATTAATATAATGTCTTCATTATGCCACTAGAATATGGTACATATTTAGGTTCAAATCTAGATTCTCTTTTCTTATTCAGTGACTTTTTTCCCCCATTCTAATGTTATACTGATTTGATTATAGTCACTTGGGACTATGATCTTTCTATTTAGAACTACATCCCATTTGAATTTCCAGTTTATCCTTACCTTGCTTGATTTTTTTTTTCATTTCTAGCATACTTTTCAGTTTATAGCATACCATACAATGTTATTTATTGATTTTCTTTATTGATTATATTTAACTTATCCTCTCTAGAACGTGTACTCAATAAAGTCAAGTTTCTTTTGTTAACTTATTTTATCCTCATGTACCAATAAGAAAGCCAAATGCCTGGTTAGCGCCCAATAACTTTAAAAAGTAAAAGACTGCATTTTTATTTCCACATGTATGTTGTTAAAATAGAAAAAAAAACACTATTGTTAAATATATCTTTTCTTTATCAACCTTACCAAATATTGCATTAATTATTATATATTATTATTCTAAAACTCTCTATGTAGGGACACCTGGGTGGCTCAGTAGTTGAGCATCTGCCTTTGGCTCAGGGAATGATCCTGGGGGCCCAGGATCGAATCCTGTATCAGGCTCCTCGCAGGGAGCCTGCTTCTCCCTCTGCCTATGTCTCTGTCTCTTTCTGTGTCTCTCATGAATAAATAAATAAAATTAAAAAAATAAAACTCTCTAGGTAAACAATCAACATCAAAACAAAACTAATTTTAATCTCTTCTTTCCAAATGTTTATACCTTTTTTGTTTTAAGATTTTATTTATTTATTCATGGGAGACAGACACAGAGAAAGAGAGACAGAAACAGAGCAGGGAGAAGCAGGGGCAGGCTCCTCACAGAGAAGAGAGCCTGATGGGGGGCTCCATCCTGGGATCATGACCTACGCCTAAGGCAGACGCTTAACCGACTGAGCCACCTAGGCACCCATGTTTATACCTTTTATGGGAATTTCCCTTCTTATTTTGTTTGTTGAGACATCAATATATCATTGAATAATAACAGATATAGTGAATACTCCTGCACAGACACTAGGCCAGTGCCTGTCACCCAGTTAACACTTCATAAATCTTTGTTGGATGAAGAAAACTACTTATTATGTCATGCTAAATTAAAAACAAGACATACCAAAATGTTGTGTGGAACAAACCAGTCAAGAAAGAGTACATCCTGCATAATTTATGCTTTTATGAAGCTCAAGAACAAACAAAATTAATAATGGTGATAGACATCAGAATAATGGTTACCTCTGGAGATGGCATTGACTTAGATGAGCAGGAGAAAGCTTTCTGGGATTCTACAGGTATCTTTGATTTAGTTACAGGATATACAGGTGCACACATACATCAACTCTGTTCACTCTGTTCTATGAATAGTAAGACTTAATTTGAAATAAACCATAGAACAGCATATATAAGGATTTATAAATTGCAAATCTGAGTGTGGAATGGTATTTAATTAATTTAGAAAATAAACATATTAAGGACTTTGTCCTTGGAGGTTGGAACTATGAGAAAGTTTGTCTTTGTAAGTCTTACACATTTTACAATTTTCTGTGAAGGTTATATATATTTTCATAAATAAATCCAAGGACTTTATTTTATCATTGTACCCCAGTGCCTATAGAGTCCGATACAGAATTTGTACTAAAAAAAATGAGTATAGTTGGGGCACCTGGGTGGCTCAGTCAGTTAAGCATCTGCCCTCTACTTAGGTCATGATACCAGGGTCCTAGGATCCATCACCACCTCGGACTCCCTGCTCAGTGAAGAGTCTGCTTCTTCCTCTGCCTCTGTCCGTCCTCCTCCCCACTCCCCACTTCTGCATATGTTACCTTCCTCTCCCTCAAATAAATAAATAAAATTCTAAAAAATGAATATAGTCAATATAATTAGCAATGGGAATGTTAGTCTGAGTCAAAAATGTTGAGTAGAGATAGATATTCCAGCTTACTCCATAAATTTGTCTTAAAGTAAATGTTTTCTTTTAGTACCCATGCCTAGAAGAGTTTCTGACACATAGGATGCTCATTAAATATTTGTTGAATGAGTGAGTCAATTTGAAATGCACTAAAGATTCTCACAGTGGGTTTATGTATCTCTTGGAAGTAGATCTTGAGTATCCTCTACCTGTGATAGACTTGTGTTTGTATCTGCCAAGATAAGTAAGATAGGAATGAGTAATGGGGCATTCTCTGAAAGAAAAATCCTTTTACCTTTAATGGCAAGTCATGTAGCATAGCAGGAAAATGGATGAAATTTAATGTCTGGAAGATTAACTTGGAATCCTGATTTTTGCCACATTCTCTTTTTGTGAAGTTTGTCTCCCTGCCCAAATATTCAGAGTCTGATTTTCTTCATCTGCAAAACAGAAATGTTTCCGAAATTGAATGAGATAATAGTAGTCAGCCTCTCCTAAGCATTCACTACATGCCACCCTCTATGCTAAGAACATTGCATATGTTACCACATTTTTTCTATATGAAGTATGTAAATTACTTAGCATAGAGCTCAATAAATATACATTTCTTCACTATGGTGATTGAATTCTTAAGACCATTCCAATTAGCTTTCTTTATAGTTTACATTATTTGATTTCTTTAGATTGTGTAAATTATTCTAGATTGTACTTCCCTCCACCTTTTGCCTGAAGACTTTCCATTCTTCAAAGGAGTCAGCCACTCCCTTCTTGAGTTGTATAAAGTTCACTGAATTACCAAATCTTAGTGTGGCCTTTGATGGCATATAATATTTTTTGCAATAAATACAGTGTTATCTCTGATATAAGGTCATGGGATGGCTTTAGGATACTTTGAGTAAAGTAGAATTATACTCTTCTGATACACTGAATTCTATTTTTTGGTAACTCTGTGCCTTATAATCTCAGACCTTTTGTTCTGTTCTCTGAAACAGCATAGTTCTCTGACAAACTCAAGTTGGTTGAATATCAAAATCTTCATGAATATAGCATACAGATAACAAGTAAGGTGACAATAGCTCTATTCTACAATTTTAAACTTTGGTGGGAATGGCATGTTAGATTTAAGATTTCTTAACTCAGAGAAAAGTAAAATTTGGAATTGGTGCAATATGGGGAATACGAATGTTGGTTAAAGAAGGATTTCTGGGCCTCCAGGGACTTCGGCCAGCATAGGAGCTACCCTGGTGAAGAGTGTGGAGAAGCAGTCTGCTGAGGACATGGCATAAAGGAGAGAGAAAAACACTCATGGAGTCTCCTCCCGGAAACATGGGTTTGGGAAAGGTTACTGGCTGAGCAAGTGGTTGCAAGACCATAACTTGAACCGCATAAATAGTGTCAAAACAAGTAGGAATGTCTGTCCCCTTAGTTTTGCCTAAATTCCTCCATAGTGAAGATGGATATTTGTGGAGTGTGTGCTCTGTGTCAGTCTCTATGACAGGTATTTCCAGGAGTTATTCCATTTATTATTCAGATCAGCCTCTGAGTTAGGGATTGATAACTCACATGAAGACATTGAGGCTAAGGGAGGTGAAGTGGAAGAAATGAGAGGAAAAAACATATAAAAGCTTCCCTCATCTGGAACACAAATAAGAATGAGGCATGAGTTTTTTAAAAAGTACTGAGATTTCTCTCTCCACCCCCTCCCAGCTTTTTTTAATGTCCCCGAAAGGCTGGGATTAGGAATCCTCCCACAGCCCATCTCTCCTGAGAACTTTCATAGCACGACTTCTGATTAAACTAACAGATTAGACCCAATGGCATAAGGCACAGCTTCTCTCCTTTGAGAAAGAACAAATAAGAATGAAGTGTTAGATTGCAAAGCTAATTATATATTCTGTTCAAGTGTCAACCATCTGTTGCAATTGTTTAAAAAGCAGACATAAGTCAACTGTTGGGGTGAGATGTTTACCGTTGTGAACACACAGAAAGTTTATGACACCATAGAGATTCGTTGTTCTAGCACGTGCCTGGAGGCTGCAGTGGGATTCTTGGAAGGCCCACCTTCCTGTGAGAGGGTAGGTGGTAGCTCCAGGTAACTGATGATTAAGTACGAGTCATACTTACTTCAGAACCAGGAAGGATTTTTAAAGAATCAGTGGTCTCAGTTCACAGATGGAAAACTGAGATACAGTTAGGGCGAGGCACTTCCTATTTACACTTTACACTTACAATTTTAGCATTTACAGTGTTTCTGCAGAAATTTTGTGTTTGCCCATAGAGCCCTCCCTCAGGTGTAGTAAGCCCCTAAAGGAAGGGATGGACATTATTGTCTCCATTTGAAGTGTGTAGAATAGTACCCGACACATCACAGTATCTAGGATATGCTATAAAAATATACTTAGCTCTAAGATGGGTGAAGATTTTTCTGGCAAGGCCAAAATGCACAGAGAATATGACACATTCCAGTCATGCTTTTCTATTCTGTATCGATTCCTTCATTGAATAAGCTGGACATTTGGTCAAGCTGTGGCTTCCGAGAATTCTCTAATAAGAACAACTGGAGGGACGCCTGGGTGGCTCAGTGGTTGAGCGTCTGCTTTCAGCTCAGGGCGTGATCCTGGGATTCTGGGATCCAGTCCCACATCAGGCTCTCTGTGAGGAGCCTACTACTACTCCCTCTGTCTATGTCTCTGCTCTGTCTCTGAATGAATAAATAAAATCTTTAAAAATATAAAAATAAAATAAAAGAACAATTGGAATTAGACTGTAAGTTGGTTTCAGTTTACTAAAATTGAATTGAAATCCAACTTAAAGAATACTGCCTGAAGAAGGAAAACCATTTTCCTTTGACTTACCTCATTCTATTTCTGAGTGAATGAAGAAGTCCTTTTGATAGAAGTGATTTTTGACCTTGTGTGCTATTGAATGAATCTAGTCCCCAGGACAATCAAGGGGAGGATGTTACAGGCATCATGGATAGGGCTGCCTAGCCCAGTTTTATTGACATCCACAATTATGATAGACATGGGAGTCCTTCTCTGGCATTGCTAAATTGGGGGTACCCATCAGGGATCAGGACTGCACAATCACCTTATCACATTGCATGGAGTGTGTTCTCTTTCATTGATTCAAAGTCTGCCTTTTTATGATTCTTATTGTTGTTGTTGTTTTTTCTCTATCTCTGCCATCACCAGCCACACCTTCCTAGACAACTTCCTTCTATCTCTGTTGATCTTCCCATGTTGATAAGAATTTTTTTCTTCTCTTTTATTGTTCAAAAAAAAAATAGTGAACTCTTTTTACTTGTTTCTCATAAAACTTATTATCTAGACCATGGGACCATTTTCTGTATAAACATTCCAGTTGTCGATGACCCTATTAAAATGAAATGCTCAGATTCAGCCAGTGGAATTTGTGAGGAATATTTAACAGCGCCAGTGCCAGTAGCACTCCTCCATCTAAGTTCCTATCTAACTGAATGCATACTCAGGGAGTCAGGAATGGATAAGTAATGATTTCAGTTTAATTACTATGCTAGGCAACCGTACACAATTCTACCTCAGGATTTCAGTAGGATACTACTTTTGAAGCTATCTCCATGCCTTTTCAAAGATAAGCATGAAATAGAGAATAAAATGAAGCCCAGTAAAAGTAGCATTATCATGGGCCTCTGAAATTAGATTAGTAGTTTTTCCTCCCAACAGGAGAAACCACTGGAATTCACAGAGGGGCAACTCTAAAGTGTTTCAACAATACTGCCTCCATTTGGGAGTTGGGTCCCCTTGGCAGCACTTAAAAAACTAAAAATAGGTACCTTCTTACAGCCTAGAGGGAAAATAAATGAAAACAAATTATTGCAATAGAAGACATTGATTTTTTTTCACATTATGCTTAGTTTCAATATTGGAGTTATTATGTTAAAACTATGGCCACAAATACCTCAACCTCACAACTATTTTTATTCTCTGTCTTTACTATTCTTATGGTATGAGCACCACTTCCACCCCAGAATAGTCTCTCATACTCCTCAAACGACCACCTCACCCTCTTACCCAGTAGGATGCTTTTATAAATCGTTATCCCTTTAGTTTCTAGAAGATTAAAACAACTGTCAATGTGTCTTATTTCTTATGCATTTATTTGTATTTTGTCTTACTCCCCTCCTCCCAAAGATTCAAGGTGAAGTACAACATAAAGGTATATAATAACATAAAATAAATAAAAGCAAGAATAAGAAAATAGGGCTAGGGAAAAATATTGAAAATAGAAATTCAAAATTGTGAAATGAAACCGAGTGTTATGGTCATAAGAAATTACATCATGGCCACTTTTTCCTTCTTATTTGGTCCTGGTTTTCTTGAAAACCACATAAAATAAATTATATTATTTTGTTTTTGTCATAAAAAGGAAGAAGATCATTATTTTCTCCTGGGTATTTTTATCCCAATGTTGATTATAGTTAATATTTGTTTTATTTGGGCCTCTCTTTATTGTAGTTAAGACTGTTTCGGCTAATATTAAGAATAGTTTGTGCTCCAGGAAAAATACATGATATGACAAATACAAGATACAGGAAATAAATGAAGACAGCAGAATCCATGTAGCTCAGATCCCATAGCTCAAATTTTTGCAATTCTCTCAGCAGGAGCTTTTGTTTGCCAGAAATGTATTACAACACAAAAGGGAAGACTGAAACTATTGTCATCACAAGGTCCAGATCCCTCTGGATCTCACTCGGTCTGAATGAGTATGACACTCTCACTGCCCTACCTAGGGCAACGTGTCCCGTTACACACAGGGTTGATCCTGTTGTGGGCTGGACATTTAAGGAGCTCCGGGTGAGAAGTGAGTGCCCTGAGGAATAGATTCAGAGGGGCTCTAGCATGGTATTGGGAGACACTGCTAGACAGAGCATGATTGGCATGAAAGGAAGCTGAAAGGCCAAGTTTTCAACTATCTTCTCAAGAAGTTGGCAGTAAACAAAGCAAAGGAATGAGGCAGAAACTACTAGGGTTCAAGGTTTAAAAAAAATACCTGTTGTTCTTGTTATTAAAAGGAAAGAAATAAGTTATAGGTTCATAGAAAGAACAAATGAAAATATGTATATATATATATATATATATATATATATATATATATATATAGCAGAAAAATAGGACAACTGACACAGTGATAGAGAACATGGAAAGTTAATATTTGTTTGGCTGGATTCACATTGGATCCGAGCTATCTCTCTTTTTTTCTGGGAAAGATATAATGTTGTTGAAGATAGGAAATACTCCCTTATCCCTGACTCCAGGGACCCAAGACCCCCCGGGGTCTTGCCTGACTACTGAACCATCAACCATGGGATCATCCACACTCTCAGTTACATGGTGAAAAACAATGGTCCTAAGTAGCAATGTCCTCAGAACAGGATCTGAATCATGGCAGGAAACATCCATTTCTGTAATGAAATTTTTTCATCGTTAGGCAAACTACTTGGTGCCACGAAAAAATTAGCTAGAGGGTGTTCAGGATGGATATTTACTTTAGAAGAACTGGCATCTTCGGAATGGAAATTAAAAAGAATCTCAGTCTTTTTTTTTTTTTTAAGAGGTTATTTGTTTATTCATGAGAGACACAGAGAGAAAGAGAGAGAGGCAGAGACACAGGCAGAGGGAGAAGCAGGCCCCATGCAGGGAGCCTGATGAGGGACTCGATCCCAGGACTCCAGGATCATGCCCTGGGCCGAAGGCAGGCGCTAAACTGCTGAGCCACCCAGGGATCCCCCAAGAATCTCAGTCTTATAGAATGAGTCAGATCTATCAGAAATGAGGCTCCACTCCTTAAAAATATTTATCATGTAGCTATTTACTCTTGGAGAGAGAATGCTGAAGACATCTTCCCCATGGTTGCCTAACCTAATGCAGAGCTGAGTACTGACCAGAAGAAAGAAGAGTTAGGAACAACATGTAACATGAGTCATTCAGATCTAACTTGTAAACAATATCACATCAGATCATTCTTTATGAACTCCAAACTCTCAATAAATGAACAAGAAATGCAGTATTTTAAACAAAAGAAGTCATGTCCTTTACTATACAATATACTTGAGCTGAATGACTTTGGATTTTATTTTGGGATGTAAAGCTACTTACTAGTGTGAAATATTTTAGCCTGCACTCATATTAAACAATCATACTTTAAATAGAAGCGCTATATTAAAATATATACATACATTCGGCCTATAAGAGGGAATATAGAGAAAACTTAAAATTCCATCCCTGCCATTGGCCTAGTCTGTGACTATGGGAAAACATCCTAAGCTTTCTGAGTCTTTGATTACACCTGAACCTGATTTAGCCAAAGCAACTGTCTTTTATTGTTTGCAAAACAGGGATACTGGTGGTAGCAATCTCATGGGTATTTTTTAAAGATTAAATGGTATAAAGTATATGAAAAGGGCCTGTACATAAATCTGCAGAAAATAGAATAGATTTTTTTTATCAAGGTGCAATGAGGTGAGTCTCATAATTCCAAAATTCTCTTGGAAAGATGATGAAGGCATTGATTGGAAGGAAGAAAAAAGGGAAAGCACTGACAAAAAAAAAAAAAAAAAAAAAAAAAATCCTAGCCTCCTCCAGGACAGCTCAGGAGGAAAATACCTATATATATATATATATATATATATATATATATATATATATATGTGTGTGTGTGTGTGTGTATATACACATATGTATAGTCAGAGCCATTTTTAAAAAATTTAAAAAAAAATCTAATGATTGATTAAAAGAAAAAAAAAAATCATCCAGAGATGAAGATTTCTCTTTGCTAGAACTTGACTGGGTGACATAGGGATACTTCAGATAATTAAGAGTGGTTACACCAAAACATTGCTCTAATATCCCAGAGTAAGATATCATATGTAAGGCCAAGAAGGCAAGGGGTCAGTATCACAGCTATTGAGTATCTTGATTGATGTTAGGGAGCCTCATGACAAAGGTCAAGGTACATGATGAACTTCAAGTAACTGGGGTTCAGAGTAAGGAATGTAGTGCCATAGAGGTACAGCAGTAACAAAATGGATCATTCAGTTGGGGAAAGTGATTATAAGCATTGTTCTAAGGCAGACACTCGTTACCAGCCACAATTCAAGAAGAAGCCAGACCCCAGTTACCCAGACTAAGGAGGACTGGACACATAGGGAAAGACACTATCATGCAAGAGAAAGAAGTAATCAAAACCCAGAAAAAGCAAACTTGAGAGCTCCTTACTATAGCAGATTTAGCCTTCAGTAGACAGGTGATATCAACCTTTGGCAACTGAACAGGGAGGGAACCTTCTCTTGCTACAATGAGGAGTTACTGATGATAGCTTTCAGTGGCCAAATCTAAGTGGTGCCAGAGGGCAGGATAACTAACTGATGAGGTCCTTGGCACAGAACAAGTAAAGGGCATGATGTAGGACAGGAGGGATAAACAGGAGGTGCCCAAGGTGACAAACAAGAGGAGGTGAAGGCATAGTTTAAACCCAGGCAATACGACTCTAAAGAGTCAGGCTTCAGGAATGAAGATGTCAAAAGAGTTTATAAGTTACGAAAATCATCAGGACTGATTTGTTAAAATCTACAGATGAGTCTCTGTAGGCAGAAAAAGGAATCCAAGAAGTTTCCCAGATTTCTGTCATGGGTAGCAGAGTAAATGAATGATGGTTCTTCTTATTATTATTATTTATCTGTTGTTGGTTGCTTGTTTGATTTTATATTTGTTTTGATGCCGTGTATGTTATGAGCAGCATGAGCTATCGAGTAGCAGGTTGTTAGATATACAATTTTAGAACTTAAAGGATAGATGTGCCCAAGGATATAAATTGAGAGTTATCACAAAATTGAAACTTAAGAGAGCCTAGGGTATATCTATAAAATGAAGAGCCAAGAATCAACAAAAGGGAAAAAAAAAAAAAAAAAAAAAAAAAAAGTCAGAAAAGGAAGGATAACCCTGGAAAAAAAAAAAAAAAACAGAAGAAAGAGTAATAATGATAACAAAAGTAGTAATAAAATGTCATGAATAATAGGTAACATATAACACATATTTAACATGAGCTGTTCTAGATTTTTCCTCAATATTAAATCATTTCAATTATATAAAAATTATTTGAGATAAACAGTATTAAACTCATTTAACAAATGAAAGAAACATAGGCTTAGGGACTATAAGGCGGTCTTTTAAGATTGCATGGCTGGTCACATGCTAAATTGACAACCAAACCCAGGTCTCTGTTTACTGAATCCATGAAACCTGTGATTGATTTTCAGAAATCAACAAGAAAAAAAAAAAAATGTGTCATGGAAACCACAGTTAAGATTTAACAAAAGGAAGTCATGTCCTTTACTATACAATATACTTGAGCTGAATGACTTTGGAAGAGGCCTTTTCAGGAAAATTTAACACTATTTGTTTCTAACAACTGCTTTCTCTTCTTTAGACCCTAGAGCGATACCTTCTCCCCCTGCATTTTAAACTTGACAGCACTGCACCATCTACTGTAGCTTCCCTAGACCTGTGGTTCTCAAAGGACAGCCTGCATCAGACTCACCAGGAGGGCTTGTTAGCGCAGAGATTGCTGACCCCATCCCCCAGGGTTTGGGATTTAGTAATTCCAGGATAGGCCCCGAGAATTTGCATTTCTAACAAATCCTCAGGTGACGCTGTAAATGCTGGTCTAGGGACAACACGTTGAGAACCACTGGTTTAAACCATGTCTACAGCTTTATAATCGCCCCACTATTAAATAATTGCTCCAGAATTACCCAGTTGGAGTGTTTTATGGGGACACTGCCTAAATCAATATGCCACTGAAACCCTCCTGAAACTCAGCTTTCTAATAGTAAAATAAGGAAAAATAATACAATTGTTTCAGTCTTCTACTTTGTTGGAGGGATTAAATGAGAGAAAGTGCAAGGTACACAGCATGTATGAAGGCTCAGTATGTACGAGCAGTTGTTACCAAGTTGCAAAGTCTCCTTCTCTCCTGTTTTCCCATGATACCCTGTATTCCAGCCAAACCAAAGTAATTAAAATTTCTCAACACATTTCTAAGGATACCATGGTCAGTGTAGGTGCTTTGATCTGAAATACTCTCTGGCAGCTTTTTTACTTCTTATCCTTGTAATTAAATGCTTTAAGACTCCATTGCATTCTTGGAAGGGACACCTTTACTTGTTTCCGATGCCATCAGACTTTGATCCAATCCTACTTTAGCCCTATGACACAACACTTTGCCTGCTTCTCTCCCTGACTAGATTGTTATGGATATAAATAGTGTCTTATATATAGGTGTAAGCAACCACAGCTTCTTGTTTTGCACCTTGCTCTGAATAAATAGTAAATTTGAGTCAAATAGATGAGTGAATTATTTCTAGGTTTTGATTCTTAAGCAGTGACCATGTTTTTCAGTTTTGCCTAGGACACTCAGAAAAATAGAAATCCAAACCTAAAATGTCAGGAAATATTAGAATTGCAGGGGTATTATACACCTCTACTGTCACTGTTTCTCATTATCTGAATAAGACATAGCACAAGGAAGCAGATGGTTTGGGAAGGCATAAAATAAACATGAGTAACACAAAACCTGCCATTCAATAATGCTAATCACACCACAGATTTTGGACAGTGGCGTCTTCTCCACTTGCTAATAAAACTATTGTGAAACATATGTTCTGGGAAAAGTGAAGATAGATAAAGGAAAGTTAGCAAAATTTCAAACCTGCCACTCGCTTTGAAGTACTTGGTGTCTTTTTGGAATGCTTTTCTACAAATTCAGTGAGTATACATGAAAATTCCATTTCAGAAGGTTCTCCTAGCATCTGCAACCTTTCTACCACTTGCTTTAAAAACCAACCTCTGTTTTCTCTGAAACCCTATCATTTCCTTTGCAAAAGTATTTCATATTCTAAAGCTGGGATGATTTGCATGGGTCCAGGGTTATTTTGTACAGAAGTGACAGCTTTTCAGCACAAATATTTTGAAGCCATTATATATAAACATTACTTTATATGGTTTTTCTTTTTATATATATATATGGTTTTTCTAAAGGATCATTTTAACTTGTAGAAGTTTTACAGTTTTGCATGTTGAGAACTTAAATGTTCAAACCAGTTACATCCAAAGAATAGTGAAAATTTTTATCCTATGGAGAAAGTCCTACAATATAATGTATTTGAAATAAAAACAGCAGGACCCATTTCTGTATCAGAGAATAAGGCACCAGGTCAAATTCACCAAACCATTGGAAGGCATCGTGATATAATTTTACCCTTATTAAATTTTCCACCTTTGTCAGATCTTTACTTTTAACTTCAGTCAAAACACTATATTTCAAATGCCATTTCATTTTAATGATGTGCAAAACTGAAAGATAACAACATGCCCCAAATTAATGAACATATTGAGATCTTAACTCACAGATATTGGGCTCATAAAAATATACTTGATAATAATCCCAAAACTGTAATTTTTCTGTACCCTAATGAAATTCTTCTGAATCCAGCCTACAAATACCTATTGCTACGCAAGTCTCTAGGGAAGATGTCAGAACTAACTCATCCATCAAACATTTATTCAGTACTTTCTGTAATCCAGGCATTGTACTTGGCCCTGCCAATGCAGAAAAGAATGTCAGATTTGCCTCTTTGGCTCACCAAGAATCATTGTCAAATGGAGACAGGCCCTTTGAAAGGTGACTATGCCCCAGTGAAATAGGTTCTGTGGTGAAGATATGAATGAAAGTGACGTAGAAAATGACAGACAACGGAGGGATGAACTGGAAGAGCGTCAGAGTGATCACTCAATTAAATCAGGATGCCTAAGGGGGAAATCTCCCCCTACAAGGCACCTACAAGCAAAGAAAGTCATGCCAAACAGAGAATTGAAGCTCCACGCTCTTTGACACACAACAACACATTGTAGACTCCATGAAGGAGCAGCCGTGTGTGATTCATGGGCCTTAGCATGATCCCGAGCACAGTCTGCCGTGTGACTCACTGTACGTGGCATACCAAGGGAAAGCGTGACTGGATTAAATGGACTGCGGTGTTTGCCCTGTGACTGTAAAGGTAATAGTTGAGTTTTGATACTAAAGATGGCATTGGGTCAGGAGTAAAGATTTGGGATTTATCTTGAAGGATACAGTGAATCATTAAGGCTAAAATTTTTAAACCAGACTAAACTTTGAACTAATTATTCTTTCAACAAATGTTTGTCAATTACCTGTTATGTCCAATGTTAATTCAGTGAAGAACAAGTAAAGTATGACTCTTGTCTTTGCTTTAATCTGAATGGCCATTTTGGTAATCAGCAAGTATAAAATAAAAGGAACGTTTCCACCATATTTCATGGTTTGTCCTACGAAGGCGAGGGTCAGCAGACTACCCCTGCCTGCCAAGTCCCGCCAGCATTCTATGTTGGTAAATAAGTGATTTTGTTACACAGCCGCGCTCTTTGTTGATGTAATATCTATTGCTGCTTTGAGCAGACGTGATAGAGGCCTATGGCCTATAAATCCTAAAATGCTTGCTACCTGGCTTTTTATAGAAAGGTTTGCCAACCCCCTGCTATAAATGAAACAAACAAGGAACAGAGAATTAAAATAACGGAGAGTAGTCCACTCTGGATAGAATTCCGAGAACGGTATTTTAAAGCAGTGTTGTGACATTTAACATGGGTATGAAGAATGAGAAGATGAGCAGGAGGGGGCATCCTGGAAGGGGCAACAGGGGAGGAAAAGTCAGGGGGTGGAAGGACCTTAGGATGTTTGAATTCATCAGAGGTGACTAGTGTAATTGCAGGGAATGATCAAGGGGAGGGAAGGAAGTGTTAGGAGATGATGTTGGAAATAAAGCAGATTGATCTATCAATCTACCCACCTGTTTATCTTTTGAGATATAAACCTTTGGCAAGATGAAAAATTCCATTTAAAGACAACCCATACAGGTCTTAACCTATCAGTAAATACCTCTCGGATTTTGACTATGAATGTTGTTAACAGAAATAACCAGTATATTGATGAAAAAGATAGGCTCTTCTCCAACCATTGCAATAAAGCTGGCATGAAGAAGGTTATTTGTGAGGCAAAGCCAATTAAATCTGCATTTACGCTGATTTTGCAGCAATTCCAGAGTGAATTTTTTTTTTCTTTTGAATGGCAGAGCTGGCAAAATGCTAACAAATTCAATGTACCATGCACCACATGCAGCCCAGAGAGTATTTCTAGAAAATGATGATGGTTTTCTAAACTAGTCGAAAAGGGGAGGGTTATTTTAGCCCTAATGCACTTCACTATATCAAGTTGTTTGCTTGAATTATTTATGTGTGTATTGCAATTTTTAAACTGGGAGCATCAGAGACATTTACGCCAGTGAGAAGTTAAAGACCTTGTAGGTCATTCAAGGAGAATGTTAACTAGGGCAAGCGGCAATGGCTAGAGAAATACATCCAATCCACTTCACAAGTCACGGGGGCTTGGCTGTCAGACAGACCTGGATATAAAGATGGATTTGGCGTCTTTATAACTGTGCATACTGAGGCATTTATAACCGCTACTTTGAGCCTCAGTTTCTCGATCTCTAACCTGAAGAGGATACATTCTGATTTGGTGAATTATTATAAGATTGAGTGATGTGTCTGAAGAATGGAATATATAGTAAATAAATAACGAATCATAGCTATTGTTGTTTACTATTATGATTATTTACTTCAGAAAGTCCCAGTGAGCATAAAAATGCACCAACTCAATACTGGAGTTTCTGCTATGCACACATTACCTTGGCTGTTTTAATGAAGTTACAAATCCCATGCAACTTAAAATCCACAGGGAAAATATACCAGCATTTCACGAGTATATTTGAGTGATTGTTAAAATATTCATTCCCAAACCACAACCAAAAATCCACTGAATCAGAATCTCTAAGGAAAGGGCTACAAGTTACTTGTTTAACAGATAACCAAATGATCCTAGCCATTTGAAAAGCTCAAGTGTTCAGCTACACAGACAAAAACGCAAAATGCCAGATGGGTCCTTGTTTTGAGAGATGTAAATAAAGTGCGTTGGGAAGTCCAAAGTGGGATAAAGTTTCCTAAATGAAGTACTCCTCTTATGACTCTGGAAAACATGTTTAGGGAAAAGAACGACTGTTACATAAAATTAAACAATAAAATGAGTGAGGTTAAAGGATTAAGAAGAAATCTGAACCAAGATATGAATGTTGACTTACGTGTAGGCATTTTTTCCCTAAGATATGCAGTTGGAAAACCAAGTTCCTCTACCTACAAAGGTATCATGAAATTTGAGGTGTGTGCCCTGTAAGACAATGGAGTGGGTTTTTTTGCTCAAATCTAAGTATTGGAATCTATGAGCAACCATGGAACTTCCTCTAGGAAGTATGTACACCAGGCTGCCCTGCTTTCCATGAAAGAATAAGCATTGACAAGTCAGGTCCCCCAAAGTGGAAAGACCGATGTCAGCATAGCTATGAAGACAAGCCTACGGAGCCTGGACCTTTTTAAAAACCATTTGAACAACCCTAACTGCAAGTTTAAAGACAAATACATAGAAAAGAAGTAGAATCGTATCGCATGGAGAAAAATCAGGTAAAGTAGGAGTGGCAAGTGGGGGCTGTAGCCAGACCAGTAGTAAAAGGTTCAGTGATGATGCAGTGATGACATTAAGCGCTTAGAAAATTCTAGTATTAAAACCTTGTATGCAGCATCTCCACTAACAACCCGCCTTTTTGTGTGTTGGTCTTATTGTCCCATTTTACAGAGGAGGAAAATTATCTTTGAAGCAATTAGGCACTTTTCATTAGGTCACAGCTTAAAAGGGGTTGAGCTAAGATTTGAACCCATGCTAAATTGATCTCAGAGATCTGGTTTCTGTCTATCTCAATTTAAAATTGTATCCCATGAAGTAGGAATGTGGTAATAAGGAGCCTGATTCCATTATTTTGGTGGTTGACTGATGACAGCTTTTAGACTCACCTGTCCTCTCACCCATATGCCTTGACCTGGACACACTGATAACAAAGCCTGGGATTTGGGTTCCTCTTTGGGTTCTGGTACAAAATTCAAACCATGCAGGTTCCCGTGCTTGTGGAACATTTACTCCAGCCTCAGCCCCTAAGCATAGTAAAAACCAAACCAGTCTCCTTTCCTTGTTATCTCAGTTGATGTGGGACCTATTGGAGAGCCCTGTCCTGTTGTCCTCAGAGATGTTAATTACGGAAGCAATAAACTTTCTCTTACCGTAACTCTTGAGATGTGTGGTATGGTATGGGATGTGTGTGTGTGTGTGTGTGTGTGTGTGTGTGTGTGTGTGATGGCATCAAACTTGACCTATAAACTAAATTTTCTGTAGGCGTCCATGTACCTCTGCAAGAGACCATAACAAATGTGTTATTTAGCATATCTTCAACTTCTGTTTCTTCCCTATATACGTTATTTTGATATCCTACACTAGTTACCCATCTTCTCTCCCTGTTATACTCAGGAAACTTCTTTCAGTAGCAGCAACAGCAAATATTGAACACTATACATCTTCCTCCTGAACAAAGGAAACCATCCCTAATAAGAATAGTCCCATTTCCATCATGGATATGGGGCTGTTTGGGGTTTCTTATCATCATCATTTCCCCCCAGGCAGCCATAATTGATTAGTGAGACAACAGATCAAATCTTTTTACCACCCTAGACTTACTTACAGGTTTGTTTTAGAATAGGCAGGGAGCTGGAGATAGTCCTCAGCTACAGTCTGAGTATATGAGATGCCCAAGATGCAGTGGTTGTTGGAAATACTAAGGAAAAGGGAAGACAGTGTCACAAACCCAGTGGAAAGGGCAGGAAGACTAAATGATGTCGGGGGCATGCCTGAGACAAAATAGTGACCTCGGGGGGCCGCACTTCATAAAGTTGAGCCCTGTGCTTCTCTAGTAAATATTTCCTCATGATCTGTTTTTTTTTTGTTTGTTTGTTTGTTTTTTTTTAATAATCAGTGAGACAACAACAAAACTTACTTTCCTGGGCAATAACTGAGTAGTGCCCATTAGGGGGACCCCTGGAGGTACCCGCACATTCTGGAGGAAGTATCATGACATTAAGCTCAGGGTGTGACACGGCTGACAGAGTAACCCTTGAAATGTTTTGCCTTTCAGCTGCAAAAGTTCTTCTAACAAAGTGGATGTTAGAAGAAGCTCCCAGGCACCCCTGGCTATGTCTATAGCTCATTATCTCCTCATTACAGGGAACCTGAAGGGGATGAGGAAAATGCATTCCGAAAGACGCATTCATGTTTTATTGATTGCCAGCAGAGCTCCAGTCTCTGAATTCTCACACTTTGGGATATTTTGTTAGGAAAATAAGCACAGTAGGCCCTTGTTTACATGCCCTCTTCCTTCTGGTACAATTGATTCCAGCACAGCACAAAATTGAGCATCTTCCCCAATTAGGCTCTCATGAGTCACCTCCACACATAAGCTAAAGTGAGGCTTTCAGGGAGCATATTTCTTACCATCTCAGAAGCCGGGAAACATATTCCACTCATTGAATCTCCTCTTTTGATGGATGAGGAAACTGAGCCCCAGAGAAGTAGATGGGCTTGCCCACGGTCATACAACCAGTGAGTGAGAGCCTCGGTTGGAGCCCAGAGCTCCTAGTATCTTCATCACAGCGTTTAACTATTCTAATGAGCTTGTATATATTCCATTTCAGGAAAAGAAAATAATAAAATAATAAACTCCCTTATATTGTTACTAAAACACATAATCCAGAACCATTTAAGTATACTTAATAATACACTTGTGTAGAACCCAGATTGTACTAAACTGTCCTAACTGTTGACAAACCGGGGAGGCAATTGTGCTGAGACTATGTCTGATAATAGATTAGTGAAGGAACTTAGGATATTTCATTCTGACATGAAGGCACAACTTAGTGGAAGCATAACGGTTGCCTAGAGGAGGAAGGAATCAATTAATAATTCAGGGCAAGATCATGTAGAACCAATGGGAACATGATTAGGAGCATGGGCTTTGAAATCAGATAGAATGACTTAGCAAAATATTAAAATTTTTTAGTTTCACTTTTGTGTCGGCAAAGTGGAGATTATGATACTTAGATTATATGGTTGTTTTGAAAATTGCATTAGTCCTTATTAATAGTAACTTTTTATTACAGGATTGTTATGTGTCAGGCAGTTTTTTAACCATTTCACTTGCATTAATTTGTAATTGTCCTCACACAACACTACGAAGCAGATGCTATTATCTCTATTTGACCAATAGAAAAACTGAGACATAGAAAAAAAAAAAAAAGAGCTTCTCAACAGAAGATCAAGTTCTTTACTAAGGCAAACTGACTTCAGAACCCATGATGTTTACTGCTATGCTAGATATAGCATATTTTACTGCATGTCCTTTACTGAGTATATGCTAATTGCTCCAAAAGGGTAGTTCCATTATTATTTTTTTCTTTAAAATCAATGGTGGTGTTGAAGAAGAAGAAGAGGAGAAAAAGGATAAAGAGAAGGATAAGGGTGAGAAGGAGGAGGAGGAGAAGAAGAAGAAGGGGAATGGAGAGATGAGGTGGAGAAGATAAAGGGGGAGAGGACGAGGAGGAACAGAAAGAGAAAAAGAGGAAGAGCAAGAAGAAGAGGAAAAGAAGAAGGAGGAGACGGAAGGGGAAGAAAAGGAGGAGAAAAAGAAGGGGGACACGAAGAGGAAGAAGAGGAGGAGGAGGAGAAGCAACAACAGCAGCAAAGGAGTAGAAGACAATAAGGGACTTGCCCAAAGTCGTATATGTGGTGTTTCAATAAGGAGAAGCTAGCTTATGCTGGGTAACGACTGTCCTCAAAAATCTCAGGAGACGAATATTTAAAAAGTATGTTTCTTGTTCATATTAAATGTCGACGATGAGTTAGCAGAGGGATATAGGAATAAACTACTTATCAGTCACTCACGGACCTAGAATAAAGGAAATATGATATCAACTTGTCCATTAGTGATCACCACAATTAGGGGGAGAGGATATGACAAATCAAGCACTACTCAATGTTGATACAAATCCCTCTACTCACATTGAAATGTCCAAGATAGGGGCGCCTGGGTGACTCAGTTGGCTAAGCACCCGCCTTTGGCTCAGGTCATGATCCCAGGGTCCTGGGATTAAGCAGTACATTGGGCTCCCTGCTCAGAGGGGAGCCTGCTTCTCCCTCTGCCTGCACCTCTGCTCCCCCTTCTTGTACTTTTGTGTGCGCTCTCTCACTCTGTCAAATAAATAAAATCTTTAAATGAAAAAAAGAAATGTCTGAGATAAACTACAAATCACACCGAATTTCACATTGTGTAAGGAAGTTCCATCACACCATATAGTCAGAAGAAGAAATTGTGCATTTATAGTCTTAATGACTTCTGCAATTAGTAAGTGGGAGAGATAAAGTCAAAAAATAGGAAGTCTGGATAGATACTAGGTTTTTTAATTGACATACTGTTGAGACAAAATATTACAATAGTTTCAGATGAACAACATAGTGAGTCAACAATTCTTTTTTTTTAAATTTTATTTATTTATTTGAGAGAGAGATAAAGATAGTGACAGAAATAGCAACAGAGAACATCAGCAAGGAGGAGAGGGAGAAACAGGCTACCCCCTCCCCTCCCAAGCAGGGAGCCCAACCAGGGGCTTAATCCCAGGACCCTAGGATCATGACTTGAGCCAAAGGCAGACATTTAACCAACTGAACCACTGAGGTGCCCCATGATTCAACAATTCTACACATTATGCTATAATCACCACAAGTGTAGCAACCATCTGTCACCATACTACACCATTACAATAAGATATTGATCCTTAAAGACTTTTAAACTAACCTTTCTAATACTTTCTGTATTAGTTTTCTATGGCTATGTCGCAAATTACCATAAACTTAGTGGATTAAAGCAACAACCATTTATGACCTCACATTTCTTAGGTAATAAGTCCAAGTGGTCACAGCTGGGCTCCCTAATGATCGTGTCACAAGGCTGGAGTTAAGAGGCCTGCCGTGCTGGGTTCTTGGTCTTAGGAAGTAGCTGTGGCTACGTAGCATTTCCTTGCTGAATGTGGAGCCAGGGCCTCTCACTGTTACTGGAGACTGTCCCCATCCCTTTCCACATGGCTCCTTCTACCTTCATATAGGGACCAGTGTGACACGTCCATCTCAAACGTTTATTTACTGTGGTTTCTCCTGTTGCCACCATCCAGATAAAACTCTCCGCTTTTAAGGTTTACCAGTCCCACGCAGATACTCTCCTGAACTGAAGTCCGTTGTGCCACACAACATAGCACAAGCATGGAAGTGATAGCTCATCGTGTTCCCAAGTCTTGAGGTTAAAGTGGAACATCTCTGGTGAGCCATTTTACCAAACTTCCCTGCCACACCTTTGTCCTTGACTAACGGATTGCTTTCCAAAGCAAGTATTCTCTTCACTGCAAGAACTACATCCCAGACTAGAAGATTATCTTTCCATTAAGCTGAAGAAAGGATACTTTGGCTACTAGAATGTTAATTAAATAAACACCTTTCCGTTGACTTTCCCCCTCCTCATATATCAGAAATGACAGGAGCCAACTATACTAGTTTTCTATTGCTGCTCTAACAATTTACCGCTAACATAGTGTCCTAAACAGTTTGAATTGATTATCTTACAGCTCTGACTAGAAGAAATCTGGCACAGATCTCACTGAGCCAAAATCATGTTGTCATCAGAGATATGTTTCTTCCTACAGGCTTTAGGGAAAACTGTTATTTACCTTTTACAGATTGTAGAGGCTGCCCACATTTCTTATCTTATGGCCTCCTTCCTCCAGTTTCAAGGGGTATAATGGGAGATGGAGACTTAGCATTTCATCTCTCTGTTCTTTCATTCATAATCATAGCTCTCTTTAAAAATTCTTTAAAGGTTCTAAAAGATTCTTTGTTTTAATGATTTATATAAACTAGATTTCACCAACCCACCCAGGTAAACCAGGATAATCTCAAGATCTATACCCTTAATCACACCCACACCCACACACACCCCCCCTCACATATCCCTTTTGCAATGTAAGGTAACATATTTACAGATTTCAGGGACTGGGACAGTAAGAAAGCAGGGAGCCCGATGCAGGACTCGATCCCAGATCCTGGGATCATGACCTGAGCCAAAGGCAGGTGCCCAACTGCTGAGCCACCCAGGTGCCCCTGAATTTAAACATATGAATTGTATTGTATGTGCTTTGTATCTCACACAGCTATCTTATACTTTGGAAAGATATATATCTTTTCATTCTGGTCAGTAGTCACCTGAAAATTATAAAAATGGGGGGAAAATCTGGATATTGAATACCAATGTTAAGACATAGATGGATTGAAATTTATTAAATTTACACATTACGTGTACATTCCAGACCTTGTTTTATTTTATTCTGTATCCAAAGTTAATATTACCAAAGGAATATAAAAAAAAAAAAAACATTGTATTAGAAGTTAGACAAAAGACCTTATGACATTAATGAGAAAGAAAAGGAAGTTGTCCAATTAACAGGATATAACAAAAGATAAATTCTACGAATCAGTACTATAATTAGGGGTTATTTCTTTGCAGACCAAGCAACTGGCCACTCTATAGCAAATGATATCTATGAAAATAATTTGCAGCATTCAAGGTAGTTTCAACTTACATTTATAATTCGGTGTATACTGGGGTAGGGAGATCATAGAGAGTTCAAAGCAATTTGCAGCTAAAAAGATTGATTTCCAACAAATTTAGACCTTATAATTAGATGTGTCAGCTACGTACAGTATATATATATACATCTATATACATAGATGTGTGTGTATATATGTGTGTATAAATATATATATATATATATATATATATATATATATATATATATATATATATAATACCCAGTTTTCCGAGTGAGGAAGGTGTCTTTGTTTAATGCTTCCTTATGGATAATAAAAGTAGACTAAATAGGAATATAGGAATATTGTCCTTATATCATACATATCATACATGTGTGTTCAATGGAGATGACACAGACTCTACATATGTATATGTGTATGCACATTTGCTGGTGTGTGTGTGTGTGCGTGTGTGTGAGTGAGTGTGAATGTTATATGCAACCTTGGTAGGTGCAGAAATGCACCATAAGGGAAGAAATACTTGTCCCTACTGCCTTCATAATCCAGGTCTAACATCAATGCAAGATATCTGGATCCTCCAAGTGTGATTTTTTATAGTATTTACATGCAGGTGACATCTCGTAACTGGTATTGCTCCTGATTACATTTCTTGATCTCCTGTCCAGTTAGCTCTTCTGTAAGCAATCTTTCCTAATTAGTAACTGGATGGTTTAGAATATTCGGTATACAAAGCTTCTTGCTTGTTTTTGAATGTGTCCCACTTATATCCCCCCCAATTGTAACAACTTCAAGTAATTTAAGAAAAGAGAAAACAAATAGAGTCCTAGAAATAACTATTATTACATGATCACATTTTTGGTTAGGGTTTCCAGGTATTTGATTGTGAACAGGGAGGTCCAGTATTTCTGGGAAAGAGGTTGAGAAATAGTGTGTAAGTATTTTCGAATTGTTGTACTATTTTTATTTATATTTCCTGTAATTTGTACTTGAGGATTCCTTATAGTTCTCTCAATTTGTATTATGTCACATGTGGCTTATGAATCAGAGGTGATGATCTGTGAACATAACTGACCTCGCAACAAGGGAACCTCAAAAATTGTGGTATACATGGGCCAATGAGCATGTTTATAAATCTGTATGAATATTGCCTTCCTTCAAGTCAGCCTGCAAACTGATGAGCAATACTATATATATATATATATATATATATATATATATATATATATATTTTTTTTTTTTTTTTAAATCAGTTTCTTGGGGCATCTGCATAGCTTAGTCAGTTAAATGTCTGCCCTCTGGGATGCCTGGGTGGTTCAGTGGTTGGGCATCTGCCTTTGGCTCAGGATGTGATCCCAGGATCCCAGGATCGAGTCCCGCATCAGACTCCCTGCATGGAGCCTGCTTTTCTCTCTGCCTATGTCTCTGCCCCTCTCTCAGTCTGTGTCTCTCATGAATAAATAAATAAAATATTTTTTTAAAAAATAAATAAATAATAAAAAATAAAGGTCTGCCTTCTGCTCAACTCATGATCCCATGATCCTGGGATCCAGCCCCATGTTAACCTCCCTGCTCAGTGGGGAGTCTGCTTCTCTCTTTCTCTCTGCCCCTCCCCCCAACTCATGCTCACTCCCTTTCTCAAATGAATAAATAAATATTTTAAAAAAATTCCTTTCTTGTAATTTTGAATAAAAAAGACATAGAAATTAAAACTACCCAGAAAACGGACAAAAATGAATAAAATTTATGTGTACATATCACCCTTCCCACATAGACAAATTCTCATTGTTATCACCAGGTGAACATCATCTACCTGAAACAACAGTATTTTAGGATGGAAAGATTTATCAGCTGCATGTACAAACACTAAAATTTTCAGATAGTGCTGAAGCTCTTTGAAAGAAGGAATTAAAAAAAATGAAAAAAAAAAGAAAGAAGGAATGAGTATTTTCTTTTTCTATAGGGAAGTTGAGTTTTCCTTGAAATAAATATGCAGTGGTTAGACTCCATATATAGTCATATAGTATAGACTCCATATAGTACTCCACAAAATCTGTGATATATATATATATATATAATATATATTTATTATATATAATATATATTTTAAATTACTACTTCCAAATGTGAAATACATATCTATATATATATACTTACATATATAATGCAAATATAAATATATAAAACATAAAAAATATATAACATAATAAAATACTTATATCTAGATATATATTTCACATTTGGAAGCAGTAATTAAAATTATACTTGTGTCACCATGGAAAATAGAGCCTCTTCTGATATACTTTGAACATGTTGCTAACTTACTTTCAGAAAATTATATCTCCCAACAAATGATGAGATTAAAAAGTTTACCCTACAATTTTTAAATATCTGCTTATATTTCTGCTTCATTTCTGTCATGGACAGATCCTAAAATGGCCCCCAGTTATGCTCATCTTTTGATATTCACACCAGAAGGAATTATATAACCTTTTCCCTTTGAGTGCAGACAGTATAGTATCTGTGACTGTTCTTAATCCATAGAATATGGCAAAGGCGATAAAATGTCACTCCTTTGGTTATGTTACCATATATGGCAAAGGTAATGGGGAGTCACTACATGATTACATCACATTAAAAATCAGTATTTTATGCAGGTGTGTATTAGTCTGTTTCACCCTCCTGATGGTGTTGAAGAAGTAAGAGACCATACTGTAAACTGCCTCTGAAGAGAACCTACAGACATTTATTTGTAGCACTGAACAATTAATCCTCAAAAGAATTTTGTATGGGATGGTATCTCATTCCTGTTTTGTTGATGATTAAGCAATTTAAGTGACAGGAAATAACAGGAAGCTCTCTGATGGTCAGTTTTAAATAGTATCAATTTGAGTGGGACCTGGGGTGCCCAGCCAATTGGTCAAGCATTATTCTGGGTGTGTATGTGGGGGTGTCTCTGGATGTATGTAACATTTAACAGACTGAGTAAAGAAGATTGTGTTCCTTCAAGTGAGTGGGTCTTATCCAGTCATTGGAGGGCCTGAATAGGAAAAAAAAAAAAAAATATTACCTTCTGGCAAGTAAGAAGAAATTCCTCTTGCCTGGCTTCTTTGAGCTGGGACTTTGGTTTTTCCTGCCTTCTGACTTGAACTAAAACTATATCATTGGCTCTTCTGGGTCTTCAGGTAACTGGCTGCAACACTTGGGACTTCTCAGCCTCCTTAATTATGTGAGCCAATTCTTTATAATATATAGAGATAGAGACACAGATGCAGATATAGATATTTCCATCTTATTGGTTCTGTTTCTCTGGAGAATCCTGACTAATATAGAACCCAAGCACTGGCCTTTCTAATCTCAAAGCAAATACTTTTTTCTATCACTATCCTGCTTTTCTGTAAATGAAAACATGGTTTGGTTTTTATGCTAATACTTGGCAAGTAATAAAAATCCCTACTACCTATACACCAAAGTGTTTTTGCATGCATCATCTCAATTGATTTAAAACATTTATTCTTTTTTAGGAAGCTCCTCTTTTTTTCAAGCCTTGAAACATCAAAATATAAAATAAATAGGAGAGGAGCAGGCTGATTGGAACAGGGCAATTGAGGACAATTGAAAGTACTGATCACCCTCAACCTCCTCCTAAAATTCCAGAACTCCAAAGACGATATCTTGAAGAAACAGCAAATATTTAACCTAGGCTTCATCATACCCCCAAGGATATGGAATATGGGAATTACTATCTTTATTTAATATAGAAAGAAAACTGGGTTTGTGCTAGGATCTCATGGCAATAACATGCTTTTAGTAAGACCTAAACAGAGGTGTCCTCATCTGAGATTCTAAAATTCTGGTCTCATCACTTCCTAATAGCCAATCCCAAAGAAGTTGGGCCTTCCCAGTTAAATACTTATGCAGGTCACTCCTGAGCATTTCCAGAATGTTTAACATCTCGTATAGTCTATAGAAAACTGTGCCAATTCTATTGACAATGTCTATCCAAAAAACAAATTTGGAAGAAATAGTTCATATGTCATATCATCATGTGAAAGCCAGTATAAGTCTAATGGTTAACAGAAATTTTTACTTGTGTGAACTTAGGCAACTTACTCTGCCTCTCTTGCTGGAGATGGTGATGCTGTCTCATGGAATTGTTGTGACAATAGAAGTAACTGTGCAACAGTACTTGTAATATGTTGAAGAGCCCATTGTATTAGCTCTCAATAGATGTGTGAATTCTTTCTAAGGTAAATATTATTTTAATTTTCAGATCTTGAATTGTATGTATAGAAAAGATAGAAAATCAATGGCAGATTGCCTCAATGTAGAGCAGCACATTTTATATAATATAACAAAATAGAATTTCAATTTATCTTTAAAAAAAACACATTCTACCAGCATATTGAAGTATCAGATGCCAAATTATCTCAATCAGACCAGTATGAAACGTCTTGTGCTTAATAAAATAATTCATTTGTTGCTTGTTTGTTAAATTGCAGTTTACCTACATACTGGAGTTTTGCAGCTGATGCTGCCTTGCAGTAAATGGGGCTCTATATAGGGTTGCAGATAAACCATCTTTCCATCCTTTTTAAGCCTCCTGTCCTGTGTGTGGCTCATTACTTTCCAGAACATAATGAAGACCAAAGGCTTACAATATAGAAAACAGGTCAATTGGAAAGCACAGAGGCGAGAATGTGGAGTTTCCTTGCCGTTTTGGTGGTGCCTCGTCTCCTCCTACAGTGGCATGCAGTATGGAGAAGGAAGAAACATCTGTCTGACACTAGGGGAGGTGGTTCTTGCCCTCCAAACCTGCAGATACTCATGTTGGGATCTGAAGATTGATAGGTCACTGTCAGACTCCATGTACTTTCAGGAAAATGCACTAACAAATGAGGATCCCCACTGAGTTTTCAGTTAACTCATTAACTATGTTAAGCACCTGGGTTGAGCTCCTGTAGAGAGCTGGTGTGTTCTCTGTATTGGATCATATCTCACATGGTTCGAGAATGTTGTTAGTTCCTTACCTAAGTATCCAAGATTTTTCAAATCTGGCTCTCAGAGAAGAGCTATCATGCTAAAATGGAAATGAACCTATAAATCAAGATATTTAGGTTTTAATTCTTCTGCCACTTAACTCTGTTGGTCCCTAATGCTAAGTTATTTAGCTATTCTGGGCCTTGGCATGCTTGCTGTGAAGTTGAAACTATTACAATCCCTGTTTAAACAAAGAAGAAAACTGAAAGTCAAAGAGTTTAGGGATTTTGAATAAGGTCACACAGCTGGTGAGCAGTGGAGTCAGCTTTGAATCAGGTGTGTTAGCCCCAGAGTCCATATTCTTAAACATCCCCCCCCCTTTTTTTTTAAATCTCCCACTGTATTGAATGTTTAATTTGATCATTCTGAACAAGTTTCAGTGTCAATCACTGTTTTCCACAGAACTCAGTCTTCTCTTTTACTATTTCTATACTCTTGGGAAAATTAACTTTTCTGAGCCTCTGTTTCCTCACCTGTAAAATGTAAATGGGGGATATTAATAGCAGTTAAGTCATAAGGGTTATTTTTTCCAAGGATTACATAGATTTTATTCATAAAGTGCTTGTAAAAGTACTTCAATAAATATTGATTCTTATTATTTCCTGATGCTGATGACTTTAAACAAAATAAGAAGTAAAGCCAGTACCTGTTGACAGACACAAATATCAATTATATGCAAGCAAATAGTTTAATAAAAGCAAAGATCACATGACCACAAATGCTATAGTAAAAATATTGCTATTTATGGCATTAGCAAAAGAAAGATTTGTGTTGAGGCTGAAGGCATATTAACTTCTCAGTGCTGAAAGAACATTAGAGTCACCTAGAAACTTTGAAAACTATCCATGACCAAGTTTACTTAAGGACACTTAAAATAGAATTTTTGGTTATCCTTACATTTTTAAAGCATTCCAATACCAGTTGATTTGGAGTTAGGGAAAGACCAGTTTATGAAGAGATTTGAATTCCAAGGATAGTTATTATTTAAGGAGGGGGATGGGACTAGAAAATGTTCTAGCCAGAGAATCCATCTTTTCACTCCATGTGCTGACTTCTGCTGTCTTCCTGGGTCACAATAAATAAAATTCTAGTTTCCGCCATTCCTTAAAGTTGACATAAATACCCTTCCCCTGACCTGATTATTCCAATTGTTATCTCACTGACAGCCACTTCAATCCTATTTATTTATTTATTTTTAAAGATTTTATTTATTTATTCATGAGAGACACACGCAGAGAGAGAGAGACAGACAGACAGACAGACAGGGACACAGGCAGAGGGAGAAGCAGGCTCCATGCAGGGCATCTGATGTGGAACTCAATCCCGGGTCTCCAGGATCATGCCCTGGGCTGAAGGCAGGCACTAAACCGCTGAGCCACCTAGGCATCCCTCAATCCTATTTAAAAGATCATCATTTTCATCCTGACCCTAAAACTCTTTTTGCCTAGTTGGCTAAGTGTTCAAAAATTACATGCGAAATGTTAAAGATCTTGCTTTTTAACATTACCCTGACATTGCCAGGTAAAAATAAAAAGGAGAAGAAAGTAAAATTTAATTTGCTTATTCTTAGTACAGCTTTATTTCTCCATAGTCATGATTTTCCATTTCTTTTCATAAGAGTAAGGACTAGGCATGTATGTGAACTCAAAGATAGAGATTGACTTAATTCTCCCGTCATTAAAACATGCCATAGCCTCGCTTTGAGCAGAAACTACTAAAAGAGTAATCTTTTTTGAGTGATTTAAACCATTCCTTGTAAGAGAGTCCCCAATGTTCACGCTGGTAGGTGAGTTGGGCTAGTAGACCAAATAATAGGGGAAACCATTTTAAGATCCAAGTCTTGTACAGTCTTCAGTTCATTAAAGTCTGCTCTATGATATGTAGCTCTGGTCAGTCCCTAGTTGTTTTAATTGTGTTAAATTGT
This sequence comes from Canis aureus, assembly GCF_053574225.1. Classification (NCBI taxonomy): domain Eukaryota; kingdom Metazoa; phylum Chordata; class Mammalia; order Carnivora; family Canidae; genus Canis; species Canis aureus. Next base: position 4,469,919 of record NC_135613.1, read on the forward strand.
TTATTTAACTTAGATTTCTACTCTGCCAGGAAGAATACAGGAAGGGAGGTACATGTGATGAAGGGACAGGGGCTATTCTGAAAGAGGCCTGGTCTATACACATATCTGGGAGGGAGACAGAAAAAGAAACTTCCAAATGCATGACTATAGGAAACGTGCCCAATATGGAAAGAGAAAGCTTTTCTGGAACATAATGGAACAATACTTAACACCCCCACTCAAGACCTGTTTATTACTATATTGAAAACATAAGAGCTCAGCTAGTGCAGAGATCTGGAGAAGAAAGAAAATGAGGTTTGTGTGCAGGGCTGAAATAGCATGGGGTGGCATGAGTGAGTCAGAGAGATGGGCTGAGACCACATCCCCGGCATTTTTGTGATAGTCAGGAAATTGGCTTTTATTCTGAAGGTTGTATAAAACAGTGCAGGTTTTTAAGCGGGAGAATGACATGATTTGGTTTAAATCTTAGGTGGAGAAAAAGATACTGTTGAGTAAGTCACCTCACCCGTTGATGTCAGAAAGAAATGAGCAGATTGTTGAGGGAATTCCACATCTTATCATCTAAGGAACAAATGAAAGAACTAAGATTTTAGGCTGGAGGGGGTAAGATCACTGGAAGATATCTGGACCATGTAGAAGAGGGAGAAAATTTTTTGCTTGTCATTTCTAGGCACTAAAAGACCTATTAATTTTTGGAGACATATTGTATTTCAACATAAAAAAATAACAACCACTCTGGATGTTTGGAGTTGTCCCAAGATGGGAAGGTTTGCTAGTTGCTTCTGATTGATCACTGGGTGGAGATATAAGTGCAAATATCCAATCGGCACGGTATAGGCTAGGTATATTTGTCATTGCAAAACTCTTTGCCCTCATAGAGAAATTTGGTCACCACATGCAGCCACCATGAAATGTGCTGATGAAACAAACCAGAGAAGGGTCACCAGCAGGACAACCTCCCTCAAGGGCTGAGATGGAAGTTCAGATAATGAGAATTCTTTATATTCATTGTGGACACAGTCTTTCAATTAGAAGCAAATAACGAAGCAAAGGCCCTTAAAAATCTGTGGCCTTCACCTTGTAACCAAAAGGACATGATTCAAAGAGTTCTTGATTGGATCCTCCTGGCAAGAGATCTTACATCATTTTCTTCCCCACCAACTATCATGATTCACAGGGCACAAAATCATCTTTACAATTGCATTTACTGAACATTTTTCTTTTATTTTTCTTTCCAGAAAACTGGAGGTAAAATATGGCTCCTGAAATGCTACATTTTAATAGGATATTCTGAGATGGAAAAAAAGAATAATGGTTGTGTATGTATTTGTGTGTGTAATAATAGATGATATGTGTAATATATGTCTTCAATACATCATCTTATGATCTATGATATTCTAGGGACAATAGGAAGGAATATGAATAAATAATCTATGAATACAAATAAAACAATATTTATGGTAACTCTTAGATAAATGAGGGAGGAGATGGTATTCAAGGAGTTCTTCCTTTAGTTTATGCCCATTTCAATAACAAACATGGGCCATTTCAGTGCCCAGCTGAAGTCAATAAAATACATTTTATTTCATGTATCACTTGACTTTAAGTTTCCTGTAGACCTTTTTTCCACTTAATATTGAGAAATAATTGGCATAAGTCACTGTATAATCCTAAAGTGTATAGCATGATGGTTTGATTTACACCTCTTATAAAATGATATTTACATATTATAAAATGATATCTAAACCTACAGCACAGTAGGTTTAGATAAAATTCATTTTATATCTATATGTATCTAGCTAGATATGAGGACTCCATATGTAAGTGGGATCATAAAGTGTTTATTTTTCTCCGACTTATTTAGCATAATGCTTTCAAGGTCCATCCATGTTGTCATGAATGGTAAGATTTACTCATTTTTTTATGGCTGGCAAAAATATATATAATTTCTTTATCCATTCATCCACTGATGAACACTTAGGTTGCTCACATATCCTGGCTATTGTAAATAATGCTGCTGTGAACATGGGAGTATAGACATCGTTTTGAGCTACTGTTTTTATACCCTTTGGATATATTCCCAGGAGCAGAATTTCTGGATCATATGGTTGTTTTATATTTAACTTTTTGAAGATCTTCCATTCCGTTTGCCATAGAGGCAATACCAATTTATAACCCTACCAACGGTGCTCAAAGTTTCTATTTTCTTTGCATCCCCGTCAACATTTATCTCTTTCTCTTTGATGACGGTCATTCCAACAGCCATGATGTGATATCTCATTGTGGTTTTAACTTGCATTTTTCTAATAACTAGTGATGTTAAGTTCTTCTCATGTACCTATTGGTACCTGTTGGCCTTCTGTTTATTTTTAGAAAATGTCTATTCAGTTTCGTTGATCATTTTTAATTGGGTTATTTCATATTTTGCTATTGAGTTATGTGAGTTTATTGTATATTTTGGATACTAGCCCCTAAGAAGTGTGGTTTGCAAAAAAATTTTTTTTCCATTCCATACGTTTTCTTTTCACTTTGTTGATGGTTTCTTTTGCTGTCCAGATTTTTAGTTTGAAATAGTCCCACCTGTTTGTTTTATTTTGTTGCTTGTACTTTAGGTGTCACATCCAAAATATCATTGCCAAGACCTATGTCAAAGAGCTTTCTTCCTATGTTTTCTTCTACTCTGATGGGGTAATTTCCAATGTCCTTTCCTCCAGCTCACTGATTCTGTCTTCTGCATGGTTGAGTCTACTTTGGAAACTCTCTATTTAATTATCTAGCTCAACTATTGCATTTTTCAGTTCTAGGAGTTGTGGGTTTTGTTTGTTTTGATGGTTGCTATTTCCTTGTCAAACTTCCCTTTTTGTTCATGCATTATTTTCCTAATCATGTTTAGTTGTCTGTGCTTTCTTCACCAAACTTCTTAAGAGGACAGTGTCAGACAGTTCATAACTTCCATTTCCTTAAGTCAGTTATTGGAATTTTGTCAATTTCCTTTGGTGCTGTCATATTTACCTGATTTTTTAAAATCCTTGATTGTTTATGTTGATACCTGTGCATTTGAGTAATTGGGCTCTTCTTCCAGGATTTATGGGTGTGCTTTGGTAGATACACTTCACTAGTCAACTCACTTTGGGTTCCTGGGTGTGTCTGCTGGTAATGCTGTTGGATGGGTGAGTCCTGCTATTATGGCCTATTTAGGGGCAAGGGAAGTGCCTGAGCTTTGAAAACAGGGCTTAGATGGGTGGAAGCTGGCTACTGGGTGAGAACAGTTAGATAGGACTGCTAGCTTGGTTTCCTACCCTGGTGAGGCTGCATAATGGACTCCATGGTTGTCTGAATTTTCTGGTCAGGTTTACTAGATAACCATGCCTGGTTACTATATTCAGTAGTAGTTGGGGTTATTAACTAGCAGGGTAGTAAGATGGAACCTAGAGCTTATACAGCTCATTGTTTGGGGACCAAAATCAGGCCAGAGTGTGCACTTAATTCCCTCATCTGGTTTTGCTCGGCAGAGGGGGGAGCCATGGGCTCTGCTCTCTAATCAGGCACCACTGTACATAGGGCTATCGAATGGACTCTGCAACTTGGTGTGTGCTCCAGTTGGATTCTCTGATCACACAAGCTGAAGGCTGTATTCAGCCATGAGTAGGGCTATGAATTAAATTCCCTGCCCAGGCATAGTGGAAGACGCAGCTCTAAAGCCTTTGTCCTTTGTCTTAATTCAAGCGGACACATATCCCAAGTTCCCTGGCTGAACAGGGCCACTGGCTTTGTTTTGCAAACTATGGGCTCTACATGTCCTTCCCTAGGCTCTAGTGCCACTGGGCTGCATGGCTTCCAGGAGATGTTACCAGCCCTCTGATCAGGTGGGGTGGGAAGACACTCTCCAAAGTGGTTGTGATTCAGTTCTTTGCCTGGACATGGGCAAAACAGGCTCTAGGGCCAATAAAACTCATTTGAGGATCTGAATCAGGTACATCCCTGCCAAGTTCTCTGGTCAGATAATGACCCCAACTTTGTTCTGCCACTTGATATTGTCAATTAATTTACTTTTGTAACCATGGAACCAGTATAAAGTCACATGTTGATTAAAAATTTTAGAGCACTATACTTGGGATTTATTAGGTTGAATCATATTAAGTTGCCAATATTTAGACATTTTAACCTAGAAAATGGCAGTTTCTATGGCTCAAGGGAAGAAAAGTTTTTGTTTTGTTTTGTTTTTAAGATTTATTTACTTATTTGAGGGTGAGAGAGAAAGAATGGATGGGAGAGACAAGGGAGAGAAAGAGAGAATCTCAAGCAGACTCTGCACTAAGCACCTGACACAGGGCTCAAGCTCAGGATCCTGCAATCACTACCTAAGTTAACACCAAGAGTCAGATGCTTAACCAGCTGTGCCACCCAGGTGCCCCAAGAGAAGGTTCAATTGATCTTTGCTGGGACACAATGAGACTTGAGAATTGAATCAGTTAATTCAACTCTGGGAACCTAAATTTTCCTTACCTGTTAAATATGGACAATAACAACAACCTGTTAGCGGTGTTGTGTTGTGTGGATTAAATGAGACACCAGGTGGGAACACACTTTGAAGATGGTAAAGTCATTTGGATTGCATTAGCATCCTCAAAAACCCCAGCGAGGTTGTTGGGTTTATAAACTTTCGCTCCCTAGTGGCTAAGTGATTTCTTGGTTAGAATACACAGGAGTTTACATGTTTTTATTTCCTCCTGGATGTGATCTGACTTTTCTTTCATTTAGTGTTTATTCTCAAAGCTATTTTCTTCCTCAGATTTACCATACAGATTTCTTCTGAATGGGTAGGATATTTATGCATATCATTAACAATATGTACTCAGGCTTTCTGTTTTGTTCATCTAGTGAAAGGCTCAGTAGAAAATGTGCTTGAGGATGTTCCCTTACCACTGGGGAACTGAAATTAATTCTCTCACAATTTCTAAGAGCTTTAAGCATTTGTTTTGTTTAGGAGTCAAACAGCTGTGCTGGTTTTTAGTCTTGCTAATGTGCTTTGGCCCTTTATATCTGGGTGATACATTTTATAAACATTTGTCAGACAGAACTTTCCACAAGTCCAGTCTTGTAAGAGCCTCCTAAGAAGTCATTTGGTCATTACTTTCCCTACACCTTCAAATCTGAGGTCCTCTCTACCTGCAGAGCCCAGCTTCTCATCATCAATCAGATTATGACATGCTCTCTGTAAGAAGAACCCAGCATGACTCCCCGGTGCTCACAGGGTTAAGGTCTCATTCTGAGGCTCAGTATGTAGGGCCTTTTTAAAATATAACTTGGTGACAAATTATCTCTGTGCCTGACCTCCAGAAAGAAATCCAAGTCACTAAACTCTTTACCATTCTCTGAACACTCTATCACCAGGTTCTCTTTGACTAGTCACAATGTGGTCCTCTACCTGGAATGACTTTTTGTCTTCTGTGACTACCAAGATCACTGACTTTTTTTGACGAGCAAAACCATCCTTATAAGATAGCACAGACACAATTTGTCTGTGGTGTTGTCTTCTTTCCCTAAGGCAATTAGTCATTTATCCCTCCCATAGAACTGTGCCTGAGCTTTCTATTGTGATCATACTTTTACTTATGTTTCTTTCTCTCTAGTCTGTGACTTCTATAAAGCAAGGACTCTTACTTATTCATCTTTGCTTCCTCAGCGCCTAGATAATCACTGAATTTTTTTGAAGGATAAATGAAGGGTAAATTTCTACTGCTTATACTGCCTGAATGATTCACAGTGAAGGTTCCTGATTACTCAGTGAATATTCAAAATGTTCGAAGGTCCCAAAGAAGAAAATTACTGAAGACTTTTCAAGAGAAAGGGAATTTCAGATACATGGTTTCTTACATCCTGGCGTGTATGTGGGGACCACTTCCCCAAATCTGAGCATGGATAAAGCTCTGAGCATAGGGATGACCTATTTTGGTATCTAGGAACAGCTTCTGGCATTTGAGCTTATCATTGGCTTAATGAGATGCTGTAGATGTTTGGTGTTATTCAATTAATAACAGTCCCAGCATATTCAGATCACAGAGAATGATTGTGTAATTGTATTCTCCCTCAGGACGAACATATCTGCATTCGTTGTTTTATTTTATAGGATTCAGTCTTAAGAGGGACATTGTTGAGTTACAATTGGCCCACAAATGAACAACCGGAAAGATGAGGGGTAGACATGGCATAATAATATAATAATAAAACAAATCGGAATAATTAGATGAAAGTGAAGAGCAAAAGTGTCCATATATTCAAATTTGGGTCCACATACGTGACATGTTGACACATGAAAGAGCAAGGGGATGCATGCTCCGATGTTCCAGAAAGGAGCAACTGTGCAAGGAGGGCATAATGTTACTGCATATCGGGGAAGTAGGTTTCATTAGCAAGTGAGCAACTGAAACTGGCAAATAAAATAGTTCCTTGACCCTCTAATCAGGAGATGAATACATGCTTATGGGATTTCTAGTGGAGAGGATTAGACAAAAACAATGTTTCACAAATATTATTATGTGTGTAGATTACCCGGGATGTGGGTTAAATGTAGATTCTTATTCAGAAGATCTGGAGTAGGACATGAGAATATTCATTTCTAACATTCTTAAGTAATTCTGCTATAGCTGGTCAGTGGTTCATACTCTAAATAGTGATGCACTGGATAATATGGACAAGTGACAGTATTGCACAATCATCAGGATCATAGATTCCAGAATTAGAAAGCAATGATTTTGATTTTTGATCTGCTGTTCCTTTGGTAAATCTGTTTATTCCATCTGAGCCTTACATTTCTCATCTGAAAACAGGAATGCTATTGCTTCTTCACATTGTCTTGATCCAGACTAAATGAGATATACATAGAACATTTGATATAATGCAGCACACAGATCTATATAACGTTAATGATCATATTTCAGCTTTAATGATATTGTGCCTTCCACTTATAGGATTGTATTATTCTGATTTATTTCCAAATATCAGAATAGTAAAAAGATCAAAACCACAATATGAAAATCAATGAAGGTACATTTTATTGTTCTGATAATAACTTTAATAAACTTGAGCCAGCCTCAGCCCAGTGCAAAATTAACTTTCTGGTGAACAGCTATTCATCCTTCAAAATTCAACTAAAGATTCAATGTACCATCTATTTTGTGCATTCCCAATCACAATAAGGGAATTATCACTCAAATGTTTGTTCCCTCTGTTATATTAACTACAGACATCTCTTAAGGCATAATCATAAAATTACCACTTGACCATATCTCCACCTCTTAATTAGGAATTACTTGAATGCAGGGACCAAGTCTTATCATACATTATATCGCCAACATCTCTAACATGTATCATGATAAATGATTAATCTTTCAAAATAATCAATGAGCAAAAAACATACATGAATATTCAAATTCATAACAATTGGGAAAAGTCAATCTTTGGTGCTCACAATTTCCTTTCAAATTCTTCCTGCCTTGTTCTGGAATATTCTATCTTATTGTGGTGGAGTTTTGTCCCTGCATGCTATAATGAGATTTTGTTAAGATGTTCTCAACAACAAAAATTTAATATTTCTCTTTGAAGAGTTTGGATTTTAACCAAGATCTATAGGATATACACAGATATACGTGAAACTATATCACTGTGTTAGACCAGACTATGAAGTAACAAAGGGGATATACATTTGGAGCAAGTGCAGGCCAAGTCGTACATTCTCTGAACAATGAATAATCAACACCATTTGTTCATGTAGTCATCGTGCACCAATTCAAGAGTAAAAATGAGGAATAAAGAAATTGCCCTATTTATACTTTTGCTATTGCTTTATGGGAAGACTTTTTTTGTTTTTTGTTTTTGTTTTTGGCACCAACTACAGGCATACTCTGTTCATTCAACCAAAGATCCTTCTGTAGGGTGTAAGTGAACATCACCTGAGAAAACCCAAATGTCTGGGAAGTTAGATCATCCATTTCTAAGGAATTTTAGAGGTCATTTTACCCATCCCTCTGCCTCTAGAGATAATAGCTTTCTTGATGCAGGGCAGTCTCATGCTCATAGCATCCTTGTGGACTGAGAAATTTTGGTTTACAGCTCTTTTTTTAAAGATTTATTTATTTATTTTAGAGACAATGAGAGTACACAAGCAGGGGGAGGGGTAGAGGGAAAGAGAAATCCCCAAGCAGATTCCCCACTGAATAGGGAGCCCAGTGCAACTCAATCATAGGACCCTGAGATCAAGACCTGAGCCAAAATCAAGAGTCGGATCCTCAACTGATAACTAAGCCACTCAGGTGCCCCTGGCAAATACTGTTAGTTAGTGCAAAAGAAAATAAAGCCTAGGTATAGTATCATCCTTGTCTTGCTGACAGTGGCAGCTACTAGAATTATAAGCAGAGGAGAAAAATCGATCTCTGTAACTCCTCACAAAATAAACTAAAAACAGTAGGAAAAAACATTTTCTCCTTATTCTGTAATGATGATGGTGATGCTAATAATTTAGAGCAGTTACTACTTATTTATTAGGTATTTATTATGGACTGTGCTAAGTGCTTTAAGGCCATTATCATTTGGGTTCATTTTTCATCTTTACTAAACTCGTGAGAAGCAGGTACTATTATACCACTTTAGATAATAGGAAAGTCATCGTAGAGAGGTTAAGTAAGGTAATCAATGTTAAATCTCTGTGCCTAAAACGTCCTGGTCTGCACTGCAAAGCTCTAGGTCTCCCTGCCCGCAGAAGTAGTGTGATATTTGTTTTCAAAATGGCAGCATCTTTTGTGAAAAATCCTGGAAATCATACAAAGATATATTAGAGATAAACTGTCCAGATAGAATATGTGGGTCTTTCAGTCTTAAATATTAACAACAAGAGTGATTTTTCTCACTTCCTAAGCAAACACCTTAGAGGTAGAATCAGCAGATTTCCCCACATATCTCTCTGAAACTGCTCATGGGGTTTCATTTTCAGTGCTGGGCACTAAATTCTTTAAATTGCCCTATCTGTGCTTCGTGGCTTTCATTATAGTTCCCTTCCTAGGGTCTGTAGGCAGAGACTGTGGGAACATGAAGTAGTCAGTAGAGCCCAGCATTAGGGTCTGCAATAACTATCTCATCTGTGGCTTTACTTAATAGAGTACTTGAGCTTTTCCCTTGAATTAAGAGACCTCTAACATGTGGATGTTTTTTTGTATTTTCTTTTTTTTCTTTTTTTATGTTAAGTACAGCTGAGCCCACGGAGAGTCTGGCAGGCCCAGTGCCCAAGTTTGTAATTGAAATTGGATGGCCTGGCTTTATATTTAACTGGTACATTTTTTCCCTTATTTCTCCTTTTAGAAAAATCAATAAATGGTTTATGATGCCTTTCAAAGAGATTGAATGAGTGGAAATCAAGTTTAGCCATATTATTATGGCAACTAACAACCCTGGGTTCTCAGGGACAGATCCAATTTCAAATATTGTATCTTGTCCCTCAGTTGTATACTAGATCAATATTTCCTGATTTTTGATTAGAGAGATATGCTTTCCTCAGCTAGTATAATAGGGAAAGTAGGCTATATGAACATCAGTTTTTGGCAAGGTGGGTAAAATTAGGGGTGTGGGGGTGAATGCACACGTGTGTGTATGTGTATTCATATATATGTATATGTGTATATGCGTGTATGTATGCATATATCTCTATCTGTGCCAATAAATGCTGTTCTTGTTATGCTCCCACCACCTAAACGGGAAAATTGGAGCTTACAACTTTCTTACGACCTTTTGAGTAGCTAAGATTTTAACCTTGCAGTCCGACTTTAAAGCATATGGTCATTGTTCTCTTTCTACTTCCTCCAACTTATTTTTATTTTATTTATTTTATTTTTAAAGATTTTTTATTTATTTATTCATGAGAGACACGGGGGGTGGGGGGAGGGGGGCAGAGACACAGGCAGAGGGAGACGCAGGCTCCATGCAGGGAACCCAAGGTGGGACTCGATCTGGGACTCCAGGATCAGGCCCTAGGCTGAAGGCAGCGCTAAACTGCTGAACCACCCAGGCTGCCCCCTTTTATTATTAAAGCAAATTTTCTTTCATCCCCCTGGCTATTTCCTACTGAGAACATACTCCAGGCTCCTGGTCTTCAAGTACAGATGCCTGGTGAAAGGGTAGCTCACCTTCTCCACAGCCCTGTGTATTTTGACCAGCTCCCTGCCCTTCCTAGCTCTTTCCTAATTTCTTAAATCCTTGCTCCTGGGAGACATGAAATCAAACATCAGACACCTGAGCTGGTGCCTACCTTGAAGAGCCATGATTGATTGTTATGTACTAATTACTTAGAAGGTTTGGGAGTGGGTGCAAGAATGGAGATGATCACAGAACGGTTAAAAAGAGATTTGTTTCCCTTTTTTGCTGCTCCCCTGTCATGTGCAAATGTCTTTTGGTTTCCTTTCAGCCTGTTTGTGATTAAGAATCCTGCTGAGATGACACTTGGTGGTTTGAAGAGCCAAGTGTTGTGCCTGTATTTCCGCAGGTAATCTTGCTGCGGATTCACAGGAAGATCATCTGCATTTTATAGGAACATAAACCTTTTAAAAAATCTGTATCAATTGCTGTAACTAAAATAAGGTGAAATTTTCTGGGGAAAATATAATTGATGGAATGTTATTTTGTTTTTCATTAATATGTGCTTTGACTCTCAGGTTTCACTTACCTTGCAACTTCTCTTAAACACATACAAGAAAACCATCCTGATGATATTTAATAACCAAGAAGGTAAACATAGCATTTAGGTAATTTATTTAGCTAAATTCAGGTATCGTCATTAGAACATTAGTATATATCACTGGGAGAAGAGTTAAAATTAAATTGTTCTGAGGAAAATAACCTACACAGGTTCACAAGATTTAAAATTGTAAGAGTGACCCCTAGTGACTATGTAACTGCTTAAATCTTTACTAAAAAGCAATACAGTGTTAAATGTGAACATTCCAAGAAAAAGAGGGCATATTTTATCATTAAAAAAAAAACAATTATTCATTTTGAATTCAGTAGTTATATTTTGAAAATAATATGACAAAACTGATTTCTTCCTGGTAAAATATATATTAACTTTTCTATTCATCCTTTAGTTCAAATCTTTGAGCTTGCATCATGAACCTACTGGGTGAAAAGTACAGTGAAATCCCTGAGGATGGTGAGATGAAGGTGTCCAGACTGTTTTTATGGTGCTCATAGACCCCTGAGGAAAGGGACAAGCAAACTGGACCATTGCAGGTCAGGGAAGTTAAGAGGCATCATGGTGACAACAGTGTCACGACATGGCCTGTAAGAATAGGACCATTGTGCAATGGCTGTGTGACCATCCTAGGGAGGGTAGGCCAGAGTGACAGATCACACCCTATGGGATGGAAGAGGGCAGATCTATCTACCTGAGCACAGACACAAGAAAGTAATGCAAGTGTATAGGAGCAAGAGCTATCACTATCAAGTTATGCAAAATGGGCTCATGACATGGGTGGCAGGTAGCTCAGGAAAGGCCTCATGCACCATTCTTGGGCATTATGCTGAAGGCAGTGGGAATAGACTTGAAAATTTGCATTTGGGAAGAATCATTTGTCTTCAGAGAAGAGCATAGTTTTTAGGTGATCAAGTTAGAGACCAAATTGGCAGCTTCCAGCATCTCCATCTACCTTCAGCTAGATCACAAATCTCTGGACAAATCCTTTATATACTTCACTTAAATTTACTAGTAGAGACAGCATGTCTTGAAAATGTGCAATAAATGAATATGAGCATTAATTTTCATGTTGTGTAAAGGTACAAACCATAGCTATGTGTTTATATTTGCATATATAACTACAAACACACACTCACTAACACACGCATATAACATACGCATATACATGATATTTAATAATAAAAAGGTATACACTTTGGTTATATAGACAAAAACATTCATTCAGATACAGTAACTATATAAACCACAATATGACATTTCTTTTGGAATCAAACCTTTTCACGATCTTCATTCCATGGAAATTTTTCAGTGACCTATAATGTAGCTGAACAAAGTGTTGTTTCTGTAGGTGATCCAGAAACCAGATCAGAAATCAAAATCTAAAACTATAGGCCTCGTGTTGATGGTTGAAACTTCACCTTTCTGATACATGAGAACACTTAGCTCATGTTCTTGCTTACTGTCTTAACCTGCTAAGATTTCCCCAACAAAATACTACAGACTGGGTGGCTTAAACAACAGATACTTACTTTATCACATTTCTGGAGGCTGGAAGTCCAAGATCGAGGTGTTAGCAGGCTTGATTTCTCACTGTGTCCTCACAACACGTTTTCTCTGTGCATATGGACTCCTCGTGTGTCTTTCTCTTCTAAGTACCCCAGCCCTATCTAATAAGAGCCCCTCGCCCCCGTCCCCTCACTTATGCCTTCATTCAGTCTCCAAATACAGTCACATCTGAGCTGGGGACTTCAGCATATGAATTTTGGGGAAATGCAAAATGGTTTTTCCAAACTCATACTTTATAGAAAGGTCTTGAGCACAATCAGAAATATGGTTTTTGGTAACAGGAAAAGTAATTGCACTGAAACTATGGTAGAGGCTGTGGTTTGTTGCCTTGGTGCCCTCTTCAGGACTGAGGCACCCATTCTTCTGGCTCCTGAGAGCATTACCAGCTGGCACTTGGAAGTTAAAAATTCTCTTCAAAATTTCCCAAACACAATGTAGTCGCCTTCCCCAAAGTTATATCTCTTGCTTGGTGGCAGTCCCAATCCAAAGACTAGTCAATTTAGGCCCCTAATGTTCAACATGAATGCAACAGCTCTGAAGGGGTATCCAAGGTCTAGACCTCCTCATGATGTTGACCTAATTCTCCCTGAGATGCCATTGCAGTCCACTTGTAGCTTATGTGCAGTCCTGCTTTCCATGTCTCTGTGCTACAAGGTGAACAAAGAGGTAGAGAACACGGTGTTGCCCCTGGATGCAAATCTGTCTCATTTTTTGAGGGAATCCAAGTAAACTTATTTCAAACACGGAATGTCAAATAGAACTGAAATAATCTATTTTAATGCATCAAGCTTTAGAAATCAAAGAAATCGTTCATATCCATATTATGTTTTTAATTATTATTGAGTATTCTCCAGTTACTAATTTAGTATTACATTCCTCTGTGACGTAAGCACCTTGATGACAGGAATTTTATTAAATTGGTTCTTAATGCATTAATAACAGCAAACAATACACCTAGCATATCGAGGATACTAAAAACTTGTAGCAAAATTATGGTTTATTGTGTCTTCTCTAGAAAGCGAATAAAAATCTTGGTATATCTTTGAATGTGCGGTGGTCACAAATCCGTTAAAGCCTGGGTCAAAACCTATTCCTCCATGATGTTTTTATTGTTTTATACCAGGTGGGAGACTCCATTCTCACTGATCATTCTCTCCTGTTCTTTGCACTCTTACTTCCTACCATCTATTGTAGTTATTTGGCTCCCTTTGCTTCAGTTTTCACTGGACAACTAAGTGGAAAGTTGAAAGAGGGAAATAATGTCCATTCCCCCTTACAAGTCAAGGAGATGTGGAGGAGGTAGGTGGGCCAGACAGGTGTATAGAACCTTTTCAAAGCATGGACGTTTGGATGCACCCTGGGATTTGGAGCTCTCTCTCCATTGATCAGGAAACACGGCTTTTATTAGGGTATCCCCTACTGTGTCTAAGAACAGGTTCACTTCATGTTACAGTGAACTTCTAATGGTTTTAGACTTTTATCCCTTCTTCCTGTCTTAAATTTCAAATAGTGGAATTTCAACCTTCAGATAGAAGGGTAGAGGTGGACAGGAACTCTTTCAAATAGCACGACCATATCCCTGATGTTAACCTGTTCTCAGAGCCAATAAACCCTACCCACTTCTGTTCTGACAATCTCACAGATCAAGGGCGCTGGGCAATTTTGCAGCAGCCACTCTTTCAGCCTCATCCCACACCCTTAAATCTAACAGGCCATCTACGCATGAAGTGGCAGGAAGATCAGTACAAACATCACATTAAGAAGCGCCGGGTCTGAGCCCTCCGTACTGACTCACGCTCTCATCTGATTCTGGTCCATGTGCAGCTATTGAGATCTGAGATTCCCTTCTCACAGCACTGGGCTCGCCATGCAGCACTGGGGCTAGAATTCAGCTCCTGTGTCTTCAGGGCTCAGCTTTCTGTAGGACATGGTGACAACTCACACTCTGACTTCCTGTGCCTCACGATATTTGAGATAATGAGCTGTTTTCAATTAAAAAGAAATATGACTGTTTGTTAACTTCTGTGTTAATCTGAGTTCTCCCAAATAGATACTGAGGTGGAGATCTATGTGCAGGACTTTTATTTTTTTATTTTTTTAAAGATTTAATTTATTGATACTTGAGAGAGACAGAGAGAGGCAGAGACACAGGCAGAGGGAGAAGCAGGCTCCATGCAGGGAGCCCGACGTGGGACTCGATCCCAGGACCCCAGGGTCACGCCCTGGGCCGAAGGCAGGCACTCAGCCACTGAGCCACCGAGGTGTCCCATATGTGCAGGACTTTTAAAAGTGAGTGTTTCCTTCAACATTCTCCTGAATAAACTGTGGGTGGATGATATTTATGCTCCTGCATGGCAAAGTCACTTGATGCAGGCTGCTCTCCCCAGCCCTATTTGGGGCAAGGATGTAATATTGACACAAATGTCTTCATCTGAGGCAATTCCCCCCAAGGTGCTTACCAGCTGAGGTTTGTCAGCTGGCAGCAGTGCCAATTACTAAGGAATAGGTCTTTCTTCTCTCTCTCTCTCTCTCTCTCTTTTTTAAAAAAATATTCACGAGAGACACAGAGAGAAAGACAGAGAGGCAGAGGGAGGAGAAGCAGGCTCCATGCAGGGAGTCCGATGTGGGACTCGATCCTGAGACTCCGGGGATCACACCCTGAGCTGAAGGCAAGCACTCAACCACTGAGCCACCCAGGCATCCCTAGGTCTTCCTTCTCAAACGGAGATCGGGACAGTATTCTCCATGGTCCGTTATATTTGGTAAGATTCAAGAACCTGTCCCTAAGGAAGAATGTCTTAATACTTTATTATTTGGAATTGCACCCTAAAAAATATTCAATCTGGTGATCTTGTGACAATAAGATAATGATCTCAAAGTGTGATTCTGGGAGCACCACCACCAAGGGGAAAATGTTAAACACTTACTTAAAATGTTTCCCTTCACAAATACTAGGTAAGACTCTCTAGAGATAAGTTCAAGGATATTCTGTTAATTAATAACCTCCCCGAACCCAACCAGATGAAACAGACCTATGGAGAGGGCTACTGTGTAAGGGGTAGTCCCCTCCAGGTCCTTCCCAAGTCAGTCATCTCTCTTCATAGTTTGTGTATCTATGAGTGTTTTGAATGGATGATAATAATTCATATTGATAACGTGTCATACATAGTAAATTTAAGAGCATGTCATGTTTTTAAGTCTATTTTAATGAACAGTTTTGGTGTTGTGAGGATCCATGGCATTTTTTTTTTAATAGAGACTTTGAATGAGTGTCAAAATATACAGAAAATCCATTGGAGTATAAGGCATTTAGCAATATCAAGCATTCATAAGCAACCTCAGATATACAAAGTTGTTTGAAGGGCTTTAAAAAAATATGGGAATTTGAATGGTCGGCAAGAGTGAATTGCTAACTAGTGACACTCAGCTAGTAATAACCTAGGATCTATCTCACAAAATGGTTCTGTGCATGGAGACTATGGGGGATGATATATATTTGTCTTTTAAGATAGGTCATGATATTATTATTATTATTATTATTATTATTATTATTATTACAAGTCATCTTGATTATCATTAACATCTCAGCTCTATAAGCCCCCATATCTTCACATACTCCCTCAATACTGGTGACTCTAAGTTTATATCTTTATCCGTAACATCTTCACTGAACTTTACTAGATTTATTGATTCAGATACCTAAGTGAAATTTCTACTTAGATATCACCTGAACATTGACCTGGCTGGAAGCAAACTTTTTATCCTCTATCCCATCCCCTAAACTTATTTCTTTGATAGTCTTCCCCATTTTGGTAAATAATGCCATTACATTGATATTGCTGAAACAAAAACTTGGGAATGAACTTTGTTTCATTATCACTTCATTCCCTATTTCTAAAATAGCATAATAACCTCTAGGTTGTCTCTCATTTATTTTTCTCTCTACTCTCCCATGTTTTCTCCCCACAGCAACCCCTAAGTATAAATATTTATATTTATTTATATGTATTTAAATATTTATTTTATTTTTTAAAGATTTATTTTAATTTTAAACTTATAAATTTATAAATTTAAAGGTAAATGGATATAAATATATAAGTGTATAAGCTTTATACACTTTATAATATATCAACACCTATCATAGCCTACACATCCCTACTTGGTGAGGCCTCTGCTTATCATTCTTTTCTTGATTATTCTTTAGGGCACACTGACATTCTTATTGATTCTAGAAAACAAAACAAAACAAAATGGTAGTTCCCATTATGAGAAATTTTCTTACTGCCTCTTCTTCCTGGAATGTCCTGCCACTTGATCTTCTCCAGAAGGGAGTGTTGGTGATGTTCATACTTCTGCCCAGATGTTATCATGCACTATTGGCGGGAATGCAAACTGGTGCAGCCCCTGTGGAAAATAGTATGGAGGTCCTTCAAAAGGTTGAAAATGGAACTACCTTACAATCCAGTGATGGTACTACTGAGTATTTACCTCAAAGAATACAAAAGCACTAATTTGAAAAGACACATGTACCCCTATGTTTATAGCAGCATTATTTACAATGGCCAAATTATGGAAGCAGCCCGTGTCCATTGATAGTATTCTTTAGCAAAATAATTATATGACCCTCCATCTTGGCCAAGTAAAAAAATATAAATTGGTACCTTGGAGTTGGATTAAGATACCAAGAATTTCAAGATGAGGATATCTGATAAACTCCCTAAATGTTACCTAACTATACATAGCATTGTGCTATATCTCCAAATATGTTGAATGTGAAGTGTATGTTATTAATTTGAGTAAATGGATTTGGAATTTAAGAATGTTATTTAATAGACTCTTTTTTTTTCTTTTTGAGCGTTGTTAATAAATTTACCTTCATCCCAATAGAAGCTGTAGAATCTGGGATTAGAATCAGGGAGGGAGGTAAATAACCAGTTTTGATCTCAATACCTCTTTAACCTTATTTTTTTTCATTATGATATTTATAATTGAAAAAATTAATATTAATAGAAGGAGAGACTGGGCTACTGAATTCCATATCCTCTCAACCATTCTGTTTAGTAGATATCATGATCCACAATCTTTCATGTAGAAAGGAGGGACTTGGATGATTAAGTAAACTCTCATACAAGACATAAAACTGAAGCTCCAATTCAGGTCTTCATACTTTAATTCCAGGGTCCATTAGCAAACACTGAACTTCAATCTGCAGTACTCCTTGGCCTGCTCTTTATCTTACTTTTTCCACTTCTTCTTATATAAATTCATGGCAAGGGTACTCAGCGATCATCACTATGCCAGAGCCTGTATGAAGAGCTGAAGACATAAAAATATACAGTTGGATCTGATTCATAAATTAGTGTTGAAAATTAGGTGTGCCTGTGTGGCTTAGTCAGTTACGCACATGTCTTTGGTTCAGGTCATGATCTGGCCCAGTGTCAGGCACCCCGCTCAGCCACAAGTCGGCTTTTCCCTCTCCCTCTGGCCTTCTCCTCTGTTTATGCTTGTGCTCACTCCCTCTGTCTCAAATGAATAAATAACAAAATCTTGAAAAGAATTGTTTTGAAAATTAAATGTAATATTAATAGTATTTAACAAAATTTTTAATTTCTTCCCTTCCTTCTTTATTATTATTATTTTATCCAGAAAATATTCTTGCCCTCAAGGAATTTAAATCTAATGGAAATAACAACATCAAGACAAATGAAATCATTATAAGAAATATTTTTTGAAAGATTTATTTATTTGAAAGAGAGAGTGCATACACGTGCTTGAGTTGGGGGAGGAGGAGTGTGAGAGAAAGAATCTCAAGCAGACTCCGTGTGCAGAGTGCAGAGCTTGTTGCAGGGCTCAGTCCCAGAACCTGAGATCATGACCTGAGCCAGAATCAAGATTCAGTCATTCAGCCAACTGATAGGAAATGATTTTGATAGAGGTAAGAGGCGGTATGACTTTAGGAAATGATTCTCAGCATATTTTGCTTAAGAAACATTCTTAATTTTGAGTATCATTTAGTTGAGTAGAGAACAAGGAAACCTCAAAATTAACCTTTCTTGAACAGAAACAACATAGGAATTCTTAGAATGCCAAATCAAATTGACCCTGTAGATAAGGACTTGATGATGAATAGATGATGGTAGAAAATTTATCTCCAGGAGATTATGACTTTTCCAAGGCCATTCAAATCTTCAGAGGTTGATAAAGCTCCTAGCAGAATCCAAGTCAATTCAAAAGTGTCAGATTTCTGTAAGAGAAGAACAAAAACAGGAAACTTTTTGGTGGCCTACATGGTTTCTTCTCTCCCCAGATACCCTTTAGATCTAATATGTTCCACCCCTGATTCAACAAGGGAGCTTCTTCTATAGCTTTTTAGAAGCGGCAGCGCCATTAATACCTGTTCTGGACCCTGCCTCTGAAACTGTCTGGCATTAAACCTTCTGATCTTAGTCCTCTTCCTGTCCCTACCCAACCATAGTGACATGAAATGATTTTTTTTTTTTTTCCTAGTCACAGATTAGTTCAGCTAGGATGAATCTGATTTTCACTTAAGTCTGTGCAGATTTCCTCCTGTGAGCTGCTGCTGGGTCTGCTGGGTTCCTGCCAAAGATGCTTCCTCACCTGGAATCTTGTTTAGAGTTTTAGGCAGAAAGTTGGCAGCTCAGATGTTTGTAGCCATAGTAACTCCAGGGGAAGATTAGGGATGTACACACGTGAGAATATCTGGCCTGTGAATATGAGGTTGTCTTTCTCAATTCATCCTTCTACCCATTCATTCACTGATTCATCCCTAAAACAGTCATTGAGAATCCCCCACGTGTCCTACACTGTGTTTGATACTAGAAATGCTGAGATGAAAATTATTTAGGTTGCTGCTGCCATTGAAGAGATCAGTCATCGATTGGTCACTGAGGAAATGTTACCGACACTCTTCTGCATCAACCCCTTACTAGGTATCTCCTTGAAATGCAGACAAGGTGAACAGGAATTTGTGCCGATCTGTGTAGTAAGTGTTGTCTAGAAACCTTTAAAAAAAAATGAGGACCCACTATGCATAGACCTCAGTGCTCAGTGCCATATAGATTATTTCTAATCTACTGATATAGTCATAAAAACAAGCAATTTTAATGCAGGAAGAGAAGTGACATGTAACTAACTCTATAGCAATGGTTCTCACCGAGGGACTATTCTGACCTACGAACCAAATGTCGGGAGACATTTTTAGTTTTCACAGCCAGGGCATCCTAGTAGTATCTAATGGGTACAAAACAGGGATCCTGCCAAACATCCAACAATGCACAGGACAGCCCCCTACAGCAAAGAATTATCTGGCCCCAGATGTCAGCTTGTGTAGGTTGAGAAGCTCTGGGTGTATCCAGGCACATACATACACAGTTAGGAGTACAATGGAAGGTTTGACTTGCTGTCTTGGGCACAATAAAATTCTGTCCAAAGAAGAAAGCATTTCAGTTGGATGATTCTGGATTTCATCATAAATTATCATGGGTACTTGTGACCCTGAAATATTAAACACTGTGTAATGAAAAATCATTTTGTGTTAGTTTATTTTCACCAAAATTACTAGGGAATATTTTCCTATGTATTTTGTTAGATCGTCCCCAAAAAACTCTGTGAAGCCTACAGGACAGATACTATTTTCCTGTGGAACTTAAAACTTGCAATGATTATGTTTTATGTATTTATATCTCTCTTTCTCCTAAGTCTTTACTGTTAGTAAACAACATTACTCTAGTCGAATAATGACCCCAAAGACATCAGCCTACTCCGGCAGCAAAGGAGAGAGGAGAGCTATCATATATTAAAAAAAAAAAAAAAAAAAGTAAAATGATGATGTTCTCTATTGGACAGAAAGTTGCATTTTGGGGGATTAAAAACCAGGTAACTTGCATTTTTTTTTTTTTTTTTTTTTTTTTTTTACCTCACTGGAGTCCTTCTATAGTTCAAGGAAACCCTGCTTATATAATACAGAAAATGCCATCATTTTGAATAGGGAGAACAATTAATTAGTGATGCCTATTCAGACCCTTGAGGGGGTACTGATCCTACAGAACTCTCCCAAACGTGGCCAAGAAAAACATACAATTGTGTAGAGATGGACTTTGTTAAGAATCGAATGCAGAGAGGATGTGGTTGAGCTTTATCAGACATTTCTCCAACGGGCTTTCCACCTGCAGCTCTTGCCAGCATTTATCAGGTGGCTCACTCTTCAGATACCTTGAACCAACTGGAGGTTAGGCTGAGGCTCAGAATCATTTGACCACTTGACCATTTATAACTCTTTCCCTTCGGAACAAACCACTACTATCTCTTTATTCTAAATATTAATCTGTTCCTTAATCTCTGCTGTCCAGTGCACACCCAGTTTTGGCCACTGACATACCACCCTTTGAATGTTTTCTGTGCCCACATAACAGGTAAACTATTTCTTACCTAATACATTGATCTAAATTCAAAAACTGAAGTCCATTATTTAAAAAGAAATATGTTTCAATTATGAATGAAGCATAATTGTTTTAATTATGTTCCAATTATGTGAATGGCAAAACAGCTCAGGACAGAAAAGAGAAGATGACCTTAAAGTAATTAAAACGTCTTTTTTAAAAAATGAGTTGTGTAAGTCTAGCTGGAAGCCATTGCATGGAGATCAGCTCTGACTACTAAGATGGGGATTAGCAAATTTTAGAGACGTGTGAGAAGCCATCTCCAAAATGAGGCCTGCTTTGTGTAATCAGAAGGACACTCATTGTGTCAATAGTGTTATTCTTAACCTCTGCTGCGCCCTATAACTTACCCCATGCCTCCCAGTGGTATGGGTGCCTCCTTTTGAGAAATTCTGGTTCAGAGCTTGTTATGACCCAGCACTTCTATTGGTCTCTCTGTTCATGCTCCTCCAAAATGCCTGCCACACTGGGGGGGTGGGGGGGATATGCCTTTTCCACAAAAGCAACGATTCTTTCTTTTTTTTTTTCTTTCTTATTTACCTTTATAACCTCAGCATCTTGTTCAGCTGTCTCATTGCGTGGTGTATGTCTACAATAAAATTTATTACACTCAACTAATTTTTTTTTAAATTTTTGAAAGGTGTGATTCAAATAGCTGAAAAGCAAGCATGCGGGGAAGATCGAAAGTCATGAATATAGTTTATTTTTGGCTGCTAATAGTAATTGACATTTATAATATAAAACTTACTGGTAGTATCTGTAAGATAAAACGATATCAGGCAATGTCCTAAATAGTTGTTATATTAATACATGAGGCCTTTCAGGAAACTGGAATACAGTGGGGTTAAGTATCTTGCCCAACATTTCATACCCAGTTGATAGCAGAGCCAAGATACTCCTAGATGTAGATACATTCGGGCTTCTGAGTCGGTGCTTTTAGCCATCTTCTGAGTGGCTCAGAGCTGAGTTCATCCCATTAGAATTGTTGCTTTGGTTAAACACATTTGCTAGATTTTCAACCTTCTCAGACTTTACTTAAAATGAGGGACATGGACACTGAGTTCCAATTCTGTATGAAACACACAAACACAGATATGCAGTTTTCTGTCAGTTTGGTTAGCAGTAGGCCTGCTACTTTATATATGTGTATATAAATATGCATATATATTTTATGTATATGCATAAATATGTACCTATTTATGTATATGCATATGCACGTGTGTGGTGTGTGTGTGTGTATATATATATACACTATAGAGAGAAAGACAAGAAGGAAAGAGTAACTTAGCTACATAGCATATGAATATATCTGGCTTTTTCTATTATGAAACTAAATTGTTTTCACATGTTGGACATTCATTCTATTAAATACCGTTGGGTTCTGAAACAAGCTCCTCGTGGGTTCTATAATATGGTCTCTTGTGGGGTGTGCCAGACATGGGGGAAAGGATTGTATGTTTTCAGGCCCATCTTGAAAAGAGTTTATAGTATCAACAGTTCCTCTTTCCCATTTTCAGAGCAGAAGGAAATCTAGATTCTCCTTGCAAGACACAGCTTGTCACATATGCTAGACTAAACATTCAGAAATAAAGGTGAGCTCCAGGGAGAGCACTAAGCTTCCAAAGGCCAATACAAACACCCAGGCTTGAGTGCTTCTTTCTGACAGACAACAAAAAAAAGATACCATTCTCCAAAAAGGAGAACTTACTTATTTGGGATGTCGCCTATATATCTATCTTTCCTTCCTCTCCTTCCTTCCTCCCTCTCTCCCTCTCTCCCTCTCTCCCTCATCTCTCCCTCTCTCTCTCTCTCTCTCTCTCCCTCTCTTTCTTTCACTAACATTATCTTTCATAACAAACATTTCTGAAGGCTCTTCTACCATTATCTATGGAATTCATAGAGAACGCTCAGAGAAATCATTGAGTCACAGTTTCCTAATAAATGATGCCATTTATGGAGAAGCCATATGGAGTTTCCTTTTTTGGATAACTACTAGAATTTCTCTGGAAAACCAGAGGTATACAGAGCTTCTCCAGGAATAGAATTGGAAACTGTAGAGAGTCCAGCTAATCCTATTCTTTGTTCATCTTCTCTGCTTACTTCTAAATCTGTACCACACTCTTATTTGAACAAACTGCTTTTTCCCCTGTTGCTTCCTTCACACACATAGCACATCTTTACTATATTAAATTACCTCTATTCAGCAGGTAAAAAAAAAAAAAAAATAAGTTCCCTGATGGGCCCTCCTTCATAAACCCAGATTTCCCAGAAAGTCTGATTGGCCCAGCTTGCTTGAGGTAGAATGCCAGTGTTTCAGTAATTTCTTGAAGGAGAGTTTTCCACTCCTTCTGCCATCATCATTTGCTCTGAAAGAGAAGGCCTCTCCTCTATTTCTTCAGTTCTGTCCTGGAGCTCCACATCATCATCACCATCATCATCATCATCACCACCACCACCCAGATCATCTCATAAAATCATGTCATGCCTCTCCTCCACACTTGCTTCCCCTGCCCCACTCCCCATGCTAATAGACAGCTATGGCATAGACATAAATGAGGTGCAATAAAGCATAGTGGTGGTGATGGTGATACTAACATCAGCAAAAAGTATATAATACTTTCAGTTAAAGTTGTGATTAATCAATCAGGTGTCTGCTTAGACTAGATACATGCCCCCCTCAAAGTAGCTACCTAGCTAGCTATCTTACAACGGTCTATGACATATATGAGCTCAGTAAATATTGATAATATGATTGTTTATTTACCCATACAAAGTAGCTTGGGATATAAGGAGCTCTGCGTGCAAGCTCTCTGTGTGTGTGTGTGTTTTCCCAATATCCTTTCTTTGTTTTTTCTTCATTTTCTGGGTTTGTTTTGTTTTGCCTACCATCATTCCAAATGGCTATTTGGGAACATGCCTTGGTGTTTATGCATTTGTGTTCTAAGAGTACAGAGGGTGTGATATTAATATCTCAAAAATGATTAATACTATTAACTGGTGCTGCTGGAGAGGATAGTGATAAAGCAATGTCTTTAAGGGAAAATATTTGGGTAAAAGAAGTGAAAAAGAAAATTAAGTGCTTAGGTTTGCCTTTTCCCTCTTGACTAAACATAGTGTCTACTTTTCTGTCCTCATTGCTTTACGTGGCTGCTCTCTCTCCTGAAGTATCTGTGACTATCAAAATCTGATATAATATATACAGTTTTTATTATATATCATTACCTTTATGATATTTATTTCCTCAATTCTCCTCTACTTGGCCCTGACTATGTCTTCTTACACAACACTAGGTTGTCAGTCCTATGAGAGCTGCTGGACAATTTTCACTTGACCTGAGGTTCAGAATTTGAATACCTACCTCTGTGAATTAGGAAGTCTGTGCATAGCATGGTGTTAGGCATGAGGCATATGGTATTGAACAAAGCAGATATCAAAGCCCTTTTAGAGCTTACAACATAGGAATGAATATAGCTCATAAGCAAAAAAACAAATAAAAAGAACATGGATCATTCATTGATCTGTTAAGAGTGTGCCAAGTGGTATGAAGTCAAGGCTCAAGAGAAATTCTCATAGCACAAACGAAGGTGTATTAATTTAACTCAGCAAGTCAAAGAAATTGACCGCAAATACTATTTAAGTCAAGACCACAGGAACGAGTACATGTTACCATTTAAAGCAGTAAGAGAGAACCAACTTGGGAGGAAAAAAATGTGCAAATATGCTAAGTTTCCTTTATTCATATACAGACATGAATTGAGTTCCCACTTGATGCTGAGCCCTATTAGACATAGAGACTAAAACAAGACCAAGCTATGAAATTCCCAGCTCCTTTGAAGCTTAAATTCTGGCGGGGAGGGGCGCTTGGATGGCTCAGCTGGCTGGGCGATTGCTTCGCTCAGGTCATGATCCCAGGGTCCTGGGATTGAGCCCCACATCAGGCTTCCTTGTCGGTGGGGCGCCTGCTTCTCCCTCTCTCTCTCTGCTGTTTCCCCTGCTTGTGCTCGTTCTTGTACTTTCTCTGTCAAATAAATAAAATCTTTTAAAAAATTCTGGTGGGGAACACAGAGTAGACCGTAAAATGTGAGCAAATCATGCTCTTTTGGTCATTGCCGTGTATAATAAGGGAGGTTTTCATTAGCTCCATGTGATAGGTAATATCAAGAGGAAGAAGGAAGAAGCAATGTGAGACAAGTAGGTCTGGAAAAATGTCTCAGGGGAGACAAAATGTGGGCTCAGAGGAGTGTAAGCAGACCGCATGCATGTGAACCTGGGAGAGGAACAGCAGTATGGTCAGAGGGGAGAACCTTAGAGTCAGAGCGGTGCAAGATTTATCTGGAGACGGGGGGTGCCTGGGTGGCTTAGTCGGTTAGGCATCCGGCTCTCGATCTCTGCTCAGGTCTTGATTTTGGGGTCCTGAACCACATTGGGCTCCATGCCAGGCATGGAAGCTACTTAAGAAAAAAAAAAAAAAAAAGATTCATCTGGAGATGTAGGTGAGAGCAGAAGCTGCAGACCTTTTGGGAACTAGTGAATTTAGAACATTATCTTGAGGACGATAAGCAACTATTAAAAGCCATTAAACAGGGCTATCACATGATCACATTTGCATCTCAGAAAGTAAATAAAGAAGATTTTTTTTGTAGAGCAGGAATGGATGTTACACTCTTTCCTATACCACTAATGGGAGCGTGCCTACTAGACACTGATGGTCTATAGTACTTAAGCTGAATGTGCATATAACCAGGTGATTCATTAATTTCATCCCGAGGCTTATTACCTAGCTAGAAACATGCATAGATGCACAAAAAGAGATGTGCAAGAATTTTATAGCAACATTATTTGTACTACCTCCAATCTGAAAACAAACCCAATGCACATCAAAAGTAGCTCAGGTAATTAATTGTGGTATAATCATGTAATGGAATATTTTGCAGCAACGAAAATCAACAAATTACCAACCACTATATACAACATTGAGGAATCTGACCCAAAAAAAAGCACTAAACAAAAGAACTGAGACATGCAAAAGCACATATAATTCCATTTATATAAAAAAAAATTGAATCCATATCTACATGTTTGAATTCAGAATTGTCTTTGGGATAAAGAATGGAAAGTTTTGTGCAGGTGGCTTCTGGGTATTGGTCATACTCCATTTCTTGGTGTTGGAGAAACTGTTATATGTGTAAGTAAGTTCACATTGTAATAATTCACTGAATTATACAGTTGCTCTTTGTGCTTTTTAATTACGTTTTTTCTAATTCAACTTAAAAGCTTAATGACACAAACAAAAAAAGATGGTACAGGTGATAGCAATAGTCCAGGTGAGGACCTGTTATAACCCAGACCAGAGGGTGTAATGATAAATAAGTAGGTTAAAATGATATTAATGTGGAAGTGAAAAATCTTAGTGATTGATCAGTGAGGAATCAAGAAGAATCAGATAATTTTCACAATTTTGGCTTAAACTTATGCTTCCTTCCTTTTCTGCAAGCTTCTGAAAGGTGCATCTCTAGCTTGTTCCTACTATCCTCAGGGTGCCCAGCACGACGATTGGCATGGACTAAATGTGCAGTAAATGTTGAATAATAAATAAACGCCACACATTCCAGTGAGGTGGGAGGCACTTGGTATCAGGGGATAAAGAGAAGGAAGAAAGCAGGGCGTTAAGCTGTGGCACTGCTGGTTGTTATTTCAACCACAGAGAAAATGAATGTAAACTTGTTTGGAGCAGCCACGTCAGTGACCCCCTACATCTCCTGGACACAGCAGAGAGTCCCTCCACGGGGCGGAGACCACCTCTTGACAGTCAGCAGTGATCCTAAGCCTTTTAAAGTTTTCTTTAACCAAGATGAAGTAAAAATAGCAGCATATTATTCTAAGTCTGACTGATGGGAACAGTTGCATAAAGGTTTCTTGTTAAGCGTGTCAAATATTACCCTTTGTGTGACTTTGATTTAGTTTGCGAGTCTGATTAAATTCCATTCACCAGCAGAGGAAGTGATTAGTATTTGTATGTCTGAAGCTGCTTTGAGTCTGGCCATCCTAGACAATGTGGATATTTCTGGAGAGAGACAGATAGGAAGGCCAGGGTTTAACCACCGCTTTATAAATGGCCACCAAGAACAAATAGAAATTGGGTTGCAACACGGAGCGCCGTCAGGTTCAGTAGCACTGCATGCATCTGAGCTGTTCCACGTTGCCCTCTTTTCTCCCCCTGCCTCTATAGAGCTTCTAATGGTCAGTTCTCAAAAACAGTTTGTTTTTCCTTTATGGCTAGTGGAAGTCTTTCTGCAATGTATTAGATGCTTAACCGCTTTTCTAGAACCCAAGTGCTTCAAAAAATGAACTGTTTGCTTAAGATGAAAAAAATTGGAGGGTCTTGATTCTAAACAACAATTTTCCAGCCTAGAGCAGTAATGCCATGGGATTTTGAGCGAGGTCAACAAGGTTTTATATGTCCATACTTTGCCTTGTAATGAACACGTGGACTTGTGGACATGTGACACCAGCAAAGGGATTTGCCTTTAAGAGCTTTGTTTTCCTCAAATGTTGACTTGTGAGAATAGTACACACCTAATGGTTTTTTCCATGTCCCAGTATTGAAATAATGTAACGCCTGAAATGATCCCTGGCACTACACATATACTAGCTTCCTCGGCCCTCCTTGGGTATTGGATCCTGAGTCACATATATGGGCAGTTAGGTTGTCTCCTACATCAAAAAGTTCTAATTCGTTTCACTTTAGGAATATTAAAGTTAATTTTAATGTATTGTATCCAGTTATCATTTTCTTTTCATCAAGTATCAGTCTTATTACTGCGTTTTGATGACTGTTGGGATTCCCATTTGTTGTTCTCCAATCTTCTGTGAAATCAGGTGCTTTACAGGAACTATGTGTAAAAAAGTGGATTCTGGCCTCGTGACTGAGGTGCCTCACAAGTGCTTGCTTGGACTCTTCCAGCTGTTCGTTTTTGCTGTTTCTCATTGTTGCTCAGAGCTGAAATCTACCTCCTCAAGGATTCTTATCAAATAAAGGAGGTATTATTGATAAGTTTTGGAAATTTTTCCTTGAGTCACATGCATGAGGGATTTTAGAAAGCCTACATAAATGTGTGTTAAAAGGGAAGCACAAATATCCTGAAAAGAAAGGTTGGGTATGTTTGGGGGTGATGGACACTCTGCTATACTCAACCGAGGGATACACTAAGGCTACGAATAAGTTCACCTACCAACTTGATAAAAGGGCAAGAGATTGAAACCAGTTTTATAGTCAGGGAGAACGAGCCCACAACGGGTAGTTCAATAGAAGAATTTAATTGGGGCCCTAGAAACAAAGATGTTGGAAAAGCTAAAAGGCCAAAGGGCAGCAGGAGTTGGGAGAGGGAGGCATTGAGGAAATCAGAATAGTAGCAACAGCTAGTAGATGCTCCATCCCAGGAATAAAGGAATGAACGCCATGTTCTGGAGCCCATGATATGATTCCACCTAATGAACGCTTGAAATCTCAGTGCTAGGAGCTCCCTGTCTGGGAGGATTTGGAATGATGGAAAATATATTCCCATCCCCAGTAATACCTCCTAAAGTACAGAGAGGAGAGAAGTAGGCTATCCTCTTCCCTTATCCCACCCTCCAGGTTCCTCTCAGGGCATCTGTTGCCTGCACAGAACCAGATGTCCGCTTGGTGAATGTGTTTTGCGGGTATCATAGCGGAGCAGGCTGAGAAAAATGAGCCGATCTGAGAGCAAATACGTGAATAGTCATCTGACTGGTGGAAGATAATCTGTCCTAATCAAGGGGCAGCATTTAGGCAAATTCTTGTGAGAACTATGTTTAAATGACCCTGCATATCAGGGAACTGCGGCGGCAGAGTAGAAATGAGAGTTGTCTCAATGATGCCCCACAAATGAAATACTACAGTGGCTTTGGATTCCCATCTTGTATACACGTTATTTTTCATCCTCTTGATGTGGTCAGAGCTCAACTCAGGAGGACAGGAACTGTGCTTATGACCTTAGTTCTATGAATGGATTGATGCTAAGGTCTCCTTGTCTGAGGATGCACCGTGAGATGAGCGTCTGTTGGTCTACAGCCTCTTTCCTTTCAGATTCCCAATCTCTAGAGGATGGGTAAAGCCACAAATCTGGCACAGCACCCAGGAAAAGCAATTAGTTCATTTAAGACACATTTAAATATGTTGAATAAACAATTTTGTGTCTTTTATAGGGCCTATTACACTTGAGCTTGAGAAGTACTTATTAATAATTTTTGGTTAATACCTACTTGAAGCACTCTAAATTAGCATTTCCAAACAAGGCTGAGTCCAAGGGGTTGGCAGGCAAATGACAAGGAAAGCTGAATCTCAACATCCCTTTAGAAAGTTGAGGTTTATAGAGGGTTGGCTTTGGCATCTACACTGGAAACTTATATTTGGATAACCGTCTAATACTAAGCCAGTTCTGACTTTGCCCAGGATTTGGATATGAGATACTAAATTAGCATGATATTGTTGGAGAGAAATCTATCTGGGCTAGGAGTCAGAAGATACAGATTAGACGCCAAACGTGCCTTTACTAGCTATGTGGCCTTAAGCATGCCACTTAACACTGCTGAGGCTTGGAAGGCAGAGAAGCCAGTGTATGTGGATATGTGGATAGTGGTGGGAGGTGTGAGGGGGGTAGATTTACTGGGGGCAAAAAACAAAAGTCTTCTTCTATATAGTAGAAAAATATATATATATAGTGGATATTAACCCTTCTGGCCCTGGAAGACACATATAAGGGGCACAGAGATATGCATTAAAATAAAGCATTTGCTGCAACTAGTTATTACATCAGCTTGATCATATTAGAATTGGTCTTGACTCTTTTCTTCTTTGGGGACAACGCTAGCTGGTAAGCAGATTTTACAACATAGTGATTAAGCTTATAGTCTCAGGACTCAGATGCAGATAGTCACAAATCCGGGTTCACAACTAAGAGACCTTAGGTAAGTTACAAAACATCGTGAGGCCTCTGTTTCCACATCTGTAAAATATGAAGAGTGATAGCTACTACCTCAGTTTTGTCTCCGCGGCATGAGGGGGAAAATGCATTAAAGCTCTTAGAACAGCACCTAACCCAAAGCCTCAGTCATTTCCGGATGTTATTATAGCTGTGAATTATTAATATTTTAATCAATGTATTTATTTCTGTCCAGCTCATGGTCTCTAACCATCTAGCCATCTCCTGTATGATGCTTTCACCTGGACTATATTTCTAGCTATCGGATGCTTTCCTAAGTACCATGCATGAAATACAGTAAGTCCTTGGGAGCCTCTCTTAAGGCCAATCTCCACACAGGTCCTAACAATTTTCACCTCCTTTCCAGATATCCAAGCTCAGTTTCTCACAAGGAGCTATCAAGAAAAGGATCCATGGCAATATAGATGTAACATGAAGGAATTTTCAGGAAAACACAGTAGGAGAGCAGGGAGCGGCAACAAAGAGATCATACAATGATGCAGCCCCCCCCCCACCAAAAAAAAAAAAAAATCCCAGGGAGGGGTTTTTGCCTCAGTTCCACACGAAGGCTCCAGAGACAGCATGGATTACACACAAGTGTACACATAAACTGCCTCCCTGGAAAAATTGGAATTACCCCAAATAGATGGCATGATAACTGGCTGTATTCAACGTTTATTGGTTGAAGGCTTCCCCAGGCACTTGAAATTCTCCCTGTACTTAGACAAGATAACTAGTGACAGCCTAAGGGCAAGCTTCCTACCAAGAAGTAGAAATGTTAGCTGTTATTGGTGAAAGCACACTAGGAATTGATATAGAAAAGTAAATCTTCAGCATTCTCACCATATGCACATACACACAAACTTAACTATGTGAGATGATGGATGTGTTAATTATCTTGGTCTTGGTAATCATTCCACAATGTATAGGCATATCTAATCATCACCCTGTACACTTTAAATATGCACAATTATATTGTTCAATTATTCTTAAATAAAGTTTTAAAAAGGGGAAGGGTAGAGGGATCTATTGGAACTATGGCAGCATCTTTTATAGCAATAATGCTAATATTAAATAGTTACCCTGACCATAGCACTTTGCCCTTTATACTTTCAACTTCATCTCATGTAGCTGAGTAAAGATTATTATTCTGCACTGACATGATGAAGAGAGTCTCATCTAACATATGTGAATATGCACACACACAGAAATAAATTTCTATAAATTTATGTTTAATAATCCATGATATTTGGTCTTCCATTAAAGCAAGTCATTTAATGGGATTCATACAAATGTTGTGTGTGTGTGTTACAGTGCTTAAAAGAGCAAAGAAAAAGGCTTTGAGAAAATGTATTTTTATTTTAAATATTTAAGTCCCTGCTGAGTCATGACAGCTCAGTCATCAGAAGTTTGCAAAGACGGGTTGCATAGAAAAATCCCAAAGGAGTGAAAAGAGAATGCTTGTGTCTCCTCTGAGGCAAAGACACACACTTTGCTAACATTATAGTGCATGATAGTTGCTATAATGGTGTCTATTAGAACCTCTTCTCCATAATACCTCAGCCACTGTTGATTTGCAATTACACATGTAAACAGCTGAGTCGAGAATACCTGGATTTCTGCCATATGTTCCTCTCTCTCCAGTTCCTGCTGAACGGTTGAGTCTCTCACAGCAAGGAATGGATCAAAATTGGACGTGGATATAATGGGCTTTGGAGTTCCCCATTTATCAGTTGCTAGAATGAGGAAAGAGTTGGGAAACACCTAAATTTCTGATGCCGTCGTTTCTGGCATGAACATAAAATGAACTGTTGTAACCAGGGTCATATGTAGCTCCTTTAGCCATCAACCCATCACCTTCTCTCATGGGAAAGAGAACCAGACAGTAGGATCTTGCTCCCTGACTCCTGGAACCCCAGCCTGCCTTTCTTTTCATCTGAGTTAAGATGTTTTGGTTGCCTGGATACAGCTGAGCTTGTGAGAAAATGTCACTGAGCTGCTGTCATGATGGCCATTTTATTACCATGATTTATAAATGGATTATCTGTGAAAATGGCTCTGGTTTTAATCATGCCCCCTGCAGGATAAGGTCTGTTCCCATTGGCTTGTTTCAGTGACAGATCGAGCTATCCTGATATTTTACAGCAGTTGACAGCTGCTTTACTGCAAGTGATATCCATCCTCCAGAAAGAATTAGTTAACTTCCGATAGCATTAGCCTCAGCATGTGTATTCTCTCCACCCCTTCAATCCCATTCTTTCGGAGCATCAAGCTCACCTTAGTCTTCCATTCCATTTTTCTCTTATTCTATTTCAAGAAGGAAGCAAACAACAACAGCAAAGTGTTTCCACAGTGTTTCACATATGGGAACCAGTCTTTGATGTTTTATAGCAAAGGGATTTCAAGTGGAGAATGGGGGAATAAGCACAATTTCCTCTATTTTGTGCTTCAGCAAGAGGAAGTGCACCTGGAATCTATCATATTATTGCCATTAATTCATTGAGTCTCTATCACATGCTGATATCATTGCCTGTATTGATTCTGGTTCTCAAAACAGTCTTGCTGTTTTTGAGAACTAGAGAAAAAAGAATCATCTTCCCCACTCACAGTCACCAAGATTTGCTTGGTTAAGTGACATAGTTAAGTGACAGGAGTGAGCATCCAATCAGGTTTCTAGGATCCAACCTTCACTTATTTTCATGATTCTAATTTTTGCTAATGTTTGTTCCATAGAGTACTAGCCCTATATGACCCCCAAACCTCTACCTCCCCCCACACCCTCTTAAAAAAGGTAAGTAAGGAAAGAAGTGAGGGAGGGAAGGAAAGAGGGAGGGAGGGGGGAGAGAAGGGAAGGGAAGGGAAAGGGAGGGAAGGAAGGAAGGAAGAAAGGGAGGAAGGAAGGAAATCCTAGGGAAATAGTCTTGAGGAATCACTGTGTATACTAATATCTGGAAATTCTTGGACACCCTACTTGTCGTAGATCATTTTCTTTAAGTGAAGTTTTTCTAAAACTTAGTCCACTGTGAGATATTTGTTTAACACTTGCTAGCAGAATCTTATGGATAAGATTTTGTGAAAATCTCCACTAGATTATGATTCAGTATCTATATGTATGGATTTTTTTAATTTACTTATATTTTTGTAAGTTTGATAATTTTATAATATCAGTAAAATACATTAACTCTAGCATTTTTTCTTTCTTCCTCTTGAATACTCTTCTTTCTCTCTTCAGCTCCTTATCCTGTTGCTCCTCCTCCTTCTTATGTCTCCTATCATCATCATCTTCTTTTTTTCTTCATCATTGTCATGACTTGTAGTTGAGCACCAATGCCATGTGACTACCATGCTTTTCCTCATGTCATGGAAGTGACTATATAGTAGAGTGATTAAGATCACTCTTAATAAAGATCAGAGGGATTATGTGTTATCTCAGGATCACAGAGCTAGAAAGTGGCTGAGCAGAAAGTAAACCCTTGAATTACTTTTGAATCTTGGGCACAGAATCCCAAGAAACTGGGCCTACACATTATTTAGTCCTTCCATCCTTTGCTCTTAGAAAATTGAGTCTTTGAGGATTCAAGAGCTGCAACCCAAATGTCAGAGCAAAACAGCAATAGAGAATGAATAGAACCCAGGCCTTCTGATCATCAGGACAAATGTGTTTCTAGAAGGAACTTAGTGACACTCCTGGCAACATATCAAATAGATTTTCCACCACCTCCTTCTCATTTTAAGAGTTCAAATATGTGAATCAAGTCATCTACCATGTGATATGGTTGGCACTCTAATGGGTTTTATAGCTAAATGGAAACTCCACTTTTAATTAACTAACAGTGATTAGCATATCAGTTACTCTAACTCATTATAAACAAATTGGACCAAAAACCTGACCATATGAGCATGAAATAAGCACTATTAAATTTCTATTTAGATAGAGATTCAACCAAACTGCTAGTTCTACTATCAAAAAGCAAAATTATACTTTACTAAGATTTAGCTTGGAATCAGTATTAAAAACTGCCTCTAGCTTTTTCTTAGGATATTCTTTTCATCTCAGTGGAGTTGTCTGATCACCTGAATGATAATTAAATAAAACAAAAATGAACCTTATGTTCAAGATTTTGTCAGACATAAAAAAATTTAATACATCTTAAAATGTGAACATTTGTAAGATTTAAGATTTCCTTTAGGAACCAAAAAGAGAATATAGTCATGCTGCTTTTTATGAAATACAGATATACACAAATCTGACCTACATTGAGATATGTTTATTTTAATTTATTAATACTCAATTTTTAGAGGAGTGTAAGTATGTTTTTACACATAGTAATGTTCTCTAGCATCACAGAATTAGTGGGTTATTAACTGTGGTTGCTGCTGAAGATCAGTAGAAAGGACAGAAAACGCCTAGGCTACCCAGATGATGGATGATGAGCCAAAAAAAAAAAAAAATCCAGATTTAAAAATATAGCCTGATGACAGCCAAAAGGAGCCAAAATTTGATTTACTATGTAGAAGGAGATATAGTAAAGGAAAGAGAATACATGAATTTTGAAGTCTAGAGATCTGAGTTTAAAACCTATTCTTCCTCTGACTCCTCATCTTTTGGTAAGGTTATTTTCTGGGAACCTTTAAATATCGCCGACCAAAATTCACAGAGAGTGTAATTCTTCTTGATAATTTTGTCCTGCAAATTAAAGATAATTGAAGATTCTACAAGGAGGTGTACACAGTAGGAATTCAACAAAGAGCATTGTAGTATATGGTCTTCTCGTTGACATTTGCATGAACATGATACTACAGAGCATTGGTGTTCATTCAGAGGCTAGGAAATGAGCAGAGAAGTGCCTATGGGTTGAATGTTTAGGCGTCCTCAGAGTTTGGGTTGACTTGATACCTAAGGAAATCCAAACGTACTTACTCTATTCACGGGCTATAATCTAATTTCTGCTAATCAAATTGAAACCACTGATTATATTTTAAGCTGTTATAATTCCTTGTGAATAAATCTGTGATTGATGAAACCATGCCTGCTATAGATAACAGTCACGGAATAAATTGAGCTAAAAATGAATGGCCCTCAGCAGATTGTCATCTTTGAAAGAGCAAAAGCAGGACAGTTAATGAAAATATCATGAGATGGTTTAAATGTGATATCTTTGCCAATACACTTATGTTCTGATTTCTAGATTCCTTACATGTCAAATGACACCAATAAAAATAATAATATATGAACTGCATATATACATACACAAACATCTGTAGAAAAAATGAATTGCCAATGGAGAGCTATTAGACACTAAATTGAGAATTATGTCTATTTATTATTGTTGTTCTTAAAACAATAACACTTGAGCAGGATATCAGGTTAATATTCCTTATCTTCTGTTTGTCAAGATGACAACAATCCATATCAAAGGAGGAAAGTCCTTAACATTAATAAACCAAAAGGAGAAAAGAAAAAATAAAGTGTAAGTCACCAGTAGTAAGTCACTGCTAGTGACTAGGCTTACCGTCATGAAATCTATTTGATCCAAGGCGGTATAAGATGCCAAGTCCATTTATACAGATCCTGACAGTTGGCTCAGAAGTTAACTACCATCATGGATCTCAGACCTGCCTATGGCATTACTGATTCTTGGTATTAGAGTTTATACACACACACACATACACACACACACACGCTTTACTCAATTTTCATATGGAGTATTATAAGATTGTACTGCAAGTCAATAATTTGATTCACTGGATTTTAAAATCTAAATTAAAACTAGTATCCTTCTAGAAATGACTTCCTTATTTCCAAAGATCATGGTTCTGATACATTAGTGTAATCCTCATGCTTTCATTGATATCTCTTTCTCTCCATATATAAGTTATCTTATAGCTTCATTAGTTGAAATTAAGATTTTTCAGCATTTTATGTCATTTTGTACTTTTTTTGTATCTATTCTGTCTCTTTAATTAAGAGGAAGTTAACCCTTTGGAGAAAAGGAAGTGTGTGTGAGCACTTAGAATTTGTGATGTGCTAGGCATGGAACAAGATGTGTGACAGTGATGATTTTACTTAATCTTCACAGCCATCCTGTGAGATGGGCATAATTTTCTTCATTTGAGAAGTGAGTAACCTGAAGCCCAGAAAGTCTCTCTTGGACCAGTAAGTACTGGCAGAGCTGAGCACCGAACATGAGTTTTAGAGATTACAAACCTCAGAGTTTCCATGCTTGCTCTTCTGGATGTGAGGAATCATAATTTCTTTTCTATTTAACTTGTCAGTCATATAAAATGTCTAACTCAGTTTTTTTTTTTCATAAAACCTCAATAAATGCCAGTTAATGGTGACAAAATAGGACTGGGTCAATGAAATCACCATTAAAGCTTGGCTTTGTTTTATTGGTGAAGTTAATGAGAAACTGGAGTGAAAAAAAATCAATGTATCGGCTCTTCTCTGAATGAGAAACTCACGTGGAAACTTGGCTGTTATACAGAGGAGGTTCTTTTACTGGTATGATGTAGGGTCCCTGTGGGGTCTTATTCCTCATTTTATTTCATGACAAACACCCAGCCATCCTGACACCATCATCAACATAAGTTAATAATGCTGAATCTTTCCTCATGCTAAGGTCACTCTACTAAAAGTTGCCAGAAATGCCCTTCTGGTCCAGAAAATCAGTGAACCTAAGTAACTTTAGAGTGCTTCTTGGAAATTTTCTCTCACAGGTTCCAGTCATTAGAAAACTGACTCTCCTGTGTTATTACCAGAGATATTTGTTGTCAAAACGATCAACACATTGAATGTCCCTGCTTGTGATTTATTTTGAAAGATGAGACATTATTGTAGAAACTACTGCAAGTGTCACACAAGCTGATACTTTAATCATAAACACACACACACACACACACACACACACACAGATAGATGCATGTTTCTTTACTGATGCCACTTGAAATGTCCTGGGTTTAACCATGTTAAAAATGTTTTAAGCAGTAAAACTTCTTTTTAAACTCATTAAAATCGCAATAGGAATGCATGGAAAAGGTATCTTTGTACATAGGATTTTCTTCTATTCTTGGAATAAGCCTGAATTCTCACAAAGTCAATATAATTACACAGAAAGGACATATGAATGTACGCAGCTATGATTATCCACTAGGTGTGAGATTTCTAAACAACCCGTGCATAGATCTTTATGTAGCAACATGGAGCAGGGAGTTATTTCCTACAATGAAATGGAAAGATGGGGACAAGTTAATCATCCAAAGGAACAAAGAGTAAATGAGAAAGTTCAGCTTCTCTTAGGACTCAGGCACTTTTGCTGCATGTGCTCGGCAAAGGTTAGCAATATGTAAACCTACCTGAGCCCAGTGTCTTAGTTCAGCACTGAAAGTTTCCAGATAACCCCCGCATGTTAGCCAGAAAGTCATCTTTATCTCTTCTCTTTGCAGTTTTGAGTAGTCTAGCAGTATAGGAGTGTGCTGTAGCGGCTTGAAGCTCTACAGAGCTCAGCCTCTGAAGTCAGACCAAACTTTATTATATCCTCCAGCTACTTGCCAATATTTTTTACTGTTGACTTTTAACAATGTCTCCTTCTCAGAAAAAAAAAGTCCAAAATATTCCCCCTTGCCTGCAAAATAACTATAGATGAAACTCCAAACTCATTTTACATCTGGATCCTAATTTTTTGTTTTGTTTTATGATAGAGATGAATAATGATAGTTACTTCACATAATTATTTAGAAATTGAATTATAACATCAATGTAAAGCTTTTACCATAGACTTCGGTGTTGAGCAAGAATTCCTTAATATTAAGAGGTACCAATTGTAGAACTAGTAATAGAGTACTGGTAGTAATATCAACATATTGTTGTTATAACTGCTGTTACTATTCTTCATTTATGAATAACCCTGGCTGTACTGATAGTTTCCAACAGAAGGAAGGAATTGAGCATAGATGGTCCTGGCCAATTAAAACAACACAGTGTTTCACTTCAAGTGGGCATTGAATACAGAAAGGCCTTGGAATTGAGAGAAAGGTTGGGGACCTTCATGTTCAATGCTAATATGTCCCCATAATAGACTGTTTTGCTAGTTTAGACCCATGTATATTAGATAGCTTTCATCAGTTCTCAACTGACATCGTGTAAAGGTTTCCAGAGACTAGTTTGGATTGTACTTTTTTTTTTTTTTTTTTTTTTTGGATTGTACTTTTAAGAATCCAGGTGGATTCTCTTTAAGAAATAGTTTTTGTTTTTTTCAAATAAATCTATGTAAGAACGAGGCAAAAAAAAAAAAAAAAAAAGAGAAAGGAGATGCTTACCAAGTAAAGGTAAGAGACTATGAGATGGAGAGTTTAGAGGACACCCATCAATACATTAAATGGTGCCCATAGTGGGGCAATTGAAATTGTAAAGGACTAAAACATTTGTGCCATTGGAAGAATATTTAGAGGCCTGTGGGTGTTTCATTTGTTGATGGAAAACCAGAGACGGAAAAAGAGCTGGCTACACCTATGTACAACTTCAGTAAACTCAATCATAGTTGATATTAACCTGGCAGGCAGATTAAGAAGCAAGAAAAATTAATTTGGTCTAAGAAATAAAGCTTTAATAGAAATACTTATCCATAGATATAATGTCCTCAGAAGCACAAAGCCTCCATCAACAGAGTTATTCTACAAGTATAATATTCATTGTTTATAAATAATCTGAGGGAGAAAAAAAATTACATATATCAGAGAGAAGCAAACTTTCAATCTAAGATGTCCTTGAATGCAGGCCTGATGGGTTTGGATCTGAGGAGTGCTAGTCAAGTCTCCCTGGCAATCATAGTAGATTCTTGTGTTGTAATTTTCCAATGAGATCAACTGGAACTGCGCTTTCAAATTCTAAATATAATTTTAGACTCATAGACTTTTGAAGCTGGAAGGAACCTTAAAAATAATCTAGGCCAGTTTCCATAGAGAGGTTTTGCCAACATGGCTATCTGGGACAGGAAGTTGAAAGGGAGCCGGAGGGGCAGCTGGATGGCTAAATCGGTTAAGTGTCTGCCTTTGGCTCAGGTCATGATCCCAGGGTCCTGAGATTGAACCTCATATCGGGCTCCCCACTCAGAAAAGAGCTTGCTTCTCCCTCTCCCCCTCCCCCTGCTTGTGCTCACTCTCTTTCTCTCTGTGAGAAAGAAAGAAAGAAAAAGAAAGAAGAAAGAAAGAAAGAAAGAAAGAAAGAAAGAAAGAAAGAAAGAAAGAAAGAAAGAAAGAAAGAAAGAAGAGGAAGGAGGGAGGGAGGGAGGGAGACTACATCCTGGTTCTGTAGAGAGAGAGCCTGATCCTGCAGGGGAGAGTGTCTGCTCCATTGATAATGTCCGCTGTGGACTAAGGTTGAGACAAGCAGGATGAGTGAAATGTTCAAGTGCATGTAGCATCCTTGCCCAGTCTGTGCTGCTTCCTCACCTCGTAACTGAGGCTCAGAAAGTGCTGGAGAATTCCCCAATAGCAATGACTAAATCATAGAAGAAGGCATCCAGTTTTAGCAGGTATCAATAAATTGACACTATGCAGCATTTCTGTCGACCTTTTATTGGCCTTTTTCAAGCGTGCGTACCCCACAGAGACAGAACCTGACACGAGAGCCCTAATTGTATGTGTTTGCATGAATCTCTAGTAACAACACTCTCTTGGCACTAATGACGTGTCCAGCATGGTGCTAAGTATTTTCCTCTACTCATGTGATCCTATCCTCATAACCAGCTTTCTGAAGTCCATTTCCATTTTGATGACTACCGTTTTACAGATGAGACAACTAGACCGAACAAGCTTAAATATCTTGCCGAAGGCCCCGTGATAAGCAGTAGAACTAGTTTTTGAATCCAGGCACCCCAGATCTAGAGTCCAGGGTCTTAACTGTACTACTGCCTGGCCTTTAGGGATGCTTGTTCAGCTTACAATTAATTAGTAACGGAGCCTCTTGACAATACCTTGAGGGTGTCTCTGGATGTATCAGTGGGATTCTTCTGGATGTTCGAGTGTTGCCCTACTCTTACAACACATTAGGTATCAGGGGAAGAGATGTCTACAAACACCCTCAAGAGGCTGCTGCTGATCATTGTCAAGAAAGCTTTTAAGAATTTAAAAGAAATGAAATTCTTAGCTTCTTCAAGCCAAATAAAGACATCTTTCATGAGGAAATGGATGAGGACAAACCCAATCCTAAAATCCTTTGAGACTTAATGAAGAAAGACACTAGCACAATAGTGTATACCCTCTCTCCTCTTCACATTCACTCGTTTCCTTAAGAAGAACTCATCTTTTTGACCTGCTGTGCTGTGAAAATTACTTTTTTTTAAGTTCTTAAAAGGAATTAGCAAAATAAGCAGTTTACAATAAAAAAAACAACTTTCCTTATAAAAGACACATGCCTTAACCACAGCATTTCTTCAAATTGTATGCAACATGCTAATTACAAGGAAACCCAGGTTTTGTTAAGTATAGGCTTTTAATGAAAGAAACATAGTCATGAGACTAGCTGCAGCTGTTGAGGAGAAAAATAAAATAAAGGGTTGAAATAATAGGGTGGACTGGAAAAGAGTGAGAGAAATAAGTCTGCTTACAGTAAGATTTGCGGATCTGTGCCAGCAAAGTCAAAGGGGGGGAGGGCTCCCAGTTGAGCCTTTCCCCCTGGTTTGAGGACAGTAGGGGCAAGTATGGTTGTATGAGGACATGGAATCCCCCACTTTACCAGCATCAGCTGATTAGTCAAAGTCAAGCCTGGAATGGAGAAACCCTACTCATTCAAAGGGCATTGTCTTCAAGGAAATGAGAAGCTAAGGACGCTTTTATTTTAACAAGAATCATGAGGTGTTTTTAAAAACTGTGTCCTGAGTGGAACACCTACAGGTCCGGGAAAACACAGTGAGGACACAAATGCCATTAGAAGGAAAGTAGATAAGACAATATTTATGGGAGATACAGGAAGGATTAAAAAGACACTTTAGAGCGCCGGGAAGTGCTAAAGGAAAACAGATACTCCG
Source organism: Canis aureus (assembly GCF_053574225.1). NCBI lineage: Eukaryota > Metazoa > Chordata > Mammalia > Carnivora > Canidae > Canis > Canis aureus. Next base: position 4,510,711 of record NC_135613.1, read on the forward strand.
TTTTAAAGAAAAACCGCACCTTCTACTCACAAGCAGGTAAGTTTAGTTCTGAAGTTGCTGGGTGCATTTTTTTTTTTAAAGGAGCTAGCATCAAAGCTGATCAAAAAGAAAAAAGAAAGAATAGAGAGAAAAAGAGAAAAAGAAAAAAAAGAAACCTGCCAGAATGTCACCCAAATAAATACATTTGGAAAAGAATCCATCTCTCTGCTTTTGTGAACATAATGAGAAGATGTGCAGTGATGACACATTTCAAGAATAAATTTAAAGAGAATTGTTTCATGCAATTTCACAAAGGGACCTCAGGGAAGGAGAGCTGATTCAGTAATTAAATCGCTTGTCGCCCTCACACATTGGCAGATCTATGGAGATGTCACTTCGGGGAATTTGATGACTGCTGTCCCACGGGAGCACTTCGCTTTGGGGAATCTGCAGCTTTCCTTAAAGAGGTCATTTGCTCCATAGATTCCAAGAGCGATTACAGCAGTGACAGGTTTTCTTGTTACTGGAAGACGTGGCACATCCTTTCATTTATTCACAGAGCAAGCCAAGTTGGATTTGTTCTGTGGATGTAGGTATATTTTGAATGTCTCAGAATAAGGATTTCAGATATATGTAAAAAAAATAAAAAGTAGGCAAGGGAAACCAGTGCTATTTTTATGTTCTTATCATCTAGCCATCAGTCCTGCATATTATTACCATTGTCTGCAGGGTACAGGAAGGGACATTCCTGGTCAGTGGAGAGTGTGACACTGAGGACCAGAGTGCCAAGATTGCCTGTTCAGGCAGGGACGATGGGTGCGGAAGTGAAACACAAGAAGATACGACATCGGAGAGGGAAGGATGACCCAGGAAAAGAAAAAAAGGGCCAGCAGAGTCCCACATGGGCCTCCCAGCATGGAGCCTGCCTCTCCCTCTGCCTGTGTCTCTGACTCTCTGTGTCTTTCATTAATAAATAAGTAAAATCTTTAAAAAAAAAAAAAAAAAGAACATGGGCTATTTATTTAAGAAGTTACAACTTCTGTGAAAGATGCCCTTCACAATGTTGTAGAAAGTTGACCAAAAAATGAAATACACAGTATAGAATTTTCATGAGTATAGATTTTAACTCTAAATTGCACTGTAAATACAAAGTCAAATGAATGCTCACAGAGGCCAGGGAGGGGATAAGTGAAGGGAAAAATAAAAGGAAGAAGAAAAGAAAGTAAAACCTCAGTAACTAGAGATGTGTTCATATAGGAAGATTTTTTAATCTACCATAATCAGAAGGCCATGCTTTCCATTTCTCATCATGGATATGTAGAGATAAATATATACACACTTGAGCCTACCTTGACAGGTGGTGCCCACTTTGTAACGAGCTCATGTTAGAGGTGAAGTCTGGGTTCAAGGGAAAGTGCAAAGGATAGGAGTTTATGAAAAGACTAAAAATTTGTGAGAGAGCCTTGCAGTCCAGCTATTACAAGCCAACTTGACCTCAACATGACATCTAAACCACTGCCTATCACTATGTCCACATCTTGTACCCTCCCGGGGGCACCTCTGTGCCCCTCACACTGCTCAGTACCACTTCCATCAAATCCGGAATCACGGTGTTTCATAGTAGGCTGATTACAGGTGAGTTTCTTCCTAGGACTTTTAGCTCCCCTCAAAATTAATGGAACATATAATCCGGTTATTTAAAGTCCCTTGGGAAATATCTAGGATAAAGATAATCTTTCATTAACATATGAACTGCATGGATCACACAAGCTACAAAGATACGAAATGTGTCTTAATGAGTATTTCTAAGACGGGAAGAGATGGTGGTAGAGTCCTTTTAAATGTGTCAGAAAATGCTAAGATTGTAGGGTCCATCCACGGACCAAGAAGTTAAATACAGATAGCATAATCTGCAAAAGACTTCTGCCAATGAAGGGAGGAGGAATAGTGTTATCACACAATTTCCCTGAATTGGTAATTACCTTGGGTCATTAGCATTTTAACTGTTATGTAACCTGGATCCAACTTGTTAAAATCCATTGTAATAATATTGAATCAGTTAGTGATTGGGATTGATGTTGAATACAAATTTAGACGTTTGAATTTTTTGATTCTCCTAAAATTATAAGTCTGAGGTTTATAAACAATTCTCCGCCTAGATTTTTGTAGGTGTTTATTTGGTGATTAAATTTAAAAGTATAAATTTGCTTATCCAAATGCCTTATAATACCTTTAGAGCGTAAGAGGAATCATAGTTTCTATTAACTTGTAGAGAACAAAATCAACTGCAGTCTAACATTTTCCTTAAGTAATGGAAACAATAAACTTACTTTGCTATTTTTTTTCTGTCAAGGACAAAACATGAAAATACATTTATATCGCAGAACTGATGATATTTATAACCTCAGCTACTTTTAGATTGCCTTCATTATAATTTTATCCTCAATTATCCTATATTAGATTATGTTTAAAAATTTAAGCTAAAATCTCATTATTCTGGAGACAGGCAGGACATGAATCCTATATCAATAATGGAAAATATGATGGCTTTCAGAATATTCTATTCAGAATGACCTGCATTTTTTCCTACCATAAACTTCAACTGTATGCATTTTAGTCAATATGTATTTAGTATGGAAATAGCTCTTTCCTTAAATTATGGTATATATTTGCTGTTTTCTTTTTCTTTTTGCTTACACTATTTGGTTTTCCAATTTCCTGATATAAACACTATGAATAGAGGAACTCAAATCTTTATTATTTTTTTAAGATTATTTATTTATTTATTCATGAGACTCACACACACACACACAGAGGCAGAGACACAAGCAGAGGGAGAAACAGGCTCCATGCAGGAAGCCTGACCTGGGACTTGATCCTGGGTCTCCAGGATCAGGCCCTGGGCCTAAGGCAGCCTCTGAACCGCTGAGCCACCCCGGGGCTGCCCCAAATCTTTATTATTAAATAATGACCAAGAGCCCATTTGGAACAGAATAGTATTTCTCAGAAATGCATCTAAAGGATAATTTATTTTATTCTTATATTTAGATATTTATAATTTTGTCATTTTTATAATTTATTAATCTGTCAAAACTATGTAGAGACTTATTAAAATCTTGAAGTAATTTGTTTCTATCAATTTACCTCTTTATTTAAGAGTTGTTTTTAAAATCTACTTGGATCCTATTGTTAAGTATGTAAAGTTTTATTTTTTTTTATTTTTTTTTTTTTTGTAAAGTTTTATAAATGCTAAACAGTCGTTGGGTTTCTGTAAATTTTACCAGGTAATGTTCTTTGTTTAATCATTTATCCTTTGACAATTTTTCTGCAAAAATACTTCCGCAGAATTTTTCTTATTGCCATTTCCTAAAGAATTTTCTGTAACTTTTTACTACCCCGTACATTTTTATTGTATCTTTTACAAGCAACTTTGAGCTAAATAATTTCAACAAGTATAAGACTTTTGGAGTTTAGGACATTTTAAGTGATTTATATTTATTCAAACAAATATAATCAATATATTGCTATCATTTTAGTTTACATTGCTTATGTTTTATCTTTGTTATTTTTTGGTTTTAGTATTTTTATACATATTGTTTTATGCCCTCTGGTAGCGGTTTATCTCTTCATAAGTTTGAAGAAAGTTTACAGGTTTACAGTATTGATGGTGATTGTTTTTAGTATTTTTTGTGAAATAATGGCATTCATTTAATTTTTAAAATTGATTTTTGATTATAGATTTGACTTCCTTCAGTGCAAATTGAGTAATTTAATTTGAGGTGGGGGGCACTGCAGTTTAGTTCTAATCAAGCAGGCTTTGGAATCAGAGAGTTGTTTTGATTCAAACTTTCTAATTACATCTTGGATGAATTATTTATTCTTTCCCACCCCTCCTCACGTGAGTGATATTGAGAAGCCCACCCATCTCACGTGGTTGTTGAAAGGATGAAATGGTGTGATACATGTTAATTACTTAATACACAAAATAGCATATCCAAAGTTCTTAATAATAATTCAGTATTATAATTTTAAAATTATCAATATACTTAACATCATCAATTTTTTCCTGCTTCTTCCCATCCCTTTAAATCCAGGTTAGCGTTTAGAAATATTATTAGGGCTTTAAAATCAGTTTCATGATTTTGTTTTAATTGTAACCTTGAAAATTTCTCTTTGAATGTGTTCTTTCTTTCACATTTTTGGAGAGCCTCTTTTTCCCTATATCCACACAAATAAAAATCTTGTGATAGTAATTATTTGAGGGCAGGAATATAACTAAATTTCTCTTAAATCAAGCTTATTTTTTTCTCTGCTCTCAATTATCAGTCACTTACAGTTTTATACTATTAGATGAAGTGTCAGTCAAATACTCAATGTTCTCCAAAGATTGTATATAAAGTTATTTGATCGTTTGTTTGTTTTTTATCTACGTATCTTTCTTATAAGTCTAGGCATTGTAAGGAAGTGAGTAACTATAAAAAACTATATCGTTTTCTCCCCATAATTTACTTGAAAGAACATTCAGTTAAAGCAAAGAACGTAACAATATAAGTTAGGGTTTATAATAATATGAGACTATTGCACAGAGGAAAGAAAAGAGAGTGTTGAGTGAGTAAATGCAATCATACTGTTGTTAAAACATTATGTTGTGAAGTATGAACCAGGAAGAGGGAAATGTCAGGTGAAGTGTAAAGCATGAGAAGATAGAATGGTCTCTAATGAGTTGAAGATGCATTATCGTTAGACCTGGCTAAGAAGTCAATAGAGGAAATAGAACAGAACGCTAAAACATTATTTTTAATCAACCCAAACAAGCCATTAAAGGAACAACAAATCAGAAGAAACAAATTGAAAACATTTGGTGAGTTTATACTCTGACATGTCAATGATTTCTTTAAAATCAAGCAGACTGAATGCCTATATGTATACCTGTACATATGTATTTAGATAAATACATGTATATATGCATATACACATATGCATAATGATTTCTAACTTACATTTTCACAGTAATATTAAAATACTTCCAAAATCTGTAGATGTTTGCAAATCAAGTACAGATTTCTAAATGACTCCTAAGTCAAACAAGGAAATACAATGAATACTTTAAAATATTTTGAATAAGATGAAAATGAAAAGACAATCATAACAAAATCTGTGAGTTATAACCACAAAAGTGCTGAAAGGGAAAATTATAGCTTTAAGTAACTATATTAGAGAAGAAAAAAATACTTAAGGACAATAACCAATTCTTTCACATCAAAAAAATAAAATAACATAACCTCCTGAGTAGTAAAAGGCAAGAAGAGTAAAAAGCAATAAAATGGAAAGCCAAACTAATAATGCAAATTAGAAATGCCAAAGGCTAGATTTTTGAAGAGATCAATAAAATTAAGTAGCACCTACCAAGAAAAACAGAGAGAACAAATTACCCATATCAGGAATGAAAGTAAAAGATAGCTATACTGATCCAAAGACACACAATGATACCAAAGAAATGCTATGAACCACTTTATGCTAAAAAATTTCTTATAAACAAGTTACCAAAGCTGATGGCAGAAGAAAAACGTGCTCTGACTGTCCTAAATTTATTAAATAAATCAAATTACTGTTAACAAAATTGCCCACAAATAAATCTATGTGAATCTGAATGTTATCAAAGAAGGAAGAAGTAGTTCTAATTTTACTCAAACTTTTTCAGAAAGCAGACTAGGAATGGACACTTCTCAATTCATTTTATAAGGCCATTGTTACCCTTACACACAGTCTGACAGTGACAAATCATGAAAAGAGAATTACAAAGTAATAGCCCTCAAGAATCTACATGCAAAATACTTGTAGAACATACTAGCAATATATTTTGGAAACACTATACATATATACATAAGAGTATATGCATACATACATGTATTTATGTAAACACATACGTGTACATATACTATATGTATATAGTATATACACACACACATATGTATTATAGATCTACATCTGTAGCTATATATACACCATGAGTGTTTACACCAAAAATGCAAGACTGACCCAAAATCTGAAAATCAATAAAGTATACCGTTTTCTCAGAATAAAAGAGAAAAATAGGATCAACGGAATTTTTTTTTTAAATTGGGGCACTTGGGTGGCTCAGTCAATAAAGCACTGGTGTCTTGATTATGGCTCAGGTCATGATCTCAGGATTGGGGCATCAAGCAGCTCATGGGGCTCCTTGGTGGGGCTCCAAGCTGGGGGCACAGAGCCTGCTGAGGAATTCTCTTTCTCCCCCTCCCTCTGCCCTTTCCCCCTCTAAAATTTTTTAAGACTCTTGATAAAACTCAATGCATATATACCATCAAAATGATCAGCAGATTAGAAATATAAAGACATTTTCTTGGGACGCCTGGGGTGGCTCAGCGATTGAGCATCTGCCTTTGGCTCAGGGCGTGATCCCAGGTTCTGGGATCAAGTCCAGTATGGGGCTCCCTGCAAGGAGCCTGCTTCTTCCTCTACCTGTGTCTCTGCCTCTCTCTCTCTGTCTCTTACCAATAAATAATAAAATCTTTAAAAAATGACATTCTCTTAATCGATAAAAAGTCATTAAAAAGATTCAGACACCTAACAACATTCTTAATGGAAAAAAATTAATAAATAAAATAAATAAATTGCTTTCTCTTGTGACCAGATATAAGATAAAGATATACCGTTTTACCCTTCTACTCAATAATATGGAATTGGTAGCTGTGCAATCAGACAATATCATTATCTAAAATAACAAAGATTGTTATTACTATAAAAGGCTTAAAGACTGGAAAGAAAGTGGTAAAACTCTGTTTATATTTTAGATGACACTGACATAATTCTCTACATTGTAAATCCCAAGAGATTTATTTTCTAAAATCCTTAAAGGATTTGGTTTGGTTACAGGATATAAAGTTAAAATACAGAAATAAAATTTACTTCTGTATACTAGCAGTGAGCAATTGGAAAATAAAAATTTAAAATACCTTTCACAAATTATCAAAATACAAAATACTTAGGAATACAATTAATAAAATATATACAGGGTGTACACATGAAAAAGTACAAATCATTGTTTAGTAAATAAAGAAAATATAAACAAATGTAACACATGACATTCATGGATTAAAAATAGACCCAGTGTCATTGAGATGTAAAATTTCTCCATATTGATCTGTAGATTCAATTCAATTCACACTGAAATATCAACAGGAATTTTGTAGCAATTGACAAGTAGACTCTAAAATTTATGTGGAAGGGCATCAAATAGCCAAAATAACTGCAATTATATATTTTTAAAAATAATGCAAAAACTGACACTATCTGACTTGAAGACTTATTCTAAAGCTTTAATGGTCAAAATAGAATAATATTGATATAAGGATTATTGGATACTGATAAAGTTCAACTTTTAAAAGCAAAAGGTACTTTTTAAAATTTAGCATCAAAAAATTAAAAGGCAAGTACTGGATGACAATATTCTTAGCACATACATCATCTGAAAAAGGACTTAAACCCCTAAATATAAATCACATAAATGAATAATGGAAAGAAGCATAGGCTAATTTTAAAATAAGCAAAACTCTTAAGACACTTCACTTGGGAAAATATGCAAATGGAAAAAAAGTACACAAAAAGATTCTTAATACCATTAGTCATCCAGGAAATGAAAATTAAAATCACAATGGGATTCAATTTCACACCTAATAAAGTGCCCAAAATAAAAGGAGACATGGAATACCAATTCCAGACAATAATGTGTCACAACTGGAATCTCGCATACTGTCAAGAGACTGTAAAATGGTGTAACCACTTTCAGAAACACTTTTGGCACATTCTTGTAAAGAACCATACATTTAGCAGAGTAGTTTCTCTACTAGGAATTTTCCTAAGAGAATTGAAAGCATAAAAAGATTTGTACACAAATGTTCGTAACAGATGCATTTATAATGGTCCAAAACAATTAAAATCCTAAATGTCTGTCTGAGGTGAATGGATAAACAAACTGATACATCCATTGAATGGATACTATTCAGCAATAATAAGGAACAAGCTACTCATTCGATTAATCTCATAGTTTTTACATAGAACAACAACAACAAAAATCACATGAAAGAATCTATCCTGTAGGATTCCATTTATATGAAATTTCAGAATAGGCAAACTAATCTATATTGAAGAAATTCATTTCCTGGGTTGAGGAGTGGGGTGAAAAGAATGAATTTTCAAAAGTGAGAATTATTCATTATCTTGATTGAGGTGGTAATTACATTAGTATATAAATTTGTCAAAAGCTACCCATCTTTATACTTAATGTGTGTGAATTATATTTGTACATAAAGTATACACTGATAGAGTATGCACATGTACTTGCACACACACACATACACAGCACCAAGCTACACCTGGGCCCTTATGAAATGCTCTATATGGCACTGATACCATGAAACAAGATCAATCCAAGGTTAACCCAGTTTTCTAAAAAGTTGGAGATAATTTAACGAAGACAAGTAGAGTAAATAAAAAAAATTCTACAATATCTTTTAAAAATCCCAAGCATTTAAAACATAACAAAGCTTTTCCTTCTTATTCCTGCAGTTGGAAAAAAAAAAAATTAGAAGCAACCTCTTAACCACTTAGTCTTCATGATCATAAAGTTTTAATTGGTTTTGTTTTCGTGGTTTCATGCTGTGGCTGTGCTTTTGTTAGGTCACTTTTAATTTGTTTTATTTTCTGATTTTTGCATTCTGTTAAAGGGAGGGACATATCTAGAAAGTGGCATTTGTCCAGGTAAGGGAATATGGATCTCTAGGGGCAGTTAGACAAGTCTTTTCCTTATAAGGAAAGCAGGTTGGTTTGTAGCCTCTGAGCAGTTTCCATCTGCACCTTTTGCCCTGAAATGGCAAATTCTACCTTCCAACTTGTTTTCTGAACAAAAGGAGTGTGGTAAAGCCAACATTACTATCAGGCTCCATTGTCTTGCACCCTAGTGTGTTAGGTGCGGGGGACTCTTCATTCCAGGAAGCAAGGGGCATTACCAATCTTTTCTACTCTGTAAGCAGTTGTCTTCTTGGGGTTATTTTGTCCAACTGGATCTCCTATCGCAGGTTTCTGGTTGTTAATGGAAAGATAAACAGTTTTCAAACATGAAGAGGTGGTAAGCATTATGTACAAGGGAGGACCAGTTATCATTATGGATTATAGTGTCAGCCAAGGGTAGAAAGTGGGGAAAGGCTTAAGTCTTTTAAAGATGCCAGTTTTGTTTTGTTTGGGTAGCAATATATTTATAGGTCAAACACAGTAAGTATTTTTCATTCTTGTATGCCTCATAGAGTTTTAATTGTGTAATAACCAAACCATCTATGAACCACTTATTATGCAGAAAAACAGGTTTTGTTTTGTTTGGGTAGCAGTACATTTATAGATCAAGCACTGTATTTCTCATTCTTGTGTGCCTCATATAGTTTTAATTATGTAATAACCAAACCATCTATGGAACACCTATTCAGAAAAACAGGAAATTAGGTTGGGTATATACTGCCCCATATTTTTAATTTAGTAAGAATAAATATTTTCTAGTTTCCTCTTCTATAATATTCTTCATTTATTTAGGGATATCTAGTTTTTCAAGGATAGTCTATTCTTTGCCAGTCTATTATATGATACAAACAAGTAAATAAAATTCTGCTGTGATACCCCTCAATAACAGATGCTACTGATAGAAGCTAACGTGTATTGAGCCTCTATTATATATTTCACTATGGTCCAGGTACTGTGATTCCAAATTCATCTGGTCCCAGTGGAATCACAAAGATGATTTTCTATTTCCTCCCTCTTCCTCATTCTTGGAAAGGGTCACAAATGGAAAATGAATCTTGGCTCTGATATGCTTATTGAGACACACTTTGTACTGTAGGAAAGGCTTTAAAGAGACTCTGAAAATTTGGGGAAGTTACTTAAATTCTGAGTATCCATGATAATAAAATAAAGGTGATAATTCCTACCCCATGGAGTTATTGTAAAACATATTTTAGGGGCACCTGGGTAGCTCAGTCAGTTAAGCATCTGACTCTTGATTTTGGCGCAAGTCATGATCTCATGGTCTTGAGATGAAGCCGGCACGGGCTCTGAACTCTGAGCAGAGTGTGCTTCAGATTTTCTCTCCTTTCCCCCTTCTTCTCCTCCACAAAAAAATACATGTTCTTTCTCTCTCTCTCTCTCTCTCTCCAATCAATTAAAAAAAAAAAAGAATAAGAATATTTGAGATAAATTTTGACATTTAGTAATGTCAAAATTTGACATTATAAGTAAACTCCAAACATGATGTCTTCTTATATTTCTTCATTATTAACAGTTGAAATTGTACTGATAGTTTAGATTTATCCGTGTGACGTAAAATTAAGGACTTAACCACTTTATTATAAAAAGAGCTATTTTATTTCCAGTTTCCTGTAGAGATACTTTATTCAAATAACACTCCCCCCTTTTTATATCTTAGGAAACAAAGGAGTCATCATAACCAGGACTCATTTTACTCTCTGAATAGGGACAGACCTCATCTCTAGCTTTAGGATATGTGTAAGCGAACTGTTTACACATTGCACAACCTTGCCAGCCAATACTCCGCACATTTGTGGACTCCTAGATGAATGGCCCTCTTTTGCTTTCAATGGGTTAGGAAGACCCCAACGTAGCAAATGTTGGTATATATTTCAATATATTTGTCAAGAAAAGTTGTAAAATGAAGAGAGAATAGAAGGCCTGATAGGGCCTCTTCTTTCCCCATGCTAACCAGAAAGCTCCGATACTTTTCTTCCTGTAAGACTACCTTGATGCCTAGGTGTGATTGATACCAATATAATCATTATAACATGAAGAACACAAAGGGAGGTTCCAGTTTAACAAATAGGTATTATTGAGAAACGACTTTTGATACATTTATTATAGTCTTTCAGAAGAAAAAAGTCAAGATGATTATAGATTCTAAAAGTATCTCTTAGTGGAGTGCATGTCAATCCAGAGATCATTTCAATGTGTTTTCTATTAAATATAAACATTTTTCAAATGATGAAATATAAGTACTCTGTATTTATTGCACCATCTATTCACTTATTTTAACTATTGTAAAATTCTATGTTTTCCCCCTCTATTAGCTTCTCCTAAGTAGTCACTGAAAATATTTTGTAGATTATTTCAAGTACTTATTCTTCTATGGTTTTCATTTTCTTTGGCCAAGTGGAGTATCCTGAGCCCTCAATGGAATATGTAAAATATGCTAAGTATCTAAAAACAGGGATTGGAATTTCTGTATCTTCCTCAGATATTCTGAGTGATGACATCAATTGCTGTTGTCTGACACCATTGTTTCAGATCTATACTAGTGTGTTTCAAATGAACTGTAGCTATATTTTTAATTTTCAGTGTCTGGTCCTTGTCCCTTCAGGAACCAGACAGGAACAAAACAAGATAATGACAAAATGTTTCCTTAGATAAACAAATCTCTAAATCCATATATTAAGTGATGAGATTATTGTGCTTTTCTCTTGACCAGACTTCTTAGAAAACCATAAGAATATAGTGTGGTAGGTAAAGAAGCACAACAGACATCTCCTGAGAGAGACACATTTTAAAAATTATTTCTCCTAGCATTATTTTTCAAGAAAAATAAAATTGAAGATTTATGGAGACATTTTGGTTTATATAACATTACAAGTGAAAGGGCAACGTGTTGCCAAATGACGAAATGCACATGTTTTCTATACTAAAAAAATGTTGCTGAGATCATAACAGTACTAACCATTGGGTACTGAATAATTTCTTAACACAATTCTAAGTACTTTTGATATGGTTTCTCTATATATGTATGCTATATATGTGTGCATATGTATATGGGAATATATATATATATATAATCTCAAAATCACCCAGCTACTCCACAACAGAGGAGTGACCAGAACTCAAAACCAGGTCACTGTGATCCAAACACCTATCACCTATAGGTACGTGATTCATCACCTAAAATCAAGCTATCTGGGTTCTACTCCTTGAGCCAGGAGATGCTTTTCCATATTCAGTTTAACCCTAGTTACAGGTATGGGATCTTCATCTGACCAATCTCTCATGTTTTCACAAACCTTTTCTGTATCCATGATGTGCAAGATTTGCAGGTGGAAACTGAGTGGAGACGTGTAGCCCAAACTTGGTATAGGCAGTGTGATGACTCCATTCACAAGAAGACTAGAGAATTACACTCATCTCTGGCTCTTTGCCAGTCTAGTAGAGTTCCTTAAAAAGTCTTCCATGTACCCCTCATGCCCAACTGCCACTCCCCTGGCTCAAGTCCTTGAGTATTTTAACATATATAATGTTGCAGTAAATGCCTCCAGTCATGGGATCTTTGAAAATAGTAAGAACTGGGTTTAGGCTTTGGTACGTTAGATAACTAAAGTATTTCTGGCAATGAGGAGATTTTAATATTTTCACTAACTTGATTGAATTTTAATGGGAGATCTACACAAGAAAAATATTTCTCCTGGAGTCCTCGAATAGCTCTGAGTGCTTTCAGGTCCCTGGGGAGACAGTCTTGATCAGTCACCACCAGTAAATATTGGTTCCAGCTATTAGGTTTCAAATACAGAAATGAAAAGTAATTCCAGAGACAGGTTCCTTGTGTTACATGAGTATCCTCTCTGCACTCATGCAGATGTTCCTTATACTGACTGCAAGGGGCACATCATATGCACTTGATACTGTACACCGTCTTAGGGAGAAGGAGCACACGAGCAAACAAAAAACAAACAACCAAATAGATAATAAAGTTTTCTTTCATTACTTCCCACATCAGGAGGCAGCGTTTGTGGGTTCTGCACAAGAAAATGATGACACATTCAACCAGAGTAATTGAGAGAACTTTCATAAAGGACTGTCTATGAAGGAGCCTGCGAGTCACGGCACCCCGAGACAAGCAGCAATGATAAGCTGTTAACACCCTCAGCTTACACACAGGACCCTCTTTTCCAATCACACTCTTGCCAATCAGAGACCCTTTCTAAATGATTTCACGAATGCAGACAAACAAAATGCAAACACTTACGTAAGATGGAAGGAGATTTCAGATGCCTAAAAAGGAAATATGTTGCTCATTCTATCACATTCTCATGACGTCTGCTCCCCTACAATTTCTCTCTCTCTCTCTCATAGAACTTTTACATTTTTATGGTATTTCTCTTTTTTAAAGCAGTCGTCTATGCATTTAGACACTTTTTCTTCTATTCATCCTGCTATTGATTCTACATAATTCAGACATGGATTTCCTGTTAATATTCAAGAAATGTGTGTATTTATTTGTGTGCCTACAAATAAAACTCTATACCCACTGCGGTGTAAAGTTGCCACTTACTAAATCACAGTGTCCCCTTAGTTTCCAACTCTGGAGTTGAAGATTGACTTAACTTCCCATTTTTTTCTTCCATGATGCCTAGCAGTGTGTCTCCATGAGCATTTCTTAATTTCATAACTAAATATAGAAATACCTAGTCTTGGAAACTATTTTGTGGTTTTCCAGTGAATCTCAGACTCAGAGTTATTCCTTCTAAATAGCTTTCTACTCATCAACTCTCCTCATCTGCATTTAACTTTAGGTAATGATGCCTGGTTCATACCTTAGTGGTCCGGCTCATGGCTTGGCTCGCAGTTAGAGAGTAAACTCTCCTTTTAGCTCCTTCACGCTCCCTCGAGTGGTTAATGTATTTCTTTCAGTTGAAAATACAAACACAAAAATAAATGACCCTATTAGCTTGTAATTGTCATCTCCTGGGGTTGCTTTCAGTGCCTAACGGGGATTTTTTTTTCCTGTAAGAGAGGTCTAATTTGGTCCTATTGCCCAATATGAACCACATGCTCTAGTAAATATCTGTGCCAGTGATTAATAGAACAGCCATCAGTAACTGTAAGGTGAGTGGCACATTCATAGACAAGTACCCCATCTGTCTTGTCTACAGTAACCTACTCTTTGAGGGAATTTTTCAAATTAAACCTTTAAAGGAAAATAAGTTCTCCAAAGATAGGCAAGCAGCAGAAAACACTGCAAGAGAAAATTGTATTCTCTTAGGTATAAAATATTTTTGAAGCGGGCACATTTTATTTATTCCTCTAATCTTCTTATTCCCTATTCTATCTGACAGGCATAAATTCAAAGGTGTCCTTGTCTCTTACCATTTGTGAACGTACCCAATTATGTATACATCAGGCATTTACTGAATGTGACATCTACCTGGTTTCTAGCTAATGTATACAAATAAATCTAAGTCAAATTTGATAGCGCTTTAAACATGCCAGCTCCTGTGTTGATGTAAGACAAGGTAACATGTTAAGAACTTTAAGGCAAGTCAACACAATTGTACTGGAATTTGGAGAAAATATTGCCTTGTATCATGGAATAAATAGGGACTTTTTTTTTAATGTAAGAAAACATAGGTTTAAATCCAAGCTGTGCTATTGACTAGGTGATGATTTGGGGCAATATAATTGCCTTTCTCTGCTTTTGTTTCCTGAACTACATAGTGAAAGATGATGTTTGGTGTCAAAAATCGTGAGGAATGATATAGCATTTGTTGAGAACCTACAAGAGCACTTGGACTGTAGTAAGTGACCAATAAATGTTAGCTAGAATATCTCTTTTTTATTTGATGACCTCAGAAGACTTCCTGTAAAGGAGATGGACATTTGAATCGGATTTGAAGCATATATAGGATTTCAAAGTATAGATGATGGTGTTGGAAAGTTTACAACACAAGCATGCTTGATATTAAGATTTTTCATTACCACCCTCATTTATACACCCTCATAAGACATTATAATGTGGAAGAGCAGACAAGACTGCAGGTGTACAAGAAGACTACGGTGTAATACCTTAAATTTGACTTTCCCTTGTGTTCTGTCTCCCTCCATCTCTTAACTGTCAGGAGAGGAAGAGAAGAAGGAAGGTAGAGACACTTCTGATCACAGTGCTCTCAGCCTTTGTATAGATATTATGAGGGAAATCATCACTCTAATTATGCTGGTGAGTAAGCATTATGAATGAATGCATTTGCAAAAGCTCAATAATCATTTATACTACTTTATTGAAGACATAATAATTATCCTCTCTTTTCTCATGCCTCTGACCAAGTGCCTAGCTTGCTGCTTGACCTCATAACCATCACTCTCTAAATGTTTGCTGAATGGGTAAATTTGGGCTTGGGTTTAATTCTTCTTCTTTGGTTAAGTTCATTAAGTACAAGCTCATTATACTATTGTCATGAAAACTCTAAATGCTGTTAATTTCTGATATACATGGTAAATAGGGTATTTGTATTCAGCTGGTGTTTGGTCTAACTTGCTATCTCTTCAAATGAGGCTGTGTGGCCAAAGTCCCTTTAGAACTGAACAGCATTGATTTCTTTTTCCTCTTAAAAAAAGAAACAACAAATATATAAACTCGCCTTCCTTGGTGAAATGTTTATATGCAAGAGATACTGCCTGTGTCTGTTTCTAAACACATATTCCCCAGCCCATTAGCTGTGTCTTTAAATATTTTACAGGTTCTGTTTTTCTACTAATTGACCTTGTGACTAAGGTAATTTGTGATCAGTTAAATGGTCACCAAAAGTAACGTGTCAATTTAATATGTTTAAAGAATCTAATCAAAGCAGTTATTTTCAGTGGAAAGCTATCAAATTCATTTTAGGAAGCTAGCAAAAGGCTGACTCTAAAACCTGACAAAGGTAGAAAACACAAAGAAACTATAGCACAACTTCATTCATGAAGGTAAATACATTAATACAAAGAAAATAATTTTAAAAATGCTTCTCATTTGTAGGTATGAATACATCTATATAATTCCACTGTAATGAAGTAGAATTTGGTCCCAAAGAATACTTTAGAATTTCTAAATATGTTCCTAAATATCCGTCTAGTTATAAGTGTAATAAGATGAAAAAAAAAAGGGTCCATGGCCATCTCAGGTGAGAAATGCATTTCTGATCAACGTTCTATTTTTTAAGTAAAATAATATCTTAACCTCTACTTAATAGTAAAACAGTAGTGACATTTGAATCAAGAAAAATAAATAAGTTTGTACCAATATCATTTTAACACCATTCTGTAAATTCTAAATAATATATGAAAAAGAACAAGTAAACCAAAGTGTAGTTTTAAAAGATACACTATTAGAATTTATAAAGATTATATATATATATATATATATATATATATATATATATATATATATAGTACATTTTTAGAATAGAAAAAATCAACATAAACCCAATGCATTCAATTTTGGTATTCTTATCCTCACAAAAGATTGAGGTCAACACTAGACCAATTCATTATGTACTGGAATCTGAAGGGATCTATTGCTAAAATCACTCCGTGTTCAGATATCCAGCCCATTAAAATGGAAAAAAAAAAAGTCAGGTATATATCAAAATATAAGTATTGGCGTATACTGAAGACATTTTTGGAAGTTTCTCCTTGAAGTAAACTTTCCTGGCCATTCACAGTCAAAGCATCAGGACAGATACTGCCTTCTATGCGTTGCTGTCACCATCCTTTTAGACTGAGAGCCTGGGCCAGGAGAGAACTCTCCATCTTTGACTGGCAAGCAGGCAGGTCCTGATGGAGCTGAAATACTAAAACCACTTATAAGCTTTCACCAAATAAATTTTCATCATCTAGTGAAAAGAAAAAGTAAGAGGAAAAGAAGAAGGAGAAGAGGGAAAGGGAAGTGGAATATAAAAGAGGAGTAAGAGAAGGGAAGGGGAAGGAAGAGGAGGAGAAGGAGGAGAAGAGGAAGAAGAGAGATGGCTGTGTGGCTCAGTGGTTGAGCATCTGCCTTTGGCTCAGGGTGTGATCCCGGGATCGAGTCCCACATTGGGCTCCCTGAGGAGCCTGCTTCTCCCTCTGCCTTATTTATCTGCCTCTGCCTCTGCTTCTGTGTGTGTCTGTGTGTGTGTGTCTGATGAATAAATAAATAAAATATTAAAAAAAAAGAAAAGGAAGAAGAAGGAAGAAGGAAGAAAGAGGAGGAGAGAGATGAAGAAGAAGGAAAGAGGATGAGAACTGAGGATAGTAAAGCTGAAAGTATTATCCCAATACTTCTCCCTCTTGGGAGATGTAAAATGGGAAATCGAGTTGGGGCAATCATGGTCTTCCCCGAATCTCCCAATTTCCCACAGAACTCCACCTTGTTCATAGTTACTATCTAAGGAATATTGGCAGTGTCTGAATAATTAACCATGTCTTTACTCAAGAATGGTGTTGAAAAATATGGGTTCTTGAGTCAGGCAAACTTTGTGTAATGGATTAAAATAGACAGGGTTTCTTTGGCACATCTCTCATTAAGAGCTAGGGGTCTACAATCCCTTCTTCTTTTTTTCCCCCTAGACTAGGCCTATGACTCCCTTTTGACCAATGAGATATGGCATTAATGAGGTTGTGTGACCTCCCAGGCTCCATCATAAATCTCCTGGAATATTCACCGTGAGACAAGCCACCACCATGTCAGAAGACTGAGTATCCTGCAGTTGCTATGCTGGGAGAAGGTCTGCACTAGCCATGTGGAAAGGTCACATGAAATAAAGGTATGCCTGGACATCCTGGGTGTGATAGTCATCCTAGCGCAGACATCAGACATGTAAGTAAAGAAGCAACGCTGGACATGTCAGACCCCATAAAGATGATGTAGGGAAGAAATGAAGAATATAGCTGACGGCCAGAACAAAGGTCCCAAATATATAACCCCAGTAGAACTGTCACAGACAGCACAACTTTTCAAGATACCCCAGCTGAGGCCTCAGTCATTTCAGAAAAGGGATAAACTATTTCTACTCTGTGCCCTGTTTAAATTCCTAACCCACAAAATGATTAGCATAATAAAATAGTGTCATGACCCAGGGCAATTATTCAAAAGTTCTGATTCTTTGTTTTTTTTTTTTATCATAAAATGAGAACAAAATACCAGTGTCTTTCTTATAACATTATTATATGCATTAAATGACCTAGTGAAGTCCTAAACACAATACCAGATATACAGCATGTAACAAACTTAACTATTATATTTTGATAAGCTGTGCCTCTGAAACATTGAAGAGCCATGAGACTAGTACCATAACACCAGCAGAATTCTTAAATTAAATTTATGCTGAAACCAGAAATTGTCTCGCTATGGAATTTCAAGGCAGTTCCAGACTGAAGCACTCTGCAAAAATATACTTCATGGCACCATGGCAATATTTCAATTATACACCTAGCAGTTAGTGATAGCGTTATATATGCCTTTCCAAAATTAGTCATCTCATGGGGAACCATGACCCTGGCTTATTCTGATGAAAAAAAAGGAAAGAAGGAAGGAGGGAAGAAAGAAAAGAAAGAAGAGAGGGAGGGAGGGAAGAAGGGAAACATCCTACCCATGAAAGTCATATTTAATTTAAAAATTCATTTGGTATGTGCACTTATAGCTTTGAAAATGAAGGCCGTTTGACTGAGTTATTGTCTTCTAGGAATTTATCCAAAAGAAATGCAGGAAAATCTCTATATAAATGGATATTTATAGTAGTTACTCTATTAACAGAGCATCAGAAATCACTAGATATTTTCAACACGAATAAATTACGGCTAACCTATGTCAATGAATATTGTTATTTCAATAATCATTGTATTTACTGAGAGTAAAGACATAAAGATAAAAAAATGTTAAAACAGTGTGCCTACTAATACACAGAAGTATGCAAAGTATTTATATAACAATGTTTAGGAAAGAATCCCCAAAATAATCCCAGCAGTTTTCAAAGATTTGTGAAATTATGAGTAATCTGTTTCATTTTTATCCTTTCCTATATTTCTCAAATTTCCACCATGAACATATGCTTATTTTATTTTATAAAAACACAAAAGTCAAACACTCTCTACTTTCTGTTAATAAATACCAACTTATAGAATCATAAAATAGCATATCATGTAGACATGATGAAACAAATTCTCTTGTGAAATTCCATTTTTTTCTCCATATATCTCTTCTCTCTTATTTGAGGTCCTTTCTGATAGCTTCACTGAAGATGTTAAAAAATGAAAAACTATAAAATAGGGAAAAAATAATAAAGAACTTTTCTTCCTTGAATCAAGGTGTGTCTTGGGAGAAATGTTCAGAGAATTTTAGTGTAGCTCTGATTAATCTTCATTTTTACTTGCAGATAAATAACTGCGTATTACTGTCAATCATATCATGGAATGAAAAAATAAGACTCAATCGAGCATATTCTTACATGCCCTATTATTCATTCTCAAGGTGTAGTAACATTTGTAAGAAGTCATTTATCCAATGAACTCCTAGGCAGCCCATGCATTAGGCAAAATCAAAGCTTGAATTTATCCCTGTCGCTTGAATCCGATGCCTGCCACGTTCTAGGGAATGGATACAGTTGACGTCATTGATCTGTTTCCATGGTTCTTCCATGTGACGAATCTTCACTTCTCTGAATGGACCTTTCAGGCAACATATGCAAATATTTGTTGAGAATTTGTCTGTTGAGGATTTTGACATTCCCTACAGGAACTAAATTTCAGTAGACATATGCTTGCTGCCAGATTTGAGCAACATAATTCTGAGCTTAGTTGTTGTTGTTGTTGTTGTTTCCCCATTAAGTTTCCAAATCCTTGATAATATGAGTAAAAAGGAGGCAGATAATCTTTAGTGGACATGTCTGTTCTTTGTATCTGTTGCACGAAAGATATGGAGCTTGGCTTTTTAATGCTACCTCTTACATAATTAATTACAGCTTTTGAAGGTCTTATGGTTGCCCTGTCCTTTACAGGGCTAAACTTCCTCTTCTTTTGTCACTATTTAAACGAGTTTGAGCAATTAGCTTAGTGCTCCATGCCTGTGTGAGATCATACTTATTCTTGCACAACTAGGTACTCAGTCAGGAGCAGGGACAGTGTCTGATGTGGAAAGTGTCTCATAAAATTCTAATCAGAGACTGGCATGTGATTCTCACAGATGAACAGTATTAAGACATTAATCTGCATTCAGGTCCAAAATGTACTCGAAAACTTCACTGTGGTCAGTCACTCGGGGAAAAAAAATGTACTTAGGCACTTATTACGAGTAGGAAATCATTAATGCTAGCATCTCTTTATGAATAAAGACATTTTTCTCTCTTTATGAATAAAGACATAAGGGATGTGGCCCAAGGCTGTTATCATGCAGTCTTCTTTCTGCTTATGTGCACTACAAAGTCCCCTTCAGAGACTTTGTTCCTCCATATTTCTAGGATTAAAGAAAATACAATACCCCTATGATACAAAAGGGCCGGGGCATTGACTCCCCAACTGTAGATTATTATTTTTCAGCCCAAAGTGCCAGAAGCCAGAAAATCTGGTTCTGGTTCCCCGTTTTGCATTTTGACTTTTGACAACAAACTTTGAACCTTATACGCCTCGGTTTCACTATCTACAAAATGGGGATAACACGGTCAGGATGGTTGTGGTTGTAAATGAGATCACAGTGCTAATCCACCTTGTGCCCTGGGATCTACTAGATCATCATGAAGAGATCTAATTGAGTTTGCTGTTAGTTTGCCAGCTCCCCGATAAACTGTACTTACAGGAAATTAGAACAGTTTATTTTATTTTATTTTATTTTATTTTATTTTATTTTATTTTATTTTATTTTATTTTATTTTATTTTAATTTTATTTTATTTTATTATTTTTATTTTATTTTTTTTATTTTTTTAAATGAAGAGCCTCCTGCATAGACATTAAACGTGGTGGTTTGGTTTAGAGATCTACTTTTAATAGGGCAAAATTCAGTGTTTGCAAACCCAAGTGAAAATTGTTTGCTCCACTGCTTTCCTTTTCGATCTCACGCCCGAACCATCATCACTAGCTTATGAGCCCTAATTGCTGTGGGTGGAGAGCAGAGTGGCTCCATTCCACCATTGATTAGAATGAGAGCCAATTACCAAATGACGGTTTATTAAAGTGTGTGTTTCTAGCTAGCTGCTTCTCACCACCCAGCAATTTGCCCTTGACAGAACCACTGCCCCTGGAAGCAGGAGAGACCACGGTTCACTTCCTATGTGCATGGGAGCTGAGCACAATTTCTAGCTGCCAGGGGGAAGGGGTTTGGGGAAGACAAACACTGGAAGGAAATGAGTTTTCAGGCCGAAGCCTGAGATTTCAGTGTGACAGGGGTACAATTTCTTGCCTCGAATGAAGGAACAGAGCCCTGATTCCTTCGGAGTGCCAGGTGACCCCTACCTGCGATGGAGGATAGGCAAGCCATCGCCCTCCTCCACGGGGGAATGGGCCCTTCATTTCGAAACCAGGCTGGTGTGCTGATTAGTTCTGCTAAGTGACTCTGAAGAGACCCATTTGTTTAGCACGACGTGTAATTTTAAAGGAAAGGACGTGTCAGCAGCAGGGAGGAGAGTCAAATGAGGTCACTCATGAAATAGCGGGAGAAATTTGCCGGTGCCTCTGCCTTGTCTTATTCTTTTCCATCTCCACTGACCTGTGCGCTGGAAAACTGATGCACCGACCAAATGGAACGCTCGTTTTCTCATTCCGGGAATGACCAGGCCTGCTCCCCGGCGCCCCCACAAATGGATCCTCATTTCTCTATTGGTGGGGACACCGCATTTAACCCAGATGTTAGGGCAGCTTTCACCTGCAGAGCTTCCATCAGTATAAGCTGGTTCTACCCGGGAGCCCAGGATGTTCAAAAATCCTGTCTCTGACATGTGTTTCTTTGCATGCTTTGTACAATAACTAACATCTTGGCTGAAACTGGGGCATATCCTAAGCTGGCAGTTTTGAGGTTCTCGATATCACAATCCAAAAAAGTGACCAAGTGCTGCCTTTTTTTTACCTGTGGGTTAAATTAGTGTATGCCCTGAATAGGACCCTGATGCTTCAAACTGTGCAGCTGAATCTAATTTCACTTAAAAACACCAGTGTCCTAAAGGTCCTTCACTTTGATACTAGCATTTATTATGAGGAAAAAAAATCCAAAAAGAAACTGTTAAGGGCAACCTCCATCACTCCCTTCTCCTCAATTCCAGAATATTGAAAATGAACCCATATCATGGTTGTGCCCACTTTGTATTAGAAGTCCTTTATTTAAGCATTCTTCCCAGAAATTCAGTGAGAATCTGTGCCTTGAGACCCTCATTTCTTCACCTTGTTTTCCTGGGTCCTAGCAGAAGGCTGGTACATGGCAAGCACTCAAAAGTTTGAGTTGAATAAATATGTAACCGTATATGACTTCTGCAAACGTAGGCAAATGAATGAAACAGAAAACTGGAGTCTCCACTCACATATTTTTCTTCATATGTTATAACCTTATGCTTTTCCGTATAAAACTCTTATCTTCTTATTCTCTGCCTATTATTTATTGCTTCTGGTTATCAGGTTATGGAGCACTTCTTTTGGAGGTTTTGATAGGTCTCACTGAGGCCAGCACTGATGAGCCACTTAAAAGGGTTTAAGAAATGAGAGTTAGGGGGTGGGGGCAGGTTTGTTTGTTTTGTTTTTTTTTTCTCAGGGAATAATAACGAGGAACACATATAGGAATTCACAATTTAGTTTCATATTTGTTTGCTTCATTGTGGCATTTGATCTGTTTTAACATTTGCCAGGCCACGTGGCTTTCAAAAATCAATCATCAAAGGGTTGAGAATGGAGATATTAAAAAAACGAGAATGGAGATATTCCCAAGGTGAGCACTGATGTGCTTTTGTGTGTACTCTGTATAGAGTCCACTTCGTCTATCTGGAAGGCAAAACAGAGACATAGAGAAGTAGTTGGTTTGTAAGATGCCCTTGGTAAGAGTCAAATCCAGCATCTGTGACTTGACAAGATTAACATCATCTTTCTGGGGCCCCCTTCCTTCATCTATAAAATCAGAGATAATATCTTCTTTGGGAAGAGTATGTAAAA
The DNA here is from genome assembly GCF_053574225.1 of Canis aureus. Taxonomy (NCBI): domain Eukaryota; kingdom Metazoa; phylum Chordata; class Mammalia; order Carnivora; family Canidae; genus Canis; species Canis aureus. The sequence goes on from NC_135613.1 coordinate 4,533,681, forward strand.
ATCAAATGTTACAAGGAGAGTTTATCCATGCATGCCGTCTTTCAGAAATGCGAGCATTTAGAGTGTTCCAGGCTCTGTTTGAGAGTAAAACATACCAAGAACCCGCTCCTATATAGCTTATGGTCTAGTTGGAAAAGATAAAATCATTAAAATACGGTAGAGTTACAGCCCGAGACATCTTCTGGAGACGATGGGATTCTGGATTCAATGGGAACACTAACTATGCCCACAGAACAGTTTCCAAGAAGGCTGACCTGGATGACCTGCCGTAGGAGACCCCTTGCCTTAAGCCAAGATGAGATGTGAATAATGAAGAGAAGCTTTCCAGCTGAAAGAGCAGAGGGGGAAGTGATGCAATTAAAGAGATCAGTGGAGCCTAGTGGCTGTGAGGGGATAAGAAGTGAATGGGCAGTGTGGCAGGAGAGTACTGATGGAGGGGGCACTGGCGAGAGATGGCCCTGAAAAGTTAGGCAGGGGGCAATCTCGTAAGCCCCGAACACCATGCTAAATATTTTAGTTTTTGTATCAAGACCTTATAACAAATGCTAACTTCCTTCCAGATATATTGGTACTGTGTTTCCTACTGTTAAACAAACAGAAATGTGTTTCTGGAATCACGTCCAATGCAACTGCTCAGCTCAGCAGGATGACCTACAGCCCAACCTTCCCATTCTAAGCCCTGGTCTCTAGGATACAGTTGGTGTAGCCACCCAAGCTGGCATGCTCTCGTTATTTTAGGATCCTAGGATTGGAAATGATGTCCACCATTCTCTACCAGATGTTCTTCTATCTAGCTGGCATACACTGAACAAAAGAGGACCATATTATCATATAGATTTCCTGGGTTTGGAGTGCACCCCTGCCATTTAATTCCTTATCCATATTTCTCCATCTTGGGTAGAGAAGTATCATGGGTATTGAAAACAAGTAAAATACCTAGAAAGGATGGAAAAAATAAAAAGGAATGGGGTGGGGGATAGGGTGAAAAAGAATCTAAAAGATTCTATCATTAAATATATGATTTCTGTAATGTTTCCTAGTCTGCATTCCCACCTTCATTGCCTTGGATCAGACTAATTTTCCCAATGATTTCTGCAATAGAACCTTGGCCCCTGTGTCTATTAAGTTAACCCATATTCCATATTCCTTATGCCTTCAGACCATTCTTTCTTCAATACAAAACTGGACCCTGTCACTATCCTGGCTAATGCTCATCATTAACTCCCTTATAAAACACGTGGCATTCAGTACGTTTCCTGTGCTGGTAGGTCTGCCCCAGGGGATTCCCAGGTGGTTTGCATTCTGTGGCATGGATGAGCCGGGCATTCACAGTACACTGGTGGCTCTGATCTTTTCTCCTTCTTCACCTCAAACATTAGTAGACTGTGGCATGATGGTGGACAATTGCTGTTCCAGCTCACAGGATCCACTTAACAAACCATATTTCATCATAATGAGGATGATTGACATAGAGCTGTGCTAGAAATCGTGCGAAGCACTTTGCATGCAATAATCTCTTCAGTCCTCATAATCATGCTTTGAGGAGTGTGGTATTTTTATCTTTATTTTATATGTTTAAAAAGTCAGGTTCAGGGCATTATTAAACTTTCCAGTCAGTAAATGAAACAGTTTGAATGTAGATTTAGGCTATTGCCAGAAGGGGCAATTTTAACCACTGTTCTATACTTCCAGGTCCTAATTATTTCCTTCTTTTCTCATAGACAAGGTTAGTGAAATAAAAGCAAACTGGGGTTATAGAGGTATAATCAGACCTGATTGTACAAATGAGAGACTATGCCAAGTCTTTTTTTCTAAATTCAATATTATTTGGCTTCGATTAAGGTAGACATCACTAGATCCTTGACAACATTGTGTTACACTGAAGTTCCACTTAAAAATGCCTGCAATGACAGGATCTAAAATTCAGCCGTGACCTACCCAGGGGTCAGGTTCTCAAAGCCTCCTGATTGGTTTGCATCTTTCTGAAAGAATCTTTTTTTTTTTTTTTTTAAGATTTTATTTTTTTATTCACGAGAGACAGAGACACAGGCAGAGGGAGAAGCAGGCTACCTGTGGGGAGTCCGATGCGGGACTCGATCCCAGGACCCCGGGATCACACCCTGAGCTGAAGGCAGACACTCAACTGCTGAGCCACCCAGGCGTCCCTTTCTGGAAGAATCTTGAGTAATCGCCCCTGCCCTATCCTTCTGCCATCCCACCCGGAACAATCTTACCAGTCCTTTGTGATTTTGCTAAAAGCCCAACACACTATCTTCTAGGAGCATTATTATGTAGCCTTAGTAACATGAACTGAATAAAAATGGACACATTACACAGTCTTGGTTCCTCCAACAGTGATTGGAAATAGATCGAAAGAGCTGAGGCACTAACTCAACCAGCCATTCCATCATCAGCTTGTCTCAGGGTAGTAATAAACTTCTTGGTCTGCTAAATTTATGGAGTAGAAGTGCGAGCACAGCCTCCCAGTGGTACCCATGGCTTTGAACAGGTCAATAACAGTGGTCTGGAGGTCTGCACGCTGACCATTATAAGCACCATGTGGACTCACCAATGTGCAGTCACTAGCAATTGCTTCCACACTAGCTCCTTAGCTGGAAAGATAAATCAGGCTGCCTAAGGAAGGAATTTTACATCAGATGGCATGAGAGTATTTCTTATGTAGAAGTGTAAGATTAAGGGTTTAAATCCCAAATACTCTCTATATTTATATACTCCGCTAGCTTAGTCAGCAACTATGGACCATGAAAGACTAGTGCAGCTAGGAGTCCCCTTCTTATCTGACTCCAGGCATGACTTCTACCTTTCCGAGGGTAGTGGTACCCTGTGCTGCAATGGAGAAACATCTTATGTTACATGAGTTACGCAGTTCTTAGCATAGGATGCCCAAGTCCCACTCTAAGTTTACAATGGAGATCCTAATATAGTCGACTTCATATCAAATTGGAGGGCCAGTTGTGCTGTCCTTGAAGGATTGTTCTTGCTCTGCCTCTAGATCTTTGCAGGTGCCATTACATCTGCCTTGGTCCCATTGCCCTCCACCATGCCGAGGTAACTCTTGCTCTTCTTTCAAATGGCTATGTTGAAGAACTTCCTCAGGAAAGCCTTCTCAGACTCCCCTAACTGAATCTCTACCCCCCTACACATTCCATATGAACACTCATTTCAGTGTAGTAAATAAATTGGGCAAATCTGCATTCGTGTCTGTCTCTCTCACTTAGCTGGAAGCTCCAGGGAGGTCAGGACCCTTGTGCTTTTTGTTCAGTTACATCCCTAGTAGCAAGAACAGCATTCGGTACACAGTAGAACAGCAATAGGTATTGCAGCCACAAATATAATGGGAAAGTTCCCTTAAAAAGTGTATGCTACTTTATAAAGAAACTGATGAGGATCATTCATCTTAAATTCTATAACCATTCATTTATTTTGTGTTTTTTTTTAACAAGTATTTCTTATACTTCCACTATTTTCCAGGTGTTTGCTAAGACCTGGATCTATAGTGGTAAATAAAGCAAACATAAATTTAAAAATACTTAATTTCTCTCATTCTCTTTTTCTCTGAAAAAAAAAAAGAAACGTATATTTATCTAATAAAAATAGAATGGTATAAATTCTCACCTTCTATTTACATATCAGTCTTTGATGGCAACCTTTGTGTTTGTTGCATGTAAGAGTACAGAGGATTAACCCATGAAAAGTGATGTTTTGCAATTGGTCAAAAATCCAAGTTTGTTTGTTTGTTTGTTTGTTGGAAGGAATGCCTGGCTTTATAACTGATTATCAGGATCCATGACTTCTAACGTTTTTTCACAAAAACAACACAAACAAATGAACAACAACAAAAACAAAATCCCATCTCTTTTATAGACTAGGAATGATGTGTTTTTAATGACTTTATTTTTTAATGTTAAATAGGGATTTTTTTTCCCCCCTCACAGGATCAGGGCCTTTGGAAACCACTCCAGACAGCGCTTATATTATAAGTAAATTAAGCATGTGCTAGTGAAAAATTAAGTATTTGGATACTCTGTGTATGCATGTGGTTCTTGTGTATGATGTATTAGCCTATAGCAGAGGGCAGTTTGGAGTGACAGTTGGGTGTCAGAGGAGAAAAACTTGGATTCTCTCAGCAGTATGTTGAATAAAGGCCAAACATAATAAAGTACATCTGGCTTGCTTTCTAGAGAGATCTAAAAAATTAATTTTTCTGCAAACAAGACCAAATTAGTATCGAATTCTTCCGTGTAAGCAAGTTAAGATTGACCATAGATAGCTTTTACTCACATGATTTTTATTGGCCTCTTGCTTGTTTAGGGGAAATAGAGAAATAGCACAGCACATCTCTAATAAGAGTTTACTGAATTTGCACACCTTTAAACAAGAGCAAGATCCACCACCAGCACTCCAGTAAATGTGATTTTAGGTCGCAGCCTGGAACATTCACTCATGAACAAAAATAGCCACGCAAGAGCCTAACTATCAAACAGGTATTTGTTGTTCGACCACAAAGAACATCAGCTCAGAATTATAGTAGGACACAGAGAGTGACACACGTTCCACATTTGTTCAACAGGTGGAGAATAATGCAGTGGCTTGCATGTCCTAGATCAGAGATTCTCAAAGTGTAGTCCCTGGACCAGCAGAATAAGAGAATTTCCTAGAAAGGCAAATTCTTAGGTCCCACCCTAAATCTATTGTATCTGGAACTTTTCAGGGGGGGTGGGTGGGGTCGGGGTGGTCCAACAATCTGATGTGTGTATATGTGTATGTGTGTGTTAATATTAAGTCTTACAGGTTGGGTTTTTTTCCAGTTTTAGTGAAAAAAATACTTGACATTAAGTCACTGTATATGTTTAAGTCTGTGTTTTAACAGGCTTTCCTGATGATTCTGATAAATGCTCAAGTTTAAGAACACTACCCTAGATTCAGGTAAACTGAGCTCAGTCCTAGCACGTTCCATGGTAAACTAACGCTTCCTCTCACCTCTTTCGAAAAATATTTCTCCAACTATCCCAGCTTTGAGTGAAATCTAGCAATTCCTTGAACTGGATCCTGGAGTTTCTATATGATTCTCTCCAATGGGCTCCACTTTTCTTTCCCATTCCGTGTTACTATACAGAATTACATGCCTCTGCCACACTGCGCATTCTTACCCGCCCTTCAAATGCCGGCCTGGGTCGGGCTCCCTCTCCTTCAGTAAACTCTACCCGTAGATTCTGTTCTGAAATTAGATACTCCTCTGTGCTTCCACGTGACCTGACTTCCCTCACCAATCTGATTGTGTTTTGTCTCCACGGTAAAAACAGTGAGCTTCAAGAGAACAGTGTCCTTTTTCTCCAGCTTCGAAGTTACCAGAGTGTGTTGCATATAGTAGGCACGCAAATACTTTTTTAGATGAATGAATCCATAGACACATTTAATCTGCACCATGACCCCATGTGATAGAGGTAATATATTAGGACATTTATTCTCATTATAGAACAATACATGCTCACTACAGAAAATATAGAAAATATTAAATACTACGAAGTATAGGATGAAATCGATTTATACTTTTACCATGCAGTTGCAATCCCTCCATATGAGAAGAGTGTAACATGGCAAGAGTTAACGTGTTGGTGCATTTCTTTCTAACCATTCTGTTTGCATTGAAAAGAAGTGCCAAGATTGTAGTTAGATATTATATATTTCCAGGCTTATCTTCTATCACTTTCTCTTATGCAGCGCGGGGTTCAACAGTAACCTTTTGTTTCCATCCTTTTGAAAATGTTTTCCTCTTCATACAAGGCAGTCACCTTTCCTCCTCTTGCAGGATACTCTCCTGTGCTCTCCAGGCAATAATTTAATTTTTGTTCCTTTTGGGTTTCTGTCTCTGAGACCATCAAGTTAACTTATTTATTACTTCTCTGTGCTGGTCCACTACCCAGCACAAGTATCTCCTGTAACCCGTAGACACCTTTAAGTATGTGCTCATTGGATGTTTTACTTGTTCAACACCGAGCATCTCACCTTTGTCTCTTCTCCCGATCTGTTCCTTCTGTATCATTCTTGCACCTCCTATCCTTAGTCTTCACTTGTGATTTGACATATTGGTCCTATACCTGATACAGATGAGCAAAGAGAGGTATGTGTAAGTTAACCTAATTGCCCAAGGACACACTGGTATGCCTCTTTCACTTTTTTAAAGAAAAAAAAAAATCAATAGCCTGCAGTGTCTTTCAAATAAATTAGATACACATGAACCAGTTTTACACCTAGAGTAGGTATTTGCAATATTGATGCTCTAAAATAAAATTGATCATTACCCACCACCAGAATATCTTAACAGCAACGCGTTAATGCTGCCATCATCCATGAGCTGCAGTTGAAAATTCCCTGAAAATTGGTTTTTGTTGTAGGCGCAGCTCTCGCAGGCAAGAACTCACCTCCTATCTACACATGATCTACATAGAGGCCAGAGTAGATTGCATCAGGGCCAGGTGTGTTTTGTTAAGGCCAACAAAGAGGCAAAGGAGAAGAGAGCTCTTGTTGGATAAAACTTTGTTCAAATTGTTCTCCTTACCCTCCTCCCCTTCCTCCCAAGTTCACATTGCTGAACTGTAATTGTACTATCTTCTCCTTGAGGAAGACAGGAAAATAAAAGCATTCACTTGTGTAGATAAAGAGCATGTGCTCCCTGAAGTCATTCCAGCAATGCACAATAGAGCTTGCTACAAACATGAGAGCAATGCGATCTGTCTATAAAGAACATTGTCCAGACGCTGCCTTTTGTGCTTTTGGGCTGTTTTCTTGTTTGTTTATTGGCGGGGGGGGGGGGGGGAGGAACCCACAGTAATAAAGAAAAGCAAGAGGTACATGGTTTTTTTCTCACCTAATAATGATCAATAGATAGTTGTAAATGAATTTTTCTGAAAGCAAGTGGAGAGAAAAGATTATGCAGTTGCATGAGGAAAAAGAAGGTGCCCTATGACAGAGTCCATTATTAGAATCTGAGGGCTGGAGTGCTGCATTTCCTCTTATGACAAGGTGTTATTTTAACCCACTGGCAGAAAATAAACTCCTTGAATGATCTGCATTGTCAGTCCAGTTTGTTAGATCAGTCAGTGATGTTTATCGACTGTGTTGGGTCCTTCTGTGTGCATAGGTGGGAATGTCCAGGAACACTCCATGAACATGGTCACTGTTGTACTTGTCCACAAACATGGGTCAGAGAGAGTTCTCTGAGATGGTGCTTCAAAGAGAACTGAACCAGAACCAGCAACATTCCCCCTCTTACCCCTTATCTACAATATAAAATAAAACAAGTGACAAAAAAGCCAATTCAGGATTTCTGTGGTTAGTTTCTGTAACTAGTACCAAGGACCTGGGAACGATTATTCTAATTATTCTCAAATTTTGAATTGTCAATCCCCAAAGCCTCATATTTCTGAATCCAATACTTTTCCAGTGATGCAGATGCTGCTGATTCAGAATCCCAGTTTGAGAAACACTGCTCTTTTCATTTCCCACAAGACTTTTGTTGTTGTTGGTTTTGTTTGTTTGGTTTTTGTTTTTGTTTTTTGTCGTTGTTGTTGTTTTAGAACATATGAACAGTAACAGCCAATATTAACTTGCTCATAGACTCTTTTCTCTCTCTCTCTCTCTCTTTCTCTCTCTCTCTTTTTGGTCATTAATTGGAATGCCATGAAGGGCAATAAAACTGGAGTATAATATTTTCCTAGTTAGCTCACTCATTTCTCGACATAACTTCACAGTAAAATTACATGGTTTAATCATAGTTAGCAAGGCGGGATGAATGGTAGTATCTTCATTTGCTCACCTGGCCATTTATTTATTTAACATGTAATGTTATAATTGTCATATTTATGGATCCTTGCTAGGGATTGGAGATGAAAAGGTAAGAAAGGCCTGAACAGTTCTTTTAAAGAATCAAAATCTAGTGGGGAAGACAAGGAAATATAAAACTTCCAGATATGATTGTACAGTGATAGCAGAGAGCACAAAGAAGAAAAAAAAAAAACAGTAAGAAAAGCAAGAAGTACATGGTTTTTCTCACCTGATAATGATCAATAGATAGCTGTAAATAAACTTACAACTGCATATAGTTGCATGCATGTAGTTGTATGTATAGTTGAAGTTAAGCTGGTTGGAGTGGAGTGTCAGAAGATGCTTCAAGAGTCGTTGGCGTCTATGCTTTGTTGGAGAGTATGGCAGCCCATGCATCTAATGGAGCCAGTGTGTGGCTCCCAGGATGATGATATGACTAGAAGCCGAGCGGCTTTTTAGCAAGGGCCATGCGATAGTGCAAATGAAGGGATGAGAGGACCCACCTGAGAGATCAGCGCTCTGAGTTTGAATCATGGCCTTGTCATTGATACCTGCATGACCTTAGGCACATCCCTCAACTTCCCTGAGCTACATCTTCTCCTTTGTAATATATGAATAATAATAATGCTTGGATTGCGTTGACGATCCAATTCGAGATAATACATTTAACATCCCTAGTATACTAACTACTCTGTACGTAAGCAGTATGCTCTAAATAGGAGTGACAATAGTAAAGACTATCCAATGAATTAAGTGCAAGGTACAACCCTAGATTGAAGGACTGGAAAGGGAAGATTTGCTCATTAGCAAAAGGGCTATCAAATGAATTCACAGCAGCCTTGCTCATCATACTCTGAGAACGTCTATACACTTTGTTTGTAAACTAGAGATTCTGTGCATCCCTCTGAGTATTTTGTTGAACTTTCTATACGAAAATAGAACACAAGAAAATTTTGCCCAACCCTTAGTAGAAGTAATTCAAGGCCCTGAGAGTATGAATTGCCTGGCTGGCCATTTTCAACAAGCCATATGTTCTTGAAAACCTGAGCCATGTTTAATCACATCTGTAATCCGAGTTCTTAACGCAAGCCTCAAACACAGAAGGTGGTAATACATGAGTATTGAATGAATAAACAAGTTTTTGGTTTGGTTTTTGGCCTTTGAATTTTTATGGGTCATATTTTCAAAATACAAACCAGCCTGAACTCTGTATCTGAGACAAAAATAACACTTTTTTATATGTAAAGAGAACATGTACTAAAATAATTTACTCATTATGTGCATTTTGAATTATTTAATAGAGTTCCAAAAATTCCTATGTAAAAAAGACTTGTGTCTATGATTTTATTGAACTCCCCAGCTTATAGTTAAGTCCCATGACAGGATGAAATATTCCCCATATTTTCTGATTTATTTTTTCAAGAGCATTAAAGAATAGTTTGCTGACTCTTCAGTTAACATTGAATGAATAAATACAGTTGGCTTTGCCTTCTTCAGTATCACCCTTTACCTTGCCATTCCTTACACAGAACCTACAGCATTCATGAGCTCAGTTCTTGGCATTAGGAGTTGGCTCACCATGTGAACGGAGATGCACGCTGATCATGGTCCAAATATAATTACAATCTCAAGCTCTTTCCTAATTGTATACTTTCTCCTTCATGTTCCACTCATACTTTCAGCTGTGAGAACCCTTTCGCATGATCTTTGTCAATAAGAGATGGTCTGTAAACTGGCACTATCCCTAAATTAGACAATAATGGTCTCATTTGAGAAAACTTTATGCATTTTTCTCAACATTTTTTCAGCAATAAGTTGGTACGATTGGGGTCAAAATATTTCTTTGGCTTAGAGAACACATTCTGTTCTACTATGCATGTTACAATACTTTTCATTTTGCAAAGATTTTTTTTGTATGGTTGATAATTTTTATAAGATTTTGACTTGCCTATAATTTAGCTGATATGAAAAGTAAAAGATTTGGACAGGAATGCACCAGATTCAATGCCTTTATTCTCCAAGTGTATAACTTCCCAGTTAGTATATTTTTTGATAAGACAATCTCTTCCACTAACTGAGGTCAGTTCTGATTCAATAATAAGGATGAACATTCCTATATTTCACCTGAAAAAAATGGAACCTTCAGCCCATGTGCCCAATACCAATATTCTCTGGTACTCTGAAAATATTTCACATACTTTGAAACTTATCATTATGTTCTATGTGGTGAATTTTTATTAGTAGGTAGACAGAGTGCAAGGATGAAATAGGTCAAAAAAGGAAAGTTCCATGAGTGACAGTAAAAGGATTTTAAATTAGGATTTGATAATTTTATTAATTTTGTAAATGGGAAAGTAAGTGCTTATGTCTTAATACATTCACTCAAAAGTATCTAATGATATCCCTTATTGGCGCAGTGAGTGATGGAGTCTCCTTTTTGTGGGTAAGCATAAGAGTCATTAATTTTAATGAGAGTAACGTGTGTGTATGTGTGTGTGTGTGTGTGTGTGTGTGTGTGTGTGTGTTTTAATGTGGAGATTATTGGAGTGAGCACCTTAAAAACTTGCACTGGCCTAAGCTGAACAATAAAAACATTATCTTCCAGGTCAACAATGCACACTAATAAGGAGGTCTCTGTTTTCCAGGATGCTATAGACAGTGGTTACCAAGGAGTTATTAAGTCAATATGTAAATCCTTAATTTACAAATGGGTGGTGTTGGCACTAAGCGGCAGGTCAGCTGTCACATCTTCCATATTTCAAAGACGATCATTATTCCCATAAGGAAAGTCATACCTCACTTTATATGGCAGGTGGAAAGGAAAAATCATTTCCTAAGGGTGGAAAACAGCATAAAATCATATTGTCCTCTGATGAGGAGATAGCATACTATATGGCCATTGTCCTTTTGAGCTCCCCCCTACACAGTGGTGCTCAGTCTTTTCCGTCAAGCCTCGAGCTGTTTTGAGTCCAAATATCTGGGCTGAGGCCCAGGAATATGCATTTAAACAAGCACTTCAGAGGGTACGAAACAAGTTTCCAAGGTTCCATACTGTGAACAATACTTACAGCTATGCCAGAATGATTTTTAAGGATTTATTTATTTATTTGAGAGAGAGAGAGAATAAGCAGGAAGGGCAGAGGGAGAGGGAGAGAGTATCCCAAGCAGACCCCATGCTCAGTGTGAAGCTCAACACAGGGCTTGTTCCCAAGACCCTGAGATAACAACCTGAGCTGAAACCAAGAGTCAGATACTCAACTGACTGCACCACCCAGGCACCCCCAGGATTATTTTTCAAGTGCAGTGCTTCAGGATAAAAATTGGCAACAAACCCTTATCTTAGAAGTTATATGTTGGAGGTCTGCAGATCAAGAAATTCTTAGATAGAAATGTGTACATTTCGGTCAATCTTTATAAAAAGGAATTTCATAGTAAACAACCAACTGCAAACTGCTTTTAAAAGATTATTCCAACATGGCTTGTCCACGTTAAGGATAGTTCTCCTCAATGGAACATACAATATCTATTCATTAGCCCCAATCACTTCTGCTCAACGACACTAATCTGTCTCTCTAGCTTTGGCCTGGTGAGAAACTGCAGATATTTAATGTTTTGGGATATTAAAAGTCTTCTCCATGTCCCTTAAAAGACTTTTTTCAGTGCTATCACAGAAATGTGATCTTCAGCCAAAACATGTTTTTTTTCCCCCCTCCCCTCTAAACACATTTTGTTATTGTTGTTTAAATTTTAACTGTGTGCTTTTGTACAGGTTTTGCTTTGAATGACCGATCTCCAAAATTCTGTGTAGGATAAATTTTCTTTGCTTTAAAACTCAGCTCAGAGATGATATAATATAGAATAGTGTGAATTGTTTCTTTTTATTTAACTTATTACCATTGCTTGCCAGTATTTAAGTCCATTTCTTAAAGAAGTATATTGTTTACTTTAAAATATTAAAGTTTGAACTTTACAGAACTGGGGCCTAACTTGATTGTCTGTGTATTACTCAGAAGTAACCTTGTAAAAGAAGTAAGCCAGGCACATGGTAGTTGCATATAAATAGGGATCCACAACTGAGAAGAGTGACCAGCACAAAGTAGGTTCTCAATAAATATTTGTAGAGTAATTGAATGGGTAAGTGCATGAATGAATGAATTTAAAGATGATTGTGATTCCAGATCTCAAGGAACTCACATGCTAATGAGGACACTATCAGGGCCACCAGGGCCAATTGTGCCAATTAGAAAAACGTATACCTTTTGGTTAGATCAGTCATAAAATGCAACCTCTCCAGGCAGATAAATTGTAAAACATACTTCCTCTTATTGAACTAATTAGATGCAGTCCCATGTCAAGGAGCATTGACTAATAACCAGGGCTGCATTTGAGCATCCATTCGCTTGTCATAGGATCCCAAAAAGGGCATAACCTCTACAGCTGTATGTGGCAGCCCTGGATGTTCATGAGAACAACTAATGCTGATAGCCTTTGATGAGCACAGGCAGTAAAGTGTGTCCCAGAGGGAAGGGGGGGTCTCAGATGAAGAGCTCTCCACAGGGGACAAGGAATCAGTAAAGGTGCAGAAGTAGAGCTGAGATCTGAAAGGCGTTGCAGAGGATGGGGAGAGATGAGGCAATCCTAGGTCATAGGAAGGGCGTTTTAGACACAGAGGTTTGGCATGCACTGACACACACGGGCTGTTCAGGGCACTCTTGCAGAATGGGTGAGGACAGACAGGCCCAGTGAATTGTAAATTGATGTTACAGGAAGTGAAAGAAAGCATACAACCAAGAGTTAGGTACAATCCAATAACAGTAGCAGCCTATAATTAACCCCTATTGAGCAGTTATAGATGCCAGAACTATTCTAAGTCCTTTTTATACACCAGCTAATTCACTCCCCTCAATAACCTCATGAGAGGTATGATGGAAAGTACCCAAAATCTAGGCACTTTCTGTGCATCATAATTTTTAGAAGCCTGCAAGTCAAGTTCCATTGTTATCTCTATTTTGCAAAAGGACGAACTTGGCACGTTTTGATTCTATCCATTCTCAATCGGTTGCTCAAAGTGGTTAGTGACTTGACTAATATCCCACCTTAGTAAGTGGGAGAATTTCGATATTTCTGACCAGATCCCTCTTACTAACAAAAAGACTAGGCAACGTACTCGAAAGTTAAAGCATTGAGAGGCCTGCAAGTTGGCTCTGTTGAATGAAGAGCCTTCCTTGGTCGCGCCTATGATAGCGTAGGTGAAGAATCCTCTGGTACAAAAACAGTTGCTGGGGTACAAGGCTTTCTAAGGAACACAAGCACTCGTCATAATCAGCAGAGGAAATATTTTGTACAGATTTCCAGTGGATCTACAATAAGGATGACAAATCTGGGTTTGTTGTTGTTGTTTATTAACTCCACTGATAATTCTGAGAACCAGCTGTATTTGAAAGCCATGATTTTAAAATAATGTAATTCAGTACTACTAAAATGCCCTCTATGTATATTTAAATGAGAAAACCAATTAAATTTACTTCAAGTTGAAGTAACTCTTGGTGCTTTACCAGGAGGCTCATAAGTTTGGTGAAATAAAAACATGTATACAGGGTAAAAATATATATAAAAGTTCAGTAGCTCATGCTTAGGACACCAATACCTGGATAGCAACTGGAATTATTTGGGAACTGTAATATAGATAAATAGAGATATTGGGGGTCTTCCACATAATATTAGCAGAGGTCGTATTTCTTTTGAGTATTTCCAGAGAGCCATAAATATGAATAATAATATATTTTGATCTTTGCAACAAGCCTTTAAGATATAAAAAGAAGGCATTGCTAGTTTCATTTTAGGGATGAGAAAATAAAAGCTCTCAGTTTATATGACAGTCTGTAAGACACAGGAAAAGCTCTCAGGAATTCAAATGTGAAATCCCTACACTCTCCACCCCTTCATCCTAGTACCTTCTTTGCAGAAGAAGGAGAAGGAGAAGTTGAAAGAGAAGCTCAAAAAGGAGAAGAGGAGAGGGAGGAAGAGCAGGAGTAAGAGGGAGAAGGATCCTTTAATCTTTTTTTTTTCTCCCAATATGGAACAAAGCACCATTGTAGAAGAAACACTGGTGAATGTGCCAAAATGCAAAAGATGAGCAAACTCAGGTCCTTAGCACAGCGGAGAGCTGAATGAATAATGTACAACTAAATGTCCAAAATATCTTGTTCAAACTATTGGTTTGCAGGTGACTACATTGATATGCTTATCCTGGACTTAGGGAAGCTTTAAAATAGTTATTCGTTTACTCCACCAATGATATTGTGACAGGTCCTGGTTCTTGATACAATTAATATACTAAAGATGGAGGGACTGTATCCCCTGACTTTGAAAAGCAGAGAAGTCCATTGAAGACACCACACACGCGTGAGTAAATTAGCTACCTCAGCCCAGTGAAAACAGAATTGGTACAGAGACATGTGTGGACATAGTCTTGCTTCATAAGAAAAGGGAGTATCCTGAGCTGAATCTCAAAAATTAGGTCAGGTCAAGTTAACCCAAAAGGAGAAGAGAACTTAACCATGTAACCAAGAAGTAAGCGCAAGTAAGAGAAAGGTGAGTGCATTTGAGCAACCTGAGAACAGGTAACCAACTGTTGCCTTCCTAAGAGTCATATAAAGTTACATAGTTTCTTATACTCATTTAAAGAATATTTGATATTTATCACACCCCAGTAATGTGTACAGCACGCATCTGTGTAGGTCTCAGAAATGCAGGAGGCAAAATTCAAACACACAAGAAATAGCACCTGTGATAAATGAATGGGTAAGCCTTGTTCCCACATATCAGACAAAGGAATTGCAAGGTAGGATCTAAAATCAATGCCGCTCTTGGAGAGGGCACCAAATGCATTAACAGCAGCTTTCATTTCTCAACGGCTAGAGGTATAATGGACTATGTCAGGAAGAAACATCTGTGGATCCTTAGAAAACAAAATGTTGAATCAAGCAGAGTCAGGAGATTTGCAGCAAAGGGAGAAGCCTATGGTATGGAAGGGCTTTCTGGACCAGACTCTACTCCAAATGTTTCTGGCCTGAGGAAGAATCGAGATGTGCCCCTGGGACAAAAGTTTCTTTTATTGTTAATGCACTGCTAGTAGTGGGATAGTCACTGAGGAAAGTACCAGCGCAAGGTGGATGAAATATATGCGTAGGACAAAGAAAGACTTATGCTTTCATTCATTCCAGCATTTCCAGAAACACATGTAAGAGATCATCCCCAAATCTTGAGTTCTGGCTTTATGGTCCAAGGGATCAGAGGATTTCACTCAGGAGCTCAGGGCATGTCTAATGACCCGAGGGAGGTTGTATGGTTTCATTAAGAGACAGATGGACAAACCCGGGTTTGATTCCTGGGCATGTCCACTACTGTGCTTCAGTTTTCTTCTTTATAAGATGAGAATGAGGGGCTACTGGGTAGCACAGTTAGTTAAGTGTCCGACTTTTGGTTTTGGCTCAGGTCATGACCTCAGTCATAAGATTAGGCCCATACTGGGCTCCATGCTCAGTGTGGAATCTGCTTGAGATTCTCTCTCCTTCTCCCTCTACCCCCACCCACCCCGGGCTTGTACTCTCTTTCTCTCTCTTTATTTATTTTTTTTATTTTTTATATTTTTATTTATTTATGACAGTCACGCACAGAGAGAGAGAGAGAGAGGCAGAGACACAGGAAGAGGGAGAAGCAGGCTCCATGCACCGGGAGCCAGATGTGGGATTCATCCCGGGTCTCCAGGATCGCGCCCCAGGCCAAAGGCAGGCGCCAAACCGCTGCGCCACCCAGGGATCCCTCTTTCTCTCTCTTTAAAATAAATCTTTGAAAAAGGATAAGTATGATAACTGTGCCTCTCACATACTGCTAATGTGACGATAAAATGACAGATGCTGATGAAGTTCATGGTTTTGTGCCTGGTACATAATAAGTGTTTCATGAATATTAAATCTTCCCCTGTTACTGTTCTGGATTTTTCTTTCCCACTTTCTTTTCCTCCTCTTCTTCTTTTCCTCCACCTCCATCTCCAGAACTCATTGGAAATAATTCATCATGAAAGCTGCTATTATGGAAAAGGAGAAAGGAATAATGCACACAGAGTTCAGGAAGAGTCTGAATATTAGGGTTCCAAGATAGGGAGAAGAAAAAGAGAGGAGGGAAGAGAGAATGCCCTAAGTCTTGTTCTCTATGACTGTTCCATATAGCAAAACTCACTCTTTCTTCATTCCACAAATACTTATTGAGACACTTCTATGTTCAGAATCTGTGATAAAGCCTTAATTTATGATGATGACTTTGTCACAGTTTGTTCTTGTGGAGTAATTGGGAAGACAGCTAAGGAAATAGGCTGTTTGGTACATTAGGAAGAATGTATGAGTTACAACGTGATACGTATGATGAAGTTACAGTGTGATATGTATGATGCAGGTAGGCACTTGCACAACTTCTGGGGTTTCCAGGAAAAGGGTGGCAATCCTTATGGCATCAGAGAACTGCTGGCTTTAGACCAAATAAGTGAGTAGGTGGCAAAGGAATGGATTGGATTTTGGGTGATTGATGTTGCAGATTCAACAGTCCAGAGAACATGAGTTGCTTTCACAGAAGGAAGAAGTTTATTATAACTCAAAAGTCAAGTGGAACGTGAGTTGTAAGAGATTGGAAAATAAGGCGGTGGACATCATAGGAGGGGCTTCTAAAACAGCTTGGTAAGTTTGGGGTTTACACTGACAGCTATAGGATGGACAGAGAAGGTCCTAATCAGAGAAATGACAGGATCACATCACTTCGTACATTGGATAGATCTTTGGTACTCAACTATGCAGGAAATGTTTTGGAGATTATTATTATTACTCAGTTACTTAGGGTGGCCCACACCTAGAAGGAGGGTAGTTGAGATTAAGAGAAATGTGTAGGTTCAAGAGAAATTCAGTGGACAAAGTCACTAGTATTCACAATGTGTTGGATATAGAAGTTGAAAGGAAAAGCCGCAGATGACACAAAATGGATGCAGGTGTTTCTAAGACAAATTTAGGGAGGAAAGAATCAAGGGATCACCTTTCCCTGGGGGGCTATGAATAAGAACAACTGTTAAAATTAGAGTATTGACAGAGTAGATCCATTTTCAGCATATGTGGTCTAATGATGAAAGAGACCTTTATAAAAGAATAATAATTGTCCCAGAATATCTAGACTGTCATGAATAGAAATTTTGAGACTCAGACATAGAGCTTGGGATTCTTTCTAATTTCTTATCCTGTGTTTCTGCCAGAAGTCTGGTGTATATCAAACTTTTTTTTTTTCTGGACTATACGAAACTTATATAAAAGTTTGAACCAAACTTGTGACTTTTTTTAGCCAAATTGGCAATGATCTCAATGTTTCCAATAGTCCTTGAAAATATCTAGAAATTTCCCCAAATTAGAACCCTGGATAATCAGTCTTCCATACTCTGATTTTAATTCAATGGAGCTTTGAATGAATACCAATTCCTAAAATAATTTGCAATGCTAGGAGCTTTGACCTTACTTTGAAGCTACAAACATAATTTCTCTCTGATTTATTTGCAAACACTATCAAAATTTCTCTGAAAAGTAGAATTTTTGGTATTTGGAAATGCTTCGTTCAGGTCTTTTGCTACATTTATTTAAGTGTGGCTGGATAATACTTCTTTTGATTTCAGGCACAAATAACTCTGATCTTGCACTCTCCATGGCCCATAAAACTTCTGAACACAGGAGAAAGGAAACGGTCATTCATCAAGCTACCTAGGGAAAGGGGGAGCAATTGCCAAATTACTTCTCCAGTCTACGTTAACGCTGACTGTCCAAACTATGAACTTTTAACTATGTTGCTATTCTTGCATTAAGAGGTCATTTTTATATAATGACCTCTAACTATTTGAAGAATAAATCTTAACTCATGGACTTTGTAGAGGATAGAGGCAAGAAAAATTAATGCCGATAGCATTTGCTAAAATAAGTACATGCTTTTCTCTAACAGATGTGCTACTCTGCTTCTTTGAATAAGGACCTTGAGCTCTGCCCTAGATTTTCCCCAAGTATGTTTAACAAAGAATTTCTTATGGCCCTACTATGTGCAACCTAGCAGAGGAATACAAGGTTAAATGATAGAGTGTTTCTAGGTTTTGTTTTGTTCAAATTAATGCCAATCACAACGTGATGACATGCTATGGCAGTGCTTTCTGAGTAATTGAAATACTATATGTGAAGAACTAATGTCAGCAAAAGATACTATGTGCAAAAATGCCTAGAAAATGCGTGTAATCGAATATTTTTAAGGTAATATTAATAGGTAATATTGATGATAATTATTATAAATAGCAACTTATATTGGGGGCTTAGTTGTGATAATTTATGTGTCAAGTTGACTGGGCCCCTGGGTGCTCAGATATTTGGTTAAACATTTCTCTGGGAAATGTTTTTGTATGAAATTAGCCTTTGAATCAATAGAGTGAGTAAAGCAGATTGCCAACCTGAATATGGGTGAGCCTCATCAAATCAATTGAAGGCCTAAATACGAACCAAAGGGTTGACTCTACCAAATCAGTAGAAGGGAAATCATCTTGCCTTGGAGATGGGACAATGTTTCTTTTCTCTTCTTTTGGAATCAACCAAGACATTGGCTCTTCCTGGGCCTGGAGGCTGCTGGCTTTCAGACCGAAATATACACCATTGGTTCTCCTGCTTCTTAGCTCTTTATACACTATCAGCTCTCTTGAGTCTCCAGCTTGTCAACTGTAGCTCTTGGGATATCTTCAATACCTCCTTAAATATCTTTATATATTGTAAAATCTTCATATATAAATATCTGTATATACATATATACCTGTGGATTCTGTTTATCTGGATAAACCTAACTAATGCATTATTATTTTACAAGTAGTTGTCTAAACATTCCATTCTTAATTCTTAAAACTAGCAGTAAGGTATGTATTATTTAAGTTATGTACCTTGAGGCCCATCTGAATATCAATTGATTATATACCGTTTATAGACAATAAGTAGATTAAATACACACACACACACACACACACTCCAAGTCACTAGAGCTAGTGAATATCCAAATTGGTTGCTAGCAGGCAGGTGTATTTTACAGACCTTCAGTAATTACTAGCCAGTATGATAAACAATAACTATGGAATGTTGGTTGCAATATTTCCCAATGATATTATCCATTCAAGCCATTAAAAAAAATTGGTTGAAATTGGTTAATACTCCTTCACTAAAATACATAGAAAGATGGATAGATAGATGGTATAGGTTATATAGATATAGATTAATATTTGATTCTTTTTTTTTTTTTATGATAGTCACAGAGAGAGAGAGAGGCAGAGACATAGGCAGAGGGAGAAGCAGGCTCCATGCACCGGGAGCCTGACGTGGGATTCGATCCCGGGTCTCCAGGATCGCGCCCTGGGCCAAAGGCAGGTGCTAAACCACTGCGCCACCCAGGGATCCCTAGATATAGATTAATCAAGCTGTTTCCCTCTCATAAAAAAAAAAAAGACTATATAAGCTTTGTGAGTATAGTCACCTCATTACAGCTCTAGAAGAAACTATTCATGTACACATTCATTTTATTCAATCAACAAATAGCAGTTAGGCCTATTTCCATGTTGTAAATATGTTACTAGGTACTGGGACACAGCAAGTGGTATGTAGATAAATGTTTAACAATCAACTTTCCTGGGAAAAAAAGTGTCTGTGTGTGTGTGTGTGTGTCATATATATACAGCTTTCTCACATCTCTGGAAGCTGGGAATCCAGGGTCAATGTGCTGACAGATTTGGTGTCCAGTGAGGACACTCTTCCTGGTTGGCAGAAGGCTGTCTTCTTCTTGCATTC
This sequence comes from Canis aureus, assembly GCF_053574225.1. Taxonomy (NCBI): domain Eukaryota; kingdom Metazoa; phylum Chordata; class Mammalia; order Carnivora; family Canidae; genus Canis; species Canis aureus. The sequence continues at coordinate 4,553,417 of NC_135613.1, forward strand.
TCACATGGTGAAGAGAAGGCAGTGAGAATGAGCTCTCAGTCTCTTATACGGGCACTCATCCCATTGATGAGCGCTCTACCCTCTTTTTTTTCGGCCAAACCTCCTTGATACCATCATATTTCAACATACAAATTTTGAGAGGACATAAACTTTCAGCCCATTACGCCAAAATGACGTAAGGGATTGAGCTCTAGTGCCAGAATTCAAAATAGAAACTCCTGTTTCCAGATCCAGTGTTTTTTTTTAAGATATTAAGTTTACCTTATGAAAATGTCTTCACTTTTCCCTTTACTCCCCTCTTTCTTAAAATTAGACTCTTACATCCATAGTAAAATTAAGATAGTTTGTATCCACAAAAACTCTTAAACTGAACTGGAGTAAGGTGGTTTGGTAAAATACCCACAGCTAATTTATTTTCCCACCTTTGATTGGGAGAATCTTTGGCCATCTCTGAAAATTCATTTCCTCCTGCCATTCATGCTGGAACTCATTATCCAGAGTTGCTTATGTGAGAATCAGCTAAATGGCAAGTCAGTACATGCCTTTTGAAGAATCTGGTATCATAGCTCAAACTGGATTATATATTTTTAACCACTTTGCATTTTCATTGATGCCATTGTCAGGTCTTGCAGATTCCCCTTGTTCTGAGCTTCAGCTGTTCTGGTGGATGACAATTTAACGCTGAGGGGGCACACCGGACCCTCAAAGTGACATGTTTACTCTGTAGAGCCTATATTTTATGCTATCCCATCCCAAATAGGTTTTCCAAGTGGGGTAAGTCCTACTCATGTGATTTGGAAACAAAAAACAGACAAGTGATATCAGATTAGAGTTCTAACTCCAATCCTACCATTACCCAAATTTGAGATCCTGTCTATTTCCTTTCTTGGATTTATGCTTCAATTTTTTTTTGTATCATCTGCAATAGCTAAATACTTACATTACTAATATGTTGGTGATTTTGAACACTGCAAAGTAGACAAGAAATGTAAAAATAATGTAAAATTGTAAGCAGTATCTTCAGTGACATATCCCCATAAGGAACTAAAGTTTCAACCAGAAGTGGACATGGTAAAATGATCCCATAGCCAGGCTGCCCTCTCTCTTGGTCCCCTAGCACTGTGTGGAGCTAGTAATAGCAGAGGCAAAAGTCATGTTAGTGCCACAGAACTAGTGACCATAGCGCCTAACATTTATTGTTTGTCATTACCACCATTTATTACTAAGTATCACTATTTGATAATCCAGTCTCTCTCTTACTTACAGGCAGAGTCATCCTGAGCAATTTATATAATCTCTCAAAGCCTTAGTTCTTTCTCTATAAAATGAGGATAATAAGACTTACTGTGGGTGTCTTGGTGGCTTAGTCAGATAAGCATCTGACTTCAGCTCAGATCGTGATCTCAGGGTCCTGGGTTCAAGCCCCACATTGGGCTCCCTGCTCAGCAGAGTATCTGCTTCTCCCTGTACCCCTTCCCCTTCCCCTGCTCAAGCTTTCTCTCTCTCTCTCTCAATAAGTAAATAAATAAATAAAATCTTTTAAAAAAGTACCCACTGCATGAAGCTGACTTGATAGTTTAATTAGTTAATACATACAGTTAAAACTCAGCACGAGATGTTCAATAAATGGTAAGTAAGAGAATGAAACAGGATTATCTGCTAAGAAGTTTGCCCAAACTATGTTATCACAGTGACTTTCTTTGATGTGCATATTCTGTTTGTTGTTTCTTAAATGAATTTTTAAAAATCAGAGTGACTAAGTGGAGGAACTGGGATTCAAACCCAAATCTATCTGAGCACAGAGCTGGAGGGCTAAGCCCTTGGATGCTTCTGGCTGTATGGGCCACAAAAGACTGACTCTCCTTGGCTTTTAAGTCCCACAAGTTGCGGGAAGAATTATTGGAAGCAAGGATGATGGATCCCTGTTGATTTCTTTATGCAACATCATTAGTGATTTGTGGCCACCTGACTTGAAAGCTGCGGGCCAATAAAATGAAGAAACACGTTTTTAGGTTCACTCTCCTCTAAATGAATGCCTCTGAAGCTGACCAGTTGTTAATTTAAAGATCTGCTTGGCAAAAGGAGCTCTGAGACAAGTCATATCATTTAGAATAAGCATCATGCCAGAGGGCATATTTCTGCATGAATTCCCTCAATGGCTGGAGTCTGTAGGCCTCATTCAGCTTTTCATGCTCGTGCAGAGTGAGAGCTTATTTTTATAGTTATACAGTATGCTGCTTTCTCCCATGGATGGTAAAAAACATGATTTCAATTGTTGGCTTTGTAAGCTATAATCATGTAATTGGAAACAGCTGTGCACACAAGAAATATAATTCAAAGCAGTTTAATTAATACATCTTCATTGACAAATTCCACTCATAATACTGATATTATTGTGTGATTCTGTAATCAAAAAGGGAATTTCTGAACCCCTGGCTATTTCCAGATTATCTGCTCAACTTTTACTTAAAAAAAAAATAAACCTGAAAAAAGACATTTTGAGGATGACTTCGTCTGAGCTCTAGCTATCTTCCTAATGTTTACTTCAGTCTCCTCTCATCAGAGCTACGAGGCAATACAATCAAGTTTGGTTTAATTGTGTTGTGGATGCTGTTGTAGGCACCAGATTTCCCCCCCTCAAGTCGGAGGCTTTCATTATTGTTGTGTTGGTGCCTCCCTTAAAATTGCCCTCAGATGAAGAGAATTGCCTTCCAATGGGTGGTTTGTATCCAAAGACTAGTCAGTGGGAGGGGGTATAAAGGCCCTTCCTGCTTGCCCGGAGCTGGGCCAGTTGGAAGAACCACATCAACTACGGGTAGTGGAGACCTGTGTTGCAGCTGTAGTACAGCTCAGATGCAGCCTCTTTCCAAACTCATCCCCGTCACTGCCCCAGAGATGTATATCCACATGTACCCACACTTCTTAATAAACGTCCTGTTAGAAAACTCCATCTCGGCACTTGTTTCTCGGGGAACCCAACCTAACGTAGGTTTTGTACTTATTTTTACTTTATGTTATCCCTCTTGCTCTAAAATTTCTATTACATTTCCATTCCTATGAATCCCGAATGCTGGTCCATCGTTCATTTATTGTTTCTTGACTCTACTTTAAAACCTGCCTTTAATTCTCTCAAATTCTTATTAACCCAACCTAGTAAATGTTCTTTGAGTTAGAAGGTCCCTGTTCTGCCTCCAACCTATTAGTTTGTGGATGTCCCTTTAATTTAATGAAGAAGACATCTCCCATCTGCATTTCAATACATACATACGCACACAAACACACACACACTATTCCACGACTTAAGGGTTCAAAAACGGATTCATTAAATAAATCTTAATGTCCAAAAGTTCGAATAAAATTAATTTTGGAAGGTAAAAATTTAGTTATTGGAAAATAAAACAGTGATGAAACAAGGAGGTATCTTTCACTAAGCACTCACTGCATCCTTTGTGTTGTAGTAACTGATTCACACGTATTAATTAAGGTAAAAATTTAGTTATTGGAAAATAAAACAGTGACGAAACAAGGAGGTATCTTTCACTAAGCACTCACTGCATCCTTTGTGTTGTAGTAACTGATTCACACGTATTAATTAATTTTAAAATCATACCTCCCCCAAGAGGTATGCACCATTACTTTATCCATTTTACACACAAACGGTATTTAGAGAGTTGTCCTTAATTGCCATAGTTCACCAGACAAAAAAGACTATTCAGGATATTTTAACTTTCTTAAAAATAGAGATAACTCAGACATGGTAGCAACAGATTTCTTTTGTAAGACATTTGTTTCAAAATGCTGTTGAACTATTTTAAATTCTATAAAGCAACATGATTAGCATATACTTCTCTGCAGAAAGTTCACAATATTGAAAACATATGCTTCTGAACGAACATTTGTCAAGTAAGCCTTTATGTTTTTGATCTTTTACAATGCAAATATTTTTAATGGATGACAATATATCTGCATCATAAACTTTGTCATTAGCTAATACTATAGTTCAAATTCAATTATGATTTCCAATCAACTATCCAAAGTTTGAATGTTTATTTGAATACTTGGGAGATTACTATCCTGAAACCTTTGACAACCCCAGTTCTCAATTATAATAGTCTCACATAAAGGAAACTTTATTTTATAAAAAAAAAAAAAAAATGACCTAGAATTTTTGTATATCATTCTTTCCGGTATTAGTGCGACGACTTATATTAATCTTCATATTCCGAGCCCTAGTAGGATACTGTGAACATAGTGGCTTTAGGCTGGATTTATAAAAATGTTGAGAAAATTTAACAAAAACACATTTATTATCAATACTTAAGGGTCAGGGAAAAAGAGGCATCAAATTGAATGCAAATCAAAATTCTTCATGCTAATATTTTAACCGTGGCAGCTTTTCAGTTTGAGAAAATTTTATTCACCTCCAGAGATAACATTTTATTCAGTATTGCCTTGAGTGGTCTGATTTAGATATTATGATAGACATCTCCTCTAGTCACTGACAAGAGTGGCAGAAAGTCACATCTCAAGTGCCTTCCGATGATGACAAAATTAGCTAATATCATTGCATTCTGTATTATTTCAATGCTTTTAAAGATGTTTCCAATCTACGCTTTGATGGTGCAAAGCCAGGGCAATCAAATATTGAGAATTTCTTGGTATAGTTCTGATTTCAAATATTCTTCCCCTTTGTTCTTGTATTAGTGAGACCATGTGTTTCAGTTTTTGATTGTGCAAACTCCAGCAGTTATGCACAGTCCATACCTAACCCAAATCCTAAAGCAGAATTAAAAAGGAAATCAAGAAAAGGGAAAAGGCTTCTCATAAAAATAAGTATGGAGAAATCGCCTAAGAACCAAGTCTATTGGTGTGCTCCTGTTGCAATCCATCTGATACAAATTGTGGCCATAGGTTTGCACACGAAATAACATTCATCATTGGCAGAGGTGGGGAATAATTTACAAGGCTAACTCCCTATTCCATATTTCCAAAGATGTGTGCACTAAAGAACATATGGCAAAGGTGGATTTCCACAGGCTGAAGTGTGTATATATTCACCCGAAAGCATTAAGAATGCAATGAAGAGGGGTGCCTGGGCTGCTGAGTCACATAAGCAGCTGCCTTCTGCTCCAGTCATGATCTCAGGGTCCTGGGACTGAACCCTGAGCCAGCATTGCACTGGGATCCCCACTCTGTGGGGAGTCCGCTCCTCATTCTCCCTCTGCCCCTCCTTCTGCTCATGTGTGCATGCTCTCTTTCAAATAAAATTAAAAAAAAAAAGAATGCAAAAAAGAACTGTAAGATGAATTTTAATGGTTTTGCTCAACCACAGGCATGTGTGTATAGGCTAACAGGAATGGTGAACACAAGCAATACTTCTAACTGAAAAAATTATAAGATTATCTTATTAAACATACTGTCTTAAATGAGTGTGTGTCCACAATTTGAGGTAAGTATGAATTAAGTTATTATTTATCTCCAGATTGTATTTCTATCTTTATAATATTTATTAGATTTCAGAGCATCAAACCCAACCACTGAGACCAGATGGGTCAAAGTTTTGGTGCTCAATAGACATGCACAGTTTTTCTATCCTACATATTGTGGGGTGTTATGATTGGACTGTGCTCCCCCCAAAATTAGTATGTTAACCTCCAGTATCAAGAATGCAATTTTATTTGAAGGTGGAGTCGTTATAGATATAATCAAGTTTATTTTTTTTTTAATTTTTTTTTTATTTATTTATGATAGTCACAGAGAGAGAGAGAGAGAGAGAGAGAGAGAGAGAGGCAGAGGGAGAAGCAGGCTCCATGCACCGGGAGCCTGACGTGGGATTCGATCCCGGGTCTCCAGGATCGCGCCCTGGGCCAAAGGCAGGCGCCAAACTGCTGCGCCACCCAGGGATCCCTATAATCAAGTTTAAAAGAAGTTTTTGGGGTAGGCCCTACTCCAATATGACTAGTGTCCTTAAAAAAGGGGAAGTTGGGCACAGAAACACATATAAAGGGAGAATGCCCATGAAAATAGCCATCTACAAGCCAAGTAGAGACGCTTGGAGTAGATTCTTACCTCCCAGCCCTCCAAAGAAACCAACACTGCCAACACCTTGATCTCAGACTTCTAGCCTCCAGAATATGAGTCAATACATTTCTGTTGTTGAAGCCCTCCAATTAGTGATACTTGGTTATGGCCTTCCTAAAGAATTAATAGAAGAAGGACAACTTCATGTATATGTTCTTGGTACTAGGAGGTAGGGGGCCTCTTTAAGAAATGACTAAAAATATGAGATGGCACTGGGATTGAGTAATTGGTAGAAGATAATTTGAGGTGCTTGATAGTAAAGGCCTAGATTGATTTGTAGAGATGAATGTTGAAAGTATGCACAGTAGAGGCAATCCCGGTGAGAGCTCAGAAAGAGGAGGGCTCTAGAGAATGTTTCTGTTGTCTTAGAGAATACATATATTGTCCTGAACTGAATGTTACAGCACTTCAGGTAAAATACCATATGGAAATGAATATTTTATTGGAAACTACAGGAAAGGCAGTCCTTGTTATGATGTGGTAGGGAACTTGGCCCAATTGTGTTCTAGTGTTTTGCAGAACGTAAAACTTGCAAGCAACGATCTTGGATATTTACCTGAGGATATTTTTAAACAAAATGTTGAAAGTGTGTCCTAGTTTATCCGTGCTGCCTATAGTAAAATGTGAGGAGAGATGAATGGAAATTTGTAAGCAAAAGGGAAGCAAAACTTGAAGGTTTGGAAAATTCTCAGCCTCTCTCGGTAGTGTACTCTAGAAACAGGGCCAAGAATGGGACGGGACAAGAGTTTTCTAAAGAGATGAGGCGAGTGACTCATTGATCCAATCGAGCATCTCAGGCAGAAGCCAGGAATGGAGATGAAGTCATCAAGGAAAGACCGGTGGAAGATCTTCTTGTTTAATAGTTGAACCTCTATCAATCACAAGGTTTTTGAGAATTTAAATCAGCAGAAACCCAGCCATCTTGGATGGAAGAGAACAGAGATGAGTTATCCTGAAAGAAGGCTGTCAGACTTCTTGTAGTCTCTAGGCAGGAAATGGGCTAATAGAGGTATCCAACTGCAAATGTGCATTCTCTTTCAAGGAAAAGGAAGACTAATCTAGAAGCAGTTCAAAAGCCAGGAAGACTGCTACTGCCACCATGGGCCCAGAGGGCACAGGCCAAGGGAGCAGGGCCACCATCCTGGAGGACAGACCACAGAGCCAAAGAGGATTCTTATCAAGCCTTGAAATCAAACAGACTTTGCTACGCCAGGTTGATTTATTTGGGATCCATCACCTCTTTCTTCTTTCTGATTTCTCCCTTTTGAAGTAGGAATGTCTAACCTATGCCTGTCCCACCGTTATATTTTGGAAGCAGATAACTTGTCTAATTTCATGGGTTCACAGAAGGAAAGCAATTTTGATCCAGGGAGAATGAGGGTGAATTATTCTGAGTCACCTATGCATTTTTTTTAAGTAGGTTCCACACCCAGTGTGGAGCCCAATGTGGGGCCTGACCTCATGACCCGGAGATCATGACCTGAGTGGAAATCAAGAGTCAGACACTCAAGCAAGAGCCACCCAGGCACCCCACCCGTGCATGATTTAAGTGCTATTGAGCTGAGGTTTTAGACAGAGTTGATGCTGATGGATTATGGCTTTTGGGGGTGTTAGGATTATACTTTTGGGGTATATGCACTTAACATGGGGATAGAAATGCCTCTGTTGTTCCAGCTCTCAGGTGCCGAGTCTTCTTAGCTCAAACGCCAGCAACACGAATGAGGGAGCCTGTATCAGATTCCAGGCCAGTCCATGAAGTGCTGATAGCACTGTGGTTATTTTCTCATTTCCATCAAATGATCCTCTTCAAGATTGAATCTTCATCCAACTTTAACTTTCTGCCTTGGAGCATGATGATCAGAAAAGCCCAGATTTGTTCTCAATTTAATTTACAACTTTGTTATACATAACATAGTTCTAAATGGGATAATTTGTTCTCTCAATTAGCTGTGTCTAAATATTCTTCTGTCACCAAAATAATTTTTAGAATATTTTATTTTAGTGTAATATAGTTTTTAATAGGATCCAAATCACAGAATGTTTAATGCTTTAACTTCATAGAAAGTGAATTAACATCATTAAAATAAAATATGTATACACTTTAATTGCATTTTCTAATTTCTTTTAAATGTGTTTTTGGAGAGAATTATGTTCATATTTTACTATGACCCCTGACTTCTCCCCACCTTTGCACTAGGCTTTCTCATATGTAACAAGATCTGTCCCAAAATTATCTTAAGACTTTGACAAAGCAATTTTTTTTCTATGAGTATTCTTTACATTACTCACCAACCCTGATGCAGGTTTTTATATGTTTTTTATATCCTTCCTGTGGTGGTTTCTATAAAGTATCATAGTTCCATGTCCTTGGATAAGTCTCTTATTTCTCAGAACATAGATTCCATATACATACATTTGAAAATGACATTGCCTGCCTTTTCGGTTCTGTCTTTGTTGCACAGGAGGGCTTTAGGATGGTGAGAAGAGACCCTCCGTGCTACACATGTGCATGCATATTCACACACACATACAATAAAACCAGATTGTTATGGAATTTCTTTTTTTAAAAAAGACTTTATTGGAGAGAAAGAGAGAGAGGGAGAGAGAGAGAGAGAGAGCACAAGCAAGGGGAGGGGCAGAAGGAGAGGCAGAGGGAGAAGCAGACTCCCCGCTGAACATGGAGCTCAATGTGGGGCTCAGTCCCAGGACCCCAAGATCAAGACCTGAGCCAAAGTCAGATGCTTAACCAACTAAGCCACTAACAAACGTGCCCTTATGGAATATCTTAATAAATAATTCAGAAATTTAGGATAATTCTTAAATAATTAAAACATTTGGGATCTCCTAGACTAGGACCACAGCCAACATACTTAATATTGGTACAAGGATGATTCTGACTCTCTCAACAAGAGAGTTCCCAATAACCCTGCGACAGGATACTGTTGTAACTGATGTTCAATATGTTGTTATGACATAATTCTTTTACACTTGAATTTTTGTCCTCAACCAAGAAGCAGTTATGTAAAAGTCTATTCCAATTATAGTTTAAGTTCCTATTAGTTATCAAACCACATTCAGCATCAGGTAAGATGTGTCTTGTGGGAGGAAAAGCAAGCCAGTATCCTGATGTACCTCAGATGTAGCTCTATTTTCACATTAATGGTGAACCAGAAATCCCATTTCCCGGAAGAAAAGTTTACATCATAAAGTATATGTTTGGGGGGGGAGTATATGTTTGATGCTCATTTAGTCCTTAAAAAAATAAAAGTTTTGCTGTTCGGAGGTTGATTCAATGTATTGGGTAAATGAATGCTGTGAATAATGAAGAGTCTAAGGGAGTTCACAAAGATTAATATGAAGTGATATGAAGTGATGTTATTGAGACAGTTTCTTGATAATTATGATTATCGTGGGAACATATTATTGGATTCTGTAATAATTTTCAACTTAGCTTAGATATGGACATTTTTACCATCTTCAACGTAAAGCCTCCAATTCTTTTGAAGCAGTTGAGTCTTGAGATTTGCTCTTCATGACACAGTCTCTATGCTTAGTGAAAAACAGCAAAGGGTACATGGTTATGTTTGTAGCATTAAGCAAGTACCATCCTCAGTTTCATGTTTGTGAATAGGTAAATGACTAAATAAATAAGTGACTGATTTTAACACAAACATAAATTAGTTTATATACATATCTAATTAGTATGGCTAATTAGACTAGAGATTTTCAACAGTTTGTCACTGTCATAGCTCCAAAAAATGAAATAATTTAATTGGTGAATGTTCTTTATTTTTCTTTTAAAACAAAGCTTATGAAAGCTTTAAAAAGAAAAAAAAAAAAAAAAACAAGTGAAAAGAGATAATCGTTTTACTTATCCAGGGGTGTGAAGTGTTCAAGAACTTTGTGATAGATTTTAAAAAGAGACCGGTGTGATAAGTCCATTAGATTTATGTATTTATTATGTTTTTAATAAAGCTCAATAGTGCTCTAAAATTACTATTTTCTTGATAGTGGGTAGGAAATGTTCAGGATTTTGGGATATATCCTGAGGAGTGACATTGGCATGAATAGAACCAGTATCTGCATTTCTTTTCTTCTTCTTTTTTTTTTAATAAAACTTTAATGCTTTTCTAAAACAAGGTATATTTAGTATAAAGTTCTTCAACTAGAAAAAAAAAAAAAGAAAGAAAGAAATGAGAGTAGTAAAGCTGAATCCCCAGGAAAAACTGCATGTCCATTAGTACCTTTACCAAAAATCTTCCTTTATCTCTCTGCATCGATACGTCTCTTCCTGTCACTCTCTTGAAAACTCTGTTGCATTTCCCTCTGCCAGTGGGTCGGTCGGTCGGTCATCAGCCTGTCTGTCTGTCCTCTCCCTAACTACCTCGCTCCTTCCCTGGGCCCTCCCTCTTCTTTAAGTGTCTGCATGTATGTCTGTGCATGTGTAATACAATTATGGCCTATATATTTTAGCAACTTTCATTTTCCACTTGACAGTATTTCGTGGACATATTTAAAATCTTATTTATATATACATCATTCTTAGAAATTAAATACAAACTACTTTAGAAGAAAATGTACTCACTGCAACATATTATACACATACAGAAAATTCTAGAGACTATATGATCACCTGCTCACCGCAGAGCCCTATCAAATACATTTTCTGTAATTCTTTCATACATTGCAAGTAATTAAAAAATATGTGCTTGATCGTTTCTGAATAGCTCAACCTGATATGCATAGCATTGCCTCTCATTGTAGTTTTAATAAGCATTTTCCTGATCATTAGTGAAATCAAGCATCCTCTAACATATGCTATTATTCAGTTTTCATCTGCTATGTATTGGCTGTTTATGTGGTGGAAGTTAACTAATTATCAATCCCAAATAAATTAAATTCATCGTTAATTAAAATTAATTTATGATCTTAGGCCAAAGACTTCAAAAGCTTCGAGAGAAAGAATTGTTGGGTTGCAACCTGAACTGCTTGAGAATTCAAAATACAGAACCAGCCTTTAACCATGTGTTATAAAGAGGGAAAGAGGACGGAAGACACCAGTTAGGGGGACGTACAGCCATCGTAAAGAATGTAATCATTAGGCATTTGTGTTAGAAGGGCTTTCCTGTTCAGATCTACACACATTCTGGTCCTTATAAAGCACTGTCTTGGCTGTTTCCTCTTTTTCTTTTTTTTCTCTGTTATTGTTTTGTGGGTTTTTTTGTGTTTTGTTTTGTTTTGTTTTGTTTTGTTTTTAGCAAGGGATTTTGCTGTGACCTGCTGACCAAAAACAAAACAAACAAAGGGGAAAAAAAGGCAATGATTTATTGTTTCATACGTCCTAAACTCAAGACTGTTGTGGATAATTGTATTTACCCATTCATGTTTATTGCAGGTAGTTCAATTTATTCACTAAACAGTATTTACCCATATTAGACTTAATGATTAAATCCCATCGGTCTGTTATAATTAACTGACTGATAGTAAGAGACAGTTCATATTACTTTGGCATTAAAACACTAATCCTTTTTAGTTCCATTCATTGTAAATAAATATATATATGTATATTTTTTTTTCCTCTGTGTGTGCTTGTCTTTTCATTTTGATCATAGGATCTTTCCTTGAATGGAAGTTTTTATTTTAATGAAGTTTAATTTATCATATCTATTTATATTTTCTGTGAGTCTGTCTGTGTGTGTGTGTGTGTGTGTGTAAGTTAAAATGTTTCTTCTTGGGGATCCCTGGGTGGCTCAGTGGTTGAGTGTCTGCCTTCGGCCCAGGGCGTGACCCTGGGGTCCCAGGATCGAGTCCCGCATTGGGCTCCCTGCATGGAGCCTGCTTCTCTCTCTGCCTGTGTCTCTGCCTTTCTCTCTCTCTCTCTCTCTGTGTCTCTCATGAATAAATAAATAAAATCTTTTTTAAAAAGTTTCTTCTTACCATTCAGTCATACAAATATTCTCTTATATTATGTCTGATGATTTTTTAAGAATTTGATTTTCAAAAGTTGGTTGAACTCACTCTGAAGTGGTTTTGAGTGATGGATGGGGTGAGAATCTAATTTTATTTTTTATTCCATATGGATAGCTACTTTATCCCTGCGCCATTTATTAAATAATCCATCTTTCTTTACAGACTTGTAATACCAACTTGTTAGAAATTGATTTTCCATACATCCATGGTCCTTCTCTAGACTCCACTACTGTAGACTTCTGGGTACTACTTTTGTGCCTTTTTTTTTTTAATCCTTGCACAAGAACTATGCTATGACTTCATAATAAATCTTGGCAACATTTGGCAAGAATCTGTAACACAAGACACCCATGTTTAAAAAAATTATGTCAATATTATTGACCCTTTGATGTTCCGTGTATACTTTACTTACAACCTTCCTTCTTCAGGGAAAAAAAAAAAACCTACTGACATTTTGATTGAAATTATGTTCAATTATTAGATTACTCTGGGGGAGAATTTCCATTATACTAGTAAATTACCCCATTAATGAATTTTCTTATACATTTGGTTAATTTTTTAAATGACTTTCAACATTATTTTGTAAATTTCTAAATAAAATCTTGCCTGAATTAAATTTAGCATCTTTTTTTTTATTTTTGCATTACCAAAGAAAAGAGTTTTTCATCTATATTTTCTAGATGGTTAGCTACTAGTATATAGTAATGTAGTTGATTTTTACACTGATACTAAATATGGATCATTTTAGTTTGTACAGATATATTTTATGTACATTCTCTTGATTTCTATTTAGATGTTATATGATCACAAAATTGCCTTTTTTTCTCTTTTCTTCTCCTTATTATCTTCCTTTTAATTTGCTTTATATTAGGTCGTGATTTTTCTTGGTCTCCTATATAAAGTCCAATAAAATTTTGTTTTTGAATTAATAAATATATTTCTAAAAGTTTTATACATACAACACTTGTTCTAGGCTTTTATATTTTAAATTTAAGGAGGTACACTTCTTCCTATTTACTAAGATTTAATATGAATGAAGTTGAGTTTTATTGAATATTTTTTTTATCTATTGAAATGATCTGTTGTATCTATGGTATTTGCTTTTTTTTTTCTTCTGATTATAACTGAGGTGAAACATTGCATCAGAATATTTTCAGATATTTAGCCAATCTTCTTCCATGGAAAAACTTTATATGTGCATAATTCAATATATATGTTTATATTGATGAATTCAAAGAGCATTTTTTTCTTATTAAATGCATACTAACCTATGAAGAAGATGTCTATAATTTTCTTAGTTTGTATTATTCTTTTCCTGGTTTTCCAAAGAAGTTTCTACTACTGCCACAAAATTAGATGGGTATCTTCATTTCATATTTTGTGAAGTATTTTGTAAATCATAGGAATTACCTATTTCTTAAATGTTTTGTAGAAATTACCAATAAATTGTTTGAGTTGTGTGTATATGTGTGTGTGTGTGTGTTAAACCACGTGAATATATTTCCCTATTTTGAAAATGTATACTTTATGTTCCTTCTGAGTAAATTCTGGTTATGTATACATAATATATATTGTATATTATATATTATGTTTATATGTTATATTTACATTTATATTTTATATAAATATTATATATTAAAATTATATATTTAAATAGCCATTTTATCTAAATTTTCAAACTAATAGCCTATAGTGTTTACTTACAATTATTTTATAGTTTATAACATTCATACTACAGTTGTATACATCTGTGTATCTAAATACAGCTGTTTTGTTTCTTATTCGTACATTTTTGTCTTTTTATATCTTGATCAACTTGGCAAAAGATTTATATTATATTTGGTTCTTTGGTGAGTTATTCTTCATGTTGTTGATCCTCTTTTGTTTCTGTATATACCATTTGTTAAACTTATTTTTTCAGCCTTCTGATACATCAGTAAATTATGCCAAACCATAATTTAGTTTCCTTTTTTTCCAGAAATTAATGATTTGATTTTAATTTTATTTCGGTGACAATTTTATTTATCACATACTACTTGCTATTATATTTTCTGTAATGTTTAAGGTGATTCGGCAACTATGCCTCTTGAACATAATATGTCTTAACATATTTAACAGTCCTCTAAACAGACCAGCCATTTGTGGAAGGGGAGGTATTGATATCTACAATTTTAATTTGAAAATTTTACCAAAATTAAAATATTCATATAATGATTGCTTACAGTCAGTTGTTAGTTTTACACACAACGGTGACAGTTTTTAGAACCCTTTTAATGTAAGGGCTTCTGGCAGTAAATTCCATTTCTCCATCCCCATCTCTTTCTCCATCTTCTTCATTTTTTTTCCTAGAAATTCCTTAATTTCAACTTAATTGTCCTGGTATCTTTGTATCTCTGTTTTATTACTAAATAAACTAAATTAAATTCTAAATTTATTCATCTTCCTGCTAAATTGTATTCATCTTCCTGCTCTTCAGGGTGTGGTTTTACTTCAGTTGTGCATATTTCTCTTCATCTCTGGGAAAATAAATAAATCAACCTTTCAAATATCACATCTTTTAATTTCCTCTATTCTCTTATGGAAAAATAAAATTCTCGAAGAACCTCTCTCTCTCTTCCATGTGTCCTTAATTTCAGTCCTGAATAGAGAGGTCTTTCTACTTTGTCTTCATTTCATTAATTCTGTCCTCAACTATGTCCTATGTTGGCATCATTTTTGTATTTTACTTCAATTACTCCAGCATTTATATAGGATTTTATTGGGGTCTTTTCATATCCTCTTATTCCTGTTCTCCTGTAATTCCAAATTCTGTTTTTTTTAGATCAGTGTTACTTCTTCTTCCTTTATATTTCTGAAGATCTTGAATTACATTGATTTTAAATTATTTTATATTTTTCTATTACTTTCAACTTTTTGAGGGATTTGTTTTGTCTGTTCACTTAATATTTGTGATTATTCACGTTGGTATGCTTCTATTTTTTTTTTTTGAAGGGAACAGGCTAATCTTGACTGAGATTCGTTTTCTCTCCCTCTCTCTCTGCCTTTGTCCACCTCTCTGTCTCTTTTTCTCTGCTTATTGTCTCCTAGACCTTCTCCTGCCTATCTCACCCTCCTATTTTAAGGCAGCACTACCATTTGGGTCACAGTCACGGTGATCCCGGCACTCTTTGACAATGGTAAAGCATTGTCACTGTCCCAGTTGTAGATTGGCTCAGCCCCTGGGTGTGGAGCAGCAGTGTTTCCTCCATCCTCGCATGTTTTGCTAGATCACTTGAACCCTTTCTGCAGCAAATCTCGGACTTCACCAGTGCTTGTTCACAGTCAGAGATGTGCCCTTCCAGTCTAGGTCAGAGGCCGTGACCAGACTATTCCCCACTGGGTGCTGGAAGCCAGCAATCTCAGCATGACTTTTGCAGCAGGAGCCCAGCAGGACCACAGGGCCCCCTGTGGGCTTGCCATCTTGCCTTTCTGTTCTAGATTGCTCTGTGGAAATGTTCACTTTGTTTTTCAATGCTACAATGTCTTTTCAGACTTCTATATACTTACTTATTTAATTGCTGCAATATGTTTGGTGCAAGGTGGCATGTACGAAGCAGAAAATCTGAATTTATGATCTTTCCTGTTTGGATATGTAAATGGTCTTTGAATATACTACCCATGTCATTGATCTATTGAGTCTAATTTGTTATTGTTTTAAGTGTTTGAAGGTGTACTTTCTACACTAAAAATAGTGAAGCTTCTTTTGTCATGTGTTTTATTTTTCTGAATCTCATTTTATATAAAGACATATGACATATTATTTATTTATTTTTTATTTTTTTAAAAGTTTTTATTTATTTTTTCATGAGAGACACACACACACACACACAGAGGCAGAGAGAGAAGCGGGCTCCTCTCAGGGAGCCCCATGTGGGACTTGATCCCAAATTCTGGGATCACGCCCTGAGCTGAAGGCAGACGCTCAACTGCTGAGCTACCCAGGTGTCCCTCGACATATTTTTTAAATGACTTTAATATTGTCAGGTTTTATAACTCACCTTTATGGTTTCTTGGTTTCATGATATAGAGAAGAAACCTTGTCATTAGCAGAAAATGAAAAAAAAAAAAACAAAACAAAACATCTAAGCATTTCTCTAGCCTTTTTGTTTGTTTATTTAACTATCTGTTGCCTCTGAAATTTATTTTGATGAATGGAGAGAAAAAGGACTCTAATTCTCCCCACAACGACTTATGTGTTTACCAATATTACTTATGAATAATCCATATTTCCTTCCTCTTATTCAAATTGTAGTTTTCCCACATACTAAGTTCACAAATATACTGATGTATGTCAGGCTTTATATCTTCTATTGATCTATTTGCATTATTATCATGCAGTTTTAATCGATACATTATGATACATTTAAATCTTTGAAAGAGGTATCACCTTTTTGTTATTTTCTTCAGTCTTTTTTTCTTCCTGACTAGTTCCGCACTCTTGGCCTTTTAAATTAAATTATTAGATTTAGATTAATACTTTTCATGTTTTCCTTGAAAGATTTTTGGGACATTTATGGTAATCTCAATACATTTACATATCAATGTATGGACTTAAATTGTCTTATAAATAAAGATTATGTATTTAAGTGATCCTTTGTGTCTGTCATCTCATAACAGCCCTGGACAATTCTTGATGCATCAAGCATTAAGTACTTAATGATATTTGTCATTATGTGGGTTTTCTTATTTTATATTTTTGTTTTTAATCAGGTATTATTTCTAAGAAAACATTTGATTTTTATCACTCATTTTATATTCAACACTCTCAATCGCATCTCTTATTATTTAAACTTTCTTCAGTCTCTTATTATTTATACTTCCTTTGCATTCGCCTGTGATTTCTCCATAATAACTTATAATTTCAAAATGATTTAAAAATGCCCTACTATTTCCAAAATTTTCAAACGCAGTTTCCGGAAACACTGTTGTAGCACCCTTACCTCATTCTCTTTTTCCTCATTTTATTGTCTAGTACTAAGTGTCTGATACTAATTTCATTGTACTAAATCATGGCTGTTACCATGTACATTCATATCTTTATTTTTGACTGTGATAGAAATGTTTCAATATTTTAATGAAGGGTTAGGTATACTCTTGAGCTTTGAAATGTATTAAATGCCTTCTTAATATTTGTTGAAATGAATACACTAATTGTACTAATTGTACTAATATGACATGATTCTTACAGTTTTTAATTGAACCTCAATTGGTTATGGTGCTATATATATTACTGTATATTGGATTACTATATTATGGATTCAAATGCTAACAGTTATTTCTTTGGTATTCATAAAGGAGATTGAACTGTGGCTTTCTACTTTTATGTTGACAGGAGTTGGTGTGTCAGGGAATATATCTTTTTACATGTTATTTCTGCTGCTCTATGAAGGCATTGACTTCAGTTTTGAAAATAGATTTATTTAGAATGGAAAGATATGCAATTATGACCCACTGTTTTAATTTTATAGTTATTCATGTAATAATTCCCAATAAATGTCAGATATGAGGAAAAAAGGAAATGGCTGCGTGGGAAAACTTAACTTACCCAATTACTCATTCAATAAACACTTATAAGTATTTTCCATGTGCCAAGCACTGTCTAAGATCTAGGAAGGGAATGACATAGTCTCTTTATGCAGGCAAAGTTTCTGCTTTCATGAAGCTTATGTTCTAGTTGGGGGAAAAGATAGATATCAAGTGGGTGAACTAATATCACTATCTTAGAGTGATTGTGTTTCTGTATGAGTTGTTAAGATAGAAAATATGCCAAGTAACGTGAGCGAAGGTGAAGAGTGGAGGTACACATCCATCCCTATCCAGGAAAGGCCTCCAGAGATGATATTTGAGCTAATATATATAAGACACAAAACTAAACTACTCAAGTACTATTTTTATAAGTATATAATGGACAAAATGGGGGGCACCTGGGTGGCTTAGTAGTTGAGCATCTCCCTTCAGCTCAGGGTGTGACCCCGGGGGTCCCGGGATCGAGTGGGGCTCCCTGCATGGAGCCTGCTTCTCCCTCTGCCTGTGTCTCTGCCTCTCTCTCTCTCTCTCTCTGTCTCTCTCTCTCTTCTCTCTGTCTCTCATGAATAGATAAATAAAACCTTAAAAAAAATAATGGACAAAGTGGGCACTTATAGTGATCTCTCCTTACAATCTTTTCAAATACACAATGCATTTTATGTTCCTTTGGTGATAAATACATGAAAAAAGAAGAAAAAATATTTTCACGTATAGAACGCAAAGAAACGAATGTTTCTGGTATTTATGTCAGAATCTGTGCATACAAAGAATGGAATCCTTCAGAGTGACTCCCATAGCGAAGTTTACACATATTTTGAGAATGCAGCTATGACTCAATATATTTAGGGACTTGTTGCTGGATATTACTCCCACAGACAGTTTGTGAGACACAAGAAATTCTGTCTATTTTGTATTCATTCTGAATTGGGACGCATATTAGCCGACAACAAACCCAATTCACTAACTTTGGCTCTGAATAAGTAATTTTAGGTGTTCACAAAAGTAAGTGGTGTTGTCCCTGAACAATAGTAGTTTACATAATTGTTCAGGCACCATTGTGTAAATCAGATACTCTACGTTTCCCACTGCAGGTACCAAAGAATTATTTCCAAAAGCTTTTAGGAATACTTCAGTGAAGTTCTTCCTCCAAAAAAAGAGAAATACTAATACTACTACTAATAAAAATAATAATAATTCTAGATTTTAGCCTCTTTATGAAAAATGTTTGTATTCTCTTATTCATTTTTTTAACCCTGAGTGCCTAGAAAATACCTGATATATTGTTTGATTCTTGGTTAATATGTATTCAATGAACAAAATATTTTTAATGCAATGCTTAATGACAACCAAATATTTGTTGAGAAGAAGTTACTATACCCTGCAAAGTGAACTATGTTTCGGCTTCTTTCCACTACTCTAATGAATAAATTTTTATTCAAATAATAAATAAAGCAATATAGAATGACACAAAGAGAGGTATAGTTGTTAACTATCTGTATTTTGTACTAGAATAAAAATGGTAGGAGGTGCATTGTGAGTCAACCAATATTTAAAGAACAGCTGTCAGGAGACACCTGGGTGGCTCAGTCGGTTGGGTGGCTGCCTTTGGCTCGAGTTGTGGTCTCGGGGTCCTGGGCTCCAGCCCCACATCAGGGCTGAGAGCCTGCTTCTCCTCCTTGTGCTGCTCCCCCTGCTTGTGGTCCTTTCTCTGTCAAATATATAAATAAAATCTTTAAAAATAAATAAATAAGCAAAAAATAAATAAATAAGATAAAGAACACCTGTCAGGCTTTGCTCTAATACAAAAAAGTCATTGCCCTCAAGGAACATCCTCATATTCTGGCGGCATTACAGTTTCCTCTTTTGTTCATTCTCTGTTGCCATGTTTGTTTGTTTGTTTGTTTGTTCGCTTTCCTCCACCTCCTTCTGTTTCTCTGCCTGATGTTATTACTTTTACTTTCAAAAATAGACGGGAGGCTTCCAGGAATCTGAGTTGAAGCAAACAAAATATAAAATAATTGCAGAGATCACATTTTCATTGCCAGCTACTGCTCATAGTTCAGTCTTAAAGAAGTATTTTCAACCGAGCATACAGCATGTACAGCTGTTTTCCTATTGTTCTTTTGTGCTACTTCAGATTCTGCAGACACAGAAAATGCTATTAAATGAACAATTCATGCAAATCCTCAGAGTGGAATGACATTTGCATACGCCGTCTGTCAAAAAGTTCTGATGGGAGAGAATCTGATAATCTTCCTGCCTGAGTAAGGTAAGAGGAAGTGGACAGGAGAGCTGAGAATGATCTTTTGAGCAACGGTCATGCGGAAGGCACGGCTCCATGAGTCTGCAACCTTCCCTTCTTTGTGGTTTTCTGGGGCCTGGTCTCACATGACCATCCAGTTAAAGAATTATCATTAAAGGATGTCTCATGAGACAAGTGCTTCATTGTGATATTTCTAATTCTTCTGTCTACTACACATGGGTTTCAGAAATACTAAATCCTTACTCTGATAATAATTTTTTGTGGGTGATTAGAATATTAACAAAATTGTTCAACAGCCCTAAAAATAGTTCCCACAAAATACCTGATTATCTCGACCAATAACATCATCCATTCAACCAAACATCATTTTACCCGTGTTTGTGTTCTCTCTCTGAACACCATATTTAAGTGCCTTTCACGCACCGGGTGTTGTGTTGATAGTTCAAAGATCCTTGTGGAATTGACGTATTCATTAATTTGTTATCCAAATCCAAATTTGTGTGTATAGTATACACACAAATTTTGTGTATACACACAAAAGCTCTTAAATGGAATCTCTTCTCTACTTCACTTACTGTGGTAGATAACATACTGTAATCTTCTGCAATGTATTTCATTTATTTGCTATGAACCTGGAATGCTTTTTTTTTCTACTCATTTATAACTGACATTTACATATGAAGGCAATTTATTTCACATTATCACTCACCGTTATGGAAAACTACAACTCGAGACACATTCACATAGAAAGTATTGGAGAAACTATCCGTTTCCAGTCTCTGGAAAGCGTGTTCAACATTGCAAGCACAGCTTCCTTACACTTATTTACTTATTTGTGAGAGGTAAGTTTGTATGGTGGATAGAGCGCTGGGCTGAATGAAAGGTGTGGAATAATTTGATTTTCATCTAGGAGTCATCCACAGGTTTGCAAGTATCCTTAGGGAAGAGAAAATACCTCATTAAGGGGCATATATCCCCATGATATGTAGAGTTATCACCAACATTCGTTGAATTGAATTATATTAAAGAAGATTGCTACAAATTTTACCATGTCTGTCTCACTCACTATGAATAAAATCAGAAAGCTGTCCTCAGTGACAGAGATATATTGTTCCATTGGCTTTCTTACCCAAACCTGCTCCTAGTCTCCTAAATGCAGACCTTAAGTTACAGTGATTATGCAAATAGTCATAAGCAGTCATTCATCTGCTTCCTAAGCTGGTGCATAACATATAATTAAGCGTAGGAGATTTAATAAACACAATTGCATTCTCTTCATGCTTGAGTTTTCAATATTTTATTCCTTCCAGTCTTATTTGAGTTGCCTTGCCCATATTCTATCCTTAGTGTTTTTGAGGAATCATGAAAACAAAGAAAACCAAAAGTGAGTTCTGGGGACTTGGAAGTAAAACTATTCTAATACCCAAGAGTCCTAGATCCAGTACAAATGTAAGTCACTTCATTTGGAGAACAAAGATTTACCTTGGAATCTTGGAAAACACAGATTTACCTTGACTTTACTGTTCTTTTCCCCTTGATTCCCCTGTAATCTTTTGGTGAGATTATGTAAATTGTTTTACAAGGTAAGTTATATTCAGGGAAAAGTCTGCTGTTGATATAAACTGTTTTTTTAAGACAAAGTTCTTTTATCCCACTGCCTAACAAGCTGACAAAAAGAGGCCTGATTTTGGAAGCCCAAATATTAAACTTCTTGGGCTCAGATATAAATTGGAGTTTGAAAAAAAAAATGTGAATCAATATAACAAAGTCCATAGCAGCAAAAGAATTTTTTTTTTAAATAAAGATATCTTACCCTCACCATATTAACAAACTCATAACCATTCAGGTTGAATTCAACGTCAGGTTAATTGCATTTTTGAATGCATGTCTGATTAGGAGAGATGCAAATTAGACTTTTTATTGTTCTGATTTTGTATCTGGGGAGTATTCTGTTTGGATGAAAGAAGCTTCCATTTGATTTTTAAATTTTTGGAACTGTTCTGAAGCATCAGAACTGTTAGGTCTGTGTATGCTGCTCAACATCCAGGCAGGAAACAGCATGAAATGATTGCTTAATATTCTAATGTCCTTAAATTACAGTCTTTATAAAGCTGCTTCATTGAACTGGTAGATTTTTTTCATCATTTTATTAGACAAATTGGCTTACATTGAAAATGTATAGTATATTAAGTGCACAGAGCTAAAATACTCAACTAGAGTTTGTACAATGATTATGAATATCCCAATATCTAATTTAAACTGTTATCATTATAAATAAATCATTGAAATAGCCAAACAACTCTTGTTTATTATTCAAATTGTTATTTTTCTGTGCACTTGCCACATTATTTATTCATTTAATAACTGGAACTTCTAAGCTCATGCATGTTTTTATGAACAATCATAAAATGTTGCTTTTGTGATACACAGAGCCAAAAATGTATTTCAAGGTTACTGCCTCTCAAGAGCTAGTAGATCTTAATTACTAGTTGTGTGAAACAATGTCTTAGATATGCAAGTTTTTTCTCAAAATTACCCTATATGTATTCAGTGATTCAGACTTCTAGCCAAGTGTTCTTATAAAAAGATGTAAATTAGTTTTTATGAGCATTACGGGGGAAGAAACTGATCTATCTTTGCAGAAGGTCTCTGTGATGAATAAAGCTTCGATGTAAGAAGAGTGTGCTATGGCAATTTGTGTTTATTACATACAAATTATTCCATCCAATATACATTTATTTTTATTCTTTGGATATGGACTAATTATCTACTAATAGCCAGGCACTGTTGTGGTCACAACATAATCATATTCAAATCTCCAAACAACCCTGTGAGAACGATGCTATTATTTGCGACTAGGGACACACAGTTTATGATTAAAAGGAGCATCTGCCTTAAGGTCAAATACACATAATTTTAAAACAGTTTTATCAATTATACTCCATTTGATTGGGAAATAACAGTCAGTCTCACTGAGTTACAGATTCTTATGTGTAAAAGAATGAGAATAGTATTGTCCAAGATATGGCAAAGATAATTTCAAATAAAATTGTCTAACAAATGTGGAGCACTTTAGAGAATTTGACACACATAGGAGGTTATCAGGAAATGCTAGTTTCCTTTTCTCCTTCTCTCCACCCAGGGCAGCTATGCTAAACCATACTGCAGTTTGCCCCAAATCACATGGTGTATGAGTGCAAATCTACAACTACAACTTCTTATTCCATGCTCAGTCTTTGTTTGCTGAAATCAACTGCCTGCCTGATTTAAGACTGCTTAGTTTCATTTCTAACATTTTAAATTTAAGTATTTTGTATCCCTTCTGTCCTTTATTGAAATAGGGGAGTGATGAATTGATAGCTTTTTCAGTAGAAATGCATTTTTTAAAAAGATTTTATCTATTTATTCATGAGAGACACACAGAAAGAGAGGCAGAGACACAGGCAGAGAGAGAGGCAGGCTCCATGCAGGGAGCCTGACATGGGACTCGATCCTGGGTCTCCAGGATCATGCCCTGGGCCGAAGGCAGGCGCTAAACTGCTGAGCCACCCAGAGAATCGCTAGAAATGCATTTCTTAAGAAAAAAGGGAAATTTCTATTTACCTACTTATATTCTATCAGTAAGAAGTAGTATTGAAATAAAATAATCCCATTAGCGTGCCATGTTTTGCACTGCTGATACCATAATGCCTTCAAAATGATGAGATTCTGAATATCATAGAGTTTACAGTCTCATTGGAAAGACAGCTTGTAATCAAATACTAACACATGCAAAATAATAATACAAAGTTGCATAGGACAAGTTCCACAGGTGGAAATATAAAAAGTTATGAATATGAGTATATTGGCAACCTGATCTGGACTAAATATTAGGGAAGTCTTCTGGAAGAGAATTTTGGAGTGGTTTCTGAAAGACAAGCAAGAAATAAATAGACAAACAGGTTTGGGGAGCAGGGGTAAAATGAAGCAGAGGTCACACAGGTGTATAGACCTAGAAACAGGGATTAGTTTGTTGGAAAAAAAATTAAAAGAAAACTGAAATAAGGCTAACATGACTGAAGTTGAAACAAGAGTAGGTAGTTGTGTGATGAGGCTAGAGAGATCGATGAGCAGGTCCAAATCTCACAGAGCATTGTAGGCGATGATG
The DNA here is from genome assembly GCF_053574225.1 of Canis aureus. Taxonomy (NCBI): domain Eukaryota; kingdom Metazoa; phylum Chordata; class Mammalia; order Carnivora; family Canidae; genus Canis; species Canis aureus. Next base: position 4,577,443 of record NC_135613.1, read on the forward strand.
AGGAGTTATCCAGAAAATATCTCATTCACAGCAGATAAAGAGTTTTAATCACAGAGATGACATAACTATATTTTTAATTTCATTTTTAAGCTTTTTTTTTGGCTATTGTGTGGAGAAGGGTTCAAGAAGATGGATGCAAGAAAGCCAGTTTGGAGGTTGGTAAGATAGTCGAGGCACTAAAAAGTGGTAACTTAGAATTAGTGGTGAAATGCTTTGCTCATGAAAAAAAAAAAAAGTGAACAGATCTCTGAGTCTTGTAGGCTGTTCTTCTTTTTTTTTATTTTTTTTTTAAATTTATTTATGATAGTCACACACACAGAGAGAGAGGCAGAGACACAGGCAGAGGGAGAAGCAGGCTCCATGCACCTGGAGCCCGACGTGGGATTCGATCCTGGGTCTCCAGGATCGCGCCCTGGGCCAAAGGCAGGCGCCAAACCGCTGCGCCACCCAGGTATCCCCTAGTAGGCTGTTCTAAGGAAATCAAAGGAGTGGTGTATTTTGCTTACCTTGCTTACCTTCTTCATCTGACTAATTTCCAGTTACATCTCCTATTAGAAAGCATAGTAAATTGCTCACCTGATTTAAGTACCTTAATAAATTCAGTCTTAGACTCCTTGGAATGTTCACTACAGTCGTGTATATTTGTAAAAGTGTGCAAATAACTTAAGTAAGAAAAGTGCAGTTATATGCATGTAATGATATACCATGGGAACACTGAAATATTTATCAGAACAATGTAATGGCATGGAAAAATGTGCAAGTTATATTCTGAAGTGAATAAACAATTTTTTAAAAGAATATCTGAAATGTGATCCCTCCTCCACTTTTTACTCCTCCACGCCCTGGCCCCCACACACATATTGAAGGAAAAGAAAACTGGAAGCATGCACCAACAGTGTGATGGTGATTTACTGGGGAGTGATGAGATACAGATGATTTTTGTATTGCGAGTTTTCCATTTTTTTGTACTTTCCATGTTTTAGACATCGAATATATATTACCTCTTAAAATTAAGAAAACATAGGTGCACCTGGGTGGCTCAGTGGCTGGACGTCTGCTTTAGGCTCAGGTCATGATCCCGGGGTCCTGGGATGGAGTCCTGCATCAGGCTCCCCACAGGGAATCTGCTTCTCCCTCTGCCTGTGTCTCTCTGCCTCTCTCTCTCTCTCTCTCTCTCTCTCTCTCTGTCTTTCATGAAAAAATAAACAAAATCTTTAAAAAAGAGAATAAAGTTAAGAAAGTATATAATGAGCTGTTTATTAATTATTTAGAAGCCTAGACAACTAGGTCAAGAATAAAGGACATTTGGATTCTCCCTATATGAGTCATGTTGGTCCAACAGATATCTTTATATAGTACAATCTAAAAATAACTAACTAACTAAATAAATAATACAGACTAATATCCTATCCCTCTTTAGAGAGTAGGAGTTGGCAAGATTATTTTTTTCTAAGCTTCAAGTATTTGATGATGTTAAATTGTTTGTTTCAGGGAGCTTATGATCAGATTTAATTTTCACAGAGCCCAAAAAAGTAAATTAGAAATGAAATGTATCAAAGTTTTTCTTCCTCAGTTAATTATTCCTACTACATGAGGTAATAGTGAGTGATACCTTCACTTCATCTGGAAAACATTTTAAAACATTTCAAATATCTGAATAAGTTTATACAGTTGTTTCCTATACAATTAGTTATACAATTATTGAACAATTTTCAGGAGGCATTGGCTTACACTTTAGATCACCTACATTTCATGGTTGAAAATACAAGTCTATCAATGCCTAAAATCATGCCATTCATCTTCATTATTGTCAGCATTGTTCCATTATTTTGATGCATGATGGTGCCATGCCCCTGGCTAGTGTGAGAACCTCCATGCATGAATATCAGATCCCAGAGCTTCAATCCTCATTGCATAATAGCATTCTTACCCTTGAACTGATTTAATATCCACTTACCAGCCCGAAAAGAAGGTATGAGAGGCCATTTTTCCAGTTTTCCTGAACACCTCTAAATACACAAGCTCTAAATAAATCGAGTAATAATACTCTGTTATGTGTGTACTGTACCGTATTTTGTACTTATCAAAGTATTTCTTCACTCATTAATTCAACACAGTTTTAAACATAAATGCAGTGATATTCACCATGTGAGACACGGATTCCAATGTGAAATTATGCTTTCACAAGGTCGTCTTCGTTGCCGTCTTTGGGACAAACAGGGAAAGCATTGATTACTCTCATTTTATAGATGGAGAAACAGATATCTAGGGAAATTTCCCAACCTGTCCAAGGACACACATAGATATAAATTATCCTGAATCTTCATGTTCTATGTTTTCTATTCCATCTTAAATCTTAACCACACATTGACTTAATGTATTATAGTCCACTTGCACTAGATAATCTTAATCACCAGAGAACAGTTAAAAAAAAAAAATCCATGAACTGGGGACATTAAAGCTCAAGAGGCATGGACTACTATTCTAAAACTCCTCCTCCTTTACCTGATGGTCACAGAAAACCACTATTTTTTTTTTTATATCAGTGAAGAAGAACCATAGAGGCAATTAGGTAAAATACAGAGATTTCAAAGGATAAATTCAGTGGAGTATATGATAGCAATACAAGCTTCTCAAAGACAAGCTTGGGCTATGTTCTGTTTAGAGAAATTAGCAGATTCTCAAGGTAACAAGGTAAAAGCCAGTATTGCTGAATTTATTACCTAACTACAGAGAAATGGATTCTGATTCCTGTGTCCACCCAGTCCATTACAGAGACTGTACTTACCAGCATTCCCTATATCTAACGCAGCTCTGGCTATTTGGCAGGGATGTATAAATATCTGATGGATTCAAACAAGAGTAGGAGCAAATGAGAGAGAATGAGTGACAGAAGAAAAATGTTGATTCAAAGAACATTTTGTCAACTTGGGAAATAAATAAAGACTAGTGAGTCCTAAAGTACCCCCCAATTCATTTCTCTTGTGATCTGAGCACACTCCTTCGGCATCTCACATTTATCATGATGTCTGTCCCAACTGCCAGAAACAGCAGTAGACATTCCTTGCTGCCCAATGATAATCAAAAAAAAAAAAAAAAAAAAAAAGAAAAAGAAAAAGAAAAAAAAAAGAAGAAGAAAAGAGCACATGAACAACATTGGAGCCTGCAAGATCTGGCAATAACTTTAAACAGTGATTGAAGTGGATTATCCACAATTAGTAGAAAAAAGTTGTTAAAGTGCATCAAGGATTGAAACTAGAGAGGATGACAAAGGTTTTCTACTGGATAGTGACCAATTCAGAATTTGTCCCAGCCCAACCTTGCCTTTTGTGCTCTAGATGATTCTGAGTCTTGAATTATTTCTTGAGTCTTGATTCCCCATTTATCATTACAATTATATCTAAAAGCATATACTCTGTGAAGAAGATAGCTAAATCAGTTATCTTCCGATACTCATCATAAGTTGAAAATATTGTAAATCAAAAACGCATTTTACAGAGTGCCTGGGCAGCCCAGTGGGTTAAGCATCGGTCTCTTGATTTCAGCTCATGTCATGATGTCAGAGTCATGGGATCAAGCCCTTAGTCATGCTCCAGAGTGGGTGTGGTGACTGCTTAAGATTCTCTCTCTCTCTCTCCCTCTCCCTCTGCCTCCCCCACCAGCTCATATGTGCATGCATGCTTTCTCTCTCTCTCTCTCTCTCTCTTTCACACACACACACACACACACACACACACTCACACATGAAAAACAAAAACAAAAAGAAAATGCGTTTAATACACTGAACCTATCAGACATCATAGCTTAGGCTAGACTGACTTAACCTTGCTTAGAACGTTGACATTAACCTATAGTTGGGTAAAATCATCTAACACAAAGCCTACTTTACAATAAAGTGTTGAATATCTCATGTAGTGTGTTAAATACCATACTGAAAGTGAAAAACAGAGTGGTTGTGTGGGTACAGAATGGTTGTAAACAGGTTGTTTACCTTTGTAATTGAAAGCTGAATGAAAGCTGCCCAGAATCACCAGAGGGTATAGTATAGCATATCACTAGCCTGGGAAAAGACCAAAATTTGACATTTGAAGTATGGTTTTACCGAATGCATACTATTTTCACAGCATCGTAACATCAATCATCATAAGTGAAATCATAGTAAATGAGGACCAACTGCATTTCTTTAGCATCTTTCACTCTCTCTCTCTCTCTCTCTCTCTCTCTCTCTATCTCTCTCAATTATGGAAATGATTTGTGTAAAATGTTAGGCCTTTTAAAAAACTAGTGCTTAAAACCTTGAATTCATTGAACATATATTTCATAAGTGAATATTACATTGTTTTGGCTGCTGAAAATAAAAATTCAACTGAAATGTGTTCTCCAGTATTGAGGAAGCCATTGTCTAAGAAACTGTGGAAGTACTTAGTCTCTGAAGATCTTTCTAGACTTTCATTTCTTTGGTTCTATGCAGTTTTAAGCATAAGGAGTAAATGTTAAGCATATCTTTTAAAGTTTGGCATGAATTTATTTCCAGGTAAGAAACTAGTGTTGAATCAATTTGACAAAGTATAAACCACCAAGAACTGGTGCTTAATGGATTAAATACTATAATCACCCTGCAGAATAAAATAAAATATCTCAAATCACTTCAAAAGGAAAAAATACCACCTATAATTCACCATTAATGTTACTTCATAGACTCAAGTCCAGTTTTTCTCTCCTGGATGTCTTATGATGAGTCTTACTGAGCTTAGTACCCTTTCCTAATATCTCATACCCATTATTTTTTTAAATAATCTTCTCATTTCGCTTTCCCATTTAGAAAAACATAAGAATCAGTATGGAGCCAAGTAATTTCAACCCAAGGATACCATCTCACACTACCCCAAAAAGTGATACCCTTTGATCCCTCCACAAGTCTGTACCCATAAAAATTCAAAATCCTTATATTAAAAATGTATATTTAAACATATTATTGATCCTGTAAGCTTGTATAATCTTAAATGATAATGATTCTCACATATTTCCATGCACTTGTATGTAACATGCTGAATACCAGTCTAAACTTTCTCTCTCCTGTGTGTATATATGCACAAACCCAAACACATATAAATGCATCTATACACCTACATCTGGAAAACTAATATATATATATGATTGTCTTTGTTGTACAGATGATTATATAATCATATACACACAAATATAGCTGATTAAGTATAATTGTGTATAATCACATAATATGGATTATCCTATCTATGGATAACTATATACAGATAAAAACAGATCCAGAAATACAATAAATAAGCTTAATATCAAATAATGTAAGTAAATTACCCCTATTTTACAAATGAAGAACTAAGACTAAATTATTTAATATATTTAAATGAGGAGCTAATAACTACATTAGCAAAGTTAATGAATAATTTTTCCTTAGCTGCAGTGGCAGAGCCAGTAACAGAACCAGAATATAAATTCAGGCTTCTACCTCCTAGATTACATCACTCTGCCTCTCGTAGGTGTTGATCCTGTCTCTTATTGATTGATCGGTGTGTACCACTGTCTGACCTAGAGCAAAGTAATCAATGCATATGTGTTGAATGAATATTATCATGTGAATTTTTATAGTCCATGGGTCCAATTTCATATGGATGAATCTTAATAAAATGGTTTGCTTGTGGATTGGTTTAATATGGACGATCACTGAAAATAAATTATTTAGAGGTAAGATATTTAATTGGTTTCAGTGCTCTTTCTGGATAAGGTCAAGACGTTTATGCTCCAGTGGCCTCCAATATGCACTAATATTTCAATAGTAACATACTATTTTTATGCTCTATGGCAATAATTTACTTTCCACAATTTATTCCTGTAAACTTTCTTCAAGTGTGCCTTCTCTGAACTCATAGACTCATTTCTATTGTAGAAGCTTGTCATAAGTCCTATGCTATCCCTCATCTTCCATCCTTCTTATACCTTATTACTTGTTTTTATTTTTTTTTTATTTTATTTTTTTTATTATTACTTGTTTTTAATTAAGTGGTCACCTATTGTATCCTTCTGAGGCCTGTAAGTGGAACGGGTATAGTGGTGAGCAGAAACGGCTCGGGCATCATCAATTCTTTCTTCTAATCTAGAAGTTCATGTTGTCTTTTTCACTGGACCTTTATTTCTTTATGATGTATGATAATTTCATGAAGTCCTCCTCATTTTGTATTCTCCTAAAAATGACACACCTCTAAAATGTACTTGGGTCCCAGCATATCAGTTACAAAAGTCTGTTTGTCTTCTGAATACCAATTTCCCTTTCCCTTATTTTCAAAGTTTTGTTTGCTGGATTTTGTACTTTTGTTTACTCCCGTCTAATGAGAAGAGATATATCTGGATGAATAATTTCTAGCAATGGCCCCTGTTGTAGATCCCCCTTTATCTGCTTGCTTTTGGGAACTGGGGAGAACTGCAGACCTCCTTCTTCTGTCGGCACTGGATTTGTAGAGTGCAAATTACTAGAGAACCAAACAGATAAAGATTTAAGGCATTTTCTGTATCCACCTCATCCTATAATCTTTTATTTGTGAGGGATACATATTCTTTAAGCATGGGTAACTGCCAGCCTCAACCAAGCCACTTTCTTTCTCTCTGAATGTTGATTGGATACTGACGAATTTAACAAAATTTAGAGAAAAGGACATCACTGTTGATAATCTTCTTTTTATTTAATCTGCATTATCTTTACATTGAGTTGAAAACATCTCAAATTTAAGAATGGGCTGCTCACAGCCTCTGCATATAATGTTATGTGCTCGAGTGTGTTGGCTTTCCCCCACCCCCAGATTTTTCTCAATTATTGTGCTGAGAATGTTGAAGGAGCATTTTCAGAAAATTCTAGTAAGATTCAATTTTAAGCTTGTAGTGCCCCAAATAGTTTTAAGTTCATAAAATATCTTACTGCCTAATAGGAAACAAAAGTAAGTTTTCTAATATTTCTTTTAAACGATCTAATATTTTGATAATGTAATTCAGGAGAATATTTGCTCTCTCAGGAACTCCCATTATCTTTCTTCTAACCAACAGCCCATGCTATCTAATCATCTCATTTAGAAATTAATAGATAATGGATGGTACAATAGAAATCGTGAAGTTATTGAATTGTGTTGGTTTGACTAACAAGGCTTATATGTAATAGCTGATATCTCCCATTTGAATGCCTTAGCTGGCTGATTTTGGAAATCAGTAAAGTAACTATTAAATCAGGTCTTTCCATTTAAGCGTAAAATATGCTTCTGTAAGTTATAAAAACTTAAAAAATCTCATTAATATTCAACATTATTTTAAACAAAAATGGTTTAGGTAATACCAAACTTTTGCAGTGTAGAAAGCAACAAAGTGATTCAGGTTTGCAATTCTGAGAAGCAAACTTGAGGAAATGTTTCTGGATGTGTCGGGGTACCTTTCATAAACAAACAAACAAACAGAAAGCAACAAATTAAGTATGCAGCCACAACCTCTTTCTAACAAATATTGTTAAGTATCTCAATTTTTAAAATGAGTTTTAAATAGGTCCTGTTCCAGTTCAGGGTGGCTGCTACGGACAGAAAGACTTTGCAAGGCCAAGAGTAGTCAAATGCGTGTTAGAGTGGGCATGCGAGGTAGCTTGATATCTGGGTGTTCCAAATGGAAATTCAAAATACTTGACCTTCTGACTCTAGGAAGATGGAGATGTACTTTTTCTTATTCCTCCAGGGAAGTGTAACCAAAACCCTGCATATTATATGTAAAGCACATAGTAAAAAGATTCTGAAAGGTAGAAAGAAGAAGGCACACAGGTGAGGGATCTTAGGACTAAAGTAATGACATGCTTTGAGCTTCCTGGGTTTTATTTTTGCATTATGCATCCAAGACATGGAAATAAAGATGCTAGTGATGTGAAATGTGCACACGCACACACACGCACACACACACACACACAGAAAAATAAACGAAGGAAAAAAAGATCAACCAAAGCCTACTTCTTCCAGCCAGTGGACCAAGTAGGGCCACAACCTAACAAGACTGAAAACATTTAGATACTGCTGCGCTATAGACACCACACACTGTGGTTCTACCTCCACCCCGTCCCTAGCAAGATGGAAAGCCTAGACTCCCCACTCTTCTCAGACTGAAGAGAGTGGTCCCACCCCCTCCTCTGAGATGATGACAGAGAGGGCTGAGAATGTTGCCAGTATTCCCATCTTTGTCTAGCTGCAATGACACCTTCACCTCCATCTTGGCAGCGGAGACCATGTGGAGAAGCCTAGGCTTCTATTCCCACCTTGGCTGTAGTGAGGCACCCCTACCCCCCCGGGGGATGGCATCAGAGGAGGCCTGGTGGAAAGTCAGGATATTCACACTGTCCTGTAGTGTATGAAGCCACCTCCTTCCCCTGCTCCAGGTCATCTGAATCCAGGAAGGAGAAGATAGAAGTACCAGAAATATACATATAGACATATTTTCAACCCTGAAATTTCATATCAATTTCTTGCATTCTGTGAATGCAGATTTTATAATTTATAATTTTATTTATTTACTGTTTAATAATAATCTATAACATAAAAAAACAAGATTTATCCATCCATTTACCCACTGTTGAAGATTAATCCATTTCAATTTTTTAAAATGTTTTATTTTTTTAATGATTCTATTTATTTATTCATGACAGACACAGAGAGAGAGGCAGAGACACAGGCAGAGGGAGAAGCAAGCTCCATGCAGGGAGCCTGAGGCAGGATTCGATCCCGGGCCCCCAGGATCATGCCCTGGGCTGAAAGTGGGCGCTCAACTGCTGAACCACCCAGGCATCCTCCATTTCAACTTTTTAAGCTTTATTTTTTAAAAGAGCTTTGACAGTGAACATATCTGTGCCCAAGTACCTGTAATGTGTGTGTGTGTGTGTGTGTGTGTGTGTGTGTGTGTGTGTGTGTTATAGGGATTTGAAACCAGATTGCCTGGTTCTTAATCCAGAAATATGAAAAGGGGAAAAAAAAACAATATTGTTCTCCTTGACATGATCATGAATGGTACATCCTGATTGGAACACCATGGAATAATTTGTCTAATTTTAATTATGGGATTTTAGTCAGAGAGTAATAGTTAAGACATTTTAGTTTTCAATCATCACCGACCAGAAAATCTTCATTTGAATGAAAAGATAAATTTTCTGCAAATCTTCCAATTTTTTCTTTGCAGCAGAGAGCAGGGTTTCTTCCCACTAAACCCCAGGATTTCTCAGATAAACATGTTCACACAAATTCCTCATTAATAAGGAGTCTTATATATTGGCTCATCTACATAGAAATATGTTTACAATATCTAGGAGACCACATCTCCTATTACACAGTATTTTTGCCAGGACGTGAACAAAAAAAATCAAATTCTCAAATCTAAGATATAAGCAATACCAGCCATGCCAATTGTATCTGTCAATTTATTTGTCAAATTTCTGAGAGAAATATCAGATTGTTTAGAGCACAGCTTTTGATCCAAGCTAATTATGGTTTTTAAAGTGATATATAGCTACCTAAAAATGACAAACATGAATTATTTGACATTAAAGACAAACATTCAAGTGTCCTAACTTTATTCAGTGAAAATGTTTAAGACCTAAAGACCACTTTACCTAAGAACATTTAAAATGAGGCAAATAGGAAAAAAACAAACAAACAAAATGAGTTACCTATGGTCCCTTTGAAATTATTTAAGAGCCAAAACACTGTAAGGTTGCAAGCTGATGTACACACACAATTTACAAGCATGAATTTTGGGGAATGTGCAAGCTAGATTAAAATTATGGAAATGAAAGAACAAAATACCGGTTTCTAGGGAACATAAAGCAAGACAAATTGGAAAGGAAAATATGAATAACCAAGTCAGGCAGAAACTGGAAGAAAGTTAAGAACAACTAGTTAAAAACTACTTTGGTTACAATATCCCCAGATGATTATTTCATTTCTGCACAAAGATCAGAGTTGCATATAATGGGTACCATCTCTATTTGGCCATCCCCTAAATTAAGTAACAAGTTCCATAACACTTTCAAGTGCTTTGGAATTTTAAGGTTTTTAAATTCCTCATTTTTTGTACTTATTTATCGTTACATACGCTTCAGTCTCCAAAAGCTGTCATGAATTAAATTCTCATTAAAACTCATTATCAGTGCAAATTCTATATGAGTGGAAGAGGAAGAGTTATGTAATAATTTGGGAAGGTGAGGAAAATACTTATACCAGAAGTTTAGAGTGAGAGTAAATGATTCACTTGAATACATAATAGAGCTTTGAGTTTTTAAAACCCAAATATAGGGCAGCCCAGGTGGCTCAGCGGTTTAGTGCAGTCTTTGGCCCAGGGTGTGATCCTGAGACCCAGCATCGAGTCCTACATCGGGCTCCCTGCGCGGAGCCTGCTTCTCCCTCTGCCCGTGTCTCTGCCTCTCTTTCTGTGTCTCTCATGAATAAATAAATAAAACCTTTAAAAACATTAAAAAAAAAAACAAATATAGGAAACATGGCAGATACATAAGTTCTGAAACCATTAGTGATCATATTTATAATTTCCCTGTGGAGATTTGGGGCCCTGAGAAAATGTGAGTAATAGTGATATTCAAAACATTAATATTCTGATGAAATTATAAATGCATGCAAATTAATTACACGATGTGAGGCTCATTGTCGAAATTTGCTATTGGACGTCCAGTAGGGGTTAGATGTTAAAACCTAACATTGAAAAGGCAACATATGGAATCCTATAAAAAGATAGTTTTCGAAAATTCCAAAACAAACAAAAAAAAAGGACAGCAACAAACTGTAGAGATCAGTTTTTACTTTGTTGTGTTTGCGTTGTGTTTTAACATGCTCATCTAAAAATAGGTGAACATTATTGAAATGAGTTAAAGGGAAAGATATTTACAGAGCTAGGTTCAGGTATATGGCATCCCAAGGTTCATGCCTGTGGATACACCTGCCTGGCCTACATATCATACCCTCCAACACTTCCTATTTTCTTCCTGGCATGTCAAGGGCCTCAAATAAGGAGGACAGATCAGTGAATGGGTTACATGAAGAACAGTTTTGGTTGCTGTTGTTTTTGTTTTTACTACATTTAGAGGAAAGTTCACATTTTCATTGCCAATACCCTTGTAACTCATCATAAATTGTCATCATTGTTCTAGGATGTAAATTGTTCATGCAAAGTTCAGAACTTAGAGTTAATAAGGTGGAAAGGTATAACCCATAAAAACACTGAGAGTTTGTTAAACTGATTTAATTACTAACTTCCTGATTGTACCTGGTTTCTAAATTTGGCATGAGAGAAGAACAGAAGAAGTGTGAACAGTAAAAGCCATTGAAATAGAGAAGCAAAAAAAAAAAAATATATATATATATATATATTAGTATCTAGGAGAATAAAATCAGGAGGAACTGATGTCCAGGGCTGGCCCTGAAGGGGTAACTTGAATTCTACTTACCCTAACATTGACATTAACACATATGCTGGACACAATTCAATTTTCAAATAAATCTGCCTGAACCTGTTAGGGAATACTACCAGGGGGCAGGACATGAAGGGCTGAAATTCTTGAGGAAAAAAACTGCAACATCATAAGCTCCACACTTATCCATCTTCTCCTAAAGCTTGTGCCGATGCACAGCAAGGTGAAATGCAACTCAGGAACAGAGAATAGGGTCCTAAGTTGACAAATTGAACTAGGACTAAATTGACAAGATTTTTGAGAGGAGAAGACAGGAAAGAAGTGAGCCACAAATTATTTGTCTAATATTCCCTTAAGGAATTGGCCAATTCCAAGAGGAGTTGCTCGAGCACAAGGCAAGACCAAAAAACCCAGAATAAAACAACAGACTGGGAGATTTCAGCAGTCATGTGCTGCTGAGAAGAGGAAGGCGGGAGTTCAAGCCCTCCAAATGTGAAAGGGGCGTGGCAGGTCCAACCAACCCTAGAAGTGAGGGCAAAATTCAAGTCCACCATAGGAGATGAAGTCAGAGACCACCCACAGTAGCATCCAGGTATGTAACCGGTACTCCACCAGCCAGAAAAGGAATGTAGTTTTCTTTGGAGTAAATAATAACATCCAAAATCTCTACACTTTTTAATTAAAAGTATATGGCATGCCATAAAAAACTCACATAGGCTGCAAAACAAAAGTACAGAACCAAATCATGGAATACAGATGATTCAGAGTACCTGGGTGGCTCAGTGGTTGAGCATCTGCCTTCAGCCCACGGCGTGATCCCGGGGTCCCAGGATCGAGTCCCACATCAGACTTCCTGCAGGGAGCCTGCTTCTCCCTCTGCCTGTGTCTCTGCCTCTCTCTCTGTGTCTCTCATGAATAAATAAATGAAATCTTAAAAAAAAAAGAGAATTCAGATGATTCATGTTTTGATATAATTAGGAGATGATGAAGAGACAGGAAAGTATCCCCCCAATTGAGAAAGCACTTTGAGACCAGAAGACAAAGTAGGCCATTCCATACAGTTTTACAGTTCTATTTCGGGTATCTTGTTGAGGGGGGCAATGAGGCAGGTGGTGATCCAGGCACCATCCACCTATTCCCTCCCAAGTCCGGACCTTGGTCCACAGATTTTATGGAGCAAAAGGATATGCAGAGAGACCCTGTAGTGAGATCAAAGGATTTGCATGCCCTCCAAACGGTTTGCCTGTACCTAATTGACAGCTAACCTTTCGTTAGATCCTGAAGTACCACCTGTGCATCAGGAAAGAAAAAACTATGTTATCCCTAACAGATTCATGGGAAATCAAAGCAAGTGTCCCCCACCCCAGTCTTGGGCATTTTAAAGGTATTTTATAAATCTCTAAGGGGGTTGGAACATGTAGCCCCAAGAGAGATCATGGAGCAAACATGAACCAAATGGAAGGCCGAAAATGAAGTCGGTATTGTCAGCACTCTTACAGATAATGATTTCATAGTAAATATAATTAACAAGTTCAAGATATTAGGGATCCCTGGGGGGCGCAGCGGTTTGGCGCCTGCCTTTGGCCCGGGGCGCGATCCTGGAGACCCGGGATCGAATCCCACGTCGGGCTCCCGGTGCGTGGAGCCTGCTTCTCCCTCTGCCTGTGTCTCTGCCTCTCTCTCTCTCTCTCTATGTGACTATCATAAATAAATAAATAAATAAATAAATAAATAAATAAATAAATAAATTCAAGATATTAGAGGAAAGTGTGAATTCCATAGTGGAGTCTTCTCTCTCTCTCTTTTCTTTCCCTCTCTCTCTCCTCTCTCTCTCTCTTTCATATTCATTCTCCTTGAGTTCCATTTCATCTTGCTGCAAATTGACACAAGAAAAAGATAAATGCAGAGTGTGTGTGTGCATATGTGTGTGTGTGTGTGTGTGTGTGTGTGTATGATATTCAAAGGACCTTTTTTGCTGTGTTGAAAAGAGAAAGAGAGGCAGGGATGGAGTGAGACGAGGAGAAGCCTGTATGGTGGTTACTGCAAAAACCTGTGCATCTAAACATGGTGGTTGGTACCACAATGGTGACAGTGAAGGTGAGGAAAATTGTTTGGCTCTGGTTATTTCTTGAAGATAGAGCCAACAGGATTTCCTGCTGTGTTGTTTATGGAGTCTAAGGGGAAAAAAAGATGAGCCAAGAAGGAATCCAGTTCTTTTGTCATTAGCACCTGAAAGGAGCTGCCTACAACCAAGTTAAGAAACACTGCAGGAAAAGCAAGTTCGGGGAGGAAAATCTAAAGTTGTCTTTTGGGCATGTTATAATAAAAAAATATTAACTGAAATGGATAGTAAACTCAACCCATTTATCATTTATTTCAACATAAAAAGATGGAATACATTGATCGCTTTTTGCCTTTCCTAACAATTCCCTGGAGTAATATAGGAAGTAAACTTAATAGAATCAGTGATATTTACTACTTTTTGAGCATAAATCTTCACTTGTTCTTTCTCAAGTGAGTAGTGTGGTCTCTTACAATTACTTTTTTCCTCCAACCTGTTCAAATATTTGGCAGGAAAATGGCCTTATCAGGTCATCATGGAGCCTCTGCTATTGCTGAGCTAATAATACATTTTTGGAAAACTCCATTTAAACGTTGCAGATGAAAATCTATGCCCACTCTCTATGTCACTCCCAAACACATTGGAAGATGAGCCACAGGGGAAGCCCATATGTTAGAAAGGCATGCTTCATTTAGCTATTGCAACACGATGGCTGAAGGGTGCTATAGATGGAGTTGCTCAGAAAAGATTACATCTCTTGGCTTCTGGCAAAGAAAAAAAAAAGCATAAAAAAGGCTGTGCTAAGGGCTAAGAGCTTTATTGAAATTCTACAGGAGCCTTACAGAAACTGTGAGCTTCTGACTTGTTATCAGGTACCTGCATTTGGGCATCCTGACACTCTATAATTGAAATTCATTGCTGGACCTTTAGTCTATAAAAATGGTATGCTGTCATTAGCGCTGACTGCTTGCTATATTCTCCTGTCACTCCTTAGGCCAGCTTAAACCATCTCAGATGAAATAGCCTATTTCATGTCAGACCTCAGCGTTTGCCACTATTAAAGTGGAAAGCTAAAGCAATGTTTAGCAATGTGGTAAAGACTAATGCAGTAGGATTGCTAGAGAAGTAGGAGTCTTTCTTTTTTTTTAATTCCCTTAAAATTTAATGTTCTCATATGGTACCATCTCTGTTACACTGCTTCTGTCAGAATGAGAATTATTACTTTTTTAATTGCATTTTAATTTAACCTGCTAAAGCCACACAGCTACCTTATACTTGAATGTTAGTTCAGTAATAAGACAAGTTAATATAAGAATTACAAGGTAATATTTCATACTCATGATGTGAAGAATTGAGGCAATTATGTGGATAATTCAGCCCAAAAAAGCCATGTTGATATATGTATATATATTTTAAATGCTTAGGTAAGAAAAGGAATCCTGGATTTGGGAGATTTATCCTTTAGTTTATTCTGGAATATCTATATTTATCATTTGATGTCAAGTTATACAGTCAGATGGTCGCAAAGAACTTTGCTGTCCCAATTACTCATGTTATGAGAGGAGTCACCTCATTAACCAAAGAAATCGAAGAACCTAGCTGTTGACAACTAGAATTGTTAAACCGTCCCAAATTACCTAAGCACACAGACCTAATAAGGATGAAACTTCTCAATGATTTAAGAAACTAAAAAATACCACTGAAAATTATTCTGCTTTTCTACCCCACTGTATGGTCTCAATTTTTGTTCATGGATATGGAGGAAACAAAAGAAACAGGTGGTTTTGTTTTTTAACCACCACCATGAAATGATTTTTGTAAAAGTAGATAATGCAGATAATAGTATTTAAGGGTGATAGAAATATTTATCTCAAATTAATACTGGGTTCTGTTCCAGGTCACTCAAACTTAGAATGTGGTTAAATACTGAACATTTTTTTGTCCTTCTTTCTTTTTGAACCTTTAAAAGTTCAAGAGTTGTGTGTGTGCATGTGTGTGTGCACATGTGTGTGTTTATTTTAATCACAATGTAGTCATAGTGCATTGCCTTGAATGCTAGAATACATGTCTTGGCTTCATTGCTTATGAACATAGAGATCTTAATATGGGTCCCTTCCGATTTGAGCACCAGAATCCTTACCTTAAAATTATTAGTTTGAGGGGCACCTGGGTGGCTCAGTCAGTTAAGCATCTGCCTTTGGTTCAGGTCATGATCTTGGGGTCCTGGGATGTAGTCTTGCATCAGTCTCCCTGTTCACTGGGGAGTCTTCTTCTCCCTCTCCCTCTGCCCCTACCCACCTCACACTCACTCACTTTCTCTCTCTCAGATAAAGAAAATCTGAAATAAATTAAATTAAAATTAAATTACTAGTTTGTATTTGGTGAACAAGCTTTATAATTAAAATATTACACAGCCATTGGATTTTTCTATTAAGGAAGAAGTAAAAAAGTTGCCATGATCTGTGGATGAGAAGCTCACAGAGGCTCCCAGGAGACACAGGTGAGCTTGTGCCTTAGAGACTGCCTCAGTATATTTCACTACCTCAAGGTAAATAACTTGCATGCGGTAAAATCACAGCTTTCATCTCAATGTTCCTAGAGCCTAGAAAAACACTTAAACTATAATACAACTCAATACAGAAAAAGTAATCCAATTAAAAATGGGCAGAACACATGAACAGACATTTCTTCAAAGAAGACATATAGATGGCCAAATGAAAAGATGCTCAACATCACTCATCATTGGGGAACTACAGATCAAAACTATAATGAGATACCATTTCACACCTGTCAAAATGGATAATGTAAACAACACAAGAAACAACAGGTGTTAGCAAGGATTGGAGGCAAAGGAATCCTCCTGTGCTCTAGGTGGTAATGCAAACTGGTGCAGCAACTGTGGAAGAGAGTATGGAGTCTCCTCAAAAAGTTAAAAATAGAATGGCTATACAACTCAAAGCCCCCCCACACACACACTGGGTATTTATCCAAAAAATGCAAAAACACTAATTCAAAGGGACACATACACCTCTACGTCCATTGCAGTGTTATTTACAAAGGGGGGGGGGAAGAGGATGGGAATTAAAGAGTACACGTATGATGAAAAAATAAAATAAAATAAACAGGTGTTTATTTTATAATAAATGTATTACATTTACATTTATTTAACCATCGTACAGGAGCAACTATTCAATGGTTATTTGGAGAAAATGTAGAAACTGAGAGAAAGGAGAAAAAAAATGTAAGTGAAAGTAATAGAAAGAATGAGAAGAGAAAGGAAGGAGTCAGCACATATCATCACACATTCATTTTTGGTAATTGTTATGCACTGAATGTTTGTAGTAATCCACAGTGTATATATTGAAGTCCCGTGCCCCAGTGTGACTATATTTGGAGATGGGGCCACTAAGGATAATTAAGGTTAAATGATATTACAAGAGTGGGGCCTTGATCTGATAGGATTAGTGCCCTTATAAGAAGAAACACCAGAGAACTAACTCTCTCTCTCTCTCTCCCTCTCCCTACACACACACACACACACACACACACACATCCCAAGGAGAAGTCCATGTGAGCACCCATCAAGATGGTGACCATCTGAAATTCAAGGGGATAATCCTTATCTGGAACAAATTGGCTGGCATCTTCATCATGAATTTATAGCTTCTAGAACTCTGAGAAAATAAAATTCTGTGGCTTATGACACCCAGTCCACGGTATTTAGTTATGACAGCCTGATCAGATTAATTTAGTAATCCATCCGAAAACTGGAAGACAACTTTACTGGACTCAATGGAAGACTATTCTTTTTCTGTCTGTCCTTTTATCAAAGTCCTCCTTCAAACTCTCATCCAAGTAACCATTCCCCACTAAAGCTTTTACTAACTCCTAAACCCCAACAAGTCTCATTTCTTGCTGATTTCCTTTAGTTTTGGGTTTTGGTACTGTTTTTTAATCCTTATCTAGGTTAGTTTTTTTTTTTTTTTTTTAAATTTTGACACCCCCACTATACTCTAGAACAATTAGGTTAGAAACTCCGATGGTGAGAACCAGACATCATGTTTTAAAACATCTTTTCATGAATTATTTTAGATCTGTTATAGATAATTTATGTCCTCATCACCCTGTAGACTTTTCTGGGAACAAGATCCTAATTGTGCTAATGCTGTATCTCTATGTCACGAGATAAAAATTTGAATACTCAATTCAATATACTTTTTGTTTATGCAAAACTAAAGTCTTATCTAGTAAACACAGTGCAGTGTGCTCATGATCAACATGTTATAGAGAAAATAGATGATATTTACATCCCAGGGAAAACAGCCACCAGTCATAAACCATGCTCTTTGAATTCTCTTTACAAAGTAAGTGAGTTGGGATGCATTTAAATGATGTGAAAGAAAGCTGGATCTCCCTATAAAATTCCTATACTGGTGTTATGGTCAACAAAATCTATAAAATGGTCTTCTATAAATCAGTTAAATGCTCCCCAAAGGCAGAAATTAGGTAGGCTGATTTAACAATGCATACCTGTATTTGCTTCTTTTTCATACTGACTATGACTGTCTCCATTGCAACAAACATTTACCTTTTGTAAATAAGAATAAACATTGTTTTACCAAAAATAGAAACAAAAACATCTGCCTAAGGAAGACCTTGATGAGCCTTCCACCTGGGTAAGACTGCTGAGATACATGTAAGAGAGAAGCAGAGGTAACTCCACCGGTGGGCTGAAGAAATGAAGAGAATATATTTTAGAGGATGATGGTGGGCATGGTTTGAATGTGGTCCTGGGACAGAAAGCAAACAAAAGGCATTAATTTTAAGTGAAAACCTATAAGGTTAAACACCCTACTCACTCACACATCAACGGAAGTCAGACCTCCACCTAAATACAGATAGAAATATACACATTGGTTTAAAAATAATCAATTGGCTAATAGAGATTCAATGGACTAATGGGTTCATAAAAAAAAAAAAACAGGCAAAAGGAACAATCAGACTGCAAGAAAACATTTTTAAAATTCAAAATGAAAAATAAATAAATAAATAAATAAATAAATAAATAAATAAATAAAATTCAAAATGATTTTATGCTCCGCATAAATGGGTGGAGGGGTTCCCAGGGGATCAAGTAGGCCTAAATGAAGTGAAAGAGACAGATTTTGAATAAAGTTAAGACAGATTTTGAATTTTTAGTATCAAGTGAAAAATAATAGTAATAGTAATAACAATAATTATGTGAGGATTACCTGGGTGCCTCAGTCAGGTGTCCCACTCTTCATTGCAGCTCAGGTCATGATCTTGGGGTCTTGAGACTGAGCCCTGAGTCTGGCTCCATGCTGAGTATGGAACCTGCTTAACATTCTCTTTCTCCCTCTGCCCCTCTGTGCTTGAGCTCTCTACCTCTCTCTGTCTCTCTCTATCTCAAAAAAAAATAATAATAATAATATATATATATATGTAAGGGAGGAATAAATAAAGAATAATAAAGATAAATACAGAACAGCAAAATGAAATTTAAAATAAAAATAAAAACTATTTTTATATTAAGTAAACATGTTTTCAGCCAATTCTCTAAGTGTGTAAGTGTGCAAATAGATGCACATTCAAAAAAATATCTAATGATGAGATCACATTTTATTTAAACATGTGTTAAGATTAAAGGCAAGTTCGCTAGAACTATAAGGAGAACAAACTTCTCAATGAGACGGTGAACAGTTGAAGTGCTATTCATGCTTTTTTATCTAAATTTAATTTTTCTTTCCATCTTGGAGAATGAGAGACAATCTTATAGTCCGCCTGTACCAGATGAGGATGCTGATAGTCGCAGTGGCTGTGGTGGTGGTGGTGGTGGTGATGTTGGTGATTAGGATAAAAAAATTGCAACAACCATTTACGGCTGCCAGCAGGATCCATGTGACAGGAGTGTAGATGGGAGTTTGTCTCAGGCAGCCCCACCTCCACCCTCGTGAAGTCAGTGCTACAATTTCCATCAGAAATGAAGTCTTAAAACTTGTCCCGTCCCATCTGTCTAGCAAGTGATTGAGCTGGGATGGAAACCTGGATCTGTGTGATCCAGAGATCGTGTTTGTCCAGTTTCTCACACTGTCTACTGAGGTTATAATTAACCTCCCTCTGTGGGCTTCTTTCTTTCTTTCTTTCTTTCTTTCTTTCTTTCTTTCTTTCTTTCTTTCTTTCTTCTTTCTTCCTTCCTTTCTTTCTTTCTTTTCTTTCTTTCTTCACCTTTTCTTCTTTTCTTTTTTTTTTTTCTTTTGCCAAAATGCTACTTTGGTTCCCAACTTCCTGTGTCAAGTGACAATTTATCATGCCTGCAGTCACACTTTTGGTTCCTGTCAGCTCTGAGAAAGAGTCATATCACCGGTATGGTTTTCCACTCCCTAAGCAACTTGTGGATCTCATCCTCCCATGCAAGCAACTTGTCACATCTTCAGTTTTCTCACACATTTCAGTTCAAAAGCAATCCTTGTTCTGTTTTTATTTAATTCTTCTTTTCATTGAAAATGTCCATACTGTCAAAGTGTTAGTGTCCAAACTCCCACTATTAAATTGTCTCTCTGCTCTGACATAAAAGATCTTCCAGCCATATCAATTACCCTTTTTCTTAACTTTTATGACAAGATTCTTTTTGAATTATGTATCACAGGGGTACTATAACTGCTCCTTGAGTCATTGACTATGTCCTTGGTGTTGTAAATGAAGCCTTTCTCCCCCCTCCTCTTTTTTTTTTTCTCTCACTGTACTCCAATGTCAAAGGAATAAGAATGGAAAAAAAAAAAAAACTACTAAATCTAGAAAGGTGGTAGGATTGATCTCTGACACTCTTCTCCCCACACCCTCCCACTCCTCTCCTGTGTACTTTTAGATAAATTACTCCTGTGTACCTCTCCCCACACCCTCCCACTCCTCTCCTGTGTACTTTTAGATAAATTACTCAGTTAATCTGAATCCCAGATTCCTCTTCCATGGAGATGCTAACATATGTCCTACTTGCCTCATAAGATAGATTAAAAAACAAACTGAAAATCCTTGTGAACTCTATTTTCGAACTAAAATTTTATATAATGATTAATAAATGATTTATTAAACTGAATTTCTATAAAAAGTTGAATTTTATAAACAAGTACTCTCTCTTTGTTATAATTGCTAATTTGTTTAAGCAAACTATTTTCTGATTGTCAAAATCCTTTAAACTGAAATCCACTTGGATGGATATTCCAAAGTAGTTTAGGAATGACAAACGTATTAGTGGTAACTCTCTGAGTTGGTATTAATGCTTCTAAATGAGTTTGTAACTACAGATCTCTTCTTAAGGTTATAAACAAATTTTCCTGGGAATACTTTGCAGCGCCACAGATACGACTCTTTATAAGGAATAAAGTTAAATGGGCTAATACACACACAGGAAAACAAGTCTTTACTTAAAATATAGCTATATTATTCACAAGTAGTGTACACATACACACGTACACACACAGAGACACAAGAGAAAAAATATGGACACTTGGAGGCTTCTGAGAGAACATCAAGCATAGAAACAGTCTTTGCATTGAAATAATCTGTTTACTAAAATAATAAAAATGCTACTAATAAAGAGGAAATACAGAGAATTTTCCTCAAACTTTACAGAGAGGAAAGGAAATACAACACACTCTAATGGAAGACATCCTTTATCTGGTGACCAGAAGACCTGCTGCATTCTTAGCTAGAGTATTATTCATTGTAAATCCATGTTCAACTGTCTGGCTTCAATTTATTTATCTATTAAATTGGTAGGGAGCCATCTGAGTGGCTTAGTCAGTTGAGCATCCAACTCTTTATTTTAGCTCTGGTCATCATCTCAGGGTTATGAGATTGAGACCTGTATCGGGCTCCACACTCAGCATGGAGTCTGCTTGAGATTTACTCTCTCCCTCTCCCTCTGCTAGTGTCCCCTAGCTCACACTCTATAAATAAATAAATAAATAAATAAATAAATAAATAAATAAATAAATAAATAAACAAACAAATAAATAATCTTTAAAAAATGGCATGGAGTCAGGGAAGAAGTTACAATGAAATCTAGCCTTAGAAAATTTCAGAATTAAAAAAAAAAAAAAAAAAAAGATCAGTAAACAACAGATATTGCCCCAAATCCTGGTTCCAACTACTAAGCCAAGTCATATATTCTTTTTGGAGGCTTTGTTTCTAGAGAAAGCTTATGTAAGCTTCTAAATTGGGGAAAAAATAGTATGTTCCAAAGTGCTAAATTTATGGGCAATGTTTGATTTTACCAAATAGCCATCACTTCCACTGAAAAATGAGTGTGACCAGAAAGGACTAGTATTTCTAGCTTACCTGTCAATCAAATGTAAGGGCAGCATGGAAGCAATCTAAATCAGAACATTATTCAAGATCAACTCTTCAAATATCCAGAAGTTATTACATTCCCCATGAAATGGTGAAGTGCATTTCCAATCTCATTGTCTTTTATAGAAATTAGTAAATCAAAATCTATAGAGTGGGTTGGGTATATTCCTTAGTCAATTAACACAACCTTAAAACAATTATATTTTAGCTCTAACATGAATGGGTTGAAGAAGACAAAAAATGTTTCCTGAAGCTACTTATCTGTCACCTACTTTTTATTCATTATGTCATCTAACCATTATGGTAATTCTAGGCTTGTCTTTGTTTTACAGATAAAGACTTTGAAGATCAGAGATAGCAAATAATTTGTTCTTGGGCATGCAAGTTGTGGGTAAATGCTTGATCTTAGAAGACAGCCCCATCTACCACAAAATATCAAATTTATTTCTCGGCACCCCATTTTTAAAGGTAAGAACTAAAACTTGTCTCTACTGTCTTTCATTTTTTACCATTGTCTCAGCCATTTGTGATTTCAAAGGGGTGATGCTTTCTCAGATCTTTCACTTTTTACTCTCCTAGGAGTGAGACTCTGATGTCGGCAATGTATTCAACTCCTTGCCATCATAAACTTCAGACTCTGCAATTTTCTGTAGCTTTTATCTTTATCCAATTTTTAAAGCAGATGCCAGTTGCATAAGCAGTATCTACAGCCATTGCTCAGCAAATTCTTCCTCAATGTTATAGCCTCGGGTACTTTTCATGTGTCTTACTTATGGTCAATTTTGCAGGAACCATAATGTTGAATTTAGTCCAGAAGAATGTTCATCCACCCCCTTGCACTTCTGTGCTTGAAGAAAAGTTGCAGTAGTGATATATCACCCCGTATGTTGGAGTTTCTTCTGGCAGGAAGGATACAGATAACTTTATTGAAAATATAAAGCTTCATTGAGCTCCCTCCCTCTGAGAGCCTAGCAACATTCTTCCCCTACGACAATTGGATGCACCCCACTTATAATCGTTCTTCACATAATGTTAGAAAACGAGGTTTTAACCTAGGAAAATATTGTCTGTAAGTGTTATACCAGTTTATTATTGATTCAGCCTAACACCCCTAGTCCCTTGAGATGTCTCACGAATCTCTAGCATATAACATAATGTGCCATAGACATATCTATAAAGAAGGAACTAATGAATGGTGAGTGTTGTCTTGTCTTCTATCATTTCCCTAAACAACTATTCCTCTCCCATATGTGGAAATACTTTATTGAACCCAGTCTTCAAATTAACACTTGACCCAATCTTTTTTTTTTCACTTGACCCAATCTTATACCATATCATACTCTTAAAATTTGAATGTCAACTGTCATAGTTATTCTCTTGTTTCTGTCCTTCCCTTTTATTTCATCCCTGTCTTTATTTTTATCTCTATCATTATAACCACCTGAATGTATTAATTGGGCTCTTTTTTCCTATTTACTCATTTTTACTGGAGAAAATTCCCTAAAAGTGCACATGTATCTTTGTGTGTGTGCCCCCTCTGTATGTTTTTTTTTTTTTTTTTCATGGTGGCAGGGAGGTGAAGTTTAAAAACTAAAATAATTCCTTTCCAGAGATTTCCTTCTTATCCCTTCTTCATAACAAAACTTGACAGATAATCCTATTTCTAATAGCAAAACCATAATTGAAAATATGGACACTATCAGAAGGGTTGTTTGCAGCATCACGCTCTACAGAGAGAAAGAAAACTTTACTCCTCACTCTTAAGGAGAAAAAAAGCATAACAAAGTGGTTTGATGACATCTAGTCAGAGTTCCTTCACTGTTTTTTTTTTTTTCATCTTCTGCCATGAAGGTTCCATGGATACAGTTTTTATTTATCAGCAGAGTTTCCATGAGAAGCATTATTGTGTGTTGATAGGCACACAATGTGTTGATAGGCGTTATTCAATCCCTGCCTACCCCAGAGTAAATTGAAGGTTGTTTTGGAAGGTCAGTGGGGCTATCCTGGATAATAGAGAGCTTCTCAAAATTCAGGGCACCTTATTAAATTTGAATTTCAGATAACAAAAATGAGTACTTCCAGTACACATGCATAATATCCATATGTGCACGGGATATACTAAAATATCAGTTTTCATTTATCTGAAATTCAGATTTAATTGGTCATTCTGTATTTTTATTTGCTCAGTCTGGCAAGAATTAACACCTTCATTGGTTCTAGTCTTCTCTTCTTTAAAACATAACCTAGGGAACTGAGGCAAGTGAAGCAATTTAAAAATTTTTAAACTCCCATTATTTAATATCTAAATAATTCATAGTGGCCTCCCTTTTCAAACATGTGTGTTTTGTCTGTAGGTCATTCCATGTGGCCTTTTGGTTACTAGTAATAAACAAATCAAAAAGGAATTTCTTGTAGGAATAAAAAGGAACTTAATATGAAGAAACTGAAGTTACTTAGAAAATCAAGAGTGTGGCTATTAAAAAAAACACTTTTAGGAAGAGAAGTTATTAGGACAACACTGGAAATTTCTGAATTCTACAGTTACTTTTTCAATTGCTCTGTTCCATGTATCCAATCTCTGTGAGTGTTTATTCCATCTCTAATTCCTACAAGTACATACCTGGTCCACCTGGGGTCGCATTGCTGTCCCTGTGCAGTGGATCTGTAAGACAGTCAAGAAAGTTGGGGAAGTTTGGTAGGCAAGCAGTACATAAACTACCATAAAATAGAATAAGTGTAGGGAAAAATCTGCCTTGGTCCATTCTTCTCATCTAGTAGAAATACATGGACTCTTTGCTAATGGAAAATACAAATTAGTGACAACATCTCTACGGCTGACTCATTCTCACCATATTTTGGGAGGTTTAACATTTAATGCCTAAGAATAAAGGTAGGCATTTCATACTCTTAGCAATTAGATTTGGATAAGCAGTGGGAAAACAGTTCAGTGGAAATTGGAATCTTATATACCACCCTTATCAAGTACAGGTGATCTGAAGATGTATAATGGAAAGCATAAATGTAATACGATAAAGTCATAAAAAAAAGAAGTCAATCAGAGAACTTACTATTACTTTTGTTTCTGTTTTTTTTTTTTTTTTTTGGTTTTGTTGTTGTTTATCAATAATTTGCCATAACATCAGAGCAGAGCACCAAATCGATGGAGCTTTGCTACCCCAGAAATGGTAGAAGCTGTTAAGCAATAGACTGCCAGGTGGTACAATGAAAGCAGCATGGCTACACAACCCTGCCAGCTCTACGTTTGAGTCCTGTTTCTGCATCCTATGATCTGTTGGTTTGGCCTTATTTTGTTTTGCTTTAAGATTTATTTATTTATTTTGGAGATAGAGGGAGAAATGCAAGTCGGAAGAGGAACAATGGAATAGAATCTTCAAGTTGACACCTCGCTGAGTCCAGAGCCTAAAGTGGGGCTCAGATTCATAACCCGTGAGATCCTGACCTGAGCAGAAACCGAGAATTGGACTTTAAAGCAGCTGAGCCACCCAGGCACTCTGCATCCTATGTTCTATAAAACTTTGGCCAGTGTCTTTCTCTCTCTGATCTTCAGTTACTAGATCTGTAATTGGATACAGTAAAACTTAGCTGTGACTGTGAGGATTAAAGAAGATGGTGTCTGTAGAAAATTATAACACAGGGCCTCCCAGAGAGAGAGAGAGAGAGAGAGAGAGAGAACCCAAAAATGATTATTTGGTGATTGTATTCATGGTAATATACAAATGGCTCCAATCAAAACCAATCTTTCATTGAATTACAGTAAACTCCGGACAAAACAAATGATGTCAACCCAGGGAAGACATTGTAGAGCAATTAAAAGCAGAATAAAATGAAAGAGAGATGGGACTTCAGAAAAAAAAAAAGAATAGCACTTAAGGAGTTTTGCATTTTTATGGCCTTTAATACCCACAACATATCTAAGTGTACAACTTGCTCAGTGGCCAAAAGTTGGATAAATAAAATAAAGATAATCGTCTGGATGACCCCTAAAGTAAATTTAAAATAAGTTAACTAATTTTTAACTACCCCCCTCCTGCAGAAAATATAAATTTGTCAGTTTTGATTTAATCCAAATTGTCTACTAAAACACATAAAAGTTAGTCTTTAGAGGCCTCTACAAAATACTTTTCACAGGTGTGAGGTGGTATCTCATTGTGGTTTTGATTTGTATTTCCCTGATGGCAAGTGATGCAGAGCATTTTCTCATGATAAGGATGCAGTCCCAAATTACTAAATACATAAAGAAATAAGGAAAACCTCATTTCATAAGAAAATAATCAATAAAGCTAAGCCTAAGGTTATCCTGGCATTATCATTAGCAGATAAGGATTTCATAGGAACTATTATAATAGTTCAATGTAAAAGAAAATATGAAATCCAAATGATTAAGAAGACTAAACAAATATTCTAGAATTATCTCCATCCCTCCCTGATGTGATCCTCAAGTAAATCTTCTTTAAAAAGAATTTCATATGGTCAAATGTCAATAGGAGCCATGCTGGAAACATAAATGGTTGAAATACTCAGAGTGCAACACCGAAGATACTGATAGGGCTTGTGCTAAGTTAGAAAACACTGCCTCCATATAAGGGAAATATTTGCTATCTGATTTTAGCCAATTGTCGCCCCTCAAGTAGGGATTGGCAACCTTTTTTTTTTTTTTTTTTTTTTTGTAAGGAGCTAGAGAGTAAACACTATAGGCTTTGTGGGCCATATGGTCTCTGTTACAACTACTTGACCCTGATTTTGTACTGTAAAAGCCATGGATAATACATAACTAAAAGGTTGAGGCTATGTTCTAATAACTATTTATACAGGATGTAATGGGTCAGGGTTGGCCTGTGGGATATAGTTTACAGAACGTAGTCTTTTAGAAATTAAGGTTCAAGTTTATCTAGCATCCTTTATTTCAAGAAAAAGTGGGCCACCGGATCTGGACTCCTGTCCTAAAGCAAATATGCATAAAGTCCTGAGAGATAAATAATTGTTTTCCACTCATCAGAAAAGAGCATGGGATGGCAACCCATGCAAAAGAACATGGTTGTGAAAAAGTGAAATATATGGACAGTGGAAGTAATTTGGTTTAGCTGCAGAGCAGAAATTGTGTGGGGTAAAGTTAAGAAAGCCCAAAAGAATTTGGCGTAATCAATAAGTGGCACTTGTTTCTCACTGAATTAGACAACAACTAAAACATTTGACGACAACAATAACAGCAACTAATATGGGCAAAGGATGCATTCAGATGGGTACTTACATACCAGCATTGTATCCAGTACATGCTGGGTTTGAAGATTTAGGTTATAAACTCAACGTTGGGCATTTTCATATTTCTTTCACTTTGATAATCACCTGAACACCCCATCTCATACCCCCTCCAACACACACACACACATACATACACACACACAAACACACACACACTAATGTAGACTTTGAAATGTGTGGGATGCAGAGTAGAAAGCCCAGAATCTCTGCTTCTCAGTTGTCGGGGAGGATAGAACATAGCCATAAAACAAATCCCCTGCCTTTGGTATTTGGGACGATCTCTACCCAAGAGACAAAGGTGAAGAGTGACTATCCACCAACAGGGAGATTTATGTTCTCTTTGGGAAGGAGAAACAAATGGCACAGTAGGATAGAAATGGTTAGGGACAATCTTTCCTTCATACTCAGGAGAGGAAATAAGCTCTCTACCCTCAACAGCATACAGAGTCCGAATCTGAAATCCCTTAAGTGTATTGAAGAACTTCTTTTTTGCTGTGTTCAATATAACAATAATCCTTTTTAAAAGATTTTATTTATTTATTCATGAGAGACAGAGAGAGAGGCAGAGACACAGGCAGAGGGAGAAGCAGGTTCCCTGTGAAGAGCCCAATGCAGGACTCAATCCCAGGACCGCGGGATGATGCCTGAGCCAAAGGCAAATGCTCAACCACTGAGCCGCCCAGGTGTCCCAACATAACAATAATCCTAAAGTAGAACATCAGATATTTTAAATGATTTCTATTGCTAATTCTTCATAGCATGTATCTCATGACTTTGTTTTAAATCTGGTATAACTCTTCCTCGACCTATGATGAAAAATCCATCATAAATTGAAAATACCATGTCCACAATACGCTTAGTACATCTAACCTAGGTTTAGCCTCGCCTACCTTAAATGTGCTCAGAACACTTAAATCAGTCCACAGTTGAGCAAATCATCTAACACAGAGCCTGTTTTATTTGTATTTAAATTCGATTAACCAATATATAGTACATCATTAGTTTCAGATGTAGTGTTCAATAATTTATTCGTGCTCATCACATCATGTGCCCTCCTTAGTGCCCATCACCCAATCTCCTCATCCCCCCACCTCCTCTCCAGCAACCCTCAGTTTGTTTCCTATAGTTAAGAGTTTCTTGTGATTTTTCTCACTCTCTGATGACTTCTCATTTCTTCTCCTCTTTCCCCCCTTCCCTCATGATCCTCCACTCTGTTTCTTATATTCCACATAGGAGTTAAATCGTATGATAATTGTCTTTCTCTGATTGACTTATTTCACTCAGCAGAATGCCATCCAGTTCCATCCACATTGATGTAAATGGTAAGTATTCATCCTTTCTGATGGTTGAATAATATTCCACTGTGTATATAGACCACATCTTCTTTATCTATTCTTCTGTCCATGGACACTGAGGCTCCTTCCACAGTTTGGCTATTGTGGACACTGCTGCTATCAACATCGGGGTGCAGGTGTCCCTTTGTATCACTATGTGTGGGTAGTGACCCCACTACATTGGGGCAAGTCCCCAGCAGTGCAATTGTGTAGGGCAGCTCTATTTTTAACTCTTTGAGGAACCTCCACACGCTTTTCCAGAGTGGCTGCACCAGGTCACATTCCCACCAACAGTGCAAGAGGGTTCCCCTTTCTCCACCTCCTCTCCAACATTTCTTGTTTCCTGTTTCCATTCTCTCTGATGTGAGGTGGGATCTCATTGTGGTTTTGATTTGTATGTCCCTGATGGCCAGTGATGCGGAGTATTTTCTCATGTGCTTGTTGGCTACGTGTAGGTCTTCTTTGGTGAAATGTCTGTTCATGTCTTCTGCCCATTTCTTGACTGGATTATTTGTTTTTTGGGTGTTAAGTTTGATATGTATCTTGAATACTACCCCTTTATCTGATATGTTGTTTGCAAATATCTCCTCCCATTCCATAGGTGGACTTTTAGTTTTGTTAACTGTTTCTTTTGCTGAGCAGAAGCTTTTTATCTTGGCGAAGTCCCGATAGTTCATTTTTGCTTTTGTTTCCCTTGCCTTTGGAAATGTATCTAAGCAAGAAGTTGCTGTGGTCAAGTTCAAAAAGGATGTTGCCTATGTTCTTCTCTAGGATTTTGATGGATTCTTGTCTTACATTTAGGTCTTTCATCCATTTTGAGTTTATCTTTGTGTATGGTGTAAGACAATGGTCTAGTTTCATTATTTTGCATGTGGCTGTGCAATTTTCCCAGCACCATTTATTGAAGAAACTGTCCTTTTCCATTAGTTATTTTTTCCTGCTTTGTCAAAGATTAGTTGGCCATAGAAGTTGAGGGTCCATTTCTGGGTTCTCTATTCTGTCCCATTGATCTATGTGTCTGTTTTTGTGCCAGGACCATACTGTCTTGATGATTATAGTTTTGTAATGCAGCCTGAAGTCTGGCATTGTGATGCCCCCAGCACTGGTTTTCTTTTTCAATGTTCCTCTAGTTATTTGAGGTCATTTCTGGTTCCATACAAATTTTAGGATTATTTGTTTCAGTTCTGTGAAAAATTGCCATGGTATTTTGATAGGGATTGCATTGAATGTGTAGATTGCCCTAAGTAGCATAGACATTTTCACAACATTTATTCTTCCAATCCATAAGCATGGAATGTTTTTCCATTTCTTTGTGTATTTCTCAATTTCTTTCATAAGTGTTCTGTAGCTTTCATAGTATAGATTCTTTACCACTTTGGTTAGGTACATTCCTAGGTCTCTTCGTTTTAGGTGCAATTGTAAATGGGATTGATCGCTTAATTTCTCTTTCTTCAACCTCATTGTTAGTGTGTAGAAATGCAACTGATTTCTGTACATTGGTTTTATATCCTGCCATGTTGCTGAATTGCTGTATGAGTCTAGCAATTTTGGGGTGGAATCTTGGGTTTTCCCCATACAGTATCATGTCATCTACGAAGAGTGAGAGTTTGACTTCTTTGCCAATTTGAATGCCTTTTATTTCCTTGTGTTGTCTGATTGTCGAGACTGCAACTTCTAGTACTATGTTGAACAACAGTGATGAAAGTGGGCATCCCTGTCATGTTCCTGACGTTAGGGGAAAAGCTCTCTGTTTTTTCCCCATTGAGAATGATATTCGGGGGAAAAATTAGAGAGGGAGACAAACCATGAGAGACTCTTAACTCTGGGAAACAAATGGTTGCAGAAGGGGAGGTGGCTGGGGGATGTGGTGATGGGCACTGAGGAGAGCACTTGTTGGGATGAGCCCTGGGTGTTATACTATATATTGGCTAATTGAATTTAAATTTTAAAAATGTAAAAAAAGAGAATGATACTCACTGTGGGCTTTTCGTAGATGGCTTTTATGATATTGAGGTATGTTCCCTCTATCCCTACACTGAAGAGTTTTAATCAAGAAAGGATGTTGTATTTTGTCAAATGCCTTTTCTGCATCAATTGAGAGGATCATATGGCTCTTGTCCTTTCATTTATTAATGTAATGTATCACGCTGATTAATTTGTGAAATGTTGAAGCACCTTTGCAGCCCGGGAAAAATTCCCACTTGGTCGTGGTGAATAACCCTTTTAATGTACTATTGGATCCTATTGGCTAGTATCTTAGTGAGAATACAAAGCTCACTTTATAATAAATTGTTAAGTATCTCATGCAACTTGTTGATTACTGTCCTGGGGGTGAAAAACAGAATGGATGCATGGATGTAGAATGGTTGTAGTTGTTTCAGTTGTTTAACCTCATGATAAGGTGACTGATTGGGAGCTGTGGGTTCCTGCAGCTGACCATCATTATAGGAAATGATCATAGCACATATCATGAGCCTGGAAAAAGATCAAAATTCAGAATTTTGAAGTATGGTTTCTACTGAATGCATATCACTTTCTCACCATCATAAATTTGAAAAATTCTAAGTTGAACCATCCAAAGTCAGGGACTATCTGTAATACAATTCGCATTACTAAGTGTCTATCCAAGCTGTATGAGCAATAGAAAATGCCTTACAAAAGTTCCATGCCATCTAAAATGATTTAAAAACAAGCAGAATCATCATAAAAGATCTGAGAGTTACTATTCTCTTAGACGTCCATTTAAAGTCCCCCAGGGAGGCTTTTAATTTAATGCTTCGCATTAAAAACTAGCTTTGAATTGTACATTTGCCTCTGAGCCACTGCAAATAAATAATAAAAAACTATGCCATACATCTTACTCAAATAGTCTCCATTACCAAATGGACCCAATACCTCAGCCTTGTTGTTTATCCCCTGGATTCCAGAAGTATTTGTTATATCTACTTCCAATAATCTGATTGAAATTCTGGAGCACTGCAGTGAAGTATACATCATAAATTACTACTTTTTTTTTTTTGCTAGATTAAAATCTCCTTCTGCCCTTCAACAAATTCTGGTGATGAGTTTCTCTCAAACTGCTAAACTTTCCAAATCCAAACCTTTTGATACAAAACTAATCAGAAAATCTAACAGCTCTGCATGGCTAAAATGCAACAGAGAAATCACATCTCTGGCATTTTGCAGTAGGCAACAAAGGTGTTTATTTTAAAGTGATGCTCTGTTGTATAGGAAATGTGAGCATAAACATACTGTGCTTCTACATTTAGCTGTTCATTTATCCATTTATCAAATAACTTTTGGTGCTCAAAAGTAACAAAAGATAAGTGTCTAGGTGGTGGTATAGGCACGCAAACCAACAAAAATATAGTACAAGTGCTAAGCATCAAAGTATTACCTAGAAAATAGTGATTTTGGAAAAATAATATTTTCCAGGTAATGTTTAAAATAACATTAGAAAATAATGTTACCTAAAATAATGATTTCTTCCATTTATCTACTCATTTACCAAATATTTATTAGGTGCCTAGAATGTGCCAGCTATGCTCCTAAGCTCTAGAAATGAAACAATGAATAAGTCATAAAAGATTTTGCCTTCATGGATCTTATAGTCTAACACAGTGGTTTTAGTCTTTTACTTTTTTTTTTTAGTCTTTTACTTTTTAATCACACACTGAATAGTAAGATATTTTTAAATGCTAACAAAATTACCTGCATATTTATTATTTAATAATAATATGTGTATCTACCTATCTAAAACATAAATAAAATACAATATAAACCTACTCCAAAATTAAGAGAAGTGATAAAATGAAATATACTTTAAAAATATGATTTTATGTTTTGATCTCAATGGAATATTAATATAAGTATATTTACATCGGTAATTGTTAAATACTATTTTCATTCTTAACAATTTTGGTGAAAGCACATGTGTTCACATATGTTTAATTATTTTTAAAATGTTTAATTTATCAAGTAAAATCAAGCATTAGTTGATTTAAAAGCTAGTGAATTTTAGAAATATTTATTAACAGAAAATTATATTTCCTAACTTTATTCTTTTTTATTCTATTTTTTGATGTGTATATATATAGAGAGAGACATATATATATATGTAGTATATATGTATATATAAGCTTTTAGCAGATAACACATACTGTTTACAGGAACAAAATCTCATAACTATAAAGAATACTTTTAAACATTTGGTTTTAATTCACTTTTCCCAGCCTGAATTTTTTTTTTTCTAAAAGCATTGGGTTTCTCATTTATTCTTTAGAATATCACCTTTAAGAGACCTTGAAACATCCACAGAGGTCCCAAAGGTGCCCTGTCTTGGCCTTGGCTCCGCTGTAGCCTTGTGTAGGGCTATAAATCATACTCCAGGGACAGGGATGATGGGTCATGTGATCCAGAAGAGAGAAAGAACAGAGTGTTCGAGGAACTCTGTAAAAATAGAAAAGAAGATCTACGATAATGTGCCATCCTAGGAGAGATGATTGTGATGACATGGGAAAGCAGCCTCCAGAAGCTGGAGCTTCGGGATAGAGTTCTGAAGTGGGCAGTAAACACTTGGAATGGGAAGTGAAGAAATCCTGGGAACCTGGGATTCCAGGCAGAAGAAAATATCCCTCTTGGAACATTCAGGAAGCTGATATTCTATATGCTGAAATGATAGGGCAGGTCCTCAGGTTGTAGTCCCACACAAGAGCAGATTTTTGACCCCAGGGACAGAGCCAGGCATCAGTTCCCTCAAGACAACTTTAGTGCCCACAAGTTCACTGAGTTGCCTCACCTCTTTGCTCTTCTGGATTGTATTACCTTTGCCCTTTTTTTTTTTTTTTTTTTTTTTTTTTATCTTGTATTGCTATTACCTATGTATTTCCCTTTTCCAGATAAATGAGGACTTTCTTGGGGGTTAGGTCTGTGTGCGGTTTTCATGAACTCCATTCCCTTATTCCCTTAAGCAGGAAGAAATTCAAAAAAAATGTTTATAGAATAGTTAAATATACTTTCCTCGATAGTTCGGATTTTGAATAGGCAAACCATAAGATACTGTTCTAAGAGGTAATCAACTTTGAGGGTGCATCATCAGTTATGACTCTTTTACACATAGTGACCCCAAAAATGCTACACCACCACCAACAATACCAACAAATTCACCCAAATAAGCTTAAAGGAAAACAGGATTTTTATTGGCTCATATAGCAGACAAGCCGAGGTCGAGGATGTGACTTGGTGCAGGAGTTCTTATAACACTGTCAAGTCCAGTTTCTCTCTATTTTCCACTTAACTAGTTTTCCAGTCCCAGTTTTCCAGTTTTCATCGTGTAAAAATGGCTAGAGGAATTCCAGTCTCACCTGCTCACATTTGGAAATCAGATGATTGTATGTCACGGGTTCACTCTGAACCCATTGCTGTAGGGAGCCATCGTTAGGTCAATGAGAGAAAGAATGCTGAGGACATAACCAGCATACCTCCCCCAGAGGTATAGAAAAATAATAACATTTCTAAACCGCATATACCATCAGAGCCCTCAAGCTTCATAATTTTCAAAATTCTTTCAACTTTCTGCAGTTGTGGGTGTTTTTCACTAATGATGTTTTACTGCCAAATTTGCCATATGTTGATCTTCTCTAACAACCACTCTTAAGGAAAGGAGACCCAAGGGGGGCAAGCAGGAGCCACTTAAACCCACTTTTAAACTGAAACTGGATACTTTACTGTCACACAGCTGACACTGACATATGTTGTAGAATTCCTTTCTGAAATGATGGAATTGTTTTGACAAGTCTTAAAGTTAGAGTAATTTTTAAGACTCCAATGGCTATTATTCCTTTTTTTTTCTATTATTCCTATAACCCATTATTATGTGCACCTTTCTGTATCTCCCTTGACATAAAAAAATCCACAGGAAAGCCCTAAAATACAAGAAACAAAACCCAAACAAACTTCTTCATCTGATTGTCTCTATCTCAAATTTTATATACTGGCACTCTGACGTTTTTGTTACATCTTCCAATTTTCAAATGCATACCAAGCTTTAAAAATTCTTCAATACAACCAGGTTTAACATAGATATCATAATGCCTTGTTCCTGTTCGGTACCTGCATTTTCTTTCTCCCTTTTCACTTACATGCAACCCATGTACTGGCGTCTCAAAGTGTTGAAAAAGTTCAATCGTTTGCCATCAGCTCATGTGATTTTCATCTTCTTCCAACTCATGTGGTTGACATCTAGGTCTTCGTGTGTTCATTGTGTTCATCTCTGGATTCTTATATTTGCAATATTTGAAAACTCTTGTATTCATGGTTGGAAAAGCCTTGTATCTGGTGTCTGATAGAGTTTGTTGCTATTTCCTGCCTTGTGATTTATTGAGCCCATTTTGAGCCCTCAATTTGTAAAACATGAGGTGAGAATATATATTTATATATATTTTATATACACATATAAAATATAAACCATCAGAGTATTAGTTTTGCTATAGTAACAAACTATAAAATTCTCTCAGTGGCTTAGAATAACATATGCTAATCACTTATTCCTACTATATGCTTATCTTAGGTTGGCTGGGATGGGGCTTCATGTTCTCTTCATTTATAGAGCCAGAATGATGAAATAGCTTCCATCTAGATTTATTAGAAGAGAATAAAAAAGGATAAATAATGTACTTTCTCTGAAAGCTTCAACACAGAAGTGGCAGGTGGCATTCATGCTCTATTACTTTGGCCGAAGCAAAGCACAGGACCAAACCCTAGCATCAAGAGGGAAGTGCCCAAATATGTCCTTGGTAGAGTTACAAGTATCTGGTGAATTGTACTATTGAGTCAGCTATTTTTCTTAAAGGAATTTTGAAAATATAATTTTAATTTTAACTAAAAGGCCCAACAAATGGTAAATGCTCAGATTTATGAACCCTTACAATGTATTTTTTTTGAGGACCAATTTCCTTCTCTTTGAGATGAGATTACTACTTCTTAGTTTGCCAGTATCAGATGTTCTGCCTCCAAAATAAAAATAAAACCTTTTCCTTTCTCTCCATCCTCATGTAAAATCATCTACCAGGGGAGTTTCTACAATGGATTTCTAAGTGGGCACCAATGTCTGGCTCTTGGCCCTTCTTCTACACTATTCTTCCTACAGTAGCTAAAGGAACCATTTCTAAAAAGCAAACCTTATGACATCATTTGCTTGCTTAAAAGCATTTATGTCTTCTCATTTATTTGACAATGACATTTAAAATCATGAGTTTAGTTGGTATGGCTCTAAATAATCTGAAGTCTGTTTTTCCTGCCGGCATCGCTTCTAGTCACTCTGCTGTCTCTTACTCTATGCTGGGTCTCCCTCTCTTTCTCAAACTGGACCAACTTATTTCGACTTCTGGGGTATTGTATATTCCATTCTTTATGTATAGGGAGCTTTAACCGTACTCTCCATCTTGATCACTCCTTACGATCATTCAAGTTTCAGCTGAAAGAGTGTGGCTGTACTGACACCTTCCTTAGCGTTTCACCACAACCTGAACTTTTCTTCCATCAGGCTTAATCAACTGTGATGACACATTTACGTATGTAACTTCACAGTTTTGCTTCCTGCCACTGCCCTTGTCCTGTCTTCATTGACACAACTATCTGATCCACTTTGAATCCCCAGTTGCTAATACAGTGCCCAGGACTCATTAAGTGTTCAATAATTATTTACTACCTAAATGAATTAATAAATGAATAAAAATAAAAGAGCAAATGCAATAATTTATTTCCAAGGGCTTTTTAAAAAATATTTATTTATTAATGAGAAACAGAGAGAGAGATGTTGAGACACAGGCAAAGGGAGAAGCAGGTTCCCCACAGGGAGCTTGGTGTGGGTGGGACTCGATCCCAGGGCCCAGGATCATGCCCTGAGCCGAAGGCAGGTGTTCAAACTGCTGAGCATCCCCAGGCATCCCTGCGAGGGCTTTTTTAATGTAAAAGAAAACATGGAAAGGAGGAACTATGACTATACCAACAATAATTATAAGATAAAACAGGTTGTGTTTTACATAACATTTTTTAATTTATTTTTTTCCCTAAGAGTGTTTAAATCTTTCTAAAGATAAGGGGAAGATAACTAAAAAATATAGTTTTGAATTTTTCTCATGAATTAAGATGTTGAAATGTTTTTGTAGAAGAGATGGAAGCCCTATTTTCATGAGACTGTCCTAAATGTAAGAAAGGGATCATGAAATTATAGTTTTCCTTTCCAAACAACAGGTTTATAGCTGACTTATTATTTTTCTTTTATCAAATGTCTACAATGTTCTAGGTGCTAGATGAGGGTCTTCTATAAGAAGTGTAAACAGTGTGTGACAAACCACAGATGTGATAGAGCTTGGCAAGGTGAGGACCCAGGAGACTTTTCCTATAGTAGAGGAGTAGAATACAAGGCTCTCGTATAACAGGAAACCACCAGCTTCTTAAAACCATGAAGGAGCAGAGAGGAGGCTAGGAGTATTCCAGAGCTTTGTGGATTGAGTTGCCTTGTGTGATTAAAAGTAGGTCTGAATGGGCCACCTAAAGGTACGACCTTCTTCACATGGCAAATGCCAGCCATGCAAGAGTGAAATGGCACGCCCCTGGATCTGGTGGGGTCTTGACTCACTCATTAATCTTGATTGTGACTGACATCCGGGAAGGCTGGCAGCTACTATATCTATTTTCATTCATTCATTCATTCATTCATTTATTCTTCAACAATCATTCGTTGAACATCTATCAAATTCCTGATTCTCCCATAGACTCTAGAGATAGTCCGGGAACAAAAATGTGCTGGTTCCTGCCCCTTGTGCATTTTGAGATGGAGAATAGAAGAACATATAAAGGAAAGAGAAGGCCCAGGAGGACAATCCACAAGCTAGAATGGGAAAGAGTGAAGTAGTCCAGAGGGAAGATTTCTAAAAGTCTTTCAATATTTGCACATAACCCAGAGGATCTCTGTACCACAGGAGATGAAGGCCCCACTTTGCTACCAAAGAGTCTTGGGCCTTTCTAGCCGAAAAGCAATTTGTTTTTAAGAGAGTCAGAGTTCTCTTGGAAAGGTACAGGACTGCAGCAGCAAGGTCAAGGATGGTTCTCTGATTCTTTTGTGGGCAGCCAAGGTCACTGAGGGAAAACAAAATGGAATAAAATGCCTGAGCATGCTTTGCAGAGGACTTGTGTGGCACTCAGGATATTTCCCAGGATACGAGGGGAAGTCTTTGGAACCTGGGCTAAACTCCTCGAGTGGGAATGGATCAAGGGATTTAGACTGTAGTTATTAACATTGTGAAAAATGTGAAGGCAGTGAGAGAGAAAGAGAGAAGGGATATTGACTTGTAATCCTCAGATCTTAGAGTCGGTGTTCGCATTTATAAATATTTCTCCCAGTTTCTCAACATAAAAACACATATAAAGCCATGATAATTACAGGGGCACCTAGGTGGCACAGTCAATTGGGCATCTGACTCTTGGTTTTGACTCAGGTCGTGATCTCAAGCCCACATCTCTGCACATAGTGTGGAGTCAGCTTGAGATTCTCTCCCTCTCCCTCTGCCCCTCTCCCTGCTCATGTTCTCTCTCTCTCAAGTTAATTAATTAAAACAAGACAACATGATAATTTCGCATTGTGCTTTTTTGGCTTACCATTATACAAAAAGAATTGTTTATGGTTTTCTTGACTTCACAATTACCATACTGAGTGGGTACATTATTTTCTCTTTTAAAGACAAATAGTAACTCGTTTAAGAAATAATCTACTCTGAGGCATTTTAGCCATTTCTATTTTTCATGATTATAATCAAATGCAAAGTAAAATTTAATGTGTGTATTATATTACTTCTTTTGCAATTATTTTTAGTAACCTTTCCTAGAATTTAATTCACCGGGTCAAGATATTTTTGATTTTGTAAGCCAGATTGCTTGCCAACGATGTGGGCTATTTTTAATAGAGCGTCTTTACCAATTAGATGTTAATTGTTGAAGTTTGGCAATTGAATAGATGTTAAATGGAATTTGGTTATTGCTAAAACTTTTATTGTATAGATTCGATAGTGGCTATGGAATATAATCCTTCTTCCTCTTAAACCTTGGAACCTGATGAATCTCGAAGAAATCTCAATGTGTCCTTTTTCTGGAATTACTGATTGACAAAATTTAACTTTTTTTTTCCCCCTGGTGTACTATCTAACACAGTTCACTTCAACTCCCATTACTTGACCTCTGAGATCAGCCCCATCCCACCCCAATATTTAAGAGATGAATGCCTAGAATATTTGCTCTGGATTGTTTTTCTCGTTTCTTCATTTGGCACATTTGCTCTTACACGCACAGCAGATGGTCATGATAGAAAGAATACCCAGCTGAGAAGGGGAAGAAGCTGTTGCTGTTGTAGGCGCCACCCCTACCTAGCTGTGTTTTCTTCTCGGCAACTAATAACCTCTTTGTATCTACCTGGGCCTCAGTTTATTTATCTGAGAAATCAGACGGTAAATCTATTTGATTTCTTTATTCTTTTTGAAAATCTGTATTTGCAGGTTTTTTTATTCCGATGCATTTTTTTAGTGTTTCAAATCTGTGATATGAAGATAAATCTTTCCATAGATGTCAAGAACCAACACTGAGGAGTGAGGAGTTGATGTTGCCAGTGCACAAAGCCTACTGTTGTATACAGGTATCTGGTTAGCCGATCACCTACACGACGGAGGCAAGACGTGGCATTTGTGTGGAGATAAATTTTAAT
Source organism: Canis aureus (assembly GCF_053574225.1). Lineage (NCBI taxonomy): Eukaryota > Metazoa > Chordata > Mammalia > Carnivora > Canidae > Canis > Canis aureus. The sequence continues at coordinate 4,616,706 of NC_135613.1, forward strand.
TGGAACTTAATTTTTTTTTGGGAACTTAATTTTTTAATTGTCCCTTAACATGCACTTTACCAGGTTATATTCATGATGCAAGATTGAAATGACAATCGTTTTGTGAATAGATCATTTTCAGTCACATGTCAGGCAGTGTGATAGAAGAAAATAGAAACTGTCAAAGCTCTCAGAATAGGTTAGAGCCTTCAAAGCTAAGACAAGTTGGTCTGAGCAATCTTTACCATCAAGGTCTTACACTCATACTACTTTAAAAGCTTCCAGCTGATCTCAGAGAAAAGTTCTTCAGTGTTAAATGGCATATAATTCAACTGAAGAAAAGAATAAAATCATGGAGTTGGTAACAAATGAAAACCAGACAAAAACACTGGACCCTTCTGTATTCCTTAAAATGATACTATCAGTGTAAGAGTTTTTGAAGATATAAAAAAACAAATCTGTAAATATCACAAAGAAGTGTATCTACATGCATATTAGTGTATGACATAAGCAAAAGTAAATCAAAAAACTATAAACACTGAATTAAAAGAAGTATAATGGTAAGTATGATACTTAGGAGAAAAGTTAAGGGCAATTTATGAATTAATCCTTTCATTGTCAGTAACAACAATAAAAATTAGAGATCAACAGTCGTCTTTCTATCATTTTCTTCTGAAAACTTTCTTCCTTGATGTTGCATCTTAAAAAAGAAATACCTGATTCTGTTTCCTCAAGTATTATAACCACATGGAAACCCTTGAAATTTAAATTCTTTTAACTTTTCAAGGATCTCAATTTATTTATTTATGTTTTTAGTAAATATAGCACATTTTATAGTATTTAAATTCTTGCATTCCTTTTCCTATGAAAAGAAAATATTCAGATACTCTGTGAAAATATTAAAAGATTAGGAAACTTCAAATTAATTGGGACAGGTAACCATTTATATTGTCTGGAAGTGATGATCAATAAGACCAGGACAGAATGTAATACAGTGAAGGGTCCTAAATAAAGAGAAGTCATTTCCGAGTGAACTTGTCTATAAAAGGCCATTAGTAAATTGTTTTAATAAAAGAGTATCACTGAACTATTTAATGACCTAAAAGAGAAATTGGGAAGTCCTTATAAATCTTATAGTTGCTATGCTTTTCATCCCACTTCATCCTTCTCTGAAACATAGAAAATATTGAAAGGAGTCTGAAAACATCACCCAGTTGTTATTACTACAATTTTCCTAGATCCCCTGATCTTTTGACACTATGCCCAGTGCTCTCTCTGGGTCTGCCTCAGGTCATGCTCAGTCTTCTGGACACTACGGCTTACAAATCCCTACTCAACAAATGTCTGGGTAGTCGCCCACTCTTCTCCCCATTTGACTTTTAATGTGAGGACCCCTCTCCAAGTTTCTCTGAGAAGATTCTCTGTGCTATAGTAATTAGAGGAGTAAGTGCGCTACATAGGTTTTTGGCAGGGAGGGACCCTGCCAGGTAAATAAAGCCGCCCAGGTGTAACAGAGGAAGGGAGGTAGATATTGTGAGAGGCACTGCCGGCTTTGTTTCCCCTTAGAATTTTAGGTCTGTTTCAAACCTTTCCCTTACCTGGACAGTGACATCCACAGTGCTCCGGAAAATTTAATTGGAGCAATCCCAGGAAACTGAGATTTGTTCAGAAGACTCACAGAAAACTAAGTTTAGATCGGAGGAGTGCAAGCATACCAAAGCTGCTCAATTACTGGAAAAATATATTAAAGATTGATTTGGTATTAACGTTTCCCCACAAGTACGGCTGTTAAGAAATTCACTTTAAATGTACCTATCCAAAAATGCTAAAATTGGGATTCGTATTTAAAATATAAAGTCACAAATTAATGCAAAAAGACCCCTGAAAATGTTAAGATTTCTTATTGGATTTGAAAAAGGCTTTAAATGTGTCCAGAGAGAAGCACCTTATCTGCCATCCTATCGTGACCTCTATGAACCAGGATTTGGTCTTCTTCACCTTTATAAACCTCTGGAGTGGGCACCTATGATATTATGTGCCAAAAGCTCCCTTTTTCCAGTGAGTAGCCACTTTCCCCACCAGGCTGTTTTCAACTAGCTGCTCCAACACCTGGCTCAAAGATCAGCAAATAATCCAGGCTGAACCAAAAGATACTTTCCTGGATATCTGGAATGGATGAAAACAGCAACTCATTCTGACTACATGATTTTGAAGATAGATCACACAGTGAATGAAGTGCAATAACTAAGAAGAAACGTGATGGTGTTTTTGTCCTAGGATCCAGGTTTTGCTAAAACAGTGATCTTGTTACTGGGCTCTCTGAGACACTTGAGTACCTTTACAGAAAAATATTTAATTAACATATTTTTAAAAAATAATTCTGCTTTTGGGGGGACCTGAGTGGCTCAGTTGGTTGAGCATTCCATGCTTGGTTTTAGCTCAGGTCATGATCTCAGGGCTTGTGGGATTGAGCCCTGAGTCGGGCTCTACACTTAATGGGGAGTCTGCTTGGGTTTCTCTCCCTTTACCCCTTCCCCGACTCATGCACACACACTCTCTCTCTCTCTGTCTCTCTCAAATAAATAAATCTTTTAAAAATATCCTGTTTTTTTTTTTTAAATTCAAGTCTTCTGGGGTGTTGAATAAACCAAAAACATAGATGTGTATAAATAACTTGTCACTCTTTCTCATTGCAATGTGACCACATGATCTAAATTATTTCTTGAAGGGGTTTGAGTTTCTGTTATTTGAACCCCAAAGAGTACCAATTAATTTGCACTGACACAAATTACATACTCATTTAGCATTTGAAAACAATTGAGTGAATGAAGGGCTAATATGCTGAAACTCATGCCACATGTCTGAGTCCCAAAGGAGTACAGTTTTGGGAAATGGGCATAGAAAGGATATGTCAGATGAAAGACACCCTGCAAGTCAAGAAAAGAGAGAAGATAGATGCAGGCTATGGTGGAAAGAGGTAGTTTAAATGGAGCCTGAGATCCGATAGAAAGATGGTAGGATATAGGAAGAGATCTGTTGTTATGGGTTGTTTTTATTGGGGGGAGGGGTTATATTTAAGAGAAAAGGGAAGGCGTATGGTGGTTTAGATACTTCAGAATGATGGAGTCAGCACTGTAGTTCAGGGCATTCTAGAACCTATGCAAGGTAACGTGAATAGAGAGTCAGGACACCAAAACTGGTTAAGATTCTCTTTGAATTGAATACTTCAGTTATAATTAACTCTGAATTGCTCTGAGCTAGCAATAAGAAATTAGATGGATGAATTTCTTTAGAAGAAAGAATCAGAAATTGGGTCACTGAAGGAGGAGAGAAACAATAGATTTGTAGAGGATTCCAGAGTCTCATGGACAAGTTATCAATCCACAGAGGAAGTCAAAGCAAATGACATTTTTGAAGAAATTCATGTGTGTTATAAGATCCGTGTTAGACACATCAAGTTTGAAATGTCACATTGGAGGTGACTAATTGGCAGAAGGAACCTATAAATGATGTTTGATAACAGGTTGTTGAAATATAAAATGACAACTAAAGTTCTAGTATTGAATAAATTGGACAGCCATTAGTTATTCCATCATTTTCCGAGATAATGCAAACCTAGTCCCCTTCTGAAGTTGAGAAATATATCTGTGTTTCATTTAGGTTTATATTTTACTGAAATATGACATATCAAATCTAAAATTTCCCTCACTGTAATAATGTTATTCATCACTGAAATGATAAAGAGCAATAATTTTTTATTGTATAGGAGGTAAATTTATGCCTCTGGAGAGAGATTTTTCTAGAAGGGTTCTCTACAAATATTTGTCAGATGAATGAACGGAAGACTAGAACTCTAAGACAGGGGAGACTGGTATCTATCATATAACCCAGAGTCTAATGCAGACAACTTTTAGGACATGTCCACTGTCAAATATATTCCATCCAACTCAGTCTTGGGCTCACCTAGGGCCAGACCAAGACTAAGAAGTGCCCTGAGAAGTTAATAATTTGACATCTGGTGTGAAAATACACATACACACAAACACACGCGCACATAAATATTTATTCTCTATTTATAGAACGTCACCTGCTTCCGTATGTTTGTAATTCATTCACCTTTTTCAACCACCTCTCCCCAAATGCCTTTTGCCTAAGAATATTAATGATCAAGGCATCAGTACCAAAAAATATATATATATATATATTACTAAAAAAAAAAGAAGATGAGGGAGTGAGTTCTCCTCCAACAATATACAAGAATTCACTTGAAAACCCTCTGAGCCACATCTTTCCTCTCTGTATATCCTTCTCCTAAGCCACTGTGTATACCTAAATAATCTCTTCCAGCAGTTAGCCTTCTCGCTCCTGGCCCCGCATCAGGAAGCTCCCCACCTGCGCCCATCCTTCTCACTTGTAGAGCAAGTTAACTCTACCCCCATTCCTATCACCAAACTTGCCTACTTCTACCACAACTTAAAAAATCTTCAGCTGTGACAATGAACAACACCCAGAAGATAATGATTTTATGACCAACAATGCAAAGAACCTCTAGCTGCCAGGATATGCTCTTCTTAAAAGAGAATGGAAATTAAAAATGACAAATAACGGTTTTTCTCTTGACTAATCTTCAAAGTATTTCAAAGGATTTATTTTATGCACCAAAAGAGGTAGAGGCAAGTTATTTTTCACCAGATATGCTGGAGTTGTGTATAGAAATCTGAATCGATTGACGCTATATTTCAGATTTATTCCAACAGTATTTTATTTGCCCTGTGAGCTCATCTCTCAATCACACTCTAGGTTTAGTTAATAGGCAAACCTGAATTATAGAACATGTGATTGAGAAGCCCAAGGTGTCAAATAAAAGGAATGTTGTTCCGATTCCTGAGTTTCAAATAGCATGTATTTATTTTAATGTACTTATCGTCTACATTACAACCAAGCCAACAACTGTATAAAATAGAACAGGCCTTACCAAATAGGTAGCAACATAGCTCCACCAACTGATGGACTCTCATCAAATTGGGAAAAAAAACATCCATTTCAAAGTCTCAAAGCACAAGCTAATCTTAAAATATTTTCTTGGGGGACACGTGGGTGGCATAGTCCGTTGAGCAGCTGACTCTTGATTTTGGCTCAGACCATGATCTTGGGGTCATGTGATGGAGCCCTGTATCCGATTCCGTGCCCAGCGCAGAGCCTGCTTATGTCTCTCTTTCCCTCTTCCTCTGCCCACACCCATTCCCTGCCTCTCTCTCCCTAGGATAAGTAAATAAATATTTAAAACAACATTTTCTTGGAAAATGTGTGCTGCCAGCAGTTGGCTTCCACCTCCCCCCCCTTTTTTTTTTTTACCCTCCCTTCCTATCTTTCATATAAATTTGTTTGAAAAAAATGCAGAAAGATGTACTTGCATTTACTAGTTAGGCTGATAGATAAAGAAGGGAGTTTATCACTGTGAGAACATATGAGGTTTAAGATTCTTTTTACTTTTATTTTTTATTTTAATTTATTTTATTTTTAAGATTTTTTAAAAGTGGTGATATAATAATCTTAGAACTTAATATAATATAATTAAGTTATATAATAATAATAATCTTAGATACTTCATATCTGGAGATGCTGGGGAAGGACATGACTCCTTTTTATGTGCCACTGTATCCATTCTTTCCTTCAACTCTAACCTATAAAGAATCTACACTAGGTCAGGTATTGACTAGTTACTGGAGAATAGTAACTAGTTTCACAATCTAGTAAGAGAAAATAAAAAAGAATGTAATGTTGAGACAGCCTAAAGGGAGGGATGGGAAGACTCCAGTGTAGGCACTAGGCTCACCCTTAAAGTTTGTGAGACCTGAAGCAAGAATACACACGGAGGTCCACATATCTAATTTTTAAATATTTAAGGGTGATAAATCTGGCTATCGACTGTTGAATAAAATATTGAAGCTTGACAAATATATAATCACAGCATAGGTAGAACAGATGCTTGCTGACTTGCTTTTTCTCCAGGAAGCATCCTGAGACCATCAAGACTGCAACAAGTGCCTTCCTAAGTGCTCCGAAGTAACCTAAATTCTTCTCTTTTTTTCAAGATTTTATTCATTTACTCATAAGAGACACAGAGAAGGAGAGGCAGAGACACAGGCAGAGGGAGGAGCAGGCTCCATGGAGGGAGCCCGATGTGGGACTCAATGGCAGATGCCCAACCGCTGAGCCACCCAGGCATCCTAGGAGCCTCAGTTCTTAACCCTGTTTAATCCCTTACAATATGACACTATAATTACTACAGGTTTAAAGAAGGCACGTATCTCCTCTGTAATTTTCACCAGTACCTTGAGCAGAGTAGGTCCTCAGTCACTTTGTGATGAGAAAATGCTCATTTTATTCATTCATTCATTCATGGTTGAATAAAATGAACATGAATGAATGAATGAATGAATGAATGAATGAATAAAATGAGCAAATAAAGGAATGAGCAAATGGAAGAATAAGAGATACAGACAAAAATATCACACGGGAAGCAACGATTTTGGCAGAGTGTTAGTGGACTGAATTTGTAAAAGAGCAAAGGCTTGAGCACAGGTGACAGCTGTGAGGTGGGAGTACTGCTGCGCCAGATGGACATCCTCATCATTGTGGCCACCTGACGCCTGCTGGGTCCTGGTACGTGCAGGTTCTTCCCAGCAGCGCACAGCTCTCAGGTAAGCAGGTGGGATCTGAGCAGCCCCAGCCGCCGGGGCCTGTGCTGAGACTGGCCTCATCGACCGCCTCTGGCCCCTAACGTGGGGTGGTACGAGGTTCTCAAGGAAGGCCCGAGCCCCCCGTTCTCTTGGTCTCAGGTAGGAGCCTCTGAATGTTTGTTTTTGCTTTAATGCGCTAACTTAGGCTTTCAGTTCCCCCCTTACTTTTCTTTTCCAATCAATTTTCTACCAATAAAGCTTGCCCTTAACTCCATAATCGTTACCACCCCTTATGCTCTCATACATATGAGCTTACCTAAACAAACCAAAGCACTCAATATAAGAAGGTGTTCTCAGGTAAATTGAAGGGGAATATGTCTGTTTATCAGGAAATCTTTATCAGTGTGAAATGGACTCAAAGTGGATGTTATTTAGCATGAAATCATGTGGAACGTCCCTGAAAGATTTTAAAAAGTAATCAAGAACATTCCATCTGTGCCCACTGATTCATAATAACTATAAGTTTACCTCTTCAAACAAGAAAACAAATTTTGAATTTAAAATATATCTCTGAAAAAAAAAATAAAAAATAAAAAATAAAATAAAATATATCTCTGTGACACACAGCATTCTAAGAGATCTGTGGCTACCAAGTAACTCAAACAGGGTAGAACCATGCCAAGCTTCAGATTTCTTCATTATTAGAAAAAATTTTAAAAATGCATGCCTTCTTGAAGAAATGAGAAATAGCTGTCAAGAAATATAATTTATAATATAATATAATATATATAATATATGAGAATGAATTTATAGATGCATTATGTGTGTAATAGAAAGTCCTCAAAAAAAAAAAAAAAAGAAAGTCCTCAATTATCATTTTGAATGCAAAAAATAAAACCCATTGTTAAAAATTACTTTTTGCACCTAAATATGCATTTTATTGATTGACTTTTTAAATGTACATAACCAAAACTTCAAGTAAATAAACAAATAAATCAGTAGGAAGTAAAGGTGAATACTTAACTGATATCAAGATAGTAAAATTTTGGGGTGCTGGGGTGGCTCAGTCAGTTGAGCATCTGACTCGATTTCAGCCCAGGTCATGATCTCGTGGGTTGTGGGATCAAGTCCCACAGTATGCTCCTTGCTTAGTGGGGAGGTGTGAAAGATTCTCTCCCCCGCCCCCTTCACTCTGCTCACATTCTCTCCCTAAAAATGAATAAATAAAACTTTTTAAAAATGGCAAAGTCTTGTTAAAGCATAAAAGTAATGAAAATAATCACAAAATAAATAAAATAAGGGTAAACTTATTAAAATATAAGAAAAATTAAAATGCAGAGCACTGATTTACAATGTTAGCAACAAGTAAGACGACAGATTCAAACCTTTATATGGAAATATTTGCTTCCATCAATAGGACAAAATGTTAACACCTAATTATAAGAGGGTGCAAATGATATGAGTAGCAAATGGATAAGCAAAGAAATATAAAAGATGAAAATAAATATCATTATAAAGCAAAATTATCTTAGTAGCCAAAAAAATTAAATTTGAACAACAAATAGATACCATATTTATTTACCAAATTAAATAAGAAAAAGGACATTTGGAATTTTCAAGCTCATGTGCTGCAATGAGATGGATAAGTCTTACATTGCTGATAGCACAAAATAGATTTTAACAACTATTAATAGAACAATATGTGTCAAAATCCTTAATCATCATACGCTGATTATTTTTTTTTAATTTTATTTATTTATTTACGATAGTCACACAGAGAGAGAGAGAGAGAGGCAGAGACACAGGCAGAGGGAGAAGCAGGCTCCATGCTCCGGGAGCCCGACGTGGGATTCGATCCCGGGTGTCCAGGATCGCGCCCTGGGCCAAAGGCAGGCGCCAAACCGCTGCGCCACACAGGGATCCCTGATTATTTATTTTTTTAAAAGATTTTAATTATTTAAAATTTGTCTCCATGAGAGACACACAGAGAAGCAGAGACACAGGCAGAGGGAGAATCAAGCTCCCTGTGGGGAGCCTGATGTGGGGCTCGATCCCAGGACTCCAGGATCATGCCCTGAGCTGAAGGCAGACGCTCCACCGCTGAGCCACCCAGGTATCCCATACTCTTTGATTTAATACTCCTACTTCTCTGAATATTTTCTGGGGGAGGATATTAGAGGTGCTGAATAAGTATACACGTATGTCAACTATAAAATGTTTATAACAGCAAGAAATTAGAATCAATAAAAAATCCAATATTAGGAGAATATTTATAAGTATTTATATTAGAGTCCCCTTTCTTGGTTCTCTAAGGTTGACCTGGAGTAGAGTTGGGGAAAGGAACAATGAAAGCAGGTAGCCACTTATTTATGGGGAATTTTGCACTAAGTGTTACTATATTATATTGTTTCTTCGGAAAATAAGCCCCCGATTCTGATGTAACAAACACACCCAGAACAGTAGCACCACTTCAAAGAATGTTTTCTCCAAAATGATGAAACTCTGCTTAGTTCTAGTCTTTATCAAGCAGAGTTGATTTTTGTTTAACAAAACAAATTTGTTTGGCTTGAGTTGTAACTCAGCCCAAATTATTATGGTTTGAAAAACAAACCAAGTAGAGACAAAGGGAGAGAAAAAGGGAAAGAGAGATAGAAAGAAAACACAAAGCAGTTAATTGTGCTACAAAATGCATTATTACTATCCCGGTTTTTACGAGTCATGCGATTTTGATGAAAAATGCTCAGTGTGAGGGTGACCTGGCCTGGGGCTGGACAGGGAAGGATGGACGGCTGCTGCCATTTCTCCTGTTTGTTTTACTAAAGTCTGGTGAGAAGATGCTCTTTTAGCTGAACCATGGGAATAGGTGCGGAATGATTTCGGGGGTACTAGCCCTCAGTGTTTTCCAAGATAGCTTGGCAGCCAGTGAATAGCATGTAATCAATAAGTTATGTTTTCAAACAATATCCAGTGACAATTTTTTTTACGCAGACACAGAAAGTCTTAGTGTTGCAGCAATGTCCTTCATACTGATTATTTATAGAGGTTCTATTTCCCATGCTCACTGCTCTCTTCCTGGCTTGTTTGGTTTGGTTTGGGGGTTTCTTTTTTTTTTTTTTTTGGTCTATTTTGAAACTTCATGAAACCAATTCCTGGTTTTATTGATACTCTTTATTATTTCGTTTTAAAAGTTTACTGATATTCTTCTTATATACTTACTGTAATCTTCTCTTACTATTTGACATTTAGACTAGTGTTCTATAATTATGATCTTGAATCGAATGCTTATCATTAATTTTTACTTTTCCTCCCTAGTTCACATTTAAGACTATATATTTCCCTCTAGAAATTGCATTAGCTGCAGTATGCAAATTTTAATATGTGGTATTTTATTGTGATAAAAAAATCTTAAGTTTCATTTATGTATTTCTTTACACTTCCACAAATGCACTTTTTAAAAGCTATTCTCTTATTGATTTCCAATTTGGTGTTCATTATGGCATTTTCTGCAGTTTAGTATTTTTTTAAAATTTTGGGGGTATATGAAAGAAATGTATTTATGCATTATTTGTTTCAGCATCTTATTGGATTCAGATTCTTAATTGGTCATTTTAAGACATGTCTACTTGATATGAGTTTGCTGTAAAAATGGATTTGCCAATTTCTCTTCATATTTGTGACATTTTTCCCTATTTACTTTGATCAGATGATTTAGGGGAATGACTAGAAGTTAAATGTTAAGTATTTTTTTCTTGCAAAATTTTTATCTTTATCATAAGCCATATCGTTAAAATAATTATTTCTATAAATTATAAGCAGAAAATATTTGGAGAACTTCAGTTATGTGGTGGATCTCCAATTACCTGACCTCAGCTACATGTATTTGTTTAGAAAGTGAGCTCATAGGTTCAGAATACTTGTTTTTTCTCTTTCTGTGTAATTGAATCTCTAGCCGTGTGGTAGTTTATATTCTTAAGTGTAAACCAGAGGTTTGAAACATTTTAAATAAGGATAGAGAGCGATTGCAAAGACACAGAAAATTTAAGCCATGTCAATTTTACATTCTGTGTCAAATTGTTCCTGAACCTCACAGAGCTCTCTGGGAAGTATGTCTTTGGGTGTTTTCCCCTTGTCATTAAAAAAAGACATTAATGTACTCGAATGCTATCAATCCATTACTTTTTTTTCACTTTGTGCATTATTAAATTTATTTTTTATGGGATTGATTTCATGTAAAATGTTCCATGAAGGGCATTTCATTGTCTGCATTTCCTTGCTGGCCAGTGTCATTAACATGACATCGCACACCTATCACTGAGGATGATCGTGTGGTGTAGAGGAGGGGGCTGTGAAAAAAGCAAAAGCCATGTGATGTGTGTGACAGATGCCTTAGGTGCTGCATTGGTGTGTCTGTTCCTGTACACTGTGTTTGCTGACTCTCTTGCAAAGAGTATTGTCTCTTCTTATTATCGATAATTATGGGCCCTACACTCTGTTGAAGAGAGGGTGGTGTCTTCTGTGGAAGCCTCTGGTGCCCCCCCAAATGGTATAAATGAGTTTCTAAAGATCAAGGCTTTCTCCCGCCCCAATCACGGTTCCTTCTTCCACCCAGCTGCCCGTAGATTAAAAACTCCGCTGGCATTTACCAAGTTTGGTGATACTGTGTCCAATGCAATATTATATCCAATGTGTTTGGAATAGGCAAGTTCACATCACAACCTCTTAGGATAACATGATGCCGAGCTCCTGGGAGAGATTTTACACCATAAAATATCTTGTGGGGGGACAAACAAGCAATTTACAGAAAGATATATACAGTGGCCTATGGGTACTTGTGTGTGTGTGTGTGCATGTGTGTGTGTGTTGGCAAATAGATGTAAATGGATGTAAAACACAGTTGCATGAAATATATAATCATGTGGAATGTTTATCTTTCTACTATCTATAATTTCTGTGACGCACATATACGACTTTTACGAGGAGAAAAAATAAACATGAAAAATATAGGAATATGTTTCTTTTTGTTGTCTTTTGGTCACTGTTTCCAGCTAACATTGAAACAGTGCTTTTGAAAGAACAAATGTGATTTGTTTGGGTTTTTCTTACTGGTACAAATTAGAAGAATAAAGAATTGTGGTCTGAGAACAGGAGAAAAGTTAAATTATATACTTTGGGGAGATACTATAAGTCTTAAACTCGGACTTGGATAAAGTTGAGAGGTCGTTATTTCTGCCAGTATGTTGGAAGCAGCTAAAATCTAGAGTGAGGGGAATGATAGCAAGGTCAGGAGGCCCCAGGAAGTTCTTTTGTGTTTGTTCCAAAAGGAGGGAGCTTGGGTATGGCCAGAGTCATATCTGGGGAGCGATGATTTCTTCATTTGGTTGAAATTGTTGCATGCCCACTCAGTGCCGGGTGATCTTCTAAGTTGTACGGATTTAGCAGGAAAAGCAAGCTCTGTCTCCTGGAATTTATTTGCGGAATGAAGACTGTCCCTGGGAGCGCGAGGAGGCCTCCCCATGCAGGGCTATGGGATTGCAGGGTGCTGCAAAGCAAGAGCTAGAGGCCCTGTTCCAAGACATGTGCCCTCCTGGTGAGGCTGACCCTAGATGTGGCTCTGGAATGCGGAAGGTTCTGGCTTCCCACGGATACTGGGGCTAATGAGTAAAGCCAAAGTATAAAAGGTTCTGGTGCAGCAATTTGTGCTTCTCTGATTCCTTAAAGCCACCTTGAGTAGACAGATTGTCAGGCCTGAGTGGAGGTGGCGGGCATCTGCGTGCCAGGGGAAGACACCCCAGTGCTGCTGGGCGGCCTCCTGCCTGTGTGGCGGCTCGCTGGTAACATCCTTGGTAAAGTAGACTGAAACCTAACCCAGTACTCGGATGACTGTGTACACATCACCTGCAAGCAGACATGAAATGCTGGGTGCAGGAACTAACCTGCGTCTGCACAAAATGGCCCAGATACCAGAGCTTCCATTTTCCATCTCAACAGGAAGCGGTAGTCAGCTTCACCGTATATGGTGTCCTTCCTTTACTTACTCACACATTGAAAGATCTTATCCCGAGTGCACATATAAAGCCTCAGTAGATTCGTATGAACTTTCAAAGAAAGTTTAAATAATGCCTAATAGTTTTAATTTATGGGAGGATAGAATAATGTTCACTTCATAGGAACATGATAAGGATTGAAATGAGAAAATGTAGGTGTAGTAGTGTCATCATTTTCAGTATTCCTAAGGATATTCCAATTAGTTAAAAATATACATGTCCTTAAAAATATGACTAACTAGGGCAGCCCGGGTGGCTCAGCAGTCTAGCACCTGCCTTCCACCCAGGGCCTGATCCTGGGGTCGTGGGATCGAGTCCCACGTCGGGCTCCTGGTGCATGGAGCCTGCTTCTCCCTCTGCCTGTGTCTCTGCCTCTCCCTCTCTCTCTGTGTCTCTCATGAATAAATAAATAAAATCTTAAAAAAATATATATGACTAACTCTTAATTGTCCCACTGTATCTCAACACAGTATATATATATATATATATATATATATATATATATATATATATATATATATATATATTTTAGGTTAAATTATCATTCACAAGGAAATATTAAGGGAACTTAAACTCATTTTGTATCATACCACAAATGTGTCACTCATGCTCACATTTATTATATACCTTTTGTTTCACGCTGTGCACTCAAAACCAAAACCAGAACTCCAGAACAAAAAGCCATCTTCTGCAGCTCACTACTTCATTGCTATGTAAAAGGAGTTAGTGACTTCTGTTAACGGATCCAGATAGACCCCAGTAAGATGTGTGGACATTCAGATTCCAGACAGATTTTCAACTTTTCAATAAATTCCAAAAATGCTATGGTCTATTTCAGTTCTCCAAATGGATTCAAAAATCATTCCTGTGAAAAGTGTTACTGAAATGTGTTTCAAAGTCCCTAATACCATTAATACAACCTTCACTTACGACGAATAAAAGCCAGGCTCCTTTAATAGAACTGGAAGTACTATGGACAATTACTCCAGCAATGATCCCAGCAAGAAAGATATTTAATTATGTTAACAAAGGATATTCATTTTCCCTTGTTCCCCTTTTTTCAAACCATTTCACCATTTTGTTCACAGAAGTCATTGGTTTCCTCTTGCCCTGCCTTGGAAATCATTATTATTAACTGCCATAGGTCAGCTTGGTGGGATCCACTCAGCTATTCTTATGCTCTGATTTCTCTTTCATAGCCTAGAGAACTGACCTTTATTGAATTTTAATTTTAGCTAAGACTTTTCATGCTTTCCGCAGCCCAAAAACGAATTCTCTAAGTGAGCGAGTCAGAACAGCAGTTCCTGTTGCAGTTTTGTACTTTTCAAAGCAATCAGAGAAAATCAGCCACTGTCTAGGAGCAATACGATGTCCGTTCTGAGTCTTTATCTACGTGTTCTTAACTTGAAAATGTCAGCCCTTTTGTATCCGTTCAGCGTCTTCTGTTAAGGCCATGAATGATCAGCAGGTGCCAATGAGGAATTGCAGAGCTAAAAAGTGGAGATTTCTACCGCGACAGGTATTATCCCGCATATACAAAGCCTTATGTGCTTGTTTATTTATTTACATCTTGCAATCATAGTCAATTTTCAAACATCAGATAAACAGATAAAAGCCATCGGCTCCATCTGGAGCAAATGCAGCTTTTTTTTTTTTTTTTTTCTCTCTGAGATTCAAGTCCACCACTAATGGAGGAGAAGTAAGACTTTCAGGCTTTCAGCGCAGGTGCTACAATGGAAGGCTTTCTGAGGGGTGTTTCATGCTTATACTCAGTTAAGTTTTGCCTAAATACCCAGCCATCCTCGTACTGATGGAATCAAGGAGCAACTGAGTTGGTCACACAGGCGGCAGCCACCACAGTCACCCCCACCACACACACACAAGCAGGTGCACAGACTGGATGGGCCTCGATGCAGACCACAACAGAGGTTCAGGTGAACGTTGCCTTTTCTCCAGGGTTTAAATTCCCATTGTGAACCCAAAGCCCCAGGAAGCAAACAGCTGACGAGTGAGATTACCTCTCAGGAAACTATTCCTGGGCCTGATCATTTGAACTGCTGACGATGGTGAAGTCAAGTGGGTGAGAAAGATTATAGGAGCATCCCCTTCCTCACAAGAGCATTAGGGTTTCAATTCTCAGGAAGAAATGACTGTTTATGTCAATATTTCTCTACACCCATGTTGCTCTAGAGATTATTTTGACAAAAGTCATGTGCCATGGTCAAATTTTGCAGAAATGCTTCTTATCACATCCCCTCTCCTGGAGAGTTACTCTGTGCATTATCTTATTAAAGACTGAAAGAAGCCCTGTGGCTCACATATCTCCTTAGCTTTGTTTAAGGAGAATTTCCTAAACTTGATTATTCACAGAAAACTATTTTCCAGGAATACCCATTAACATTCTATGAAGTTTATTCTTCTGGTGTTTACATTCTGGCAATAAAATTAAGGAGATAGACTGGGTGACCTGTCAGGACCCACCCAGCTCTAAATTCCAGGACCTCTGCTCCCAGCAATGTGTATTACCCCATCCCTTTCCACTCTTAACCAGTTTCAATATTTATCACATCCAAGAGCTGAAGCTTTTTTTTTAGTTTGTTTTTTTTTTCCTTTATTTTTTTTTAAGTCTTTTATTTTGTTTCGTTTTGACAGAGAGGGAGAGAGAGAGAGAGGGAGAAGCAGTCTCCATGCAGGGAGGCCAACGTGGGACTTGATCCCGGGTCTCCAGGATCACACCCTGGGCTGAAGGCAGCGCTGAACCACTGAGCCACCCGGGCTGCCCGTCTCTTCTGCTTTAATGCAAATCTATTCCTCATTTCTAGCTCCTCTTTGAACTTTGAGAGCCACTCTGGAGGCAGCACCTTTACCAGAAACAACACTTTAATCAGTTAGAAGGCCACTTTTGTCACCCATCAGAGTTCTCTAAACTTTCTTTGATTCTTCCCTTGAAAGATCTATTCTCCTATCTTGGTCTTCTAATTTTCTTATTATAGATATAGGGCCTAAGGATTTTAATATTACAATGAAAAGGACACAAAATTGAAGGTGTGATAAACTTATGGTTGAAAAGGTCAAGGAAATAATATGACTCCTGAATAACCTTCCCAAATCATAACTGTTTCAGACCCTTAGACTCTCTTGCCCATTTTCCCTTCCCTAACCTCTGACCTTACCCAACATGGTCGTCTAACTTCCTTCACTCCCTCCCATCATTGCCAACCAGTAAGAGATATGTTAGCTTTCAGCAACAGTATAGTTCATAAATCTCAGGTTATAGAGATGGAGGGGCATGTGAGATAGGACCTGATATATAGTAATAAAACCTGGACCCATGTTACAACTCACTAAACATTCCCAAGATTTCTAAGCTTTTTGCATGTTACTGGTTCTGGCCCATTAAGGAATCAAAACTGATGTGTATGTCACTTAGGAGCTATGACAGCAAAATATCATGCACAAATCTCTAATATCTCTCTTTCTTTGCTGTGATGACTCACGGTTCAGCTACCAGATTGTACAGCCCCATCAGACTTGATCCCTGAAAGACTGCATGGAGCAGAGCCCTCTATTTACCTATGAAGGACTCATAGGATGAGTGAGAAGTATCCTTTGAGTTAAGCCATCATGGCTGGAGTTATTTATTATCACAGCCTAGCATGATGCTACATTCCTCAATACATACAGCCTTCATTGGTTAAAAATTATAGCCAGCTCCATAGTGAGAAGGAACAGGAGAGAAATCTCCGGACATATTAAATGCCATGGAGAAAGGAGCTGATTTTTTGGTGCAGAGAAGAAGCAGTTTCCAGTGCCCATGTCTAAATATGCCTTCAGTTATTCTCAATAGACACATTACACATTCATAAAGTCTCATATTAAGGAATTCCCAAGATCATATTACAGATTCCTCACCTGACCATCAAAGTCAACATTTTTGTGCCCTAAGTGGCTCAAATGAAGAAGCAAC
This sequence comes from Canis aureus, assembly GCF_053574225.1. Classification (NCBI taxonomy): domain Eukaryota; kingdom Metazoa; phylum Chordata; class Mammalia; order Carnivora; family Canidae; genus Canis; species Canis aureus. Next base: position 4,633,379 of record NC_135613.1, read on the forward strand.
ACCTCCTTTCTCTTAAATAGTTCACCCATAGCAACCCCTATTTCAGTCATACTATCTTTATATAGAATCACACAACTAAATAGAAATGAAATCCTAAAAATACATGTTCTGATTTCTCAATAGGAAATTTGCTAAAGCAATTCCTAATCCCTTTATGATTTAACTTACTATGGCCATGTTCTAATATACTCTTCCCCAAGAAAAGATAAAGGCCAAAAATATATTTTTTATCTAAGTTGTACCTAATAATGACACAAAAATAAATTTTGACTGTTATTCCATCTTCCACTATTAAACACTTTAAGTAAATTTGTTCTATTAGAAAATGTAAAAACTGTTTAAAATAATACAGGCACATTAGCTTAGGCTAGCCATGCTATTACCATGACTAAGCTCTTAAGGGAAAAAAAATGCCTTGGTCCTTATTTTGACAAGAGCAAGTAGAGTGTAGGTGAATACAAGGGGGGAGAAAAGACATATAAATAACAATCTTTCAAACTTCTGTTCACGAATATTGTTTTTTGTCATCACAATTGCACAATGAAATATGAAAGTTCAATTTCCTCTTCATTTCCTTTTAATAAAACTTCTGTTCATTTCATTTCTGAGAGAAGATTGAATCTAAATTACTTTGACTTCTCTTGGCCTAACTTTGGTGAATGCTACCAGACATGAAAACAGACCTTTTTGAGCATCACCCATGGAAATAAAGAGGTACAGCCTCCATCTCTGTGTTCTGCTCTGGATCTTCCTCTCTTGCCATATGGATCTTCTTAATGAGAGCTGAGTGCTGGCTGCACATTATATTGTAATCCTTGCTCCATTTCTTAACCAGGTCATTTATAGAAAAAGCAAATCTACAAAGCGCCCTATGTAGGCTTTTTTTCCTAATGAAAGGAGAAAGTGGGGTTCTCTTTGGTGAGGTAGCATTTGAATTCATGTATGATGTTAAAAATATTGTTTATGAAATCCATACTGTGAGTTACATAGTGTTCTCCAAAATCGCCTGTTGAAGTCCTTACCCTCCCTCAGAACATGACTTTGTTTAGAATTCGGATCATTGGAGATATAACTAGTTAAGTGAAGATGAATTCATACTGGAGTAGGGTTGGTCCTTAATCCAATACGATTTATATCCTTATAAACAGGGGAAATTTAGGGCACCTGGTTGTTTCAGTGGCTGAGCATCTGCCTTGGGCTCAGGGCATGATCCTGGGGTCCTGGGATCGAGTCCCACATTGGGCTCCTCACAAGGAGCCTGATTCTCCCTCTACCTATGTCTCTTCCTCTCTGTGTCTCTCATGAATAAATAACTTAAATATTTTTAATAAAAAATAAATAAAAAGGGGAAACTTAGAGACACACACACACAGTTGGAAAATGTCATGTGAAAAATGGTGTTATGCTGCCACAAGTTAAGAAACTATCAGAAACGAAGAGACAATCCTTGAACAGATCTTTTCCTAGCACCTACAGATGGAGCATGGACCTGCCAACACCTTGGTCTCAGACTCCCATACTCTGAAACAAAAAGATAGATAATTAGCCACTCAGGTTATGGTATTTTGTTATAGTAGTCCTAGCAAATTGAGGCAACCCGGAATACCACCCCCAACTCATTAACTTTTAATCATCTCCTATTGTCCAAGAAAATAAAAAAAAAACAAGTTATTCGGGGTAGCTTTGAAAACTCTTGTTACCTGGCTTCTGTGTACTTGCCCAACCTAATACTTGTTTCACACAATTTGACCTCTAAAGTAGCAATCCTTATTTTCCTAAAATTGCCTCCTCCCTCTGCCTTAGGCCTCTGAATATGGAATTCCCTCTAAAAATGGTGGACAATGTATGGTCTAACCTTCATACAATTCTTATTATATTCTACAACTGGCATATTCAAGGGAGTGAACTAGTGATGGGCTATGTCTTCTGAATAATTTAAGGATGATAATGAAAGCATGAAGGGCATGTTCAGTGAAAAATTACTGCAGTAAATATGATTGGAGATTTCAAGAACCTCCAAGACCTTTTGGATGAGGGTGATAGAATAGTGAGATAGAAAGGTAGGAAATAGGGATCCCTGGGTGGCGCAGCGGTTTAGCACCTGCCTTTGGCCCAGGGCGCGATCCTGGAGACCCGGGATCGAATCCCACGTCAGGCTCCCGGTGCATGGAGCCTGCTTCTCCCTCTGCCTGTGTCTCTGCCTCTCTCTCTCTCTCTGTGTGTGACTATCATAAATAAGTAAAAATTAAAAAAAAAAAAAGAAAGGTAGGAAATAATTATGGGAGAGTTCGTATGTGAGACTGAGACTTCAGTGTTGCAGTTATTAGTAGTGTCTCAGACATGACCATGAGAATGTATCCCTGAGGTGGGAAATAGCAGACTGATCTAAAAATGAGTTCAGGGACTCATGAAACCAGGGTGTTGAATAAATGGCTTATGTGAATGTTGAATTTTCTAAGAATAAGGAATAATGGTGAGTACTATATAGGGATCTAATGACTAAAATATTTAATGAAAGAGAGGAAGTGGCCAGAAAGCTAATGAAGAGGTATTAAGTAGAATGATCTGAGCTGATGTGCTTCAAAGGAACCCAGATTGTAGGGAGAAGAGAAAGTAAGTGGTCTGGATCAACAATGAAAGGTAAGGAGTACTTACTGTACCACTTAAAACCCTTGTAGGTACCATGGGGTGGAAAAAAAATAACAGTTTCAAATTCTCCAAATACCATACAAAACAGACAGAACAACTAGGTTGCAAAACCAAAATGAAGAGGTAACATTTACAGCAAAACTAAGTGTGACAGTGTCTCTGCAGAAACACTGAAATTCGAGTGAGTCGATCCCCTGTGAACCTCTAAACCCGAGCTCCCGACCTCCCTTCTTGGACAGAACCACACATTCATTTTTTACTCAGTCTACTCTATTCTACCCACACCCAACCTCTTGGACATTGTCAGCTCTTTGACCACGCAAAAGACCATCCAGAATTTTGGAACTCAATCTTCTTACTTTTCTTTTTCTTTTTTTTTCCCCCCTCCAAGATCTATTTTAACTTCGACATTTTCTGTGATTAAATTGATTTGGAAGAGAAAGTTTAAGGCACTGGGGAATGGAATTCAAGTAATGCCTCCAAGTTTAATTACATTTTGCTTATTAAAAGGAAACCAGACCAAAGGCAATGAACACTAAGAAGAGAACAAATCACTATCAAAGGTTGCATATCAGATGAGAATCAATTCAGAGCTCGTGTCAACATTATACATAAGATTTATCCTTAGGTACAGGAGAGCTGATCCACAGTAGGGAGGACCGGAATGAAAGCACCCCCAAAATCTCACATTATGACCTCTGGGAAGGCTTTCAGCATATAAAATCTTCCCCCAGGATGACAGAGATCTTTTAAAGCCAACTTTTTCTGCACAGTGTAGGAAGCCATCAACAAAATGAAAAGGTAACCTGTTGGATAGGAGAAAATATTTGCAAATCATATATCCGATAAAGGGTTAATAGCTAAAATATGCAAAGAATTCATACAACTGAATAACACAAAAACAAAATAATCAAATTTTTAAAATGGGTAGAGGATATGAATAGGCATTTTTTTTCACTTTTTAAAAAAAGTTTGTTTATTTACTTAGTTATTTTAGTAATCTCTAAACCCAATGTGGGGCTTGAACTCATGATCCTGAGCCCTGATCCTGATCCTGAGCTCATGCTCTTCCAGCTAAGGCAGCCAGGAGCCTTTGAATAGGTGTTATTTTTCAAAGACATACAGATAGCCAACAGGCACGTGAAAAGATGCTAAATATCACTGATTATCAGAGTAATGCAAATCAAAACCACGAGGAGGGGATCCCTGGGGGGCTCAGTGGTTTGGCGCCTGCCTTTGACCCAGGGCATGATCCTGGAGGCCTGGGATCAACTCCCACGTCAAGCTCCCTGCATGGAGCCTGCTTCTCCCTCTGCCTGTGTTTCTGCCTCTCTCTCTCTCTCTCTCTCTGTGTGTCTCTCATGAGTAAATCAATAAAATATTAAAAAACAACACCTGACAATAGTACTACAGTATGATCTAGCAATTCTTCTACTATTTACCTGCAGAAAATGAAAACACTAATTTGAAAAGATATGTCATCAAAGTATTATTTATAACAGCTAAGATTTAGAAACAACCTAAATGTACATCAATGGATGAATGGATAAAACAGGGGGTGGTATAAGGGCGCCTAGGTGGCTCAGTCAATTGAGTCCCCAACTCTTGGTTTTGGCTCAGGTCAGGATCCAGGGTTGTGACATTGAGCCCTGAGGAGTCTGCTTGAGATTCTCTCTCTCTCTCTGCCTCTGCTCCTCCCCTGCTCATGTTCTCTCTTTCCTTCTCTCTCTCTCCGAAATAATAAATAAATCTTTAATAAAATGAGGGATGGCTCAGTCGGTTAAGCATTTGCCTTCAGCTAGGTCATGATCTCAGGGTCCTGGAATCGAACTCTGTGGCAAGTACCCTACTCAGTGGGGAATTTATTTCTCCTTCTCCCTCTGTCCTTCCCCTCATGTTCTCTCTCTCTCTCTCAAATAAATAAGCATGATCTTTTAAAATATATATATATATATATATATATATATATATATATATATATATATATATTTAATCAGCCATAAAAAAGAAATTTACCATTTTTGACAACATAAATGAACCAGAGGGTATTATGTTAAGGGAAATAAATCAGACAAAGAAAGACTAATACCACACAATCTCACTTTTTGTGGAATCTAAAGCATAAAACGAATGAACAAATAAAACAAAATTCACAGATACAGAGAACAGAATAGTGGGGAAAGGGGACTTGGATGGGTGGGCAAAATGAGTGAATGGAGTCAAGAAGTAAACTTCCAATTAAAAAATTAATAAGCACCGGGGATGTAATCTACATACTTGAAAGTTGCCAAGAGAGTAAATCTTAAAAGCTCTCATCACAGGAAGAAAAATTATGACTTTGTATGAGGACAGATGGCAACTAGACTTATTGTGATCATTTCATAGTATATGCAAATATCAAATTATTATGTTGCACACATGGCATTAATATAGTGTTAAACGTCAATTATACCTCAATAAAATAATATCATTCATTCATTCATTCCCAGGAAAGAGTAGATGTTAAAAGGTATTTGTTGACTGATGAAATGATGACTAGATGAATGAGTGAATACAATATCCATCTTCAAATTCTGAAATAAAATATGAGGTTTTGTTTCCAAAAAAGAAAAAAAAAAGACCTTGATGGATGCCCTCGTATTTATAATTAAATCTGTATCTGTCTGTCTGCCTAACTTTCTATCTATTCATAGCCGTATGACATATGAGAGCTTGTGATTTAGAACCTAACATTCCCACTTCCAGGCTTTGGACAACTTACTTATTGTCATAAGCCAATTTTTTTTAACTTAAACAGTAGCCGTAACACCTATGAATTGCCATGAGGATCAAATTGGAGAATACAAATTGCTTTCCCATGATTTAAGAATCTGTAAATATTAGGTATTAGTAATATTATTACATATGCTGTTATGTTGTATGCCTTTGTTACAATGAGTTCATTTTTCAAACTATATTTTGTTCTCATGTTCTGACTTGCATGAGGGTCCTCATGGAGAAGATGGGAGAGAAGGTATTAAGATCAAAAATATTTCAGAAAACAAGAGAGGAGGCCCCTGCGGCATTGGCCCTTGACCCACCATCACTGGCTCTGGGACTTGATGCCTGCCTCAGACATTTGCTGTAATTAGTACTGAAAGGGTCCCTAAGGGCTTGAAAAGGAGGCTTCTTCCCCTGAATCCACACTTCCTGTGTGGCTGGCTTCCCTGAGTTTAGGCCGCTGGCCAAAGGAGGCAGATCTGGTGGGGCACATGCTTTCTCAGGATGAAGTGAACAGATGAAAAGCAGAGAGGAGGGGAATGAATGTCAAAGGACTTCCTAATGAGATCCCCCCTTGTTGTGAGCCCTTGGGCTGAGGAATTAGTGTGCAGATCATTTGCTAATGAGCATGGCCATATCCATAGAATAACCTTTAAATGCTCAAAGAATGTCGAGTAATTCTACTGAGGTCTTTCCTCGTCAGGGTGTGTTGAGAAACAAGATTATCCATTTCCAAATGCAAGTCCTGAAAAAGGCAGTGGTACACAACACAAACTCTAGTAACCAGCTCTAACACATATATCACTAATAAATACTCCAGGCCTCTACCCTTTATACAGGTCAGTGGGGTTTAGGGAGACTGCTTTCTCAGGAATCCATGATGGGCAGCTGTCCCACTCAGATCTAACTGCCTCTTTCTTCACCCCACCCTCAGCAATTGAAAACTGAGGCTGAATCTCCTCCTTAATTCATGGGAGTTCAGTACACACCCCATAGTGCTCATTCTTTCCACCTTCCTTTTTTTTTTTCCTTCTTCCTTTGAATTATGTACAACCTACATGCACTAAATGTGTAGTGGGGCTTTGATTTCTTACTTTTAGGTATTGCATGATAGGAAGAAGTAAAAAATACTAAGTAGGTCTCTAAATGCCTATCCTGATATTGATTGACTTCTAATTAGAATTGGATGTTTAAGCATCTTATTTTAAATTAATTTTTCTTAAACACACATGCACACACACCTACACTTTGACCTTTTCAGCTCAACCTCTTTGGGACAAAGGAAGACATTCTTCATGGTTCCCCAAGTACATACAAGTTTATCAGCAAGCCGTGCACATTCAATCACGCTCCCCTAATGAACTGCTGCTGTCAATTTAGTTCTCATAAAAACTCAAGTGAGGCGACGTGAAGAGTGGTGATTCCTTAGCCCAGGTCTGTGATGCCCCAGGGTGTCTCCAATTATTTGCAGGTGGGGGTTGAGGGTCTCATGAAATTCTACAACAAAACTAATTTTAATCCACTTAAATTTGCAAAATTGTAGGTCACACAGCATTTTGATGAAGAAGGACATTTCAGAAAATCAAGTGAGTCACAGTGGGGTATTGCAAATGGAAAAACAAACAAAAATCTTTAGTATAGAAATTCATAACCAATTATATTTTTCCTTCTTTTGTCCACATAGCAGGTGGTGGTTCCTATTGTGATCTCAATACCTGGGTAGATGCAAAGGAGAAGAAAATAAGAAAACCCAGTATTTATTGAGAATTTGCAATGTGCTTTTCATGGTAAGAGAAGATTTTGAATATTACATTTCATATTATGCTTACAACATCATTACAAGGTAGAACCAGTATGGACTACTTTATAAGAAAAGAAATTGAAAGCTTAGAGACACTGAATAATTAGTTCAAAGAATAATAATTCTACTGAGTTTTTTCCAGAGTCCAAATCTGATAAAGCATGGAGCTGGAACCTGAACTTTGATCTTTGTGATTCCAAAGCTTACATTTTTCTCATTACTATGTTTTTATAAGTGGGGGACGAGAACCCACGAAGAGGATATGATCTGGCTGAGAAGAAAAATCACTTGAAAACTCAAGGACAATTAATAGACATAAGACAATTAGAAGTGTCAGATTTTATGGTAAAGAAATAAAAGATGATGAGATACCAACTTGGGCTAAGGGAAATGTTTTAAAAAGGAGGGGTTGCATGACCTAACATACTCAAGACCCTGAAGAATAAGTGAAATTAGAGAGAGAGTGAAACAGAGAAGAGCAGAGATAGGATTTTCAACTTAAGAGAAAAGTAGGAGCATTTAGTTTGGTGTGAGAAAGGCCATCTTGGTCACGGGGAGAATTGTTTGCCGAGTGGCCAATTTGGGGATCCATTTGGTTATGTAGTATATGGCCAGACTCAAGAACTGTTAAGCCTTTGTTGTCAGCTGCTCCTTGTTTTATCTGGTATTTTGCTTGTTTGTTTGTTTTTTTATTTTTTAAAGATTTTTTATTTGTTTATTCATGAGAGACAGAGAGAGAGAGGCAGAGACACAGGCAGAGGGAGAAGCAGGCTCCATGCAGGGATCCCAATGTGGGACTCGATCCCGGGACTCCAGGATCAGGCCCTGGGCTGAAGGCGGCACTAAACCGCTGAGCCACCCAGGCTGCCCATTTTGTTTGTTTAATGGATGTATTAGCCATGTACACTGGGTTAAGTACAGGAGGAGGACAACTAAGAGCTCTGCACTAACTGGAAGTCACTTTGCTAGGAACTAGTTCTAGCCTTCCTCCATAATGTGGCTTAAAGAGTTACTGAGCCTCACTTAATCCAAATTGTCTTCATACCTTGAAATGAAACCATAATTCAACATTTGTATGAGTGCTAAAATTGCCATTAACAGCCCTGATCTCTTGACAAATTTCCAGATCTTTGAATTCAACTATTTGGCAACTCCATTTGGATTCAAACATATCATGCCTAAATAGAACTGATTTCACCCCTTCACAAAACAAAACAATGCAAAATATAAAGCAAAACTTGATAAGGATGATGATAATGGTGATGATGGTGGTTGTGATGATGGTGATGATGATGATTGTGGCCTGCACTGCTACCTTGGCCACATAATTTTGGTTTCTTCCAATTTTGACTACTTCTGACCAATGAATTCTCCAAAACATAGCCAAAGTACCCATTTAAAAAACATTAGGTGCAATCTCTAAAAGTCTTCAGTGTGTTTCCGTAACTCTTAGAATGAAATCTAAATCTTATTTCTTTGGCCTCAAGCCCTTAAATTATTTCCTCTCTGCCTTTCTGCAATTTCATTTATCAACCCATTTCTTTTCCCTCTGTCATACTGCACAGAATGTTCTCCCCACTGATCTTTGAAGTTTTGACATTTTCTTGCCATTCAGGTATTAATTCAAATATCCCCTCTGCACAGGAGTCTTCCCAGCATCCATTCTAAAAGGGACACCATTTGTGGTCTGTCACCATCCCTTTCAGTTTGCTGCATTGTACTTACCATTATCTATGATTTTTTTTTTTAGGTATTTCTCAGATTATTTTTATGCTTCTTTTCCCTCTAATCCCACTAGCATCAAACTGCATGAGCACCTTGAGACTTTTCCTCCTTGTTTATCATTCTAGCCCCTCACATGGCCATGTATGCTGTACTTGGGATAGCTCAGTAGATATTTGGTGTATTAATGAGAGAGTCAACTGATGTTTAGATAGGTATTTGACACGAAGATAGAACACTTCAGTGGGCAAGTGGAAATGATGTGTAGGCTTATTTGAATAGAGGATGACTTGAATCTAGATATCATTAGGGTGGCTATATCAGGAAGAGGGAGTGAGGGAGTCCGTTCACTGGGGACAGCTGCAATGAAACAGAAAAGGAGAAACCAAAGAGAAATAAGGGGAATTTGAAAATGTTTGGTGATTGCTTGCTATGTAGGAATTGAAGTATATAAACCTTTTTGGTTCCTAGCCAGAGACCTCATGTAAAATATAGAAACTAAAAGGTAATGAGAATCCTTTGGCAGGAGTATATGGGAAGTAGTGCCCCTTAGGAATGACATCATACATCCAAGGAAAGATACCCAGTTGGCAATGACCTAACATGTTAGGAAGACTGTAAAACTTCAGGCAATGTTGGCAATGTGGTAGATAGCACTCTTGTTGAAAAAATATTCAACCCTTCCCATGATTCTTTATGGGGTATGGTACTTCTCTGCCCCTTAGTTTTGAATTCAGTCATGTGACTTTTTAAGATAATATGAGACATTACGCAAGCAGTTTTGGAATGTGCTTTGCCTTCATGCTTCTGCTGTGAGGAGCTTCACTGCTGCTCTGGAGAAGGATGAGAGACACATGAGAAAAACTAGATTCAGCCTACAGCCTGAAGCCAAGACCAGATGAGTCCAGTCTAGGCCAACTGAACCCCAACCAAAGTGAAGTCATGGGAGCAAAAATAAGATATTAGTTTTGAGACACTGAGCAACGAAGTGGTAGGTTATGCTGCATTATGACAATTTCTGACTGATACAGAGTTGTCAGGAAAGTTAAGGAGTTGAAACTGTTAAGAGAATTGAACTTGCTGAATGAGTGACTAGAAAATTGTAAGCAGATAAGTAATGATAGAGTACTGAAAGATTTCTTCACTTAAAATATTTATTGTGTCTTCATTCACCCCAACATAACTCTTTCTCTATTTAATAATTTTAGTTCAATTCATTCACTGATTCATGTATTTATTCAAAAATACATATTGAGTAATACAGGCATTTATGTGCAAGGATTATAGCAGAACACAAGGTGAAATGGACATTATAGCTTTGGTATCCAGAGTTTTTAATGAACTTTTCTGCAAACTCTTCTAAAATGTGTAACTATATCCTCAGACTGTCTGCCATACCCCTGATATGTATTTCAAAATGTCAACATGACCTTGGGGATGTCCCAGAGGTATCTTAAATTCAACATATACAAATACTAGTTTATTAACCTTCTCACTTTTCAACCAACAGTCTACTCCTCTTCATGTATTTCCCAATCTGTAAATCTGTCATCAATTCACTCAAGCCAGGAAATCTGGAATGTTCATTTCTTTCTTCTTTTCCTCTCTATTCCCATGAATCTTGTACGACGATCAAGTCTCCCTCCTAGATATCTCTGCTGGCAAGGGTCTATTCTCTCACATGTCCTCACCACTCTGAATACAAAGTCTCAGACTCTCTAGAACAGTCATTTTCTGTAAGACATAAATGATGGAGAAAATATGGAAGAAGCCTATACAATTTCCAATAAAAGTATATCGTTGATTTCTCTCTGGCTAGAAAATTCATATTCATCTGCTAAAGGACAGAAGAAATGCCATCTCTATGCTGCGAATGAGTACAGCCAGGCATTTGAGATAGTAACTACTGAGGCCTGAGGAAAAATAGAAATACTTTTCATAGCAGTTTATCCTATCAGCTAAGAAAAGGGGAGGGGGAAAGAGGAAACTCAAATAGAATACTTACACATAAGACCAGTTTTTTTTTATCTGAAAACTTTAGTGAATAACCCAGAAATCAGAGCACAAAATTTGTTGTCTTTTTTTTTTTTTAATTCCCACCAAATATTTTTAAAAGGATCACCTGACAGACTGGTTTATTTGAAAAAGGAGACACCAGACCTACAGAACCCCAATTTTCCTTATTAAAATAAATGAATTTTGCCTTTGTTTGTGCTTAATCTTGGCTGGAAATTTACATTACCCAATCAGGAGTTAACAAGCCCCACAGGGAAAATCAAGTGTCGCATAAAAATTCCACAGGAAATCCACCAATAAATCAGGGCAGGCAAGGCTGTATATATGGAGATTTCTAGCCCTTCTAAAGTCTATTAAAAACCTTTAAATCCTGCTTTAGACAAAACATAAAGGAGGGTTGGGAGCTCTGTCATTCCTGAGAGGCCCTTCAATTTCTACATACTAATATTTAATCATTGAAAATGTCTATATATCCAAAATTAAGTCGTTTAGGCTTGGTATATATAACACATTAATTTTATATAAACTCTTATTCTGACATGAAGTGGTTTACATAAGAGGGAAATAAAATCCTCTGGAGCTGAGCATAGAACATTCCTCTTCTGCCCATCCGTTATCAAAAGAGAGTCGTGATGATGGTTTAAAATGGCATTTGGAAAGCAGCTCTTGATGGCATCTTTCCCACCTCTCTGCCAAAATACCTATGAACACAACAACAGAGGTGAGAAATCACATTTCTGAAAATTAGACACGACTGTCAATTTTGCTACCAGAATTTGTGAGGAATTTCTATTCACCTGAAGTCTAAAGGAAAAAAAGAGAGAGAGAGAGAGAGAGAGAGGAAACCATAGGACTAGAGTATGCCTGTTTCCCTAGAAAGTTAGGAGGAAGATCCCTAACTGTTTCCCCCACTGCTTGGTCCTATTTCACAAGTTCGCATTCTGTAATATGTTGCATATTGGACAAGCTGTTACCCACCTCACTCCCAACATTGGATGCCAATTTGTTATCATCTGATTGTGTATATGTGTGTGGCTTCCCAACTGCTGCTACTTTAAATCTTCCTCCTCCAGAGAAGTTTTCCTTTTTAACATCAAAGAGAGTGTGAAACTCCAAGAAGACAACTGGCAAGAAGTAAAAGAGAATGGTGGGCAGTTGCTCTTCTGGAGATAGAAACAACTTATAATAAGCAAAAAAGTTGTGCAAGGGTCTTGGCAATAAAGATTTCTTACCGCAGTTCATCCAGTTATAAGTTTTCATCCTCTCCAACTATTCCAAGTATGAGAGGACCAGGTCGCTTTTTATACAGCAATATTGAACTCTGCATTGGGAAGGGTCCCATGGACTTTGAAACAGAGGCTGACAGTACTTAAGTGAACAATGATGCCAAAATAAATCTGCATACTTGGTTTTTGGTTGAGTACCAAAAACAAAAACAAGTCAAATAAAAACAAACAAAGAGCACCATTCTGGGGCATCTGCACACATATGAAGGAATGAAGAAAATAGAATAATATCCTATTTGTGAGAGGAAGAAGAGGCCTTCTCTTTGTAAAGTAGCCTGCCGAAGCAAATTGACTTTATTTACCATGTGTATGTTTGCACTGAGGCCGGCAATGGGCAGGAATAGACGGTGCCTCGCTCATGCGGTTTTAAAATATACTTCTTATACCCTTAACTATCTTTACGAATTACTTAGATCATACTAAATTATTCTATGTTTTCTGGCAGAGAATGGAAAATGAGGCTGTCTCAATTCTCCATACTAAGGGAATTCTCTGTATTGAGAATTAGAAGGTTGGAACAAATGTGACCTCTCTTCCCTTCCTAAAATTCTTACCTTACAGCACAGTTGTAGAATTCCCATACTTCGACTTTTTCTCCTGTTAAAAACAATACCTAATTTTTCTTTTAAAAGTTGTCAACTTTCTTTTAAATTTATTTATGATAGTCACACAGAGAGAGAGGCAGAGATATAGGCAGAGGGAGAAGCAGGCTCCATGCACCGGGATCCCCCCCGATGTGGGATTGGATCCCGGGTCTCCAGGATCGCGCCCTGGGCCAAAGGCAGGCATTAAACCGCTGAGCCACCCAGGGATCCCTAAAAGTTGTCAAATTAGAACCTAAACTATGGAAGCTTGACTTAGCTATTGCATAAGTAAGTCTCTTACTTCAAGCTGGTCCATTAATTTCTCTCAGTTCATGAGTTCATAACTTTAGAAGGAGTGTTAGGAGTTAATAGATGGTTTTAAATTGTGGTCTGTGGAGTTGAGGGACTTTTAGGGTTCAATTTGGGATAGAGATGATTGGGCGGATCTTCATTTCCCACCTTTGCTTGAAACAGAGCAATTTAGCATTCATGTCTTACATGGTGGTCTTCTCCTTGACAATGGGTTCTGTTTTAATCAGAGTTCTCCAGAGAAACAGAAACAATGGGGGGATATAGAAAGATGATTGATAGATAGATAGATAGATAGATAGATAGATAGATAGATAGATTATAGATAGGTAATAGATAGATGATAGGTAGGTAATAGATATGAAGAGATACATTGTAAGTAACTGGAGCACATCCGTGTGGAGGCCAAGGAGTCCCCCACCATCTGTCTGTGTTTGAACTGGAGACCCAGGAAAGCCAGTGGTATAGTTCAGTCCATGTTTGAAGGCCTGAGAACCAGGAGGACCAAGGGCAGGCAAAAATCTATGTTCCAGCTCAAGCAGTCAGGCAGGTAATGGCGAATTCTTCCCTCCTCTAACTATTCAGGCCTTCAAGGGATTATATGATGCCCACCCACACTGGGAGGGAAGTTGCTTTCCTGAATCCATCAGTTCAAATGCTAATTTTATCTAGGACAAAATGGCCAAATCACTGAACATTTTCAATTGCAAGATATATTAATTCTGATTCAACTCTTACAGCTTATTTCCTTTTGGTCAATTCTCCATATTCACAATTTGTTCTAACATATTTAACCTGTTAGTGTCAAAAAGTAATCCAGAACAAATTTCTAATATTAGAGGCTTGCTGATGATAAAATAAATTCTTATTTCTTTCCTAATTTCTTTTTTTTTTCTTTCCTAATTTCAAATGTACTAAAATGAGTGTGCTGAAAATGCAGGAGGCTGATAATGAGATAATGACTCTGATGCTGGTATATGCAGGATATTTCCCTTGCCTTAGACTTTGCAGAATGAAATGTGGAAAATCCAATTCTATTTCTCTGACTTGCAAAAAATTGAAATAAGACAATTAATGGGAAAAATCAACTGTTGAACAATTTTGTCATCAAGGCTTTTATTCAAACCAATGGAATTCAAGGACTTTAGACTTTCCTATTTTTATCATAAATTTTACTTTAATGTCTGGATATAGCTGATTAGGAAATGCAGAATGTAGTTCAAAAGAAATACAGCAGCAGGACGGGTCTATTGAAAGATCTCCTTGAGATGTATTAGCTAACGCTCTATCTAGACCACTCATAAATTTTTAGAAGAAAATTGATTTTGTTTTCTCTTCACTGCAGTAGTAAATAATTTTATAGCTTAGAAACAATTTCTATGCAAACTCTTCAGTATATATTTTAAAAAGAATAGAGTTTGTTCTTGCAGAGGTGTGATATCACTCACACAACTGTAATACTATATCTTCAATTAAAATAAAAGCCTCTCTAAACCATTTTGGATGATACATACATTACAATAGAATTTTATTCTGAAAAATGTCATATAACTAAAATAGAAAGCAAAATAAGAAAATCGGCAGTTCTGTGTGATCGATCACATTGCACCCATGCATCCAAACACCCATCCATACCCATTCATTCATTCAACCAACATACACTGTTATTACATCTACTCTGTGTCCAGCTCTGTGCTGAATACGTAAACACTGATTCTACATGATTTCTTAAGGAGCTCATAAAATCATAAATGAGTGGGCACAAATGTTGACACCCACAGTAAAATACATGATAGATAAGTGAAGCCCAGTAATATATGTCTTTGAAGTACAGGTAGCTAGAGAAGTCTAAACTGGCAAGCAGACTGCTCTGAGTTGCTAAACTGAAAAGCAAAATAGTTCTGAATATAAGGAAGTGGGCTTTGGGTTATGACAGATCTATATTATAATATCCAAATTTTGGCTAGTTGCCAGTTGCTTAACTTAGAGCAGATTCCTAACGTCTCACAACTTTGCACGTGTCTGATATGAAAATAGAGAGAGTGTTCCACTCAAAAGTTTTATGACGATAAAGAGGTACAGGAATAATTATGAATATTTCCAGGTATACATGAAATGTCTGACAGACTTTATTCATTCTCCCTCCCTCCTCTTTATAAATTTAGCTAAAGATGCATCCATGGATGGAAATGCATCAAAGCATGAATGAAAGATGAGGCAGGATCAAGGATCAGCTGCATGTTCCCTGCAGTGGACAAGCATGCTTTCTAGGAGTCAACAGCCAAAGTAGGGAATGGGGTGCAGACCAGACAAAGGAGTTAGGGCTGAATTTTGATGGACCTTGTAGTTATGCTGAGTTTTTATATTATGTATGTTAATCTACTTTAAATATAGTAATAAGATGACATAAATATCATGGAAAGATTTAAAATTACTTTTATATGTCAAATATTTTCTAAACAGTAATATTAAAAGTCCATATGATGTCTTGTGTAAGAACATATATTAAAACTAATCCCAACTAGATTGAATTATTGAATGTGAAATTCAAAAAGATATTTTTAAAATGAGGAGTAAATATAGGTAACTAATTGTGGAGAAGCAGGAGTACTGAGCAAATAAAGCAACATGAGAAAGAATAGGGTGATTTGACTCAAAACTTGAAAAATTTTCAAACACTGAAGAAGTAAAAATTAACAACAAACTGAGTTGAAAAATTACAGATCTACGTGTATCAATACATCACTAAGGAACTATTTGATTAGTCTTTCTAGACTATGCACATACTCAGCCAGCATTGTATCCTTTTTCAAATTCATACTAAATGTGAAAAAAGAAAACCATTAATGTCATTTCTCTTAATCCAAGATTATGAGGTGCCATGTGAACAAATGTTAGTTTTTGAGACTGAATGATGGAAACAGTTTCATGAAAAAAAAGCACAGAAATAAGTAATCAATGAATTGCTCTGATAATATTTGGTAGGTAGAATGAGATGTTACATATTTATCAAAATATATAGCCAATATTTTAGGGTCCTAATGAAAACAAAGTTTTCTACTTCTGTCTTCCTTGGTTAATTTTGAACCTCATTACTGGCTCTGATCCTAAAAATAAGAGAGGTGAATTAGAATTAATGATTCAGAATCAACTACCATTTATTGAGCATTGACTGCACCTAAACTATGCTGGCTCCTTTGACTTGTATTTTATTGTTTAATCCTCACAGAAGCGTACAACACAGATATTTTCATCAGAATGAAAGTGAATAAACTGAAAGTAGAATTAAATATGCAATGTAGTTAAGAGGGATTAGTTCCTAGATTCTTACTCAAATTCTCAAATCTAACATCTACTAACTTCCCACATGATTGATTGCTTTGGGAAGATTTAATTTGTTTTGTTTTGTTTTGTTTTTAAGATTTTATTTATTTATTCATGACAGACACAGAGAGAGAGGCAGAGACACAGGCAGAGGGAGCAGCAGGTTCCCTGCAGGGAGCCCAACGTGGGACTCAATCCCAGGGCCTCAGAGTCCTGACCTGAGCTGAAGGCAGATTCTCAACCACTGAGCAACCCAGGTGCCCGGAAAGATTAAATCTGTGATAAAGATTCTATAACAATGTAGGAGATAGATAAAACCAAAGGGCCTTTCTTTTCAAAGGAAACTGCCCCTGAATGGGCTGACTCATAATCAGGCAATACCTTCACTTTCTGTCCTAAAACAGGTAACTCCTGGGGCACCTGGGGGTTCAGCTGGTTAAACAGCCAACTCTTAATTGTGGCTCAGGTTATAATCTCAGGTTTGTGAGACGGAGCCCCATTTTCCTTCCCCCATGCATGCTCTCTCTCAAATCAATCAATCAATCAATCAATCAATCTATCTCAGGGGGAAAAACAAAACAGGTAACTCCATCTTTATGAAAATCTTTATCTCACCTGTATGATTTAACCAAATTAGTCGTACCAGGGGTTGAGAGTTTCAATGTTTGTTGCAAGTGAGAATAGTCTGTAAGGCCTTAATTTAAAAAAATAATAGAGTCTCGGTCTATTTCAGAGATTCAGACCTCCGTATTGTGGAATGGGTCTTAGGCATTGGCATTATCATTTTCAAGTCTAGCCAGGTGATTGTAATATACAAAGTTGAGAACACTGTTCTAGATCCTTAAATATTTCAACAGTAGTATTGGCTTTTCTGAGCTATTTTCCATGTTAAAACAAAAACAAAAAAACTACTCCTGATTTGACTGCATGATTTAAATATAGTCTCAGGTTACTTCCTTTTTAGCTCATGTTGGCAAGCCACTCGATTGAAAGGTATGTCTGATTAATAACCGTAAAAAACAAATGGGCTATTAAATGCAGTTTGTTCAGTAAGCAAACTCAGATCATGAGGTTGATAGAAAAATAATATAAATAGTAGTTTGATAATGAAAAACTTGGAAACGACCTCATACGAAATTATAATTCGTTTTCCAATTAACAGATCCAAGCAGTCTAGGGATTATTCTCGGTTAGAGAATTTGCAGAAAATATTAAATAAAAGTAAAACAAATTCATGGAGAGACTTTGTGAATTTCTAATTATAGATTTGATAAACTGAAGAAGTCCAAGCAACTAACTTTCCTTCCTTCCTTCCTTCCTTCCTTCCTTCCTTCCTTCCTTCCTTCCTTCCTTCCTTCCTTCTTTTTCTCTTTCTTTCTTTCTTTCTTTCTTTCTTTCTTTCTTTCTTTCTTTCTTTCTTTCTTTCTTTCTTTCTTTCCTTTTCATGAGAGACACAGAGAAAGGCAGAGACACAGGTGGAGGAAGAAGCAGGTTCCATGCAGGGAGCCCAATGCAGGACTCGATCCCAGGACCCCAGGACCACGCCCTGAGCCAAAGGCAGATGCTCCACCGCTGAGCCACCTGGGCATCCCTCTGAGCAACTTTAGAGCAGGTTTCACAATACCCCTCTTTATTGCCATTCCCCCTCACCCCTGGATATAATTAGGTTGTTTTTCTTGTTTTGTTTTGTTTTGTTTTTTGGGTTTTCTTTTATTTTTTTTTTATTTTTTTATTTTTTTGGGTTTTCTTTTAATTCCATGTTCAAATACATTGGAAAATTCTGAGTTAAAGAAAGATAATTGCTTCTTGGCTCTAGGACTTTAAGATGATAAGATATAACTCTCCAAGAAAAATACAATGTTTCCCAAATATATTACAACATAGGATTCTTTTCCTACACATTGTAGGACAAATAACTGTAGATCCCCACATTGTCCTGTAAGCAGCAGTGATATCCACAAACCCACAAAATATATCCAGTGCCTACTATGTGCTTAAGGCTGGATCTGAAATATCTCATAACCTGAATCCAGCTTAAATGTGACTTTGACTTTTAGAATTCACAACAGAAGGGAATGTTCAATAACTGCAAATTGATAGGTCCCATTATAGCAGGTGATGCAACATGACTATTCAGTCTTGAAGCAGGTTAATTCAGGACATTAAGGCATTCAATCTTACAGAGCAGAATAAGATGATTATATTCTTCAGGATTAACAAAGGTGTGATGGAAGGAAGGTTGGGAGGGAGAAGGAAGGAAGGAAGGATGGGTGGGTGGGTGGATGGATGAATGGAAGGATGGATGTAAGGATGGATGTAAGGATGGATGGATGGATGATGGATGGCTGGATGGAAGGATGGATGGAAGGATGGATGGATGGATGGTTGAATGGAAGGATGGA
Organism: Canis aureus; assembly: GCF_053574225.1. Classification (NCBI taxonomy): domain Eukaryota; kingdom Metazoa; phylum Chordata; class Mammalia; order Carnivora; family Canidae; genus Canis; species Canis aureus. The sequence goes on from NC_135613.1 coordinate 4,652,232, forward strand.
TGGATGGATGGATGGATGGATGATGGATGGATGGATGGAAGAATGGTTGGATGGATTGGTGGAAGGATGGATGGATAGGTGGATGGATGGAAGGATGGGTGGGTGGATGGATGGATGGATGGATGGATGGAAGGAAGGATGGATGGATGGGTGGCAGGGAGAATATCCATGTGTCCTGGTGGAATTATGGAAGGCGAGATTACTATCATAAGTACAGTTGTCTGGGTGCCAGTAATTCATGATTCTAAAACATTTTCTTTGCAGCACCATTTCTAAAGCATGGCTCAAGATCATTGCAGTGTGAGGTGACTATTATCTCCTCTTCCTCTTCTAGCTCTTTTGTAGAAAGCAGTGGTGGGAGTGAAGAGAACTGTGGGTCTCAAAAGTAAGAGATTAAAAAGATGGCCAGCAGGAGATCTAAATACCCTCCTCAGCATCCACATAGTAAATCCTGTGATCACGCTGCCACCAGAGAGACCAGAATGGAATTTGCCTTGGTAGTTACTAATAAAAACTAAATGAACCAGTACATGCACAAATACTTACAACGGACCACATTTACCCTTATATCTTCCCTTGACCATTGTTTGGCAAGCAAACTGGCGTCATGGTGTTAATAGGAAAGTAATAAAGCCGGTACATTGATCATGAAAAACTTGGAAACTACCTCACACAAAATAATTCATATCCCAGGTGAATCCTTGAACCACTCTGTGTAAAAAAGTAGCCCGATTATTTCCATCTTACAGATCTGATGACTGGAGAGATGAAATCACTTACTCAGGCACACTCAGAAGGACTGGAAACGAAGTCAGGTGTTCTGACACCAAATCTTGGGCATGTTCCTTCATGCCCCATTATACTTTGTAGGCTTTTCCTTTACTATCATGAACTCTCTAAGGTCTCAGATGACATTCATCTAGCTGTCTCATATGGATTCAACATTTCCCAAAGTGTCTTCCACAGAGCGTTACTTCTTTAAACGTGTTCCTGTCTGAAAGGGGCACCTGGGTAGCTCAGTCAGTTGAACATCAGACTCTTGATTTGGGCTCAGATCATGATCTCAAGGTAAGATTCACTTTATCCCTCTCCCTCTGCTACCTCCACTCCTTCTCAGAAAATTTTAAAAAATAGAACAAAAATTAAAATGTTCCATGAAAAGAGAAATCTGTAATCAAATTCATTTAGGAATGCTTCATAATAAATGTATTTTGGTAACATTGTACATGAGCATACTAAAAACACTTTATGAAGTCCTGCAGGACAGCCGGGGTGGCTCAGCGGTTTAGCACCACCTTCAGCCCAGGGCATGATCCTGAAGACCCAGGATCGAGTCCCACGTCAGGCTCCCTGCATGAGGCCTGCTTCTCCCTCTGCCTGTGTCTGTCTCCCTCTCTCTCTCTCTCTCTCTCTCTCATGAATGAATAAATAAAATTAAAAAAAAAAAAAAAAAAGAAGAAGTCCTGCAGAGATCCTGCAAGTAAGGAAAGTTGTTTGCATACTTTCACCACAGCATTCTTGGAACTTTTATGACTGCAAGAAGGTTGGGTTTTTTTGGGTAATTTCTATTTATCTTTCACTCACTCCTTAAATAAGACACAGACATTGAAAATAGTTTGCCGTGATTGCAATCTGGTATTTTCTGAACAGTTTAATTAATCAGAATATGGTAGATTCTCTCCAAAGAAAACTGCAGACATTACAGAGGCTGTAGGTGCCTGTAGCTCCTCCCATCAAATGATTGGGTCTATTCACCGAGGCTTTAACTAACAAATAGGAAGTGGCAGTCATCACACTGCTCCAGACCTGGGACTAGCCCTTAAGATGTCTGGACGGTGCCAACCATTGCCTTCACACAAAACAACTTGGATCCAGATAACTGAGTATTTCCTTGGATCAGGAAAATAGCCACATGGAGAAGAGCTGAAGCTCTCCAGCCAATAGCCAGAACCAAGGCACAGACCTAGAAGGAGACTGTCCAGAATGTTCCAGCCTACAGGCTCCCAGCTGAATGAACCACACAAGTAACCTGAGCCAATGAGAAGAACCACTGCTCAACCTAAGCATCATAAGCAATAATTAATCATTTTTAAGCCACTGCATTTTGAAGTTGTTTTGTAGCAAAAAAAAAAAAAAAAGTAAAACACACAGGATCTCACACATAAGGGAAGAATCCATGAGCAAGCCTACATTTGTAACTTTTACTCCTTTTCAGTTTAGATCATGCATGGACATCGGAAGAGTGGATGGCAATGAGGGTCAGAGATTGCACAATCAGGGACACCTGGGTGGCTCAGCTGTTGAGCACCTGCCTTCGGGCCAGGGCGTGATCCTGAAGTCTCAGGATCGGGTCCCACATGGGGCTCCCTGCATGGAGCCTGCTTCTCCCTCTGCCTCTCTCTCTCTGTGTCTTTCATGAATAAATAAATAACATCTCTTTTAAAAAATTGCACAATCATGAGTGGAGATGCCTCCTTCCCCTGAGCTGACACACACAACATATTGTACATGTTTACTTTTCTGCTGTGGTTAAACAATGTCATGTCTTAACTGTAGACATCCTCTTCCTAAGAACACACTCACCAGAATGGATTCCTCCAGCTTTTGTAAACTCTACCCTTATTTCCTTGCTCCCTTGCCTCTTCCCAGCTAATCTCCCATCCCTCCTATTGGACATTTCCATTATCATCCTATGAGCTATCTGTCAATAATGAACCCAAAATGAGGAGTGCCTGCAAAGCTCATTTGGTTAAGTGGCCAACTCTTGATTTTAGCTCAGGTCATGATCTCAGGGTCATGAGATTCAAGCCCTGCGTCAGGCTCTGTGCTCAGCAGGGAGTCTGCTTGAGATTTTCTGTCCTTCCCCTGCTTGTGTGCTCTCTCATTCTCTCTCTAAAGTAAATAAATAAACAAATATTTTTTTTTAAAGAACCCAAAGTGAGGACTATTCACCCCATTGCAGACTTAGACACCCAGAACACACTTTTGTTATTGTTATTCTTGATTTTGCTGTTAAGTCTGAAACGCTGAACTATTTTAGGCAAGATAGATATCCAGGCTGACAGTGTATTTTGAAAAATAAGTTGTTTCAATAGCCGCCTTAGATGGGGAGGATGCCCAAATCATGAATGTACAAAAATAGTTTCCAGAAAAATCTATTTATGAACTTTTAAAAATAATCTTCATTCTATCTCTAGGCCTCACCAGGATGGGCACCCAGCCAGCATTTGAAATAATTCTCATTTCTTTAGAGTAGACTTGTACTTTCTTTCCCATTCTTACCCAACTGACAAAATCAACAAATCTCCAGTCTAAGCTGGTTTGGTTTCTGACCTCTTTATCTTCTCTTCTTTTGCCCTTTATCATATATCCAGAGGGCTATAAAGATAAATTTTGCTGGGGTATGGAATTATAGACACTAAGAGCTGGAAGGAACTATAAAAGCTGCCTGTGTCACACCAAAAGTGTGGCAGAAATGACACAACGTGAACCATGCTCCACTCTAGAGAATGTTAAATCAAATATGAAATCAACTAAACCTGAGTCTCCCTGTGCCCCTCTTCCATCCCTAACCAGGTCCCAGATGCCTATGTAAATAATCCCAATTAGAAATGCATTCATCACATAAAAACTCACCAAACGAATGCCTACAGGAAATAACACTCCAATAAATCTTGCAAAATGTCTGCTATTCACCATCTTCGAAGTTATGAGCATATGGAAATGAACATAATGTTTGCAATTAAAAGACTTACTTCACTTCAGGTACAGTAAAAACATGCCTGAACCTTTCAAATGTATTCCAAGACTATGAAAAAGGCCCCATAAAAATTGGAGTACGCTTTATTATACAGAGATTTATCATTTATTTCTTAAAAATTGTATTCTTTCAGTGACTTGCTTCCTCCGTCAACGTGCTTTGTATGCACACATTACAGAGATGAAATCTGAAATTCTTCCATGTATTTCAAAAAGAACTAGGTAATAATATTTTGTTGATGATCATGAAAATGACTCTGCAGTAGCTATTATGAACTGTTAAACTTGGAATATTAATGCCTCCCACTCATGATTATTTTAATGAGATAATCCATAAATCCTCTATCAAACTGTAATTCCCTTTATAGTACTTATTTAGAAGGGTGTGTTTCTACAAAAATATTTTTGGAAATTAAATCATTTTCTTCTCCATTGCTTCCAAATGGAGATTTCTCTCTTTTAAAAGTCGGCAAGACTAAGTCAGAAAATTTAACCTGTCAGGGTTTCAATTTGCACACTTGAGTTTCTTCTACAGCAGAGATTGACACATTTTTCTTTAAAGAGATAGATAACAGCTATTATAGGTTGTTTGGGTCATAGAGTCTCTGTTGCAACTACTCAGCTCTGCTTTGTAGAGTCAAAGCAGGAATAGACAAGGGAATGTGTGGATGAATGGATGGGGTGAGTCTCTATGAAACTCCCAGCAGTTTAGCCCATGGCCCTTGGTTTACAATATCCTACAATACTCCATTCATATCTTTCTCCAAGATCTCTTTGGATCCTCCAGTGGCTGGGATCTCGCCATACCCTATTTTTTCCCCCATAAGTTGAAGGTGAATCTGACCTTTATAAAGTAATCTTAATTTATTGAAAGAAATAGATTTTCAAACTTTTGGAGTTAGTGAAGAAAAAATTAAAAGGTCCTACTATGACAGGATGCTCCTTCACATACCTCAGTTCTACCCTCTGTACTGCTATTCATTTTCTTCTCTGAGCTCCAGTTCCTCAATTTTTCCGTGAGTATATTTTTAGTTCCTTTCTCATTCTTGCCAATTCCCTCTGAACACCATGCATGCGTTGGTCAAAGTTCATTTAGTGTGGTACCTGGGATGAAAACCAACACTCAGGGCGTGGGATGGCCACTGTCACAGAGTAGAAACCTCTGCTCCCTGACGTCACACATCTTTTTTCCCTTAGCACCATGCATAAAGCCAGTGTCTGACCACTTAAGAGCTAAATGAGCTAACTCTCAATTATACTTTGAGGGAATAATTTAAAAAGAGAGATTTAGAAGGTAAGAAGAGAAATGTCATGTCAAATGAATATTACAATGGAAAGATGTATGTTTTTTGCCACGCAGTCTTAGGAAAGAGGATTAAATTAAATCCTAGTGCTTTGAGACTAAAGGAGCAGAAGATCCTAGAACCTCACGGGGAAGGAGCAGAGATGAGAAGGCACTGATGCACCCTTGTCCATACACCAGCATGATGTTTTCGTGGGCAAACTGAGGCCATACCCTGTGTGTTAGCATTCCAGCATTTGTGTTGCTCATGAAAAGGATGAAGAAATAGCTTAGATACCCATAGGATTTGTCCTCCAGCTACACTTAGCTGTGGAGATTAAATCAAGGTCACTCTAAGAGTGATTGTTTATTTTTATTTTTGTGAGCTCTGACACTGGGGTTATAGTCATCCATCTCTAGGGCTAAGACAGGACTGTGAGGTTAGAGTAAAAATATACCTGATTTTTTTTTTCCCTGCAAGTGCATGTTTCCTTCATCCTGATGTGGGCCCTTCTGTTCTCGTTGAGAACTTCACTCTCAAATGTAGATACCCAGCCCACAGCAGCTGCAGGTGGATTAGGAACCCTATGACTTGCCCACAGGAATGCTGAGAATGAGAGTCCAGGGTTAACTAGGGTCATGGTACAAGAAGAAGAGGGCAATGAACAGAGCAGAGGCTAAATGTAGACTCTCCCGGAACCTTCACGTCAGCTCTGCAAGGTCAGAGGTTGTACAAAAGGATGCACACAACACAGCCTATGAGTGGTCTGTCTACTTTCTGACAGCTTCTGTGCATTTTTGACCACTGTGCTCCCTTGGTTTCCAACAGCGGTACTTAACCTCATTGCGGCCTTCCCCATACCCCTGTCTTTCATTCTTAAATATGTTCTTATGTCTCTTATTAAAAACCACTTGAGGGGCTCCTAAAATTTTAGCTATATCATAAGTAAGCAGTGAGAGGTTTATTTTATCTTTATTTTGTTTTCAAAAGAATCCTAAGAAAACACGGGGGAAGGGAGGGCTCTTCTGTGGCTCATTCGGTGAAGCATCTGCCTTTAGCTCTGGTCATTATCTCAGGGTCCTGGGATTGAGCCCCTCTTTGGGCTCCCTGCTCAGTGGGGAGTCTGCTTCTCTCTCTGCCTCTCTCTCTCTCTCAAATAAATAAATAAAATCTTAAAATAAAAAAGAATCCTAAGAACACATTGATAAACCTACTATACGGTCTTTTTTTTTTTTTTTTCTTTTTTCATTTATTTGTTTTTGCTAGGTCAGTCACTCCTCTGTTGAAACCTTTGTCTATGACTTTGGTGAAAATGAGGAACCTTGTTGAAATAGACACACGCACATCGTCACTCACATTTAAGTGGTTGCAGGTCTTTGCTTGGATGTGCACAGTGACGATAATTCTGCCCGGCACGCGGGTCTGCAGCACCGTCTTTACAAGTTGTGGGAAAAGATGATACTTGAGCACATCAGTTTCTTAAACTTCAATATCATTCCCTTCATTTGCAACAACTGGCTTTTGATTCATCCTTTCTATCACAAAATATTGTTGAACCCCTACTACATCTACATGCCAGGCACTATTCCAGATGCTAACACTTGGGACACAACACTGTAAGCACTTAACACTTAATGTGCTGCTTCGACAACATCAATCATGCGTTCACATGCACAGCGTTCACTTTTTTTTTTTTAAAGATTTTATTTATTTATTCATGAGAGACACAGAGAGAGAGAAAGGGGCAGAGACACAGGCAGAGGGAGAAGCAGGCTCCATGCCCGGAGCCCGACGGGGGACTTGATCCCAGAGCTCTAGGGATCATGCCCTGAGCCAAAGGCAGAGGGTCGACCACTGAGCCAGGGATCCCCTGTTCACTTTTATTTTCCCCCACTAATACCTCCAGCGTGAGAAGATCCATGGAAAGATTTTTCATGTTGTAAATGCATAGTTACCTTCTACGTGGAAGTCATTCTTTCTTTTTTCAGATCAACTTCTTTAAAAAAAAAATGGTGGTGAAATAATTGTGTTTATCCAAGTCCTTTGCGCCACATAGACTTTCTTAATAAGAGGATGTCGCCTCACCCTAGCCATTGTTATGTTTATCCTGGTTTTGACTAATATGTATTTAGTATAGTTAAGTATTTGAGTGTATCTGCTATACACAATTATTTCTAAGTCAACTAAACTGTTGTTTCAGTTGTAAAGAGACGCATTTTCATTTTGCACATTTGGAAAAATAGATACAAGTAATTATCTAGCTACAAGAAAGTCACTCGCTTCTTCAAGGAAAAGAAAAGCAGTGCTCTCTATCAATTTATTAACAAAAGAAATAGAATCAATGATAATTGAGAGCACATCTTCCCTTGAAGTTGACTGTGTTCACCGCGGTAAGCAAAGCATCCTTTGATTATGATGAATGGGTTTCGCAGCCTTTTCATGATTATGCAACATAAAATCTGTAATGAAGCCATGAGGTACTCCTTTCTCAAGGAACAATTCTGGAATTTGCCCAAGCTTAGCGGGGCATCACTGGTGTAGATGAATCCACATGTGGCAACGTGTTATGCTTCTAACAGAAGTGTCTGATAAGCTTGAGCACATCATCGTCTTTTCTTTTTAAATGCAATGGTTCATAACACAAGCCTTGGTCTGTGATCGCTTTCTCTTCTACGGACTCCACAAACACGGACAGCTGAATGCACTCATCAGCTGCTGTTGACTCCCCAGGTTGAACACCCTCTTTCAAGAGACAAGTCTTCGTTTCTTCTATAGCTTGTTACAGGAGACCCCGGCTGCCTTTATTAACTCTTAAACAAGCCATTCCACTTGACAATGGAAGAGTGAGACTTTCTTTCGTTTGTCATGTACAAATTAGATCATTTTGCCATTTACATAGGTAATTTTTCGACTAGCGTAAAACCGTCCCTCATATACTACTCCTCTCCCTCCTCTCTCTACATAAATATATATGCACTATTATTATTTATTATATATTATTTATGCAATACATTTATATTACCTATAAATTATTATTAATTTATATAATAAAATATTGTAAATTATAATATTTACTTATTTATATACTTATTATATGTTAAATAAAACCTATAACCTATATTATATAAAACCTATTTTTATATAATATATATTTATGTATTTACTAATGCAGTGTGTTTGCATGTGTGTGTGTGTGTGTGTGTGTATACTTATATATACTCCCTCATGTCACACATCTTTTTTCCCTTAGCACCATGCACAAAGCCAGTGTCTGACCACTTAAGAGCTAAATGAGCTAACTCTCAATTATACTTTTAGGGAAATATATATATATATATATATATATATATATATATCATATTATATAATTTTATATATATAAATATAAACTCAATACTAATATAGATTCTTATGTTTGGATGAAGTGAACCCAATTCAAACTGGAATAAACAAAAAAGGGGTTTTATTGACTCATGTAATTAAGGAATCCAGATGTGAGTATGATTTCAGACTTGGCAGGATTTCAGGGCTCATTCCATGTATCTGGAATAAGACTTTTCTTCACCATTTTACTCTCTGTGTGCACTTCTGTGCTGTTTTCACCCTAATAAGTTACCTTTACATATTGTCTGCCTCCCCACCCTCAGAAGCTGAAGACATGATCTGATCTTTAAGTTAAATAAAAAATTATGTCTTCCTTTGAAATTAAAAAAAAATAAAATAAAATTTCATTAGGAGTGTTGACTAAATTAGCCCAGTCCAGGCTATCTCTCACTATCTCTGAATCAAGCTTTAAGGCCTGAGATCTATGAGATGCTAGTTGGCCAAACCTGGTTACGTGCTCAAGTCTTGGCACTAAAAACCAGTCAGTCTTATATACCCAGAAAGACTAAAGGTGGTCTCCTGAATCTGAGTGTTCTTACTGGGAGAAAAAAAGAAAGATTAAATACTGAAAAGTTAGAAACAATAAATATTCTTTAAAATATTAACTCTATGCTTCCCAAGGATATCTCCAGTGACCAAGTCCCAAGTATCCTCAAGTTTCTGCTGTCATCATATCATTATCTGATATATTTCAGTGTTTCAAGGTCATATTCAACTTCACATCCACATCACATTTCAGTTTAGGCAGCATCCATGGTTTGAGACTGACATTTAAAAACAACATGTTGCACAATATATATTATAGACACTGAGTTTGGTCCATTTTATGTCGTCCAAGTGTAGATACACTACATGAAAATATAGTGTTTATATTTGTTTTTCTTCAACATGACAAAAACAAGCAGCAATGGCCTAGGGTTTTGTTGTAGACATGTTCTTTCTCCAACAGAAATTTGCAAAGTCAAACCATCATATTGGTGCGCATCAAAAAAAGAAAAAAAAAAGATCAGACTTAACTCTGGCGATACAAATTTAATTTAAGCAACTTCCCTCTACCTAGCTCACTAGAGCTTCCTCACTAGAGTCACCAGGGCACTAAAGATGCTGGTACAAATGTGTCAACATAACTAGCACTGGTGAATTTTAAGTCTCATGTTTGTTGCAGCTTAATTTATATCTTTAATTTTTTGATGTTTAAATGAATCACCTATGTCTCCCATTCTAAAGTTAAACCAAAACTCCTTTCTAGCAGGAATTTCCTCAAAATGTATATGCTAGTGGTTGAGTCAGCATTTTAATCTAAATCTGATTGCTTGCAATGTCTTTTTTTTTCCCCACAAGAGCAGATGGCCAACCTAGTCTTGGTCTATCTGAGGTTCTTGCATTAGTGTCCAGTAGGATCCGTTGGCAGCAATCACCAAGGTAAGAATCTTTGTCGGATTCCAAGAGAACACAGTGCAGATGCTAGCAGAGGTAAACCTTCCTCTAGAAGGAAATACTGCTCCAGGAAGTGAAAATAAAGAGAGGCCCACATGTTATTCTGGTTGACTCTTTAACATCCTAAATTCTATGCAACATGTTTAGTTGAGGCCAATTGGGGCAATCCTATTCCTTTTGCCAGTGATTAACTTATGAATAGGCACTTGACCCGATTGTGGCATATAAATTTTGAGGAAATTTCTGCTAGAAAGGAGTGGAAGGGAGAGTGGAATTCATATGTTTTTTTCAGGCTGAAGAAAGAAAAAACAGTGAATAATGATCCTTCTTTGTACTCTTAACTGTTTTGTTGGGTATGGACACCTGGAACTGCCACAGTCTCTTTGTTAATAGACTGAGGACAAAGTTAGCATATAGGATTTGAATGTGGAGGGACAACACAGACTTGGGTTATTAATGATCTTCCCTATTAACCTTCCTCTGGACTTGCCATTATGGAAGATAATGAGCATCTCCATTGTTTAATTCTATTTTAAGTTAAGCTATCTGTTGTTTGCAACTAAAGCATTCTATCTGACTTCAAATGGATCTACAGGGACCTAAGACCCTCAGCTTAGTCCATCTATCAATATGTTACCCTTATTAAGTATATATAATTGTTACCACCCTTCCAAACCTGTAATCTAAAAAGATAACATATAACTCACCTCTATTGGTTTTAGGGCAAATATCATTATTCTATTTAAATAACAGGAACTATGAAACTTAAAATAAGTAATTAACAACAAAAAGTAGTTTAAGTATGTGTTGCTGTCAGAATTTGAACAAAGATGTTACAGCACCAGGATCCATGCTCTTCATGGTGAATATAGGTTCACCTTTGGATGCTACTTTATAGCAGGCTTGAGATTTTTGTGGTCATTATGCTACTTGATCTTTGACATAATCCTATCATTTGAAAATACAGTTTTATGTGTTCACTCTTGAATTCACTGTAGTCCAAGAGGGCAAGCAAGCTTTACAAGGTCGTGCAGCAAAATAAGAGACATAGGCAAGATCCACCCTTGTGGATAAAAAAGAACCACCTTTATTTTAGTCTCTCTTACAGTAAAGTTAGGGCCCTGTGGCTAGTTCTGGGTAATGGAGTGGGGGTCAGAATTGGCTTGTGTTATTGTTAGTCCAAGGTAGTTAGGAAAGGGTGTAAGTCTTTTATGGTCCCCTATTTCTTTTCCCTATTTGCATGGAAGTGAATGGCACCAAGGTGTCACTGGAGGAAAGCAGCCAAGGTCCAACCTGGATCTCTAAGTTGATGAGAAGCTCTCAAAACTGGAACCTGCATAGGATTTCACATGGGTTGGAATGTGAATCTCATGGATTAAGCCACAAAAAAATTGGGGAATGTGCGTTACTGCGACCCACATATCCTCACCTAGCTAACTCAGCTGTTATATAGTTGTCAATGGCTAGTTGGCTTACTTAGTACATAAGAAGAGTTTTGGTTTAACTTCGAGTAGCTGGTAGACCATTCCTGCATATAACACCTTTCTAGGTTTTCAGCTTCAGCTTTAAAGTCCTTGGATACAAAGTGCTGCTGCTTTTTAAAGCTCCCTTTTCCCTTTGTTTTACATGGGTGAATAGTTGCTTTATTTATTATGCAGTTGATGGTGGTTATGGAGAATTTTTCTTCACTATGCTTGAGATTTATAGAGCTGGGCTGCCCTTTTATTAGGCAATATATTCAGTTTGGCGTTCTTAGGTGCCTAGAGAATTTGGCATAGATATAGTTTTATCATAAAAAAATCCTCATAATGATTATTATTAGCATCCCCTGTTGTTTATCAAGCCTTGGTACCAAAAAAATGCACATATAGCTCTGAGAGGCTAAGTCTTTTGGTCTTTGAGTAGAACAAAGAATGGCATAAATATTTCTGAGGCTTGTTGAATATAGTGGCCAAGAAATACATGATGTACTAAAATTACAAATAGGGCATCACTGCTGGCATCCTTGAAACGGAGGTTTCCCCACTGTGCAATGGATTTAACACACCTGAACTCCCCCCTTTGTACCTCCAGTCACAGCTACCACTTATTTGAAAGTTGAAACCATCAAATCATTACTGACTGCTCCTGGGAAAAAGAGAAAAGCTCGATCTCTCACCTCTAACATTGTAAAGCCTGAGAAAACGTTGGCAATTACCTAATTGAAACCCCTTAAATTATCAGTGAGAAGAGAGAGAATGAAAAATTATTTTTAAAAATGTAACAAAGCAATTTAGGGCCCAGCCAAATGTGTTTCTATGTGTATCATATGGCTTCTTCCAGGCTCAGAAGGAGGCTCTGAGCCACCCTGTGTCCTTGAACATGTTTCCATCAGCAATAGTCCTCCTGATCTGGGGCGCCTGGGGGGCTCAGCGGTTGAGCATCTCCCTTCAGCCCAGGGTATGATCCCAGGGTCCTGGGATCCAGTCCCGCATCGAGTTCCCCACAGGGAGCCTGCTTCTCCCTCTACCTGTGTCTGTGTGTGTCTCTCAGAATAAATAAATAAAATCAGGGATCCCTGGGTGGCGCAGCGGTTTGGCGCCTGCCTTTGGCCCAGGGCGCGATCCTGGAGACCCGGGATCGAATCCCACGTCAGGGTCCCAGTGCATGGAGCCTGCTTCTCCCTCTGCCTGTGTCTCTGCCTCTCTCTCTCTCTCTCTGTGACTATCATAAATAAATAAAAATAAAAATTAAAAAAAAAAAAGAAAAAAAAGAAAAATAAATAAATAAATAAAATCATTAAAAAAATAGTTAATCTTGATCTGCATCTAGGACTTAACAAAAGAAATGCATATAAACCTTTAGGCTAGACATAATCTCAAGGCATTAACCACGGCTACACTATGTGTTGAACACCTACTAAGTGCCAGAAACTGTCTGTAATTCTCACAACAGTCCCATTAGAAGATATGATCATCTCAAAATGCTTCAGAAAAGTTAAGTGAGTTATCACCACAGGTTGATAAAGTAAGTGATAGTAAGTAGTAAAGACAGGATTTCACGTCAGCCCTTCCTATCTAATGCCCCTCTCTAACAGTGTTCTGAGGAACACAGTATGATTATCTCCATTTTATATAAAGACAAATATAGCAAAGGGATGTTAAACAAATTATTTAAAATACCACATTGGATTGATGTTGGAATTGGAACCAACTATACCAAAAGCCTTAACGATCAGAGATTATTTTTTTTTCTAGCTCAACCTTTGTTTTCTGTGTTGAAGTAAATGTCATATGAAGCTAAAAATGGAACAAGTATAGTCCAAAAAAACATTTTATTGTCTTTCCAAACCTTTGTTTTCCACAGAAAGTGAAGTATCTGCATAGCATATACATCATGCCTTAAAATGTATCTGAGGACACTATTTCATTTTTTTTAGAAAGAAAGAGAAAAGATGCTTTGGCATATAATGGCACTGAGCTGACACTCTGTCATCATCTGTAGAAAGAGGACTATTAGCCACAAGAGCCAAGCAAGATCCCGATACAGGGACAGATTTGAGAAGATACCCTTTCCCTTATGCCTAATGATAAACTTCATAGGTGTCTACAAGCCTCATCTGCTCATAGGAAAATTTTCCATTTGAAATTTATGTCAGAGCTTACTTACTTCTGGAATGAGGATAGGTTCCCAGAAGTCACAGAATTTAGATAATTAAGGCTCTTAGAAAATCAGCAAGCCAGCTGCCTCCTTTTGCAGATAGGAGAGCTGTGGCTCAGAGAGGGCAGTGGCTTGTCAAAGGCCACGCAACGAGGTTTGTAACAAAGTCCAAACCAAAAGGCAGGTTATTATGAATCTCATATCATAGTTAGCCAAATGCCTGAAAACTTGAAGGTATAACCTAGAATCAAAGTCATGATGACCTGGAGGCAAAAAAAAAAAAAAAAAAAAGCTAGACAGCAGAAAAAAACTGTGATGGTGACTCTAAGCTAATGAGCAGACAAGAGAAAGAAAAGTAGGTAAAGAAGAAGCTGTTCCATATTCATGAAGCCGGCATTTATTAGTTCCCTCCTCCATGTAAACCGTAGTGCTAAGGGCAGAGGGTGAAAACAGTTACACTGACCCTTTCTCTAAGGGACTCACATTCTATTATGAGAGCGTAACCTTAGTCACAAAGATCGGAAGAGACACCTTTTGGAAGAGAAGCGCAGATATATGGTATTGAGAGTCCTCTCAGTAGATCTCAAAGGTGATCAATTATCTTCAGCTTACCTATCTTGAAGGAAATGTACTTATAATTTTGGAGTCTCACATTGTTAGAGCTCATACAACGTCTCCAGCTTAGGAAGCCTTAAGAATACCTACAGGACAGCTAGTTAAAATTAAAAAGAAAGCTGCTATACTTTCTCTCCTCTATCTCCCTCCATCCACGCAGCTACCCAGCCTGCTCTGGAATGATCTCTTCTTTCATACCAGCCTCCATGCTCACCAATGATTTCTTATTTTCTTACCATCCGATGACCATTGAGGATGCTACCAATGTGCCTTGTATCAATCATAGCCTACGTAATAGACAGGTGGTGTAGATAACTCTATTGTGAGACGGGGAGATGCAGTGTAGAGACACTAAGAGGCTTTGCCAAAAGTCACCGCTTTTCTGGATTTCCATCCTGAAACCAAAACTCTAGTCATAAAAGGTGGGGTGGGGGGAGATCAACTGTGCTGTAATAAAATTAAAAATGCATATCCATAAAAGACATCACTGAATCTATATATAGATCTCTCTAAATTATAAACATGATTACTTCTAAACTGAATATCTATTATCTGTATGTCTTTTCAGCCAGGTGAAATGGAGAGAGAGAATTTGCATCTTAAGCCATGTATTTTTTTCTTCCCCATATGGGATACTGGTGATATAAGGACACTGAACTCACAAAGCTCTGCCTTATTAGGCAAGACAATTTCCCTTCCTTGAGCTTCAGGAAAAGCAAAAGCTGATTAAACTGAAGAGGCATGTCATGAATAAAATTAAATATGCAGATGACAGCTTCAGAACTTCCTGGCTGCAAATTTCCAGGTTCTATATATCACTGGTTCACGGACTAGCTGCTTCATCTCTCTGTAACTTAGTTTTATCATCTGTAAAATGGAAAAATGGAAAAAACAAAAGAGAAAATGATAAACATTTTACACAATTACGCAAACGTCAAAGATCATGTTTTTAAAATGTTCAATACGGTGCCTAACATTGGAAAGTCGAAAATTGAGCACTGCAGATCTTTTGTTTTACACAAATGGACATTTCCTTTTATAATAAGAATGTTATTAGCTTCCCTTTGTCCATGGATTTAAGATAGGATGAGCATCTAAGAGTTTTGGTTTTTTTTTTAGAAGTAAAGGCCTTGACCATTACCTGTGAGAGAAGAAAACAAGGAATTTAAGGTGATTCAGGAATAATAACCAGTTCCACACATGCTGGCTATGCAACTAAACACACGTGGGTGAACTGGAAACAGAAAAATAAAAGGCAACAGTGGTTTGAATTTTGTCTCTCTGATCCTGATTAACTTGGATACCTGGTACTAACTTTTACTTATATAGCGATTCTCCTTTTAAATGCTACTTCTTCAGAGAAGCCTTCCTAACCACCTTGAAAAGATTAGTCCTCTTGTTATATGGAATTCTAAGATCCCATAGTTCTCCTTCGTATCATTGGTTTTCTAAGAGCTGCCACTTCCTTCTCAGATCATCTATCATCTTAGTTATAAGATCATTTCTAATGGTCTCTTTATTTTCTGTCTCCACCACTAAAATAAGTCCAGGGGGACCAATTGCATGTTGTTCTTGTTTACCAACTGCCCTCGCTTTGCCTGTGATGGTACCTGGCACACGTGGCAGATAAAATAGAATAAATATGAGCATGTGAATGAAGGGAATGAAAGGAAGGAGGGAAGAGGCAGAAATGTAGGAGAACGGGGCACCTGGGTCCTCAGTCGGTTAAGCATCTGACTCTCAGTTTTCAGCTTAGGTCATGACATCAGGCTCATGAGATGGAGCCCCATGTCAGGCTCCATGCTCAGCAGAGAGTCTGCTTGAGATTCTCTCTCTCCTCTGCCCCTCCCCCTGCTTGCTCTCTCTCTCAAATAAATAAATAAATCGTTTTAAAAAAGAATGTGGGAGAAAGAAAGGATCCTGGAATTTGACGCAAATGTTCTAAAGCCAACTTGAGCTTTTCCCTTTATTGCACTTGACTCCTTCTTTCCTCCCCTTTCCCTCCATATTTTTCACTTTATTTAAAAATACAATTCAAAAAAGGAACACAATTCAGATTATTATGTGGTTGGATGCTGGACTCCCATTTCAAAAATTCTAGGGGAAGGTTTTCTCACTGTGGGCTTGATGCTTTTTCTAACAACATTAAGCACAGGCAGTAGAGTTGCTGACCTTGGCTACTGTAGGCACCAGCTCACCCAGCAGAGTCTACATAAGGCACAGCTGGGGGTCCAAGGTGACTAGCTTGCCAACACCTGATGTCAGTCCCCTTGACAAGGTTAAGGGGTCTACAGCACTGCCTCACGTATGTGAACATCAACCATTAACTGACAACACTCTTTACCCATGTATCTGCTTCGGCCACAGGTGGTCTTGACCCTCCCCTAGGTTTAGGTCTCAATTTTCTAATTTTTGGTTTCTGCACTAAGCACATCTTCCCATACAATTGAAAATAAAATTACTTCTAGGAAGGAGTCCTGCTCAAGTGACATCCTTTTATAGCCAACATTTTCTCATGGTCATGTTACTGGCATCCTGGCTCAGCCATCATCCCTGATTATCAGGGGTCCTGCTTCTTCTAGACACTTATATTAGTACCCAGGACACTGATGCAAGGAATCTTAGAGGCGAAATCATTATCTTTCTTCCCCATTTCCTAATAATCATTGGACTGAGACCTGGAGAAAACAAGTGACTCCACTAAGGTTTCACTTGATGACACATTGTGGCAGAGCTACAGCAGGGATACTTGACCTGGATCTTAAGAACCACTGTAGGAAGAGACCTTTCTTTCTTTCTCTCTTGCCTGCTTGGTTGTTTTCATGCATTATAGGTACTAGGGCAAGCCCAAGTAGCTGGGCTCTTTCCATGACCAACAATATCTAGGCCTTCATTCTATATCCTCAGACCCTTCCCACTGCCACTAAGTCTACAAGAGAGGGAAGAGGCTGCTCCTCTGTGCTTCCTCTTTACACCACTACGTTTAAGCTCAGGCTCAGGCGAATATCCCCCAACACACACACACATGCACACACACATCTTGATTTAGACTAAGACCTGAGCTCTACTGAATAACCCCCTAAATGCAGGCACACACAGGATGGAGACTGTTTAAATCTTATTATGGTTCATTTTAATGTAAATTTAGTGATCACTAAAGGGTGCCCCCAAAGGCAATGACTCTGCTCCCTTGATGCAAACCACTCCCCGCCAAACATCTTGGAAAAATAAACAGAAACAAGATCCACATTTTTCATGTCTGTTAACTTTGCAACATGTGGTAACCAAGTAGGTTACTGTAATAGGAAACTGCTATAATTAAGCCCTTTTCTCCCCATGCCATGGCGGAGCTGAGAGTCTGCCGGGAGCGATAAGAAAGTTCTGTTCTACTGAATGTTTTGACGTTGTCTTTTGAAATTTACAGCTGTAGAATATAAAACCTTTTTTATTTGGGTTGTGGGAGACTGAAACCCATATAAACAATTATATATGAATTGGAAATGCAATATTAAATGTTGAACAAAGGGTATATTTTCCTCTAATTCCAATGAAGCCGTATATTTCTAATGGACTCCTATGATTCAAACATATTTAAATTTAAAAAAAAATAAAAAAGCTTTCAATCTTCCAGTCAGTTATAAGACCCTGGTGTACAGAGAAACTTTATAACAGCATGGGAGTTTATAATCCCCCAGCAGGAGGATTAGAAATTTGCAATGAGAGCAGTCCTTAATCTTGCACTTACATAACTGCACAGTTTTTAGATTTAAATTGTACAAATCAAAAAAAATGAAGATCATTTTGTTCTTTTCTAAAGGGTACTCATAGATAAATGATGACTGGTTAGAGCCTATTGAACATTTGAAACATTTGTAGAATGTAATTTATTCATACCAAATACATCAGAAAAGTAACTCTAGTGTTAAATTACAGCATGAAGAAATTAAAAGGCAGAAGCGAGCAGTTGGGTTTAAATGGATGCTCTGAGGTTTGTAGAAAATGTCAAAAGAGTTCAAATGTTCATAATGTGAAAGTAAATATTTGGGCATAGTGTAGGAAGGTTTTATCCCAGTGTAAGATAATACAGTTCTTGGGATATGTTATAAAGAGAAGACTGTTTAGTCTAGCTCGTTTAATTTCCATATGTTTTATTAATAAACAACTGCGCCCCAAAGGTAATGTTTTTGCTCCTACTCTTCGTCGTTCAATTCTATCGATTTTTCCCATAAAGTTCAGCCCCAAGTGAATCAAACCAATCGTGATTTTCTTTTTCCTTGCTAACTTTTTTTTTTTTTCATTTGTCAGAAAGTTCACTGGATCAGTGAGACAAAACTCTGTGGGGACCTGAGGTGGGAGGGATTCTGGGAGCATCGGGTCTAAAATACCTAGATGCTGTAGTCATCTGTTCATAACTCCTCTCCATTGTATAAAGGAAGATATAGACACAGAGAAAGCAAAAGACAGGCAAAGTGTTACTGTACACAAGGCTGGTGTTGGCCTTCCTTAAACTTAGCAGGCTGAGCTGAGTTATATGGAGAACTCTTTTGCTGTGGTTTAAAATTTAAATGATACCTTTCTTTAAACCCAGACTTGCTTCTTGGAACTTACTACTCTAGCAAGTCTAAAATAACAGTATTGAACTACAACAAGAACCAACACGATTATGCAAAACAAAACAAAAGCATAAAATCAAAGAATAGAATGAAAGATATTAAATCCTTAAGGGAATAATGAAGATGCCCATAACTCTATGAACATATTTACCTAATGTCCCCATTGCCACCTAATAAATGTCCAGGAATATAAACAAGAAGGTCAGTATACTTCATCCTTTAAATTGAAGCAAAAAAAAAAAAAAAAAAAAAAAAAAGATAAGCAGAATTATATCCATGCTTTGAGGGCAGATTTTTCTTAACCAGGACACCAAAAGCTCTAACCATATAGACGACAAAAGATAAAATGTACCACAACAAAATTTACAAATGCACATTCATAAAAAAAAAAAAAACTTTACCTAGTGTTACACAATTATTAAAGAAGACAACTTAAGAGTATGTAAATGAACTTTATTGAACACTTCATGAAGCTGTAGAGCTTCATGTAGAACTACATGTAGAGCATGTAGTTCTTCCTTTTGGAGAACTACAAAATGGATCAGAAGGCAAGAATATTTTAAGGGATAAAGAATAAGGTCTCGAGAGAGGGGAGCCTTAGTGGGCTCAGCAAGTTGAGTGTCTGACTCTTGATTTTGGCTCAGGACGTGATCTCAGGGTCCTAGGGTCAGGCTCTGTGCTCAGCAGAGGCTCTGCTTGAGGATTCTCTCTCCCTCTGCCCCTACCCCTGCTCTCTCTTTCTCAATCTCTCTGTCTCTCTCTCAAACAAATAAATCTTTTAAAAAAAGAGTAAAGAAGAGACAAAAAATATTTCATTTTCTGGGGTCATATCGTCACCTTTGTTGGGGGTGAGAGATCCCAGATTTGGATTAAATCTGCTGATTTGAATATACTGTGTTTTTGGTCAAGTGAAGTATTTACAGGAACTCTAAAATTATCTAAGTTTCAGTTCACTGGCATGGCATCCCCGACACAAGAGGCCCTGTCTTGTTCATAGAAATTTATTTTAACAATATCTGTTTGGATGAGAGGGGGAGAGAAGAAGCATTTGTAGTAATAAGCATTAATATTTGAGGAATCTGAATAAGAGTTAATCAGTAAGATTCTTCAGTGCTTTGGAAAGTATATCTCACAAAGAACTCTTATTTATAATATATAAAGGACTCATCTAAAGGGCTCCAGCAAATCAGAAAGAAAAAAGCAAAGAATATTTCTCAAATGGCAAAACATATGAATAGATAGATTCACTAGTAATCAGGTAAAGACAAAGTCAAATAGCAGTGTGGTGCCACAACACACCCAAAACAGTCAGAGAGAGAGAGGGAGAGAGGAAGGCAAAGAGGAAAGGGAGGAGGTCTCGACATCCTTGTACCGACAAGGATCCAGAGGAATCAGAAATCTTACACATTTCTGGTAGAAATGTAATGTGACATAACCACTTTAAAAAACTTCTTGGCCGTATTTTCTCAAATTGAATTATCCAGCAATTGTACCCCAAGCTCAGAAGTGTGTGCTCATAAGAACGTTCACGTGTTCAACTCAAAGACATACGAAAATGTACATTTACAAAAATGTTCACAGCAACACTATTTTTAGTAGTAAGAAGCAGAAAGCAATGTAAATGTTCACGGGCAATACAGTAGATAAATTAGGGTGTATTTACATAATGGATTATAGTATGACAATGAGGATAAAGGAACTCCAGATACACCACACAAAATGAATGAATCTTATGAAGATTAAGGAAAAGCGGTTCAACATCAAAGACTAGATACAGTATGATCCCATTTAAATGAAGTTTAAAAATAAAGAAAGTTAATCTATGATGTTAGGAGTCCCTACGGGGGTTAATCTTGACCAGAAGCAGGGGGAGTATTGATTGAAATGGGGTAAAAGAGAGATTTTGAGGGGAGGGCCATGCTGGCCTTAAAGATAATGACTCAGGCTCATTTCGTAAAAATTTATTAACCTTATAATTTATGTGATTTTCTGAATATCTTGTCTTTTACTTCATTGACATTTACCTCAAAAATAGAGTTAAAAATTTTTTTTTTTAAAGATTTTATTTATTTATTCATGAGAGACACACGGAGAGAGACAGAGACACAGGCAGAGGGAGAAGCAGGCTCCATGCAGGGAGCCCGATGTAGGACTTGATCCCAGGATCTGGGATCACGCCCTGAGCCAAAGGCAGACGCTCAACCGCTGAGCCACCCAGGCATCCCTAGTTAAAAATTTTTAAAGAGGACTTTTACCTAAAAGAATATTTCCTGAATTTAGATATTGCATGGATCATTTTACAAAAGGAAAAATATTTCTATTTAAATAAAGTTCTAAGGACTCAATTTGTTCAGAGAAAATGATGTGAATAATATTTAATTTAAGAAAATAAAACCTTAGCATAATAAACCTGTTTTCAATTGCTATAATCACGGCAAATGAGAATTTTATTATCGAAAGTTATAAAACATATATTTTAGTTGTGTGTGTGTGTGTGTGTAGAACCCCTGCTGCCTTTTTCTCTGAACTCAAAAGATTTAGGGCCATGGCCACTCACTTTCTACCCTAAGCCGAGGGGCGCCCTGGTGGGATAGTATATATTCCAACGGGAACTGCTTTCTAGTCTCTGTGGGCTACTAACCCTATCTACCCTCAATCCATACACTCATCTAGAGCCCAGAATACTTTGGAACCAGACTTAGACCTGTCTGCCTAGGAGCCATCACCCCTGAGCCAAGAGTCAGTCAGCCACAGGAGAACAGCTGCAGAACACTGGACAGCTACCTGCCATGGCTGCCTCTTAGCCAGATCCATCCAGCTCTGGACACAATCCCAGAGACAGAGCTCTATAGTAGTCGAGACTTCCAGAACGATGCTGTCCTCCTCTACCCCACCCCAGATACATGCTACTTTTGAACCATGAGCCATGACCATATGGCCTTAGGAAGCTGAAGGGTCAGCCTGGGAACTTGTCTCTTCATCGAATCCCTAATAAGATAATAAATGTTGTTTTTAGAGGCCTTCAAAACAATTTATTTTTATCAATTTATAGATATTAACCCATAAGCTATTAATTTATAATTATATATTTATAATTATTAATTTATAGATATTGATTTATTAGAATATATTACTAGAATACATATAAGATAAATATATATGATAGACATAGATAAAGATATCTATCTATCTTATGAATCTTTTGGTCTCCAGTTCAAGAAACACTGAATGAGGCAGATGAGGATACACTGTGTAAAACTAAAAACAGTTAAAAGAATTTTTATTTCTTGTTCAGAGCTCATGTCCATCATGGGTCCTCAAGTGACTCTGCTCGACACACACTCTATTCTAGGACTTAGGTCATTGGAGGAGCCACCAGTGTTGTCGGTCACTTTGGCAGAGGGAAAGAGGAACTATGGTAAATCATTTGTCATTTTTTAATGCTTTCCCCTGAACAGGTGATACCCATCAGTACCTCTCACATTTCATTTCCCAAAACAAATCAAATGGACACAACCCAACAACCAGTAAGGGAGGGACCTATGCTACTACCCTATGCCTGATAGAAAACAGCAGTTATTAGGTGAACCACACTGACTCTTCAATTAGTTCTCACATCACATCAATTAATTTTCACATCTATAAGCCTCCTCGGAGCCTTAGCAGCAATGTGTCAAATGACACTGAGAACACATCTCAGATACGTGTGGGTCAATTGCAATCACTTACCACTTAAATTCCAGTGCTTGGCAGAGGCCTGACATAAGGTCCACGCTCCCTGAACATTTGTTGAATGAATGAAGACAGCTGAGGGTATAATCCATTCTGGGCGAAGGGTATAAGTATCAGAAAAAAATACCCCCACACCCCCAGGTAACCTTTGAAGAAGGCTGAGAAAGCATCTGTCAGAGAGAAATAGAGAGAGAGAAACAGAGGGTCCCAGGGGTTCCATAAAGACAATGACGTATAAAGTACGTGATGAGCAAATTCAAATTTACATAATGACCAAGTAAATGAACTAAAGGCCCAGAGATAAGATAGTATGGAGGGTAGGGACTGTGACAAACAGGAGAATTCCTTCTTCATCTACAGACGTTACTTGGTTCTACCGAGCTCTACCTAATTATTACCATGTAGGATATTGAACTACTGTTTCTAGAAACTTCCCCATTTTTCAGAGTGCTGTCAAAGTTCTAGCTTTTTAAGTAAAATATCCTAGTTTTCAAATACGAAGTAGGTCAAGCAAAACACTTTGACTCATTGGATTTAGACTATGGGCTATTTGACGTGTAACTACGTCATTCTTATTATAAGTGATTTTTAGGGAGGACTGGTTGCCTGTGGGGTACAATGACAACACTGGACCTGAAGGTTGAAATCTGGTTGTGGAGGACTTCAACCGGAAAGCCGAAAATATTCTCCTCTGAAGTTTAAAGAGATGTTAAAAAATATATATTGATGCAACTTGAAAACTGATGTAAAAGTTGAGTTAAATTAAATTTTGACCCTGGCTTTTTAAATTTTCCAAGCAGCCATCGTTTCGTTTGTCCATTAGGCAAAGAATTTTTGTGACATAATAATGGTCCAAGGGTATTGACAACAAAAAATGGCATATGCTCCACAAGTGTTTTGTTGTTGCTGCTGTTGTTAAAATATTCAAAAGTGTTTGGCTTTCTTTATGATCCAACATTTATTGAGTAGATATAATGCATAAAGGTTCAGCCCAAGTTAAGCCGATAGATACAGTAAGGTCAGAATGTTTCCATGACTTAAACATTTCAGAGCCAAGTTAAAAAAAAAAAAAAAAAAAAAAGAATGTCTCTCATTAAGTATTTAATTTAATTATTTTTCCGTGCTTGGGGCTAATAGTGCCTGAGCACATAGTTCTCCTTAATTTCATTAGAAGGCATTTATGAGTCCCTGCGGCGGGTGGATATGAAGAAATATAAACTTTAGGGTATTTTTCTTTCTTATTAAGATAAAATGCAAAACAATTCATTGTAATTTTCAGGGTCAAAATAGAGCAATTTTTTGTGGCTGCTTCTGGGGAGCATTTGTCACCGTTCCCATTCAACTGAAGAAAGCATTAGTCCAAATTTCTAGAACTAAAATTCATCCAGAGGACATACTTTAATTTGAACACATACTCAAAAATTTCTGGGATATTAGCTCCTCTATTCTAAAAAGAGCTCAAAAGTGACCACTTAAGCCTAAATTTAGAATTCATCCCCATTGGTTTCAAATCCTCCTCCACTAATAGTTGGAGGTGTTGAAAATGCCAGAGTAAAGTCAGCAAGGAGAGAAGCCTCCTTGTCTTTCTTACAGGATTCATTTAATTGCACATTTTTAAGTAGATTGTACGTCGTACGGTCTTTTAGGTTGTGTACTCCTGTTCAGTTGCAGGTGTCTTGGGCTCTTTGATCCGAAAAGCACATCATGACTATGAATGGAGGGTCTGGTCCTGACGTCCCGCTGCTGGTGTATGGCCTCCTCAATAGCCTACGAGGCGCTTAGCCAAGCAGAGGCAAATTTCATTTCCAGGGAAACGTGTGGAAATTCCACCTTTGGTTATGCCTATAAAGCTCACTCAGAGAAAGAGGCAAGGAGGGAGGAAGCCTATGGATCACAAATGACAGGGTAGTGCCCTGAAGTGACACGCATTTACTTAATTCTGCAGTTTGCTCCCCTCCAGGGGTGGAGAGGGGTTGTAACAGGACCTGGCTTGTACCACTGCGGCATCAGCTGCCACACTATTCAGCGTGTCACACGGCAAGTACTTGGTACAAAACGAGGATTCGGGATCTGCTGTGATCACCCTGGCTTTCATTGCTGGTGGTGGTGACATGGTCATCGTTGCTATTATTTTCTCCTTCCAGAATAGGGACAGGTTCACTGTAACTGTGACTTCATTTAAACTGGGGGATGCCCTTTAATATTTATGTCTTCCCATTCTTTTCTTCAAGAAATGTAGGTTTGCTTATCCCAACCTTCAGATATTTACACAACGAAAGGAGACCCTTCTAGGTCAGTCCTCCTGCTTCTGTAGGTTCTAGGACGTTAGGGCAAGGCCTCCACAGGTGCAAACGCACACCTTCACACCCCGAGCTGCAAAGCCTGGGTCCTGTCCTTCCCCCCATTCATGTATGCATTATGCGTTCATTCCCCGAAGGCTGGTTTGCATAGAAGAGTTGTGCACGGTGTTTCGGAGGGTGTGGGCTGCAGTCTACAGGAAGAAGACTTCTATGTGTCTTGGATGCACCGTGGGGCGGGGGGGGGGGGGGGGGCCAGCAGGGAGGGCGTTCAAGGGATCTGATTTCTGTTTATTTTTCCAGTGGGGGGAACTGCTGTAAAGCAGAGGTAAGTGAGTGGAGGCCTTTGAAAGTTTGCCCTCAGGGCAGAAGCTCAGGCCTGCAGCAGGAGCCGCCTGCAAACAGCCACCTTCCCCAAACAGCGCCCTCTCTAATCATGCCCAAACCCTGGCTGCCACTTCACTGCCCCTGCCTACCCACCCCCCGCCCCCCAGCCGGCTCAGGGCCTGATGACGGGCGGCCCAGCCTGCTCCGTGGCCTTCACTCCTGCCACACCGACTGGCGTCTTCCTGAGATTTGGACGGACAGCCCATTCCTGAGCTTGGCTTCAAATGCTGCTCTGGGAGCGCCAGAGCTCACCCCGGCCCCACTTACCTTTCCCGGCTGTTTTCTCTTCACACAATTAATTGCCAGTCAAGGACCACTGTGCGGTGTTTCTAGGTCTGTGTGCCTGAAAATCCTCCACCGGACAGCGGAAAGGCCTGGCCCCTCCTCCTTCATCCTTCCTCCGGTGTTCTCTAGGAACAATTTGGGTCTCTAACTAGAGGAATCATATTATTCCATGATTACTGGCCGACTGGCACTAGCCTCCCCTGGAGCTCATGCCCAGAATGCTGTTAGCTGAGTTTAGTTAGTGACTCAACAGTTAATTGATCAAATTTCACCAATTTTCATTTTCCATAACCCACTTTTATTCAGGGTTGATGCATGTTTTGAAATGCGAAGTGATTATCATTTAACAGCTGTTGTGCAAACCATTTACAAAGAACTGTTTTCAGTTTTCATTACCAGAGCACGGCTCCCCTGTATCATCCTCTATATCATCATCTTTGAACCTTGATATACCAACAACCTTGGCTTTGGCCTGCCCTGGTCACACGCAGCAGACAGGCCGGGCCGTGCAAAACACATGGGCTGTGTAGGCAGACAGAGATCTGGGTTCAAATTCTAGGTCAGCCCCTTATAGGTAGTGGGAACCGAGAGAAGTCTCGTAGTTTCTGGCAGTCTCACATTATTCATCCACAAATTTAGGGATATTGTCTACATTGCAGAGTTTCATTAATTCAAATATTTTTTAAAGATTTTATTTATTTATTCATGATAGAGAGATTGAGAGATAGAGAGAGAGAGGCAGAGACACAGGCAGAGGGAGAAGCAGGCTCCACGCCAGGAGCTCAACGCAGGACTCAATCCCGGGACTCCAGGATCACGCCCTGGGCCAAAGGCAGGCGCTGAACCGCTGAGCCACCCAGGGATCCCCTCATTAATTCAAATATTAATATTATTATTTCAAATATTAAAGCATATCATATATATGTGCACTATATAAGTATATGTTATTAGATTATATTGTGTGTATGTGGATTCTGATCCCCGGTAAGTGCTTGATGAAAAGAATAGCTACTGTCATTATTCTTCAGTGTGGAGAGGGAAATGGTGAGATTTCCTTGGGCCACAGGGTAAGGTGACCTTAGGTGTAAGGCACATCCATCAGCTGATGTTAAAAAAAAAAAATAGATGAACCTAATTTTTTAAATTCTCGAGACTGCTACACACATAGCGTACGCAGACCCGCAGCCGTAGATGCCCCTCCTCTCCCGGGCCGCCTGGGCCCACCCCTGGGATCCTTTGTGCCTCTGAAATGGACAGTCCATGCGGTCCCTTGAAACTGTGCATCCAAAGCAGAAAGGGATCGGCCCTACAGCTTGGTTCTCCCCCTCTGCTCCTTCCTTTCCATCTGTAGAGAGTCTACTAGCTGCAGCACTTGACATCACGGTCCGGGGGGGGTTTGGGTCAGATCTTGTTTGTCGCTATAATGTCGCTGCCAATCTCCTGCCCCCAGCCAGCTCTGTGGGGCTGTGCCATCAAGGCTCCCGCTTAAGTTGACCTCCAGCCCCACCAGTGCACTAATGCACTCCGTCACTCACCCTCAGCCAGGGGACTGAGAGTAGCCTCTGGCTTAAATTGCTTGTTTGGAAAGGAAAAACAAAACAGAGGGACAGAGAGAACAGAAAGGATGACAGCTCTCCCTTCCACCCACTGTACCGCAGACCTTCTCCAAGGGAAACCCAGGCTTTCGGTGAGGGTTGGGCTCTGACCTGACCACATGGCTGGGCTCTGCTGACATCTGCACGTGCTGGCGGGTCGCCGGGCTGCGGCCCAGGTTCCGCTCTCCCCCGCGCCGTCCTTCTATGCCCCAGAATCCTGTCCTGCCAGACGTGAGAGTCTAGTTCGCTGCCTCTCTGGAAAGTGGCAAGAAGCGTTTCCTTGACAAGGCCTTGTTAGGGGACCCCTGGTGACACCAAGCAGTGCAGAGAACCACAGCGACTGCCGGAGTGGGTTTCAAGCTAGACGCTTGGCACCCGTGTTCCAGAGCATCTGTATTGCAGACTGTGCAGTGTTCACGGGAACGGTCATATAAAGGCCTCTGTGTACCCCGACATTCAAGGACCCGAGTCACTGTGCCCACAGTCATTTTGGCGCCTTGTCGTGCCACCCTACCTCCAGCTCCCAGTTGCTGGACAAGGTTGTGTTCTGGCCGTACCTAATTACCTTGGCTCCCTCCCCCTACGCATCACCACCTGCTCAAATAAATCCTTGTGGGCTTCCCATTTATTTGTTTCTGTTTGTTTGTTTTGTGTCTTTTTTTAAAAAAAATTCTCGAAGGGTTCAGATATCTATATCCACTCTTCATTTTTTACTTTGTAATACACGAACATCATTCTAAAATGACACCTACTTCAAATGATTTTCCCTGAATTTGATAGCCCACAAAATACTAAATGTCAAAAAAAGAAACTGAATAAAGTTCTGGATTTGTTCATTTCTTATGGCACACCTGTTAATATATTACCATGGTGAGAGGAGGAGGAGGATGGTACTGTTGATGATGATAATCGTGAGTGTGTTGCGTGACACATAATGGGAGCCTGATAATTTTGCTTGGATTAGATTGACTAATGCATAGAGAAAATTCAAAGCATTTGATGTTCTTGGTATATTTGGTGTTTGAAACTTCAGAGTTGTTTTCATTTCAATGACTTTTCTTTAGACCTTTTCTCCATCTTTCAAAGATAGATTGTATCTTTGGAAACTACCAGGGTAAGGGTAATTGAAGGCTTGCAAATGCAAAAGATATAGTCTTTACATTTTGAACAGTTTCTTTACATCAATTTTCTTCCACTATTTTATGGCCGGGATCTCTTATCTAAACCAAAGCTAAGAGCATATTAAGCTGAGATTATTCATAGGTATTTTGAATCCCATTTGGCATTCAGAATTCTGATTACTTCTATTCTATCTGGCACACTCTTTCTTTTAAAAAAAAATGTAAAATAAATGTAGCAAGAAGCATTCTTATAAAGAAAAAAAAGATAGTGCCTGTCTAATGATAATCATTGTGGCCGTTAAGATGTCCATTGTGCTATATCAGTTGGAACTTCCTTGAATTTTGATCCCTAGGAAATTAAAGTACAAGGAGGCGAGGAAGGTTATTATTCCTCTGTGATCCAGAGCATCCCTTTTCCAAAAGCAGGTGGAAGGTGTGAGAAGCCAGCTTTGACGTCAAGGGAGGTAGACAAAGAAGAATGGCTATGGCAACAGCCATAATACGATCCACAAAATGTATGATTTCAATGGTAAGAAAAATGTACACGTGTTAAGTCTTCCCCAGCCCACAAAACGGAACAGTCGCTTATTTGGGTTTTTTGATCTCTGGGACTTTACTAAATACAATAAAAAATTCTTTCTGGGATCTTATGCACGGATAACTTTCAGTGATTATGCGTTGAGGTAGACCCATAAGAGAGGCATTTTGCATTTTTGGAATAAACATTGAGAGA
This sequence comes from Canis aureus, assembly GCF_053574225.1. NCBI lineage: Eukaryota > Metazoa > Chordata > Mammalia > Carnivora > Canidae > Canis > Canis aureus. Next base: position 4,681,112 of record NC_135613.1, read on the forward strand.
TTCCGTGTGTGTGTGTGGGGGGGTATATGCTTGTTCTGAAATCTTTGTGAAGGAATGGTTATCCTCATCCTTGCCTCTCTGCCTCCCCCATATCTCAGGGGCATCTGTTATACCCGAGGACCAAATGGAATAGTGCCTATTTGAATAGTGCCATGTTCTGTCGTCTTACTCAGAGGAAATAAGCCAATACCTAAGCAGCTCCACCAATCCAGATGTGGCACACTTGACTTGATTTTTTGAACCAGGATTGTGATATAGTCATAACGATAAAATATTAAACAACATTTATATAATATGAGATCTAATCAACTAGTTAGTAATATAACCTGGGATCCACCATCATACTCTTTGGTGTTTCCCAGCCATTTGAAGCTGTGTCTAAAATGTTTAGACAAGTAATTCTTAACTAAGATTGATATTCCTCCCCCCAAGTGATTTTTTTTATCAATACATTTCTGATTGTCAAATCAGGGGGTATGCAATTATTATCTAATGGACATTTCCAGAAATGCTGGTAAACAACTCACAAGGCATGAGGCAGCCCTCACAACAAAGAGTTGTATGACCCAAAAGGTCAGTAACGTCCAGGTAGAAAAATCTGGTCTAGAATCCTTCTACTCAGACCGTGTTCTGTGGACCAGAAGCAGGAGCATCACCTGGAAGTTAAATAGAAGTTCAGTGTCTCATTTGGCCCCCAAGACTGAATCAAAATCTTTATTTAGACAAGACTCTATTTTTTAAATTAATTTTTTTAATTTTTTTACATATTTTTTTAAATTGGAGTTCAATTTGCCAACATATAGCATAACACCCAGGGCTCATCCCGTCAAGTGCCCCCTCAGTGCCCGTCACCCAGTCACCCCCCCACCCACCCACCTCCCCTTCCACCACCCTTTGTTCGTTTCCCAGAGTTAGGAGTCTCTCATGGTCTGTCTCCCTCTCTGATATTTCCCACTCATTTTTTTTCTCCTTTCCCCTTTATTCCCTTTCACTATTATTTATATTCCCCAAATGAATGAGACCATACGATGATTGTCCTTCTCCGATTGACTTACTTCACTCAGCATAATACCCTCCAGTTCCATCCACGTTGAAGCAAATGGTATTTGTCGTTTCTAATGGCTGAGGAATACTCCACTGGATGCATAGACCACAGCTTCTTTGTCCATTCATCTTTTGATGGACACCGAGGCAAGACTCCAAGGATTCATATGCTCATAGTTTGAGAAGCACTAGGCCAGAGTGGTGATTTTTCAGACATCATAGGTCATAGAGTCGCCTGGGCAGTTCTACAATAACCCCCCACCAAAAAAGTCAATCAATCAATCAATCAATCATTCACCTTTTGCCACACCCTTAGAAATCCTGATTCACCAGTCCGAAGTGGTTGCCCTGACAGCAATAGTTTTTAAAAGCTTTTTAGGTAATTTAATGTGCCACCAGGATTGAGACCTATTGGTCTGGATGTACTTAGAGTGAACACACTTCTTGGTATGCTCAAGATGATTCAGTTTATGTCTTTTGTCCTATAATATTATAACCTAACTTTTCGTTGTCAGATGTGTCCTGAGCTTGGAATAAGCAACAATTAATTTAAATTTAAAGAGACCATTAAAATTACGCAAAGGGCAGCCACAGAGTGGGAAAAATCTTTTTAGTGCATGTATCCAATGTGTAATTTGTGAATGCTGAATACATAAAGAACTCCAACAAGTCAATAAGGAAAAAAGACAACTCACTAGGGGCAAAGGACTTAAACAAGTGCTTTATGAAAGAAACTATGCAAATAGATAATCAGCATATTTCATGGAAATGCAAATTTGAACCAAAATGACCTACCAATACAAGCCAGTCACCTCGGACTGATGATGCCAAGTACTTTTGGGATGGGAAGCTGGTAGAAACCTGATGCCTTGTTAATAGAAAAGTAAAAAAGTGGGATCCCTGGGTGGCTCAGCAGTTGAGCGTCTGCCTTCTGCTCAGGGTGTGATCCCGGGGTCCTGGGATCGAGTCCCACACCAGACTCCCTGTAAGGAGCCTGCTTCTCCCTCTGCCTGTGTCTCTGCCTCTCTCTCTGGGTCTCTCATGAATAAATAAATAAAATCTTAAAAAAAAAGAAGAGTAAAAATGTGATACCACCACTTTATTGCAGTTGCTTACCATAGCTAAACATGCAAATGTAGAAGTCTACATTTTACACCTAGACATATAATCGAAAACATTAATACATATGCTCACCAAAATACATGCACTATATTAAATTTATCATAGTAGCATTATTGGTAATAGTTCAAGATTGGAAGCAATCCAAAATCTCAGCAGTAGAACGGATAAGTAAGTGATGATGCATTCGCAACAATGAAATAGTATAGAGCAACAAAAAAGGGTGGTCTCCAGCTAAACACAGTGATGTGGATGAGTCTGGTGCCAGACCAGGCTTATAACAATAGATCGCAAGCCCCTGGGAGCAGAGATCATCCCTTCTCTAGCTCTATGCTATTATCTCAGTGCCAAACACCAGGACACATAATGGGTCTTTTAAATAACTCTGGAGAACTTTTAGGGAAAGCAAAAGTGGGAAAAATATTTTAGATGAAACAAGCAACCCTATGAAGGTTGCAAATAGCTCCGCTATTTCTTATCATCAGAGTGAAATGACTATCTTCTCACTCCAGGGCATAAGAACCTCAACAACTCCAGAAATACTAAGTGCAACTTCAATAATGTCAGTAAAAATAATCGTAATTTTTAAAAAATAAATAATTCTGTCTTAAATGACTGGATTTTGTCCCCCCATCTTTTTTTTTCTACCTCAACACTTCATCCTCAGTGCTCAGCACTTCTAAGAGTTGGTCAGTCAATATTTGTCAAATAAATTAATAATTGAACAAGTGAAAGAAAATAATCTCTTGGGAAAAGAAGGATAAATTAACATTTATTGAATACCAAATATACTCCATCCCCACGCCAGGCACCTCATGTTCCTATGCTGCTTAATAGTCATGGAGCATTGTCAATGGTGGGCATGATTATCTTCATCTTAAAGTTTAAATAAAATATGAGGCCCAGAGAGTGTGAGGAATGTCCCAAGGTCACAGGGCTACTTGGTGGAGTCCAGATCAAAACCCTGACTTGTTGCAGTACAGCATCCCTGCTCTGGGCATGGCGCTCCACACAGCAGCGGGACAGTGATGAGCCTGGGGTGTAATCCGTCCAGGCCCATCTGGCCCCTCCTCTCCTCTGAGGCTGAGTGACTTCTCCACTAATCTCCTACCACCAAGTCTTCCTTTTCTCTCATTGCTCATTTTTATAAATCAGCATCCAATTATCTTATTAACAACATGCTGATTAAGATATGATAGAGGTGCCACTATAGAATCAGATATGTTTCCATGGAAACTAAATAGAACCCCCTCTCGCCAACCCTGCAATTTTATTTGGGTTTCCTGAGGAAGAGAAAAATACAGAATTTTGAGAATAGCCAGTTCTTGTTGAAACATAAGCTCAGAAGTTGCCAGGAGAAAAGTGAAGAAAAAACCCAATGGCATTTGCTGGATCTTCCCACCCTCCTTACTGTCTCCTTCGTTGCTCTCATTTCTTTCTTCTTTTTTCCTACTATGTGGGCCCTCCACTCTCTCATAAGTGTTTTTCCTCTGACCATGAATCCAGAGCATATTATTGAAACCACAGCCCTCAGAAATCACTTACAACTGGTTGGAGAAGCAATGGGCTTCAGAGTTTTCATGGAAATTTTTAGATTATAGATTTAAATACAGTTTCCCCTTAGAATTGTAAATCCAGTTCGTTATCTGGGTTCCTTTGTACTATATTGTCATTGCTGAACTTATCTATTAGACTAGATTCTCCAGGGGAACAAAACCAATAGGATAAGTAGGTAGGTAGGTAAGTAGATAGATAAATGATACAAATATAAATAACAGGATATCTATCTATCTATCCATCACAACTTGCATTTTAGCAGTTTAACCAAACTTTCCTATAAAAATCTTATCTCTTGTCTTCTGAGAGTGTGTTCATTGGCTCCAGCTAGATTTCCTATTCTATCTATTACATAGTCCAGAGTCACCTCAAACCCCAATTCTACTCTATTGCTGGATTTCCTTCTGATCTGACTCATTAAAATCTCAAGGTAGGACTAGTTCTCCTCCCTCAGTATCTGTTATAAGAGTAATTCTTAAGGTATGTTCAGACCTTGATAGGTTCCATGCTAAGTTGGTAGGGACATGATAGGTAAATAGCTGCTATTGGGTAAATGTGAAGATGGGTAAATGTGAAAGAATCTGCAAGATTGCTCTGTGTACAGGTTGTCGAGAACCATCAAATATCACACCCTTCTCTTGGATCTTTATGACTTATTTTATTTTCTGTGACATGTAGTAACGGTGTGAGGGCTCTGAAAGGCATTTGTGCACTTCCTCGGGGAGTATCTGCCGAGCGCCAGACTGGATGTGAGCCACTGTTCTAAGCACAGGACAGATAGTTAGGCATGAAATATTCCCCGCTCTCGTGGAGCTTGCACTTTAATTGGGGGAAAACAGAAAGTAAACAAGTATGTAGTAAGTGCCATCAAGATTAATAAAAGAGGTAAGGGGCCACTGCATTGGAGAACATACTATTCCATAAGGGGCAGTCAGAGAAAACAGCTCTGAAGAACATACACTTGAATAAAGACCAAAATGAAGTAGGGAGCAATAGATGGCTGTGTCCTGAAGGAGGAATGCAGTAGTCCTGAGGTGGAAATGCAGTTTGTAGGTTCCCAAATGAATGAAGGGCTCTGTGGCTAGTGGGAGGTAGGAAAAGTAGTGGGGGAGGGGGAGACCTAGCAAGAGGCCAGACGATCTCCTGTTTTAAAGGCCAGGGTAGTGACTGCTGGGCTTCCTTCTGTGTGAGACAAGGAGCAGTTGGTGGGCTTTGAGAAGAAAAGTGACATAACCTGGCTGGGATTTCAGAGGGACCACTCGGTGTGGCTTGCATCTGGCTGGGGGGCAGGAGATCAGTTCCAAAGTCACCATACTTACCCAGCTGTTACAAGGCAGAAGCTGAGCTAAATGTACAAGAGTAAAGGTGAGAAATCAGTAGATTTTTTAAATTATCCGTTATCCTGTGAGAAATGCATTTAACTCCATAGAATTGAGTCTCTCAAATTTATTTGCCCACTGGCCTTCTCTCTAATCCGTTCTCCCCTCTGTTATTCTCTGAGTAAACAATCCAAGTATAAATTCTTAGGTTAGTACATTAGCCTTTGATTGACAGGTCAGCTTTATGTCTGACCTACGTCTATCTTCAGATTATGTGTTTCCTGTGTGTACGCAGGTAACCCTGGGAGTGGTAATAATGACTCTACCACTAATAGCTTAGGTGGATTATTTATCTCCTTTCCACGTGTGAAAATCCGTGAGCGTATGCTCCCCTTAATACGGATTTAAGACCTCAGTGTGAGTGGCTACACTATTACTTCTGTCCAGTGTAAACCTCAGGGTTCAACCTTCAGATTCCCGTTCATCTTTCATTGTCACCTCCTCTGTGAAACTCCTCCTGAACACACATGAAGATGCACATGTCCCCTCCTGGGCGACCTCGGAGAGGCTTATGGGTGTTCTATTTGAGCATCTCTACCTTCCATCAGTATGCTCTCAGGGTGTGGACAAAGCTCCCCACTCAGGACTCGTGAGGCAGGGATTGTGTGGAGCCCTCATTGCATCTATAGAACCTCCCACCATCCATGGCACAAATGCCTGATGAGTGACTGAAAAGGTTCTATTATTTATCTGTTTAAGAAAGATTAATTTAAGGGAACTTGGGTGGCTCATTCAGTTAAGTGCCTGACTCTAGGTTTTGGCTTTGGTCATGATCTTTCGGGTCGTGAGATTGAGCCCCGTGTTGGGCTCAGCACTCAGTGAGAAGTCTGCTTGAAAGTCTCTCTCTCTCCCTCTCCCTCTGCCCCTGCACCCTCTCTCTCTCCCAAATAAATACATCTTTTTCAGAAAAAGAAAGATTAATTTGTTTGTTTAGGGAATAATTATTTACTGTTTGCTAAACTCATAGGATCTAATACTAGATATATTCATAAATATATATTCATACACATATGAATATAAACATGAATTCATCAATTGAAAGAGGTGATCAAGTCAATAGATTTTTATAAGCCATAATTCATACTATATAATATATATATATAATATATAAAATATAAATTGTTGATTCAGCATAGAAGAGCTCTAGGCAAAAATAATTCATTCAACAGAAATTCTAGCAGGAGGAAAATCTATAAGGCAGGAACACCATGTATTTTCATTTTCAGAAGACACGTAGTCCAGAATGATTGGCAGTGCAGGGGTGGGGTGGGGAGGGCAGCGTGAATAAATAAAAGCAAAGGGGTGGATTAGAGTTTGGACTCTCCCCAGTGGGTACAATGGGTGCAGGTAAATGTGGCTTTAAAAAAAGTTATTTTTTAAAGAATTCCATTTATTTGGGTTCTCTGCCTACTTTTTCCTACAGTTGCCATTGAGTATAAAGTCAACATTTTCTTCAACCAGCACATGGAAAAGTATCAGAAGATAAATACTTTGGGAAGGAAAAGGAGCAGGACATTCATCAGAGACCCATGTGATCAGGGGACATGGGCTCTGTCTCATGAAGGTAATACCAACACAGGGATGGATGAGTTGGTATGGTGATGTCATTGAGCCAGTAGATGGGATTAGACTGAATTAATACTGGGAAATGTTATTTATGTTCCTTAATTTCTCTCAGTTGGTTTACCTGAAGTTCTTGTGTTACTGTGAGAAATAAAAAATGATATTAGATACAAATGGCAAAAAGGGGCAGCTGCAATTTGTATGAGGATAAATCATAATTATCTTTATCATAATTATCATCAGCATTCCTTTGCTCAGGCAATTAAACATATTTCACATTCCTTTTTCTCTTTAGATCTAAAATTCAATATAACAATAGCAGTGAGCCTATGCATTTAGGGAATACATTAAATATAATAAAAATGATTTATATTCAAGTTAATATCTTATAGTATTAGCTAAGCTTTTTCTGTCTTACAAGAAATGGCTTCTGAATGGTATTTTCAGGTTATATTTCTCTCTTTTTTAAAGCAGTCCTATAAAGAAAATCTCTGCTTTATGTGGCCAATAAGTTTTGAGGACACAGTGTGTTCTATTGTTAATGTCTACCTGAAACATTCATTAAATAATCGAGCATCAGAAAAAAAAGGTTTATCTCCATATGAGCTAATATGCTTTCTGTTTCTATAGGCTATGCATTCATCGAAACATCCACTGCTCCTTTGGCCTCGATATCAAGGAAGCCCAAAACTAGATTTACTGCTAAAGTCACAATATTAATTTTTTAAGGTTATTTTTCCCTTCCATTTCAATGCTATTTTTCTTTATGCCTGCTATTTTATCATATGCCACTTCAAATCAGCCTTGGGAATGGATGGAATATAAATGAATATATTAGCGAGCAACAGCCTAAATAAATGGGAGGCGAGAGAGAGTAATATGGAAATTGTAAGATCCAAAAGGATAATTCTTCCTGTGTAAATTACAATCAGCAAATAGAAACAGTGCTTCAGAAGTAATGCATTGTTCTAAAACAATGATTTGAAAATAGAAACAGAGATATTTGGTAATTATTAAGAGGTGAGGGGAATGGGGAATGAATTAATAATTTATATGAAGAAATACAGTAGAAATCATTAAGATACAATAATTTACTAATATCACTGGCTATGCAAGAAAAAAGTCGATAATGCTGGATTTTGACCAAGTGGGAAAGCAGTCACTGCTTTACCTGGTTAGTTGAAATGAAAATTGGTACAACAATTTGCAAGGCAATTTAGCAATATCTGTCAACATTTTGAATGCATATATATATATATTTTTTTGAAGATAGGATACATTTTGACCCAGCCGCTATTATAGAAATCTGTATGCTACATTCACTTACTCAAGTGTACAAAGCCATCACGCGAGGATGTTTATTGAAGTATTTGTTGTAATAGTAGAGTTCTAGGAAAAATATTTTAAAGGATTCTCGATAGTGGAGCAAATAAATAGTGCAATACATACAATGGAATTGTATGCAGTTGGTAAAAAGAATGGAGCAAACCTTTGTTTATAAATACGGGAATTTGCTTAAAGTATATAATTTTAAATGTACAAGATGTGTTTACTTTTTGATATATTTGCTTATAATAAACCATTGTTTGTAGTTATATATAAATTATGATAGATGGGCCTATATATGCAAGATATTTTTAACAGTGGTGCTTCTAGAAACTGGACCTGGTATGAGGCATTGACAGAGTGACTTTCATTATTTGATTGATTTTCATTCCAAAGCATTTCATTTTTTTCATGAATATCTATAATTATTATAGTAATTACAAAAAGAACCAAACAACCTAGTTTTAGAAAAGAGCTTATAAAAAGTAAATGTCATCTAAAGCACCCAAGGGAACTACCTATCACTTCTTAAACAAGGCCGAGGGTAAAAAGGGCTGTTTAATTATCAGATTCCCCACCACATAGATTTATGTGTGCTAATAATGTCATTGCAACATGTAGGAGAAAGTGTTTATCTTGGTTCAGGTATAAGTTATGATAGCATAAGGGAGAAAACATTTTTCTTTAAAAAAACCACCTCCAACAACTATATTTCTGTTATTCAGAGTGGATACAGCCTTGTCAACAAAAACAGATGCTTGCAATGGTGCTGGAATTGCCTGGGACCAGGGGGTTTGTGTGAAGGAAAGCCCACAGCACAAACCTGGGAGAGATCTCCCTGTATTCCCTGGTAAGTCTCTTTTTCTTTTGCATTCTCTCTCTCTCTCTCTCTCTCTTTCTTTCCCTCCCTCTCTCCCTTTCATCGCCCCCACTCCATCTTCTCTCTCCACCTCCTCCTTTCTTCCTTTCTCCCTACTCCTGTGCCCCAATTTATATTTCAAAACTCTTGGCATTTTTATAACTGCATAGAGCTTAAAATATTTAGCATTTTCTTTTTTTACAGATGGAAAAAAAAATTTAGAAAAAAAGAAAAAAAAACTTAATGAGTACAAACAAATAATTGATAGGTTATAATCATCTACTGACTATTGATGACTCATACATGTACTAACATAGGAATGAGTATGCATTTTCTCTTTTTTTTTTTTTTTTTCCACCTACTGAAACATGTGGTGATTTTCCAGAATCTGGGAATCAGGAGAGGGTGCATTACCCATCTCCATTCTTTCCTTTATCTCAACAAAGATGAAGGGTTAGAATTTCCCATAAAAGTTATTCAAAGGAAGAAGCATGCCCTGATTTAATTAACGTTATTCCACAGACCGAAGGGCTTTGAAAGCAGACAAACATGACATTCAAACCCAATTCCTTCACCTATTTACCCCTAGAGACTCAGTTCTCCCAGCACTAAAATGAGTACAGTAACATCTAACATGTGGTGTTAATTAATGAAAGAAACATTATATTAAAAGCCTGGCTCCATTTATGCGCATATCCTGACATTCTTAACCTGGAAACCAAAAACCCCTCCCAGGAAGTGTTGGATGAAGTTCAGGCATGTGTAAACCCTTTGACAGTGTGAGTGTTTTTCAGTGTGTAAACATTCTTTTCTTTGGTTAAAAGTCCCTAACCTTTGTTAGATTCTATAAGTTGTCTGCATTCCCTATGATTTTAAGAAAATTGATTAAAGAGAACTGTAATTGGTGGTGTTAATAATAATAATTATACCCATGATATCATTACTAATATTTCACTATAAACAAATGATATTATTATGATTATTAATATTCAATTCCTTGAATATGAGCCAAAATTGGTGGATGAATCATATGTAAGTCATTGGGTGCTTTGCTTTTACCAAGTAGACTCTTCCATTTTATTATTTTGTGAGCCCTTGAGGTCTTATTTCACTCTGTTCCACAAAAAGGAACGCATTTACCCCAGAAAGGCAGGCTAATGAGCACTGCTTACTTTATAGCTGAGTCCATTTACGTGGTCTCTTGGTTAGCAGGGATGTCTGCTTAACTCAATAGAGTCCTGCGTGGGCATGGCGCACATGGAAGACATTACGACCTGCATCCACTCCACGTGCATTTATTACCCTAATGCCTCCGACATACACAAACAAACCATGTTTTACAAACTGCTTAAAGATTTGATTAAGTCACGTCGTGCATTTTGTTGTAACGAGAAGGATGATTTAAAATCATTAGGCCTAAAATGTAGGCCTCGGTGTGCTTTGAATCAAGGGGAACAATTTGTCAACCAGTTGATCTTTTGCTTCTAAAGCTAGTTAACTGATCAATCTAATGTCAAAGGAGCAGAGACAAATGGAACAGACTTTCCTACATGGAAAACTGTACATGAAGATAAATCCAACATTCCGGTTCATTTCATCTGCAGTTATCTTTGCAGTAATTGCTTTGGAACACTCAAGGTGCACTGTGCGTAAAGGAAGTGTTGGAAGCTTTAAATCATCTGCATAGACTAATAGCCTCTTGCGTTGAGTCTTGTGTTGCTCCATTTTTGGGGAGGGAGGGCCATCATCTCTCATTTTAAATGCACACTTGGCAATGAACAAAGGTGGGGATTCCTGTCTAGTTGTTTACTGCGTAATCAATTCACACATTTCTGAAATTTCCTGACATGTTTGCAAAGTAAATCTATTCCTTAGCAAATTTATTTGATTTCTTTTGCTATGAACCTAATGATGAATGTGGATCTGGAGTAAAAGCTTCTGTATAAACAGATTTGGTTATTCCGACTGTTCTAGTTATCTATTGCTGCATAAAAACAAACAAACAAAAACAAAAGTGATTCCCAAACTACATAACTGGTTTAAAACAATAGCCATGGATTGTATTTCATAAATATATGGATGGGGAATTGAAATTGAGGGGCAATTGTAAAGGCCATTTACTGGTATTTTGCTTGCAGACTCCAGGGTTCAATACACCTTCATCCTGGTATCTGGTGCTTTGGGGCCTGGAGGGGAAGTGATGGAAATCCAGAGCTTAGCTGGGACTGTCAGCCAAAGCACCCCCACATGTGGCCGCCCCAGCAGGCAGGATTAGGCAGTGTGCCCTCTTCCTCGGGCACTCAAGGCGCTCTGAGAGTTCAAAGGCCCCTGTTTCAAGCCGCAACAGTTCTCTAACCCAGTGTCAAAGTCCCAGAACATCACTTGTTCCTGGTCCAACAGCTAAGGTCATCTGAGACCCAGGGTGAGGGAACAAGACTCAACCTTATGAAGAGAGGAGATACAGGGGTCTCCATCTGCCATGAATCTAGCACACCAACACAATCTGATTCTTCACAAGCTCCAGTAACAAACCATTTTACTGTCATCACCTCAGCTTTGTACTAGAATTTCCAGCCAAGACTGTGGTGGGGAGAGGGGAGATGATTGGTTAGCTAGGAATTATCCAGATAGTCTACAATGGGAACTTGCAAATTTCCTTAACTGTCAGCAATCATGCTGCTTTAGGAAAATCAACAAGTCCATGTCTAAAAAAAGATTTGAAATTTGGGGGGGAGGAAATTTATCATTGTCTTGTTCACTTGTTTGTTAGTTTGTTTCTCTTTGGTATCCCCGCCTCAGTTTTTAGACTGACAAATTGCTTTGGACAGTGACTGTTTTTCCCCCATGGCTCTGTAAAGAGAAAATTGTTTTGGTGATTTTTGATGCCTTTAAATCTTTTGGGTTTTTTTTCAATCTTTTCCTTCAAAGTGTTAGTCTCACTTTGATTTTAGATTTCAAACCATCTGTCTGTCCATCACCCTGGGAGACTGGATATATTTTAGGAAGCACTGGACATAGAATTCCACAAATAAATTCAAAACCCAACACCACTTTATTAAGCAATTAGTAGGCACTCCATGCAAATGAGAAAAGCAAATGAGAACAAATGAAATACATTCTGGTGAGTCTTTTTCTGTTTGTTTTAGTTTACTGATAACTATAAAATATATTTAATATAGATATAAGTAAATTGCCAAACAAAAAAAAATCTATTTTTTTTTTTTTTTTGTTTTTAGAGGAATTTGAATGAATTAAGTTGGAATTGCATTTCTACAGCTGGCTAGCAGAGCAGCTTTGGCTAGTTCTTAGAGTTTCTGTTTTCCTGTCTCTGAAATGAGAGTGATGTTTGGGAGGAAGAATTTTCTCTGCCATTCAAGGTACTTCTCAGTGGACTTAGAATCAAATTGACACAAGTTAGAGTCGCTGGAGAAAATCAAATTTAATAGCATACGTAAAAGGAATTCACACAGATATGGAAATTCCAAAGACAGGCAACATAATGCTCGTTTGAGCTAAGGAGCAGGGTAGGAATCTGAGGACATAAAGGAGAGAAACACTATTAGCAGGAAGGTGAGAGATGTTTGGAAAATAAGGATCGCCCCGTTATGTAGACAACTTTCTTAGAGAGGAATCTCTGTTAATAGCTCTCTTCCTAGGAAAGCAGTCAGTTTAAGGGGAGGTAAAGAGCTTTTCTTTGAATCTTATGGGTTTGGATTGCTTTTATTTATTTATTTTTAAAGATTTTATTTATTTATTCATGAGAGACACAGAGAGAGGCAGAGACATAGGCAGAGGGAGAAGCAGGCTCCCCACAAGGAGCCCAAGGCAGGGCTGATCCAGGACCCTGGGATCATGCCCTGAGCCAAAGGCAGACGCTCAACCGCTGAGCCACCCAGGCGTCCCTGGATTGCTGTTAAGTCAAAATAATGTTCATGCCAAAGTGGCCTATCATGGGATAGCCTGCCTCTGTCCCCTACAGTAACAACCGATGAAATTATTATCAGGCTTTAGTGACAAAAGTTACGTGAAACTTTACTTCCTGATTAAGACCTCATGTTCTTAAAAATCACCAGGAATCTTGTACAAAGGAAGAGGGCCTGTGATTTTGCTTTTTTTTTTTTTTTTTTTTTTTTTTTTTTTTTTTTTTTTTATTTATGATAGTCACAGAGAGAGAGAGAGAGAGGCAGAGACACAGCCAGAGGGAGAAGCAGGCTCCATGCACCGGGAGCCCGACGTGGGATTCGATCCCAGGTCTCTAGGATCGCGCCCTGGGCCAAAGGCAGGCACCAAACCGCTGCGCCACCCAGGGATCCCTGATTTTGCATTTTTAATAATCTCCTAGATGAGATAGATGTCAGAGGCCCATGGGCCACAGCTTGAATAACAAGTCTGCAGAGCATCTAATAACAGTACACACTCAGAAATGTAGCATGACTGGTTCCTGGTCTCCACTCCCTCCAGCTTCCTCTTAGAAATTTCCAGAAGACAGGAATGGATTTTTGTATTTGTTCTGAATCTGCAGTTGATGGTTTCTCAGTTGTGTTCCTCATTTAAAATATTATGGCTCTTGCACTTTGTTTAATTCTGCTTCACAATTGGTGATTTGTGATTCTTCTATTTCCTAAGTGTGTTTATAAGATGATGACCTTGGGATTAGAGATTCTGTTGCCCAGACACAGGAAGTACCCTTTCTATGGGAGATCTGTGAGTGGACATTTAATTATCCTCAAGGTTATATTCTATTTTCCCTCTTTTCTTTTCTTTTCTTCTTTTCTTTTCTTTTCTTTTCTTTTCTTTTCTTTTCTTTCTTTTCTTTTCTTTTTTCTTTTCTTTTCTTTCTTTTCTTTTCTTTTCTTTCTTTCTTTCTTTCTTTCTTTTCTTTCTTCTTTCTTTCTTTCTTTCTTTCTTTCTTCTTTCTTTTGTCTTTCTCTTTTCTCTTTCTTTCTTTCTTTCTTTCTTTCTTTCTTTCTTTTCTTTCTTTCCTTTCTTTCTTTCTTTCTTTCTTTCTTTCTTTCTTTCTTTCTTTCTCTTTCCTTCTTTCTGTCTGTCTGTCTGTCTTCCCTTTATTTTTGCTTTGTCTTTATGTGCCAATAGAGTCAACGTCCTTATTTGGCATTATACTGTTTCTTAGGAAGCTTTATCTCAGATTTCCTATGGTTTTTATGCTCATTAGTCTTCTAGGTGAATCCGAGATTTCCTGCTATAACACCACAAGGTTTCTCAATAAACCCTCTTGGCTCTTTGTTGAGTCTTTTGAACAACTTTATTATAACAGAGTTGACTTGGAGCCAGAGGAGGCCGAACTCCAGTGCTGGGCTTTCTTTCTAGTTTTATGGGTTTTTCTCAGAAGTCTAATGCCAGTTTAATGGAGTTTTATAGCTATTAATACTCTACCACTCTAGCTGCTCTAAGAAATATGTAACTAAACAATAACTGGAAATAGGTAAATTCATGATTAAGTTGCACTAAAAACTAATGCCTCTCAGTCATAGTTCATAATTTCCAAATGCACATCATTTAGAATAGTAACCTCAGCCTTGTAACTCTTTCAAGGAGAAAGGCTATGAACTTAAATCACTACATTAAGCTGACAGTGAGACTCATATTTTCTGAGCTAAAGATATATTTTTATGGTCACACAGTGGACTCTGTTTATCACTCATCATAAACCATAGAAAACCATTTTTGTTTTAAATTAGGTGCTCAGGCTTTTGTCCTGTAATCTGTTTCTTTATTTCCTCTTTTCACTTTTGTTGGTCCATTTTCAACAGCTCCCAATTGTCTTCCATTTCCTGAAAATGGCTCATATTTTATAACTCAGCTTCTTTAAAGGTATTTCATCCTAGTTGAGGTCACCTTAATTTACACCTTAAATTATGGCTCTAAAGCCAACTTCAATGCTGCTTATATTGAGTAATCCTGCCAAAGAGTCCAATTTTGAAATAAGGAACAGTCTTATCCTAAAATGCCAGGCATAAGAAACCCACGAATTTTGCATATCTCTTTAGTACTTTTACTTATTGAATTACATTTCTTCCCTTCCTTTGAGCCACTTAGTCAATTATGCTTTATTTTATAGCCTACTCTGGTTCTAGAGGCTGTCTCTTCTTAAAGACCATAAGTAAGTCACTTTTTCCCAGACTAGGCATCATCTCCAAATCATTTGAAAGTCAAATGACTGTGAGATTTGGGGCTTAATGATTTTAAAGTTCTCTCTTCGTTCCTCCTTCCCTCCCTATGTCCTCTCCTCCACCCCCTTTTCCCCACAGGGAGATCTCCTGCTCATGAAGACCCACATTTTTGTTGCCTGATTTTACACACTGCATCAAGGATACACCCTGGGCAACTACCACTGCTCCATGGCTGGGTAGGGGGTAGGGAAAGTGATGGGCACAGACTTCTTTGAGGAAGAATACTGTACCTTTAATTCCGGTGGAATTATTAAAATGTACTTGGCAAGCTATAAAAGCAAAACGGAAAGCATAAAGAGCAAATAAGCATACTTAAAATGATTTTTTTTCTTTATAACTTCTAGGGCAATTAAAAGAACATTTTGGCTCGCTATCTTCTTACATAAATGAATAAGGAAAGTGGGCCTATTCTTGATTATCACAGGAGAGAGAAATCTGCATATTTTGATGCTGAATGCTCTTGAAAGGTAGGTTTGACCCGTTTTCCCCTTTATTTTCTCACTCACTTCTATCCACCTTTCTAGTACTCATATCTGTCCACACACTTGTCTTATCTTTCTAGACCTGAACTGTTTTAAAAGATAGCAATTTACTACACGCTGCAACTGAGCATTACCGGAACTATGGCTAGTCCAAATTGAGATGTGGATACTGGATTTCAAAGATTCGGTACCAAAAAAAAAAGGGGGGGGGGGATACAAAATACTTAATGACTCATATTAATTGCATTTTGAAATGATACTGTATTGGATATATTGGGTTAAATTGTATATTATAATTAAAATCACCTATTTTTTTATTTTCCTAAATTTGTAAATCGTATATGTAGCTCTCATTTCAAGCTTGCATTTTATTTCTATTAACCTGTTCTAAACTGTAGCTCCTCAGAAGCGGGAATTAGGTCTTTTTCTGTGTCCTAGCTCAGAGCTTCCCAACTTCTGACTCCAGTATTCCTGAATGAATTGCAAATAGGCCAAAAGATTGATCCCATAAGCCCTAGAGTCTGTCCGATGGGACGTGGGGCTGGCTGGGCCTCCATATCCATTGCTTTCCACAGCAAGCAACCTCATCTCTTTAATCCAGAGTATTGTACAAAAATGATCCTATTCTCTGTTTATCATGATATAAAAATGACTGGGAAATATTTTCTCTAGTTTATATGATAAAGCCAAACTTTTATATTTAGAAGATAGAACTCAGTCTGAGGGTTAATCTCACTGCAGAGTATTATAGCTTCAGGATTATTTCAAATTAGTATAAAGTTTCCTTTTAAAACCTTCTGAATGCGATAGGTATACATAGTGTTATTTCTCCAAGATATATCCTCTGGTTTGATGAAACACATCCTAGGCAACAGAGAGCTGACTTTTGGGCAGCGTAAGACAGTTCAGCGTTAAAACTTTTGACATATTCTTATCCCAATCTGATGGGATATTATTAGACCCATTTGCAATAGATGAAACCTAGGTTTACCGAAGTTCAGAGAGTCTTCTGAAACATTTTTGGGCATCAAACCTCAGACTACTGTGTCCAATGCCTTTATCATATTTCCTCAGTGTGTTTCTGAGGGGAAAACAAGCAAACTAATAGAAAATTAATTACTGATTTAATTTACTGAGGTACAGATTTGAGTATGCTCTCCCTGTAGTTCCTTTTCCCTTTTCTTCCCCTTGCCTTGGGGACTTTGTAAAACAAAAAAAAACAGTAGCTTGAAGCCAAGTCTATTCCTAAATATCGAAGAGAAAATGCTATGTGTTTTAAAGGGAAAGTGAGGAGGAAAGAGTGGGGATTACCCCAAATCGGGAGGCAGGACTGGCCTGGATACTTAGGGTACTAGGCTTGTGCGGGATACTCCTGCTTCACGGTGGATAAGGAAGCAGCAGGAGCCGCACCTGAAAGCAAGTGTACCATCCTCTCAGTTGGAGGAAAGATGCTGCGGTAGATAGGACAGCCCATGGGATTATCTCCAACGCTGGGTGTGATGCTGTGATTCATAACAGGAAACACTTCGTCCTCGTCCCCTTTTCTAGCTCAAAGTTCCTAAAACTCTTCAAATTTCCTAAGTGATGAGAACAACAAAGGTGTCTTTTGTCATGTTCATGGGTGATTATGGAGCCCACCTAACGATGGGGCTGGTTCTCAGGAGAACCAACCCTGTGATTAGAGAGTTGGAATTTTCAGTATCACCTCTTGACCTCTGGGGAGGGGAGAGGGGCGGGAGGTTGAATCAATCATCAGTGGTCAATGATTCAATCCGTTGTGACGTGATGTGTAATGAGACCTCCATTAAACCCCAAGGAACTGGGTTCAGAGAGCTTCCAGGTGGGTGAACCCATGGACATGGAGAGAGAGTGACATGTTCAAAGAGGGCATGGTAGCTCTGGACCCTTTCTTTACACCTTGCCTTGTACGTCTCTTCTGACTGGCTGTTCCTGAGCTATATCCTTTTATAATAAAGCAGTAATCTAGTGGTGAGATGTTTCTCTGAGTTCTGTGAGCCTCTTGAGCAAATTAACTGAACCCCAGGAGGGGATTTTTGGAACCTCTGTTCCACAGCCAGTCAGTCCGAAGCACAAGTGATAACCTAAACTTGTGTCTGAGGTGGGCGTGTGTGTTTGGGGGTTGGAGGTGAGAGAATGTTATCCCTGGGTCGGGACACTGAGCCCTTGACCTGTGAGATCTGGTGCTTTCTGCAGGCAGATAGTCTCAAAATCGTGTTGCATTGTAGGACACAACGCTGATGTCAGACAGTAGCTTGTTGGTGGAAGAAAACACTACACTTTAGAATTTGTATCAGAATTATCTGGATATGACAGGACACAGTACAGACAGGGATGACAACACATTCTTCATCCTACAAGAGCTTTCAGGCACCCCAGGTACCCCTTGCACTGACTCCAAAGCCCATCTAGGACCCGTCTGAGGGAATGGAATGGGGATCCCAATGGGAGCCAGATGATTAGAGCCGCTACTCTTGCAGCCGGTGGGTTCCTAGCTTGGTTAACTGTCCCCACAGCTGGCCTTCTAGCTTCTGTGAGCTGCTGCTCCGTCTCTAAAAGAACAATATTTCCAATATTTCCTGTTTGGAGGCAAAGGTATAGACTAGACTTTTCTAGTCTCAGGAAATGCAGCCCTTTTTCAAGTCAGCTACATCGCACTCCGTGCCCTCTAGCCTACACCCAGTGCTTTGCGCTGTTTATCAACCTCAATCAACATGAGTGACAGAGAACCTGATAATAGACAAGGGCTGCCACTGCTGGTGGGGGTGACCTCTTTTGAAATGTCAGGACTGAATAAGCTGTATTTACATTTCTTTGGGCTTTTAAAAAGATTTTCATCTCCTACATAGGAGGGATGAAAGTAAAAGTTATTTTGGTATTCATCCAAAATTATATCTTAGGCCAGTGTTGCAAGCTCCCTGCGCCTCCTCCAAGCTGAGAACGGCTGTGTCAGGATCGGCAGCCCCGGTAAAGCAGCGGCTCTGAGCATCACAACCTTCAGTCTTGGAATTCTTAAAACCCATTTAAAAACAAAGGGCCCAAAGGTCTGTTTTAAGTAGTTCAGAGAGGCTGTAACGTGAACACAGGTGGGACTGTGGGTCAGAACTGGGCTGGACCCCTACTCTGTTATTTTTCTGTTACCTTGGGGAGCCCCTCCTAATCTGTCTGAGGATATTTCATGGTGGGTATAAAAGAGAAAACGGCACATTGTTTGAGTGAGCAGAGACTGATACAGGGGATGAACAGATGTCAGCAGCAGAACCTGGCACAATTCTTAGCACATACGAAGGGCTTTGGAAACTTTAGCTATCCCCCATTCTCTCACTTTCTCCTTACCTTAATTGGGACCGTCTCACAAGAAGAAAGAAAAATTATCCTGGAAAAAACGAGTTCACTTCAGCATGTTCAGGCCAAAGTATGATTAAGTAATGTGCTCTGGCTGGCTACTGTGATTTAATACTCGGCTTCTCCAAGTGTGGTGCTTGGCCCAGCTGCACTGGGTCTTACTAGAAATGACAGACGTTCAGGCTTCATTCTAGACCAGAGTCACCAGAGTCAGCATTTAAACAAGACCCCATGTGATTCCTAGGCATATTCGTGTTTAGGAGGTGCTGCTTGTTGGAAAGAGCACTAGTTTAGGAGTCAGGAGACTGGCCTTACAGTCTGTTTTTCTTGCAAACAAATAAGAACTCTAAATACTACGGTTTTCTTTTCTTTTCTCTAAAGCAAGTACGTTTTCACCTGCTGTTGCCGGAAAGGTCAGATGTGATCGGAAAGAACAAAAGCAAACTCGGGTTTTAACTGTATATTGCAAATAATGTGCATATGATGCTTTGTGGATGTCAATGAATTTAGATGAAACTGCAAAACTAACCCAAATACACACACACTAATGGTCAGCAGCTTTGTCATGCAAGAGAGATGAGAAAGTAGCCGACTTCATCCCATCTGACATGTCTTGTAACATTTATCACCTTGGATATGTGGTTCTCTATTTTCTAACTGACGGGGTTCAGAATACGCCTTCCCCAAATGTGACACTTTGGCTTATTGTGAGCTGAAGATAATGTCCAAAATGTGGCTTATTTTGAGCTGAAGATAATGTCCAAAAGACTCAGGAAGAGCTCTTCACCTCTGCACTGACAGTCTCCAAGAATTTAGATGGGGGGACTGGTCTAGGAAGAGAGTGATCACCAGAGATAGCCACAGAGGAGGACTAGGTGTGGTAACTGGAGGGAGCTCCCCAGGACGTGTCTATTCCAACTGCTCTCTATGTCCCATTGTCTCCACATGGTACGATAGAAAGTGATTTATCCAACACCTACTCTTCCCATCTTCCTGTGAATTGTCTTCCTTTCCTTCGGAGCTCCAGACCCCTACCCGCTTCTTAGCTCAGGATGGCATATGAGCCTCAATTGCCAGACTCTCTTGGAGCCTCTCATGTCTTTGTGGGGCCCCTGCACGTACAAAATTGGATTTGTTTTTCTCCTGTTAATCTGTCTCATGTCAATGTAATTAATAGACCAGCTAAACGAAACTATAAGGGTGGAAGAAAAAAATTTCCCTCCCCTACACTACCCAAGAGAAAATTATTTGCAATTCTGTGAAGCTGCCCTTCATCCAACACTGCAAGGGCAGAGAGGTAGAAGAAAGGGCATGAATCTAGTCCGTGCATAAGACACTGGTTTAAATCTGCAACCGAGTCATGTAATTGGGGCCTATTTGCAAACACCACTGCTGTTTGGGGATGGATGTTATTGTAGAGGACACTTTTGAAAACGGGTCCCCGGAGGACAGACTTTTATCATCTTAGGGTTTGAGATGCTATTTTGCTTCTCATCTTTTCTTATTCAATTCGCTTTCATTCTTCATTCTTTCAGGGTTTTACATTATATATTTCCCTCTGTGGTCAAAATAGCTGCACTCCTCCTAATTTAAAGATGTTTCATCATTAAAAATTATATTAAACAGTCGACCATCCTCAGGGAAGACTTAATTTCCACTTTCTGCTGCAGTCAGCATGGTTGAGGTTCAATCTTTCCATAAACTTGGAATCTATTTAAAGCTATTTCCATAAACCTGGAGTCATTTGATACCTCTTCATAGTCTTGCTAACCAACCAACTACCCAGTTTTAGGAGCCAATAAAATTGACCTGATTTCAGCTAAAAGAGAGAAACACATTTTAAATTCTGCAGAACTGAGAAATTATAGAAACAGAGTTTATTGGGTGAAAGCAATAAAATTGCAAATGCAAATATTTGGGAGTGTTAGACTATTGATGTTGGATTTTGAAAGGAACCTGGGGGAGGGCAGTCGCTTCCCCCCCCAAAACAATCCTCATAGTTGCTTTAAAGCCAAACCCGCTTGTGACTCACATCAGCACTTTTTTTTTCTGAAGGAAAACATATTATTATTATTACAGTTATTTTGCTGTTTGTTAAAGTAACATGTAGTCGGTAGAGAAAACCCCTACGGTCTTTGAAAAAGGAAAAATAAAAACCTCTTTAATTAGAAGCAACATTCATTTCTCTGACATGTTTCTCTTCTATTTCTGTTACTTGAATAGCTTATACCCCTCTGCTACTTACAAATGTTAATTTATGGAATTAAATTTAACAAAGTGGTGGGAAATGGAGTGTCATACCAATATCTTTGTCTCTGGATTATCCTTGTATTTTCTCTTCCCATTGACCCCACCATTGTGGTTGGTCCTCCTTACAGAATGGTGTTGGGTACGTGACAAAGAGGATTCTACGACAGAGAGAAATAGAGATTGACTTCGATGAGGTGGTCAGAGTTTATTCTATGAGTAATCGAGACCTGAAATATGATGCGGCCTCCAAAATGCAAACTCTTGATAACCACTCCAGGAACATGCCTTTTCAACACCTGCATGTTTAAGCCAAGCCAATGCAGACACCCACATATCCCATATGTCCTTGAGAAGTATTTGGGGGGAGTTGTGGCTCAGAAGCAGAAACTTCTTTCTAGGAGTGTGGTTCTCCACGCTGACTGCCAGCACACTTTAAAATATGGACACCTGGTCTCTCCCCTAGACAGTTGTATCGGAAAACCTGGTTGATGAGGAGGGACTGGAGATGAGCATTTTTCAAAGTTCTTCAGATAAAGTTACGCAGTGAGGGTTGAGAAGCACTTCTGCAGTTGTTCACCAGAGGGTGGAATGCTTAAGAGAGTAAACACATCAGTGAGCAAAGAGTTATCCATAGAATACTAAGTATGTTTATGGGATTCTGTGAGGAGAGAAAGAAAAACAAATTTCTTATCCAACTTCTTGTAGTCTATAGAAAATGAAAATGAGGACATGATAGAGTAAATGAAATTGTGTGAGGTCCTCCAAAATTAAGATCACGTGGGTCACTTGATTTCTACTCTTTTCTCTTGAAAATCACCACCACCACCACCACCACCACCACCATCATCATCATGACAAGGCAAGGTCAAAGTCAGGCATTTCCATGTCTAACCAGGAAACACCTAAGAAGTACTGTTAGTCTTTTTCAATTGGGGAGTTTCACATTTTATAAAGGTTTTGCCTCCAAATGGTTCTATTATACAAATAACATTTGGACAACACTAGAAGACATAGGAAAAAGAGCCCACAGTATTACCCCTCCTGCTTCCCTCAGTTGGCTTGTGGACAGTTCCTATCTTCCTGTATTTCACTTGAGCTCTTCCCTAGATCCATGCACATTTTGCATAGTTGTCTACATAATGTAGGTATAATTTTGATTTTTTTTGACTAAACTATGTCATAAATATTTGCAGCCTTGCCATTTATTATGGCAGCTCTAGGAAATCGATAAACTGTTTAAAAGGTTTGCACTTTATCATGAGTACAGCAAGCAGCCTCTGACATACCTAAAATAAGACAGAATGTGGTCACATTGAAAAGATAATGCTGGATGAAAAGCCGGTATAGAAGTAGAAAGATGAAAGTACTCAGGGCGGAGAGGGTTCATTCATCCATGCATGCGTTCCCCAAATACTTATCATTTGGACAATATGTTATGCAAATATATAAATAAAAATTCAGTCCTATAAATAAATATAATAGCTAATCAGCTATGTACATGACACTGTGCGTTGTTCTTAAAGAGCAAGATAGACTCGACGCGTGAAACTTGGAATTGAGTGACGAAATGGACCCCCCAAAAAAAGCCAATGAGTAATCGCAATTGTGTGTACTGCGAGGAAGAAAAGGGATGTGAAGGATGGCGGTGGGTAGAGGTGGGAAGTAGGGAGTCTGATGTGCGCAGAGTGTTAGGGAAGTGAAGAAGAGGGAGGAGCCAGGCTGGGAAGAGAGAATGCATTCTTGGCAGAGGGGACAGCGTGCTCAGAGGAGGTCTCCAGATGGAAAAAGAATGGAAAGAAGACAGAGTAGAAGTCAAGGCATTGTGAGAAAATAGAGAGGTCAGGACATGGGGTTGAAGACCAATGAGGGCCAAGTGATGCTGTGGTTTGTGGGCCGTAATTAAGAGCATGAGGTTTGGTCTAGATGCAGCAACAAGGCTGTGTATGCAGAAAAACTTAGCACAGTTTATGTTTTATATTGATCCCACTGCCTTTAGGGTGCAGAATAAAAAAGGGGTCACAATGAGGTGGTTGGGGATGCTGCAACAGTCTTCCAAACAAGGGTTGGTGTAGCTTAAAACTAAGGCAGTGGAAGCAGAGATGAAGAGAGTCGATCGCATCCAAGATACGTGCTGGGAGCAGAAGTGCCAGTGGCTCAAGAATGTAAGCCATAGGGCAGGGGAACGAGCTTAATAGCTAATGGGTCCTGTCAAATGGCTTTTCAATTACACTGAAACCACCACATTTTAAGTATAGATATTTCACAGTAATGTTGTCCTTGTTTCTATTAATATATATAGATTATGCATTTAATGTCTTCATTATACATTTCTATGATTATCTGGACGGAGTGTATCTGTTACATCTAAATGTATTTCCTCTCACGTGAGTTTTACCTTTCCTTTCTATTTCTAATCCTGTTGGGGATTTGATTTTTTTTTTCTTCATCAAGTTGCGTGAGTTATTTTTCTCATCGGATATGGAAGTCATATTGTCAGTTATATCTGGTGTCAGTGTTTTCTCTTGCTGTGTATTTTTTTAATTTTTAAATCATATTATTTTCCCACACATGAATGTTTAATATTTGTGCTATCAAATTCATCTCTTCCTTTCTGATTTTCCCTATTGATTTAAAGCTTAGGAAGTTGTTACCTTCATAAAATCTGACTAGTTCATTTTATTATCTATGAATGTGTATATGTGTGTAAACACATATACTTAATGAATACATACACTTAATCCATTTATCACTTGTTTTAGCATATGCTGTAAGATATAAATCAACTTTTAGGGGCACTTGGCTGGCTTAGTCAGTAGAGCTTGTGACTCTATTTCGGGTCCTGTGTTCGAGCCCCACACTGAGCATAGAGAACACTTAAGAAATAAATAAACGGGGATCCCTGGGTGGCGCAGCGGTTTGGCGCCTGCCTTTGGCCCAGGGCGCGATCCTGGAGACCTGGGATCGAATCCCACGTCGGGCTCCCGGTGCATGGAGCCTGCTTCTCCCTCTGCCTATGTCTCTGCCTCTCTCTCTCTCTCTCTCTGTGACTATCATAAATAAATAAACATTTAAAAAAAAAAAAAAGAAAGAAATAAACGTTTTTAAAAAGAGAGAACTCTCCACTTTAAAAATAAATAAATAAAATTAACTTTTATTCTTCAGTGGGTAACCAGTTTTCCCCACATCATTAAATGATTACTCTCTTCCCCATTACCATGAAATCCTACTCCATCAAATATTAAATTCCTTATATGTTATCAGATATTTTCCTTGGAACTATTTTACTCCCTTGATCTAGATTCTTGTGGTTGAAGAAGGAGGCACAACCTTATTCTTTATTGCTATCTATCAGCAACGGATTTCTATTGGGGATTTCTTAATCAAAATGATATTTGATAAATACATTTGTTGATTATTTCAGAAGAATAAGCCTCTTGTATTTTTGTTATCATTTAATTAAATACACAAGTATTTAAAATTATGTGTCTCACTTATTCATAAATTTTCTACTGAAGATTGCAAGTTTTAAACTCTCTGGGGACCCCCTGGATTTTTCTCACTGAATCCCCAGCACTCAGCATAAGATATGGCATCTATTAAGGGCTCAAAATGTTTTATGAGTGAATAAATGAACTGGTATGTTTTAGTCAGCCACATTTATATCTGAAAAATTAACCTGGAAAAGCAATCTTTATATTGTTCAGACTTCCCATGTGGAAACATTATACACAAGACTCCTATTATGTATTTTACTTGCAAAAACAGGTCACAGATGTTTTGTTATGTTTACTTTAAAATTACTTTGCTTTCAGCATTGAAAGTAGGATTTAACTTTTTGTTTTTATCATGTAACAGATTACTGCTCTTTACAGAAAAACAATTGATTTTATTTATCTTGTACTCAGCCAGTATAATAAACATTTATTGATGCAAGTGACATTTTACTAAAACCTAAAATAGCTTTTATTGTAAAATACACCATTGATTTAATAAGAACTTAAATCTAACCACATTAAATAGACACATGATAGTAAGACTCATTCAATTTCAGATTTTTTTTTTTAAATGAGACCAAATACCGATGTCATTCAGTAGTTTCTATTTAATTATTTGGACTGTGTGCAAATAATCTATAAGACATGATATCTGTAAAACATAATATTTTCTTTTCACTATGTTTTTGTGTCATATTTTAAAATACTGACCCAAACTTCAAAAATTGTCTGAATAAATACGTTTCCTTATTAAAAATGACAAAAATGTTACTTTTTTCATTTAGCAAGTATTCACTAAGTTCCACCATAGGGA
Organism: Canis aureus; assembly: GCF_053574225.1. Lineage (NCBI taxonomy): Eukaryota > Metazoa > Chordata > Mammalia > Carnivora > Canidae > Canis > Canis aureus. The sequence goes on from NC_135613.1 coordinate 4,706,553, forward strand.
CATAGCAGACAAAATGTGCTGAAGGACACTGAATACTGAGCAAGGGGAGGAGGGCTGTAATTAGGCCCAGCGCTGTGAGCAGAGCTGTCCAGGGTGTTACTTCTGTGTGAATTAAACAGGGGTAATCTGGTGCCAAACTCAATTAAGGTTGAGAAGAAATTTTTCTCCCTCCCCACACATGAGAATCAGCTGGGCTCTTATTTCACAGATTTGGGCTTATTCGCCTCCAAAGGGGCTCACACATGTGTATGTTCCTCAGGCTCTCCAGGTGTGAGAAAATGAAGTCAGAGCGGAGTTCTCCATTGCTGGTGGATATGCTGTGCCAGTGGAGATGTGTATGGAGTATCTGCATCCCAGGGGTTCTCAGAGTCCTTAGTGGCCCAGAGTATATTTTATTTATTTTTATGTATTATTTGTCCAATGCTATTATAAGACTATTGATTATATTCCCTATATTGTACTTTTTATCCCTTTGACTTATTCATTCCATAACTGGAAGACTGTATGTCCCACTCCCCTTAGCCCATTTTGTTCAACCTCCATACTCCTCCCCTTAGATGAACAGCCACTAGGCCGTTCTCTATATTTATGGGTCTGTTTCTGCTTTTTGTGAGACTTTTTGTTCATTTTGATCTGTTTTGTTTTAGATTCCACATTTAAGTAAAATCATAAAGTATTTGTCTTTCTCTGACTTATTTCACTTAACATAATACCCTTTAGGTCCATCCACGTTATTGCAAATGGCAAGATCTCATTCTTTTTATGGCTGAGTAATATTACATTGTATATATGTACCACGTCTTCTTTATCTATCTGTCCATCAATGGACACCTAGGCTGTTTCCATATCTTAGCTATAATAAATAATGCTGCAATAAACATGGTGGTGCATATATCTTTTTGAAATAGTGTTTTTGTTTTTTGGGGGTAAATATCCACAGTGGAATCACTAGAGGGTATGGTATTTCTACTTTTAATATTTTGAGGCACCTCCATTTTGTCTTCCATAGTGGCTACACCATTTTGCATTCTTACCAATAATGCACAAGGATTCCTTTTTCTCTACATCCTTGCCAACACTTGTTATTTTCTGTCTTTTTCATACTGGCCATTCTGACAGTTGTAAGGCGATATCTCTTTGTGGTTTTGATTTGCATTTCCCTGATGATTAGTTATGTTGATCAGCTTTTCATGTGCTTGTTGTCCATCTGTATGTCTGCTTTGGAAAAATGTCTATTCTGGTCCTCTGCCCATTTTAAAATCAGATTGCATGTGAGGTGTTGAGTTGTATAGATTCTTTATATATTTTGGATATTGGATATTAACCCCTTATCAGCTGTATCATGTGCAAACATCTTGTCCCATTCAGTAGGATGCCTTTTCATTTTGTTGATGGTTTCCTTAACTGTGCGAAAGTTTTTTTTGTTTTGTTTTGTTTTGTTTTTAGTTTGGTGTAGTCCTAATAGTTTATTTTGCCTTTATTTCCCTTGCCTAAGAGATGTAGTATAGTACAGTTTCATGTCATCTGCAAATAGTGACAGTTTTACTTCTCCCTTACCAATTTGGATGCTTTTATTTATTTTTCTTGTCTGATTGCTGTGGCTAGGACTTCCACTACTCTGTTGAATATGAGTAGTAAGAGTGGACATCTTTATCTTGTTCCTGATCTTAGAGGAAAAACTCAGTATTTCACCATCAGAATGGTGTTTGTTGTGGGTTTGTCAAATATGGTCTTTATTATGTTAAGATATATTCTCTCTAAACTCACTTTTTTGAATTTTTTGTCATAAACAGATTTTGAATTTTGTCAAATGGTTTTTCTGCATCTATTGAGATGATCATTATCATTTTTATCCTTCATTTTGTTAATGTAGTGTATCACTTTGACTTGTGAATATTGAACGACCCTTGCATCCCAGGAATACATCCCATTTGATTGTGGCGAATGATCCTTTTAATGTATTGCTGAATGTAGTTCTCTAATATATTGTTGAGGACACAGTACATTTTAAATGCTCAGGAGAGACACAGAATTACTAAACCATATCTGCTCATATTTTTTCATAGCCTCATAGTTATAATTTAATATATAATATTAACTGATTACAATTTAATATTTACTTTATGAGTAGACTAATTTTGTCTTCCTACTAGAGTCTAAGCACTGAGTAAAGACCATATCTCATTTTATGCCACATCATATACCCAGAAGCTATAATTTCCCAAACATAACGAATTATGGATTTTTGTTTTTTAGTATCTCATGAGATTCTTTTTCCAAAAACCACAGTTTTGGAAGATGCTACTGTAAAATGAATTATTTCCATAGTTGTTATTCTTTTGTATTTCCCAGGGTTGTCTCACTTGGTGGCACTGTGAAGCTTCTCCAAGAGGCAAATAAATAGGAAGGGGGGGAAACCACAGTCATAATTTGAAATTGAGATTTCTCAAGGAGCTGATGAATGTATAATTTTCAGTACACAATTTCCCGTTCTTAAATAATTGACTACTTCCTCACTTTATGAACAACAATGAGAAAGCATTTATACATGCCAGGCACTGTGCTAGTCATCAAACAAATAGATAAATATTTACTAAGAGCCTGTTACATGTAAGAAATTGTGATAGATTCTAGAAAAGCATTGACAAGTAGACAATGCATGGTTTGTTCCTGATCTTCTGGAGCTTGTACAGCTTCAGGGAGCTCACGTTCCCATGAAAAAGACACAATACAGCTTTTTTTTTTTTAAGATTTTATTTATTTATGAGAGAGAGAGAGAGAGAGAGAGGCAGAGACACGGGCAGAGAGAGAAGCAGGTTCTATGCAGGGAGCCCGATGTGGGACTCGATCCTGGGTCTCCAGGATCATGCCCTGGGCTGAAGGTGGCGCTAAACCACTGACCCACACAGGGTCCCCACAATACAGCTTTTTAACACCATAAATCATCCCCTATCCCTTCAATCTCTTTTCCTGTCTTTCATTTTCTTCTTTTAAATCTCTAGCCATTTTGCTGTACTTTTCCAAGACACTATTCCTTAAATAGGGATGGTATCCCCCAGGGCTCTATTTTCTTTCTCTCTTTCTCTCCTTATCTTTTTCTTTCTTGCATCCATTCTTTATGAATATTTATAGTTCACAGACTCATGTCAAGCATTTATTGAGTCACCCTATTCCTTTCCAATAGGTCTTTTTACATAGAGGATTCTAAATGGGGACGCCTGGGTGGCTCAGTGGTTGAGCATCTGCCTTTGGTTCAGAGTCCTGGGATCAAGTCCAGCATCAAGCTCCCTACAGGGGGCCTGCTTCTCCCTCTACCCTATGTCTCTGCCTCTCTCTGTGTGTCTCTCCTGAATAAATACAATCTTTAAAAAAAGATCCTAAATATTTTTAAAGAAATCCCTTAATTAAATGCTCATTTCCTGAAGTATGCTTCATGTCAGAATTTGTGCTAGATTGAACGATGAATCTTTGTTCTAAAGAGTTCACATTCTGAAGGTGAGGGGCAGGAGAAGTCAACACAAAATTGAAATAGCTAAAGCAAATTTAAAGCATAGGGTTTTTTTAGGGAAGTAGATACAGAAAAGAGTAAAATGCAAGGTTGATAATAGTATATAAAAAGTCTTGGAAACTCATCCATTTCAATATCCATCCCCACCTCCAACCAGGAAAAACGTGAGAAAATCATTGCTTTGCCCCGCATAACTTGGTTTCATTTGGCTGATTGCTTCAGGAAGCTGAGAGAGTACAATGACTGAAACACCCAGACCCTCACTTTTCTGCCCTAGTACCGCTTCAGGTAGACTGGTTCTGGAGTCAGAAAAGAGCTGGGGGCTGTCTGCCCACGAATGATGAGGCTTGGAGTCTGGTCCAGCAAACTTCTATTTCCAGAGCCCATTTCCCATTAACAAAGTCTCCACGGCAGCTCCTTTTCTCAGGGTAAATATATGCTCTTTTTAATTGATATGACTTGTAATAACAGCAACTAGTAAGTGAACATTCTCCAGAGCCAGAACTTCAAATTCTAAAGCACGCAGTCCCCGTTGACTCCTGAGCACAGCATGGACTTTTTCCCATCAAGACTGCATGCAATGCTGCCCAATTACCTCCAAATCTTCTCAAGCACTCTGTGCCAGAGGTACGAGGAATGGCTTCCCTTCTGTTATCATTTGCACCACTTGCATGTTTAGCTTATCATTATATCATTAGCATGTTGGAGGAGGCTGGCTGTTGCAAGGAAAACCGGGAGGGGTGCAGCTCCGCCTGGTTTTTGCTGGGAACTCAGTACTACAGGGAGAGACACCAACCATGTTCATCTCAGCTCTTGCACCCGATGGCAAGAATGCAAATACCAGTCAATTTTCTCTCCTTTTTTTTTTTCTTCACCTCTCCTTCTTCCTCTCCTCCACTCCCTCCCCCTAATTCTTCTGTGTCTCCTCCTCCTCTTCCCCCTTCTTCTAATTATTATTATTTCTGAGCTCTCTTTGAAGGATAAACTTAATATCTAAATTCCTTTTATAAATGTCAAACCAACATTGATTCCTTTGCCTTCTTCAATGTAATAGATCACACTTAAGGTCAACACAATTTGAATTATCCAGCCAATAGCATCAGTAATTTTATTCAAGAAACTCTTTACTTACATGGCTTTAGTCTTGTTCTAAACAATAATTTCCATAAAATTGCCTGCTTTATATTGTTCTAACATACATTCAAATATATATCTAATATGAAAATCTGTTCATCCAATTTATCTTATAGATATTCCCCCTAAATGTATCTTGTATACGCTACTGATACTCTTGCATAGCCTGCTTTAAATATGTTTTTTTTTCTTCCTCATGTTGAGTAATTTTCCTTAAGGAAAAATTCCTCTTCTCATGTTATCATTTCTTCCACACACTGATGAAGTTGGAAAAATGCCCTTTATTTATTTAGGGAATCGAAATTCTAGGCTTTGTACAATTCACTCCAGTCATACTGGACTACCTATGGGTCCCTGAACACAAAAGCCTATTTCATTATGTAGGGTTCTTATGTATTCTGTTCCCTCTTCCTATAATACCCGTCCATATTCTGTACTGTACTTGTAATCTTCCAAAATGTATCTCAGATAATATCAAGAAACTATCCAGAGGCCTGTATCTAGTTTGATTTAGGGAACTACTCTGAGTTCTCACTGTGCCTTGATGCACATAAGATAGAGACTATAAAATTACATTATTATATGTATGAATGCTTTGTATGAATAAATCAAAAAGTGCCCTAGGAATCCAGAAATTATCCAAATTTTCCCTGTGCCCCTAGGGCCTATTATAGCACCTGCCACAGAGAAGCCACCCGACAAATGTCGGTAAATGGAAGTAAACTGAATTCTGTTGCATGTTCTTGCTTCTCCTTATGGTGTTTTCCCAGATGTAAATTGAAGGTATCCCCCTTAACAACCTCTAAGCCAGTTCCGGGTACAGTCCTCGCATTCCCACTAACACGACTTTTACTATCCTGCCTCACTTGTCTTCTTGAATCTTCAACATTTAACCGTTTGGACTTGGATACAAGGTAGATGTATGTATTGAGGAAATAGCTGAAAATCCAAAGAAATGTTTCCACTTTATCCCCCAAAAAACAGATGGCAAATTGAGAAGATTCACGTTCAATATACTAAGAAATATTTTCTCCTCATGAGGACTTAGGTTTGCAATATTCATTATATTAGTGCTTTCAAGAAAAAAGAAGCAGATTCTCAGTTCCTTGTGAATTTGCTGACAGAGTGAGAGCAAGCGGGAGGCCCTGAGGACCCCCATGGGACCCCGGGTGTGAGTTCCCAGCATCAGCTGTTTGAGTCACTGGAGGTCTATACTGGATCTGATTTTTTTAATTATCTGCCAAAAGCTCCAGCTTAACTCATAGCTCTTCCCTTCTCCTGCTTCCAACAGTGTGCATACAACATTGCTCCACAAGCAATACCAAATGGCAACACCTTGAACCTTTTACCATTTCTCAGACACACTAGCAATTCAAGTGTTGGTGCCTCAACCACCTTTTCCTGCTCCCTCTTCACTTTCTTGTTAGTCCCAAATTCATTGATCAACCCGAGAGCAGGAGCAAAATCATGTAATTATATGCATGGACTACAGCCGGAATTCAAAGTGCAACCTGGGCATTTTTAGCTGTTATTTGACTCTATTCCTCAGTTTCCATGCATACCAAATAGAGTAATAATACTTAATTCAGGATACGGAGTTGAAAATGAAAATATGTTCATTTATGAGCCTTGCTCAGTCAACATTATCATATTTTCTATCTTCCTTTATGTTGGTTAAAAAAAAAAGACAGAAAAACCAGCATTAATTCTATTAGCTACTCTCAGTTTTATTGAGGCCTCATTATATTGCTATGAGGTAAGTTTATTATTCTCAATCTATAGGAGAAGAAACTGAGGCTCAGAGAAGTTAGGAATTCTGACAAAGGAATTCTGACAAATCAAGACACAAGTCATGATTAAAAAAACAAGGTGTTCCTAAATCCAAGGCGGTGTTAGTTTTCTTCTCAGCTCCTAAAATGCCTTATGCAGTCTTCCCCAGTGGCTGACACAGGAGGGCAACCATCCATAGCTATTAAATAAGTTAGCTGATAAGCCCCTCCCTTTCTCAGGCACCTCTCCACAAAGCACTGAGGCACTTTTGTTTTCAGGAATGCTCCCCAGACTATATCTGGAGCCTTTACCTGGGGGGTGCTGTTTTTTGTTTTGTTTTGCTTGTTTTTTTCCAGTGAGATATTAGAAAACAATCAGAACAAAATTTGAAGAAGAATTAAAGGTGTTGACCTTTGCTTTGGCTTCACTGCGACTTGCCCCCTTCCAAAGGGAAGAGCAGAGGAGCCCATTGCCTTCACCCGGAGCAAAGATGGCAGATGGGACCCACAGGCACAACCTGCCGTAGAACTCTGCCTTTGCCACCTACAGCCACGTGCTCTTGGATGAGCCCCTGGCCTCCTATGAGCCAGTTTCCTCATCTGTCAAATGGGCTATTAATCCTCATTCCAGATTTGTTATGAACATAAGAGGGATTCCAGAACACAGCAGGCACTCTATAAATATCTGTTCCCTTAATGATGCCTTCTCTACTGCCACTTTATCCCCAGCTCCATGAAGAGGTTCAACCTGGGTCAGTCAACACAATTGAATGCTCCAAGATTAGAACCTTTATGCTGTGCACTCTGCATATTCCAGTGTAGGTCCCACAGTAGCTCTGGGACACCCTCCTCCATTTCCCTAGGGAGCATTTCACTGTCAAACACAACCCATAATACCAAATCCCCCTCCTAGCCACCCTTTGGTGGGATAATAATTGCAACCTAAAAAGACAGATTAAGAGCCACATAACATGAATATCTTTCGTGAGAGAAAATGTGCCTTGTCTATGAAATGAACACTTACCACACCATCTATTATATGTCTGACCCTCCACTAGCTATCTTCAGGTCCATGAACTCCTTTAATGCTCGTAATGACCAGAGCAGATGGAGTTATCTCCATGTTATAAATGAGACTATCAAGACTCAGAGAAGTTCCGGATCTACATATTAATTTTACACATATTCACTGAAGACCTTTCGTATAGCCAGGGGTCCTACACACAAGATGAGTTGGTAAAGAAGGACACTCCCTGAGGAGAAATTCTACTGTGTAATCAGAAGCAATGTGCTTAGGCTTCCTGTGCCTCTGTTTCCTCATCTCTAACACGGGGATAGTTTTTTGTTTTGTTTTGTTTTGTTTTATAAGATTTCAATGCGTGAGGTGCAGAATGAAAAGCATTTAGGGAATCTACCATATAGCATGTGCTCACACTGTGTTTGCTATTATTAATAAATAATAAGCAGCCCTGCCATGTGAGAATAGGAAACAATTAAACAAATAGTTAATTTCCATTTCACAATAGAGGAATTAACAAGACTCACTTCATGCACAAAGAAGGAGATAATCAACTGCCAGTGGGAGGGAGGGCTCCAGATTGCAGTGACTCCTTAGTTAGTAGGCATCCAGTGCTCAGGATGCCACCTCCAAACGAGGCGTAACTCCCAACACAGCTCTGCTGTTAAGGAGAGCTCAGTAGAGACTGCCCCCCTGCCAGAAACTATAGAATCAAATAAATATACAATCTCGGTCTAAAATTGTGTCCAGTAAAGATGTAAATATGCATCTAATACATCTGCAATGTTTTCATAAAAGCTCAGAAGACCCCTTTTTTAACAAAATAATTAAAAAGTGTGTAAAACTCAGTGTACCACCGGCTTCTCCTGCTCACAGATCCAGAGATGTCTTGCAAAGCTCACCAGAAGTTATACAGAGAGAGAAGACAAGTCTAATCATCACAAATATCAACTCAGAACTCTGCATTTATCCTTCAGTTGTTTTTCCTCTCAAATAATGTTCTTTTGGGAGCATTTGGAAGAATCATTTCTCCTGAGAAAATATCACTGACTGACATTTAGAAATAATACAATTTCCAGCTATGAACCATCCTTTGCATCTCATTTTAACTAGAGAGAGAGAGAGAGAGAAGAGTTAGGCAAGGGACTGATAAGTAGTGTTCATTTACAAGAGGGGGAGGATACAAAGAGTTTACCTTTGAAAAACAAAATGGGCCTACTCAAGTACTATTGATAAAAAAATGCCAAGTGTCAGATGCTTACAACATAGCAGCACTAGGTGGAGTGCCTTATGTTTTTGTTTTTGTTGTTGTTATTGTTGTCGTTTTCATTGAATCCTTACACCCGTGAGAAAGGTGTAATTTTCCCAGTTTTTCAGATGTGGAAACTAGGGCATATATCAAGTTACTTGGGAAGTAACTGGCTGAAATCACGTGGAGAATAAAATGCAAAGCCAGAATTCAAATTCGAGTCCCTGAATTCTGCAAGTCACATCTTAAATCACTATGGTGTTCCCAGCAGACTCAGATTCACCCAAATTGTTTCAGGCTTCAGAGTTAAAAACCTACTTGTAAATCCCAGCATGGTGAGTACAAAGATCCACAGCCTCCTCCTGGGATATAAACCTTGGTTCTACTTAGTGTTGGCTAGATCACAGGTTCTAATTTGTCTTCCCCACCTTTAATGGAAAAAAGGGGGAGTTAACATTTAATTTGGTTTGGATAAACTTTTTCTTCTATCAGTGTTGAGCAGATAATTGGCCATGTCCTGGCATGCAAAGTGTGCTTCTATTATTGTCAGATGTCTTAAGTGTGATTAAGTTGTCTTTTCTCTGTCAAATCATCTTCAAAAAGGTAGTGGGGCATGGTCATCACTGTAGTGAACATGGAGTTCTGAGGACTTAACAGAGAAATATTATAAATAAAGAGGACAATGATATTTATATCCAAGCCTGTTTGTTGTAGGACTAAGGCAATAGTTTTCAAAGACGTTGGTGGAGTGACTGGCACATAGTAGGAATTTTATAAATATTTTTCTCCTTTATTATTTTCTCCTTCAGACGATGAATATCATAACCATCTGTACAGAACAGAAATGAAGTAGACTATGCTGTTGAGCAATAAATTTAATTTCAAAAAATCTTGTTAGGAAATGAGTGGAAAATGTTTCTGCATTTGCAGTAGAGCAGAAAACAAGGCAATTATGGATATCAAGAATTGACTGTAATCACCAGTCAGAGATGCAGAATTACAACACAGGCTCTTAAATTGGAAGAGTAGCTAAGAAGTTTAAATTAGAGGTCAACTACATTTTGGGAGATGAGAAAGAATATGAAAACTGTTTTGTGGTTACTTCAGCAGGATAATTTAACTTGGGCAAGAGGAAGGAGATGTTACATGAAGTTTCCTGAAGCAGGTTGGAAAAGTCAATGGATAATCTCAGGGAATCTTTCACCATCCACCCTGACATCATGGCTGCCAACATCACCCTAAACCAGTCTATTGATTTTTCCCCCCAAAACACACAAAACTACGCAAATAACAACTACCAAGTACTTACTGTGTGTTAGACACTGCAAACATGTTAGCCAAAGTACTCTTCACAGAAACAATTTAAGGTAAATATTATTCACATACACATAAATGAGTCTCAGAACAGAGCGCTCATCTCCAAGGGCTTATAATTGAAACGTGGAAAGAACAGAGCTCACTTGATAGATATTGAGAAGCTAATATGCACTAGTTATTTTGCATTCATTGTCTCATGCGATCATCACAACAATCCACGACTTAACCATCATCACATACGTGTTACATGTCAGGAAATCAAATTTTACAGAGTTTGAGAAACTTGCCCAAAATCACAGTTGTAAGTGGCAGAGGAATGGAATCCTGGTTTGTCTGATTTTGTCACCACACCACATGGGAAGCCAGGCAAATACCCCATAATTATAGATAGATATGCTTAGTTTAAGACCGTCAGTCCCAGAGGAAAATCCATGCTCAAAGTCATGCCTAATGGCACAGTCCTTTTCTTTCAACAAAGCCTGAATTTATTCATTTATGGTCATTAGTTGTACATAATCATGGCCAACCTGCCAGGTAAACAGCTAATTATTTTGGTTGTGTTATAAGCAAATAAATTTCCCTGTCTGCAAAATGACAAATGAGACCAGATCGGCAGAGAAACAATTGTTCCAGGGTTGCAAACTCCCAGGAGACTAATGAACAATGGCTTCCTGAATGAGCAATTGCAAAACAAAGAGATTACATTAATGTGGTTTCTTTAGAAACAGAGAGCGATCCATTGGCTTTAATGCCTTTGCAATAAAGAACTTCGGTGGGTTGGGTGGCTGAGAAAACACACAAGAAATGCTCTTGTCTTCAGCAGGAGCTTCTCAGACACCACAGCACTCCGGTCAAGCTCACCGTCAAGCACCACCTCCAGGACTGCCTGAATGCCAGAAATTTCACCCTGAACCTAGTGGCCCAGCCACCTACCTGGATTACAGATAGCACGACCTGTAACCAAAAGCTTTCTTTATGAGCACACATGCATGTCAGCACTCTGTGAAAGTCTGGAACACTCAAGCAGAAGGCAGTGTGTGTCCAGTGGCCCAAAAGATGAACTTTGGACTCGATCAGATCTGGATTTGAATCCAGCCTCTTCCAGTTACTTCCTCTGTGCTTTTGGACAAGTGGGTTAATAACCCTTTTGCAGCTAAGGCAGTTAAGGGATCTTATTTATAAAATGGGGGCAGCAGTTTCTCACTTTCTCCCAGAATCTTTGCAAATATAAACTAAAACAATGACAGAGCACCAAACTAGAACAACAAACTTGCCAGTGTCTGTGTGTGTGTGTGTGTGTGTGTGTGTGTGTGTGTGTGTCTGACTTTAACATTCAGAGAAGACAAATCAACTTAAGCAGCAGTGAGTTAGATATCCAGGTAAGTCAGGCCCTAATCAGGACTATGTTTTTGGACTTTGTAATTTTTCTGAAATTTTTACAAGACAAGGAACTGGGGATCAACCAAAGAGCAGAGTAAATACCGTTAAACAGCTTTGAACAGAGTCAGCTTTTGTGCTCATAAGTAGCTTATTCACTTTAGTTTTAGGAAAACAGGAAGTAATAAGATTAAGGATCTAAAGCTCAAATGAAAACATAACGTCAAACCTAGTCCAAGTAGGATTTGGGTTCAGGAAAAAGATTGAAATATTCCATAAAATTAAAGGGCGATGAACAGACTTACAGTAAACCTGATACACACATTCTCTCTGTATTTTGTAAACTTCTAATGGAGCACTACCTAGAAAATAATAAATCGAGAGGGTTTATTAAGAAAGTCCAGTGCGGAGCAGGAAATACGGGCCAGGCATTTTCAGAACATGAGCACCAATGATTTGTACGCAGCCTTTACCATTAGTGACATAGCAAGGGATGGAGAAATGGCCTGCAAACTGTTCGACCACTGTGCACTCAGTAGGGCAAAAATCTCCAGCTCTTCTCAATCATTCATCCCTGTTTGAAAGATCTTTGTTACAACAAACAGTTGGAGGGAAATAACCCTCCTGGCTTACGATGTCTATCGTATGATATAGTTGGGGGAAAAAAACAGATGCAGTTGTGTATCTGGTTTTAAACTGCAAGACAAAGTGATTCAGGCTTAAAAATAACCAATTAGCTTTATTGGTTATATAACACAAATTACTTAAATAGTAAAACTTTAGAAGTAGCCCATTAATGAAAAATCACTGCACAGGCATAATTAAGGCCATTATAGGCATCTGCTTTTGAAATGGGTATAGATAATAATATATTTAAACCATAGTTCATACACATTTTAAAGTCCAGTTAAAATAATGTTATAAGCATGTTTCACAAATATGCATCATTCCTCTGGTAAGGACAACTGAACACAATGAATTGCTAGTAAAGAAATAAACCTGATAATAATTTGTGGTGAAAAGCAAAAAACAGGAAAAATTCCCTCACCAGTTCAAGGCAAACGTGATGTTACATAAGTGAAAAAGCTTTTTTGATCAAGTTGTAGAATTCTCAAAATCTGTTTTCTTTCTTTTTCTTTTTTATGTTTTTTTAAATCTGTTTTCTAAGTGTTTACAGCAGGAGCTTTAGAACGTACAAAGGACTGCATGTTAGTCAAGCTTCTTTAAAAACTCCTGAAGACTCTTCAGGAAATACTAACTTTTGTGAGGCCTTCCTACTTTTATCAACCACTATTAATACATTACATGGGTTACTAGCAAAAAGCATCCAATCACATACTTAAAATAAAAAAAAATACAAAATAATACAAAGATAAATAAATTTAAAATACAATAAAGATCAGTTATCAGTGCATTAGGGAAATGTACTCACAGTTTGGGGACTATAATCAATGAGCGAATGAATAAGCGTCTGCTACTCATGTAGCATTGACTGTGAACCACACACTGTTCTAAGTATTTTCTGTACATTTGTTAACTATCACATAATCCTTCAAATTCCTCAATTGTATCAATGGAATAGATACTAATATCAGTTCATTCAAAGATAAGGAAACTAAGGGATTGTATTTCCTAACCTGGATCGAGAAGCTCCCAGTTTCCATTTCTGTCTCCCGCACTCCTTTTCTGACCTCCACAAGTCACACAATTCCTCTGGCTTCTGTCTCCACCTCTGTGAAGTATCTCAGTTTTAAACAAATAACACACGTACAATTGTTTCACCCAAGTGCGTGCTAGGCATTGAGTAAATGTTAATCTGACTCTGAAATTGAATTGGGAAAGGAAGAAAAAGAGATATTCAGATCCTTTAGTCTGTGACTTTTAATATTTAACTAAATCTAAATACATTTTTCTCATATGTGTTTCTTAAGACGTTTTGCATTATGCTTTGCAGTATCTTTATTTTTCTAGCAAGCACTTAATATCTAGACATTAGTAGTTTATACCTACTAAAGTATATACTTTAAATGTAGGGAAAGTACTTCTTATTGAATCATATAAAGAAACTGGATAGAGTTTAGCATTGATTCACTTACAGAGGAAAGTATTGAAAACATTGTATATTTAATTTTATATTCACCGAGGGAAATCCAAGGGAGATGTTTATAGGCGTCTGCTTGTGATTTGAATGGTACTATCATTCTGAAAGGTGGATGGTACTTGTGACATTGCCTTTAAGGGAAAGGACAACATAAAAATCATCTGAGACAAGTTGCTTGCTGAGACAAGAAGCCAGACAGCGATGTTGGTGGTTATTGGTGATTCTCCCTCCAAACTTAGCATAAAGCCATCTTAGTAGTGCACGCAAATATAATCAGACTCCAGGGGACTTTCTCTCATTAACTGACCGCCTAAAACACTGACAGAAAAAAATATTCCATTATATTAACTAAAAGTAAGAATCATCATTGCCAAGGGGTCTTAACTGTAAGCATTTGGGTTAGTAAATTCAATTCTCTGATTATGATAATTCTTTCAAATAATAAACAATAGGTATAGTAATGTATTTATTCATTCAAGACATTGAGATATGTACTTGAGAATCAATGTTAGCACAAATAGATATCCTCCTTGGTCCTTGTCCTTCTAAGATTTACAGGCCAGTGAAAATGATAGATGTATATAGAAAATTAAACAAATTTTTGTAAAATTGCCTCTATGCAAATGTACAAAAAGCAGTACCATGACACCATGCTTGTGAGCCATAACACTTTATAGTCAAGCAAGTAGAAAGGCATTGACTTCTCAACTACAGAACCCGCATCAATGGTACCTCCGTTTTCATAGATAAAAAGTCCTCTGATCAGGCTTCCTTTTAGCTGGAGGAGAAAGAACATTCCCAATTCCACATATATTACATATTTCTATATTTTCTGCACTGACCACTCCTTTTGTCTTATCACATTCTCAATTGAGACGTGATTGAAATCAATTAGGCTAGAGCTTGAGAGTCACCGCCAGCTGTTCCTGCCTCATCAGTGTGTCTTTTTAAAACATTTTCTTTTCCTTTCTTTTGTCTTCCTCTCTTTTCTTTTCTCTTCTTTCTTTTTTCTTCTTTTCTTTTCTTTTCTTTACTTTTCTTGTCTTTTCTCTCTTTTCTCTTCTTTCTTTTTTCTTCTTTTTTCTTTTCTTTTCTTTTCTCTTTTCTTTTCTTTTCTTTTCTTTTCTTTTCTTCTTTTTTTCTCTCTTTTTAAGATGTTATTTATTTATTTGAGAGATGTGAGGCCAATGCCTGGCTCAATCCCAAGACCCTAGGATCATGACCCGAGCTGAAGGCAGACGCTTAACCGACTGAGCCACCCAGGCACCCCCTAAGGCATTTTCTATAGTAACTGAATTCATCTATCAGATGGTAGTTTTACTGGTGTTGGAGAAGTCATGCTCTTTTGGCAAAGTTTCACTATGTATATATAGATACGATGCTGAATCTGACCTCAAAGTGGAGAAGCATAACTATTGGCTCTTCAATTTTTGCTATGCGGTGAACAATTTGATCACAAAGGGTTCCAAGGACCATCTCATGGAATTTTAAAGGCAACTGCTCACAGAGAGATTCCAGGGACCATGTCCTGGTGTGTGGCATGTTACCTGAACCATCAGATTAGGAAGAAGAACAACATGTGAGTGAGCCCCTTGAAGAAAAGGCTGGTCACTAAAATCCAATGGAATTCTTAGAAGAAAACACCTGCCTTCCTCTTCTTCTTGTCTAAATTTCTGTCAGAGTGGTTTGTTCTGAAAAGTCGGTGGAGGAGTATTAAAAATCAAGAAAATATTCTCCTACCAGTGGAAATATTTACAAAAGCTAACCATAGCTTTGAAGGGGGGAGGGTGCCTGACATATCATTTAGATCACCCTCTTACAACTATCACTATGGAGCCCGCAGACACATTTCTATTAGTTGTCTTTGCTGTAAAGGTATTTTAGGCCACCGAATTAAAAATATAACCAGTTGTAGGCTTTGGGGAAATTAGTTCATAATTTAGAGCTTACTGGCCATAGCATATGCTAGAGAGCAAGAAAAAGTTAAATCTTCTTTTACAAAGATCTAGATACTTGAAAACTATCCCTTGCTGAAATTCATCATGGACCCAGCCATGCCATTCTAATTAAGTTTACAATGTCTATTGTTAAAAAGAATAGTTCTTACTGTGTGGAAGAAATTATACCCAGCAATTCCAGCCTATGATAGTCTGCAAAAATAACTCCTAATTGACTGTTGAGAGTAATGATAACATGATTTAAAATATAACGTCGGCACTAGAAAATTTAGTGCAGAAGACCAATCCGAGGGTTGAGCTGTCAGGAAAGCAGCCCATTGAATTTTTCTAAGCTAATTCAAATGAAAACGCTAAGATTAAAAGTGATAACACAGTGCCAATGAGATAAGAATTTCTGCAAAATTAGATTACAGCTTTCTTGCGGCCATAAAAACCATATTATCTTTGACACTACTAAATCAATCACTGCAAAAAAAAAAAAAAATATCTTCACAAGTTCAACTAGTGCCTCTTGTTGGAACCTGAAGAGTTTGGGCGTTTTTCCTGCTGTTTGAGAAACGGAAATGGTGTGGGGTTTTTTTTGTACATCTTGTCCGAAGAGGGATAGATGTTTCACAACTAGCAGTGCGACAAAGAAATCACACCATTTGCTTATCGTATCACCAAAGATATCATTTAATTTAAAAGGGCAAAAAAAAATCTGCAAAGTATTAAATTATAAAATGCGGTAACTTTTACAACTTGTTACTTAGGTACTTACTGGCTACTATTTAGGAGTTAATTTTATTTTTGTGTTCCTACAATATAGGTAGCCATTTCCTGATACTTTTGTTCACTTCTCAGCAACTTCAGACACCTTTAATGAATAGGTTTCATTTAGAATACTGTTTTCCCTGCTCCGTGAGTGTTCATTTTATTAAGAACTAGTGGCCCTGGCCTAATTCTTCAGTAGGAGGACAGAAAACAATAGGACACTCTTGAGCTGATACAAAAAAGGCAAATCACACACACCCGGTATAGAACCATGACAGCCTGACCATTGGCTCCTCTGGAATAAAAACATAGATAATAAGAGCACAGACTCAGAATTTAGAGAGAACCAAGGTTGGATTCTAGCTACATTGCATGGTAGCAATATGAGCTTGAGAAAGTCATTTAATCTCTCTGCCCCCAGTTGCTTATTAGTAAAAATGATATAGTAATTATTGTAGGGCTGGTATGAGAATTAAGTACAAACTATGATGCTTGATGCATAGAAAGTACTTGACATATTAAATTGTTGTTATCATCATCATTAGTATTATTTGTATATCCAACTTCCATCAATTGAAGTAAAAATTATTAAAATAGTGCTCGCTTCGGCAGCACATATACTGAAATTGGAACGATACAGAGAAGATTAGCATGGCCCCTGCGCAAGGATGACACGCAAATTCGTGAAGCGTTCCATATTTTTTGAAAAAAAAAAAATTATTAAAATATACTGTCTTATTTCAAATCACATCTCTTGGAGCATGGCATTATTTTGTGCCTGAATTACCTTCAGACCTTAATGGTGACCTGGCAAATATCCATCAGCTCTGAATATTTATTTTAAATACTTAACAAGTGGTGGATGAATGGAGATGATTGACAGATAATCTCCACTGATGCTAGCAGACTGATGTCACTGTCCCTTTAGCCACTGCTAGTAACCTTTTAGGAATATACAGTATTGGACTTTCACTGGGCATGGTAACCACCTGTTGGCCTTTCTTTTCACCTGAGTTTGAATTCTTCAAAGATAAATATCTATTCTAATTCTTCTCTGTCTTACAGTTTTATACAAGTACAGAATCTAGTGTGTTCAGTGTTTACTGAAGATGGAACTGTTTCTATGACATTTTATATATTTTTAAATATGCATTATCATTGGGGCACCTAACTGGCTCAGTAGGAATACTATGACTCTTAATATCGGAGTTGTGAGTTTAAACCCTATGTTGGGTGTAAAGATTACTAAAAAAGGAATATATATATACTTTATTATTTACAACACTTTTAGGCTCACAGAAAAATTGAGTGGAAAGTACAGGTAGTTCTCATATACCCTATGCTCCCACTCTCAACATTCTGCCCCAGGGTGATGACTTTGTTCCAATCTATGAACTCACATTGACATATGGTGTAGTTTGCATGAGGGATCACTTTTGGTGCAGTGTGTAATATGGCTTTTGACAGATGTGTAATGACACATATCCACTATTATAGTGTCATTCAGAATAGTCTCACTGCCCTAAATTCTCTCTACCTCCCGTACATAGAGCCTTGTAAGAGGTAATTAAAGGTAAGGGCCTTAATACAACAGAAACAGTGTCCTTATGTCAGGAGGAAAAGCTACCAGTGATGTAAAAGAGAAAAGCCCATGTGAAGATGCAGCAAGAAGTAAGTAGTCATTAAGCTAGGGAGGGCGGTCTTAGCAAAGTTACGTCTCTCAACATCTTGATCTTGGACTTGCAGTTATCCAGTCTGTACGATGGCAGTTTATCTGATTAATGCAGGTTGTAAAGTTTGCCTCTAGATTTTCTTCTTCCTCTTCCCCTTCTTCCCCTTTCCCTTCTTCTTCTCCTTCCTCCTCTTCTTCTTCTTCGCAGTCTTCTTCTTCTTTCTTATTTCTTCTTTCTTCTTTCTTCTTTTGCCTATGGATGTCTTTTCCCAGCACCATTTGTTAAAAAGACTGTCTTTTCTTCACTGCATTACCTTTGCTACTTTGTCAAAGGTCAACTGACTGTATTCACATGGGTCTCTATTTCTGGACTCTATTCTGTTCCATTATCTATGTGTGTATTCTTTTGCCAGTATCACGCTGTCTTGATTACTGTAGCTTCAGAGTAAGTCTTGAAGTGGAGTAGTGTCAGTTCTTCAATACTGTGTTGGATACTCTGGCTCTTTTGTCTCTCCATATGAACTTTAGAATCAGTTTACCAGTAATCACAGAATAACATCCTGGAGCTTTGGTTGAGATTGCATTGAATCCATTGATCATGTTGGGAAGAAACCTTGACCGTATTAAGTCATCTTCATGAACACGAGGTATCTCCCTATTTATTTAGGTTTGTTTTTTTTTTTTAATTTCTTTCCTCAGAATTTTGTTGTGTTCCTTATATGGATATTGAACATATTTTGTCAGATTTATACATACGTATTTCATTTTATGGGGTGCTAATGTAAACAGTATTATGCTTTTGACTTCAAATTCCATTTGTTCATTGCTGGAATATAGGAAAGCAACTGACATTTATATGTTAACCTTGTATCCTATAACCTTGCTATTCTTACTTACTAGTTACTGAAGGGTTTTGTTGATTTTTTCGATTTTCCACATAGATGATTAAATCATCTCCAAACAAAGACAATTTTATTGCTTCCTTTCCAATCTGTATACCTTTTATTTTTTTCTTAGCTTTTCTGGTTTTATTGCATTAGGTAGGACTTCCAGTAATATGCTGAAAAAGTACACTGAGAGCAGACATTCTTGCCTTGTTCCCGAGCTTTATCAGGACAGCTTCTAGTTTCTCACCACATTTTATTTTTTATAATGATTTTACATGTGATAATCATACTCAGCCATGGAAAATGTTTCAAATTAAGTTCATTGTTTGTGTTTTAAAGGCTATGTTTAGCCAAAAATTGCTGCATATTCCTACCATCAACCACTTAGAAGGTACCATCTCTGTCTTGGATAGAATCTTTTTCCTAACCCAACTAAAATTTATTGTCCCCCAGCAGTGGGGGACATGTCATATTTTTTTTTACCTCATAGTTTCATAGATTCATGGCTTTAAGAATCTGATCATAATATTCACGTTTTATTTAAATTCTCCCTTTAGTCTTGTCCACTCTTCCACAAGGAGGACAAAACACAATCTAATGGTTCCCTTCCCCCTTAATTCTGTCTTTCTCAAAATGTAAAGGAACGCTAAATTAAATTGTAAATGAAAATGTGAGGCAAATACAGCAGCTCTGATTTAAATGTGTCTTTTTTATAAATAAATGGATGATTTGATTAAAAATTAACAAAATGATTTTAGTGCTATACACTTGGGAAATAGTACTGTAGGCTTAGGCAACAGCAACAGGAGAGAGAGCAAGACAGATAAATTATTTTGATTTAAATTCCAAGGTAGCAAAATAATCGAAAAATTCATAAATTGTTGTTGAGTTCCACATACTAGATTTGGTATTTAATCTCATTTTATTGTATGCAGGTCACAATTTGGAAGCTGCAGTCTGCATTACTTAGAGCTATAAAGGAATTGATCATGTATTCTATCTGTGGTAACTAAAACATTGTGACAAATGTTGCCAGATTTTTTTTAAGTACAATTAATGATATTCCTAGACAGCAACTTGGTTGTGTTAGTAAAAGGTACCAAAAAGCCTTTATACTAATACTAATGCAACTCAGGTAAAGACACCAAATTAGAAACCTAGAAAAATCTTTCATGGCTCTAATTTGGTTTTGGTTATATGAGAACGAGAAAGTGTGCATAAACCGTAGAATGTGAGCAGAGCCTCCAATTTTCATTTTAGAAAACAAAATAGCCCATAAGAAAATTCGTGTTTTTAAAGTTTTCATCCCATTTTTCAAGTATGATTTTAAACCTTATTAGTCTTCAAAAGAACGGTGTTTATTTCTGATTCATGCATATATCAGGAAAATATAAGAAAGTAGCCCCACGGTGGTTAAAATATTGAAGATATTATTTGCTTTGAATGTTTCCTTGTGTTCATTAAACTTTACTAGATAGGGTAACCTTGAGCGGTGCCTGCATTTGATTGCTTAGAATTCCAAATCTGATCTGTAAAATCACCTCCAGTGTGTGACTGGGTTTACTATGTAATTTTTCTTTTCAAATATGCCATTATTGTAGTCTTCCACCTAAACCCTAAGAATGCTGTTATTAACTTGCTTTTAAGGTCCTCAATAAAGCAACATTTAGGATGTACATAAAAACACTGCATTTTTATTAAACAGCCCTAGAGGAAGGAAAGGTTATTTTAACAGTCACATCAACAGTATGGTTCTATGGTTCTATTCAATTAGCATTGGCTTGCCAACCTCCTTAAGTACTGGCACCAGGTCCCAGTGTGCTTATTAATAGATTTTTCTTTTTCTACACTTTACCCAATATCATAAAACTTTGGTAAAAACATGTCCTAGATTTTACAAGGCAAGTAGTATCTCTATCCTTAGTCTCTTTCTCCCTCTCGCTCTCTCTCTCTCCCTCTTTCTCCACCCTTCCTCTTAATTTCCTCTCTCCCTTAACCCTTAAGCCCCTTGTTTTGTGAGCATAAGACACAAAGAGTGAGAGACAAAAAGAGATGATAGATACATAGAAAGATAAGAAAGAGTTGATAAATGGAACCATACAAACACATGAGCTAGGGAAAATTTAATAGTGATAGAAAAGAGAGTAGATTTGAAAACATTTTTTAAAATTTAAGATAAATAGAATTAGATGATTGTTCTAGATACAAACAAACAAGAGAAGTCAAAGATTAATAATAAAATAGAATTAGGTTCAAAGGGGATATGTTTAAATACAGCTAGGTTTCATTTAGAGTTTAGTATGTGTCATAAACTGTATGAAATTTGTTTTCATATGCTGTTCCATTTAATCCACAAAATGTCTTAGAGATAAGGAAACTGAGACCCAGGGAGGGTAAGAAACTTGCCAAAGGTCATAACTATAATACTGATTATAATAGTATTATTAGTGCTATTATAATAGATTATAATAGTGCTGATTAGAGATTCATGGGCAGGCATTCTGATGCACTGTTAATAAACGTTACCTTCTGGCATGCTGAATTTGTGATGCCTATTCTCATCTAGGTGGAAACGTCCAACGGTATGTTGGATATGGGATTCTGAATCTCAGGGGTGATGGGTTTTGGCATTTGGTAGAGTTAACCAGGGGGCAAGAGCATGCTTAAAGTAGTGGTGCACAGATATAATTCTGGGAAAAATCAACATTTAGGGAAGAGAAAATGCAGTAATGAGACAGAGAAGTCAAACACAGAAGGAGAAGAGGATTCAGAGAATTCAGAGTAACGAATGTCAAGGGTGGTAGATAGTTGCAATAAATAGAAAATGACCAACATCGATGCAAACTGCAGCACCCAGCAGAGCACTTAGTTGTAAGAAAAGAACATCATGATTATTGGGTACAGACACTCAGGAAACCCTTTCCAACCTACTCTAAGGCCATTCCTAGTAGAGGATTGGAGAAAGTTGAAATTGTAGTAGGTGGGAAACGGGTTGACAGGGAAGCATCGTGGGGTTTCAGTAGACTAAGATTGTAAGACTGCCCGGCACCTGCTTTCACACATAGTGTGATCATCATAAGCACTATTATGTTCATACATATTTTTCTTTCGAAGTGGAATCTGTGCTTAGAGTATCATTACAGGAATTTCATGCAGAGATGCTTCAAGAAATAATCTAGACTATGACCTCAAATTTTTAGCAGTGGGGGCATGTTTTTAATGGAATCACATTTTGAAGATTTAAAAAAAAAATTAAGCCTCAGAATATGCAAGAGATATATTTAAGTCCACCAAAAGAGCTCCATTTGGTAAAGCAAAAATGCCACAATCTTTTAAAACTGGTACTTTTTCTAAAACTGAAAACTTCACACATTTTACATTTCATTTGCTAACTTTCACAGCAGGCCTCCCCAAACCCAACTTCCTACTGAAGTGTGTTTCCAAGCAATTTAATTTGGAAATTGAGAGCTATCTTGACCTTTTCATGGATTTTAAACTCTGTGTCCTAAAAGACTTCAGAGACAACACTCCACAGGTGACCAAACATTCCAGAATAATAGCATTCCTATTTTTAGATAGCATTTGCTATAACTAAAAATTAGATTATTCAATCAGTTCTCTTTTAAAAGGCCTTCTGGACAAGCAGTTTTTACATTTGAGTTTGCATGACATTTACCACTTTGTGTGTTCCATTAAGTATTATTACAAGGCCTTTTACATCTATGAATACATGGCACTAAAAGAGAAAACTCCAGCTGTCCTTGGACTCAAGGTTCTGAATCAAGATCTACAAAACTACAGAAAGATAGCACTTTAAAATCCTCTGTGGTGGAAGGAAATTTAGCCCTTCTCAAATGTTTGCTGAGGCTCCACTCAGAATAAAGTAAGTTTTACCAAACAGTAACGATTTGAGCTGAAGGAAACCATTCATCACTTCCATATGTTTTATTTATTCAAGTTTTCCAGAATTCATTTTTAAAGATGAATTTAAAGAAAGAGTCTTGTTTTTTAAGTGGTTAAAAAAAAATACAGATGTGGATCACTAGCCTTGTTTTGCAGCTGAGGGCAAGTGAGGTGTAAGATGACCTACCCAAGGTCACATCATCAATTAGTGACAGGACATGTTAATAAAAGTTCTTTGAGCTGCAAAATACAGAAACCAATTTTAACCCGTTGAAGAAAAGAATGACAACTCCTTGGGAGGATACTAGAGTAGCCCACAGAATCAAAAAAAGTGTTTAATGACCAAAACATAGGTAGGAAGAAACCAGGGTAGCTTCAGGAACAGCACGTGTCAGATCTTCTCTCCAGGATATGACCCTAAAGAGAACCTATAGCATCAACAGATGTGGTCCACTCTCTATTTAAGCTTCCAGGTCTCACAGGAGAAAATATGATTGATTGAGTTTCATTGGCAGGTGTGTCTCCTCTGCAATTCAAGTCTATGGCTTGGGATTAGCAGAGCAATCGCTCCTGGCCAGAGTCTTATAAATCTCATACTCAACCGTGGTTAACGTGGGGCATGGTGTCCACATTGCCTGGCTTCCTACTTACGTTATTCTCTCCTGAAACCCTGATCGGAAAAGGCTTCTAAAGGCAAATCCATGACAGTGATCCTGGAGGAAAGCAACAATGGGGAGCTCCTACAGAGGAGGAGGAAGAAGCAAAGTCAGTAAAAAAGGAGATGGTTCATGCGTGTTGAAAATACAGTTCTGTTGCACAATGTGAGGTATAACTGGATCCACAGTCTTGTGACCAGGCAGGTGTTAAATGGACCTGACATGGTTGGTGTTGCTAACATTTGGCACATTTCTTTTGAAATTAGTGCTAGTACACTAACTCTTATCTTTCTCAGGGAAGACCAGTGCTTTTGGACACTTCTCATACCATCTTATTCCATGGACATTGGTTACATTATCCTACATCATTAATTATAAATGTAAATTGCCAGGAATCATCCATTAATTATCCATTTCTCACTGCTTTGAATGTTGACTCTGCACTGTACTGGACACTGAGCAAACAACATGAAAATGAGAAATTTTTAAGGATATGTCACATGAATAAATATACACTGAAGTGGTATACACATATATTTATATACTAGTACAATCAAGTATAAAAGAGTGGTCAATACTACAGAAAGATGTCAGGTGTCAGGGAAAGTCAGAGAAGCTTTCATATAATTAAACATTGAAAGGTGTAGGTTGACATAATGGATGAAGGAGAATGTCCCAGAAGAGGTAGCAGCAGAAATAAAGTCATAAAACGAAGAGAAACCTATGGTCAAGCAGCAAACATTGTTGCTTATCTATGAAGAAAAAAGAAGACGAGTCCCAATTATTTTGGAGGTCCTCTTGGGCCATGCTAGGGTGATGAATGGATACTAAAGGATTTTTTTTGCAGGGAGTTGTATCAATGGCACTTGGCCCTAATATCAGCGTCACTTGGAGAGCTGCAAGACAAACCTAGCACATAGGTCCTACTCCAAGTTAATGAAGTGGGAGCCTCTAGAGATGGACCTGGTCATCAGTATTTTTTTTTACAACTTTCCTGGTGGTTCTCCTATCCAGCAATAGGAGAGAATGGACAAATTATAGCATCATGTTTGATGATAGTCCAGATGACCTGGCATCCCAGCTAAAGGGCTGATTTGAGTGGGCAAACTGAAAGTAGAGAGGGCAATAAGCAGGCTTGTGTGAAGTCCTGAACTTGGTGGTTTCAGCTGAAGTGGAGAAGAATGTGCTATAAGAGGAAAGTCAAAGAGGTAGGGTTTACAGAATGAGGTTTCTGATTGAAAGCGCTGGACAAGGAGCTTGGAAGGAACCAACAGAACCCCCAAGTCCCCGCCTTGGCCACACCTCATTTAACTTTCCCTTCTCAATTCTGTAGTGTTTCCCTGGACAAGTTTTACGAACCACATACAAATTGAGCAAGACATTGCCTTCCTGTATTCCAGACCTGGTCATCTCCCCAGAGCATTTATCTTACTTCTAAGGCCCTGAGCAACATGTCATAAAATTTGCCTTCCAGTTTAAAAAACAGTTCTGTTTTTTTATGGCAAATACCACTTTTGGCAAAGATAGCATTTACATAAACCTGAAGCTACCATGGTGATTTTTCCCTTCTATTTTAAAGTACATCTACATCTGGGGAGGAAAAAAAGGGCAGGTAAAGTCCTTACTGAAATTTAACGCAAGGTTTAATACCCCTATTTGTCAAAATGTCAGCTGCCAAACACCCAGCACAGGCCAGCATTGTTTCTAGGGACTGCAGAGCTTGGCAAATTAGAAGACATTGTCTCTAAAGGGAGTTTTAAGTATTTAAGAGTGAACAGATTTCTTCTTTTCTGGAAGTTGTTGTCTGCTAAGATAAAGGTATAGGGAAAACAGGATGGGGCTGCATTGTCTTGTAATTGTGATCTAGCCATTGCAAAAATGGACTGTGATTTTTCCATTTTCATAGATGATGCTTTTAATATTTTTTTTCAGAAGTAATGATTTTGAATGTGTGTGTGTGTGTGTATATATATATATATATATATATATATATATATATATACAGGTTATATATATATGTATATATATATATATATATATATATATATATACAGGTTAATTGTGATACTGTAGTAATATTGTCAACTTTTACCCTCACAAAAATGCTATGAGGTAGATACATAAGGGATTATTATCTTTTTTGAATGATGGGAAATCTGGTTCCTCCAGCATCACAAAGCTGGGAAGCCAAGAACCAAACCATAGGTTTCAAATTCTGAGTTCTGGAAACTTTTGTTCACCTGGGCCCTTTACCTCTACCTCTGGAGTCATCAGTAGCTTATCTAAAGTCATTAGGGCTGCTGGGACATGGACTGAATGACTTATAGATAATAGATACATGTTACCGTTCTGGAGGCTGGAAGCCTGAGCTCAGGAGGCCAACATGGGCAGATGAAGGTACTCTTCAGAGTGGCAGACTTTCACCACATCTTCAACTGTGGAGGGGCAAGGAAGCTCTCTGGAGTCTTTTATAAAGGCGTTGGTCTTATTGATGAGGTCTCTGCCCTCATGACCTAATCACCTGTCAAAGGCCTCACCTCCTAATATTATCACCTTGGGCAGTAGGATTTCAATTTATGAACTTTAGGAGACAGAAACATACAGACCATAGCACAGCCCATTATGGGAAAAGTTTGGAGTTGAAATCAGAAAGATAAGTTTAAGGTAGGACTCCTCCGTAAGTGTGACCCGGAGCTCCTTACTCACCAATCTGAGTCTCGGTTTGTCCCTTTCAAATTTGGAAGAAGATACACATGTCATGGGATAATTCTGGAGACAGAGTAAGGTACCTGGTGTTGTAGCACCTCCAGCCTTCATCCCTCCACACATACACTCCATCATTTATGAAATTCTGGAAGAGCAACGATTTTGCTTTGGTTCCTGTTGAATCTGCCATGTCTGGGAAGGACATCCTCCATGATGGAAGAAATGAATTCATACAACACTTATCATTTACCTGAAAACTGGTACGTGCTGTTTCCTTCCTCTTCTATATTTTTATTTCTTGCATACTTAATTGTAGAAGTCTCTAAGGACCTGATTTTATAGTCTACTTTGTCTGGCAGACACAAATTTCTCTAGCAACCTCAGCAGAAATCAAACACATGGGTTGACTGCACACCCATGGGGGACAGCTGGTATCTGAGGCAGTACGTAAATAATAAATTTAGCATTTGAAAATCTCACATAGGTCTTCTGATTTTATTAACCTAGACAACTTATAATAATTATGATAAACAGACATTGTCATTAAATATAGCAGCCATTTGATAAGATTAAGCATAATGCAATACATCTTCCTTTCCTCTCGATTCAGTATAATAAATTACCCTTAGGCTCCTAAATGAAGCATTTTATAATTGAGCAAAACAGATCGATTTTTAGGGGTCCTTATTTATATGCAAAACAGACTTTTTGAGAATGGTAAACTTGATTAAAATCTCTCTAAGTGCAAATCACAAATAACTTCTTCTCACAAGCCATAACTATCCTATTAATGTATAATTTACTGCATACAAGGATAGTAAAATTCTAATGTGCTTATGATCCAGATGGAAGAAAGAGTTAAATGGAGAAAATAACAAACCATATAAAATGGCAAGAAAATGGAATTGGAATTTGACAAATATTGCACAAGATAGTATCCCAGCTGGTACAGATGCTATAAGCAAACAGAGATTGGAATAGAATATCACAGTCAAGTCAATGTCAGGAGAATTTAAAGAGGGGTAAGCTTCCATGGAAGTTCTAGATTTAGAGAAGGAAATGTCCTAGATCAGATAAAGTATGAATAATACATTAGATGTGGAAAAAAAAAAAAAACTTTGCAAATGTGGCCTCTTTGAGTTTGTTTGTACCTCCTCAAAATCGCAGGTACCTTTGATCACTACCCAACACCTAAAAGATGATGTTCTAGGTGAGTAGACTTTTTCCCGACTGCATATCATTTAAAAAAAAATAAGGAAATATGTGGCTTTTAACCAAAAGGATACAGGAGTAACAGGATTAGCCCGCATATCATTAAAAGGCAAGAATCAATTTATGTCAGTCATAGCCTGTATAAAATACCCCCATTAGACCAATGTGGTTCTCCTGGATCCCACTTAAGAAGGAAATCCAGGGGAAATTT
Source organism: Canis aureus (assembly GCF_053574225.1). Taxonomy (NCBI): domain Eukaryota; kingdom Metazoa; phylum Chordata; class Mammalia; order Carnivora; family Canidae; genus Canis; species Canis aureus. The sequence goes on from NC_135613.1 coordinate 4,733,984, forward strand.
CTCCTAGGAATAAACTTAAGGATTCAAAATCTCTGATTCATGACCTCTAACCAGCATCTTCATGGACATACATGTTATACTCACAGAAAATTAATTTTTTTCCCTATAGGAATTCCCTACGGGGAATACTACCGACAAGTGCACTCATTATTGAGTGAGAGCACACAATACTATTTCTCCTCTAATAAAAGTGTGCATTTCAAAAGAACCTTCAGATTCTCCCATGAGATTGGGCATGTGCTCCCATGGTAGGATGGCTCCCAGTATTGGTTTTCCTTCTTCTAGGCTTGAAATTCTTGCACTGTTCACAATACAGCATTCATCCATTTGCTCAAAAATGCTTATTTGTCACCAGTATATGGTTTTTCATCTTGTGTGCTAACAGAATGTTTTAAATTGTATCAAATAGTTTTAAATTATGAAAAATATCAACTATAAAGAAAGATCAAAAATTAAAAATAATACCCATGGTTTATGTAAATCTATTTTATTTAATATGTATTTATTAGGCCTGTGCAATGGCTGGTGGGGGGACTCTGTTATGGGGATGCGGTAATGAGCAAGACGGACACAGCCCCACCCTTAAGACAGACAACTGAAGAAGATGGGCAATAGATTGTTCTAAGCAACATGACAGCCAAAGCCCAGAGTGATGGGACCATATGGCAGAGTGAAGGAAGGCTAGAGTGAAATAGGAGTTAGTCAAGCTAATATATCTTTCTTTCTTCTGGAGTCAGCATAATAAATTACCCTTAAATTGCAGAATGAAGCATTTTATAATGGAGCAAAAGGAATCAATTTAGAGCCTATATTCATAAGAGAAGTAAGATTTTTGAGCCTGATAATGGTAATTTGGGACTCTTGTGGATGCTTCAGGGTGGAATGAGGTGTTGCAAAGGCCAGGCCACTGCTCTTCTCACCCCATGATTCCTCCAATAAACAGTGATGGAGGAAGTGCTCAGTGTTTAGTCTGGACAAGGAACCCCTATACAGAAAGGGTACAATCCAGGTTCAGGTTCTATCAGTCTAATTGCTATCAGTTCTTTTCATTTTTTAAAAAGATTTTATTTATGTAATTATTTAAGAGAGAGAAAGCAGGAGAAAGAGCAGAGGGGGGAGGAGTGGTGGAGGGGAAAGAACCTCGGGCAGACTCTCTGCTGAGCAGGGAGCCCAACCCTGGGCTCAAAGACCTGAGCCGAAAACAAGAGTGGGCCGCTTAACTGACTGAGCCACCCAGGTGTCCCACTATCATTTGTTTTCAAATGAAATATCTTGAAAGCATTTCACCTACTGACAAGCCCAGAACAGGATAGTTTGATAAGATGTATCTATTTAAATTCAGATGTTATGCCAGAACATTCATTTTCCTGGTTAAGCAGGATCGTTTGACTCATTGCTACTATTTTGATAGAAAGCAATGAAGAAAAAGGATGCTTGATACTACATAAATAATTTCAGGTTTGAGCAGCTGTCTGCAAAGGGCAGGTTGTGACGGTGTCAACAGGTAGATGTCGGAGGCAGAGAGAGAGCTGGATCTGTAGTCGGAAGGCTGGGTTTGAATTCTCAGTGACGTATTTTATGTGATCTTTCAGTTACCATTATGAAAACTTTGATCATTGATAAGGTGGACATAGAAATGCATTCCTGTTGGAGGGTTTATAGCACCACCAAACAACAAGAGACCTATAAAATGTCGTCATGCTCTATAAGTAGTACAAAAGTTTTGGATCACTGGGTTCAAGTCAGAGTTCCTGCGTGAGCAGGATTTCCAAGCCTACTTCATTGACCTGTAAATTTGCACTATGGACAACCCCCAATCGAGGCCATTCTGCAAAATGCCTAACCAGTCTTTAAAATTGCCAAGCTCATCAAAAACAGGGAAAGTCTGATGAATCGTTATAGGCAAGAGGAACCTAAGGAGACGTGATGACTAAATGTTATGTTGTATCCTAGATGGGATCCTGGAACAGAAAAAGGGCATGAGATAAAAATTAAGGAAACCCAGCACAGACTTTAACTAATAATAATGTCTCAATGTTGGTTCATTCATTTTAGCATATTATGTTAATAATAGAGGAAACTGGTTTTAGAATATATGGGAAGTCTAGATCTTCATAATTTTTCTGTAAATCTAAAACTTTTTTAAAGGTAGAAAGTTTATTTAAAGTATTTAAACAGGGATCCCTGGGTGGCTCAGCGGTTTGGCGCCTGCCTTTGACCCGGGGCGCGATCCTGGAGACCCGGGATCGAATCCCATGTTGGGCTCCCGGTGCATGGAGCCTGCTTCTCCCTCTGCCTGTGTCTCTGCCTCTCTCTCTCTCTCTGTGACTATCATAAATAAATTTTAAAAAATTAAAAAAAAAGATGGAGTTTAAAAAAAATTAATAAAAAAATAAAGTATTTAAACAAATATTTTTAAAGGGGCGCCTGGGTGGTTCAGTCAGGTAAGTGGCTGACACTTGGTTTCAGCTCAGGTCATGATCTCAGGGCAATGAGATCAGTCCCCGAGTGGGGCTCCATGCTCAGTCCAGAGTCTGCTTGTGCCTCTCCCTCTCCCCTTGCTCTTAAAAAAAATATTTTTAAATAGCATTCTGGGAAAATACCCATGTATTGATTTAGCCAACAAGTACGTAGTGGGTGACTACATGTGCTGAACACACTGTTCTAGGAGCTGGTGATAGAGTGATGAACAAGTAAAGGCCTAGGCCCCCCCATAGAGTTTACACATCAGCATAAGAAGGAAAATAAAATAAATATAAACTATATTGTGTGGTGCTAAATGCTATGAACATAGAACCAGCACAAGATTTACAGGGGAGAGAGATTGACAAGGTGGGCACGACCTGTTAGAGGAGGATCCTGTGAGCAGATAAGTGCGAATAGGTATGGGATGGGAGGAAGATGCAGGGGGGGGCATGCAAATACCTAGGATGAGAACATCTCAGGCAGAGGTAGCAATAAGTGTAAAAGCTCTGAGACCAGAGCAGGCTAGGGGAGATCTAGGCACAAGAAGGACCCCACTGTCACTGGAAAAAAAAAAAAAACCGAGGGAGGGTCAGGATGTAAGCAGATGAAGTCAGAGAGGTAGCCAAACACCTATTGTGCAGGACTTTACAGTCCAAAATAAATACTTAGGATATTATTCTGAGTTTTCTGGGAAGACTAGAGGATTTTATGCAGGAGAGAGAAATAATATTTCCATTTCATATTTCACTATGAAAAATGTCAATCATATCAAAAAGTTGAATACATTTTACAGTGAATACACAGGTACCCATCACTTAGATTCTATAATTGTTTTGCTGTAGTTGTTTTAGCACATATCTATCTATCCATCTGTCCATTCATCCATCAATCCCTTATTTTTTGATGCACTTCAAATTAAGTTTCAGACATCAGTACAATTCCTCCCAAATACTTCAGCATAATATCATTAACTAAAGTTCAACATTTGTATATGGTATTTTGTAGCTGGAGTAAAATTTACACATATTAAAATGCACAAGCCTTAAGTATATTCATTTCATGAGCCTTGACAAATGCATATACCCATGCATCAAATCCCTTTTAAGATATAGAATATTACATCACCCCACAAAATTATCTCAAGACCTTCCCAGCACATCTCCATTCCCACCCACTCGTTTTGTTCCAGATTTGTTGAGTTACAAATGACAAAATTATAAGATATCTAAAGTTCACAATGTGATGATTTGATACACGTATACATTGGGAAGTGACTCCCCCATCAAGGTAATTAACACATCCGTCACCCAATGTATTTACCTTTTCTCTTTTTGATGTTGTTGAGAACATTTAAGTCCTATTCTTTTAGCAAATTTCAATTACACAGTACAGTAGAATCACCGAATTATACATTAGCTCCTCAGGCCCTATCTTATAACTGAAAATTTTGTACCTTTTACCAGCCTCTCCCTATTTCTCCCAACCCTCCCAGCCTCTGGCAACCACTATTCCAATCTCTTTGTACCGTTTCAACTTTTTTCAGATTCCACATATAAGTGATACTACGTGGTATTTATTGTTCTCTGACTGACTGACTTCACTTAGCACGGTGTTCTCCGGCTCCATCCATGCTGTGACAAATGGCAAGATTTCCTTCTTTTTTAAGGTTGAGTGTATTCCTGTGTGTGCATGTGCACATGTCTAACATTTTCTTGAACCACTCATCCATCAATGGACACTTAGGTTATGTCCATGCTATGAACATGGGGTGCATATATCTCTTTGAGATAATGATTTCATTTCCTTTGGATATATACCCAGAAGTGTAATCACTATTTTTAATATTTGTGCAACCTCCATGATGTTTTCCATAGTAGCTGCACCAGTTTATAATTAGTGTAAACTGACAGTGTAAGCCAACAGTCTACAAGGGTTCCTTTTTCTCAGCATCCTCACCTCATGTGTTATGTCTTATCTTTTTGATAATAGCCATCCTAACCAGTGTGAGGTGAGATCCCTTGGTGGCTTTGAATTGCATTTCTCTGAAGATTACTGAGGTTGAGCACTTCTCCATTTACCTATTGGCCATTTGTATGTCTTTGGAAAAATATCTATTAAAGTCATTTACCCATTTTTTAACAGGGTTATTTGTACTTTGCTAGTGAATGCATGAGTGCCCCACCCTCTTTAATTTGGCAACCACTCATTCCAATTTCAGCTATTTGTCTAAGAGAAATGAAAACATAGCCACAAAAAGGTTTGTCTGAGAAAGTTTATGGCAGCTTTATTGGTAATACTCCAAACTGGAAACATCCCAGTTATACATCAGCAGGTAAATCAATAGAAAAGAAAGTGGTACATTCATTCGTACAACGGAACGTTCATGGCATCAAAAGGCAACAAGCTACTAAAGCATAGGATAATGTAGATAAATCTCAAACACATCGTACTCAGTACAAGAACCAGACACAAAAGAATACATGTGCTGTACAATTCTATTGAAATGAAGTTCATAAACAAGAAAAGCTAATTTATAGTAAAAAAAAAATTAATTAATTAATCAGAATTCCACCTGAAAGAACCTTTCCCCTGTTTGGGGCAGAAAAGATTTCACTCCAGATAAATGAAAACAAAAGAGCTTCCCGCTTTTAACCCAATTCCTTGATTCTGAAGTATGGTGGTCAGTGATTACAGAATGAATAAAGGAAGATCTAGATAACAAAGGAACTAAGGGATTCTTCTCTGAAGACGGCAGTCTTTGGGGTGAGCCTACCTTTCCATCCTCAGGCAGAAACTCTACATTCTGAAACCCCGAGGCAGCACCTACACACTCCCTTCTTTGTTTTTTCTTTTTCTTCTCAAATCTTTACCCAACAATTCTGTTCATTGACCTGAAACACACATGCTAATTTCCAGGCAGTGCTTTTAGAGGCTTCTTATTCATCTCTGCCCCAGGCACCAGCTAACTTATAACAGTTTGTATTTCACAGCATTTATTGGACTCTCACTGCACACTGAGCCCTCAAGCTAGGTGTCAGGGAGACAAAAGGAGACCATACACGATCACTCCTAAAGAAGGCCATATTGGGAGAGGCACAAAAATAATAATGTAATAACAGTCTCCGTAGAAGTAGGAACAGAGGCATCTACACCAGACTAGGGTAGGAGCATGGGGATAACCAGATAAGCCTTTCATGCATTTAATTTGGGGATCAGCACAAAATTTATTAACATCAGTTAAAAAATATATGATATCCACTTAAGAATTTGACAAGGAAGCATGCAAGTGTCTTATTATGTAAGTGTATTATGGGAACTCAATTAAAATTATCCTTTGCGTTTCTGTTCTGAGAGTCTATGCTAGGCTCAAGCTTGATTAGATCTTCCTTTGTTCTTAGAGTAAGTGGAAGAGTTTTATTAACAACAACAACGACAACTGTTCATTTATTGTAAACAAAAAAAAAAAATCACATATAACCTTACCACCCAACCATGTATAACCACTGCCAACCTTTAATATCCATAGGTACATTTTTATTATGTATATGAGATTATATTCTATGAGGTATTTGGAGACTTACTTTTTACATATAATTAATACCACTTTCAATTTTCCAAGTCAGTTAATATGTCTACTTTGCCACTTTAATTGATTGCACAATATTCTACAGCATGAATTTAATATGATTTATATCAGCAATCCCCTAGTGGTGAATATTTAGGTTGTTTCCAGTTTTTTACTTTTATGATATGGACTTCTTAATTTTGCCTGGAAATGAGGCTTAGCTAGATGATTGCCCCTGTATTACTTTCAGAATGCCACTTAAACAGTTTTTCCTGTTCCCCCCTAATGGAAGGTTATAAATGGCACTGCTTAGTGAACAGAAAGGGTTTCTAAAAGCTCAGGTGCTACCTAGCAGCTGATGCTTGCAGGATTTCGGCTCACCTAATGCAGAGCTCATTAATCAAGGCATAGGACATAACCCATGAAAAAGCAATTGGAGGCGAAACTCACCTGGACTGAGTACAGGTAACTAGTTATTGTTAGCTCTGTGACCTTTGGTAAGTTATTTAGCCTTTCCAAAGCTTTATTTCCACATCCAGCGAATGGAAATACTAAGCCTTGGTTCTCAGGTAGTTGCTGTGGGAAAATAGGGACTGTGGATAAACTTAAATGAATTTCTCCAGGCTATTTATTTATCTATGGCTTTGTCCGCCTCTCCTGATATTCCTGAGGATATCTACCACACGCAGTAAAACTTTTGGCAAATGTTAAACTGTTTAATAAACAAAAACCCTTCAAAGCATATGACATAAACCCACTATATTAATAGGCTTAGTATAGGTGTTAAGGTTTTTCCAAGGAACTACAGCATGCAAAAGCTATTCTACAAAAGCAGGAAGCTTTTCTAAGCCTCATTCACCTCCTGATGTAGGTTAGGCCAGGTGCTCCATGAGGCAGGTGTATATCTAAGTCTCCAAGGAAGGACCATACATTGACAAGCAGAGAGGAGGCCATTTGGGCGGGACATCTGAGCAAGGAGGATGTGCTATGGTGGACTCGAGACAGAGAACTTTTATGTCACTCTTACTTTTTCCTTCCTCGCTCTGGCCATCATGGTAATGAGACCATTTAGGCTTACTCAGTTATCACTTGGATTGTCAGAACTAGAATGGTGGCCAGACAGAAATTAAGCTTCTTCCGTCCACCTCCTTAAACTTATCACCCGGCTAAATGAATAATGATCAAAATGTTTTGTGACGCTTGCTACAGCCCTGCTGCTGGGACAGTAAAAGGCTTCCCTCATTATTGATTTACTTGTGTTTTTCTTAAAGCTAGCCTCACACATTTGGCAAAACTGTGCTTTATACTTTACAAAGAATAATTCAGACATTATCTCATTTAATCCTCACTTTGCGTAATGAGTGTGTTATTGGATTCATCTTAGACATGATAATATAAAGTCCAGGTGCATGTACCAGCTGGATCAGTTCTCTGAATCATAGCCTAGCACTGCTGATAACATTTCATACCGTGTGTGTGGGAGAATGTGATGATCTTGTAGGGGAGTCAAGGTAACTTTCCCTCTACCCTTCTAGGTTCTTGACTAAGACTCCTCTGTGATAAAAGACAGATTAATAGGAGAAAAATTATCTTGATTAAATACATACAATATTTGTACCTATGAGGCCCCCGCAAAGACATGAGACCCGAAAGGTGGCTAGATATCTGAGGTTTATCTATTATACTGACCTAAGGAAAACTGTAAGGGGCTGGGACTTCAAAGGGGGAGATGAGAAGAGGAAATGCTTGTTAAAAACAAAGGTTGCCGTGTCTTGCCGCTGAGTCTCTGAGGTGAAAAATGTAACTCTGGTAACAGCTCTGTTCCTGGTATAGGCCACCTTTCTAACACAAATTTCCTCCACAAAAGGATAACTTCTACTCTGTTTTCAAAGCTCCATTGTCTGCAGTATCTCAAAATAATCCTTTGCCAAAGAGGCCCATCTCAGAGTGGGGTGTATTATACCCTCCAAGTCTCTAGAATCTAAGTGAACACATAGTTATCAGGGAGCCATCCTGAGCCACGCCTGGCCCCAGGCACTGGGAATGGAGGAGCAAACTAGACATAGTTTCTACTCTCATGGGGAAAATGTCCCTTCTTACTGCCCACCACCCCCTAAATTGAGGACAGTCCCATCTAGGCCATGCCCCTTAGTCTGTCCTCCCTCTCCTTTGGCGGACACCTAACTAAAATATAGCTTGGGCCAGAAGTGCATGATACGGCCTGAAGATAAACACACGTCAGGACAATCAACTTCTGTCTTAGGACATCCAAACTATGCTATGAAATGTGGAAATCATGTCATTATCCAAGAGAGAGCTGCCCCTCAAAGGCCTGTCTAGGGGCGAGGCCAGGGAGGCCTCGGGGGTGAACAACAGCTGTGGGGGAGGAAAAACATGACAATCAGAATTGTATGGAGAAGGGAGAAGAGGCTGAGCCAAAGGAAGAGCCCCAAGGGGACGGTCTACACCTTCTAGGTCCTGAGAGCAGATTTCACTCCAGAATTAATTGCCCTAGAGGAGAGTCCTTACAGTTTCTGAGACCTGATGTTTCAGCTCTTATTTGATTCCTCAACATGTATATACATAATTTAACTCCTCCACTTACTACGTGAGGTAATTTGACTGGATTTCAATTCTTATAAACAAAACAACTGCTAAATTATGTGCTCATGTGCTGATTGCAGCATTATTTGTTGCATTGTTTGGAAACAACTTAAATGGCCATCATTAGAGGGCTGGTCATATAAACTCTGGTATTAACTTTCTACTGAGTATAATACAGCAGGAAGGAAATTGCAGTGTTTTCCATAGAGTAGACCTCGTATTTTCCTTTACTGTTGCTGTGTGTTGTATTCCATAAAAATTACATGTGTATGTAGCAATATGCAAATGCATATTATATATGTATTAATCTATAATACATAGATATTTAATTTTGTATGTTTGTATATAAATACATGTAATGAGATATGTATTATATTCCATAAGAATATATTATAATACGTATCTCATATACATGTATAAGTATATACGAGTATTGCTAAGTGAAACAAAAACAAATGTTTCAGTGCACATATAAAAAGAAAATTTTATGTATTCATATGAATTTATGTGTATTTTTATTTATGTGTTTATCCATCAATTTATATAAGGCATGCTAGCAGTTTGGAAGGACACATATTAGATTGAAAACAGAGTTTACCCATGGCAGATAGTTTCAGTGATAAACAGAGTTAAAGAGGATGGCATGTTATCTGTATTTCTTTCTTCACTTCTTTTTGTAATTAAAGCTGATTCCCCCAAAAAATATTTTAAAAGAAAATCAAGCAAGTGAACCACCAATTACCCGTTTTATGTTTTGCTTCCTTTTGTTAGGTTTTTCCTCCTCCCAGCCACACTGCTCAGTATGTGGGGAGTAAGGTCACTTGGTGTTGAGTTCACACCTTAGTTTAAAACATAAGGAGATAAAAGGAGAATATTAAGTTACTGTGAATTCTGTGTCTGCTGAGATTTTTTAAAAATTTCAGTTTAAAAATGTAGATATGGAAATATAGATATGGAAAAAAATACAATCCAAAGCTTGAGCATTGAGTATGCTGAGTATTGAGTATACCATGTGTGTGGTAAAATAAAATACTCTCCAAGCCACTTAGCATAACGACCCCAAAGATGCTTATTTTGTCTTTTAAATATTAAAGCAATTTTTTTAAATAGTCTTTTAATAAGTCTCTTAAAAATACTGGTAGTATAAAAAGAAAAAAAATACTGGTAGTATAAACCTATTTGGTGTGTACTACATATCTTTGTTGTGAGAGTGTGTTTGCCAGAGTCTTCATATTCATGAAAATATCAACATATTTTAGCTAGCAAAGGAGAAATTCTCTGGGTTCAGAATGTGCCAATTTAACAAAATGTTAAATTTAGCAATTTAAGTATATTTATTATTGTGTAAAACCCTATGTGCACACGGATGTCAGGCTTTTAAAAACCCATCCTGTGTACATATGATAAGAGTTCAGATACTCAAGTAGATGTTCTGTGTGTCTAGTACGCAAAGGTCAGGGAATTATAGTACAGATGCACAATGTGGAAGAAGAGGCTCATCAATAAGGATGTTACAGCTATCTTAGACCATTCCCCAAGTCAATGGGGAAAAGCAGAGTTCTGATTGAGCCATATAATAATGGGGTCCACATGAGGGCCAGGGAGCTAACAGGAAATGTGTATAGGGTCTAGGTTCTGGCAAAGCAAAGGCAGAGGACAGAACCTGTGAAATGGCAGAGGGGGAACTCAGTGATGATCTGAGAGCTTTCTTCACTGGGGCTACAAACTGAAGAGTAAAAGTTAACATCTTGAGGAGCCATAGCAGAGCTTTAGGCTCACTATTATGCATCCCATCTCAGGTCCATGGGGAAAAAAGTCCAAGAAATAAAAATGCTGATGCCAAGGACCATGCAGTGATGTGTCAATGCTGCTCATGTGCTCCCTTCTCTAACAGTATTTTAATAACTTGATGGTGGGTACCAAAGTGGGCCCTCACTGGAAAAAAAACTGACTCCCAGTTTTGGGGATGAAGCTAATATTTCTTGTATAGATGTGATATCTGCACTTGCTTCAGTACTTTTTATGTTTATATTCTTTGAGAAGGCTTATAGCCTGGTCAGTAATAAAAATAAAATTCAGTCCAATGATGTGTCATAGTAATGGTCCCAATCCTCTTGCACTCAGAGCCCCCCAACTCGTGAGATCTCAATCACCATCCTGCACAGATTCAAAGGCATCCATTGGCATAACTTTTTCTTTTTTATTTTTATTTATTTATTATAGTCACACACAGAGAGAAAGAGAGGCAGAGACACAGGCAGAGGGAGAAGCAGGCTCCATGCACCGGGAGCCCGACGTGGGATTCGATCCCGGGTCTCCAGGATTGTGCCCTGGGCCAAAGGCAGGCGCTAAACTGCTGCACCACCCAGGGATACTTTGGCATAACTTTCTAATGTTAAAAGAGGAATAAATAAAGTCCAGAGCAGTTAAGAGACATGACCTGGGCCACAGAGCCTGCGATGCTGAACTCAGAACTTGGATGTAGATCTCAGCTCCCAAGGGAAACTTCCTCCCATTCCATCTTGGCAACTTTCTGTGGGTTTTTTTTTCTCCCTCATTCAGTTTAATATACGTCTGCACAGTGTTGGTAGATTCAGTTTACTGTTGACACCTGGTTATTTTTCTAAGGGAGAAAAATCATCACCCAACACAGAGAATCCACCTCCTGAAGCTCCATCAAAGAGATCTGCATCCAGTGTGATAGTTGTAAAAGCTGCCACACGACTTAAGGTCACCAGAGAAATCCAGTATGATTCCCCTTGTGGAGATAGGCATAGTCCCACCAAAATGTCCAGCCCTTGTATCTTGTTTTTAAAAGTGCTTAGCAACAAACTTCTCATTGGCCTACATTTTTTATAGCTATTGGTTCATCTACGTTTGAGATCATTCTTTTTGAGTCACCTCCTGTATGTACGGAATATTTTTTTGCAGCTTCTGGATACCTAATGAACTTGCTTGGAGACCAGGTGAAATATATTTTTGGAACACCATCGCCCTGCACTTTGCAGGTCATGAATTTCTTTATTATTTGCCATGGCAGGCGTTGCTACCCAAAAAGTTATTATCTACTCAATCTCAGTTCTAACCTGCAAGCAGATCTGTCTGAGGAGCCAATTTATTACTGATGTAACAGCACCAGGGAAGATGAGTTTGCTTGTTTAAAGAGATGAGCGGCATTGGCAACGCTATCAATTTTCACATGCAGAAATCCTGTACATGGGATTTTTGTAGTTATTAAAAAATCATGCATAGCAATGTTTCTATCCTTCATCATGCATTTGCTGGAATTGCACATCCATCATAGCTTCTTCCTCTCTAAGTGGGCCTGTCTTTCAGAAATTGGTAGCCTTGCAGGGTTTTTGCCATGCAGTAGGTTGTGAGGGCCAGAAAGGTCATGATGCCATCCACATTCGGCTCTGTGTTTCGCCATGAATGGCCCATGGGATGCCCTTTGCATGTAATTTAGCCTCTCTGGTTATTGATTTAATATCCATTCACTCACTGATTTAATTGCATTAGATGTACCCTAGGCTCTCCAAACTGGGAGAGGGTATGAGGTACAGGATAGCATTGTGGAATACAGACCACTGTAATATCGGTAAAAATCACACACACACACACACACACACACACACAAGATTTAGCACAAAACTTAGTAAGACATGGATTATAAACCTGTTTTCTATTCACTTGCTGAAAGAATTTGGGTATGTCACTTACATTCCCTGAATTTATTTTTTGTTTAATCCATGAAAGGGAAAATTAAACCTACCTTATAGCATGTTTTAGTAGTTACGTAAGAGAGCACATACATATCAGCACGAGCACATATATATCAGCATATAACTGTTATATAATAATCATTAATTACAACAATATTCACGATAAATATGTAAGATGACCTCCTTTGAAAATAGGTCATCTAATACCAGACAGAAGAAGGGCACAGACGTGCATGCAATTAACCATAAAACCAGTCAGTAAAAGGGAAAATCTCAGTAGAAGGAGAATAAAATGTATTCTGCCAGTGTCCTCTGGCTAAGGAGATCAAAGATGATATGAGAAAGTATGAATTGAGTAAGATTTTGAAGGATGGAGTATTCAGGACTCTTTGACTTGCAAGTAAGAGAAACCGAACTCCAACAAAGTTACGCCAAAAAGGGAAATCTCAGGTTTGATTTCAAGTACAATTGGATCCAGGTGCTCAATGAAGTTTTAAAGGCTCTGACATCTCTGAGTTCTAAATCCCTCTATGTGTCAGGAAGACCATTCCATAATTAAGTCCAAAATTTCAAGACTCAATATTCAGAAGAAAAGAGAGCTTTTCTTTGCCAGAATTGGTACAGTAAATCTTAGACAAGGCTATGATTGGCCCTTCCTGGGTCAGAGGTTTCCCCTGGACCAATTGCTATGGCCAGGAAAGATAGGGTACTCTGACTGGACAGCCTGGGTCATTTTCCTAGCTCTGTGGGGTGGGGTTGTGTGCTGGGATTTACAGCCTCAACCAGGGCCATTTGCAGTGAGAGCAGAATGGTTTCTCAAAGAAAAGTGGAGTTCCTCAAAGAAAAAAAAAAAATATGAGAGGAGGAGAAAAAGAAAGCATAAGATTAGGAATACTGAAGTCATAGGTTTCTATTGTAAAGGTGATCATAAGACGTAGAGATTCAGGACGAGGAGGATATATGAGGGAACATTACGAGGAAAGCTACGGGGGAAGAAAATTCTGCATAGAAGTGCAGGCAATAATTTATCATATATTCTACTAAGCTAGACTTGCTCACCTACCTTCCCTCATTGGACCAAACAATGCTTACTTCAGAAACAAGACATAATAAATACTTGATTTTGCTCAATGAGTGAATACGTGAATGAATGCATGGCCCAAGGAATACGTACGTTTTTCACTTTACGACTGTATTATTCCCATATTGTAGATAACGAATCTGAGTTGGAGAAGTTCAGTGGCTCACTTAGGCCATACAGCTAAGAGCTTAGAGAGCTTGGTTTTAGTCTCAGTCAGCCCTGGCCCCAAGCTGAGTTTCTTGCCACCCTCCCACAACTTTCTTTTCTTCCATCTGTTGCTATTTCTCAGGCTGACTCAGACACCTGTACCCTTGGGACTCACTGGCCAAATTTTATTTCCAACACATTGCTGGTGTTCCTCAATCTCTTCTTAAGGCTTTGAAGTAAATTATGTTTATATCCCAGTAGCTCACATACTTCTAGACACTCTAGTATTGGAGGGGACTTTGGAAACCACCTCATCCAAAGGACATAGCACAGTAAACTGCAGTTAAGTGGCCGTCCCAATCAGAGAATGAAGAGTGGAAAGCCGAGTTTGCTCTTCTCTGTTTCCAGTGACTGAGTTACTGCTCTGGCTATTCGAGTGATTTCTCCAAACTTGACTCTAACGAATGCTCAACAGGCTCTCACTCGAATAGAGTTGCAGGAGTTCGGAGAAATAATGAAGAAACAGCAAGCCTCTCCTCCTGGTGCAAATACAGAACACAGTTCCCCTGGGTACAGGGAAGCTGCCGCCCACTAGGATCCGACATATGGAACACCCACATTTAAAAATAACAAGACTGAAGACTGCTGTATTGCTTTTACTGCCCCCATCCCAGCCACCTCTTCACATCCCGGTATCCCCGTATCATTTAATAAAGGCAGCCACCTGTTCGGCTTAACAAAGTAAGCCAGCTGGGCTGAAGGGGAAGAGGGGGCGTGTGTGGACAGGGAACTGCTTTGTGTGTGGTCTCTCCCATTCCACTTTCTGTTTATGCTGAAGACAGAGTCAACCGGCTTCTTCTACCTCCCCATCCTCAATCCTCAGTTTTAAGGAAACCTTCACATTTTTGCTGCCGGCCATCAATGCCATGATTCCACATCTCCAGCTTCAAATGGGGTTTAGGGTAATCTTGTGTTCTTTCTTAGTGGCAGTGTTTATCCGAGCATTGTGTGCCCCTTCCCTTCCATGGAAAACCCCTGGGTGCTTGTGAACCATTCAGACTCTAGAACCCCTGCCAAACTTACCAAAATGTAATCTTCAAGCATCCTAGAGTATTTTAGAACTCCTGAGAGATTCTTAGACCAACTAAGCTGTGAGATCCTTAGCCTCTCATTGCCTTCCGATTTCTTCACTTTGGGTGAGGCCTCTCATGCAGCAAAGCAGGTGAGAAGAAAGACCTGGAGAAGCAGAGCGACAGTGAGAGGTGTGTCCGGGGGGAAGGGGACATGAAACCCAGGGGGAGCTGACCCCTGCTGTAGACCTGAGACCAAGGACGACTTAAAGCCAGTTGTGGTACAGCCTTGTTCATTAGGGTAGGAGACTTTATAGGGATGCTGGACCACAGCTTAGATGCAGTGGGCATTCACCTGGAGTGTTTTCTATACCAGATGTTGGTCCAAGTAATGCTTTTCAATTTGTGGGTCAAGACTCATTGGTGGGTATGAAATCAGTCTAGTGGATCATGGTCAATTTAAAATAAAAATAAGCCATAATTGAATACTTTATTTTGAATATTTAATAATAGAAAATCACATTTGGGATGAAAAATATGAGACTGTATTATGCATCGTGAGAATAAGGATTGTTTTCTGAAACTTGTGAGTATATCCTGAGTTGAGAGTTGAGATGAGCTATCATCAAAGTTTGAGCACCGGACTAGGGAACCCAGGGTGCCACATGATTTGCTAAAAGTTGACAAGTATTAGCTTATGATTCCCATTTTATAGAAGGGCTCAGTGAGGCTGAGATACAGCAGTAAAGACAGAGAGATAATAAGCAGTGTCTCATTGTCACAGGTCCACCCAGGCTGTTCTTGCTTGCCATTTAGCTCTACCATTTAAATAACTATTTCCTCTAACCCTGTATTCCTCCTTCTGGCCTTTACCCCAGGGTGTCCTATATATACTGATAGGCAGTTCTACGCTGTAAAAGATCTGCACCTCAATTGCTATGCAGCGTTGTGCTTTTAATGCTGTTTGACAGGAACTTGTGAGGAGTTGATAGAGTCTTGTTTGTTTAGCTTTTACCGAAGGTCAGAACCAAGATTCACTGCCCTCGCTGGAGCATTGGCATTAATATTCAGATCCTCTCTCCAATATCAAAGGCTCCTTGTTCAGGGTTCGTCCACGGGCCATCAATGCAGCTTTGTTTACTGCCTTGAGAATCTCTTCAACAAATTAACCAATACCTATTTAACACATAAGATTGGGTTGGTGGCAAGTGACAGAAAACTAAACTCAAACTGGTTTGAGCAGAGAGGAGAACTCTTTTTTTTTTTTTTTTCTTCAAGTAAATTAAGCATGAGGGGGAGAACTGGCTGCATTCAAGTTTGGATGTGACTGGACACAACTGGTATAATCGGAATGGGATTGTTTCCCCTCTGTGTTGCAGCTCTGGTTCTCCTGTGTTAAGTCCGCAATGGGAGATGATCTCCTGTAATGGTTAGAAAGGGTTTACCATCACGTCTCTGTTAAGACACGAGGCTCAGATTCTCTCTGGGAATCACTGACTTTCGTGGCATCACCCATCCATTCCTGAGCCAGTCACATAATCACTGAAATTCTGCAGCAGAACATGTTGATTGATGGAATCCCACGTAAAGACATTGCAGCAAACCAAGGGGCATCCACCCTCATCCCAAAGGAATATTAGGAGGCAGTTACCAAGCTAAATAATTCGTAGGTGTCGAAAGTTCAGGCCTCGTGCTAGGGACTCTCCAATAGGAATCTCTGCCCTTGAAGAACTTACAGTTATGAGTTCAATCATTTAGGGTTAACTCTGTGTGTGTGTGTGTGTGTGTGTGTGTGTGTGTGTGTACACATACATACACATGTTTCATGTGCACAGTCAGGTGCTGAATACCATGAGCGATCTCTGGAGAAATGGCAAGCATTCTTCATAAGAGACCTTGTAGTCTAACATCAAAGAAAAATGTATATAAATCATTAGTAACAAATTTAATGAGAAAAAAATGATAAATCTCCATTCAATCTTCATTCTGGAGTCAGTTGTGGAAGGCAGAGCATATAGAGTGCAGAGCACACCTTTCAGCACAGGTGGGATTTGGAGATTAAGGGAAGACGCATCTATATGGATTGAACAGGTATGGCGGGCGAAGCACAGAGCAAGAGGCTGTGACCCTTCAGGGGGACAGTGCTAGGGAGGAGGAAGACTTGGACGGGGAGGAGGAGCTGGAGTACAGAACACCAGGCCTCTGGGTGTGTAAGTTTGGGATCACTTGTGGAGGAAGGCCAGCTTTATAAGAGGGGACATACCAGCTCTGCATTGCAGAGGTCCCCCTGAGGACAGTGACAGTGATCCTCCTGAGGGGAAAATATTGGGGATAGGTGGGTTATTAATCCATCCTAGAGACTATATGCACCTGAATGTAACAGTGATGACAGACCTTTAAAGCCACAGAGACACATGTCAGGATCTCACAGTTCCTTAGGTGTGGGCAACACCCAGAAAGAGGGGAAAAGCTGGGTTCAATGTCTGTCTTCTTTGAGTGCAAAAAGCATGGTCCTCTGAGTCGTATCCTCTTGGAAGGGGGGCATTTGAGAGTGGACATCTCTTCTAGGTGTATGAGCAGTCATCCTGGTTTGCTAAAGATTGATTTCTGGTCCCGAAGAAAGGCTAGCAGGAGTTTGTAGGCATTGGGGCGGGGGGGACTGCTTCATATGCAGGTCAGCTCTTCGGATTGGCAGATTCCTGAAATTTGGATATTACCAGACCTGAGTTCAACCCTGATTCTTTAGGGCCAGGCATCTAGTATCAGTTTCCTTCTTTGAAAATAAAACCAACCTCCTGGGATTATTGTGAGGTTTGAAGGAGTAATGTGTGAACAATGACCACTCAATAAGTATGAATTCAGTGATATTTATTTAGGGCAATACCAAAATGAGGCATTGACAATAACTTCATTTGAAATTATAGGAGGACCCCAGGGAGAGAGAATAAAGGAAAATGAGACATTCAAATTCTTTGCAGGTAGCAAGTGGCGACAGTAGGGTTCAAACCCAGTGGATCTGAGTGAAAGGTCTGAGTTCTTTCTGTTGTTCTTGCACTATTGCCTTCTTAAGTTGTATTTTCAAACATTTTACAGTTGACTATAAATTGACAGTGAAAATTAACACACTACATGTATTATGGTCAATAGATTATTCTACATATTTCATAGGTCACTCATGTTTTTTTTTTTTAATATAACATAAGCATTAGCAATATTACTTGATTGCCTTAGTGGATGTATTATTGGAATGGCAAGTCTTTCAGTAGATGTCAATTAATATTTCTGTTTCACAGATGTTCCAGGATTGAAGGAGAAATATACTGATTAATATCTCTCTCAAATCCTGGTATAAAGATGAAAGTATTATATTATCCACTTGCTGGCCAGCACAACAAATGAGATTAAAGAAGAAATGAGAAGCCATCCTTCCAAGCTTACTGAAATATGGGTTTAGCAGAGGAAGCTGGTTAGGGCTGAGCCTCCTCAAACACACATCTGTTCCCAAACAATGTTTTTGTTTTGTTCTGTCTTCTTTCTGTTATGATTAACCTTGATGGTGACCCAACCTTCTTGCTCCTGCCTTTGGATTCTAATGACCTAAAACAGCCAATATAAAAAAGATATAGTCCCAATGACTGAGAATAAAGTTGGGCCAAGTTGTGGACAGGGAGCAAACTCTTAGTGCCAGAGGAAAATGTGAAAAAGATCCCTGCAACGAGGGGACCAATGGCAGCACAAACGCTCTCCCAGTAGACTAGGGGTTGGAAGGCTTCCTGCTTGCCTACAAGTGGTTAGAGTTCTTCTCTGCAGAGAGAGTTCACAACCAAGATTGTGTCTTCATGAGGACTTGAAAGAAATCCATGAGTATTGGTGTTAAAATGCAGTCCTTCATCTCACTACAAATATGTACAGTAAGTTCAGTTCAAAGCATCATCTATGTATCTCCCCTAAAAGTCGAACTTTCTTACTTAAAGAAAGTCGCCACTTGCTACCTGCAAAGTAACTTTCTTACTTAAATTAAGTTCTTACTTAATTTTATCCTTTTACTAAATAAAATTGCATCAGAAAATTTTGATGATGGTCCATAAGGCCCTGAATAGTCTGGCTTCCACCCACTTTTTCTATTTAATGTTGCCCCACTTTCCTGCTCATTTACTCCCCTCATCCGATCTCCTTTTATTTCCTTCCATGGCAGGGCATTTGCACATACTGTTTCCTACATCTGACCATTCCTTTTCCCCACTGTTCGCCTGCCTTTCTCCTCATCCAGCCGCTTCACAGAGATATCTTCCTTAATCATCTTCTCTAATCCTTACTTTTATCCCAATCCCCATTCCATTGGTAACATTCTCCATCCCACAAAGCTGTGCACTTCCTTTGTATAATTACTGCTAGGGATGCCTAACCTGTTTGTTTACTTCTCAAGCTAACCAAAATCGAACACTTATTGTGTGTCAGCAATTTCTGTGTACTCTTAGGTATTAAAACCTTGGATCCTTGTCACACCAGCATAAAGTCAGTGGCATAATCCATCCCCTTTCCCTTGATCAAGTAACAGATTTACTGAAGTCAGTTTATTTACCAATACCTTATAACTAAGTAGAGGGGTCAGGATTTGAGCCCAAGAAGTCTTGACCCAGAGCATATGCTCTTAATTGCAATCCTATATGCCTCCCACCCTATGTAGTATTTCTCTCTCACAACTGAAAATATGGACATTTCAGAGACTTGCATGCATTATATCACTATATCCTTATTTAAAACTTATCCATGCACACAATGATTCACAAGCTTGGCTTTTCTCAGTAGCTAACGTGTATCTACTAGCTGATATATAGCTACACACACACACAGGTACATATATACACACAAATATACATATAATGAAATATATATTTCTCTATAAAACATAACTATATATCAGGCACAGTTCTGTTCATATTAATATTCATAACCCAGGACTCAAAGTCACATAAAAAAAGAAAAGGAAAAAGAATAGAATTCACTGAGGAGCTACAAATGACTATAAACCCATAGGCAAATGTTCAGCCTTACTACTCATTAATGAAATAAGATACCATTTCCTACCTCTCTAATTAGCAAGGATTAAAAAATAAATAATACTCACTGTTGGCAGGAGTACAGGGAGAGAACTTTGTCATACATTAGTGGTAGGAGGAAAAAATGTTTACAGCCTCAGTGCAATGCAAATTTGGCAACACGTATCAAAGGATTGTAAGTTTACCTTGGCCTTTGATCCAAAAAATCCACTTCTAGTAAATTAACTTAAAAAAATAAA
Organism: Canis aureus; assembly: GCF_053574225.1. Lineage (NCBI taxonomy): Eukaryota > Metazoa > Chordata > Mammalia > Carnivora > Canidae > Canis > Canis aureus. Next base: position 4,753,938 of record NC_135613.1, read on the forward strand.
AAATAAAAAGCCAGACTAAGATTTGGCTTGAAAATTTTTCCCTGTAGGACTGTGACTGTGTATATGTATGTGTACTCATGTAAACAAAAATAAACTAGTGTTAATACCCAACTACTGTCAGTTAGCAAACAGTCAGCGGGTGCCTACCACAAGGAAGACCGTGAGTGAGGTGCTGGGATGTGATGGCAAAGGAGGAGATGCATCTTTGATTGGGTGAGGTCCTTGCCTCAGTGACATACAGCCCCACCTGGGACTAAGTACATACTGTCCAATTCACAGACAGGAATGTTTAATCAACTGTGATAATGATATTATAATGAGGACACCTGAAAGAATGGTTTTGACAATAAATACTGATGACTGAAGACCCCTGAGAAAGAATCATGGTAAAGTCAGATTCTGAATGAGTTTAATTTTGCGTGAGGTGGCTAACCTGTAGTGCATGTGGATACATACACATACACACAAAGAAAACCACAGACAGAAAATCGCCAAAATGTTAAAGGTAACTATTACTAGGAAATCGAATTGGGAGAATTTTTCTTTTCTTTAAGTTTTTCATGAAACAGATACTCTGTGGAGGAAAATAATACTATTGATATCAAAGAGTTTCAGTGTAAAAAAAAAAAAAAAAAAAGGACTGATAATGTCCTGTAGAACTTTCCTTCCTCGAGTCTGATTCTCTCTATGGAAAAATAGGAGGTCTGTTTCTTCTGCGGCTCATTGGTTGGCGGGTCATCCCCTGAATGCAGTAAAAGCATAACCTCTTCCCAAAACTACCCCAGAGTCCCACCCATCAGACACAATTGGGTCATCTCATCTTGTAGGCTTGCTTGATCTGAGTCCGTTTGTTCATAGCACTCCCCTTCATCAGGAGCTCCCAAAGGGCATGGAAGCGTCCAACTCATAGCCGGAACTCCAGAGTTCATGGAATTAGTTATTTGCTAATTAGTTAATTAATAACATAAAAGACTCAGGCCAAGGAAATGCTGGTAATTAATACAGAATAGCACATCATTAGAAGGGAGCCAGCTCCGGAGAGTGGAAGAGCACTTGCTCTCTTGACTATGTCACACCTGGATCCCAAGGCCACTTTCAGCGCTTTATCTACATGACTTCAGGCCCTCGGCATCTTCACTTCCTCCTACACCAACTGCAAAACGATGGTGGGACTAACTCAGGAAGGCAGGAGTCGAGTGTTTGTCTAGTAGGGGTGTCAAGTGCTCTAGTGGAATGTTCTTTTCCAGTTTACGATCAATTTAGGATATGGTTTCCTGTCTTTTTTCACTGCCTCCATCTTTGATTTTTAACTTCCACATCGACTCGTGGGTACTCATTTGACAGCTTAAGTCGGCTGCTCAGACGCTAGTGTTCTAGAATGACTTTTAAGTTACAAAATAGCAAAGTTAGTTTCAGAAAGAGAAGTGGGTGTGTATGACTTCATTTGTTCATACCACAGGGTTCTCTTGTCAAATAATGTTCTGTTGGCATCAGGCTCCTTTGTTTATAGGCACAGAAGAAAGGCTGGAATGGGGAAGGAAAAATAGTCAGAATTTGCTTTCATTTACAAAATGGTGCTCCAGACACTGTGCTAAGTGCTTCCCATTGTATTGCTTGGTCTTTATAAAAATAGCACCTGGGATGCAACGTCCTCCTCACTTTTTCCATAAGAGAAAATTCTGAAAGCTTGGCGAGGTCCAGAAGCATTGCCAACGTTCTGAAGTAGTCAGTATTAAAGTCTGGATTCAAAATCAAGTCTGAGTCAGAAATCAGTGTTGAGAGAGGGGAAGTGAGCTGCTGTCTGGGTGTCCCAGCTTCCAGTCGTAGGTTGGGCCCCAGCCTCCTGCCTTTGCATAAGTTTGCAGCAGAGGAAAGAGTAACCTGTGACCCCCGTTCTCCACCCATCTGCTAACAATCCTGTTTGGAGACATCATCTCCATCTGTAACCCATTGTGAAGGCATGTCATTAATGAGACACTGGGAACAAACAGAAACCGAGCTTCTTCTCGCAGCTCGGCTACCAGCTGCCTAATTAGGATTTATGGGTGGCTGTGATAGAAATGTCTGCGTGGTATAATTCCGAGATTTCTCTTGGACTCTTAAATAATATCTAACCAAAGCCTCAATGACTGTGCAGATAGGTCAAATACACCTCCACATTGCCGAGCGTGTTGGGGTGTGGGAGTAGACGTGTGTGTCAGGGAGCGGGAGAGGCAGCTTGTTTACATAAATTAGATTAATATGAAAGCCTACAGCTTCAAGTGATGACTGTTCTTACTGTTCAGACCTGAAGTGGATTAAGTTCAAGTCTTCCACCCAGTGTGGTTGAAGAGCTATTCACAGTGTGTAGAGCTTGGTGGTTTGTTTCCCTAAGTACGTCCTTACAGTGATTGCACAGTCCATTGCATCGCCTTTGGGGCCCGGGACAAGTGGCACATCCCAGTTGAATGCCGCTCTCCCCTCTTCCGTGAGCATGTGCCCTAACAACAGTGAGAGCTATGACAATGACAGCTGCGGTGCGTCATCTCTGACTAGGGCCAAATAGGTATGGAGGAGCCTTGTATTAATTAGATTTTGTATTATCCAACCATCAATGAGCATCTTGTAGCTGAAGAGAAATGCTTAGCAAGTGGAAGGAGGTTGCCCGAGGTCATAGAGTTAACGCACAGCAGAGCCAGGACGTAGACATGGTGGTTTCTGTAACAAGCCTTTCACCATTACTTAAGATTTTTAACCAAATGCATTTATCAAGTTTTTTTAAAAATTAGATATAGACAGGAAAACATCAAGGATTAAATGGAGGAATCTAGAAGGACTCAAAGAAGAGAAGGCATGTGAACTTGGCCTAGATTGTCCAGTAGCATTGGTTGAAGCAACGGCGTAGAAGATGGGAGTGAGGATTGCAGACAAGAATGTGCGTGACACATGGAGAAATGCCTGTGCTGCCAGGGCCTATTGTATCATTGATACGCCCACCCCCAAGCCCCCCTTCCTTGTCCGCGGTTGTCACCATGATCTCCTAGTCACTTGGACCGAAGCCACCGGAGTTGTCCTCAATTCCTCCTTCTCCTTCTCAGCTCACATCTGAGGAGTCTCCACGTACCACTAACACCATGGCCAGTCCATGATCGTTTCTGACCTCCACGACTGCACAGCCTCCTGAGCGGCCTCCCCGCCTCCGCCTCTGCCCCCTTGCCTCATGTGCTAGCCTCCGTGGGGATTCCAAGGTGACATCCCTACCAGGTAAGCCAGACTAGTTTATTCTCCTACTTAAACCCCTGCAGTAGAGTTGATGGCATGACATAGTTTTTGTTCATTAAGGGTTTAATAATGACATTAATTTTGTACCTAAAAAGGAATTGTATTTAGGATATTTCAAAATAGGGATGGCTGGCTGGGTGGCTCAGTTGGTTAAGCAACTGACTCCCAATTTTGGCTCAGGTCATGGTCTCAGGGTCATGAGATTGAGCCCCAGGTTGGGCTCCACTCTGGGCATGGAGCCTGCTTAAGCTTGTCTCTCTCCCTCTCCCCCCACCCCTCCCTCCACCCATGATTATGCTCTCTCTCTCTCTCAAAATAATCTAAAAATTTTAAAAAATGAAAATAATATTTCAAAATAGGAATATTTAGAGATGATATATTAGTCTGCCTGGGATTTGCTTCAGAGGAATCTGGAGTGAAGAAAGTAAATGGGGACACGACTGGCCTGGGAAAGCAGGGTGAGTCACTACATTAACGCAGGGTAACTTATTAGATTATTGCATCCACTTCCCTTTGACATTGTGCATAAAAAATTGTCTACCAAAAACCAAAAACCCTCCTGATGGATCACCACTGAAACCAGAATGAAATACAAATGTCCCACCGTGGCCTACGATGTCCTGGGAGATCTGGCCCCAACCTGCCTCCCACGTCTCTTTATGCTTCTCTCTCCTATCACTCACCCTGGTCCGGCTTCATGGACTTTCCTGGCCTTCAAATGCACCAGGCTCTCCCTACCTCCAAGGGCGCTGAACCTACTCATGCTTCTACTCAGGATTTTCTTTCTCTTACCCTTGAGGTGGCTACTCCTTTCAACATGAGGTATCAACTCCATGCAACATCCATAGAGAGGCCTTCTCTGATCCCTCTGGAAAAAGCACACACTACACCCCTCTGCTCCCCACCTTATAACCCTGTTCCATCCTCCATAGCACTTAAAACTGCTAGAAGTGTTCATCTGTTGCTCTCTCTATATATATATTTATATATATATAATTTTTTGTTATTTTTTATATATGTATATAATTATTATCATTATTTTTTAAATCTACCACAGTGTAACTCCCTTCAAGGCAGGAGCTCTGTTTTGTTCACTCAGATTATCCAGTATTACAAGACTTCCTGGAGTTCAATAGTTGTTCAAACAATCCTCGTGGAATATTTATGTACTGCTTCCAGTGGTGCTCAAATTGAGGGCCCCACAAGGTTTTGCTGTGGTGGTTGTGGTTGTCACAATGACTGGGCCACACCGCTGGTATTTAACACCCAAGGAGTCAAGGACACTGAAAGTTTTGCGATGCATGGGACAACGTCCTGTCCGGTGAGGAACTTTCTCTCCTGAATTCCAAGAGCATCCTCATTAAAAGTCAGAGCTAAAGAATGGCAGTCAGAGGGGGTGACTTGGGGAGAAGTTTGACATTGCAGAGAATAGTATGGAATGAAGCAATCGAGAAAATCAGAGCTAGACCAGGACAGGCCTTCTTAACACCGTCTTAAAGAATGTGAAATTTAATTTTTAAGTTGCATTTGTTCCCCTTGGGGCTGTAACAAATTACCATAAACTTGGTGGCTTAGGACAACCCACATTTGTGATCCCACAGTTGTGTCAGTCAGAAGTTCAGGTGGACTTGGTTAGGTCTCCTGCGTAGGGTTTTGCAAGGACAAGGCAGTGTCACCTGGGCTGGGTTCTTACCGGCAGGTACCAGAGAATGATCTATCTTTGAGTGCATCCAGGTTGTTGGCTGAATCAAAGTCTTTGAGGTTGTAGAACGGCAATCCCTGTTTCCTTGGTATTATCGGGGGGTGGGGGGGGGGGCGTCTTGTCTTGGCTCCATGATGATATCTGCAGTTTTTCTCTGGCTTTCCAAACAACCACCTCCAGCACGAGGTGCCAAGTCCCTCTCATGCGCTGAATCACCCTGACTTTCCTTTCTTCTACAAACCTCTAGCTCCGGCTAGAGGAAATTCACCATTTTTTAAAGATTGATGTAATTAGCTCGGAGCCACGTGGAGAATCCAGGTTACCTCACCGTTTCAAAATTCAAAGTAACCTTAATTCTATCAACAAAGTGTCTGGTGCTATCAAGGTAACATATTCACATGTTCAGGGATTAGGGCATGGACACGTTCCGCAAGCCACTCTGCATACCACAGGAGTCATTAAATGTTTTTAGAGAGACAGATTAAATCACCTACACCTGTTTAAATAAACACTGGTCTCTCTATGGCTTATCTTTTAGCAATAGGCTCCCTTGTCCTCCAGGAGCTGTGGCAGTGATGCCTGCAGGGACTCTGCTGGGAGAGCCATTACGAGCCAGCAGCCACATGTCAAGCCAAGCCGTGCTGAGGCCCTAGCTCCAAGCAGATGAAGCAGAGAGAAAGGGAGGGTGCCTGCTTCCACAAATGGCGGGGCTCAGCTGCGTCCCCATTTCTGGGAGAATTTATGAGAGGAGCACATGCCAGGGGGCATGGAAAGCTTCCCTCCCAGAAGCAGATGCTGCTGATCCCCACGCAGAAGCCACCTCACTCTCCAGCACTCCCAGACCCTGCCTGCCAGATGGCCACAGCTGAACCCACAGCTGAGTAGATATCTGCTGCTGGCACCGCAGACACCTCTGTGGGACTGGCGAAGGCCCTGAGGTGGTATGGCAGGGCGTCAGATGCGCACGAACAGTAGAAATGCTTGGGATGTGCCAGGACCGTGCTAAGCACTTTGCGGGCATTAACTCAACCTACACAATATTCCCAAGTGGCTGGTGTGACTCTTCTGCCAGCAGAGACCAAGGCTAGGAGCGGCTGGGTCGCTTGCCAAAGATAATAGAACCAGTGACCAGCAAGAGGTGGAATTTGAATGGAGACAAATAGTATGTGATCACAGTCTCCAGAAGCTATGACCTTAGACCCTTCAATGTCGCTGTTTGAATGTTTTTGGTGGAGAAAATTAAATTACCTACACCCGTGGTTTTCAGCAATAGGCTCCCTCTTCCTCTAGGGACTAGAGGATACCAAGAGCCCTTTAGCCCTCCTCCCTGGGCCTCACTGCATCCAGCCTCACTTTGCACCTGCTCGGATGTGCCCGCATTTGAGCAGGTGCCATCTGCTGGGCCGCCCCCGTTTGCAGGTCACTGACTCTGTAGTACCTGTCTCCTGTGGAATGGCATGTAAAGCTGAAAAGAAGACCACTGAAGCTGACACCACAAAGGAAATGTGTCACCGAGAAAAACTGGAAGACCTAAAGCCAAGTGTAGGAGTGGCCCCAGAAGAGGGTGAAAAATGGGAGAAAGTGATGCCTGACTCAAGACTCACCTTAGGAATACTGAGGGCCCAGGGGAAGTTGCACATGAGGAAGGACGGCCGTCATCATCCCGAGCAGGTGCTGAGTGCTTGACATACGCTAGGAACCAAATTATACCCATTGCACAGATGCTCTCATCTAATTCTCCCTTCATCTTCATGAGAAAAAGTTATCACTCCTGGTTTATCTGTGGAGACCCTGAGACCAAGTGAGGTTAAGTAACGTATTTCAGGAATCACAGCTGATAAAAGGCAGTTTGATGTGAAATATGACTTGCGTCCCATATTTTCTGTTCTAAAACGTTGCAGGGTGTCTCTCAGTTAGTTCTTTGGGTGCTCAGTTTGACTCAGGGGAGAAACACAGTCTGTTTTAGCACCACGCTGGAACTAGAGTGAGTCAAGAGAGCATATGCTTCAAGGAATGATGCCCACAGGTTGAGAGATGTACTGTTTTCTACCAATACACCAAGACATAGGAGGCATTTCACAAATGAGTATCGAACAAATGGAGTGAATCAAACCAAAAGAGTAAAGGCGTTGGAGGGATAAGGTCCAAGATGGTTGGCCTGCCACATCTGGAAGAGAGAGAATCATGATAAGCCTGAGGAACATAATCCACAGGTGAGGGGAGGTGAGGTTATATCTTGAGATTAAGGTAAGTCAGGCCCACGGTGCTATTAAGTGGAGCCATTTAGGTGTGAAATGGGGCTGTGACTTGAAGTACAGTGACATTGCGCAGAAGCACCACCCCCGGCTGGATGCTATGACCAACTTCTCTCGAGTTAACAACAGTGCATGTTTGGGGAGATGAACAGAAACACCAAGTCTTCTCTGGAAACAGTGACTTCTATGGGGCGCACATTATGGAGACGCATTTGAGCAGGGTGCGTGGCAATCGTTGCCAACAGAATGGGGATTTTCAAGAAATCTACTATATTATGAATGACCAAGAAACATGGGCTCCCTCCCTGTATATACTGGGCACTGAATTTGTAGCGACACTGGCTAATGAAGGGCACGCAATGTAAAATTTCTTACCTGAAAATGGAGCTACTGTACTATCCCCAAAGAGTTGTGATAGTTAAATAAAATACACTTAAAGGATGCCTGACACGAAAGAGGTAAGATTTATGTCATTCGAGTGGGTTAATAAATTGGGAGTACCTCTAAAGGAACACAGGAGGCGTAGATTCAAAGTTGGTGCTCTCCTTCCCCTTTTCATATTATTCCCTGTTGCGGTTGCTATGGTTACTTTATAGAAATTAAGAGTGTAAAACAACTTTTTATCATTCTTATAGATATGTGCTTCAGAGACAGGTCACAGCTAGGAGGGGTCGTTTCAGCGCAACGATACCAGAACCTTGAAGGCTAGGGCTAGGATCCACCTAAAAAGCTTGGTCGCTTACATATCCAGCTGATAATGCCTGTAATCAAATATGACATCTAGGAGTTTATGACATCTGAATCGCGTATGACACCTGGCACTGCATCATAGTATTGGCTGTGGTCCGAGACTTTCTTTATGAGACCATGTCAACAATCAGATGGAACATTTGCACGTGTTCATGCGGCCGTGGCGAGCACCCTGGGAGGAAGACCAGTTGACGCTGGACTCTGGGATGGAAGGAAGATCAGTCCCTCCCCGCTGAGATTCAAGGGACAGAGAACTAGTCTCCAACTGCTGATGGGAAGTGGCAAGGCTCTGGAAAAATAGCTACAAATATTGCTGCGACCATTTTTGGAAAATATAATCTGCCGTGCCCTCTGATATGCAAACCCCCAGGTGTCACTCATCTGATTCATTATAAAGAGAAACTAGGAAGAGAAATTTGTGGGTTTGTTGTTGTTGTTGTTGTTTTTACACACAGTAACCTGTGTCAGAACTCCAGCGTATCTAAATCTTGACAAAATTATATGATGAAATTCTAAAGAGAGTTTGGGCTAAAAAATACATCTTTATTGTATCCCTTTCCAATGTCATATACATGACCAACCTTAAAAAAAATCAAAAGTAGGGATTTTTATTAAGTAAGAATACTAAGTCCCCAATGAATCAGTAATGTTTTTGCATGATACGCAGTTTCTCATTCTCCCAAATGTTTGGATATTTACAGCTCTATATTTCTTTCTAATTCAAACATAACATTTAGGGAAAACATATAACTGGCCTCTCTCTTTGGCCCAATTCCCTTATCTGTCAAATGGAAAAGAATGGGATACAGAAGCAATTCACAAAGTGCACTCATTGGCATGCTAATTATGATAACAAAGGAAGAGTACTGTGATCAAGTAATTTAAGCAGAGTGTGTTAGGATTTTTGTTGTGAGATTTCTCAGAGCCTTTAATATTTATTTTGAGAACTTTTTTTTTCCTGACCATGGACTTTTTTCTTTTTTTTCTTTTTTTTTTTTTTTTTTTTGCAAGTTCAACTTAAATGGCTAGAGATCCCTGAACTATTGTTTGAAAAATGCTGAGATGCACCAATCATTTTTTTTTTCCAATCATTCTTAATCTGTGTTTCTATACAGCACAGTGTTATAGAGAATGGTGCTCTTTACCCCCAAAGCACAGAGAGGAAAAATTAAAAGAATTTACTCAATGTTACTTGTCAGTCTTCTTGATTTCTAAAGAAATTTTGGCATTTTGGCATCTCTTACATCTTCCTTTTTCTAAGATCTATTGTAAGATGGCATCTTCCCAAAATTGCTTTTTAGTAATAGTAAATAGCATTTATTGAGCCCATACCATGAGGTAGGCCCTATCAGGCACTTAGCATGAATGGCTTCAGTTAATTCTCTAACTGACCTTAAAAAGTCACAACTGTTACTACCCCCATTTTCCAGATGATCAAACTGAGGGTCAAAAAATATTAAGGAACTTGTCTAAGGTCGCAAGTAAGGAGCAGAGACAGGATTTAAAACCCGGTCTCAAGAAGTCCAACCTGAGGTGTTAGGGCCTGTCAGTCTGGTGTTTTTATCAGACAGCTGCCTCTACAAAAATAATGGGTGAGACTTCACATCCCCCAGATACCTTGTATTTTTAGTAATTACTCTCATGTCCCAGCTCGTCCCACATGCCAATTCCTGACCTATTTCCAACCTTCTTGGATTAGACCTTTAAGATGCATGATGAGGAAACACGATGTTTATGGCTGCTCATCTCAGTGCTGGCTCTCCACTGCGGTGCAATTGTTGTTTAGGTCCAACTTGGCACGCGTGCACTCTTTTGGTTCTTAGTCCCCATGAGGCAGCTGCAGGGTGTTTCCACAAAGAGTTCCATCAAGGTACTGCCATGAAACCAAGGTTAAGAATTGGTCCCAACAGATTAGCTTAAATATTTATTGAGCACCTACTATGTGGTGAGTCCTGAGCTGGGATACAAAGGTGAGCAAGAACAGGACCAGTGTCTGCCCTTATGAAAATGGCCATCTGATAGGGGAGACCGACACTAGTGCCCTGCTCGTGAAGGTGGATTTATAAAAACAAACTGAGATAAGCAGACTGAAGTGAAGGACCAGGAGTCCATGAGCCTGCAAACCAAACAAGCCTGATTTTCTATAGGGGTCGGAGAAATCGTATTTGAGAGCATGATCCTGTCGTTGAGACCTGAAGGGCAAGTAGGATTAGTGAGGTGGAAGTGCGAGATATCCCAAAAGAGGAAGGGGCAGCGTGTGCAAAGATCCTGCGATACACTGAAGCATGGAGTTTGAGGTGTAGAGGCTGACCACAGGGGCTGGAGCACGGGGAGTGTGGCCTGGCTCATCTCTCCTACGGCATTCAGAGCCTTGTAGGCTAAGGGAAGGACTTTATTATAAGGGAAATGAGGTGCCACTGATGTCCCAAGGACGAAACTGAAATTAACTTACGTGCATTTTTAAGAAAATCTCTTTGACTACAGCCACAAGAGAGAACTGGGGGGCGGAGGGGGTGGGGGGGAAGCCCGGACTTAGGGAGACCAGAGGAGGCCATTATTGTAATCCAATGGAAGGCTGTTGGTAGCTGATCTCTAAGAACCTTTTCTGCTCTTATCTTAGGTTATTTTATGTATATCCAGAAGAAATTATAGACCTTATTGACCTGCATTTATTTGAAACAAACTCTAATATTTATTTAATTTTCAGACAATTCCTTAGGAGATGTACCTTATTTTAAGTTGGGCTGCCTGCACTGTCAAATTGTCTCGACAGGTAGGGGACACTTCAGTGAGTATGATTGTTAGACTAGCAGCCCAACCAATCAATTTTTTAAAAAGTCAAACCGTCTGGTGTGTGGTGTGTGTATTCTAGTTAATGAGAAAGGAATGTCCTTGAGGAGATATGGGATAGAGGGGAGATATATACATTTGGAGACGCAATGTCAGCTACTCCTTCACTGAATAAATATTAATCAAGAATATTTATCGAGCACTTACTATGTGCTCAAAGCCACTCCAGCCTCTAGAATAAAGTGTCCTGGAACAAATAAAGTCTCTCACACACTGTTTCCCAATTCCATTTGAAAGAATGCAGGGTTTTGGATACATCCAGATCCGACTTTTTATTCCAATGCCCACAACTGTGTGACCTTGGATAAGTCACCCTCCTGAGATGGATGTCCTTTATCTCTAATTTTTTTAATAAGTTTATTTTTTATTGGTGTTCAATTTACCAACATACAGAATAACACCCAGTGCTCATCCCGTCAAGTGCCCCCCTCAGTGCCTCTCACCCATTCACCCCCACCCCCCACTCTCCTCCCCTTCCACCACCCCTAGTTCGTTTCCCACAGTTAGGAGTCTTTATGCTCTGTTTCCCTTTCTGATATTTCCTACCCATTTCTTCTCCCTTCGCCTCTATTCCCTTTCACTATTATTTATATTCCCCAAATGAATGAGACCATATAATGTTTGTCCTTCTCCGATTGACTTACTTCACTCAGCATAATACCCTCCAGTTCCATCCACGTCGAAGCAAATAGTGGGTATTTGTCATCTCCATGGCTGAGGAATATTCCATTGTATACATAAACCACATCTTCTTTATCCATCATCTTTCGATGGACACTGAGGCTCCTTCCACAGCTTGGCTATTGTGGCCATTACTGCTAGAAACATCGGGGTGCAGGTGTCCCGGCGTTTCACTGCATCTGTATCTTTGGGGTAAATCCCCAACAGTGCAATTGCTGGGTCGTAGGGCAGGTCTATTTTTAACTGTTTGAGGAACCTCCACACAGTTTTCCAGAGTGGCTGCACCAGGTCACATTCCCACCAACAGTGTATGAGGGTTCCCTTTTCTCCGCATCCTCTCCAACATTTGTGGTTTCCCGTCTTGTTAATTTTCCCCATTCTCACTGGTGTGAGGTGGTATCTCATTGTGGTTTTGATTTGTATTTCCCTGATGGCAAGTGATGCAGAGCATTTTCTCATGTGCGTGTTGGCCATGTCTATGTCTTCGTCTGTGAGATTTCTCTTCATGTCTTTTGCCCATTTCATGATTGGATTGTTTGTTTCTTTGGTGTTGAGTTTAATAAGTTCTTTACAGATCTTGGAAACTAGCCCTTTATCTGATATGTCATTTGCAAATATCTTCTCCCATTCTGTAGGTTGTCTTTGAGTTTTGTTGACTGTATCCTTTGCTGTGCAGAAGCTTCTTATCTTGATGAAGTCCCAATAGTTCTTTTATCTCTAATTCAAAGAGAATAATACCTAATGGTTTTAAGAATGGCATCTAAGAATCTTCTAAATTGAGATAACCTAGGGTCAGTCACCTTAAGGCAATATCTGGCACACATTTTCACAATTAACTTGAGGTTTCCAAATTGAGATTCTACTATAATTGCTTTTGGCACGCGTGCTCATGCTTGGCAATAATTTTAACCTCACCAAGACACTGCACTCTTTTTTTTTTTTTTTTTTAAGATTTTATTTATTTATTCATGAGAGACACAGAGAGAGAGAGGCAGAGACCAGGCAGAGGGAGGAGTAGGCCCCATGCAGGGAGCCCGACACAGAACTGGATTCCAGGTCTCCAGGGTCACGCCCCGGGCAGAAGGTGGCGCTAAACCGCTGAGCCACCCGGGCTGCCCAACACTGTACTCTTGACTAGAAGGTACTTACCAGTTTGGGATATGTGATCACTTTAAAAAATTCTTTTATCTGGGCAAAAGTTTCAACTTATGATTCTAAGTCATGATACAAAGGGCCTTAAATTATGCCAACAATGTGCTCTTTCTCTCTTGAAGACTTAATCCTAAAGACTGTATAATCAAAACTATGTGAGTATGAGGACATATGCAAACGTATAAACAAATACACACAGACACACACACACACACCAGTAGGGTGTGGGGGACACCTTTGACATTTGCAGCGGTTTACGGTTTGAATGTATTATCAAAGTACTGCAATAATTTCTGAAGCCTTGAAAGAGTAGTGCTGCTGGCAATTTAATCCCCACTTTATTCACCACTTCTGCCCCAGGCTGCAAAATACAGCATTGTTCATGGGTAATTTCCCACTCTCTCCTGCTGCTAACAAAATGGATACTTTCTTTAAACTAGAAAACACACTGTCTGGCATTGCTCACTTCAATTGGCAATGGATTCCATATGATCAAAGTCATAGCCTGCGGAGAGACAGCTCCCATCTCTTTGAAAAAAGACTCCGTGGTCTCTAATTCACAGGCTTGAACCTGCTGAGGTTTTTCACACATTTACTTTCACTAGGGCAGGATCAGCAGTAGCCGATATGCCCAAATATAAGTCGATCGATCTTCTGTTGTTGTAATGTTGAAAATCCATAGAGATGTCAAACATCGACCGAAGTTACCAGAATAAACTAATTTGGTTACAGATTCTTTTATCATTCAAGTGAACGTCAAACTCATCCCATCCTTCTCCAAGATCAGTGTTTTTACGTCATTGAACCCAGTTCTCCAGGGCGCTTAATTTTCCCTTTCATCAAAGTCACCTAAAGAACAGAGATTTCGAGGCCCCGCGTGAGGACACCACGTGCCCCCGCTGATGCTCCTGTAATCCATGCTCCTCTGTTGTCTGTTTCTCCATTCTTCCTCTTAGCTTGTGTTCCCGACCTCCACACTGTGACTACTTTCTCTATTTCTTTTTAAAAGTCATCTTTAAGAGGCTTGTTTACAGCAGCATCTAAGCTTCCAATTATGAGTAAGAGCCCCAGGAATAATTGCTAAATTGTGTTAAATTCCCTTGCCTTTCTTTTTTTTTTTTTTTTTTTTCAGCTGGTTCTGCCAGTGACCTCTTTAAGCAGTCCAAACTAGTATTGATTGAGGTCCTTTCAGGCTAATGTGCGGTGCTTTGTTCAAGCTACAGTAATTGAGAAAGTGCTCTGTAATGTGAGATATTTTATTAGGACTCAAATAGGAAACTTCCAGTGGAGTAATGTTTCTTGAGGGAGAAGAAAAAGAAAACCTTATTTCATACGTAGACATGTGTGTTTCATTGTATAAATGCTACTATGCCTCCTAACCTCCTTGCCTTTGACAAATATTTTTTTTTACAAGTGATGTTTTAACCTTTTAAGATTTATTTATTTGCTTAAGAGAGAAAAAGCATGTGCACGTATGGGGAAGGAGGGACAAAGGGAGAGGGAGAGAGAGACTCTCAAGCAGACTCCGTGCTATTTGTGCAGCCCAATGAGGGACTCAAATCTCATAACCCTGAGATCATGACCTGAGTAGAAACCAAGACTTGGGCACCCAACTGACATGAAAAATAATGTTTTTCATATATTACTAAATATAATATATTTAATAGTATATGTCATTCTTCAGTGTGAAGGCCAGCCTCCATATTTCACACATTGTTCGGTGGACAGCCCGTTTTGTAAGATACTCTGAGTCTTACTTTATTGTATATGTTTAGCCATTTATTATTTACTGTGTTAGCCGTTGGGATAAACGCTTCACATTTATTTTTTTTTTTATTTTTTCGAATCTCACTAGGTACTTACGATAAACTATGAGGCAGATGTTTCTGTTGTCTCCATTTTGCGGATGGAAGAACTAAGGTTTAGAGAAATTAAGTAACTTGCCAACTATTGTACTTAATCAGTGGCAGAGCTGAGCATCACACCCAGGTCTGTCTAATTTCAGAATTCTGTGCTTTAGTGAATAGAATGTTTATATGGGTACTTCTACCATATGTCTAGGAAAGTAGTTTTAGACATCTCTTGGATAAAGATTGTCTTGTAGTTAGAAAAGGTATAATTTAATAGCCTGCTCCTGTATTTTAAAAATCAGAGGATGATTGTGCAGTTTTAATCCTCGATGTTTAAATAAATAGAGAAAGGAAGCATATGTTCACACCAAATCTTGTACATAAATGCTCGTAGCAGCTCTACTCATAATAGTCTCATGGTAGAAACCACTCATATCTATCTGCAAATATCCACTAACAGGTGAATTATTTATAAGTTGCGTTACAGTCCAATGGAATACTATTCAGAAATAAAAGGGAAAGAACCATTGATAACCATTACACCTGAATCTGAGAAACATGTTGAACAAAAGCAAAGCACAAAAGGGTGTGTAATAATGAATGATTCCTTTGATATGAAGTTCACAACAGGCAAAACTATTTCCTGTTTTTGTAGGAATAGAAAGCAGATCAGTCATTACCTCAGCCAGAAGTTAGAGGTGACTGATAGCAGATGGGCCCTAGGGAACCTTTTGGGACAATGGTGGTGATCAGAATTTTGATTGTGGTTTTGCTGACGTGAGTGTGTATACTTGTCAAACCTCGTTGTAATATATATACGTATATTTAAATGGGGAACTTTTATATAAAATATGTCTCAATATAATTGATCAAAAAATTAAAGAAGGAGACTTATTATTAAAACTAGGAACATTTAGACATTAAAAAATAAAGACTGGCTAAATTGAAGACATAGGTGTTGACAACTGAAAGTCAATTAACAAAGACAATGAAGAAATGAGAGATACTTGACCTTGATGGCAGATGATTGAAGAGTAAAGGTGGACTGGCTTCAGACGTGAGACACAAGGTTAGAAGTAAGAGAGAAGAAATGGGAACAACCACTAAACATGGCAGGGTGGCAGCCTTGGTTCAAACTAAGGAAACCTTTCTAATAACTATAGTTACCCAGTGAAATGCACTATCCTTTGTGGTGGTAAACTCCAATGGAATTGCTCAATAGAAGCTATGTAAACAGTGAGCAGCAGTGATGTCTATGAAGATCCTTAAAATAGATAAAAGGACAAATTAGAAAACCTTTAAATAAATATTCCATCAATGAGATAAAAAAAAACCTAACTTTGTTTAAGTTGTCTGCAAAGTCTAGTTCAATTCAAAAAGCACGTATGAGCACATCTAATTGAGGGGCAGCTGTCCATGTACTAACACTTGGAATGGTTGATTAAATTAAAATGCACAGAAAATTGGCTTTAATTCTAAGAAGGCATTTGGGCCTCCTTATAAATGAAGTACATTTATACCTCCTCCCAACCCCCCCCATCTGTGAACTGCTTCATTTCATCCAATTCTGTGGTGCTCCTAAGAAAAGCTGGGAAATGTGTTTCAAATCGGGGGGGAATACACATATATACAGGGTGTCAATGCCAAGCCAATTGTGGGGGAAAGGCCCAAACATATTATAACTACAGTCAGGTATGAACCCAAAGAATACCACATACCAGTTGCTCTGGAGGGTCAGAGCCTACAAGAACATAGCTATTATCCATTTTCCCCATTGCTGTCTTCACCAAGATATAACAGGGGTCCCTCAAAATTAACATGGTGTAAACCCCACTTAATGTCTGTGCGGTCAGCCTTCTCTTGTTATACACCCCACACCTGAACCTGGGATACACTATTGTCTCTCGTTCACACCCCGTTCAGTCCCATCACATCCAATTGCTATTTCGCTGGCCATTAATTTTGCTGTTTGACTCTTCAGCAATCCTCATATCCCACCCTTTCTCCTTATTCTCACTTCTACTCTCATCAGACAACCATATTTTATTCCCTGGTTTAATGAAATGGCTTTTTAAATAGTCCCCCCTGTGCCCAATTCACCCCTTTTGGGCTGGGAAGTCATTGCGGCAAAGCATGTAAGACCCTCCAGGATCTAAACCTTGCCCATATTAGTATCTAACCCACTCTCAGAGTTTCTTCTTCTTTATACTGTGCTTCAATAATAGTTTATTGAAATCTCTATTATTGGTTCTGGTTTGATTTCAGGACTACTGTCTTGCTGCATATAGTTTTTCTCACATTTAATCTGGAGTCTCCTATCATGGAAACTTTAAGCAAGAGAAGCCAAAAGAAAATAAAGTATCCCTTTAGTGGTGTTTGAGCCAGGAGAGTAGGATGGTGTATTTTGAGATCTCCTACACCTTCTCCCCTTGACTCTAGGACATTAGTTATAGATAAATCCTTAAAATCCCTAGACTGGAAAGAAGCAGTGAGAGAGAGCATCTACTCTAGCAATTTTCAAAATGTGTTCTGTGGACATTAGTTCTGCTGAGTAGATCCATACCTAATTTATTCAACCAGTTACAGATGACTAGAAGGTGAAGCAGACAGAGACCTGGGCTTAGCAACTTTGGGAAGAAGGAGACATTGAAGCAAAGCTGGAAACACAGAAGTTTTGTTGAGAAGTGGCACGTGCGACTGAAATAGGCAGAAGCAGAAATGGGCAAGAGGAGCCTCGAACCAAGATACAAACCTCATAGCCCAAAAAAGAAGGTCTGGAACCGCATTGAATGGAAATGGCAATGCCATTGTTACCACCCTTTGCTTAGTCATTGCTTGGTGAACACTCCAAAAGGAGTGTGATTTCAGCCCAGAAGCAGAGGTGGACCCTGGAGGAGTTAACACATTGGGGCTGTCAGCTAACCTAAGACTGTCAAGTCCTTTCTTGAAGTGGAAACAGAGCAGCACATTTCAGAAATTGTTGTGGTTTACCCCCGGTGCTGCATGAATCTTCTGCAAAAATATCCAAGGATCTGGAGGCCTCTCTTCCTGAGAAGACACTTAGAAGATGGAAGTCAGCCAGTTGAATTATAGTCCTCATTGCTGTAGTCCATCCCAGGACTGACTATAACTGATACTTATTTTCTCCCTCCTCAACTATCCTTTTTAAACTCCCCCTCTTATTCAGCTACCTAGTAAATTAATCTTCATTCCTGAGAAATCTGAGCTCCTGGTGATCATACCTTTCTCAGGTAGAGTCATTGCTCTTGTTCATTATCAATCACAAATAGGCAAGAAGAAACCAAATAAGTCATCTGAATTCCATAGATACTGTTCCTACCCTCATGGTGTGCCAGCAGCCTATATCCTCCTCTCTGCTGGATCAGTTACCCCTGACAAGATGATTATTTTTCTTACTGCCCAAAGGTCCCTGAACACAATTAGCCCAAAGTGTCTAGGTAATAGCCATAACTCGTAATGCAATGTGAGAGTCGTTGGGTCTCATGGGGAGAATCTTCTCTCTGTGGTGACCAGGACCTCTTATAGAGCTCTGAATTAATTTCAGGAGTGAGAAGCATGTAATCCCCCAGTGGTAGTAAGTACATCTACTTCTACTTCTTGCTCCCAAACCCATTTTATCTTCATATAGAGAGTATGGCATAATAATCATGGCTTTAATTCAGTGGATATACCATATTCTGGAGGAAGGCAGTCCATCTTAGCAGAGTACTTCCCCATGAAATTATGTCCTCATCTCTACAAGCAGGTGGACAGGTTCAGTTCTGTGAAAGTTCCCTCCTTCTTCCAAAATCCATAAATCTTATTTATTCAGGATGTTAAAGAACTCCCTTGAGAACTATTTGTGAAGTCTTTAAAACAGTGGGCTTTTAATGAGTTTTCTTGTACATGGCATATATCTATAATACTTTATTCCCATATAGCTGCATCTTGCAGTGAATTTTGTATTACTTTTGAATCTCTTCACATGTGAAACAACCTCTATGTGAAATCTTAGCTTTTTCAAGATTGCCATTAGGATTCAAAGGAAAGTAATTTTCCTGCCAAGATTTCTCCCTTTGTTATCTCATCTTTCCATCAGAGGCTCCATTCAGTCTGTTATAGAAGTCGGGCAGTGCATAGTGTTGCCCCTTGCATGGAGTATTAAATCGTTGGCCATCTCTTCCAATGTATTTGCACACAAAGGCTTGGTATAAAGGTTAAGAATCCATCTTGATATTATCACTTGGGTAATCAAAGAAGTAATTACAAAAATGCTCTTGGAAGAGAGGCAGCATGATTCAGTCTTGGAAAAGCAATTTATTTGCTAGTTTTTTTTTTTTAAAGCAGATTTGGCATGGGTCCATGATTAATTTAACATTTACTCAACATAGCAATGAAGGGGGACCTCTTTTTATTATAGACAAGTTATTACAATCAAGTTGAGAAATGATTGCATATTTAAACATGCGATTATATCATAGTTCATATGCTGAATATATGAATTACTAATTAAGACAATTCTAATGCAGGGCATAACAAATATACCCAAGTAATATCCTTTTGTTTCAAATCTTTCTGAGAAGTCACTTACACTAAATTATAAACCCGTAAAATCACAAGACTTGAAGGAAGCTGTGAGAGCATCTACTCTAAGGTTCCCCCAAAATTACTCAGGGGAACCAGAAGAAAGAAAAGGAGGGCCAAGTAAGTGAAGTTCCACATCCTTTGACCTGCTTCAACTTAAACAGCTCCCTTCATAAAGTTCGAAAATTAATTGTGTTAACCAAAGAAGTTAAAAAAAAATTGCCCCTAATTTAGTTTTCTAATATAAATCCCTTACGCCACCTTTCCTCCACATGGCTGGCTCATTCCACTGGAATTGCTCAAGTGGCAGGACTTTGAGGCTGTCAATTCTATTCTCAGACAGGTCTTAAGAGGTCTTTTGTGATTTGGACAAAAATATGTATCCCTACAGTATACATCCTCTACTGGAGTTAATTGTTTAGACTCATTTACGAAGATTTCATTACGTGTGTGATATAGATTGTGTTCTCCATGGAAGTGACTCAGAGATGGAGCTTAGGGTACAGGATGTAGATTGGGGAATACCCTTGGAATTGACACCCCAGAAAGGGCAGGAAAAGATTCAGAAGAGGAAGAAGTCATGCGTGTCCAAAACTGACCCCATAAGGCCCTCTGGAACTGAAAGTGAACAAACTCCTTGATCAAGCAAACTATACATTCTACCCAACTTTTGCTATCATTCCACGCTTGAAGTTCCTTCCAGGAATGGTCTCTTGCTTCTTTTATTAGGCTCAGCATATCTAAAGCTGTGCTATGAGGCAACTTAACCTCGTTACAGATCTAGTGTCCAGGAGGGGAGTGAGGGACCGTTTTATCATTGGGAGGAGAGGTCTCTGAAGTGTCTTCAAGAAAGGAGGATGTGCTAGCTTTTAAACAGGGAAAGGTAGACTGCTGCTACAAATACAGATGACTCAAGGAAATATATGAAATCAAGATTTTCAGGTTCATCTGCCCAGACATTCTCATCCATTTTTTTCCCAACCAGTGTTCTGAATTCCGCATAGCAAAGCCGCCTTGGTTTTCCTTTTAAAAAATAAAAAAAATAAATAAAAGAATCTTTAGTTAACAGGTAAATTAAGAGGAAGGTACAGATATTTTCCATACACCCCTTGCCCCACACATCCACAGCCTCCCCCATTATTAATATGTCTTACTAGATTGGAATATCTGTTACAGCTGAAGAGCCTACATCAACACATCATCATCATCCAAAGCTCATCATTTACATTAAAGTTCATTCTTGGTTTTGTATATTCTGTGGCTTTGAACAAATGTACAATAGCATTTGTCCATCAATACAATATTATACAGAGTATTGTCATTGCCCTAAAAATCCTAAAAGTACTCTGCCTAACTCGTCTCTCCTCATGTATGACCCCTGACAACAACTCATCTTTTTACTGTCTTCATAGTTTTACCTTTTTCAGAAACCCACAGCACACAGCCTTATCAAATTGTCTTCTTTCCTAGTAACCTGCATTTAAGTTTCCTCCATGTCTTTGCACAGTTTGATAACCCATTCCTTTTTTAGTGTTGAATGAATTCTATTTTCTGGATGTACCATAGCTTATTAATGAACTCACCTATTGATGGATATCGTGGAAGCTTCCAATTCTGGGCACTCGTGAATCAAGCTGCTATAAACATCCACGTGCAGAGTTTCGTGTGGACGTATGTTTTCAACTCCTTTGAGTAAATACCAAGGAGTGTGATTTCAGGACTGTATAGTAAGAGTGTGTTTAGCTTTCTAAGATACCACCAAACTGTCTTCCAAAGGAGTTGCACCATTTTTCCCCCAATAACAATAAATGAGAGTTCCCATTGCTCCACATCCTTGTCAATATCTGGTGTTGTCAGAGTGTTGTACTATCAGCCATTCTAATAAGTGTGTTGTAGTGTCTTTTTGTGTTAATTTTTAATTCTCTAATGACATATGATGTGGTGCATATTTTAATGAACTTATTTACCTTTTGTATACCTTCTTTGGTGAAGTGGTCTGTTAAGATCTTTGGCCCGTTTTTTTTTTTTTTTTTTTTTTTTTAAAGATTTTATTTATTTATTTGTGAGAGACACAGAGAAGCAGAGACATAGGCAGAGGAAGAAGCAGGCTCCATGCAGGGAGATGTGGGACTTGATCCCGGGACTGTGGGGTCACACCCTGAGCCAAAGGCAGATGCTCAACTGCCGAGCCACCCAGGCATCCCTGGCCCATTTTTTAATCAAGATGTTTGTTTTCTTATTATTGAGTTTTTTTTTATAAAGATTTTATTTATTTATTCATGAGACACAGAGAGAGAGAGAGAAAGAGAGAGACAGGCAGAGGGAGAAGCAGGCTCCATGCAGGAAACCCAACGTGGGACTCGATCCCGGGTCCCCAGGATCAGGCCTTGGGCTGAAGGTGGCACTAAACCGCTGAGCCACCTGGGCTGCCCTTATTATTGAGTTTTAAGAGGTTTTTTAAAAACTATTTTGGATAACAGTCCTTTTTTAGATGTCTTCTGCCAAAATATTTTCTCTCAACCTATGATTTGACTTCTTGTTCTCTTGACATTGCCTTTCACAGAGCAGAAATTTTTAATGTTAATGAGGTCCAGCATATCAATTATTAATTTTATGGATGGCATTATATCTAAAAAAAGTCATTGCCATACCCATGGTCATCTAAGTATTCTCTTATCTCTTAGGACTTTTATAGTTTGTATTTTACATTTAGGTATATGATGCAGTTTGAATTAATTTTTGTAAAGGGCATTAAGTTCATGTCCAGATTCTTCTTCCCTTTTCTGCATGCAGATATCCTGTTGTCACAGCACAATTCATTTGAATATACTATCTTTGTCCCACTGTATTGCTAGTTTTAAGCTAACCTGATGAATAAATCCCGGTCCCCTGGTGTTGCTTAGGTTTCTCTGCTGTCTTATTATAGGAAATGAGGACCTCTTTGTAGGCTGCCAAGGATGCCCTCTGGCTTTCACACACACTTTCCATTGTCCATTAATCACTGTGAGCCTTTGATGTATTTGTTTAGGAAGAGGAGCTTACCATCTTGTACTGTCCTTCTGCTTATTATATCCCCTACTTTAATCAGAGCCCCATACACTGCAGGGGCAAATGCATTCCTTTTTACAGTTTACAATCCCATTTCACTATGAGTGAAGTTTAGCAATTGGACCACCACTTTGTGCCAGGGGCTATCTGTGTTCTGCTTACCACCGGTAAGTTCTCATTGCCAGCCAGGCAGCTAATGATCTAGGTCCAAAATACCACTTTATCAACTGCTATCTCAGACTACTCCTGTTACCAACTTTGTAGGTTTGTTTCTCCAGGAAGACAGTTTTTGTTAGGCAGTGCTCTTGGCATCAACAAATGTGGGAGAGAGAGGAAGGAAGCAGGATTGGGCAGAGGGAGATGTCAAGCTGAAATACTGGCTCACTGTCAGCCTTGATGAACCTCATTGGAATTTCTATAGTTAAAATGGCCCATTAGAGTTGTCCCACACTGGGCTGAAATAGCCTAGCTTTTATATTCCCAATTCAATGAGACATTGGATGGGAGCCACCCCAGGAAGAATTTAACTATAAGCAGAGTTGTTCTTTGCAAACATTATGCTAGTTGCTTTACCTCATTTAGTCTACACATTGAGAATGAAAGTTTTATTTTCATTCATTTTTTCATTCATCTCTTCATTTTTTTCAAAAACCTTAACTTTGTGAATCCATCTTATGTAGTGAGAACCTAGAGAAAAATGGCCTATTTCTGCCGACAGCTTCTGAAAGGAGTTGACAATTCAGCTGAGTCTTGAAGAGCAAGCCTACACATCACTACCATCTCGACGTAGATATTGAACAGATATCTCAAGCTTAACAAGTTCAGATTGAATCTCATTCTTTCTCTTAGCTCAGTGATGACAACTCCATCTACCAATTGTTTAGGTCAAAGTCTTTGGAATGACTCTTCATTCCCATCATACCTGCGTGGCCCACATTCCTTCTTCATGTAATCATATTGGCTCCACCTTCAAATTACAGCAGAAATCCAACCACATCCCACCACATTCAATACCGTCACCCTGGTCTAGGGCACCATTATCTGTCATCTAGATTACTGCAGCCCTCCCTGATTCTGTCCCTGACTATGTACAATCTATTCCCAATCCATCAACTAGAGTGATGGTTTTGTACTCAAAAATCATCATTGGTTCCTCATTTCACTTAAAGCATAAAATTAAAACCTTTCCCATGGCCTACAAGGCCCATATGGTCTACTTCCCATTATCTGTGTGACCTCATCATCTAATGCCTTCTTGCTTGTTCATTCCATTTCCAGCACACAGGCTGGAATAACCTATGTATGGATCAGTGGTGAAAAATTAAGCCAATGCTGGATAAAACAGAGAAGAAAGGGCTTTGTATGACACAGCAAGGTGATTGGATGTTTGTCTCTTTAAAACTAGTAGAAAACCTTTAAACCATTTCAAGCAAGAAAGTAAAAGGATTAGAAATTTGTTCTGAAAAGATAAGCTGATAGCTCACATCAAAGATGGTCTAAGGGAGTGAAATATAGGAGTAAAGGAAGATAGATGGGGATGTTTCAATCACCCAGATGAGGGAAAATGAGAGCCTAAAAAAGAGCTCCAGCAACAAAGATAGGAGGAGACAATCAGAGTATGGCATGGTCTGAGCTTGAGAGATACTTAACATGTATATAATTAGCCTTTGAGCAATTGAATGATTTCTTTAGAAGATGAATAAGAGGGATTCCCAGGATCCTGGATTGAACACCTGGGAGGATGTGGGCACCATTTATTAAGATAAGCAATAAAGGAAGAAGAACTAATTGGAGAACAAGATACTTTCTATTGGGGATGTGTTGGCTTGAACAGACTGGCTTATCCACAAGTGAGTTATTTTAGAAAGAAGTCAATCAGGCAGTTGAAGTTACAGAACTGAAATTTAGGAAATAGATCAAAGCTGGACGTAATAGATATAGGGAGTCAGCTTAGATGGCTATTGATATAATGAAGAGAGCCTTGGAAATAGCAACATTCAGGCATGAAAGTAAAGGATCACATACCCAAACGAAGCTGTTGAAGTTTGGAGTACAAATTAGTTACCTTTTGTCCTCTCCAGATTATAAGTAGTAGAGAAAAAAATACAGAACCTATGTGGGGATTAATAAATCAGCATTATTTATGTTCCCAAAACTCCTCAAACATACTAATCCTTAGAAAAGTTGTGTTTACCTAAAACCCTGCCCCTGAATGTCTTCTGTAAGCTATGTTTTTCATGCTATCCCATACCACTGGGTTTCTGAGTGTATTTGTAAATGAATAATACTGGTGGAAGATTGAAGGGGATGGTTTAGGGGCATTTTATGAAAATAGTCGTATATCCCCAGTGGTTCCAGCTTCTGAGTACTCCTTTCTCTGTGAAATGAGGCAGCCCTCTCTCTTATTTCAGTTCCCACAAGAAAGGCTCAGCTTCTGGGTTCTGTTACCACATCCTTCCTCTCTTTTCCCTTCAGCCCTACAGATAGAAGCAGCTTCTCGTGTTGCCAAAATCTCTTCTGTTTTTTGACTCTTCAGTATCTATGGGCAGAAAAAGAAAGAGCCATGGACTTCCTTTCTAGACTAATAAATTACCTCCTGGTAAACAAAATCCAGGGTCTCAGCTATCTCCTGAATGAGATAAGTCATCCCCAAGGTGAGTGGAATAGTTACTGCAGGCCTTCCTTGTGAAAGACCGAGTCACCGGGAAAGGGGGTACTTGATGCTCACTCTCACCAGACTATTTTTGAAGGAACAGAGTAGCTAGCACTTTTCCTTTATTGGAAGCTATGGTCTGGAAAATTAATTCTTTCCTGCAAGTAACTTGGGAGACAGGAAAAAACTGGTGTGGCTGAGTCCAAAGAGAAAGTGAACTTCAATAAGAGGGAGAGATCAATAAGATTAAATGTTCCAGAAATCTCAAGTTAAGATAGCAATTGAAAATTAGTTATTGGATTCACCAACTAGGAGGCCTTTGATGAGTTTTAATGAGCAGCTTCAGAGATATAATAGAGGCATTAACCAGACTCCAATGACTTGGGAATTGAATAGTGAGGAAGTGATTCCAGTGTGGCTGGACGTTTCTTTCAAGTAGTTTAGCAGGGAAGGGTACACAAGGTTGAACAAAGGAATGGAAAGAAGAATAGAGAGGACTTTTTTTTTTAATTAAAAATGCTTGTGTATGTTTATATGCTGATAGGAAAGAGCCCATAAAGAGGGAGAGTCTTAAGATAGAGGTTTTATTGTTGAAGCAAGATCACTCAAGAGCTAAGAGAAAATAGAATGAAAAATAGAGTGGACAGATGAATCATGAAAGGAATAAACATCACTCTTGTTTGGAGACACAATACTGAGGGGTAGAGATAGTATAGCTGCACATAAATTTGTTGAATGTGTTTAAGCATTTTTCATCATTTACCTTTTAAAGTTAATTCAAGACCTGTCACTTGTCATCAAAGATACTGAATAGTATACAAAAATCAAAATTTTAAAAATAGTAACATTAGTTCTGCTTTCTCATTGATTTGATCGAATTCCAGCCAAAGAAAATATATTCCCAGTTTCATCTGGTGGTTGAAGCCATGTCCCCTTACTGTGTCCCTCACCTTGCACATCTCCATCGTTTTCCACCATTGACGGTATAGTCCTGAACCAATGTAGGACAGAGAAATTTGTTTCATTGGCATATACATTACACCAGCAGTTTCCATGATGTGCATATTAAGGAGTTACATGAAAAAACTGTTCCACAAGATGAACAGTATTAAATGGTTTACTGCAAAATCTGTTGCATGCTTTATTACTGCTTGTCTCAGGAGAATTACATAAAATGCTGTGTTCTCCACCACCACTGGACTGTGGAATATTCTTATTGTGGAGATTGCAAAGGACAAATATTCTGGAAGCATGCCTTTTTAGTGAAGTCATGCAAAGTGTCCTACTTCTATCTTCTAGGGCCTTTTTATGTGAAAACAGTCCCAGTGATGTATACCGCTGGGCCCCAAACTCATTTCTAGGGATGCCATAAAAGTGTTCACATTGTAATGACTTCGGTGCACTCTTGTCAGCTACCAGATTGGAAGTGGTGCCTTGAGCACAAGAAGTGTTCCACACCCATTTTCAAAACCCTTCCTCTTCCCTAGTCTCTACTTCCAGGATCTCTAGAAAGCTGTTTATTAAGTGGAAAACATCCCAGGAAGGATGGCTCTCTTGAAAACAGAAAACTCTATAGCTGGCATCAGGACAGTGTATTTTCCTTGCTAACTTCTTAAGTTAAAAATCTAACTGAAGATACTCTCATAATTGTATGATGAGCTTGACTGGCTAGTTGCCAGCATGGCTTCAAAATATTGAAGTTGAAAAACCCCTTATTGCAATGATTCTCAAAATGTGGTCCAAGAACCCATTTGAGTAGGAATTACCCAGGATGCTTGTTTTGAAATGGCCCTGCTCTGCCCCTAACAACAATGTTCTCCGGAGATAGAGCACTAAAATCTGTTGTTTCAGCAAACGCTCCAGAATAAGTTTGTAAACTAAAGCCTAATAGAGACCGTCTCTTAAAATCTCCACTCTGACTCCCATCGGTTTTCTTTCTTTTTTTTTTTTTTCAAATTTTTTGAGAAATAACTTATACAGAAGATAATACAAATGCATAAATTTCAGTAGAATGAATGCATCTGCATAATGAGGATTTCTATCTGGAAATAGAACTAGACCAACACCCCAGAAGTCACCTATGCCCGCCCTTCCTGGAATACTTCTATGGAGGATACCCAACCTCCTGACTTGTAACATCATCAGTTTCTTTTGCCTATTTTTGAATTTTATATAAATGAAATCAAACAATGTGTACTTTGGGGGGACTGGCTTCTTTCACTCAATATTATTCGATGAGATTCACTTATGCTGTTGTGGTTTGTTGTAGTTAATCGGTCTTTCTGTGAAGCATTCCAGGTTAACCATCCTTTCAATCGTACATAAACATGTGCGTTGGTTTGAGCTATTACAAATAATGCGTCTGTGAACACTTTTGTACACGTCTTTTGGCCCACATGTGTACACATGCCTAGGGATAAAATAAATTGCTAGATCATAAAGCATGCTTTTTTTGTTCAGCCTTTTTGTTTATTTGTTTGTTGTATTTCTTTCAAAATGATTGCACCAAGTTAAACTCCAAACAGCAGGGTATGAGTCTCCAGCTGCTCCCCATCCTCCACCCCCTCATTTGGTGCCATCTGTCTTTTTCCATTTTACCCATTGTGGTTAGGGTGTCCTAGTATTGCATCGCAATTTTAATTGTATTTCTCGAATGACTAGTTAAGCATTGTGTCTTATGTTTATGGGCTATTTTAATATCTTCTATGAAGTACTTGATCAACTCTTTCACCCATTTTTAAAAACTAGGTTGTCTGCCTTTTGCTTACAGTAGCAGTCCTTTTTACATTTGGGTTCAGGTCTACTGTTATGTATATATGTTGTAAATATAGTCTCAACTGTGTGGATTGCCTTTTCCCTCTCTAAAAGGTTAAATTGTTAATGGAAATTTCTTAGTTTTAATGTAGTGCAGTTTATCATTTATTTTTATGTCTTCTTAAGAATTATTTGTCCTCCCTAAATTCATGGAGATAGCTTCCTACATTTTTTTTTTTCCAAAAGCTTAATTGTTTTATCTTTTACATTGATGTGGACTATCTGACTGGACTTTATTTTTTTCTATGGTGCACAGTAGGTATCTCCTTTCCTATAGGTGTGTGTGTGTTCATATATGTATGCATATGTATGTGTGTATGTATGTATGTGTGTGCATGTATATGGATGAATGGGTATTTATGTATGTGTACATACAAAATGAAAAAGTATAAATAATATATATTATATGTAATGAAAATATATAAATACATAAAAATACTTATTAATGTATTTTTATGTACTTATTTTTATGTCCTTGTTAAAATATGTAAATTTGTGCAATTTAATTTGTATAGTTGGTTAAAATTTATATAATTTATTAAAAAGTAATATCTATATAGCATATATGTAAACATATATATGAACTTGCTGAAGATTGCCTATGTAGTACAGAGGAGGCTGCTTATTTATTTCTTTCTTTTATTGTACAATTACGTCAGTTCTTAGCACTGATTCCTCAAAACAGCCTTGCCAACTCACAATTTCAGTAAGAACTTATTTCCTGACCTCCATTCTGACCTAAAACAATTCTAACGCCCCTATTCCTTAAACTTCTTATCATATCCGGGACAAAACAGAGATGTCAAAAGAAGCTAACCCGGGGACACATGTCTTGTACATGTAGTAGCGTTTTTATAACATGATGTTAAGTCATGATTCCAAAATACGCTGGTTCCTTGCTAGTCTTTGTCATTATTTGATTATCTAGAAAGAGTACATTTATCTCTGCTTTCTCATCTGTGAAAAGGAAGAGTAGGATGAGATTATCTCCATATTCCCTTTTATTTCCATTAAATTTTTTTTAAACTATGATTCCATTACTTTATTTTATTTTCAAAATACCCAGTCTCTCGATAATTATGGCAATGTAGGCTACATTTTCTCCTTATTCATTCAGTGCAAAATAAGAATGTCTGGATATTATTAAAACTTAAGGACATTCTGTGAAAGCAATGCAAAGTATTTAAATTCTTGCAATCCATAAAAAGTATCTTATCTCCGTATTGCAGTTTGCCAAAGGATTTCCATTTTAAAACCCAACTCCAGTCTGACACCTTCATTAACCACGCAGATGTGTTGTTTGATGTGTTATTCCCTTCTAAAAATTCCCAGTTTCCAACCAGACAGGAAAGACAGATTGAGAGTGAGGCCAAAGAATGAGTTTTATTAATGATTGCTGCCTGGTTTTGTATACATATCTCAGCTCATATCCTGAGAAATTCTTTTTCACTCAATCTATTTCTATTACAGGCCTGTATTGTGTTACCACCTCATTATCTGTCTGAGAGACTGATTCAAAGTGAGGTTTAACATGCTGAGCATTTGGACAGCAAAGAGCAAGAATTTTTCTTTTCTTCTCTTTCTTTCTTTTTTTTTCTTTTCTTTTCTTTTTTCTTTTTTTTTTTTTCTAGCAGGAAATTCCTGGGAGGTCTCTGGCCACTTTCTTTTTATCGCTGACAACTTGGTTTTGATATTTGAGAATGTAGAGATCAATACTGACTTACCCGTCAAAATGACTTGATATAAGAGACTCTCTAATATTGTGCCAGGAATAATACCTCATATCTCTGAGGCCCATGCTATAAACTTTGCAACAATTTCCGAGTGTCCCCACAGGGGGATCCCTTGGAATAACTTCAAGAGATTTAAGGAAAGCATTCCGACCCAGTTCTAGACCAGAACAACTCATAGCCCTCAGATCCAAGTGTAGACTACATTGAAGAGAGTATTAGGAGTCCATGAAATGTTTCCACTATTTTAAATGCCCTAAAAAAAGAATATCTTGTGGGCAACTGGGCTACCCAAGACAATTAAAATTTAACCCTTTAATCACTGGAACAGTTTAACAAGTCATTTCAACTACTAGTCATTTTAATTATACTTGATCTTTCACCCAGATCAGAAGTTGCAATTGGTGGATAACTAGTAGGAATACAAAATAAAGAATGAATTAAATGTCGCTGAGCAAATAGAATTTGTTTAAAAGTTAGTCCTCATTGTTCTGTCCTGATTGCAGTATCACTGTGGTGTTTACTAGTGGTGGTATCTATGCATTTGTCACAACATATTGAGTCATAAACAAAAAATAATACATGCTATTGGACATAAATATAAAATATAATTTTAAGTTAATCCTTTCAAAATGAAGTAGGGGTGAGAAATAATTTTCTCAGATGGAGTACAGAGGGCTTTGTCCTAAAGCAACATGGTGGGGAAGAAGAATATCATGATTCAGACTCAAAGAGCCAAGAGTCTTGATGGAAAGAGGTACACAGATGTCATAGGGCTACGATACTGGGGAAATAGCATTGACCATCACTGGTCCTTGGAGAACCCAAGTAAAATAGATAAGAATTCAGGAAGCAGAGATGGAAACCTAGAGTCACCAGATGGTCCTTTAGGTACTTGAGGTGGAGTTGGCATGAGAAAACAAGGACACTAAGAAAGAGCATAGTCAGGTAAAAGCAAAGTGTAGAGTTAAGCCTGTAAAAGGAAGCCAAGACCAGTTTTCTTTTTCTGTATTATTTTAGTGAAGTTTTCAAGTAAAGGAGTTTTATCCTTCAGCTCTGCACAAGGGACAATATAAACTTACTTTTTCTCTCCAGACTTCTGTTTTCTCATTGCCAAAATGGTTAGGCAGGGATGGATCCTCCTCCTGGTCCCTTCTAGCTGGAAACATCATGTGGACTCAAGGTTTAAGTTGGGGTCTCCATAAGTTTTGTCTCACATATATGACATACAAACATCATAATATAGGCATATAAAAGTCTCCTGTGTGAGAGAAATAATAGCTCTCCACTTGATTTTTACTCTTGAGCTGCTTAATCTCTTTTTGTAAAACAAGTAGAAATGTAGAAAAACTAAGCATGTTTCACATAGTTCAGCTGTGTTTGGTTCTCACCCTATCCCCCTGTGCGTTCTTCTTGGTTAATCTTGGAAGTGGGAGGGAAGGAGTATTGACTCAGATGGGCTCAGATTATACACTTATGAGGATTGAGCCGCGGTGTGGTCCGCTGCACAGGTTTATGTGGAAGCCAACTAACTGGGAAGGGTGGCAGCAGTTGGTTGAACAGCTGCTTCTGTTGGTCTCTGTCTCAAGAAAATTCATGCCAGCCAGTTCATTCAATCCCTTCAAATGCTCTTTGGGGTCAGTAGCATTAGAAGCATGGTTCAAATGAGGAACTGAAGGCTCAGAGTCTTGAAGCTATTGCTTCAAAATCTTTCTGTGTCCAATGAGATTGGCACTGGTTCAGAACACGGGAATAAAGATTTGGAACTCTCCTAGAGAAGCCCATAGGCATGAGACGAGGCTAATGGGTTTGAAACAAGGATAATAATACTGGTCCTTAGATGTTCATGTCTTAAGAATCATGGGGAACCTTGTAAACTATGTCGATAGTTTCTTCATGGCCTGGGATTCTGGTAGGGCTATCTTCCATGGAGCCTGCAATGAACTTGGCTGCACATCTGGACCCTCCCTGCAGGCCTGGTCCATCACGGTGCTTCATCCCTTTCCTTGTACAAAGAGATTGCCCGGGGAGGGGAGGTAGACACTGACCTAAGCAGGGGTGATTTATAAGGTTACCTTCCATTAGATTAAATACAGAAAACTGAGAGCTAAAAAAAAAAGAAAAGAAAACTGAGAGCTGAAGAAGGAGAGGCAAAAAAATTTGGAGGACATAAGCTCAGGGGAAAGAAATGGGCAAAAGGGAAAGAGATAGGAAAGGGGCAAGAGGGAGCTCTCTTCCCGAGATGAAGGGCTAAAAGAACATAGAAAGTAAGGAGCTACCAGGACCATTTTTCTGCCTAGATGGACAGTCTGAATGAGAATAAAGCTAATAAGAAAGTAGAAAAGATGAGGAGGAATGGAGAAAGGGAGATGAGAAGTGTTGAGAGGGAGAGAAGAAAGAAATCATATAATTTTTATTACTCTGATTTTTAAAATTACATTAGCCAACACCATTTTTTTTTTTTTGGTCTGATAGTTTCTAGATTTGGGTTATATCATTTGCTGTAATCACAGTGGGCAGCACTTGATTCCCTGTGTGCATCATTACCTAAGTCCTCCCCATGTCAGATCCCTGCATGAACTGATGCCTGATTCTTCCCAACCTTCTGTATTCAGAACACTCACCAATTTCTGCCTCTAGCAAAGTGGAGGAAATGTGTGCATTATGCCTACTGGGAAGGCATGTGCAGGAAAAAGTTTATCATGTACAGGTTTAGCAAATGAAAGAGCACTGTTACCACAAAGAAGCGAATCACAAGAATCATGAGAAAGTCAAAATAGAGAATTCAGGCAGAACAATGTCATGGATGGTTAGTCCAGCTTAGAAAATCAGTTAGCCTGGTTGTTGGCTGCATAAAGAGGACTTTCAAGGGCGGGATACAGCTAAATAATTGGAAATAATATAAGGAAGTCACATAGAAAGGAAGTGAAACTAATGCACATTGAGGGCCCACCACCACTCACTTTCAAATACACTTTCCAATTGTATTTTAAGTGGCTACATTGATGGATGGTCTGAGCCCTGTTTTACCGATGACAAACTGGAGGCTTAGAAAAGATGAGAAACTTGCCTCGCTAATAAATGGCCAGATAGATAGACTGATAATTTTTATCAGATGTGTCTGAATTCTAGTACATTCTCTAGTACACCAGCGTGGGGTGGAGGGGGGCAGTACGCGGCCAGAAGAATGTGCCTTGGCTGTTTATGGGCTCACTCTCATGAGACGGACAGAACCTACCTGGGCCATTACCTCTTGACCAGCTCCTGTTCTCTCTTTCAATGTGCATCCCCTTGCAGTTCCATGCCTGCGATTAGCAAACATTTCTAAAGAGGCTACTCGACTTCACTAAGAGGTGGAGGATGCATGAGAGGAAGAGGAATGTACTGGTGGGCTATGCCCTGGGGGACGCACTCTCCCTGAGGAGGACAGTGGCGAATAGGTAGTCGCAGAGCCTTAGGATAACGTGAGGTGATGGACGCAGGATCACGAGCTGGGGAATAAGGATTCACTCTTCCTGGGGTTCTAGGGAAGACTTCATTTGAGATGAGTTTTTGAAGACTGATGGAGAGAGAGTGACATCATGGATTTATAGTGTGAGTGCTTTTTGAATATGTATATATTTATATATATACACACATGTATATATATCATATTCTCTTTCCTTCCTCTCTCTCCTATTTTAATAAAAACTTTCCTTTAGGAAGCCACCCCCTTCTTCTCTCTGTCCCTAAGTTTTATTTGTCTTTGACCTCTGTCTAGTAAGTCAGAGAAGACATTGATTCATTTAGGGGTGGAGGTATGACCTAAATTTGACCAAGTAAGAATCATACCCATCATTTTTTTTCTCTGAAAATAAGGACTTTCTCGGGGCTTGTTATCTAGGAAGATGTAAGTCTACAGGGGTCAGTCCTTCCTATTGTGCCACCAAATGGACAGGACTTGCTTGATATTTTTTTTTTTTTAATTTGTATTTATTTATGATAGTCACAGAGAGAGAAAGAGAGGCAGAGACACAGGCAGAGAGAAGCAGGCTCCATGCACCGGGAGCCCGACGTGGGAATCGATCCCGGGTCTCCAGGATCGCGCCCTAGGCCAAAGGCAGGCGCTAAACCGCTGCGCCACCCAGGGATCCCCAGGACTTGCTTGAGAATGAAGTCAGAGCAGGCACGAAAGAAAGAGTTTTGATAATTTTTTAAGTGCCTGCATCTATCTGTGCCTGAAGCCGGTAACATCTCTATAGTCCATGGATAAATTCACCAATTAAATTAAAACTTGATGGATACGCTGCACCAGTATAATGAATGCTACTTAGGTAACATATTTGCATTTTTTTCTGGGACCTCCTAGAGGTAACTTCTCATGCATACTAATGGTGGGATTTTGTACCCACAATAGGCATTGGAAAAGTATTTGTCAATCAAATCATCAACCCTCAGCTATGGAGCTATTATGTAGGAAATACTCTGCTTAGTTTGGGAATAAATAGCAAAGAGCCCTTCAAGAAGCTCACAGCCCAGTGGTAGGTAGCGAGGGCATGAAGCGATCAACCACAATCCCACAAGATAAGATGAAAGAAAGTTTAGTAATAGTGGGAAAAGGAAGGAGAAGTCATCTTTCTGGGTGAAGAGAAGGAGAGCTTCCTGGAGGAGATCACATCTCCGAGAAGCAAGAGTTCACAGGCCAGAAACACAGGGGAGAGCTCTTCAAGCAAAGCGTAACAACTAGTGCGCTCAGGAAGGGGAGGCACTTCTGCACGAGACCAGACGAGCGTCGGCTGGCAAGATTGGTTTGCAATGCATCTGAGAAGCATATTGAGGTTCAATGGTGAAGAAATGTTCATGCCGCACCAATCAGTTTTACCCCTGTGAAAAACAGGAAACCAGGAAAAGTTTTAAAAATAAGAGGATTGCTCAGCTTTGAATTTTAAAAGATACATCCAGTAGTCAAAGGGGAGATTTGTTAGAATAAGGAAGAATAAGAATAGACTAAGGATAGGGACGTAACCAGGATCATAGACTCAGAGAGAGACAACAGGGCAGACCTCAGGCACTTGTAAGTGAGGCGAGGAGTAGGGAGAAGGGAGAAGGGAAGAAGAGGGGGCTAGGAGAAGGAATGGCCGAGTGACACATGGAAGACTGAGACACGAATAAGTTTACCTTTTTGAAAACACTCTTTGCAAATGCAGATCAAAGCTCCGGGAGGTAGTGATGTCCTGGGTGAACTCACCCCAGATCTTCAGGCCGACATTGCAGCGGCAGGTGGCTCCCGGGCAGGCATTTAAGTGGCAGGCACGTTAGTGGCAGGCAATGTTTCTGGGGTCCTTCATGGGAAAAATCACCTACCTCTTTGAAATCCTGCAGCTACCTTAAGCAAGAGACTTCCCGGAAAGCCCTGGCCAGCTGTGGCTCTTCCCCTGAAATCACATCCCAGGAGCCCGGCTGCCAGCCAGGCTCCACTTACGTTTGCAGAAGGCAGTCGTCATCATCCTCAGTCAGCATGCACCTGTCACGGGCAAGATGCGGATCAGACCAGCCTCTAAACACTTTGCAGGCATTTCCTCATGCAATTCTCACAACTACCCGGGAGACAAACAGAGAAGACAGTAGAAGTAGAGATTATTATCTCTACTTTTCAAATGAGGAAAATACAGCTTAGAATAATTTCACATCCTCCTCCTCCTCTTCTTCTTCTTCATCTTCTTTTTCTCCTTTTTCTTCTTCTTCCTCTTCTTCTTTCACCTTCTTCTCTTTAAAGTCATCTTGCATATACACATTAGTATTTGAGGGGGGAAAAGGTCCTGAGTTTCCACACCCTTATAATATATTTGAAACATAAGGATTGAATAATACTCAAAGAGATGATAGGCGTAACATTTATTTGGAGGAATGTAAGTGAATTTCCTCTTTTGTTCTGGTATTGTATATAACGTCAGGATAAACACCCTTATTTACAAAAACAAAAACAATAACAATAACACAAACGCCTTTGATTTTCCTCTGCAATGAGTTCTAGAAATAGATTTACTGGTATGAACATGTCTTAGTTACGGCATCATTTTCTAAATTTTGGAAAGAGTTTCTAAAAATAGTGTCTCCGTAGTGATGTTGTAGGCTAATCATAGTTTTAAAACAAGGATTCTAGGAGGAGTTACTTGGTTAATGAAGGAAGAGCTGGTGGGATGTCTGGGTTGCTCAGCGACTGAGTGTCTGCCTTCATCTGGGGGCGTGATCCTGGAGTCCCGGGATCAAGTCCCACGTTGGGCTCCCTGCATGGAGCCTGCTTCTCCCTCTGCCTGTGTCTCTGCCTCTTTCTCCATGTCTCTCATGAGTACATGGGTAAATTCTAAAAAAAAAAAAAAAAAAAAAAAAAAAAGCTGGTAATACAGTCGGTTATATTTCTTGCTAATTTCATTGGGCTTTTCTTCCCGTCATCATCTGATTATAATGCTGTCTTCCACAATGAATCCTACTTGAGAAACAGAACCATCCAAAGCCATAAATCCATTATTGTGAACTCATTTTTTCTTTTATTGAGAATCCCTATTTATTTTTTACTGACAGTATGTGTTTTAACTGTGAATGTGTGATGGATTGTTAGGTAAATCATCGTTGACGAGAAAATCACATAACAAGGGAAGCATTATCAAAATGTCCTCTCCATAGCGTAAGATAACAAAGATGTTACCTCCATGTTTTCATGAATGAAAACTTGTATACTCAGAATGAGGTTTACCAGAGATGAATAGAATGATGATCTGTCTTTAGAATCATTTTTCTTAAAAAGCTCAACTCCTAGGAACAGAGAGCAGAAAAGTGGTTGCAGGGGTGAGGGGTGAGGGATACAGGAAAAGGTTAGTAAAAGGATACGGATTTTCACTTACAAGATGAATAAGGTCTCAGAATCTAATGTATAGCACAGTAACTATAGCTGAAAACACTACCGTCTAATTGAAACTTGCTAAGACGGGTAGCTGGGTGGCTCAGTCAGTTAAGCATTCAACTCTTGATTTTGGCTCAGGTCATGATCTCAGGGTCATGGGATCAAATCCAGTCAGGCTCTGAGCTCAGTGGGGAGTCTGCTTGTCCTTCTTCCTCTGCTTCTGCCCCCCCACCCTCACCCCCAGGCTTAAATAAATAAATAAATAAATAAATAAATAAATAAATTCTTTAATTTTTTTAAAAAGAAATTTGCTTAGAAAGGAGCACTTAAATGTCTGCACACACAGAAAAAAATAGTAAAGATATGAAGTAATGGATTTGTTAATTAACTTGATGGGGAGGGGCAGCTATCTTCACCAAGGTATACATATGTCAAATCATCATGTTTTATACTTTAACTGTCTTACAGTTTTGTCGTGTTTCTTAATAAAGCTGGAAAAAATAGAAGTAGATCTAAAATATTTTGTCTAAGATATTTGTCAATATATAATTAGGATC
Organism: Canis aureus; assembly: GCF_053574225.1. Lineage (NCBI taxonomy): Eukaryota > Metazoa > Chordata > Mammalia > Carnivora > Canidae > Canis > Canis aureus. The sequence goes on from NC_135613.1 coordinate 4,790,705, forward strand.
TTTAAGAGGAGAAAAAGTTAGGAAAAATGTAAAAAAAAAAACTAATTTTCTTTGGTCAGAATTTTGAATGCTATTAGAGTTAATTGGCATTTTTTTTTCTCATTCCCAGGATTTTTAATTTATTTTATAAGCATTGATTCATCCGTGGCTTACCTTAAATTATCTTATTTTGTTTTATTATTTTTTAAAAAGATTTTAATTATTTATTCATGACAGACACAGAGAGAGAGAGAGAGAGGCAGAGACACAGGCAGAGGGAGAAGCAGGCTCCATGCAGGGAGCCCCATGCGGCACTTGATTCCGGGTCCTCAGGATCACACCCTGGGCTGAAGGCAGTGCTAAACTGCTGGGCCACCCGGGCTGTCCACCTTAAATTAGTTTAACAATAATTATTTAAATAATAATTTTGGAATGATTTGAAATTTACAGGAAAGTTGTGAAGATGTACAGACTGTTCCTGTTATACTCTTCACCCGTGTCTCCTACTGTTAATTATATATACAACCATTTATCAAAATTAATACACTAACATCAATACAATAGTATTAACTAAACTACAGACTTCACTTGAATTTTTCCAGTTTGTCCACTACCGTCTTTCTTCTGTTGTTTAATCCCAATACTACAGAATCTAGACGGTGCATTGCATTTAGGCTCCTTTTGGGGTTACGTGACTCTTCGGACACCTGACCTTGCTGTTGTTTAGCTTGAAATGTGGCTGATGAAGGCTCATCCTCAGGGTAGTGGTTTCTCCTCTTCTCCTGGAGTCCACTTCTGCTTGCCTGGTTAGTATTATCTTCAATACATATTTTAACGATTTCTTAAAAATCTACTTCCTTTTGAACGGATTAATTTAGTCAAGCCACATTATATGCTCCATAAATCTACTTAACTGCACCACCCTAAACTGCAGGACCTCACAACACAACGGCAGTAGAATAATTGCCAACCTTGTCAAGTTATGGATTCCCTACACTTTCACGGGATGCATCAAACATTGTTCAGGATCTGGTGCCAGCTTCAATCAGTGCCAAGTATTAGGGAAAAAAAGAGGTTTTTTCTTATTTTTTACGTAAATGAATGTAATTTCTATATGAATAGAAAAATAGGTTCCAGTATTTACTCCCATACGTCTACAGATTTGCTTCCCCCGTGGGAGGGGTTCCATCACCATGGGAAGCTGCCTGGCTTCTGCAGGCTTCCCTGATGCGGGGAGGGGGTAGTAGTGTGGCTGGGGGCTGGCCCGCTTCACCCCCTCCCTACAGTCTTCCTTCCTGGTCCTCACCACTCAGGAATGCATCCTTATTAAACCGGGCTCCGAAGCTCAATGTGTCTGCTCTGCGTCACTGAAAATGCTCCTGAAATATGACATCTGCAGTGTTAGGGAGAGCAGGACTTTGTTGTGTGGCATTTAAACTTTCAGCAGGATCACAGAACATCTGTTATTTCAAGTTGGACTTGATTATTTTTTTTTAAACCGCCAGACTTTCAGACCATACAATACCAGCTTTCTTCAAATGTAACTCTTAAGTTCCTTTTATGGTAAAGTTTAATACTGTGAACATATGGAGGGTCTGAACGTCTGCCAAATGTTTTAAAAGACAAGGTTATAAATACCCCGGCAGCGAGCTTTGTTCCTTAATGTATGGCTCTGTTACTCGGAGTCAACGTGGAAGATAAATCAGAACATAGAGCTGGCTTGGGCATTAACTTGATATTTCTGGCAAGTATTCATAGTATCTCATTTGAAAGAGGGAAAGAGAAGTGGTTGTTCTGAGGTAACATTACCAGAATGAAAAAAAAATTGAATTTTATAAAAAAGCAAAGAGCAGAATTATAGCTTAACTGAAACATCTAAAATGCAAATACACAGTCTTCTTAACCAGAGAACTGAAGCTTGAAGAGTCATCAGCCCATAGGACTGGAGATTATATTTTTTTGGCCCCTTTCTCCTAGATTTGGAATAGATACCTCTAATTTCCTTGGTAATGGATCTCCCTACCCAGCCCAGGCTCAGTTCTTCACTAATCCACGGAGTCTTATTCTCAACTGTCCCTCTGCTCAAATTTGGGTTCATCCCCACCCAACTCAGGTTAGGACCCACCCTATCATTTCTCTGACTCTGCTGTTTCTCTAGAAACAGGGGTTTGCTGACCTGCCTGCCTGGCTGGTCCCATCTGTGGCCAGGCCGAGAGCCGAAAGGGACCTTAGCCACTTCCATAACGTAAGATGCACCATGTCAAGACTGACCTAACACATCCTTGAGACAAGGCGTCTTGGGTGAATAAACCTCAGCATGGTATAAGGAGGTCTCTTTGCATGAACTTCCCAGGTCAGGAGGATACAGTTTAATAATTCATGTCCTCCTCACAGTAAGTGCACTTAGTATCCTGATGGCTTAATGTAGCTTCCAAAGAGACTAGGAACTGCCTGGACATAGCTCATTTGTGTGGCAGGGTGTGATTAAGGGCAGGGAACTAAAAGAGAAATCAGGAGAACTTTATGAAGACTATGTTTTCCACTTCCTGGATGAGGTGGGGTTCTTTGCTTTGCTCTTCTCTTCTCTTCTTTTCTGAACTTCTTTTCCTGAACTTCTTTTTCTCTAAAATGGGAGTAATAATCCATCTGACTTGCTTAGGACATTGATAGGAGACTCAAATGACAATATGCATGAGAAACTCGTAAGAGCATGAAAAGTGTTTTTGCTATGTATATTAATGAGCTGGATTTGGCTGGTATCACAAAGAAACTCAAATCTCAATGGATTACAACCACAATTTCATCTGTCACACAGGCTACACGTTGTCTGAGGGTTGCTTGCCAATGGAAGTGATTGAACATAGCATGTGCCACGTTGAAAGCAAGGTTTTAAGTGTGTGTGTGTGTGTGTGTGTGTGTGTGTGTACGGTTTGACTTTATTTCTTGCTCACCTACCTCTGCTATAGAAAGAACATACCCTAGATGTACCCTGTTTCTTTGCCTCTCTGTCCAGTCAAGCCAGATACTAGTGCACTTAACTCATACTGAAACTTCAGGATCGCCTTATCTCATGCAGCCACGAATTTCTACCTGGCTTGCCTTCACCCTCCGCTAGGATATTGGGCAGCCATCAGAACTTTCTTTTATAGGCTATTTGGTACATAAAAATAGCCAAATTTATCTACATTTTAAAAAAAGTGCAATGCAATCCCTTCCCAAACATGAGTTCTATTTGAGTAAAAATTTTAGCATAAGAAAACTGGAGTTTGGGAATAGAGAAGTGTAGAAAAATAGGAAGTTGAACAGATTTTAATTTTGACAGCCTCGGGGGATAAAAAAAGGAAAGTGATGTGGGTATCGGAACTCCCTCAGATGGCACATGAAACCAGAAATGAATTAAGTGTTTGAAGATCCGTATCCCAAAATGCCTTTTACTGGGCATATTATCTGTGACAAAACAAGACACATTTAGGTATATTTTATTGAAACCAAGGGGAAAGAAAGTCTTAAAAATCTCCAATAAGCATAGGAGAATAGAAAGAAATTCATTTTATTTTTTATTCTATGAGGAAATTTAGAATATAGCATCAAATATTATTATTCATGTAATGTGTACAAAACGCATATAAAATGTATCTACTTAAACTATTTTGCCTCAACCTTGTTTGTTTGGTTTTCCCATAAAATTTTAAGTTCTGAGCTTTATCTTCTCAGAGAGCTGTGAAGAGCCATACCCTACTGACGGCGGCACTAATGTTTTATGTCAGAGTTCTAGAAGCAGAACCCAGCACATGGGTTTTGCTTTCCCAAATGGGTCCACATTCTGACGATCTATTCTTTGATATCTGAGTACTTTGGGTCAAGTCATTTCAACCATTCTGAGTCCTTGTTTCTTCATCTGCAACACGGTGATAATTGTAGTAGTACTAATGCATGAGGTAATGGAATTACTGAATGAGTTAAACTTAGTTGCTTAATACCTGGCACTGGGCTTGGTATTATTTTTTGTTAATAATAATATTAAATAATAATGCCTTTTCCATTTAAAATCATTGAAGTCTCTATTCGTTGAGATTCTTGCTTGTAAGCAATAGAAACAAGTCAAGCTTAAACAAGAAAAGTAAGTTATTGGCTTCCATCATCAGAGAGGTTGTAGGTATACATGAATTTAGTCTCAGGAGATGAAAATATGACTTCTTGATCGTCAGCATCTTCATCACCCTCATCATCTTCTCACGTTCTTTCTCTTTCTCCCCCTTTCTCCGTCTCCTCTCCTTGTTCTTCCTCCCTCCCCTCCCAAATCCTGCTTTTCATTATTATAGACACTCTCTGTATCTCTACTTCTGATGAACTGTCAGCCTGTCTCCTGCTTCAGATATGGTTTCTTCCTATAATGGAGAAAAGGTTGTTGCGACAAGTCCCCTTTTCCCATTGATGAAGCAGAAGGAAGCACTACCTTCCTGTCCCCAAATAGGTTCCTTGTTTCATCAAAGTACCCGCTTTCATTAGAAGTTCACCATGTGTGCTCGTCATCTCCGTGGATAGCAAATGCTACAAGGCCATGTGTATGCAAGAATGTGAGATTGAACCTCAATACACAAGTTAGGTGGTAGGCACAGTCCTCCCTAGAACAGGACAGAGACAACAGGTGTTGCCTGAGAGTACCTACCATATGTAGTCATTGTGACTATAATGTGTTCCCCACGAACAATAAGAATTTCTACACTCAACAGACTTCAGTTCTTTGGGGTAGCAACTGTCCACTTCTACGGCCTTAACCCATTAATATGGGCCTCCCTCCCTAAAACCCCAGATATCTCAGGCCCTGAGGAACCCTAGATTCAATCCTATCACCACAAAGTTAGGAGGAGCCTGGAGTACACTTCATACTGTGATTTGATTGTCAGTATGACCCCAGTGGGTCATTATTTCTTAAGACTAATAGAATATAACTTTGCTCTTTTCATTTCCCTCTGCCCTGGCCACCATGGGAATTATACAGAAACTTAACTCTTCTAATTTCCTATATACATTAAAAAATTAAATGCAAAGTAAATTAGGTTATAGTGCAAGTATTATGGTGAGAAAGTTATTTTTAAAACACATCAGTGGATCCCACACTCTGGGGCCTTAATAAACGTTTAATAATGGCTATATTAGTTACTTCCTATAATTGTTTCTGCCATCAAAATCCACTTCTACCATCTGGAGGAAAATGACAAATGATGCCTTGTTGTGAGCATGTGAGGAGGGTTAAGATGTTGGAGCAGTTTGCCATTAAGAGGGTGCAAAGAAACATTTTCCTAGCTAGCACAAAATAGCTCAGGAATTTGCAATTCTGAATTCCTCCTTTAATCACGCATATTTTGCATATGTAAAGAATGCAGGATTCACCCAGTAGCCAGTGGCGTCCACTGCCATTTCATTCCCATTGTTCCTAGTGTTGTGTTTGAAATAATCAGTGAACAAATCAATTCACCACACATTTTCAGGATTGCCCCAGTGAACAAATAAAGGTGTCAGATGATGTGGGCAATGCAGAGACAAAAGTGCTTAGAGTTCCTGATTTGCTGGGATGGAAAGATTTTTGTGAAGTTGAATATAAATCAGATTATGAAAATGTCTGATATGATTGCTTTTGTGATTGTGTGTGTGGATGTGTGTGTGTTGGTTTTATAAAGACTCACATTCACACAACCTAGAGAAACTATGCTTTTTAAGGCACACTAGCAAACATCCACACAAATTAATTACTGTTCCACTCTAAACTTAATCACTTGGTGAGAACAACAAATTCTGACAGAGTGTTAGATAATCCATTAAATTCCTCATCTAAAAATACCTAACGTGTCATTGTACTCTTGTGATAACCTGCACAGACAAGTAGTCAGCTTCCCTTTTTCTTGTTCCTATTTTCTTAACAGCGACGTGGCTGACATTCTGAGAAACAACAAGTACTAGGAATTATAAATGGTCAAAGAAATAAGGAAAACGAGAGGGATCTTTCACACCTTATCAAGCATTATTTACTACCACCTATTCTTTTATTTATTTATTTATTTATTTATTTATTTATTTATTTATTTATTCTTTTGCCCACTAAATGTGAATGTGTGATGTTTTGGTTAAATTATTGCAATCCCCAGAGGCACATATTTGTGGCATAGGTTGTTCCAACGCACTTTACTGGTAATTAAACTTTCTGAGATACAAGTATGCAGATCAGAAACCAAACCTGGTCTTCCAATCCCTGCATCCCGATGGCTTGATATATTGGAAGAACCCTACAGAGTTCTCTGCATCTGATCACACAGATATATAGGGGGATCCCCGGGGCAGGAATTATGGACAACAGCCTGTTTCAGGAGCTTTGCACATCACTTCCTAAAGTTAGCAAGGAACACGGGTAAATAATAGAGCGTGCTAAACATTGATTTGATTCCGTGTATGTCTCAGACGTATCATTGGTGATTATTCCAGTGGACAAGACAGATTCGACAAGATGGCTCAGAGAGTAGGAAGTGTAAATGCAGGAGGCTCAGGGGGGAGATACTTTGCAAAAGTCCAGACTGGAGTGGGAAAGACAGGGGGTTTGAAATTTATCAAGAATGCCAACTCTACTGCCCTTATGTTTGATTACTGACCCACATAGACCTCCTCATTGAGAAATGGGGATGTGGAAGTGATCTATTTATTGCACTTGTGGTAAAGGAGCCAGCACTATTTTTTTTTTAAGCCAGCACTTTTTGATCAGCAGTGATGATGTAGCCAAAACTCTCTGCGGCAGAACTGTTATTACTTTACGTGAATTTGCATATTTAATCCTTGTAACAATTTTATGATGTAGATACTACAATTAGCGTTATTATTAAGGATAAAACCCAACTGATTTCCCATTAAAAAAAAAATCTCACATCGAAAAAATTCCTTGTCAATGCACAATTTACATGTGAACTCAGACTTAAGGTCCGACCAACAATGGGTTTGCTAGCCTAAGGAGATAGGAGGGTAGCGAACTAGAGTAAGGAGGAGAGGTGGGCATCAATTTTATTTCTACTTCAAACTTCCACTCTGACATAGTGACACAAGGATTTTGGACTTTGGGTTTCCAATAAGAGAAATTAAGAAATTACACAACCTACTCTCTAAAACATTTTTTAAGATGTATTTTTAAGATTTTAGTTAATTGAATGAAACTATATTTGCTGAAGCAGGCTGGTCATCCATGAAGCCCCCTAGGACTATATTCATGTCTCCGTGCCCTGAGTGTGTACAAGCACTCTGCTCTGCTCCACCGAAGCTTAGCCTCAGGATCCTTTACAACACAGGGCTTTAGTCACCACTGCTAACAAAGCAGAGTTGCCATTTAAGACGAAGAACCTTAGTTTCCACCTAAAGGGTACTATGTCTATCCTTTTGAAAATGAAACAAACAGCTTTTATAAAGGTATCTTATGTATGGAAATCTGAAACTCTAAATGTTCCTGCAAAATTTGAAGGAGAACACCTGCACCAAGCCATGAAGAAGGCTCACGAAATTGATTATCTTCTGCAATTCTCTCTCCAGATGTAGCTGCCTCAACAGCCTTTGTCCTGACACTGTAAAAAGATAGAGACCTGAAAAAATTCTCCACTGAGTAAATTCCATTCAGAAGCTGAAGGTCTATTTATAGGACGGGGGAATTAATAATAATGTTATGTAGGCAGTAGATGTTAGATTAAAAAAGGAAGCCAGTATTTGTGTGTGTTAATGAGTCAACAGACTGACTTCAGAATCACCACCTGGCACCTCCTGGCCTGCTGCTTCTCGCAGGGGCCATGCAGTATGTTAAAAAGCCAGGAAAAGAAGCATTGAGCTCAGATGAGGTAGCGTGGGGCATGGAAAGAGCCTAGACTTGGATTAAGAACTCTCACCTCCCCTTTCCCTCAACAACGAGGAAAAATGTGCTTATACTCTAAAAGGAAGGATAAATCCATAAGTATCGGTGGAACAGAACAGGATGAGGATGGTTTTTTTAGTGTAAGCTTTACTAAACATCGAATGGATCCCAATGAGGAAGAAAAAGTAAAAGTCTCTAACATGCTTAATTTTATAAATGTGGAAAGGAATGAAAGAATCACCCACAATCACAGACAAGTATGAGAGACACGTGGCACTGTAAAGAATGTAAAAATAGGACCAGGTACCAAAGGAGCTGACCCTGGGTGGGGGGCTGGGGGATGGGAGCTAAAGATCACAAAGAGGGTTAAAAAAATTCTATTATGGAAAATTTCAAACATGTGTAAGAATAAAGAGAACAGTACAATGAATCCCCATATACTTATCACTAAGCAAAAAAAAAAAAAAAAAATTCTAGAAGTGAAGCCAGATAAGTAAGGATTTATTTATAAGGCCTGCCTTATTTATTAATAAGGACTACCAAGAGGGGCTCCCAAACCAGAAAATAAATTAAATGAGCTGGTGTCCTGGGAGGGGGCTGAAATGCCTCTCTAAAGGCTCCTGGGGATTAACCTGGATGCCACGACTGGATTATAAGCAGGTGCTTGATAGGAATAATTTATCCAAAAGCAGAACATGCCCATCCAAAAAAGGTGGGAGGCAGAGATCTACCATGGGGACCTAGAAAGTGAGAGTCACAGAGACCCACGCGGGCCCTGCACGAAACCATACCGACTAGAAGAGGAGCCTTAAATGGCCTGCCCGAAGATTTTGGAGATCAGAAGAGTGATTCTAGATTCAGTGGCCTTCTTCACAGGCATTCAGATAACATATTCCAAGGAAATGAAAATGTCCCTAAATCCATAACTGGTCTTTTCTCTCCCTCTCTCTCTCTTAAGTCCAACCTGTACCTTTCAAAGTAGGAACTTTGAAACCAAAATATCTAATCACGAATAAAAGGCTGGAGCTCACCTCTTGAAGAATTGCCCTGACTGGGCTGTGCTAACAGTAAGAACAAATTCTTTTTATCAATACTCTTGTCTAAAAGCCACATTTTCTGCTGAGAAGGGCAGGAGCACTTTGGATCTCAGGGGAAAACTTTTGACTTTAATTTAATTAAATTGTTTCTCACCAGCAGTAAAATAGTTTAGGGAAAGGTCATCCACAATATCCATCTATCTATATCTATATCTATATCCAGTTTTAAGTGGAGCCAAGAGAATAAGAAATGTTTAAAGTTTTCTCTATGATACTTTTAGAAAATGATGCATATTTCAGAAATCAACATTTACTGAGCACATACTGTGTCCCAAATACTATGCCACGTGTTTAATATATTTAGTCACCTCAAAACCCTCATGAGGTGTGACCCTACTTATATCCCAATTTTTCAAGTGAAGTCACTAAATATGAGTGGCACTAAGAAATGCACCCCTGGTTGTAAACCCAGAAAAGGGGAAACCCTTTCTCAAGTTTCAACATTCAATGCCCACTTTCTCAGGCATAATCCTTCTCAGTGGAGAACAAATGAAACAAACTTGGAAAAACACAACACAAACCATTAGTGATATATATACCCAGAATCTGATCAAAGGAAACTCAATGCCCTAAACAATGTCCTATAGAATATAATAATCAGCCCTGCCTCTCTTCTTAAATTGGAAACACAAATGCATTGAGTTAATATAATTCTTATTTCACTGATATTTGATACGTATTTCTTGAACAGTAAGTATATTACTTTGGAGCATGTATGTGTATGGGAATGTACAATATTTGCTTCTAAAACAAGAGGCGGGGATCCCTGGGTGGCACAGCGGTTTAGCACCTGCCTTTGGCCCAGGGCGCGATCCTGGAGACCCGGGATCGAATCCCACGTCGGGCTCCCGGTGCATGGAGCCTGCTTCTCCCTCTGCCTGTGTCTCTGCCTCTCTCTCTCTCTCTCACTGTATGCCTATCATAAATTAAAAAAAAAAAAATTAAAACAAGAGGGGAAGCCTAGGTGGTTCAGTCGGTTAAGTGTCCTACTCTTAATCTCAGCTCAAGTCTTGATCTTGGGGTCATGAGTTCAAGCTGAGGGTTGGGTTCCACACTGGGCATGAAGCCGACTTAAATAAGGAAAGAAAGAAAGAAAGAAAGAAAGAAAGAAAGAAAGAAAGAAAGAAAGAAAGAAAGAAAGAAAGAAAGAAAGGAAGAAAGGAAGAAAGGAAGAAAGGAAGAAAGGAAGAAAGGAAGGAAAGAAAAAAGAAAGAAAAGAAAAAAAGAAAGAAGAAAAGAAAGAAAGAAAGAAAGAAAGAAAGAAAGAAAGAAAGAAAGAAAGAAAGAAAACCACCCCCATTTCTTCTCCATTCAAATTAGACATGATGAAAAAATAAAGTGATAAATTCATACATATATGGAGGCATTTATTCTTTTAATACAGTAATAGTGTTATCAGTTAACAAGGAAACACTGGTAAATTCTTTGTTTTGATTTGAGTATAATTAAATCTCACTATTCTTTCAAAAGGCAAAGAAACTTCACATTACTATGGATGCCAGTTTTGAGTTTATATAGCAACCCATCTTCCATTTATAAGGGAATTTTTTTCTTCTGAGGCAGAACTGCACAGCACTCTAGAAACTTAAAAATAAAATTTCAAAGAAATTTTAAAACATTTATGGAAATTAGGAGAAAGAACAGACTACAGGATCAGCGATTTTAGTGGTTTTGGAATACTCTATAACCTGGTAAACATTTAATATATTAATAAGATCACGGTCCCTACTCCAACTGGGTGCTTTATGTGAATTGCTCTTTAAGCCAATCAGGATCATAGCTACCCTTAGGAAATGTAAAAAAGCAACAATGCCTGAGATACCTGTAGTGCTTTCATAGTTTTCAGAGTCCACTGTTACATTAATGCTCACAAACACCTGAGGAGGAATAAAAACTGTCCTCCAGGGAAGAAATTTAGGTCCAGAGACTTACTTGAACCATATAGGTCAACTCTGCTCATCAGTGGAAGAGCTTTAACTCCCAACCTGCTCATCCCCTCAGACCAAGTGTGGTTCAGCAACCTCATCCCACAACTGCCCACAAAGAGCCCCAACAGTGCGATCACTCAACTTAAGCTGGGTCATAGTTCTGCATATTGTTTATTCCTTCACTAAGCAAACACATAAGTGCCCAAGACAGTGCTGGGCACTGGGAACGCTGTATTGAGAAAACCCCGTCACGAATGTTGAACAGCTCATCCCCAACGATATATGTAAAAAAAAAAAAAAAAAAAAAAAAATAGTCTGATTATAAAAAAAAGTCAGGTGAGAAGTGGACCAAAGGCTCAGAGAAAACAGGTCTAAGGAACCAGTAAGAACAAATAAGGACAACTTAGTAGCAATCTGAAGAAGGCTCAGACATTGACCAAACAACATAGATGGAAGTGTATGTGTTGATCAGTATGTTCTTGGGCAAAGAAGCCTTTGCAAAAGAGGTGCAAAGGCCCTGTTGTATGAGCTGAGGGTGAAAAAGCAGTTAGAGTCAGACAACAACCAGCCCTGTATGACATGAGAATTTACTCTAAACTCCCCAGATCCGTGTGCGGTGATGGAAGGGTTATGGCAACTTGGGTAGGGCTAGGGTGACGTGACTTCACGGTAGACGAGCAATCTGAAGAAGACTGTAATGAGTTAGGATCTTCTGACGCTGGGGAATGATATCTGCACCGTATTTTCAACTAAATTTTGCACCATAAAATTAAGCAATGACAGATCCCAAAAAATGATTTTTTTTTTTTAAAGTAAAGACCCAATTGTCATGGTAGAAAAGGCTAAGGTAAGGCTGTGACACTTACTATAATTTCAGGAGTGGAGATAATGTTAGTGAAGCCTGAGTCCTACCCCTTCTGCCTTATAGGCCTGGGAAGCAAAGGTCGGGAAATAAGTTATCAGAATTCAGAAAGCAAGTGAGAGTCAGGAGGGACAATTTCTCTGGCTGCCTTAGCACTTTCCATTTCTAGGGAGATGTGAGCAAATTTCCAGGGGGATTAATCTTCCCTCTTCATTCTGCACTGTATGCAACCCAGATGATATGGTACCTTCAGATAACAAAGAGCAACAGCTCTCAGTCGACTGGCGAATATCCATTTCAGAAGCAGGAAGGAAATTAAATGCAGGAGGCACGTACACATTTATGTATTTTCCATATCAGAAAATGACCTTGTTAACTGTCATCTTCCCATTGAGGCATCTCCCTCAGCACAACATATATTAAATTTATGGATACAAGGTATAAATACAGTCACTAACCATTCATTCAGCCAGCATGTATTAATCAGCCGTATGCACAGCACCGTAATTCAATTAAATGCAATTCACTTTTACAAGTATTTGGAAAGCAGGGGGAGAAAAGCACACCAGATGCAGTTTTGAATCATGGTTTCAAGACTCATTGGCTGCAACGTTGGGTGACACATGTAACCTCCATAAGTCTCCGTTTCCTCATCAGTAAAAGGAGGACAATAAGTAATAATGACCTCACTGTGTAGGGGAAAGAGTAAATGAAGTCATGCTGTATACAGTGCCTGGCACTTATGTGTTTAATAAATGTTTTCTAAATGCATGAATGACTTAAAAAAACATTCTGGGATTTCGTCCCCCCCCCCCTTTTTGATTATTCTCTCTATTTCTATAGATACTTTGGATATTTGAGTATTTCCCTACTTGGAGATTTTGTGTTTTTTTTTTTTTTTTTTTTTAAGATTTTACTTATTTATTCATGAGAGAGAGAGGCAGAGGGAGAAGCTCCCTGTGGGGACCCCGATGCAGGACTCCATCCCACGACCCTGGTGTCACGCCCTGGGCTGAAGGCAGGTGCTCAACTGCTGAGCCCCTCCTGGAGATTTACATAAAACAGAACCACCTACTCCTCCAGTGCAGCAAAATGATCCCATTACTGTAAAATTGCATCAGGTATTATGAAGTGGAACCAAAAAGGTGGATTCTATTTTGCCTGGTGTTCGAACACCATCCCAAGCAGGGAGGAGCCAAAACCCCTTTCTCTGTCACTAGGTGATTCTGCTAAACCAGTCATATTTCCATCACTCGGTAAAATTGACCGGAAGACTTCTTGTCTTCGCTCTTGCCACACTGTGCTTTGGCCCATCAGTGAACTGCAAACTGGCTGTCCAGTGGCCGCAGATTGTTCTGTGAACTCAGAACCCAGCTCAGCTGGGGAAGATCCGACGTCTAATCACATTAGTCTTGAGTCCAGCGACAGAATGGCAGGATCCACACACTGCGGGGAGAGCCATTTGCGTGTCACGTTTCTTTGAGCATGTGGTCTTGTGGGAGCCTGGGATGTGCTGACTGCGCCCGTCTTTGAAGTGGGGGAACAGCTCATGTTTGAGCCCCCTGGGCTTGCCATGTGATCGAATATATGATTTTCATGCTTTTGAACTATGAAGGATTGTGCATCATGGTGTACACATGACTGTACACACACACTCGAACATGCTTATGTGCCCTGTGTACTTACACCGCACTTTTTAACTTTACAGACTGATATAATGGGAAAGACAGGAGTTCAGAATCAGCTGCACTTGCAAATGATCCCAAACTCAACCTGTTATCAGCTCAATGACGTTGAGCAAGTTATTTTGCCCATCTGAGCAGGGCCGGGATGAAGGTGGTATAAGGGTGACACCTGGGGTGCAAAATTGAAGGAGGCAAGCATGACCCTAAGAATCTCTTTAAATTTTGCATTCTCGGCATTTTGCTTGCCTTTCTGTCATGCTGGCCATATCTCTGAGCTTCAGAATCTTATTAACTGAGGTATTTAAAGCACCCACTGCACTACACAGCACAGACACCTACGAAGTGCTGGCCTCCAACCAGGAAATTTCATAAGTATGGGAGCAAGGGTGCTTGCTGCAGCCGGAATCACATCCAGATGTTAACACCTGGCCCCCTTCCATGCTAGGGTGAGGTGGGTGTCCATGACCACCCAAGGGCCCATCAGAAGGCAGCCACTGATGACAGGGCAGAGATGCTGGGACTCCGATTAAACAGCAACACGTGGGTTTCTGGGGCAGTCCTGGAAACCCAGTCTACACACACTCCACAGGGAGCCACCTGAACCAAAACTATTTCAAAATAGCCTTTGAAATACATTTTCTGCTCATTTGAGTTACTTTTAGGGAACACATGAAATGCAAAAAACAAAAACAAAAAACCAATATTCCACGACAGAGAGTCACGGTTCATTTCTGGGGTAGTTTTTCTTTCCTTGGTTATACACATCCGCACAAAATTTGGCTTGCATTTTGTGTAAGGAAAATCTTTTATCTCTTACATAAGACTGCATCATGACTATTACTCCTGCCATTAAATGTTCTCACACTGTATTTTTTAATGGCTTAAAAGAAGGTCATTTCATAAATGTAACTTATCGATGAATTTTGTTTTGTTGGGTTATGAATCAGGGTCCGTAACACCTAATATTTTGGTGAAAATCTTGTCCTTGTTTATCAGGCCACTTGTTTGTTTGTGTATTCATATTCATCCACAGAATTATGGACCAAATGCTACGAACAGTCGATGTCTCTCCAGGAAGGTTGTACTAATTTACACTAGCCCCAGCTGGAGCAGCAATGCGCGTGTCACAAGAGGACATTTGCACCTTATGATTGTTGGCAGTTGAGGGACCGGATTGGGCCTTAAGTTTTTTAGCCAGGGATGCGTTTTCTTATGCCAGAGATGGCCCTTCTCTCAGCCACCAGCCTGTTTTCCTGGTCACCTACTTCTCATCCATCCCTGGGACAATAATCCCCCTTGATTGGATCCCAAAGGAGGGACCTCTTCATAGCTTTGCTTCTCCATTCTTCCCTCAAAAGCAAACCATGGCATTAAAGAGTGAGTAGGCTACTTTGGGCTTAAAGCAAAGGGAAAGATGCTACAGAAAGCTGACTTTATGGATGAAGATACAGCTGGATAAAAGGACAAAAACATCCTGAGAATCAGTTAAATACAGAAACGAACATATTCTGCATCCCAGGGAATAATGAGAAAAGTGGTTGGAAGGTTTGAGAGGAGACTTTTATTTAAGTTATCAATTAAGTGCATATAGTTTACACCATTAATTCTTATTGAAATCTTATACCATGGGCAGGTGTTACAATCCTCATGTTTGATGAGAAAATAGGTTCAGAGAAGTTTAGAAATCCCCCCCCACAAATACTCAACCAGCGGACCACCAAGCTTGGATTCAAACCCAGCCTGACCCTGTGATCATCTTCTCTTTCTCAAAATGCACCTTGCCACCAGGCGAAGTAATTTGGATAATTGGACTTAGCAAGTAAATATTTTTAAATCTTTGATCTTGACATTGTTTTGAAATCACCTTTTAATCCCCAACGTTCTCTCTGGAGTGCTTTATTCGGTCCAACTCCCTCTGAAAATAATAGCCGGCAGCTCAGTGTTTATGCTGTTCCAGGCCTTTTTTCCAGGAGCTTTACTTCTGGGAGATCATTTAAACCTCACACATCCCTGCAGAGTGGATGACCGTTACTATCCTCATCTTCCCGATAAGGAAGCAGAAGCAGAGACCGTTGAAGAAATTGGCCTATGGCTGCACAATGATGGCATGGGATGGTTGGGTTTCTCACCCGGCTCTTTAGAACTCTACCCTGTTCCAGTGGTGTTTGTGGTAACACGTCACATCCCGTTGTGGAGGCAACAAAAGGGCCCCTGAGAGCCACCTGGACTGCGCTGGAAGCACGTAGCGATGAGTGACCTCTCCTTCGCCCCCAGGCAGATGGTTATTAGAACTGGGACTTGCAGGTTATCAAATAAGAATGAAAAAGTGGCTGCCCCCGCATTACTTTGCACCTAAAATATACTCAAAATCATCGATCTTTCTGGTGCTTCTCCATCCATCTTGTGCCGGATTTCAGAAGTCTGACCTTTAGACACAGACAATGCCGGCATGCCTGTGACCTACACCTGGCCCCTATTTGAGTGGGCACACGCTCAACATTAATTGCCTGAATGACTCCAACCGAAAAATGGCAGATGAATTTAAGCAGCCAACCGTCCAACAAAGAAATTTCCATTAATATTCACAGAACTTAGAGTGCAGTAGAGCAAAGATTCAAATTGATGCCGGCTTTAATCTGGTGGTGAATACATTCCTAAGCTCTTTGCGGGGGAGTGGAGCTGGAGATAATTCCTTCATGCAACCAAACTACAGTGATTCCCCGCACTCTGGCGTGAACCAGCCAAGTTCCATTGGCAACATGACCTTTAGATTAAGGGAAAAGGTTTTAACTTCTTTAAAGACTTGGATATGTTCACATCCTTCTGCAGCATCTGAATGGAAAGAAAAAAAAATATGGTGCTTTTTCCAGGTATTTCCTCCTTGTTGAGCATATAGATGTTTCAGTATCTCGAAGTATTTGGCACCAAAGAGCAAAAGAAAAATCCAGGTGATGGATTATATTTTCCGCTTTACATCCACACATTTTTGTGGAGCGTATCAAATGGTGTGCTGCAGGGATCTATTTCTGGTCTGAATGAATAAGCTAACCCATGAGCATTTTGCTATTTTCTCCAGCAAAATAAAAAATAGCCATATGCCACACAATCTCAGGGCTTGATATTATATCTCACCTTGCCGTGAAAAAGATAGGTATGTTATTTAGCAGAAAGAATAGAGGTTGTTTGTAGGATGGGTTGCTGGGGAGGGACAGTGTTATTTCTTTTTAATATGTAGAAGGACTGTGGAAATATTTGAGAAATGGAATAGAGCATTTGGAAAGCCATGAGGACCTCGGAGTCACACAGATCTTCCATCTACTAGCTGTGTGACCTTGAGAAAATTACAAAACCTCCCTGAACTTTGAGTGTCAGGAAGGTCATATGCTCTTAATTGCTGTAAGGACTGAAATGATGGCATTTGTAAAGTCCCCCCTGACAGTAGGTAACTGTATCGGCCCCTCATTTTATAAGGCTGCCCTCACTGTGAATCAGCTCACTTTAGCTACAGAATAACCCTGTGAGATAGGAACTATGATTTTGCAGACAAGAAAACAGAGTCACAGAGAGGGTAAGATGTTTGGCTTCTAAATGACAACACTGGGGTATGATCCCAAGGCGACCTGACCCAGAAATCAAGGTTGTTGACCATTATCCCGCACGCCTCTAAAATGTCATAACTGATTTACCTGTTATGGTAAATGCCTGCAGAGTTGGCCAAGTTCTCTTAACAAGTTCCTCCCAATCAGACCACATGCTGGTGTCATCTCTAGTAGTGGCCCAGAAGGTTTCTGACTGGTGCTCCAGACAGCTGATGTGCCTCTAACATGATTCGCCTGAGAATGAGGGGAAACTGCAGTATAGAAGCAAGGATGTGGGCCTTGCAGGCAGGCTATATTTGTCTAAAGCCCATTTTGCCTCCTCGCAGCTGAGCGGTCCATGCAGAGGCTTAGTTTGTTTACCTGCTTGTTATGGGGACTGATTAGTACCATTAAAATAATGCAGAGTTCCATAAATATTGCTAATAGTGAGGGTGGGGATCACAGTAGTGGTTGTACGAGTTAAAATAGGAGTAGTACTCATGATTATAGTTGTAAACATAGTCGCAGCAGGTACGTAGGTGTGTTAGTTTGCAGGGGCTGCTGTACACCTACATCCTAAAGTACCATAGGCTTCAACAAGAAATTTTTGTTCCCATGATCCAAGGTCGAGGTGCCAGCAGACCTGGTTTCTTGTGAGACCTCTTTCCTTGCCTCGTGGATGGTTGTCTTCTCCCGTGTCTTCACATGATCTTCTGTCTGTATGTGTCCGTGACCCAATCTCCTCATCTTAGATTAGGGCCCACCCTAGTGACCTCATTTTAACTTTACCGTCTCTATCTTTCTTCTTTCTTTCTTTCTTTCTTTCTTTCTTTCTTTCTTTCTTTCTTTCTTTCTTTCTTTCTTTTCCTTTCTTTCTTTCTTTCTCTTTCTTTTTCTTTCTTCTCTTTCTCTTAATTCTATCTTTAGAGACCCTTTCTCCAGTCACAGTCTGAGGTCCTGGAGGTCAGAACTGCAGTACATAAGTTCTGGGCTGGGGGCAAGTTCAGTAGGCCACATGCATATCAGTTTCCTGTGGGTCAGGGGTCCTTCAGAATACAGAATGTTACTGCATTTAGGACACTCAGCCTCAAAAGTAACGGCCTAAGTAATGATTTGAGTAAGACATTGGATCCAGGACCCTCAACCAAGGGAGTATCACAGAGTGTGTCTTGTAATGATGATGGGGATGAGGAAATCCTAGTGTTTGAATGGGTGGAGGTCAGGGAAGCAATGCAAGAATAGTCCTGTGCAATCAAAAATGACCTTGCAATCCATATGATTCTTGAAAGTCCACCACGGATTTCGGTAAATTAAAAACACTTTATGATCATACGTACCTAGATTCAAGTCTATTTTACATATGAGCATATGGAATTTATCTCAGTGATTAAAAATGCATTCCTGAATTTTTCAGGAATACAACTTCTGTGTAAATTGGGGAAGATAGCTTTTTAAAATTTTACTGAGTCAATTACACCTCAATTAAAAAAAGAAATTACCAAGAGCTCTGTACTTTTTTTGAAAATCATATCAGTTACAGAAATACCCCTATTTATGCTGCCAGTATAATACATCTGTTTTAGTCTGAATTTTTAGCTGTTCCATTCATGGTATTTTGTGTATGGATGTAGGTGTCTTACTACTTCATTACACCTTCTTAAAATGTCATGCCATGCATTATACCTTAACTTATGGGAAGCAGTTATTACTTTATTATAATCCCATTTCTTTAATTCCTCTTCTGTATCACAATTAGGCCATTGCACTGATTTTTTAAAAAATCATCTATATAGATAATTTATATTATCTATGAATATCATTTCAGGATACTAAAGGGGATATTATAAAATATTTGTTATAAAAAGAGGCAGTGGATCAATAAGATTCCAAATAACTGCACTCATCAGTGCTCTCATTAGAAAAGCTACAAGTGGCTAATGGATTAAATATTGGACCCTAGTATTGAATCCAAACCATCAAAGCCAGAGGGGAATTCTGAGTCTAAGGGTGCCAAAGTCACAGTCAGAATTAGATCATTTGCATTATAAAGATGTATATGGTATTGGTTTTCCACACTGGCTTTCACAGTTACCCAGGAGCACAAATACAGGAGCCCTAGATTTAGGCAAGGAAAGGAGACTTGAGCATCCAAAGTTTGAAGACCCTAACTATGTCTCCACTATTGGCTTCCTTCTGGGGGCAGTTTTTTTTTTTTTTCCTTGTTCATAGCCTTAATTTAATTTTTCCAAGTTTACTCATTCTGTTTAGAGTCCTATGAAGGAAGAAGATAAAGCACAGTAATTAGCTTATTGCCCTGCAATTACTAAAAGCCTATGATGGTAATCCACATAGGACTCGTCCCTTTGTGTTACACTTTTGAAAGGAAAGGTTACCTTATACTTAGCTTGGCTTTTCCTAGTTTCATGGTAAGTCACATGATTATCCTGCCGAACTGTGAGTTAGGACAGGCAGCAGCACCCTTCCCCTTAGTTTAAGATGAATGAACGGAGTCTCAGGTTCCCAGCAATCACCATGGTTCACAGAAACATATCAGTAAATTTAAGCCATTGGTTGACAAAGCAGATTCTATCAGTATCTGCAATGATCCTCTAATACAGAGATGACAGATTCTTTAGAATGGCATTTGAGCCCTGCCCTCTAATATCACTTCCCCATTTCTTCAGCCTCATCTCCCACCCCATCTCCTCTAAACTGTAGGAGATCCATTCCCCAGCATGAGCTGCCATCCAGATCGTTTCCAATGATGAGTTTCCTGGTCTACTTGGTGGATTTACACTCAGTATTAAAGACCCAGCTTCAGAGAGAAGTATCCCTATCTCATTGCTTTTTACCTCTTCTCTCTGAGTTCCAATGTCTCCGCATTACATCACCTGTCACCATAGAGTGCCATTACTGATGAGCCTATTTCTATAGATCTCCACCCAATCAAATGGTGACTTTTTCAAAGGAAAAATACTTTCTGTGATTGTTTTGCATTTCCAGAGCCTAGGATAGTGTTTGGGACATTGCAGCTTCATAATGTCCAGCAAATCAAATAGCTGATGTATACACAATATGGAGCTTATGACCCCTTTGTATTTTCAACACGGTTGAAGTGTTTTCTCTTTTTTGGGGTGGGTGTCCCTTTTCAGGTTGAGCCTTCTCATCTTTCCAAGACCAGAGCCCAAGTCACAAATAAGTTGGAGTCTTTCTATTCATCACATGTAAGTCGAGGCCATAGGTTGACACAGATGAGTATCTCCCTTATGGATTCAGCACTTCAAGGGAGGAGAAAGAAGTGTTACTGAAAAACCAGGGGCATTTTATCAGTGTCACTTTGTGGAATCTTACCAGAAGTGGAGTTTCCTTAAGGGGTCTAGCCACCCTGGTTGGGATAAAGGTTTGTGAGTCTTGGGCTGAAGCCTTGAGTGGAAGACTCTGTAAGGCCATCCATCAGTGCTTTCCCGCTGGCAGCGGTGCTAGATTGGCCCTCCCGCTCCCTGATGAAGGCACGTGGGCAGCTACAAGAGCTAGAGGGGAGCAGCTCTCTCATACACAGCTGGCAAGAACAGAAACTGGCACCTACTTTCTAGGGAGGAACTTGTACCTCTGTGTGTAGAAAACGTTATCAATAAAGATATGAAGCTATTCACTCCAGAGTTACTGTTATGAGAAAACAAATGAAGAAATTAAATGTTTAATAATAGAGATTAGTTTATTTTTTATTTTTTTATTTTTATTTTTTTTTTAAATTTTTTTTTTTTAATTTTTATTTATTTATGATAGTCACACAGAGAGAAAGAGAGAGAGGCAGATACACAGGCAGAGGGAGAAGCAGGCTCCATGCACCAGGAGCCCGATGTGGGATTCGATCCCGGGTCTCCAGAATCGCGCCCTGGGCCAAAGGCAGGCGCCAAACCGCTGCGCCACCCAGGGATCCCAATAATAGAGATTAGTTTAAATAAATTATGGAATATCCCCACATGATGAAAGGTTATGAACCATTAAACAGTATATTCATTCATTCAAAATAATAGTAATAATACCACCCACAAAAAACACAGCTACACAAGTGTTAAACATTAGCCAGTTTCATTTTTACCAAGTTTATGATAATGGTCATTATCAATCTTATTTTATAAACAAGGAAGCTAGACTAAATAAGAATGTGAAGTCTTTTTTTTTTTTTTTTTTTTTTTACATTCTAATAAATCTTTATTTACAAAAACAGGGTGGGAGCGGGGCTGGATTTTGGCTGTGGTCTGTAGCTTACTGATGCCCAGTTTAGAATCACAGAATTATAGAATCCCATAATTGGAATGGACCTGCTCTCCCAGCAGAAGCCTGAGCCTCCTCCAATACAGTCTTACAACCCGATATAATCCAACCTCTGCTTAGATGCCTCCAGGATGGAGTGGTTTCCTACCTACTGTCTGCAGAGAATTCTGATGCTTAGAAAACACTTTATTCAACTGAATCCAAATTGTCCATTTGATCCTCTGGTGGCTAAGATCAGACTTTTTGGGCTATGGCCATCTTGACACAATCCAAATAAGAATCTCCATTACATGCCCACCGGGTTCTGCGGGAATATGACTAAGTCTTTCTTGTTTAATGACTAATCAGAATGGATGAGGACCATAGTGTGAGGATCCTAGAGGCCTCTTGTTGGCCCAACGAGACTGTGAAGTCTTATCTAAGAATGCATAGCTAGGTAAAGTTAGGACGCAAAACTAGATGTGCCAAATTAAAAAGCCCATATGTTCGTGCAACTTTATTGAATCACTTATAATACTTTAGTGACACAGAAAAATGCTCAGGCTAGAGTGTTACATGACAGAGATGATCATGGATCCATGGATTGCGTTAAGACCATAGTGGAGAAACAGAAAGAAAAAAAAAAAAAAAAGGAAACAATAAAGTTGTGGTTTGTGTATATGCATCTTTTCTTTTCCTTTTATTTTTCTGCTCTTCCTAAATGTTCTACAATGAGCATAATGCAAATATTAACACAGGACAAAGAAAAGTTCTAGCTTCATGATAGATATCAAATATGATGGCACCCACCTGTCACTTCAGGCAGGATCCTGGTGTACCTACTGAGCAAAACTAGGCAGGGAGCCCCTTTCTCAGAAAGAGACTTTGCTGTTGCTCATTCTCAGCAGGTCCCGCTGCATCTATAACAGTATCACAGAACTAAATAAAGCAGCTTGGGTCAGGAGGGCTGGGGTGGTCAATGTGACAAATGATCCCATCTGGATGAGGGTAGTAGCAACAGAGAAAGGCCATTAGATCTGGTGATTAGAAGGGTATGGGCAGCACGTGCCAAAGTCCGTGGGATACCAGGTCCAGAGCCAGACCACAGGGTGTGAAATGAGACAGAGAAACGAGGAAAGTGTCAGCAGGTATACGCCACTCTCAATCAACGGGAGAGTAATAGCATGTCAATTGAAGTGTGCCCAAGTTTATATGGAGGTTGCCCATTGTGATTCAACGATCATTTCAATTTTCTCAACCGCAAATATTCACACACATCTGACAGGAGGTAGAAATCAGTGTCGCTGGGTTCTAAAGAAAGAACTAAGACTGAGCCATTGGGATTGCCAGTTTAGTACTCTGCTGATTTCTGGAGTTCGGTGTAGTGTAGCCCGTGGCCTCATCTGCCAGGGCAGGAGGAGACCTGGCGTGGACCAACCGCTGGTTTGAACCCTTGTGAACTAAACACTCTTGCTCCATGCGGCCTTCCGAGAAAAGGCTACGACAGGAAAGGCAATTGCCATTAGCTCAGCCTGCCCTGGGAGAATTTAATGAAGAAAAGGAACCTGGGGAGAAAATAGTGCTTTTCAGATAAAACCCGGATACTTCATTTCCACCGGCTTCCCCACCCTGACTTGTCTGAGCTGGATCCGTGTTTCTCCTGAGCCCGGCAAGGTCTGCCAATCTGCCTTCCCTGCTCCAAGTGGCCGCCTCCAATTGAACGTACTTATTGGTGTTCTCAAGTGAGCCTTCAACAGAACTGAGCCATTTAAGGGTTTGCCCTCATCTCATTATAAATTAGTTTTGAATATCTCTCAGTATGCACAACAGTCTTCAGCTACCCAAGTCAGAACTCCTTATTAGGCTGGGAAGAATTTGCGTTTTAATTAGTTTTACCTCTGGTGTACGAAGCCCACCGAGATTACTACACTTAGTAAAATTTAATTAACTTGACAAAAGATCCTAATTGTTTTCGTGCCACTGGTCCTTTGCAGGGCTAAAAATAATGCCCTCCAAATTAAGCGGCCACCAGAAAGCTTCGTTCTGACTGCCCTATATTAAAAAAAAAAAAAAATCTAAATTATGATTCACAGGGAGTTTTTCTTTGTCAGAAACCAGGATTTGGGTGCATAAGCAGAGATTTACAAACCCCTTAGGAGGAGCTATCTAGGGGTGGGGATGAGTAGAAAGAGCGCAGGGGAAAGATCTCCCACCCGGATTCCCTCCCAGCTCGCTTCTTGTGGGGAGCTTTATAGAAATGAGACGAGGGACATGTTGATTTGTTCAACTCCTCAAAGACTAAAGCAGACATAATAGATCCTGTGAATTAATAATGAAGCTTCATAAATAAAAAATACTGAATGGATAAAATTCATTCATTCACTCATTCATTCATTCATTTTTTTTTAATGTGTGTTTCCCTAGTGCCTTCGAGTCAGGTGCCCACAATGGCCATATCTGCTCTTTATTGACCGTAGGCCCTTGGCAAAGCCACTCACGACGTGCCAACCCTTGCGGCGACCGTTGCACAGGCTACAAGACCAGTAGCGCTGGTGGCTCAGGCCTCTGTGATCCTACAGCAGCTGTCTTCCTCTCCTGGGAACACCCCCTGCATTAGGAAGAAGCTCGGCGACGCTGTGTGTCCCTGCTGCTCGTCCGTGGCACTGCAGCAATGACAGGCCTGAGCCTGGACACCCTTAGGCCCCGGACGCGGAAACGTTTGTGTCGCAGTCTGCTCCTCTGGGTGAAGAGATGACAATAGATAGCCTCTCCCTCGTGGAAGATCTGAGGGATCGAATAAGAGAAGAACATAAAAAGGAACCGCACACAGTTTGGCAGAGGGCTGATGTTCAGCATTCCATTCTGAGTGTCGCTCCTAAAAGCCACCCCGGCGCCCTGGCCCCCGACCCTACCAGGTGACTTCCTCACCCCCAGCCATGGGTTACCGTCCGCTTAGAATGCACGAGCTCGAGGACTACGCCCGTCTGACTTAGGGGGTCGTTTTGGCCTGAGAATACCATCACCCTCATCCTGCTCATCCTTATCTATGTAACGAACACAAGACTATGCCTATAGCCAAAGCTGTACTCATGAAGTTTGGCCTAAAAATCAAAAAACGAAACAAAACAAAACAAAAAAACAAAAACAAAACAAAACAAAAAAACAGAATCAAAACAAAAAAGTTGATATTGAGCATGGGCTGCAATATTTCAAAGGGTCTTAGTCTGACTTTGTTGCAGAGTCAGACTAACACATGCCGGCGTATCGCGAATATGCCCAAAGCTTTATTTTCTGTTCTCTGTTTCTATCCCGCTAGCTTCTCCGAGTTAATGAGGACTCTGAAAACTTTGTTTACTTCACTGATCAGTGTGCGGGGCCACCTACAAAAGGGCCCTCAAATTCCCTTCATCTGGTCTTTTGTTCACAGCCTCTCGTCCTGGACATCCCTTTCGGAGCCTGGCCCTCCTCCCTCTCTTCATGGTGGTTCTGCTCTGGCTGCCGGTCACAGTATCCTGTCCCTCTGTGCACCTGTGGCCCAGATCAGCTCATGGAGGTCACCCCATCCCTCTGGCAGGGTGATGAGTCTGTCACCAGCCTGGATTGTGCATTGGTTTGGTTTTGGTTTGGTTTGGTTTGGTTTTGGTTCAGTTTTCGTTTTTGTTTTTGGATTGTGTATTGACTGAGTGAGCTCTCCACTTCCTCCAGGCTCAGAAAGTCAGGCCAGCATAAGGCTGGAGCTGGCCAGCCTGCACGTCCCTTGTCCATCCTCCGAAGGATCCTGGCTCTAGAAGGAAGGACCGAGGGCAGCTTACTGAGACATCTAAGCTGAGTGAGACATAGAGAACGGGAGACGAAGAAGGAGAGGAGTCTTGGGGGTGGGGTGGGGGGATGGATGATAGTCTTAGTGTCACTGGATAGGTTGGGCTCCAACCTCAGACTCTCTCATTAAGTGAGCAAGTAAATACTTGCTCCCTGCCAGGTTAGTTTGAGTCCCATTTCCTCTCCCTGCTACTGCAAGGCGTTTTCTCTGTTCTTTTGTACTTTCAACTCCTTTTATCATGCCTTCTTTCAGATTCCCGATCTTTCTTCACCAGTGACATGACCAGCTCCAAAGACAGGGCTGCCACCAGTGCACAGCTGTACGCAGGTCAAATGCTGAGGGCCTCTGAGCACCGCCTCCCTTCACCTCTGCCTCCAGGCCACATGCACTGTGAGCGCACCAGATGGGATGTGGTTTCAGGGGCTTGCTGTGTGCCTGCTGATGAATTCCAAGGGGATCAGCCTTGGAGAATTTCAGCATCTTTCAGCGCCGAGGCCTTTGCAAATTCAAAGGACAGCCAGAAATAAATTAAGCCTCTTCCAAACCAGTGGGCTCCAGGAGTTGGATTTACGGCTCAGAAACGAGCTTCTTTCTCCAGAAGCAGGTAGACCATCTTGGCCGTTTCCTCTCTACAAGATAAGAATAATTTTGGCACCGTATTCTAAGCGAAACAAAGTCATCTTTGCTAATCAAATACCGTATATTCCTAAGGTCAGTCATTAGCACGAGACTTATCAACTGTGACAAGCACACGTTAGCCCAGGAGGAGGAACATGGAGGTGACCAATACCTGAATCCGTGTCCATATCTACATCTACGTCTGTACCTGCACCCTCTGTTCCTGGTCTAAACTTCCTCGGGGTCAGATCTGCAACACTTATTATGGAAAATTAATTGTCCCCAATCTTGTCTAGCCACAGCTCATTCAACAAAGTTTTACTGCTCACCTACTGTACGCTGACACGAGAATATGCGAGAGAAGCTCCTACTCTTAATTTATACCGTACATAGTCCATTTCAAGGTCACATTTTGTGCTTATACTTTTTTCTTCTCTCTTTGGGACCCTCTGTCCCCTCATGTGCATTTGTCCAAATTCTTCTCAAACTTCATAGTCTATGAAGCCATCTCTAAGTCATCCAATGTAGAAACGGTGTTTTCTTTTCTCTTCTCGATTCTCATAGCGTATCAGCTCTCTCTTTTGGCCCATAATGCGCTGGTCACTTAGTAGTTAATTATATGGACACCATCTCTGCAAATGACTGGTTGTATCACATGCATATGCACATGCATGCACACGTCTGTGTGTATATTACCTGTGATGTACGTGTGTACCCCCTCGCTGTGTGGGATAATACCAAATACAGGCTTGGGACTGAGTCGGACACATTGTAGGTTTTTAAAAAAAATAAAAGAATGTTTAATGACCATACAAATGACTGACTTAAATTCCGCCTGGCTGTAGAATCCTTCCCACTAAGAATTCCTCATTACAGAAAGTGATTCTCTGAGGTTTTTTCGTATTTCCCAACTAAAATGCCGAGATCTATTTGCACCAGACAGAATGAATTGCTTCCCTCTGACTCCAGCATCTGCTTGAGGGGTAACACAACAAGTTCCTGTAATGACCACCCAAAAGGTTGGTATCGATCGCTGAAATTGGCAGGTACAAGTCCTATAGGTGGAATA
Organism: Canis aureus; assembly: GCF_053574225.1. Classification (NCBI taxonomy): domain Eukaryota; kingdom Metazoa; phylum Chordata; class Mammalia; order Carnivora; family Canidae; genus Canis; species Canis aureus. The sequence goes on from NC_135613.1 coordinate 4,817,477, forward strand.
TTCATTTAAGAAAATTACAAGGATCGACAGCTCAGAGGTCATCAGGACAGATGATAGGTTGTAATTTCCATATATGGCCTGCCACCAGCTAATGGAAAGGGAAAGGGCCCATTTGTCACATCTGGGTAATAAATCTTCCAAGCACCTCTTTATTGAGCGTAAAGCCATGCGAGCTGTCAGCAGCTGTGGCCTGGGCATCTGAATCTGAGAAATGGGGTAAAGTTTACTTTATTTATCAGAAGTACTGTCCAAGGGGAAAGAAGTGAAAGCAGCATTTGTTAAAAGCATGAAGCGTGCATCGGATTTGGCAAAGCACACTTTCACAAATGCTATCAAATCTCAGAGTCACAAAAGCCTCATGAGGCAAACAATGTCGTTTTTGTTTTCCAGATGAAAAATCCAAAGTCCCCAGGGCCCAGCAAGGTCCTCTAGATGTGAGCAGACATTGGGATCAGAATCAGCGTCTAACTGGTGGGGGCCCGTCATCTCCCCACTAGGCTGTACAGCGTGAAGGCAACTCAGAAGAGCAAATGTTGACTTCAGGCAACTCATTCTGCTGGCCTCCGCTTCCTCATCTGTGAACTGGGAACAGGTGTCGCAGGAAGGTGTGTAAACCCCGAGGAGTCTTAAGCTTCTGTATATCACCTTCCAATGTCCGAGCATTTTACTTACACTCAGACAGGGGAATACTTCTACTGTAAAGATAAGGGCAGTGCTATATATTGGAGCTCTCTCTCTCTCTCTCTCTGTTATTCATCTATCTAATTCATTTATGATCCAGTCTATTAAGTTTAATGTTAGCACTGGGAATATAACCCTTTCTCCATCTTGTGAAAACAGCAGAATTAATCTCGAATTTTTGGTTCCCTAAAAATCTGTGCTTAAAGTGCCCCTTATTTCCCCTCACTATGCAATATATAGGCAAACAACAGATAGTTGCCCCCCCCCCCCCGCCAACATTTTCTGAATTGCCCTGGAGGAACAAGAGCAAAGATTAGACTCAAATAGCTATACTCAAATCCCAGATCCTCCTATAAAGCTGTGTGAGCTGAAATCAAGTGAGATCAACTTTATGAGGGTCGGTCACTTCATCTCTAAAATGGGGACATTATTCGATTCAGGGGTTCATTTTCTGTATTCTGCGGGATGACATATATAGGATCCCTGCTCTCTAGCATATGGTAATCACGTGGTAGGTAGTTCCCAGGCAGTCCACACTGGTTCTGAGGAACTAGTATATCTGAGTGGACTTGGGAAAAAAAAACCCTGGACGAATCATCTCTAGGAGCCACGTGGACACTGACTTCATCTAAACCAGTCACTACCCAAACAGCAGACACAAGAATCACTCATGCAGCTAGTGCACACACACACGACTTGGGGGTAGAAAGAGGTCCTGTCGTGTGCTTTCTAATGTGAGTATTGGGAGATTTTCAGGAAAGAATGGTGGATGGCAGAGATGGGAAGAAAATTCAAATAACATGAAAATTGTATTCTGAGTCTTCTCTGTCTTTTTGAGAATACTGTTCTTCACGCAGACAGCCATCCAGCACTCTTATCTTTGGTGGAAAAGGTACAACCTTCACTCCATTTAGTTGTCACTAACCAAAGTAATCGAGGAACTTACTTTCCTATAATAATAGTCAGGATGAAACTGATGATTTAACAACACGCCTGCCCCCTTCTTATTCTTATTGCGAGCAGACTCAGGTGACCATTTTATGGTCATCAGGTCACAGCATTCCTATATGAGAAATAATCATTTTTTAAAAAGACTTATTTATTTATCTGAAAGAAAGAAAGAAAGAAGGAAAGAAAGAAAGAAAGAAAGAAAGAAAGAAAGAAAGAAAGAAAGAAAGAAAGAAAGAAAGAAGGAGCAGGGGAGAGGGGCAGAGGGGGAGAGAGAATCCCAAGCAGGATCCCTACTGAGTGCAGAGCCCGACGTGGGGCTCGATCTTGTGACCCCCGAGATCATAAACCCAGCTGAAAGCAAAAGTCAGAATTCCAACTGACCCACCCAGGTGCCTATTTTATATGAAAGTAAAATGAGTCTCACAGAGGTCCCTCACATTGCTTGAGGCCACACAGCTGGTTAGTGGCAGCACTGGAGCCAAACTCAGCCCTGTCTCACATCCGTGCTACTGACTACTCCACCCGGCTTTGGATCACAGATAATAACATTTAAAAATAAATTGAGGGATCCCTGGGTGGCGCAGCGGTTTGGCACCTGCCTTTGGCCCAGGCGCGATCCTGGAGACCCAGGATTGAATCCCACGTCGGGCTCCCGGTGCACGGAGCCTGCTTCTCCCTCTGCCTATGTCTCTGCCTCTCTCTCTCTCTCTGTGTGACTATCATAAATAAATAAAAATTAAAAATAAATAAATAAATAAAATAAAAAAATACAGTCAATAATAAAAAAATAAAAAATAAATAAATTGATTCCCCAAAGAAGATATCTAAATGGCCAATAAGGACACAACAGGATGTTTGGCATTACAAACCATTAGGGAAATGCAAGCCAAAACTGCAATGAGCTATCACCTCGCCCCCGGCAGGATGGCTACTAGCAAAAAACAAAGAAAACAAAATGGAAAATAACAAGTGTTGGCAAACATATGGAAGGATTGCCCTGTGTAGCACTCGTGAGAACGTAAAATGGTAGAGCCACGGTGGCAACCAATATGGGGCTTCTCAAAAAACTAAACATCAGATCACCATGTGATCCAGCAATTCCACCTCTGGATATATCTACTCAAAAGGATTGAGAGCAGTGTCTGGAAGCTATATTTGTACACCCACATTTCTAGCAGCACTGATCACAAAGCAACCCATGTGTCCATAAAAGAACGAATGAGCAAAATGTGGTATATGCATACGTACGTACAGACCGTGCAATATTATTCAGCCTTAAAGAGGAAGGGAATTGACATGTGCTACCACATGGATGGACCTTGGGAATATTACGCTAAGGGAAACCAAGCCGGCAACAGAAGACAAACAGTGCGATTCCATTTACCTGAGGCACCTAGAGGCACCACGTGCATAGAGACAGAAAGCAGACGGGGACATGAGGAATTCTTGTTTATAGATTTTCAGGTTGGGAAAATGAAAACAGTCATGAGATGGATGGCGCTGATGGCGCATAACGACATGGACTATACTCAACGCCACTGACCTATGCATTTAAAAAACAGTTAATATGGTAAATTTTATACGTGTACTTTTCCACAATTTGAAAAAATGGGGGAGAAAAGGGACCCATGACTGAACGGAAGACACTGAAATTGCTCACCTTCTCATGTTGAGCCGACATGTGCTAGATATTTCCTTGGTGAATGTTCCACAAAAGCCTGGCAGGACGTGGTATTAATTCAGCTCTCATTTGAAGGTAACTGCTCGGTGAGGCCTAGTGACTGCCGAGGGCGCACGTCCTTTCGTAGGCAGGGTTGGAGGAGCTTGTGAGGTGCCAGGGCGATTCTGGGGAAAGGCATCCTACATCCTCAAGAGATTCAGCCGTCCTGCAGCACCGAGTAAGTGTCGGGCTCGGAGCCGGAACACGCCGCGCAGAGGAGAGCCCACGTCTGGGGGAGGAAGTTGCTGAGTGCGAGGAAGATGCAGCAGGGGAGAAGAAGACCTGCCCATCAGAGGAGGCAGGAGGGCAGAGGACGTGAACAGAAATCTCATAGAGGAAGACGGAAGACCTACACATGGCCAACACGCACATGAGAACATGCTCCGCATCACTGGCCATCGGGGAAATACAAATCAAAACCACCATGAGATCCCACCTCACCCCAGTGAGAATGGGGAAAATTAACAAGGCGAGAAACCACAAGTGTTGGAGAGGATGTGGAGCAAGGGGAACCCTCTGCATGTTGCTGGGAATGTGACCTGGTGCAGCCACTCTGGGAAAGTGTGTGGAGGTTCCTCAAAGAGTTAAAAATAGACCTGCCCTATGACCCAGCAATTGCACTGCTGGGGATTTACCCCAAAGGTACAGATGCAGGGAAACGCCGGGACACCTGCACCCCGATGTTGATAGCAGCAATGGCCACAATAGCCAAACTGTGGAAGGAGCCTCGGTGTCCATCGACAGATGATGGATAAAGAAGCTGTGGTCTATGTGTACAATGGAATATTCCTCAGCCATTAGAAACGACAAACACCCACCTTTTGCTTCGACGTGGATGGAACTGGACGGTATTATGCTGAGTGAAGTAAGTCAATCGGAGAAGGACAAACATTGTATGGTCTCATTTATTTGAGGAATATAAATAATAGTAAAAGAGAATAGAAGGGAAGGGAGAAGAAATGGGTAGAAAATATCAGAAAGGGAGACAGAACATAAAGACTCCTAACTGTGGGAAACGAACTAGGGGTGGTGGAAGGGGAGGAGGGCAGGGGGTGGGGGTGACTGGGTGATGGGCACTGAGGGGGGCACTGGACAGGATGAGCACTGGGGGATATGCTATATGTTGGCAAATCGAACTCCAATAAAAAAGATTAAAAAAAATTCTTTTGTTTGGTTTTAGTTGAATTGAATGAAGTTTGTAACTTTTAGGCTCCATAAAGAAATGCTTAAATAAGAAACACACTTGTGGAAAAAAAAAAAAAGAGGAGGCAGGAGCCTGGGCCTGAGCCCGACCTGAGGATTTAGAGGAAGTTTTCTTTCAACAAATACTTGTTAAACAGATGAAATTTAGATTAAGAAATGGATAAGTGATTGCAGTCAGGGAACGGTGTTTGGAATGCCCCAGCGCCTCTGCAGGTGTCCCGGGGTAGGTGACTTCAGGGGACAGGCGGCGAACCCCCTGTAGGGGAGGCTGGCACAAGGTGGGGGCACCAGGTACTCAACCCCAGCCGGGGCACCGGGCCACGCCCCCCTCCTGGACCCTTCAGATGGACGCAGGAGGCACCAGTGTCTGTCCCCAGAGGTGTCTGGTTGGCACCCATGAATCCGACGGGGCTGCCCAGCAGGAAGGCAGAAGTCGAGGGCCCCTGGGCTGCTCCGAGGAGGGAAAGGAGAAAGGCCTGAGCCCAGGTGGACGAGGCAGGCGCTGACTCAGGCCCGCTCTGGCCCAGGTAGTGGCTGGCCCGACCAGCACGAGGCAGGGCTGACTCTACAAACGAGGTCACTGTAGGACAGAGAGGGAGGATGGGGACCCAGAGGTTGCACATCACCCAGGTGCTCCTTGGGCTGCAGAGCTTCCTCTGGGCAGGGGTACCCTTGCACCCTGGGCCTTGGGGAGCATAGACTGCCCTGGCCTCTAATCCCCTGCCAATTAAGAAGTGACTAGATGGCCAATTAGGTAACTGTGGGGCTGATCGGATGGGAGGTGGGTACGGGAGGCAGCCTGGGCCTTGGAGGGAGCATTTCTGGGCCGAGATTGGGGAACGCTGGCATGGCTGAAGTCTGAGGGGGGGCGCCTCCCATCTCCTGGGGCCTCTGCATAGACATTGCCCCAGACGTAGGGCCATGTGCACCAAGGGCCTTCTCCGCTACTCCTAGTTCTGGATCTTCTCCCGCCGTTGATCCTTCGGCCATGCCGGGGTGGCCAGCTCCAGTGCAACTGATGACCACTGCTCATCATCCCTTCCGTCTCTGCGTGCTGATAGCCCTCCTGCACTTCTAAGATACTAAAATATTGTATGTCACAGCATTTTCCTTAAATAATAAATTTACGGCAGCAAAATTGGAACAGCCTTCGAAGCACGTTTTTTGAGATGAACCTTGCCTTGATGTATTACAACATTTAAAGCAGGATTCGACACACAAAGGCCTCATCAGGACCTGAAATGATTAGATACATATGAAAAAAAAAATGCAGTAATGGTAAAAGGCAGGCCCCTCTCTGACCTTTGCTTCCCACAGTCAATACTAATCTCGTTCCTTTTTAATGACACCCACAGTTCTTGCCTAATGAAAATTTTCCCACTATGAGCTTCTGTGGGAAGAAGAATGCACCAGAACAATGCACATTTCCACATCTGGGTGCATATAATGGTACGTTAGCCGAGCTGAAAGGACAAGCCTTCATAATGACACAGGCTTCTTGTCTAAAAACTGATGTTAGCTATTCCCCGTTTGTGCTTTTCTCAAGGGCAGAATAAATTATGGCAAGTTGGCATAAAGAATATGATTCTTTGTCCCTGATTTAATAATGCGGGGGCAACTTCAGAGGCATATTTCTAAATTGCCCTTTTAATTTATTGCGATGCATTAGTCAGACATGGGAAGGGAGTGGACATAATTACCACACTTTTTTTGGAGTTTGCACACAGTTCGATGGTTGACACTTCAAAATCAAGGTGGCCCTTATGGGTAAATTACGATTTCTTAATTTTGTGCTATTGCGTTTTAAGTCACCTTTGAAATTTTATAATAACCTATAATTGATTGGTTTAGGAATCTGTGTCGTAATTGAAAAATACGTCTAAAAGCTATTTTAATTAGCCGTTTTACAGGCACGTAGCAGCCAGGCTGCTGCAGACACAATGCAAATAAATAAATAGGCGGAAATTAAGTACATGGATGATCTGCGTCTGTCAGCTCTGTCTGATGGCGACCTTCTCCTCCAGGGCTCTGACTGTGAACCAGGGCTTGAGGGGCCGGTGCAGAAAGACTAGAACACTTCTGACTGGACTTAGACTTCAGTCCAGGAGGTGACTGACATTTCATCCTCCGTATCATACCGCATTGAATTTCCTCCATCCATTTGCCCAGCTGCTGTCTCTAAACCAAGGTCTTCTGGACCAGGCTTGGTTTAGATTTGGAATCGTGGGTTTCTTACAAAGAATCAAAGGAGGGGCGTCTGGGTGGCTTATTGGGTTGAGTGTCTGCCTTCGGCTTTGGTCACTATCCCAGGGTCCTGGCATCAAAGGAACCCCAAGTCCCCATGTGGGGCTCCCTGCTCAGCGGAGAGTCTGCTTCTCCCTCTGCCTCCCACCCCTGCTTGTGCTCACTCTCTCTCGAATAAATGAAATCTTAAAAAAAAAAAAAATTGAAGGACTATATTTTACAAGACATTTTTCTGTATCATTTATGGGGAGAAAGTATGAAAGCCTATATAAAAATACTTCAAAGACTACTTTTTAAAAAGCTGATTTCTTTTCATCTGGGTGGCGATAAGAGCAGTATACACACGTGTTAGAAGTCACTCCACTCTATGGTAAAGAGTATTCACTGTGTGTAATCTATACCTCAATTAAGAATAAACAAGTATTGGAAAGAAAACAAACATCCAGTCTGCCTACATTCCTGGTCTGCTTACCATGGTGTCTCTTGAAGAGAGCCACTAATCGCTGGTGAGGAAACCAAAACCTAAAGGGTTTGTTTGTTTGTTGCCACTTCATGTTTAAAAAGCTCATTATCATATAATACCTTCTATCTTCACAGCATGCAATTTAAAGTGAACCAAACAAAAATGTCTCAAATTTTTGGAAAAATTCAAAAAAACCCATCCAAAAGGGTTTCCAAGAGGAAACCCTAGCAATGCTGAAGGACATGACATCGTATAATTTTAAGAAGAGGGAACAAGAAAGAAAGGAAGGAAGGAGGGAGGGAGGGAGGAAAGAAAGAAGGACGGAAGGGAAAGAGAAAAAGAAAGGAAAGGAGAGGAGAGGAGAGGAGAGGAGAGGAGAGGAGAGGAGAGGAAAGGAAAGGAAAGGAAAGGAAAGGAAAGGAAAGGAAAGGAAAGGAAAGGAAAGGAAAGGAAAGGAAAGGAAAGGAAAGGAGAGAAAAGGAGAGGAAAAAAGAGGAAAAGAGAGAGGAGAGGAGAGGAGAGGAGAGGAGAGGAGAGGAGAGGAGAGGAGAGGAAAGGAAAGGAAAGGAAAGGAAAGGAAAGGAAAGGAAAGGAAAGGAAAAAAGGAAAGGAAATGAGAGAAAAGGAGAGGAAAAAAGAGGAAAAGAGAGAGGAGAGGAGAGGAGAGGAGAGGAGAGGAGAGGAGAGGAGAGGAGAGGAGAGGAGAGGAGAGGGGAGGGGAGGGGAGGGGAGGGGAGGGGAGGGGAGGGGAGGAGAAAAGGAAAAAGGAAAAAGGAAAAAAGGAAAGGAGGAAGGAGAAGGAAGGAGGAGGAGGTATAAAGCTGAACCTGTTTATAACATTTAACCAGCCAATTACACTGTTAGCCCACAATGAGAAATTTCTCTCTGAATACAGCTTAGCTGTTCCTTGTTCGTGGACTAATTTTCTTCCAATTTGCCACTGTTTCATAAAGTTTTGTCAATCATAAGCATTTTTATAGAGGGCTGAAATGGCAAGTTAATGGTTTACTCTAACAGAGACAAACACGGAGCTGGAGCAGCTGCAGCCTTACCCATCCTTAGGGATGCAGAATGTGGACGTGATGAAGGAGCAAGGCGGCAATGGGAGGGAAGGAGATGCTCACGGAATGAAATCCTAATGTGGGGAGTTCGCTAATTTGTAAATCTATTGAGAATTGTTTAAACATGTTCCTTTCGATCAATAAAAATTCTGGTGGCCGTTTGCATTCTGTCGGTAAGTCCCCAAACTGGCATCTGCAATCTAAGCGAAGCGGAGCACAAAGCCAAGCCGAACCCAGAAAGGGGGCATGTGTGACGTCCCTGTAAGACTCTGAACTCAGGGACAGATGTGGGGCTTTCAAGAGGGCAAATTGAAAACATAAAAGAAAGTAAAAAGTATCTTAGAAGGAATCTGGTCCAGGATTTACCTGCCCCACACTTTTTTTTTTTCCTTCAAAATCTGGAGGATGAAGTAGGATATGAAAGCTGACACGTAAGTCTCTGCATTAGGAAGCCTGACACCTCCGAAATAGATTTGGGGAGAGGGCTGTGTCTATGCAGAGCATTTGCCAAAAATGTCTTTGCCTGCTCTCAGCTCTTTTTGTTTATTCCTGAATCCTTCAGTTATCAAGTCTGTTCCTGACACCATCCCATAAAAGACCTCCTCGGATACATTTTTGCATTAAATGATGTCTCTTGGCTTAACCCCCACAGTATTTCCAAGCCTTCCTCCTCCTTCTCATCATTTGATGGCATGTGTGTGATCCTGCTAGCAAGTCTCTTCTTCATTTTGCTGTCTTCTGCTGTGATCTCTTGCTACTCTTCTGTGCTAAGATTCCAGTTCCCCCCACTTCCTTTGCTTCTGGTGCCCCTGATTTTGCTCCTATATCTGAAGGAACCTCTTCTGGTTTGTAAATCAGAGAACAAAACCGACACAAGGACTAGAGAAAATAAAGTCCCTTCAAATTCTCTTTGGAAGAAGAGGGGAGATGGGTCGCACTGAGCGGGTCGGGGAAAACAGGCTTAGCGGGCAGCTAGGAAAAGATGCAGTTGGGCAAGACAGCTGGGAGCGCAGGGAGCTGATGACTTCGGGGGGAGGGCCTGCAGGAACCCTCTGATCCCCAGCTGGAAGCCAAGGGACAAAGCAGTGCTCGTGGCCCCAGAGCTCAGGACATGCAGCTCTGTCCTGTGTGCTGGCCTAGTGACCTGGAGGCTTCTCATTCTCTGCCATGGAACAGAGATGGGACCTCAGGAGTGTGAGTAATTTCTGTAGTTTACTCTTTTTAAGAAGGAACTTCAAAAGTAAAAGATGAGCAAAAGTTTCCCACAGACCACATACCGGCGAATGAAAAACTCTTAGCTGGCACGTTACAGCTGGGAAAACAGGACAGATGAGTCTAAATAAAGAGGTTTCCATTACACATTACATTATATATGCACACATCAATTATTAACACAGACAAACATGAGCTTTTTTTTTTTTTTTTTTAGTGCCCTCTACACCAGGCCTGGTGCTAGGTGCTGAGAAAAGTGAGAGAGACATTGCACCTGCTCTCATGGACTTTGCAGGCTACTAGAGTGGACAGTCGTTAGCAACTAATATATGAGAGATTTGGTTTTGTTTTGGCCTTTGGCCATGTGGGGAAAGGAATTTGTTTCAATTTTCAGATTTACATAGTATGGTTATGTTTGCTGATCATGGAAGCGATACGTGCTCCTTCATAAACATGGCATCACACCATGCATGATGCTCTCTAAACTGCTCATATAATTCATCCACATGTAGAGAACATTTCCAACATCAAAATTTAGGCTTCATCATTTTTTTTTCAATGGTTGCCTGGTAATTTGTTGCATGAATGAAGCATTTCCCCTGGTCTTCAGATCTTTATCTCTTTCAGTCATAATACCCCTGTGTTTAGATATGGTTCTTTGTGATTTTACTCTATGATTTGGAAGTATATTAAGCAAAATGTTTGAGTGTTTTGTAAGCTAGGAAAACAGTCCTAGCTTACAAAACTCAATGCAAAAAAAAAACAAATATTTTTCTTTATTTTCTATTTCAAAAATAGACTGGTACTTTTGCTTCACATAAATCAGAATCAAATCCTGGCTCTTCCAACCAAAATAGAGTTTTGGGGGGAGCATATCTGGGTGGCTCAGTTGATTGAGTGTCCGACTCTTGGTTTTGGCTTAGGTCATGACGTCAAGGTCCTGAGATTGAGCCCCATGGCAGGCTCCTCACTCAGCAAGGAGTCTGCTTTCCTTCTCCCTTTGCGTGCTGCCCCCCCTCCCCCAACTCACGTATACACATTCTCTCTCTAAAATAAATAAATATTTTTAAAAATATTTTTTACAATTTTTACTTCTCTGAAACATGATCTCCTCAATTTTAGAATAAGGATACCTGCATCTCAGTGTTCTCCCAAGGTCTAAAGGTGTCAATTCAAGTAAAATGCTTAGTCTTGTACTTGACATACAGCAAATTGCCAATACACATTAGGTATCTTCTTTGCTGCTATTGCTCCAGTCTGGGATCTCATCTTCTCTGTTATAATTTCCTCTTACCTGGACACTCCTTGTTGTCAATCTCCTTGTTGTCTCCTTGTTGTTGCTCTCCTCACCATACATAGGCTTGAAATGCTCATAAGCACTATGTGTGCATGAATTCAAATAGTCTTCCAACATCCCATAGCAGGTACCATGATCATTGTCATTTTACAGATAAGAAAGCTCAGAGAAGTTAGGCAAAGTGCCTAAGATCACTCTGCCCATCGATACCTCTCCGTGGTGGTGTACAAACTAGGAGAAAGGAAAGTCATAGTTTCCTATAGTTGAGGAATGAAGAGGTAAGCAATGGCCATATAAGACACCCTTTGCACTGCAATCAGAAACATGATTTTAAAGAGCTCAGCTTCAGTATAAGAGCAGATAATGGGATCCAGCTAGAGGTAATCCAAGAGGAGCCGTTATGTAAATTGGGTGCAGCTTGAAATGGCTGAGACTCATGGCCATGTCCCCAAGCTTCAAACTGACCTAACCACAGTGATATTATCACTTATTATTTATCAAACATAGACGGCATATATTGTCACCATTTGTGTTGAGATCAAATACTGGGATTGATCAGGATTGCAAAGCTCAGCATCTTTTTTAATTACCCTACATGAATGGAACCACATTTGAGGTTCTGAAACAGAGATGTCCAACATGGTCTGTTGGATTAGAAATTCCAGCAGGAGAAGAAAACAAACCAAAACAAACCAAACTCCTGGTCATTCCTGTATCTTCATCAAAGAGAAAGAAAAATTGTCTAAAGGTATCTGTGGTTTCAGAACTCTCTTAGAGAGACGAACACTGATATAATACAGTCATACTGAGTAGCTTTATGTACAGTAAGGGAAGGACTACATATTATGACAGATGGCAGCATGCACAGGAAAATTCCTTTGCCACGTGATAATTTCTGCTTTGATAATACATTAAAACCCAATGAGAAATCTCTAAGGAGTGTGATTTGATGGGTTGGGGTAGAGGAAAGCCCAGAATAAATAGCATTTGTATATGAGATCATACACCAAAGAGTTGTTTTCGCTAAGAGTGAAATGATTAACCACCAGCCCATCAGACGGCAGGATAGAGTAGACCCTTCATAATGCATGTGTGAGTAGGTATGTCTCAAGGGGAGTCCCGTGATAATGCTGTTGATGTAGTTTCCGAGAAGGGAGATCCTGCCTTATCCCAGAGAGTGCCTGAGTTACAGAAACCCAGTTTCCCCCCTTAACCCACACTCATTATCATCAAGAAATGCCCTCATGTTTGATTGTGTTTCACATGACAGGTTAGAGCTGAGATAAAACTTTTATAAATTATTCTGGTTTATTTTTTGATGTGCTCCAGTTGGCAGAAAGGCATTCCGTTAATCTGAAATTGCTTCCTTAAAAGAAGATTCAAAAACAAAAATCGAAAAGATCGTCTTATCCTGGTATGGAATGATGGGCTTGCAATCCTGTTATTCTTTGTCGAGTACTGTCTGTGCCTGACACGAAAACGAATTATTGCCCAGATGATCCAAAGAGAAAAGTTAAAACTCATTTATAAATTCATTCATTCAGCAATTTGAATATATCCTCTTTTGAGAACTATGCTAAGATCTAGGAATCCAAGGATAATTAAGACTTTGCTTGTGCTCTCAAGAAGTGAAAAGACCCATAAATCAACAGTTATGGTGCAATCTGATTAGTTCTATAGTGTATGTGTGTGTGTGTGTGTGTGTGTGTGTGTGTGTTCATGCATATATCTCATAAGAATGGCAAGGTTTATCTTAAAAGGCAAAGGATAAAAGGAGATAAGATCACAGATGATGGAACCGCTGAGGTTTTGGCTAGAATGAACCAAACTTGAGTACATCATGATAAGGATGCTTAAAGGAAATACTTTAGAACAGATAAAAGGAAAGCTCGTGTCACAAAACAGCTAGCAATGTTTAAGAAGATTCTTTGCTCTAAAATATGATGCTTCTTGAAAATAGGAAAAGCTTCATACGAAAAGCTTCTCGAGTTGTTGTGAATGTAGAAGGAAGCATGTATAAGACCCAAGTCTAATGGATGGCGCGTGGCCAGTACCATTTACTTCACCTTCCCACCTGGGATCCCTCAACCTATTTTGCTATTCACACAGTGAAACTGAGCCTTTATGGGTCTTTATTCAAAGGTAGCTGAGCTCTTTAGTGTTTTCCAACCCTTCTGACATTCTAAATACCTAAAAATCCAGTTATATCAACAAAAAATCCCTTTCAACCTTTGTAGCTTAAGCTTATGTCACCAACTCACCATGTCCACCTCAGAGAATTTCTGAGCTCTGAAAACTACTCTTCATAAAAAGTGATCCCTTTCTACTTCTTCTCTATACATCAGCTTCCGAAGTTCAGTTCCTATAAAATAGCTCACCTATCAAATTTATAAATTTGATGGAACTTTTAGTTGGAAAAGTATCACATGCATTTGATCTGTTTAATAACATTGTTGGAAAGTTGTTGGTTTCTATGGAGGTGAATTTTGCCTCTCCCAGTTCTGACGCCACCTAGAATAAGTATGACCGCTCTTGATCATGGTACACGTTCAAAGTGGGCGTCATCCTCCTTCTCCCAACATTTAGAGTATTTTTGAAGTGAAGTGGCTGGTTCTCAGCTATTTCTGGGAGAAGAGATTCGTGGGGGAGTCTGGGTGGACGAAGGGGTCAGGAAACACACTGGAGAGGATAGTACCTGAACAGGTCTTAAAGGAAGAGAAAAAGATTACAGGCCTCTTTCAATTGTTTGGACGGAGAAACAACTCAACTACCCAATATAATTTGTCAACCAGGACGGATGTTATGTGGAGGTGATTTTTTTCTTACAGGCATATAGTAATGAGAGAAATGGGTGTTTTTCAAGGGACCCAAGTGTTGATACGGGTGATGTTCCTCCAGCAGGCGCATGCACTTGAATCTCTTTCTTCCTCTGAGTTTCTGGTCTTCCACACATAAATGTTTAATTCCCATTTTGCCATCAATCAGCTTGCTGCTCTGGGACGGGTCTGTGGATAAAAGCAGCCCAGTGCGGTCTGCCTAGACCTCTACATGCACTCAAGGCACCCGGAGAGCTTCTAACGAGCTGATGTCAGGATGGGGCCCTTGATTAATGACTCCCTGGGACATTCTGACACCCTTGCTGGGACTGGAGAGATAAGAGCCTGGCCAAGGCTGTCAGAAAGCCCTGCTTTAGAGGAGGGAGGCCAAGGTCAAAAACATCGGGGAAGTCCTCTGTGAAACACAAGGCTCAGAGTTTCCTCTGGGGCAGTGTGTTGGCCTGCAAAGGTCAGAAAAGGAGCAGAAGATCATTCTGTCTTCGCAAAGACAAACAAGAGACAAGACAGATGGTGTTAAAGGGGAGACCAGAGACAGGAGGAAGAATCCACAGATAATTGAGGCAGAAGGCGCCTGGGGATTTGTTCTGGAATGCATGATTTCATTTATCAGGGGAAGGGCTGTTTTGTGTCTGCAGCCTTGGGTCTGCTTACTTGGGGTGCAGATCTGCTCAGTGCAGGAACACCTCAAATTATAGAACTTTTTGATAACCTGCAGCTTCAAGTTTTCACGAGCTAGAAACAATATTCTTCATAGAGTGTGTCCTCACAAAGGAAGGCCCCTCTGGGGTCTCCCTGAACAGTGCTCCACAAGCTGGGACAGCGCTGTTACAGACAAACCCAAGGCACAATCAACTCCCCAGACTGGAGGAACAAGTCCTCCAGTCCTCTTGATTTCACCTCTGGAATGCTCCACCTCCCCGGCCTACATCAGAACCCCCCTGGCCATGCTGCCTCGGCCTCGGGCTGGATCACACGCAGCCTCCTGGTTGCCACAGTGGGTCTCTGGGTGGTCTCCTTGACACGGGCCCTGATTCTCAATGAGTCTCTAAAACGGTGATCCTCAGGTATGCACGAAGCCTGTGGTCAAGGTGCGCAGAGTGAGTGGCTGAGGAGATGGGGGGAGGAAATTAGTATCCAGCGAGCATTCTTTAAATGTGAACCAGCTTAAAAATACATGTGTGCGTATACATGTACACGTCTCTATGTGCACACGCCCACAAGGAGGCATAACAGCAAGTGTGTCTTCACACTGACAGATACATGCATGTTGATATAAATATACACAACGATAGTATTTGTCTAGCTAACCACTTAGCTATCACCCTGGTGCACCTATGACTTCCGGTGCTTCTCACCATCATTCTTAGACATCCACAAAAACAATGCTCCTGATCATAGGATGTCCTAAAGGTCCCTCCTAGCTAGATCTCAGACCTTTTGTCTCTTTGAGATTACGTATTTGTCAGAGGGAGAGAATGTTGACCTTTAATTTTATTGTCAGAGGACTGGAACTATAAGCAATGTCTCTTCATTCATCATTCAGTGGCTATTTATTTACAGTTTAGGCACTGCCTGAGCTGCGGGGTTGCAATTATCAAAATAATCCGGTATCTCTCCAAAAGGTTTACAGTTTACTGGAAGAGACAGGTGAGTAGATGGGCAGATCAATGGGATAATTTCTGCAGCACAGAAGTATGCAGGATACTCATCCCCCTCCAAAAAAAAAAAAAAAAGGAAAAAAAAAAAAGAAAAAAAACACCCAAAACATATTCTCTTGTATATGCCAAATATGCTATTAGAAAGCAGTAATTTTAGGAAATGGTTTTGCTCAAAGGAAACAGGCACTTAAGAAACTAAACTATGGCAGCAGATAGTTTAAACCCAACAACTAAGCGTCTCTTGATCTTGTTTTTGAATAAAGGAAGAAGAGGAAGACACTAATGAACTCCTGATAAGGCTCCTTATCTGCCAAAATTTGGAGAGACAAGACAGTCAAAAGCCAGAAGGAATCAGAATCAAGGTAAGAAGAAATAGCTGAAACCCCGGTCACTTTTATGGTCTGTATACGGCGATGGTGACACACGCCTCTTGCCACGGTACAAAGGTGAAATGGCGACATGTATCAAGGCCACCACCATGACGTGGTGCTGAGAATAGACGGCTGATACCTGATAGCTCAGCTTTCTCTGTGAGCATGACGTCTCCATGGTCTTGATGATATATCTTTAAATTAGATTATTTTTTCGTTATTGAGTTGTATGAATCTTGTAAATATTTTGGACATTAAATCCTTAACAGATGTAGGATTTGCCATCAAAAAACTTTCTTAATATTAATTCCTTAGTTAAATCCTTCAAAGGACTTGAATATTTTTATGACCCTTGATGGTTTGTGTACTACGTTCCAAAAGGTCTCATTGATTTTTCCCATCTCCTGTAACATGACAATTTACCAGTTGACCCCAAATCTAAAACACCGGATTACTCTATTTTTTTCTCTCTTTTTTTTTTTTTGGTTATATAACAGATAAAAACATTCCATCTGTGTCCTCATTGCTGCTTATAATTTGTTCTTCCTCACCTGAGAATTTTTCTTAACTAACATATTTATCATAATCTGGAATCATTTTATCAAAATATAAATTCTACAAGTATTTTAGATACCGCCAAGTTCACTGATGATTTTAAGTACTTTTTATTTTTCTGAATCTGACTTTTTATTGCTTTGTTTTATTTTACTGTAGAGAAAATTTCATTTTATGGGGATAAAACTGTTGGATTTTTCCTTTAAGACTTACCGCTTCAAAATTGACAAGTATTTTCTCCTAGAAAGACATCAGAAAGTGTTGATTTTGCTTTACTTTTCCATGCTTGTGGATTATTTTGTACATAAGCCCTTCACTCATCAGGAGTCTGTAATCACTGCCAATGCAAATGATTTATTGACACTTGCACCCCCTCAAAGATTTGCTAAGTTTTACCAACATCATTTATAAAACGGTCCCTTCCCTCCAATTATACAATGATAAGTTGAAATCATATGGGTAAGTACACATACACGTTTTCCCTTCTGTCTCATTGATCCATTTGTCTGATTTTGTACAAGCACCACGCTGTGTTAATTTTGCTTCTGTATAGTAGATCTTTATATCCAAAAGAGCTAGCATCTCCTAATTCTTTAAACCTTTACTTGACATGTATATGCCCAAGTATATTTTATAGTAATTTTACTTAGTTGCAGGACATTTCCTTTTGATGTTTTATTTAGGATTATATGAAATATATGCATTAACTTGTAGAGACATATCAGGCAAATGGCTTGGATTCTTCATAGTAAAATTTCATAACATTCCCAATGCCCCTTAGGAATCAAAGGAAAAGGTGATTACTTTGTGACTCTACTCAGGACTTAATTTCGATAGTGCTCCCTTAGGACCAAATTTCTTACCTACCAGAGGTCCATATGTGTTATAAGATTTTTATTTCTACTTCCTGACTGTGACATTAATCAAACAAAGCAATAGCAAATCAATGACTGGCAGTGGACTTAGATTTTATCTGCAAAAGGGACGCCTGGGTGGCTCAGCAGTTTAGGCCCTGCCTGTGGTCCAGGGCATGATCCTGGAGTCCCAGGATCGAGTCCCACGTCGGGCTCCCTGCATGGAGCCTGCTTTCTCCCTCTGCCTGTGTCTCTGCCTCTCTCTCTCTCTCTCTCTCTGAGTGTGTGTCTCATGAATAAATAAATAAAATCTTAAAAAAAAAAAGATTTTACCTGCAAAAGAAAAAAAAATGGCAGTGCCATGCTGAGTTTGGGTGCATAATCTTGGTTTGAGAATAGGTAAAGGGTCTGGTGATTATGCAGGGCAGTCACGTTGGGGTACCAGCCTTTTTTTCTATGCTCAGTTCAAATATTACTGATTTTAAATGTCCGTGTATCACCACAGTAAGCATGTGTATCTATTAAAACTTTTCTTTCCTGAGTCATTTCAGGTAGACATCTTAGAGGACATTATATATTTAAAATTTTCATCACAACTCTAGGAACACTGAAGCTTTGGTTAGACCTGGATAGTTTATGAGAGGAGAATGAACTTTAATTAAGGTCTTGCTACCGGTGTGGCCCTGTTGGGCACTGCTCGGACTGTGCCACCTTCATTTCTCATGAACTCTCTGAGGGAGGGACGTTTCCAAATCCTCATTCTACGGCTGATGACATTAAGTTTCAGAGTCGGGGGACTGAAGTGTCCATAACGGACATCTAAGCCCCTGTTTGGCCCATTCTTGCTTACTGGCGTATCTTGATAACTTGCAAAGAAGTCTTTTTGAACACACGTGTCTGAACACCTCTGAGGACAAGCACTCAGGCCCCTTCCTCCAAGGATAGCTCGATTCATTCTGCTTCAACTTTGGTTTGACCATTTAAAAACAAACAACAAAACGACACTCTTTATATTAAATTAGATCCAGTTTCCTTACCATTTCTGACCTTAGGCTTTGTTTGAATGTTCTGAACTTTGGGAAAAAAATGTTCTTATCTCTCCGCTGAAATACAACACAAAGGGATTGGAGGCGTCAACCATTCCCACTGAGTGACAAACTCTACATATCAAGAGACAGAGAAAATGGTCCCAGTTCTGGTATCCTCACAGTTAGGAACTTTTTCAAAGGACCGCATCCTTCATCCTGGGGGCAGCAAGGAAATCCTGTTTCCTCTCAGCTGTTGGGCTTTCACTGAAAACTCTCTGGACTTCATCCTGATCCCGGGATAATCTGTGTCCTCAACATCCATTTCTGAGATTGTTCAGGGAGATGTCACCTCTCCTTTTCCGGAAAGTGGAGAGAAACCAGAATTTTAAATGACTTTTCTTTCATTTCCTTTGCCACCTCTCAGGTGATAGCTTTTCAGTGTCTTGTTTGATTCGTCTTTGAGTCCTGTGGAGAATGGATGGGTGACTAGTCCCTTAGTGAGTCTTCCTGAAATCTCATTTCTCTCGGCTCTGCTTCAGAGAGGAGCTAGAGACCAGGCCGTTCAAGGTTATGCCCTCTAATGAGGGTCTGGAGTAACAGGTTCCGGGTATGGAATTTGATGTCAAGAATGATCAACATCCAAACTGTATGAAATTATTTTCTGACTCCAGCTGACCATGCACTTTTCTTTGCAGCTACAACTTCATTAAGTGTGGGAGTGAGTTTCCAACAAGAAAAGGTCAACATTTCCATTCGGGCATTCAAACATCTCCAAGATGGGTTTGAGGCTTTAGAGTTCTATTGATCCTGTCCTCCTCATGCTGAGCACAGAACTTTGCCCAGAATAGATGGGCCATGTCAATCAAAGCTCACCAGTGGGGCTATTTATTTTCTGTTTGATTCACAGGGCTATCAAATATTGAAGTTGAAGGAGACCAAAGTAATTCTACTTCAGTATAAATTTGCAGATGAGACTTTACTTTCAACAACTGATACATTCCTGAAACTAAAATTCATGAAGAATACTTTGAAACAACAAACTTTTCTCCTGCGTGGATTTGGTCTATGTTTACCAGATACCCATAAAACATAAAAACACTAAAGCTGGGATTTCCAGAGCAGACACTGTATCTGTCTAAAAGAAACTATTGTGATTAAGTGACTTAGAAATGGAAAACACTGTTGATCAGGGAAGAGGGGCCTAGGTTAGGAACATAACAGATATTGGTGGCATTCGCAAATGCGGAGATGAAGAATATGCTCCTGAAAGAAGGGATGGTCCATCTGGGACTAGTCTACCTAAATTACATTAATAATGATAACAAGTTCTTAAATTAACTATATACTTGTATACTTTTATGGCAATTAATTGCATCCTAATATTTTCATTTAAAAAAATATATATATATATATCATGTGTAAGCTTTTCTTCCCAACAGCATAAGTTATATAATAGATTTTGTTCATCAATTTTTTAAATGAGCCCCATACTTTTGAAGCTATTTCTTTCCCTTCTCTGAGTGGATTACATCCATACCTCCTCCCCCAAACTTGAAAGATATATTGAAAAGCTTTCCTGACATCATGCAAAATCTTCATTTTCCAAGTTGGCCTTTGTCTTTCCACTCCAAGATCACTTGCTTTAATTTTTAACACTAGCAGTGAATGTATCAACTCAACATTACGTAAAATGATCCAATCACTTATAATCACATTCACCTCGGTCTAAGGGGTTTTTACAAAACTTTTAATATATGCCTTCATGTTATTTTGTAAATATATATAGATCTCCAGCACCTTTATATCTCTAGCATCTTGGATAATTAAGTTCATAGGTTTTATATTTTACTTTTTTCTGTTTATTAAAGAGAGATCAGTTTCTCCCACTTTAAGCTTTCTTATTCTTCTTTCCTTTGAAGAATAAGGTGGCCAGATTCTGACTTTCCTGACCCAGAATTTATTTATTTTATTTTTTATTTATTTTTTGAAGATTTTATTTATTTATTCATGACAGAGAGAGAGAGAGAGAGAGAGGCAGAGACACAGGCAGAGGGAGAAGCAGGCTTCATGCAGGGAGCCCGATGTGGGACTCAATCCCGGGTCTCCAGGATCAGGCCCTGAGCCAAAGCCAGATGCTCAACCACTGAGCCACCCAGGCATCCCCTGACCTAGAATTTAATACCTATGTTTAATATGAATTTTATGTAAGTTATCTCTTTACATGAAAATGTATGAATATCCAGTGGATATGTAAGGTAATTGTGAGAAACTCCTATGTCTACATATGTGAAAGCCCTGCAGTGGGAAGAGGAGAGGAGCCTGAGCAGAGCAGGTCTTCTTGCCTCTATTATATTGCTCTGTGACATGAGTTACACTGATCACAGCTCCTTCTACCCTTTATGTTTGGAAACTGGTCAAGCACCCAAGGTGGTGCTTCACTTCTACTCAGAAGCAGGTCTTGTGGCCTTTTCTGCACCTCCTCACTTTGCTGACCTCCGCTCACTTCTGGAAGTGACCCTGAAGAGTCACTATTTGCCTGGGTGATGTTGGGTCTTGATGGTGACTCTTTGTCCCCTCTTTGTGCTCTTCTAGTTGCTTTTCCTCTGGTCCCAGAGTTAAGTCCCTTTCCTGAGGGCCACATAGGGCTGCACAGACATGGCTAGCAATGTATGTGAAGGTTGTACTGAAGGTTTTATTATAGTGGAACAAAGTGCAACCTACTTTTTTTTTTTTCCTCCTCAAGACACAGGCCACACTGATTGCCTCTTCAGAAGTAAGACTTTCTCATTCTGGTTCTTTCCTACTCGAGAGGGATGACTTCTTCCCAGAGCAGTTGATAGCTGGAGTACCCATTCTCTTTAGGAAGCACTGTTCCACCCCCCATTGCCAGCACTGCCTCTAGGAGTGTGGTCTGGTTCTGACTGCCATGAGATCCTAACATGGCGCACAGATGTCGCACCTTTCTCAAGGCATGAGTTACTCATCCTTTATGCCTCCACACATGAGATGACCTGGGCTGACACTGGTTCACTTAGTCTCTTCCCATAATGGCTTCAGAAAAATCTTTATTTTTATTTTTGTTTAAGATCTTAAAATTTCATTTGTTTGAGAGAGAGCCAGAGAGAAAGCATAAGAGGGAGAAGCAGACTCGCTGTTGAGTAGTAAGCCAGATGCAGGGCTCCATCCCAGTACCCAGGATCATGACCTGAACCGAAGGCAGATGCCAAAACCAACTGAGCCACCCAGGAGCCCCTATGGCTTCAGAAAATCTTGATATCAATAGTCTCCTCATCAAGAGAAAGCCAACCTTGCACAATAAACTAATTGACTAACTTCATCCTGTCCGCACATACTCATCCCAAGCTCATCCACCTCCCTGTTTCCTTTCTCTTCATATTCCCACCACCTTTGAACATACAAAGTACATTCAGCAAATGTTGTGATGAACCTGGACTTGGGTAGGTGTTGTGGGCAGAGCTAACTTCAATAAGAGGGGTCAGGAAAAAAGTACTGAAGGAGTATCCATGAGGAAGAGTAACCATTTTGACTGAAGCAATGTGGGGAGGTGTCATGAAAGTAGTATCACAAAAGTTGGCTCTTGAATAAGGTGATTATCTGAGAACAAGCACCCTTTATTACTCAAGTGTATGCCAGGAATATTCTCTATTTGTACATCATTGATATGATTTTATTTCTTTTCATCTCTTGGGTGATACCCAGCAGCTCATTCCATTAATTTTTACCTAGAAACTCTGGCATACTCTCTCTGTGTCTTAATATTTATCTTTCTAAGAACTCCCATACACTGCATGGAAATGTAAATTGATGCGGAAGTCTTGCAAAGCAATTTGGCATTAATGGATCAAGAGTCTTAAAAATGTTCACACAGGGTTATTATGATCCAGCAATTCCACTTCTAGAAATCCATCCAAATGAAATAACCTAAGACATAGGGGAAAATAAATATGCATAAATATATTTGCAGAAATATGTTTGTCAAACCATAGTCTCCCATCATGTTGACATAGCAATAAAAAAACTAAATAGATAATGAAAGAAATTATTAAGTGATAATACATTCACGTGATGGACTGTTATGCAGCCATTAAAATGGTGCTTCTGATGTATTGTGAAGAGAAAGTGATAGTGTAGAAATGTACATCGAATATGGTAAACTTGCCTATGAAAGAAATAGTCTAAAAGCAAAAAGAACTAGGGTCGGGGAAAGGAAAGGGAACAGAAATGTTGGCAGCCAGATTCTGTGTCGATTATTTTCACTCTTTTGTTTCTACTTTACTGAACATTCCAAGTACTTTGAATGGAAAAGCATTATTTTTTAGTGTATAATATTTGCAGTAAATTTGTAAGAATACTTTTTCACCAAAAGATTTATATTCCTCTTCGCCAGGGCCATGTTTTGTGCATAGAGGTGTACAGCCCAGATGTCTCCGTTTGCTTTCCTTCGTTATCAGACTCAGATCCCCATAAATTTAACATATGTCTGAGTCTCCTCCGCCCACACGCACATGCAACATCAGACACTGAGGCCAACTCACTCCCTTCCTGGTCAGGGTCATTTCCCAGCCCACCCACAGAGCACAGAGAGTCTGGCTATTTTATTTTATTTTTAAAAGATTTTATTTATTTATTCATGAGAGACAGAGAGAGAGAGAGGCAGAGACACAGGCAGAGGGAGAAGCAGGCTCCACGCAGGGAGCCCGACATGAGACTCGATCCCAGGCCCTGGGCTGAAGGCAGCACTAAACCGCTGAGCCACCCAGGCTGCCCTGGCTATTTTAATATACAATAAACATACACATTTCCTTAACTTGTCTGGTGATTCTGACTCTTACATTTTGCTCAATACACAATCCCAGTTTATTAAATCCAAACTCTGTTCTGATCCAGCTGTTACTCCTACTGCCCCCAGTCTTGGGGAGCTCCATGGTCTGGTTTCCACAAGTGTAAATACCAGCTCTTTTTGAAAGGTCTTTGCACCTTATACTCCAAGTCTTTCTGCTACCCCAGAACGTTCTGTGGCAAGATTTCCATAAACTCTTACAATCCATGTTTAATGCCAGTGCATTCATTCTTCTCACATTTTGTGATGATGTACGTATTGTTGCCTCAGGTCTTCCACCGCCTCCACCTTTCATGTACCTCAGATCATCAAGCATGAAATTTAGTCCAGGTACTAAGTGAGATTGCCCAGTAGCCTCCTCTGCAGTTGGATCTGCTGCTAAAACATACATAATCTCATGCTGGTCTCTTTCTTACCACGTTCTCTCTTTTTTCTCTCCCTCTGGAAGAACTCCAGCATGGGCACCTCTACTTTGTATAATTAACCAATAAACAGACATGTTTAGAGTGCCTGCCACTTGAAAAGTATAGTGCCATACCTACGGGAAAGCCAGAGAAAGAAAAATAGATGTTCTTACTCTCAGAGATCAAATAGTCTAACAAGAGAGATAAGATGGGTTTGGTTAGCACCTAAATCTAAAGTATAGCAGATAAGACAAGCAGAGGAAAGAGGAAAGGAAGGAAGGAAGGAAACGAAGAAAGGAAGGAAGGAAGGAAGCTTCCTTATCAAGCTCCTTCCATATGCCAAGTACATAAAAATCTGCTACAGAGAAATAAAGCCAAGGATTTGAAAGAACTCGATAAGCACTCTCAACTATATTTATTTTCATAGAAAGAACAGAATGATAAACGGAAACTGAATGTGTTGGGAGAGGGGTGAATTTGGAATCCAAGCTTAAGAAATAGAAGTTTATACAGATGACATCGAAGCGATAAGGTAAGCAAATAGAGATCATGTATGGACGACAGCATTCACTCATTCCCCGGTTAGATATGTTATGTACTTGTTATGGAAAGAAAATAATTCCAGGACTTCTAAAATAGTGGAGTAAGTAGTTTAGCAGACTCATTCCCTAGCAATAGAACAATTTAGTTGGTAGAAATTACAAAAAACCAAAACCAAAAACAAAAACAATCACTTAAAATGTCTAGAAATTTTCCCAAGGGATACTCGAAAGAAGGAATAGGTATTTAAGAAAATTTACTAAAATCTCAATACAAAAAGCAAGAGTCTATGGTATTTGAGTGAGGACACACTTCTTTTCTTCCTAGCCTTGTATTACAGAAACTCTGTCCTGGGCACTCTACTCTGGGCAGGTGCCCCCAAGAAGATAAAGTCTGTGTCTTCCCAGGCTCACACTTTGGGGTCACCAGCCCACTTGGGAAGGGCAGGCTGCTGGTAGTTTTTATCCCCAGCCACATATCATAAAGTCTCTCTGTTTTATTCCAGTCAATAGTGACTGAAAGGTATAAGGCCCCTTCTTCTACCCATCCCCTGCTCCTGGGGGAAGCTCTATTTCAGGTGGGATGGGTCCAGAATGCTTCTTATCCACACCACCCTTCATCAACTACACCCCATCACCTCTATCCCAGTGCAGTGCTAGAGAGGGTTCCATGCATGCTTGCAAGCTGAGAAGACCATGCGCTCCTACTTTCCCTCAGTGTTCACTAAGAGAACATTGGTGTCACTCTGGGGAAAGTGGGTCCCATTCCCAATTCCTTTTCAGTCCCTGGAGGAAAGGCAGATGGTACTGACATGAGCTCCACACTCTGATTCCTTGCCTATGGGTGCACTATGGTCTGAATGTCTGAGTCCTCCCCAAATTCATGTGTTGAAATCCTGACCCCCGCAAAGGTGATGGTATTAGTACATGGGGACTTTGGAGGTACTAAGGCCATGAGGATGGACCCCTCTGCAATGGGGTAGTGGCTCATAAAAGAGGATCCAGAGGGATGTCTAGCCCCTTCTACCATAGGGGGGCTATGAACTAGGGAGAGAGTCCTTACAGCTATGCTGGCATCACCCATAGCCCAGGCTTCTAGCCTCCAGAACTGTGAGGAATAAATGCTTGCCATTGACAAGTGACCCCGTCCATTGTATTTGTTATAACAGCTCCCAAAGGACTAAGACAATGAGCATTGTGGAAAACAGATGATCTTGGTGGGAAACAATTCAGAGGTGGCAGGTAGGTTCATGATAGAAGCAAACTGGCCGAGCTTACAGACGCTTAATAGAAGGAACCAAGGAAACCAAGAGAGTGGAAGACCAGAGTCAATTCTGGAAGTCGGGAAGGCTATGCACATGTGCTAGGCTAAATCCACTCATAAGGAAGCAGAAAAGAACTTGAATTTTTCGAACCATACACTGACCCCTTCACACAGAGCAGAGAAGCCTCTCTGGTACATGAGGTTTAAACGCAACCCTTGACCAAACGCTAGGTACTTTGATGCAGAGGCCACCAGGCTTAGAAATGAAACCATTCTCAACCTTGTCAGTCTGGAAGACCGTGTGCATGCCATGGACGTACCTATGTAGGAGAGATCAGAGGGGAAGCTCCCATCTACAGTACCTGGTTGAATATGGGGCAAAACGCTATAAATTCCTTTAACTCTAATAGCAGCCTCCAAGCCCTACACATATACAGCGGTAGAGGGTAAGAATACAATTAGCTCAAGGGGCTTATGCACAACTTTTGACCAATACGTGGTTCACGCGGACCCAGGGTGAGCACTAGCCGCCTGTCTGAAGATGGGAAAAAAAGGGCTGAGGGGGTCTGAGTGGGACATTGGAGACTGCACACTTCTGGGGGAA
The DNA here is from genome assembly GCF_053574225.1 of Canis aureus. Taxonomy (NCBI): domain Eukaryota; kingdom Metazoa; phylum Chordata; class Mammalia; order Carnivora; family Canidae; genus Canis; species Canis aureus. The sequence goes on from NC_135613.1 coordinate 4,843,284, forward strand.
AAGTCTTTACAGAATTATTCAGCCAAGTCACAAAGCAAATTCATTGACCAAGCAAATGAGAATGAGAAACGGCAATGACCCCCTGGGAGAGATTAGTTACCAGAGTTGCTACAACATATTATTTAAAATGTCTAATTTTCAACCAAAAAATTACAAGACATGCAAGGAACAATATATTGCTACAATACATTATCTAAATGTCCTATTTCCAGTGAAAAATATGAGACATGTGAGAAATAGTCACATTAGACAATATATTGTATGAATTAATTTATATGTAATGATCAGAATGGGACAACGCATGGAGGCAGAAAATTGATGAGTAGCAGGAGTTGGGGAGTGAGGCTTGGGGCCATGGGTTGTGACTGCCTGCAAATACAGTGCTTCTTTCAAGGGACTGAAAATACTCTAAAATTAGATTGTGCTCATCATCACATAACCCTGTCAATATATTAAAAAAAGCATTGAGTTGTACACTCCAAATTCAAATCTTATGATATAGGAGTTATATATTAATACACTTGTCTAAAAAGTATGTTATAATTTGTGCTGGTGGCCTTCATTATATGGCGGCTACCTAATTCACTGGGGTAGAGACGGGGACCTATAGTTTTGGGCGAGAGTTGGTAAGGAAAAATAAACTCAAGCAGAACTTTTAAATTACCTTTTCTTGGGATCCCTGGGTGGCGCAGCGGTTTGGCGCCTGTCTTTGGCCTAGGGCGCGATCCTGGAGACCCAGGATCGATTCCCACATCGGGCTCCCGGTGCATGGAGCCTGCTTCTCCCTCTGCCTGTGTCTCTGCCTCTCCTTCTCTCTCTGTGACTATCATAAATAAATAAAAATTTAAAAATATATATTTAAAAAAAAATAAATAAATAAAAATAAATTACCTTTTCTTTGCACTGACATGTTATTCTGGAATGAGGGGTTTGAGACAAAGAGAAGCTAATGTGTTCCATCTAAGAATGTTCATTTTAGGGATCCCTGGGTGGCGCAGCAGTTTAGCGCCTGCCTTTGGCCCAGGGCGCGATCCTGGAGACCCGGGATCAAATCCCACATTGGGCTCCTGGTGCATGGAGCCTGCTTCTCCCTCTGCCTGTGTCTCTGCCTCTCTCTCTCTCTGTCTCTGTGTGACTATCATAAATAAATAAAAAATTAAAAAAAAGAATGTTCATTTTAGGAGAAATATTTGTCTAATATTAATTATTTTAGGAGAAATATTTGTCTAATATTTAGTCCAATGTCCTCTTGTATTTATGCTGCAGGAGAAAGAGTGGTCAGATGCCAAAAATGTATAGGGGAGAGATTCCAGAAAAGAGATGATGACCTGGAGTGAAAAGGAAAGAGGAGCAGAAATTGGAGGATGATCAGGCTGAGAGGGGAGGTTGTTGCAAGCAATGGGCTCTGCATGCCCCAAAGACAGTGAGAAGCAGTAGATCTGGTTTGAGGACTTCTGGAACCCGCAGGTCTTGCAGACCCCTCACGTGAGCGGACCTAGATCTTCCAGGTGGTCTTCAGCTGGGATCTCTCCGGGCGTCTGCTGAATGGCACTGCTGCCTTGATTCCTGCCTGCATGCCCATAGTTGGTAGCTGTCCTGCTCGCTTGGTGGCTAGGCTTTCAGTGTTTCTTGGTGCCTGATGGGAGATGAGGATGGAAGAGGTTAGACTGAAATCACGGAAGGTCTCAAATACCTTGCCAGAGGTTGGCTTCTATCTCGTTCTGTAAGCCGTGTTGACTTTGAAGCAGCTGGCAGTCTCAATCCGATTCGCAGTCTAGAGCAATGTTTTTGAGCACTCTCTTGGGGAAGGGATTCATGAGACTAGATGAGGTAGGGTGAGAGATGGCTGAGGCTGTTTCAAAAGTGTCTTCATAGAAGCCAATGATGGCAGTCGTAGGGGGAAGAAGCAAGAAACATTTCGAAGCTAAAACCAACATTCCAATGACCAATTATTTGTAAGAGTGAGAAATTGGAGAAAGGAAAGGTACAGGCCAGGCCTCAAGCGGAAAGTCCATTACAGTTGTGATCTGAGCTCGGCGATCTGGTAACGTTTAGAGCCGAACAGGAAAAAGAATTGAAAACAACACAAGTTGAGTAACCCAGATTAATTGAAAGCCAACTCGGGTTTGTTTTTTTTTTTAATGACCGATCCTGAATGTCGATCAGGGCAATGAAGCTGGAAGGATGACTTTCTCTTCCGTTCGTTTTCTTTACCCGGTGTAACTTCTCCCCAACCTCTCTCCTCCTCCTCCCCCTAAACACCGTTTCCCCGGGTCCCATCCGAAGGGCCTCATCTGTGTTCTTTCTCCCCCTCTCCTCCTCACTTTGGACCTCCAAAGCCACGAACAACCAGCCTGGCCCTGCAGGCTCTGCCTCTGGGGACAGGTGAGGTCAAGAAACCCAGCAAGTGAGCACAGAATCCATGTAGCCGGGTTCGCCAGCTTGACGGTTCGTTCCATCACACATTCTGGACTTGAGAGTCACCAAATCCTTTCCCCTGGAATTCCTTAGTATTTGTCAGGCTCTACAGATTCTGCTTCGGTCACAAAGTGAAGTCCCCAGCTCTACCAAAACATTTTATCATTTTTTTTTAATTAAAAAAAAAAAAGTAGCAACTAAGATGTCAGAGCACAGCCACCTGTTGGAAAACACCCCTTTCTGCCCATAATGCTTGGGGCAAGCCTGGGGGCCGGGACAACTGTAGGCCGGGACAGTTGCTGCACAAAGGGATGATGGAGATGATGTTTATCGATCATATTAACAGATGCAGTCACCTTCCTGCACCCCCACGCATGCCAGATGGGCCTAAGAGGGACGAATGAATATGTGAAGACGATGTTCCGTCCCATGCTTGGCCCAAAGGCGACCTCCCTTTGACCCGGAGCTTTGGCACCAGCATCTTCTGTTGCCCATTTTCCCAATGTGCTCATTTAAGCGAATTCCTCTCTAGAAAGTATTGGCCTGTCTGTTGCTTAGTCTACGAAGCAGATGGAGTGCACTTTATAGTTCAATCAGGAATCCAAATTAAAGTCATCGGCTTGTTCTTAATGGGATTAATGGGAGTTGAGGAATCCATGCTGGCAGCCTGAGAAGCTATCTGGCGTTGACAGGAGGCCCGCCCCATGTTAAGTACACAAAGGTGTGCCGAGGGGCTGGGTCTCCACCGCCTGGGGTTTCGGATCTGGACCAGAAAGCCTGCTAGGACGGTGGCACAGGGTAGAGATGCTCTAAGCATCTCATTGTTACTAAGGCCAACAAGTGTTGGAGCCTAATGCCCTTGCCCATTTATTGTATTGAGGTGTAAGTTATATGCAGTAAAATTCACACTGGTAAGCACATGGTTCTGCTCGTCTAGACACACACAGTCCTGTGACCACCACGGTAATAGAGACATGGAAGCAGGCTCCCCATCCCCCTCTGTAGTCACGTTCTCCCCCAGCCTCCAACCCTTGGCAGACGCTGGTCTGCTTGCGTCCTTACAGTCCTGCCTTAGCAAGAACATTATAAAAATGGGAACATGCAGAATGGAACCTTGTGAGCTTCTTTCACTGAGCATAAATGCTTCCAACGTTCATATATGTTGCTAAGTGTATCACTAGCTCGTTCTTTTTATTGGATGTACCACAGTTTATTCACTAATCCCCCAGTTTATGAACATTTTAAGCTCTGTCCAGTTTTTAGTGATGATGAATAAAGCCACTGTAAACATTTGCATACAGGGTTTCGTGTGGACATAAGTTTTATTTTGGTTCTCATTGTGGCTTCAATTTGTGTTTCTCTCACGACGAATTCTGTTCAGCATCGTTGCATGTGTTTATTTTTCATCTCTACACCTTCTTTAGTGAAGTATCTATTCAGATCTTTTATTCACTTTTAAAAAATCTGTTTTATAATCATTGAACTTTAAGAGGTGTTTAGGTTTTCCGGATACAAGTCCTTTAACAGAATGTGTGAGTGCGGGTGTTATTTTTTAACGAGTCTGCGACTTGTTCTTTCATTAAGAGCAGAGGGTTCATAATTTTGATGGAGTAAAATTTGTCCAGATTTTTCCATTATGGATCAGGCTAAAAAAAACTTTGTCCAAGGCAAGGTCACAAGGATTTTCTCCTATATTTTCTTCTTGACATTTCATACTTTCAGGCCTTAACATTGAGATGTATTAACCATTTTGAGTTAATTTTTGTATAAGGTGTGGACAGGTTGAGGTTCTTTTTTTTTACACATGGATATTTTCATTACAATTACATTTTCATTCCGATCTTAATCATTATTGTTGCTCATAGTTTCAATTTATATATCTGAAAATATGTACCACTTAATTTGTTATTTAATTAACATTTAATTTTACTGTTTCTCTTTTCGTCTTTTTCTTCTTCATCCTTGTCTCTCCCCCTCTTCCTCCTCCTAATTATTTTGATATTGAAATTGCCAACAATTGACTATTTTGACCTATAAAAGCAGAAATATAAGCTGGTAGGTCTCTTCTTACTAAATTGGTTTTTAACATTTCTCCATATGTGTTATGAATAGATTTTTGTGTCTGTTGCCTTCAACTTCTTATTTTTCTCAGAAAGTTCTCATTGTAAACCAATAATATGATTTTAGCATTTAACAAATGTCAAGACTGAAAGGTACACATTTTGAAAGAATATGTGAGAATTAAATCCATAAGCGACCATCATTTAGTTGGACAACACCACTGACTCATTCCTGCCCATAAATCATGGGGAGATGAAGTCATTGAATAGTTATGGGTCCAGGCCTTATGGAAAAACAATTTGAAATTCGCTTTCAGATGTCCCCCTTTTTTGGCAATTTGTCAAAATGAGCAATACCTTCTGAAAATGCAAGGTTGGATACTCAAATATATCCTGCAAGAAAAACAAAAAGGCAAAGCATTAAATATTTTGATATTAGAGTTCATAGGGTTCTTTTTTTCCCCCCAGAGGAAAAAAGCTGGATTTTCTTAAAGAAGGCTATATAAAACTTGTAATATTTCTCATAGTAATAATGAGAAATACAGGTGTTTAGGCCCTATATTACCTCCTATATTACTCCTGTAACAGCTCCATCCAACCCTAACATTCCTGGGCTTGATAAGTGTATGTAGAACTGGAAAAAAAATAGGACCCTTAGATTCTATCCTAATCTCTGACAGTATAGATAAGCAATACTCCTCACCAGTGATCCTGTAGCATCTCTTCAAATACTGCCGGTAATAGGGAGCTTAGTGTCTTCCAAAGATGTAAACAGCATAGTCCTCAGTTCTTCCTTACACTGAGAATACGTATTTGTTATTATTCCCACCCATCAAACCACCTAGAGGAAGCCCAACCCACCCCATAGGATAATCTTTAGGGTTATTATCAGTCCTAAACACCTCCAGACAGGTCTGTTTTCTAATCTAATAACACTCTGACCTTTCCTCCTTATCTTTTTGAAATGTTCTAAAGTCTTTTACCACTTAGACAGATGTCAATTTGTTAGTGTTTTTTGATAACTGGAGTTTTCACGTCTAGAAACAATTGTGCAGTTGTGGTATGACCAAGGAAGCCAGAAATCTATCATCTTCCCCCTTATTCTTTTGAACAAATAAAGGTCTGTATTTGGGAAATAAAATGATTACAAAGACAAGACATTAATGCCATAATGAAAGCTCTGTGTGGGTTGGCTTGGATGCCTGCGCTAAACTCCGGTCAGAGCTCCTCAACATGACTATCTTGTCCTTCTTATTCTTGTATTATTTTTCTCCAAGAGATCCATTTCATATAGTGTAACTGGGCTTGCTCTTCTCCTCCCCACTGTGTGGTGTGGGCTTCCCCAGCCATGGTACCCTGACCCCTGCTCAGTGGGATTGGTTCAGGGACTGCCATCTTCTCCAAACCAGCCTAGCTTTTTCTTGAATTGTGCTAGAACCATCATTTTGTTTTCTAGCATTATGGACCTAAACAATATGTACACCTGGGACTATTGCAGGCTAGGGTGGTTAATTTTACATGTCAACTAGGCTAGGTTACCCACCATGCCCAGTATTTAATCAAATGTTATTTTAGTCACGTCTGGGAAGGTATTTTTTAGATTTATTTATTTGAGAGAGAGAGAGAGAGAGAGAGAGAGAGAGAGCAGGGGGAGGGACAGAGGGAGAGGGAGAGAGAATCCTCAAGCAGACTCCCTACCAAGCAGGGAGCCTGACACAGGTCGACCCTGAGATCATGACCTGAGCTGAAGTCAAGAGTTGGCCACTTAACTGACTGAGCCACCCAGGGGCCCTGAGATTGACATTTAAATCAGTAGACTTCGAGCAAGGCACATTGCCCTCCATGTCCAATCAGTTGAGGAACTTAATAGAGTAAAGACTGCTGTTTCTGGAAGAAGAGGAAATCCTGCAAGCTGAGTATCTTTGATTCAAACTGAAACTCTTCCCCAGGTGTCCAGCCTGCCAGTCTCCCTGCCGGTTCCAGGCTTCCCAAGCCCGCACAGTCATACAAGCCAATAGATCTCTCTTCGCTCTGTGTGCGTGTGTGTGCGTGTGTGTGTGTGTGTGCATCAGCACACAGAGTGATACCGCTGTCCACGCTTGTGAACATACGCATGTACCTGGTTCTCCATGTTTGAGTGACACTCCTGGGTAGATTTTCAGAAGCAGAATGCCAGCCCATGACAACCTGGCTCATGGAGACATCTGACAAATTAATTCTCCAAAGAAGTAAACCAATTTACACTTCCATTGTCAAAACATTAAGGCATTTAGTTCTGTGAATTCTTGCCAATATTACTATTATAATTTTAACATTTTTTGGTTCTATCTTGTTTTCACTGAAATAGAGCAGTTTAAATACTATGGTAGTTTAGTATATATTTATTTGATTACTAATTGGTAGGAATATATATATGTATATGTATATATATATGTGATTTGTTCCATGTTTTGTTGGTTAAATTTCCTCTTTTGTGGTTTGTGCATAAACTTTACTCATGTATCTCTTAGTACCTTATTGATTTATGGGAGCTGTTTGGATGTTAATTATATGATCCCTTTACTTGCTCTAGTTCACATAAATATGCTCCCTTTTCTATCTTTTGCCTTCCTGGTTCAGTTGCCTTTGCTCTTGCTTGTTCCCACTGCTTGAAATGCTCTTTCACTGGGCGTCTCTGTGATTAGCAGCTCAGCCCTTCAGGGTTTCACCAGGACATCACCTTCTCAGTGAGGCCTTCCCTCGCCTTTATAAAGTTTGAGGATTTTCTCTCCTCCGCCTGAAAGTTACTTTGCACTTTCCCTAGTTCATTTATTTTTTTTTCTCTTTACCACTTGTCACTATATAACTCTAGCTATAGCTCTCTATATAGATGCATTTACTGATTTATTGTACTGATTTTCTGCCCCCCTCCACCACCAGAAGGATACAGCAGACTACTTTTGCTAAATATTGATGAGACTTCATTCTCCTTATATGTTCTGCCCCACTCTATCCTGTTTTAAGGAGGCTGCCAAAATGTTTTGTCCTTCTGGCCTCAAGGATATTTGCCCTGCAGAAAGCAGACATAGCCTAAAGCAAAATATTGTTTCAGATTGTTTATAAAAGTTCAAACTCAATGAAGAAATAATAACAGCAAGCAGGGAGACATCCAGTACTTCACCTCCACTCTCAACTAAGACAAAGAGGCCTGATGTCCCTCTGACTGAGCTGACCCACAGGCTACCCTTCGGCATGACCCCAAGGACCTCGGCGTATGTCAGAGGAGATGAGGTGCAGGGTGAATAAAGAAGTGAACCTCCGGATATTAGATTTTTTTTTTTTTTATTCTAGAGAGTCAGGACTCTAATTCGGCCAGTGTGTCTTGCACAAGCAAGATGTTTGTTGAAACTACATAGAGATGGAGATTGAAGTTCATTTCCCCATTTCCCAGAAGGCTTCTGGATTCCAGTGCGACCCTGAGTAGGACATTCAGGGAAAACCACAGGTGGGGTTCAGTTCCCCCAGTTTGGCAGAATGGGCCTACCACACGGAGATTAAATTGACCTAAAAGAAAAAAGGAAGGTAATCCTCCTTCAGGACTGTGGTCTGAGATGCAGACATACACACTTCCCCTGGGAGAGTTGGTGGTTGCAGCTCGAACCCAATGACACCAAAGCAACAGAGTTGGGTTGGTACTTAATCCAGTAGGATGTTTTGCCCGCTGATAGCTACCTGGGAGAGACCTTATCATCCCAAGTGGCAGGCTGTGACTGCGGACCTGAAGGAATGATGTTAATGGGATATAAAGTAAGGCAGGCAGCCAGTGGTATCTCCAAGCAACTGCATTTGGGTCACCTTCTGGCAGCAATGCCATCGTACCCTGACCAATAGTATGGGCGGAGGAGTGTTGGTCATATAGCTGCTGGCTTTTCACATCTCCGTTTACGTAACATGGAGCCCCCTGGCTTACTAAAGGACTCCCCTCAGGTGGCTCCCTTGTCCACTTTACCTTTACTCCATGTGGCAGGGGATTGCCTTCGGTGGGATGGCATTGACTTCGGTTCTGTGTGCATATGACGTATGCTTTATCTCACACCTTCCAGAATAGCTCAGAACCTTTCCTCAGATGTGGTCTGTACGCCAGAAGCAACAGCGTCACCCAGGAGCTTGTTACACACGTATAATCTAGGGTTCACTCCAGCCCTACTGAGGCAGTTTACAACAAAATCTCCCATTGATTCACACGAACATTAACATTTGAGATGTGCTGGCCTAGATCGGTCGCTGAGCAGGTGGCTCAGCCTTTACCGTGGGTGCGTTGGAATTTCAGTGGTCAGGAATCGCCCCCTAGATACTGGCCTTGGGTGCGAAATTTAAGGGAGTGTTAAAAACTCAGTTATCAAGATAAATAAAACGTCATCCAAATTTGTTAAGAAAATAAAAATTAATGCAAAACATTCATGATGAAGAAAATATCAGCTTTTAAAATAAAGACAGTTACTATTACTAATGTTTCCTTTTACTTCTGGTTCCAATACTGCTAGATAAGGCAATGCTTAAAAAACACAGATGTGTAAATACCATTCTACTCTGAATCAATTGGTCTTGGATAAGGGCAAGGTAGTACCAAAAATAGTAACAACTGTCAAGCCAGATGAGCATTTATTAGTTGGAGAAAGCAAGTCATCTGTCCTATTAAGTTTCCTATCAAGTTATGTGCCTGGGTCAGGACTTAATTATTGCCTGATCATCCCCAGAACCTAATCCATGCGAAGGCCAGGACTTGGTGTATTTTGCTGTTGTTATTTTCCCTGGGCCCTGATGAGTTCCCAGGTTGTAATCAGGTGCTTAATAAATATTACTAATTTAGTGAACAAATAAGCGGTGATTCATCTGTACAATGTAATATTGTGTAGCAATTTAAGTGTTTTCTAGAGAATCTTTTAGTTGATATTGAATACTCCTTATATTTTAAATATAGGAAGCATAAAACTGTATAAACAATATGAACCCAATATTTTTTTTCCTCCCAGTATCTCTATATCCTGGGGAAGAGAGTTATCTTTTTAAAAACTAGCCTTAAAATTTACACCTACAAAGAGATGTTGATATGCTGCAATATTTCTCTAAGATGAGTAAGATCAAGGTTTATGTACCTTTTCTTTTCTTTCCTTCCTAGAATAGGCTAATCACCCTTCTGCATTCGTGGGAAAAGTCGCCCCGGCCATCGGAAACCTATCACACTGTCAACACACTGGAACAAAATTATTGGTAAGATGACCATAAAAGTTATTACCCATAATGGGTAAGGTTGGAGAATGAAAAGGGGGCACTATTCAAAATTATCCTATGGCTGCAAACATGAGGACTGTCTTGGGAAGAACCAGGACATGTGGTCACTGTGGTTATTAGTAATACCCCACAAGAAAGCCCTGCTTCTACTGGTTTCAAATAAGCAAAGAAACAAAAGAATGGCTAGGAGGATCTTCAGGACTTCAGTCCATCTTGCTGGAAATTAAAAAAAAAAAAAATCTCACATAATCAGTGGTATCTAAAATATATTCTTTATGTAGAGTTTATCAGTAATGTTGAACAATTAAAAGGGAATCACTATGATTATTAAACGGATTCAATTTCTAGAACAGAGTAGGCTGCCAATAAATTGTCCGTTTGATCTCTGAGTGTGAGAATCATGTGCGTGTTGCACCCCATTACAGGTAAGAGCAGACGTCAAATATTTAGCAGAATGACTAGCAACTATTTTAGCTCCCTTTCTGCCAACTAGTCTGGGTTTAATAATCCGTCATAGCTAAAACAAAAACCTATCTTATTGACTTGAAACTCACTTCATGACAAAGCTCACTACATCTTTGTGGGTCATTACAATGGGATTTTGACACTTTCCTTCATTTAAACATTGGCGCCCTGAGCAAAAACAACCAGAAGATCCCTGTGTGCAGCTCACATAGGGCTATGCCCCTTCATTTAGAGTCTCTTCTTTGGCAGCAGAGATGCCTAGCTTTTGGTGCTGTAGCTTTTCAGATGTTGAAAAAGCTAGAGGGAAACCCTCATACGGGGTTAACAATTGCCGATCACCTACTCCCCCACAGTATCTGAAATCCCTGTATTAAAGGAATGATGTAGTCATATGCTTTCTGATCCTCATTTGATTGATATCATTGCTACTAATAAATGGTGCCGAAAGAAGAAGCTGAATGAGAAGTCCCACTCAAAACTACAAATTAAAAGCCTAGTGTTGATAATGATTATTATTGTTATTTGGTTCAGCCAATAATTATTTATTGAGCCCCAGTGTATGCCAGGCACTGCTCTGGACTCTGAGTGTACAGTGGTGAACAGCACAAATCAACTGTCTTCATGGGACTGTCACTACAGTGAAGCAGGGGACGTGAACAGTACACACACACACATAGGCATTCATTATGGAGTTGGGTGGGGGTAAGTGCAGAGAAAGAAAAAAATGATAAGTAGCTAGAAAAGGACGCAGTAACAAGAACTCAGTGTCATTTTATCTAAGACGATCAATGAAAGGCTGAAGAGGTGACATTTAGGTAGAGCAATGGTGGGTAGGCTGGGAAGGCCATTCTTGTATCCAGGCATGAAAAAAGAAAAATCTTTAGGAAGAAGTGATTTGACAGCTAGTAATTCTGCTACTAGATAGCTAATGCACAAGTAGGAGAAGTGCATTTTCTTTCCAGATCCTCTTCTTAGTCTTTTGATTCTTTCTTTCTCTTTCTTTCTTTCTTTCTTTCTTTCTTTCTTTCTTTCTTTCTTTCTTTCTTTCTTTCTTTCTCTTTCTTTCTTTCTTTTTCTTTCTTCTTTTCTTTTCTTCTTTTTGTATATTTTTTATTGAAGTTCAATTTGCCAATATATGGCATATCACCCAGTGCTCATCCCATCCAGTACCCCCCTCAGTGCCTGTCACCCAGTCACCCCCACCCCCTGCCCACTTCCCTTTCCACTACCCCTAGTTCGTTTCCCAGAGTTAGGAGTCTCTCATGTTCCGTCTCCCTCACTGATATTTCCCACTCATTTTCTCTTCTTTCCCTTTATTCCCTTTCACTACTTTTTATATTCCCCAAATGAATGAGACCATATAATGTTTGTCCTTCTCCGATTGACTTACTTCACTCAGCATAATCCCCTCCAGTTCCATCCACGTCGAAGCAAATGGTGGGTATTTGTCGTTTCTAATGGCTGAGGAATATTCCATTGTATACATAAACCACATCTTCTTTATCCATCATCTGTCGATGGACACCAAGGCTTCTTCCACAGTTTGGCTATTGTGGACGTTGCTGCTAGAAACATCGGGGTGCAGGTGTCCCGGCGTTTCACTGCATCTGTATCTTTGGGGTAAATCCCCAGCAGTGCAATTGCTGGGTCATAGGCAGGTCTATTTTTCACTCTTTGAGGAACCTCCACACAGTTTTCCAGAGCAGTTGCACCAGGTCACATTCCCACCAACATTGCAAGCGGGTTCCCCTTGCTCCACCCCCTCTCCAACATTTGCTGTTTCCTGTCCTGTTAGTGTTCCCCATTCTCACTGGTATGAGCTGGTATCTCATTATGGTTTTGATTTCTATTTCCCTGATGGCCAGTGATGCAGAGCATTTTCTCATGTGCTTATTGGTCATCTCTATGTCTTCCTCTGTGAGATTTCTGTCTTTTGATTCTTGAAGCAAATTAACTTACCTTCTACAACTTCAGTTCTCTCATTCATAAAATGGGCTGTTTGGATATCGTCTTTGTCGTCAAGACTCCCAGCGTACCAGTGAATTCAGTCTTGCCCTTCACCACCCACTTCTGCCCAAACATCATACCTGTGTAACAGATGTACTATTCATGTTATATATATTTATCTTAAGTAGCTTGGATTTTTTATTGTTTTTTAAATTATTATTTTTATTTTTTTTAGCTGAACAGATATACTTTTAAATGTTTTTGCAGCCAATTCCAATGTGGAAGACAGGGAGATTACCCCATTATCAAGCAAACTATGAACACACAGCTGGGTGTCCTACTCAACTCTGACACTATTCTGACTTGGAGATAGTGTCAGATTCTACAGATGAAGGGCTCAGTCCAGTGAGACTGTCCCCACCCCATCTTGCCAACTTCAGATGTCAGCTCCAAATGCAGGTGGTCTCCTGTGCTTCTGATTGACCGGCTATAGATCAGAGGTTACAGCAACCCCCCTCCCCGATTTAATTAATATGCTAGAGCAGTTCACAGAACTCAGAAAAATGTTTTACCTACTAGAGTACCGGTTTATTATAAAAAGATGTAACTCAGGAACAGCCAGATGGAAGCGGAGCGCAAGGCAAGGTCTGGGGAAAGGCTCAGAATTCCATGCTTTCTCTGAGTGAGTGGCCATTCTGCCCAAACCTCAAGTGTTCACCAGCCTGGAAGTTCTCTGAATCCTGTCCTTTTGGTTTTTATGGAGACTTCAGTATCGGCATGATTGATTAAGTCATTGGCTATTGGTGGTTAATTCAATTTCCAGCTCTTTTCCCCTCCCTGCAGGTCTAGGTGGAGGGCTTTCAAATCCCAACCATCTAATCAAATGGTTGGTCCTCCTGGCAACTATCCTTTATCCTTAAGTGGGGTCCAAAAGTCATCTCATTAACTGAACAAGGCACCTTGGTTGTTTTCATCACTTAAGAAATCCAAAGGGTTTTAGGAGTGCTGCCAGAAAGGGGAAGAAGATTAAACATAATATTTCTCATTATAAATTGCAATATCACAATTTTAAAAGGAAACATTATGTTATTGCTATGAGTGGAAAACTCTCCATAGTACAGAGGGTAACTGCACAATAAATACATAGAAAGAAAACCATTTTTATTAAATTCTAGCTACAGATTTGCTGCTGAAGACTTTAATCTTGAGGCTTTATTTCCCATTCCTAAAAGAGAATCTACAATAGCTAGACACACAACCTCAAACTAGCCCTTACTCCATTAGAACAGGCAATAAAAATTTAACCAACACCCCTAAGAGGCCAACAATTATTTATTGAATATCTACAACATAGCAGGCTCTGTTCTAGGCTCCAGGTCACACAGTAAAAAAGATTAAATCTTTGCTCCCCCTGAAGCTTACATTATAGAAAGTAAATGCATTTACTGAAAGGAAACTGCATTGAAAAGATAAAAATAGGGATGCCTGGGTGGCTCAGCGGTTGAGCATCTGCCTTTTGCCCAGGATATGATCCCGGGGTCCTGGGATCTAGTCCCACATCAGGCTCCCTGCATGGAGCCTGCTTCTCCCTCTGCCTGTGTCTCTGCCTCTCTCTCTAAGTCTCTTATGAATAAATAAAGTCTTTAAAAAATATAAAAATATCAGAAAGTAATATGTGCTCTTGTTAAAGAAAAAATGATTCATGACACTTGCCATGTCCCAGTGAGGCACACTTTATTCAAGTAGGGCTACTACAGTGGGACTTTCTAGTAGAGAAAAGAGCAGAGACTCAATTCCAACTTGAACAAGTGAGGATTTATGTCCCAGAAGCAGACAGGGATCAGTGGATAGAAAATTACTAATTAATTCTTTCTAGACCTACACAACAGGATTCTTGCTGAAGTGAGGCAAGGGTGATTAAACTGAGAGTAGTCAGATACTAAGGGTAGGGAATTTTCACTACATTGACTTTACAGGATTCTTGCTCAAAACAGATTCTACAAAAACAAAAGAATGGCCAAATTTAGGCCTCTTGGAACAGAGGACTCAGAGGAGCCTGATTACAGTTTGGTCAAAGTAGACGGTCTTTGACACTCTGCAGAGAAGTGCAGATGGGAAATACGGTGGTCAGGGAATAGGAGGCTGCTTTAGACTGGGTGTGTGGTCATGCAATGAGCCAACTTGGAGGGAAGTGGATTCCCAACAGAATTCCCAGCAGAATTGTGTGCACATTATCTGTTTAGTAACTTGAAAGAGAATACCTTTCTCCCTTTAAAACGTGTTGTTAATTCAGCGTCACTTTTATATGAGTTTTTTTTTTTAATTTTTATTTATTTATGATAGTCACACAGAAAAAGAGAGAGAGAGAGAGAGAGGCAGAGACACAGGCAGAGGGAGGAGCAGGCTCCATGCACCAGGAGCCCGACGTGGGATTCGATCCCGGGTCTCCAGGATCGCGCCCTGGGCCAAAGGCAGGCGCCAAACTGCTGTGCCACCCAGGGATCCCTCAGCGTCACTTTTAAACCATTTCTTCCAACCATCAGAGATGCAGAAATGCACATTCCACACTTGGAAAACAGTGGACCACTGAGATCAAGAGTCCTTATAGCCTGGGCCTAGGCATCACTATTTCCCTGCTGGCGCGGAAGTTACTGGGCTGGGAGCATCTCTGGGGCCGTTAATCTCTGCACAACAAGATCCAGTCCCCATTTTGAAGCCTACCCTGGGGCCACTGGATCAAGTCTTCCAAAGAGAATCCAAAGAGTCCCTTAAATTTGCTTCTGGATCTGAGGTTAATTCTGGAAGCAATTACAGATGCTGGAAAGATCCAGTTTACAGTAGGAAGAAGCCCAAATCACAGCAAACACAGCAACAATAGAATCATTCGTCTGTGCAGCAATTTATACATTTAGCTAATTTCCTATTGTAGGTCATACTTTCTGGAATTCTTGGAGCTATGCCAGACAGAGATTACACATCCCTATCATATAAGGTAAACAAGACCCACAGAAATTAAGCAAATTTTTTCAAGGCTAACAGGTCAGACACATCATCTGACAGCACTTCCGTCTGTTCAGGTTGCTTTGGACCCAATTTGATCTGAGTGTTTTTTGGGTGACTGTCCAGGGAGGAATATCAAGTCACACAAAATCTAAATCCAAATTATTATAATGATTCTAGTAAGACATAAGGTGGGGAGCAAGAAAGGATACCCAGATGAATTCTCTTCTCCATTTCTAGGAGTTTAGAATTCTGTAAAACCTAGAACACGAAATGAAGGATTTATTTCACTTTATCCATCCATCACTGTAATCCTGCCCCGAATATCTGCTTCGTGCCTTTTCTGTGCTGAACATCCAAAATGTAGGAGAGAAAAGGCAGATGCCCCATAGGAAGGCTAATTTAATTTGCTAGGTCAGCATCATCAAACTGATCACCTCATTACTAATTCATAACAGAAAGTTATTGGAAAATTGTACTTGCAAGCACACTATTATTTCTTCCACATGCCAGTTAGTGTCGGAAAAAAAATTTAAAAGGAGAAATTTACTATAGTATCAAATAATATCCAATTTTCTAAGTGCTAAATGAAATAAAAATTGTGGTTAAATTAAACTCGTTGGAGTTGTTATGAAAGAAAAGTATTCCAATGAAATTATACGTCTTCGAATCTAAATATTTTCAGAGAATTGTGTCTACAAAGAAGGAGCACCGTTGTTTCAACAAATGAGCAAAAATATATCAAATATGAAATTCCTTATATTAGAAATGTCAGTTTTTGCAGTTCTTGACAAGCTCGTCCAAATTTCAAATACCATATGATATATAGTTTCTATCCAATTCAATACAATTCATAATCATGTGAATTTACTTATTGTCTTCTAATAAAATATTTAAAAGCTATTTTGCATGTTGCTTTGCCAGTTTTATACTACATATTGCAATCAAACAGAAGTGAACTCATTTGTCAGAAAATTCGTCTTATTTAAAAAAAAAGATTATTTTTGGCGGTAGGAAACTTGCTCATTCTCTGCCTCAACTAAACTACAATTTTCTACATTTTATTGTTGGCTCCAGAGAGAGACAAGAGTAAATTGATTTTGAAGAGGAAATGAGAAGCATGAGGTGGTCTATTCCTTTACCTTGTCCTGAAATCTGGAACAGGGAAAAGACTGTGGACACTAACTGTAAAATCACCTCCTTCTATGAAGTGTTTACCCTGTTCTAGGAGCTGGTAGTGGCTCTAGAAACAGGAGCTTATTGAGCCTTTGCCACCCCTTGGCAGTGTGGAGATTGTTATTTGCATCGTGTGTTTGCAGAAGACGAAGTTCAGAGAGGTCAGGATGCCTGTCTGAAGTCCCACTGCTGGTGAGTGCTGGAGCCACGTTTTGCACACAGGTGTGTATTGAATGCCACACCCAACAAGAGGTATGTTGCTTTCACCCTTGAGCTGAAGAGTCAGGCTCTGAGCAGTACGGGGTGCACTGCCTCTGCGAGACCATGAGAGAGAACCAAGTAGTGGCAGTTAGTTGGTTAAATTGACAAAGAACTATAGAGTCATGTTCAAAATGAGGAGACACTTGGAAGGAAGAAGGCCCTTTGGACAAGATGGCAGCCTCTGTCATTAAAAACAAATGAATAGTTGAGTTAGTCTGCGAGATGAAAATTCCGGGCTCACCCCAAGGCCTTTGGGACCTGAGAGACATGCCTGACATGGACTTTTTTAAAAATACAATTTTGATCCCACAGAATAAAATATCAAATTTCTGCATGAAGCATAATACAAGCAGCTATAAAATGGCTACTCGGGTTTTTTTTTTTTTTAATATTCAACTTTCAACACTCACATTGTAGAAGCATGTGGACCCCCACAGCAACGAGGCCCAGACCTGTCTCATCTGTCAGTCTGGATGTGGAAGGGGGGCTGAGGCAACGGAGGCCTGAGTAGGCCCCGAGGTCCAGCTCTGCAGTGAACGGCCAAAGCCATGGGGGAGGGATGGAGGGACTTTGCCCCCCATCTTAATTACCCGGTTTCGGCCTAGTCACTGATGATGAAGAATAACGTCATTGTTGGCTCTTGAACCTGTTTAAAGGATAAGCCCCTGGACCCAGATGGAAGAAATGGGACCGATCCCATCCAGCTTTGACGACCGCTTCCCGCTGATGCTTGGGAGAGACGCTCAGCCTCCTCTTCACCATCTCCGCCAGCATGGCACATCCTTTGCCTTCTAACAGGGCTGAGATCAGCTTTCCACATCCCATCTGTGCTCTCCCACACAGCAGGAGCTCAAAAAAAGCCTCACTAATTGATGAAGAGAATTAGCGAATTAACTAATAGTCCCTTCTTATTTTTCAAAGTATTTGACATACACGGATAAGGTTTATGCTTACTGATTATCCTTATTAATAAAACTAAAGTCAGCATTACTTGTCAGCACCAGAGGGACTGACTTACTTCACGATAGAAACACTCCCCTCAGTTGACAGAGAAGAGTGAACCCCAATTAGAAACATGGTCACTCTGGAGACTAAGTATCGTTGGATGACCTCTACTCTATGTGTCCACCCCACCTCTGTAGGGAGCTAGCAGCAGATCCCTGTCTCTGATAACCTACCTGACAGTAGCTCCATCTGTCACACGAGCACCTCCAATTTACAAGTCTAACAGAAACTTAATTCAACTTTTCCCCCCACTTCTCCCTTGGGATTCATAACCACAGACACTGAGATCACAAGTCATTCCATTTTTCAGATAAAGAAGCTGAAAATCATACTGGCATTCTCCAATCAGCCATCACATCTGGATAATCTACCTTATTGATGTGCCATCATCCACTCAAGAAATAATCCTCACATACCATGCAACATACTCGTGTTTCAGGCACCATGCAAGGACCTAGACATATAGTAAACACGATCCCTGCCATCCTGAAGCTTGCACCCTGCTGTGGCAGCCAGACTCACCCCCACAGGAAAAGCCAGAAGTAAAGTAAGTTCAAAGAGTTGCAGCGGATACAAAGGAAGCCAACAAAGCACGGCTGACTTTGGGTGGAAAGGGAGCCCATTTAGTCTGTAGGAGGAACTGATGGGTGGCTAGTGTGGCTGGAGAACAGTGCATTGAAAAGAGAATGGGATAAGATAGTTTGCAGGGTCCTCGTCATGGAAAGCAACAGAGTAAGGGAATTGGAATTTGTTTAAAGACTTTGGGAAACCAGTGAAGGGGTTTGGTTATGGAGTCTTGTGATCTGAGTTGTGTGTTAATATCCTTCTGGCTGCTTTGTGAAGAAGTTGGAAGACAGAGAGAATGGCTAAGGGTTTGTCTCAGTCCTGGATCAGAGGTGAGGATGGCTGATGGCAGCCTCTCCTCCTTCCCATCTCCCATGTACTGAATTGTTTGAGGCCCTCATTATATCTTAACTTCCACAAAAACATTCTTAGAATGCCTGTAGGTGGAGATGTTCCTAATCTGTCCTCCACACTGCCTACCTCGTAGATTTAGCCACTCTTGGGCTCAGAGATCCTAATTCACTTCCTACCTTCCACTCACCACCACCACTTCCTACCTTCCACTCACCACCAACTGCACCAGGAGAGTCCTACAGAGGTTCTCAAAAGGAGGTGAAGGAGACTCACAATTAGCTAGGGACAACCAAAGATACTTGTGACCAGGTCCCACCTGCCATGCAGGTGCCCAGTCTTACTCTGGGCACCATGAATCTGCATTTGTAGGTGGTTTCTCCCAGTGATGTAGATCATCTGCTCTCTTCTCCTCCCCACCATCCCCAGGAACACTGGCCTTTGAGATATAATTTAGCTGAACACAAGATCTGTCCAGAGTGGCTGCACCTGACCTACCCTCCTCCATTCATGGTCAACATCTCACCATCTCCTGTTGTCTCTCTTATATATTTTGTTCTCTCAATCTTGAGGGAGAGAAAGCGTCCTGATTCACTGTCTGGGAAGGTGAGTGGGCACAGAGATTGTTGTTTTAAAATTATAAGGCAACAGGAAAGACATTTTGGAACAGGATTGAGAAGACCAGAAGATGTCAAGGAAGGTAGCAAGATTCATCGTACATCCTGAAGTCACTGGCAGGGTCTACCAAATAAGATTTTGATGAATGAATGAATGGTCGAATGAATGAATGAATGAATGAATGATGAATGCAGACAAAAGCCACTACTCAAGGGCAAGAAGAACACAGCAGTGTTCCTTCTTTCACTGAATCGGTGTCATAAAGCAGTAATTACTCCATATCGAAATAAGGGAGAACCATTTAAATGAAGATTGCTTTTAAGGCAATATGTTCCAAATGAAAGAGGACTCCACTAGTCGGGAAAGACATTTTATTTCCAAGCTTCTAAGAGGGTTCTACAAACAATAGAGGCTTAAAGTAAAAAAAGAGAAGATTAAGAAAAAGGAAAAACAAGTATTTTAACTATTGAAAATTAGACAGCTTTTTTTTAAAAAAAAAAAACTTAAACATAAAAATGTAAAAATGTAGTTGTCAAATCTAATCTAAATACATTCCTAGACAAAAAGGATCATCCATGGTGACGGGGTTACTTACAGCTGTATTCTTGTTTAAGTGCTATTCATCTTCCTTTTGAATTATTTCTTTATTTCAAATTCAATTGGAGATCTGTGCAAATCTAGCAAAATATTCTTTGGATTACAAAAACTATATAAAAAATGAACAAAACCTGCAATTATGGAAGTATTGAGAACGTGCAATCCTTCATTGCAATGAAAGATTCCAAAGTGACATTGTCCACAGAATTTATTCCACTGAAGGGTTCAGACAATTTGATTTTAATGCAAAGGAAAATGAAAGTGAGCACTTCATGAAAACATTTCTCTTCTTATGCATTTGGACTGACTCATAAAAATAGAATGTAGCAGGATATCAAGAAATGCTCGAAACAAACTTTCACAATAAAGTATAAAAAAAAAAAAAAAAGAAAAGACAATCTAAAAATTGTCTGCAATCCAGGAGAAAGCCTGTGCCTTGTGTCTGGGGGGAAAGAGGGAAAACACGTGTAGCATGACTCCGTGTGCCGTGTGATCTTTCCCCGAGTATTGCTACATTTTGACGTTTGGCCCAACTGCACAGGTGAGATGTCCTTCGCCGAAGTCCCAGTCCCCAGGCAGCCAGGTGGGTCTTCCAGGAACAGTAGGCTTCGGCCCTCAGAATCCACCGTGGTCCCTGCGCTCATTCTGAGCTTATTGCCCAAAGCGTATTTTAAAATAAAGGTCTGGAAATGAATTGCTCTCTCTTTCATCAAAATTTGAAATGCCACATTATTTTACGAGGAGTTACATTCACAGGAGGAACAAATAAGCGATTTCAAGAGTCAAAGTCGTTACGATATCCTGGCAAAATCAAAGTCACGGAAAATAGAGTAACACCGGATGTTTGATAATGACACATGGCAAATTTATACTTTTGACTCTTCAGCCCCCTCACCCCCTCAGTGCTCAGCATGGGGCATATAACCCACATCCGTGGACCCTCATGGATCCATCCCTCATAGCCACCGAATTGCTAATATGCAAGATAAATGCCCGTCGTATAACAAGCACTGCAGACTCGGAGACTGACCTAGATCGTTAGCATCCTTCGTTTTCAAAAGATGTATGCAAAGGGAAGCCAGGAAGCTGACACTGAGAATGTACGAGAGAGCTTTACACGGTGTTACAGACTCGGGTCCGGAGAAAACAGATTTGATTTTAAATAAACAATAAAAGCAGCAGACTACAGCAGCTCACGAAAAGGGGTATGAAAAGATCACAATGATCTTAAATTAGACATATAAATGGGTCATCAGAAACACGTTTTTCAATGTTAAGAATGAAACCCAGAATTAAAAAAGAATCTGTTTTTATTTCAAAGGTTGCTTCTTATATTGAAGCTCATATTAAAGCAACAGTACAATGTTCATAAAATATAAGTGTGATGCCGTAACATTTCTTACATGTCAGAATACTGATATTTGTATGTATACTAAAATAAGAACTTTAAAATTGTACAAATAGATACATTAAAAATGGCATAGAAATAGGGAGCCTCTCACTGAAACAAGACAGTTATATCTGGCACGTATTAGTTTAAGATGAAAGTAGAAGCAAAAAGATTTACAAGAATCAGCAGTAACAAGATTGATGCTCAAGAGACATAATTGTACATTGTATTGTACATACATTGTATGGGTTTAAGCTGGCTGAATATTATATATTTCAAGTTTAAAAATGCACTACATATAGAGTGTCCGTAGTTTAAGGCGAAATTACAGCTCAGAACTGTTGTCCTTTCTAATTTTGTGGAAGCTTCTTTGACAAATAAAAAAAAAAAAAAAGAAGAAGAAGAAAGAAAGACTTAGATGTTCGTAACACACAAACAATTTCCCTTCATTGTAAGTTCACCGTTAGACTTCTCCTTCACTTAAATATTGTGTACGCCAAGTGGTTTTTCTCTAGGGAAGTTGATAAACAACTTCAATATTTGCCTTTTTGCGAGAAAAGGTACTTCACAGTATTTACCACTTTGATGTCCTTGCAGTTTTATTAAATGTATCCTCTCTGTAAAACTTTGCTTGTTTTAAATGAGCCTTTCCTTGATTTAAAAAAATACCTGTTTACATATCTTCTAGATTCTTCAGAACGCCAGACACAGTTCTTAAGGCCAAATTTGTATCGTTATTGTTAAGAGTCGTCATCAAAAGTGTCTTTGGAACCGTACAAGTCTGCTAGTTTCTTAAAACGAGGTCCCCAGTTCTGTAGGTAGTCATAGTCCAAGTCCGAATCTGTGGTGGCCGACTCTAGGGAGCTCAGGGACCCGGCCACCGAGCCCCTGCCTTCGTAACCGTAGATTTGGATTGAATCATAAGGAGGGGCAGTGGGGTCATTATCCGCCTCCTGTATTCTCGTATTGATGAAGTCATCGACGTCCACGCTGTTGGGTGCCGGCCGGAGCCCGGGTCTAGGCATGTACTGATACTCGGGTTTTATGTCTTTGCGAGGGATGAAGCCATTGATCCTGTCTGGATTCTGGAGGGTGGCAATATCAAAGGCTTCTGTGTCTTCCTCCCCACCCCCTTCGTCGTCGTACGTGATGATGTTCTCACGGACGTCTTCCTCCTCAAAGACGATGAGCGGTTCTTTCTTTTGCCTTCTCAGGGTCACAAACAGCACTACGATCACTACAAGGAAAGCACAGGAACGTGAGCACAGATCAGGTGT
Organism: Canis aureus; assembly: GCF_053574225.1. Lineage (NCBI taxonomy): Eukaryota > Metazoa > Chordata > Mammalia > Carnivora > Canidae > Canis > Canis aureus. The sequence continues at coordinate 4,865,684 of NC_135613.1, forward strand.
CCCTGGAGTCCGCGCCCCCACCCCCAACCTGAGCCCTGCTCACCGTAGGGTGTGTGGGCCTATGCTCGGAATAGGAACCAGTCTATCACTCTAGGAAACCAGAGCTTCACCTGGAGTCCCCCAGAGATGCCCAAAACCACCCTCCGCCTGGCTCTTCCTCCCCCAAGCGCTGCCAGGAAAATAGGATTCCAAACCAACTGGCAGCTGGAACTATTCTGAGCTCTTTACAAGTGAGTCCGACACTATTTGGAAGTCATCTTCCTGAGAATTAGGAAGATTCTAAATCGATTGGTCTGCAGCCTCTTAAAAATGGCTTATGTTGGTTTCTTTTTCCAAAAGGGGACAGCTGTGTCACCAAAGCTGATGAATAAGGACAGAGACCTGCGGTCCTACCTTTCTATAGGGGTGAGGCTCGGTCCTGCCTAGAGGGCCGGGGTCAGAGCAGGGGGGTGATGAACAGTGATCCTACTGGACCTTCGTAAGGAATTTTACTGTAAGCTTATAATGACTTATAATGGGCTTATAATGACCCGCAGGAGACAAATGTCCTCTATTTATTCAAACACAGGAAGGTAGCATCGGCTGCACCCCAGGGAAAGCAGCTGTGTCCTCCCTGAGAGGCGACTCCCCTATGTTCAGGAACCTAGGGTGGGTGGGCAGCACTGCCTAGCAGGAAACTGAGACACTGCCCAATTCTTCGTCCTCCACCTCCTCACAAGAGGCTTCTACAATATTCCATGAGAACGGCCTCCACACATACAGCTCCACCATAAAAAAGGTTTGTGCCTGAATCTGGCAAGAGGCTGAGAGCCCCTCCGGGGCCACCATCACTGGGACATACAAGGAGGGGGAGTCCTTGATCCCTCAAGGCTGGACGCAGCACCTGGTACCCAATTCTCAGGAACTTTTTGGCGACCTGAACTCACCGAGTCTTCCCTACGTAGCTGGGCCCCCTCAACTCATTCAATGGAGAACCAAACACCACCGGCCAAGCATGAATTCCGTGTCAGAAACCCCTGGGTGTGCAAGCTGATTCTCCTGCTGCCTGACCTCTCTTCCCAAAGCCCGCGGAGGTCAATCGAGGGCACCGTTGTTCTTACCAGAGGAAATCAGGGCGCCCAGTGGGGCACCAACCCAGCCTGCAGGGCGGGAGAAGGCCCCTGGGTCCGGAGGGGCGGAGGCTGGGCAGGATGCTACCATGCGCTTGGCCAGGCCCCGTCCAGGCCCTGAGGCCTTCCTGTGAGGTCTCTGGCCTCGCGATTAGTCTTTCCAGCCCTTGCCCTTCTCCTTCCTCCACTAAGGCAACTGTGGCTTGAATCCCGGGCCTCTGCCCACTGACCTCTCCTGCACGACCTCAGGGGCGCCCTCCGCACCCCGCTGCCACCCTGCAGCTCTGCCATCCTGCAACTGCCCCTAGGAACCTGGCCTGACCCTATAGAGTGCACAAGCTCGACCCCACCTCCACGCCCCCCGCATCCCCCCCCCCCCACCTTTTCTCTGGTCCTGGCCTCAGCCAGAGGCCCACCCTGGAGGCCGCCTGCATCGCCTAGGGTCCGGGCCTCCACCCGCGGCCCACCCTGGAGCAACCCCCCCACCCCCGTCGTCTCGGACCCTGGCCTCTGCCCGCGGCCCACCTGGAGGCCGCCTGCACCCTGGGAGCCCTCCCCCCGCCCCCGTCATCTCGGGTCCTGGCCTAGGCCCGCGGCCCACCCTGGAGGCCGCCTGCACCCCGGGAAGCCCTCCCCCCTCCCCCGTCATCTCGGGTCCTGGCTTAGGCCCGCGGCCCACCCTGGAGGCCGCCTGCACCCCGGGAAGCCCTCCCCCCTCCCCCATCATCTCGGGTCCTGGCTTAGGCCCGCGGCCCACCTGGAGGCCGCCTGCACCCCGGGGAGCCCTCCCCACCTCCTCCGTTGCCTCGGGTCCTGGCCTCCGCCCGCGGCCCAACTGGGGGCCGCCTGCACCCCGGGAGCCCTCCCCCTCTCCCCGTCGGGCCCCGCCCCCGCGGCCGCCCTTACCCAGCAGGATGACGATGCAGGCGAGGATGGCGATGAGCGCGCCGGTGCTGAGGCCGGCGTTCAGCACGTAGGCCTCGGCGTTGCAGGAGAGCAGCGCCCCGTGCACGTCGCACCCGCACACTTTGATGGTCAGGGTGTTGGTGCTGCTCATGGGCGGGATCCCGCCGTCGCTGATGACCACGGGCAGCAGGTACAGGTCCTGCTTCTGGCGGCTGAAGCCCCCGCGCCGGGCGTACACGCCGGCCGTGCTGTCTGCGGGGAGAGCACAGGGGAGAGCACAGGGGCTCGCGGCCCGCGCGCTCCAGCTCCGCACCCCCCCCCCCCCCGGGTCTCCGCCGCGTGGGGCCAGACCTGGCACCGGGCCGCGCCTTCCTCCGTGGATCCGAACGCCCACACGGATGCGCCCTTGGGTGCCGGCCTCAGAGCAGCGCAGGGTGGGCCTGGGCCGCGGGCGCCCCGCAGCAGACACCACCGACTCCGCAAGCGGGGGCACAGGACACACAGAACACCCTTCTTTTCACGTTTGCACGTTCCTGCTCGATGGCAAGCCTTTGGCCAGTTGCTGTGCCCGTGTGCGTAAGAGATCTCCAGCCCACACACAAACCTTGCCCAAACCGTAAACCCACTTGTGAGCCCTAAAGGAAAACATTATCTTTAAGGACAAAATATTTTACAAGCCCAGCAGCAGGTGTATAGTTTCTTTTTTGTTATGTTTAAAATCCAATTTTAACGTGTATAGTTTCTTTGAAATCTAGGCACCATCCACCACCTCATTAAATATGTCATACCTCCTGCTCAAAATCATCCCGAGGTCTCTCTGTTGTCCACACAGCACAGCCCCCTCTACAGAGCAAGCCACGAGATTTTCCCCTTAGGATTCTATTCTGCTTCCAGGGTCTCATCCCACCCACCCCAGTGGCCCAGGACAGCCGGACACGCAGGCGGCCTTCTGTCTCTGCAGCACACCCAGCTTCCCACCTGCCCCTTAGCACTGTCCGGCTGCCCTGGAAGCTGTTCCTGTAGCGACAGCTCAACTCCTCAAGCCTCCAAACTGGACTGAAAAGTCATCACGTCAGGGAGGCCTCTCCTGTCATCTCCTTCGTGGCCCACAGCACCCTGTGTTCTTACAGAAACCCATACCGCACCGGTGTGCCACTGTTGGTGGGCTTAACCGCTTTGACCTCACCTGGACTGTGAACTTCAAACACCAGGGGACTTCATCCGATTCACCTCAGTCTCTCCAGTGTTGGACACACAAGAGACGTTCAGTAAGTATGTTTTGAACACATGGCACAACTGTGTTCTGGGAGAAGTTAAAGCAAAATTCCAGATGTTGGCTTCCATATATTGATTTTTTTTTTTTTAGAGATTTTATTTATTTATTCATGAGAGACACAGAGAGAAAGAGAGAGACAGAGACAGAGACAGAGACGCAGGCAGAGGGAGAAGCAGGCTCCATGCAGGGAGCCCGATGTGGGACTCAATCCCAGGACTCCAGGATCAGGCCCTGGGCCGAAGGCGGCGCTAAATCGCTGAACCCACCAGGCGTCCCAAGCTTCCATATATTTCACAATCTTTTGTGACCTAAGCCCCCAGCTACTTTCTCATCATATTTTTTTTTGCAGATCTGCACCAACCCAACGATACCTTTTTTTTTTTCTTCTTCAGGTTGTATGCGCTGGGGGAAACATGGGTAATCACAAAATAGGTGAGATTTTTAGTATGTTCGATCAAATTACATAGTACACACACTGCACACGCACACCTTCTGTGTGGCCTGCCTCTGTCTGTGAGTTCAGAAGCAGTAACTTGCAGCGATATGAGTGTTGTAACAACATGATCACCCAATAGCCAGCAGGTTTTGGGTGGACAGACGGTACCGTGAATTAGTTCTTGTCATAGGAAGAAATATCTTAGAATCTCAAAATTAAATTGATATCTTCTAGATGAAAGGAAATGTAGTAGTACATTTTATATGAGATGAAATATATTAAATATAAAAGGTAGATTGAATCTGATTTAGGGATGAGAAGATATTCTGAGGATTGCAGAAGGCAAGGGGTGTGTATGCCCTGATTTTGGATAAAGCTGTATGAGGACAGATTCTCTGCCCGTCGTTGCCAACATCTCAAACAAAACAAGGCAGAAGACTTAGCCCCCATTTCTGTATTTTTTGAATTGCATAACTGTCATATATTGTCCTTATCACTGGGAAAAAAATTATATGTACTATAGAGAACCACGAAAAAATAGAGAATGTTGGCCAAATAGACTATTAACTGAAAATTCAGTTTCCTGACTGTTCGCTCCTGTTGAGCTTATACCATTGTTCTATGCCTAAGGATTATAAAAAATGTACATGTCTATAACAAATTCTTTCAAAATATGTGATTTTTCCCTTCTCATGCATTGGAGTTCAAATAAGACTTTGACAAATGAAAAGTGACACTATCTACCCCATTTTAATGATATGAATTATCACTAATGCCACTATGAATAAAAGTGAAAATTAAAAATCAAAGAAGAAAAGGGAATTAATTAAATTGCTTGGCCAAATACACTTCTCCGATCTGGGCGACAGCCCCAACCGATCATTTATTTAGTTTGTCTACTGGGTCACACCCTGTCAGCCAGGGTGTTGTTTGGAGGGGATGTAAACTGAGTGTTTTGCTTTTGTACACCTGCAGAAGGCAAAATTTAAAATCTAGTCTTCAACGTGTCGTCCACGAAAACCTGAGCCTCCAGGTCACAGCATGCCAGCCTCCACATGACAGTACCTGAAAACCGAACGCGAAAGGGAAACTCGGATCTGGGCAGGACGCGAGCAGTGAATGCAGCACGTCTGGTGAATTCTGAACACGCGAGTCCCCTCAGACACGCGCCAACTATTCTATAGAAGCTCGTCTAGGTACCCGGATGACCGAATCACTTGAGCCTCTGAGCGATGGACCTGCAGAATCTTGAGAACTTTAAAAAAACAAGTTCTTTTATCCAAACATGTTTCACATATGGATTTTAAGGTTAGTTTAACAGGTGGGAAAGAGGTGGACTGGGCGTCTCTTCTTGGACATATGCCCATCAACATGCCTTAGAAGGCCTCATCTGTCCTGTAGGGCCTCACTTGGTCAGCCTTGAAATGAGGACACCGGGTGATATCAAGCGTGCCTCGCAGGTACCTAATACTGTGCTCAAGGTCACACAGGTTATCACAGGGCTCAAGGAATCCTTCTACCGGAACGCTTAACACCCAGGACTGCCATCCTCCAGGGCTGGTGAACCGGAGGACAGTAGACTGGCACGAGGCGTTAGATACGTGACTAACCAGCCTGGCACGGCCCTTAGGTGGTTGATGTCATTTAAATGAATTAAAGAGTTCCCCCCTCTAAATCCAAGTGGCTCCAGAATAACAGGAGAGTAAGCTTTTTTTTTGGGGGGGGGGTATAGCCATTTTAGAGGGGTCGGTGCTGTGTCCTGTGATGGTCTTTCTTGTGGTCCCTTCTGATCACTGATCTTCTAGTAACACAGATAGAGCCACCACTGTAGGCAGGAACTTCATAAAACAGCACCTCTAGATAAACAAACTGAAAAAGAAACAAACTCGCCATAGTACTAAAAATCACTATTCTGGAAATCAATTCTGCATCCTAAGTTTGACTACAGATTTTTTTTTTAATTTTTTAATTTATTTATGATAGTCACAGAGAGAGAGAGGCAGAGACACAGGCAGAGGGAGAAGCAGGCTCCATGCACCGGGAGCTTGATGTGGGATTCGATCCCGGGTCTCCAGGATTGCGCCCTGGGCCAAAGGCAGGCGCCAAACCGCTGCGCCACCCAGGGATCCCAGATTTTTTTTTTCATTCAAATTAGCAATCACTGTCCATCTATGTTTAAGAGGGTCTCCTTATTTTGGATACACATATCCTAAGGTTTATGGGTGGCCTGTGGATAAAAGAGCGTCTACTGAGGCCACATTTTCAGGCAAGTGTCAGACTTGCTCCATGGTTCATAACATGAGGCAGAACAAGGCAAATGTTATCAATGTTTAAATTTCCATCAAGAGATTTCTCAGATCCTCCTCCTTTATGAAGTATCCAAAGAGCAAATCTCTCAATATTTGGGGTCAAACAGGCCTGGGTTTGAATCTTGAATCATCTACATATTAATCGCCTGACTTTAGTCATATTAAGTAAATGTCCTGTTTCTATATTCTCACCCAGGAAACTAATACTTTTAAATGTTAAAATGATTCCATTCATAAAGGTACTTAGCGCAGCGACAGACTGTTGGAGATGCTCAGTAAATATTAATTCTTTCCTGGAAGCGATCCTCTTTCAGCAATAAACTAACGAGGAAGAGGAACTTATTGGCAGAGAGAGGAAAGTGAATTCCTGGAAATGTCATAGCAGCTTGGAATGCAACTCCCTCTGCAGAAGGGCTCATCATCCAGAGGTAAGAACAGAGTTCATGCTCTTCAGTCCTGGGCAGCGTATTTCCCGTGGTAAGAAATGTTTTTCAAGCACCTTGCTTTATCTTACCGACACCCAGTGTTCTCATCCCTGGCCACAGACACCTCACCGGTTTCATTTTCCCTCTACTCCAGCAAAACCTTGCAAATGGGGTCATTAATTATTAGAATATGTCATGCACAAATTGTAGTGTTTCTATTAATGGAAAATAAATTCAGATTTCAAAATTTTATGTCTACATCCTAGACTCCTAATTACATGCTGTTTTTACCTGCACACTTTGTCATTACACTAACACAATGTAAAGGTACCTGATAATGATGGTCTCCATGGTACCCGTTTGGGGATGCAAACATAAGGGTTATGATGATGATGTAGCCCATTGGAGGGATACATACAACTGACATGAAAGGGGAAATTATGATGGGGAATCAGCCCTCGATAGATAGACTATGCTGGATGCAATCTTGTATCAGCCAAAAAAAACACAAAAAACAAAAAAACAAAAAAAAAACAAAAAAAAAAAACCACCAGGAGCATGTTTTTGTTTTGTTTTGTTTTGTTTTGTTTTCTGTCGGATACAAGATTTTGCAAAGTGGGCAGCATATGGGCATAGACCCTGCATATAAAAAAATCCGAAAAAGAGAAACCACTGCAGCAAAGGATTCGCATGTTGTGGTCTCCCCATGACGTTAGGAGGAAGGCTTGACCTAAGGTGAAGGAATGAGTCACCTCAGCAGCTTCCTCGAAGCTCTTAAGATGGCCTTTGGTTGGCTACTCTGTTTCCTCTGTCCTGTCATTGTTCAGTCTGATCAGATGAGGTCCCCTCTCTAGAGACTCTTAGAGAGCTGACGCCGAGCCTCGCTCCTGTTTCGTTCACTTCCGACCCAAATCTACGTGCTCTATCCTTACTGCACAAACCTGAGATGAAGTAGGTCAATCTACCACTTTAGAAGCTCCCACGCACTTGAAGACAGTTATACAGTCAGTTGCTACAAGAATAATCATTATTTGATTACTTTCCTCTGAGCCCTCCCACATATTTCCCTAGAAATGTGGCAATAGCTCTATCAGGATCATGGAAAAAAAAACATGTATGTATGTACTGAAATATATGTGTGTGTGTATATATATATATATATATATATATATACACAGATATATACATCTACATACTATACATATGTATGAATATAGTATGTGTCTCAGAAGTCTTAATGGAGTTTTAAGCTTTAATACTTTTACAAGTATATATGCTATGCAATTACAAAAGACATCACTGGAAAGTTTAATTACTTAGATTTAATTTTTTTAATCTTAATTTTTTTTTAAGTAAACTACACCACCGTGGGACTTGAACTCATGATCCCAAGGTCCCAAGTCACATGCTCTAACAAGTGAGCCAGTCAGGTGCCCCTAGTTATTTAGATCTTAAATACTCATTTAGATGTGTGATTATTCAAAACTTAATTGAAGCTTTTGATGCCATATTTGCCATCCTCAACTGAGGGACTGAAATAATAGAAATTTCAAATAAAACTTGTAAAGTTTGAATTTTTTATATTTTGGATATTACTTCTGCTCATAGATGACCTTAATAGCTTATGTATACATATTAATGAAGAAAATTGTCTGACCCAAGACTCTGATGGCTGTAATGTCTTCCAACTGAATTAAGGAGTTGTACGCCAAGAGGAGATCATCACGATCTTTTAATTAACACCTTTGATACTGAGGGATCAGCAAAACATGAATTATAATACATAACATTGCAGGAATAACTTTATATGCATGTGTGCATGAGACATCTAAGTGTGCACTGTTGGTTGGTATTAATAGACTTTTCTTGATTGTATTTACCACTTCCCTTAAAATTAACTCTTCTGCCATTTTTGTACAAGGAAAATTCTCTCCTCCGTGATAGGGAGGGAAAAATAAACGTACTGCCTAAGTATTTCTTGCTTTAAGACAAGGACAACTACCAAGGAATTCAGTGAGATATAAACATTTAGGGTCTTTAAGTGAGTTGAGAAATCCCAGGAGTTAGTTAAATCAATGACCAAAGGAAATCTTGAAAGACTAATGTGTCTGTTCCACCAAAATGACCGATCTTTTTGTTGTTGTTGTTGTTGGGCTGGGGAGGGAGTGAGATCCCAGATAAGCCATGTTGTAATGGACAAACTGCCACAATGAAATTCAGGCAGAAAAGGAACATAATTATTTACACAGAGAAAATGGCAGTGCATTAAAAGACATCTGCCATTTTGATCTGCCAACAGAGCATCTTCCATATTGAAGCAATTAAGAGGGAAAAAAATTCCATAGAAATCTATTTGGCTATCTTTAAATAACAAAAGTAAAAAACCAGACACATATTTTGATGCTATCTGATACTGCTCATTAAAAAAAAAAAAAAAAAAATGTTCTAAGCTTAGGGAAAAAAAAAAAAAAAGGTGAGGTGGGAGAGAAAAAAAGATGTTTGCTAATTGGTCTAATCTGGGTGAATCTGTCGTGGCTATCCTGATTTATTCAGCCAAACCTGCTTTTCATGCACATTTTTTGTTGTTGTTTTGGTTTGATTTTTGCATTTTTTAGTAGTTCAAACTAAACTCTGAATGCATCAGGTATCAGAGCTCATCTGATCTTCAACTTGGCCCACCTTAGATAATACACTTGCCAAATTTCAAGGTCATCTCTGCCTGGATCCAAACCCTAGATGTCCGATTTAACTTTGTGGAATAATAGATAATGAATGGAAAGAAGAGGTGGGTTATGTGCTATTGACTCCTCAGAACATTCCAACATTATAAGGTGGGTGTTTTTTTCAGCCTGAAGCGTATATCATAACATAATCATTTCCCCCTAATCATAGTGGATCCCTGAAATTTCTGAGACACATCACATTTTCCCCCAGCCATTCTTTCATTTTAATCCTTGCATTTGGTCTACCCACTATTGTAAGTGCTGGGACATTGCCCCCACTGAGCTCATGTTCTAATGGGAGACAGACAGGGAAATGAGTATTTAAAATGCAAGAAAGGGAAAAATATGAAAAACTATGGCAGTGTCCCTTCCTTTTAGAAAGGAGCACTCAAGATGGGATGGGGATAGCCTGCAAAGCTTTGCTTCAATGACTTCATTTATGGGGAGACCTGAAAGAGGAGAAATAGGCAGGAGGAGTCCATTCCTGGCAGAGCAAAGTATATCAGAACAGCTCATTTTCCCATGATTATGGAAGATAGAAAGAAGAGACTGTAATCAGGGAACTATGAAATTACCTAGTTTTTGATGGAAGTCACACTGACACAAGATACAGAAGAAACATCAAAGGTGAAGAATGTCAAATGAAATAGGGAAGCTGCTTCACAATGTTGAAAGGGCTGCACTTTCAATTTGTTGACTTAAAATCCTAAGAGTATTTTTGCTAGTGTTAAAATAGGGGCTTATTGCAAGCTCCTAAAACTGTCCTCTCTTGCTCAAATGACTAAGCGGTGTTTCAATAGCTAAATAACCCCATGATCTGATTTGCCTCCAACTTTCTTATTGGAGAGCAAGCAACTCTGGGATTCTGGGAACCCAGGATGCGTTCCACTGTGCCCACCTTCCGTTGTTTTAGTGCCTTCCTCTCAAAACACCAGCTCAGTCTATGAGTTAGGACTGATGTAATAATTGGCAATTAAAAAAAATAAATGAAGCAGTAAAAGGATTAATTATGTGTCAAATATTTATGTTAAGATTGTTCCCCTTCTAGCGATAAAGAGTAAAACCAATCATTTAATCGCTAACCCTTGCTCTTCTGCTATATTTTATCAAATGATCACTGTTTGGAAGAAGAGGTTTGGAAATTAAAAATATGAGGTTCAATATTAGGATATTTCAATTTAATTACTTTAACAAATCATTAGGTTAAAGGACAAAATCATACTCTCCTCTGGTAAGAATTCAAAAATTATGATAAAAACTGAACATCCTTTTTTTTTTTTTAAAGTAAGTTCCATGCCTGGCCTGGAGCCCAACGTGGGACTTGAACTCATGACCCTAAGATCAAGACCTTAGTGAGATCAAGAGTTGGATGCTTAACCGACTGAGCCACATAGGTGCCCCTGAACATTTCTTTTTTAAAAAAATAAAATAATGATGGAAAGGAAATTTCCTAAAATACATACCCCACAACACAAATCTTAGTTTGAATATTACTACCAATATTATGCTTAATGGTGAAACTTTAGAAACTCTTGACTAACACGTAAAACAAGAATGGCTATTATTATTGCTGTTATTTAACAATCTAGAAGTGCAAATATATGCAAATAGACAAAAAAAAAAAACCACCAAACGTTAAAAAAAAGACAAAGCAAAATATTATTATATAATTTTTATGTAGTTGTCTCAGAAAAATCCAGAAAAATTAGCTGAGGTGTTATATCACTTTAGAACAATGTACAATAATAAACAAATTAATTTAAAAAGCTATAGTTTATACTAAAAATATTCACTTAGGAAATATAATTTAAAAATCCACTTCACAACAGCATCCAAAATATAAGGTAGTTAGCCATCAGCTTAATAAGAAATACATAGAAGACAATTACAAAACCTTCCTGATGGCAATAAAAAGAGAACTGATTCAGTGGAAAGTCAGATCACACTTCTGGATGGAAAGAATATTTACAAAAATCCTCAGGAAGAGAAAATACATTTATAGTATGGTACTGGTTTTATCTAAAAAAAAAATTCCATGTGTAAGGGGACTCATGCCATTCAAAAATCTGCTTTGTTCAAGGGCCAACTGTACCATGTAATATAGATAACAATAAAGATACTGCTGTGAAGCAGGTGGGAATGACCCATTGTTTCTTTTTTTTTTTTTTTTTAATTTTTATTTATTTATGATAGTCACAGAGAGAGAGAGAGAGGCAGAGACACAGGCAGAGGGAGAAGCAGGCTCCATGCACCGGGAGCCCGATGTGGGACTCGATCCCAGGTCTCCGGGATCGCGCCCTGGGCCAAAGGCAGGCGCCAAACCGCTGCGCCACCCAGGGATCCCGACCCATTGTTTCTTAAATGATATTTAGCTAATGGCCAACAAATGGGAGCTACACAATTATTTCACATGGACAAATGGTTGAAACGGAAAACAGGATGTGTAAGAAAGAAAAAAAAATAGGTGAATATTGACATCAATTTTGGATGAGGAAAGCTTTGCTAAAGATAATATTAAACAGAGAAAAACTGGTACTCAAAGTACAAGGTCTATAATTATGAACACAGCACAATTAGAATCGAAAGGGCATTGCACCCCTGAGAAATTCTATGTAGTAGGTATGACAGGTCCAAGGTCAATAACATCCAAAGATGGAGAGACTTTACAAGTCAATTGCAAATTGATGAATATACAATTTAAAAATGGACAAAGATCATGAATAGCCAATTTACAAAAGAAAAAGAAAAGAAATGATCAATACTTATTTTTAAAGATCCTAGGTTTACTAATAATGAAAGTCATTGACATTATGGAATGTGATTATATTTCACTTCTCAATTTGCCAATGATTTTAAAGGAGTAATAATATCTAAGGTTGGCTTGAATGTGAGGAAATGAGTCCCGGAGCTATTTTACTTATGGTATTATAAATATTTCTGGTAGTATACATATTTCTGATGGACACTTAACTATCAAAGGCTTTGGATCCAATAATTCAACTCTAGAAATTTATCCAAAAATCCTAATTAGATATTTGACAAAAGAGCGTGCAAATAATGTACCTACACCATGGTCAACTGAGATCAGACACCTTTACAATAGAAGTTAGGAAGATATTCAGAAGAGAATGTTGATGTAAGCATACTGATGCCGGTAAATGTGTTTCACATATTATTAGCTGGGAAAAAATGGACATGGATCTCATGATTGCCTTTTATAAAGCTCATATATATGTGCATGCCAAAAAAAAAAAAAAGTCTGGACAGAAATGAAAACGAGCAATGATTATTTCTGATTAGTCTTTTACCAAGTTATTATTTATAAAAGTATTTCTGCTTGTTTGTATTTTCTAACTTTCCTACAAAGAATATATGCTAATTATATAGTGCAAGAAAATCATGAAGTTCTTTGCAAATATAGATTATTACAATTATCGTGGCTGTGATTTAAATTGAACCTGAAGTACAGTGTGTCCGTCCCATTTCCCCTGGAACCTTAGATTGCATTGAACTTCAGATTTTTCCTCTTCTGATGATTATTATTTAACTATAAGGCAAACAAAGATTTTTTTTTTTTAAAGAATTAACTAGAAAAGACATGAGCTTTATATTCATTGTGTAGAGTGTATACCTGATGGAACCCTCCAAGTACCCAAGCTTGTTCCTTATTTCACTGATAAGCAGTGTGGCCTTGGGCAAGTCTTTGAAGCTCCTGATGTCTCATACTCCTTTATCCAGGAGGTGGGGATGAAAGTATCCATGCCTAATCCCACGAGGAACTAAGCGGATTTGAGGAATTAAGTGAAACAATGGCCATGATAAAGTTTTATAAATTAATGAAGAGCTAGCTAGATGGGAAGGGTTTTTCTCAACATTTTTTTCTTTGCACTTTTCTCATCCATTACAGATTTCTTGTGTTTTTAGAGATGCCATAAGTCTGATATTTTCAAAGTAAATGCATCTCAAAACCAGGGCAGGTCAGCTCTTCTTCATCTGCCCGAACAGCATCATTTGTGATATTAACAGCCCAAGATGGACTTAAATGTTGAAGAGTCATCCAGTGTTCTACTCACCGGCTCCCTGCTGAGTCATCTGTGAAGCTTGGCTACAGAACGGAGTAAGGGAAAAATGAAATAAAAGACTTGGGTGTATTCAGATGGCTTCCCTCGTATTTCTAAAGACGTGTAATGCTTATGGTGAGTTTAGGCAAACACAATCCTGATTATTTACATGGCATAATGGAAGTAAACACTCAAGGAGAAAGAAACCTGATGCTTTTACTCAGCGTGATATAAACCATTATCTCATGTTTTCTATGGAAAACAGTCTCAGCCAAGAAATTTGGTAACTCAGTAGGCTATTAATAGGATGTGGAATGTGATTACTCCTTTTGGATTACTTCAATATGTAATTACTTCTAGGAGCTAGCAGAAAGAGACTCTATTAAATGATAATTATAGGACTGTATTTGCTTTAAGGTTTTGTAATAGCTCTAAACATGGGAGTTTTCATTAACTGTTTGCCATAGTTAATAAAGTCATTTTTCTTAAAAAGTAGCAATTCCCTGCAAAAGTGGTAGCTCCGCATAGGATTAGACTCTTACAGGGAAGAGCAGGGGAGACAGATTGTGTACTGGGCTGGCTCATCCATGGTAACAGAAGCTCTTTGAAAATATCGAGGGCTTTCCTGAGGTGTCGTGACAAAGTAAAATACTTCTAACTCCCCAGAGAATAATATGCTTTAGTATAATGTTTTCAGATGGTTAACAGCAGCTAAATATTATTGTACATATAAAAAAAAGGAAGACAAGGCAGGTGATGGAGGCGACGTTGGTACAGTGAGAGAAACCTAGAAACACCTGCTGTGTCCGGAGGTGTCCAGCCATAAAACAGGAATGTTGCTGGGCATACGATCCAGGAGTTAGACCGCAAATGTAAGTTGGGGATTATAAGAAAACACAGAGATGAGTCTGACCATAAATATTTGAGTAAAAAGATCATAAAAGAGGGAGTGACAGACGGTGCATGTGAGAACAGCGGAGTTTTCCAGAGTCAATCACCTTACTATTGATAAAACTAAATGTATGCTGAAATATTTTGCTAAGAAGTAACTTCTTCGTCATAAAACTGGCAAACGCTTAGGCTTATGTCAGTGTAGCAATATATCGATCCGGGGTGGGATCCCAAAATAGTTTGAAAATTAAGAAAAATCCAAGAGTGGAGGCAGAGATTCTCGTCCTCCACTCCGAAGTGTACCACATCTTAGAAAGCACTATGAAAACACCGTATGCTACCTTCTTCAGGTTAGCTCAGGAAACACTTATTAAATGGCCACTACATGCCAGGGCCTCCCTGCTTTGGAGAAACGTTTCTTTATGAAAGGAAATTCCTATATTACACACGCGCACCACTAGCGCTACTCCTCCTCCTCTATCTCAGGGCTGTGCAGAGTTATCTCTCAAAGGTGCTTGAGGCACTCACAGGTGCCCATCAACCAAAGCCAAGAAGTAAAAGACAAAACCCTAGATGAACTATAAAATTAAAGCACTTTACGTACTATTTCTATTTCAAAATGATAGGAATTATTTACTAAGTGAAGGGCAGGTTGTTTCATAGGGTTGCTTGAAAACACAGGTCTCTCGTGCCACTACCTTCACACCCAGGCTCTCAAGAGCATATCCACTGCGAAGAGCAAGGCATCTGCAGAGAAAAATCTGTCGTGGCACCTAGGACATTTTATCCTACAGTCTCCTTTGATATGTGCTTGATTTAAAAAGGCCATCATTAAATGCTCAAATCAGCTTCAGAACTAATAATAAAGTATGTTAGATCATATCCCCTCAAATCCAAGCAGCGTGGGGAACTCCTGGGCTTTAATAATCAACCGCGTAGGGCCAGTGGTTACGTTAAGGCTGTAGCCTCTAGCCTCTGAGAGCCTGGATTTATTTATTTATTTATTTATTTATTTATTTATTTATTTATTTATTTTTTGAGAGCCTGGATTTAAAGCGTCGGTCTGACTCCTATGTGGCTGATTGACTCTGAACAAGTTACCTGATGATTCTGTGCCCCATCTTCCTCATCTTCAAATGGGAAGGATAATAACCACCCTGACCTACAGTGTGCCAAGAGAATGAAATCAGAGACTGGGGGAAGGGTCTGGGCCTGGTGTCTGGAGCGTAGCTGCTGGGATTTATAATACTGATGATAGTGATGACAGTGATGGGGAAGCGACAGTACATATTAGGTTAACTTGAGCTCCTCGAAGCCTGATCTCAGTCACTGGGAAAGCAATCAATCCATAACCCAGCGCACAGCGAATGTGTGGCTACCGAAAGCGTATGTAGTGAGGACGACCACCTTTTATTCTTATGTCAAATGATGGCATTTGTCTCCCCGTTATCCACAGACCTGCCTTGTCACAGGCTCATAGGAACAGCCGCAGACCAAAATAGCCTGGCCAGAAGTCAAGAAACTTATTTTTTGATCCTGGCTTGCTCCCAGCTTTGTCCAGGGACTCTATCAGCTTGGTCCTATTCAACAAGAACAACTACTTCGAACGATTTGTAAGTCTAGAACCTCTCGGATGAAATGAGAAGCAGGAGTGACATCAGATTTCGCCCTATTTCTGGTGGCCAAATAATGCTTTGTTCACACACTTCAGGCAATAATTCTGCAACCACCTTTAGGTTTCAAGCTCTGTACCCAACCACACCGCATTAAAACCGGGCTTGGAAGGGAAGGCCAGCTGAAAGACTACATTGCCTTACAAAGTTGAACTAATCTCTTTTAATGCTTTACTTGATATCAATATTCATAGAGCCATGCTTCCCCCCAAGGGTTTATCAACCTCTTAAAAAAAAGATAAATGAAGTTGTTTGCATATTGACCCCGTAAGCTTCCCCACATGGTTTCCCCATTGCTTCATGAATATCAAAGCCAACAAAAAGAGTAAAATAAAATTAGAATCACTTATTCATATGCACCAAGTGAGCCCACACGGCTCAAAATAAAGGTGGCATTATTATTTCTTGTTTGTTCTTCAACAGAGAGGCATTATTAAGATTAGGGAAAACACTTGTGCTCTGCAATATAAAAGCCATTCATTCGCCCGTTTCTACTTCTCTGAATGCATAGGAACCTTGGTACGAACCTCTGTTGTCTCTGACTGTGAAATTTGGATTGTGAATGATTTCAGGGGGTAGACTGAAGATAAATCTTGGTCCATTGGCCGTGTCATCCTTGTCATCTGCACTAATTGTGACAATTGGCTGAAAGAGAAAGGTGGCCCATAAATAAATCATGCTGACATTGGCACATCATTTATTCAAAACTTCCTGGCCAGCTAAGAAGGCTGGGTTTAACAAGAGGACATAGTTACATTAAAGTAGGGCTCTGAAAGCCTCTTGGGCAGTGGGAAGTATCTCTAGATGAAGCTCTCAAGACTAAACTCTGCTTCCAAATGCCCTGTTTGCAGCCAGGGAAGGAGAAAGCATCATTACCTGGTTAGAAAGTGGCTTGGTCTGATCACTCTCACAGATGAAGCCTTCATAAGGGGCAGCAAACTTGGGAGCGTTATCATTGACATCAAGGACCCTGATGGCCACCGGGACTTTGGCTTCCTGATGCCTATTGTCTGAAAGAAGAGAATTCAGATAGTAAATACAAGCCCTCTGTGACATTCGAGTGTGTGATCGAGTTTGAGAACCGCTGGTCTTTAGGTAAACAAGCACCCCCAAATCTTGGCTCTAACGGTTCTACTACTCCGGGTTTAAACGATACTGTGTGGAGGGATAAAGTGGGGGATCCTTCAGTGATGGCTGTGAGCTTCAAGCTGCTGAGGGCTATCAGCTCCCTTGCCAAGACTATTCCCCAGGTCGGCAAAAAAAAAAAAAAAAAAAAAAAAAGAAAGAAAGAAAGAAAGAAAGAAAGAAAGAAAGAAAGAAAATATCTCTGTGTGTTTCTATGTCTTCTTCGATTGATGACCAAGAATAAATTTTAAAGTTTGAAAAAATATGCTTAAGACTAAAAAATATATACTATCTCAGCTGTCTGCCATTTTCCAAAATATCTATAGAGTCTGATGGAATAAAATTTGGGAAGATAGAACCAAAACCCTTAGGGGAGGGACTCCTGGGTGGCTCAGCGGTTGGGCACCTGCCCCTGGCTCAGGGTCCTGGGATAGAGTCTCACGTCGGGCTCCCTTCGAGGAGCCTGCTTCTCCTTCTGCCTGTGTCTCTGCCCACCTCCCCCGTCGCTCTCTGTGTCTCTCATGAATAAATAAATAAATCTTAAAAAAAACAACAACAACCCTTAGGAGAATACTTACGGATTTCTGCTGCAAAAACGGATATGTTGAGCCAGGCGGTTTCCTCTCTGTCCAAAGGTTTCGTGGTTTTAATAAAACCGTCTTCTGGATTAATAGTGAAAAACCTGTCGAGGTCAGTATGACGATCGATTGAATACCTAAGCAGAATGCAAATGAGGCAATTAGACAGAGACATTTTGAGCAGCTTAATATTTGAATATTTTCTCCATGCTATGTTTAAAACAACTTTTTCAATGAATTGCTTGAACTAGGTTTCCTTTTTAATCAAATTTACTTTTTAAACTTCCTACATGAATCTTTTATAGAAACTATTTTGCCACATTGGGATTCTTTATTCAGTACAATGAATGAAAGAGCTGTTTAGCATATATTTGATTGAGAAGCATAATGGCATGTTGCATATTTCTTCATATTTACTACAATCACCCACCATTTGAATATTTATGAAACTGCCTTTGGGAAGTGGGATTGCCTTGCTCCCAAACTACTCAGAAAGTCACAAATGTATCAAACCTTTATCAGATTTTTGCATATTAAATATCAAATAGTTTCAAGTTTATCTAAACTTATCATCAAGGATCATTTATGGTCCTAAAAAATCAGTTTTCTCCTTATTTAAAGAAAAATGCCAACTCTATTTAGAATGGATTTGTTTAGTTTATTTATTTGGTTTTAGGGATTCCCAGGTAGCTTGGTTCTGAATTCCACCGTGAAATACGCAAAGCAGGCTTGGTGATTATTTGTAGAACAAACTCCCCACACTACCATGATGGGCTGTGCCTAATAGCATGGCTGGAAGGTTTCAGCTACTCCTGCCCACTAGAAAATTTGCTTTTTTTCTAACAAAAGACAAAATAATTTCCAGAATATTACTGGACTGTGTTTATGCCAAAGTGTAGGAGGGCGAAGGGACAAGAAGGGCCTATATTGAGGTGTAGTACTTGCCCAGGACACCCAGAGTTCTAAGTACTGGAGGGCTGACTTTAAGAAGTCTGTTGAATTCCAAAGCCCCTTTCCTTTGCATTCTGTCATCCTACCTCCAAAATGAAGAGAAAAGGTGATTGGGTTAACTCTGGGAGTCATCCTGGGCTTCATAACTTGGTGGCTTACTGCTCTTGGAGGGCTAAGCAGCACTTTCCTAAAGTTCACAGAATACATAAGTCTGAAGGCGTTCATCAAGGGTAATAAAACCCAAAATACGTTAAAGGTGACAAAGGCCATGGATGGCATAGAATGTACCCTCTTCAATGCACAAATGATGGGATTTGCTAATGGCCAATCATCTAGTTTCTGGGGAAGCCAACACTAGAATCCAGATCTTCCAATTCTAGATCATGTTTCCAGAGGGGTCCCCCACATGGAGCAGCACTTCACAGGATAAAAGACAAGAGCTCATCCTTTGAAGCTCCCTGCGGGGATGGAATGATGAATCCCCTGCCCCCTGTCAGGAAACTGAAGATAAACCATTTACACCTCCCAAATGTCGGGAGAGGCTCGGTTAACACAGCCTTCCGCAGATAGCTCTCTGTGAAAAGGAGGCAAAAAATAAGAGACTGTCTCTTTCCCCTGCCACCAGGGAGTTAACTATCTAGTTGACATGACAAGACACACTCACGGGGAGAGAGATAATTAACAATTCAAAGTGTTATTCTCTAGAAACAAAGGGCGTGCACGCATTTTGAGTTTGTAAAGTCCTAGATGCAAGTTTATGCTCCAGCACTTGTAAGCCCCGTGATACTGGAAAAGCCTCTTAAGTGCTTTGAATCTCAGCCTCCTTATCTTTTAAACTGGAATATTAGTGTACCTAACTTTTGGCTTATCAGTAGGAATTACAGGAAATTACACATTAAGATATATAACCTAGCGCCTCGCATACTGTAAACAGTGCGACAGAGAGTTGCTCTTCTTGTTGCTGCTGTCACACTGTGTGGATGGATCATGGCAGCTCTCAAATGTCAGTCTACAGAGTATGACCTGCATCCCGCCGCCAGCGAAAAATCATAGAAGGTTTTCGATTAGAGGAACAAAGAAATGGAATCGGACTATTGCGATGATTAATACAGTAGGAGGGACAAGATGGTCTAAGCAAGAGAGAGTGGAGGAAGGCCAGAGAAATGGTTAGGATCTGAATGAGGCGACGGGTACCGGAGGGGGGATAGGAGAGAGAGAGGGGATGCAAGGCTGTGTGGCGAAGAGAGCACCAGTGGGACGCAGTTGATATTGGGGAGGCTGGGGGAGTCCTGGAGAGTTCCTCGGCTGGGTGTCAGAAAAGGAGACATTGAGAAACACAAAAACAAAACCAGCTTAGCAAGCAGAAGAGGTTAGACTCCCCTGGCGACATGCTGCCGTGCTCGGAGAGTAACAAGCCAGGCCTACCTCGGGTTTCACAGATTCAAGGTGAAGTAGGTAGGATGTACTTTTTTTTTGAAAAGTGTGTCACGATAAGTATGAGCTCAAAAATAAGTCTAAATGAATGAATGAGCCAGTAAAGGAGAAAGCAAGTGTGAAAATTCACAGCAGACCGCAGAATAGGTACAGAGTAGAATTAGGGAGAAAGATCAGCCTTGAGGCAGAAAATAAATCTGGAGCATTAATTCAATCATGCGATGGGTAGGAATGCTGTAGATGAGGGGACGGAGAGAGAGAAAGGTGCAAGTCAGAAGGACGTGTCTCAGGGACTCCCCACGGTCAGGCCAGGGATCTGGTGAAGACCCCGGCGTGGTCCTGTCCGACGCACGAACAGATTATTGCCAAGGTAGCTAAGAGGAGAGATACCTCCAAAAGCCAAGAGTGAACAGAAGTGTGTTGAACGCTACAGAATCTGAGAAGAAAGATCTGCAGAATTTCCGCAAGCTAAGAGTCTGGTTGACACTGTCATGTCCTACCCAGGTGTCCGAGGGCATGAATTCCTATACAGGTGAAGATCAACAATCAGGGAATTAGGTAGTGAGGACAGGAGGGCAGGAGGCAGACTGCGTAAGAAGCTTTCAATGCTCTGTAATTTGTTTGGGGAACAGAGACGGAGCGGGTAAGGGGGGTGGTGTTCAAGAGCCATTCTGAGCATCTTTGGATAATTATAGACACAGAAATTGCCGACACACACAGAACAGCTACCAGTGAAAACATGACCCAAATAACCAATCGCAGATGCGGATCCTGGAGACATGAGGCACAGAGGAAATGAGCAGTTGTTCCGAGAGTTTTTACGTCATCTCTCTTCCAGAACGTTGCTACGGCACCTCGATACTCTCAGGCCAAAGCTAACTCATTTAAAATCTACACCATGGCCATTTTGGAGTCGTTTAAAGGTGTCGGTACACCACTCCTCAGTCATCATGCCACGTATCTTCCTGCCTAGAGAGAACACCACCCTCAAACCCTCTTGGGAACTCGGTTTGGTGGTAGCGGTTAGGGTAGAGCAAGAAACTCAGAATGGACGAAGACATCTGGACTAAAGTCCAGCCCTCCAGATTCAACTGCCAGGCGCCTTTGAAGAATGCACCCCCCTCCCCCACCCCAGGCTCAGTACTTCCAGTTCCATCCTAAAGCAGTCATGGCTTCAAAGGGTGTCTGAGGATTAATTTAAATAACGTAGACAACACCTTGTCTGGGGCTAAGCAGATGCCCACTAGAGGCCAATTCTCTTCCTTTCTCCCCAAAGAGAGACAACGTTCAAGGGTTGAAAGGCAACTAACAACCTTCTCATTCAGGCCTTCCTCCTGCGTTTCCTTTGGTGTCAACAGAAAAACTCCACTGTTCTTGGCAAACATTTTTTCATGCTCAGATTTGTCTACTCTTTTCCCCAGCTCTACCGAGGTATGACTGACAGATAATAAAAAGTCTATATATAATGTGTGCAATAGGGTGTTTTGATATAAATATTCTTTGTGTAATGATTACCGTGGTCAAGCTGATTAATAGGTTCATCGCCTCTCACGGTTATCATTTCCTGTGTGTGTGGTGAGAACACTTAAGATGGACCGTCTTAGCAAATTGCAAGTATACAATACATTTTTAAATAGGATTATCAGGCTGTACATTAGATCTCTGGAACTTACTCATTTTATGAATGAAAGTCATACCCAAAGACCAATATCTCCTAATGTTTCCACCCCTTAGTGGCAATTACCCTGGCAACCACCATTCTGCTTTCTGTTTCTCAAAGTTCGAATTTTTAAGATTCCACACTTAAGTAGTATCATGCTATGTTTGTCTTTCTGTGTGTCTGATGTATTTCTTTTAGCAGAATGACTTCCAAATTCATCCAAATCATCATAAATGATAGGATTCCCTTGTCCTTTTAAAGCCTAATTTATATATATATATATATATATATATATAATATATATATACACACACACACGTACACACACATATATATCACATCTTCTTGATCCATTTATCCACTGATGGAGACTTAGGTTGTTTCCATGTCTTGGCTATTGAGACTAATGCAGCAGTGAACAAGGAGTGCAGGTTTCTCTTCAAGATAGAGCCATTATGAAAAACGGGAGAGCAGTTCCTTAAAATGCAGCTGGTGGCTGAACTGTTCCTGTGGCTGTAGCTTATCTACCCTGGAACCAGACAGACCGTCCTAGGCCCTTTTTGAGTGTGCCGGGGACAACACATAGGGAGTCACCGAGATTTTGTGTGGTGAGCGCTGTGAGGTGGAAGCTGCATCGGATCCATCGGTAGGGTGTCTTGGAAAAATTTCTAGAAAAGGTGACACCCAAGGGGTGGTGGGAAAATGAGTGTCATGTGCAAGTGTGAAAGAAGGGGGAGCAGGGCTCCCAAGCGGAGGAGGAACATGCAAAGGTCAGGAATCAGGAGAGAGTAGGTGAGGCTTCAAAGAATAGGAGGTGGAGCAGGTTAGCTGCAGCTCGGAGTCTGAGGCTAGAGGAAAATAGACCAAAAAGGGAAGAGATGAGCAGCGCACAGCAGGAATCAGGGTGGAGAGGCTTCGAGAGCCTTATACTAAATAAGAGAGTTGGGATTATTCTGGAGGGAGCTGCAAGGGGGAATGACTTGATCACTGATAACGGAAGTCTGAAGTCTCACATGATGTTTGGAAGTAGAGTTAAAAATGCTCAGTCTGGCTATAGGACAAGAGAAAGGTGGGGGAGAAACACCAGAAGGAGGCAGAGGAAGAAGTCCAGGCGAGAAAGGAATCAGTGTGGGGCGCCTGCGGGGCTCAGTCCGTTAAGCCTCTGACTCTTGATTTGGGTTCAGGTCGTGATCTCCGGGTCGTGAGACCGAGCCCTGAGTCGGGCTCCATGCTCAGCACAGAGTCTGCTTGTCCCTCTCCCTCTGCTCCTCCCCTGCTCTCTCTCTTACTCTTTCTCAAATAAATAAATAAAATCTTAAAAAAAAAAAAAAAAGGCATCAGTGGAAGGGCCACGGACAAATAAACCCCTGCTAGACTCCAAGGCAGGTGCAGGTGTCAGTTAGCCGCGCACTTCTGGCCCCATCCCCATCCTCGGCGTCCTTCTCCGGCTGTCTTCCTCCCTTTCTCCTCTCCCTCCTCTTCCTCAGTGCGTCAGGTGTGGGGGCGCAGGGTTCTGAACCACTTTTCTAGCTAGCTTTATTAAGTCACAAAGATACATTCACAATCGTGAAAGCAGCCTACAATTGTACGGCCCTTTGTTATCTCTTCAAAGTGCTCAGCTGCCATCGGATAGACAGAGCGAGTCTCCTAGCTCCCTGTTCCCTGGCTGTGTCGTCCTGGCCGAGTCACGTTGCACCCTCCCCCCACCCCAGACACCATTTCCCCTCAATTGACATGACAATAATTCCTATAAAATAAAGTTGAAAGGATACATTAGATCATGCGTCTAACGCAAGTAATAGGGTCCCTGGAGCCTAGAAGGGTGTTCAATACATTGTAATCATGATGACTACCTCAGGTTCTTACTCCTGCCTCCCCACAGTTCCCTGAGGCAGGCCCCACTGAGAGTGGCATCACCTAGTACACACGGGCCAGTCTGCGGCGGACAGAAAGTAGGTGGGCTGGACAAGCCTATCCAAAAAGTTAGTGGCAGAGAGCAAGGAAAACCCAGGTCTTCTAAAGCTTAGTCTCGTGTACACTGCCTTGATCCTGATCGTCTTGGGCCCTTTCTGAAACCGAAGGATGTGCTTCCCTCAGGGCTTTCCTAAAACCTCTTGCCTCTAAGATTCCTCATCCAGGCATTTACATAAATGCCTGTACCTTATGGGGCTGTTGGCAGCATCAGGGTCTTTGGCATGCACTCTCCCAACCACAGTGCCAGCGGCTGCATTTTCTTGGACTTCATGGATGTAACTCGGAGCCAAGAACATGGGGGGCTCATCAGCGTCTTCCACTGCAATCTTCACCGTCACAGTGTCCTTGAAAGGCCCGTTGCTGATGAACTTCGGGTCAATGTGCACGTTGGCCGCCTCTACCTTCAAGCTGTATGCTCTTTTGGTTTCAAAATCTACGGGCTGACAAGAGAGAAGAGAAGATTGACAACCAATTCCTTGAAAGAGTCGTGAGGAGAAAGACCGGATTGTTTTACAGGGCAGAGTGAATAGCTCCTCAAAGGGAGAAAATCGGGGTCTATTCAATATCCAATTACCTGAGCCATTCGGTCAGAAAATCAGACAAATCAATTGCTGAAATGTGGACTGTGCTCCGTGGGTAATTCAGGAGCACAACAGACACGGAAGGATCACATCATCGAAAATGAACTTCATTCTATAATAACAACACTAAGGCTGTCCAGATCACTCCCTAAAATCATCCAAGGCGAGGAATTAAAACACTACAAAAGTAACCGTTGTGGCCCATTCTGTAAAGTACCAAAATCTCGGTAATAAAAACACCCACTGAATTTCAGCACAAGTATGTCTTGTTAAGGGACTGTTCTCGTTCACACACACACACACACACACAGTTGGCTTAATCATGTTGACAGCCTAATTTTTGGTTTTCTGACCATGCAGCGTTTCCCAAAGTCTGGGACCCTTACCAACATGGCCCTTAAGATGACTTCAGGGACGTTATGGGTGATTTTGGTGGATGGATTTGTTGAATGACATTAACTTACTTATGAAGTTACTTATTGACACTCGTATTCCTTTTCTAATTCTTCCGTTACCAAACACACCAAGGATACCTCAATATACCTCAGGATAGTGCTAGTTTTTAACACATATGATGTTTCCTAATCTCCTTTTGAGAGACTGTGATACGAATGTCTCGCTAGAATGTAATGACGTCATGCTGTTTTGTTTGCATCCACCTCTAGGTTACCCTCCATTTATGGCAAGTGATAAAGGCCACTGAGAATAAGGCTTCCCTGTTAAAAGAATGCACATATGTTTAAAAGAAGCCCACTTAAAGAATAAAAATATCAACAGTAGAGATTTTATGCAGATTCAAAAAAAAATTGAGGAGTTAGTATTTGAATGACTGGAGTTATTGAGAAATTGATGGGAAACACTCCGTGTTTCTGAATGAGCGAATCAATCAGCAAAAGGTGAAAAGTACAGCTGTGGCAGAGAAACAAGCCCTGATGCCTAGGAAACAGAACTTTCTAATTAGCACTCTGGATGACGCTGAACTACCAAATGTTTGGAAAGAGTTGGGTCTTTTAAGGTTAGCATCTGCCTGCCATGCTGTTGTCAACCGCCTGGCAAACGCTTATTGTGAATGGGCATATAATCATAGGGTTTAGTCCTGACCTAATTCTACAAAGCTCAAAATTCAGGATGATTCCAGTTTTGGGGAGGAGAAACACATTCAAAGTTTTTCCATCATCTTCCCAATCCTATCACCCCAGATTCAGGGAACACTGCTCTTCCTGAAGGAAAATCAGACCCTGGTGATCCACCCTTCTGGAACTCAACAGCTTCTTTGTCCTTCTCTGGGTTACTGAGCAGCAGAAAGGAATGTTTATGGATGGGCTACAGGTATGAGATTGCTGCGATTTGTCAAAAATCTCTGCCATTATTACACAAAATAGAGAACTGCAATATTAGAGTTCTGAGACCAGGTAAGGAGAAGCATTCTAACCTCAGGTAAGCCTGTTGATGCTCTCAGAGCAGAACTCCTGGACCTCCATTTAGGCAAACGGCTTGGGGCTCAGAGTCCAGAGCCATGGCCCCAATGGACAGCACTGTTCACGTTGAGGCTAGTATAGTCACCCTGCGGTCTGCCCAATACTTTTCAGATTCTAAGCAAAAATCCCCAAATCCTTGCAAACATTTTTCTGGAATGCCCTTTCCTACTTTAGTGAGACCTGACTAAGTCTTCAGGTGGTCAGCGCAATCCTCATCGCTTGTGAAGTCAACTTCCCTGAGCCGCCTTTCTGCAGTCCCTCGTTCTCACCCCTGCTGGGGGTGGTGGGTGGGGGGCATCCCAAAGGATCCTGTTGAGTCTTGTTGATCTTTGCTTCCCCACTCCCCAAGATTGACTGTAACAAGTGAGCATCTACACTAATTATTTTGACTTAATGGGGAGCAGGGCTGATGGATGAATAACCTTTACACATTTGCCTAAATTTATACCTTGACTCCTTCCAAAAAAAAAAAAATTTAAGGTAGTTTCCCCTGTGAACATTTATATCCATGTTATGAGTAGTTGAAATAAAGCTAAATGAGGCAACACACTACGTAAACCATAAAAATCTTAATACCCCTTAGTTTACTAATCCCACCTCTGAGATTTCTCCCCGAGGGATTAATTCAATAGAAAACCAAAACAAACAATATTCAAAAATGCATGGTGTTTGTCAGACATAATAAAGGGTTATATCTAACCAGGAAAAACATACCCACAAAACACCAAACCCAACTGTGAGATTTTATTAAAGAAATAATGGTCCATCAATAGGATGGGATGTTATGTAGTCATTGAAAATGATTATGTGTATTATATAACAGCATGTGAAATGTTTGTGATGTGACATTAAGTTAATAAATCAGATCACTCTATGATTGCGACCATGTCAAATGTTATGTATCCACATGTATATACGTGTGGACAAACAGTATAAAAAATACTCAGACATAAAACTAGTGATATTAAAATAGTGGATATTTAAAATGTCTTCTAATGCTGCGCTCACACTGCTTTACAGGGACTTTATTTGGTTGAAAGTAAATAGCTGAGAAACTGCGCCAGGATCTCGGGGCCCTAAACAGGAGCCCACTTGATCAAGGACGTTGCAATGAACAGATTGGATTTTCCTCCCCAAGTCCACGGAGCCATCGACATGTTTCATTTTCATTTCACACTGGTTCTTTGGCTAACCACACAGAGCCTGTCTGAATATCCTGAGGGCAGGTTCTCTCTTATGCACCATTACACCTCTGACACTTACTGTGTCTGACACGGAGTCAATACTCAAGAAATATTTATTGCTTCCTCAGCTATTTGATACATGAATGACTCTACTTCCTAGATATCTCTTAAACTCCTCACCCTAATCTCTTCTGCCTTCTTCAGTTCTCGGTAATTTCTCCCTTGGATTCCAACAACAGTGTTTCAACGGGTCCCACGGTATCCATCTCAAACTCAAGACTGAATTTATTCAGGTTTCTTCAATGTAGCCTTCAATGTATACCAGCCCTACAGGAGCTCTTTTTTTTTTTTCTCTTCTTACCTATTTTGGAAATTCCTACTTCTCTAGGAGTAAATTCTTACTCGTATAAGAAGTTATTCATAACCCATATTCATAGATTTTATCACACTCGGTTCTCAACTGGGGAGTGATTTTGCTCTCCGTCACCCCGGGGATATGAGGCAATGTCTAGAGCTATTTTTAAATCATCACAACAGGTGGGGTGCAGTAGTATGTGTGCTTCCATCTAGCAAGGAGAGGCCAGGGAGGACGCTCAACTTCCTGCAATGCACAGAACAGCCCAGGATGACCAAGAATCATCTGTCCTAAAATGTTAATAGCACCCAGGCTGAGAAAACCTGCTCTATTTTAATTGTCTTTTCACTTAACTGTTCTCTTCAACTGTGACCTCCCGATAGCCCGGACTCTGTCTCAACTTAAGACGTCCAGCCTCTCACAAGAGGCCTGATGACAAAGGATAAGAACTCAATAACTCTCAATAGAAAAATGGCTGACTGAAGAAATGAGTAAAAATACTATATTAAAGAATATTTTAAGAGAAAAATGTGTCTATGATCTCTCTTTAATCTCATATTATTAAACCACATATAATGACTTCCATAGGCTCCATCATTTTAAACTATTGAATTCACCCCTCAAAAATTATTTTCTTTCCTGGTGGACATTTAGAACTTTGTGCTACAAGTTGAAGCAAACGTCCTCTTCCTAAGGAAATAACATCTTACAGTGTGCTAAACCTAAACTTCAGTGCTTTATAGAAGATTATTCCTTTGCCTGGAATAAACACACTGAATTGGGGGGGAAATGTGCAAATTAATCATATGCAGAGAGCTCATTTGCAATGTGTGAGTTCCATGGGGTGATTTAAATGTTTCAGGATATTAGAGACATAGTAAGTGTTTACACCCTGCATACATTGAAATCAGGTGACAACCTTAGCATAACCAACTACCCAATTACTTGAACAAGCGAAGGGTGGGAGGCAGGAATTGCCGATGTCAGTGCTCATATGTCAGTGTCATACAGAAGGGATAGTAATATTAATTAACAAGGTAAGTTGACAGCTCTATGCTAATACACTCAGCTACCTTTCTAGAGGAAAACCAGAGGGCATGATTACCATAGCCCTTTGTGGCTGATGATCAGACTGCCCTGGCCACTAATTCACTGTCACTAATGTTGACTTTTCCAAGTAGCCCAAGTTCACCTCAACTTCCATATTCTTTTACGAAAGAGTCACCTCCTACGTTCTCTCTGTTTTGCGTCCCACAGTGTATCTCCCAAACCCAACAATGTCTGCAAGTATCGCAAAAAGTCAGCTTCCTAGAGCACATCTCTCCCTGCTTCCCTAACTAAAAGATTCCTCCCAGGATATTTCTCGACCCTACTCCTGCCTGCTCTCCAGCTACCAGCCTCTTTATTGATTCTTCAAATTAATTTTTTATCGGTGTTACAGTCCAATCTTTCCCATCACACCAAGGAGCTTAATATTCATGCTACAAAACCAAGTTGAAAATGAATGCTTGATTAAAACCAAGGTAATCCCATCATCCAATTCAGATTTAATGCTCCACACACTTTGATGATGGAGAGGTGTTGATTTCTCAAGTGGTAAATCAGGGGGGAAAACCATTTTAGAAAATACTGTAACTGTTTCTTCACTTGAAAGTGAATCTTATGTGGCTTCCTTTATAATCCTTTTCTGGCCCAGCTGCTTCCAAAATGTCTTGAGTAGTAAGTTGAATGCCTTAGGTTTGAATTTCACATCCATGGGCTGCTAGCCACGTGACTATGACGAGATCAAATTATTTCATCTGTCTGAACCTCAATCTCCTCATAATTAAATTGAGGTACCATTGTCCATTGGGATAATACTATCTACCTTATATAATTTTTCTGAAAAATAAATGTTTGTAAGATGTTCAGACTTCATTTAGCCTATATTTAGTATATTATATTTTATAAAAGATTTTATATATTTATTCATGAGATACACAGAAAGAGAGAGAGAGAGAGGCAGGGACACAGACAGAGGGAGAAGCAGGCTCCATGCAGGGAGCCAGACATGGGACTCGATCCTGGATCCTGGGATCACGCCCTGGGCCGAAGGCAGACGCTCAACCAGTGAGCCACCCAGGCGTCCCTAGCTTATATTTAGCTTGAGTAAATTTTAGATTTTTTTTTTAAAGGACAAATAGTAAACTCCTCTTTGCTGTGAGTTAATTCCAAGATACAGTTTTTAAGGGCATTTCAGCTGACTCTGGGGGGAGGTTCACTACTGCTGATTCACGGGCTCAATCTTGAAAGAGAATCAAGCAGAGGACTGGCTCAAGTTTCACAGAGGGCCCAGCAATGCAGTGGCCCTTAGAGACTTCAGATGGGAGACATTCTGAACAGCCAGTATGAACCGAGTTAGCTTGGCAGAGCCAAAGAAGGAACCCCTTACATGCTCAGGGCTATTTCTTCAAAATCTAGATTTATCTAGCTATCTACCCTTCCAGGTAAAAACTGTGGCAAATCACAGAAAAACCAACAAGCAGTCAGCTGGCATTCCCAGCCCCCCTTTGCTAGCCCTCCCTAGTAGGAGGGAGGGGATGCAGTAACAGAAGGGGACGCAGTCCTGTTATGTCCCCAGAGCTGGGAGTGGAACTGTGAGGTCAAGTCAGGCCCCAGTTGTCCATATTCTCATTTCTCAGCCTCCCAGCGTGTGTTCCCCACAGGTCACCTTGGCTGGGCTGGCCAGCCTGCTCACACACCTGCTTCCTCACCCTAACTCACCTTTTTCAGTTTGACCACGCCCTCCTGTGTCTCATAGTCCGTCGTGATCTCAAACAATTCCATACCGTCTCCATCAACAATATTGTATGTGACTAAGCCATTTTCTCCAATGTCTGGGTCTTTTGCCTTTACTCTTCCTACTTCTTCCCCGGGGACAG
The DNA here is from genome assembly GCF_053574225.1 of Canis aureus. Lineage (NCBI taxonomy): Eukaryota > Metazoa > Chordata > Mammalia > Carnivora > Canidae > Canis > Canis aureus. The sequence continues at coordinate 4,895,734 of NC_135613.1, forward strand.
CCGCTTCTGACACAGACATCTGGTACACGCCTAGGAGAAGAAGACATCTATTTTTATTTCCCTTTTTATTTGGCAGCTGTAAGATTTTAGATTTCATTGAATCCCAATAAATTTCTCAAAGGGTTTGAAATTGAACTCTCTATTGATTGAAAACATGAAAGAAGTGAATGGATGGGAAGGAAGATCCCACATGGCCTGCTTGTCAAAGAAATGTGTTCTACAGAGGATGATGAAACAGTATCAGGGTCCAGGGTGATGTGGTGGGGTCACCTGCCACATGTGAGAAAGGAAAACAATTCTCAGTTACATTTCCCAACAGGAAGTGATGGAGGACCACGTACGTCTTTATACATTCAAAGAGCAAAGACATCTTTTCATGTCTTCTGAGTGGTCCACCAGTTAATTCCACGGCACTGCCAGATACCCAGGAAAACAACCTTCTCTTTAAAAAACTTCCACAGCCCCATATTTTTTAAACGTCAAATGCAAATTTTATCCTTCAAAGTTTGACTCTTCTAACTCTATATATGACTCTCCTCTTAGATCACCTCTTTCACTGTTTGGTCAATAAGCACTGCCTTATTGGGAAAGCTTTCCCACAGTGTGGTCTATCCCTATATATTTATTTAACATTTATTGGGAACCTAATAAGTGCCAGGTGCTGCTCTAGCCCCTGGTGACTCAGTGGTAAATAAAACCATCAAGTTTCTTCTCTTACTGAGGCAAACTGAAGAGAGAGAGAGAGAGAGAGAAAGCAAATGTAGACCTACTATGATGTCATTGCCAGGAAGAAGACAAATAAAGTAGGGTAAGTGGTAGAGGGTAACGAGACTGTGTGACTGTACGTTTGTGTACAATGGTTTGCGAGGGGGATGGTGCGTGCCTGAATGCACGTCTGGGTGTGCGTGAGTGTGCGGTTTTGTGGTACACACATGCGTGCATGAGTGTTAGTGTGTATATGCATGTGTGTGTGAGTGTGTACACTTGTGTTAAATATGTCCACGTGAGAAGAAGAAAGAGAGAGAATCGAGATTGATTTGACATTGTTTGGTCCTTCAGAGAAGACATCCCTCGGAAGAAGGCATCCGAACTCCCTTGAAGGGAGTTAGCAATCAATCCTGTGAATCTCTGGATATAAAAATTACAAAGTGAAAGACAAATGGCAAAAATCCCAAAGTGGGCACACACCAAAGACAAACAGAAGCAAGAAGTCAAGTGTGGCTGGAGCTTTCTGTAAGAGGTGAGGGCACATGGGTAGGCTGGGACCCATCTATGTAAAAAGGCCATTGCAGGAGAGGGAAAGACGTCAGGTTTTGTTTAAACTTGGTGGAAGCCCCTAGAAGGTTTTCAGTAGAGAAGCCAGAGAGATGATCTTATCTGCATTTTCACATTTCAAAAATATGATGTGTGAAATAATATAGAGAAACATGGGCTGGAAACCTTGTCTCTACCACTTCCCAGCTGAGTGGTTTTGGACGAGTTACTTAAACTCTTCTAAGTTTTAGGTTCCCTGCCATGGATTTTATCAGTTCTAATATTCTGTCTATATTTATCTATATTACGTGGCTTCGAATGCTTTCAGGTTGACCCATGTTGAACCTAATCACGCCATAATCTGCATATTCAAGGACAACTGGAGGTGTAGTCGTCGTAGATAAGCCTCTGTAGACAATTACCAATTTACACGAAGCTTTACAGAAACCTGAGCTTGAGCTGGTTTTCTCCAAATCTCATCAGAGTTCGTGCAATGACCGCAGTGTCTGCACCGAAGCCACGTAACTTTATTATATGACCGCGTGTGAGCCAGGGCACGAATGGCTGCCTGCTAACAGTCCTGTTTGCTTTCTCCTTCTACACACCAAACAATTTTGCAGTGTGGATAAGGGAGCGTGAAGTCTGTTAGAATGCTCTCTGAGCCCTAAGATTCCTGGAGGTGATGAACCCTGTGCCTGGCCAGGCGAAGCGATCTCTCTTCCCCTCTCCTTGGGCCCCACGAGAACTGCTTCTTGCCTTGTAATCCTACCTCAGTATCTCCTTTGTGCAGATCGTTGTCTTTGGATTCCTCTGAAAGACCGTGGTGCCTTCCTGGGGCCATATTGTTTGCCTGCCTTGTTCCCACGTTTGCAAAAAGTGCCATCTCTCGGACAATAAACCCCCAGGTTCCACCAGCTACTCTCCTAATCTAGTGACGAATCCTCCGCGTACGAGCAGCACCGGCAACGCTACAATCACACTGTACCACTGTCTATATCTACATGGCCATAAACAGATTTATGTTCAAGTTCTGAATTTCCTATATCTTTAAAAAAAATTTTGATTAAGTCTTCAATTTTGATTCCACTGTAGTTAATGTGCAGTGTTATATTAGTTTCAAGTGTACAATATAGCGATTCAACAGTTCATACATCACTCGGTGCTCATCAGGACAAGTGCCTTCCTTAATCCCCATCAGCTATTTCACCCATCCGCCCCACCCATCTCCCTTCTGGTAACCATCAGTTTGGTCTCTATAGTTGAATCTGTTTCTTGGTTTTGTTTGATCCTTTTTTTTTAAAGATTTTATCTATTCATTCACAAGAGACAGAGACAGAGAGAAAGAGAGAGAGAGGAGAGAGAGAGAGAGAGAGAGAGAGAGAGAGAGGCAGAGACACAGGCCAAGGGAGAAGCAGGCTCCATGCAGGGAGCCTGACGTGGGACTCGATCCCGGGTCTCCAGGATCACGCCCTGGGCTGCAGATGGCGCTAAATGCTGAGCCACCAGGCTGCCCCACATTTTCCTAATCCATTCATCTATCGATGGACACTTGGGCTGCTTCCATAATTTGGTTATTGTCATAGGAATGCTGCTATAAAGACAAAAGTGCATGCATCCCTTTGAATTACTGTTTTTGTATTTTAGGGGTAAATGCCCAGTAATGTGATTACTGGATTGTAAGGTAGTTCTATTTTTAACTTTTTTGAGGAACCTCCATACCATTCTCCACAGTGGTTGCGTTAGTTTTCATTCCCACCAACAGTGCAAGAGGGTTCCCCTCTCTCTGCATCTCCACCAATACCTCTTACTTCTTGTGTTTTTGATTTTAGACATTCTGACAGGTGTAAGGTGGTATTTCTTTGTGGCTTTGATTTGCACTTCCCCAATGGTAAGTGATGTTGAGCATCTTTTCCTGTGTCTATTGGCCATCTGTATGTATTCTGTTTCTGTCTTTTGCCTATTTTTAACTGGATTATTTTTTGCTTTTTGGGTTACTTTGCTACATTCTTTGCGCAACTTACTACACCTTTCACGGAACCCAATTTTATCTGTAAAATGTAGGCTCTTGTAGAGATACTCAATAGTAGTTACTATTCATTATATGATAGTAGTTGTAATTATGATGATTACTAATCTTTTTTTAAGATTTTATTTATTTATTCATGAGAGACAGAGAGAGAGAGAGGCAGAGACACAGGCAGAGGGAGAAGCAGGCTCCATGCAGGGAGCCCGACCTGGGACTCAATCCCAGGACTCCAGGATCAGGCCCTGGGCTGAACGCAGCACTAAACCTGAGCTACCCGGGCTGCCTGATGATTACTAATCTTACAAAATCATTTCTTCTTTTATTTCCCTCAGCAATCCTATCAATTTTGTAGGAGGACCACAATCCCCTAGATAATAATACTGTTGTTGAGAACTTATGCCAAATATCATAAGATTTCATAGTAGTCTACTTAGTTCTAACGACACCCTATTAATTAAGACCCCTGGAAGACTGTATTCTCCAAAAATGGCCAAAGCCATATCTCCCATCCCACAAGCTTTTCCTTCAACATGACTTCGACAGTCATTCCATTGAAAAATGAGGTCCTCTAGGACTCACTTAAGTTTGAGTAGTCTTATGACCACAGTGGAAATGATGTCATATCATTTCTGTAGTTAGGTCACAAGAGGCAATACAGTCTCTGCTTGATATCCTTGGGGCTCTCACTTTCAGAACCTATCCAAGCCATTCCTTGGTGACCCCCACATGGAGAGAAACCAATAACCAATGCCAATGCATCAGCCATGTCACTGAGCATTCTTTGAAATGGATCCTCCAGCCTCAGTCAAGCCATCCTCACTTGATGCTATGGAAAAAAGGCAAGGGGTCTCCTCCAAGTTTTGCCCAAATTACAGACTTGTGACAAAAATAAATAATTATTATTGTTTTATACAAAGGTTTTGGGCAGTCTATTTTAAAGCAATAGATAAGTTACTCAGGTACTACTACCTCCAGATTAGAAATGAGAACATTGAGATAGAGAGGGATTACTTAATTGCTAGATTGCATAGCAAGTATCTAGTGAAATACCTAACAAAATAGATTTTCTGTATCTAGGATCACAGAATTTTTTTTATCTCTTTTTTAACTTACTACTTTTATTCCATTTTCACTTTTTTATGTGGCTGTTGTATTGTTTTTTTTTTTCATTTTTTTTGCATGAATGATAAAGAGACTCCATTCTTCTAGATTTCTTCTTGAAAGCTGAGTAAAGCAGGAATGGGTCAGAGAAGGGCTGGCTGTGGCACCATTAAAATGTGAAAGCCAAGCCCACCTACTTACTCTGCGGAAACTTTGGTGGGTTGTCATTGACATCAGTCAGTGTGATCGTCACTTTGGTTGTCCCTGAGAGGCCACCCATGTGTCCACCCATGTCCTTGGCCTGGATCACCACGTGGTACTCCTCCTTGGCTTCCCTGTCCATGTTGGGAAGGGCTGTCCTGATGATACCTGGACAGGTGAGTGGGAAATATCACATCATTGATGAAATATCATTGATAACATTAAAACAACAAAAAAAAGTTCTAGGCATTGGGGAAGCAAAGAGGAATAAAACAGAACCTGCCCTCACACAAGAGTCACTTCAACATGATACTTATAATTAAGAATAGCCATACTTAAGAGCACCATATAGATAGATGTCTTTCTCAGCAAATTGTCATAATTATTAATATAGCATTACAATTTTATGTGATTTATACGTTGCATTGTAAATGCAAGTAATAACCTCACTATTCTCAGGCATAACACTTGAGGTTCCTAAAGGTTGAAATATTTGAGGGCCAGTTGCATGGATACCTATGACTAGACTCATGCTTTTGAAATGCCAGCAGAATCTTTTGAAAGTCTATCCCAGCACACAATTCTTAGAATTCAACCTAATATGGCTTACATTAGGTTAAAAGTAGGCAGCATGTATTCCATGCAATATGTTGAAATGTAATTATTAAATTTTAAAAGAGTGAGCCAAATGAGTTAAAAGTACACACAATGCTTATACAAACATTTACTGTTTGTACTCCTATCACCCATCACCGACAAAGGTGGTAAGTTAATGATCAAATTCTACATGGTCCCGGGCTATTAGCACATGATTGGGATGAAAACCACGCTCACTGAAACCTCTTGAGAACATGTCCAAGCTCTTCTTCCCTGCAGATATGGTAACATTTATAGTGGAAATAAGAAGAAAGCCTCCTGTCCCTCTCTTAGCCCTGATGTCTGTATTTCTCAGCAACACCCTTGAACTCACTGAGTCTCATGTCTGATCTGTCAAACACTTCGGTAGGTTCAAATAGGTTATTTCTAACCAGGAGTCCTTGAGAAAAATGAAGGTTGCAACTGGAATTCCTCCATCGGTTTTCAGCATCTCAAATCTGGATGCTAAAAATCTGGGTGCAATCCCACATTGATCCTTAGTTAATCTGGAAAGGCTAAACAGCAAATGCCTTTGATGGAATCATAGCAAGTAACCCCATAGGTTGCGTTCTGAAGCAAAGTGGCTACAAATAAATAATAACAGAGGTCAATGGAAATTATATCCAGCAAATGGACGAAATATCTGATTGACAGGCCCTATGTATACATATTAATATATATATATTTTCATATAATTAAAGTATACCAACAAATGTGGTTTATTAGTAAATATCTTTTAAATGTATCAGGCATATTGTACAAAAAGAAAGCAGTTTGGGGGAATATATTATAGATTAGAAGTTTCACAGGATTTCAGTGTTTATTCTAAACAAAGGACCCTGGAATAAAGTTTGGGATAAATGAAGTGGAACAATTTGGTTTTGGTGGTTATATTTTTTTCACCCTTTCAATTTGCTATCTTTTTCCCGTAAGAACTGTGCAGAGCCTTCTTTCTGGATAATGCCTGTTGGGGATCTGTAAGCACAGGGGAGGAACATGCCACCGCCTAAACACATGTGAACATTATTAACACCCATTCCCAGCTCCCTGCGTGGTGGGCTGCAAAGCAAGCTTTGAGAGCTGCCAGTTTTCATCAGCCCTCAAGTTCAATGGGTCTTCACTGGGATCCACAGTTGATACTTACGAAAAAATTTAAGTATTTTAAGATATGCTCTTAAGTTTAAATTAAATTTTAAGATATGGTTTTAAAACAAAGGTTGTATTTTAAGATTGTATTTATTAAAGTGGCCTGGTGACGGAGGGGCAGAGACTATAACAAATAGAGTTCGTTGGAAGCGAACCACACCCAGGCACATGCACGCACAGTGTCTACTCCTCTCCACAATCTTATGAGGTGGCCTTTCTCATATTTGAGAAGACTGAGACTCAAGCCGGTTTAGTGAGTCAGCCTGGACTCCTTATGACGTGTCACGGGTCACAACGACATTACACGGTACCTGTCTGCGCTTCCACTGAAAAGTAGGGCTGTCCTTCCAGGATACTGTACACTAACTTGGCGCTGTTTCCGTACGTAGGATCATCGGCATCTGAAGCGGTCACCTGGATGACCGACGTTCCTTAAAAAATGAAATAAATTCATTAGCAACACCGCCTCAGTTTTTAAGTTCTATTCCAGTTTATGAAGTTCCATCTTAAAAAATTAAAAACTGAGAAAAGCCCTACAACTATGTAACATGCTCTCATTTCTCTGGGGTAGAGGTGTAAAACAATCTTCCTTTCTTCCTTCCCTCTTTCCTTCCTTAAAAACAAACAAACAAACAAAAAACCCACAAAAAAAAAAAAACAATGCCCATCACTTAAAAAATGAACTTTCTAAATTCCTAGTACATTGTGCTATGCTTAACAGTTCAAGTAATAATAAGAACATTATTGTGAAAACATTCTTAGACCCATGCAGTTGGAATGTACAGTACATCAAATAATTAAATAAAAATCTTCTCAAAGAGTATAATAAAGAATAATTAATGATGAATTGCTTTTCGTAGAAGGACAGAGAGCAGTCTTCCATCTGTAGCAGAGCAATAAATATATCATTTTATTGTTGCTCTGCATGTAATAAAATAGCTCCTAATACTACATTTTAATTAATTTATGGCTATAAATATTGCACAGAATGTTGTTCCCTGATGACATGAAAATTGCATCTTCCCACCTCTAACGGGTCTGGCATTCATTTAATAGAAACCACCCATAGACGTCGGTGGGTCCGAAGGCCAGGAAACCAGAGAAATGAAGGGAGATGAGATATTCTGTTTCTCCTGGAAAAGCCTCTCTCCTTTGCTGGTCACAAAGACTGGAGGCCCCAAGGTGCTGGGTGACAGAGTGGGGTGTGGTGCCAGAGGAAGAGAAACGGAATTGAGGGCCTTGTGCCAGGAGCTGTTTCGGGCACGTCCCGTGCGTTGTGCCAGCCTCGCTCAGCTTCGCACGTTGACATCGGCTGCATTGTGAGGAATTAGGTGTGAGAGGTCTGAACGTTTGCAATCTATCTTGCTAAGTGGATTATCGCCAGAGCCCGGAGTCTAACCCTATCCAGCAACCAAGTGAACGCAGTGTCTCTGTGACATTTGCAAGAGAGGGCGAGGTTCCATGTGGGGGGCAGGGGAGCCCGTTTACACAGCCTCTGTCAACCCTTTAATTTACTATTGTCAGTGATTTTTATGCGGTGTAAAAGTCAATCTTGCTTTTTTTCGAATTACTTTCCTGTAATTCATTATTTGTTGCAAACGGCTCTTCTGGAACTCTTCCCGTACAACCAGGCACTATTCTAGGTAGCAGGGGTCTATAAAGGGGCAGAGCCCCTGGTCTCTACATCGCGGTAGAGCTAGGGAAATCATCAAGGCTCTATGCTTCGCTTGCTTCTGGAACTCCGCTAAATCCATTACGGCTCCTTGTAATTTCTATCTCCGTAACTTAACCCTCCATACGGTTTAGATTATCCTCACTCTATAGATGACACAATGAAAACCGAGAAAGATGTGACGCCCAGGTTCACCTGGCTGGTGAGGGGCACGGCCAGGACTTCAATCTGGTACGACGACAACAGACTCTACTCTCGTAAGCCGTGGCAGAGAGCCTGGGTGTCATCCCGAAGCATCAGGAGCCCCCAGAGGTGGGGACAATGTAAATTCCTCTGGAATATTCTTCTGGATGACTGGTCTTTCCTTCTGGGTCAGTTGCCGATGCTACTGCTGTCCCCTATTTAACAATCTGGCTCATGTCTGCTTCTTTCTCATTAACATCCCTAGGTGAATACCAAGAGACTGAAGGGCTGGTCATGGCCAGGGAGGAGGAGCAAGGAGTGAGGCCTGGCCTTCATAAAAGATGAGAAGAGCCTGACTTAATCTGGAGGAGGAAAAAAACGAGAGATTCTTCTTCTTCTTCTTTTTTAATCCCGAGTTCTACCTGCAGAGTGGAAAGAGCTTAGGGTCTCAGGGTTACTTCTGCATCTAACTTTTCTTGAGCAAGTTGGTTCCTATTCTTGCTGCTTGGTTTTCTCATCTGTAAAATGGGCAGCTTGGCTCTGGTGATTCTTTCGTCCATTTGGGCTCTAAAATCTCTGATTCATATAATTGGACTCATTCCCTGATCAAAAGAGCCCTGATGATTGTCTGAAAGACAAACAAACCCTTCCATGTGTATTGAAAGACCACGACTGCACGCGTTCTATGAAGCCAAGCAAAAGCTACTGCCAGGAAAAGGTATCCAGGGGAAGAAATCATTTGGAGAAATATTCTTTAACAGTGCAGGGTGTCTTCAGGTCTGACGAAAAGATAGATCTACTTCTAAATTGTTCTAGCAGGTGGTGGCATAGTGCCATGGTTCTATGTGTATCCTGTGGCCACTTAATAGCTCAGGTGACCTGGGATGAATTAGTTGACCCGTTTGTAGCTTGGATTTCCCATCTGCAAAATATGTCAGAGGACCTACCTCACTGCAAAGAGGAATCATCGCAAAAATTAAATGCAGTGATGCCGTGTAAGTCATTAGTTAGCACGAGGCCCGCATTCAACCAGTATTGCCGACACTGGGACTCCAGCAGACATCAACGTGCACTAGTAACTGAACCACACGGCCTCGAATTCCGTAAGATCCCACACTCTTCCCCTACTCTTCACAGAAAGGGATACTAACGCTAAGATAGAGCGAACTGGATCCGAGTTACACGGTGAAGGGGCGCCCGAGCCAGGATAACAGGATCCGGTCGTGTTCTCGCCACTCGGCCACACGTCCTTGCGTTGTCTAAGTTTAGGTCTTAAAATCTCGGGTCCATTTTAAGTATTTGAAACTTCAACTACACAAATAACATTTCTTGTCGCTACGCCATAGAAGAGGCGCAGAAATTCACCTTTCCTGATTTAGGAGAAGAGGCACCCGCCCGCCCACCCACAGGGACCCCAGGCCTGTAGTTGGGGTCGGCCTCCCCTGCCCTACGCACCCACGTTGGACCTCTCAGGCACGTTCGCGTGATAGGTCTCGTGCAGGAACTCAGGAGGGTTGTCGTTAATGTCCTGGACCTTGACGATGAACTCCGATGGTGGCTCCAGCGGCCGGTTGGTGTCCCTGTCCACCGCCTGAGCCATGAGGGTGTACTGGGCTCTCTCCTCTCGGTCCAGTGTCTTGGTGGCATGAATGTTCCCTGATTTGTCATCAATCACAAAAATGGTCCCGGCTCCTTCACCTGAGAGAATGTATTTAATGTTCCCATCACCAGAGTCAATATCGGAATGAAGCTAGGGAGAGAGAAATCGAGATGGTTAATCCCGGGAGGGATGCCACGGAGAGACACAGACTCACTCGAACGCCGTCCGCTACAGGACGCTCTCCACGTCCACTCACTGACGCAGACCCACACACACGCCGTGACAGGGAGACGCTCTCACGTTTTGTACAAGTGAGCATGGAATCTTAGAGAAGCTACTTGCCTTGGCCAAGGTGGCACAGCTGGGTGCGGTGAACCCGGCGTTCAAACTTGACCTTGAGTTATTTAGATTTTAAGATCGATGCTCTCCCTCATTAATATGCACATATAACAAAGTAGATGCACGGATTCACATTCACACAAACACGCACACAAAATACATATCCACATGCACAGTAATGGGATTATTTTGGAAGAAATATATATGTGACCTAAAAATTAAAAAAACAAGCATTTATGCTATACATAAGCCTTCTCAGTCCTGCTTCCCACTTCTTGGATTTCTCTGCTCACACGCAACGGTTGTTACCAGTTTCTGCGAATCCTCTAAGACACCGGGTTTTACGCATATGCTAGGCTATGTGTACAGAGAGATGCATAAATGTCCCAGCTTATTTTTGTGCAACACGCCACTGTCCACCTCTGTTCTCCTAGAACAGTAAACTCAGGAGGCCTCTCGCACTGGAACACGTAGATCGACCTCACCCACTGGATGGAGCTGTCATCTTGCTTTAGCTGTCCTCTCCCAAAGGACACTAAGGTCGCCTTCAGGCTTCCGTTACTACAAGCAACTCATCAGTCAGACCCTCCCAGGGGACCCTCCGTGAGAGGCACGAGGCATGAGGGCCTGGGGATGTGGCCTGCCCGGAGGAAACGCCCCATCTGATCCTAGGCACTGTGCGGGTAGGATGGCTTGACAAACACACAGCTTCTTAAACGATACAGAGAACCTTAGACATCGTTAGGGGTTTTCTTCCCTCCTCTGACAAAGCCCAGGGCAACAATGGTACTTGCCTAAATCCACATTTGGCAGGACCAGGGCAAGACCCCGCTCTCCTGCCTACCTGCTTCAGAACATGGACCCAAAGACCACGTCTGACTTTCCTGTAGCAACGCTTCACCTTTCCTCGATGTCACCTCCATGTCTGAGGCTTCCATCCTCACCTAGTGCCTTGCCCTCTCTACGCCACTTGTCAGAGGAGAAAAGCATTGCTTTCACCATTTCCACAGGCTTCAAGGGTAGCCGAGTGGCTAGGAAGCCCTTGATTCTACCCCCACGTGAGAAACCCCGGCATAAACCGAACAGCTTTGTTTGAATGGCATTGATGATAATGATAATATTTCTTATTTTCAATGACAATCTAATATGGATAGTAGAAGCAAAGCTATCTTAATATTATTATTGATGCCATTTAAATTATCATTGTTATGACACCAAGCCCAGAGAGCTCGTTCGGAATCACAAAGCGGGGTTGCACACACTGCTTTTTAAACATTTTTGTGTTGTTGTGAGTTCCCAAAAATCATCTAATTGATTTGCGGGGCCTCCGTGAAACACCACCTATGCCAGCTCGGGGACAGACCTGCGGGCACAGATCGGGAAGACCGTTTTGATTCTAGTTCACAGTCTTTCTCAGGAAAATTAAAAATAAAGACATACTTTGCTTCGGAACTTGTTAACATTTATAACAAGCTTTGTGTGGTCATGGAATAATATTTAATACGTTGCCCCTGAATAAGGCAGTTTGTGAGTAAAGTATGAGGCTGTTGAACGGCCTCCAAAGGATGAACGGAATTGCCCGGATCCGGGTCCTCTTCATAGGATTTCCACAGCCAGGGCAGGATCCCTGCTGCTGTCCCCCTGGCTTCCCCCTTCCACCCTGCGGTTTGTATTTGTCCGTTTTCTCTGCCTCAGACCTGGCAAAAGTTAGGGGCTCAGTCTTGTGAATAAGAAACAAGGAAATAAACGCTTATTTTAATGGGAGTTACTAGAAGGGACGTTTCCAGGGGCTTTCATGTAGCACATGTGAGCGTGGCCAAGTTTCTGTAACATTAAATAGATTCTAGTTCATGATGAACCAAATAACTGCAAAAAAAAAATGTAAAAACATAGCACTCAATATTTTTCTCTACTTTGTTTTCAAATCTGGAAGTTGGATATCAATTCCTTCTTTTTCTCCCTCCAACAAAGATGACCTATACAACTGACAACGGTATTTATTAGGTTCGACACAAAAAGCAGTTTGGGAAACCATTCAATCCTATCAGGGGACCCCGTTGCTGCGGCACACACAGCCAACTGCTAACGCCAAAGACTGATGGTGTCCCCTCTGCAGAGCACAGCGGGGCACAGGCTGTGTTTCCTGCAGGAAATCTGAACGTCCGTCGCTTGCCAAAGTCTACTTTTCCAGAGCATCGTAAAGCACTCAACCTTGAATGTTGTCAACTCAAAGGTCATCCCGTCTACTCCTGTTCACAGGGAACTATGCATCTGCATTATCTCCAAAGGAAGAGCCAGAGGATCCAGGCGCCTTTTTCTTCGAACACCATCCCATCTGACGTCTCACTCTCCGTCTCCTGTGCCTGTATTTTAAAGACCACCAACTGCTTACTTTTCTCCATGCTTTTCCCTACGCTCCCTTCCAGCAGGCATGTCAACTGCTTGCTCCACAGAGACAAGGAAAGGGTCCTCCAGGTCCTGTCCCTTCCGCAGTCCCCCACCCCGACTCGCACACTGTTCCCCATTGAGAAAGTCCCCAGGCCAAAGGTTCTACACTCTCAGAGCAAGTCAGGCATAGCTCCCACGTTGCTGGAGCTGCGCGGCTCCCCCCATGACTGAAGTCTCGTCTTCCTCTCTGGGCACACAGCCCATCTCCTCATGGAGGGAATTCACATGCCAATTATTCCCCTGGGTTCCCATTTCCCCAGACTACTTCTATTTTGGGTATAATCTTTCCATTTTGGGGGTATACTTGAATGAAATTCTCTCGGGACACGTCTGTGAAAAGGCACTTTGCCACCCGAACAACCTTATTGAGATGCTAATAGGAACCCCTTCCAAATATGTCAATTATATAAATATGCATTGCTGTTCTCATGTTAAAGAACAGCTGAAATAACCCATCGGGATATCGGAGGCCTAGCAGTTAGCATCCCGCAGATCTCCTCTTGTCCTCTCCCCCTTCACTGGATAACCTCTCATCCTTCAGGTCACACATTATCATCATGTTCCCTATGAAACCTGCCTCTAACCCTCCCAAACGTTCCTATGTACGTGTATGATTACTTCTGTTGAATTTCTTTGTCTTCCTATTCTCCTATTCTTTATTTTAGGGGTGTGTGTGTGTGTGTGTTTTAATTCCTTAGGTAAGTGTGTCTTTTCCACTGGTCTCTGAACTCTTTGAAGTCAGGGATATTTTATCCCTAGTTTTGCCATTTGCCCACCTCTTCCCCACAGCTCAGTAGGCTTTCATTCTCATGTAGATGATCACCTATCTCCTTGAGGTTAAGGCCGCTATCCTCTGACAAAGGGATGCACGGTTTAAAATCAATGATAACAGGTGATGAATTTGTTAGTGTATGTTGGACTGCCTGCCCTTTGCACTTTCTTGGAGGAGGTGCACAGAGAAGGCGGTCCAAGTACTGCTAGGACTCTCAAGTCACTCCAGCTGGGTGTTGCCACTCCTGAGCCAAGGCCACAAAACCCCACCCATTCTTAAGACACAGCCATTCATCTCATGGAGTATTTATTTACAAAGGCCGCCCTAAAACTGGGCTTAGTCCCAGGACCTTGGGACAAGGATGACACTGGTCCACTCCAGTGAAGGAGACGGACAAACACAGACCCATGTAATATAAGAAGGAAAGCTCTCATGAAGAGCAGGGAGGGTTCTGAGAAGGCAAGGGGGGCGGGGGTGGATAGCCTACGCTCAGGGAAATGCCCTCCGTTGGAGAATGGATAAATAAATAATGGTTTCAACTCAGTAGACTATCGTGCAGCCATTGAAAATGGAGTTTAAAGGTAGACTATTAAGTGGAAAAACAGAAGTGTTGGTAACATGGTCAACTCTATGAATTGAGAAGAAAAACAAAAGGCTGAAAGGATGTTTGAGCAATGATCTTATGATTCTTGTTGAAGCACCCTTAGTGGGTTTGCCCCCTCCTGGGAATTTTCTTTTTGGGTCATATCCTCCTATTGGCATGGCAGAGAGAGAGACAGAAGCCCTGCGGGGCAGCAGCCTTACCCTGCCCACGAGCACGGGGTCAGGCCCGGTGTACTCCTCTATCACGAAGAACTGGTTCCAGACCCAGCCTCTCTTGGAGCGCTGCAGCACCTGCCCCTCCTTGCCCTTCTCGTGGTGCCCGTGGAACGAGGGGCGCAGGTGGCTCCGCCGCTCTGTGGCCATGGCCTGGCTGTGGCACAGCACGCCCAGGCACACCAGGGCGGCTTGTAAACAGTAGTGCTCCTTCATTTTTGGTTACGTGGTAGGCACAGGAGAATGCGGCTGTCACCCCTTACACCGACCCTGTGGCGGCCTGGCCGGTGGTGGCCTCCCGGACGCGTCACGCAGACCTCTCTTGGAGCGGAAGGTCTCTGCTCACCGAGCACATCACGTCAGGGCTGCGCACTCCCCCAGTCGGCTTCTGCAGGAAGAGAGGAAGGGCAGATTAGCGGCAGGCTCCTTCCCCAACCCCTTCAATGCCACCCCATACACGGGCCACAGGAGCGCTGCCTTGGGGTACTGAGGGGGCAGGCTGAGGAAGAAACAGGCCCCCGGCTCACTCTCGCTCGCTCTCTCTCTCTCACAGCTCACCCCATGGCAGGTGGGATAAAGACACAGACAAAGAAACCCCTCGAGGTCTATACGAGGATGGACGCGTGTGTGCTGTGCAATCCAGCTGCCAAGGTCTCAGTGTCAGTTTAACCACTGACTAACTCTGGGTTTGGGGTAAGCTAACAGCTCTTTGTGCTCAGCTTGCTCATTTATGAAATGGGGATGCTAATCATACTCACTGCAAGGTTGACACGGGGATTAAATGACTTATGCCTCTAAATCCCTTAGCACAACGTCTGGTACACAGCAAGCACTCCATACTTATCTGTTATTATTATTGATCACAATTGTACTAGGGTATGTTTTCATAACAGGGAAACTCTGGGCATCACGAGAGTCCAGGAGATGAACATCTAAGGGATGGGGATTAAGGGTGGACATGGCGGAGAGTGGGGGCAGCTGTGGAGACTCCCCAAGTGCAGGGTGGCTGTGCTCCACCCTGAAGCAAGAGCTACTGTGATCAGAAGGGAGTAGATGGGAGGACCGTCCAGAGGAACAATGTGCCCCAAAGCCCGGAGCTCACCACAAGCACAGCACATCCCGACGCTGGTCAGCATGACTGGATGGTATAAGGAGAAAGGCAGCAATGGACCCTGCCAGAGAAAGGAGACTGGGGCAGATCCTGAGAAACCACCCATGATCACAAAAACATGTGTCAGTGAAATAATGGATTATCCTCATGGTGGATAAATGAATGCTATGGTATCAACTTAATGAGCAAGATTTGCTCTTGTTGGATCAAAGGTCCACCCGAGAACCTGAAGATCCTTCCTTAACCTGACAGTCTTGGAACGGATACTTTAACAGCTTTTTCCAACCACGAGACGCAATATGAAAGAGCACTCCCCACCAGCTGGTCCAAAGGCCTTGTTCCTGGCACCCAGTCATGGCTCAGCTACTCATCAGTAGAGGATGAGCCTTCCACAGCCCTCGTAGATTTCTGACCTGCAGTTACTCTGGTCTTTAATTTCTGCCTTGGGTTCCTGGACTTCTTCACTAAACCTAGTTTGCTGCTGCTGGAAACTTAATTATGTCCTTTGGAACTCCCCTGGCTTCTTCCACTCTCTTGGCACCCTGCAATCTCTTCTGGACAATTATCCTCTTCCCCTGGTGCGCCACCCAGACTTCAGCTGGAACCCTAGGTCCCAAAATCAGGCAATCCCCATTACCATGCCCGCCAGGGACAGGAGCTATTCACAGAAGATTGTTGGGCATGGAGGGTAACACTCTGGTACTAAAGATGACACCTCATTTCAGCACCAGTGAGTCTAAATGAGGTGAGCCTCTTGAGCACTGTAGAAACAAAATCATGTAATTCTTAGCTATCTAGTACTAAGGTAGTGGTGATGGGGGAGGAGAACAAAAGGGAAGGTGCATGAATCTTGGCATAGTGGCATGTACCTAGACTTGGAGGTCAGATAGACCTCGGTTAGAATACCACTTCTACATCTTACAATATAGGTGACGTTGGGCATATCAGTCAGGCATCCTGAGCCTCTAGGAGTGGTCTCATCTGAACCATGGGGAGGGCAAGTTGCTGCCCACATACGGGGCTTCATACAGAGTTGGGAATTGGACACAGCATGGGTCTCTTCCTTTCTTCCTAGAATGCCGCAATCCAAGCCCATAGGTGTCACTCAGTAGAAGGAGATGCTCTTGCCTTGCAGATGGAGATGCTCAGAAAAGGATGGTGAGGTGTTTTCTCTAAGAGAGGAATTGAGGCATAAGAGGTACATGGGGATACCATAGCCATCTGGTCTTGGTAGTCTGGAAAATAAGGGAATTGGTGAAATTCTAATTTGTTGGAGCAGGACATTTTTCTTTCTGATGGTCTTTGGCTTCGCCAAGCCAAGCCTTTCCGCTTCCTTTGTCATATAGCAAAATGTATCTAAGAGGCCACAGATGTGCAGATAATTTTGGGCGTCCATCACTGCCCCCCCCCCCCCCCGTATATTCTATAATGTATTTTGTTAGTCTCTATTCGAGGAATAGGAGTCCAATATTTGTTGGAGACAGACATCTCAGGGTATGGTAAAGGTTGTGTGGAAGAGAGAGAGAGGTTAAAAAGGCAGTGTCATCATTCAACAGCTTCGTCCTCAGACTTGGGCGTGCTAATAATACATCAAATGCTGCTTCTTGCAATCCAAACTAACTGTGTGGAAAAAAAAAAAAAAAGCACAGAGAGGGACCCAGGAGAAGTCAGATCCTAAAATGAGTCAATGTGAAGCAATAGAAAGATCCCTGGTTTAAGCCAGGAAGCCAGATATATGGTTGAGAATCTGTCAGTACCTTATCATGGGACTGCATCATTCCTGTGTTGGTACATTCTCTCCAAAATAAAGCCTTTGGGTGACATTTTCTACAAATGGCTTCCAGTTTCATATTCGTGATTGGGGCTCCAGTGAGTGATTGTTGGGGATTTCTTCTGATTCATATGCTGTCTCTTTATTAAACTGGATGCATCTTTATGATTGGAATTATACCTTATATATAATTATAGATCCAGTAACTGTGCTTTTGAAAGCAAGCCATCAGGGATGCCCGGGGGGCTCAGCGGTTGAGCGCCTGCCTTCGGCCCAGGGCGTGATCCTGGAGACCCGGGATCGAGTTCCACGTCGAGCTCCCTGCATGGAGCCTGCTTCTCCCTCTGCCTGTGTCTCTGCCCCGCCCCCCTTCTCTCTCTCTGTGTGTGTCTCTCATGAATAAATAAATAAAATCTTAGGGAAAAAAAGAAAGCCATCAATAAAAGTTGAATGTATGATCTGAACCACATACTTCAAGTGCAAACTTGATACTGCTACCATAGAATCTCAAGAAGAAACAGAAAAGACCATATGGTGCGACAGCGACAAGATCCCTGCCCATTTTACACCATGCCAAGTATTAAGTGTTCATTCACATGGTGATAAATTATTCTTGCATATAAACTGTGAAGTGTATTTGAAAGAAAGGGTTTAATTAAAGTTCATATTTCTGCACCTCTTTCTTCTGGCTGCCATTTTGCTGTAAAGCACAATTATTTCTGACACTAGAAGTGTTAAAACTAGATGACAACTTTTCTCCCTTGATAAAAAAAAAAAAAATCTAGCTTGATACTAATGAATTTAAGAGTTTCCACATGACCCAAAAACAACGAACCCATTACCAAAAAGATGAAATTTTCTACCTTCTTCTTTTGAAAAGAATAGCAAGACCAACTGGGCTCTTAAAAATAACTCATTATTTGAAAGTAATTATATGACTATATGTAATATGTAATATTATTTTAAAGATTAGTCTCAGGTATATATATATATATGATGAATTTTAAGACATAGCTTAAAAATACTCACTTTCAGAATGAAAACTCACTTAGCAAAAGCTTTCTCTAGCTACTGTTCTAATAACTTTACAAATACTAATTCAGCTATTTATTTCGATAACAAATTTATGAATAGGTACTATCAATATTCTTATTATAAAGGATGAGGAAGCTGGAGCCCAGATAAGTGAAGCAATTTGTGCAAAGCTATGCTTCTGGGAAATAGCAGAGCTGGAATTTGAACCCATGCCATCTGGCTCTGGTGTCTGTGTTCTTAATCAGTGAACAATACCAACTCCTGCTATTTGTTTCTGCCTCAATTCGTAAGGAAATGATATGGTTCCTATGCTGGATACTGGAACCTAGAAGGCACCTGAAGTAAACCAACATCAGACCTTGGTATACACTAACAATATGACTGATTAAAATAGTAATAATAGTTAATATGCATCCAGCATTATGATCTGCCTAATACTCTTCTAAATGCTTTCTATGAGTTGAGTCATCAAATTTTCACAATAACCCTTCACCGATAGTAGTATTGCTATTGTAAGCAGTCTGAGGCATAGCCAAGATTAAGTCACTTGCCCACGGTTACAGAATCAAGCGAGTGGAGGAGCTGGGACACGAGCCTCGGATGTTTGGCTCCGAGACCTGTATCCTCCTCCCCTACGATCCTGCGCTACACCGCCTTTCTAAGAGAAGGATGCTGAGCAAATATAGACACACATCGTGATACACACATAACAGCCTTAAAATGATAATAATTTAAGTTTTGGTGGCACCGGTGGTGACTAAAATACTAAAACCAAACCCGAAAGAGGAGGATAAAGCATTTTATCGCAGTGACCAGAGTGAAGACGAACAGGAAGTAATTGCATCAACAACGCAGTACAACCAGCCTTTAAACAACACATTACACAAAAGTTCATCTTTGCTTTTTTTTTTTTTTTAATTTTTAAATGCTTTGTTTCAAAATTTCTAAATGTATAAGTTTCAAAAACGTGTTCAGGGAGATTTATTTTTTTTTTTGTTTCCTTAAAGAAATGCTTCTAAAATCTAGAGACCTGATTGATGTGTTCAATGGTAAAGAGTTTGCAGGGAACATACATGAAAATTAATAGGAGACTGCCCTCCTAAGAAGACTTTGACATCAGTAATAATTAGGGAAATATATCAATGTTCTAATTGGTTTTAGTAAAGACCCCCAAGGCAAGTCTCAAGCAATCTTTCCATTAAAGCACTTTCCAGCAGTATGCCAGGATGTCTAAGCATTGGGGTTCCACTGAAACATATAGGCGGACTTCATTTTATAGTGGGAGCATATTGCTTGCAAGGAAAAATAAATGCTGTTGAAAGTCACAGGAGTAATAACATGACAGGAAAATGGATTTGCAAAACCACCAGCTCTAAGTGGAAGGCTCACCCCTCTATCTTGAGAGCAGATAGCCCGTCATAAGCTATTGCGCCTTGAGCATAAAACCCTCTTGCTGTGCCTGCTTTTGTCTCCGTAAAGGAGAATGACATATACGGGTGTTTAAGTATATTTGGACTCCTGCTGGAAATTGTTATCGGGTAGAGAAAGAAAGACGAAAGCGCTTAGCAGAAAGCAAGTGGCTTTGGTTTTTCAGCTTTCTCCTCCCCACAGAGCTGGAAGGATCAGATGGGCTGACCTGTTCTTTTCATTTCCAGGGAGCTAATTTACAGTTAAAGACAGGTTATCATTACGTTAGGAATATGATCGAGGCCCACACCAGAACTCAAAACTCCATTCTGCATGTGCAGGTCCCCTTGCCCTTGCGGGGGAGCCCGGGGTGGGGGGCTCTGCTCTCCACTTCAACAAACACAGCTTTGTAACCAATGGGATTCTATTATGCAAATTAATTCAAGCATATTTTATTCCCCGGTCAGATCTCATCACTCAGCACTGGGCTGGTCTCTAGTTTCAAATCAAATCACAGGATTTATGCCAGGTCCGTGGAAATCACAGAGAATGGGGAAAGGAAGCATTAGAAGAACCACTGAATCCTAGTTCTTCTTCCCTGATTCCTACACTCGGAGCAGAGCGTAAGCGTGGGGTCGTGATCACTTCTGCTCAGGTGCAAAACACGGGAAAGACGGCGGAAAGGTCATTGTTGCTCCACGGCTCCAACACCAAATTCCGACGTCAAAGTGTGCAGCAAATGGGGCCCCTTATCAAGGACCATAACGTTCTCTAGGGGAGAGGGGGAAATTTTAAAGTGCTTCAATCTAAGTCTGATTCTCTACTTCCAGAGAAATAGAGAACCACATGAGTATCTCAGCTTTGAAAGTGGAAAGGTCACTCACTGCCTGGTGTTGGGCAGACCTGTGTCCAATCCTGGCTCCATCACTTACAGGCTACCTAACATCAGGTAACGACTGTAGAGGTTATCCTTGACCAAGTGCTCGATTTTTCCAGGGATGGGCACTCTACACAGGGCTTGGCACTTATATCATTTGATGGCACCTTTACCACGACTTTTATGTAAAGATCACCCAAATTGTAACCACAGAGTGGTTGAGAAAGTCACCTGAGGGAACACCCTAAATCACTAGCAAGGCTGCAATTCAAATTTAAGTTTATGTGACAGCAAAACCCATGCTTTAGCTTTAGCTGACTCCCGAACCCTGGGAGTCCATGTTCCTCATCTTTGATACAAGGAGACTGCAATGATCCATCCTCAAGGATCATCTCAGCTCCAAACCTATATTCGATATTGAAAATAATCCTCATTCAACAAGAATTTCATTTATTTTTAAAGTATGTACAACCAACCTTTATATCCTCAGGCTCGCACGGCCACAAAGTATCATTGCAATCCACCTTCACTTCCCAGACCCCAAACATGTAGAATCATTCCGTGATTATTTACTTAGCTCTTCAAATAATTAAGTAAACGTCCATTAATAAGATGATTAAATACAATGTGTGCAATGAAGTACTTGTTACTTGTGCTCTACTCAATCCTTAGGACAGTCTTTTTCTCACTGTAATATCTTAAAATGTTAATCATCAAGATGAATAAAATATGTCAACACATACAGGAAATAATGTCAGCCGTGTCATCTCAGTCTGTGAATAAACACTGTCTATGAATGTGTGGAAAGAGAAAGATTTTATTTTCAATTTTTTTTTTTTTTTGCATGAGCTGAAATACCTGAGGGAAAATTAGGGCACAAATGGCAATGATAAACAGATGCTCAACATGATGCAACTTCATTTGCGGTATCAAAGGCCTGTACGTAAATCTCCCTTTGTCTCAGAGCAGTAAATATCTATAAAGCTTTCTTTATTTGCTGGTTCCTTCATTCAGCAATAACTTTTCACAGTGCCAGGCCTGGGTTGGACCCCGGGGATACATAGGCTGCTGTGTATCTCTGCTCTGTATGTAGACCGTACTTGAACAACAGTGAGACAGTCTTCTAAGCGGATGAATAATGGTGTGATGGGCTCGGTGCAAGCAGGACTTCCGTACACAGTACTGAGGAAACAGGGAGCACACCTCTACAGATGAATTTGTACCATATCATTCTGGTCTTTTGGTCCTTGCCCACTCCAGCTTCTTCCAAGTAAACACCTATCTCCACGATCTCCACCATCTGAAGCTTCCACTCTCATCTTGAGCCATGGCTGATTGAGCTGCATCTACTCCAGGAATAACCAAATCTTAAATGGATCGCTGATTGTTTTCCCCTGTGTAATCTGGCTCATAAGGACAAGCTGGGTGAATAGGATCTGCCTGGGAACTTGAACAAAAGAAAACAGGAACCATGTTCCAGTGAGTGAGGGAACTCAAACAGGAAGGTGACGGGCTGCCCGAGGGATGGCACAGTCATCCTCCATGGCCAAAGATTTGGTAAAATCAAGGTTATAAGCAAGCCACTTAGTAACCAAATAGAAACAAACTTGGTCTCTGTCCCTAAGCCAGGTAAAGGGCACAACACATGGCCCTGTGTTCTGAAAATCCTGGCGATCAAGGACTGCCCTCCGGTTGCTGTCTACTTGGGCCCCGAAATACTGATCTTCTTTCTGTTCCTGAGTTTCCATATAAGGAATGACAATAGGTCTCCTCTAAGTGAGCCAACTGGAATGCTTTCTTTTATCCTCAGACAGCAAACCTAGAAAACTATAATAATCAAGAGGAATAAATTAGGTGGTTCTGATAAAGGGTGCAGCACTATAGTTGTGGAGATCATTTGTTCACACATAGCAAACGCCTCCTTCATTTATGAACACATAAGAAACACTGGAGCCACAGGGAGACTTTCACAACAGAAGTCAAGACACTTGTGTTCTGGCAAAGGTTCTGTCACTGAACAGTTGTGGAACTTTAGAAAAAAATCCTTCTTCCTCCTAGACTTTCTACTTCTCCTGAAAGAGGAGGCCGACAATAGCCTACTAAGGTCTTCCACGTCTACAGGGGCCTGTGAGTCTGTGCTGCGCTGAGACACAGCAACCTTCCCCGGATGGAGGTTTCACCTAATTGAGAAAGTCTGGACCCACCTGGCAGGACTGCTCCATGCACATCTCCAGGAGGCTGCACTTATACCAGATACAATGGTAGTGGCGCCCTCTGGAACTAGACGGTGCAGACCGTGTTAATGTGACAGGCTTTGAGTCCCAACATAAGGATTCATGAAGCTTCACCTGGTAAGGCAATGGGCATCCAGAGACTGACGGAATCCAAGCTGTCAGAGGTATACAGGAGAAAGTGCCACGGGAACTGGGAGTTCTGACACAATTGTTAAGAGCATGGGCTCAGGAGTCAGGTGGGGTTAGAGGAGTAGAGCTCAAGAGTTCCCGCTTGTTCACCAGGTGTATGACTCGGCCTCCATGAGTCTCCATGCCGCCATGGTGAAAACATGAGGACCACTCTTAGAGGGAGAGTTTAAAGGAAAGGAGATGACGCACAGGAAGAGTCACATATGAACTTGACATGGCCTGGCATAGGGCAGGTGGTCAATATGATAAATCAGGAGTTTTGTTCCTTCAACAAGAATACACAAATATGTACTATAAGCCCTGGATACACTGGTATGACCTACTATCAATAAAGTGACTACATACAACATGTAGTAAAGTGCGAGCCTTACGGAAGGCTGAAAGAGGCTGTCCATTAAGAGGAGATAAGCAAAATAATACTTAGTACAGGAATTGTTAAATATGACAACACAAATAAATGAGGGAAATGAGATAAAGTAGACAGTGTTGTCCAAGAGAAATATAACGCATTGCAGGTATAATTTTAAATTATGTAGATGCCACATTTTTAAAAGTTTAAAAAATGGGTATGTGAATTTTAACAATATATTTTATTTAATCTAGTATGCCTCAAATGGTATCATTTTAATATGAAATAAATATATGAATTATTGAGGTATTTTATACATACACACGCTCCGGTTATTTATTTATTTTTGGTCCTAAATCTTCAAAGCCCAGTGCGTATTTTAAACTTACAGCACATCTCTGTTTGGACTAGCCACATGTCAAGAGCTCAAAAGCCTTATGTGGCTAGTGGCTACCATCTAGGACAGCACAGAAGATTCTAGAATATCTGGATAGAGAAGGGCATGTGGCCAACAAAGATTCAAGTGAGGGGTAACATGTTCTAGATAGGAAAAATAAGCCTCTGGTAGAGGAAAGGAGGCCCTTCTGGAAACCATGCAGATGTGTAGGGTCTTGGGAACGGGGCAGGTGGAGGACAGAGCATGAGGCTATAGTCTGAAGATGGTGCTGCTGTTCCTGGCTTCAACAGGAGAGGGGCTGGTCTGGGGATAAAGAGCATGCATTTGGTTTCAGACGTGTGAAGTTTGTGAAGCCTAGGGACTGATGCTCACGTGGAAGGTTTCAGAGTGGAGCTAGGTTTCTGAGTTCTTCCAAGAGGAGGCATCATCAGCGTTACCACTTCTGTTCTCAGTTTGGGCGTTCCGCTGCACTCTGTGCTAGAGTCCCAGAACTGGATGAAACCCTTCCCTACACCTTCCACTCAGTCTTTCTTCAGACGACAAACAGGAAAAGGGAGATAGTGAAATGACAAGCAACTTGTGCAAAATAAGAAAACAAAAGCAAAAACCAATGTGAACAAAACCTGAAGTCCTCCCTCTGGAGAGGAAAAACGAAAGAGAAAGCACCGAGTGAAAGATAATTTATCCAGCGTCTACCCTGCCCTCTTGCGCCCCAAACCCGGCTTAAAAGCAGTCGTCCCTTGCAAACTACTTCTCCGGAAATAACCAGTTCACATTCTCTAAGGGAAAAACACATTCATAAATAAGGACCTGGGAGCTCTCTTTGAGGACTGACAGTGGAGAACAGGAAGAGGGAAAACAATCTGCATATTATCGCTGGATATTATCTGCAGGGAACCACTTTCCACAAAGAATATTTTTTTTAAAGTATGAACAATAAGGGGAGGAATTATCCCAAGGTGGTCCTAATAACTGACAAGGGCTTGATGTGGTTTTTCTGAAATAATTACTAAGACAAGGGGAGAGAGTGCTTTAAATCACCACTGCCGAGGCTTCAGAATCCTGCAACAGCCAGCCTGTGACCCCAATCCACTGTGGTCCACATGCAGCCATCCGGCGTAATCAGCCTCCGAACAGAAGTGAGGAACGCAGAAAGTCAAGCTGCTTCCAATTATCGGAAGCTAGATTCTGACCAGAGTGTGGGTGGGCTGTTCTGGAGGTCTCTTTCTAACCTACCTCCCCCAACCATGCTATCACGCGAAGAGCAGACTAAACCTTGCCACATTTTTAATGGCTTTTTTTTTTGGGGGGGGGGGGTATCTTTACATATACCACAGAAGGTTTTCTCCCCCTCTTATTTTTAGAAAGTAGACACCAACAATAGCCTCATAATGATCTCATTGTAGTCTCAAATAATCCAATCTTTGAAGCCTGATTCTTTCTTTTCAGATGTATTAACGTCATTTATCAAAAGTAATGGGATTTTTTAAAAAGTTGAACATAAAAGAAAAGTAATGGGATACAGCAAACCAGTCAAGTGCCTTGTACATGTGCAGAGCATTTTCTGAAGCATATGCTGAACACTTTCAGACAGGCAGGACTTTCAAAGGCAACGTTAAGTGTCTTTTGTGGGTCTCAGATAATATGGTTCACTTAATTAGATTTTCCGTAATCCCAGGTTAATCCTATTGTGAATTACAGATGTGAATTTTGACTTGCCTGGCAGAAACATCTCTTGCTACAAATGCATTTCTGGAAAAAAAAAATTACCTTATTTATAATTCATTACTGGAATCATTACCATAGGGACTGCCTCTTTTTCTCCTTCCTCCAAGTAGAAGTGACCATTTCCACTCCCTTGGACCACATTGGCCTTTTAAGCAATTTAATAAGGACACTTCTAATAATTTTTGTCCTTGATTATGTCTTCCTCTTCCCCAAGATATATGGAGTTCTCTAAGAATTAGGAACATACCCAATTCCTCACTGAATTCCTTGCAACTGAGTATAATGTGTATAGCTGGCATGGCCTCTGTCCTTCATGAAGCTTAACATTTAGACTCGTGTCCCTAGAACTTGATTGCACATTAGAATTAGCTGAGGAGTCTTAAAAATTCCATTGCCGGGCCTTACTCAACACCAAGCAAAATCAATGAAAACCAGGTATCACTACTTTTGAGCTTCCCCAGGTGGTTCTGGTGTACCAGAGGTGAGAACCACTGGGCTAGAGCTACGCCATCCAATATGGTGGCAACCTAGACACATGTGGCCTTTTAAGTTTAGTTCACTTAAATCAAACACAATTAAAAATGTACTTCCTCACTTCAAGTGCTCAGTGGTCACTTTTATTATTGAAAAAAAGTTCTGTTAGTATGTGTTGGTTTTAGGCTCTAAAAGATCTTCATCTGAAGCATAAAGGGTCTGTAGAATGGAGAAGACATGCAAGAACACTCTGCTAGACACACAAAGGTCTGCCACAAACTCATTGTGCAACGCCCGGTGGTCTAGACCTCTGTTGTCCCATCTGTGAAATGAAGGGCTGGATAGGATGGATGGCTCTCCAGAGATGACCAGCAGAATGTCCCGAAAATCTAAGAGGGAAGGGACCACAATGGGTGGGGACAGCTGAACGGGTTGGCCCCACCCCCCACAGCCAACAGAGGTGCAACCAGACTCAGCAAAATGTGTCCTTGCAAAGCTGTTCTGCTGCATTAAAAAAAAAAATAAATAAAGGAAGAAAAGAAAGCACTTCTGAGATCTTGATACCGAACAGACTCCCTCTCTCGGCCCATCAGTGAGTTAGTAAATTCCGGCTTCAGTGCCCATGATCTCCTGGGTTAGGGGAACTATGGGGCCACTGACAGCTGACAACTCACTTCACCTCCCTGAGCCTGTTTTCTCTTATGACAAAAATAGGACGGATGATGCCTGACCTCCCTGGTTCCCCAGTTAATCTGAGGGTGGAATGAGATAATAGGTAGGGAAGGTTTTTATAAAAGTGTAATGGCCGCTGCCCAGGTGAGGGGAGCAGATGGGGAAATCCTGACAGGAGCGGCAACTTCCATTTCTTTGGGTCATTTTTTATTAAAGTTTTGGCTTTTAGCCTTTAGTAGCGCAGGTTGTAGATGAATGCAAATGACCTGTCAGCATTACAGGAAGGAGATGTGATTCCACTCCTCTTCTCTGCGAGGGATATGAACTCTGTCAGGGGCTGCCAATGGGCTCCTCCCTAGACCTGGGCACATCTCTGTGCTCCTGGACCCAGAAGGATTTTGCAGCGGTGACTTGTGAGGATAGGGACCCTGGGTGGAGCTCCCCGACTGGGGGATGGCGTGTGTGGTGGCGAGACGGCTGATTCGAACAAGAAAAGCTGTGAAAATAGACCAGAGCCCCAGACTCAATAGGGATCCAGGCCAGAAGGCCCTCTGCAGAGACCAGAGCCTCTCAATTATCCGTAATCGACGATGGGAATGGAACAATCATGGCAAGTGTGGCCAAAGCTGCCAGGAACTTGTCACATGAGATGGCATGGGCTTTTCCAGCTGGAGAAGTTCCAGGAGGCCATCCTGGCAAAAAGCACTCATCTTCCATTCAGCCCCTGCTTGGCGAGGACAAGGCCATCCCTGAGCACCTAGCGTGGCAGGCCCTGCGCTAGGCGCTGCCCGTGCGTTCTTTGTCGCCTCTTTCCCTCCAGCATCCTCAGGAGTGTTGTGTTATTGCGTCCATTGTCCAGATAAGGAAACAAGGACATGAGGCACTTCACTTTCGGAGCACTCCCTTTAGCTCAGGTGACTAGTTAGCCCCGAAAATGAAACCTGAAGCCATAAATGGTCCATTCGGAAGCTCTTGTCTATCTACCCTTCGTGTTAAACTTCTCTGTAATTCTCCTATGGAGCTCATTATTATTATTTTTCTTTCTGGGGATGGGTGGTCAGAACTCAGCTAGATTTTACTCCACATGTAAGCATTTAAGAGCAGCCATTTAAGAAATATTGGTGGAGACTTGGATTTTCTGCAGTAGTTTAGTTAAGAAACACGTTCTTTGTCCTCAGGAAGCACATAGGTTACTGGGAGTCTTAGAGAATGGGTGTTTCGCCCAAGGGTCAACCATCACCAGCTCCTTTGATGTTTCCTTAGAGGGTCTCCCTCCACTGTTGATGTTCTCCAGCCTGCCCCACTCTTCCAAGTAGTCCTTGAGTGAATGAAGCATGATTTTTCCCCTCCCTCATAATGTTTTGCACGTAAGAACAAAATTTTGCTCTACATCCTTCATTGCCTCAGCCTCCAAAGAAGGTGCTAATGATTAATAAAAGGCAAGTGGTGCAGGGGACCGTGGGAAGGCAGCCAGACAATAAATATCTTCTAACAAAGAAGCCAGCTCAACATGAGGCAGGTCTGTGAGATCCCATGAGCTAATCGTTGTTGAAAAGAATGGGTATGTTGCTCAGGGAAGGAGGAGTTACACGGTGGAAGAGGCAAATCCCACACATCAATATTTCATCTGAGGGCATGAGGTGAGGCCCGGAATCACTCTCTGACAGGAAGAGCGGCTGTTACCCAACAGCTACTCACACCACTGGTCAATTCAATACCCACGCTGCAAAGATTCAATCCTGTTTTCAACAGGAAAGAGGTGATATTAGCTGGTTTTTGTTCATTTGTTTGTTTATAAGATTACATTAAAAAAGCAAAATAACATGAAATTTTAATCAGTTGATAGAGTACCAGTGTGACAAAGTCCAAACAGACATTTCCTCAGGCAGGCACGTCTCCCTAGGAGAAGCACGCACAGCCAGGAGGAAGTTTTACCATCGCTCGCCGGCATCTTACATTGATCAACTAAGTACCTCCTTCCAAAAAGATTTTACTGGAAGAACAAAATCTGCAATCCGTGGTACCACTGGTAATGTGGAAAGTGCTCTCTGGAATCACTCAGTAAGGGAAAGTCCTTTCAGATCACAGCTGCCTCATCTGCCAAGGAGCAGATGAATGAGGAACAGCAAAATGATTGCTCTATGTCATGAACTTTGCCATCGAGGACTTAGACATCCTTGGCAAGGCATCCGTGATGGAAATGCCCACCTTTGCATCTCCAGGGTGGCTGCTCATGAGGCCGCAGAAACACGGCTTGGTCTCTTGGTTCAGAGCCTACTCCTGCTTTTTTTTTTTTTTTTTTTTTTTAAGATTTTATTTATTCATTGGAGACACAGAGAAAGGCAGAGACACAGGCAGAGGGAGAAGCAGGCTCCCTATGGGGAGCCTGATGCGGGACTTGATCCCAGAATCCCGGGATCATGACCTGAGCCAAAGGCAGATGCTCAACCATTGAGCCACCCCGATGCCCCCCAATTCCTGCTTCTAATCCAACCATGATACTGGGTCCCTCAGGTGTGGGCTCTATGCATCCCCGTCCCCGGTCTTAGGTCCAATCCTCCATCTAGTCCACATCCAGACATTCTCAGATCTCAAGTCCAGCCATCTAACCAAGCACACCCAGCACTCACGAGGTAGAGGTCGGGGAGAGATTCAGAACTTGAAGGCTAGTTGATTTGAAGAATGTACACACTCAGAGAATAACAGCCCCAGATCAAGTTAGCTCAGTAAAATCAATAAACATGAAGAGAGGTCAAGATATACTCAGAATGGCAGAGCCACTTTATGAACAAAGGAGACAGGACCTAGATCTAGGTGGAAGATGGGTAGGTTTCTGCAAGTAGAAATGGTAGGAGGGCACCATAGCCTCCTTCCCAGCCCTCCTCTGAAGCCAAGTTTGTACCCTGTTTCATGCAAAACTCCCCGTCTTGTCATCCCTGCGACTGCTGCTTTGCTGAGAAGCCTGGCTGGACTGCTGAGGGCTTTGAGGTTCCACTCAGGCCATGCCAGGTTTTTCTCCGGGGTCTGCCCCTGCCCCTAGCATGTTTACCTACTGCTTGGGGTCCCATCTCCACCTGGACAGGGGAGACAGTAAATGATGCTGCCTTCTGCCTGTACCTAGGTATCTCTGGCAGCCACTGGGCTCTTGCCTCAGATGATCCTCTTCGTACCAACCCAGATCAAGGACTCTGGGGTCTTAATAGGGTCTACTGCCTTCCAGCTGTTCGATCTCCCCACCTCCCAACACACTCACCCATGCCTGCGTCTCCCCTCCCTTCCCTTCTTCACTCTGCAGCAGAGATCTCCCAACAGACCTTAGGGCTGAGTCTTTGTGAGGTGCTGCCAGATTCTGCTCTGTCCTGTCCGGAGTGAGCTGAGCCAGGCTTTGGTTGATACATAATTTATGTCCTTGTCTTATGTCAGTATTGTACCAGTTTGCACATGGACTCCAACAGATGCCCAACCCTCAGTGCTTGGGTAAACATTAGGATCTTGCTGCTGAGAACAAAGGTTTAAGTGGTACACAGGGAGGTGTCCTGGTGACTTGGTTCCCACACAAAAAAGGGAATGACTTTTCAGGCTGAAGAGTGATGCCACCATAAAGTAAATGGAGTGTAGGTTTTTTTTGACAGGAGGAGGGGATGGAAGTATCGTTTGGGGAAAATTCAAAGCAAAACACAAGTGGGACCCAAATCAAAAGCTAGAAAAAATATTCCTGGGGTCATTAGAAAAGAGCCAAAAAGACATTTCATTGAACGTATTTAAGAGAAGCAAAGTCTTCAAATAATTACAAATCACAAACGGCACGGAGATCGAAATGTGAGCATAAAAAGATACATTTTTTTTTCCTGCAAAAAGTAATAAAGATATGATTTCTTTTTCCCAGTGAAGCCATCTTGGAAAAGAAAATCGTGATAAAAAAGGAGAAACTCATATTACAGCAGAACAGTGGCAATTTTATATCGGTTCCTTAGAAAGTATGGGGAATTGAAGGTTTATATTGAAGACAAGTGGACATCAAATATGCTGGCTAAATGGATTCTTGAGATGCTGTGCCCTTATCCCGTCATGTGGCTTCGGTTCTCCTCCAAACAGTTCCTCTGCCACTTTCTCAATATCCTATACAACACAAAATTCCAACGTTTTTTTTTAAGAGAGGACCTGGCCTTAATGGGAATTCCCCTGGTACTTGCAGTCAGGCTTGTGGTGTGCTGAAGTGACAAAACTACTTTGCAAGTTCCCTTAAAGCTGTCTTAATGCGGCTGGTTTCTCTTGAGTTGTGTCCCATGTTAAACTAACTCTTGCTTTTCTGAGATGAGATGGATTTCTAGGAATAATCATCACAAGCTTGCAAAAAGCACATCGTGCTAAAGTAGAAAACTTTCCACTCCTAATCATATGACTTAGGACTGAATATTCATTTAAGGCTCAGAAAATCTGTGTGTTGCAAATCCTGTCATTCCCATGATGTCAAGTCTGTTACATCATAATAGCCATGTCATCTACTTTTGTGGGAGCTAACGGTGTCAGACTTAGCAAAAAAATAAAATTAAAAAAAAATAAAAAATAAATAAAGAAAATAAAGAAAAAATACAGGACACCAATTAAATTAGAATTTCAGATAAACAACACTTGTTCTTAGTAAGACTATGTCCCATACAATTTGGGGGAATATATTTATACTAAAATTATTATTTTTTCCAATCTGAAATCCACATTTCACTGGAAGTCCTGTACATTTATCTGATGGAGTGAAAACTCATTTGTAAAAATAAAAAAAGTGGACTAGGCAAGCCAATCTCCAAGCATCAAGTTATTTTTATCCGAAATCCCAGAATCATTCTGTCCCCAAACATCTTCTACGTGAACTCTGAAAGCTCTGGCCTAGTCCTCGGGGAAGCAGCGTCACTGCACAGAAGAGATCACATCTGGAGAAATGTAAACAGTTTGGGAACTTTTAACATCATTGTAATTGAGGTCAGAGAAAACCAAGGAAGGGCCTTGGATTTCCTCAGAGAAGATGGAACAGGCCCTTGGATATTGACAGGTGACCTCCGGTGTAAAAGGCCTAAGGATGAGAGGATTATCTGCAGTGCTAATTGATCGAGGAATTAGGAATAATATTGTCTTTCATCCTCTGAGTTGACACTAGTTCTCAGAAAACAACCAATACCCAAATCTTGGAGTCAGGATCATTTACTTCAGGAGCACATACCATGCGCGACTAGTAGGAACTTTCAAGAATGCAGCCCTCACAGATGTTTGTTCACAGACACACAAAAAATGGTAGAAATGCTTTCACCAAACATGCCCAGAGCATGAGGTGGGAACCCGGTCTTGAGCTAAGAAGAGGCAATGACAAGAAGAGGCTGCCACGGTCCTCACAACTCTGGAAGCGTCATGGTGGGTGGCGCCGGGAGGCAGCCCAGAACATGGGAAGCATGTCATGAAAGGTGCTTTGATGGGGCATCAGTGGATGAGAGAGCTCAGTGGAGACACATAAACCAGGGTTCAAGGATGTGGCCGCCCATGGAAGATCTACTTGGTAAATCTGGATGGCGTCTTGAAGGCATGTACGTGAAGGGATGAGACCTTCCAGGGTAGGAAGGGCAATCTAGCCGCTGGGAGCCACAGGAGCCAACACCTCGGACGAGAAATGAGAGTCTGTGTTCAGGTCACAGTAGGAAGTTGAGATAGTAAAAGTGCAAAGGCTGGGCAAGAAAGAGGAAGTGGGGGACGCCTGGGGGGCTCAGTGGTTGAGCGCCTGTCTTCAGCCCAGGGTATGATCCTGGAGACCTGGGATCGAGTCCCACATCTGTCTCCCTGCATGGAGCCTGCTTCTCCCTCTGCCTCTCTCTCTCTCTCTCTCTCTCTCTCTCTGTCTCTCATGAGTAAATAAATGAAATCTTAAAAAAAAGAAAAAAGAAAAGAAAGAGGAAGTGGTGGGGCGGGACACGTAGGCAGGAAGACCACAGCTACTCAAATAATAAACAGTAATTATAATAACATTTGCTCTTCGGCCAATGCTCGGGCTCATACCTGTCCCACAGCCCGCAGAGTCGGAAAGTCGGTAGCGGGTCAGCTGCCCACGCAGAAATGGCCACGGTGCCCCTCAGTCAAATTTAATGGGTGTCTGCTTCAGTTATTCGTTTTCCATCAGGATGTGTTAAGCCTTAGAATTGAGAAGCAGCCTAAGGCTCAGATTCAGAATGAGTGCCTGACTGCTGTGGGGGGCAAAAAAAAACCCCAAAACAACCACCTGTGTCCCGCTTTCAATGTCTGGTGGGTGGGGAAGAGGCAGGGAATAAAGAGAAAGGGAAAGACGCTTACTACGTGCCTCTACTGGGCCATGAGCAAGAGCCATACTCCCTACAGTCTTAGGAGGCGGGATAATGATTCCTATGTGACGAATGAAACAAAATCGGCGGACTTAAGTCCTCAAGTTCTGACATCGATAAAATGGCGTAACCTAAATTTGACCCCAGCTATAGGAAATAAACCCAAATACACGTGCCAAGGGTTCTCCAAACCCCCAGCCAAAACAGCTAAGGCAAAGTGGCTCATGATATAACCAAGGTGGTGCCTATGCAAAGGAGGAAATTAATTTCATTCTGATTTCCCCCGATCTGTACTGTTTGTACCAAATCACAGCCATCTTTGCAAAATTAAGGGCATTAGTTATCTCCCCATTCAGTCGGAGCAGCATTACACTTGCAAGCAGACGTTCCCAGCTAAGCGGAGGAATATCAAGTTTTTACAAAATCATTCATCAAGAGGTGAGACCTAACCCTGATTAGCGTTTCAATAAGAAGCCTAGGACTAAATAGAGAATAAGTGCACGATCACAGCGGCAATTAGGCACCTTCTCGACAGCCACATTTTTCCTTAGACCAATCGAGTTCGAGCAAATGAGAAATTTTTTCCTTTCTCTCTTTTTTTTCCCCCTGATGTGAAGTGAACTGCTTGAAATAACTGAAGAGGTGACAGCAAGCTTGTTAAAGAAAACGTTTGCCCATTAAGCGAGGCTTAATTAAACAGAGCACAGGCGAATCATTCTTCCATCTAAGATGAGGTGCACCCTGGTAAAATTACTCGGCTTGCAGCACTTGGTCTGGGAGGCCTATGATGACACCCACCAGTAAACGGGGGGAAAAGATAACAAAACACGTTTAGGCTTCAAGAAATATCACATGTCACTCTGCAAAGCAGTGGATGAGTTGGAGATGCACACATGCAAATGAAGTTAATCAAAGATTACTTTCTGTCTCCAATTATGGCTGTCTTTAGATTTACCCAGAGTGACGAAGCTACATTCTCTTGTCCCCTTAGATGGGCCATTTGGAATTGCTGACAAGAGGTTTAGCCTCAGTACCACGAAGGGCTAGTGACAGGAATTGTCCGGGAGGACATTATCGGTGCTCCACGACGATGGGGATCACGTATGTTCTGTTCATCTCCTTACCTTCAGCAGGTAGCGCGATACTGACCGTGGTGGGACGCAGAGCGGAGATGGGATTAGCATGGAATTAGGTCTCCCAAAGAGATGCTGGAGTCCTAACCCCAGTGCCTGTGAAAGGGACCTTATTTAGAAATACGGTTTTTGCAAATGATGAACTGAAGATGAAGTCATTAGGGTAGATTCTAATCCAGATTATAATCCTTATAAACAGGAGGGCTTTGGACATGGGGCGGGGGCACCATTCACAAGCCAAAGAGTGTCTGAGGGTATCAGAAGCTAGGAGGAACATATGGCAATTCCCCCTCGCAGCCCTCGGACGAAGTCAACTCTGCAGACACCTTGATTTTTAGACTTCTGGCCTCCAGAACTGTGATTTGATAAATTTCTGTTGCTTAAGCCACCTAGTGTATGGCACTTTGTTCCCATGGCAGCTCTGGGACACTCACTCAGTTGGGGAAGGGCAGGGTGCGGTCTGACCTGGGTGATTTCTCAGTCTCCCCGCCACCCTTCTTCCAGGACACTGGTCCCATGTGAGCTGGCCCAACTACCACCACCGAGGGCACTGGGGTTAAAGCTGGCCTCTGCTCGTCCGCATCTCACGGCCTCATCTGAAGAGCAGAGGTACTAGTATAGCACAGTTCTCCTCGCCTTGTTGTGAGGATTAAATGAGGTCATTCCTGTGATGTGCTGGACACTGTGTGGGCCATATAGCAAGTGCTCAGTAAACACTACAGGGCATTATCAGCATCGAAACCTTGGCGCCTTGAACCTCATAGTGTTAAGGTCAATTTTACATTGCTCTGATTGCCACTGAAGCGGTGTGGACATGGCTGTCACCGGACCGTCCAAATGGAGTCAGCTGGTCACCTGAGGTCCTTGGAGTCCAGGGAGGCCCCTCCTCACTGCACGGGCATGGCCGGGGTGTTCACACTGGCTGTAACACGTGGTCTTCCACTCCATCCACCCCCCTCCCCACCACCCAAGAGGCGGCATTGGAATCTGCCAAGACCTGGCCCTGCCAGAACTGACCTCTGAGGCCTGGAGGTCAGCAGGGCCAGTGAGGTGTTGGGAAGGGGAGTGCTGAGCGTTGGTGGCGGCGGTCTCAGGGAGCCGCTGGGAGCCCAGCCGAAGGCACGGACTCTAATCGTGATTAGTGTTTCTCAGTGAGGGGCCGATGGGGAAAGACACGACGTCTGTCCATCAGAGGGGTAAGAGGACTGCAATTAGGAGGTTCCCGAGTCCCCTGAACTTGGTGATACACCCGGGGCTCTGTGATGGGTATCCCAGTTACTGTTCACCGCAGCTCAGTGAGGCAGGCATCATCATCTCTATTTCATGAGAGAGGGAAGTGTGGTTTAGGGGATCTTTGGTAACTCGGGGCAAAGTCGCAAAGCACATGGTGTGCAAACCTGGCGGAACCAGAGCTGTCACAGCGACGCACTGTGCCCCGCCGCCTGCTGGCATCTGCCACACTGTCCCTGCTAGGAAGTCGCTCTCGGTCGGCGGTTACTAATATTTAAATCAGATTGAACACTGTATTGTCAGACCCATCTGCTGATAGTTTATAGCCATATACTTAAAAAGGCATAAATGCTTTTTTAATGCCGGCAGTACGCATCCTTAATTTTCTGCATTGTTTATGAATTGCCTGGAATAGAGCAATCACAATAATAATTCATACTTTATCGCACTTCGTAATTTACAAAGGGCTTTCACAAACATTAGCTCATTTTACACATCAGCCCACAAAGGTAAGGGCTATTATTACCCTCATTTTATTGATGGGGAACCAAGGAATAAGTCATACTCTCTAATGTTCAGGGATGCTAGTGAACAGGAAAGCTGTCATCCTGCGAGGAGGGCTTAGGCTGAAAAACCTGCCCCAAGAAAGGAAAAAAATACTCCCTGATGGGGAACGAAGTTTCCATGTGGGAGTGGACAGCTCCAAAATCAGCCACGATTCAGCCTTCAGTTGGATGCTTCTCCTCCAGAAGGACGCAGCTGATTAACAGCAGCCCGTGATGAGGGTGGCTCACAATTACTGGGTGCTTGTCTCATGCTCAGCACTGAGCTGAGCCCTCTGCAGCCTTTATTTAATCGGCATTCAGCCCAGCGGGGTTAGAGATGAAGATACTGAAGCTCTGAGAAGTAGTAACTCACCCAGGGTCAAACAGCTGTGAGACCCCCGATCCGTCCAATCCTAGAGGCTTAACTTTTAACAATTTGATGGAAGGTGTCTGACCCTTGAGTACTGCCTTTCTCATAGAGAAAAAAATTCTATGGTGTCTTGTTTTGCTTTTCCTCTCTCCCAGAGCCTGCTGACCCTCACCGTGGCCTGCGCTAGGTTGGGAATGCCATGCGTAGTTGACTCAAGCCTTGGCTTCCTTCTGCTCAGGACTCTACGAGGCGCTGGATCTAACACTGCACCTGCTTGTGAGGTGCCCATGTTCCCGGTCCTCAGGAACTGTGCAGAAACCTGAACCCATGCATCCAGAAGTCCTGATGGAGAAGCTTCTGGCTGCTAAAAGAATTGCAGACCCAACTCATTAGAGCCACAAACCCATGCTTCGTGGCATAATCTCCTAACACCATCTTGTCTCTGGATACATCCGATGAGCTTCCGATATTCTCCCCAAACATATCCTTCCCATTTCCAAAATGATTCAAAACACAGACCCCCCCCCCCGAAACAGCTCCAGAGGCGTCATGGGTGAA
The DNA here is from genome assembly GCF_053574225.1 of Canis aureus. Classification (NCBI taxonomy): domain Eukaryota; kingdom Metazoa; phylum Chordata; class Mammalia; order Carnivora; family Canidae; genus Canis; species Canis aureus. Next base: position 4,932,346 of record NC_135613.1, read on the forward strand.
GACGGTGCCACAGTCGGGTCAGGTGCCCAGCCGAGGGTGGCTGACTCTGAAGGCGAGATGGGAGGCTTAAGTCTTACTCTGAACATCCGTCGTTCACCTCTCTGCCAAAGCAACTAGGAGAAGACTAGATTTGAGATGGGAAGACAGGGCCGAAACGAAGAGGCCTGGGCAGATGGTGATGCTTTTTGTAAGAATTTGGGGTGAAAGAGAAAAAATGCTGCAACACAATATGCGGTGGCCTGAGCTCTCGGTCCATTAGGGGGAGCAGGGCCCCACGGGGGTGACCAGGGGCCCGGACGGGAGCCAGCACGCGGGGAGCGCACCTGACCGCTCAGGTGGAGGCAGGGCCTGCCGCTGCAGCCACGAAGCTCCGGCTGGGACTTGAGGCATTAATCCAATTTCCCTTTCCTCGTGCCACTTACCAGCTGTGAGGCATCAGGCAAATTGTTCAATCTTTCTCGGGCTCCGTTTTCTCATTTGAGAAATGGAGATAAAATGCTCCCCCGCACAAGGCAAAGTGGCGGGATTAAATGACAGCAAGACGTGTCTGACACACAGTGGGCTTCTTCTCCTTTCCACGTTTGTCCTCTGCAATCCTTGATCTGTGAGCACGGAACTTCTACGCAGAAGAATTCAGCCCCTGCCTCCTGCATCCCGGCAGCCGGAGCTCGGACCCCCCCTTGTCCACACGGCTACCCAGGGTGCCCAGGGCCAGCCCCCCAGATATGTCCCTGTGCGGCCTGGCCAGGCCAGAAGCACCCACAGTCAGGAAGCCCCAGGAAGCCTCACAGCCCCAGAGGCTGAGAGTTGTTTCCCTCGCTGCTATTTTGCAACAGGCTGTTTTCCCTGAAAGGCCAGTAAATACAGCTCACATGAGCGTGCACGTTTGGCGTGGGAGTGAGGGGGCACTCGTGCTCAGTTACTACAGTGCAAAGGTCTTCAGTGGAAGTAAGAACCCCCGAGTCAAGCCCTTGCCCTCACCTCAGTCTACCAAGAAGCAAGCTGAGGTGTAGAAAGGAGGCTCGCCTGGGCCGAGGCAGCCCTGCTGCGGGGCCAGCTCTGCACGCCGACCGCCTTCCTTTCCGGACTAAGAGGAGTGGGAGCCTGCAGCCTCTGCCGAGCAGGGATTCCGCTCCGCCGGGGAGCAGAACCGTGGGACTCAGGGCTGTGGGAAGCCTCGGCTGACCCCGGGGGTGCGGAAGCAGACGTGGTATCAGGACTTCTAAGGAGAAGCCTGAACCTTTGTTGAGTTAGGAGACTGCGCTGGGTGTTTAACGTGCATGGTCCCATTTGATTTTTGCAACAGCCCCAAGAGTAGGGACACTGTCCCTTCCCCAGAGACATCCCCATATAGTTCTCAGCATGCGCGGGTCCCCCCTGTACGGCAAAGAGCACTCTGAAGATGTGCTTAGATTAAGGCCTTGAGATGGGCACGTAGCCGGGGCTCCACGTAATCACAGGGTCCTTACAAGAGGGCGGCAGGAGGGCCGGAGAAAGGGGAGATGTGGTGACAAACACGGAGGGTGGTGTGGTGGGCTTCGAAGAGAGAGGAAGAAGCCATTAGTCAAGAGATGGATGCAGGAGGCCCTGAGACTCTGAAAAGGACAAAAATAAGGTTCTCCCCTGGGGCCCTGTCACCCACCTGATTCCGGCCCGTAGGACTCATTTCAGACTTCTGATCTCCAAAATTCTCAGGTAATAAAGCTGTGTTGTTTTCAGCCACCAAGTTTGTGGTAGTTTCTTACAACAGCGGTGTCAGACTAAATCACCCATTTCGCAGATGAGCAAGCTGAAGCTTGCTTGGAATCCAATCACCCGGCTACAGTCACCGAAGCAGGGATGATCTACACGGGGCAACTCCGTGGCCCGTGCTCTTATATGCTGGACTACATCACGCTGGGGAAGGAGGGGGGCGGGTGCAATCTCACAACCTAAAAAATGAAAGGGGGCACCTGGGTGGCCCAGCGGTTGAGCATCTGCTTTTGGCTCAGGTCATGATCCCAGGGTCCTGGGATTGAGTCCCACATCGGGCTCCCTGCATGAAGCCTGCTTCTCCCTCTGCCTGGATCTCTGCCCCTCTCTGTGTGTCTCATGAATAAATAAAATCTTAAAAAACAAGAAAGGCCTTCCTCAGCCGTGTGTGATAGTCAGGAGAGTCACAGTTTCCTGTTCCATTGAAACAGGAACAAAGGTCATTAGAGAGAGTAGCTGTTCCATTCAGGAGCACAGGTAGAGGCAGTACTGACCCTGCTGGGCTCTTTCCAGGACGCCACTCCTGCCCCATGGACTGTGCTGCTTCTGTAGTTTGTGGGGCATTTACACAGGTGCTGCCCTTCTGCAAGGAGAAGCACCTGCCCGTGGTGACCAGTGTGGAGCCAGCCAGCCCAGGGGAAGCCCTACCTGTGGCCACCTTGACAGGCTGACACTCGAGCCAGCTCTCCTCACAACGTGCATGCACACGTTGTGTGTGTGTGTGGGGGGGGGCGTGGAGAAAGGACCTGGCTATCACCTGGAAGCCATCAACTGCTGAGAACCCCGGTCTACACAGCCCCACATTTGGAAACACCCAGTTGCATATCTGTGATCCTACAGACTCCTGCATGGACATCAGCTCCACTCCGAGTCCTCTCTGGGGAGCCTTTCTAGGCGACACGCATTGGTCCAAGTGCTTTAGAGGTGGTATCCTCTTCAGTTGTCACACAATTCCTATAGAACAGGCACCGCTTATCGGGTGGTTGTTCTGATCGCTGGGAGCGGCACGGAGCACTCACCCTGCTAGCCACGGGCAGGCAGAGACAAGATCAGAATCCAGGTGTTTCCACTTGTGAGTCAACCTTCAATGAAGGAGAAGAGCAACTACTCTGAAAGAGGCCAGGGCGTACTTCAGGAAGTAGGAGCCTTTAATTATTACGGCTGTTATTATTAACGCTATTATTATCTTATTGTTCTTTGAACGCTTTTAGAGCTAAAGAAAAAAGTCAACGAAATGGGAAAAGCGGATGTCAGCTGCGTTAAGACTCCCCCTTCGTAAATCCCCATCCCTCCCTACGGTGTGAGGACCGGATTTTATTTATGCTCCCCGAATGCAGCCAGCGGCGGGGCTGGGGCTGCGGGATCCGGGCTCTGGCGGGAGATGCAGACCGAGCTTTTGTTTTGATCTCGCTGCTCAGGTTAATGCATCCCGATGCCTCCGCGGGCTGTTTCCCAGGATGCCGTCATTCCAGTGTCTCCGTGGAAATGAATTAAATGCAGCAGTATTTACAAATCTTGAGTCAGATTTCCATCCTGTCCAACAGGATGAGAACCTGCCCCACTATTTACGCCAGTAAGCGGAGAAGGACATCAAAGCTCCGGTACTAACTGCAGGCGGGGATAATGACCTAAGTGGCTGTAATCTAGACTCTGTGCTTTACCACAGCAAAGTGCACCTGCTCCTCCTACGGAGGGGACAAGGAGCAGCATTCGCATCTCTGCTTAACGGGCAGGACACCTGACTCCAGCCTCGTCTCTAAACAGCCGTGGATCCCACGTCTCTATGGTTTCACCTCGACATTCCGCTCGCATCGGGGGAGAAGGCTGCGGGGACACACGAGGCCTGCGTGGGGGCAGGTGCACCTCGAGTGCCTGCAGCGGGGGCTGCGGGGCTCCTTCCGCACAACTGATGAGAGAGGGGATGGTAAGGATGTGTTGCGGACGCAAACCAGTCCCCTCTTTGTTGTCGTTCATGTTATTACTTCACTCTGGGATGGATTTTTCTGGGCACGAGCAAGGGGTGGTGGGGCGGGTGGGAAGCATCTGAGCTCTGGAGCGACAAGGTCTGGAGGTAAAGTCCCAGCCCCACGATCCGCCAGCCACGTGCCTTCATGGGCAGGCCACGAACTGACCGGCCTCTCCATTTCCTCATCTGTAGAATGGGTATGCGCTTCCTGCCTGTCCATGTTAATGTGCCCTACCCCCCCCCCTTTTTTTTATGTTTGAACTAAGCCCAATTTTCTGAGCATATAACAAATTGATTAGAACTCAGCTGTAAAAAAAAATAAAAATAAGTAAAAAAAAAGAAGAACTCAGCTGTGTAGAATTTGCAGACCTAAAAGATCGTCTTTTTGAGATAAAATCTGATCAGTATCATTAAGTCCACCCTTTGAAAGTGCACAATTGTGGGTGTTTTTTGTTTTTTTTTTTTAGTTTATTTTCAAGGTTCTGCATGAATCCACCACTGCCTAGTTCTAGAACATTTTCACCACCACCCAGAAGCAAACTCATTGCCAGGAGCCGCTACTATATTTAGAACATAGGTTGCTAATCACCATCTTGCTATTCTTCAAGGTCCAAGAAATCGCTGAGGTTCACACTGTATTACTCCTGGACTTACCGTCAGCACCAAAGCATCAGACATTTGATATTTCCCCTCCGCAGCTCTTAGATTGACAGCTGACGTCCCCTCAGCCCTGCCAAGTACATGGCATGTTCGTGCAGCTCAAAGGCCGTGTTTCCTGCATTTTCTATCCCCCCCCCCCAGCACCTCAGCTCAGGGCTGAACACACACGTGGGTGCTGGCTAAACTCCTGACTTTTTTTTTAAATTTATTTATTTATTCGAGAGAGGGAGAGAGAGAGAGGCAGAGACCCAGGCAGAGGGAGAAGCAGGCCCCATGCAGGCAGCCCGATGTGGGACTCGATCCCAGGACCCCGGGGTCACACCCTGGGCCGAAGGCAGGTGCTCAACCGCTGAGCCCCCCGCCCCGGGGTCCCTCACTCCTGCCTCCTGCCTGATTGGCCAGTTGTCACCTCTGAAGCCCAGCACGGCTGTCATCGCTCTGCTGCCCCGCACGCCAGAGCCTCCGCAAGCTGTCACGTTCCACACTTACCCCCCAAAGCATGTGCTGTTCATTTTTCATCTTAATGAACTGTCCAGTCGAGTTTAGCAACGGGGACAGCGAGAGTAGCACGCTCGGGACGTCTTACGCCTTTTGCTATTGTCACAAAGCTTCTCCCTCCAACACCGGCGCGTAATTGAAATAAAAGATCTCAATGGCGACAAACGCCATTTGTCAAGAAGGAAGTGGAGTAAGGGCTACATCTCAAAAATTCCTACTAACGAGCTTTAGAAGCCTGGATTGTTGCCGCGCTCCCTGACGGACACCGGCCCAGGCACCGCAGCGCCCGGCTACTGTTCTCGGTGTCGGCTTGGGCGCAACCACTTTGGGTACCAACCCCACGGGAGCCCTGATTTCCCGGAGTATTACAGGTGCACCCTCCCCCGGGGCCAGGTGGGTCGGTGCACGGCCGCCCCAGCAGGGGACGTTCAGGACTTCGGGCGGCCCAGGCGCGCGGCTGCTGGTTGGGCAGCGCCACTTCGATGCCCGCCGGGCCGGGTCTGCGGCGCCGGGGCCCGGGAGCTCATCGAGCAGGAGGAAAGGACAAAAGGAGACGCACCAAAGAACAGTGTCCGCAGCCCCCGACGGCTGTGGCGAAGGGCTGGACCGAAGAAGAAATGGGGAGCAACGGGCTGGGCGCGGGCGGGGGCGTCGAGGCGGCGCTGGCTGCTCACCAGGGGCCGCGGGAACAGCCCGCGGGGCCCTGAGGCTGGAAAGGGCCGGGCCGGGGTGTGTCAGGGACGCCCGGCGACACGGTGGGGGCCTGCATGTGATCCCGATGGGATGGGGTCATGACACACTGCGGGGGAAGGCCCAAGGGCCCTGGCGGTCCATGCCCCCCCCCCCCCCCCGCCGGGGCACATTAGGCCCAGACCTGCCCCCGCTCCGTCCTCGCTTTTCAATTCGGCTTCGGATCGGGACCCGTGCCTCAGGCCTCCTCGCTGGCAGCCGGGCTCTCCTGGGCCGCCCCGACCCAGCCCTGGCGCTGGGCTCCCTGGAAGGGCCGAGGGGGAGCCCCCACCCCCTGGGAGCAGGACTCCTGTGCAAGCAAGGAGCAGGGCCCAGCGGGGCTTCTCTTGCCCTCCACGGCGCCCGGGCAGCCCGAAGGCTCCGGACACCCCCCGCCCCCGAGGGGCAGGACCAGGACTGAAATCCGTCTTGGTTTCAGGTCCCTGTGGCGAGAGGTCCCTGCTGTCCCGCTTCCCGGGCGGCCCACGCTCCCGTTCCGGGGAAACCACGGAGGCCCAGGGCATGCAGGGCTCACGGGGACCCGGGGCCTTGCGCCCACCGCGCGGGTGACAGCCTGGGCGCCCGAGGGCAGTGTCCCGCGGGGGGAGCAGGGTGGAGGAGGGCGGCCGGTGGGGGCCCGACGACAGGCTCGGGTCACCCTGTGGCACCTGGGACAGGCCCGGCTGATCCAGGCCACACGGGCGGGCTGCCCCGAGGGCCGCGGTCGGGGCTGGAGCTGCCACTCGAGGGCGCTGAGGAAGCTGCACCTGCGCGGGGGGTGGGGGGTCCTCTTGGCCCGGGCAGAAGGGCGGGGGGCAGTCTGGGTTGGTGGAGCCCCGAGGAGTCCCCGAGGGACCAGGGCTCAGAGTCACGGCTCCCACCGCGCCCTGGCTGTGACCCCGGGCAGACGACAGCTGTCCCCCAGACTCGGCTCAACCTCCCTGCGCCTCAGCTTACTCCTCCAGAGAATGGGATGCACAGCGTCCCTGCGCGGGGCTCAAGGAGCGGGATGCACAGACGCTGGGGCAGCAGCACGCTGTCCCTCTGGAACACGGCCCTGGGCAGCGGGCACCGCCGGGTGCGAGGAGCCGGCCACACTCGGCAGCGGGGGCCCGGGGACGGAGGCCGCCTCCCCCAGGAAGGCCGCTCGCCCAGCCCACGCCCTGCGATGCAGGCCCCAGCACTGAGCAGCCTGCGGCCTCGAAGATCTTGCAGGCCTAGAGGCGGTAAGTGGCTACGAGGTCACACGGGAAGCCACACCGGCTTCTCCACCAGGCACGTGCCTGGGCCCGAAATACTCGAGAGGCTCACGGGAATTTTTTTTTTTTGCCTGATTATTTATTTATTTATTTATTCATTCATTCATTCATTCATTCATTTATTCATTCATTCTTTTTTTTCCGATTATTTTCTTAATGGAGATATAATCGACATATGACATCATATTCGTTCCAGGTGCACAACATACTGGTTAATATGTTTAGACTGCAAGACGATCACCACCATAAACCTGGTTAACACCGGGCACCCCATTTAGCTGTATTTTTTTCTTGTGACGCGAGTTTTTAAGACCCTCTTTCTCGGCAACTTTCAAGTATACGCTACGGTATCATTAACTGTAGTCACCATGCTGCACACTACGTACCCAGGACTGATTTATTTTATAACGGGGAACTTTGTACCCTTTGATCACCTTCACCTATTTTGCCCACCCCCGTCCCCCGACCCCCTGCCTCCGGCAACCGCCAATCTGTTCTCTGTATCCGTGAATTCGGTTTTACATTTTGTTTTGCCTTAAGATGGTACGTATAAGTGAGATCGTATGGTTCTTGTCTTCCTCTGCCTGACATATTTCCCTTAGCATAATGCCGTCAGGGGCCATCCACGTTGGTATAAACGGCAAGGTTTCCTTTTTTATGGCCACGTAATATTCCTGCGTGACACCGTCCTTATCCACTCGTCTGTCTGTGGACATGCTTCCGTATCGTGGCTACTATAAATAATGTGCGATGAACACGGGGGTGCAGATACCTTTTCAAGTCAATGTTTTTGCCCCCTCTGGGTAAACACCCAGAAGTGGAATTACCAGGTCATACGGTAGTTCTATCTTTAATTTTTTGAGAAACCTCCATAGTCTTTTGCACAGTGGCTGTTACCACTTTACATTCCCACCAAGGGTGCACTGAATTCCCTTTTCCCCACATCCTCACACAGCAACTTTGTAATTTCTTTTAAGGTCAGAAGGGGAATTAATCGCCTTTTTTTGGAGGGGGGAGATTATATTCGTCTTTATAACAAATCACCCATAGAATATATTTATTTTTTATGGTAGAAGGAGCTCTTGAAAGTGAAGGTGCCTGGGGTCCATGGAAGGCATATGGACCACCCCCCCCCCGCCCAAGGCGCCAACACATTGGAGGGAGAGAAGTGACCACCTGTCCCACTGGCCCAGGGAACCCCACCCGGAGGAGAGGACTCTTCTCTACGTTTCTAGAGAAATGGGGAAAGAGGCGGAAACCTTGTGCAAGGGAATCCGGATGGAATCACCCCAGGGAGTCCCAGGACCACCAGCAATAAGCTATGGATGGAGCATAAATGGGGGCTGACCTGGGGATGGCTTGGGGGCTTCAGGAGACGAGAGGGAGGGGAGGCGGGATCCTGGCCGTCTTATGAGCCACGTGCCCTGTAACTTATCCTGCAAGAGACCATGGTCTTCTGAAGCTTAAGGTTTTCAAGGTAAGCAACTTTGCATTTGGATTTTGGAGAAATCCTGCAGCAGCTTGGAGGAGAGGTGCCGAGGAGGCCGTGCTCCCAGGAGCCGGGGTGCCGCCACCCTGGCCGTGCCCGGGGGGAGCACGGGGTGCTCATTGCCCTCGCGGGTCCCGCTCCAACCCCAGAGGACCTGAAGGTTCACCAGCAAGGCAGGCTTCTTCTTTGCCCCAAGCCTGACGTCAACGGGTTGGGGCAATGAAGAACAATCCTCCTGGGTCCAGGTTTCAAGTGGAAATTCTGCAGTGAAAGTGGGGAGCGTGGAAAGGCCCAAGACAGCATCTGTTAGGGACAGACACACGGTACTCGGGGGAACTTACTAGACGTTGGTTTAGAGAGGCACCTCCTCACCCAGCCCTTCCTGGCAAGTCTGTGGCCGGATTTTTCACAGTTCATTTTCTTATTAAAAAAAAAAAAAAAGAGAGAGAGAGAGAGAGAGAGAGAGAAAGAAAGAAAGGAAAGAGAATGTATAAGAACTGTTGCTGTGGCAACCTAACAGCCTTTGGAATGGTGCTGAGATTCTAAAATCCAGAGCCTCTTGAAAAGATGAACTCACTGGCCCCTCCGCGATTTTTCTGAAGCTTCCAAATAGAGGCATCTGCCAGGTGTCAGGCTGCAGCCTCCTAGACCCTCGGCAGACACAGCTAATTGGAGGCAGATTTTAGCACGGCCTGTGACCGGTCCTTCTCTGCAGTCTCCGACTTCCTTGAGCTCCGAGGCCCCCACAGGGCACGGGGTAATTTGGGTTAGTAGCCTCCGGAGGAGAGGGCGATTCTCTGGCTTAGGAATCACACGAGGCCACCGAGAGCCGACAGGCCATGGCCTGATTTTTTTTGTCCTGCCCCAGTGGGAGCGGCGGAACCTCCTGGACGGAACATAAGGAAACAGGTGGACACACAGGGAGGTCGGGGGACACCCCCTCACCGGCATAGGAGTCCCATAAAAATAGGAACCGCAGTAGGTCTTATTCCCAGGTGAACACGTGGAATTAGAGCGGGGCAAAGCGTCAGTCGGCGGGTGTTCCATGTGCGAATGAACGGCTGCCTGGCCAGGAAGTCCCTCCCTAGAGATCTTCCCCCGCCGCTCTCAGCTCCACCTGCCTCCTCCAGCCGAGATGCATCTCTCTGGCTGCCCCCCCACCCGGGTCACCATCACACGGTCTGCAGAGAGCACGCACATGTCTTGATACAAAGCATGAAAGAGGCCGCGAAGGATTTCAATAATTATTTGATGAGTGACTGAATGAATACCTGAAAACTATCCTCCTGGGCCCAGAGCTCTTGACTACAAAACCATCTCGCACTGTCTTCTTGGGTTACTTCCTGCCTGTCACAGTATTCAGAGTCCCTCTCACGTAGAATAAAACCGTCCCTTGCCATGGCATGCACGCAGGAAGCGCGCAGATGATAACTTGAGCAGTGCTCGGGGGGCTTTGATCTCTGAAAGGAGAGAATCCTACGCCAGGCTTTGAGGTTGCCGCGTTGAAGCTGACCAACAGAAGACCTCTACTGTCTAAAGGGCCGGGTGTCGGAAGGGAAGGGATCAGATTTTACCCGACTGTGTTGTGTGTTCCCACCCCGGACCACTGGGCCCAGAAGGCAAGTTCAGAGAGCTCGCTCACCTGCCCGAGATGCTCACCGCTTGCTGAGTGAGCACGTGACAAGGCAGGGAGAAACCTCTGCCAGGGATGAGCACAGGTGGGTATCGAGTGGCCCAGAGAAGGGCCCGCCCTGCTATCTCCATCCTGGAGGCAGATTTGCTGCTCATGGCATCTCAGAGCAACTGACACAAGGAGGACCATGTTCTAGATTTCCAGGAAACCTGGGGTGTCCAGGAAGTAAGTGCTGGGGAGGCAAAGCCTCACACAGATCTCTGGGTAACTGACATCCAAGCTGTACCTTAATTCGGGATTAAATCCATGCAATCGTTGCACGGAACATGGCAAATGATTAAAAAAAATCAGCTATCTTAGATGATGGGCTTATTTTTTATTTTTTTATTTTTTAAAGGTTTTATTTATTCATGAGATGCACACAGAGAGAGGCAGGGACACAGGCAGAGGGAGAACCAGGCTCCCTGCAGGGAGCTCAATGTGGGACTCGATCCCAGGATCCCGGGACCATGCTCCGAGCCCAACGTTGAACCGTTGAGCCACCCAGGCGTCCCTAGGTGATGGGTTTATAATGAATTCATTGTGTTATTTTTGCAACTTTCTTCAGGTTTGTGATTTTTCTTGATTTTAAAAAAGTTTAAAGTCAAAGGAGAGCAAGTCAAATGAATAAGGGGGAAAAAAACCTAATAAAGGTTTCTTTTTCTAGAACAGTGTGCATACCAGTGTGTGTAGTCAGATACCCTCTACACATGCAGATGTGGAGAAAGTGACTCTGTGGATACGTGTGGTTGTAATAATCATCCAGGAAATCTCTGGACAGCCTCAGAGGAATCCAAAAATAGTAACTGCCTCCGCAGGGAAGGAAATTCATGGATGAGAGGAGGCGCGGAGGGAGACGGGATTCTCTGTAGACCTTTTATCACCTTTTGAATTTCAGACCATCTTCATCTATTGAGCTGTCTTAGCTACTTAAACATAATAAAGATGAAAACAAACAAACCACCTAGTCACGACCAACAGTGGCCCGAGAACTGTACTGAGCCTTCTCTCTCTCTCTCTCTCTCTCTCTCACTTCTGCACTACAAAATCCTTCCTGGCCTTTTCTTGGTAAACTCCTATGCATGCTCCATGTCTAAATCCAAAGGTCACCTCCCCACTGAAGCTTCTCTTGGTTTCGTCTCCCAGAGTCACCCCCTCGACGCTCCTAGGGCAGCCTAGACCTGTCTAGAAGGAGCTTGCATCACGGTTATTTGTCTGCCATGGTTATTTGGCTCCATCACACAGAGGGAAGTTCTTCAAAGACACAGCTTGAGTTTCACTCCTGTATTCCCCCAAAGCATGTGCATTTGGCCCCTTGTTTCATTTCCAGCACCTATTCCAATGGCTAAAACAAGAACAGTCCTCAAGAGGTGGATGGTTCTCTTTGCCTCCTCGCCCTGTGTGTTCCCTCTCACTCAGTGCACACACTCAGCTGCATCCTAATGCCTTAGCCAGAAGCTGCCGGGGCTCCTTCAGAACCCACGTGGAGGTTTAGGCCATGGCCACACCGGGAGAGCCATGATACAGTTGCCCTCTAACTTCCTTAGGACTGCAAGGCAAGCTACGGAAGAACTGGAAGCGTCGGTGCTCAGGAGGAGGGAGGGACCCTGGCCTCCCCCATTGTTGATCGCGTCCCTTAGCCAGTTGACTTTCAGCTCTCTGGACCTCAGGATGCTCGTCTATGAAAGAATCGTGATGACTGCACGTACCACTCCTACCACTCCAAGTCCTGGTGACGCCCGACAAGATCGCGCAGCCGAGCGCAGTGCCTGCACGCGGGCAGGCTCCCCAAACACCAGCTCTCACTGTCGTTACCAGGCGTGGCCTCGGAGTCGTGTTCATCGGTAGCTAAATACAGCAGGATTCAAGACTCGCAACTCCCGTGGAAGGTCTGTCCTTTAGCATTGATTGGGGCCGAGATAGGCCCCTCGTGTTGCCCGGCACATGAGCGCTGCCCGTAATTCTCAGCTGACGGCAGGACCCACAGTCACATCACAGGCACCCAAGATCTGCAAAGAAGTCCGCAAGTGGACTGTGTCTGCTTTTTATTCAGGTGACACCAGCTACAGACAGATACTTGGCCTCTTTCTCCACAGTGGCCTACATCCCGAAATAGGCAATGTGCATTCACAGACAGACCCAGCAGGCCCGGGGGGTGGAAGGCAGGCTGCCAACATTTCGAACAAAGCCGAGCCTGGTGGGTATACTTCGGCACAGGTGAGCCGCAGCTCCCCCCCGCCCCCCCAACCAAAGTGGCTTTTGGGGATTGATTTTTGTGCAAATGAAAGATAACTGGGTGACCTGTGACCACTGAGCCCTGCTGATTAGCACTCATGCGTGTAAGCTTTCCATGAGCCTAAGGCCAAATACTTTCCACTTTAAGACCATCCTATCTGTGCCCCAGTGCCCTAGAATAAAGGCCCAGGGAGGTAGCAGGAGGAGAAGCCCTATCCTGGAGCTACCCCAGGTAATTCCTCCCCTGCTCTGAAGAGGGACCCAAGGGAAGTGTGTGCCAGGAATGAGGTTCAAGTGGATCTCCCTGGAGGTCAGCCGCAGAGCTGATCTTGTAGGCCCAAACCGCTTCCCTACCACTTGTTAAAAGCCTTTCTCTTTCTTTATCCCTCTCTCCACCCCATGTCTCCTTTTCCTTCCTACCTGGACGTTGAGCACTTTGTACAGAGCAACTTAACTGTCAGCTCATCGATGAAAAGGGAGGTGCCCCTTCTGCTCTGCGAGCCTACCCGGCACACCGCAGGTGCCTTCCGGAAATGCTGCCATGTGAATTGACGGGGGATCAAGAATCTGAGTCTGGAGCCTAAGCTGTTGGTTAATTGTGTTTTGTTCTTCTGAAACCTTACAGTATAACCACAAACAAGTCTTTCCTTTCTTTAAGGAGAAAAAAAAAAAAAAATCCTCTCTGTAAAACAAGAATCTTAGCCCCAAAGATCAAACGGCCATTCTGTTTGTACCACGCTGTGTTTTTTTTTTTTTTTTTTTTTAACCCAAGGGGGTTACAAGCATTAGAATAGTTTACCTTCCTCTCCTTGGAAGAAAGCTAAGCAGAATTCTTCAAAATAGGCGTTCTTAATTTCTAAGCAGAAAAAAAGAAATAGGGATCCCTGGGTGGCGCAGCGGTTTGGCGCCTGCCTTTGGCCCAGGGCGTGATCCTGGAGACCCGGGATCGAATCCCACGTCGGACTCCCGGTGCATGGAGCCTGCTTCTCCCTCTGCCTGTGTCTCTGCCTCTCTCTCTCTCTGTGTGACTATCATAAATAATAAAAATTAAAAAAAAAAGAACTCTTACTTAAAAAAAAAAAAGAAATAAAGAAATAAAAAGAAACTAACAGGTATCCTGGAAGAGAAATTAAATTCAAGTACTTTCTATTTAACTTCTGACTCTGCTTCATTGATACCTTATTCTAATTGTCCCCATTATCTAGAAAAATAGGAAATGTCAGTTGCATATTCTGTTGAAGAATTCACAGGGCCGATGAAATGAAGAGACCCATTTGGCTTGGCAGAAATGAGATGATCATCACTCACAGACATGTCTACAGGAGAGATGCATCTCATCTGCTGAGCCAGGCTTCGGAGCAAATGAGTGCAAAATATGGTAATTTGCGGGGAGCCAGGCACATACTCCAGATCATACTGGTGCTTTCACAGGGAAGTGCCTCTCCGCTCCCTGAAGGGCATTTTCATTCACTGGCTTATTTCCCATAACAAACATGGGCCAGAGCAAGGCAGAAAGAGTTGGGGAGCTCCCCAAGTTGAAATTTTGTCCTCCAATAGATTCACATTCAAATATGAGTATCCAACACCTGGGAAGTCGCCACAGAGTTAGGGGTCTAGTCATCATCTATGTCACAAAAGCTTGCAGGGGGTGGTGGGGGGACTGGAGCGGGGTGTAGGTAAAGAGTCACGCCTCCCTTGCAGGAACTGGTTTATCTGTTTGTTTGTCTGTGTTTTTGGTCCACAACAGAGCAGATTGATTCAGGCCTAAGAGACTTAAGCTCCAGCTGAAGCCAGACTTCTTAATGATAAACATTTCCAAGGATAAAAATTACGTCAATATGGCCAGAGGCAAGTGAGTTACCTTCTCCAAGACTCAGTTTTCTCATTTAGCGAATCTTGGACATTTATAATACCTACCACATTAGGTTTCTGCAAGGATTGTGGGAGGCCACAATGTCTTTCAATATCTTATTTGCCTGATGTGTACTAGGCACTCAATACCTGTTAGCTGCCATTTATTATGACTTTTCTCTCTGTAACATCAGCTCCCCTTCCTCATGTTCTAGTCAAAATATAAAGTCTCTATTCATGTGTTTGATGAATATTTATTGGGAACCTACTTTGGTCCAGACACAGTGCTTGCAACTAGGAGCACAGTGGTCCTCAAATAAGTCCTGCCCTGAAGAACCTCCAGGTCTAGCTGAGAACACAGGTAATCAAATAGACAATTCCAGCCCACTGCTGACAACGCAGTAGATGGTGTAATCTCTGACTACCAACGTGCTGTAGAGGAGATACCCATGGCTCAGCCTTCAGGGATGAGAGAATTCCTTAGAGGTGCTGAGGTCCAAGCCAAGACACAAAGCCACCAAGAGCTGGCTTGCGAAGAGAGGCAGATTATCGGGCTTTGGGGAAGTGACAGTTGTATCCTACAGTATCCCACAGTGGAGGCGTCTGCTAAAGGCTGGGTGGGCAGAGAGAATGGCCAAGAGAGGAGTCCAGACAGTAAAACAGCGGCTCCTACCCCGAGAGGATCCCAGACATTTACGAAGGAATTCAGATCTCTGACACTGAAAAGATTAAGTAGGAAAGTAGCAGGCTATCTGGACATAGGGATGTAGTTTACAGTAGTTGTATGGAAGATGTATCAGGGGCAAGGTGACTGGTCGGGTGGCAACTGTCATAACTCTGGAGAAAGAGGACCAGGCTTATGTTTGCAGGATGGCAGTGGGGAGACAAGAGATATTAAAAAATATATGTATTTCAGAGATAACAGGACTATCATCAGTAGGAATCAACAGAAATAAATTGCTTTTGGAGGTAAGGCACTGAGAGGCATACAGTAGCACCTCCATATTTCTGACCTGGATGAATTTTGATGCTACCCCGAAACACGACATAGAGGACAAAGTTATGTACTGGGCCTCTGCATTTAAAGCATCTGTTGGACATCCATATGGAGATGAGGCACAGACATACAGATTGATGGACTTAGAACCCTAAAATGTAGGGAGTCATGCCAATAGAATTATTTCTTACATTCTATCTGGATTGCTGGATGTTCTATAAAAATAGCTCTAGTTATCACTGACAAGATAGATAAGATAAAAGGATTCACAGAATCCTAAAACTTAAGAATGGTTAATGCCCCTAGGTCCAACTACCCTGTGGCCTGGAGAGGAGCTCATTAATCGAAGGGCACAGGGACAGTGAGGGGCAGAGCTGGGCCTGAGATCTGAAATCAGCCTTTTGGCTTATGATCTTGTGGTCGGTCTTTGGAGGTCTAAAAGGTTCAGCCTCCTGGCCATGGGATATAAGCCTCCCTGTTCATATTTATAGAATTCTCTTCAAAAGAAGAAAAAGAGGAAAAAGCAACACGGCAATTGTCTTAGTCTGCCCAGCTAAGTCTTTCCTTAGGAACCCAGTTCCTTTTTGCTCCTCTGAGTTTTCTAGTCATTCCTCTCCCACAAATATACAAACAACAACAACCACAAAATCCATCACCCTTATACTAGTACATAACAGGTGTTCACTAAAGAGAACCCAAGAACAACAGCGAATAATCACATTCTTCAGAGACTCAGAAAGTAGGCCAACTTCCGTCTCAGATTCTGCTTTTGATTTGACGCAGGTTCGACCAAAGGCAGGTTGGAGGAAGGGAGGGGCCTGCTGGGCATCATTTCCATCCCCACATTCATAGTACAGTAAAGTAGCTCCATCTTACCTTCTTCACCCATTGGATACCTGCTGCCAATTCCTATAACACACTCCACCCATCGGATTGGTCACTCAACAAATGACAAGCGGAACGAGTGTCACAGGGCCACGGAGTCGAAAATACGGTGATTTCTGCAAAAAGTGAAAGGATCATTATTAACCTAGAGGCGACATGAATCAATGAAATGACACACTACTAGACACCGGGGATACACCGTTGCGCAGACAGGCTTTTCTCTTAGAGCAGAACAGTCCAGGTGTGGAGAGAAAGGTGTAAGCAAAGTATTGCCATTGTGCGAAAACTGGGGAAAACCTGCCGTGGGTTTAGAACAACCAAAAGATGGTGTGACTAACTCTATGTGCACTTAGTACTTTGACGAAAAGATAAGAGCAGCCATCATCCAGCCCCCTACACCTTGCTACGGACGTCACATACATTTGCTCTGCCACGAGCAACAGACCTGTGGGGGGGGATAGCAACTCTCGGAGCCCATTTCTGAGATGACCCACGTTCTATCTGAGTCCAAAGTAGGTCCCCTCTCTCTGCAAGGGGGAACCACTGTTCTGGTGCTGCCAGAGCCTTGTGCAATGACAGTCCCAAGGGCACAGAGGGACAGCGGTGGCTGCGGTGACAGGAGATGTCATCCCTACACCAGCAGGCCTGAGCACGGGGCGGACAGAGCCGCAATTCTTCCTCGAGACTACATTCTTCTCCGCCCCCTCCCGCGCTACAGCACACTCTGGATTTCTGTGTGGGGGCCGTGTTCCGCCTGGATTCTGGTCTGATTCATCCTCATATCTCCCAAGTGTCTAACACATTCCCTAGCCCAGAGCAGCTGTTCAATGTATGTGTGTTCAGTGAATGAAGAGAGGAATACGGGGCGTCTGAACAGCTGTCGTCTTCAAAAACTGAGGCACCGAACCAAGGAAGGTGGTTGCTGGCATAGCTTTAACACAATGGCACGAAGGATTTCTTGAATGTCCTTCATCTCCAGGGTTTCTACCTTCTAGGATCAACCCAGACTGCATTAGCATCTGAAACAGCTCCTGGGGCACCCGGGTGGCTCAGTCAGTGAAGCGCCCCACTCTTGGTTTTGGCTCAGGCTGTGATCTCACGGTCATGAGGCCGAGCCCCGCATCCGGCTCTGCACTCAGCGTGGAATCTGCTTGGGATTCTTTCCTCCTCCCTCTTCCTCTGCTCCTTCCCCTTGCTCTCTCTCTCTCTCTCAAATAAATAAAATATATATTTTTAAAAAGAACGGAAATAGCTTCTTATTTGACTTTACTTATTATGCTTCTTTTTTTGTTTCCAAATCCACTTTTCTTATCTCATCTTGGTTCCACCCAACAGTTCCTCCTCATGCACCATGCCTTCCTCCCCAAAACAGCAATGACAGCAGCAACAAGCAAACACCCTCCTTGGTGAAGGGCTACAGAT
The DNA here is from genome assembly GCF_053574225.1 of Canis aureus. Taxonomy (NCBI): domain Eukaryota; kingdom Metazoa; phylum Chordata; class Mammalia; order Carnivora; family Canidae; genus Canis; species Canis aureus. The sequence goes on from NC_135613.1 coordinate 4,949,761, forward strand.
AAATTACGTGTCTAAAATGCGTCCACAGCATCTCGATATGGGGATTATAGCAAGAACAAGGAAATTTCCCACTGTGTGCTATTTCCAGGATGTTGAGGACAGAATAGCAATGGGATTATTCACAGATGAACATGGAGTCAGACAGAAAAAGCCACCTGGACGATTCAGAGAACACATAACTGATGAAGGTCCCTACTTTGCAACCACACTCCATGTTGAGCCAGTCTTCAAAAACGGCCCCCTCCCAAATGAACCATACGTCTCACATATTCATGCCCCAGGGCCCCTCCTCTGTGAATCTGAGTTGTCTGTCCTTGGGTCACCAATGAAACATAGCAAAGGGACACTCTATGATTTCGAAACCAAGTCCTAAGAAACCTTGCAGCCTGCCTTGTGCTCTCGGAAAGCTGCATCTGGAAGAAGTCAGCGGTCATGTCAGAGGTCTAAAGACTCTAGACCCAGATGCTATGAGGAAGCCCCAGGTAGCCATGGGGAGAAGCTGCATGGAAAGAGAGAGAAAGAGAGAGAGAGAGAGAGATTGAGAGGCCCAGCCATACCTAGTTATTCTAGGCATCCGAGCTAGGGTGCCAGCTGGGAAGCAAAGATGCCATCTTGGACATCCAACTCAGTCAACCTTCATGTGCCTCCACCATCTGACTACACAGCGTGAGAGACCCCAAGTGAAAACCACCCAGATGACTTCACTAAACTCAACTATAAAAGGTAATAGTGAATTGTTACAAGCCGCTAAATTGAGGACCGTATGTTCCTCAGCAGCGGATAACTAGTTCGCCATAAATGGAACAGGCGTCTGCCACGGCCTCACTAATGCATTCTCTTTAAATACGTGTCACCACTGTGGTTGTCCTAAGCCCCTCCGAGTATCTCACCCCACTACGCGAAGGGTGAGACTCTTGGCCAAGGTGTGCAGCCAACAAGATCCGAGGTGGGACCAGAATTCAGCAGACACGACAGGCTCTGCTCCTTCTCTTGGCACCCCCAGTATGCAGTCAGCTCGTAATACAGCTGTACCTGTAGCCAGCGTGCTTTTAAAAGTTTACTTCTCAAATCCATAAAATCTAATTGAACTCCCACTTTGCCTTGCACCGCTTACTTCCCTGCAAAGTATCCCCTATAAAATCCCTTTCACCAAAAGTCTGCACAGACAATTAAGAGCTTTGGAAGGAAAGCAAAAATAGCTGGGTGAATTGTCTATGAATTCCGAGGACTGCAAACACTTGAGACAGGATGTAGGTTGTGTGGAAATGTTGGTATACAACTGCACTGTGCTTCTTAGAAAAGAAAACAAAGGCTTAAAAAAAAAAATCTTAGCTGTCTCTGTGCTTTCAGCAGAGTTGACGGGAAGAGAGCTTGTTGGGGCTGAGAGGTCCTTGCGCATCTACCGCCCATCTTCTCTTTCCACTAGAGTCCCTGCCTGGAATGTTGACTTTCCTTCCTCTTCCCATGACTCCCCCAGACCTGGAATCACGCGTTCCCTTCTGAGCCATGGAAATCCAATGTAGCCCCGTGGCATCTACCCCCACCTACTCTCAGACCGTCTCCTCGTCCTCTCTCAGGGCCATCATGGGCCTGCTCCGAGGACAGGGTCACGGCCTTCTGCGCCCCGTGTCCAGCACTGTGCTCAGCCACCGGCAGCCCTGACCCCCTAGGGGCACAGACGCCTCCTGCCGTAGATGACTGCGGAGAGACTGAGAAATCGGGGGAAAGAACACGGAAGCCAAGGGCATCGAGAGGTTGGGGAAATCTCTAGCAAGCGTACAGAAAGCAAGGAGAAAAGCCAGGGAGGGAGGGTGGCACATTTCCCTTGCTGAGCTCTGAGTGTTGAGAAGGTTCCGTACATGCAAGTCCATAGGCTTCCCTTTGACCCAGAAGTCTCTCTGTCCTTCTCTGAGGGTCCCTGCTCCAGATCAAACGCCTTGGCCTACAGATCTGCAAGTGTGGATGCTCTTCAGGAGCGTGGACTCAGCCAGGCCAGGCATGGGCTGGGATCTTGTTAACGGTACAGGGGCAACAAGGACAGCAGTAGGTAGTGCTGGGGGGGGGGGGGCAGGAGGGTAAGGGCTGGAAGTACGTGCATTAAGTTAAAATAGTTCCCACCTCACTGACTCCATCAACAGGATCCTGGGCCACCTGCTGTGTGTGCGATGCTGGTGTAGGTGGGGGGCGGGTGACAGGTGAAAAGGCCAGGAGCTGTCACGGAGGGGAGCAGGGGAGCCCAAGGGCACAGGGACAGCTCCATTTTATAGACAGAAGAAACCAGCTAAGCGGTAAGTGTCCACGTGCTCAGAGCCGGGGAGCGGCATGGCCCGATGGGTCACCAACAACCCACCCCTCTCCTGGCGGATTTGAGGCCTGCTTCCAGGGGAAAATCATACCCACCCCTCTAGGACATCAGCCCAGAAAACGTCTACTTTTTTAGTAAAACGACACAACAGAGAATCTCCAGTGCTTTGGTAGGGAGCTGACTGGAACGAACGGTGACTCAGTAGATTAGTATTAAACCAACAGATGAAATCTCCGGTTTCGGAGGCCGCCACGTTCTGGCAAAGAAGCCCAGAGAGGCCACACGCCTTCCAGCTGGAGTGGAGAGACCAAGTGGTCCTGTCGTCCCCTGTCGTCCCCTGAAGCTGCTGCTGCGTCTTGTTCTGTGGGCAGGAGAAGGGGCAGCAGAGGGGCGCCCGGCTCTGCCCCCACCCCCCCCACCCCCCCGCGGCAGGGCCTTCTTCCTTTTGTGGGTGTCCTGTCTGCCTGACATTGCTGGAGGGATGAATAAACACCATTAATAATCATCACTGGGTGTTTCTCTTTCCTGTTATGGCCCAAGTTCCAAAACCATATGGCGAAGCATATTTTGTAAGATAGGTTTATGGATTTTGAATTTTTTTGAAAAAAAAAAATAGTGAAGAGGAGGAGCGGGCTCTCGAATGCGAGGAGACACTCGGTTGGAGGGCACGCTTCGCCCCTCCGAGCCCTCTGACTTGGGGCAGGCGACTCCGGGCTGCACTTCGTCACTAGGCAATGGGAGTAGCGACCGGTTGGCAGGATGGTGCTCCGTGGGCAGCTGTGACCGCGGGGAGACGCCCGCTGTGTTCTCCGCCGGGCATGCGACCTAAGGGTTAGCTTGGCCCTTTACCGTGAATCCGCCACTCAGACGGGCCCCTGGCCCGGGCGCCACCCACAGAGGCCGGCGCTCGGCTCCGCGCAGCACAGACCCCGCGCACGGGGTGTCAACCCGGTGGACGTTTCCCACACCAGCCTTTCTCAGATGGAGACACGGCGCCTCAAGACATTTGGGGGACCCTCAACTTCCCGGCGCCGCTCGGACGCCTGCTCCCACTGAGGGTGGAGGACTGCCCGGGGCTCACGCCGGCCTGCAGAACCTCCAGCCCGGGCCCTGCGCCGGCGGGGAAGACGGAGGGGATGACAGAGGGGATGACAAGGGGGATGACAGAGGGTGATGATGGCGCGGATGACGGCGGGAATGAGGGTGGAGATGACGGCGGGGATGACAAGGGGGATGACAGAGGGGATGAGGGTGGGGATGATGGCAGGGGATGACAAAGGGGGATGATGGAGGGGGATGACGGCGGGGATGACAGCGGGGACGAGGGTGGGGATGACGGCGGAGATGACAGCGGGAACGAGGGTGGGGATGACGGCGGAGATGACAGCGGGAAAGAGGGTGGGGATGACGGTGGAGATGACAGCGGGGATGACGGCGGGGATGACAGCGGGGACGAGGGTGGGGATGACGGCGGAGATGACAGCAGGGATGAGGATGGGGATGACGGCGGGGATGACAAGGGGGATGACAGAGGGGATGAGGGTGGGGATGATGGCAGGGGATGACAAAGGGGGATGATGGAGGGGGATGACGGCGGGGATGACAGCGGGGACGAGGGTGGGGATGACGGCGGAGATGACAGCGGGAACGAGGGTGGGGATGACGGTGGAGATGACAGCGGGGATGACGGCGGGGATGACAGCGGGGACGAGGGTGGGGATGACGGCGGAGATGACAGCGGGGATGAAGGTGGGGAATGACGGCGGAGATGACAGCAGGGATGAGGGTGGGGATGAGGGTGGGGATGACTGCGGGGATGACGGCAGGGATGACAGCAGAGATGATAGAGTGAGATGATGGCAGGGATGAGGGTGGGGATGATGGCCGGGATGAAGGCGGGGATGATGAAGGGGGATGACGAAGGGGGATGAGGGTAGGGATGACAGCGGGGATGATGAAGGGGGATGATGGAGGGGGATGACGGCGGGGATGACAGCGGGGACGAGGGTGGGGATGACAGCGGAGATGACAGCGGGGATGAGGGTGGGGATGAAGGCGGAGATGACGGCGGAGATGACAGCAGGGATGAGGGTGGGGATGACGACAGGGATGACAAGGGGGATGACAGAGGGGATGAGGGTGGGGATGAGGGTGGGGATGACTGTGGGGATGACGGCGGGGATGACAGCAGAGATGATAGAGTGGGATGATGGCAGGGATGAAGGTGGGGATGATGGCAGGGATGAGGGCGGGGATGACGAAGGGGAATGACGAAGGGGGATGATGGCAGGGATGAGGGTAAGGATGACAGCGGGGATGACGAAGGGGGATGATGGAGGGGGATGACGGCAGGGATGATGGTGGGGATGACGAGGGGGATGATGGCGGGATGACGAGGGGGGATGATGGCAGAGATGACTGTGGGGATGACGAGGATGACAGAGGGAGATGACAGTGGGGATGACTATTGGGATTATGGGGGGATGAGGGCCAGGATGACTGTGGGGATGACTGCTGGGATGATGGCAGGGAGGCAGCGGGGATGACTGTAGGGATGACGGTGGGGATGACAGCGGGGATGACGGAGGGGGACGATGGCGGGGATGACGAGGGGGATGATGGCGGGGATGAGGATGACGGAGGGGATGGCGGCAGAGATGACGGCGGGGGATGACTGGGGATGACTACCGGGATGATGGCAGGGAAAGCGGCAGGGGATGATGGCGGGGATGACTGTGGGGATGACTATCAGGATGATGGGGGGATGAGGGCGAGGATGACTGTGGGGATGATGGCAGGGAGGCAGCGGGGATGACTGTGGGGATGAAGGCGGGGGATGATGGTGGGGATGACGGGGGGATGACGGCAGGGATGATGTCCAACGTCGGCCCGCAGTTACGGGAAAACACCCCGAAAGCCGTCCTGGCCTCCAAGCGGATTGGCCACAGCGGCGCTTTAAATCAAACTCTTAACACGCTGATCTTTATTTCCCTGGAGCAGCTTTTCTGAGTGAGCCATGCCTTTGGAGGCACCTAACACAAAGTGACAACCTTCGCCGTTTTCCAAAGCGCGGTGGCCGGGCGCAGAGAGAGCCCATTGTCACCATGGTAATTACCGCACAATACCTGGCGGCCAAGGGCCGGGCAGGAGGCGCGGGCAGCGGCTGAATCCGGCATTGTCCGGGCCCCATAAAAAGATCAGAAGCCCTGAAAAGCCAGGGAGCGGGATCTCACAGCTCTTTCGCTGGGCCCTGAAAGGACCTTTGTGCTGCCACCATAAATTCTGGGTTCTCCGGGCACTTGACAACTGAAGCCGGGGACAATAGAATTCTTGTGTCCAACAAAACACTCCTTGTCCGATGCCAGTCTTATCAGCCGCATTTACAAATGTCTTTCGTTGTACCCAAATAATTCCCCATTAGAAGGACTATTGGGAGCAGAACTAAATAAATATTCACAGCCTTTGTGATATCGTTGGGAAATGAATAAACAAACAGTCATCTAGCATATGAGCAGAGCCTCCTGCTACTCTACATTTTATCCCTATTTCTTGCCCAAATGATGTCGTTTCGATTTCTCTCCCTTAACGTGTCAAGAGCCGTGACACTGGAAGCGCCGCTCTGACTCGCCACCTCCTGCGCGCCCCGCTCCGCACCCCCCGGGGCTGCCCCCGCGCTGCTCCTTGGGTTGATCGGGCCAAGGCCCCGGGGGGCCGGGGGGGTCCCACCTCCCCACAGACACGGGAACCCAACCTCGGGGGAGGTAAGTTACTTAGGCAACACAACGAAGCTAATTAATAGTAAAATACGAATTCAGATCTGGGGGTCCCTGGCTCCTAAGGCTCCGCCTCCCCGCTACGCCTTGATGGGTTCCCTACCGACCAGAAAAGGAATAAAACATCAGAAAAAGGGGAAAATCTAAGCACATCCACCGTAACGTCACCAACGCACACGGAGTCTGTTTATAAACTGTTCCAGAACCTGAGAACACTTAGCAGGAAAATAAAGAGGCTTTCTTCAAGAGAGTATATTTTACTTTTGCCCTAGAATACCAGCAATTTTGCTTTTTAACCTTCCGAGGGGAGGAAGCGGTGGCAGGCAAACAAAAATAAACACAAGCCAGCTTCGGGAAGGTTTCAGGGATGTCTATGCAGTCACACTGGTAAAGTCTTAGAAAGAACCAGGGATTAAGAAAGCAAGCGGGGCGCCTGCAATCACGACCGCCCAGAACAACACTTAAGCCTCCTACTGCGGTTTATTTTATTTTATTTTGCTTGTCTGTCTCCTTGTTGTGAACGAACAGATCTCTCAGCATTTGACGGGAACGCACACAGCAAAGCAGAAACTCCCTTCCTGATGGAAGCACTGACTAGGAGGCAACACTCTTTACATTAAAAAAAAACAAAAAAAAATCTGACAATATTAGAGCTCTACATGGCTTCCTGTCGGGTCAGGAGTCGTCTACGCGGTCTGCCCCTTCCAATGTTGCATCCAAGGAAACTCCGAGCTTCCGGAAGACAGAAAGGTGAGATGTAATATCTGACACTCATTTTTGTCTGGCCCGGGTCAGTACATGGTAACCCTCGGCAGAGCTCGGCTTATTGGACCAGTAGATGAATGGTAGTAGTTACAGGGAGAACCACCAGGAACCTGGACTCTAAAACTTTTTGGACATGAAAATCTACCTTTTTTATCTACTTGATGTCAAAGTACAGGTAGAATTTATCTTTTTTTTTTTTTAAGGACTTCAATGATGTGCTCACTTGGCCCAAATTGTGTAGCCTTGGTAAAAGCGATGTTGAGCTGTTCTGGTTTGTTTCCTAAAATAACTAACATCTGTGCCCAAGAATAGGCCATCATTTTGCAAACAATTGGCTATTAACAAGACCAGGTGACCAACAGGTACTTCCTGACGGATGGTAAATCCAACAACGGAGTTTGAAAAATGTGATCGATATTTCCCAAACGCTTCAGATGCCAAGTGAAGCATTTAATCATCTTTGAGGATTTAAGGGCATGGTTACAGCCATGTACACATGACGCGAACTATTTCAGCTCTTCTATCCCCCCAGGAGCCAGGTGTTATGTAGACACAACTTAATCCAAGCAAGCAGAGAAGATTTCTAACATTTATTGAGAGTTTGTAACGTGCCAGGTCCTGAGCTAAGTGTGTGAGAGAGAGAGAGAGAAATAATCTTATACATCAGGTACTATGATTTTCTTTATTCTGTAGCTAAGAAAGGTGGAGTAAAATTGCCCTCATTCACAGAGCCACAGAGCACGGAAGCCAGGATGTGGACGCAGGGAGTTTGAATATATTTCTTTTTTTTAAATTTTTATTTATTTATGATAGTCACACAGAGAGAGAGAGAGAGAGAGAGGCAGAGACACAGGCAGAGGGAGAAGCAGGCTCCATGCAGGGAGCCCGACGCGGGACTCGATCCCGGGTCTCCAGGATCACGCCCTGGGCTGAAGGCGGGGCTAAACCGCTGAGCCACCCAGGGATCCCCAGGCCTGAGATTTTAATAGTTCATCAAATCTGGGGAACTTCTACACAACCAAGAAATCAACTCATTTTCAAAATGCCATATTCACACACACACACACACACACACAGAGCAGAGCTTTTGCTCCGTGCTGGAAGTAGGCACAGCCTGCTACCACCTCTGAAAGCAAGAAAAGCAAAACGCCCCGTCCACAGCAATGCAAATGATTTATGATATAACAGGAGAGCGTCCTCCCTGGGGCCATTATGCTTGGAAAGAAACAAAGTCGCTCAAAAATTAAGTGGGACTGTCCTTTTGCAATGTAAAATTAATGGCATTTCCTTAAAAAAAAGCCATTTTGGCATTCACCTCCTCTGAGACACTGATCCTAGCGATCACAGCTGTACACACTCATAATGTTCATACGCATCACGAAGGAAAAAGCACGTATATTTTCTTGCCCGTTGTATGTCCACTGGACAAAGGTGCAAACTAAATGCTCCCAGATAGCTTTGGAACAATGGAGCTGGTAAATGAAGGACTGTGTCCCTGATCCTGAGGTCTCACCTACATGCAAGTGCCTCTGACGGCCCACAATCGGTTGTGCCTTATAATTTTCTCCAGGTACAAATGCAAATTTGGCCACAGAGGGGCTGACACGAGCCAGCGAGCGAGTCTAGCAGGCACCCTGCATCCTCATCGCACCTCATTAAGTCCAGTGGATTCATTCGGGGGCAGCAGCGGAAGCGGGTCATTAAAATGTTTCAGTTATAGTTTGCTGCACTTTATTGGTGGAATAATATTCTTCACTTGTATACACAAATTGTGACATTCTTGAAGATCTAGGGAAAACTCACGTGCCAATACCAAGCATCTCATATCCCCATAGAAAGCTTTCTCCAGGACGCACCTCCCAGATTCACGGATGTACACCCACCCTCAAAGTTTCATTCCTTTCCTTCTTTTGTTTTCATCTATTTTTTAAATACTCAAATAATCACCAATAAGGTCTGCTTTTACTAATTCCATTGATAAGAACGAAGAATAAAGACCAAAATAGCATTATCAGCAGCTGTGTAGAGTTGGGTCATTTCCCGGGCTGGGCTTGGGTCAACGGCGTGGAAGTGACAGGCAAATGTCTTGGCTCTGGGACATCTTCCATTGCAACTTTCACTTATTAAATCTCTCTCTTAGGACTTCATCCAAGAAACCACACTCGATTTTCAAGCAGGTTTTCTCTATGCCTTCTTGGCTTTGATATCCGTGGTTGTCGGACACTCTAAGTATGTAAAGTTACACACACACACACACACACACGTATTACTCACTTGTTGGTTTCTCATCTCTGAGAAATACTTAAAACACATTTCTTATCTGGCAACTTATAAAATGAATTTTGACACAGGCTACTGGGGTGGATGTGATGGTCACTAAGTTTCTTTCCTGTTGGGAGTCTACAGAATTCTAAAATTGCAATAATCAGTTCCCTCCCCGAAAGCAGCCCACCATCCCCCTGCAGAGCTCCGACCACACTCGGGGGAACACTGAGCTAGAGGGATCTCTAGGCCCTATTCGCTCTCTAACAGTGTTTCATGGGCCCACCCTGGTGCCATGATGAAGACCATCCATACAAGGACGCTTCATGCGCAGAAGACGGTGAGGATGCAAGGGGCCCCGCGGTAGCTGGTGGAGTGGTGACGAACAGCTACAGCTAGGTTTCGTGGTCCCTGACAAGATGGACTGGTCCCCTTGAAGAAAGGCAGGAGACCCTCTCCAGGGGCCAAATCAAGTGGTTACGACAGCAAGCAAACAGAGGGAGAGCCCGGGGAGGGGGTGAGGCAGATGGAGGGAAGCACGGCCCCTGCTGGGAGATGGAATTCAGGTCGGGGAGGCCCGCTCCCATGAGGGCTCTACTACTCAGCAGTCCCATGACTTAGGACTCTTACCTACAAAACGGACGTTCTTGGGACACGTGAGAGAGATAATGCACACAAATTATGCTAATGTTTCCGGCACAGACTTACAGTTCACTTTATCAGTCAGCATCATCGTGAGCAAAAACTTATCAGTTTTTAACCACAAGGACTCTATGTTAAGAAATATTAAGGGGCTCCTGGTGGCTCAGTTGGTTAAGTGTCTGCCTTTGCCTGAGGCCATGATCCTGGGGTCCTGGGATTGAGTCCTGCACTGGGCTCCCTGCTCAGGGGGGAGCCTGCTTCTCCCTCTTCCTTTGCCGTTCCCCTTGCCTGTGCTCTCTCGCTCTCTCTGTCAAATAAGTCAATAACATCTTTTAAAAAAAAAGAAAGAGAGAGAGAGAGAAAGAAAGAAAGAAAGAAAGAAAGAAAGAAAGAAAGAAAGAAAGAAAGAAAGAAAGAAAGAAAGTGGGATGCCTGGGTGGCTCAGTGGCTGAGTGTCTGCCTTCGGCTCAGGGCATGATCCCAGATCCTGGGGTCGAGTCCCCCATTGGGCTCCCTGCATGGAGCCTGCTTCTCCCTCTGCCCGTGTCTCTGTCTCTCATAAATAAATAAATAAAGTATTTTAAAAAAAAATAAAAAAAATACTGAAGAAATGAGTGCAACGCCTGACCCAAGAGGAGCCCCACAAATTGCTACTATTATTTTTGACATTAGATGACAATGAGGCAGGACGTCGGCAATTCTCTTCCAATCCAGGTCTCAACAAAGAGAAAGTCTCCATTTGTACTAATGCCTGAACAAGCATCTCTTTTTAGAAAAGGTTGTCTCAGGTCCAGAATAGATTTGATTATATCGTTTCTTTCAATTATATCAAGTTGGGGGTTACTTTCCATTTGTCACAGGAGGTACTGGTTTATCGGTGACAGTGATATAATTTTCCTCCAAAAATATTTAAAAAACACCATAATGAGTCAAAAGAAAATATTAAGCAAATAATTGTGTGGGTGGCACCTCAATATTTTGAAGACAACCATGAATGGCTTAATGATTATTTTACAGATGGGGAGATTAAGCCCTGAGTGGGAAGTGGGTGAAGAGGACGGTCCACGTGGACCCTGCCTCTGGCGGCCCAGGCCTCTCTGCAGCCCCTCACCCATCCCACGGGCTGGGCCACCTGTGGGGAGGACGGTGAGGAATGACTGTGCTCCTCTTCCAAGGGTGGAAATGAAACTCAAAGGAGGGGACAAACGTCAGCCGAGACCTGGGGACAGAGGCAGGCGCAGAGCCTAGTAGCTCTCCAGGAATCCAGGTCTTCGTGGAGAAGAAAGTAGGCTGGAAGGCTGGAAACACAGGCACCGAAGCCACCTCGGTACGTCTCTCCCTATAATTCACGGCCTCATTTTACAGATACTCGCCTTTATTCCCACGAAGTTTAAGGCCCCCCGCAAAGATGTAGGGCCCCAGAAACAGCCGGCGCTGCTGCTTCACATGGTAAAAGTGAGAAGAGGAGAAATGGCAGCAGGAAGGGGCAATCGGGACACGGGGTAGGGCGCCAAGCCCGGGCGGAGAAGTCCTAAACCCGTCGGGGCCGCGTGGCACCAGGGGCCGAGGACACGCAGCCAGACACGGGAACGCAGAGCCCACCCAGGGAAGACTGGCCTTCGGGTCCACCGCAGCCAGACGCTCCGGAGACAGACGCCGGACGCCCCTCGGCCCGTTGCTGCCGCGCGGACGCCTGACCCTGCCCCGCCAGCGAGCAGCAGCCTTAGCGCGAAGATAATCGAACCAGAATCCTGGGCGGCAGCAGCGGCCCGAGCCCAGCAAGCGGCCGGGGCCTCCCACGGGGGCGGCCTCGAGCCACGGAAGGGCCCGGCGTCTGGCCCCTGCTCTGGCCCTGTGCTCGGCTGCTCAGTGCACGGCCCCTGCTTGCAGTGGGGGACCTGAGGACGCAGAGGATGGTGGCACCCCGCGGCCTCCAGGCCGCCAGGGCCCAGCCTGCTGCCCGCTGCCCTGTGACCGCCCGCCCTGTCGCCGTCCGGGTGGCCCTCCGGCAGGGGGCCAGCAGGCTGTGGCCTGGCCTGGGGCAGCCAGGTTTGCGCCCACTCTGCCCGGCTCCTGCGCCTACCTTCGCCTTTGCACAGAGCGCGCGTCCCCCTTGTCTTCTCCAGGAGTGTCCTGTGTCCTGCCGGGCCCTGGCCGAGTCGCGGCCTCCAGACAACCCACCTCCCTCCCGGCGTCCCAGGTGCACAGCCGCTCACTGGTCGCGGTGCCACCTCCGTCAGGCAGTGTCCCCCGCGCCTGCGGTGCCAGATGCTGGGCCACACGCCGGGCAGCAGCCGCGCGGGGCCTCCTGGCGGAGGGAGGCTCACTGAGGGCAGAGCAGGAAGACGGCAGAAAAGTAAAGCCGGCAGTTAGGGACACGGAATACGGGAACCTCCACAAGGACGCTACCCCGGCGGCGTCATGCCCTCCCGGCCCCTGGCCTGCCACCCCACCCGTGGGCTGCTCGAGGGGGGCTCCTGTCGCATCTGTGACCTCCTCCTCTGCGCGCCCTGAGCCGTAATCACAGCGAGTCAGACTCGGGGTCTCGGGGCGTCACCAACCACCAGGCCGAGGCCTTCCCGGGGGCCCAGAGGCCGCGGCAGGGGAGGGCGGCATGGGGGGTGCTGGGGTCCCCAGCTAACTACTTGCTTCCATTCGATCCACAGCCGGGGCTTATCCACTTTATACATATCAGGGTTTGGGTGCAGGCTTTATATAGCAAAATCTGCATGAAATCCACGGAATCAAGAGGCGGAAAAACAGAACTAGTGAATCTAGGAGGTAAATGGCTCCTGTGACTTCCTACAGAACCTCACTGCAAACAGGCGTGCACGTTCCGGTATGGACGGGCGTACACAGCCACAGACACGTGCACGGGGAGCGAGGGCATCACACAGGAGGGGGGCGGGGGGAGAGTGCGGAAGGGGGAGGACAGGGACGCCGTAGGGGCTAGGCCTAGGCCGCCAAGGGGCCGCGCTCCTCCCCGCCCCGCTGTCTCCCTGGAGCTCCGCCGCCTGGCAGTCTGACCATCGTCCCTTCATTCCGCCTCTCACTTACTCGGCTGCTGCACCTGGAGGATGTGCAGGTGCCGGCCTCGTGCGGAGGTTCAGGTCTGGAAGTGGGGGCCACTTAAGGGCAAACAGAGGGAGGGAAGGAGGGGACAGGAAGGAATGCGTGAAGCAAGGGGTGGGGAGGGAGGAAGGGGGGAAGGAGGGAAAGGAGGAAGGAAGGAGGGAAGGGAGGAAGGAAGGGAAGGATGAAGGAGGGAGGGAGGGAAGGAGGAAGGGAGGAAGGAAGGAAGGAGGGAGGGAGGAAGGAGGGAAGGGAGGAGGGAAGGCAGGAAGGAGGGAAGGAAGGAGGGAGGAAGGAAGGAGGGAGGAAGGAGGGAGGGAGGAAGGAGGGAGGGAAGGCAGGAAGGAGGGAAGGCAGGCTACTTTTGGTGGCCCCAAGCCGCGTCCAGTGCCCCCGACGCCACGTGGTGCTGCAGGCAGCTGATGGAGGCTCATGAGCAGCGCCCCTCTGGGGACGCCACCCCGTAAACACGGTGACCTCCTTCAAGGACCAATCCCAAGAGGCTGGAGCTGTGAGCGAGCGAGCGAGCGAGCGCACAGATTCAGGTCACCAGGTTTCTGTCTTTCCCGTTGTTTGCTCCTGAAGAAACTGAAAGGACCGGGTCCGCTTTCCCGAGCAGTCACATCCCCACTGCTCCTGTCGCTCTGCCTTCCAGTCACAGGCCACCCAGCCTCAGAGATGAGGACAACGCTCCTCGCCTTGGGAAAGATGCTTCCTCCCTAAGTCATCCTCATTGTTTAAATCCAAAAAAAAAAAAGAATAGAAAAGTAACCAAGAAGTCATGCTTTTGATTGACTCCAGGTTTCTCTATGTGCTTATGTCAAGTGTCCTGTGCTCACTAGGGAGCCAGGGCGTTGGAGCTGTAGCAAACGGACTCCCACGGAATCAATGACTAAGCGCAAGGCCTCTAGATATTGCCAATCACTTATAATCCCGCTCTACTTCACCCAGATTCCCAGGAAGAATAATATCTTTCTCTTCCTATGAAGCCCAAAGTGCCTTCTTGTAATAGGAAAATGTGTACGACGGTACACGCTGCCCCGCATGGCAAAGCGGTTCTTGCCCAAAGTCGCAATTATGTGAATTGTAAAGCAACGTGGAAAAAAATACGTTGGACCATTTCCACGTAGTTCATTATGAAAGAAAACCTTTTTCTCCAGTTACAATAATGTAAAAAATACTCCCAAGTTAAGTCCTGGAAGGGAAGAGAAAATTAAGGACTATGAGTCAGAGCGAGTGAACCGTGGGTGATCTTTCCCCTTTCTGCTTCCTCCCTGGCTTACATAATTGTAAAAAAATATTATCCGTCCTGGACACAATTTTTTTTTTTTTTGCTTTTACAAATTCTCACCATGCAACTGTGTTTCTTTTGCAGAGTAAATACCTGAGCCAGCCACACCCCCAGAGAGCCCGTGGTGTGATCACTGAGCGTCGCCTTCACTCTCCTGTACCGTCCAAACAAACCCCCACCTGAGAAAACAAAAATTCCAAAACGAAAAAAAAGCAAACACACACACACACACACACACACACAAAAAAAAACCTACTCTACTCCGAGATGCAAAACGACCAGTTAATGCATTCCAAATTAGAAACGGGAAAATAGCTTATGACACTAAATGACTGAATCGGTGACGTGCCAACTGAAACACTGATACCATCACTTTGATTCGAAAATACCCTCTGCTGTGGGAGAGGCCAAGAAGGGAGGCCAGCAGCTACCAAACAGGTAACATGAGCTGGTTCCCTGGAGGCCCCTTCGGCCCTTCAAGGTGCTTCGTCCAGGCTTCCCCACTGACCACCTCAGTGCACCCGGGGCCGCGCTGGGCATCCGTGATGAGCAGAGGTAGGTCCTTACCCTGGGGGAGCGCACATCCTCATCTAATTTGGCTGCTCTTAGCTTAAGCCTGGGTAGAGTTACACAGAAGACTCTTGAGATTTTCCTCCGAGTCCAGAATAAATGAGCCAGGAACCAGATAATGGGCTGTAAATAACACAGCTGGCTGGCACGTCAGGGGTGCCGAGTTCAAGCCCAGGCTCTCACGCAGTGACCGTGGCCAGATCTCTCGGCCGCTCAGCTTCAGAGGGAACAATCAGGGAGCGAGTGGGCTGAAGGTCTTAGAAAGTTCCTTCCAGTATCCTAGGGGGCAACCGACTCATTCGTACACGGCGTTTTCATAGACTTCAAACTAAGCTATAAACAGAGACTTCAAGCAGTAATATACCGTAGATTTGAAAGGTTACAAGAGATTCTCATCACCAGACGAAGAATGTGTGACTATGGGAGGTGACGATGTCAACGAAACTGATGGTGGTGGTCGTTTCACAAAATACACGTATCTCAAGTCATCATGTTATATGTCAGCTCTATCTCAGGAAGACTGGGGGAAGCAGCTAAGCCAGAAGCCAGAAAGCTTGGAAAGAACCCTGGGCACTCTTCTGCCCACAAAAGCAAATACCTATCCAGAGGGAAAGGGGAGGAAGGAAGCGAGGAGCTGGGACTATAATCTCCAGGGGAAGGTGTCAGAGTCTGACACTACTGGGTTCAAATCCTGCCTCTGGCTTTGGAATTAAATACACGTCAGGGCATCTGGGAGGCTCAGTCGGTTAAGTGTCTGACCGTCGATTGCAGCGCAGGTCTTGATCTCAGGGTTGAGAGTTCAAGCCTTGTGTTGGGCTCCATGCTGGGCATGGAGCTTACTTTGAAAAATAATATATATATTATTTATATAAATAATTATATATTATGTATGATATATTAATTATATATCAATATGTATCATATTAATATAAAAATAATATTTATTATTTATATAAATAATTATGTTATTTATTATATATTAATCATATATTAATATATCAATATAAAATAATATATATTATTTATATAAATAATATATATTATTTATATATTAATATATTATATTAATATAAAATATGATTATATAAATGATTATCATGTTATATATTTATATATTATATTAATATATTAATATGTGATTAATATATGATTGATTATATATTAATATATTATGTTAATATAAAATATGTTATTATATAAATGATTATTTAATATATATTAATATGATACATTTTAATATATGATTAATTATATATTATATTATAAATAATCATATATATATTTTTAAGTATACCTTTGAGCAGGTGACTCAACTCTACGAGTAGTTTCCTCACCTGAAAAGTGCCATCTGTGAAGCCTAACTCACATGATATGCAAGGCACCCCGCACCCCTCCAAGCACACAGACGGTGCTCGATACAGTTTACGCAAATTAAAATGATGAGTTAATAAGAATAGTATATACTGGAAGCTCCTGAATCTTGTTCACTTCTCCGTTTCCAGCACCTGACATAGGTCAGTCTCGTGGAAGGTGCTTTAGTGAAATAAATAAATGTTAACACTGATTAACTCATACTGATTAGAAGCTCTGATTGGCAATTATGCACCTACGATTAATTAAAAGTGAGAACACAGATCGGTTAAGACTTCAGAAATGCAGCCTCTTTGGGGGCAGTCTCTCTCAAAACGCAAGGTAAAATGACGATGCAAAGGTCACGGAATCTGGGACACGCCAGCAAAACCAACCTCCCACTTGGCTTCTGAGATCAGCAGAGGCCAAAGCCAGATGCCTGAGTCACGGGCCGGCAATGCTGCGGCAGGGGCCAGTTGGAGGCATGTGCTGTCCCAGTAACTGTCCCAACTGAGCTCTTCATTCATTGAACAAACAGTTCAAAAGGTCCTTTGAGCAACTCCGTGGTGCCCTTTGGCAGAAGAGAGGCAAACAGAGCTGACACCAAGCGCGGAAGACGTGAGAACCCGTGCTCCGGGAAAGGGCTAAGCAGCAAGTGAGAAGGGATCAATCCAGGGAAACCAGCAAGACCATTAACTATTCCAGGCAAAGCCACGGGACTGTTGTCCAAAAGCAAAGTCCCAACGTAGCAACAGAAAGGGTCAGCCTTCATTTAGGCGACCGCCACACGCCCCCCCGGCCAGGCCGGCGTGCACACGCGCGTGCGTGCACACCGATGCCTTCCCACGCACGCACACGGCCCAAGTAGGTAGAAAGGACTCTGAAATAACAGAGTGCACTTTGAGTCTCAGTGAGCAAACTGTTATAATGCATTTATTCTGATGAGCCGGGGGGACGTGGTGGCTCTCTGTAACTAGGTCAGGCACCAATTGGTAGTCAACGCCACAGAGCCCGAAGATTTAATGAGGAGGAGACCAGACAAAGACGCACGATGGAAATAGTGCCCCGAGCACGTGGCCCCAGACTCCGCAATCTGGCAGCGGGGTCCGGTCCACGCTATTTCTCCTGGATGCACCAGAACCAACTTCCAGAAACTCCTAAGATAGGCTGGGCAGCCCACGCCAAGCTGCTGGGCCCTCAGCAGAATTAAAAACAGCCCCTGCATGGGTCGCAGAGGGAGCTGCGTGGATGGATGCAGAGGGACCAGCCAAGGCGGAGCAGGGAGCAGAGGCCACGGCCCAGGCGAGACAGTGAAATGGCCCCACCCCGACCTCAAGCCGCGTGCGCAAAGCCAGTGCCCTCTGCCGGGTGCCCGCGTCCCCACCCCCCCTCGTCTGGGCTGGGCCGCGTCGCTGGCACCCGCGCTCCGGCCGGCAGATGGGGAGGCCAGGCTTGTTGAACCCAGTGCCTACTCACTCCACCGTCACGAAGGCCACCCAGCAGCTGCTAGCCACCTAGAATCTTCCTCGAGAGGCGGGATCCAGGGTGACAACAGGCCAGCTCCCGAAGGCGGCTTTCTGCTTTGCTCTTAGGGCATCTCCTGGGAGGAGACCAGACGCCGCAGGGCCGGGAGAGGGTGCAGCCCGGCTTTGTTCTGGAAAGCCCGGAGCAGCAGCCTCCCAGGACAGCCTGCTGGCAGGCCTGTGAATGAGCCACTGTGGTGAGACACCCCCCCACTGCTAATGAGCCCACGCACACGGCAGCCCGGGGGGGACGCGCAGGCCCCGCTGCACAGCAGGCAGAGCAGAAGCAAAGGGGGGGCGGCCAGGGTCCCCCACCTGGGCTCCCGGCAGGGGGCCCTGAGCCATGGGCCTGCCTGGACCTCAACGCCTCCCCTCCCCTCCCCTCCCCTCCTGGCCCGTCAAAAAGAAGATTGTAGCCAACACTGTATGGGGATCTCTAAAAGGCAACCACCCATGTCTCCACTCTCGTGTCACTGTCTTCAAGAGCATTTTAACATAGAAAATGGAAAAGGGGCAGGTTTTCAGAGTGAAAAAACTTGGCAACTGAATACACGTTGAAGAAAAAAATGTGCATGAATTTGCTTTAGAACTTTGACGATCGGGGATCCCTGGTGGCTCAGGGGTTTAACACCTGCCTTTGGCCCAGGGTGTGATCCTGGAGACCCGGGATCGAGCCCCGCATCGGGATCCCGGCATGGAGCCTGCTTCTCCCTCCTCCTGTGTCTCTGCCTCTCTCTCTCTCTCCTCTCTCTATGACTATCATGAATAATAATTTTTAAAAAAATCTTAAAAAAAAAGAACTTTGACGATCATGCAAATTCATTTTATGCTGTTTTACTGCCGATTTGCAGAGCCGAGGGGCGGGTGGGCTCTGGGGGCAGCTGCCTGGGTCGGACCCCCACCTCCTCCTACCTTTGGACAAGTCACCTCACCTCTGGGTACACCTCCAGCCCCTCATCCCCGAAACGGAGACTGACACAGTACCTCCCCCACAGGGTTCTCGGAAAAATTGAGGACGTTAAGGCCCGTGGCACAGCGGAATCTGGCAAGCCCGCCCCAAGCCCGCCACACACGCCGCGCCGGTCCAGCAGCATCCAGGGTGGTGTAGCTTGGAGCTTCGCCGCTCCGCTTAGGACGCAGGGTCCTTGGGTGTGATCCCGGGGCTGGGGACCTAGTAACTCACACAGGGTATCAGGCCAAGTGGAAACCCTCCATGCAAGGTCACCTGCTGCAAACTTAGAATATTTCAAGAAAATGGAAACCAGAGCTCCCAGACCTCCTGCAGTACTTTCTCCTGCTCCCACCCTACAAGAGCCAGAAAGGAGAAAGACTGCAGATCTCCAGGTACCTTTATTTATTTTATTTTATTTTATTTTATTTAGGATTTTACTTATTTATTCATGAGAGGCCTAGAGAGAGAGGCAGAGACACAGGCAGAGGGAGAAGCAGGCTCCATGCAGGGAGCCCGACGCGGGACTCGATCCCAGGACTCCAGGATCATGACCTGAGCCCAAGGCAGACGCTCAACCGTGGACCCACTCAGGGGT
Source organism: Canis aureus (assembly GCF_053574225.1). Lineage (NCBI taxonomy): Eukaryota > Metazoa > Chordata > Mammalia > Carnivora > Canidae > Canis > Canis aureus. The sequence goes on from NC_135613.1 coordinate 4,968,861, forward strand.
CCCTCCTGGTAGCTTTTTAAACAACCTCAAAAAGCATTTTGAAAGTGCTGCAGTAAATATTGCTTATGCTGATCACTGCTTTGTTGGGCACCCTGAAAGTCTGGGCCTGGAGGGACTCACTCGGCCCCTAGTAGTCCCGGTTGGGAGGTAAGTCCTCACTTCCCAGCATTCCTCAGAGAGCCCGCTCCCACTAGTAGGTCACCTGAGCACCTCATTAAAATACCGTTTCTGCCCCAGGACGTCAAGGGAAGGGACCTAGGGTCCCGCGTATCCAGCAGGTGCGCAGGGGGTGGCCAAGGGGCTGCTGCGCCTCCCCACGCTGGCAGGAATACTAAGCACCTGAGCTTCACTTTGGTGCGTCCCTTTAATGTCCTGGTTGTTTGCAGACAAGTTGGAAACTCTTTCATTATTCATGGGACCTGCTGTTGTTAAATCTGCAGCTAAGTCCTTGGACCCAGAGGCAGGGAACATTTGTTGTTTTGTTTTGTTCTAAATCAAACAAATAGAATAAAGCAAATACCCATTGACTCCTGGTGACTGCCCTTTGGGGAGTTCGTTTAACTTTCTCTTCCCCTTGCTCCTCCGCCTGGCCGTGGAAGCAGGGGCAGGGACGTCACAGCCGATGGGGCTGTGTCCTGGTCAGCACGCGGACGCCCAGGCCCGAAAAGGAGCAAGTTGCTGGGAATAAAGCGGCCCCGGTTCAGTATACCGGGATCGGCCACCAGGGCACCTTTCACTGCCCTTCAGGAAAACTCCAAGGGACCACAAGCAAGAGCACAGAGCTTTGGGCTTTGGGGGTTTAGGCGGAGGTCCCATTACTTACCAGCTGAGCTAGCTCGGCAAGTGACTGAACCTTGGTTTCTCTGTCTGGAATGTGATCCTAAAGGTGTCTAACACAGGACTGCTGCTCCGAGCCCAGTCACCCCTGCATGTGCAAGATACATCAAAAATAGTTTTTCCCAAAGTCCAAAAAAGGCACCTGTAAAGCTGAGCATTAAATAAGAAGCTCTCGGGACGCCCGGGTGGCTCCGCACTTGAGCGTCTGCCTTCGGCCCAGGGCGTGACCCCGGGGTCCTGGGATCGAGTCCCGCCTCGGGCTCCCTGCGTGGAGCCTGCTTCTCCCTCTGCCTGTGTCTCTGCCTCTGTCTCTGTGTCTCTCATGAATAAATAAATAAAAAACCTTAAAAAAAATATTTAAAACAAAAATAAGAAGGTCTCGTGGATGCCCCCTTGTTTGTAAGGGTTGCCTTCTGTTTCCAGGTCTGAGCCTTTCTCAGAATGTCTGCGTGTGTTCAAAAGAGTGTTTTTCTTTATAAATCTTCCCTAACTACTGCACAGAATACTGCAATAATTATTAGGGAATTAGTAAATCATCTTCCATCTTGGGTGAAAGAAATGGTTAATTTTTTTAAATTAAAATGCATGTGGGGGGCCCCTAGGTGGCTCCGCGGGTTGGGCGCCTGCCTTCAGCGCAGGGCCTGATCCTGGGGTCCCGGGATCGGGTCCTGCGTCGGGCTCCCTGCAGGGAGCCTGCTTCTTCCTCTGCCTGTGTCTCTGCCTCTCTCCACGTCTCTCATGAATAAATAAACAAAATCTTAAAAAATTTAAAAACATGCATGTACATGGGAATATCCTTAAGAAAGGAACCAAGCATCCCTGTACACACCCGGCCTCGAGCTCCCGTCCTCCGCATCCCGCAGCCCTGTGTTCTCTACGTGGCGGGGCCTAGCTGGCGTGGCCAGTTACGCGCTCATCCCCCCACAATGTGGGGGTGTGCGTTGCCACACTGCTCGGCCAGCGTGATGAAGGGAACGGGAAAGAGGACTGAACCCAATGGCTATCAGCCAGGCCTTTAATTTTCACTGTGGTAGGAGCGGGACATCAGACAAGCTTGCTTATCTCTGACAGAGAGGCAGCCACTCAGGCAGAGGATCACAGGAGTCCACATGTGCAGTGGCCTCTTAGGCGACACTGTCTGAAAGCCCTGGCCCCACTCTCCATGCGGGGCGAGGGGACTCTTCATCAAATCCCACTTACAGGACATCTGTGCCACTGCTCATGTAAACAAGCCCCTCAGCTCCCATTCAAGCATTGTTGCAAATTTTCCTCTTCTGGACACAATTGCTCCAGGCTGTGGGCCTCTGCAAAGAACCCTTCTTCCTCGAGGGATTCCTCTGTCTAAACAGGATTTATGATGATCCGCTGGCAAGGATCTTTGAATCACTGCCTTTCACAGTAGAGCAGAGGAGTACGTCAGGAGCATCTACCTCCAACAGCAAGGCATCCCTGAAGATTTATCTGTTTGGATGAAATGGGCACAGCCGGATGCTCCCAGGATGCTGCCCCCCCCCCCCCGCCCCCCGGACAAGTGGCCGCTGCCGGAGAGCCGGCGTGGATGACACGGCGTTCAACAGAGCGGCTGTGTGACCTCGCAGCAGTAGTCGCACCTCTCTGAACGCGGTTTCCAAGCTGTCGCTGCTCTAGGAAGGAGACGGTGAGGGCTTAGCCCTGGGGCTGCCGCTAGAGGCGGTTTCGGAAGGCTGCTAAGGAGGCTCGGGTGGCCGCGCGGGACACTTCATCGTCACAAATACGCGACGCGTGAACAGCGGCAGTGCTTCTCCCGAAGTCCAGAAACAGCACCGAGGAAGCTGGACGCTAATGAGACCCCCCAGCCGGGCGGGGATTTGCAGTCTCCACCTGGCATCATCAAGCGCCTGGAGTTCCCTGCACCTGCTTTGGGGGGGCGGGGGGCTCCACACACCCGTGGTTTTCTGGAAAGGACGCGTGATAAGAAAGGAGTGCACGGGCCGGGCCTGCCAGAGCTCTGCCCCGGGGAGGGCCAGCGGGGGGCCCGGAGGGCGTGCTCGGGGTGCCCCTGGGGTCGCGGGGCAGACGGACTGTGTTTCAGCTAAAGGAGCCCACACCCTGCCCCCCACGCCACGCTCCGTAAGCTCAAATTTCGTCTGTACCAATTCTAGACGATTTTCTTTGACTTATCCGCTGCAAGGCCCCCTCCCACTCCTGCATCCCGGCTCCAGAGGCAGGGCCGTCTTTGCTTGTCCTTCTCCCTTCCGCGGGTGATGCGACAGGCCAGAAGACAAAGCGCTCCGTCCCGGGGCTCCCGGGCTGCTCCCCCCGGAGGAGCCCCAGTAACTCGGTCCACGGCCTGCAGCCTGGACAAGGGGGCCCGGGCGCAGGGACGGGCAGACAGACGGGCTCTTGCTGATCCGGCCCACCCGGCCTGGGGCCTGTGGCCCTCGTAACCCTATAAACACCCGGCAAGGGTGCCGGGGCACCCCTATTTTTTTTCGAGGGGCAGCTGAGATGTTAGAGCCTAAGCAACCTGGCCACAGGCAGGAAGGGACTTATCAGGGACATGATGGAAGCTGGGCCTGCCTGATGGCACCTCCTGCACACCCTCCTGCACACCCTCCTGCACACCTTTCCGCACACGCGTCTGCACACCCTCCTGCACACCTTTCTGCACACCTTTCTGCACACCCGCCTGCACACCTTTCTGCACGCCCTCCTGCACACCCTTCTGCACACCCTTCTGCACACCCGCACTGCGGTATCCGGGAGTGGGGAAATCCCACAGCCGCTCATGCCCACGCAAACACTCCACGCAAAGGTCGAAGGAAGCAAAAGCTGCAGCAGATGTGACTTCTGACCCTACCGTTCCAACATGGAAATACCTGAAAAATCACTTGATCTCTCTAAAGGTCAGTTTTTCTTATTTGAGAAAAAAAAATGGGCATAAGCAACTTCACCGATGATTACACGTCGATGAAACGAGATAAGGGAGCAAAGAGCCTGGCACCTCGTGGAAGCTCACTGCATGTGCGTATCCTCCTTTCTTGGCTTCAGAAAAAATATATATATATTTTTTTATTATAAGGCAGAAGAATAAACATTTAATGTAAAGAGAATAATTTACACTGGAAACCAGGATATGGCCCTCTCCCATTACACAGCGGTCCTCCGGGGCACAAACCCAATGGCAACTGAGGAAAGACCAAGGGAAAAAAGAAAATTAGCGAATGCTAACCCTCACCCACGTGGTCTCCCAACATGCTCCGTGTAGCCAAGACAAGGCGAAAGTGAATTACGAGGTGCCTGGAAAGGAACTGTACAGGTTTTACAATCAACACAATATGCCTAAAGGAGGAAATCCTTTTAAATTAAATATTAAGCCGTTACACAGCTACAGAACTCACCACACCGAGTTTCACAAATATTTGATGGGATATATAAAAGAGCTTTAACATCACAGGGGCTGCTCTTCTGTTCATCCTCAAGACTTTGCAGCATCTTACCTCTGCCTATCAAGGATAAAGCAGACCCTTTTCAGATACTTGGCTTCGACCTACCTTAGCCAGAAAGGCGCCCACAAGTTGTCTGTGTGCTCAGCGCCCGCGTGGGCTTCACTCACAGATGGGGAACCACGAAGGTGTTTAGCTTAAGTGTGTCTGAGGCAGAAGGTGGCAATGATGATGATCCCCTGACTCCTGGGCTGTCCCCGCTCTCTCCAGCTGTCCCCCCGCAGGCCCAGGAGATGCATTAAGGCCGAAGGCAAACTACGGCGTCGTCTGTTCGTTCTTCTGGACGTTTCTTTCCTATTCATATCCTGACGATACAGACAAGTGACACCACCCTCCCTGACGCTGATAGTGAAATCCAGGGAGCTCAGTCTGCGGTGGTGTTTGTCTGCAAGGCTTTACAGGTCCTTGCTCTCACTCTGCTGCTTTCATGGGTAGAAAAGCGGGCCACGGCTCCCTACTAGTGAGTCAACGCTCGTGTGCTCACTGAGCTCAAACCTCTGCGCTGGGCTCGACGCATGTGATGCGTTAGCGTCCCCGGTCCCCGGCAGCAGCAGGCCCACTTAACGTGGCAGGAGGGATGGGACATCTCTGGCATCAGCGTCGCTGAGGACGCTGCTTCCTGCTACTCCATGACCCCAATAAGGGTGTAGAGGCCCCAGAGGAAACCAGGGGCTCCCCTGTGAACACACGGTTGAAAAGAATCTCCCCGTCGCCCTGGGAGAAACTGTGTCCAGAAACTTTTCACAATGCTGGTATCAGCCTCCAAATATAAATAATTCTGGTCTCATAGGCATTGTGATCGAGAAGTCACCAAGCATTTATCAGGTGCCGCGTCCTGCTGGGCTTTGCACAGTCGTGCTCAGGTACGAAGTAGGGGTTCCCGTGGGGGGATCCCGGGCAGTGACTCGGAGCCCCGCTCCGAAAGGACGATGCAGAGCCAACACCACTTGGGGAATCCGTGGCAGAGGCTTCCCCGAACCCCGGGGCCGCTGGTGGCCCGGCCTCAGGCCATGTGTTCACCAACTGCTCTCCGGCTCCCCGCCTAACAGTGACTGCAAAGGGACACCAGCTTTCAGGGGGAAAGTGGCATCATCCAGCGCGATGTGCCTGCGCTTGTTCCTGAAAAACTAGGGGGGCCAGTCGCATGCAGGTACAGCCATCGCCACCAACTCTACGGATTTGGACAAGCCTCCCGCGTGCAGGGACACGGTGCAGGGGACCCAGGCAGCAACTCTTCACGAGCGGGTGCCACACGCCGGGAGCTGGGAAACATCTCGGTGTCTGCATGAACGTCATGATCGAGTCAGTGATTATGAATACAAAACCAATAGGTAGGGATCCCTGGGTGGCGCAGCGGTTTGGCGCCTGCCTTTGGCCCAGGGCGCGATCCCGGAGACCCGGGATCAAGTCCCACATTGGGTACCCGGTGCATGGAGCCTGCTTCTCCCTCTGCCTGTGTCTCTGCCTCTCTCCCTCTCTCTGTGTGACTATCATAAATTTAAAAAAAATAAAAAAATAATAAAAAAAGAAAACCAATAGGTAAAAAAAAAAAAAAAGAAAAGAAAAGAAAACCAATAGGAGGGAACAGCTGGCATAGCCTAGTTGGTCAGAAAACCATCTCCCACAGGTCTGTTTTAAGGGTGGAAAAGAAGCCTTGAAGGACAGGAAAGAATGAGCCATAAGAAAAAAATGGTGTTTTTAAATATGTTCGTTTTTTTCTACCATGATATTCTTGGAATTTTATCAGTGAGAAAACATCAGTTTTCCCCTAAGATGTTTTCTGAGTAGATACGTGTATATTTATATTTATATGTACGCCGTTACCTTGATGCTCGTAGAATGCATCTCACCCTGTGCATGCGTACGAGTGTGTGCGGTGTGTCTGTGTTTTCCAATCAGCGTTCAGCTGTGACTCTGTGATTGGGTTTTGATGCTTAAATTCCCTCCCGTGGCCTGAACATGGAAAGCCTTTCACAGCCCGGAGTCCGTCCCCTTCCCTGGTCCAGCTGAGCCCTCCGCCCTGCCAAGGGCACGGTCCAGTCACACCAGATCGATTGCATTCCTTCAACACGCCAGGTACGCTTATGCCTCTACCATCTGCACCACGAGAAACGGAATGACCTTCTTTCCCTTATCCACGAGGCAAATTTTATTTCAGTCCTTAAAACTTGTCTCTTCTCTCCAGCCTTGTCTGCCTGACTCATCAAGTGGAATTAATTGATCAATCTCCTGGAAAGCTCTCTTTGCTTTTTTATAATTCTGACTTCACATTTCATTAATATTATCCATCCAATGCCCAGGCTTTACTTATTGATATTTTTTCTAATTACCAGATAATGCATACTCAGCATCAAAATTCTGGGAAATAAAATGTGTAAATAAGAAAATAAGCATTTCCTTCCACTATTTTTCTCCTAGTTCTTTAAAAAGATTTTGTTTATTTATTCATGAGACACACACAGAGAGAGCAGCAGAGACACAGGCAGAGGGAGAAGCAGGCTCCCCTCTGGGGAACCTGATGTGGGACTGGATCCCAGGACTCCTGGATCAGGACCTGAGCCAAAGGCAGGTGCTCAACCACTGAGCCACCCAGGTGTCCCATATTTTTCTCCTATTTTTACGCAGTTGGAATCTTTCTTCTATCGCTTCTGACCTTGCACCTGCTAAACATTCTTTAGGAATCCTGCTTCTCGTGGAAGCATAGGGGCTTGTCAGGATGTACAACAAACTATATAACCATTCAATCCCTTACTACTAGGCTACTTGGTAGTTTAAAAGTCCCCATTATTGTAAGTCACAATGCAGCAAACTTAATTGTACATTAATCTCTGTCCATAAACCCGATCATTCTCTTAGAATGGATGCTTAGAAGCAAAATTGCTGTGACCAAAGAGGTGAGATTTTAAACCTCTCTGTACATATTGCAGATTAATTCCAGCAAAGATATTTTAATTAGCACAGCCCACCAATATTATAACGGAATGTCATTACAGTCTCCCTGTCCCCTCATGGTAAGGTAACAATCCCTCCCTCCACCCACAGATTTTTTTTTTTTTTCACGTGAAAAGACATCGTTGCTTGAATTTCTCTTCCTTTGAATAGCAACATAGTGGAATTCTTCATGGGGTGATGGCATTTTTCTTATCCCTTTACAAGAGCTCTTTATTCAAATACTAAAATACTTCTTGAGTTCCTATTTGTTTTGAGTATCTTCCAGATGTGCTCTTTAGTCATAATTTCGCTTATGATACTTTTGATGTACACAAGTTGGCACTTTAATTTGTTCATTCTTTTCTCTGTGATTTTTTTTCCCCTTAATGATTGTTTCTTCACTTGCCTGGCTCCCTGATGTACCATGACCTCCATTAGGACAGGTGTCCTACTTTATTCATCTTTGTGTCTCCAGCATTTTATGGAATGGCAGTGCCCGGAATAGAATCGTCACTCAATAAATCCTTGCCAGATTGTAGTGTACTGTATTTTCTTACTAAAGTAATCTCTCAAATGATTTGCTTTTACATATTAAAATGTACATATTTATAATTTATATATGTTGGATATATTTAATATTGGATAATACTGCATATACATAGATATATTTACCTCTTTATATTCGATATTTCAGTATTTCTCTTAAATATTTAAATTGATGCATCAAACCACATATTCTGAGAATCGGTATAAAAATGTAACGGTATCCCAAGGATGAGCCCTTTCGTGTCATGGTAATGATAGAATGGCTTTCACACAAGATAGGCAGGATCTGCTGCTGATTGCACTGCAACAGAGCCTATCAAATGGTGGGTTCCTTGAGTTATCTATCAGTGTAGAATGTGGTTTGTCAGCATCAAAACCCAGAACGCCCCAAAGGAAACCTGAATAATTTTTTTTTGTATTCTTCAAACCATAAAGACATCATTATCACTCAAAAATCTTCACTCTGAATATATTCTGAAATAAAACTTATTAATTTCCAAGAGCTATGTACTCTACAGATGTGTTCTGAAATCCACTGAAAACACAGATGGGACCTGTAGTGAGACACAGAACGGATTCAAGGAAATGTCATGCGAAATCTGCAGAGAGAGGGAGGAGAGCAAAGGAGAGAGAAGGGGCTGACAACCCACTTGGGTCCACGCCCTGTGCCCAGGGCTTCTCCAGTGTCACTGCTTCTCATTGTAGGAGAAGATTGCCCCTCCGCCCCCCGCCCTTTGGAGTAAACCACGGAGCTGCTGGTCCACCCACATCCTTTTCAAGAAGGTTCAGCTTCCTGGGCTATACCAGGTTAAGTTCTTCCCAAAGGTACCCTGATACCTGGCCAGGTAGAGGACTCATCTGAGCATTGTCTGCCCCGGTGCCAACTAGAAATCTCACCCTTTAACAGGTGACAGCTATGTGGAGAGGAAGAAAGGAAGGGGCCAGGGCCCAAGCTCCATACAGGGTGCTACACTGCCCATAGGACGGGCTAGATGAGTGAGCCCCTCATCACGAGAGGGGGAACAGCTGATTAAAAAAACAAGCGCCACCCAGTGTCTGAGCACAGGTGAGGAGATGCAGACCACGCCACCTGCTAGTCAAAGAAGCCGGAATGGATGCCTGACACTCCACTTTCCCCCCCCCGAAATCCACTCAAAGTCCCGGCTCTACTTTTTCTCGCCTCAACCCAGATGTGAAATGCAAAGTCCAGACTGAATTTAATTCCAGGAGAAACAAAGCCCTCTGGGAAGAAGGAATTATTTGTTAATAAATGTCTAGTATCAGGGATCCCTGGGTGGCGCAGCGGTTTAGTGCCTGCCTTTGGCCCAGGGCGCAATCCTGGAGACCCGGGATCGAATACCACGTCGGGCTCCCGGTGCATGGAGCCTGCTTCTTCTTCTCCCTCTGCCTGTGTCTCTGTCTCTCTCTCTATGTGTGACTTTCATAAATAAATAAATTAATTAAATTAAAAATAAATAAATAAATGTCTAGTATCATCTTCTTATATCCATTTATTTAGTCATTCTTTCATTCAAGGCGTAACACTCAATTAAAGGCAGAATGCTTAGTGGATAATGGAATGGATTCTGGCATCGGGAAGCTCTGAGTTGGTCCAGTCCACGCACATCAGCTTGGAAATTTGGGACGGGCCACTTAAGGCTCTCTGTCTCGTTTTCTCTACCTGTACAACCGGATATGGACACTGCAGGTGGGTCAGATGAGAAGGCACACAAGGGGCCCTACAAGGCAGAGGATGGCAAGTACTCCTTAGACAGAAGCTACGTTTGCAACAGGAAAGAACGTTGTAAATGTGTACTGGACACGCCTCCCCCGAGCACGGTTTCCAAATGATTTGATCCTTGAGAACAGCTCTGTGAGATCTAACTTTTTCTATTTTGACAACGAAAACACTGAAGCACAAAAACTCCAATCACCCAGCAGGTACTTTTCGGTTTAGAGTTTGGGTCCAGGTTCGTCTCACTGAATGAAGCCTGTGCTCTTTCCCAGGTACCAGGATGCCTGAGTCAAATCTAGGCTGTGAAATGAAGGAACAAGAGAAAAATCTTGCTTTCCTCACTCACTGACTAGTGGGAGGGAATTGGTTATAACCAATAATGATCCCCCATGTGGTAAGCTTCAGACATGGCCTGACAGTCCAGGAGGAGCTGACTCCAAGAAATGGAGCCAGGGAGCCACACTGGTCCTGACTCATGGAATGAGCTGGGTCTGAAAAACTGAGAAGAGGGGACGCCTGGGGGGCTCAGCGGTTGAGTGTCTGCCTTCGGCTCAAGCCATGATCCCGGGGTCCTGGGATCGAGTCCCACGTCGGGCTCCCCACATGGAACCTGCTTCTCCCTCTGCCTGGGTCTCTGCCTCTCTCTCTGGGTCTCTCATGAGTAAATAAGTAAATAAGTAAATATTTTTTTAAAAAAGCTGAGAAGAATAAATAAATAAATAAATAAATAAATAAATAAATAAATAAACAAGTAAATAAATAAATAAATAAAAAAGCTGAGAAGAGCATGTGTCTACATGGTAAGAATAAAAAAGACTAGTTCTTAGGTTAAAGCTATCCCAGGAAAATGGGCAAGTTTCTCCACTCCAACCATACTGGAAACCAAATCAGCTTGTATAAAGATTTGTCTACAGAGGCAGGATTCCCTTTATACAGACCTTCTGACAAATCAACGGCGAAAGGCTAACAGAATTACCACGTCAACACGCCGCAGCCCCTCGGAAGGGAACTAGGCCCTGGGCATCCATGGTGGCTGCCAACACAAGAAAGAGCCATCACGACACTGTGGGCCCCCAGAGGGAAGCACACAGCACCCCCTAAGTAGTCGTCTTAGCTGTGAACAAATCAAGTACACACAAAAATTGAATCTGAATCTGATTAAGACTCTCATGCAAGATCAGGTTTCTGAAAATTAAGAGGATGGAAGGAAACTCGATAGCAATGTTTCTCAATTAGAGGCGATTTTAGCCCCTTGGGGACATTTGGGAGCATCTAGAGACACTTTGGGTTGGCACAACTGGGCAGGGGGCTACTCCTGGCATCTAGTGGGTGGAGACCAGGGGTCTCCCTGCTGCTGACCGACCTACAAGGCACAACACCACCTTCTCAGAATGTCCGCAGCGCTGAGGGTGAGGAACGCTTATGGGATAAGTTATTCCATTTCTTCTATGACAGGGGTGAGGGACATTTATACATTAAAGTAAACCTGGAAGGTCTCCCTGAAGGTAACACAAAGGGAAAAAAACTAACAGGCAAACACTAAACTATAGTACATGGGGCTGCACACACCAGCAACGAGGAGGTCATCACCGTACAAGTCAGGAAAATGCTCATGTTCGTGCCAAGGGAAGGCACTGGGACAGGTTCTGGTGCATCTGGCAAGGCTCTATCTCCTCATGGGGTGATGGTTTATTTTTGTTAAGATCTTATTTATTTATGCATGAGAGACACACACAGAGAGGCAGAGACACAGGCAGAGGGAGAGCCTGATGCAGGACTCGATCCCTGGACCCGGGGTTAATGCTCTGAGCCAAAGGTCGCCGCTTGACCACTGAGCCAGCCACCCCCCAGGTGCCCCAGTGCTGGTTTAAAGGTGTTCACCTGACAATAACATATTCAGTTGCACAATTGCTTTTATGTGTTTTCTGTATTTTATCTAAGAAGAACATAGTTTAAAATAATATTAGCAAAAAAATAAATAAATAAAATAATATTAGCAACAAAATAAAAATCATCACTCTCCTCACTTTGGGTAGGAGTTAACTAGCTTATAGAGACTGAATCTAAAAAAAAAACAAAAAAAAAAGGATTGCTGATTCATCCCAGTTTCCAATGTCTTCTGTATTTTCCACAAGTGCTTGAAAAATTATTTCTAACCTCACCCATCCCTGTCGCTTATTGCTGGCGATTACCAGCCGGAGTCATGCAGAGGTTAAAACAGCACAGTGGAATAATTAAGCCTAGGAGCCCCGAAGTCAGATAACCGGAGTTGTCACCCGGTGCCACATTAGTCACTGGACTCCAGCTCTCCGAGCTCGAGTTGCTCCTTCTGTAAAATGAGATAAGTAACTGTGCCTTCCTCACTGGGTTTGTTGGGAGTATTAGCCGAAGATTGTCATACTGGATTCTGAAAATAGCTTGAATAATTGCTTACATGATCTATTCATCAGGTGCTGAACGTGCGCCAGAGCCAGACCTGGAGGCTGGGGACACAGGGAGGCCGGATCCGTCCTTTCATCTTTCCTGGGAAACCCTCTCACTCCCTAGCTGCGGCTCTCTGTTTTGTGGCTGAAACTCAACAATTTTAGGCACTGCAATTACTCTCCATTTAAAATGAGGGAAGTAAAGGTCACAAGACTACAATGCATATCCATGGTTACATGTCTTCTGACATTCTTTGGGCATTTGCTGATTACCGAGCCCTGGGCAGAGCACTTTCCTTCCTTCCCGTGCCTCATTTAATGCTCAAAATCACCCTGTGAGACTCTCATTATACTCTTCCTCGCATATGAAAAGTAAGGCTCCCAGATAATCGGTCGCTTTCCCAAAAGCCACACAGCTGTAAATGTCAAAACCAAGATTCGACCGAACTAGCTTTAGCTTTACCGGAGGAGCCTGCCCCCTGGTTGAAAACCTGGTGGGTCTCGTCATGCTATTTTGATGCTGCTTTTAAGGGACCAAACCATTATCTCCCTGGTAGGACCATTACCTGCTGTAAAGGCATCATTTGCCTGGGACATGAATTCTAAAATCTCTTCTGGATTTCGGGATCTCTAAGTGGGTGAGATTCTCTAAAAGGAATAGTGATCTTTCCCGTCCTTTCTAGAAACTGGGAAGGTGGATGGCCTGCGGCTAGCTAGCACCGGAGATGGAGAAGCGACACCTTGGGCCAGGTTCTCAGACTTTACAAACCACCCAAATCACCTGGAGGGCTTCTTCTTTTTTAAAAATTTTATTTATTTATTCATGAGAGACACACACAGAGAGGCAGAGACACAGGCAGAGGGAGAGGCAGGCCCCACACAGGGAGCCCGATGTGGGACTCGATCCCAGGTCTCCAGTACCAGGCCCTGAGCCAAAGGCGGCGCTAAACCACTGAGCTACCTGGACTGCCCATCCTGGATGGCTTCTTAAAACCACCCCAAGGGTGCCGGATTCAGAAAGTCACAGGGTGGGTCCCCCAAAATGCATTTCTGACATAGCCCCCGGGGATGTCTGATGCTGCCGTCCAGGGAGCACAGCTTGATAGTCAAGTCTAGACTCCTGTCTGTTGGATCTGGGATATTAGGATGTTTCTTCTTTGTGCTGCAAATGCCTGAGCCTCTGCAGAGAAAGCTGTGATGAAGTAAAGAATGGGACAGTGAGGGTGGAAATTTTCTAAAAGTAAAAGCAAGCTAATGCAACACTTCTCAAACTTTAGAGGGCCTCACAATCACCTGGAATGGAAGCTTGTTCTAAAAGCGGCTTCTCAGAGCCCACCTGAGTGAAGGCCCTGGACGCTTCTTTTGGAGCAAGGTCCCCAGGTCACGCGGAGGCAGATGGTGTGCAGCCACCTCCTATGAAACCTTGTAACATACAGACAAGTCCCAGGGCATGAAAGGAAATCTGTCCCACGACCCCTGGCTTTGAAGGCCAGGGTTTTTCGTCTAGAGATTGGGCATCCCACAAAGCTGTATAATATACTAAGTATAATAATATACTCTTATTAGATATTCCACAGCAGATCATAAGAGAAGGAAAGTGTATTAAATTTTTTTTTCATTTTTTTTCATGGACACATCTAAGTCAAATATTCGACTTTGGGATCTTCAGAGTGAATTTCAAATGAGAAAAAAAAATGAGATCATTTGAGATGAAAGAAACTCCTAGACCAGATACCCTGGACCCTTACGATTTGGAGCAGCCTTCAGAGTTAGGTGTGAATTGGAAATGTCCCAGAAGATAGGTACTGGGTAATCAGAGCTATTACATTTTGCACCTGACACAGTATCGCTTCCTCCAACAACGACAGCAGCATAGCCGGAGCAATTTCGATGTCTTAATCACTTTCCCTTCCTTTCAGAATCCAGGGAATTTAGTCTAATTCTCCATATCTTCCCTTAGGAATTAGGAAGTGTCAGCTACCACAGAGACTATGCAAGTGGCTTTGTATAAGAAATGTTTGCTGTAATTCAGAGGACTGTGTAATTGAGTTAACAAGTTGCAGGAAACACGTCTGCATCCTGGACTGGAACGGAGGGCCTGACCATGAGAAGGTAGCGAGCAGCAAGGGCTGGATTATTAATGCCAATCATTCTCCACACGCCGCTGTAGTGAGCAAATTCTGAATTTCGTGCTCTTAACATTTTGATTACAGTGGATAAAAATGATGGAAATGAACAACCCCACCGCTGGCTACACGTGGAGAGGGGGCAGTTTATGCAAATCAGAGGCATTAGGTGGATTTTTCCTGATGCGACCTGTTCCATGGGATGTTGTCAGGGCTGATCCACAAACACCATGAGTTAGAAAGAGAAATGTTGGTGAATTTTGCCAATCCTGTCTCATCGGGTCCTTCTGCCAGGTGAGGACATCTTGAGAGCGTAGCTCAGTCTCCCGGAAGGTGTGCAGAGTCATCTTTTCATACAGCCAAGATTTCTGTGCGTGAGGTCTCCTTACTTTGACACTGATTAATGCCTTTTTTTCTGGTTTTTAGTAGTAATTAATCCTCACGGAGGAACACTTTGAAAATGTAGGGTTTAAAATAAACTAAATAAAGTTGACTGACTACGTAAACAAATGACAGGATAATGAATGGACAATCTTCTGACCCTCTCCTAACTATCATTCGTTACCATGATGATTTATTCCCTTCTGATTATTTTAACCAGTTTAAAAAATTTCAGAGTAGAGATTGTGGTTCACACACACATTTTTTTTTTTTTTAAATCATGCACCTGATGATCAAGCCTCTACCACAAGTATTTTTCCATATTATGGAGACTTTCTTCCTAAATCTGATGAATGACTTCACAGATTCAGGTTGTATGAATGAACTGTTAGTATGTAAAGCTTTCCTCCGAGGGATAGGCATGCAGGGCATTTTTATGTTTAACACCAATAAATAAAAAAAAAATGTGATGAGTCATTTGTATGAGCTTTACCGAGGTACAATTTCCAGACTGTAAGAAGCCACCTGGGAAACCACTTTTTCATGATTCAATCTTTGGGCTTCGGAGTGTTTCCTAAGGCGAGATATCCAGAGGTAAAAGGACAAAGACGAAGGGTCGGTAAATGTTTAGGCTCAAGATAAACGTTGCCTGATGCCCCCTGGTATTGATTTATGATTCCATCAGCAAGGTATTAGAGTGCTCATCTCATTTCACCCCGGTCAGCACGAATATTAGTATTGTTATTTAAGGCTCTGTCACTTTTAATGAAAAACCCAAGATGTCATCATTTGGTTCAAAAATGGAAACTGCACTTAAGAATTTTCATTTTCACTTTTGATGCACTTTGGCCACGTTGGTCCTTTCATCCTGCTTAGTTACGATGACGTGTTCCTCAGATGGATCTCCCTTATTGAAATTCTTGGTCAAAATTAAGGTTGAATGTGAGCATGCAGGCAAGTCGCAGGCGGCCCGAATAACAGCCTCACCCAAGCTAAGAGGGCCGGACTCGGACGCCGGGCCCCTGGTCCTGAGCTACGTCACCCCAGCCAAGGGTCTGACGTCTTGGGCCAGCATGTTCCTCATCACTAAAAACACAGTTGGGACAGCGGATCATCAGACCAAGGTTGCAGACACTTAAGCAGACAACTGGCATGTCTCCAGGTCATTTTTTGAGACAGGAGTCTCATTTTTAAGAAGGGATGTTACATTGATTTAACAGACACCTAGAATCAAGTCAGAGTTTGCTTTCAAAGCAGTGTCTGTCTGGGCCTAGCAGACGATTAAGTAAAACCGTGTTTGAATAACACGAAAATGATTTCCAAATGTTCTTCTACCTTCTTGTTCCAATACCCTTTCTAAAAATTTGTTCTTAAAACTATCAGAAAATGGTAAAACAACTAATTATGCATGAATTACTCTCATGACTTATTCCATTCTCCTGAGGCATGCTGTGATTCAAAAAAATGAAGGATTTGTAACTGTTAGTTATCAGCACTTCATGTAACTTTTGATTCAAGTAACAAATAGCATTTCAGTTCTCTGTATTCATTATGCCACTAAATTGCAAAGGAAAGAAGCCAATTCTAATGAATTGTAACCATAGTTTCTTTTGCGTATTACATATTAGAAGTGGGTAGCACTTTAAATTATGGTACACAAAACAGCATATAATTAATTCTGAATAAAAGATAATGTATTCTTGCTAAATACGAGTTATTTTAAAATCTCTTAATGAAGAACTAAGCATATGCTGTGCTGCACTGTGCAAGTGTTTAGCATATGCCGTTAGAGCCAACATTTTGCATTTATTATTATATTTATTTTCAATAATAATATATTATTTTAAGTGAACACAAAAAAACTTAATCACTAACATTCCAAATGTGGAAAATATATGCAAATTATAGGAAACTTTCTGGCTCCCCATAAGTTGTCACTAAATAACTTTTTGATGACATGGTACGATTGCAATTTGCAACAGAATGAGAAAAATGGAAAAGACTGTTACTTTTAAATCGCAGAACATATGCACAATGAATTTTAAAATTCAGATATGGAGAGAAACATTTCTATTCTGAAAATTGACATGTTCTGAGTTTTCATGGAATAACAAAGCTTAAAACCCAGACTTTAAGTTCGACCTGATTCAGTATTGGGTTCATAATTCCCTTTCTGACATTGTGCTTCTCCTTTTCAGATAACGTATCCTGAAGGTTCTACACTCTCACAACGACCACGCTGTCGCTCTGGACCGAGTGTGAGCCCAATTCCTCCTTCTGCCTCTTACATAATGTCATCACCGTTATCACCAACACCACCATCATCCCCACCATCCCCACCATCACCACCATCACCACCATCACCATTCAAACAACAATAAACCCTGGGCCAAATTCTTTTCAGTCTTATTCTCCCCATCTGCACCTTGATGATGCTTAATGGCCTATAAACCAGTCACGTGACCACGGGCAACTCCCCCCTTGTCTCTAAGCTTTTAGAGCTCTGGGCCACGACATGACTCTGCTAAGGTCCTTTTTATTCCCAGCATGTCTTCCATCCCTTTCTTCAGCTCTTCTTGAGCACCCCCAGAATACACAACAAAACCAGGTTTTCTAAACTCACATATGCTTTCTATTCTTGTTTCATTTAAATGTGGAAAGAAAAAAAAAAAAAAACGTGGAGAGTAAAAAATGAATTGCAATATCACCAAAGCTTAGAATTAAAGACAAAATGTACAGTTTATTTTTAATTCAAGGTTTAGCTTCTTCTACTCCAGAGGAATAATAACTAATTCATCAGAAACAGATTGAACTAGAAGGAACCACTCTTCCATCCTTCGTTAAATACCCCCAGATTTGAAGTAGCTTTCAATGTTCTTCTTTCTCAAGTACTAATGTGCAGTAATGAAAAATCGAAAAAGAATAAAATTTAAAACTAAACTAATTAATCATACCATCCCTCCATGATTGCTGCGATTTCGGAATAATACCCTTCCGTTCTCTGGTACGCATGGAGAAAGTTGAAATCACACTGGACAGTTAATTCAGTGGCTTACTTTGCACCTCTTAACATTTTATCCCAAGCATATGTCCCTGTAGCGACAGATTCTTTGTTAATATGCCTAGTGACATTACAGCTTATCATAAAAATATACCATATTTATTTCACCAATCTCTTGTTAGATATTTAAGGATTCTCTCTTTCTTTCTTTCTTTCTTTCTTTCTTTCTTTCTTTCTTTCTTTCTTTCTTTCTCTTCTTTTTCTTTCTTTCTTATGCTGAATACTTAATGCATGCAATTACTTTAACATTTTAAGACATTTTGGTAAGCATTAATTCCAAAAAAAGTGAAATGAATATTGTAAAATCTCAGTAGAAGTGACATCATTATTTCAAAATAATTTTGGTGGTTTATTTTTCACCTAAACAGTCATCCTTAGCATTTTCTGTGAACTGCTTCATACATCAAACCAGCCCCATTACCAATGTCCTGAATTATCTCAGATTTCTTCCCACCACCACTGTTACCATGGAACAGAGATATTTATTTCTATATGCTTCTTCTCCCTCCAGATTAGGCTTCTCTTCAGGAAGATTCTAGAGGATTAAACACCATAGTTTCCGCGCTCTGCTTAAGGTAAGGCACCTAGCAGGTGCTCAATAAACATTAATTGAATCGACTAAAACTTCCTGAAAATTATTTACTAGATCCTATCCCTTCCCCAGAGCTATAGATGCATCTCTTGCTCAAGTTGCAAAGATCCTTCTTTTTATTCTCCTTTATTCATATCCTGGCACATTCCACAAAAAAATTCAGACAGGAAACCTCTTCTTCTTAAATTCATTCTGTCTTCTACTGCTAATGCTGAGGTGGATTTGCAAAGGACAAAGCTGTTCTTTCAGATGTCATTTTAACTGTTTATTCTGCAAGCATAAACAGGAAGATCAAATAATGTCACCTCCTCAGAGTATTCTTGGGAGAATGACCCATTTCACCTTTCTTTAGCAAGGAAGACCCATTTCACCTCTTTTTCTATTAGCTGACTCTATGACAGAGTCCATATGACAACTACCCCAATCTGAAATTGTCCCATCACGGATGCTCTCTGACTCTTCCAACAGAACCCTCACAGATGGCAGGGTCAGGCTTATTCACTCATTAGTCTCTATTCCACAGCACTGTGAATGGTACACTGTAGCGTGTCAGAACTGGAAAGCTTCTCAGCGGCCACTAAGTTTAACCCCATTATTAAAAAAAAGAATACACACACACACACAAAAACAGATGTCCCAAGAGGGATAGTTTAGCCCCAATATTAAAAAATATATATTATTTTTATAAATATATTATATATAAATATATTATAAATGTATAAAAATATGTATATATGTATATATATGTGTATATATACATATATATATTTAATGCGCGCACACACACACACACACACACACACAGATGCCCCAAGAGGGATAGTTATTTGTCCAAGGTTTATGTAAAATAACAGTATCTAGATGTGGATTTAGAATTCCCAACTCCCAGGCCAGGGATCCTTCCACAGCTGCCCAATGATGGCCATCTCCAAGCCCAGAGTAGAGAAGGAGACCTTCACTTCCACTGAGCCCAGAGAGAAAACAATGCTTTGAACCAAATGGATAGGATTTCTCTCTTCTTTGTCTTTGGCACTATCCAACCCCTCTCTAAGTATAAAATTGCCTTATGCAGCCATTGGACTATCAACCTTAATAAAGATAGGGCAGCTAGTATTATCTTCCTACTGGTAGAGACACTGGGGCACAAAGGAGCTAAGGAACATGGCCATACCCATATGACCAAGCCCAGACCAGGTGCCAGGAGTCCACTCACAAGTCCATGGACTTGGTGCATCTCCTGAATTCTCTTGCAACACTTCAAATCACAAGCCTTTTCTAATCCATGCACAGACCCATGAGCCATGATTTTGCAGTGCATAGCGGTGTCTTCTCACCTTGAGAGAATTTACATAGAAGAAAAAGAAATAAACAAAAAGAACCCTGTGTTAATGTCATTTATGTTGTGATATGATAAAAAAAAAAATTTTGACAGATTCATCAAACTTCCAGTAGTGACAGCAGCAAACTGTTTCTATTTTTTCAAGAGTTCACGGGAGGCCAAAGGCCAAAACCCATCTCAGATGTTGTATCTGTTCATTATTTATTTCTAAGACTCTAAGGCTCTTAGAAGCCCAGTGACCCGCTTCCAGGCAGGTGAGCACTGAGGCCATAAAGGGAAATGGCCTTGTCTGAAGTTACTACAGGAGGCAAGTGACAGGTGCCCAGAACTCAGAGCTTTCAGTGGCTCTGAGAGTGGTGTGGTTCTGGAACATTCAGCAGCTCTGATTCACTCAGGTATATTATTCTATTTCTAGCTCATATCATCTTGGCTCCTTCTGGGAGAAAGCCATGGGGCAGCACGTCTAAGAAATGTGGACAAGAGGGCAGGGGAGAGTCTGGGCTGAGACATGACCTTACAAATTCCATGGAAGTGTCACTATCTAAGCATCTTGGTTACTCAGCAGATCCGGTATACCTGGGCCCCTGCTTGAACTAAGCAACCCTAGAGACGCACCTGGATATATACATCCATGCACATATGTAACGATATAGGCACCACGCGCATGTGTAACTTTTTGTTTACGCTTGGGGAATTGTTAAAGGTACTGGTCTCCCTATAAGGCCCTTTGGGAGAAATTCTACTGGCCTCAGTGTCAAGAAATGTTTTGTCTCACCTGGACACTAATGTATTATTATTCTGTGGTGCTTGTATAACCCTCGGTGTTTCTCCAGTTGCTTGGTTACTAGGAAACAATGCTCTATGTCATAAATTATGGTATGCTCTTTGTTCTATCTTTCCACCTTACTCTTACTTTCCCTTCATCTTAATTTCTTTAAAACTTCCCTTTCTTGAAATCTTAGCACGTTGCTGGTATTTATGAAGGCCACTTCAACACCTCTTGAGAACAGGAAAGGCCATAAATAAATGGACAAGTAAATAGGCCACACTGTTTGAGCTCCTCACATGGCCAACCACTGGGAATCCAATCACCTTTCTCCTGGCAGTCTGCCCAGAGCTTTAGTTAAACCCGAACAAACACTAATTCCTTATTAAGAAAGAGTTGGTCCTTACATCCATCCAAGGAGCATATACTCAAAGAACAGTCTTCTAGCTAATTAATTTTGCTTTCCGTTATTCAACATTCAAGAGGCCTTTTTAAGGTTTCTAAATGTGCGCAGTATAGCATGTATCAGAACATGCTGAAATTACCAGTTTAATTATATCCTTGTCCCCCAGACTTTTAGAACTTTGAAGCTAAGGACTACGATAGTTCTCTCTCTCTCTCTCTCTCTCTCTCTGCCTAGTACCTACCCCTGTGGCTATTCCTCAGTCGACATGTTGTTAGATAAATGGATGCTTGCTAAAATAACACCAGCACACACGTGTGCACGTCTGTACACATCACATATATTTATGCACGCGTGTACCTATATTGCCATCCACTACACAAGCGCCTCTCAAGCAAATCTCCCCAGAACCTGCGAGGCAGTGTATTATTATTATATGTAGGGTAGTTAAGTAATGCACACATTCACAGAGCTCTTATGGGGCAGAGCTGAGCTCTGAGTCCACATCTGCCTTACTCCTAGCTCTTCCCAGGCTGCCGTATTTCTTCTCAGTGTGACGTCATAGTGCATCTCAAGACAGAATCACGAGTAATTGGTAGTACACAAAGATGTCTCCAGATATGGAGAACAGATGAGATACAGTGAGATGGGTAGGGCCAAGCATATCCTCATGCTGTTAAGAGGAATAGTGTAGTTTACATCACTTCACGCTCATCATACTATCTGGTAACTCTACTACAGGATCTAAACTAACTTCTGGCTTTGGGAAAATGGCACTTACTGTGTGTGACGGTCAGTTTAATGGGTAACCTTGGCTAGGTGATTGTCCCGAGTCATACCAACACTAATGGAGGTGTTTTGTAGATGTCATTAGAGTCTATAATCAGTTTACTTAAGTAAAGAAGATTATTCTTGATAGTCTGGGTGGGCCTGACTTAACCAGTTGAAAACCCTTCAGAGCAGAACTGAAGCTACTCTAATGACGAGAAAAGTCTACCTGGGGACTGCAGCCATGGCTTCCCGCCCACCTGTCCTGTGGACTTCAGACTCGCCTTGCCAACCCTCGCAGTTGCTTGAGCCAATTCCTTTCAATAAATCTCCTGATCTATGTGTATCCTACTGGTTGTTACCCTCGGTGTATCCTGACTGATACCCGATGTGTACATCAGCATTTATAGATAGGAAACTTCAGGCAACTTCACACTCAAGGGACCAGAAGAGGCTCTACAACCTCTGCTAGCAGCCAGCAATGCACTCTAACTGCCCTGAATGGCAGTCTTCTTACTTATGCCCAAAGGCCAGATTTCAACTGGCTCAATAACAAGAATGCTATGCCTTTCAGTTTGCACATTTTTTTACAAGTTCTTGGAAAAAGTAAATCATAGTAGTTTATTATGAAGCCATTGTTGCAGAAGAGCATATGGATGATATCGCTGTAAAGCCTCTTTTCATTAATGCCTTTATCTGGTTGCTTAACAACAACAACAAAAAAGTTTCAGTTATGGAGAAAAACATATGTAGGTTTTCAAACTATGATTTTCGCACTGGAGAAGTGATTAATAGGCAAGAGAATGTATTAGTGTAAAGAGCAAGGGTTTGAGCTTCACGGGTTCTGAAATGAATGACTCTGGACAGATTAGTTTCTTTAAGCCTCAGTTTCCTCAATTGTGAAATAAAATATGCACACAAGTCTCTATGAATTGTCTCTCTACTTGCTAGGGCCCTTCAAAAATGCATCTTTCAGACTGATCTCCATCCTCTAGGGCAGAGCTTCTGAATTTCAGCACTATTGGGCAAGGTAATTATTTGTTGGGGGAAAGGTACTGCTCTGTATATTACAGGATGTTTAGCAGCGTCCCTGGCCTCTACCCACTAGCTACCGCTATGACACCCCTACCAAGTGGTGACAACCAAAGATGTCTCAGACCTTGACAAATGTCCCCTGGTGGAACATCATCCAGGTTGACTCTAGGAGTGCAATCATTACAATTATTTTTTTCTTTTGCTTTTTAAATTTTTCTTTAAAAAATTAAGTATAAAATATATAGAGAAGAGCATAGTTCTATGAATTCTTACTAAGGGAACATGACCCCGTTATCAGCCCTATAGCAAAGAACAGAACACACTGTGACCTCCCCTACCCTCCACAAGAAGCCCCTGATATTCTCTCCTTTTGTAACTACTGGGGACTTTGAGGCAGTGAAACTGAGGTATAAATTTTAAGTCATAAGAGGAAATTCAGAATGGGAGTTTGCAAACTGGTTTCCGGTGTGATTTTTCCCAGGGAACAAAGCCATACTAGAATAATAATCTAACTGGAAACCACAAAAGGTAGCAGGTGAGCCACCCAAATGCAGAGGAAGCTTGCCTGGAATATTGGAGGGGTACAACCATGGGAACCCTTGTAGGTTTTTTTCCTTCCAACCTGAAAATTCAGCTTGTCTGACTCAGTGGAGAAAAGAAATGTTGTCAAAAGAGACCAAATGTAGAAGGGCGGGGGGGGGGGGGTGAGATTGTGCAGCAACAGCTGGAAGAACCAACCTGGCCAATGTGGCATCTTCAGGGAATCTGAGGAATGGGATGTGTCCCCGGGTCTTATGACATTCTTCTCCTTGTTATTCCTAAGTTCCCTGGACACTAGGGAAGGGCGGACCAACATACTCAAGTCGACACGCTTTCAGAGGTTTCTTTAAAACAGCCTTGCTAGTCCGGTTACAGGAGATATTTAAGTTCTACTCAGAGGGCAAGAAAATATCCGGGCAGCAGGCCAGGATGACACTCCTTCTCTGAATATATAATGTTAATGCTGTTGGGCATTTACCAAATTGCCCGCATTCATCTGTGAGCTGCTGGAGAAGGAGCTCTGTCTTTTCATTTTTCCTACCCCTACAGCATCTCACGTTGGGGCTGGACTATGGTAGGTGCTGAGCTAAGAGAAGCGGAGGTGCAGAGACCAAGAGGTCGCCATGTGGAAAAGTAGGCCAGATGTCCCGAGATGCTGAAGGCCTGTATCCAGTCCAACCGGGAGCCAGACCTCACAGGAACTTTCAAATTACACAGCCCCAAACGTCCCCCTTCTCTCTCAACTCTTCTGAGCTAGATTTTCTGTAACCTGTAGCCGCCACAACCTGCTGGGTGCCAAATACTCAAGAGGCTGTAAGTGTTGGCGCTAACGAAGGTCAAAGGCCTCTGATCAAATGCAGGAAGCAAGGAGGAAAGAGAAGAAGCATGAATCTTAAATGTCAGAAAAGAAATGACAAGAAATGAAATCGGGACAATAGCAAAATGAGAAAAACGGCCGTATTGACAGAGGAGCCAGAAATCAAATCAATAGTAATTGGCCATAGATTAGATGTGAGGTCTCAGAAATGAGGCCCCTCGAGATTTATGTTTGTTTTTTCATTTGCCTCTGCTTGGATACCTCGGTAGGAGAATGTCCGTATCACCGGAATATGGAATACAGGAAGAGGATCACATTTAAAGGTTTGCTAAGTTAGGTTTGGAATGCAGTCTGGGGACTCGCCAGTGTTAGGACGGTAGGTGAAGCTAGGAAGTCTGTGAATCATCCCAGCAAACCAGTGTGACGGGAGAAGAGCTGGTGTCTGGAATAAAACACTAAAGAAAAAAAGCACAAAGAATCTCCAATATTTAACAGAAAAGGCTGAGATGGGTGTCCAACCAAGATAACTCAGATAAAAAAAATATTTTTTCTGGGGCAGAGAAACATCTTAAGAAAATTGAAGAGACTGGATTTGGGGGAAGTTGAAGGGAGAGGCTCTCCCCCCACAATGGCATTTATCGGGCGACCCAAGATGGGCAGGTAAATGGCTGTGTTTATTGCCCCCTGAGAAAACGACCCCACATCCTTCCACCACAGCCTGTACCTCTTAACCAAGGGATTTGATGTAAATATCTCTTCCTGAGATGTAGGTTGAGTCACTTTTTTTCTTGTCACAGGCAAAAATCTGATCCCTTTCTCCCCCAAAGCAATCCCTCAGATATTGTGGGCTATACTTTATCAGGCATCATCTCAAAGCTTCTATCTATCAACCAAAGGAATTATGTTCTGATAATTTTATCCTTTCCAACCATTTACTTCTACAAGCTTGTGCTACACATTCACTGACTTCTCAGAACCCGCAAGAGACACAACTATTCTCCTAATACATCCTCTCTAAGAAGGACTTTCCTTGGAATAAAGGCAATGAACTCCCTCCCCCCAGGCGACACGGGCATGAGCCAGCAAGTGCCGTGACAAAGAGGACCCGATTCTGTCCTGGAAGAGCCCTGGATTCACCTGTGATGCCAGTCAAGGTCTTCTTCCTCTAGGAGATCCAACTCTCAGGATAGTGGTTGGGATTTCCCATCATTACTTATGAAAAGTGTCGGCCATGATACTAATACCTTGTCCTCCTCTCTCCCTTCCTTCCTTCCTGGTCACTTTTCTTCTTCTTCTTTTTTTCTTTTTTTCATTCTTCCTCCTTCCCTTCCTAGTCATCACATTTCAGGCCCCTAATAATGCTAAACATCCTCACAACTGGCTTCCTCATGTGTACCAGGAGTACTCAGCTGGGATGGGCAGAGGCAGCGGCTCTCATCACCAAATGTCAGTTACTTCCTAATGCATCACGTCCTGATTTACACTGTCACTACAGAAAAATAGTTTTTTTCATTTGTTTTTATTTTATTTTCTGCTCCCTCAAACTAAAATATAAGGTCCATGAGAGTAGAAGCTGTCTGTCATGTCCACCCTTACATCTCCAGCCTCATTACTTTATTGGCGTCCCATGAATACTTGCTACATGGATGGACGACACATTTCTAGTGTAATGTATTTTGCTTTGTACTCACAGGTGTCCCACATCTTAAAGTCAGGTTGCAAGGCCTAAAGCTTGTGTCACTCATAGCTCACTCATACCTTTGAAAGCCATGATTATCTCTGGTTGTAGATAAGAATGACCTTGGCTGGTCATGCCCTTTCTTTGGATCCCTCTGTTAGATCCAGCTTTGGGGTGGAGGTGGAGATTCAGGAATGCTGCAATCAAACTAAGAAGAGTGAAAGAAGGTGGCTCCTGCAGCTGTGGTATAAAAGGTGCCACGACGGGCACCTGGGCGGCTCAGACAGTTAAGTGTCACACTCTTGGTTTCAGCTCAGGTTATGATCTTGGGGTCCTGGAATCGAGCCCCACTTTGGGTTCTGTGCCCACCTCACAGTCAACTGGAGATTCTCTCTCTCTCTCTCTCTCTACTTCTGCCCTTCCCCCTCTTCCCCTTCTACAATAAATAAATAAATCCCTCAAAAACTGTCCTTTGAAAAATCAAGACTTGCACTCTCTATACGGTATCTACTAGGTGCATGTGGCTACTGAGCACTTGAAACGTGCCTATTCCCAACTGCGATGTGTTACACATACACACACCAGATTTCAAAGATATAGTACAAGAAAAAAATAAGAGATAGCATATTAATAATTTTATATTGATTGCATGTCATAATATTTTGGATATGCCGGCTTAAATAAACTGCATCATTAAAGTTGTCACCTATTTCCTTTTTACTTTTTTAATTGGACTACTGGAGACTGTAAAATTGCATATATGGTTCACATTTGTGACTCGTATTACATGTTTCAAGGACAACACTGGCTTGAAGAGCTAACCCCTTGGAGTTTCAATTATAAACATGTAAAAGCTCAAAAACAAAGGATTTGGTGGAGAAAATTGAGTTCTTAACATCTTCACAGTTACGCAAATATGATTCATCCTAGGAAAGAGACCACTATTTATGTCAATTTCTTTAAAAGGAAAACATGAAACCTTCAAAAGCAATGGAAAAGCTAGTTCTCATCAAATCCAGGGGAGTCTGGGGCACCTGGGTGGCTCAATAGTGGACTCACTGGCTCTTGATTTCAGCTCAGGTCATGTCTCAGGGTTGTGGGGTCGAGCCCCACACGGGCTCTGCTCTGTTTGTCCCTCTCCCTCTGCTCCTCCCTCCACCTCACGTGCTCAATCACTCTCTCCCTCTCTCTCTCCCTCTCTCTCTCTCTCTTTCTCTCAAATACACAAAATCTTAAACAAATAAAAAATCCAGAGGAGGCTTTGGTGTGTAAGAGAGAAACAACAGCTTAGTAAACTGGAGTGGAAGGAACAGAGGGGAACCATTTGAGCCACTGAACTTGGGTACAAAGTCCACGTTGTCACTACTAGCTGTGTACCCAGATGTACACAAGCTCACTGCACCTTCACTTCTTCTCTGCAGAGCAGAAATGATAATACACGTCTAACTCACAGGGTTGCTGCTGACATTTATCAAGTACTCATTTGGCTTTGCACGTGTCCTTGTCATGCCAATGGTGCAGATAAGGAAACTGAAGTGAAAAGAACTCATATACGCCTGGCCAAACTGCTCAAGACTGGTGGCAGTGGAATCTGAGCGCATTTAGTTGTTTAGTCTGAACCTTTTCAGCTCTAGAGCTTTTAATCACTCAGATCAGGTTTCACTGCTGTCATGAGAGCTGAGTGAGACCATGAATTTTTTTAAGGGATTTTTTTTTTTAAGATTTATTTATTTGAGAGAGAGAGAGAGAGAGCACGTGCCGGAGTTGGCGGAAGGGCGGAGGGAGAGGGACAATCTCAAGCAGACTCCCCGCTGAGCGTAGACACATGAGGCTCCATCTCATCGCCCTGAGATCATGACCTGAGCTGAAATCAAGAGTGGGCCACTTAACTGACTGAGCCCTTGAGATAACAAATTTAAGGCACGTGCGAAGGCCCTGGGAAGCAGCCGTTTCTTTGGTTGTTGAAAGGCACAACAGAGCATTGACAGGATTTAGTATTAAAGTCATTCTGGGCCCCCATCAGTTCAAAATAAAGACCCAAACAGATGAAGAGGAACCTAAGTGGACTCTGGAAACTCTGATATATTGGTAGCTATCCGGAGCCTGTAAGATTGTTGAGTGTTCTGGGGAAATATATTCAAAAGTTCACCTATGAAATAGGAAGCCAGAAGAATTCTGGCCTCAGAGATAACTAATACGCTTAAAATCAGTTCCTACATGCTCAGTATAGGGAATCACTTATACATATCTTTCCTGTTCCTCCTCACACTCTGTTGGATTTCTGGGTGCACTTATGCAGATCCAGCATCAACTCACAGTATCTTTTATTTAAGGTAAAGCATAAATTTCATAGAGATTGAACTATTTACATAAAGCATTTCTGGTTCTTGAAAGGAGCCCAGCAGGGCACTGGGAATGAGGCAGAGGCAGAGCCAAACAATGGTGAAAGACTAGGGAATATTCCTAACTGGCTGAGCCGCTGCCAGGAATGGCCCCTAGGAATTTCCCAAAGGGTGTAGCTGGGTCCAGCATGCCGGGTGACCTCCGTCTACACATCCCCACAGCAGAAGGTCACTTCACGGAGGAACAGTCACATCTCAGTAACTATCCAACCTGGCACCTCTTGTAATAGGCTTGATTATTTCTGACAAACTCATTTCTTGTCCAATTTGATACGAAAATAAAGTTGTATTAGCACCACGAGTGCCATGTGAATGGCATCCTCAATGCTCTACTGTAGCAAACCCAACTGAGCCTTGAAAAGAGGTTCAACACAGGTAAAGTTACGGTCTCCAAAATCGCTCTGTTTTGCCTCCAAATCAGCCCTGCCTGGGAAGGCGCGCTCAGTGGGCCGAGCTGATACAATCAATGTAACTTTCTCGGAAGGAAACCATCTTCAGAGAAAATGTTAATCAAATTGTTTCCCATGCAAATGTAAAAACAGGGGAAACAATACTGGAGATAGTATCAATATTTTCAACATTAAGCAAAGACAGGCAATCCTTGAAGAGTGATGCTATTTCCATGAATTTAATCAATTCACATTCTTATCCGCAAAGCTTCTGTAACTTGCCTTTGTTTTTACAACCATTAATTTAAATGAGTCAAGGGACAGGTTTTGGAGGCTCTTTGCCAGAACTGAGAACGAAGTCCTGAGTTCCCAACAGCCAATTGTCAATTTGGTTTTCATTGTCCACATACAAATCTGAACCCCTGGAGCTGGGTTAAGAAGAGAATAATGCACGTATTCTCTGGGTCAAGCAGGGTTGCCAGAGCTTTTTTATTTTTTATTTTTTATTTTTTTTTATTTTTATTTTTTTTTTGCTGGGCTGTCCTTCCAGATCCTCCTGTGGGGAGGCAATTTTCCCTTCGAACCCTCTTCTACTACAAAAGAGGGAACTTGAGTCCAGACCAGGGAGGCAAGTTTCCATCTCTTGTCTCACAGTGAGTTGGTTAACAAAGAAGGAATGGGCAAAGGATAGATCAAGAGGTAGATAAATGAAAATGTTCCAAGAATATTAGAGCGGATAAAGAAATACCCAGCACAGAGGCCCTGACGCCTTTGTCTCTCGGAACAAGACTTTGTCATGTTGGTGTTTGCAATTTCATTTGTTCTTAAGTCCTAGCTTAGAGAGACAAATGTGAAGCCTCTTAAAATCCAACGTAGGTGATTCTCTTACCTCTCAGAAGCCTGGGCCCTTATTAGTAGGAGTCAGTGCAGATACAGCGTGACTCTCCTCTCTCACCTTTTATATACTTTGTGCCAGATCCTGATGCCACACAACTCAAAGTGGAGAGTGCCCACGGATGGGCAAAGACTGGCTTTAGATGCCTCCTCTTAACAGTCCCTAGAATTACACTCTAAACCGTGGGTGCAAAATAATGTTCTGAAGTGACACTACTGGGGCAACTTCATCTATGCCAGGGCTGGACAAGAACCAAAATTTTAAGAGAAATCATGGATCTTGGAAGCATAACTTCTTTCCCGTGTAGCACGTCTCTCCAAGTATTTAAGTCGTATGAGCACATCACAGAAAACGTGACAGTCTGTGTCACCTTCAAATCTTCCCAGGTAGGGAGAGAGCCAAGAACCCATCAATCCTAGAAACATTAGAAGAGCCACAGGAAAAGCTTTCTGGATCTTTCAGGCCTGAGTTCAAATCCTTTGCAACAATTTATCTGTGTGACCTTGGGTCTCCAGTTTACGAGGCTGGGAAGAGGCGATGAGGTAATCCCTGGAAGGCCAAGTCCAGGGCACTCCACATGCCCTTCACCAAACTTCAATCCCCACTCCTCATCGAGACGATCTGTAGCAAGTCTCATGAATCTACCCTTCAACGCCTCTTACCTCCCTACGCCCCTACAACAGAGCAGTGGAATCTCTGCTCAAAACCCTGCTGGTTCACCTATTAACTGCGCAGCACTGGGGAAAGTCATTTAACTACCTCGAGTCTTGGTTTCTATGTTTTACAAATGGGGATAATTATAGTCTCTACCTCACTAAAGTTGTGGCAAGGGCGGACTGAGATAATTTACGGGAAGTGCTGCGCCCGGTGTGTGCATATAGTAAATGCTCAGTGCACATCAGCGATTGTGATTCGGCTGCCACCCTAGGTGCTGCTTCATCATCTCTGTTGTAATCCCCTTCCTGCTGGCTTCCCTGTTTAGGATCTCTGTTCTTTCTATCAGTAATTCTCAATGCTGTTCCAGAAATCATTTAATAAAGCATTCAACACATCACTCCCCTACTCCAAACCCTTCAAAGGCTCCCTAGGGCCTAGGGATTGAAGTCCAAAGTGCTGAATTTGGCATTCAGCATACTCCAGAGTCCCAACCTTATTACCCTGCAGGCATACTCTGCCCACTGTCGCTTGCTGGCATACTGTGCTCGGGAAAATCCAGGCTGTGCCTTCACCTCCTGGTGTTTCTGTTCACATGGCTTTCTCCAGAATGCTGAAATGTGATAGTCGGAAAGCACCAAGTCAACGGATTTGTGGATGATTGGGAGCCAGACCATTTTCGAGCTGGAAAAGGCCCCAATGGCCACTTTACAGATGAGGAAACTGAGGTTAATTGGCCTGCCCAAGGCCACACAGCTATTCATCAGCAATGTCAGAGTGGCACTAGGCTGGTCCGCCTAGAGGGAGGGAATCACCAGGCAGCCTATTAGGGATAATTCATCAGCAATTGGCAGCAAACTTGCTGACAGGTGATCTTACTCCATTCGTGAGAAATGAGATGTTATGCAGCCAATAGGCAAAGGACCCAAGGCATGCCTCTCTAAGTGAAAACTGGGTGCCTCTCTGGATTGTAATGCAGAGCACGAGAGCAATGGGGTTGATGGGGAGAGGGCAGCTGAAATAATTCCATAGGACCCATCCCTTACTTCAAAGACACATCCTCTCGGGCTGCATTAGTCTCCTGACTAATGCTCCCAAATGCACTGCTGAGATTTGCTGAAGTTGAAGATTCTTTGCGATGTTTGCGGTAGGAGCAGTGATGAATAAAACACAAGAATCACCAATGTATTATTTCGAAGGCTAGAGTGCCCAGCTTTAACTGCTACGCTGCAATTTTTACTCTAAGATAATAATACTAATAGTGACACTTCATTTATATAGTGCTCCTTAGGTTCCCAAGAATAATATAACAATGAAAACTATATCTTATACTACAGTTGTGTCTGTATATGAAGCATATAATGGAGCAAGCCAGTTCAAGAGCAATCTCCCATCACTATTGGGATACTTGAGGTCAAAATGTTCTGCGTTGGAAGTGTTTGCATTAAATAACCTCCGATTTTTCAGCTTGGGTTTGGATTTTATATACGGTTTTGCTGCTACTGTCCATGAAATATTTCATAAAACCTTTAAATATGTTTTTAAACATTTAAAACCTTTAAGTACGCATGCTTTAATAGGTAACTAGAAAGTTGATACCTACTAACACAGCTACCCGCCCAGCTTCACCTCTCTGGTTAGTCATCTGTGGTTTGTGGTCTGGATTCGGGTCCACAGTGACCAGTCAGGAAGCAGGACATAGAGGACTTGAAATGCATGGCTCCACGAGTCCTGGGCAGCATGGTGATAACAGAGTCAGGTGTAGGCAAGGGGCCTCATCAGCCACAAAACCGAAGCCATTCGATATTCAACTACCTGGCCCATTAGGCAGTTCTGACATTCTGAGCTTGCCCTGAAGGCTTCCCTCTCTGGAAGGGTGATTTCCTAGAAAGGTGGGTCAGGAAAGTGATCTTGGGATGGTATGAGGCCCACCTCAGAGGCAGCTTTTACCTGTCTGTCCTTGCTGCTCCAAATCGCCTCGCTGTCTGGGCTCCGACAGCTGTCACCTGATCATCTTATCCTTGGGCCAACACAGAGGCCCTGCTGCCAGGAGCTGGGTATGGGAGCTGTTCCCTCCAGAAGGGGGATGTGACTTGGGGCTACTAGCTCATTCTATGGGGGCATCTTTCACACTCCCATCCATGCTTGGAGAGTTTCTATGTATTCCCTCCGGCCTTCTCCCAGCTGTTTGGCTTTGAATTTAGCATACTCTCTACTACCTAGCTGGGTTAGGGTTCCAATTTGGATCCTTGTCCCTGAATCTGGCCTTAGTTTCCTCTGGATAATATTTTTGGGAATTTTGCATTGGCATCCATGGGCCGCCTTCCCATACAACCTTCCCTGTCCCTTCCAAGAGACCAGTTACATACACACGACTCACAGTTACGCCGTCTGCCAGAGACTTCCACGGAAATCCCACCTCATCTACTAAGCCATCTCAGTAGGCTTCAGCATCGGTCCTGACATTTTGCCTAATTCTTGCTCAAATTAAGCTATCCCATGTTAATAAAGACTCCCTCTGACCTACTCTCATACCCTAGCACCTGATTATCAACATTTTCTTCAGCATTCAAAAGGAGCTCATTGGGATCCCTGGGTGGCGCAGCGGTTTGGCGCCTGCCTTTGGCCCAGGGCGCGATCCTGGAGACCCGGGATCGAATCCCACATCGGGCTCCCGGTGCATGGAGCCTGCTTCTCCCTCTGCCTGTGTCTCTGCCTCTCTCTCTCTCTGTAACTATCATGAATAAATAAAAAAAAAAAAAAAAAAAAAAAAAAAAAAATTCAAAAGGAGCTCAAAGCCAGATACCCCACTCAGTATTGCAGTGGATAAGATTTCACACGATAGTCCTGCAGAAACACAGGGAAATGAAGCCACTGGGGTTTCTTAGTTCAAGGCAACAGAAACAGACTTTGGGTAGCACGTTCCTCAGAAGATGGACAGGAATGTCAGGGAGCCTGTAGACCAGACACAGTCATGGAACAGGTGGGTGAGGGCACCTCACCTGCCTCTGCTGGACATGGGCAGTTACAGACGTGGGCCTCCTGCCACGGTGGCCACGGTGAGCTGTCCACGGCCAGTGGTTACGCATGTGTGTGTGTGTTTGTGTCTGCATTTATGTAAGAAACTGAATCCACATTTAAAACACACCAGGAAGCTGGTGCTGAGTCTGTATTCTTCTAGCTTCCAGGAGGGCGAGGAAAGCAACTCTCTGGCCCTTCAGGCCTCTGGAGGAGAAGCGATGCTCTTCTCTCTATTGAGAATCTTACTGTGAGCTACTCTCCAACACAGGAAGGGGTTCCAAAGCTCTGCAGCCAAACAAACAAACAAGCAAACAAGATGACAAATACGCAGAACAAGGAATGACTAACATGTCAAATATTGTATCCCAGGCTGCTGAATACTGAGAGGGAAGTGTCTTGTTTAATAAGATTCCACCCCTGCTCCTATTCTGGTTATTTTTATTGTTGTTGTTGTTTTGTTTTTAACCCAGCACGGTTGGGGACTAAGTAAAGCAACTTGGAGTGTGAGGCTAGGACACATGACAGAGACTCTGGATCACAGACTAAGGAATTAAACTTGAAAATGTTTGGGGAGACGATCCGTGGACTGAACCTAACAATATGAAGCATAACCGAGACATTAATAATCACAGCAATCGGGGATCCCTGGGTGGCCCAGCAGTTTAGTGCCTGCCTTTGGC
This sequence comes from Canis aureus, assembly GCF_053574225.1. Classification (NCBI taxonomy): domain Eukaryota; kingdom Metazoa; phylum Chordata; class Mammalia; order Carnivora; family Canidae; genus Canis; species Canis aureus. Next base: position 5,002,365 of record NC_135613.1, read on the forward strand.
CCAGGGCGTGATCCTGGAGTCCCGGGATCGAGTCCCACGTCGGGCTCCCGGTGCATGGAGCCTGCTTCTCCCTCCTCCTGCGTCTCTGCCTCTCTCTCTCTCTATCTACGTCTGTCATGAATAAATAAATAAATAAATCTTAAAAAAAATAATAATAATCACAGCAATCCGATCCTGGGCACTGGTTTAGGCACGTTTATATATTAACAGTGATGACTATCAGAGCCACCCTATAGGGTAGATGTCATTAACCGAGCGCACGGATGGGGAAATGGAGAGATGGTTAGAGCGACCCTCTCCACTAAATGTGGCAAGGCCAACCCCGGCAGCAGGGCAGCCTGACTCCAGCGCCTGTGCTAACAACCACTAAAGGTGCCTGTCATGTCTTACGTGCACAGCGACAGGTGGGGAAATGTGACTTAACAGCAGCACATAAGGAAAAACAAATAAACAAATAAACTGTGGAGCATAAGTCCTCTGGGTGATGTGACTGGCAATAAAAGCTAATGTAATGTAGCCTCAGGCTGCAATAAAAGAAGTGTGGAAAGGAGGGGACAGGCTAGTGTTTAGCTGCCTAGATCTTTGTCTTCAGTCCTTCCCTCCATGGAGGCTAGAGCAAAACCAAATGGGGTAGGTGCTCACTCTGGAGATGTTTAAGGCTGAGGAAAAGGTACCTGGAAGGCAATAAATACTGATAACTGGAATGCGGACGAGGAACGACCTCCATTCTGCATGGCATCAAAGGCTTGTATCGAATAATATGACCTCTGGAGAGATAGTTTGGCTCTACCTAAGGAAATATTTCTAAAAAAGGAAAGTTCTCAATGCCTTGATGGTTTGCACCGGGGATAATGCACCGCATACCACGGATGATGCTCCAGCCATCATGAGTCCACGGCGGTCGCGAATGCCTTCCTTCCGCAGACCATCTTCGATCGCTGCCCTAGTTGGGGCTCATCGGTCCGATGGCCCCATTTGTTTGTACTTCCTTTGCTGCACTTACTGTTTGTAGCTTTGCGTTTTTATAGACAGACCTATGTTCTGCACCACTGATGATGTAGCAGCTCCCTGGGGGAAGGCCTCAGGATTCGACAATTTCTGTGTGCCCAGCCCAGAGCCTTTCATTAAAGTGGGTAACAAAGAAATGGGTTTGAAATCGAGTTCAAATCCAGCCTTGCCAGAAAGCCCTGTGAAGGCTTGCAAGAGGTGACAGGGGCGGGGAGATCCACTCTGCTCTGTTATCTATTCAAACATGGAATGGAGGTAGTAATGATAGTGACTGTGAGGTGGGACAGACCCGAGGGCCAAGGTCAAATGGTACAGTCTGCCAAATATTATCAAATGACATTGGATCGGCGGATTATGACTTCCAAATAGAGATTCACGGAAAGCCCCATGTTTGGGTGTCACAACTTAACTGCCTAATGACGGAACTGGTTGTATTTTTGTGTGTGTAGATAGATAGATAGACAGATAGACAGATAGATAGACAGATAGATAGATGATAGACAGATAGACAGATAGATAGATGATGGAGGTAGCGACAGGTTTGAATAAAAATCAGACCACTAGTAAACCTATTCTAAAAAACCCCACAAAAACAAACTTGCCCATAGATACTGGTAAGAGATGAGTTAAGAGCCAAGATTGCGCCCAGTTCTTGCTTTGTCTGCCCTACATGACCCTGTGATCTTAGGCAAGTCGTGGCTTCTCTCTGGGTCCCCGGACCCTCATCTCTAGCTGAAGGTGGACTGAAATAGCTGATAATTCCATTAATGACCTCACACCAACCGATTCTTACGTCGTAAAGTGGAATGTCCACTCCTCGCTCGGGAAGCAGAAGGTCCAATCATTGTACAGAACTTTTGTCATCCGCTTTAATGAAAGGCTCTGGGCCTGCGTTTTTCAATTACCAGTTGGGGAACACTGGGAATGTCTGTTTTCGGATGTTTTCGTTCTGTTTTGTTTTCCTTGCAAAGTCTTACCAGTTCATAGAGACACTACGGGGAAGTCTCTTATTACATAGAATGTTCTTAGCTCGGTGCCTGAAATTAACTAAATGCTCAACAAACGCCAGATTTTCACTATTATCTGATACTGATTTTCAAATATTTGCAGGGCTGTCGGGAGGGGGAAAAAGTGATGGAGAGCAGGGAGAAAGAATAACTAACAATTAGGAGAAAGTCACAAAAGAGGGGCATTTTAGGTCCTCCTATGATAGGGAATTTTAATGAACAGAATTAATGGGTCATAGCTACTGTGATGGGTTCCCTGAGAGGTAGTTAGCAGGCTGTCATGAGGACATGTACGAAGCTGTGGGATTAATGGCCAACAGAGCTCATGCTGAAAGAAAAGCTAGACCAGAAGATCTCAGAAGCTCCTTTAATGGTTAAGGTTTGGGGTCTCTATGGAGACACAGGGTCCGAGAAGTCCGCTCAGCTCTCGGTCCAGCTGTTTGTCTCTAGCCATCCAGGGAGGCACCAGCTTGCAACATGCATCACATACAGTAGAAAACTCCTGGGCGTGTGGATTCAGGACAGACTGGGAAGGCTGGCTTTCCTTCCTCAAGCCCCGGAAGCCTAGACAAGGGCCCAGAACCCTCCCGAGACTCAGTTTCCCCATTCGTACAATGGAAATGCTCATACCCTGCCCACAGCATGAAGACGTAGAATAAACGAGGTGTCAGGTACAGCCCCTGGCACATGGCAGGATATGAAAAAGTTAGCTCTTCTTCCCTCCTTTTTCCCAGGCAAGCACAGGAGGGTATTTCCTTTCCTTGCAAGGCACACCCAGGAGGGACTTTGGGCCTGGGGTAGAAACACATGACACACAGAGGGCTACAGATGGGACACAGCAGGACACCCCGGAAGGTCCAGGAGCCTTGGAAAGCCTGGCCTGACTGTGCCACTGACTGTGAAAACAGTTGGAGAACCATTAAGGGCTGCAGGGGGGCGGGCCGTGATGGTTCCTGGTATTTTCAATGCTGCACCAAATCACGGTGCTTTTGCCTGCACCTGAAGGAGACCACGGGCCAAGCCAGAGGTTCTTTAGCTATAGTCTCCCCAGCAGTCAAAATGGTCACTGCTCAACCCCCTTAAAACCCCAAACTACATTTACCTGAAAAACAAACAGGAATGTGCTTGAAATGGAGACGATTTATCATGGGGCTAATTATCATTTAAGCTAGTCTGGAATAGTAATGAGCCCCTTTTAAATGAAAGCAAACCCTGTGATGAATATCTCAACAGCACATGCTTAGCAAACTTCCCCAGTAAGATATTACTTGAGGGCAACTTACCGCTGGCAACTCATATGTAAAAGGAACAGAGAGAAAATGCAAAGGTAGGAGAAGGAGGCAGGCACTTTTCAAAAGCCTTAATTATCTCTAAAATCTCCACTGCCTCTTGAATATTTTAAATGGAGGAGGGATGGATCGCTTAAACTTATGAAATAATTCAAAAAAAGGGAAGCACTAATAAACAATTCATCCCTAATTGGGAGAGGCCTCAATCTAGAGCAAATGTTCAGTGCAGGATTTTGGCCCCATAATTATAAGGAAGAACTGTTACCTGTCACTATTAGTCTATGAAACTGAATCCCAGGGCTGAGAGGACAAAATACTGAGCCTTTAGTGAGTACTCATCATGAATCAGGCACTGCACTCAATTCTCACTTTACCTTTGCAACGATCCTAGGACAGGAGTTTTATCATGATTCCCGTTGTTAGGGATGAGGCACCTGAGTCTCGGAGATGTTACGTTGCTTTATCTCCATCACATGCCCTCTAAGCACTGGAGCTCGAGCTAAAAAGAATCCAAGTACTGGGCAGGGCTGGACCCATAGTGAGTTAGGTGAGCCACTGTCCTTGGGCACGAAATATGAGGGCTTGCCAAGGAACTCAGCAACCAAGTCGAACGATACTGTCATGCAGTATTTTAAAAATCACGTTGAGTGGAGAAAGTTCATGAGCAAAATATCAAAATGTTGAGCAAAGACAAGGATCTTCCCCTGCACTTGCATGCCTTGGCCTCCTGCTCCTCACCCGAATCCCTTGCTGCCTGACTAGCTGCTCCAAGCCTCAGGCGTGGGGATGAGGGATGCAGCCTGGGTGCTCAGGATGTGATCACGGTCATGCTCTCCCACAATCCATGGGGGGGGAGGGGGACGGTACCCTATCTGGCACATCTATCTCTGCCTGCAGCCAGGCCGGGTCTTACTGAGAATAAACACCGCAGGTGCCAGGGATGCTTTAGTCCTCACCGGCTGCACTCACTGAGCCCAATGGTAGCTGAAAAGCCATCTCATGCATGTGAAACTAAAACCAGGCAGCAGCCTCCCCGACTCCTGTTGCTCTATTAGGTGACCCTCATCGTGTGGAAGACACTGCACCCAGAGCCAGTATCTTCCAGAAATTCTTACAAATTCTTAATCAGTGAAATCATGCCAGTGCAGAAGACCACATCTCGTGGATTTCTGGCAAAGAAGGGAATTTGTGGAGGAAGCGCGTGAAGGTTTTTCTTCGCCTGCAACAACCAGAAAAATTCAAGAAAAATCCCCAGTATCCTGTGAGGAGTTCTCAGTGTCAGAAAGGCATAGCCTAAGACCCCGGCCACTGTTCTCTACGGCCTGGAAACCCCTGCCCGCTTTCTGGGTTCAGCACCTCACATGGGTCTGGAGGAGGGAGGCAAAGGGAGGGGGACACCAGTATTGGGCCTACGGTGAGCAAGAGCACCATTAGGCTCTCTCACGGTGTTTTTTTTTTTTTATTTTTCCTTCCCTTACTTCGGTTCCTCTCTTCTCCTTCATCCTCCTATCTCACTTAATATCCTGGGGTTACCGGCTTCTCTGCCTGAGCTGAAACTTCACCCTCTCAGACCATGAGAACAGTGATTTATCTCAATAAGAATTCTGGAACTCTGCAACAGTCTGATGACTAATTAAACCAAATAACAATGAAATTTTGCCTCCAGTTCTAACAAACATGCATTATTCACAAGCACTTACAATTTAAAAGTGCTTTCTTTTTCTTTTTCTTTTCTTTTTTTTTTTGAGTTAAATAAACTGTCCAGTGGTGAGTGAGCATCGGTTTACAAAACACTTTGTCTTACTTTCCACTGAGTTACTTAATACTCCTTCCCATAATCCATTTGCATTGATTCCTTCTTCATCAACGGCCTTTGCATTCCAACACACTCAGAGCTGCACGGAACTGCGCTGCTGACTCACCAGGGAAGCAATTGTATTCAGTTAAAAAAAAAAATACAAATAAAAATCCACTTAAGACAGTACTTATTTTTTTTTAATAGAGCTTGCCTCTTAATTATAATATAGCTTTAGTGGTTTTCTTTTTTAACATTATTCTTCTGAACTTTCATAATGACGCTATCAAACAGTAACAAATATAAATCTGTGCAGCCTGAAATATGCAATTTAATCATAAGCAGTAATTTCCGTATCACGGAGGGAAAAAAAAAAGTCAAATGATTAAACTCCAGTGCGTGAGGACCAATCTTGAATTAAATTTTGCTCTCTGCTCAATTTGGGTATTTTTTTTGCAGCAAGATCAAGAATGGTTTAAAGATAATAGTAAAACATTGGCAGTTATATTAAAACTGCATGCCCCAAAGTGTTTAGCAAAGATCAAAGTGCTTTTCTTTTTTTTTGCAAATGGGAAATGTCTTGCAGACGTCTTCAAGACCTCTTGAGAGAACAGGCAACGATACCACAGCAATCTTACTAATATTTCTCTTCTTTATGCATTCGTTTTCCTTCAGAGTCTCAAACGATGCTCTTTCTGGCAGGGACTTAAAAAAAAAAAAAAGCCAGAAAATCCTCCCAGATCGCTGCCTTAGTGAGAGCTGACCTTGTCCCACGCACCTCCTGCCCAGACACTCAAGATTCTCCAACTTTCTAGTAAAGTCCAGGAAGGCGAGAGGAGGCTGGAGGTAAGGGATCCACGACCAGAAAGATGCGGGGCCTGACACGGCGCCGGCGGCAGCCTGGACCAGGGCGAGCCGGGATCCGGTCTCCCCGGAGAGGCCCAGACAAGGCCGGTGGCAACAAAACCGCTTTTCATGGTGCCCTGCGCGGCAGCTGGGCCCCCGCAGCCGGGGAGAAGGGTGCCACTGCCCTCTGGTGGCCGCAGCGCCAGCTTCCACCGAGGAGCCCCTGCCCGAGCGCCCAGGGCCCGGGCCACCGGGAAATCGCGGCCGCCACAGGCCCGGTGGCCGTCCCTGCGCACAGGGGGGCTCGGTGCCTATCACCGTGGTCCCCCCGAACCCCCATGGACGCGTGGTTCTACTGCTGTGCCTAAACCTGTCACACTTTCTCCAGCTTTACTTTTTCTTTTTAACATACCTGTTGATGTCTGTCCCCGAGCCCACACAGACCGAAGATCTTTACATATTTTAGGGGCGATGACATTGGACTGCAAAGGATGACAGCTCAACTCAAACGCTTGGCACATCCAGAGCGGGGGCTCTCGACGAACCAGGTAGCTTTCTCTGAAACGATGGCCACTTCCACCAGAGGGAACACCCACCCCAAACATACCTCGATCCCTTAAGTCATGGGCTCAGATTTTCTAGGAAAAGGTCTTGGGCGTTTACAGTCATTCTGCAAACACCTGGAAGCTTAAGAGGAAATGTTTCCTACCGACTTTCAAACTCCACAGACCAGGGTTATTTTATCACCATTAGTGGTTAGATATGCTCATGAGCAAGGTGAATACAAAATATTGAAAATAAACAGACACAACGGTTATGCTTCCTGAACATGTGCCTACACAAATGCATTGAAAATGGAGGAAAACTAGAATGGGATCTGTAGGTCTCCTTTAGACGGTTCTGAAAATAGATTTGAATGTCACAGATCAAAGTTTGTGTGAACTGTCAACTTCATAAGTCACAGACGTTCGCGGGCAAGGCCCCGAGACACATAAGCTCATGGGAGTCTGGCTCCGCGTTGTAAATCAAGCCTTGGGGTCAAAGTCATGGCGTTTCCCATACGAGGGTCCCCCAAACCAGAATCTTTACAAGGCAGCCATGTAATTCTATTCAAAGTGGAAGAAAAACCATGAATTATGAAGACAAGTGCATTAAAGGAGCATGAAATTGGTCTGTATGCCCCCAAATCAGGGCATGGCTCTCCAACCCTGTCCCCCTCTCCTCGCACAAACAAACAGCCACAGCCACAGCCACCCCTGCAAAGAGCAAACAAGAGTTCTGGGTCATAAGAAAATAGAGCCGTGACTTTTTTTTTTTTTTAATTCTCAAATTAACAAAAGATTGCATCTTAATTGAAAACAGAATTTAGGTATCTAGTAATTTTACTGTCTGCTGTTTTGATAAGATTGCTGAGCATAATGGAAGTTCTGAAGTGCTATCAAGATGGTCCACTGCTTCCATTAGAACTATTTTAAAAGCCTTTTTTTTTTTTTTTTTTTTTCTAGTAAGCAATAAGCCCAGTTTGAGTCAATCTCCATGTTTGGGCCTCAACAGATGATCCTATCTCAGTTCTCTTCATTCTCCCTTGCCATCCCTTTCCCCAAGGGTGGGGCAGGGTCGGGGGAGGGGGGGAAGGGGGGGTTCCCTGTTCTCAAACAATGCAATAAAATAGCCAGTTTATGCAGACTCTGAAATAACAACAAAAATGACAGCAACGATTGTCATTAGCAATAAAGCCCGGCTGCAACACATTTTTAACACCTTAATTTGCGACGTCTCAAAAGTAAGATGTAAAGCCCATTCTCACTCAAGCAAAGTTTCCCGGCCTCTCCTACGCCCTTCTCTGGTCTATACTTGGAAAAACTACTCACATTTCTTTGTACCAGGCAGGATTTCAGTTTTGCACGGAGGTTCCGATTCCCGGGCCCACTGGCCAAGTCTAACAGTTAGAGCTCAGGAGCGGCGAACGTTAGTGCCCAGGGGCTTCGGGTCCCTCTCGTAGTGACCACAGCTCTGACCCTTTGTTTTGCAACTTTTACTCCTTTGTTCTGCTGGAGGAAGACCAGGCTCCCCGCAGCTAGGGTCGGGCTGGGGCCACTTCTGCGCTCCGCTGTCTGCATCTCCCGTTTATAGGAAAAATAATCCCAGGACTAAGCAGAGGAAGGCCGGCCCCTTTCTCCTCCTCCCACGGTGGAGGCCCCCGCGCGGCGAGCCCGGCCCGGCGGCGGGTGGATCCTCGCCCCGGAGAACACCCCCAGCGCTCCCGCCCCCCGGGGGCCAGGCACCCCGCAAAGCCATCGATGTCCGCTGCGGGCCCGGGGGATAATCGATCCATCCTCCTGCCAGATTCATTATCGTGCCTTCCCTGTGATTAGACCGAAAACTTCCTCCCTGCCTCAGATGAACCTGATAGGAGGGATCCGGGGAGGAAAGCGAGGAGGGATTCGCAGCCGCCCGGCAAGATGTCTTTGGGGGAAAACGGGAGGGAAGGCTCCGCACACGCCCGCGCCCCCACTACGGGCGTCCCGGGGCGCCTCCCCCCATCCCCGGGGCCCCTCGCCGGCACCCAGGGCGTTAGCGGATGCTTGGAAGATGCGATTTCTTAAGAGCAGTGCGACGGCCCATGGAAATCCCGCTGCCTCATCAGCCGAAGCAACAGGGCTTTCCGGCCCCTGGAAAACCTTTACCCGGGAGCGGGGGGCGCACGGGGCACCCCCCCCGAACACGGCCTCCCGCCCCGGCCACCGCGCGGCCTTGGGGGGACCAGGGGCGCCACCCCGCCCTCCCTGGGGCTCTGCCTCTGGGGCGAGGCGGGCCCTCCTAAGCCCTGCCCGGCCGGAGCGGGAAAGGGGCGCCTCCCGCCGCCCTCCGCACCCCGCGGCTGTTGCTCCCGGGCTCCGCCGACCAGGGGCGCGGGCAGCCGGGGGGAGGGGGGCGCGCAAAGTTCCCGCGGAGCCGCCGGCGGTGCCAGCGCGGGGGAGCGGGGCCGGGTCCGCGCCGCCCGCCCACCTCCCCGCGGGGCCCCGGGCTCCGAGCCCACCGCGCCCGGGCCCCAGCGCGCCCCGCAGCCCGCAGCCCGCAGTCCCGGCCCCGAGATCTCCGCGCGCCCGGCCTCGCCGGGGGGGCGCAGGGGGCAGGGACCCCGGGAGGGGCAGGGACCCGGGGAGGGGAAGGGACCTGGGAGGGGGCAGGAACCCGGGGAGGGGAAGGGACCCCGGGAGGGGCAGGGATCCGGGGAGGGGCAGGGACCCCGGGAAGGGGCAGGGACCCGGAGGAGGGGCAGGGACCCGGGGGAGGGACAGGGACCCGGGGGAGGGACAGGGACCCGGGGAGGAGCAGGAGCCCTGGGAAGGGGCAGGGACCCGGGAGGCGCAGGGACCCCGGGAGGAGAAGAGACCTGGGGAGGGGCAGGGACCCGGGGAGGGGCAGGAGCCCTGGGAAGGGGCAGGGACCCTGGGGAGGGGTAGGACTCCTGGGAGGGGCAGGGGCCCGGGAAGGGGCAGAGACCCCGGGGAGGAGCAGGGACCCGGGAGAAGGGGCAGGAGCCCTGGGAGGGGCAGGGATCCCGGGAGGGGCAGGGACCCCGGGAGGAGCAGGGACTTGGGTAGGGGCAGGAGCCCCTGGAAGGGGCAGGGACCCCGGGGAGGGGCAGGGACCCTGGGAAGGGGCAGGAGCCCCGGGAGGAGCAGGGACCCGGGAAGGGGCAGGGACCCCGGGGAGGAGCAGGGACCCGGGAAGGGGCAGGGACCCCGGGGAGAAGCAGGGACCCGGGTGGACGCAGGAGCCCCGGGAGGCGCAGGGAGCAGGGACCCGGGAAGGGGCCGGAGCCCTGCGGAGCGCGCTCGCGTCGCCGCTTTCGGGAGGAGGCGCCGCGGGCGAGGGGGCCGGCCCCGCCGGGGGCGACTTTCCCCGGAGACCCGACCGCGGGCGGCCGGCGCGTGGGGGGCGCAGTCTGCGGCCCCCGCCCTCCCGCCGCCTCGGCCGGACCCGGGCGGCCCCGCGGGGGAGGCTGGAGCGCACCCCGGCGCCTGGCTCCCCGCGCCCGCAGCCGCCTGCTCCTCCCCTCCCGCGTCCCCCAACAAACCCTTCCGTGCCTCGGCGCCCCCCGCGCGCCGTGTGCGCCGCATTAGTGGGAGCTCCCCGGGCCCCCCCCCGGCCCGAGGGCCCCCCCGGGGGCGGGAGCGCGGGCGGCGAGCCTCACCTGGGGCCGTCGGTCGGTGCGGCCGGCGGAGGGCCCGGCGGGGGCGCGGGGTCAGCCCGGCCGCGGCCCGGGGCCCGGTCCCAAGTCGGCGGCGGCTGCGAGCGGCCCCCGCGGCATCTGCGCGCCGCGCTCCCCTCGGCTGGCGGCGGCCGCGGACTGAGCCGCCGAGCGCGCCAGTGGCAGGAATGAGAAGCCGGGGGAGGCGGCGGGCGGGGCGGGGGAGGGGGAGGGGAGGGAGGGGAGGGGAGGCCGCCGGGAGGGGCGGGAGCGGCGGGGAGGGGCGCGGAGGGGAGGGCGGAGAGGAGCCCAGGCCCCGGCGCCGCGAGCTGGGCCCGGCCGGGCTGCGGGGCCCCCGCTCGCCGCCCCTCCCCCGGGCCCGAGGCCGCCCCGGGTCTCCGCGTCCGGCCCCCCGCCCCGACCCCCCGCCCCGGCCCCCCGCCCCGACCCCCGGGCTCGCACAGTCTGCGGCGGCCGAAGTTGGCTCCGGGGACGCGCAGCCAATCGGGGCGGGCGGCGGAGGGAAGCCGGGCGGGCGCGGGAGCCCCTCCTGCGCCGCGGGGATCGGCTCCGGCTCCGGCTCCCGCTGGCCCGGCCGGGCCCTCGCCGGGAGGCCTGGGCGCTGCGCTGCGGGGGACCTGGAGCGGCCTCGCCCCCGCGCCCCCCGCGCCCCCCGCGCCCAGAGCGCCCCACGCCGGCCTCGGCCCCGCGCACCCCCAGTTCCCGCAAACTCTGCTCGGGGCGCGGCGGAGAACCCGGGGGCCCGCACCTCGGACTCGCGCCGCGCCTCGGGCCCCTGCCCCGTCCCCGCCTCGGCCCGGGGTCCCCCAGGGCGCCGCACCCCCTCCCCGCGGGCAGGTCCAGCGGCCCCGCAGGCGGCCTCACTCGCCCCGGCCCCCGCCTCCGTCCCTCGGGCGGACCCGACAGGGCGGCGGGGTCGGGCCTCGGAATCCCCCGGGCACTGGGCGCCCGCTCGTGGCCCCGGGAGCCGTGCGCAGCGCATCCCCGCGGGGCTGGGGGGGCACCGGGACCTGCGGGGACCCGGGCTGGAACTGGTCTCGGGGTGCGGGGCGGCGCACGAAGGAGGGGCGAAGGACGGCGAAGAAGCAAGGGGATAACGGGGCGCTGGCCCTCCGGGAGGCACGGACGGGGATGGGGGGCAGGCGGGGGGCGGGCCCGCGGGGAGGAGGCGAGCGGGGCCGGGGGGCCGGGGGGCCGGGGGAGGGGCCGGGGTGGCGAGCCGGCGGACCCCAGGACCGGGGGGGGGACGAGTGGGGAAGCTCCCGCCCCTCCGGACCGCCCGCGACAGGGCGAGGGGCGGGAGGCCGGGCGGGGCCCGGGGCGCTGCACCCCGTCCAGCCGGGGCCAGGGCACACGCGGGGCAGCCGGCGCGCGAGGCTCGGAGGGGTCGCTCGGGGTGCACGGGGGATCTCGGGGTGCGCGGGGGGCCTCGGGGTGGGGGAGGCCCCCGGGGTGCGCGGGGCGGCGGGCGGGGGCCCTCGGGGTGCGCGGGGAGGCCCTCGGGGCGGGGGGAGGCCCTCGGGGTGCGCGGGGAGGCCCTGGGGGCGCCCGCCTCTCTCCCCGCGCGCCCACCGTCGACGCTCCCCCCCCGCCCCCCGCCCGCTCCCCGCGCCCTCGGAGTGGCCCCGGCCTCTGGACCGCGCGTCCCTGCGCCAGGCCCCTGCGCCGCCAGCGCCCCGCCCCAAGGCCTCCAGGGGACCGGCCTCGCGGCCCCGGCCCGCACCCCCGCCTCTGCGGCCTCCGCACTCCCCTCTCACCCCTTGATGCTGCCCCCCGCCAGTCCCGCGCCCCAGCCTGGATGCTGGGGGTGCCCTGGGCCGCCCGCGGCGGGGGTGGGGCGCGCGCTGCCCGGCAGGTGCGCGGAGCCCGAGGAGCGCGGTCCCGCAGAGCTGCTGGTGGCCCGGCCGCCGTCGGTGCGCGCCTCCCCTCCTCGCGGGCGCAGGGAGCTGAAGCCGGCGGGCCAGGGCCAGGACGCGCACGGAAGGAAAACCGTCCAGCGCCTGCGACGCCGAGCGCATCTCCTGATCCTCCAGAAAGACTTCAGGGGCTCCGCTCTGCAGGCCTGGCCGCGGACGGCACCTGGGCGCCAGTGGAGGCGTAGTAGCTGGGACCGGCCCCCCGCTTTCTGTTCAGAATTCATCAAATGAGAGCAGTTGTTTCCTGTTTGTTTTGTTGTTGTTTGGGACTTCTTTTAGGCCCTCCCACCCATGAAAGACAGATAGCATCAGCTGATTCTAAGGATAAGTTAAGAATCGTTTGGCAGATTTCCACGGACACAGCATATCTGAATCAGAGGAGGCCTAGTGTCTGGTCGTGCTCCATGTCCCTTTGCACAATCCATCGATTCTGTGCCTCGGATTCTACTCAAGAGAGCGGGAAACACATCCACACAAAGACATGCATCTGAAAGTTCGTAGCTGCAGTGTCCATAATAGCCAAGCTTTGGAAATAACCTATATGTCCCTCAATTGCCGAGAAAACAAATGTGGTATATCCACCAAATGGAATAGTATTCACCATTAAAAAGAAAAGAAACACTGATGCACGTTACGTTATGAATGAACCCTAAGAACATGCTAAAAGCAGATACAAAGCCACATACTGCATGATTCCTTCACATAAATGTCCAGAAAATGCAAATTTGTAGAGACAGAAAGCGGATCAGTGATGGTCCTGGCTCAGTGTATGAATAGGAATCGACTACAGATGGGCATGAGGGAACTTTGTTTGGTGTTGAAATGTTCTAAAATCAGATGGTGGTGGTGGTTGCACAAATTTACACATTTAACTAAATCTCATTGAATTGTAACTTTAAAAAAGGCCACCTCCTTGCCCCCCCCCCAAAAAAAACTGCTATACCTTTATTCCCTATGAGGAATCTGTGAGAGTCTGTGACCTGCAGTTGAGCCCAAGTAACTTAGGAAAATTTTGCAAGGCAATTTTAGATAAGAAAAAATATTTTCTTTTTTTTTTGTAAGAGTTTTAGTTCTTATAGAAAGATAACCATACGTCTATTCAATAAGTTCTATTTTGGCGCCTGCTTTGGAGAGTCTTGTGAGTGTTAAAGCAAGTTAATTTCCCCCTTTCACTCTTCTAAGTGATTAATTCCTGGGAACTAGAGTTAGGTATTCCAGTTCGTGACATTTTAAACACACCTACACATAGACACAGTACAAAGTGCACATTTCAGAGGGGATTTTTTTTATGACTATGTTAGGATCTGTCTTAGAAATCCATATCAAGCACTTGGGTGGAGTATTGTGTGATTACAGTTTAGATTAAAAAAGGAAAAGACAGAGAAGAAAGAACCCACTGACAGCTTAAATTAAAAGATTCAGTTCATCCAGGCAGCCAGAAGTTTGGGTGTTTATCTTAACTTGCCTCACCTTTCCTTCACCTTGTTCTTCAAGGGAGGAAGCCAGGGTTCACATCGCTCTGGAGCCAAGATTAAACAGCCCCTTAGGCTTCCTGCCTCTTCCAGTCCAGACAGAGATGAGACCCAAATGGCCCTTTTCTTGTCTTTGTCCTTGTCAGCATGAGGCTAATAATTTCCTGTTGGTTCCTTCATCAAAGGTACCAGGCTCTCATCCCTTTGATGCTCCTCTCCTCAGACTCTGAAGATAACCAGGCCCTGGTGAGTCAGTTCCTTGTTTCCACTTAGAAGCTTCAGGCTCCCCCAGGTCTTCTCAAAGCTTCCCGCTCCGGAGGCATCCTTTGGTATAAGGTGTTAAAAATGGGGCAAGATCCAAGCAGGGAGATGGTTTTATCACGTTGGGGTGGGCCCCAATCGTGCCTTCTCTAGGCAGAGGGAAAGCACTGCGAAGGATGGAACAGGAATGCCATTTGTGAACCAACATTGCACATAAAGGTTGCCACAGCTGGATCTGCAGAGAAAAGTAGAAAAACCACAGGCCTTTGGTCTGTGTCTGATTCCCGGTTCTGCCTCTTAGTAACTGTGGTAAAGAATTTATCTCCGTAAGATTCAGTTTCCAGTTCTGTAAAATGGGGCTTATTATCTGTGCGTACGTTGTGGCAGGGATTAAATGTGCCCACATATCTAAAGCCATCGAAACTGTGCTTAGAGCGGAGGCTCAATCAGTGAAAGGTATCAATTACTGTTATTAATTATGAGGTCTGGTTATTATCACACCTTAAATGCCCCGAGCAAGAAAGGAGGCCTGTTAAAATTATGAATTATAATAATCGTGGAGATTGATCTTATTTTCAATGGTGTTAGTAATAAAACTTCTGGCCAAGAATTTGATGGCGGTTCAAAGTTTACTGACACCGTAAGACCCATCGGAGGTCGTATTAGACGTCCCAACCCTGGGGAGGGATGCGCTGGGTTCATGTCCTAGATTTGCCACAAATTCCTTGAGTCGCCCTGAGTAAGTCATTCCCTTTCTCTGAGCCTAGCTGTAAATGAGAGCTCACCCAAGATAAGTTCAGGGGAGGATCCTTTCAGAGCTAAGGTTCTAGGGTTTTAAAGTCCTACTCTCCTGGAGAGGGAGAGCGTCTCCTAGATGAAGTTCCCCTTCCCACCGCTAGGAGTAGTCAGTCAATCTTCTCAGGCTAAACCCTGACTCCAGGCCACCCCCTTTCTCTGAAACAGACCCTTTTCAACTCTGAGCAGCAGCATTTCTTTGTTTTCCTCCCTCATCTAAGCTCCCCAAGGGCAGGGATGATATCCTTCTGATTTATTATGCCTGTATCCTCAGAACCTGGTGTGTATTAACTACAGAAGTCCGATAAATACGTTTGATTAATTGATGGTTGTTAATGAATATTTCGATTAAACTAAGATAGTATCTCAAATATCTCCGTGATAATACTAGCTTATGAATGACTCCAGCATCCAGTGGCCTAAAATAACAATTATTGGCTCTCATCTGTAGGTTGGCTGGGGTTGCCTGGCCCACCCAGACCGGGCTGGGCTAGGATAACTGCTCAGCTTCCTGTATTTTCCGTCCTTCTCCTGGGATTAGTTTGGGCACATTCTCATGGCAGTGGCAACTGCACAGGATGTCATGCAGAAACATGCAGGGGCCTCTTGAGGTGCAGGCTTAGGACTGAAAATGGTCCCTTGTACCTTGTGCCTTTGTTGACCAGAGCATACCACGTGGCCAGATTAAAAGATAAGGGGTTGAGTAATAGAATCTGCTTTTTAAGTGAGAGGAACTTCAGAGTTGTGTGGCAAAGGGCGTGGATACAGGGAAGGATGGAGAGTTGGGGCTATTATACAATCTCCCACAGGCACAAACAGCTTCGCAGCCTGCCTCCGTGCTGGGTCACGTTGGGTTGTCAGATCCCATGGGTTATATCCTATAATTCTAGAACATTAGAGGAGACAGAGTCAGAAGACGGTTTCAGCCTCCTACCAACCCTTGTAACTCTGTCCTTGCTTTAACTTTGAGGCTCCAGTTGTAAAGGAAGAAACAAGCAGAAATAGTAATGCAATAATAAGAATCGCTGGCTTATAAATAAAACCAGAAATTATCAAAATATCCCACCAAAGTATGTATTATTATCCCTATTTTGCAGATGAGAGAACTGAGACAACAGGAAAACCATATGCGCTCCCCAAGATAGTACAGCAGGTACGTATTGAAGCTAGATTCCAACCTCTGTGTGTTTGACTCCCAAGTTATCCCAGTGGAGAAGCTCATTCAGCAGATGCTAGTTTTGATGTGAATGGGGAGCGTGTAGGGAAAAGGGAAGACTTGTCTCTAAGCCTCTAAGCCCAGGGCACAAGGCATCCATCAGATCCCTGGGCACATTTCCTGGGACACAATAGGTACAACACGGATATGCATGAAACGGTGAAAGTAAGGCAGGGAGAGGAGGGAAGGAGGGAAGGGCGGCAGCGGCAGGGAAGGTAAGAATGAAATAAGGAGGATACAAGAAAAAAAAGATATCAGCATGCTAATTTATTTGGAAAACCGTCCCTTCCACGGTGGGGAGAAATCTGTGGATTCTTTTTTTTTTTTTTTTTTTTAAATCTGTGGATTCCAAGTCTTCTATTCCTCGCCTTCTGGTACTGAGAACAGTTGCCTCATGCATGGGTCCATCCACGGTCTAGACGGTGCATCTTGGGCTGATGCCTGAGGGCCTTGCTAGTGCCTTGCTGGTCTTCCCACTGCTCTCCTTGGATCACTCAAGCCGCACTTGCTTTTTGCTATTGTTCAAACACAAACATGCCCCAGATTCAGGACCTTTGCATTGGCTGTTCCTTCTGCTTCACCCCGCCCCTCGTCTTTCTCCTGCCTTGCTCCCTCATTCTGCCCGTTTAACCAGGACTTCTCTGCCTCTTCCATCAGCAGGAGCTCCCACCCAACACTCCAGTCCCCTGCAGTCCATCCCTTTCTCTCCCCTTAGACTGCTTAATTCTTATTCATGACATTATCTATCTACTTGAGATCGTATTGTGTACTTTTATTTGTTTGTGTTTATTGTCCTCTTGCCCCACTAGGGTACAAGCTTCAGGAGGGCGAAGGATTCCACCTCTCCTGCTCATTCCTGTATCTTCAGCATCTAATACAGTGCCAGGCATATGGTAAGCACTCAGTAAATATTTGTAGAATGAATACATGAATAGCAAATGCATGAAAAATGCTAACTGAATGAATGAATCCTGAAACCAAGAGCAGATGGATCATCTGCTTGAATCTAAACATGGTACAAGTGTCCCTTGTTTACAAAGTGAATTTAATGATGCCAATTATTCACATTGCAAAAAATGATTCTTCACTTTACCAAAGGTTTCATTCGGATGCTGGTTAAAACAGCTACCTCCTTCAGTGCTTTTAAAAATATAATCCAATTTTCAAAATGGTGGTGTGCAGACAACTTTCTAGAACATACGAATTTCCTAAAATGAATTACAGGTATGCATAATGACAGTTCTGCTTCTGATTTCTAATTCCGGTTTGTTTGCTGTGTGGACTAAGAGGTTGGCTTATTAAACCGCCTCACAGAAGGCTATTTCAATGTTCGTATGTGCATACATTTACATTCTTTTTTAAACTTGTGAATAGGCGCATTTAAATGTGTTTGTGCTCCAGGAGAACCATTGGAAATGTTATTCAAGATCGGTACTGGCTTGCTTTGCAAATAGTCTACAATTTGGACAACAGGATTTAAGAGAGCTCTGTGTTCCAATTTTTATGAACGTTGGAGCATTGACCGTCTGTGTTGAGATGGGGAAGGAAGAAATCATTGTTACCTGATGCAGAAAGCTTTTTACAAAAATCTTTCTTTAGCATCCTCAGCTTAAGACAGATGAACTTACACAGCATAGGCTGTATTTCAGCCTTTTTTCCCAGTTGTGCATATTTCTCTACCCTTTCTAGTGGCTTCCTTCACGGCTAAGAGCTAATAGGGTCTTTCCATAGAGCACAGGTAGGTCAAAATGGAATGCACCGGTGGCATATACACAGATGGCTTAGGAAAGAGATTTCTTCTTGGAGGAGGTATTCCAGAAAAGTCTCTCTATTCTGATTGATAGTCACCTTAGTTCTGGGTCTTCAGCCATGATTGATTTTTCCAGTGTACAGAGAATTGTTTTGAGCTATGGGTGGAATTTAAGAACAACACTTTTCATAGCTATTCATTGAATGCCTGTTAAGTGCTTTGATTCCAGTCCTTACAACGCTTCTACAAAGTATGCCCATTTCATAGGTGAGGACCAGAAAGCTCAGAAAATTGAACGGCTGACCCAAAGGCAAACAGTTTGCTAATAAATGAATAATTAAATGTGATGTAATTGCTCGGAGTCTGCAAGGGAATATCATTGTGGAACTAATTCATACGGGAGAGGTTGTAAGGGGAGGTGAGTGAAGCTTTCATTAAAGGTATTCATTTTCATCTGAGAATTAAAATATATGGAAGAGTTAAGATAAGTGTAGGGAGAGAACACGCCATGGAAGGAGTAGATTGTGTAAGAGTATTGAGGCACAATGGGACTTGGGGCATCTCAGGACCTAAAAAAGATTCATAAGCCTGGTGCTTAATGTACTCTGAGGAAGTACACAGAGACAAATAATCCAGGGCTTTGTAGGACAAGGAAATTGTACCCCAAATGCAATGGGCAATATGGATTTTTTTTTTTTTTTTTAAAGCAGGAGTGATCTGATTTTATTTGTTGACAAAGAGTGTTTGGGCTGTGAGCCAGGACAGCAAGAATGGATGCATGGTGAATCATTGCAGTTAAAAAGGAGAGAGGGCAGCTGGCTTGGAACACACAGTGCAGCAAAGAGGGATGCATACCCTAGGTGTGCTTTGGAAACAGAAGCAGGACTTCATGTTGAATTGGTTGTGGCAAGTGAGAGAGAGAAAGATGTCAAGGATCATCCTCATGTGACTGACTCAACCAAATGGGTAGATATAGGTGTTTATTATTGACTAGGAAAGGACTACAGGACGACCAGGTATGTGGGTATGAGACCAGGTGCGGGAAGTAAGATTCCTCAGCTTGTAGTTTTACGAACCCATTTTGGGGACTAGGCTGCTCCCACAAATATCCTCCTGGGTCAGGAAGGCAGTGTCACCTGATGTTTAATTAGATAAAAATATAAATCACTCTGCTATGAGCAGAAGACCTGGATTGTTAACTCCGACTTTGGGAAAATACTTGCCTCACTCGGAGCTACTTCTCTTTTGTCCAGAATGAAGAGGCTTGCTCAAAAGATGTCTACATTTCTGTTTCACTCTAAAAGCCCATGATTACTGATTATGGTCGCTCCAGGCACAGTTTTTCAAACCCATGTCCAAAGGATACATTTATATTGACTCTGTACAGCTGGAGGCCTGTCCTGAGACACAGGGGAAAGAGAACCTGGGGCAGTGGTAATGGCCAGAAGATGCACAGAGACGCAGTCCAATGACCCTAGTGCTCAGTGCAGAGGTCACTTAGGTTCCCTCGTGCTACCAGGTAAGGCCATTTGTCAACAATCCTTTGCTATCCATGACATCCGAGGATTTTCAGCTGCTTTTTTCTACCTAAAGTGTCCACGACATTGCTTGCTTCTCATTTTTTCCTTCTCTGCTCTTCTCAAAGGAGGGAGCAGAACTGCAAGGCACAGAGAATGGGCTTGGAAATTGAGCTGCCCAAGTCTGAATGTTGGGTATGGCCCTTCCTGGTGCTGGGCAAATCTTTTACTTCTGTGAGCATCGCTTTCCACATCTGTAAAGTTGTAATGACATCTGTACCTGCTTCGGAGAATTATGGTAAGTTAGAAAGGGGACAATTCACAGTACCTAAAAAATAGTAAATATTCAGTGAATGTATTTCTCCTTCTACTCCCCACGCCTTTGCCACCTATCCCTTATTATCTTTTTTTTTTTTTTTTTTCCGAACTGAGCTAAGGGATCAAACACTTCAGAAAATATCCCCTGGCCTTTCCCCTCCACAGAAAATCTTGTGTATGATTTGATATTGCCATAGCATATTATCCCATTTGCCTGTCTCACTCCCATCTCTCTGTGAAAGGCATCTAGAGACCAGTAATTATTGATGCTTCATCCCTGTATCTCAAGCCTCACAAGCATATGGTAGGTGTTCAATAAATGTGTGCTAACCTTTACTGCCAAAGAAGATATCTGAAGAAGAATGCATGGGAAGAGGGATGACAGAGAGGAGGAAAAAAAAAAATCCTACATGGCATGCCAGCTCCTCAAAAGAGATTTTGGTTTAGAATATGAAAGAAAAACAGTAAAAGCAGAATCCATTAACTGGCCCAAATTGCATTAATAGTTCCCTGCTTTGTGACATATACTCATCGTTTAGTCTTTAGTACAAGCAAGTCTTGATTGACTAAGAAACGTTTATCAAAAGGAGCAAAATTTACCAAGTGTGTTTACCCTGTGAAGTGCTCTCCTCCTATAGCTTCGCTTACATTCACAGAAGGGGGGACATGCACCCAGACAGTCTAATTTCTTTAAGTCGGATGAGTCACGGAAGCAAACATTGGAAGATGTGCTACAAAATAATCAATCATCAGATAAAACTGTTTGGGATGGGGCAGATGTATAAAATGAAGTACGGCTATCTTTCTATCAGCCAAAAATATGCATATTTACAAAAGATTCTGTGAGAAGACATCGAGAGATTTAGCCAAACCGTCACTTAAATGGGGGTATGATTTCAAAGCAGGAAAGAAGCTGAAAATAGTAGTCAGTCCTCTCTCTGTCCTCTTCTTCCTAACCCTACCCCTCACCCTCGTGCCAACACCCAGTAATTGCTTTTCCATGATAAACATCTTTTCCTTTTCCTTTTGTTAACCGTGTGGCTTCTAGAATACTTATATGTTTTATTTGGCCAATATCTGTTTTAAATACCGTGTTATAAATGGAAAATACCCAGAGCAGTAAAGGCAGTAGCTTCCTAATCGGTTAGTAGAAGAGGGGTGCCTTTCTCATATTATTACTCAATCTTATTACACTCATTTTGGGAAACTACAAAGCTAGATGCTAAGCTGTCTGTCCAAGTTTGTACAGCTTAGACATTGCGGAGCTTGGGGGTCTTCACGTAGCTTTCTCATTCCAGTACCTGTGGGTATCTCTCAGATGTAAATGGACAAGTATTCAGTCCGATAGGATGAACACTTCCTAGAAACTGGACATTTAACGTCTTATAATACATCTATATCCTGAAGCCAAATGCATGAAAACCTGTCAAACTCTGCCTATCTCCAAATGCCCATAGCATTGCTGTCCTTGCATACCTCCTTCCACTTGCTTAAAACAAGCTTTCCCATGCATGCTCCAGGTCATTCCAATATAGTCTCTGAAAATGTTCTGCTCGGGTGTCCTAACCTCCAAAAATATTTTCCTGATTCTCCTTGCCCCTTTCGCTCACCTGCCTACAGTATTAATTTAATACCCTTCCTTTATGTTCTGGCCACCATGTGCCTAATTCTGATATCATACTTGGCTGGTCATTTACATATAAAAAAAATCCTCCCTAGACTCTTATTCATTAAGGGTGGCAGCCATTTTTTATACATAATTTGGGGATACATATCCCCAGCTATTTACATATCCCTAGAACCTGTCACAGTGCATGTGAGGATAAAATAAAAATAATATCTAGCATCTGTTTAGTGCTTACATGGGTGGGCACTGTTCTAAGTGCACATAGACTTAACTAATTTTCATAACGTGTGTGAGATTGCAACTACTGAAAAGGATCTTTCCTAGTGGAGCAGGGGAAGGAGAGAGGGATGGAGAGAGAGAGAGAAATGTGTATAAAAACACATATACAGCTTGCCTTTGCCAACATTCACACATCATAGAGCTGGATATTTCATTTCATCATACCCTTGATAAGTTCCAACACAGAGAGACTACCAGCCTATTTAACCGCTTTGATAAACACTCAGCACAGATAGCAGGTGCTTCTCTGCCATCTGCGTTCTGCCACAGACTATGTTAGAGTCTTCAATCCTGGACGTCATAATGGCCACCAGGACATTGAAGGTCCTGGAATGTGAGCCACATCGAGACATGATTTGAGGATGTATAGTTTGGAGAAGAGAATGCTCTGGGGGTACACGATCACTTTGTTGAAATATCTGAAGGGCTGTCATAAAGAAGACTGATTTTATTTATTTTGCTTGGCCCCAGGGGGTACAAAACTGAGACTAATGGATGGAGGCTTTGGAGAAGGAGAGCCAGTACTGTTCAGTCTCTGGAATGAAGAGGTTGGTTCATTTCAGGCAGAGAAACTCAGACTCTATGTCCATCTGACAGATATTCCCACGTTTCACAGGGAGAATATTACAGCACCACCATGACCTCTTTTCAGTACAAATGTTCATAGAAATTGGAACAGGTCTAGTTAGAGTACTCTAGGTCTCGAATAAAAGTTTATTTCTATTAATGCTAAAACTACTACCACTATTGCAATTACTGTTAATAGTCATATACCAGGTGCCCTCTGGAGAGTAGCTACTGGGTAACAGGTACACGATCCCTGTACTAGACGCTTTGCATTTTGGATTCACCATGTCACTTAACTTGCACGGCAATCCTGAGGAGGTGATGTTATCAATTTTGTTTTTCAGTTGTGGGGCATGAGGCTCTAGGAGATGAAGCAATTTGTACAGGGTTAGCCAGATAATAACACTCCACCCATTGTGGGCCTGACCACAAATTCAGTTGTCTCTCTGTTTTAGGTGGGGTAGAAGTAAAGGGAGGAAAGACCAGAATAAAAGAGGAAGTCAAAGGAAGGGAATAATATATAGTAATATTAGGTCTAAGTGAGATTTATTTTGGGAAAAGATGGAACTCTGCTCCTGATATGTCCAAATTTCTTCTATGTCTAGCTATACATTGCCAGTTGTGTACATTGCAATTATCAATGACAGATTCATTTGTTTGATTATTTTTCTGATTAATCCATTGGATTCTGTGGCCACTGCACCCTTCATAGAACGTGCTGCCTCACAATTGCATGAGAACAGATCAATTTACATGTGTGGCTCATACACATCTTCTGGAAAAGGAAAGGTACATCAAGAGGGACTAAAGTAGGATAAGCAGAAGAGCTTGGGTAGGATTGGAAGATCAGAGATAAGATTCCGAGTCGTTATCAGTATATCAAGAATAATAAAATCAAGCATGTATTCAAAGATAAATGGTTCTAAGCAATGTTGATAGTTTCCGCCCTCAAGGTACTGAAAGAGCCCAAGGTGGATGAGCTGATTCAGACAAACGGCCAGCCTCACCCGCGTAAATGTATAGAAGGCATAGAAAAAGTGCCTGTGCCTATTTTCTCACATGTCATGCTTTTGCCCACCATCTTCCAAGCGCTACCACCACCATGAAGTCTGTATTCACTTCTTTGATGCTTGAGGTTTTCTCTCAAGCTCATTGAGAAGCTATCCTCTTCATCAGAGAATTAGACACAGACTCACATTCTACGCATCTGCTTTTCTTTCCCACACAAGAGGGAGGAGATGCACACGGCAGGTTGCAGTATCACCAGGGAAATGCTAACGATAGATCTTCAGATGACCTCCCAGGATAAGCTAACTTTGGCTTTGACCTTTTTTGCTTTGCAAGTCCAAGGATTCAGTCTTGTCTGAGTCCCAGAGATGATGATTGATGAGAATATTTATTGTATTTTCCTAACACTTGAGTTATCTCAGTCTTAAGTGGAGGAGATCTGACAAAACAGAAGCTCACAATCCCAACTACTTTTAAAGCAATGAAGACAACTTCATTCACCAGAATTTCTCCTAAGAGGAATCCCATATGTGTTCCAAACAAATAAATAATACGTGGAATGAATAGCGAGCAGAAAGAAAATGTTCAGGTGTAGAAAAATGGTTCCCAAATTACTTTCTCAAGGACAATATAGCTCCAGATTTTTTTTTTTTTTTTGCTTTGAATAAGCATCTTGAATGGTTGAGAGGTGAAAAATTGAGAGTCAGAGTCAAAGTAGATATAAATTGTACCTGGCTGCTACATCTCACATGCAGGTGGTACCACTGTTATCAAAACTAGGAAATGACTATGGAGAAGAAGAATGTCTGATGGAGATATTTTCTAGATTAATATAATATACATCCTCTCATTTTCCTGCCAGACACCTTCAATGTGGTTTGTAATGTTTGATAATGCTTTTATGACAATGGATAATTGGGGGCGGGGATATTTAAAGGGCCTGAGTTATGAATCTGGATACTTTCCCTGCACCTTATAAACTAAAGGAGGAGAGGACATTTGGGTTACACATAATGATAGGGTAAGGATACCTAGCTTTTGGGGCTGTTAAGAAGAGCAATCAAAAACAAGATATCAACTATAAGGACATAGTACATATTCAACACGTATCTACTATCTTCTTATGGGAAGGCCAACTTACATCAACTGCTTGCTCTTAAGAAACTAAACATGTGAATGAAATTGGTAACAATGAGAAGACCAACAAGTGTGTGCCTGTGTGTTGGGAATTGTGTGAGAAGACTTGTTATAAATACAGATTTATAGGAAGCCGCATCAGTGAAGGAGATCACAGAGATGATCCAATTTTCAATGCCCTCACACTTGCAGCCTCTTTGCCTTTTCTGTAACAGGACTAGCCCATGTCTGACCTCTTTCCCACCTTCCACCACATACCTGGCTGAGATACGTTGTAAATCTGTCTCATCTCCTGCTCCTCTTGCTTTTCTTCAGATATGTTACTATAAACAGTCTTCTACAACCAGATCATTCTGTTGTCCAGGAGTCATTTGTCTCTTTGTGATGATCGTATTTATCATTTGTTTTATTTTAAGATTTTTTGTTCTGGTTGCTATTGTTCTGAGTTCCAGAGAGAGGAGATAGATAATTTATCAAAACCGCAACCATAGGCAACATTCCCTGCAGAAAGTATATGTTTCTTGAGCAAGGCATCTTGCTTTTCCCATCATTGACATCCCTGGAATTTCTAGCACAGAGCAAGGCACAGAATAGAAACTCAATAAAAATTCAGATGTTTCCAGGGATCTTCTTAATGGAAGAGTTTATATTATATTTTACATATTTCTTGCAACAAAAACTTTTGCCTTAAAGTCTATCATTGTTAAGTGTATTTTCTTGGGTTCCAGTAAATTAAAATTTGTAGCAACTTAATTTCTCTCTCTCCAAACACATTTGTAATGCTTGATATTCTTTATCGTGCGGTTTTTCTGTGTGTCATCTATCATTATACTGTGTTGCATTTCTTAAGGAGAAAGCCTATGCACAGTGTATTTTCTTTTGCAAAAATCCTTTATTATTATGGCCTATAGCAATTAAAGCTTGAAATTAGAATTAAGGATTGTACGTTTTGATGCAGGCGACCATATAGATGTATTAACATTGTGGCAAGGTTTTTCTTTGCAGGCACAAAGTTGTCATTAGGAAATATAATACTCATTTTTTGCTTGATTAATTATAGCAAAGGCATAACAAAATATATATTGCGTGTTGGAGCATGCACCATCTGCAAAATTATAAATCATGAATAAGCTGAGGTTGGAAGTCAAAATATTCTGTAAGAAACTCACATAGTAAGTATGAAATTTGTTTTGTGAAATAGTTTTGGTAAAGAGAACTTACGCACTTAAAACATGAAGAAGTATACCTTGATCACACCATTCACAATCTAACATATCTGAGTTCTCCTCCCAACTAACCAAATCTACTGCGGCTTTAGGTATGTGTGACTTTGGAAGACATTCTGATGATGGTACATAATAAACAATGTATTTTGTAATCGTAGCAAGACTTCCAAAAGAGCCAGATACCTTGCTAAGTGTTCTCTGTGGCTATCTGACTTCATTCTCACAGTGCCTTCGCCAAGTGGGTACTATTTTTATTGTTACTGTTATTATTTATTACCGTAAAACTTACATTCAGTGAGATACACACAGGTGTATAATTTCATAAGCTTTGGCAAATATACACATTTCTGTAGCTAGTACTTCAGTCAAGAAGATAACTATGCCATTTTTATCTCTAATTTCCAGATGATAAAAGTAAATTTAGAAAAGTTGAATAATTTTCCCAGTGCCACACCAGTTGTGTATAGCAGAGCTGGGACACCAGCTGGCCATACTATGCTAGGACACCCAGGACTTAGCTTCAATATCTATGGATTTCCTTGTGTTTCTTTTTATATCTATAATGGTATGCTTTGGAGAGGAAACAACTTGAAAGGCTGAGTGGGACCGTATCTAACAGTGTTTCTTACAATGTTTTTCAAAACCGCTAATCATTAGACTATCCTAGCTTTGTAAGGACAGAGATTCAGGCTCCACCTTTGGAAGTTTGATTTAGTAGATCGGAGTGTGGACCTATAATCTGTATCTGTGCGTGTGTGCATGTGCTGAGAACATTTAACATCTATTCTCTCAGTGACTTTCAAGAATACAATACAGTGTTATTAACTATAATCATTGTAATCATTAGATCCCCCAGAGCTTATTTATGTTATAACTTGGAAATTTGTATCCTTTGGCCAAAATTCCCATTTTCTCCACCTCCCAGACTCCGGTAACCACCATCCAACTCTCTGTTTCCAGGAGTTTGGATTTTTTAGGTTCCATAAAGATGTAGAGAAAAGGGAACTCTTGTGCCTTGGTGGTGGGAACATAAATTGGTTCAGCCACTTCAGAAAACAGTATGAAGTTTCCTCAAAAAATTAAAAATAGAACTCTTATATGATTCAGCAATTCCGCTTCTGGATATTTATCCAAGGGAAATGAAAACAGGATCTCAAAGAGATAGCTGCCCTACCATGTTTATTGCAGCATTAGTCACAATAGTCAAGATATGGAAACAACTACCTATCTATCAGTGGACGAATGGATAAAGAAGATGTGGTATATTAGAATATTATTGGAATATTCTATTCCAATATTCTATTGGATATAGAATATTCTATTCTAATATTCAGAAGATGTCCTCTTTGCAGTAACAATCTGAGATAGTTTATGTTTGGCTCAGTCATTGAAACGTTTATGTCCTTGCAGGAGGCAGGAAAAGCTGAAGGGTCATGCCTTAGCTCTTAAATCTTTGCCAAATTCATTGGTCAGAGCTAATCCCACAACCCTCTTGGAAGGGAATGGAGAAACATGGAAAAGAACATAGGTTTTGGGAGTAGAGTCAATCAATGTCTTTGCCACAGACAGGTTTTGAAAATTATTCACCTTTTTTTCTTTCTCTAGAAGTTTGTGTATATGATGCAGCTGAAGTAGATTTAATCTATTTTTTTCTGGGAATTGGTACCTTTACCATGATAACTCCACCTTAGCATGGAGTGCTTTTCCTTTTCTTCTCTTTGACGACTGGGCTCAGGAAAAGTGTCAAGCTATTATATTGATGTTGATGGTCTTGCCACCACTTCCCTTGGTTGCTCTTTCATTCCTTCAAGAAAGCATCATTTACGTTGGCCCTCGCCAGAGTGGCCGTATTCCCACCTGAAGTTGCTGACGGCTGGGTACCAGCTTAATGTCTGCTGATACTTAGAAGGCAAAGGTCTTACAGTTCTAACCACTAGTGGTTACGAACCAACTCCAGTCAGCCTGGCTTCTGATCCAAGCTCCATCACGTACTAAGTAGGTGAATTTGGTAAATGACTTAACCTCGCTGAACCTAACTTCCTTTTGAGTAAAATGGGGGTAATTATAGTTTCTACCTCATGAGACTGTCATAGGTGTTAAAAATGATCATCTCTCAAGTGCTTAGTATAGGATCTGGCATATGGGGAGCCCCCAATAAACTTTGTCTACTCTCTTTAATGGGATGTCTTTAAGACAACTGACCTGCCAGGATCTAATAAAAGGAAACTTCTCTGCATTGTTTCACCCAGAGAAGTAGAGTTCACTAATGCAATGCTGAAAGAGAAGCCACTTTCAGGTCCATTTTCCCACCTTGTTGGAAAGCCAGCTTTGACTCTGTCTTCCAACTCAAAATGATGATCTTATGAAAATTAAAATGAAATTAGTAAAATGGTGCTTTTTTCTCAGCTATAAAAGAGTTGCTAACAATAACTCACATTTCTCCTATTCTATTCTACATGAAGCTGCATGTTATCTAACAACAGGGGGATGTTAAATCATGCAACGTAAACTTTATTTTCCCAGAGTGGCAAGTGAGCTATTTTCGACTTTCTGTTGTGACACCATTCTTTAGGTGGTGTCAGCATGCCTGTTATCAATTTCCCTTTTCATGAGGTATGTGCATCTTCTCCAAGAGCTGATTGAGATCACTTCCCCAAGATTGTGGAGACATTTCCCTGGATGACCGTGTTGGATTGCCCTTGAAAATGGTGCTTTCTTGCTCAAATATGAAAATGCTGTAGGCTGCACCTACCTCAGAGATTCATAATATGTATTGTCACATCAGTATACATTGACACATCCAGCATATGTATTCCTAGACATTCTCAAGTAATATCTGTTTAGCTCTGTTCGACCGATCATTTACAAAACTAATTTGGCCATGAAAAATTTATTTTCACCAAAAGAGGTGTTTCAAAAAATGATGTATTTGACAGATCATGGGCCAGATGGATGATAACTTACATTGTGGAACCTGACCTGTTTCTCGGATTTAGAAAGATAATAATAAAGGAGCGATTGCTTGGCCTAATCTGGTTTTATAAAGCCAATGGGGAACATAAGCACATAAGTCTCATCTATTTGACAGGGCTGGGGCTAGAGTTGGGAAAGTGAGGTAATGTTACCAGTGTCACACTATCTAAAGGAGGTACCAAAAACTCAGTAATCAAAATAAATAATATTTCAATGAATAATTAAAAACAAATGCAAATTTCCACTAATAATGGCAAATTTTAAGTAAAGGCAGGATCAATGTTACTATTTTTTTCTTTTGCTTCTGATTCTAATTCAGCTGTGTATAGCTTGTAGATGTACCGTTCTTGTTTCTTTTTTAAAATTTTTATATTTTGTCTATCATGGATTTTTTTTTGCATTGATTTTGATATTTTAAAAGAGTATATTGAAGTACTATCGGCCTTGATTGCTGAGGGTTTTTTTTTTTTTTTTGAGTTCTTTATACTTTATGCCCAAGACAGGTGCCCCAACTACTTCTACTTCCAGCTCTGCTGTTTAATTCCTGCCCAAATGCAACTGAGGGTGGAAAAGAAAATCCATTTTATCCTGTGCTGAGATTCTGCACAAAGTGAAAAGTAAGAAGAGATGGTACATCCATGTACATAATGGCATTATTTACAGTAGCCAAAAGACGGAAACAACCCAAATGTCCATCAACTGTAACTAGGTAAGCCAAATGTGGTGCGCACGCACACACACACACACACACACACACACTCACACAGGAATATTATTTATCCTTAAAAAGAAAGGAAAGGCTGGCATATACTGTAACATGGTTAGAACTTGAGGACATCATATTAAGTGAGTCAGTTGCAGAAAGACAAATACTGTGTGATTTTACTTACCCACCATGTCAAGAGTAGCCAAAGTCATAGAGACAGAAAGTAATAATGGCAATTGCCAAGGAATGGAGAGAAGAAATGGGGAGTTGTTACCTTAATGGGTACAGAGTTTCAATTTTGCAAGATAAGAAGTTCTGGAGATTGGTTGCACTACAATGCAAATATACTTAACACTGTTGATCTGTACACTTAAAAATGGTTAGGACAGTAAATTTTATGTTACATATGTTTTGTCACCATTAAAAACTTGAACAAAAGAAGAAATGACAAGGATCAGGGATAGAGGAGCTTGTGATAAGAAGCCGAACTTGAAAATGGGGATGAAGAGCCATAATGCCAGGAAGGGGAAGAGAGAAAACAGAATGGGGTGTGTAGCTGGGGTGACTTCTACTCACAGGGCTTCTCATCAGGACCAGGGTGCATCCAAAATTGGGCTGAAACATGTTCATTCAACATTAAGTGCCCTTTCTGTCTCTTTTAACTACTTTCTAGGGAAAAAGAGGTATTTAAATATAAGATAGATTTTGATTAGAGATCCTGTCTGTTAATGTACACCTTCACAGTGCTGATGGACTGGCCGAGACGTGCAGCACATTTTGGATGCTTTTATAGAAAAGCTAAGACTTATTTTTGTAATAACTCTTTCATCTGTAGCATCTAGTTTTTCCATTAGGAAAACTAAAATAGCTCGTGGAATTGCTTTTTGTCTTTCTACAATAACAGACACTGCAGTGAGCTAGTCACTTTGGGCTATATGTAGAATAAGATGTGGATACAATGAGGAAAATCTCTCTTCATTCCACACCCTTTTGGCAGAAGGACATTTTTGGACATCTTCTTCATGTTTCCAGGTCAGAGAACATCTTTCCTTGTGTGAATGGAAAAGAGATAATTTATAACAACATATGCTGAATAATGGACTGTGATCTCTTTGAGGGCAAAGAGCATCTATAAATAATTTTAATAACTCACAAAGAGCTTTGTTCTTACTTAGGTTTTAAGTAAGCATGGCTTGTTTGTTTGTTTTACTTTTTCTCCTACCTGAACATACTAGATGCTTTATTTTTTTTTTTTTTTGGTGGGGTAGGCCATGGTAATTAATGTACCCCAACCCCAGTTATTCAAAAAAATGAAAAAAAAAAGAATGTTTATTGCTCTTTCATATATTGCATGTTAGCTAAGTTCAGGTGTACCTCTATCATCTGTCATCTTCACTCTGGGCCCCATGCTAATGGTGGGGTCTTATCATTGTCATGACCTAGAGTACAACAAGGTATGATGGACCAAGCTGCTCTTGTTCAGAAGCAACACATCACTTTGTCCACATTTCATTGGCAAAAGCAGTTCACGTGGCCCCTCAAGTTTAACAGTGTAGGTTTGTATACTCCTCTTTTGGAGAGGGCCCCCATAATGACAATAAGAAACTGGAATAGTTGGTAAACAGGAATACTCTGCAGGTGGTTGAAGAAAGAGAAGGAGAGCTAGTATCTCTACAGTTTACCAGGAACTTTATATGCTATTCTCATTTAGCTGTCATTCTGTCTTGACCACAACCTGTGAGGTATGTATCATTCTACTGTTTTTACAGCTGAAGAAGCTGAGTTCATGCTGACTCCATAACCTACCTAAAGTCACAGAGAAAGAGTGTATTAGAGCTAGTGTTTGCATCTGTGCCCAACTAATATGAAGTCTGTGCTCCCCGCAAGAGTGACTCCTACATTCACATGTGGACAAAATGAAGCCTGAAACCCTTTTGTGCAAGTCACTTTTTTAAATAATGTGAATCGATATGAACATTCATATTAATTGATTTGGCAAATAGGATGCAGGGCATGTAAAGACTGATATAAATGGTTAACTTATTTTAGAAGCAGAAATAATATTAAAAATTGCAAAGTTACTCCACATTATGCCTTTTTCCTTAGGAAAAGCATGCAAGCCTTATTGACCATCAAAATATGGGTGTTACAACTCCAAAATATATAGAATAAGATATATATATATATATATATATATATATATATATAGAATAAGATATATATAGAGAGAATAAGATATATATATATATATAAACTATCACTATTTCTGGGGCATCAGAAACAGGACCAAAACATGTATTTCTACAAATGGCTAGGAATGGAGAAATCAATAAGTTCACTAATAATATAAGAAAAGAGTTTACCAACGCCGTGCATTTACATCAGCATAAAGTTAAAGGCTGGCCAAGGAAACCCAGTAGTTGGAGTACAAGTAAGTTTAACTCTTCTGGGAGGCTATATAACCAATCTTTGAAATCTCACTCAGAGAACTCACCCCCCACTCCCATTTCTGTTTTCACTTGATTCTAAGGACATTATTTGAAATAGTAAAAAATTACTTGGTATGAATGCTTTTCATCTTATTAACAAAAGGCGTGAAGAAAATGTGGAAAGAACCTGAATGTCCAGTAATGGGCAGATGGATAAGTAAAATCTGACTCATCTGTTTGAAGAAAGGTTACCCTACTGTTAAAAGACTCATTTACGAAAGTTCAAAGTTATGTGTAAAGATGATTTGGCTTTCATGTTAAGTGAAACAATTAGAATATAAAATGGAATATATTATAAGATTTCCACTCTGTAAGACAAATGAATGGAAAAACAAACAAAGATACCTGAATATATAGGAACAGATAAGATAGGAATGCGTACAAATGCTGAATCAGCTCATATATGATGTTACTGTTTGTGTATAGTCTGTATGACCATAGATTATTAGTACCCTTATTAATTTATTCTCCCAGTAGACATTTGTGGAGAGACTATGACGTTATATAGTTCTAGACACAGCAGTGAACCTAATCATCCAAATAGCTACCTTGTCCTCCTTATAGTGAAGAAGAGGACAAGTGAAGCATAAACACATAGTATGTTAGTTGATGAAACTCCTTTGGAGAAAACTACATAAAATAAGGGAATACAGTGCTATTGATGAGGGATTAGTTCATATATGTTGGTAGTGGGAGGTCTCTTAAAAAGATGATATTTGGGGATGCCTGAGTGGCTCAGCGGTTGAGTGTCTACCTTTGGCTCAGGGCGTGATCCTGGAGTCCCAGGGTCCCAGGATCGAGTTCCACATCAGGTTCCTTGCATGGAGCCTGCTTCTTCTCCCTCTGCCCATGTCTCTGCCTCTCTCTGTGTGTCTATCATAAATAAATACATAAAGTATTTTTAAAAAGATGATATTTGTGTAGAAGCCTGAAAAAAGTCGGGGAGCTATCCAGGTAGGTAAGTGGAGACAAGTATTTGGACAGAAAGAACACCAGATACAAGACCCTAGGAGTACTTGGAGTCTTCCGGGAAAAAAGGAAATGAATGACCTGAATGAGGTGAGGAAGAGGGGAGTATGAGGAGTGGCAGCCAGTGGGGGACAGGGAGTAGCTGATGGCAGGGGGTTCATGTGAGCCTTAAAGACAGTTGTCAGGATTATGTCTTCTACTGAATGGGATAAAAAGCTATTGGAGGATTCTGAGCTAAGATGTGGTGTGATCTATTGTAAAAAGGTCATTCTGACTGCAGTGAGGGGAGTAGTTTGAAAGCAGAGTAGCCCAAACAAAATGAGATAAGAAATCAGTAGCTTGGACCTGGAGATTGCAGTGGAAAAAAAAATGAGGAATGTTCAGATTTAAAATGCTCCAGAGACAGATCTGACAGGGTTTGCTTATGAATTGGAAATGGAATATGAAGGGAGAGGACTCAATCATGACACTCAAGTTTATGCACTGAGAAACTGGTAAGATAGAATTGCCATTTATTGAGAGAAGGTTGTAGAAGGAGCCTGTTTGAACTTGGGATGGAAAGAAATCAGAAGTTTGGTTAGGGATGAATTAATTTTGAGACATTTAGTCAAACAGGCAGATAAACTCATGAGTTCAGCATCATCTGAATGAGATAACCTAAGGATTAAGTGTAGGATTAGCTAAGAAAAGGGTTCCAGGATTCAGCTGTGAGGCATTTCAGTACTACTTAGAGCTGGAGAGGAGGAGGGGAAACGGGGAAGGGAAACTGACAGGGGTGACTAGTGAGGTAGGAAGAGAACTGAGTAGGTATTCAGAAATAATTGACAGTGGTCCCAGAAGAGATGTTAGATTAAAAGCCTAATTGGCATCTGCACCCCAATGTTCATAGCAGCAATGTACACAACAGCCAAACTCTGGAAAGAGCACAGATTTTATTGACAGATGAATGAAGAAGGTGTATATAGGTATACAGTGGAATATTACTCAGCCATCAAAAATGAAATCTTGCCATTTGCAATGACATGGATGGAACTAGAGGGTATTATGCTAAGCAAAGTAAGTCAATCAGAGAAGTCATTTCTATGATTTCACTCATATGTGGAATTTAAGAAACAGAACAGAGGAGCATAGAGGAAGGGAGAGAGAAATAAAATGAGACAAAATCAGAGAGGTAGCAAGTGAAAAGAGACTCTTAACCATAGGAAACAAACTGAGGGTTGCTGGAGGAGTGAGGGGTAGGGGGAAGGGAGAACTGGGTGATGGACATTATGGAGGGCACGGGATGTAATGAGCAATGAGTGTTATGTACAACTGATGGATCACTGAACTCTGCCTCTGAAACTAATGATACACTATGTGTTAATTAATTGAATGTAAATAAAATTACATTTAACAAAATAAATAAATTACAATGACCTGAAGCAATGGTCAACAAAAGTGAAAAAAAAAAAGCCTAATAAAAATTGGCACAAGGGGAAATGGGAAGGGGAGAAGTCAATACAGCGAATGTCCATCTTGTTCTAGGAGCTCTCCTGTAAAGGGAAACAGAGATAATGGACAACAGTTTAAGGAGGCTTTGGGATAAAGGGAAAGCTTTCGGTGAGATGGGAAATGCTGCAATGGTTTTTATAGGATGATGAGAATGACAGAGTGAATAGGAGAAACTTGAAAACCCAAGGAAGAACATAACAGCAAAAAAAAGATGCTCTTGGCTGGGGAAGAGCGGGCCCAGGGCACCCTGGAGAAATTTGGCGTGAGACGCAAGTTGAGTTCACTCATCATAACGAGCAAACACATGCCCTTGTGGGTTTAGATGCAGGAACTTGGGTGTAATAGGTGATGGATGCAGGTAGAACTTTCTCTTCTGATATAGCTTCTATTTTCTCAGTGAATCAAGAGAAATTATGTTCTTTTCCCAAGTCACATAGCAATAAATCATAGAGTCCTCTGGATTCCAGATTCCAAACTGGGTTCTTTCCGTGACTCTGCAGTGGTGCTGCCTAAACCTCAGGTAAAAAAGCAAAACTACATTAAAGACATCCTCATTTGTGTTAATAATATTTTGAAGAGAGGTTATCACTCAATTACTGAAGTTCATATTGGAACTATTTTTATTGGCTAGAGGCATCCACTGAACCTTTCCATTTGTATGATAGTAATCCCTTAGCTGGTTTTCCTAGTTCAAGATTAAAAGCAATAACCCAGGGGATCCCTGGGTGGCTCAGTGGTTTGGCGCCTGCCTTCAGCCCAGGGCGTGATCCTGGAGATCCGGGATCGAGTCCCACATCGGGCTCCCTGCATGGAGCCTGCTTCTCCTTCTGCCTCTCTCTCTCTCTCTCTCTCTCTCTCTCTGTGCCTCTTATGAATAAATAAATAAAACCTTAAAAAAAAAAGCAATAACCTAATGTCCACATCAAGATTATGAGGTCAGTATTGGTAATACCACCTTAAAATTAGTAGGTGAAGGCTCACCCAGACTAAGAAACTGTATTATCGTTATACCCTCACTCCCAGCATGGTTTATCAGGCTAAGTATTGAATGCATGAGATCTAGTAGATATGATATCTCGTGAATTTTATTACTTAATCACCTCTCAGTTGCAACAAACAAAAAACCCATTTGCAAGTGGTTTAATGACACTACTGTTGTTTCAAGTCCAAGACAGTTTAGTTCAAGGACTCAGCATCATTCCACTGGACTAGCTTTCCATCAGCTTCACATTTTGCTGCCTTTAACTTGTAGCTTGTCCAAATAAGGCAGCTTGGCACACGAAGCTTGCACTCTCTAGAGGCTGAACTAAGGGAACGTTCCTGTCTCACATGTCTTTAAGATCAAAGAAAACTGTTCTAGAAGCACTCCCAGATCCTGACTATCCATTCATCTAGGTCTTATACCTGGACACACCTAAGCATTTGGGTTGGCAGAATACATGAGACCATCATGATGTGACCTTAGACCAAGAAGAATTCAGATCGTGAAGCTGAGGCGGGCTCAATCTCTCTGAGGACATGGCCTTTTAGAGGGTAATAAGAATAAGATCGAGGTGAGCAAGGAAGGAGGGGGATGGGAATTTCTGTAGTGGGCAGCCAATCATTCTTATGTCCAAATGGAAGGATTAGAATTTAAACCTAGATTTGACTGTTTCCAATGTCCAGGTTTTGTCCTTGAGAAAATAATTTATCATGTTTCTTCCCCTTCTTCTTCTCCTCCCCTCCTCCTTTTACTGCTCTCTCTCCCTCACATATACTTTTGCTCTGAATGTTGTAATAGCCTATGCCAATTAGTTAAGCTTACTTCCTCATATAACACTTTAAATTAGCCCATAAATAGCTGGATTCTTAAAAACCATAGTCCTGAGCACTGTATAGTTCATGTATGATTGGTCTAGGGTCATCTTTTTCATAGGACTTTATTGATCTTGATTAAAAATTATCTTATGAAGTCATTAAAGAGTAGATTATTATACTAAACGAATTTACTTATGAAACTTAAAATCATATTTATAGAGGTTGAGGAATCCATTATCAGGCCTCTCATTTATCTGGTGATGGTTCTATGTCAGTGAGACAAGAAATGGCCTATTCAAGGTCAAGGTCAAGTCTTTTTTTTTTTTTTTAATAAAGTAAAGTCTATTGAATAGGAACTGTATCAGGTGCTATATAGATACACCAAAGGTTTTTAAAAGGCCTTCAGGTTATAGCTGATGGGCCCTTCCCTCATCTTGAATCACAGACCTCACCTGCTACCAGCTACTCTGGTTGGGGTTTCTTTTACATATTTCATATTCATGGTTCATGGTTCCAAGTGCTTCATGGCCTTTGCAATGAATGATCTTTTGTCTGCAGTTAGTAACACCCTATTATTATGAAGCCACCCTTAACAACCATTTATAAGATATGTCCTCGCCTTCTAATCACTGGTACTCTCTATCCCATGTCATGGGTTATTTTTCTTCATAGCACTTTATGATACTGAGCACACCATCTATTTATAAAATTGTGTTTGTCTTTATTCACCCACTAGAAAGTAGTTTCCAATAAGCTGTGGTGTTTTTTCTATTTTATTCCTTCTTATACCTTGATTATGTAGAAAAGTGTCTAGTATATAGTAGACAATCAGCGCTTCTAGAATAAATCAATAATTGTCATCTGTACAGTTGTCTGTTGGGAACGGCATGTAAACCAATGGACAGAACATCCACCTGACTAACTTAGCAGCCATCCAACCATCTACCAAACGGGTCCCACCGCAATAACAGCATGAGATTTAAGAATATCACATGGAGTCAGGCTGCTTGAGATCCACTTCCAGCTCCGCCAGTGCAACTTGATGAGTTTAAGAAAACTTCCTAAAGTTTTTAACACTTAGTTCCTCTATCAGTGAATAGTATTTTTCTGTTTGTTTGTTTGGTTTGGTTTGGTTTTTGAGGAATTAGATTGTCTATATAAAACTCTTTACACAGTGACATAGCATAAGTGCTCAGTATACACATGTACAGTTTTATTATGAAAACAAAAAAAGAACTAGATTCAATGTGGTCATAGATCAGCTCTGCCTGGTAGTTCAGAAAAAAATTAAAGAGGAAATAAGCCTAAAACTCAGGTGCTTTGTACAAAAGTATTCATCTCTAAATAAAGGGTGAGGGTATGTAAAGCTTTTAGTTCCTTAAAACTGTTAAGTATATAGAGACACCATTATTCTGTTTATCTCTGATCATCAATCCACTTTAAAATCGGAGTGAATGGTGTAGAAAAAGAATCACTTCCCGGGTGCTAAAGCACTAGCAAGTGGGATATACCTAAAAAAGTACATTTTGACTTATTTTCTACTACAATTTTCTTCTCATTTCATATGCTAGTGGGCAAAAACAGGGAAGTCCAAAGTTATAGGCAACTTAGGTATGATGTTATGTAATCAAATGTAACTAAGTTGCCTTTGCCATCATATATTATGCAAGTGATTTCTATAATATCAAAATTTCTATATTATTTTGCTTTTTTTTTTTGCTTCCAAAATAGAGGGTATGATGCTTTCTTCTGCTTACTTGTACATGTATAACATACAGACCGATAGGCCATGATTTACACAGAGTAGGTACACAGAGAGCATTAGAATTCCAAACTGTAAACTGCCATGGTAATTTGTTTTTGCAAGTAATACCCAACTTGTGTCAAAGGAAGAAAAAAAAACACATTATTACACTTAATAACAATTATTTAGGAAATGTTGAGTTGTTATTATTCTTTATTAGTTCTAGTTGTGTTCATGTTAAATGGATGAAAGCTGAGTTAATACGTGACATTTGGGCTATTTCCTTAAAAAATGTGATTTCTTAGTCTTTAAATACATTTCCTTGGTTTTTGTTTTCATCTAGCCAACTTTGCTTCTTTAATGTTATTTAAAATTAAATTTGTTCTTTGGTTCATTACAATGCTTAGCAAGTTAATAAGTTTATAAATCATAATTAACTACTACTTTGTGTTCTATCACCCTTTTGAATTGCTTTCTTTTTGGCTTTTTTTCTTTTCCTATGTAATTTGCCACATGCATGCTTTATTTTAAAGATGAGTAGACTTCATTTTCATTTTGTGTACTAAGTTGGCTTCACTGAAAATGTGTAATAAGCATGTCACAAGTGATACACATAGGAGTGTGTGGATGCATATGCTTGCATGTGTGTGTTAACATACAAGTGTGTAGAAAAGCTTAACGGCCTTCCAGACAGCATCATTTTTTAAAGATTCTCCTCTCCTTTGCTGTGTGAAATCCCTGAAACATGTTGATTCCAGAATTCCATCAGGGACATTTCATTTCTGTACAATAAAAGGAAGTCAAATAAAGTATAATGAATTTTCAGACAGTTCAGCAAAGCTTTAAAATGTTCAAAGAGAGAGTCAAAAGGCCTCCGTCATTAGGATTTTACTTAGGGACTGTGGGTGAGCTTCATTAGAATGTGAAACCACAGGAGGCAGAAAGGATTCCTGCAAATGCCTCTTTTTTTTTTTTTTAATTTTTTTTTATTATATCAGATCATACAGATCTTCCAGAGTGCCGGGTCTGGGAAGAACTGTGATTTTAGAAAGAAGAAGTGCAGAGGCAAGTGGTGATAATCACCAGGTCATGGACCTAACTGCACTAAAATATTTGCACATCCCTCCCCATCCTCTGACACCCCGTGCCCTCACAATCATTCCTGTTCACCTGTTTGCCAGCACACATCATGCTCATCCATGTTCTTCTTAAACCTAAGACATTTATATTGCTTTCCTGAATTTCTGCCTTCCTCTCTCCCGGTCATATAAAGGTTTTCCCTGTTGTTTGCTTTTCATTCCTGTTGAAATAGTTTAAGTTTTACATATCAACAGTGATTGATGTCATTCCATTTATGGAGTTGCTCCCGGGCACTTTTTTTTTTTTTTTACAGTTCTCTCATGTTTTCACAAGTACAGTTTTTCCCTCTGCGAGATGTGAGGACAGGTGCTCCTTATTGTCAGAGTCTCAAACCTGTGGTGATGACAGTTGCTGCATCTTGCACTCACTTCTTGGATTATTTTGCTGTTTTTTTAGGAGGCATATTGCAAGATACCATCTTCTATATTGACCTTTTAATTGCTGCCACTACAAATCCAGAGACCCCTGCACTTCCTTTACCCCCGAGTTCCCAATGTCACATCTCCCACCTTTGATTGGCCAGGCCAGGTCAGGACCTGTGTCCACATCGACAGATAAGGATGTTTTGAAAAAAAATATAGTGTGATGACCCTCTGGATCCTCAGGAAACTCCACCCGGTTTTACTTTCCACCTTTGTCTCTGGTCTCGTATACTTGTTTTTTTTTGACTGACTAGTTCCACACGCACATAACTTATCTTCACAGATACCCTTATGACTGATAACTCACTCGAATGCAGTTTCAAACTTTTCTACTCCAACTTTGATTTAAGATACTGGGCTCCTTCTTGTCTGCATAACATAAAATGGGTCTATAAATTAGACCTTGATGATACCAATCCCGAGAAGAGTTTAAAAGTAAATTTTTGTGCAAAGTGGGAGAAGTTCAGCATTCTAGACCCAGAGAGACTTCAGATAAATGCTGTTAAAGATGAGAGGGAAATAACACCAACCCAACACTTCTCTGGAAAATTCTTTCTGCTGAAGTAGTCAGTTATGCCAGCACAGATACAGAGAATACTGGGTTTTAGTACCGCCTCTCTCATACACCTTCAATAAGGAATATTAAATAAGCATCTTCGTCACTCTAAGATTTAATTTTCACATTTTCAAAAGAAGGAAACGTGATTTAAAAAAATTCCTAGCTCTTACATTATATGGAGGACCTGCTGTGTTACTTCACACAGGTATGGTGTAGGAAGGGGAAGAATTTATCAACCCCTCTGTCATCCGCCACACATCTCCGGTTTGATGCGACAATGTTGGAGAAAATGAGGCATAAAGTGCTTAAAAAACATAGTAGATTTTCAATTGTTTTTAGGTCTTATCACACACAGGGATTTAATCTATCTGTATTAATGTATTAGGGCACATCATAAATTAAAAGCCTGAATAATACATTCAATATCTATTTTTACTATATTGATTTTTGAATGACAGTAAAGCTTTTTCTTCCCTCCAGAGGCAGGATGGAGAAGGCAAAGAAGACTTCTCTGAAGTCTGTATCTGTCAGGTAGCTCACATTATGTTATCCTAAGAGAGTGTCCTCAAATCTCAGTAGTTGGCAACCAAGGATTATTCTCAGCTACTCTACATGACCATCATGTGTGGATGTGGCCTGCACCAGGCCACTTTTATGCCAGGACTCAAGCTGAGAGAGGTTCTTCTTGGGAATATTGCTACTTTTATGCCAGAGGGACCATGCATGTTGTGACCACACAGTGACTTAGAAGTTTTTGCTTGCAAGGGTGCCTCGGTGGCTCAGTTGGTTGGGCATCCAATTCTTGGTTTTGGCACAGATCATGATCTCAGGGTTGTCAGATCAAGCCTCGTGTCAGGCTCTGTGCTCAGTGGACCGTCTTCTTCCCCTCTTCTTTTTCCCCTCCGTCCTCTCTCTCAAACTCATTCTCTCAATTAAAATAAATAAATCTTTTTTTAAAGAAGTTTCTGATTGCATGTGCACATGTTATTTCCGCTCACATTGTGGAAATATGTGATTCACACAGCCAGACCAGAAGGCAACAAGGCCAAGATAACAAACCCTCTCCAAGGCAGACACAACAGGTATTGGAAAGTCCTGTATCAAAGAAGGCAGACATCTGGAAGTATTAGAGGAGAAGATGAAACCACGTGTAGACATCTGCTGGATGAAAATCATTTGGCACAAAATGCCAATACTCTGGTCCTTACTCTGTCACTGGTTTGCTAGGTGATCATAAGCAGTCCACTTAATATATCTATGAATGAGGCCTTTTTTAATATAAAATAGAAATATCAGTCCCCTTTCCTACTTTCTGGAATTGATAATAGGAAGGGATTAGGTCACTGATATGTCAAAGTGTTTTGCAAATCAGGCAAAATACAAACAAATAAAAATCTAGAGGGACCCAGATATCAGATGCCACATTGCTTATTCACCCCATAGGTCAGGGATTGTTTTAAACAGGGAGAGCCTATATTCCATAATCTGGCAGCTGCTGCAACATGGAGCAAGAAAATAAGGAAAGATGTATTTCATCCTTCGTAGCTTGAGAAAATATACTAATAAATGGTATTGTTTTCAAAAAGATGTCCAAATATTTTAAAAAAATATCGTTTTAGGTGCAAAGGAAGTCTGTTCTTGATCTGTCTTCAGACTTGAGTAGGAACTGGATATATTCTATCTTATTAATGTTTCTTTTTAAAGATTTTATTTATTCATTTCAGAAAGAGAGAATGAGTGGTGGGGAGACAGAGAGAGAGGGAGAAGCACACTCCCCACTGAGCAGAGAGCCAGACTCAGGGCTTGATTCCAGGATCCTGGGATCATGACCTGAGCTGAAGGCAGATAGATGCTTAACCGACTGAGCCACCCAGGTGCCCCAGAACTGGATATATTCTTAAGGAGAGGTCTAACCATGAGATCTGAATCAAGATATCAGCAAGGCCATGCTGCATCTCAAGGAAGAATGTATTTCAGGCCTTTTTCCTGGTTTCTGAGAGTTCCCTGGCTTGTAGCAACATATCTCCAATTTACACATGACATTCTCCTCGTGTACCCTTAAATCTCTATGTCCAAAACTTCTGATTTTGTTGTTTTTTAAAATAAGGCTATCAGTCAAATTGGATTAAGGCCCACCCTAATGACTTCATCTTATTAGTTATATCTACAGTGACCCTGTGTCCAAATAAGGTGACATTCTGAGGTGCTGAGGGTTATGATTTCAACATATGAATCTCTGGGGACACAATTCAACCCATAACAAGACCTACTTTAGTTTACTTTGTGATTTTAATTAAGTCATTTTTACTCTCTACCTTTCAAGACCAATTTCTTTAACTGATGTCTCTTTGCCAGAAGATGTCTGGAAGCACTCTCTGCTTCAGGATTCTAAGATTTGAGGTCCCAGACTCCACATGTATTTCACAGAGGATAAAACCAATCTAGTTGACCAAAATATAATTTGACCTATTGATTTAAGAATCCATGAGTGTTACTGTTCTCCCTCTAAAGCTTTTGGTCTCAGGAAAGTACCATAAAATGACCGAACAGAAAGAAGCTTTCATTGCCAACTAGAGCAAACTGCCTTCCCTGTCAGGTGGTTTCCTTGCTTTTGCATCAGTACTTCCAGTAGTGGGAAACTCATTACCCCTAAGGCTGTCTTCCTCCTGTTAGGAGACCTTGAGCTGGTCAGATGTTCCTTCTCAAGTTGGGCCAATCTCACTCACTATAGGTTTAAATTTCATCCTCTGTGATGAGACTGAGCATGATATCTACTTAGAGTCAATGTCAGCCCCTTCCCTACAGATGACATTTATTTTTGACACCCTAGAGATAAATATTTGAAGCAACAGCATCCAGGGAGAGAAGATGACTCAGATGTTTCTGGTTCTTTAATTATCAAGTCTTAATTCCAAGTTCTTGAGCACTCAGTCTGAATCACACAAAAGCAAAAATAATGACCTACCCTATCCAGTGTTTGAACTGCTCATTGAACCAAGAGGAGAATATTCTATCTAGATTTAGGGCATTCTATCAGATAAACATAAGTTGGGGCATTTTTACTGCAGCCACTAAGGCAATTTAAAGAAAAAATATCTCCACACTACATTTAGGGAGACAGATTAATTATGACATGCTTAGAAACCATTAATATGTGTGGATGCCTATCAAGTAATTATTCAAACCCACACATTCACA
The DNA here is from genome assembly GCF_053574225.1 of Canis aureus. Classification (NCBI taxonomy): domain Eukaryota; kingdom Metazoa; phylum Chordata; class Mammalia; order Carnivora; family Canidae; genus Canis; species Canis aureus. The sequence goes on from NC_135613.1 coordinate 5,045,106, forward strand.
AGAAAAATAGGAAGATTCTTGCTAGAAATTTACATATACAAATTTGAAAAGTTCATTTCTAAACTCTGCTATGATTTATACACCCACATTTTGATAATTTGAATTATGTATTAAACACATACTTTAAAAATACTTGTCATTATAATATGCTTTACACAACAATGTGTTATATTTCTTGCCGGGAATTCATTGTTAATATATATTTATAGGACACATCCAAATGTATCAAGCAATGTAGATGCATTTATTGGTAACAAATGAAATTAATGAAGCATCTGTGAATGAGATTTTAATTTACTGTTACCTGAAACTTAATAAAATCTTAAAGCCTGATTTATAAATTCATCAAGATGCTAAAAATGAGGAGTTTTTTTTTTTTAATGATAGGAGAGAAGGAAAATTAACATTTTCCTACTTTTCTCTTAGCACAAAGCACAATTTGCTAAAGACTTCAATGTGAATATGACATTGCAGTGACCTACAAAATAAAAGCAGTCAGAATCTAGCCTAGACAACCTACCAGCAAAATTGTATATGTGCGAATGTGTGTGAATGTGTGTGTGTGTATAATTTCATATATATGAAATTGACTATGATAGCTTCGAGGCAGCACATGGAGGTGAGACAAAAGAAAGATTATCTGAGAATAAAAACACAGAGCACAAAGAATGTTAATTGCGGTATTATTTAAAATACCATATTATAAAATCTCAATGAATCCTAATGAATCAGAGGATTTATTTGAGCCTGACAATGGCTAAGTACTTCTTAAAATGAAATCAAAAGAGATTAGAAAAAAAATAAAGGGTCCATCTTGAGCTTGAAAGTCAGGAAATGAGGAAGCATTGCATGAGAGGTCAGTGGAGATCTTGAAAATCTGTTCTGATTTCACCAACATACTTAACTCTCTTCAAAGCTGGGTCTTTGTTTCACAGTCAAGTCATTAGACTCCACCCTTGGCAGTATTTTCTCAGCCCCTAGCTCTGTATTCCGTTGTTTATTTCTCTTTCTGCCACATAGAAATGGAGACTTAATAAAAGCATATTTTACTTCCAATCTGCTATTTCATGGTTCTTGCCCTGATAATCATTACTTATCTTTATTGCAGAACAATTTCTTTTTTAAAGGCATGCATCTTGAATGACCATATTTATGTGCTGGCTGTTTCCTAAATGATGGCAAACTTCCCTTGAGCAACTCCAGCTCTTCTCCGTGGGTTGGGGACAAGGATGGATTGAATGATTGATGGGCCTCATTGGTGAACAAGGCTCCTGGTTTGACTCCCTTAGGCCAGAGCTGCACAACTTAAGCAAAGTGGAAAGTTGATAAATTACTCAAATATTTTTGCCCAAGTTACTCTTGAAGCCCCACACCCCTAAACAGATCTGAGAACAGAGGGAAAATGCTGATATGATTCCAAAGAACCCAAATCAAGTTCCTCTCAAGCAGAATAATGTTTTCCTTTGCCATATCCTATGGAAAATATTGTGGTCACTATCAGTAGACTCTGGATCAAGTCTTTAATGTGAATCCTCTGTAACCTCTCTTTGTACTTTAGTTTCCTCACCTGTGAAATGTGAATTCACTCCTTCATTTAATCACCGACTAATATATAACAATTGTATTGAATGAATGTATTACTGAGCAAAAATCAGAGAGATTTAATAATATGTTCCCAGACTGCATAGGTACCAAGGGCTGAGCCAGTGCTCCAACCCATTTCAGGGGTCCCAGTACACAAGGCTGCCTCTCTGGGAGAATTTGGTTTAAGGAGTATTGCACCAAAAAGTTGGAAGTGAAAATAACCACTCAGTCTGCTCAGCGCATTATATTCCCTTCTCTGAATTTTTGCTTTTTTATGATTCTTGGAACAATTCCTATTTTATACTATCTGTACACATAGAAGCTAGACTTGCTTTCAGTTTATTTGTCTTGCTGCACCCTTAGCTGGCCATCCAGTGACATCTTATTTCTCTTATCCCTGCTGCTTCCTTGAGCTCCTCCCACCAAGGGATTTGATGCAGATGAACAAAAAAGGGACCGTCAAAATACAAACAGAACCACATCTCGAGAATTACGCATAGAGAGAAGATGGAAGTCACCTAAGTCACCCTGGAGTTAGATTTTACACTCCTATAATTTTTATTCCTATGTAACTAAACACACAATCATGGGATTGGAACCAAGCTCAATAGAAGCCATGAGTTTCTTTCTTTTTTTCTTTTTTTTTTTTTTCACCCCTGGCCAGACTTTTATTTTTATCCTTACCTTGTGAATCAGGTAGGAGTTTCTCTCCTTTTTTTACAACATGTGATGAATCTCAAATAAAGAACCACCACCACAGAAATTACTGTGAATCGTTTTCCCCTCATGCTCCATTGGCCAGGCTAAAATATTAAGCATTTCACATGGCTTAGCATTATAATAGCAAGAGGGTTGAGAGAGCCTGAATCCCTACTTTGAAAAAGACTTTTCTATGTCAAATACTTTATCACATCTAGAGAATATATCTCAAATGAACAAAAAATTACCTCTAGTTCAGATCCCTGTGATTTTTTTAAAAATCTATCCAGTTTGTCAAATTTATTTCTATCTCTGAGTCCCGTACCCCTGTAAATGACCTGACCCTGTAAATGACCTCATAGAGAGTACCCTTAGTCAGAAACCTGAGGGCCATTTTAATTTTACCGCATCCCACTGCCATTTTGGTCCTTCCACTTTTTATCCATGTTGCTTCTCAAAGAGCCTCATGGAGCCAGTTTTAGCCATTTTCAGGCCTTCATGTTGACACAGAATGGTCTCTTTAAAATGTGATGTAACTGTTTCCCTTGCTTGTTTGCAAACCTCCATTAGACAATTTATGTCCCTAGCCTCATCCCCATCATCCACCAGTTAGTACCCTCCACTCCGTAGCCAAGTCCCTGGAAGTGGTCTCTAAGCATAATAATACTGTTACCATGCTATTTTATCAGTCCGGCACATTTTTCTTGCTGTTGTTTGCCACCCAGGAAGGGCCTCTTTATCTCTCCAGCATCAGCTCATGTCATCTTTGTGAGGTGGTGTGTATTTCTTTAGCACGTCAGATGAAATTGCACATTCAGTACCTTTCTCCAAACTCTATCAGGGCACTTCTATCACCACATTGCATTTATTTGTTTTCCTGTCTTCTACCTTGATCTTCTTTGGGCAGGAATCATGCTTCATCTAACTTTGTATTTCCAGTGTCCAACATAGGTTTTGTATTTAGAAAGTATCAAGTAAATATTTGTGGAATAAATAAAGAGAAGCACAATTTATTTTCTCAATTTCCTGTCATCTACCTCAGAACAACCCTTTCAAATACTCTAGAAAATTATTTTCATTGTCTCAGATTTTGCAATAACTCAGACATCCTGTCTATAACACTTATTAATCATAATAACTTTGAAGTAATTTCTCTGTGCAAATACTCAGGGTCTCATCCATAACTAAGTGAAATACAGCCTAAAATAATCAATCATTATTTTCTAAACCAAAGACTCTGTAATTAAGGAGTCTATCAATGTGCCAACAACTTTTGGGTCTAGAAATTAATTTTTGTTTGTTAAAGGACTCTAAAGATAATGTAATATGGGCCCATTGTGAAATGGATTAATAAATTGCTTGTCTCGTCTTACTTGTTCTTTTCTATTTAAATTCTGTGGGAAAGAAGGAAAGTCTTGAGGTTTAATTCCTTTAAAAATTTCACATGATGCATACTCTTTTCCCTCCAGTGTCAGAAGACTCATCATTCCTGCCATCATCCTATTTACTTGTATTTGGTTGTAAAATGCATGGAAGGAGGAATTGAACACCTGAACATTTATGTCAGGTGATATAGATAGTTTATTTCATTTAGTTTTCTGTTGAGTTCTTCTTTCAACAAACATGTATTGAGTGCCTTCTATATATCATGTACACATTACTATCTCTTTTTTGGAAATGATGCAAGTTGAAGTCCAGTGAATGAGTCTGAATTGATCCTGGGCTTCACAATTAGTAATTGACAGCAGCAGGATCAGAATCCAGGTCTGTCTTACTCAGGTCCTATGTCCATCCCACCACATCTTTGGTTTATAAGCATTTGATTCTAAAGCTCTTGATTTATTGTTTGAAGTATTTTCTTTGAAGCAGCTGATGGCAAGTTGAAGGAAAGCCCAGAGAGGCAAATATTCTTCTGAAAAGCTTCACTTGGCATGTAAGTAAAGCATTCCTGAGCTAAAATATGACTTGGCAATTACTTCATCGAGCCCTTTCATTTGAAAGATGAATGAACATTGACCATCTTCTATGGTCATTCATTTACTTACCCATTCAACCAATATTCATGGAATACCTACTATGTGAGCAACAGTGTGAACACTTATGTTAAAACATTAAACAAAACAGTTTTTTTGTAAGCCCTTATAGAAATCAAAATTTTGCTTAGAGTGATTGAATGAGAAACAATTAAACAGAAGACCCTGAAATGTTATAAATGTAGGGCTTATTTGATGATACTGATGTGTTAGGAAGATCATTTTTCAGACCTATGGAAGATTCATTTATAACTCACATTCACATCAGAAAACTATGCCTGTCCCAGAAAGAATAGAGGGTTATAATGTAGTATGAGTTGGGAAGATTGAAAAGCATTCCATTTAGAGGGGTGGGAAAGAAGTTAATATCCAGTTTTCTTTCCCCATGGAGTCTACCCTGACTCACCCTGTCTGATTCAAGCGCTTCCTTATATGTGCTCTTAGAAACCTATGTATCTCTGTTGAGGCATATATCACCTCTTTATAGTTATAAAGTAAAATAACTGTTGCCTCTACTAGGTTTCAAGCTTCCTGAGGTCAGGAATTAAGTTTTGTTCATCAGAGAACATCAGGAGATTAGAATCTTCTCAATACCCATTCTTTGGCAAAATGGATGAATGGATTAATCAATGAAAACATCTGGCATACATTTTGGAAGGAAGTGAGGTTCCTTTGCAATGTTAAGTTACATAACATGAACATTAATGGGAATATCCGCTAAAGCCAGGGATGTTATGCATAATATTGCAAGGATTCTGATACAGTAGGGTGACCAGCTGCATGAAAATCAATGGTGAAAAGGAACAAAGAGGAGTAAATGGAAGCAAATCAGCAGAACTTGGGCATCACAAGAAAAGAAGTCCAGGAGATACACCAGGAAACTTTTAGAGCTAAAAATGAATTCTGTAAAGTTGGATACAAAATCAATATATAGAAATCTGTGAAATTTCTATATACCAATAATGAAGCAATAGAGACAGAAATTAAGAAAATCCCATTTAGAGCTGCATCAAAAAGAATAAAATACATAGGAATAAACTTAACCAAGGATCTAAAAAACTGGTATACTGAAAATTTTGACATTAATGAAACAAATTGAAGAAGACACAAATAAATGGAAAGATATTCTATGCTCACAGACTAGAAGACTATGCTCACAGAATATTGTTAAAATATCTATACTACCCAAAGTGATCTACAGATAGAATGCAATCACTACCAAATTTGCAATGGCATACTTCACAGAACTAGAACAAATAATTCCAAAATTTGTATGAAATCACAAAGGATCCTAAATAGCCAAGGCAAACTTGAGAAATAAAAAGCTGGACGTACCATGCTTTCTGGTTTCAAACTATAGTAATCCAAATAGTGTGGTATTGGTAAAAAAACAAAAAACAAAAAACAGATGCACACGTCAACGGAAGACTTGAGAGCCTGGAAATAAACTCACACATATATGTACAAATAGTCCATGACAGAGGAGCCAAGAATATACAATGGAAAAAGGACAGTCTCTTCAATAAATGTTGGGAAAACTGGACAGTCACATGCAAAAGAATGAAACTAGACCACCACCTTATACCACATACAAAAATTACCGCAAAATGAATTAAAGACTTCAATGTAAGACCTGAAACCATAAAATTCCTAGAAGAAAATATAAGTGGTAAGCTCCTTGACATTGGTCTTAGTGATGTCTTTGTGGATCTGACTCCAAAGGCAAGGGAAACAAAATAAAAAATAAATAGGACTACATCGAACTAAAAAGCTTCTGTGCAGCAGAGGAAACCATCATCAAAATAAAAAGACAACCTATCGAGAGGGAGAAAATATATGCAAATCATATATCCAATAAGGTTAATATTCAAAATATATAAAGAACACATACAATTCAATGATAAAAAGCAACACAATTTAAAAATGGACAGAGGATCTGAATAGACAGTTTTCCATAGAAGACACACAGATGGCCAACAGAAAAATGAAAAGATGCTTAGTGTCACTGATTATTAGAGAAGGACAAATCGAAACCACAATGAAATATCCCCTAACACCTGTTAGAATGACTATTATCAAAATAATGAGAAATAACATGCACTGGTAAAGATGTGGAGAAAAGAGGACCTCATACTACTGGTGGGATTATAAATTGGTGCATCCAAAATGGAAAATTGTATGGAGATTCCTCAAAAAGTTAAGACTAAAACTGTATAACCCAGCTATTCCATGTCTGAGTATTTATCCAAAGAATACAAAAGCAGCAATTTGAAAAGATATATGTACCCATATGTTCATTGCAGCATTATTTACAGTGGCCAAGATACGGAAACGACCTGGGTATCTATCAATATATGAATGGATAAAGAAGATGTAGTGTATTTATGCAATGGTATATTACTCAGCCATGAAAGAGAATGAAATCTTGTCATTTGTGATAACATGGGTGGACCTTAGAGTATTAGGCTAAGCCAAGTAAGTCAGATGGAGAAGGACAAATAACATAATTTCACTCACCTGTGGAATCTAAGAAAAACTAGAACAAACAATAAAATCAAACATATAGATACAGACTGCTGGTTACCAGCGGAGAAGGGGGTTAGAGGGTAGGCATAATGGTTGAAGGGGGTAAACTATAGTGGTAGATAGTGAGTAGAGTTGGTGGTGATCACCGTGTAGTGCATACAGATGTCAAACTATAAAGCTGTACACCTGAAACTTGTTTTAAAAAAAGAAGGCCAGAAGAAATTTCAACTTCATACAATTGCCCCATAACAGTGTTGTTAACAGGGTCGAGTAGTTCCCTAATGAATAGGGAATTAAAAGTTTATATCAGGAATACAATCAGCAACTCTTATGGGTATTTTACATAATTGCACTATAGATAGTGATATAGTAAGCTGTATGTAGTTCTTATCTCAATAGTCTTTAACTGTCCAATCAATAAATACTTGTAAATTGTTTTCACCGTGACGCCTGGGTGGTTCAGTGGTTGAGCGTCTGCCTTTGGCTCAGGGCGTGATCCTGGAGACCTGGGATCGAGTCCCACGTCGGGCTCCCTGCATGGATCCTGCTTCTTCCTCTGCCTGTGTCCCTGCCTCTCTCTCTCTGTGTCTCTCATGAATCAATAAAATCTTAAAAAATTAATAATAAATAAATAGTCTTCTACCTGTTAAACACTGGTATATAGCAGTACTTAAGACTAAAGGTTTATATTTATTTATTTATGAGAGAGAGTGTGCATGAGCATGTGAGCAGGAGGAGGGGCAGAGAGGGAAAGAGAGGGACAAACTCTGAGCTGATTGCAGAGGCTGTCATGGGGCTTGCTTGATCCCATGACCCTGAGATCATGACCTGAGCTAAAACCAAGAGTCCAATGTTTCAACTGATGGTGCCCCCCAGGTGCCCCTAAGTGATTTTTGACTAAATATTTTATCACTGTTGCATGCATATGAATAAAGGAATTTCTTCAGATACTGGTGAAGATGGTTGCATGTGTTGCCAGGATCCCAGACCACAGCTACAGCTCAGATTGGACAAAACCAGTTAAGTCACCTTGTTTTCAGAACATTACCTTTGGACAAAGCCAATATCTTGTCTGGATGTGCCAGATGTTACCATTTCTCATTTAATCTTCACATCATTTCTCCCTACGACAGCCAGATTTATCTTCCAAAGCTCATTTGCATTTTAAAATCATGGTTTTAAAAATAAATAAAATAAATTAAAAAAAATAAAATAAATAAAATAAAATAAAATAAATAAATAAAATAAAATAAAATAAAATAAAATAAAATAAAATAAAATAAAATAAAATAAAATAAAATAAAATAATGGTTTTATTTCTGATTATAGGAGTGAGATATTTTCACTGTAGAAAATTTTGAAAGTCCAGAAAACTTCCTGGCGAAGAAAAAATCATTGTGTGTTGCTGTATTTCCAGGATTATCCCATTAAAAAAAATGTAACAAACTTATCAGTATAGGCCTTAGTATCCTTTTATTAATTACTAGACCATTTTACATGTAAAATGGCTGTACATAATAATGACACTATACTTCCTACTTGTGGGAAACTATCCCAATCCACCAAAATCAGTTTCTTTAATCCCCACAACAAAGCTATAAAATACATCTTGCATATTATTATTAAAATGTCTTCATGGGCAGCCCGGGGGGGCTCAGTGGTTTAGCGCCTCCTTTGGCCCAGGGGGTGATCCTGGAGACCCAGGATCGAGTCCCACGTCGGGCTCCCTGCATGGAGCCTGCTTTTCCCTCTGCCTGTGTCTCTGCCTCTCTCTCTGTGTGTCTCTTGTGAATAAATAAATAAAATCTTTATTAAAAAAATGCCTTCATTTCACAGATGGGAGAATTAAGTCAATGAGAATGTACAGAAGTTTCCCAAAACCACACATCTTCTAAGGAATGGAGTCAGACTAAGAATGCAGACAACAGCTCAGAGCTTGCATCTTAACCACCAGGACCCCACTGCCCCCATGTGCCATAGTCTGTTATTGATCAGTCTTAATGCTAAGCTAAATAGATTGTTATAAAGGTAAAATATCTGCATGGTTTCTACAAAATCACATAGTTTTATAACATAAATAACAAAAATTAGCAATTTTTTACCCAAACTCTCTCCAAACTTTTATCTTTTACTGGGAAACAACTGCTCTGAAATCCCTTGGTTATTTTCACAAAGTATTCACCTTTATACTTCTGAATAATATGCTCTTGTTTCTTTTTCATCTTTAGATTGACTTCCTGCGGTGAAGATAAGATCCTGTTCTTTTATATCCAGTTGCCCTTGTCAAACATTCCATCTCCCTCTCCTTCTCTCTACATTTCTAAACAATATCTATAAACTTTTCTTTGTGTCCCCACTCCCCCTTCCATTCACCCCTTCCTCTCTCCTTCCGCCATCCATCCATCCCTCCATCCACTCATCCATCCATCCCTCCATTTATTAATATTATTTTCCCTTTATGTTGAGCTGGCCAGTCTCCCCAGAAAAGAAGCCTCACATTTCCTACAATCCTAAAATTACTCAGAAGCCAAAGAAGGAAAGGGGGTTTGAGGTGGAGTCCCACCCTTCAGTCTCTAGACATTCACTTAATCTCTCTCTTTTTGGGGTATGTTGTCTCATTTAAATCCTCATCTGGTCTCATGGACTGAGGCTGGCATTTCTGGTTCACTTTCTCTAAGTATTAACCTCACACTCTTCCATTGGAGTTGGGGAATGGAAACTACCTGGTCCCAGAGTGCAAAAGGTCACCTGAGGATGTGAGCAACCTCATCAAGACATTTAAGTTCTGTCTTGCAACTTGTCCCATCTTCTGAGACAACTGTAGCGTCTGCTTTTGGAGCCTGCTCACATTTTCAGACACAGAATGGCTTGCTTCCCCTTCACTCCCCCAGCTTTTTGCATTCTAGTAAGTTTTTCCATGTGCTTTCTGCCTTCCAAACCTGTTTCCATTTCTTTTTTCTTTTTTGATTTCCTCTTTTGTTCTCCTTGGCCTTTTAGGTTTGAGCCTTTTTTAGTTTTACTGATTTTAGTGAACTATTAGGAATCAGAAGCAAGGGCAGCCCAAGTGGGTTTAGCACTTGCCTTCAGCCCAGGGCATGATCCTGGAGACCCGGGATCAAGTCCCGCATCGGGCTCCTTGCACGGAGCCTGCTTCTCCCTCTGCCTGTCTCTGCCTCTCTCTCTGTGTGTCTCTCATGAATAAATAAATAAAATTTTAAAAAATCACTTAAAAAAAAAAGAAATCAGAAGCAAACCAACATGTTTAGCCCACCATGTTCAGCAGGAAGTCGATAACGACAAAAGGAGATAGTACCTATAACTCCATTTCACAGAAAAGGCAATTCTTTTTTTTTTTAAAGATTTTCCTTATTTATTCATGAGAGACATGGACAGAGGGAGAAGCAGGCTCCTCTCAGGGACCCTTATGCAGGACTTGACCCTAGGACCCCAGGATCATGCCCTGAGCTGAAGGCGGATGCCCAACTGCTGAACTACCCAGGTGCCCCCAGAAGAGGCAATTAAAGGAGAGTTTGCAGCATACTTAAGGTCTGAGTCAGTGAATTAGGTGCTCTTCTCAAGGTACTAGCTGTCTTTGGCTTTAAATCTGGATCCCCAATATTGCAATGTTTTCTCTATTTCCTTAGATCTAACCAAGCCACAGCCCTTTATTTGTCTGTTCTAAACTCTAAAGTCAGAAGAAAAATATATGTGATTTCCAGAACTTCATTCTCACCCCTCAAATTATCCTTAATTTATCTCCTTGAAATCCAGACAAAAAAATATTATATATGAATGATCTAATAGCTTTAGGCCAGAACTCCCCGTGATCCTACTACAAATCTTGGGTGGGTCGTTTCCATAAAATGTCCCTACCCATATCTCAAAAACACATATAAGCCATCATCAGTTTCTCAACTTATGAGTCGTGTTATCATCTCAGATTGATGCATAAACTTTGGGGAAAGTGTACATGAAGGCAGAGACCACCTGGGTGACCTTTTATGGTTTCTTTCTTCCATGAAAATACTTTGCAAAGATTATTTTCTTCCTATCTTGTGGCACAACATTGTTACGTGAACCATAGTGAGTGCTTAAAAATAAGTTAACGAAAAAAAATTGAGTTAGTGCTGATTGCCAGTCAGCAGGGATCATACTGATTACTTAGTTTATATTTGTGCATTCCTTAGCTAATCTTTCCTTTTCACCTTGCTTTTTATCAACATTTTATTATAAATACTTTTAAATATATAGCAAAGTTGGAAGAATTTTATAGTCACCACCCACATACCCACAACCTAGTTTCTACCATGAACATTTTACTTGTTTTGTAAATCACATATCTGTCTGTCCGTCGTCAATCCATCTATTTTTTTACACATTTTCAATTAGATGGTAGACGCCTATACACTTCCCCTAAGTACTTCAGTATGCACATTACTAACTAGAGTTTAATGTTTAAGTTATTTTTCATGTAAAGATTTATATACAATGAAATGCAAAAATCTGAAGTGTACATTCATTGAAATTTTACAAATGCATTTCTTTCCTGGTCTTTTATTTTCTCTTCTGGTCTCTGCATTTATTCAATTCAATAGGTGTTTGTCAGATATATCCTTTGTGCCAAGCATTAATAATAACACATATTAATATGATGTATGCTAGACAGAGAAGACAGTAGCGAAGTCTCATAGTGGAAATCTGGAGTTAAGCAATAGGAAAAGAAGTGTTACAGAAAGCATTTGTTACTGAAGAAGCTTATGAACAAAAGCACAGCAAATTAAAAAAAAATACAGTGTTTTTTGGGCAAAATGAGTTGTCTTTTATAACTTGAGCCCAGAGAGAGTGTGCATGTGTAGTGGGGGAAGGGTAAGAGACATAACTGTTTCAAAATCCAAAATTCAAAACTAGTCATATGAAACAAATTGGCAAGAAATGAGGTGCTTAATGCTATATCGCTGAGCTTAGGAGAAGGCCTGCACTTCCTCAGTTGCTCATTCCTGAACCAAAAATGACAATTTGACAACTCAGATTTCAACCTGGTTTATTTCATTGGTAAACTGCTGACATTCGCCTTTCATGTGTGTTTGGTATATGGCTTACTACAAATATGCTTCCAAAACGTCTTAATATAAACATGTTTGGGGAAAACAACTGAGTGATTACCTAAATGTGAAAAGATCACTGTATAAAGTGCTCTGTTACTTAAATTTAACTATACATGCATTTGCTATAAACTGAGGGAAAAGGAGAAATGCGAAGATTCAAGATGAAAATTTAAAATAGCAAGAAAAAGGAAATAAACTCAGTTTAGATTTGCGGATTTATTACCTTGGATGTGACAAGGTACAAACCTTGTCATCATTCATTCATTGACCCAACATGCTCTGATGACAGATTCCTGATATGGCTGCTGTGTGTGGCCCTAAGTAGGGCACTATTTTCTTCACTATCCAGTTAGTCCTTTGACTTCTCTGCCATTATCCTAGTTCAAGATCTCATTTCAGGCAACCTGGTCTTCCTGCATCCTTCCTTCCTGGATAACTTTATCCATCCATCCTGAATAGTTTGTTAAAATGCATACATGTTTATTCATTTATTTTTTAAAAATTTAGTGAGCATTTACCATATACCTGCTGTCAACACATCTTGCATCTCCTATGGTAATGAATATCATACTTTACTGCTATTTAATATGTAAAAAAGGAAAACAAACTTCTTTTTTTAAAAAAAGATTTATGTACTTATTTTAGAGAGAGAGTAGAGGGAGGGGCAGAGGGGGAGAATCCTCAAGCAGACTCCCTGCTGAATGCAGAGCCTGATGTAGGGCTCAGTGTTGGGCTTCGTCCTAGGACCTTGAGATCACGATCGAAGCTGAAACCAAGAGTCAGATGTTTAACCTACTGAGCCACTCACGCACCCCAAGGAAAACAAATTTCTTAGAAGGACTGTTTGGGCCATTTTTCTTTAGTCTTGGAGTCATAACACACTGTCCACCCAAACTATGTGATCAACAAATTTTTCTTATCTTGAGGTCTGCTATGTAAGGCAGAGAATATTAAATTGGTTCAGAGAATAAGATAGAATGTTGAAAGAATAGTATGGGGGGATTCTTTCGGATCAGAAAGGATGGATGGGATTTGAATGGAACCAGAGCAGAGGCTAGGCAATCAGAGGTGGAGAGAACAGCATATGTCAAGAAACAGATGTACCTGAGCTTGGTGCACTTAAATCAGTAGGATTGATCCCCTTTGACACTGGTGTACCTTATTTTACCTTCTTCTCTTCTTTCCAACCAAAGTTCCAGTCTTAACCTCATTCTTTCTCCTTGATATTGCAAAAGAAGGAACAGAGAGAGGAATTCAAGATAACTGGCCAGAGAGTCCTGTTTTTCATCAATTGAAAGTATCCCACACTATCTGGAAGTAGAGATTTCCTACAACATCTTTTATAAGCCAAAATCACATAAAGCCAGAAAGTAATTACCACTAATTCATATGGAAAAAGTTTTAGCATTCCCAGACAAAAAAAAAAAAAAACACACCTATTTTAGGTTTTTCTGATACCTTAAGATACAGCTTGATAATGGTTGTACAAAATAAATCAGGATAAAGCACAGATGTTCACAGATACAGTTCAAAGCTCTAGTGACTGGATGCTGAGATGCTGAGTGTGGTTTCTGGGGAAGGAGTTTGGCAGTGCCACTCTCACTGCTCGAGGTGTGCTGCCTCTATAATGGGTTGCTGCAAAACAAATGCTGAACACTGTTATGAGTTTTCTTTATTCTTTCTGTTAGCAAAAATAGGTATGAATGTAGCTCTTTCATAAAACTAAAGTGACATAAAGCAAGCTCTTAAAAGGTGGGGGATACCTGTGTATCCATCTACTCATCCATAAATCCATCCATTGTCCCCATTTATCCCATCAAATTGCTTACCCATAAAGTCACCTTCATGTGATTCAACCTATTTTAATCAATCCAACCAAAAGAGTAATGGATACCTAAATCAGAAATGAGTGAAAATTACATTTGCTGGCCAAAATCTGAATTAAGAATTGGAAATTAAAATTAGCCAGGCAATAAAAGATTGGAAAAAAGGTTACAGGCCAGCCAGTAAATGGTTCTACCAATGGCAATGACAATCAGCATATCGAAGGATTTGTAAATGGCTGACAACTAGTGCCAGATCGTTCTCTCCACAGTGAGAAAGACACAAGGGTTCCAACCACTCTCTAAGACCCTCCTGCCAGCACAAACTACCTACATCTTTGCCAGGCACTACTGATTTCCAGACACCATGTTTTACCTGGGAACTGAATCCATTATTTAAGTGGGCCAACCAGTCTTCTATCCTAAAAGAGTAAAGAGCCAGCTACCGAAAGTGCCACTGGCAGATAGTTCTCAGCGGCCAATCCTCTTTGGAAAGTGTCTTGGCTGAAGAGTACTGCCTTGCTCAACTGGAGCAACCTATAACCAGTGTCTGGTTGACAGTGTTTTAAAGGCCTATCTCTCCACTCCAACTTTCAAGTTTCAGAGCTCCTCACGAAGTCATTGAAATTCTTTGTTGAGACTACAGTGCTCTTGACTTCTCCATCTATTCAATTATGCTTCCTTCCTTTCCTATCTTTCCACTGGTGATGATCCCAAAAGTGGTCCATAATAAAGTTCCGGAACATTAGTCTCCATTTTAGAGGACCAAAATCTTCAATAGAAATGAAACAGATAGATGTAAGTGATCTACTGAGACCCCCCAGTCCCATCCTGCCCCTGCAGGAAGTGACTCATGATACTTTGAGGTCACTCTAGTGGAAGCCACATTAGCAAAAAGCTTTACTAATAGCTGAGTCATAGCCAGAATCCCAGATGATCAACATATCAAGGTTAGGGTGAGCCTTCCACATTATTTTATCAAGTGTCTTCAGTTTACTGATAAGGAAATTGAGGTCTGTAGGAAATCTACTGATGAGGCAGGACAATATATCCTGTCATTGGTTTTCATCCTGTTTCGATGTATCTTTTTGTTTCATGTCGAGAAAGTAGGCGATTCTTACTCCTAGAATGGCAGAAATTGGGGAGGGGGGAGTCTGAGAATTAGGGATTGGGTAGCACTAGGGCCTTCATGCCTTCTTCAGTCAGAGATTAGCAAAGGCAGTCCTCCCTGCTTGGTATATCAGGCTGGGTGATGTAAGGAAGTTAAGTAAGCTTTTTTCCCCACACATATTTAAGGCTTATTCCGTAACACACACTGTGATCTGCTACCTATCCCTGTATGCTTGTATCAACGCATCCATCCTTCTACTTGCTTTTACAGCTCCTTCTAGATATGAATGTGGGCAATGACTTGAATTCACATCAATCTCTCATTGCTACCACACTCTTTCCCATCTGTTTTCCTCTCCACATATGTTATTAACAGCTCTTTAGGTTATTTTGTGCAATTTGTTAAAAGATTAAGCAAGATAAAGACTAGGAGTAGGATCCAAAGCTTCCAATCTAGAGATCCTGGCACCAGTAAATAGATTTGTAAACCAAAAGCATAGATATAAATAAGTAGTTAAAAGGGGAGGGTTTGGAAGAAAGAAAGAAAGAAGAAAAAGAAAGAAATAAAGAAGAAAGAAAGAAAGAAAGAAAGAAAGAAAGAAAGAAAGAAAGAGAAAGAAGAAAGAAGAAAGAAAGAAAGAAAGAAAGAAAGAAAAGAAAGAAAGAAAGAAAGAAAGAAAGAAAGAAAGAAAGAAAGAAAGAAAGAAAGAAAGAAAGAAATTGTACATATACAGATGGGAGAGAGAAGGTGAAACATATTGTAAATCATTTTAAAATTTAAAATTTCAGGTTGAAAACTATAAACTTAATTCAGTATCCAATGGGAGCCAATAAATGTTTCTGAAGATCATGAAAACCTGGTGGTAGTGTGAAATATTAAATAGAGAAGGGAAAAAAAAAAAAAGAGAAGGGAAAGATTGGAGGTGAAAACCCAGCTAAGTGGACTATTGCAGGTGTTTAGGAAAGAAGCCACAGGGAACTGCTGAAGAAACAGAAGCAGGGGAATAATATTAAAGGTGATGGAAAGAGTGAGTGTAAGGGAGATGAAATGATGATGTGAAAAGACGCTGTGTGTTGATGTTTGATATGCAGGGGATTATGACATAGGTCTATTATTTTTGTTTTAGTACGGACTTAACATCTAAATCACATTTTCCCTAAGGGGATAGGTATATATGACCGGATTCATATGGAAAGTACTGATATTCTGTAAATGCTATTTCTAATACTATGATTTGGAGAGGGGGGCATTTGGGGTCTAGAACCACCTCCAGGTAACTCACTTAGATGAACGGCTTGGTGGAGGTGGCTTTTCCTGGAATGAAGAAACTAAGAAGAAGACCAGAATCTTAGTCCAGGCCACTGTAGCAAAATACCATGGCAGTCTTAAACAATAGACATTCATTTTTCACAGTTCCGGAGGCTGGGAAGTCCACAATCAAGGTGCCAGTTGATTCCATTCCTGGCAAGATTCCTCTTCTGGAACAAAGATGCCTGGTTTTTTGCTATGTCCTCACATGGCAGAGAGAGTGAGAGTTCTAGTCTGTCTTCCCCTTTTTATAAGGACACTAATCTCATCATGCGGGTCCTACCCTCATGACCTCATTAAACCTAATTACTTCCCAAAGGTGCTACCTCCAACTACCGTCACACGGGGTGGGGGGGGGGGCGGGGGGGGGTTGGGGAGCTTCAGCATAGGAATTTTAGGGAGACCCGAACATTCAATCTATTACAACCATGGTTGGGAATTGGCAGTTCATCTCTGAACAAGTTGGTGTGGAGATATTTTTTCACAGCACCAAAATGGAGGTGTCTGCTTGTTGGTTAAATACATGAGCTGGAATCAGAGAAGCAGCATATCACTAATGAAACAAATTTAAAAGCTGACCCATGGAGATAAATGAAACTGTGAAAACTGACACCAAGATGGAGCAAGGAAAATAAAAAGATGTGCATCCTGAATCCTGGATTTAATGGAACAATAAAGATTATAGTTTGGGAAACAGAATGGGAGGTTGCAAGGAAGAAATATAATGAGCCTTTAGAGAGAATTTAGTGGAACAGATAACATGAATCATGAAGAAGCACAGAGGTCATAGAAAGAAGGCATAAAAGGAATGATGTGCAAGTGCATTGTGGTATATAGGGGTGTGGGGATATGTACTGCATAGCAAAATTCCTAAAAGTGCTCTCATATGAAACACCAGCCCCATGAATTAACTCCTTGAAAGAAAGCTTATGTGGAAAGATACTTAGGGGATTGCTTTGAGCTCTGACATTCTTAGAGACTCATGAAGCAAATCACCTTATTAAAGGCTCTCACAGATTTAGCAGTAAAGCAAGTTGTTTCACCCAACATTTTAGAAACATATTAAAATAACGGACTCATTTACCCATTTTCCTACTCAAGTATCTTTAATCAAATTATTGTTCTTCAGGACAGAATTTGGTGACTACCCATTGCATGATCAAATCCCTCCGGATGATGGAGAACAGACCAACTCGTGGCCAGAGATCTCAAGGAAAATAATTAGAATGAATTGGTAGGAGGGAAATGAGGTGGTAAGTGATAGAATTAAGGAGAAAAAGAAGCAGGAGGCAAATACAGGCTTTTTTTTTTTTTTCATGGGAAGAAAAAAAATGGGGAACATTTGCAGGGATACTGTGCTCAAGGGAATTCTTATTTTTTACTTTTTGTTTTGAAATAATCATGGACTCACAAGAATTTATAACACAGTGTATGGGAAGGTCCCATATATCCTTTGCCTAATTTCCCCCAATAGTGGCATCTTGTATAACTATGTACAATGGTCAATATAAGGAAATGGTCATTGACATAATTCACAAGATTTATTCAGGTTTTCCTATGTACATATACATTGCTTTGTGTGTGTACATAGTTGTACACAATTTTGTCATGTGGGTAAGTTTGCATAACCACCACCACCACAATCAAATCAAGATACAGGATTTTTCCATCATCATAAGGCTTTTTTCTTAACCCTTTATAGTTATACCTGTCCATCCCCCACTTAGTCCTAAAGCCTGGCAACTACTAATCTGTTCTCTGTCTCTATGATTTTATTATTTTAAGAATTTTATATAAATGGAATTACTTTATATATACCATTTTGAGATTGGCTTTTATCACTCATCTCCATCTCAGTTGTGATGCGTGTCAATAGTTTGTTCCTTTTGCATTGCTGCATGGTATTTAGGGGATAGATATACCACAGTGTGCTTAACCATCTACCTGTTGAAGAACATTTGGGTCGTTTATAGGTTTTGCCTATTATGAAAAAGCTTCTCTGAATATTCATGTACAGAGTTTTGTGTGAACATAAGTTTTCATTTCTCTAGGATAAATGTCAGAGTGTAATTGCTGGGTTATATGATATTTAATCGCATGTTTAATTTTATAGGAAATTTTAGTCATTCTGATGGGCATGTAATAATACCTCATTGTGGTTTTAGTTTGCATTTACCAAATAACTAATGACGTTGGGCATCTGTTCATGTACTTATTCACCATCAGCATAGCCTCTTTGGTGCAATATTTTCATATCCTTTGTGCATTTTCTAATTGAATTGTTTTTGTTAGTTTTTTTTTTTCCTCTTGGGTTTCAAGAATTCTCTTTACATTCTAAAAATTAATCCTTTGCCAGATTTGTGGTTTGCAAAATTTTCTGCTAGCGGCTTGTCTCTTCATATTTTTATGGTCTTTGAAGGGCAAATTTAAAAAATCTTGATGAGGTCTAATTTATCATATTTTATTTTTAGGATTTATGCTTTTAGTGTCAAGTCTAAACATTTTTTTAAATCTTGTCATAGATCCGATGATTTTATTCTATTTTTTTCTAAAAGTTTCATTATTTTACATTTTTCACTTAAATTTGTGATTTGTTTTTAGTTAATTTTTATACAAATTGTAAGTTTTAGGTCAAGGTGTTTGTTTGTTTTTGCCTTTGGATATCCGATTGCTCCAATACCATTTTTTGAAAAGGCTATTCTTTTTTGCATGTGTCAAAAATCAGGTGGATATATGTATAGGGGTCTATCTATATTTGGGTTCTCTATTCTGTTCCATTGCTCTGTCTTTCCCTCTGCCCCTACCACACTGTCTGGATTACTGTGGCCATATAATTACCCTTAACATCAGATGGGGGTGGCTCCTTTATTCTTTATCAAAATTGTTTTGCCTGTTTTAAGTCCTTTACCTTTCCATATAAATTTTAGAATAAGTTTCTCTGTCTCTATCTACAAACAAATAAATAAACAGAAAACCCAAACAAACAAACAAACAAATCTGCTGGGATTTTGATAAGAACTTCATTAAGTCTATAGATACATTTTGGGAGAATTGACATCTTCACTATGCTCATTCTTCAAGAGAATGTTTTTAAATATTTTCTTTTGAATTGGGAAATTCAGTGGTTTTAGAGTAAAGGATTTAAAAAGTATGTGTGTAGTTAAAGGTGGAACCATTGAGGAAATAGAGTTGGGGCTGAGGGTTCAGAAGCAAACCTCAGGCCCCAAACCAACATAAACTGGGAGACCAAGAACCCCAGGGGATTTCCTGACCAGCAAAGGGGAGAAAGACATACCTCTGATCTTGAAACCAGTCCTCTAGATCTAAAGGGAGATGAAATTCCTTCTGAAAGACCGCATCCAATTCTCACCTGCAATCCAGTGAGAAGAGGGGATGAGAATTACTCTGGAAACCCATGTGGATCAAGCTCCGCAATGAAGGGGCAGCACCTCGGAGAGACAAAATGTTACAGAGACAGAGGGGGAAGCATCTGGGACACAGGCTGCTCGAGGATTAAAAGTTTGGATCTGGCCTCAGGGGCTGTTCAGGGTTCCTCTCCCTTTGTGATGCAAGACATCAGATCTCCATCCTTGGGTCTCACCTGCTGCCTGTCTTTCCTGTCTGAGTTCATGCCCCCCTAATGCCGAGTGATGACGAACCTGGCATGACCTCTCCTCACACTTGAAACCATTCTTCCCAACTAGTGGTCCCCATCTATATCCACCTGGCCTCGCCCTACACAAGCTGCTTAGCTTCTTGGCTAACCCGCTGATCCCTGGCTAAGAGTCTAGAATATATTCATCCATCAGGTAATACATACAGAAGAGTTCTGCAGACATGGCTGAAATGGAGACAGTAAGATACTGACCCACTGTCAGTGTAGACTTTCTGGTGGGAATTCTTATTGGCTTTTTTGGTTTGCTTTTTCATTTGTACCCCCTGCCCACATCAAAGTCATAATCCTCCAACCCCTATCCTAAGCTATAGATTGCAATCTTCCGGCATCTAATTTTTACCTGATAGATTTTTAAGCTTGGTGTCACCAACTCTTTCTCCTCTGATTTTCTGGATTTCTTAGGAGGAGCAAATCATAGGTTTTAACAGCACTTAAACTTCTCCATGTATGAAGTAACCTTACTGTGAGCAGCCTCTGGTGAACGGACTCCGTGAGCTCAGTTTTGGAGTGAGGCACTCTGGAATGCAAATCGCAGTTTTACCACTTCACACCTTTGTAACCCTTGTCACATCAGGTATCTGAGACTCCCATTTCCTCATCTGACAAACGTAAATGAGAAACCTGCTTCACGGTGTTGCTGATGGGATTCAGTGACATGAGGGGAAGGAAATATTCTGGAAATCAGATAGTGCAAAACAAACATTGTGAGTGTTCTGGAAAACACTGCATTTAAACGTTTGAAATGGTGAATTCCATGTTATGTGAATTTCATCTCAATTTTAAAAAAGTTTTATAAAAGTGCATAAGGCAATACCACACACTTGGGATGTATCCAGTACATCTCGTTTCCTTTGCATCAGGTGGAAAGTTGCAGCTCCTGACAGAAATCTTGGGGCCTTTTGCTTTGGACCAAATGAGAATCACTTAGAAGCAAGCTTTGAAACTCACAAGAGATCTATAGGGAACTAAAGGGGGAGCAGAGTGGGAAGGACTTTCCATGGCTTCTGATCATCCTAACAGCCAGCCCCGCTCAGCTGCCAAGAGTCTGGAGGCATCTTTGGATTGGGTTTTCCCTGCCCTTTGCTCCCTCCCAGGCTTGCTCTTGGCCAGAAGACTCTTCCCTCAGAAATGGAATGGTAAGGGCAACAGGGCAGGGCAGACTGTGGCTTTCGGATTTTGGTCTCCAAAGAGCTCCAGAAGCAGCTGGAATATTTCATGTGGATGGTGATTGTTCACACTTAAACCCATAAAAAATAAAATAAAACTAAAGCGTGGGAGAGGAAGGGTCAGTGAA
Source organism: Canis aureus (assembly GCF_053574225.1). Classification (NCBI taxonomy): domain Eukaryota; kingdom Metazoa; phylum Chordata; class Mammalia; order Carnivora; family Canidae; genus Canis; species Canis aureus. The sequence goes on from NC_135613.1 coordinate 5,066,265, forward strand.
AATAAATGTCTTTTCTGGAAGACATCCCGCAGCTGTGTGCTGATACAGCACAGTGCCGATGTTGGGGAGCTCCCGAAATGCATAGCTGTGGTTAGGAGGGACAAAAGCAAACTCCTACCCTATGTCCCCACCCTTTCATGACCTCAACCCAGGAAGTAAGAGGGATTTCCTTAGCGTTCAGATTTCTCAAAGGAACTCCTTTCGAAGATGGGAGGATACCAAATCAGGTTTGTGGTTTGACTGTGGAGATTGGAATCAGACAATATGTTGGGGTTATTGGGCCGGAAGGCGTGTGTCTGAAATCAGGTCGTACCACTTGCTGATAACCTTGGTCAAATCCTATGACCTCCCAAATCTTCACTACCCCAATCTCTGAAATGGGGATCCTTATGTTTACTTTGATGCATTTTTGAGAATATGAGAGATTCTGAATGTGAAGAACATAATAGTGTTTGCCCCATATCTGACCCAGCAGGGATACTGATATTGCTGCCCTAAGTACAGTCTCCCAACGTTCAGCCCTCTGTATGATGGGAAGGCTCACAGACAGCAGACTCCTTTCCAATTGATGTTTATAGGTATTATTAACCAAGACGGAGAAAGGGACACCTGATATGCGGCCGGAAACCACGTAAAAAATACCTGCCACTTAAAGTTTGCAAATAAACCTCTGTGGAATAATAACCATGATAATAATAATTAGGTTATTGTCAGTAAGAACGTGGTACTTTGTGATGCTTGTCATACTGCCCAGAGCTTTCATTTTCTTTTTTTTCTTTTTTCTTTTTTTTAATTTTTTCAAAATTTTTATTTATTTATGATAGTCACACAGAGAGAGAGAGAGAGGCAGAGACACAGGCAGAGGGAGAAGCAGGCTCCATGCACCGGGAGCCCGACGTGGGATTCGATCCCGGGTCCCCAGGATCGCGCCCTGGGCCAAAGGCAGGCGCTAAACCGTTGCGCCACCCAGGGATCCCCAGAGCTTTCATTTTCAAAGGGAGATTATGCAAATAAATTTGCCAATAGTTATTATAATATACTTAAAAATAAGTCAGCCCCTGTCTCAGTGATTTCATCACCTGCTCCCTAGAATATGTCTCTGTGCTTCACCTTGAAAAGACAGATGGGATCCAAAGATTAAAACCACAAGCTGTAATCACTTTCATGATACCCATTCTGAATTGGGGACAATAGTGCAGGGTCAGCATTATTCTAGAAATAGAAATCTCCCCACCACCAAGAGTGGGGACAAGTTGAGCTTTGATATTCAGGAAACCTTAAGAAAAAACCTCAAATCTTAGAAGAGGTTAAAACCGAACAGCTAGGTACAAGAACTACCAAGGTGAGAGGTCAAAGAAGCAGGAAGTGATGGGGAATCGTGACTGGGAGCTAGTGAGCCCAAGTGAGATCTGTAAGGATATGGCTGTGAAAATCCAGTTCTAAGGCAGTGAGTCCTTTTAAAGTCCCGACATTGGGGCTCACAAAGTAACACTATGAGCCTGGTATTGGACCCACAACATCAATAGAAATGTCCCCTTTCGTGTCCCTACCTTCTAAGTAGGGTTTAATGGCAACAAGAACAAATACCATGTGCTCTGTTGCAGATGCCAAGATGTCCCTTATGAATATACTACTGCCTTCCAAGGAAATGAAGTCAACAATTTGACATATGTTCTTTAAGATCTACAATACAGTCGGGACGCCTGGGTGGCTCAGTGGTTGAGCATCTGCCTTTGGCTCAGGCATGCTCTTGAGGTTCCAGGATCGAGTCCCACATCGGGCTCCCTGCATGGAGCCTGCTTCTCCCTCTGCCTGTGTCTCTTCCTTTCTCTGTTTGTCTTTCATGAATAAATAAATAAATAAAAATATTTTTAAAAAGATCTACAATACAGTATAAAATTAAAAAAAAACTATTAAAATTCTTAGGGTTAAATCATGTCTCTTCACTCAACAGGATGACCTTGAGCAAATAACTTCACCTTCCTATACTTAAGTTCCTCATCTGTTATATGGGGTAATAGTGCCATTCTTTAGGGATTTTTTTGAGGATTCAGTGAGTGAACTGATCAATCCAGATAAAAAACAAGGAGGTACTCAGCCAATTATATAGACGAGGTGGCTATCTTTACATATAAGTATACAGATAACTCCATTATATTTAACCACTTCAAAATATTACATATTGTGATAGAAGTATGGTTGTTTAGCTAGTCTGAGGCTTATGGATATCACCATTACTTCCATTTTTGGTTTTTAAAATTAATATGAAAATAATCACTCCTATCTTTATACCTTTAAAAAAAATATATCTTTATTTTAAGATTTTTATTTATTAATGAGAGACCCAGAGAGAGGCAGAGATATAGACAGACAGAGAAGCAGGCTCCCTGCGGGAAGCCTGATGCAGGACTTGATCCTAGAACCCTGGGATCACATCCTGAGCTGAAGGCAGATGCTCAACCACTGAGCCACCCAGACGTCCCAAGAAAATATTTCTGATTGGGGTGCCTGGCTGGCTCAGTTGGTTCGGTGTCTGACTCTTGGTTTCAGCTCAGGTCATGATCTGAGGGTCCTGGGACCAAGCCCTGCATCAGGTTCCACGTTCAGCATGGAGTCTGCTTAGGATTCTCTTTCTATCCCTCTCCTCCCACTCTCTCTCTCTCTGAAACTAATTAATAAATAAAATATTTTTTAAAAGAAATCATTTCTGATTAATAAACTCCTTAAAGTGTAGCACATGTATCTATCATCAACTTGTCCTCCAAAGTTTTTTTGGACTCATAGTGGGTGAGTGGAAGTTGTCTAAGCCCACAAAGTCGTGGTGGGTGAGTGGAAGCTGTCTAAGCCCACAAAGTCATGTTTGTGGAGGAAGAACTGCCTTGAGGAGAGTTTTCTAGATCACAGAAGCAATGTACAACATATAAAAGTGTGGAGATATATAAGAGCAAAGGAAGGCAGCCCTAGAACAGAAGAAGATGAAGCAGGCAGGGTTGAGGGGCTGGAGAGAAATCAAGATTCTAAATTTTATCCACTTTCAGGTGCTAATGACTGCTAAGCTCTTGAAGATTTGTATCTTATCAAGTGATATGAGTTCTGTATTATAATAATAGCAGCTGTCCTCTAGAGAAGGATTTCCCAAAGCAGAGAATACAAACCACTGATGGTTTTAAAGATGATTGTTTGAGGTGCCTGGATGGGTCTGTTGGTTAAGTGTCCAACTCTTGGTCTAGGCTCAGGTCTTGATCTTATTATGGTCATGGGTTGGGTTCCATGCCAGACATGGAGACTACTTAAAAAAAAATAATAATAATTATTCATGGAGTGTGACCACATGGCAGTAAATATTACAAGGGGCAGAAGTATAGCTTTTGCAGCAATCACTCAGTCCATTCAACAGCTTTATTAGTCATTGTTTTAGGGACGTTCTTTTGTATTTATTTGAGAGAGAGCACGAGTGGGTGGAGGGGGGAGGGGAGAAAGACAAGCAGACTCCTTGCTGAGTGCAGAGCCCAACTTGGGGCTTGATCCCAGGACCTTGAGATCATGGCCTGAGACAAAGTCAGATGCCCAACTGACTGAACCGCCCAGGTACCACATTGGTAATTTGTTTTCAGCATCTATTAAAAGCTGTTCTCCTCCCAGGGTGCCTGGGTAGCTCATCTGGCCAAGCCTCTGACTCTTGATCTCAGCTCAGGTCTCAATCTCAGGGTTCTAAATTCAAGCTCTAAGCTCTGCGTAGAGCTTACTTAAAAAAAACCAAAAATTTTGCTATCCTCCCTTTAAGTAACCACCACAAAATAGTAGGCATCAGGCTGAGCTTCTTCAGGAAGCAACAGTTTCTAACATTGTTTTATTTTTATGGTATTTATTTTTATATGACCTTCTACTGGTAGCAGTCAATACTGGCTTGCCACGTATGACAGAAGCGTACATTTACTTTTCAAACAAATCAAACATGTAATTCAATTTTAATAGAATTTTGAGAAACACCCAGCTAGACCAGGAGAAGTGCGGGAAATGGATTGTGCGTAATTTCTGTATCAGCCAACCATCATGACTGCAACTTCAGTTTTACCTTTAAAATCATGGAGTTTAGTAAAAACTCTATGCCTTGGTCTTATTCAGATGATTACAAAAATTCAATCAGCTTAAAGCACATGAGTTAAGGCATGGAGCTCACCACATGAAAGTGATTGCTCTCAAACCCTCTCCCACCAGTGTCCTCATGACAGTGACCAGAGCCTCAGATAAAGCCAGCCTGAGTTCTGGCCATTTATTTCAAAAGCCATTCCTAGATTAGGATGAAAATCACTGGAGCTGTTTTGGTCATTGATATCCTAAATCCAATTTGGGGAATGGTTTACGAAATGCAAAGGGTTTCACCCAGCTTCAGTAAAAAGGTTTGAAAATTCATGTTTGCCAATGTCCTTTGCAAAATAAACCCAAGGATAGTTTTATTGCAATGGCAATACACTTCCAGCACAAACATGTGGCAGATGCTTGAAATTTGGAGATCAAATCCAAAATTTCAGAAGCACATCTTTTTTGTATTCCAAGAGGGAGAAAGTAAGCCCAGAATTGGCCTGATTTGACTGGTTAATTTTTTTTTTCTGAATCCCATAAATGGAACTGCATATTTAGGAATTTTATGTTCACATAGTATTTATAGGTTATCTATGATTCCTTGAGATTTCGAAGAGTTATAGCTCTGTACTAGGCTTACCAAGAATCTTTTTCCCCCCCTCTAAATGCCAAATAAGCTGAAATCTATCCTGGGAAACTGGTGGGTATTAGATATTTTTTTAGGTCATAAGTTAAAAGATTCCTAATACTCACAGACATTCTATGTCTAGGAATGTTTGTTAATTTGAGCCCCCTCTCTCTCCATGTGTATCTTTAATCTCCCCACCAGCTGTCTCCCATAAAAAGATATTTCTGTTTTTAGTTACAAATCTGTTTAGAGATAAAACTCACTCATAAATACACAACCACATGCAAAGATTTTTTTCTGCTGACAGTATAGAAATAACTCCAGATGAAAAATATTAAAGTTTGTTTAGAAATAGAAAATGCATTCTGCTTCCCTCAGTGGAGGCCCATGTTTTGTAGATGTTCAGGGTCTTTTTGTGACTCTGAGTGAGCTTTTCTTGGAGAGCACAATCTTCTATTAACTCTGTGATTTAGCTCTTCAGGCAAAATTGTCGGGTGCCTTCCTAACTGAGGAATGAACTCCTTTCTTGCAAAGGCAAGTATTGGTCACCTAGGAAAAGAAAGAAAGCCAAGAAGTGGGTTCTGTGCGTCGCCGCACATGTACTTACTATTGCTTGAGAGACCCATTGAACTCTTTACTCTTATTTGCTGGTGTGTTGTTCCCTGGGAAGCAGGTGAGAGCTTATGCATTCTTATTTCTTCTTTTCCTATTTCTCCCAAAACCTAGCACCGTATTTGCCTGATAGTGTGTGATCAGTGCTCAGATATATTTGCTGCTGATTAAATGGTTGTAATCTCATTATATAATACATTGTGAGAAAAAGAAAAGTATTCAGACATTGCTTCTTACCCAGTGATTTAGAGCTTCTGACTCTGTCTCCCCCACATATTCATTACCAGTTAACTCAGTTAAAGGAAATGTTGCAGTGCTTTTTCTCCTGGATTGGATATCGTCTTAGCAAGCCTCACATAGCCATGCCCTACTTCCTGTCAAAGCTCATTCAGTACCGGCTGATACGATTTATTGTGACCATATATCCGACAAGGGTAAATGAAAACAGACTGTTGCCTATACTACGTCAACCATGTAAAGGAGCCCCACTTTATGGATGAGAATATTGAGGATTGGGGAACTTAAATTACTCAGGTTTCTAAGACTACGAACTGCAGTCCCCGTAGACTATAGGCCTATTTGACTCCCAATCATCAGATAGTCCATGACACGAGGCTGCGGAGAGCTCATCATTTTGGAGAAATAGTTGAGTTTTCCTTTAAAAAGCCCAGGCACACCGAGAAGCCAGGTTTATCTATCCCAGGTTATAGAATTATTTCTTTTTTTTTTAATTTTTATTTATTTATGATAGTCACACAGAGAGAGAAAGAGAGAGAGGCAGAGGGAGAAGCAGGCTCCATGCACCGGGAGCCCGATGTGGGATTCGATCCCAGGTCTCCAGGATCGCGCCCTGGGCCAAAGGCAGGCGCCAAACCGCTGCGCCACCCAGGGATCCCGAATTATTTCATCAAACACAATTATCATCCTAGGATTCAAAGATACAACACGCCCGGAAGCACGAACCCTGGCTTTAAAACATTTGCGTTAGAACTTCATGTTGTAGATTCAAATCACCAACTTCTTCCAAAATTCAGCTGCTGCTTGCCGACCAGGCCACCTTCAGCGTGACCGTGGTTGCAGCAGAGGTCACACTTTCTCCCTCTACCTCAATAAAGCTCTGTCTTCCAATCTGCTAATCTTACAAACAGTAAAACCAAGACCCTGGAGGGAAAGGCATTTGTTTAAAGCTTCCCTCATGATAATTTTCTTATCCACCCAGACATACTAAGTCAGCAAATGAAAAACCTGATCTTTCCCCCATTTCTTCCCACATCCGGTTGACTTTTTTTTTTTCCTTAGGATCATTTCCTCAATTTAATGACTGCTTTTTATCCTCACTGATTTCTCTGTTTAAATGACTTGTGTGTGTGCGCCCATGTTCCTGGTTAAGGGGTGGTTAAGATGTTTGCGTAAGGAAAAAAAAAAAAACACATGTATATAAAATTCTAAAATCTAGATTACTTCAACAACTGCGTCAAAACATCCTAACTGGTGTTTTGTTTCCTTGTGTCTACATTATCTTTCCTCTATGCTCACAGAGAATGACATTTCATCAACATAATCTGATTATGCCAACACCTCCATGTCTATCCTACACAGTCCGATTTCTTGCGGCTTATGAGAGGCAGAGGAACCCTAGAACAAGAAGGAGTCTTTACTATCTGTCCCCAGCGTCCCTGCCTGACCTCATTCTCCATCACCACCACCACCCTCTAACTGCAAAGGCTCCAGCCACACTGAATTTCTGAATGCTTTGTACCTACTCCAGGTCCTTCGGTTGCTTCCACGGCTTTGCACATGCCATTCCCTCTCCTTGAATGCTCTTTCAGGGGCAGAGTTAGCTCAAAACTATGCCTCCCCACGCCCAGGGAGTGTTGCTTAACTGTGGTGCTCCAAGCAATATTAAAAATGGAAGAGTCTGTTCAAAAATGTTCTGTGTGTGCTAATCAGAGTTGGGGGCAGCCCAAGACCGTTTGCCATTTCCAGAGTTAGATGCTGCAAGTGAAAAATGAGCTGACAAACTTAAAACCCTTTGCAGAAACCACTGGGGAGAGGATCTGGCCGCTGAGCAAACCGGGTTAATACCTGAATTACAAGGTGTTCGGGAGCACCCTCAGTTGCGGGGCTGCGCTGCGAACAAGAGCCTCCAAGCTGGGCCCCAGGTACCTGCCCCGCCGCCACCTGACTGTGAGCAATAGGCAGCGTGATCCTTTTTGGCCTCATCAACCACTGGGCCCTGGGGAATCACTTTTTTTTTTTTTTTTCCTATTTTAGTATTCTAAGAAGCATCCATGGGGTCGTTCTCAAGGCATTAGAGGGAATGAGAACAAAGACTGGTAACCAGGTTTAGCCTCAAATCTGCTTTGCTTCACAAATGAAAATTCCTGTGACATCACGTTGTGGTGGTATGTCAAGCTTTGGGTTTATTAAAATAATAGCTGATTAAGCTGTTACCCATGTCATCATGGAAAACAACAAAAAATAACATCTTTGTGTTTTATAAGATGGGCACTTTACATACATTATTTCATTTATTCTTCATCTTTTAAAAACATACTTAACATTGCCTGTTGGAGAAACCAGTGTCTAGAAACGGCTTTCATCATTTAATCAAACCAGCCAAGGGCATAGGCAGGATTTGAACCCAGGTTATTGTGATCCGTGTTCAGCTCACATTCTTCCCACTACACGAATTTTTGTGCCTCCTTTGTAGTTTGCTATAACAAATTTAGAGCCTGTAAACTTTAGGTTTGCAGATCAGGGAGGCCAGAATATGAGAAACACGGGGTCTCATCATAGTTGTGACCCTGACCATCCCAGGAAGCCAGGGCAGCTTCTCCGAGGCTCAGGTTTCTCATCTGGGTTGGCTTATAAAACAGACGATTCTACTCTGTAGTGGAACCCAATCAAAACAACCTCCATTGACTTGCCAGGGAGTAAAGTCTTAAACACACTGGTGATGTCCAATATTTTTTGAAGGTTTGGCAAGAGAAACAATATTCTTGGAATATGGCCTGGAGTATACAGAGTCCATCTATTCCTCTGAGGACTCTAAATCAACTCTAGATTAAGCCAGACCATCCGCCATCAGCAGTGTACCTGCAGAGTATCATATGGTGTCCAACTGTCACCACCACGGGGTGCTCTGGAAGTCTTTGCCTGGCCCACCCTGGAACTGAGTGAAGGGCAGGAGCCGAGACCCTGATGACAGGGTTTGTCGTTGGGATAACATCAGTGCATGCTGTTACGTTTAGCTGACCAGGGCGTTTGGGTTGCATGTAATTCCCACCTTAGTTTGAGGATCAGGGATGACTGTGATACTTTGGAACATTTGACTTCTTTGCAAACTCAAGAGTAATGTGAATGAAGACTGTGAATTGCATAAATGGTGTGTTGTTAGATTTTTTTTTCACATTGTGGCTGGTAAGTTAGAGCTAAATGTGAGGTCAACTTCAGCAAGTGTATGAAATCTTATTCCATTAAAAGTAAATGGAGTTCCTCTGCCCCAAGTAGTGTGCTAAGATAATTGAATGCACAAAAAACAAACATATCTCTCAGTCTCATGAGGCTTGGAGTCTAGAGGAAGAGAAGGACATTAATCCACATATCATACTCATGAATGGATGATTATCATTTGAAATAAGTGTTGTACAGGCAAGGAATAGGGTTCTGTGGGAGCGTAAAAGGAGAAAGTCTGACTTAAACTAAGGACTTTCCTGTGGAAATGATGCATAAGATAACAGGACAATTAGTGTGTTGAAGATGGTGGAGTAGGGGTTGTGCAATGAGTTAATGATGAGAAAGAACTGCATATAGAGAGGGCCTGTCCCCAGAGGGTGTATCATGGTTCCCTTGAGATACTAGGTGAAGGACACTGTGGTGGGAGCTTACAGGATTAAGAGAAGTGCTGCTAAACAGACGTAAGGAAGAAGGTAGGAGCCAGAACCACATGGCCTTTCACATCAGGAGAAATCGTTTGTCTTCATCTGAAGAGTGTATGTTACCGTGACTGCAAGAGCAGTGGGCCTCGGTGTGTGGTCCCCAGACCAGCAGCATCAGCATCACCTGAAGTTTGTGCGAAAGGCCAGTTCTCAGGCCCCACCCCAGATCTACTGAATGAAAAACTCAGGTGGAAGGGCCCAGCAATCTGGTTTTTAATATGCCCCCCACAAGATTCTGGTGCATCTGAAGCTGGAGGACTATTAAAGGGGCACAAATGTTAGGCAGGGGAATGGGTGTGGTGTGTTGATGGGGAGAGGTGGGTTTGGCATGATGAGGTCGGCATCAGGAGAGGGCTGAACTGGCTGAGGGTGCTTGGGGGCTGTGGAAGTCCTGGGAGCCTCCAGGAAGCCTGGGGGGTAATCCACATGAGGATCCATATTTGGCTTCATTGCATGGATGTGCCCTTGTCTCTCTGTTTCATTGTCTTCACGTCCTTCCAAATGTATATTTCCTTTATAGACTGCATTGCATCTAAACTTCCCTTAATCTGTTTTGGAACAAGGCAGGGGATATATATAAAGCACATATGTATTTTTAATTAACGAAGGGAGGTTATGCAAGAGAGGTAAATTACCTCTCTTACTTGAGGAGAGCAGCCCCAGGCGTGGGGTCACTTCAAGGGGGAAGCTAGGCAGACAGTGGTCACCTGCTGGCTTTGCGAAACTTTTCTGCCTCCCAAATCCAAGCCGCATGACAATGGAACATGCTGTGGTCTTGCCAAACTAAATAATTAATTAAAAGCGAATGACATGAAACTACAATTTCCCAAAATGATTTCTTTCCCAGTGTATTTCTCCTCTGGTTCATTTTAATGCGGTGGGCTTTTCCCTTGTTTGTAACCAGAATTCAGGACATAAAATACTTTGAATTCAGCAGATTTCAGAAAATAAAACAATCAATGGTGGGTAGGAAGAGAAGAGGAGCTTTTGCGTTGGCAGTGCTGCGCGGGTGGATGAGGCAGGGCCTGCAAGCTAGCTGTACTGAGGACGCCTCTCTACGCACTGGTCCCTAGCCCCATCTCCGGATTTGTGACTTTGCTGCCTTACGGTGTACATCAGGTGTCTCTCTTCCTCAAACCCCTGCATCAGATGATCGTAATGTCGATCCAGGATTAAAAACATCTGTACTAACTGAAATTTGGGCAAAGGGTGGGACACAGAAACCTCGGAACATACAGTGTAGTTTGCAGTGTGACTCCTTTACAGAATTACCTGCTCAGCCACTGGCCTGGCACATTTTGCATTCCAGAGGCAAAGTCTTGAGCCTGAAATCAAAGGTCTAGTTTCACTCTGAGCTATTAAACTACCCACATCAGAATGCCATGTGGCGTGTGTAGTGCCTCTTCGGAGCCACCCAGAAATAACTTTTCAGAAAGCATTTGTTGGGGTTTGTCGGTGAGGCTCACCTGAATCTGAGTGGTCTAGGGATAGTTCCCGAAGAAGTAAGTATCCCCAACCCTATAGCATCAGAATTTGGGGAAATGGAGCCTTTGAGTGTATTCTACGAGTGATTCTCATATCCTGTGTTTATTTTCATGTTATTTTATTTTGAGAGAGTGCCCAAGAGCAGGGGAGGGGCAATGGGAGAGGAAGAGAGAATCTTAAGCAGGTGCCACGCCCAGCCCAGAGAGCGATGCGGGACTCAATCTCACAACCCGGAGATCATGACCTGAACTGAAATCAAGAATAGGACAATAGGACGCTTGACCAAATGAGCCACCCATACGCCCCGATTCTCATATACTTTAAATCTTAGAACAATTACTGCAGTCAGTCACGTGCACACTCATTCATTCAACAGTATTCATTCAGCACCCATTACGTGTCAGGCACACGGAGCGCTGGACATACAGTCACGGGTGAGAGAGCTGTGGTTCCTGACTCCCAGGTTCTTCTTTTCTTTTGCTAATCTATTCTTTTGCTATTTTGTCTCTTCTTTCCGAGTTTCACAATCTACACGTAGGTACATTTGATTTGCCTGCTTTTTGTTAGCTTTAGCACTCTTCACGTACTAGTTAGAACCTTAGGCTTAATGGAGTTTCTGGCATGTTAAAAATGTAATCACATTAGTCACCAAGTCCCAAGTGCTTGGGTCTGTCAAGTGCCTCTTCAATCACTCTTTCACTTATCCACTCACTTAGTTTTTCACTTATTTATTAACCCATTTATCCATCCATCTATCCATCCATCCATCCATGCATCCATCCATCCATTCATCCACCTGTCCATTCACCCATACATCCATCTATCAGTGCTGGCAAAGTCTGCATGATAAGATAAAAATCATACCTTATTTGATTAATTTCCAGTCAATTAAGTAAATGAAAGAATGTAGATTTTCCTTATCGTGAGGTTACACTGGATTTGCCTGCATAGCATCTATAGCTCTTGGATCTCATATTACTTGACAACTCAGTGATCACATCCCAGGGACAGAGATGCAAACCCCAACATGCCCGTTTATTTTGGAGAGCGTGTTTTCATGGGCCCCTGATGGGAACATGCTGCTGAGAGCGTCCGTTTCTGGGAAAACGCAAGGCCTGCCTGCCATCTCCAGTATGATTGACTTGCTCTTGCTTAGTGATGATTCCACCATCCCAACCACCCGCACCCTGCCCAGCTCTGCTAAGAATGTCAATTTCCTTGAAAACAAGGCTCAGGTTTTATAGCCACTTATGTCTTCTAACTCCTTCCGTTAATGGTATCGGTCCTAATGAGGATTAAACGGTCTGACTCCTGGCAACGAGAGCTGTAAGAACCTTAATGGGGCTGCAGCCATTTCATGCATGTCTTAGTGGCTAACATTGCCACTTTTGTGATTGAGACACTTTTGCGATGTACAGTGTGAGTGTGGGGGGCTTTACCACATTGAACCTTCCAGCGGGAGACAGAGAGCTCAAACACACCTCTACTAGGTGCTTCCTAGTTCACAGAGAATTTTTACATTCATGGTCTAAAGCACAACAGCCGAGGGAGGAAAGTGAGACGGGGTGGTGGCAGGGAGAGGGGGCATATGCTCCTCAAATTGCATACGATTCTTGAAGGTCGCATAGGAAAGAGAAAAGAGAACTGGTACAGCAGCCAATCCGACTCACCTGAATCCAGGCAGGTGCTCATTACCACCTGGCCATTCATACGTGGTCCCCGGCCGGAGCAAGAGCCTCATCTAGGAGCTTATTGGGAATGCAGAACGCAGCTCTCACCACGGATCTACTAAGTTAGAACCTGCATTTTAACGAACCAGGTCTGTAGGCAGCTTATGTATGTGAAAATGGGAGAATCACTGTGTTTAGCTTATACTACTCTTTCCTACCATCTACCCTTGACGTGACCACATCGCCAATGCTCATCTTTGAAAATCAGTGGAAAAAAACTACCTACATCTAATCCTTAAGAATTACTCTACAGCGTGGAAGATGTTTTTTTAATAAGTAAAGATGTTTTAAAATACTTTAATGTACAGTAATAGAGATTGAGTAAATAATGGTACTTCCATACATATTTTTTTGCTGTAATTGCAGTGTTTTAAATAAAAGATTTTTAATAATTAGGGTGAATGCATGCATATAGATATATGTGTGTATCTATATATAGAACTGAAAGACATTGTATAAGTACATACAAAATAAATAGAAAAACTTGAAAATATGAAATGATTTTAGTTATTATCTTTTCATGCATAAACTTCACATTTTAAAACACTTTTAGATGTATTAAAAATTTGTAAATATAGTATAGAGGGTTCCCATAGACCCCATACCTGGTTTTCCTTGATATGAACACCTGTCACATTTGTGACAGTTAATAAAGCGATATTGATACATTACTATTAACTAAGGTTGCATTTTATTCATATTTCCTTATTTACCTGTGCCTTTTATGTGCCCCAGGGTCACTTAGGATACCATATTATGTCTAGTTATTGTTTCTCCTTAGGTTCCTTTTGGCTGTGGTAGTTTCTCAAAATTTCCTTGTTTTTGATAATCTTGACATTTTTGAGAAGTACTGTTCAGACACTTTCTAAAATGCTGCTCAGCTGAGATCATCTGATGTCTTCCTCTTGATTAGACTGGAGTTATGTGTTTGGGGAAGGAAGACTACAAACGTAAAGTACCATTTTCATCCCATCCTATCAAGACCACATATATGCTCTCAAGATGACTTAATCCTTGTTGATGTTAATTTTGGTCATCTGGCTGAGCTAGTGTTTGTCAAGTTTCTGTGCTGCAAAGTCATTATTCTTTACGCCCTCTCTTCCATCCTGTAGCCTTTGGGTGGATTATTCTATGCACAACCCACACTACAGGAACGGGGAGTTCTGTTCCACCGCCTTGTGTGTGGATTATGTACATAAATTATTTGGTATTCTTTTGCATGGAAGATTTGTTTCTTTTCCCATATTATTTAGTCAGTGATTTTATTAGTCAGTGTGGATTCATCCATTTTTACTTCATGCTCAGAATTTTAATCCAACATTACTTCATTTTGTTACTCGAATTATTCCAGCTTTGGCCATTGGGAGCCCTTTCAGTTGGCCCCTGTGTCCCTTTGACATACCCTCGTTATTGATACTTATTTTTATCACTTCCTTATTTTCTGGAACTAAAGATGCCCCAAGTTCTTCTTGTATATTTTCTGGTGCTGTCTTAAAATTATCTGTTTTGTCAATAATCCTTGTTTCCTTTAGTTGGAGAATGGCATTAGAAACCAATATCTGTGAGCTCAGTGTGCTCATTGTCACTGGGGTGTCATTAAATCTAGGCTCTCTCGGACAGAGCAGGGGGTTATAAGTATATATACTAAAATTATGTATATACACACATCTATAAATATTTCTGTATAAAACCATCTGTATCTATATTAACTTAAACTTGAATTCTTATGACTACCTCTAAGTATAATCCATTACCACATAGATCATTCTGGCCTCCTCCCTTTGCTTCCGTGTAACCTTCCACTCAACAGTGGGAAACCTGGCTGCTACCATGCAGCATCATTTACTTAATTGTCCAACTCCAGTGTACATGTGTAACGGTATGAGAATTAATAAGCCCTCCATTTGGAAAACAACCTTATTGATGAGAATATAGTACTTATGTACAGCTCCATTGCCTTTATTTTTTTTTTAATTTTTATTTATTTATGATAGTCACAGAGAGAGAGAGAGAGAGAGTGAGAGAGGCAGAGACACAGGCAGAAGGAGAAGCAGGCTCCATGCACCGGGAGCCCGACGTGGGATTCGATCCCGGGTCTCCAGGATTGCGCCCTGGGCCAAAGGCGGGCGCCAAACCGCTGTGCCACCCAGGGATCCCTCCATTGCCTTTATTTTCTAGACTCTACTCAGTTCCAGCATTATTTAGGTCACCATCCTTTCTCCCCATCCTTTGGGAATGATCATTTCATAAATTTATAAAATGGTTAGAGTCTTTTATCACATTATGCATTTCATTCTGGGATCCTATGTGCTCCTAAGTGACATTTTTAAAACTTACCTATGTTAAGGTTCACTCTTGGCTATAAAGTCCTCTTGGTTTTGACAAATGCATAAGATCATATATCCACCATTATACTATCATACAGAAGAATTTCATCTCTGTAAAATATCCTGTACTTCACCTACTCTGTCTGATCCCTTTCACCCACTCCCTTGGCAAACACAGATTATTACTGTCTCAATGGTTTTAGTTTTTAAACAGTGTAATATGATTGGATTAATATAGTACATAGCCCTTTCAGACTGTCTTCTTTACCTAATAACATGTATTTAGATTCATCTATATATTTTTGTGGCTTGATCATTCATTCCCTTTTAATGTTGGCTAATATTACATCATACAGATTTACCACAGTTTATTTGCTCACTTACCTATTAACGGACATACTAGGTTTTGGGAAACTGTGTACATGATAGTTCCTATTCATTTATTTTTTATGTGGGAATGGTCCATAATTTCTTGTATCTTTGCATGCATCAGTTTTTTTTTGTTGAAAACAGATATTTTGAATAATAAAATGTGGAAAACTCTAGAAATCAGATACTCCACCTTCTCATGGTTTGTTGTAGCTGCTTATTGTGGGTGGTTGTTTTTTTGTCTAGTGACTTTCTGAACTATTTTTGTAAATTCTGTATTATTTGTCATATGTGGCCACTAATGTCTGTATTCCATTTGCTTGCCAGTAAGCCAGTGTTTTGACAGAGTTTCCTTAAGCAACAGGAAAAGAAAGAAAAGGAAAGGAAAAGAGAGGGAAGAAAGCAAGAGAAAGAAAGAAGAAAGAAAGAAGAAAGAAAGAAAGAAAGAAAGAAAGAAAGAAAGAAAGAAAGAAAGAAAGAAAAGAAAGAAAGACATTCTCAGTCTTTACAGATTGGTTCTGTGTTGGAGCAATGCTTAGATGGCCCTTTTATAACCCTGCCTCAGTCTTCACTCCCTGCTCATGCAGAGCCTGAAGATCAACTAGAGGTGAAAATGTAGGATGTTCTGAGCTTTCTCTGAGCCTGTGTCTGGCCCAGACATGTACTCACCGTTCTCTATTACCTGGTATACGAAAGAGTTTTTCAAAGCCCTTCCTCTCTCATGCATCTCCTTTCCCAGGCGTTTCCTCCTCAGGAACTCTGGTTTCTGCTACCCTACAGAAACCAGTCTTGCATTCTTAATTTTTCTAGCAGTGACAAGCCCGTTTCATCCTCTGTGGCACTGCATCTTATTTAAAGACTATGGCGCCGCGGTTTGGCGCCTGCCTTTGGCCCAGGGCGCGATCCTGGAGACCCGGGATCGAATCCCACATCGGGCTCCCGGTGCATGGAGCCTGCTTCTCCCTCTGCCTGTGTCTCTGCCTCTCTTTCTCTCTCCCTCTGTTACTATCATAAATAAATAAAAATTAAAAAAAAAAAAGCATCTTAGTAAAAAAAAAAAAAAAAAAGACTATGGTTCCTTCTGTGGCCAGAGTTATTCATAATGCCATCTACCCTTTCTCCTTTTCCAGACCTAGCAGGAGTTGCTATGGACCACATTGGTTAC
Organism: Canis aureus; assembly: GCF_053574225.1. Classification (NCBI taxonomy): domain Eukaryota; kingdom Metazoa; phylum Chordata; class Mammalia; order Carnivora; family Canidae; genus Canis; species Canis aureus. The sequence goes on from NC_135613.1 coordinate 5,082,605, forward strand.
AACACAGATTTTTCATGCATCTGTTTTAGAACAACACAAGTTAGAATGGAAAAATAAAGCCGAGGGAGATTATGGAGCAAGTGTCTCTTTTGTTAGTTTGACATTAGGTAAGTCCCAACCCTGTGTAGAATTTTCCAACTTGGAGATAGAAGGAAGGATCGTATGCACATGTGATATATTGACTGACCAGTGAGAGGGGATTGACACATCCACCACCACCACCTCCCTGTCATACTCCAAACTCGCTTCCACCAACTCCCATCAGCTCCTGGTCAACTTGTTACCCTCCTCCCCAGGTACCGGCTCCCACCTCCATTGCCACTTCTGGCTTGTCCACAGAAAAGAAGGGCCTCAGGGTCTCCAGTCAGGGTTTTGCTGACCTGTCTCTTTCTTGGTTGTATCTGTAGTGCCTTTAGTCACTGTTTTGGCACTGAGATATTTTCATTATCTTTTTTCCACATCACTGATGCTCCTTCCAGCTCTTATGCCATCTCCAAGACCACTGTATTCACAAATATGGGCATCTCAGCTGACCCAGTTGCCTCTGCCAATGCTATCCTTAATGCAAAGATGTATTTTCAAGTTGTACCTTGCAAATAATCAGAATATATACATCAGTAAGTAATCCACATGGTACTTTGCAATTATTCCATCGTGAGCAGCAATTAGAACAAAAAATGATGATAAGATATTTTGTATCTCAAGGTAGTGGAGACACCTCTTGAACTCTCCCTGGTGTCCAGAATAAGGGTAATGCTATATTTAGTGTCTCTTTTCCTGGAAAATACTGAATCAATTTTGACAAAATGTTCTCCCATTATTCTTCCTGGATGCAGAAATACCCTCTTTTTTTTTTTTTTTTTAACATACATAACATCAGATTTAATAGTACCATTGACCAAGCTACAGGATTCTTTTACATCCTGCCAAGTCTTGACTGAATTTCTAAGCACATCTATTCTTGCCGTTGAATTGAGATAAATCTGTCATAAAGAAAACTATTTCAGATGACTAATCTCATGAATTTGGTGAGTGAATTTGACCTCTCAAGGGACAACTAAGTTTCCTCTTTTAAGACCCTGATCTTTTGGCCACACATCGTTTAGTTATCTTGATTCTCTCTCTGAATCCCTGTTTCCTTATAATGTCTACTAATTGCCCTAATTATATTGCAATTCATGAATAGTTCCAGATGATACAACCACTTTAATATAGTCATTAACCACCATAATGATTCCAAAATCATGTTGTGGGGCCCTCCTCAAAATCAAGGTATATATTCATGCCCTTTAGAATTCTACTGCATATGGTCACAGTAGATTGTATCCTGTAAAGGGATCAAGAAGAAATCAACACAAAAATAACTTGAATCCTGGCCCTGAAACAGACCTTACTTTCTTGAATAAATTACTCTACCTGGAAAATCCCATGTTTCTTTTGGACCTTTGACAATAAGAGTGCACCCTTGGATGACACTTTGAATCATTTATTTGTTTGCACTTTCCTTAACTTACTTTTTCCCCCATGGAAAACTGTGATTCATATATGACCAGTGAGCAGCATCAATGTATATAGTAGGGAAAAGAACATTTGAGTCAATAAGACCTGGGGATATACATATCACATTGTCTTTTACGATTGTTTGATGTTGCTCAAGTGAATTAAACCCTCTAAATCTTAGTTCCCACACCTTTAAAATGTAGCACAGAAGCATGTCCCTCACAGAGTTGTTGGAAGGATCAAGGTAGATGTTTAATGCACCTGGCCCAGTGCCTTGCCCCCAGCGGATTCCCCATAGATGCTACTTTTCTGGTTTCCTCCCCCTTTAGCATGACATCCTTATGTGGCAATGAGTGTCCCCCAGGGAGGTATCCTTGGTTGCAGAATGACAAAGCATGATGTTTGCAATGTAGTCACTGCTCTAGAGGTCTGGTCACCGACATGGAGGTCATCCTTCCCGGGAATCAGACCTGACTGTGTCCCAGTGGCTGCCACAACCCTTCACGCATACCTGTCCTGCAGCACCCACCGAGTTCTCCCAGTCTCAGTATTAGCCAGTTACCTCTGTCTGTCGCGTGGGACTGCCTCTCCCCCGCCCCCTGGCTAGAGAGCTGGGCTTTGCACTTCTGCTCCCTGCACAGCCCACAGGGTGGAAATGAAGGCGAGGTTAACAGAGAGAATCAGGTAGGACCCAGGCTAGAGTGGGCCAGCTGTTTCATTGGCCTGCACACTCAGAGATTCAGTCCTCTTCCGCCCTTCTCAGTCTGTCGTATCTCAGTCTGATGCGTTTCTGATTCAGAAGCTTCTCCTGAGTGCCAGAAACTATGAGTTTCCTCCTTCCATCCTGACCCCAACCCTGGGAGGTGGGTACTGCCCCCGGTCTGCAGGGAAACAAACTCCACGACGTCACAGAGCACATCCCCAGCCAAGCCACTCCCTGGAGTAGAACTGGGACCAGGGGGGACAGTGTAACCCCCACATGCAGTGATCTCATAGTGAGGCGTTACCACTGAATGTGGGTAAGAATCTGCTCTTCGCCGGGCCCTGTGCTCAGGGACACACGTTCTTTTCTCATCTGATTCACTAGACCGTCTACGAGGGCAGGGATCTTAAGTGTGTCTTATTCTCTGCTGTATCCCTGGCACCTGACACATTGCCAGACGGAGGGTAGTAGCCAGTGACTATACGTAGGATGAATGAAACATTATGCCTCATCTCTCTGAGACGTGCTATTATTATGTCATTTATTATTTGTTAACTAACTGGAGACTGGGAGAAGTGAGTAACTTATCCGTGGCCACACGGCTGTGAGTGGCCGATCTCATATGGTAAATGATGTCTGTTTGACCAAGTACTCACCCTCTCTGTTATCCTGCCTCAAGAAAGACAGGTAAATATTTATGAGCAAAAGAAAAAAAAATTCTTTAAAAGGCAGCATTATCATTCTCCATCTGCTCTTAGTATGGCAACGCATTCTTTAGCAGACAAAAGAACTAATGGGTCATAAAACCCTTCCCAGTCCTGGCCTCTCACCTTTCTTTGTCTGTGTATTGCTGCTTTCAGAATCATTAAGCCTGTGACGTTCATGGGGTAATTCTGAGCAGATGACAGTTGCCTCCGAGTCAAAAGCTATATCCCAACAGCTTAAATATAACAATGGTAGGTTCTTTTCAAAGGGTACATTTTCCCTCACAGCGGCCAGCTCTGCTTTCTATACAAACCTAAAAATAATGATCTTTCCTTTATGGGAGGGCTAGGGGTGTTGCTTTCCCTCTTAGCTTCTATTAGTGCTTAAATTATACACTCCTAGTCTCCAGGGGTTTAAACTTGGCCCGGAGCCTTTCCCCGAGGCCCAAGGGTAGTTAGCTCAGGGCAGGAGGCTTCTGCTGCAGGCCCCTGCCGGCCTGGGTACTGTAGGCGGCCCCAGCGCACTTTATGGTGGCGGGACCTCTCCTCTCTCTGCCTGGGGTTCCCCTGAAAGCAAGGCACAAAGGGGGCCTCTGCTCATCCTGCAGGCCTGCAAAGGAAATCTTTATTCAAATGCTTGAACCTCGGAGTCATCATTAAAGATGATAGGCACCCTAGTGCTTTTTTGTCATTGACGTTTTCCAAAAGCATGAGAGCCCCCTGGTTTGAGTGAGGTCTGATTTGGGGGAGGACACAGGTTAGGGGCTTAGAGCAAGGTGATCAGGGGAGCTAAGCAGCTACAAGGCAGTGAGTGGTGGAGCGGAAGGTGAGAAAGGGGAAGGGAATGTAGGGCAGTGGAGCAGCGAGGAGGGGAGGAGGGCGAAAGGAAGCTGTAGCTTGAGGGACTACGAGAAGGGCTGAAGCAACCAACATGCTTTGATATTCTAGAAAGTCGTCTCCAAATGATCTTTTGTCACCGTTCTCAGGTCCTGTGATCTAAGGCTGATGATAGAGTAATGGTGATTTTTTTTCCTCTAAAAATTACGGGAGAAAATAGTGGATTTCTTTTCTTTGTTCCCTTCCTTTATCTTTTTCCTCTTAAATGCTTGCACCTGCCGTGGCCTGTGTACGGGCAGTGCTGCGCCTTCGCGTCGCTCCCCAGTTGGGAGGGGGTCGCTGAGCGCTCGGTGGGCGTCAGTCTATGGGTCTGCGCCCGGGGATCTTGACGTGGACGGTCAGCTAATGTCCCCCCGCCGAGCTCCCTGTTTATGATAATCAGTGGAGGAATTCTCTAATTCAGGATTCCACAGATATGACGGGATGGACGGAGAATACTGGAACCGTACTCTGGAATGAGAGCCAGACACTGTATAATAGGCCGTTAACTGGGCCGTGATTACATACAACATGCCACTGGTGGCATCCCGGGGATTTCTTTATTTTATTTTATTTTATTTTATTTTATTTTATTTTATTTTATTTTATTTTATTTTATTTTATTATTTTATTTTATTATTTTATTTTATTTATTTTATTTTAATTTCAATTTTTTTTACGTATTTTTTATTGGAGTTCAATTTGCCAACATACAGAATAACACCCAGTGCTCATCCTGTCAAGTGCCCCCCTCAGTGCCCGTCACCCAGTCACCCCCACCCCCTGCCCTCCTCCCCTCCCACCCCGCCTAGTTCGTTTCCCAGGGTTAGGAGTCTTTATGTTCTGTCTCCCTTTCTGATATTTCCCACACATTTCTTCTCCCTTCCCTTATAATCCCTTATATATATTATTTATATTCCCCAAATGAATGAGACCATATAATGTTTGTCCTTCTCCGACTGACTTACTTCACTCAGCATAATACCCTCCAGTTCCATCCACGTTGAAGCACATGGTGGGTATTTGTCATTTCTAATGGCTGAGGAATACTCCACTGTATACATAAACCACATCTTCTTTATCCATTCATCTGTCGATGGACACCGAGGCTCCTTCCACAGTTTGGCTATTGTGGACATTGCTGCTAGAAACATCGGGGTGCAGGTGTCCTGGCGTCTCATTGCATCTGTATCGTTGGGGTAAATCCCCAACAGTGCAATTGCTGGGTCGTAGGGCAGGTCTATTTTTAACTCTTTGAGGAACCTCCACACAGTTTCCCAGAGTGGCTGCACCAGTTCACATTCCCAGCAACAGTGTAAGAGGGTTCCCCTTTCTCCGCATCCTCTCCAACATTTGTGGTTTCCTGCCTTGTTAATTTTCCCCATTCTCACTGGTGTGAGGTGGGATCTCATTGTGGTTTTGATTTGTATTTCCATCCTGGGGATTTCTGACACTAATCTCTATTCCCTTGTTATCACAGAATTGCTTTGAACAGAAGTCTGAACACTGATCTCCTCAGGTTGTCCATCTTCTGAGGATCCCCTTCTGTATATTCCAGGTGATCCCAGCCCATGTTAGTTGGTGCTGCAAAGGTGGACTTCAATCAACCTTTATTTTTAAGGCCTCAATTATTGTTCCAGGATTTCTCAACCTTTAGTGCCCACAGGTCTTGGTCATGCTGCTTCGAAGAAAGAAGGGGTAGACCAGACAAAGGGTGGTGGGCAGCAAAGCAAAGTTGATTGGGCAATAGTACAAAACTCCCAAAGAGGGAGGGGACCCGACAGGGTTGCTGTCAGAGTTTCTAAGTTTGCGGACGTTTTATGAGCTCTTTGGCAGAACCGTCTCAAGTAATCAGCATGTGCTGAATCGTGCCCACCAGGACTTTGTTCACGGGTCTATCTCCCTATTTGGTTACTATCTGCGTGCTGATGGTCTTTCTTGGCTGACAACTGGGGGCTTAGGTCTTAACTGCCCCTTGCCCATGATAGTAACAAGTGCTTTGAGATTAATTTCCTTATTTTAGGATGTTTTACAGGAGTCATTTGTGCAAAGGCTGCAAAGCAGAATGCGAGAACCATCCTGTCTAAGCTGTAAGACAGGATGACGGTGCTGTTTTATTTTAGTTGTCCTGACTCTATTGTATTCTCTTGTTGGGGAGCCTGGCCCTGACTACCTAACTGTCCAACTAACGAGACTGCTGCCCCCAAGTCATCTTGGGAAACATCTATTCTCTCTTATTTCAATCTGAAGGATTTCTTTCTCACATGTGAGAACTCTGGGTTCTTGGGTCTCTGGGTTCTTCTTCCTGCCACAGCTCCAAAACTTTAACTTCAAAAGTAATTTTAAGATTGAATCCAAGTTGGAAATATATCTTTCATTGGACACACGTATGGAAACGTGAGAATCTTTTAACACTTAAATAACCCTTCCAGGGACGCCTGGGTGGCTCAGCAGTTGAGCATCTGCCTTCGATGTGATCAAGTCCCACATCGGGCTCCCTGCATGGAGCCTGCTTCTCCCTCTGCCTGTGTCTCTGCCTCTCTCTCTCTCTCGGTCTCTCTCTGTCTCTCATGAATAAATAAATAAAAATTTTAAAAAATAACCCTTCCATCTGCAACCTCTCAAAATATTCTTGTTTAAATATTCCCCATCCATTTTCATATAGTCTCCTTTAAAAAATCCAGATAAATGCCCATTAAGGAAAAAAAATACTAATGTAAAGATTTAGAAACTGTTAGTTAGGATTACTTGAGCAGCTAGCCCCCCACCTCCACCTTTTTTTAGTGAATCCATTGTAGACAAAGAGCACAGATCATGATTTCTTGCTGGGAATATTCTTTCTTTATATGAGGGCCTAACTATGTAACATGTCTCAGTGTTCCATAAAGATCGCCATGAGTTCCAGATTGTCTACCTCTTGAACGGCTTTGAGAGTCATAAATTCATGTCCTTTTTATTTAAGAATGAGAATTGCACAATTTCAATTCTGTCCCTGGTGTTTTGTTTACTTCTTTAAGACCTTATATAAGCCCTCTGTCCCCTCCTAACTAGTTTTCCTGGGCTATACGATGGGGGAGGCACACCCAAAGGTAGCCTCCTAGTCTACTTGGCTGTGGTTTTATAGTAGAAGGGCCACCTCTGCTGTTACCATCACTGCCGTTACCATTATTACCAATTCCATAACCTTCTGTCAGTATTACCTCTAGTGTGACCGCTGCTGCCACCACTGTTTCTACGACTCCCAACACCAGTGCAGGTGCCTCATATTTGTATACAGGTTTCACTTAGAAAGAAGGGTTCCAATATATTTTCTGCTTTAAAACTACAAATCAGATGCTGCATGAGTCCTAAGGGGAGAAGTGAGCTGTTTCATAAATGAAAGACGCTGCATTTTCTTATCAGCAACATTTTTATTCCTCAGTCAGCCATCACCTCAAGAAACTTTGCTTTGACTGAGTCAGCCTCTAAATTCCTACAGCTTTATTCATCTTGATTAAAAGTAAAGTTAATTTGATTCTGTTGGATTTCTGTGTGTCCAACAGTGAGAGGACTGACCGGATTCTTGGCTACAGCCACTCCAGCAAAATACCATACTATTTTAGAATTTTATTGTTGTTTCACCAAATTCAAATATTTTACCTGGAAATTGTTTGATTTGAATATTTCCTCTGGGGGACAGATTTGATTGATGTTATTTGCCCTCTTGAGTATCAATGGAAATTTCCCCATGATTCCCCCCTATTCATCAGCGACAGATGACAGGCTTAGCAACCAAGTTTCTACACTGCTGCTCTATTTCCCACAGTAGCCTATGCCCCAGTGTCATTAAGAAGTAAAATAACTTCTCATTTACGTTGAGATCCAGATTTATCGTAAGCAAAAGTCTCTTGTACATTAGGTGTTTTATTTGGGATCACTTAATCATTTATCACTCTAGTGTATTTATTTTTTAAATGTCAGCCATAGTACTTATGGAAGTTGTTAAAATACATCAGTAGCAACAATTAAACATATTTTTGGTTCTGAAGCAGGGATGCTTTGGGCTCATAGAATCTTAAATAAATGTATTAGCTTCATGGATGCCTATTGACCACATGGAAGCAGGGTATGTATAGTTTAACCCTGATGCAAAAGAGTATACTTTTCTCAAGTCCAAAATCCTTTGTCCCACTGTAAGATTTGCATAGCATTTCTCTGATTTTAGCTCTCTTATTTATTTATTTATTTATTTTTTATTTTTTTGATTTTGGCTTTCTTCTAACACATAGCAGTTTCCATATTGTGGCAGGAAGTTGCCCCATTCCTGAGATGGGTAGGAGAGGTACAATTTAACCTTTGTTCATAATCTGAAGATCTCCATCCTCAGCGATCTGATCTTTTTATTGTGGTATAATTAATTCAGGAATCTTGTAACATATAGTACAGACACTGACTTGTAAGCACTAAATTACTTTCAGATGAACTCAGACATTCCTGAGACCTTGCCCCACCTGCCCCCAGGATGATGATGATTGAATCCCTCTTATTCGATGCACTTCCCATCAACCAGCAATACTTGACCAAAACAACTGTTTCAGTCGTATAATTCTTCTATATCAAAATGCAAAGAGGCAGAGAGCATTCCAAGACAAAAGAGAATTGCAATTATCGTTGGTGATGCTTTCACCAATCAGGAAACGGGAGAAATGAAACAGTAAATCAGTTCCTGACCTGAAGATCAATAACACAAAGAAATACTTGTCTGGGCAAGTTAGGCTGTGACCTGTCCTCAGAAAGGTAAGGATCCAGAGTAGTTTGCACCAGTTTCACAAATGTCTCCTTTATAAGCCTGCCTCCTCAAAACTCACCAATATCACAGGATCTTTGTGCGGAAAGAGAATGGAGAACTGCAGTGGATACCACAGAGAAAATGCTGGAAAAGTAACTGCTCTCTTGAACAATTAACATATTCACGTCCAGCTGAAAACGGTCATCACTACAGATGGAAGGAAGCAGCCCTCCCTTCTCCTTGAGAAACATGCTCTTGAATGGCATTTTGGCCTATCAAGTTTTTCAATTTGTGCACAGGGGAAGTTAGGGCAAGAAGGCTTTGTTGAGGCCCATGGTGAGCTGGAGACGGGGGAGTACAGAGGGAGGCAGTAAAATGAAACCATCCCACAGCTGTGAGCAAGCTCTGAATCTGGCAGGCTGTGGAGGGCTTGACAGAGCTTTTCAGAGACGAAACATGTGAACTTTACGTGAACACCTGGAGTAGCCTCTGTTCGCTGTGTCACAGGGAGAAAGCTCATGCATGTGGTTTCTTCACATGTTAGTCCAACCCTGTAATCACATGAAGTTGACACCTCTGTGCTCTACTCCAAGATTCCACCTGAGAAGATGGGGGTTAAGGACTCTGAGAGGATTCTAAACAGATGTCTCCTAAGGCCACACAGTGTGATAATAGCAAATTTAGTTTTGGAGAGGGAAATTGAGAGTCCCAGTTCAGTGGTCTTGGTTCAGGGTCCTTCTGCTTGACTCTCTACAAAAGGGTTATGTTCTTTCTTAATAAGCTCTGCCTCTTTTCCTTCCCTAGTGAACACGGGGCTCCCTTGAGTACTTTCCTGATACAAGAATCATTCTCTCTTACATACTTCTCTCTCTTTTTTAAAATGTCAGATAAGAATATTGAGATTCTAGAGTCCCTAACGTCTAGAGTCCGATGCGGAGTTAACAGCGTATAGACTGGTCCAAAAGCACACATGCATTTGCATAAGGCTTATAAGTAATAAGTATAAATAATAATAATAATAATTACTAAGGCAATAAGGGGTTGGGTGAAGATTTTTCAGGTAAAACCTGTGTGTATGGGTGTGTGTAACTTACCTGATTGGTGTCAAGTCCAAGTATGAGCGTCACCGTGACTACATCAAAAAACACGATTCTTGAATCCCTTCTCTAAATTCCTCAGATCAGTGAATGACACCGCCATTCTGCCATTGGCTCTGCCCAGAAATCTAGGAGTCATGAGTTCTCTCTTCTACAACTTCTCATTCAGATCTGCCAGGGAATGCCTATGAGCTCTGCCTCCCAAAATGCATCCCTCTGTTGTCCGGATCTTATCACCTCCTTCCTACCACTTTCTTTTCACTCCACCATTGTCCACCATTGTCTCACATGGTTTGCTAAAACAAACACAAAAACCCACCTAGTTGGCCTTCCATCCACTCTTGCCTCTCTGCAGTCAACTCGGTACATACCAGCCAGCTCCTCCAAAAGACCTTCCTTGACACCACTCTGTAAAATAGCACCCAGTCATTCTCTGGCCCCTTAACCTTGCTTTATTTATTTTCTTAGCCCTTAACATCACCTGGAACTATTCATTGTTATCCCTCCCATCCGTTAGAATGAAGGTCCCTTGAAGGCTTTATCCAAGATTGTATCCCTAGACTTATAATAGCCTTGACACATAGTAGGTCATCAATAAATATTTAACAAACAGATGGATAGATGTAAGCACTTTTGGCTGGTGGCCGCACTGAGATTCTAAATATTGGGGATCCCTGGGTGGCTCAGCGATTTAGCTTTGTCCCAGGGCATGATACTGGAGTGCCGGGATCAAGTCCCACATCGGGCTCCCTGCAGGGAGCCTGCTTCTCCCTCTGCCTGTGTCTCTGCCTCTTGTTCTCTCTCTGTGTCTCTCATGAATAAATAAATAAATAAAATCTTTTAAAATAAATAAATAAATAAATAAATAAATAAATAAATATTTTATTACTCTCCATGAATATTTTATAAAATATATGATTTTTAAAATCTGTGTATTTTAGATATGATATTATTAATTATGACAATTAAAATAATCTGATTGGAATGACAGTCTTGCTCTTTAGATGTTAGATGAATAGAGTCTAGCAGTTAGATTTTATAAGGTCACCTGAGTTTCTCTTTCAGAGTCATGTTTTTTGTTTCGATTTTTTTGTTTTTGTTGTTTTTTCGTTTTAGAAAACTGTAAGTCTGTGTTGAAACTTGAGTGTTTTTGCATTTGAAATGATAAAAATGCTGATAATTTACTAGCTTGCATGTAGAATATGTTTCCATGTTCTAAATATACTGTTTTCCTTCTTTGTGGCTGGATGAGGAAGGAAGACCTTAGGAACTGCTTAAGAGACCAAGCTCTAAGACCATCTGCTAGAAACAGAATGCCTCTTCATTCCTTAACTCCTTTTCCATTTTTAAATTGGGAACTCCATGGCCAGAGCTTTCAGGAAACTTCTATCTATCTGTATTATTACGTGGAATTTTTAGAGGAAATGCATCCTTATCAGTGTCTATCTCTAAATGGCCCATTTCTACCCTCAGCTCCTCAAATAGACCAATCAATTGAGAGAAAGAGAGAGAGAGAGGGACTAGAAATAAAATCAGACAAGCAGAAAGCCATGCCACTGACCAGCTGTTGTCTCAGTTTACCCTAAGCCATGTCTCTGCTTCTCAGAAAGCGCAGAGTGAAAGGAAGTTGCTGCAGGGGCCAGGGTGTTTACCAGGGTGATTCTCTGTAGCAAGTCCACTGTTTCCAAAGTTGTTCAGAGCAAGCTTGTCCATATAGGAAGATCATCTTGTGTCTCCTGAGAATTCCTAGATTCTCCCTCTTTTTTTTCTCAGTCATTTCCTTAGCCATGGCCCCTGTTGACAGTAGTGATGCATGTTTCAGCCTCGCTGTCCCTTGGCAAGCATTACTCATGATTCCTAGTACTATACACAGAATCCCAAAACTATCACATGCTCTGATAACTCTTTCCCAGATGAAATACACCCTCTAAGTCAGTATTTCTCCATGTGTAGTCTGCAACCCAACTGGGAAAAGATCATGTGAGATGTTTTTTAAAAATGCAGATTTCTGGCCCCCACCTCAGACCTATTAAGCCAGAATTTCTTGGTGCGGGTCCTTCCCTATTTAGGAAGTCTTCCCGGTGATATTCATGGCCCATTTATTCCTGCCATGGAAGTCACCCTAGGTTCTCCTTGAAGTTCCTGAGTTGGGGAAGGAGAGGAAAGGCCATTTATCTGTGTGTGTGTGTGAGGATCGCAGGTGATATAATTAGATAAGGAATGAATTCATTAGAGGCCTCAGATCCAGTTCATTAATTGCAAGATAATAATCACTACCATGTTTGTAAGCTTCTAAGGCTGGGAATTAGCACTCCCGTCTCCATCTCCCCAGCATGTGGCAGAGTGCCTAGCAGAGTAAGCAATCAACCACGCTGAGGCTAGAGCAACCAAATCTGATTTCATCATCTCCTGCAAATGTAACCACGGATGCTATCAATGGTGGAAAAATAAAATAACAGTCAGCAAGGCAATTCTTGATAAGTACAAAAAATACCAAATTACATAGAATTTGATGATGGTGATGATGATAATGATATCAATAACAATAAATATATCTAACATTCATCATGTGCTAATGCCCAAAATCATTGTTAATTAATTAGTTAATTGATTAAACAACCGTTTATCAAGTGCCTACTATGAGCCAGGAAACATTTTGGGCATTTGGGATAATCATCACACAAAGCAAAGGGCCCTGCCCTCATGGATCACATATTCTTCATGGTAGTGGAGAAATAAGTAAGCATAGGGATGCCTGGGTGGTGCAGTCAGTTAACCACCCGATTCTTGGTTTCAGCTCAGATCATGATCTCGGGGGTGTGAGATCAAGCCTCATATCCAGCTCCACGCTCAGCTCAGCTCGAAGTCTGCCTAAGACTCTCTCATCCTCTCCCCTTGCCCCCAGCTCTCTTTCTCTCTTAAATAAATAAAAATATCTTTTAAAAAAGAGAAATAAACAAGCATAAAAATAATAAATAAGTGCATTATATCGTATGTTGGAAGGCGATAAGTGTCACGGCGAAAATAAAAAGTGGAGCTGGGGAGGAGGGATCAATTGTAGAAAGAGGTAGTTTCCAGTATTCAATAGGGAGCTAAGTATCTTCTTTTCTGCTCATCAAATGATATGAGTATTTTCATTATTATCCCTATTTTAGAGGAGTGATTGAGTTTTATAAAGGTCTGTGAGTTTTCCGACGATCATACTCTTAGAGATGGAGCTGGCTGGAAATGCAAGGTAGCCATACTCCATGGCCTGCACTTCTGAGTTCCAATTTACATTTTCTTTCCCATTGACAAATGATATATATACCATTTGCATTTAGGGTCATCTGTGATGGTCTTCCAGTAGCTCCAGGGCGGGAGTAAGCAATTCCAACTTTCATAATCCCAGGCTTAATTACCCAGTGGGCACCGGGAGCCCTCAGTCACCCGCAGAGTTTTCTGTTCAAGCAAGACGCATGATTCTAATAAAGAATCAATAATGGAAGGTCCATTGCATATTTTCTTACTCACTGAAATGGGGGGAGCTCACTGGGGATTTCCCACTAGGGTAGAAGAAAAGGGGAACACGAAGAGGATTACATGTTTATTTTTAGTTTCAATTAATAATTTTTGCTGAGCTATCAAGTTTGGGGAGACTTTTTTAAAACTTGCAGTGTAATTACTTTCTAATTGCTGGAGATGAGTAGACATCTGAGTATAATCTTCCTTTATTTTTTTTAATTGCAAAACTATTGAACATTGTTTAATACACTCTGACACTTCTGTTATTACCTGAGAGAAAGAAAGAAAATGGTCTTAGGATCATGGATTATTCGTGTGAAAAGAGACCTCAGAGATTGTCTTGCCCAAATTCCTCATTTTAGAGGTGATGAGATTTAGAGGCAAGTGCCATACCTGAGATCCCTCAGACCGTGTCAAAGGAAAGACACCACATTTAGAAAATCATAGATTATTAGCCTGAGGAATCCTTTGTTGCTTTCATCTCATTCTCTAGGTAAGGAAAATGAATCCCAGTGCAAACTCATTCTCTTTCTCATTGGAATCATACTCTTTCCAACAGATCCACTATACAATTCACTGACGTTCTGTTAATGCAAATATAAACATGTCATTCACTTAAAACACTTCAGTGATTCTCTGTCTCCAGAAAAAAGCTGAATTTTGCTTTTTCACTTTTACTTACATTTGCAGATACATCACCCGATACCGTCCTGCTGTGGTGGCTCTACCTCCATACACTCTGCTCTCCTCCATGCTTGCCCCTACCTAGAAGGTTTTGTTTCAGGTGTGCCCTTTCTGCCCCTCACTTTTTTTTCCGGATAGGCACCCCTTCTCTGTATATGCCTATATCTTTACGTTTGTATGTGCCACTAATACTTTATTTATGTCTGTCTTTTTTTTTTTTTTTCCATCACTGGAAGCACATTCAGAGCAGAGACTGTGATTTTATCAATCTTTGCTATTCCTTTGGTGGGCACCATGACTTGCACTGAGAGAACCCACAATGAACACTTACTGAAAGAATGCATGAGTGAACGAATAATGGAATGACTTGTGAATTGGTAAACATTATGAATCTCTAACAATATTTCCAAAAGTATTTTGGAAGAAGAAAACAAAAGTAAAAATAGAGTTTTGGTCTCTTATTAAGAAGTCTCAAGTAAAGTATCTCCTTCTAAAATTTCATAAAATAGATAGAGGATTATAGATGAATGTGGGGCACCGGGGTGGCTCAGTCTGTTAGACGTCTGATTTCGGCTCAGGTCATGATCCCAGGTCCTGGGGTCAAGCCCCACATCAGCTCCCTACTTAGCGGGGAGCCTGCTTCTCCCTCTCCCTCTGCCCCCAACTCATGCTTGCTCTCTCTTTGTCCTCTCTCTCTCAAATAAACAAATAAAATCTTTAAAAAAATTATAGATGAATGATAAAATATTTTGCAAGGTGCTTTGTTGCTATTTTTTCCTCTAAGCCTGTTTCTCCCTGTATAAATCTTAGTTTAGTTGATCCCCTCTGTTTTATAGAGTCATAACAAACTTTATTAAATTATACATATTGTATCTGAAATTTTCATTCATTTCTTTAAGACAGTAATTGAACTTATGCTAAATTTGTCAATATGCTCCAGAGAAGGACGAACAGACGAGTAAAATTAAAGGATCTCATAGTCCAGTAAGAAAGTTAAGCACACAGAATTAGTTTATGTCGAAAAATACTATAACTGATGGTCAAATGGATATGCAAAGAGCCAGGGGGGTTCAGAAGAGGCAAAAGATTAATTCTATTTTGGGAACCTGGAAAGACTTTATGAAAAGGAATCATCTGAGTGGAACCTTGCAGACTATTGACAGGAAAGGAGTTCATAGATCATGTTAATAGCAGAAATTCTCTAAGATATCTTGGATTTTTCTTGGAACTAGATAATACATGAAATCTCCTTGGAAGTAGTCTTATTATTTTACTAGAAATATTTGATGACCTCAGGAGTAATAAGGGTAAGTATTATTTAACCTGAGTTGTCAGTCTTTCAAAAGATTATTTTAGAATTCAGGAAGTCACCAGAAGCTAGCAAGTTAAATCTGCTTTGGAGGGCAAGACCCAAAAGGTAATTTAGAAATAATAAAAGCATTGACTATAGTCTCTTCATTCATTCAATACATGTTTACTAAGGACTTATTGTGGAGAAGAGTTACACTATTTTGCTGAAGATGAAGATGAAAATAAATCACCTCTGTTCTTAAGAACTTGAAGTCTACTAAGGAGTTAGCGTGGAAGGAGTCAATACTAAGGTCGTAACATAATTATTTTTCCAAAAGTACACATTCCATGGAGGTCATTAGAGGCTCACCAGAGCAGGTGCTAGCTGAGCTGACCCTTGGGAGATGAGTAGGTGTGTGCCAGGCATTCTGGAACAGAAACAGATAGATATGACATTTTAATAGGCACAGAGACAAGGAGAACACAGTGTGTTATTGGACTGAATATTTTTACAGATTCAAATAATTTTTATTTGCTTATTGGCAATAGCTCTCTGTGTTTTCTCTTTAATGGCCGTTTTAATATTTATAGTAGTTATCTTACAAGAATGTTCTTCCATTTTCCCTTCCCTAGGCTTTGTGTTATGGTTGTCATACATTTTGCTGCTATGTGTCTATTTTTTTTTAATTTAAATTAAATGTTGTTAACGTATCGTGTATTAATTTCAGGGGTAGAATTTAGTGATCCATCGGTTGCATATAACACCCACCCAGTGTTCATTCTATCACGTGTCCTCCTTAATGTCCATCGCCCAGTTGCCCCATCTCCGACCACCTCCCCTCCAGCAACCTTTGCTCTGTTCCCTCAGTTAAGGGTCTCTTAGGGTTTGTCTCCCTCTCTGTCGAAGGAAAAATAAAGTAAGATAAAAACTGCTATATATTTATAAACCACATACTATTTTTTTAATTTGCTTCAAAAAATTGGACATTTTAAAGAGATTTTTTAAAAATAAGCAAAAGCATCTTTTATGTGTACCCATATAGTCACCATTTTAGGAGTTCTTTCATCCCCTTGTGTAGGCTCCCATTTCCATCTGGTGTATTTCTTCTATTTGAAGGAATTGCTTTAACATATCATGTACTTCAGATCCACTCTTGATGGACTATTGCAATTTTGTCTCTCCGAAAGTGGCTTCATGTTGCCTTCATTTTGGGGAGATAAATTCACCTGATCTATTCAGTTGACACCCCCCCCCCTTCCTGCACTCACAAGTAATTTCCCAGTGTTGTTCCACTGTTTTCTAGCTTTTCTAGCACTATTTACATTTTCATTCTTATTTTTGTTCTTCTCTAGATACAATGGTCTTTCCCCCCTCTCCGCGGATGCTTTAAGATTTTTCTCTTTATCTTTAAGAAATTAGAGTACAATGGCTTTGGTGTAATATTTTTCATGGTTTTTACATTTGTGGTTTGTGGAACTTCTTAAATCTGTAGGTTAAAAGTAATAATCAAATTTGGAAAAATTTTAGTCACTATTTCTTTAAAAATGATCCTCCTCCCTTTTTGGGGATTCCAGTTACATGTATTCAATACCCCTTGATGTAGTTCAGTTCTGTTGTTCCTATATTTTTTCAGTATTTATATTGTTTCAATATTTTTTCTCTTTCTGTTTCATTTTGGACACTATCTAAGACTGTGTCTTCAAGTTCATTAACCTCTTATTCAGTGTTTAACCTGATGCTAACTTCAAATAATATATATATTTTTACCACTAGAAGTTCATTTTGGGTCTTCTTTTTATATCCTCCACATCTTTCCTTTACCTTTTTGAACATATGAAATATGTTTATTATACCTGTTTTAATGACTTTATCTACTCTCTGATATCTGTGTAATCCCTAACTCTTTGTATGAGTTGATTTTGTTCTTCATTATGAATGATATTTTTCTGCTTCCTTGCATGCCTATTAATTTTTTATTGGAAGGATGGCACTTTGGATTTTACTTTATCCAGTGTTGGATATTCTTGTATTTTTTTTAATATATTTAAGCTTTGTTCTGGGATACAGATAATTTGTTTGAAAATAGTTTCACACTTTCAAGATTTGCTTTTCAGCTTTGTTAAAGCAGTTTCAGAGCAATATTTCTACTGTGCAGTTGTTTTACCCCATGACTGAGGCAATGTTCTTTCTATGTACTCAATGCCACACATATTCTCAAGGTATTATTATTATTATTATTATTGTTGTTGTTGTTGTTATCATTTACTCTGGCTGATGAAAGCACAACCTACTTTTAGCCCTGTGTGAACTCTGGGATTTATTATAACTGTTCTTTCCACATGGTTCTTTCCCCAACCACTAGAAATTTTCTCACATGTATGCAATGATCAATAACCAGATGGAGACTTGGGGAAGACCCTCTGTATGTCTCCAGAGCTCTTTGTACAGCCCTTTTCTCCAGGTATTCATCTCTTTAGTACTCTTTAGTACTCTTGAATACTGTCCTGTAAATCCTGTCTGTCTTGGCCTCTTCAAACTTTCAACTCTTACCCCTTCACTCAAGGAGGCCAAGGCTCTATCTGAATTTCCTCTTCCTCCACTGTGGCCTGGAAATGCTCTGAGCAGTAAGCTTCAGGCAGTTGTAGGGCTTACCTCCTTTGTTTTCCTTCACTTTTCTGAGCTATGTTTTGTTCAGTGTTTAAACAATAGACACACACTGCTAGATGCTAGAGTGGTGAAAGTAGACCCAGTCCTTGCCGTCACTAAATTGATCCCTTCTCAAAAAGAATAATATAAAAACTAATGGACTAATGGCAATAGAATATGATATAGAAATAAGTTGAGCATAACTATCTGTTAGAATTTGTGTCTGTTCCACAATTTTAAGGATCAAACCAGATAATACATGGATATCTCCAAATGCACTGCCTGATATATCCTAGTTTCTCAATAAATGTCCAAAGCATTGTGTAGAGAAGTAGTTAACGGTTGAGAGCATCACTATTGAAGGAAAGGACATTAGTAAAAGTATGTATCTTTGTGGGGAATGTGGTAATCAACAAATTTGAAGCATTGGATATACATTAAGTAACAATTTAGTTGACTTGGCAAGAGCTTGGCATTTGATCATGTAGATTTTTCAATGCCAGATAAGCTCTTTGACAAGAAGTTTTGAATACCACATACACAATTGTATTACACACACATACACACGTATATGTAAAAATTTTGCCACTTTTCCTTTGCTTGAAGTAGCTTTGATCAATCTCTAACCAGAAGTGTCATCAGTGAATAATGCCATGAGAGTCATATTAAACATATCCTGCACAAGTATATCCGGAGCAAAGATAAAGTGTTGACAGGATGATTGAGTTCCACTTGCAAAATTGATTATTTTACTTCCCAACTCTCCAGCCTTTAATTGAAATGGATAGATTTGATGGCGCACCCTTGGCCTTGGCCACAGTGTCTGGCAGAGCCTGAAAACTAACACCCTGACTTCAGAGGGCACTGAGCCAAAGGTTTCTATAGGTCAGTTCTTCCTCCCCACTCTGTCCCATTGATGAGGATAGGATCAATGGGAAATTGGCCAGGTCGCCACTCTGACGCCTTCCATCCTTAGTGCAGGCGAATAGGGTTTACGTTACCACAACTGCAGGGAATAAAATTAGATTTTACTGCTCAGCCAAATGTTCAGCCACCCATCAAAATCACTCCCACTAGGAGAAAAATATCCTTGCTGAAAAAAGAAAAATCTGGGAATTGTTTCTCCAAGATAATTAACTGGTTCCACTCTGGCTAAATTGGAAATTGTGGGTAAGTGATCCTGACCTCAAAGTATTGGTGCCACAATTTCCGCAGTGACAACATTTTAAACCACCAGGTGAGTGATGCACAATGGCCTAAGGAGTTGTGTAATATTCATTGAAGATGCAGAGGCTAAAAAGGCCATTGCTTCCTTGGTAAGATATAGGACATGCCAGAGAACCAAAGAGCTAATTGGAGAGGTTCCACTTGTTTGAAAAATCAATGTAATGATCTACTATAGAGAATTTTAGCACAAGGCACCTTTCCCATGAGGTTTGTTGGTATGTTTGTTTAGGAATGCCAGCTTAGTCTTTGAAACAAGGGTATGTAACTGGCAGGATTACCTCACCTGCTGCACTTGGGTAGTAGACAAAATAAGTGTGCTCCTGTTTTTACTAAAGTCTTAATAGAAGCTTATTGAGGAAAAAATGTGACTTGAAAAAGAATATGTATATGTGTACACACGTATACACACATATGAATGATTACTTTCTATTGCTCTAAATATCACAAAGTCTCCCTCATCATTGGGTATATACTACACTCCTAAAATCATTGGAAAAACAGATCAAAAGTGTGAAGAAGCCTATGACTTGGGAAATGATTACTCCTGCCCTTTCTTTAGCTAGTTTCTTTTCTGTTCTTAGAGGACCTTCAAGACAGCTGATAGTTGAATGCTACCAGTTGCCTTTGTCAACACTCTAAATGCTGTCAGTTCTTTCCTTGCAATGATGCCAATGTTTTGATCCCTCTTAATGATTTTGTTTGACGGTTGCTTTTTTTCCTGTGTATTGGTGGAAAAAGAGTAAATTTCTAGTTTTGAGCCTCTTGAAATTTTCTCCCTCCAACAATTTAAAGGAAATTTTTCCCCCAACATCAAAGCAAATTTCTGTGTTGCATCAACAATAGACATAGCTATGGAAACACTGGCTTTCTAAACTCTTACACCTGGCAAAATCACCAATCAGCCCATATGTTTCCTTCTAAAAGTCCCACATTCCTGAGGAGACTAAATATTATATTTTCTGAAGTCCTGTGTGCAAATTTTTACATCAGTTTTATTTATAGTGGCACATCGGAATGTCGGTGCAACATACATCTCCAAATATAATAGAATGATGAATGAATTATATATAGTACATTTAATCTATAGACTATTACATAGCCATTAAAATGATACATGTGAAGACTTTCTGATGTTGTGGAGCAATATTTATAATGTAAAGCTAAAATAAATCAGTACAGAGAACTGCATATTTGCAAACACACAGTGCACAGTGTATACTCTTTTGTGTATTTTGCATAAAGAGAAGCATGTAAAAGTTAACATGTCACCAGAAGTTTAATGATGGTTGTTTCTAGGATGAGAAATTTTGCATACTTTTCTTTCTTGCTACATTTTACTATTCTATAAATGTCTATGCATTGGACTTTAAAATGAAAGAAAACCAGAGTTATTTAAAAACAACTTGTCTGAAGGAAAAGAATGCTAGGTGGTTCCCCAGTCAACAAATTCACTGACCTTTTTTTTCCTAAACCTCAGGAGTCATTACTATTATCCCCGTGTCTGCTGAGAGAGAATCCAGTGTCCTCAGAGGGTAAAATGACTTGCTGGAGTGAATTGGTGACTTGATAACAGAGTCAGTTCTGGAACTTGTACACAGACATGGACAGCTGCTGTGAATAGTTTGGGGTCTTCTGCTTCTGTCTTTCAACCAGCTGTTTTATGTCTTGTGACCTGTGGCTCAACAGCAATTGTAAATATCTGTTTCCCTCTCCATAAGCGACTTTTATTGGAAGCATTAAGAACCCCACTGGTATAGCTTACTTCATGACATTTCCCAAAGTCACAAGGAATATGACATGACATTTTACAGGGCTGTGATTTCGCAAACATTTCTATAAAACACCATGAAAGTTTCTCATTAAACTGGACTAATTTGACCAGGACAACAAGTAGTTTGGAAGGTTTCTCCTTGCACCCAAACTAGATGCTCCTGATTCATTCATTTTATCCTTTGTGGATCCTTTGCTAAAGCATTGAGATAAATCGCCCTTAGAAGCTAATTCCTTCAAACTTCTCATTACACTTGAGAAAAGACATTTGTGCCAACACATACTTTTATTAAGGGAAATAAAAAGAGGGGAATGAAGTTCTTCCACTCTAGAAAGTTCTTTAAAAATTTAAGAATTTTCTCAAACTCTAGATTTACTAAAGCTAGATGTTTATCAAAGTGTGTCTTGTCAGCATTAATAGATGTTACGCAAAAAGACGTGGTTACCTGTACTGGAGAACTACCGAATTAAGTGGAAAAAATATATATATATATAAATATTCACTGCAGCATTTCTCAGAATTCTTATTTGAAAAAAAAAAAAAATTGGTCCTCCAGGAGGGGTCTAGTGGCCTGTGGTACCAGGTGGTGATGTCTTCTCTGTAAATTTGGTCCTCCTCCTCTGTCTGAAAGTTGACTCTGTCTCTTGAGCCTCACATGACCATGCCTGGCCAATCACAGAGCCCATGAAATTTCTGCAATAACAGTTTGTCCAACAGTTTCTCCAAGGCTGTTCACCTTTCGTGGGGTGGAAGCCCACCAATCTAGTAAGGACTTAGCTTAATTAAAGTGTTTGATTTGCATTCAATTGATGTAGGATAAATTCTTGCAGTCCTTAGTGTTATTAGTCAGGGGTTAAGTGGATAACACTTGCTTATCAACCGTGCCAGCCAATCAGAACCTTCCAATCAATCCCTTTCCTTGCTATATTTTTCTTCATCATAGCATTTTCCATCATCTGCCACACTATGTATTTTCTGGTTTATTTTATTTATTGTTTACGTTCATTCTGTAACATATGAGTTCAATGAGGGCAGAAATTTTCAGTTCGCTGGTGTATCCTATGTGATACATACTCTCATAAATATTTTTTGTTAAATCCTGAGTATATCAAGAAATATAGAGTGTGTGGTGTTTCTCAAACTTATTTTCAGATAGGATCCTCTATCCATAAAGTATTGGACCAGTTAATTTTCTGTGGAACATACTTCGTAAAATACTGTATTTATGAGTCCTAATAAAGTATCAATTTCAACATGGCTATATTTAAAGTGAGGAAACCAAGACCCAGAGAGGCTAAGTAATTGACCTAAAAGGCTACACTGTGCTTGAGGTTCATGTGTTTGAGTCCTTGATTTTCCTATATCGGCTTATGCCACCATGTAGAAAATGCCCACTGGTCCATGCCATGCTCACTGATGGGTCTGTCTCTTCTAGTGCGTGGACTCACTGAAGCATCAATATGATCAGAGAAGTTGGAATGGAATCCCTCCTTGGTTCAGAAAGCTGAGGGTGTGACTTCTCCAAGGCTGCCCAGCTCTGAGCTCAAGTGAGAGTTATACTATTCCCCAGGTGGCATTGCTAATGAAGAGCAAATGCTGCTTCCAACTCCATGCTATCTGTTCACCTTTCAAAGGACCTAATTTCTCCAAAAGTTATAAAGAATATATAGCTAATGAAGCAAAACATGTGCTGAAAAATGCAGGTGTTACACATTGCACCTTCAGCATCCATTCAGCCGGCAAGAGAGTGCCTACCGTATGCCAGGTACTGTGTTGAGCACAAGTGATACAGAGCAGAAATGGTAGCACCCCTGTGAAGTTTGAACTCCAATGGAAGGAGACAAATAATTAACTATCCAGGCTTTGATGGTTGTGATGCATGATATAAAGAGAGAAACATAACAGCAGGTCTCTAAGGAGCTCAATTTTATTTTATTTTTTTAAATTTAATTTATTTATGAGAAAGAGAGAGAGAGAGAATAAGATAGAGAGAGAAGCAGAGACACAGGCAGAGGGAGAAGCAGGCTCCATGCAGGGAGCCCGACGTGGGACTCAATCCCGGGTCTCCAGGATCATGCCCTGGGCTGAAGACGGCGCTAAACCTCTAAGCCACCCAGGCTTCCCAGAAGCTCAATTTTAGATGGGACTCTATGAAAAGCTTTGCTGATATGCCCCTGGAAACTAGGTATATTCCACATGTCTTGCTCTTGAAGAGGAAGAGAAACTGCATCCATGCTAACCTAGCCCTTTGGCTTTTAGAAACCAACACTGTGATTGATTCTAGAGTTGAGTTCTTTCCCCTTTCCACTGAATAACTTGGCAGCATCAAAGAGCCCTCCAAAAGGACCTGGCCTTACCACCAAACAGATTTTATGCTGAACTGGACCTCAGATTAGATGGAAAGTGCTGTCTTGGAGGAAGATGCCAAGTGCTTTATGCATGTAATAGCACTGTTCTTCATTATCCATTATTTATCAGGCTGGGGAGATTGAAGGAGACAGAGCAAGACCCCTTAGTTTAATGTGAGGTCTTTATCTTTCAGCTTTTTGAGCTCAAACCAAGAAAAGCTGTTGAATTGTTGTCAGTGAGCACACACATGATTGGCCGCCAGCTCTCATCCTGAAATGCCCCAGACCTCAGAAATGAAGCCACATGAAAATTCGATCAAGGTTCTTATGGAGTTGGTTTTGGCAAGGAATTCTATGGCAGGGCCATAGGAAAGGTGTGAGTGCTGGGGTTTAGGACAGATATTTTTCTCCTGAATTATTCTAATCTTTCCCCCACCTTAAAACAGCAGCTTTCAACCTTAGCGGTGCATTGGTGTCACTTGGGATGTTAAACAAAAATACAGATGCCTGAGTCCTACCCCTAGAGAGTGTGATTTATGTGATCTGGTGAGAGGCTTGAACACGGGGATTTGTCAGAGCCTCTCAGGTAATCCTAACGTGCTTTTAGTGTTGAGAACTGCCTCTATAGATATAGGCATGAGGTGATGAACAACTTAGGTGTGGGCCGAAGGTCAACTATTTTAGGACTGTGTCAATCCTGCCTTGCCAGCCTTCACAAAAGATGAATTCAGTCAATGCTCAGATCTAAGTTAATCTGTTCTCGTGCTACCATTTTGACCACTTTAGACAAACCGGTCAATTTATCTATATTTAAATCACAAAAATGTTAAGGTTTCCAAGGTCATTTACTTCATAAGTGGATTTTCTTATGTGTTTGGTCTAAAGAGGCAGGATGGCTAAACCAGTATGAGGAAGTGATGAGGGAACTAGTGTGTCTCTCCTGGGCATTCTGCAGAAGGACAGCATGTCCAAAGAAGGTGGGAGCTGAGGAAAGTGGGAAGGGCTGAAGGTCACTGATCTATGATGAGTACGATGAATTTCATTGCAGGAGTTCACAAAACTTTTCGCCAGGAATCTTTTCTTTTCCTACAATATGCCTATAAATTGGATGCTGGAAAACTTTTCTTACAAAATGAATGCATTTTCCACTAAAATATTTCATCATAAGCCTTTCTGTTTGCTAAGTGGAGTTTCTCTTTAACAGAATATAACCACTGATATAGTTCCAACCCAAAGCAATGGACCTCAGCTTCAAGTCTGTTCCCTCACAGGTCTTTTGCACGAGTGTGTGAGTTTTGCCACACTTTTTGGAAATTGGAAAGTAGAGGATGGACTTATATGTCCATTCAGAGACCCCAGGAGATCTGGACCCCCAGAAAGAAGGAAGGGAGCCAGTAGATATTAATTACCTATAAGGGGTCAGATACTTTGCTGACAGATAGGTATTACCACCCTCATTTCATGGCTCAGGAGGTTTAGTCTCTGAGAGGTCAAATTACTGGTTCACAGTCCCAAGGTGGTAAATGGAGTTGGAATACAAATTGAGCCCTCCGTCTCTACTTTCCCCTCACCACGCTAACCCCTGTGGGGACTTCTGAATTTAGACTTTCATCAGTGAGAAAGACTGCTTCTTGGCCCCAAAGGAAGCCACTTTTATTGAGTCTTCGAGATTTCCTCCATCTATCTCCCAGAATGATAGGCTGAGCTAATAGGCCCAATTAGGAAGTTCCTCTGGTTTCGACCCTGGACACATTAGAGTGTGTTGATCAAGAGAGGAGCTCTGGCTTTGATAGTCTGGGATTTAATACAACTGTCTCCCTCACCAGTCGTGCTACTTCAGGCAACTCACTAACCCCTCCAAGTCTCAGTTTCCATCATCTGTGAAGTTGGGACAGTGACAGTGTGTACCACACAGGGTTTTTTCTGAGGATTAAATGAGATACTCGTGCCACTTAGCACAGCACATTGTAAGTGCCCAGTAGATGTTAGCAGACACTATGTTTATAATCCCCGTCTTCCAGGGCCAAGGTCACCATTTTGCCTTGAACAAGTCATTGACTGTCCCCTCTGATATTCGTATTCCCTTGAGGCAAGGACTCAACAGCTCTGCCTGAGTGGTGTTATAGGTGCTTCAGCTTCTTCCTTCCTCCACACTGTGTATTGATCCCAACTCCTTGTGTCCCCAGCCTCCATTCAGATGGCAGTAATGCAATTGCTTATTTCAGAATGAAAACAAAGAAAACTGACTCCTCCTCTTTGAAGAATGGCTGAAAACCCCTCAATTTTATACTGTGTTAATCAGGCTTGAAAGAAGTGACAGAAAGCCAATAGCCAGGCTTGGAAATCTGTGAGAAAAAATACCCTGGGAAGGCTCATTGGTTTCTCATGCATAAGTGAAAGCCAAGTGGTTTCTTCAGAGATTCAGGAGCTATTGCTTTGATCACTGCCCAAGCCAGATCTGGGTGGATGGAGACAGGGGTCCCAGCTCAGGCCCACTGTCTCCACCTCATTGTTGGAGAGGACAACTGACTCCTGTACTCAGCTTCCTAGAGTCTGTGTCTTGGAATAGCTTCCCTAGGACCCACCCTACACACATCCCATCCCCTGGGTCTCATCCTATTTGTGTCCCAGCATTGCATAGCCCCTCAGAACACCACTATGGTTACACTCTAATTAAACTATTGAAAGACAAAGTCAAGGTCACAAACATCCACTCTTTCAATTATAGGTTCTATATAACAGCAATATCTGTGCTCCTCATTCCATGTGTAAAACACATCCCTATTTATTATCTCATTAGTAGAAGCAGCAATGCTGGGAGGAAGGTACTCTGATAACTGTCACCCAGTTATTTTTATTTGATTTGATTTATAAAATAAGAATAATAACTCCTATTTCACAGGACTGTTGTAAGGATCGGATAGGGACTTTTCTAATATATAGTAGCTATTAAATTATATATCCATGGAATCTGAACGAAAGGAAACCAATCTTCATTGGAAGCTCACATTCTAATAGTGGCAAAACTCAGAATTGAATCCAGGTTCAGAGTTCTGCTTATCTTAACCAGAGATAGAAAGCCCTGATGGGGTTTCTCAGGCCTAATTCATGTTATTTCTATAAGGCAACAAGGACAGGAGGAAAAGAAATGCCTTATAGAACATCATGGAAAGTTAACATTCTCAGGAGTCAACATGTCCAGATTTGAATCAAGTTTCATTTGGCACTATCTGTGTGACCATGGACAACTCACTTTTATCTGAGCCTCAATTTCCAAATATGTAATATTTGCCTTACAGGATTTTTGCAATGTTTAAGTATAACCATATGTGTAAAGTCATATACAGGGTTTGGCACATGTAGAACAACAGCGTGTCCAACTCAATAGTCAGGAGAAAAAAATGATAAGTGGTAAGTAGGGGGAAAAGTGGAAATGTACACATGTGACCTGCCCACAAAACTAGAGACATGTTGCTCAGTACAACCAAGTCCAGATCTTCATTAGATCCATGGACTGAGCCCTGTTCTCAAGTAGAGTGGCTAGCACACGAAGAACATTAAAAAACTGCTGGATTTGTGTTAATGTTAGTGAAGATTGGTGTGTCCAGATAGAATGTGCTATTTGAAAAGGTATTAAATTTCCTATTGATGAAGCTTTTCAAGTAGAGACTGGAAATAAGCTATGGAGAAGATCCTTAATGATATTTCTCAACCCGTTTCAGACCCCATACAATTTGAGAATCAGTGGATTAACCTGGGAAGAAGAAATCCTGGTCCTAGACTCCTGGAAGGCATAGTCCTCAGGGAGATGAGCAAAGCCAGTGAGATCAGCAGAGGAGTGAGGAGATCTGCTGAAGCACACCTGAGGACTAGGAGTCTTGTGAGTGGCCATAATCCCTTAGAGAAAAACCACACACACATTAAAAAGAGCATTCCTTAATGCAGGCATGGATTGGGAAGTATCATTTAGAATTAAGAATTTGAAGCTACAGCAAACCTTTGAAAAAATAAAGAGGATTGGATCAGAGGAGAAATGGGACAAGTTAAGGGTGTCACAGTAGTCCAGTTGAGAGGTAGTGGTGGCCTGGAGTGACAGTGGAAAACCAAAAAAAAAGGGGGGGGGATGGATTACTGTTAAGATAAAAAAAATAATTGGAAAGTTCATAGTCTGAAAAGCTCAGAATCAAATAGAGATAGAAATAGTGTGGCAGAGAGCAAGCTCAGCTTCCACACCTACAGTCAACCAGGGCTTAGGTACCGTCTTTGATCTTTATTCGCCTTGTAGCCTTGGGTGAGTCACTGTATCTCCTTGAGCCTCAGAGTCCTCATTTCTAAATGGGGTTAACAATGACCTATCTGTCATGAGGGCTCTAGGGATCCTTATACAATACCCCAAGCAAATTATTTAACACAGCAATCACCAACATTTATTATTCTCATCAGACCTCATCTATCTAATGTATAATATCGTGCCTTATAAGCCTAATACACTAGGCATGAGAATTACGGTAGTTGTTACTTTTCTTTCTAACAAAGTTTGAACCCAGAATCCCTCATTAACCAGATGGCATACCTCATCGAAGAATCCCAGACTCAAATCTCCTGAGACATCCCCAAAAGTTGAGAAAAATAGGTATCCATGACTTATCAGATGTCAAAGACAATTGGGTTAATATCTGGAAGAAAAGGAAGACACTTGATATAGCTCTTAAATTTCAGTAATCAAATAATAATTACAACCCTATTGACAATGGAAACCAAGGGAATTTCTCTTGAAACCCTCCTGTATCACACAATGGAAATGGGGAAGCACAAATCTACTGTCCCCTGGCTGCAGGACCTGGTGCAGAACAAGCTTGTCTAGGCCACAGGAAATCTTCTCTCAACAATTTCAGAGAATTCAAAGCACTGTTGAGCATACCCAAGGGGACGGAGCTCTCTGAGTATCTGTAGAGGCCCTGCAGGCTCTTCCCACTCATCAGTTCCAAGGGTTAAATTATTTAATTGGCCCTTCTTGACCGCCATAGTAACAAAAACGGGTCTTCTCTGTTCACTTTTGCTTAAGATTGGAATAAACCCCTGCCTACTTTAAGGAATTGTAGATGTTAAAAGATGATCTGGGTTAACCTTCCCAATGTATAGAGAGTAACATTTCCCCCAAGGCTGCACAGTTTGCGAAGCCCTTGGAATGTATAACATCTCATTTGTTCCTTGTATGGATTCTGGGTGGTGAACGTTATCCATCAAGAAGGTGAGGAGGGAGCTTGCCCGTTACTGCTTGTGTCGCCATTCCGGTGCCACCACTTTGAGGATGTGTGCCCCTGGGTAAATTAATTCATCTCCTCCATCTTCAGTTTTCATATCACTGCAGGAGGCACTGGGTGTGTGATGGGAATGGTTCCTTCCCGCATGAAGCTTATAGTCTCAGGAGGGCCAGTGCGCCATGAATAAGTAAACAAATGCATAAATATGTAACTGTAAACTGCCAAAGCCCTAAAAAGAGGATAAATACATTGCTCTGATGGAGTGCCAAGGGAAAGGATCTATTTCGTTAAGGCCTCTCGGCAAAAAGGACATTAACACTGAGTCTTGAAGAAGGAAACAGAGCCTGGCAGGAACTGTTCGGTGATCCTACGTGGCCTCAGGTCAGCAGGGAAAATGGCCTTGCAAGGGATAATATAGAACAGTCCCAAGCGCCCCTCCAGGTACGTGGGGTCTGCTCAAGAAATGGAGGCATGAATCTGGAATTTGCTTATTGCTGATCAAACTGAGATTCGAAATCAAGGAAGAAAATTGTCCAGGCTCAATAGCTCCTACTGGGGGTAGAGAAGGGATCCTGACTCACTACTTCTAAGGTCACATCCTACCTTCTTGCTGTCAGAGCAGGTGCCAGTGAAAAAATCACATAGATTGACAAAGGCAGAGTTACAAAGTGGGTGGGAGGCCTGAGACCCCTCCCTGCCTGTATCGTCCCAACTGCTGTCTCCCAGGGAGTAGCCATCTATGAGGCAGCTTACCTTCTTGGAGCAGATACCCCCACCCTTCTGAAAATAAGGCTTCTTTTTATTTATTGTCTTTGACTCCTTCAACTTTAATTTAATTTGCCTTGACTAGGTCCAAGCTGCCCTGGAGCCCTCTGACCCTCTGAACTGGGTTTGGTTTAGGGCCCGTGCAGTGGAATGTGGGAGAGGAGGGCCTTCCGGTGCAGAGGGAAGAGGCCCTTGGGGGAGGTGGGCCTGGGGTGTCTTACAAATATGGAGGTGGAAGCTACATTGCAGAGGTCTAGGTGCTGAGTGCAATGCTGACTCAACCAGAAAGAAGTTGCTGCAGGAATGAAATATGTGTCTGTGATTTCATGAAGGCACCGTAAACCAAACAACACCCAATGGTGTTATGGAGCCCCTTTAAATTTACAGCCTGCTCTCTGAGGAGGGGCCTCCCAGGTCAGGAGCTGGAAGGGAAAGAGTGGTGCTGGTAGTGTGTGTGTGTGTGTGTGTGTGTGTGTGTGAGGGAGAGAGAGAGAGAGAGAGAGAGAGATTTTCTGAGAGGGGAGAGAAAAGAAGACATAGAGAGGCAGGGGAAAAGAGAAAAATACACAGTGAGTGAGGGACTAAGGGGAGAGAGAATGAAAAAGAAAAGAACCTGACACAGAAATAGAAACACAGAAAGAGGAAAGTAGATTGAATGAGTTAAGAGAAATGCAGGGTTGGGGGGGGGGGGTGGAGACAGGGAGAGAAAGAACAGATGGATGGGGAAAAACCCCAAACCAGCCAAGTACGGTCAAAGAAAAGGGAAATGTTGAAAAGTGGAGAGAAAAACTCAATGAAAAAGGCATTGGGGAAAAAAAGAAAGAAAGAAAAGAAAAAGGCATTGGCAGAGAAGGATTGAGGGGAAAGGGACCAGGAGAAAGAAGGAAGACCAGAGAGCCCCTGGAGACCCCGAGAACCGAGCGGCCACCAGAGGATCGGGGTGGCAGCGCTGCAGGGCCTGGGCCGAGACACGCCGGCCTGGAGGGAAGGAAGCAGAGGCGCCCAGAGACCCAGGGTGACGGGGAAGGAGCAGCGGACGCCGGTGAGGAAGGCGACAAACAAGCTGAGACAAGGGGGGTCGGCAGGGCCGGGAGAGACGCGGGCAGGCACCCAGGGGCCCAGGCCCCCCACCCCGCTACCCGGGAGCCCCTGAGCCCCCCGCTCTGTTCTGGCTTCTGCTCCTGCGAGGAGCGAACCGGTGTGGGTTTGCAGTGACATGATTCATTTAATGAAAAATCTCCAACTCATAAATGATAGCGGCTAAAAGGGTCTCGTTTGCTTTCTTGGAAATGGAAGTGGGAGTTACTTAATATTGCTTTTCTGAGAAACAGGTATATATGTCAAAAAATGGCCCTTTCCATCCTCTCAAAGAAAACCCCAAACAGCTCCAACCTCAGATGGTGATTTTTATTACAACTTGCCACTCTCTGAGCGGACGTGTTCCGAATGTCTGCCGCAATCCTTTTCCCATTAGATTTTTGGATGACACTTACCGCAAGGGAAATACAATTTCTTGGTCTGTGAATTGTTTATGTCCTCATCAAAATATATCTTTAACGACACCCAGGGAGATGATTTTCAAAAGAACTTTCCAGTCTGCAGACTTTTAAAAATTCTCTTCTAAACTTCCCACAGTCTGTAGGGGGGCGGGGGGTTGGGGGGGCAAGTAACGCTGACTCTGGAGCCTTTAGCTTTTAGCACTTGGTGTTTTGTTTAATACCGACAATTATCTTTGCTATTTATTGGACTCCGGTTGTGGCTAGGTGCCTGACAGAAAATACCAAATTTAATCTTTCTCGCAACCCTGCAGGAGGGATTATCATCCCCACTCCACAGATAAGGAGATTGAGGTTCAGAGAGGTTAAAGAACTCGCTTGAGGCTCTGTTGTTAATAATAATGACATTGTAATTTATGCAATACATAATAGGAGGCAGATGCCGGGCATCAGCTCATCCCCCAGAAGAGCTCACACACCTTTCCTGGTAGCCTTTTGTGAGAGCTCTGAGACTCAGAGAATTAAGGTAAGTTTTCCAGGCCTAGTGAGCAAATAACTGGTAGATCCAGAGCTCAAACCATGTCTGTTTAATTCCAAAACCTGTGCCCTCCATCAGGATGGCTGCTCTCTCTGCTTGCTCTTGCTAGAAAGCTCAACCCCTCTCAAGCTTTGAGCTCGACGGCAAGGGCTGCATTTTATTATTATTTTAAAGATTTATTTATATATTTTTTTTTAGAGAGAGGGAGAGAGTGAGTGAGTAGAGTTATGGGGAGAGAAAGACAGAGGCTCCTTAAACAGACTCCCTGCAGAGCACAGAGCCAGACAGGGCTCAGCTGAGCAGAAACCAAGAGTCTGATGCTTCATGGACTGAGCCACCAGGCACCCCGGGAAGGGCTACATTTTAGTCACTAGTGTGTTTCCCCCTAAGAATGGAAGTTCCCTGAGAGTGAAGACCTGCATCCCACTATGGGTGTCAATGCCTGGCATCTTGAAGAGGATCAATACAGAGGCGTTGAATCTTCGAATCTAGCCCCTGCTGTGCTTGGCACACAACCGATGCTCCTGGCCTGTTAACTGGCCATCCTTCAAGTCCAACATTTGCCCTAAAGATGCAAATCACGTGCTTTTCTAGAACAATGGCCAAGACATGGGCTCTTAGGAAAACCGTCACTTGAGAAATTCTTGATTTGAAAAAATGGTTCTGTGCTTCCCCATCCATTCCTTCAGCCTGTTCAGACTTCAGTCTCATTTTTAAGTTTCCATCTGAAGAAAGGGCTTTGATTCATGTTCACTACTACACAGGGGAGGCCTGGACACAATTGCTGCTTTCATTAGAAGACCGCTCTGATCAGGTTCTCTTTACACCTCGACCTTGTTCTGACTTTAATTTGCAGGGCAAAAGTGAATCTGATTTAATTATATGAGGGTTTTTGCAAACTGGTACTTAGGAACTTTATAGTGAATTTTGGTTCTATATTAAACACAAACACTGAGTCCATGGCTCCAGGAGCAGAGCGTATGATATAGTAGACTCCCTTGAACCGTAGAAACTTTCCCCTGAGTCTCTGAGAGCAATTTCTACCATAACTGGGTGCCAGATTCTGATTTTTCTCTATTTATAATAAAACATAATTTTTTAAATTTTTTATTAGTGTTCAATTTGCCAACATATAGAATAACACCCAGTGCTCATCCCGTCAAGTGCCCCCCTCAATGCCCATCACCCAGTCACCCCCACCCCCCGCCCACCTCCCTTTCTACCACCCCTTGTTCATTTCCCAGAGTCAGGAGTCTCTCTTGTTCTGTCCCCCTCTCTGATATTTCCCACTCATTTTCTCTCCTTTTCCCTTTATTTCCTTTCATTATTTTTTATATTCCCCAAATAAATGAGACCATATAATGTTTGTCCTTCTCCGATTGACTTATTTCACTCAGCATAATACCCTCCAGTTCCATCCACGTCGAAGCAAATGGTGTGTATTTGTCATAAAACATAAATTTAGTTAAGATTGAGTTTTTATTAATATTTCCACAAACAGTGGTTCTTAGATATATGCCCTTCTAGATAAGAGGTCTCTACAGAAAGATGTGCCTCCTCCAGCTGTTTTAGCCACATTGCTTAATGGCAAACCAGCCAACAGCTTGACCCACCCTGCAACTTGGGAAAAGTCCCTGGGTTTTCTCTCGCAAACATTGCCCAGTGCAGAAAGCCATGAGTCTTCCCCATTTTCTACCTAAGTTTCCTTGGACACCATCCTTTACTTTTTTATTTCCTAGCATATTTTCCGTATCCTATTTCTCAGGGAAAATGTACACTGTCTTCTATGAGTCACCTAAACTTAGACTCTCCAAGGGATGCCTGGGTGGCTCAGCAGTTGGGCATTTGCCTTTGGCTCAGGTCGTGATCCTGGGATCCCTACATGGAGCCCGCTTCTCCCTCTGCCTGTGTCTCTGCTTCTCTCTCTGTCTGTGTCTCTCGTGAATAAATAAATAAATCTTTAAAAAAAACTTAGAGTCTGCAATTTAAGATTCATGGAGAAGAGGGCTCCTCCCCTACCTGAGGTATCCTGATAGTACAATGACAACTACAGTAACTACTAGTCATGTATTTACTCTGTGTCAGGCCCTTTACTTAGTGCATGACATGTATTACTTCACTTAGTAATCACAAAACTCTGTGGGAAAGATGTTTTCTTTATCTTGATCTTACAGGTAAGAGAACTAAGCCTTGGAGAGGCGCAGTAAATCTGACACCAGCAAGTTGGCATGTGGCAGCAGCAAGATTCACCTGGTCAGGTAACCAATGACCTTGCCTTTCCTGATCCTTGAGTTAAATAAATAGCACTGGTCTGGAAGACCAGATTCAAAATATACTGACCCTATGACCAATGTAAGCAATTTCAGTTTCTGAGTCTCATTTTTAAAATGGCCATTATAATAGTTATGTTTGGACATTATTTGCTGGGATTAAATGAACTGATGACCATAAAAGTCATAGGATTGGGTCATGCACATAGCATAAATTTAAAAACAAAAAAAAGTTGGAAGTCATTGGAAATACTTTACTTTTTTCCTAAAAGGAAGATTTGACTCTAGCTCCTCAAGTAGGAAAAAAAGCTATTTCTTGAGTATCTATGTGTGTTTTACATTGTCCTATACATACAGAAAGATGCTGGAGTGAATGCCGTATTCATCAAAGGAAATTGGGATTCAAAACCTCATTTCTTGACACTTTGCTCTTCCCCCTACAAAATATGGCCTTTGTACATTAAAAAGAAAAATGACCAACAAAAGCTGTCTATGAAAAATGTGTCTCTCTATCATCTCTCCAATCATCCCATTTATCCTAATGCCTTTGCTCAAATTTTCCTGCCCACTGCCTACAATGCAAAGTAACCAGCCCTCTTTGTTCTAACACCACATCTAGATGTTGGGGTTTCTTATGGGCAATTTGAAGATGGCAAATGATGATGGAATGTTCAATCACACACTGAACTGCCCTTCTGGAGTGAAATACACCACACGATGCTTAACTGTTTCCCTGCTGGTGTTTACTGGGGAGGCATTATTACCTCAGGTATAGAACAAGCAACAGAAGGCAGGCCGCAAAGACTAAGGTTTCCTGCTGCCTCAGGAAGCAGTGCCATCACTTTACCTTTTGATGCGTTGTTTTGTGCATCAATTAACAGGGTCACCATAAACCCCTGCAACCCTGAGCAATCAGCCAGCTGTTGTAGTGGAAAGAAAGGTGAATACACTATAGGCTCCTGGTTCACCTGGACTGGGTCCAGCTGTCCCTTCAGAGAACTGGACACAAGTGTTGGGAGGAAAGGGGAGGGAGACTCAGATACGTGCCCTGTGGCTGTGCAGAATTTCTGGCAAGGGAGTATGATTGCAGCCACCCTGAATGCCACCAGCAGTCAAGAGGCCCGGAACCACTTAATGCTGACCTTCCTGGCCCTGCATCTGTTCCCCCAAATTTCCCATCTGTTCACTTATAAGACCCTCAATCTGTTATTCCTCCCCAAAGGATGACACTCCGTGGTCCCTCTGAAGCTGAGCAGACCATTTTAGCAGAGACTCTGTGTGCAGGCATTCATTTACAGCTCATTCATTTGTTCATTAATTCATTTATTTACGGTGAGTGTGCTGGGGAAGGGGATCACCAGGGAGGACCCCATCATTAGAGCCCTTAATGTTGAAGACCACCCATGAAAAGTCAGACAACATCCAAACAGCCAAGAGTTTTTTTTTTAAATCATCTCAGGCCACCTTAGGAATAAATCATCAGATCAGCTTGTGGAGGCAGCCCACTTCCCAAAGAGACTGGTGAACCTACGAAAAATAGGGAACCAAGATCCCAGTAGGTCAGAGGAGCTGCCCTTGGTGCAGGAGATGCTGTGATGAATCCATCAATGTTCCTGCCCTCAAGAAGTTTGCAGTCCATCCCGTTATTCTGTGAGCAACGTGAAAACATAAAATGTGTACAAGGAGGAGGAAGAGACTAAATCCTTGAAGATACTAAATATATGTTAATGCACTTCACCTTCCCAATTCAAATCAACTTTTGAAGATGGAAGGAGAGCTAAGGAGGACCCAGAATTTGTGGACTGAGGTGGAGGCAACCAGCAAAAACACAACATGGATGGATTGAC
The DNA here is from genome assembly GCF_053574225.1 of Canis aureus. Taxonomy (NCBI): domain Eukaryota; kingdom Metazoa; phylum Chordata; class Mammalia; order Carnivora; family Canidae; genus Canis; species Canis aureus. Next base: position 5,117,904 of record NC_135613.1, read on the forward strand.
CCAGGGTCAATACGGATGCATCTACTCAGAGCAGTAGGTTATTCCTACTGATATGAAAATGACTAAGTGGGTGGTGGAGGGGCATCCTCTATGAAGAAATCTTGGAAAACCAGGCTGAGTGAGGAGGATGTGGACATGGAATACAGGGAGACATCTTGAAACAAAAAAGGGAAGCCAGACAAAGATGAGAGAGAGGAAAACCAGGCCTCAGACAGGAGTGAATTTGCTGCCACTCGGTATTACTTCTTTCTCATCCAAATCTGAATAAAGAAGAGAGGAAGCAAGTGAGCAAGTGAGCTTCACATATTGTTTGATGTGGGGCTTCGTTGACATTGGAGTCTAAAGCTGTAGAGTGAGAGGCAATGATAAGCCCTGTTCATGGTGGCCCATGATGCATGGTATCTCAGATTCAATCAGGCCATTCCCCATCCAGGGGGCTCAAGTGCAGTGCATGTAGGGACAAGTAGCAAGACAGGTGGTAGTACCATAGCTTAATACATTTGGGAATAAGATCCTAGGCAGAAATTTGGCTTTGATATACAATGCCAGGATACCTATAGTCATAGTGAAGGGACTAAGATCTGGGGCAGGTCTCAGGAGCAAGATGAAGGACAAGAAAGGATCTGATGTCCAGAGTTCTCCCAAAGCTTAGGAAAGGTAGGGCCCTTGGCAGTAAGACACCTCTTGGTGTTACAGTGATGATGGATCTGGTCAGAACATAACGGACAGCTCAGGTAAATGCCCTCAGTGGTGGCAGTGGACCCAAAAAGGACATGCTGGAAGGAGGGCCAATATAAGTCACAATCATAATAATTTCTGGCTGTCTCAACATTGGAATAAATGGAAGTCTTGAAGTGGTCAGCAGTGATGATTATGGGAAAAAGAACAAAGGCAGGCTCTGTAGTCAGTCAGACCTGGATCTGCTTTCTACCTTTCAGAATGACGATGGTGGTAATAATGGTGGTGGTGGTGGTAGTGATGATACCTTTATCTTTGGTTACTGTAAGTGTTCAATGAGGTAATGAATAACAGATCTTTTGTGCATGGTAAGCAATCAATACATGTCAACTCCTACTACTAAAAAGACCTAGAATGTTCCTGTGATCAACCACATTCCTATCACTTCACATGGCAGCTATTATTATCCAACACTTTGGTTCTGAGCCCCAACTTCCACCAAGATAACCACCGCCACCACAGCAATGACAATAGTAAAAATAGCTAAATATTATAGTGTTTATTATATCTCAATCATTCTAAGTTTTTTTTAATATTAACTCAGTGAATTATCAAAAATAGTACTTATGAGGCAGGGACTAGTATTATCTCTATTTTATAGGCTTGGAAATTCAAAGAACAGAGAGGTTCATTGATTTATCCAAAGTCACAAATCCAACTCTCCCTGCCCCATTTCTGATGCTTCCTCTAGGAAAGTTGTGTCCTCTACTCTATCATTGTTTGAAGCCCCCAGAAGCCCCTCTGTGTGGGCCAGCAAGCTGCGTGATTCATCTTGATGGGGTGGGAAGCATTGGTAAGGAATGCTGCATAAATCTCAACCTCATAACCTGGGAACTTCTACTCCAAAGACATCTCCACATCCATCAGGCTGAGGCCTGGCTGTGTTATTAGGGGAAGCACAGGGAATATAATTCCTTCCAGAAAAGGGCTCTTTGCTCCGTGATTCATTAAGACATTCCCTCTCAGAGCTGCCTCTTGCTGAGGTGCCAGCAGCTCGTTTTCACAGCAGTACAAGAACATTTCTTTGTCCTCCAGCAATAGGGGTTCCAATGAAGATTTTGATTTCCATTTTCCCTTCTAAGAGGAAGGCTCAGAAGCAAAATTCTCATTAAATATTTATTTCCTTCTCCACACCCCTTTCTCAGTGTGTTAGATCCCAACAAACCTCCTTAATCACAGGGCAATCAACCCCTTAAGAGCTGAAAGTGCTGACTGAGAGGGAAGGGTACCAGACATACTGAAGAGAAGGGTGGGAGACAAGGAGTTTCCTCTGGAATGGGAGGGAATTATATTGGTCAAGTGACCATGAATGCTGCTTGGATTTGAGCAGTTGGAAAATTTGGGGGATTAGAACAAACTCCCCTTCCGATAGCTGGAGCTCACCAACACCGTGTTTTGCACATGCCATCTCTCCCTGAACTCGTAAAGTATTCCCAAGTCAGCTGCAGTTTTTGTTCTCTGGTTCTGCGTGATCACATCTCCTATGGGGTCATCGAGGCTTCAGTTCTTGACTATCCCAGCCAGTGCTATCAGTGTCTGTTTCATCTTCGGTGCTGGGAGCTAAGTGACCCATCCACATCTACCACACTAACATGACGGAAGCAACGTCACCAGAGCACAAGAATGTTCTAAAGGTTACTTCCTCCTGGTGTGAAATGGGTAAGCCTACTCTTCTCACCGTGGACATCCTAGCCATGGACCTTTAAAATCTACACTTTAGCCTCTTTGTGTGATGGTCTGTGTAAAAAACTGGATCTTTGAGCTACTTGATTCTGGCTTCCCGATGGAACTAAAATCTGAATCCTGTCTATCTCCCTTAATTGTGGGGGAAAGACTTCCTCTGCCAGTATAGGTCTCATTCAATTCCCCCAATGTGGATTTATCTGAAAAGATACGAAAAATGAGCTCAACCATTGGGGTTTGGGAAAAGCTGATTTTTATTGAAAGGGTTGGAAACCTGGAACCCTATCCCCAAGGTTGAGGGGGCAATGACTAGATCCAGAAAGCCCATATCCCTTGACTGAGACCTTTGCCATCTCTCACTCTTCCTCACCTGAGATTTGACCCTCTTTGCCAGGGCCTCATTTCTACTTTGAACCCCTCAGGAGTGAACTGGTCTTCACTTTTTGCTGACTCCTCCCACGTTCCAGTCTCCCAGGACACATTTTGCCTAGCTACTCTGGAAATAGATTGAGAAATGGATATTTCTAAGATTATGTTTTGGTTTAGGGTAGTGAAGATTAATGTTCTTCCTAGATCTAAAAAACAATTATTTTAACTTTAACAAAAGCCTATAAAGAATCTTCACTATAGGGGTGCCTGGGGGCCTCAGTTGGCTTGATCAAGTGTCTGACTCTTGATTTTGGCTCAGGTCATGATCTCAGAGTCATGAGATCAAGCCCCATGTTGGGCTCCATGCTGAGTGCAGAGCCTGCTTAAGATTCTCTTTGTCCCTCTACCCCCACTTCCACCTCTCTCTCTAGAGAAAGAGAAAGAAAAGATAGAAAAAGAAAGAAGAAAGAAAAAGAAAGAAAGAAAGAAAGAAAGAAAGAAAGAAAGAAAGAAAGAAAGAAAGAAAGAAAGAAAGAAAGAAAGAAAGAAAGAAAGAAAGAAAGAAAGAAAGAAAGAAAGAAAGAAAGAAAGAAAGAAAGAAAGAAAGAAAGAAAGAGAAGAAAGAGAAGAAAGAAAGAAAGAAAGAAAGAAAGAAAGAAAGAAAGAAAGAAAGAAAGAAAGAAAGAAAAAAGAAAGAAAAGAAAAGAAAAGAATCTTCACTGTAGACAGAAACATGGTCATTCGGAGAGACCCCTATTCTTACCCGTTGAAACAGCCAGTCAACACAAGCCTAGAAATGGATTCAACCCAGCAAAGGCTTTAAAAGATTACTCTGTTTTGTGTCTCTCTTTCTCACATTCTGCGTTTTTATCTTTTATCAATACTTTTGGAAAAAGTGTCTAGAAAAAGCTGTTTAAGGTTGTGAAATCCATCATGATTGCAACCACACTGGTCACATGGGGATGGAGGGGGCTCGGAGGAAAGAAGAGGGCTAGACACCAATTTATCACTTGTCCTGGAACTCAAAGCTGCTAGAACCCCAGTGACTTAGGAATTAGTTCCCTAGAAGAGCCTCACTAGGCAAAGCTACTTTAATTTTAAATAAATAAAATTTGCACATCAAATGATCACCTGTGACTTCTCCCTTTCTGTGTTTGTGTTTTTAACTACTCTCAACCATAGCTAGGCAAATGAAGGACACAGAAGCTACAGCATTTGGGATATAGTGCTAATATTTACAATCCTGGGATTTAAGGCAGCAGCAAGACCAAATAGAGACATTTAGCCAGGCACAGTAGTAGAGAATAACCCCCAAATGCCTCTTTAGTGTAGGTATCCCTGGCTAGGAGGCCCTCCCATATTCCAGGCTGATGAATCACAGCAGACCAGTTATGTGAGCTGGCAAAAGTCTGCCCCAAAGAATTAGTAGCTTGTAGGGGCCAAACAGTGCTCACATAGACATAGGAATAAAGGGGGAAACCTTGGTTATAACCTTGAATGGCTAAATCTTATTTCCAAGGGTTCTAATAAGTCATGATAGTACTCTTAGCCCAATAACCCAAGACAATTACGGTATAGCTGCACCTTCAGAAGCCAGTGGACATTCCCTCTTTGCCAAGTTAACAGAGAAGTAAGTAAGAAATAATAGCCTGTCCCTGGAAGGAGTGTTAGACAAAAAGACAAAATTTTCCCCTAGATCTAGTGCAGACTTCCTGTGTACCTTGGAGGAACTCACCTTCTTATTTTGGGATGCTAGATCCCACCCTGAACAATGAGGAGACTTGATTAATAGCATTCTCTCAACTCTCCCGACATGAATATTTTATCTTTTTGTGAGAATGTGAGCTATCCCTTGTTGACATGTTCAGTCAAATTCGCTGTCCTTGGAGCATCGTCTGATAAGTCCTTCTAAGTTATGTAACCATTGAAGTTTTCCAGCTTATCTGAAAAATTAAAGTCAGCAGTGAATCATGGTACCAGAAACCAGTCCTGGGCTTGAACGTGTGCCAGGATCCGTTCTGGAAGAGCCCCATTGAATGATGCCAGGACAAACCTGGGTATCCCAGGCACTGACTCCATTCATAACCAACGCCTAATAATGCCTGGATCTTGCCAAAGATATAAGGTGACTATTGGGTTTCACTTTGAAAATCTTTCTCCAGCTCAAGATGACTCCATAAAGGTAGACGATTTGAATTTGGTTCTGAGAGGTTAGAGTTTCTAATGTTTTTTAAAGAAAACTTTCTAATTATAAAAAAAGACCCTGAAAAAATTCAAAACATTGTGTTTCCAATAATTGTAATGTGTGTAGTACATTTTTTGGATATACAGAGTCTTTAATAGTGAGCACTCTGCTTTGTAGATAACACAGAAGTAATTAGAAAATACTTGCTATACATCTTTTGATCTTTTCTTAAAATGCAGGGGGAATCAGACATTTGATAAGAGCAGCATACTGCAAAGAGGGAGACTGCATCCCAGTTCCATCTCTAGGTTGACTTTGGCCAAGCCAGTGACCCTCTCTGTGCCTGCATAGTCCTAGATATAAAATGAGGAACTTGAAATTCAATGTGTCTTAATTTTATTTCTATACATCTTAGATTAGTTAGGGTGAGAGACAGAGCCCAACCCACTTAGTGAAACATAAAATCATTGGTTTAGTGAACTGAAGGGCTCAGGGTAGATTTATATCCAGGCAGGACTGATCCAGGGGACAAAGATGATGTCACTAGAGCCCAGCATCCCCCACTCACCTGTAAGCTCTTTTTTAAGATGTGTAAATTTATTTTCTAAATGCCATAGGAGGGTCAGATGAGCATATAAAGCCCAGAGCTTCCATCTAGGAAAGCAAGTTGTCTCTCTCAACAGCTGAATGGGGATTCTGTGCATGAATCTCATTATCCTGAACTGGGTCATATGGCCAGGCTGGTCCAATTACTGGGCCTCGGAATATTTAAAACATCAATAGCCTTATGCCAATCAAGATCTTCCCAGGAGGAGAGGTCAACTCCATTCAAACCAAGGAGCTAAGTGTGAGGAATGGTCATTTCCCAAAGAAAATTGTAAGTACTGTTTTACTAGGAAAATGTTGAATCACAGGCAGCGAAACAACAATGGTTTAACTGCAGATATTCCCAAGAATCTGAAGAAACTCTGAGCATCTTCTTAGGAAATCAGCAAATATATAAGCATAAACCAAGACCAAAGGTTACACAGAAATCAAGGAAGTCAAAGATTCCATGAAACCTGTCCATGGATCCCATTGCTGATATAAAATATTTCTTTTAGGAAGTATTCTAAAATAATGCTTATATTGCTGAGAACTCACCTGGCTGGAAAATGCAAATTCTGGTGCTGTTTGGGGCAGGACGCAGGAGTCCCTTGTACTATAATCCCCTTTAACTGTAGGATTTCACCTTTTCCAGTGTAGGTTTTTGCCCGTTCCATAGGCATTTCCTTGCATTGTGTCAGGCATGGAAATGGCTACAGCCTTTTTGGAAGTCAATCTTGCAGCATACATCAGGAGTATTAACCCACCCTTCGACCCAGAAAGTCCTCTTCTGGGAATCTAGCCTAAGGAAATCACCAGAAATACAACACAGTTTTATGCACAAATATGCTAACTATCTCATTTGTATAGAAACATGAAAGTGGACATGCTCATCCATGGACAGCATGATTAAGTAAATTGTGCAATACACATTTGCTGAGCTATCATATCATTATCAAGAACAGTGTTTGAAGGCTTTAATACAACTCAGGAAATATTAATATTCCAGTGTTGAGAGATAAAATTAAGATATGAGGCTAAATATTGTATTTGTAGTATCATGCAATACAGTGGCTTGTAAAGGAGTATTAAAATATTTATTAAAATAAAGAATTCAGCTGTTCTCAATCTGAGGTACTGAGGCTATGCTTCTTTTCCTTCTCTATTTTTTCATTCTCCTATAAGCATAATTGATTTTATAATGAAAAAACATTTTCTTAAAATTAACAAATAAATGATAAATGAGTGCATAAATTGATGTATATGTTAAGGTTTATGGAACCTGGAAGTGGCAGGCATTGGGGGTGGAGGTGGTGAGGAAGGCGTGAGATGATTGGAGCCATTGGTGACATTTGAAGATGGACTGCAGATTAGACAATAATGCCATATCAGTGTTGAATGTCATTGTTTTTAGGAAATTCACATTATATGTTTAAGGGTATAGAGGCAAGTTGTCTCCAAGGGACTCTCAAAATATTTAGGGGAAAAATATATTATAATCTAGAGAGATAAGAGGGAGGCAGGAAGGTAGTTGGAGAACAAGGGGCAGAAGGAGAAAAAGAGAGTATAAGTGGGATATTATGAGGTAAAGAAAACCCTTCATTGAGTTCTTCTGTGTTGGGTGAAGACAAAGATCTATCAGTTTGGTACTTCCACGGCAGTGACTGTGCATGAAATAAATTAATTCAATGTCCTCCTCTAAATGTTCTCATCCGATACTAGCTAGGTGCTGGACTGACGCGGTCATTGTGGAGTCTAGTGAAATCATAGGGCGGGCTGTATTTTGTATTTCAGATGGAAGAGTTTGTCCATTGAAGGTCCAGGTTTCAGGATGTTTTGTTTATTTATTTGTTTGTTTTAGAGATGCTGCCTTTGCAGACATTCCTTTAGGCTTGGAGGAGAAGACTATGAGAGCTGGAAGGGAACGTGCAGGACATTTTGTCCAGCAGGTTACATAACACATGCCTTTCTATATAAATCACTTAACAGCAAATTTGTGAGTATTCAGGATGACCCTTCCATGCCCAGAGACATAAATATCATCACTGACATTTTCCTCTATGGGTGACCGACCATCCCAGGTTCCAGGGACTAAGAGGTCTCCCAGGACACAGGACTTTCAGTACTAGAACTGGGACTGTTGGTTGGTCACCCCTCCTGTCAGCTATCACCTGGTGCTTCCCACCTTATGGTGGATCACCCTATCTGCCCTACCATCATCTTAGTCCCTCACCTCTCCTTGGCTCTACTTACCAGACCAGTCTCCCCACAACCTGTAGTATTGTGCTCATATCTTCACCAAAGAACTGGTTTGGGAAAGCATTGTCTATTTACGACAAAACGCTGCTTCAAACCCTTGAAAAACTTCACACTACTTGTAGGAAAAAAGCAGACGTCCTTATATGGCCCATGAGGCCCTATATAGCTATACCCTGTCTTCCCCAGGTCTCATCTCCTGCCGTCCTCTCCCCAGGCATTCCCCATAGCTCCCCCCGGACTCTTTTTTTCTTTCCTGTTTGCTCTGTAATGGTTAATTTTATGTGTCAGTTTATTGAGACTATGGTTCTCAGATATTTGGTCAATAACAGTTATGATGTTACTGTGAAGGTATTTTTTTAGATGAGATTAACATTTAAATCGGTAGACCTCTGAGTAAAGCAGATTGTCCTCCATAATGTAGGTGGGCCTCATCCAGTCAGTTGAAGGCTCTAAGCGAAAAGACTGAAGTCTCCTAAGGAGGAGAGAATTCGGTCTCCAGATTACCTTTGGACTCATCAGCTCTTCTCTGGGTCTCTAGCCTGCCAGCCTGCCCTACAGATTTTGGACTTGCCAGCTTCCACCAACTCATTAGCCATTTTTTGGAAATAAGTCTCTTTTTCTCATACAACCATTTGGTCCTGTTTCTCTGGAGAACACTGACTAATATATATATACCCATACTCCAGGAAGAGTGTTTTCCCATATTGTTAGTAATTCCTGACCTCTGTGACTAGCTCAAACCTCCATAATATCCACTGCTCTGTTAAAATATTTTTATCTCTTAGGCATAACAATAATACAGATATTTACATGATTATTGACAAATGCCTATCTCTTCCACTAGAAAATGTTTTTCACTTATCCTAGTATATGCTCATTAAATATTTACCTAATGAATGAGTGAACTTTGAATGAGTTATGTGTGTCTTAGGGGAATAGACGCTGAGAAACACTGATCTATTCCACCCCTGTTATTTTAAGGACAGGGAAACTGAGGTCCATAAACTCATGAATGTGCTGAAGCTATATTAATTGGTTTTGCAATTATATCCAATTATTACTTTTGTGTTGTGAATTATTTTGAAAAATACGCACTGCCTTGGGTAATCAGTAGTTGTCAATCCTAACCACTAAGCAATGTGAAAAATATAATTATCCAGACTCATCCAGAATCACTGTCTTATTTCCATTCTCTCTTCCAGTAAAGAAAAAAAAATTAGAATGTGGTCTAAAAAGGAAAAGAGAAAAGAAGGCTGATTAGTAATTTCTTCCTAGGCTAAATCCTTAGAATACATATGAGCTTAAAAATCTATGTGATTGTCCTTTTGCTTGAGTTTGAAAAATGAATGCAGAAGTCTATTGCCCATTTCCACGACATATACTCATTCATTTAGACAAGCATTAAAGCAAATAATTATAGAATACCTACTACGTGGCGGGCATTGCACTGGGCACCGCGTGGGGAAGGGCAGACATGAAGTAGCAGTCGCCACCTCTACGTTGCTTATAATTCCTTGAAAGTGGTAATATGTATCCAAGACAACATCCAGTAGCACATTCCAATTAGAATTCCAGGTTTGTAGAGAAGAGGGAATTCACTTCCTGTGGGATGATTTGGGAAAGCACGATACAGGAGGAGGTTTGGGATGAAGTTTCAAGGATGAAATGCAGATATGGGAGAGGCTGTTTAATGTTGAAATGCTGAGAAAACAGAAACAAAAGCCTGGAGGCTAGAAAAAAAAAAAAAAACAGAAACAAAAACGCCTAAATTTAGTCAGGTTTTGTTTTATGGCCTACAGTGTGATCCTTGCTTTTCTTGTTCATTCATGCATCTTTTCATTCATTCAGCAAATATCTATCGAGTGCTTCCTCTGTGCCAGCTAGTCACTGAGCTAGGTCCTGATTATGGAGAGAGGGAAGAATCATTTGTACGGTCCCTGTTTCTGGAAGTTTACAGTCTAGTGGACAAGATGGACTTCATTTAATATTTTATCTTCTTGGTTTTTGTACGATTACAGGCTGTTGTGAGGGCTATGAAGTAAAGAAACAGGTCCTTTGAGGACAGATAACAAAGGACCTTGGCTGGTGGCCTCTAATGGGGAAGGGATCCCAAAGGTAGCAGAATAGTCAATTAAATGGGGAAGGATAGAGGCCCCTGGGTGGCTCTGACTCTTGATTTTGGCTCACATCATGATCCCAGGGTCATGAGATCAAGCTCTGCATCGGGCTCCATGCTTGGTGTGGAGTCTGCTTGAGATTCTCTCTCTCCCTCTCTCTCTGCCCCTTGCCCCCCCATCCAGCTCTTCTGGGCGCATGTGTGCTCTCTCACTCTCCCTAAATAAATAAAATCCTTAAAAAATAGGGAATGATAGTGTTTACCAGAGGGAGGTGGGTAGGGGGTTGGGTGTAATAGACAAAGGGGATCCCACTATCCTGGGATGCCTGGACAGCTCAGTTAGCATCTGCTTTCGGCTCAGGTTGTGATCCTGGGGTCCTAGTTCAAGCCCTAGACCTGGCTTCCTCTCCATAGGGGGGTCTGCTCCTCCCTCTGCCTGCTGTTCTCCCTGGTGGTGCTGTCCTTTTCTCTCTCCGTCAGATGAATAGATAAAATCTTTTTTTTTTTTAAAGAGTGCATCTATCTTGATTGATGAGCACTGAGAAATGCATGGAATTATTGAATCATTATAGTGTGGACCTGAAACTAATATCACAGTGTACGCTAATTATCCTGCAATTTAAATAAATAAATGGGGAAGGATGGGTGGAAATGGTGAATGATGATCCATTCAGAAGGAAGAGGTTGTGCAAAAGCCCTGTGGAAAGAGAGTTGACCAAACAATGGCCATTACCTATCTCATTTATCCCAATGATTTTTTCCTTTAGGCCTGTCTTTGGCTTTAATGCTGCCAAATTATTTAATTTAATTCTGAAGTGTGGCCTGAGTATTGCTACTTTTTAAAAGCTCCACAGAAGTTTCTAGTGCAGAGCTGAGTTTGAAACCCACCCAGCTACCAGGTGATCATTTCACCCAGGTCTTGAATAGTCGAGCCGCTGAGGATTAGGGGACAGCTCTTGAACACGTAGAGGCTGCCAACAGTCAATCTTGTGAAAACTCACCAGTTGGATCCTGTTTTGTATTTCCTGTCCCTGTCTCACCAGGAGGACTTGGTTATTATTCTGGAGTTAAATCTCTAGAAGTTGGCCATTAACAAATAAGCAGTCATGATAGGATTCACCTCTCTGACCTCTCTAAGAAAAGTGAGTCACTTCCTTTTATATTTCCCACAGTGCTTTGGGGTATTTCTCTTGGCATTTCTGCCTTTTAATTGTTCTCCCTCTCCTTCTCCTCTCTCTCTTTCTCTCTCAGGATCGTTGGCCCTTTAGCAATTAGAATCCTTCTTGGTCTCCTTACTATGTTTTTCTGAAGTCCAGCACCGACTTTTGCATGTGATTAATACTCAATGACTATGGGAAAGGCAGAAATTTTGGTGAAACCTGGGAATGTCAGTTCTTCAACACCAAGAACATGTTTTCAAAGTAAGTCATGGTTGACTGGGAGGTGCAGAGTTAGACAGAAGCAGACCTGAGGCCGTCATCTGACTCTACCCCTTGTGAGTGGGGGAACTTCATGTCACTTATCTACTTGGGGCCTCAGTCTCCTCATCTGTTGAATGGGGACAATCAAACTTAACTTCAGGAGAAACTGGTGTTGGGGGGGGTGGTAAAAAAGCAAACTGTACAACACTCTGTACAGGCCTGGCAGTGAGTAGGTCCTAGCAAATGAGTAGGAAGAGATAGTCATTACAACATCCAGGATGGGTCACACTAATCTAAATTGTGAATCCCCCACGGCCTGAATTTTCCTCCAGGAAAACTTGGACTCTCCAGCTCTGGGTTCAGTGACTCTCCTGCATACACTGCATACTTGAGTTTATTCATCTGTCTCCTCTCCTACCCGGATTGTAAACACTGGAACAAACACTCATTTATTTTGTTTCCCACTGGACCCTCAGCACCAAAATAGGGCCTGGCCCATCATAAAGACTCAGTTAACATACTTGCTCATAAAGTGGTGGCAATACCACCTCCCTGACTTATGGCATTGGACTAGGTTGACGCCTACTTGAAAATCTTCTATCCCTGAGATGAATGGTAATTGGAGAGTCATCTGACCTTCCCAAGCCTCAGTTTCCCCGTGGACAATGTGGAGTCGGATCATCTCTGTGTACCCTCCTCCTACACTCTGAACCATGATGATACAAGAACTATTCTTTCTATAACTGATACCATGGATCCAGCCCTCGGAAGAGACATAAAAGATGAATTATTTTTGGCTCCATCTACTAGACTAGGATTTCTTTTATGAAATTAATTTGGGCTCATCAGTTTATTCATTTTTACATTTATATATTCATTCATGCAGCATTTATTGAGAGTGTAATGTTTATTTTACTACATCTTGTAAATACAGCATAGTCCCTGCTTTCCAAAAGGCAACAGTCTACAGAGGAAGACAAAAATATGAACCCACAATTTTAATATAATACAGGAAGTGTTGTGATACAGATATTCCCAAGGTACTATGACAGCCCTTGAGAGGAACTAAATTATTCTCACCTGAAATAAGTGGGTCGATGGGGGAGGTGGGGGCGGGTGTTAGTGATCAGAGAATATAGAGGACCTTCTAGATAAGGTGCCATATTGAATCAACCTCAGAGAATGAACAGAAATTCTCAAATTTAAAGACAAGAAGGAGAAAGACAGTGGTAGAAAGAAATACATCCAGTAGCAGAGAGCTAAGAAATGGCACGGAGTACGCTGGCACCACAAGTACAGCTCTTCATGGCTGAAAATAGAATGAATGTATCGGAGGAACAAGAGATGAAGTGAAAGAGTCAGCCGGGGCCAAATCCAAAAGGGCTTCTCACTGCTCCTAACCCTGAGTGGTTGGCTTTCCAAAGACCAAGCTTCCCTCAGGAATCAGGAGCCCTTTGGAAAGGGAAACACAATTTGCACCCTGGGATCTGTGCCTGTGTGAGTTCCAGGGCTGATTATGGTCTGTGTCCACAGTCTGCTTTGGCTGCCGTCTCCTTTATAACCGATTTTTCCCAGCTCCTTATCACAGCTCCTGCTTTTGTTATGGCAACGGCTGTGAATGTCCCCAGTGGGGTGGGTCATGCTCCCAGATTACTTATCACTGCCCCGTTTCTCAGTGTTGTTTCAGTTGGCTGGAGAGTGTCGTCGTCACAGGGAGAAGAGGATGGGAATGCTACTGGATGTCGGCTAACCTTGTTCTCCCCTCACTAAGGCTCCATGAACAAATATCCGCCTGCTTTAAGCTGAGGTCTAAGACTTGTGTTTGATTCTTCCGATCCTGGATGTCCAGGACAAATCACTAGGCCCTCCATCAGAGCATACTAGAAGAAGGCCACGGGGTATAATGCCTGAGAGTGGGACTTGAGAGTGAGACAAACCTGGGTTCATATCATTCTTCTACTTCCTAGCTCTGTGTCTTTACAAAGTAATTATGGTTGAAGGGAAAAAATTTAGTCTTTTTAAGGGAAAGATACTATTGAATTATTTTTCTCTGTTTTCTCAGGCTCTTTTACCTGGCATGGCCCATGGTGATTTATGTGCACATATTTCTTAGTTGAATAAATAAAAGAATGAGTGAACAGTGCGGGCTTTAGTGCGGATAAGCTTTGACTCCCCCAAAACTTACCTACTAGTAGCCTACAGTTGGCCAGAAGTCTCACCAATAACTTGAACAGTCAATTATCTTATACGTAGCGTATGTAGCATGTACTGTGTTCTTACAGTAAACTAAAGAGAATGTTAAGTTTAGAAGCCTAAGGAGGAGAAAGTATGTTTATACAACTGTGCTGACAAACACCTGCACGTGAGTGGACCTGTGCAATTCAAACCCGTGTTGATCGCAGGGCAACTGTCATTTATTTGGTCCTTAGTTTCCTTATTTGTAAAATGAAGACCATAACACCTACTTCCTGAGCTCATTTTGCAGATGCAACAGGGCAAGCAATAAAGCACTTTGAAAGCAGCCTGACACTGGCAAGTGATTAGTACATACATGCTTATCACCATCATCTAAAATAAAACATAAATCATAAAATGAATCAAGCTGTTATGATACAAGGATGACAGACACAAGCTCCTGATCCCACCCCTTCAGTCCCAAAAGATCACAATGGGACTTTACTGGACTTCCTCTGGCCTCAGTTTTCTCACTATGATACATAAGGGGAGTATGCTTGTTTAACTACCCATGAACATTTTTAGTTCTGATAACCTATTTTTTTTTAATAAGACTGATGCCTGCATATACATTTGGAGACTGGCCCATGGCTGAATAACCACCCAATGACTATTCTATAGAAACACAGAAACACTGTGTAGAAAGATGGTAGCAATGAACTTTACTAGATACTTGGAAGGTTTTAGGGACACCTGAGTGGTTGAACGTCTGCCTTTGGCTCAGGGCCTGATCCTGGGGTTCTAGGATCGAGTCTTGCATCGGGCTCCCTGCATGGAGCCTGCTTCTCGCTCTGCCTTTTGTCTCTGCCTCCCCCTCTGTGTCTCTCATGAATAAATAAATAAAATCTTAAAAAATACTTGGAAGGTTTCAGATTAGTTAAAAAAAATCCTCTCTCTTAACTTAAATTTTTGGAAAGCTTTCCCACTAGCAACCTTCCCTTCTATCTGGCAGAGTGCATATGTATGGGATTTTAGCTATCAGAGCACTTGCTGAATACCACCGTCAAGCACCCTATGACCTCTTTAAGGAAAAGAGACTATTTAATTATTTTTCTCTGTTTTCTCAGGCCCTATTACCTGGCATGGCCCATGGTGATTTATGTGCACATATTTATTAGTTGAATAAATAAAAGAATGAGTGAGCAAGTCAATGAATGAATGAACACACACCTCTGATTGCTTCCAAATTTAAATGGACTCAGAGAATATGGAGGTAAAAGTTTTCAGGACACTATAGGACCTCAGAGACAAAAAAGGATTTATAATCTATCCCTCTTGTGATGTGGAAAATCTTTCTACAGTGTTCTAAGACAATGCATTTTACTTGGAACAACTATGACAATGCATTTTACCTGGGACAACTATGACTGTGAAAATGTTCTTTCTTCTATTATTAAGCCTGAGTCTGTCTTCTTTTGGAATGAAAAAAAGGCAGCAGGCATATAGATTTATTATCTATCTAGGGTAATTAATTGGCCATACAGACAAAACCACTGTGTGTGTGTGTGTGTGTGTGTGTGTGTGTGTGTGTGCCTGAGTGCATGAAATGTCATAGGATGGGGTTGGCAAGGTTGAAGGAGCAATGTTTAGCCTTGTGATGGCATTCAGAGCTGGCTAGATTTAAGAAAATAATTCATTCCAACCAAATTTGTAGGATACTAGTATATCAACTTGATAACAATTTATTCACTTTGACTGTAGAATCTTCTTTTCACATCGCCAAAATACACCTATCTGCTATTCCAGGCATATAAGAAGTCAACCTGGAGTTCAGAAAGTAGCTTAGTGGGGATCCCTGGGTGGCTCAGTGGTTTAGCACCTGCCTTTGGCCCAGGGCACAATCCTGGAGTCCCAGGATTGAGTCCCACGTCGGGCTCCCTGCATGGAGCCTGCTTCTCCCTCTGCCTGCCTGTCTCTGCCTCTCTCTCTCTCTCTCTCCCCGTCTATCATGAATAAATAAATAAATAAATAAATAAATAAATAAATAAATCTTAAAAAAAAAAAAAAGAAAGTAGCTTAGTTGTTTAGTGTGACGATTTTGAGACGTGTTTATCCTGGGCTCTTGAGAGGTAGGTGAACTAACCTCCCATCACATCAGAGGATACCTCTTCAGAGGATGGAATAAAATGGGTCCTTTGGATCAGTTTCACTTCCACTAAAGAAACCCACTACATAATTTGCTTTTAGCTTCCCTTTGCTGCTTTTGGTACAGACCACATTTTGTGTGTTGTAAGATAGGGGAATTTTGTACATTTTGTGCAACATGGAATGAACCAGGTCAGTGTTTTCTACTCTTTCTTATTGTCAGTTATTGAGTTGGGTGTCTGATTCTAGTGATGGATCACCTTGTAACTTGTATTAAGGTTGTTAATATACCAGCACAATTATGTCATTCTCGGATACACCCTAGTCATATTGATAAACTCATACCTTCCCACGTTTCCTTAGCTTCCCATTTCCTGACTTTTCCTTTGGTGGATGTAATATGCATGATATCATTCATTATTCGAAGATTTTATCAGGGTAACTGTCAGAGAGGGGAAGGAACTATAGATTGGTTCCTTCAATACTCTTTCTGGCTCCCTTCTTTCTGTTGACTTTGTCTACTCTAGAGACATTTCTCAGCCTCTCCTGGAGTTAGGGATGCCCATGTAACACTGAGCTAACCAATGAGTCATAAGTGGAAATCCTCCACCCTTCCTCCTTCCTCTTTTCTGAGTTGTGTAGATTGACGATGGTGCTATAGACATTAATAAATCAAGCTTATATAAATTGGATCCATGTTGTGACCCTGGAGATTCCAGCTCATTCCTCCTACCTTTGGGGTCCTCCTGGCCTCTCAGCTGTACCTCAGCCTCTTAAAACCCTGAGCTTCCATTTTATCAGCTGCTGAAGTTGTTATCTTCTGTGGCCTGACCCCACCCTCTGAGAGACTAACTTGGCAGGTATTTCTCTTGCTTAGTTACTGTTGGAAGAGACAGATATATAAAATCACAGATCAGGAAATGTGATGACCTGCCAGCTTGGCCAAAGCAAGTAGAAAGACTCACAAGATAATTCCATTCCCACAAGATTTGGCATACCAAAGAGGAGAATACCTTTTTTAATACTAAAGGCACACAGCTTTTAAGGTCACTTAAAAAGGCAGAATGGTTTAGGGAGTGGTCTTTGGAGCCAGATCAATTCAAGTTCGAATCTTGGCTCCAGTACATCTGAGCTGTGTTACTCTGGGCTGATTACTTAACCTCTCTCAATCTTAGTTGCCTCATACATTAAATATGAATCTTAAAAGAACCTAATTTATAAGATTGGAAATGAAAAAAAATATAAAAGTTGACAAACTTACTGATATCCAATAAAGTGCTTAATAAGTAATAGCTATTGTCATGATTATTGAAGCTATTAATGATTGTCAAACTATTTTGATTAAGATATTAATGTTTATTAAGCTTAAATTTTTGTATTTAGTAGAAAACGGTGAAATTTTATACCTAATACTTGATAAATAATGGTGTCAGTGACCAATTAGGTTTGACTTAGAAGGTTGGTTTATTCTAGGTTATAGATACAAAGCCACAATGGGTGATTTCGTTGTCATTGTAAGCTTATTGGGCAAGAATGCCAGGGACTGATTTTCTTCTTTACCTCAAGGTCCAGAACACTTGGCTATGTCCCCTTGGTTAGAGGGAAAGCACATAACCTGGGCAAAGGAGGACAGGAAAATGGTCTAGAAATTCAGTGTTCAGGCCCTTTATTCTCAGAACTGCCAATGGTCCACAGCTACCTCACTTCCGGAGCCACTGAGATATCATGGGAAACTCTCTTTCTTATTCTCAGTCATAGACAAGATTCAAGGTGGCTGGAGACACAAAGATCCTTAGACATCATCTGATCACGCTTCCCCTTGTTCTAGATGGGTGGACTGACACACCCAGAGAGGAGACATGATGGATAAAGCTTATTCATCCAGTAACTTGAATTATTTTCTTTTTTAAAATTTTCTGATTCTTTCTTCTCCTGTATACTAAGTGCTTACCTACTGATACAACCAATATCTGCTATCAAGTGAGAACATAGCTATTCCTAGTTGGGAGATGATTAAACTTGGGCCCCAACATCCTGATGAAAGAATCAGAACAGTATAGGGAACTGGGTGTCAACATCAAAAATAATTATGTGCTAGGATAAGAGATCCTGGAATTTCCTGTATGGTCCCTTAATCAATACCAAAGAGATAAAGAGCAAGAGCTGCCTATGTATGAAAAGAAAATCTCTAACAATAAATGAGATCTACGATTACCCTAGGAAAGACAGAAGGGACACCTGGGTGGGTCAGTGGTTGAGCATCTGCCTTCAGCTCAGGTCATGATCCTGGGGTCCTTGGATCGAGTCCCACGTCGGGCTCCCTGCATGAAGCCTGCTTCTCCCTCTGCCTGTGTCTCTGCCTCTCTCTCTCTTTGTGTCTCTCATGAATAAATAAATAAAATCTTTAAAAAAAAAAGGTAGAGATGTCTGCCAGACATTCTTATACTACCCGTCACTGGGGAGATGTATCACAGTAAGGATACAAATTTTGGAGTCAGAATGACCACGGTTTGAATGTCTGCTCCAGGCTTTGTGAACTCGGATATGTTATCTGACCTTCCTGTGCCTTGATTTTCTCATTTGAGAAATGAGTGTGAGTTCCAGCTGTTTCCCAAGATAGCTTGTTGCTCATAGAATCTGATTCTAGTTGTTTTTTTTTTTTTTTTTTTTTCCTATCTCAAACGGCAGCCATGTTAATGGAAAGGGAAGGATCTGGCCCCAACTTCCTAACCTCTTGGCCACAACCTCTTGGGTGGATCCTCACACAGTCTTAGTAGGAAGAGGTGTGTCTGAGGCCTGGTTTCTATCCCATTTGCTCCTGGAGAAAATTCAGCTCTTATTTTTGGCATTCCTTGGGCAAGTGTAGAGAAAACTCAGAGGGTGGGGAAAAACCCAAGTTTCTTAATCACTGGTTTCCGAGTCTTCCACACATTTCTTTTTCAGTACTAGTGTTTTTCTCAAATTGTCTACTACTTGTTATTCTCTTCTGTCTCTAGTTCACCTTAAGATCTTGTCTCTTCTCAACAACATGGCCAGTGATTTTATAATTTCTTTGTGGAATGGGAGAAGCACGCAGAGATCAGTACACAAAACCTAGCATTACAGATGAGGTATCACATTTTGGAGGCCTGGCTTATGTTAAAACTCACAGTTCAATTCATAGCAGAAGTAAGACATGACATCTGGGAGTCCTACCTAGGTCTTTTCCTCCATACACAGATGAAGAGATCTCTATTATCAATATCACTATTATATTATCCCAGGCTTCCTAGGAAGTGACATGGTGTGACACAAAAAGAATAATCCGTGAGTCTATGACTAGGCCACGATTGGGGTTGCAGCCTTGGCCAAATTAAGTTTTTTGCACATTGTTTCCATCTGTGCCTTATTTAGGGTTAGGGTGAGAGTCAATATGATCACTTGAGTCATAAGGCAAACATTTACCCAGTGGAGGAGCCCATGGAGTGTCTTAAGGAGAATTAGTCTAACTGATTATTCTGGCTATAATGGAAAAATGCAAGAGAGAACACTGAACTAATCCAGGTGAGAGATAATGGTCTGGACCATAGCAGATTCTCAGGGTATGGAGAACAGTAGAGAGGCCGGAACAGGAACAGAGGGAGAATGACCGTGAGGATTGATGAGTTCTTTGGGGCTGACCTAACCGAACTTTCTGAAGACTGCCTTTCATTTCCTGAATTAAAATCTTGGCATAATCTTTGATCTTCCTTCCAACGTACACTGACGCCCATCTCTTCTGTTGCTAATAAGCATATCAGTTCTACTTCCACAAGTTAATAATTTATTGAGTATTTAATGTGTCAGGCACTGTGTGAAAAGATGAAGTCCAGTAAACAAAACTTTATGATGGATTCGATTTGAAGGATGAGGCAAGGTGTCATTAAAAAAAATGGTTCTTTGGATTCTGGCTTATAAATGTTTGATGGAGAAAACTTTGCATGACAAAACTGGGTGTGCTGAATAGACCTTGAGTTTGGTTTTTGTCATGTTCAGATGTTCAAGAGGAGGTTTCAAGTAGGCAGTTATGCAGTCTGATTAGAACCAAGTGTTCTCAGCATGGCCTTAAGTAGGTTTTTAATCTTTCCAAAAAGTCAGTTTCTCCATCTATGTGATATGTAAACAATTCAAGCCTCTTTTACATTAACTAATTAACTAATTAATTAATCGAATTGAAGCATAGTTAACATACAATGTTATATTAATTTCAGGTGTACACTTAGTGATTTGACAATTTTATACATTAAGCTGTGTTTATCAGGATACATGTAGTTATCATCAATCGCCATATAATATTACAATGTTATTGACCATATTCCCCATGGGGTACTTTTCATACCCATAATCCCACCTTTTAGGACTGCCATTAGACTTAAATGATCACTCTATAAAAGCATTTAGCGGGGTGGGGGCACTCCTGGGTAACTCAGTCGGTTAAGCATCTACCATTGGCTTGGGTCATGATCTCCTCGTCCTGGGATTGAGCTCCACACTGGGCTCCCTGCTCAGTGGGGAGTCTGCTTCTCCCTCTCCCTGTTTCTCTCTTCCTGCTTGTGCGATCTCTCTCTCTCTCAAATAAATTAATAAAATCTGTAAAAAACAACAACAGCATTTAAGTCAGTCCTACTACAATCCTATAAATGCTCAGTAACTGGTACTACTATATTAGTTTGCTGGAGCTGTCATATTAACATACTCTGGGCTGGGTGGTTTAAATAACAGAAATTTATTTTCTCACACTCCTGGGGGCTAGAAGTCCAAGATCAAGGTGTTGGCAAGGTTAATTTCTTCTGCGGGCTTTCTCCTTGGCTTGCAGATGACCACCTATCACTATGTCTTCATATGGTCTTTTCTTTCTGGGTACAGGCCCCTAGCATCCCTTTTTATGCCTAGATTTCCTCTTCTTATAGGGACATCAGACAGAGTGGTTAGGGCCCACCCTAACAGCCACATTTTTACTTAATTGTCTCTTTAAAGGTCTTATCTACAAATATAGTCACATTCTGAGGTACTGGGGCTTAGGGCTTCAACATATGAATGTGGGGTGGGGAGAGGGCAATTTGGCCCATAACAGCTACTGTTTCATTAGCCTTGCACAATCAGAGTTTGAACTCCACAAGTCCACTTCTGTGTGGAATTTGTTCAATACAGTACAGTATTGTACATGTATTTTTTTCACGTGATTTTCTGAATAATATTTTCCCTAACTTACTTTATTGTAAGAATACAGTATGTAATATATACAATATACAAAATATGTGTTAACTGACTTTTTACGTCATCATTAAGGCTTCTGGTCAACATTAGGCTATTAGTAGGTCAGTTTGGGGGAGAATCAAAAGTTACACATCAGTTTTTGACTGCAGGGGTTCAGCTCCCCTAACCTTCACATTATTCAAGACTCAGCTGTGTGTTATATTTTACTAAGTCACGGAATAAGAATTTGTGTTCATTTTTGTCTTTCTCCTAAACCTTTAGTCACGTCACACTCTCTGTGCTTCTCTAATTGGAGAAGTTTATGAAACATGGGACCGCAAGGTCAGAGTGACACCTCTAAAGTGAGACACAAGGAATCACTACCACTGAAAAAGCCAGCCCAATGCCCTGAGTCATTTCTTCAAGTGTTCCTCCATTCTTTCCTCCTTTGCATCAAGCAGTAAGGCTAAGTAATTTTTTTACTCTCAACTCGCTGTGCCCATCATTTATTCTCTCTTCCTCTGGTAACAGCTTTTTTTTTTTTTTTTCCATTTGGAACATTCTCCTCCCTTGTTCTTAATCTATGTGATTTCTGTGGGACTGACATCTTTGTGGCTGTAGGAGCAGAGATGTGATCCAGAAGTGACCTAAAATATAGAACATGTACCTGGATCCCATACTCAGGATTCCTCCATATAACTCAAAACTTTGCTACCATAGGGGAGAGACACTCTGTTCTCTACAGATCCTAGGCACTTAAGGAATAGCTAGGCCATGAGTCATCTTGGCTATTTTGTAAACAGAGTCCAGCTGGAAATAGAGATGACAAAGAGGATGTCAGAACCGAGAGATGAATAAGAAATATCATTAAGTGGCTACATCAAACCCTATCTGATGCCATATAAAGCCCCTTAACTTCCTTCAAATGTGAGTAAATAAATCCTCTTTCTAGTTGAAAACAGTTTGCGTTGTATGGTAGTCACTTGCAGTAGAAACATACCTGACTACAGAAATTAGATTGTGATTTAAATTTGTTTGACCCAAAGGCTCAAGCTTCTTCAAGTGACCTGCAAATGAAGAACAAATGCTTTTGCGTCTAAATGCAGATCATCTTAGGTTAGTTATTCCAGGAACAAACTTTTATGGAAAGATCTGGATACATTTCATGGCAGATCACATTTCACACAAGCTGGCAGACATTCAGGTCTACTTCTACAAGAGCTTCCACATCTCCAAGTCCTGGGTACCTTGCTCATGACCACAGTGCCCAGGCTCATCGAAGACATTCTGGCTTTTGAGGTCTCCCTGGAGCCTGGGAGCTCCTTGGCCTTCAGACCTTGACCTCTGTACTATTTTGTTGAGGATCTCTGTTACCAGAAGGCTCTGGATACCTGCTCTGGGTCCCTGGGTGAGACCTGGAAGGAGCATCTCTGGCTTCCTCATTTTGGGGTTACCAGCTTCTGCTCCTCCTCTCAGTTTTCCTGACAGTCAAGTCCAGTCTTACATTGTCTTTCTGAAAGTGGTCGACTTGGTAGATGATTCAGGAAGCACTGTTAGAAGGGAAGAGGAATAACTCAGGGAAGGGAAAGAAGATCATAAAGACTGGCTTATCTCACAGTTTACTGCTGAGAGAAATCTGGACTCATTCTCCCTGGAGAACTTCAGATACAATGTAAAATAGCCTTTGGTGTTATGTTCCTAAAGAGCAAGAAAGTTGAGATACTTTCCACCAGCTCCTGTTGGTGTGGGGCTTCTCCCTTGGGCACTTAATCCCTAGAACTCTGGCTTGCTGAGCCTACTTTGGTGGCTAGAGATAATCTTTGGGCAAAGAGTTGCAACTGCTTGTGGTGGAAGCCATCCACATGGAGATGATGACTGTTGAGGGGCTATAAGCAGGACAGAGACTGTAGACCATATTAAATAAAGTTAGAGTCAGGTAGTGACAGTTGCCTTAGGCCATGGTGAATTCATGGGATTATGATGGGCATCAAGAGGGAGGGGGGATGTTAGACCTAATGAACGAACCATGAGGCTGTGTATGAAATTGGCTGGTGGCAGTAGCTGAGAATCATCCTGTAAAAGTGGCCCAATCAAGGATGCAAAGCACACAGATACAGCTCAAAACAAGGTTTGATTCACACGTAGGTATTGCCACCTGAAAAGAAGTATCATTCTCCACACTGATTTGGGGAAGGTTTTACTCTAGAAATGCCCAAAATAAAATCTCCCCCGAATTTTCCCATAAGCTTGTTGTAAAACACATTATGTCTCAATGTAATCTTACAGTGCAGATTGTAGACTTTCTGAAGACAGTGATCCTGTCCAGATTCTACATGCATGGGACCTATTTCAGTACCTATTACACAGACAATGCTTAAGAATGTTTATGAAATAAAATAAAGGCATTTGGATAGGTGATTCGTGAGACCCACAATTATATCAAAGCAGTTTCTCATGGTAAGAAACTTTAGACTCTGAATATAGCCACTCGATCCACACTCGCCAGGAGGGGGCAAAGGGAAATCCTACACAGATTTTGAGTAGTCACACTAAGAGTAGCTTATAGTAGGAATAAAGGGTGATGCAGATTTTTCTATAGATGTATGATGTCCCAAATGAGGAAGAATTTTAAGGTCACGACACTAAAAAATGAAACAAGATAGAATTCAAAAAAAAGTTTTCAGACATCTTATCTCTGGTATTAATGCAGCCTCAAATTTAGCTTTCTTAGGATTAGGGTTCTTTCACATATCTTTTTTTTTTTTTCCATCCTCTATTTTTAACCTGTCTGGATTTCCAAAGCCCCACATTTCATAGTTGGTTGGGCTGGTATTTGAAGCCAGGTCTGTTGTATTCTCAAACCCAGGCTCTTTATTTCTATACACTTTGTCTTCTGAAACCATCATGTGGACTAGTGGGATCACACCAGGCCTTATGTAAGAATGTACCCTCCTGGTGTGAACCAATCCTCTTCCTGTGCTTTTAACCCCTTTCTTCCCAGCTGTATGGGGTTTAGTACAAGAAGACACCCCAAAACTAAAGATGTGCATTTCACTCTTGCTAATGAATCAGACCTTCAGATGATGGATTTTGGTCCATTATTACTTTCTCTAATAATGTCTAATTTATACATTTCTCGCAGGTTCTGTAGGTTAATTTACTAGAGGGAAAAAAGTGAGCAAAAACCTATTAGTCTTTTTTTTTTTTTTCCTGCCTCAGAAATTATAGACTTGGATGTTTCTATGAGGCAACATTAATAATGCATTTATCATTTCAAGCCCTTAACCTCTTAAGTTCTTCAAACAGAATTAAAAGAATCCTGAACTACTAAATAATTGCATTATGTGGCTGAATGGAGAGAGTGAACACCTCTAAAATGACACTAATCTATTTATTCTCCTCCTCACAGCCTCACCGCTCAGAGCAGGGTGGACGCTGTCACACACTTGGTTTCTGCCTACAGCCTATTTGGAACTTCTCCCCAGTTAAGCACTGAAGCTTCTTCCCCTCGCCATCTCTGACTCTCCTCCAATCCCACACCTGTATGTTCCCCCAAGCAGAAGCTGCACAAACAAGTGCACCATGGCTAACAGCTCAGCTTCTCTTTGCAAACACATCACTCTGGGTTTCTTGTTTTGTTTTTCCCCTCTTCTCTGGTAGTCGTTGAGGGGCACGAGGACATATTCGTAGGGCTCATGCTTCAATGTATATCATTGCATCAGTGACTTTGTGGCAGAGTCTAGGCTGGCCCAGGTTCAGGGGCTGCAGACTTTCACCTTGGGGTCCTGTCCAGCCCAGTGTTTAGACCAATGCTGACCCAAACTGAAAAGATACCATGAGACTGGTCACCATCTTCATCTTGCTATCCTAGGGTGTGTGTCTGGGGCAGGGTGGGAGAGCATACTAGCACTCACTCACATGCACTCTAATAAGCGACTGGGTTTTTTTTTCCTTGGCTTTGGTGACAGCTTCCAACCCTGGTCCTATTTCTCCCTGAATTCAGGTGTGCTAGGTTGGCACTCTAATTTCTAAGGAGTTACCAAGCCCTGACCAGTGGGGCACCATCTCTTCCATCCATATCATATCCTGGCTACTGTAGACACTGTTTTTCATTCATTGAAAAATCTGATAAGTGACTGAATAGATGGATGCATGAATGAATGCCACCCTATCCAGATTCCCTACCCAGTGATGGATGGGTTCAACTTATGAATGTAAGTACAGCACTTCCTAAGGAAGCTCACTCAGAGGACAGGGCCCTGCCCCACCACCAATATTTAATTTTATTCTTCTCATCACTTTCCGAGGAGCCTACTTTACCTTGACTCAGTTCTGCCCATCTGCCTTCTCCCCTTCCCCAGTTTTCCACCTGTTTGGTGGCTGAGCCAATAGCGCTCATGATAAAACCTGATGAATCTTTTCACAATGCCCAAATATTTGGGTGGACATTGCTGGTATCTTTCATTAGTACAGAAAAAAATCTAATTAACAGCTGAAATCTTTTTTTTTTCTTAATTCGCAAAGGATCTGAAGAATGTCTACAAAATATACTCTTTTTTATTTCCCATAAATTAACCTCTCAGTCCACACTAGTCCCCCTAGACATATATCCCAAATTCCTCTCCTTTCTCTGATTTTACTCTCTTGCCTCTGCAACTGTTACACTGGGTCTTATTCTATGCTTCAGTTCGGGGCCCTCATTCATGCTTAAGGAGCTACATCTTTCAGAAAACTTAGACCAGAAAAGCTGCTTGACAGAGTCACCTTTCTCTTTCTAATGGGAATAGTCTCTTTTTGTTTTTTGTCATAGCAATCTCTGTCACTTAATTCTTATTCACCAGAGACCATCTCCACACAAGACTTGGGAGAGTAAGGATAAAGACATGGGACATGAGCAAAGGGTGTAGATCATCCTATTTTGTTTCCTTGGATTCTCCACCAGGAGACTTTATGAAATTTGCTTTGAAAAGTACCCAAGAATCATAATGTTTTCTGGACATGTTTTTCTCATTTTATTCTAGAAGGGCTAAACTGGATGTGTGGGAAGGAGGCAGGATATTCTTAATGAAATGGATACCAAAGGCCAACTAAAGTCAGACAATTCATTTGTGGCCCCATAAAAATGATATAATTTCAGAGCACCAGGATTTCTGTGATTTATTTCTCTTTTTCTCTCATAGGCAACTTCTGCCGTGGGGCAAAAGTGGAGTCCAATATAATCCGTTCAAGTGCCTCTTGCATGGTAGTGTCAAATGTGCACACACCACACACACAGAACTCCTTTACTTTTGTCTCTGGAAGAGCGTCTCATGACCACAGAGTTGAGATTTTCTCTACACTTGATACTCCCGCTTCTTCAACAAGGGGATGAGGAATTCTAAAATGCATACTCTTCAGTTCTCAGAGGTCTTACAATCTGAAAATGAACTTGGTTTCAGTGAAGCCTCACCTTGGCCTGATGGCGTATCATTCTATTTAACTGCAGGTAGTGAAGGCCATATATTCCTTCAGAAGCTCCATAACAGTTCCCATCACGTTTGTGAGGCTGTTTATTCATTATCCCAGTCGTTCCTTGCAAAAACTCTCAGAAGTATCTTCATTTGACACATGAGGATACTAAGGGCTAAGGACATTTATCAACTAGCTCAAAGTTGCATCTCTAATAAATAGCAAATGAGCAATTCAGAATCCAGGCTTATCATCTGACTTCAAAGGCGGCATGTTTCCCTGAAATCCCTTAGAAAACAATGCTTTAATTTTACATATTGCTACTTTTATGGTCTACCTTAATTTCATGTCTTCTTTGTGCTACATAAAGAACATGTAGAAAAAATAGGAGGGGGGGTTAAGAGAGAGAGAGAGACAGAGAGAGTAGAAGGGCTTCTCATAGTTTCGACTTCCAAACCAAACCACATTATTATTTTTAAGATAAATTAGAACTGCATGATCGGTGCTAAGTGGGACCACTTCCATTAGAAACCCAAGAGCAGTGATTGCAGGTGATTGGAGAGCATTTTCATTGGCTGCCGTGTTTGGATTGCTCTTCTGTCTTAATCATAAAAGATCTGACCATCGAGTGGTGAAATTCTACTCCTAATGTGAGCAGAGTGCCTCTCATATTGGCATATCTTGTGAAGCGAATTAGCCATCTAATAGCTAACACGATGACATGAAGAGAAGTCAAATGTAGCATTGATTTCCCAGGAGGCTTCAAAGTAGATCAAGTAACACTAAAATAAAATTGTCAAACTAGAAAATGGTTCTCATCAGAATATTTTTTTCTTCCCTATAAATAAATGACTTAGGCCAGTTCAAGAACTTCACCGGCTGTGCAAGACACAGCTTAGTGGTTTCACAAAGTGCTTGTTACCATTTTTTATACTTGTCTGTAATATGAGATCAGTCGTTTGAAGACTAGAAACTGGTTTAAACTTGAGAATTCTCTGCAATCCCTGTCTCTTGCCCTTTCCCTTCAAGGAAGTCAGAAATAACAATGATAAAATTGACTCCCAGCTTCCTACAATTCTACTGCCTGAAGAGTGTTTAAGTAGCTTGTCCCCAAAATGTGCAAGATTCTTTCTACCTCCCTATTTGAGTTACCATCTGGGTCAAGGATTCCCAATCATAAAGAAATGAGAGGAAGACCAATTGCAATAATTATTAAGAATACATGCCCTCTATTTCCTATGAGAGAACTCTTGCAAAACAAATGTTATCACACAGAATACAGTATTTGGTGACAGATAGACCTGCGCTTGAATCCTAGCTGTGAGTTTCTGGGCAAGTCACTTTTCCTTTCAAGTATCTGCATCCTCATCCATGTCATGGGATCACAAATCTGTGTTATTATTAAATATTTAAGATTTTAAAACCAGTGTTTATTAAGTGTTCCCTCTGCCCGGGCACGAGGCTAAGCACTTAATCTTCACAAAACTACAGTATCTTCATCATTCCTTCGTTGTCGTTACTCTTCTTGTTGCTTTTGCACATGAGAACCTGAGGCTCAGAGATATTATGTTCATTTTCTAAAGTTACTGTGCTATTATGTGGCAGGGCTAGGGTTCAAACTTTCATATTCTTTTTTTTTTTAAGATTTTATTTATTTATTCATGAGACACACACACACACACACACACACACATACACAGAGGCAGAGACACAGGCAGAGGGAGAAGCAAGCTCCATGCAGGGAGTCCGATGTGGGACTGGATCCCGGATGTGGGGATCATGCCCTGAGCCAAAGGCAGATCCCCAACTGCTGAGCCACCCACGTGTCCCATCAAACTTTCATATTCTTGCTGTGAAATTCTTACTTTACACTATTTTTCAGTGAGTTCAATATCATTATTTTGCAAATGGAGTAGAGGGAGATTAGAGAATTTTGGAGAGGTGTAAGAGATTAGCTAGCTAGTAAGTGACAGAATCATGAATTCTGGAAAGGCTGAGGCCATCTAGGGGGTCTGACCCTTGGAGATCTGGAAAACTAAGTTCTTCCTCTCCATCTCAAAATAATTGCACACCATCATGACAGACAGGAGTCTGGTATCATTAACTGGAATGCTGAGCTTTTCAATTTGGGAAAGAAGGATCTGCAGCTCTGAATTTCCTAAGATGGTTGGAACATCTGGTCTAAATGCATGTTGACATCACAAGGAATAAAACCTGAAACACAACAGAAATTATTCCCTTTGCAAAACAAATGCTAGAGGGAGAAATCACAGAGTAATTCCTCCAGATTTCTCAGCAATTCTCCCAAGATTGTGCATGTTAATTGCTTGTAGCTGCAGGTTAGTAACTGCCAGTTCCTGTGTGACAGCTAAGTACCAAATGGCAGGCCCTTCAATCACAGGAGTACAGACTTCAGGGGTTAGAGACACTAGGAGCAGGTCAGACTGCCCATTCTCTGTCCACGTGGGCTGATCCCAAAGACCAGCCTTCACCACTTTTTACCTTCCTGAGTTTGAAGTGACTGAGTGATGGGGCTCCTCTGGGGAAGTCATTATAACATTGTAGATTTGACTGTGGGACAATGTTTTATTTGGTTCAAATTATCATGTCATTTGCTCAGTTATGCTCATTAATCCTACTTCCCCTCTGGAATGCTTGGTCTCTAATCACACATATTAAGCTGTTGGCTTACTGTCCCAAGTCCACCATTGATTTTAGGGTAGACCATAGGGGGCTTATTTCTGCTCTCTAGTCCTCAGTTTTGCTTTCTGTAAAAAAAGAAATGGAAGTATTAAAAGGGTGGTATTGAAGGTCTGTGTTTCTTCCTTTTCCTTTGTTTTTCCTTTCTTTCTTTCCTGTTTGTTTGTTCCATTTTATCTCTGCGCTTCCTTCCTTCTCACTTTTCCCCATAACTACTTTGAAATAGTCAGTTCTTCACCCCAGGGCCCCGTGGTCTACTGAAGATAGCCCTCACCACCTTGGAGGAGCCAGTTGTGCTTATTTCTTTCCAGCTCTGTGATCGATGGTATCTCCTTGGTGGCTCAGAATAGCCGTGGTGGAAATACTCACACTATGGAATTAGCAGAAGGGATGGATCACCAGTTCTCTCCACAGAGAGCCAGTTGTCAAACATTTACCAGCACACTGTCGCTGTGACTGCTTTCTAAAAAGATCATTAGCATAAATAACCTTCCTGTATTTAAAAAAGAACTGGATCATGTAGCTTTGAAAGAGCTCACATATACAAAAAAAAAAAAAAAAAGAAAGAAAAAAAGAAAAAAGAAAAAAGAAAAAAAAAAGAAAGAGCTCACATATACTCAGTACTTGGAAAAGAACTAAAATGCAGGGAAGCCGTCTGTGGCAGTGAGGCAAGAGGCAAGGAAATTGGTAGATATAACTGTTGGGCGTCTTCTCTTTACCAGAGATAACATTTTTTTTAAAGCTATCCTTAGCACAATTTTCAAAGATTGGTATTATCCCCGTTTTACATGTAAGGAAACTGAGGCTCAGCAAGATTATTAAGTAATTTACCCAGACTCATAGAAATAGTAAGTGATGGAAGCTCATTGCTCAGTAACAGTCTGAAAGGTCAGCACCGTTTATGTTTTTGTCCCATTCAGCAAATGTTAAAGGTGTAGAGTAAAACCCAAAGTCCTTGAGTTCAGGCAAAATTCACCCAGAACCGTTCAGATGGAAATAACTCAGAATACCAGAGATACAGCCTCAGAGAGGATTTCAGGTAAGCCCCACTGGGATTTGGAGATAATCATTTTACAGATGACTGTAAAGATTAGAAAAGAAAATTAACTCCTGCGCCTCACCTTTGAAGTGCCCCAGCCTGTATGTCTAGAATGGTCAGTAGGCTGGTTTTCCTGATTATTCCTTTATGTTTTGAAAAATAATGTTACGTTTATTTAGGGCGGAGTTCTTCCTCGGTTGTCTCTGTGGACCTTGATGTAACATTTTCACCCTAAGGTGGAGTCACTGCCACTAGATAGAGCTTGAATTCAAACCCACTATTTGACTCCGGATCACATGGCTTTTCATCCGTCGTGCTGGCCTGCTCTGCAGTGACGGGAGAAACGAGTACAATCTGGATGCAACTTCAGTAGCGTCTGTGTCCAAGACACTGTCGTCTGCAGCAGCCTCCTCCATCCCGGGATGCTTTAGCACATCCCAGAATAGGACATTAATTTGCTTCCTCCTTTTAATATACTGATGCTCTCCCCACCGCTAATAGAGAACAGAGATGCTGGCCACAATGGGAGACCTCCAGGCGGAATGCGGATGGATTCTTCAAAGGCCCGGAGAAGGGGGGCCTCTGGGACCCAGCTGCCTCACAGATGGGGCTCGTTATCCACACCACTCTCCCACATTGAAGGGAGGCCAGCAGAGAGCCACAGAAAATTAGAGGCTTGTGTTGGAGAGGCCAGATGTCGAGACAACAGGGACATCCTGTCTCCACTGGCCAGGCTGGCGGCTTTGAGTGCTCTTTGCTGTGGTGGACATGCGGGCTTATGAAGGTCATGTTGAGAAGTTCTGCTAAGCAAAAAGTCAGGGGAAGTGGTTGTGGAATGAAGTGAGAGCATCATTTCCTTGGGGCCCACCTGTGCAGGTATGTAGGGATACAAAGAAACTAAAGACGTACTCTGTGTACCTGTGCTTTGATACACATTGTCTTATCAATTCCTTGGGATGATATATTGAAATAAGGACCAGTTTCAACATCAGCATTAGCAACAGCATCAGCAACAATAATACCCTGTAGCTCAAAGAGGAGAAATGATGTGGCCAAGGCCACATAGTTCTAAGTGGCAACAGTGGGACTTGAGCTCATGCAATCTTGATTCTGAACCTTTTCCTCCCTTTACACCGCTACTTCTCAGGATGGTCCATACACCAGCTGTATCAGCATCTCCTGAGAATTTGTTATAAATGCAGTCCCCTGGACCTAAGCTTCCACAAGTCCTCCAGGTGATTAGGATGCACACGGAGTTTGAGAACCATGGCCATACACCATGCTACCGTCCTTTGAAGTAGCCCCTGAGACAAGGCTCTGGAGATTTTCTGGTCCCTTCCACTCCCTTTCAATTAAAGCTCTAGTTTCCCATTGTGGGAATTGCCCTTCAAGAGTCTTCTGGGTGAGGCATTGTGAGATCTCGCTGTCTTCAATGAAACAAATCCCAGTGAAATAATTCCTTGTATGGCTCAGCCTGACTCCCTCTGGCTCAGCGCTAGCAGGTGGTGAGATGCAAAAAGGCAAGGGAGCAAAATGTGGCAAAATGTTTTGTGGCAACCAAACTCTTATCTAAACTTCGGGAGTTCCTTACCCACTGAGTAAGATTCGCATCCTGGCTTCTCAGCAGTATGGATGACCCTAGGTCTTAAAGAGGCCAACCCTC
The DNA here is from genome assembly GCF_053574225.1 of Canis aureus. Classification (NCBI taxonomy): domain Eukaryota; kingdom Metazoa; phylum Chordata; class Mammalia; order Carnivora; family Canidae; genus Canis; species Canis aureus. The sequence continues at coordinate 5,149,644 of NC_135613.1, forward strand.
CAGTAATATGCCATCCAAATGCATATTCTTCATCCTGGGTCATAATCAACAAACAAGCACTCACCGCCAATGGCCCAGGCCATCCCTATCTTTGTGATGGGCCCAGCTTATGCCAAGAAGTCCTATTTAGATTGGTGACTTCCTTATATTTGTGTTAAGCCTTCATTAAAATGCCAACTTTAGGCCATGGAAATTGGCAGTTTTCATGACCAAACATGGCAAATTTGATGTTAAAAAGTAATAATCTCTTCCAGAGTGTTGCAGAAAAGAAGGCATCAAATTAGGAAACTAGAAATTTGGGTTAAAAGCAGCTCAGAAAGGCCCAGGATACGAGCTGGTATCCAAGCAATAACCAGTACCAAATCCTATGAGAAAATGTAAGTTACAGAATCATCAAACAGACCGAGGTGTAGGGAGATGATTTGAGGAGGATATGCCACGGGGACAATGAGGCCTTGTGGGTGCAATCACAAGAGATGAAGCTACTGTTGTGCCATTGGCACAGGCTTCCTGCGTGGTTGTTAAAATAAAGGCAGTTTACTGTTCTTACAAGTTGTTATTTATCTGTCGGTACAACCCATTGGAGTCACAGGATGAGGGTGTTGGGTTGGGGGAACTACACTCTCTACCCTCTCCCCTATCTTCCTGATTAGTACAAGGTAGGTAGAAAAATAAATAAAGGCGATAACCTCGGTCAGCTCACAGTTCGACTGTGACATTTTTTTTTCTGAATTCCATGTTTTAAAAAGATGTTGATAAGCTGGATGAAATCCAAAGACGGAAATTATATCTCATGAGAGACAATGGCAGGACTTGGACATGTTTTGACTGAGGAATAAATAGCATAAGAAAGATAGGGCATGAACCACCCCCCCATCTTCAAATGCTTCAATCTTAAAGTATCTCTGTTATTAAAATTATCAAATTATTAAATTTGACCAAGTTTAAAATATTTGAAAATAGATAATGCAAGTCTTCATGGTTTCACCATTCCAACATGAGGCCTATTTATATATTTGCATATTCCCCTTTAGTACTCTAGTACATGCGCCTTGCAATCATCAGCTAAGCTCAGTTGAAATCCACATGCACTTCCTTCTCTATGGCTCCCAAACTCAATCCAAGGACCCGTGGTAAAAATTACAGGGAGGCCATGTGTATTAGATTACTAATAAAAAGGCTGGCAATATGAAGCACGTTACGATTAGCAAGGACCTGTCGATCAAAGCCATGTAACAATGGAGTCAGAGACCACGTAGAGGAAGAGCTTCTTTCCCCCATGGGATTATCTGAGTATGAACTGGAAAGGAGTCTATCAATAAGGCTGCCAGGAGGCTTTCTAGATCAAGTCAGTGGTTGGTCAGGATATCTTGCACACTCTTTTCCTGGTCATAAGTGTGCATGGACCCATGATTCCAATATAGCTGTTGCACTTCCTTTCTTGAAAACAGATTTTTGAGTCACCATTTCAGAAAATAAATGGCAAGAATGGAACTAACTTTTTTCCCCATGTGTCCGATCTAGACTCTTGGTCCCTTTACATTAGCTCTCATCAAGAAAAACTTTGTAAAGTATGTACCCAGTTATCGCTGTATTACAGATGGGAAGTCTTAGGACACGTTTTTCTCTTAAAAGTAGAATTATAATCAAACTGGCCCAAAATATAGAAGATTCAAAAACTGAAGAAAAACTAAACTACAGAAGTCATTGACATGGATAGAGGCCAGTTTGTCCTCAGGGACCTCAGAATCAGAAGTTGCTGGGTCCTCATATTCCCATCCCCTATTAGTAGGATTCACCCAGTGACTCTTAGGATGCCTCCTTAGTGCAAGTTTTTGAGAGAGACACTTCACTGGTTTAGCTTAGAACGGTTTGCCTTAGAGCAAGTCCAGTGGACTGTGAGGAGGGTGTATGAAGTCATCCCTGTGAGGTGCTTTGGTCAGAAGTGTGTGCAGATTGTGGGTGGTGGCCGGGGGACAGCACTGAAGTTATCTTAGGAAGATGTGAGTAGGGGGCAATAGTTGGCATCTCCAGGAGGGTGTGATAATGCCTAAGATCTCACAGCTACAGTTGCAGAGCCAATAACCAGAACAAGGTCCATTTGGATAGAGTCTTTGACTTCCAGAGAAATTAATCCTTTGTCTAAGGTCACAAGGTTAGCAGGGAGAGGACAAGAGTACGGATCACAATGAATAACTCTATGCAACACAGGAACATGCTAGAGAAGTGTCCACTCAGACATTCCTTTCAATTAATATTAATAGAGTCAGTAGAATCTAGTGGGCAACGATAAGGGTATCATGATTAGACTTCTGTGAGTTCAAGTTCAGAATATGCCTCTTGCCAACCATGGAATCTTGGGCAAGCTTATTAATACATGAACAAGGTGCCGGTCCTGACATCTCAAACCCTGGATTCTAGGAACCTCAAGGTAGTAATCTATAAATGAGGGCACTGAATTATATGTTCTCTCAAAGCCCTCTCTGCATCTCTATTTCTGATGATGGCCTAGAGCAGGGATTGGCAGACTCAATCCCATGGGTCAAATCCATCTATTTTGTAAATAAAGATTTCATGGAACACAACCACACATTATCCACGGCTGCTGCTATGCTACAACTGCAGAGTAGAGTAGTTGCAACAGAGACCATACGGCCTGCCAAGTATAAAGTCTTTGCTCTCTGACTCTTCACAGAACCAGGTTGCTGACCTCTGGCCCAGAGGAAAGTAACTTTTTCTGCCTCCAGCCCCCGTGCTCTTTTTGCCCAAATCCTTGCCTTCCTTTGATATTGTTCTTCTTCAGTTATTTTTATGAGAATTTAGAGACCAATCTCTGAACATATCCTTCCTGGGATCAAATCCCAGCTCTGCTGCTCACTACTGGTGTGAGCTTGGGCACACTCCATGAATTATCTGAGCTTCAGTGTTCTTTTCTGGAAAATGAGATTGGATAGAACTACCTCACAGTGTTCTCCTGGGACTTTAATGGGATACTCCATGGAAACTGCTTACACTGACTGTTGTCTTCTTCATTCATCCCTCTGGGCAAATGTCCATCTCCATGTTTCTTCATTTAGGAGTTTGGCACTTAATAGCTGGTAGCTCATACTGCAATAATTGATCTGGTCCATGGCAAACAAATTAAAGTACAGGAAGATGTCTGGGAAATGAGAAGGTTGGCAAAATTATACCCTATTATAGCTCACCCCTAATTTACATGGTGAAAGCCAGCCGTGTGTCACACCCTACTTGGGGCAGGGGCCTGATTGCTGGAAATGCCAAGGAAGATGCTTAAGATGCCTTCACCCAATCCTTTCTCATGACAATGAGACCCAGACAGTGCACAGAGGCCCAGATTCCTGAGACAGCCCAGCCTCCTAGGCAGGGAGTCCGGTGGCCTGGCTGTCCTCCTTCTGTTAATCAGAAGCAGGCATGCTCTGCTGCATGGGCTGCTCAGGAGAGAATACAAATGCCTCCGCAGTAGGAGGAGGAGGGGGTTGGAGAATGGCCTCCACCAAAATCACACTTCCCCTCCTCTTCCAGTCCCCCATCACAGGAAGCTTCAGGCTATAGGCCTAAAAGCCTATAATGCATCCATTCCCAGCATCTCTACTCCCTTCCCCAGGCAGGGAAGGGGGTCTGAGTTTCATTACATGTCTCAGAAGGGGTCTTCATTCTTTGTCAATGAACATCTGGCCCGAGAGACCTCCTAATTAAAACCACAGACTAATTATTGTCACCTACTCTTTCCTCTTATTGTTTATGATCTCTGTATACCCTCTACCCTGCCCCCAGTACACATGGATCCTACAGGAATGGCTAGTCTTTCCTAGTTTTCTTTCTCCTTTAATGAATCTTAGACCTTAGCTATGTTTCTCAGTGGAGTTGGAGGTCTGGGACCCTGATTACTACCAGGGTTTCCAATTGCCTATTCTCCCCCTGGCCTTTCTGAAAGAATCCATTGAGAAAGAGGTCATGATTAAAGCCCTTGGAACAGGCAAAGTGTAATTGAAGCAGTGCCTGGCGCCTCTCGGCTTAACCTCCCTCCCCATAAACCACAGCCAAGCTCAGCAGGCTGCGGAGCAAAATGTGAAGTGTGAAGTGGGGGTGGGGGACATCTGAAGTGTAGGAAAGCCAAAAATGCAGGGTGCTAAGAGGAAACATCCCTGACATGTGATGAAGATGTGTAGGAAAAGCCATAAAGAAAGGATTATGTCAGACTTGTCACAAAAAGAGTGAAATCCATATATATTATATACATAAAATATATACTATGTGCACTAGAGGTTCATACACACAACTCAGACATTAGAGGTTTGTTAAGGGGGAGGGCCTCTCGGAAGCGTGCTCTGACGGGGGCGGAAGAAAAGTGGGCTTCTGGTATCTGCTTCTGAATTCAGCTTAGTATCTCTTGGCTGTACAATCTTGGGGTGCTCACTTCATTCTGAGCTCCATTTCCTTGTAAAGCTCCGTTTTTGCAGAGCCGTGTTGAGGAGTCAAGAAGCCGAGGTGTGCAATGTCTGATGCAGAGGCTGTGCGTGGAAGGTGCTTACTTGTTGTCAATGTCTATCTTTTCTATGAAGCGCTCGGGGAAGGGGAGTGGAGAGTGGGGAGGCAGGGAGAGCTGGGAGCCTTGCCGTGTGACTCGGATGGCCGTCGTCAACATTGTCATCATAGCAGCTAACAATATTCAGTTTAATTATGTGCCAGATGCAGAGACACCCCCCCACACGCGTTTGCAAGCACACACATGCACACACACGTGCACACTAATCCTCCAACAATCATAAAATATACAAGCTAGGTACTAGTACTTTTCTCACTTCAGGAAACAATTACTAAGATGTGGTTCTTGTTAAGAAAGGGATCAGGTCCTGCTTCAAAATCACTTCAAGACATTTGACATGTTACTACTTTTGAACTCTTAGAAGTCAACTGTATTGTACGTAGAAAGAAGCTTATTGCCACGCTAGAGTCCCAAAGCAATAAAAACAATAGGGGAAATCACCCAAACATATACCCGTAGCTTAGTAGGCCGAATAACTTATGGTATATATATATCCATACTATTTATCAATACTATTCATACTATAAAATGATTTTTTTAAAGATTTTATTTATTTGTTCATGAGAGACACAGGCAGAGAAAGAAGCAGGTTCCACGCAGGGAGCCTGATGTGGGACTTGATCCCAGGTCTCCAGGATCACAACCTGAGCCATAGGCAGACGCTCAACCGCCTGAGCCACCCGGGTGTCCCTATAGAATGATTTATAGTTGTGGTTACCAAGAGTTTTTGATGCTAATATGTTCGTTACTACATTTTTTAGAAAAAAAAAAGGCAAGATCTAAAATTCTACTCATGACAAACATAACAACTATGTAAAAAAGAATTGGGCAAGAAGGAAAAAAGATTGGAAAGATGCACATCATTGTGTTAAGAGTAAATCCTGGATTATTTCTTCAGATCTTTCTCTGTAAACTTTGGCATTCTGGTCTGGTGTAATGTAGAGAGTGGGGTTGGATCTGGGTTCGGATACTCAGAAGCCTTGGAACATTGGACAAGGAAGGGACTCTCCTAACAGTGGCGTGCAGGGGAGCAAAAGCCTGGAAGACCTAGAAGAGTTGGGCTTTGTGAAGAGCGGCGGAGGTGCCGAGAGGGGCTAGCAGTCATGGACGGCCCCTATCTCTTTTCACAAACAAACAGAACAGTCCTGGAGGGAAATTCCCCACTCACCATCTGCGTTCGCTCAACATCCATGTTCATCTTTTTTACTCCACCATTCATCCTTTTCAGCTTTTCCTTCTCTTTGATGTAGATAACAATCTGGCTGGAGCAGTCAAATGTTTTTAAGTGTGAGATTTCCACAACAGGAGTGAGGTCAGGGACACCTGGAGGAAGAGGCCTTGGTGCTGCCCTATGCTAAGCAAACAGCTTAGCAGGACCCTGGCCGGGGAGTTTACATTGGAAATAGAGGCTGTGTTCTGGCTTTCCTCAAGCACATGTGCTGTGTCTCTGTCCTCTTTCTCTCTCTGTCTCTGCCTCTAATACACATTCACAGACACACACACAACCCGTTCGAGTAGCAGGTTAAACATCACTCACTCAGAGATCCTGTCTTGGGCCCCAGATAATCCCAAGAATTCCCATTACCCATTACCACACACCACGCATTTCTTGAGTGCATGATGGATCTTACTTTAAAATGACTGCTATCATATCAGCTTTCCCAGCTCGGCGAAAATTTCATCAGGGCAGGGGACTCATCTGACTTATTTGACATTGTGTCCCCAGCACAATGTCTGGCATGGTAGTTTGATGCCCGAATGAATAAAATAAGTGAATATACCGGTATGGACACCGTAACTGAATATAGGAGGCCTAACTAGATAGACTTTTGGGAGTTACAGGTTGCAGGGCAGCAGTGAAAGCAATGCCATTGGGTGGGAAAAGATGGGCTGAGGGTTCCAATGGCCCGTGTACCACTTAGTCTTTCCTTCTTGTCAAGAAGTACGCAACTCAGGGCCCTGACTGGCTCTCATCTTTGTGTGTATGTGTGTGTGCTGAGAGAGACCTCTGAGCATCACTACTAATGATGGTGCTCTCCCTGAAGCTGTTCCTTCCTCCCCAGCAAGTGGGGTGTACGTCTGCAGTGCTCTGTGCGATGCCTCACGTGCACTATGTGTTCAGTTATGTTTGTTGTCTCTTAAAATATCTGAGCGTGCAAAGAAGGCTCAGAAACTTCAAAACCTAGATTAATTTGCTTTCTGCTTTTATGAGTTTGACCGCTTTAGATAACCTCATATAAGTGGAATCATGCTAGGGGCTAGGGGGAGAAAGAAATAGGGAGTTGCTGTTCAAAGGGTATAAAGTTTCAGTCGTGCAAGATGAAAAAAAAAAAGTTCCGGAGATAAATTGTGCTTGTGATTAACAGTACTATACACATAAAAATTTGCTGAAGTGGGTAGGTCTCATGTTATCTTGGTTTTATTTATTTTTTTTTTACCACAATTAAAAAAGCAACTCGTATTTTTAATTGATAGAAAATTCTTGTATTTTGTGGGTCAGATCTAGAGAGGCTTATGGAAGGGCCTGTCTACCTGCACGGTCTGCACAGTGAGGACCAGATGGCTACCTGGTGCCTTACGAGGACACTAGACAACCTTCCAGGTCTCCTGGGGCCTACCACTGTCTATGACCATGGAGATTAGCTTCACTGCCCTCCAAGACTGGGCTGTCATTATGAACCCAATCAGCATCCCAGAACGTGATCTCGCAGCGTCCAGACACAGCTCTGGACTCCAGCCGCGGCTATGTGACATGAATGCACATTCCTTTTCTTGTGCCTTTGGCTTTCATTCTCCAGTTTCATGCTAGGAATTGGGATTTTTTTGTGGAGCGGACTCTCTGATCCTTCAGAGACTCCTTAGCTTTGCAGTAATGCCCTGAGATTTCCTTGGCGTGTTTGTAATCAGAGCTACACAATCAAGGAAAATCGAGCAGAGGGACTGTTGCTTCGTATGGAAGAGCAGGAAAGTTATTCGTTGTGTCCGAGAGATGACATTGAACCCTCCAACAGGGCGGGAACTTCTCTGCCACCTTCTCTCCCTCCGCTGTGCTCCCTTGGGGTTTCCTGCAGAAGCAGCTGCTGTCACTCCCCCAGAAGTCCTGTCCCCCCACCCCAGGCATGCATTCAGCTCCCCTGCAGGTAACCTTGAAGACGGTGTGGATGATGGATTTGCACAATTTCACTTCAGACTTCTGAATACATTTTGGCTGTGTGACACCGGTGAGGAGGGGTGAGGTGTGGCGGTTGGTCCGCAGCCCCTTAGCTCTCTCCCTGTCTTCATTTTAAGGGCACTTGCCTGGCTGCACAGCAGAATCTTAACACTTGGAGATCTTGTACACACTGGAGGGAGGGATAAGATCCCCTAATAAGCAATAACACCTGCATCCACCACCCTGAACCCCTCACTCTTTATCTGCTCTCCCTTATTTGCCTTCCTGGTTTTTATCCTCCTAATACAATACGCATCTTTGCTTGTTGCCTATCTCCAATCCCCTCAAAATTGAAAGAAATATTTTCTCTCATTCATATCTAGCATATTTACCCTCAATAAATACCTACTAAATGAGTGAACTGACAGCGTAAGTTTGAGATGAAGTCACTACGGTGAGAAGTTCTGCTGCTGCCGGGCGACAGCTCTCTGGCCCGGGCCCAGCACCTCTTCTCTCGGAGCCACAGTTCCTGCATCAACATGAAGGAGGGCTGTACTTCCCAGACTTCCTAGATATCTGGTGACGCTTGAATAGGAGGATGCAGGTGATAGTGTTTATTAAACTGCAATATTCCTCTGACATGTGTGAGGCGTGATTTGTTTGGCTTGATTTTAGTGTTTTGATTGCATCTTTGTCTTTTGCTGTAAGTTACTTACAATCCTCTTGAAAGCTGGTAGAGTATAAATGATATGGGCAAAAAAAAGAAAGTAAATGAGGATATTTCACAAATGAGCACGGAGCATTAACAGGAAATTCACAAAAGGAAAAAAAACTGTACAAGTGGAAAAAAAGTAAGAATAATGAGAATTAGCCCACTGATAAGATGTATTACTGGAAGACCCAAATTAGTAGGTGATGCTTTACACACACACACACACACACACACACACACACGCCCAGGGTGGGCAAGAGTCCCATGAGATGATACTATGTCTCTGATGGAAATAGAAATTTCTGCAAAAAATAATTTAACACCAAGTATCAAGAGCCTTGAAATACCCATATTTTTTTGATTGACTAATCTAACTGTTTGGAATTTATCCAAAGAATGAATTGCAGGCAGAGTCACATGCACAAGACTGTTCAACAGGGTGTTGCTTATAGTAAAGAATTGTTGGCAATAATGTAAATCTCTGACAACAGGGAAAAATTCAATAAATGTTTCAATAAAGAATAATGCATCCAAATTCATCAGTTAAAGATATTACACTCTAAGAATATTTAATGTCAGAGGAAAATGCTCTCAATATAATGTCAAGTGGAAAAAGAAGAAATAAACTATATATATATATATGGCATTTTTCAAGCTTGCAAATAAAATCCTATCTATATATAATAACAATACCAAAGGTACACAAACATAGAAGTAAAATTATCAGTACCCATTGCACAATGATAAATATTGCCTATTTATAAATTTCATACATATGTGTGCATAGTTACATATAATTCATTTTTCTGTTAATGCATTTATGACTTTTTCATGTTTTTCCTAGTAATAATGTACTACTTTTGAAATAGGAAATCATTGTTGCTTTTCAAAGGTCAAATTTAATTTAAAGTCTAATTTCCTAACTCTATATTATATTGCTAGTAAGCACTTATACTAGTTGTATTATTGTTAAACCTAAGAAGCTAGTTATGGGATTTCCTATCAATGAATAAAACAATTCTCAACTGGAGAAAGACCTAAAATAGCCAAATGAGGCCATAGTTACCCCAGGGAGTGAGGCCAGCTCTGCAGATCCTGCTTTTCACACTCCCCCACCCCTACCCCTAAGCCGTCCTTTCCTATTTCCTAGCAGTGCTTCCTGTCCAGTCTTCTAAGTCTCTGCCATCACCCCTCCACCCCCACCGGCTTCCCTGTCTACCTTGCTCTTTTGCTTTCTTTCCTCTCCTTCTTCCTTATAAAAGGCAAACCTTCCCTCCTCCCACCCACCCCCCACCATGTCAGAGAACAAAGGCATATAATCAGGGAAAGATCCTAGATCAATTTAGAGCTAAAATCACAGACCCCATTCGTGCCCTCTTATCTGTCTCTGTCCTTCCTGTAGAACTGAAACATCCTCTGGAGGGCCGTCCCCCTCTCTGCACCTCAGGGATCCAGGCAGAGCCAGGTCCCTGTGTCAGCTTTCTAGGGACAAGTCCTAGGTAACTCACTGTCTCAGCATCCCGGGGAAACGCATGCAGGTCCTGGGATTGTTTTTCCTCTACCAAAATGCAAATTTTAGAAAGACTCAAAAGTCACATGGATGTTAATTGTACAAAGTACACAGAAACATTGGATATAGAATTCTGAATGCCAGGTGTGTTGAGACTATACTCCAGTTATATACACAAGTGGTTCCCACATCTGTGGGGATGGGAAGCAAAGAACTATGGGTAACAGCAGAAGCATGAGAGAGAGGAGATTGTAGGTCCCCTTTCTATTTTTCAGAATTCTACTTGAAGTTGCTTTTATATGGCTTACACAATAAAATTCTTTTATGAGAAAAAGTGATCCTAAATAAGGAAATAGATGCAGAGAGGTTTAGCAATTTCCCCAAAGGCACACAGGAGGCAAGGGACAGAGCTAGATTTCAAATTAAATCCTGAGTCTACGGTGCTTTCTCATCTCTACCTCATAGCATTTCTGTGAAATGAGATCAAGCAGCACATTTGGCACAAATGGTAAAAATGTTTACTCAGAACCAGTAGGTGGGTCAGGTGAATGGGGTTGGGAAGATCTTATAAAGGGGAGAAAAATAAAGAAAATGGAGACCATTGATAGTAGACTATCAATTTCACTAAACTGTGCCCTAGAAATAGTCCAAACTATTGGATCAGGAAATTTACCTCCATCTACTGCCCACCCTCTCTGGCTAATTTTAAGCCACCCATTCTCTTGAGAGTTTAAAAATTAATTTTAGAGCGTGTGTCTTAGTTGCACTTTTACTAAATGTAACAAGTACTAATTTTTTTGTGCTTGTTCATCTCGTGCCTATTTCCTCCACTAGACCAAAAACTGTGCATTGCAAGACTGTTCCTGCTTTTGTTCAGTCTGTACACCTAGAATGTAGAACCGAGCCCGACATACAGTAGATGCTCAATTAATGTTTGTTGAGTGAGAGGGTGGACGACGAATTTTCATGCGTCCTGGTGTTTGAGGCGCCTGCTACACTGTCTGTATTTCTCCTCCTTGGTGAGCTGACAGCTGGAAAGCGAACCGCTCCTCTCCCATCATCCCTTCCCCACTCCCAGGCAAGACCTTACAGGAACGATCCAGTCCCTCATCAGCCAATTGCAGGAATCATCCTCAGTCCTCTTTCTGCACCGAATCCCCAGATGGGGGGTTGGGATGGACTCCTGAAAACCAACCCCAAGAGATGTGAGAAGGCTTTACAAGCCTGCAAGCTCCTTGCAGGGAGGCTTCTACCTTTGTCTGCCTTGTCTGTGCATCATTTTAAAACTCTGGCTTCTCTTTCCTTTATACCTGAGGTTCTCAAGTCCAGGGACTCTGTGTATGCCTCACTCTGTGCCCGGCGTAGAGATCCAGTCACCCATCCATTCTTTAATTTTCCGTTTCTTTGACAACTCTGTTAAGCATATTTTCCCAGGGATGAGGAAAACAGATAACAGTGCCCAGTTTAGTCAGAAAAACAGAGAAAGCTAAGATTCTGCTCCCAAGAATGAATGTCATGTCCCTGAGACCCCCCAATGTTTCATGCTTGAGAAATATTCTAATGGGTTAAAATGCAAAGTCTCATGTGTAAAGTCTCATATTTAAGATGGAAAACTAAATAGAGGCGGTATCATTGATATTTTTCCCATTCCGGGTACTTAATTGACATTTATTTTCCTTTTACAATCCCTTCCACACAATGTTACTGAGATGCTTTTAAATTTATGTTGCTTTGTTGCTGAGGGCATGCTTATTAGAAGGATTAAAGAGTGTGTCTGGTCCATCAGCCAAATATCTATTTCCCTTTGATTGTATGGAACATGCTTGACTACCATAGCCTTGGCCAATTACAGGATAATTAGAATACTTTGTAATGTATATTTAACAAATTTCTACTATTATTTCTCAAACTTCTTTGCAGTTTTATTCATTTAGAGCCCCACTCTCCTGTTTTTTTTTTTCCTTTCAATATGATTACCATTGAAAGGAATTAAGTCTTGTACTCTTCAGTTTGAGAAACAAGAAAGCAGTGGACGAAGGATAAATCCATACGTTGCAATCCTCTTAAAATGGTCCCCATTGGCACAGAGCTATTCCGACTAATCAATAATTATGGTAAAATGGAAGGTTGAAACAGGAACTTCAGCTGAGATCTTAAGACAAGAGACATCTTAGAGTTGGAAAATTGGTTTGATAGTTACTATATGATTCAATTACATCCAAAGTGATGTGAAATGAAAGGAGGCAGCTTTTGGAGCGAGCTGTTGGTTTATGGTGAGTCTCCCTGGCTTGCCTCGGTGGAAAGGAGTGGAGGGCATTTCCTTCCTTCATGTCTTCACAATAGGAGGACTTGACAGTGGCAGGCCTTGGCAGGACTACCCTGAAAATTTAATATACTGTCTCTTGACATTTTGATGGCATGGCAGCCCTGGTGTCTGACACCTCACTTGAGAACAGTAACAACAATAGTAATAGTAGGGGTGCTCTCTAGTGGAGCAGAGATTCACTGAGATGTATTGAACCATGTACTCGGTGGCCCAATCTCCCAAAGTTGACCTCACAAGTGCTAGAGGAGCATCTTACCACGATCTGGAAAAGCTTTCCTATGTTCCCATGTAGGAGCACCCAAAGAGAGAAAGGTCTGGCATGAGATCTTCTCAGCCCCATTTGGAAGCAACTTCTTTGCAGAGGTTTGGACAGATCCCAGCGGACTAAGGAAGGAGTCCGAGACCACCCAGAAGAGAGGGTCAGGTGAGTGTGAGAGCCTCAGGAATAGAGGCTGTGGGTCTTTCAAGAATCCAAAACATGCTTCTGGAGAAAGTCAGTTCTGAATACCGTATGACAGGCATGCCACACCAACACAAGACCACCAACCAGAGAACAACTGTCCTGTGCCGCTTTCTACCCTCCCACCCTGCTGAGGCTCAGGAACTTTAGTAGGCAGTTAAGGGAGAAGGGGTCCAAGCCCTGGGGAAGAAGAGACTGGCCACCTCTCCCCTTTCTGAGCCTGCAGCTCTCATGTCTGCACTAGGACTGAGCTGGTGAGGGGGAAGAAATTCCAACTTTAAAAGACAATTAAAGTGTGATTATTCCACGGGGCTGGATATTATACTTGCTAAAATGAGATTGATTTTTGGGGAATTGAATTCACCTGAGAACTGTTTGTATGGGCTAAGACTGACAAGAAAGGTTTGGATGCTTGCTGCGTTTATCCAGTGGCAGGGAAAGAGATTGCACTGGGTGGACAGATTTGGAGAAGCCACGAGAGACGAAGATGGAGGGCCCCTGTGAGTCCTCCACATGCAGCGTGATGGCTGCAAAGGACGCAGAATGAGTAGGGGATCAGCAGGGGTGAGAACAGGGCCTGCTCTGACCTGAGGGATCAGAGAAAGTGTCCTAGAAGGGAGATTCTGGGATGAGTCTTGAATGGTGAGTGAATGTTTGATAGATTGTTGAGGCTTCATTGTTCTTAACGTAGAAGCATCTAGAACCTACCTGTCCCTCCTGAGATTACTCAGAAATCTGAGCCTAGAAATATACAAATTTGCTTGGACACTTAATATTCACACTCTCGTCATCTCTGCTTGACTCTCTCCTTTCTTTCTGCCTGAAAACATGTCATGTTCTCCATGTCATTCTCCATTTTCCTCAAGGGGTCAAGGTGGTCCATTCAAGCTTCAGAGGTAATAAGCAAGGCCTGCTCTGCTGCCTCTGCTAGGCCCCAGGGTGAGCCCTGGCAGGAATCTGCATGCGTATCATCTCTCCCCGGTTCACCATTGCTGCCCTCCCCCTGCAAAACCCCCACGGCACTCTGTAATTTCCTGATATTGCAAGGAAACTGATATTGCGGGAGCCTGTGCGGATTGCCTTGGGAAAAACACATCAAAAGACAACACTCAGCTGTCTTACTTTGCCCCTTAGCGTAGTTATGCAAACCATTCCCTGCAGAAATATGAATCCATTAGAAGCATGCTCCCTGACCTGCCAGTCACTGAAATGGAGCAGAGGAAGAATGATGAAGTCAAGCTACCATTTACTGAGCACCTACTGTGGGTTGGATCTTTTGATAAGAAGTACTTTGTGTACAGTATCTCCCCAACATGGAAGAGGGGGGCTATTCAGTCCCATTTTGTGGATGAGGAAGATAGTCCCAGAGAGTGAAGTAGAAATCTGCTCTCAGTGAGTGAGAGGTAGAGTAGGATTTCCACTAAGAATTTTCCAGCCCCAGAGCAGGTGCCTACTGCTGTTCCATCTGTGGTAGGTGAGTTCATCCTTTAGCTTAATTGTCAAAGTGTCCCTGTCCAGAGAGCTATCCTTGACTCCTCCAAACAGTGCCATGAATTGGTTTCCTTCTCTGCTCCCCAAACCCTGTATCCAAATCTTGAAAATGGTACTTACCTTGTTACTGTAAAGATTTACTGGGGCACTTGGGTGGCTCAGTCAGTTAAGTGTCTGCCTTCAGTTCAGGTCATGATCTTGGGGTCCTGGGATCGAGCCTCATGTATCAGGCTCCCTGATTAGTAGGGAGTACGCCCGTCTCCCTGCCTCTGCCCCTCCCTCCCACTTATTTGCACTCTCTCTATCTCTTAAATAAATGATAAAATCTCTTTTTTCAAAAAAGAACTATTTATTTGCCTACTTCTTGTTAAACTGGAAGGCTCCCAAGGGCTGAGATGGAGTCTTCTATTTTCATATATATCTAGGTTAGCTTTGCACACAATACGACTTATCCAAGTCATTGAAAGATGAGGGTTTTGTCATTACAAATGAGAATTAGGCAAGTCAGAGAGATGATGTAATAAACAGAGGTCACACACCCAGTCACTTTGGAACCAGAATCTAAAAATCTCTATCTCTGGACAGAACTTTGTTCCTGTATATTCAAGTCAGGATTAATAACATTTCTGTGATGCCCCGCATACATTGTTCAAGGCTACCAAGGCAGAGTCGGAAAGGTGGGCACATACATATACATGCACAGAAACATAGATCAAATATTGGTCTTAGTTGAGATATTTGAAGCATTAACATGGTAATTAACTAGCCTCTCACGTGACCCTAATTCATTCTCTCTCAATCTCTCTCTCTGTTTTTGAGATAACCTTTCATAACTTTTATTTAACAAATATGTATTGAGTACTTGCCATGTTGAAGGCAATGCTGTAGATGCAGAGGATACAGAAATATGTCTATACTTACAACTTGCACATCTTAATTTCAATGATATGAAGGAAAAGTGCAGGGTGCTTTGAGGACATATGACAGAGATAGAGCCTTGACCGAGGCTGTTTCTTCAGAGCAAATGTCCGTGGAGGAGAGAAGACAGATCTGAGATCTCAAGGACAGATGGTATTTGTGTCAAAAGTAAGTAGATGAAGGGATAGGGCCCCACGAAGTGCTTAAGAAACTAAAGAGAAGCTGATGTAACTGGAATCCAGAGGTCAAGAGAAAGAGCTGCATGGACACACTGGAGACATGGCCGGTGCCCAGATCACGCAGGACCCTGCTAAGATTACTGATATTCTGTTATTTGTTCTAAAAGGAGTATAAAGGCATTAAAATGTTTCAGCTAGAGAATAATATAGTCAGCCTTGAATTTCTCTCCTTGGTGTGACGGGAACAAGGTGGAAGGAGGTAAGAATGGGTGAATGGGTGTTGGGAGACCAGGCATGAAGCAATGAAGTAGTCAGGGAAGAGATGACAATGGCATGTCTCCAAAGTCTGCAAATCTCCAGAGCCTTCTATCTTGGTCTCTCTTTGTAGACAAGGGAAGGTTCAGTCCTCTGGTTTTGGCCATAAACCATTAAAGAAACTTGCCCCTAGAAAGTAGCTCTAACTGTACAGCGCCATCTTCCCAAATGTCTTCCCAAGGCACTGAGTGTGGAGAAAATTTATGCTGGGCTTTTTGCATCCATGTGTGTTGAAGGCCTTTGAGATGCTATAGATTTCCTCTCTCTACCAATCTCGTATTCCCCTTTGTGTGGCTGAGCTTTTCCTCCCCGAAGCTGGTGAAGACCTGACTGGAGAGGCCCACATCTGGGAGTAGCCTGAGTGGCCCGTTGAATTAGCCACTGCCTGGAACCTGATGGAGACCAGTTCTCCACCTTGTTTGTGCCTCAGGTAGAGGGCAAGGGTGTCTTCAATTCCAGTATTTCCCTGCTTCGTCTTGCTGGCGCTCACACTCAGAGCTGATGCCCATGGAGGCTCATCATCATCATCTCCTCCTCCCTCCACCCTTCCCCTTCTCCTACCTCTCCTTCTCAATACAAAAGGGTGGAGGGATGAGGATTGGATTAGTTTAGTTGAACTTGCTCTGCAATATCAGAGTTGAAGAAAAGGGGAAAAGAAACATCCTCTGGGTTCTTTCCGAAGCAGTAGTTGCGTCTCTCACTTGCAAAGATAAAGATAATGTCAAATTAATGGCTCAGCCAGCCTGATTAAGCCTCTTTTTCATCTTCTCCAAAACTGCATAGGAGTACTGCAGCCATCACTGCTCTGAATCAGACCTAATAACAATGGATTCCCATACCCTTTTATCACATGAGATCTGGCGCTTTCCCTGAGGCTCACCTAACATACTTTCTTGCCTTTCACAGTTGGGAAAATTAATAAATAAAGAATAAATTTTTTAAAAAAGAACAAATTCATTCATTCATCCAAAAAATGATCCAGCATCCATTTTGTTGTAGGCTTTGTGCTAAAACAGGGAATCAGAGAAATGTGAATATAAAAGTCTGCTGCTGAAGAGCTCACTGCCCTGTAAACAGTGAATTAACTAACCCTGGCCTGGTAAGGGCTCTAACCTTGCAAGGGACTGATAGTTCATAGTGAAGCAGGACAGAGTGGCCTGGCCCCCAGGCCCAAGGCTTCTGCAAAGGCTAAATCAAGAGTTCTATTTCTAGTGGAAAGGATCCTGGTTTTGTTTTTAGCAGAAAACATCTAACTTGGTTAGCCTTGGAGTTAAACACAATTTTTTCTCCTTATCTTGTGTTTGTCAAGCTGGGAGTATTTCAGCTACTACATTATTAGACAGATAAATGTATATTTTAGTGGTTTAATTTGGATCCAGGAAAAGATTCAGAATCTTTGTAAAATGTATTCAAAGGCCACCCGTACTGCAACCATCCAATGTATTAAGAGCTGACTATGTGCTGGCAAATAATAGACTCTAGCCTCTCATTTCTTGGCTGGACGGGATGTCTGATTAGCTGCATACTACCAAGCAGAATGCAGCTCAGACTGTGCCGTCATAAGTGATACACACATAGGATTTGGGGGGGCTCCTTGGTGGCTCAGTCAGTTATCATCTGACTTTGGCTCAGGTCATGTTCTCAGGGTCCTGGGACAGAGCCCCATGTTGGGCTCCACACTAAGCAGGGAACCTGTTTGTCCCTCTGATCTCCCGCCCTGGTTCTCTCTCTCTCTCTCTCTCTCTCTCTAATAAATAAAATCTTTAAAAAATAGTGAGGATTTGGAGTGGCTTCATAAAGGACAGAACTTTTGCATCAGTCCTAGAAGAATGGGCATGATGTTAACAAGTGGCCATGTACCAGGAAATGTCCCTCCGAGTATGATCCTTGATAAACTATTTCACCCATTTGAGTCTGAGTTTCCACAACTATAAAGAAAGGAATGTTAATGAATAAGATTACCTGCCTCATGATGTGAGTGCTAAATGAAATACTTAATACAAACCCAATCCCTGATACACAGCAATAAGAACAGTTGTGGCGGTGATCATGATGATGTTCATGATGAAGGTGATAATAATGAAGACAATTTGGTGGCGATGATGATGATGGTGACAATGATCACGACGACGGTAGTGATGATTAAGATGATGGTGGTGCTGGCAGTGCCTCTGATGGTGGTGGTGCTGCTGCTGCTGGTGGTGGTGGTGGTGGTGATGATGAAGATGATGGGTGGTGATGGATGGATTATAGTGATAATGTTGATGATGATAGTGGTGGCGGCAGTGCTGTTGGTGACGAGGAAGACGAGGTTGATGATTTGGGGTGGTGGTATTGGTGATGGTGGTGCTGATGGCCATGGTAAGCTTCACCATTTCCATAAATGTCGTTGATAACCTTCACAGATGCTTCAGAACTTTATAATAAATCAACTCTTCCTTTCAGGGGTGGACATACACTAGTTAGGATGACAGTTTTCCCAAGGAATTTTCCAGTTATTCATGAGGCCCCAAATGACAGAGTGGCATCTTCCAATTGACAAACAAGAGTACAAGCCACATCTGCCCCGGGGTATTGCTGCCCAGTCACCCGTAGGCAGAAGACAACCAACAAAAGGATTTGACATCTAACACAGGAATTCCCTCTTACCTTTCCACAGAAAGTTTATTTTCTATGTGGGAGATTTGATGGATATTTCTTATTTCTCTGTTTTCTGTACTCGGCAGTAAACAACACATTCCATTTCATTCTTTACAGTGTTTTATCAATAACAAGATTGCCTCTATCTGCCTTTCTTGTAAGTACCTGGATTCAGGATCCTGCTGATAGCTTCTCTGATGAGCGGACTCCTTTAAGTCTGAAGAATGGCAGAAGGCTGGAGAAGAAGAATTTCTGGAGTTTTAATTGTGGTTTCTTCATTTATTTGCAGTGTGGCCGTGAGCAAGTTTCTTGAACGAACCCTGTAAGTTCTGTAATACCTAGATCGTTCTCTTTCTGGCTCCCTTCTGTCACCACCCTCACCCATTTCCTCTTTCTGGCCCTGTCTTTCTCATGCTCAGTGACTGTGATTTTAGGCCACCCAAGACACGTGCAGTGAGCTCCCTGGGGCGGCCTGATGCTCTCCTTAGCTGTAACAACAGCCCTGGGCTGGAGGCCAAGCTCCGATCCCCGATCCCCCATGCTAGATCCCCGAGCTATGGAGAGGCTGCTGCGCTTTGTAGCAAGGACTGGGACTCTCGGGGAGCGTTGGGTGTGGCACTAAGATACAGACACCACCACACTGGAAGAGTTTGTGGAGTTGTGCATAGACGAGCATTTCTTTTAAAAATAGCCCACAGCTTCCTCCTGCAGCTTGGCCCCCTCCTCCTCATTCGGATTCTGCTGCAGTCTGTAATCAAACACGAGTGAAAGCAGGTCTACCTAACCTTGAGATAAAAGCTTTCTTAAAAAAGAAAAGGTAGTATTAAAAACTGAATGCTCTCCAGAAAAATGGAAATAAAAGACAAAGCACTAATAACAGCAATGAAAATAAAAATAACAGCGAAGTAGTTGAACATTTACTCTGTACCTGGTGTCTCACTAAACTCTTCACGTGCAATAGCTCACTTCATCCTTTCAGGAACCTCACGGGGTTTAGGCTAGTATTTCCCTAATGTGCACGTGAGGAAACTCAGTCATCAAGAGGGTAAATCATTTCCCCAAGAGGTACGACTTACAGGTAGCAGAGTCGGGATGTGCCTTGGTCCCTCTACCTTATGCTTCTTCCCAATGCACATGCCATCATTACAACATTCATTTCCCAGATCTTGATTAAAATGCTGATCTCTAAAAACTGGCAGGAGTGATAAAATACAGAGGAGCATCAGGAGTCCCAGGGGACTCGAGAATGAAGGGTTTCTCTGCTTCAGCATCATTGACATTTGGGACCAGATACTTTTTTGTTGTGGAGGCCTTTTCTAATCATTGTAGCGTGTTTTGAAGCATCCTTGGCCTCTACCCACTGTATGCCAGTGGCACCCTTACTTCCAGTGTGACAACCACAAATATCTCCAGACATTGCTGAGCGTTCTCTAGGAGAGCAAAATGCCCTAGTCCAAAACCACTGCTCTAATTTGGTCTGTCTCTCCAGGCCTTGATCCCACCACAAGAATGAGCTTAGCTTTCTTAATCTACAAAACAATCACGCCTTCCTTCATGTTTGGGTCTTGTCCTTCCAACCTTTCCATGCTGGCCACAGTTACTTTTGGTCCCAGCTCCACCAACAAATAAAATGAAGACAATACTTCATAGAAGTAATGTGTATTTTAAAGCATGACCTCCTTCATAGAGGACAATGTCAAATAATATTTATAAAAGAGCTAGGACATTATAATATCCAACAAATGCTAGTTAACTTCCTTTTGTCCATCTCACCTAAAATGCTAATGAAAACAAAAAATGAATATCCTCTTCTGACCCTCTCACGAAAGAATCTAATAACCTATACTCTGTGCAAGCTGCTCTCAAGAATCGATAAAATCTTTTAAAACATCAGCTTCCAAATTTGACTATTTTGTGCTCTTACAATAAACAGACATTTAGAAACATCTGAATAATGGATAACTTTCCTTAGTTTTTATCCATATGGTTGTGCCTCTCAGATACAACTCAACAATGATTTTAGTTAACTATGAAAGCTTAAATGGGCTATGTATGGGACTCAGTCCATCAAGCCTTTTGTGTAAAACAAGACCATGGTGTCATAGATTTACATAACAATGCTTCAGATTTTGATGTGGAATAGAACTCATTTCATATCCCTGGCGCAGACTTTTCATTTTGATTGAAACACCAGATTTTCTGTGTGTATGTGTGTATGTATATGTGTATGAATGTGCTTGTGTATATACATATACATGAGTATATATGTATGTGAGTGTATATGTATGCATATACATACATGTATGTACATATAAATATATAGGTAATTACACAAACATATATATATATGATTATATATATTATATATAATTAATTCCATGCATCAGTGAGAAACATTATGTGGCTGACATAGAGCCATCTATATCAGAGGAAGAAATAAAAAAGAAAGTTTAACATATTGGCCAATCTGCATAGAACATGCATACACAAATGCAGCCCATCTTGGAAGTCAAAAACGGTACTTTTCTGCCTCTAATGGCTTGATAATAGCCATTATCAGCAACAATGCAAATGAAAAGAAAATAAAAAGAGGCATTTTTATGCACTGCCCATTAAGAGCAGCATACATATAAACTCATGAACTTGGAAAATAAATAAACAGACTGGTTGCTAAACAAAAGCTTGATTTCATTTCCAGTCCTGTCGATGGATAGTTTGTCATTAAAAAGATAGAGCTGTTTAAGCTGTCCCAAGGGAAAGACTTAAAGTGGGATAAAAAAGAATCCAGTGGAGTATGCAGACCTGAGCCAATTTTAAATAATTGCCATTCCACCGTGAATCTAAAGAGATTGTGTTGAGACATGGCCCATCAGTCACAAGGAGCAGGGCCTTCCTTTGGGAGGGGGCCACATGCCTGACTTGCCACGCTGTGGAGCTCCATGGAGACAACCCTTAGGCAAAGATTGTGGAGTCTCTGCCTTCATGATATGATAAAATTACACTTAAACACCTGTATGTTTCCCTTGCTGTTTTGCTTGTAAATCCTGAGAATACTGTCTGTTAATCTTGGAATGCAACTCAAGAGGTCATTAGGTAGAGCGGCTTGCCTTACCCTCTTTAAATCAGCTTAGCTCCATGAGTTCCTTTTATATCATTCCGTAAAGAGGTACTAACTTTATGTCTGGGTGCATTAACTCATTAAACGTCTTCTATACACAGAGCGTATGATAGTGGCTGGCACAGTAGATGCTCAATATATGACCGTTTCTATTATTCTTTATATTTTTTGAAAAGTAGCCAGGGTAAGAGAGACTTTATTGACTTCAGAATTAGATAGGACTACCTACAAATTATTGCGTGTGTTCTTGGTTAAGGATTTAGCGTCTCTGAGCCTCATTGATGAAACAGGGATGACGGTACTTTGTACATTTCATGACCGTTGTAAAAATTAAATGAGGAAATGCTTGCAATAAGGGAGGGACTTACTAAATTCTCAGTGAAATCAGCTATTATTATCAACCCTGCTGTTGTCATTTGCATCTCAATAAGTGACAATTATTTCTATTATTCGAACTGCAGACATAACTGAGATGGAAAATGAATGGTACTCTTTTCTATTGCTTTTGCCTTGTGGTGAAGTCCTATACTTAGTAACCATATTCTTGACTTGGAGATGACATGGTTTTATGGGAAAATAGGAAGGAAGGGGAAGAGGATAGACATAAAAACCCAGAGTGTGAACCTTGGGTGATTAGGAGAGTCATCCATAGTCCTCTAAAAGAACAAGATCCAAGACGGATCATTCAAAACCTCACTTTCATACTGAACATGGACTGTGCTGGGGTCTGGGGGTGGAACAATAAACAAGTTTTGCAGGTGCCTGGTTTAGGGAGCCTACGGTCTAGCAGGGGGGAGACAGGCCCTTAGAATACAATTGGCAGGGATCCCTGGGTGGCGCAGCGGTTTGGCGCCTGCCTTTGGCCCAGGGTGTGATCCTGGAGACCCGGGATCGAATCCCGCATCGGGCTCCCGGTGCATGGAGCCTGCTTCTCCCTCTGCCTGTGTCTCTGCCTCTCTCTCTCTCTGTGACTATCATGAATAAATAAATAAAATCTTTAAAAAAAAAAAAAAAAGAATACAATTGGCAGGTACCAGGGTGGGGTAGAAACTCAGCTATGGGGGCACTGAACCCATACTTGATGCAAAAAGGAGGCCTTTCTGGAGGAAAATGCATCTTGGCAGCTCCTAAATGGTTCATAAGACTTAGGAAAAGATGGCGATTGCTCTGCCCTTTATGAATGACCTTGTTTAGACTTCCTGAACTATAGTCTCTTTTCTATAAAATATGGATAAAAGAATATAGACTGTGATGACTGTATCTATTACATATTATACATATAAAATATGTGTTAAAATTGTGTGAATTTGCTCCATCAAGATTTCTTACTTCATCATTTTTCAGCCAATGCCAGTCTTCATTGCCAAGCTGAGGAGCTTGGGCCAGGTATTCACCAAGTCCGGTTCTCAGTTTGAAAGCCTCGTCTCTGAAATCCCATTCAGACATGTACCATTTGATGAATAGAACAAGACTTCTCGTTGGCAGATCTCTCGGAACCACGCCCACCCCTGCTCTCTCTCACTCTTGCTCTTTGCCATTACTCCCTCTCCCGCTCTCCGGTCCCTCCTTAAAAGGCCTCAAGCCCTGCTGAGTGCAAGAGCACATATTTAATGCTGGGCACACACTCGTTGGGGACCACTTCCCAGACCTCAGCTTCTCCCTCCATAATTGAAGTGGAGGCTTTGAAATGTTCAGTGCACTTTTCTCTGAAGCTGTAGCTGACCAGTTTCTCCTGCTGCCTCCCAAACCTTTAATTTGTCAGTAAAATTGTTCAGTTTTCTTATGACCACACGGGGTTTTTCATCCTCCTGGGGCTGTGGAAATGGAGCCTGGTGAGCAAGGCCTATTTTTACGAGAACTCCCTTGCACAACACTCTGGCTATCTCTGGGAGCTGCTTCAAAGGGAAACGGATGAGTGATTTCCTTCAAGGGCACGTAGATATCCAGAGACTGAGTTTCACTTTTTATTTCCTTGAGGACTAAAGATATATGCTGTTTTTTCCTAAACGGTTACAGCTGAAACACAATTCCAAGGAATGCATTTTTTTTTTCTCTAAGTCATTGTGAAATCTCCACTTTGCTCTTAATCAACTATATAAGTTGGGTAAGATACCTGGATCCTTTCCAAGCCTCAGTTTTCACATCTTTACAAACGTGGCCTAAAAGATTTGAGAATGAAAACTGCCAGCACACTCTATTAGAATCACTAGCATAGCTCTGGTACAAATGTTAGCACCTCCCCTTCCTGCAAAAGAAATGGAATCCAGGGAGAGTAGCTGGAAATTTGGATGGGATTTCAGTGCCCATGCTCCCTCTTCCATTCTGGATCTGTGGACCTCGGAAGGCCCACACGCAATACCAGTAATTATGGAGAAGCAGAGTCAATTATATTTTTAGCTCAGATTTTACTCTGTGGATCCCAGTTTAGAACTTCTTAGGAAAGAGTATTGGAGTTAGGACTGTTTTTATCTTTCCTATTTGGATGACAATCGGGCCCGTGGAGTGCATGGTGCATTCTCTTACCAGATCAACTGCATGGTTGAGGTGGGCCTGTCTGGCCCTTCCTTCTGGACTGTGCACTAATAGAGGCTCATTACTTCCCAGTGCATTGTGACCCCATCCAGTGTGACCCATGGCCAACTGAATGTCAGGCAAATCCATGGTCTGCCTTGAAAAGGAGCGAAGCATGTGGTGGGTGGTGAGGGCCTGGGGCACAGAGGGTTGAATGTTGGTCTATTTATTTTTCATGTCACTTATGTGAAATGCTAAAATATGAGGTGAAGGACACCCGTGTAACACCCCCTCCCCAGCCAGGCAGGTAAGACATCTAGACTGAAATGGACAAGCATGAGTGCAACTTTTTGTTCTGTAATCAAGGGACAGAAAAAGGCTGCATTTCTGTCAACTCGGTCATCGTCACTGTAAAGAAGACAAAGAGTGAGGAATCAAACGCCCCTTTGGGAGATCGCTTCATGCCCTGCAGGTCCATATCCCTGCTCATGTGTAGGAATCCCTTTTCAGAGAGCAGTCCTCATTGCTCTTCCACTCAACACTCAATACCATGTTCACTTTTCAAAAATTAAATTGGGTGAAGTTTGCTTGAGCACCTACTGTATACAGAGAGCTGATATGTGGAATGGGAAAGGTAAAACTAGCTGCCCAAACCCTGGGTTACAGAGGTTACAGAAAGACCTCTGTAGCGAGGCATCTGGGAGAGGATTTATCTCATCTCTGGTACTGACGAGCTAGCTGAGTGTTCCTAGACAAGTTGCTTCTCTCTAAGCCTCAGTTTCTTCATCTGCAAAATGGGGTGGATAAAACCCACTTCTCAGCGCTGTGGATGCAATCATCTGGCACACAAAAGTCACTAAGCGAATGTTAGTTTCCTCTTCCTGTGCTCCCCACAGGACTATTCCGATACTGGACACCATCCTTAGAGAAATAGGAAATGGGAAATGTGAGGATAATAAATTCCAACATCTGCCTGCTGGACCTTTTATCTACACTTGGAGACAGGGTGTTTATTGAGACAAGGTAGATTTGCAGTGATACATTATTAATAGCTTGTGATACGTTCTGGGTGATGGATATCTTCCCCCCAGACATACAACAACAGCTGCATTCTCTCTTGGGAAAAACAATAGCATCAAGACAGAGCAGATAGCTCCCAGGGAAAAGAGAACAACAACAAAAAATACCCCTCCAGACCCAAATTATAGTACATTTTGTTTTACTTTGGATCACTAGAAGGGTTTCTCTCACCTCCCACCTCACCAAATATCATGAATCTTTAGCTTTGAATTCACAGCACTTCTGTTTGGAAGATCTTCCTGGCATAGACATTGACAGGATTTACAAAATCTCCCCCTTGGTTGTTTTATGATAAAGCTTGAAGACCCATAGTACATCACTACCTACTGTCTCCTCTATGTAATGTGATAAGGTATTTGTCCTGAGTAAAGATTGGTTATCTCTGCAGCAGTGCAGACAGTCGTGATCCCGGATGATAAGACCATGGAGTTATGTTGTAGAATCAGAACCTTTGAAGTGGACCAAGAGATTGCAGAGATTGCTGATTTCCTTTGCCCCTATTTTACAGATGGGAAAAAGGTGAGATGTCAGGGTCAAAGTCACACAGGAAATCAGAATTCGGGGAAGAGAGAAGAGGATCGAGGTCTGACACTATGCAGTAAAATTTGTCGGGCATGACTATTAATCTGTTTTTATGAATATGCAAAGTATGTATGATCTTGAAGGTGTAAGCAAGGACACATTGCTCTTCCACTCAACACTAACCCTTCTTCATTAGCTCTTTGATTTGTGCAACATCCACTGCAGGCAGGATGCCTTTCACTTGTTCACACTGGGGCAGACTAATGTAACACGGTGCTTGGAGCTCTGCTGGCTGTGCCGTTGCGGTCATCTCGGGGGAGTATGCTTAACCTGTTTAAGCTTTGGTTCCTTCACAGGTAAAAAAATTTAATCATAATAGCTTCCTCCAATCTAAGAGTTAACTTTACTTCTGAGACTCATTCAACCACTATTTATGGAGCACCTACTAAATGCCTGATAATAGTTTATGTGCTGTCACATATATAAAGCAGGATAAAACATCATCCTGCTGGTTTAGGGCTTTGAATTCTAATGCTGGCTTTGCTCTGACCAGATTCTAGGATCCTGGTTGTGTGTTCTCTGATAAGCTGAAATTCTTTTCTTCTTAATTTATTTTTTTAATTTAAATTCAATTTGCCAGCATATAGTATAACACAGTGCTCATCCCAGGAAGAGACCACCTTAGTTCCTGTCACTCAGTCACCCCATCTCCCCATCCAACTCCCCTTCTGCAACCCTTTGTTTGTTTCCCAGAGTTAGGAGTCTCTCGTGGTTCGTCTCCCTCCCTAATTTTTCCCACTTCCCTCCTTTCCCTTATAACCCCTTACACTATTTCTTATATTCCCTATATGAGTGAAACCACATGATCATTGTCCTTCTCCGATTGACTTACTTCACTCAGCATAATACCCTCCAGTTCCATCCATGTCGAAGCAAATGGTGGGTATCTGTCATTTCTAATGGCTGAGGAATACTCCACTGTATACATAGACCACAGCTTCCTTATCCATCATCTGTCGATGGACGCCGAGGCTCCTTCCACAGTTTGGCTATTGTGGACGTTGCTGCTATAAACATCGGGGTGCAGGTGTCCCGGCGTTTCATTGCATCTGTATCTTTGGGGTAAATCCCCAACAATGCAATTGCTGGGTCGTAGGGCAGCTCTATTTTTAACTCTTTGAGGAACCTCCACACAGTTTTCCAGAGTGGCTGCACCAGTTCACATTCCCACCAACAGTGCAAGAGGGTTTCCCTTTCTCCGCATCCTCTCCAACATTTGTGGTTTTCCGTCTTGTTAATTTTCCCCATTCTCACTGGTGTAAGGTGGGATCTCATTGTGGTTTTGATTTGTATTTCCCCGATGGCCAGTGATGCGGAGCATTTTCTCATGTGCTTGTTGGCCATGTCTATGTCTTCTTTGAAGCAGTATCTGTTCATGTCTTCTGCCCATTTCATGACTAGATTGTTTGTTTCTTGAGTGTTGAGTTTGATAAGTGTTCTGTAGTTTTTAGGGTATAGATCCTTTACCTCTTTGGTTAGGTTTATTCCTAGGTATCTTATGCTTTTGGGTGCAATTGTAAATGGGATTGACTCCTTAATTTCTCCTTCTTCAGTCTCATTGTTAGTGTATAGAAATGCCACTGACTTCTGGGCATTGATTTTGTATCCCGCCACGCTGCCTAATTGCTGTATGAGTTCTAGCAATCTTGGGGTGGAGGCTTTTGGGTTTTCTATGTACAGTATAATGTCATTTGCAAAGGGGAAGAGTTTTATCCCCCTTCTTTCTTCTTTGCCAATTTGGATGCTTTTTATTTCTTTTTGTTGTCTGATTGCTGAGGCTAGGACTTCTAGCACTATGTTGAATATCAGTGGTGAGAGTGGACATCCCTGTCATGTTCCTGATCTTAGGGGAAAGGCTCCCAGTGTTTCCCCATTGAGAATGATATTTGCTGTGGGCTTTTCGTAGATGGCTTTTAAGATGCTGAGGAATGTTCCCTCTATCCCTATACTCTGAAGAGTTTTGATCAGGAATGGATGCTGTATTTTGTCAGATGCTTTCTCTGCATCTATTGAGAAGATCATATGGTTCTTGTTTTTTCTCTTATTGATAATGATCTATCATATTGATTGCTTTACAAGTGTTGAACCAACCTTGCATCCGGGGATAAATCCCACTGAGCTGTGGTGAATAACCTTCTCAATGTACTGTTGGATCCTCTTGGCTAGTATCTTGTTGAGAATGTTTGCATCTGTGTTCATCAGGGATATTGGTCTCTAATTCTCCTTTTTGGTGGGATCTTTGTCTGGTTTTGGATCAAGGTGATGGTGGCCTCATAGAAAAAGTTTGGAAGTATTCCATCCCTTTCTAACCTTTGAAACAGATTTAGTAAAATAGGTATTATATATTCTTTAAATGTTTGGTAAAATTCCCCTGGGAAGCCATCTGGTCCTGGACTTCTGTGTCTTGGGAGATTTTTGATGACTGCTTCAATTTCCTCGCTGGATATTTGCCTGTTCAGGTTCTTTATGTCTTCCTGTTTCAGTTTTGGTAATATGTGGGTTTCCAGAAATACATCCATTTCTTCTAGATTGCCTAATTTATTGGCATATAGTTGCTCATAATCATTTTTAAAATCATTTGTATTTCCTTGGTATTGGTTGCGATCTCTCCTCTTTAGTTCATGATTTTATTAATGTGAGCCTTTTTTCTTTTTAGTAAAGCTGGCTAGGGGTTTATCGATCTTATTAATTCTTTCAAAAGAATCAGCTCCTGGTTTTGTTTATCTGTTCTACAGTTCTACTGGTCTCTATTTCATTGAGTTCTGCTCTAATCTTTATTATCCCTTGTCTTCTGCTTGGTTTAGGCTTTATTTGTTGTTCTTTCTCTGATTCCTTTAGGTGCAAGGTTAGTTGTGTATTTGAGTGTTTTTCCAATTTTTTGAGGGATGCTTGTATTGCAATGTATTTCCCTCTCAGGACTGCTTTTGCTGTATTCCAAAGATTTTGAATGGTTGTATCTTCATTTTCATTAGTTTCCATGAATCTTTTACATTCTTCTCTAACTTCCTGGTTGACCCATTCATCTCTTAGCAGGATGCTCTTTAGCCTACACTTGTTTGAGTTTCTTCTCATTTTTTTCTTGTGATTGAGTTCTAGTTTCAAAGCATTGTGGTCTGAAAATATGCAGGGGACAATCCCAATATTTTGATACCCGTTGAGACATGATTTGTGACCCAGCATGTGATCTATTCTGGAGAAAGTTCCATGTCCACTTGAGAAGAATGTGTATTCAGTTGTGTTGGATGCAAAGTTCTGTATATATCTGTGAAATCCATTTGGCCCAGGGTATCATTCAAGGCCCTTGTTTCTTTGATGATATTCTGCTGAGATGATCTGTCTTTTGCTGAGAGTGCTGTGTTTAAGTCTCCTACTCTTAATGTGTTATCTATCTCTTTACTTTGGTATCAATTGATTGATACACTAGGCTGCTCCAACATTAGGGGCATAAATATTCATAATTCTTAGGTCTTCTTGTTGAATAGACCCATTAAGTATGATATAGTGTCCCTCTTCATCTCTTACTACAGTCTTTGGTATAAACTCTAATTTATCTGATATGAGGATTGCTACTCCAGCTTTCATTTTAGGACCATTTGAACAGTAAATGATTCTCCACCCCTACATTTTCAGGCTGGAGGTGTCCTTAGGTCTAAAATGAGTCTCTTGTAGACAGCAAATAGATGGGTCTTGTTTTTTTCATCCAGGCTGACACCCTGTGTCTTTTGATAGGATCATTTATCCCATTCATGTTCAGAGTAACTGTTGAAAGATATGAATTTAGCTTCATAGTATTACCTATTCATTCCCTGTTTTTGTGGATTGTTTCTTTGGTCTCCCCCTTTCTTTTACAGGGTCCCCCTTAATATTTCTTGCAGAGCTGGTTTGGTGAATACATATTCATTCAGTTTCTGTCTATCCTGGAAGCTCTTTATCTCTTCTTCTATTCTGAATGGCAGCCTTGCTGGATAAGATATTCTTGGGTGCATGTTTTTTTCTCATTTAATACCCTGTATATATCATGCCGGCCCTTTCTAGCCTGCCAGGTCTCTGTGGATAAGTCTGCTGTTAATCTGATATTTCTCCCCATATAAGTTAAGAATTTCTTGTCTTGGGATGCCTGGGTGGCTCAGTGGTTAAGCATCTGCCTTCAGCTCAGGGCATGGTCCTGGGATCAAGTCCCACATGGGGCTCCCTGCATGGAGCCTGCTTCTTCCTTTACCTATGTCTCTGCCTCTCTCTGTGTGTGTCTCTCATGAATAAATAAATAAAATCTTTTTTTTTAAAGAATCTCTTGTCTCTTCCTGTTTTTAGAATTTTCTTTTTATCTTTGAAATTGGCAAGTTTCACTGTTAAATGTCGAGGTATTGAATGGTTTTTGTTCATTTGGGGGGAAGATCCTCTCTATCTCTTGGATCTGAATGTCTGTTTCCTTCCCCAGATTAGGGAAATTCTCAGCTATGATTTGTTCAAATATACTTTGTGGTCCTCTCTATTTATCTCTATATATCTAAGATGAATATTAAGACGAATATTATTCCTTCTCAAGCTATTGTTCATTTCCCTAAGCCTTTCCTCATGGGTTCTTAATTGTTTTTCTCCTTTTTCCCTCCTCAGCTTCCTTCCTTTCCACCAACTTGCCTTCTATGTCACTCAGTTTCTCTTCTCATTAACCCTAACAGTTTGAGCATTGAGTTTAGACTGCATCTCAGTTAAAGTATTTTTAATTCTGGCCTGATTAGATCTCAATTCTGCAGTAAGAGAACCTCCAGGGTCCTCTATGCTTTTTTCCAGCACCACCAGTAATTTTATAATTGTACTTCTGAATTATATCTCTGACATAGTATTTAAATCTAAGTCCAGCAAGTCTGTGGCAGAGAATATTACTTCTGGTTCTTTCTTTTGTGGTGAATTCTTCCTTCTAGTCATTTTGTCCAATGCTGAGTGGCTGTATGAGTGAGCAGAGTCAAAAATATCAACCACAACCTAAGTAAAATACACTCTAGAGGATTCCGAAGAGGTCAGAGACCAGAAAATAAAATAAAAAAGAAGAACAGAACAAAATAAAACAAAAAGACCACTAAAATGAAAAACAAATTTAAAAAAAATAGTAAGAATTTGAGAAAAAAAAAAGGGTGTGGTGAGGAAGTGGTGGTGGAGAGAGAATATAGTCTCACTGAGAGGACCTAGAGGGTGATCCTCTTGGTTTTGAGTGTATTTTGTTCTGTATGTTAGAAGATGTTCAATCCCAAATTTATATAAACCAGGAAAACTTATATAGAGACCCAACGTTGACCACAAAAACAAGATAAGAGAAGGGGGCAGAATGGGAAGGAAGAAAGAATATAGTCTCACAGAATGAACCAATGAAGTGTTCCACTTGGTTCTTGGTGTATTTTGGTCCATGTGTTAGAAGGTACTTACTCCCACCATTATAAAACAAAACAAGACAGAAAAAATCTAAAAACAAAAAACCATAACTCATATATCTACCAAAACTAAATTGAATACATTGAAGGGATTCCAAAAATTAAGAATGTATCTAAGGCATGCAATTGTAGAAATATGAAAGTAAAAAAAGGAAAAAAGCTTAAAAATGAAGAGTTAGCAAAATATTGTAGTTAAGGCAGGAAAAGAGAAAAAAAATATTGGAGATTTTTAGCCTGAAAGATAAACAAATCATAAGGAAAAAAACCCTCTAGTTCTATGTACTATTTTCCCTTAGTCCTGGGGCTTTCCAGTGCTGCTTGGTCAGTAAACTTTCCGTGTTCTTCCAGCTGGTCTTTTGGGGGCGGGGCCTGCTGCACTGATTCTCGGCTGTGTGTGTGTGCCTGGGTGGAGCTGCCCCACCCCTTGCCAGTTTGCCCAGCTCAATGTGAGCTGTTTATCCCAGAAGACCTTTGTTCCCTAGAGGCCTGGCCTCTCACAGGTGAAAGGCAAAAAGAAGAAAAAAATAAAAAATGGCAGTGGCCAGATCTCCAGCTCCTCCAAGAGCCCCCTTCAAGTACCAAAGCCCAGTCTTCCAGTGCACACTGGCCTAGATGCTCCTGGGGGCACTGATCTACACAATTTGAAGGGTCCCCAGTAGCAGGAGAGTTTTTGCTGTTCTGTGCCCTCCTGGGGTCTGCTTCTCTCAAAGGGAATGGAGAATAGCTGGCTTTGTCTGCTTCGGCACCCCAGGACCAGGGCCCTGTACCACGTAACCCAGCTCTTGGGGTCCACCTCTCCTGAAGGGAGCGGAGGACAGCCACCTCCATCCGTAGCTGGGCTCTAGGGTAATGGGAGCTCCAGTGCCAGCCTGCTTAACCCGCCGGCTTCCTGCAAATGCCCGGGAGGGTTGTGGCCTTCCAACTCTTTACCATGACCCTACCGCAGTTTGTGGGGAGCTTTCTTCCTGGCACCCCTATTCTTACAGTGTCTCCAGGAACATGGGGGTGTCACTGCCCCTCCTGCAATCCTGCCCTATTTCCCTGCTGAGCCTTTTTCAGTCAACGAAGACTCTTTCAGGTGCAGATTTTTAAAGCTCCTGCTTGTCCAGGGCTGGCCTGTCATGCCCCAGCTTGTCATAGCTCCGCTTTCGGGCCTGGTTTGCCCCGGCTTGCCACAGCTTGCCATGGATCCTCTCTCCACCTTCCTACCTTATCAGAAGTGGTCACTTTTCTCTCTGTAGCATTCCAGCTGTTCTTTCTTTACATCTCAGGTTTAATTCGTAGGTGTTCAGGGTGTTTTGGAAGTTACTTAGGTAAGTTTGTGGAACCAGATGAATTGAAGATCCCCTACTCTTCCAACATCTTGCTTCCTCTTCCCGAAATTCTGTCAATATAGTGAAGTTTTTCACCTTCTGAGGTGGCCCCAGTAAGAGTTGTATGCTCAGAGCACCTTGAAAAATTAAATGTCACAGGAGGCCTTGGTTTTGCTTTATAGCAGGTATTACTAGAAATGAGTTTCTTGGGAAGGGCTCTCTGGTCATATTTGTGCAACTATTTGAATTAAGATTTGCAGGTTACTGCCTCCATTAATTTTCCTCTCTTCTTCTTCTGGTCTTCCCTCATTTCTACTCAAATATTTATTGATACCTACTCTGCGGGAGGCCTCAATCTAAGCATTGTAAGAACTACCAAAATGAATTGGGCTCCCTACTCAGGAAGCTCATGATCTACATGGAAAAAGATAGGATTCTCCTAGGGAGAACTGGGGAGGGGAAGACATGGAGACTATGGATCTGATCTAAAATGTTGGCATCTTCAGCAACATGATAGGAGGGGCATCACCTTTTTATTCTTTTTAAAGATTTTATCTATCTGGGGTGGC
Organism: Canis aureus; assembly: GCF_053574225.1. Taxonomy (NCBI): domain Eukaryota; kingdom Metazoa; phylum Chordata; class Mammalia; order Carnivora; family Canidae; genus Canis; species Canis aureus. Next base: position 5,182,512 of record NC_135613.1, read on the forward strand.
ACAGTCATTGAAGAGGCCAACTCTTGGTTTCAGCTCAGGTCCTGATCTGAGAGGTCATGAGATCAAGGCCCACATCCTCTTCTTGAGGCTCTCTCTCTCTCTCGGCCCCTCCCCTCTAGTTATGCATGTACTCTCTCTCGAATAAATGAAGAAAATCTTTAAAAACATTTTTAAAAGCTTTATTTATTTGAGAGAGAGTGTGTGAGCAGGGGGAGAGCAGAGGGAGAGGGAGACGCAGACTCCATTCTGAGTGTAGAAAGAACATAGGCCTTAATCTCACGACTCCAAGATCATGACCTGAGCTGAAATCAAGAGTTCAATGCCCAGATGACTGAGCATCACCCTTTTTAAGACAACAATCTAAGATAGTAGCTTTTAATTGATTTGGTTGTAGTTAGAATGTGATGTTGAGAGTATTTATTTATGGAAGTATTTAGCTTGATGAGTAAAATTTACTTGTCCAGAAGCCCACGTTTTGAAATAAAATCTCTTCTAAAAGGTCCAATGTGGGATGCCTGCGTGCCTCAGTGGGTTAAGCATCTGCCTTCAGCTCAGGTCATGATCCTAAGGTCCTGGGATGGAGCCCTACATCAGGCTCCCTGCTCAGTGAGGAGCCTGCTTCTCCCTCTGCCTCTGACCGTCTCTCTGGTCCTTGCTTTCTCTTGCTTTTTCTCAAATAATAAATAAAATCTTTTTTTTTTTTTAAAAATAGAAAAGGTCCAGTGTTAGATAAGCTCTTGTATCTTGTGTGTATGTGTGTGTATGTATGTGTGTACCTGTGCATGTGTGTATAGGTATGTAGGTGCACGTTATGGAGGCATAGATTCATGGGACATTACTCTTATATCTGAAGCATGTTCCTAAGAACTACCCCCTTCACTTGTCAGTCAGAACATGGTGCTCTCCTGAGCACGTTGGCTCATGACTGGGAGAATGTCTTCTGGGAAGTCTACATGTTCATTACTAAAGACAGTGAAGTTCACAAGTTTGATCCTTTGGTGGTTTGGATGATGGTCGCTCTGAAGAGAAAATGATCCAACATCTCTATTGGGGGTATTTGCATCACTAGGAGGGGTCATTTAGGGCCTTGTGTCTTGCTACAGGATCAGGCTTAGGGGTCTCTTCTCTGTCTCAAGGAGATTTCTTCATGCTTTGCTTCCTTCTTGCAAATCTGGAGAGACAGTTCTCATACTTCTCCATTTTCTCCATTTCCCAGTTATTCATGGCCAAATCCACCACTGCTTCCTGATTTCCCTTGTTCCCCTGGCTAAGCTCATGGACTCCTTTTTTATTTATTTGTTTTTAAAGTTGGAATTCTGAAGAAAGAAGGAACTTAATTACTATTAATTGATTTTAACTCCTTTTCAAATATGATTTTTCTAAAGGACTCATTGCTAGATTATTTTTATGGATTATTTTATTTAATATTCCTAATAATTCTATAAGTAAGCATTATTTTAGTCACAGTTGATAGATTAAGAAATTGAGGTACCAAAAGATTACATGATTTGCCTAATAGTACATAGCTAGCAAGAAGTTGAGCTTTTATAGACTATTGCAAACATGCATGGGGAAAGGAGAGGAATTAGCAAAATGGCAAAAGCTGGGACTTAGGAAAGTTAAAGAATTCTTAAAAGATCCTCATTGAACTTTTAAAATTTTTTGGATAGTCCCTTTGGTATAAAGCGCTTCCATCCTTCTCTTCTTCATTATCTTTATGTCTCTATCCTTTACTCAAAGAAGGTCAAATTATGTCATTCTTTGGCAAAAGCTATGCTACTATAATTGTTTAAAAATGCATGATATAGTTAACTTCTCAAAATAGTTCAAAGTTTTGAAAATGAATCATGTTTCAAACAGTCAACAGCAGGCCAATTTGCTGGCATTAAGTGGTTTCCTAGACGCAGAATTTACCAAATGATTTCACTTTGTTCCATCATTTATTCCTGACAGTGTTTAAGAATAACAAAGGAACCAAACATTTCTTAAGGAACTCATAATGCTAATAATCGTGGTTGTCATTTATCAAACCCCTTTATGTACCAGGCACTCTCTTAAGGTCTTTATACACACTATCTTATTTGACCATCACGGCAACTCTATGAAGTTGGGATTACTAGATCAAGCTTTCCCGATGACAGTTCTAAGTCTCAGGAAGATTGTGTAACGTTCCTGAAGTAACAAAGCTAGTAATTAGCAGAGCTGGAATAAGAACAGAAGCGTCCCTGCTTTTAAAAACCACACTGATAGGGATCCCTGGGTGGCGCAGCGGTTTGGCGCCTGCCTTTGGCCCAGGGCGCGATCCTGGAGACCCCGGATCGAATCCCACGTCAGGCTCCCGGTGCATGGAGCCTGCTTCTCCCTCTGCCTATGTCTCTGCCTCTCTCTCTCTCTATGTGACTATCATAAATAAATAAAATTAAAAAAAAAAAAAATTTAAAAAAAAAAAAAAAAAACCACACTGATAGAAGCAGCTGAGCCTATTTTACATTTAGTGACTATATCTTCTTGATAGAAAATGCAGATGTCATAGGATTAAGAAAACAGAGCACCTTTGATGACCTCCTCACTGTAATTCAGACAGGATCTCAGCATATACCAAGGTCTAAAGGGGAGATTTTGCTTCTAAAGCCCTAGTGAGGATTGTACAACCGTAGACAGTTGGGACTATTTTCCAACATCATAAATAAGATGTTGATACCAGTCAGTACACATAAGGTTCAATCAACACTGGGTTTTAACTGGACCATACCCTTTGGGTCAATTTCAAAGACCAACAGGAGCACACTCACGTTAGACACACAGCAAAACTATAATTGCCGGAAAATTGCCTCATTTAACAAAAAGAGCAAGTGACCAAGTATTTCTGGAAACAGCCACATAGTTTTTTATGTGATGTAGTCAAGTCTTTGCATTCCTTTGTTCTTCTGCAAAGATAAGTATGTGATTTAGAGAGGTCCTTGGAGCATGTAGGTTTTTAGGAGATTATTTGTTTTATATCTTTAATCTAAAGTAAGTTTTACTCCCCTCACAATTTTAAAATGTAAAACCAATTGTAAAATTGTGTGTGTGTGTGTATAGTTAAATTGAAGATATGAAGAAGAAATGTTAGAGGGTTCTCAGACCTGGGGTATTTATAATTGGAATATTTACAATAGTCATATGCTGAGGGCTTAATAACATGGTAATGTGTGAAACATTTTGTAAGCATTATTTCTAATAAAAATGTGATGGGATAATATCTCCACTTTATGGACGAGTAAACTGAAGCTTAGTGAGGATGAATAACTTGCTCAAGTTCTGCCCTTTCAGAAACCCACATTGGTCTGATGCCAACCTATTCCCTTCCTCACTGGCACACTGCCGTCCATGCTGCAGAGCACACCTCTAGCCCACAAGAAATGTCACCGTCCTTTGATGACATGATCCAATATCAAGTACATGTTCCATCCTTTCTGAAGAAGCCACTCTGAGCTTTTGCATTCCAGTAGGGAAATGCTCCTACTCTCCAAACCAGGAAAAGGGGCATGCTGGCACACACCGGCTCCTTGAGCACATTAAACGCATAAGACAAATAGTCCCCCCATTTTACAGAGGAGCAAAGTGAGAATTTTAGAGGTGGTAATGCTTCCACATGTTTCCAGGCTACATCTGAGATTCTGAACCTGCCCTGCTTGACTCCAAAGCCAACGTTCTCCTCCCACACTGTTCCTCACTATTTCCTCCAGGCGTTTAGTATGTTTTTATTGTCTCAAGGCTGTACAGAGTGATTCTCCTCTGGCCAACTGAACATAAACCCTGAAGAGCTCATTTTTGCCCTCTGGGATGAGTCCTGCCTTGGGTCTCAGATGCAGAGTTTGGTTGCAAAGCTGGATCCATGTGTGATGATGGCAATATCACTGCTGGGGAGTGGTGGGGAGCTCACTGGTTAGACGCCAGCTGGCTCAGGAGACTGTCTCTCTTCTCTTTCCTGGAGCAAGCAACATGACGTCTGGCCATGCTTGTCTGCTTTGGTGCCCAATTCCACAGCCATTTCAAGTTTTTCCTCTCCCCAAAATGAACATTTACACTCCCATGGATAACCCCTTTGATATTTCTAACCACGTAGCTCCAGCTCAGAAAACAAATCAGGAGTGACAGTCTGTTACTGTATTTTCAGCTATAGCTCATAATTTGGTGTAAAGCTTGTCATTGTCTAAGAAACACATCCCTGTGCAGAGAACCCATTGGACACCAGAATGAAATTGACTAAATAAAAGCAGTTTCACTGAACAATTTGCAAATATCACTGTTTCTTGCCAAGCCTTTTTGGCAAAACCATCTTCAGTGACTTGAGAGCTTTTCCAGCCAAAAAGAGACTTGGGTTACCTTATGCTTTCCTCTCTCATTTTTCTGATATAAATACTTTCATCAAAGCCACATTAAGTCTCAGACAATAGAAATGTCATTCAGACAAACATTTGCATTTATTTTTCAGGAAACATTATTCAGTTTTTCCTTTTCATGGAGAGGGGAGGGGCCTTAGTTTAGAGCCCAAAATAATATTTGCTAGAGACAGTTCTGCGGTACATACTGAAGGAGTGTGTGTGTGTATGTGTGTGTGTGTGCTGTGGTATGAAGGAAGAAGCTGTTGCTGGAGCTAGGAAACATGGGGAAAACATCAGGTTCCTCTCATGGAGCTTAAAATCGAGGAAAGGAGAGCACCTGGGTGGTACAGTTAGTTAAGTGTCTGACTCTTGATCTCAGCTCAGGTCATGATCTCAGGGTTGTCGGATCAAGCCAGTGTGGAGTCACCTTGAGATTCTCTCTCCCTCTTCCTCTGCCCTTCCAGCTTGTGCTTCTCTCTTTCTCAAATAAATAAATCTTTAAAAAAAATTGAGAGAAGGAGGTCTTTGGGATAGGAAAGAAGTATGGTATGAGGAATAACTGTGAAAACCCTGGCTTAGACGTCAGTAGCCAACATGGATTCTACTCCAAATTGAACCGGCAACTGGTAGCATAATTTTATAAATTAAATAAGAACATATATAAAGCAAAATTAGGTTTAAAGATTGAGTGGATTTTTTTTTTTTTTAAGGAAAAGGTAATATAGGCAAAAGCCTACTTGGGGCTTAGACATGCCATTCAACTTCTTTAAGCCTTAGAGTTTTCATCTATAAAATTGGGCAAAAAAAAGAAAAAGCAGCAACCCAAATTGATACTTATGTGATCACGTGCCAGACTCCACATGAAACTTAAGATAACATGTCATTAGCCTGATTTTCCCCTTGACAAAACTAAGGCTCTTCCTGTTAATCTTATTTTGAGACATATTTTCATGGTATTGGCTAAGGGAAGAGCCCTTCTGAATACAATAACTCCTTCCCCTTTCTTCATGGAGCTTATACTCTAGTGACTGAGGTCACACGAGTGAAATGTGAATGTCTGGACTAGGAAGCCAGGTCCCCTGGATGGAAATCTGGACTCTTTCCAATGTCTTGCAGTACCTTGGACAGTCCTAGTGGATGGCTGATTTTTAAGTGTAATTATTAATAGGCGGTGTACTAGTTCGGGCGATAGATTATATCCCTGCCCTACCAAAGATGCCCAGAGTTCCTCTTAAGACTTCTAGCTGGACAGTTTTCTTAGAACACCCAGGTAAAACTAGGGCAGGGCAGCAGCCAAAAGTTTTAGTCCACAAGAGAATTACAGTTTTCCGGAATAAACTATTTGCATTAGAAGATAGAACTCATTTCTCAGAGAAATCCAAGTTTTGATTTTAAAGAGCTCTTATGAGAAGATCTAAGCCAGGACAGTTTACAGAGAAGTGAGGCCCAGAAAGGGGAGTTGACTTAAAGAAGTTTCTCAATGTGAACAATCAACAGATCCAGAACAATAACCAAATTTTCTGGATGCTAGTCCATTCTTGTCCCAGTCTCTCCACTATCTCTATTTAAGTATGGCCCTTAGAGGGATGTAATATAAAAAGAAAAAAAAAAAGGATAGAGAAGCAAGAGTAATAGAGGGTGGGACTCTGGGAAGAATGGAGCTGCTGGTCCTTTGAAGGTGTTTGCAGGGAGAGAAGAAACCAAACCTCCTACTGAGGAACAGAACATAGGACTATTTGGCCTGTTTTTCTTCATTCTGTTAGGTTCCTTTTAAATTTGTATTCTTTTCCTTTTTTCAAAAGCACAGTAGGACTTTTTGATAGTGTGATATATACAAACATGTAATTATATAAATATATAATACATATCAAAACCCTAATTCCACCTCTAACAGATAAGCCTGATTAAACTCCCGGGGAGATATTCTTCAGACATTATCTATACATACATTTATTTTCTCTGTTACTATGATAAGATCACGCTGTTCATATTATCTGGTGGTTTGTTTTATATGTTTGTTTGGTTTTTTTAACCCACTTAACCATATCCCTAAACTTGTTGGTAAAATTCTTTGAGTTTTCCAGAGATGAGTTGAGGAGGACAGGAAAGCCTTTCTTCCCACCACCCCTCTTCCCTGGAATATCCCTCCCCAATTTCCTATGATGCCAGGAACCCCATTAGAGAGCCACTGTGTTAGTATTGATGCATGGATTAGCATGGAGATACCCGCAGGACAGGCATGACACGAAGCGCATATCAGTAATTGAAATCATAGCCCGAGCAAGCTGATGGGATCCTACTCAGCAGGCTGCCAGAATGGAGATTTCTGATTGGGGGTGGGGGGTGCAGGATGTATGCCCCTGGGAGGGAGGGAGGGAGGGAGGGAGGGAGGGGAGAGCTCCAGACACCACTCCCCAAGAAGCTAAGCAACAAAGGGTGAAGGGAGCTAAAGGAAGTAGAGACCTGAGCTCTGAAACCAGAAAGAAGAGAAAATGGAAGATTGGCCCAGCCAAAAATACTACCTTCTAGAGTACCCTTACCCTCAATATTAAAAGTCTAGTGATAATATTGTCTGCCTGCCTGCCTGCCTCCTTCCCTCCCTCCCTTCACTCCTTCCTTCCTTCCCATCCATAAAATCATTCACTCCCCATTGCTCGTTGAGAGCCTGCCATATGCGGGCCCTTCCCTGCACGCTGGCTTGTGATGATGAGCACAACAGACATGGTCCTGCCCCCATGGAGTTGACAAATCAGTGGTGGAGTCAGACTTTTAACACAGGGATAATTACATAATTAAATCTTGTTATAAGTGTTAAGTGTAAAGGAAGAAAATGACAGTGTTTTGTAAGAGAGAATAACAGAGCAAGATGAAAATTAGTGTACAGGGGTCAGGGATGGCCCGCTGACACTGTGATATTTAAAGGAAATCTGAAGAATGAAGAGGAATCAGGCAGTCAAGAGATAGGGGAAAGGGCTCTCCAGGGGGCAGGGGTGGCCAACAGCAGGAACAGGGGCCTGGAGGCTGGAAAGAGTGGAGTGCTTGGGAAGAGCAGAGGGTCTGGTCACCGTGGCTGTAGTTTCTCCAGACATTAGAGGGGTAGGCAGAGCTGAAGGCCCTCTGTGATCTGCTAGGGATTTTTAGATGTTCAAAGAATTTTATGCAGAAAAGTGACATTTTCAGATTTAGTTTTCAAATTTTCTGGCCACTCTGTGGAGAACGTTATTCGGTATATTTTTAAACTCGCTTTCTTTATTACCATTCTGTAAGCAAGATAAGAAAGTAAATACCCATTAAAAAAAAAAAAAAAAAAAAAACCCAAGACTATGAGTGTTGTCTCTCTGGGGTTAGAGTAGTCCGTTCTCCATGGAAACTTTCCTGAACTTCTGAGGAGCTCGATCCATTCGTAGGCGAAAGTTGTATTTCTGCCTTAGAGTGGCTCATGTTTTTTTGAGTACTTGCTATTTGTCATGCATTTCATTAGGAAATTTGTCTCCATATTTCTTTTCACTATTAAAAATCAAAACATCCTTGGGGCTCCTGGTGGCTGAGTCAGTTACGTGGCCACCTCTTTATTTTGGCTCAGGGTCCTCAGAACAGACCCCAAGTGGGGCTTCTTCTCAGCAGGGAGTCTGCTTGACAATTCGATTCTCTCTCTTCTTCTCTCTCTGTCCCTCCCCCATCCATGCTCTCTTTCTCTCTAAAATAAATAAATAAATCTTGAAAAAATTTTAAAAATAAAAATAAATTAAAAATAAAAAAAATCCTTATAACAACTTTATGCAGGAAATGCTATGATTATTCCTATTTGAGACTCGCTCATTCACCCTTAAAACGAGAATTGGATCCCTTTACCTGGAATCTCTACTGGTGCTGCCTTTGTCTTAGGCTACTGCCCCAAGGTGTCTGTTGGCTGCAAAAGTCTCCCCATTCCCCCAAATGGCTTAAATTTGGACCAAAATATTTGGGGATACGGGTCAAACTGTGGACATTTAAACACAGCCTCTCTCTTGTATTTAGAAAATGTACGTTAGTGTTAGGAGAAATTTCTGTGTCTAGAAAACATTATCAGGAAGAAGGAAAAAAAGAGAAAAAGAAAAAGAAAAACACCCAAACTTTTATCAGCTGCTTCTGTCTGCTGCTACCTGGGCTCCGGTGACAACTGATGTCTTCAACAAGGATAATGTCTGTTGGTGATTCCCACTGACAGCGTCAAGATTGGCTGAGCTGAGATCTGAACCCTGGAGCTGAAGGGCCCTCCGCAGAGTGTCTGGTCCAGCCCTTTGCCTTGAGACTGGGGCAAACCTAATCAATCATCCCGTCCATCAATGTATGGGTCTGGAGTTAAGATGCTCAGGATTTAGTTATGAGGTAACATTTAAATCCAAGAACAATTGGAGAATAATGCTACCATTTATTCCGTTGCAAAGCAAACATTGTCTGGAGGCCCTAAACACAAGAAATGAAAATTTATAATTTTAAATTTTAGGATAATTAGAAAAAATATGAACTGCAAACAATGAATTTAAAGGCAACATAAGAACTTTCAAAAAGACAATTTTTAAGAAATAACTTTTTTTTTTTATGGTTCCCACAAGATCTTTATGTATTCATGGAGTGTGTTCATGCTGATTTAAGGATATGCTACCTGGATTTCAAGCTGACAGATGGCCATTTCTTTTCACTTCCATAAAGTTTTCCATTTTTTTTTTTTGTACACATCAGGTTTGGTGGACACAATAAACATATCAGTTCTTCAGGTGTTCTTTTTTTAAAATATTTTATTTATTTATTTGAGAGAGAGCAAGAGCAGGAACAGGGGCAGAAGTAGAGGGAGAGGGAGACTCAGGTTCCCCGCTGAGCGGAGAGCCTAAGGCAGGGCTTGTTTCCAGGACCCAGAGATCACGACCTGAGCCAAAGGCAGACGCTTAACTAAGCCACCCAGGCGTCCCAAGGTGTGCTAACTTTTATAGGTAATGTTTATATATATTCAATTATAATGTGTAATATCTGCCAACTAAAAAGAAAAAAAAATAGGGAAACTATAGATAAACACAAAGAAACATCTCAAAGCCCTGTGTGCCAAATACAAAAGATTTTGCTATTATGGGAAATTGCTATTTCTTCTTTCAAAAAATAAAATTCAGCTGAGCAAATTTGAAGATTTAATTGGCTTTATTTAACGCTTCATGAGTGGGACAGCATCCCATCTAGCAAGTAGAAAGGAACGATGCTCCAAGGAGCTGTACAGAATGGGAGACTTTTTCAGGCAAAAACAGGGAGCAAGGAAGTTATTAGTAAGAGAAAAGAATGGATTATTTCGGGCAAGGTCACCTTCCTTTGAGGGAAGAGCAGCGGTCTATCATGCAGATTATCTCACTAGTGCTGATAGGGAAATTCCAGATTGACAAGTTAAATTCACATTGCTACAATTAAGTCTTGGTTGGCTGTCTGGAGGCAAATGACTCCATTTGGGGCCTATTGCTGCTTCTAATTCCTTTTGTTTTAAATTCTATTTTAAGTATCGATATACTCGTTTTCTATGGCTATGCACTGTTCAATGTATACATTGAAACACCGTGTCCATGACCTTAATATTTGGCCACTTCTCTTCTTTTTACATAGACCCTGGTCTCTCTTATTACATTACTTTTTTAAATGTCACTTTAATTACTCTCTGTCTTTTCATCAGGCCGATGAAGCTAAGGACTATGTAACCACTCTCCTGTTGCTGAGAATTAAAGTAGTTTCTAAGTTTGCATCTTTATAAATAATTCTACAGTGATTATCTTTCTATGGCAGATAGTTTACACATGTATTACTTTCCGAGAGAAGGTTAACAGAAATGGGATTACTATGAAGAAAAGAAGGAGCATATTTATGTTAGGGAAGGAGTTTTTCAGATTAATTTGCAAGTGGACTTTACGACTTTGTGAAAGAGTGACTCTTGTAAGACTTCCCAATAAGCACACGATATTATCATTTTTAAAACAGTCTTTATTCTTAAAAAGTTTAAAATGATTCACAATTCAGTGACTATTTTTGATTATGAGTTGTTGAACTTTGCTTTTCATGTGCCTATTTATTCTTAATAATTACCTGGGTTCCTCGCCCATTTGTGTATTAGGGTCCTGTTTTTTTCCATATCAGCTTGCTTTAATATCTTTTTATGCTAAAAATAATCAGCCTCACTTAGGCCTCCTGATAACTGCACACACATGTGTGACCCGGGGAGAGCATCACGAGAACTGCTCAGCTAAGCTTATCCCAAAATGCAAAACCATGAGCAAATAATCTCCTGTTTATAGTCTAATATATTTTGGGTAATTTGTTATGTTGAAAGTAACAGACACAAGATCTATACCAGAAGTGGGCTTCAAACTCATGTGCATAGTGAATATAGAGGTTTTCTCCTTACTAATTTTTTCTAGTTTTCTTGAAAAAATAATTGATATATATCACTGTATAACTTCAAAGTATAAAGCATTATGTTTCGATTTACATATATTATGAAATGGTTACCACAGAGGTTCAGCTCACATTCATCGTTTCATATAGATACAATAAAAAGAAAAGAAAAGGAAAAACATTTTCCATATGGTGAGACATCCTAGGATTTACTCTCTTGACAACTTACACATATATCACACAGCTGAGTTAGCTGTAGTCATCATGTTGTGCATCGCATCCCTACTACTTTATTTGTAAGTGGAAGCTGTATCTTTTCACCACTTGCATCCAATTGCCCCCCCCTTCTGCTTCTGCTAACCACATCTCATGTCTTTTTCTGTGAATTTGTTTTCTTTTTTTTTTGTCGTTGGTATTTGTTTTTGTTTTGTTTTGTTTTGTTTAGACTCCACATATAAGTGAGATTATACAGTGTGTGTCTTTCTTTATCTGACTTATTTCACTTAGCATGCCTTCCAGGTGCATCTATGTTGTTGCAAATGATAGAATTTCCTCTCATTATTATTTTTTTTACTTACTCATTTTTAATGGCTGAGTAATATTTCACTGCCTGTGTGCTATGTAAGGGGGCAGCAGAGGGAGAGGGAGAAGCAGGGTCCCAACGTGCAGGACCCCAGACCCCAGGATCATGACCTGAGCCAGAGGCAGATGCTAAACTGACTGAGCCACCCCAGTGCCCAATGACTTCTTTATCCATCATCCATCAATGGACACTTAGATTGTTTACACAACCAGAGGTCTTGAGTATTACAGGTAACCTTGCTATGAACATGGGGGTGCAGATATTGATTCCAGTTAATGTTTTCATTTCCTTTGGCTATATTCCCAGAAGTGGAATTGCTGAATTATACTGTGGTTAATTTTTTGAGGCTTCTCTCTGCTGTTTTCCAATCTACAGTCCCACCTAGGGTGCACATAGGTTCCCTTTTCTGCACATCCATCCCAGCATTTGTTATCTCTTCTGTTTTTGATGATGGCCATCATAACAGGTATGAGGTGATACCTTATTTTGGTTTTAATTTGCATTTACCTAAAAACTAGTGGTGTTGGGCAGCCCGGGTGGCTCAGCGGTTTAGCACCATCATCAGACCAGGGTGTGATCCTAGAGACCCTGGATCAAGTCCCACATCGGGCTCCCTGCATGGAGCCTGCTTCTCCCTCTGTCTGTGTCTCTGCCTCTCTCTCTGTGTCTCTCACTAATGAATTAAAAAAATCTTTAAAAAAAAAAAAACTAGTGATGTTGAGCACCTTTTTATGTTGGGCTTTGTGTATCTTCTTTGAAACAATGTGTATTTCGGTCCTTTGCCCATTTTTAAATTGGGTTCTTTATTTGTTTATTTTGCTCTTGAGTGGAACGAGTTCTTTATATATTTTGGATATTAGCCCCTTACCAGATAATATGGATAATATTTTTCCCCATTCTGTAGGTTGTCTTTTTTTCACTTTCTTGATAGTTTCTTCTGCTGTGTAGAAGTTTAGAGTTTGATATAGTCTCACCTGTCTCTTTTTTATTTTGTTGCTGTGCTGTATGTGCCATATACAAAATATCATTACCAAGGAGCTTTATTCTTATGTTTTCTTCTAGGAGTTTTATGGTTTCAGGTCTTACATTTAAGTCTTAATCCATTTTGAGTTAATTTTTGTGGGTAGTATAAGATGGGGTCTAGTTACATGAATATTAGTTTTTGTAATTTCAGCTTATTGTTTTAACTCCCTGAACTTCAGTTATCCATCCCCTGGATGGAAATAATACTAACACCTACTCCTGCTCCTCAAATTGAGCATACACCAAATGAGATCCTGCTAATTGAGAGTCCCACCCAGTGCTGGGATACAACTGGCTCTTGCCAAAACTTCCTCTGCTGCAGCCATTTTACTAAAGCAAAGTCATTAGAATATTCCTTCCCTTCTCAAGCAAGGTGTTAGCTTAGTCAGAGTCCCTTTGCAATAAAGAATGTTGCAAATTATGCTCATTCAATGCAGCAGAAAAGGGATTTTGAACTAATGCTTCATCCATAAAAACTGCAACCCAAGGGTATGTTACCTGAGTGCTAGTTGGGACATTTTAGCACAGCCTTCCAATGCCATTTGTATTTGGGCTAATAAAAGTAGGTATTTGATTCTAGAAATCTAAATGAAGCCAAGTGCAGCTTTTCCTCATTTCCCAGTTTCTAGAAGAAATCTTGTGTGCTAGGCTGTTTTGTAGATTTTATGCCAGAATATAAGTATGTGCCTTGGAAATAGGGATCTGTGAGCATGGCATGGGATAATCAGACTTTCCGGAAGCGGACATATGGCGGGGAAGTAGGGACAGAGATAGCACTCTTTTCTTCCTGGTGGGAGGCACATTGTGCAGAAACTGTCTGGTTTTGTTGTGGTTGAGTAAAGAATATTTAAAACTGGACTGAAAGAAGCAAGTGGAGACTTCCAGTTTTAGCCAATATGGAGTAAGTTCATTATATCCTCTCTCTCTTACTGATTATAACTAAAATCTGTACACTGAATGCAAAAAGCAACTACCTGGAATCTCTGAAAAATAAAACCTGCAGGTTGACTGGGGAGAAATTCTCTCCTGAAGAATTCTCTCACTGAAGTGAGAATTTGAAAAATGAGTAATATGGCAGAGGGATTTTTTTTTTTTCTCCTTTTGCTTTCAGCATTGACCTAAGGACAGAACAGCATAGCACATATAGACAGCAAAAACTCAGAGAAATTCTCTCTAGTAGAAGAAAGGCAAACCAGAAAGTATGGGGTCACTGTGAGCCAAAGAGCCACTTTCTTTTTTCTTGTTGAATATAGTTGACATACAGTGTTACATTATTTTCAGATGCACAACATACGGATTTGACACGTCCATAGTTATGAGGGCCACTTTGTATTCATCCTTTTTTCCTTAGATTTATTGAAATACTATTGACATATAACATAAGTAAGTTTAGGGGTGTATAATGTAATGATTTGATACATGCATATGTTGCAAGATAATTACTACAGAAAGGCTAAACATCTCCATCCCCTCACACAGTTTCCATTTTTATTGTGATAATACTACTTAAAATTTACTCTCTTGAAAACTTTCATGCCTATAATACCTTTTTTTTTTTTTCCTTTTCTTTCTCCTGGCTGGGCCCAGAGGCCAGCTTGTGTTGCTCCACGGTGGTAGCAGCAATGCGGAGGTGTGAGCAATTAAACTCTGAGAGAAAAACTCATTTCTATGGCTGTATAATATGAGCCATGAAGGCCACAGGTGGGGGGAAGCCACATTGTTTTATTATTTTTCCCTCTGCTTTTCTCTCACGACTTTGCCCAGAGGTTACCACCAGGTTTGTAGAAATGGCCAACAGCAGATAAATTCTGAGAAAAACACTGTTGTTTTTTTTTTCTTTTTTCTGGTCAGGGGAATAGGAACGGGGAAAAGGGGCTCTTGAGAGCTGGAGGGTGTAGAGGAATCACGGAAAGAAGAGGGCTGGAAAAAGGGATGTGCATCAGAAATCCTGAGTTCACCCTGAGAGGCACGTGTACAGAAGAGCCCCCAGGAAGCTTAGCAGAAGCTTTGAGAACTAAGGAAGAAAGCAGCCATGACCCACTTTTGGGGATGTGTAACTTCTTAGTGGTGAATGTGCAGGTGATGTGCCTCCAAAGAGTATAGAAAAGAAGGCAAGACAGAGCTTGTGATTTGTAACCTAACCAAGGCTGCTACAAACAGAGTAACATCAATATTCTCCAGAAGATTTTAACAGCAGTCAGAATCTCACAACATATTTAACTTGCCCAGGACACAATTTGAAATGAATTACATAAAAGGAACCAGAAAATTGTGACTGATTCTTAATGTAGGCATTGACACACTATTGTCCATGGGTCAAATCTGTCCCACCAACCTGTTTTATTATGACTTATAAGGTCAGAAGAGATTTTACATTTATAAACAGTTGAACAAAATCAGAAGAATATTTGAAAATGTGAGCATATTATTTAATTCAAATTTTAGTGTCCATTAATAAAGTTTTATTGGAATATAACTGCATTCCTTAATTTCTCTATTGTCTTTAATGGCTTTTATGCTAGATTGTCAGATGAGCCATTGCAACAGAAATCATAGGGCTTCACCACAAAAGCCTGAAACAATTAGTAATCCAAATCCAACCCTTACAGGGAAAAAAAAATGCTGACTCTTGCTAAAGAAAAATACAATCCAAACAAGCAATAATTTTTGAGAAGGCCTAGATATTGGAATTATTAGGCAAAGACGTTTATGCAGATATTATTACCATGGTCAAAATGTAAAGATTAGGGGTGCCTGAGAGGCTCACTCTGTTAAGCATCTGCCTTCAACTCAGGTCACAATCCCAGAGCACTGAGATTGAGCCCCACTTTGGGCTCCCTGCTCAGCGAGGAGCCTTCTTCTTCTCCCCCTGCTATTCCCCCTGCTTGTGCACTCTCTTTCTCTCTCTCCCAAATAAATAAATAAAATCTTTTTTAAAAAGTTAAAGATTAGTACTCTTGAAATGAGTAGAAAGAGAGAAAAACTATAAATACAAAACCAAATGGAAATCTTAGAACTGAAAAAATACATCTAAAAATTAAAAATTCATTAGATGGATTCAGCAGTATAAATGAGACAACAGGAAAAGTCAGGGAACTTAATTAAATCTATAGCAGCAAAATTATGCAAACTGAAGAACATAGAGAAAAAAGATGGGGAAGGGGGAGACAAAATTTCAGAAACCTATGAGACAATGCAAAAAGGCATGATACTTGTGCCATCAGTGTCCCAGAGGGAAGGAGAAAGAAATGGGGTACAGAAAAAATATTTGAAGAAATAATAACTGAAAATTTCCTAGATTTAGTGAAAGACATAAATTTGCAGGTTCAAGAAGCTCAGGAAACTCCAGACAGGATAAAGTCAAATAAAATTATGCCAAGGCACATTATGATAAATCTCATGAAAGCCAAAAAATAAAAGGAAGGGGTGGTACCAAGGAGTTATTAAAATTTCAGTAGAGTCTACATTAAACTGATAAAGAGGTCAGATTTAGAGAAGGAAATTTGAAATAAATGTGGAACATTATGGTTGTCAAGAAATGGTAAATACTTGGAGATCCCTGGGTGGCTCAGTGGTTTAGCGCCTGCCTTCAGCCCAGGGTGTGATCCCGGAATCCCGGGATGGAGTCCCAGGTCAGGCTCCCTGCATGGAGCCTGCTTCTCTCTCTGTCTATGTCTCTGCCTCTCTCTCTCTCTCTCTCTCTCTGTCTGTCTCTTGTGAATAAATAAATAAAATCTTTTTAAAAAAATAAATGGTAAATACTATGGCATTCTGAGTATTTCCTCACACATGCTGTTTTTATCTGAGTAAAATGAAGCCTGGAGGATTGAATGACTTGGCCAAAGTAACTCTCGGGCAGGTGTTTTTTTTTAAAAGTAAGATCGGGTCCCCTGGGTGGCTCAGTGGTTGAGCATCTGCCTTCGGCTCAGGGCATGATCCTGGGGTCCTGGGATCCAGTCCTGAGTCAGGCTCCCCTCGGGGAGCCTGCTTCTCTCTCTGCTTGTGTCTCTGCCTCTCTCTGTGTTTGTCTCTCATGAATAAATAAAGTCTTTAAAAGAAATAAATAAAGTAAGACAAAAATAAAGGAGGGAAGGAAGGAAGGAAGGAAGGGAGAGGGAGAGGGGAGAAAGGGAGGAAGGAACAAAGGAAGGAAATAAAAGAAAGGAGAAAAACAGTTATCTGTGCTGAGTGGGTGGAGTTAATTGAAATCATAACACTGACTCTTACTATCATATGTTTTTCCTGAGGGGAAAGAAGAAAATGATGACTTTTTTATGAAATGAGGTATTATAGGGGAATTCAGTGCTCACTGAAGCATCCCTATTAGGGATTGGGGACATCCAAGTTTCTATTGGACGGTGGTAGAGATGACAGGGATGCAGCAGATGCTGGAAAGTGAATGAAGTCAAGTTTCAAAGGGTAGGGGAGCAGGGATACTGCTTTTCTTACACAGACCAAAACCTTTGGAAAACCTAATCACAAAAGATAACTCATTTCTGTGCCCTCCAGAAAAGTCAGATGAAATATTTGTTGCTATTATGTAGCCAGTAAAAGAAAAGTGAGACAATGGGTTCTTGGCTAACCTCACAGATGCTTTGGTGGAGTACAGATATGGCTTCTCTTTCTCCTGCTCCACTTCTTCCTTCTTCTTCTCTTCCTATTCCTCAACTTTGTCCTACTTCCACCTTAGGTCTCCCTCAAACACAGGCACTCCCCTAATGAGGATCCAAGGAATGAGTTAAATCTTTATTTGCCCCTTTGGAATTCTGCCGTGCCAGGGATAGCCAAAAGGAATCCAGATTTCATCAGAACCTACTGAGATTTCTTCTTCTGTTCTTTTATTTTCAGCTATTTGTTTTTTTCATTTAAATTTATTTAATTTAAATTAATGAATTTAATTCATTTTTTTTAATTAAAAAAATTCAAGTTTTTATTTAAATTCTATGTAGTTAATATATGTGGTAAAATTGGTTTTAGGTGTAAAAATTAGTGATTCATCACTGATATACAATACCCAGTGCTCATCACAAGTGCCCTCCTGGATGCCCATCACCCATTTAGTCCAGTCCCCCCACCTCCCTCCATCAACCCTGTTTGTTCATCTTCTTTATTCATTCATTGGTCAATGCACATTTGGACTCTTTCCATAGTTTGGCTATTATTGATAATGCTCTTGTAAACTTTGGGGTGCATGTGCCCCTTCAAATCTGTATTTTGGTATCCTTTGGGTAAATACCTAGTGGTGCAGTTGCTGGCTCATAAGGTAGTTTTATTTTTAACTTTTTGAGGAATCATCATACTATTTTCCAGAGTAGCTACATCAGCTTGTATTCCTACCCTTCTTCCTGAAGACGTGTTGCTGAGGCCTTAAAACTACTGTTTGGGACCTAAATCTTCAAGGCTTAAGATAATGAAACAAAGAAAGAGGAGAAATTCTACTTGAAAAGAGTATTCTGAGACCCTGAGATTCACTCTAACATGTAGAGGGTTGAAATCTTGTCAAAATCTCTGGCTATGTGTCAAGATCTAGAGACTCAATTGACTTCCATTTAAGACCCAAAGTAATTTACCTAATTTCTAAGCCATATCAGAGAGTACTGGCACTTGTTGGTGAGATAACCTCCAATGATAAAGAGGAACAAACATAGCCAGGTCAGCATTAACAATTACAGGTTCTGGGATGCTTGGGTGGCTCAGTGGTTGGGCATCTGCCTTTGGCCTGGGGCAGGATCCTGGGATCTGGGATCAGGTCCCACGTCGGGCTCCCTGCATGGAGCCTGCTTCTCCTTCGGCTTGTGCCTCTGCTTCTCCCTCTCTCTGTGTCTCTCATAAATAAATAAATAAATAAATAAATAAATAAATAAATAAATCTAAAAAACAAAGCATAACAAAAAAACCATCACAGGTTCAACAAGGTTGGCATCGGCAGCCACCAGAGTGACATCTTCTCTGAGTTGTCAGGTGGCCAACACCACTCTGAGCAGGGAGGGCAAAAGCAGAATGGAGAGTAGCTAGAGGACATCTTTGAATTTGGTCTAATAGAATGCTCCAAGATTCTCAGAATTCTTTTCCAGGACAACAGATGGAGCTTGGGATCCTTGAGACCCCTGTGATTTGGCTTTGAGTGGACGTGATGGAAACTACCATTTGTAGCCCTCTTATAAGTCATAGACGTATCCTTGATGCTGTTGTGGCCTAGAAAAGGAAGGATCGTATCTGTGTCATTGTTCCCTGCAATGAGTAACTAAAACAGCATACCTTAGGTAATGTAAAGATATTACAAAGATATTGTAAAGATATTTTTGTGCAAGACCAGCATATCAGAAAAATCCCTGCAACCTCTGGTGCTTTCCAAGCCTAGGCTGATCTGGTCTAATCTTTCTGCATCTGACATTTTCCTTTGTTCTGTCCTTTTTGTTTCCAGACTCGATATAAAAAAAAAAAATGTTTTAAAAAATGAAATGGATGGCTGACATCTAAAGGAAAGACTCCAGGGGGTTTCTTGCAAAGGACGATAGAGGCCCAAAGATTGTTTTGAAAGCTCTGCTGCTCTGGCCCTTCCGGACACAAATTGGGAGGAGGAGAAGTGATATAAACTGATTAGAATTTGGCAGGAGAAAAAAAATTCCTGGCAGATACATTCTATTTATATAGACTTGACTAAAAAGTACTATTTCTCCAGTTTCATTCAGATCTCCAATTTTGTTTCATTGTATTTATTGTTTATTATTATTATTATTATTATTATTATTATTATTATTGCAGAAAGCTGAGCTAGAAGGACTTGTCTTGAGTAATAGTTATAAGCATATAATAAGACACTCTTCTAGGTAACTTCTAGTGAGAAGAGCCTATATAATTGTTCTATTGACAGTATTTTGAAAGATGTGACTCCAAAGAATAAACAAATCTAAAAATTATTAGGCATGATTGCTTGCCGATTAGATGTTAATTCATTCTAAATGGGGCAATCGGCTTCAAAGAAAGTTTGCAGATGCACAGTGCCATTTCCTTGGTTTTGTGCTCAGTATAGATTAAGGAGGATGGAGCCCAATGGCTTTGAGTGAAGATAGATTTGGGACTTTTGCAGCAGCCTTGGGGAATGAAGAGGCCCTAGGTGAAAGAGGAAAGGGGGATTATTCTAGGGAACCCATTGGTGAATCAGCACCATGACCACAGGCTGCAAGGCTGATGGTGATGGGTAGAAGGGAAGCAGGAATCCTGTTTTAAGTCCCAACTCATAAAAATGTGAACATCAGTAGTTCTTTTTGTAAAATAAATGAGGTACCTGGGCTCACATCTTAATAAATTATGAAATGCCTCCCTCTGTCCACCTTCCTCATACACTCCTTCCCTATTCTTTATTCCTGTTAACTTGTGAGCTTGTTTTTGCCAAAGTAATCAGTAGAGATGTTAAATGAAAGGCCATTCCAGTGCATATTATTTGTAGGTTCTGGATGTGTTGGTGAACTGAATGGGTGTGTATAGCACAAGTAACTTTCTAGAGCCTGGTAAACATCACCTGTGGGAATTTAAACAAATTTACTAAGTATTAATTAGCTACTACTCTGTGGGACATAGTAGTTGCCACTTAAAGGGAAGCAAATAAAGCAGAGTGGGCTCTCAAGAAATGGAGTCTAAGAGAGAAGACAGATACACAAACAAAGACATCGTCAGGCTGAGTGGTAAGTATAGAAGCATGGATAAGCACAGAAAAGAGAAAAAAAAATAGCTATATATAGTAATGAGATTACTCAGGGAAGGCTTTTTTAAATGCTTAAATTTTGAGCTCATTTTTGAAGAAGTTAATAAAATGAGTTTACATTTTGAACCAGGAGAGCGGTGTGGCATTCCAGGAAGCGACAAGCACATTTGCAAGGCATGGGAGTGGGAAATGTTTGGCGTTATAAAAATCTAAGTAGTTTGGTATTGATAGAGCATAAAGTTGTGTGTAAGCAAGTAATGAAGTACAGCTCTGCAGAAAGCCAGCAGCCAGCAGGATCTTCTCCAAAGAGAGGAGAGACAGTGGTGTTTGGTGAACTCCATCCTCAGCTAGCTGGGAGGACAGAAGTGCAGTGCAGCTTTCAGTTACATCTCTGAGATTATCAAAAGCTAAGAACCAAGATGGGTAAAGAAGTTGTCAAATGCCAGAACTTCTGTTACTTTCCCATGTCTGTTAATTCCCTATTTGTTTCCTTAAAATAGTCATCAGTGAAACATTTTTTTTAAAAAAATGGGTCTTCGAGCATTTTTACTTCAAGAGAAGGAAAAAATAAAGGAATTGAGGAGATCCGGCACAGGTTGAGGTATAGATTTCCCTGGGGGAGAAGAGGTCAAGGAAGCTACAGAAAACAGTACGCAGGCGAGCTACATGGTGAAACCTCATCAGAGGGAGAAAACGGGTGGAGTGTGCGAGACACTCTCTGAGTCTGAGAAAAGGCCCAGGTTGTGTGAATGAAGAGTTATCATTATCATGGAGGGTTGTTTTCTTTCACATATAAATCAAGCCAAAATATTCCTCTTTTAGTTTGGAGAGGTTCTCTGCCCCCAGGATAGGACATGAGGCTGGATCCAACACTCCATCTCAAAGTCTAGAAGCCTTAACATGCATTCAATTCTTTGCTTTTGGTGATAAATAATCCTGACTAGGGAATCTTGTCTCAGAATGGTGTGGGTCTATTCATTTTGATAGCCAGGAGAATTAGCCATTTTGGAAGTAAAGTGAAAATATACAACTTATTTTTTGGAAAGCAAAATGAATCTCTCAGGAAAAGAAAAATGGAACACAACACAAAAACATATACTCAGAATCACTGGATTGGATTTTGGAGACAAGATACTGTACAGAAGTCAAAATCTAAATGCTGCTCGAGGCATTGAATCCTCTCCAGCATCTCCCTCAAAAGTGGAGTCAATAGAGGATGGTGAGTTCATGTATAGGATGGAGAGCCAGAATGTTTTATCTGCAAAAGGGGATAACAATACTGTTACATGGGAGTCTATTTACTGAAAATGTCCTTCTTCTCAAATATCTGACATCCAGTAACTTCTCTATATGTATTCCATCTGAGTAACAGCTGAACAATGTACAATGGCTAATGGGCTCCTGGGGCAGGGGAATGGGGAGTATCAAACTCATGAAATCAGTCTCTATTTATACTCACAGTGTTAGAATTAATCATTTGATTTCAGTAGGACATTCTGGAGGTGTAAGATGCCAGATGTCTGTTTAATAATGACTATGTGATAAAGACAGTACCAAGGACCCAAAGAGAGATTCAGATTCTTATCTCTTCTTCATATCAACTTTGAGATGTAGGTGTATTACTAGCCTCACAGATGAAGAAACAGGTTGAGCAATTTGTTCAAGTTCCCACTGCTACTAAATGGGAATGGAAAAATCAATAATCAGGACTGTCTTTTCTCAAAAATCATGCTCTTTTCAACAAATGGTGCTAAACTGGGTATCCATATGCAAAAGAATCAAGTGGGACCTCTACTTCACACCATGTGCAAAACTTAACCCAAAATGGATCATAGCTGTAAGTGTAAGAGCTAAAACTATAAAAATCTTAGAAGAAAATATAAATGTTCCTTGACCTTTGGCTTAGCCATGGTTTCCTAGATATGACACTAAAACACAAGTGACGAAAGAAAAAAAAATTAGATAAACTGGATAACATTGAAGTTATTATTTTTGTACTATAGAAGATACCATTAAGTGAAAAGACAACTCCAAGTCAGTAAGAAGAAAATAGCCCATTGAAAAATTGTCCAAAGGATTTAAATAGACATTTCTCCAAAAAGGTATATACATGACTAGTAAAAAAAGAAAAGATATTCCACATTCTTAGTTATGAGGGAAATGCAAATCAAAATCATACTGAAATACCACTTCAGACCCACTAGGATAGCTAAAATTCAAAAGGACAGACAGTAACAAGTTGTGAAAATGTGGAGAAATTGGAACCTTCATATAATCCTGGTGGGAATGTAAAATAGTGCAGTCACTTTGGAAAATAGTTTGAAAGTTTCTCAAAATGTCAAACAGAGTTGTGATATGACCCATCAATTCTACTTTTAGGTATATACCTAAAAGAACTGAGAACATATATCCACACAACAACTTACATGTATATGCATAGAGCAGTATTATTCATAATAGTCAAAAAGTGGAAACAACCTCAATATCCATCAACTGGTGACTGGATAAATAAAATATGGTATATCCATACAATGGACTATTAGTTGGCAGAAAAGAGTAATGAAGTACTGATACATGTGACAACAGGATTAATTTTGAAAACATCCTAAGTAAAATACCCAGCCACAGAAGACTAAACATTTCTGATCCCATTTATCTGAAGTGTCTAGAATAGACCAATCAATAAAGAAAAAAAGTAGACTTGTGCTTGTCTAGCACTGGGGATTGGGAGCAGAATGGGAGCGCACTGGTAATGGCTATGGGGTTTCTTTTCAGAGGATACAAATGTTTTAAAATTAGATTGTGGTTATTCACAGGGTCACATACCCTTTGAATTTACTAAGAATGTTAAATTTCATACTTTAAATGGTTCATGCATGACAAGTGAATTATACTTCAATAAACCTATTTAAAAATATAGGCAAGCAAAAATAAATAAGCAAATAATAAAAATGGAAAACAAACACAGAAAACCCATGTTATTTTATTCTACAGCATTTAAAGAGTACATTGTGCTTTTGGAGTGTGTTCACAGTTCATGCAACCTAGATCTAAGTATAGTTCTATCACTCATTCCTCTGGGACTTTTGGCAGCTTATCTCTCTGCAAGCCTGCTTTTTTTTTTTTTTCATCTGTGGAGTATAAATAACTCTGACCATCTCATAAGATCGACCATGAGAATTAAATGATATAATGTGTATAAAACGCTTAGAAGAGTGCCTGATATACTCTGTTACTTCTGTATCCCCCATATTTCTTCCATTTTGCAAAAGGGATCTAATCTTAGTCATGAGGCCCATTTTCTAACACCTTCCAACAAAGCTCCAACCTAAACAGCAGTTTCGGTGTTTTATGACTTTGCTTGTTGGTGCTTTGTGTTGGCATAGGTGTGACCCTCAAGGAAACAACACAATATAGTGGGAAGAGCATGGACCTACTCAAGTTAGAAATAGGATCAAAATCTGATTCTTCCATGACAGCCTATTACTTAATCTCTCCAAGCTTTAGTTTTATTAGTTAATAAATGAGTCAGCAGTGTCTTCCTGGAAAGGTTGTGTGAGGATTAAATGTCATAATTTATGGTAATATGGAGAACACCATGCACAGTACTTGGCACTGAATAGACACTCAACCAATATGAGCTCTCTTCTCTTCCCTTCGCTTTCTTGCATTCAGCCTCAATAAAATGAAATGATCTAATAAGAGAACAAAAATGCACTTGACATGAAGGAGAGAAAAGCCTATCTTGGCTGATGGTTTTCTCTGCCAAAAAGATCTAACCCAGAGCTTCCTAAATGACTCCAATTAAGAGGTATTTTTTGAAGGCACACACATGTATGCTGTTTTTATTCCCTTTTCCTCAGTGATCAGGTTAGATAGAAAGAAATAGACAGACTACTTCAATTTCACATAGAATTTCATGAAAAATTTAAAACTCTAACCACTCCTGCTCCCCAAATTGGCATTTATTAGAGTTATGAAGAGAGTTTGCAAGCAAGAACTACATCAAAAAATATGCACAGGGCTCTTGGAGAGTTACTTTCTGCAAGTGATGATGTCTTACTGTCAGTCTTTGAAAGAAATATCAAAAAGGTAATGTGAGCTGAAGCTTAAGATTTCTCAATATGTCCATTTGAGTTACAAAGGATTTTTATGCTCCATTTCAGACATTATTTAAACATTGTTATTCCTGCAAACATGCCACACAGAGATAAGGTTTTGCTCTGAACCACATCGAAATGCAGATTGGTCTAGAAAGTCAGTTTCAAAGTGCCTTCTTGGAGGTAACTGTTTATTAAGCCTTGGAGGAATTTCAATTGCAAACCCTTAGTGGAAGGAGGGGGAGTAGTAAGATTTGTAATATTCTCCTTAATCATGTGATTTGCACAACACTGGTACAGTTATAATCTAAATAAAGTTCCTGGAGCCATCAGGGCATTATACTGTAGCTGCTTCATTTAATCTAATGGTCCACATTTAGGTAATTTCCATGCATTTTAATCTATTTAATGATCACCTTTCTTGGGTGATTTGCAGCAGCTGGATATCTGGGGCTCTGGTACCCAGGAGCCATGTACTGCACAATAGACTGGGAGAAAATACTACTAGAAAATACATGTTTTGTGTAGATCCACCTTCACCAAACACCACAATAATATTTGCTGAGGATGTCTATCTGCCTCTGAAGATTTGGTGATGGGCATCGTATAGGCACCCAAAGGACAGAATTGGTCAGAGGTTATTTTGCTAAGTAATGTAGAATATATTGAAATACTGGACCCTCTAGTGGAACAGATAGAGAAGTCCTTACCGATCATTTCCCTAGATCATGGTATCCCAGAATGTTCTATGGGAGACGATCATACATAGTAGTTCCCTCATACTGTAGGAGACTCGAGGTTAGCTGTATTCACTCATTCAAGGCTCTGAGAAGTCCAGCCAAAGGAGAATATATTTTATTTATTTGTGTAATCTAATGGTTCCCAAACTAAGCTAATCACAGAAACTATCCTACCTTGTCACTTCTTTTACAACACCATAGAACATACTTTAGGAGAGAGAACCTTAGTCTATACTCATTATCCACTTTTCTTTGGAAAAATAAAACATAAACTTGCAGACAGATACATCTGGGCTTCATCTGGCACTTATAAGCATTGAGATCTCACATCATAAGCTGTTTTAGCAATCAGAGCCTTGCTTTCCCCTTTTGAAAAGTGAGGATAATAGCAGCTACCTTGTAGGAGAACTGTGAGGTTTATGTGGGAAGATATATGCAAAGTGATCAGAGAAGTAACTGGCACATAGTAGGTTTAAATCCACAGGAGCTCCTTTCTTCTCTTCCCTCTATGTCCTCCCGCTTCTAAGAAGCTGGAAATACAACCATGAAAGATGATCCCCATTTTGCAGCATCTTAGATTTCTTTTTTCCAAAAGAAAGTCTGGTCTTGGCTTTAGATGGTCCTCTGGACAGATATTTCGGGAAAACAATAATGGAGCTTTCACCTTAACTGAGCAGTTACTACACATCAGTTGTTGCACTTTGCTGTACCTCATTTAACCATCTGAGCATTCCCATGAAGGGAGCATTTCATTTAAAAAAAATAAAAAAATATTTTATTTACTCATGAGAGACACAGAGAGAGACTCAGAGGGAGAAGCGGGCTCCCTGCGGGGAACCCAATGCAGAACTCAATCCCAGGACCCCGGGATCACATCTGAGTTGAAGGCAGACGCTCAACACTGAGCCACCCAGGTGTCCCTAAAGGGAGCATTTCAAATGAGAAAACTGTCTCCTGGATGACTGTAACTTTCTAAAATCAATTAGTGCTAGAAAAGAGGGAAATAAAGCCACTATTACCACTTTCAAAAGAACTTGTTATTGATAACTGCTAGACTATTACTTATCACTAAGAGTTCATTCTTCATCTTCCCAGTATGGAACTGATGATCAGTCATGAGGGCCTTGAAGAGAGAGGAGGAAAAAAGACAACTAGGTAGATAATTAAAAGGCACAATTCACAGAGCCAGAATGCGAATGAGACTCAGGACCACTGGGCTGTGTTTGACAGCCAGAGAGGCCCTCAGGTGGTTCCTTATGTCACTGTTTGCCAGAATTCTGCAAAATATTGTGAATTTGTCAGAGGCTGGCAGATGACATGCCTCATTAGCCAATGTAAAGCTCAAAGTGATTAATATAGATTAAAATACTGTTCCATTTGCCAAGATTTTGTCTATCAAGTGTATATAAGAAATGGTAGCGATTCCCCTACTCTTCCATCCCCATGGCCTTGAATGGTCCTGTCATCTGTCTGGAGTTTGTGGACTATAATTTAGACTTCTGGGAAACACCATCAATAAAGGTGAGGGAGTTACAAGTGCTTAATTAACTTTGAAGCTGCTGAAGGTGAAGAGGACCTGATGTTTTGGTGATGTAAGTTTGATATTCAGAATGATTTTGAGTAGATAAAGGGCCTTTCAGGACCCTGAGCTCAAATAATTTTGAAAAGTGATGAAATAGTTACCTTTGAATATTTAGAGTTGTGCCTTGTTAAACGGGCAAGAAATCTGTACTTTTGAATATCTTTATCCATGGCTATACCAGGTAGGAAACAATCTGAAGAGTTGATTTGCACAATTTTAACTATGTTTATTTTATTTTTTAATCAATTACCATATATTCATTCAACTTATATTTCTCGTGTACTTACCAATGCCTGGAACTGGGATGGACAAAGGAGATACAGGGATGAAGGAGACCTGGACTTCTATTACATGGAGTTCACTGAGAGAAAGAGATGCAAACATAATCTCGACTCAGTAAGATGAGTCCTAACAGTACCATTGGTGTTGGGAGCCTAGAGAGTGGAAGGACTAATTTTTAGAGAGGAAGACAATTCAAGTTAAAAGAGCATTTCCTAAAGGAGGTGATATTCAGTTTAAATGTTGAGGAAGAGTGGAATTTTGACTGGTGATGGTGGACAAAAAGAATCCAAAGCAGAAGGATCCTTAAAGGCAAAGCCAAGAAGGATGAGGTACCTTGATGTGCTCCTTGAAGTTTAGCCAGCTTGGGATGCTCAAAGCTATGCTCCAGATGGGGACATCATGTGGCCTGACACTGCTGGGTGAGGAGGTACCTGGTCCTCATGGGCTTCAGAGGCCATGTCTAAGACTTCGGACATTATCCCATGGGCACTAGAAAGCCACAAAACTCAGCAAGACAAGAAGAAATGCATGGTACATAGAACACCACCTCAGTATTTCTGTGGGCAAGATTCTGTGATTAAATAAGCCATCTTGTGAGATAGATAGACATTACAAAATAGTCAGAAAGGGCCCCTCAGGCATCCAGATAGATACGCACCCATCCTTACTGAAAACCTGCCCTACGGGAAAAAGGAATTAGTTCCTCCATTCAGTAAGGGACAAAATCCTCCTATATAAACTTTGCTCAATATATCACATCCTATAAGACTTTTGAATCACATTGCATAAAATAGCCTGTCTTAGGCAAACTTTGACTTCTGCATATTTTACAGGGCACATTTTATATAGTCAGAAGCTCAAGATTTAAAAAGGCATCAAAAATAATTTAGTTTGATCTTTCAGCTGATGCTTGAATCACTCCTGTCACAGGTTGTTCAGGCTCTGATTATGCATAGTGACAGGGAGCTTACTATCTGACCAAATAAAAAGACTAATCAAGTCAGTGGGGACAAAGAAGGGACTGGGACAGGGCAGTGAACAAGTGGGTATTCAGCTCTCGGGTGGTTGGATGTAGGGCACGTGTGTCCAGGTGGTGAGTGACCGGTGCATTTGGAGCTTGAGAAACCTGTGGAGACCTCAGTTTACGAGGGAGGGTTGTGTCTACACAGCAGAAGCCACATTCTGAGAAGTCAGTATCTACATTACTGGGATTCAGGTACAAAAGCTGGAAGGTAAAGAAGTCAGATTAAGTGTTAGGACAGAGTGACTGGTTGAATCAATATATCTGAAGGTCCAGGCTGAGGATGGAGGATCATGATTGCATGTTGACCACAGGCTGAGATTGCAAGTACGGGACTGGTTAAGGAGAAGCTCAGGAAAAAGACCATGAAGTGAGACAATCTCCCAGCCTGGTTTATGAATGAGGCCTGTGGAGTGAGGGTGTAGGGTTTATTTTTTATTTTTTTATAATAAATTTATTTTTTATTGGGGTTCAATTTACCAACATACAGAATAACACCCAGTGCTCATCCCGTCAAGAAGCAGGGGAGCTTGGACAGAGTCTGGAGGAATCAGCACAGGAAGGAGTACTGGGGACCATGTGTAGTTCATTCACAATTCCACGTTTGATGAGTGACTTCTGCGACGCAGCATGGGTGCACGCTAGGTGCTACTGCTCCAGCCTTCACGTCCAGGAGCTTGCGGAGCAACCTGCCTACTAATAGCACCCTTGCCTGATATTTGGCAACGCAACACCTTGGTTTCACTTTAAACCCCATGGTGAATTCTTTCAATGTGGGGGTCCCTCTCATCCTCCTGCTGCTGCTTTAATCTTTAACATATCATATATGCCGAACAAAAATAAGCTGATAATATGAAGAAATTGCATTTTAGCAATGTGGTGAGGTAGGCTTACATGTACTGCAGTGAGGGTAGGGGGGCAAAGGATGTCCTTGAACTGATCTTTTTAGGAAATTGCAGAATGAAAAACAAAGGACAGATTTTCAAACTAGATTTCCTCTCCGAGAGAGAACATCCTGAGACATCGCTATTAGTCATAGATACATAATTTAAAGGTTCAAAAGAAGTGTCAGAAAACAATTTTCATGCCAATTTTTCAAACTCAAAATGGAGGGATGAAAAATATGGAAGGCACTGAGGTCGTGGACATGCATATTTTTCAGGCTTAATGCCCCCAATGTAGTAATTATAAAAATCTGGTAATTGGGCAGTTACTTTGTCAAGATACCTGACTGGTTAAATCAACTTGGCAGGTGAGGGTCTACGAGCTTGGTGTTGAGCACTGACTCATTAAATAAGATTTTTTAAGGCATAGTTAATACAGGAAAACCGGATTCTTGTGTTGCTTATAGGAAAACCTTAGAGAAAACCAAGATTAATGCAAATCAACTTAAATTCTCTGCACCTATACATAGTCACTCCCCACAAATACACATCGATGTACACAAACACGGTAACAGGAGAACTATTACAGCTTTTTAAAAAAGATTTTATTTATTTATTTGAGAGAGCCGGAGCGAGAGAGAAGCACAAAGTGGGGAGGGGCAGAGTAAGGGAGAGGGACAGGTAAACACCCTGCTGAGCAGGGCGCCTGATGTGGAGATCTATCCCAGGGTCCTGGGATCACGACCGGAGCCGAAGGCAGACGCTGAACTCCCCGAGCCACCCAGACGCCCTGAGAATCATTGTATCTTTGCTACCATCACTAGTCATTGAGATCAGGACCCATGATGAGACACAAAGTGTAGTAGCTTATTTGCAGATAGAAGGAAATCAAAAGGAGGAATGAACATTCAGCTCTAGGATCCACCTGAATAGCTGGTGAGCACTTCACACGCAATACCTCTCAAACTTAGCTCTTGTTCTCCTAATGCAACTATGGACACTTCCTGTTTTCCTAAACTTGGTAAATAGTACTAACGTCGACACACACGTACAGATCAGAGACCTGGGTATCGTCCTTCATACCTTTTCCCTTCTCCCCCCTCTTTCCAAAGCAACATCTATGTTCTATGTAGTCCAGTAACTGAAATTACTGGATTAATCTTCTTAAGCTACCCGCTTCCCCTTCTCTCCCCTGCCACCATGCATGACCGTCGTACTATTATCACTCAGCCAGACTCTCACTACAATCATCAACTACCACATATTCCTCTTGTTCCCAACTGAATTCATGTCCTCACACAACAGGTGCCCAATGAGCAGTTTTTAAATATAATCACGTCCCCCACCCTACTCCTTTGCTGAAAAACTCTTGGTAACTTCTCATTGCTTTTAAGAAAACAACCAAAATCCTTAATGGACCTACACATCCCTTTGTGATAAAACACTGGCTTATCTCTAGACTTAGCTATGCCTCTCTTTTTTTCCTACCTGCATTAGTATTTGTTCTCCTTGTAGATCCTTTGATTCGTCTTGGTGCTGTTTTCAAGGCCTTCCACATGTCCTTTCCATTGCATGGAAAGCTCATGCATTCATTCCTTAAAGCTCAAAGTGATTTCTGTATACTTAGAAATCAAAATTGTGTCCACAGGAAGTTTTCCCAGGTCCCCTAGATGAAATCGGGCTCCTGTTATAAGCTTCCTCACTAGCACTTTTATCATTTTTGTTGAAACTATTTAATGACTATTTACTCTGCTGGTACTGTAAGTTCCATTCATGCAAGAAAAGATGTGTCCTCTTAACCAGTGCATCCTCAGAGCCTGAAGTAGCATCTCAAATTGAGTACTAAAAACACGTTTGTAAAATGGACCGGTGAATTCCTCGTGTGGCCTTTGATCACTTGGAATCACAATGGATGGTACCAATAAGTCAGAGAGGCCCAAGGTAAATGTGAGGTTTTGAGCCTGGACCTCAAAAGTCGACTTTCTGATTATAGAGGGAGGAAAAGAAACCGAAGATTCTGGCCGAGTAAAAAGATAATTAAAATGAATTATTGCTGGGCATAGCTACTAAAGAATTTTTGTTTTTAGGATTTGCAAAGAGAAGTATACTATCCAGAACAAGGAACGTGGTGGCACTTCTGTTCCATTCTGCACTGTGTAGGTTGTTCCTGAAATATTTAGTCAGATCTGGGACCTTACACATTTCAACAATCCAGAGGTGACAGAAGAGGAGCTAAGGAGGGGCTAGAAACCATGGAAACCATGAGGTATCGTTGAAGTTGCTGGGCAAGTACTTTGGGAAGTCTATTCAAAAATCTGAAGAACTCTCATGCTTGTCATGAAAGTGTCCTAAGTGTCCTAAAAGTGACAAACAGACAGGAGCCTGGGGGTGAATTTTGGATGGAGCCATACAGTGGTTCTCTCTATTGGAGAAGAGTTTTGAGTAAACTTCCTGTATTGTGACATGGGCTCTGCCCAAAACTAAAAGAATACGAAATCAGTACTGTCAGGTGGTAAAGTGGGCAAATCTAGAAATTTGCGAGGTTTCTGCCCCTTGGTCAGAGGTAGCCTGGCTGGACACATGGTGCTGGCTGGCATTACACGCCTGTGGGGCATCAGTAGTATATGGGGCCACTAGCGTTCTACTTCACTGGCATTTTATTGAGAAGACATTATGTGCCTGGAATTTTGTTGGACTTGTTCACAGACGCTGACTCATCTGTGCCCCGCCGCTGCTCCAGCGGGTAGGAACCGACCTCTGTAGTCCCTGTTTAGGAGGGGACAAAAGTGAGAGTTGGCAGAGTTAGGGGACTTCTTCAGAAGGGCAGAGATGGTAAATGATCATTCTCAAGTACCTCTCCCCCCTGCTATTTTCTTTTTTTCTTTTAATTCTACAATCCTATGCTGTTTTTTTGTTTTTTGTTTTTTTCAAAATGGTACTTGAGGACCCTTCGAGGACACATCTTCTCTAATTCTTCCTTATGGAGCTTGACACCAAACATGGTCAGCACACTGAAAAACCTAACCGCAGTGAAAAGCCACTTTCATAACAGAACAACAACAACAAAAAATACCAAGGGTCTTCAAACTGGGTCATTTCTAATTACCAAATGTAGCTGAGATTGCAGAGAATGAAAAAGGGAAGTAATAGCGGCAGGATGTTTGTGACATACAGGGTGGCTTTTTAATTTAATATTTTATTCATGTTTCCAAGAGGTAAAAGTACCGGACTTGGCAACCGGGAAGGTTATGACTCAAGTCATTGAAGGGGAAACCTGGAAAATCACGATCAAAACTTCATTATGCCCCTAATTAGGATAAAAATAAGAGCATACGGCAGCTAAGGGAACAGCACATGAGCTGCAGATATTGGATTTCCAGTAGATAAAGTTGAAGCGGAATGAATATGTGGAGTCACATTATTGTAGGTGGAGACAGGAAGAAATAGATGGAGTTAATAACTTAATGCATCTGAAAAAGTAGGGAAGCTCTGCAGTGATAAATAGAAATAGAAGTAGAAGAAAATAAATGAATAAATAAAGCAAAGAACAAATGGCCAATAATGCCAGATACTAAAATCCTAAGCTGCCATCAAAGATAATAAAAATACGGGAACGGATATGTAAAAAAAAAAAAAAAAAAAATAGAAAGGCAAGAACGGAGTGCATATGGCAAAAATGGGGATGAGAAATATCGTGAAACAATGTAAGAAATCTCTAATTAATTGGTGAGAGACATGCAGCTCATAAAACTCGATGAAATTAAAGTGCAACAGGGTAGCCCCAAAGGCATCGATTAGACATTCAGAGCAACCTGAGAGAGTGTCACAGTGTCGCAGAAAAAGAACGGAGGTGTCATGGTCTAGGGATATTCTTCTTCCTGCGGGATGAAGAATGGGGAGGAGGATTTGAAGGAACAGAGATGGATTTGGGGGCTGTACTGTTGGGGTTAGAATCTTGACATTACCATGTGGGGAAGG
This sequence comes from Canis aureus, assembly GCF_053574225.1. Classification (NCBI taxonomy): domain Eukaryota; kingdom Metazoa; phylum Chordata; class Mammalia; order Carnivora; family Canidae; genus Canis; species Canis aureus. Next base: position 5,215,182 of record NC_135613.1, read on the forward strand.
GGTGCCTTTGGCCAATTTTCCTAACCTCTGTGACCTCAGCATTTCCTGTCGAGTGGGAACACTGATGCCCGTGGAGGTGCACTGCTGTGAGCGTCACATGTGAAGGCTGCGTGTGAGTGGCCCGCCAACCAGCTCCCCGCACGAGAACTATCGTGATTGCAAAGTAGGGCTGCGCAGTGCAAAGGGCCACGACGGACGTGAACTTAGGGGCGAGGGAGGAAAGTCACCTTGGTCGAGCCCTCGTGGTGTTCTTCTGCACACGGGTACAGCTCAGGATTTTAATCGTCACGATAACCCTATGACTCTAACCCAGATTTCCCCAAGTGTCCGAAGAGCAGACAGAGGTGCACGAAGCTTAAGTGAAATGTCTTTGATCTCTTCACTAATAACTGGTCAATCCGGACATCGAGCCCCAATTTCTGAACACAAAAGTCCTGTCTTTTGTGTCACACCAGCCAGTTAAAACGGATGAGCCATTTTCATGTGTCCGGTTCAAAGCTGTGGCCTTACTCTTATATTTGGGGTCCCCTGTTCCCCTCTTACATTTGAGGAGCTTCGTTTCCATGTTTATGTTTTCACCTCCAGTGCACTGAGCAGGGAAAGACCTTCGGTTTATGAGGTGTCTTGGGAGTCCATGAAGTGGGAAAATTATTCCAGGTCTAATCTCTCCATCCCAAGAAATCCGCTGCGAGGCCGGGGGAGGAAAGCATCAGAAGGAGTTACCTAGACTCCAGACACCATAGGAAGAGGAGGAGGGAATCAAAAGACTAGAATAAAGAGCCCTGAGGAGGCTCAGTGCGTCATCGTCTATTCATCGAGTAGATCTTTAATTTAGATAGAAGACTTCTGCCCCGGATGGACATGGGCAGCCCTTAGAAATGCATTCGCAGCAAGAGAGGAGTCAGGATGGATTCACGAGAAGTATTTCATGCCTCACAAATCACCCTGAATATTTCACGTACATTAAAAAATTAGTGGACAAAACTAGAGCAGTGGCGAATAATTCACCTAGCCTTGCAAGATGGTTTTTTTTTTTTTTTTTTCAAGATGTTTCTGATACGGAGCAGGGCAGATGCATATCTGTGGGGACGTTCGGCTGCACATGGAACAGAATGCAGGGGCCCCGCCTCAGTGCCCGTCCGAGGGGGTCGCACAAAGAGCCACGTTGTGGGGAGGCAGCAACTATGGGCTCAGCAAGGAGAGGCATTAGCCTCATTTTTCTTTATCTTCTGCAGAGTGGATCGGTGCTTTTCTGCTCTCTGAAGGACGAGCCAGCATTGCCCTGTATGAATGAGTTTAAAAGGCATAAACAAGGGAGTCTGATGGCCTAATTTGGAGGGGTCCAGCGGGAATCTGCCTCCTTGTAGATAATGAGATTGTATTTGGAATAGATATGCCACCAAGTGAGAAAATGAATTTAATAGAAATATCACTGCTATTTACAAGTAAAGGAACATTGGTGAAATACTCTGAAAAGAGAATGAATTCATGGCCTGGGACCTTTTTTTATGTTTGGAAAAGCACTTAGTATGTGACCCTCATCCTGCGGATAAGCGTAACATGAGTTTATAGTAATTCAAACCTCTGAGTTATATTTAGCTAAGGTTGAAAGAGTTTGAAAATTCAGCCTTGAGCTACATTTACTGCGGAAGAGTCAGTGTCTTGTATTCACTTCCCACCTTTCCTAGGTTCTAAAATTCTCAGAACTTGGCTCCAGTCTCTTCTTCTCAACAGAGGATGTGCCCCACAGTTGGTGCTACAAGGACACTGGTTCGCCCTCAACTCTAAACAGTGGCTGTGTCTTGGTCAGTGATGGAAAGAAGTAGTGTGTCTTCTGCTAACAGGAAATCACACAACCATGTAGAAGTTTCGTTTTTGCTCTTCCTTTTTTGGCCCTTTGGCTTTCCTGCCACTCCTCACATTAATGATGAATCCAGAATTGACACATACTTGCAGCACACACAGATTAACCTCTACACATGCACGCCTGAGTGCGTGTGCTTGTGGAACAGGCCCAGAACGGAGACTGCACGTGCTGCCAGGTAGGTGAATGCGGGTCTCCCCGGAATCTGATTACTTTGTAGACTTGAGGAACCAGAACATGTAGTAGCCAGTTCTTTCTTATGATTGTAAATAGTAGAGGAAATAGGGTGACCTGAGGGGAGAGTGGGGTGGGAAATGCTGATGATGAGCGTCGGGGGAACGTAACGATCACTGCTCAAGAAATAGTCTGTGCCTTGGAGTTACCCACCTTCCTGGGGCACCTCCGCAGGCTGTTTCATTTGAGTCACACCACAACATATCTACAGTGCTTATCTCCATTTTGCAGGTGAACAAACTGATTCGTAGCATTCTAATGACTGCTCAAGGTCACACTGTCATTTAATAGCAGAATTAAGATACACATTCGGAGTTGACTGGACACAAGCCCAGAATGCTGAGGCTCAGGGCCCAGAGAGGCTTTAGGAATCCGCCCCTCCCTTCCAGGTACCTGACTTCCTCTCTCTTCCCTGGTGAGAACCCCAGCCTCCTTTTATGGATGTGGGAGATAAAATGAGATGAATGAGCTGGAGACTTAAATAGTTATAAAACTATTAAAGAGAAATCTGTCTTAAGTTATCACCTAAGGGGCCAGTAAAAATTGGTCGTCATAGAGGTGGATTTTTAAATAAAGTTTGAACAAAATTACACTCAGATCCCTAGGGATGCTGCTAAATAATCTTTTCAAACAGAGGGTTACACAGCGAGGTGACCTTCCTGCCTCACTGCCTGCAAGTTTTATACCAAGATACCCTGTGTGGAGCAAGCCTCTGAAGAATTCGCATTCCCTCTGTGGATACTTCTGTCTCCCGGGTCTTCTTTATCTTGCCCAAAGCAACACACTAATGTTGGGAGAAGGGGAGTCAGTGCTGCCTGCAAAACAGAGGACTCACCTGAAACCTCCTTCCTTGAAAATCCAGTATCCTTTGAAGGATCTTTATCTCAGCAAATGTCTGCGTATCTAATAATGTCTTAACCTCCATCTTCAATATTATCAACCCCTTGCCTGAAAACCTGTCATGCTTGGCCTGGCACCATGGTACCCTAACCTGTCTCCTACACCATTTCATGACTCTCTGCATTAATTTCTACTGCCCCCCCCTACATACACCCATGGGGGAAAAAAAAAACTTCAACAATGACCTCCTACATTAAGATTTTCTAAATCTAGTGCAACAGAGATAGGGTTTTGCTTCTTTATGCCCTGCACCTGCCCCACCATCTATACGACACGCAGGTTTGTAATTGCCCATGACAGAGTGTTTAAATCTGGGAGAATCTAGAAGGCAGGCTGTGGCTGAAACATCACCACCACCACCACCCCCAGCCCCGTGCTTAGAGCAGTTTGGACCCACTCTAAGGAGGGAGTAAATGATTACTGAGTGAAAAGTAAATTAGTGGGTGAGTGGGATGCTTATTCCAGAAAGGTATGTGGAGTCTTCCCTATGCCCAAGACACACCTGGTCAGCCCCACTTTGCCAGGCTGCGTGCCACACTCTCCGCCAGTCCAGATCTTCCCAGCCCATGGACTCCGTCTGTACTGTGCTTCCTGTATGAGCACGTCTCCTCTAGCAACTCCACCTTCCAGTGGCTTAGTCACTGAATCAACACTTGAGGATTGTCGAGAGGTGTGGAAACTGATGGGAAAGAGAAGAAGCTTCAGGAAGATTTGCATGAAGATGAGGCAGTTCAAGTGGAAAACATCTCTCCTTCTTGACCTCCTTTTCAGGGATCCAGAGCGCAGGATAAGATGGAAGAGGGTGGGGATCTGATGATGTTAGAAAGGAGATGCATATTGGTGAACACCATCTCCCTGGCGGGGCGGGTTGTGGGGGGGATAGGGCTGTGATTGGCGGGTTCCAGATGATTCCATCCCAAATGCATAACCCCATCCACCCATTTCAGAGGAGCATCTATTCTTAAGTTTGCCTTTTCTCAAATAGTGAGATGTTTGAGATTTACCTGAAAGGTGAAATTTACATCGTCAGAGACGCCAAGAGACAGCCACAGAGATTAGCCCATCACCTGCCATTGTCCTGCTGGAGGGAGATATTTCACCTCCTAGAGAGTTCACGCTGGATGAAAACCACTTTCCAAAGCAGTCAGTCCAGGTATGCAAAGATGGATAAGACCCAATGCATCATTCTGTCTACACTTGCCTAAGAAGAAAATTGTTTCTAGGCTGCAGGCAGGATAACGGTTCTTAGTCTTGATACCACATTATGTCAGGATGGGGCTTTTGTCGAAAGCTCTTTATGACCATGATTCCATTAAGCTTCCTCACACCCTGTGATGGAGGAAACATCTTGCTTCCATCACAGATGGGCAAAATGAGGCTTAGAGACGTGCGATGCTTCTACAGAGGAAGTAGGGGGTGGGAGTTGGCCCCTGACTCCTAGCCTACCTGGCAACCCAAGCTCAGCTTCTCTCTCTGCATCATTTAAAAATCTACACAATCAGCCAAAAGATTTATATTTTCTTATTACCTTAGCAGCTTCTTCTGAATAAATCTTTTTTTTTCTCCAGCACAAGGAATGAATTTAAAGGAATATATTAAATATGAAAAAAATTGGCTTGCAAAGCAAGGTTCTACTTTGACCCTAATATCTCCCTCAGATTTCCTCCTGCGCACGTATGTCCTTATCAGACACAATTCACCTTCTCTGGAAACAGGCTGAGATTGGAGTCATGGCCAAAGGCGGGAACGGAGGTGTGGGTATTATCATAGCAAATAACAGGCAAGTGGATGATGGCTGTGAGGGATTTCAGGTGCTAGATCACTAATTGCTGAGAGTTTTCCAAGAGTAGAGGAATTTGGGTAAATTATAATTTTTAATACAATTACATCGAGAAATACATTTTGAAGAATGAATTTTAAAAATTGAGGTCACTGATGTTTTTGCATTTCTATCCCAATTAGAGCGAATAAAAACAAGCTTATTAATATCATTGCCTCATGCCAGCATTTCCTCTTGGCTCCTTGAGATTTCACACAAAATCTCACTGGGCATCTGGAAATCAGCTCCATGAGCAACTTTAAAATAAGTGCCTACATATCTAAATGCACACATATGATGGGCGCACAGCTCTTCTTAAAAAAATGGAATACACTTCTTACCTGAATTTAATCTCAAAAGAATGACACCAAAAAGCTAAAATAATAGGCTTTTTTGTGATGTTCTAATTTGATTTAAAATCATTCCCAATTCAAATGAAAAGTAACTTCTTTGAAAAAGTACCTCCCCCCTACCCCCAGTGAAAATACAGTCACTTTGAGGAATTTGGGAACTGCTGCAAAAGTAAAGACAATAAAAAGCACACATCGTCTCCCTTCTCAGAAGCAGGTGTTAATCGTTTGGTAAAAAATTCCCTCTCTCTGTTTTGACTTCATTTATCTCCGTCCCCCCCCCCCCCCACTTAACGGGTATCATAAAGCACATAGAACTTTATATGTTTTCTCATATTTCTTTTAAGGATTCTCTGATACTCATTTTCCCATGTTGATAAAAATCTTCAAAAACTTTTTAATAGCTATCATATAGATACTTCTATTCCCTTACATTATCAATTTAGGTTCTTTAAATGCATTTCTTAATGAAAGAAGGATATGAGCAAAGTTGGTTTGATTTTCATTGGAAGAAGAGGATACGAAATCATAGAATTTTAAAGCCAGAAGAAGAGGATACGAAATCATAGAATTTTAAAGCCAGAAGATGACTTCTGGCTTTAAAATGAGGCTTCTTGCCTCATTCAGAGATCTGCAAATCACAGCCAAGAGGAAGGAGACTTTCCTAGGATTACACCGTGGATGAGCAATGGGAGGAGGATTGGAACCAGAAATCTATTGATCTTCTTTCCAGCTCCTCATCCTCCCTGTGGAAGGCATTTTCTTTCAAAAAGGATGATGCCTTGGTCCACTCCTTGAAGAAACTTGCTTCTGAAACCAGCACCTGGGGTCCTACAGGATGTAAAGAGAGTCTAAAAGGCAAGTCTGTACAGGAAAGGACACCTGTTGTTATTTCAGGTTTAAGCAAGGCCTTCTGCCAAACCAAGTCAGAATGACACTCTGAGAACACCTGGAATGATGGGCTTGGAAAGTTTCGGGTGCCAAAGAAAGAAAAGTCTCAGGTACCAACATCAGAAAGAGTACTGGTAAGTCCATGCTTTGAAACTCGCCAAATCTCACATACTTCCTAAGTGTCTTCCTCGTGATGTTGAGGAAAACATACTTAACAATCTCACCACCTTTGCTGAATGTGTGTGTCCTGTTGCACCCTCACAGCTAGGTAAGCAGTGAAGGGAAAGAGTTCCAGCCTCCTGGTGCTACGGAGCCAGGGAACAGATGGGAGGAGACAGGGCTGCAAGGCCCCTTCCCATGCGGACATCTGGACAGGGAGAGGACCAAGAGCTGGAGTTTTGTATTTTTTATTAAAATTAACTGCTAATCAACCAGGAAAGAGACTGGAAGAGACAGGAGTGGATGAGAAAGAGAAAAGAGAAAGAAGGCAAGAGACATGGAGGGGAAAGAGAATGCAAGGAAAAAGATGGCACATCTTTCTATGCAGATCATGTTAAGGAGCACTCCGAGTGTACTGCGAGGGAACGCCAGCTTGCCTAGCTGCTTACTACGCTACCTTCTTCGCCACTCTGAGCAGTTCAGAGAGCTTAGCCTGCCGCCAAGCCCATCCGCCCCATCTTCCCTGATCATACAACAGGAAGAATGAATCTGGGTTTGTGGGGGGGTTCAGTATTCTTAGAGTTATTCGGGCCCCTTTTAACCTCTCCCTGAAGCTAGAAAAAAGATGGGTGGGCCAAGACAGTCACCTGTGAAGACTGGAAAGACAGCACAAAAATCTCCATTCTGAGGTCTCAGTAGATTTGCTGACCTGCCCTTTGGTTACCAAAGCAGGAAACCAAACACAGGTGGTGTGTGGTATTAGCATATTAGTGTGTGGCACACTAATACTTTCAGGTAGATGGGGGTGGCTACTCCCAAACTTCCTCTTAAGTTCTTTTGTCCTGAAAGCTTTAGCAGGTGGATTCCCCATGTGGTTATAGCCTGAGGTTTGGATGAAGGAGGTAGTTGAGATGGATGAATGGCTAGGCATTGGGGGAATGCAACAAAACATGTCAGTGTTGTCGTCTATAACATGGGAGTGATATTGTACCTTCTCTTAATGACACTGAAGTAGTGAATTGAGCCAAATAAAATATTTAGTTTAATGTTATGAGTAGTCTATGTATTAGAGAGTGTTCTAAAGAGATTTATTGTAGGGGATTGGTTAACATTATTATGGAGGAAGGCGAGTCATAAGATCTACAGGGTGATTCAACAAGCTGGAGACCAAGGAGAGGTGGTTGTGTAGTTCTAATCCCAATCTTAAATCCTGAGACCAAGGAGATCCATCTAAAAGCCAGTAGGTTTGAGATCTAGGAAAAGCTGATGTTTCAGCTCAAATCCCAGGGAGGAAAAAAAAAAACAACGCCCTTGTCCAGAGCCTGTCATACATAAAGAATTAATTCTCTTCTCAAGGGAGGGTCAACCTTTGTTCTAGCTGGCCTTCAACTGGTTCGGAGAGGCCCACCCACATTAGGGAGAGCATCTGCTTTACTCAATCTGTTGACATAAATGTTAACCTCATCAAAAAACATCCTCACAGACACTCCCAGAATAATGTTTGATCAGATATGTGGGACCTGGCGGCCCAGTCAAGTTGGCATAACATTAACTATCACAATTTAGTCCCTGACATATAATAAGAATTCCAAAATGGTGAAAATCGATTATTCTTATTATTTCTAATATTTTGGATCATTTCATTTAGCTTCATACTTCCTTTAATGAAAATGCAAATAATTACCAAGCAAATGCTGGATAATGATGGGAAGGCATGGTTTTAGAAATACCTTAACTATAATCTAGAGTATGGTTAGATTGAGTTTTCTAGGTTGCAACCAGGAGCGTTTAAGCATTTTGTTTGCAAAAATATACCTGAAAGCTTTAGAAAACTTTTATAAGATTCATCCATGAATCACTCACTTGTAAAACACACTTTTAAAGGTGTTGGTTAGCAATCTCTGTGCATCTTTATTTATAAATATATGACTGTACATCCAGGTGTGTACAGATACTCATACACACATAATCCTAAAGGATTTTGGTAACTTTGGAATAATTTAACCAACTTATGAATTTAATTAAGCTTTTCTCCACATAGTGTGTTGAAGGAGACACCAGTTTATACAAAGACCATAATCTAGAAAAAAAAAAATATTTTTCAGAATAGAAACCAGGTCCACAGGGCAACTAGGACATTTTGCTTGTCAGCAAAATAAATTTATTCTGAATTTATGAATTGATAATAAGCCACCTTCTCATAATGATTAATGGTAATTAACCTTTTAAGGCTCCATCACTTACCTGGTCATCTCTGGCTGACAGCCCTAGGAGACAGGATAGAATGCTGATGGTGGAAAAGACCTTTCTCTAGACTCCCAAGGTCCTGTAAGGTAGAAAACACCATTTCTATGTGGCGATGTCACAAATATGATGCAGCCTCAGAGAATTTCAAACAAAGGAAAAATACACAAATGGGCCATGATGGTAAGATGCTTTTGTCCTGAAAGGACAGCTCTACTGCTTAAAGCTGTGTGACCTTGGTAGTGTTTTCACCCGTGTGAAACCGGCTTCTCTCGTCTGTAAAATGGACAAATAGTGAATCCATTAACAATGAACATTTTAAATGAAGAGTCCGGTGGGCTTGCATAGGATCGAAGGCAAGGCCCATTGTCACGCAGTCAGCACCATAGGAAATCTGTCTTCTAACAGGTGAACACTTATCGCACATCCTGACACTAACCTAGATAGATCCATGACATGCTCCACATCTTTGCCTGTTCTAGGCTTCCCCACCAACAAGGACAATATGAACATCAAAGATAGCTCGGAGGTAGATTCTAGACTGGGATTTAGCATGTAAGAAGGTTACCGAGGGGAGCCCTGTGAAAGACAGGGAAAGGAAGCAGGATTGAGCAGAGCGAGAACATTTGAGGCTGATGCTAGGTTGAGCCCTGGAGCTCGAATAGCCCCATCAGGGTTATTGTCTTCTTAGTTGAGGTCTAACTGGCATAGAACATGATAGGAGTTTTAGGTGTGCGACATAGTGATTCTCTTTGTGCCCATCAGAGTTGCTCTGAGTCAGCATCAGTGGCCAAGTCTGTATAGCTTTGCAACAATCAATTGCTGGGTGCAGACTACCCCAGTGATGACCTTGACCAAGGTGGCACTGTGTACCCAAGAGAATCTCTCAAGGGGCTGTGAGCTGAAGGATGTTTGCAGAGAGCATCCCAGCTGCCGTGACCACCAACCCTTCATGGAAGGAGACATTGGGTGGCTTATCACAGCATCCTGCACACCACCATCCAGTAAGCAATTATTATATCCCAGACAGGCTCTGCAGGACTGGTTCCTGCTTTATCATATGTCACGCCATGACCCCATGAGATGGGTATTAATGTTCACGTTTGACACATGAAGAAACTGATGCCAGAACCAGTAACTTGTGCCTCTAGAATTCAAGCCAAGTCATTAACTCTGTTCACCGTTAACTTGCATGAGTCAAAGTTTTGCAGTAAACTGTCAGCTCACGCTACCAGTTCTTACCAGTACTGTTCCGATTTTTACTTGGGAATTGGTCGTCTCACTTCCCCTCCTCATCCTTTTTAAAATCCCTATTTCTGTAAATTTATTCCAGACCATGACTCCCTCTTTCCCCAGTTAGGTAGAAATAATCACTTCCCGCTCTTTGCTCTCCAGGTGTCTGGCCAGCTCTGTTAACTTGTAGAGCTGTGAACTTGTCTTTCTGAGCCTCTGTTTTCCTAAACTGTATTATGGGAATGATAGTAGCACCTATCACATCAGATATCTAAGAAGATTAAAAAAGTAAATGCATAGGTTTCACACTGAGAAGCATGCCTGGTGTATGGTAAGGGCTATCTACGTATTTGCTAGTATTTTTATTTGCATAATCCTCTAATAAAATATGTCATTAATATCTTCATTTTGCTCATGTGTCTGTGGATTTTCTTGTTTATAAGCATCTCTTTTTATAAGGATAAAGTAGTGTGATTGATATTTACCATAATATTCTTAGGTCTTAGCATAATGCCTCATAGTAGTAGGTACTCAATAAAAGGCTATGAAATGGAATTACATTTTAACAAAATATAAATCAAATATATTCTAAAATATAATCAAGTTTTATCAATTATAAGCCTTAATGTCTTTCAAAATTGTTTACTTGTCTCCCTGTCCAAGTCTATGTCATTTCTTCCTTCTGATTTGAAGTCAGACAGGTTTTGGGATCAAACCACTCTTTCTACATTGGTAAGCTGGAAACCAATAGAATGCCTAGTCACAGGGTTTGTAAAGATAATTAAATGAGATGTGTAAATAGAGTAATTAGTCTAGGACATCTGCACACAGCAAACCTTTGGCAAAGGTTTGTCTGATAATAGTAAGAGCTACAGGTGCCACCACAATCGTTCCTCTGGTGGAATTTATTCAGGGCTTCTTACCCTTCTGCGGGATAAAGTCATCCAAATCGGAAGTACAGTAGAAGGAGCACACCCATTGGAGTCTGGTTACATCAAAAAGTATCTTTTAGCCTTTGAAAAAATTAATCTGCCTTAGTCTTAGTTTTTTCATTTGCAGGTAGGAACAATAATAAAGCATATATCGTGGAGTTTTTATAGGGTTAAGTGGGGTAATGCCTCTGAAGCATTTCGTTTAGCGACCGGGACCCAGTAAGCATGTGTGAAATGTCAGCCCTGTGACTCCTGTTAGCCTCGTGTGTGAAATGACACACGGTGCATGCTGCAGAGTTACTGGGAGAGCGTGGGAATCGCTGGCATGGAGGCCTTGCACACGTGGGAGCCTTCCCGTTACACGTCCCGTTCTCCCCTGGAGGGGACGGGAGACTCCCAGCCGCACAGCCTGCACAATGCTCAGGACAATGTTAAATGGCGGAGAAACGTGACAAAGTCTGCTCTAATGAGACATCCCGTTGACTCTGCTGCTCCCAGGTCAAGCTGCCTGTGTCAGAGCAAAACACTAATGGACTAGGTGGCTGGGTCTTTCCATCTGACTGAGCTCTGGGTTTTTAATGAAGCAAGCAGCCCACACGCCCAGGCGGTTCGGTATGTGTGTGTGCCTGTGTCTCCAGTGACAAATGATTTTTGTCCTAAAAAGAAAATGGAGGAAAATGACAGGACATGAAGGCTCAAAATGTCCTCTTATTTGCATCAATCAGAGAAAAGCTGACCAAGACCTTCCCACACATGCAGATGACCCTTGCACCAGGCAGAAAGGAATAAAGAACACACGTCTTTTCCAGGGGGGCCACACTACCTTCTAGAGCTTTAACAAAGGCCAGTGTCAGCTGCTTGACTTCTTAATGATGAATAATTCATACACATCAAAGCAGCCCTCACAGAATATTTTTTCCTACAGCCTCAAAGACAATGAAACAACAGCAAAAAGGCCAGAAGGGGAAAGTTTTTTGAAATCATATCCTCTCTCTCTGTTTCCCTGCTTTATAATACCCATGCTCTGGCCTTGATTGAAATCAATCGTAATATTATTTTACAAAAACATTTTTAAAGACTCTGATTTGTCTCTTAGACCACATAATGGAAAACTCCTATTCAGCCTTCAAAGCCCAGCTTGAAAGTCATCATGTTTTTAAGTCAACTCTGCAGCCCGCCTTTCCAATAAGGTCAACCTAACCTTTACCCATTATATTAAGCATCGTCTCTCTACTACGATCATTATTAAGATCTTATTCCTTTAACTCTCTGGCTCAGATTTAGAACTTCTTAAGGTTAGACACCCTGTCTTATGTATTTCAGGATCACAAACACTCAACATGGAGCCTGAGATACAAAGGGAGTGGAATGAATGCTCATGGAATTGAAATGATTGAATTCTTGAAATAAAGAACATACTTACAGTGAAGAATTGGAATGCTAATATATATTGAGTCTATAAAAATCAAAAGTAGATGAAAGGGTATTTCCAGAACCTCAAAAACATCACGGAGTGTTATTATTTTTTTATCATTTAGCATTTCCTAAGAAGCCAAATCAGAGGCTTAGAAATGCAAGGAGTTGGGGGATCCATTTGGAAGGCTTATCAGCACTCTTTGGGGGGAGCAAGCATTTTAAAGTGAAATATTTGTCAGAGATGAGATAAAATTAAAATGGCAGGCTCACAATCTAGGTTATTTTTATAATCTGTCTTAAAACATAAACTCCTTAAACTCCCTTTCTTTTTGATCATCATAAATGAAAATTTACTACAGACATACACACATCAAAATGCAGATGTTACCCACTTTTCATATTTCTCAACTGGCGGCCGCTTCAACAAAATACCACTTCAATGTCAAGGGAGAGCACATTTCTTTTGTGGGGTAAATGCTTGTTATTAAGGGAAAAAAAGATATATATTTTAAGTTGAACTATTCACTGAATATGCCATAGTGCTTATTCTGTGCCAGATATCAGGCTAGTAACCAAGGGGACATTCGGGTGAGAAAACGTAGATCATATACTCAGGAACATTATAATCTAGCCAAGGAGAAAGATGCGGTGAGATAATTGTTTTAAAATATGTTTTCCTACCTAATGTATGAACAGCTACGGTTTTGCAAATGGTGCAGTGACTGATTCTTTCCGGAGAGTTAGAAATGGTTTCAGAGAAGAGATGATTTTTTTTTAATTTTTTAATTTTTGATTTTTTAAATTTATTTATGATAGTCACACACACACACACACACAGAGAGAGAGAGAGAGAGAGAGAGAGAGAGAGGCAGAGACATAGGCAGAGGGAGAAGCAGGCTCCATGCACCGGGAGCCCAACGTGGGATTGGATCCCGGGTCTCCAGGATCGCTCCCTGGGCCAAAGGCAGGCGCCAAACCGCTGCGCCACCCAGGGATCCCGAAGAGATGATCTTTAATCTGATTCTTGAGGGGTGAGTGCAGGGATATTTTCCAGTGGAAGAAAGGCAGCTGGAGCTCGTCAGAAGAAGTGAGCAGTCCTTTCAAAGATCTGGGGTGGTGGAAGGTATAGATGGAAAGTTCCATATCGCTATGTGCTTAATTTATGGTAAGGGATGAGGCAGGCGAAGCTGGAGAAACCAGACGATGCCTACTGCTAAAAGCCTGGAATTATAGGTTAACCAATACAGTGTTGATGTTTAAAGATGACCCCGTCAGCCTCTTGGGCGAGAATGGGGAGAAAGGAGGGTGGGAGCGCCAATTAGCCATTTCTTCGCAATGAATAAAGTCATGACAGTTTGAACTAAAACTATGGAAGACGATGCAGAAAGAAAGTCTAGGCTATTCAAGGTTATGGAGATCTTTCTGAGGATATCAAACACATGAAAAGATCAGACATGTAAGTGAGGACTGGGGCGGGGAGGGCGGGGTTACAGTTTTTCATGAAATTAAGTTATATAATTTCCAGAAAGCTGGGAACATAGCCGAGTTCTTTTTTCTTTTCTTTTTTCATTTTTTTTTTTTTTGGCCCAGTTCATTTTAAATGTATATGCTGGGGGCTGCTGGGTGGCTTATTTGGTGTAGCATCTGACTCTTAGTTTCGGCTCAGGTCATGATCTCAGGTCCTAGGATTGGGCTCCCTGCTCAGTGGGGAGTCTGCTTGACATTCTCTCTCTCTCTCTCTCCCTCTGTCCCTCCCCTCCAAAATAAAGAAATAAATCTTTAAAGATAAACAAGCAAAAAAAAATGGATGTATTGGAACACAAGTTAAAATGACAATTGCAAAATGAGACACAAGAGTTTTGGGTGAGGGGGTGATGGCTGGGGCTACAGGGACTAGAACCAAAGATTATAGTGGTTTTAGGGAAGGCTGAACTAGGGCAGGACGGTCATCTGTAACCAACTGCAGGATCATGCATCTGGGTTTGAAAGGATGGTCCTTACAGGATCGTGGATGCAGGTGTGCAACAACCATCTCGGATAGACTGGTGAAGAGGGTCAGAGAGCACATCCTACTTCTCTTTTCCCACCCTCCCCTGAAAACACGGGTTCCTCAGTCAGCAATGAAGGTTTTGCTACTCATGATTCTCTCTTTTTGTAACTGCCAAAGGTGTCCAAAAAAAGGCTCCAGGACCCGGGTCACGCCAGGCTGGTTATCGCTTGAAATCAAGAAACACAAACCATTTTTGGTGGACAGAAGAGTGGATATGGGGGGACAGATAGGTTAGAATCATAGGTGGAGGAACCAGGGCTATAGCCCGAAAAGACACAGACATCGCTAAATTATTATGCCCCACACCAAGGCATGTCAGGAGAACCAGCAAATAATACGTGGCCAGAAAGAGTTAGAAAAGAAAAAACAAGAGACCAAATGCAAGGTCAGGTGGGCGGTTCGGAAACCAGTTCTCCATTAATCCGGACTTCTTCTTGTAGATAAAAGTCGATCTACCTTTGACTATTGCTACACTAACGTCTTTCCCAGTGTCTGCAGAAAAGGTGCAATACAGCTTCTTAATTCGTGATTGATGAGGAAGATAAAGCCCTGACTTTTAATAAACATATATAAAGGCAGCCATTGGTTGAGCCTAATGAATAAAAAATTCTAATTCCTCATCAGACAACTAAAATTGTTTTGCATGCACTTCTGAAATGCAGGTTGCCAAATCTTCCTTCATTAATTCAATGCATATTTACTGAACATCTTCTCCCAGGCACTGTGTGCATGTGAGACGGAGCCCGGATACATGAGGGAGAGCAAAAATGGGCATGATCCCTGCTCCCATGGAATTTACAGTCGGCTGAGGAATGATAGACATTAATTACATAATCACAAAACTAAATAATTGAAATTGAGATTAAATCTCAAAAAGGATGGAATAAATTTCCGAAAATGCAAATGCAAGCAGACGTGTGACCTTGACTCAGGGGCGGGTTAAGGCTTCTCCCAAAGGTAAGACCTGAGCAGTGGTGGGAGGGGTGAGTGCTGCATAGGAGCAGCTCAAACAGAGGGAGCAGCCTGTGCAAAGGTCCTAGGACGAGGGTCCTGAAAGATTTCCAGGGTGGCTGGGCATACAGAGAACAGCTGGACGGAAAGGGGAAAGTGTTCTGGAAAGGGGCTAAAAGTCAAAGAAGGAGCCATTATGGATGCTTGGCTAAGGTTTTGGATTCTTTTTTCTTACTGTTCTAAGAACAGTGACTTTCCACACACAAGTAAATTCCATGATCTCGTTGCTTCCGTGTGCATATGGCTTTCATTTTCCTTAACCCTTCACACCAGTGTGATCAAGGCTGTGTACCTTGGTCTAAGAAAGGAACCAGAGATGAACTAAATCAGAAAGATTTTCTTGGACTCAAGAAATCCACCGTTTATAAGAGAAAAAAGTAAACAGGCAATTATGAACAGGGCAGGAAAAAAAAAGAGCTAGGAGGAACTAATATGGGTGGGCTCCTCACCGAACCTCCCGGGTAAGGACAGAGTCCCAGGTGGGTAACATCTGAGCCCGAAGGACAAGGAGAATTTCCCTAAAAGATTTAGAATAACAGCTAATATACATGAAATGCCTAGTGCGTGCTTGGCACAAGTGCTTTTCATTTGTGTTTCCGAGAGCAAAAGCCAAATGAGGTATGTTCTATGATTATCCTCCTTTTAAAGATGCAGAAACTGAGGATCAGAAATGTGAAGCAGTTTGTTCAAGATCACACAGCTAGGACATGAGAGAGCTCTGATTTGAACAAAGATGCTTAAGATAAGGGCCAGAGTGCAGAGAGATTGAATTGAAGATTTCAGATCAAAATATTAAAACACGAGACGTGTTGATTTAGAATGATTACAACCTCTCTGAGATTGTAAGTGCGGCATCTTTACCCAAATTTGTGAATAACAGCTTGAGCCAAAATAACACTAATCTCCACCCTTAAAATAGTGGAATCTTTTGTGTGATGGGCATATTAAAGACGAATAATGCATATGCATCAGAGAACACATCAGTACTTAGACAATCCAAAAGGACCTGTTTTTATATCATTTGACTTTTCTTCTCTCCCCCTATAATTACTTCATTTCAGCTAAATCACACTGTATTATGATTTAACAACTGGAACAGTCACTTAAGCATTAATGTTTTGCAAGCACCTTTCCACCATCCCCACCAGCTATCCAGGCTTAAAAGGGACAACAAAGAGGGATCAATCACTTAGTGGCCCAGACAGACCATGTAGCTGCGCCCAGTGTTCAGTTTTGCTGCTTGAATGCCGCCCCGGCCAGCAGCTGCCAGTTTTCTTATTATTAACCTCTGAGGTAGACTGATCTTGCAGGGAAGCAGGGAAAAGATTGCAGCTCTGAAGGCAAAGTGAAGTTGGCATTGGGTGGGGAAAGGCAGGGATATTGGGTCTACGGGTTGCAAGTTAGCCTGCCCTTTCAAAATGCACCCCGCCCCTCCTTAGCCCTCTTTGCCCAGTTACCTCCAGATGGAGAGACAGAATGCATCCCGAGGCTGTAAGATGAAATGCAGAACACTAATTGTTCCCACGCTTCCTGCAGATTTGAAAATCCAGCCTGTGCTCTGTTCCCCTGCCTTGCTTGGAAAGTCCGCACATGTGTAAAGGATCCAATGTATCTAGTGGTCAGTGGGTGTTTTCTCTGGGAAGATGCACATCGACTAGGAATAGGTAGGGGGCCCTGAGTACAAGTAGTGACTTGTACCCGCGGGTTTAGGGCCACTGCCTTCCAGGCCCTGTTTGATGAATAAGGGGTCTTGGGCACAGATGCGGGATGTGGACTGCCCAAGCTTGCAGGGTGAAAACATCGGCTCCTGATCAGCAGCGGCTGCTTTTCCAAGCACCCTGCACGGACCTAAAATAGCTTTGCATCTCATACTAAGCTCTGTGTCCCCTTAGTTCCTAATCAAAGGCATAATCAATCATCATTTGCAAGGCACTCATTTTAAAAAGCAGGAAATGAAATTCCCCAGGGTAGTTACATTTTAATTTGCAGGGAACCACTGACTCCGGAAGTGGGATCTCCTAAGGGGGAGGTCACCAGAACACATGCTGGAATCGCCCTGGCCACTCGGGCGCACCGTGAGTCTAGGACAGTGGTCGGCAAAGTTTCTCCTGGACAGGTCCAGGGAGTCAATCTTCCTAGGCCCCGGGGCCACCTTGCAGCACCTGCTCAGACGGGCCTTTGTATCAGGATGACACATAAAAAAAATAGGTGTGGCTAAGTCCTGATAGGACTTAGGTTACGGATGCTGAAATTTGAAATTTTTAAAAACATTATATTTCTTTATTCATGAGAGACCCAGAGAGAGAGGCAGAGACACAGGCAGAGGGAGAAGCAGGCTCCCTGCAGGGAGCCCGCCATGGGACTCCATCCCGGGACCCCAGGATCACGCCCCGGGCCAAAGGCGGACAGTCAACTACTGAGCCACCAGGGCGTCCCTAAAATCTGAATTTTATATACATTTCACACAATTCAAAATCTTACTCTTTTTTAAAATTTTTTTTAAAAAACAATTTCAAAATGTAGAAGCTGTTCTTAGCTCACAGTTCTACAAAAACAGATGGCAGGCTGGATTTGTCCCTCATGCCATGGTTAGCTGTTCCCCGGTGCCGAGTACAGTACTTGTAGCTGTTTCCTAGTGTGGTCTGTACTATTAGCAAATATTCATTTGGCCACAGAAGAATTCTTTTTTAGCACAGGTCCTGTTTTCCGTTGTATTCCAAAACACAGCTAGATGTTTCCCTATGGACATACTTAAAGGTATGGAGTAAATCTATTCTTTGTCCCCTAGATTATAATCCTCTTCCAAAGAGGACTACATTTTATTTGTCTTGAGATTGTTGACATGTAGCAAGCCACCAAACCCATAAAATCAGCACTTAATAAAGGATTCTTGGGGGTGGAATAAACCATGTTAATGCCCTCCTTAGGATCCTTCAAGGTTTCCTTCTCACTGTAGATGGCACGATCCCAAGTTTAGTTTCACATTTTCTAGACCTTCCATTCGTTTGTAGAGTACGTATCCCGTGAGCACCTGCACGGTGGCATTCAAGCCTCCCTGTGACCTGACGTGGATGAAATCCTGATCTCCTCTCATGATGTGGCTCCAAGCACATCCACTCACTTACTCTGCTGATATTGATAATCAGCGCGACAGGGACTGTTCTAGCTCCTGAAAGTAAACAGCCACTTAGAATTCCTGTGCTCATGGAGCTTTCAGCCCAGTAGGATCCTCAGCAGAGGGGGGATACTGAGCAAATGTATGAATAAATGGATAGAAACATGCCTACGTCATGGCGGCAGGCCAGGTTTCTGATGCGTGGAGACTTGCTCATGGGAATGTTTATATTGTGCATTAAAAACAAGTCAACCCTTTTCAGATACTTTCCAGTCCTCTGCCCCACCCCCACACCCAACACACCTGAATTTCAAAGCAACATCATTTGCAATTCCCCCTTCGATCCCACAAAATCACACTGGGGAGAAAGGTCACATTGCTTTGCTGTCACCCCGCCCCTCTCTCTTCAGTCTGGTTCTACGTTCAGCAATTCCAGAAGGTGAGTCCTCTCTTGTTTGAATGAAGCTTGGAAACCAGCCATATTTTCAGAGTCCAACCGAACCAGCCTAAAACATTACTCTTCATCAAGAGATGACACCATTTAATCCCAATTAACTCACATCTTAAATTCAAGGCTTCTGGTTTACCAACATGAATCAATATCTTACTTTATCAGTTATGTAGATTCAAACCAGTGATGTTCATTGGCAGTTTTTGGAATTAGTACCAAAGTCCTGTCAAGTGGGGCTTCTTTGGAGGCCAGAGTCTGCTCCTGTCTCTAGATGTTGCTGGTCAATCTTATTTCGCTTTTTTCTGTTGTTGTTAAGAAATAAATAAATAAATAAATAACAAGAAGTGTATGGGGGGATACTTGGTGCCAGGAGCATAGTAAGTACTCAATAAATATTAATTAACATTAATGTTACACCCCCAACTAGATATTTCAGTGTCTCATGATTTCCAGTTCAGTTTTAATTTTCTTTTGTTCGTTCATTCATTTGTTCAATAAATATTTATTAAGCTTCGGTGAGGTGCTTGGAGCTGTATTACATCTCGAGGGAGGAAGTAATGAATGGGCCAGACACAGAACCCCTTCTAGTGAAGCCTAGAGTGTCCACTGTCCTACCTCAAATATGTCATTTATCAATCCAGACATTGAATCAATGTCCAACTTTCTCTTACATAAAGAGTTAGTCTGCCAAGAATTATCCTTCGGAGCTTGGCACATAGTAGTTGCTCAGTAAATGCCAATTGAATGAATAAATGTGAGCTGAATGCATAGATGGTTAATGGCAATGAATGTCCCATATATTTAAATACTGAGGTATGAGTCAGAGGATATAGACTCTTTTTTTTACTGTTTTTAATATTTTTGAGAGATTGTGTTGTGTGTGCATGCACGTGGTTTGCTTAATTTACTCTCAGTCAAAGAAAGTATCCCGTGGAGATTTTAGCATGTTTAGATTAAAATTCTGGAACTAAACTTTATATCCAGTTGTCATGACAACTGTGTTATTAAGATAATTAGATACTAACCTGAGTATCTGGAAGGGCCAGTCATTTCTGGAGTGGAATTTGATTGGAGAAAGAAAGTCCTGTTGAACTTCGGGTCCTGCTCCTCACAGTTATTGCCCTCAGAAGACCTAGGATCCATCAGCCCTTCTGTGTTCGTGTATGAGCACTTCTGTAACAAAAGGACACACACTGCATTTCTTAAGCAACAGAAATTCATTGTCTCGTGGTTCTGGAGGTTCCATGTCCAAACTCAAGGTGTTGGCAGGATTCCTTCCATTCAGGGTAGCGAGGGCAGGGTCTTCTAGGCCTCTCTCCCTGGCTTGTGGATGTGGTCTTCACGTTCACGTTCTGTATCTTGACATCATCTTTCCTCTCTATATTTCTCTGTCCAAATTTTCCCTTTTGATAGGGACATCCTAATGACCTCATTTTACAACGTGATGATCTCTGTAAAGATCCTGTCTCCAAGTAAGATCACGTGTAGAGGTACTGGGAGTTAGGACTTCAACACGTGAATTTGGGGAGTGGGGGGACACAATCCAATGCATAACACCTCACTGGCAGGGGAAACTGGCTCTTACTATCATGCCCTATGTGATCTCCTAAGGCTTTAGAAAGGTATAATCAACAGGCTCATTTCATTTAGAGAAAAAGGAGACCTAGGAAGGTGCAGCTATTTGCATCAGATTATATAGCTAAGAGAACTGGGATAGTCACATCATATATGATACCCCAAAATGCTAACACCCATTTGTGATCTGATCATATCCAGATGTGTCATGTTTCCTTTATGACACAGGCAGAAACTCAAGCAGAAGAATAGTGCCCAACTCCATTAGAGGAAGGGCAAAGTCTTCCAGATTACCCCAATATTAACTCATAATCAGTTTTGTGCAGTTCTGGCAGGCCTGACAATAAAAGAGATCCAAGGTGCATTTTCCTTCCAGGCACTGAACCCAGATAGCCACCAACGCTGTCATTTTTTTGCCTTCTGAAAATGAAATGTTAATTTACCCACTAGACCCGCCACAGATTTCGTTTGTAGGCTAATAACAGTTCACATAAAAACAAGAGAAATGCCATCCTTGCTTTGATGTATGGTCACAAAAAGGAATTATCTTTAAAATTCCTTTCAAAGGGGCCAATGTTTATGAATCCACTCTCAGTGGGGGATATAAAGGAATCTGTCAAACCCTGGTGTGATTTTATTGATACAGAAATACAGCAGCCCCATTCACTGAGCCAGGCCAAATGGGAGCTCACACATGGGGCTGACTTTCTTCTGCAACACCAGCCCCAGGACATGGAGCTGCCTCCTGGACCTGTTCGAGCTTTGAGGGCAATATTTCCTTTTCTTCTTGCTTATTAATTAATTACTGTGTTTGTCCCTGTGCTCTTGATATGAAAAGTGAAGAATATAATAGGAGACCTTTTACCCACATTACCAGACACAGCCCTGGCTGGGCCTTGGCACCAGAAATGCCAAAGATACTGAGTAGTCTGGGTTTGCCATAGGTGCTTCCCTCTCAAAGTTTATGCAGGTTGTCAACAATAGAGTTCATAGCAAGATCATTCAAAGGCAGGAAGATAATGTCTTTATTTTTATGTGCTAGTAATTGGTTACGTGATATGTAATGCCCGTTGTTTCATATTGCATATAAATTTTATATTAGATTTTATGTGTCCATTTCGGTGATGAGAAAACTGAGACCCAAGTGAGTCAAGTAATTTTGCCAAATTTATGCAACTCATTTAGACTCCATAGAAGATTGACCTGACTCTTCCTACTACACTATGATCCAGAAGCTGTAAAATGTCCCTATTAACCAAACATCTGCTTGTTCATAGGCCTACTAGCTTGTTGCTGCCTTTGTGGCTCTAAAATAGTTCACTTCATAAGTGATGAAATAAATCCATCCTCTCAAGGCCACCATAAGAGATCTAGTCCTGGAAGTTTGACTCTTTGTTAGATTTCCCCTTGTTTAGGATGAGGGTTACTGTCCCTTACTTTAAACTCTTCAAGAAGTTCTGTGAATGTAATTCTCTCAGTGAAGAGCCAATTTCCAGACTCTCTTGGCCTTGGCTGCCATTGACTTCCTGGAGTTGGGTAGTCGGGTGGGAAAGCACAGGTCTGCAAATCATGAACCTGAGCTCTTGGTTCTCATTCTGTCTCTGGCTACTTGCATGACTTTTGTTAAGTCACCCAAGTCATAAGGTATCATTTATGAAATGAGTAAAAAATGGGTATGCTGTTTAAATATACACAACTGTGCACACACACACACACACACCCAATACACACACAGGCTGTATACATATGTTTTATAAATAAACATATGTATACATATGCTCAATAATTATTGGGCCCCTACTAAAAACCAGCTTTTGTCCTAGAGCTCTTATATGGTTTAATTATTAAAATTATTCCTATTTGTCAGATGAGGTGATTGAGGGTCACAGAGATTAAAAGAATTTCTGTGGTCACACCATGGCGAAGTTGTAAGTCAAACTCAGGAATGTCTGGCTTCAAATCCATCTTCTTTCTATAACTTATATTCCCTTAGGATTATCTGAAATATTTTATTGTAGTTCACATAGATGCAACTTTGAACATAATGTTGAACATAAAGGAAGCTCAGTATATGATCTGACATTCTAATGGAGTGTCTGATAAGGACTACTAAATTCCAGAGGCGCTTCTCTGGGCCATGGGAGACCATTGGTGTACATAGCCAGGGCTCAGTCTACCAGAGATTTCCTGACCTTGAAGGTGTCAAAGCGCTAGTTTCACATACAGCATTTGTATCTATTCTCTTGAGTAAAACAAGATATTTCAACTCCAACCACCTCACCTGCTTTGAAAATTTGGCTTGTTAGCCATACACCTGCTACACAAATTTTCCAGTGCCCATTTGACTACAGTTCCACTTTTCTGGCTATGATTTCCTGCAAGGGGAAATTTATGACTTGACCTAAACAAACAACCCTGACCACAGCCTACCTTTGCTCTCCTCCACCTGGGGAGAGCCCATCTTTAAAGTGGGGAGGAGGCTATTTTTGGCATTATCATCTATTATTTTATTTCTGTTCCATTGTAGGCATATCTTTTGTTGTGAAACAAAAACAAAGTGCCTCACATCCTTTCTGGCAATAGGAGGATTCAAAGTGTTTAGGCACGAATAGATGTAGGTTAAAGATGGAGGGCAAGTCCTATGACTACTTTGGAGCCACCAACACAAACCTCTTCAAATGGTATATTTCCATAATTTTAAGATTATTTCTCCATTAAATATTCCCAATGAAAATTTGTCCTAGATTTTGCCCAATGTGTAGGCTCTCCGTGTTTCATTTGGCAACTGGAATATTTATTCGATAATCATAAATTAAGCACCTATTAATGGCTAGATAGGGTAATAAGTAGAATGGGGACTCTGCTAACCTCAGCTCATGCTGTGAGGTCTAGATATGAAAAATGGGCTAATGCAGTTCTATTGTAAAGAGTCATGACCACTTCTCTTGGTGGGATGGAAATGTGAATCTCAGAGATAGTTCATTTCACTTAAATTAACATTTCCTCATCTTTGTTGTTGTTGTGGTTACACTTCACATTTTTTCCTCCAACCTCTCTCAGTCTACTAATTTGCAAGTTGTCAAGGGCCCCCTATTATCGGTAGAATCAAGAATAAATTCTAAGGATGCCCTTGATGCTGTAGGCCCATGTTATAAATCAAGACTTACCCTCCACAGTCCCCTCCATAAACTTCACACTCCATGCAGTCTGGTTTCATCCCTCTCCTATGCTCATAGCAAAATCCATTCATACTGATAACATGTTCTTTTCCTGCTTCTCCCCCACCTCATATCCTCTATCTGTAAATCCCAAATCATCACTTAAGCCCCAGTTCTGGACTCTATTCTCTCCAGACATTCCTCAACTGGGACCTTGGAATCTTTGAGTTGACTGAATCACCTGTGGTCACCCTCACCCCGGTTCAGTAATTCCATGGCCCACCTCCGAGATGATGAGTAATACCATCCTTGCCCAACATTCAGTGAAAAGAGTGATCCCAAGATTTTTTAAGGAAGCGATACCTATTACTGAATTGTTCTTATCTCTAGGAATTTCTTTTTATGCAGCCAAATTTACTTCCCTGGAACAAATTTCACTTGGGTTCTGCTCTGCCTTTTGAAAGTAAAGAAAAGTCTATCGTCTTTTTCACCTGCCTATCCTTCCCATGAGTGAAGGCAGCCATTTTTCTGCGTTCGTCATCATGCTCAGATCTCTTCTCCTGCAGCCCAAATATCCTAATGGCCTTACCTCTCCTGGGGGAATGCTGTGTTCTCTCAATGCCCCATTCAAATGTAATACCCCAAATACAGCATATAACTTCAGCTGCAGTCTTTTATAGAAGAAGATGGTTCACCTATTTCTTCTCTTCTTCATTGATTTTATTACTCAAACTAAGTTCATAATTGTTTTTTTTCCAGCAGCTATTTCATGCTGGTAGTCATTGTGAGAACAAGGTCAACCGAAACAACCCACTTTGTCTGCAGAGACTGCTATTTAGACAAGCCCTCTCCATCCAGTGCCTGGATAGTAGAATTTAAAACTCCATCTAGACAAGCCCATGCATTTTCCACCCCACCATGCTCTGCATCCACAGAATAGTTTGCCTGGCTCACTAGGGTTCTAAATTTTGAAAACTTCAAAAGCACAAGCAAAATATCACAGGTATTGAGAGGGGACTGAAATATTTAAACGTCATCTAATTCCAGCAGACCAAACTGTCAGGAATAATAGTTATGTTTTACACATCAATGTAATAATAGTTAATAATAATGCTTTGTATTTATCCACTGCCTTTCCTCTGGGGACATTGGCAGAGTAAAGTAAGTCTAACATAGATATTAAAAAATAAACCCCTGAATTAACACCAGCATGACACCCCCCCAAAAAAACAGAATATATAATATAAGGTTCTCTGACAGGTCTGGAAATGAATGGTTTTGCAAAGCCTAAAAATCTGGCCTGTAGGGTGACAAGAAAGTAATATGTCACCTGTGACTAGTCCTAACTCCTACCTTCAGGGTTGGTGTTGGTTTAATTTCCACTCTGGAGAAAAAGCAGAGAAGTGAAAGGCAAAGAAAGCACACTGGAGTTTGGGCAAGGCTATCACCACAGAGCAAAGAAGCTGAGAGTACCAGGTTGGCTGCCTGAACAGAGGAGAAGGGACCCATTGAAAGGGAATTTTTGAAAGCTGCCCTGGGAGGGGCAATGTCACATGCCTCCCTTCTGAGGGATGCTAAGTGAAATACATTAGTCTTTAAGGCTTTGGACATAAAGCAATGACTTCTGGGAAATGTAAACAGTTGCCAAGGCCAATAAGTATCAGCGGACTCACAGTTAAGACCATGAGAATGAGCAGGATTAAGAGAAGAGCTGACATCTGCATAAGAGAGTTATTAGGCATAATTTAGTATATGTAAACACCTCATCTGAAACACTGCATCAATTATCATAAAAGTAATTTATACATGAGCCATTTTAAGCAGTAATAATGCCTTAAGCATAAGGAAAAATGTTCCAATGGTAAAATTTTAAACACTATAGACCAAATGTAGAGAAAATCAAGTACAGAACTTAATTATAAAGACTTTCTATATCTGCAAGTAAGCCATGGAGTTATTAGTGCAAAAATATTTAATATACTAACAGATTAACCAAGATTCCTTAAACTAGGAAGTAAAATACAATTTAGTTTTCTATGTCACTCTCTCTTCCCCAACTCAACTCCCAAATTCCCATATTTTTGATTATTTAAGAATGGAATAGAACATGATTCCTGGCTTGTTTGTTTAAGATTTTATTTTTAAATAATTTCTACACTAATTGTGGGCCTGAAACAACCCCGAGATCAAGAGTCCTATGCCTTATCGACTGAACCAGCTAGCCTGCCCTAGAACAAGATTCCTAAACAGCCTCTGCTCTCAAGAAACCCATTGGGACCATCCAGGAGATGATGCATCAATAAAAAAAGGCCAAAATCTAAGGAGGGAGGTGCCTCATGACACAACGTGAAGATAAAGGGCTCTGTAGGGTCCTTGGGAGGATGATCTTATTGGGGAATGTGAGCAATCATGAACAACACCTTGAAGGTACAGAAAGGGCATCTTAAGGGCACCCATAGCAAAGATATCCAAAAAACAAACAAACAAACAAACAGAAGATGCAATATTGGTGGTCAGACCACAGGAGCTATCATGGCATTATTTAGTGGGAATGTGTTCTGTGGTAGATGATGTCAACGTATTCACGGTTGTCTCTCTGCATTTTTTTTTTTTTTAAGAAGTAAAGGATCTTTTTTTTTTTAATTTTTTTAAAGATATTTTTTTAAAGATTTTTTATTTATTTATTTATTCGTGAGAGAGAGAGAGAGGCTGAGACACAGACAGAGGGAGAAGCAGCCTCCATGCACCGGGAGCCTGATGTGGGATTCGATCCCGGGTCTCCAGGATCGCGCCCTGGGCCAAAGGCAGGTGCCAAACCGCTGCGCCACCCAGGGATCCCTGCATTTTTATCCAGTAAAACTGTTGGGCAATATCCAATCTGTCATGATAGCTAACTTTTATTAAGCAGTTACTATATGGACCAATTTTATGGTCAGTGCTTTGTACTTTGTGCTGGATTGCACTGTTGGCCTTCATTCTTGGCCTCCCTGTACCCTCCATGTCCCTATCCCTTTTCATAACTTTGAAACCCCCTTCTTTCTTGCTTTAGGCTTACTTTGTGTCAGAAATTATGTTCTACTGGATCTGAGCCTAGCCTCAGTAGGCTTTGAAGCTCTTCCTCTCATTCTTTCCGCATGGATGTTTGTATGTGCGTATCTTTGTTTCTGTATCTCTCTTTTTTAACTCTCCCCAAACTACAAGAACAAGTCCAAGATAGCCTGCTAGAGAATAAGACACCATATAGAAGAGAATCTAGTTGTTCCAGCCAAAACCATTCTAGACTAATATTGAGCTCTCCAACTCCCAAACATTTCAGAGAACGCAACTAAGACCAGGGAAGCTTCCTACCCATCTTGTAGCTAACCATACATGCATAAGTGATCCCAGCTGAGATAGAATTGTCCAGCTAATCCCTAGACTCATAAGAAGTAATACTTTTTTTAATTTTAAAACATTGAATTAAAAAGAGAACCATTGGATTTTCTTAGTTTGTTGTGCAACAATAGCTGGCTAGTATACGTATACTCCTCGCAACAAACTGTGAAGTGAGTGCTAGTGTTCATCCTTATCTGACAGAGGAGATAACTGAAGCTTAGAGAACTTCAATCAGGGGCACCTGGGTGGCTCAGCTGGTCAAGTGCCTGCCTTCAGCTCAGGCCATGATTCCAGAGTCCTGGGATCCAGCTGGCCCAGCATGGAGCCCTGCATCAGGCTTACTGCTCAGCAGGGAGCCTGCTTCCCCTTCTCCCTCTCCCTCTGCCTGCCACTCTCCCTGCTTGTGCACTCATTCTCTCTCTCTCTGTCAAATAAATAAATAAAATCTTAAAAAGAAAGAAAAATTAAGCCATTATGCTAAGTCACATATAACAAGAAAGTAAAAAAAAAAGTAAAAAAAAAAAAATAAAAATAAAAATAAAATAACAAGAAAGTATAAGAGCCAGTATTTTGATTCAGACTCTTTTTTTTGGAGCTAGAGCTCTTAACCACTTTGCTATACAGACTGCCCATTACAATCCAAATTTTGTGGTTAAATTTGAAATAGGCAAAGTCGGACACATACTGAATAGCAAAATCAAGTTGCAAAGGCAGGTCTGCATGACTTCGGACCCTCGTGCTTTTGCTGCTATGCTCACCCTTCCCCCGCAAAAAGGAAATACTTAGAAATGAATGTTGTGGTAAAGGAAGGTTGAGGTCAGAACCTGTGGGCTTCTGCACACCAGGCCAAAAGAGCTGTACCTGTATTTGTAGATGTTAAGCGGCCCTAAAATTCTCTGAACAGAGGCAGTGCAAGAACAGGTATCTCCTTAGGAAGTTTAAGAAGCAGCAGGGACACTTTCAAACAAGCCATAACCCAAGAATGAATTTGGTATTTGTGTTTTCTGCCAAGAAAAATATCTGTCTATAGAAAGCGGTCCTCTCTTTAGTTTAAAAATAAATTCAGGATGGATAAACCTCAAAAACTTCAGGGGCTAGGTCAGAAAGGTCTCTTCCATGCAGAACATAAACACCAACTTTGTGCAAACTTGAAGTGTCCATATTTTCTTAAATCATAAAATATGTTGGCAAACTTTACTTCCACAAGAACCCCTACCATGAGGATAATCTTAATCCAGCACAAAAGAAAAATATTTACAGGAACTGAAGTCGGCAAGTTTCTCTCCCCTGTGCTATATGATATACTGACTAGCCTGATTATGTGACAGTTTGATAGGCATGGTAGAAAAAAATGCTCCGAAGTATAAATATTAATGCTTAGGCAGTGATTTGTGTAAACTGCATAGCAAAAACAAAAGTACAGATATAAGTTTTTCACATATTTTGCCTTGTCCACAGCATGTATTATTCACTCCACATGTTTTCCATCTGAGCAGCTCGTCTGTGTGACTGGGAGCCATATTTCTCAAATACTGAATTCTCAAAGAAGTTTGTTTTGTTTTTTTAATCCGAACAGAATCAAAGCTGGTTTGCAAACTGGCATTTCAAACATTAAAATTGAGCTTTAAAAGTCTTTTATGAGTATTATGTGGTATCAAAAGTCAGTGTGACAATATCACACAACGTTAATGTATTTCTAAAAATATTCTTAAAGACTGTTCCAAATGATATAGTCTACATGGAAGAAAAATGTCTGAATACTCTTCTGGGCATCGTTTGCAAGTTACGGGGGGTGCCATGAGGCTGGTGGCCTTATTCTACTCTTTGAATTCTACAGAATGGCCCTCAGTGGTGATGTGGGAAAAGAAGTTCCTCTCTTCTCTGCTAGAGGTAGAAAAGAAACTGAGTTCTTCCTCTTGTGCCCTCCATGCCGGACCTCTCACTAATACTGCCATGACTCATACTTTTTGTTCTCAAGCAATACAAATGTACACGTTCTCTGTTTCTTTTTTTCCTACCAACTATCTATTCTTAAGCTGCAACATGGCCAAACTAGGAGAAACGTGGTGTGACTCCAATAGAGCCATCCCTTACCTGGCTAGTTCTGGTTAGCCCCAGTCAGGTAAAAACTCCTAACCAGGCTACAGCATTGACCTTGTAGGGCAAATGGCAGGTAAGGTCTGAGATGATATGTTCTACTCTTAGAGTCTTTACCCAACTACTCAACAGGTATTTCTGGAGCAATACCTACTTACCTACTGACAGCCCTTGGCCTTGGTGCTAGGCAGGTAGCAACGTGGAATGCAGCAAGACAGACATGCTCTTGGTGATCATGGGAGAGAGACACACCACAATCAGTAAAGAGAAATGTGAACAAAGTGATTTTTGGTAACATGTGCTCTGAAAGGAATAAATATGGTGATATAGTAGAAGGTTACTCTAGAGTGGAAAGTGTCTATAGGGTGATGACAGTGGAGTTCAGACCTGAGAGATGAGGCAAAGCCAGTCACATGGGGATGGGCAGAGATACCTTCAAGTGAGAAGAAAAAGGAAGGGCAAAGACTCCAAGATGAGAGAGAGCTTGGCATGTTTGAGCAGGAGGGAGAAGATGAGGCTGGGGAGTGGGCGGGATTCAGATCACTTAGACACTTGCCAATTGCAGCAAGGATTTGGGATTTCATATTACATGCAATGAGAAGTTTTTGAAGGGCTGCAAGCAGAGCAGAAACATGGCCTAATTCACGTGGAATCTCATTCCATACTCTAGATAGGGGCTTCCCTCCAACTTCTACCTCATAGGGGTTCCTCACAGGGTGACTTGACTACTTCCTTGCTGGAGCTGGAATCTCATTCTGACCCCAGGGATTCTGGTTGCTTCCCTCCTTCCCCTGGTGATCATCACTATCTAGATATCTCTTCTCCATTACCTACCCATCCATTTAACAAGCTCACATCATTACCCAGGCTATGCCTGAATTCAGTGTTCTGTCTCTGCAACTAGTGGTTATGGCACCATGAAAGTCAGTCCCAGAATCTGTATGGGTCTCTATGCTCTTCCTGTCAGCATCCACCTGTGCCACTAGCATGCCTTCTCACAGAGAGAGACCCGTGGGAGATATTCTGAAGCTTAAAATCCCCAAATAGAAATAGTCCAAACTAGAAGACTACACAAGAGATAGCTTATATGCTTTGTCTTATTCTGGTCATCCAAATGTTAACTGTTAAAAATTGATAAGATTGAATCCCAATCATAATTATATCATTAGTTCATTAGTTCCTTTCTCGTTTCCTTCCCTCTTCCTCCCTTTTCCTCTTTCCTTTCTTCCTCTCTTCTTTCCTTCCTTTCTTCCAATTTTCCTTCTGACTTTCCTTCTGTCCTTCCTTCCTTCCTTCTCCCCCACCTTTACTCTTTCCTTCCTAACTCAACATCTAGAAGAATGATAGAGTCCTTTAAGGAATTTATGAGCATGATAATCATGGTAATAATACTAATAATGATTATGATGATAATAAAATAATCATAGCTAGTATTTATTGAATATTTAAATGCTCCAGGAATGGAACCAAGCCCTTTACATACATATAATCTCAAATTCTCACAACTTTAATAAGTAGTGTTAATATCTCTATTTTAAACATGAAGAACTTGAAATGTTTTAAACACTTGTCAAGGTTGCACAGAGGCAAAGGACAGAACTGGAAGGTCCAAAGGTGGAGGTCATGTTCGTTACCATACAGCTTTGGATGGCTAGCATAGTTTTTTGTTTGTTTGTTTGTTTGTTTGTTTGTTTTTGAGAAAGAGGTTTTTGATGGAGTGGGACAGAGGGAGACGAGGAGAGAGAATCCTAAGTGGGCTCCATGCCCATAGGGCTCGATCTTACAACCCTGAGATCATGACCTGAGCCAAAATCACGAGCCACTCACATGCCCCTGGATGGCTTGTATTGTCAAGCATACTTACCCTATATTCTATACTGAGAACTTTGTAAAATATATGCGTATAGAGACAAAGGGTCGTTAACTCTTACCTGGAATAAAATAGCTATGATTAAATGAAGGCTACTGGATCCAGCAGACAAGTTATTATAATCTTGGCCTCTCATTCCTTCTCTCAGAAATGCTGGTAGAAGCTCTTGACCATTGTGTTGGATGGGAAAGGTCTGGCCCATCTGGAAAGAGCTGTAGTCTGCATGTGCACGTGTGTGAAGTCAGTTTACATCAGTAGGGATGTATCTCCATCAATCTCTACTCCCTCCTCCCCCCGCCCCTGAGATGTCTACCGCCTGCGGGCGGAACTTATTTGAGAGTTCAGAGGTTGCTCTCTGTCCTGCTAACCCCAAACCTCCATTGGTGGTGCAGGTGGTGTATGTGTTGAGGATGAGGGTTTCCTTTCATTCTGACCACTATGGCTTAAATAGGAGCATTGTAGATTCTCTTTGGAAGGAATAGTTAATCCAATGTGAAGTCATGCCAAAACCAGCTTATCCATCGGACAAATACAGCCAGCATAACCCTTCTTTCCTCTTCAACCCCTTTAAATATCGTCTGTCATTAGGCTCAGCAGTACCTTGGGAGTGTGACAATATAATCACTGTATGCTCGTTACTGGGTTGGCCCAGTTGCAGCATTTGCCTTCAGAATAAGTACACCTTTGAGATGACTTCCTTATAAAAGAATGTAATTTAAAATTAAAAAATCCAGCAGGTTTTGTATTCGAAGCTGTTGATCATTGGAGAAACTGGTCCTATTATCATTTACTTTGCTCTATCAAATAAGACATCATTGCACAGAGGTATTTATTTGACTAGGCAAAGTACACAGAGGCATACATACAAAATCATTATGCACGATGGTCTCTAGGAAATTAGAGTCTAGGATGAAATATTATTATGCTTTAGGAAATCTCTGTAGACTCAAGAACTGTTTCTAAAAAAGATACCCACGCTAAAGAGTCATTTTTGATTGTCCTATGAGTTGTCATTTTTTTATTTTTTTTTTTAATCTGGTGATATCAACGTGTTTGGCCAAATAAGGGAGTATACTTCGCCACATAATGAATTTCTCAGACAACTGAGACTTAGCATGCACCCCCTTGAAAATTGTTATTTTAACTTTTCTGAAGGGAAACCATTATTTAATGTATCACATACATCTTTGCTTTTTGAAACATCATACGAAACCAGGTTAACCTTTCTCAATGTCACAGGCTACCATTATCAGCAGTTGTGGCAGAGGGGAAAAGTACTGTGTTTGAAGTTATTTGATACTATGTGCATGTTTATACTTTGCTTCTCTTCACAAAGAAGTTGAAGCAGTTTAGAAAATTATATCTAATACAAAGGAAAAGGACAAATAATTGAAGGGACGAAGATAACAGGAAAATATAAACTTGCAAATATGAAAGACAGGGGAAATATCCATGTCTGCCTTAGTGTTCTGGCTGCAAGGGAAGGAAATCCAGCTTGGAATTGTCTGAGGACAAAATGAGGAATTAATTGCTACGTATATCACACTGCATTAGTGAGGAGAGATGGAAATGGCCTTGTGGTCGACCAGAGTTAGCTCCTGAGCACAATCAGAACCCTTTCTATAGGTTGCTTTCTTTTCTTTTCTTTTTTTTTAGATTTTATTTATTTATTCATGAGAGACACAGAGAGAGGCAGTGACACAGGCAGAGGGAGAAGCAGGCCCCATGCAGGGAGCCCAACGTGGGACTCGATCCCGGGACCCTGGGGTCACGCCCTGAGCTGAAGGCAGGCGTTCAACCACTGAGCCCCCCAGGTGCCCCCTGTCTGTAGGTTTCTAGTCTTTGTTTCTTTGTTCAGTGGGTCCTAATTCTTCGACTGTGTAAAGGGGGGCAAAGTGATTGGCCCACTGGAATGTGCCACTTCCCCCACTTCTGGGGGAAGAAATCTTGGAATAGGATTCTAATTGGCCCAGCTTGGATCACAAGGACATCCTTGGACAGATCTTTCCTGGTAGAGGGATTTTTATTATGGTCAAACCAGTCTCATTCCAATGCCTGTCTCCAGAGTTGGATAAGTGAGTCTGTTATCAGATAAGAGATGATACTCAGACAAAAGCAATAGCCATTACATAAGCATTCCACAAGACCTTATACAATCTTCAGTGTTGGCTGGATTTTCATTTAAGCTTCCCAGGGGGAAAACCAAAACAGGAAACATGATTGCTAACATGATTCTCAATTTCTGAAATACAGTAGGAAAGAGAGGGGGGGGACACAGTAGAAAAGAAGAACCAGTGTTTCAAGGGAAGCCAGCTCAGCATTCCCCTGCACTGATACCAGAGGTACCTCTCACATGCTGGTGTCTGAGCCAGGGAACCATCCTGAATTCAGAATGTAGGATTTTAAGGAGCTCTGGTCCCAAATTCTGGGGTTAGCATTGCATGCCTCTGCACTGAGCAATGACAATTGTTTTCCTTCACCTCTCAGTCTTCTCCTAGATCCTGCTAGGGTCTGGAAAGCCTGCCTTTGCCAGCATTCAGAACTATCTCTGTTGCAAACAGCAACAAAAATAAACAAATGAAACATCCTGATCCCTTACTCCTAGCAGGGAATAGACATCCACATCCCGGACACAGAAATCTGCTCGGAAGGAGCCACTCTGGAATGCTCAGACATGCAAGAGAGGCCCCAAGGATCCAGAGACCTGAGTAACCCCAAGGAAGCCTTGGCCCCTGCTATTTTGAGATGTAACAAAACCGTTCATATCAACCCAAGTGCAAGGATATTCTCCTAGGTTCATGATCACGGAGATGTGGATTAATCTGCGTTCTTCTGCCAGAGAAAACATTAAGTGGCCTTTTGGGAAGCCCACCTGTGTTGTACACGGAGGGCAGTCTGCACTGCTGTTCTCAGGCCTGATAATTCCATGCCAAGCCACAGCCTCACAGGACGTGCACGCATCGGACTTCCTGAGTTGGAGATGCTGCTCCAACACCCTGAGGGCACCGGCTCAGCCAGGCTTGCACCCCCTCAGCCCTCAGCCTGCCAGTTCTCCTGTTGCCAATACTAACACCACTTAGGGCTTTCCCACCCCAGGCGCCCGGCTTATATGGTTCTTGCTGGCCACTTTGTGACTGTTTTGGAGGACAGGGGTTCCCAGCTCTTTGTATTTGGATTCTTCCCTGAGCTAGCAGGTAAGCCATTTTATCACCCTCGGTGTGCCAAGCAGTAAATGGCATCTCTCTAATTGTTTTATGGGTTGGAAACCATATCAGAAGGTTTATTAGACTCGTGTGCCAAGTTACAGCCCATGGGTGCTGAGTGAGCTCTGAAGTCTGTGTGGGGGCGTGGGTAGGTGTTGGTGTTTAAAGGCTTTGGGAAAGCCATTATTTCTGCCTATCTCAAGCCTTTATCACATATTTCTAATTTCAACAATACATTTGGTTAAGTTACTAGAAGTCTGCCATCTAAGTAAGTGAAACATAACTGTTCTTAAATATATCGAATAGCCTACGAGCCATATGCTCTTGCATCTCTTCCATGACTAGCGAATGTGTTTTTGTTGTTTGAATAGATTAGGGACCCAAATAAACTGTTTCTGTGTCCACAGTGAAGACCATCACCACTGCTTTCATACCACATATTATTTGCAAAAAAAAAAAAAAAGAGAGAGAGAGAGAGACAGAAAGAGATACACCTGGAGCTTAGCTTTTAGAGGGACAAGTGTGTTCTGTATAGATGCGGAGAGAAGCACAAGCTTCTTTACCCATTATTGCTCAGATGAGCCGCCCGAGTGCTCACATGCTCGGAGGAAGGAGGTAGAGGAGGCTGGGGGGTTGCAGAGGGAGATTCATGCCCAAGCTGGGAGCTGGGGTGGGAGTCATCAAAGGGCACAGCTTTCCTGGGGCTCCAGACGGCTTCTCATC
Organism: Canis aureus; assembly: GCF_053574225.1. Classification (NCBI taxonomy): domain Eukaryota; kingdom Metazoa; phylum Chordata; class Mammalia; order Carnivora; family Canidae; genus Canis; species Canis aureus. Next base: position 5,249,852 of record NC_135613.1, read on the forward strand.
AAGATGCCCCGGAACGCTCTCAGCTTTGCTTCAGATGTTCCAAGCTCATTTTGGTATGTGCATTAACATCTTCTCTGCCTTCCTCAGGGGACGTGCTTTAAAGAGAGGAGATTGTGAATTTGAAGTTTTGGAGCTCAGCCTGCCAACACTCCTCCAGAGGAAATCGTGGGGCAGAATGACAGGATCACTCCCTAGGGTTTAAGTACAAGGAAACAAACCTTCCTTCCCATCCCACTTCCACCCCCAACATTCATGCACCCTACACACACTCACACACTCATACACACGAATTCAGGCAAATTGCTTAATCATCCCAGACTTATTTATTCGCCTGTCAAAGGCAAACAGCAGTGCCCAACTCCATCAGCATGGGAAGGGGGTATGGCAATTAAGTGCAAAATGCCAAGCATGGTGCCTGAGACGTAGTCACCACTCAATCCTTTTTTTTTTTTTAAGAAATATAAGAACATGAAAGACTCTTAACTCTGGGAAATGAACTAGGGGTGGTAGAAGGGGAGGTGGGCGGGGGGTGGGGGGGGGTGACTGGGTGACGAGCCCTGAGGTGGGCACTTGACGGGATGAGCACTGGGTGTTATTCTGTATGTTGACAAATTGAACACCAATAAAAAATAAGTTTATAAAAAAAAAAGAAATATAAATGCATGACTACAAAGTTTAGGAACCAGCTGAGATTGTCCTCTCTCCAGGGAGGTCTCATGATTTTTCCAACTGAAAGGTTGTGTCCATTCTCCAAGGCTCGCCTAGCACTTTGCCAGTTCCTGGGCAGACGACAGTCACCACTTATTTTGTATTTGTGATATTTGATGTGTGTGTGTGTGTGTGTGTGTGTGTGTGTATGAGAGAGAGAGAGAGAGAATGTGTATGTCCCGGTGTCTATGTGTTCATTGCGTTTATGTCTGTGTTTCTTTTCGGACTTTTTGGTCCTTAAATTTATCTTGCTCCAGACAAGAAATGTGGCTTCATCGCTTTCTCTCTGTGCTGTGTACACAGGATGGATTAATAACTTCGTGACAAGTTTATTTATTTACCACCATGTGAGAGCTATTATTGTGTTCCAGGCTACTTACTAAGTAAGTTACTTTATACATGGTATTTTATTTAATCTCCATAACAGCTCCAGGAGATAGGTTTCATTAACTGCATCCTCCTAATAACGATTTATATAGTCAATCAGACTATAATGACTTAGGATCCCTATTGAGCAGATGACGAAATCAAGGCTCACAGGGCTTAAGTGACTAGTTCCATGTCACACACCTACACAAGTGGTCGATCTGGGACCTTAACCAGCTGCCTGTGACTCTAGCTCAGGCTCTGAAATCTAATTAACCAATGGCTATCAAAGTGAGGCCTTCAAACCAGCAGCATCAGCATCACATGGGACGAGTGTTAGAAATGCAAATTCTTGGGCTCCTGCCCCAGACCTGTTGTATCAGAAACTCTTACAAAGGTTGTGTAACAAGCCTTTCAGGTGACTCAGATGCATGCTTAGGTTTGAGACTCCTGCCCTAAACCATCAAACCAGGTCCAGGCCTGGAAGACAGGGCCAGGAGGGTGCAACGTGGGGTAGAGGGGCTCTGGCTCCCGAGAGCTTGAGTTTTAAGCCTGGCTCCTCCACTTTATAACCATGTGCCTTTGGCTATGTTAGTCATCATTCCTGTGTTCCAGTTTTTCATGTGTAAAGTAGCCATAAGGACACCATACTCAGGTCACTGTGAGGATGAATGATGCTAGTAAAACATTTAACTCAATACCTGGCATGTAGTAGAGACTTGGTAAGTGCTGTTTGTCATGACTATGTTTTAAAGATTTAAGATTACTTTTCCAACATTGCTCTTCAGCATCCAACTCAGAGTTTGAATTGTTATGTTTACTTTTTTCTTTTTTTTTTTTTTTTTTGCTTTTTATAAAAGAGAAAATAACTTGGGGTTGGCCTTGCTTAGGCTCCTGAATTTTCCTTCTTGAGCTATGTCAGTTCTAAAGACTGCCACTTGTTTCCTCTCTCCTGAATTGTCCATCAATGCTATTGCAATTGGCAAGACTTCATCCTTTTTTGTGTCTAAGTAATATTCCAAGGTACTTATGTAGCACATCTTCTTTATCTATCTATCTGTGGACACTTGGGTGGCTTCCATGTCTTGGCTATTATAAACAATGCTAAATAAACATAAGGCGGCATGCATCCTTTCAAATTAGTGTTTTTGTTTTCTTTGGGTAAACACCGGTAGTCCAAGCCAGCATTCTTAACCACAACTACCTCAATGAGTTGTTGAGAAAAGAAGGCACAGAATGGTGCCTGGCACATGAATAAATTTATTTATTAAATATTAGTTGAAGCAGTGACTAATACTAATAATAGTAATAATAAGAAAAGCAATCAGCAGTGAGACTAATAATGTGGATGGAAGGAGAGTTTTACCATTTGTTGCAGGTGGGATTTAATCTCCTGAGAGCCAGAAATCTTAAAGAGATCTCTGTCTTGCCCATGAGTTCAACCAGCACTTAGACAAGACTTCTCTCTCTCTTCCCCCCTGGTGAACTACTGGTGTCATTAAGAAACAGTTAACACACATCATCTTTCTTAGCTATTTTTGCTGCCTGCCATCTGGAGTGCCTCGGCTCTCTTGGATGTGTTCACACTAAATCAGCAGATGAAAGCATTAACTAATTTCTCCATTTCGGATCTGCTCATTTGGGTTACGATGACCTTTAAAACTAGTGTCATCCACCTCATAACCATGTGCCATATGTTGGATGTCAGATAATAAAGCATATTTAAACTTAGCAGGCTCCGTAACACCTTATGGCTGACTGGCAAGTAATTAATGACTTCCTTACCAGCGTCTTCTGGGCTAAGGCTGACAAGGCGTTTTGTTTGCCACTTAGTGTCCGTTTGCATTGGAACCTTTTCAAACATACTCCAGGGAGATTTCATTGTATACTGAGCTTCCCATTCACTCTTGGCATTTGAGGCCAGGACACTTCCTCCCAAGATGCTTATTTCCATGCAGAAAAATATACTAGATGTAGATCGCTCAGTGCTGAGTGTTTTACATAGGTTTTCATGTACTGCTCACAGTCATCTCATAGGACAAGGGTTTTTTGTACCCATTTACATCCATGTAGCAGACAGTGAGCATCAAAGAGGCTGAGCAATTTGCCCAGTTTATGGAAGGGCTTAGATTTGAACCTAGATTGTTGACTCCAAATGCCATGACTTTATTTTCATTTATTTTCTTTCTTTTTTTAAAAATATTTTATTTACTTATTCATGAGAGACACAATGAGAGAGAGAGGCAGAGACACAGGCAGAGGGAGAAGCAGGCTCCTTGCAGGGAGCCCGATGTAGGACTCAGTCCCAGGATCCCAGGATCCCAACCTGAGCCAAAGGTAGATGCTCAGCCACTGAGCCACCCAGGTGCCCCCATTTATTTTTTTTTTAACTGATATTTGCTATTATGTTAACCGTCTTCTTGTTGTCATGCTCAGGGAGTCAAATTCTGCCCTTGTCCATGTCCTAATCAGAATGGGAGGCTTAAACGCTGACAGCCATTCATTCACAACCTCAACCAGTAAGCCATGGCTGAACTCCTCCTTATAAATAATTTATAAGAAATCTTAAATCACACTATTTTATTGACTACATATGAGGAACAAAGATAATCAGTTTACCTTTTCTGAAACTTAGATTTCTAGGGGCTATACGTGATCCCAAGGAAAGTAACTTCCTGTATAGAAGGATTACCTGGGAATGAAGGAAAACCACACATACATTCAGCTGCCCATGGGTTCAGATACTCTATGACTCGAGTTAGACCAATAGAATTGGAATGGGAGAAGATGGAGTGCCTGGGTGGCTCAGCTGGTTAAGTGACCGACTCTTGATTGAGGCTCAGGTCATGATCTCAGGGTTGTGAGACCGAGCCCGGCATCAGGCTCTGCACTCAGTGCTGAGTCTTCTTGAGATCCTCTCTCTCCCTCTGCCTCTCCCCCTGCTCATGTTGTCTCTCTGTCTCCAAAATAAATACATAAATAATTTTTAAAAATACTTATAAAGGGAGAAGAGTAGCACCATGTTCCCAGAATCTCCACAAGTCCAAGTCTTTAACTATGAAGTTAAGCAGGGTTAAAAGGCAACAACCAGGACTCTAAGGATCATAATCTGAGTTCATTTGTAATACAGGGAGGACCTGTTAAGATAAGAGAACATGTGGAGGGGCTAGGAATGAGCAGACTAGCCAAGCAATAAGATGAGTAAGACAGGTCCAGCAATATCCAAGTCACCATCCAAGGAAATGGCACAACCTGGGATGTGTTCCACGATTGTTAATGGCACAAGGATTCCCTTGTTGGGGAGGGTGGCACAGCAATAGTCCCAAATTTGTTCTCAGGTTAGAGATCAATATATGCCCACAGACACAAATTAGTAGAGAAAATATGGCACATATCCCTCTGTTCTGAACTTTCCTTGACCACTTGTAAAAATAAGTTCTATGTTGAAATTAAGAGGAATATAACAAGAAACAGTAACAATATTTGCATTTCAAAGGCTTCAAAGTACCTTGGTCATTTCAGTGGGCTGTTTAAGGCTTTGCCACCAGATGTCTCAGACCATGATTTTTCATTTACTCTACAAGAATGATAGACAACCTTGAGGAACCATAATGTTACTCATCTACCCCTGTAAACCCACCCAAAATTCTGTCAACAAGCTCTGTGGCTTTTTTGTTATAGAATTTGTCACAATCTGCATTTGTCTAGTATGTTGATCTCTTTAGTTCATGGATTTCTTCTTCTAACTAAAGTGTAAGGTCCAGGCATTCAGCGGTCTTGCCTGTTATTATGCATGAGAACAGAAAGAGACCATTTTACCCACACTGTCAGCCTATCTACCCATCCCAGAGTCCAGATAAAGAGGGTCTGCTATAGTTAATCTTCTCAGGTCTAAAAATGACATTGTAATGGCCATGATCAGCAGCAAAGACAATTGGTGAGACATCAGCCAGTGGCTGGGAGTAAAAGATTGAGAAGAGTGACCAAGCATGCAAGATGAAGACTCCCAGGCATACCAACTTCACTTGCTTATAGTTCTCAGTTGGCTTGTCTGAAGATTGACTTAGAGACTAGCTGGGGCAAGGCTTGCTTTAGGAAAGTTTTCTAATACCTGTAGGGAGTACCCTGGGGCAGAAACAGACTGACACTAAGCATTAGCCCAAGAACCTACTGAGATTTGATAGAGTGTAGGGGATGGGAACCTTGAAGGTTGACAGGCCTTGCCTGTTCCACCCTAGACCAGTTCATAAGACGCAATGCCCACCCCACATCCAGTGAGATCTAGCTTCCTCCCCCTAGGTTCATATAAAGTATTTAATTAAATCCAATCACATTGAAATGCTGCATTTGAGATTCCACTTTTCACTTTTTCATTTACTTTCTGGTATAAAGACACCCTGGGTTTTATTTAGGCAGACGTCTAACTAGAAATTGCACTTTTCAGAAAAGATAAAAAATAATGATCATCTAATTCCCTATTTTCTACAGAACCACTTAACTTTCAAGTGTTCAGTACTAATCAATAAAAGCCTTTCATCACAAAACCCAATAAGCAAGATCAAATTCAAGGGAAACGCTCAAAAGAGAGCATGGTTGGCACCCAAACCATTTTGTGAGGTCAGAATCACTTTTCCACATGAAGCTAATTCCTACTTATGGCCCAGAGCCATCCCACCTCCTGCTCTCTGATGTCTTGCTTTCAGAAGTTGAGTCCACTGAGTGTCCTATTGAGAACACAGGGTCTACTATGATCAGTATCTAGTGAAAACCTAAAACTGGAATTGACACCAGATACGTTGTATTACCCGCTTTGTGCCCAAATCAAGGGCTGCTTCTCATTGCAGGCATTAGTTTAGAGAACAAAGGGTATATGAGAAATAATATAAAGATTCGGTCTCTCTGATGATGTTAGGATGGCATTTGGATCAGGAATTTCTGGGCTTGTTCCCACTACCCCTTGCTTTTCCCCCTACCCTCTCCAGGGAAGATGAACACGGGGGAGAACAGGAGAAACAAGAGTGGAAAAGCCTTAATTGGGCACAAGCCCCAAAGCTCAGTACAGAAAATTCTGGTAAACTGAATTGCAGTTCAGGGTCAACATTAACCTTTCCTACCAAGTTCAATCCTAGCCTTTGACTATTGCCATCCTCCATGGGAAGAAAAGAAAAAAAGGAGTGAGAGAAAAAGCAACTAACAAAAGTAGACCAATCAGTTCCTTGGAATTTGCTAATTGATGTTAGGATTCAACTCTTACTTCTATGAAATAACTATCCTGTAATATAGGTGGAACTTAATGAATACTTGTTAACATATGTGGGCAAGTGTGAGGAAAAGAAAGATTGTACAGATACACATACAGTCTTCTCATAGACTATTTTAACCCAAGTTAGAAACACATTACCACAACTAACACATTAATAATTTCTTGAAACATATCCAAAACACGATTCATTGTTAAATAGAATTTTTTTGCTTTATTTATTTTATGTATTGTATTTAAAAGTTACTATCAAAGGTTGTAGAATTTGGTTCTAAGTAAGAGACCTTATTATCCATGGGTATCAGCAAAAATACACATCGGTAGAAAAATGTTACAATATAAATAGTATCACCAAATGAACAACAGTCCACATTTGAGGATTAGATGTCAGTATAATAGTAAACAATATAGATGCTTGAAGAATTTTTTTAAATGTTTATTTCAAGAGAACTCAGAAATAGGTTATTGACAATTTCAACACAAAATTATTAAAGATTGGGGGCACTTGACGGGATGAGCACTGGGTGTTATACTAAATGTTGGCAAATCGAACTCCAATGAAAAAATATACAAAAAAAATTATTAAAGATTATACTTGTTCCTAGGCTACCTGGAACATTTTTCTTCTTCAAATCAGATCTAGAAATCAAAGTAAAAGAAATCATTCCCCAAAAGCGCTGCTCGTTCAGGAGGATGGCAACAGCCAGTGGCTTTGGATTGTACTCATCCATGTGAAGCCACATGCCACCGAGCAGCTCAGCCTATGCTAAGGAAGCTCTAGGCAGCACTTTAGTGCACCTTCAAGATAACCAAAATATCTCTGATTGAAATCTAACATAAGAACTAAAATCAGTTTGGAGCCACTTGACTGCTTTCCTTCTAGAATCTGAACTTATGAACCAAATAAGCAACAATTTTTCACAAAATTGATATTTCATAAAGGGGAACTCTAGGACTCTAGGAATCCCTCCTGCAAGAAGTTAAAATATGGATCCCTCTTACCTCATTGGCTTATTTGCAGTAGCAAGCTTTAAGTTCTTTAATTAGAAAATTTCACCTCACCAGCCATCCCACGTCCACAGCAGAGGCCAACCAGAGGTCAATCTTCTGACAGATGGCCAATTAAATTGAATCCACTTATTTGTAAAGAGCACCTCTGTTGTCTGGGGTTGAGGACTTTGCCTTGGTCTATCCTCCCAGTCTTCCCGTATGTCACATGTATGTTGGGTGAAAAATAAATGAATGAACAAGTGAATTACCTTAACTTTGGTGAGAAGAGTAAAAGTCATGGAAATAAGTAAAAAATGTGTCCCTTTCTCAGATAGATTTTGGCATTTTACTTTGAGCAAGTTTAGAGCTGGATGGCTTGGTTCTGTAACCGGGCTACACAGTTTCTAACATCCACTATAAAGAACTCTAGTTTTACCAGATCTTATTTTGACTTGAAATGTTTCATGACAGGTTTATGGCATTCATTTCCTCCCCTTGGGTGCCTGGTCCTTATATGTGTTTTCTTCGGAGGATAAATCAACTTGCTGGGGCCAGACAGATGGAGTACCGGGTATGTGACCATAAGAAACGGTCTTCAGCAAACAGACCACGAGGGCTTGTGGCCAACTGTGGAATATCCACTCTGCCAGGTTTTAATGCTAAAAACCACCAGAACACATAAGTAATCAGCTTTTAAAAATAAAGGAGTCTTAATTAAATGATTTCTCAGAGCCTTATTGCTGACACCGTCACTTCTATTTCTAATGGATTTTGAGACTTGTTGTTCAGAAGTTAATCCTGTTAATAAGATTCGATTTTCTTTTTTGCCTTAATAGTGTACTTTGAAATACTTAGGATGAAGCCAGGGCATATGTGGTGTGCAGGACTGCTGGGATTCTGTGTGCAATCTTGGCAAACAAGACTAAGGGGAGAATGAAGAAGAGAATGGAGATAAACATGGGAAAAGGCAACTCCACTGCAATTTGGGAAAGACAATAGGCTGCTATTTCCTTCTGTGGGTCCAGCACAATCCTGTTCAATCTGGGAGGCAAGTGTTACAGCCAACAGCCTTTAACCTGAACGGGACCAGCCAACTCCCTCTAAACAACCTGGCTGCTTAATAACTGCATAAATGGCTGTACATTTGATTAAATAGAAAGACAATTTCCTGGCCTCAAGCAGGCCTGCCTGTTCCCAGATTTTCTTTGGGTGAGATTTCCCTAACGGACTTCAATATTCTTTTGTGTTTAAAATCTTTTTTGTCTACCTTAGAGGTATACAATCTATGGCTCCTGCATAGAATCCTGAAACACATTTGTTTTATCATCCATCACAGACCTACTGTTAAGAACCTACGATTAAGTACCACTGTGCAAGACAGTGGGCAAAGAGCTCAAAAACCAAACAAAATTTTATTTGGCTGCCTGAGAACAGCAACTGAAAGGAAGGGCATGGCATGTGAGGGCTGCTTTAAGTGAAGGCAGTGTGATGTCATAAGGGAGGCCGGCTTTGAGGACGAGTCTATACGGACAGACACAGGATTCATGAAGGGGAGCATCCAGAAAGCAGTCTGAAACTTAATCTAGGGCAAGAGGGTAAATCTCTGGAATGCCAGGCTAAGAAAATATGGCCTTTATTTTGTAGATGTGAGAAATGTTGCATTCTGGGGTCTGGGGGTGGGGCGGGAAGGAGAAGGGGAAATTTATTATCCAAGCTAGTGCTTGAAAGTGTTGAATTAGGGAATATTTTCTTATGCTTTGAAAATATTGTTTCCTAACTTTCCCAGAATTATAATATATCTGGTTATTGTTGATGCTCTACTGAACTGAAAACTTTTATTAGTATTTGTGGTTTCATTTTATAAAATTATCATAACTGATGGATTTACGGTTCTGAAACAGTAACCAAATTTTAATAATGAAGCCATTAATACATACCTTGGCTTCAGGGTATGATATTTGTGACAATGTAATATTTGCTCTGAAAGTAGGAATCCCCAAACTAATATATTTATATCTCCATGTAAGTTGCAGAAATGTCTCCCCAGCTAGCAGCACATTGTGTTGTCTTGACAATCAGAGTTCTTCCACTGATGTTGGTGCTTTCTCCCTCTTTGCAGGAAAAAAAAAAAAAAAAAAAAAAAAAAAAAAAAGATGTTTAAAATATAAAAGAAATTAATTATCAAGGTGATCTTGAGAGACTTAAAAAATAATTTAAGAAGGAATTTCAATTTGAAAAGCTCACAGTTCCTGGTGCTTCTCCACAAAGACTTCAGAGTGTGTACCTGTGTTTCCTAAAACTCACTGCTGCATTTACATTTAAATGAAAATACAGACATACATGTTTGACAAAGACCATATACTTATGCTCCTTAAAACCATTCTTTCAGAAAAGGAACAGAAAACACCCCACTCTGCCAGTGCACCAAGATACCAATTTATTCTTTTTGGAAAAATAGCACATTATGCATCAGTCTGGGATATTTGTTTTATTCATTATTTATTTATATTTAATTTATTCATTATTTTGCCAGATGGACATATATGCTGAGAATGAGGCTCCTGGAGAAATAAATGGCTGAGGTTGTATTCTTTTAATTACTGACGATGAAAGCTGAGAAAACCTCAAGGTTTGTTTTGACTCCACTGCTCCTCTGACTGCCTCCGTTTCTGTTTTCATGAAACTGAGACCCAGATGGTCAGGTGACTTACCCTAAATTGTGCCCCAAGAGACAATACTGGGATTTGGAATTACATCTCTTGACTCCTCACCAAATGCTCAGTTTTGACTTGTCTCTCGCATGCTCACTTAAAAGACACTTATTGGGACAATATCAATAGCATTTGGAGAGAATCTTCTTCAGGAAAGGATGTATCCATCCAAGGCCTTCCTGCTTGCTCTCAGCCAACCAGTGTCCTGGGCTGGGGATTACATGGACCGGGGGATGTGAGCCATCAGGACTGATGAAAGAACTAATTCTGAAAAAGTGAGGGTGTGTAACTACTTCCCTGAAGTGTGTTCTTTTGTCCCAACTCTAATTATTTATGCAGGCTATGCCATAAGACCTCTATTATTATCTGTATTTATGTCAAGTGAGACTTGAAGGCATGAGTTGCCTAGTATCTCACAGCCCGTAAGGTTCAGTGCAGAGACTTGACCCCACGTTATTCAGAAATCCAAGTTCACAGTCCCCTTCAGGCTGTGTGAGCTAGCTCTCCGTGCCCAAAGCACTGTAGCCAGGATCCTTGTACACACATCTCCTTCGGCCTCTCCCTCTGCACATCTCGTCCCCTTTGCTTCTGAACTCCGTATCGGTAAAATGCAACAACTGATCAAAGTATAAGGACCACGTATGGCGGTAGAAATACTTGTTTCCACTTAGAACCTCTGGAGTCTTCGATTTCAAGTCTTAGAGCAAGATTGGCAGGCCTTACACGATGATCTCCCTTAAACGACCAAGGCCGCAACGTTGGTATAAACCACTCTGGGAAGCTCCCAGAGCTCAATTACTCTTCTGAGTCAAACACCAAGCTGCTCTTCTGGAGGGCCTTAATTATGGTCGAGCAACTACTCATTTTCAGCCCTCTGGGGCCAAGTTCACCCAAACGGCTCATTTTTCAAAGATACAGAAATATTTCCATGAGCCTGATTCTCTCAGTTTCGCTTATCCACTTATTTCTCTATTTATTAAAAAGAAGTACAACTGCGTACAGCACGGGGGAGGCAGACGTGCGGATGGGAGGCAGCCGTTGTCTCTAAGGCCCCGTAGACCTGCGACCAGACCCGGAGGCCGGAGCTGGGGCCCCAGCGCGCTCCTCTGTCGAGGGCTGAGCACAGCTGGAGTCTTGGCAGGAGCTGGGATCACACGTCACAGGCAGCGCACACTGAGGCATGGCAGCTCTGCTCTAGAGGAGTGGAGCCTGATAGGAGTTCTGGACAAATCCCCGGAAGGCTGAGACCAGAGAGGAAGAAGGGAGAGAGCCCCCACTGGTCCCACTCCCGGGGTCCTCTCATGCACAGCTGTGCTGTTGCCTTCTGAGCGGTCCTAAAGGCAACACCAGTAAGAGTTTAAAATTCACTATCTGGCAGTCATTTTTCAACTATTTCCCCCAAGGCTGTAAGCTCCACAAAGGCAGAAAGTAAATCCGTCTTGTTCCTTGCCCTGCCCCAAACTTACTACACTGGCTGGCACCTGGCAGGTACGTCCTAGCAGTAATGGTTACAGTTATTACTGAAAGTCTTCCTGTTTTCCATATTCAGATTTCTATGCAGGACTCGCATGACTTTCCAGTTTTGCTGCACTCGACCACCTTGGCTCCTGTGTTTGCATTTAGTTAGATCCTGTAGGTGCTTTTCAGTTTGCACTCATTTTTGTCTCACGGTTCTTAATTTCTACCAGCACCTGATTTTGTTTTCCTGTTCTACACCTCGCATCACCCTCTCTGACCACCCTGCTGTCCTTGTGCAAGTCACGCAAATGTCTGAGCCTCATTTTCTTCCAAAGGTGCTGCGCTGCTGGGTAAACTATCTAAGAAAGTGCATGTAAATTATCCAACAGACCATTCAAGATGTGTTTATTCACTGCCACACCACAAACCTTATGACTAATCGTGGGCTCAGTAAACTCTTCTGATGGGACAAGAGCTGTAGTTACCCTTACCTCAGCCTAGAGAAATGGGGTCATGAGAAATAAACACGAGGGTTGTGTAATTTTTCTGGGTTGTTTATAAAGGTGATTTCCAGAAATGAGGAGCCGCCGTGAACACAAGGCAAAGTAGAGATGTGTACATGCTGAAGTCCACCTGTCCTCAGCTTACAAATGAACAAAAATTTCATTTGCACTTAAGAACAGAAAAGCAGTGCAAAGCTGAAATGTATTTCACTGAGAAAGAGTTTTTAAAAAAAGATATTTGGACAGATGCAGGCATAAGAAAAGCTCATGTTCCCAGTAGCCATGATGCTCTGTGATTCATAAGGTCAGATTTTACAATTACAAATTTTGCATAGGTCACTCTTTTAGCTTAGAAGATCTTTCTTTCTGAGGTGTGCTCTCTCTCCTACCCTAGCTCTGTGTGGCCTGTCACACTCTTTAGGTGCAACATTGCAATTCAGCAGTGTAAGATATTCTAAATTTGACCTAAGCTTTGGCTAAATTAAATGTGTCCTAGCTAACTCCATATCAAAGTTGGTTTTCCATTGCCCCTTTCTAAGATTTGCCACTTTATAGGGAAATGAGTGTATGAATGAGAAAACTCATCTGTATATTGCGAAACGGGCTCACCTCACCTACCTACGTATCTGAACATAATAGATAGCCCTAAGAGCCCATAACAAAAAAGGTAAGTGACATAAAAGGAAGTGTATGGAATCAAATTATATGCAATATGCATAGGCCAATTCAATCCATAGTTGAATAGCTGAATGTGCTTTCTGTAAAGTAGGATTTAGTCAAGCACTACAAACTTTCACTCTTGAAAGATTGGACTAACCATATTGTTGGAAAAAGGGTTTGGCCCTGATGGTGAAAAGGAAGGAGAGGAATTAAGAAAAGTAGAGGTAAGAAAAGATCCCAGTGGAGAGAAAAGTCAAGAGTATTCATGGGCAGTGGCTCATCAATCCGTTTTTAGTGCTGCCCTCAGAGTGACCTCCCTTAGTACCTGGTGTCAGCTGTTGAGGCTCCTCTTCAGGAACCTTCATTATTCCCCCACAGCCCAGAGGAAAAGAGGAACCTGATGACTCGACAGTCAAGATGCTCTCCAGCCTGCCCCAGGCTCCCTGTCCACGTTTATTCTTCCTCTCCCACTGAAATCCAGTACATAGCCAGTCTTTCTTGAATCTTGGCTCCTATGGAATGGGGTTGCAGGAGCCCACTCAGCTTTCTCTTCTCACACTGGTGTCTAACCCCTCCTAAGCCATCTGAATCCCTGCCCCAAGGCTCAGAATGGATCCCCTTTAGCTTGAGAAGCTTGCCCTGGACTCTCCCAGTCAAAAGACTGGAACAGCATAGGCTTTACATGTTTGGGAGGCAAAATGGCTAAAAGTCTGAGCTGTGGACTCAGCCACATCTTGGTATCTCCTTCTTTTCTGGGTGTGACTTTGGAATGTTGACTTATCCAGCTTAACCTCAGTTAGCACCTCTTGAATAAGCAGATGATAGTCCCATAATCTCATATCATGGTTGTGAGAATTAAAAGAGATGGTGTAAACAAAGGCTCATGGCCTATGTTCAGTAAAAGGGTTCATAACTCTTTATCCCAGCCTTACATCCTGGTTCCAAACTGAGAAAGTCCACTGATACTTCTGATGATCCCATCAGTGTTAATAAGAAATACAAAATTAGTGGTTCATGTATCACTCCTTTAAAATACACTTCAAAAAAAAAAAATAATAATGAAAATAAATAAATAAAATACACTTCAGTGGGACGCCTGGGGGGCTCAGCGGTTGAGCACCTGCCTTCAGCTCGGGACCTGATCCCAGGATCCGGGATCAAGGCCCACATTGAGCTCCCTGCAGGGAGCCTGCTTCTCCCCCTGCCTGTGTCTCTGCCTCTCTCCTTCTGTGTCTCTCATGAATAAATAAATAAAATCTTTAAAAAAATACACTTCAACAAAGATTTCTTTTTGGAGATAAAAGGACAGCATGGGAAGTTTGCTGAAAAGGCAGATTGTTCCCCTGCCTCTGCCTTTCCAGTAATTATATGTATGTAAGCTATAATAGGGAAGGTCCAGGAATTTGTATTTTTTAACAAATACTCCAGTTGATTCCGATGCAGAAGTCTAGGGAACACTTTGACAAACAGGACCTAGCAGAAATAATACTTATTCTAAGATTGGGAATTCAAGCCACTATATATTTTTAAAATATTTTATTCAGTTATTTGAGAGAGAGAGAGACAGAGAGAGAGAGAGAGAGAGAGAGCATGTGCAAGTGGGAGGAAGAGGGAGAGAGAATCTGAAGCAGACTCCGTGCTGAGCACAGAGCCCAGTGGGCAGCTCAATCCCACGGCTGCAAGATCATGGCCTGAGCCTGTATCAAGAGTCAGACACAACCAACTGAGCCACCCGGGTGCCCCTTAAGCCACTAATTTAGGATTGCTTGACACATATACTTTTTATTTTCATACCATGCCTTTGCATGTGTGTGTCATTGTATTGATGTGTAAATCATATAGAAATACACAAATGTAATATTTTAAATATATATTTAATTATGCGTGTGTATATGTGTCTAACCACTACTCAGATCAAGACATAGACCATTCCACTAATCCAAAAAAAAAAAAAAGTCCTTACGCCTTTTCCCAGTAATATCCACCCAGAGCTAACCACTATTTTTATATTTATCACCATAGCCTAGTTTTTTACTTGTTATCAAACTTCATATAAATGGGATAATATATTATGTATTCTCAATATTACATTTATGGGGTTCACCCATGATGTAGTGACATGATACACATTAAATCTCTCAAACATGCTCTCTCCCTTTTCCCCAATGAAAGCTACCTTCCTCAGCAATGTCTGGAATTGCCTGGAGGGATCGACCTTTCTGATTCTTGAAAACCACAGCACACAGCCCACAAGTTCCAAGCTGACTCACTGAACAAGTTTCAGATGTGACCTTTTTGAAATGATGCCTCTTCTGACACAAGCACATGTTCTCCTATCCAGGCCAATACTTTACATTCAATCCTGAAAGTAGGCACGAAGGGGAATACATGTCCTGGGCACCATCTATAATTAAAGATGACATTTTTCTGGACTTGGAAAATAAACAACAACCTGCTGAATGAATCAGGGCAGAGAGTACCACTGATAAAATCAGCAAAAAGGAGCAGCCCCTTTTCAAATCATATACCCTTTGAATTACATTAGCAATTTAGTATGTCGTCTGTTATTCAGCCAATTTTATAGAAATTATAGAGAGATTCATTCCTAATTAAGAATAATCTGATGGCTGGGCTTGACCCAGTTAAATTCTTATCTTTATGACATCAATCTTTTATAATGCTTCCAGAAGCCTTGGCAAAGGCTCCAATTTTATAAGTAAAAATTAATTAATTGGGACATTAAATTTGAAAGATGCTTTTATCTTTTCCCTGGTTCATGCCTTCACAACAGAATGCAATAATTAACAGTTTTATTCAAATATATAAAATAATTCCTTGAAGATTTCTAACCACTTCAAGTACTCCAAGTATCAAGTGATATAATGTTGAGATATCAAGATACAAAGGAAAGTGGATCTTTTGCAGATGTTTTATGGAGAGGGATCTCTCTGGTTATCACTTAAACTGGGGTAGAGAGTAGGTGGCCTGATGTGAAGTTGACTTGGGACCAAATTATACTGAAAAATAAAATCCAACGTGATTTTTTTTTAAAGATTTTATTTATTTATTCATGAGAGACACAGAGAGGGAGAGAGAGAGGCAGAGACACAGGCAGAGGGAGAAGCAGGCTCCACGCAGGGAGCCCGACGTGGGACTCCATCCCGGGTCTCCAGGATCACGCCCTGGGCTGAAGGCGGCGCTAAACCTCTGAGCCACCCGGGCTGCCCAATTTTGTTGTTGTTGTTTTGGTTTGTTTGTTTGTTGTTTTTTTAAAAGATTTTTTTGTTGTTGTTTTCACTGAGGATTTTCAAAGCTTTTTCTCTGGAAAATCTTCCTACCTAAACTCACCTGATATGACTACCCATCAAATAAATTCTTAACTTGCCTCTTAAAATTATGATCTGAATCTACTGTCACAAAACTAGTATTGGATTTGCTTATCTGTAGAGGTTCCCTTGGTTTATTTGCCTGTTCATTGGTTCATCACTACTTCCTCAAGTGTGGCACATTGGGAAGAGATCAGTTAAGAAGATGATACAAACTCCAAGCGGCCAACAAGGACTCCTAGTGGACTGAGAAACCGCCTCTGAAGGGTTTGGTTGGCCAGTCTAAAAAGAGGCCTCAAATGGTGTGCCCCAGCACTCTGGCCTGTCTGAAAGTTTTATTAAAAACTTGGGAGCAGCTGGGGTGAATGAGCTGATCCTTTCAAATGAACTGGCTTATTCAGATACCATGAAATGAATAATAACAAGACACCGAGTGGACAGGAGGAAGCCAGCTTATCTGCCAGAGAAGGGATGCTGGCAGGCTTTGCAGGGCACCTTTTCACAGATCCTATTCTTTTTCTCACCCCCAAAAGGGAAAAGGTGGGTTGGGAGGAAGATCTCTTGCTCCAGATCACACAAAAGTACTTATTAGAGCTGACGGCCTTTTCAGGTCTGCGGGCCACAGGTTCTTAGACACTCCTCTCATTGATGGGTGGGGTCTATGTCCTTGGCCCTGGACTCTGGATCAAACTTTGGAATCTGTCAGTTGATGGAGAATGTTGGAGGTGGTGCAGGTCTGATTAGGAAAGGCCATGCACATTCTCTCTGGTCCCATTGGGTTACTTGCTCTTGGAACCCAGCCATCATGCTGTGACAGAGGTAAAGCCCATGGAGAGACACACGTTGAGCGAGGCCAGAGCCCTGGCCCTAACCGACAGTCCCAGCTGCTTTCTTGGCTAACGGTACCAACCTGCCAGTCGTGTGAGCCAGCTGTCCTGAAGGTGGGTGCTCCATTTGTTCATAGAATTTGCCCTGCTGAAGGCACATAGAAATCCTGAGTGTTCACTGTCAACTGCATGAGGTTGAGCTATAGGCCAACAGGGTTGGGGCCTGTAATTTAGATTTGTCAGTTGAATCCACATTGTAATGGGTTCACTTGAGTGACCCAGCTGCTCCAAAGCATTTCTGATTGAAGTCAACTGAAGAATAAGTTCAGCAGAAAGTACACACATGTCTTTAAATGCACAGAGAGCAAAACCCATCTGATCCCAACCATAGCCAGCATAGTATGCTCAGTTTAGGGAGCCATCATCAGGAAAACCAGTGAAAAAGCTGACCAGTATCCTGGAGAAATCGAATGAATGGTGAACAATCTGTAGATAGTGTCCTGTGTAGAGGAGATGGTGATACTATTACCATCCAGTGAGCCAGAACCACGGAAGTGTGGACCAGAGGTTAAGGATAATTACCAAGAATGAGGACAAAAATGCAGTGACCGGGATCCCTGGGTGGCGCAGCGGTTTGGCGCCTGCCTTTGGCCCAGGGCGTGATCCTGGAGACCCAGGATCCAATCCCACGTCAGGCTCCCGGTGCATGGAGCCTGCTTCTCCCTCTGCCTATGTCTCTGCCTCTCTCTCTCTCTCTGTGTGACTATCATAAATAAACAAATATTAAAAAAAAATGCAGTGACCGTGCAAGGTTAGAACATCCACTTTGAAGCTGGATGACTAGCTGATCATCCTAGCTGTGTGGTTTCTTGAGAGTCCTGCACACCCAGACTGTGAGCCTGGTTATAAAAGGAAAGGGAACATCTCTACCTCCCTCGTAGTTTTATGGGTACAACGTTAGGATTATTGAAGATAACTTATATAAAAGCACTGTGCACAGAAGACCCTCAATACCTATTTGCTATTAAACTCAGGAGTTTGGATGTTGGCTTTATTTTAAGGGAATGTCCAGGGGCTCCTGGATAAGGCTCAGTTGGATAAGCATCTGACCCTTGATTTCAGCTCAAGTCATGATCTTAGGGCTCTGAGCTCAGCAGGGAGTCTGCTTGAGAGTCTCTTTCTGTCCATCTGACTCTCCTCTCTTTCTCTCTCTCAAAATAAATTTAAAAAAATCTTTTAAAATTTTTAAAAATAAAAGGAAGTATCTGTCAATGGAATGCTTTACCTTAGAAAACAGCAAGTCTTTAGTCTTCTTTCAAGGGCTGGATGATTACTCATGAGATATATTAGAGAACATTTTGCCGTATGTGGGAGGCTGGCCACAGTGTTCTCTACGTTCCCTTTGGTCCCTAAGGGATTACACTCAGCTTCCTTCTGCAGCTCCAGTGCTGCCTCCCCCATCCTAGAAGCTCGGTGTGGCCCAAATCTCAATAAGCATTAGCATTGCTTTAGCATAGGACAAAATCCTCATGAGTTCATTGGCCAGCAGGCCGTTCACATTCAGACTTTGAAGTTGTGCGTTCAGCAATCCTCTCTCCCCTCCACCATCGGTATAGAGCATCTTGGTTGAGACTTAAAATATTTTCAAAATTCATGTATGCAGAAAATGTTGTCTATCAGACAAATGTCTGTACATGAAAGGAACTATGAACATTTAATATTCTACACCAAATGTTGAAACCAAAATCCAAGGGCATTTTGTTCTTTGAATCGGAGATGTTGTCATGTCTCTTCTCCCCTCTTCTACTTTTGTGTTGAGAGTTACTGTTAAATAGGGAGCAGGAGCTGTTTGTATGAGGATTTAGTTTAAATTTCAGCTTCCTCCCTCCCTAGCCCTGCAACCTTGAGTAAGTCACTTAACCTCTTGGAACTTGAGTCTCCACATACAAAATGAAAGTAATAGTAGTCACCTCTCAGGGATGTTGGGAGAATTAAATAAGATAAAATGTGTGCTGGTGCCTGGGGCTAGTAGAAATTAATACATATTAGTGTCTTAATTTTTTTCCCACTGGTTTATTTCTTTGAACTGTTTCCACAAAACTGGGAAAGAAGCATCATTTTTTCCTGTCTTTCTCTCTCTCCCTGAGACAGACATCTGGTTTGTGCTTTATCAGAAGAAATGGCATTTAGGGGTTTGAATCCTTACAGAGGAGGGAAATGCAACTCCTTGCACTTGCATTATTTTTTGTTTCTTTTTAATTTCTGTCTTGGATGCTATGGCTACCCATCTCAAGGCGCATTCTCTCTGAGCCCCTTGATATCAGAACCCCAATTTTTGGTGGGGTAAATTGCCTTGTTGGGAAAAAAAGAGGGCTATCTTTCTCATCCTCCCTTTTATCCAAGCGCTGCCCTATGTTTATATTCTGGTCCAAGAGGTGTTTGCAGAAACGGTGTAGACTGTTTCATATTTAAAGAGAGCCAAATCAGCTGGGGGATGCCTCCAGTTTGCTTTCCTTGCCTGTCTTCTTTCTTTCCACCTGAACCTTGACCTTGCCAGCTATAGCACCAATATACCAATCTTGGATCATAAAGTAACTTTGAAGACATGATGGAGAAGAAAGATAGGACCCTGGGTCTCTGTATCCCCAAAGGAAGAATCCACCAATCTTCTCAGTCTTCATACTTCTTTCACTTGGGAGAGAAATAAGACTGTATCTTGGGTTCAGCCACTGCTGATGTTTTTCCCTCTTGTTTGTAGCCGACTCTAATGAAACACAGTGTGTATGTGTGTGAGGGGGTGTTTCAAGGAGAAGACTGTTGGAAGTAAAGGTTCTTGATCCATTCTCCCTCTGAAGGACTCAGGCAGTGTCCTCATAGGAGGTGACACCGGTGGGAGTAGTGGTGGAAGTATAGTTCTGTGTCATAGAGCAGAACAATCTGGGGGAAGCAAACAATTCATATATTCATCAAGAATTGTCGCAGGGTATGGAGATCCCTGTGGACGTTACCAGTGTGTAGATCTGGAGCAATTATTCTAGCTTGGGTTGAGGAAAGGGGCTCAAGGAAGGCCTTGAAGGGAAGGTGCCTGTGCTTGGTAGGGAGGGATAATGGGCTTTGGCCACAGGAAGGAGGGACCTGCCTCGCAAGGTCTGCAGGACTGGCTGACGCTCCCCACACCCCGTGGCTGAGTACCATGTCATCCATCATTCATGACTTCTCCCTAGCCTTGACCTTTGGTCACATCTGCCACAATTTAAATCTGACCCAAAGGCCACTCAAAAGCCCAGCCACTAAGTCAGTGTTGGATATAGAAAGTCAACACTTTTGGAAATCTGCAGGTAGTAATTAGCAGTTTAATCTCAACAGCCTTGTGATTTGGGAAGCACTCTTCCATGTAACTGGCGAATGAGCTGGAGAATTGCTCCCATCCATCCCGTTGTGGGTAGGGGCAAATGCTTAGGGCATTGTGTCCAGGCAGCAGCTCCAAGTGGCCTGCCAAGATGGCAGCCCAGCTCTTAGCAGGCAGAGAGAGTTTGAACCTCACTGTGCAGAGGGCTAGGGCCCTGGGAGGTACAAAAATGAGTTGAGTAGGTTAGGTAATCGGGCAAGATTGTATCAGTTCTTGAAGACATAATCGATGTAATTTTTA
Organism: Canis aureus; assembly: GCF_053574225.1. NCBI lineage: Eukaryota > Metazoa > Chordata > Mammalia > Carnivora > Canidae > Canis > Canis aureus. The sequence continues at coordinate 5,270,310 of NC_135613.1, forward strand.
CTGCTTGCCTATAGGGAATGAACAGAAACATCGGAGGGATAAGGAGTTAAGATTGACATTTTTCAAGCACCTACTGTACTCAAGAACTACTATACTTGTTCTTTGTCTTACTGAATTTTCACATTAACACTTTAAGGGGTGTTTTGGAACCCACATTATGTAAATGAGAATAGAAGGAGCGTCAACAATTAGGAAAGTTTATCCAGGGCCACACAGGCAACAAAGGATTCAGGGTTCCACTTCAGTCCACCCAACCTCCTTTGCCCAAAACCCACACCATCCCCTCACACCAGAGCACATCCCATATCAGGCTCCATTTTGAACAGACTCCATGAAGTAGAGAGACCACACTTTTACGAGTGAAGACAGGATGGGGCGGAGGCTAATAATGATGATGGAGCAGCTGTGTTTCTTGGAGTTTCTGTACCATGAGCTGTGGAGATTTTCCCTGGTGGAGAACAGCTACCTGACAAGATATGTTTACCGGAGATGTTTTATATTCCCTTCCCAAAGGGACAAATGTAGCTTCTGGTCTCTAACTAGGAGAAATAATTATGTGTGTTTCCTATTTGTCCTCTACCCAATAACGTTTGCCAAGCTGTTTGCTAATTACCCCAGAAACAACAGGTCCTCAACAGAAACTAAAGAGTGATGTATTATCTAGGTAGCTTTTCACTCACACACTCTGGGTTAGAGCAGAAAAGAGAAACATGCTGTATATCCTCAGTTAATGGGCAACCAAACAGATGACTTGGCAGAGAACAGGAGAAAGGACAAAAAATATCCTCTCTATGCCACAGGAAATACATAAACCAAAACAAAACTCAGTATCATTGTCAAATGCTCCTGGGTGCTCCCCTGAAGGGACAAACTCACACTCCAGGTTTGGCTATGTTATAAACTTGAAAGCTTTCTTTCCTTTGCCCCTAAATTATCCAGAGCTATTTCATCTCTCTTCCTCAGAAGAATCTTGACAACCCCTTTGGCACCCGGGAGACGGCTGGGTACAGCAGGAAGAACACGGAATTTGAAATCATTAGACAGGAGATTAGATCTGGCCTTGCCTCTTACTACCTGTGTAACCTCAGGCATCCTTAGGAGTCTTACAAGACTGTTGAGAGGAACAAACAAGAAATGTGTACGTGTAAGCATTTTGCAAACTCTCAGGTGCTCTATAATTTAGAAGAGAGGAAGCAAACATCGGGGCATATCATTAAGGTATAGAGAGTGAATGAAAGTCACCAAAGAATGTTAATCATATTCCCCATACATTGAGCACCCACTAATTGCCAGGTGTTGTGCCAAAATCTTTACCTCTTTCCAGGGAGGTGTACTTCATGCCCATTTCACAGATAAAGAGGCTGCCACTCAGATAAGGTGATTTACTCATGGTTACGGGCTGGTAAATGGCAGTGGAGGTTAAGATGCTATTGGGTCTGACCCCAAGGTCCAAGCACTTTCCACTATACCACATTAGCTTTTTCATCAAAATTCAAATAAAAACTCGATGTTAGCTGACACCAGTGACATATTATGAAATAAATATAGTTGGGTGCCATTGGCGATGCTCAACAGCTGGCTCATGTCCTGACTGCACATCAGCTTAGGATTGATCGCTCTCAATTTGTCTGTCTCCTCTCTTAGTGCCACTCTTTGGAGTGAGGTCACCTCTGCTCTCGGGACACAGAAGGAAACTAACAAGCACATTGGAGAAAGAAGGCAACTTTTGCTTGAATTCTGAACTTTTCTTTTCCCCACATGCTTTGCAAATTGTTCCACTAAAATTTTCAGGTTTAAAATGCACCAAATTTATACAGACAGTATACATGAGTACATACAGAAATTGGTGAATTTTGAGTCAGGTCTGCAGACTGGTTATTGTGTTGTGCCAACATCAATTTCCTGGTTTAAACAATGCACAGTGGGTCTATAAGATGCCACCATTGGAGGGAAATCTGAGAGATGAGTGCATCAGACCACTCTGTGCTGTTTTTTTGTTTTGTTTTGTTTTGTTTTGTTTTGTTTTGTTTTGTTTTGTTTTAAGATTGTATTTGTTTATTCATGAGAGACACACAGAGAGAGGCAGGGGCACAGGCAGAGGGAGAAGCAGGCTCCATGCAGGGAGCCCGACGTGGGACTCGATCCTGGGACTCCAGGCAGATGCTTAACCTCTGAGCCACCCAGGGGTCTCATGTAGTGTTTTTTGAACCCAGTATGTCCTCTTGCATTGCATGTTGCCTTTCCCGCCTTGTTCTTATCTGAGTGCCCCACCCCCCTTCGCCACTCTCATAATACCCCATATTAACCTTGATCTTGGCACTTAAAGCCTGCTTGAATTTCTTCCATCATCTTTTAGACTCTATTGCTAGACTCTGGACTCCTAGAAGACAGGAATATTTCCTTTATGTCGCTGTATCCCGGGAAACTGTATGGAGTCTGGTCCATAAATTTTTGCTGAGTATATAGAAGAATAGATGAGTAGGCTCTAATATAGTTAGCTTGCTCTTAAGAAACCAATAGATAACTCACCAGGGAGACACAGGGTAATGTTGCTATAGTTTCAGGGACTGCCACACGATGCCCAGGCTGTTCCCAGAGGCCCCCTTCTGCAGGTCATTTCACTTACCTGGTGTGTCAGGTGCATAATGGGAAGTACAAATGGTAGGAGCTGAGAGTAAGTAAAAAGCCTTTCTCACACACATAGTTCCACCAGAGATTTGTGCAGCAATTTTCGAAGTGAAATAGAAGGGGAAAATTGATGAGATAAAATATAAAATCAGAGGGGAAAAAAGTTTCCCTTTGTATCATATGGACTCTTGCAGTTACCGTTATTGCAAAATGAATGTTCCTATTTTCTCGGAAGAGTCACGTGGCACTAGGCATGTCACCAAGGTGCAATTTGATCAGCATTAAGTGATGCTGTAGAGTTGGGGGTTCAGAATGGAATTTTAGCAGAAACAATAAAACAGTTGTGATGGACCTCTTCTAACTTCATGAAGGGAAATGTTGGTCCTGGAGTTGAAAATATGACTCCTGGCTTATCATTGCACAGTTATATAGATTCCTACTGATTAGAATAAGCTCCAGACCAGTTAATGAGTCTCAGGTACATTCTACACTATATTTTTACTGTTCTTCAGTAATTCTCAGGCACATTTGGCTTACCTTTTTTCTTTTCAAATATTAACTCTAAAATCATAATGCTCCTGTTTTGGCAGGCAGAAATCTTGATGTACTTGGTCATTGCCTACCCATATGTATTAAAAGTTGCAGAATGAGGATCAATAGCTTAGGAGATCCCCATTGCAATAATGCCATACTCTTTCAAGAAATACCATATCATTCATGGCCTTGGTATGGGAAAGACCAGATATCAACAGCTCTGAATTGAAAAGGGAAGTTGAAAATTTTTACTTTGAATGTGAAGGAGTTTTATTAATACCTTAATCAATTATTTTCACTTTTTTCAAATAAATGCACAAGAGTCATATGTGACAAAAGCTTATGTCTAAGTAAGTCTAAAGGAGCTCTTTCAATGAGTTTTTAAAAATGAGTTTTTTAAAAAAAAACTCAGAGTGATAAGAAATTACTGTGTCATAGTTTAATTGGAAGCAGTTCTTCTTTTTTAGTGGTGCATATAAAATGATATAACTTAAAATTGATAGTTTCAGGATACAATGAGGTAAACTGTGGTTTGAGTACAAGTGTCAGAATTCAAGTTTATAAAACATATTCCCAAATTAATTATGTAAAACCAATTAGAGGAGTGACCTTTCTGCAAGCAATTACTGTCAATATCCAATATTTAGAAAGAGAAAATTTTTTGAAGTTTCATTTCATTGAAAATAGAAATTCAAATGATATATGGCAAGAGTGAGAATTACCCATGTTACATTGAAGATCCCAATAAAAAGTTAATAATAGCTTAGTAAGTGCTTCTCTTGAGTCTCCTGACCCCAGGGATCCAGCCCACTGCTGGAAGAAGTAGCATACAGCTCCATCAACTAGGATTTCCTTTTATTATTATTATTATTATTATTATTATTATTATCATCATCATCATCATCATCATCATCATTACTTTTTCTTATTTCAATTCCAAAATAGGTAACTTACGATTTTATATTCGTTTCAGTTGTACAATATAGTGATTCAACAATTCTGTACATTATTCAGTACTTATAACGAGGATTGTCTTTGAATCCAATCTTAAAGTTTCAAAAGTAGAAGAGCTCCTAAACAGAGATCTCCATTTACAGATAAAGCAATTTTCTCAAGGTTGGTTGTTATGCTTAAGTCACTTGTAAGGCTATGTTTACCTGCCAGAAACATGAAAGGAAAATATACATTAAAAAGTAAGATAGGGGCACCTGGGTGGCACAGTCCATTAAGGGTCTGACTCTTGATTTTGGCTCCGGTGGTGATCTCAGGATTGTGAGGTCAGGCCCTGCATGGGTCTCTCTGCTCAGTGTGGAGCCTGCTTGGGTTTCTCGCTCCCTCACTTATACACACACACACACTCTCTCTCTCTATCTCTCTCTCTTTCTCTCTCTCTCAAATAAATAAATAAATAAATAAATCGTTTTAAAAAAAGTAACAAATACTAACTGGATCATGATCGTCAAAAGACCTCAGTCCATTTCAACATCCATCGAGTGTCTTCTTGTTGTTGGTTCCTTCCCTAGAGAATCTCATGTAAATGAACGCTCACAGACACTGTTGTCCAACCTCTTGGGTGAAGGAACTGAAGCCAAAGGTTAAAGTGCTTTGTCCAAGGCCACATGGCTAATGGGGGCAGTGGGAACCAAATCAAGTTCTGTGGAATCCACATATTGCTCTTTTTCTGCCTCAAGGTATATCCATGGAAGAAAATGTTGCACTCTTCTGAAACAGATAATCTCAAGGGAAGGAGCCAATATAAAGATGCATAGTTAAATGTATTTCATCTAGTGCTTCATAAAGGTCTGGCTACCAGAGATGTATTCCTCTGTACTTTTGCTTGTAGCTGAGTGGTCCCTGCCCCCTATCTGCCACCACTTTTTTCATGGTAATTCCTACTCATGAATTAAGTTTCAACACAGGGATTGGTTCTTCCAGAAGGAGTCTTAAGCCCTGGTTACTGGTGTCTTCCTTTCTGTTCCCCTAGATCCCATGCTTCCCATTATCATTGCATTAATGTCATTTCATATCAATATCAAATGGGCCAAGAGATAGTAAGCTCCCCAAGGACAGGGAACAGCCTTTTCATCTTTAGATCCCCAAAGATAGCACTGATACAAGGACTGTTGAATGAATACATGCATAGTGTAGGTTGCTAGAATGTACTTGTCCCCTCTGTAAAGAGATATCCTTTGCTTCTCTACATGAATATCCACAGTCGAAATTTTTTTCAATGGCAGGGCATATGAGGAAAAAGTGATATAGATCCCTTTATTAAAAATTGTGTAACTAATTCCACCAAACACATCATACAAACAAGGTTGGGGACAGTCTGTGGAAGGTGCTGAAAATCTGTACGCATGTGTCATGAAGCTTAGAGGAAAAAGAAATCAGGAGTCGGGAAACATTGCAAGTTCTGTCTCTAAAAATGCCACGTACCTCTATTGTTTGGTCAGTGCCTGTACTTCTGTGCACCCCTCTCTTCCTTACTGACTGTTTTAGGATGGCAGAGTAGGGGCAGATTTTAGAGCAATTAAGGAATGTTTAGGAATTGGTCAATGAATGGGTGAGAGTGAGTTCACGGATCCAGGATCTTCCCACATTCCTCTCCTGCTTCTTGCTGGTGTCCCCCAGTAGACCAAGATGTCTTTTAAAAACAAAACCCTCAACATGTCACTCCTAGCTTAGGATAAACATCCCACCAGAAAGCACCTACCAAGCCTTGCAAGATTACCCCCAGCCACTTGCTCTGGCTTCTTCCCATCACACTTCTCTTCCCTCACTGCACCCCAACTACATTGACTTTCTCCCCTCCCTGAACATGCCTATAACCTTCCTGACCTATAGTCCTCCTTCTGAAGCTCTTTACCCTTCTCTCTTCATCTGGCCAACTCCTAGTCCTTCAAATCAGTGCTAAATATCACTTCTTCCGGGAAGTCCGACCTGATCCACTAGGCCTAAGTGGGTTCCATCATCTGTTCTTGTTGAGTCCCATAGTTCTCCCCGGAGCACCTATTACAGTTAAGTTAAATAACTATGAGTGTAATAAGGAGTTCGATACCTGTCTCCCCCTTTTGGCCACTCCCTAGGGACAGAGACCACCTGTCTTTTTCACTACTCCCTCAGCACGTGACACAGTGCCATTAATGTTCAAAACTATTTGTTGGACAAAAGAAAAGGAGTAAGTGAATGAATGAATAAATAATGATTCTTTTGGGGATTAAATGTATACCATGCAATACAAGATATCACATCCCTCATTCTGCCCTTCGCATCCTGCTAACCATGTTCCCACCCCGCAGCTGCCTCCTCAAAGAATCTCAGAATCTCTGCTCTTTCAATCGTGCAAGCTTGCTGTTGGGAACACCCACAGACGCTCTCTGCAAACACACACAACACACTCTGAGTAATCATATTGATTCGGAATTAACGGCCATTCAGATACCTCATTGAAGATGCCATCTGGGATGTTATTGCTCTTCAGAGGTAGATCATATTCTGAGGAAATCTGTCAAAATGTAGAAATAACTCATCAGAATGGCCATGCAGAACCTCGCTGCACTTCAAAGGGAAGCAGAGTCTGATGATGCAGGTTTCATTCCCCCTCAGTAAGATGCAGGAGGAGGGAGGGCTGTTGCTTCCCTCTGTTTTCAAGAGTCAATAGAAATGGAAAGTTGAGGCATGTGCAGAAAATGGTCCTGGATTCCTTGGCTCATTCTGAGACATCTCACCGAAAACTAACACTTCCCGAGAAGATCGCTGGTCCTGAGGGTATGTGCTTAGGCACTGAAACTCAGTTTCAGGGCTTTCCGGGCCATTTACTGCAGAGTTTGCCTATTTTCCTGGTGTAAGTACTCCCACCATGTTCTGTTTCAAGCTACCAGCAGTTCAACCACTAGCCCCCCGAATTTCTGAATGTGTAACAATTAAATCTTACAAGCCAGCTTCAACAAACCACAGGAGGAACATGTTCACATCCTACCTGCCCTCCTTCTGGGTTGGTGCTAAGCCTTGACTGTACCTGGAGAAACCCAAAATACAGGCCTCTCAGCGGCTGCCTGCCTCTTCCACCATTCATGTGGAACACCTGGTGGTATCCCAGGTGCTCCTGGCTTCTGAATCATCTCTTTTACCTCCACAGAGGACCCACCTTCCGTGGGCAGCATAGCATTGTCATACTTGGGAAATCCAGTATTATTCAGCAGGCATTTTGAATTGAAAGTAACATTTGAAAAGGATTATCCTGGGTAAAGTCATCAACTGCTGTGTACTCATTGAACTTAAAACAATACAGGATTGATTACTTTTGTAGTCTATGCAAATTACAAATGACATTGCTATTAAATCCTCAGTATTTGACTTCGCCTCCAAATGCTTCACAATTACTATTTTTAAATAAAAAAGCTGGACTTGTGTGTGTGTGTGTGTTTTCAAAATCAAGTTCCCCATGTATATCCTCCTTCAAAAGACAAAAATGAAGAAACAAATCATATCTGAAGTATACTAATAATCTTAAATGCTTATGAAACAAAAGCACTTTATGAAATGACCTCAGTTCTCTGAGATTTCTGACCTCCTATATGGCACCTATAATAAAATGTCATGCCCTTGGGGTGGGGAGGGCCATGGTTCTCTCATCTCTAATTGAAGGTTTTACCTTTTCCCAGCACTGAGCTGAATGCAACCCTCATTCACAGCCTGGCCTAGTGGATTTATCATCTTTGCATCCACTTTGAAGAATATCATGGGTGGTAGCATTAATTTACGTAAGTGTCTTCAATATACACAAACACTCTTTAAGGAGATTGAGCTGTATGACCTTGCACACAGGGGTATGAGAGGGAATAATTCTTTAACATGGTCTGATGGGAAATAGGAGTGCTAATATTTGCAAAGCACCTACTGAATACCCAAACAGTATTCTGAGCATTGCATAAATTACCACAATGGATTATCACAACATTTTAAGGAGACATATATTATTTTATTCACCAAAAAAAAAAAAAAAAAAAAAAAGAAAAAGCAAAACTAGATGCTGAACAGTAAAGGAAACTTTCCCAAAGTGGTTTTTCTGAAACTGGACAAGGCAAGATTTGAAACTGGGTCCTTCTAGTTGCAAAGACCATTGCTTTCTGTGCAGCATCACTGCCTTATAAATCCATGCCCCAAGAGCTGTCTGGAAGCTTGTTTCATTCCCTCCATCTATTTCAAATCAAAAGCAAAGGCACCTCTGTCTCCACCTTGTCTAAAACCTGAGCTTGAGATGATGTCATGGGATAGTCAAATTAAATCAGTACAGATTTATCAAGGTCTTACTTCATTAGAATTGCCGTGCTGGGTGTAAAATAACTGCAGAGTCCTTCCCAGGGGGAAAGTTGACTCCTCTATACAGAGAGATGTCGAGTGTATGTTGAGACAGAACCTGATTACAGCCAGGCCTAAGCTCTTCCTCCCATCCCTGGAGCCCTGCTTGCTCTGCTTACATCAGAGCCTTCTTGTCCTCCCTCCTCCTTTGTTCTTCCCACTCAGCTTCCAAGTCACCCAGAGCTTACTTGTGCCTTAGCTCTAGATCCATGCATATCCCAACCCTCCTACACCATAATCATTGCTATTACCCCAGCACTTGGTTTTATTTTCTCTTGCCTGGACTATTTAAACAACTTTTAAGCTGACTTTCCTCTTTATTTCAGCCTGTACATATACCCAGATTGATCTTCTGTTTATAAATTCAGTCTTCATCATGACACTCCACATCTCCAAATGATGTATACAAACTTTAAAAAAAAAAAATCTAAGGAATATTTTCCCCCAAAAAATCTTTCTGTGAAGCCTAAGAAATAAAACAGGTGAGAGCAGATCAGTTTTATTTTAGACTTGAGAAGTCAGGGGAGGAGGGTAGGTTCCCGATAAATGTTGAATAAGTGAATACAACTGACTTCATCCCTTGAAAGGATGATGGGATGCCACCACTTTGGCCTTGCCTACTGCTGAGTTAATCGAGGATACCCATGACTGTGAAATACCCCAACATGTTACTTAAAAGCTAAAATGTCATGAAACATGAACATTCCTACTTCCCACATATTCTAACTGAATCATACCATGCTTGCATGTCAGCCTCATTTTGTTCCTGGGTATATTTCATGCCTTTTGTTGACATGGAGATTTCCTCCAGCAGGCACTGTCATGCTACTCTTGCCCAGTCAGTGGATCATGACTCTACTGAATGACCCAACAACGGAAGCTGCCATAGCTCTAGCCTACTTCTGTGGCAAATTCCACCTGCCCAGTTGCACCTGGGTTACTAGGATCAGCCTTCTAAGCTGACTCTGCCCCAGCTCTTCTCTTCTTGGCCATCCTTCAAGCCCCATGAGAAGGGTTTTATAAAACAGGTGTGTGACCACATTCTTCATTTTATCATTTCTTAAGAGACATAAATATCCACATTTCCCAAAATTTGATCCACAGGATTATTGCCAGAAGTGCTCAGAGTATTTGCCAAAATGCTGACTCCTGAGCTCTGTCCTGGATCCAGTAAGCCCGAGTAAACTGCGTTTCTCAATAGCTTCAAAGGTGATTTCTTGGCATACCAAAGTTTAAGCAAGCAAGATGTAAATACAGGCCAGATGTCTAAATCAGGATCCCCTGGAAGCAGCACTGTCTTTCTCATCTTGGTCCAAGGACCTCCCTTGCTCCCTCCGTGGGAATGCTCTTGCCCTGTGAAATACCGTTGCTTCCCTCATGCTATCTAGGAGATGTCACTACTTCTAGAAAAACTCTTATTTTCCTATGATGCATGTTTATTTTCCTCCAGTGAGGGTGCTGTATCCTCCATCCTAAAGCACTGTTCCATGAACACTGATTCACATGCTTTCCCTCACTCCCAATAAATCACCCCCATAAGTCCACCATAAGTTGGAACCATGTGCAGATTTAAAGTCAGTAGAATAGTGTTGTTTTTGAGCCACATACACATGTGGTATGCTTCCTCTTGGTGGCCTCCTCACTCAGTCACATCGGGTACATACAGGTACCTTCCTGGGCCTCAGCTTCCTCATCTAAAAAGACTACATCATGACCTAACTCCACCTTGTTGGGACTAAATGTAATAATGCATGTGAAAGGCTTAGAAGGGTACTCAAGAAATATTAGCCACACTTTTTTTTATTAATATTATCATTCTTTTATTATTTTGTTATCTCAAGGGCAAAACAAAATGTCTGCCACAAAGGGACAGTAAATCACTGTAGACCTGACCCCCTTGTAACACTATTAGGATAAGACCTACATCCGTGGTTTAAAAAAAAAAAAAAAAAGTGTAAGTGGCATTAGCCTTCTTTTCTCCCTCTTACCTTATATAACGCAAATATCCAGACTTTGCTGGCTTAAAAACCAGCAATTCTATGTGGGGTTGCTGTGATTGCTGATGTTTCTCCCATGGTACAGGCAGGAGAGAACCACAGTGGAGGTAGCAGGGACACTGTGTCTCAACCATGAGAAAGGTTGCTCTGTATTATCCACCACATACCAGAAACCAGGCTCAAATGTATAAGACTTTAATGGACACTGTGGGTGAGAGAAGAGAAGAAAGAGCAATGATAATAACCATTTACATTGATTGAGCATCCTTCTCTTTAAAAAAAAAAATATTTATTTATTCATGAGAGACACAGAGAGAGAGGCAGAGATACAGGCAGGGGGAGAAGCAGGCTCCATGCAGGGAGCTCGATGGGGGGCCTTGATCCCGGATCTTGGGATCATGCCCTGAGCTGAGGGCAGATCTTCAACTGCTGAGCCACTCAGGCATCCCAACTGAGCATCTTTCTAAGCTCTTCACTCAGTCAAGAAACATTTATTAATGGGATCCCTGGGTGGCTCAGCGGTTCAGCGCCTGCCTTTGGCCCAGGGTGCGATCCTGGAGACCCGGGATCGAATCCCACATCGGGCTCCCTGCATGGAGCCTGCTTCCCCCTCTGCCTGTGTCTCTGCCTCTCACTCTCTCTCTCTCTATGTCTATCATGAATAAATAAATAAAATCTTTAAAAAAAGAAACATTTATTAAGCCTCTACCGTGGGCCAGATACTACACTATGAATGATACAAAAAATGTTATACCAATGATTAGTCAATAATTCCTGTACTTGCGTAGTTTACATTCCCAAAGGGAGGAAGAGTCAAATAAAAACAATAATAAGCATAAAAACCTACAGATTATGATAAGTTCTAAAGAGAAAAAAAACAGAGCACAGTAAGGAAGACTTATATCTATTACCTCAGTAGCCCTTCATTGAATAGACAGATGCTATACTATTCTTAACTGAAAAAAAAAAAAAAAAAAAAAAAAAAAACAGAAGCACAGAGGCAAAGTAATTTTTCCAACTAGCAAAGAATCAAGGCAAAATTTAACTGAAGCCATCTGACTTCGGAGGGCATGCTGTTCACCTCAGTACGCACTGATAACCAATGGTGGTCGTCCTGACAGGACTGCGCCTTGCCTTGCTTAGGGCTACCACGTGGAGCTGAACGGTGGGTGGCTGGCCTCCTCCATAAGCACCATCCTGAGCATGTCTGCTCTTCAGGGCTCCAGGCCCCAGATGCCATGAAGACCAGAGAGATGAAAATGATTTTCCTTCATTCTAGCAACAACCCCACTCTATGGTTCTGTTCATACCTCCAGCCTCCTTCCAGGAAGATGGTCAATGGCAACGTCCAGTTCTTTCAGGGAAACTCAATCCTTCCCTACAACTAAAATACATTAGAAAAGAATTATACCCCCTCAGTGCTTTATTTGCTATTAAATAATATCACAATTTGCATCTCAATGAATTTAATTAATTAATTTAATTAAATCTTTGTTGAGTCACATCAAAGCCAGTCCAGTTGAGTTTTACTGCCTCTGGATCAATGATTAGAGGTAGCATGTGCCTGCACATCCTCATAGCAAAATTTTACATCTCTTCAATAGATTGTCTAAAGACATAACTCTGAAGTAAACTGATACATGTAATGAAAATATATTTCTTCCCCCCAAGCTGTAGAATGATCAGCTACCCAGCTTTGTAAAATTTACTCTCTACCTAAATCACCTGCATTCATGTAGGTCAATGTTTCCATTCCCTCTAGGGTCTGTGGGTGGGATTTTATTTCGTGTTGTGATATCTAAGAGATCCCTGTCAAAGTGACTTCCACAGAAAAAGAGACAATCCGCTACAACGATAAAGGCAAAGTTAAGTCTGAGAGACAGAAAACAATTTAAATGTTTGAAATGGCAATTTTCATGTTTCAAAAATCTTAGAGACACTGTCATATCCAGGACTCTGTGATAAGTGCTACAACTAGGACATCACAGAACTACTGAGATTGAGAGAATCTAAAAGGCTGACCCATATATCAATCCATGCCAGAACACAGTGAGCTCTTCAGCAGTGGTGAAGCCCCCTCCAAGAGATGCTGTGGAGTGGTCCTACGGCTGTACATCTCTTTCTATCCACACCCTACTTGCACCCACTTCTCTGTGTTTGCTCCTGCTTATCCCCCTCAGAGGAAGTCATCCTGAGTTTTTTCCACTTCCTAAAAGTCTACACCTGTTCTCACCTCGTCTATGAAGCCCTTCACTGAAAGCTTGGTCACCTCTGCATCTCCAAGATTGAGAAGCCCACAGATTGAGATAAGTGGTTCTAAAAGTTTTAAGGTCCATTCTCTCTACTGCTGTCACATACCCTTGATAGGATTACTCACTCGCTACCCATGTTTATTGAACAGAAACTGCTTTCAATACTACAGAACTATAGTGATAGAACTGAGCCAGTTGGACTGTTAACTGTTTTCATAGAGCTTTCAATAGAATAATAAAACAGCTACATATTTCTCTTCAGCTCCACACACACGTGCATTAAATGCACTCAGCAAATACCTGATGATTGGCTGACTTGTTGATTGATTAATTAACATCCCTCCTTACTCAAAAACTATGACTTTGAGATCCTGTGCTATGCCGGGGAACGTGCTAGGCACTGTGATTTCTGGGTGAGCAAAAAAAAAAGTCCACCCTCATGATGTTTTGAACCAAGTTACCTATGTAAGCTTAGGGTTAAGTCACTTATTTTTTAAAAAATATAGACAAGTGCATCTTTTCACCAACAGCATCCATACTAACTTAGCATCTACTCTAACTGCTTTTACTTCAAAAAGTCATTTAATAGACATAAATGCGTGTTAGTATGACTCTGAAAGTAACGACACTGATGTTCAGAGGTTAAATGACTTCAGCCAGTGAGCAAGTGGTAGAGAGCCTGGAACCCCACATGGATGTCCTGAATCCAAACTCCAAACACTAACCTCAAACATCTGGGAATGATTCTCTTAATTTTGAGGATCATATCTGTGCCACTCTGTTTAAAAAAATAATATAGAGTTGAGATTCTCATGCAGACTGTTAAGTATTATGGAGAAATAAATGAGTAATAATGTTAGTCAGCAAGTCAGATTTTCAGTGTGAAAGGAAAAAAAAACATGAAGACACAAGACTGAAGAGGTCAAGTAAAAATCTTGCAGTCCAGAATTAGATTTATAATGCATTTTTATCCCCTAAAAAATTGTGCCTCAGATCTAGTCTTTGAAAAGATCTAAAAATTTATAGGGAGTACTCAGTTTTTCTGTTCAAAATGTTTTTATTAGTATAATCCATATCCAAAGATTTTTAAAATATTGGATAGGGTAATTTGTTGGGGAATAGATGGAGACAGGATTTCTGTGAATTGTTGAATAACTTAGTTACTGTTCACAAAATACTTTGAGTACTGTAGACAGAAACTTTACAACATAATGGAGCATCTTCAAATTACATCTTCAGTTCACAATTATATTAGGATCATACTTCCAAGATTTTTTATAGAGTCATGATAAGGTAACCCAAGGAGTTTTTCTTACAAACCAAAGAGATCTGTCTCTTACAGGATAATTATGTACTATTCCGATAAAAGATCCAAGACTTCTCCAGGCTCTGCCTCAATGCCGTGAATAAGAGCATCAATACTAAGTAATCCTTGTATCGTTGCTTTGGCCAAAAAAATATCTAGTTATTAGTTGTGGCTCGGTTTGGTTTTTCCTTGGATTTCTAACTCATTCCTGAGCAGAAGAGTGCATTGTATTTTAGGCTAGCAATATTTCTTGTTTATTCTCATAACTCCACTTAATGAAAAATAGAACTTGGTCTGGATTCTTAGTGTCTTGTGGCTCTTTGTTGAGAACTAATGGATTTGAGTCACAAATCCATTGCAGTAGTGTGGGAAACCATCAATATATTTTAAAGTCAGCAGGTATAGTGGAAAAAAATAATGAAAAGCCGAAGATTCAGCTTTAGGTTCTAGCTTCCTAACTTCTTGTGAGTAAATTTTGGAAAATTATTTAACTGTATGGAGCCATTGTTTCTTCAGCTATAAAATGGGCTAACCCTCATCGGATCTTTGGAAGGACTCAAATAAAATCAAGAATGCAAAATATTTTGTCTATGGTATTACCCAACCGATATTATTTATTCCTTTCTCTATCTTCTGAGCTCTAATATTATTACTTTCTGCTAGATTTTTAAAGAATTCTCTGTATCTATGTATTTATTAATATATTAAATGTATATTTATATATATGTCTTATTAATGTAGATTTCTACTTTACACGGATTTTGTAAGTATGCCCCTTTCAGATTTAATGCTCTTTAAAATTCACCTCTTTCTGTCCACTTTTAACTGTTCAACCTGCATAATATTCTTCTATAACTCACATGAGCAAAGCTTCGATGAATCATTGGTTGTCCTCCCTTTCACCTTCCCAGGCTCGGCAAGGTCCTTCTTGTAATTAATCCACCGCCAGAGTCCTTGACAGACAAAGGGAGACAAACTTTCTCAAGAACAGATGGCTGTGTCCAATCTCAAATCCATACCCACTCCAATTTAAAAATCAGTGATTCCTCCCTGTGTACTGCACTTCTAGACACTGCCAGCATAAATATTTACTTTGATATAGTGTCTTTATTAGGGATATCTTCACTATAGACTTTGTTTGATGCTGTATTCTTAGGGAAAGGATTCAGGGAGTTCCTCTTTCCTATAGAATCTTGGTGGAAAATGTCATGTTACTTGAGAAAATGGGACTGACTCTAGTTCTTGTTCACTCTCCATTTATTTATTCCTTCTTCTTTTCCTCTTTATTTTTTCCAGTTTATGTTCTATCTTTAAACATTTTTGAAGTATTGTGATGTGCCAAGACCTTTGGAACACATGCGTAAATAGACTATTCATTTTTAAAAGGTTAATTACCAAAAGTCAGTTTCCAGGTGTTTTAAATGTTAATGATTTAAAAGACATGAAAATAACATATAGATTGTAAATCACTATATTTTTTATGGTATCCATACAAAATTGTGGTTGAGGAATCACAAAATTCTGCTTCTTCTATGCTTTCTGCCTTAGAAATACCTTAGAAATGCAACTGGTAGAAAACTCAAATAATGTTTTAAATAATTTATCTGGCTCTATGTGATACCATAACCTCTATGGGGAATATTTATTTTTCAAGGATTTAAGAAGATTACTTTGTAGCCTTTCAACACCACATCAATATGAAATCTATAATGTAAACCTGGCTTAGAAATTGCAAACACATGTATAGATTTCTGTTTTAAAAGATAGTCACAAATCAAATGACAAATTAGAAAAAAAAATTGCACCTGAAATCACAAAGCAGTTTTAATACCTCTTATTGAGAAACAATCTTCTAAAAATAGAGAATAAAATTAACAATCCTGTAGTAATATGGGCAAGAAATATAATCAGACAGTTCATAATAAAAAAAAAAAGAAAAAGAAATGCAAAGTCCCATAAATATGTGAAAAAATGTGTAACCTTGATCACAGAAATGCAAATTTAAACTATAACGAGGTACTTTTTCTCACCTATCAGGGTGGCAGAGATCAAAGTGATAATATTGTCTATTGGCAACTCTATGGAGAAATAGGCGTTCTCCTGCATTGTTGGAGGAAATGCAACAATGTGTAACTGGTATGGAGGAGAACTTTACAATTTCTAGCAGAATTACTTAGCTATTTAACTCTGACCCAGCAACTCCACTCCTGAGTATCTATCTCAAAGGTACACAGACGGAAATATAAAAGAAATAGGCAAAAGACCAATTCTTGCAGCACTATTTAAAATAGCAAAGGATGGGGAGAAATTGCCATGAAGATTGGACTTTGAACACTAACATATATACAGATAATGCAGGTGTAATGCCAGTATTAGAAATATATGACATATAAAATGTACTTTCAAGTGAAAAAGAATAGTGGCAAAAGGGTCCATATTATATAAGAAAAGAAAGAAATACAGATATACAATATAAAAATTGATTTTTTTTTTTAAAACCTACAAAAGAGGAGAAAAAAGGTGAGAAGAGAAAATGATAAATCTGAATTTCTGGATTGAATATGCCTTGCTGTATAGACTTGACTCAAAATATATCACTATCCTAATAATTATAAGATAAAATTAACTCATAGAAAGTACTTTCTAAAATTGATATGAAAAGTAAAACAAATTAATCTAATAGTGTATTAAGTTATTGACATTAGAACAAACAGGAGTCACTTCAATAGCTTTAAAACACAGTGATTTAACTGTACATCTCTAATAAGATATAGAAAGTTAACTCCAAAAATCTTCTATTCTTTTTGGTAACCTTATTTTGTGGTAATGTTGGTATCGTTATTATGAGACTGTTGAATGTAGTGGGAAAATTAAGTGTATAATGATACTGGTAACTAGGAGTTTCAACATAAGAGTAAGGAGATAAAGATACACTATTGAAGACATTAAGTAAAAACTTTGGGGTGGCCTGGGTGGCTCAGTCAGTTAAGGACTCGCCTTTGGCTCATGATCCAAGGGTCCTGCTTCTCTCTCTCCCTCTGTATCTCCCCCTACTCGTGCTCTCACTCTCACTCACTCTTTTTCTCAAATAAATAAAATCTTCTTAAAAACTCCAAGACTTTGTAGTCCTAAATTAAAATCCATGGTGTTTTTCACCTATAAGGCAATGAAAATCTTAGTTCTGTTTATTTTCAATAAGTAGAAACAATGGTCAGCTCAACAGCAATGAGGACTTCAGGTATACAGAGTGTAGTCTCTAAGTACTATTCTCCAGACATTGTTCCAGATTCTAGAGAGATCTATTGCCATGACCTAGTCCTTGCCTGTGTAACCTAGAGTCTTGATGAAAAATCTCTTAAACAGTGATGAGAAAGGTACTAGGAGCTAGCTAAGGAAACATCTACTGGGAAAAGCTAATCTGGAGCAGGGAAATCCTCAGACCCTCTCACTCAGAACTGCCTTTATGTTTGTAAGTCTCTGTATCCCTCCCACTGCACACATTGTAAACTCATTGAGGTTATCCTAAATTTTCTTAATGATCTTGCACGTTTTGTAATTCTACAATTCTTCAAAGTAGCTATTATTAGTATCCCCGTTTCAAGATGTTAAAATTGAGGTTCAAAGAGACAAGATTCTACTAGTAGATGTGAAAATACGGTCCACTAGATGTCAGGTTCTAGGTGTGACATAGTGTCCCGTGTTGTCCCTGGAGAATGAACTTGAACATGAGAAATTTCCAACAGGCTATCTGATCCATGTAAATGTCGGTGGTCAACATTCTTTGAGAAATAAAACTATCCTTGTCCTAAGGATGATTCCTGTGTTAGCTGGTTGGATGTCCTCTTTTCAGTAGGAA
This sequence comes from Canis aureus, assembly GCF_053574225.1. Taxonomy (NCBI): domain Eukaryota; kingdom Metazoa; phylum Chordata; class Mammalia; order Carnivora; family Canidae; genus Canis; species Canis aureus. The sequence goes on from NC_135613.1 coordinate 5,288,244, forward strand.
AACCACTCTGGAAAACCATATTAATATCACAAGGCCCTGTTGGAGACCTAATGAAAGGAAATGAACACCTAGGACAGAGCTTCTCAATCAAGGACAGTTTTGCCCCTAAGGACACATTCGACAATGTCTGGAGACATTTTTGGTCGTCACAAATTGGAGGGAGTAAGTTACTGATATTTAATGGATAGAGGCTGTCATGCTGCTAGGCATCCTACAAATCACAGGACAGGACACCCCCACAACAAAGAAATTTCCAATTAAAAATGTCATAGTGTTGAGATTGAGATCCCTGCGGTAGGTAATTAGCTGGCACATCCTTCTCCGCTTTAATATACGGTCGAGGCTGATAGCTAGAGCTTCTTGTCCCCCAGTACTTGGGGAAGAATGAATGAGACCAAGGTGCCATTTCCCTTCATTACATCCATATAGAAGAGTCATTTTATCCCATCTTCTTTTCATCAGAAATATGAGTTTTAAAGAGTGATTTATGTTGCTAGAATAAAAATCTAATATCTAAGAAATTTGGGTGACAATCCCAACAGTCGAATATACTTATTTTAATTTTTTCGTGTTCTTGTCCGATTCTTTCTTCTTTTCTCACAAAAAGGGTGATAGGGAATATCAGTTAAGAACCCCCAGATCTAAGACTAGAATACCTAAATCTACTTACTCCCTCTGTCACCTTAGGCAAGTAAGTTAATCCCTCCAAGTCAGAGTTTGCTTGTCCAAATATGGGATGCTAACCTCATGGGGCTGTTATGAAGATTCAATAGTTTAGCCAGAGCAAAGTGCTTAATAAAGTGGCTGGCAATAAAGAATACTATATAAATGTTAGCTCTTACTTTTTCATGTCTGTAATCATGGTATAGTCCCCATTAAATATTCTTCTTATTTATTTTCCACCTAATTGGATATTATAAATACTTTTCATGTTGCTACAAAGTTGTCATCATTAGAATGTCCAGTAATTCATCTAGGCAATGGATATGTCACCATTTATTTAACTTGTTCTGTGTTGGGTATTAAGGCTGCCTCCTACTTTAAAAACACACACAGACATAAATTAGCAATTTCCGTTCATGCACCTTCTCCTGTATTTTGGATTATCAAACCCAGGAAAGATCCCCGTGTTGATTGCCACATGGGAATGTATTTATAGCTCTTGACAAACTCCTTCCAAAAAGAGATTTATAAAAATTTACTGCCATCAGCAATATAAAAGCAGGTCCATTCCAATACACCTTTCGTGTTATCATTTTCTATCAAAATAAAAGATACAAAATGATACCTCGTGGTTGTTCTACTTAGCACTCTTTTATTACTCAGGTTAAACCTTCTAAATGTTTATTCACTAGATGGATTTCTTCTTGTATAATGGTCAATATTTCTGTCATTTCTTTATGTATCATTAGGGTGTTCTTTCTCAATTATTTTTAAGCATCCTTTATAAATTATATTAATACTTTATAGCTAATTACACAAGTGTACTGTCCCCCCTTAAAAACCATAGAACAGAGCTATTTCTCTTTTTAAGTGTTAAAGGCAGGTGCATGTTGTTGCATTCATGCCTGTGACCATGTGGAAAGTCTCATAGCTGACTTTTTGTTTCTCATTTCTAAGGAATGTGTCATATCATTTCTGATCTTTCAGAGTCAAAGCCTTTTCATCTGAGTTCATTCTCTTCCACACTCCATTCCCCTGAAATTGCACCAGAAACCCATGATCACATCATACCACCACCGATAAACCCTGTGCAGAGCGTTATTGTTCCTCCAGGCATCTGAAATGGTTCTAATGTTCAAGTTCCGAATGTCAACGGGGACTGTGCACCCTTCACTCTCAGTAGATGCTGAGTTTTATGCCCACCCATTACTTTCTGTTCACTGCCACCAATTCATATAGTGCATCAATTTTCTTTCATTTTTGTTTCTCAACTCCTACGGCAAAGTTTAGCACCATAAAATATGTGACATGACTCGATGAAGCAGCAGCTTCCTGCTAAAACTTTAGAGCAAGAGGCACTTTTTTTGTTTTAAAGAAAGAAAGCCATAGAGCTACCAGCTGTTCTCCTAAAAAAAGATGCAGCAGCATTAGCCATGCAGACATTCTGCAGTTGTTCCCTGGCCATAATGAAAAGGGGTTTTGCTTCCTTTTTTCTTTCTTTTCTTTTCCTGTCCTTTTTTTCCCTTGGCCTAATTGCATGTGGCTTTCTGGAACTGGCCACAGTAGTAAGTCATGTTATCTTGGTAATGGATAGACTGGGTCCAGGTGCCATAGTCAGCCATTGTAAGGCCCATCTCTTCATTTCTTGATTTCTTCTATGATTACAGGAGAGACATAAAAACATAGACAATGGTGTTTTTAAAAGGTTATGTGACATTAAAATGTGCTTCATTCTACTGTCAAGTACCAGTAAATGCCACTTAAAAGAAGTGTTGCCCAGATCAGGCAAAACAAGAATTCACTTGATCTTTCTCTTTCCCTGTGTGCTGATCTCCAGTGATATTATCCAAGAAGAATTATCAACCAGGATGGAGAAGTGTACTGGGGACAGGCTTGATGGTGGGGTGAGTTGTTATTCTACAAATGACTTGAACAGCAAAGACAAATGGAATCATTGCTCCAGATAGCACGTAGTAGGAATGGCTACTTTGGACAGAAAAAGCAATCATTTTGCATTTACATGTTCAATAAATGAAATCCTAAGTTACTACTACCTAGTTTAAAAGCACCTCACCCAAAATGGTAGTCTACTCTCTCCGTAGTTTCCTCAAAACCCACTCTTGCTATGGAGCTTGGAGTAGAGGAAGGATGGGGAAATGATTGCTGAAGCAGCCTTTTTCTACTTCCTTGCCAAAGTTTTGTGCTACTAGGGTTTATCATAAAATTATTAAGACAACTAAAATAATGATGGGGAAGGAAAGAGAGAAAGGGAGAGACCATGTAGACATCATCCAGGGCTCTGGGAATTGTCCTGGACTTATTCCTTTCTGCCCCTCCCCTGCAACCAATCACTTACTAGGGCCTGTGATTACTATTCCCTGAAAATATCTCCCCCAGTGCTTCCTTATCCAAAGGACCTGCCACCCAGTTTTCAGAAGTTGGATAACTGGTTTCCCTGCCTTCTGGCTCCAACTCACCTTTCAGTCTGTCACCCCCAGGCACCACTTGATGGCAAATACAAATTTATTTTATGTTATTTTTTTTTTTATTTTGCCAAGTAGAACCTTTGATTTATATTCTATAAAGAATAAAAGTCCAGTCTTGTGCTGGTATGGAGGAAGAGAAAGTTGCCCAGCAGGGTGGGGGAAACAACCTGAAAATCCTTCTGTTTCTCAAGCACACATTTAACAGTGGCCCTGCTTCTTGAAAGTATTATCTTCACCTTTGCCTAATGTTTGTCTAATCCTGATTCATATGGGGGTTCTGTGGTTTAAATTGGGTTACTTCTCAACTTTCTCTATTCCCAGCTTGTTTCACTTTTCTCAGTATTATCAAGCCAATTACTATTTATGCACCTGTTTTTTTCCAGCTTCCAAAAATTTGTGAATGTTGCACCATCTTTCATTCTGTTTCTTATTTATGCCTTTTAAAGAAACCCTTTATTGTCACCTTAATTGGATTTTGAGAAGGAGAGAAAATATATGTATATCTTCAATCTCCCATCTTTATTGGAATCCACCTGTAACTTTTTCTTCTTTACGTAAATACAATAAACTAGTCACAGTCACACAGATTCATAACCACATACCTACAGTATTTATGTGAGGAGGTGAGAGGGATATTTTCAAAATTAAAAAAAAATGTGTTGAGTCACAGTACCGTGCAAAAATGAAATTGCTAGAGATCATGCTGTATTTTAATATGGAACTTTAGAACAAAGCCCTAAAAGAGATGATCAATTTTTATGATCTAAAGTGGTACAACATATTAATAAACATAAAACATTAAAAATTCATCCATAGTGAAATATCCAAAAACCGTTTGTCTTCTTTGCAACTCTTGTATATTATGAAATATACAGTTTTACAAACAATTTCATGTCAGAAGAGTCTTCTTAACTATCATTCTTAATTGTTGTGGAATGTTCTATTGGACTGATAAGCCATGATTTACTAATTCATTTCCAAGTGCTTTCCTAGCATAAATAAAACTATCCACCTCATTGTGCTAATGCAGCGATGACTCACCCCAGTTTTACCATGAGTTCTACAGAATTTAGCATTATCATTTTTAAGACCATATTTATTAAGTAGTAATAAGTTTTTTCATCATAATTTTATTAATAACTTTAAATATTGTGTTTTCAATGTTTACCATACAATTGTGTAGTCTACTGTGGGGAATATTAGCAATATCTTCTCTCCTTTTACCACTTAGTTATTAGCTTTCTAACCAATTGGAATTAACTCTTCCTTCATTAGCCACACACCTGCAGCATGTTGCAGAGACATAAAGCAGAGGGGACCCGATCATTGCCTGTTTTGAGTTCACAAGACAGTGCAGTACAGGCTATAATGAACTTGAGAAGAGTGGTATGATCATGGTGGAACCACAAGCTGAGGATTCCATGTGCCTCCCTAGGAAATGGTGTAGGGAGAGTGGTCTAGTTAGATGACACAGGAGAATCAAAGTCAGGGAAGCACATATTTAAAAAACACAAGAAATGAGGATACTGCCTAAACTCTCATATTTACCTCAATGTTTCTCATATTTGCCTTGTTAAAAATTATTGAATGTTTTTAAATGCATATATATGATCAAATTTGTCGATTGTATTTTTGGGTTATTTCTCTAAAAATAATTCTAGCAGGATCTGGGACCATGATGATTGAGTTGGACAGAGGCATAAGAAAGCTGCCATGGCTAACACCTCTCCTCAGGTGTTAAGCAAATATTGTTTTTTTAAACCATAAATAGTCAATAAAGAAGTATTTGATTAAGACATAACTGCATTGAGGTGGTATTCTCGATGTGGCTCTCAGGATGGGTTTTGCTGTCGTGTGTTATACTGGCAATCAGCTTTGCTGCTCATTATCCTATTAAAGAGTGTAGTCATTTGGCAATTAATGACAGACATGGGATGGGCCTGCAGGGACTGGGTGTGGCTCCATTCCTGATGCAGAAATACCTTTTATATGCAGGATTTTATCAAGTGCTATGATCTTTGCTTCATCTTGTTGCATTTCGACACTGAGAGAATCCTATTTTTTTCCACAAGCCCCTGAGGGCTTGGTTATTGTTTGGACAACACTTCTTCACCAAGATGCATGGAAATGAAAGGGATTTCAAAGATATGTATGAGTCATTTCTTCTAGAGTTTATGGACACTTTGGCCTGATCGTAGTAGTTGGAAGACTACTTTCAGTTACTACTTACCTATCCATTGCTTGCTAGAGGGCAAACTCCTTGAGGGCAGGGATTATGTTTATCCATCCTTGTATCCATAGTGCCTGCTATACAATAGAAGCTCTGGAAGCTCAGAGAACATGTATTCACTGGCTGGAAGATGTGCATGAATGGGATGTGTGCAGGTTACTATTCTAATCCTGCTACCCTGTGTGAGTGGATGGAGAGAGAAGTGAACATTTACAGGCTGGAGAGGATGAAAACATATTACTAGTAGCGCCTGTTTGGGGGCTTAGCCTGTGGGTAAGCCTGGGGCATGCAGAGCTGGGAAGAAAAGCAACTAAAGCAACAGAGGGAAAGGTAAGCTTGAAAGCTATAGCATCAAATCTCAGCAACAGTGACCAACTCAGTTTGGGTTCATGGAGGAGAAAGGTGGGGAATCAGGGGGAAAGGGCCATGAATAAAATCAAGAGATGTGAGGATACTCTCAGTAGGTAATGGAAAGCCATACCCATTGTGTGGTATATATACTATACTATATATTACTAACCATTACTAACATCATCAGATTGTACATTTGAGAGTGCATTCTGCTGGCACTGTGGGGTGAGACAGAGAAAGAAAGAGAAACCTGGGCAAAGGGAAGCTAATTACTAAGCGTTTGCAGTAATATATGTGCAATAATATATGTGAAGGTGAAATAAGGCAACCTTAGTTGAAACTATAGACTTCATGCATTTATTAGGCAAATAATACATAATAATACATTTAAGGACCTCTGCATGCCATATCTGTGCCATGTACAGAAGCTATAATGCATGAGAACACAATCTCACCTACATGAGAACACAAGGACAACCTGCATTAAGGACAACGAAATCTGACCCAGCTTAGGGGTTTCAAAAAATACTTCAATTAGAACTGGATATATGACTCAAAACCTGAAAGACAAACCTGTGCTCCCTAGGTGAAGAAGCTTGACAGAGGATGAGGGTAGTGTAGGGAGATTTTAGACAGAGGTGGAGCCTGTGCAAAAGGTTCTCTTAGTGGGGACCCAGGGCATTCTGTGAGCTACATACCACATCCTGCATGGCTGAAACCATTGAGTGAAAGTATGCTTGCTTAAAGTGACTCCAGGGCTTGCCTAGATCAAGCATGACCAGCCAGCGTGAAGAGGTATTGAAAATTTTTTTAGAAGCTTTTATGTATTTATTCATGGGAGACACAGAAAGAGAGGCAGAAACACACAAGCAGAGGGAGAAGCAGGCTCCCTATTGGGAGCTAGATGCGGGACTCGATCCCAGGACTCTGGGATCATGACTTGAGCCAAAGGCAGGTGCTCACCCACTGAACTACCCAGGTGCCCTAATATATATATATATATATATATATATATATATATATATATATATAAAATCAGAGGACATGACACAACCAGATGGTTATTTTGAAAAAATAATTCTGACTATTTTCTGGAAAATGGGTTGACAGGAGTGAGAGATAGTATGGAGATGCCACTTCGGTGGCCACTGAAGGCAACAGGTAAGGGTTGATGCTCAGACCAGGAGGGTGTTAAATAAGTGGGAGAATTCCACTGATACTAAAAGGCAGGTGGCCTATGGGAGATAAAGTTAACTGCCAGTGCCATTAACTGTAATAAGAATCTCAATAGGTCCCAGAAGGGGACCAGGTTTGGCAGGTAGTATGAGGAAAACAATAAATTTGATTTTGAACATAACAATTTTGAGGTTTGGGGTAGGCAGGAGCAGAAATAAATCTAGATTTCAAGGTATGTACAAATTTGAGTCATTGGGCTAGTCCTCAATGCTATCCCTTCTCATGGAAAGTAGGGAGGGCATAAGGGAATATGCAGAAATGTAGGAGCAGACTGGCCTACGGTCCAGGGGGATCCAAGGAGAATGGAAATCTCTGGGGCAAGTGGGGGACTGCTTCCTATTTTTGAGACTCCGACTATGCAGGGATCCTTACATAAGCAAGCTTGTCATCCCACTCCAATGAACACTAGAGTGGTGCCATTCTTGGAGGTGCCCATCACAAAAGTGGGGCCATTCTTCTAGTCCACAGAGAAAGGAGGTCCAGTGTGAGCATTTGAATCAAGTCTATATACTTTTTCTTCTATATCATATTTAATACTCTAGCACATAACATCCTAAAAGATCAGAAGTTTTCTCAGGATCACAAGTTGATGACCTTCACCAAGAATCTACCCTAAATATAGAATGCATTTTTTTTTTTTTTTTACCTCTTAATAGAGTTTATCTTTGTGGTAGTGTTATGGACCAAATGTTTATGTCTCTTTAAAATTTACATGTTGAAACTACACCTCACAAGGTGATGGCATTGGGATCTGGGGCTTTGGGGAGGTACTTAGGATTAAATAAGGTCATGAGGGTAGAAACCCTAATGAATGGGATTAGTGCCTTTATAAGGGTCCCTTAAGAGCTTGCTGCTCCTCTTTCTGCTCTCTGTCATGTGAGAGTATAAGGAGAAGTCAGCAATCTGCAACCCACAAGAGGACCCTCAACAGAACTTGACTGTACTGACACCCTGATCTTGGACTTTCAACTTCCAGTGAAATAAATCCCCATTGTTTATAAGCCACTCCGTCTGTGGCATTTTGTTATAGCAACCTGAATAAACTAAGACAGGCAAGCAGAACAAAACGCCCCTGCCCCACAAAATGTCCACATCCTAATTCCAGGAAACTGTGAATATGTTACCTTACATAGCAAAAAGGACTCTGCGGATGTGGTTAGGGACTTTGAGATGGAGAGTTCATCCAGGATGATCCAGATGGATCTAGTCTATCACATGCGTTCTTACAAGTGAAAAACCTTTGCTGGCTGTGGTCAGAGAGAAATGTAGCTATGGACTTGCCAGAGGGATGTAACATTGCTGTCTTTGAAAATGCAGGCAGAGAGCCATGAGCCAAAGGATGTGAGCAGCTTCAAGAAACTGGAAAGTCAAGGAAATAGATTCTTTCCCAAAGCCTCCAAAAGAACACTGTCTTGCTGACTCCTTACTTTCAGCCCAATTAGGCCTATGTTAGACTTCTAACCTACACAACTCTAGAATGATAAACTTGTGTTGTTTTAAGCCATGGTTTGTGATAATGTGTTTATAGCGGGAATAGAAAACTGTTAGACCTCAGAGGAAGATCTCTACACTTAAGTTATGTGGTGGGATTTGTATGAATCATGTGACTCAGAGTAACCCTGGAGTTGGGACCCAAATTCGGGAAGCTGTGCCCAGTGAACCCAGCCCTGCCACAGGGCAGCGGCCAGTTACCCCCACAGGAGTCAGGGTTCACTCCTTGGGCTGTTGCAAAACGTCATTTGGTTTCACCTGGATGGTATCACACCTGGAGCGTAAACACTCAAAGCACATACCTTCATGAATAGATCATCAAGAAAACAGAATAACCTGTCAATAGCTGTCTGAGTCTGAAGGCCTGAGATTCTAGGAGACCTGATGATGTAAATTATGCTCAAGGGTGGGAGAAGGCTTGAAGTGAGGCCAAGAGAGCAAATTCTCCCTTACTCAGACTTTTTGTTTGATGAGGCCTGTCCACAACAGGGAGATCAATCTGCTTTCCTCAGGCCACGTATTCAAGGGTTAATCCCATCTAGAAACCCCTCACAGTCATCTCCAGAATGGTGTTTAACCAGATTATCTGGGTACTCCATGGCCCAGTCAGGTTGGCATATAAAATTAGCTATCCTAGATAAACCAACGGAATATTAATAGGTATTGATATTTCAGGTATAAGACAGGTATATGAAGGAAACGGGAGGAATCCTTGCAATTGAGTTCACCTGTAACTTAGACTCAACTCAGGGCAAAATTCCTGGAAAGAAAAAAGCAATCAACAGTCACTTCTCTTTGCTTGGTTATGGATAAAAAGGAACCGCCATGGGCACTGTGGTTAGAGGGATATTCTAGCTTCACCTATTTCTGGAAAAAACTAGTTGCTGGTAGCCAATCATTAAATGACTTAGTGCTTAAATGTGTAGATAGCTCTCAGTTTATGCGTTTTGTTGATGGCATTTGTTTTCTTGAATTCTTCTTAGTTTTCAATGGTTTTGGGGGAGATGCAGTTCCTGAGGCCACAAACGGCTTCCGCTTTCTAGTTGTCTGGTCCCATCTGAGCCCTGGCCTAAACCCCATTAGTGCTCTCCTGATGGGGGCCTTGGTGTTCTTGGAGTTCTTGGTGCCCGAGACTTCAACTACCAGCAGGTACCAGGTTCTTGACTTTGCCCAAGGAAGAATTCAAAGATGAGTTGGACTAAAACAGCAGAAGAAGCTTTATTGCCAAGCCAAAATACACACTCCAGAAGAGGAAATGTGGGTGAACTCAGGGAATCTGAGTCACCCAGGGCAGGTATGGGGCTCTGATTCTTATCGGTGGTTATAATTTGGGCACAAAATATTCACATGGGCTTCTGAAAATAGGCAGGTGTGTCCTAGGAATGCTACAGAATATTTATTACGCATGTTCTACGTTAGCTACCGTGTGCAAGCGCAGTCTGATTTTTCTCTTGCAGATACTCCGTATACAGTCAAGATCTACTAGGAGTCCCCTATGACCCCGAGCAGAGGGGTCATTCTTGATTGTTGTGCACATGCACGCCACAGTTAAGCAACAGCAGCAGGATGCTTGTGGTCATGAGAAACCACAGGCATATCACAAGGTCGCTTAATCTTTACAAACTCTTTGTCAGGTGTCAAACTCAGTTCCCTGTTTCTGTTCCTCCTGCAAATATCCAAAGCTTCCCTATTCTTCCTGCCTCACTCCCATGATCAGTGATGGAGAGAGCGCACTCCAGAGCAGTGTAGTGTCCTCCTGCTACAGTTCTTGGTGACACAGATTTCTGACTTTCCGAGTTTTTTAGAATGGATTAATTCATTAAAAAAAAAAAAAAAACTTTGTCTTGCTTACATTGATCATTTTTATAGAAATTGATGAATCAAGACATTTAAACATACCCCTCTTCACCAGGGGTGAGGCTAGGAAGGAAAAAGGCCAGTAAAGGAGAAGAGAACTGTGTGATGCCACATATATAAAGATTTCATAGAAAGAAGAAGAAGAAGAAAGAAAGAAAGAAAGAAAGAAAGAAAGAAAGAAAGAAAGAAAGAAAAGAAAGAAAGAAAAAAGAAAGCAAAGCTCCCTAATAGAGAAGTAAAGGACATAAAACAATTCACAAAAGGAATTAGAAATGATTAACAGGCACTTTGTGGGGTGGAGGGCGGATTTTCAACTTCTCTAATAAAAATCAAAAAAGAGGCAATTGCAAAAATGAGAGGCAGTTTTTCACCCATCTAATTAACACACATTAAAAATTTAAAAGACAGAAGAGAAGAGAAAATGATGCTTGAAAGAGTTTGGCTTAACTTCCTTTCTGCATTTCGCTAGGGAGTGTTAATTAGCACAACCCTTTTAGGAACATTTTAGCAATATGTATCATGTGCCTTTAAAACATTCCTACCTTTTGACCCATTAATTCTACTTCCAGGATACACACAAAAATGAACACAAGAAGTTCATGCATAAAGACCTTTATGGAAATTATACTTAGGATAGCGATCCACTGAAATAACTATATACCCAAAGAATTAGAGTCGTATCTATGAAAAATACCTTAAAAACAAATTTTATTATTGTTAAATTCAAAAATAATTTGTTAGAATCAAAACTTCCTTGAAATATGCATATAGAGAAGTCATCAGACTTATAAAAAAAAAAACTTTACAAAACCTTGAATGGAATCATAAGTGATTATGCTTCTATTATGTTTTTAAGATTTTAGATAGGCCTCCCATGTCATTGAAATAATTAGGAAGAAACTATTTAAAACAAAAATGTAGACTCTATTGTGAAGTCTTGATATGATAGATCGCCAGTGAGGCCCCGAATGAAGAGCGTCATGAGCATCTTGGGGTGGGAGTGAAAGGAAGGTATCTGGTGATGCCACCCCAGTCACACTTAGAGCGATGACCCTAGACCTAGTAATCATTTGTAATATGACAGTGCCAAAGAGGTCTCTGAAATCTTCTGTGGCAAGAGAGAAGTAGAACTAAATTCATGTGGATGAGGGCACGTCACAATCATTGGCAAAGCAAATTGTGTCGGAATCGAAGCTGATAAAAGTCCTACACCCCTAAAACTGACTTTAAATGATTAGAAAGAGAAGGAGTTCTTTGTAATAGCCTAGCAACTGTCCTCCCCAGGGATGATAGCTCTTCCACAGCATGATACCTTTGCTGTCAGGTCCACCCTCCGAATATCCAACATCTGGCCTATCACAGGTGCTCAAGGAACACACGGTACGTGAGCAAATAATCTCAGTTGCTCAAGCCAGATCCTAGGAGTCTTCTTGAGTTTTCTCTAGCCTCAGTCCTTTTTCCAGTCCATCTTTGTGGGTCTTCCTTATTGTCCCCTTTCTCCCTGCTCCCACCATCTACCCCCCCACCGCACCCCCCATGCCAGGCCACCATCTCTCATGTCTGGAGAACTTCAACAGCCTCCTGTCAGCTTTCCCATGTCCGGCCCTCTTCCCATGCATTCTCCACCAATCAGCAAGATTAAAGGTTGCAAAGCCCAAGCAGATTGGGTCATTCCATTGCTTGACTTCAAATTTCTCCAGCTGCTCCTTCCATGTCCCTGAGGCACCTGTGTTATCTATCACTTCCTATTTCCTTCCAATTCTCGGCTTACGCTTCCGTCCCCCTTGTTCATCATGCCATAGTCACATTATTCTTCAAGTCTCTTCAGTAACCAAACTCCTCTCCACCCCAAGGCCTGTTTCGATCCTTTTCCTCCTGCCCCTAGTACCACCTTTCAACCCAAATCACCTGTCTTCAAACACACCTTTCTTATTCCACTTAATTAAAGACTTCCTTGTTAGTCTCCGTATAGCTCTCACTTCTTCTTGCCTCCTGTAGCCCTTGTGATAATTTACATATATTTATCTTTGCAGTCTGTTCTCCCACTCAGATGGCACCCCAGTGAGAATAGGGATGGTGAGCAGCCTCGTCTACTGCCACATGCCCGGGTCTAAGTGCACAGCTGTGTAAAGGGGGCAGCTCATGTCTGTTTGCTAAGTGAATGAATGGGCTCTGAAATGGAGAATTGATTGAAAACCCAGATCCATTGAATGAGTGAAGGATGGTGTGGGCCAACATATGGTTGAGAAACGGGCAAGAGAAAGGTACCAGCAATAAAAGCAGCACTGAGCTGTAACAGTCCATCCTGCCCTGTTTCACCAATGCCCCTGGAAGGAGTGAAGAGCAGGACATCATGATGAGGCCATGAGAACTAATGAAAAATGATGTACTCCTCACTACCTTTTTATAAACCTTATGTAACTTATTAGTGTGAATTCTCTTTCTTTTTTAAAAATACAGATAATAGGGGATCCCTGGGTGGCTCAGTAGTTTAGCACCACCTTTGGCCCAGAGCATGATCCTGGAGACCCGGGATCGAGTCCCACGTCGAGCTCCCTGCATGGAGCCTGCTTCTCTCTCCCTCTGCCTGTGTCTCTGCCTCTCTCTCTCTCTCTCTCTCTCTCTGTCTTTCATGATAAATAAATAAAATCTTAAAAAATATATAGATAGATAATAGATACAAAGAACATATATACTTGTTTTCAGTAATTCTCACCAATTTTTGTTTATCAATTGTTGTGTGTTGTTGTTATAACATATTATCCTGAGTTTTAAGAAAACTATCAAACAAAATTGAAGTGAAGCCTGGGTACCCGGAGTGAACAGAGCAGCTGATGCTCTTTTTAGGGACTGGGTGTGAGCAGAGCCTACGTACGTACATGTATAGGGCAGGACCATCTCTTAAAAGAACACAGATGGCAGAGGGCACCCTTTGAGACAATGCACCGAGCATGTTGAGAAAGCAGTTATGAAGGGATTTAAGTAGATGACAGAAATGGAGAGGTTAAGTCTTGATCCCTTCTGTGGTATATTAAATGGCAAAATAAAAAAGCTTTGGAACATCAAACTAAACTCATCTGGCAAATTGTTTTTGGAAAGAGATGAGCTTGTGCATTTGGACTCCTGTCAGCTGTGTAAACACCCCATTATCTAGCTGGTTATCTCCGCCGTTCTGTAAGCCCCAGGCAGGCTCGCTGTACCTGCCCGTGGGTGCAGCACGTATTAGAGGTGCCTGTCTGGGTGGCCTTGGCCGTTACTGTCCCCACATCGGAGCACTTTGAAGTTGTTCACTTTAGGGTCACAATGACCCTTTTTGGTGGAAAGCCAGCCCTGGGAAGCATAATTTTCTGAAAGAATGAGGGGTTGGTTGACATCCCTGACTGAATGACAGGATGCAAAAAAGATGGTCGGCTGGCTGAATAGTCATTTTGTTTTCTTTTTAGGTCCCCCAATTATGTTAATTTGGAAACTGTATCTATTAATTGCCCAATTAGACATCTGGTAATCACTCTCTACAGAAATATCCCAAATCATAGTGGCAAGGGCTGGGTGCACTATTTTATTGTATCGCAAATAAAAATCTAATTTAGATTTAATAAAAACTAATTCCAGCTAATTTAATACCAATTGATCATTAACAGGGTGCATTCTGTGGTTTATCAAGAATATAAGAAGGGTATATAATTAACTGGAAATGGTGTCCGCAAGGTTATAATTAAATCCTTGGTAACTTTTAACTTTCAGCAAATGTTTTACCACTTAATTAACATTTCAGAAGATGATTTATAATATGACTTGTTCAACAGCCATTGCACAGAGTGCTGGACCAACTAACCAGCATAGTGATGGAGCTTCCTATTTACAAAGTATTTCTCCTTTTAAACTATGTAAATAGATATTTTTTTGCAGAATGAATAAGATAGCTACATGCCCTTTTAATAAAAATTAATAATCAATTAATTATGGGCTTAAGTGATTGGGTTTTTTAAACATCATGGAGTTTATTCACACTCATTTTCTATTCCATGAAACCCAGAGACTCGGATGGAATAACAGATGGTTTCTCTGCTTGATTTTTTTTTTTTTTCACTTCCTTCACTGGACTCTAGGTACCATCTCCATTAGACTGGGAGGGGCCAGGGGCCGGGCCAGTCAGGAAGTGGGAAGTGGCACCCCCAGGTATTCGCATATAATCCACAACCAGGGAATCATGACTTGCTGCTGAGAAACAGAGCTCCTGTGAGGAGCACGGGGAGGAGGGGGCAACAGGGTCCATGTTGTCTGCAATTCTAAGACCTTTTCTATTTCAAAACTCCCTTTCTTCTAAAGTTGGCTGTGATGAATGCTACATTTCATATTGACCTAGAGGTTGGATCACAACGAACGGAAGTGTCGTTGTGAGATTTAAATAAGATAATATCAAATAAATAAATAAATAAATAAATAAATAAATAAATAAATAAAATAATGTCTGGTAAGAGCCTGGTGGAGTAAATACTAAACAAATGTTGGCCATAACCCTTCTTTGTGGCATTTTTCACAGTTGTAAGTTCACATTGGTTTGGACGATCACCTGATCAGCATCTTTCTCTCCCCCACGCTCCCCCCACTGAGATCAGGAGGCCTGTGAAGGCAATACCCAAGCTGGGTTTGCTCACCATTGTATCTCCAGCACATAGTGGTAAAGGGGGTCACAATATTGACCTTCAATGAATATTTGTTTAAGCAATGAATGGATGAATGGAGTCATTTTTGCTCTTAGTTATTCAAAAATGATCAATGCATTTGGTCCTTTCTTCAAAAGAAGAAAAGAAAAGGAGAAGCTCAGTGTATTGCTCAGGAAGTGAGCAATGGCCTGGTAAAAATTGTGGCAGATCGTTCCCTGCGGCGAGACAGGTCTCCACAGGACTCAAGCCACAAGTTCTGCCTTTAACCTTCCAACAGACCTCCAGTGACTGTGAAGTTGTGATCTCCTTGCATCCTGTGCCATTTCTGTACTCCCAGGACGGCCATCAGAGGTTATTGGAGAATCATTTCCCCACAATATCTCAATATGCTCTTGCACCAAGCCTGGTCCTGCAGGGGCTGTCTCATTTGCATCTGAAGGTTTCAAAATCTTGCTGAGCAAGTCCCTTCCATCCCAAGCATCTTTCGAGATGTGAGCTCAGCACCGTTTTAACGTGATGCTTCTCGCTTTCCCTGAGGCCTGTTCCAGGAAGGTAAGCTATATTAAACTTGCTGCTGTAATGTTTGGGCTTATTGATTTTTTTTTAACTTGGCACCAAACATCCAACAGGCAGTTTAAAAAAAATCAAGAGGGGAAAGAAACAAGAAGTGGAAAAAAAAAATGCACCCATCTGCAGCATTTAGCACTGTCCACCGTGCAAGGCTTTAAGGGCTTATGCTCCAAAATCTATTAAAGTGAGGGCTCTTTCCTTGACGGCCTTCGTAAATGGAGGTGGCAGTTTAAGGCTGGAAGCAGCACCGAAGGACAGGGATGTGAGCCCATTGTTTCATATTGTCAGTGTTTGGCTGACTCCCAGAGGTAGAAAACACTTAGGTGAGGCTCCTTGCAAGTAAGGGTTCTCTTCTCCCATTAGTTCTGGCAACCTCTAAAATTTGACAGCCAGATTCATTATGGGAATCTTGAGGTCTGTAGTATTACCACAAATTCAAAGGCACTCTTCACACAGTTGCCTCTTGAGGGTTGTAGGATCCCGTTGGCTCATCGATTATATTTGGCCTTTCTGAGCAAAGTGCAGGGGTGTTTAGGAAGGGGTGTTTAACCCAGTGTGAGGTACAAAAAAGTCATCTCAGACTTGCCCCCTGTAACCATCACTGAAGAGGAGGCTGCGGCCAGAGTAAAATTCATCCATCCACCCATCCATCCACCCATCTCTTCCTCCATCCCTCCATTGTCCTTCCTTCCCTCCATCCTTCCCTCCACCCATCTCTCTCCATCCATCCATCCATCCAACAACTATAGGTCAAACACTCTGCTAGGCTTCATGGATTAGTAAGATGACAGAGTTATTTCATATCATCAAGTGTGTCTTCATCTTCCAAATCTTTCATGCCCTCTACCCTTTATACTTTTGCTATTACTAATCCAAAAATGCCCTTTTCTACGAGCAAAATTGCTTCTCATTGTTAAAATCCCAGTCCAAAGATACCATTACCTGAGAAATGTCTCTCAAATGTTTGAGCATGAATTGTTTATGCCTAATTATTTGCTTGATGCTTTCTGCATATGTATTTACTAGCTCCTGTCACATTTTATTTTAGTCGTTTAAAATAATAATAGCAAGAAAAAAAGCAATAATGAATAAATTTTATTTAACAAAGACTCACTATGACTAGGCACTTTTGCCAAGCACCTCATATGTATTAAACATTTCATCTTCACTATAATCTTAGGAAAAATCTACAATTATTACCCTTACTTCACAGAAGAAACTGAGACATGAAGAAGTCATTTATGGGTCGCTTTAACTTGGCAGTGAGTTTGACTTGGGAAGTCTGAAGGACTCTCTGTACTAAAAAAATGAGTTGATGCCTATCACACAGGCACTAAATATTAAAAAAAAAAAAGATTGGATGAATCAGGGAATAAAAGAATAGGTGTAACTCAGAAATTCTAGGTCTAGCCTCCCCTTCCTAAATAATTAGACCCAATTCTGATAACCACAAAAAAACATAATATTATCTTGGCTCTTACTTGACCACTTTAATTTGTCACACAAGTGTGGATTTACTGTGAATTCTGGTGCAATTCAAGGAATTGTCACTGGGTGCTGAATATATATAAGGCAACCTTGTATGCACAGATTATCTCATTTAGGAACTTAAAATACTCTATGAGGTAAGGACGCTTGTTACTCCATTTCACAGGGGCAGAAAAACCAAGAGATATTAGAAGCTTGCCCAAGGTCATCTGGCTAGGAACGAGTGAATTTGGTGTTCAGAGCCACACAAGCTATCTCCAGGGTCCACAAACCTTAACTGTGTGTCTCTGCTAACAGGCTCACAGAGAAAGATAACATGATTAATGGGAAGAGAAAAAGGCAGATGCAGAGAGAACAAGACAGGATATCATTTCCTGAACAGTATAAATACTTGGACTGCTCTATCCCTACTTTTCTTTCAAGTTCATTGTTTTCAATAATATCTATTCAAAGTGCCTTGAAATGCTAAGCACTTGAAAAAAAAATACCCCTGAGAAAGGGCTGAATTTCTTCTCAATGACAAATTATGTGTAATTTGTAAGAATTTCTATTAATGTTTTTTCATGCTTTTAGGTTCAAAAAGATATTCTTAATTGCATAGCTGTGATGGTGTGGCTGACCATGATGCCTCTTTCATCTTTATGCAATGTTTTATGTTCAAGTTTATATATAGATCCATCTATACTACTGGCCTTGGCATTCAAGGTAGCCCTACTAATGCAATTATATCTGAGCCTACTGGGAGTTCAGCAAAACTTGAGTACAGATGGTATGCAATCATTCTGCAATCACTTGCAATTGTTTATCTGTTCCTGTCACAACCTTGAAATTCCTTTTTCAAAGATCACAAATGACTCTTTTCTCACCAAAATTAATGGCCTCTTTTTAGTCTTCATGTTCCTGGAACCTGCTGAACCATTTGATATCACTCATCACCCTCTCTGTGAAGCTCTTTACAGCCTTGAGCTTCCTTGTGTTTGGATACAGGGCATCTTTTAATTTCACCATTTATTTATAATTTCACTTTGTAGCTTGCAGAGATCACCACATTATCTAGCCTTCAGGGTCAGCTTTTCTATTGATAGCTCAAAAAAAAAAAAAAAGGCTCAGAACCTGTTCCTACAATATAATGGGAAAACAATATTTTACCATCATCGCATAGATTTTGGCCATCCATTTGAGAACTCCTATTTTAAGATTATCAACTACCAGAGCCAATGTCCAAAACTTGTGTTGAAAGAGCTCTACCTAGAAAAGGAGCATAAACTGAGTTTTTCAGAGTAGGTGCAGGACAACTTCATTTCTAATCATCAGACTGCTGCACTTGTGATTTATCTGGCTTCTACCTGTTGAGTATGACAAAGCACATTTCATCACACACAGACTTTGGAGCCTGAGAAATATGACAGACAGTAAGTGAGAAATGGAAAGAAAATGTGAGTCCTCTTTAACTTATAAAAAGTAAGCATTCTTTCAGACCCTGTCTAGTGAACAACAGTTAAAGAGGAATAGATGTTTACGACCACAAAAACACCTATCATTGATATACAATTGTAGAAAAGAGTAAAGAAACAAAAATTATGTTTTTATAAAGGTCCATTTACTCTTTGGGCTTTCAAGGAGTAAAAATTGTCTGAAGCAGAGCACACACATACACACACACAATTAATGTTCACAGTGCTTCAGCACAACAAACCACCTGCTGCGATTTTCATTGAACTGATATGAAAACACTATTAGAAATATCTGCACTCACTCTTGAGCTCTTCAAACATTTCCTCAATTGACACAGCTGTCAGGTACTCCTTTAGGAGTTTTGGGGGTGAGGGCAGCATGGAGTTTGAAGTCTAAGCTTAACCTGGGCATCTGTTATACAGTTATGGTATTCTAAGGGTAGAGTTCAAGGGTCCATATGTTGGTTAATGTTTTTATTCACCAAGCATGGCCAGAAAGGTGTAAGGTGTTTTCCCTGTCAAAAGGAACATCAATTGGGCAGCCCTGGGGGCTCAGCGGTTTAGCACCACCTTCAGCCCAAGGCATGATCCTGGAGACCCGGGATCGAGTCCCACGTCAGGCTCCCTGCATGGAGCCTGCTTCTCCCTGTGCCTGTCTCTCTCTCTCTCTCTCTCTCTCTCTCTCTTTGTCATTATTAAATAAATAAAATCTTAAAAAAAAAAAAAAAGAGGAATACCAATTGCCAACTCAGAATTTGAACTCAAATGTAGAATTTGGTTGCAAGGAGAACCAGTGAGCAATGCAGAAAGAAAACAAAGAAGGATTCAAGGGTCTTGAGGCTATAGATTTAAGTAAGGGCTAGGAGACTTGGAGGCAGGGCATAAATAAAACACATGTGTCTTGGATGTGTACTTGGATGTCCTCAAGGGCCCAACGTGCCATTGTACTGGCTGCTGACTGACTAGGATATGGGTGGATTGGTTTGGTTTCAAAGCACAATATTGGCAACGATAGGAGCCAGGAGGGGAGTAGCTCATGCATATTTCTCAAAAAATATTAAATGAAAGATCAAAATGTCATTGAAAGGTTGTTAGACCATTTTTTTGCCAATGAGAGGATAAATGCTACACTAATATACTTTGTTCTTTTTATACTTTGATGAAACATTATTGTAAGTATTTTATATAATAACTTGATAAACTGAAAACTATTTCTCCCACCCATGTTTTCTTTGTGGATTTTTAAATACTATTTACATTGATGTGACAGCCTGTTTTTCCTGTCAGCTGAGCCAGTTGGTATGGCAACATTTAATTTCTTGAAGAAATGTCTGTCAACATTATGGTGAAAAAAGTAGTGCTGGTACATTGTACTAGCACAAATCATCACCACCTCCACCAATAACAATGGCAAAATATTACAAAAATGATAATAATAGTACTAACGACAACAGCGACAGCACCAAGTACAATAATTGAAGTAGAAAAAGCAGAGACTTGGCAGTCAGATATCTCAAGACTCAGATTTCTCAGATCTCTTTCTAACTCAATATCCTTGAGTAAGAAACCCTCTAAAGTGGCAATTTCTTATTTAGAAAAGGAAGCTAGGGACCCCTGGGTGGCTTAGTGATTGAGTGCCTTGCCTTCGGCCCAGGACGTGATCCTGGAAACCCAGGATTGAGTCCCAGGTCGGGCTCCCTGCATGGAGCCTGCTTCTCCCTCTGCCTGTGTCTCTGCCTCTCTGTGTGTCTCTCATGAATAAATAAATAAAATCTTTTTTAAAAAGTCAAAAAAAAAAAAAAAAAGAAAGAAAGAAAGAAAGAAAAGGAAGCTAATTATACATAACCAGTAGGGTTATACACAACTCATAGGGCTGGGGGAAAATGAATGTATTATAAATTTTTAAAAAAGAAAGAAAAGAAAAATACCCTGCATGTCTTCTAGTGCATGGTTGGCTTCTACTACATGATAGTTCCCACATCTATTTTCATGATCCCAAACCCAGCTGAGTAACTTCTAAAGAGTTTGAAAGAGAGAAAGATGGTACTACAGACAGATGAACCAAGTTTGTCCAAGTGTTTTTTCCTACACAAAACAGTATTGTCCCTGGAACCATTTGGAATCTTACTCCCCATAAACTATTGTTAACTCTGTGGTGTCTCACTTGAGAAAATCTCTCTCTGTGATCCTGTGATCTCACATGAATTCCTCCCTTATCAAGTGAGAAACTTTGCTAAGTCAAAGCTGAGAGTAAAAGACAATGTTATCCAGAAAGATAATGGTCAAAATTTTTAAAATAGAGAATAAGAGTTAGTTTATACACAAAAACATACACAAATGTAGTTCTTACATGAGAAGCAGTGTGCTAAGAATTTCATATATGAATCTTATTTAATCCTCAAAACACTGGAGTCAAGGAACATCTGACCTCCACTTTACACATGAGAAAACAGAGATTTTAGTAGCCATTAAACCAATTGCTCGAAGTCACACAGCTACCATTCAAATCCAAACAGGCTTTCCCTAGACCACGTGCTCAACCTTAAATTTATCCTACCCAGAGAAAAGGAAAAATATATTATTTTTTTTGGAAAAATATATTATAAACAAAGAATAAGGAGAAAGGCAGGAAGGAAGAGACAGAGGCAGAGACAAAGAAATAAGAAAAAAAATTAAGAAAAGTAAATGAAGCTGCCTGAGGAACACAAACCATTGAGTTGCTTAAAGAAAAAAAAAGAAAAGGAAAGAAAGAAAGAAAGAAAGAAAGAAAGAAAGAAAGAAAGAAAGAAAAAAACCATAACTTTAACAGTATCTTTCCCCCAATAACGCATTTTGAGGCACAGGAATCATAAGACCTTGAATCAAATACCCAGAGAAAAAGTTAAACTTCAGAGCAGAGGCAGTGCATTTGCACATATGAAGACCACAATTTGCTTACATGTCATCTAGAATTTAATTCTCAGCAGAATGGTCTTATTTCTACAGCCTATTATTCAAGCTGGTTTGGCTGGACCTTGTTTTTCTCTGCTAAGTCTCAAGTGGGCAACGTTGTTTTCAGTTTGCATCTATAAATAGACCTACAAACACCATTGACCTTGGTGGAGGAAACCCATGCCACTAATGGAATTATTTTCAGACTGGAATTACCCCCAGGAATTCAACAAAATATAGGGTAGTGATAGTGTGTTATCACTCAGCAACCTTTTCAATCTGGTATGTGCCTTCTCTGTAATCTTTAAATTCTTTATCTCAAGTATTCCAAGTCACTGTCTCTTCCAAGCCTAATGGTTTCTTCTCAGCCTTCAGTTACTTCATGAATTTTTTAAACACTTGATCCCACCTACATCTTTGCAGCGTATCTTCTAAACTTTTATAGTTTGTTGACTTCTTTGCATGTTTTTAAGCAATGAAACTATTTTAACGTCTGAATGACTGCATTCCCAGCTTTAAAGTCAATGACTTACTTTCCTTTGATACCACTCCATCTCCCCCATTGTGTCTATGTACTTTGGTTGACATTATCTCCATCTGATCTCCAGTGTTAGGTGTGAACCCAGGTCTCCAGCATCAACCCAAGTGGACTCCTTGGCCACAGTGATTGGTTCAAGAAGCAGCTTATCACCTTCTGTTCAATCCCAGGATTTCTGGAGTGAAATGTCCTCTTTCCTTTTGAATTAGAACTTGAAAAGATGTGACCCTTCAAGTGCTGGCAGCCATTCTGCAGCCATGTGTTGTGTGATCGTTAATCCATCATGGAGGAGAGCAGAATTAGATTTTCAGTAGAGGCCTAATGGACACTACAATGTTTTCAGCTCAGTCCTGGCTCAGCTGACACATTTCAATCTCTGGGCTTGCTATTTGCTTCAGCCCTCCCTGAACAGCTGCTCCTGTCCTAACAGATCACCTGTTGCTGCTTATCACTATTTCTTCATGCTGCTGCTCTGCCCATTCCTCTGAGCCCAAGGAGTAGATGTTGACTCTCTCTTAATCCCCTATAGCACAGCTGAAACCAGGCTGTTTGAAAATAAGCCTGTGACCTCAGGACTTAAAGCAGATAATATAATAAAGGCATCTAAAACTCAAAGCTAGATTGTGTACTCTGTATTTTCAAGTTCCGTGCTTCTACAGGAGAATACTTCCTCTCCATCTTTCCACTCAACCTCTGGCCTGCTGTCATGTTGCAGGAGCCAGATTAGACAACCACCCCACCCACCCACTCCCCGTGGAAGAAACTGCTTAATTGTTCCAGGACCCCTCTCATGATCTATAACCATATTTTCCTGAAGCCCTTAGAAGGGGAAATCTTTTCATCAGACCTACTTCTCCAGGGCAATAGAGGAAAAATAAAAAAAACAATAGTACTGATTTTTAAATTCAAATCTGACCCCATTTATAGCCATCAAAATTTTAGAAATATACCAGTAGGTTTTTTTTTTTAAGATTTTATTTATTTATTCATGACAGACACACGCACAGAGAGAGAGAGAGAGAGAGAGAGACAGGCAGAGACACAGGCAGAGGGAGAAGCAGGCAGGGAGCTGGATGTGGGACTCGATCTGTGAACTCCAGGATCACACCCTGGGCCGAAGGCTGGCACTCAACTGCTGAGCTACCCAGGCATTCCAAAATATATCAATAGTTTAGCCACAGGACACTTAGTTGTACAATACATCTTGTATCTCATGTTTGTAATAACATTACAGATACAGACATTTTTTCCCCAGTAATTCAGTTAAATTGGAAACAATAGATTGATCTTACTCAATAACATAGATATAAAAATCCTACATAATATGTTAGCAGAAGGAATTCTAGATTGTCATGACCAAATAGGATGTATTGAAGGATGAAACAATGGATAAATGCTAGAAAAGCTCATGTAACTCATATTACATGATTTAAGGAGCAAAATTATTTATCTTTTCAAGAGATACAGAAAAAATTAAAGTTTAGCACATTCCTGATTTAAAAAAATAAAGAACACTTCTAGGAAATTAGCAATAGAAGGAAATTCCTTTAACCTGACAAAAGTTAAATGAAGATTTGGAAACTTTTCTGTTAAACTAAGGACCAAGATATGAATTCACATTATTACATCAACCGTGTCCTGCATATCTTAGCCAGCAAAAGAAGGAAGGAAGCGGAGGGAGGGAAGCCACTGAAAGGGAAGAATCAAAAGTATTCACAAATGATATTGCCTTTGTTGAAAATATTAGGACATGATTATTTACAGATAATGTATTAGAACAAATAAAAGTGTTTATCAGTATTGTTAGATAATATATCAATGTCAAAATACACAATTTTTAAAAAACTGGTTTCTTATAAAGAAATAGTATAAGAAAAATTAGTAAGTTCAGTGCATATAAGGTCAAGATATAAAAACAAATGGTGTTATTATATTCTATGAACAAAAAAATGAGAAATTAAAATCTCCAAACTTATTGAGACACATTTAAAGAGACATAATTAAATAGAGAGAGGTATACCATTTTCAAGGATAGAATAACCTGATACTGAAGGTTTCATTTTCCCCACATAGCTCTATATTCAGTTCAGTTTCACTCAGATTTTTTTGTAGAAATTAATACAAATGCAAGGAAATGCAAAGGACCTGGAATAGCCAATGCAATATTTAAAAAGAACAAAATGAGAAGAATTACTCTTTTGAGTATTAAAATGTACTGTGTAACACTACAATAATTAAGATATTGCTGTCTCAGTGTGAGAATAGACAAATGAATTAATAAAATTGGGAAGGAAGTTTAGAAACAGACCTACAGGGCAGCCCAGGTGGCTCAACGGTTTGGTGCCGCCTTCAGCCCAGGGCGTGATCCTGGAGACCTGGGATCGAGTCCCAAGTCAGGCTCCCTGCATGGAGCCTGCTTCTCCCTCTGCCTCTCTCTGTGTCTCTCATGAATAAATAAAATCTTAAAAAAAAAAAGAGAGAGACCTACACATATGTGGTCACTTGATTTTAACAACAACAACAACAAAAAAAATACCAACATGATTCAATGTAGAAAGGAAATCTTTTCAGTAAATGGTACTGGAGTAAATAAATATTCACATAGAAAAAAAATTAGTCTTAACCCTTACTTAACACCATACATAAAAATTATTTTGAGATACATGATAGGCCTAAATGTAAAAGGGAAAATAAAGAAAGACATATACCTTGATGAAGAAGGAAAAGATAATAAGAATATGAAAATGCATCAGAAAAATATAAAATTAAATTAAATAATTAAATTAAGTTAAATTAATATTGAGAATTAAAAACAAAACAAAAATTCAGAATTAAAACCACCATGGTGTAATACACTGTACCTCACAGCATGGCGAAAATTATAAAGTCTGATAACACCAGGCGTTGGCTAAGAGTGAAGCAACTGGAACTCTCATACTGCTAGTGGGTGCGTAAAATAGCACTACCATTTTGGAAACTGACATTTTCTGACAAAATAATCATACATTTAAATAACCTATGAGTCTGTCATTCCACTTCTAGATATTTCAGAGAAAGGAGTACATAGGCCCTTAAAGAGACTTGTACAAGCATACTCTATGGAATCTATTCATATAGCCAAAAACTGTAAACAACCAGGTGTCCATCAGTAGAAAGATGGATAAATAAATTGTGCTATATTCATACAAGGAGAATACTGCAGTAATACTTAATCATGATAAAGAACAAGCTATCTATATTCTCAAAAAAATGGATGAATCTTTAAAATGTTATGTGAGGGCACCTGGGTGGTGCAGTTGGTTAAGCATTGTCTCTTGGTTTCAGCTTTGATCTGTTCTCAGGGTCATAAGATCCAGTCCTGCATCAGGCTCTGCACTCAGTATGGATTCTACTTGGGTTTCTCTCTCCCTCTCCTTCTGCCCCTTCTGCTGTTCCTTCTCTCTCTCTCTCTCTCTCTCAAAAGTAAATACATCCTTTAAAAAAATAAAATGTTATATGAAGCAAAATAAACCAGATATACCAGTAAATATTGTACAATTTTACTTGTGCCCAAAGTAGGGAAGGGGCAGTCTGATAGGTCAGGAATGAGGCAGTCTATCAGGACATCTAGGTAGTTTTGTGGTTATTAATAACCTCATAAACTCAGTGGCTTAAATCAAGAATTTATTTTCTTGCTCATGTGGTGTGTCCATTGTGAGTTAACAGAAGGGCTTTATTTACAGTCAGGCTGAAGGAACAGCCACTCTCCAGAAGGAGGATTAAGAGGATCTTGTACTGACATTTAAATGTTCAAGTCTAGGGGGCACATGGTTGGCTCAATCAGAAGAACGTGTGCCTCCTGATCTCAGGGCTGTGAGTTCAAGCCCCATATTGGATGTAGAGCTTATTTTAAAAAGTAAATAAAATAATTAAATTAATTCCCGAGTCTGGAAATGTCATAAGATATTTGGTCACTAAAACTCATTGGTAGAAACTTGCTCATGGCCCACGCAACACAAGGAAAGTTGAAAAGCAGAGTCCTTCCATGTGCTCAGGAGGTAGTTAGAAATACATGTCCAGCAGCGCAAGTGACTATCACAGCAAAATGGGTAGTAGGGGCTGGAAAAAAAACGTTAATAATCTAGGGAAAGGTCTTGGAAATATCAGGCTGCTGTAGCCAGTGGGACATGTCTTGTAGTGGCTGTCCAAGAGGCTTTCGTAACAGGAATCGCTGCTACCCCAATTATAATCCATTGGCTTTGGTTGGTTTTATATATTCCTCATCAAAATCTTCTACAGAAACACACATACACGTTTTTCTTTAATTTAAATTTTGTTTTGTGAAAATCAAAGTAGGTCATGACACAGTGTGTAACAAAGAATAGGGCTAATTTCAGTGCTCTGAGTCGAGGTTGGCAAAGAGAACATAGCTCTCAAGGAATCTATGAAAATTGTGAAAAGGCAATTGGACTACCCTAGAATCATGGATTGGGGTCACACCTGAATTTATCTAACTCATGAGGAGTACAATTGCCCCAGCTAATGAAGTTATCAGAAAGAAGGGGAATCAGCATTTTGTGAAATTGTCTCAGAGTACTTACCCTTGAAGCAATCTTCCATAAATATTAGTTTCAACATAAGAAAAAAAAAAAACCCTGTACCTGAGAAAATTATCTAAGTTCTGATGAGAAGTTACGCTGTTAGAGAGTTACAGCGTGACCGAAAACCTGACACAAGGGCTTTAATACAGTCCTGAGCTGGGTCCGTAGCTGGGTCTCCGGATACCTCGCCGGTATTCATTGCAGAAGAACACTGGCTGTGTGTTTCCTGCCTATTTGCAAGGGTGACCAAAAACCTAGGGGAACATTTATTCATTGCCTGGAAGGGTTAGGGCCATTTTTTTTTTCCACAGTTAAGTATGAAAGCTGGCACCCAGGGCTATAAGCCAGGCAGGGGGCCAGGGTGGCTCAGCAGTTAAGAAATGTCCTATCCAAGCCTGATCCCCAACCCTAATGGAAACTTTGGTGAGACTTCCTAAACTGGCATTTTCACTTATTTGTCTTTTCATCAATTTGCTTTATGTGTCTTTCTACTTCTCAAAACCAAATGTTAAAAAAAAAAAAAAAAGGCAGAGAGCATGTATGATGTTCCTTCACTTGCCCTCAGCTTTGCTGACAGCATGTTCTTAATTCTGGCTCAGTGTGCACCCTTCTGTCTACACTCGCTGGCCCGCTTGAATTCCACCCGCAGTCGTCGCTTCCTCGGGCTCACTCTGCCTTCATTCTAGTCCATTTCCAGCCATTCTCTATGCATCTACAATCAAAGCTCTAAAATGGAGGTGAGCTTGACATACCTGTTTTTAAAACCTTTAGTCGTCCCCGTTATCCAAGGAGAGGTGGCAAGCAGAAGCAGGGTGCCCGTAGGGGACGCTGACAGGGCACCTCTCAGGTTTGTGAATGTCTTTTCACACTCTCTGCTTGACCCTTTCTTGCTTTCTTGGCTTCCGTGTGCTTTTGCCCACCCAGTTGGGATGGAGGCTCTTCAGCTAGCAGCACAGGGAGCACCTAGAGGTGTCCATCCTGTGGGATAGCTCTGAACCAGGGACGAGTGGGCATGGAGTGTGAAAGCATGAACGCAAGGCCTTTGCCCCAGACCAGGATAACTCCAAGGCATCACTTCCACTCCAGAGTCCCTCTGCAGGAGCAGCCTGAAGCTCCCTTCCACAGGCCTTCCCTGCAAACACACGCCTGCTTCTTCACCCCTGGCCTGCCCTGTGTCATCACCCACTCTCAGACTGGCTTCCCCTAGAAGCATCTTCTTAATAAGCCACTGACATATGAATCCCCACCTCAGGATCGACTTCTAAGGACCTGAGCTAAGACACTCCACTCCATGGGCCAAGTTTAGATTTAAAACACTGTCATATTTAATTTCCAAGCTGAATATTTTTAAGCTGCATTTACCAACCCAAATTAGTTCTTACCGCTTCCTTCTATTTTATTTTAGTCCTATTTTGTTTACTGACCTTCTTTGCCCAGCCCCTGAAGCATTTGAGTTTTTAATCCCTGATCTATGGACTTTTAACCAAGAGGGAGTGATTTGAGGTACTTGACAGACTCATGCTATTTACATGTTTGCTTCATCTCCACCTCCCTGTCCCAGGCACCCTAATTTCCTGCCACAATGAATGCCTTTGGATCCCCCAGGCATGTAGGCCCTTGCTCAACTCTGCTCCCTTACATGTGACTCTTGGTCTGAATGAAAGAGTCCCTCCTAGTCTCCCCTATGCTAGGGCCACCTCACTAAATCCTTTTCATCAAGGCCCTCATCAAATGTCCCTTCCTCTGGGAAAGCTGTATCTCCTCCAGCCTTCCATGCATTCCCTCAACACCTTTACACATGTCTGACTTGACATACCATACCAGAGTAAAATCTGAAGGATATCTAGGATTAATTTGTTGGAAGGAGACCTGTGAATGTGTTTTAGATAGAAAAACAGCAGGGGCAAGACATAGTGGGCTTAGAGGGGGAGATAGAGTGGAGCATCACATGCTGGAAGGACTGCCTTCAGACCAGTGCTGGAGATGGTAGAAAGGCAGGAGGAAAAGGGTGGAAAGTAAGGACAGGTGACCGGGACACACAGTCTGGAATTCATTGGATGAATGTGAGGGGATAGGAGAACACCCTCGATTCTATGTAATGTTGGTGTATTTCCACTTGTTTCTGGGGACAGAGTACATAGTTTTCATCATGTATCTTTATTACGAGTAAGAGACAGAAAGGGAGGGAGGGGGAGAGAGAAGAAGGACAGGGATAGAGAGAGAGAAAAGAGGAAGAGAGAAGGGAATAAGAATTTTTTAACACGGTGCATGTCAGAACAGCACCAGGCTCCTACTCCCCATGGCAACATAATGAGGTCAACAGCTATCACTGTTCCCATTTTGCAGGTGATAGAACTGAGATTCGGAAGGGCAAAAGCTCTCCAAGGACACACACTGTCCATGCCAGAGCCAAGATACCAACGCAGTTTTGGGACCTGCAGGATTGTGCTCTTTGCTCTAGTGGCTCCTGGACAAGAGAGATCAAGTGGGGGTATCTCCAAAAGGCTTTTTGTGTGACTTCACAAGGCCCGGATAAGGCAAGCTGCAGGCAGGGGATGGCTGGTGCTGTTCCATTATATGCTCCTCTGTCCTGTTATCAAAAACTGAGGTTGCCTGGGCACTGTGGTCACAGGGGGGCCAGAGCTTTCCTTGACTACTTCATTTGAAAAAAAAAAAAAAAAGTGTCAAATAATCAAAAGCCTGAGACTATAAGGAGAGAGAGATGGAAAATTAAAAACCCATCCACTCTCTCACAACACTATAACCTCCTTTGATTTAACGTGTGTTCTTTATAATTATCTACATTTTAAAGCTGTGGTTCTCAAAGTGCGGTCTTAGGGATGGCAGCTTCTGCATCATGGGAGAACTTGTTAAAAATACAAATTCTTAGGGTCCACTTCAACCCACCTGATCAGAAATACTGGGAGTAGGGCCCAGCAATGTGTTTTAACAAGCCCTCCGCTTGATTCAAATGCATATGTAAGCCTGAGGACCACTGACGGAAAGTGTGCAAAGCCCACTCAGATTCATTATGTCGGTGGTTCTTCCTGGAAATGTTGAACATGTTTTTCTTAGTTGCACTGTACCTTTGAGGACACTGAGTATAAAAGGGGATGTGATTTCCTGGTCATAATTCCAGGTTGGTTGGCTTTGTAGGATAGCCCACGACACCTACCAGGAGTTAAAAAGACAGCTTTGCTCCTCTGAGCATTCATGTGCTTCAAGACAAGCCAGTGGACAAATACCCAATGTGGATGCCTTGTAGGACCCTAACTGACATGGGAAAATATATTCAGGCCAATCCACTTGACTTCAGCTAGGAAAATAATTTGGATGTCTAAGAAGACTGCTGATCCATTGGAGATATATGTTCCCCCCATTGAAAAAAATCCTGCAGACAGATGAAATAGCCAGGTTTTTAAAATCATAAAATGCTATGAAAAGTTTAGGAATCACTACCTTTTGATGAGCATCTACTACTCAACATGACTCTCCGTGTGTCATCTTTTTCAGTCCTTATAACAAGGGTGCAGAGTTGGTCTCTTCTTGCTTATATTATTAAAGGAGAAAAATTATGTTTCTTATGTAATTGTGATCACAATCACTCCCCTGCTTCAAACTTCTCAGTTAATTTCCATCCACCTCTAGTAGTGGCTGTCAGCCGTGGTTGCTCACCAAGTCACCTGGAGAACTTAAAATCATGATGCCCAGCTCTATTCCAGATCAGTTAAATTAGAAGCCCTCAGAGAAAGACCTGGTATTTTTCAAAGTCTTCCAGAGGGTTCTAGTACACAACACGGTTTGAGAATCACTGATCTGGAAATTTCAGTTTCCTTAGCGTGGCCTACAAATGCCTAGATGCTTGGGCTCCTGGTTACCTGTTTAAAAGACATCTTATCTCTTCACCCCAGAGCTCAACATCCCAGCTTCTTTCTGTTCCTCAGCTATATTTCAATGGCTTTGTCACTCTCAGGCCTTTGCATCTGCTCTTCCTTCTACCAGAATGCTGGTTCTAGCAGCTCTTCAGGTGGTTGACCCACTACCCTCCTCTTCTAAGAGCACTATTTTGGCCACTTCAAAGCCATGTGCAATGTCATTCTCACTTATATTCTGGTTTATATCTTTGGAAGCATGTTTTCCAGTCTTGGTTATGTATTATCCACTTGTGCGTTGTTGGTCTTTTACCCCATTTTAATAGAGGATCCAGAAAGCCCAGAGACACTGCTATTTTTTTTTTTTTTTGAGACACTGCTATTCTTATTCAGTACCATATCCCCAGTGTCTGAAAGGTTTTCTAGTTCAATAGATATTGCTTGAATAAATGAATGAAGTAGAATGAATGAACTCAGAGGGTTTAAGTGATTAATCCTCAGCCCTGTAATTGTATTCAAGTATTTGGACTTCACTGTTCTAAGTTCATTGATTTTTCTCCAATACGATCTAACCATTTCTGCTTTCACTCTACTCACACATGTTTAAACCAACAAGGTTAGAAGAAACATACTGTTCCTAATAAGGAACATGGGACTTGGTGACTTGAAGTTCACGTTCTGGGATGTGGCAAGGAGTAGGCGAGTGGGCACAGTACAAAACCAGCTGTGTAAATAGCATCACCTCCAGTCCAATTTAAATGAAGTCAGTAAATTATGCCTCCAGACCCTAAACCATTTATTTCACCATGCTGAAGAAAGGAGAAAGAGTGTTCAGAGAAGCAATTTCTCTGCCCAAGTATTTCATTAAAAATAGAATGGAAGGGGCCCCTGTGGGAGAACATGGCGCCTGGTATGATCGTGAGAGACACTTTCTTACAGAATGGAATAATCAAATGGCGGTTCACCTACCCTAGTTGGTTCTCACCATTATCAGTAATGGAGGGCCACAAGCAGGGATAAACTCCAGCCCATGGTGTGCCCTGGAGGAGACACAGAGGGCCAGAGCAGTCCTCCGCCAGCAGAAGCAATAATACCAGTGTTAATAACAAGCCTCACCTTGGTCAACTCTCGGGGGGATAGCTGTTGTGTGCACACGTGTGCGTGTAGGGAAGTGATCTTAATCTTTTTCTCCCTCTCCATCGTTTCTGACAATGGAAATGCGCCTGAAGATCATATTTTATTGGCTTAGCGTGCACAATAGACTCAGCTTTTGCTCATTTGCCACCACAATAAAACAAGCTCATCTAATATAGGTATTAGAGAAGGTTAAGTCTGCGCAGCTAGAGCCGAGGGCTGCCTATCAGTATTTACCTAACTAGCATCTGTTCTTAAAGGATGATTGCGGGGCAGGGGTGCAGGGCTTTCAAGAACCCATTTCCATTAACCGTCATTTTCTGTGAGCCTTGTTATGATTCCAAGAACAAAGCAAGGGTTCTTGTTTCCATCTGAGAGAAGAGGAACCTGAAAGGGAGGTGGTGCAATTTGCTGAAGGTCCTTTAGTTATGGATTCAAACCCAGACAGGACACGATTTCCGTAATGCACTACAGACTCAGGGGGCCTCTATGGGTGCTAATAATAATAGTAATGCTAATACTGGTACGATTAGTATTAACAATAATATCTATTATTCATAGTAGCACCTACTAAATGTTCAGTACATGCCAATGCTATAAGTGTATTACACATATAATTTTATTTAAATATCATACACCATAAGTTATTTAAATTTCACCACCATCTTACCAAGCAGGAACTACTACTTTCTCTTTATAAATAAAAATACCAAGGTTCTAGGACGCCTGGGTGGCTCAGTGATGGAGCGTCTGCCTCTGGCTCAGGTTGTGATCCTGGGGCCCTGGGGTCGAGTCCCGCATCCGGTTCTCTGCAAGGAGCCTGCCTCTGCCTCTCTCTCTGTGTCTCTCATGAATAAATAAATAAAATCTTAAAAAAATAAAAATAAATAAACACCAAGGTTCAGAAAGTTTAAGGCTTGCCTATAATAGTCTAAAAGTGGAAGAGCCGTAATTCAAACACAGGTCTTTCCACCTTTTTTTGTTCTTCCCCAGTAACCCACACAAACCACACCAGATATTACCAGGCTTCTCACAGCAACAATAATGAACCCAGAGCTGTTAAACCTGGTTTGAAGTCATGGTGTGACCTTTGGATGAGTCCTCTCTCCTTCCCAGTGGGCTGCAGGGCCGGCCAGTGTCTGCTCTCTCTGGATTCCTCCTGCAGTGTTCGTTCCCATTGCATACAGACAAGGACAGAACACACAAAGCCACCATCTGGTAAGCCTTCCAGCTGGACTCCTTCGGATGCAAAATCACCGGATTTAAACATTAACGGTAGAAGGAACTTTCCTCACTGGACACAAGTCTCAGGAAGACAGGGGAGGAGCTGCTGGTGGAAGACAGACAGGAGATGCTGCAGGTCCTTTTGCGATCACCCCAGGAACAGGAGCAAGAGGCTCATCGCCTCACTTCATGCACTGTTCACAGGGGGCTTTGGGAAAAAAGAAAAAAACCCTACAACCTGGAGCTGAGAACATAATTACACGAACTTGAAAATGAGGTAAAAACCAAATTAAAGCAGTAAGCCTTAGGCATAAATACGAATGGATGACGATTGGCAAATCCCTTGTGGCGGCAAGTTAAAAAAAAAAATTAGTGAGAGAGATCCTCTTGATATTAAAGTTGAAAAAAGTAAAATGTGGCAAGTAGCACGGAGGTGGATCCAGGGGTCTCAGATTCCTCCTAGGGCTCCGGTTGGACATGATCGTCATAGCAATAGAGGCATCCGTTGCTCTGCTGAGCTTCACCTCCCTGAAAGCTCACTCAGTCCCGTGAGACAGGGGGTGTCACTGCTCCCGTCTCACGGTTGGCCCAATGGGCTCCACAGCTGAAATCTCATCCAGAGCAGGTCGCTAGTCAGTGGTGCAGCTGGATGCAGAGCCAGCATCCGTGTCCTGAGCTCGCCCGTAGCCAGGGTGCTCGGCCCTCGGCGCGGAGCTGAAGAGCAGCCCCTGTCGCTGGCTCCATTCCAGGCCAGGGGAACCCTCTTCATTCAAGGGGTAAGACGATGTGCTCAAGCCCTGGGGCCGAGGGTGCCATCGTGATCCTCTCCGATTCTCAGCCCCACACTAAGGCTAAGTACTGCCTCTGCCCCGTATCTTACTCCCTCTGCTAAGTCATCGTTGCATCTCCACGTTATGTGTGACACTCATCTCTTCCACTATACTCAAACTTCTTGATTTGGTTATCGATCACGTATTGATTGATTGGTTGATTCATGAGTCTTCAAATATCTCCAAGGTGTGTATTTCCATACGAGGCTCCATTGAGGTGCCAAGCACACAGAGAGAGGTATGGAGGGTGAGGGTGTGGAGTGACGGGCAGGAAACCCGGCGGAGTGCACAGTGCAGTGAAGACCACGTGTTAGGCAAAGTACTTCAGCTGACAGTGGAGGGCGTGCAGCTGAATTATCTGTGGGGTCTGAGAGAAAACATAGAAGGAGCCCCAAAACCCACCCAGATGAGGACAGTAGGTTCCCTAGAAGTGATGCTGGAGGTGAGGGGCCTAGTACAGTGTGCACAGGAGGCTGGTGATGCTCCAACTCTGCAGAGCGTGAAGGTCACCAGGGTACTGGTAGAGAAAACGGAACAAGGGCCTCATAACCTCATGAATCATCGAGTCTTATAGGGCCATCTGGGTGGTGTCAGGAACCACCTAAATGTTGTTAACGAGTTCCCAAAGTGATTTCATTTCCGGTGGTCTGAGCTGCAGCAGGCAGTCAATTAGTGGTAGCTAACGAATACATAAAACGCACATACATACACGCCTTTGAAACAGAAAAATGCATATTTGCATGTTTCTTAGGTACCCCTCACAGACAGTGTTTCAGAACACTTCCCCTCTCCTCTGCAATGGAGTTCTTACAGTGTCGCTGGATGAGAGGGCCCACTTTTCTGGAACCCCTGGAAGAGCTGATGTGAAGGGTGAGCACACTTAGGTCAAAATCATAGTAGGAGGTTTAATGAACAACAACAACACAATAAATGTTCGTTGTCGGGGAACGTGATGTGAAACTCTGCACTCGGACTCACCTGATAAAGCCCAGGCCCCTCCTTTGACCTAATGGGCTTCATTTGCCTCCCAGGGGCAAGGCTGGTGCCCGCTTCGACCTTTCTGCCTCTGATGGTGCACTGGACCCCAGTCCATGCTGAGTCTTAAAAAGGGTCACAGTTTGAGGCATCATTGCTCCTCAACACAGAGGCTGGCTTTACCTCCTCAGCGAATTAAGCAGCCTCCAATCTCTTGAATTTTTATCTCCTAGATGTCTGCATATCACATAGTAGCTATTGCCAGACTGCTCACTCATCATCCAACAAAAACTTACCTAAATCAATTATTCATCCATTTATCAGGTATTTCTTGAGCACCTACTAGCCACCCAGCTCTGTTCCAAGCACTGTGTGCCCTGCCATGGAAAGGCAGACATAAATCTCCTGCTCAGAAAAAAGAATTTGGGAAGGTAGTCATTTTTAAAAACTAAGCAAATGATTAACACTACGAAGTGTTTTAAAAAGAAACTTCCAGGTCATGGAAATAGGAAAATGACAGAGGTAAGAGTATACATGAGTCCGAGGAACCAGAAAATTCACGACAAGCATCCTCAAAAAGCTGAGTCAAGAAAGGACTCGACTCTTTCATGAAATTTCATATCAAGTTGGGAAGGTGGTGAGAAAGGAGAGGAATGGTGTAACACTATAAAGAAAAGATGGGGTAGGTGACCTGGTACCTTGTAGCCACGGATGGTGCCTTCCAATGTAATGTGAAATGAAATGGAAAACCATTGGGGAAAAAAAAAGGAAATTGAAGGGTATAAGCAAGAAAGTGACATGATTTGTTAAGAAAGATGCCTACTGTATAGCTATAACACATTTTCATCCATTCATTAGTTGATAGATATTTTGGTTGTTTCCACCTGTTGGCTCTTGTGAATAGCGCTTCTATGAACATTCATAGACAAGCTTTTGTTTAAATACCGATTTTTAATTCTTTTGGTGAAATGTCCATGATAGGCAAATCCATGGAGTCAGAAGGCAGATTAGTAGTTGCCAGGGGCTGGAGGAGAGAAGGAATGGGGAGTGACTGCTGGCAGGGGCAAGGTTTCGTTTTGGAGGGATGAACTGGAGTTCTGAATCTAAGTTCTAGAATTAGACAATGGTGATAGTGGTTGCATAATATTGTGGATGCATTTAATGCTGTTAAACTGTATACCCCAAAATGGTGAAAATGATAAATTTTACTGCAATTAAATAAAATGGATGCTTAACCATTGCATGGAGCATTAGTTAGGAGAGGACATGGGGAAGCCTGGGTAGAGATGGCTTCAGTAGTCTTCATAAGGGACCACGGAGGCTCCAACAAGGAGGGCGGCTGCGGGATCCTGCAAAGACAAATGGAATTCCATTCACTCGATGCCTTGTTGTTCCTTCTTAATGCAACCTCTTTTTCTGGTTCCCATCAACTTACTCCTTGTAGCCACTGATTCATCCCCAGGTCTCTCCTCCCGCTGAATCCTCTCATGTACCGGAGGCATCCGTGTCTTATTACATTTGTTAAATAAATAAAATAAATCAGTAGCATCAGGTAGCTTAAGGTTGTGTGTGCAAACCTGCTGAGTGGCTCTCCTCATTACACCTTCCTCCCCATTTTCCTACCCCAGCCAACTTGGGGCCCTAGGTTGCATGGAAGGAAAAGGTCCTGAGATCAATACAGTATTTAACGGGAAGGCGCTGAAGCGTGGCCAGCCCAGAAGCAATCTGCTGACTCGAAGCATTGGGAGGGCTTCTCAGGCCTGGCTGCCGCCTGCCCAAGCAGTGGTGAAGCCCCAGAAAGACAAATTGCAGTCATCAATCCCAGGGAAGGAAGACTTGCCTCCTACCTCCTGTATCAGCAGGAGGAGAAAGAGTTGCATCCTGGTAGCTCTGTTTCTGAGATGG
Organism: Canis aureus; assembly: GCF_053574225.1. NCBI lineage: Eukaryota > Metazoa > Chordata > Mammalia > Carnivora > Canidae > Canis > Canis aureus. Next base: position 5,324,726 of record NC_135613.1, read on the forward strand.
TAATGAGGATCCTTCCCAAGCTGGGTGACAGTAGACTTAAAAGCAAGTCGGAAATCACCCGGTTTCCTGTTAGCAGCCTGACTTTATATGCTGCAGGGTCAGCATGGGCCAGGCCGGTTAGAGTGACTTCGTGGAGAAGGTGCTCTGATCCCATTAATATGGGCTCTGTCTCCTTCGACCCTAACACGAATAAGCGTGCTGCCATCCGCTGTGTGCAAGATCAGGTAAAGGAGGAATGCTTGGAGCCGTGAAAAATACAACAGACTTGTGAGAACATCTTTCATTATACTCTCTTCTCATATAAGACATCCCTGTGTCTTCTAATCCAGTTATAATGGATCCTGGTGTTGGGCATCATTACATTTCCTTATTGAAAAACAAAATTTTGCAGGCATCCCTCAGTAGAAAGCAAAGCAGCAAGGAGGTTAAGACTATGGCCTCTGGAGTCACACAAACCCAAGTTCAACCATTGGCTCTACGCCTGATAGTTGAGTGACCTTGGTGAGAAGATTACTTAGAGTCTTAAAGCCTCAGCCTCATTATCTGGAAAACAGATATAAAATAAAAATGGACACAAAATGGACATAATTGTATCGACTTCATAAAGCTATTGGGAGTATATGATACACACATGTCAAGATCTCTGATGTGGCTTGGGTGCTGGTGAAGGCCTTGCACAATAACACAGCACCTACGTGTAGCAACCGTTCAATACTTTTCAGCTGTCACTAATATTGGAACCATCATCATTTTGTTTTATGCAAAAACAGAAAATTCCTTTGCTGTACCGACCGACCTCATGTAGGATGAGAGAAGAAAAGTCCAACACGCACATGAGGAAATGCTCCGCATCACTGGCCATCAGGGAAACACAAATCAAAACCACGATGAGATCCCACCTCACACCAGTGAGAACCGTGAAAATTAACAAGGCAGGAAACCACAAATGTTGGAGAGGATGTGGAGAAAAGGGAATCCTCTTACACTGTTGGTGGGAATGGGAACTGGTGCAGCCACTCTGGAAAACTGTGTGGAGGTTCCTCAAAGAGTTAAAAATAGACCTGCCCTATGACCCAGCAATTGCACTGTTGGGGATTTACCCCAAAGATACAGATGCAATGAAACGCCGGGACACCTGCACCCCGATGTTTCTAGCAGCAATGGCCACAATAGCCAAACTAGAAGGAGCCTCGGTGTCCATCGACAAATGATGGATAAAGAAGATGTGGTTTATGTATACAGTGGAGTATTCCTCAGCCATTAGAAATGACAAATACCCACCATGTGCTTCAACGTGGATGGACCTGGAGGGTATTATGCTGAGTGAAGTAAGTCAGTCGGAGAAGGACAAACATTATATGGTCTCATTCATTTGGGGAATATAAATAATAGTGAAAGGGAATAGAAGGGAAGGGAGAAGAAATGGGTAGGAAATATCAGAAAGGGAGACAGAACATAAAGACTCCTAACTCTGGGAAACGAACTAGGGGTGGTGGAAGGGGTGGAGGGTGGGGGGTGGGGGTGACTGGGTGACGGGCACTGAGGGGGGCACTTGACGGGATGAGCACTGGGTGTTATTCTGTATGTTGGCAAATTGACCACCAATAAAAAAATAATTTATTAATAAATAAATAAATAAATAAATAAATAAATAAATAAATCTACATTTCATTAAAAAAAAAAGTCCACAACTATAAATGACCAATTTACTTTTTCTAACCTTTTCCTCACCGGAAGCTATTTTCAATACTGTTCAGGAGTCCCGGTTTGAACCTCTACTCTATGTATCCCCGTTCCAGTGGAAAAGTACCTCCCTGAGGTCTGGAGAAGAAGCTACCCAAAGGAGAGTAAAATAAGGTCCACCCCATGGGACACTGTGGGGGCAGAAGGGAATGAGGATTTGGGGGAAGCTCAGTGTCCATCACTCTGGGTGCTCTCCAGTGTCATTCCCTGGAGTTTCTGATTCATTGCAACTGTCTTCACCCAAGGGGGGAAGGTGTTCTTCCAAGACTCTTTCCAAGGACATGCCTAATGAGATGATCTCCCTCCACTTGGAGCTCTTTGTTCTAGAAGGCTCTGATGACTGCCATTGGCATGATGACCTGTGGGTTTGTGTTGGATGGTAGGTGCTAGCGGGAAGTTGGAAACCACTTTACTAAGGTGAGACGCTTTAAGAAAAAGAATCTGCTGCAAGTAAACCCTAAAGGCTGGGACAAGTGAAAGAATGTTTATACCAATGTGTTTCATAATGAGCCCAAACTGAAAATATCCAAATGTCCATCAACAGTAGAATGATTAATGTGCTCTGTGATTTCATTTTTATAAAGTTCAAAAATAAGCCAAACTAGTCGATGGGTTTCAATATGAGAATAGTGCTTGCTTTGTGATGGGAATGACTGGGAAGGGGTGAAAAAAAAAAAAAAAGGCACTAGAAGGTTCTATTTCTTGAAGCAAGGGGTGGTTACACAGGTGTTTTCATTTGCAAAACTTCTTTGAGCTCTAACTGTGTGATTCATGCGCTTTTCTGTATATATGTGATTCTTCTAAGAAAAATAACTTACTTAAGTTTAAAGGACTGTTTTCCCAAAATCTCCAGGAGGTTTTGAGTGGCTGCAGAACACATGGCTTCAGCAGACATGAGCAAAGAGGCCTCAGGACCAGGACCAGCACCACCTGCTCAGGGGTTTTTCCAGGGGCTGCAACAGGATGGGACAACAGCAGCATCTCAGCTCACGGAAACCAGGACACTGGAAGATATTGCACGAGCTGAATAAATCACTTGGTGGAGCCCACAGATGCAGACATCCCTCATTTAAAGATTCCCAGGAAGTATTTAGGGACGGCTTGGAACACCCTCCCTCACAGTGGGTTAGTGCATATAGAAAAAAAACACCATTTTAGAAAGTTGCTGTGACCCTGCTTTCACCCTCAGGCGGGTGACAACTAAGAAACATGTTTTGAAATGTTTTGTGAAGACTTCACCACAAAATGAATGTAAGAAACTGTTAGGAAATAAAAACACAGGCAATGTTCATTCCCCTTTCCAGATCATGCCGAACTGAAGTCATTGAAAGAATAAAAGAACTGCCTCAAATTTAATATTATTAAATAAATAATCTAAGTCTCTGAACTGTGGACACTTTTGCTTCGGGGTGAAAATTATTTAAGTTAAAACGTCCTTCCCTGCTCCAACAATACTAATAGAATATTAATGACCTATCAAAATAATGAAAAATTGTTCATTCACACACCTCTGTGCCAATGAATAAAACTGTTGTCTTTAAACCTCAATCGGTGGGCATATGTTAAAGTTTGTAACCACTCCTACCTCACTGAATATGGACAATTCCCAAAAACTTTGATGTTATAAATATCACTAGAAAGCAATGTTTGTGCGTAGTTTTTTTTCCCTCCCTTTTTGGAATATTTCCAATAAGTTATTGCAATTAATCCTATAAATAGAAATACTAGGTCTATAGATTTGGACATGTTTAAGGCCTGTGACAATTACTTCCTAAGCCTTACCTTATAAAAACTGTAAATTTGGGACACCTAGGTGGCTCAGCGGTTGAGCATCTGCCTTTAGTTCATAGGATCCTGGAGTCCCAGGATCGAATCTCACATCAGGCTCCCTACATGGAGCCTGCTTCTCCCTCTGCCTGTGTCTCTGCCTCTCTCTGTGTGTGTCTCTCATGCATAAATAAATAAAATCTTTAAAATAAAATAAATAAGAACTGTAAATTCTACTTCCCAAGTTTATTGTTCACTTATTCTTTCATTTTACTTATTTGTTTGTTTCGCATTTCTGTTGCAAGTTATTTGGGAAGAGGTTGGAAAATTTGGGCCCTCATGTCCAACACCAGCTTAAGTGAGTACTTTAGATTCATAGAGAGGGACAGTTCTGTGGAAGGCAAACTTTATGGTTTCAAGCTTAGCCGAGCTCTCGAAATAAGAACAGCCACGTGCAGGACCCTCTCAATATTTCTAAACCAACTGAAATCAGACTTCGTATTCAAATCCTATCTGGCTGAATTACTTCCAATCTAAAATGGCTTTGAAATTTTTCATATTAATGGATTTGGGTATAAAAAGTAATAAGAGAAATCTATAGACCTATATAATTTTAAAGTTTTATGTGTGTGAACCTGGAAAATATTAGAAACGTATCTCAGGTTGGTGAATAATATTCTCAATCTAGGAAGATCTATGATATGGTCTGGGTGCTGGGGAAGGATTTGTCCAATAGCACAACTATTTCTGAAGGGCACAAGAAGGAGTTTAAGGCAGGGAACATATTGCAGCACACAAAAGAGGAAGAAAGGATGCAAGTGTCTAATTGTTCCCTACTGACTTCTAGCAGGATGCTTCAAACCTACACTTTCTCCCCTTGGATGTCATATTGCACTCTCCAACCCTCGGATTTTCATTTTTTTGTTCCCCCAAAAGTTTTCAAATGGTTTATTAAGATGACATTGATGAGGTAGGAATGTAAAAGGGAAATAATTAAGAGTAAAAAAAAAAACCAACAGTTTTAAGTGTTGCAATGTTTCTGTGATTAAACATAAAGCAGGGCTCTGAGCTCCCTGGCAGCCAAGATAAAGAAGGAAACAGGGTCTATTTCTGTGACATTCGTCATCCTCCCAATCCTATAGCACAATCAGAAAGAAACTTGATTTCTGAGTGAAACTTCTTTTCTGGGCCACTTATGCAAGGGGCATAGGGTAATACGAAGGTCAATATGATCTGCCAAAATTTTACTGCAAATGCAGAAGTTAAATTCATTCTTTGAGCTTTTAGCACAACCTTCAATTAAAGTTAGAGGAGCTGGCTGCCGTCCAAGTCAGCAATGGCAATTGTGTGAGGACGAGGATGATATATTTCAGATTTCTAATAGCAGGATCGCAAAGACCTATATCACGTTTGGGTTTCCAGAGAATGACCCTTTAGCTCAGGGTCCATCGAGACAAAGGTTGGGTGTCAAGAGACAAGGTCGGCATGACATTTAGAAATCAGTGTTTCATAAAACTGATGAAACATCAGAATCACTTGTGGATTTTTCTTTTCTTTTTTACACTGTGAATCAGACACTGGGGATAGCATTCAGGAATGTGTTTTTATTTTTTTGGTTTTTGTTTTCTGGGTTGTTCTTTTTTTAACTCATTCTCCTGATGAGTCAACAGCAGACAGTTTGGGTCAGAATTTTAAAACGAATGGTTCTGAGATGGCTCTTCCCCAAAGACCTTTTCTCTCCTCTGGCCTTTAGCATGACCCAAGTGGCAAAGGTTGGGAGATTGGGACCCCTAAGGAACACCTACCGTGCAGGTCACCTCAAGCAGAAGGTTAAAGGTGAAGCTTTCATCGTAAAAGCTGCTTATGGGACCGTGATGGTTTTGGGAAGAAAGAATGGGAGCCCAGACCATGAGTCCATCCCGGCATGCCCATCTCTTGCTGTCAAGGGGCCCAGATATTCCCTGAAAGCTACAATGGCCCATTACAATCATTCTTCTAGCATGGCAATGCCTGTCTGCTCTGGCAAATTTTGATAAATGCAATGCCAAGTTGAGCAGTGTGCAACCACCGCAAGCATTATTAATCAAAGAAGGGGCCGGTAGATCTCTCGGGTACTTCGGTAGCAAGGGAAAAATAATCATATGTCTGATTTCTTCAAATGACCGCATTCTTTGGTTCATTTTTTTTTTTAACCTAACAATCAGGCTGTCTGCCATTTAATAGTTAGAATGGTATCACCAGCTAGTGTGTAAAAAGCTGTCCCCTGGAGGCCTATTCCTGATTTGTACTCTCTCCAGGTCCCTGAAACACTAAATAAATAAAAGCGAATAGCTTTTAATGAAAGCCTTTGCCTCCTCGGTTTAGCTTTTAATTGTGTGACAGTCGAAGACACACATACGCATCACATCCTGAGCTGTTTATTGGAATTACAAACCCTCAGCCTAAATGTCAAGCTATGCCACAGAGAAATGTGAACAGCTCAGTTTATTAATGGCAAGTTCGGTGGTTGGTCCCATCATTCACGGCGATGGGGACTCCAGCTTGCTCAAGCTCTTAGCTTCCAATATAGATCAACATGATCACAATGTTGACTTAGAGCAGACTAGAAACCCAAGGCATAAGAAGAGATTGATGAGACCCTTTGCAGGCTCTGAGTCATCTGCATGCAGAAACTTGAAACGTAAAGACAGGAGGTGCCTGTGTTGGCTTGGACTAAAAGGCTTTCCAGGTTTCCCTGGTTTGGGTCTGTTCACTACAGATTTGATATTTATTGAGCAATGGGTGAGCCTTCTTTTTCTCATCAGAAAGTGGCCATCGTATTACCTGCCTCTGTAGGGTTGCTGTGAATTTTCGGTATCACGTATTTTAGTATCTAATAAACGCATAGTTAATTGTCAAAATAATAGCTACTAGTTTAATTGATAGAATTTTTTTTAAATGTGTAGAGTGTGGTCTAATTTAAGTTGCATAGTAAATTCTTTCAATTTGGAAATCCAAGACAGACATTTATGACAGACACATACAGATGAAGGCCTATGGTGTGCATAAAATAAAACAGTTAAAAGTTTAATACCAAGTCAGATGGGACACCTTATAATGCTGACCCCATACTCCTACTGCTACCCTCAAGTCAGAACAGGTCTGTCTGGATCAAAAGCAAGAGTTCCTTTTCCAGTTCTTATTGTCATGTCATTCAGGTGACCAAAAAAAAAAAAAAAAAATGGTAAAGGGACAGGAAGCCATGGAGAAAGTATAGTGCCAGCAGCCTTGTGGCATCTTAGTCTAATGCTACTTTGCTGGACATTATTAACTTGTGGCATGATCTTCCCCATGTAAAGACAGCAGGGAAAACACTGAAACTAAAATAAACAGCCTTAGATCAATAAATAACTACAACCCCATAGGCGTCTCCATGCTTACAAATCCCTTAATATTTTCATCCTGAAGAATGGAGTAATTAATATAGGAAAAACAAGCTGCCAAGTAAAGACGGGCATCTTCATGTTGTCTTAAGAAATTCCTCAAGGACAATTCATTTTCACTGATCTACTATTTACAGACTCAAAAGTTTTGCGTTATCTGTTTCTAGTGCACACCCCTGTAGACGTCATCTCCTTTGGGTGTCAAAGGGTGGGAACCCATTTACCATAAGGAAGGAGAGATACTTGGCTGCTACTAATAAATTAACAGTAGCTACTAAAAATGACTCATTTAAGCGCTTGTCCAATCAATTTTACCAGTTCTGAAATGGAAGCAGTGAAGGGTTATCTGGATGCCTTGGGGTTCTTAACACACTTCAGTGACCTAGAATTGACTTCCCTCTTATTATGGAAGGCGGAGAAGAGGAAAGTCTTAAATGAAAGCACTGTGTGCTAGGATAACACCAAGAATAGTCCATAAGCTCTCAACCATAGGTGCTTGCCCCAGACCTGGGCGTCACAACCTTGGGGGCCCGGAGACATCTGTAGGCTAACATGCATTGGGAGCATAGCATCCTCCAGAACTGTGCATGCCGCGTGCGTAGTTCGTGCCTCACAACGTTCCCCTCCCACTTTACAGATGAAGAAAACAGATGTAGACAGATTGAGTGATTTGCCGAAAGGTACGTGGCCGGGGAGGGGCACAACCAAGGCCTGCACCTCACTAAATCCCGACTCCATTCATTACGCACCACTGTTGGGGTGTAAATGCCATCCAGGGAGTGAGAAGTCTTCTCTGTTCACTCCTGCGACGTCATCGTCCAGCACTGGACCTGATTCAATGCGTGTGTTCACTAAATATTTGATGAGGGGTTGACGTCAAGGACAGCTGATGTTGAGAAGTCTGGCATCCTTAAGCCTCACATCTCTTTGCTTCTGTTTACACCCAGCACCAGATGGGCATGCTTCTTATGTTTTTTCCTCTTGAACTTATCTTGGTTTTGCCATGTAATTTGGGCTTTGCTTACTCTCTGCCTCCAGAGTCTCTCATTTCTCACAGGAACATCCCTTGTCCTCATGCCGAGCATCATGCATTTTACAACCCTCCCCCCCACTTCTGTACCAGCAGCTCTGGCCCTTGACCGATGTTGATCAGGAGCTCCGTCTTCCCACCCATGAAAGGCAGAAGCAGGTCATTTAGACTAGAAGAGCATCTGATGCCCCTGGGGTGAGAGAATATACCGGGCATTCAGGACAAGTCTCTACTTGGCAAAATCTTTTGCTTTGTGCATCTACACCAGGCATTGGAATAAACGACATATTTTCAAAACAAAACCTACTTATTTTCATAAACCTACAAAGCTCCAGTATCTCGTGGGAGGGCTCACATTGTCCTTTCTTGGTCCCTTCTTCAGAGACCTCAGAGAAAAGAGCTAGAACAGCAATCCAATGCCTCATGAATACTGAGTTATGACTTAGCGTCTTGGATGCTTAGAACTTAGAAGTTCTTCATATATAAAACCAAATGCTTTAGTATAAGTATATATCACAAAGCCATACAATAGAATTGAATTCTAAATAAAGCCAAGTGGAGTAGGTAAGCTTCCAATTATATCAAGGCTCTTTAGGTGCAGAGGGTTTCTTTTAGCACAGGAAGGTGCTTTTCAAGATGTTCCCAATCTCGTGTACGTGAGGAACCTGTGTTCTGCTGATTTGGGAGTCGTGTAACATCCGGTGACCCTGTCTTCTTAAATTTAGTGTGGAGAGGGCACAAGCCAAGAGCAGCCAACCTCAGCCAAACCCTGGACAGCACTTCTGTACTCTTAGCTGCTCCGGACCTCCTGCAGCCTTCCTCTGATTGCTCTGTGCCTATTGATTGCTTTTCCTGGGAACCTGACTAATGATTGCAGTGAAATGTGACTTGGGAGAACTTTCTGTTCCATCCTGATCAGGCTTGATGGTGATCGACCTTGACCTTACTGTGACCCAAGTATGGAAGGGAAGGGGTGTGTGTGTGTGTGTGTGTGTGTGTGTGTGTGTGTGGTGGCGGTGATGGTGGTGATACAAGGTGAGACAGGCAAACACAATAACTGGGGCCACTTGGCCTTGGCCGGCGTACCCTACCAAGGAAAGATGGGCCGGAAGAGCAAACTGAAATAATGGGTTTCAGAGGACACCCTCTCCCTGCGCCCTATCTTCAGAGCTAACCACTCCCCTGCGACCTCAGCTTCGGTTCCTGCCTTTGGCCCGTTCAGACTGGACACTTCTATGTCCTCTCCTCCAGAACAGCTGGAATGTAGGCACATATTCCACCTGCAAAATCTACGTTTGCCCCCTACGTGTCCAAAGGCTCCATTTCATCTCTCTTTGCTTTTAAACCCACGACAGCTAAAGTCAAGCTGAAGTAGGGCCGCACTCACGACTTCCCAGGCAGCCCAGGCACAGAGGTGCCAGCCGCGTCCCTCCGGCACCTGTGCTCCCCGCTGGCTCCGTTCCCTTCTCTGGCTTATGTTTCAGCAGCGGCTTGGTTATGGTTTCTGTTCACTCGGCTCCAGCACTATTTTTACACCGCTGTCAAAGCTCCCCTGATGTCCCTCCTTTGAAAAGCGCCCTCTAAATCCCATCACGATGGCAGGAATGCAAGGAAAGTGCAAGGGTGGGAAGGGGTTGGGCAGCGCATGGTCTTACAGCTGTTACCATTTTGGGATCAGAAAGCGGGTGACATTTTTTAAAAGGCAGCCACACTGCCACATAGCATACTCTGTCTGTCTTTCACACGTTTTAACCGTCTGCCTTCAGAAGGCCTTTCATGGCTTTTACCTTAATAAATACATAAGTAAAATTTAAAGACGAATTTTGCTTTTGTAACCAAGCTCCATGACTCAGAACATAAGCCAACTAGAATGCCCCGCTTCCTTATTCACACAGCCCCTGTCCTAGGACCCCCCCCCCCCCACGCACACACACTCAAAAAAACATTAATCCTCTTTAATTCCTTGCTAAGAATTTTGAGGTCATTGACTCAGGACAGCAGTTAAGTGTCTAAAATGCCTTTTTTGGGATGTCCAAGAAAAATGTAAGCTTTCTGTGGTGGATTATTCAGCCTAGTGGAATTCAACAGGACAGAGAATCACTGGGGCTTTACTCTTAACTTTAACTGACCTTTGAAAGGCACTCAACACACCAATTGGAAGCAGCACATTTGCACAACTCAGTAAATTAAAAGATGACAAAAAAAAAAAAAAGAAAAAGATAAGAAACTTTTCTTTAATTCACTGCAACTTCCCAATCTGGTGCCTAAATTGCTACACGCACCTTCACTAGAAAAACAATCAATGTCAATTTTCATCATCAGCTACCTTCTGCTTTCTTCATTTTTTTTAACCCCAAATTTTGTGTATACAAAATTAACTGTCCCTTAAGGAAAAAAAAAAATGGTTTCTGGCTACGTCAGTGGGCTCCTGCTTCTGTATCCCTGTGACGTCCAAGACCACATGCACTTACCCCCATATTTGCTGAACTTTGTGCAAGGATAAGGATGGTGTTTTCCACAGACTCTGCCTCTGTTTCTAATCTGGCCACAGGTCTAGGGGGTTCTAACCTGAAGTCTGAGGGTAATTCCTGAAATCATCACCGGAGTAGATTCCTAAGGACAGAGGCCTTTCTAAAGGTAAAAGCATAAAAGCTCAATCTGGGAGACCCTGTTCTCCTGCATGACAGGGGAGACCAGCAGGAGAGCAATAAGCTTTCTCCTAGTTATGGGAACTGAAAATGAACTCATGGTTTTCAATCAGTTTAGCATCTGGTCTCAGTAACTTTTTAAAAAATTACTTATACAAGGATATTAACATCACACCTGCTGGAAGCTTCCTTTATCAGAAGCCTATTTGTAAACAGAAAGTGTTGAAGATTTATGGTAATTGTAACATTAAAATTATCCTAGAGTTTTATACACATTTTGTAGCTGTTGCAACTTACTTCATTCCAATTGCATTGTGCAAATTGGCCTAATAATGAAAAGCCATACGTTTTCATTAGTGCAGTTGTCCTGTCTGCTGATGGCTGACATTCCAACTTTTGATAAACAGCAGGATTCTCTAAACTGCTGATTTTGCAACTCAGAACTTCCCACTAAGATGAAATGAAATTTGACTTCTGAATCTCGCTGGTAAAAAGTCCTCCTCAAAGATGTTCCAAAATTATAGGCCTGTTTTTAAAGACCACTTGAAATGGCTACTTCTTGCTTATAAACCGTCTTCTCCCATTTGTAAAATGTGCACAACAAGGCATTTTTAGAGGGCCAGTCATTCATTTCTTCATTCTTTGACAAATATTTGCTGATCGTCTACCAGATAACTCATCCTATACTAGGGGTTATGAGGTCGAAATAACATGAAAGCCAATGGCTGGTACATAGTGACATGGCGCTCTCCCCTTTCTACAGGATTCTAGCTAATATGAATAATAACGAGAGGTTTTTATTCTAGCTAACATTTAGGGGCCAAGGAATTGTCATCTGTCCTGGGAAAAACTTAGGTTTTGAGAGTCAGAGACACTCTTTGCTACCAAAAAGCTCTCTCCCTACTCATGCTGGGATCCCCCGCCCCACATGGCTCAGGTCTACAGACCTTCAGCAAAAGTAAGCTCAGAACCCAAAGGCAGCCCATTCTATGAGTAGACACTTTGAGTAACTGGATCTTAAAATATGCCTCCAATAGTAGTCCACCCATTCTTGGGCTTCTCTCAGAAGCAGGGAAAGCAAGACATCTCAATTTTCTGTATTTGAAGATTGTTTTTGTTTTTGTGGTTTTGTTTTGTTTTGTCTTTACTCCTAAGCCTTCCCTCAAAGCTAATCACCCATTTTTCTTTAAATGATTGTTTTAAGCTGTTGATGTAAGTTTTAGCCTCTTTTCCCTGTTGTTCGCCTACCTCTAGATGTCTGTCAGTCAATGAGCCTTTTAAAATAAAATATTTATATAGCTTTGACTCAAAGTAAATGAGAAGTAACATAACAGAATTTCCTATGGGCATAGCACTCACAAACCACTCTGTGTTCAACCACTTGGGTCTTCACGAGCAGGTTCCTGTCTTAGAGTTGAGGAAATAGTAATTCAGAGGGTAATGATTGGGGTATCTGTGTGGCTCAGTCAGTTAAGCATCTGCCTTTGACTCAGGTAATGATCCCAGGGTCCTGGGATCGAGTTTCACATCAGGCTCCCTATGCAGCAGGGAGTCTGCTTCTCTTTCTTTCTCTGCCTCCTCCTCCTGCTCATGCTCATGCTCTGTCTCTCTGTCTGTCTCTGTCTCTCTGTCTCTCTCTGTTTCTCTCTCAAATATATAAATAAATAGAATCTTAAAAAAAAAAAAAGGTAATGATTGGCTTATGGTCACACAGACATTAAAGGGTAGAGTCACACTCAAAGCCTGGGGGCTTACTCCTCAAAAATCACTTCATCTTTCCTTTGTTCCACAAATCCCTTGTAGCTGGAATTAGTTTACAAGTCATTCTCATCTCTATTATTCACAGAAAATATCCTCTTGCTAATACTGGACCTAAAGAGAGAATACAGAGGCAAGATTTGTTTGGAGCAACAGTTCTATATTGCCCTCTGAATGAAACCCTAAAGTGAAAGACAAGGAACCAGACAAAAGAGAATTATGTAGAATCAAGAGGGCTTTAGATGATATATGAAGGCATTAATAGAAAAGTGGCTATTCACAGGGTTATGATTGATTATGTATTTAAAATAAACACAGTTGCCTTTCTTTAGTTTGGCTCTAAGGAGGGCTGAACTTTAGCACCATAATGGCCCACTGTTGTCTACGTGGCAGGTGGCTGGTACATAAATCCCCACAAGTGGCAGACTGAGGGGCCGATGTATGGATTCGATCTATGAATATTGCATACCCTGCATTTTTGCAAAGAAACAAACTAGCCGTGTCTGTGTTCCCAAGTCTCTGCCTCATCTTCATGGGAGAAGCAATGAAGACCTACCTCCTCTTTAGCTTAAAAATGGAGATGACTAAGTGCAATTAAAAGTTAATTGTTGTAATTCCTCATGTAGAACATCTTTCCAGAGTATGGAAGGAGCATTTTCACGCACTCGGAGGTTACACGAATCCCTCTAGGGTTATCAAGTCCAATTCCTAATGGGATAGTGTAGGCGTCCTTACAGGAACTCAAAGGTACCATAAATGCCTAGTGGAGTATTTTAGGGGATGCAGGGTCATTATTTCCCAAAGTGACCCACTTTTTCATATTTAAATACATGTTACCTCAATATGGCAACTCAGTGGAACAGCAAATACTTACATGACAGCAGTCCCCTTTAATAATGTATATTCACTGGGGTATAGAAGGCAGGAGGGACAACTTAAAAAATCTTCATTGAAAACCCATCTGTGCACCACGGGCAGATTTGGGGGGAAAGAAAGAACTCTTAGAGCGGAATTATCTCTGCACATCACCTGGCCCACCATCCCGATGTACAGATGAGAAGAACAAAGCCCAGATAAAGCCATGACCATCACCGGGGAGCCATTCCTATTCTACTAAACCAGGAATAGCCTCTGCTTGATGTCACGACCACTCCATTGCCCTCATCATCAGACACCTATTTAGGTAGTGTCCTGGAGTGGTTAAAAATGTGTGTGCATTTCTCTCTTATTTCACACACACACTGCCCTCTAATTGAACGACCAGACATTTGTTTAAATATTTTTAGAAGCATGTGCCTTCTCTTTATATCCTGCTGTAAACAAAAATGACCACCGAAAAACATTATGTGAGGGTTGACCTGATTTTACAGATGAGCGTGAGATTTTGTTGTAAATTGCTATTTTCTTCTGCTAGTATTAATGGCAATGCATTTACTGATCTATTAGTATGTTCTGAGTATCATTCCTACACTCCTCGATTATATTTTTTAATTTTTATAACAATAATATTTATCAAATTTGAGTATCATGCCCATTTTATAGAAGAGGAAACTGAAGTTTTAAGAAGTTAAGTAACTTCACTCATGCCATGGATCTGGAAAGTGATGAAGCTGGAATTTTAACACAGATAGTTGAATACCAAAAACATACATTTGCACGTATGGCCCCATTCTTTAGCATGGCAAGTGTGAAGAATATGCAATAATGAGATACTCATACAGTGCAAAGGGGAGCATGAGTATCTGCCTTAAACACCTTGCAGAACTAGATGAAGTGAAAAATTAACAATTTAAAAATGAGAAAAGCACAATGTACAATTGTGTGTGACGTGTAACCACAGTTATGCAATAAATGTATGTCTAGGCAGACATTGGAAAGATAAAATCATTAACTTCTGGATAGTGGGATTCAGAGCCATTTATCTTTTCTCTTAAAATATCCTTTAGTTGGTTATTATTTTTAATCAATATCGATTTTTAAAAATCACATAGAAGGGACACCAGGCTGGCTCAGTCAGTTAAGTGCCCAACTCTTGGTCTCAGCTCAAGTCGTGTTTTCAGGGTCGTGAGTTCAAGCCCCACGTTGGGCTCCATGCTGGGCATGGAGTCTACTTAAAACAAACAAAACAGTAATAGTATGGATTTCTCCACGTTGTCCTTTGGTCATATTCTCTGAGGCACCCTGCAGGTTGGATGGGAAGAGTGACAAAACTCCCCACAGAACTCCCCGTTCTGGCCCAATGTGTCCTCCCTGCAGCAGGGTGCACCTGCCTGCCTCTGATTCTGTGCACTCAAAGATATTGTCGGGCAACTATTACGTGCCCAGATGTCTGAGCTGAGCCTTGCGCTGCTCTCAAAATATTCTAGGGAAGAGAAATGACCCCCACACAGAGACCATAACAGATGTGGAGAGGTACAAAGCAAAGACTGCAAGGTTGTGGGGGGGGTAGGGGGTACATCATCTGAGTTCCAGACTTCACAAAGGAGATTTTATCTGAGGGGAACCTGTAAGGATGATTAAGCGTTTGCCAGAAGAGGAAGGCAAACCTGAGTATGGGGGGAACTGTGGTGCCAAGGTGCCGAGTTGCAAAACCAACACAAGCAGATGGGTGTGAATGGATGTGAAGTTCAGGTGGGGCGGCCAGATATGAAGGTAGACAGGTACCAGGGGCCGTGCTTTCTAAGCCATGCTGCGGAGCTGGGGGATGCCCAGGGGCATTTTGAGTAGACCAGTGCGGAACAGAGTAGCCACGCCTTCATTTCACAGAGTTATAACGGCTCCCATCCCCTCATCTACCACCCAGGGATGTGGAGGAAAATTCCACATAAAGAGCTGCTATGGGAATAAGCTGGCTGGCTGGAGGCTTAGGGCTCTAGTTTGGAGCACCTTGGGGGGACCTCCTCCCAAGATGGGGTGCTGTGCTCACATCAATAAACCACCTCACAGACAGACGTCTAAAGCCCTTGTGTTCGTCTGTGGATCTCAAAAGGCCTTTGGTGCACAATCTTGTGCCCTTGGGACAGATTAAAACACATACAAACCCCTACGTACAGAAGGCGCTCTTTTTCCCCAGTTTGTGTTTTTCATTTTGTTTGTAGGAACAGAAGAAGGAGCAAGGACCGTTCACAAATAATCAATTGAATGGTATTCCAGTGTCCTGCTATGTTCTGCTCTCGTGTTTTAATAAGCTTAACAGTGAACACAACTCAATGTTATTAAAAAAGAAACAGCACACGGCTGTTTCTTCCCAGTCACCCTATAAATGTGCTTCCCTCTGTTATTTCAAAAGTATTAAAAGGTAATTGTTTTATTTTTCAATTAAGGCCTGCATTTGCCAGTTTTTGTCCATAGGCATTCCCCAACACAATTGCGTTTTCACGGTGCCATGGCTCTCCCCTGGGTGACTGTTTTCCCATTTGGTGGTGAGTGATGGAGATTCCAGCCCAGCCTGGTGAGCAGTTGGCAGAGTCTGAGCTAAAACTCACCCAAGGATCACACTGCCTTGGTTTTTGTCAGCAAAGGAGTATGAATAATTGAAAGCAAGAAGGAGCAAAGATGCTGTTTCTGGAGCCTGGTTCAACTAACGGAGATAAAATGGCTTTGATTTAAGGGGAGAGAAAACCACACCATAATGAACTCCAGGATTTCACGGGCGAATTTTGCCATTTTATCAAGGGAACAGGCAAAACCGATGTAACTCAAAGTGCTGATTACCTTGCTCCTTGGATTATGCAAGGTAGTAACTTCTGGGAGCAGGAGACAAATTGGAGCAAGTTTTAGGAGAAAATGATTGGGCTGTTCTCATTTAGAACCATCTCCCTTTCCCCAGACCTACCCCGGCAAAAATGCAAATGGAAATTGCCTGGCACCTCTTTCTAATCAATCTGCCTCCAGAGGTAGTAAATTCTCTCTGGCCTTCTCTTCCCCGAGCTCCGCTCCAGCTGGAGCACGGTGGAGCCTCCGCCTTTTGCCGCCTCCATCAGTGACACTTCTGGGAATTAGAATCTGCAAACTCGCCACCAGGAGAGTGTGGGGCGCCCAAATACAAGATCACCAATCTTCTGTTGAATTGTTTCTCAGTGAAAAAACAGCTTATTAAGAGCCATACTATGTCATTCAATTGCAGCTCATCAGAAATTATTCAATAAAGGTGTCCTCTTCACCAACCACCGCAGAAAGTCTCCGGCTCGTGAGGACAGCAGACGATGACCTAGATTGTGGGGTCGGGGGCACTTCTCCCGAGACAACAGCATTGTACTTCGTCCTATAGACCTGTTCGATGTAAGTCTTCCTTGTGGGATTGTACGACACACACCGACACAGCCCAAGGCTGACGTGATCGTCCCCCTCCTCCCCATGCCAGGTTGATGGCGGGCATTGCAACCTACCCAATCAGTGCCTCATTCATTCATTCATTCAACAGACCAAAGGAGGGCCTTCGATGAACAGGCACTGTGCTAAACCCTTGGATTACGACAATAAACAAAACAGGCAGGGCTCTTGGACTCACAGGGCTCACGCTCTATGGGGGACACGAATTAGCAGATTATTGTGGAGAACGAGAAAGGACATGGACAGGCGCTGTGTTTCACTAATGAGAGACGGGAGCTTCATTCCATTTAGGGGCATGGAAAGCATTTATGGAAAGGTGACATTTCTATGGTTGATTGGTTGATGCCAGAGGAGTGAGAAGGATACAGGCATTGAACAAAAGAGGGAAGAGGACTCTTGGCATCAAAGAGGACCTGCTGTGTCGGAACGTGGCGCATTCGGGAAACTCGCGTTAGTCTGCTAGGGCTGCCGTAACAAAGTGCCACCGATCGGGTGGCTTAAACAACAGAAATCTGTTTTCTCACTGTTGTGGAGGCTACAAGTCTGAGATCAGGGTGTCAGCAGGGTTAGCTTCTTCCAACGCCTCTCTCCTTGGCTTCCAGATGGCGGTCTTCCCCCCGTGTCTTCACATGGTCTTTCCTCTATACCCATCGGTGTCCAAATTCCCTCTTTTTAGAAAGACACCAGTCACATTAGATTAGGGCCTACTCAGATAAATGACCTCATTTTAGCTTAATCACCTCTTTAAAGACCATGTTTCCAAATACAGTCACATTCTAAGATCCTGGGGTTAAGGATTTTATGTGTGCATCTGGAGGGGATACTGTTCAGCCCACAACACTTGATGAAGGCCAGTTGGGTTGAATCTTTCAGTCTAAGTGTAAAGGAGCCGTTGAGGGGTAATAAAGAGTCCTGGAGCCCATTTGCTTTTATAGCCACTGCTTCGGGGGAAGTACGGAGAAGAGATTGTGGCGTAGCAAAAATAGATATGGGGAGACCAGTTAGGAGCTGCTGCAGTTGCCTGGCAAGAGGACAGTGGAAGTGAGGTTAGGAAGAGGAGGGGGCCTCAAGATGAAGCCGGGAAACAGAAAGCCAGCCTTTGAATGAGTGAATGAATGAATGAGTGAATGTCTAAGTTCGTGAAATCTATGGAATGAATAAATCAAGCCCCACAGACATTATGAAAACCCTGGCTTTTCCCTACAGTCAATGAAGGGAGACCTCTTGTCCTTCTGTGTCTGTCCCCTGCAGGAACGAGACTTCTCTCATTGTGCATTGTGTGGTGCCTTTGTGTGGGGGAGCCTCTTGCTCTGCGTGCGGAGGGATAAACTCTCTGTTCTCCCTCGCCCCGTCACACAGCAGGCATTGCACATGCATTGTTTGAGGGAGAAGAATGCGAAGAAAGGGCACTGTCCACCTCACTGACACTTACTGGGGACACTGGTATTGGTAATTGTCATTCATCAGCCATTCTGCTTTGTAGATAAGCCCCAGTCTTTGAGAATGTCTTTCCAATGTCAATTGCAAGGCAGCTTTTTTAAAGAAAAGTGGTTTTACTCAGTTGGGCTTGTGACATTAGCCAAGCACCATTTTCCACAGTATTTATAATGTGGGTCTTCTTCCTTCATCTTACACTTGCACATACAGAGCCAGGGAGCCATTCCTTGCCAGAGAGGCCCAAATGATTGATTAATTAGTGCAATCAGGGATTCACAGAACCGTCCAACTGCAGCTCTGGAGGGGGCCTTCATGGCATGGAAGTCCACCGACCCCTCCCTACCCCATCCGATCAGAATTTCTCTAGAAAAGTTGTGACAGGTACCCCCAGTCTCTTCTTGCACCACCCTTGGAACAGGGAGCTCACTACTTAGAGCACTCTCCTCTGTGCTACTGCCAATTTATTCAAACTGTTAGTTTTGACCAAGAGAAGAAAAATGTGGTTGTCCTCCCCGTGTTCACGTGGCACTACCCCTCCTTTCCTGTGGCAGCCATTCACAAGGTTTGCTTTGTTTGAGGCAGATGATTTCCGTGCCTCCACCAGCCTGGTCACTTATCTAACTGAAGCCCAGTTTGATCATTGTCTCTCTTAAAATGAGGGGCAGGCATTGAATAGAGTGTTCCAGGCATGTGTTGGTGAAGAGTCTCTGTCTTACTTGCTGAAACCACCATCCTCCCAAACACCAATTTGCTTTCCCTTCTTATTATAAGACTGAATGTTTGTGTCTCCCCAACACCAAATTCCTGTGTTGAAATCTTAACCCCCACTGGGATGGTATCAGGAGGTGGGACATTTGGTAGGTGATTATGTCAGAAGGGTAGAGCTCTCGTGAATGGGATTGGTGCCCTTATAAAAGGGACCCCAGGGGGCTCTCCTAGCCTCCCTCTACCGTATGAGGGTACCAGCAGAACTTGGCGGTCTGCATCCCAGAAGAGAGGCCCCACCAGAACACAGCCGTGCGGGTGCCCTGATCTCCGACCGCCAGCCTCCAGAACTGTGAGAGATAATCATCTGTTGTTTATGAGCGACCCGCGCTGTGGTGTTCTGTTACAGCAGCCTTAACTGACAAGACCATTCCCTTTCTACATGCAGATCACACAAACTTGTGATATGTGTCTCTTAATTTTCCCTTTTTTTTCCCCTCCTTAATCTATGAGCTGTTCTTCCTCTTGCCTAAATTAGTACAAAAATCTCCAATTAAACTATAATCCTGTCTCCAGTCTTTTTACTCTTGCCTGGATGTTATAACACTTCCCCAAGGACTACAGATTGTGAAATCTGGGCTTGTCATTTCCCTTTTTAAATCTCTTTGATGTGCGTGTGTGTGCATGTGTGTGTGTGTGTGTGTGTGGTGAGGCCACAGGTTTCCAATGGCTCTAAAACACCTGAAGGTTAAGCTCAGACTTTAGATCCGTACACTGCCCTTCACGATCTATCATCACCTGAACCCCTAGCTAGCCTCGTCTCCCTTCCCCATCTCCATGCTGTGCTTTCTGAATGCCACGTTAGCCCTCAGCCTCGTCATATACTTCCACCTACTGCCAGTAATGGCCTTCCCCCCTTCTTTGCTGGGCAAAACCTACTTGTCTGTCAAGACTTAGAGTCTCAGCTCTCATGGTGTCAGTCCTGACTGCCCAAGTCAGGCTTCTTTTCTGGCCTGAATGACAAACCTATCACAGTGGAGTGTACATGTCTGATGACTTGTGTATTTCTCCCATTAAGCCACAGACCCCAACTCATCTGTATCCTCGGGGTCTGGGACCACACCTAGAATGGGGGAGACACTCAGTGCATGTTTGTTAAGCTAAACTTTTATCCCTGGTGAACGGAGCTTTGAGGATCATGACTGCTCGGGTACATATGGGAAGACCGTACCGTGTTTCACACATTCATTTCCTGGGTCGTGCTGGGCATGAGGAAGATGCGGTACCATTCCTCACAGAGTCAACCTAAAACCCGAGAGTCCCCAGGGCTCGGCCAAAACCCTGCATCTAAGCAGTTAGAATTTACACTGCAACTGGCACAGCAGATCAGAAACACCTCAACAATGCCTCCCCTCAAGGGATGGGAAAGTTCCAGGGACCAAACACGGCTTCAACCATAGTCACTAGAACCACTTATTACCTCAGCCCAACATTAAACATATATTAAATTGATTTGGTAACTGCCCCACCCAAGTTTTAAGGAAGAAAAATGCATGCACATTCTAATAAGTAATCTTAAAAAGTCATTTTATACATACTTTTATGATCAAACAATGCAATATAAAACAAATATTTAAAACTTATCTTAAAACATAGCTACCCTGATAAGCATAATTTAGAAACCTTTAATGAATTCACCTCAATTAGCCTTTAATTAAATAGCTCATTAAAAGCTGATTTGAATACTGCTCATGGAGAAATCCTTGTTCAACTGTTGTGACAGAACAGGAAGTTAATGAAGTTAAAATTAAGCGCAATTTGGGGGGAACAGTCTGAAAGTCATAAAGCTACAGGAGGAAATAAAATCTCTGAACTTTGCCTGACACCTGAGACTTTTCATCATCAGCAGAAGCTCGAGTCAAGGGTAGATTTGACGCCCCAGGCAGGAAACAGGTCTTGCCACGCTTTGTTCTCAGCTCGGGGCTTAGGACATTGGAAGCAGAGGTCATGTGTGATGAATGAGCAAATGAATGAAGGAACAGAGCAGATCGGTGCACGTTCTAAATCCAAGCAAAAGGGAAAATTATACGAAATAAAGTTACATTAGCGAAGCATCTGCCATGTGTCAAACCTTTTGAAGGAATTTTTTAAAATCTGTTTCTCCTTATAGCCCTTCATGCTGAGGCTAAAATATTCTTCTTCTTCTTCTTCTTCTTCTTCTTCTTCTTCTTCTTCTTCTTCTTCTTCTTCTTCTTTTTAGGTGGTTAACTAACACAGGTAGCAAATATCTGAGCTGAAATTGAGATGGTAGAGAACCCTAAACATTTTAAATTTTTCAAGGCCCCTTTATGGACTTAATCTGAAAAAAAAAAAATGTCTGCTATCAGCCTTCACCTTCTCCTGACCCTCCCCACTGCCAACTCCTTCCAAAGAATATATCCCCAAGTCACTGACTTTTGTTGCCATAGCTCCGTCATTCTTGGGATGTCATCCATCAACTGATTATTCCTGTAAATGCAGCTCCGTTGCCTCCCTGTGGGAAACCTGAGCCTGAGTTTAGCCAGGCAACCCTGAGGGACAGAAGCAAGCTTCCGAGGGAGACTCTGGACCTCTTGCGCTGCAAGGCACTATCACACCGTCTTGGAAGGGGAGAGAGAAATACAGGGTTACCCTTTTCACCATCTTCATCATTTAGGGACAGACCTAGTAGATTTTAAAGCAGGAAAGCACGGAAGGAATCAATTTGACCTGAAATTCCAAACACAAAATCAGGTGTTCCCAGACCTGTTGCTGCCACCCAAGAGGCTTCACTTGGCTGTGCAGGGCCCAGCTTCTGGGTGCCCAGCTGGAGTGAGCCACTTTGGATGGTCAGAGGTGTCAAAATCCTGGGTCCACACTCTGGGGGGAGGGCCTAAGGGACCATGAGGAAGATGGACATGTTTCCTTGGCACAGCAGGAAGCAAGACCTGCTTGACTGGAGTGAAACCTCTGTCTGGGATGCTGCAGAAACCTGGACTGCAGGGAAACCACTGCCCAGCTCATGACGCTGCAGGCCATGCTGGCCCAGATGTAAGCTTGAGCAGAATTGCAGCTTCCAAAGACCCCAGGAAGCAAGGGGTGGAGACTTGAGGTTTTCTAGTAGCACTAAGGGCTACAGTGAGAAGATGGAGAAGCTACAGTGGGGCAAAAGCAGTCCCAACAAGCAGGCATCTGGTCCCTTACCCCAGTGTGGCCAGAACAGCTATATTTTCTTTTATGGATCAAGCTATTGCAAGAAAAGTCTTTAGGACAAACATTTTCCTGGCATAAGGATAAATGGTATTTGGAAGATGCTGATAGGGCCCGATTCCTTAACCATACCAACCCCGCTGTTGGTTTTACAATTTCTGTTTGCATATTTCAGAGCTGGGCTAGAAGTGTGTCTGACCTCTAAGAGCAGACTTTTCCATTCTCAGACAGGTGTGAGCTTGAGAACCACCCTCCGTTCATCACACCAAGAGACCATTCTGAAGCTTACAGCTTCTCGCCCTATCTATATTCTTTGTGGTCTCAAGGAAAGTCTATCATCTACATGGACATTAAATAGCATTTATGAAGCACCAGCTATTGGGCCAGCTGATCTCTTTCACACACACCCCATCACCGGTTACATCAGGTAGGGATTATCAGTATTCCCATTTTGTAGACAGTAAGGCTCAGTGAGTTACGATAACTAGATCACATTGATGGAGGAGAGCAGTGATGAGATTCAAACTGTCTCTGAGTCAATATCCCATCTTGGCAAATAATCCAGAATACAGAGGGAGGGAAAAAGATGGCCTCTCTGATCATCAAGGTCTTCTAAAATCCCAGGCTGGGGTCCAGGAGCCTCTGTGCCCTGTGGCCGCTGGACTTCATGTTCACATGGCCATGCATCTTCTTCTTACCTCAGTCCCCAGGACCTAACACATTATGGGTACTCAGTAAATGTGTGCCATGAAATTAAATGAACACAGAGGGCAGGAAACTCCTTGAGCTGACTTCCATTTCTTTAATGCTAGTGTTTTCTGGACCGTGGTCTGTGAATCTACAAAATCTACTTAATTGGCTGCCTATGAATATGTTTTGAAATATGATACTGTGTCTCACCCAGTTCTCCAGCCTCATGTCCTGCCAAGTTCTCTCGGCCTTTCTGTGCTCCTGTCTCTCTAGGATCTTGAATGGGCCGTAGTCCTTCACCCTGCAGTAGGGTTGGCATGGACTCCTTCCCCTGGCTCCTCTTTTGCTCCACCTTTACTTGCTACTCCCTACGCACCCACCCTTTCTTCAAGGAGCCTTTCTGTTTCTTTCCAGTATAGACTAGGTGCCCCTATGCAACATCCCGTGGGACTCTGTAGTGTTTTCCTTTTACAATGTCATAATTCTCTATACTAAACATCTTCACCTCCAGTAGGGAAACCTCTGGGAAGGAGAGATGGTGTCTCCTGCCCACCATGGGATTGCCACTACCTGGTACCTGGTGGAGGCTCAGTAAGTATGTACAAAATGAATGCATACATGAGCGAATAAAAGTCAATGCGTGGTTCTCTAACATGTGCATAGAAACCATTTTAAGATTAAAACAAACACCTATTTAAATGTTCACAGCCAGGTAAATCCTTCTGCCTTATCCAGACAGCCACAGGAGCTCACTGCCTTCCTTTCCTCACTCGCCAGGGTGCCGCTATCTACAAGCCTGGCCAGGCCACGTCAGCATTTTGGGAACGTCTAGGAAGGTTGAGTTAGAACCATGAGTTCTGCTTCCAGACCATGAAGAGCATATGGGACACAGCATCATTAAACTGAGGGTAATTGGTTGTGAATAAGTTTGCAATTTTTTCAAAAGTCCATGTGTGCGTGAGAACACTCAGGCTGGGTTTGTGTGTCCTTCCCAGAGTCAGCACATGAGTGAGCACATTCATATTCTCAAGCAGCTTTCAGTGCGCTAAGACAGTACAGGTGACAATGGGGCTTTCCCTAGCACAGACCGCTGGGTTTCATCACGCATCCATCATTCATTCATCCCTCATTCAGGCCTGGTTAGTTAGTTCACAGCCACCTTCAGGGTTCGGTCCATTCCAGCCAGCCAGCCAGCCGTTTGCATTTCAAAGTATCTGATCTTGGGCTAAAGCCACTGCTTTGCCCCATAGTGGGGCAGTTCTCAGGCATGTTCCTCACAGTCTCTCAGAGGCCCGAGCAGAGCTGAGCTGCAGTTGCCCACAGCATTAATCTGTCCCTGGACGTAACCTTTGCTAGCTTCCCTCAATTCCTTGTCTCACTCTGCCACTCTCTCACTGGCCTCCCTGAAATTACCTCTCTACATAAGCAATCTGTACCCAAACCACTGTCTAAGGGTCTATGTGAGGGGAGACAAAGTAAGAGATCACAGGAGCATGCTCATTCCTCTCAGATCAGCTAACTCGTTAGTGATTCCATCAGCCTCCCTCGTTAGACAGTGGGCTCCTTGAGAAGTGGGACCCTGGCAGCTGTTGCTTCTCCTTTGACTACCTAGTGCCTGGCACAGAGCAGGTGCTCAGTGAGTCTTTCTTAAATGAAGAAAAGGGCACGCCAAGCTGTGTCTCCAGGGCTGGACATAAACTGTATTGACTCAACCCCAGCTCCCAGGTTAGAAGAAGCAAATTGAAATATTTAAAATATCCTCTCATTGAGATCACTGTCATCCATTAACATCAGGTGTGGTAGGTCTTAGGAAAGACTGTACTGAACCCAGCTAAAGAGTAACCAGCGAAGCCTTCTCAGGGAAGTGGTCCCGAAGCCTAACCGCACAGGGCACAGACACAAAGAATCTGTGGGATTCTTGAGAAGAAGCAGAGTACAAGTTCATGGGCTCAGTAATTGGAGAAGTTATAACACCCTCTACTCAAAGGCTCAGAACCAGACTAATCGTATTGTAGTAAATATTAATAATGAAAATGAATAGCAAACACATCCGTAACAGCATGCACATCTAGCGTGCGCACTCAGATGAGGCCTTTTCTAGAAATTAGGCTGATCTAAAAATACTCTTGTGGAGGTGATCTCATTTTCTGGAAGCAGTGATTAGGGCAGCAGGGGGCTTGGCCCGGGGATGTTTCCTGTCTGCCAGAGCTTTGTCAGTCCCCAGGGGCCGGGAGTCTTGTTCAGGGAGCAGATGCCACCCCGGCAGAGCCTCTGAGGTCTAAACTCTGCCTCTGTCTATCAAGAGCCATACCTGCAGTTGTCAGAAACTCTGTTTTCATTTGCAAATGTACTTAACACTGGGAGGGATTTGCCAAAGTGTCTATCAACTGTGAGCATTGAGTAGGATCCACGTTTGTCTCTTACATTATGGTGCAGCTGAGTGCTGTAGCCAACAACCCCAGAACCTCAGTGGCTTAATGTGCAAAAAGTTTATTTCTTGCTCACATGAAGTAGAATCGGGCATTAGATGAGTGGTCTTCCAATACTGCTATTTAGAGAGCCAGTCCTCATCAGCTGGTGGTTCGGTCACCACAGATCTCAGAGCTCCCCTTGGATGTTCTACACCCTAACAGCAGCCTGGGCAAGAGCCTCTCAGGTTGCACAGGGATCTGTACTGGTTGAGCCTGGTGAGGTTTGCTATTACAGCTCGCATGTCATCGGTCATAACTCACTCCAAACCCCACTGAAATGCAAGGGAGCATGAGAGTCTTGGTCCAGCTGTGTTCCCAGGCAGAAAAGATAAAAGGATTTTGTGGACTTACAGTTCTCGCCCATACTTTTCAAGGTATATTTTGAAAGGATGAGGCCACAAGAGAATAACCAAGTATGGCATTCTCTATCTGGTTAATGGAATGCAGCCTGTCCTCCTTCTTGATTAGATTTTTTTTTTTTAACTGACAATGGGGATAAGGAGCTGAAGTCTGTTGAACCCATTGATCTAGAATTTGACTAATGAATGTGTTGTTACGAAGACTTAATGGAGAAAGTGTCCAAATCACCTTTTTCACTTTAGGCAATGCAAGGACCAAAACTTAGTAATGTTCAAGGAATAGACTGCCTCTTGGCCCAAAATATGACTTTAGTTTTGGGGAAAAGTTCAGAAAAACCTTGTGTGTGTGTGTGTGCGCGCACGCACGTGTGCATATGCATATGTAAGTGTGAGAGGTGGATGTCGAGATATACTAAGTGAGAATGTATCCCCAATATCTGTGTCTTAGAAAATCTCTAGATTAGAGTCAGAGGATCTGAAATTATTTTCTCCATATTAAGAACCGAGTTGAGCCTCTAAGGTCTGCAACTCTATTAGATTGTTATAATCATCTCCATTTTAAAGGTGAATAAACCAAGGCTGAGAGGCATTAAGAATTTTGCCTCCAAGGCTATATGGCAACTTAAGTGGTGGAGGTAGGATTAAATGCCCCAAAATCCTATATGAAAGACCATTGCCAACAGTATGTTTTCTGAAGCCTCTTAGAGGTATTGGCTGATTGCAGGAAAAATATTGCTTTCTAAAGTGCATGTAGCCCATTTATGACCATTGTATACTACTTTCTAGAAATTTAGACTGAAGTGGAATAAACAAAATTCCATAGTCCCTCTACCCAACCACAACCATGGCTAAAATGTTAGCAAAAATGAGAGCAAATATTTATTAATCACCTTGGTCTCCAGAAGTCTCTAGAAGTCTTCAGAAGCCTTCTTTACTAAATTATTACCTCTGTCCAGGCCTTCTTTATGCTTTTAATCACCCTTCCTATCTTCCCTTCTAAACATTGACTTGGAGAAGCCAAATAAACGTCAGGGTCAGGCCAGACCACGCTTTTACCGACAAGTCTGTTTTCCAATGCAAAGTAGCAATTTTGGAAACTCCAAACTCAGGGATAATGTTACTTATAATAGATCCATTTCAGAAAAGGTGATGTGGCCAGTGACAATGACCTGGTGATATTGCAGTTCTCAGGAAAGGACCAAAGTCAGCGCACCTGGATGTTGAGTTTGCTGTTTCCGATATATGTGCACTGTCTCTAAGTATTGTAACATCTCTCTTTTCCATCTTACTATGAAATAATAGAAATAATTGAAGAACATTTAAGTAGAGTTCAGCTAACATACCCATTCATTCCTCCGATACTACTTGGTATGTTCTCTGCACAGAGTGCCATGGCAGGTATGAAGGATACAACACAGATAAAATTGTATTTATGGCGTGTTTTCCCCTTAGAGTCTAGGAAAAGAGTAACAAGAACTCAGTCCTTGGTCACCAATGCCATATGTGTTCCTATTAAGTATGGGAGGCAGAAGGGACATTTCAATATCATCATTTTACTGAGGAGGAAATTGAGACCCATGAAGCACTTAGTGACTTACTGAGGGTGAAGCACTGGTAGAAAGTAGTCAATTTAAAATTCAGACATATGTTTGTGATTTGTGATGTAAATAAGGGCATTCTGAGGAGTTACAAAAAGTCATTCAGACACATTATACCTAAAATACCACAAGATCCGTATTGCCCAATATTGCTTTTCTAACCACTTATTTGGAGGATCATGACAGTCACTTGTTGGGATGTTCTAGTCACAAGTCCAAAAACAATCCCATATTTCCTCTGCCTCTGAAATTGTGCATTAAAGTACCCAACCCAGTGCTTGGCATTTGACAAGCGCTTGGCATATATCACATATTCCTGCATTTGTCGCATTTGAGATGATGACACATTATTGCCAGCTTACCTACTTTTCAAATGTGCACCTACCCATTCACCACCAGACCCCCCCAAAAAAAATCACGACTAAGTTTATTTTGGTCCCTGAGACATTTCCATAAATTATTGAGGAAAAAGTACCAGTTTACTAGCAAAATAAAATTTAAATCTTAGCACAAATCTGCTATAACCTCAACATGTTTAAAAAGGTGCCTTTGTCCATTGTTTCACTCCTAACAATTATTGCCCTTTAGTCCTGGGCTGATGTTTTTTAACAAGGAATTGATTTGAACTGAATTGGAGTAGCTGACATGGCACACAAGGTAAGCATTGAAAGGAGCTTTTCATTTTGGCCATATCATATGTGTATAAATTATCTTCAGCAGGGAGAGTCGTATTATAAATCATTTGTGCCAATAAATGTCTCATTAAATCTAACTTTCACTTATGGAGTATGCAATTGTCATTATATAAATATTATTTAATTACATAATGGCTCAACTTTAAGAAATCTGAATTTAACTAACATTCAAACCATATTCATAAAATGCTCTATCCTAGCGACTATTTGAGAATTCCATAATCTTTTGATTAAAGACTGTAGTACTTTGCTGATTGTATTTGGATAAGCCGTGTTGTCTTTATAATAAGGTATGTTGATATTAAAAATGATTAAACATTTTCAAGGGAAGAGCCACTTCATGTTCACCCACCTTTCATCTCCATATTATGAATTATATATTATTCTTTCACTTCTATATCCTAAATACCTTTTTCTCTTTCTTTGTAGGCAATTATACAATGACCCATCCATATAGCTCATGAGATTTCTCAATTTTTTATGAATGTCTGTAAATATGGAGGAAATGAGTGCAAAATTTATAACCAGTTGGACCCTATTAAATTTTTTTTTTTTTGGTTGGTGGGGTATAGTCATCGGACTGCTATGTTTGAGTTTAAGAGGAAATTATTACAGAATGGTATGGGGAGTGATGGATATTTAAATCTAGAGACTTCTTTTAGCTTAGTATGCCACCAGGTTCCACGTACCCTGAAGTTTTGCAAGAGCTAATTTGAATGCTACTTTGATGTATTTTCTGGGAAATGGCTGGAGATTCAGAGCCCAGGGCATGATGAGTGGGTTTTGGCTGCCAGCTACCAAGAAGAGGGTGAAGGAAGTGGGATCGGGTTGGGTCTATGAAGAGTGTCAGTGTCCAGGGAGGCATGATAGACTCAAATTTAGGCTCACTGGGCCTTGGCCCAATGCTAATATTCACAATAACATAATATTCATAAAACATAACACAGGATTCTTCAGAGAGCAGCTGCGCTTGAGATGTGATTAGCGGCAAAGTGGTTTGAAGATTGCCCCAATCCATGATAGAATATAATCCCTATGAGGACAAAGCCCACACCTTTTTCATTCCTGATTATATCCGTAGAACCCAGTACCAGGTCAGCACACTAGTTTTCTAGAAAGATTTGCCAAAGTCTGGAGGGAAGGAGGATGCAGCCAGGGTTTGGGCACAGATAGAGCATCAGACTTGTGGGCGGGGATTTACTACATGGTTGGAGACCTAAGGCAGACCTCTAAGAAAAAGTCAGGTGTGTGGACTAGTCCTTGAGTAAAAAATATCTTAGGAGAGGGGAAAGTCAAGATGCGCAGAGCTCACTCAAGGAGCAGTAGGTACCATTCTGAGGTGGGATGTGTTTCTATTCTTCTCACTTATTCATTCATCAAACACTTATTGGGCACTGGCTTTGGGCTTCAAATATCATGTGATGCTTTGGGACACAGTAATAAGATGCCTGACTTAGGAGAACTCGTGCCCTATTGGGGAAAAGGCATTCAAGCATCCTTACGCAGTAGGCCAGCACAGGCTGGGAGAATGGTGTGTGCAGAGTCTCAGCACGGCTGCCTCCTGCATGGTCATCCGGAGGTCCCATTTTGAGGAGAGCCCCAGTTGTCCTCCACATCAGGGTGCCAACATTCTAGAAAGCCCGAATGATATTTAAGGTGTTGGTTACTTCATTTTGATCAGCACTTGGGCTGAATCAGGCACTATGCAATAGGGCTTCCAAAATATTAATTCACTTATTCCTCACAGCAATACTGAGGAATAGGTACTAACGTTCCCACTGTATAGCCGAGGAAGCAAGAAATCAGAGGTTAAGTCATTTGTCCAAGATCCCACAGATAGGGGAATCCTGGATTGGAACTTACAAAATTGCATTCCAAAATCCATAAGGGTGAGCCCTGCCTACCTCAGCTCACACTGATCTACTGTGTAAGTGTGAGGTGAAGTCGGTGAACGTGGGTGAGTGGAGTTGTCCGGGGGTGTCTCGTGGAAAGTATGGACTTAAGTCCACAAGTGGGGGAGAAAAGCCAGCTGTTCTAGAACGGGTGTCCAGTAAAAAGGAAGATGTGAGTGTATAAATCTGTTCATTCATTTGAAAGACATTTATTTAGGATCTGCAAAGGATGTGGGGCCTTGTGTGAGGCGCAGGGCGCGCAGTGGTGGCAAGCGGTGTGTGTGGGGGGGAAGGCCCTTTCCTCTCGGAGCTCCCAAGCTAATGAGGGATTCAGCAAGTCAACAGGTGATTCTAATAGCCTGAGGTGCAGACTCAGCAGAGGGGCTCCTGGCTAGTGGGGGGGGGGGGGGGGCTAGTCGAGGGAGGACTCCCGGGAGAAGGGCAACACGGGGAGAACAGCATCGGAGGCGTCTGCGATGAGATCTGGGGAGCGTGCTGAGCAACCGAGCAAGGGTGTGGAAGCAAGAGGCAGCGATCCAAGAGGATGCTGGGTTTAGAGAGACCGGCTACTCCCCGGGCCCGGCTCCTGCTGCCCAGAATGGAGCCAGCGAGGTCTCCCCAAGGACGGCGTCTCAGTATCTCCGAGGAAAATATTACCGATCACGCTTGGTTCCTCAAACCCAAGGCAACTTTTCCCCTGCGTCAGCAATTTAGTAGATTTAACTAAGTTATAAGACATTTCGGTTCCAGTCTGCCTTGTGAAGCGCTTATGAAAAGGCCTTTATAAATCTTTATAATAATGAATTATGAACAACAACAAAAAAAAGCTCTGCAGCATCCCCCCGCCCCGCTCCCCGCCCTCCTGCGCCTCTGAAGGGGAGAGCTGAGCCTGACTCATATATTCTGCTTCGTCTGGCCTTGTTTTCTTTTGAAGACAAGAGAACATCATAACCTTGAGCTATCTGGTAGGAATAAAAGATTGATGCAAACTTTACTGTGTAAAATTTGGGGTCTTTTCATCCAGATGTGAAGACAATTGAATATTATAAAAATGCACAACCCACTCGAGGAAAACTTCTTTTG
Source organism: Canis aureus (assembly GCF_053574225.1). NCBI lineage: Eukaryota > Metazoa > Chordata > Mammalia > Carnivora > Canidae > Canis > Canis aureus. Next base: position 5,355,584 of record NC_135613.1, read on the forward strand.
CCCAAACACCAAGAACCTTCACCTTGAGAGAAACCTCTTTCTGTGAAAATAAATAAATTAATACACGCCTTCATGGCAGATAGATGTCTCCGGCAGTTTCAAATCTTGAAGCGAGAAAGTCCAACCACCTCATTTTAACAGAGCAGAGACTGGTGACCGAGGAGGGGACCGTGACTCACTTAGGGTCACCAAACACATATGGGCAAACTCAAACCCAGAATTTGAGGCCAGAGTTCCCTTTCATACCCACACTATTTAGCTGTCACCCCCTGGGCCACGATGCGAAGTGTGCCTTTCATCCCGGGATGCTCCAAACACATAGGAAAGGAGCACCAGAGCCCTCGCTGGCTGAGGCCACCTAGGAGAGGGGCCGGAGGGCCCGGAAAACACCCAGTCCTGAGAACACCCTGGGACAGTCCACATCTCATCGTCATGTTCATCACAAATGAGCACTAGGGCGCCTGATTAAAGGGGCAGAGGACGAGGCTGCCAATCTGGCCTCACCACGTGCAGTCAGCGCACCCGGCCCGCCCGGCCCACATCGCACACGAAGGCCGCAGTCGGGGTGCTGCTGGCACGGGCACCGGGAGAGCAAGGCGGGGACGAGAGCTGGCCCAGCGACAGTTACTACAATAAAGACCTAATTTGACTTTACCCCCCCCAGCAAGTCAGTGGCATGATCCTTTGGGGGAAAACACGCATCATGATATTATAATGACAGTTGCTAAAATTGGAAAGGACAAATTCACGAGCAGGTAAAACCCTAACATAATTTAAAAATATATTATGAAAAGTAGAACATCCAGTATGTGTGAATAGAGGGAGGTGATAACTGCACGCCATTCTCCCTCAGATAAACTATTAGCAGCAACATTATCATTAATATTAATAATAACATTATTATAATAGTCATCTGCCATTTTTTTAGTGTCGAGCACTCTGCTAAGCATTTCAGATGGTTTAATTCATAATTCATCAATCTCCACAGCAACACTATGAGATGAGTGATTTTATCCTCATTTTACAAAAAAAGAAAATGAGACTTGGTTGATATGCCCAAAGCCACCTGGCTACTAAATACACAGGAGGGTGATGCAGCGCAGGCTAATGAGGGGTTCACTGACGTCCTCAAGGACCCGAGTTCTCTCCACCTTTCTGACCCGCCAGCCCCACTGGGTCGACCTGTCTCCAGTTGACTCCCAAAGTCCCAGGCATTCAAAGGAGACAGCACTGTTTTGAGGCATAAAGGGGTTTTATCTTCCCTCCATGGATCTCTTACTAGGAATTAGGAAGCCCTTCAGGACATTTGCCACCATAGCTCATTGACTAGAAGCGGATCTCAAACAAATGATCCTCAAATGATTTCCAAAAGTGCCTGGACAACCGCTGGTCAAGACTACTGTAGATTGGGACTCCTGGGTGGCTCAGCGGTTGAGGGTCTGCCCCCAGCTCAGGGTGTGACCCCGGGTCCCGAGATCGAGTCCCACGTCAGGCTCCCTGCATGGAGCCTGCTTCTCCCTCTGCCTGTGTCTCTGCCCCTCTCTGTCTCTCATGAATAAATAAAATTTCTTAAAAATTAAAAAAAAAAGACACTGTCGATTGACTTGTTGAGTCTCAAAGGATCACAGACTCCCGAGATACAAGGTACCATACACCAACAACGAGGGTCCTGCTAAAAACGAGAAAGAAAAGGGGGTGGGTATTAGTCAACACCCCCACCCAGGCTCCCCCAGCTGGCATGCGGAGGGCCAGTGATCCGCAGGCAGTTGGGTTGAGCTGAGGATTCCCCTTGGCCACCCGCTCTCGGGAAAGGTCCTATTTCCATCACAAACCTCCAAGATTCTGGGTTCCTTGCCAGCAAGGGGGTGATTGCCAGGCTTTCATAAATCCTAGGATATCCTGTTGTGTCGTGGGGAGATGGGCTGGGTGGCAGGAGGATGGTGGATCTTCCATCAAAGAAGAGTCCACTGGGCAGAAAGAGGGCTGATTCACCAACTGGCTTTGCTTCCAAACCCTTTCTAAGAGGTTCACCTAAGGCAAAGATAAACGACATCTAGATACTCTTTTAGGGACCGAGGTTTAGCCAAGTGCCTTCCTTCCCTTCTTGTTCCCTCCCTCCTCCTTTCCTTCTCTCGCCCTGTCCTCTTTGTAAGGTGAACTTCACCCTGGTGAACTAAGGTTGGGTCCTCTTGCTCCGCCTTCACATGGGTCCCTCTCCTGCATTAGGGTGACCGCCTCACTCCGCACAAGTTAGTGTCTCCCATTTTCAATGATACCTACTACCTTGGCCAGGGGCTTAGTTACACCAAGGCAGGCACTAGGGTCTTTAGACTCTTCCCGCACTTCTCTGCAGGCTCACACAGTGCCCGGCCCTAAAGGGCCCTCGGTGTCGGCTGCGGGGACCTTGGGGTCTCCTCTATCCCAGCCTTGGCAGGAGAGCCGCCCCCCCCGGGAAAGGAGGGCTCGGGGGAAGGGCCAGCCAGCGCAGGGGGCTGCCAGGGCAGCGGGCCTCCGGCCTCAAGCAGTGCGTGTCCGTGTCCGTCGGGCGCGGGCTCTAGCACATGCCCAGAGGCTTCTCCTCGAGGGCAGGAGGGACGCGGCCGCAGCCGTGTGTTCCCCGGGGTCTGCACATACCTGTGCCACACGTGGCACACGTGCTCGGCATTTACAGGGACGCTCGGATGCCTGCAGAAGCAGGGCGCACAGGCACACACGCACGCACACACGCTGCTTTGCCGTTGAGTTCTACGAGGCTCGCCGGCGCCCTGGAGCCTGGAGTGGTGGCTACCCGCAGTCTCGGGTGCGGCCGCCAAGTCGGGGCGCATCAACCCACCACTGACAGCCACGTCCCCTTGCACGGGTCATCTTTCCTCCCTGGGCCCCTGACTCCCCATGGGTAAGCGGAGGAGAGGTGCCGAGGAGCACGGGGGTGGGGGCAGCTGCACAGGGACACTCCAACCTGCACACGGCCGGGCACCCCTGAGCATCCCGGAGCTGGTCTCCGGCCGGAGAGTGAACCATTTAGCTCCCACCCACATAGACGCCTCACTGGCACCTGGCCACTGGCCACTGCTGCCCACGTCCGACCCCGGCGCCTGCCCGGGGCTGCGGATCAGCGGGCCTCGGCCCAGCCCGTCCATCAGGGTCGCACCACTTCTCCCCTTAGCCCTGGCCATGGGCAGAGGCAGCACCCGAGGCCCTGTCTCCTGGACTGGTCGGGGGAGCTTTAGACCCCTCCCTGGGGACCCGGGCCGGGCAGGCGGGGAGCACTGGCACACACGCGAGGCTGCCAGTCTGCGGGCAAAGGGCCCGTTTGGGTTCTTGGTGGGTCCGATGAAGGAGCCTTCCTTCCTCCCAGGGTAGCGCTTCCAGCGCCGCCTCCCCAGAGCGCTGTGCCTGTGGTCTGCTCCTACCTTCAACTGGAAAACGGGGACAGGAAGAGGGAGGAAGGGCAAAGGAAGAGAAGAACATTCCTTAGTCAAAAATAGTTCTGGGAAAGCTTGAACTAAGGAAAGTTAAGTATAATTTTTTGGATTTTTTTTTTTGTTAATGCAGGATTTCTCAGCATCCTTAAGAGGCTCACATGCGCTATGGGTACACGAAAGAGAAATAGAGTATCTTATAAAGAACATGCTCTTCTGATCATGGAATGTTCCCCCTCCCGCCCCCCCCCCCCCCCCCCGCCACCCCAAGAACATCCCAGGAAACTAATGGGAGGGATAAAGGACTTCCACAGGAAAAAAAAGAATTGGAACCTGCCCCTTTATGCAATTTTCACATAAACAGAGGCAATTCCAGGTGCTTCCAGGTCAGTATAAAAGGCCTCAGTCTGGGCCCAGTCTCCTTTTCAACAGCAGTGCCCACCTCCACCCTGTGCTCCGTGCTGGTGGGTTTTGCCATGGTTTTGGTGCTGGTGGGGTGGGGTGGGGGTCATTCTGGCCTTCGCAGAGCAGACACCAGAGCCTCATCCTGAGTGAGATGGAGAAGGGAACAGTAACACAGCTTTCTTTCCTGCTCTTGTCTTGCACCCAGATCCACTATACACACCACTGTCTGGGAAAAGCCGAGGAAAGGGATTCTCAACTGTGAGAACAGAGGTGGTGCTTGAGGGGCATGGTAAGCCCAGGTTCCTAGGCTGAACCTGAAGTGATTGTACCCTAAAGGGCCACCATTTGGGAAACTCTCGTGTAAACTCTGTGGAAGCGCTGATGGTGCAGAGCTGTTGACGGGGGATGCGGTGGACTGGGTGGACAATAACAACAGACTCAGTAAGACCGGGATGGACCTCAAGGACTTAGTGGGCTAGGTAATTTCCCTAAGAGGAGTGGTAGGTCATGAATCCCCCAAGTGTCTCTATATTCATGATTTTTCTCAATATATTAATTCACAGGGTTGATTTTTAACTTCAAGCAAACAGTTGACTTTCGGATGTGAGATCAAATGTAGACTCCAGGAGGAGTTCTGAGTCTTGCAGGAGTTCTGCGCACAGAGGTGCCCTGCCCCCACCGGGGAGGCTCTGTTGGGGGGGGGTCTCACTCAATACCCTCCCTGACACACTGGCTCAGAGCCAAGCTGATAAAGAGACTGTGATAAGAAGAAAGGGCAGGAATTTCAGAAATGCCATTGCCTCACTTTGCAGAAGCTTCTGAAAAATCAAACCCCGACCTCATACTACCCTTCCTCTCAGAGTGAATGGAGGGTCAGGGAGCCTGCCTAAGGTGGCAGCCTTGGTGCCCCCTTGGCTGTTTGGCTTTATGTGTGAGTGGTTTCTCAAAAAGTATTTGAAGATTTACATTTTCTTTAGGATGTAGGGACGAGAAGGCAGCTATTAGCCCTCAGTGTGTGACGACGACGTATGGGCCAGACACTGGGTTAGGTCTCTGGTTCTCAGACTTGGCTACACAGTGGGATCTGTGGGTGGTTGGCTGATTGGTTTATAAATACTGAGTCCTGGGTCCCAGTCCCAAATAATCTGATTTAATTGTTCTGGAATGTGGCCTGAGCATCAGGGTTTGTGAAGCCCTCTAGGTAGATCCAGTGGGTGGCAAAGCTTGAGAACCACGGCTCTGGAGGCTTCTCTTATTCCCATTTACTCACCAACAACCCTACAAGGAGGACACTCATGACAGCTTCTTTTGGCATTTGGAGAAACTGAGGCCCAGGGAGTCAGGGGCTTTCCTCAGCTCACACAGAGGCTAGAGTACAGTCCACCACCACTGATCTGTCACACGGACTCCAACGAGGCCACCGTGGGCCGGTATGGGCTTGGAAGAGTTGGCGTCTGCTGCGGCCGGAAAGCTCACTCAACGCGCTCTTCTCCTCTGCAACTTTCAAAGAGCAGAAAGTTGTAACCAGGCCCATGAGCTAAGTGACTCGAGCCCCACAGCTGTTAGGCCCACCCAGGAATCAAGACGGGCTAACACTGGGCCAAGTTTATTTTTCTTTTCCCTTCGCGAGTGATAGCCAGAGGAGAGGGCTCCACGGGAAGTGCTGCAGACACATGGGGGCCCGGAGGGTGTGGGATTCACAGTCCATCAGGAGCCAGCCAGGCTTGACGCATCATCCCTCCCTCCGCACTTACTCAGACATGAGGATGTTTGCATTCCCACTGGTATTTAGGAACAGAGAATTGACTTGGAAAAGAAAAATGTGGTCAGAAAGGATGCTGGGGCTGGAAACCAAATGGGTGCGGGTTGTGCCAAATTGTTGAAAGAAGGTTGGGAAGAAAAACAAAGCAAAACAAAAAAGGGCACAGCACAATGGATAAAGGACTTAGAACTCGTTCCCTAGACTTTGCATAAAGCTCTTCACCTCTGTGAGCCTTAATTTCCCTTTCTTCGTATCAGAGATTAAAAATTCAGTTCCTAAAAAAAAAATAAAATAAATAAAAAAATAAAATAAAAATTCAGTTCCTTATCTATAAAGGATTGCAATCCCTCGGAGTTGTGATCATTACATATGATTATATATTACATATGTAATAGTTTTACATGTATAAATAAAATTCTAGATATCATGTTATTTACAGGTACGTTTGCTGTATGCACGGCTACAGGGGACAGCGCACGGGCTGAATCAGGAGGCTGCCGCTCGTGTGTAACTCCATCTGAAGCTAGCTGGCGTGACCGTACAGGTGACGGTACCACCATTGGATGGAGTCCTTTGCAGCTGTTAAAAATAAGATGAGGCCATATATCGCAATAAGGAAAGCCGTTCAAGGAGATCAGTAGGAGGAAGAGCAGCGTGCAGGGCCGCGGGCAAGGTTGTCCCTTTTCCTTGATGCAAAGCATCTACACGTAAATGTGTACACACGTAAGATGTGAAACAAAACCGGACTCTAGCTGTGCATCTCCAAGGGGGGGAATGTGTATGTTTTCTGGAGAGAATACATTTCTGGAGAAAATACCTGGAAGAGGAGGATTTGGCTAAGGGAAAGGGGAAGGAGAATTTTCCTTTTCGTTTTCTCCTTTCTACCCGATGTCCTGCTCACGTGCGTGGCTTGTACGTGTGCTGGGCGTGCGTTTCAGGAACAGAAGCAAGAGGGGGAGGGATGGGCATTAAAACACAGCAGGAAACGATGACAGGCCGAACCCGGGGTGTTGGGCTCCTTCCCTGTGTTCCGGGCCAGCCCGGCAGACCGGGTTATTTTTCCAGCTGGGAATCATTTCATTCTCTTGCCTTGAATCCCGAGTGAGCCCAGAGCCAGCAGGAGGCTGAAAAGGCCTGGGCTGAGGGAGGACAGCTACGTCCTCCCACGGCAGGTGCTGTTGTTCCGTGTGAGCACACGGGGGGGCGGGGGGGACGTTGGGGCAGCGGCGGGGAGGAGCCGACCAAGCCTTCAGAGGAGAGCCAGATACTGACCGGGCCTGATACGGCCCCAGGGAACCCCGCGTGCTGGGGCACCAAAGGCTTAAATGCTTGGAAATAAAACTGGAGGTAGACTTGATTCAAGGAAAAATGCTAAGAATCCATGCATAGAGGCTGGAATCCTCTGCGTGAGCAGATACCAATTTGGGGATTGGCCCTTCCCTTCACCTGCTGTAATGTTTTGACTGGTAACCCCCAAAGCTATGTCCATACCCCACGTGTCTGGATGACCCCACAACCTGGGAACACCATCTTATTCAGGAAAAGGTCTTTGCAGTTGTGAATTAGGATTCTCAGGACCCTGAGATGAGAGCATTCTGGAGAACTTGGACGGGCCTTTAATCCAATGACGAGGGTTCTCAGAAGACACTTGGACGAGTCAGAAGAGAAGCCACGTAACAAGGAAGGCAGGGAGTGAAGTGACGCGACACGAGCTAGGGAGTGTCTGGAGCCACCAGGAGCTGCAGAGGCAGGGCTGGGGTCTCCCCTGGAGCCGTCAGAGGGAGCGTGACTCTGCGGACACCTTGATTTCAGCCTTCTGGCCTCTCCAACTGTGAGGGAAGAGGCTCCCGTTGCTTTAGCCATCATCGATAGGGTCGTATTTTAATACAGCAGCCCCGGGGCACTAATCCTCTTGCTGAAGAGACAGGAATGGCCTTGGGTCGACTTCCAGCGTGAGGGCCAGACTCTGGGATCGGGGAGAGAACCGGCGGGCTCCCGTACCCAACCCAGGGGCACTCGGCAAGACCCCGGCACCCTCCGGGCCCCCCCCCCCACCTTTTCTGAAATACCTTCTCCTGGCTCTCTGCATTGGCTTATTCTGCCCCAAATTTTTCTGCACGGGGCCTCTCATGACTGTGATTTTTACCTGTCTGCTTGATTTGATTTTGTATAGTAACTCTCTCTCCCAGGGAGTGGGCTTCCTGAGGGCAGGCCTGCCATCAGCTTACCTCCGAGTCTCCCCCGGGACACAGCTTGGCGCCTGAGGGTGCCAAGATGACGGGATGCTCTTTGAGGAGAGGTGAAGGCGGAGGGAGGGCCCTCTGACCAGGACCCCGGGGTGGGGCGGGGGGGCGGGCTGTGAGAGGCTCATGGAGAGATGTCCCGCTGAGCTCACAGTTGAGGCAGGTGGGCCCAAGTCCTGGGGAAGCCGTAACACAAGGTCACAGGGTAAAAAAGGAAACAGACCTTGTAAGAAAGGGGTGGACAGAGTGCTCGGGAGGAGAGGGATACAGGAGGTGGCCTCCACCAGCAGGGGTGGGGAGGCTCAGCCTCAAAGTGGCATCTGATGGGTCTCGCGGCGGTGACTGAATCCCTGAACCGAGGAGGGAAGGCCTAGGGCTGCCCCCGCCTTTGTGACAGGCAGTGAGGGAAAATGCAGAGGGTAGGACTGCAGAGAAGGCCCAGGGCCAGGTGCTGATGGTGCCACATGTCCGGAGACGAAAGAGGCCAGAGGGCCTTCAAGCCAGAGGCCTGCCCAGTCCACCTGTCCCTGGACACCAGCCTCTCGACCTCCAGGAGGTTGGCCTGTGTTCCTTTCCCTTCTTCCCAAAGCGCGCAGTTACATCAGTAACTACTACTGTGCACTGAGGCGAGATTGTGCTATGAAGTCTCCATAGGTAGGTTTTGAATCCTCTCCACACATTCACTTGATAGCATGATTATATCCTTTCCATGGATGAAAATTGAGGCTCCGAGCGGTAAAATGGCCTCGGAGCTGCTAACCAGGGGATTCGACAGGTAACCCCACATCTCCTGACCGCTGGAGACAGGCCTGTGCTTTCACTGGGGCCTGTGCACCTCCCTTACCATGGAAGGTGCCGTGATTCCTAGAGTAGTTCACACACAGGACTCTCATGGGACCTGAAAGCAGAATTTGGGACCACCTAGGGCAGGGATTATTCATCTCACTTTATAGAAAAGGAAGCTGAGACTCCAAGGAAATGGAGGGGCTTCCCCAGTAGGCTGCATCAAGGAAGCTGCAGGCCTGGGATGAAGAACACCAGTGCTTTGTGCTTAAAACCCACTGCCTGGGCTGCCTCGTGATCAGTTGTGTTGCTACCAAAATGCAAGATGCATGCTGTGGAGACAAGGGTGCAGCAGGGACTGGGTGCGGCTTGCTCTGGACCTCACGCCTGCTGAGCAGGACTATTCCTCCCACCCTCCCGGAGCCCAAATCAGTGGGTACCGAGGCAGCACAGCCATCTCCAAGGGGCCTTCCAGGGAAAACTGTACTCCCTGGAAGGGGCTGGATGAGTCCATCTTGTAGGACAAGGTGTTATTTGCACGAGAATGCTACAAGGCATAAATCTAGATTTCAGAACATTTTTTATGAGCTGACATGATGGCCGCTGGTCCTCTCTTCACTAAACCATAGAAAACCAGACAGACCATTCCAGCAGCTGCACATCTACCTATCCCAGGTAGAGCTGGGAGCTTACAGCCGTGTGACAGGAAGGGCCCCCCCCTTTGTATGGGGGGGTATGGAAATCAGTGCCTAGTTGTCTTGGCACAACCGTCCAGATGATTGAAGTTGTCACCAGTGGCCCCCTCTGACATCTCTTTCCTTGTGCCCCTATAACAAGGTCAAATCCTGGGATGCAGACCCAAGCCTGAGTCCTGTGCTCAACCTCCCGCAGCCATTACCTTCCTTCCCTTCTTCCCTGCGCTCTCTCTTTCTACCACGGGGCCTTTGGAGGTGCCCTTACTCTACCTGTAATGCTCACGTCCCCGCCATCGGTGTCCTCTAACGCTTTAGTTCCCAGGCCTCTGGCCAAACCTCCCTGAGCTGCCCACTCAGCTCAGACTCCTTGCTCTGAGGTCTGCTCAGAACCAGAGCCCTTTTATTTTGAGCATTTACCCCAGTTTTTAAGGCTCCGTGTGATTATTTGATGAGAATCTGTGCTCCCCGCTCCGCTGTAGGCTTCCTGGACATAAAGACCATTGCTATTGCCCTCCCACAGCCTAAAAACATACCTGGTCCATACTCAGGTCTAAGTAAGTAGCTACTGAATATGAGCAATGCACCAACGAATGAATAAATGAATTAACGAGTCAACAAGTGAGCAGTCACGTGTCCCAGCTGGGGGTGGTGGCGGTACTGCTGACACGGTGGATAGAAGCCAGGGGGCTGCTGAACACCCAACAGTACGCAGAATAGTCCTCGCCACCTCCCAGCAAAGAACTGATCCTGCCCCCATGTCAGCAGTGCTGGGGGGAGAAACCCCGAGAATTTATTTCCCGGGGTCACGTAACCCAGCCGCCACGTTCTGGGTGGCTTCAAACAGCCGAACCTTGATTTTAGTTCCAGAAGCCAGAAGACCAAAATCAAAGCGTTGGTAAGGTTGGTGCTTTCTCGAAGGACTGAGGAAGAGTCTATCCCACGCCTCTCTGCGAGCTCGTGCTGGTTGTTGGCCATCTTCGGAGCTCTTGGCTGAGGGCCGCGTCACTCACTCTCTGCCTCGGTCACCTGCCCTATGTGTCTCCTTGTGTTTTCTCCGCCTCTTAGAAGGATTGGATTTAGGGCCCACCCTAGTGGCCCCAACTGATGACATGTTCTCAAATAAGGTTCCATCCGCAGGTACTGGGGTAGGACATGAGCGTATCTTTGTAGGAGACACAAAGGGTTGTGTAGGTTCAACCCACTACACCCTGCTTTGATGGAAAGTCCATCATCCTGACCCCAGCCCCCCCATACGAAGAAGAAAAAGGGGCAAAGCACAGTCCTCCTTCTCTTCCGCCGCCTCCTCCACAGTCCCCCGTGGGGTTGCGGTCACTCAGCCAGATGCCTGCTGGCCTCCTGGGCCCCCATCCCTCTAGCGCCTGGACCTCGTCGGTCCTGCACCTGCGGAAACTGCCTCTGTGCCAGGATGCTCCGCCCCGGGAGCACCGAGCAGGTGGGCTGCGTGCCCGTCATCAGCGCACCAAGCCCCAGCCCAGAAGCCGGTGCTCTTCCTGCCTCTGCTTACAGAAAAGGGACCTAGGGTTCAGAGGGATGAACGGGGTGCCCGAGGCTGCAGAGTGGGAAGTGACGGAGCTTGGGCCTCTGACTGGACAGGCCACGCGTAACCCGTCTATGGGGGCTTCTCGATCGCCTTCCCCAGGTCGTGCTCCCCTTGGGTGCTTTCCTGGCCTGACCGCCTCCCTGTGCGCCCACGATGTGAGAGACTCGCCTGTGCCACAGCCCCGTCCCCCTGGCTGCATTCTTGTTGCTCGTGTTCCTTTCTCCCTTGGACACAGTGAGGGCATGGGGGGGGGGGGGGGTAGGTGTGCACGGTATTTGTTTCACGTCAACACCCACCCCAGGGCAGGGCACCCCCACCAGCCGTGTGGGCTGAATAACTGAACGCGTCCGAAGCTTCGACCACCTAGTCTGAAGACACGAGCTTTGATTCTACGGGAAAGGCCATGTGACACGGCCATGAAGACGCTACCGCGCTCTTAGAGGCCACCAGCAAGGGGATCTAACCATGGTCACAACGGGACGGCTGTTCCATGGTCAAGTTAGCCTGCGGAGCTCTAGGCGAACCCACACGAAACCCGTTTCCTTGCGGCCGGGCGCCACGAAGCCTGGCATGCTCTCAGTGCTTAGGAATTCCGGAGGTAGAGAGTCTTTTTCAGGTGCTCGGGAGTCTTTTTTTGATCAATAAAACTGGTCCTTATTTGTTTGAGAAGCCCCCAGGAATGCTAACCATACTAGGGAACCAAGCTGGAGTATGCTGGAGTGAACCCCGGCCTTCCCGGAGAGAGACTCTTCTTCCTCGAGGTCCGGGGGCGGGGGCTGCCCTCCAGAGCCGGGGATGCCATCGCCCGAGGACGCCGATGATCCTCCTTGCCCTCTGGTGTCGGGTCCGCAGCCACCTTCTCCTGTGATCCTTCGCGGTCTTGTTTTTGCTTGATTTTCTCCGACTCATCAGAGCCCTAGTTCCCTGGGCTGAAGATGACAGTGGATGGCCCAAAGCTCCCTGCACCTCGTTAACCTCCGCATTATCTCGGGGAAACTGCGGCAATTGTCACACTGGGGCTCGGGAGTGAAGAGCCACCACGCCTGGGCCGACGGAGATGGATGCACCAATTTAGGGCGAGGAGGGGCAGCTCCTCGGGTGGTGAAAGGATCGTTTGTTTTGCCAGGAGAAGCTTTCCTGAGTCGACCCCAGGCACGGCTCTCCGGGGGGCTCTCCTGGCACCTTCCCGTACACCGCACAATTCGGAAGGGCCTTTGTTTCAATAGCATGTCCTGGCTAATCTTGTTTTCTTATTGTCTCACTAGAAGCGTGGAGAAAAATCCCAAACACATAAAAGTGGCCCTTAACCCCCCTACCCAGTGATTTCTGTTGACCTTTAAAACCATTCAAAGTGGAAGTAATACAGTAGAGGTAGGGCTAAACACTTCAAAAAGTCCCATAAGTAACAAAGTCAAAGTGACTGTGCTCCAGCCGCCTTTCCAAGCGCAGTCTCTCAACAGCTATTAGGGTTTTGTGGTCCCTTTAGAAATAGTGTTCAGGGGGAGAACACTGTGGCTTGGCTTGGTGGTTCCCTGACCTGCGTGGACGTTCGCATCACCTGGAAGGCTCCCTAAGTCACTGGTTGGGCTGCAAGCTTACAGGTCCGGTTCAGCAGGTCTGGGAAGGGGCCCCCACAACTGCCTTTGTTAAAAGAGGATGAAAAACCTCAGATCTACCATTCCCAGCTGTGTGATTTTGAAGGCAGCCTCTATTAGCCTCCCTCTCTTCTGTAAAATGGGGTTCATAGTGCTGTTGTGAGGTTCAAATGAATTAAAATATTAAAAATTTCCCGTATACTAAGAATAATGACATTTTACTACTGTTATACATATAGCAGCCCATAAATAAGTACCCAGCTATCATCTGTGATGTTTTATTTCATTTATTTATTTATTTATTTAGATTTCATTTATTTATTCATGAAAGACACACAGAGAGAGAGAGAGAGAGAGAGAGAGAGAGGCAGAGACACAGGCAGAGGGAGAAGCGGGCTCCATGCAGGGAACCCGACGTGGGACTCGATCCCGGGACTCCAGGATCACGCCCTGCTCAACCACTGAGCCCCCCAGGGATCCCCAATCTGTGATGTTTTAAATTTAATGAAAGGAATAATTCTATATACGTGCGAATACTCTGCTTTATTCACGATAATTGTTTTTTCACATATTTAGAGATATGTTTAGTGCTTTTGAATTTGAATTATCTTCACATGAAATCGTGGTCAGATGTACATTCCGAAGGATCTCTTAGCCCTCTAAGTGGCCACACTAGTCGTTTCCAGGCGCTGGCTGGCATAAGCAGCACAGCAAGCCACCTCCTCACATGTCCTGCCACACATTTTTTCATGAGCATGTTCATGGAGTAAATGCCAGTTTGGAGAAGCACCAGGCAGACAGGCTTAACATCTGAAGGCAGCACAGCAAGTCTTCCAGGGTAGTAGATTCCAAAAGCAGCTACTTAAAAATCTAGCTCTCTATTTGACAGAAGACTGCTTTCCTTTTAATACTATCCCAATCCTCACTGTTGTGCATGGAAATAAATGCAGTTTGGAAGTGTATTTCACATTTGGATAGTTGGAAAACTTCAATACAAACACACGTTTTCGGAAAGGCTAATTCATTTCAGAACAGGTCTGCCCAAACCCCTCATATAACCTAAGGGTAAATGATGTTTTCTTACAGATGTTGTGGTCTTCAGCTTCAAAATGAGAACGAGAAGCCAAATAACGTTGTGTATGGAGGGTCGGTTATGTCCTAGCTCCTGGCTCAGCGCAGAGCAAGAAGCCGAGGATCCAGAATTGGTTGGAGCTTGCTGTCTTTGCTCAAGGAGCCCTGCTCTGGAAGGGCGTCCCTCAAGAAAAACAGCTGCATTGCAGCCTGGCATGAGAGATGCATTTTGAGGGCAATGTGTACCGATCGAAGATTGCATTAGAAGTGAATTGGGATCAGGAAAAGCTTCTGGAGGGTGAGGTGGAGTTTTTGCAAAGTGAGTAAGAGTGGACAGGAGGGAAGGGCACTTCCAAGATTAAGGACAGTAAGCGGGAGAGCCCAGAGGTTTGGTAGCGCCTTACCTGATGTGCACACAGTAGGTGCTCAGGGAGGCCTTGTTGAACAGTCTCAGCCCTTGTGGGGCGCACAATGCACAGAAACTGGTGCCTTAGGTTCTCGCCAATCCAAAGACCAAGACCAAGAATTCCCTCAGACAGGGCTGCTATATTCCAAGTGTAATTTTAGTTTCATGAATAGTTTAGTGAATTCCTAGTAAATTTACACAATCAAGACAGGATCTGCCTTCTTACACTTCTAACGACCGGGTTGGAATATAACCCAGTATTGAAATGACCTTCAGATGAGTCTGCCCTTGCCAGCGCTGCTGACGCCCTGGGGAGAAGTCCCAGGACTGAGTGTAGAATGATCCTAGTCCCTCCTTTCCCCAAAGATTCCATTCCCTGGTCGATGGCCAGTGGCCGTTGCTTTAGCTCTGCTGCCAGCCGAGAAAGTCCACGAACACAATCAACTGAAATATTGGACACGTATGCAACCTTTTAATTACAACACTTTGGATCTCTCAAACTTTTTACCCAAAGGGTAAAGGAAAACAGGGACGTGAATCAGAACTGTAGGGGACATTTGCTATCAGTTGCTTCAAGGGACAAAGAGTGTTCTGGTCCAGGCTGCTCTTCAAAATACATCCCAAGATGACCTGGAAAGCACACAACAGAAAGGTGTGCTTCATTTTTACAGTCTGCAGGTGGAGTTGGACGAGGGTACTGGGACTGCAGTTGGTAAGACAATGTGGTCCGCTGGCATGGAATAAAAGCAGCAGATACAGTCTTCAGGTAGACCCCAAAATATTCTAAAGCTATCATCTTATCCAAAAAAAAAGAAGAAGAAGAAGAAGATCTCTGATTAACCTGCCCCATTATCAGACCCCTGATTGGCAACAAGCAAGGTCTTTCATCCTGGGTCCCTGCTCTATGGGATCCACCAGCTTGACGCCTGCCATGCTTCCCTGCCAGCCAGTCTTGCAGCAACCCAAGCATACGTGCAAAGTCCGACAGACTGACCTCAGTCCAAGCAAGGCTACTCTGCAGCTACACAAACAAAAGAAAGTCAGCTAACCACTCTGAGCCCCAGTGTCCCTGACGGTGTCATGGAGAGAACCTTGAGAGGATTCAACAGTAACCATTTTTGGAAGGGTCCAGCTCAAAGCCTCAATCACATGAATCTTTTTTTTTTTTTATTTTTTTTTATACAGTGCCCTCTCTGCCATGGAAAAAGAGAATTGCCATCTCATATGGATATTCCTTATCCCTCTTTTAAGTTGGATGGTATTTTAGCTCATCCCTTAGCTATGGGTTTCACTGGTGAGCTCACATTGGTCAATAAGAGTTCAGCAGGGAAAATAAAATGAATTAGTTAGGACTTTTTGTGCTTGCCAAGACTAAACCCAACTTGAGCTGGCTTAAGGAAAAACACAGATGGTGTATTAGCAACAGTGATGTTTCAGGAAATGATAGGATAGAAATTGCAACTGAGCCTAGCTATGGAAGGGTCTGGAAACCAGGACCGGAAGTTATAAGTAAACCTGATAATTGGCTCTCTCCACTTGCTATCCCTGCTTCCCTTCATGTGCTCGAGTCAATGCTTCTTCTCTTTTCCTTACAGCTCCTCCCTGCTTCCAGTTTAATAGTAGAATATATGGCTCCATAGATCTGTATTTATCGGAAACAGAGACCTTCAATGCTATTCTTGGTCTCAGTTTGAAATTGCTTGAAGATAGAATCTGATTCTTCTGGCCGGAGCCTATACTTGCTCTAATCACCTCTGGATGGTGAATAGAGTCATGAAATAGCTAATGGCTATTGGGGGCTCTTGGACATTGCTCATAGAAGATAGGAGGAGTCTGGGTTACAGGTACAGATTGGTGATTTTAGCAAGAGAGGAAAAAGGTTTAAAGGGAAGAAGCACTAGATTAAATGTTGCTCAGACCCCACACGCTGTAAAGCACTATTGAATGCCCAGATGTGTACATCCAGCTTTGGAGAAGTATCTATTTTTACATGAGAAAGTTGAACTAGATCGATGGTTCTCAGCCTTGGCTTTATCATTTGAATAACACGGGGAGCTTTTAAAAATCTCAATATTTAGGCAACATTCCCAGACCAAATAAATCAGAATCTCTATGGGATCCTAATATCAATTGTTTTTAAAGGTCTTTAGATAATTCCAATTTCAGCTAAGGTTGATAACCATTGGATGTAAAAAAAAAAAAATGACTCACAAATAAGAATCTAGTGAAAATTAATATTGTGATCTAATAGGTTCCAAGTGAGGCATAAGGTTCTGCAGGGCTAACGAGCTCCCAGGTGCTGTCGGCGCAGCTTGTCCATAGATTGTACTTGGAGCAGCAAAGCACTAAATTATCCCTGAGTTCTAGTCCAGCCCCAAGACTTTAAGAAAGAGAATATTTACTCTGCAAATATTTATTTTCTGCTCTGCCCCGGACCTTGTGCTCAACGCTAAGGCCAGGAAATCTAATTAGTTTCTACCACAGAGGGGGTCCCATGTAGCCCCATAGCCTGAGAGAGGCTAGAGAAAATATTCTGTGTGCATTACTTTGTCTTAGTTATATTTGGAAGTCCATCAGGGGTTTTTGTTTTGTGGTTGTTTTTAAGACAATGTCCTTATTGAAAAGGCATCTGACTTCCCTGACAAGAGAGAAGCCAGTTCAAGTCTGGGGCTAAGGCCGCTTGACATAGAAGGAAGGGAGGCTTTAACACCCAGGAGCTGAGGGTTATATGAGCAAAACCTGGAGTCTCGGCTTGGCCCCGAGCAACAATGGACAACACACAAGCTAGTGCTCGGGAATAAGACAATGATCTGTGGGTTGTTACAGAGATACATAAATGCTCCATGAAAGCAGCTGCTTGTTTTGTGGTGGATTCAATGATTGAGGAGTCAAGGCCATTCTAAGAAATTGTTAGCATGTTTCAGGGCAAAGCCAGAGTCCCCAGTAATAATAACAGAACCAAACTCATTCAGTCGCTTACGGTATAAGTCTGCTCACACGTCATTAAGCTGCTTTGTACCGGAAGGCCCAGAAAGGCCCAGGTCATGATGCCTTGGTTTCCCCTATCACAGAGTTGGCATCTAAATAGTAGAGGGGGAGAAAGGCCATAATAAATTGCCTGATTTTCATTCAGCAAATATCCCGAGTCCCTCCTCCATGCCAGGCACTAAATTTAATCATATAGTTCGGTGGTTACTCCAGTGCCATCATCTTTTGAGGACAAGTGCAAGCTGCTCATCTCTACAGCTGGTTACATTCGGTCCTCGCCGAGGCCCAGGGTGGAGGAGGCAGGCTGGTGATGCTGTTGGTGTTGCTGACGGTGGCGATAGCGGTAGCGCTGAGATAGATTTCCCATTTAAAGGAAGTTTTTAAATGGGCTCCAAAGTGGCAAAAGATTATAGGACAGTCCCACGGCTGGTACGTAGCCAAACTGGGGCAAGAACTCAGATGTCCGGACTCCACCGCAGCTTGCTGCCCATGCAGCCATGCTGAGGAACTAGAACATTAGCCAGTTGCTCAAGCTTCGCTTGGGGTTGGCAAAGCTAAACACAGGTGGAAGATGAACTAAAAATCCGGGATCTCCATATAAAACACCATGGCTTCGTGAACACGAGAAGGAGAGCTTCACAAAGGCTCGCTGAGTTTTCACCTCCAGCTCGCATTCTTCTCTCCTGGCAGGAAAGGCCTGGAACGGGAATCGGCCGTGAAGGAAACGTTTCCCTCTGCCTCACACTTAGCTGCTACCTTTACAGCTAATACACATAAAAAAGAGAATATTTAGACAGGTACTTCACGAAAGTGTGGTTAGCCTAGGGAGTCAGAGGCTCCTAACGGCCCCCCAGAAAATGCTTTGCAAACGGCTTCAGTCCCCTTGGCCTGCGTGGTGGCGCTCCAGGCCCACCCCACGCCCACCCCACGCCACAGCCAAGCCGGCCTGTCCACAATGCGGATGCTGTTGCCTCTCTGGGGGGCCGAAAATTCCCAATGGCTCCTTCATCTGTGGAAGCACGTTCAGCCTCCTTAGCTTAGCACCCAGTGCCTTTTGTGATGCGGCCATCGCTGACCACTCCGGCCTTCCATAAAGGTCTTTAGCAGAAGCAAATCGCATGTAGCCACAGTCCCACGTATTGAACTCCCAGCATGATGCTCCTGCGCGTTTGATGATGGTGTTTCTGCTGCAGGAATCCTGCCTCTCCCTTCCTCACCCAGCAAATTGTTACCCATCCTTAAGGACACTCACCTCATCCCAAAACCCGTCTTAGACCAGTCTCAGGCTGGAGCAGAGGGGCCACCTCAGGCATGTTTCTATCAGACTGTGAGCTTGCTAGAGCAACCCCTTCATCATCGTTGTCCCCCGACCCCCGAGCAATCACTGAGGGTCTACTGGGTTCTAGCCGCTACTCTCACCAACGTATGTGTATTCTCATTTGAAATATTCATACGGTTCTATGGGATTTGAAATTAATGCCAACAACAAAAAGCTCGAGCTTCCGAAATGTCACAGTACCTGTAGGATAGTAGGCAGAGTACTGCTCGATAATTTGTAAAGCTAAATTGATAAGTACTTAATTTTTTAAAAATTGCCTTTCTTTTTAGAGCGGTCTTAGATTTACAAAAACATTGAAAGCAGAGTCCAGGAAGCGTCCACGTACTCCACGCCTGGTTATCCTCGTTACTAACATCATGCGTTAGTATATTTACTACAACAAACGAGCCAATATCCATACATGAATATTAACTGAAGTTTATAGCTTATTCACATTTCCTTACTTTTTACCTATTGTCCTTTCTGCTCCAGGATCCCACGCAGGAAACCACAGTACATTTTGTTGTCATGGCTCCTTAGGCTCCTCTTGGCTGTGACAGTTTGTCAGACTTGCTTCGTTTTTGATGACCTTGACATAGAGTTGTGGGGCTTTTTAAAGGTTTTACTTTAATTCCAGTTAGTTAGCATAGAGTGTTGTACACCTGAAACTGGTATAGTATAGAGATTCAGTACTTGCAGACAATACCCAGGGCTCCTCACAAGTGCCCTCCTTCATCTCCATCCCCTGCCTCCCCCCAGGTAACCCTCAGTTTGTTCTCTCTAGTTACAAGTCTATATTTTGGTTTGTCTCTCTCTTTTTTCCCCTCAAACAAAAAAAAAATTGCTTGTTTGCTTTGTTTCTTAAATTCTACATGTGAGTGAAATCATATGGTATTTGTGATTTTCTGACTTCACTTAGGTTTATATGCTCTCGCTCCATCCATGGTGTCGCAAATGGCAAGATTTCATTCTTCTTTGTGACCAATATTCCACCGTATACATGCACCGCATCTTCCTTATCCATTCGTCAACTGATGGACACATGGGCTGCTTCTATATCTTGTCCATTGTAAAGAACGCTGCTATAAACATGAGTGTATATAAGCCTTTAAATTAGCCTCTTTGTGTTCTTTTGGGTAAATACCTAGTGATGTGATTGCTGGATCATAGGGTAGCTCTGTTTTTAACTTTTGGAGGAACCTCTGCACTGTTTTCCAGAGTGGCTCTACCAGTTTGCATTCCAACAGCACAAGAGGGTTCCTTTTTGTCCCACATCTTCATCAACACCTGTTGTTTCGTATGTTGGTGATGTTAGCCTAACGTCAGGAGGTGATATCTCCTTGTACTTTTGATTTACATTTCCCTGATGATAAATGACGTTGAGCATCTTTCCATGTGTCTGTTGGCCATCTTTATGTCTTCTTCGAAGAAAAGTTTGTTCCTGCCTTCTGCTTATTTTATTATTAGATCATTTTTTTTAGTGTTGAGTTTTATAAATTCTTTGTATATTTTGGATACCAACCCTTTATCGGATATGTCCTTTGCAAATATCTCCTCCCAGTAGCTTGCCTTTTAGTTTTGTTGATTGTTATCTTTGCTGTACAGAAGCTTTTTACTTTTCGAGAGTCCCAAGAGTTTATTTTTGCTTTTGTTTCCTTCCTCAGGAGCCTATCTAGAAAAAAGTTGCTACAGCTGATGTCAGAGAAGCTACTGCCTGTGTTCTCTTCTAGGATTTTGATGGTTTCAGGTCTCACATTTATGTCTTTAACCCATTTTGAATTTATTTTTATATGATGTAAGAAAGTGGTCAAGTTTCCTTCTTTTGCATCTTGCTGTCCAGTTTTCCCAGCACCATTTTTTGAAAAAAAAAAAAAAAAGTCATTTTCCCATTGGATATTCTTTCCTGCTTTGTTGGAGATTAATTGATCATAGAATTTTGGGTTCATTTCTGGGGTTTCTATTATGTTCTATTGCTCTGTGGGTCTATTATTGTGCTAATACCATACTACATACTATTTTGATTACTACAGCTTTGTCATGTAACTTGAAGCCCAGAATTGTGATGCCTCAAGTTTTGCTTGTCTTTTTCAAGGTTGCTTTGGCTATTCAAAATCTTTTGTAGTTCCACACAAATTTTAGGATTGTGTGTTCTAATTGTGCGAAAAACGTTTGTGGTATTTTGATAGAGATTACATTGAATATTGAATGTGTAGATTGTTTTGGGTAGTACGGAAATTTCAACAGTATTTATTCTTCCAACTCATGAGCATGGGATGTCTTTCCATTTCTTTGTGTCATCTTTAATTTCTTTCATCAGTGTTTTATAGTTTTCAGAGTTAGAGTTGAGGGTTTTTGAGAGTAAGATCACAGTGGTAAAATTTCATTTCTGTCCTACAAGGATACTTACTATCCACATGACTTATGTCTGCTGATATTGGCCCTAATCATGTGGCTGAGGTAGTATTTGTCAGGTTTCTCCACTATAAAATTACTCATGTTTCCTCCATTTACATATTTTTTGGAACACAGTCGCTGTACAGAGAGCAACATATGGAATCTGGAGTTATGCTTCCCCCTTCTTGAGGGCAGAGCATTGGCAAAATTGTTTGGAATTCTTCATAGGAGATTTGTCTCTTTTCCTGATACATTGATTTTATCACTTGTATTGAAAAGCATGGACTCATGAATATTTTCTATTTTGGATTTTAATCCAACACTCTTTAATTTCGTTGCTTAAATTGTACCAGCTTTGGCCATTGAAAGTTCTGTCAAGTGACACTTGTGCCCCTTTGACTTCCTCTCATCAATGCAAGTTTTTTGAATGTTTGAGTACCTTCTTGCTTTCTGGTGCAGGTGCATCCTGTATATTTCCTGGCCCTGGAGTTGGCCATTTTTCCTAGAAGCCTCAGTTTAGCAACCAAGATCTGGGTTCTGGCTGTGCCCATGGCTACCAGGATGTTGTTTCTTTTAGGTCTTCTTAGTTGAGAAAAAAAATTATATGTATTATGTATGTATATGTATACTAACTCCTGTGTATATGCATTTGTATACTCGTGTAATACCTACATGAATATTTCTGCAGTGACCATCTGTATGTATATTAAGCTAGTTCATTTTCCTATCTCCAGCTTTAAGCCATTACTACATGAATGGCTCTAGCCTCCTTACCTTGCTTATCTGTAAATTCCCACTTAAACCATCAGAAACCTAGCTCCCATCACCCTCTATCTATTTACTTAATTGTTTAGTTCTGGTGTGCACGCATAGCTGTATTAGAACTGTTAACCTGTAGCCCTGTGAGAAACAACATTATCAACCTGAGTACAGTGCTTATGTGTAGTTCCTTTTGCCTTTTTTCTTACAGACTCCACTCATTTCCGGAGTAACCTCGGTCAGTATCTTCTCCTCCTGCCCACTTCAGTGAGGTCGTCTTACACATTTGTAATACAGTTGGATTCTCTTGTCACTGTCTACATTTCTTCCTGAGATTCCCCTCATTTCCTAAATGATTTTTTTATGTGCATGCATTAAGGTTCATTCTTTGTGCTGTACAGTTCAATTATTCATTCGCTTTTCATCATCTGTTTATTCCCCAATCATTCATTGTTTATAGCACTCCTATCACATACCCCAAAATAAGTTGAATTAACTGACATTTAGAAAATGTCTCTGATGGCATTTAAAGTAGAAGAGAAAAGATTAAAATCTATGGAGAGGAATAGAATAGATAAACCCTATTAGAGCTTAGCATGAAAGAATTACTGCAGTAGACAATTAAATTTGGCTTGGAGTCTCCTGGCTGCCAAGCTGATGAAAAGAAGTATAGCAGGATCAGCTACTTAGATTGTCTCCTGGCCCTAGACACTAAGCAGCAGCTCTAAGGGCTCCATGGGAGGGTGAGGTGAACTAAGGTTGACTTTGGATCTACATGTAGACCAGATGGCAGGTATTCAAATTAACCCTAAGTCCAGAGAAACTTGCATTTCAAATTCATTATGGTTGCTCCGGGACTCTCTCCCCCAGAAGTTCATGAGAGTGCGTGAAAATTGCTGCCAGCATTAGCTGAGAGCCTTCACCATTACCATCATCATGAGGGAAGTGTGAAGGGACATGTTACCCCTGTCTTTACAGAATGCTTGTGTTTGTACTTCCTCTTCTCATGTTCGTGCCCACCTGAGAAGTCTTAGATATATCATCATTCCCACTTTACAGATAAGTGGAGGGTCAGAGAGGATTTGATTTTCTGGTGTCACACAGTGAGGACAAGGAGCTCAATCCCAGGATCCAGCTTTCGCCTCACTCCCCAAAGTGATTCTTGCCATTTCTATCACCCTCGATGACTTTGGGGACAGAACTCCAAATAAAGGTCATATAAATCTGAGAGTATGCATCCTCATTTCTGATTCCTGTGAGAATCCACATTAGAGGGACTGAGATTTCATATTTATGGACTTTGCAATTCCCCACAGGCCCACATGTTGTATCACAGCATCGCAAAGTGGCCTGTGGCCTTCCGTGGCAAAGAAAGCAGATACTCCTTTTTGTCTTCCCAATTCCTTCTTAGCTATCAATGTTTTCTCATATCTAACATCAATTTTTTAAAATACTCAAAAACTAAGAAGTAAATAATAAAAACTTCTAAACAGAGCAGGTGGTGTTCACTCCCTTCCCTCTTTATTGCACACACTTACTCAGAGCTTTTGTCACTCTTATTTTATACACAGAGTCCAAATCTCGGTAATCACTTGATATCCAGGCTTACAAGTATATTTGAAATAGCAACTGGAAGAGAGGCCAGTGGGTACTAGAAGAATTAGGCATGAAGGGCTTAAAATAGGAAACAGTAGGGGAACAGTTAGTTCAGGGGCTCAGTGTCTCTGGAAGCTACCACTTCCACAAAAAGCACCGGTTCATTGAAGCACAGTGGTATAACCTGTGCTCAGAAAAATGTTTCCAAATTATTTTTTTAGATACAAATACTTGAAATGGTGGCAATTAAGATGTTTTTATTAAAAATTATTAAAATAAGTAAATATTTCCTTGCTTAATGTAGGTAAGTCTTAAATCTATGGAAAGCAAGATTATTCAGTATAACTCATTAGCTCAATAAAAACTACTGTGTATAAATTGTGCATCAGGAACTGGGGATAGAGGAATAAATAATATCAATCCCAGTCTTCAGGAAGCTCAACATCTAACTTGAGAATCTGTCCCCAGGGATCTGGATTGCTGAGATTTTTAGGGCTTAAGAGGCTGATGGTTAAACCTTTCTGCTCTGAGTCTCGAGGACTCCTAGAGGTGAGAACCACTGAATCAAACATTTAAGGTTTGAGAAGAAGCAACAAGATTCATATAAGAAGGAAGTAAGGGAAGAAGGAAAGAATCCTGCTACCTTACTGAATTTGGGCAGATAGAAAAAAGTCTTTCCCAAAACTTCTACTCTGTTGATTCATGCAAACGCAGCCAAATGCTATAAAGAAAAGAGTAATTTTACAAATGCCATCCCTTCCATGATTTATAAGTTAGCAATGTAGATGTTATTATCCCAATTTTGTGGGGTAGGAAACTGAGGCCTCAAGAGTCTAACCATCCTACCCAAGCTTAGACTTGGACAGATAGGTATGGTTAGGGCTGGATGTGAATCCAGGCCTGTACCATTTGGTGTGAAATCTCAGCCCTCTTCACTATGCAACAGTGCCTTCAGCCATAGGAGGTTGGACTGGTCAGAGAAGCGTCTACAATAGCATGCTACAAAAAGAAATAGAAAAAGCATCTTCAGGATTCGCTTCACAAGAGAGGCAAGTGCTCACTCCTCATTCATTCATGACTTAGTATCTAATCCATTCCCTTGTAACATGGCCATTCTGCAATCAGGGTTGTGGTGCATTCCAAGTGAGTGACTTGAGAGTTTAATAAAAGAATATTAAAAAAAAAAAAAAAAGAATATTTACTAAAGACATCACACTATGTATAAAAACCCACAGGCCCCATGTACAGTAGCCCAAGCCTAGTAAAGAAGCAAGAGGATGGAAACAGTGACAAGGATTTGGAGAGAGACCTGAGAGCAGAGGGACCTCCTGACAGGACCTATGCCCTTCCTTTTAAGGGGGTGAAGTCATCTGTGGTGACCCACAGTGAGGGAACTAAGGGAATAGTGCTCCCACCTCAATCTTTTTTCTCCCTCCTTCCAATCTCCTGACAGGTTCCCCATTGGCTCAATCCATCTGGAAGCTAGGAGGCAAGGAATCCCCGATGTAGACTGTAGAGGTCAATCACAGAGCAGAAATGAAAAGGGAAAGTACATCTGGGGAGGCAAATGAAACACATCCATCCCAACATGGAATCAACTTAGCTCAATATCAAACGGTGTTTTCCTGTTGGAATCAGAAGCAATCTCATGATCTGTGCTCACTTCAGCAGCATATATACTAAAAATTTGAATGATACAGAAGCAATCTCATGATCCTTCTTAGTACAGCCTTCCAGGGAGCTCAGAGTAACCGATTGGAATTGGCCTAGAAGTTGAGATACATTTGCCAGCTTTGCCCAAACCCAACCCTGGACCTTGTTCCTTATCCTTCTTTGACTGGTTTGATCATTTTGATGCCAGTAGTACCTTTTAACCTTTTATGACTTGCTAGAAACACAGCATAGATAACATTTTGTGGATTCAAAATATCCAAGGAGATGGTAATGTCATGAGAGAAACACTGGACTAGATTTTAGAAATATCCACATCTTACAAACTGGGTGACCTTGAATAAGCCATGTGCCTTATCAGAGTTTCAGATCTTATTGTGGAATGTCATCAAAAAGACATGACTGCCGATTGGCCTGTGGGCTGGACTTGGGCACTCAGAGGCTCCTCACCCCCTCCCCTGTCCTTGGAATGTGACTTTCCTGCTCCCAGCGGCTGTTCCAAGGATATAGCCTTGAGATTCTGACATGGTATTGAGAACACCTACATGGTATACGTGACTGAGCACAGTTAGAGCCTCTTTATAAACTTTTAAGATTTGGCAGGTCGGTGCAGGGATCCATTCATCTTGCTGCTGCCCATGACAAGCCTTGCATGTAAGTTCCCTTTGCTTATTAAAACCGCCATCTACCAACCTGGGGTGCCCTGCCTCTCCCTGCACTCCAAGTACGGGGGCTGGTTTCAGGTTACACCTGGGAAGCTCTGGGAGGATTGCACACTAACAGATCTCACTGGTGTGAAAGAGGAATATGAAGTTACTTTTCAGGATGGTACATTTTTGGGCACTCTAAGGGTACAAAACCCAAATCAAAAATGTGATTGCATCTTACACAAGAGGGACATGATTTTTCCATTTGTTTTTGTTTTTTTTTTTTCCATTTGCTTTTTTTTAGGAAGGTTTTATGGCAGTTAAGAAATCAAGCTCTAGGTCACAAACTAAGGCTCTGAACCTGGGCTCTGGAGCTTCCTAGCCTGGTGACAATGAGCAAATGCCATAATTTTTCTATACCTTAGTTTCCTAATCTAGAAAATGGTACTGACTAGAGCCCCCATCTCATGGTCTGTTATTTACAAGTTCATAAATAGTAAGAAAACTAGAGGCTCTCAAATTCATTATTATTGCATTGTCCTAGATGCAAAAGTTGCCTTCACAGCAAAGGCCACGTCCATAGTCCACGTCATTCTTTAATTAAACAGCACTTACTGTGCCCTGTTCTTCTTTAGGATGTATTATTTAGCTGGAAACAAACACCAGTAGTTATACCTACTTCTCCTGCGACCATGGTATTAACAGAATTAAACTCCTGAGTGCTGCTGCTTCTAGTGTTCTTCCCGAATTTTGTTTATCAAAGAGACCTTTGCTTTAGTCTTATAATTTTCGATGTGAGCTGATTGAACTCACTGGCTTGGGAATCAGAGAGGTTGGTACATCTGCTTCTGCTAACTTGCTCATTGACTCTCTATAAACCACTTAATTTCCCTAGCTCTCATCAAACTCCTTTGATTAAAAAAAAAAAAAAGATAGGATTTACACTAGTAAACCCACTCAGTTTCCATTTCAAAGAGTCTGTGGCTTCATCTACCATCCTCTGAAAGCAAATTCATTTATTCCTGGAGTTCCTTTACCACTCTTCACACATGGAAAGTGTTCAATGAGCTCAAAAGAACACACAAATATCAAGCACCCACCATGTGCCTGACACCAGATATATATTTAATAATAAATTCTGGATATTTTCTGAAATAAACAGCATTTTCCATAATCAATGCCCCAAACAAAGACATTCATCTGTGTCCAGCAGAGTAGAAGTAACTCCCATGAATCCCACCTTTGTTAAATTCTGCGATGGACCTAAAGGCTCCCAAATTCCATATGGATGCACATTGCCAAGCTTTGATTCATACCTAATTTCCTAAAATGGGAAGGGAGGATTAGTTGAATGAAGGGTCTGCAGTATAAAGAGCAACACATATGTCTTCTTGGCTAATGTCTGCTCTTTTTCCAGTTATTAGAGTTAATGCCGTCACAGGAAGAGAGCAGAGTTGTTTTTCCCCCTTAGAACAACAGGGGGAATGTGCTGCAGATAAGAGACACTGGGGTGTTTTGGCTTTTGGAAACGGAAATAGAAGAGCTGTATACATGACAGCTTGATCTGGGAAGCCTGACAATCTTCCCCCTTCCCTCATCTTTTAATTCTGATTACTGCCAGCCTGAGATCTATCTATCAGTTCTGAATGCTCTTTGCAAGAAAGGTTTCATTGTGAGGGAGGGGGGCTGGCCTTATTTTACCAGTAGAAGGCTATTATCTTGCAACAGCTGTTTATAGTTAACTGCAGCCCATACTTAAAGCCTGAACGCTGGAGCCGCTGGAGCCATATTTAGTGCCTGTGGATTTGCGGTGAACAGAGTCAGGCTTAACTCTTTCTTTCCCTTTGCTTGATGACTTCAGAGGGGATTCAAGATAGAGAGGGTCTGGTAACAAAGAGGGTGGAATAGATGCAGATTTGACCAGGTGAGTGGAGCAAACAGTTCTTCCTATGCTAAATTTTGAGGTGTTCAGGTATCTCAGGGATGTGTTGAATTTCAGTGAATTTTGACAACTGGCGCTCTGATGTTGATGGGATTGTGCCCATTTCACAGGGGAAGAAATTGAGGCTAGGGCAATGAAGGCGGGGATTCAAATCCACACAAATCCAGTTACAGAGCCAGCCTGTGTCCCTCCCACATTACGCTGTATTACTCCAGAGACATTAGCTGAGGACATTCCGTGTGCGTGGCACGGTGCTGCACCAGCTCTTAGAGATAGGAAGTTTTCACCCCAGAGGACTCTCAGGCTGGCCCAGGAAGGTGAGCGAATACAGGGGGATACCCTGAAAATAAAGAAGAGCAGTAACAACTACAGAAACTTCCCATTTTGTCGAGGATGGAGAGAGAAGATGGGGATCCAGAGGAATTTAGGGAAGGCGCAGAGTTTACTCAAAGAAACGAAAACAAACTAATTTCAAGAAGGGAAGACTGCTCTAACAAAATAAGAAATAGTGCAGAGTGAGAGGCTGATTTAATCAGAGGGCTGAGAGGGCCAGAGGAACAACCAGAGCCCCGGGAGCATCTTGGCTGCCCCGCCAGGAACTTAGACTTGATGCTTCAGGAAACGAGCAACAAGGTAGTCAGATGTGCATCACAGAAAGATCATTGCGGCTTCAGTGGGAAGATGCTGGAGGGAGCAAAGCAGAGAAGAGGAGAGTTAGGACACACCGATGGTCCAGGAAGAGGAGAATGGCCAGGAAGGAAGAAATGGGCAGTGGGGACTGGATTCAGGAAATGTGCCACAGGTAAGAACCAGTCAAATGGTGTTCGGCTTCCTTGCCTGGCTAAGGACTAAAAAGAGGTTAAATTCTCCAGCAGGAAGTTGGAAGAAACATTGCTCAAACCACTAACTCAACCCCAAATGACATACATTCCTGAGGGTTACAATGCTAATCAGTGGCATTTGGCGGTGGCGGGTGAGACTGTGCCAACACACACACACACACACACACACACACACACTTTCATTTTCTCAGCACGTCTGGAATTTTTGTACTCCTTTGTTTGGCTCCAACATCTTTCCTGATGACAAAGAAAACCAAAGATCTTGCAATCCATTGTGAAGCACAAAGAGGCGAAGTCGGGGGTTGTGGGGGAGAAGTTGGCCGACTCGGAATCTTATTCTCTGCCGAGGTTCGCAGCAATTCACAGTGGGAGAGAGAGTGGCTTGCCAGAGGGCTCCATGTGACTGGGCGAAACTAGAAGAATATGTCAAGTTCAAGATGAAAAGACGGGCCTCGCGGTTGAAAACGGAGCTGGGAGCTAATGGAGCCAGGGAAGGGGGCCTTTACAAAGAAAAGTGCTTATTTGCAAACTCGTTTCTCTGCAGCAAATGCTCCCAGGACCTCTGGCAAAAGGAATTCCTGGACACAGGCCTTCCCATTGAGCCGTTAGTGATCTGCAGTTAATTACCCCTCACCAGGCTCCCCTCTGCAGCCAATCGAGGAGCGGCGGCGGGGGTCTGGGGTGGGGGTTTGGCCCTTTTAATTCCAACATTCAACAAAGTTAAAGTCTTACAACTGCAGAGCTAGAAGAAACCTTACTTCTCCCTCTGCTCTAACTTCCTATTCGTTAATAGTGGCAGGAGTCCCGGATCAGGAAAAGCGGGGAGAAAGGCAAGGCCTGGGTGGGAGGCCTGGGGGGCCTGTGGGTGGTCCACGAGCGAGGCGTGGCCCGCGTGCTGTGAGGGAGTCCTGGGACATCCTGTCACTCAGCAGAGGGTCTGCCCTCATTCTAGGAAGTGGAGCGTAAACGTTGATTCAGGCCCAGTTTTGCCTCCACTGGCCAAGTGGGCTAAGACCACTTCCAGCGCTGCTTGCTGTTCTAGGGCCCCATCATTTTACATCAACACAAAACAATCCTTTCCTGAAAAGAAAGTGCATTAACTAGATTATTCAGTGCCCTCAAAGGTAGATGGATAGACTGATGTTGAGGAATTAGCTGATGTGGTTGCAGGTGCTGGTAAATCTGAAATTTATAGGGCAGGCTGGCAGGCCCGAGACTCAGTCAGTCGAGGCTGCCGTCTTGAGGAGAACACCTTCAGCACTGGGCAACTTCTGTCTGCTCCACAAGTCTTCAACCGACTGGACGAGGCCCACTTACTTTATGGGGGATAATTTGCTTTATGAACTCCACTGGTTTAAATGCTAGTTGAATCTTTAAAAACATACCTGTGTCTGACAGAACAACCGAGCACCACAGCGTAGCTAAGTTGACATATAAAATTAACCATCACAAAAGGTGTTTTCCGGCAGTGTCCAAAATGTGTCAGCAGTCTCTATGGGGAGGTCCTGGGGATGAAGCCCCTGTCCAGGGATTTTTATTCTTCCTTCCCTGACTAAAGTTTAACACATTCAGTTTTAGATGTACCTGCATCCCCATCCATGTCTTCATTGCTAATATTAGCATGCTACTCATTCCAAAAGCAAGTGTAAATTATAAGACAATTGAAACTCAGGACTCTGCTTCTGGATCAAAGGTCTAATAACTGGCATGAACCCTTGGCAAGGGGTTGTTGTGGAGTCTAGAAACCATAGGGTTGTGTGGTGACTATTATCTCCATGACCTATTCATCCCATAACTGAAAGTCTGTATCTCTCAGTCCCCCTCTCTACTCCCCTGTAGCAACCAACAGTTCTCTGTATCTATGGGTCTGTTTCTGCTTTTTGTTTATCCATCTGTTTTTTTAGATTCCACACATAAATGATGCCATACGGTATTTGTCTTTCTCTGTCTGATTTATTTCATGTAGCCTAATATCCACTAGGTCCACTCATGTTGTTGCGAATGGGAAGATCTCATCCTTTTCGTGGATTAGTAATAATCCATTGCATATATATACCGCCTTTCTTTTTTTAGAGAGGGAAGGGGAATTCCAAGCAGGCTCCATGAACCAGCACAGAGCCTGACATGGGGCTCGATCTCACAACCCTGAGATCATGATCTGAGCTGAAATCGAGTTTGTTGCTTAACTGACTGAGCCACTCAGGAGCCCTTATACCACATCGTCTTTATTTATTCATCTATCAGTGGACACGAGAGAGTTGCTTCCATATCTTGAGTATTGTAAATAGTGCTGTACTAAACATAGGGGTGCATATGTATCTTTTTGAATTTGTGATTTTGTTTTCTTTAGGTAAATACTGGAAACACTGGAAACACTGGGTCATATGGTATTCTATTTTTTAAATTTTTTGAGAAACCAACATATTTTTTTACACAGTGGCTGCACAGGTTTGCATTCCCATCAACAGCGCATGAGAGTTCCTTTTTCTCTATATCTGCACTAACACCTGTTATTTTTTGTCATTTTGATTTTAGCCATTCTGGCAGGTGTAACCTGATATCCCATTGTGGTTTAGATGTGTGCTTTCCTGATGATTAGTAATGTTGAGCATCTTTTCATATGTGTGTTGCACATCAGGGTGTCTGGGAAAAATTTTTCTATTCAGGTCCTCTCCCCTTTTTTACATTGGATTGTTTGTATTTTTTGTTGTTGAGTTATATAAGATCTTCATATATTTTTGGAAATTAGCCCTTTACTGAATATAGCATTTACGACTATCTTCTTCCATTTATTAGGTTGCCTTTCACTTTGTTGATGGTTTCTTTCACTGCACACAAGCTTTTTATTTTTGTGTAGTCCCAATAGTTTATTTTTACTTTTGTTTCCCTTGCCTGAGGAGACATATCTAGAAAAATGTTACTAAGCTCAATGCCAAAGAATTACAACCTATGTTTTTCTAAGTGTTTTATGATTTCATGTCTCACATTTAGGTCTTTAAGTCATTTTGAGGGTTTTTTTGTGTATGGTGTAAGAAAGTAGTGAGTTTTATTCCTTCGCATGTTGCTGTCTAATTTCCCCAGCACCCTTTATTGAAGTCACTGTCTTTTCCCCATCGTATATTCTTGCCTCATTTGTCATAGATTAACT
The DNA here is from genome assembly GCF_053574225.1 of Canis aureus. Classification (NCBI taxonomy): domain Eukaryota; kingdom Metazoa; phylum Chordata; class Mammalia; order Carnivora; family Canidae; genus Canis; species Canis aureus. Next base: position 5,386,832 of record NC_135613.1, read on the forward strand.
GACCATTTAAGCATGGTTTTATTTCTGGGCTCTCTATTCTATTCTATTGATTTATGTGTCTATTTTCATACGGGTACCATACTGTTTTGATTATTACAGCTTTGTAGTATATCTTGAAATTTGAAATTGTGCTACCTCCAGATTTGTTATTATTCCTCAAGACTGTTTTTGCTATTCAGGGTCTTTTGTAGTTCCATATAAATTTTAGTATTATTTTGTTCTAGTCCTTTAAGAAATGCTGTTGGTATTTTTATCGGGATTGCATTGAATATGTAGAGTGTTTTGCATAGTATGAACATTTTAATAATATCTCCCAATCCATGAGCATGGTCTGTCTTTCCATTTGTTTGTGTCAATTTAATTTCTTTCATCAATGTTTTATAGTTTTCAGAGTACAGGTTGTTCGCTTCTAACATTAAGTTCTTTCCTAGATATTTTATTCTTTTGGTGTAATTGTAAGTGGGACTATTTTCTTAATTTCTCTTTCTGCTGTTATTATAGAAATACAATAGATTTCTGCATGTTAATTTTGTATCCTGCAACTTTATTGAATTCATTTATTTTAAGTTTTTATTTTATGATAGTCACAGAGAGAGAGAGAGAGAGAGAGAGGGAGGCAGAGACCCAGGCAGAGGGAGAAGCAGGCTCCATGCACCGGGAGCCCGACATGGGATTCGATCCCGGGTCTCCAGGATCGCGCCCTGGGCCAAAGGCAGGCGCCAAACCGCTGCGCCACCCAGGGATCCCGAATTCATTTATTTTAATAGTGTTTGATGGAATTAAAGTTTTCTATGTAGTATGTTAACTATAAGTAGTGATAGTTTAACTTCTTCCTTAACAATTGGAATGCATTTTATTTCTTGTCTGATTGCTGTGGCTACAACTTACAGTACCATGTTGAACAAAAGTGAGGAGAGTGGACAACCTGTCTTGTTCCTGACTTAGAAGAAAGGTTCTCAGTTTTTCACCATTGAGAATAATATTAGCTGCAGCTTTTTCATATGTAGCCTTTATTTTATTGAGGTGTGCTCCCTCTAAATCCACTTTATTGAGAGTTTTATCATTAATATATGTTGAATTTTGTCAAATGCTTTTTCTGCATCTATTTGAGGTGATCATATGATTTTTTAAAAAGACTTTATTTATTTATTCATAAATGACACACAGAGAGAGGCAGAGACATAGGCAGAGGGAGAAACAGGCTCCCTCCAGGGAGCTCGATGCAGGACTCAATCCCAGGACCCCAGGATCTTGACCTGAGCCGAAGGTAGATGCTCAACCACTGAGCCACCCAGGTGTCCCTGTTCATATGATTTTTATTCTTCCTTTTTTGATGTGGTATATCATATTGATTTGTGAATATCGAACCATCCTTGAATCCCTAAAATAAGTCCCACCTGATTGTGGTGAATGAACTTTTGATGGCAGGCAGGTTTAGGGACATTTTCAGGTTGAAAGGGTTGTGTGATTCTGCAACTGTCCCAGTAAATATTTACGCACAGGCTTCAGAGAAATGGCTTATTATAGACCCATGAGGCCTCATAAGTAAGTATGATCAAACTGTAACTTCCTTTAGTCAATGCCAAATGCATCAGGCCTCTCAGAAACCTTCTGATAGGCATGCCCACCGGCCAAGCACTCAAATCTGTGTTTCTCCCTTTGCAGCATTCCTTGTCATTGTGGTAAATAAATTGCTAGTTCATTTGTTTATTTGATGGTCTTTCTCCTCTGTTGGATGGCAGATTTTCTAAGGGCAAGAACTGAGCCTAGTGTAATGATTGACATAACACCAGGTAAACTATAGCTTGATGAATATTCATCAAATGAATGAATGTATTGACCACCAGGAGCCAAGGTACTAGATTCCTCAAGTGTGATTGGATAGGTAATTTTATTCACATGGCCATGTCTACTTCCAGTTACCATAGACAAAAATAAAACCTTACTTTTTTCCCCTCTCTTTTTCCTTTCTGCCTTTGGGATATAGACATTGATAATTTGCTCCATAATTTCAGGAATATTTAGAGGCTACTACATATTTGTGGCTGCCACCATTTTCTGCCACCACTACTCCCTATGAGATTAATTCTTCCAAAGCCAACATCAATGTGTCAGTGTTTGTCAACTACCCATCTTTTATCTTTCTTACCTTTGTTTCCTATAAGTTTCTTCAAAGAAGCTTGAAGAAAATCTGGTGTGTTTGTGTTTCTTCCACATTTGGTTTGGTTTTTCAAAATGAAAAAGTATCTGGGGGCATACTTAAGTGGAAGACAGCAGTCAAAGTGCTCTCTAATATTATCTCTCTGTGTCAATTTGTCCTCAATTGCTAGCCACTTTCCACCATGCTCTGAGTCCCCCTGCCCGCCACTGCAGAGGGATACATATAGAAAAGTGGTAACAAAGCATCAGGTCTTGGGGAAGTGCTGAGAATACATGGAGAACCAGACAGACATGGTCTCAGCCCTCATGAATTTACACTTGTTAAAAGACAGACTGAGGCATATTAGAAATTTTAAGAATTTATTTGATCAAAAACCAATTTAAATCAGGCAGTATCAAACTGGAAGTGGTTAGGAGCACTCTGCTGATAGGAGTCAGGGGAAAGACTTACACAGAGAAAGTGCAGAGGCAAAGAAAGGAAATTATATGATTGGCTACAATGGAAAGCCTAGTTGGCTGCTTGTGATTGGTCATCCTTAGCATTTCAATTTTTTTTTAAGATTTTATTTATTTATTCATGAGAGACACAGAGGGAAAGAGAGGCAGAGACACAGGCAGAGAGAGGGAGAAGCAGGCTCCATGCAGGGAGCCCGATGTAGAACTCAATCCAGGGTCTCCAGGATCATGCCTTGGCCTGAAGGCAGCACTAAACCTCTGAGCCACCCGGGCTGCCCTCAGTTTTTTAACTTTGAGGCATTTACGGGCTTAGATTTTGGTTTGCTTACTTAGTCCTCCATGGATTAGGGACTCATCAGTCTCATGGCCTCCTTGTTTAATTAATTTAACACACCAGATCGGGGAAGGCAGGCATTAAGCAAGTATGTTGAGTGTAATGCAAGTTAACAAAGAGGACTTTAAAAGTGTGATGAGAGGATAAATAGAAGAATTTAACTGAGGCTCCTGTATCAGGACAGGCCAACTTGAGAACATGACGTTTAAGCAGAGAATTAAAGCAACAGGGAGGAGTTAGTCAGTGACCAGAGTTAGACTGGGGACACTCACAGGCGGGAGGAAGAGTGTTAAGAAGACCCAGTGATGAGAAAGAACATGCTGTATTCAAGAAAATGGAAGAAACCAGCACACTGGCGGAGGAGGATGAGTTCTCCCAACACAACATACGTAAAATTTTGTGCCCTTCTAGCATCTGTAGTGCTGTTCCCTTTCTCAATCTAGTGCATACCTGGTTCAATATTAATGTTCTAAAATTTTCCCCAGTGTCTCTCCTGATGAAATTGCTTCTTCCATGGTGCTCATTCATTCGCAGTCCTGCTATGTCCCTACATCCTTCTCAACAGGGCGGTGGCCCCCATACACCTTATCTCCTGGAGTTACACAGTGGCCAGTGCAGAGAGAACTCAGTGCTTTTCCCGAAGTGGATTAAATTGTTGGATTTAGCAACATTCAGAAAGGAGAATTCCCCCAGAAAGCATCTAGTTCACAGATCCACCGAATTCTGGAACACTTCCTTCAGCATTTCTAGGCTTTCTAGCTAATTATTGCCTTAAGAAAGCCCACGGAGGGCAATGAATTTAAGCTTCTGAGTTCAGAAGTATCTATAAAAGAAGAGATTGGGAAAAAGGTTTAACTCGAGTAAGAAGATTAATAATCGGAGCTTAAAAATCATTAAGAAGATGTGAGGGATGAATAAACTTTGAATAAACAAAGCCATATCTAATGAAACATTTTTTATATATATCAGAGGCAATTTAGGAGCTAAGGATTGTCTTTGGGTTTATAAACATCATAGAGTCATGGATATTGTGAGCAGGAAAACCTGTCACAGTAAGACGTGGCCATGGAAATTAGGTCAGCACTGAAGATCCACGAGAACAGACCTCAGAATATTTTAAGTGTTTCTGGACGGCACACTCAGGAACAACGGACTCCCTGCTTGTTCCTCAGACTCAGCTTGTACCTCTTCAGCTGCTCTGGTCTCTGAGCCCCTGTGCTCTTGTCTCAATAGACAGCCCAGCCCCACAGTCCCTTACACACTTGTTTTTCTTTGGGTTTGTGGTCCCTAGCGTGTAGCAGGCGCACAAAGGCATGTGGGGATCGCAATGATAACAGTAAAAACAAGAGCAACAACAACAACAATGATGTAATACACACCCCCCCCCCCAAAAAAAAACCTCTTTACCTGTGTGAGCTGCTCTTTCTCCCTTTCTACAATGCAGATCAGAATATTCATCCTGAAGTTAAGGGCATCATCAGGGAGGGGTATAAACCGTGGTGAGTGCACATAAAGGGTCAGTGGAAGTAAAAGGGAGCATCATGTCATGATAGGAAAGCATCAGTTCTTACACAGATCAACTTACCTGCATTTATATTCATTCATTTATTCAGTCATTTGTTCATTCATCAGAAAATGTTTATTACTTGACTTATAAAATCTATCACTAATAATACACCATATTTGCTACTTACCACTAAACACGATATTTAGAATCGACAGGATCAGAAACTTTGATTGCGAGTCAAAGCATATAGTCTTTTGATTTAGAGCTTGTGTTTGAAATGACAGTTTATTTGCTATTTCATATGACCTTGCATGAAGGAATTTTCTTTTCCATTTGGCTGTCCTGGGGCATCTTGTTGTATGTCTCAGTGTCTACAGCTCAGAAATGCAGTGGTCTGTGTTTTTTGTAGTGCCCCCTGGAGCTACCCAGTGGGGATTTTAGCTTTGAAAAAATAGTCTATATTTTACCTTAGACCGTCCCAAATACACCTCTAAATTGCTGCTATTACATCCACAAATATTTGTGAAATGTGGTAACAATCAGAAATGTGATTTTAGTTATATGGACATTGTACTGGACCTCGAGCATGTCATCCTAAACAAGTGAGGCCCAGCACCTGCTCTCCTGCAGCTTATAAAGGAAGCTATATTTGTCTATAAAGGAAGACAAATGTTATGCAAAAAAAAATACACACACAGTAAAATTTGATGAGTATTAAAGTAAGGGAAGAATACAGGAATATGCAGACAAATAACAGAGACCTAACATAGTGGTAAGGGTCAATGACATTTAATAAATATTAATAAGTATATAATCTTTAGTTATCCAAAGTCAGAGGTGGGGTTAGGCAAGGAAGCAGTGTGGGCCAGGAAAAGAGAATTGTGCTCCAGTTAGCGCAGCAAGTTGGCATTTTAAGTGTGGCACCGAAGGCATAGTGTGAACCAGATTCTAGGCTTCAAATCATACCTCTGTCGCTTACTGTGTGACCCTGGGCCAGTTACATAACCTTACTGGGCCTCAATTTCCTCATTTGTAAAATGTAAAAATACAATGCTCAAACTTGGGGCATTATTTTGCTACTCAAATTGACATATAAAAAGCTCTTAGAAGTCTGCACGGCTCATAGTGCGAGCTACAAAAATGTTAGCAATTATGATCAGGATTATAGTCATGATTATTCTATTACTAACATGGCAATTTCCAAAGAGGCAAATAAACACCAGAGCCTCAAGGTCCTCATCCATGGAATGGGAATACTGATAACCTTCATTGCAGGGGCATTATTAACTGAAGTGGTAAATGCAAAGCATGTATGCATTCCAGGTTTCTTGCAGATGTTTAACAGATGCTACCTGTTTCATAGCAATAGCCCAAACTTCTTGGAATGCCTTGACCCTGACCTTGGCCATAGCTGCTTTTGACAAGCTATGTTCATGTGTATATCCTTATGGATCTTTCTCCTCCCTTTGCCTAAGACAGCAAAGGACAGGTCAGGTGTTGTCCCTCACCCTGACATAAAGATGGGCCACCCTTGAAGTCATCTTGCCTGGCAAGGACCATGTTAGGCAGCCCAACATTACCTGATGACTACATGCTTATTTTGTAAGTTGTTTAATGATGGTGCTTCAGACATCCCCAACTCTGGACAATTTTCCATGTGTTGCTCTGAGTGTCATACTCAGTGGGGGAAAGGTCAGCAACAAAGAGGAGGTGGACACAACGAGGAAACTCTTGTGCCAACACCTGTCAAAGAGAAATGCAATGACCTTTCAGAGGCTCCCCTTGGGCTCTCGTTGATGCAAATCTCAGAGGCAGAAGATGGGGCTGCTCTCTGTAAAAAGAATCCATCACCCAGCCATTTCCCCAGGTCCCATTAAAATGCTGACACCATTAATCTGCACTTTACTTCTCATTATGCAGAAATGTGCTCTTGATCAAAAGTCCCCTTGTGTAGCAGCCTGATTCATCACCAATAGCTATGGACCACACACCAGAAATTCATAATCGGTTGACATTATCCACCCAAATCATTCCCAGGGTTTGAAAGCTCAAAACCATGTCTGTCATTGGGAAGAGGCTGGCACACAGGATGCAATCTGCAAACATCTGCACAAGGTGCTGGTGGTTAATATGATGGACTACTGTTTGAACAGGGTTAAATGAAGAAATGAACTATCTCCCCTGTACGTGTTTAGTTCATCTCTTTTCTGAGAATGCACCCACATTGCCCCATGTGGGAACAAAGCAGGCCCTACAGTTTGGAGGCAAAGGGACCCAGGACAGGAAGATGCAGACTCAGTGACACAAAGGTACTAGCTCAGGGATGCAAAGCCGGACGTTTCCACTATGAGCTTGCCCACTTCCGAGTGCAATACCCTTTCTCCAACACCCAGTTTGATGGTTGCCACCCAGTGGTAGGTGAGCTTGGCCCAGTTGCTTCCATTCTACCCTCACTTCCTTATTCTCTCACTGCCTTACCTAATAGTAATGTGGATTACTTGCAATTCAGACGGTGAGCTGAAAATGTGTCAAGACTCTGAATCTGTTATCTGAGTGCTAACTTCTCAGTTGACTAGCACACTTTTTGCAAGAAATGGAGTTCTAATCAAAGCTTGTTAATAAAACAAATAGCCACCTAATTCCCTGAGAGATGATCATATACCAGGGACTGTGGCATGTGCTTTGTAGGCATCATAACAATTATTTTGACAAACTGCCACCACTTCATAGGATTGTTATGGGAATTTAAAAATTTAGACATATAAACTTTTAAAACATGCTAAGTACTCAATAAATAATATTCATTAGCATTAGGGATCCCTGCTAAACATTCTATCAATAGGTCTGCTTTGTCTTTGTTTGAACATTTCCTGACAAAACGATTGCTTCTGCGCATGCTATCTCAATTCCAGACCCTTCTAGCCATTGGGTCGATCTGCCATAACTCGGGCTGGAATCTTCATCCGTTCAGGTCCCATCCGCTGTCTCTATATTTGCCTCCTACCTACATACAACAAGTCCAGTTCTTTCCATTAGGAAAATATCCCTGGAATGATTTAAAAAGAGCAATCCTAATCTTCTTAAGTCTTGTATTATCTAGGCTTGAAAGAAGTCATTTCTTTCTACTGGCTCTTGTATGACTTGAACTTCAACTTTCCATTTAAAACCGAGCTCGTCACTGTGCTTCCTGCTGAGGAACAGTGGTGAACATACCCAAACAACTTCTTCTTCTAATAAAGGAAGAAAGGAAATATGCAATAAACAGACACCCAGGTACTTTCCTCAAAGATTAAACAGATGCTATCATTTTGTCGTATTTGCTTCAATTTTCTTTTAAGGAATAAATAATACAGTATGGCTAAAACCTACCACTCATTCCTTCACCTCTCTCTCACTCCCCAGAGTTGGGAGTTGATTTGTAACTTTTTCATGCGTATTTTTCTATGTGGATAGAAACCTGTGGATGTTTCCACAGTCGTTAAAATATAAAATGTAAATAAGTACTTCCATACTGTTTGCATTCCATGTTAAAGTTTTTCATTTTAATTATTGTTGTTGTTGTATAGCAATCCACTGTGTGAGTTAACCACGATTTATTCACTCCATTATAAAGAATAATTACCTGTCAGTTAATAAGGTTGATTTGAATTTTTAAAAAATTATATAGATGTATATAAGTATATATGTATATAATTTAGTTATATATGTGTGCGTTATATGTATATACATATATTTATATATTTATGTATAAAGTGAAAGAGAAGACATTATATAGGTCACATTTTCTAATCACAATCCAATTAAATTAGAAATAACAAAAAAAAGCAAAAGCAAAATTACTTGAAAATTTAAAAGAGGACTGGATAATTGAATTTTAAACATAGGAAGCAAGTAAGGAGGTAAATTGTCACATACCAAAACCTACAGAAGTTAACACAAAACCGTACTCAGGGGAAAATGCAGAGCCACAAATTAAACTCATAAATTTTAAAAGACATTCATTTTGGAACCAAAGAATAAGAACAAATTAAGAAATGTGATACTTAATAAACCCAAAAAAAAAGAAACAAAAGGAATTAATAAAGTCTATTGTTAATAAAATTTTAGAAGTAGCAATGACAATGAAATCCAAAATCTATTTCCTTAAAAGACCAATAAAATAGACAGATCAAGAGTTTTGTTAAGGAGAGATAAAGACAGGCAGAGACAGAGAGAAAGAAATACGAAAGATTCTGAGGAAGAAGACCTGACTGCAAACAGGAGATTAAAAGAATGAAAGTAATCATACCTGCAATCTTATGAAATCAGTTGGAAAACTGAGAAGGGACGCCTGGGTGGCTCAGTGGTTGAGTGTCTGTCGTTGGCTCAGGTCATGATCCTGAGGTCCTGGGATCGAGTCCCGCATCGGGCTCCCTGCATGGAGCCTGCTTCTCCCTCTGCCTGTGTCTCTGCCTCTCTCTGTGTGTGTCTCTCATGCATAAATAAATAAAATCTTTTTTTTTAAGGAAAACTTCAAGGAAACACATGATTTCTTAGAAAAATATAAACTGCCAAAATTGACTCAGGAAGGAAAAAAATAGAATACGATATTACTCTAAATGATAATAGGTAATTAAAATTTATCACTGAAAAAGGCAATGAGACAAACTAGTACAAAGTTGACTTTTATCCATCTTTTATAAAAAGTAACCAATTCAAATGTTATATTAACTAGTTCCAACCATAGGAAAAAAATGGGAAACTAACCAGTTTTGCGTGCAGTCAGAAAAACACCAAAATCTGATATAGTATAAAAAATACAGAGCACTTTCACTTATGAATATATAAGCAAAAATGTTATATAAAATGTCAACAAATTGAACAATGATATACCAAAATCTCTATGAGAAGCAGCAAATGTGGCAAGGGTTCATTTCAACTCCTAGGAAAAGAATGGATTATTTCAAAATGGTCTTGGCACAACTGGCTATCCATCTCTAGGAAAACAAATGTGCAAAACCATATACAAAAATATAGACCTTAAATTCTTAAAAGTAAAAATAAAACTTTATAAAAAACAATAAATAGGGGATCCCTGGGTGGTTCAATTGTTTAGCGCCTGCCTTTGGCTCAGAACGTGATCCTGGAGTCCCGGGATTGAGTCCCATGTCGGGCTCCCAGCATGGAGCCTGCTTCTCCTTCCTCCTGTGTCTCTGCCTCTCTCTCTCTCCGTGTCTTTCATGAATATATAAATAAATTTAAAAATCTTAAAAAAAAAAACAATAAATAAACATACAAAATATAGGAGGAGGGGACACTTCTAACCAAATCTGAGAACCCAGAATCTTTAATAGAAAATATGGTTGGGGCACCTAGGTAGCAGGTCGATTAAGCATCTGACACTTAGTTTTTGCTCAGGTTGTGATCTCAGGGTCTTGAGATTGAGCCCTGCATTGGGCTCCATGCTGGTGTCAAGTCAATTTGAGACTCTTTCTCCCTATCCTCCTGCCCCTCATGCTCATGGTCTGTCTCCCTCTCCCTCTCTCTCTGTCTCTGTAAGTCTGTCTCTCTCTCTCTCCCTCTCTCTCTCTTTCTCTCAAAAATAAATACATCCCTAAAGAAAAAAATAAAATATGGTCACATTAGTTCAGGTAAAAATTGAAAGGAAATTTTATAGCACAATATAGTGTACACATAGTTAATTCAAAAAGAATACTTTCCAAATGTCTCTGCATTGCATCCAACACTAGGGTTATATTATAATATTTAAAGTAGCCATATATATCGACAAATAAAAGAAACTCCAAGGGAAAAATATGTGAGGGTATGCATAAATCAGATGAAAACAAATCAAAATGGCTCTCAAACATTTAAACATGTCCAAAGTCAGAATCAGAGGCATGCAAATTAGCTAACAGTCAAATAATAATTTATACCTATGAGTGGTAATTTTTTAAATTTAAAAACAGCTATTGTTGTCAGGGATACAGGAAAATGAGTACTCATAAATTACTCATGGAAATCAGACTTGTTAACTTCTATTATGAACAACCTGACAACATTTCCTAAACCTAGAAATACACCTAATCTACAATCCAGCAATATCAATCTTGGAAATTTATTCTATAGAAATAGAACTCCAGCGTAGGAAGATATTTGTATAATAATATTTTGAATATTATATTTTATACTTGAATCAAAATGAATGTTAATATATTTGAAATAAAGGTGAATAGATGTACATGTATATATATATATATATATATACACAGATATTAAAATTATATAATTGTGTCCAGAAAGGCAAATACATAGGACATATTTTTCTTCATCATGCTTTTCTAGTTCAACAGTACCTCATGGTTATCTTATCAAACTAAAAGGTATGCCTCTACATAATTCTTGTTAATTCTGCAAATTATTTTTTAACGTGGGAAGATAATTCAGTTAAACATTTCCACAGACTTGAGTGGTTTCACTGGTGAACTATACCAAACATTTAAAGAAGCATGCATACTAATGTGTACCAACTCTTCAAAGAAATTGAAGAGCAAAAGCTTCCCAACAAATTCTATGAGGAAGTATTACCCTGATACCATGATACGAATAAAATCAAAGACTTCATAAGAAAATGAGAGGGCAATATCTCTGATGAACCTAGATGAAAAGTTCCTCAATAAATTCTAACAGACCAAATCTAGCAACATATATAAAGGATTATACAATGGGGCACCTGGGTGACTCAGTGGATTAAGCATCCAACTCTTGATTTTGGCTCAAGTCATGATCTCAGGGCTGTGAGATCAAGCCCCGCAGTCTAAGGTCCTCTCTTTCCCTCTGCACCTCTCCCCAACTCTAAGAAAGAAAAAAAGAATTATACACCATGACCAAGTGGAATTTATCCCAAAAATACAAATTTGATTTAACACCTGAACTCAAATTAATGCAACACACTACATTAATAGAATAAAGGGTAAAAAATATCATCTCAATAGATGCAGAAAAAGCATTTGATGAAATCTAACACACTTTCATGATGAAAACACTCAACTAGGAACAGGAGATAATTTCCACAACCTGATAAAGTGTATCTACAAAAAAATACACAACTAACATTACACTTAGTGGTGAACGACAGGATGCTTTGCTTCTTTAAGATTGAAAAGAAGGCAAGGATGACTTGTTTCATCACTTCTATTCTACATCTATGGTTTTAGCCGGGGAATTTAGATAAGAAAAAGAAAAAGCATCCAGATTGGGTAGGAAGAAGTAAAACTACCTCTTTTTTGAAAGTATCATAATCTTATATATAGAAAATCTTGAGGAATTCATTTCAAATAAAAACCTATAGAGCTATTAAGAGGGGTTGCCTGGATAGCTCAGTCAGTGAAGTGTCTCCCTTTGGCTCAGCTCATGATCTCAGAGTCCTAAGATTGATGGAGCCCTGCATTGGGCTCCCTGCTCAGCAGGGAGTCTGCTTCTCCCTCTCTCTTTGACTTTCCCCCTGCTCATCCTTTCTCTCTCTCTCTCAAATAAATAAATAAAATCTTTTAAAAAAAGAACTAATAAGAGTTCAGCAAGGTTACAGGACATAAGAGCAATGTACAAAAAGATCAATTATATTTCCATGCATTAGGAATGAAATATCTAAAAATGAAATCAAGAAAACAATTCCAATTGTAGTATAAGAATGAGTACAATAGGAATTTAACCAGAAAAAAATGTGCAAAGCTTATTCTCTGAAAATAACAAGCATTATGGATAGAAATAGAAAAGAAAATCAAAATAAATGGAGACTTATCCCATGATTATGAATTAGAAACCCTTAATATTAAGATGACAATACTCTCCAAATCGGTCTACAAATTCAACACAATCTCTATTTAAATTTTAGCTGCCTCATTTTTTTTTTTTTGTAGAAACTGAAAAGCTGATCTCAAAATTTTTACAGAATGCAAGGGACCCAAAATAACCAAAACAATCTTGAGGTGGGAGGAGAATCAAGTTGGAGAACTCACACTTTCCAATTTCAGAACTTACTACAAAGGAACAGGAACCAGGACAGTGTGGTATCGGTAGAAAAATAGTCATCTGTGGAATGGCATTGAGAATCCATAGGTAAACCCTTATATTCACAATCAATTAATTTCTGACAAGGGTGTTGAGACAATAAAGGGGAAAAAGAAGCGTCTTTTCCATAAATAGTGCCAGGATGACTGGATATTCACAGGCCAGAGAATGAAGCCGATCCACTTCCTCACACCAGACACAACCACCAGAGTGAATCACAAACCTAAACTTAGAAGCTAAAGTGTAAAATTCTCAGAAAATGTAGGAATAAATCTTCATGACCCTGGGTTAAGCAATGGTTTCTTTGAAATAGGTCCAAAAGCATAAACGAAAAAGAACAACCGACATAGATTGGACTTTATCAAAATTAAAAACTTTTGTGTATCAAAGGATACTATCAAGAAAGTAGAATGACACAGAATTTGAGAAAACATGTGCAAATCATATATTTGATCAAGGGCTTATATCCAGAAGAACTATTAAAATTCATATAAAGAACTCCTACACCTATAATTCAATAATAGAAAGACAACCCAATTAGAAAATGGGCAAAGGGTCTGAATATATATGGTCTCCAAAGAAGATGCAGAAACAATCAAGAATCACACAAAAAGATACACAATATCATTAGTCACAAGGGAAATGCAAATCAAAACCACAATAAAATACCACTTCACACTCAGTAGAACAGTTACAATAGAAAAGATAACAGCAAGTGTTGGCCAAAAGGTGGAGAAATTGGAACTTTTATACATTGCTGGTGGAATGTAAAATGATGCAGCCATTTTAGAAAGAGGTTTGCTCGTCCCTTGCACTGTTACTTTTTTTCCCCTTGCACCGTTAAACAGAGCTGTCCTATGACTCAGTAAATTCGCTCCTAGCTGTATACTTAAGAAAGGTGAATACATATAACCTTACACAGACAAAAACTTACACACAGATGTTCATAACAGCATATTCACAAAGCCAAAAATTGGAAATGTTCAAAGACAAATGGATAAATAAAATGCAATATACTCATTTGATTATAAAAAAAGAAAACAATAACAAGCAATGAGGTTGTGACACATGCTACCATCTGGGTGAGCCTGAAAACATTATGCTTACAGTTGGAAAAAAAAAACCCACATATCATATGGTTCCATTTATATGAGATGTCCAGAATAGGTGAATCCACAGAATGAGAAAATAGATGGATAGTTGTCATAGGTTTGGAGAGAGAATGGGGACAGACTGCTAATGGGTGTGTGGTTTCTTGGAAAGTGATAAATAAGTTTTAAAATTAGACTCTGGTGATCACTGCACAGAGTTCTGTACTAAAAAATGATCAAATTGTGCACTTCAAATGCGTGCACTATATGGTATGTAAATTATGTCTAAATCATTTTAAGAAATGACAGAATGGATTGAGAGTCCGAAGATGAATCAGACTGGCCCACATTTGGGGCCTGGTATTATGAAGTCTCTTATCACCTCTGAGACTTCAGATTCTTCACCTGTTCCAATGTCTACTTTGAAACAAAGAATTAAACCTTTTAATCTTCCATAGAAATTTACATGACATGAAAATTGCCATTGTGCTCCAGAACATAAGGAAATATCTCATTGTAAATGGTTATGCCTATCCCAATTTGATAGCTAGAAGCAGCTGAAAAGCATGCTCCGAGATTTTAGAAATAATGAAGTTCGCAGTGAAGACATACTTGTAACATCAACGACCTTAATGTCAAAATGAGAAAATTAATTATGAAGTGATTGGGTGGGGTTAGATCAATGAAAGAATTTTAAAATCATCAATATAACATACACTATAAAACCATGTATATAATTTCCATACATTAGTTTCTTCACATGTCAAACTGCAAACTTCCGTTCTGGAATGTGCCAGTTACAAAGGTGAACGCCAACTCAGTGGCTTCCTTCATAGGGCTCCACTTTGATTTCTTTTTCATTAGTATTCATTTGGGAACCAATTATTGACTTGAACTTAACGTATATAGACTTTTTTTTCTAGAAGTATTCTGGGAAGTTAGCTACTAATTAAGTATGACTAATACTGAAAAAGAAAAAAAGTCATGTATTGGGGCTGATTCACAAGTAAGATCTTTCTGGAGTTCACGATGGTCTACGTGTGTGGTCACCCGGAGTCTTCACAGTCTCCACCAAATTTGTGGTTACCCTCTGTAGGGCCCTTTAAATGGGCACTACAGGCCACCCCAAATCTCATGAAAGGCCACTAGAGTTTCTTGCTTTTGTAGTTTTTCCTCACCGTCCTCTCAGAGTGTGTCTCCATCCTCTTGGTCAACTTTACCAAGTTAGAAGCTCATTCCATTTCCTGTCTTGCCTTCTCAAGTTTAACATTATGAGATGAGACCCTAGACCCTTTGTGTTTCCGCTATTCTGTAGAATGAGAGTTTCCAAACTGCCAATGAGCGCTATCTGTACCACACAGCCTCCACCCTTCTCACTGGAGGGGAGGTAATAAAAGTAATTATTGTTGAGCACACAGAAGAAATCCGTTTTGGCATAGGTGCTTTATCTAGATTACCTTCCAGTGTTCTCAGCCATTATCTCCCATTGGATTTCAACAGGAAATGCTTTCAGTGTTTTAGGAACTTTCATACAATTAAGTAATTAAAATGGGCAGAATCCGAGGATTCCGCTCCAGTGCCAGAGTTTCTGGCAGCCTGGGGGAATAACACGTGTAAGGTCACGTGGGGAGTTCGTGAAACTCAGATTCTCTGGCCCCAGCCCAGAGCTGCTGAATCAGACTGGGTGGGTGGGAGGGGTAGGCGGCTATGGTAATACTTCACAGTTTCCACTGGTGATTGTGACACACGCAACTGTGAAATACAACTGCATTCTCTCTTGAGCATTTAGTACAGCATTTCAGCAATTTCCTAAAATGGTTCAATCCCCTCATGGCCAAAATGCACATTAGCAACATCATTTCTACAGTCGACAGGGAAGATTTTCCTGCACTTCTCTTTCCAATCCCCATTCATCATATTGTTCATGTTGCATTATGTACCAGAAAATCCAAAAGGAAGAAACAAAAACAAAAACAAAAATTATTCAGTGTGTCTCTGGTTCTCCTTGACTAAAAAGATGAGCTCACAGATCTGGTTTTTCACTAGTCACTACTCAAATATATGTAGAGGACCCCCACCCTGGAACTCGCATGGCCCAGCTGCAGTCTTATTCCAGAGCTTCTAACCCCTCTTGCTCATGACTTGAAGTTGAGCTTCCAAACACGGTCGTTCTGCTCCTATTTCAGACACAAGATCCACAGGCACGGAGACATGTTGATAGTCTCCATGCTCTTGACGACAAGGCCCTCACAATGGTAGGGGGAAGGGTTTTGTTTAGGATTTAGCTATGCATTGTCCACGACTTAATCTCTCCAACACCCAACCCAATGCCTTGTTAAGGGCAGACTGCTTCACACACATGGACCAGATGAATGCATCAGAGTACTAATGGAGTGTGACTATCAGAACCGGAAGAGACCTTGGATGGGGCTTATTTAATATCGATACCTGCCACCTGCTTGACAAAGAAAAATAAAAGGTACACTTATGGAGAGAATAAAACGAACAAGAAAGAGATGATACTCTGAAGACGCTACTCATTAAAAGACACATGAAGAAGACAGGAAGGTACAGAAGATAATTTCAAAAACCCAGTCCCATTGAGCTGGAAGGGCCGAGGCCTTAGAATGCCCCCTCTTTTAGGGTGAAGTTTCATATGTACTGATATCACAACCACTTTCCCAGCGGAGGAAGTTTAACACATTATATAAATACCCCGACACATACACACACACACAGTGGTAGTAATAATTAGTTTTCTCCCCTTTCATCTCCGTTGTGTCTGCCCACACATATTTCCTATTTCGAGCTTTGGTGTAACAAATGCATCTTTCAAACTGGAAGCCCACGCCTGTTTGCACAAACACAGGTCTCTTTATCGCCACGCGCAGTCTCTCCAGCTCCCAGAACTGAACAATGAGGCATTTTCTTGTCTCCCCGGCCCCGGAGCTCCAACGGAATTCATTGAATTTCCCTGTAAAATGTAATCTGTAGATAATAATAGGTCACTCACAGCAATCGCACTGCCCCTGCCCCGGTGGGCCACCACTGTGCTAATTGTGGGATAACGGAATAGACAGTCAAGGCGCACGGATGCACCGGGACGGGGCATTTCATCTTTGTAAGGCCATGAGGAAGGGTGGCAGAGAAAGTGTCAAGTGTCCGTAAATGCCACCGACACCGCACCCCTCCTCTAAACTGATTCAAGAAACAAAGGTAAGGCTCCCGTGCGCAGGTCATCCTTGACTGTTCTTGGGTGTCACCTGCACCATCCACAGGGTTTTAGAGTTTCACTGGGTGGGGGGGGGTGACCCTTACCTGCTCCCCCGTGGCCCAAGAGGCAGCTTCCTGGGATGCAGCAGGGAAGAGCCAAGTGATTAATTGCTGGGCGGGGGGGGGGGGGGGGGCAAGCACCCACTAAGTAATGTGGCGAGTGGGTCACAC
The DNA here is from genome assembly GCF_053574225.1 of Canis aureus. Taxonomy (NCBI): domain Eukaryota; kingdom Metazoa; phylum Chordata; class Mammalia; order Carnivora; family Canidae; genus Canis; species Canis aureus. The sequence goes on from NC_135613.1 coordinate 5,403,873, forward strand.
GCCTCAGGTCCTTCCTGGTCCTTCCTTCCAGGCCCGCAGGGGCAGGGCCCGTTTCCATCCGGCTGTCCCTAGTCCCGGGTCCCGCGGTGGCCCAGGGGGCTGCACGGGCTGGCCAGCACACTCGCGGAACTCGTCCCCTGACCTTTCCCTTGTTACAGAGGTGATGGGTGGTCCCAGGACCAGGGAAGGGTGAGGCCGGCGGGGTCGGGCCCCTCCGAGGAAGCCGTTGGGGATGACGGGGCGAAGCCAACCGCTCGGTCTCGGCGGGGGCAGCAGCAAGGGGCTGGCGTGCACCGTGGGGTGTGCACCGTGGGGTGTGCAAGGCCATCCTACAGAGACGAGCGCGTGTCCCTCCGCCAGCAGGGGCCCCTCGTGCCCTCGGGATGCGGCCCAGGCCGCCCGGGCGCGGGGTCTCCGGGGTCTCCGGGGTGTCCCCTCCCCCTCCACGGGCCCCAGACCCGCAGGCTCTGCAAGACCGAGGGAGCTGGCCGGTCCCCAGGGTGCCCTGGGTACAAGCTGGACACCGAGCCCACACCCTGGAGACAGGGAGGGAGCAGGGCCCGACGGGGAGGCCGAGGCAGCGCAGGACACAGCGGCAGGCACAGAGGACAGCAGGTAGGGGCTGAGATGGCGGGGGGCACGGACCCGCAGGGGCAGCGACAGAGACAGCGGACAGGGACGGCGGCAGAGAGCCCAGCAAGGAGCATGAAAACAGACGGAGAAACCGGAATAAGAGAGAAAGCAAAGGGCAGGAGCGCTGCAGGCTCAGAGGACGGCCGGGTGCGAGCGCAGGTGAGCGGCGGCCGCGTGGACGGCCGGGTGCGAGGTGCAGGTGCGAGATGCAGGTGCGCTGCGGGCTCAGAGGAAGGCCGGGTGCGAGTGCAGGTGTGCCATGGGCTCAGAGGATGGCGGTGTGCGAGCGTAGGAGCCCCACGGCCGCGTGGACTGCGGTGTGCGAGCGCAGGTGCATCGTGGGCTCGGAGGACGGCGGTGTGCAAGTGCAGGTGCGCTGCAGGCTACGAGGACCGCCCGGTGCAAGTGCAGGTGCGCCGCGGCCGCGTGGATGACCGGGTGCGATGTGCAGGTGCGAGGTGCAGGTGTGCTGCGGGCTCAGAGGACGGCCGGGTGCGAGTGCAGGTGTGCTGCGGGCTCAGAGGACGGCCGGGTGCGAGTGCAGGTGCGCTGCAGGCTCAGAGGACCGCCAGGTGTGAGCGCAGGTGCGCCGCGGCCGCGTGGATGGCAGGAGGTGCGGGCGGGTGCGGACGCGCAGTCGGGCGGGGAGGGCTGGCCAGCCCAGGGTTGGAAGCTTTCCCCGGCTTCTACGGGGCTCGCACCTCTGTCCCTGAACACCCGCAGCACCTGTGTAAGTCTCAGCAGGATCTCTCCTTCGGCCTCTCTTCCTTAAAGAGCGTCCCTCCTTCCCCCTTTCCAGTCATTCCGTCCACGACGTGATGATTCTGGTTTGCAGCTGCTCTCCCTGAGATGTAGTGTTGGGGGTGGGGGGGGCTTCTCAGGGGGAGGCCTGAGCCCTGAAGGTGGTGTGGGGAAGGGCGCTGGGCCCCACGCGTGGGGAGGGGAGCAGCGAGGCCTGCCAGCCCTACCTCCATGGGCCCCAGGGCTGAGCCACAGGCTAGCTCAAGGCTGGATGCAGGAAAGAAGCCACGAGGGTCACTCCTGAGCAGTCAGGGGTGTGGGTCCCCCCACGAGGAGGTCGCATGTGGGTGCGCGAGTGGAGCACAGCGGGCACCTCGATGGACGGACACCAGATCCAGGGCACAGAGACCAGGCGGGCATTCTGAGGCCTGTAGGCGCTGCAGGGCAGGTGAAGAGAAGGCTCCGTCCGCAGGCGCCGCCACTCTGCCAACACTGAGTTCTAAGAACTAATGGAAGTGGAGGAGATCCACTGCAGAAAGTGAGCTTTCCCAGCAGATACAGGCAGGCTTCTCCTTCTCCGGTCACAGTGGGTGACTTGACTTGGAGCCTCCCCAGGTGGCAGGGGGAAGCAGCCGGAACCTTCTGCCTGTGAAGGTTGTTTTGCTCCTGGACAATGGAGGACCTGTTCATGGGGAACGAGAACACAGTCAGTTGGGATGCCTCCCTGTAGGTCCCTCCCCGACACCCACCCCTGTGAAAGGAATGGTGGCTTTGCATCCTTGGGACTCACCGCGCAGCCCAGCGGGATGAGCCTCACCTGGGCGTTGCTAAGACTGCCGAATCCCCTGCCCCGTCGCAGACACGCTGAGTTGGAATCGATGCTTTAACAAGAGCACATCACAGTCCGGGCAGCGCTGGTGCACGTGCAGGGAACCAGGGAAGGCTTCTGAGCCGTGCAGCAACCTCATGAGGTGGGCCTTGCTTTCCTTGTCTTGTGAGTAAGGAGATGAAGGTGGAAAGATTGTGTATCAGTAGCCCAGGGTAGCATAGCTATGAAACCAAAGCTGGTCTCCAACTCAGGCATAATGACCCAAAATTAAATTTGTTAACTCATGACTACAGCTTATTCATGGCGATTCTGTGCCAAGCCCAGAGCTGAGTACTTTATTATATCTATGGTCTACTTGGATTTTCGCAACAACCATATAAGATCTATTTTCTCTAGTTCACAGAGCAAGAAACGGTTGGCTCAGGGAACTCAATCATTTTTCCTAAAGCGACACAGCCGGAAGGGGCGGAGCTGGGATGCAAGCACACCCTGTCTAACCCCCTAAGCCCGCGCAGTTTTCGATGCTGCTCCATACTGCCAGTGGCGGACCACCATGCCTTCCTGCTGCATTTTGTGTAGATGGAAAATCTGTTCCTCTCCTGTCAATTGCCATCGTCTTCCCCCTCTGGTCACAACTGGCCACAGCAGTCAGGCCACGGCCAGCAGGCAAGAACCACTGAAGCCCCATGTGGAGGCAGGTAGCAGACACATCTGGGCACGTGCTGACCAGGAGCATTGAGCACAAGGACCCCAGACCAGACCAGCATTTGGACCCCGACTGTGGGGTCAGAAATAGCAATCTGTGTTCTTTATGCGTGAGCCACACAGTTAATGTCTTCCCATGGCCACAATCTGGGCCCCCTGGAGCTACCAGCCTGGGAAAAGTTCAAGAAAATCAGTTTCCCAGAATGTCTCGAGGTTTCCTGGTAGCAGAATGTCTGGGGGACACGTCTGCTCCACTGTTTCTCTAATTATAGCAAGAAGTCTTTCAACTCCCCCCCTGCTCACTGATCTTCCCATGCAGGCTCCAGGTGGCACTTCCTGTCCCCGCAGCTCTTGCCTCAGACACAAGCAGCTGAGAGTCCCTACCCTTCTACCCCCATCTGCAGAGGCGACAAAGGGAGTGCACGCAGGTGGACCTTGCCATGAGTTTGTTTCCGGAGTCCCAGACTCCCCAGCCTGAGTGTTCGTGCATCTGCCCGTGGGAGGGAGCTCTCCAGAACACGAGCCACATGTGCCTGCAGCAAGGCGGCCCCTTGTATTCTGTGTCACGCAAATCCAAGCCAAATCCAAAAATACAGTCAGATCGGGCACCTGAAAATATCCACGGATCACAGCGTATCCCTCAGGGACATCACCATCCAGGAGTCCCGGAGTCTCAATTCTGATTTTCTGAATCGCTTCTCTGAATTATTCCTCTCTGGGGTTCAGATCGCCCCGGGCAGGCTGGAGGGCACGGGCCTGCTCAGGTGCTGCTGCTGAGGGCAACAGGCTCCTAATAAGGCAGGTGTCAGTCCAGAGAGAAAATGTGATTAGTAATTGTCGGTGAAGGAGGAAGCGCTCACGCAGCGGCCGGGAAGGGCAGCGAGGGCCCTGCGATGGGCCACCCGACGCGGCCGGTGGCAGATCCGGGAAGCATGACCCTGTTGATCCTGCCTCTGTGTCGGAGAACGGGGAACCCACGACTGAGGTTCTGGATCACCTACAAGTACAGAAATATTTAAGGAAATTGGAGCCCGTGGGCGCTGACTGTCAAAGTATGTCGAGGCAGGCCTGGTGATTGTGGGAAAGTTACCCGGGAATAAAAACACAGCGTTCAGCTCTACAAATGCTTTTGAGATTAGAGGAGCCCCTTGGTGGCTTTGAATTTAAGTGGAGATTGTTCCCCTGAGAAAAATCAGCCTCAAATTTTCGAGCGCTCATGGGCATAAGGAGGGAAATTGTTCCAGCAAAGAGGCTTTTATCAAAGGACCTGGTGTAGAAGCAGGAGTAGAGAAAGGGCCTCAATAGATGTCGGTGGGACGGGCTGCCCGGGTCCTCCGGGCAGAGAGAGGGCTGAGAAGACGCTGGTGCAGAGCCAGAGGTGACCCCTCCCAAGGTGACCGCTTCTCAGGAGACCCTAGATGGAAAGAAAGAATAATAACAAGCATGGGGTTTCACATCAAGACTTCTGGCTTGGAGAATCTGACTCCGTTTGTTTCTTAGCTAGTCTAACCCCAGAGGGATATACGTTGTTTTTGGTTTTTAGGTTTTCTATCTGAATTATCATTTCTATACCACAAAATTCTCAGGATTTAAGTGTGCAGATGTATTATCCGTGCTACTACCATGCCGGTTAAATACAGAACATTTCCATCACCCCCAAATGTCCCTTCCTTCTCTTTTCAGCCGATACCCACCCTACCCTATTTCCCTTTCATGAGCATTCACTGTGCCCAACTCTGTCATCACAGGTTACTTTTGCTTGTTTTAGAGCTTCATATAAATGGAAGCATGCAGCATGGATCATTTTTTGTCTGGCTTCTTTCACCCAAAAGAATGCTTTTAAGGTTTGTCACTACTGTTGTGTATAGTAGAATTTGGTTCCATTTTATTGCTGAGCGAAATTCCATTATCTATCATAAGTTTATACCACAATTTGTTTATCCATTCACCTGCAGATGGGCTTTGGGACTGATAACAGTTTTGGCTATTATGAATAAAGCTATTAGGAACATTTCAATACAGACATTTTTCTGTAGATACAGTTGTTTCGTTTGGATAAATTCCTAAGAGTGGGATTTCTGACTTGTAGGGTAGGTTTACTTGTAGCTTTACAAGAATCTATCATATTGTTTCTCAACATAGTCGAATAACTTTCCTTCCCAAAAGCAATGTAAGGGTATTCCAGCATGTTCCACATCCTTACTACCCCTTAATATTATCTGTCTTTTAAATTTTAGCCATACTGATGTCTGTCTATAAAATGGTGTCTTGGAGGCCTGGGTGGATCAGTCAGTTAAGCGTCTGCCTTCAGCATGGGTCATGATCTTAGGGTCCTGGAATCAAGCCGGGCATCAGGCTCCCTGCTCAGTGAGTGAATAGTTTGCTTCTCCCTCTCCTGCTCCCCCTCTTTATGCATGCATGCTCTCTATCAAATACAATTTTTTTTAGACATTTAACTAGTGGTGTCTCATGTCTAATTTTAGCTGTTATGCTTAGGTATGTGATCCATTTCAAATTAATTTTTGTGAATGATACGAGTAATGATAAAAATAAGGATGTTTGTTTCCACACAAGTGTCCAGTTGATCCAACACTATTTCTTGAAGACTTTCCTTTCCCCACTGAATTGCCCTGGCACCTATAGATGTGAGTTTATTTATGGACTCTGCTTTTTGTTCTAATTGAATTATTTAGCTATCCTCCTAGTACAGCTGTACAAAATATTCATTACTGAAGCTTTCCATTAAGCCTCAAAATCAAGTACTATAAGTCTTTTTACCCCTTTTATTAAGATAGATTTTGGCTATTATAGGTCCTTTGCATTTACTTATAAAATTTAGAATCTGGGATTCCTGGGTGGCGCAGCGGTTTGGCGCCTGCCTTTGGCCCAGGGCACGATCCTGGAGACCCGGGATCGAATCCCACGTCGGGCTCCCGGTGCATGGAGCCTGCTTCTCCCTCTGCCTATGTCTCTGCCTCTCTCTCTCTCTGTGACTATCATAAAAAAAAAAAATTAAAAAAAATTTTAGAATCTACATATCAATTGTACAAATAAGCCTTCTAGGATTTTAATTAGAAACACATTGAATTTATAGAACAATTTGGAGAGGAATTGTATCTTAACATCTTAACAATACTGAAATTTTCCAACCCATGAACATGGTAAACCTTTTAGGTCTTTTTAATTTTTATCCAGACAGTGTTTTATAGTTTTCAGTATAGAAGCCTGGCATGCATTGAAAACAAATCTATATCCTCAAATATTTTGTTGAGGTTTGTTAATGTTGTAGATATTACTTTCAATTTCATTTTCCAATTACTATGTTATCAACTGACGCACAACAAGCTACTCAACAATTTAGCGGCTTAAGCAGACAGTAATCATTTATCATTTCTCTATTGGTCCTTCTCTACATGGATCCAATTAGATGGCAAGTTCCAGCTCTCCTAAGGTTGTAGTAAAACATCAAATAGAACTGCAATAATCTGAAGGTTTGAAACAGCTTAGATGATCCCATCACCAATTAGCTCACTTCCATGGTTGAAAATTTGGTGTTGATCGTATTCCCCATGGAGAACCCCCATGGGGTTGCTTGAATATCCTCAGATCAGAGTAGCTGTCATCCTCCACAATAAGTGTCCCAATACACCAAGGGAAGGACTGCAATGTCCTTTATGCAGTGCCTTGCAATGCCTTGTACTACTTATGACTTACTGTATTTGTCACTTAAGGCAGCCCCGACTCAAAGTCTCCAGGGCCTACGCAGGGAATAAGCAGTGAGAGACAAGGATCACAGGACCATTTTAGGGACTAACAACTAATCCAGTCTATAGGAGTAGATCTGATCACTGTAAGTTGATTTGTATGCTGTGGCCTGGCTAAATTGACATTCACTTTAGTAGGTTTTATTAGATGCCTAATAGCTTATGTAGACAGTCACGTTATCTGTCAATAAAGATATTTCTCTGTAATCTCATGCCTTCTATTTCTTTAGTGCACTGGCTAAAATGTGTGATATAATGTTGAATAGAAGTGGTAAGAATAGACATCTTTGTCTTGGTCTCAGTCTCAGGTAGAACATGTTTAATATTTCACCTGAAGCACACTGTTGGCTGTAGGTTTTTCATGGATGTCCTTTATTAACTTGAAAAAGTTTCCTTCCATTCCTAGATTCTTGAGAGCATTTTTCCCCTCTAAGAATGCCATGGGATTGAATTTTGTCCCCTCTAGGAATTCGCCCCCACCCCCCACCCCCTCATCTATTAAAGTAATCATATAATTTTCTCCTTTATTTTGTTAATGTGGTAAATTACATTGGTTTAGCATGCCTAAATCAATCAATTTTGCATTCTGGAATAAATCCCAATGATGCATTACCCCTTTTATATGTTCCTGGATTAATTTTTCTAACACACTTTTAAGGACTTTTTCATTTATAATCACAAAGAATATTGGACTATAATTTTATTTACTCATCGTATGCTTGTCAGCTTTTGGTATCAGAGTAATGCTGACCTCAAGAAACAGGTCAGAAGTGTTCCCTAGCTTTCTGTTTTCTAAAAGAATTTGTGTTAGTATAATTTCTTCCTTAAATTGTTTTTTTAAAAAGATTTATCTGTTTAAGAGAGAGAAGGCATGAGTAGGGTGAGGGGGTGATGGGAGGTGGAAATCCCAAGCAGACTCTCCTCTGATCATGGAGCCCTACATGGGGCTTGACCTGAGTGGAAATCAAGAGACAGACACCTAACCAACTGAGCCGCCCCGGTGCCCCATCTTCCTTAAAGTTTTATGGAATTTATAAGAGCATATGCATCTGGATTTTTCTCATAAGTAGATTTTCCCCCTAATTCAATTTCTCTAGAAGATATATTACTCTTTTAAAAAATATTTTATTTATTCATGAGAGACAGAGGGAGAGAGAGAGGCAGAGACACAGGCAGTGAGAGAAGCAGGCTCTATGAAGGGAGCCTGACGTGGGACTCAATCCCGGGATTCCGGGATCACACCCTGGGCTGAAGGCAGGCGCTAAACCCCAGAGCTACCCAAGGATCCCCTAAAAGATATATTACTATCATAATTATTCTTGTGTTAGTTTTATGTGTTACTTCCAATAAATTTGACATTTTGTTTCAGTTGACAAATACATTGGCACAAAGTTGATTTGTAATATTTATTTTTAAAAGATTTTATGTATTTATTTTAGAGAGAGTGTGAGAGAGAGAGAGAGAGCACAGATGAGCAGGGGGTGGGTGAGAAGGAGCAGAGGAAGAGGGAGAAGCAGACTCCTCCCTGAGCAGAGAGCCTGTCACAGGGCTCGATCCCAGAACCCCAATGGGATCATGACCTAAGCCAAAGGCAGACACTTAACTGACTGAGCCACCCAGGGGCCCCCATTTGTAATATTTATAACTTTTTCACCTCTATCATTCCAATATTGGTATATAGTTAGTTTTGTAACATCTGTGGGGTGCACAGCTGTGACAAAAAAAAAAAAGAGTTAATACAGCAGGTCTGATTGCTATCATTTGAAAGGCATTGCTTTTAAAATTGGCCCTTGGTGGGCACCAAAAACTTGGATTTCAGGAGGGTCCTCACTGTTCTGATGAGACTAGCTCACTGTACCTAAAGTGTCAAACAATATGGTGTGTGCTGAACACTTAGTTTTTTTTTTTTTTAAAGATTTCATTTGTTTATTCATGAGAGACACAGAGAGAGACAGAGACACAGGCAGAGGGAGAAACAGGTTCCATGCAGGGAGCCCGACGTGGGACTCGGTCCCGGGACTTCAGGATCATGCCCTGGGCCAAAGGCAGATGCTCAACCGCTGAGCCTTCAGGCATCCCAGAATACCTGCTTTTCTATAAGGAGTGTGGAATTGTGGTATACGCTAGACAGAAGCTGAGTACAAGGCCAGTCCCCACTACAAACCTTGGACGTGGAGTCTCTAATGACTTCATTAGACCTTTCTTTCGTTCTTTCTTTCTTCTTTCTTTCTTTCTTTCTTTCTTTCTTTCTTTCTTTCTTCCTCTTTCTTTCTTTTTTTTTTTTACATGCGCTGTCACAACTCATGTGGGGGAACCAAGCATGTCCTATATAAGTCTACGGAGAACAGATCCTTAAGAGTTTTCTCTGGTTTCCTCTGGAATTTACCCCATGAGCTTTTTCTCTTTACTGATTTTGTTTTTTGTCCCTTTGCTATTAAAAAAAGAAATCTCAGCCATGAGTATGTTTCTATGCTAAGACTTGTGAATCCTCTCAAATAATCAAACCTGGGTAGTTTGGGGACCACATCACATTATTTCTTTCTCCTCTATTGTACTAATAGTAGCAATTTGTATTTTCTCTTTCCTCAGTGGTTCTAGGAACCCTTTTAGAGAACTTTGCCCTCCTTGACTTTCTCTGTTAGCCAACATCATTCATTATCAGTCTGTTTCCTAGGTCCTGATTTCTGATCTCCATTATTTCCTGGTGTGTGTGTGTGTGTGTGTGTGTGTGGTGTTTCCCTACTTTGTGATTAATTTGTACTTTTACTTCATACAATGGAAGCTTAGATCATGGATTTTAAGCCTATCTCCTTTTCTAATGTGAGCATTTAAAGCTATACATTCATTTCTAAGTATGTATTTAGTTACTGCCCACGGATTTTGGTAGGTTAAGTTGTCATTATCCATTATTTTTAAATACTTTTTAACCTCCTCTGTGATCTCTTCTAACTTCCAAATGACTTTGGCTTTTCTAGTTATCTTACTGCTATTAACTTCATATGTTATTCCACTCTTGTTAGAGAATATACTCTCCATGATGCAACTGGTTGGCATTTACCGAGACTTGTTTTAAGGACCGAATGGCCTTTTAAGGGTCTAGCTATATGAATGTCTCATATGCCTTTGAAAAGAATATGCATCCTGAAGTTACTGGGTATCATTCTACAGATGTCAGTATGCTCAAGGTGGTTAACACTCCTCAAATTTCTGCAATGTTCATGATCATCTTATTCTATCAGTTTAATTGAGTGATGTTAAAAGCTGATTTTGTTTGGATTTTTCCTACTGCTTTGTCTATTTTTTAAGTATCATTACTCATTTTACACACTTCTGGATTTTTACAGACTGAGTAATTGACCCTTTAGTCATTATAAAATAATGTTCTTTATCTATGGGAATACTCCTTGTCTTGAGATCCACTTTGCCTGATTGGCAACTATGAGTCTCCTCGTGTATAACCACATAGGACATTAATGCTCTTTTCTCTTTTTCTAAGATTTTATTTATTTATTTGAGAGACAGCATGCAAGAGAGCACAAGCAGGAGGTGGGGCAGAGGGAGAGGGAGAAGCAGGCTCCCCACTGAACAGGGTGTCTTATGCAGGGCTCAATCGATCATGACCTGAGCCAATGCCAGATGCTTAACTGGCTGAGCCACCCAACTCCCCAGACCATTAAGGTTTGGTTCATCATTTTTCTATATTTTTTATTTCACTCATTTGTGTCTTCATATTTAAGGTGCATCTTTTAAAAACATGTACTTGGTTCTTTTATATCCAGTGTGATAATCCCTGCTTTAAAATTGGAACATGTACCAAAACACTAACTTAAAAGGTATCTGGATCCCAATGCTAATAGCAGCATTATTTGCAATAACCAAGATGTGAAAATAGCTTAAGTATCCATCAATAGATGAATAGACAAGAAAAATGTAGTGTACATATAAAATGGAATATTATGCAACCATAAAAAGAAGGAAAGTTTCCATTTGTGACATGAATGGATTTTGAGGGCATTATTCTAAATGAAATAAGACCAAGAAAGACAAATATTATATGAGCTTACTTCTATGTGGAATCTACCAAAAAAAAAAAAAAAAAAGCTAAGCTCATAAAGAACAGATTGCTTATTGTCAGAGGCAGTGTTTGTGGTTAAGATGGGTGAAAGTAGTCAAAAAGGTGTAAACCTCCAGGTATGAAATAAATAAGTCATGGGGTTATAATGCACAGCATGGTAATTATAGTTATGATATTGCAAATAAGAAAGTGACCAAAAGAATAGATCTTAAAAATCCTCATCACAAATAAGATGTTTTATAAATTGGAACGTGTAAGCCATTTGCATTTAATGTAAGTATTGAGGTAGTTGGGGTTAATTATAGCAGCATGTGATTTATTATTACTGTACTTCAGTTCTTGGTACTCTCTCCCCTCATTTCCTGTCTTCCTCATCTCCTGTCTTCTCCTAATCAAAGTTTTGAATTTTTTAAACCAAGCTCCTCTGTTAGCCTTCTTAATTTTTTTAAATTATTACCCTAATATTGTTAACAATCTAATATGTTATTAACATATCAATTCAAATATAATGTAATAAACAACATACGAGCCTAAAACAGTGTGTCCTCATCCTCTTTGTGCTATCATCATATATTTTTACCCCTCCTTTACCAATCTTGATTTTGTGATTTATTTTGCTCTAAATAGTCCATTACAGTGTATACAGTTTGAGAAAAGAAAATACAGCTTTTCATATTTACTCTTTCTACTGCTCTCCTTCTTCCCTTAGATATTTAATTGTTCATTGGTGGTATCTGTATCCAACCTGGAGAACTTCTTTTGGGATTTCTTATAGTGTCAGTCTGAATATATTTTCTGAGCTTTTGTTTATCTGAAAAATGTCCTTATTTTTTATTTTTAAAAACAGATTTCTCCACAAAGTATAAAAATATATGTAATAGTACCTCTCCACACTGCACCCTTTGCCCTCTTTAAGATGTCATTCCTCTCACTTTCCATTGGTTTGGTTCTTTCATTCTTTTTTTTTTTATGATTTTATTATTTTATTTTATTTTTTATTTTTTTAATTTATTTTTTATTGGTGTTCAATTTACTAACATACAGAATAACCCCCAGTGCCCATCACCCATTCACTCCCACCCCCCGCCCTCCTCCCCTTCTACCACCCCTAGTTCGTTTCCCAGAGTTAGCAGTCTTTACGTTCTGTCTCCCTTTCTGATATTTCCCACACATTTCTTCTCCCTTCCCTTATATTCCCTTTCACTATTATTTAGATTCCCCAAATGAATGAGAACATATAATGTTTGTCCTTCTCCGACTGACTTACTTCACTCAGCATAATACCCTCCAGTTCCATCCACATTGAAGCAAATGGTGGGTATTTGTCATTTCTAATAGCTGAGTAATATTCCATTGTATAGTTCTTTCATTCTTAATAATAAATCTGCTGTCCTTCTTCCCTGGGTTCTACTATATAGGTATCCCCTCTCCCTCTGGATGCTCTTACGGCTTTTCTTTTACTTTGGTTTGATGGCGGTTTGACTACAATATGCTCAAGTGTGATTTTCTTCTTATTTGTTCTGACTGGGATTTTCTGGGCTTCTTGGATCTGTGCATTGATGATTTTGAGCAAAATCGAAATAGTTTGGCAAATATACTTCAAATGTGTCTTTTTCTAATTCTTACATTCTTCTGGGATTCAATTGCAGGGCCTTCCTCCCACCCCAGTTTCCTTTCTCTTTGCTCTGTTCTTAGTTTGAGATGAATAACTATTAATGTATCTAAGTTTATGAATACTTTCTTTGGTTGGACATGCTCTGTTAATCCCATCCATGATTTTTTAAATTTTAGCTATTGTTCTTGTCCACTTAGGATTTCTATTTGATTGTTTTCTTAAGCTTCCATATCTCTTCTGAAATTATCCATTATCTTATTGTTACCATCTGTAACATTTTCATATTATTTCATTTTTTATAAAATGCAGATGCCTTTTCCCAGCTTTATTGATGTAATTGACAGGTAATATTGTGCAAGCTTAAGGTATATAATGTGTTGATTTGATAAATTTATAAATTGCAAAATGATTACTACCATGGAATTTGCTACCACTTTTATCCTTAATACAGTTATCATTTCTTTTTTGTCATGAAAACATTTAAGATCAACTCTCTTAGCAATATTAAAGCATATATGATACAGTATCAGCTATAATCCCTGTACTGTGTATTACATCCCCAAACTTATTAATCTTATAAGTACAAGTTTGTACACTTTGGCCAGTAACTCCTAATTAGCCCCAAACCCTGGTAACTATCACTCTCCTCTGTTTTTTGGATTCCATGTATAAGTAATATCATACAGTATTTGTCTTTCTGTACCTGACTTACTTCACTTAGCATGATACACTCAATGTCCACTCAACTTGTTGGAAACACAGGATTTCCTTCTTTCTCATGGTTGAAAAATACTCCATTGAGTATATATCTTATATCTTATTTACATTCCTATGTTGATGGACACGTAGCTTGTTTCCATGTCTTAGCTACTGTGAGTAATGCTGCAATCAACATGGGCGTGCTGATATCTCTAATCAATTCTGATTTCATATTCTCTGGATACATATCCAGAAGTGGGATTGCTGGATCATATGGCAGTTCTGGGTTTTTTTTTTTTTTGCAACAATTATATGCATTGTATGCAACAATTGTATGCAGTGCTCACCATGTTAAAGTATAGTCTGCCTTTGTCACTAAACTTAATTATTACAATATTATTGACTATATTCCCGATGATGTATTTTTCTTCTCTGACTTATTTTACAATTTCAAATGAGTACCTCTTAACCCCCTTCATATATTTCACCTGTCCTTCCACTCACTTCCCCTCTGACAACCACCAGTTTGTTCTCTATATTTAAGAATCTGTTTGTTCATTTGTTTTTTAAATTCCATATGTAAATGAAATCTTATAGTATTTATCTTTTGGTGATTTATTTCACCTAACATAATACCCTCTGGGTCCATCTGTGTTGTTGCAGATACCAAGATGTCCTTTTTTACAGCTGAGCAATATTCCATAATTTGTGCATGCGTGTGTGTGGGGGGGTAGTATATATATATCCCATGTGTATATCCTATAGTGTATTGTATGTATGTGAGTGTATTCTATAGTATATTCCATTGTGGAATATATATGTATATACACCACACCATCTTTATCTATGCATTTGTTGATGGATGCTTGAGTGGCTTCCATATCTTGGCTATTTGTAAATAATGTTGCAATGAACATAGGTATCATACATCTTTTTGAATTAGTGTTTTCATTTCCTCCAGGTGAACTGGTAGCGGAATTACCGGATTATAAGGCTTTCTATTTTTAATTTTTGAGGAACCTCCATACTATTTTCCACAGTGGCTACCCCAATTTACATTCCTACCAACAGTGCACAAGGGTACCTTTTACTCCACATCCTCACCAACATTTACATCTTTTTGATTCTAGCCACTCTGGGTGGGGCATCTCCCCCAGGTACACACACCTGAGAATCAGCACAGCAAACCCCTCCCCCAGAAGACCAGCCGGAAGAACAGAGGAAGAGCAAGCTCTTGACCAAGCAGCACTGGAAAGCTCCAGGACCAAGGGAAAATCGAGGGAATATAGTATATAGAACTAGAGGGTTCCCTCCCTTTTAAAAAATTTTTTCTCTCCTTTTTCCATTACAACTCATTTTATATCAGACTAAAAATTTCCAATATATTTTTTCTTTTCCCACCTTAACTACAATATTTTACCAGCTCTTCATTTTTAAGTTTCTTCGTTTTGGACTTTCATACTTCTACAATTACATGTCTTAGATATATTTTCCACTCCTAGATTCCCTTCAACATACTCAATTTAATTTGGGGAGATATACAAGATATCAGTTTTTGTTTTGTGTTTTTTTTTGTTGTTGTTGTTGTTGTTGTTTGTTTTCTCTGCCTCATTTTGTTCTACAATGGCAGAAGTTAATACCTTCTAAAACCTGACCAGCAGCACCCAGAACCAAGTGGAGCACCGTCCTCGTTCACTCTGTGAGATTATATTCTCTCCTCATTCCCATTCTTCCCCCTTCTTTTATTTTGTTTATGTTTCTGAGGTCAATGATGGGGCTCTCTACAAGTATTGCTGGTTTATATAAATTTGGGATTGAGCATCTTCTAACATACAGAACTTAATAAACTCAAAACCAAGAAGATCACCCTCTAGGACCCCTCAGGTAGACTACAGTCTCCCTCCACTACAACTTCTTCAGCACCACTGTCTCCCAGTTCCTCCCCTCCTTTTTTCTTGTCTTTTCTTTTTTCTCTTTTTCCTCTATACTTTTTTTTCTTCTTTTTTTTTTCTCTTTTTCTTCTTCTTTGGGATTTTTGGTCTTTTATTTTTTACCACTTTGTTTTAAAAAATGTTTTTCACTTTAGTGGTCCTTTTGTTTTATTTTGTTCTAATATTCATTTTCATTATCTGGTCACTGACCTCATCTGATTCTAGCCATTCTGAAAGGTGTAAGGGGATGTATCCTTGTGGTTTGGATTTGCATTCCCTAATGATTAGTGATTTTGACCATCTTTTCATGCATCCTTTGTCCATCTGTATGTTTTCTCTGGAAAATGTCTATTTAGGTCCTCTGGCCACTTATAAATTGGATTATTTCAGGGGTTTTGGTGTTAAGTTGTATAAGTTCTTTATATATTTTGGATATTAACCCCTTATTGACTATCTCATTAATCACTATCATCTCCTATTCAGGTTTGCCTTTGTTTTGTTGATGGTTTCATTTACTGTATAAAAGCTTCTTATTTTGATGTAATCCCAATAATTTTTGCTTTTGTTTCCCTTGCCTAAGAAGACATATCTAGAAAAATGTTGCTAAGGTCAATGTCAAAGAAATCACTGCCTTTGTTTTCTTCTAGGACTTTTATGATTTCATGTCTCACATTTAGGTCTTTAATCCATTTTGAGCTTTTTTTGTGTATGGTATAAAAAAATGGTCCAGTTTCATTCTTTTGCAAGTGGCTGTCTAGTTTTCCTACCACCATTTATTGAAAGACTGTCTTTTGCCCATAGTATATTCTTGCCTCCTTTGTCAGAGATTAATTGACCCTATAAGCATGGGTTTACTTCTGTGTTGTCTATTCTGTTCTATTGCTCTGTGTGTCTATTTTTGTACTAGTACCATACTATTTTGATCATTATAGCTTTGCAGTATATCTTGAAAACTGGAAATGTGATACCTCTAGCTTTGTTCTTTGATTCCTTTGGCATTTTGGGGTCTTTGTGCTTCCATACACATTTTAGGATTATTTGTTCTAGTTTTGTGAAAAATGCTGTTAGTATTTTGATAGAGATTGCACTGAATCTCTAGAAATGCTTTGGGTAGTATGGACATTTTCACAATATTCTCCCAACCCATGAGCATGGAGTATCTTTCCATTTGTGTCACCTTCAATTGCTTTCACCAATGGTTTATAGTTTTTAGAGAACCGGTCTCTCACTTCCTTGATTAAGTTTATTCCTAGGTATTTTATTTTTGGTAGAATTATATAAAAGGGATTGTTTTCTTTTTTAAAGTTTTTATTTAAACTCCAATTTCAACAGACAGTATATTAATTTCGCATGTATAATATAGTGATTCACACTTCCATACATCATCCAGTGCTCATCACAAGTGCACTCCTTTATCCCTATCTCTCATTCACCCATCCCCTCCACTGACCTCTCCTCTGGTAACCATTAGTTTGTTCTCTATAGTTAATAGTCTGTTTATGGTTTGCCTCCCTCCCTCCCTCTTTTTACCCCTTTGCTGATTTATTTTCTTAAATTCTTAAATTCATATGAATGAAATAATATGGTACTTGTCTTTCTCTGACTTATTTTGCTTAACATAATACTCTCTAGGTCCATCTGTGTCATTGCAAAAGGCAAGATTTCATTATTTTTCTGGCTGAATAATATTCCATTTGTTTGTGTGTGTGTGTGTGTGTGTGTGTGTTTCATAACTTCTTTATCCATTTGTCAATCAGTGGACACTTAGGCTATTTCCATATCTTGGCTAGTGTAGGTAATGCTGCTATAAGCATTGGGATGCATGTATCCCTTTGAATTAGTATTTTTATATACTTGAGTATCTACCCAGTAGTATGATTGCTGGATCACAGGGTAGTTCTATTTTTAACTTTGAAGAACCTCCATATTATTTTCCACAGAGGCTGCACCAGTTTGCACTCTCACTAATAATGCAACAGGGTTCCTCTTTCTATATATCTTCACCAACGCCTGCTCTTTCTTGTGTTGTTGATGTTAGCCATTCTGACAGGCATGAGGTGGTATTTCATTGTAGTTTTGATTTGCATTTCCCTGATAAATGATATTGAGTATCTTTTCATGCCTGTAAGCCATCTGTATGTTGTCTTTGGAAAAATGCATATTCATGTCTTCTGTCCATTTTTAGTTGATTATTAATTTTTGTGGGGTGTGTTTCATAAGTTTTTTTTTAAGACTTTATTTATTCATGAGAGACACACACAGAGACAGAGAGAGAGAGAGAGAGAGGCAGAGACACAGGCAGAGGGATAAGCAGGCTCCATGCAGGGAGCCCAATGTGGGACTGGATCCTGGGTCTCCAGGATCAGGCCCTGGGCTGATGGCAGGCGCTAAACCACTGAGCAACCCAGGGATCCCCTCATAAGTTCTTTTTTTTAAGATTTTATTTATTTATTCATGAGAGACAGAGAGAGAGGCAGAAACACAGGCAGAGGGAGAAGCAGGCTCCATGCAGGGAGCCCAACGTGGGACTGGATCCCGGGTCTCCAGGATCAGGCGCTGGGCTGAAGGCGGTGCTAAACCCACTAAACCACTGGGCCACTGGGGCTGCCCCCCTCATAAGTTCTTTATGTGTCTTGGATACTAGCACTTTATCAGATATGTCCTTTGAAAATATCTTCTCTCATTCAGTAGGTTGACTTTTAGCCTTGTTGATTGTTGCCTTTCTGGAACAGAAGATTGTTATGTTAATGGAGTCCCACTTGCTTATTTTTGCTTTTGTTTTCCTTGTCTTCGGAGACATATCTAGAAAGAGGTAGCTATGGCCAATGTCAAAGAAGTTACTGCCTGTGCTCTCTTCTAGGATTTTTACAGTTTCAGATCTCACATTTAGACCTTGAATCCATTTTGAATTTATTTTTGTAAATAAGAAAGTGGCCTGGTTTCATTCTTTCACATGTTGCTGTCCAGTTTTCTTAACACCATTTGTTGAAGAAACCTTCTCCCATTGGATATTCTTTCCGGCTTTGTTGAAGATAGATTGACCATAGAATTTTGGGTTCATTTCTGAGTTTTCTATTCTGTTCTAATGATCTGCGTGTCCTTTTTTGTGCTAGTACCATACTCTTTTGATTACCAGAGCTTTGTAATATAACTTGAAGTTTGGAATTGTGATGCCTCCAGCTTTGCTTTTCTTTTTAAGGTTGCTTTGGCCATTCAAAGTCATTTGTGGTTCCATATGAATTTGAGAATTGTTTGTTCTAGTTGTGTAAAAAATGCTGGTGGTATTTTGATAAAGATTTCATTAAATGTGTAGATTGCTTTGGGTACTGTGGAAATTTTAACAATATTTGTCCTTCCAACCCATGAGCATGGAATGCCTTTCCATTTCTTTGTGTCGTCTTCCATTTCTTTCACAGATGTCTTATAGGCTTCAGAGTACAGGTTTTTCACTTCTTAGGTTAGGTTTATCCCTGGATAAACTATATTGGGTGTAACTGTAAATGGTATTGATTCTTAAAAGCTTTGTTTTCTTAATTCCTCTCTTACTTGGTTATTAGTGTATAGAAATGCAATTAATTTCTGTATATTAACTTTGTTTCCCACAATTTCACTGAATTTATCAGTTCTAATAGTTTTTGGTGGAATCTTCGGTTCTTCTATGTATAGTATATCATCTGCAAATAATGATAGTTTAAGTTCTTCTTTACCAATTTGGATGCCTTTTGTTTATTGTCTGATTGCTGTGGCTAGGACTTCCAGTACTGTGTTGAATAAAGGTGATGAGCGTACATGTTTTGCCTTGTTCTTTAGAGGAAAAGCTCTCAGTCCCTCACCATGGAGTATGATGTTAGCTGTGGATTTTTCATACATGGCATTTATTTTGTTGAGCTATGTTCCCTCTTTGAGCTATGAACCCACTTTGTTGTGAGCTTTTATCAGGAGTGGGTGTTGTACTTAGCCAAGTGCTTTTTCTACATCTACTGAAATGACTATATGGCTTTTATCCTATATCTTCTTAATATGATATATCACATTGGTTGGTTTTGCAACTATTGAACCACTCTTGAATTCCTCCAATAAATCCTACTATATTGTAGTGAATATTTTTTAACGTATTGTTGAGTTCAGTTTGCTAATATTTAGTTGAAGACTTTTTCATCTATATTCATCACAATATTGGCCTATAGTTTTTTGTCTTGTTTTTTAGTAGTGTCTTTATCTGGTATTGGTATCAGGATAATATTAGCTGCATAGGATGAATTTAGAAGCTTTCCTTTGTTTTCTATTTTTTTTCTAGGAGTAGTTTGAGAAAATAGATATTAACTTTTCTTTAATTGTTTTTGGTAGGATCCACCTATGAATACTCCTGTCCCAGGCTTTTGTTTGGGAGGGTTTTTTTTATTATTATTATTCAATTTCATTATTAGTAATTAGTCTCTTCAAATTTTTTATTTCGTCTTGATTGAATTTTGAAAGATTATACGTTTGTAGGAATTTACCAATTTCTTCCAAGTTCTCCAATTTGGCATGTAATTTTTCATAATATTGTCTTATCTTTTGTATTTCTGTGGTGCCAGTTGTTTTTATTCATCTTCACTTCTGATTTTGAGTCTTCTCTCTTTTTTTTCTCGATGTCTGGCTAAAAGTTTATTGATGTTTTTATATTTTCTAAAAACCAGCTTTTGTTTCATTTTCATAATTTTTAGTCTCTATTTCACTATTTCTGCTCTAATCTTTATTATTTCCTTCCTTCTACTAGCTTTGGGCTTTGGTTATTCTTCTAGACCTTTTAGGTATAAGATTAGGTTATGTATTTGAAATTTTTCTTGCTTCTTGAGGTAGACCCATATTGCTCTAAACTTCCCTCTAAGAACTGCTTTTGCTGCAACACAAAGATTTTGGATTACCATTTTTTTTTGTTTTTTTTTTTTTCATTTGTATCCAAGTTTTTTTTTTTTTTTAATTTCCTTTTTGATGTCTTGCTTGACCCACTCATTAGTAGCATGTTATTTAGCTTCCAGATATTTGTATTCTTTCCAGATTTCTTTCCTCGTAATTGATTTCTAGTTTTACACCATTGGGGTTGGAAAAGATACTTGATATGATTTCAATTTTCTTAAATTTACTGAGGCCTGTCTTGTGACCTATCCTGTGCTCTATCCTGGAGAATATTCATTGTGCATTTGAGAATGTCTTTTGCTGTGGTTGGATGAAATGTTCTTATATATATTAGGTCCATTTGGTCTCAAGTGTGGTTCAAATCTAACATTCCCCTGTTGATTCTCTGTCTCAACAATTTATCCATTGTTAAAAGTGGGGCATCAAAGTCCCCTATTCTTAATGCTGTCTATCTCAATCTCTCCTTTCAGATCTGTTGATATTTACTTAATATGTTTAGATGCTGCTTATACATTTATGATCTATCTTCTTAATGACTTGACCCCCTCATTACATAACAACCATTTTTGTCTCTGGTTACCATTTTTGGCTTAATGTCTATTTTGTCTGATTTTAATAAGCTATTTGTGTGTGTGTGTGTGTGTGTGTGTGTGTGTGTCCGCTTTCATGGAATACCTTTGCCATTCAATCACTTTGAATCTGTTTCTGTCTTTAGAACTGAGGTGAGTATCTCTGGTAGACAGCATATAATTGAGTCTTCCATTTTTGTTTGTGTTTTTTACATACATCCAGCCACTCTATGCCTTTTGATTAAAGAATTAAATCCATTAATATTTAGAGTAATTATTGATAGTAATTATTGATAGTCTTTACCTATTGATAGGTAAAGACTTACTAATGACATCCTATTGTTTTTCTGGCTGTTTTATAGTTGCATTTTTCTTCCTTTTGCTAATTTCCTTTGTATATTGATAATTTAGTGCTGTGCTTTAATTCTTTATTGTATCTATTGTAGATTTTTTTGTTTGTGGTTCTGGTGACTTTACATAAAACACTGTAAAGATATAATACTCTATTTTATTTTGATGATAATTTAACTTTGATCACTTTGTCTCTATCTTTTTGTATCCCTATTATGTTTTAGATGAACATTTAGTTTTTGTGTATTTAAAAATTATTGAAGTTACAACCTTTTTCATTAATGCTTTCATCCTTTTACCTTTATTCTATAGTCTAGTTAACACATCACCATTTTGCAATATCAGGTAAGCATATAGTCAGAGTATCCTATCTATTTGTTTGCCTTTACCAGTGTGGTGTATATTTTCATGTTACTAATTAGCATCCTTTTATTTCAGCTTAGAGGACTTCATTCAGCTTTTCTTCTGATGCAGGTTTAGTGATGATGTATTTCCTTAGCTTTTGTTTATTAAGGAACGTCTTTATTTTGCCTTCAGTCTGAAGAACAGTTTTGCTGGGTAGAGTACTCTGGCTGATGGTTTCTTTCTTACAGTACTTTGATAGATCTTCCCATTCTCTCCTGGCCTGTGGGATCTCTGCTGTAAAGTCTGCTAATGACCTTATGGAGGTTCCCTTGTATGAGAGATTTTTTTTTCTCCTCTGCTGTTAAAATTCTGTGCCTTTGGTTTTAGACAATTTTATTATTCTGTATAATAAAGAATATTTCATATTGAGATTTTCAGGTGACTTATTAGCTTCATGACCTTGGATGTCCAAAGCTCTTGTCATCCTTTTGAAGTTCTCTGCCATTATTTATTCAAATAAGCTTCCTAATTTTTTCTGCCTCTTCTCCTTCTGAGACTCTAATAATGCAGACATATTTATTTTGATGGTGTCTGCTATGGGCTTTCCTCCTTTTTCATTCTTTTTTATTTCTTTTTGTTCTTCTAATTGTATAATTTCAACTGATCTGTCTTCTAACTAACTGATTCTCTCTTCTGCTTCTTCAGGTTTGCAGTTGAAGTCCTCTATTGAATTTTTCAGTTCAATCATATCTTTCACTTCAAAATTTCTCTTTTGGTTCTTTTAAATGTTTTATCTTGGAACTTCTCATTTTGTTCTAGTATTGTTTTTCTCATATTGTTAAATGAGTGTTCTGTATTTTCTTTTAACTATCTGAGATTCTGTAGAAAAAAATTATTTTGAATTCTTTGTTAGGGATTACTGGATCTCCATTTCTTTGAGGCCAGGTCCTAGAGGCTTACCATATTTTTTGTGTAGACATATTTCCCTGATTTTTTATGATCTCTGCAGCCTTAAATAGTTATCTGTACATTTGAGGAAACAAAGATTTTGTGCGCTGATTCTAGTAAAGGAAGTCCATCTCAGATGAAGTGCGCTGGATTGTGCTATGACCCTGGGTCTAGTGATGTAGGGTGCCAAGGGCTGGGGCACATGGTGGCACCAGCTCCAACTGTGGTGTGATATCTCTTTGGCTCAGGCCATTGGGGTCTACAATATTGACAACTGTGTGGTCCTTGGTAAGTCTGCAGTGGCTGCAAGGGCTATTGAGCTCCTAAGAAACATCTCCAGGACTGGTAATAAGGGATGAGGGAAGGCAGTGGTGGTGGCTGGAGCCAGTGGTGTTCACACATTCAGCTGCATGTGCCTATTTAGTGATAGAGGTCACCTGTGGACATACTGGTAACAATGGGAACCAGGGCCAATTAATTATGGGCTCACTGGTGTCTGTAGAGGATCTCGGTGTCAGTGTGTCTTCATGACTTTATACTCTACTCCCAGATATGCATACCATGGTGGAGCCAGTGACAGGGTCAAGCTGAGGGACATGCAGGCTCAAAGCTGGAAAGACCAGCTACAGGTGGGCATGGTGGTGCTGGCCATTGACAGAGGCAGGACCTGAAATAGACTTGCAAGCAGCTGGTGGGGGGGGGACATGGATATTGGTGTGCTCACCTATGGCTGCACTCTTTTCCTCTGAGTGTGCACACTGAAGTGAGGGTCAGTTACAGGGGTAGGGCTAGGGGCTAAGAGCACGTCAGAACTAAAGCAATCTATAGGTAGAAGTAGTGTTGATGGCTAGTGGCAGAAGACAGGGACTTGATCTGTACCCACAAACATCTGTGGGAGGTCCTGGTTATTTGTGTGCTTATTGGTGGCTACACACTCTCCCATCCATGCAGATGTGCTTCAGTGGGGGGTCAGTGATGGGCATCAGGCAGTGGCATGCAGGTGCATTGCTAGGGGCTAACTGCAAGCACAGTCATGCTGGTGAGGGTCATCCCAGGTTGCTTACACTGGTATCCTGTGCTCACACAGCTCTAGAAGCCTTGGCTGTCAGCGTAGCATCCAGGGCCTGGTGGAGGTGGGAAGGAACCAAGGTACTGATTTCTTACACTTGCACTGCCACAAAGATCATGAATAGCTACCAGTGTTGGGTCCAGGCTTTGGAAGAAGGAGTTTTTAAGGGAAGGGAAAGGAAAGGGAGATGGGAGGGACTGAGGAAGAGCTAGTATTAGCAATAGTAAATACCTGTGGCAAAACTGCTGAGTTTGTCTGCAGAGCAGGTCTCTGTGAACCACAATCATTCCTGCTATGTGTTGGCTAATAATAGTCTGTTTTTCTTCCTTTTCCTAGCAGGCTCTTTTTGCCAGGTTGGGTGGGGTAAAAAACTGAAGCTTGACCTTCACACAACGCCTGGAGAGACTAGAGAGGCTCATCACTCACCCTACTCTTTCTTTTCTGTGAGAGGAATTCTCACTGGCTAGGAATCTCCTTCTTGGAGCTGAACAATGCTGGCTTGGGGATGGGATGATGTGGTGAAAATAAACTTGTTTTTCTTATCTGCTTGTGTAATTATTCTCAGTTTGTGTGTGTGTGTGTGTGTGTTCCATGTTGTTAAAAAATTTTATTTTAAGATTTTATTTATTTATTCATGAGAAACATAGAGAGAGAGGCCGGGACACAGGCAGAGGCAGAAGCAGGCTCCCTGCAGGGAGCCCGATGTGGGACTCGATTCCCAGACATGGGATCACGCCCTGAGCCAAGGGCAAACACTCAACCACTGAGCCACCCAGACATCCCATGTTGTTAAAATTTCTGAAAGGGAATCTAGAGCTCTCCTGGAACTGTTTTTGTTCACGGATAGCTCATTGTTACTTTTTATGGGAATATGGGGAACCTGGAATCTCCTATGTCACCATTTTTTTTCTAGAATGCCTTGGTTACCTGAAAGTGATTGCCTGCTAATTCCAGCTTATGGTCATTTTGGGGTTTTTTACTGACTAATTTCCCCGAGAACAAGGGTCAAGTTATCCTGTCCTGTTTTTGCATATACCTATTTTTTATTGTGTGTTTGGCATCATTGGTAATAAGTCATAGAGACTGAATCTCACTAGCTTATTTGGAACCAGGATGCTTTTTTGTTCTATCAGTTGAGCGTATTTACAGATCACCTCAGTTTTAGGTTTTGTTAGGGTGGTTGCTATGTTGGTTTTGCCTTTAGTCCTAGGACAAACCTCTTAGTTCTTAGAGTCTTTACTTCCAAAATACGGAAGTGAAAGGCCAAAGATAATTACCAAGTGCCTCTCATACAGGATTCTAACTCCAAACTCTTACTCCTCTATGGTGGGCAACAGGTTAAATCTCTTATTAGCTCTTTCATCCTCCAGGTTGTTAATATTGCCTCTGGGCTCCATCCTTTCTCATCTAAACATGCACAGTAAAAAAAAAATAAAATAAAATAAACATGCACAGTAAGGATTCAGGCTAAAATAAGAGAAGAATTCATATGTGGATTTTTGGAGTTTCCCATCTGTGATTCCATCTTTCTGAGAGTTTTTCTTCTCAATGTTCAAGGATTTTTGGAAATCCAAAAACAGTATTCAGATTCCATAGGTCCTAAAGGCTGTGTCTTTAGCTTTATCGGATTGTATAACTATTACAGGATCTTCAGGGGAAGAATAAACGTGGATCTTATCCAGTATGGCTCCTTTCTGTTTCCCTCAACAATCAAGTCCTTACTGGTTTAAGCCTATACTTGGTCACTCTTTGATCACTCTTGTTTTGTTGTTGTTGAAATTGTATTATATCCATAATTTTTAAAATTCCTTCCTCTGGAGTGATTACTTCAATGCAAGCTGCCCAATTGCCTAATTTAAAACTCCTTGAGCAATTTCTATTTATTCATTCAACAAGTGTTTGCTGAACCCTTACTATGTGCCTTGCATTGGATTAGACATTGGAGATATAATGGCAAGTAAAAACATAAAGGGAGGGAGTCAGATATTTTTTAAAGGCTATAATTCCTGTCTTTATGGAACTTACAGTTTGTGAACAACACACACAAGAAATAATGCACATATATGTATAATGATGGCATGTGGTTATGAGAGCCTATAATAGGGCAATTTTAACTGATCAAGGAGATTCAGGAAGATGTCCCTGGGGGAGTAATAAGAGCTACCATCTAAATTTGTGGCTGGCACCTGGGAAGTATACATGTGATTAGAGAAGCTGAATTCCCTTTGCTGAGACCATGACCACAACTTTGAAACCAGTTGTCTAGTAAGCCATGTACTACCAGTAGAGGGGTCCAGTGATGTGCTGGACACTATGATGCAAAGATTTATCCTGGATTTCAGTTGTCTGGGAAAGCATCTGTGATACAGCCATGGATAAGGAGACCTGTGATTGGAGTAAGGGGCGAGAAGAGGAAGCTCCAACAGACATAACACTCCAGTGCAGGGATGTGTGAAATAGAATGGACATTTACAGCACTTCTGAATAATTGTGAATAGATTTCAATGACATAAATGGGATAGGATCTATGAATTGCTTTCTTTTACAATTCAGTAAAGAACCAGACCAGACAAAAATTTCCTTTATGGGTTAAAAATTCTATTAGTGACAAAACTGAGAAACTCAGGATTTAGTCCCTTTACTGGAAGCCTGGGAACACCCCTAGGGATTGATGTTGAGATCACTTGGGAGGTGGAAGGCAGGGGCCACAGTATGAGCCTTACAGAGCAGCAGGTGAGCACTTCCCCATAAAACACAAAAAGGGGGAGGGCACTCTCAGTTCTTCACTTTTGTCATAGCAACTGCTTCATGTTCTTTTATGAAGATTTATTCTGAGTCCTGTCAGCCTTATGGTAATATTTTCTCAACTAATTTTATAATTATGATATAATTATAAATGGGTGACACAGATACTTAGTTCCTCTTTTTCTTTGCAGTGGTCGCCATTCTGCCTGAAATTTGTATTCTGATTAGCCAACCCCTGAAATAATTTGCCTTTGTAAATCTTCCTAGCCTAGTGTAAACACGAAACATAACTGTTAGGGAGCATTCATTCTTTCAATGACAGTTGAATTTTCATTAATAAAGGTTCTAATTCTGTGAAAAATATTTCAGAAAACAAAACAATGGCAAGAAGAAAAACTTAAAAATATGCATAGCCTGTTACTTAACCTTGAATGTTAGCAGCAATGAGCCTTAAGTGCTTAAGCCTGTTAACAGAAAGCTTTTCGAACCAAAGCAGGACTCTCCGTGAACCTTACGGTGGCTGGGTAAATAGGGCAAAACATTACGAGCAGGAAAGGTTTCCTATGGCCAAATCATATACAGCCTCTTGAGGGTACACTAAAGATTTTACAACTTATCCTTGAATGAAAAGTCATTGAAAGGTTTTAAGCAAAGAAACTTCTATAATCAAATTCATATAAAAAAATCCCTCGGACTTCACATATATGAAGCAAAGGTGCATGAGGAGAGGCCGTTAGAAGGATTTTTATTTCATCCTGATGAGAGTCAACAGTGACCAGGAGGAAGATGGTAGTGATGGAGAAATAGAGATGTTCACAGATTGAGGAGCTATTTAGGAAGAGCAAATGACCAGGCTTGGCTGTTGATTGGACATGGAATTTGTTCCAAGCTTTTCTTTCTCATGTGTAGGCTTCTCCTTAACAGTGTTGTCTTGTGTACACAAATACTTTGCTCTGATTCCTTATTCTTTGTTATTATACACTGTTATTAAGTGATGTGTAATAACGTATTGACCTTATGCACCATAATTTAGTTCCCTATTCCACATTATGGGATGCAGAAGCTCTTCTCCAAGTTTTGCTAATACGTGTAGTTCTGTGATTGATATCTTTGGGCATAAAGAACATTTTCTATAGCTGATTATTTATTTAGGATAAATTCCCACCAAAGGATTCATTGGCCTAAGATAGATGATCATATTGAGATTCATATGGCAATAAATATATACACCTATAGTAACATCATAATTATATCATTTCTTTAGGGAAACAGACTTATGTCTGGTTGATTACATCAAGATTCTTTCATCATGGAAGAGATGGTGATTTGTCTTCACTGCAGAAGATAAATATTCTGGATATAGATTTATCTTTCCTGCCTACTATGTACTATCAGAAGCACCATCCATGGACTAGGAGAACATTTCATTTACCATAATGGAAAAACACAAAACCCTGCTTCTGAATACAGAACTCATTTTATATCAAAATAAGTGCGGTGGTTGATTTATACTCATGGAATTCAATGACCTTAAAAAATACCCCATTTCCCTCAAAAGCATCTAGTATCCTGGAATGGTGGAATGGTCTACTGAAGAGTCAGTTATAGCACCTATTGGGGAACAACACCCTAAGAGTTTGGAGTTAGATTTTAAAATATGCAGTATATGCTTTAAATAAGCAATGAATACATGGTGTGTTTTCCAGAGTCAGAAATACAGGTGTGAGAATCAAGAGGTAAAAGTGGAAACAATACCTCTGCTTTTTACAGCTATTCATAGAATATTTACTCCTTGTCCCTACAACTCTGAGCTCTTGTAGTATGAATATTTTAGTTCTCAATGAAGAAATGGTTTTTGTTGTTGTTGTTTTTTGTTTGTCTGGTTTTTTGGGGTTGTTGTTTTTGTTGTTTGCCAGGAGACACAATGTTCCACTAAATTGGCAGTCTCAATGGCCATCTGCCCATTTCAGGCTTGTTACATATACAACTAAACCAATGAGGGGAGAAGTTGCTATCCTAGCTAGATGTTTGTTCTTGATTATTAAAAAGAAATTTGAGTTGCTGATGCACAATGGGTCAGAAAGGACTATGTCTGGAACCTAGGGGATCTTCTTGGGCAAGTTTTGGAATCCCAATGTACAAATAATAAAAGTTAATAGAAAGCTGAAGCAACCAAAATAGAAGGCAAAACAACTAAGGATTTAAACCATATGAATCTATGAGAAACACTGATTAATGGGGGCACCTGGGTGGCTCAGTTGGTTAAATACCTGCCTTCGGCTCAGGCCATGATTCCAGGGTCCTGATATCGAGCCCCACATTGGGATCCCTGCTCAGTGGGTAGTCTACTCCTCTCTCTCCCTCTCTCCCTCCCCCTCCCTTGTGCTTTTTTTCTCTCTCTCTCAAAATAAATAAGATCTTTTTAAAAATAAGCATTTAAAAAACATTTTTTTTAATATTGTATTTATTCATGAGAGACACAGATGGAGAGAAAGAGGCAGAGATACAGGCAAAGGGAGAAGCAGGCTTCATGCAGGAAGACTGACGTGGGACTAGATCCCGGGTCTCCAGGATCACGACCTGGGCTGAAGGCAGCGCTAAACTGCTGAGCCACCCAGGCTACCCTAAAAAACATTTTAATAAAAATAAGAACACTGATTAGTGGAGATGATGAATAGGTGATGAAAGACTGATGAATTATCAAGAGCAACCACTACATTATGAGTAGCTACATAAATAAAGACTAATGCATGCCTGGCCACATACGCACACATATGCACCCTGCCTTTCTTCTCTTTTTTTTTTTTAACTTCTTCCTTTTCCCTTAATTTATATAAGACCTATCAGCAGTGGTTGAGAGCTTATGTAGCGTCTACCATCTTCAGTTGGTAGATTTAAAGAAAAGTGTTCTTCAGTGGTTTATGATGTATACCAGGGCAAAGTAAATGAAATGCAAACGTTCAAATAGTTTATAGGCATAATCTATACACTGCCTTCTTGTAGGATCAGCATAGACAGAAAGAAACCCCTGTCCTTAAAGACCAGTGGAGGACCAAGTTCAGTTTAACATAAGAAAGACATTTCTAACAATGCCATGCAAGAAGGATATGAGCCTCATTGTCAATGTAATAAGTTCCCTGTCTCTGGGAACCTAAACGATACTCAATGGGATTATGTATTAAGTACAAGACTGTGAAACCAAATAGGGTATTGTTTTTGTTTTGCATTTGAGGAAAATAATTGTCAGAGAGGTAATAAAACTTGCCTATTCTCACACAGCTAACAGTGGAGATGCCTAATTGCATCTAATACCAAAATGGTGCTCTGCATTTTGCTGGTAACCCAACAGGACCACAGGGAAAGCTATGGGATGTTTTTTTTTTTCTTTCTAAGACTTTGAGCTCTTCTTGGGAGCTAAGAAGTTCTTTCTGTATATCAGGCAACTTACGTGAGTTACCTTAATATATATATTAATATTTTGTATTATTAATACAAAATCATTAAATGAAATTGAGACCAATTATTTATCCCATCAACCTGTAAAAAATTATAGAGAACTGGTATACTAATTGCACAATCCAAAGGCAATAGCTGTTGTCAGTATGTTTCCTACACTCCCCTTAGCACCACCAGCCACACACAGCATACAGGTATACAACACACACACACACACACACACACACACATATACACATAGGTACATATTTACTCACACTCCACATACTTGCATAAGCATGTGAAAATATGACTTTAAATATTATTTTGTGTACTGATGCATTTTTTTTAAACGGGAAGGTGTTTACATTGTTTAGATACTTAGATATTTGTGTCTAAAACAAAATGTTTTTTCCTAGGATTATTGATATATACAGCACTACACAACCTTAAGGTGTCCAGCATGATTTACACATACTGTGAAAAAGTTAAGACAGCAGGTTTAGTTAATAACCATCTGATATAGAGAGAAAATAATGTTTTGCCTTGTAATGAGAACTTTTATGATCTACCATCTTAACAACCTTTAAATATACCATACAGAGGTGTTAATCATTGTCATATGTTGTACATTATATTCTCAGTACTTATTATAACTGGAAGTTTGTACCTTTTGAACAATTTCATCCAATTCCCCTAACTTTAGCCCCTGCCTCTGGTAACAAAGCTGATCTCTTTTTCTATAAGTTTTTATTACATGTAAATAAGATCATACAAAATTTGTCTTTCTCTATCTGATTTAATTCACTGGGCGTAATGCCTTCAACATCCATTCTTGTAACAAATGGCGGGGTTTCCATTTTTATGCCTGAATAGTATTTGTGTGTGTGTGTATGTGTATAATACGTATACCACATTTTATTTATCCATTCATCTATCAGTGGACACTTAGGTTGTTTTCCATGTCTTTGCTATTATAAATAATGTTGCAGTAAACATGTATGGGGATACAGATATCTCTTTGATACAGTAATATCATTTCCTATGAGTATATACCCAGAATTGGAATTGCTGGATCATAGGGTAATACTATTTTTGATTTTTTGGAGGAACCTCCATGCCGTTTTCCATGTAGGTGTCCCAATTTATAATTCCACAATACAAAGTTTCCCTTTTCATCAAATCTTTGCCGGCATTTGTACTCTCTTATCATTTTGATGATAGCTATGCTAACAGGCATGAGGTGATGTCTCACTAAGGTCTTGATTCGCATTTACTTAACAATGAGATGTTGAACACCCTTTCAGGTATCTGTTGACCATTTGAAAATCTTTTTTTGGGAAAAGTCTATTTAGGTCTTTTGTCCATTTTTTAATTGTATAATTTGTTGTATTGCTATTGAATTATGACTTCTTTGTGAATTTTGTATAGGAACCCTTTATCAGATATATGATTAGCAAATGTTTTCTCCCATTCTACAGGTTCTTTTTGATTTCTTGATTGGTTTTTTTTTTATGTGCAGAAGCAATTTAGTCTATGTAGTCCCACTTGTTTATTTTTATTTTGCTGCTTATGCTTTAGCTGTTCTATCCAAAAATCCATTGCAAAGATTCATCTCATAGAGTTTATTTTCTATTTCTTCCAGGAGTTTTATAGTTTCAGATCTTATATTTAAGTCTTTACTCCATTTTGAGTTATTTTTTGAATGGTATAAGGGTCTAGTTTTATTCTTTTACATGTCAAAATCCATTTTTCCAGCATCATTTATTAGAGACGGTCTTTTCTCCATTGAGTATTCTCGGTTCCCTTGTCAGATATTTATGTACGATGTAAGTATGGGTTCATTTCTGGGCTCAGTTCGGTTCCATTTGTCTGTGTGTCTGCTTTGATTGCCGTCACATTATAATATTGCTTGTAATCAGGAAATGTGATGCCTCCAGCTTTATTCTTCTTTCTCATGATTGCTTTGGCTATTTGGGGTCTTTTGTAGTTCCATGTATATTTTAAGGTTGTTTTTTTCTACTTCTGCAAAAAAATGCCAGTTTAGTCTTGATAGGGATTACACTGAATCCACAAACAGCTCTAGATAACATGGACATTTTAACAATAAATTATTCCAGTCCTAAACATAGGATATCTTTGCATTTATTTGTGTCCTCTTCAATTTCTTTCATCAAGGGCTTGTATTTTTCTGTGTAGAGACCTTTACTTCCTTGGTTAAAATTATTCCTGAGTATTTTATTGGTTTTGATGCTGTTGTGAGTGATATTATCTTTTTTCTTTCTGATACTTCTTGGTGAGAGCATGTGATGTGATGAGTACTGGGTGTTATATGTAACTGATGAATTATTGAACTCTACATCTGAAACTAATGATGTACTAATGATGTACTATATTTTGGCTAATTGAATTTAAATTTTAAAAGAGCTACTGATTTCTGTATGTTATTTTTATATCCTACAAATTTACTGAATTTGTTTTAACAAATTAAAACAGTGCTTTTTGGAGTCTTTTGGATTTTCTATACGTAAAATCATGTCATCTGCAAATAGGGACAAATTTATTTCTTCCTTTCTACTTCCAATGGCTTTTATTTCTTGCCTGATGGCTTTGGCTAGAATTTTCAGTATTATGTTGAAAAGGGGTAGTGATGGCTTGCCTGATGGCTTTGGCTACAATTCCAGTATTATGTTGAAAAGGAGTAGTGATATATATACAATGGAATATTATTCAGCCATTAAAAAGGACGAATACCCACCATTTGCTTCGACGTGGATGGAACTGGAGGGTATTATGCTGAGTGAAGTAAGTCAATTGGAGAAGGACAATCATCATGTGGTTTCACTCATACGTGGAGTATAAGAAATAGTGAAGGCATTATAAGGAAAAGGAGGGAAACTGAGTGGGGAAAAATTAGAGAGGGAGACAAGCCATGAGAGACTCTTAACTCTGGAAAATGAACAAAAGGTCGTGGAAGGGGAGGTGGGCGGGGGGATAGAGTGACTGGGTGACGGGCACTGAAGGGGGCACTTGATGGGATAAGCACTGGGTGTTATACTATATGTTGGCTAATTGAACTTCAATTAAAAAAAAAAGAAAAGGAGTAGTGAGAATGAGCACCTTTGTCTTGTTCATGATCTCAGAAGAAAAGTTTTCAACTTTCACCACTGAGTATGTTAGCTGTGGGTTTGTCATATGTGACCTTTGTTACATGGAGGTACAGTTATCCCTAGTTTGTAAATAGGGTTTTTTTTTTTTCATGAATAGATGTTGAATTTTGTCAAATGCTTTTTCTATATCTAATGAGATGATAATGATTTTTTTCATTCTATTAATATGGCATGTCACATTTATTTGCATATGTTCAACCATCCTTGAATCCCAGGGATAAATCTTAATTGATCATAGTGAATGATCCTTTTATTATGCTGCTGAATTTGGTTTGCTAGTATATTATTAGTAATGTTTTCATGTATATATTTCAGGGATGTTGACCTACAGTTTTCTCTTCTTGCAGTGTCCTTTTCTGGCTTTAGTATGAGGGTACTGCCTAAATGAGTTTGAGAGTATCCCCTACTGTTAAATGTTTTGGGAAGAGTTTGGAAAGAATAGATTTAATTCTTCTTTAAATATTTGGCAAAACTTACCAGTGAAGCCATTTGGTCCTGTGTTTTTCTTCCTTGGAAGATTTTTGATAACTTATGAAAACTCGTTACTAATAATTGGTCTACTCAGATTTTCTGTAGCTTTGATTCAGCCTTGGCAGGTTATTTGTTTCTAAGAATTTATTCATTTCTTCTGGATTATCTGATTCTTCTAAGAGGTCCCTTTTGATGGCATATACTTGTTCATAGTGGCCTCTTATTGTCCCTTTGTATTACTGTGCTATCAGATGTAACATTTCTCTTTCATTTACAGTTTTGATATGGGTCCTCTCTCTTTTTCCCTTGATCTAGCTAAAGGATTGGCAATTTTCTTCTCTCAAAGAACCCACTTGTGCTTTGATTAATCTTTTCTATTTTCCTGTTTACTATTTCACTGGTTTCTTCATTAATCTTTATAACTTCTTTCCTTTTTGTAACTTTTGACTTGTCAATTCCTCTCTTTCTAGTTCCTTGAGCTATAGAGTTAAGTTGCTTATTTGATCTCTTGTTTCTTAATGTAGGCTTTTATTGCTATAACTTGCCTCTTAGAGCTGCTTTTGCTGCATCCCATAAGTTCTGGTCTCCATTTTATGTCTGGTCTCCATATTATGTCTCCATTGTTACTCATTTTAAGAAAATTTTTAATTTTCCATTTAGCTTCTCCTTTGGTTGGTGAGGAGAATGTTCCTTAATTTCCACTTATTCATGAGTTTTTCAGCTTTTCACCTGTTAATAATTTCTACTTTCATATCTTTGTGGTCAGAGAAGACACTTGGTAGGATTTTAATCTTCAATTCGCTAAGACTTGTTTTGTAAAATATTGTCTAAGATAAATGTTAGCCCACTTGTCTATCCTAGAAAGTGTTTCATGTGTGCTTGGAAAGACTACATATTGCTGGTTCAGATAGAGTATTCTCTATATGCCTGTTAGGTCTCTTTGATCTATAGCATTGTTGAAACTCTCTGTTTCCTTACTGGATCTGTCTGGAATGTATCCATTGGTGAGATTATACTAATTAAAATCTTCAACTATTAATGTTTTGCTATTTACCTCACCTTTTAGTTCTATTATTGTTTATATATTTTGGTGCTTATAAGTATTTACAACTGTTATCTCTTCTTGATGGATTGATCCCTTTATCATTATATAATGACCTTCTTTCTTTTTATCCTTTTTGCTTAAATTCTATTTTGTCTAAGTATAGCTACTCCTACTTTTGGGAGAGGGTTACTATTTGCTTGAAATACCTTTTCATATCTTCACTCCAAGTATATACATGTCTTTTAAAGTTAAAGTAAGCCTCTGATAGGCAGCATATCACTGAATCTTGGTGCTTATCCATCAGGCATTTTATGTCTTTAATCAGACTAGAGAATTCAATCCATCTACATTTTAAGTTATTATTGATAAAGATTTAGTATGCCATTTAAAAAGTTATTTTCTGTTTTGGGGATCCATTGTTACTTTCTTATCCTCCTGTCCTTGTTTGTAGGATATGATGTCTTTTGGTATCTATATGCTTGAGCAGCTTAATATGTTCTTTTGTATAGTTACTACTGGGTTTTCCCTTGTGGTTGCCATGAGGATTACATAAAATATCTTAAATTAAACACGTTACTTGAAAAATTAGAACACGTGGGATGCCTGGGTGGCTCTGGGCATGATCCCGGGGTCCCAGAATCGAGTTCCACATCAGCCTCTCTGCATGGAGTCTGCTTCTCCCTCTGCTTGCATCTCTGCCTCTCTCTGTGTGTCTCTCATAAATAAATTTAAAACAAAATTTTAAAAATTTAAAAATAATAAAAATAAAAAGCATAACACCCTATTTTAAAGTGATTTCAACTTTACTTGATAGCATTCCTAAACTTTACACTTTTACTTTTCTCCTCCTCCTCACATATTAGGATATTGATATTACAATTTATAAATTTTTATATTTTGCATCCAATAGCAGATTGTTCTAGTCATGGTTAATTTTACTTCATTTGTTTGAACAATTATACTTTAAAATTTAATCATACACCAATATTACCACATCACGGAATTTAACTTTTATTATATGTTTACCATTACCAGTGAGTTTAATAGAATCATTATATTTTTTAAGATATTAATTTTCATCTTTTCTCCTTCACTGAAAGAACTCCTTTTAGCAATTCTTGTAAAGCATGTCTAGTGGTAATAAACCCTCTTAGAATTATCATCGTTCTTTCTTTTGTCATCTATGCCAAGTATAGAATTCTTGGTTAACATTTTCTTGCTTTTGATATTTTGAATATATAACCCCATTCTTTCCTGGCCTGAAAAGTTTCTGTTGAGAAATCTGCCTATAGTCTTATTTGGTTTCCTTGTATGTAACCGGTTTCCTTTTCCCTTTGTGGTTTCAAAATTCTTTGACTTTAGCTTTTGACAATTTAATATTTCTCAGTGTTGCCCTATTCAGATTAAACATACTTGGGGTCTTTTGGGCCTCAAGGATCTGGATGTCCATTTCTCTCTCCAGGCTTGGGAAGTTTTTATTCGTTATCATTTTAAATATATTTTCTGTCCCTTTCCCTTTATCTTCTCCTTCTGTGATTCTCATCATTCTCTACTCATAATATCCTAAATTTCTTTAGTCTTTATTTACCCTTTTTTTTCTTTTGTTCCTCTCACTGGATAATATTAAATGCCCTCACTTCTGGGTAAGTGATTCTTACTTTTGCAGGGTCAGGACTAAAGTTGAAACTCTCAAATTCAGTTCAGCTATTGTATTCTTTAAGTCTAGGAATTGTGTTTGGTATTATTGATGGTTCTTTTTTTTTTTTTTTTGTCTATGCATTTTTTTCCCTTAACTTTGTTGTCTGTATGTATGTTCATGAAGTTCACCAAACTTCTTTCAGAGAATTATTCTGAATTTTTTACCTATCTCTTCATAAA
This sequence comes from Canis aureus, assembly GCF_053574225.1. Lineage (NCBI taxonomy): Eukaryota > Metazoa > Chordata > Mammalia > Carnivora > Canidae > Canis > Canis aureus. The sequence goes on from NC_135613.1 coordinate 5,439,790, forward strand.
TCTCCATTTCATAGGGTCAGTTATTGGGGCTTTATTAGTTTCCTTTGACCAGTGTCATGTTAACCTGATTTTTTGTGATCTTTAATTCCTTACCTACCAATGTAACATTTCAGTAACTGGTCTCCTCTTTTCCAGACTTTATAGATTGATTTTGGCAGAAATAGTTCTTCACTAGTCCACTTAATTTTGGTTTCTTAATGTTAGCTGGTAATGTCCATAAGGTGGACTCCTAAGTTGCCTGGATCCTCTCTCTGGTCAGGCTTCTGAGACCACTAGGATTGGGGACCATACTCAGCATTTGGTGGGGCTATGAATTAGCTTCCTTTCTCTGGTAAGGCAGCAAAACAGATCCTAAATCCTCAACTCATTCCATAAGGACCTTCAACTCAGGCCAGATGGCAGATGGGTAAAACCATGGGCTGTGCTGTTCATTCAGTTGACTGTCTAGGGCTATAGGATGGGCTATGATGTGCTCTGGTTAGTTGTACCATTGAGGAGTGTTGAAGGCTGTATTCAACAGTGAGAAGGGATATGAAATAGTTTCCCTATACAAGCCAGGTCCCAAGGTTGGCAAACCTCCTGTTTGGGGATCACATTAGGCAGACCTGTGCTGCAGGTTCCCTGTCTTAGCTCTGCAGGTAAATAGGTCCACATACTTAGCTCTACTCAAGTGTCACTGTAATCTGAGTTTCAGGATGAGCTACACAGATCCCTGGCAGCTCCTGTTAGATTTCTGGTTAGGCTAGGCTATAGACTAAATTAATCAGTGTGCATTATTATAAACTAGCTTCCCTGCCTCATTGGGCTGCTAAACAGGCACAAGTTTGGAAAGTTTCTTCTTTGGTGTTGGTCAAATTAGGAATGTGTGCTATCAGGACAGAAGGGGCCACTGTCTTAGCTCTGAAGGCACTGAGTCACTGGCCAGGATCCCCATTCAAGTGCTGCTATAATCAGAGCTGCAGGGTAGGCTACCAAGATTTCCAGGAGTTCTGGCTCCTGGTTGGCAGTACTGAAGTCTGTATTTAGCAGTTAGTGGGACTACAGATTACCTTTCCTGCTGTGGAGAGGGGAGCCACAGAGCAGGCCCCAATATTGGCAAGACTCTTGTTTGGGGAGTAAATCACATAGAGCTATATATCAAGCTCTCTGACCAGATTAGGTCACTGAGTTGGCCTACAAATGGCCAGACCTGCTGGCCAAGGTGATAGCTGGAATGGCACTAGACCAAGCAGTTTCCTAGGTCTCAGGCCTAACTTCCTGGCCAGGTGGGGTAAGCAGCTACTCTCAGCAGTGGATGGAACTATGAATGAGTTCCCCTGGCTGGGCAAACTGGCAGACCCTGCCCCAAGTCTGGGAGTGCTCTTTGGGGTCTTGACTTAAATTGAGCCATACCCCAAGTTCCCCGTCAAACAGGGTTACTGGCTTTGCTCGACAGATAGATGGTCAGTATTGTTGGAAAAATTCTTAGCTTTAGTGTTATGGGCTAAGTAGCTTCCCAGTTACTCCAGCCAGGCTTCCTGATTGTGTGGGTCCAGGAACTATACTCAGCAATAGATAAGATTATGACTTAGCTCCCCTGCTTGGGCAGAGGGGTAGACCAAGTTCCAGCAATGGCAAAGCTCTTTGTTGGAGATCCCAAACCAGACAGACTTCTGCCCTGCCAAGTTCCCTGATCAGACTGTGCCACCAGCTTGGCTCTGTAGATGAGCAAAACTGTTAATTGGAATTTACACTTAGGAATAGGAACTTAGTCTGTTGAGATTTGAACACTCCCCCCTTTTCATCACAATCCAATTCTCAGGGGTCAGATTTCCCCACAATACACAGGAAGACCCAAGTGGGCCTACCAAAAAGCAACCCAAAATCCTGGGGGTGAGGCTGGATATCTACCTGGGCTTTCTTTTCCCCTGAAGAAAAGTGCAGGGTCAAAGGAGTCCTCTCACCCTTCTAATGCAGTCCATCTCAGTGTTCGTGATGCAGAAGTTATACTTCTGCCTCTGCCTCATGTTCCAGTGTTTTCACAGTGGTGCCTTGTCCATGAATAGTTGCTATTCTTGTGAAGTAGAAGGAAGTCAGTGATGAGAACATCACTCCTCCCACATTAGTGTTTCTAATTCCTCTATCCTTCCCAAAGACATGGAAGGATATATGTCCCCATACATATGACTTCAGTATGGCAATGTGACTTGCTTTATCTAATGAAATATGATTAAGAGTCATCCTGAAGCCTGTTATGGAGATGTTAATGTCATAAGATGGTGGAGTCCCTGCTGAATCATATCCATGCAGGACTACAGACAGCAGAGCCCCCACTCAAACTCAATCGGCCATGTAGCATGCACAAGAAAGAGTTCTTTGTTTTATACCACTGGGAAGCATCTTTTGATTGTTACTGCAGCAGACCCTAACCTATCCTAACTGATACACATGCCTGCCAAGACTTATAGTAGAGACTAAATCTGCAAAATATCTCTATGCAACATAAATTATTTCTATCTCCTAAATGAGGAAATTGAAGTTCACTCACTAACATGTCCTAAATCACACAGTGAATTAGAATCCAAAGAATTAGAAGAGACAGTGGCCCATGTTTCTAAGAAAAATAAGGCTTTGGGTATGATGTTGGTAAGAGTCATTTGGTTTCTTCAGAGAATCCTTTCCATAAGCTTTGATAGTCCCTTCCCTTTACAGCATTAATCTTTGGAAAGATAAGGCCAGAACATGAAACTAACTCCACGTATAATATCCCCAAGATGGAGTTATTGGCCAAGGTCAAATGAGAGTGACTATGGTAGAAGCAGGAGGTTGGGAAGGGATTATCTTGAAAAATGACAAGAAACTATACACTCAAAAGAAACGTCTTCTCTGAAAATCAAGACCCACAGCAAGATGTGAATATATTCCAGTAAACTATAGCTATTTCTAATCTGTCTGAAACAGTACCTGTTCAAATTGTGGGTGATAAAACATCGCAGTAGTGGATGAGGTCATACAAGTAAATGTATAACATGAGGGGGTGAAAAGAAAAGGAAAGAATTTAAGGTATCAATTCCAGTAAATCAGGTGTAGAAAAGCCACATCATAATATTGTAGTTCCCAATCAAGGTATTATTGTACATTATCTAAATTATTTAATGTGGAATCCTGTAAGGAAGGGCAATTTTTTTTTTCTGTAGTAAGTATATAAGCCTTTAGGATAACTGGCCCATTAAAACCCTTTCCTTACTTGATTGGCTGTGATCTACATAAGTTTGCTTCTGTACACAGAAAGCAAGAAAAGGAAGATATCCAACTTCATCTTCTTAAAATGTTATCTCATCCATAAAAACAAACGAACAAACTAATTATCCCTTTACCTGGAATGTTCTCCCACAGATAGAGACATATGGTCCCTAAACACAACTACTATCTGAAAATGAACTATATAAACATGTTGTTTTATATGTTAGCAAAATAATGTTAAAAGAGGCAAAAGGAGGCAAAGCTTGGAGTAGGGCAGAACAAAGAAGCCCTCTACTTTCCTTTGACCCTGCTTAGAGCCACACATTCAGTCTAATATGCCACCATTGAAGTATTGAGATGTCCTCTTTCTTTCCTTCCTTGGTCTACATCTTAGCCTTTGACCTTCACTTAAGACATTGTAACAGCCCCCAAATTGGTCTTCCTGCCTCTACTCTCCCCTTTCCTATCCTATCTCCAGTAGATGACAAAATGATTTTTCAAAATAACAATTAATAAATGGATCAAATCACTACCTGATTTTAAGATTGTCCATGGTTCCCTCAAATGAAATCGAAACACCTCATGACTTGGGAAGACGCTTCCCAGTGAGGGACCTCTCTATTTTTTTTTGGCTTATTCCCTAGCAGATGCTTAGAAACCCTTTTCCCTTCAGGTCTATGGAACCACAGAGTTTCCTTGATCTTTCCTTCCAAATACTTACTTACCCTTTAAAATCCAAAGTAGGCCTTTGCTTTTCCAAGAAGTCTCCCTAGATATCCCACTTCACCCTAGTATCTTTGGGATGTATGGAATACTTTGTTTCAATTCTATCTTGACTCGATCTTTGCCACCAGTAAATTTTGAAGGCATTCAGATGAGAGAATCATCTTTATTTCGTATCATGAGACATAATATATGGTGGCCATGTAAATCTAGAAGAAGGGGAGAGAGGGAGAGAGGAAAAAAGCAAAGAAGAGGAAGAAAAAGGAAAATATGTCAACTCTCATGTCCCCTGTCTCTTGGTCCATAGTCCTTTCTCCCATCTCATGGCTATTTTGGCTATAGCCATAAATAAAACGTGACCATGTAGATATTTTGATAGTTGATGAAAATTTTATTACTATACAGTTAATATAAAAGTAACAGGATTTCTGTAATGAGGTGTTATTGAAGAGGTATTCTGCAAGCTCAAAAGCTGATGTTTGAGGTTAGGTTGAAATAAAATAACCATAAAAAATGACAATAAAATAGTTTATAGAGTTATACAATCTTTAAACAACATTCATGGGTAATATCTTACGTGGTATTCAAAAAAACTCAGAATGTTATGTTAGGCGGATAGTCCCGTTTCCATCCTGCAGAAGAGGAAATGGAGGTTCAGAGCAGAGGTCATTGCCCAAGGCCACCTTCCAAGTCATGGGCAGAACCGGAGACCATATGCAAAACCTCTGGACCTCACATCATTAAACTTCACTTTCCATACATCCTGCTGAGCCACTTTGCTTTAAATAAAAAGGCAAGGAAATTTCCTTGCCTTAAATGCTGCCCTGGGCTTTAGACTGCCCTTTGTTTAGGATTTTATATTCAGCTTTCTATGCAAGTTGTTACAACTCAGCACTTACCCAGTAATCTTCTCCAAGGGAAAGAGTAACAATAGTTTTCTTGGGCTTACACTTTTTTTCTAAGATCTCAAAATTACTATTTCCCAAATATCTTCCCTGAAGTTTAAAGTGTATAAAACAAGAGTGTATAAAAGAGAGGAAAGAAAAGCCATGGGTCCCGTGAAGCCAAGGATTCTTTTTATAACCAAAGAGCAACTTAAAAAAAAAAAAAAGAGCAACTTCAAATGAAGATTTGAGTCCTAACTTAAATTCATGGAGGAATTTTTTCCATTAATATAGGAAATTTGTGCTTAAACGTTTAAGCATCCCTGGGCCTTCAGACAACAAAATTACACTTAGATTGGTCCATTGAATTAATTGATAATTTGGTAAACATTTAAGCTCCTATCAGGCATTGTCTACACATACAGCTTGTTTATAGGCTTAAAACCCCAATCTGGGGAGCATCTTAAATCTAGTGAAATCCCCTCTTCTTCCTGAATTTTGTTCTTGAATTCTGTATTTCCATGCCAAGAGGCTTTTCTACCTGTCAAGTTTTGAACTGCTCTGATGGGAGTCTCATTACCTCTCAGGGTTCCTAAAGTTGAATAGGTTGCTACTTCCACTGGTCAGTTTTGGGGACAAAAAGATAATTCTCTCACCCTCAGGGAATGACAGAAACACAGGGAGGCCAACTCATTAGGAGACTTTGTAAAGCTTCCCGGTGGTACTGCGTTTGGACTAGCAGACGGTAGTCTGCTTTAAGACAAAAGAGACCCAACCGTAATTAAATAGTCACAGAAATTCTTTGTGGGTTTCTGTCTATGCACATTTAGAAGGACACTAATTAGGTGGGGAGTCCTTGTATGCCCGGCTCTCCCGAGGCATGGAAGGGGGCTATCTTGCAGAATTCCTCTCTGACCAGCAGCAGTGTTTGGCCTCTTCATTGATTCTCTAAATTATGTGTGCCCCACTAATAAAGCCCTAACAGTGGGAGCCAGGAGGCTGCCTGCCTTCCTCCATCCAGGGGAATCAGCTTTGCCCCAGTGTGGGCTGCTGGGCATGAATGACCCCTTTGTCTTTATCTCAAATGTTTTGGCAGTGCTTCTGAAAACAGTGGTGAATGGAAAACCACATGGTTCTAATTGTTTTCTCTGGGATCAGACTGATTTCCTTAGGGTGTCTACGCCCCCCCACACACACTCACACACACTCACACATGGTGCTTTGGACCAGCACTGTCCTTAGATTTCCCAGCTAATACTCCAAACTGTAATTTTTTTTTTTTTTTAAAGTACCAACATCCACACAATTGCTTTCGGAGAGAACATCAGCTCTTCCCGTTTGGTTATCAACCAGGTGAAAGCAACAGGGAATGATTTTTCTTTCCAATTAGAAGGTACCTAAGCCAAGAAAAGCCACCTGTTTATATCGAGAAGGCACTAAAGCCTTGAGGAGAAGGTTGTAATTTCTTGAATGAAGAAACAGGTAAATAAACTACTGAATGAAGAAGGAAGGAAGGGGGTGGCAGAAACAGTTCATTCCAGAACTGCAAATACTATCCGGATGTTTACCTTGCCCCAGTCACTGGATCAGGGTACCTCAACTACTGAATTTGGGGCTGGATGATTCTTTTAGGGGCTGTTCAGTGCATTGTGGGGTGTGTCGAGCAGCATCTCTGCCTCCACCTACTAGATGCCAGTGGCAACCACCTACCGTCAGGTGTGGCAACCAAAATATCTCCAATCTTGCCAAATACCCACGATGGGGCTGGAGGGCACGGGATAAAATCATCCCTGGTTTAGAACCGTTGAATTAAATGAGCCAAAAGGACAAAAGCTGTGGAAACCTGAGAGGGGGTGCTGAAGTTGGCGGCTGGGTAAGAGCCTAGCTCTGGCTATTCCTAGCCTATTACCCACCCTTCCTGAAACCACCTTCTAAAGTCATGAGGATTAAATGAGAAGCCCCATATCATGTGCTTAGCACAATGCCAGGGACGCAGGGAAGGTGGAATAAACACGAACTGGTGTCACTGTGGTTATCTCTGCCATTTAACATGGATGACTGACCTCTTGACAGGAGAACAAGAGGCTCATGCATCTGCTGGGCTCATTTCGTGCTGCTCATGGTCATCAATTCTGGAGTTTCCTGCCTCCATATTTCAGACTCAGGAACAGCAAGGAACAAGGACTCTGGCATCAACCCATGACCCTCTGGCTCCCTCCTGGGGTCCACGCATGCCAGGGGCTGAGAAAGAAAGATGTTTCCCATGGATGAAATGGCTGCTGACATTTTAACAAGCACATTTAGCAGGCCTTTGACTAGCCAAGGCCATAGGTCAGATTCCTGGCTCTCCCATTTTCCTTCCTCCAAAAGAAAAGGTCAGTGGTGCTAATGGATACCTTCAGCCTCTGGTTACAGCCTGGGAAGCATAAGGTGTCCCTGCAACGTGGCTGTTACAAAGATGTTCACACCTCACACCGACGCACACATCAATAGCCCCCCCGTACCCAGCGTGGCCCAAACCCTGCTCCCCAGACCTGCCTTCTCCTCCCTAGTCCTCAGGGCTTCCCTTGCTTTCTCTCAGCCTCTCTCCATCCTCACTCTTGTGTTCTAGTAAGTCTCGCTGCCACTCCCTGAATCGGAGATTTGCACCAGCCTCTTAACCACCCCTAACTCCAGTGCATCCTCCAAAGTACCAATCAGTAGTATTTTTCTAAATTACAACTATTTGCATCACTCTCTGCTTTCAAAATCTTCCACGGCTCTCCTTTTCTTTTGGACTGAAGTTCTCAGTATGACATAAGAGCCCCCTGAATATCTGACCCTTGCCTACCTCCCTCTCCCCCTCACCCCCCATTCACCGTTCCTCGGGCAAAGAACCCCATGCAATTCCCTGAAAATGGCCTATTCCTTTTTTTAGAGTTGATGCATCCTCTCAACACTAGAGCACTAGAGACCGGATACCCAGGCCAATGATATTGTCAAAAGTGTTTGACGTCTGGAAAACAGACATATCAGATTGTATATATGAAAAGAAAGCTGAGAAATCAAAATAAACAAACAATTAAATAGACACAAGACAAGTCAACTATAACGCAGTTCATATAATTCTATATAAACAATATGGATTAAATTATACAAATAACTTATTTTGCCAAAACTGAAAAATTGAAAGCATAATGTGAGCTGTGCTTATGTATTTTTACTTGACACAAAATGAGGTTGGGATTTCTACCATCAGGAGAAACTTGAATGTGAAAAGGTTTAAAAATGTCTCTCTTATCGCTGGACCTTTGTATTTTTTTTCTTCTAAGCGCCCCTCCCCCAATTTTATTGATATGATTTACATTATAATTTACCATGTGAGTTGAAGGCATATCGCATATGGACTTGACATGTGTATGTATTGTGAAGTGATTACCAGAATAAGTTATTACCTCATATATTTACAAAACACTTTTTTTTTTTTTTTTTTTTTTTTTTTTACAAAACACTTTTTTTATTGTGATGAGAACTTCAGGGATTGCTCATAGTAACTTTCAAATAGACCATAGAGCACTGTGAACTATAGTTATTACAGGATATGTTACATCACCAACACTTACTTACACGTTTGCATGTTTTGAATACATGCACCTAATTTCCCCATCCTACCTACTGCCTCTGAGAACCATAAATCTGATCTCTTTTTTCTATTTTTTTAACATGTAATTGAGATCATACGGTATCTGTCTCTATTTGACATATTCACTTATTTCACATAATGCCCTCAAAATCCACCCATGCTGTCACAAATGGCAGGATTTCCTTCTTTTTTTTATGGCTGAACGGTATCTGTGTGTGTGTGTGTGTGTGTGTGTGTGTGTGTGCGCGCGCGCGTGCTACATATACTTTATCCATTCATCTGTCAATGGACACAGGTTATTTCCATGTCCCGGCTACTGTAAACAATGCGGCAATAGACATGAGAGTGCAGCCATCTCCTCAACGTAGGGATTTTGTTCCCTTTGGCTACCCACCTAGGAGTGGAATTGCTGAATAAAATGGTATTATTTTTATATTTCTACCTTTCGGAAGACCTCCATACTGTTTTCCAAAAAGCTGCACCAATTTACATTCTCACCACTAGTGCACAAGGCGTTCCCTTTTCTCCAGAGTCTTAATGGCATTTTTGTTACTTCTTGTCTTTTTGATGATAGCCATTCTAACAGGCATGAAGTGATATCTCCTTGAAGTTTTGATTTACATTTCCTTAATGATTACTTTCCAAATATCTGTTGGTCAATTTGAATATCTTCTTTGGAAAAAAAAATGTTCAGATCCCTTGTCCATTTTTAAATTGATTTTTTTTGTTTTTGCTATTGAGTTATAGGAGTTCTTTATATATTTTGGATAATAACTTCAGACCCTAAGAGATGACTGCAAAATATTTTCTCCCATCCCATAGGTTTCATTTTGTTGATTATTTCTTTTGCTATGCAAAAGCTTTTAAGTTTGATGAAATCCAACTTATTTTTTGTTGTTTCTAGTGCTTTTAGTATCCTGTCCAAAAATCATTGCCAAGATCCATGTCAGGAGGCATTTTCCTTGTTTTCTTCTAAGAGTTTTATGGTTCCAGGTCTTATGTTTAAGGCTTTAATCTATTTTGAGTTAATGTTTGTGAGTGGCGGAAGATAACGATCTAGTTTTATTATTTTACATGGGGATATCTAATTTTCTCAGCACCATTTATTAAAGAGATGCTCTTTTCCCTTTGAATACTCTTGACTCCCTTGTCAAATATTAATTAACCGTATAAACATAGGTTTATATCTGGGCTCTGATTCTGTTCCATTGGTCTGTCTGTTAATTTTTATCCTAGCACCATGCTGTTTTGATTGCTCTAGCTTTATAATATAGCTTGAAATTAAAAAGTGTGATGCTTCCAGCATTGGCTTCTTTCTCAATATTGATGTGGCTATTCAGGGTCCTTTGTGGGGCAGCACAAATTTTGTGATTGCTTTTTCTAACTATGTAAAAAATGCCATTGGAATCTTGATAGGGATTACACTGAATCTATATATAGATGGCTTTGGGTAATATGGACATTTTAACAATATAATTTTTCTAATCCTCGAACACCATATTTTTGCATGCTTTGTGTCATCTTCAATTTCTTTCATCAATGTCATACAGAGTGTAGAGATCTTTTACTGCTTAAGAAATATTTTATTGTTTTAGAAGCTATTGTAAGTGGGATTTCTCTTTCAGATAACTTATTATAAAAGTATAAAAACACTGATGTTGTATGGTAATTTTGTATGATGCAAATTTACTGAATTTGCTGACTAGATGTAACAGTAATTTGGGGGAGTCTTCTGGATTTTCTACATATAAAATTATGTATCTGAAAATAGAGACAATTTCATTTCTTCTTTTCTAATTTGGCTATTGTGTTGAATAGAGTTGGTAAAAGTGGGCACCCTTGTCTTGTTCTTGATCATAGAAGAAAAGCTTTATAAGTCTCACCATCGAGTATAATTTTAGTTGTAGGCTTGTCATGTATGTATGGCCTTTACTATGTGGAAGTATGATCCTTCTACACTTAATTTGTTGAGAGTTTATCATGAAAGAATGTTGTATTTTGTCAAATGATTTTTCTTCATCTATTGACTTGATCATATGACTTTTATCTTTCATTCTATTTTTTTTAAGATTTTATTTATTCATGAGAGACTGGGAGAGAGAGAGAGATGCGGGCTCCATGGAGGGAGCCCGATGCAGAACTCGATCCCAGGACTCCAGGATCATGCCCTGGGCCAAAGGCAGGTGCCAAACGCTGAGCCACCCAGGGATTCCCTATCTTTCATTCTATTACTGTGAGTTATTCCATATATTCACATATGTTTAACCATCTCTGATGCTCAGGGATGAATCCCACTTGATCATGGGGCATAATCCTTCTATTTATTTATTTTTATTTTTAAGTGTTATTTTAATTGCAGTATACTTAACAATGTCTTACTGGTTTCAGGCATACAATATAGTGATTCAACAATTCTATATATTACTCAGTGCTCATCATAGTAAGTATACTCTTAATCCCCTTCACCTGTTTTACCCACACCCCCACGTATTTTCACTCTGGTAACCATTAGTTTGGTTTGCCTCTTTTTTTATTCATTTGTTTTTTTTTAATTGCACATACAAGTGAAATCATGTGGTATTTGTCTTTCTCTGACTGATTTATTTCACTCAGCATTATACTGAGTTCATCCATATTGTTGCAAATGGAAGGATTTCATTCTTCCTTATGCTTGAGTAATATTCCATTTGTTGTATTTATATACATCTTCTTTATCCATTCATCTGTTGATGGAAACTTGGGCTGCTTCCGTAATTTGGCTATTGTAAATAATGCTGTATTGAACATAGGAGTGAATATATATTTTTAATTGGTGCTTTTGTATTCTTTAGATAAATGTCCAATAGTGGAATTACTGGATCATATGGTAATTCTATTTTTAACTCTTTGAGAAACTTCCACACTATTTTTCATGGTGGATGTACCAGTTTGCATTCTCACCAGCAATGCATGAGGGTTCCTTTTTCTCCACATCATCACCAACACTTGTTTCTCATTTTAAATTTTAGCCATTCTGACAGGTGTGAGTGGATACAGCATTGTGGTATTTATTTGCATTTCCTTGGTGACGATGTTGAGCATCTTTTCATGTGTCTGTTGGCTAATCTGTATGGCTTTTTTGGAGACATGTCTCCTGCCCATTTTTAAATTGTATTACTTGGGGGTTTTTGGTGTTGAATTTTAAAAGTTCTTCCCATATTTTGAATACTAAGCCTTTATCATCTATGTCCTTTGCAAAAATCTCCCATTCAGTAGGTTGTATTTTAGATTTTTTTGATCGTCTGCTTTGCTGTGCTGAAGCTTTCTGCTTTGATTTAGTCCCAATAGTTTATTTTTGCTTTTGTTTCCCCTGTATCTGGAGACCCATTTAGAAAAATCTTGCTATGGCTGATGTCAGAGAAATTACTGCCTGTGCTCTCTTCTAGAATGTATATGGTTTCAGGTCTCAAATTTATGTCCTCAATACATTCTAAGTTTATTATTGTGTATTGTATAAGAAAGTGGCCCAATTTCATTCTTTTGCATTTTCCCCAACACCATTTGTTGAACAAACTGTCTTTACTCCATTGCATGTTCTTGCCTCTTTTTGTTGAAGATTAATTAACCATATAATTATGGGTAGGTTTCTGGGGTCTCTATTCTGTTCTATTGATCTATGTGTCTATTTTTGTACCAGTACCATACTGTTTTGATTACCTCAGATTTATAGTATATCTTGATATCTGGGATGATGAGACTTCCAGTCTTGTTCTTCCTTTTCAATATGGCTTTGGCATTTGGGTTTTTTTGTGGTTCCAAATTTTAGGTTTGTTCTAGTTCTTTGAAAAATACTGTTGGTATTTTGATGCGATTGCACCGAATCTCTAAAAGAGATTTGGGTAGTATGGACATCTTAACAGTATTTGTTCTTCCAACCCATGAACATGGAATCTTTGCATTTGTTTGTTTCCTCTTCAGTTTCTTTCGTCAATATTTTATAGTTTTCAGAGAACAGGTATTTTACCTCTGTGGTTAAGTTTATTTGTAGGTATTTTATTATTTTTTGGCACAAGTGTAAACAGGATTGTTTTCTTAATTTCTTTCTACTATTAGTATTAATAGTATTAATTATTATTAGTATTAGTATTATGTTTTTCATGTGCCCTACTATTATAGCTGAGCCACATTTGCCTTCAGTCCAGTCATCTATAGTGGCTCTCTTTGCCTGCTGTGCGTAGGGTTTGAAAGGCATAATTCTTTAAAATGTGCAGCTGTGTTTGGTTTGCTAGTATTTCTTGTGAATTCTTGTATCTCTAGTCATCAGAAATATTTTTCTCTTTAATTATTTTTTATTGTAGTGTCCTCATCTGGCTTTGGTATCAAGGTAATGCTGGCCTTGTAAATTAAGTTTAGGAATGTTCCTTCCTCTTCAACTTTTTGGGAGAGTTTGGCATTAATTATTTAATTCACCAGTGAAGACATCTAGTCCTGAACATTTGTTAAGATTATTTTTTATCACTGATCCAATCTCCTTGCTACTAATTGGCTGTTAAGATTTGCTAGTTCTGATTCAGTCTTCATTATGTTGTAATTTCTAGAAACTGATCCATTTTTTTTCTAGGATGTGTCTTTTGATGTTCATAAAAACACAAAGCAACATAAGAGACTACTGAAGGATCGGTTGTAATGTCTCCTCTTTTTTTTTCTTGTTGATTTGGGCCTCATTCTTTTTTCCTTGGTAAGTCTACCTAAAGAGTTGTCAGTTTTGTTTATCTTTTCAAATAACATAATCTTAGTTTTTTTGTCTATTCTATTGTTTTCGTGTTCTCCATTTCGTTAAAATCTGCTGTAAACTTTATTCTTTTTCCTTCTGCTTGGACTTACTTTGTTTTTTCCTAATTCCCGGATATATAAAGCTAGGTTTTTTATTTGAGATATGTTCATCTGACATTAGTATTTACAGCTAAAAATATCTTTCTTAGAACTGGTTTTGCTGCATCCCATAAGTTTTGGTATGTAGTGTTCCTATCTTCATTTGTCGTAATATACTTCTTAATTTCTATTTTTAATTCTTTGATGTATTGGCTCAGAAAGAGTATTGTTTAATTACCATGTATGTGCAAAATTTTCCATTTTCCTCCTATTACTGATTTTAGTTTCATGCCATTGAGTTCAGAGAAGATACTCAGTATGATTTCTGTTGTCTTCAATTTGCTAAGACAATTGTGGTCTAATATAAAATCTACCCTAGAAAATGTTCTGTGTATGCTTACAAATGTATATTATGCACTTGTTAGATAAAAGGGGAACAGTCACATATATGAAATTCTGTCTATAATGTCCAAATTATTTCGTTACTGATTATTTTCTAGATGATTTGTCCATTTTTGAGAGTAGGATGTTAACACTATCCAACTATTATTGTAGTGCTGTTTATTACATTTAGTTTTAGTAGTACTTGCTTTATATTTTGGTGTTTCAATGTTGGGTGCATACAGATAAAGACAATTGTGAATACTTTTGAAGGACTGACCCTTTTATCATTAACCCACTTTGTCTCTTTTTACCACATTTAGCTTAAAGTGTATTTTGTCTAATACAGCTGGTTTTTGTTTTTTGGTTACCCATTGCTTGAAATATCTTTTCTGATTCCTTCACTGTTTATGTGTCTTTAAAGATAATGTAAGTCTCTTGTTGGCAGCATATCACTGCATCTTGTCTTTTATCCATTCAACCATTTTGTGTCTTTTGATAGGAGAATTTAAGCCATTTATGTTTAAAGTAATATTGATAGGTAAGGACTTACTACTGCCATTATTAAATGTTTTCAGACTGTTTCTAGATCCTTTTTCCTTGTTTTTTATCCTGCTGTTTCCTTTTGTAATTTGATGACTTTCTGTAATTCGTATGCTTTGCCTTCTTTACCATGATCTTTTGTGTAACTACAAGATGTTTGCTTTGTGGTTATGAGGCATATATATCTTAAAAGCCAACACCTCATTTTAAACTGATAGCTTATTTAAATTTACTAATATTACAATTAATATATTTTTATATTGTGCATCCAGTAAGAGATTGTTGTAGTTAATGGTTATTTTTAATATATTTTTTAACTTTTAAACTGAATTACCACCAACATTATCATAAAAAAATATATATATGACTTTGGGAAGCCTGGGTAGCTCAGTGGTTAAGTGCATGCCTTTGGCTTAGGGCATGATCCTGGAGTCCCAGGATCAAGTCCCACATTGGTCTCCCTGCATAGAGCCTGCTTCTCCCTCTGCTTATGTCTCTACCTCTCTCTGTGTCTCTCATGAATAAATAAATAAAATACTTTTAAAAATATTACTTTGACCATGTGTTTACCATTACCAGTGAGTTTTACACTACCTCCATGTTTTAACTATGTTATTTAACATTCTTTTACTTCTACTCAAAGTACTCGTTTCAGCATTTCTTCTAAGGCTGGTCATGTGTTGGTCATGAACTTCCTCAGCTTTTGTTTGGGAGTTATCTTTCCTCCATTTCTGAAGGACAGATTTGCCAGGTATATAATTCCTGGTTGACAACTTTTTTTCTTTCAACATTTTGAATACATCATCCCATTGTCTTCTGACATGACAAGTTTCCACTGAGAAATATAATTTTATGAGGTTCCTTTGTATCTTTTTTTTTTCTTGAGGCTTTCAAAATTCTTTATCTTAGATTTTTGACAATTTAATTATGTGTGTTTCAGTGTTGCCTTCTTCAGGTTCAACGTTTTGGGAACCTTTGGGCCTCATGGATCTGCATGTCCATTTCTCTCCCCATGCTTTGGAAATTTTTAGTCATTATTGCTTTAAAATATATTCTGTTCATTTCTCTTTTAACTTCTGGGATTCCTATAATGCATATATTATTTCTTTTATGGTTTTTGGGTTTTTGTTTTTGTTTTCTTTTTTTGTTTGTTTCTTTTATGTTTTTTGTAAGTCCTTCTCTCATGTAAATGCCTTTTTCCTACCCTCTTTTCTTTCTTCTTGTTCCTCTGGATAACTTCATAGGCCCTGTCTTCTAGATCTGATTCTTTCCTCTGTATGGTTAAGTCTGACATTGATGTTCTCTGTTGAATTCTTCAGTTCAATCATTGCATTATACAGCTCTAGGATTTAAGTTAGTTTTTTTTCCCCATGGTTTCTCTTTGTTGAGTTTCTCATTCATGCATTGCTTTCCTAATTTGTTTAGTTTTCTGTGTTTTCTAAGACCTTAAGCTTCTTTAGGAGGATTATTCTTAACTTAATTATTTGTCTAATAGTTTACAGAGCATTTTTTAGGGTCTGTTATTGTAGCTTTATTAATTTCCTTTGGTGGTGGCATGCTAATCTGACTTTTCATGATCTTTGATTCCCTACATTGGTATTTACTCATTTGAGTAAGTAGTCTTCCCTTACAAACTTTACAGGTTGGCTTTGGCAGAGCTAGTCTATTAGCTCAACTTGGGGTTCTGGACATGTCAGCAGGTAGTATCCTGGAGCAGTGGTGTTGCTATCATGGTCTTCTGGGGAAAGACATTGCTCAAGTTCTGAGGCTGAGGTGGGGGTGCCAGTGGCTAAGAACATTTGGACAGGACTGTTGGCTTGGCTCCCTGCCCTAGTGAAGCTACAGCATGGATTTCACAGTTGCCTATATTCTCCTGTCAGGCTTTCTACATGGACAGGATTCATTATTACGCTCAGCAGGAACAGAGCTAAGAATTAGCTTTGCTGCTTGGACAGGGCACCAGAATGGGCACTAAGGTTAGCACAGCTTGCTGTGTCAGGCAGGAATATGCACCTAACTTCCTGGTCATAATGGGCCACTGGTTCTTCTCTGCAGATGGGCAAGCACTGTTCTCTATTCAAGTGCTACAGCATAGAGAGCTGAGGATGAGCTATACAGCCTCCATATGCTCGAGGTAGGTTTACTGGTTGGGTGGGCTGATGTGGTATTTTGCAGTGTTGAGGCTTCAAATTAGTCTTCCCATGTCACACAGGCAGCACAGGCTCTTATTTGGAGATGAAATTAAGGATAAAGCTGCACCAAATAACCAGTCTGGACAGCCCTGCCCACCTGCAGAGGCAGGAAAGTAACCAGACAACTGGACTCTATATGCAAGTGCCACTATAATCAGAGTTGCAGGATGGCCTACATGGATTCCCTCGAACTCTGATTAGGCTTCCTGGTCAGGAAGTCAGGAGGCAGTATTCAACAGTGGGGAAAAGGCTATAAACAAGTTTACTGCCCAGGTGGGACCTCAGAACACGCTCCTGGATTGGCAAGGCTCTTTGGGGACTAAATCAGGCAAAACTGTGCACCAAGTTGCATAGGGGCTACTGGCTTGACTCTGCATACAGTCAGAGGTTTGCTGATCAGGCAGGGAAGGGATCTATACTCAGAAGTAGATGGGACTATGGATTAGCCTCCCTGCCATGCAGAATGGCTCACCTGGCTTCAAGGCCCGTATGGCTTGTTATTTGGAGTCCTGAATCTGGCAGACCTGTGCCTTACTGAGTTTTCTGGTCTGATTGGGTCAGCATTGGCTCTGTAGGTGAGTGATATCTTAGGCTGCGACTTTTAGTCGGGTGCCCCTGCAGTAGGGACTTGGTATGCCACGGTTTGATCATGCTTACTATAAGACCCACCCTCCCTTTGCATTGCTCTCTGATCCCCAGTGCTCAAGTCCTGAAGATCCCCCCCACAATTCATATGAAGTGAGACCCCAGTGGGCTTCCTTAGAAGCAACCTACAATGATAGGGGTGCTGGATGTCCACCCTGGGCTCTCTCATGCCACTGGAGCTGTGGTAGGCTCAGAAGGAGCCTCTTCATGGAGTGCTGTACCTGCCCAGGGGTGGAGAAGTGCTGGCAGTATAGCCTCTTATTCTTCTAATGTGGTCTGTCTAGTTCTCTGGGGTACAGAGTAGTTTTTCAGCTTTATCCTGTGTTTTAAGATCTTTAAGTGGGATCTTACCCATGGATGGTTGTCTCATGAGGGGGACTAAAGTTGGGACAACTTATGTCATTATCTTGATGACCTCACTTTCTACACATATTCTTTCTGCAGAACATGTTCTCCAGTATCTCCATTTAAAACATTGTTTCTTATTCTTTAAGATTCACCTTAGATGTCTTCTTTCTGTGTGCCCTGTGTTCTCTCTCCCTCTCTTTTTAAAGATTTTATTTATTTATTCATGAGAACACACACACACACACAGAGGCAGAGACACAGGCAGAGGGAGAAGCAGGCTCCATGCAGGGAGCCTGACGTGGGATTCGATCCCAGATCTCCAGGATCACACCCTGGGCCGAAGGTGGCACTAAACCGCTGAGCCACCTGGGCTTCCCCCCTGGTTCTCTCTTAGCATTTCTCGCACAGTTTGAGTCTTGCCACATTTGGAAGAGGAGGAGTGGTAGGAGTGACACTGCTAGATTTTATGTTTAAGCAGTTCTTAAGTGCCTGGAATTTGGTGTATAATGGATAAGTGTTCACAGTGATAACAATGGCATTAATCATCTAGGTGCTCTTAACTGGTAGACTCAACCTTAACTCTCAGACTATGCGAGAAGTGCTCTTTCTTCTATTGCTGTGACTGTATCAGAACTCCCTATTCTCTGACTATGGGTTAGATCATGTCACAACCTAACCCTGAGTTAGCCATTAGCTGGTCATGCCGATGACAGATGATTTACCTGTCCAGCTTGCTCTCTCCAGACCACAACATGGTAATAAAAGAGGCTGGCAAATCTCAGATATGCTGTTCATCATTAGTACCTCCAGTGTGGCAGGGTGTGGCCTGTGCCTCCAGGGTGTGGCATGACCCCTCTCCCTGCAAAGTAGGATCCTGAGGGAATTTCTCAGGCTTAGAACAAGGGATCAGCTGTGCTGAGGCTGTGGTTGCAATGAATGTCTTTTGTGGCTGAGGAAATAAAATTCTGAGCACTTGGGGCATTGTATGTCCAGCCATGAAGCATTCCTGGCTACTGTTCCTAAGAGAACTGTTGAAATTACACAAGACCCTCTTTCTCCCCTTTCAGGGGCTGGGAGTGAGGGGAAGAAGAGAGCCAGGAGAGGCATTTTCCTGCTTCATGAACCAGATGCTTTGTTTCTTTACCCAGAAGAACTGAGTGGGGAAAAGCAGAAGTTGCCTTTGGCAGCGTTAAAAAAAAATGTCTTTTGGTGTAAGTCGGGCTTTGGTTTGAGTCCCAGCTCTTCCACTTAGAAGCTGTGTGATTGGGGGAAAGATTGTATAACTCCACCAGGCCTCAATACCCTCCTTTATAAATGGGCATAACGTGTACCTTGAGTTCTTATATTTAATAACAAACATGAGCGTATCTATGGTTCTTATCCAATGACTGTTGCTATTATACATCACATGTGCTGGGGGGTACAGAACCTGGCTCCAATACCACTATACTTCTCATTCCTTCACCTAAAACCAATTTTTCATCTTAGGAAACAGAATCATAAAAGATAAAAATGTTTTCCTGAGGAATCCTGCTCTTAAGGACCCTACTTTAAAGTAAGCCATGGGGGGGATCCCTGGGTGGCTCAGCGGTTTGGCTCCTGCCTTTAGCCCAAGGCGCGATCCTGGAGTCCCGGGATCGAGTCCCGCATCAGGCTCCCTGCATGGAGCCTGCTCCTCCCTCTGCCTGTGTCTCTGCCTCTCTGTCTCTCTGTCTCTCTGTCTCTCTCTTTATCATAAATAAATAAATAAATCTTTAAAAAAAATAAAGTAAGCCATGGCAATGAACCACATTGCAAACACTGGGCATAAATTTCATTTTGAATCTTCCTCCCGTTGACTGGGGACTACAATTATTCATGTAAGAGAAGCTTCCAGAGAGAGTGGGACATCAGAGAAAGCCCTGGAGTGGGAATTTGGACACTTGAGCTATGATCTCAAATATACCACCTTCCCATTGGATGGCCTTGAAGGAAAAAATAGCAATAATGAGTCTGTACAGTTTCAGAGAATAGCACTGTTTATAAAATACTTTAACAGCACAGAAAGTTACTTTAACCGATGGGGTATTTCTCTTATGCTCTGGGAGGTGTACTAATCATATTGGCCTGTTATTTTACTCTACCTTTTCAGTGACTCTAAGGGTCTTCATCTATAATTGCTCTTGTTAGTATAAGGACTTTTTACTTTAGAGAGAGTGGAAGTATAAGTGAAAGGTTGTACAACCAATAAGTGACAAAGTGAGGGTTTTTGAATCCCCAGATCTGATTCCAAACTGATATTCCACCCCTACTGGGCTCCCTGAACCTTAAGAGTAGGGTTATCAGACACAGCAAATAAAAATATGATACCCATTTAAATTTGCATTTCAGATAAACAAATTTTAGAACTTTAGCCAAAATATTTTAGCAGATCTAAAATAGTACTTATACGTAAAGTGCAAGATGCCCACTTATAATATGCATTTAAGATACTTTTACCTAACAACCCTCCTTAAGAGGCTCATGTCATGTGAGTAGGTGAGAAGTAGTATATTACAGCTTTTCCAAAAGTACCTAAAGGTCGGTTTCATGGAAATGTGCTCTTCAAAAATAAACATACTCTTCATGATAGAAATTGTAACAATTTTATCAAAACAGAGAAAAAGGAAACCTCCAGAGGTTTATTTAGGATGTGCTATCTAGATGAGCTTAAGATGGGCTAGATACTTCAAAGTTGTGCAGACCAAGAATTCCAAATCATGATTGATAGTGGCATGTATCATGGGCAGACAATCTTTTTTTAAGGATTTTATTTATTTATTCATGAGAGACACAGAGAGAGGCAGAGACACAGGTGGAGGGAGAAGCAGGCTCCATGCAGGGAGCCCGATGCAGGAGTCGATCCCGGGTCCCCAGGATCACACCCTGGGATGAAGGCGGCGCTAAACGGCTGAGCCAGCCAGGCTGATGGGCAGACAATCTTATCTGGGTAAATTCAGGTCTCAGAACTCAAGGAAAAGACCTTTTCTGGCAGTCAATACTTAATGAAACCCTACTCTAGGCAGTCACTGTGTTGGCATGTTATTTATGGCATCTTATTTAGTATCAAGGCAAGGCTGTGAGGTGTGATAACCCCATTCACTGACTGACAGACTGTGATAGAAAAGTGAAAGCCACAGATCATGAGTTTCAGAGCTGATTTTGATACAGGTCTATCTGAAAGCTACACCAGCATCATGTGTATAGTTCATGGAAAGTCAGGTTGGCTACAACCTAATGATTGAGAGGTTACAGATAGTTGTTGAGTAGTCCTGTGTAATAGAGTTCAAGTTATTCTTTCTATAGTCGTGTAGCCTAAATGTTCTGTGTGTCCGTCTATACCCACCTTCAACCCTGTTATCTTTTGCGAAGCATGCTTCGTGCTTTCAATGGGATGTGGCCCCTCCTCTATACTCTGGAGCATTCCCTGGCTTGGTTTCCAATGGCACACAGATTTGGACTCTTGGTGTTGAACTGGCCACTTCCCCTCTCACTGCGTACTCCAGCAGTGGTCTTCTACGACTACTAGAAGGGCCACATAGCATAGTAGTTAAGCTTACAGGCAATGGAGTCCTAATACTGGATCTACAACTTACTGGTTGTGAGACCATTACTTCATCTTTACATAAGAGATGCTAATACCCACCTCAAGGGGCTCTATGGACTGTATGAGTTAATATGCATAAGTCATTCAGGACAATGCCCAGGGCATAATAAGTATTCAATGCATATTATCGTGTTACTATTATATCTTTGTGATTTCAACTTCTGGTAGGCACCAAACACACAGCTGAGGGGCTCACATGCATCATGTCATTCTAGTCTCACAATCATCCTACAAGTAGATGCAATTATCATTCAAATGGTAAATCAAGGAAGGATGAGGAAAACCCTGGCTGGCCATGGAGCCTATACTCTAAATCTCAACTTTATATTCTCTTATTTCCCTCTATTTCTTAGAGCTTCTTGAAGGTACTCCAAAATGGCAATTGACTTGTAATACATTATTTTCTCTATTAAATAACCTATAAAGAGATGTTAACATGTTTCTCCTCCACAGAATTGAATGCTACTGACTCGAAACCTTCTTTGTATATATGTGCAAACAGAAGAATTTATACAGTAGGGGTTTAATGAGGCCATTCAAGTATAGGTATAACCATTAGCCTGACCTAGTTTTCAATATGTGAGCTGCCTTTCATGTACAATGAAATGACCATTCAGGGCTTCAGATTGTGCCTTGGGCCTTGAGGGTGATACAAATTAGTTGGGAAGAGTCAAATACTTCATCTATCCTTTATTCTTAAAATGATACATCTTTTGAAGGTTGACATACTATTTTACTAACACCAAGCTTGGGTGGAATAGGGGGCAAAATCAAAGAGAGTCTTTTGATATAGATCATGCAATTCATTATTGCCCACATTTCTGATGCCATAAGAACATACTGCACCAAGCTAATCACTTGTCTTGAGCAAACTACCCTTCAGTTGATTGTATAATCTCTAGAGAGGTCTACTTCCATTCCTAGCACACAAAAAACCTCTACACAGTTAACTCTGCTAATGAATAAGAAGGGTTCTTTTCTAAAAGGCCTGAGCAGGTTTGGCCCAGCCACAGTGAACAAATGAAACATTCCAATCTAACAGTCCCAGTGGCAGCTTCAGGAAGATACTGAATCTTCACAGATAATCAAAGTTTATGAACATTTTCCCATGGCATGGGAGACATGAGGTTTAGAACCCATTTTGGAATAGATACAGGGATACTCTATTTAATTGGGCAAATTTCTCAGTTCTTCTGAATCTCAGCATCTGCATATATGAATTTGTGAAAACCATGCCTCTCTGAATTGTGATAGGTGCACAATGAAGTCACAGATGTCAAAGTGCCTGGTATGATAGCTTTCTACCAATTATGTTATTTTGTTAGGGAACCTGATCTCTCCAGTATCAATCTTACCTTTATTGATAGTATACATATTTCTAAATTGGGGAAACAATGATTACTTTATCAAACTGATAGCTGATGAAGCCATTGAAATTCAAAAAATCTCCTCCTTTGCTATTTAATGGCATTGATTTGCTAGGTTTTCCCTTCTCACCCACTCTAAGTTCAGTTATCTGAGTGAAAAGACCACGCTAGAGCTATAAAAATATGATTGCATTGCTGTTGCAAGTTTCCAAACTCAGATGGTTATAACCTGATGCAGGGCATTCCAATTTTAACTATCTACTGCTGTTTTTATTTCATAAAGCCACTAAAAACATCCTGCACTGCTTTTATATACATCACTACTTTTATGGCTTTTGTGTCATAATAAAAAGCAGTTCATTGGAAGCTGATGGGGTTTTTTTCCAGTAGAAAAATAGCAAACTCAGAATAAGACATCTCTGTGTAGTTTCTCTGCCTTCTAACTCTGTACCATGCCATCAGTCCATGTTCCTCCAGGCTCCCAGGCTATTTTTCCCAAAAAGCTATTTGTAAAGGCATTGCCCTATTCAACCTTCAAAGGCTCCCCATTACATTGATTGGGAGGCTGTACATCCTTAGCCTAGCATTTAAAGATGTCTAGTATCTTTATAACTCACTTTTGTGTATATAAAAATACCTAGTTTGCTCTCCACCTCCTTGAGTACTCATGGTTTTATCCACAGTGTGCTTTCTCCATTTTGGGGAAGTCCTCTTCCTTGACTCTTTCTGTCAGTGTAGTTATTATCAATAGAAAGCTTACTTTCTACCCAGCTTTTCCAAGAAATCCTCCCTGGGATTTCTCCCTCTCCTAACCCTTAGCAGAACCTACTGCTTCTCTTTTCTTTCAACACAATCAGGTTCCACCTAGTCCTGTGGCTTTGGTTGTTGATTTGAGTTATCACTCATGTGACTCTCCAAATCTAGATCTAAATTTCCCTTGGATTAGGACATAGATTTTTTTTAATTAATTAATTTATTTATTGGTGAGAGAGGGAGAGAGGAGAGCCTGATGTGGAGCTAGAACCCAGGACCTTGAGATTATGACCTGAACTGAAGGCAGATGCATAACTGACTGAGCCACCCAGCTGCCCCAGGAAATAGGTTTTATATGTGCTTATCCTGCACTGTGCCTATGATGCATGCTCTGTAACGATACATTTGGAATGGAAAGGAGTCTAGATGGAAACTCATCTGACCCTTCTTTTACAGAGGTTAAATGACCTGGCAATGGTCCCATGGAATTTATGGACAATCACCTGTAGCCCACAATAGTGTACTTCCCAGGAATGAGGAAGAAAAGGATAAATGGACAGATAAGTAGATAGATACATGTATGTATGCATTGTAAGTAGATATCTGTCAAACTCTTAAAAGATAACATGTCCAGTTGGTAGAAATGGGGATTCTTAAGTCCCACCAGACTCAGTAAAAGATAACCTACCAAGCCCTTGGCTGAGCAGCCAGACAGGTTGTGTGGGAAACATATTAGGTGTCTGGGAAACATTAGAACCAACTAGTTATGAAGGTACATTTTTAATCAGGAATCTAAACCTCCCCTCTGTGTCCTCCCTAGTGAGTGTTTTCCTTCATTCTTCAGGATTTCCACCATTCAGATCCCAAACCTACTTCAATAACACAATCAGCTTCAATGATGACATAGGATGAGTGATTTATACTATAATGTGTCCTTTAGTTACTAATATTAGTATCACTATGGCAACTCAGGAAATTACCTATCTAGGCATCTTTCCCATGGATAGATCACCTGATAGGAGACTACACTCTGATAATAAATATCTAGTGATGTAAGGGCATCCTGGGTCAGTTATTAGCTCTAATTTTCAGACAGTTCTGATTCCTATAAAATCCCTTGCCTAGTAGTCACTTTGTTTAGTTCATGTCAGCAAACAGTTGTTGACATTGGGTGATATGGTTGGCATAAAGCCACAGATGGAGATTATGGCAAAAACATGGCTCCTTATCCTCAAATCATTTCAGTCTAGGTAAACTGTCCATTTAATACCCTTCTCCAATTATATCTTGTATCAAGTTGAACATTTTAGTTATCATTGAATAATCAACTTGTAAGAATATGAAAAATATTTCTTTGAACCTGAAAAATAATTATTTTCTTCCCCATCAGCATCTCCCCTAGGTAATCATCACAACACCCTCCAGTTCTTGCCAGTATGCCATTATCTGAGTTCTTCCACATTCCTGGTCACCACAACTGTGACTTCCTCTCCTTGGGAGTGAGTTATAAACAAAGGAATCATGTGAACTCAGCTCTTACTATTGACAGAAACTCTCTAGTCCAACAGTCTCTGATTATAGATCATATGGTAGGTTAGATGAGTGAGACCCAACACCAGATCAATAATCCCCAACACGGAACTATCAATAAAGTCATCATTAACTTAGAAAATCCAATAGTGGGTGACTAACCATCTTCAAGATAGGCAGTTGCTGAGTGCAACAACTTCACATTCTTGACCTGAATACCTAAGTACCTCACATGCATCCTCAACATGGGTTTCAAATGCTTAACTGGTTTTTTCTGTTCTAAAAATTTCCACAGTGCCCCACACAGCCCCTGATGTATTGAGCCTTCTAGAGGGGATCTCATTTTGGTCCAAATACAGGCTCTTCCTCAGCCACATTGCTCAAGTATTCCTGTATTAGGTTACTGTAACCTTAGGAGAGAAAATGTAATACTTGTTAACCTCACATTCCTCCTCTTGCATTCTGTATAAGTAATATATAATGATGCTTTATAGGAGATAAGACAAAGGCTGAAGAACAGTCTATGTGCTTATCTGTCAGCAATATTAGGAGCCAGAATCATTCATGCACCCAACAGGTTCTACTCTTTCTGGTTCTGAATTTGGTTATGTAGTGCCACGATGAAGGAGATGCATTCAATCACATATAAACTAGTAAGAGTGTGATGGCAGTTATTTTCTGCCTGTTAAGGAAAAGCCATGGAATTTCATTATTAACATCGGAGAAGAAATATCTAGAAGAGGCTGCTATCATTGAGGCTCATATCACCTTGGGGTTTCTCATGCCAGTGTTTTTGACCCCATCACATTGATGCCCTAGAAGTCCTATGGTATCTCCAATGTGGATGGTGGCTCCTTCTACCTATGTAGTACCAGTAAAACCAAGATGAATCATTTTATTAAAGATTCATAATTAATGAGGAAATACAGAAATAATAACTTAGAACGTGTGCTGTATAGTCAGGCAGGTCTGAGGTGTATATTTTGGTTTGGCCAACTTCCTGTCATCTTGTGTAAGTCATTTAACCTTTCTGTACCTTATATCAAAACTAAAAATTTTAGTATTAACCACATTGGCCTGTGGTAAGGATTTAGTGAGAACAAAAGAACATGTTAGATACCAAAAGAATTGGCTATAATTAAACATAGAACAGTAATCTGGCTTATATTTAAGGCATACTCTCTAGATTTCCCCATAATTTTTAGTCTAATTTCATACTGTAGGTATTACCCAAGCATAAAACTTTCAAGAACACACCTCAAAATCCAAATCCAAAAAAAGAATGACACTCTTGCCCTTCTCATCTCTTAAAATGCAAACTTTATTTGCTTCACATTTTTTTCCTCTAAAGTATTAAACATATGGTATTTCATCTGTCTCCATAAAATTTTAAAGCAGATACAGATGTTCTTCTCTACTAAGTGTGGAATTCAGAGTCAGAAGACCTGGTTGTGAATTCCGCCTTCTCTGCTTATTAACAGTGGGATCTCAATCAACTGGCTTCATCTCTCTGATCCTTGGTCTCCCCAAATGCAAAGGAATAGCAATGATGTCATGGTGGTGGTGGTGACAAGGGCAATGACAATGACATAAGGACACCTACCTCACAAGCTTGTTAGGAAAACTGTATGAGCTATTATGTGATAATAGTTGCAAGGTTTCAACTGTCAAGTCCCCCCTTGGCTTTTTGACTGGGGGAACCAAAGCTCATGTTGGGGAGAAGTGGCTCAAGGTTACTCTCAGATTGTGTCCCCGAATGTAAAATTGAGACACTGCCAATGGAATCTATGCAAGTCACCCCATGACATAATGTAGTTTGCTTAGAGTATTAGAAGGGCATGAGCAAGTTAGTCCACCATCAGTTCCTACTTGGGGGAAATACCCAGGGACAAGAAGAGGTCCAGAATCTCCACCTCTGTATGGTCTTAATGTGATGGTCTCATCTCACTTCACGAAAGAACAATATTTAAGCTTTTGATTAATCTTTTAATGGCTTCTATGGCAACTTGAAATAAATTGGGGGTTTATCAAAAAGCACTGGGGGTAGCTCATAAAATTGATGCAACAGTTTTGAACAACCCAAACCTGGCAAAGGAGATACCCAAAAAGGTTCTGGAGATTTCCTTAGAGGCCAAAGCCACAGAATTGGACTCTAGAGCTATGTTGTCAAAACAATAGACAGTATTTAATTTTAAGTTTAATTGCTAATTTAAATAAAGTAAAACTAAAAATTCAGATTCTCGGTCACTCTAGCCACATTTCATATACTCAGTATCTACATTTGACTACTCTATTGGATAGTTCAAGCTATAGAACATTCCCATCACCTGGGAAGGCTCTATTGCAGAGCATTGCTCCAAACTGATGCCGTTTAAGTGCTGTTATCCACAAGACTCTGAGACACTGTATCCCTTTATTTTAATTTTCTAAAGTTTTGGAGAGATAATTGGCCAGTTTTACATGGTATCTACATTTGGAAACAATCAACTATAATCAAGGTGGACAGTATCCTTTAATATAATCATGGCTTAGCTGGCCCCCTGACTGGGGTGGAGGATCATTCCTAGGAAAAGGGTATGGTTATGCCTCCCTGAGCTTTCCTGTTCAATTCTCATGACCCTTGCTGCAGTCTGGAATGATGGAGAATCTAGAAAACAGAGAAAAACTCCACCTGAAACATCAGAACGTGTGAGTGGGTGATTCTACAACCCCTTTCATAATGTCTTGTTTGTTACATTCAGGAAGACTTCTTTCCCATTTCTCTTTTTAAAATCTTATTAAGGTATTTATATTTATTTTCTCCTTGTTCATTTTGGACAGCGTTCTTGAAACATCCTAATAAATATCAACCTCTTAAAGAAGTCCCCATGGGCATGTTAATAGGAACAAAAGACAAAACAAAACACCACTTTTATGTCTCTTCATCTCAAGGTGTAACCCAACACATCTGGGGCTGCATATGCTAAAAATATGATTTATTTTAAATCTAGACCTCCTGAATGCATGATACATTTTTTTTTTTTAGAACACAAGTTCAGAGGAGGGACAGAGAAGCCAGAAGAGGTTTCATTTAGGAAATTTTGTCCCATCTATGAAAAGCATCTGAGCTAATAACAAAGAAACTAAATACACAAAACTAATTATTAGAGTGATTTTTAATTAACCTGGCCAGCTAATGTAATCCGTGGGACATTTTTTCATCCTTAGGAAATGTGAGGACACATTCAGGACAAAATCATCATTGTGCTCATTGGATCTGCATTGAGTTAGCATCATCTAATTCATGCACAAGTGGATGTGTTTGCCAATCTAGGTCAGAAAGTGGGCTGAGGGGTTGGTTTCCCCTACTGCTTATAGCTTTCTTGAGTTTTTTTCCCTATAGACTTCATTTTCTGAGTGTTCTCACAGCATACTCAGGTCTTGTGTCTCATGATATCTAAACTATATTCATGCTCTCTGACCAGGAACTGCAGTGCCTCCCCTGTCCACACACAGTGGCATTCTAAGGCTGCATCTGCCCTTGGAGACAGCAATTCTCAGCCTTGACTGAACATTAGGATTGCCAGAGGAGCTTTTAAAAAGACCCAATCCAGCTGTACTCCAGACCAATTAAATCAGACTGTGGAAGGGCGGGACCTGCATCTATACATCTTATAGCTCCCTAGATGACTGCAAAGATTCATAGCAAGTTAGTGGACAGCAGCATGTGTACCACCTGGAGTTTGTTAAAAATGTAGGCTCTCTGACCCCAGCTCACACCTCCTGAACAAGAATCTGCATTCTAATAAGATATCCCAGGTGACTCATATGTATATTGAAGATTGAGAAGTACAGCTCAATCAGAGGCTCTCAAGTTTGAGCATGCATCATGAGTACCTGGAGAGTCTGTTAAAAAGCAGAGTTCTAGGCCTTACCCCCAGAGTTCCTGGTTCATAAAATCTAGGATAAGGCTTTGCATTTCCAACAACGATGTAATGGTGGTAATCCCAGTGCATGCTGACACCATGCAGGAACCACAGTTTGACAACTGCTCTCTAAAGCATACTTAGCCCTCTTCCCCAACTTATTTATTCTGCCAAGAATCTATTGAAGTACATGGGATTTTGCAGTGAACAAAGAGATAATCCTTGCCATCATGGAACTTAAATTCTAGAAGAGGTTCAGACAATAAATAAGCAAACTATTTATGGAAACAAGTATTATAGATTATGATAAGTTTTTATGAAAAAATATATACTCAGTGATTAGATCCAGGGTGACTAGAAGATGCCATTTTAGGTAAATGGTAAGGAAAGGACTCACTTGTGAGTAAAGATCTGATGGATGAAGGTTTTAGAAGCACAATACAGGGCAGAAGAAACTGAGTTTCTAGACAGAAGGTAAAAGATCCCCAAGTGCTCTGACCCACGGTGAGTTTAATAAACTCCAAGACCCAGGAATCAAGGTTTTCTTCATCTCCCAGATCCACAATGTAGCTGCTGAATGATTTTTGGAATGTTGTCTTTCCTTTCATAAACTGTTCACTCATCAAGCCTCCCCTGTAGCATTCTTTAGAAGAGTACAACTACAGTGTGAACAAGGCATGAACTAAGTTCTTAGTGAAGTTACACTTGCTTACTGAGCACCTTGTCTCCAAGGGAGAAAGAAAACAGGACTTTCCAACATGGGTGAGCCATCCATATTTCCTGAACCTTGTGATTGGAGACATGAAGGATAAGAAGATTTTACTGCCATCCATACAGGATGGAAATGGCAGAAAGAAAGAACGAAGATGTAATCAGCAGAAATGGCCACATAGGTTATGGTGGGGTAAGAGTGATATCACCAGGAAGGTGACATAGGTAGTTCCTGACTTTGCTCCCCGGCACAAGAACTGAAAACTATTCATGACAAGACATCATCGAAAAAATTCTATAATATAAAGGTGAGGCTGAAGCACCTCTGTACCACAGACATGGAGACAGAAGGGTAAGAGAAGTAGTTACATATTACTTTACCCCAGGCAGGCAGAGTGTCCCACTGGGAGGGCTCCCCTAAGCCTATAGCCCTCCAGTGCAGAAAGAGAGCCCATGACAGACATTGAACTCCCCCAGCATTGTGCATCTCTTTTGGGGAGTTTCTACATCGGTCTCACCTCAAGGAGATCATGAGGGAATTTTCAGGGAACCAGCATTCAGATCTTGGACAACTGAAATCCCACCTGCAGTGTCCAGGTAGAAGTCCAAAAAGAGAAGCCTCCCTCATTGGCACAGCCAAGACAGTGGCACAGTTTGACCAGGGAATGAGGCCGTAGGCAGGCCAGCCTAATCTGGGACTACAGATGAAGAACTTTGCTGGCTCCTGAGTGGTCTCCTCACGCCAGAAAGGCAGCTCATTCATAGCTCAGACCAATACTGAGTGTAGCTCCTGGCCCTGCCCAACCAGGAAGCTTT
Source organism: Canis aureus (assembly GCF_053574225.1). Classification (NCBI taxonomy): domain Eukaryota; kingdom Metazoa; phylum Chordata; class Mammalia; order Carnivora; family Canidae; genus Canis; species Canis aureus. The sequence continues at coordinate 5,469,908 of NC_135613.1, forward strand.
TCTGACACCTCGAAAATGTCTTAGTATAGCAGCACTCAGAGAGCCCAGCCAGTGGCTTTGATCACAAACTAGTGATCCCATCTGGCCAGAAAGTTTGATGCATGGGTCTGTCTGATAAGACTCTTATTTGGGGATCTAAGCAGCCTTCGGACCTGTTCTTTGGCTCCCTGAATCTCCCTGCACAGGAAAACTAATGCAGCCTGCTTACAATGGTACTAGAACAGAGGACATGACCAGCAGCCTTTTATTTGTGGAGCCAAGACTGGCCGTCTGTCCAGGCAGCTGAGTATGCAGGTCTGTCTGATATGATTTCCCCAAAAAGATCTTACTGGCCCTGCAGCCTAGTCTGCAGCCTGACCATGTCAGGGAATAGATAGACCAGCCCAAGCAGAATACAGCCTCCACACTGACACGACCAGGAACCCTAACCAGAGCTCCTGAGAATCTCTCCAGTCTATCCTGCAAATCCAATCACAGCAGCATGGGAGTGGAGAACCTGGTACACAAGTCTGCCTTACTTGACTTCCAAACAAGAACCTTTCCAGATTATAGCCTGTGCAGGGCCCCCTAAGCAGAAAAACTAATTCAAAGCCTCACCTAAATGTACCTTGATAGAAAGTGCCACCTGCTTAAGGATGCTACAAACTTATAGATGCAGAAAATCAAGTCAAGTGGTCCAGTAGAGTCTGGAAGAGGAGACCACTTATTCTAATGTGCAAATACCAACATAAGGAACCAAGGATCACAAAGAAATGTAAATATGACACACTTGGGGAAACTAATAAAGCTCCAACAGATGAAACTAAAGAAATGGAATAACTATGAACTGTCGAAGAATTCAGAATAATCCTCTTAAAGAAGTTTAGTGAACTACAAGAACACAGAAGACAACTAAACAAAATTACACAAACAATGAATGAACAAAACAAGAAGTTCAACAAAAATTTAAAAACATAAAAAAATAAAAATCCTAGAGGTGAAAAATACATTGAATGAACTGAAGAATTCAATAGAGATCTTCTACAGCAGACCTGACCATGCCAATTAAATTATCCATTCAGAAGGGCAAAAAGAGCGAAAAGAGTGTCCACACAGGAACCAGCCCTGGAGTGCCCAGTTCTGGTGGCTGGGTGAGGAGGCGATTGTACTAACTTGCCCCACCAGACATGCTGAAAGCCACTCTTCCAAGACTGAGAGATGTAGCTGATCTACCTAATACATAAAAACAATCACAGAGAGCCAGACAAACTGAGGAGAGAGAGGAATATGTTACAAAGAAAAGACAAAAACCTCAGAAAAGAGCCTAATGAAATGGACATATGCAATCTATCTGATGAAAAGTTCAAAGTTATGGTCCTAAAGATGCTCACCAAACTCAGGAGAAGAATGGATGAACCCACTGACAACTTCAAAAAAGAGATAGAAAATATAAAGAAGAACAAATCAGAGCTGAAGAATACAATAAATAAAATGAAAAATATGCTAGGGGAATCAGATTAGAGGATGCAGAAGAATGGATCAGCTATCTGGAAGATGGTAGTTGAGATTACTCATACACAACAACAGAAAGAAAAAAGAATATAATAAAGACTTCTATAAGTCCCTATATAAGGGACTTCTGGGACCACTGAACATACTAACATTCATATTATAGGAATTCTGGAAGTAAAAGAGACTAAGAAAGGGGAAGAAAATTTGTTTGAAGAAATAATAGTTGAAAAATTCTCTAACTTGGGAAAGGGAACAGCCATTCAGGTCCAGAAAGTAGAGAGCCCCCAAAGAGGTCCACATCAAGACATATAACAATTAAAAGGTCAAAATTTGAAGATGGAGAATTTTCAAATCAGCAAGAAGAAAGCAACTAGTCACATTTCTCCTGGGAATCCCCTTGAGACTATCAGCTGATTTCTAATCAGAAATTTGCAGGCCAGAAGGAGTGGCACAATAGATTTAAAGTGCTAACAGGAAAAATCCTATAGCCAAGAAAATTCTGCCCAGCAAAATTATCCTTCAGAACTGAAGGAAAGAAAAGTTGTTTCCAAGTTGATCAAAAGTTAAGGAAGTTTACCACCAGTAATCCAACCTTAAAAGAAGTCCCATTAGCATTTCTTTTAAGTTTAAAAGAGAAGGCCACAAGTAGAAAGAAATTATGAAAGAAAAATATCACTGGTAAAAGCAAACCTACAATAAAGGCACTGGATCAGCCATTTGTCAAGCAACTATGGAGGCTAAAAGACAAAAGTTTAGACAAATCAACTATATTTGCAATAATTAGTTAAGGGATACACAACATAAAAATATAAAATAGGACATGAACAATACAAAACATGGGGAGAAGGAATAAAAATATAGTGCTTTTAGAATGTATTTTAATTTAAGTGCCATTAACTTAAAATAGACTGTTTTATAATAGGGTGTTATATATGAACCTGATGATAACTGCTAACCAAAAACCTATAATAGATGCACCAAAATCCAACCATAACACTAAAAGTCATCAAATCACAAGAGAAGAGAGGAACAGAGAATTACCAAAGCAACCAGAAAACAATTTACAAAATGGCAATAATTTCATACCTATTAATAATTACTTAAAACACAATGGACTAAATATTCCAATCAAAAGACATAGGGTGGCTGAATGGTTAAGAAAGGAAAAAGACCTATATATAGGCTGCCTATATAAGACTGATTTCAGACCAAAGATGCATACAGCCCAAAACTTAAAGACAGAAAAAGCTATTCTATATAAATGGAAACAAAAAGAAAGCTGAGGTGGCGATACCTAAATCAGACAAAATAGACTTAATACAAAAATTGTAATGAAGAACATTATATAATGATAAAGGGATCAACCCAACAAGAAAACCTAACAATAAGTATCTATTTGCCCAACATAAAAGCCCCTAAATATATGAAGCTAATATCAATGGACATAAAAGGAGGAATTGACAATAATACAATAATAGTAGGGGACTTTCTCACCCTATTTATATCAATGGTTAGATCACCCAAATAAAAAAAAATCAATAAGAAAACAGTGACATGGAATGACATATTAGAGACCAAATGAACTTAATAGATATTTATAAAACATTCCATCCCCAAACAGCAACATACACATTCTTTACAAGTGCCCATGGGAATGTTCTCAGGATAGATCACACATTAAGCCACAAAACAAGTATCAATAATTTAAGAAGACTGAAATCTTATTACACATCTTTTCTGACCACAATAGTATGAAACTAGAAACCAATTACAAGAAAAAAAAAACTGGAGAAACCTATGTTCTTTTACCTATGTATTAGGTAGATCAGCTACATCTCTCTCATGAACATATGGAAGCTAAGCAACCTGCTACTAAACAACTCATGAGTTAATAAAGAAATCTAAAAGGAAATTAAAAAAATACCTTGAGACAAATGAAAGTAAAACCACAAGGTTCCAAAATCAATGGGAAGCAGCAAGGTCTCCAAGAGGGAAGTTTATAGCAATACATGTCTAACTCAAGAAACAAGAAAAATCTCAAACTATCTAACATTGCACCTAAATGGATGAGAAAAAGTCCAATGTTAGTAGAAGGAAGGAAATAATAAAGATGAGAGCAGAAATAAATGAAAGAGACCTAAAAAGCAATAGAAAAGATCAATGAAACTAATAGTTGGTTCTTTGAAAAAATAGACAAAATTGGTGAGACCAAGAAAAAAAGGGGGGGTCAATAAAAACAATCAGAAAGAAAGAGATGTTTTGGTTTCAACCCTACATCAAAAGTATCCTATACCATGATCAAGTGAGATTTATTCAGGGATGAGCAAGGATGGCTCAATACCCACAAATCAATCAATATGATATTAACAAAATGAAGGATAAAAATCTCAAATAGATGCAGAAAAACATTTAACAAAATTAAACATCCATTTATGTTTTTAAAAAATTCTCAACAAAGTAGGTGCAGAGAGAGCATCCTTCAACATAATAAAAGCCATTTTGACAAATCTATAGCTAACATACTTGTGAAAAGCCGAAAAATTTTCCTCTAAGGTAAGGAACAAGACAAGGATGCCATTCTCCCTATCTTTATTCCACATATTACTGGAAGTTCTAGCCACAAAAATCAGACAAGAAAAAGAAATAAAAGGTTTCTAAATTGGTAAGAAAGAATAAAACTGTCACTATTTGCAGATGACATAACACTATATGGAGAAAACCCTAAAGAGTCCACCAGAAAACTATTAGAATAAATTAATTCCATACAACTACAAGACACAAAATTAATATACAGAAATTGGTTGTGTTTCTATAAACTAAACAAATTTCTCAGAAAAATTAAGAAAGCAATCCCATTTACAAAATTGCATCAAAGAGAGTAAAATACTTAGGATTAAATTTAACCAAGGAGATGAAAGACCTGTAGTCTGAAACCTATAAGACATTGGTAAAAGGGGAAAGGAGAAAAAAATGAGTGGGAAATATCAGAAAGGGAGACAGAACATGAAAGACTCCTAACTCTGGGAAGTAAACTAGGGGTTGTGGAAGGGGAGGTGGGCACTTGACGTGATGAGCACTGGGTGTTATTCTATATGTTGGCAAATTGAACACCAATAAAAAATAAATTTATAAAAAAAAGACATTGGTAAAAGAAATCAAAGATGACACAAATAATGGAAATATATACATTGCTAAATATTTCAAGAATTTGTACTATTAAAATGTCCATACTACCAAAAGCAATCTTGAGAAAGAAGAATAAATTTGGAGGTATTATGGATCACTGATTTCAAACTATACTACAAATATACAGTAATCAAAACAGCATAACACTTGTATAAGAACAGATACACAGATGAATGGAAAAAACTACAAAGCCTGAAATAAACCCATATTTATATATTCAATTAATCTATGATAAAGGAGGCGAAAAAAAAAACAAAGGAGGTGAGAGTACACAATAGGAAGAAGATAGTTTTTTCAATAAATGGTGTTGGGAAAACTTGACAGCTGCATGCAAAAGAATGAAACTGGACTACTTTCTTACACTATACACACCAAAAAACTCAAAATGGATTAAAGACTTAAAGTGATACCTGAAACCATACAGTTCATAGAAAACATAGGCAGTAACTTTTAGACATCAGCCTTAGCATTAAATTTTGGATCCTTCTCCTCAGGCAACGGTGACAAAAGCAAAATAAACAATGGAATTACATTAAACTAAACAGCTTTTACACAGCTAAGGAGATCATTAATAAAGCAAAAAGGCAACCTACTAAATGGAAAAAGGTATTTGCAAATGATATATCCAGTAAGAAGTTAATATTCCCGATATATAGAGAACTTATACAATTAAACACACACCAAAAGCAATCCAATTAAAAAGTGGGCAGAGGACCTGAATAGACATTTTTCCACAAAACACACAGATGGCCACTTGAAAAGATGCTAAACATTACTAACCATTAGGGAATTTCAAATCAAAACTACAATGAAAAGTCACCTTACACTAGTCAGAATAGCCAGTAGCAAAAATATAAGAAATAACAAGTTTTGGTGAAGATGTGGAGAGAAGGGAACCCTCATGTAGTTGGTGGGAATGTAAACAGGTGCAGTCACTGTGGAAAATAATATGGAGGTTCTTAAAAAAATAATAATATAAATATTCTATGATCCAGCAATTCCACTTCTGGTTTTTATCCAAAGGAAATTAAAACATTAATTTGAAAAGATATATGCACCTCCATGTTCATGGCAACATTATGATATATATATATGTGTGTGTGTGTGTGTACACACATACACATATATGATGGAATATTACTCAGCCATAAAAAATGCAATTTTGCCACTTGAAACAACATGGACAGACCTAGAGGGTATTAGGCTAAGAGCAATAAGTCAGGCAGAGAAAAACAAATACCATATAATTTCACTTATATGTGGACTCTAAGAAATGAGAAAAATTAACAAAACAGAAATAAACTCATAAATACAAAGAATAAGCTGGTGCTTGACAGTGAGGAAGCATACGGAGGGGCAAAATAGGTAACAGAAATCAAGAGGTACAAAATTCAGGTTACAAATAAATCATGGGAATGTAAAGTACAGCCCAGGGAATAGTCAATGACATTGTAATTTGTATGCTGACAGATGGTAGCTAGACTTATTGCAGTGATCATTTCATAATGTGTGTATGTAAATGTAGAACCACTATGTTGTACGCTCAAAACTAATATTGGATGTCAACTATACTTAAATTAAAAAAAATTAATGCTGAACTTCCTACTTTTTTAAAAAATTAAATAGGAAAAAACCTATTTAATTAACTCATATTACATATCAAAGCCAGTAAAGGTACTAGAAGAAAACTTCAGGCCAGGACACCTGGATGGATCAGCAGTTGAGCATCTGCCTTTGGCTCAGGGCATGATGGAGTCCCAGGATCAAGTCCCACATCAGGCTCCCTGCATGGAGCCTGCTTCTTCCTCTGCCTGTGTCTCTGCCTCTCTGTGTCTCTCATGAATAAATAAATAAAATCTTTGGAAAAAAAAGAAAACTGCAGGCCAATATCTCTTATGAAAATAGATGGAAAATTCTCAATAAAATACTAGCTGAGTGAATTCAGCAGCACATAATAGGATCCTTTACCATGATCAAGTGGGATTTATCTCTGGGAGGCAAGGATGGTCCAACATACGCACATAAGTAATTGTGACATATCACATTAATACAATGAATCATAAAAATATTATCACCTTAATAGATGCAGAAAAAGCATTTGACAAAATACAATATTCTTTCACAATAAAAACTCTCAACAAATTAGGTGTGGAAAGAATGTAATTCCACATAATAAAGGCCACCTTAGATAAGCCCACAGTTAACATCATACTCAAAAATGAAAGGTTAAAAACTTTTCCTCAAAGATGAGGAACAAGACAAAGTGTTCAATCTCACTACTCCTTTTCAACATTGCTCTGGGTGGCACTTCCACCACTGTCAAGGAAGTAAAAGAAATGAAAGGCATTGACATTGGGAACAAAGACAAAACTGCAGATGATACACATACACACACACACACACACACACACACACACATATATATATATAGCTAAAGAAGTCACCAAAATACTGTAAGATTTAATCAAGAAATTCAGTTAAGTTTGCAAGATACAAAATTAACATACAAAAATCAGTAGTGTTTCTATATCCTAACAACAAATTATCTAAAAAGTAAATGAAATATTCTCAATTATAATAGCATCAAAAATAATAAAATACTACAGAAGTAAAAGATCTCACACTGAAAACTACAAGACATTAATGTAAGAAATTGAAGACAACACAAATAAATAGTTATTGTGCGTTCATGGATTAGAAAAATTAACATTGTTAAAATGTCCTCACTACGCAAAGCCCTCTATGTAGTCAATGTCACCCCATCAATATTCCTTTTTTTTAAAGATTTTTAAAAATATTTTATTTATTTATTCATGAGAGACACAGAGAGAAAGGCAGAGACACAGGCAGAGGGAGAAGCAGGCTCCATGCAGGGAGCCTGATGTGGGGCTCAATCCTGGAACTTCGGGGTCACGCCCTGGGCCAAAGGCAAGCATTTAACCGCTGAGCCACCCAGGCATCCCTCTATCAATGTCCCAATGACATTATATACAAAAGTAGAAAAAACAGTCCTAAAATAGTTGGAAAAACAAAGGACAATGAATAGTCAAACCAATCCTAAAAAAGAACAAAATCAGGGGTATCATATTTTATTTTAAGCTGTATTATCAATCTATATAATCAAAACAGTATGGTACTGGAATAAAGACAGACACATAGAATAATGCAACAAAATTGAGAACCCAGAAATAAACCCACATATATATGGTTAACTACTACTGATGAGTGAGCCAGGAATACTCAATGGAGAAAAGATAGTTTTTTTTTTCAATAAATGGTTCTGGGAAAATTGGCCATTCACTTGTGAAAAGAAACTAGACCTCTTTCTTCTACCACTTACAAAAATAACTTAAAATGGGTTAAAGACTTAAATGTAAGGCCTGAAACCATAAAACTCCTGGAGGAAAAAAAGGGAAAAGCTCCTTGGGATGAATCCAAACAATGATCTTCTTGGATATTCAAACACAAACAAGTTGGACTATATCAAACTTAAAAGCTTCTGCACAGCAAAATAATCGACAATATGAAAAGATAATTTAGAGAATGGAAGAGAGTATTTGCAAATTATGCATCTGATGAAGAGTTAGTGTCCAAAATATTTCAAGAACTCCTACAGGTCAATAGCAAAAAAATAATAAAATAATAAAATAAAATAAAATAAAATAAAATAAAATAAAATAAAATAAAATAAAATAAAATAAAATAAAATAAAATAAAATAAAATAAAATAAAATAAAATAATAATTAAATTAAAATAAAATAAAATAAAATAAAATAAAAAAATAAAATAATTAAATTAAAATAAAATAAAATAAAATAAAATAAACCCAACCCAATTAAAAACTGGGCCAAGTACCTTAATGGGCATTTTTTTCCAAAGAAAATCTTCAGATGGCCAAGAGATACGTGAAAAGGTGCTCAATCTCACAAAGGAATCATTAGGAAAATATATTAAAGCACAAGGAGGTATCACCTCTTACCTGTTAGAATGGCTACCTAAAAGACAAGAGCTAACAATGCTGACAAGGCTGTGGAGTGAGAGGAACAATTTTGCACCTTTGGTGGGAATGTAAATTGGTCCAGCCACAACGGGCCAGAGTATGGATGTTCTTCACAAAATTAAAAATAGAATTACCATTAGCCCAGCAATCCCACTTCCAGATATATATCCAAAGGAAATAAAAGCACTATATCAAAGATCTATCTGCAATTCCCATGCTCATTGCAGCTATACGACAGCCAAGACATGGGGGAGAGGGGACCCAAATGTCCACCAACGGATGAACGGATAAATATGCATACTACTCCCCATTAAAAAGTAAGGAAATCCTGCTATTTGCAACAACATAGATGGAACTTGAGGGTATTATGCCAAGTGAAATAAGTCAGAGAAAGAAAACTCCATATGATATGACATATGGAACCTTACAATTCATAGAACAAGAGATCAGATTTGTGGTTTCCAGAAAGGAAGGGGGTGGGAATTGGATGCAGGTGGTTAAAAGGTACAAACTGCCATTTATAAGATGAGGAGGCAGTGTGTGACATGATTACTATGGTTAACACTGCTGTAGGTTGTATTTTAAAGTTGCTGAGAGTGTATCCTAAAAGTTCTCATCACAAGGAAGAAACTTTTTATATATATATCTGTATGAGGGGATAGATGTTAACTAAACTCATTGTGGTAATTATTTCACAATATATGAAAGTCAAGCCTTTATGCTGTACACACTGAGCACATCCAGTGCTGTAGGTCAGCAACATCTCAATGAAACTGGGAAAAACTATGTGGTGCATGATTGGGAGATGCTCCAGAGTCTGGAGCAATCCATGAAGACTCCCTGGAAGAGGAAGAGTTCCAGGTAGACCTTCGAGGAGGATTGGTGCTGGAGTAAGAGGGTCTGTATGTATATAAAGGGACCATATTTGTATTGATTTGTTTGGGGGTTTTTTTGTTTTTTGTTTTTTGTTCTTTGTTTTGTTTTGTTTTGTTTTTTTTTTTGGAAGAGCTAGATGCGTTAAATCTGACTATGATAATACCAGACAAATTTAAACACCTTGTCTTGGAGTTTCTGTGCTTCATTAAGTCTGTAAAATATTTTCTCATTTTCCTCCTTGACCTCCCTTCTAGAAAGCACAGGGCTAAAATTAATACCCACATAGAGAAAACATGTTTGTGTAAGTTTTATATGTAATGATTTGCCTTAATATTATAATGACAGCATTTTTAAAAGTATGCAAAGTGGGAAACTCTTGACTGTGGGTTCAATTGGGTCTAGATTTGAGAGATCCAGCACTTTCCAGCTTGGAAAGAACAAGTAAGTCTTAAGGTTACTTAGCACCCATTTCTTCGTGTAAAATGGAATTTTTAAGAATGGATTTTTATTTATTTTTTTTAAGATGTCATTTATTTATTCATGAGACAGAGCTAGAGAGAGAGACAGAGGCACAGGTGGAGGGAGAAGCAGGCTCCATGCAGGGAGCCCCATGTGGGACTCGATCCCAGGACCCCGGGATCATGATCTAGGCCAAAGGTGGACGCTGAGCCACCCAGGTGCCCCAAGAATGGCTTTATAGAGTTCAATGCAGCCCACTAGGGAAAGCAGTCCGTGAAGTCAAGGGGGTTAGTTCCTAGTCTGTGCTCCAGAAATGCTGGCTCTCGTCCCTCCCACATTATGTGAGCTGCTACAGTCTTTTCCACCCTGGCCTGAACAACACAGCCTGTCCAACGTATGATTGGGAAATATTCCCATACGCTCAGGCCTAACCGATGCTCTACCTTCTGCTCTCTTCCATCCCCAACGCTAGTTAAATGCTGTAGAAATGATCCCCAGTCCACGCACATTTCTCCCCTAACATCCCCCGAGGTAAATAACAGATGCCATTGTCTTCTATTAGGCTCATTAGGGACGCTTAATCATCTGAGCCTCTAGGGCTGCACGACCATAAACAAGATAGCCTTACCAAAGTGTGGGGAAGCCAGAGCTCGAGTGTGCAAGCCCTAAAATTGATGAGGGAGTTGGCAGTGCCTGAGCCCCACAGCCTTGTGTCAGGGGAATCCCCCTTCCTGATCTGAATGTTCTTTGTGACTTACATTTGCAATGTCAAAGAATATTTCATGACCCTACTTCCTTTCCTTTTTTATTCTCTATGATCCCAAAAGGGGTATCATTGGTCAACAGCTGTCCTTAAGTGAGTGATGAAAAAAGACGCATCTAGAGCAATCCTTTAATGGCCTAAGAGACAGCAAGGCAGCCATGAAGCTGGGATTACGCCTGGAACCTAGACAAGTTAGCTCAACGTATAAGAATGAGGGTTGTTTCAATCCAACCCATGAGGATTCTTGCGTATGCAAGATCCACCACCTCCCATGCCCACGCTCCAGCTCCCGGGCTGACCACGTTGACCACCTATGTAGAAGAAGCCAGGGCACATCCAGGTGACTCGGTGACAAGAGTACAGACTCGAATACCTGGTACCGCTCTGAAAAGCTTCATGAGTGTGAAGATTTTGAAGGGTCTGTACCTGCCTTTTGTGGTGTCTGCTTCTGAGCACCTGTCCATGGGTCTATTTCTGGGTCATGCCTCTGGATTCCTGGTGCGTCCAGAAGTTAGCACTCAGGTCTAGCCACCGTGAGTGCCAGCTATAATCTTCTCACGCTCCTATGTCCTAAGGCAGCGATGCTTTCGGTGCCCTGACCTACCTCTGATTTTAGTGCCCCGTGGTTGAAAGCTCCATCCACCCTGAGAGCTCCCCCCATCTTAATGCCCAGGGCAGAGGGTGTCGGCTGATGGGTCAGGATAGCTCAGCAGAGCCCTAGCATCCCATGGCAGCACGGTTCATGCTCTCGCCCTCTTTGTCTGTCTCTCCCTCTCCTTTCTTTCCTTCCTCTCTCTCCCCACTTCTACATATAAAAATATAGGCACGGGCGCACGGAGAATGGAATGTGGATTCAGGGATAAGCAGCATCATAGGTTTTACCTGGGAGATAGTTAGCAATGTAGGATCTCATCCTGGACCTACTGGCTCATATTCTGTGATTAATTTTATTTTTTTTAAGATTTTTTTTTAAAGATTTTTAAAATTTACCTGACAGCACAAGCAGGGGGAGAAGCAGAGGGAGAGGGAGAAGCAGGCTCTCCACTAAGCAGGGAGCCCAAGGCGGGGCTTGATCCCAGGACCACAAGATCATAACTTGAGCTGAAGGCAGATGCTTAACTGACTGAGCCATCCAAGCACCCCAGGTTCTGCAACTTAAAAAAATCTTCAGATTATTCAAATGGACACTAAGATTTGAGAGGCACTGGTCTAGATTATTTTATGCAGAGGAAAAATGACCCAAAGAGGCCCACCACCCCTCTGTGTGCTCACCCTTCATTTCAGGTATTGATGGTGCCTCTAATATGAAATGGAGTAGACCAGGGTCTTCTTTAAATAAAAGGGTCATGTTATTCCCATGTTATATTTCATCGTCAAATATCAAGAATAATTCAATTAATTAACTTGGACAACAAAGTTACTTTAAATTACTGAACGCAGGTTCATTCTGGGGCTTAACACCAGCAGTGCCAGAAAGAGTAATTTCCTGAAAGCTTCCTATTGCCACACAAAGGAAGTCATTCTTGAGGAAAACAATAACAGTCCTAATATAATCGCTTCTCATTTGCGCTCATGCAGGAAGTTGCCAAATGTTTGCACCCACCCATTCTATCAAGAAGTTGCTTTCTTGCCTTAATTAAAATATATGAAGTCTGCTCCACTCGCCACGTCCTGACAGTGGTGCAGGCACTGAGAATTTCACAGCCAAAGCCCCCATGTCATGAGTAGGTCTGAAACTGCTGACGCTGGGATACGTGTGAATCTGGACCAACTCTTTTATTTTACAGAACACACACACACACACACACACACACGTATGCAGGCAGGTTTGGGCATGCATACAGAGGCCTCGAGATGTTATCCAAGCTGGAATTTTACTACAAACTCAACTCTGACCACAAAGTTCTTCAAATGTCTTTTCCAAAATATAAAAACCTTTGATCAAAAGGAAGACTTAAGGTGAGAAATAGTTCCACTCCAGCCCTTATCTATTTGGCTCCCTCCCTCCTGTTAGAGCTGTCTGCCTACCTACCAATGTAAGCAATGACTATCTGAAACCAAAAATTTGGGCGGTCCCCGGGTGGCTCAGTCATTGAAGCATCTGACTTTGGCTCAGGTCATGATCTTGGGTTCCCGGGATTGAGCCCCATGTCAGGCTCCCCGCTCAGCAGGGAGTCTGCTTCTCCTTCTCCCTCTGCCCCTACTCCCTGCTCACGCTTTTTCTCTCTTTAAAATAACAACAACAAAAATTGTGCAAACTCAAATACACTCAACAAAGGGCTTATCTATTACTATGATTTCACGTGTAAATGCTGTAAATGCTACCTGCTGTTCGGTTCTGTACATCATGGCACTGGGGATCATTTGTTCCTTCGAGTTTAGGCTGGCTTTGTTTCTTTGGGTCACCTGAAGTCATATTCTAAGACAACTGGCATATTCAGTAGCTTTACTCTGCAAATGGGCACTGTTATGAATCCTGAGTGGTTTCTGGTTCATGCATTGCCCAATTTAACCATCACAACCCCATAAGGTGGGCAAATCCAACGCCTTTTATTTCATTTTACAGAAAAATGAAAGTTGGGGATTCAGAGAGAAAGACTTACTGCTCATGTGGGCACATGCTCGGCGCCTACTCAGAAGCCCCAGTCTGAATGATTCTATGCCTGGGAAATGTATGACCTTAAGAATTAAGAAGCTCCTCAAGCCCCTGTCCATTCACCTTATGTTCCAGATCATTCCAGACTGGGCTTACTAAAGAAATGAGGCTGTGTGTATATACATATGGGCCAGGAAGGTAGATCCTCAGTAAATGATGTTTCTTGGGCTGTAACTGCCATGCATGTTATATATACTGCTCAACTGTATTTTCTTAGTTGTGGGTTTCTCTCTTGCCTTTTAAACTCACACACACACAGCTTACCTGACCACTAACACACTGTGATAGCTTCAAAGCAAGTCCCCACAATTGGAAGTTGCTCTTTAATTATTTATAAATATGACAAAACCCATAATCAGTCCCCAGGTCTGAGTCACCTGGGACCCCTGCAGCAGTTCAAGCATTTACTCCCAAACTACAGGCATTTGGAGGAGAACAGCAGACGCCCATTTCCTTAGCAGCTGACCCTGGGCTAAACCCCGCAGGGATCTGTCCCTCTGTCTGTTGCATGATGGGAAGACAAGGGTTTTCGACGGGTGCTATGAAGCCAGGGAAAGCTCTCCAACACATACGCACTCACATTGATAGTGTAAATCAATCTGTTTAAGAAGCAGACGAGGATGAAGATCCTTATGCTACTTTCAGAGCAATACTATGTAATTAAAAAGATTTTTTAAAAAGATAAACCTATTTGTCTCACTGCTTTCCACCAATTACTATAATTTCCATAGTGATAGAGACCTTACGCCTCTCCTTCACAATAGCCTTCTTCATTCATGTCCTTTGTTTTGAGCACTTTGTTTCCATTAAACCCTGTACTGGGCACTGGGGTGATGGAGACGAGCCCCCTCCCTGAAAGAGAGAGAAACCAACCTCTTGTATGAGATGTTAAAAATACTATCTGGAGGTGGGTGGTACAGCTTACTGGGGGTTGAGCACCATGTCAAGCCCATCCATCGTTCGTGTGCCTCATCTAATCAACGCCATACCCCAACCTAGGAGATAGTTTATCTGTGAAGCAGAGATGACAGCAGACCTGAGTCCTGAAGCTGTTTATGGACTTAGCTCAAGCAAAGCTAGAATGCTAGAATGGCTGCTATAGACTGTTTATATCCTCATAAAATCCCTCTATTGAAATCCTAATGCCCAATGTGATTGTATGAGAAAGTGGGGTTTTGGGGAGGTCGTTAGGTCATGAGGGTGAAGCTTGCATGAATGGGATTATTGGGTTACCAGAGAAATCCCTAGTCCCTTTCATCATGTGAGGATAGAGCAAGAAGGCCCAGGTTATGGACCAGGAAGAGGACCCTCACCAGAAGGTGACCATGCTGGCACCTTGCACTTCTCAGCCTCCACACCTATGAGCATTAAATTTCAGTTGTTTATTAGCTACCCAGTCGGTGGTACTAAAAAAGTGGTGTTAAAGTTGTCTGAACAGACTCAAACATGCTCTGTGAGGCCCATCTCAAAATCTTACTATATAAAGACATATATAGATGTTTTGTAGGACCCAGGGAGGTCCCTAAACTGAGAGGGACAAAGGTGAAGTGGAGTACAGATAGGCTCTTCCCAAAAGGTGACACCCGAGGTTGGTAGGGAAAAATGAGCAGGGGCTACTCAAGGAAAGGGCAGTGGACACAGCATCACAGCGTAGCCAGGAGCACAGGACAGTGTAGAGCGGGGATACACCTTCGGGCCGTGCACTGTGGCTGGAAGGATGTGGGTGCAGAGGGAATGACAGTACGGGAGCAGGAGAGGGCATGGCAGTCTCAGAGGGGGATTTTCTCGGCTAGAGAAGGCAATGAGGCATGGGGACGTAGGGGACAGAGTCCCTCAGGAGACAAATGGGGGGCCACTTCCAGTATCCTGATGCAATGCGACCCCACCACGCTGCCCTACACACAGCATGTACCCTGAGCAGCGGGTCAGGGAGGGCCAGAGCCCCCAGCAGAGCCACATGGACTCAGGAAAGAATGAGAGACATGGGCACACGGTGGAGTTTCAAGAGGAACTTTCTGGGGGGGGGGGGTATTTTTTTTTTTCCAATCTTAAAGGAGCTAAAAGGCTTAGAACAGTTTGGGGAGGCACATGGACCAAGAGACTTCTCCGCAGCATCAGCCTCCAGCCGAGCTCTCAGCGTCTGGTGGGTGTGGGGTAGGGGCATGGAGGGATGGCCAAGAGAGGGTGCTCGACAGGAGGAGCCCGCCACCTGCAGCGCCCCTTCGGGCTAGGAGAGAGCCACAGCCCTCCCCATCCCAGTCAGTAAAAGGCAGGAGTGAACTTGTCCCTCGCAGACCACAAAATGCACACTGATGCTGCCCTAAATGGAAGTTCTTCGCCCAGTACATCTGTGCTGTGCTCTAAGTGAGCGTGAAAGAGTGAGCTGACAGTTTCGGGTCACAGGCAACATCCCCGGGGGTAGATGCAGACAGGGTTACATGTGAAGACTGAGAAGGAGGTGGGGTGCTGAGGAGGGCTGGGGAAAGGGGGTGGTTCATCCCAGCAGGACGAAGGCCAGATCTTTCCCTTTGGGGTACAGGGAAGATGGTGTGAGGAGAAATAGGCAATGATGGGAGAAAAGGGAATGCAGCCCCCTCCCTCTGTTGGGAAGGCTTTGAGCAAGTAAGCTAGCACCCACTGTACAAGGAGTGAACCCCCTTCTACTCCTGCTGGGTGCCCCCAGATGCATGCCTTTTTTGTTGAACACTCCATTCCCACTAGGGAGCCTGGAGTCCAGTGGTGAGTTCTGACAAAACTGAACTTTGTCAATCCCCTCTTTCCCAGTATGGCAAGACTGTACTCTGCACCCCAATATCCTGGGTCTTGTGCTGGTCCAAGCTCATAAGGAGAAGGAAATATGATGTGCCAATACCAATGTGTGTCGTGTTGATGTGGACTCAACTCCCATGATGCTGAGCCCACCCTGTGGGTGGATGCTGGTCTAGATGAAGCCAATTCCCCCATAGTCAGCATGGTGGCCTCCCCCATACCCTACCTGGGACCCCCAACTGGCACCCAGTCATACCATGGGCAGGGCTCCCCAGGCCCTAGTCCCAACTAAACCTCCTTCCCTCCTTCCCCACCAGCCTCTGTGGGTGCTCTGTGGACAGGCCTCACAGTCATATACAAAGTGTGATTAGTCCATTTCTGTCCAGCACTCCACTTTGGCTCCCACTACTGTCACATATGTCATCCTCCCAGGAGTGTCACTCATAGACAAGAGCTTGCACCTTCTGGGTCCTCATCCTCACCACTGTCAGAACTATTGATCTGTCCATGCTAACAGAGGTCAGTTTCACTTTCCGTGCAGCCATTTCAGAGACCATCGCCTTCTCGCACATTGGGATTCTCCGTGGAAGGCCCTTCATGAGACATGGAGACTAAAGCTGTGAAACTGCTTCACAAAACTTAATGGGAAGAGAAGGAGCTAACAGAGGGGAGGAGATAGGACTGTGGTAAGTACCCCCTTCAGAGCGAGACACTGGTGTACTATTGTAAGAGTAAACAGTTTTCCTAGTGATGATAACCCCATGAGAGCCATTCAAACGAGTCCTTATCATGATACCCAATGACCTACACTATGACCTCCTACCATGATACACAATGACCTACTAATACAGCCTGATGTGAACACTATATAGACTTGACTCCCCCTTAATCCTTGTGTCATCCCTGAGAACTAGGGATTATCCCCATTTCACACATGAGGGGTGTCTGGCTCAGAGAAGGGAGACCTGAGCAAGTAACATGGTAACTCAAAACCAGAGTCAGTATCTGGACCTTGGCCTGGACATCTCCAAAGCCCACATTCTCTCTCTACCCCACACAGCGCCCTCCCTCTTTGCCTCTCCTGCCCATATTGGGAGGAAATGTCAAGTATAATTCCTGAATCTTGAGCTTGGAAAGTCAGGCCAAGAAGTGCAGCAAATATAGTACACATGACATATCTGGTGGGAAGCTAAAAAATGTCAAGTTTTGAAACCATGAATTATTTTCCTTCTGTTTCCTCAAATCAGCACAAGCCCATCTGCATGTGGTTTTCCTAAGGCAATATGCTGAGAACGAGTTCCATCCAGGTCTGTCCCGTTCCCTTCAGCCTCCCTTGACTCTCTCTTGAAGAAGCACAGAGAACCCAAGGGTTGGAAGAATGGTGATTGTCTTGTGGTGGATTTCATAAGCCCCGGCAAGACTGTGAGCTTCACTGCAAAAAACCCAGCCTGACTGCAGGTATCTCTGCTTCATTTAATAAGAAAATATTCTTTCATTTCTCAATTAGAAAAATGGAGCTTGTTAAAAAAAAATCCCCAGGATAACATACTCTAAATGTCTTACAAAGGTATGCATGACCGATATTAGATATCATACACGTTTTCCCATTAATCTTTGTAGTAACCACGCAGGATACATGCTCCCATTATACAGATGAAGCTCAACCAAGCAGAATAATATATTCTTGTAAATAATAATATTGTAAATTATAATTATATTGTAAATTATAAATTATAATCTTGCAAATAATAAATTTTTATAAACATTGAGTACTAAAAACTAAGGAATATCCATTTGGACAAATACAGGCATATTAGTGGGAGAGCTAGAGTTTAAACGAAGGCATTTGAACTCCAGGGCCTATGCATATCAGAGCAATGACAGAGAAAATGGAATCCAATTTTTCCACTTCACAAATAACAGAAACTGAGTCACATAAAGATGTACCCCGTAATAGTTTACATAATATGTTAAAAGTCTTTGTATTTGGGGCACTTGGGTAGCTCAGTGGTTGAGCATCTGCCTTTGACTCAGGTCATGATCCTGGGGTCCTGGGATCGAGTCCCACATCAGGCTCCCCTATGTCTCTGCTTCTCTCTGTCTCTCATGAATAAAATCTTTAAAAAAAAAAAAAAAGAATCTTTGTACTTATACACTTGGGCTCGTATTTACTAACACGTCAAATCACACATCTCTTCCCAAGCCCTCTGAGAACTGCCTACCTGTCGTAGACTCCTTCAGTGTTCCGCCGGCATCCTTTTTTCCAAGAGATCGCACCCATCCCCCAGTTGTGAATGCTGGTTGCTAATAGCCCACAGCTGCAACTTTCTCTGGAGAATTGCCCTTGTCTGACCAGAGCGGGCTGAGATGTTATTCTAATGCTGTGTCCCCCACAGGAGCAGCACAGAGTCAATGAGTGACTGATTTATTGGGGCCCCTACATTGTGATGGGACAACTCTCCAGAGCTCCGCATGAGATCAGGCTAAAACAAATCTCCAGGCGAGAAAACATCCTTCCTTAGCTTATTTCACCCTGTTCTACTTCTCCCAGTCTCCTTTTCCTAATAACAATCCTCCCATAAGTCAGTTGCATAAGAATCATCCCTGTCTCAGGCTCCACTTCTAGGGAACCCATCCTGGGATACCACCTAAGGAAGGAAGTACATCACACAGGATAAAGCCACTAAGAGTAGACACAGAAGTCTTTGCCTTTCCTTTCTTCTCTGGATACTACTAGAATGTTTTGTTTAAACAATTTTTTAAAGATTTTATTTATTTTATTTATTTATTTATTTATTTATTTATTTATTTATTTAATTTTTTTTTTTTTTTAGAGAGGGAGAGAGAAAGAGTGATCAGAGAGAAGGGGGAGAAGCAGAGGAAGAAAGACCAACAGTCTCAACTCAGAGCAAGGAGCCCAACATGGGGCTCAATCCCACTACCCTGAGATCATGACCTGACCTGAAATTAAGACTTGGATGCTTAACTGACTGGGCCACCCAGATGCCCCATTACTAGAATGTTTCATAGTTTCTCAAAATAAAAGCTAAATGATTTTCAAACTCAAAAGGGCCTTAAAGATGTCTGGTCAATCCCTTCTTTTTAGTGGTGGAATGGCCAACGCCTATGGAGGGGAGGCCACTTACCCAGCTCACACAGAATTGGAGCCCGGATCTATGCACACAAATAACAGCACATTCAGACCAAACACAAAGCACATTCCCATTCCCGCTGTGGAATGTCTATGATCAACTCTAATATAGGTGAGACTCTTTCTCTGTGGCGGAAGAACATAGGGTTTGTACTCAGAGGTTTGACACGTTCTGGTCTAGTTACTCATGAGCAAATTGTTCACAGAAGGAATGCTGTGCTCCTCAGACCAACATTTAGGTACTTCCACATGGCAATGCTCCCAAGCCTCAGCACTTGACATCCATGCTCCCTAAGACACCCCAAATTCCATGTACCTCTCCTCTTTCCATAAGCCCAAGCATGCTGTGCTCTTACTGGCCCATGCTAGCAGATATGTAAAATTACTAGATAAAATACAGACTCCCAGTTAAACACGAGTTTCAAATAAACACAAATACATTTTAGTATAAGTATGTCCCACATATTGCATGGGACATACTTATGCCTTTCAAGTATTCATTGGTTATCCAATCTGGCATAATGTTTACTCTCTTTGCCTGAAATTCCCACTCCACAGTCTTAGAAAACTCTTCATTCTGCAAAACAGCTCAAATTGAATTGTTGATGAATAGCTTTCTGAAATTTCTGAAATAATCCCTCTTATGTTAGTGGCAGAGTGCCCTGGGCTTTGCTCAGCTAGAGGACCATTGTCACAGAGTTATAATGTACTATCAGGAATGGCTTTAGCACTGGGGTCCCCAGGAACCACATAGGACAGTAGGGGCCTCTGTGCCCCACTCACATAGTTTTTCATGCAGACATGCATCTATTCTTTCATTCAGTAAATACGTACTCAGCGTCTTCACTGTGCCTGGCACATGTGAGATGTAGGGTCTACACAGCAATTAAAAAAAAACAGACATGCTGCCTACCACAATAGGGCTCAGAACCTGATGCACACGGAAGGTATCGGATAAATAAATGAATTATTTTACATTATGTTGAGTCCTATAGAAGAAACAAACAAGGTACTTTAATGACATTTAACATTATTTGTCAATTATACTTTGATAAAAGAAAAAAGTTCAAAGAATATGATGTAGATAGAGGAGCAATAGCAAGAGTGGTCATGGAAGATCTTTCATGGAGGTAAAATTTTTAACTAGAAACTGAAAGATAAAAAGCAATCAGCTGTGTGAAGAGCAGAGGAGAGGAGTTGTCAGTAGAGAAAGAACAGCCTACGAGGAGTGCCTGAGGCCAGAGAAGGCTTGTCATGTTTGCACCTATTAGAAGAACGGAGTAGACAAGAGGAACAAAAAACATCAAAGAAGTATGATGCCACACGGAGAGGACAGATCATACAGGACCTTACTAACCATATGAAGGAGGTTGCTTGAAATAAAGTGGGAGGTCATCAAAGTGTCACGATCTGATTAATGTGTCTGAAAGATCACACTTCCTGCCGTGAGCCTCTTTCATCTTTGAGCCCCCAATGTGCACGTTGAGTGCACTTAATAAGTATGTTCTGAAGAAACGAGTCTGTCTCCTTATTTGACGCTTGCTTTTCTCATCTGTAACAAGACCAATGTCATTTCCATCCTGGCATTCTTTCCTCCGGGAAAGATGGTGTCGCATTATTTACATGTCCCCTCCGTGGGGACAACTGTCAGAGAGGTATTTCAGCTTCTCAGGCACCCATCTTTGTTGGAAGGAGCTTTGGTCTACAAGAGCTGAGATATAACTTAGCAAACTTTACCAAGTAGCATCTTAGCTTTTAAATTAAATGTCAGCACTGGTTTTCCACTGGGAAACTGGCCCAGGCTTCTGGAAGGCAAAATCTGATCGACAACACAGGCCAGACCTCGGGAATGGGGCACAAGAGAAACTGGCTTCAGGAAGTGTGGTGGGAATGGCAGCGCACCCACTCCCAGCAGGCTGATGCTGGGGCCCAGTGACCCGTTCCAGGAGAGTGTGCATTTCTGTGTGTGTGTGTGTGTGTGTCCCCAGCAGGGAAAAAAGGGAGATCTTTCCATTGTCTAGAAGAAGAAAGTGATGGAGAGGAGAATGATGCCTTCCTCAGTCCACTCTCCTCACCTAGTGAAGACCCAGCACCGACGATCCTACAGGGAGGGATCTTCTGTTGATAAGCTGACCCAAAGGTACCAAGAGAGCCAAGTCTCAAGACAGGAGGAGAACAGGAAAGAAAGGGTAGTAGGAGTCTCCCTTCCTCTTTTTTCTTTCTGAGCCTCAGTAAACTCTGTATCCCTCATCTCAGGACTCTAGGGTGTCCTAACTGATTCCCAGCATCTCTGCAGTTTCACAGCCTACGGATTCCCTTCTCTTCCCCAGTCCGCCTCACCTCCAAGACACCCTGCGCTGCAGTCGGACTTGAATATGTTTTGCTCAAAAGGTTCTCTCCTCTTGTTGTGTTTTCAGCCTCCAAATGTCAAGTCTTAGCACCCCTGCAGACCCCGAGGTCTCTGGCCCTGCCTCACTCTCCCCATGCAGTAGTGGGAAGGTTGGACCCCACCCCCTCCTGAGCACCCAGGGCCCTGCACCTAGACCATATTCACACCTTGGCTACTGTCCACCTCGCGCTCTCGCTTCCGCAGCACATCTACTAAAATCATTACCCACTTCATGATGCAGTCAACTACATCCCCCCGAGGAGACCGGCTCCTTTAAGAGCCAGGAATAGCAGCTTTCACTCTCTGCATCCCCTGAGGGTCAAGCCCCATCCATCGTGGGAGGAAGGAGAGAAGAGAGGCACAGAGCAAAATCCACTAACTAGCATCTCATTTTACTTTCACTATGACTCTACTGGACGATTCTATTACCCACATTTTCAGATGTGAAAACAGGCTCATAGAGATTAAGCAAAACCCCCAATCACCTAGGTATTCAGTGATAAATGAATTTAAGTTCAATCTTACTTATCTCCAAAACAGATGTCCCCTCAGCCCCCATTCAAGGCTACTCCAAACAAAACTACTTCGCTTTTTAAAAATTTATTTGGGCGGTGGGGGAGGGTGGCAGCCAAAGAGAGAGAGAGATTCCCAAGCAGACTCCCCACTGAGTGTGGAGCCCGACACGGGGCTCAATCCCACGACCCTGAGATTATGACTGGAACTGAAATGAAGAGTTGGCCACTCAACTGACTGAGCCACCCAGGTGCCCCCAAACTACTTAACTTTTTAGGAGTATTTGCCTCCCTTTCCATTCTGCAACATACTCTTTTCCTGCACTTACTGCAAAGATCATTTGTACCCACAGCTCACACCTCTCCCCCAGCCCTTCGCTGCAATCTGGCATTTAATGGGAGCGAGCTTGCTAAGCCTCCTGCAAACACGATGGGAACGTAGGGACTGTTTGGATTCCAAGGGACCAGATTGGCCCAGAGGCACCAGAGCAGACTACATCTGCCGTGAGTGCGAGGAGACGTTTTAGTCCTCACTTGCTCCACGAGCTCATCTGGAACACTTGCAGTGTCGGAGAAACATCTCCGCCACCGGAGAGCATTTTTATTTTTTTACCCTTCTCCACAGGTCAAAAGCGGTTGATTATAGCAAGACACCTCCTCGTGGTTGCCCACCGCCAAAAAACAAAGTCTCCTTTGCAAAGCTAAGGGACTTTTCGTGATGAGGCTGCTGGTCTCTCCCTACAGCTGTGCTGTTCTTGCCGCCCTAGGTGTAGCCACAGGGGGGCTCCGACCCTACACATAGCCAAGAACACCCCCATCCCATACCCTGGGCCTGAAATCAGGATGCGTACTCCTGGTGGTGCCGGTTATTTCTACCTGGAGTCTGCTCCTGTGTTTCCTTATGAACTTTTCTTCATCCTCCAAAATCCATGTCACCAACAAACCTCTCTTAAGCTTTCTCTGAATCCCTGTGACTTTGTTGGCAGAATGAATCACTTTCAGATGTGGTAAGAACACGGCCTCTTACACAAGCCTCTCATCATCGCTCACGCAGTAATTATGTGAGGATTACCCACGATGTACTAGGCACTGTGTCAGGCCCTGGGGACACAGCAGTGGACCAAAGAAACTAAATGTCTTCCTTCACGGGATCTGTGTTCTGGTGTATGGATTGCCCAATCATGTGAGGCTAGGTTAAACACTTGGCTCCTCCAGTGCATGGTCTATGCCTCCAGCAAAGATCGCTTAATTCCCATCTTTGTTTCTCTGGGACAAAGCAGGGTGCCCAGCACTTGGTAGACACTCCGTCATGACTGAGTGACACTCCCCAGGAAGCCCGGATGCTTGCCTCTGCCACAAACAAACTGTGTGATCTCAGACCCAAACCAGGTCCCATTCTCAGACATAGTTTCCTTGTTGATATTGAAAGCCAAGGAGGAGATGCTCCCAGGGGTTACTTAGGACAATACATTTCAAATAAACTATGTAATTCGTAATAGGTTTTTCACAGGAGGAAAAAAAAGATAAAAAGCTCTGGGCAGATCCTAACTGGATTTGGACTCAGTTACCGGGAAGTCCCTATGTCTCAGCCAGTTTCTTCTGATCCTAAGCCCAGGGCCTACTGTCAACCTGATAGCCCATCTTCAGATCAATCCCATTGATCTTGCTCTGTAACAAAGCCACTTCCCGACAGACTACAGCTTGGCAGAGGTGCTTGCTGGGATTTCCTGCCATCCTGTGTGGCCACGTCTTTATCTTTACGCAGAGACTGAGAGTGTATGAGGTATGCCTTAGATGTGATGGTTTGATCCTTTCTGTGTTAATGGTGAGACAGTGGCCTTTCTTTCTGCCGCAGAATAATTCTATATAGGGTTTGAAGGAAAACCTGAAACGTCACCAAGCGGTCCTCCAGATGCATACCATTTCTCTCATGAATTAGGGGAGATAAGGGCATCTTCGTGGATATTATGAACAGGATAGGAGAGCCCCCCGAGGATTCTTTATTCATCACCTAGAGATGTTGATGGATTATGATCTAAAGATGGTTAATGGCCCGAGGAATAGAACTATTTCATCAAACGCCACCAGGCCCTGGCTCTTTGAATGGAAAACCTTCTTTTAAGGCTGAAAAGAGGAAGATGCCCACGTGGGGAGACAGTCTGGACCTCACAGCCTGAACCCCATCCCCTGATAACCACCTTCCTCAAGAGACTTCTCACCAACTCCCGCTCCCAACTCCACCCTGGCCTCAGGAGGTGCTGTTTCCCTTGTAAGCTTGCTGCTGCTCTTAATTCTTTGTGGCACAACTGATTCGGAGCTGGGATCTCCCACACAGACTGGACAAACCCCGAGTGATGATAAAAGGGAAATAATCACAGATGATCATCCAACTTAGAGAACTTGACATTATCTCTGGACTTTTATGGCATTTCCATTCTAGCACCGGGTTTGCTCCATGAGGTGCTTTTGAAACCACACCACCCAGGAGCCCGTGGCTTGATGCCTGCCCACTCGGAAATCCAAGGGAATGAGTCTCTGAAAAGGACAAGACTTTCCCTCCCTTGTGCTGTCAAAGGCTCAATTCATAAGATCCAGTTTTTTTGTTTTTTTTTTTCCCCTGAGGGGCAGACTCTGCTACTGGTCTCCTCTAGAAGGAACCTCAATCCCATTTTATAGACTCAAAAGGATGGTCAGATGAAAATGTAGTCCCTTAAGGCAGATACCTTCCTTTCTGACAGGTGACAATGTCATGTGGTCTCAGAAGGGGTGTGTTTTGCAGTTGGGTTTTACACATGTGACTGCTTAGTGGACATTGCTTCTAGCTCCTCAAATTCAACTCGTGATCCCCCTCTCCTCCTGTCCTCCCCACCTGCTCCTCTCTAGCATTCCTCATCTCAGGGTAGCACCAGATACCTAGGAGCTGAACATGCAAACTCTTTGCAGCCTTTCCTTCCTTCTTTCCCGGCCCCCTCTTCCGTCAACCCCTAGTGACATTATCCTTCTAAGTTACAGCCATCCTTGCTCCCTACCTCCGCGGCTCTGTCCTTTCAGAGCCCTCTCACCTCTTCCCTGCACTGCTGGGACATCCTCCTCACTGGTTCTCTTTGCCCCCAACCCCTCCCTTCCTAAGCATCAGCCTCTTGTTACACAGCTCCCTAAAAATCAGCGCAGGGCTTATCGTTCTGCCTCAAAACCACCGGAAGCTTCTCATTGACATAAAATCAAATATTTTATTCTCAAGGGTTTTACTAAGTGTTCCACAGGCTATAAGTAACACAAAAAGATTTTCTGAAAAATACGCCTGGGAAACTAGATTAATACTTTGAAAAAAAATGATAACTTCAGGACTTCTCAGTGCCATTGATAAGATGGAGAGAAGCAAACGTATCGAAGCTCCATGGTGTCCTGTATTAGGCAATATTCCAAAAATTATTTTTTCCCAAAAACTATTTTATCAAAAATCTGTTTTAGCAATATTCTATGGTACTCACGTCACATGGAAATTGCCTTTACAAATTCTGGTGTGTACTGCGAAGCCCAAAGTCTATATTCCGGTATTTCATGTACCCCATGATTTAACTACACTTTTGTTTCCTTCTTCAATTTCATCCTTGAACAATGCCAAGTTTCCTGGGAATCAATTATATAAATGCATAATTTCTTATGACGTTAAATAAGAGTCTTATAAAGAATTTAAATTTTATTTTCCTTTAAGCCACTCCCTTAAGATAACAACTCCTACCATTTTTATCCTTCTTTTCCTCTCGTGCTGTGCTAATAGACACACAAACATATATAGATAAGGCTTCCTTATTCTTTCTCATCTCCCTTTTCTTTCTTTTCACACACACACACACACACACACACACACACACACACACACAGATTCAGAACATTATATACATTATTCTGCTGCTTCTCCTTAGTTCATTGACAGTGTTTTCCTGGACATTTCTCCAGATTAATGCATACTGATTTTCTCATTCACTTAAGTAGCTTCCTGATGTACTACAGTGCAGATGCACCAAAATACCACAATTTATTCAATCATTTCTCCCATTGATGGAATGATGGCATTCTAGTTATTTGTGTGTGTTTATCTTTAATACATGCAATGTAACCCTTTATAATGAAATCCTTTCATTTTATTTCTGTAGGGTAGTCCCAAAAGTTGACCAAGCCCATTTTTACCAGAAACTCATATTCTTTGCTTTTAGTAGCTCTTGGGTGAGATGAAAACCTAGTGAGCGGTCACACGTAGACACCAACCCCCTAGCAGGAATTCTAAACAACTAAAATAAAATGACCTTCTGCCCTTTTGAATCAACCCCTGGGATGCATCTCTGGACATAATGGATCTCTGGACACAATGGGCAGATGACAGGCCTCCAGATCCACCATAGGACACTTGTCCCCTGCCATCTCCTTCCTGCTTTACTCATGCATTATGATGATTCCTCCCAGGCTGGGGACCTCATTGATGCTTTCATTTAAAGAAAAGCCAAAAGGTATCAACCACATGACAAGAGCAGGAGAAAATGCATGGAAAGAGCACATGTCTCAGAGACTAACTTGACCAAAAAGGCTCATGGTAGAGACTCCAGAGGAGTAGAGCTGATGTGGGAGAGTAGGGGCTGTCCCTACTCTCTCTCATCCTCCAGAGTTACTACTCATTGCACAAGCTATGCCCAGAAATTGGTTCCCAGTGGACCCCAGTCATGAAAAGCGTCAGTTCTGGGAGCTACCAACCATTCTTTCCCTGATCCTTACTGCCTCTCCCCTTTGAAACTCACTCTGTTGAACAAGCTGAATGTTCTTCCTACAACCAACTTCCATAAGAACCAAAATTACAGAGAGGGTGCAAGCTCAGACTCTAGAGCCAAACTGCCAGGGTCAAAGCAAAGAGCCAACAGAGGTTCCTTGCCAGCTGTGTGATCAGACAAGTCACTTACACAGGTTGTTCTTTTGATCAGTTTCATTATCCATAAAATGGAAATAATAGCAATAATTCATAGGGATGTGAAGATATAATAAGTATAATTTATTTCCACATAAATCAGTGCCCAGATATATAGATACTTTATACATATAAATTGTTTAGAATAATGGCCCACAGGAATCTCTGAGGAACCTTACTTAGTTTTCACTGTTGGCCACATATGCAATGCGAGGCATGGTCTTCCTGCAATGCACCAGCTCTGTTCCCTGCACATGGTGCGAAGCCAAACTCCCAGTCCTTTACCCATGCAAAGGTAAATGCCCATGCATTTTCCCTAATCCAGTGCCTGTTTTCCCAACTCCTTCTATTCAAAAGCCCAGTTCAAATGGCACCCCCATTATAAAGTCTTCTGGGATTCCCACCTATCCTCCAACACCTCCAAGCTCTCTTTCTCACCTTGTTTTATAGCACCCTCCTTTCTCCAATCACATTCTGCCTTGCACTACAGTCAGGTATGTCCTTGACTCTCTCTCACTCAGACTACAAGCTCCTTGACAGCATGGCTGGATTCCTTCCATCCCCTTCGGTGTCTGCCATGGTGACTGATGCATAGTGATACTGAGTACTTCTAGGACAGGCAAAGAGTGTCATCTTAAGAACCCTTTGCAGTGACAAGGTCTCTTCCCATCTTTGAATTCCATTTTATCACTACACGAAAATCAAGCCTTCCTCCTCATGGGTAGGTGGACGGATAGACTCCTTGAAATCTGGGGTCTTCCATAGTGCCTGGGTGAAAACAGAATGGCCATGGCATTGTGAGAGGTGTGGGGCTCAGACCAGCTTCTAGCATGAGCACAGGGATTGATCACACTAGCTGAGGGTGTCTGAAGCTACCGCCCTCCTCTTGTCACGTGCTCCTTACCAGCTCCTCATCACCTGTCTCGGAGACCAAGTTTTAATTTAAAGTGCAGTGTCTGACCCAACTGAAATGGAATCTAGGGAAGGTCGAATCCTATTAAGTCACCAGACCATAAAGCAGAAAGGTATAAAGTTGACAAATTGCTTCTCCCTGTGGCAGCAGCTGTGAGGCACTCAGCAAGGCTGGGCTCTGACCCAGGAAAGGGCCAACAGATATCCCCTCCTTTTTCCTGGGGACTGATCTCGATGTGCAGCATCCCTTCCCAGTCAAGGGAGAGCCTAACTGTTTTACAAGTAAGTATTTCACATGGTTCCTTGTATTTTATTTTCCAATTTAAATAGAACCTGGGTGTGCCAGGGTCATGTTAACCTGCAGGATAATAAGTCCACAGAAACCCTTTAAAAAGGAATTTCTGCAGCTTGTGCAGCAAGTTAAAATTGCACAAGTCCCAGCATCTTGCCCTTTCCCTCCCAGATAGTCCTGGGAGGAGCTGAAGGTGTCACTCCTGTGTTCCTGAAAAGAGTTCTCTTGGCTCCACTGGAGTATGCACTCTGCTCCTTGTTTATGCTCTGTCAGCCAAGATGATTGCATCCAGGAGAGAGGAGGACGTGAAGGGAGCAAATACTGTGTACGTTTTGTCTGCGTTCTCCCATAGAATTTTCCCTGAAACCATATGATGTCAGTATCATGGCCCCCATTGTAAAAATGAGCAGAGAAAGGTCCAGCAAGGATAGTTGCTTATTCAAGGTATTAGATAGCTAATACGGGTCATTTTGGGATACAAGGTTTACTCTTCCTGATTAAAGTAATTTTTAATCCATCACACAACACCCTTTTCCTTGCTGCCTCCAAAGCCCCTGCTCTAGTGCACAACTGCCTTATTGAAACATCCAAAGCAGCATCCCCAAATAAAGTGTGCCTTACTGGGGTGTCTCAGTGGCTTGGTGTTTGAGTGTCTGCCTTCAGCTCAGGGCATGCTCATAGGGTCCTCAGATCAAGTCCCACATTGGGTTCCCTGTGGGGAGCCTGCTTCTCCCTCTGCCTGTGTCTATGCTCTCTCTGTGTGTCTCTCATGAATAAATAAAAGAAAAAAATCAAAAAATTAAAAATAAATAGTGTGTTATTTGTTCTCACAATGAAATTATCCATTCCATTCTAGGACCTTTCAGCAGACTTTACAGGTTCCAAGAAACACCCTTTTAAGAGTTTTATAAACACAGCTATGCTATTGGGCTCTGGCTTCAGTGTTTCTCCAGAGCACCTGCCCATTTGATCCAGATAGTTCTTGTTCTTAGCCTCACTGCTATGCGGGTTGCCCTGCCCCTACCCATCTCAGGTCCTGAATGTGCCCCCCAGTTCTCACCTCAGAGCCCTTAGTCTGAAGAGTTATTAGGAAAAAAGCTTCATCCTCTGAGCTTCCAGTATTATTGCTCAAATAAAATTTTGAAGTGGGATTCATACACCCTTCCTAAGGGACATTTCTTCTACTCAAGCACACTAGTGAACCTCTGTAAGTCTCAGTTTCCTCACTTGTCATGAGGATAGTATTAATGCTTCTCTCCCTGGGGGATAAAATGTTGGTCCTGGCCTGCGTATGTCAGGTGTTTAGAGTGGGAGCTTGCCCAGAATGAAAGCTCGACACATGTTAGCCCCATTCTCCTCATCAACCACTTTGCCTAGTCCCGAGTCACCAGTGTTGACAGGATCAGCATCTCCCACCTCTTGTTACTGCAGACAACAGAGGGGTTGTTGAGGAGGGGACTTACACAGAAGAGAGGAGCCCTGGACCCTCCACATCTCTCTTCGAAGCTGTGATTTCCTACTCGCCTGGACTAAAGAAAGGACCCAACATCAGCTGACCAGCTCACTGCTGCTCTTAGAAGTGCCCTATCATCTGACTCCAACCCATTCACCCTGAAGGAGACTAATGTGCTCAACACTCTTCCTTTGGGGTTTAAATCCTCCTGAGGAATCCATAGTCCTCATGCAAAGGCTCTCAAGATGACTCATCCCTCTAGACCTGCAGACGTTGCAATCCATTGGGAAAATCTTTGGTCTCAATGAAAATAGAGACAGAATTAGGGTCACTGCTCCTCTGACCAGATCTTCTTCCCTTCCTACTTCCTTGACGTGCTGCCAACCACAGCCATTCTTCCATCCATACTCATCAGCTCCTTATTTGAATAGATTGTTTAACTCTATCCAGGAGATTCCAAGTTCTGAGTTCTTTCAGGACTGTATCTTATTTTCCAAAGCATAAACTACAGAATAAAGAATAATATTACAGTCTGATCGTTTGGATAAAAGCTGATTTTTTCTACTTTGTCTGCATTCTTTTGATTCCTTTAGGCCATAAAAATCTACCAAGGTCCTACTATATACCATGCACTTTGCTAGGTGTCAGGGATACAAACATTTGTTTGAATAAATCCAATGAGGATCCCAGAATTATAATGGAAGTGTGTGCACAGTACAGTGGAAGCACAGGGAAGGGTGAGCTCAGTTCTTCCTGAAAGAAGAGTAACCTAATGCCATTTCACTCTTGGAAGATGCTCTCCTCCTTCAAGTTATAAGTCAAAAATCACCTCCTTAGGAAGGTCTTTCCAAAGAGCAATTTAAAGCTTTAGAAAAGTGTAGTGAATTTCAAAGACTAAAAACAGAATCACTAGGTTCCATCCAGACCTCCCTTCCATACATTTGGGAACACAGTTTGCCCTGGGAAGTAACTGGATTTGGAATCTGGTGAGCCATGCAAATATAGGCGTTTCCCAGAAGTTCTTTCAAGCATGAAGAAAAGGAGGAATCCAGGAAACTCTATCACAAACCAAAGGAATGTAAAAGAGAAATATTCCTCAACCTTTTAGGGTTCTATCCCAGTGACGATTTTGGAAATTTCCAAGCACATCTCACTGTGACACTCACCCACTTCAACTGTGGGTGTCTTCATTTTATATGTGGGAGGTGGGGTGGCACTGGGGTTCTTCACTGGGGAAAGCCCAAAAAAGGCTTGTCATTTGTAATGTCTGAAGTCAATTATCACATTCAACTAATGACTGGATATGAGAATAATTAGCATTCATTTAACCCAAGGGCCTACTTTACTTCAGTGAATAGCAAGGGGTTTCTTAATTTTCCTATATATTTTGTAATTTGTGTTTCATTTAATGCCAGATGCCATTCCCGTTCCCACCTACACCTTCCTCATGCCTGCAGAGGCATGAGAGTGCAGACTCAAGGGATGGAGAAGACACTGATCCTTGCTTAGTTGAGCTTTGAATGGTCCTAATTGAATTTAGGAAGATGTGATTATTTTCATTCAGTCTCTCCACTGAATGTAAAAGGAGTGAATTAGGACTCACGCCAGTTTCAGCTTCTCACATGATAGAGCTAAAGAATGTTACCTCTTATGGGCAAGTGGTGTTCTATAGTGCAAGCTCTATTTATGAATTCATGATGACTCCCTTCCATCAATGAGACAGTAGCTCCGAGATTTGCCTATCCAACCAAAATCTGTATCCGGAGATGCAATTGTCGCCAAATGTCTCAATGCACCCAAGCCCAAGTTCATCACCCCTCCGCTCCCTGTATCTTCCTCTCTACGGATTCCTACAGTGGTGTAGAATGCCACCCAGCCATTCACTTCAGAAACCGTGTGCCATCTTGCAGTTCCCCTCCCCCACATCACCAAGTCTTATAGAGACTATCTTCTTAAAATCACTATTACCCACCATCCTTCCCCCATCTCCACTGTACGACATGGTCCAGCTCCTCAACACCTCATGCATGAATACCTTCCATATCTCCTAAGCACCTCCCCCACACACATGAGCTGTCTTCCAGGCTTTCCCAGCTGCCATAGCAATCTTTCTCCAGTGTAAATGTCACTAAGTCACTAAATTCTTTACATTACTGCTCATTTCCCTTCAGGATAAATTCCAAGCTTCTCATATTCCCTGAAGAGCCCTCCATCATCTGTGTGTGGTCCTACTCTCCGTCCCTTCCCTAAATGCACTCTATTCTCTCTCGTGAGAATGCTAGATCCCTTCATCATCAGCTTTCTTTTACTATGATTTAGTGTTCCTGTGGCAAATGGCAGAGAGCATGATTGGGTTTTCTCTCTCAGTCTGGAATCACTGTCTTTTAACAAGTGACATTAATTCATCCATCGTATTGTGATTAGTAATACACTTGAACATAAATAAGCCCAAGTATATTAGTAATCACAATGCTATGAAGGAATTAATTAATTCTCTATTTGCCGCTGTTTCTGGTATTTGTCACCTCCTTATCCTTTGTTCCTTCTCTGATGTCTAGTGGATTGAGGTTCCTCTGCTCTGTTTCCCCTGACCTGAATATTTAGTGCTTTGAAGGATTGTACTCTAGATCTATTTTTTGAATTGTTACCTTATGCTTTAGATAAACATTCTTGAACATTGGTTACTCTGAACAATTTTAGAGATAATCAGCATCTATATTCTCCACATAACAAGACAAGA
Organism: Canis aureus; assembly: GCF_053574225.1. Taxonomy (NCBI): domain Eukaryota; kingdom Metazoa; phylum Chordata; class Mammalia; order Carnivora; family Canidae; genus Canis; species Canis aureus. The sequence goes on from NC_135613.1 coordinate 5,502,515, forward strand.
ATCTCAGCATGCTCTAAATTCCATCTGCCTCCTCTCTACAGCCCAAGCACAGCGCATTGGAAATTAGCTGAAATATTTCTGTTGGAAAATTAATTTTTAAACAGCACAATAGGTTTTTTTCTGGTTTATTTGCTCACAATTGTTTCTTTTATCCTACTTCTTCTTCTTGGATTTATTTTCCCCTTGCTTATAATTCTTTTCAAGGGATCTGAATATGGCACATTTTCCAGAATCTTTGTGTATCAGAAAATCTATGGATTTTACCCTCGAACTTGAATTAAACCTTATTGAATATAGCTATCCAGACTCAAAGTTAATTGTCTCCCTGACATTTGAAAATATTGCTCCATTATCTGCTGCACCCATTGCTGCTGCTGAGAATTCTGGTGTCAACCTGATTCACATGCCTTTATAGGTAATCAGTTCACCCAAGCCCATAGTACCTCACCCCACAGGCTTTTGGAATTTCTTTTAATGATTTAAAATTTCACCATATAGTGTCTCATATGGATTTAATTTTTCATTTATTTATTCTTCTTGACATCTAAGAGTATCTTTCGCTCTAAGAACTTATTAGATTCTTCAATCTTATGAAATCACCTTCTATTATGTTTGAATTATTGCTGGGTTCATTATGCCATTCAACTCATGTGCTGCTATTTCTTCTTTCAACAATCTTTAATATCTACTGCCTCTCTAATATCCACTTCTTTTATCTGGAATTATTAAGATACTACCAAACTGAGCCCTAAAAGGTGTTCTCATTAAGTAGGAAAATTATGCTAACCTGAGCTGTTATCTGGAGTGAGTAGGTTTAAAACAAAAGTGCCCAATTAAAAAAAAATCTAGTTTTGATTGCAGAAGTTTATGAAAGGCCTGGACAATTGAGACTTTTAAATCCTCAGATAAAACAAGAGATGGAAAGGAAATCAGAGTTCAGGATGAATGTCTGACCAAATTCTCATTGGTGGTCTTGCAAGAAGTCTGTCCTAATCACACCCTTCAAGTCAAAGCAGCCTTGGTCATAAGTATATAAACCTCTGAGACAAGTGAATGACTTCAATACAGCCTAACAAACCAAAAAAGACAATGTCCCCATAGCAACCTTAATGCATCCACACTATATACACTTCCTGGAACCAGCACTTCCTAGGGCCACGTGATGCATATGAACCAGGGAGAGCACAAATAAATACGTCTTCATTTTTGGTATTCTGTGACCTTGGAGTATTTACATTCTCAGCTAAACTGTTATATTGCCCTAGGGTTTGCATTTAATACCTAGTCTCATACTGAAGACATGTAGCTGGTGAATGACTTTGAAACTGCTTGAAAAAGCAATGAGCTCCAAATAACAAAAGCAATGTGTTGAAGATGTTATTATTAACTCCCTAGCCATCCTTCAGAGCGTCAAAATCACCCTCCCAAGAAGCAGGAAGTCTAATATTGGTACAAATTCCCTGAATCTTGACATTCAGTTTCAGGGTTTTAATTGACTCCAGACTCACACACCATGTGTCCCACGAAAGACAATAGTCATCTGCAACATCTCATCACCACTCTCCCCCTAAACTGTCTGAAACTCTATAGACTCCTAAGGAAAAGATGCGGATCTTGTCAGATCATTAGCACCCTATTTTCAGAGGCCCTATGCAAGGTAGTAGTGGCAATATCTGAGTCTGTGATCAAGTCCCTTAGCTATCAAAAACATGCATCCTGTAAGGTTTAGTCCTCAAAAAAAAAAAAAAAAAAAAATCCATGCGTTATAGTTCTGGCCCCTATCCTCCTTTCCGGTCAAGGAATGGCCCTTCCGCTGACAAAACAGCAAAAAGTAAAAACAAAGCATCAACTGGCATAGTTTCCTAACAGAGAAGAAAGGGAAGGAAACTGGTATTAATTTAGGAAATGTCATGTTTACCAGTTGGCTTCACTCACATACAAACAATACAGATACAGACAGAGGCACAGACACAGGCGTAGATATGGATATACATTTTCCCCTCAACATAATCCTTCGGGTAGACAGAATTACCTTGTTACTGGATGTGCAGACTGAGGAACAGAGCAACAAAACCCTAGAACCCCTCCACTCATCCTCAGCCCTCAGCTAAGTAATAACATAGTCTCAATTGTTCTTTTTCCCATTTGATGGTCAGGAACTGTTTCATTCATCCCAGGACCCTTCTGCCCAGCAGAGTCTGAACATAGTAGGTGGTCAGTGACATTTGACCCCCTGCCTATAAAGCCTGTCACTCATCATTACAACCTGTATTATTGTCCTGTCAGTACCAACTCTTCATTTAATCAATGAAATTTCATCGACCACCTCCTAATGTGCCAGGTACTCTATTAGAGCGATTCAGGAAGGAATGGAATAGAGATTGTTCCTAACTATGGGATAAATAACAACTAAGAATACATTATTATCTGGTGGAAGGCTAAGGAAGAATGGAAAAGGTGACTGGGAAGGAGATGAATTAAGGAATGGGAGAAGAGGCGGCTGCCTCTCTCTCGGGTCATCATCACCTCTGCCACACTCACATAGTTCAAACCTTATGGTCAAGATTTTGTTGCCTTTGGAACACACACAGACATCAGACACTGCATTTCCTAGGGCCTAAGGTTACAAGATTTAGTAAATTAAAATTCAGGATTCCCAGTTAAATTTGAATTTTAGATGACCCCCTTTTTTTTTAAGCCTAAGTCTGTCTCAAATATTACATGGGACATACTAATACTAAAAGAGTTCTCTTTGTTTATATGAAATTCAAAATGCAGTAGGTGTCCTATATTTCATCTCTCGAACTTACTAGAAAGTCATTCAACAATTTTAAAATTAGATGGAATAAAATGCAGATTTTATTGAAACAGAGGTTGGAGACCTAAATTTAATTGGCTATTATACATATGTAATTATTGAGAAGAGTTAATTTCCAAAGAAAGCAGTGTCTGTGCAATATTTTCTTTCTGTGATGATTAATGTAGCTGATGAAGCCCACAGACCAACAAGTCTGGTACACAACACACACTCAATAGCAACTATAGTTGTTCAATTATTTTCATTCCTGCTGGTGGTGTGCTCGTTGACCCATTGTGCTAATATCAACCTTGTTATTTTCCAGGCACTGGCCTGGGGTTTTTCACAAACACAATTTCACCCAACCTTCCCAGCACACTCATGAGAAAATATTAACTTGAGATCACAGATGGGGAAACTGAGTCTGAGTGACGTACTATCTTGCCTGAGGTGAGAGAACCCAGGTTTCAACCTAATTCACCTTGATTTCGAGCCCTCAGGTTCTCCATCACAGTAAGTACAGAGTGTTTGGTTTTAATTTAAAACTTCACCAGAGGGGCACCTGGGTGGCTTAGTCGGTTAAGTATCTGCCTTCAGCTCAGGTCATGGTGTCCGAGTCCTGGGATCGAGCCCTGCATTGGGTTCTCTGAGCTCCCTGCTCAGCAGAGAGTCTCCTTCTCCCTCTCCCTCTGCTTCTGCCCCTCCCCGCCCCCACTCACGCTTGCTCTCTCTCACTCTAATAAATAAATAAATAAAATCTTTGAGAAAAAAAATACTTCACCATAAAGAAAGGAAAATGAATCCAAGATAGCTAATTCTAATTAAGCAGTACTAAATATATCTAGTCTGTTTTTGCAGCAAGGCTTTCTGTGCTGTGTGGTTCCTTGTGACAGGTCACCCACCTATCTTCCTTGCAGACACAAATAACTCCAAGGAAGGAGTGTGTGCCAAGATGAAGAACAAAGGAACTTTGGAATAAAAATGCCACATTTGCTAGAATAAACATGGTCAACAGTGAGTTGCAGGCCTCAGACTCCACTCTAGTGACCCAAAACAAAGAGAAGGGCAGACAGAGGGAGGGAGGGAGGGAGGGAGGGAGGGAGGGAGGGAGGGAGGGAGGGAGGGACAGTGTTTGTCCAATACCATTTTCCTTAGGTGTAATGAAGGCAGCACTCTGAGGTGGAAATGGATTCAAGTCCTCTGAGACACCTCTTAAGCTCCTTGTCCCCCCACCTACTGTTGGCCTATCAGCTAAACACAAAGGGACCTTAATGGGGAACAAAGTCTGTGAAGTCCTGAACTGTTCATTCAGCATCTGAAAGCCCCCAGACAGGGAGAAGGTGCTGCATAGAGTAGGGGACAGAGTTGCAACAGCCTGGAAAGCTGTTCTCCTGGCTAAATGTGGATAATAAAAATAACAACAAAACCTACATCCCCAGTGTATAATTTCCAAAGCTCCCTGTAGGGTAAGTATGATATTCATAATTATGCTCATTTTGCAGCAGAGGTCCCCGAAGACCTGAGAGGTTGGTTATGCTACTCTCCCAGAGTTTCACAGCACATCCTCAGGAGAGCTGGAAACACAAGGCAGGTCCAGAGCGAACCCTGGAGGTGCTGATCTCATGGTATTAAAGGTCATCCTCATGTATCCGATTGTCGGTATTTTTTTTACCCTTTCATTACTGTGATGAGCCTACCTATGGCCATTTTTCCACTGATGCACCAAAGCCCCTCCTCCTTTGCCTACCCAAAGACATTATTCCAAATATTAACTCCAGCATCATCAACTGTGACTTTGATGCGTCATCATCCTCACCAGCATGAGAACATATGCTGCCTTGGGTACAATCATTCATACAGAGAAAGACTTTCTGCCCCCATCTCACTCCAATTCTGCATCATTTCTCTATTCCTTTAACATACCAAAAAGGATTGCTAAATGGACATCGGATTAGATAGAGGAAGAGACGTGAGGAGGCAGATCTATTAACAGGTTAATTATGAAGCTGGGGGGCGGTATACGGGCATCCACTGTACACACCTCTTTCAACCCTTCTGCATATTTGAAAACATTCAAAGTATACTATTGGCCAGGTGGTGGGAGAGCTGTCTCTATTGCCTTTCACCTCCTTTCCTGTTTCTCCTAAGACCACTCCAGGAAGGCTTTCACCACCACCATCCACTGGTTCTTGTCAAAGTCACTGACGACCTTCACATTGCTAAATGCAGTGGTTCTTCCCAATCCTCTACTTGATCTATTTCCAGCACTTGACTCCTTCCTCTTCCAATTCTTCCCTCCCCCCAACTCAGCCTCTGGAGATCACTCTTCCACAGTTTTCCTCCTAGGTTATTGGCTGCTTCTTCTCTGTTTCTTTACCTGTTTCTTCTCACCTCCCCAACATCTAAGCAGCAGTGAGCCACAGGACTTACTCCTTAGACTTCTTTTCTGCTCACACTCACATGCTGAGCACATCTAGTCTCAAGGCTTTAAGTGGTATCGTTACAGATAACTTCTAAATATCTATCTTTAGCCCAGACCTTGCCCCTGAACACTCAACTCCAATTATGTATCTGTACTTGGAGGTCTAATAGACATTTCTATCTTAAAACATCCAAAGTCAAACTCCTGGCTTAGTACCAGCACCCCCAGTCCCACCCAAATCTGCTTATCACCTTGTGAAGAAGCCCAACCTGGTCAGCTGGGGGATGAGAGGCCACAGAAAAGATAACCAAGGCCCTGCAGGTGACAGTCCATCAACTGTAAGACATTTGAGTAAGGCCATCCTAGGTCATCAGCCAGTTACCAGGCAACAAACCAGCTAATGACAGACGTAAGTGCAGGCTCAGGAGATCAGCTGAGTTGGTCCAATCAACCTACAGAGTTATGAGACCAGTAAAAGGTAATTTTCTTAAGAAAAATAAGATTTAAGATGTTTTGTTCTTGGTGAAAAATTTCAGAATATTCTATTCCAGAAAGTATGTATAATTTTAAGCAAAAAGAGTCATTCTTGAAGAAAACAATTACCTAATTCTTTCAGTACATGAATTAGGCGTCAGTCTTGTCATTTGCCCTTATTTCTTTAAATATGGTCCCTTAAACTGTCTCATTTTCCTCACCTAGGAAAGTTTTCATGTTTGGACAGCTTCTTCCAACTCCCTTTGAGATTCTTGGGTAGAGCTTTTTGCACACTTGCCCGTTTGTTGGGAACCCTAAGGCAATACACACTCCCTTCTCTATGAACTACCGACAAGTGATAGAGATGCCATCAGGGAAATACAAATCAAAACCACAATGAGATCCCACCTCACACCAGTGAGAATGAGGAAAATTAACAAGACGGGAAACCACAAATTTTGGAGAGGATGTGGAGAAAGGGGAACCTTCTTGCACTGCTGGTGGGAATGTGAACTGGTGCAGCCACTCTGGGAAACTGTGTGGAGGTTCCTCAAAGAGTTAAAAATAGACCTGCCCTACGACCCAGCAATTGCACTGCTGGGGATTTACCCCAAAGATACAGATGCAGTGAAACGCCGGGACACCTGCACCCCAATGTTTAGAGCAGCAACGTCCACAATAGCCAAACTGTGGAAGGAGCCTCGGTGTCCGTCGACAGATGATGGATAAAGAAGATGTGGTTTATGTATCCAGTGGAATATTCCTCAGCCATTAGAAACGACAAATACCCATCATTTGCTTTGACGTGGATGGAACTGGAGGGTATGATGCTGAGTGAAGTAAGTCAATCGGAGAAGGACAAACATTATATGTTCTCATTCATTTGGGGAATATAAATAATAGTGAAAGGGAATATAAGGGAAGGGAGAAGAAATGTGTGGGAAATATCAGAAAGGGAGACAGAACATAAAGACTCCTAACTCTGGGAAACGAACTAGGGGTGATGGAAGGGGAAGAGGGCGGGGGGTGGGGGTGAATGGGTGACGGGCACTGAGGGGGGCACTTGACGGGATGAGCATTGGGTGTTATTCTGTATGTTGGCAAATTGAACGCCAATAAAAAATAAATTTATTTAAAAAAATTAAAAAAATAAACCACTTGTCAGCAATTAAAATACAAAAATTTTAACTTAACCCCTGATATATATAAATTATTTCTTAATAAATTGGAAAAAAAGAACTCCACCCCCCCAAAAAAAGAGACAAGTCTACACAATGTATTGTCTCTTTTTTTTTTTTCCTTAATGCCATGTGCGAGCCCCTGGATTTAAATCTAATTGGTGTGGTTTACATGGTGAACATGCCTCCATTTTGTATTGACTAACTTTTGAGATTGAATCAAAGTATGCTGAATTATTAAAACTTTATTAAATTATTAAAACCTTAATTTTGCAAATATGGTTCCAAAATATATTATATTTCTCAAATTCTTCCATAAATTTTATTAGGAAGCTAGTGGGATCTACCAATTTTGGATTTGATCTGTTAGAAAGATGGTTCAAGGACTTAACAACTACACAGGCCCCAAATCCTGACCCAGGGTAGTTACCTTTGCCTTAACAAAGTATGACTAATGAATCAGCGGTCTGGTCAGATTGCCAGAGTAAAATAAAAGATTCCACGGGGCCTACTAAACTCTAAAGATAACTAATTCCACTCTTTTTTCCTCTTCTCATCTGCTTGGCTCTACTCTAGCACAGTCTGATCACACGTAGGAAGCCAGGCCCATGAGACCCCCTGCCTGAGCTCCTCCTACCCAGCCTCACTGACACTGTTCTCATCTAGGGTCCCACACCTCACTTTATTCCATCTAGTTAGCCCTTAATGTATGGCATCACCATTATGAATTTATCAACCACCTGCCCTACCAGACCGATACTCCTTGAGCTCAAGCATTGAGTCTTATTTACATCTGGATGCTTTGTGCCCAGCACGGGATTTGGCACGATGCTGGTGCTCCAAATAGGTCTGCTGATTGAATGAGGTAAGCAGCTTCATGTCTCACTGTCAAGTGAAGATCTCCCCTGGGCCATCTTCTCTTTTGCGAAGGCTCAGAGCTACTGAAAACTATGCAAGTGTTTATTACCATCACCATCATCATCATCACTCATTTCAGTAGCTGCATTCTCTGGATTTCATTTGTTTCCCCAATCTTTATTATCTAATAAGCTGTGGGAAGCTGGGCAAAGTTCCAGGCCTCCTGGCTCTGAGTCAGTTAATCTTTCCTCACAACATTAGTATCATTAGTCTGATGGAAACCCAGAGAGGTCAACATAGCAAGACTGGCAGAGAGAAGACTGGAACAGCTCATCAGAGACATTGCCCCAACAGACAAGTGAGAAGAAAGCTACCACAGAAAACAGTTACTCTGTTCTGTCACTATGCTTATTACTCTACGCTTCACCTCTTATTTTAAAAACTAAACCAGTTTTTTAGAGAAGGTTTATGGAAAATTTAAGAGGAAGGTACAAAGATTCTCTGTATATCCCCTGGCTCCCTATATGCCTAACCTCCTCCACTACCAACATCCCCCACCACAGTGGGCCACTTGCTAGAATTAATGGATCAACAGTGACACATCATAATCACCAAAAGTCCTTAGTTTACATTAGGGTTTATTTATGGTTTTACATTCTATAGGTTTGACCAAATGTATAATGACATATCTCCACCTTGATAGCATCATACAGAGTTGTGCCATTGCCCTAAAAGTCCTCTGTGCTCTGTCTTCTGATCTCCTCCTTCCTCACCCATGGAAACCACTTATCTTTTCAGTGTGTTCCTACTTTTGCCTTTTCCAGGGTGTCATATAACGGAGTCATACAGCAGGTAGATTTTTCAGATTGTCTTCTTTCACTTAATAACATGCATTTAAGCTTCATCCATGCCTTTTCAAGGTTTCATAGTTCATTTCTTTTTAGCACCGAATAGTAGTCTGCTGTCTGGATGTTATTACAGTTTGTTTATCCATTCATATACTGAAGAACGTCTTGGTTGTTCCCAAGTTTTGGCAGTTATGAATAAAGTGGCTATAAACATCTGTGTGCAGGTTTTTGTGTGGATTTAAGTTTTTTTTACTCCTTGGGGTAAATAACAAGAAATACAGTTGTTGGATCATATGGTAAGAGTATGCTTAGTTTTGTAAAAAGTTGCCACACTGTCTTCCAGAGTGGCTTCACTGATTTGCATGTTTCCCCTCTTTTTAACTCTCATGACAAGGCTGTGATGTCAGTTATAATATTATAGATGAGACTATTATATAGATGATAGATAGATAGATAGATAGATAGATAGATAGATAGATAGATCTATATATAATATAGAATATTATAGATGCTTCTAGGCAAGGCAGTGAATAAGTAACGGACCACTCACCACCATTTAAGCCAACTTGCCATCCCAGATGTTCTACAAATGTTTCTACATAGCTTCAAAAAGTTGCTCACAGCCCCACCTCCAGGTAAAATAGAAATCTATGACATCTACTAACATGGCCAACTTTACTGAAGGCCGGGTCAAGAGCCTCAAAAAACAAACCATGGTTCTTGAAGACCAAACAGCCCTTCAAGATTGAAGGGGAACCAAAACATGAACAGGAATCCATCATTATCCAAAGTATCTGAGTCCTAGAAGTCTGGATAGGCTGTATGTGACTCTGCTCCAGATCACACACTTCACAGGCAAACAATCTTGAGACTGAGGATGATTTTGGAGGAAGATACCTCACAAATGTTTCCTGGTATCCAAATATTGCATGGAACATACTTATAAGAAAAAACTGTCATTTATCTGAAGTTGAGATAAAACTGGATGTCCTGTATTTATATTTGCCAAATCTGGCAACCCTACATGGGTTTCTTTTTGACAGCGAGGACACTCTACCAGAAGACTGGTCCTCCTATGTCTCGGAGAGGGGTAGGACCTCCACGCAGGATTTCAATCACCATGGATAATCCCTACAGGACTCCTGAAGTACACAACCACAGGTACTGAGTGGGGCCTGTGAGCCACAGGAAGGCCAGTGGGGGCCGGAAAGGCAGCCCGCAAGGTCAGCTCCGTTACTATCATTACCACACGGTTCCATGGCCGGCAGCTCTTTTCCTGTCCCAGGTAACCACCCACATTTTTAGGACTTAGTCTGCCCCAGCTACGGAGGATGAAGGGAGCTGCATGCACAAAGTGAGGCAACTTCTAGCCTGTCTTACTCTTCATTTACTTTACCATGTCCTTCAGTAGCTACTACTCTGTGTCCCTCACCTCCTTCAAGGCAACGCCCCAGAGGTCATGCTGTAAAGAGAGACCTGCCCTGCACGAGTAAGAAGATGTAGTGCTTTGCTGAATGACAGATCCAGCTCTGGATCACGGCTGCCCTCGGGCAGGTAATCTCTTCCCCTGGAGAAGGGGTAGGAGCATACTGTAAAGGAGGAGATTCCCCTTCTTACTTAATTTTTGTAGCAAAAGTTGTCCCTGGCTCCTCTCACCCTATACCAGCTTTGGCATCTCTTGGTCACCACTCTTTTTTTTTTTTTCATTTTTCCCCCATCAGAGTTCGAATGAGTATCAAATATATCCTGGACACTAGTGGGCAGATGCTGACAAAAAATGAATAAAATGTACCCCACCCCCACTACCCCTGAGCTCACAGTCCAAGAGACATATAGACAAGCAAACAGCTAACTGCTATTCAGTATGGGGAGCACCACTGTCGAGTGATAAAGAAAGTACCAGAAGATGTCTGAAGAAGGAGGGAAGCAAGGACCTCTAGTGAGGGAAGCTGGGAAGAGTTCAGAGATGGGACTTCTGAACTGGGTCTTGGGCGATGAGTAGGGTTTCACCATTCAGGTGAAGAGCCTGGCAGGTTTAAGGAGCACTCAGAGCCTCCATTTGGACAGGACAAAGTTCCAGGATGGTAAATGACGATGAAGAGTTAGAAGGACCACTTCCATAGCAGTGGGGATAAAATAGCAGAGGGAATCCATCAAGTTTGTGAGCACCTAGAAGACAATTATTTCTAATGCATCAATTCTTAAAATGCTTTTCCTGGCAACATTAATTCACTTAGGTGATATTGAAGCCTCTTAAAAAATAGGATTGCTAGCAAGGCATTTCAAGACAATGTGATGCAGGACCCTAGAGCAGTGCTTAAATGAGAATGTGTCACCCCACTAAGTATTTGCCTCATTCACAAAACAGATCCCATGAGAATGGACATCTTCCACAAGCAGCATTTATACTGCCTTTCCATCTCTTGGTATTTTATAACATCCTCAACCTAAATGAGGCTCCTAGAAGGACGAGTGGTGGTTTTCGGGTTGAAAATCAGTGTCTATTCCTTTCAGCAGGAAGCTGACATCTCATTTTTTAAGGGTGACATGCCATTACAAAGATGCATTGAAAGGTTAAAATTCGAACACACTCTTGAACATTCTAAGTGGCACACCAGCTAGAAAGGAGCTCTCATTAGGTGTAATGGCTCTTCTACCTTGAAATGCAGGAGAAGGACGTACGCTACAAGAAAATATAACAACACATGCTGGGTAAATAAACACTCTCTCGAAGAAATCAGAACAGAACAGGTTTTGTTTAGAGTTTCAAAATGGCACAGTCCGTTATGATAAAGGGAGCCAAGCCCAAATGTGGAGCCATACGTAGACAGAGTTAGGTTTTGCTAGAAGCCTCCTTTTATAAGAGCCATTGCAGTCTGCAAGAAGAGCATTTGGAGGGCACCCTGATTTTCAGCAAGTACCACTTAGTTATCATTATCCTCATTGTGGGCATTTTCTGGGAATGATATTCACCCATCTTGAGGAACTAAGAGCTTTCTCCAAAGTCTCCCCAAAGGAAGGGGCTTTATAATCTCCACTTTGAGGAGAGAGAGAGAGAGAGAGAGAGAGAGAGATTGAAAGAGAGAGAGAGAAATGGCAAAATGGCATCCCTAAGGTACATAGCTAAAGACGGATAGCTCCTTGAAAAATCCAGGCTTCCCTGAAACCAAATGGAGCATCTTTCTGCTAAAGCCCAGAGATGGTAACTGATTTGCTCAAGTTGACCAGGCCCCATAGGAGGGTCAGAGTTTGAACCAAAAACCTTGTTTTTCCCTTTGAGTATGGTAAGAATGGCTTCCTTTCCCAAACCTCTTGACCAGCTTTAAACTTCTAGTCAGCTTCCCTTCAACAACTGTAGTGCCTGGTATTTCTGCTCTCTGTTTGAAGGGAAATAACTTGATAACCTTTATAATCCTTCATCAGAGGAAAAAAATACACATTTATATTTCTGCCGCAGTCCTCACGGCTCTACCTGCCTCTGAGCTGGTTTGCTCGGCCTCTTCTGCACCTTAGGCTTTGTTAACAAACCCTCTTTGAGTTTAGGGTGAGAAATGGTAATTCAGCTACTCACAGGGGTTACTGGGAGGCAAGCCTGAAAGGTTTCCAGACAGCCAGCAGGCACAGGTCATGTTCTCAATGGACAAGGACAAAAGAGCCAAGAGTCACTTTCCCAAGATGGCACATATGTGAGTATGTGCTGGGGGGTCAGGGGGGGCAGAGGAAATGAGTTACAAAGAGGGAGTGGAGAGGAGGAAGGAGGGAGAGAGGAAGGGGGAAGGAGAGGAAGGAGGGAGGGGAAGGGGGAGAGAGAAGGAGGAGGGAGGGGGAAAAGAGGAAGCAGGGAGGGAGGAAGGAGAAAACGAGAGATTATACCAGTGACAGGCAAAATCAGTTTAGATACTTTTAAAATAAATTTAACTTTTGGGCAGAATCTTGGTTTCCAAAGAGGCTTACAGAATCCCCATTTTTCTCATTTCAAAGCTTCCTATGGCATCCAGCATTTCTACAAATATTCCTTTGTAGAAAAGTAGCACTGTAAGAACAAAGAGGCATCATAAAATAGAAATTGGGACACAACACATTCTCTTCCCAACAGCAATCTATCAAAGGCATGGCTGGGATCTAGGGAGGGGCAGGGCGCCCACGGGAAGCTGTGCTCTGCGCCTCCCTTCCCACCTGCGTGTCCCTAGCTGAGAGCTGGGCAGGGACTCCAGCCTACAAGGAAGACCAGGCCGAAGCTACCAGAGTCACCCCTGTGGGCAGATGGCCTGTCAGGACCCTGTGGCCCCGGGCTCCGACTCCTCCATTTCTCCCTCGGGATAACGGAACTTGCTTCCCATCACAGCACGGCACTCTGCTTCGAACCCACGACCTAGCCTAGCATCCATCTTTTCGTTTGTTCCCCTTTAGCATAATGAAAAGAGAAGACTTTACTGAATCATAAGGGAGAAAGAGTCGAAAATAAACTCAAGGAACATACAGACTATAAAGATGGGTGTGGGTTTTGGGGGAAAGTGACTTTTAAACCTGCAGGCTCCCCTCCTGTAAAACTCCTCTAGGAGGTGGCACCCACATTGAGAACACAAAAGAAGGCCTCAAATCAGTTCTGGCTTGAAGCTCCTTGGCTCACTCCTGGGCACCGGGTAATCGCAGATCGCGGATTACGAATCAGCTGGAACAGGAAGGAGATCCCAACACTGGCTGCAGCAGAGATGAACCTTGAGGGCCCCATGCTAAGTGACATAAGCCCATCATAAAAAGGCAAATACTGCCGGATTCTACTCCTAGGAAGTGCCCAGGGGAGTCCGATCCATAGACACAGAGGGCAGGGCACTGGGTGCCAGGGGCTGGAGGAAGGGAATGCGTGGAGGTGTTGAGTGCGCACATGATTTCAGCTTGGCAAGATTTCCAGAGGTGGCTATACCACTGCAATGTCATGAATCCACTGAACTTTACATTGAAAAATGGTAAGATAGTACATTTTATATGTATTTTACCACCATGAATTTTTTTTTAAACCCGGGGGCATCGCCCCAATGATTTTTGCCTTTTCAGCCTGGTTCTTCTACCCGCACAAACCTTGGAATCACGAGATTCCACCATTTGTGCTAATAAGCTGCAAGCTTATGTTCTTGACTTTGTTGGAAACAAATGAGATTCTTCATTCAACTGATTTTTTTTTTCCAAACTAGCTTTAAGTTTCCAACAGAACACACTCACAGATCCCAAGATCTCAATTCCTCTGTGCTAATTATCTCATCCATTTATTCAGCTTGTCATTTAATAAGTAATATTTTGCTCATCGACCTTTTTCAAAATCTGAAGACAATAAGAGCTGTGCTCTCATCCCTGCATCTAGGAGGACGGGGGGAGGGAAAAGCCATATGCATAACTAACTAATCAACAATAGATTCAGCTGACATTTATGAAGCTCCCACGATAAGCTGGGAAGTGGGCAAATAAAACTAGATGGCCACGAGGTTCTAATTTAATTCTGTTTCCTTTCTAAACCGAATCAAAAGGCTATTGTTTTGCCGACACTCACAGCAACTCATTTAATTCCCATATCAATCTATCCTCCTGTAACATCCAACCTGACAGTCCCTAATCCTGGCTCACCAAGAGCATTACTCCCGCTTCTTTGCAGCCACACATACACGTGAAGTTCCATGTGTTGCTCGGGAGAAAGGTTCTGGGGTCGTCCTCGGGGAGGCAGACAGCGGACGAAGGCATGAGGCGTCACGAGATTGCTCAAGCAGAACCCAGATGGCGCAATGAGGAATGAGGAAGAAATCGTGGAGAGCGTCAATACCCAAGGGGATGGGCAGAGAAGCAGAAGGACCAGAAGAGAGAGAGGGGAGACCATGTTTAAAGGAGGAAGAGGCCTGCAACAGAGAGTAACGGTCAACAGAATCTTACTCTGTCAAGTAGGATGAGAACTAAGGGGTCATTAGGATGCGGCACTTAGGAGGTCCCTCGTATTTTTGGAAAACCCTTCCTATAGAGTCGGGGTAGTCAGAGCGACAGTGGCACCTGGATAAATTGGAATGCAGTGGGACAGGTCATTGTAGATGGTTCTTCTACAGCCCCTGACCAAGAAGCGAAGGAGGCATCCGAGGAGCCGCAAAGGGAAGCCGGTGGATCCAAGGCTAGGAGGTAGCAGGGTGGTTGTTGTGGTTGAGCACTTTTGTAGGTTGTGCCGGGAGTGATTCTCAGAGAGAGAGGGGAGGGGGGGATCGATTCAAGACCCAAGAAGTGGAAGGGTGGTCAGGTTAGAGGAGAAAAATCCTAGCGTGGTGACAGATGGGAGCCAGAGCAAGCAAGGGGGCGTGCATGTCCCGGAGGAAGGAGAAGCAGACCAGGCCCTGCGCCACCTCTTCCACAGAGCCCCTCACGCAGACCCCAGCTCACCTGACGCCAACCCCCTTGCGGCCCATCGTGGCAGGGGGGACACAGGGCAATTATTTGTAGCATACGAGGACAGAGAGACTATGTCTTGCGTGGCTCGGAAATGGATTCTATGGCAAGACGCGGTGCTGAGCATCCACTGTGCGCGCAGCCGCGCTCTGGCCCCAGAATTATCTGCACTCACTTTGATTCTCTGTCCCTGTATCTCTCCTTCTCGTTTAACCCCCAATCCTTTTATTTCAGGTGCGTTTCTTCTCCTGAGGACAGAGACCCCCGTCATTCCACAATGTGCTGGGAAAATCCAGAGCCCTTTACGGAGAGGCGGGAGGGCAGGGCCTTTCTTGTTCGCAGCAGGACGTCTGAGTGGCAGCGGTCATCCACGGGGAAGGGGAAGGGGAAGGGGAAGGACTCGCTCATCCTCCCCTTCCTCCCCTGTCCCGCGGGGCTCTTTCCTAGAAGCTCTAATGGTGCTTAAGCTCCTGCAGTGCCCGCAGTGAAGTGAGGCCTGCTTTTATCAAGAAGTCAGCAGCCCCCAGCTCTGCAGGAGGGGGGGGGACATTGAACTCTCAGTAGAGAGACGGTGGGCGGCTCGCTGGCTGCTGCCCGCTGCAGCCCCAGCACCCCTCCCCGCTGCTGGGCCGGGGGACCCCACGGGGAGGCTCAGCCCAGCCCCCAGAGCAGAGCCGGCCTCTCAAAGGGCCGACTCCCCTCCTTGTCCATGCCTGGCCCAACGCTTCGCTTCCTGCAGGTGGGTCCTGACCTGGGCCCGTCCTGAGAACACAGCTTTGGCCTCTTCCAAAGGCCGCACAGGGTGGGGGCCTGGGTACCTGGCACCCTGGAGAGCGAGCCCACCCACCAGCCAGTCCCCTGCCTCGGCTACCCCCATCCCCCACCTCACAGCCAGCAGTCACCTCCTGCATTTTCCCAGCCCAGCCACCTGCCAGGACACCCGGCAGGACCCCTCCCGGTGCCGACCCCTCACCTGGGCTCCACCACCCATTCCTCCACAACTAGCCTTTCTCGCTCCATGCCGGCCTCCTTCTTTGTAAAATGGGCACGACGAGAGCCCCCGTGGCCCAGGGCGGTGAGAGAGGGGTCCAGCGTGCTCAGACACACTGCTGGGCATGCTTGTCGGCGGCTTGCTCTGCTTCGTGAGCGCCTCGGCAGCCAGCTGGCCCCAGCCCCCAGCGACGACTTCAGTCCCGGGGCGCACGGGGCGCCTGCTGGAAGTCCCCCAGCTGCAACCGCACAGACGAGCAGAGTCGGGACAGACTGCACCCTGCATCTCGTCTCCTGTACTTTCCATCTCCTGCTCCATCAGAGCAAACTCAGGAACCCTCTGGAGCGGCCACTTGTGCATCTCTAAAGCCTCCCTCGCCGGCTCCGTGGGACTACGAAGGGAGAAGAGGTGGGAAGGCACCTGTCTTCGTGGCCAGGGGATAGAAGCTGCGACCCCACCCAGAGTCCCATCTTCAGAGCTTGTTCTGAAGGCAGAGTCTTCTAGACTTTGATCCAGAACACCTCGAGATTTCCCTAGGAAGAACACTGCACCCTTCGGCTGAAGGGCCAGCGGCACCCCCCCTGCCGGCAGGAGGTGCCCGCTGAGCCCCAGGCAGGCCTTCATCCCAGGTGCCTGCGTATATTCCACCAAATTAAACACGAGCCTGGGGAGAGGAGGATTTCTGCCAGGAGTGGGGTCAAGAGCGAGCCCCCTTGTCCTACAGCCGTTGCCTAGGACTCAGCTTCCCCGTGCCCCTCGCCAGCGGCAGCACAGCCTAGGGAGAGGCTGGAAGGTGCGGGATGGGAGGTGGGGCGGGAGGGCTCCTGAAGCAGGCACGCTGGGGCCAAATAGCCAAGCACGACGGCGGCCAGCTTACTGGCTAGGGCCCCTGGGCCAGTGGTGTCACCGCTTTGAGCCTCTGTCTCCTCCTCCGTGAAGTGGGCCTCAGCACGCGGCAGCGAGCGGACGGTGCGACACAGTCTAGGGGTCGGTCCAGTCACTGGCGGGAGCCACGGGGGCAGCAGTGAGTCCCGGGATGCTCTGCAACGGAAAGGAAGGGGAGCAGCGGCAGCGCCGAGCACCTGCTGCACGCTCCTGGCACGTCGGCCTGTGGAGGTCGTCCTCCCAACGGGCATTAGTCTCATTCGAAGGCAGCAGCCAGAAGCCTCGGGAGGTTAAGTGACAGACGGAAATCCTGCATCACTGGCAAGGGAGTCAGCCCATGTGGCTCCCGCCCGAGCACCCACCACCCCAGGAGGCCTGGGGGCTGCAAGGGTCTAGCTATCGGCAGGTACGCCGGGCTGGTGTCTAGATTGGGGGGGGCGGCACGGGAAGCGGGCAGGTAGCCTGACTCCCTGAGCAGGAGGCCGCCCCTCCAGGACACCTCCAAAGCTTCACAAGCCGGCACGCGGGGTGCTCTTCAGCACCCCACCAGGGGAATAGAGGACGAAAGCAGGTGCACCTAGGTGACCTAGCTGTGACCTAGCTGTGACCACTCAGCTCCAAAGAGCCTGAACTTTCCAGCTCCTGCTGTTCCCAGGCCACACTCAGGGCTGTCCCTCCGCACGTGGTCTGCGTGGGGCCTGCAACTCACTACCCTGCTGCCGATCGTCCCAAACCCCACCACCCCAGCAGGTGCATTGCTGTTGCCCCCACCGTCTGGAGGCACTACTGAGAGGACGGAGGTGAGGCCCCGCGCTTCACAGGCCCGCACACGTGAGCAAGGGGTGCCGATGGTGGCGGGCGGGCTCGGGTCCACACGGTGCCGGAGCCTCCGGGCTGCTCATGGAAAGGCTTCCAAGCCGATTCATGTGTTTACTCAGCATGTGTTTGGGGTGGCAGGCGGTGCCTCACACAGGCGATCCCAAAGGTGTTAGGACAGAAGGCGCTCTGGCCGCGTTGGGCACGTGAAGGTGCGGCAGGTGCCCTGCTGGGTCAAAGGCAGGGCGCAGAAAGGAAAGGCTTGTGTGGCAGACAAGAAGGCAGGGCCTGCTGGGCAGCCGGGAGTCCTGGTGGATGCAGGACAGGTGTCCTTGGTGGAGTTAAAAACAGCTCAGTCCAGAATCACGAAGCATTGGGGCAGCTCACAAAATCCTCGAGGACACAGACTTGCCGACATGGAGAGAGAGCGCGGGACAAGGCCCCAAGGCTTCAGCCCGAACCCGATTTCTTCCTTGGGCGGGCCTCTAGGCTGGACTGGCCAGGAGCCTCTGCCTAATATTTGAATCCTGAGCCCTGACGGGAGTCGATACCTGTGCTAGCCGCCGCGGCGTCCTGGGCTGCAGCCTCAGCTGCCCCACGTGGCCGAAATGTGACGACCGCGGCTCCCGGCCAGGAGAGGGTTGCTGAGGAGGACCCCTTCCAGGCTGCAGCTGACTTCACAGACCACCCATCTCCCCGCTCCCCCAAATGCCCTTCCTCCTAACGCAGGTGTGATTAGAAAAATGACCGGGCTCGAGCTAAAAATACAAATGCTTTATGTTCCTCCACAGGGGGAAAAAATAAGACAAGAGAATCTATGAAAGTAACAAGGAATTTCATCCTTCAGTGGCCTTAAGAATGGATATTTTAGACTCAGCCATCCATAAACATTGGGTAATATCAGAGTCTTGTAGTGCAGAATGAATTCCGTGGAACGAGCCACAAATCTGCATTAGGCCCAGCGCAGGGGGGCTGTCCGCCAGCACTTAAAAATCTAAGCAACGTCTGGAGGCCTCCGCGCCCCGGTAAACAGAGCGCACGGTCAAGGGCCAGTCAACCAAACCGAAATGCGGCGGGGACCCGCTCGGGGCCATGGGCCGAGCTCGGGCAGCGTGGCGCTGGGGAAGGGCTCCCCACGGAGCAGGAATCCCCATCACGGCAGCCTTGTGGCCCCGGGCCGCCGAGGCACCGAGCCGTGTGGCCCCAGCTTCTGCCCATACGTGATCCTCCGCTGCTCCCCCCTGCCAGCCTCCCCCTCCACTCAGGACAGGCCGGCCGCCCCTCCCCTGTCCCCCGGGGCACCTGCAACCCCTGCGATCCTTTCCTTGCTCTTCTTCCCTCCCGGGGCAGACATCGCCAGGCCTTCGGCTCCCGGCTTAAGCGTCACACACCCTGGCACCCCTCCAGACCCCGGGGGGCCTAGCTAGCCGCCTCTTCTGCAGTGTCCATGTGAGGCACAGACGCCAAGCCCGTCACATGCTCAATGCCACCTGTCCCGGCTTCCTCCTCATCTGCCGCATTAACCAAGCTACACACACAACTCCGAGCCCCCCTCCCCGAGCCTGCCGTGATCCTGCGGACTCCAAGCCACTGGCCATGCAATTTCCCCAGGATGTTTCCCATCTTTGTCAAACTGAATTAAAAACTCAGAGCCTCCTTCTCATCCTTAAAGGATCAGTTCAATGTCACCTCCTCTCTGAAGCCCCCCACCCCCACCAGAACCTACAGACCTGCTCTCAGACGGGTGCCCCCCGACCCCCAGTATCCCCCATACACCCTCTGCTCCCAGCAGTTTGCCCACATGCGTGTCCCAGATGGAAAAGGAGCCTCTGCCTCAGCTGAGTCCAGAGCTTAATGCCTGGGTCTCGGGCACCTTCCATAGCCCTGGTATCCACACAGCTCCTGACCCACAAGAGCTTAGCTCATGGCAAGACCAGGGATCGGAGAAATAAAGGGGTTTGCCTCCCTTTGCGTTTTATGAGCTAAGAACCAGGTTGCAAGAGGAAGGGGCTGCCTGGGAGTCCAGGTGCAGTCTCCACCCTCACCCCACCTCTGCTCAGGGGCCATGCCTGGGAGTGCCAAACAGCAAAGCAAATGCCACCCCAGGACAAGGATGCCCCGTACATCCAGCTCTATCAATTTGGGACTTGGGAAAAGAAAGTACAGCGCTTTTAACAAAAGCTGGCATCATGGCAGGTTCACAGTACACTTGCCTGGTCCCATGCTAAACAGTCTGCATCCCGGATCTCCGTCTACACCCCCGCCCCGACAGGCTGATGAACTAAGTCCCACCACCACCACTCTACGGAACCGGAAACCGAGATGGCGGGTGCTTCGGCCTCTGCCCGGCCAGGTTACCCCGATATCATATGGTCAAGCTGGCATCCGGGGTTTCGGCTCCAGGGCTTGGCTCGAGAGCCAGAGCTGCCATGCTCGCTCCACACCGTCATGTGTGGGTGTCTCCGGCACCCATTTGGATTCCGGTTGGCGCGTGGAGAGACGGCACAGCTTGCACACATGTAGATCACCTTGTCAACGGCGGGCTCGCTCACAACAGATCTTTCTCGTCCCTCCTCTCCTGACTCCTGAAGCTGACAGGGTGGTGTATTGGATTTCCAAAGGAGTCTTTCACTAGAAAAATATATTCTTTTGATCCCCCTCTGTCTTCCCAAAGTTGCAACGGCTGAAGATCAAGTTGCCAACTGGAATTCCATTCATCATGGGGATAAACATCAGCCACCTACCCCCTCCACACACACACAGGCTGCCTCCTTCAAAGGGCTCGCGTCAGCTGGTTGGCAGCTGGGAGAAGGACAAGACCTGGGCCTGAGAAGGCCTCGGGTTGAACCCAAGCTCTGCTATAGGCCTGGGCCAGCGTGACCTTGAGCAAGTCCCTTCCCTCGTGGCTTTTTTCCTCCATCTGTACAGCAAGTCTGGGCCCCTGGAAACTGCTAAATGACTGAATAAATGAACTGATAATGTACTGAATTATCTAATACACCCCCCATCCTCCTGCTTGAAGATACTGTAACTCCAAAGCATCTTTCTAAAGAACAGCACAGCTTGCTTATTGGCCAAGCCAGCATTGAGGCAATTGGAGGTAAAACCAGCACACGCACCCAAGGTTAGCATCATATTCATCGGCCCCAAAGCAACAGGACTTTAAGAGAGACCCGAAGCACGACATGGGGCTTATGAACGTGGGGCTTCTGCTTTCTGCCCACATTTAAGGCGAGCTGTCCATGCACAGGCAGCTGGCGTGGGGTGAGGGGCTGCACAGAATTGGGGGCAGTTGAGTTGAACACCAGCCGACCCCTCAAGGTCACGCCTCGCTCCAGATTCTCTGATTCAGTAACAGTCGCCGTGAATAATAGATCTGGCCTCTGACACCGTGCATGATAAAGTGACCTGGTACGAAGTCCTATTAAGATAAATCACATTTAAGTTTAGGAAATTATATGTTTGAATCCTGTAATTTAATGTCACCGTGACGCCTGAGAGGAAGGAGAGGAAACTCAATTAGAGGCTAATTAGACCAGACGACTCACAAGGCGTGGGGTGCCTTCTGCCTCTGCTGAAGGGAGTGAGACAGAGCAACCCATAACCCAGCCCCTGGGCCTTAGTTTCCCCACCTGTAAAATGGGGACAGTTTTTGTGGAAAAAGAGAGGGCAGAGGGTATTGGAGAAGCAGAGAAGGAGGGGAAGGCTCCCCAGCACCTGCCTCGACCTCTTTGGCTTCTGGGGCAGGGGGTCCTGGATCAGCTTCAGGGGATCTGTGACCTCTGTTCCCTGAGCTGTAGCATCTGTGCGTGAGTCAAGTTTGCAGAGAACTGGATCTTCAGGGCTTCCGTCGTATCTTCCAAAGGTGCGTGGAGCCAAACCAGCACAAGCTACTATTCCTCTCACCCCTTCTGGTATCCCCTGCTCCAGAACTCGCCCATCTCCCCAGCACCATCACGTCCAGGCTGCTTTCCTACTCCCGGCTGTGACCCATCTTGCTGCAACGTTTGGCTACGGTCACCATCCTACTTTCTCCTCGGGTTCTGCCCTCCCCCCCGCCCTTCCCCCTGAAACTGCTCCTTCTGGGGTTCCCGGGGCCTCCTAAGAGCCACCTCCATCCATCCGTGTCCTTCCAGACCTCTCTCCAGCATCAGCCACCCTTTGCCCCTTTGCTGAATCTCGGCCCACTTTTGGCATCTGTGACCCCACATCCTATCCTTCCAGAGTTTTTGCCAGGCAAGCACATCTCATATTTCCCCTGGGCTCCATCCTCGTCCCTTCTCCACCCATGCTGCATAGCCTCCCACACAGCCCTGCCAGTGCCTCCATACCAGGAGGCCTGGGTCTAATCCTCCCTGGAATTCTTCTAGAAGATTCAGACCTGTCTATCCACTCCTGGGTTCCAGAGACTCCTGACTTTCAACATTCAAGGACAAACTCAGGGGCACCCGGGTGGCTCAGTGGTTGAGTGTTTGCCTTCAGCCCAGGTCGTGATCCCGGGGTCCCAGGATCCAGTCCCACATCGGGCTCTCTGCATGGAGCCTGCTTCTCCCTCTGCCTGTGTCTCGGCCTCTCTCTGTGTGTATCTCATGAATAAATAAAATCTTAAAAAAAAAAAAAAAAAGAACAAACTCATTAAGTTCCCACCTGTTTCAGGGAGACAAGCTAATGACAAACTCAGTTGCTATAAGCAGAACAATTTCTCCTAAACTACTTCTACCTTTCAACCCTGATAATCTGTGGACACCAAATTCTGGAACTTGTGAGACCTCCTGCCCGGTGAAAGTGTTTGGGGGAGAGGAATATCCCATCGGAGGGATCATGAGGATCAAGGTTCCCATGAAGAGGTGGGAGTGGAGTGGAGGTTCCAGAACACAGAGTCCGAATGAGTAGGTGTGAGAGGATGGGCAGAGGCTGAGCTGGGGATGTAGAGGCAGCAAGAAAGGTGACAGCATTCAGTTCAAGAGGCCGTGTCCTCTAAGTGGTAAGTAGGGTCAAGGGCAGAGTGGGATTGAGGGGAAGGATATGGATGGAATGAATGGTCCGTTGGGGTCACAATGGACTATGGACACAAGTTTTCTGTAGTGCTGCTCTCACCCCCTTTCCTGCCGGAGTCTGAGGTCCAGCATGTTTCACCTGAGCTTGGTAGGGGAGCTAGTGGGGAATGAAGAAAAGAGACTTGGCAAAGGAGGCAAGCCTGTGATGGCACGCTCCATGGAGGACAGCTGGGAGTCGGGCCGGGAGGCCTCTGGCCCCAGACCAGCACCGAAGGAGTCACGGACAGGCATGATTTCCAGGGCTCCAGTAGCGAGCGTCGGAGGATTTCCTTTATGATTGCTCCGACCGAACCATGATGGGAGAATAAGGATGACGCAGAAATAATAAAACGAGAGCCTCTCCCTGTGCAGCACTGCCTCAGCTTAATCACTTGAGGTATAAATGCTATCGATACACAAAGGCTCCCTTCAAAGTGTGTCTAAATTTCTTTTGCATTTATGTACCTTTGTGTATTTTTAAAAATAAGCCTTTAAATGTCTTTTTCCTTCCAGCCCCCCAACCCCCACCCCCGCTGGCTGAACTTAGCAAATACTGACTGAGACAAAAATTGGAATTAAAAAATGTATACATGCACAGAATTCCTACTTTTAAAAAATGGAAATGCTTCAACTTCCAAATGGTGTGTTTTGTACGTTGGTAGCACTGATGCCTCTGAAGTTACTAAAGCTTAAAATTGCGCTAAAGCTTTTGCAATGAGTTGTATTTAAAAATCACCATCTTAGCCAATCTTCATAATAATAATAATCCCCTGAAGGCAGGTACTGCTATCACCCCCCATCTTTACAGACAAAAAGCAAAGGTTAAGAGCCCAGCCTGAGGTTACTCAGGGAGGAATTCTGGAGCTGAGGCTCCTGCCTCCTGTGACCAAAACGAAATTTAACCCAAGGCGAGGTCTGAGGAGGCCGCCCCCAGCTCCGGCACTGGCATCTCCCAGCGGCCCTGCCAACAAGCAGCCTCGGCAGGTAGTGGGGAGCGGGTCCCTGGAATGCAAAGCGGCGAGAAGCCGAGAAGCCGAGAGCGGCCTGCGAGGGGTTATCTCAGGAGGGACATCCGGAGGGCAGCCCCAGTCGGCCAGGGGCAGGCCTGGCGGGGGATTGTTTCATCTCCATCCACACTGGCCTTGATGTTCAAACAGACTGTGTGCAGCTCTGGGGGTCAGTTTTAACTGGGAGTGTGGGGACCAGACGGGAAAGGACTAAGGGCAGGTAAAGGAGGAAATCCAAAGGGAGACTAGGGAGTAGCGGGGAAGGGAAATGGAAGAGAAACACAGGATTTAGCGGCCGCAGGCTGTGTACGCCTGGATGCTCAAATATTCATCAACAATATATTTTAATGGCATAAAACACCGGTGAGCTCGGGAAGGACCACGAGGGGCTCCCGGCACCCTGAACAATGGTGTCTGAATTTGGAGGCCGCCTCTTTGGCAGCAATCTCGGTCAAGCCGGCGGCGAGGGGTCCAGGTGTCAGAGGACGGCTTTGCCCCGCGAACCAGGCGGGGGTGGGCGGCCGAGCGCTCGGGGTCCCAGGCCCCTCCGGCTAGAGGGGCCCGCCCGGGAGCCTGGGGACCTGGCACCGGCCGGGAGCGCCTGGAGCCCGGTTCTGGGGTGTGGGTCGGGCAGCACGCAGCTGGCGGGTGTGTCCAGGTCCCGTGGGGGCGCCGGCCGAGCCCTGGCCCTGCTGCCACTGCCCCTTGGCCTGGCTGCGGGGCTGAGGTCCCGGGGTGTCGAGGTCCACGCCTGCCAGGTGCACCTGGCACAGCCTGAGTCGGAGCTGCGGGGCCGGAAGGAGCAGAGCGCTGAGCGGCCCCACGGATGGAAAGAGGACTCGGAGGTGTCCCCACAGGCCTCGGGCCTCTGCTTGTTCCTGAGGCAACACGGATCACGAGCGCCCAGCGTCCTGGGAAGGGGGGAGCGCCCTGGCCAGTGAGCGCTGGATGGGCCTGCGACGGCTTCATCCTCCAGAGCCCAGGCCAAGAACAGCCGTGGGCATCGGGGTATCGCGGGGGATGAGGGCATCGCAGCATGGGGGGCATTGCAGGGGCATCCAGGCATAGGGGCATTGTGGGGGTATCAGGGCATCATGGCATGAGGGGGCATCGCGGGAGCATCGCGGGGGCATGGGGCATCGCGGCATCGCAGGTATCAGAGCATCATGGGCATCGAGGCATCACGGGGGGCATTGCAGGGGGCATCGTGGGGGCATCAGGGCATCGCGGGGGCATCAGGGCATCAAGGCATTGTGGGCATCGCGGGCATCAGGGGCATTGCTGCATCAGGCATCCAGGCATCGTGGCATCCGGGCATCGTGGCTTTGGCACATTGTGGCCATCACAGCATCGCAGGCATCGGGCCATCACGGGCATCGCGGGCGTCGCGGTGTGCACCCCCCAGTGAGGGCAGCGCAGCCCTCTGTGCCCCGTGGAGCCCTCGCTCCGGCGTCGCGACTCAGGAGATGGACGCACTACAGCCCGGGCACCGGAGGGCCAGAGAGCGGGCGGGGGTGGGGGCACGGCTGGGAGGACCACCCATGGGGAGGAGGCCGCCTGCGTTGAATCCCCGCGACCCGGAGGAGAAAGGAACACCCGCGGGGTCACAGGAGCCCGGGGCGAAAGGCGCTTCCCCCCCTGCGCTTCTCCAGTCAGGATCCTTCTTCCAAACAGGCCTGCGTCTCCTTCTCAAAAGCGTCTGACCTCGGCGTCTGCAAGTTGAAGTATAGTTGCCACGCGCTGTTGCACCGCTTAGGTGTACCACTCCGTGATGCCACACGTCCGGGGGCGACGCGGGTCACCACTGCCGCCTGTCACCGCCCGGCACTGTTAGGACACCAGCGACTGGGGGCACCTGGTGGCTCAGCGGTGGCGCATCTCCCTTTGGCCCAGGGTGTGGTCCTGGGGTCCGGGGATCGAGTCCCACGTCGGGCTCCCTGCACGGAGCCTGCTTCTCCCTCTGCCTGTGTCCCTGCCTCTCTCTCTCTGTCTCTCATGAGTAAATAAAATCTTTAAAAAAAATGATACCATCGACTATATTCCATAAGCCGTGCCGTTTATCCCCGTGGCTTATTCACATCACAGCTGAAGGCCCGCATCTCCCACTCCGCTTCGCCCACTGTATCCAACCCCCTCCCCGCTGGCAACCGGCAGTTTGTTTTCTGTATTTGTGGGTTGTTCCTACTTTTTGTTTTTTTAGATTCCACATGTAAGTGAAATCTATAGCATCCGTCTCCCTGACTGTTTTCACTCAGCATAATAGCCTCTGGGACCATCCGTGTTGTTGCAAATGGCAAAGGCCTCATCCTTTTTCATGGCTGAATAATATTTCTCCGTGTGTGTGTGTGTATGTGTGTGTGTATGTGTGTGTGTGTGTGTCCCATCTTCTCTACCCATTCTTCTGTTGGACCCTTGGGCTGCTCCATCATCCAGCTGTTGTAAACAATGTCGCCATAAGCATAGGGGTGCATGTATCTTTTCAAATGAATGGTTTTGTTTTCTTTGGATAAATACCAGTAATTCTGGAATGTAGGATATTTTTCATTTTCTGAGGGGCCTCCATACTGGTTTTCACAGTGGCTGCACCAGCTTAGATTCCCACCGACAGTGCACAGGGGTTCCTCTTTGTCCACATCCTTGCCAACACTGGCCGTCTTTTCAATTCTACCCACTCTGACGGGTGTAACACAAGCTCATTGTGTTTTTTGCATTTCCTTTGGTTAGTGATATTGATGTGTCTGTTTGCTTCTGGCCTCAGTTTCCACATCAGAAAACCTGAGACAGGCAGGGCTGCTATGGACAGCTGCTCAGGCAGTGCACTGTACAACTCCAGGAGGCGCTGGATGCAGATGTGTGACCTTCCAAACATAGAGTTTTGTGAGAATTCCATGAAGTTTTGTTAGATCAGTGTGGAAAATGCCTGTGCAAAGAGTAGCCATCATCACAACAGTTGTCGAACTCAGTTTTACAATTACCCTCCCTGTGTGGATTCTCTCTGAAGGGCCTAAACTTTTGCAGTACTTACTGTCCCTCAACTCCAAGGTCCAAGCACAACAGCAGCACACGCAGCATCGGAACACAAGCGTCCCTCATGGCCCAAGACTGCTCTCTTGGAACACAGGATCTTTCAAACCCAAATGTGTATGTGAATCATGTGGAAAATTCTGTTTAAAATGCAGATTCTGGGAGCCCCTGGGTGGCTCAGCGGTTTAGCGCCTGCCTTCCATGCAGGGCACGATCCTGGAGCGCCCGGATCGAGTCCCGCGTCGGGCTCCCTGCATGGAGCCTGCTTCTCCCTCTGCCTGTGTGTGTCTCTCTCTCTCTCTCTCTCTCTCTGTCTCTCATGAGTAAATAAATAAAATCTTTAAAAAAATAATTTAAAAAATAATAAAATAATAAAGTGCAGATTCTGCTGGGCGGGGGTGGAGTTTCAGGAGAAGAGGAGGTGCTGAGCTTCTGCAGGTCTGACAACCCCCAGAAACCGATCATGGGGAGGCAGCCGAGCACCATGCACCCCACTTTGAGGAGCAGGCTTCTACCATCCACAGCACCCGGCCTTAGGGTAAGGGACGGTTTTTCCTTGAGGACAAGCTACGAATGTCAAGGGTGGCCACACGATCGCCTGGGGCCAAATCCGGCCTGGTGCCTCTTCGGTGGAGAAAATCCCACCCAGGCGCACCTGTTTTCGCGTTGCCCATTGTGCTTACAGCGCAGCCATACGCGCCTCTGCACACCGTCGGAGGCTGTTTTGCAGAGGCGAGGAGCTGCTGCACAGGCTGCAAAGCCGCCAAGGATGTAGCTGCTTCTTGAAGGACAAGTGCTGCGAGCCCTACGGAGATGGCCACGCGCTGAAAGCCAGGCGCAGCGGTGCCGGGCGGGAGCGGGGGCTGGAGTGGGTCCCCTGGGGATTCCCTGCGCAGGACGGTCCCCTCAGCCTTCATCGCGGGGCTCACACGGCTGAAAGGCCTCCAAAGCCCTCAGAGCACACGGAGGAACCTCCACGTGAGGCGCTCCAAAGCCCAGACTCCCGGCTGGGGACACCACGGGCAGGGTTGGTGCCCAGCCGCTGGGCCCGGGGCACGTAGCCGCGCAGTCTATGCAGCAGGTGACCCAGACGGCCCGGCTCGCTGTATGGGCTCGTTGGCCCTAGAAGGCCGTCCCTGCGAGAAGCCCTTGCGGGCCCCCCTGCGCCCCACAGAAGCCCACCCGCCCCTCGCTCGAGGGCCCAGCTGCTGGCATCCCTGCCGCACCACCTGCCGGTCCCGCTCGCGGACCCCAGCACTCTTGGCTCCAGCAGGAGCTCACCACCAGTTGCTCAGCAAATAGTTCCCCGGGGAGGGGGGGGGGGGGCACACGGTCCCCTGGGACCACTGCAAAGTTCCTAACCAGCAGGCAGAGGCCAGCGGAGGACAGAACCGAGTTTTCTAAGTAGCCCCAGCCAGTGGGGTTAACGCCTCTGTGGAGACGTGAAGGGGGTGATGCATAAACGAGCGCCGGCCCCAGGCAGTTGGGAAGATGTTCCGGCAGAAACACAAGGAGCTACTGTGTGGCCATTGGACACCTCCTGTGTGACAGGCAATTGCTGACATCATGCGGCAAGACAGTGGACCAGTCCCCGCCCAGACGCTGGCCCTCACCTGAACAGCAGGCCGTCCTTTGTGTGTTCATTTGTTCGAGAAACATCGGGCGTGTCCCGCGTAGGGGATGCTTTGCCGGTCACTGGAGATGTACCAGGCCAAGGCCCAGGGCCACGGGCCGGGCCGCACACACCCCCTGCTGCTCGGGGAAGGCCATCCCCCATCCCCGGGCGCCTGGAGAGGAGCTGGGGTGGGGGGGAGGAAGGCGGGGATCACCCTCCCCTGCCGCTCCACCCACCAAGGAGCCTACGAGGCTCACAGCTGTAACTCTGGAGTTAAAGCACCTGGAGAGTGGGGATAAGATGGGCAGTGGCGTTGCCGTGGGGCAGGAGCAGGTGCTTCTGGGGGGAGGGAGCCCCTGGGCAAAGCTGCGGCCTGCAGGGACCCCGGGAAGTTGAAACCTGCTAACGAGGGGAAAATGAGAAGCCTGAGGCAAAACCCAGAGTTAAGCCTTAATTAAGAAAGCAGGCATTTTCGGTTCACACAAATAAGCAAGCAGAATCGCCTCAGCCCCTCCTGATCATCACCAAGTAATTGCTTTAAAGCCGGGGTGTGCGGTGCTCTGGAGATTCTTAAAGACGCGTCTATAAGGCCGGAAGGTGAGAAGAGAGTGGGCGAGAGCGTCCTGGCCCCCACCCCGCAAGCACCTGCTGCAGCCGCCCGCACTGTCACCCCGTTGTCTTTAGAGATGTATTGGCTTGGCGGGGAGCCCCTGCGTGCACAGGGGAGGGGCGGGGAGCCCCACCCGGGCTCACGTCAGACTCTGACATGAGGACCTGAGCTGAAGCCAAGCGTGGGACACCTAGCCCACCTGTGCCACCCAGCTACTGCCCCCCAAGCCCCCACCTTGAGTTCAGCCCAGTGGGGTTCAGCTGTGACCTCCATCCTTTGCCCCCGTGGGACGCTGGGCACGGCAGCTTAGCGACTGAGCGACGTTTCTTCTCACCTTGAAATTGCACCTCCTAATGCCTACCCCCCCTTCTGTAAAAGAAGGAGACCAGGTCCAAAGCACCGGTACGCGGGGAGACCTTGTGTCCCCCCGGGACAGCTGATGTCCCCCTCGGGCTGCTCCCAAGCCAGCCCCCGGCAGCGACGCGGGAAGGCCACGTGGTGCCCGCCAGGTGTGGTGTGTGCTGCCCAGCTGTGCCACGCGCTCGCCCCCGCCTGTGACGCTCGTCTGGTGAGCACCCCCTTCTCCCCAGAGCCACGGCCTCGGGGCCAGGCCCCTGCACCCTCAGAGCCTGCGGGCTGCATCACAGCCGCCCCCCTCTTTAGCCCTCCCTGGCCCTCTCCTCCCAGGACAGGAAGCCCTGTGAAGGCAGGGACCGAACGTGTTTCAACAGACTGGCACTTTGTCGCCACTCCTAGACTTTTTTTTTTTTTTTTTTTTTTTTGAGAGACAGACAGAGAGAGCATGAGCAGTAGGGAGGGGCAGAGGGAGAGGAGAAGCAGACTCCCCTGCTGATGCGGGGCTGGATCCCGAGATCCTGGGATCATGACCCGAGCCAAGGCAGATGCTTAAGGGACTGAGCCACCCAGGCGCCCCCATAACTGTTATTTAAATCAATTTTTCAGTCCTTCCAGCCCAACTCCTGGCTAACCGCGTGATTTAATGCCAAGCAAACCACATTATCTTTGTAGGCTCGCCTGTGACATGGGCTCACGCGTTCCCACCGTAGTTATTCACCATTAGACACAGGCAGTTGTAGGATGCTGGTTGTCTTTTATAGACCACTAAGAAAGAAAGGATATTGCTCAATAACTTGGGCCTGGTGTTTTTTTAATCTCTTGAAATTTTTATTTCATAGTTAGCTTACATGCTTTTCTAGATTTAATTGGCACAGATTTTATCACTTGGGTGTGTATAAAAAGGAGAAATTGTAAGGACGTTGAATGGGTGAAAGGATTCCCAAAACTTTTTCACATTCAGAGTCGCTTTGTGAGTCAAAATCATCAGGTAATTTCCCAAACAGAATTGCCTCTGTGCCATCCAGATTATTGGTGATGCAGCATTTCTTAAAGGAATCCTTAAAAGAAACAAGAGGCATGTTTGCTGAATGTTCAATCCGGCTCTGCGGTGATGTAGCGCTGGCCTCCTATGTCTGCTTTCAGAGTATTGCTAAATACCTCGGATTTGGCAACTCTGCTACCCCTTTTCCACAAACATTTGATTCCTGGGAACTAAAAAAAAACAAAACAAAAACAAACAAAAAACAAAAACAAAAAAATTCTCTCCACTTGTAGGATTTTCTTCCAAGCTGCTGACACCCATCCTGGGGGCTCTGCTGCTGGTACAGGCCAACACAAAACTGAGTGTGTCACGAAGCTGCATGACAACAGCAGTGATAAGGCGACATCAATTATAAAGCACGGCCCGGCTTTGAGATATTAGTGAATGAAAAACATGTGCATCTTGAGACAGATGAATTCTAGCACTTTTCGGGATTGATCTTACAATGAAAGCATGACCTTTCTGAAAAGCCTCCAGCATGGTGGAGACGAACACCGTGTTTCCTTCTTCCTTTTTCCAGCCCGGAGATGTTCCCTGTGACTATCAAGTCTCCTAACTTGAGGAGGGGTTGATAGATGGGGAAGGAGCTTTAATACACAGAATGAACATCTGATGGGGATTGGGAGGAAAAAAAATGAGAGGCAATATGGGGCACTGTGTTTCTAAGCCTACATCTATAGTGACCATATAATTTATCATCTCAACCAGAGCACTTTTGAGAGTGAAAGAGGTCATTCTCAATCATGTCACCGAGACCATAAGCATAAACTGGGACTGACCCAGAAGAGCCAGGATGTACAACAACCCACCAGATCCCACCTTCCACCCAGAAAGTAAGGCAAAAGTCAGATGCAAATTTCTCTGTGCTTGGGCTTTGGAGTGCCTTTGTCCAAAACCAGGAAGGCCATGAGGTAATTGATGGGCATGCAAGTACTTTTGGCTTCCATCCCAAGAAGGCCTAACAATAAATTCCAAAACTGGTTAAAAATCCGCTGCTGCTGTGTTGTGGGAGACGCTCCCCTTCCCCAGCTGTTATTTATGGTGCAGAGAAAAGGCACCGCATTGATGATGGATCTGCTTTTATCGGATAAAAATGGGAGGAACAGTGAAAGATCATGGTGAGATATTGTGCAGAATTTCAGCAGGACACTTTAAAAACGTATATTAGAGAAAATGAATTTTTCACTGGCTAAAACGTATCCATTTACAGTCGGAGCATCCATATATTTATGAGTGTTTTTAGCCCTTAAAATAGTAACCCAGGACAGAATAACAAAGAGTCTCTTAATAGCCCTAATTTATCAGGCTCAGCAGTTTAAGAAAAATAAATAAAAAGAAATAGAAATGAGAGAGAGAAAATCTGAAATAGTGGAAATGGTAGTGCTCAAAAGGTGACACCGTGTCTGACTTCTCAACAGAACGAATCACGGAATTTAGCCCAGAGAAAGTCAAGAGTGGCCTTAGGAGCACCCAAAGCTGGTCCTGATGAGGAAAGTGGTTTGGCCGCGTCACCCCATCTCCCTTTTATGAGTGAGCACCTTTGCCTTCACTTCTTTGAATGTATTTATTTGAGGACTCCTATCTCAATCTCTTGTCACTTTTCTCCATTCTCCTCCTCCCTCCTTGTCTGAGGTCTTCTGTGGACTGAGAACAATCTCTATCTGCAACACTGCTTCGATCATCACCCGCCCTGGGATGCCAAGATGCCACACAGCAGAGAGAACACAGACGTTGGAAACAGACCTGCGTTCAAGTCTCATTTCTGAGACTTTTTGCTGTGTGACCTGTGGCAGGTTACCTGAGTCTTGATTTACGTCTTCATGAAATGGGGTTGTCACAAAGCCACCAATCCCTCCTTTGCATAAATGTCATTCATCTCTAGAAGTTTCTTCTTAACCCTGGGCTGAAGTCTGTTCCCCCGTAGGTTCCTTCATCAATTAAAAACATGGCTCCCAGTGTTCAACCCATCGTGACTTCAACCCAGGGAAAAATATCTGCAACATAAATGCTAGTTTCTTTAATATCTAAAGACTTCTAAGAAATTAATAAGGAAAGCATAGCCCAGGTAAAATAATAACAGAAATAACAGGAAAAGGACATGAGCGGTAAATTGACAAAAAATTAAAATGATCAAATGAAAATGAACTTTAAAAAAAAAAAAAATCATCCAAACTGGTAATCAAGGAAGTAGAAATTAAAACAATGCCCGTGAATTTTTAAAAGGTCAAAAAGAATTATAATACAAAGTGTTGAAAGACCGTTGCTCATGGAACTGTGGAACTGGTAGTCCGAAATGGCAAAGTGAAATGGCATTTTAAAATATCTAGCAAAAGCAGTAAATATCTGCAGCCCCTCTGACTCTAAAATTTCAAGAAATTTATCTCACGGACAATATTTTTTAAACTGCGCAGAGATTTATGTGTAAAGATGTTTAGCACATTATTTAAATTACAGAAAATGTGAAAACATTCTACATTTCCAACAACAAAAGATGGGTTATGTAAACTAAGATAAAATGTAATTCTTTGCAGACATTTAAAATTATGCTTTTGAGAAAATTTAATAAGACGAAATGTGCATAAAACAATTACTAGAAGCAAGTACACAGCGGTTGGTTATCTCTGGAGGGGGGATGATGGGTGATCATTCTGAGCATTTCCGTATTTTGAAATGCTCATGGTGAAGGAAGGAAGGAGGAGCACAGCGGGAGGGAGGAAAGGAAGAGAGGACGATGGCAAGAGAGAGCTTTGATTCTAGCGAGTTCTCTCCTGGACGTCAACGCAAATGTTAGCAGTAGCCAGGAGAGAGGAGGTGGTGTTGGACCTGGCTTGCCACCGACATACTGTGTGAGTTTTTGCTCTCTCCTTAACCTCTCTGCACCCCAGTTTTCTTCCTTGTCAGAGGAGGAAAAGTTGCCAGCCCAGCTTCTGCACTGGGTGCTGTGATGATCAAAAAGGACGCCATGCGTGAAAGGGCTCATAAAACGGCAAAGTGCTCTACAAGTCCTGGATGGTGTAATTATTGCCTTCGTTAGTGTGATCATTCTCTCCTGCTCCATTATCCTTCGCTGGAGAGCTGCTTGTCGGGCTGTGAAGTGCACTCAGTATCTCCACATTACACAAAGTGAAGTGCGTGCGGCTGCCCAGACCGAATGCAATAGTAGATCTGGCCTCGGGAGATAACCAAGCGGATACCACAGGCCTCCGTGGCTGCACGGTGGGAGTGTATGTGGCTCTAAGAGAACCGGGTTGGCACTGGCCGACCTATACTGGAGTCCAGCTTGTCTGGTGTCAGCCATGCACACTTCGATAGCTCACTCCACCTGCCTGAGTCCCATTCACTCACCTGTGAAATGGAGAATTCACTCACTCATTATTCTATCCCTGATCATCTGGGACAATGCCTCCCAAGTGTGTGTGTGTGTGTGTGAGAGAGAGAGAGAGAGAGAGACAGAGAGAGATTCTTGATGTCCGTGCAAGGGGACGGTGCTCTGTAACCTGGGCCATCGTACATAAAATCCACACCCTACGAGAAACATAGGCTCTGTGAGCAAAGTTTTCAGAATCACTGGATTTTATTTATTTTTTTAAGATTTTTATTTCTTTATTCATGAGAGACACAGAGAGAGAGAAAGAGAGAGAGAGAGAGAGAGAGGCAGAGACACAGGCAGAAGGAGAAGCAGGCTCCATGCAGGGAGCCCGACGTGGGACTCAATCCCGGGTCTCCAGGATCACACCCTGGGCTGAAGGCGGCGCTAAACTGGTGAGCCACCCGGGCTGCCCAGAATCACTGGATTTTAAACGGAATCACAATGATAATAGAACTGGCTTCTGTAAGACTTCTCACGGGCTTTAATATGCTCTTGTCTATGTGAATCCCCAAGAGCGGGTTACATTTCCCAGAGACCTTTGACCAGGGAATCCTGATTTTATGCAGCATCTGAGTTGTGTTCCTTGGCACAAACTTGGCAAAGGTTGACCTGAGACAAAACGAACTAGAAAGGCCCCAGCTGGGTTCTGACCATGTGTCTTGGCTGCTTTTCACTCCTGAGTCCAAAGATGCAGCATCTCAACCCCTTGAAAGAAAATCCCTCTCTTATCTGTTTATGCACGTTAATGCCAACACATCCTACCCTCTCACCTACCACCTTCCTATTAATTACTTGTTCTGAATTTATAAATCCATTGATGCCTCCATTCTTTCAACCACCCACCAATCCATGTCCATCTGTATATTCATTCCTATTTAACAGATTGAAAATCAGAAACTCAGAAAGATGAATTTGCCTCAGGTTACGTAGAGTTTAGATTTAATCTAAATACACGTGCTTCAACTAGACAGTATGGCAGGCCCCCAGCTCCCCACAATCCTATAGGCCCCACAGCCCAGATAGTCAGAAAGCCACATCGAGACTGACATCCAAGAGCACTAGCGAGTCCTGGAGTAGGAGAGAGGAATCCAACAAGGGGAAGGCAGTTGGAGAGCCTTCTGACCTGTGGGTAAGAAATGGTGTTCATCATTCTGGTGTACTGGGATAATAACTAGACCGTGGGCCAATGAGATTGGGGCCAATGAGATTTCAGGTAGAATGCATGATCCAAGTTTACAGCCACACACCCTCACTGAGCCTCAGCTGTCCTCTCAGTAAAGTGTGATGATACCTGTCTTGTCAGAAGGCTACAAGAATTCAATGAGCTAATGTGTATAAAGGCTTTAGTGAAGCTCTTGACCAAGCGCACCATAAATGGTAACTTGCGCCATCATATCCCCAATTGATATGATCTGGATACCAGTTCCCACTCATGGAGTCCACCATTTGCTAGATGTCCACTATATGTGAAGGGTGTTTTATGGACAAAACCCAGATTTCCCTCCTGGTGGAGACCAGAATGTATTTGACCCCCTTCACATCTCTGCTTTCCTGGGCAGGGAGGGTTTGCTTCTTTACAAGCTCTGCAAAATCGGCTGAAACTTCCAAGGGTTTGTGTTCGATGACAAGATTGCCAGAGAGTAAGTTTGTAAACACTGAGGAAAGAACAACCAAGTTCTACGAAATCATGCTATTATTACTAAAAGCAACAACGGCAGCAACAACTTATCAAAGCTACATGCTTCTTAATGTTATCTTTCCTCCAATTCGGTTTTTGTTTGTTGGCCAATACCGAAGAAGCAGCCCTTCCTAGGGAGCCCTAAAAGACCCTGCATACATTGTCCTTTTCTCTCTTTGTTCATTAAAAGAAAAGGAAGAACGAACGTGTTGAGGATTGTCCCGTGCTGCAAAGGGCACTGGATACAGGATTGTTTTAGTTGAGGACATGGGGAGCAGAAAAGCTTGACTAATTATGTTGCTAATTACCTGAAGCGTCTTCCATTTGACAATATAATTATGCCAGAGTAAGGTGAGATGTCTCAATTACTAACTAAAGAGAAAGAAAAAGCCCCCTCCCCGCTACTCTTCCCTTTTCTGTTATTCAGGCTGGATTTAAAAAACTTTCTCTCAACTTGGAGGGGTATTTTTTGGTAAAAAAAAAAATGAGGCCCACCCCCTTCTCTTAAGCCATGACTGGCCATGTAAGGTCAGTAAGATTAGTTTTCCCCCCAACAGCAGATTTCCATAAATAAATGAGGTTTGCTCAAAGGAAACAGACCTTTCAGTGACTATCCAACCATTCTGTTGTTCTAGGTTAAGGTTCAATTCTCAACAGGGTGTGACTTCCCACAGGATCTTTAAGAATGTTCCATAAGGATCAGAAATGTGAAGACAAATAGTTCTTTCTTGTGGTCAGGGTCTGAACACACCAGAATTTCAGTGGACATCATTTCTGAGATGCCTCAGGTTAATCAGGTTGGTAGATGCAAGATGGGTGCAGGGGTAGACAGACTGGCAAAAGTCAGGAGAGATCCCGAGGATGAGCAAAAGGTTAGTCGAATTCTGGCGCCGAGTAACTTGTCATGTTGATGGTGAAGCAGCCCTGACTCCATCCTTCAACCTCTTGGAATCATAGTTTCCCAAATGGTAAAATAACCATTTGGGTGAACATGCTACTTAGTGTGTGGTCCATGGACCACTGCATCAGCATCACCTGGGAGCTTGTCAGACTTGCAGAACTCTCGGGCCTCTCCAGGTAATTCATGTATACGTTGAAGTTCAAAGCCCTGGAGTAGCATATACTCCTGACATACTTCCTTTGACTCCTTCTCAAAAGATGATCTCAAATGAACACATATCTTGTGATATGCAAGTAGGTCCTTGCATATCAAGTAGATAAGCAAGTAGGTCCTTGCTTCCACATACAGTTGACCCTTGCACAACACTGAGCTAAGGGCGCTGAGCCCTCCTGCAGTCAAAAATCAGTGTATAATTTTTGACTCTCCAAAACTTAATTCCTAATAGAGCCTGCCTTCTAGATAACATAATAGTTCATTAACACATATTTCATGTATGTATTATATACCGTATTCTGTTAATAAAGTAAGCCCGAAAAAGAAAATGTTATTAAGAAGATCACGAAGAAGAGAAAATATATTTGCATTGTTATGCTGTATATATGGACAACAATCCTAAGCTAAAAAGCTAAGTGGACCTGAGCGGCTCCAACGCATGCCATTCCAGGGCCAGCTGTATCTCTAGAAAGACCCTGACAGACCAAATCACTGGCAAGGATGTCATCTCTGACTGGCACTAGCTACCTAGACTGTTGTGTACATATAGGATCATCAGGCAGGATTAAGGTCCAGCAGGAAAGGATTCTGTGATCAATTAGTGATGTCTGCCCTTGGCACAGGCTGGGGATGACAGGTGTAGTCAATTATATTTTAATGATCTTATATCTTAAAAGAGGGCTGGAGGGTTGGAGGTTTATGGGTAAAGACCATGGGAGTTAACTGACTTAGATTCCTGGACTCTATTCTTGATTTCAGACCTCAGATGGGGATGTTGAACTCGGGCCACAAAAGGACCTTATAACTCTGATGCTCCTCAATCGCGACGATCTATGATCACATGTACCTGATCATATCACACATGCTCAAGTTCTCCTGGAAACAGGTTTGGTTCCTATGTCACACAGCCATAGCTTCCCTTAAAACCAGAGCCCTCCCCTTAAATAATCATCTGGTGGAGCCTGCGGGGGCGGGGAGGAAGAGCGTGGAGGTTGAGGGATATGGGGAGGAGACACTGCCAAGCCTTCTGGCCTGAAGCAGAGCCTCAGCCTTCCACCTCTGCCAGGCATCTGTTTCCAATGAAGCTAAGGAAATGCCTGACCCCACTCCTGCATTCTCTCATTGCTGCCCTGGTCGCGCCTCCACACCGGCCTCTCCCATCTGTGGGCTCTGAGCCAAGCCCCAAATTCCCATGAGCTCTCAGGGGCCAGGCAGCAGAACAAGGCTTGGCTCCTCGACTCCCCTGGCAGTGGCTAGCTGCCAGCTCGGATTCTCAGGGGCTGCTCTAAAGGTGCCTATGAGGAAAACCCACCCTCACAGGGTATCTAAAGTCCACTGGAGGTGAGCCAGACCTCTCAACTGTGGCTGTATATGAGGGGGAGAGTTTTAAATGGAACTCTCATGATGTGCCTTTTCTAGTGATATCTGCCCACATATATCTGGAAACTACATGCTACTTTCCAACACTGCAAAACAGAAGGTGTAAATGCATCTAGAAAGTCATAAGGGAAATGGGCTGTGGTTTTCAACCGGGGACAATCTTGCCCCTCTGGAGGCATTTGGCAATATCCGGAGACATTCTGGGTTGTCATAAGTGGAGAGGGGCAGTGTTGCTGGCCTGGGGTGCTGCTAAACGTCCTAGAATGCACAGGAAGTCCCCTCCCCAGAACAAAGAATGATCCAGCCCCAAATGTCAATAGGCTGAGCAATCTTGGTGTAAGAAAACTCAAGAATGACCAAGCCTATCCCTCCAATTGACAAATGAGAAAACTGCAGGCCACGGAGGAATGCAGACTTGCTCCAGGTGGCACAGTGAGCTAATAGTGAGGCTAAAGTAGGTGCTCTGGCCCCACAACCCACCCAGCTGCATCCTCAGGGAAAGTGGAAAGGGAATAAAACTGGCCATGAGGATCAGCCCCACCCAGACTTGTGGAGGAGGCCCAAGAGAAAGAATGGTTAGGGGAATGATGAGCTTTAACATACAGTCACCACACCCAACAGCAAAAGCTGTCTCAGTGGCTGTGCTGTGCCGCATCAGATTAGCCACCCCTTCCTCCTTATTGGTAACTAAAAAGGGGAATGGAAAGAAGGGATAAGCACAGCAGAAGGGAGCCAAGGAAACTACATCAACCTGTGCGTACTATGAGCCACAAAGAAACCCAGACAACGGATCATTTGTTGTTTTAGTTATTTGCAGAGGAACTCTCCAATTTCTTCCTCTATAATGTGGCTCCTAGGACACTGTTTTGAGATGCATCCAGGTGTATCCCTGGCTAGTCTCAGGGAGTCAGTACTACTATCATTCTGTGCCCCCAATGTACCACCCCCATCACAAATCAGGTAAGTGAAGAGCCATCCCATACTCATGATCCCAATTCAGTGCTGAAGTCTGAAGGCTGTGTCAGAGCAACCTCTTAGTCGTCTTGCTTCAGAGTCACTCTAATTACCCCCCTGTTGTGACAGCAGTGCCTTAAGAAGGAGTTGAAGCAGATGGAAGCACTGACATAAGCCTCCATTCCTTGAACTCCATCTGGTTAAGACTCTCCATAGTCAGTCTGTCCAACCCAACCAACTATCCCATGTTATCCAAGGAGATCTTTTTATTACACTAGTCTCAGCCTTACATACACAGATGTGCTTGGAATGTCCATTTTCAAATGGCCCAAAGTGATGTCAAAGTTGGAATTCATTCTGGAAGGACTTACTGAAGCCTGGAGTCCCAAAATCTCTCTAATGCCTCTCCCAGGTAGCCCTCACCAATTGTCATTGCTACAGCATCTCCGGAAGCCACTCCCCCCCCCTTTTTTTTAAATCAACATATTTTCTGATTTTAAAAGCAATCGGCATACATTGCGGCATACATGCACAAAAAAATAAATGTCATCTGACATAGCCTCACCAAGAAATGGCCAGTGTTATTTGCATACCAGTAGTATGCATACCCTCCTACTTTTTTTCAATGTGTGTGTGCCTGCATCTATATTTCTCACTGCATAGCATACACGAACACACACAAATATTTGATTTTAGTCTCATTGCCTGACTGAATTTCATCACCTGCTATCTTATCAACGTATACATTATAAGTTTCTGTCCCGGCCATGAAGGCCCTTCCTATATCACCAACGCACAGTATTCCAACATCCCATGCTATCATAATTGAATTCATCCTTTATAATTATGTGATATCTTTCTCCTGGTTCACTGTAAATAGCACTGTCATGAACATACGATTCACGCTGGAGTGCATCCATAGCTTCCTAGGGTGTATTCCTTTAAGAGAAAGTGTTGGAACAAAGTCCATGTACCATTTTTATGACTTTTGAGCTACTCTTTCCGATTGACAGATCAAACTTTTGAAAATATTCGGAACTTCTGTCTCAAATATGCAGGTTCATAAACTCTCACATTCGAAAAGTGAGTAGAATAAGTTTTTGCCAAGATTTGGGAAGTTAAGATGTCTTTCTAGTCCTGAAACCTGCTAGCTCCCTCCTTGGTTCTATACCTGCAATTCAGTAATTGGCCACTAGTGGCCACTCTTTGGCTTCGGAGGATGAGGGCAAGAACTTCAAGAGCCACAGAGGTGATCAATAGTGTAGATCCACTAATTATAGCATCAATTATTCACAACTCTGTTTTCCCATCAGATCTGAGATCGTCAATGGAAGGGGCCACATAACATTAATCTCAGAAAACCCAAACATAAGCAGAGTGTCTGCTACAGAGTACACATTAATTTTTTTAGGTTGGTAAGTCGCCGTCAACGTCTAAACAAACGCCTCTATAAAATTCACATAGCAAGGTGCCACTAAGGTCCCAGTGAGATTTTGCTTAACTAAAAAGGAGACACCATCTCCGGTGTGGACCTTAGTGTCAGCCCAGGAAGAAGTGCCCTTTTCCATTCTCCCAGGCTGAGAAATATGTTTAAATGAAGTTATTTCCAGAAAAGTATGATCATTTAAAATGCAGGGGAAAAAAATAAGAAAATAAAAAGAAGGTAGCTTGTGGTATCTTAGAGTAACCAGCCAAAAGATGACATTTCTTTCCTGGTTTCTAGTACATATTTCTGGGAACAGATTAGCCTGCAAATGGAAATAAGAATGTGTATCATTCGAGGTCCTACCAAACAGACGGTGAGAGGCAAGTTGGTTCATTTCAAAAACAGAGGCTCTGACTTTGAACTACTTGGTGGTGAATGAACCAACCTTCCCTGCAATGTCTGGCTAAGGCTTCTGTCTACACTGAGTGCCAAGGACATTTAAATGTGTGATATTTGATTTGCTGGGTGCAAAGCTCAGATGCGGGCTGGAAAATCCATCTGTACTCTCATAGCTTTTCAAAGGGAAACAAGGTTATTAGCATTTATGCAGGCTTTAATATCATGGATCAGTCACTGAGGGTGCAAGAACTCATCAAGTCAATGGGATGTGTCCCTTGATAAGCTCCCAGAACACTAGTGTGGTGAATTTTGACCAGGTCTGGAAGGTACATTAGGATCATATTCTTTAAGATGGAGAATGTGAGCCCCACAGGAGGAAAGTGACTCACCCAAGATCACACAGATAGTTAGACACCTAGCCAAAGCAAACAAATACAAAGGCCTGGTCTATCAACTTGTAGGTTAATGCTCTATATTCTCAATTCCATTTCAGTCTTTTGTTTCCTTGTCTGTTTCATCCCATGGAAACATGAAAACTGGTGACAAATTAAAGCATCCATGCTTGACTGGGCATCATCCTCTACAGGCTGAGTGATATGACAAGGGTCTTCAAAGATCAATGGTATTTGAGATCTAGCAAACAGCATTGCAAACGGTGGAATGTCCTAATGGCAAAGGATACTCTGTAGGTCAAGAAGACAAGGCATTACAACTCTATGTAGGATTTCAGTTAAGGATATCTCCGAAACTTCTCCTCTCCTCCTGCTACTCTTATTTGGCCTTCACATATTTTACATGTATGACTTCAATAGCTTGCTATCTCAGGGTCCATACAGAAAAACAGAAACCGCCCTAAGTATTTAAACAGAAGGAACCCAAAGCAGGCATTTGGTTATACCAGTGTTGGTTTTGCTGAGAGCCCAAATAGGTGGGGTAGAGATTCACAGCTGGAGACAGCTGCTACCTTCCTTGGATTTCAGAGGCAAAGGGATCATGTGACACCACTGGAGTCCAGGGCCTGCAATCATGTGGGGGGAGCTGAAACCATGGCAGGTATATTTAGAAAAGAGCGAGGGAGACAGGAGGAGGAGGAGAAAGGAATGGAGAAGGAGGAAGGGAAGGATGAAAGCAACAGAGCATCCTGCTTCCCTCTGAAGCCGGGGAGCAGAGCTAAGAAGACAGGGAAAGGATGGTTTGGAGTGCCAACAGACCCAAACCTGACTCACCTCCTAAGGGATCCCAATGCCTCTCATCCCTCCCTTGCAGAATCTGCCCACCACCACGCTGCCTGCGTGATCGAACACGCAGGCCTGATATTGTCGACGCCTCCTTTAAATTCTTCTTTGGCTTCTACTGCATTTGAGGGAATTGGCCCCCACCTCCAGCACAGCATACACGGTTCATCTCCCCGTGGATGCATTCAAGGCAGACCAAAGCCACAGAAGCTTTCCCTCTGCAAAGGCAAGTATGTTGGGCTGCAGGAAGGAGGTGCAGGTTGTGAGCCACATCGCGCCGGAAGTGATGATGGAGGATGTGAATGGAGGCCGTACCAGCTGGAAGAAGAAGATTGTGGGCAGAGAGGGAGGGCACACAGGGTGTGGGCTCAGACAAGGCTAAAGCTGGACCTCAAATCACGGTCCCTCTGGTCCTAGCCCCCTTCAATGAGAAAACGGACGAGCAGGAGAAAAATTCTTTCTTCACATCTTCCATGTGAATGTTTCAAGCACTTCTCACACTCCAGGCATGTGATAGATACAGTGTGAGGACAAAGGTAAAAGTACAGCTTAAGCCAAAGAATTAGGCCTTGAGTACCATACCCAGGAGGCTGGACTTCGTTCAGGGGGCAGGTGACGTAAGCTCCGCTGTGGGAGGGAAAGCCTGCTCTCACCCCACCTTGAAGCATGGCCCAGATGGGGAGAAGGAGCCTCTCGTGGTGCTGGCTGCTGCCCCCTGCCCAGCCTGAGGGAGCGGGACCTCCACCAGCCCCAAGTCAGACCCTGGGCCCCCTGTACAGAGAGCTGTACCTCATGCTCTCCTGAGACTCAAAAGTCAATAAACTCATTTTCTCCCAGAAAGAGTATGTCTTCGGGAAGGCCCTGGGGAATTTGTCTGCAAAATTTAATTTCTGTTGAAGGATCCTGAGTAGGCAAAGAATATGGAAGGGGAGGGAACGTGAAGAGGAGCCAAAGGAGCAGACATCTGTTTGCTGAGAACTTGTACCCAGACTTTCCAGGTGCACAATCTCATTCGATGCTTGCCACAGCCTTGTGAGGTGTGGAGATAATGGGGCCAAGGGGTGGGATCGGGGAGGTCTGCTGATTTCCGGTCTTTGATTCATTCAACAAACAATCATCCGGTGACGCTGGGTGCTAGGCATCGACCCAGGTGCTAGGGACCCAGCAGTGGACACGACATCATCCTTTGCCTCAAAGTCTTGTACTGGAAACAGGCATATTGACAGTCCTTTAGAGCCCTTTTTCTAGTCCATTAACCTCCATTCACGTTTCTGCTTGATCACTTCTAGGAATCCAGCGCTTTTACCTCTTAAGAAACTTATCAAACATCCTTAAACATATGATAAATTTTCTTTTCCATTTTCATTATGTCTTAAAAATCTGGGGGCATATTACAATTGATACAGGAATTAATGCAGTTGATTGTTTCTTTAAAAAAAAAAGAACACAGTGTCATTCAATCAATGATGTGGATCAATAAGAGTCTTTAATCTGGGTAAGCATGGTAAATGTTTACAATCGAGATATGAATACCTCTCATTTGGGAGGCACTGTGTGCAGTGTGTTTGGGGTGGGGGGACATTATGGGGGATAAAATTCATATCCCTCTCTCTGACGGTGCGCTGACGCATGACTGTTTCATAAACAGGATCTTGGGCAGCCCCGGTGGCGCAGCGGTTTAGCGCTGCCTGCAGCCCAGGGTGTGATCCTGGAGACCCTGGATCGAGTCCCACGTCAGGCTCTCTGCATGGAGCCTGCTCCTCTCTCTGCCCCCCTTTCTCTCTCTTTCTCTGTGTCTCTATAAATAAATAAATAAAATCTTTAAAAATAAAAAATAAAAAAAAAATAAACAGGATCTTAATCACTGTCCCATGTGAGTTAATTAAGGTCACCGTGAAACACAAGCAAAAAAGGAAATGTGTTCCTTAATGTCATTTAATATGAAAATGCAATTCTTTGAAGAAGAAGGTTATAGATCAGTCCAGACTCAAGTCTCTGACCAAAGACTCAGTCGGGAAGAGAATGTGGATACACAC
The DNA here is from genome assembly GCF_053574225.1 of Canis aureus. NCBI lineage: Eukaryota > Metazoa > Chordata > Mammalia > Carnivora > Canidae > Canis > Canis aureus. The sequence continues at coordinate 5,546,484 of NC_135613.1, forward strand.
GAGTAGTGTGTCCATGGTGTCCTCAGTGAGGGAACAATGCGGTCCATCATGAAATATCCTGGTTTTTTTTTTTTTTTTTTAATTTTTTAAGCCACAACCACACTGGAAAACATTTCAACTTCTTCCTTTGTTGAACCAAAATTCAATTCCATGTAACTTACACAAATTGCCCAAACTTCCTAGAGTCTGAAGACTGAGAACAATATATAGGTTTTAAAAGGATGCAGAATGCATTCCAATTTCCCTCTGAAGTGCTTCTAAATTGAGTGCAATGGAAGAAAATTTAGATGAGACATCTTGGATGCATTTGCAAAAGGTTACCCACAAAGCTGGCTGCACGATTGGAAATGAGGTGGCTTCAGCAATGCACCGGGAGGGTCCATCAGAAAGTAGAATCGCCCCAGGCCAGGGTCACAGGGAAGACATGAGATGAGCAAGCTCAGGACGACCTCCTTCTCTCCCCTTCTACTAAATGGGACAAGAGAGAGTGCGACTTAAAAAACAAAAACAAAAACAAAACGGAGCTCTGGGGATCTCCAGGGGATGTTTGTTTTGATGAGATTTCAGGCCTGATTTTCAAGAAGGAGGTGCCAACTATTTATAAAAGCTCCTAAAACAGCATGATCTCTGGCCCTTAGGAGATTTATCTTTTATTTATACAGAGTATTTTTAAAAGCCTGTTACTATAACAAAAAAGCAACTGAGGGGCTTCGTATAAAAGGCAAGACAATATTTCCAGGGCCCGTGTCTGAAGCAAATGTGTGTATAATATCCTAAAACAAACAAGCAGAAGGATAGGTAGGTGTCCGTCCTGTGCTTAATACACATTTACTTTGGCACCTGTTAGGCCACAGGGAAGATGAATCTGAACACAAGACACCGTCATCGAGGCGCGAGCGGTCTGGAGGAGGAAACGGACTTGTCAAAATATGTATTTTGGCTTTGAGTGACGCAAGGTAGGATGAAGAAGCCCTGACACAGGGGAAAGAGGAGCAGCTACTTCCCTGATGGAATCAACTAAGGCTTTCCTGAGGAGGTGGCTGGCATTTGGTCTAGAAAAAGTGCCTCCTCTTAACCTAGTATCTATGCTAACGGATTAGTTATTTATAGCTGCATAACAAATCAGCGTGAAATTTAGTGGCATAAAATAAAAATAAACATTTATCATCTCACATAGTTTCCACGAGGCAGGGATTTGGGTGCAGCTTTGCTGACTGATTCAGGTTCAGGAACTCTGAGGAAGTTATACAAGGATTTGGGCCGATGCTACGGCTCTCCGAAGACTTGACCTAGACTCCGGGATCTGCTTCCCAGGCGGCACGCCCACATGGCTGGTGGGTTGCTGCTGGGTGCTGGTGGGTTGGTGCTAGGTGCTGGTGGGACGCCTCAGCTCCTTACCATGTGGACCTCTCCCCATAAGGCTGCTTGGGTGATCCAAGAGAGCTAAGCAGAAATCTCAATGTCTTGGGGGGATTTAGCCTCCTTAGAACTTATTCTCTATGATATCCATAATATTCTGGTGACCACACAAGACAGCTCTAATCAGTATGAGAGAGGGCCACACAAGGGGATGAGTCACTGGGAGCCACCTTGGAGGCTGCCCACCACAACTGACCGTGAAGCCTACGATGATGGCAGTTTGTTCTTGTATTTGGTCTGTAATGATTGAGGGTGGGACCAAGGGGGAAGTCTGTCCAGTGCTCAGACTTGCAAATCACATAAGCTTTGGTTCAGATCCGGGCCCCATCGTTGACTTGCCACATGGCCCCTGTGCTGTCTTGGAGGTGATCAGAACTGGAGAGGCCCTAATAGAAGGAGAGGTGGAAGTCGCAGGCTGAAAGGAGCCCAGGTATAACCAGCTTGTCCCGGATCCCTTTCCTCTGGACTGCCATGTGAGGAAGAAGCAAACCCCACGTATTTAAAACCTTGTGTTTTGGGGTCTCTTTGTCATAACAACTTTACCTGCACCCTCATATAATACTGGCTACAAGAAGTTTCACCTCTGAATCTAATTTTCCTCATCTGTAAAGATCAGGATAGAAAAACAAACCTCACATTTTTCTCATGGAGAAAAATAAGATAAGGCATGAAAGAGTTTGTCCAGCGTCTGGCCCAGAATCCACACACTCATCATTGTCGCTCTCGTCTTGTTTGAATTTATGATCAGTGTCAACACACTGATTCAGCAAATGCATGTCTCCATCCGCAACAGCGTCTCCCAGGGAATTCAGAACCATTTTCTTTGGAGACCCCTTTAATGGGAACTTGTAGATTTAAATAAACAAGGCAGTGGCTTCGCGGAAAGATTATTCAGTGACTGGTTTGGGGCCAAGATCTGCCATGAACATCTTGTTCTCTCTTGTCCCACATTTCCAACTCTGGAAAATGGGAAGGAGAAAAAAGGAAGAGAAAGAAGGAAGGAAGCAAGCAAGGAAGGAAGGAGGGACAGGAGAAAGAAAAGAAAAAAAGAAAAGAAAAGAAAAAAAAAGAAAAGAAAAGGAAAGAAAAGAAAAAGAAAGAAAAGAAAAAGAAAGAAAAGAAAGAAAGAAAAGAAAAGAAAAAAAGAAAAGAAAAGAAAAGAAAAGAAAAGAAAAGAAAAGAAAAGAAAAGAAAAGAACGAAAAGAAAAGGGACAAGGTGGATGTTTTTCGAATCTCAAGTGTTCCAGAAGGCAACCACAGGAGCTTGGCTGTTTCCTGCGCTGCATATTATTTGGTTCTGCACCACATTTTGTTGAGGAAAGAGTTTTACTCTACAAACAAGTCTGCAAACCACAGATGGACAAGATGATCTACAAGGTACTGGTGGGCTCTAAGAACCGTTTCCTAATCCAGCACCAGGCACTTCTCCAGCAAGCGCTCCTGCTTCAAACCAAAGAATCTCCCTTCTTCTGATGCTCTTAGGGCCGTGCCGTTTGTCCCAAATGGAATTAACAGAAGCCAGTGGGTATTTGAGGGGAGTCCACTGAGGACTTCCTTAGCCAGGCTCAATCCGAGCAACGCGGCCAGTCTGAGCAGCACCCTCTAGTGAACAAACCGGACAGCGTAGCCTCCTCCAGCTCCTGCAAGTTCCAAGGTGGGCGGAGAAGCTTCCTTCCAGATGCAGCGGCAATTTAAATCAAGAATTAAAATGAGGAAATGAATTAGAACTCTGAAGTGTCATCTCCAGCCAATGCCCTGGGCCCGAAATGATCAGAACTGTCATTTTATTTTTTTTCTCCTCTCTTAAAATTACTAGTTTTAATTTAATTTCTCTTACTGAAGTTTCTCTGGCCAACTCATCAAATTTTCTATCAAAATTACCACCGAATTAATTTGTATGCATGGGCAGAAAAGGATGGGCTGACAAGATGGGTCACATCTAAATGAAAAGCAAAAAAATATACAGCTCCCTCCACGCGCAGAGGAATCCAGAAGATGGAAGAGAGGGGTGACGGGTATGAGGTCCCAAGAGTCCTGCACATGTTGGCTGAATCCTTGGCTTCCCTCTTGATGGTGAGTGTTTCACATCCACAGCATCAAGCAGCTTCCGGTTCTCCTTGCAGAAGCTTTTCCTTGGAGGACCAGAGTCTGATGCCAACACCTCTGTGTCCCTTGGACCCTCCTCTGCAGGTAGAATTTGGCTTATGAGTGAGCACTTTGGGCAGCTCTGGATACATCTGGGAGTCCTAGATTGCATGATTAAAAAAAAAAAAAAAAGAGGAAGGTATAAAAACTAGAGTTGAACCTGATGATGTCCTTTCAGTGACGACAAGAAATGCACAGTTGTGCACCTGCCGGCTCAGTTAAGTACAGTTGTGAAGGCCCTTTGCTTGAGGCAGGGGTGGGAGGGGTGGACACAAGGTGATGGGGATCAGCGAAAGAAGTCTAGGCTTCAAGGCAGAGTCCTGGGTTGGTCTGTAGCGATTTCTAGACATACAATCCGTACATGAATGACCTTGAGACAATGACAACTTCTCTAAGCCTCAGTGTCTTCACCTGTAAAACGGGACACCCTCTTTCGTCCTTTCTGGAATGGCATGAGGCATAAGAAAATGAGACGATGAAGGCGTGGTAATTGTGTAATAAAGCACGGGCCACCTTGCTCCCGGGCTGATACTCCCCACCCTACGAGGTATTTCCTTGAGGCGGCTCCTTGGGCATGCCCAAGAGTCAGGAATGAGCTGAGAAACATGTCAGGGACAAGAGAGGAACTGCTGTGTCACAATCAGAGAGACAATCTGCAACTGCACTATGATGACACAAAACATCGCCCCGCACTGTGCCCTGACATCGGAGGCTGTCGCTCCGGGCCTGGACTTGCAGACACCCCGTGAAGGCTCGTACAGTTCAGTAGAAATTGCTGTTACGTGTAAACTGGATCTTTATATAAAGTTTTACATTTATTAAATACTCCAACTCAATCAGAAAACATTTATTTTGCATTTGCTTCGCGCAGGCGCTGGGTAAGAACTGTGAGAAACAAATGAACCGGAGCGCTGCCCTCCAAAGGCTCACAGTCTGGTGCAGAAAACGGGACACAAAGTGAAGCCCTCTCACAGCGGGCGTACTGCTCGATTTTAAGTGAAAACAAAGCTGAAGTGGACACAACTGTCCCTGGAGCAGCAGAGAGGGCCTTCGGGGGAGCGTGCACTTTGCAGAGCCACTGGAGTGAGGCACCTGAGGACGGTGGGGAGAAACCTGCAGCCAGAGGGAACAGAGCCGGCAAAGGAAGGAAGGGAGCACTGGCCCGGCACGCCCGGGGGAGAGCGCAGAATCAGAGGGGCTGGGGTGGACACTGCGAGGAGAGAATTGGCGGTGACCCAGATGGGAGCACAGGCTGAGCTGGGAGCAGGTCAGCGCTTCCAAGTGGAGAAGGCGGGTGCTCCGACCGGACGTTCGGTTTCCGTCGCCCTCCGCACACGCTGCCTTCCAACAGTCGTGTGACCCGGTGCCCAGTAGGGACTCAGCACGTGTCCAGGGTGACCGAGTGAACGGAGCCCAGGAAATACTAGGAAATCCTTGCCAGCACATGGGCACAGACTGACCGAAGTACCTGGAGGTGCTTCAGTTGAGCAGATGCTAGGAGACGCGCAGCCCACAACCGTGAGTTCCTGGGACATGTTCTGCTCAGGTGGGAAAACCACCACCTGAACGCTGACTTTCAGAGAAACCCAACGGGGCACCCAGGGCTCTGAGTTTCTGGGTCCCACATCGGGAGGAGATTGAGGACGCGGCGCTCCCTCCCTGACTCTCGAGGGCCGGGGACGCACGGGTCGCCCGCCGTGGCCAGCACGCAGACATCCGGGCCCAGGCAGCAGGCGGAGCTGCCTCCTGGATTCTCTCCATTTTCTACCATGTCAGGAAATTCCTCTTGAGAAAGCACATTCCTTCTGAGTTCACCCCGTGATTAGCATTCTGTATAAAAAGAAAAAAAGAAAAGAAAAAATAACCTCGAAGATGAAATTTCTTCTCGTGCCTCGGCCCAACTCAGCTCCACTTGGTTTTCATTTACTGCGATGTGTACTTTGGAATCGGAGCCTCGAGCTTTCCCGGTGAACTCCTGCCACCTGGGGTGCATTAGGGGGGGTGCTGGGCAGGGACTTGGGCTCGGCCCCCGCTCCCACCTCTTTCCCCACGTCCTGCAAACGGATCGTTAAAGAGGCGGCCTCCGTGCGCAGAGCCCGAGGGCCCGAGTGCGAGTCCTGTGCGGGCCCCAGCAGGCAGGGTGCGGGTCCCCGGAGCAAGCCCTCCGCTCCCATCACTCTGGGGGGCGAGTCTAATCCAGACGGGATGTGTGACTTCAAAACAGCTGGGAAGCATTACAGGTCAAAAGTTTAAATCAAGCTCAGCCGGTCGGAATGTGCGAGCTGTGCCTTTGCGACCGCCGCCTCTTCCTGTGCCGCGAGGCCTGTGCACGAGCGTGGGTCCGGGCTGGTGCAGGCTCAGGGGCTCGGGGCGCCCGGCCCACCCCAGGCATAGCTGCACCCCAGGGACCTGCACAGTCAGAGCCCCAAGCTGGAAAGATCATCGCAGATCATTCAAACCACCTCATTACACGCATGAAAATGGGCCCAGAGAGGCTAACGTCCAGCTCCGAGGCCCCCAGCACCTGGCAGCAACGCACCTGAAGGGTAAGCTCCTCAGATCCTGCCACGCCCCTGCCAAACCCAATGGCTTACGCTGGCCACTAAGACGAGACGAACCTTCTCTGGTCTAGGAGGCCGGGGTGACCTGGCTGCCACCCGCTGCCGTCTGCTCGGACCGCACAGCCCTCCTGGCATGTTAGTGTCTTCTCGGTTCTGCAGGCTCGTGAAGTCCTTCCCCCCTTGGCAGTTGGGGGACTCGCTGCTTCTTCCTTGGAGAGGATGAGCCCCCCCGTTCCTCTCTCAGCTGGGAGGTGGAGCGCCACTTTCTCCACAAGACGCGCCCGAAGAAGCTGTCCAGTCACCTCCCTGGAAGCCCTCTGGCTCCTCAGCTGGCTTGCGTCCCTCCTGGCACCTGATGCCCCACGACCCTCCCTGTGTGTTACTCAGCGATCACCCCCCCCCCCTTTGCTAGAGTGTAGGTACCTGAGGGTGGAAACCTTGTCCGCTGTGCCACTATCTCCTGGCGTCCACCACAGGACACTTGCCCGCTGTGCATCTAATTAATCAATCGGCCGGCCAGCCCGTCGAGCAATTCAAAGACGGGCTCCCCCTGTGTCCTCAGTGATTAAGCCCTGGATGTGTGGAGGCTAGAGACGGCCCCAAGCAGAGTTGACGCGTGACAGTCTGGGTCCCTCCCCTTGATTCCAAGTGGATTCTGCGACTGTTTGGTCAATAGAGGGATGTCAGTGGTGGCCCCTTTCCAACCCTTAAGACCCCGGCAGCTTCTCCTGCCTCGGGTCCCTGGGGAGCCCTGAGCTCCGTGTAAGTAGTCTGGGTGCCCTGAGCGACCGCCACCCAGGAGAGGCCGCCAGCAAGTGCACGTCCGTCAATAGGCCCAGCTGCACCCGCCCTCCCAGCCATCCCGACAAGGCCCCGAGTCAGTGAATGAAGTCAGGCCTGACCCCCCTCTCCCCTCCAACCCCAAACAAGCCCAGCCACCTGGCAAATGCCACCAAGCAACCTTAGCCCATGCCACAGGGAGCAGAAACACCCAGGCCCGCCGAGCTGCGACGGGCGAGCCCTGCCTGGATCTCCGACTGTAATAAAATGGGGGTTGCTTTCAGCTGCTAAATTTCAGGGTAGTTTGTCAAGCAACAGTGGGGTAACTGCCATGGGACTCTGCAGCCAGATGGTCTGGGTTCAAATCCTGATCCTACCGTTTGTTCGCTAGTTGACTGACCTCCCGCGTGCGCATTTCCCTGAAGCATCAGTACTTGCCTGGTGGGATCCACACCCAAACGGTCTTTAAGGGGTGAAGTGAAATCCACGTCAAGTGCTTTGCACAGTGCCTGGCTAGGGACGCCGAATGATCCGAAGGCATCAGCTGATGCCGTCTGTATGCCCTTTGACACATCCTTCCAACGAGGAAGAGCTCCCCTTCCCTATGTACAGGAGGCAGGAAAGAAGAGGCTGCAGGCATTCAAACACACCACCCCCTTGCCATTAACTCCTCTGCTGTCCCACCACCGAAGGGAAAAGTCCAAACCCATTATGATTTGCAAAGCTCTTGCCCTGCTTATGCACAGCTCGTCGCCTCCGTCCCCATCTCCCCTCAAAGCCGGGTCACAGCCATCCCTGCACACCCACCCGCACCCACCCGTACCCACCCACACCCACCCGCACCGCTCCAAGGGAATGTGTCAACATCCCCCCACTGAGTTCTTCTGAGCACGGTGACTTCAGGCATCCTTTTTCCTTCCTTGGGATTCCTTTTGCATATTCTCAGTCTTCTCCAGCAAACACTTTATTTTCATAACGTAGTAAACATTACAAAAAACAGGAGGTGGCAAGTCCCTCTACTTGAAGACCGGGACACTATCTTACTTCTCGATCTTCCTCCTGGGATCTGCCTAAACCTCTTTCCTATTATTGAATGAAGGAAGGAAGGAGCTAGAAGTAGTGCAAAGCTCACTGTGCATATATTAAAGTGGAGTAGCCTACATTTATATACGAACTGCATTTATAAATGCAGGATGTAAATTTGAAAACCTCTCTTTTGTTTTCTTGATTTGGGGTTTGGATTTTTCGGGTTTTTTTTGTTTTTTTCAAAGATACTCATGGTGAAGCCGGTCTCTTTTCAAATGAAGAAACCCTTTCTGAAGTGACTAATCATTCTGTAATTTATTCTTTTTAAGGCCAGAATGCCAGAGTTTCTTAAAATGAGCTTCTTCTTCCGTATCTGTGTTTATCAACTAATGACAGGCTCTTAAACATTCATTTAGTGATGAGAAAGTTCCAAGACAGTGTGCTATGTTCTGGTTAGAAGAATTCAGCTTAGCCAAATATATATAAATTGCCTGCCCGCCAAAGGGAGAGGACCTGTCCGGGAATACTAAATCTGTGGGTACAGATTTGGGAGCACAAACGTTTCTTCTCGGGGACTGACAGTGAGCTGACTCCGTGTGGCCACGGCCCCCTGGGCCCTGCCCGGGCCTGGCGGAGAAGCACCCATCTTCCCAGACATCTTTGTCTCCCTCTGGGTCTCTCCCAGCTGCCTTGCTGGCTGGATTCAGAAGCCTTACATCTCCAACTCTTTCACAAATTCTCTAAATAGGTTACTAGTTCATGCACTGGATTTTCGTGCTCTCTTCGATTTACCAGCTCAGAGTAACCCAAATCAGGCCAGCCTGTGCGGGATGAAGTCAATGAGCATGGAAATTGCCTCTAGTACACACACAGGCTCTCCCAGAGCTCCTGTTTTGGATTCCTCTTGCATTAGCAACCGAAGGCGGCTTCTTCCAGCGCACAGCACCGCCGCCTTCCCCCTTCCTGCCCAGACGATCTCAGGAGATTTTAGAATCTTTAAGTCAACCCAACAGGCTTCTTTTCTGGTCATTTCTCATCACTTAGTCCTATAAATATTAATCACAAGCTTCATATTTTAAAACCTCTTTAAGCATATTAACTATTTAGCCACATAAATCAATCGTCAGCTAATCTTAGTGGTCCCTCACACTTTCCCAAGTTCCAGAACTTTCTACCTCAGCTACCAAACTTCACCCTTTTGCCACCAAAGTTATTTCATGCCTTTTCAATCTACCAGGCCTTTCTTTAGATGAAAAGGAACAGAGAAGGAAGGAGGGAGAGAAAGAAAGGGGGAGGAAAGGGAGAACAAAGAGAGGACAACGGGAGATGAACAAATTAGAAAGATAAACCCATGGGACTGGAGGATCAGGGACCTGTTTCTGATTCTCCAAACTGTCTTGGGCATCCTGAGCAAGCCGCTAAACGTCTCTGGGGTTGGCATGGGTTAGGAGGTATCTCTGGCATCTTCTTGCTGAAAACCCTATCCTCTCTACAGTAAATTCCAGAATTATCTCCTTCATACCAGAAGATCTTTCTAGAAGGATGCCCAAGGAGCACAGAGGTTGCTTTGCACTCACAGACTGCAAGATAGATCCATAGCCCTTGCTTCCAGACTCACTGGGGGAGTGAGCTGCTCTGTGGGCATAGTCTTTTTCTTTTCTTTTTAAAGATTTATTTGTCTGATAGAAAGGGTGCCTGCATGTGCGCAGGTGCTGGGGCGCAGGACACAGGGAGAGAGAATCCAAGTAGACTCCACACTGAGCGGGGAGCCTGACGCGGGGCTGCATCTCATGACCCTGAGATCATGACCTGAGCTGAAACCAAGAATCAGCTGTTTACCGACTGCTCCACCCAGACACCCCTGTGGACGTGGTCTCTGTAGTCCCATTTCTGTGCAGCCCATTTGCGGTTCAATTACCTTTCAGAGTGTACGTCCTAATTATGTAAAAACTATGCAGCCAACCTATGAGAACCTCCGGGAATCCTAGCAGCATTGATTGCTTCATACCAGCTATTTTGAGAAGGTGTCAGTGTTAGGGAGGAAGTAACTCTGGCAACTAAGAGAGCAGAGTCAGACAGGCCATGGTTCAAATACTGGCCCCTGCAGGTGTTCAGCATTCAACCAGGTGCCTCACCTCCCTGAGAAGCACTTCTCTCATCTGTAAAGCAGAGAGGCGTCTGCATGCTTCCTCTGGTTGATATCCAGAAGAAAAGAGACAGTGCTACAACATGTACCGCTCTGCACCTGACTCATAGTTAGTGTTCAATAAATGTGAGCTTTTATTATTACCATATTTCCTCCATTCTGAGACACCATCGATCGGAAGTCAAAGCATCAATTTAATAACATCTCAGGGGGAAAAACAATATATTAAACACACATTCCCATTTTAAGACATCACAATTTCAACAATATTAAAAGGTGAAAAGAAATGTGTCTTAAAAATCAATGAAATGTGGTCTTATTATTGTCACATTTTGGAACCATTCTAAGTCATTTGCTTGTTTACTTGCCTTTTTCCTGTTTTGTCTGGCTTTCCCCCAGGAGACATGAAGTTCCATGAGAATAAAGAACTAGGTCTTCCTTTCAACACTGTGCTCCCAGTGCCTAGTACAAGTGTCAACAAAATATTTGTGGGATAAGATGATTTAACATTACTTTAAGGGCAGCCCAGGTGGCTCAGCAGTTTAGCGCCGCCTTCAGCCCAGGGCCTGATCCTGGAGACCCGGGATCGAGTCGCACGTCGGGCTCCCTGCATGGAGCCTGCTTCTCCCTCTCCCTGTGTCTCTGCCTCTCTCTGTGTGTGTCTCTCAAGAATAAATAAATAAAATCTTTAAAAAGAAAGCACTAATATGAGGGGGCTACTGATTAAGATGCCACTAATGTTGGCATTGTTTCATATGATGAAACTTCTTCATATCCTCCAAAATCCCTTCCACTTAGTTCCTCCCCAGCCTTGGGAGAAAGGTTTGTTTGTCTGAATGTGTATTTGTTGAAAACTGGTATTTTCCTTGAACTCTATGCACAAGGAATGAGGGTGAAAGCAGACAAGTGCAGAGCATCTGCCACAACCACTGACACAGAGGTAGCAGTCATAAATCACACTCGAAATTCCACACAAAACAATGGTAGGGTATTGGTCCTCATCAGCTTAAAATATGCTGCCGGTTTGAATGTCCTTAGTTTCTGTAGATATGCACTAGACATTAATAAAGATCTATTTATGGAATCAACTAAAATGTGTCCTTTTAATTTGCAAACAAGAAAAATAAACACTGAGGTAATCTCCCCAGTGCAAATGACTTTTACTACACATTCAGAAATTTAAAAAAAATAAAAAATAAATAAAATAAACGATTCATCAACAATCAGTTTAAGGAGGGCCTACTATGTGTTGGGTGTGCCAGGTGCTGGGGTGGAGAAGCAGTCTAGAATAGTCTAGGATAAGGAAGACAAATGCAGGAGACACCGGGATACACACACCATTGTCCTATGTCAGGCAGAAAGAAGCACTGGCTCAGGGCTGTAGGGCCCCAAGGTAAGGAGCAGGAATGATCTTAAGGAGGAGAGAATGTCAGTCCCATCAGACTGACTGGAAGTAGAGGGGTCTCTGATTTTGTGTCACTCCAGCTCCTTCAGATGATTCCCGGCTGCATAAACCAAATCCTGTGTCAGGGGACCTGTCAGACTCCAAGAGATACTGTAGGGGCTTATCAAAAATGAAATGGTTTCTCATTGAGAGGAAGCAAAGTTCATTCACTCAGTTGCCTTGCAAGTGACGGGGCAGGTAATTACACAAATACAAGCTACTTTTAACTTATCATGAAACAGTAATTCTCAAATAATTAACCTAAACAAGAAATTGGGTCCACTTACCCCAATCATGAGGAACTTGTTGGACAAGAGCTTGTTGGGGGTGTCCTCTTCTTTAATGAGGATGAGGATGATTCTTTACAGTGCCCAGGAAGCAGCCACAGTATCTAAACAAGGAAACAAAAGGAACTGAGTGAAGAAGAAAACCATAAGCCCAGCCCTCAATAGGTCAAGGTTGGACTGACCAGATGGACATGATGAGTGCTGGGAGGTCAGACTAGGCTTCACAGAGCCTGGAGCAGGAAGTGTTGTTGGAACATGACAGCCCTCGGTTGGTCTTCAACCATGAGAAGAAATTCAATATTGGCAGAAAGAGAGGAAGGCCATACCAGCCTTGGCCAGCGCTGGAGTAGCAAAGGAGCTAATCTAATGTGGCACCAGTACGCAGACATGAACTCGGTAATGAAGAGGGAGATGTTGGCAGGAGCTCGTTTAAGGTGGAGCCTGATTATACAAGGAGCTCAGAGTCGTGTTGTTTTGCTTTGCTTTGTTTCAATTGTATTGAGGATGAAAGTTTTGAGCAAAACAGTGATACAATCGGTTGTATGTCTCAGGAAGACTATTCTGGTGGTACCGAGGTTCGGCTGGAAGAAATGAGGAATGTGGGAAGGAAAGACAGTTATTGCAAGAGTTCAGGCAATGGGTGACAGGGTCAGATCTCAGAGACTGAGAAGGTGGATGGCTGGGCCTTGGAGGTCAACTGGATGAAGAGGAAGAGGGACAGGAAAAACACCCCGGCCTGCTAGGGTATTAGAATGAAGACTGTTAGCCCCTCATATTCACCTAAAGGAATGTCCTGGGACTCACGGCATCGCTCTCCATGATGGCCACGTGGAAGTTCCCCAGCATCCAGGACACAACAGCATACCATGCAGCTGTAAGAAGGAAAGATCTCCAATGGAATGATCAACATGAGTGAAGGCACAAACCAGCCTGTCCAAACACTCACCAAACCAACAGAAGAAGCAGAGTATATACTGTATCATTCCATTTGCCATAAGTTCAAAACCAAGCAAAATGAATTTATGGTGTCCAAAGTTATAAGACAGATCATACTTTGGTGGGGAATCATGGCAGGTCCTGACGAGAGAGAACGCAGGTAACCATGGGGTAAGTTCCGGTGTTCCATTTCCAAGTTCTGGTTACTCAGGTATGTTCACCATGTGAAAATCCATCCGACTGTATTTGTATTATCTGTGTGCACTTTTATGCAAATACAAGATACTTAAAGTTAAAAACCTACAAAAAATAAAATCATCTTTTATTTGCAGTGCCTCCTGTATGTACAGCACTAAAGCAATGTCAGTAACAACAACAACACCTTTTATTTTGGAATATTAATCCCTATGTGCTAGAAACTGGTAGGTGCTGACTGCAACCTCATGAGAACAGTTTTATTTTATTTTATTTTTTTAAGATTTTATTTATTTAGTCATGAGAGACAGAGAGAGAGAGGCAGAGACACGGGCAGAGGGAGAAGCAGGCTCCCCACGGGGAGCTTGATGCAGAACTCGAACCCAGGACCCCAGGATCACAACCTGAGCCAAAGGCAGATGCTCCACCACTGAGCTACCCAGGAATCCCACATGAGATCATTTTTAAACCCCTAGCTAAAAACAAGGAAACAGAGGTTCTGAGATATTTAAATAATGCCTAAATCCACCATCTTTCTTCTGAAACAGCCCCTTACCTTGTGTCAGGATTCCACAAGTGTTCCAAGAAACGTGACTGCAATTATTCTACTGTAGGCATTGAATCTGCTGTGTCCACACGATCCTACTTTTCCAGCATAAGCTGGATCTGTCCCCCCTCGTACTTCCAAACATTCAGGTTATCAATGAACTATTTCAGGGCTTCACATCATGCTTATTTCCACAATTCCAGACCTCTCCAGCAAACACCTTCCTTATGAAGTTTTCAATCAAACAAATGAATTCAACCCAGAAAAGCAAACACATTTTGGATAGAACAGTCATCTTTTTTAATCAGTTTTTGTGTTTCCTATATAAACCAGCAGCCCAGAGGTACTATTTCTGAAAGCATTTTGTAATGGAAGATTTTAGCCGAGTGCTATTTAGTATTATCGTTATTATCCCTGTTATTAATAATAATGATTTATAGAGCAGTTGGAAGAGGCAGTGCTATTTAGAAACTAGGAACACCAAGCCTGATTTGATACTTAAGCCAGCAAATGGAATAGGAGGAGAAGAGGCAAGAGGAGAAATTAAAATAGACGGCTCTATCTTCAGACATCTACCTACAGGGACCAAGAAGCAGGTGATATGAAGGAAAAAGTCTACAAAAATGGAGCCCAGGGACATTTTTCTCCACGAGGTCACCACCTCAAGAGATGCGATCTGCCAGAACTCACAGAGCCTGGCCAAAAGCCGTAGCACCTTGACGAATTCACTTCCGACATGTCATGACCCTGGAGAGTTTTCAACATATTCTACAGACACAGATGCGTGTGACCTTTGCAAGAACGCTGTGGGGTAGACAGGGGCAGGCTAACTTCACATCTCCACCCCTACCGTGCTGGTGAAAGCACTAAAATTCGGGAGCAAAGCATCACAGGACAACATCACAGAAAGCCACCCTGGCCACGCTACTACGGGAGGTGACCCCAGGGGCCATCTCGTCAGGTGGTTCACAGCCATCACTGACTAAGAAAGCTGTGGGAGAATTTTGTGATGGTTTAAGACTCCTGAGCCTCATTCCAGGACTGAGGGGAACCCAAGAACGTATAATTCAAAGAATAAAACTCCCCAAAGAACTCGTCATAGAAACAAAAGAACTTGGGTCTTCAGAACGATAGAGTCTTTGGAGTGTTGCAGAAGACAAATAAATCAAAAACTCTCACCTGGCATCCCGGCGAGTATCCAAACTAGCAACGATGAAGAGAATATCCCAAAAGCTCAGAGAGAAGAAAGGTATTCTCTTCAATGGGGCAGTAATCAGATTCACATCAGTTCTCACCCTTTGAGGGAAAATGTATTTCAATTATACACCCAGACAGCGTACGTGTAAAGATACTAACACTTCTGCAAAGAATATTTTCTGCAAAACAAGAAATGAAATTGAGAATATGCTTCAGCCAAATGAAAAAGAAATCCAAGAGAAATAGAAAGGAGTCCGGGAAATCCAAGGAAAAATAGAAACGAATCCCAGAGGGGAGCAAAATGAAACCTCAGGATGACAAGTGTGCAGCCAAAATCAATCAGCGCAAATGGAAACAGGAAGTCGGCAGGTGCCGGAAATAACATGTGTGAGAGGGAAGTAGATTCCGTCCTTTCAGTGGTAACAGCAAAGAAGCTGCAAGTCCCTCATGGGACCACGAAGGCAGAATTTTCTGTGTCAGTGAGAAAAACTAAAGGAACCCCTTGGAAGAGACAAACACATACAGTTGGCCTTGAACAACATGGGGCTTGGGGGCGCCAACCACCCGTGCAGTTGAAAATCCACGTATAACTTTGGACTCCCCCAAATCTTTTTTTAAATAGTTAAGTCTTTTCCTTTTCTTTTTTTTTTCTTTTTTTTTTTTATTGGAGTTCAATTTGCCAACATATAGCATACCCAGTGCTCATCCTGTCAAGTGCCCCCATCAGTGTCCGTCACCCCATACCCCTGTCCCCCCCGTCCCCCCGCCCACCCCCCCTTCCACCCCCTTGTTCGTTTCCCAGAGTTAGGAGACTCTCATGCTCTGTCACCCTCACTGATATTTTCACTCATTTTCTCTCCTTTCCCCTTTATTCCCTTTCACTAATTCTTATATTCCCCAAATGAATGAGACCATATAATGTTTGTCCTTCTCTGATTGACTTACTTCACTCAGCATCATCCCCTCCAGTTCCAACCACATGAAGCAAATGGTGGGTATTGGTCGTTTCTAATTGGACTCCCCAAAATCTTAACCTCTAATGGCGTTCTGTTGCCGAGAAGCCTTACCAGTAACATAAGTATATTAACTCACATCTTGTATGTTGTATGTATCATGTGTTGTGCTCTTAACAAAGTAAGATAGAGCAAAAAAATGTTATTAAGAAAATCCTAAGGAAAGGAGAATATGTTTATAGCACTGTTCCATGCTTACAGAAAAAACTCTGCATACCAGTGGACCGCACAGTCCAAACTCACGGTATTCAAGGGCCAGGTGCACGTGAAAGGCATGGACTGAGTGTGAAAAACAAACGCAGGTGTTCAGTGGGTGTAGGTAAAGGAAGGAAGTTGTTAGGTTTTCCCACCTTCCTTCAAGTGGTGTGAGTTTGAAGGCACAGCCTTGCGCTTGCTTCCTCGAGTCCAGCCCGACCAGGTGGCCAGGTGGGTGCCAGGGGGTGGGGGTGGGGGGGCACTGAGAGGCCACAGAACATACTGGCTCTGAGCAAGAGGTCTGAGGTCACAGGCTGGGCCCAAACTCTTGCCTCTGCCGCTTACTGGCTTCATGACCTTGGAGAGTTACTTAACCTCTCTGTGCCTCCGCTCTCTCCTCCTCACAGGACTGTCACCTACCTCACAGGACTGATACACAGATAGAAGAATCCAATATAGGTAATGTATTTCGAATGGCAATTCACTCCACATAAGCACGCAAAGAGTAGCTGTTATTATTGTCGCAATATTAAAATATAGAAAGAGTGGTTGGGTTGTGAAGTAAAGGCCATTCTTAAAATTAGCCTCGACAAAACTTGGAAGACAAAAACAGAATTAAATATCATAAAATCAACATAAAAATTGAGAAGCGAAAAATAAAGACACAGTTGACACGACGAGAGGCAGGAGAGAGACACTACAGGAAGAGGAAGGGAGTTGCTAATTCCTTCACCTAAGACGGAAGTATCTAAATTCTGTACAGACTAAACAGATGAAGCAATAAAGAGTTTTAACCCTAAATATATAATCTGAAATGATTTAATTAATAAATTAATTTTAATCCTTTTAAGTTTATTAATTTTTCATTGATTATAATTATATATTTTATCTACATATTACATATACTTCTATATAATTTATATCCTACTTATGGTTAATTATAATTATAATGAATAATTAATCCATTAATTTAAATGTAATTTAAAGTAATAAAGCAAACACTAAACATGATATTTATAAAGTCAGAAAAGCAGGTGGTGGAGAAGGAAGGTGAAGTGGGAGGTAATGACTGTTGACCTTTGCAGGATGCTTATCATGGGCCAGGCAATGTGCTAATCGCTCTACATATATTATCTCAATTAATCCTATAACAGCCCTATAAGTTCAATACCTTTGCTATGATGATGCCCGCTTCCCAGGAATTTGAGGCAGAGAGAGACTAGGTAGGTCGCCTGGATCCCCAGACGAGTCAGAGAAGGGCAGTCCCAGCCTCTGCTTTCTGGCACCTCTACGAGAACGCATCCTCCAGAGTGGGAAGGTAGCGAGAGCGGTTTACAGATAGCACCTAGCGTTAGGGAGGCAGAGGAAAAATCAACCACTATCGTGGCATGAAGAGTGTCCCACAAAATGTCACGTCTACCCAGGACCTCCAAAAGTGATGTTATTTGGAAGTAAGGTCTCTGCAGATGTAATTGAGATGAGGTCATACTAGAGATGGGTTGGTCCTAAGGCCAAGGCCTGGGGTCCTCATAAGAACAGGAAAAGAAGGGGCCCCTGGGTGGCTCAGTCGCTTAAAGGTCGGCCTTCGGCTCAGGTCATGATCCCAGGGTCCTAGGAGAGAGCCCAGCTTTGGGCTCCCTGCTCAGCGGGGAGTCTGTTTCTCCCTCTCTCTCTCTCTCCCCTTCGGCTTGTGCTCACTCTCTCTCACAAATAAATAAAGTCTTTAAAAATAAATAAAATAGGCATGCCTGGGTAGCTCAGCGGTTGAGCATCTGCCTTCTGTTCAGGGCCTGATCCTGGAGACCCGGGATCGAGTCCCACATCAGGCTCCTTGTGAGAACCCTGCTTCTCCCTCTGCTTGTGTCTCTGCCTCTCTCCCTCTCTGTCTCTCGAGAATAAATAAACGAAATCTTTTAAATAAATATATAAATAAAAATTAAAAGGAATGTGAGGTGATTTGATTTAAAAAAAAAATGGGGAGGAGAAAACAGGGAGACTCACAGGGAAGAAGCCCATGGGACAACAGAGGCAGGCGTCGGAGAGGCACAGCTACAAACCAAGGAACAGAGATTGCCGGGAGCCACCCGAAGCTAAGAGGAGGCACTAGGGGTTCTTCCCTAGAGCCTTGGAGGGAGCGGGGCCTTGCCAGCACCTCGACTTCATACTGACAACCCTCGGAACTGTGAAAAAGTACATTTCTGTTGTTTCATGGCCACCTGGTTTGTGGTAATTTGTGACAGCAGCCTTGGGAGACTGAGACAACTACCCAAAGCCTTAGAATAGAAATGGTCAAGATCATTGGAAAAAGGGAGAATTGGACCCTACAGCTTTCTTTACTTTTTGCTTTCTAAACATCTATCATGTGCTACTCTCTGCGGTAGGCAGACTCATAGGGGGATCTCATGACGCATCCTTCTGGGTTCACATGATTGTGTAACTCCCTCCTTTTGATCTCAGTGGAACCTGTGACTGGCTTCTAACCACTGGAATATCCCACATACAAGATGTCACTTCCATGATAGAATTATTTAAGACTGTCATGTCAGTCTTACAGATCCTCTCCCTCCCTGGCTTTGACGAAGCAGATGGTCGGGTCGAGGAGACCCACATAGGGAACAGAGGCAAATCTCCAGCCAACAACTACCTCGGCGCTGAGAATGTTCTCTGACTCACAACCAGCAAGACACTGAGGTCCCCAGTCCAATGGGCTGAAGGGAACTGAACTCTGCCAACAGCGACACGAGCTTGGAACCATGGCCTTCGCCGTCCGAGTCGCAGCAGAGACGCCACCCCTCCGAACCCTCCACCATTGCCCTGTGGGACCCTGACTCAGCCAAGCTGTGTGTAAACCCCTGACCCACAGCACCTGGTAAAATAAAGATAATAAAGGCCTGTAGTTTTAAGCCACTAGAGTTGTGTAAAATTGTCACGCAGCAATAGATAACTAATATTCGCCTATAAATAAGAAGAGTAATAATACTAAGACTCCGAAGCTTGCTATCGTTAAACATTAAGACAAATTATTTTGATGATCAGTTGGCTTTGGGGACAGCTCCCTCATGAAACAAATAAGGAAACCAAGCCACAGAGAGGTGGAGAAGCATGGACAGGTTCACCCGGGTCATTAACGGAAATGTCAAAAAAAAATTGAAAATTAAAAATAAAAAAACTGAAATATCACTGAGGCACACTGGTCCCCATGGACGCTACATGCTCCATCTTGCTGCTGCCTGCAGAACAACTGGAATAAAAGGTGGGGAAGGGGAGTAGCAAAGAGCAAGATAATTGCTCAAATCAAGGGCAAAGATTCAGTTTTGCCTTCGATTAGATTCATGGCAAGCTCTGTTCCCAACATTCACCCCTAGTTCCTGGGAGGGTAAATGTGTGAAACAGGCACTTATTAGACAATTTTTTTTTTGACAGCTGCTGCCTTTGCAATTACTGTGGTATGATTTTTTTTTCTTCTGAATGGCTCCAGATTTGTTTTTGTCTGAGCTGAGGTGGAAAATTGAGAAATAACAGATTCAACAATAATTGACTTTATTAGGAATATGAATGTATTACACATGCTGTATATTAAAAACTCATTGCTTTTATATTGGCCTCGCACACTCTACGCTACGTTTATGGTTCCCTGGTCTCTGGTGTTCCCCCTTCTTTACGGTTCCCATCAGCTTTATGTTCCTCATTCCCTGTCATGCGGAGGAAATAAATGGTTAAAAATCTAAGTGCTCATCAGACACAAGCCAGAGTTCATAAATGAAAGTGGGCAGGCTTGGGTAATTTAAGATACTGCTGTGAGCTGGTGTTGCCAAAAAAATGATGCACTTATTGAACCATAAACAAAAGCAATTAAGATGAGCTGTTGATTACTGTGGAGAAAAACTCCCCAACAGCACAGAGAAGCGGGCCTCAGAGGGAGTCTCATTTGCATAAGCATCTCTGGAATCCTGGGATGTCCCAGGAGGGTTGCAGGAGCCCCTTTTGCAAAAGGATCCTGGTGTCTCACGGGAAGAATCCTGAGAAAGCCCCTGGAACCTTCTGCACAAGGAATCACAGCTACCAGGCAAAGAAGGGAGCAGAAGGTTGACTGTTTCTTTAGAGCAGCGCCAGGAAGGAAGCAAGTCCCTCTGAGGTAGTTTGAAGGCATCAGACTCATGGCAAACCACAGCTGGAACATAATGCTGTTGAGTTCTACGTGGCAAAGCATTGCCTCAGCCCGACCTTTGAGAGCTCCCTGGAGAAGGCTAGGACCTGGGAGAGGGGAGGGAGTACCCCTGGTGCAACCTTTAATGGCTGGACCGTCCCAGGTTGCACAAAATGGAGCTCTGATGGGAAAAGCTGAGCAAAAGAAGCCTGGATCAACAGCTGGCAGAGAGCACCTGCTGACGCCCGGCTGCAGAAGCAGCAAGAACCACAAAAGCAAGGATGTAACTAAGCTGCCAAAGATGCAGAGGTGGTTAGGAACCTGGAAACAAAATGAGGTGCCCGGTCTGGACAAACACACAGCAATGGCCAGCCCCCCGGCCCCCCAGCTCCAAGCCCTTAACCACGCCCACCACTGGAGCAGGACGCACAAGATCACAAAGGAAATCTGTGAACACTGTGACCCTGTTATCATCTCTCTCTGAGAGTGGA
The DNA here is from genome assembly GCF_053574225.1 of Canis aureus. NCBI lineage: Eukaryota > Metazoa > Chordata > Mammalia > Carnivora > Canidae > Canis > Canis aureus. The sequence goes on from NC_135613.1 coordinate 5,567,014, forward strand.
AATTCTCCACTGATTATGGAGAGCTGTACCTAAAAGTCCCCAAGAACAAGGCGCGTGGTCGATGCTTGACAATTGTTTACAGAGGGAAAAAGAGAAAAGGAGGAATGAGTGGATGAACAGATGGAGGGAATGCATCACTGGGAGAGAAGTTAAGGTCAGGATTGACATTTAGAGTCGCCTTGAGGAGGCAGAGAGGGTGGAAAGAGCACGCCAGGGCAAAGCGCCCTGAGACACATCTTAAGTAGTGAGCAGGAGCAAGACAGGCAGGAGAAGAAAAATGAGCATCCAGCCAGACAGATGATGTTGGGTCAACTCAACCCTTCGCCTCCTGTCAGGAAACTCTGCGGGCACACATTGCAGCATGCCGATCAGTCACAGCGAGCAGTGATTGGCATCTGCGAGCCTAGCACCTACGAGAAGACTGACATTCAGGCAGACAGGTCCAAATGTCACCGGCCAAAGGCCAGAGCACCTGGCAGGCTGGCTCGGGCCACTCAGACGGGTGAGGTGACGGTCAGACCAACGCAACCACCCTGAGTGGTGGTTGGAAATTCACTGCCGGCGGCCAGTTCATTTAACCAGGAGACGTATCTGTGTTGGTGTATATGAGGTGATAAAGGCGTGGGGGCCCACGGAAAGGAAATTAATGGGTGGAGACCTCCTACTTTCCACCCAGGGCTTAACACCAGCTTGTGGAACAGTCAGCACAACTCAAGTAGGGGTGATCAGCTCTGTTTTACTGATAAAGGACCTCGGGCTCTGATAAAGTCAATAGTCTTTAAAAATTCACACGGGTGATAAGAGATAGACCCAGGATCAAATCGGGATTGCCTGAGCCATGGAAGTCTTGTTCTTTCTACTAACTCTCTGCTTTTGACATCGGCACCGAGAGGCACAGAGATACGTGAGGCGAAACGTTTTCCAAGGCAAAGAAGCAGAGGTAAAGCAATTTTAAAAACGTCTTTCTGCATATTGCTGTTGCCATTCTGCAATTACAAGGGAAATAATTCATGAGGCCGATGGAGAATACGATGGTAGGCAAAAGGAGCAAGAAGAGAAAGGAGTATCGTTTCTGCACTGGGTTTGTACTCCGCCCTGAAGCCACGATAGATCACATGGAGGCTGAGAGGGAGGCCTTGTTTGTGGCAGAACCAGGGTCCCGGAGCAGACTTCCAAGTGTCACTGGGAAGGTAGTATCGTTTATGTAGAGGAGCACGGGCATCTCTGATATACTGTGCTAAGCGAGGCAAAAATGGCAAAGGACTCGGTGACCCAGGATTCACTCAACAAACATTGCTGAGTGTCGCATCAGCTGCCCTCATGCCGGCCTACAAAAGCCTGTGGGAGGAAGTCCTGTCCACACAGCTGTCAGGCTCCAAGAGGAGGACAGACATATGGGAAGACAAGGTCATACAATTATGCTCTTTTTGGGGAAATGTGCTTCCAAGACCAAATTTGTAGGACTTTGAGAATTAATTCATTAAGTCAATAAACATCTATTGAGTGGCTCCCTAAGGACAGGCCACTGTAGGCTCGATGGTAGATAAGTGAGCACAACAGACGATAAAGTCTCTGGTATTGGTTGTATTCTGGGAAAGTATATTCTGTCTACATCCAGTCTTGCCACATTTCTTCTCTATGAGTCTATCAGAATTGTCCTTGTACCTCCCACCTCAGAGAAGCGGGTGATAGGGATCAAGAGTAGGGTTTTTATACACGGGAAGCTTTCAATTTAAGTTCCAGATTATCACATCCTAACTAAGAGATCCCCTAAAATCAGAAAGTTGCAAGGTTTTTTGTTTTTGTTTTTTTTTTTGTTTTTTCTTTTTTTTCTCCCTTGTAACACTGGTGACAATGATCTTTCCTTGCAGGGATTTTAGGAGAGTTCATTTGAATATACTCACATCATCTAGCCTGATGCATAGACAATGAAAATAGAAGTTTCTGTTCCCTAGTTGAGATTTCTCTCTGCCCCAGGGCCAAGTTGCTATATCAAACTGTAAACCCCACATGCCCGCTTTCGGTTATAATTATGTCCACACAGCAGCTCCTACATACTGTGGACATCTGCACTATTTGGAAATACTCCTTAGTTTATACCATCATGGCACATAGGAAACCCCAAATCATTAACTGTAGAAGAGAGGGATAAAGGAAGGGGGGAAGTAGAGGCAGGGACCCAAAATAAAGTGTATCTCCAGTCAGAGACAATGAGTACACTCCCCATTAGCCCAAGTGTGATCTAGTAGAGTAGGAGGAATGGCTTTGGGAAGAATTTTAGGAAGTTCCTTATCTGTAGGTCATGTTGAGATATCAGGGCTGAGAAAAAGGAAGCCCCAGCATTGTCCAGTTTCTGATCTGGGCTACAGGGTAGAGAACAGTGTTACCTAGAAACGCTCACTAGGAGGGAGGCAGAAGTGTGAGCTGCTGCTTTGTTCAATTCGGTATGTCTGATGGACAGTCGGGGGTGATAGCAGCTGGAGCCACATAGAAGCCTCTGCACGTCATGGAAGTCTGGGCTTCCAGATGTGGGAGTCATTGGAATGGGGGAAGTATCTGTGGCCGTGAGAGTAAATGAGATGACTGCGGGGTAGGTAGCAGAGCGGGAGGAGGCCATTGAGGGAAGAAGCACAGGAACGTTGCTGTTCAATCTCAAACGTGGAAGTAAAGCCAAGGAAGTGAATACAGAGGAGGACGCAGAGCTGGAGACCGAGTTCTCTGGAACTGAACTGGTCCAGCAGATGTGAGTCAGCGTTGGCATCAGGACCAAGGACAGAGAACCATGCCGCGTCCCCTCCCCTCCCCCACAATGGGCAGGGTGGGCACCCCAGTAGCTCCCTGGGACACAGCCCTCTCCAGGGGTGGAGAGAGAGGGACCCTACGTTACAAAAGCGGCCACTGGCTCTGCCAGAAGAAATGCCACATTGGAGGAGTCCCAGCCCCAGAAAGGCAGGGGATTCGCAGCGACCAAGAGCATGCCCAAGATGGACGGCTCTGGGGAGTATGCACTGCGTTCCCTGGGATTTTCTGGATAGTTCGTCCTTCCCCTCCTCTGTGAGGTAGAAATGCTTCAGAAAGAAATCTACAGTTATAAATTCTCTAGGTTCCTTCTTACCCAGTCAGGCAAGATTGATGGGCTGAGCTGGTTTGACACAGAAGCAATTGGGAATATCATTATTTGCCTTGTATTTATCTGCATTTATGTTAATAGCTTTGTTCTTGATCAGAGTAGCTACTAAACTTAGGGAAAATGTTTATTGCACTCAAAGTTTCCCTATGATGAATTATGTGGGAGTCACAGAATAGCCAATGCACACAACGTGAAGAAAACATTTCCTTTTTTTTTTTTTTTTTCTGCTTCTGATCCCAACGGCACAGGCCTCCTGCATACTTGGGACCAAACCAACTCAATTTTTCACATTCTGCTTTGTCATCTGATTGATTTAATGCTTCTTGTGGTCAGACTTTGCAGGGAAAAAGAACACGCATACAATTTCTCTCTCTGGCATGAGCTCTTTCTTGCTCTTTTTTTGACGGGCAATTTCATAAAATCACAGGGCTGGGAAGGACCTTTATGTGCATTTTTTCCTAACTCCTCACAGTACAGAAGCACTTGGGAGAAAAAAAGAGACAGAAAGAAGTAACTTTTTTTGAGATCTTTCCCAGGTGAGGCAGTGTGCTCAGAGGCTTCACTTATTATATTAGCCTACTTTATCTTCACGACACTTTCTTACCCCCATGTCGAAGATGAGTAACATCGAGGCTTGGAGAATTAGACCACAGGCTGACAAACTACTGCCTGGGGCTGGAATCAAGCCCACCTTCTGCTTGTGTAAGTCAAGTTTTCTTGGAATGCAACCATATTCATTCATTCATTCATTCATTCATTCATTCGTTTATGTATTGTCTGTGGCTCCCGAAGCTATAATGGCAGAGTTGAGTGGTTGCAACCAAGATCATTCAGCCCACAAAGCCTAAAATATTTACTCTCTGACTCTTTACAGAAAAGGTTTGCTAACCTCTACTGGAGTCAACTGCCCTGGTCACAGATGGTAGGTGATTATGTTTGGTAAACACCCTATTCTGTTCTGTTCTGGGTGACTCCAGATCGTCTGTCTTTCTTCCCTATTACTGCTATCTTGCTCACAGTGTCCACCTCATGAAGGACAGACCAGTTCAGGTGGCCCCTCAGAACGTTCTCATCCAAAAACATACTCACCTACCTCCAAACAAACCAGAAAGACTTCCTGTAGCAAACTACAGGCAGCGGTAAGGATGTACCTGCTCGGAAGGCATTTGAAAAATAGAGATTTAGGTTCTTCTTTACCCTTCGCCTCACAGTGGGTTTCGCCTCTTCTGTCTTGCACAGAGGAAGCCAGAATGGATATTAGTTTAATAGCACTTAGTAAGAATTTTAATATCTTTCATTACTGTGTCTATCAAGGAAGACTTCCTGGAAGAGGTAGAATTTGATAGAAGGTTTTCATACCACAGGTCATGTAAGTTTCTCAAAAAGCTTCTGGAGGAAATGAGAGGAGGTGAAAAATAATTGTGAAGACCGTCAACCCTTCAGAAAGGTGATGCTAAAGTAAGGGGACAGTGTTAGGAGAAGACATTCACGAGTTCTTCCAATGTGTACAACCCTTCAAAAGGAGTGTAATTTTTTGAGATGAGGGAAGAAGGAACCCTCAAATGTGAAGGGACTCACCCAGGATCTCATAGTTTACAAGACAGGATTTGAATTTGGGTCTGGATGCAAAGCCCATTCGGTTTCCCATGTACCATTTTTTAAAATGAAGCCAGCCTGCAAAGAAGTAACTCTCAGAATTGATCCATACCTGTAATGTTCACATTTTCTCAGGATTTCTCAGGATTAGCTTTCTTAGAGATGAAGTAAACTTGAGTGAACAGAAAGCGACCAAAGGTAGACATTTCTGGTCCTGATGGTAGTGAGAAATCTGAAGATGAGAGAAAAGAGGAGTGTAGCAGAGAAAGGGGCTGAGGAGGGAAGGAGGGAAGGGAACGGAAATGGAGGGGAAAATTTTTTTAAGTGGAGTCTCTCTAGACTGGGAGACCTTGGGAACCAATCAAATCTCAGAGGAGACCCAAGAGAGACCGAGTGAGGTCCATCCATGGAGGCCAAGTACACAAGGCAACAAAAGAGCAACACATCTGACGTTGAGGATCTCATTTGTGATGTAATCTCTCATCACATGTGACCTCATGTGATTAATCAGGGAATTTTAAAACATCAGGCAAAGAACGGAGTTATGGGTCATCTGGTCTGGTCTTTCATCCTGACACCTCCCTACAACACCCATCAGCAGGGATGCCCAGACCCTACTTGATTATCTCTAGTGGCAGGAAACCTAAACCCCACAGCCCAGGCAGCTCAAGTAAGACCTATAATTTCCCTGTGACTTAAACCAATCGATTCCAATTATCCCCCGAGGAGATGATCAGGACACATGAAACTACCGTCTCGAGTAAAATTTCTTAAAGTATACAAAGACAACAGGTACCCTTAGGACTGTCCTCCCGAAGTAAACATAAAAATCACCACTTACAGATGCCTTCTATGTAGACTAGATGCCTTCCATGTATAGATGCCTCACCGGAAGCTTAAATGTTATATCCCTAAGAGGTATTCATGACTATCTCTATTTTATCGGAGAGAAAACAGAGGCTCAGACTCCAGAAGGAAGTTCCCCATGATAACATCACCAGGGAGTACAAGACACAGATTTCCAACACAGGTCATTCTTTGAATTCCACGTACCTCCTGACACCAGGATTTTGAACCCTCTCAGCATTATGATAATTTCACTACGGACTTTAAGAAGTAGAAAAGTGTAAGTGGGCATATTTTTATCTGTTTTTTTTTTTTTTCATTATATTGACATGGAAGAGAGAAAGTAGGTGACGAGTAGAATTGAGTCAGAGCTATTTAAGAAAGACATCTGACCAGCTGAAGAATATCTTCTTGTAAAATAACTTCTGAGGTTGCGTCTGATGTTGAAAATACAATCAGTGGTACGTGTCTCTGTAAATCCAGGTAAGAAATTCACCAGTTTCCCGTGAAGAGTCCATAAAATCGTATTTCCTTACATTTGTCAAACAGTTGGGAATATATACCTCACAATTAGATAAACTTCTTCCCTTTGTCATTTTAAAATCAATAACATCCTTAAGATGTATTTTCCTGATAATCTCCTCTAATAAAAAGTGTCAGAAGAGGCAGTTTCATGGACCATAACTTTACAGACAATGAGATTAATCAAGGTGGATATGTTTGCACAAATGGCTAGGAGTTTGCAAGCCTCCAAGGTCAAGAGACAGATACCAACTATAAAATTTTGGTTTTAAATGGCACCATAAACGCCAACACCAGTTACAAATTTCCAGGTTTTCTTCCTTCGGTTCTTTGGCCCCAACACCATTCCAAATTAGGAACTGGCCTTCTGTGAGCCTATTAGTGTGGTTGTAACTCCCGTGAATTCTTTCTTTGCAACAACTTCCTTGTGTTACAGATGAAACCATCCACCACCGCAGGAGCTGAAGTCTGACTTCCAAAGGCCCAGGGCACCCACTGTCTGACACACACTCACTTTCTGAATATTTTAAAGACAAGGGGATTAGGCACTTCAAAAATAACAGACCCTGCTTTGCATGAAAATATAATACGTTTCCATCTTAATGATGTTAAAAGAATAGCTTGTTATCACCAAGCATCTGAAGAAAAAACAAATTACACATGCAAATGTTTTTTGGCTAATTAATTCAATTCTGAAGATAAAATTGGGACAGTACAGAATTTCAAGCAGATTCCTAATAAGTTCTGGAATCCAGCAATTTTTAACTGGGATACCAGACCATCTATTTCCAGGAGGTGAGGTTTCTTGCAGACCCTTCTGTTAACATTGATTCATTCCAGTTTTGCGAAAAGCCTCAATGTGCTGCTTAGTTATTTGTCCCATCACTCCTGTGGTGTAAAAATTTCAGGGTCAAAATTTAGACTAAAGGGGTGGAAATTCTAGCTGCCTTGTGCAAATTGAACTACCTCCCAGAAAATGACTTGCTTCATCTATAGCAGTGATATAAAGATGACATTATAAAACCTACGACAGTTACACAATTAAACCGGTCTTTCAATCTGAAAGCCCAGCTCCATTTGAAATTAGTGGGAAGAGCATGGGTTTGGAGGCACACAGATCTGGATTGAATAACAAATCTGCCACCTATTTGCTACTTGAGAGGAAAAAACACAGTTACAATCCCTAAAACATTACTGATCTTTTCATCTGTAAAGTGGGATTAAAAATGTCTACTCTCAGGGGTTTTTTTTTTTTTTCTTTTAATTGAGAATTAGAATCAAAAATGTATTTGCATTGGAGAAAAAAAATCTTTACAATCCTTTTTTAAAATGAAAGCTGTGTTTTATATCTGTTTGCTCCTAATTTAAAAAAGTAAAATCTAAAAAAAAAAAAAAAAGTAAAATCTTTCTGTCATGAGACCAAAATCCCTTGAAAATCACAAAAATCTTGAGGACTTCCATAAGGCATGGATAGAGGAAGTGATTAAGTTTGTCTCATCCAGAATTTAGGAATGAAGGAAGCCTCTAGATTATACAGACAGAATAGAAACGATCTCAGAGCTTTATATACAATAAATGCTCAAGAAACATTTCTTTCTCTTGTAGAGGCATTATTTCTATACTATAACATCCCAGTTTGTTTAAATACCAGGAAGTTCCCTATCTTATTATAGGAGTACCAAATCTCTACAGCCCATGAGCAAAGAAAACAGTTTTTACTCTGTACCTAATGGTGGGCTCCAGTCACTTGTCTGGAAGCCTGGGAGGAAGAGCATATCTACAAATGGGACATAAAGCGTGTGGCACACAGTTGCCCTACCCATGGCCCGGGAAGACACTGCCAAAGACAGAGCCGCCCAGCACTCCAGAACTCCACGTGGCTAGGAAACTGAAGTTGGTGTGAGAGATTAAACAAATTTCCCATTATTCACGTGTTTCAGTAGAAGAGGGACTTCCTGGGTTTCTTGGCAGAGGGTGACCACTCTGAATGTCCCTCCCTGCTAGTGGGAAGAGGAAAATACTGCGGGTCACTGGGCTGGGAGATTTGTATGGAAAAACCTGTCCAGACCACGCAAGTCAGAGGTTTAGCATGGAGTCAGGAGAGATAAGGACCACTTGAGTTGATGTCCAAGAAAGGAGCTGACAACAAGGCAAAGAGACAACAGAACCAAGGAACAGGTCAGGTCAGGAGGAACCAATGGGACACAGACAGGGAGCCAAGACAGAGCAGTGAGCCCAGAAGGGGCCCAGCAGGGGCATGCGACCAGGCCATGCCATGCAACATTTCTCAGGTCTTGAGGCCCTAGCCCGGGAAGGGGGTTGAGAGGAAGCTGCCCAGAGCTGGAGAGGTAAAGGGAAGATGATGGTCTGGACACCTGTGAAGGAGCCACAGGCATGAACAGCCAGCACTGGGGGCCCGCCCAGGGGTGAGGGCCTGAGTGACTCATAGAATAGCTGTACCCTAAAGGACTTTTCCTTCTCATAGAATGTCTTTTTTATTTACCCTGGGCTGAAGGCAGGTGTTAAACTGCTGAGCCACCCAGGCGTCCCTAGAATGTCTTTAAAAAAAAAAAAAAAATTTATTTGTTTATTTTAAAGATTTTATTTATTTTTTTGAGAGAGAGAGCATGCACAAGCGGAGGGAGGGGGAGGCGGAAGGGGAAGAACAGAGGCAGAGGGAGAGGGAGGATCATGACCTGAGCCGAAGGCAGATGTCTAACCTACTGAGCCATCCATGCACCCCAAAGAGTGTCTTCAATTGTGTGTCTCTCCAGGAACAACCCAAGGACAAGCAAAAGCCATACTTCCAAGTCAAGTGCATAGAAGCCACTTTGCTCTTCCTGTTGGTGAAAATGCAGCTGATGAGCCACAAATTCCTGCAAACACTACTGAATGAGTCCAATGCGAGCACAGAGGCTACCTTTCCCCTTTCTAAAATACACCAATATCTCTTCCCTAGAATGTTTCTGAAACCCTCTGGCTGACATTGAGCTTTCTGAGCTTCAGTCTTCTATCTATCAAGTGGTGAGAACAATGTTGAGATGGAATTTCAGCTGGAATAGTGAACCATCCCGGCTGTCTGGTTAAGCAACTCTGAATTCTGGAGTTAAATTGGACTCGTTTATTTTGGCCCCGATTTCAGGATCTGTGAAATTCAGCTCTGAAACAGACTTATCTAGGAAATAAGGCCACCCATGATCTGAGGCCCCTCTTGGACTTGAGTGTTGACTACATGGTAGGCATGGCCAAGAGTATTAGATAAATTACCTCCTTTTAACAACCCTACCAATGACTACAACCGCTTATTGTCTTTTAACAAGGCCACTGAGAGATGGCAGTAGCGTAACTTGCCCAAGGTCACCCAGCTATAAAGTGGTAAAGCCAGTTCAGACGGTCCCTGACTTAGAATGTTTACAACTTAGGATTTTTTTTTTTTTAACTGTACAATGGTGTGAAAGTGGTTTGCATTCAGTAGAAACCATACTTTTAATTTTGATCTTCTTCTGGGCTAACAGCATGTGGGATGACCCTCAACCATGATGCTGGGCGGCAGCAGGAGCCAGAGCTACCAGGCAGCCACGGACGGGATCACAAAGGTAAACGAGCGACACGCAACCATTCTGCACCCCCACAGCCATTCTGTTTCTCGCTTTCAGTACAGTATCCAATAAATTACAGATGTTCAGCACTTCGTTATAAAAAAAAGGCTTCGTGTGAGATGATTCTACACAACAGTAGGCCCACGGTAAGTGTTCTGAGCACATAGGTGTAAGGCAGGCTAGGCTAAGCTATGATGCTTGGTAGGTGGGGTGTATCAAATGCATTTTCAACGTACGGTATTTCCAACTTTACAGTGGGTTTATCGGGATGCCACCCCCCCCCTTAAGTGGAGGAACATCTGTATCTGGATTTAGGCAGTGACCCCAGAGCCGAAGCTCTAAGGCTCTGTGTATACCATACTGGGAGTTGGGGGAGGTGAATGACTTTGAGAGTTTCAGTGGAGAAGGGAAGGGTTGATTTCTGTAAACCCTGGTCACAGTGTTCTCCTTGATGCTGAGATTTAGACACCATCGTGCAGGGGAACTGAGTTAGCAGAGTTGATTACACGTGAGTCAGACCTATTCTTATCTTCTCCTCCATATGATTCCGGTCCCTAAGGAGAGGTTAGAGGGGAAGAGAAGACCGGAGACCAGGACACTGGCCACCTGACCGAGCCCCCCTGGGTAAGAGCCAGGGCCTGGATTGTCCAGGCTTGGCCCCATCTCATTTACTTGCATTGATTTGCAAATGCCCAAAGCCGCACCCATGCAGGATTGGGGGTGGGGGTGGGGGAGACAAGCTCGTCATCCTTGCTTTTTAATTCCTTTTTTCATCTTCTTATCTCAAGTTCTTTGGTAATGCTCGGATTTCAAAGGAAATATTTGGAAAGATATCTGAGGACTGGATGCGTTCATGTTTTACACCAAATGCTTTCAACATGAGAATCCGCCCAGTCGTATCTAATAAAAATATCCTTCCTGAGCTGGTACCAGGAGGTTTCATTAAAATAGCAGTCGATAAGCAGAGCTGATTTGGCACCAGGAGGGAAAAAAGTCATCGGCATATCAGGCCTTTGGAATTCAAGAATACAGCTGAATCTAGGCCCTTTTTCGTTGTCTTAGGATCATATCCTACATCTTGCCTCATCAGGTACAGAGGAATGTACTCATTCAAACAGTACTGAGCTGTCAACATGAGAGAAGAATTGGAGATCTTTTCTCTGTCCATCATGCCTGAGGCAGAGAGACCGGAAATGGTTTCTCTGATGCCCCAGGATGTGGGACCCCTCTGATGCCCCAGAATTAAAGTTTCTATGAACTCCCCGAGGGGCTTCTTCCCAGGGCTTCATTTTCCTGGGCCCGATTGCCAGATCAACGAAAAAGTCATAACAGGGGCGCAAATAAATAACTCCAAACATGACCGTTCCTGTATTTTCATCTTAGGCCTATTGGCTAACAACATAGGTCAGGTCTGCTAGGTGCTGGCGACCAGAATTCAACAGGGATCTCAGCTGCAAAGGCTTGCCACGCAATCAGGGAGATTAGGAAACCATCCCTGCCACAAGGAAATCGAAAGGAGGAAGGAATTCTTCACGGCTGGAGCTAGGTGGCCTATGGAATGCTTCCTGGAGGAAGTGACAGCAAAGTCAGGCCTTGAGTATAGGGGACACCTGGGCCTCGGAGATGGGAGAGTCTTAGCAGAAGTTAAGAGGATGCGTGACGGGGGCTCTGGCTGGACAAGGGACATACTTACAAGTTCAGGCTGCCCTGAGTTAAAGGTGCGTGGAGCCACGGCTGGCAAAGTGGTCCCAGCCCGGTAATGGGCCTCTGCTATCTGGCTGTAAGTTTGCTCATTAACCGGCATATGAGGAGGCCCCTCCCAGCACTGATCATTTCTCTCTCTCTCTCTTTTTTTTTTAAGATTTTATTTATTTATTCATGAGAGACACAGAGAGAGAGAGAGGCAGAGACACAGGCAGAGGGAGAAGCAGGCTCCATGCAGGGAGCCCGACGTGGGACTCGATCCCAGGACCCCGAAGGCAGATGCTCGACCTCTGAGCCCCCCGGGTGCCCCGGCGCTGATCATTTCTAACACCATTCCGGAAACAGTGGAAACCTTGGGGTTTCGCTAAGGCGGAGGCGGGGGGAGGTACGGAGAGGCTAGCAAGCAGAAGCATCCTTCGATCTCTCAAATTCTTCGAGTCTAATTGCGAGCCTCGCACCCCTTGTCTCACGGCCTTTCTCCCTCCTCTACCTGGGGCTGCTCTACACCCCCAGCTCCGCCGCTGCCTCTCGGGGCTCCCGGCGCCCCTGCACCCACCCTGGCCCCACCGGGCTCAGGCTGCGGGTGTGAGTCACGAGGGTCGTGTGGGCCAGGAGGCGCTGGGGGCCACCACAGCCCTGGAGCCGGCCTGGGCTTGCACCTCCGTCCTGCCACCTGTCCCGCTGCGTGGACTCGGGGGTGGCCAGGCTCCGTGTGCCTCCGTGTGCATCTGGGGGCGGGGGGGGGAGGGGACCAGAACACCCGGCTCACAGGTCTTACTAAAATCGCCCAGGTTTAAAAAAATAATAAATAAAAAAATAAATAAATAAATAAATAAATAAATAAATAAATAAATAAATAAATAAATAAATAAATAAAATAAAATAAAATCGCCCAGGTTCTCAGAAGGAAACCGAGGCCCTAGAGATCGGGGTGGAGCAGGTTTGGGGAGTTGGAACGTGTAGCCTCCCTGGGGCTTGGCACAGACGAGGTGATTTTATTGCGTTTATTTTACAACTCGGCGTTCCCTGCATCTAGCAACTGTGCTGAACACATGAGCAAATCTTCCAAAGTTCCTCCAGGTCGGGCTACCACTTACCAGCTTTAGGGCCGAGCACAGCCCGGGGAAGACCCCGTGACCCCCACCTCATCAGGGGTGCAGCCGGCCCGGGGCCAGAGCGGCCAAGCCTGTGCTGGGCACCCCAGACACACATGTTGCAAGTTATGCCTGGGACTCGTATTGCTACGGAAATACCATCCTTCAAAACATTTTACTTTTTTTTTTGTTTCCAGTACATGAATTAGGTCTTAAAAAAAATAGAAGAGAAAAACGGGAAAAAAAAAAAAAAAAAAGAAAAGTAACTGATCTGTTTTGTGCCGGAGCTGTCTGGTCTCTCCAGCACTTAATCCAGCGGCTCTCATTGTCTGGGATCAAAGCGCCTTCCCCGCGCGGCTTTGTTCTGCTTGGAGCAGAGGCAGAGGCTGAAAGGAGACTCCTCCGGGCTGCCCGCCCCTCCCTTCCCCGGAACTTCCAGAGAACAAAGAGACTTACAAGGCAAGGATCCCAACTACAAGGTGCTAATGATCCGAATCACACGCCTCCAAGTCTGGACTGGTTTTCCCAAATCCGAAGGCTTCCTGGAGGGGGAGGAGCCACAGGGAGGAGCCAGGAGCCAAGACCTCTGGACTCGCCCCTTGGAATGCAGAGCAGCTGGGGGCACAAGTGTGGCTCCCCTCCCGGGATTGCGGGCGCTCCCAGCCCCCCAGCAGTCAGGCAGGCCCCCCCCCCGCCCCTCCTACGCCAGGGCACCCGCAGGTGCGGCTCAGTCTGGGCTACACTGGCAAAGGGCTTGCTGAGAATGACGGAGCCCAAACTCCAGGAGGAGAGCTGTTTAGCGGGAATCAGAACCACCTCGAGGGCTTGTTAAAATATAGATCGCTGGGCCCCGGGCTCCGAGTTTTTTATTCAGTAGGTCTGGGTAGGGCATGAGAATCTGCATTTCTAACAGGCCCCAGCTGCTGCTGGTTCAGGGAGCATCCTAGGGGAGCGGCAGCTCCGAACACCTTACTCCTGGGCTCATCCTCAGTAAAGCATATGGGCACTGCTAGGGTCTCTGATCACGGTTTCTGGGTGCTTCTCCCTAAGGATCTGGAGACCCCAGAGGCCACCAAGCAACCAGAGTGCATGGTTATCGCCCACCTTGAGCCTCTCTCTCTCTGTCTCTGTCTCTCGTGTGTGCCCTGGGGTAGTGTGGACACCTATGTGTCCTGCTCTAAAAAAATCCCTTCACGTAAATACACCAATACTGTGGAAAGCAAACTGGCGAGCGCGGCGGCAGAGCAGGGAGAGAGGAGGTTGCTGGGTGGAATCTGGGTCCTGCGAATGGGCTTCATAGTTGGGTGACCAGGGATGAGTCCCCTAAACTCCACTAGCCTCTCCCTCCTCCCTGGGAATGAGGAAAGCAGACTGCTCCTCGGAGCGGTTGGCAATACCAGAACCCATTCGCAGCCTCATTTCGAGCTCCGGAACAGACATCCTGCCTAACCGGCCTCTCCTACCTAGGCCCGGCCTGTCCTTTCCAGGAGTTCAGCCTTTGCCTGCAACCGGTAGCTGTGGAAGGAAGGAATTTAAGCTCAAGGAGCCAAGTGAACGCCTTCCTGCCTCAAGTCCTGAGGGCAAGAAACAGGGACACCCAGTCGGAGAAAGACAATCATCGTGTGGCTTCACTCATATGTGGAATGTAAGAAATGGTGAAAGGGCCCCTAAGGGAAGGGGGAAACTGGGGAAAAATTAGAGAGGAAGACAAACCGTAAGAGACTCCTGACTCTGGGAAAGGGTTGCAGAAGGGGAGGTGGGTGGTGGGATGGGGTGACTGGGTGACGGGCACTGAGGAGGGCACTGGATGGGATGAGCACTAGGTGTTACACTATACGTTGGCAAATTGAGTTTAAATAATAATAATAATAATAATAATAATAATAATAATAATAATGAAACATAGAGGCCAAGATGTGCATGCCCATGATCCACGTCATGGATCACGTCATGCCATGTCCAACCCCCGTGGCAAGGGCACCAGGTGGCACTGGTCACCTTGGCCACACCGAGGCTGCTGACATTTATATTTCAGCCCGCGCTGCCCAAGAACTCTCCTTTCATGGCAAGACCGTACTTCAGAAAGGGCCTCATCAGTTTTGTAGATAAGAGCTGAGGCTGGTGGGATTTCTGAGGGATTCTCCAAAGAAAACCTCAAGAGGAACAACCAACTCACGTTGGGAGAACAAGTAGATTCCCAAACATTTTCTATTTGAAACAGAAAAAAATAAAAGTAAAGCAACGTGGTGACCTTCCTCATCTTGTGAACATTCATAGTAGATGCATCAGGCCTGGCTCCCCGAGGACTCTGCTCAGGGGAAGCATCAAAAAGGAAGAACATTGGCTTGAGTTTAGCTGCAAGCACTTCCTGTCCACGGGCTCAGTGTCTGAACCTCTCTGTGAGCCAGTGCAGACTTCTGTGTGGCCTCCAAAAAAATTAAAGCGATGACCAGATACCTCTGATGTCACACAGCTGAAGCGCCTGTGAGGAACAAGGCGCCTCCCGCAGGCTGTCAGCCGGGCTCACAGTCTCCGTGATCCTGAGCAAGGCAAGAAAGGCAGACCCTGGCCCCCTCAAGGCTCAGAGGATTGAAGGAGGGGGTGCTGTGTCAGGGCTGAAGTAGGAGAGGTCGATAGGCACCCCAGCCCCCGAGTGAGAACTGTAGAGCAAAATAGTGCAAAGCCACTACGGGCCCCAATCACACTTTCAAATACCAGTAAAATAAATGGCCTTTCCAATGGTATTTCTAAGAAAGTATGTCGTTGCGTCAAGGTGTCTCCAGACAGCGTCGGGGTCTTTTCCTTGGTGAATCCACGCCGGTGCTGTTTTAGTTTCTCAGCTCTGGGGTTTGGGACAAAGAGGTTTTGCCAGCATCCGGAGGGGGGGATCCATCTCTCTGGGTCAGACTCCCACATTTCAGGCTCCAAACTCATAGACTAAGTGTCAATCTGTCCATTTACCTTCAGAGGCACAATCACCACACACACACACACACACACACACACACACACACACACCAGTGTTCTCCTCTGCATGACCTTTCTGTTATGTCCATATCCTCTTATATTGTCTAAAAGGTCCCCCGATGAACCTCAAAATCAGAGCAGGGGCCAAGCTGAGGATCATGGTAGAGGAGGGTCAACCCAGGGGCCCAAGCACACCAGTGGGTCAGAGCTCCTCAGACTCTGGCTACAGCTGCTTGGCTGGTGTCATAGGCTGAACAGTGGCCCCTAAAGATATCCAGGCCCTTGTCCCTGGAACTTGCAAGTATTACCTTAAGTGGCAAAAGGGCACTACAGTTGTGATTAAATGGAAGATCTTGATATACGGAGACTGTCTTGGATTTTCCAGGTGGGCCCTCAAAGCAGTCACAAGTGTCCTTCTAAGAGGAGGGCAGAGGAGATGTAATGGCATAGACAGAAGAGGAAGGCCCATGTGGTCACCGAAGCAAGAAGCTACAGGACGGCAAAGCTCTGCCTGCCACCTACCTAACTCAGGTAGATGGATATTCAGATGCTGGGAAGCCAAAAAAGACAAATGTCTACTGTGAATGTAGATGTTCGGATCAGGCCATGGGCAAGGAACTCTAGACCTTCAGCGTCACGGTGAGTAGCTGGAATGGGGTGGGATGGGGAAGGTCTAAATACAGAGTATTGGAAACAGCACATCCAGCAGCCTGGATCCTTCCACAACATGCAGCAGGAAAAGAGAAAGTGCTGGGGCTGGCCATTCTAGAAGAGGTCAAGGAGAAGCTCCCATTAGCCTCTCCGCCCTTCCTCTTGCTCTCTACCATCATGGCTCCCACTTATTGAGCACTTACAATGGGCAGTAACCAATTCTCACAAAACCCATAAAGATCTTACGAGGAGGACAGCATCGCTCCCTTCACCAGGCTTTATTTTTCCTTATAACATCGATCACTTCTGACATACTATTAATTCACTTATTTATCTTGTGTATTATCCATCTCTCTCCATTACTGGAAGGTGAACTCCATAAGAGCAGGGATTTTTGTCTGTTTTTGTTCATGTTTTTAACCCAGGGCAGACAAGAGGACCTGGTACCCAGTAGGTGATCAAGCCCCTGTAGAGTGAGCAGGTTTCTCAGCTGAACAGAGAGAGGCACTGGCTGCCATGCACAGGACTGGTGGGCATAGTAGGAGAGATACAGGATGCAAATTCAGGCCTGCTGGAATTCAGAGCCCATGACCTGCACCTTCCCAAAAGGGAGAGAGCGAGCTTCCTTTAAGAAGATGCGTAAGGCATAAAACAGAGCCAGAGATGACAGAACTTACTAAGTCTAGGAGAAGCCATAGTTCGAAAAGTCTGGAAATAAGGTCAGGGTTAAGGAACCTAGTACAACAGAGCCAGAGATGAGAATGAGGGGGTGGGGACAGCAAAAAGGGGACAGGGTCTTGGGCCATTGCCTGCAGCCCACCCTTGTAGACCATGTGGAGGTGGTGTTGAGCTGCCTAGAAGTATCCAAAGCATGGCAGACAAGAGCTCTATGGCCTTGGCCAGGATGTTTAATCACTCTGGGTGCAGACTACAAGATCTGAATAGATTTTACTTGACCTTTCTATTTTAAACTGCAGGTACTTTTCCATTTTCTCAACAGGATGACAATAACTTTACAGGACTTCGGGAGAATCGAATGGAATTTTACGTGTGAATTATTTGTATTAATAACTAGCAAGGGTTATTGACTCTTGGAGTCAACTTTTCCGTGTGTCACAGACTCTACGGCACATGTAAGGGTCCCTCCCGGAGGGAGCACACAACAGCCCAATGCCATCGCCACTCTCACTGCGCCCATTTCACAGATGAGAAAAGTGAGTTTTAGAAAGGTTAGGGAACTTGCACAGGGTCACAGAGCTGTGGAGAAGGCAAGTCAGGGAAGGGGGGAAACCTATGAAGTCTGGCTTCAGAGAGTCTGTGACTTTAACCACCTCCGGCCAACACAGTGATGTAGGTGTAGGATGACCACAAGGTCATCATAGGCCCCAGGGAGCACAGTGATGCTGATGGCCAGACCGTCTGCTGTGCTTTCACCTGGTGACACCCATGTCTTCCTGATTCAAGAGACATTAACAGGAGCCACAGCTCAAGACTGATGCTGATCGCTTCCCAGGCTCCATGTTCCACTAGGAGATCACCTAAGGGGCCACGGACTGCCAGCTGGTGTGGGGGCATGCACAGCCCCCTTCCAAAGCTTGTGACTTGGGAAGACACAGTTGGGATGGCATCCCAGGGCCTGCCCCGAGCCTGAGTATTGTCAACCGGAGCTGACATTTTCTGGTGAAAAGTTACTGGCTGTCTGTTGCTGACATTTAGCAGCAGTTTAAACATTCAGGTCCCTGGGGAGAGCGGCTCAGAACATGCCCCACCATGTCTTACTCTGGCTTTCTACAGTCATCCATATGGAGGATATTTTTGAGCCCATCCTCTTCTCTCCTGATCACCGGGGCTGGAGGAAGGAAGGAGCTAGTCCACTCTCTGCCTTCTCAAAGCTCGGAGTCCAGCATCAAAGAGACATGCAATGTGGGACAGGCCCTTCCGGGCACGAGGATGTGATGCTGGGGGTCCAGAGAGGAAGCAGCTCGGAATGCCTGGAGGTGCCGGGAAATGTTCAGAAAAACCCCGACATTCAGTGGAATCGCTGAGACTTGCCCAGCAGGGCGGGGAGAGCAGCTTATTGATACAAAGACTTGAAGGTGCTAATGAAGAAGCATGGCCCTGTGGCCAGAACATTGGTTTATGGGGAGGATGCGTGGGGTGATGGGCTCATGGTCCCAAAGGTGAGAGAGGGAAAGGCGGTTCAGCCCCCAGCCTGACTGGGATGGAGAGTACAGGGCAGGCTCCACAGGAAAATCTCCAATGGTCTGATTCTCCAACCTTTCTTCCCTCTCTCGCCTCAAACTCTTGAACCTGGGCTCTAAAAACGTGTCACTGCAGAGCTCCCATGTTAATGAGCAAACGTCAAGGCATCTCATTCATATGCAAATGCTCTGACACAGAAGCTCTATGAAATGAATTCAGATGGAATATGCCAGCATCCTTTTTTTTTTCTAATCCTTCCAGAGAGTTATGATGTTGCTACATAAGTTAATGAGAGGAATGGAAGAGCAAATGCTGCTCCTGAAACCTGTCAACAGTAGAACTATTTAGATGGGTATTAAAGCCAGGCACTGTCATATAATTTGAGGGTATGGTCGAAGACATCTTAAGAATATTTTGTTTCTGACAATTGAATCATAATTTTAATAGACATCTCCAAAAAGGGAAGCGGTGGTAGCAGCCATGTTATGTTTATTTAGGAGCCGGTGAAGATCTTTGATTCAAAGTGCTGGCTGAAATGACAGGACCCAGCTCTTAGAATGTCAGACCTGCCAGAGGGTTTGAATTTTATTATAACAGTAAGTGCCCAAGAAATATCAGCTCGGTGCCCGGGACCATGCAAAGTGCTTCACATTCATTTTCTAGTTAATCCCCACAGCAGCTCTGTGAGCTAGCAACTTTTATTACTCTCATTGGACAGATGGGCAAGCTGATGCACGGAAAGGGCAGGTAACTTGGCCAAGGTCACACAGCTAGCCAGTAGAGGCCTGGCGATTCTAACCTTAGGGTCTGGCTAAGGCTGACCCCCTGCTGTGTGCTCTCCCCATGGCCAATGGATGCTATGGCTTTATTTGTAAAGGGGAGGAGATGGTGGCTAGCCCAGGAAGGTAGTGATCTGGCCCAGCTTTGGAATAAAATTATTTTCCCTTAACCCCCAGTCAATGTGAGCTTTTCATCAAATCTTGCGAGGAGGTGGTGTGATTTTTGTGAAAGGAGCCGAATCTTTAGAGAAGCTAGAAAGCAGGATTAGGATCTCGGCTTTGGCATTTGTTAGATCTGCTGCCTTGGGCAAATATCAAAGCCTCAGCCATGGTTTGATCATGCGTACAATTGGGAGACTCTTACCTACCTTACAGGGTTGTCATTGTGGAGGGCGGGGCGGGGAGATCTGCAGTCCTGAATTAAAGTTCATGCAAAAAGTCTCACTTTTGCAATTGCCCCGAAGCCCCACCTAATGGCTGCCCTGAGCTTCCAGGGAGGTGAAGCAGGTGGCTTTTAGAGCAGAGGCTCCCTGACTATCAAAACAGTTGACACTACTGGATTGTAAAGGAAACAATCCAAATGTCCATCCCCAGCAGAAAGGACAGGCAATTTGTAGCATATTCACAAGGTCAATGGAGTATTCTACAGCAAATGAGAATACACAATCTACAACTACACACAATAGAATGATGGTTCTCACAAACGTAAAGTCAAGTGAAAGGAGCCAAAGAGCATCCGTTGTGGGATCCCATTTATGTAGAGAACATAGGCAGGCAAAAGTAGCCTACAGAGATTAGCCTTGGGGTGTGTGGGAGGGGCAGTGACTAGAAGGGGTAATGGGGAAGGAGGTTTCTAGGGCACAGAGGATGATCTGTTTGGTAATCTGGGTGCTAGTGACATAGATTTGTTAATTTTACAAAAATGCAACAGGCTATATACACTGACTGACACTATATGCAGTTTTCTATATATTCCAATTACAAAAGTTTAAGTACTCCAGCACTTTAAAACTCCTCTTACAGAGAACAAAGTCCTTGATCCCACAAAGCCAAAAGAGGTACAAGGCATACCCACCTGGGAAGAGGGAGCCCCCTCCTAGTCCAACCCACTAAGACAGACAAGGGACATATCCACGGCCCTCCTGAGACATTCTGGATGACACACATGGAAGGAGACAATCTTGGGGTTTGGGACTGCAGGAAGCGAGCGACTGAAAGAGAAGAAAAGAACGGAAAGATAGGCCGGCAACCTGAGACCCCTATCTCAATCACGTCCGTTCCCAGTGAGCGAGGCCCTCCTGTGTGCCTGTCCATTGCGTGCCCGTCGCCGCAAGCAGAGCCTAGGCCTCACTTTACTGGGTCCCACAGGAACTTTCTAAGATGGGCTTTAGGGCCCCTCCTTACACATGGCAGACACAAGTCTTTAAGCGAATAAGCTACTTGCCTACCTGTAGCCGCCAGCAGCAGACCTGGAATCTGAGTCAGTAGGTCTGATCACAAGAACCGTCCACGGCCCCAGGCCCTGTTCCTCTGCTCTGTGGAAAGGTATTTCCACCTACTTCCTCATCTTTGTTAAGAGTGGCACGGTCACGATAGGGTGCGGGTGGAGGTGAACCAAAGTGCTTTAACCTCAGCCCGATTGATTTTTAATTATTAAACCTCTTGTGAGACCCGAATGAAATAGAGAAACCCAGTGGGGGATTCGGATGACCACATCCACGCAGCGTACGCCTGCTGGCGGCGTGCCTCCATGAGCCCAAGGAACGACGACACGCACCTTGCTGTGGCTGCGCAGCTCTCTCATTGCGTTTCATCCTCACAATAAACACTGGAACAGTTTTTAGCACCATTGTATGTACACAGGAGAAAGCGAGGACCAGAGATTGGAATAACTGGCTGAAGAAGGCCCAGGAAGGGAATGGCAACACCAGAAATAGCCAAGCCTATTAATACACACTTGAAAAACTTGTGCCAAAATGTCAACACTCCAGCCCGCTGTTTAGACAGTGAAGCCTCAAAACCATGTTAAAGAGAAGCCTCTCTTTACTTAATGAAGCCCAATGATCCTTTAAAAATAGTGCTGCTATTTATTGTATTTCTGGAGCACAGAGCAGCTGAGCAGAATATTTTAATGCCACATTCCGAGAAAGATGCGGGTTTGTACCCGTGATGCAATTGGCAAACGAGAGAATACAGTTGCCTATGATATTTGCACAAACGCTCCCTCTTCTTACTTCCCCGAGGTCTCTGAAGGGCGCACCACCCCTGCCTGAGACCACGCGTAGGGTCATAGGGGCTTGCCTGTTTCTGAGTCTGCATAGTCTGGTTAAAAGAATGTACCAAACACCCAACATCGAGGTAATCTCAACCATCCTCAGCCTCTCAGTCAGTTAATTCTGATATTAATAGGTGTGTCTCTGATGGATGCTTCCTCCTCTCAAGTTCTCAAACTATTGCATGGCTGGCATGTATTTAGATGCAATGGAGAGGGGGGGAAAAGAGAGAGAGAGGGAGAGCAAGAATATGTCCCCTACTTGTTCCTTGTACTTCGGGGGGAGATTAAATCACAGGCCACGCACGAAACTAACAAGGAAACAACTAGAAGCCAAAGGGTATCTCTGTCCAACCCAGTGGAGACCATCTAAAATGGTTCCTTCTTACTGCATGACCTTCTCCAAGTGGAAACCAATTCCTCCCGGCCCCAGAAAATAACAAGCCAGGAATCTGAACACCAAGTAGAGAACAACTTATTCTATTCTATTTTCCATTCTCATCACACTGCTGATTCGTTTGTCATACTTCTTGTTCCTTTATGATTTTTGTGCAATAAAAAAATACTGGCACTGGGCTTTCATTTGTACCGTCTGGCATGATTCCTGAGATGGTCTCCACTCAGAGCCAGGGTTGACTCTCTTCTGAAGACAGCTGCTCTCACTCCTGCCCTTTATGCTTCCTCCCTTTCTCTGGGGTCTGCTCTGCTTTCCCAGAGCAGCCTTAGCCATATCTGTATCAGCCTCCACGTTCGGACACCAGCTGAAATCACTGAAAATACCAACTTCACTCCTCCAAAGAGTCCACTCCTTGCCTAAATCCCAGTGGACAGAAACTGCAAGGCTCATGGCTCCCCCTTTGTTAATTATTATCAAATCTCACTCTCCGATAACCCAGAGAAAGGAAAAGGCAGCCACTCATGCTAAGAGGCTGTAAAAGAACTTCTTCTAATCCTCCCAAAGCACTCAAGAGAAGGCTTTCAGCCAAGTCAGGGTCATTTAATGTATTCTGCTCTGGAAAAGATATTAAAAATGATTAAGTTCATTAAAAAATGAAAGAAAAGAAACCTCATCTGAAGCAACGACCTCTGCCCAGCAGCTGTGTTAAAACAAGTACCTGTTCTCGGGATCTGATATGTGTCAGAAATTTCAACCAAGCTATGTAGAAAGGCAAGACACGCCCACACCAGGGAGTGGGTCTTTCCATCTAGCGAACCAGCAAAAGTGCCTGCAGATCAGAAGCAAACGTCACTCCAGGCTCAGTGCCGGAAAGGGGCCCGAGCAGGTACTAACTACAGTCACAGTCCACAGATACCTTACAGTCTGGAAAGAGAGATGACAAATATACTGAAAAGAAAGACCATGTGATGAGCGCACAATGAAAGGATCCCCGGAGAGAGGACTTGTGCGCTAAACCTTGAAAGAGCAGTTGAGTTGGGAAGGGCAGAAAACACATTCCAAGTAGAGAAGAATATTTTGAGCAAAAAGAGGAAGTTTACAAAAAGAGAAATTCAACTTTGGTCCCAGGGGAGAGGGAGTAAAACAGATTGAGTCTTTAAGAGCTTAGACACGACCCAGTGGACTGTGAGGTTGTTCGAAACACCAGTGTGAGTGTATTTACGTGAAAGGGGATGAGCTAGACCTCCTCTTAACCGGCTCAGAACTCCCAGGGCACAGAATCCTCAAGTTTCTGTCACACCTCTACCTTCCGTATCTCTCCTCTCAGAATTACCTTAAGGAGTTTTGAATTGAGGACAGTACCCAGCAACAGAGCAGCTGGAAATGTATGCAGAGCACTTGGATCACTGCTCTGATTGGGAGACGTGATCGGTCTCTAGGGTGGAAGACAAGGATGCAAAATGCCCTCCGTTGTTCGGTGAAGAGCTGTCTCGACTAACTTAGCAATCGTTTCCCCTTTGAGTTGCACCAGCTGCGATGATGATGACAATAATAAAAAGACAATAATAAAATCACAGATCGAATCAATTGTATATGACTGAGAGCTAAATCCAGGCGTGTCTGCGTCAAAACCCTGTCCCTTGCCACCACGATGACAGCCTCTGGTAGATCTTGGTAGAATACATGTCTGCCCATCAGTCCTGGCTAGAGGGACAGCAACCATGGCCAACTTATTTCCTCTTTTTCCTGCAATCTGCAACATGGGGGTGCCTTAATGGATGAGCCATTAAGGTAAGAGATCTCTCTAAAAATGGGACATAGAAGCAAAGGGGGTGTCGTCTTGTCCTCTTTCAGCAGTTCTGAAATGAAATAAGGCTGCAGTGACCCTATATTCCAAAGAATAAATCATGGTTTGCTGCCCCCGGCACAGCAAAGAATGTGTGTGCCCCGTACAAGTATGAGGTTCAAGGTAGAAGATGGAGTGTGGATGCCTGCATATTGGACATATTGGAACACCTCAGTTAATAAAGATGCATGGGGACCACAGTGGAGAATACTTAAAACATGATATTGGTTCATCGACCACTGTTCATGATAGGAAATGGGCTCTAGCTCGAGGTTGCTGAACTTGCAGTGGAATCTCTAATTATTCAGAGGGGAAAATGGCATTTCTAGCATTGTGCGCTACTCCCCAACAACACGGACTGAGCATCCTGAAAGAGTTTCAAAGAAGCAGAAGAAATGAGCTTGAAGACGATGCAGTTGTGAATGGCCCCACTCATATCAGGGTACGACCTGGGCAGTGTGACTTGGTTTTGTGAAGAGGAAGCTAGTTAGATTTAAGCAGAACCACAGGGCCCTAACCGAGCTTCTCGAACTCCAGGCAAGATCTCCATTCAATATGAACAGCATCTTGCTGTGTACAGGGATTTTCTCCATGATGTAGATAAACAGTGAACTAGACCATTTCTCTTACATGCTCAGCAGGAACCCACGTATTAAGCCAAAGCTAAAGCTGTGGCCGCTTTGGACGTACCCATAGATAGTGGTGGGAGCAAGGAAAGGAGTGAGAGCGAGGCTGATGTCATGGTAACAATTAAGGGGGCAGTAAGAATCAATCCATGGCCACCCAGGCAGGACTGGCCTCGTGTCCCTGGGCTGGAGAATTCAGGCAGGAGAACCAACCATCCTAGTTCTCCAGGAATTGAAGGGTTTCTAGGCACAATGGATTTTCCCTTTGTTTGGGAAAGTCCTTGGTAAACTGGATGAGAGGTAAAGTCCCTAGAGAGGAGATGCTGTCTTTTGCAGCTGAGGGGGGCTGGAGCAGAGGAAATCGCAAGCCTGAAGCCAGCCTGGACTCTGTTCACTCCTACTTGGATGCCCTTCCTGCTTGTCCTGTTTCACCATGCTCCACCTCAGCTCTGTCCCATTTTACTTCTCGAGGCTTCGCCATGTGCCGTGAACTGGTTTACCCAACTGAAGTCTCTGAGTCTTATTTGAACACTGCTGGCACGACTGCCACTGGCATTAAGATAACTGCCATTCATTGGACACCTTATACCCGGTGGGTAGGTACTTTGCACAATGTATGGAATGAATCTTCATATCTGTGACATAAGAATTCTTCCCGTGGTAGAGATCGGAAATTGAGACTCAGGGACATTGGACATTGGTGAGTCCAAGAGACTCACCTCCAGATCTGCTCGCAAGTAGGATGCTCCCCGTAATGGCAGACTTTGGAGTCCTGTAGCACCTGCCCAGCTAGATCATCCTCCCACTCCAATTTTAAAAAAAAGGTGGGGAGCATTTCACAGCACCCACATTTGTATGTTTCTGTGACGATTCAGAATGCCCTTGGAAGCTAAACCAGGGAAAACCACCATAGGGTGAAATAGTCCCATCTATACCGGCAATATTTGCTGGCTTATAACCTTCAATGTGAAAAATCTCCTTGAGGCCTTTGTAAGTGATATATTCCGTTACAGCAGACTTTGAGCAATGTAACACTTTTCCAACACCTCAGACCCTTAGGAACACAGAGAATTCCCATCATCAACTCTGCTCTGTACCAGGCATTAAATGCAACACAGAGCATCTAGTGTCTGGGACTTCCTTCTTGAGCAGCTCCTGCAATGAATCTCTTTGTTTGTACCTTTAGTTTTCCTATAAAGAAAGAAAGGGAACCTAAAGCTGTGTCACAAACCGCATGCCCTTCAGCTCAGCCTTTCCAACAACCGTTTACAGATGATGAAATGGCATTTGGGAGAGGAGCAGCTCGTTTTTTTTTTAATATTTTATTTAAATTCAATTTGCCAACATCTAGTATAACACCCAGTGCTCATCTCATCAAGTGCCCTCCTTAGTGCCCGTCACCCAGTTACCCCATCGCCCCACCTCCTCTCCTTCCGCAACCCTCTGTTTCCCAGAGTTAGGAGTCTTTTACGGGTTGTCTTCCGAGAGAGGGGCAGTTCTTTAAACAAGGCCACAAGGCTAATAAGGAAAGAGCCATGATTTGAGCCCAAACTTTAGATCTAAACCCGCTGCTCTCTTTCCTCTTGGCCTCTTCACCCCTGCTCATGATGGAGTGGGGGGTGGGGGACAAGAGAACCACTGGGGTACTTTTCAAAATGTCCACGTCTCATCCCTTGACACCTTCAGGTTTCTCTTCCTGGAAGGTTGTGAAAATCCACTCTCATATGACACGGGGGAAATGTGTATCATGAAGTTTCATAGGCAATTCTGCTAAGATGCCTCATATTTGCAGTTGGAAACCTGTGCGCTAGACCATAGGGCCCCTTAGGAGCAGGGATTCATGACTAGAATTCACAGAAGGTAATCTCAGAAATCTATGAGCCCCTGAGAAACATAAAGTGGTGTGTGCAGGTACCACATGCATTATTCTAGGATAGCCTCGGTCATTTTTACCAGATTCTCAAACTAGTTCCTGACTCAAAAAAGCTTAGAATGCACTCCTTTGGAGAAAATGGGTTGCTCCTCCAGCAGAAATGTTAATTCAATCCTTTCCAGCCTCAACAGGCCCTGGACGTGTGTGATTTTAAGCCATTATTCAGGGCGCTCGTTCAGCTTGCATTTAAGGGAATGATGTTTCCTCAACTTAATGTAATATTGCTATTGGCAAATAGATCACTCTTAGAGTCATCGAACTGCCAACTTTTATAACCACCAAGGTAAAAAACGTTCATCAGATTTTGTCTTTTCATTCTCTCAACAGGCTTTAATAGATTTCTGTCTAGGATCAAAAGGTTGGTTGAATACTGGCCATGCATAAAGTTTCGTGGGTTAATTAAGACGATCATTAGTTGCTCGAGCTCACTCTTCGCTTCATGATTTGTAGGTAGAAGAGTTTGCTTCTATCAGACACGTTGCCCCCCTGGGATTAAGCTGTGTATGTGGAACGTTCAAGCCAACACACGACCCTTGCAGAAAGCCTGGCTGGTTTCTGAGGATTGGTCTTGGTGCTGGTCATCTGGCAGGGTGCTCCTCCCTTCGTTTGGTCCATTAGGCCGTTCCAGTGGGAATTTTTGTCGAGACATCTGTGGGGGATCTTATTGCTGTTTTAATTGCTTCCTGATATTCTCTACTGGTATGTTTCTTTTTCACCTGTGGTTGTAGGAATACATCCACTGTCTCTCTTTCCTTCTGTGCAGTGTACATCATTATGTTCATTGATCCAAACACTTATTGAGCGCCTATAGTGTGCCAGGGAAACTGCTAGGCTCTAAAGAATAAAAGTGAGATGGGACATGTGGCCTCCATCCTCAGAGAGCCTCTCAGGGCAACATGGGAGAGGGGGAGACAGGTGAACACATCATAGAAAGAGCTCTGGTGGAGGCAGGTTGCCAGAAAGAAACAACACTGAGTCTCGAAAGGTCGCTTGGAATTAGATGGGAGAATAGAGAGTAGGTAAAGGCTCTGTAGGCAGAGGGAATGGAATGTGCCGGAGCACGGAGGCAAGCAGCAATCCGTGTCTCACAGGCCATACCTATGTCACAATGGCCAGAATAGAGACTGTGGATCACACAGGAACCCCCATGCTTCTTTTAGAAATGTGAACAATCTCCACAAGGTTAGTTGCTTTGCTAACAAGTGAAGAAGCTGTTCTGGGCTGAATATTTGTGCCCTTCCAGATTCAGACGTTGAAGCAATAAACCTCAACGCAACGGTATTTTCGGTGCAGGCTGTGGGAGGTAATTAGGTTTTGATGAGGTCATGAGGCGGGACCCTTGTGATGGAATTAGTGTCCTCCATTTGAGAAGAAGAGAGCTGTTTGTAAGTTCAGGTCACGGGCCGTAGCAAGTACCTGTGGTGAATCCTAACTCTTGACGAGCTAGAGAGGGATAAAAGAGGTGGAATGACCATTTCTTGTTTATTGAATCTTCAACAAAATAAGGCAGCTCTTTTCAGAAAACCCAAGATGACCAATGATAGAAAAGGATGTGATAGGAGATTAAAACTAGGTGTTTTATACCCAGAGTGAATTTCTCACAATCTTCCAGGCATTTCTTTTAGGAAGGCTAAGTAAGAACTTTGATCCCTTAAAAAGTTTGGTTGGTGGGTGGGGGACATTTGGAGAAGAGGAGGGATTCCATAAGGCAGCCTACTTGGCAGACAGCCCTTCCCCCAGGAGCCTTGAGTACATTGAGCGTCCACGAGTGTGAATCCTCCAGTTGAAAACTGTTCAAGTTTTTATTTTGGTCACTATTAGCATTTTCCAAAGATGGTGACCTTGGATCCACCTCCACTACACCTTTTGCGTTGTTGTTGTCACTTTGGGTTTCATTGGGTTTGTTTTTGTTGTATTGCTCATAATGCTACTTAACATCCCAAGGATGCCAATTTAGGAAACCTGCGTCTGACCAGTGCAAAGACCTAAGGAAACACAGTCACTGGGCAAAAATGACGGGAGGCTAGCCTGTTCACAGCTGTTATGGCTATGTGATGCACTTCCATCTAATTGTGTTTTTATTTTTATACTTTTTGAGTTTCAAAGGCTTCCAAACTGAATATCTTACTTTCAAAATGCAGGGGAAATTATTTCTTGGCTTGAAATCAAGTAAATAACTATTTATGGTACCCAGGGACACTTTTTACTTACTGCTCTGCCAGTTGTACAACTTGAAATTGTTTATTTTTACAACTATTTGGGGGCATTTTTGAGGCGATTGAAGATGCTGGGCTAAGGAATCAGAGGACCAGTAGATATTCTCCTCCTTCCTCCTTCTTCTTCCTCCTCCCCCCTCCCCCTCCTCCCTCCTCCCTCGTCCTTCTCCTTCTTCTTCCTCTTCTTCCTCCTCCTCCTCCCTGTGTCACTGGTTCTCAAAGTGTGGTTCCTAACCAGCAGCATCACCTGGGAATTTAGAAATGCGAAACTCCCACCACCACTCACACATACATCTCCATCGAACCAGAAGCTCTGAGAACAGGGAGTGTTTTACCAAAAGCAAACAGTAGTTTGAGCAGCACTTATTCAAGGTTCAGGGAGTCATGGGCGGGCTGTCAGCATTGAAGGTGACTTGACCCCGACAACCTCCTTCCAACCACCTCACCACCCCAGCAGCGTGCCTGCTCCTTGGGTCAGCGGGGGACGGGGAAGAGGCCAAGGCCTAAGCAGATCCTTCAGGTGTCTGTGAGGAGGAACAAACGGCCTCATCGTCTTGGTCAGCCTTCGGCTGCAGCCGCTTTCACGCATCAGGCCTCACCCATCGGCGAGCGGGTCCTGCAGCTGGAGAACACCAGGCACGGAGGCAGGAAGGAGGGACTTCCCCTCACCGGGTCGAGGCCTC
This sequence comes from Canis aureus, assembly GCF_053574225.1. Lineage (NCBI taxonomy): Eukaryota > Metazoa > Chordata > Mammalia > Carnivora > Canidae > Canis > Canis aureus. The sequence continues at coordinate 5,596,077 of NC_135613.1, forward strand.
CGCCTGCCCCCCAGTCAGGGAGCCCGGCCTTGCAGATGCTGTGCGGGGGGCGGGGGGGGCTCTCTCCTCCCGGACTTCAGCACGGTGTCCCCGCCCCCCCTGCGGCAGGTGGGATCTTTCAGCTGGGACACGACTCTGAGATCGTCCCTCCCGAGTCCCTCACTGTACAGGTGAGAATTCGAGGTGCAGAGGAGAAAGGACAGGATATACCCAACAAGGGCTTTCAAATTGTGTCCCTTGGCTGAAATCCGTGCGCATCCTAACGGGAGACGGGATTTTTACAAAATAAATACACGTAGCAATGAATCAATCATCCCCTTGTTATTGCAACAGATATAATGTACACGAGTAGTTATGTCTCACACACCGGTCACCATTTAAAACACGGCCACCGTGGAGGACAGATTGCAAATTATACAAAACAGCCCTGAATCGCCCTCTTGCCTAGGCCTCTCGTGCTGGATCCCAGTCTGCCCTTTGCTCAAATCAGAGCAATCAGGAGCCATTCTGCCCCTGGTGCTTTCAGCCGCTGCCAACTCATGATTGAGGCAGTGGGAAGTGCGGGGGGCAGACGACAGGCTTCCAGCAGTCCCAGGCCTGCTGCTCGCCAATCAGCGTGACCTTGAGCGAGTCGCTGAAAATGTCTGGCCTCAGTCTCCCCGTCTCTGAAACCCAGGGGTTAGTTAATGCTCAAAGGCCTTCTCACTGACAATGACACACACTTCACACACATTTCCAATTTGCCTGCTTGGGACCGACAAAAATACCCGCCTTGAGCCCGGCGAGGCGGGCCACCCGGGTCATCTGTGCCTGGGTGTCCTCGTCCCCTGCACCCTTCCGCAGCTTCCTGTCACGAGGCTTAATCCCATTTGAGGTTCTTGGGAGGCCCCAGCCCTGACTAATTTGTCTGCTCGGCCAGCAAGCCGGCCTTGGCGGGCTCATTTGGCATCCCAGTGACATTTGGCGCTGGCTCCAGCAGGAATCGGCCTTGTCCCTCCAAATGGCCACCTTGGATACTACGAAATTAAAGATTAGATACCGAACACTGCAGCAGCCCACTCCATCCACTGAGCGTCGGAGATGCTTCTGCCATTTAAGGCCCCAAGAAGGGCTGGTCCCCACTTGGGCAGCTGGAGTCAGCCCTAAATTACCTAAAGAGCCCGAGTGCTGGGCCTGGGCTCCATTTGTTTACAAAATAGGCACTTTCAAAGGCCCTTTACTAGGGACTGGCAATTCCCAGGTCCCCTGCTATAGGCTGATGCATAATGCATAAGATGCTGGGAAATGTGTATTCATGAGGGCGGCTTGGCTTTTGTCAAAAAGAACTGTGAAATATTATGATGGAACAATTTTCATTTCTGCCACATTGTTTTTATAGTGCATTCATGACTGGGGATTGAGGGCTTTTCGAGTTTGTCTGGTGCAGATGTTGCCGGGCTGAGAGCTGCTTCAGACATCCTAATTTTCCAACTTTGCTGCTGACAATTACATGGGGGGGGGGGGGTTCTCACAGGAGACAAAGGATATATGTCCTCGAGTGATCTTGTCCTGAATTCATTCAGGAGGGTGGGGGCGAGGAGGGAAGGATGAGAAGGAGCGAAGGAGGAAGGAACAGGGAAGGAGGGAAAGAAGGGGGCAGAAACTGATGTTGGGAGAGGCCTCCTGAGTGCCAGCATAGGCGAGGGCTTCTCCCGTCGTTCCTCCCTTACTCCTAGAAAGGAGCTGTCATCTCCATCTGACGTATGAGGAAATGGAGGCCCAGCAAGGCGGAGCCACTGCTCTCAAATCATGTTGCCTCTGAGTTGTGAAATGGGGTTTGAATCCACCGTGACATGGTCAAGCTTCTACTCTTCTCCAACACCAGGCTACAAAGAAGTGAAGCCAAGGAGGACTCTCCTTCTGCAGGCCATCGAGGGACATGGGACATGGGGTGAGCGGCACATAAGCGGCCACTGGGTGAAGAAGACACAGGAAATCCTGAAAAAGAAGGGCTGGGAAGCGGGTCAGGCATCTGGGTGCCACATTGAGACAGGCACACATCTTGGGAGGTTGGGGAACTTGCCGACACCCTACAGCTCCTGCCCTCTGGAACCAACATTGCACCAGCTCAGATCTCCAGCACCACAGATCCCAGCTCTGTGTCACACGCCACTGGCTGCCTCCCAGTCTGTGAAATGCTGGCCCCTTTGATCGAGCCCCTGAGCCAGGAGGGAATGGATTCCTGGAGGCGGGAATTGTGGCTTAATTTTCCCCGGATCCCCAGGGCTGGCGTGGCTCCAGGCAAGCTCCGAGGGCGGGCTCCCACACACACTTTAAATGTATCCAGCATGACAGAGAGGCCCGGCTCCAGGCAAACTGGGCGGCAAGAGGCAAGAGGAGGGGATCCCTGGGTGGCGCAGCGGTTTAGCGCCTGCCTTTGGCCCGGGGCGCGATCCTGGAGACCCAGGATCGAATCCCACGTCGGGCTCCCGGTGCATGGAGTCTGCTTCTCCCTCTGACTATGTCTCTGCCTCTCTCTCTCTCTATCTCTGTGTGACTATCATAAATAAATAAAAATTTAAAAAAAAAAAAAAAGAGGCAAGAGGAGAATTCATCCCAGGATGGTCAGAGTTCGCACAGAAGGGTGGTGGGGGTACCCAGGGCCTGGCCCCCGGTGATCGGGGTAGGTGGGCACAGCACAGGGGTTCCCCTAAGACCAACACACACTCAGGGCACTGAGCAGGCCAATGGCAGAGGCCCGAGAGCAGGAGGGGGTGTGAAGGAGCGCCACAGGCACAGGTGTGTCCCTGCCACGGGCCGGGCAGAGGCCGAGACTCCAAGTCCAGGCTGCAGGGAGAAAAGGCAGGGCTTTCAGCTCAAGGAGGACCCACCACCCCAGCTCATGGACACGACCCAAATGAGTTAGAAAGTTCTGGGAAGAAACAGACACAAGGAGACATGGATGTGTCTCCGGAGCGTCCGTCAGGCAGGAGTTCCTGAGGCGCTCGGGCCACCCCCAGGTCCACTTTCTTTCCCACACCCAAGCCTTCATTGTTCTGGAACTCTTGTCCGTGGGGCGATTCACTGGAAGCTCCGGTGGCCAAGCGCTCGTCATGGAGGGTGGGTCTCGCTGCAGACGCAGCCCCCCCATCCACTCCGCAGATGACGCTCTTTCTCCCTGGCGAGTCTTGGCATTGGCCGTTCTCTGCCTCCAGCACCGTCCGCCCCGCGTCGTCAAGGCTGCTGCCTGCCCACCCTTCAGACCTCAGGGTACCCGGTTGGCGCTCCCATCCCCGTATTTCCCATCCGAGCAGGCCGTCCCGTTCTGCTGTTGCCGGCGTGCTTAGCACCCGGGGGTCCGTCTCCAGCTGTCATGAGAGCCTGTGATAGCAGCACCGGGCCGGACCTGCTCACCCTTCTCCCCTCGGCACCCAACATCATGCCTAGGACGTGGCCAGAACTCGCTAAAGGTTCGGGAATGAACGAACCGGCTCACGGCGTGTTGTGCAAGAGCATTAATAAGGCGTATCTAAGGGGATTAAAATCCGACAATTTGCTCTCATGCTGCACAGGGCGCTTCTACCCAACTGGAGAAGCAAAACTAGGCCGGGGGCAAGTACCAAAGCATGAAAAAGCAGATCAAAGCTCACGGCGACCAGGTCCAAGAGTTGGCCCTGACCCTCCTTCCCCTCGGCAGTCAGGCACAGGCTTGAAACACATCGGAACAAACGTGCTTTCACGACCCCACACTCCCAGGCTCAAGTTTTGTAACCGCTAGCCTCCGTTTTTCTACGTCAGGGTTAAAGGGAGTAGCCTGGGCTCGCGTGGCTGTGAACAGCGAGTTAGAGCAGTGTTTCAGCCAAGGGTGACTTTGCCCCTCAGGGGACATTGGTCAAATGTCCGAAGACGTTTCTGGCTGTCATAATAGGGAGAGCCCTGAGCGGGACTGTTAAACACCCCACAGAGCACAAGACAGCCCCCACGCAAAGGATCAACTCAGCTCACGTGTCAGCAGTACCGAGGGTCAGTACCGAGTCCGCGAGGTGGCAGCCGTACAACAGGTACTCATCGCCCCCCTTCTCTGTGACTGGGGCCCCCTGAGGACACCCGCGAGGGGTCTGCTCAGCTTTGTCCGAGTGCTCCCTGAGAGCTCCTCCTCCGGGAATACCTGTTGTCTTCGGCTGTCTGGGCCGCTGTGGGAGAGTGCCCAAGACGGGGGACGGGGGCCCCGGGGCTGGAGGCTCAGGCCCAAACACTATTTCTCAAAGTTCTGGAAGATGGTAAGTCCAAGAGCAATGCATGGACAGATCCGTGTCTGGTAGGCGGACGGCCGCCTTTTCGGGGCGTCCTCCCAAGGTGGAAGGGGTGGGGGAGCTCTCTGGGGTCTCTGTCATAAGGGCACGAGCCCCATCACGAGGGCTCCGGCTTCATGAAGCAACCACCTCCCAAAGGCCTCGCCTCCGACACCATCAGCTTGGAAATTAGGTCTCAACATCTGAAGTGGGTGGGGCGGGGCAGTCAGTCTCTAGCATCCGTCTTCCACCTGCTTCCACGAAGCAAGGGCCTTCGTTCACGTCTAAGCTCAGATCCGCGCATCCAGGAGCCCCCACCTGTCTGCCCTCCTGTCCTGCGCGTCCACAGCAGCATGAGGCTTTCTCGTTGGGCACGGCCGCCTCTTCCAGCCGACCCTGGGTCGGAGCCCGAAGCATTGCCTCCTAAGGACAGACTTGATCTGTAGACGAGGAGAGGGCTTCCCAGGCAGGCAGATCCAGAGTCCTAATTAGAGGGCTTCTTCCTGTCTGGCTTTGCTCATTTGCAAAATGGGCCCAACCAAACCCAAGTATCAGGCTCCCCTTGAGCATCTGAGACACTGGATGTAACACGTTGCGTGTCGGCCATAAAATTCCATTTTTTTCTCCTCTCCTGCAGAGCTTAGTAAAAGCCCAGTAAGTCGACTGCTAAATCAACCTCTCCTGAATGGAATGGTTCTTGTTTCCTAATCCTCGAGAGCCAAGCATACTGCCAGGTAGGGGAGAAAGTCAACAGGCTTCAAGGTGTATATTTGGAGGAGCCCATTTTCTTCTAAGATCTCTTTCCATTTCATTGCTCTCCCCACACAAGGCCAAAGGGGTTCTCCTTCCCTCAGCAAGGTCTGGGAGCATGGATTCCCCGCCCTCCTGATCCAACCGCCCTCCTGAGGATGAGCCTGCCACCCGTGACCAACGCTAGGCTACCTGCCAGGTGTGCGCCCCAACTCTAGCTGCTTGATCCAGTGTGTTCTGAGGGCCGGCAGGGTTTACAAGAACAACATCCTTAAAAAACAAAGAGACTCACGGCTCTTCGGACTCGTGAACATAATTTCCAAGACACACAGCGATTCCAGCAGGAGCACGTCAGAGGGGGCTGGTGGCTCAGACCGTGGGCAGGACGTCAGTCACCTCCTGCCACTGAGGCGAGTCCGACGGCATCAGGGCCATAGAGCCAGCCTGTGGGCCTCCTTCACCTCATTCACAGCCCACTTTCTGTGAGGTTCATGCAGAAACATCAAGGGTAGGAATGTGCCGACACCGTCCGGGGGCACACCTGTTTCACTTGTTGGGAGGCCACCCAGGATGGCACCCATCGCTTTGTTCATGATTCTAGTCCCGGTGGAGGCCAGGGGACAATGCTACTGTAGCTCTGAATGAGCCAACTAACGAGGCCCGGGTGGGAGCGGATCTTCCGTGTCGGTGCTATTACCGTGTGGGCTCTCAGGAGGGCCCCGGGGCCGCCCCCGCCCCCACCGAGGGCCCGAGGAGAGGTGGGCCTTTGCACGTCCACGCTCCTCCACCTCGTCTCCGTTACGTCTTGCTCCGGAAGACAAAGGACCAAGCAGAAGACACACCGAGAACCGGGGCGGCTTCCTCTGAAGATCGTGCTACGGTCGGTGTGCAGCTGTCTGTGCAAAGACGGGGAACCAGCACAGGAGGCCTCAGGCAGGAGGGGATAAGGATTTGGGAGGAGACGGCAGGAGCTGGAACAGACACTTGGCCACAGACCTGGGAACGGCCACATTTGAAGAGGCCAGCCGATGGGAGCAGCTGCAAAATATTTCATTTCAGTGACTCAGAGTCTTACCACTTCTGAGAGACCAGTCACAGCTAAGTCTGATCAGACTTAATCCATAAAGCATAACCCAGAAACTGGCAGATAGAAACACTCTCCTCGCCAGGCTGGCGGACACGGGGGACGGCGCGCGCCCCTGGGGCACACCAGGCTCTAGGGAGGGGGAGATCTGCTCCGGCCCCCTCAGTGCCTCGCGGGCCCCATCTGCCACATGGGGACCGTAACTCTGCCGGGCTTCTCTATCGTGAGGACCAGCGTAGAGGAGGATCCAGAAAAGATTAACCCTTACGTACTGAAGGACTTGGAATCACCCTCAGCAGAGGACAGTTCTAGTATCGTTTCTTCTGGAAGCTTCTCAGGTCCTCCCCGACCCAATCAATTTTCAGCATTAGCTCTCATGGTACCCCATCCCCCTCCCTCAAAACACTTACCATGTTGTCGTCTCACATTTCTCCATTTGACTCTCTAGATAGTATTGGCTCACACGCGAGGATGAGAACCCCAAGCGGGCTTCTGTGCCCGCCACTTTTTGTCCTCATCATGGCCTCTCAGCGTAGGTCTTGACATAGGCCAAATGCCTGGACAAATGAATGGGCACGAGCTCCGTGGTGCTGGGCACCCCTCCCTCCCCATCATGCCGCTATCATTCGGAGAAAAGTGATCCCAGGCTCGATGACCGACCAGATGCCTCTCCCGGAGACCATTCCCTCTTCCTGAAGTTTAGCAGGTTGATGACGGCCGCCACTATTTACCCCATTTGGGGGACGGGGCCATGGAACCTTCCCTTAATCTATAAACCACTGAAATAGATGGTGCAGGCGTCCTGAAACGGCGACTAATTTTATCAGGTTTGCTCTTTAAAAAAAAAAAAAAGAAAGAAAAGAAACAAAAAACTGGTTTTGCATTTAAGGTTTCCAGCAACCACAAAGAGCAAAAGGCAGAAAGGAGAAGTGTTGGGTGCGTTTTAAAAAGAAACCACGCAGACAGTAAGCGAGGTACTGCTTTGTGCTGGCGGCATAACACGTGGCAATTATTAATCCTTCATTATGCAGAGAGCTAAAGACGTACGACCCTGCAATGAAGCGTCCAGTGGTTTCCGACAGGCGCTCACCACCGCGACTGCACCCGTTAGGGAAAAGCAGGACCCTGTGCTTCGCGCCCTGTGGCCCCGTGTTTGGGTCGACTCCATTTTCCCCAAAATTTTGAGCAAAAAAAAAAAAATCCAAGGAACGGTACTTTTTTAAAGATTAATCTTTATTTGTTTATATATTTATTTGCTCCCTTGTCCCAGGCTGGATTTGCCCTCTTTTTGCAGTGAGCTCTGGATAATGGCATTATTAACTCGGTTACGTGCCCATTTGGCAGGGGAACAGGTGCGCAGCACAGAGGTAATGGTGTTAGAATGATGAGAAGAGCAAAAAGTAAATTGTGTAAAGGCCCCAGATGATTAAACAATTACTCTCTTTGTAGTTCATATTTTAGAGTAAACAGCATTTACCCTCGACTGCATTTTTTTTTTCTGTCTCGGAAACTCTGCCTCTGCGGGCTGTGCGTGCGTCCCGTTTGTCCCCAACGAAATGAGATCCCGCCCGGGACAGCTCGGTGGCCAGAGGCTGCTGATCGGGGCCGACGGAAAAGGCCGCCCTCCCGCTCCTGGTCCCTCGCACATCAGCTCTGACTCCCAAGCGCGGGGCGCCCCTCGCTGCTCTCCGCCCGCTCATTCAGGGGTTCACCTCCTCTCCCTAATATGTACCAACGTGCCCACCAGCCAGCCTCCCCTTTTCAAGGGGTTTCTGACTTCCAGAGGCGCTTTGCCATTCGGCTCCCCACTCTGACGCCCGCATTCTCGAAGCTTCTGCGAGTGGATTACAACGAGGTGACCGCGGAGCACGCGGCTGCCAGAGCTAACCTGAGCCGGGCGTCTGGACATTGCTCACGGCCGCAGCATCTACATGGGAGTCGGGGAGGGGGGCTGGGAACTAAGGGAGGCCCAAGTGTTGCCGAGATGTGAACCGATCTGAAAATTTTGACCAGAAAAGATGAAGAATGCAGGTGCCTGTCTGTGATAACACAGTCACTCCCGACCTGGGGGGTGGAGGGTTTGTTTGTTTTTGTTTTTGTTTTGTTTTTTTAATTGAGACGAAAAGTGGATTGTGGATTGACGGCTTCTCCTAAAAGCACAAAGTGATAAAAGCGTCATAAATTTGGACCGAGTTCAAGTTCTACACCATGCGGGGCGGCCCTCAAAATCTAGCACCGGCAGGATATCCAGCAGCAGTGAGGCCTGTTCCTGCGATCTGCTCCACTGCAGGCAAGAGTCGTGACTCCAAGACTCAGATGACTGTACCTCCTCGAGGTCTCTATCTGCGCCCAGAGGGGATCTTTATCTCCGGCCTCTTCCTCGAGATGATAAATGGGTTTATTGAGTATGCTGAAGTCCAGGCTCCGGAAGGAGAACTTGATTCATGGGAGTCCACACACTGAAGTAAATAGACCACATAGAAAATACGGTGGGCTTTGAGCCCAAGCTTCACCATTAACATCGAGGATGGGAAAACACCAGCAGTGGCGGTGGCGGCCGGGACTTGGGGGAAATGCAGATTCCTGGGCCCCAGCCCAGACATTCTGAATCAGAATCTGCATTCCAACAAGACCCCCATTTGGAATGTGCTGCCCTAAGAAGTCTCTGATCATCTGCAACCCGTGTAGGGGAGGCTGCAGTTATTTCCAGTCCGCATCACCAGCATTTAGAAAGTGCACTCTAGGGGCACCTGGGTGGCTCAGCGGTTGAGCGCCTGCCTTTGGTTCAGGTTGTGATCCCCGGGTCCCGGGATCGAGTCCCACATCTGGCTCCCTGCACGGAGCCTGCGTCTCCCTCTGCCTCTCTCTCTCTCTGTATGTGTCTCTCATGAGTAAATAAATAAATTCTTAAAAAAAAATGTGGGCTCCAAGGGCAGTGGGTTCATCTCCCGTTCTCTAGGAGGCCCTCAACAAATAGGCTTTGAATGAATGACTCTTCTCCTCTGTGCTCTGTATGCACTGGACTGCCCACTTCTGGCTTCAGGAACCACGCTCCTAACTTTTGAAGTTTGCTTACTAGTTGCTGGCTTATTCTCAGCCCAACCTGTGGGGTCCTGGTGTTTGCAGGCTAACCTCAGGATGAGCAAGCAGCATTGTGCAGCAACCAGAGCTCCAATGTGACCCCTGGGGCAAAACTTCTATTTTTACTTCAGCTCTGTGATTTTTTTTTTTAAATTCACTTATTTATTTCAGAGAAACAGAGAGAGCATGAGCAGGAGAGGCAGAGGGAGACATCATCTCAAGCTGACTCCATGCTAAGCACAGAGCCCAGTGCAGGGCTCGATCTCATGATCCAGAGACCCAGACCCGGTGTCTGTCCCACCATCATCACCTTTCTCAAGATATTGAAAGGGAGGCAGGGAATGTGAAATAAGGAGAATGTTTAGGGCAAATATGAAGATTGTTTCTTTTTTTTTTTAGTTTTCACATAGGGGGTGCATGAGAATCTCCAAGGAGATGCTCATTACCTTTAATTCCATCTTTTCTAATGTCACATATGGAGGGTGAGAGGCCCTCCCTACTTTCTCTCCGAGTCTGGAGTTGGCCTGCCGCACACTGAGCCAGGACAAGGGTTTGCTTGAGCACAGATGGGCTCAGCCGCAGCCCTGCCCTCCCTGAAGGCCACCTCCTGTGCCAACTCCTCTCCCAGAAGCTGGCCTCCTCCGTGTGCCACTCCCTCCCCAAACACAGCTGCTAACTTACTATCACCTTCGCTTATTCACAGACACTCATCACCCACCCCCCTCCCCCAAAGGGAGACATGGTGACCCATGGATTTTGAAGTTAGATGCCAGTGGCTTAAAGTCTCTTCCTGTCTCCTGCTTGTCAAATGATACTGGGTAACTCGCTCATCACCTCTATGTCTCTCTACTTCGTCCTCTGAACGATGGAAAGAATAGTATATACCACATGTTCTGCAAAGTAAAAACTGAGCCCGTATCAGGTACATAGGATAAAGGTCAGGGCACCGTATCTGCTCCCAAACTATCCACCAGGCCCTGCCGCCTGGGGTCCAGAGGCATCTCTATAAATCAGGCCTAGAGCGGAGGAGAAGAGGCTTATGGGAGCCCACCTCCCCTCATCTGTGAGATCAGATGCGACTCTTTCTTAATCCTGTATCTTTCCCAAGTGCCACAGAAAACACACAAGAGTCAGAGCCGTCTTGAAAATCAGTAAGTGGGATTCTAAGGCCGAGGAGGGGAAATGTATTATAGAGGAAAGAGACACTGATTTTCCAACCAGACAAACCCAAGCCAGACAAGCTGTGTGACCTCAGGCAAATCACTTGAGCTCTCTGAGCTTCCATTTCCTCATCTGGAGAGTGGAGGTAGCCACGGCTCCTTGTAGAGGTTGCAGTGGGATTAAATAAATGTGTTTAAACATCGAAAACAGCAGATTCGTAATTGGGGATAAACAAGTGAGAGCCTGTCGTCTCTCTTGCCTTTTCATAAAAGGTCAGGGAACATGGACACGGAGGAGGCTGACATCATAACCTGCTCCTCGGGCAGTGACAGCTACTCCTGAGCCATCAGCGCAGGAGTGATCACTTGAGCTATTCATTAGCATAAATATTCCACAACAATGTCATTTTAATGCTCCCAAAAGAGCACCTGTTATCTATCCCACAAATTGGGCCTTCCATGGCATAAATCATCAAGAAGCACTTCCCATGTGCCTTAAATGAAGGAGTGCCATTCCAACCAATAAAGCAAATAGTAAACAAAACAAAAAACAGACAAAGCGCAGAAACACCCCATGCTGGGACTTTAATAGCTGATCAATTGCAGATCAAGAGCTTTAATTTCTCCTTAGCACTGGGTTGGCAGCAGGAGCTGAGTTCCCACTCACTTAGAGATGATTACTTTGGTGAAAAACAAAGGCTCCTTTCATCAGACCTTGGCCAATAAACACCCCTGAACTTGGGGCTCTCTCCCAGAGAAAGATCCAGAAAATAGACCATACCACAGACCTGCAAAATGACCCCCTCAGAACAGGGCTGGATAGTGACCATCTTGCCACCACGTGGCCAAGGTGTGAAGCCGCTTCCGTTTCCCTGAGTAGATCACAGGTTATTGGAAGGTACAGGACACGCTCCGTCTACGGCAGGATTGAGACCCAACCACGTTTGTTTAATTTCCTCAGGCGAGCCAGTGGTGGTCAAGCCAAATTTTGCCTCTCCCGCAGGCCTGGCACCCACCTGCTGCTCAAGGTCTGTCACTGACCATCACATAAAGGTTGCAAAGCTCTAATTCCACTGGGCCCACCTACTTGCCACCTTCTCTTTGAGCTCTCCTCTGGTATTTTGCAGAAAAACATAACAGTAATTACAATAATGACGCACACTTCCTCCAGCCCACCTAGAACTCCTGGTTCACACCCATGGCCCGGTTCAGATGACAGCATCTGTGCCCTTACTTGAGGACAATGAGTCATCGCGCAAGACTGGGAGAGGATGCGGACATGGAGACGCCATGTCCACTGGAGTCGAACAGACCAGACGAGAATCATGGCTCTGCCACATAATGTAGCTCAATGGACTTTGACAAATGATTCAACTTCTCCATAAAATGGTACAATACTATCTACCTCATAGTCTATTCATTCATTTTTTTTTTCTCCAAATACTATGGAGTACCTTATTTGCCAGTCACGGATCTAGGCACTGGGGATTGAGCAGTGAACAAAATAGACCTGAGTCCTGGTCCTATTCAAGGAGGCATCGAGAGATAGCCTCTTTAGAGGCAGCTAGTCTGTGGAAGTTACTCAACCCAACAAATATACAGTTGTTTCATTTATAATGCCCAGGACCAGGCCTTGACATATAACACTGGTTCCATAAATAATGAGAGAATAAAGTAAGTAATTGCTTCTAAATTAGCCAGAGCCAAATCCAGCTTACTTTAAGTAATACGATCATTTCTCTGCCTAGTGAAGTGCAGTTCAGTTCAACCATCATGTCACGTCATGGTGCCTTCACGGGGCCACACTTAGCTCAAGGTTCGGGGAATACCTAGGAGATGTAGACAGCTCAGTATAATTACCACATGATACGCACGTAAAGTTGACAAACGTGCAAGACTCGACAAAGGAAGGGGTGAACTCTCAAGTTAGAGATGGCCTCGCCAAGGCAGTCACACCTGAGCAGGTATGGCTGAGGGAGTGAGGGAGGAGCTTTGTTACTGGGTGTCCACATCACTCCAGTGCTCGTTGAGGGGCTGTGTGTGCCCAGCTCCGCACTAGGTTCTGAAGGCCAGGCTCAGAGTCAGAGGCTCTGTCCCCAAAAGTTTCTCCACAGCATAAGCAGGGCTGTCCCAGAGCACTCGGAAAGCCGTGTGCCTACCGTAGTCAGGGAGGCCTTGGAAGAGGGAATGTGGATCTGGAGGGGAGAGCAACATTGAAGCCAGGGGAGAACATTGAGACACACGGGCAGGTTGGTTGCATTTTCTACTTCTCTTGGCCTAGAGTTTTTCTCTTAGACATGACTTCAAAAATGAGCTATCGCCTCTGGGGAAGAATAGAACAAAAGGGGCCCCTGGGGGCTCAGCGGTTGAGTGTCTGCTTTTGGCTCAGGGCGAGATCCCGAGGTCCTGGGATGCACCTGCATCGGGCTCCCCGCAGGGAGCCTGCTTCTCCCTCTGCCTGCATCTCTGCCTCTCTCTCATTCTGTGTCTCTCATGAATCAATAAATAAAATCTAAAAAAAAAAAAAAAAAGAAAAGAAAGAAAAGAAAAAGAATAGAACCAGAGAGGGCAATGACCCCTCAAGAACAGCTATTTTGGGCTTCCAAGGGCAAGGAGCAACGAGCTGAGTGGCCTTCAGCTGCAGGGCATTGCTTGCTTAATCCTGGGCAGAGCACAGCTGCAGGCAGACGGGTCTTGGGGTGCTGGGGAAGCGGGCTCCCCGTGAGGTAGCCGTCCCCAGGCCTCCCCAGCAGACAGGAGCCAGGACAGGCTCAGGCAGGGGCCCGGAGTGGGCAGGGGATGTGGCCGGTGGACCTGGTGGTCCCGGCCCTTCCTTCCTGCCCGGAGGCCGTGAATCCTAAGCTGCCTTCCAGCAGCCAGGTGCTGTGCCAAGCCGAGCTGCCCGGAGCGAGGCACCTGGGGCCAGGCCACAGCCCTGCTGCCCTCCTGCCCTCTTACTTGCATCTGCTGGTCAGAGGCCGTGCAGCCTCCAACAGCTGCACCGTTAGGGGAGGGGACAGGAGAAGGCGGAGGGCTGTGATGGATCAAGGACCGAAACTGCAAAACAAAGGGCTGAGCTCTAACCTCCCCCCAGGGTCTCTGTATTTTTTCACCTCCATCCCCAAATATCTATCATCACTAGTAAAACCTTGTTCACAATATCAACCGAACAGTAAAATTCAGCAAGAGAGACGGGCCCCCTCTGTGGTATGTGAGGACGTGTCCTGGCAGGAGGGGGGCAGGAAAAGCCTTGTCACCTCCTGGACAGAAGAAGGGGTGCAGGGCTGGAACCACGTGGAGGGGGCCTGAAGCCCGCGTGAAGGAAGGATCCTGTCTCTGTCTCCATGAGTCTCCCCAAGAGCATCTCTGCCCCAGACTCTTCACAGGTCTTCACTTAACCTTCAGCCTCAAACACTTGGCTCTTGGTAATGTGGGGGTAGGGGACAGGACAACTGTTATGAGCTGAATTATGTCCCCAAAACGTAGACGTCGAAGCTCTCATCTCTACATAGGGCTTTCAAAGAAGCCATTAGGTCAAAAGAAGGCCACTTGGGTGGGCCCTGATCCCATATGACTGGTGTTCTCACAAGAAGAGGGGATGAGGACACGGGAGAGACACCAGGGATGCACACGCATGGAGAAATGACCATGCGAGGACACAGCGAGAAGGCAGCCGTCTGCAAACCAAGGGGAGAGGCCTCAGAGATTGACCCTGCTGGCACTCTGACCCCAGCCTTCCAGCCTCCAGAACCGGGAGAAAGTGTACGTCTGCTGCGGGACCACCCTGGTCTGTGGCAGCCCCGAGCTCCAGCCCCAAGCAGGCCCCAAGCCCCAGCCCTGAGCCCCAGCCCCAAGTGGGTCCTGAGCCCCAGCCCTGAGCCCCAGCCCCAAGCAGGCCCCGAGCCCCAGCCCCGAGCGCCCTGCCAGAGCAAGCCCCAAGCCCTGAGCCCCAGACCCGGGCCCCAGCCCCAAGCCCAAGCCCCAGCCCCAAGCAGGCCCCAAGCCCCAGCCCCAGCCCCGAGTCCCAGCACCGAGTCCCAGCCCCAGCCCTAAACCCCAGGCCCGGGCAGGCCCCAAGCCCCAGCCCCAAGTAAGCCCCAGGCCCCAGCCCCAAGTTCCAGCCCCAGGCCCCAGCCCAGCCCCGAGCAGGCCCCGAACCCCAGCCCCAGCCCCGAGCCCCAGCCCTGAGCCCCAGGCCCCAGCCCCAAGCAGGCTTCACCTGGTCCTGTCACCTGTGCAGTGGCCTCCACGCGTCCTCCAAGAAGGAACAGGCCGGATTGCTCATTAAAAGCTAGAGAGAGAAAGCAATTAAAATACAAAAAGCCGAGCAGAGCTTAGCCCTTGGAAGTTGCAAGTTGAGCAAAGCCTTGTGGGAAGGAGGGGAGGCCGATTCGGGGGGTGGGAGCCGGAGAGAGGCTGGAGGGCCGAGGCCGAGAATCCGCCAGGCGGACAGAGGCAAAGCGGAGAGTGGACGGGGGCAGGCCTGGTGCCGAGCATGCCTTTCCTCTTCTTCCATTTAATTTATATCCATTTAAATTCATTTAATTCACTGAAATGAGCTGGGCATGAAATATTATTTCTTTTTTTTTTAATTTAACTTCAATTTGCCAACATGTAGTGTAACACCCAGCTATTTTCTTTTTTTAAAAAAAAGGGCAAATAAAAAAAAAGGCAAATAAAAAAAAAAAATGTCCCCTTCCTTTTTCTCTACGAAGGTCACTTGCAGCAGACAGGGGCAGCAGGCTTCGTGAGCACAGCGGCTGCACAGCAGAACAGCCCCCCCCCCCTTGCTTCGAGGGGCCACACTTGGTTTAATGTCGTACTGTCATCATCTTAAATGGACATTATTTCCAAACAAGGGATCCTGCGTCTT
Organism: Canis aureus; assembly: GCF_053574225.1. Taxonomy (NCBI): domain Eukaryota; kingdom Metazoa; phylum Chordata; class Mammalia; order Carnivora; family Canidae; genus Canis; species Canis aureus. Next base: position 5,611,296 of record NC_135613.1, read on the forward strand.
CATTTTGCACTGGGCTCCCCCCAAATTATGCAGCCAGTTCTGCTGCTAGAATAAATGACCAGTCCCACCACAATTGTTCTTTCCAAACCCTTTTCCAGAACCCCAGCTGGGACAGGCCCCGGGCCTTCCCAGCCCCCTGCTCTTCGCAGGTTTGTCGCCAGACCCATTGGAGTCCCTTGCCAATAGGATCAGGGTTGATTTGAAAGAGGATCCACGATGTATTACAAATTAAAATAAGAATCCCGGATGGCATTTCCTGGGAGGATTTTTGGTGGGTCTGAAGTATTTGTGGGGAAGTGTGTCTCCCTTCAAATTGTTTTGCTCCTGGGTAAGCAGCAGAGAACTATCACCCTACAACCATTGTCCCAGGCAATGAAAATTTATCCTAGGTGTTAATTAGCTCAATATTTATCTCATCTAATATGCAAATTAAGACACTGCGGTCTCATTAGCGTCATCTGTGTTTCCTTTAAGCAAAACTAAATCTCTTGCCAATGTAAGAAAAAGGCAAAAAAAAAAAAAAAAAAAAAAAACAAACATCAGTATTTCTCTTTGAAGCTAATGAGGGTGTGATTTGGCTCTTTCTTTCTTATGAGGTAGCAAGTAAAGAAAAATGCATTTTAAATATGCCAAGTGGGGCCCGACCTCATCTATCAGAGGCAAGAACACGGCGTGGACTGGTTATTAGGCTTTCTGCTCCAGCTTGTCCAAAGAACTGGGGCCTGTGGAGCCAGCGGGTGAGTTTGCAACAACCTTCCCCCGCCCCCAAGGAGGAGGACTAGGAAGGGGCCTTCGAGAAGAGCCCACTTAGCAAACAGATGTGGTATTACTGCAATGAGAAGAGAGGTAAGAAGTAACTTATGCCACAAATCTTAAAATGAGAAAATGTCTCTCAAATTGAGAGAAGAACAAGATTTTAGCTCAAAATTTCTACTCCTTCCAGCTTCCCTTCTTAAGATTTTAGAATTAGAATACAAAGAATAAGCAAACAGTCATCGAATACCCACACTGAGCCCCCAGAGGCAGGCTTTACGTGCTGGTGACAACAGATGCTACGGACGGACTGACGGACAGACGGACAAGAACATCAGGAGCAACTAGAACGTTCTGGGCCTTCGGCGGGCTGATGGGAATTCCACCTGCGTTAGCTTTAACCTTCGTGGTAACCCAGAAGAGTATCATTTCTCCTTTTTCACAGATGATGACACTGTGGTTCGGGGTGTTCAGGTCACTTGTCCAAGATCATGCAGGTAAAATGTAGCCAAGGTGGGATGAAAAGGGAAAAGGACTATGACAGGCCATAGGGACGGCGGCCTAATTAGCGAGGTGTCCTATGCCCAGTAGTGGGGGGGGGGTGCCCGACTCTCTCACCCCGGAGGTTAATGCACACTGCGGATCCCTGAGTTCCGAGAGCACAGGCCCCTGTGTGGCTCCTTGCTATCTTCCTTTTTCTAATTTGACAAGTTATTCAAAACCTGTTTTGTGAACACCATCTGCTCCCTGGGGCAGGAGAGAGACCGCCCTGCATCCCAACACCTCCTGGCCGGAGCCTGGAAACTAAAACCCACTGCGCAGGCCGAGGGAGGCTGATTGCCGCATGTTGCCGATCGTGTCCGGTGTCACAGCCGTGGTGTGAGGCAGTGGGAGGCCGAGGAGCTGCCTTGGCTCTCAGGGGACACGGGAGAAAGAGCCATGACCTCCCCGGGACCCATGGCCCACGGATGACAGATTCCTGCGGTGACTTCACCTTGTCAGAGTGCATGCCTGTGAGCGTGGCCTTCACCTTGGAGCCAAGCAGCTGAGCAGGAGGGAAGGCGAGTGAACGTGGCTGGGCTGTGAGGGAGCTGCGGGAACTGCTGCCAGTTCAGTAAGTGTCTCCACTGGGCCATCAGAAAGCTGCGTGGACAGATGCACCAGCTCTCTGGGGACACTGACACTGCTCTACTGGAACTTCCGGAGGCTCTAGCTAAGTGCTTTCCCTTCCCTCCCTGCCTCTGAGCCCCACGAACGGCCAGAGACCGACAGCCCCATTTGACAGATAGGAATACTGAGGCATCAAAAGGCCAAGTGGTCCGCTGCGGCAAGAGAGCCACGTAGCTTGGGAAAGAACCTGTTTCCGAACTGTGTCCTCTGTTCGGGTTCCCGTGCTGGGCGGTCAAGCACATGGGCTTTCTCCTAGCGCTGGCACAATGTCCACCCAAAGCAGGCATCGCCGTCCCCATTTTAGGGATGGAGAAACGGAGAATGGGCATATCCGGGAATGAGAGAAGGAAATGTGCATCTGTTGCGTGCCTCATGCTGGGGGTGTTACAAGGCCATAGGAAACAGGACCGGGTGATAGAGGGATGGCATGGGAGTCCCAAGTGCAGAACGACCCTCAAGGACAGGATGGAAAAGTGAGACCAAAAAAGCAAGCAGGGTACTTGCACCTCCGGCCCCGGGGCAAGAGTTTCGGGGGAACCACAGGGAACAGGGCAGAAAGCAGAATGGTAGCCTGTGCAAAGCAGGGAGCAGGGGACACGGAAGTTCCAGCCCGGGGCCTGCCGGGCCTGAGGATAAAAGAAAGCCGCGCCTGCTGAGGGTAAGCAGGTGGGGATGGAAGCTCGCAGTCCCACGGAGTTTGTGTCCTTGTGCTGCTGTCTCTACCTCTGGCGACCGAGAATAGGTTTTGGATTTCCTTCTTCCACCTGATAAACCTCTTCACATAAACTCCCTTTCAGAATGGTGGCCCCGGGTTTCTTTAAGTCACGTACTATTTGATGCATAATGAAATACGCATCAGGTATGAGCAAGATATAGAGCGAAATCACAAAACCCATTCCCACGGACTGACCACGCCCAGCCTGAGAAATAAAGTCACTAAAGCACTGAGACTTTCCGAGGGTCCTTCTCTCATTCTGTTTCCACCATCTGCCGGCCAGAGGCAAGCTTTAGTCTGAACCGTGCGGTCATCACGGTCAGATGGCTGGTGTAGGCTCACAGGCGTGTTTCGTACGCCTGCACATCACGTACACACGTGTCCCTTCGTGGTATGTTGCTCAGGTCTTTTCGTTTGGGAGCTTTACAAAAATAGCATCGCAGGGCGTGGACACCTGCATTCCTCTTTTCTCACTTTATATCCCGTTTTTCAGATAGTCTCAGTAAAGGGGGAATTTGACCTAGCAGGAAATTCTATGCAGAACTTTAATGAGAATTCATGGGGAAAAAAAAAAAAAAGATGGTGTTGCAGCGGGTGTTATAGATCCTAGTGATTCATTTATTTTTTATTTAGCCGAGAGAGAAAAAGAGAGAACTCCAGCAGGGGTGAGGGGGAGAGACAAGCAGATCCCCCTGCTGAGCTGAAAGCCTCACCTGGGGCTCGAGCCCAAGACCCTGAGATTATGACCTGAATGAGCTTAACCTACTGAGCCACCCAGGTGCCCCCTAGCGATTCATTTAATCCTGACCCCGTTTCATAGACAGATGTGCAGCCCAGAGGGATTTGGTCATGTCATTTCAGCAGGTGCCTGGGGAGCCAGGATGTGGCCCTGGGGCTGCCTAGCGCTCCGTGGAGGCGGCACGCTGCACAACTCCAGGAGGCACCGCTTGCTGGCAGGGTCTGGGAATGGTCCCCTCCGTCACCCCCCGGGGAGGGGTGTCATGGGGCCGCGCCAAAGTTCCTGCTTTTATCTCTTTGCTTTCTGCCCAGGATGGGGCTGACATTCAACCCTTTGCCAAGACAACGTGCCTGCTTTTCAGGATACCGGACACTGGAGGTGTACTACTGCCTCGAGTCTTAGTGGTTTTATTTCCCGTTATCCGATCTGTGACAGTGAGCCTACTAAAAATCCTTTTCAACTCAGATGTCCTCCCCATGCAATATCATCCCGGAAAAATCACATTTTGCGTTACGGAGAAAGCGTCTCTCCTGCTTGACTATCCCCAGCACCCGGAAAGAAATGCCACCACCGAGAGATACGACAATTTAGAAGAGGAAGCTGAGGATCTCTTAATGGGACTTCGGCTGTGAAGCAGGGGCCCTCCGCAGCTGTGTCACCCGAAGGGAGAGGGAAATGCTCTAAGGGCGAGAGAAGGAGGCAAGGGAGCTGCATTCAAGGAGCGCCCAGGGCACACGGGGTACCGCAAGGTATGTTTCCCACAGGCATTACCACAAGCAGTCCTTGGGGAGGCCTGGCAGGGAGTGTTGTTTTAATTCCCATTTTACAGATGAGCAAACCAAGACCCCAAGGTTTTAACTGCCATGCCAAAGGACAAGAGCCGGCCAGTTTGTTGACCAGCAATTCAAATGATTTTCTTCTCACCCAAGCTTCTTGCTTCTTTGAGCATGACTTCGGCCCACTTGGAGGCAAATCCCATTAGGCATCTACGGAGTGTGAAATCTGTGGATGTGTGAAGGCTTGTGAGCGAGGAGACTTCCATATGGGGCAAATAACCCTACCTCCAGAATGTGGAAGGGGCTTCAGAGATCACCTCGCACCTCTCTCCTGTTTCACAGCCGGCGACAATGAGACCCAACTCTGAAACCAGTGGAGCCACACACATCAAAGCCTCCCCGTTTGGGGCCACGTTCACCGACTGCCAGAGAGGAGCTCAGAATTGCATATCCTTTGTTGCATTAACTCTGCATGACTGACTTTTTTTTTTTTTTTTAAAGTTTGAATAAACTTTTTAGCCTTCAATAATTTTAGGCTTACTGGAAAGTTACAAAGGTGATTTGGGGAATTCCCATATCCCCTTTATCCATCTTCCCCTAATGTTATCCTCCTCTGTAATCGTGGTCCATTTGTCAACACGAGGAGCTTAACATTTGCACATATTATAACTAAACTACAGTCTTCCTTTGGATATCAACAGGTTTTTGTTTTTGTTTTTTTTTTACTAATGTCTTTTTCAGCTCCAGGAGCCAATCCAGGATTTTAAATGCCAATTTAATTATTTATAAGTCTCTCAGCCTTGAAAACATGTCCAATATCTGCCCACCCACTAGGCCATGGAGTTCCAGAAGGCAGAGGCCCCAGGATATGTACCTCTTCGTGTGCAGCCACAAGACATGCATTTTTAAATGTGTACTAAGCAATGTGGACTTAAGAAAGATTTGTTATACTGGCTGTTGATCGATGCCAAGACCTCAAAAATGGCCCTAGGACCACAGTGCCTCCTTCACGCCCCCCCCCTTATTACCATGAAAAATAGGAATGTAAAGAATTCAGATCTACAGATCTATGTCTGTACATATGCTATGCACACCCACATGTACCTATAGAGAAACACATATGCATGAGAACGTGCTCCACACAAGGCATATTTCAAATCCATTGAAAAATGGTGTAGGAGCCATTTGCTATTCATTTAATTTTGGATGTTCGTAAGTAGATAGATGTGTAAGTAGATTCCTACCTACTCCTTACCAAATATCATTTGCAAAATTAAGTTCCAGAATTATTAGAGGGTCAAATGTCGAACAAGGAAAAATATCAAATAACTAGAAGAAAACAGAGAAATATATTTATCCTATTGGGGTGAGTCAGGCCTTTTGAACACAAACACCGCGAAGGCCAAAAACGAAATGTTGCATTAAATATATGACAAAATATATAACAAAATATTAAAGAGGAGAAGGAAATTTAAGATGGGAAGATATACAAATGTCTACAAATCAATAGGTAAAAGATTAAACACAGCGACAGAAAGCGACCTACGTTCTGCGGATTGGCAAGGCACAGAAATGAAATTACAAACCCTCAAAGCGCATCAAAGGTCTGCCCTCCCCAGGGATCAGGAAGCAAACATGGGAGCAGCAGGATGTCACTGTCACCCAAAGGTTCCCACGGGGTATGTGTGTCACCACGGGAGTCTGGGTGAGGGCAGGACAGCCAGCCTTGCATGAGCCGAGCTGCTGGAGCCGTACGGCTGCGGGCAGCCTTACCCACTGTCGTGAACCACTTAGTGCAGCACCCACCCCCGCGGTAACAAGCCTTGAGGTCACCGCTTCCAACATCCAACCCGGGCCTGGGCGGCTGAGACCGGAGCCCTACATCTGGGAGCTGCGTGGGAACCAGGACTGCGGGCTCCAGGCCGTGCACCAGGGCCTAGTGTCAAAGTAGGAACTTGGCCTTGGGACAATAATGTTGGTCCAGGTGGGGGCTGTGGCCCTGTGTTGGGTGCTATATCCAGGTGTCCCTGGCCCATCCTCCCCCAAACTCAGATCCCCAAAATCGGCTCATGAGACTGAAGGCAGAACGGCCAGGGACCTACAGTGGCAAGAACCCCTGGGAACGCTGCTGGCGGCTCCCGCGGACTGTCCTGAGCTTGGACGACTTGCAGCCGGGCCTTAGAGCCCTGCCTGAGAAGGGCCTGGATCCCTGCACCCCTCTGGGCCAGCTGCCAGCTCTGCCCTCCCAGGAGGTGCCTCTGAAGGTCCCTTCTACAGGGACCACCTACAGTTCCTCCCCTGGTCCCACTCCACTCACTACAAAGCTTTATTTAGAGCCTTAATACCAAGGGGCCCTGATGCAGCACCCCCCGTGAGTAATATTTTGTATGTTCCCCGTGAACCATTGTTGCTGCCCCCAGAGAAAGGCCAACCATTTCAGGCTCCTTTGGGGAGCATTTGCATGACTTACGAGGTTTATTTGGGGCCTTGGGAGTGCCTTCCCAGAGGAAGAGCGGGCTGGGCCTGCTCCTGGCTGGAGGCCCTGGTCAGTAATACGCCCGAAGATTTGCTGGCAAGAAGCTGTGAAGCTCTCCTCACGCTGCCAGGCAATTTGTTCTGGAGTCTCATGATTGGAGAGGGGGAGTGTTACGAGGAACTAGGCAAGACTTTAAAAATATTGGGACACCTGGGTGGCTCAGTGGTTGAGCATCTGCCTTTGGCTCAGGTTGTGATCCCAGGGTCCCGGGATCGAGTCCCACACCGCATTCCCTGCGTGGAGCCTGCTTCTCCCTCTGCCTGTGTCTCTGCCTCTCTCTCTGTGTCTCTCAGGAATAAATAAATAAAATCTTAAAAAATATATTGAGGAAGGAGCTCAAAAGTCCTCAAATCCAGACTCAGTAGCCTGCCAAATGGAACCGTTTCCAGGGCTTCCACTAGTAAAGCATGAGGCCTTTGAAATGGCATTAGCTTAGCCACTAAGTTTGGCGGCTGAATGTTCGAACCCCCAAACTAAGGCCGGTCAGTGCCGGGAGAAGTCCGCTGGGCAGACAGGTGTATCTTCTCCCTGACGTGGTTCCGAATTCCCGGGCAAGGTGGTGAGAGGCCCTCCCTCGTCGCCTCCACCCAGTGTGGACTGGCCCAGAGACCTGCCCTTGGTGTGCTACTGCCTGAGACCTGCCCTAAAGCAAATACTGATCCGGGGCTTATTACGTGGGAAAGACTTGGCAGGTCAGGCCATCAACCCATAGTTAGTTATGTAATCGACCTCTCGATCCTAGGGGAAAGGGTAAAACCACGAGGGCGTGGGACCGTGGTCTGCATTCTGCAGCCAGGCTGGTGACACACGGAGGTCGGCCCGGGCCCTCCTTCCTCAGCCGCCCATGGGAGCAGCCCCCCCTCCCTACAGTGGCAGGCTCTGGACCACTCCGTGGTCCGGGCGTCACCTGCACTGGGGCTGGGCGCTGACCTTCTATGTGGCTCTCACTCATCCCCGGGGGCCCCCTCCACGTCCGCCCGCACCGCACAAGTGGCCTCCTCTGAATGTGCATCACTACTGTCCTCCCACTGGTCTGATCTCTGAGGACCCCTGCCCACCACTCAGGCTGTGTCGACTCCTTCCTCCCGTGGCAGGAAGCCCGTCTCGTCCTTCAATACCCATCCCAGCCGCCTGGCACCTGGAACTCAGCATTATCAGTGCCCTGAGCCGCTTCTACGCCGGCCCGGCTCGGTGTGCTCCGGTGTTTGGATTGCTGTCTGGATGGCTCCTGGCCTCAGGGTCAAGCTCAGTGTGGCTTGGGGATTTCTAATCCCTGTGGGCAGCAGTAAGGGTTGGGAATCCAAAGTCAGGGCTTAGGGCTGGTTTCACGGAAGATGGGCAGTGGGTTTTGGGGCCCCGGCTTTCTCTCGTGTAGTGAAAATACAAGCCTGGTCTCCCTGGAGGGTGCCCCCACCCCCGGGATCATCAGGCAGACTGGGAGGGGGGGCAATAAAGTATTGGGCACAGAGCCAGGCCCCCAGGAAGCCCCAGAACAAGCCCAGTCTCTGCTGGGGCCCAACTGGCTGTGCCGTGGAGGAAGTGGGCGCCACTGAGAACGTGGAGCCGGGGCAGCACCCACCGATCCCGTCGGCAACGAGGTGCGCCTCTGGGGCTGAAGTTAGAGTCATGGCCACGCTCTGCCAGAGACGCTCGCCGCACCACAGCCCGACGGGTCAGGCCCAGCCTCGGCAGCAGCTGCATCCACGCGCAGCCAGGTCCTGCTCGAGGGGCCCAGGTTCAAACGCCGGCCCCGTCCCAGACCCCCCCTTTACACTGGGTGAGGTGCTCCCCTTTCTCTTCGTGGGCTTCCTCTTTTGTTAAAAGATAAGCGGGTCAGACACTAAGATACTCACTGCTCCTCCCAGCAGCGACTGGAGGGGGTCACTTCTCCCTTGAGGCCGCAGTGGGTCCCCATCTGCCCACACGAACTCCAAACACTTGCGTGGGAGGAGGAGACTGGATGGCCACTGGCAAGCAGGAGCATGCATTTGTCCAAAACCAGTCTGCTGACCTGTAGATTCTATGGGAGGTTCACAGGGCTTGGAAGGGGTGAGGGTCCCTTGTCCATACGTTTGCAGGACTTCTCAGAACCTTTAATAAGCAAATTGACTGTGAGCCACCAGTTCTAAGACGCAGAACCCAACATAGCCCAGTCTCACCTGAGCATGGAGCCTTTTCTTTCCTCTGGCAGATTCTCTCCCAGGACCAAGGGTCAGATAGGAAGCACTTTCAGAAACCCCAGTCAGGTGGGAACCACTACCAAGTTGGAGCCGAAGCCTGGCTCTTCATTTATTCGTGTGAGCTTGGGTAGATGTAATGCTTAATGTTCTTGCATGAAAATGGAAATGTGAACCGTATCTAACAGGTGGCGTATTTTTCTTTCCTACATTTCTATATTTTTCATAGTAAGCATTTTAGTAACTACTTCTTAAACTTATGAATAATCTGATTAGGATGCAAGGTGAAAATTCAAGGCCTTCCCCCAGCCCCCTCGTCCGTCCCCCGTAACTAAAAAAAAAAAAAAAAAAATTAACGCTTGTTTCGCACGACCTTTTAGAACCTCCACGTGAACATTTTAAAATGGAAAAGGAAACAGTATGCTTTACTTTCAACCCGGAGTGTCCATGACCTCCAGCTCCGGTCGTCGCTATGACACACGCGAAGGTGGCTCTGCGCAGGCATGAGCCCAGCACAGAGCTTGGCACGCGACGGGCACGCCGTAAATATTAGCTGAAGGCAGACTCCGACTTGTGGATTGGAAGACTCGCTCAGGGGACCCCGTGCCAGGTGCCGTCAGACTTGATGCCTTCCAGAGGCTGCTGCCCTGTGCATATTCAGGAAGAAATGTAGACCTTCCCAGCTCCAGGCCCCGGAGCCTCGGAAAGCAAACAACTGCAGGAGAGCCGTGCGCCCCACCTCTCCAAGGGGCACAGGGCTGGAAAGCAGTGCCTTTGCCTCCTGACAGTTGTGCCAAGAGCCGTCTGCCCGGGAGGGGCGAGGTCAGAGCAGGGAGGAGGAGGAGGGCTGACCGGGTCTCCACCCCCGCCCGGGCAAGCTCCCGCTCTTCTCCAGAGGGTTCTCTCCGAGTCCCTCCCCGGCCGAGCTTGGAAAAACTCCTCGTGGATCTTTATCATGGTCAAATTACTCATTTACAAAACACCCTGCTGCAGATGGGCAAGTCCCCACGAAACCATGCCAGGGACTCTTTAGGGCAGATCCTGCTGCTTGGCATCATAAGCGCTTATTACCGTAGCACTGAGGGGTGCAGGCTTGCCAGAGGCCTGCTTTTAATGAACTTTAGCATCCAAAACTGGCCGAGAGAACACAAGTCAGATTTTGCCAATCAATTGGAATTGATTACTTCTCGAAAGCCAGGTCTCAGCTTGCAGGAAACACACACAAACACACCCAACATTTGGGGGTTAGTTTGATTTCTTGGAGGAAAAAAAAGGAGTTCTTGGCAGCCAGAGATAATGACGGATCAGCCTTTTCAAAATTCCCAGGACACTGGAAGGAAATGGTGTTTCTTGAGAGAGCCTGGGCAGATGGAGGAAGCTTGGCAGTCCCAGAGTTCAGATCAGGCTCTTCCATTCTTTTTTTTTTTTTTTTAAATTCATCTACGCACGTATCCATTCATATAGCAGACGGCGACAACGCTGAGGATTCACTCTCTTTCAGGTTTGGTACCAGGGTCTGGGACGTCAGAGGAGACATCTGTCCCTTGAGGGCACCAGGCTCACTGCTGGGCCGTGATGTGGGGTGTCCCGAAGGGCCAGGGAAGGAGCTACAGGAACTGAGAGGAAGGAGGTTCTAGTTTGGGCTGAATTCTCAAGGATAAGGTGAATTCTCCTGGGGAACAAAGCCAGGCGAGCAAAGTTCTCCTTGACATCTGAGCCCTCACAGCCGCTGTTCCTTCCACCTGAATAACTGCTGGCCCCCAACCCCTGCCACCAGGGAAATCTAACGCCTGCTTCAGTCTCAGCTTGAGGGACCATCGGCTCAGGGCAGGCTTCCCTAACCCTACTGATCTGGGTGGGTGCCACACCCGCACCCCAGGGCCCTCAGGCCACGCACATCCCCCATCAGAGCGCTCACCCCAGGCACCGGCAGTTTTTGTTTGCCTGTCTGACATGCCCATGTGATGGAGGGGGTCGTGCCGAGGCTGTTCCCCCATTTTACAGGTGCTAGAATAGTACCTGCCCAATACCAGGCACATAGTAGGTGCTCAAGAAATGCTTACCGCATGCGGAGTGGGCGGCTGGTCTCCAGAGCTAGCTGGAGGCACGGGGGTGGGGGGCAGCCCCCCCTGAGGACTCACCATGCAGATCCCTGGCCTCCCGAGGCCCCTCACACACACTGTGGGAGGTGAGGACAGGTGAGGAGGACGGGTGCAGCGCTCTGGAGGGGGGCTGCTGGCGCAGGCGGACAGCAGCGTGGGGCTGACCTCCGGCCCCGTCGATCTCCAGAGATCCAGGCCCCTGTCTGGGGGCATCTCCAGGCTGAGAGGGCCTGAAGTGGTGGTTCTCCATCGGAGCCAGGCCTGGGCCTCAGCAGAAGCCCCCTGGTGCCTCGACATGGGGGTGTGCATGAACGAAGAAGGGTGTGCAGGTCTGCAGGGAGTGGCCAAGATATGCAAGGGAGGACACTGGGGGGCAGGAGCCAGGGCTGGCAGCAGAGAGAGGGAGAGAACCGGGGAGGTGGGGAGGAACAGAGAGAAGAAACGGGAAACGGGGTGGGGCAGGTAGGAAGAGGGAGCAGAGAGGCGGCAAGCAAAGTGAAATGGAACGCAATCCCAGAGGACAAGTGAACAAAGGGGAAGATGCTGGCGGCAGACAAGGACTTGAAGAGGGCCAGAGCCAAAGACCCAAGAAGACCACGACAGGGGTCCCGAAGGCCAGGAAGCCTAGCGGTGGCTCCAGGCCTGCAGGCCCCGGCCGCCTGCTCCAGCCTGGGCCACAGCCAGCTGTCTCTGGGGCTCAGCTCCCCCGTCCACGGCCTGGCTCCCCTGTGGCAGCCTGGGTGCTGTCAGGTGCGCTGGGAGGTGGTGGGGGAAGAGGGGTGCAGGAAAGGGAGGTGGGACTCCAGTGCTCTGAGCAACACGGGCCCGTGGGGACAGGCTGCCTGGCCTTGAACAGGACGGGCTGATACCAGGCCTCCACGTCGGGGTCACCCCATCTGTGACCTCAGGCCGCCACCTGACGCTACTGCTCGGACCATGCCCCGGGGCCCAAGGAGTGGAGGCCAGGGGCCCTGTGACGCCAGCCCCCGCTGGGTGACAGGGTCAAGTTCCTTCACTCTCCTGAGCCCGTTTCCCCACCTATCAGTGGAACCCTAAGTGATCGCCCACAGACTGCGTCTAGAACCACGAACCGTAACAACCGTGCGCTTTCCGTGTCCCGGGGTTCAGCTCCTCCCCCTGCGGACAGGCTGACCCTCCTGGGGTCAACGTGCAGGACAGTCACTTCTCCCCACGCTCCTCCCCGAAGGAGCACGGCCCCGTCCCAAATACGGTGGCTAGTCTTACTTATTTTTCATCTTCTGAATTACTCTTCCCCCTAAGCCAGGGAGAGTGAGTCATTACCCTCTCTTCTACTTAACCTATAGATGTCTATATGGTTTTCTCCAGAGCCTGCCAAGAGAGCCCTGTTTCAATTAACTTAAAATTCTTTCTTAATGAGCAGCATGAAATAATAGACGCACAGTTGGAAGGAGCCTTGGAGATCTCCCAATCCAACCAGAACATTCTATAGCCCAGGACACCAGGCCCAGGGAAGCACGTCTACACGCTCCCAGCCACTCAAATTCACTGAGGCGTGGGGACCTGCACGCCGCTTGCCCTATTCCCAAGCTGGGGGCTCTCTGTACAAAACCCACCGTCATTCGTTTGTCGATCGACTCATTCATTAAGCAGTCTTTGGCCTTGCAATGCACACCTGTTGGTTTTACCTCTCCCAGGATCCTCCCTTTCCCTGGTGCCAGGAGTCATTTCTGCTGGATAGCTGTCCTTGCCCCTTGTCGCACGGTCCCGAGGGGGCTGCGCCTGTACTGCCCAGCCCCGGGCCGGCTGCGAGGGCAGGAGTCCGGGGGGCCCATCCCCCGCACGTGATCCGTGGGTGCAAGTGTGACCCGAGCTGCGGCCAGGCCTCCTCGGGACGCGAAGCTGTGAGGGTGTGATTCTGCTTCGGGGCTGTCGCCTTCCATGGTCTTCACCCCAGAGGGAGGCGGCCGGCCTGCGGAGACAAGCGGACACACAGAGGCCGGCTGAGCCGCACGGTGGGGCGGGAGCCTCGGGCTCCTGGCTCCCCAGGAGCCCCAGAGGAAGGAGAGCCACCCAAAGCCACACGTGCAAAAGCCATAGAAATAGCACGCGTCTTTCACGCTGAGGCTAATGTCATATCCTTCAACAAAGCAATTCCATGAAGCAAATACCTTCAAGCACGTTCGCTGAAATACGTGAGGCTTTGAGGAGTTAGCTGCCTTGGCCTAAATCCTAATCCAAGCGGGAGTCCAGACTACCCTCACAGGTGCCTCCCTTGGCCCCACTGCTCCTCTGTGGCGGTGAGAAGTAGAGAGGGTGGCGGGACCCCAGGGTGGGGGGCACATTCACCAGCCTGGGCTGGAGGGAAGAAGCCAAGGGGCGCCCTCCTCCGGACTATGGACGGCGAATTACGTCTTAAAGAAACATCCAGGGTCACCTGGGGGGCTCGGCGGTGGAGCATCTGCCTTCGGCCCAGGGTGTGACCCCAGGGTCCTGGGATCGAGTCCCGCGTCGGGCTCCCCGCATGGAGCCTGCTTCTCCCTCTGCCTGGTCTCTACCTCTCTACCTCTCTCTCTCTCTCTCTCTCTGTCTCATGAATAAATAAATTAAATATTTTTAAAAAATGAAAAAGAAACAGCCAAAGTGGATGAGGCCCCGGAACAGGAGAGGACCGCCTTCGAACCATAGGCCTACAGGTTGGAGCTGACGCACACGTCCTGTTTCATCGTTCCTGTTGCAGCCTGCAAAGAGGCTTCTCGGCGGTGATCAACGCTGTGCAGAAGTTACTTTTCAAATAAACCCCTCTCTCTCCGCCTCCCCCCTGCCTCCCTCCATCTCCCTCCCTCCGTCTCCCTCTCCTCGATCCCTGCCAGAGGCACTGGAAGTCTGGAGTCTGAGTTCCAGGGTGATCTGAGGTGACAGCAAAGCTCGGCCGGCATCTATCTGTATTCCAGAGCGCCTCGCTGCAGCATTACTTAAAAGGCGTTCCGCAACCTTTTGCTGCTGCTTTCTTTAAAGGCTTGAGCAATTTCGATATTTTGGTTCAGTGTCACTATAGAAAAGCTTTACAATTCTAGCTCGGGAATTAGAAGATATATTTGTAATAAGAATTGCTAACCACTGTCAGCTGGCAGGCCCGTGTCCGTGCATGAAAATGATGCCATTAGCTTTCACGACTGTGGGCAAAATGTAAAGATCGTGGATCATATAAGAGACTGAAGAGAAAAAAAAAAAGAAGAAGAAGAAAATCCTCCGTACTCAGGGGATTTCTGGCCATCAGGGTGACAGGGCTAACATGTGTGCATTTAGCCCCTTGATGAGGTGGAAAGCTCAATACGACTTGTCTTTGCAAATACTCATTTTTCCCCTGTATTTTATCTAACTGCTTTCTCCTATAATGTTGATGAATCGCACAATTGCATTTTAATGAGGCGACTGCAAAGTCTGAGAGAAGGGGAAGGAGAAGACAAGAACCAAGGGGGAGAGGCAGGAGCCGGCCCCGAGCACACAGGTCCCCACGGGTCGCCACAGGTCCAGAGTATGGAGGCGACACCCAGCCTGTCCCTGGCATCCGAGCTTGGTCACCCACGTGGATGAGCACGGAAGAGCCTGGGCCTCCGAAGCAGCCAGGCTGGGTCCTGCTCTTGCTGTGCCGTTTCCAGGCCACGTGGCCTCTGGCCGATGGCTGATATTCTCGCTTCTGGTAGAATGTACTCCCTTCTGGAGGGAGAAAGCACGACCGCAGCTCGGCCACATCCTAGGTACTAGCGGACACAAGGGTCAGACACTCCGGCATTCATGACTCTTGGCTCAAGTCGGGGAGGACAGTCATAACCCAACAGCACTGGCCTGGAGAAGACTATATGGAAGCACAAGGCCCAAGGACCAGGCACACAGTAGGTGCTTAATTGATGCCCGTTTCCTCCACTCCTTATTCCCATTTATTGATCACGTCGCTAAAGACAGGACCTTATCCTCAGCACCATCTCCCAGACGAAGGTGAAAGTGAGGCCCAGAGCTGTAAGACGCATCCAGGACAGAAGCTCCGGGGCCCATGGCAAGCTTCGGTGGGCCTGACTCGCAACCTGTTGCCTTTCCCCTCTCCGGCTCTCGGCAAGTCACACACAGGAGCCAGGGTCACAGTTCCTGAAATGTGGATTTTTCTCATTGCAATGAGATACGTGCAGCTGGCAACAGGCGACGTGCCCTCAACACCACCCCATGGAGCACAGGACGGGACAGGAGGGATGTGTGGATGGAGAGTAGAATGTGGGGAGCAGGCGAGGGGACCAGACTGGGATCTTCAGCAGGGGTGGGAGAAGGAGCCCTGGGACTGTCCCAAGCCGGACCTCAGTTTGGCCAAGCTTGCTCCGGGGACATGGCAGGTCACACGGCTCTGTCCTCGGTGCCTGCACCTGAGGGATTGGGCAGGGCCCTGATAGCCGTGTCCCCTTTCAGCACTGCCTCTGTGGATTGCAGGTCGTCCTCTGAGGTGACTTAATTCCAATTCACCTAATAAACGATTCTTTATTCAAAAAAAAAAAAAAAAACTAGTTTCGTGTGTGGTATTTAGAACGTGGATTTGGAGGCTCATCGTAAAAGAAAATGAACCCATCAACTTAAAAAATAACATTTGAAAGATACTTTCTGGTTTACACTTTCCTCATACAGTATCGCATGCGATACTCTTGAAAAGCTCCCTTCCAATCTGTACGTGCAGGTGAGGAAAAAAGTGACGCCCTCCTGCCCCCAAAGTTGGCAGCTGGTCTTATCTCTCACGGCTTATTTTTTTTGGCAGGTCTGAAGTTTAAGCCCAAACGTCTTAACATGAAATCCAGCAGACACCCCACCACCAAGATCTCCCCATCAACCAAGGGAGAGGATGTTGGAGTGGACTGAACACCCGCCAGGTGCGATTCATTCCTAGCCGCATCTAGGCCTCCAGGTGCCCTCACAAGGCAACATCGCTCAGAGTGTAGTCCTCGGGGCACCCACACGGCACCCCAGTGTCCTAGGAGCTTGTCACAGTATAAGCCTTAGATCCCATCTCAGACCTACCAGCATCTCTGCGGACGGGGCTAAGGATATGTGTCTTATTTAATGAGCTTCCCAGGGATTCTTACTGGGGAACCGGTACAGGGAGACCACTGGGGAACCGGTATAGTAAGATCAGTTCCAGAGGAGGAAGAGGAGGATCAGAGAATCAGGATCTTGTCAGGTTTATGTAGTGTTAGATGGTGGCTCCAGGCCCTACACCTTATGAGCCTTAAAGCCTGGGGCCTGTGAATAGACCATTCGGTGAGCACATACGAAGCTCGGACGGAAGGCTGGCCACTTGCAGATCACACTGACACACAAAGATAACATCTATCCACTTCTTTGTTTTACTGGGTACTTGATGGCAGGAATAAGTTTAAAAGCTTGGGCTGGGGGGCAGCCCGGGTGGCTCAGACGTTTAATGCCGCCTTCAGCCCAGGGCGTGATCCTGGAGACCCGGGATCGAGTCCCACGTCGGGCTCCCTGCATGGAGCCTGCTTCTCCCTCTGCCTCTCTCTCTGTGTCTCTCATGAATAAAGAAATAAAATTAAAAAAAAAAAAAAAAAAGCTTGGGTTGGGGCAGAAAAAGGGTTTCAGGACTAAAAAAATTGTTGGGGACACCTGGGTGGCTCAGCGGTTGGGGGGCTGCCTTCAGCTCAGGCCATGATCCCAGGGTCCCGGGATCGAGTTCCGCATCGGGCTCCCTTCATGGAGCCTGCTTCTCCCTCTGCCTGTGTCTCTGCCTCTCTTTCTCTGTGTCTCTCATGAATAAATAAATAAATATTTTTTTAAAAAATTTAAAATTGTTGGGTCTGTCGCTGTTTATAGAAGGAGAGATGGATATTGAGCGCCCTGAGATAATGTGCAAGCTCTGTGGTCTCATCTCATCTGCCAACAGTCTAGGAGGAGGTATCGTTATTAATTATTATTCTCCCTAGATCAGAACTGGGAACTCTGAGAACAGACAAGTTGAGTGAATCCACAGTGAATAAAAGGCAGAGCCAAGCTGTCTGATTCCAAAGAACACACTCTCGAGCCCAACACTAGAAAAGTCTCCAGTCTCCATTCGAGCTCATGAAACAAGCAGGCCCCAAACACCAAGTTCAAGGGCTTAGTATCTTCTGTTCTTGTGACTGGTTCATTAACAGTTCCCCATAAAAGAGACAGCATTAATAGCTATAACCTAATACAACAATGTAATAATCATTAGAACAGCAATCAACATCGCCAAACACTTTAATGAATCACTGATGAGTTCCCATCACCTTAAAGAAAAATACATTTGAGCAGCCATTTCCACAAGAAGACAAGAGACACATCATGATTAATCAGCTAATCTATCGCAAATGGGATCTTGGGCTTGGGGGGCAGCCCCACACACTGAGGATTCGGATTTCTACCAGGGGCAGGGTGCGAGCCAGCCAGTCCAGGGCTTGACCAGCAGCTGAGGGTTCTGGGGATGAACGAAAGACATGGATTTAGAAGACAGACAGCTCCTGTCCTTCCTTCTCGCCCCTCCCTCCCTCCCTCCCTCCCTCCCTTCCTGCCATTCTTCCTTCTGTCCACGCTCAGCCAGGGGCCAGTCAGGAGACAGAAGTCAGCCGAGTTATGTGAATGGAGACCCTTCAATCCGAA
Organism: Canis aureus; assembly: GCF_053574225.1. NCBI lineage: Eukaryota > Metazoa > Chordata > Mammalia > Carnivora > Canidae > Canis > Canis aureus. The sequence continues at coordinate 5,628,915 of NC_135613.1, forward strand.
GAACTGCTCACTGGGAATAAAGCTGATAACTAGGTAACTGAAGGGTAAGAAGAAAACTCTAGGGCATCACAGTTCAGCCAACTGCAGGAGAGAGCCACCACCTCTCGGGCTAGGAAAACAAAGTGAATGAGCATTAGGAAGCCCAAGGGAGCAGGGATGGGGAGTGACCCCTGCAGGGTGATGCACGCAGGCTGAGGCAGGGATCGCCAAGGGGCGCAGCGGGACTGGTTCTGCAACTCTTGCAAAACCTGCAAGGTGTGGTCCAGGAAGGCTCTGCTCCTGCCCAGGTGCAGAAGCAAGGCTGAGGTGCCACCACAGGGTCAGCAAGCCGAGGTGCCGTCCGTGGGAACAAGCAGGAGGGAAGACGGGAGCCACCGTATCCCTGCCCCCAAAAGCACTTCCATATTCCCTGCTGTCTGGCTCTCAGAAAGATGAATGGATTTGGGGCATCAGAGAACACTTGGGATTTGGGGTTTCCCAGACTTCTCCCACTCTGCCAAGATTCAAAATATACCAACTATTGTTCTAGCACACCTGGCAGCTGCTCTAGGCTGGTGCATCTGCTCTCCCGTGCAATTGTCCTCCACGCTCCTGGAAATCCGGTATCACCATGCCCGCTGCAGCGGAGGCCAGCTGCCACCCAGGGAAGCTGAGTAGATTCTCCAGAGTCACACGGCTCATCGAACCTAGGCCTGAAAACTCGCAAACACTCTCCTGGGAGGCCCCACCTCAGTCTCACACCCGTGTCCTGATAGCAGTGGCCATGGAACTTCGACTGCATGCGATGCCCCGCATGTGATGGATACACGCAGAGCAGAGGGAAATGAGACACGGAACGGTCTGAAAACCCTAATTTCCTAGAAGAGCATGTGACAGCTGTCAAACCTCCTCCTTGTTGCATGCACCGCAACCAAACACCCACAAGCATCTTCCTAGGTGAGAAGATCTTAATAGAGGCTCTAGGATAAAGGGCCTGTCTTGCCAGGTACATTTGGGAAATGCTGCTTAACTCAACCTCTCTTGTAGGGTCACCATGCACGGTGACAGAGCAAAGACTCTGAGCGGGGAACAAAAAGCCTGCAGTAAGAAAGTTCAGCCAAGTGTTTTGCAAGCTTCTACTGTGAATCTTGTTTGCCCACAACATTAATTAATGTCCCAGGGACAGTGTCTGGCCGCGTGTGCCTGGGAACGCTGCTCTGAGGAAGGGAGGCCTGCAAGGGGAAGTCCTACTTGCTGGAACAGGTACAGGCAGTGGCCTCTGACCTCAGAGGCACCGAGGTGAGGGATGCCGGAGACCCAGAAGTTCATGGGGGACACTTCCAGCCGAGGAGAGACAACATGAGAAGTGTGATTGACGGTGGACGCCCAGGTCCTCCGCTGGGAAAGCAGGCACGGGAGCTGGGGAGACTTCGCTGCGAGAAAAACTCACTCATTATCTCAGGTAGCAGCCGTTTAGCCCGACGCCCTTCGGAACACTTGCGGTGCAGCATCTTCGTCTCTTCTTGTGCCATGTGTATAACAGACAAAGAATTACCATGCGGGGCATATAAAGAAACAATCATACAAATCAATAAGAAAAAGACAAACCGATACAGAAGGAGGCGCAAGAAAGGAAGACACAAGTTATCAACGGGAAAAAAAAAGGCCAACGAACTTAAGAAAATTCATCTTGACAGTAATCAGTGAAATGCAAATTAAAATAAGACATCTGTTTGTTTTTTTTGTTTTTTTTTTGTTTTTTTGTTTTGTTTTTTGTTTTTTGTTTTTTTCCATCAGATTTGCTGCTCCTGTGAATGCTGGTAACGCGAAATGGTCTGGCCATGTGGGAGGGCACAACCCAGCGTTTTCTATTAAAATTTAGAGCGTGCACACTCTGTCTCAACAGTTTCCCTTCTTAGCATCTACTGTAAATAAAGGTACAAGGAGATGTGAGCGCGCTCGCTGCAGCGTCGTTAGCGAGAGGGCAAACTTGCACTAACCCAAGGCCTCACGCCATGCAGTGCAAAAAGCAGCGATTGCAATGAATGAGCCAGGTCTGAACTCACTAACGTGGTCGGAAAAGGTAACACATCGGTGTGTGTGAGATAAAATCCCTAAGTTCACAGACGCACAAGATAATGGTGATAGAAAAACCCAAGAACCAGCCTGGAAGGACACAGCTCAGTCTGATGCCAGCGGCGGTCTCTGGGATGACGGTAGCCTCGCAGGAGGCGGCCAGCGAGGCCTGAAGCTTTATCTACGCTGTTTGAGGTTTTGCAGTGACCATGTGTCTGTGTGGTGCTTACCTACCTACTTGGTAAAGAAAAGCCATTTTATGTGAAATGACAAACTAGTATGTGACACGCAAGCAGGACAGACATCTCTTGCAGGGAACAGAGAATGAAGAGGGTTGAAACATTTTCAAATAGACAGAGAGACTCTTCTGCTCCCGGCCCAGCTAGGGGTCCTTTCTGCACGGGGGCAGGACACCGCCCTTCCCGGAGCACGACTGGATGTCGGGCTGGGGGAGCACTCGGCGAGCACTCACTCACCTGTTCTTCCCCCAGACCTCAGGAGGCCAACATCGGGAGCTCACAAAGCCTGGCCTGAAAGCTGGGTGTGTTTGAAGACACATCCCGGGGCGTGATGCTTCACCTTCCATGTCCTTCACTGGGCTCGGGGATGCCCGGCCAGTCGGCAAGACGTTATTCCCGAGGTTTCCAAAAGGGATTAGCACTTGCATCCGCAGACTGAGCTAGGAAGACCTCCTCGCAGAGGCAGGCGGATTTCATTTCACCTGCTAAGGGTTTGAATAAACCGAAAAAAGTGGAGGAAGGGTGAATGTGCTCTCTGGGCTGGAGCTGGGACGTCCCTCTTCTCCTGCCCTCGACTCTGGCGCCCATGGTTCTCAGGCCTCCAGACTCACTTTATTCTCACTTTATCATCAAGACATACAACATGCAAACTATGTGTTACTCGACTGTTCATGTCAACAGTAAGGCTTCTACTCGACAGTAGGCATTGCCGGCTCAGTTTTTTTTTTGGGGGGGGGGGGCAAAAGTATATGAGGATTTTCAACTGGGCAGGGGGGACAGGACTCCTAACTCCTGTGTTGTTCAGAGGGCAACTGCGTGTGTGTGTGTGTGTGTGTGTGTGTGTGTGTGTGTGTGGCTCCTGCTGGTTCTGTTCCCCAGGAGAACAGTAATACGCAGTCTTCCCAAAAGCCATGACCTTACTGCAGAGCCGTGTATAGGTCTGTCCGTGTACCCTCACCTATAGTCTATCACTGCATCTCTATGACCGTAAATAGTTGTATCTGTACAAGTAGTTCTCAATCAAGGAGGCTTTTTGCCCCTCAGGGGACATTTAGCAATATCTGGAGACATCTTTGATCATCACCAACTGAGGGGAGAGGGCTGCTACTGGCATCTAGTGGGTAGAGGCCCGGGACGCCGTTAGACATCGTACAATGTGCAAGACAGGCCTCACCATAAAGAATCACCCAGCCCCAGATGTGCAAACCCCGGTCTCTACCTATAAGAACTGCTTGAAATCAGAAACCCTCAGAAAGGTCTGGCAAGGTCTATTTAGTCCCTAAACCCAGATTTGGCCAGTTTCCACAGCCAGATAATACACGGCAATGAAAAACTATTGCTCACTGCCCTTTGGACAAAAGCCAGCCAAGTTCTCTGTAGCTTCTTGCGAGACCAAATGGGAGGGCAGCAGGGTCCGGCCCAGTTAAAGATAATGCAGCTGAAGTTGAGGTAAAAGGTCAAGGAACAGGTGAAAATAGTCCCTTTGATATTTCTCACCCAGAAAAAAAAAAAAAAAAAAAAAAAAAAAAGCTTATGGAAGTCCTGACCCAGTGGACCGCAAAAGTGCAAAGAATATTAATAAGTAAACAGAAATGTCCCATTTTGTGTTTAGATTCTTTTCTTCTTATCAGATAGCATTTCGACTTGAAGATGTGTTCGGATAAATAGTCCTTCAGAGTTTTCATCAACTCTCCGTTGGGTGAAAATCCTTCCCATTTTCTTTTTAAGTCTGTTTCCAATTGTGAAAAAGGTGCCAGTGATAATTAAAACCTAATTCCATCCCCGCGTTCCTTAGAAAAACAAAAGTACAACCCAGAATATGATCCCCTGTAAAGCTCTCAGAAATAATCAGGTCTCCGCATCCACCCCTGATAACAGTGGTTTCAAATGGATCGGGTTTGCAGAAGAACAACCCAGAAACGCAGGGAAATTAATTGCTGTTTTTCACAAAGCAGCTTTAAAATGCAGTCACTAATTGACCTGCTGTTGGAGACGGTTTCCTGCTAGTTAGTGACCGCGCTGCCCAGACATGAGGAAGACGGATCGCGTCCCTTTGAGAAGAGTCTCCACTAAAACCAAATGATGGAAGAGATCGCCACGGTTTCGGGAACGTGCACCTCAGCACAGGGCCTCCCGCGAGCTCTGTGATGCTTCGGGCCCAGCGACGGACCTGTCAGCCCCTGGACTGCTGTGTCCCAGGGGACTCGCTCGTGGAAACTGGGTCTGGTCCCCGGGCGGCAGCAGGTGCCGGGGCCGCGGCTGTCTGTCCTCATCTGTCTACCGTGCGCAGCAGAACCAGGAACCCCTTCCCTGTCGCACTGGGGGTCGCAGGGCAGCGAGGGCGCCGTCCACGCCTTGTGCAGGTCATCGCACGCGCCTGCTCCTGAGCCGGGCACCACCGCCCTCCGGGAGGGCCCCTTGGGACCGCCTGCAGGGCTCACTCCCTTCTGGCAATCTCTTTCGGATGTGGCCAGCGGGGAGCCTGCTGGGGAGGCCGGGCAGAGGGAGGCCAGCGAGGTCAGGGCTTCTGCTGCTCCCCCCAACCCCCCCAGCGCTCCCTGAGGCTGGCCCTGGGCTCCTGGCCGGGCCCCAGGCCTTGCCGGCCTGTCCTTGCAGGTGCTGCCCACCTTCCCTCGCTCACCCCCATAGGCTCAGGGTCCACCCCAGGACAACCACTGTCCTACTAGGCCCCGGACAACCACTACCCGTCGGGGTTTCCCTGCACCCCGTTCCACTCTCCTCCAGGGGTGCGATCCGGGTTTGTCCTCCGCTCCTGCTCCGCTGGGCTGATCTCGGGTCGCTTATCCTGACCTGGGGCATTTGCTTCGCCATAATCTTCTAGTGCCTTGCAGGCAACTTCCCTTCATGGGCCTTCCCACCCCAGCTGCTCTCGTGAAGTCCGTCACAGGCCCCCGGGCCAGGAGGCCGGAGAACCCGAAGCTAGAACACAACCGCTCTGCTCATCTCGGGGTGGAGGGTAGAGAAGCCCCCAGGGTCACAGGAAGGCAGTGGGTGCCGACTCGGGGCAGGGGAGCCAGAGCTGCCGATGGACGGTTCCGATGTGTCTTTCTCTCAAGTGGAGAGTTGAACTCGAAGTTTTCCAAAACCCTCTCTTCATGCATCATATCCCTTGAGCCAGGATGCGCAGCGGGGGCTTCGGTTGACTTTCCACCCCTCACAGTCCTGAGGGAGAGAGATGAACTAGTTCAATTGGTTTGCCTGGCTCTTCTGTTCTATTTTCTCTTCAGTCTTTGGCTGGAGCATGAAAACAAAAGTTCCTTCGCTCTTACTCAGGCTGGATGCAGAATTGAGGTGGATTCTTTTATCCAAACTTCCCTCAAGGGAAAAGAAATGCACATATTTTGGTCCTGGTCCTTCTCCTGATCCCCCACCCTTACTTCTTCTTCCTTTTCTTTTTTTCTTCATTTGGCAAAGAAAGTCAATAATACCACCCCAATGATGACACCCAGTACACCCCTAAACGGAAGAGCTAAGACACATGGCTCCTAGAACAGATTGAGCCCTTCTGACATCCATCAGGTCAGGCTATTTTATTCAAAACTTAGGATGTTCATTTTTTTATAAATTTATTTTTTATTGGAGTTCAATTTGCCAACATACAGCATAACACCCAGTGCTCATCCCGTCAAGTGCCCCCCTCAGTGCCCGTCACCCATTCACCCCCACCCCCCGCCCTCCTCCCCTTCCACCACCCCTAGTTCGTTTCCCAGAGTTAGGAGTCTTTATGTTCTGTCTCCCTTTCTGATATTTTCTACCCATTTCTTCTCCCTTCCCTTCTATTCTCTTTTACTATTATTTATATTCCTCAAATGAATGAGACCATACAATGTTTGTCCTTCTCCGAATGACTTACTTCACTCAGCATAATACCCTCCAGTTCCATCCACGTTGAAGCAAATGGTGGGTATTTGTCATCTCTAATGGCTGAGGAACATTCCACTGATACATAAACCACATCTTCTTTATCCATCATTTGTCGATGGACACCGAGGCTCCTTCTAGTTTGGCTATTGTGGCCATTGCTGCTAGAAACATCAGGGTGCAGGTGTCCCGGCGTTTCACTGCATCTGTATCTTTGGGGTAAATCCCCAGCAGTGCTATTGCTGGGTCGTAGGGCAGGTCTATTTTTAACTCTTTGAGGAACCTCCACACAGTTTCCCAGAGTGGCTGCACCAGTTCACATTCCCACCAACAGTGCAGGAGGGTTCCCCTTGCTCCGCATCCTCTCCAACATTTGTGGTTTCCTGCCTTGTTAATTTTCCCCATTCTCACTGGTGTGAGGTGGGATCTCATCGTGGTTTTGATTTGTATTTCCCTGATGGCCAGTGATGCAGAGCATTTTCTCATGTGCGTGTTGGCCATGTCTATGTCTTCCTCTGTGAGATTTCTGTTCATGTCTTTTGCCCATTTCCTGATTGAATTGTTTGTTTCTTTGCTGCTGAGTTTAATAAGTTCTTTATAGATCTTGGAAACTAGCCCTTTATCTGATACGTCATTTGCAAATATCTTCTCCCATTCTGTAGGTTGTCTTTGAGTTTTGTTGACTGTATCCTTTGCTGTGCAAAAGCTTCTTATCTTGATGAAGTCTCAATAGTTCATTTTTGCTTTTGTTTGTTTCCTTTGCCTTTCTAGATGTATCTTGCAAGAAGTTGCTGTAGCCGAGTTCAAAAAGGGTGTTGCCTGTGTTCTCCTCTAGGAGTTTGATGGAATCTTGTCTCACATTTAGATCTTTCATCCATTTTGAGTTTATCTTTGTGTCTGGTGCAAGAGAGTGGTCTAGTTTCATTCTTCTGAACGTGGTTGTCCAATTTCCCAGCACCTTTATTGAAGAGACTGTCTTTCTTCCAGTGGATAGTCTTTCCTGCTTTGTCAAATATTAGTTGCCCATAAAGTTCAGGGTCCACTTCTGGATTCTCTATTCTGTTCCACTGATCTATGTGTCTGTTTTTGTGCCAGTACCACACTGTCTTGATGACCACAGCTTTGTAGTACAACCTGAAATCTGGCATTGTGATGCCCCCAGATATGGTTTTCTTTTTTAAAATTCCCCTGGCTATTCGGGGTCTTTTCTGATTCCACACAAATCTTAAAATAATTTGTTCCAATTCTCTGAAGAAAGTCCATGGCATTTTGATAGGGATTGCATTAAACGTGTACATTGCCCTGGGTAACATTGACATTTTCACAATATTAATTCTGCCAATCCATGAGCATGGAATATTTTTCCATCTCTTTGTGTCTTCCTCAATTCCTTTCAGAAGTGTTCTATAGTTTTGAGGGTATAGATCCTTTACCTCTTTGGTTAGGTTTATTCCTAGGTATCTTATGCTTTTGGGTGTAATTGTAAATGGGATTGACTCCTTAATTTCTCTTTCTTCAGTCTCATTGTTAATGTATAGAAATGCCACTGACTTCTGGGCATTGCTTTTGTATCCCGCTGCACTGCCAAATTGCTGTATGAGTTCTAGCAATCTTGGGGTGGAGTCTTTTGGATTTTCTATGTAGAGTATCATGTCATCGGCGAAGAGGAAGAGTATGACTTCTTCTTTGCCAATTTGAATGGCTTTTATTTCTTTTGTTGTCTGATTGCTGAGGCTAGGACTTCTAGTACTATGATGTTTATATATCTCAAAAAACAAAAAAACCCCATTGGGGCACCTGGGTGGCTCAGTGGTTGAGTGTCTGCCTTCAGCTCAGGTCATGATCCTGGGATCCTGAGATCGAGTCCTGCATCAGTCTCCCCACGGGGAGCCTTCTCCCTCTGGCTGTGTCTCAGCCTCTCTCTCTGTGTGTCTCTCATGAATAAATAAATAAAATCTTTTAAAAAAACTATAAAAACCATCCATAAGGGTATCTTCTTGTCTTTTGGGTGCTCAGAGAACAAATAACTGATTGTCCTACAAGCAGATTCCCAGCCCGTCTGCGGAGTTTTAGAGCATGGGATGGTTGGAATGTACAATTAGGAACCGCCCCCGCCCCTCAAGCCAACAGAGTCCAGCACCTGGCTGGAGGAGGGGGTGCCCCTGCACTAACCCACACCACCTATGCAGAAACAGTCTGTCTCTCCTTGCGCCATGACTGTACGAATTAAATTTCAAGACATGGAAACAACTGAAGAGAGACTTCATGCCATCAGCATCCCTGAAGATATGTTTGGCTCCAGGAAGGAAGCTTCAAAGAAAGTACAAGCCCAGGTGTTCACTGAATTCAAGAACAACTACAGGTGGGGGTGGAGGGGTCATCCCAGGTCCTAGGAATCTCAGAGGAAATGTTCCATGTTGATCCTCATCTCTAGTCCTTCCATCTATTCCTACAACTGAGACAAGAGTCACTAGGCCTGTTACGAAAACAGTGACCCCATCTTTGTGAACTAATCCAGGAGAAAACCAGTGACCTTAGCACACCTGTATTCTGCAGATACCTCCAAGCCTGTTGTGTAAATGTGCACTTCAGTCAACACTCGTCAGGATAACTACACACTTAAGTAACTAAATCGATCTACTATGCATAATGAGAGTGAATAATGATAGAGGGACCAGGAAAGAAATATGACGGCTTAAAATAATGATCATTAACATCTCTTAACAGACTCGCAAAAAATTCTTCACGGTCTAATGCAGCACCATTTAAAAATGTTGATGTCTACGGGTGATTATTTTTCACATGCTTGTAATAAAATCGGTTGCTCTTCTGGTGCATAGCGGCCTAGAAGACGTCCACTTACAAAGTAATGTTTGGAGGGAATGGAAGAAAGAAATGAATACGTAGCTCAGAAATAAATGACAGGGGCTGGAGCACCTGCTCAGGGGATGCTGAAGAAGGCATGCTCTAAGGACTCAAGCACCGTGCGGCAGTCTGGGACAGCTTTGCACAGAAGCAGAAAGCCACATATACCCAGGAATTTCTGAAATAATCATTATATTAGAGCAGACTGAACACCTGGGATGTTAAAAGGAAAATTCTAGATTATTAACCAATAAAATAGAAGCATGCTTCAAATCCTCCCGTAAGAAGGCATGGGAGATTATAATGTCTCTCTCACGCTTGCTCTCCACATGACTGAGTCCACTTTCTGTGATGTCAGTTCTGTTCTTGGTTGCCTCCAATGCAGATTTTTGAATTCCACCACGATGTTTTGAGATTTATCTCCTCGTCTTATTCCTACTAGCTCTGTGTCTCTGCCTTCAAGTGAAGCGCTTGCACCACTCTGATTCTGTTTCAGAGAGGCTCATTGTTTCCAGGACATGCCTTAGACTTCTTAGATTTTTAACTTATCTTGGAGAATATTATTTTCAGATATGTACTTTTTCTTTGAGTCCCTAGGGCAATGCTTCTTTTCTCTTAGGCATGGTTTTCACTTTGGTATATTTTTTAAATTGTTTATTTTGCTCATCCCAATTTGGGCAAAACCAAGCCCTGTGTTTTCTAAGAGCTAGGATAAACAGTGTCCAAAGTCACCATCCAGCTTCCCTGGAATACTGGCCACATTCATGCATTCACTCATTGGGCTTAGATTTAATTTTCTCTTGCTCCAATGACTGAGTTCTTTGCCATTATTTACGCAACTTTTTCTCTTGCAAATAAGTAATCTAGAATGAGACACTTCACTTGCCACCCCTATTTTTTCTGCATCTCTTTGGGTTATTATTTGCACATTTTTTTAAAGCAAGCAGTAATAGTTACTTGAAGCCCAAGCAAGGAGCAAAGTTCTAGAATGATCAGATTAATCACGGCTTTCTCATGTTTGTGGATGGCCCCCTGTCATTCTCATCATGAAACTCCCGGGACTTAGACATTGAGGGTCAGTCTCAAAGTTGTGTGTGTGTTTATGTGAGAGCAAGTACATGTATATATGGTGTGTGCATAGGGATGCATATGTGGAAAAGAGCAAGAGAGAGAGATTGATAGATTGAATTGATAGATAATAGATTCGGAGATGTTTTTCCCATAGATTCTTTGAGCAATAGAGCCTGTCTGGTTTTAAGAATGTGCTTTTCAAAAAAAAAAAAGAATGTGCTTTTCAATCTATTCCATAAAACCAGCAACATATGGTCCTATACTCTTAATTTTATGCTGTTTTGCTAGTTTGTCTTTTTGTATTTTGATAGAAAGGTATATTAAATATACACAGTCTGTGACATTACTAACTTGGAAGCACATATTCATATTTGCCTAATGCTCTAGAGTAATTTATGACTCACAGAAATGATCCAATCTTCAATAGTAGAACAGAACCCATCAACGGAATTGCCTGCCACGTTAGACAGTGTGCTTTCATTTTCTTCCACGGCAATTGGTCAACTCAATTAATTAGTGGGTTGTGGGTTTTTTAGCCAATTTCAGTTATTTCTATTTCTTCCCTAAATAATACATTTTATTAATAATTTCATCGATGTATTGACCTGGAGTTGTACATTTTCCTTGTATCCTCTTATTTTTGAATCTTCTCTATATTTGGAATGTTCTAGTCTCTCTTTAATTTTCCTTAAGAATAATGGTGAATCCATTTTTTAACAAGATTCTATGAAATTGATCCAGTTGATCAATTTGTTTATTTTTGATAGAGGGGAGAGAAAGAGAAAGGTAGACAGACATTGGAATAATTTAGCTCTTTTATTTTCTAATTATTTTCTAATTATTATTCTTATCTTCATCATTTGTATTTGCCTGGTTTCCTCACGTGGGTTTTGGGTTCTCAGTCTAATATCTGAAAGAGACTGATTAGTTTACTTTTATTACTTCTTACTGAATAAGGAATTGACTTCTGTTATGAATTTGCCTTGGAGTAGAGCTTTGGAAATAAATACAACATGTGTTTACAACAAAATATTCTTACTTTTATTTCTAAATAATTAGTAACTTAGATCATATTATTCTTTAACCAAAAATTATTTAGAGAGGAAATTTAGTTGTTATCATTTGTTATGACTTTCATTTTTAATTTGTATTTATCTGACATTAGATGTGGAGAGCTGATCTTATGAAATACCCACTTTCCAGAATTTATCATGCTTATTCTTGTGACTTAGCAGAAGATAAAATGTTATCAATCTTCCACAGAAGACTAAAAAACATTTATATTTTAATATATGAATGTTATTCTTTTATTTTAGTTTGTCTATGTACTTACGTATTTTTAATCTCTTACCTGCCAAGGGTAGTAAGAGAGGTATGTCGCAGTCTCTCCAAACAAACGTGTTTCTGTAAATTTCCCATTTTATTTCTAACATTTTTAGCTTTATATATTTTGATGCTCTGTAATTCAGCAAATAAATTTTCATGACTATTTTATCTTTCCTGTGGATTGTAAAGTGACATTCTTTGTCTCCTTTAATATTATTCGGCCTGGAATAAAGTTTGCTAGAAACAAATGCTGTCAGTCCCGCTCACTGTTTTTGCATTTCCTCAATAATGGATTTTATCCAATTTTTTCAACTTCCTCTGTCATTTAGGTGTATGTAACACCTAAAAAAGTGGGAATGTAATCTGCCGTTGAACACAATGAGAGAAGTTTGGTCTTCTCAATTTGGGGGCAATGTCATTAGTTATAGAGACTCTTTTAAAAGGACCTCAGAAACGTCGACAGCAGCCCCTCCCGGACAGCCCTGTGCGGTGTCCTCGGGGAGGCCGAGCTGTGACCTGCCAGCCGGTGGCATCACTGCACCCCTGACTGCGGCTGTAACCTGCCGGTTAGGCAAGGCTGCCTCAAGGCTACAGGAGCTCAGAACAGGTGCAATGAGCCAGGTAAGACGGGCCTCCAAGGTAAAATCTCAGCGTTGAAGGCAGCAACCTCATCGGGCCCTCGTGTGTGACTCTTCTCCCCCTGCCACCCTCCACCCTCACAGGACAAGGGAGCCGGGGCCACACTGTGCTGCTGGCACCCACATCAGATTGCAGGGAGAAAAGCACTTTATAGCTTCCAGATGGCATCCTCCCTGTCCTGCAGGCTTAGCTAAGGACGGCGCCTGCCCGCAACACCAGGAGACGTCAGGGTCAATACCATCTGCTGGGAGATCTGCTCAAAGCACTGTGGAGGTACTGCAGACCCCCGTGCCTCAGTTTACTGTTCAAGAGGGTGTAACGAGGCAATGACGTGCGTGTAAAGCCCTGAGAGCAGATTCTTGGCAGACAGTAAGCGACAGCCAAGACTTAGCTAGTCTTACTGACTTGACCATCTTGTTCTAAATCAGCTTTTCAGACTGCTTGCCCGTTTCCTCTCTTGACCATATTTTTATTTTTTTGGTCTACATTTTGTTTGTGCCTATATTTTTTTTCTCAGCAGTTTGAAAGGAACACACTGTTTTTTAAATTTTGCTTTGCTTTGATATATTTGAATCTTTTTTTTTCTCTGATTCACAAGATTTAACATCAACTCTCACGCCCCTCGTAGGATGAGCAATGCAGTGAGTTCATGTTTTTCATCTCCCTTTTATAAGCCCATTTTCTTTAGATTAGTACTGAAAGATTGAGAGCCATCTCTTTGGAGAATCGTATTTGCATTCAAATGAGAAGGATATTTACAGGTTTTGATTTTGTATTAATTACTTTCTTTGCTTGTAATCATCCTTCTTATGCCATGGTTTCTCCTTCTTAAGGCTCTAATTTCGAGTCAGCATCACTGTGTGTAACTCACACTCACGTTCTTTTTCCCTCAAATAAGATTTTAGGAGAAATTTATTTGACAAGGTTTTCAATATACTTTTTGGCTTGTTTTGCATTTGTGTAGGTTTCTTGGAGATTTTTGTTTTGTGTTTTGCTTTTAACCTTTACCCACGAATGGCCATTTGGCAGGTGATCACATTGTTGGGTCACACACTTTTCTCTGAAAACACTATACATGTTGCCCCATTTCCTGGCATTTGCTATGCTCTTCTAGGTGTAAATCTTCTTTTCATTATCCCTTCTTATAATACAGTGGGGATGTTTGATCTCCGTATTTAGATCTTTTCAGCTTCAGAAAATTGTATCTAATTATACCCTTGATGATTGTTTTCTTTCCATTGCTCTTTTAATCTTCAGAAATATCTAAAATTTATGTGTATTATTTCCATTCTCTATCCTTTTCTCATCTTTTTCTTTGTATTCCTCTGAGACATACTGAGTGCTCAGCAAATTTGTAAGAAAGAAAGAAAGCAAGGAAGAAGAAAGAAGGAGGGACCGACTTAGGGGACATGTTTTGAATTTATCCTTACCAACTCGGATTTGACTTTCTGATCATGTCTGTCCTAAGTGTGGGTAAGTAGCTGTTTACCTCCTAGTAGCTTCCTTGCAACCTTTCCTTGTGTCACTGACCTCACGTATTTTTTTCAGTTTGTGTAGTTATTTTCAAAATCCCATCTTCCTGTATTTTACTGAAATTCTCTATGCTCCCTCCACACCCAACTTATACAACAAATAATTTTCAGGGTGATATTATTTCTTCCTTGCACCACAGTATTTCCCGGTCACACCACTGACTTGTTTTGTGATGAACATTCTTGAAAGGTACCACATGGATTTGCTAGCCTGTTCAGTGTTCTTCCATCCGGGTGCTGAGGGACCAACGTGCGATCCTCTCTCCTAGTGCATCTGGTTGGTTCTCTGACACTTGACACCAATGACTAAACGAAACACACAAGTCATCTTTGTCGTTAGCGCTGCTGCCAGGGACTCTCCTGTCTCTACCCCAACATAGCTCTTTCCCTGTAGGAGTTATGGCCCCTAACATGTAAGGGGGCCTGTTCGCCCTCATTGCTCATCTTAATTTCCTATGAGTACGCATTGTTGGAACAGAGCAAGATGTGGGGGTGCCCACTGCACCTTTCAAGAAAAGTGCTTTAAATAAATGACTATTTTTATGATTCGTATAAATCCTGAGTCTTTGAGCCCAATAGAGAGAGTGTGAAAGTGTGTGTGTGTGGGGGGGTATTGTGTGTGTGTGTGGGGGGTGTATGCGTGTGTTTTGGGTGAACTGGAGAAGAATTCATCCTCCATACTTTATGCATGCAAAATACAGTGCTGCAATCTACTGTTTTTCTTCTTCTCCACTCACTTTTACTTTCATATTTGTTAAATCTTAGAATATATTTATTCCAATAGGAAATTAAGCTAGACTACAAACTCCCTGAGGACAGGGACTATGTACTTAGCTCCCCAGCTAATCCCATGGCCTAGCCCATATATATGATAGAATGAATAAGTCGGGGATTAAATGAAGGTTGGGATGGACTGAAATGGACCCACATTTTTTTTTTATTATGGACGATCTTCTCCATATCTTTCTATTTATTCTATTTATATTGGTTTGCAAATATGTTTTTCGAGTTATTAAGTTAGAAAATTATTCCTGCCAGCATCCTCATCTGGTAATGATTGTTATGGGAATTTCTTGTTGGTCCTTTTTATAAATTTCAATATTTCAGTTTCTCATGTGTAAGAAGTGTTGAAATGAACAGAATTAGCTCATGCAATGTCAAGAGGTTTGGTATGCACATTAAAAAGTACCATGATTGTTATAGAGTTTTTTTAAAAACTCTTTGTTTTGGGGGGAGGGGGTCAAAGTCATTAAAGGATATTTGGAAAATGAGCGAACAAAACAGCCCCCAAATCCCAAGATTGAAATGCAATCACTGTATGACATCTCCACATGTTTCCTCCCAGGCTCCTTTCTCAGTGTTGAGCCTCGAGGCCGTGGGTGGGAAGGGATGACCAGCCAAATGCTAGTGGGAGGGTGGAATTTGTGGTATTTAGAAAGAGGCACAGAATCTATATTCATGCAGCTGAGCCATTCCTTTTATTGTTTGTATTTTCCCTTTTTGAACAGTAATTGCTGCCACCAAAAACCCTCTACAGCACGACACCCCACGGCAGTCAAAGGAATTGAACCATCTCAGGGTGTGGAAATTGGGGAGCTGCATAGATAGACCAGGGAAGTGGCTGGATGCCGTGAGGCTTGTTTCAGGAAAGCAGAATTCCCTTAAAAAGTGACTTAGAACAACTTTTGTTATTCACATTCTATGAATTTAACTATTTCGTTACAGAAACCTAAAAAATCCTGCAACCCATAACCATGGGCCTGATGAATGGAAATGTCATCTTGGGGTAAGTCTCCCTGTGTCCAGAATGGCGTGGGAAAAGAGAGCTTGGATGGTGAAAACGAACAATCTGAGCAAGAACAGACAGTTCTCATAGTAAATACAAGCTAGATATTTTACCATGTCTTAGTAAGAGGAAATCAGAGCTTTTTGTTAAGGCCCTGCTTTGGATAGTCAAAGGTTACATGAATTATGGGCATGCCAACTGTCTAAACATATGAAGTTTCCATTTCAGATTGGTTTCAACTATGCCAACCCATCCTCTGACCACCTTTGTGACAGCCTTCGCCCTCCAAGTTCATGTGACCTGTTCTGTCCATCACAGAGATACAAATCAGGCCCAGACTAATGGGATACAGATTCTGATACTCAATGTGGACAGAGCAGATGAAAGACCTGCCCCCCACCTCACAGAAAAGGGCTCTTTCCAAATGCATTCCTGCATGATGTGCTAAGTTTCAGGCATTATTAGACATTATCAGGTGTGTTTCTGGGGCACCTGGGTGGCTCAGTTAGTTAAGCATTTGCCTAGGGCTCAGGTCATGATCCCAGGGTCCTGGGATGAGCCCTGCATCCACTTCCTGCTCAGTGGGGAGTCTGCTTCTCCCTCTCTCTATGGCCCTCCCCCCTGCTCATGTGCTCTTACATGCTCTCTCTCTCTCTCCCTCCCAAATAAATAAAATCTTTTTTAAAAAAAGATGTATTGTTTCCTTTTTTGCCATTAAGCATTTTAATATATGCTTCTTTTTTTTTTTGCTCTAACATGGTATAATCGAATCTCTTTATTTTATTAAATGGCCGTTCATAACCATTTTAGTAACTACATGATACCCCAGGCAGTACACACCCTGTCCACACCACCATCTCTGTCCTCCATTGTTGGAGATCTAGACCGAAGAAGTTGCTTTGTAAATTCCCAATGTGGAATATTCACTAGAAAAGTTTAATGATTTACATCATGGGCTTAGACTTTTTGATATTGTATGAAGACAGATGTCTCCCACTGAAAAAGGAAATGCACCATTCAGAGTTCTGTGTTTTGTTGTGGCTTCTGTTTTCTTTTCAGCACAACTAACCAACTCTCTGTTTATAGAAAACAGCTATTTATGTAATACAGCTATTATATAAGTAGCTCCTTTATGTAAAGATGCTAGGGCATTGGGTACCACTTCAGAAAGGGGCATGGAATAGTAATAACTATGAGCCAAGCCACACACACCTCTTCTGGGGTCAGTTGTTGCATATTTCGATTCCTAATTCCCAGCAGGAGGTATTTTGGCAGGGCCCAGGCCTGAAAGCTGGCTGAAGGATTTGAGGTTATTTGGGAAGGAGGAGGAAGGCTGAACCCAGAGCCCACTAGGTCTTCTCTTTTTAAAGTAATGACAAATGATGACTCTTCTCCATCATATATAATTTAGCGGTAAGGTTTGGTAATTTCTGAGTAAAATGAACACAAAATAAGACGTGAAGTCATGTGAAATACCTTTGGTTAACCTCTCCTGAGAATGATTGAATTCAAGATACAAATGTGAGTGTGTGTGTGTGTGAGTGAGAGAGAGAGAGAGAGAGACTAAATTTAATACGCAATAGGTAGAAATAAAGATAATGCTCCTCTGTTCCATACAAGGGCGGATGGGTTGGCAGTGGAAGCCATCTGCCCCAATGAGGAGTATTTTGCCAGTGACATTGTTTAAAAAGTCAGTTGTGTTATTACTTCTTTTTATAAATAAATACTTCATTTATTTTTAGTTTTCTCTCTATTGCCTGCACTCAGGACAGAACATTCCCATTTGTCAGCCCCGGGATGCCACTGACTCTTCCTTATATGCCTTCTCTCCCTTATAAAACAAAATCAGTGGGGTAGGGATTATTAATTCCACTTTAAAGACCAGGAACCTAAGACACAGAGAACTTAAGCAACCTGCCCTTAGCTGTATGGTGAATAAGAGGCCAGCTCAGGATTTGAACTCTGTGCATAAGGATGCAAAAGCTTATAATCTGCAAAACATGCTGACTGCATAGAGATGGCAGATGGAGCTTTTTTTTTTTAAGATTTTATTTATTTATTCATGAGTCAGAGAGAGAGAGAGAGAGGCAGAGAGAGAAACAGGCTCCATGCAGGGAGCCCGATGTGGGACTCGATCCTGGGACTCCAGGATCACACCATGGGCCAAAGGCAGACGCTAAACCTCTGAGCCATCCAGGCCTCCCTGGATGGAGCTTTTATTCGCAGAGAGAGAAAGAAGAAAAGCAAGAAGAGTAAGAGGGGAAGGAGAAAGACAGACATAGAAAGTTAGAGAGTGGCCACTTTTATAGTTTGGGGCCTAACACCTTATCTTCTTACCTCATAATATTTTTTAAGATTTTAGTTATTTATTCATGAGAGACACAAAGAGAGGCAGAGACATAAGCAGAGGGAGAAGCAGGCTCTTCGCAGGGAGTCCAATGCAGGACTCGATCCCTGGACCCGGGATCACAGCCTGAGCTGAAAGCAGATGCTCAACTGCTGAGCTACCCAGGCATCCCATCTCAGCATATTTATTTTTAAAATGTTCTTTTAACCAAAATTCATATGCTGAAGCCCTCCCCCAAGTACCCCAGGACATGACTGTATTTGGACATGGGGTCTTAAAGAGATCACGAAGTTAAGATGAGGTCATTATGGTGGGCCTCAATCCAATATGACCAGGAATTTTGTAAAAAAGAAGAAATTCTGAGACAGGTAAGATACAGGCACAGAGGGAAGACCTCGGGAAGACACAAGGAGAAGATGATCACCAGGCATCTGCGAGCCACAGAGACAGGCCTCAGAAGAAACTGAGCTAGACGACACCATGATCCTGGACTCCTAGCCTCCAGAACCATGAGAAAAGAAGTTTCTGTTCTTGGAGGCACCTGGCCCGTGGTATGGTGTTATGACACCCTAGGAGAGGGACGCGCCATCGGGCTCACATGGAGGCTGCACATCTGGGGGGCTGCCCCACGCCGAGACCAGCAAAGCCGTTCTCCCAGTGTGACCTATTAAATGGGCTCTGCTAGCCCCCCCGGGAACAGGTCTACGGGATCAAGGCCAAGACACCCCTCTTTATACCCGCCGCAGAGCTAGGGCTGGCTGCAAATCAACATTTCTGCTAGGGTCTTACCCCACCTTTCTCTTTTGTCTCTGTCAAGCTGACATTTCCCAGAAAGATGTATTAAACATGCAGTGGCTGCCTTTGGCAGAGATGGGCCCTGGTTTGAGCGCTAGTGAATCAGGGCCTTCACCAAACACAAAATGACAGAACCGTTTCCAGCAGAGGATTAATTGAGCCAACTCAAGACAAACACAACGTATTTTGGCATTGCTTTTGACAGATGGAAATAAAACAAACATTAGCAACCGGATTGTAGCTAACAATATGCAAAATTAAAGAAGGTACCTTTTTTACTTTGTCTGGGAGCCCACTGGCTTTTCTTATAAAATCTGCAGAAGAAGAAAAAAAAAAAAAAAAAGACAGAGCTGTTAATCTCGTTACACAACCAGTTAGCACATGCAAACAAGGGAAATTAAAAGTCTTTGCATTCAGGGGAGGAAATAGATATTTGACACATATATTTATTAGGGAGACTGGACTGGAAAAAATAGCACTGCTGTATTAATCAGAAATGGTGTAGAAAATACTTCAATAATAGAACAGAATGTGCACAGACAGCATAAGCTGCTTACAAATGGAAGCCTGAGGTCTAAGTATTTTTATTTGAAGGTTAAATTTTCAATTAATTTTTTTTCAGCTTGTTGCCATCTTTTCCAAGCATCACTGTTAATTGCTATAAAACAATGTCTCTCCCTGTTGAATTCCGGACATGGGGGCCAGAAGCTGTCGGCCATCTAATGGGCATCAGAGGATCGTGGCAGAAATCAAAACCACCGTTTAAAAACTGAGCCAAAACATCGGGCCCTGAGAAGTCAAATGAGGAGTTAAAAACCCTTTCCGTTCATTTGCTCAGTTTTGCAGAAGCCACGTTTAGAAGCTCCAGCCTGTCATCACAAAGCACAGAGAGCAGCTTTCTATTATTGGAATTTCCAAATATCCCAACTTCAGGAGTTTGTGGCAGCCCTAGAGCCATATGCCCACTTCCTCAGTGGGTCACCAGAGAAGGAATTTTAACCATTCTTCTGTGGGATGGGACAATATGCATGTCCCGGACTGTAAATGGGCCTATCCACTTCCATTGCTGGGTTAGCTGGCACTGGAGGGCTCTCTTCCTGTCTGGGACCCAGCCCTCACTGTGTAGGATGCTAGGAAATAGAATTTAGAAAGCACTCGGATGGAGAACTGGGGTTGGAAATAAGTTTACATCTTGAGTTGTAGACAGGATTAGAATGAAGATTTGGGGCATAAATAGACTCACATAGGTTTTGGCTGGAAGACCTATATGTTGGCTTGAGAGTCAGAATTAACTCTGAAAATGATTTTTGGTTGAGACAAAGAAGAATAACAGCATTGAGGACAAGATGTGTAGCATTACATTTCACTTAAAATAGCCTCGCATTGGGGATCCCTGGGTGGCTCAGAGGTTTAGGGCCGCCTTCGGCCCAGGTTGTGATCTTGGAGTCCGGGATCGAGTCCCACGTCAGGCTCCCTGTATGGAGTCTGCTTCTCACTCTGCCTGTGTCTCTGCCTCTCTCTCTTTCTCTCTGTCTCTCATGAATAAATAAATAAAATCTTTTAAAAAATAAAATAAAAGGCTTCTTATTGTAGAAAAAAATAGCTTTTTCTAATAAGGTAAATTTACTTTGTAACCCAGCTCCACCCCTTCCTGCTTATGCACTTTTGTAAAAGTCATCTAAACTCTCAGCCTCAATTCTTTCATCTGTAAAATGGGAATGATAATGTCTACTCCGTACCTTCTTGAAAGAAGCAGTAGAAATAAGTAAATAGAAAATAGATCCATTTTGTTTCCCCCTCCTCCAAGGGGACATGTGGCATTGTCTGGGGAGATTTTTGATTGTCATGGCTTTGGTAATGAGTGTCACTAAAATCTAGTGGACAGAAGCTCAGTATTCTGCTATACACCCTACAAGCACAGGATAGACCCCCAAGAATTATCCGTCCCAAAATGCCAAAAGTGCTGATACTAAAAATCCCTGGATAAGATATAGATAGATAAAAATTAGTGGAGAAGTTGATTTGAGGGATTTCTAGATCATCTATAAATCTATAATTAGATTAATTAATAGAATGATGAGAAATATTCTGACACGGAACACTCTAGGCATCCAACAAACAGAAGTTTTCACTAAATCCAAAGATGGGATTAACAACATTGTGGTTGGGACAAAGGGTCCGATGATTCTGAGGGTGAAATGATGTTAATAATGAAAACATGCCAGCCATCATGCTGAGTACCTTGTATTTTTATCACACTCAAGAGTGGGATTCATTTAAGTCTAGGGCTAGGACTAGTGTTAGACCTGTGGGTCCCAGGAAGACCAGGGTCAGAGCTGGTGGACCTTTGTCAAGGAGCAGCCAAAGCTCACCAATTATTCTGCTAATATGCCCACAGTCCCTCCAGCACCAAGCATCCTGAGTCCCGACAGTTCCAGGGGAAGGGGCAGACCTGATGCGACCTATATGTGTCAGGGTGGTCTACTCCATAATTGCCCACTTTCTCAGGCAATGGGACTGAGATGATCTGGAGCATGTGGATGACCCAATTCTATCAGTCTTTGTATCCGATTGCACAAGGAAGGAACAGACATAGCTGAAGGGATTGGGGTTTCATGTGAAGAGGAGACGCTAGGACCATTTCAACATTAAATCCACTTTGAGAAAAGACAATGGTTCAATGCGTATTTAAGAGAATAAGAAGTGTATGAGGTTCAGGCCAATGTCTACACCCCGCATTCAATCTACAGGAGGGCCAGGCATCTCCAGAAGGTAGGAGAACAGGGCCTTTGAGAGATAATGGGAGCGCTGGCCACCTGCAGTCACATCTTTCTGTCAAGAATGTGGGTCAGCATAATCACACCACAGTTTCAAGAAGATAAATCTGTAATGTCATCATACGTATGGATAAAGGAACCTAAAATATTGCATGGTGTCCCGGCTGGAGAAAGACAGCTTGAACAGAAGTGAGTTTTCTGAATGGAACAGGGTAAAGGGGAGAAAAAAGAAAGAGACTTGACAACTAACTATTCACTTGCAATGTCCCGGCTGAGAGTCGCTGAACCTGGGAAACACTAGCAAACTGGTCCATTAGTGGGCATCTCCAGGAAGTGGCTGGTTTGGTCCGTGGGCCTCTTGGGCGGCTGGTATGAAACATTCTTGACACCGTCCATCTCCATGTTCTGATTTCATCCCCAGAGAGTGGGCTCCTGATGACCTACAACCTGCCAGATATTCCATGCAGAAGCTGCGAGCCCTGGTAGGGCAACGTAAGCCTTCTTGTTCCTCGGAAGGCCAGTGTCTTCATATAAAGTTATAGAGTGGAATTCGGTTTACGTATGTCTCTTGAATCTAGTTTTGGTAGGATTCTCCATGGGCTAGACGTCTGACGCTCTGCCAGAAAGTTTTGGTGAGTGATGGAGAAGTCATAGTCTCAACTCCAATGACCTTGCTGTGTTTCTTCCGACAGGCTCCTAACACACACACACACACACACACACACACACACACACGTCAGTGAGGTAAAATTTATATACCGTAACATTTACCCATTTTAAGTGAACAATTAAATGATTTCTTTTCTAATAAATGTTCGTAGAGCTGCGACCATGACCACGATTCCATTTCAGAACATTACTAACAGCTCCCGGAGATCCTCCTTGTACTCATTTGTAATTAACCCATTCCCACCTCCTAGCCCAAGCGCCCCCTGGTCCATGTGCAGCCTCCAGAGTTGGCCTTTCATGGGCATCTCGTATAAATAGAATGATAGGCAGTTCTCTGCACCTGGCTGCTTTCACTTAGCACAGTGTTCCTTGAGATTGTGCATGCTGCAGCGAGTGCTTCATTCTCTGTTCAGGCTAAATAGTGTTTTTACTGTGTGGACAGTCCACAGTTTGTTTAGCTATTCATCCGCTGAAGGACACTTGTGTTGTTTCCACATTATAGCTATAGAATAATGCGGATATGGGATCTCTGGGGGGCTCAGCGGTTTAGCATCTGCCTTTGGCTCAGGGCGTGATCCTGGAGTCCTGGGATCAAATCCTGAATCGGGCTCCCTGCATGGAGCCTGCTTCTCTCTCTGCCTGTGTGTCTTTGACCACCCCCCACCTCCGTGTCTTTCATGAATAAATAAATAAAATCTTAAAAAGAAAAGAAGAATAATACAGATATGAAGTTTTGCGTACAAGTCTTTGGATGGATGCATGTTTCCATTTCTTGGGGGGCAGGTATCCAGGATGGAACTGCTAGGTCACTTTGTAAGCTTCTGTTTCCCCCTGATGGGGTCTTGAGCAGCCACCGACCCAGCCTCCTCCTCAGCATTACGCAGGATCATAATGGGACAGCCTGAGAACCTAGCTAGGATGAGTGTGTAGCATTGCTTCTCTGGGAGATTTTGAAACTTTTGAAACTGCAACCACCTTTAAGTGGAGGACGGCCTTATAATAGCCACCTGAGGTTGCTATTTCAATAAGAGGATTTTCTGAAATACAAAAGATGTGAAAGCATCTTAGAGGTAGCACATGAGATGATAATGTGATATTACTGCCATCATTAGTGTTACTCACTTGTCATCTGTGATTTGAAATGATGGGGTTTTAAGCTCCACGGTAGGATGAGGAAGCAGCTAAAATCTAATGTAAAGAACCCATGACTCTGATGTTTGGTCTCAACATTTCCACCTCCCCAGTTACGGGAACTTCCCTACAGTGATTTGCCTTCCCAAGCTTTAATTGCTTCGCTTAAAAAATGGGGCCACCAACCTCATCTCTCAGGGTTTCCATAGGATTAAACAAATTGGCAGCACATTTAATCCAGTCCTGTGGGGCTGTTGGGTGGTTAAATTACCTGACCCTAATTTTAATCTAGAAAGGCTGTACATCTCAAGGGAAACCTCCAAGAACCAAAATACATAGCAGGATAGACCGAGTAGGACTCTGAGAGCAATTTCAATGTGTGTGGTTTCCCCACACCGAGCAATTCTCTGACACCAGCTGGGTGTCCTGCAATTTAACTAAATGCTGTCACTATCCACCTAGAGATAGTTTCAGATCCCCCAGGCTAAGGGCCCAGTCCTAGAGGACTCCTCCTTGCCCCCTGGAGATGCCAGCCACAAGTCCAGTTTGTCACCTGCTCCTGACCTAGCAGCTGTAGATGAGATGTTCCGATGATGCCCTCCTAGGGTTTGAGTAACGTGCTACAGTGGTCAACAGAACTCAGAGAAATATTTTACTTACCAGATTACTTGTTTATTATAAAAAGATATATAACCTAGGGACAGCTAGATAGAAGAGAAACATAGGTACGTGAGCAGCTGTGTGGGAAGGGACACAGAGCTTCCTCACCCACGCTAGCAGGCCTTCTCCCCCAAATCTCCACTTGTTCACCAACCCAGAAGCTCTCTGAATCCTGTCCTCCGGGGATTTTTACAGAGGCTTCGTTTCACAGACATGATTGACTAAATCATTGGCTATAGGTACTTGAACTCAATCTCCAGGGGCTTGGGACTGAACGTCCAACTGTCTCATCACGTGGCTGGTTCCCCAGCAACAAGCTTGGGGGTGGCCAATCATCTCCCCCATCCCCAGCTTCAGGGGATTCCTGAAGTCACCTCATTAACATAACTCAGTTGTGGTTGAAAAAGGCTTATGAATAACAAGACACCCCCTTTTCATTTTTATGGCTCTGAGGAGATTCCAGGAAAAAAAGGACAAGAGACCAAATGTAACAAAAGATACTCCCTTTTGCTCTTATGGCTTTGGAAATGCCAAGGGTGTGGGGAGCTGTGAGCCAGAGACAGGACAAAGACCAAATATCTATTTCTTAGTACAAATCACAGAGTCACGGTGCCTCATTTTATTCACTTATTCATTTTATTTCACTCGGGATTTCTTTGTATAGAATGTTGGTATCTCTCTCTGAAATGAAATAATGACAAAAATAACAGTACCACACACTGATAAGGCCCTTTTGGAAGGGGAGTTCATATCCATATCATTTAGGCTATTCAAACCAGTGGCTCGCAGGCCTGGTTGCTCATTAGAATGACCTGGAGAGTATCCAGTCATTCTCAGTGCTAGGGCACCCGCCTCAAGGATTCTGATTCACGATCCAGCAGGATGCAGAATAGGGAGGGCTCAAAAATTTGGACATTTTCTTTTTTTTTTTTTTTTTTTTAACTTTCCAGATGATTCCGATGCAGAACCAGAGCTCAGAACCACGGTGTGAACTGTGAAAAATAAGGCAGAGGCTACCTCCTCCACCATTTAGTTGGGGAGCTTGGATTGAACTTACAGGACTTGCCCTAGGTGACACGCCTAGGTTGCGATGCCACTGGGATTTAAACCCGGGCCCCCAGACTCAGTCCAGTCAGTACTCTGTTTCTTATACCACGTTTTCAAGGAAGAAAGTATAATTAGACTTTAGCTAAAATGAATATTTTAAATGGATGGGAGTCCTGGAGAAAGGACACTCGGAGTCCTTGGCAAGAATATGTAAATGAGCGGCAATCACACGCTTACCTAGAACAAGCCCGCAGGAGGGCCTCCTCGTGCCTTGTGTGTGCCAAAATCAGGGCACGGTTTGTTATAAAACTGCTTACTGTGAAGAAGTTCAGTGAGGGGCAGAGGTTCTAAAGGGATAGATAAATCTATAAGCAAGATACTGAGTTGGTAAAATGCCCAGCTCAGCAGTTCGGCGCCAAAAACAGAAAGGCTTTGTGAGCAGGTGGGTACCTTTATTATGGTAATCAACTCTGCGCCCCAGAAGCAATGAGGTCATCAGGTTCCCGGGATGCCCCGTGGAAGCGAGTGGGCCTGGTGGACACAGAAATAGGTAGCTGGGGGCATCCTGGTGGGGCTATGGACTCAGGGCCTCTCTGTATCCCAGGCTTGAGCAAGCTTTAGCCAACTTATGAATCATAGTGGATTAATGGGACTCATAACATTTGGGGATGAAGTGGGAGTTCAAATTCATGAAACCAGACCCCTCATTTTACAGATGAAGGAGGCTGAAGCCCAGAGAGGGGCAGAGACTGCTTCAAGGCTGCAGAGCTAAGTGGGTGGCAGGTCCAAGAGCTTCCTGCCTGGTGGTTCTCCCACCATTAAAAACCAAACATGAAAATATGGTCAAAACATGGACAAGCTACAATTACTGTCAGGAAGGAGAGATTGGGGGGTGGGAATTACTGGGGCATTGCCACCCTCCGTTCCACGCTTCTTCCCTCCCCTCCAGCCCCTGCCAATCTGCCTGTGGACCGAGCCACCACTGTGGCCTCCATTCTGTGTTGGGGGGATCGAGAGAACACCATAGAAATCTGGCTTTTCTGCTTGTCTGGGATAAGTCATATCAATTCTCTGGCTTTTAGTTTCTCCTTTGGTAACATGAGGAGTGTGAAAGGACAATTCAATGAAACTCTTCCTGTCTATTCTCTAGGGATTGGCAAAGTCTGGTCAATTCTGGCCCACCACCTGTTTTTATAAATAAAGTTTTATTGGAACACAGTCACATCCAGTCATCATGCTTTTCTGCTATAACGGCAGAGTTGTGTAGATAAAACAGAGACCACTGTATGGCCTGCCACCCTGAAAATATTTAGCAGGTGGCCCTTTACTTTTTTTTTTTAAGATTTTATTTATTTATTCATTAGAGACACAGAGAGAGAGAGAGAGAGGGGCAGAGACACAGGCAGAGGGAGAAGCAGGCTCCATGCAGGGAGCCCAATGGGGACTCGATCCAGGATCCCGGGATCACACCCTGAGCTGAAGGCAGATGCCCAGCCACTGAGCCACCCAAGAGTCCCTAACTGGCTCTTTACAAAAAAGTTTGCTGATCCCTGTAAAACAGTATGTGCACCCTTTGCCTACTACCTGTGAGATACATGCTTGTACACACACACACACACACACACACTCCTACAACCATATCATTATGTATTTCTTGGCCCAGATAATTTCTCTGCTCTGTGTTTTTCATAAGAAAATATTTCAAATGTATACCTAAGCACAGACACAAATTCGATCAATGATCCTCATATCCCCCTAGTTGTAACAGATGTTAATATTCAGTTAGAATTTTTTTCAGGATTCTGTATCATAGCAATCTATATTTATAAATCATATTGAATCCTCTGAGAAGAAGGAGGTTTTCCCTTCCTTCCTTTCCTTTCCAAACGTGTGTGTACACAGAGCTAAGTGACTCACAGAGTTCAGCCCTACTCTAACATGGTCGCTGCCATTCTAGTTTGGGGTTTCCAGAGGAGCAGCAGGGTCTTGCCTATGAGATCCATAGTCTAAATTACAAGATGGGGGACCCTGGGTGGCCCAGTGGTTGAGCATCTGGTCCAGGGATCGAGTCCCACATCGGGCTCCCTGCGTGGAGCCTGCTCCTCCCTCTGCCTGTGTCTCTGCCTCTCCCTGTCTCCCATGAATCAATAAACAAAATCTTTAAACTAACCAACAAATAAATAAACTACAAGATGGATATTTTACCAGAAATTCTGAAAGTAATCGTGAGAACTCTTTTAATCAAATATATTAATAGGAAAGTACAATTGTGAGTTTTATGACGTTTAATCAGAGCAATCTTAACTAGCAGCCCTTGATGCAGTGCTTACACGCTCACACAAACAAGGCAAGATTTAAAGAAAATAAAGCCCGAGATGGAGTCGAGTGCCCTTTGCCGTCTATTGCATGTCCTTATCTTAATCCGCTCGGAGAGATCTCAATCTTAGGAATCTTAATCAGAGTGTCCTTTTATAACCACTACTTCTTTTGTTAGGAAAACCAAAGCCTCTGACACTGCTCTGAACTCCACGTTTGCATGACTTCATTGGAACTCAAGGTCCACGTAGCCATCGGGCTCCCCTGTGACCTGGCCCCGGGTGACACGAAAACAAGGACCGATTTTTGTTTCATCTTCTTCAGACGCAACAGAGGCAGAAGGGGAAGTGTCTGCCTCCCGCATCTGACTTCAGTGCCCTCGATGCTGGCCTTCTGCAACCTCGTAATATTTCCGCACTGGATTCGGTCTTTGCTGTTGGGAGGCTCTTGCGTGGAGTGTGTGTGTGTGTGTGTGTGTGTGTGTGTGCTCGTGCGTGGGCAGGCACGCACACGTGTGCCCGCATTCTGATCTTCTCTCGCTCCTTCCAACCAACAACTGCCCTGGAACTGAGGCGGACCCAGAGCGGCACGGAGGGCTCACCTTGGGAGTCTCCCCCCAGCCCCCTTCCCACCTAGAGCTCCGGCCCACGCAGCCGGAGAGGCCTGTTCTCTAATAGATTGCGGAGTCCCTGGGTTAGCAACCGTGAGTCAAACAGTCACCGAAACAGGCTTTGAGGCAGAAACACGTCTGCGGCTCCAACAGCTATTGCAGGCGTGTGCGGGAGGGGGTGACGCGGTCACATTCGCTCCCACGTGGGCCTGCCTCGCACGCGGGCTTCCTCGCTGCAGAAGTTTCCAGCCTCGGCCTTCAGAACAGCGGTCCCTAACCCCAGGGACAGACCTCCAGCTACCTGCAGCCGTCCCACCTTCCCCAGCCGGGAACCAGAAATGCACTTGACGCAGAGCCTGGGGGGACCTAGGAATGGCTAATAATGGGCAACTCTTAAATATATCCTAAATATCTACTACCAGAACGATTAATCATGATAAGAATGACCTTTTCTTAGCATAAGACTTTTCTCTATTGATACTTAATCTACCTGCGTGGGTGAGGCCTGGCCGCTCACCTTAATAGGGGAAGTTTAAGACACCTATAATTGAAATGACTTTTCTCTGGAGTACTCAAGGAAAAATTATCAATTTTTTTCACCTAAAGATTATGAAAATATAATAACAAAATTACTACAGCAAACGGGAAAAAGATAATATCCCTCCTAGTTCTATCCTCCTCAAAAAGGCATGCAGGAACTGTCTCCAGGTAGGATGGCCACTTGGGGGGCATAGGGATACCTGGAGAATTTACTTAAAATATATCCCCAGGCCCAGCTCACATCGACTCTGCTTCTCAAGATTTGGGGTCAGGCTCAGGATTGCCCCCGTGAGTAACGCCCCAGGCGATATGGATGTTGGTAGCCAGCTTGGAGGGACATTGCAAAGGTTCACTGGCCCTCTTTTTCTCCTGTAATATAGGCCCCGTTGCCCCCAGCACCCCAGCTCTGCAGGCTAGCTGGCTAGCCACTGCGTATTTGTTTACTCACAAGTGTGTTTTCAGCCCCGTAAGATTTAGGAGCTCAGAGTTTAAATCCCAAATCTTCTCTTAAACAAATTCGTGCAGATGCATCCATATTAACAGGCCAGAGGGCAGAGACACATTTATAGCTTTGACTGTGTGTGTTGCCATATTGCCTTCTCCCGGTGTTAAGAGATTTCTGTTTAAATTGGCAGATTAAGAGGACCCAATATTCACCATAATGTCACCAGCAATGTGTATTTGAATTTATTTTTACTTTGTCCTGCTAATTTAGTCAGTGTAAAATGGTATCTCAAGGTGGATTTAATTTGCACTTCTCGCATTTCTGGTAAAGATTAATATGTTTCCCTGTGTTTCTTCGCTATTTATAAGTTTCCCAGAGTTACAGTTAAACTTTTGAATCTCTCTTTGGGTTCAGGGTAAGGCTTTTTGCTTCTTTCTTTATTGTCGAGGCACCGGAGCCTTCAGAGAGACCAGGAGCCCGTGGCTTGAGCCCACATCCAAGGATAGCGCTCGGGGCCAAATTACCCTGTGTCCTGAAGGTCTTAAGACAAAAACTTCTAGATGGGAGGAAGGGAGGTGTTCCAGGCCAAGTTCTCAGACTGGGATTGGCATGCAGGAGGTTCTTGGGCGGTGTCCTCAAGGCTAAGGTCTGGAGGGAGGGGGTGAAGGAAGCTGGAGCTGACAGGAATGCGTGTGACAGGCGTGGTCTAAGCAGTGGCCCTGGGGACCTCTAGACCTGGGATGACCCTTCATTGCTGTTCTGCTGTAAGGCAAAGGCGCCAGGACCTTCTTCCCCTGCGCACCGGGTCATCTAATGGGGGCTGCCCCGGGGAAGGAAGTGTGAGTTCAGGTGAGGCGACTGCCTGCGGGGGGAAGGCAAACTCTGGAGAGGCACTCAGCCACCGACTGTCAGCCACCAAGGCTCCCAGGTGCCTCCTAAAGAGGCACCACAGCATCCCCTGCTGATCTGATGCTGGCTGAGAGGATATAGGTTCTCTAACCAATTCTAACATTTCAGTTAGCTATGGATATATAGTGAACCATTCCAAAGTGCAGGGGCCTAAAACAAACAAAAAGATGTTAATTTTGCTCAGGGTTTTGTAGCCTGGGCTGGGTTCAGCTGGGCATTTCTCCGTAAGAGATCCGCTCGTTGGGAGCTAGGGGGTGAGCTCAGTTTGGGGGTAGGGTGATGGGGCTCCTCTGGCTCTCTCCAGGGATTTTCAGGCTTCTTTTCACTGTGCTCTTCTCAATGTCACATCTAGGCAGCCTCTTCTCATGGTCTTTGCAGCATGATAACTGCTTTTATTATATGGAGACTTAGGGCCAATTCCCACTTGAGTTTCCCAACCTCCACACAACTGACATTTAGAGGTGGACAATTCTTTATGATCATTAATATCCTCATATTCTCATGTGAAACCAAGGCTCATTCTTTTAGAAACACACAGAAAGTCACAGCACTGAGACCCAAGCCCAGGACCACTCGACACCAAAGCCCTCACTTTCCCCACAACCTAAAGCTGCCTACATCAGATTTCAAAGGGTTACTTTCATTTTTATTTATTTTTTTCTAAAGCAGCTTCTTCACCCAGCCTTGAACTCACGACTCTGAGGTCAAGACCTGAGCTGAGATCAAGAGTCAGATCCCTAACCCGACTGAGCCACCCGGGTGCCCCTGAAAGGGTTACTTTTAGAAATGAACTACCTTCAATCTCCTAAGAAGACATTTTCGAGGAAAGAGCGAGGTTTTACTTGGGTTTAGTTACGCTTAATGAAGAAAACATTAATCACTTGAAGTGCTATTTTGGAGCTCATGAAACTGAAATGAAGCGCAATATGAAATGTTCATTTATTTCTGAGGGGTTTATTTTGTTAACATTCAATCATTCAATGCTCTTTGCCTTATTTATAAAGTTGGAGGGAAAGAACTCTCTTTTTAAAAAAAAAAAAAAAAAGTAAAATTCTGAGTGATACTAATAACAGCTTCCTTCTCCTGCAGATACGGAAGTCAGAGGTGGTCATAGGCAGCGCCAGGACGTGCCACTGATGCCCTCCCATCAAGCAGAGTCCCCTCAGGGGTACTCGGTGCCGGGAACTATAGCCTTTGCCAACGCCAGCTTCTGGCAGGGTAGGAGATGCCCGGACTTAAGGCTTAGCCCCACTGCTCGCAGGCTTCCTGGTTTTTGATGAGTTATTTGAGTTTCCAGAGCATCAGTTGCCTCATCTATACATTGAGCAAAATACCCCCCGGGGGATTTGGGTTGAGAAAAGGAAGTGATGGGCGAGCATATAACCCCTTCACTGTCCCTTCCTGAGACAGGAGGGCAATGGCAGTGGTTGGAACAGAAGCAAGAGAAGACTTGGACTCACGGCAGATTAACTCAGGCCTCCTCCTTATCGGGCAGGAAGCCCAGTGTGGGAGGGGGGCCAGCAGCGGGTAGGGCACGCTCTGCCGTCACCATGACTCACGGACCCTGGGCCACCTCCCCTCCCATCCATAGAGGGAGCAGGTACGTAAAAGGCAAAAATGAAGCAAGAATGATGTTCCTCCTCCATTCTACTCCCACCCCACCAGACGGGAAATGGAAACTTGGAGATGAAGGAAAGCGCAGAAGACCAGAAGTCAACCGTCATCCGTCATCAGGGACGGTCAGCACTACCTCCCAGGTGGTTCTCAAAACACAGTCTGTGAGTCCTTCTTAACCGCGTAATCACTGCACTCATGATAGAGAAAAACTCTTTTGTCTGTAACGCCCGGGACCTTAATTCTCTTCTCCCTTAAATGTTCTTATTTGGTGAGAAGGCACAGCTATTACGAGCAAGGAATTCCGGCTTTCCATGTTGGGACGTGGCAACAGGTTCTTTGAACAAAGTTTTAATCAAATGCAATTTAGTATTCATCTAAGGGCTTGTAAAGCACAGCAGGATTTTGTATTGCCTTTGGGGCATAATAGGAAACATCCATTTTCTAAGATTTATAAGGGTAAAAATGTGGATTATTGGAGGTTTCTCATTTCTACAGTGAAAATGACATGGATTTGCTTCACAGTCAAACTGATCGGGGTTGAATCCTGGCTCTGGATTTACCAGCTGCCTGGACTCCAGCAGGGTCATCTCCACAAGACTTAATTTTCTATCTGTAAATATGATACAAGAGCATCGCCTTAAGGAAACCATCAAATGGCTACAAAACCCTTAGCACAATGCCTCAGTCGTAGCAAGTACTTAGTCCAGTCAACTTTATTTTGTCCATCCTGTTCCTTAGAATTCTATTTCAGCCACACGAGAAGTAAACACGCAGAGAAAGAGCCGAGAAAAACCACAGAACTCCTAACTGTCCTCATGGAGGGATGTGGACAGGCAGGTGATGGAGGGGGAGGGCACGGGAAGACTATCTGCACTTCCACAGGGGGGCGCGACACATCTTGTCTAATCATCACTGTCATCCTGTGGCTGTGAACAAAGGCCGGTTAGAGACATCAGTTCAGGATGCCACTCTGTCTTATGATTGAACTGCCTGAAGCCCGTGCCCGGGAAGCCTCTGGATGAGAGTTCCTGCAGTTGTTAAGTCACAGGTCTCTCCCAGGGCTTTGGGTTCAGTGCTACGGGTCAGCCTTCCTGCAGTGAGTTGGGAAGGGAGAGGGTGTCAGGCCCTTGCTGTGCCTTCATATGTGGTCCTGAGGACACATGGTGGCTTTCCCCTGCCGTCAGTCACCCGTAGGCATCTATAAGCACAACTGTTGGTTTGGTTGGGTTTTTAAATGTTTTATTTATTTATTTATTTGAAAGAGAGAGAGACAGAGCATGAGCAGGGGGAGGGGCAGAGGGAGAGGATCTCAGGCCAACGCTGCCCTGAGTCTAGAGGCTGCCTGGGGGCTCGATCCCACTACCCCAAGATCATGACCTGAGTTGAAATCAAGAGTCTACTCTTAACCAGCCGAGCCACCCCGGTGCCCCTAAACACGAACTGTTTCTAAGAGATTTTGCTTCAGATACTGAGCCTCATCACTGAGCTCATTTTTACTGGACTAATTATTTCCAAGTGATAACTAAAGGCTCCCTTTTATGTGTTGGCCCATTGTTTGTCTTATTATTAATGGGCCTCAATTTCAGGTAGGTCAACTGGTGACAGGTTTTGGCTCAGACAGATGGACTTTCCAGGGAGGACTCCTTGCCTACATCTCAGCCCCCTCAAGGGTTTTTCCATGACAGTTTACTTGCACAGGATGGGGTTAGCTGTCCAGTGGGCACCCAGGAAGCCAAAAGTTCTTAAAGTGTGAGCAGAAAAGCTCAATGGGCATCAGTGATGCCAGAAACATTTTGGCGAGAGGACATGGGTTGTGCTAGGCAGTGCTGAGGACAGTCCCCTGCAGCAAAGGGAAGATTGGCAAGACACGTAGTTTCTCAAGGGCCAGAGATGAAGAAGGATATTTTTTTTGAAAATCTGCTCCAACGTCAACTGCTTTGCTTGCATCGGCTCTGCACATGATGCCTCCTTTTGGCAACACTTGCCTGGGGCCCAGGATGGTGTAAGGGCTGAAGGCAACACTGTTCCCGTAGAGCTGAAAGGGATGTGCTGGAAAAACCAGACAAAACCGCCAGGGTTCTGCTGGGGGAGACACCTCATTCCCCAGTCAAGCCAAAGAGCAAACTCATGATGAGAAGTGGAGTTCTCAGTCTGCTGCGTTCTGGTCTGCGGCCCCGCCACCCCCTCCAGACTGAAGAGGAGGCAGCGGATGATGGATACAGCATAGACTTGGAATCCAGGGTCCAGCGGTTCACTTTTGTCTTTGCCTCCTAGAAGTGATGCACTCTTGGGTCTCTGTTTGATCAAAGTGAAATGAGGATAAGCATAGGGACATTGTGGGGTGGTGGGGTGGGTACATGGAAGAGCACAGATGCGAGGTACGGTGCCTATGGTACTCCCCCATGATTATTTCCTTTTTCTCTTTGACTTCCTTCCTTTGTTTCCAAAGCCTTCAGCAACTGTGGGTAATTTCCTGCTAAAATCCAATCTCCCAACTCCCTAATAAACAGAACCCTAATCGCAGGCAAGGGCGGCCCTGAGCCTGCCTGAAGGAGCACATTTAGTAGCCTGTCTTGCAGGGACAGGTGGCGGAAGTCGGGGTGGGAGGGAGGCAATGGGGCCACCCCCTTCCACCCTTGCCCAACCCCTTCTCCCACTCAGGATTCAGGGCCTGAGCTCAGCCCGTTGCCCCCAATACATCATGTGACTGAAGAACAGGAGAAAGAACAATAACAGAGACCACAAAAGTTTACGGCTGTCGCACACGCCTGTCCGCGTGCTAAGTCTTTTACTTGTTTAATTTAATCTTCAAAAAGACTCAAGGAAATAGTTTCTACTATTCACATCCATTTACCAAAATCAGGAAAGTGCAGGCATATGGGAGTAAGTGTGTGCAGGCCGGAGTGAATGAACGCCCGAATGAATGAGTGACAGGCCCCGTCGGTTTCAGGGAGGAACATTCTAGAGGTGGGGGTGATCCTAGTCTTCTGTTGCCGCTTCCGCACGTGGTCACAAATCTTCTAGTTTCAAACAACACACATCTGTCATCTCACTCTTCCGCCGAGTAGAGTCTAACCCGGGTCTCGCCGGGTGGGGGGCGGGGGGCCTGTGTTCCTTTCTGGAGGCTCCAGGGGAGGATCTGTTTCTTTACCTTTTCCAGCTTCTAGAAGCCACACACATCCCTGGGCTCCCGGCTCCCTTCTTTCATCTTCGCAGCCAGCAGAAGTGGGTCAGGCCTCCTCAGGCGGCTACGCCGCTGCCTCTGACCCGCCTGCTGCCCTGAGGGACGCCGGTGACTACACGGGCCACCGAGGCGATCCAGCGCCACCTCCCGCAGCTCCGGACAGCGACTCGCCACCGTACTGCCACCTACAACCTCAAGTCCCCCTCGCCACGTCCCAGGGTCCCAGGGTGAGGATGGGGCCTCTTTGGGGACCGCTCCGCTGCCTCCGCAGTCGGTTTTCCAGAGGACTTCTCCTCGTCTACAGGAAGATGTTTGCGACAGACGCAGCCGCAGCTTGTAGCTGACCCTGGGGCAGGACGTCCGATCTCAGTTTAAAGACTACAGGGAGACGACGCCCATTTGGCTCATTTTCCTGGCAGGGTGGCGGGGATGTGGCTGGTGTCCCACAGTCTCACGCTGTCACCTTGGGATGCGGACGCCCAGGGGGTCCTCTGGGGGGAGGACGAGGACAACACTGGCCAGTCCCAACGGTGGGTCACCGGCTTCCCTTATTTTCTACCCGGAGGCCACTGGCCACATGGGATTGATTTTCAAGAAGTCAGGAAAAAGAGAGAGAGGGAAGTTTCCATTTGTGAAGCCAGGGCCTATCTCTTCTTAATCATTCTCCATCTCATGTCTTCAACCAGACATGAGGCTAAGGTTTCAGTACAGGCCACTGGGGCCTTCAGAGGGACGGCAACTAGCCCCAGGTGGCCCAAGGGCCACGTGACAAGGCAGAACCGGGGCCAGGGGACTTCGGCCAGCCTCTCCCTGAGTGAGCCTGTTCCCCCGCCTGTCCCCGTGGCCAGACCACCCTTCGTGCCCCTGAGGCCTGGACAACCTCTTTCTGCCCTTATATGGTTATATCTTTCTATCAGAATCCACGCTGCCTCCAGAGAGCAACCTCCCAACACGCGACCCAAGGACCCATTTGGCTTCCAGGCCTTCCTCAGTCCACGTCGGCCTTTCCACGTCACGTCCGAGATGACCTTCACCGGACCTCGGGTTTCTTTAGTTCCCCACAGCCCCTCTGCTCCTGCCATAGTATCTCTCCACCACTGACTATCTCTAAATCTTTGCTGCTTAAAAGACAAGTGGATGCTTTCAAGTGATTCTAGTCCACAGATATTTCCCTTTCCTTTTGATTGGCCTCAAAGCAAATCAGCTACCTTTTCTCCAGTACCAGGGGAAAAAAAAAAAAAAAAATCCTTAACATTTTCTTAGGACCTACTGCGGCCCCGCATGAGTCCCTGCCCACAGATGCTTTGCAAGAAATGCCTCCCTCCTCTTCACCCAAAAAGCAGAAGACAAATTAATTGGTCCTTGAGCCACCTTGGAGTTTCCACAAGGTGAAAGAAGGTAACAAGAAATCCAAGTCCATTTGGGAGGCTGAGGGAGCAGGGCCCCTCCCCCAGGCTCTGTCCCAGAAACCCAAGAAGCAGATGGTGGGTTTTTGCCTAGCTGAGCATCGCTAACACCGTTGTCTGAACAGAAAGGCTTTAGGTCAGAGCTCCCAGATAACAGGTAATTACAATTAATCCCTACTAATTGCTATCCTCTTACTGCCCTGCACACTGGAAACAAATTCTTGCCAGAGTCGAAAGAAGTGGGCCCAAGGCTTCCACGCTGCCCGTGGGACTCTCTAGATGAAGGACCCGTGTCCCCATTCTGTGGATTAGAAGGCTGAGACTAAACAAGACACACGTTTCTGGAATTGCTGGGATGGTGGGAATGTCTCTTTGAAGCTGCATCTCTCCATTGCTTGAAGGGTTAAATAAAGGGGATAAGGTGCCCGTGGACTGGTGAGCAGGAAACTAATCTGAGGGAGTGTCCATTTTGCCTGAACCCTACTGAGGGCGGCCGACTTCGGGGAAGCACCTACTTCATAGCAAAAACTGAGCTACACTCAGTTTCTTTTCTTTTCCTTTTCTTTTAAGATTTTATTTACTTATTCATGAGAGACACAGAGAAGCAGAGACACAGGCAAAAGGAGAAGCAGGCTCCCTGCAGGGAGCCCAATGCGGGACTCGATCCCAGGACCCCGGGATCACGCCCCCAGTCAAAGGCAGATAGATGCTCAACCGCTGAGCCACCCAGGCGTCCCTACACTCAGTTTCTATATTGTTTCACTTAATCTCCATAACAACCCTGTGTACATTATAAATTCCATTCGATAGCTGACAGATCTCAGACTCAAGGAAGTGAAATGACTTGCCCCAGGCCACCCAGGTAGCAAAAGAGACAAAAACCAAATTCTGAATACAGTTTACTCATTCATTTTGATTCCTTCTTAAACAAGTATTTATTACAGAGTTATGGGCCCAGTATCTGCAGAGAAACTCTCCACCGGGAGAAGCCAGCGTCCCTGCAGGGCTGGGCTTGAGTCTCAAACTGGCCTCGTATATATCCTAACAGGCAGGACATGCTGAGGAGCTGGGGCCAGGTCAACGGGGAACCTATGCCCTAGAAAAATCTATCTTCTTTGGCATTATCCTCCTTCCTAAGGCAAAGATAATTACAGGCTCACAAAATGCAGTTTTACAAGAGCTTCTTTTTTTCCCCAAGCTTGAGAGAAATGGCTCAGCACAGCCCACTGGTCCACAGCAACTTCACCAGCAAGGAGCAGGGCCCAAGAGAGGGAGATGGCTGGCCCCAAGCGGCTGAGCTGAGCTGGCTGCGCTCTGGGCTTCAAGGGCAATGCCTGGTTCAAGCACTAACCTTGGCACCTCCTAGCTTTGCAGATGTCATGTCACCTCCTGGAGCCTCCATCTCCCACACAGTCAAATAGGAATTCCTTCTTGCAGACTCAGGGTGGGGATCGAAGGAGGTAACACAGAGGAGGCACTTCAAACAAACAGGAAAGGAAAAAAAAAAAAATCCAGCCAGGGCTGGCAGGGCAATGTAGGGAGATTGCAGAGGAAGTCAAAACAAAGCAGGGTGCCCAGGCAGAGAATAAGCCCCATGAACACAGGCACCACATCTGCGTCCCAGGACCTGGAACACAGTCTGGCATAAAATAGGCATTTTTTGAAATGTGTGAACTTAGAAGCAGAGGACAAAAGACAAATTTAAAGAAAATTTTATTTTCTGATTTTAGGACGAAGGAAAATTGGTTACTGCCATGGTGATATGAGAAAAAGCCAATGATGGAGGCCCTAGTGGGCAAAACCTAAATTCTAAGACAACGGATCTAATGCTAACATGTAGCCACAGAACAAGAGGAAGCCCATCATCCTTTGAGACCAAGCCCAGGAGGAAGGCAGAGGCTGGATCTTAAACAAGAGGAACATGCCTGAGCTCTAGCTATGGGGCACTTGACTTGGCAAGACTGGCCACTGGGATGAGTGGACGAGGTTCCCTGGAACTGCTCCCTGAGCCAGCCAAGCCCATCAGAACCAGGACCATTTCTGACATGTCCCATGTTTGCAACCATTGCTCCGGACCTTCTGGACCAATTTAGCAGAAAGACAAAGACATCCAAAGCCAATGCCATGTCGCCCAGAAACCACCAAAAGGACTGGACAGAGAAGCATGGTGGATTCTGGGTTGCCGGCCTGTTCCTTGCCCCAGCCCGGCCTGGGTGGCCTCAGAACTTGGCAAGGCAGGGCTAGTGGAGCCAGCCTGGCCCTCGCCCCACTTTGCACTCAGGCCAGAGCCCCGTGACCCATGTCCAGGACCACCTGCCTCTGCCCAAGTTCCCATCGGGATCTAAAATACTGTCATGATCAGCATGAGCCACGGCAGGCTACAATTAGTTAATTAATCAGTTATACTCTATCAGCAAGTGCAGACCAGGAATGGTAAATAAACAAATTAAAGGCTATGTTTCACTACAGCTCAGCCCACTGAAATAATAATGAGGCAAAGTTACCCGCTCTGAACAGAAGAAGAGAGAATATTATTATAATGGAAGATAGCAGTGCGGTAATATCCTAGCAGACTGCCAAGAGGACACTGCGGCAGGGACCCTGGCGCCCGCGCTGTCCTTGGGGAAAGGACCCCAGGAGGGCTGTGCGCCCTGCTCCGCCGTCGCGCGAACCTGCATGTGAATCCCAGCTTGGCCACGTATCAGCAAAAATCCACCCCTGCACGGCTGCTTATCAGAAAGTTGCCTCCGCTTCTTTGAGCCTCAGTTTCTTAACTTCTTAAAAGGAGGAGGGAGAGAGCATGGCAGTTACCTGCCGAGGCCACCCGCAGCCCCGTCAGCGCTCGCCACCTCAGACACGCTAGCGGAGCTCTCACGCTGCAGGAATGTGGCTCTCTGCTCCGGGCAGCCCAGGGCACTGGGGCCGGCACCCCTGGGTGCAGCTCTCCACCCACGGTGGGTGGGGATTGGTAGATCGGTACTTGAGCTCCTCGCCCGGGATGGGACAAGCCCCAGGTCTCCCAGAGACCCCAGGGGAGTGAGGTCCCCGTGCTCAGAGCCTGCTGGATCTTCACGGACCCTGGATTGTCCTCCTTCCCACCCTGTGTCACTTCTCCTCCTACCTCCTGGTGCTTCCTGGATCACCTCCAAGACCAAGCACTCGCAACCAAAAGTGGTTGCTGCTACGCGTACCCTGCCTGAGACTCATTCCTTGAACACCTTTTGTGAGTTATATCCCAACGTCGCGCTCTCCCCTTGGGCTACTCTGAAGCCACGGACACTGAACCTTCTCCGACGATGGCGGGCCCATCCATTCCACTGGCTGCGTAGCCCCGGACGACTTGCCTTTATGGATGTTCATCTACGCAGCGAGTATTTCCTGAGAGCCTCACGTGCTGAGACCTTGTCTAAGGGCTGAGGGTCCGGTGGTAAAGAGCACAGATAGACACCACCCAGCGCTGAGAGGCACCGGGCCACGCGTAGGTCATGCGTCGGGGGCCGGGAGCAGCCACCGTCACAGCACAGGACTCCCCGGGGGTTCCCGGTCTGGGCCTGGGAGGGGACGCCGGGCACAGCTGGCTCCGTAGCTGCAAAGCAAAGAAGTTCAGACCCTGTTGAAAATAAGCAGAGTGCTTTAGAATCTTCAAGAAGCTGGCTCAATCCTTCTCACAGAATCTGGGTCTACTCGGCCAGGCATGGATATCTGGGCAATTTTCCAGCGCTCCTGTCGGATGGTCTTGTTCCTTCCCAGGGCTTTATGTGTACCGACCAGCATCTGCGGCCGTCAGGAAAGGCTCTAGTTTTCCTCCTCTGGGCCTTCTGTTTAGAACCTGCAGGGAAGGCCCCTAGCTTGGACCAGGGCAGCAGCATCTTTACTTCCCACTAATGACATTGTCGTGCAGGCACCTCTAAGCTCCTCTGCGTAGAAGACGCCAGCTCTGGGGCTCTGGTACAAACAAGCCGATGGTGCATCTGAAAGCCAAGGAGCAAGATTCCTGGTTCCCAGAGAATGTTCTAGAGCTTGGGGAAGAGGAATCCAGAGGACCGGAGTTGCGCTCTGGGCCAGTCACAGAGGCGTTCCCCTGCCCTCCCCCCTGGGGTCTTGAGAGGTGGCAGGAAGGATGCCAGTGATGCTCAATCCAAAGGGACAGCAATTATCTCAGGGCAGCGCTCCCAGTTAGGGCCCTTCTCGTGATGATGGCTCCCCTACAGGTGCACGTAAAAAGATGTAGGTGACAAATGGTCAGAGGGAGTTCCATCACACCTGGACACAGATCTGCCTGCCAAAGAATATTAAAGAGCTCCTCTCAAGCTCTCCCATCACACGTGCACACATACACACATGCACACACATGCACATGCTCATGCACACGCACACACATGCACACAGGTTTGCCCTGCCGCGTGCTAACGCTGTCTGGCCCAGTGACTGCAGATGAGATCGCCCTACGGTGTCGTGTGGTGCTCGTCCGGGGCCGCCCCATTGCTCCTACCCTGTGCACCGGGCACCCGGATGCGCGCTCGGCTCCGCCTTAATAAGGCTCGTAGTGAAAAGTGACCCTCCTGAGACCAACGGTTGCCGACCGGCTGCTTCCCCGGGGCCTCCCGGGGCCAGGCCCTGTGCAGAGACCATGACACGCGGCAGCTCAGGGCTTTAGCAGGGGACAGCCCGAGGGCTGAACCCGCGGCCCTGTCCCCGCGCCTGGAAGCCCGGGCCGCAGTGGCCACAGCCCCTCCTGCGGCGGCAGCTGAGGGACGAGGTGGCGCCGCGGGGCCCTGCACCACGGAGCTCGTTAGGGCAGCTGGCGGTTGGCCTCACCCTTCCAGAGCCGTGGCCCTGAGACCGCTGTAAAAGTGCTTCCCGGACGCACGGCCGAGCGACAGCTCCCGGGTCACGGGAAGCTTGCACCAGGGATGGCTGCAGGAGCCTCGGGATGCTTGGGGGCTGGAGAAGAGGCGCTCCCCCAAACCCATGGACACGGTCAGGCCTTGGATCCACGGGGCCGGAGTCGAGGCCCATGCGCCAGAGGCCCAGGAGGGGACCCTCCCGCCCCAGAACCAGCAGTCCTGGGAGCCACTCGCTGCCTGGAAACTTCGGTTGCAGAGACACGAGGGAAGTAGGGCCTCATTAAATAACGGTTCTCAAATCTAAAGATCATCCTCTCTGTGGCTGTTCAGGAACTAAGGCCACTGCTTACTGTCAGCACATGGTGAGACAGATAACGTTCCAGCCCCTTCTCCCCTTGGTCTGATTTTAAAATGAACGCCTTCTTGATGTTAGTCCTGGTCACCTTTACCCAAGAGATACAAAAAGCCACAAACACACTAAAGCATCCTTGGAAACTGAATCTCCTAGCAAATGCCAGTAGGACCCTAGCAGAGGGAAATACCCCAAAGACGGCTCTTACTCCTGGTCAGACCTCACACACCTGTTTGGTCCAAGTTGTACCCCAACGCGTGAACCAGACACGGCAGGAACACCAGGATGTGAACAGCTCGGGCTTAAACCTGGTTATCCCCAGACGTGTCCAAAACCAGCTGCGGGAGAAATCTGCCCCCATCGGTCCCTACAACTACATCCCTATGCCCGCGGCCAGCAGGACGCAGCCGCAGGAGACAGACCTCCACCCCCCCCACCCCAAGGATGAGGAGCCGAATAAAGCCAGAGGAGGGATTCGCTGCCTGCGAGGTCCCACCACCCGGCCTCGATGCCCACCTGCTTCTACTGCTCACCCTGGTCTTATATTTTCCCCTAAGCTCTTCTTCGCCTGCCTTCTTTTCAACTCAGGCCAAGGATACCTGAAACCACCCCCTGACTCCCCACCCACCGCACCCCACCCCCAGGGATGGGAATCCCTGACAAAATCTCACCAGGACCTTTGAGCTAAGCCCGACTCGCTTCTGCACACAGGCCCATCGAGTGACCCCTAGAACGACCTACAATTACCTTCACCGCATTATACTACTGAAGTCTCCACCCAAGGAGGAGCCTCAGCCTCATTCACATACCACACGTATGTATGGCAGGGTCCGTAAGGTGCACGAGCAACCCCATGCCTGCCTCTGTATAGGATGATAAGGCTTCCCTATTTTTTTTTTTTTTTTACAGATTTTATTTATTCATGAGAGACACAGAGAGAGGCAGAGACACAGGCAGAGGGAGAAGCAGGCTCCATGCAGGGAGCCCTCCCCATGCGAGATCCCAGGAATCTGAGATCACACCCTGTGTCACAGGCAGAAGCTCAAGGGCTGAGCCATCCAGGCGCCCCCAAGGCTTCCCTATTTAAATATTCTTCACCCTAAACAAAAGGAATCCATTTTCTCTCTCTGTCTCTCTCTCTCTCTCTCTCTCTGTGTCTCTCTCTCCCTCCCTTCCCCTCTTTCTCAGAGTCACAGCTTAGGGAGCCATTCTTCATAACCTCCTGATTTGCTGCAAATAAAAGTTTTCTCTGTATGACAACCAAAAATAAATAGCATTTCACATGAAAATAAAGGAAGTCAGAGAGGTTAAGTACTTGCTTCCAGGACACATGGTTTGTGAGCAAGAGACGGGGGGTTGGAACCCAGGACTTCCTTTGCAAGTGAATCCGAGATGAGGAACAGGGTCCTCGGGAGGAGCAGGGAAGAAGGAACAGAAGGGGGGGGCACCGCTTCATGAGGTTACGGAAAGCCCCAGGGCAGCGGGAGGGACCAGGGTCTCACGGGTCTTCTGAGACCTGGAAGGGACTTTTGTCTCTCCTTTCCCTGTCGCTGTGAGCCCTTAGAGCTTTGTGTCGGCCAGACTTCGAACAGATCCAGCGTCATAGGGACCAATCTGTCACCTGACACCACGCGTTTGCAGAGCCTGGTGAATAGCAGATGCTTAATGTATTTGCAAAGGTTGCCTTGACTCTTTTACAACCTCCTTCCCATAGTGCATGGACACTGGGGCAAAGGTGTCCCAGCCCTAGAGTTTTGGAATTTCAAAAGTGCCTCAGGAGCTAAGAAGTTGCCCCGGCTCTAGAATCCCCGTAAGTCTTGGAAACAGCCCCTACGCTAATTTGCCCTGGGTCTCCCGGGCCCATCGAGGACCCCAGGGTGAGCCTCCCCACATGGCTCTACTGCCCTCCTGGGCAAGGTGGCCACACCTGGGTCCTCCCCAGCCAGAGGTGACTGCCCACTCCAGCTGCCTTCAAAGCCTGCCGAGCCGTGTGCAACCAGTTCTGATGCAGAGCTCAGGGTCGGCTCACGCCCCACCGGGACCAGTGTGGGGTGTGGCCTGAGGCCTACTTACGTCTCAGAACACCCCCGGTGAGCTGACGGTGGCTTTCCAAACCCTGGTTTGCTTGGAAGGACCCCTTGGTGCTGCTGGTACGATCCTCCCTCCAACAGGCACAGGCTGCCCCGCTTCTCTAGGAGTGCGAAGGCTTCTGATCAGAAAGTCCCTCCAGTTAGAGGAATCTGAGCGGAGCAGGTTGGTTGCACAGGTATCAATTAGCATAACAAAACCCCAATATTTAAAGGATAACCTCACAAGGATCTCAGGCCACATGGGGTGCTGTTACATTTCTCCTGCACCTACAGCAATTGCAGTGAAGCTGGCAACCACATTTACATGGGACATGAATTTTCCTTACTGCAAAGGGACAGATTTTGGAAACCCAGTGATAGGATTTTTGGCAGTTCTATATTTTATAAAAGAGGAGCTGATGATACGAAGCTTGCTGTTAGATCGAGCATCCAACTCAGGCCGTGACATCCCTGAAATATCACTACCTTGGACGTGTCCCGCAATGTCTCCAAACCCAGGTTCCTCATTAATAAAATGAGGACAGTCATCTTCCCCTCCTCCAGAGCAGTTTGAGGACAAAACACTGATGTAAATCCCTGGGCCCCAGTCGGTCCTCTAAAGACACTGCCTTAGAAAAAGTGTGCAGCCTGGTAGGAGGGTAACATCCTGCCCCACACTCGCGACCACAGGGAGTGAACCACATGGTGGTGGAGACGGTCAGCAGGAGCAGGAGGGGAGACTTCAGGATAGAGGGAGGGTTGGATCTTCATCTGTGATGTGATACGGCAGGGATGCACCACTGCAGGGGAGAAAAGGCGGGCCTGGTAGAGGGACGGCAGGGGGGGCAGGGGCATCCGTGCATGGGACGTGGGGACGAACCAGCTGCCCTGCCCCTGAGCCTTTGGAGGTAAGTGGGGAGTATGTGCTGGTGGGGCAGGCAGCTCCGGGTGCACTCGTCTCTCTCCTCCCTCTTCCTGGGCAAGGGGGGCCTGAGGGAGATTTTACCGTCAAGGTCAGCTGGGAATTGAAGAGCCCCAACATCTGTGCCCCCTCTGCAACCAGCCAGGAGGAAAGGAACCCCAAAACCCAGACACAAAGAAGCCGGGACAAGGAGGCTCCGAGAGCTGCCCGA
Source organism: Canis aureus (assembly GCF_053574225.1). Classification (NCBI taxonomy): domain Eukaryota; kingdom Metazoa; phylum Chordata; class Mammalia; order Carnivora; family Canidae; genus Canis; species Canis aureus. The sequence goes on from NC_135613.1 coordinate 5,673,164, forward strand.
GGCCATGAGCACAGCCCCCCAACACCCGGCGAGAGAACACCAGCAGAGAGGGAGCCGGCCAGTCAGCCCGACACATCAGACATTCTATTTTTGTGCAACATGTGCTATTTTTATCTACTTACAGAAAGGGAAAAGCCAGGGCCACAGAGAATGGGTTTTTATATAGGTGCGCATTGTTCAACGTGTCCTAAGATGTGTTGCCTCAGCCTTTGCAGGAAAAGGCACCTGCAGCCCAGCAAGGATGCTGTGACAGTGGCACGCCTGCCCCAGTGTCCCCAACCTGTGCTCCGAGAGCCTCCGAATACCAGCGCAGTATAGAAAAAAGTCCCTGAGGTCAGAAGTCTTTGAAAAGGGCTCAGCCACACTTTATTTGTGGCAGTGGGGCTTCAGAGAGGCTGAGACGCTGATACGTGCTAAGACCCTGCAGAGGAGAAAAGGGTGTGCAGTGCCGTCAAGCTCACGCCACCATACTGCGCCCGCCCTGCTCTTTTCTCTAAGAGGCCCCTGAACAGCTTTGCTGCCCTGGGGATCCACAGAGAGTTTTAGGGTGAGCAGAGCTTGTGATATAAAGCAACGTAGCTGCCTTGTGCACGGGGCCATCCTGGGCAGGTGCACACATCTGTGCTCGACGTGGCACAGGCCTCGGCGTCGTCCAACCTGGCCCCTTGGCCGTCTATTCCTAGCTGCTCAGATGCTCCTAGAGAACCAACACTCACGGCAGCCTACCCCGTACCTCGCCCTGTGCTGCCTTCTTTAATTGAATCCCCCTTATTCACTTTCATGTTAACCATATAAGGTAGTTACCATCAATGCCATTTTATAAAAGAGGACACCAAGCCAGCTCGGGGAGGGTAGGAATCCTGCCAAGGTCCCACAGGAGGAGCTGGGAATTAAACCACACCTGCCACGTTTCGGTGAGTGTCTCAACCCCATGACATGGAGGGACCCAAGGATAAACGCTCGTGGCTTCTCTACAGTTGAGGAGAAGAGAAAATGTGGGGTGTAGAAAGTGGGGCTCTGTAGGAGAAAGTCAGAACTCAAAAAGCGACTGTCTGTCTGGCCACCAGTTGAGCTGCATTTGAGTACAGCAGGCGGGCCTGGGGGCAGGTGGAGCCGGCAAAGCCAGTGGGTTTGACATTCCTTAGTTGTATCACTGGGGCATCTCACTCCTGGGCTCTGGGGCCTGCAGGTGAACCCGAGTGGGGACCTGGGGCTCAATCTGACTTATCAGATAATGGATTTTGTCCACAGATCTAAGACCAAGGAAACTGAGCTTCCATTCAACAGAACACCTGGAAGCAATGTGGGTTTATTTGCCTTTCGAGTTCTCATTTCATCTTCTTCTCTTATTCCCTCTTTTGTCTCTACCAATGAAGTGAACGCCACAACCTTCTATTCTAGAAATGAGTGTGCTGGGCCGTTCGGCATTGTCTTCCTCTCTGATTCCGTGGCTCCCCGCCTCTACTACCTCACACCCCAGATCAAAGTCAAGCATCAAGTTCTGACACTTCCACCAGCTGCTGTGTGGACGTGGTCAAACCTCTGCCCTCTCTGAGCCTGCCTCCTCCCTTGGTGTCGTAAGTCTCCCAAAGAGGTCCACATCCCAGTCCTCGAAACCTGTGAGTATGACACTTTACAGATCAAAAGAGATCCTGCAGATGTGATTAAATTCGTATCTTTGAAGTGGGTTCAGTGTAATCACAAGGGAGCAGAAAACAGAACCTCATAGATGGTGGCAGCATGAGGACTCAGCCCAAAGCCGCTGGCTTGAAACAGAGGAAGGAGCCATGTGTGAAAGAGTGGGGGCTGTCTGGGGAGCTGGAAGAGGCAAGGAAAGAGACCCTCCCCTGGAGCCTTCACAAGGACACAGGTCCGCCCACACCACGATGTTAGCCCGCTGAGATCCATGTCAGACCACTGACCCCCGGAACAGTCAGATAACAAACTTGCGTGGTTTTAAGCCACTGAGATTGTGGTAAGTTGTTACAGCAGCAAGTGGAAGCTAATACACGTGGGTAAGGAGGAGAATGGTGTTCACAACTTCCAGTGAGAAGAAGTCAAGTGATTTCTGTCCCAGTTGGTGGGATGATCTATGCAGCAAGAGCTTCCACCCAGAGCTGTGTTTCCCAGACTCTCTGCCCATGGTGACACCTTCCATGTAGCTCTGTGACCTCAAGGAGCTAAAAGGTCCCCGAGGAGCCATGGCATCTGGAAGTTGGCTCATTGGTTGCCCTGGGTCTGGGAGTCACAGAAAACTGGATAACAAGGAATAGGGCAACCTGGGTGGCTCAGTGGTTTAGTGCCCGTCTTCAGCCCAGGGCGTGATCCTGGAGACCTGGGATCGAGTTCCACATCGGGCTCCCTGCATGGATCCTGCTTCTCCCTCTGCCTGTGTCTCTGCCTCTCTCTCTCTCTGTCTCTCATGGATAAATAAATAAAATCTTAAAAAAAAAAACTGGATAACAAGGACTAAAACTAGTACTTCTTAACATTTACCAAGTATCTATCTGGTGTCCAGCATTTCATTAGGCAATTTCACAAGCCTTATTTCATTATTTGACTCCTTTCCTAGGGGATAGCTAATTATTATTATTCTCGTGTGGCATCTGAAGAATAATATAAAGACAGTTGAAGCACCTTTCCCGAAGTTACCGGGTAGCAAATGGCAAAAGTGGAACTCGAGCCAAGTTTTTCCAGCTGCAACTCCCATGGTCTGACCGAGCGGAAAGGGGGATGCGTCTGAGTACATCTGGGGTTGACATCAACAAATAAAACAGCCAGATAAACAGACAGGTATAAACCACTTCCAATTCCTTTAAAAGCCACAAGTGAAATGGTAAAGTGCCTGGCGTATAGTAGGTGGTTGATAAAAATGAATTGACTTTTTAATAAAAGAGTAAATGTGTTTGGATCAAATGGAACGTTCACTTTTTTTCTATTATTCATTTCAAAGATGAGGAAACTTGCAGAAAAGAGTCATGGAGTTCCAAAACCACACAGCAGGAACCCCGCTTCTGAGAGCACCACTGATCAGCACTGGGTGGGGTGGTGGGGTGGCACGGGGTGGGCTCACACATCATCTTAAGTTAGAGGTTGAGGGAAAGGAGGAGTAAGACTCTGCTAGACTCAAGCAAGAGAGAAAGACAATGGGAAGAGGCAAAGGAGGTTTGGAGGTTTCCAAAAAGGGAATTACAAAGAGATTGGCAAGGTCATCAAAAAGGTCGCCTGAAGAGGAAAGTGCCATAGCCATTTGCTTTTAGATGTCAGTGACCAGAGCTCCTGCTGCTTCCAGGAGACCAGCCATCGGGAGTGAAGGGCAGCATGCTGTCCCCACACCCTCCTTCTAGAGGTCTCCATGGGAGACCCAGCCAACTCCACAAGAAATTCCAAAGATAGAAGGATCCTCCAGAGCTGTCCTGAGTTGGGTGAGGGGGCCAGTCCCTTAGACCTCCACAGCAGTCAGCCACAGGAGGCGGGCCATCCTAGAGAGAGGGCGAGACCTTGGGAAGAGATGTCTCTTCAGCTGAGGAAATTCCCTGGGGCAGGGAATTCTGGGTGGTACATCACAGAGTCTCCCATGGACATACAAAGTCTAGGTTGTACCAGGTTTTCAAGAACCCATTCCTGGATTAGGTCAAGGCATGCCTGGGCTTATCAGGAGGCTGCAAAGCCCAGTCCGCTGGTGCCATACGAGGTGCCCTCAGGTGGATGGCATCCTCCGCCATCCATTTCCCCTTGACCCTGTGCCCAGAGCAGTGCCTGAGAAAGCACGAAATTTCAGTTCTACCATCAGGTGCGTGCCTGTGCTCAGAAGCTCTACTCTGTTGTTTAATTGCCCAGACTATTAGGATCCTAGGAGTTGGAAGTGGATAGACAGAGGCACTCATCTGGATCTGGTCTGGGCTTTCTTTCCCCAGAGTCAGGTTTCTGAGACGAGCACATCTTTAACCACACCTTGTGAGGAATCCATTTCACAGTTTGATGCCACCATGCAGAGCAAGGTTGTGTGTGGAGGCAGCCCATGAGCCTCTATGGCCCCATCACATGGCTTTCAGTAACAGGCACACCTGAGCACACAGCACTTCACTTTGGCATCTCCAGGATGGGTTGGGGGCCTGTGCTGAGGGGCCTCTCCACAACAGGAAGCCTAAGCCCATCCTGCCGGAGGAGGTACAACTGGGCAGGGAACGTGACTCTCCTAATGAGTATTCCTGGCATAGAAATCCACACTGTGTTCAACGCAACTTGGAGCCAAGTCTCAGGAGTATTGAGTTCAGGCCAAACAATGACATTCACTCGTGTGGGAAAGTTGCTGTACATCTCTGGGCATGAGTTCTCGTGGTAAAATGTGTTTTCCTTGCCTCCAGCCTTTTGCAAATGCTCTTCTTCTGCCTGGAGTTGCCTGCTCCACCTTATTCTCTTTCACTATCCTCACGCTTTAAGATCCAGCCTCCGCATCTCCCCCTGGGTGATCTGAACACTCAAGGCAATCAGATGTGCCCTTTGGAACCACGTACATCTTCCTCATAGAACTTACTCTCCCTGCCTGCTTTCCCCACCATCCTGGGTCTCCCTGAGGATAGGCACCACATCATCCCCCAGTCAGTATTCCCAACACTCTACTCAGGGTCTGTCGCAGAGCAAACACTCAAGAAGAATTTGTTTAATAAATCAATGGGCCAATGACATGTCAGGAGCAGGAAACACTACTATCTGTGACTGCTATGTGGAGGGAACATACTCTCTTTTGTGAGATCCAGTGAGGCTATTTGAACAGACACTTCTCCAAAGAAAACATACAAATGGTCAATCAGCACTTGAAAAGATGCTCACCAACACTGATCATTAGGGAGATGCAAATCAAAACTACAAAGAGATACTACTTCGGATCCGTTAGGATGGCTACTATTAAAAAAAGAAAGAAAGAAAAGAATGAATGCTGGCTAGGATGTGGAGAAATTGGAACCCTTGTGCACTACTGCTGGGAATGCAAACTGGTGCAGCCACCATGGAAAACCGTATGGTGGCTCCTCAAAAAATTAAACACAGAATTATCCTAGGATTCGGCAGCTCCACTCCCCCGTATATACCCAAAGTAACTGAAAGCAGGGACTCAAACAGATATTTGTACACCCACTTACAGCAGCATTATCCACAATAGCCAAAAGGTGGAAACAACCCAAACATCCATTGATGGATAAACAGATAAACAAAATGTGGTGTAAGCATACCATGGAGTATTACTTAACCCTAGGAAGGAAGGACATTCTGACCTGTGCTACAGCGTAGATGAACCGCGAGGACATTAACCTAAGTGAAATGACCCAGGAACAGAAGGACAAAGATTGTATGATGCCACTTACAAAAGGTACCTAGAAGATTCCAATTTATAGGATGGAAAATAGAATAGCAGTTACCAGGCGCCAAGAGGGGAGTTCAGGTTTCAGGGATTCAGAGTTATAGTCTGGGAAGATGGGAAAGTTCTGGTGGTAATGGTTGCACAACAATGTGGATGTACTTAATGCCAATGAGCTTTAAAAATGCCACTCAAAAGTTATAGCAAGTATATCTTATCACCATAGAAAACACTAAGTGAAGTATTTTTTCTGGGGTAACAATTAACAGTTCAACCACCGTGTAGCTAATATTTATGCATGTGTGAATGCCCTGTGATGGAGGCATCATTCTCCCCATTTCCAGAAGAGGAACGTAATGATTTGCCAAAGCCACACATCAATTAAGATAATTAAGTCCAAAGGAATCCTGCTCTTTCTGATTCCAACCCTACAATTCCCCATGCTGTTGACATCTGTGTGGATTAGGTCAACTCTACCATCTTCCTGGAGAAGGCTCTGGGATAGTGTCAAGTGCCTCGAAGAAAAGGAGTCTGATGAGAAAGCTTGTCCATCCAGATGGTTACAGACCCTCTGGTGGGATCCTGTCTTTTTGATCAAATCTTCCCAGTTCACGTTTAGCAAGAGAAAAAATAATTCATTTTCCCAAGTGTTAAATGTGGATGAAACATGATTTGTGTACACAGAGTGGCATTCATTAGCCACTGAAGACAAAGAAAATCCAGAGATATGCACTAGAAGCTGTGTCCCAATCTTTGGTGGAAACTGGCTCCTAACTCATCATCTAGTAGGAATTTGGCAGAGCATGTGAGCCTTCCCATGCTCGGGAGCCTTTGGGAAGCACAGCGGAGGAGACTCCACAGATGATGCTTCCGTGGTTACCTACCTGCCTTGAGCCAGCCGGGAGGCCTGGAAGTCACCAGCAGCTGACTGGGCAGCAGTGCATGGTGGGTAATGAGTTGCCAGTGTCGCATCTCTGCTCATGAGGAATCAAAAAAAATCAATATCACGGGTATCTTCTCATGATAAGAGGAGAAATTGGAATCCGCTCCTCCTATACCCCAGAATCTAAGCAAGGCCCAGGGGTGAGAGTTTGGACAATCTTGTTAAAATGAAAACAGTAATAATAGCAGACCAGCTGCCTTGAGGTCCTACTGTGTGCTGAGCATGGGCAATGCCTGAGTCCCCACCGACTACCCACAATGCTGTGAGCAAGGCTCTGGAATCCATTCGCCTTTGGAATTTGAGGACTAAGGCTGGGGGAGGGTTAAGGAGCTCATGCAAGGTCATGTAATTTATGAGGACAGGACAAGGAAGGAGACCCAGGTCCCCCAGCCTCTACAGGCAGCCTTCTTGTCATGCGCCTGGACTTGAATTCTGACAGATTCAGGGTTGAATGACAGCTCTGTCATTTACTAACCATGGAATCTGGGGCAAGTTGCTTGCTCTGTAAATGGGCATAAAGACATCATCCTTTCAAAGTGGTTGCAAGGTGGTAGTGGGGATCGGGGCAGATGAAGGAAGCATATTTATGTAGAAAGGCTCCAGGTCGGGGTCTGATCTGGCTATAGAAGGATCTTGCAGAAGAGCTCAATCTTTGTAGGCATAGTGGGCATTGGGCTTTTAACTGTTGCCTGTCTGCTATCTGAACCTCCGTTCCCTTCCTGGGCATCGGGGACACTCAGTGGCCACCATCCCCGGCCCTATGGGCCCTATGGGGTGGCGATGGAATCATATTTCAGTCCTCAGGAAGGACCTTGTGTCCAGGGCAGACTCAGGACTCAGTGGTGCAATGTATGGTTGCAAGGAGGTATCGAGGCACAGCAGCTAGGAAGGTATATGCCACCCATGGTATGAAGACGCAAACAAACCAAGGACTTCTGTGAGGCTGTGTTTCTAAGAAGACAGCTGGCTGGGCTGCTCCATCTCTGGTTACCAAGACTTTTTAGTGAAGGATCTGGAACTGAGGTTGGAGCTTGATTAGTATTTCATTGGATTCACTCACCTCTCTTGGCTGGCTTCCTCTACCTGCATAGACACGTTGTCCAAGTACCCAGATCCTTGATGTTTATGAAACCCTTCCCCTGAAAGATCTGACCAACGGTCACCTTCGCAACTAGAACTGGCCAAGAATTGTCTATTTTCTCAATCCTTCAAAGTAAGTTTCTTTGAAACCCCTTGTTCCTAGAGACTCAACTGAAAAGCCCCAGAGACCAGCCCAGCCCATGCCCAGTTGCACGGTGGTCTCAGGAGAAGCCAGAGGTCTGGGATATTCTTGTGATGGCCTGGGCGAAGGTATGACTCCTGTTGGGGAAGCCACCACTTCTGGGGCTGGAGGTAAGGCTGTCATTTGCTTACACAGTCATTGTCCTGATCTCGGGCAGTTCACGATGAGAAATAAGGTTCCTGACTCCAGAGCTGTGAGGCTGCTGAGCAAATGCAACACAGGGCAGGTTGCATAGAAGAATGAGGGAGGCCTTAGTTGGACATGCAGAGAATTGAGAGCAAAAAGCCCCTGACAGAGCAAGTAGAGATGGGGACGGAGGGACGTCAGGTGTTGTGGGACAGCCAGCACGGTTTGGTGAGAGCCCTGAGCTCGGGGAGGAGAGGCCAGGTAGGGACCCGACATCCCACAGTAAAACCTGGCTTTTGTTTTAAAGACAATAGCCACACGCAAAGATGATATGGCTGGATTCTTTTGACAAACTGACAAGTTATTCACTTTGAAGACAGGGCAAGGACGCCAGAGAAGGTGTTGGGGGGACCAGTATTGTTACTACTAAGTGTAAATCTGAGGGTTTTTTTTTTTTTTTACACGTTTATATGCATCCACATGCTTAGGATTCCCTGTCACCTTTATGCAGGCAAATGTTCCCTGGGCTGGATGGTGGCCTAGAATGCCACACGCAGCACTCAGACCAAGATCCCTGGAGGGCAGCTCTGACCACACCATTTCTCCTCCTGCTCCAGGAGCCTCTTCCATTTTCCATCACCTAAAGAATAAATTCCAGCCTCCACCTGGCCAAACACCCACAAGTTCCCTTGACTTGGTCCCATGCTTCCTTTCCAGTCTTGGTGATCATGAGCCTCCACCCCATGTGGTCAAAGTGTGTTCCTCACTCTTCCCATGACGTGGCCCTGGGTTCCCATCTCCAGACCTTTTTTCCTGCCATCCCCTCTGCCTGTGAGCCTTTCCCTCCATACCCACCTCTCCTCACACCCAAACTCTGGCACCCTGGGCCCAGCTCAGATGACACCTCTCCCAGGAAGTCTGTCTCAATCCTCCGGGTCAATGGTGGGGTCGCCCGCCTCCAGGCCCTCATGCTGCCCTGCCCCTCCAATGACTGCATTCTATTAGAATTGCTGATGAGCTGGTTAGCAGTCCACTGCTATGCCTGAGAATGGCTAGTGAACAACTAGTAACCTTATTATTCCTACTTCCTAAACAGAGCCTTTTGCAGAAAATATTTTTAATAAATGGGTCTTTTTTGAGTGCTGTACACTCAGGATTGAGCTTCTTTTCACTCCTAATTCCATTCCCCTATACTGTCTCGCAGTAGGACACCTCATCTCTCCCCTAAGAATGAGTTCCATGACCATTCATGGGCCACAACATACACTGAGGATAACCAGAAACCACAGATAGGACCAAAATCCACATTTACTGCCACGCTCAAAATGTCACTGATTTCCTTAAAGGTAATTTCTTTAATGTCTAGCTGCAAATGATCTAATGTGGCTTTCTTTGGCTTTTCATATAATTAAAATCACACCTCAAAATTAGGTTCTTGGGCAGATCGTAGGCCTTGATCTTGGTTTTAGGAAATAAAGCATACACTCTCATTTCTCCCAATCAGTCTGGACACACGTACATTTTTATAAATGTTTTCCAAATTGAGCTGGTCTGGACAGAATTCAATGGAGAGGGGATGAAACAGCATTGTGAGCACCAAATTTCTGAGTCCCATTCAATGGGCAGAAGAATGGGAAGGTTTGTGGGAACACTGAGAAGAATCGGAGAGTTCTAGGGGGTGCAATGTGATGGTGATTCTTAATAATTCTGATTTAAGGCAAGGGGCAGAGACCGCCTCTCACAGGGGAGTTCCCACTCCTTGTCTTCTACAGCCTTTAGCTGGGGACAAAATGAGGCATACAAGTGTGTAAGTTGCTTTGATGAATTTAGCCTTTATAAATTATAAATGAGGGCAGCCCGGGTGGCTCAGTGGTTTAGCGCCACCTTCAGCCCAGGGTGTGATCCTGGAGTCCTAGGATCGAGTCCCACATCGGGCTCCCTGCATGGAGCCTGCCCCTCCCTCTGCCTGTGTCTCTGCCTCTCTCTGTGTCTCTCATGAATAAATAAACAGAATATTTAAATTAATTAATTAACTAATTAATCAATTAAAAAATAAATTATAAATGAATTTATAATTCAGTTAAAAAACCCATAGTTATCCTGCATCCTAAAGGTCCCAGCATGGCTGATGGGATCTGAACGTCACCCTGGGCCCAGGCTCAGCAGTGGGGAGCAAGGCACGGGGCAGAGCTGAGGTGGTAATCTGGGCTCAGCCTTTTGCCAGCCAGCCGCTGAGCAGTGACGTACTGAAGGACCCTGATTCCCAGGCAGCCCAATGTTAATGAACATTAACATTTCTCTTTCTCCGAACTCTTCCACCATGATATTCAGCAACTGTGTAACTGATGTTCCCGCTTGACTTTCAAATATTTCTCTCCAAAGATTCCCATACCGACCCCTTGTTCTTGCCCAGGCAGCAAACCCCACTGACCACACACTAAAGAGCACCACCACCCGCCTTGCACTCCCTCCCAATCCCAGGGTTAATGTTGCTCTTGCTCTTGCTCTCACCCTTCCAACCAGTCCATCGTCCTCTTTGAGCTGTTGCTTCATAACCAGTTAAATAGAAATAGTCCCTCTCTTCCTCAGATGATGTGAGGATCAGATATGATATACATAAAGCTCCAGGCACTCAGAAAGTTGCTCAGATGATATCTATTTTCATCACTGTGCCCCCATTCGCTGAACAAAAGCCCCCGTGCCCCTAAGTGTTCACACAGGCTCTAAATATGTGCATTACAAAATGGATTGGAAAAAGGGTATGTCCTGGAGTCCAGGCGTGGGGGAGCAAATGCTAATGGCTTTGGGTGGGTGTGCAAGAGCTGAGGGTGGCAGCCCTGTGAAATTCAGTGAGAGCCCTTTCATATAAAGCTCGAGAGCAACCCTCCAATAAACTATGATCATGGCAGACAAATGGAGATTTAACAAAAAGAAGAAGGAAAAAGGAAAAGGAAAACAAATGTTCTATTCAATCGAAAGCCATTTTGCTGCAGTTACGCAATTTCAAGTTCAGATTCAGGCATTATGCTTATTTTTTTTGTCTCTGATAACTAATACATTAGTTTGCTGCTAGATGCGACTATTACGGGGAAAAACAAAATTCAATTCACCTGCATTTGTCACCAGGGTATTGTGTTTGCAACACAAAGGCAGGAGATTGAAATGAAAGATGCCTCTTATTGAATTTTAATTTTGAGAAAATGTGACCAATTTCTGGGTTTTGCACACACGGTCAGCCAGATGGTTCGAAGAAGGCTCAGTGCTCAGCATACAATCCACATCGAAAGCACCAAAACACGTTCTGTTTCGGCACATCTGCACCCTGGCCCCACTCGGCTTCATATTTCTACTCGAGATCTTTAGTCTTTCTTATCTGTAGCTTGGTGAGGCAGATGTTTGCCCATAATGAATCTGAAGAGCCCCTGACGTCTCAAATAAGACATTTCCCCTCACTGTCACAGCTCCTGCAAACCCACCGCGCAGCTGGCTCCGGGAGACGCCTGCCTCTCCGTGGGTCTGTAGCCGACGCAAGATCTGGGGCTGTCTGTTGCCACTTTATCAAAATCAAATTCTCCATCGAATCATTTTGCTGTAGATCGGCTTTCCTTTGACCTTTCCCTCACGGCGAGGATAAAGCACACACAAGAAAGAGCCGTATCTGTTGAGAGTGATAAAACAACAGGGAGGAGGCGGAAGCTTATAAGGAAAGTGTCTCTCTTAATTTTGCCTGAAAATGTCAGAAACAAGAACTTGGAATCAAAGAGACCAGAATCTTGATCTTTGCTTTGCCTCTGCCTTCCCCTGTGACATGGAGCGAGTCCAACGGTTTGTTGTCCATTGAGACTGGGGTAAGGAGCCCTGGAGCGGAGCGGGTGGTGGGAAGCAGGATGGAGGTAAGGAAGGGGGCACAGGACCCAACCCAGGGTCTGGCCCACGATCGTGCCGAGAAAGCTCAATCCTCCGAGGCATGGCTGGCACTGGACTCTTAATTTTTGTGGTATTTGAACCTTCACCCCCTTCTTGTGCTTGAGAAACTCTCCACTTTATGAGACAGGGACAGCCCCTCAGTACAGAAGGCAAAGGTGCAGATACCTCTTTTCTCACCCCCACCGTCCCCTTGCTCCTCGAGTGAGGTACATAACCAAGGATGTGCCTGGACGGAATTGGGAGGTAGTGACTCAAAGATCCGGAGCTGTAGAGACTCTATTCCGGCAGTGGGTGGCCACAGTATTGGAGCCCACGTGGGGCCTCTAGGGACAGCGGTGGCAAAGGGGGACCCTAGGCTCCAGCGACCCGGTGATGGCAGGTGACCCGCCCGACAGGCTCCATGGCCTTGATTTTGGCCATCACTCTAGGAATGACCTGGCACCTTCCATTCTTATACCTTTCTTAGCTCCTTCATTCCTTCCTTTTCCTGCTTATAAAATAGTTTCCACATACCATAAAATAGTGAGATAATATGATAGACACCTGTTTCACAACCACCAGCTTGATACAATCTTAACATTTTTCTAAGAAATAAAATATTACAGATAAACTTGAAGCTTGTGTTTCCCTCTCAAATCCCATTTCCTTTTCTGGTTTGCAGAGATAAACTCTATCCTGAATATCATAATTATCATGCAAGGACACATTTTGAGTATATAAAATTTACTAATGCAATTAAATTTATAAATTTCATATATGAATGTGTACACACACACACACACACACGTTATACCTGGGTGACCTCTGCTCCAATTAGGCAAATAGATGTCCTGAGAAACCCTCTCATTATCAAACATGTAGAATAAAGATGCTTTTCTTTTTTTCTTCTTCTTCTTTATTTGCCAGAGAGAGAGCACAAGCAGGCGGAGCAGGCAGGGGGAGAGGGAGAAGCAGGCTCCTCGCTGAGCAGAGAGCCCAATGTGGGACTGGATCCCAGGACCCTGAGATCATGACCTGAGCCAAAGGCAAATGCTCACCCAACTGAGCCACCCAGGCACCCCTAAAGATGCTTTTTAATGAATAGACAACTTCACAAAAGAGTGAGGGAAATCAGTTGACTGAGTAAAGCCGATTGTTGTCTCTACTGCGGGTGGGCCTCATCCAATCATTGAAGACCTGAAGAGAGCAAAGATGCTGAAGAAGGGAACTTAGCCTCTGTGTTACTTGGGCTGGGACATGAGTCTTCCCCTGCTCTTGGCCTGGGACTTAACATCAGCTCACCTAGGTGTCAGGCTAGTTGGACTTGGACTGGAACTAACCAGCAGCCTCCTGGGTCTCCCGCATGCCAGCCGAGGTCTTGGGACTCCATAATCACATGAACCAATTCCTCATAATAAACTCTTGATAAATAGATAAACACATACAGAGATAGAGAGATAGAATGTTAGAGAGATAGAGAGATAGAGAGAGAAAGACTGGCTCTAAAGAACACTGACTAATACAGATTTTGGTACCAAGAGTGGTCCTAGAGGAACAGAATTTTAAGGATGAGCTTTCTGAGTTTTTTCCGGCGTTTCTGGAATGGACTCTCAATCTGATTAGATTTAAGGACAAGAATATTTCCAGGAGTAAAGAGAGGACTGGCAGTCCATAGCTTGACCTGGCAGCAGAGGAACGCAACACCGCAGCCTTGAATATTCCTCATGAACCACTTAGGAGGAGCACAGGGCTGGGTGGCCGGGTATATGATACTTTGGAAAGGTTTTGGCAAACGAGTGAAGGTAATGAGATTGGCCGGTTGCTCCTAATGTCACTGGACATAATGGAGAAAGAAAAAAAAAAGAGGAACTCAGAGATTGGAATTCCCAGCTCCAGTGTCGCCACATACATGAGCATTCTGACCAATACAAGCTGTAGGAGGGGAGGACAGACGACAGGCACAGGGGTGTCCAGGGGAGGCTCTGGGGACAGTGGTGAAGTGGAATGGCAGTGACCGTGCATGGCGGGGGATGAAAGCAATACGGCGGTAGAACCAACACCAGGCAGGGATTTCTGAATTGCTGGTGGGGGCTAGAGACTCGGGATCAAGGAATTCTCCTCTTCCCTTTCATTGGCCTCTTCTTTCTTGCTTTATTTTTGATTATTAACTGAAATAAAGTATGTGAAGCCCCCTGGCTCAAGAGAACACATCCCCCCTCCCCTTCATCGCCCACCCCCCACCCCAGGGAGAAGAAGCAGAGATAGAGCACAAAGCAGATGCGTTTAGGGATGTGGGTTTGTGGTGGCTACAACGGTCATCTTCGCTCAAGGAGACAACCTGCCCCGTGGAAGTCATATCTTGCCTTCTGGGCAGAAGAAAATAAAAAAATAAATAAAATAAAAGAACTTTGTTCAAATATTATTGTTATAAAGTAATATAGGCTCAGTGGAGAAAAGGTTCAGAGTAAAGAAGAGAAAATTAGAGATAGAGAAATCATCCATAGACTCAGCACCCAAAGACGTTTACTGTTGGTAACATTCCAGGGTGTTTCTTTTTAGATAAAAAAATGTAATTTTTAGGGATGTGAAATGCTGTCAATCAGCAGAGAGCTGTGGCCACCGGGGACACTGGGGAGAACAGGAACAGCCCATCCTGCTCCCTAACTGCGTTCCCCTGGGTGGGGGGTGCAGAGCTGGGGAGCCTGGCCCCACCCCTCAAGCCCCAGGGGTACAGCCTCTAATGAGCCCCCCAGGATTAGTTTCCAAGACATCTGTGGGCTTGGAGAAGCGTGGGCCTGTTCCCTGCTGAGGCTCTCCGGGTTCTCAGATCCTGCAGCAGGGCTGAGCCTTCCCTCCATCTCCCACTTCTGCCCAAACACTTGGGCCTGGAATGCATCAAAGTGAAGGGTGTGACACAGCTTGGCTTCCCAGGATGGAGGCCAGGCATGGGGACAGGACCCAGACGGCAGGGGGCTGGGCACATAAACAGCATGTGGGAGGTCCTGTCACCGGGGCAAGCCTTATCTCTTCCTGCCTGGCTCCCAGCCCTGAATCCTGGGCCAGCTCACCAGTGGCCAGTGCCTCTGAGTGTCACCCAGGGCCTGTGCCGTCCCCACCAGCCTGCACTCATCCCCAGCAGCAGCTGCCAGTCTCCCTGGCAGGAGGAAGGCCAGGTATGCAGCCCCAGCCTCCAGGAAGTTACCGCTGATTGGGAGGGACAGAGGTGGGGACGGGGATGTATTTGACAACGAGAAGCTCACCCCTAACCGGACCAACATCACCTTGTGAGCACTTGTCTCGGTTCGGGTCACCGCTCGGTAAACCCCCGTTTTAGTGTTCCACACCAACAGGCCAGAGGAAGAGGGACCCCTTTCCCCTGACCCCTGAGGATGTAGACATCTTTCTTTCCATTGAATTCCATTTACAAGGGAGCTACTGAGGATAAAGACAGTGGACAGTGGGACTCCAGGGTGGCTCAGTGGTTGAGCATCTGCCTTTGGCTCAGGTCATGACCTCGGGGTCCCAGGATCGAGTCCCGCATCGGGCTCCCCACGGGAAGCCTGCGTCTCCCTCTGGTACCGAGTGTCTCTGCCTCTCTCTGTGTCTCTCATGAATAAATAAATAAAACCTTAAAAAAAGGGGGGGGGGCAGCAGGACCCTGGACTCCTCTCTGTCTCTCCCTCTGGGTCTCAGCTTCCACCTGGGAAATAGGAGAGGTCGCTACGTTAATGAGAGGGATTCCTTCAGCATGATTATCAAGGGTTCACTGACTGCATGAGGGATGAGGATTTGCTCTCATGACCGACGTTTGACTCCTGTGTGACTAGAGGTCAAAACCTCACTTCCCTTACATGTGATTTCCAGAATTAGGACAAGAGTTTCTACTCTACCAGAGTAATGTGATACTGAAGAAAGGCTCTCAGCGGAGAGAAATCTGGGCACTCTGACCAAGGACCACTTTCACGCTTCCAAGGAGGGGGTTTGAGCTGCTCTGGTCACAGCGAGGCTGTGGCTCCAACGTCTTATGCCTACTGGTAACAAGGCACAGGGGTTTCTGGAAGCCATGACCTTGGGGTACACTGAAGACCCTCCCCGAGAGGAGCCCCGGGCTGGGCCATGAGCAGTGGTCTCCCATAGAAATAGAACACAAGCCATGTTTGCAATTCAAAATTTTCTAGTAGTTACATTAAAAAAAGGAAAAAGAGAGGAGTGAAATTAATGTTAATGTAGCCCATTTACCCCCACATATCCAAAACATTATTTCAACATTCAATGACTAGAGAAGATTAACAATCTGAGTTTCATTCTCCCTTTTCTAATCCTCAATTTTCAAACTCTGGAATGCTTGTATAATTATAGAAGACCTCAATGCAGATGGTAAATTTGTATTAGTAGCGCCCAGTGTGTATTGAATGCTCATTTCTCTCTGAGCCCAGTTATTTAGCGACTTCTCAGAACCCAGAAGGCCAGACCCACTGCTTGGGTTGCAGAGGACGGAAGCATCCTTAGTCTCGGCCACCAGGTCCCACCTCAGAACTCCTGTTTGTCCCCTGTCTCCTGTCTGGAACTCATCTCTGTTCCTCTCCACCTGCTTCAAGCTCAAACTTGCTTCAGACCAGAGTGCTACACCGTCTTCCCCACTATCTCGTCTTCTCGTGTCTAGAATGCCAACCGCACTCCCACGTGTGCTCTTTATTCAGCCCTGGAAACACCTTGTCTTTCGTGTTCACCGTTGCATTTTTCCCTTTCCAGCGAAGCTAGATGAACCCTGGAACCTGTCTGGTGCTTCCCTTCAGCTCCCCAGAGGCCCCACGATGTCTCCCATCCTCTTCGACACCTCACACCTGCTCAATGGGGCCGACACCCTGCGTGAAATGTGGACTGAGACTCAGTCTCTATTCTCAAGGGGATCATATTCCAGCCAAATGCCTTGCCCCCGAGAACACAAATATTAACAGTAACTTGAAGGTTTAAGGGGCACTTTTGTGTGACAGTTTGATGATGAGCCTCAAAGAGTTCTAACTCCTCACCTCTGAGCCCCACCTAACGTCCCCTGGCCCATATGCTCTTTCTCAGACCCCGACTTCTTTCTTCCATAGCACACACTGCAATTTTGTATTACTTTATTTTTTTTCTTTCTTTTACCAGCCTCCCCCACGAGACGTCCCACGAGGGCAGGGAGCACCTGCATCTCCCTTTGTGGGCACTGTGCTCCATCCCTAGAAAGCGCCCGATACATTTGTAATGAATGAATGAATGAGTTCATTAATATGTGCCAAGCTCGGTACAAAGCCTTTTCTACATCAGCGCTCTCCAATAGAAAGAGAATGTAAGCCGTGTTTGTCATTTTGAATTTTCCAGTAGTTATGTCTCAAAAATGTAAAAAAAATAGAAGAGAGTGAAATCAATGAGACTGTATTTTATTTAACCCAATATATTCAAAATATTATTTCAACATAAAATGAATGTAAATAATAAGATCGATTTATTTTAACCTTCTTTTTCTTCATTCCTCGTTTTGGAAATCCGGGGTGCCTTTCACAATTCCATCACACCTCAATTCAGATGGAAAATTTTTGTCGGAAGCACCTGCTCTATATTTAGATCTCATAACTGTGCAGTTGAAAAAACAGATTCATATACCAAACTCGTTCCAAACACACTCAAAAGTTTTCCAATCACTGAATCAAGTAATGATTTTTTAATTTAAATTTAAATCAATTCAAAGGAAATAAAATGGAAAATCCAGCCCCTCCGGCTCATCAGCCACAGTTCCAGAGATCTGTAGCTTCCACATGGGGCAGTAGAGCTCTAGATGGCACCAAGAAGACTAAGTCAGATTGGACTGTGGCCGCGACCGCAGTTCTCCAGCAGCACCCGTTAGGCCTGGGGTAACGGACAAAGCCTGAGAGTGGTCCCCAAGGCGCCGTCTGCCTCGCCTGCCCTTCCACCCTCCTTCCTGCTTCTCTCTGCCCAAGGACTCCAGGTCCCCATCTCACCTCTTCATGGTCCCTCAGATTCCCCAGGCCTCTAGCTTCAAGTCCTTGGCCCACGCCGGGTCCTCTACCGCGATGTCCCCACACTCGACCCCGAGCACATCCTGAGCTGCCCCCTCATTCCCTTTGAGCCAGTCTTCAAATGCCACCTTCCCAGGAAGTCCTTGGCCAGCCAGTTTGTTCTGAATTGATGACTCCACCCCCACTGACACTTCAATTCCTTCTTCCCTGAACATTTTATTCCTTGGCAGTCAGCTAGCACAGGGTAGCTGAATTTTACTTTTTTTGAGATATTTATTAACTTACCTCCTCCCCCAATAGAAAATAAGCTCTCTGAGGGTAACATTTGTCTGTTTTGTTCGCTGCTAGATCCCTAGCCCTTAGCACTTCATTTGCGGGAGGGAGGGAAGAAGAAAGGTAGGAAGGAAGGAAAAAAATAGGAAGGAAGGAAGGAAGGAAGGAAGGAAGGAAGGAAGGAAGGAAGGAAGGAAGGAAATAAACATACATTTATGTCATCTGGTGACATTATTATCTTCATCTTACAGATACAGAAACAGGATCCAGGTGGTGAGATGATGAGCCAAAGGCAAAGATACAGAAAAAGGTCAAGATAACCAGAATGCAGGTTTTACTCCAATATCATGTCATTCCCATCATGTATGCTGCCTTCAAAAACTGCTGCTCACCAGCTACTTTCAGAAAGGGGATTAGAATTTTCCAGAACACTTGAGAAAGACAAATTCTTCAAAGAGCAGGTCAACCAGCCAGTGAATAACTGTAAATTTCCCACATGTGGACCCAATCCATTCCCCGAGTTTTGCACATGCCAAACATGCACTTTGCCATCATAAGTTGAAGTCTGGGATGTCCCATCTTCGCTTGGGATGTAATCCATATGTGCCCACCATTGTCCCTAGTGGATATACCTGTGACAGGTGTGGTGGTAGGTAACTGGCTCAGCTTCCCTGCACCCACGTCCAACCGAAATCCCACACTCCTAGTCATACAATTTCATGTGTCAATGTTTATGTGAATGGCCAGTTTCCTTCAGCAACAATATTGTTTCCAATAGGAACAATCAAAAGACAGCTAAAGGTGAAATAATAAGTGCCAAATCTCGGATGCTCATTTTTTACCACACATTATCAAATTTAATACCATAACAGCTCTATATGTACCATCATGCCCATTTGACAGATGAGAAAACTAAGACTCAGAGAAGTAATCGTGTCATGGTCACCCTACGAGTAAGTGATGGGGTCAGAATTTAAATCTAAGCCTATCTGTCTATTATTTTGTCAACAGCTAACTGCCATCCACCCTGAGAGCTCTGAGAAACCGATAAATGAAACATCTCCTAGAAACAAGATAGAATTAGTCCAACAAGCCAACTTAAAACCCATTCATTTCCCAAATAAATTCACAAATTCATTTGCAAATATGTAGAATCTTGTAGCAATTATGTTGCCTCAAATTTGCTTAATGAATGACAACTCAGCAAAGCAGAAATGCAGCTCAAAGAACATTTTATTAACATTTTTTTCTCTGTATAAATCTACGAACGCATCGTTAGCGATAACACATCATTAGCAAGACAGCACCTTCCTGAATCTGCACATTCAGGTCCCGACCTTGGGAGCCACAGAGTCTGGCACAAATGCATTGCCTTAGCTTCCCTTGGCATCAGCTGTGACCACCTGAGCGAGACTAACTCAGCCCAGGCGCTGTGTTGACGGTCATTTGTTTTTAAGTGACATACATATTTCATATTCTCAATGCACAATCGACCTGCGTAAGTATTGCCATTAATATTCACAACGTGGCTGTGACAAACAGAAGCACGTTCGCGGGGCTATTCACATTTTGAGCTTTTCAAGGAAAAAGAACTGGATGTTGCTTAGTAAAGCCCCTAATGGTAACGCAACAAAAACCCCCTTCGAATAAGCTTAAGTGGATAAAAGGAAATTCATTGGAATGATACTCTCATAACCCAAACACAGGCAACAAAGCCGGGCCTCAAGTAGTGCTAAAAGGAGAAATAGAAGACCCGTTAGGAACACAGGCCGCTATAGCTCCCCATCGTAGCCTCTTTCCAGATAATCCCTCTGCCTTCTTCCCCCTCCCCCCCTATAGAGCGGCTTCATCTGCTCACACCCACAGAATGGCCACCAGGGCTCTGGAGTTTAGGTGTTTGCAGATTGAGTGACATTCTAACAACTGCTAAGTAAAAATATTCAGAGAATAAATTGAGCAGACCCAGTTTGATTCGTGTGACCTTCCATGAGAGATCACACCTAGGAGTAGCTGTGGGGTAAGGTCAATATGAGAGACGTGTTGGGGCTCTGGGTGGATGAACCCCTGAAAAGTCATCTACTGCCAGTGTGACTGGTCTCAGGAAGTTCTTAGTCAACGATAATTTTCTCCAAATTGCTTCCTCTTTCCAGAACTCATTTTTTCAATAAACACTTATTAAATGCCCACTAAGTGCCGAGCAATCAGCCCTACCCAAAGGACATGCATTCTAGAAGGAAAGTCTACCAGGCAATCATAAGGCCATGTAGAAGTGAATATAACAGAACAAATCATGGGATATCATGGGGTGAGCATCCATAATTCAGCCCAAGATGAGGAGGGTGGGGTGAGCGGAGTGCGGTTGAGCAGGGCAGGATATTTACCGGAGGAGGAAAGATTGACCTGACATTTGGAAGATGAATACAAATTAACTAGGCTATGAAAGAGCAGAGTGGGTGTTTCTGAACAAAAGGAATGCATATGTAAAGGCATCAAGTTGTCGGGAAGCAAGAATTTGGGAGAAACCAAGACTTGAGCTGGAAAGATAAACTGAGGCCAGAACAGGAAGAAGCTGGCATGCCCAACTAAGTAAGGACCTTGCAGAGGTTTCCACAATTCTAATCCTTAACTCGATGGAACCAAAGACAACCTGTCAATAAAGTAAAGTTAGGGACGGACGCCTGGGTGGTTCAGCAGTCGAGCATCTGCCTTCGGCCCAGGGCATGATCCTGGAGTCCCGAGATCGAGTCCCATATGGAGCTCCTTGCATGGAGCCTGCTTCTCCTGTCTCTGCCTCTGCATCTCTCATGAATAAGTAAATAAAATCTTTAAAAAAAAAAATATCTTTAAAAAAAAAAAAGAAAGTAAAGTTAGTAAATGCTGCTTTTTATGTGATCCTTTTGGAGATTCCCAATTCACATTAGCATGTTAAAGGCTCTGAGAAGTCCTGTAACAAATACACGACAGAAGTATCTGGTAACTTTGTTTAACCCAGGATTTCCCAAACATATTAAACTATGAATGTCATTCCAAGCTCACACCTTATGAAGTGTGCATGAGTGCAGGTGGATGCTGCTTTGAGGCAACGGGGAGCCCACTGGTGGGTTTTAAAAAGCAGAGTGAAATGATTCTATCTGTGCTTTAGGAATGGCCTACTGCCTGCTGCAGAGAATGGCATCAAGGAGGATAAGCCAAGATGCCGGGGGACTTGTTGGGGCTGCTATAATGACCTAAGAGGGAGGTGAGGGGGCACTCAACGGAGGCAAGGGCAGCGAGATGCTGTCGCTGGGAGGGGTCATGGTTGTCTGAGACTCTAACACAAATGGCTGTTGCAGGCAGGCTACATTTCGGAAGATAAGAATTGAGCATGAGACTGAACCTTATTACGGGAGCCAACAATGGAAGCACTAGCAGGGGGCAGGACGATTACCAAGCAGTGACTGTAACTCTCCGGCTTCTAAAGGATCTGACATTTCAAAAAGGACAATGCTCCTCTGCTACGCAACTGTACAATCTGCCCTCTAGAAAGGACCACCTTGGGCCGTCCTGCCTGCTGGCCTGGTTTACAGATCAATCCAGTTCCACAGAGAGGTTGTCTCGGGAAAGAGGAAGTCGGTGGTGGACAATTAAAAGCGAATCTGAATGGCAAGCTACAGTATTGACCCCTTCCTCCTCCTGCACGTCTTAATTAAGCACTTATTATGTGCGGACTTGATCTGGGTACTTCAGATTTTTCTTTTCTGGTGTATCCGTCACATGTTGCTAGATAACGAGCCATCCCAAAACTGAGTGGCTTCGAACAACAAAGATTCATGATTTCTCATGGTTAGAAGGGTTAGCTGGGCCCATTGGTTGGTTCTTCTGCCCATGTGGTGCCAACAGGAGTCCCTGTCACCTGGAGGCTTGGCGGGTGCTGGAGCAGCCACAATGATCTCTCCGTGCAGCCATGTAGCTGGCAGTTCATGCTGCCTACGAGCCGGGAGTTCACCTGGGGCTCTTTCTGGGCTATCTGCATCCTCTTCTAGACAGCTTCTCCTGGGGTTGGGCTTGGGCTCCCTCAAAACATGGTGGATCTGGGCATCCCTGGGTGGCTCAGCGATTTAGTGCTTGCCTTTGGCCCAGGGTGTGATCCTGGAATCCTGGGATCAAGTCCCATATCCGGCTCCCTGTGTAGAGCCTGCTTTTCCCTCTCTCTCTCTCTCTCTCTCTCTCTCATGAACAAATAAATAAATACATCTTAATAATAAAAAAAAAAAAAAACCATGGTGGATGGGTTCCAAGCCCAACTCACCTAGGTTTACCAAGACCTGCTTGTGTCATGCTTGCCAAACTCCCGCTGAGCAAGGCACATCATGGAGCCAAGTCTAGAGCCTAAGCGCACGGGGCCATGAATACTGAGACCTGGTTTGTGACAACAGGTACAGCATGCGGTGTGCGTGACACTACACCACACTTTACACATTACATGTGCACGTATGATAAATCCTATGGTGAATGTCTCTGTCTACATTATTTTAAGATGAATTAAGGACCAACTGAAAATGAGTTCTCCTCAAGAGAAAGCAACACCAGATGCACAGACGCAGCAAAATAATTTGTGAATAATTAATTTTAAAAAGCACAGATTTGAGGGTCAGTGGGGCAAGGTTCATTCCAAGGCCTGCTTCATCTTTTCTTTGATGTGTGATTTAGTTAAAAGATTTGTGCCTGACTCCTCATCTGAGAAATGGAAGTAGTAAAAGCTGCCTTGCGGGGCTGTTAGGGGGATTTAAAATACAGGGGGGTCTGGATGGACGTAAAATAAATTTAGTGTCACCAATGTAACAAAGCAGACATAGTCGTGTCTTTTTGTCCCTTTTTTAATCTTTATGCCTCCATGCGAGTACAAAAGTCTGCATCATTTTAATCGAAGTGCACATAAAATTGTATTTTGATATGTATTTTAAATCAGTCCCTGTGTCTACATAGGCTTTGTGTTTAGCCTTTTTAATTGCTGTGAAGTATTCCATTACGTTGACGCGTTGTAATCCATAGAACCCTCCTATTTTTGTGCATTTGGGTTACTTCTTGTTTTCACCGTTGTGAATTACACTGCCTGTTTAAGTTGTTTCTCTCTTAAGGTTACCGTCTTGCCGCAGTTCTTGGAACTGATATCCTAAAAACTATGTGAAATATTTATGAGTCAATACGCACTGCTGAACAGTCCTCCACAGCACACGTGCCTGTGCCACCACCACGTCACCAGCAGTGGGATTTTACAATTTCCTTTGTTTTGGTTTGTTTTTTCGTTTGACGGAGATAACATAGATGCTCTACCTTCTGTCCAAATCTCAGGCTGTCTGTATTACAGCACGCGGCGACAATACGAGAGCGTACTAATATGTGCACCGTGGACTTTTCCTCAGAGACCTTAAAAGATGTATAAAGTAACTACTATTATTTCTTTTTTTAAGAAAAGGAAGAGGAAGAGGGAAAAGCAGGCTTCCTGCTGAGAAGGGAGCCGAATGTGGGGCTCGACCCCAGGATCCCGGGATCATGACCTGAGCTGATGCAGATGCTTAACTCCCAGAGCCACCCAGGCGCCCCTAGTATTTCCATTTTTAATGAGAAGAGAACCTATGAAGACACTTTGAACAATGAAAGTTAGGTGGAGTCTGGAGTAGCTTTAGGATAAAAATACTGATTTTTTTTTTTTTCAACAGAAAAGCACACCTTTTCCCTTTTACCAATTTTTACCCTGACAAGTAAATAACCATTCATTCGAGGGAAACAACAACAACAAAACAAAAACAAAAACAAAAACAAAAACAAAAACCCAAACGTCTAGAATGCGGTTGGTTAAGTGAAGGCACTGGCCTGGATGCCAGAGGGCTCTCGCACATGGAGTGAGTATAATACGCATGTGCAACACACACGGGTTTACACACATTGCAACAACGCTAATTTCTGAGACTTATGTAGGAACCTAAGATATTAATTGAACACGAGCTGTGGGCAAGGCCCATGCTGCAGATGATCAAGGTGGATGAGAGGCCTTTCCCAGAAGAGGATGTGGAAGGAAAAAGCAGATGATAGGGGCACCTACTAGGTGCCTGACGGTGTCAGGCCAGGAATTTCCCTGAAGCTCTCCTTCCACGGACGGCACTAATCCCACGTACAGTCATGGGAGAAGGATCAAGAGGCTCCTGAGGTCTGCCCTTTGCTGGAGGTGGTAACTGCAAAGGAAAGGCCCGAGTGGATCCTTGGGCAAGGGGAAGGACTCGCTCAGGGACGAGAGGCAGAGCCGGGGGCAGGCCAGGGCAGTGCGGGAAGCGCCTTCCCTCTTGTCCCCCAAAAGCTTCTCCTCAGGAGGCCCGGGCAGCCAGGTGACACGGGTCAACGGACCAGGACTCTGCTGGTTCTAGGGACAATTCTGGGTTAAGTGCCGTTGTCTGGGCCGCCAAGGAGCTGACCTTGCACAACAGCGACCTGGAGGAGACAAAGCGGCACACAGTCCAGGGCTGGCTGGCAGGCCCGACTCTCCAGCGCATGGGCAGCCGCCTGGGCCCTGGTCGGCTGGAGACTCCCTGGAGCCCTCTCCCTGCAGATGTCATGCAGAGGGCTGCGGGGGTACGGACTCCCGGGAGCCCCCGTGACTCGCATCTACACGCAGGCCGCCACCCGCACGTCCAAGGCAGCGCCTGTCCCAGCAGCACCAGACCGGCCAGTGAGCCGAACGACTGCTTCGGTGGCTCTGCCTTCGTGTTGTGGAAGAGTCCCCGTGACCGTGCCCACGCATCCCGAAGCGGGGGCCGCTGCTCGGAATGTCACGCACCGCACCCCTCCAGGAGCTTAAGGACGCCAGAGCAGAGCAGAGCGCGCGGCTGGGCCAGGCCCTCCTCCCTGGGCCAATGTCAGGCTTCTCTGGCCCCCGCGTCTCCATGTGGAACAGGTGGGAAATGACTCCAGCCTCCCAGGGGTGCTGGATGGAGAATGAAGTGATGGCTGCGGAGCTCTGATGCCCCGCCCGGGGCCGTGGGCACTGGGAGGCACAAGCAGGTAGGTCAGTGCCCCCTGTGAGAGGGGCCGTGAGATGGCCTTGCAGGGGTGACGCTGAATAAGAGAGCGGAGGGGCCCCCAGGGGGCTCGGTGGTTGAGTCTCTGCCTTTAGCTCACGTCGTGATCCCTGCATCGGGCTCCCCGCAGGCAGCCTGCTTCCCCTCTGCCTCTCTCTCTCTCTCTCTCTCTCTCTCTCTCGGTCTCTCATGAATAAATAAATAAAATCTCTTATAAAGGAAAAAAAAGAAAAGCGGAGCGCGTGAGGCATTCTGGAGACTGGGGTGCAGAGAGCTGGAGTGGGAGCCAAGTTCTAGGATCAGACGTGAGCATAGGACACTCCAGCCACAAGACCTGGAGGAAGAGAATTAGGACACCAGACAAGAGCCCTGTCGCCCCGGATCTCGGCAGCCCTGTGCTGCCCACGGAGCCACGCTGCGGAGGCCACGGGTGCAAGCTTAGTGCCTGCAGGCAGCCACGGTCACAAGGGAGCCCAGAGGCACCCAGGGACCCTTCGCCTCCCGGTCTGGGTCCAGGCTGGTCCCATCAGCTCACCCGTCCTGAGCTGAGCCCCCCTGCACGTGCACGGCGGCCTGAGGGAGCCCCGCACCATGCGGCTCGTGGCCCGTGGCCTCAGATGGTCGCCGTCCAGCCACCCGGGGTCTCCCTCCACCTCACCTGGAAAGTCCTTGCTCAGTTAGTCCCATACCGGACACGGCACCTGTCTGCTGACCAGTGAAGGTCCCCTCATTCTGGCATCTTCTTGGTCAGTCTGGGATCCTCAGGTGGCAACAAGACGGTGGCTCCTCGGTCCCCCTCTCGGTGGGGGTAGAGGCAGGAAGAAGGTGTTTGGAGCCAGTGGCCCCGTGAGAAGCCGGATCACAGAAATCCTGCTGCGCATGCAGGGGCTCCAAAGCCAGCCGCAGGACCCGCCCTCCCCGGGGTCTGATTCCTCAGGGTCCCCTAGACTCCGGGCCCCACGATGACCTGCTGCGCCCCCGGCAGGGAACCGATCACAGGCCCGTGGGGCACCCAGCAGGTGGCCTTCCCCCCCTCCCATCGTTACCAGCTAACGCAGCCTAACATTTCATTTCCACCAGCAGTGCTCCCCGGACCCTTCGCCAAGGGAGGCCCTTTTCTATCAGTTCCAAGGGCTGGAATCGATGTGTCCGTGCCAGCCCTGCACCTGGGGTGGCCTGGGGAGTCCACGGACATGGCCAGGAAGTCCCCGCTTCCTCACTTCGCCTCCACGTAAAGCCCGTCCAAGCTGCCAGGGTGGAGGGTTGGGAGCCCCAGGGACAGCATCGGATTGAGCCCCCGCCGTCCCTGGGCTGCCGGGGGGGGGGGGGGGCCCTCCAGGAGGGACGGTGGCCCCGGGGGCGTAACTAAGCTACTGTTCAACAACCCTGATGCTGGCTTCTGGTTTGGTTTGGTCTAGTTTTTATTTTTGTTTGTTTTTAATTTTAAATTTATTTGGTTTGGTTTTTATTTTTTTTATTTTAATTTTTATTTGGTTTGGGGTTTTTTTGTTTTTTATTTATTTTTATTTTTTTTAATTTGGTTTGGTTTTAATTGGGCTTTTGAACATCTATCTGCCTTTTTTTAAAAAAGATCTTATTTGTTTATTTGTGAGAGACACGGAGAGAGGCAGGGACACAGGCAGAGGGAGAAGCAGGCTCCATGCAGGGAGCCCGACGCAGGACTCGATCCCGGGACCTCAGGATCACACCCTGGGCGGAAGGCAGGTGCTAAACCGCTGAGCCACCCGGGTGTCCCTGCACATCTGTCCTTTCTTAAAATAAAGTTTAATAAGTGGATTTGTGTTTGACACCGAACCTAAGGTCAGTGTAAGAACGTGGGGATGCCTACGGGTCAGGTCCGGAGAAGGAGGCTGTGCCCATAGAGGACCCCGGCACCCCCACCCTCCTTCCTGCCTCCTACCGCTCCAGGGTGGACAGGATGAGCAAGCTCAGGACAGGAGGGGGAGACGTGGGCTGGGCCCAGAAGGAGAGGCGCAGGTGTCCGTCCCCAACACAGCAGCCCTCGCTGAGTGGAGACCCCCAGGCTCTGTGCTGAGCCCCCCACCCTTGGACCCCACACCCAAGGTCAGTAGCCTCTTCCCAGCCCAGCAGGGGCGGCACCTTGCACTCGCTGGCCAGAGGGTTTGGGGACAGAACTGAAAGCACTTCCAGAACATCGTTCTCAATGGGAACAACCCCCCTGCAAGAGGTAAGGGGGTCTCTCCAGAGGCCCCGGCCGCCCCCCGCATGGCAACAGGAGCCAACAGGACGGTACCCGTGCCTCTTTCCACCAAGCACTGCTCTTAAAAGATGCCACCAGGGCAGGTGGGACACAATGATGTCGCCAATTAGGCACGTACTTCATATTTTGAAAGGGGATGAGGACTTCTCCAGCCGGCCGTGCCCGAGAGGGCAGCCTGGGGCACACGTGTGCCCCAGCCAGGAGGAGGCGGCGTCCCGAGGACAGGACCCTGGCCCTCCGTAAAGGGACGCCCATGCCCTGGACCGTGCTCCCCAGACCTGAGTTTCCACGAGGCTCCTCCAGCCCCGAGAGTCCTGCGGCATTGAGGGGCTGCCTTGAGGAGGGGGCAGTGCATGGAACACCAGGGGCTACGGGGGTTGAAGGGTCCCCCCTTGTCTGCAGAAGCAGCGGGCTCCCCACCGCGAAGGCCCGGGACGAGCCACACGGAGTCCCAGCCGTGCAGTGTCCTGGGGTGTGTCCGCCCGGGGCCCCGCTAGCCGTCTGATGGCCTGTCCTCCGAGGGACCAGGGCCTGAGAGCACTGCCGGTTCCCGTGGTGTGAACATTCCCACACACATCACTGTATCCTATTCTCACCGTACGAGTGTGATCAGGTCGAGAACGTACGGAAGAGCAAAACGTAGTTAAATAGTTGGGTCGGAGGGATCTGTTACCCCGTCTTTCATACGGTTTATTCAACCAGGGGGTCGTAAAATGCAATTTTTAATAATGGCTGCATTTCACGACCAGCTAGCAAAAATTCTTGAGAAGCCGACAGTCGTCCTCAGAGGGTGGCCCAAGCTGACTCCAGCACATCATGGATCCCCCCCGCCCCCCGGGGTCCCTGGCAGGTAGTCCTGATATTCCAGTAGCCTCCTGTGTCTCCCTGCATGAAGATGCTCCCCGACTGGCCCACTCCAGAGGTAGGACGTGCCAGAGAATTCGCACCCAGAAGAGGCTGTCCCCCAACCAGGAATGGGAGGTGGTGGCCAAACACCCGTCTTCTCCCGCACGGCTGCACCATTTTGACGCACACGCCCGTTTTCTCGGAGTCCCTGGGGATTGTGCCCAGCGGCCCCAGCAGCGGCCTAGTCACTCACGCACCCTCAATCATTCTCCTCCCTCCCTGCCTCACCTCCCCGCTCATGCCTCCGGCTTCCTGTGATCACCCCCCAAATAAACTGCTTGCACCCAAATTCTTGCTCCAGAAGCCGGGGGAGATTCACACTAACACTAGGCGGGATTCAGGCTACAATAGGAGCAAAGCGCCTAGTTTAGGGTAGGCGCCAAAAAAGTATGAGCTATGAACACCTCGAGGGTGCAAGGAGCACGGAGAGCCCCATGGAGCGGGTCGGCTGCAGTGTCCGGCCCTCTGTACACGGAGCCTGATGTCAGCACCAAGACAAGGCGTGGGAAGGTGGAAGGATGTGGCCAGGCCACGTCCTAAGGAGAACCACACAGTGTAAGGGGCCTTAGAGATCTCTTGGTCCGGGACCTGTGTTTTTCTATTAAGGAAACTGAGAAATGAGAAGAGGAAGAGAGTCTCCAAGGCTTGCTTTGCAAATCAGCAGTGGAAGTAGAAACTGGTCCCTTGATTGGCCTTGGAGGGCCTTGTCCCCTGCGGTCGGTACGGCCTCCTGGCCAGAAGCATCCTCCTTAGAAGGATGTGGAGAAACTGGGCCTGTGCTCCCCAGAGACTCCTGATCCCCCTTTCTCCAGCACCAAGCCGCTGGCTCGGCCCAGGGGGGCACTAGGTGACAGCTCCCTGGGCAGTGTTGGGAGAAATTCTGAAGCTGGAATTGCAACATATGACAGGAGCGGAGGCAATGAGGGCCCCAGGACCACCAGAATGCATCGTCCCCAGGTCAGCAGCCCCCGGGTGGCCAGAGCAGGAGACTCCTGCCAAGGGGCAGCTTCTACCCTCTGAGCCTTGGGCTCACGGACTCTCAGGGAGAATCACGTCTACATCTTGGCCAAAGCCCCATAAACAGCCCTCAACCATCAGCGAGCCTGTGATGGGGCGGAGAAGGAGCCACATGCTGTCATGCCACTGCGGGGCAGCGGGGCGGGGTGGGGGGGTCAGGCAGGTACCAGGCCCTGTGACACCCGCAACCCTACTACAACAAAGTGGGGGTAGTGTTCTCATTTTCAAATAAGTCTGTTGAGGTTCAGTGTGATTTACAGATATGCCCAAGGTCACACAGATGCTAGTAGTCCTGCTGTGAACCCAGGTCCGGTTGTACAATCTGAACTCGAAGGGAGGCTCCCTAAAAAGCCCTGGACTACCAGAGTAAGGCAAAGACCTGCCAAGTTCATGGTGTGCTCAAGGATAGCAATACGGAGGGGCACAGGGGCGAGGGTGGCTTAGATTAGTGGGAGGTCAGAGCAAGAAGGAAGAGCCTTGAAAGCCGGACTAATAGGCTCTGGTTCAGCGAGCAATAGGGAGGCCTACGCTGACGCAGGGCGAGTGCCCTCGCTGAGCCGAGGCAAACCCAGAGTCTATGCCTGCCACCGATCAACGAATGGTATGCAGGAGGGGAAAGCAGAGAGAATTACTCTAGAGAACCTAGGATCTCGAAGGTCAAAGCCAAAGGTTAGAACCAGAGACTCAAATCAAGATTTGGGGGTGAGGGATCGATGCCAGACCATAGACAAGAGGCAAGACTAGAGAAAAGACACTGGATGGGCAGGGACATTGTGGAAATGAGGCGCAAAGTGGGGAAAGGGCAGATGGAGACGGACGCTCAGGCCGCTGGGCATCAGTGAGGCAAGGCTGTGGCCAGCCTCCTTCCGTTGGCTGCTGGACACAGTTACGAAGCCAACCTTGGCGAGGTCTCTCTGGCCAACAGACCCAGAATGCACTGGACGTACACAAACCAAGGGTGGCTTCTCTGTGTTTAGGGCTTTTCTGGGGGAGCCCCATGATCAGAGGGCTATGGCTGTGGGTGGGACAAGCGTGCACAAGTGGGGAAGGACATCCAGCAAGACTCAGAACAGGAGCCGGGTGTGGCCTGAGCCCCAACAGGTCGCTGCTCTGTGTGGATACATGGAGAGGGTAAACCCCCCTCGGCCTCTCAACAGCGTGCTACTCCAGGCCATGGGCCCCAAACTGGAGTGGGCATTGGCGTCATCTAGAATCGCCACCCATGTCCTCCGATGCGCACACCTCTCTCTGGGTGAAATTCCTCTCTCTTCACCTGGCAAATGCAGCCCGTCCCCATCCAGCATCTGCTCAGTGAATGTTACCACCAGGCAATCCTGGGAACGCTGCCCTCTGCCCTGTTGTTTCTGGAAAGTTCTGGAGGCTTCCTAGAGGCTTCCTGTGCCTCCTGCCTGGGCTCTGAAGGATGCAGAGAATTGGGACAGTAGAGGTGGGGCCGCTGCAGGCTGGGAAAAAAGCAGGAACGAAGCAAGGTGATGAGATACACCTGATGGCAGGTGGAGCAAGGAAAGCAGGGGTGAGGCCGCGAAAGGGAGCAGGAGGGGACGCGTCCCTGCAGGATGAGGACCGGAAGGCACGTTCAGGCGGGTAGGGCTGCAGACAGGCTGCCCCAGGCCTTGAGGACTGAGGCAAGGGATCAACCTGCGCGCGTCATGAGGCATTGTGGGCCACGCGGGCTGGACTGAAAGAGCAATCGGGGTGCTGGCCGAGGGGGCGGGGGGGTGGGCAACCAGAAGTCACCCCTCAGGGTAGGTGGGGGTGGGGGTGGGTGGCCCAGGGCCCTGCTCCCCACTCGTGCCCCTCTCCAGCCCCCAGGGCCCTGCAGGATGGCTTCACGTTCCACTCGCTTGCTGTTCCCATCATCACATTGCCACGAAGGGATGCCAGCGAAGTCATGGCATGCGTAAAATGCCTGAAAATATTTTACGCTTAAGTTTCTGTGTCAGGCCGACCCTCAGCCTGCTCGTGGTAGGCCTGGTTAAGTCTCTCTGTGGGCTTCCTGCTGTTCCCAGGATAAGGTCGAGAGCTTAGGGCCTGGCACACAAGGCCCTCTGGAGCCTAGCCCCTCATCTCTTTTCTCAAGTAGCAATTTTTCAGGCCTCTAGGAGGGCCTGTCACAGTGCCAGGCACTGGGTGCACAGATGCGGGCAAGACCAAGCACTCTTCCCTCCGGCAGTGGGGCTGGGCCCTAAGGAGGAGGACAGACCAAAACCACATGGATCCAAATGCAAGAAAAAATCACAGATGCTATACTGGCTGTGAAAGGAAAGAAAGAAGAAGAAAGAAAGTAAGAAAGAAAGAAAGAAAGAAAGAAAGAAAGAAAGAAAGAAAGAAAGAAAGAAAGAAAGGAAGGAAGGAAGGAAGGAAGGAAGGAAGGAAGGAAGGAAGAAAGAAAGAAAGAAGAGAAAGAGAGAGAGAAAGAAAGAAAGAAGAGAAAGAGAGAGAGAGGAAGGAAGGAAGGAAGGAAGGAAGGAAGGAAGGAAAAAGGAAGAAAGAAAGAGAAAAAAAGAAAAAAGAAAAGAAAGAAAAGAAAAAGAAAAAAGAAGAAAAGAAAAGAAAGAAAAGAAAAGAAAAGAAAAGAAAAGAAAAGAAAGGAAAGAAAAGAAAAGAAAAAAAGGAAACAATGGACTCAGATAATAGGCAGGAGAAGGATGGGAGAAGGAAGGGGGAGCTGCTTATTTTAGACAATGATGAGTTTGCCGGGCAGTGGGCTCCGAGGAGAAAACGAGACTGGCAGGTTTAAGGACAAAGAGGTGGGAGCTTAGGGAGAGAGAAGGCGATGGACAGACCCGAGGTCTGAGAGGTTGGTGGAGGCCAGCAGGTTTGCACTTTATCCCCAGGGCAAAGGGGAATGACATAAGATTTGCATTTCAAAAAGACCCCCTTGGGGACTCCTGTGTGGCTCAGGAGTTGAGCCTATTCCTTCAGCCCAGGGCATGATCCCTGGATCGAGTCCTGAGTCCTGCATCGGAGCCTGCTTCTCCCTCTGCCTATGTTTCTGCCTCTCTCTGTGTGTGTCTCTCAAGAATAAATAAATAAAATCTTAAAAAAAAAGCCCCCCTTGGCTGCAACATGGAAGGCAGGTGGGAGAAGGGAAGAGTAGAAGAAGGGAGAGCTGTGCTGAGGCTTCTGCTCAAGATGAGAAAACGTAACGGGGAACAGAGGAGGCAATCGAGGGATGAAGGAGCCGGCAAGATCTCCTGCTAACCCTGTTCTCCAGCCTCCTGAGCCTCACTCTGTCCCCCCAGTGCCTTACACCCTCTTTCGACTCAAGCCATTTCTCCCTTCTCCCTCTAGTGAACTCCTATTTATCCATCAAAACCCAACGCAAAGTTCCCCTTTCCGTGCCCTCACCCCTGAAGATGCTCACTCTCCCTCTTCTGTGTGTTCCTATTACCTTACAGCACCAATGACCTTCATATACACGATTGTCATCTATCTCAGGACAGGGTAATTCTGTTTAAAAAAAAAAACAAACAACAGTTTTCATGTGTATCTCCCTTGCTTAATTTTAATGCCAAGATGAAGACTTCTAAATTCCCGAGTTCCTCACATACTCACAGCCAAGGAAGTGTTTCTAATAAATGGTGAATGAATAATCTGTGGCCAATGAACTGAAGCAGATGACCTGGCTTTAGAAAGAATCTGAAATTATCATGTAGGGAAATGACCATCTCTGTATGATATTTTTTTTTTCTCCCCACACAAACTGCCCTGATATTTGGGGAATAAATGTTCAAATATTTAAAAAGAAAAAAAAAAAGAAAAGAAAAGAAAAATCTTCCAACTCTAGTATCCATTCTTGTGGCTTAAGAGTCGTTTATGGAAATTATGACCGACACTAGCATGATAATTAAAACCAAATTGAATACCTATTCACTAGTGCTCAGGCTTCCTGGAACAGAGAGGAACCCGGTGCATATCCGAGCTGCCCTAATTATGTGTTCCTTGTAATCAACATTACTTTTCCTGGTTACATTTCACAGTTAATTTGTTTTTCCCACACAAATCGAATTCTGTACCAGAGATGCAAAGTTTATTGTATTACTGCACTTTTTTTTTTTCAGGTTCTAGTTTAAAAAAATACAATCCCGCAAGTACAATTAGTTTTTTAAAAAAATGAAATTCTCCCCACGTGGGTTTAAGATTAATGATATTTGCTTATAATTGGATGATCTGCCTTCAATAAGTGGCATGAATAAGAATTGGCTCCCAATCTTAATGTATTTATTTTCATAAGCCGAATAGCTATAAACAACATCAAATGTAATTCTCCAGAATGGTAACAGGTTATTAACTTCTTAAGCCATTCCCTAATGGGTTTTAAATCTCTAAAAAACAGTGAGTGCTAAAGCAAAGGAGACACGGTGAAATTCCTGTCTGCTTTGGAAAACCAGCCAGCACCAGGCTTCCCAGAAGCTGCAGCAGAGCCTGGCATAGGTGGTTTCCTTCATCTCCCCCACATCTCAGGCTGAATTAATCCCTCTCCGCTCGGCCGCCCATCTTCACTACACTTGCCCACTCCCTTTCCATAGTGAAGACAGACTTGGGTTCCATTCAGCCTCGGGTCATTCTGAGTGTGAACCATGGGAACCAGCGCGGGGACGGGGAGTCAGGGTCTGTGCCGCCTCCAGCCCCAACCACCAGTGTCCAAGAGCAAGTCCTGCGCGTAGCCTGAGCCTGCGAGGCTGGAGCAATTGAGGCTGGATCTACGAGGACCCAACAGCTCTGGGTGACTGAATTATTCTGAATGCTGGATGGGCCCCCAGGCCACTGCCCACGGAGCTGAGAAGGGGCAAATGAAGAGTGGGAGAGAGAGAGAGAGAACGGAGCTAGCTGGTGGAGGAAGGGGACAGGGTAGCTCTGGAAGCACCAGCTGTTTTGAGCCAGATGGGAGTTATCTTAGAGCAAAACATCTGCTCTCTGCCAGCCCATCTGCTTCTATGTGTTCTGTGAATTTTTCTTGCCCTCTCTCCGTCTCGTTGTCTCTAAAGCATGATGGGGAGAAAATTCAGTCTTTGTTCAAGGTAAGGAGAACGGACTTGGTCTCTTGCTGGTCCAGGAGGAAGGGAAGGACAAAACATCCCTGGTTCCACACAACGCCCCCTGCTCCAGCTTCTCAGAACAAAGGACCCACCCCCCAACCTCACAGTGACTCATCTTCCTGCTCCCTCACTCCCCAGGTCTGAACACTCTCCTCCTGGGCCTGTTCATTCCTCAAGCCCAGGCTCAGCATCCCCCTCCAGGAGGGATCTCACATCAGGGAGGCATGAGGTCCAGAGGCAGAAGTGAGGCATGGCAACCCTGGCAGGACCAGGGCAGAGATGAAAATGGGGAGACTGGGGTGGGGGCAGGGGGCAGACTTCATTACAGTATCCAGGGATAGCTCTTAGGGGTCGTGGTCCATCTGGAGTGACCTTGGAGCCTCTCTTGGCTCCATTCTTCAGGAGAGTTTTCAAGGTCTTTGGTTTCCTGAGACCTGTTTTCCACGTGGCCTAGAGAGCTTGTTAAGCATGCATATTTCCGGGTACCATGTAAGTGTGGAGGTTGAGGTCCGGGAAGATGCAGATTCACAAGCTGCTCAGGGCATCCGGAGACCCTCAAGAGTAAAACCCTGCTCAATAGGATAAATTGCACAGGACTAGGAACTGATCCTCTGCCAATGTCTCTCTAGTTCATGGCCTTGGACCCCACTGGGCTTCTGTTTCCTAATCTACAAAATGCAAACAATGAATTTCCCTAAAGGACTACTGCATTCATGCTCTTAAGTAAGCCAGGAGATGTAACATCCATGAGCCCTAGGTCTGGCACAAAGCAGACACCCAACTGACACGAGCCACCCTTGAAGACGAGGGAGCTGGCCTTGGCCCTAAATCAGACAGTATCTAGCAGGGGTTCAAAAGCCAATATAACAAATGTTCTGCAGTGAGAGGGGGAAAGAAAGCCCTACATTCGGTAGCAATGATCAATTATTTCTAGATGACAACATTGGTCTGAAGCGAAGGGCCAACACGACTCCCAGGTTTAACGGCCATAATTTTTTCTTCCTGTTTCACATTTAAATAATTGTTAGAAATGTTCCAGGTTCAAAGTCCCTACACAACAAGACCCTTAACTGATATGGAAACCATCAGAGGATCAACGATCTCTCGCCATCGTGTTCAACGGGGGACAGTGACAGAGAGGCTAACCTCCTTTGTCTCCCCAGCGGGATACTGCAAAGGCCTTGCAGTGGTGTCAGGCTTCGAATTTCAGTGTGAGGGGCAGGCAGGACAGAGAAAACCCCCACTCTAACCCAACCCCCGTCCCCATTCTTTGTAACTGGCGATTGAGACCTGCTTAAAGCCAGCAAGGCCGCTCAACCTGAGGGACAACGTTATTGCACCACAGCTACAGTATGATTTCAACTTTTCAGAAGGGAAACCATTTTGAGATTCTCATATTTTGGAAGGAAAGGAAAGGAATACCAGTTAGTTTTAACCCTTGTTGAGCAAGCACACATACTAAACATTTAAGGGTACTGGATCCTCCAAAAGAATAAAAACCCAAAGGATAAAAACAAATAAAGAGAATTTGAACAATTTGGTAAAAACCAGGAGAAGAGAGGGAAAAAAAAAAAAAAGCAGGATAGATGTAAAATACAAAATAAAATGGTGGAAAAAAGTAATTACATATCAGTGCTCAGGAACAGATTTATTATTGTTTAAAAAGGCAGATGTGTCCGGGCGCCCAGGCGGCTTAGTTGGCTCAGCATCAGGCTCTTGATTTCGGCTCAGGTCCTGATCGCAGGGTCCTGAGACTGAGCCTGTGGGGCTCCACGCTCCGCAGGGAATCTGTCGGAGATGCTCTCTCTCCTTCTCTCTCCTGCCCATGCTCTCATGTACACACTCTCTCTCTAAAGTAAATAAACAAATCTAAAAAATAAAATAAAAAGGCAGATGTTCTCAGATTCAGTTGGAAAAAAAGATCTAACAAATACACTTTTCTGAGTCACTGAGAAAATTTGAAAGTAAAGGGATGGGAAAAGGCATGCGGGTCAAATACGGTCAGCTTCCATCATTCCCAATGGTTATGTTTTGTGACTATGTTTATGTTTTATAAAGTCAATGAACACTGAATTAGCAAATACTGAGGCATTGGTTCCAGGGGATATGCAGAGTTAAATTCCTGCCAGCCTCTGGTCACGACGTTTTCATCAACTGATCAATCCGTAACCTTGTTTTCTGTGTGTGTCTGTTTAAATACCTTATTTAATAGGTGTATTGTTGATTCACAAACATTGAACTCATGACCAATAGCACTAAAATTTCCCATCTGGAGGAAGCTAATCTACATTACATACTAAAATATGCCTATTTTCCCCATAAAGCACATCACAGCCTTCTGAACTCAGGAATACTAGACTTCGGCACTATGTGTGGGAGCCATTCACACAGCAAAATCACCAACAAAAGTCACAAAAATGCAAAAAATGTGGCACTATAAAAACCACAGGAAGGACAGTTGTTTACAGTATGAGAGCTGCAGCACGGAAGGCAGACCATTGCCTTCTTTGACCTCAGCTGCGATCACTCATATCGGATGGCCCCCAATTTTTTTGCCACTCTGCAAATATCTGTGAGTGACCATGAAAGCACCACATGTACCGATCTGGGGGTTGCGAATAAATTTTGGAGAGTGGGCCTATTCCCAAATACAGAACCCATAAGTAGTGAGAACCAACTGCATTGGTAACAAGAAAAGCAGTGTGGCTATATTAGTACGCCAGTGGGAAGGGACGGCAGCCAGTATATGAGGCTGGGACAACCGGCCATCCCTACAAGGATAAAATCAGAATCAAATAAAATTAGATATCAACTTCACTACACACACGAAATTATTTTTTTTTCACACGCGAAATTAAATCCAGATGGTTTCCAATCAGAAACCCCAAACGGGTGTGTGTGTGTATGTGTGTGTAAGTGTGCGTGTGCTTATGTGTCTTGATAAGTTAATTATAAACTGGGAATATGAAGATCCAGGAAGATAGAAGATACTTTGGAAGAGGAATAAAAGGTAGAACTTACTCTGCTGGGTCTCAAGAAGACTGATTGCAAGCTTAACTAATGAAGGCAGCGTGGTATTGACACAAGAACAGACCAGTGTCACGAAACAAAAACCAGGAAAGGGCCCCTGTGTAAACAGATGCTTGATTTATGACAAAGATGCTACCACAGAGTACTGGGGAAAGGACAACCGTTTCGATTCATGGTTGAGGGAGAACCGGATACCCCATCGGGGAGAGAATGAAACTGCCCGATCCCCTGTCTGAAACCATGTCCCACGCTGGAAAGAATCTAAATGTCCAAAAAGAGGAGAAAGGATAGGGCACGGTGGTGTATGTACCCAGTGGCATAGCACACCATCGGGAAAACGCCCCAACTACAGCATATCGCACGTGGACTAATCTCGCCACCTGGATATTGAGGGAAAGAAGCCAGGTGTGAAAGATTCCATGCTGTATTATTCCATTTAGATGTAGTTTTTATTTTTTATTATTTTTTTTAGATGTAGTTTTTAAAATACAAGCCAAACCGTGGAGTTTAAAGATGCACACTTAGATCATGAAAGGCTAATGAGGAGAAACAGTATGATCGCAATCACAGGACAGTGACTCATTTGGATGAGGTGAAGGAGGTATAATTGACAGGGAGGCTGGTGAAGGGTTTTTCTGGCCCTGAGGTTCTACTTCCTGACCTAAACCATGGTTAGATTGTGTTTCCTTTACAATAATTAAGCTGTACAATCTAATTTCATGAACTTTTCACAATTTAAAAAAAAGTTTTGATTTTTTTTTTTTTTTTTTTTTTTACTCCACTTGAGTTAGGGATTTAAGTGTAGAAATAAAACCTTAAATCTTCTGCAGGAAAATACTGGAGAATATATTTATGGCCCCACAGTGGGGAGGATTCCTTAAAATATAAATGCACAACACCACCAAAGGAAAGATTCACAAATATCCGTAAGAGAGAAGTCGCTGAAAACAGTATTAAATGATAAACTAGAGATTTCTCTGGGAAAAAAAAAAATACTTTCAATACATCTCAGCAACAAAGCGTTAGGATGCAGAAAATATAAAGAACTTATACATGTTAACATATGAAAACATAATAATCTTGTCTATTAATCAGAAAGGTAGAAAAAGAACCACACTGAGATACTGTTTCATACTCAGAAAATTTTCAGCAAGTTGCTACGTGTGATAATGCGAATGTTGGAAAAGAGGTCTGTTATATGCTGCTGATTTGAGTGAAACCGTGTACAAAGTCTTAGGAGAGCAATTTGGAAATACGTAATGAAACTTCAAACAAAACTCCCAGCTTCCAAAGCCCCAGGTAATCTGCCTCTGAAACACGACCGAGGAAAGTTCTCATGCAAATATGGAAGGAGATATAGGGAAGGGTGTTCTCGGTAGCAACTCAAGTGTCCATTCGAAGGAGAATGGATGCATCATAGTATTTTCAAACAATAGAATACACCAGACAGCAGTTCGAACAAAACAAGCAGATTCCACATGATCTATATGGGTAAAACCTCAAAACCTTAATATTGAGAGATGGGGGTGGGGAAAGTAAGTTGCAAAATGCATGCATCATATGATAGATGGATAGGTGGGTGGGTGGGTGGACAGGTAGGTAAGAGAAATGATGGATGGATGGATGGATGGATGGATGGATGGACAGATAGATGATAGATAGATAGATAGATAGATAGATAGATAGATAGATAGATGATAGGATACACACACACACATACACTTTAAAGCAGGCACCACATACCGAGGTAGTGCAAAAACACAGACAGGATAAACACACAGCAATTTCAAAATAGTGTTTGCCTCTAGGTAAGGAGAGAGGGATGGAAGTGTGATCCACAAGGGTTACAAAGATGACTTCACAGTGTGATGTTTTATTTCCTTTAAAGAAAATACAAACCCAATGTGGCAAGATAATGTCTTTGTTTAAATCTGTCTGGTGCATATGTGTGTAGGAGTTTTTCTTTTTTATCATGTCCTGTCAATTTCTGTGTACTTTAAATATTTCAGAATTCCAATGAAATTATAATGAAATAAAAAGGAATTACATCATTCCCTGCAGAGGGGGGACGGTGCCCAATAATGACATCCTGCACACGTCGGAGGTTCAAGATTCTATTTTTGGAAAGTCCTCCGGTTCCCTGGGAACAAGCGGGGGTCAGCGGGACCCCCACATGGGCCTGCGCCCACACGCAGCCTGCACTGCCCACCTGCCTGTAGCTTCCATCTCCCCCCTGTGGCCTGGTCAGCCAGCAGCCGTGCTCCGGCTCTCCGGGTCCCCTGTGCATCACCCTCCGGAGTGATGGGTGTTCCTCGGGGTGGTAATCACTGTTCATGTGTCTGCGCCCCTCTGAGCCTGGGAGCTCCAGGACAGCGGCAGAGTCTTGTCCATCCATGGGCACATGGCGGGTGACAACAAATACAGGCTGCACTGAAGAGAAGCACAGGGTGCACACCGGCTCCAGGGATGCTGGAGACTTTGCTGAGCTGGAGCCCGGTCCTGGGGTGACTGGGCACCGGCTTGCCTGGGGGCGTCTGGGAGCCTGCTCTGGGCCCCTTGTCACTGGGCCTCTCCCCAAGTCC
Organism: Canis aureus; assembly: GCF_053574225.1. Classification (NCBI taxonomy): domain Eukaryota; kingdom Metazoa; phylum Chordata; class Mammalia; order Carnivora; family Canidae; genus Canis; species Canis aureus. The sequence continues at coordinate 5,712,959 of NC_135613.1, forward strand.
AGTGGGCTCTGCGCTGTGAGGAGGAGGAGGTCTGTGCTCCTGGCCTCTTCTCTCTAACCATACATCATGCCAAATGGTGTGAACACGAACGCTGATGCTGCTCATGTTTATGAATACTTCCGTGCAGAGGCCCAAGGGGACCATAGCGACACAAACAGAGTCGTTGCATCAAATTGGGGAAATTATGTTTTTCTCCCTATTTTCCAAGCTTTCTGCAATGTGGTTTTATTGTCCTAATAAAAACTTACAAAAATTTTTCAAAAACCCTATTTCATCTAAGGATGGCAAGTGTTGCAATGTTTCACAAGATTTTAAATGGGGGGCACCTGGGTGTCTCAGATGGTCAAGAGTCTGCCTTCAGCCCAGATCATGATCTCTATGTCCTGGGATCGAGCCCCAGGCCGGGCTCCCTGCTCAGCGGGGTGTCTGCTTCTCCCTCTCCCTCGATACCCTCCCTCCCTGCTCATGCTCGCTCTCTTTCTCTCTCTCAAATAAATAAAATCTTTTAAAAAAATATTTAATTCTTCACCCTTAAAATGACTTATGAAATGACCAATAAATATCTAATTAGAATATGTAGAAAATCAGAATACCTATACATACATATCATTAGAATAAATAATACCTAAACAATACAGGCAACAGTACCTGAGTGAGCCAAAACGAAGCGCCATTTCTGTAAGAAATCCTGGCGACAGGATTAAACACAGGGATATTAAGTTTTCATGCTGAAGGTGAGGAAGATGCAGGTCTGTCCCTGGTGATTCTGATTCAGACCACAGTTATGGAAAATACTGACACAGAAGAATAAATGAGTCCAGGAGGTCAATGCCTACTTAGGAAAAGTGACGTTGACGTAAGTGCTCAGAATGTGAAAATCAGAGAGACAGGTTCAGGTAAATAGAGGGAGGATAAATAGAAGCCACGGCATGGCTGGGAAGGGTCGGGCCTCCTGACCCAGAGGGAGCTCCAGGGTAAGGGGGGACATACGGGGGACGGTGGGGAGGCGTCTGTCGAGAGCGGAAGGGACAGGAGAGGAGAACGGAGCTCCAGGCCACCCTCACAAACCTGGGAAAGCCACCACCACCTCCAGCCCAAGCTGCTGCTGGTCTCACCACAGCACAGACGGTCCCCGTGCAAGTCAAAATCAACCCTCAAGATATGTAGCTTTCCATTTTTTCTGGGACCTAAGTATTCAAACAAGGGGCCCAACCAAACTCTGCCAGAACTCAATCGTCTCCCAACAACGGGCACACAGACCATCTCTCCACAAATAAAGAGAGAGAAAAATCACTGGACTTCTGAGAATATTCAGTAGTTTATAAGACAAGGATCATTCTGAGATATGAACACAACCCAGACTGCATCCGGAGAGAATGCAAGAAATCCTCTTAATGAGATCCTCAGTCATAAGTTGGTTAGCTATTACATAACTCAAACGGAAAAAGATTTTCTTAAAATATTGCTTTTAAGTGAAAACATATTTTTGAAATAAAATATAAAGGACATGCAGTGAGTGGAAGCTCGTATAATGCTAGAAATTCAATTGGTCAAATCTACCAAACGCATGAGGCTTTACCTTTGGAGTTCTCTGCCTTGAGGATCACCTTCCCCCAGTCCACCTCGCATAACAAATTTGATTATTGGAACCAAACCCAGCTCTAGCCAAGCCACGCTTCTGCTTGAAAATACTAAATGGCTCCCAAGGGCCATCGAGGACCTAACACCTATGGGTGATGCTACAGACCTCACGGCGTGACTTAGCACAGCGTGTTCAGAGTCCACAGAGCTGCTTGCTGTTTCCTATACCTAAGCTCTAGATCCCAATTCCAGGATTCTGTGAATTGGCCCCGGCTGGCCCTTCCCCTTACAGAGTCCTTCCCATTCACCGTCTAATAATTAGGACATTCTGTGAACCTCTCACATGCCAGGCATTTATTAAGTCATGTATGTAAGCAAGCGCCATTAAACATGGCACTTACAAAAAAAAAAAAAACAACAACAACAACAAAAAAAAAACCATGGCACTTACCTACATAAAGCAAAAGCAAAAATCACCAGTAATATGTAATGTCCCAACGTGTTAGGGGCATTTGCTTAAATGCTCATGAAATAGCAGGGAATGAAACAGACCAGCTTTCTTCTAAGAGGGGACAATGATTCAGGGAAAGTGTATAAATAACAGAAAATTTAGATAGAATTTTATATAGTAAGTGTACATATATATTTATATATAGTTATAATATACATATAATTCATATGTTAAAAGCCTAATCCCCGGTGTGACTTCTATCCCCATGGAGAAACAGGACCTTTAGTAGATTATTAAGGTTAAATGGAGTAATAAGGATGTGGCCCCAATGGGATATTGGTGGCCTTATAAAAAGAGAAGGGGAGATCTTCTTCTCTCTCTCCATGTAAACACAGAGAGAAGGCCACGTGAGGACTTAGGGAGAAGAGAGCTGTCTCCAAGCCAGGAAACAGAAACGGAACCATGAGAAATAAATTTCTTTTAAACGACCCCGTCCAGGCACCTGGGTGGCTCAGCGGTTGCTGGGCAGATCCGAGGAACTCCAAAGGGGTCTGCGTGGCGGCGACGGAGCAAGAAGGTGACAGGGAAGGTGAGAGGAAGGAGGAGGGAAGGGGCACAGACAGTGGGTCCATCAGCCATGGCAAGACTTTGGCTTTTACTCTGAGGGACTGAGAGAGAAGCCAGGGTAGGGCTGGGGCCAAAGAACAATGTGCTGGCACACGATGTGACCGAGGGCTGGGGACCGAGGTGGTTGCGGTGGCAGGTGGCGTTCAGGAAACCGTCCCACTGTCCACACGAGGAAAGGTGGTAGCTTGGGCCAGGGCGGAGCAGTGGCGGTGCTGAGAAGTGGCCACACTCTGGCTGTATTTTTGTTTGATATTTTATGTATTTATTCATGAGAGACACAGGGAGAGAGGCAGGGACACAGGCCGCGGGAGAAGCAGGCCCCACGCAGGGAGCCCGGCGCGGGACTCGATCCCAGGACCGTGGGACCAGGCCCCGGGCTGAAGGCAGGCGCCCAACCGCTGAGCCCCCCGGGGGTCCCACTCTGGCTGCAGAGCCCATGACGCTGGCGTGGACTTCACGTGGGGGAGGCAAGAGGCTGTGAAGTCGTCGCCTCGTCCTCAACACAAAAGATGGATTTATCCAAAGCTGAGCCGAGCCGGCGAGGAGGACGGGGCTTTAGTTGGGGACACGTAGGGACTCGGATGCTCCTGAGACCCCGACACGGGATGTCCCGGGGGCAGCTGACGGCCTGGGCCTGGAGCTCAGGGCAGATCGGGGACACCAAGTGCCACCACTAAGACCGGCAACCGCGAGAGCAGGGGTCGCCGGGGAGCTCCGGGCGCTGGCGGGGCAGGGAAAGGAGAGGCAAGGCCGAGAGGCTCCAGGATCCAGCCGGCCCGGGAGGAACCGGCGGGCGTCCGGGCCCTGGTGCGGGGAGCGCAGCGGGTCCCTCGGGTCCACGATGCGCAGCAGGACTTGGACACAGGCCTGAGCTTGGGGCTTGGCGTCTTGCAGGGGCGGGTGGCTGTGGCTCGGGTAGTCACGGCGGATGAAAGGGACAACGGCCTGATGCAGCTGGTGCCGGGAGGGATGGGAGCGGGGGACAGAGACCAGGAGACAAACCGAGGAGCGGAGCGGATTGTTCTAAGGAAAGGGGACTGTGGTTCAAGGGGAGGCTCGTGTTTTGTTTTCATGGGAGGTGTGAGAACACACGTGTGTGCCGATGGGAATAACCCAGGGGGTAAGCGCAGCTCCCCGAGAACGTCCTAACCAGTTTCACGGGGGAGGAGGTTCAGGCTCAGAGATGTGAGGGGATTTCACCAGGGCCCCGGCTCGCTGGCTCCAGAGCTGCCTGGATGAAGTCTGCGCTCCGAATGATTTCCCTTTTTTGATTCAAGTCCTCCCTCAGTTCCAGCTCGAGTTCACCTCTGCCTTCCTGTAGCTTTCTTCAAATAGCCAAGCTAGAAGCCATCTCGGCTTCCTCCCCTGACCTCTCCTACAACCTAATCTGGATTTTTTTTTTATTACAGCTATTCATTTTCTGTCTCCTACCATATTGTAAGTGTCTGGAAGGCATAGAATCTGCATTATAAACTTCTTTCCCCTTCCCATCCCCTAACAGAGCTCCGAGCCCTGGTAGGGCCTCGATCAATATTTGCTCCAGGCAGGCAGGCGGGAGGGAGAAAGGATAGCAGAGGGGGAGGGAGAGGGAGGGAGGGAGGGAGATCTGCCTTTTTTTTTCCCAAAGACTCCTCACAGGCTTGACACTTCATATATTATGGCCTATTTTTTTCTCCCCCAGACTATAGGACTGTATTTACTTTAAACCTTCCTCCCAGGAGCTGGTGACTCTTTACTCATGTCTCTGACTGTTCTCTGGATCTGCTCCAGACTCACCGCTTCCTGTTAATAATAAATCAGACATGCAAATGCTCTGCAAAGGGGAGGGCCTTCCACGTGTGCACCTGTTAGGTCAAGAACCACCTGGAGAGGAAGTTTACCATCTGCTAATTGAGGCTGGGAAGAAGCTGCAGATGGAGTCAGTGCATCTCAACTCAAGCCCCTGTGGGTCTCCCGCTCGGAGCCAGATCCTGTGCTGGAAAGAAGGGACAATAAGAGGAATAAGACATTGTTCCTGCCTTCGCTAGGCTCCCGATCCCGTGGGGGAGGTGACCGGTAACAACAGAGCCTACCACAGGCTCCGATGGAGAAGTTCCGGCCCCTGTGAGCACGGACAGGAGCAGTGACCTACCCCTCGGTGAAGGGTGCTCAGGGAAGCCCCCTGGTGAAGGTTGCCTTCATCTCCATCTCGTGGCCCGTGATCCCTCCCACCTGCAGGAGCAGTGCGGGCTTCCGACCCCTACCTGCTAGAGCTCGAAGAGGGTGGTTTTCCAGCCACTGTCCACCCTAGGCACCAACCCACAGACAGCACCAGTCTCCCCAGGACACCGTCAGTCACAGAACAAGACTGTGCCGTGAGAACGCCAACCACACCTCTCAGCAAGGACGAAGGCGCATCTTGGCACAACCCTGAGAAGTAACAGCTAACCTGTCATTCAGTAGTATCAGGGAGAGGAGAAATCCGGGAGAGGAGAGAGTCACTCTTTGGAGTTTCCCAGTGTTTTTTGGCCAACGTGGGGAAGAATAGGGGAGCAGAGAAAAAAAAAAATCCCTGAGAAGAACCCTGGGTGTTTCTGGAAATACTATGAAAAGAAGGTGCCGTGAAGCATTGCTGAGGGCACAGGGCTGCAAAGAAGTCCATCTAGGAAGACAGGCATCAAATGGCCCGCGCCCCGCAGGGTCCCTACAGGGCAAGGGCTGGGGTTCCTCCAACTGCAAATTTTCTCTCTTGCATGAAAGACTTCATAGGACTCCCTCTGAAGAAACTTTCTGATGCCTTATTTAAAACCATTTTCTTTTTTTTTTTTTTTTTTTCACAAATTTGGAAACTAAGACTCAGAAATGACAAGCTACTCATTGAAGGTTGCACTGATGGAAGGCAAGTTACTGATGGAAAGAACAAGGCTTTCTGATTCCAGCACAGCATTCCTGGATCCAGGCTATGAGGCTGGGTACACCAGGTGGGAACAGCCCTCGAACGGGATGCGTCTGGTGGCTGGGGTTCCAGGGAGCAAGGAGGCAAGCTGGGGAAGGTACTGTATCCCAGGAGGGGGTCAACTGCCCTGACTGCAGGAGCCCAGGGCCTGAAGATGCCTCAAGAGATGAACCCAGATTCACTCAGGCAAATGGGCCCCTTGATGTCCTCTCAGAGTCTAGTATTATTTTTTTTAAAGATTTATATTTATTTATTCATGAGAGACACACACACACACAGAGAGAGGCAGAGACACAGGCAGAGGGATGAGAAGCAGGCTCCCTGTGGGGAACCCGATGGGGGACTCGATCCCAGGGCCCCGGGGTCACGTCCTGAGCCGAAGGCAGGAGCTCAACCACTGAGCCCCCAGACACCCCCAGAGTCTAGGATCAAATGAGCCAGCAACACTATGAGGACGAGAGGACCTAACGTGTCCTCCTAAGTCTCCTAAGTTTCCTTGTCCCGAGGTTTGCTCTGCTGAGAGTACCCTAGCCACGCCGGCTTTCCTCTGATTAATGATACATATTTCTGTCTTTTACTCTCACCAAACTATACCATTATATTGAGTTTCTTACGGACAACATAGACTTGGGACGTGGCTTAATTTAAGTCACCCTACTGATCTCTCTTCATTGGTATATTTACCAACGTATATTTAGAAAATCTACTTGTCATATAATTATTGCTATTTCTTTGCTCAAACTTTGTTTTTTTCATTACTCCATAGGTTTCTGTAATTGTTGAAGTGTTTTTTTGACGGCTGCTTTAAAATCTCTGTCACGTCATCTTAGTATCTCTACCATCTCCGTGTTGGCATCTATCAATCGCCTGTTTTCATTCACTTTGAAGGTCCTTCCAGTTTCTGGAAGGACCAGATGATTTTAGTTTCTGTCGAAACCTAGACGTATGTTGGGTATGTCATAACCATGTCATAACCATGACACTCTGGAGCTTATTTGCATCTGTTTCAGCTGGCTTTTTCCACCAGTGCTCTGGTAAGGGAAGGGAGCCACCATATCATTGCTGTCACGTGGGGACAGAATCCAGGTTTCCCACCTGACCTTTGCTGATGACTGACGGGGGCTCCCCATCCCTTTTGGATGGGGGGGGGGAGATCTATTTTCCCAGTAAAATTCCACTGACATCGCTCTGTCTGGAAGGGGTAAAAGTGGCTCATTACTGACCCCCACTTGACCTCCACTGACACCAGGGAGTGCGTGATCTTATTTCAGACGGGCGGGGGTCAGAACATTAACTGTCCAGTAGGCCTTCTGTGGCAGCACCCAGCAGAGGTGAAGACGCACTTCATGATTTCCATTAGAAATGTAAGTCTAGGTTCCCCACACAGCCTCCACTGCAGAGGAGAAGAGGGTCCTTATCACCACCCAGCAGGGACAAAATCTCCACTTGAACTTCTCCAGCACTGCCAGCCCAGGATTACCCTATACCCCATCGCAGCCTGGCAAAAATGGAAGGCTAGGCACACCTCTTGGTCTTTGCGGGCATGGATGGGAACGGAGTCACTGTTTTTCTCAAGTGCTTGGCTAGAGTAGAGCAGCTATTACATTAAAAGTTGCTGTCTTATTAGGGCTACCTCCTTCCTGATCCTTTGACTACAGAGAACAGTTTTTTTATTAAGGATTTGGTTTGGGTTTTATTTATTTATTTATTTATTTGGCCTGTACCTAATGGTGTTTCTGAATTGTCAGATTCTTCAGCTACAAGTCTGGGACAGATGAAACAAAAGGAAGATTCAACAAACACGTGACTATGTCATTCCTCGGGTCCCAGTGTCCTTCGCTGGTCTCCTTTCTTCTTTCCACCTTCTTCATATGCTTATTTATGTTGTCCAGAGTTTCTAGCTGTACTTAGCAAGAGGAACCATGAAAAGCGCATCTACTCTACCCTCCTATGTGTGGAATGTAACTAGATTCTGTTTAACAGTGAATATGCTTTTGTTTCTAATCTGATTTTTTCAGTCATTCCATCATGATGTAATTTCTTTCTTTTTTTTTAAGATTTATTTATGATAGAGAAAGAGAGAGAGACAGGTGCAGAGATACAGGAGGAGGGAGAAGCAGGCTCCATGCGGGGAGCCTGACGTGGGACTCGATCCCGGGACCCCAGGATTACACCCTGGGCCAAAGGCAGGCGCCAAACTGCTGAGCCACCCAGGGATCCCCATGATGTAATTTCTTTAACTGAAACATTCATTAGGAATTTTTATGACATATGCGTAACAAAATGTAGTCCAAATAACATGGTGGTTTTCATGATGAGCCTTCAGAGCCCACAGCTTCCATGCAGATTCTCATTCTTCCCCACACTAAAGAAATTCCTTTAATTCTCAATGTTTTCACTAAAACATATAGTACACATAGGAGATACGACCCATTTTCGTGTATAGCTCTGTGTGTTTTGGCAAATGCACACGGTTGTGTAACACCAACACATTCAAGACAGAGAAACATTTTAATTCTCACTTTAAAATAAATAAACAAATAAACAAAAATGTCCAAGCCTCCTGAATACTTCAGCTCTTTGCCCAGGGTCTGGCCTCTGCCCTCAAGAGCCTGGAGTCTAGTTGGGGAATAAAGGCGGTCGGCAAGTTGATTTTCAGCTTCAACTCTGATCCAAGTTATCTGGGATGGCTTTTCAGGCTCTAATTCAAGGTGGGCAGTATCTAGATGTGCTTGCACCACAGGCACCAAAGACAATGGGAGCTTGGAAATGAGAAAGACCGTGAGTCCCTTCTGCCCATCAACTCTGAAATTCTCCATCATTTTACTAAAAAACAAACCACTTCAAACCTTAATGGCTGAAAACAGCAGACACTATTTCTCACGATCCTGTGGGTCATCTGCGTAGGTGTCCCAGTCTGGGCTGACTCCGGTGATCTCTGTGGCCATCTGGCCGCTCTTCCTGTGTCACGTGGTCTCGGATGGCCTTGCTCACATTGCTGGCAGTTGGCAGTGTGGCTGCACTGGGGAGGCCCCTGCTGGCCCTGCCTGGTTTGGCTCCATGTGGTCTCTCAGGCTCCAGCAGGGCAGCTCAGGCATCGTCCCTTGCCCATCTCAGGGTTCCCAAAAGCAGCAAGAGGGTGAGCCCCAATGTGGAGGGACTCCTCAAGTCTTCCCAATGTCCACTGACCAACTAAATCCAGATTCCAAGGAGTACAGAAAGAAATCCTACTGCTTGGTGGGAGGAAATACAGAGTTGCATTGTAAAGAGGACCAGGTCAAGGATCAGCAGGAATTTTTGTGGTCATTTTTGCAGACGATCTATCACACCGCACCAGAGCTAGAGGCAACAAGGTGCAGAGACCAACCTGAATGACCAAAGGAGACACCTATCCCATACGGACAGGGCCTGGGGTTGGCCCTCCAGTGCCACAGATCTGCTGCCAGTGTGCCAGGAGAAGCCCTGGGCATCTGGGTGCCTGGGGAACTTCTGCTTCCCGACCATGGTTCAGGCTCCCTGTCTACCTGACCAATCACCACCTCTTTTACCTGGTCCCTCTGTCTCTCCTCTCACTCTCTTCTATCATCAATTCATGCTGCACCCAAAGAAAATCTTCTAAAACATTTTAGAAGCTTCCCCCACTTTCTACATCCTAGGAGGTGGGATGTTGTGTGGTTAACACACAGGCTTTGGATTCTAACATGCCCGCTTTCAAAGCTGGCTTCAACCAGTTACTCTATGCTTGAGTTTGGACAAGTTAATTAACGTCCCTAAACCACCGCGTCTCATCCGTAGTATGTGCGTGAAGGGTCTTGCACAATGGCGGGCACGCGGTGCCAGGCGCCTGTGGTGAAGGCCCCGTCCCGGGCTGCGGAGCAAGTGGAGCCCTGACCCAGAGGCAAGGAGGTCCGGAGCTCCCAGGGTGTCCAAGACAGAAGGACATTGTTTTCTTTGTTAGGTTTTGACTTGCAACAGACAGAACCCTTGCTGCAAAGTAATTTATTTGTTGCCTCCAGGCTCATGTTTGGAAGGGCTCCCTGTTCCGTCCCAAGCTGATTTCCCAAACATTAACATATGTCAAGAGCTCACACAAAGCCAAAAATGTAAAATGACTCTTCAGGAGAAGAAAGAGCAAGGGCATTCAGGGAGCCAGGGGAGAGACAGGAGGCAAAGACTCTTGGGCAAGCAGAGGACACAACATGAAACTGAGGCCAGGGTAGGAGGTAGGAGGCCAGGAGGAGGCTTGCACCTGCCCAAGGAGGGCGGCAGCAACCGTCTTTCAGAAGCCACCTTCTAGGTGCTGCCTTCCTCACACGCAGCCCAGTCAGCCACTGCAATCCCGCGGACAGCTGGGACTACCCATTTGACCGAACACAGAACTGGAGTTCAGAGATGTTAAGCAACTTGCCCAAAGTTCACCCAGGCAGCGTGGGGCCGAGCTGGGATTCCAACACAGATCTGTCGAACTCCAGACACCAACCCTTTCCCCCAGGCCTCTCGTCCCTGGAGAAGCCCACAGTGTTGGGGGAGGAAGTACCTTTGCTTCCCAATGTGATTCAACTCTCTTTTAACAGATTAGGGAACTGAGGATCGAAAGGATGAAGCAAGATTCCTGGCTCTCAGGGCTACTGGAGGAGAGGCGTGATGGGGATCCGGGTCAGGGGACCCCCATGTGCCCGGACCTTCCAGTCGGTCCTCAGGGAAACCCTGGCTCGCGGCTCCTCTCGGCCTCTCAGCCTGTCTGTCCATCACAGCGCCAAGCCTGGCAGATATTTGCCGTTATCCTGCCCTCCATTCCTGTCACTCACCGGTCACTGGCCTGGACCCTTGGCCTCCTGGGCTCTGATGCCCATGTGCCCAGCCTGATTCCCTAGGTTCAGGCCTAAGAACAGGTGACATCTGTGATCTGCCTCCTATGATCCCCACCTGATGGGCACCTCTTCACAACCTTGCATACATATGTGCTCCTCATTCACTCCCAAGGACAGGTCCAGATGCCACCCAGTGTGGGAGGCTGGGCACACGAGGACCGGTAACACCGAATCCCTGCCCGCAATGAGTCTGTATTCTATGGGGAGGCAAAAGCCTGGGGAGATGACTGCAGGGCAATGGATCCTGATCAATCGCTTGCCCCCACTGCTTCTGCTGCTTCAGGGAGTCCCTGGTGAGGTGGGACACTTGCACTTTCAAAAATCTAGCCACCTGTGCTATAGACAATGGATTAGAGCAGACACAGGAAGTGTCAGGCAGCCAGGCAGTTAAGATGCTGAGAGGACGTGCCAGGTGAGAGCAGATGAGGGACCTAACAAAGGAGGCACAGCAAGGACAGAGTGGGGACAATGGAGGCAGAATATTCAGAAGCTCTTGTGAAGGGTGAACAGCACTTGGGGGCTGCTTGGCAGGTGTGAGAGGGTACAGAAGGAGCGAGGGTGGGGCTTGGTGGCCTCACTCAGGTCTGGGCCTGGGGCCCAGGAGCCGAGCTGAATTAAATGCTGAGCACAGAGCCCGCTGCAAATGCACATCTTTAACCGGCTAATAGGAATCTACTGAAAAGAAAAAGAAATAATTACCACCAAGCCGCAGTTCAATACATCTCGGGCTCATTGCTCTGATTGGTCTGACCTCTGAAATGCAAGACATCACCATTGCAAGTGAGGAGGTGGAGGTTACTCTGGGATTAAGATTCATACAACCTGAATGCTTCGGGCTTTTGTCAAAGACAAAGAAAGAGGCATACTTGGCGTTTAACCAGAATTTTTATAAACTTCTTTTTTAAACATGAAATCTATGCCTCTCAAAAAATAATGGCATCTAAGGAAGAGGAGCTCAGGAGGTCTCCTCAAAGTGCCCAGGGACCAAGGGGTTACAAATGCTTTTGCACAAATGGGGCATCATGAGGAACTTCAGAAGCTTGCAGGAGAGAAATTTATAGCCAGGAGTGATGGACAGGGAAGCTAAGGTCCAGATGGTAAGAGCTGCTCAAGATCTCACTACCCACCGCTGGAGACAGACTCCCAGGTGGAGTCTTCCTGAAAAGCAGGACAGCCGAGGAGTCAAGTGTAAGAGACCCGTGCGAATCCAAAGCTCGACCTCCAAGACTCTGATAGCCCTGTGTCCAGCCTATCCAAACCCTTAGTTTGGACCAAAAGGGTGAGTCCAACTTCTGCAGATTCACCTCCTGTGACCCCAATCTGATGGGTTCCTCTTCACAGCCTTGTAAACTTTGTTCACAATTAAATGCCCAGATGCATTCTCTATAGCAGACAGAGGGCACTTGACCACTCTGAGCCTCCCCATTCCACATCTGTTAAATGGGAACACACTAGCACCTGCCTCTCTCACAGTGGGGCTGTGATGAGTCAGTGGGGTGAAGCCCTTTTGACAGCATCTCAAGAGTAGTAAAAACACAGCAAGTGTTGCCTCTCATCATGTGCAGCCCCCTCCCCCATCACAGGTGTGATGGACACAACCATGTCCATCGTGAACGAAAGTGATGGAAAGCCTGGCCTTCATTCATGATGGACACAGTTTTGATGGGATGGGCAAGGAGGGCCTCTGTCTGAAGGGATCTCCTGTACAGCAAGCGACTCTTGTGGACTGCACCCAAGGAGCATGTGCACAGGAGCCTGGGTGAATTTCTGTATAAGGAGGAGTACAGCAGTGAGGAGAAGGAGTCAGCAAAAGAAAGAAGAGTACCTCTTTTCAAGTTGGTGACTTGTTAAGTCCCTTCAGACTCTAACCCTCTCAGGGAAGGAGAAGGAAAGGTTCCCTATGCACCTTGATACAGATGCACGGACAGATGAGAGGCCAGAGCCCTACTAACGACCCTAGAAAGCTTCATCTCAAAAGACCAGCCAGGTGTCATCCTGAGGGTGTCTGCTTCTTTACTACTATGAGTCACCCCAAAACTTTGTAGCATAACCAACAACTGCTGAACATTTTCACAGGTTCTGGGGGGAAGGGGTTCAGATAGGGCATGGAGGGGATGGCTTATCTCTGCTCTCCAATGTCTAAGACTTCAGCTGGAATGACCCAAATGGCCAGAAGTTACTCAGAATCATCTTAAAGCTTCCATATTCCCATGTCCGCACCACAACGGGATGATTGGATGCCCAGGCTCAGCCAGAATGGTCTACTGGTGCCAATGACATTTCCAGCATGGCGGTGCCAGTGCTTCCAGATTTTGTGTTCTTGCAAAGAGGAGGCTACGTGCCCATTATGGTCTAGTTTCAAAAGTCACATAGTGTCACTTCTTTCATATTCTATTGGTTGAAAGAGTCACAAACTCATCAAGATTCAAGGACCAAGGACATAGCCCCATCTCTGAATGGGAGAAATGTCAAAAAAATATATATACATTTGTGTTTTAAAACTTACATGCAGGATGGTGGGGGTAGGGGAGTACCTGGCTGGTTCAGTCAGTAAAATGTGAGACTCTTAATCTTGGGGTCATGAGTTTGAGTTCCACATCAAGCCTGGAGCCTACCTAAAAAAATAAATACAATATAATACAGGGTATCCCCCAATATAATAGAGGATATGCTAGAGGTATCTCAAGGAGTTCAGCAATCTGAAGTGGGGTTGGCTGAGACTTCCAAAATGCTATGGCATTTAAGAACTCAGAGGATGTTCAGGAACCTTCTACCTCTATACTTTAGAGATGAGGGCTCTAAGGCCAGGGCAGGGAACTGAGGGATGGAGAACTCTGGGGAATGGTTCGGGATACTGAAGCCAAGAGAAGAGCAATAGTTTGCCCCCTAGATAATGGCGCACTTGGGTTTCCAAGCACTGATGATACTTAGGACAGTTTGGATACCTGAAGCTCATGGTAAAGTATAAATCCCATTCTAGCCTTTTGTTTTCATCTTTCCACCCTATTTCTTGCCATTAGTTGCAGCATATAATCAGGGGCCAACAAACAATGAAACAACATGTGATGGGATATGAGTGTGGATTAGCTCGATACCTGGACCTGTTCATTGTGACTCTTTGTAAGAGTGACCTTAGGGTCTAAAGGAAAGGGATTACTCGGGACGCCTGGGTGGCTCAGCAGTTGAGCGACTGCCTTTGGCTCAGGGAGTGATCCCAGTCCGCATCGGGCTCCCTGCATGGAGCCTGCTTCTCCCTCTGCCTCGGTCTCTGCCTCTCTCTCAGTCTGTGTCTCTCATGAATAAATAAATAAAATCTTAAAAAAGGGGGGTGGGGGATTGCTCATATATCCAGACCCACATTCAGGCTGTTTGTAGTAAACCTATCAGACAGACCTATAGACATGTTTAACTTCATTTAGAGTAAATTTCCTTAAGTGAGTTGAATTTATTCAACTGACATTTGTTTCTTTTAGAAGATTCTAAGTAATAAACACCTCTAGGTACTGTTGAAGCAAGCAGACCACTTGGACATTTGAAGTCAAGATGCTGGTGACCTTGGTTTGCATTCAAGGTAAGGTGTTCTAGATGGGACCTAAATAGGACATTTCCGATTCAAGGGAGCCATTCCTATATACCACAATCAAAAGAAGAGCCAAGAAAAGCCGTTATAAACAATGTGGTGTTGTTAGTTCTTATAAACACAGTGAGGTTTCATTTTCTTCAAAGGTGAGGATCCCGGCTCATTCGTAAGTTATGTAAGAGGGCATTACACATTCTACACTCTTGCAACATCTCCTTGGCCTTCACTGTTCCTAGAAGATGCAACCTACTGCCATCCCCATCAGACCATGTGATCTTGAGGGCTCCTTCCGGGTCACTCATTCACTACTGATCTCTACAGTGCTTGACAAAGGAGCTGGATTGAGTAAAATTTCTTGGCTGGGTGACTAAATGCCAAAAGTCTTGGCACACAGTGGATAATCACTGACTGGGAGTTGAATTTGAGTAGTATTCATTTTCTGATAGAGTCCTCACGTTTTGAGTTATGAGAGGTATTTGCACTTTAAGGGAGAACTTGGACAAAATGGGAGGGAGGGCACAGAAGAGGTCAGAATGATGGGCCCAACCTTACAATATCTCACTACTAAGGCAGAGGCCCAGGAGGCAGGCAGAGCAGAACAAAGAGCTTGCTTTAGGGCTTTGGGAGGGAAAAGCTGATAATCATTTACTGCATTTTGGCAATGGCTGTATTTATAACTTTCCTTAAGGTGAGGAGAGGGATTTTTGCATTCATGTATTCCTTCGATAGATTTTGTTAAGCACCTACTCTATGCCAGCTGTTATATTACCCGCTAGGGCTTCAGAGATGAACAGGACACAGTATCTGACCTACAGGGAGTTTCAGATTAGAAGTGAAAATAAAATGGAGCTTGGAGAAAATGGAAATGTGAAGAGGTTAATATTGGGAAGAAAATCCTTGAGTATTTCCAGAGGTCATAAAGCTCACACGGCGCTTTCCTATGTCCCAAGAGCTAAGGGAAATCATATTAAGGGTGAGGTTGTTCTACTTCTGATAATTTTGTTAGTTACCAAGAATGTTGTACAACCCAAACTCAATAGAAATGCAACTATTCTTTTCATTTTTCAATTTTGTTTTAGAACTCGTTAAAGGACTCTTGGTATTGAGCCTCCATTGAGGAAAGAATTAGGTTTGAAGTGATGTGGACCTTCCTTCATGTGATCCCAGCCATGGGACCTCAACAGAGTAACTTGAACTCTGAATCTGTCCAAAAACTAGAAAATACCCACCTCGTGTGGTTGTGTCATTAGATGGCAAACGTATAAAAGTGCCTGAGGCATAGTGGGTATTTAGTCATTGTGAATTCATTACTTCCCATTTATAAATGTTTATTTAATGTTATTACTACAATTTTTTTACATTTAGTATATGATGCCAAAAATGCAAATGAGTTATAAATAAAGGCATTTGCCTAAACAGATAGCAGAAAACACAGTAAAATAAAGTTCAGCCTGAAACCCCAAAGGCATCTTGGTCTCCGTGTCGTGGGTAAAGAGATCAGCTATCAATAGTCATTAGTGACTTCAAATTGAATCACTTGCAAAACAACCGGTAAAAGGGTGATAATTTTTCATGCCCAGGAAAGATGACCCATTTGGGGCTTCAAAATTAACAGCAAGAAATAGTGTTGTCAATATGACACCAACACAGACCATAATTAATCAGATCCCAGCCCCACTGTCTGCTGGGAAATCTCTGGAGCCCGTTCCAACCGCCTTAAAAGAAAAAGGTTGACCTTGCCCCACTTGCCTAATAATAATTTATAGATGTGTAAACATTTACCACAACAATTACAGGCCAGCCTAATGAAATTCCAGGGGCACGAGTCACAAAAGACCTGAGTGTGCATCATAAATTCAGATCAGTCCCACAGGCTGGGATCTGCAGATCAATTACAAGTCAAGGCAAATCCTTCCAAGAGCAGATCTTTTCCAGGGGACGGAGGCTGGAGGGTTTTGTGGCCTGACTCCCTGAAAGGATTGGACATACATGTGCCAGGTTTGGACGCCAACCCTGTGATACTCTTCACTTGGAAGTCAGCAAACCCTTATCAGCCTTCGCTTCCTCATCTGTGAAATGGGTGGGCGAGGGTGGGCTGCCCCGCACCGCAGTCGTGAATGGGATCACTTCATTCATTCATTTGATAAGTACTTACTAATTATCTTCTATGTCCCAGAAATCTAGTGATAACACAGCACCCGGCTCCTGATAGACATAAAATAAATGGTGGCTATGACATGTTTGAGTTATCATTGATTAATAACTAGCAGTATCATTACCACTGGAAATTTATTCCTTAGGGGTTTGATTAGGATGACTGTAACAAATTTAGTCCTTAGGAAGCCAGAGGACTGGAAGAAAACGAGGACAGTGGCAAGAGGTAGAAAGTTTCGAGTACATCTTCTGAGCCCCCAGGAGGCTGGTGCTGGGGTTTAAGCAAGGGAGAAAAATGAAGGAAACTTCTCTCTTGCTTCACACAGACAGAATTATTAGGGAGCAGCCACGCGGGCCCTTGGCTAGGGATGTGTCTAAGCCACATCTTTCACTCCTTATATCGTTCTGCTAAGTTCACTGCTGTTACCCCCACTAAACTCGAAAGCAATCAGGATCCCAAGAGGCAGATCCCAAAGAAAGAGAGAAGTGATAAAGACCTTTTATTAAAGACTAATGAATTTGGGGGCAATCAGTGAGGACAAATGACTCCCCAAGAGTTGGGAGACACAGTTACCCTGCCCAGGTAAGGACATAAAGGGAAAGGAGAGAAAATGAGTGAAAAGCTCACTGAGGGTGATAAAATATGAGAGACACCTAACTCTGGGAAATGAACAAGGGGTAGTGGAAGGGGAAGTGGGCGGGGGGTTGGGGTGACTGGGTGATGGGCACTGAGCGGAGGACTTGGCGGGATGAGCACTGGGTGTTATGCTATATGTTGGCAAATTGAACTCCAATAAAAAAAAATTTAAAAAAAGAAAAGAAATAGAAATAGAAAAAAAAAAGAAAAAGGACATCCCGCGTCCAAGAGCGGGAGAGGGCCAGCACCTGCCAACCGCCCCCAGGAGGCTCCTGAAATGGGAAGAGAGGCAGGTAATGCACGAGTGCCACCTGCCTGCTTCTCCTCCCGCAGTGCGCTCAGACGTCCTCCTGCATCAAGGTTGGGAATATTCAGGAAAACGATGGTCTCCTCTAACACTTCATGGGCTGCCATTGTTGTCTGCGTTTAGCAAAACCTGATCCTACTTTTTAAGAATGCAAATGCAAGACAAGTATGCTGAATGCCACACTCAAGGAACATTTTGTCTCTGATTAATCCTAAATGTGACTATTTGATGTGTACACTTTTCTTTTCCTTAAGTATAAAGCCCATTTGTGAAGAAAGATTTGTTCCAGCTGATTGCTTGACTACAAGTCTCAGCCCTATTTTTTTTTTCTGCTTTGTTACTTAAAAGAATCAACATCAGACCTCTGATTTTTCGAGAGTATTTGGGAGTAGAGAACGTACGCTTTCATTAGTCGCTCTATGTCCTGGATAAACCACACCGTATTGCAAGCCACCAAGATTTGGGGGTGCTTTAAAGGAAATGTCCTCCAGTTTAGGCCGGCAGTACAGAGTCAAGTTTGTGAGACGGGCCTCCCCAGAGAGAAGCCCTGCCAGGATTTAAAGGATTTACACACAGTAGTTAAGAACGTGCCTGGCACATATGAAGTCCCCAGCAGACGTCAGCTAGAATGCTCATTGCCCTTGCAGAAGTGGGGAGCAGCCCACGGGCTCCCCTCTGCAGGAAGACCTCTCACTCCTGGCTCTTCTCCGGTTCTCCCAGCCTGTTGGAGCACAACGAAGGCCGAGCACTTCCTAAGTGCCAGCCACCCTGCTAGGGATTTTGTCTGCATCATTTCATCACAGCTCCTGGAAGGAAGCACAACTGTGCGGCTGGTTCCCTTTATGTGGGGGGCGGGGGAGGGACACGGAGAGCGACAGCAATGGGGTGGGTCCAGAGCCTGAGCCATTCTCCTCGGCCGCTGCAGACTCTCTGGCCAGTTGCTCCCAGTAGCCCCCTGACCTGGGTCAGGCAGGAGGCTGAGGTAAGGGGGGCGCCGCGGGGAAGTGACCGGCTCCCACTGCGATGCGATGGGTCCCCAGCAAACCTCCGGGAACTGGAAGAGGCTCCCGGGAGACTTCCCTGTTGTCTCCACAGCAAAGGAAGAGGCAAGGACCCGAGATAGCCACAAAACCAAAGGGTGGGACCCCAAAGAGGACGTTCCGCACGGTTCAATTATAAGAGCTTCAGACATAGTAAACAGCATCAGAACAGTGGGGGCCCGTGGGGAGCATGGGTTAAACGGAAGCGGATGGAGGCAACTTTCTGGGGGGCTGGAAACGCCGTAAACCTAATTGGGGTTTCAGCTACGGGGTGACACAGTAGTCACAAATAACTGAACCGCATCCTACTGTGCGTGAAGTTGATCCTCAGTCAGGACACATTTAAAGGATGCAGAGGGGAGCCCGGTGGAATGGGACAGCAGAGGGCTGGCAGGGGGCCCCAGGAGCGACGCCCCAGGGAGCAGGGCCGGGGTGGTGGGGGGTGGGACACACAGGCCAGGGAGCAGGGCCGGGGTGGTGGGGGGTGGGACACACAGGCCTGTGGCCCAGGAGGCCCTGCCCAAGTGGAAGCCACGGAGGCACAGCGGCCTCGGCCCGCCGCCCTGATCGGAGCCGCGGGGGCCCCATACCTGCTCCTGCTGTGCTGTCAGTACCCCAGCTTTCACTTCGTGCTCCAGGCTCCACTCACGTCACCTTCGCAGGAGTGGAAGGGAAACCCCAACAAGTACAAACGATGCCTTAACTCCCGCAAAAGACGCCCAGCACGTGGATTCGCTTCCAACGTCCCCATCTGTTAGCTGATGCTCCGTGTCCCCGGGAGCCAAGGCAAGGGCCACCACCCATCTGCCCTGCAGCCCAAGAGCCAGGAAGTTCACTGTCGTGGCTTCACTCTCCTGGTGGGTTTTTGGCCACGTTGAGATAAAGTGATGGTGATTCCGGCCCGCGGCCTCTGCCATCGTTTGAGCGATCGGAGACATCACGGAAGCCTGTCTCCCATTCCCTGCCAAGCCCGGGATCTTGACTGTTCAATTATTCTCATTGTAATTTTTAAAAATCATTGAATATGTATTGTTCGCTACGCCCCCTCAAACTCCACCCCCAGCCACCTGTGTCCTAGCTCTACTTGCTCCTGGGAGCTGTCACCATGCATGAAGCACATGATTCTACACCTGCCGTTCCCTCTGCCTACGACGCTTCTCCCTACTTTATCTCCCCAGCAATTTGCTAATTCCTCTCAAGACACACGTCCCAGTGTCTGCACACATCCTTAGTGGGGCTAGCCGTGCGCCTACCCCCGTGGTCACAGTGTTTACAGCACCACGTTGGCCGTTCATCTCCCTCACTAGTCAACAGCTGCTGAACAGCAGGGGGTAGGGCTCCCCAGAGCCTGGTACTTAGCGAGGAACAGGGAAAGGCCTTTTATGGATGGAGGACATACGTACCACCGATGCAACAGGCTCTGCCAAGGCCTTCGTTCTTCTGGGGCTGGGGGTCCCTGCCAGGGATGCGCCTCTGGGCTGGAGGGGAGGCAAGTAAACTTTCCCCCATCACGGGTCTTCCATGCCCAGGCCCTCCAGTTCTGGCAAAGGCAGGACCTTCTGCACCCACAGGGTCTGAAGCAGGAGAGCCTGTTGCACCAACCGTGGCAGCAGAATTGAGAAGGAAAATGATTTCCCCATGTGTTGGGGGTGGGGGGAGGCCATTTTTCCTTTATCTGCAGTTTATGTAGCTCGATTTCTTTTCCAGACTGTTTCTGCTTCTTTCCTTCTTTTAATTACTATCATTAAATTCAAAACTTCTAAAACATAGAAGGGATCCATGTGACCAGTAGGGAGGAGTACGGTGTTGGCCTGCACCAAAGTTCTGGGCCTGGTTGGGGACAGTCAAGCAAAAACAGGCTAACCCACAGGGTAAATGGCCCCAGCCCCAGAGTCCAGAGGAGCACAGCAGGAACCGGGGAGACCTCAATGCAGGGTTGCCATGGCGACAGAGCTGTCACAGGCCCAAGGCCTTGCTGGGTAAGCGCAAATGGATGGCATGCAGGATCCCTCTTTTCAGTTGAAGATTACCACTAATTTGCAATTAGCTGGAAGAAAACTGGAGATGGAAAAAAAAAAAAAAAAAAGGAATCGCTCCTTTCAGCAAACAATCACCACTACTGCAAACTGACTTTTCCCCTGAGTCAGGGTGGAGAGGAAAGAAGATTCTCTCAAGAACACAGGCTTTGGAGCTAGACTGAAGGGCTGAATCCTAGATCTCTCAGGTCGCGGCTGTGTGACCCTGGAGAAGTCTCTCCACCTCTCTGGTTTTACTTTCTTCAGCTATAAAACCTGGATAAAAATGCCCACGTGCACGGCTGATAGGAGGGTTACATGAAATAAGAGTAGCTAAGCGCGCAGCCAACGGGTGAGCCTCGTTCTCACTGCCCGAGATTTTCACTCATTCGCAGTCTTTTCTTCTGTCCTTGTCATTCTCTTTATCCAATCCATTAATTTCAGTAATACTGACTAAGCACCTTCGTGCCTGGAGGGTAGTCTAGAAACCGCGGCTCATCACATCAGAGGCCCACAGGCAGCCATCGATCAGAATCACATCTTACCCACAGCCCCACGGGGGCCTTCGCATTCACCATCTTCTCCACGATGCCTTCCAGGCCCCATCCATACCTTCTCTGCATTCCCACCAACTGGTGTCAAGACTCTCCCTTGACCCTCAGCACAAGGTCGTCCTTGGTCCTTTGAGAAGCTGGAGAAATTTCGAGAGCTGAGGTTCACAGGGCTGATAGCCCGAGGCCATATCCAAGGCAAGGACGGTGCGGAAAGTAGAGTCAGGACTTGCCAAACGTGGGTATCCATGGGCTCTGAGATCTTCTGGAACATGGACTGGGCCACGTTTATCTCTGAGGTCCTCCCCCCGGGACTACCATGCAGAGTGGGCCCCCGGTCGCTGCCTGGCTGGGGAAAAGCTGCTGAAACAACTAGAACAAACTGAGCTGTGCACTCTGCCTACAGGAACCTTCTCCTCGCCTTACAGAACTCCACGCTTCGGCCCTCAAGTCCGAGGACCCAGAGTGTACATGGGAAAGAGTCTCCCGCTCTTTCTTCCTGTGCACCCAAAGCCACCCCACACCCACGGAAGGAGCTGGCAGCCAGTCCAGAGGGGAGAAGTTCTGGAGCTTGGTCAAAGAAGCCCCTGTCATCCCTCCTCCCCGAGGCCATGTGGCACGGGGGCTAGAAACAGGAACTGCACCCAATTCCTGCCTTTCACTAAGTGTGACCTTGCACAAGTTCCTTCTTGAAGCTACGCTTTATTCCTTTGCAAAAAAGAGTAATGATGATTTGATATTTCCAGGGTACAACCCTGCTGTCCAAGTCTGAGTTGCAGGGCCAGGAGGAAAAACTGTTCTCTCTCAGAAATCGGGACACGAACCAGCAAGCGCAGCAGGAGTTTCACAGTGATGGGCATACAGAACCCAAGCCCCCTGGCCTGCATGAGCTGGGCAGTAAACCAGAAGGAAACCAAGACTGCCATGCTGTACCCAAGGTTGGCATCCAGAGCAGCACTGGCTGCTGGCGCTCCCCCCTCACCTTCCTCCCCCTAGAGTGCATGACGTTGACTAATGAAGAACTATCCACCCACATTGTAAGCTGCAAGCAATTATGAATTCCATTACCCAGCAACTTGGCCGAGATGCCTCCTGGCTCACCCTCAGACAAGAAGTCTCACCCAGCAAGGGGAAGCCTGTGGGAAACAGATTGGTTCATTGGGATGGAAGGCTGGCTAATTAAGTCCTTCACTGGTACCAAGCTGCACTCTTCTCATGATGCCTTACCCCTATGGTAGAGGTAGAAAGAGTCAAAACAGCCATGTTCTGACAACTGTCCCACCGTGGGACGCTGGAGAGGGGGACTAACTTCTTTGAGCTCCATTTACTTTTACTATCAAATGAGAATACTACTAGTTCCCATAAGGGAAGGAATGTCTGTGGAGCAGCTGGAGAAGCCCTCTGATGCCCAATATCCCTGCTATCACCAGTGACAGTCACCTGCATAAGGCTTGATCATCATCCCAATAACAACAGCCTTCATTTTTCAAACATGGGGTCTACCAATCTTGGGGACTTAGCAATCATGAATTCATGCAACCCTCAAAATAATGGACAGAGGTATTCTTATTACCTGTCATGACAGCAGGGTGATTGAAGCTCGGGATTAAATGACTTGCGATGGTCATACCACTTCTTAAATGCTCAAGGCAAAGTTTGGATCTAGCCCTCTGACCCCAGAGCCTGGGTCCCTAACCCCATCCCACACTGCCTCCATTAATCCAGACCACTTACTGAATCCCAGGAACCTTGAGAGGCTTTGGATCTGCATTTTACAGCAGTAATTTAAGAATATCACAGACGTTAGGTAATACAAGTCCTACTTTAGAGTTTGTTTTCTCTTAATAAGTATCACAGGGTAGAGGGCATGTGAAGGAGGATTTTGTAGCCAATCTCTGATTAATGCTGGGTCTTAGGCTAAGGTGGACTCTCATAAATAACTCAGCTGCCACTGAAACACTTTCATCAATACCTTTCACCACTAAACCCCAACTCACACTGGAACTTCTGTCCAGGTGTGGCTTTCTAAAGAGAACTCAGCCACGCGTCACAAGAGCTGGGCTTAGGAATGTGGTCTCTTTACTCAGGGCTCGTGAGCCAACTTTCTCTACCATCAGCTCAGTCTCCCAGTGAAGACCCCAGTTTGGCTGGCCAGGATCGTTGATAATCAACACAGGGTCTTTAAGACTTACCATGCCTCCCAGAAGCGCCCTAAACCGTGCACTGTTCATCCTTTAATTTAATGAACACGCACTTATTAGACACCTGCCACAACCACGGTTCCTACATCCTGGCTGAACTGCAGAATCATCTAGCAAGCAGATAGATAGAAGTGGATACCCAAGTGCCCACCCTGCTGTGTTGAACCACAATCTCATAGATGAAGTCTGAGCAAACATTTAGAGAGTAGGTGCTCAATAAATATTTGTTCGATGAATTTCTAGCAATGACAAGAGCTGCTTCTTCTTGGGGTAATACTACCTGGTACTGCACAGATTCCAACTCTACCGCTTACCAGTGCTGTGTGACCATGAATATGTTTCTCAATCTTTCTGCACCTTAGCTTACTCCTCTGTGAAAATAGGCAATAACACCTCCTTGAAAGATTTTCTAGAAGCTTTTTTGATATATGATGCACATACCATACAACCCATCCTTGTAATATGTACAGTTTAATGGCTTTTAGCATATCTACAGAATTGTGCATCCATTGCCATGGTAAATTTTAGAGTATTTTCATTCCCCCCCAAAAAAAAGAAACCCCACTCCTTAGCCATCACTAACCCAAACCCCTCTCATTGCCCTAAGCAACCATAAATCTACTTTTTTCTTTATAGGTTTGCTTATTCTGGACATTTCTTAACAGTGGAATCAGGCAATATATTGTCCTTTGTGACTGGCTTCTTTCAGACATG
This sequence comes from Canis aureus, assembly GCF_053574225.1. Taxonomy (NCBI): domain Eukaryota; kingdom Metazoa; phylum Chordata; class Mammalia; order Carnivora; family Canidae; genus Canis; species Canis aureus. The sequence continues at coordinate 5,736,623 of NC_135613.1, forward strand.
TGTCATGCATTAGTACTTCATTCTTTTTTATCACCAAATATATCCTATTAAATAGATATGCCACATTTTGTTTATCCATTCATTAGTAGATGGATAGTTGACATTTTTTCATATATTTATTCACCCTTTATATATCTTCTTTGGAAAAATGTCGATTCAGATCCTTTGTCCATTTTAATTGGTTTGTGTTTTTATTACTGAGCTGTTATATATTTTATATGTCCCAAATACAAGTCCTTTTTAGTTTTAATGTCCATTTATATACATATTTTTTCTCTTGTTGCTAATGTTTTGTGTGTCATATCTAAGAAGTCAGTGCTTAATCCAAGGTCATGAAGGTTTGTACCTATGTTTTCATCAAAACATTTTACAATTTTAGTTCTTACATTTGTACCTAATCTGAGTTACCTTTTCTATATGATGTTAATTAGGGGTATTCGCCTTTATTCTTTCGCAAGTGGATGTCCAGTTTTCCCTGAACCACTTATTGAAAAAACTATTCTTTTCCCCAATGAATGGTCTTGGAATCCTTTTTAAAATCCAAGTGACAAAAACGTGAGAGTTTATTATGGACTTACAATTCTATTCTATTGGTCTAACTGTCCACTCTTAGGCCAGCTCCACACTGTCTTCATCACCAAAGCTTTGTAGTAAGATTTGAACTCAGGAAGTGTGAGTCCCCTAATTTTGTTCTTTTCAAGGTTCTTTTGGCTACTCTGAGTATCTTGAATTTCCATATGAATTTTAGGATCAATTTGCCAAATTCTGCAGAGAAGTCACCTGGATTTTGATAAGAATTGTATTGAATCTGTAGATTACTTTGAGTAGTATCACTGTCTTAAAAATAGTAAGTCTTTTGATCTTTGAACATAGTTTTTTGTGTTTATTTAGGTCTGTAATTTCTTCCTACAATTTTTTCTAGTTTTCAGAGTATAGTCTTATACTTCTTTTGTTAAATTTATTCCTAATTATTTTATTCTTTTTTGGTGTTATTCCAAATGGATGCTGATGCTTAAATACAATGTCACAGTGGTAGGAGCAGATATCCCTGTCTTGTTTCTGCTCTTAGGGACAAGCATTCAGTCTTTTACCATTAGGTATAATATTACCTATGGGTTTTTCATAGATTCCCTTTATCAGGTTGAAAAATTTACCTTCTATTCCTAGTATGTTGAGTGTTTTGTTTTGTTTTGTTTTTTAAATCATGAAGGGGTGCGAATTTTGTCAAACGAGTTTCTGCATCTTTTGAGATGATCATGTGGTTTCTGTTCTTTATGAAGTAGTTGACTTTGGATAATAAAGCAACCTTGCATTCCTGGAAGAAATCCAGCTTGGTCATAGTGTTTTTATATACTATTGGATATGATATTATTTTGATACAGATTTTTACATATATATTCATAAAGGCTATTGATCTATAGTTTTCTTTTCCTGCAATATCTTTGCTTTGTTTCAATATCCAGGCGACACTGGCCTCATAGAATGAGGTGGAAAGTGTGCCTTCTTCTAATTTTTAAAAAATGTTGTGAATAACTGGTATTAATATTATAGAAATGTCTCATAGGCTTTACCAGTGAAGGATTTACCATCTAATACTGAGCTATTTCTTTGTAGAAAAGTTTTTGATTATTAACTAAATTTCTTTAGTTGTTACAGGTCAATTCAGGCCTTTCTATTTCTTCTCGAGTCAGTTTCAGTAGTTTGTGTCTTTATAGAGATTCTTCCATTTAATCCAAGCGATCTAATTTGTTGGCATGCAGTTGTACATAGAACTCCTTTATATTTTGTTTTTATATTCCTGTAAGGCCAGTAGTAATATTCTTTCATTCATTTTTTATTTTAGTATTTTAAGTATTTTTTTCTTAGTTAGCCTAGTTAAGGTTTTGTTAATTTTGCTGATCTTTTTGAAGAACCAATGTTTGGTTTCACTGATTTTCTCAACTATTTTTCTACTCTCTGTTTAATTAATTTCCACTCTACTCTTCATAAGTCTTGTCTTTCTGTTTGCTTTGAATTCAGTTTGCTAGTCTATTTTCAGTGTTTTAAGACAGAAGGTTAAATTGTTAATTTGAGATATTTCCTTTAAAAAACAGGTACTTAAAGCCATAAATTTCACTCTAAGCAAGATCTAGCTATTTTCCATAAGTTCTGGTATGGTGCATCTTTGTTTTCATTTATTTCCAATTATTTTCTAAATTCCCTTGTGATTTCTTCTTTTAGTTAGTTGTTATTTATAGTCTGTTGTTTAATTTTCATGTTTGTGACTTTCCCAAACTGCTTTCTGTTAATTAATTTCCAGTTTCACTTCATTGTGACCAAAGACAATCCTTGGTATAATATTAATCCTTTTAACACTATTGAAGATTGTTTATGAGTTATAATAGGGTATATTTTGGATATTCATGCGTACTTGAGACGAATGTCTTCTGCTATTGTTGGGTGGAATTTCTACAAATATTTGTTGGATCTAATTTATGTATAGTATTTTTCAAATCTTCAATTTCCTAGTTTGTTGGCATATAATTATTCCTCTCTACTTTTTTAAAAAATGTCTGTAACGTCAGTAGTAATATCCCTTCTTTCATTTCTAATTTTAGTAATTCGAACCTTCCCTACTTTTTCTTAGTGATATATTGACATCTTAACAACTTTTTTTTTATTGACAACAACTTTTATTTTTGAAATGTCTTTTTCTCCTTTTAATTCTATCAGCTCTCCTTCATGTATTTTAGGTGTTTACATGTTTACAGTTATGGCTTTCAGACAGATTGATACTTTCTCATCATAATGTTCCTCTTTAATTCTAGTAGTATCTTTTATGTTAAAGTATACTTCATCTGATAGTAGAGCTACCACAGTCACTGGGTTTTTATGAGGGGTTAAATAAGTCATTATATACAAATCACACAGAAAAACATTGTGGCACACGGCAAGTGCTTGATAAATATTAGCTAATACTGTTACCCATGGGCCTTATATGTTTGAGCTCAGATGAGCCTCACCTTATCCAACCCTGTGGTACATACTGTTCTCTATATTTTATAGAAGAAGAAATTGAGGAGCAAAGACCTCAAGTAGATTGTCCAAAATCCTCAAGCCAAGGCAGTGATCCAGTTAAATCTTTTGGACTCCAAAGCCCATCCTCTACTCTGTATGCTCTGCCTGAGATTCCATGGCCAAATGAGTTATCCATGAGATTTTAACTCTATAGTCAAACTGAAGACAAATCTCAGTGGTCAATAGACTTGGAGGTCATAAGAATCTGGAATAAATCTTGGAACCACTAATCACTGGCTGGAGGACTTTTGACAAGTTCTTAACCTCTGCATGGCTCAGTTTCCTCATCTGTAACATGGTAAGCATGACGGAGCCTCGACCATGGGGTCATTATGAGGATTAACTGCAATAATGCCAGGAAATTTCTTGGTATCTACAGATCAGTCAATGAAGCTGGCTGTTATTAATGTTATAATTATTACGATGGTTAGCTAAAAGGAGAAAATGTGCATGAATATATCTACCAGAGTACATAAGAAGTACCACAAGGTAGACAAAAGGAAGAGGCATCGTGTTTACAGGAAGGAGCAGTCTCCCCTGACTCAAGGTCCATCAGAAGATGGACCACTGAGAAGTGTGACGTTTCTATAGGACCTTGAAAAAGGTAGAATAGGATAGATGAGCAGGGAATGATGGGTCTGGTGAGCAGCAGAGCCCAAGCGCCAAGGCAGGCAAGTGCTTAAATGGCAGGGAACAGGGAGCATGCTGGAATTTCCCTATCAGCACAGCTCTGGCCTCCTTTGAGAATGTCATCTTAAATTCATGATGCCATAAAAGTGAAAGTACCTCAATAAAGGAAGAACAGGTGGCCCAAGATATAACAGAAAGGAGCTATATCACGAAGCAGGAATCTACATTTTCCCCTTACCCCATCACTGTTCTCACCCCCTGGCTTGCCTTTATCCCTTATGAGTTTATTTAGAGACCATCTGCCTGGTGCTAAAAGCTCTGTAGGGTACGGAGGACTGGTTTGGAGAAGCATCCTGGAAAACTCAACCCCTCCCTCCCCCCAGTTCTAAGATCAGCCAAGACATAGATTTCGCCAGCCCAGGGCTGCTATGGCATCGTGAGGCTGGACTGGTGGTGAAGGAGTGAATGATCCAGGTGAGCTCTGGGGGAAAGGGGTGCGAGAAGGTGCTGGGACCTTGCACCCTTTGGCACCACTCTGGAGAACAGTGGACTATGAGCAAGGTCCCTAATGCCACCTTATCAGCTCTGCCCTCCAAACTGGGGAAAAGGAGGTGTATCAGCATGAGGAGCATCAGCACATGCTGCCACTTTCTGGAACAAACCTTCCCTCCCACCAGTGCTGCTCTGGGCCTTGCATTCAGCAATTTCACAACCATGACTCAACCATGACTCTGTTTCCCCCTGTGTGTTGGTTGCTCTTTTTATAGGATTCCTATAATCCAAGTGAGGCTCAAAGAGCCAAGGACACAAGATAATGAGTAAAGTAGTCAAGAGCAACACCCTCACCCACAATGCTGTCAGCCTCCCATGTGCTGGGCAACCAAGGCAAGGCCACCTTCACTGCCGGATCAGGACGTGGCAGGTACCCCATGCCTATCCCACCAAGGGACGGAGCCTGGCCACCAGGAGTCTAGCCCCACAGAGCTGGGGGAAGGTGGAGACTCAGGCTCGACCTCAAGGCTCTAGTCCCTGAGAGGAGGCCCTGGCAAAACCAAGGAAGCAGGAACAACGTTAATTTAGCACCTATTACTTGTCAGAAGCCTGTATGCCTTTCATTTCCCTATCGTCCCAGCCACGACCCAATAAGGGGTAGTCTGTACCACTATTTTATAAACGAGGCCTGTCAGAGGTGAGTGTGCTTCTTCAAGCAGGGGAGGCAGGGGAGGTGAGGAGAGGTGAGGACGCCTCCTCATTGCCAGCAACCCTGCTGCCTTTCCTGGAGGCTGTGGGCCGGGCCTGTGTGGCACCTCCGTCAGAGCACAGAACACACGCAGGAAGGGTGCCGGCACCCTGTGCAGGCTTCGCAGCATCGCCGTGGATACATCGGCTCATCTTCACCCCCGACAGGTACCGCCCAACCTCCACCTCCCCAGGGAGGTGTCACGGCAATGACGTCAAGCCCCATCCCAGCCTCGCAGCCTCCTGTGGCCTGAAGGTCCAGCACCAGCACCCCCTCCCCAAAGGATATTTGTCTTCCTTCTTCCTTCCAGGACATCCCCACGGGGCAGTGGCATTTCATTTGCCACCGAGGCTCTCAGCCAGTCACACTGCGCTCAGTCCCTGGAGGCCTGCGGAGAAGGTGACAGCTGCAGGCTCTCGCCCTGACCGCCACCTCTGCTGCGGGGGCCATGCCTGGCTCCCCGAAACCCTCCCCTGGCTATTCCTTGGTGGTGTTCTCTCTCCCCCGGCTCGCTTCTCCGGCTCCCAACCCTGAAGATCTGTCCTCACCACTCACTCTCCAGGGGCATTTGTCTGCGGGGAAAACACCAGCTGACAGCAAAGGTCACCCGGCCAGCTCCGGCTCGCTGCATACAAATGGGCCTTTTAGCTGCGGGCCCTGCAAAGAAGGACCCGGTCCTATTATTGATAAATCCTTGAAAGGGCTCTAATGTATCTTCATTTCAGGGAAAACAACTGCCTTCAAGGTTGCACCGAGAAAATAAAGCAGGCGGCCTGGTGACGGATTCGAGGCGTTGGCATTTTCCCGAAGATTAAAAGATTATAACACTTCTATTAGGATCACTCCGCCACGCTGTATTGATCTCATCAGGGAAGCCACTGCAGGTCTAATATGAACAGAGCGCGTTCGGGAATTAATCACGGGGGGTTTTATTACGGTTCATAGGGCGCTTCGTTCAAGCCGCATCGTTTGCGATATTTATGGCCGCGCTCCCGGCCGTTATTAAGTGCGCCGGGCTGGGCCTGCTGGGTTAGAACACAAAGTCATTCTTCAAAAGTAAATCTTATCTAAACTGTGCACACAAAGCCAATTATGTTTTGATTTACATTTTAATTCCGCGGCAGAGGCCACGTGGGGGCGTGGGCGGGGCCAGGGATGCAGATCGAGAAGGACCGCTGGGTGATGCGCTGGCTCGACCTTGGGCCAGCCTCCTGGACCAGCCTCCGGATCAGCCTCCGGATCAGCCTCTGGATCAGCCTCCGGATCAGGCTCCCGGACCAGCCTCCCAGACCAGCCTCCAGATCAGGCTCCCAGACCAGGCTCTTGGACCAGGCTCTCAGACCAGTCTCCTGGACCACCCTCCCGGACCAGCCTCCGGATCAGCCTCCGGATCAGCCTCTGGATCAGCCTCTGGATCAGGCTCCCGGACCAACCTCCCAGACCAGCCTCCAGATCAGGCTCCCAGACCAGGCTCCCGGACCAGCCTCCCAGATCAGCCTCCGGATCAGCCTCTCAGATCAGGCTCCTGGACCAGCCTCTCAGACCAGCCTCCCAGACCAGCCTCCTGGACCAGCCCCTCGGACCAGACTCCTGGACCAGCCTCCCTCTAGGAGCCTCCATGGAGGATCTGCAGGAGGAGGGCGGAGCACCTGCCCCCCGGGGTCCACATCCTGAGCCCTGCTCCCTGGGGACAGGCACCCAAAGATCAGCGCCACCATGCCATGTGCCGGCAGCCTTCGTTCTTCTTTTTGGAGACCCTGCCTGACTTGAATTCTGGAGACACCAATCTAAGCAGAAAATCCAGTGAAAATAGACTGAACTTTTTTTTCTTTTTTAAAGCCCAAACTTAAGAGCACGGAGTATGCTTTAGGACCCAGGGAAATTCGTTCCTCATTCACCCGTTTCCACCCCCTACTCTTTTCTTGGGGATCAAGGAGGCCTATGTGTATTCCCACCATGTGGACCAAACTTTTCACTTTTGGGTAAAGATTGTATCTTTAAGTCTTGCTGAATTGTTGTAAAAATTGAACAAGATAGATGGGAAGGGGCTCAGTCCAGGATCTTACATGGAGGGCATGCTTAGTAACTCAAGACACTATCATCAGGAGGAGGACAAGCAAGGAGTAGGAGGGGCTGTTAATACAAATGATGTGGTCGGACACGTGGAGTTCAGAGTGGATAACCAAGAAAGGATTCTTGAGACAACTTTGGTGCAAAAGGGCAGTTTTATTAAAGCACAGAGACGGGACCCATGGGCAGAAGGAGCTGCACTGGGGTTGTGATGAGTGGCTGATTATATAAGATTTTCTATCCTTTGGAGGGGAGGGTGATGCTCGGGCTTCAGGAAATTACATCTATAGGTTTCTGGAGATTGCTTTTTTCTTGTACGTCATTAAGATGGTTGCAAACTGATGGACCCCCAAGTCCTACAGGACTGTGATCTCTATCCTTTAACCACTTGTTCCTTCCTCTCCTTCATTCTCGGGCAGCCAGGAGTGCCTGAGGGAGGCCCCACATAGCCCACCTGGGGGGGCAGAGGGGTGTCAGCTTGCGCTTTGTCCTCAGCTTGCCTTCTGCTCCCTCATCACTAGGAATCCTAGGAGTAGGCCTAGTAACCGTGGTAGTAGGATTAGCAATCACGGTAGTAGACATTCCCACTAGTAGTGAGGGGAGTAGCGCTAGTACTGGTAGTAACAGCGAGACCAAAAATGGTAGTGGTGATGCGGGTGAAGAAGTATCCCAGCCCCACTTCTCACTGCCTGCGTGATAGTCACCAGGTCATTTAACCTCTCTGAGCCCCAGCCCCAGCTTCAGTAAAACAGCAATGAAGGCATCTCACCCTCCCAGATCCTATCCACATAAAGTCAGATGTCGTATGTAAAGCTCGGCCCGGCCCCCAGCAGGCTCCAGAAGCATTAGTTTCCTACCCGGCCAGCATCCACCTGTCCCTAATCTGTTGCCTTCCCCCTGTCCTGAGCTTCTGAGTCCCGGCACTACACGGCCATATATCTCTATATAGTCTGTGGTCTGTCTGTGAACTGCTCTACTGGGAAGAGCATGAAATCAAGAGTGTGGTGAGTGGGGTGGACACTGGATGGACGCTCAGGCTTATGCCTCATCCCTGGAGGGGAAGGCCAGGTGAGAAGAGGCAAGTAAGCCTTTCACACCGGTCTGGCCTCTATGGGCACTCAATGCCAGGTGCCACCAGAGAAAGGCTCTCTTCTGCTTAAGAGTGACCCCCAAACTATGGAACCTGCTAGAGCTTCTTGAGGACAGACAGCAGCCTTCCCTGTCTCTCCATTCACAGAGGCTCTCTCAGTCTCCTGCATACTACAGGGGTCCAGTTACAACGACTGCATCACCCCGGCCATCCCCTTCCACAGGATCGCCATCAGGAGGCCACATGGTGTCCTTCCCTCGAACATCCGTAGCCTCCAGTTCATCGTCCGGAGACTCGGCCTATTTCCCCAGGAAACTGCAGCTCCCACCGTGGAGGTGGAACGCGCATCCCCATAACTGCCCCTAGTCCCGGGTCAGGCCTCTGGGGCCACACGAAACCCTCGGACACAACAGCTTTTCCAGGGCCGCTCGTTCCCTTAGTCTTGCACATTCACCAGCTGGGTGACACCTGCCTTCTGCTGTCCAGCCCGTGACAAGGCTCTCCACTTCCCACCCCGGCGGGCGCTGACGTCGCGCAGCTCAAGAGACCGGCGTGGGAACCTAGGAACATGCTGACGCGGGCGCAGAGCTGCTGGCCTCTGCCCACCAGTGTTTCCGATGACTTGGCAACACTCTCGGCTGCTCCTCTCGGGCCCTGCAGCTGAGCCCCAAGTCCACGCACAGTCCGACCAGTCCAGAGAGCCTCCCTCACCCCTCGCCCAGCACCAGCATGTAGTAAATACTCAGAAGCGTGTGTCCAGTAATGTTCCCTAACTGGATATCACCTTCTTCCCTCCAAAGTATATGGTCATGACATCCTTGTCTTACAGGGAAGGCAAAAGGACCAACTGACCTGGAACAAGTCCCATAGGACAGAAGCCAGGAGTTGGAGCATCTGGACCAGTGACTAAGCTGGACCTAGGAGTATGCAAAACCAGGGCACAGGAGCGTAAGAGCAGGGTCTGCTGGGCAGAGAGAGGAGCGCCAAGTGTCACACCCTAGAGGGAGAATTTGGGACGGAGTCCCTCCAGGTACACAGATGCCACAATTCTAGAGAGGATTAGGGGGTGGGGGGCATGCCCATGGAGTGAGTTAGGGACAGGCAGAGAGTAGGGGGTAATAGTCAAGTGTGCAGGTTGGAGAGAAATGTTAAACCTCTAACTGGGATAGGGACAGGGCTGTGACAGACGTGTGTCCCCTGTGGCCAGGTAGGGGGGCACAGGCCAGAGGCACAAGTGCCTGGATGGTGGCAGCCAGCACCACTGCTTCCTGGGATTGGTAAGAGGGCAGGAGAGAGAAAGAACCTGTGAGGGCAGGGGGAGCAAGAGAGCGTGAGCATCGGGGGAGGTGGGAGGCGGGGCGGCCAGAGGAAGGAGATCCACGGCCCCCTCGGGCATCAAACACCAACCTAGTGAGCACCGCATCAACTTGGCTTATGAGGGATCTCTACCATAGAACAGATTTGCATCTCCCCCACCCCCAGTCTCCCGCCTCTGTGGCCCGAGAAGCAGCAGCGTGACCACCGCGACATGAGCCTCATAACCGTGGGCTCCACTGCCTTCCCACGAAGCCCAGGGAACGCTTCTGGAGGACCCATATCTGGAAGCCCTGGTGCCCCCGGAGGACCCCTGCCCTGCCCAGAAATAGACACAAACATCAGTGCAAGTCAAGAGCGCCTGTCACGTGTTTGGCTTTGAGCTGAGAAAACCCACCACTTCAGCAAGTGACATAAATAGAGCATTATGGATTTTGAAGAAACAGGCAGGAGAGCATCACTTCAACACCAAAGCCCTGGCTCTTACCCTTTCATCTGACGGGAAGTAGCTGGCGGAGGTCGCAGAGACCAGAAGGGGCTTCCAACATATAATTAGAAGTACACCAGGAGCTGCCATTAAAGACCAGTACATTTTCTATTATGCTGAATCCAGACGCTAATTCTCAGGGGTTTATAAAGCAACTTGAAAAATAGTTTTTTTTGATTCACCAGCTCTCATACTGGCTCGAGCTGAGAATACGCACGCTAAAGCGATAGCTCCTAATCCTCCTCATTAAAGTCTGACACACGTCAAGTTGAGAATATACATATATATGTACACAAATATGTGCATACGTATGAGTGAAAGAAGAGGAGGTGCTCCAGCTGCACGCCCTTGTGGAGTTTCCAACACAGGCTGATTCTGCACGAGGTGAGCAAGAAGAGACCCGTATGCAGTTGTCACGCGGCACAAATACACGAACGCAGGTCTGACTGCTGGCTGTCGTGGCTTATGAAGTCAGCTAGGACAACAAAAACCACTCATTCGTAGAGGCTAAAGATAAACCCCCAAAGAAGAAATGCAAACGACCAATCAACATATAAAAAAATTATTCAGTCTCTTGGATAATTAAAGAACCCGTAATGATCATCTTCTAATTTGGCAAAAACCAATTAAAATTACAAATGCTCAAAGCCAGCAAGGCTGTGGTGAGACAGTTACTCTCATTCATGAGTTAAAAAGAAATGTAAATAAATGTAAATAGGGACACGCTGCAGTTTGGGGTGTCTACTAACAGCTTTGGCATTGTTTATGTGACGCAGTGAAGAGAGAGGTTTTGGTTTTGGGATCTTTGTTTGTTTGGTTTGGTTTCATTTGCTTTTGTTTGTGTCGTCACAAATAGAAAATCTGAGGATTACTCAAGACAAGAAAGGGATGTTCCAACATGAACATGGGGAAGAGGAGACTCAGGCGGTGAGAAGAAGCTAGAGCAGTGAAGAACCTGAGCAGTCCAGAGAAGACGTACCCTCCAGCACCACTGCTGCCTAAAGGTTTTAGCCAGTGCCCCATGTAGGAGGATCGGAGGGACGATCGGAGCTACCCTGCTGGCCACCTGTCGCTGTGGGCTTGGAGTGACGGAGAGACCCCCATCGAGAACATGCCTGGAGCTGGGGAGGCCGTGTGTCCAGGCGCCGTATTCCCACGTAAAGGCAACCCTTCCGAGTATACCATAAAGCACCAAGCAAAGCTGGTTCTGCGGTGGGTCCGGGGCCTGGGTGGGGAGAACCAGAATGCACCCCCTAATGCCCCCTGAGGACCCCAAACCAAAGGGGGCTCACTGCCGCGGGAGACAGGTGGCGCTGCCCTGCTCGGGCCTCTACACGCCCCCACCCCCTTGCCGCCAGTCCGGGCTCTCGGCGCTGCTCCCCGTCAGCAAGGGCAGGCAGCACCGAGGTGTCTCACGCGCCCCTGGACTTACACGTTTCCCACAAAGGCCATCTTCTCCAAAACAGACACAAATGTGACTCTGACAAGGGAAGGCAAGTCAGGAGTGATTTTTGCCGAGCAACTCACGTGTCTGTGCAAGTCTCTGGTCCTGTGCTTCTACAGGTTGTAAGGTTTTCCTGCTTTCCCTTGATATCAAAAAAATAATAAGTTCAGGGCACCTGGGTGGTGCAATCGATTAAGCATCCAGGTCTTGGTTTTAGCTCAAGTCATAATCTTGGGGTCATGACATTGAGCCCCGTGTCCAGCTCCTTGCTCAGCAGAGAGCCTGCTTGAGTTTCTCCCCCTCTCCCCTTCCCTCTCCCTCTCGTTCTCTCTCTCTCTAAAATAAATAAATCTTAAAAAAAAAAAAAACATGCAGATTTACAAAGTTCCCGATGATGACTGCATGGTATTCACACTCAACGTGCATTATTTGAGGTTTTTCCAATATAATTGGGCCGGAGGCTGTTGTTCATCAATGTCCTCACTGAAGAAGCCCTGAGTCTGGCCCTCGTTCCTGGTGGCTTCCCAGGATCAAAGAGCTAAAATCGAAAACCTTTGACTAAATAGAAATTAACCATCCAAAGAAGCTCCAGTTGTTGGAATTCATTTCTATATATATATTTTTTTATTTCTATATTTTGATCAGCTGGGAATTTATTTTACTAGTTCAATACATTCATTTCACAAATGTTTACTGTGTTCTCACCAGGCATGGTGCTGGGTGCTGCGGATCAAGCAGAGAAGCAAAAAAAGCATCCTTGTCTGCAGAGACTCTGTGCTCTGAGAAGAGAGGGGACACATGTGATGAAGAAGCCAAGAGTCAGAGCTTGCTGCTCGCCAAGCTCTCCGTCTTCCTGCCGCCTGCTGGTCTGCGGCTCCAGCTCCACCAGGTAAGCTCTCCTTCTGCACCAAGGCAGCCTGACCTCTGCCTTGCTCTGACACAGTGGGGCCAGGAATAGGGCTCTGGTGTGATAAAGGATTTGGTAGTAAAACTGAGACACATGTCATAGACTTGGCCCCAGAAAGGCTAGAGTCACATTCCAGGCCCTGTCCCCCAAAAATAGTCTCATGAGAAAATTCAAAGCATTTGATTCCAGACAGACTGTAACTGAGACTGTGAGTGTGTGGACATGTGGGTCCGGGTGTCTGGTTGGTTGTGAGACTCCTAGTTCTAAAGGTGAGGACCTGGTATGGAAGTGGTGGGACCACCTACATGGAGGTCATTCTTGGGACCCAGAAATGGCATCAACTAAGGAAACAATGCAGAGAAAGAAAAGAAGAGGATCAAAGATGTTCAAGGGAAATGGACTTTTAAGCTAGTGAGGGAGGAAGGCAGCTAGAACTCAGAGGTGGCGCACCGCCTGGAGCATTCATGAACGCCACAGAGGGGAAAGCTTGGGGGACAGAGGGAAGGTGGAGAGCACCAGTTTAGGGGACTGAAAGAGGTCCATGGGGTTGGCGACTTGCACATTTCTAATGACTTTTTCAAGAGAGGTTCCAGTGGCAGGATGGGAGTCCCGTTCCCAGAGAAGCGAGGACAAGGTAAATAGGAGGTCAAGGATGCGCGTATGCAAGTCAGCTTGATGAGTTTGGGGTGAGAATGGGGAGGGGGGGTGGCTTGGGAGGAGGTGGGATGTCAAAGGGCATAAGTGGGCTCTCAGGCTGAGATCTCAATCAAGGGGGAAGATCTGCTAGGGAGGCCCCACAACAGGCTGGAGTCATCTGTGAGGGCACAGATGCTTTCAGCTGTAAGTCACAAAACGTCCCATGGAAGTGGCTTAAACAAGACAGCCTTATTTTTCACACATAAAGTACAAAGTGTCAGCCACATGACTCAGGAAGCTATGGAAGTGCTACAACAAGAAGTATTTTTCATGCAATCAAGATCCAAGTGACACCAAACGTACACAGTTGGCATGGGAACCAGAAAGCTTGAGGGACTCAATTTTCAAAATTTATTTCACAACTGTATCTGCATTCCGCGTGGGTGTGGATGCTAATTGTGATGCTTAGGCCAACGCAAGCACACAAACATATCTTAATGAGTTTCCTAATACTTTCTTCACTGAATAATCAGTGCTTATGTTTTTGGACATTAAATATATTTACGTCAATCATTTTTCCATACAAGTGTAACCTATAAATGTTGCTCAGTGACAGCTTCACTGCTGAGGGGCCCATTTTTCATGTGCAGGGGCATCAGAAGAACTAACCTGAGGCACCACGTTTATTCCCATTCTCCCCCTCCCCGGGGAGCCCTGCCCCTGCTAGAGGATCTGAGTCCAGTATATGAGGCCAATAGCACTTCGCTTGAAGTGATGAATCACTCTCATTAAATTAGGGTCACCTTCACGTGACTATTTATTTTGCCCTGTGCCTATCGACCGTAGATTTTATTGATTACTAATTTTAGTAAAATAGGCCTCAAGCATCACAGATTCGGGCTCACTCGACCAATGCCAAGGGACAGCATCGGAACCAGTAACTAGAAGGCAGGGGATGGGGAAAGACTTTCTAACAGTCAGAATGACTGCAGAATGGGACCAGCAATCTCTAGAGGAAGTGATTCTTCATTATTAGATTTGTTTCAACATTTGAATGTTCTCCTAGTTTGTCCTAGTAACCTCAGAGCCAAGGCAATGGAAGGACTTGGGGGTAATGCTGGCCTCCCAAGAAATGCTCACATTCTACTTGGCTCCGAGGAGACTCCATCACTGGCAGCGTTAGTCTATCTGATTCCAGTGGACTCAGCTGGCCAATATGTGATGTCCAAACCCAACATTCTCCTGAGTCTGCACATAAGAGTTTCAAAACCCAGAGCCCTGACTCTCTGATGGCCCTGCCAACCATTTCTCACTGACCCCTACCCAACAGAGAACCACTGTCTAGACATTAGACCACAGAGTCCCCTCTCTTAAAGCTCCATTGGTTTTTGATGAACATGCAAATTCAAACCACTTGTTCTCAGGATGAATGAGAAACCCTACAGATATCATCGCGGTTCTTGGTCATCTGAGACCTACCTGGGGATTTAGTTACCTATCTTAAGCCTCTGCTTTCTTCAACTTCTAACAGCACTAAATGGTTTGCAATTCCGTGGATGTACCTTGTGTCCAGAGACGGAGAAATATGAGACTTGGCTTTGGGCCTGGGAGACACTGGACAAAAGAGACTCCCAGACTTGCTTTCACATGAATCCTTGGTGTGTGAAGAAACAGAGAAGCTGAGGAGAGCTCAATCTGACCTTCTGGGTTTTCTCTACCCAGTTAACAAAACTGTGTTACTCTGTGGCCTTTTGCTTCCTTCCCTTGTATGTATGCCACGCATACACCTTCCTGGGACCTTTGTGGGAAAGGAGAGGCTGTGGACCATGGCTTTCCAGAGGCCTTCTTTAGTTCCCTCATCATAAACCATTTCTGCGTCTGCCTCCCACGGGAAGCTGAGAGCTATTCAAAGGTTGGCCCATGTTTTTCTGTTTTCTATTTTTCCAGTTCTCAGCACAGCACCTGGCCAAAAGGACGTGCTCAAAGAATTACTTATTCATAAGAAATTAATATATGAGGAATGTAACTTTCCAGAGGTTGTGTGGGATGGAGGCAAGACAAAGGAGACTTTTATTTCAGTTTCCATGACAAATATGAGAAATAGGGGTTTTATTTTCCATTACACAAATTCCTGAACTAAGAGGAAAGGAATTTACTCAAGACGGAACCTGGCAAAGAAAGGCTTCAATCCAGGTCTCACGGTATTCTCTCTAGGTTGCCTCTCCCCTTTCAGGTGCTATCTGACTCAAGCCCATGCTGGCACACTGGGGCCACACTACTGGGTGTAACCATGACAATGATATTTTCGATTTTCAGCATCAGTTGTGAAACTTTCCAAACTTCAAGGAAGCGCTCCAAGGAAGTGCTCTAGAGATATCTGTTGACTGATGGGCCATCTGATTGTTTCCAGAGATCAGGCCCAGGGTCCAACATAAAAGTTGTCCAGATAACATGTTCATCTGCTTCTGAGTAACTACCATCACCTTCCATGTTAGACCACACCTTGTGAATATCATCAGTAGCAGAAGTCACTATCACCATCAACCAGGCCTTAATGAATTCTGTTGGCGATCTCTAGAGCCAATCTTATGTAAACCTGGGTCCCCTTCTCCTACCACTCCCACACCTGCCCTTTTGTGCTCAACCTACACTCACCCCTGGGTCCCCTTCTCCTACCACTCCCACACCTGCCCTTTCGTGCTCAACCTACACTCACTCCTGGCTCTTCTCAAACCAGATCAGAGACCACAATACAAAGAGGAGAGTCACAGGCTGAGTTTCCCAGAAATAAAGCACTGAGATGTAGAGCATGCCAGATATTTATTAAGAGTGCCCTTCAGATACAAACCTGGGGAAGGGAAGGGAAGGGAACAGAGGAACAGGGCACAGAGGTTGGTAGCAGAGAGAGGTGTTAAGTTGTATTGCAAACCCAATGGCCTATTTGACCAACTACATAGAAAGCTTTATAGTTAGAATTGACTCTTCAGCATTTTTCCTAGTTGAGCTAAAATGCTTCATACTCCCATGTTGACTATTTAATATTAGATCGGCCACCTGAAGGAGATCCTAGGTGATCTTAGGAGGGTGGCTCTCTGCAAACTCAAAAGAGGTTGACAGATATCAAGGTTGTCTACACTAGTCCTCTAGCAGCCGGGTCAGTGAATCCTCATTGAAGGGGACTTCAGAAGTATATCATAGCATCTACCATAGTGTAGTAAAGAGTTAGTCTATCTCCCTCAATGTGGAGAACCAGCACATGTTTCACACTTGCATCACCAACTCAGAGCAACTAATATGTGAGCTGGCTATATACTGTGGATTCTAAGAAGGGACCCTGCCTGCCAGGAGCCCCCTCCTAATCCCTGTCTGCCTGGGTCAACTCTCCCAGTGGGGTGCTGCTCCCATTTCCCTGTCTAGCCCTCCTAATTCTCAGCTGAGACTAGAGCTGGGTCTTGACTCCTCATTTGCTTTTAGGCAGCCAGAATCCCTGATTGGTCTCATTTCAGTCCTTACTTGGCATATCTATTCTGTTTCCATTCTTCCATAAGTAGATGATGCCCAGGGAGTCATTCTGCTGCACCCACGTGTCACTGACTTCCATCTACTCCTTGTATTCAATGTCCTACTGTGTCAACCCTTGCCAGATAACAAAGCCTGCTTGGCCCCAACAGAGCTCCCTCCATCACACTGAAAAGGAGCTCCTGACTGCCTAGGACAGGAGCAGGGCCAGGCTCCCAGTGCCCACTTCTGGCCCTATCCCATTGCTCACATGGCAGGAGTTAATTTTAGGTAAAAAAAAAAAAAAAAAAAAAAATCTTCATGATGGATGTAGTTAAAGATGAAGTTGCAAGAGATTCTGAAGAGGCTTTCAGTGACCAGCCTGTAAAGTTAAGAATGAGTTACATTTATAATACCACCCAGGCCAAGGACATTAATTAATGACCGAGAGAAATGGGTAAAGATGTCTGTCAGCAACTGTCACTTCTTAGCCATTCTCCCCTTCCATTAATAAATGTTAACTGATACATACTTTGGGCCACTTTCACATTGGTTTCAGGGCCATGAAAGTCAAGAGGCTTAGATTAAAGTCCTGTGTATTCTTCCCCCCATGTTTCCACTTTATCTCATGAAGGCGACACTTCCATTCACCTTTCTCATGTAGGAAAATGCCTTAGAAGGAACTCTGTCCTCCCTCTACTCTCTCACCACCTCTGTGCAAGGAGAATGTCTAATCCAATTGGCCAACTTACATTCAATGAGCTACATTTTCTGTAGGCAGGGATCCTGGCCCAGAGGCACTCAAGCCTTCTTTCATTCCCCTTGGCCATCCAGGCTCTAGTGCCATATGTTCTCCATCCTTCTCCTTCCTGCCCTGCTGTTGTGAATTCAGCAGAACAGGACCCCTCTCAAGGGAAAAACCCACCATTTCCCTTCTCTCTCTCTCTCTCTCTCTCCTCGACTCCACTATTAACTTTTATGGTTGATGCAGGCAGGCCAGCAGTCTTATTTCACAAGGTTGAGAATTTGGAGTCTACTCTACAAGTCTACAAGCAAACTTATGATTTGCTCAAGTTTGCTGATCCTCAAGTTTAAATATAGGGTTGCAAGTAGGAGATACCACTTGGCACCAGGTCTAAGCCACAAGCCCCTACACAGTTTACTAGAGTCTCTAGTTTTGATGACTTTTGAGTGTCATACAACCACTATTATAGTAAAGAAAGGGATCTTCATTCATTAACCATTTCTTTGTGTATATATTTTCTAATGGTCAAGCTTTGAATGGAAAGAAGAGTGAAGTGCTTCTTTTGCTCCAAATCTCTAAGAAGGCATAGTTTCTACTGTCCTGGAATTGACTGTCCAGTGGTTGAAAAAAATATATTATGAACATACAGTAAAAATAAACCTAACCCTGCCTAAGGGAGTCATCAGTAAAGGTCTTGGAAGCAATAACTGCATAATAGAGACTTTAGTGATGAATAAGGTAAATAAAGGTCATGGAGCAAGAGGGAATATAGTTCAGTCAGAATAAATGGCATTAGCAAATGTTCAGAGTCCAGCTGTGGCACAACGTGAGGCAAGAGCCACAGGTAGTTAGGGCTGGTGTATGAGAGCTTGCATCATAAGATTGAGCTCATGAGAGCCTTGTAGGGGGTAAGAAGAAAGTACATATATTACCCTCCAATTCATCTCTACATTTCTGAGGATATACCAAAATATTAATCCCATCTTGATTGGTTCTCACATCTTGAAAAACAGACCTGACTTGAGCTTCTTTCAATGCCTTGAGTAAGAAGTAAATGCCAGTCAAGCCAGGACAATGCGTTCCATATATTGGAATGACATCTAACTACGCAGCTCTAGAAGGAGCTTTAGGTGAAGAATAATGAGTACAACCAGGCCTCTGATCACTTTCTCGTTGCCTATCTCCCCTCTGTCTGACTGATCTACCTGGTCTGATCCTTGTCACTTTAGCCTTCCAAGTAGCCATACTACAAATCATACCATATCCAAATGCAATGTCTCAATAGCTCCTCAATGCTTTCGGGACAAAATCTTATTTCTTTATGTTGATGTCACAGGTTGCATTCCTCAAGAAATGGATCCTGAGACAAAGGTTAGCATATAGGAATACATTAAGCAATAGTCTAGGGGTCAATCTATGTGGACGAGAAGGGAGCAGAACTGAAAAGAAGCTGTAATGCAGTCCCTCAGTCAACCCCAAGGGAAGCTCTGAAGCCAGATGGCCTTTCAGAGTTGAACCAAGTTGGGCAAAGCAACCAAGCCTTAACATCCATATGTCAGCAAGTCTTGGATCCAGACTACCCTGGGGAAAGGGGCATGACTTTGGACAAGGCAACAAGATCCAAGGCAAATTCTGGAAAGAAGCTGACAGCTGAGGGCTCTCTGCCCACAGCAACTGGAGGAATAAGGCCATAAGACTTGAAAGGAGATGCAAATGATGCATCACAGCATCCAGTACACAGGCCATCCAATGATTTTTATGGTTTTTTGTGACCAACTATATTAATTTTCTAGGGCTGTCATAACAAGCACCACAGGCTGGTGTCCTAAGCAATAGAAATGTATTTTCTCACAGTTTCGGAGGCTCAGGTATCTGAGATCAAGGCGTCAGAAGGATTGGTGTCCTCTGAGGCCTCTCATTTTGGTTTGTAGATGGTCATCATCTTCCTGTATCCTCACGTGGTGTTCCCTGTCTCCCTGTGTCTGTGCCCCTAACCTCCTCTTATAGGAACAGTAGTCACAGTGGATTTAGGGCCTACACTAATGAACTTATTTTGACTTTGTTACCTCTTCAAAAAAATTACCTTCAAATACAGTCATGATCTGAAGTACTGGGAGTTACAACTTTGACATTAATTTTGAGGAGACACAATTCAGCCTGCAACACCTACCTACTTTCTGTCATTTCCATTATCAGTCATTTCCCCAACCATCTCTACTCAAATCACATCAAAAAGCTGATTCATTTTTTCAGAATTTTATTTATTTACTTTTAAGCAAGCTAAATCACTAAGAGATACATCACACAGTTTCTGTGTCCAATGGCCTTAGCAGGAAGGTTGCTTCAGAATTCTGCACAAACCACGCTACTGTTCCTGGAAGCAATTTACCTGTCCCTGGATTGCTTGGACTCTGGTTTGCTGCCAAGAATCACTTTTTTGTACATGGAAACGCATGTCTTGCCTACAGAAAATTCAGTTTCATCTCAGGCATAAACATTTTTGTTTTTGAGAAGATCTGTAAGTTCCCTCTGGTTTAGAAGACCTTGCTTAAAACCAACAACAAATTGCCTTGGGCCACAGCCTTGAAGATATAATTGGAATTTTAGGAGTCATGATCCCAGCAGGACTCCACAAGCTCCAAGAGAAAGAAAGAAAGAAAGAAAGAAAGAAAGAAAGAAAGAAAGAAAGAAAGAAAGAAAGAGAAGGAAGGAAGGAAGGAAGGAAGGAAGGAAGGAAGGAAGGAAGGAAGGAAGGAAGGAAGAAAGAAAGAAAGAAAGAAAGAAAGAAAGAAAGAAAGAAAGAAAGAAAGAAAGAAAGAAAGAAAGAAAGAAGCAACTGGCTGATTCTAGAACATAGAACATGCCATGCTGGTCTACACCTCTATGCTTTGCACAGGCTATGCTTTCTGCCAGAAATGTCCTCCTTACTTTGTCCCTTGAACACCTTTGTATGACCAATGTCTTCTTCAAGAGTCAGCTAATGTGCCCATCCCCCTCTGAAGCCTTCATCAGTGACCTGCCTCATGAGGACCTTTTCTCTCATCCCCTAGGATGAGAGGTAGTTGTCTCAGCATCTCTAGTGTGTGTGCAGCAGGCACCTATAAATGTGTGCTGTTTGAGCATTTGGTTGATAGTTGGTGTGCTGAGTGATATGTCAAGGGTTCTATCATGACATAGCTTGTATTTTCTCAGTAGGTGAGACATCAGTATGGGTATACCGGATGCTGGAAGCATGGTCAGGGAAATGCAACACTGCTGACTTTGAAGCTGGAGGAAGGGGACCATGAGCTGAGGAACGCAGACAGTCTCCAGAAGCTGGACAAAGCAGGATAAAGGAGTCTCCACTAGAGCTTTCAGAAAGGAATACAGTTGATTTGAGCCCAGTGAGACTTCTCACCTCCTTAACTGTAAAATTATAAATGTGTTGTTTTAAGCCACTTAGTTTATAGAAACTTGTGACAGCCCTAGAACACTTGCACACCATTCCAAAAAGACCTTCCCTACCCCTCCCGTCGTGCTCTAGACCTACTTTGCGTACACCAGAGACAGTCACCTAGGCTACCAATGCTAGAGAATTTTCCTGATTGAACCACCTGAAGACCCAGGAGAGCACAATAATAATGCATCTGGTAAATTTTAGTGTGGGTATGTTCTGTACGGACACCATGGTAGGAGCTATGGGATTATACAGGGTCACATATGCTCCAGTTTGCTCACAAACTATAGGGCAGATGAGGTTATGTGTATAGTGACCAAAAGAAGATTCATAAGAGAAACAGAAAGTGGGACTGGCACTGAGTAAGGTTTAGAAAGTAGGTCATTCTGACAGGACAAATGGCATGGACCATCACCATGGTAGCACTCTGCCCCCTCTGAACCCTAAGGTGTACTTTTACAAAAATTAACATTCAAGCTGACAATAAACCTTGAGAACACAGATTACAAATGGGATAATGTAGGGGAATAACTGTCAGAGAGAGAAGACACAGTCCAGACCTGGAAGGGTCCATCAGGCATTAGGGAACCATGAAAGATTCTTGAGAAGCGGACACTGTCCGGGTAGAGCGTGCTGTTGTGGGTGGGACAGAAACAAAGGAGAAGGCGAATTATCACAGTCAGCTTTGGAGCCAGATCATTGACTTTTCCTACCATTCCCAACACAGAGTCTGACAGATCTGAAGTTGCTTTTTTAATTACCATTGACAATAGTGTGAACTTCGTTCACTTAATCTCCATTAAAGTGATTGAGGATGATGCATTGACTTTTTAAACCACTAAAACAAGGAAAAACCCTGAAAATAGATTCTCAAAACTTCCCTATCTGTAGCTCGTCACATCAGACCAACAAATACCACTGTTAAAGGTAAATAATGAGCCCCAAAACACAGAGCCATCTTTAATCCCATTCTCTTTTAATTGCCTGACATATTAACGATATTTTAACAAACTATCTGTGGCCTTCTTGCAGCCTAGCCTCCAAAGGTAGGTGTTGCTCCATAAATTAAAGGATAACAACAAATAAAACTGTAACTAATATCCATCTATCTTTTTGCATTTTTCATGGCATTTCACTAGACTTCACATGCCCTGTGTCGACTTGGTCTAAGAGACTCTTAAAAAGGTTGAAAGCCAAGAGCCCACCCTGGGTGGCATAGCTCAAACCCTTTGCTCTTTCCACAGAATCACAGTGCTTTTTATGTTTGAACAAATGGCACAACATGTGTGAGAAGAGACAGGACATGAAGCTGGATAACGAATAGCCAAGTTGAAACACCCAGCAAAGCTAAGGCAGGACCATGACTTCCCCCAAAGCCAAAGCAAGAATGAGCCCTGCCAGACCCTAAGTCTTTATTCCAGGTCCAGAAGAGCCAAAATAGAAGCTGCCAGCAGAGAACAGGCCTGGATTATCCAGAGAACGTACCTCGTGTGAGGAGCACAAGATCAGTGTCCGAAGTTGTAAGGTATCATGGACTCTTTCACACCTGGTTCAATCCTGGCACCAAGGATTGTTGTACAAATGCTAAGCCAAGCAGATCCCACCATGTTCCCCGGCTCACTCCAGACCAGCAAAACAGGGGAAGGAGGTAGATTACAGCTAAGCTAATAGGAAACTAGACAATGAGCCCTGAAATGAGTTCATAAAACCCTCTTCTTTTCCACTCAGAATGTGCACACACCTTTAAGCTGGGTTAATTGGACTGGAGGTCACCCCTGGTTGCAATGACCTTTGCCATTAGCATGAACATGGTACCCACCATGCAGATACAAAAAAAAAAATCCATTCCCTATGCAATCAGCATGTCTGTTCATCTGGGGGAATGGCATTTCTCTGTCACTTAAAAAAAATATATGGGATATGAGGGAGCAGGAATCAATAGATTTGGAAGAAGCCACATGCCAGACACTGCACTGGGATCTGCACAATATTTTCTTACTGATTTCTCATAAACACTGTGCCACATTGATACAAAAGCCACATTGTACAGAAGAATAAACTGAGGATCCAAGAGTATAATAGAGTCCCCCATGGTCACAGAGTGCTCCTATCACCTACAAGTTAAAAACAGCTCACTTGTGACATCCAAAATATGTCATGATGTGCCATCTGCCTACATGGATAGCACACAACTAGGATGAAATCCAAGCCCACCTTTCTCCAAAACCCGGATTCCTGTATTTGTTGAAGAATCCAATAAATAGGTGCCAAATAAGCAGGTGAGTATAGATATTTCTACCACACTGTGCTATCCTTTTTGTGATGGGATAAACAGAGAGGAAAAAGGATTTAAATTAGAAAGAGATAACAACAATAACAACAACCCATTGGGGTAAATGGATAAACTGGTGAACAAGCAGAGTATTTACAATAACACTCGCCTGGATCCAGGTTGCCCTTAGGAGGGTTATTCTAAAGAAAGCAACCACATAATTTAAAATGTGTCTGGGGAAAAAAATAAAATAAAATGTGTCTGGGGCACTGACACCCCTTGGAAAACATGGCCCCAGGGAGACTGTACATCTTGGTCTGATTAAGGAGTGTGGTGAAGAGCACAGAAGCTGCCCACGCTCCCCAGTCAATGCACAGCCCCGCTCAGCAGCACTTTTCTGGGGCTACTCTCCCTCCTGAGACAGTAGCAGTGACATTTCAAGGCTGATCTCTGCCATGCTCCACTTCCCACCACTGATGCCCGGACTTGAATCCAATGCCAAGGCCAGCCTCCAGTAACCAGACACAGAGCCAGCCAGTGCCTCAGGAACCTGGGCATCCACCCCCAGATGACAGTATGCCCAAGAGGAAGCTTATCTGCCTTTGAAGCACAGAGTTGACTTGGGCCCTATGGGATAGTGGTAGAGCCGGCAACGGCAGGTTGATACTGCAGCTGTCATTCTGTTATAGGTCAACATTTCATGGAAGACCCCGTCCCTTTTTTATCATCTTCCCCTCCACCCACTGGCATCATCCTGATGGACATTAATGTGTAGAGCTGACTCAGCCAACTGCTGTCAGGGTGTTATGAGAAGCGGTTGAGAATGGAAAAGACCCCTACCTTCACATCACAGCCTGGGACAATGACTCGTTTGTGGTTCCTTCATCAATCTTTCTTCCCTCTCTGTCTCAGTTTCTTATCTGTAAAGCAAGGACTGCCTTGAGATTTCGTGGCAAAATCCATCTAAAGTGCATAGCATTGTGCTTAGCGTAATGTTAGTGACCATTTCCCACCTCCCCATCAGGGGCCATGCCCTGGGCCTTACAGTCACCCAGAAAGTTTATAGCTTTGAAATCTTAAAATCTAGGGGCACCTGGGTAGCTCAGTGGTTGAGCATCTGCCTTTGGCTCAGAGTGTGACCCCAGGGTCCTGGGATCAAGTCCCCATTGGGCTCCTTGCATAAAGTCTGCTTCTCCCTCTGCCTGTGTCTCTGCCTCTCTATGTGTCTCTCATGGATAAATAAAATAAAATCTTTAAAAAAAATCTTAAAACCTAATATCTGACCACAGCCCAGGTCTTCTCAGCTTCCTTACTAATCTGTCATCTTTTGTCTGACCTCATCACAATCTCCCATCCTGAGTTCTTCTCTATTCACATCAGTTCCCTTTTCCATCCTCTTGTTCATCTCATGGCTCTAATCCATCATTTTATCATTCTCTGGCTCCTTGCTCTACAGCTCCCTAGCCACACTTCCCATAAGTAGAACCACAGTGCACACCAACCATCTGCTCCCATTGATGCCCTACTATTTCCCTCTCTAGGCTGGAAATAATGACCCAGTAATGCCCTATCCCGGGCCCTAACCCAGCAGTGGCATTAACACCCCTTGGTCCTCAGGTAGCTTACTCCCATGGCTCTGCATTGATCTGCTACATGCTCTCAAGCCCCCAGCCCCACTTTGTCCCTGGTCTCACATGCTTCCTACTAAAAAATGATAAGAGAGGGATTACACATAAAGTCTCTCAGTGTTTTGTTTCATTACCCACAAATTTGGAACCACTCCATGTCTCTTCTTACCACATCCTCTTCTTCAAAGGAAGATGAACCTGCTTCTGCTTTCCTCTGTACCATGCATCACTCAGGAGTCTTGCCCATCAGTCATGACTTCTGCATTCTGTTCTACCAGGCTCCTCTCACCAAAGACCCCTTTCCCTCACCATCTAATATGCTCAGACTTCCCATACTCAAAAACAAAAGGGAAATCTCCCTTCATCCTCTACCTCCCTCCAGCTCCTGCACACAGACAAGTTCCTCCAAAGCATTGTCTACACTAGCCCTCTGCTGCTTCACCTTCTCCTGGTTGTACACTCCATCTCCCCATGAGATTACTCTAAGATGATCAAGAATAAACATGGAGCTGCGCTTGGCTCCCTTCTCTTCCTCACTTCTCCTGTCTAAGAATCCAAAGTTCCATCACCTCTGACGCTCCCTGCAGAATAGCTTTTAACTCTGTCCCATTTTCTCCATTCAACTATCATTGACATGTCCTGACCTTCCAAACTCACCCAAAGACATCGAAATCACACCCTGCCCTGACCTGTCTCTATTCCATACCAAAGAGGGAAAATAAGAATGTTTTTCTCCCTGCTCAGCATTCTGAAGCGGTTCCCATTGCATCATGGGGTAAATCTGCTCTCCTCTGCATGGCATAAGAGGAAAACTCTTAAAGATCTGGTAGTAATGAACGTGGCCACCATAAGGGCTAACTGCAGTATAGTGACTGATGATCTACATGTTCGTGAGCTACCCTTAGTCAGGGTACACATCCATTTCCCTCTTTTGTAAAATGCTTTTATCAGGAGATAAAAAGGTCTTCAAAATGTTCAGAGAAAGCTCATCAAATGTTAGCATTTCAGAGGAAATTCATCAAATATTAGAACGCTTTTATGGCATAATGTCCTTCTAAGGAACAAATTTTATATCGCTATTTCTTGAGATGTTTGTTCTATTGTAGAAGGCACCACTCAACAGAGAAGATGCCATTAGAGGTGATATCTGCAAGTCCAGGACCAAAGGATCCTTCCTCCTACCTACAACATGCCCAACCATTCATTCTAACCATTAACACTCAGATTCCAGCATTCTGACTGGATCTATGGAGCAGTCATCGCTATGGTCCTTTCCATATGAGGACCCTGATATTCCAAAGTGAAAGAGGAGTTTTCTTAGGTCCCATTTCCAGTGTCCATAGCAGAATTGGGATCAAAACCTAGTTTCCTGCCACCATAGTGTGGAGTGTCTGCCCATAGATATCAATAGTCCAATATGAGAAGCCCCTGGTTGCTGGGTCATGTGTGTTAGCACAAGGGCTATGACAGATAAGAAGGCCTAGGGGCCACAGGCAACCACCTAGACAGATGAGGAGGAGGAGGGAAAGGAAGAGGAGAGGACTCCAAGGAGACGAGTAAGACAGGAGGCAAGCAGCCACAGGGAGCCCAGAATGAAGGGGGAAGCAGGACATGCTGAGCCCCCAGGCTTGGCCCCACAGGAGACCCACTCATGAGACTGAGTACTGGACTCCCTGCTCTAACTTGAGAAGCACTGAATGTCCTCCTCTGAGTCACACTGTATTCTTACCAGAACCTTCAGTCCAGCCCTAGAACACCATGCAGATGGCAATCAAATCACCACTCTGCTGTTTGATTTTTTTTCCTCCCACCAGTCTTCAGGTGAGCCAGTAAACAAATAATCCTGCACCACCCCAGGCCTCTGGTGGCCAGCCAGCCCCACGCTAGATGGCTCCTGCCATCTAAGTCAAAGGCATAGTGCCAGTGACCTGGTTGGCAGCACCTGTACCCCAGAACAGATCTGCCTCCCTTGCCTGCGTGCACATGCATGTGTGCACATACACATACACACATATTTTGAACAACATGCTTTCCCCTGGCCATGGTCTGAGTCAATGAAACACCAGCTTCTCTACCCAGTCACTCAACCTCAAACCAAGGAATTGGCTTCAGTCCTGCTTTCCAAGCAGCCCATAGAGCCAAGTCTGTCTAATCCCCATGAGATGTCTCCCTCTTCCTAGGCCACATACTCCCCACCCTGGCCCAACACCTCTCATCCCACACCTAGATTATGTCTTCCCAATCCCTATCTGCCCTTCTGCATAATCTCCGTCAGCAAAATATAAACACATAACTCCTCTGCTTAACTTCCTTCAGCTCCACTTTCCACAATAAACTTCAAGACCCCATTGTCCACAACAATGAACCCCAATCCTTCAGCTTGCTAATCATTTGAAATCGATCATCCATCAATTCATCTACTCAGCAAATACTTAGTATTCCATGCCAGCATTCTAGGTGCTCAGGATAAATGACACCTACCTTAATGGAGCTTACATTCTAGTTGATGGAGAAAGTAATAAGCAATAACCATAATAAGTATGTAAGATATACAGCATGTTAGAAGGTAGTAAACACTATGGAAAAAGGAAGTTTTAGGACAGAGAAAGGAAATCCAGAGTGCTGGGGGTGGGGTGGTTGGAATCATCCTGAGAAAATGACCCTTGAAGGAAGTGGTGCTGTGAACCTCAAGGATACCCAGGAAAGACAACTCCACACAACAGGAGGAGCTGGTATAAAGGCCCTGAAGTGAGAATACACCTGGTTCCTGGGAAACAGCATAGAGACCAGCATGGACAAAAGAAAGTGAGCAAGAGGGAGAGGAGTGGAGGATGCCATCAGAGAGGGTACGGGGGCCAGATCATGCTCCCCTCTCACTCCCTACCCTGCACCTCGTGAGTCTTTTCCCTAACACTTGTCACTGTTGCAATTCTCCAGTAGGTTGGGTGTCCTTGTGCCTCAGCACCTGTGCCTATGTTCTGGCACCATGCTTGACTGACCACCAACCCTCCTGCCCCGCACAAAGCTCTGACCATACTTTTTCCTATGCTCCCATCTTCCTTGACCTATGACAGCACTAAACACACTGAAATGCAATCACCCAGCTCCCGGTCTAGATCCCCCCCCTGGACTGAACTCCTTCAGGAAATGAATCCCATCATTTCATTCCTCTCTTTTTTCCCTAAGAAGCACCATGTGACTGGCTATGGGGAAGATGGGTAAAAATAGGCAATAAAGGGGAGGAGAGAGGTAAGTTGGGAAAGAGTGCTTTTCCTGAAAATTGAGATTATCTTGGCCAAATGCACGCTTAACCTCTTTGAAACTCAGTTTTCCTATTTGTAAAATGAATATAACAATCTTGACTCCACCAACCTTCCAGAGTTATTCTATCTGTAAAAAGAATAGATGCGGACACACCTTATAGAGTGGGGCTAACCAAGTGCTAAAGGTTATCATCATTGTTCCACTGGTGTCGCCTAGCAAAGCCTTGGTGCTAGATAAAAAGATGCCTCTGGTTGCAATCAGGTCACAGTTATGCGCCCTTGGTTCCAGTAGAGGCAATGTTGGGGTGAAGATTATCTTGTGTCCCTTATGATCTCTTTGCAAAATGGAGCGCGGGGAGCCTTGACCCCCTGTGGAGAAAAGTCCTCTGGGTGACGACTTAGGAGGGCCCTTCAAATGGTCCATTCGCACTGTGTCCAGCAGGTCCAGCCGGCACTCTCTGAGCCACACCTGCTGTGGGGACGCCAGCTGCCCTCTCCCGGCCCGTCGCCACCCCCACAAATTGTCAAAAAGGCACCGTGATAGATAGAGCTCCCACATGCCACAAGGTAAGTGTTTAAATCTTTTATAAGACAGTCAATGGCCTTTATAAACCCTCAGACAAGAATTACACTGTGTCTGAGATGGCGCTGAAAGTCAATGGGAAATTGATTCTGTCTAGCAGAGCTGTTTCAAGGAGCAGGCTGGCTGGGTGCCTTTGGGACCGAACGTGCCACCTCCCATGAGCCCCAGGGTGGTGCGTCACATGCTGAGAACACTGCGACACCGGGCCCAACCCAGGCAGAGGCCTGAGGTAGCCATGAGCTCCCACCACAGGAAGGCCCTGGAGGGCCGCGACCAGCACCAGGGACAGCTCTGAGGCGCGCTCACCGGCGGGATCGATGCCGCCCCACTTGGTGCCATCCTGCACCCCGGGGGGAGAAGCCAGAGGACGATGAATGGCCACTGGTCTGGGGGCAACCGTCGGGGGTGAGGCGCACCTACAATGACTCTCCTTGGCTAACGACCCCATCGGCCACTGGATCAAACACTGGTAGACGTTGTGATGATGCTGTGGTTGTTTTTCTGCCAATGCCCATTAGCCTGCTCCATGCTGGCCGTGCGGGGGCGCCAGAGTGGGCAACAAGGAGCCTTGCTGGAGACTAGGGGGCCCACAGGTCCCGGCGTGCCTGCCCTGTCCACAGCACCGGAGCCCGAGGAGCAGGACAGTCCCTGGAGGCGGGCGGGCTACACTCGCCCCGCGGTGAAGACCAGCACTCAGTCTCACGCACCGACCACACACCAATACTGAATCCCGTGCTTGCCGTCTGTCATCTGGGTCCCCCCTTGTTATGGGTACAGGCGCTGGGGCCCGGGGAGCTGCAGGAGCCACCAAGAGCCACCGCCCGAGAGGCGGCCACCAAGGGCCTGCTCGGCGCCGGCCACCGTCCTAGGAGGCAATCCCGGGGCCTGCGGAGGCAAAGCCCAGCCTAGACTCGGGGCCTCCTCCCGTCAAGTGCTGGGTCCTTCTCTGTCTCATGCCACTCCCCCACCCCCACCCCCACAAAGGACCCCTCAGAGACTCACTGCAGGGCCCAGCTCAGAGTGTCCTTGACATTTCTCCAGACTCCCGCCTTGCTTGACGGAAGAGGTGGCATTTTCCAAGGCCACAGGGAGGAGGAAAGGGAGCCGTAGTCCTGACAGGAGACTGCTAGAACTTCAGGTCGAGGCTGCTCCTCTCCTGGAATGCCGCACTTTGTCCCCCAGGCAGGTCCCCGGGGAGCCAGGGCCCACGGCGTGCCGCGGGCTGTGGGACGCAGGCGGAGGGGAAGGCCTCTGCACGTGAACCACCCGGAGATGGGTGCACAGCCCGCAAGAGAACCTGCCACCACCGGCTCAGAGCAAGGGGTGGGCCGGAACAGCATCCCAGCATCC
Source organism: Canis aureus (assembly GCF_053574225.1). Lineage (NCBI taxonomy): Eukaryota > Metazoa > Chordata > Mammalia > Carnivora > Canidae > Canis > Canis aureus. The sequence goes on from NC_135613.1 coordinate 5,766,273, forward strand.
CTGCCCCTCTCCCTTCGGTTAAGTAACACGGTCGGTACTAGGTAGTCAGGTGTCTTTGAACTGGAAGGAGCTTTGTTTGAAAACGCTTCAGGGTGCCAGGGAAACAGTCTTTTTCCACATTAGCAGTCTACCCAAGGCAGGCTCAGCAAAGAAAAGCAAATATCACCGGCTGCCGCGGAGGGGTGGGAGCAGGGAGCAGGGTGGTGGCGGGATTATTAAGGATGAGGTCAGTCAGGAAAGGACAGCAAAGACGAGCCTCCCTGTTGTCAGACAGAGTCACAAATAAACACTTGCTGGCAGCTGGAAACTCAGCTCTTAAACCCTGCAAAATGAGAAAACCCTGGTATGGTCAGAAAAGGTATATTGTCTGATGAGGTAAGACAGCTCAGAGTGGGATTCAGGCCAAGAGCCGCTCAGCCGTTCACATGAGCATGGGGAGCCATTCACATGCGGCTCAGCCTTTCCTACCTGGAAAATGGGCATAAAGCAAATATCTAAGGGCTTAGAGGTGCTGATATGTACTTCTATTCATCTATCAGACAACTATTGAACACCAACTACAAACCAGCACCATCCCACAATCTGGGAACTCAGCTGTAGTCTTCCTCTTTGCCTTTATGGAATTTAAAATTTGGCAAAGATGGAAAACAAAGATGGAAAAATACAGTTACCAGAAGGATGGTGGTAGCAGCCTATGTACCCATGAGGCCAAGGGAGGAAGGGGCAGGGAGCTGTGGAGATGACAGTGGAAGGTCGGAGGCAGTGGAGGAGTGACCAGCACGGTAGGGCAAGTGATTACATACAGGAGAATTAAACAAGTGTCTACATGGAGGGTAATGGGAGCTTTCTCGGATGTCAGAGAAGGATTTACAAAGGTGGAAATGGAGATTGGAATTGGAGGGATTTGAGGCAGAGGATTGGAAATAAAGGTACTGGTATTAACTAAATTTTTAAAATTATACATGTAAATAGATATGGTAATCTATATAGATCAGTGACTCTCAGCCAGGATGATTTTGTCCCTTATGAAACAATGGCAATATCAGAAGATATTTGGGGTTGTAACAACTGGAGGAGGGGGTACCTACTGGCCTATAACAAGCTCAGACAAGGGATGCTGCTAACCACAGAGCATCCTCCACAGCAGAGAATTATCCAACCCAAAATTTCAACAGTGCCATGTCTAGAAACCCCGGTATAGATGTGTGTGTAGAAGTGCACTTGTAGGGGTGGATGAACAGATGGATAGGTCACTAGATAGAGATAGATAAAGACAGACAGGTGTGTGTGTGTCTGTGTGTGTGTGTGTGTGTGTGTAAAATCATATGTATATTTCCTATCTCAGTTGTTTGAGTGGACCAGGAGCAATGACACGCTAGTAGCTATGAGCACATCCATTGCCCAGAGCTTGGTTTCTAAATACCATTACCTGCCTAAAGGAACCAAATTTCCCTGGAGAAATCGCTAATTCCAGAGGTAGGGTAGGAGGAGCACAAGGCGAGCTTAGAATATCTTTCTGTGTCAGAATACAGAGAAGTACTCAAAGAATGATGGGAATATGTTTAAAAAGGGCACAAGGAGCCAGCTTCAAGAATCTTCTAATGGCTAAATCTGAGACAATCTGAATGTCAGAATAAATAGTAATAGGAACATATTTAATGTAGCGCATACAATAAGAATCTATGTATTTTTACTGACATAAATAAAATTAACAAATAAATGGAGAAAGGTAAGCTCTTCCTTAGAGTAGAATACCAAATAAAAAATGTAGAAAAATTATGAAAATAGAAAATCGCCATTTGACAACCATCACAGTAGTGGTTAACTCAGCAGGAAGCATCAGTAAATGCCAAGGCTAGTGGGCAGAGGTTTGACAAGGTAGAGGATCTTGATGTCCTTTCAGAGAAACTCCCCCACAAAAATACTTGTACATTATAAAAAGAAACAGGGGACTTGGTAGAGAAACCTGGCAGACGGCCACCCACGTGACCAGGGGATCTAAACTGGCATGAGGAGGGCAGGGTAGATTGGGTCGATGTGGCCCACCGCGAAGGACGCAGCAGCATTCCCATGGCGTTTCTCCCAAAGATGGTCAGCTGAGTTCTGATCCCGAAGAACCGACAGACAGACTCAAGCTGAAGAACATCTACAGGAGGGTCCTCTCCTATTGAGAAATGTCAAGTCATTAGGGACAGGATATGGAATGGTTCCAGATTGGCAAAGACGAAAGTTATGGGTCAAGTCATGATGGTGGCTTGGATTCTGGACCGGAAAGGAGGAGGGCATACTGAAGGGGCAGTTGGGGGAACTGAATAGGGATGGATGCCCACCCTCTCCCAGTGCTGATTTCCTGATTTTAATGGTTGTACTGGGTAGACGGTTTTCTTGTTTTATGGAAACGTATCCTGGAGTTTTTAGGGAGGATGGGGTATTGTGTATACTACTTGCTCTCCAGTGATTCAGAAATGAATGCTAATAATTGAAATGTATATATGCATGCACATGGACCACACAGAGAAAACAGCAGCAAGAGAGAGAAAGAGGTGAGTAATGGAACAAATGAGGTTCAAAGGGGTAAAAATTCACGACTCTTAGGGAGTTTGTAATTATTTTTTTAAAAGAATGTAAGGGCTGCCCGGGGCGGCTCAGCGATTTAGCGCCACCTTCAGCCCAGGGCCTGATCCTGGGGTCCCGGGATCGAGTCCTATGTTGGGCTCCCTGCATGGGGCCTGCTTCTCCCTCTGCCTCTGTCTCTGCCTCTCTCTCTCTCTCTCTCTCTCTCTGTGTCTCTCATGAATAAATAAATAAAATCTTCAAAAAAAATAAAAAGAATGTAAGACCTTGTGCTGCATAAACTATCATACAAATCACAAAATTAAACTCATACAAGCTGCCCACATTATATACCTGCACCCTGCCATGCACACACACACACACACACACACACGTGAAGGCCTCACAGGATACGAACATGCTACTGATGGTTACCTCCGGATGATTAAACCATAGGAAATTTTTGTCCTTTTTATGTCTCTCCACATGGTCCAAAATGTGAACTTACACTGTCCGTTGCTTTACAATCGGAAAAGAGCACTATGCATGTCATAAAATAGTTTGACAGAAAGAAATCACGAGCGTGAGTTCTAAGGTCAGTTTTCCTCTGTTCTAAATTAGCCACCCAGTCAGCGACGTCACAGAACCAGCAGGTGGCTGCTCGGTCCATCCTCCCTGTGGGATGAGGTAGGAGGAGCACAAAATAAAAATCTGGCGGCTCTGACCGCTGCTGTGCTCCTGTCCCTTGGTCAGGCTTCCCTCATCCAGCTCCTGGGCTATCCCTTGGAGCGTCACTAACACTCAGAGGGACCTGAGATGTAGACTTCCCTAAGCTCACGGGTGCTCGTGCAAGGGAGGTGATATGAACACGCAGGGAAAGCGGCCAACGTCACGCTTGTAATTAAGAATTACCATCACGGGGGCCAGTTCTTTACCAGCTTTACCTTACTCGAGTCTCAATACCAACCCCAGCAAGCAGATCCATCCTACGGGTGAGGAAACAAATGAGCACAACGTCACACGCGCATTCGTCCCAGATCCCCCGCGCGAGGGACACCGGCAAGATTCATCCTCGGTGCTGGCCCTCAGACACGGACCAGCACCCCACCACCCTGACCCCCGCCTTCCCATGGGAGAAGAATGGTCACCTGAGCCTAAGACGTCCTGCAGGCAGAAAACCAGAAGGCAACTTTAAGGAGGTCGGATGTTTCTGAAACTCTCCTGTCTCGGTGACAGTTGTTCTGTCGGGCTTTTCTGGCCCCAGGAAGATGGTCTCTGGGCAGCTCTTCAGGGCCCCCTGAGTGCTCCAGGGCTCTGTTCTGGCCCCAAGGCCGCCTTCATCGGGCAGGAAAACCCAGGACTTGTTAAATAAAAATATTGAGGTGGAAGAGGAAACATCCCCGTGGCAGCTCCCCTGAGCCAGCAGCCCTTGTGGTGACTCCAGGGTCACTTGGAGGAAGTCAGCCTGTGCTGTGTGAGTGCTCACTTCTTTCAGGACCAGCGACACCCAGGTTATTCCCAGGGGTCACTGCGTGAGGGGTTTCCTTATCTTCTTTGGTGGTTTTACTTGTCCTCACTTGTAAAGAGCAAAGCTTCAGAGACAACACGTGATAGGCAAAGCCATTGGCCTCCTCCTGTTCGGTTGCTTTTAATTTGTACCAGAAGGAGATCTTCCCTTTGACTTTTGCAAGAATGACAAATACTGTGAAGACTCAAAGCGCGTGAGAATGATCAACAGGTCTTCCGAAATGAAGGCCTCGACTTAATAGTATGACTGTTCCAGCTAGGCCTCGGCTGTTTATATTCTATGGTCTCTCTTCTTGAAATCGATGTGAGAAGCAAACAAAAATACCTCGAGAATCAGATAAAGTCAGCACTTCCAGGGACGTGAAAGGCAAGAGAATCCAACAAGATCACTTGAAAAAGGAGAAAGCGAGTCCTAGACAATGGACGCACACACCCGGTGTCTCAGAGCCACCTTGTGGGAGGGTCGGCGGCCACCAGCTGAATAAGCTCCTTGAGGGCAGGCGCTGCATATCCCCGGGGGCTCAGCCAGCAGACGGCGCCTGCAGGGACTCCACGGGCATTTTTTTCTTTTTAATCAAAGTATGATTAACGCACGGTGTTTTTTAGTTTCAAGTGTACACTATGATCCGACCATTCTCTACATCTCTCAGGCCCCACCGTGGCAAGTGTTCTCTTAATCCCCTCACCTATTTCCCCCAATCCCCCTGCCTACCTCCCCCTGGCAACTACCAGTTCTCTGTATTTGAGAGTCTGGATTTTCATGTGTCTCTTTTGTGCATTTGTATTTTTCTTAATTCCACATCTGAGTGAAATCACACAGTATTTGTTTTTTTCTGACTTATTTCACTTAGCATTATACCCCCTAGGTCCATCCATGTTGTTGCAAATGGCAAGATCTCATTGGTTTTTTATGGCTGAGTAATATTCCACTGTGCGTGTGTGTATGTGTTCCACATCTTTATCCACGCGTCCCTGGATGGACGCTCGGGCTGCTTCCGTATCTTGGCTATTGTACATCATGCTGCAGTAAATGCGGGGGCGGGGGGCATACGTGTTTTTGAATTTGTGCTTTTATTTTCTTCGGGCAAATACCCTGTAGTGGAATTAGTGGTTCATATGGTAATTCTGTCTTTAAATTTTTGAGGCACCTCCATACCGCCTCCCACAGTGACACAGGGCTTAGCCTGCAGATGGCACTCGTAGGTACCCAGCAGGCATTTTTAAGCAAAAAAATGAACAATTTCCAGTATCGTTTTAGCAGAATTCTAAAAACATTTATAAAAGCGTCTATTTTAAAACATTTTTATTTGCATTTAAACTAGAGTTCTATATGGCCAAGCCCAGACGAGTCTCTTGCACATGTTTACTAAACAAAAGATGACTAGTGCTGTGATAATTAATCAGTTGGCATTGACTGAAGCTCTTAATGAAATGAGGCATGAACTGTTTGAGAAAGCAATTGAAAGCCATCATACATGCCATGAATCATCTCTCGAATGCACATTTATTAAATCAGAATTCATAACTTTGATATTTTATCTAACAGGTTTGTTACCCTTTCGAGACTCTATTGGTGAATAAAAAGACAGATGTTTCCAGAGCTAAATTGGAGGAGGGATGAGGGAGGGCGAAACCAGCCAGACATCAATTAAAGGGAACAGGCAGCAAAATACCATTACCCAATGTCTGGGTTTTGCGCCATCGTCTTGAAATAAAATTCAAAGAAACCTTTGCAAATGAACAGGTACAGAAGCAGGATGCATCCTGCAGGTTTCCAGGGTCTGCCTGACAGCGGGCAGATGCAGGGAGAGTTCCAGAGGCGGTGACTGGTGCGGGGGTCGCAGAGCTGATTGTCAGTAAGGGAAACGTCAGGCAAACAGGAGTCAAGCTAATGCAAAACCCTATTTTTACTTCCTGAGGGGGCCAGGGAGCTGGAGGGGAATCAGAATCCTCTCCCATTTTCAGGATCTTCAAAGGCACCTGTTCCTTTTAGTTGAAGCAACCATATATCACATCGGTGTCACATCCCACGACTATTGTCCCAGGCACCTCTTTGGATGATCCAATAAAGTGGATTGAGAAGCGTGTGAAGATGTTTAGCTCTTTTGACTGCTGTCGGCAGTAAATTGGTGGATCAAGGTGACATGGTCCCCCGTGGCTCACAATTGCAACACTTCTTAGAGTCCCATCTTCATAAAAGCAGACCTGGAATCCTCATAGGCAGCGCTCCTGTGCTTTTGTGTAAAGGAGACCTTCCCTTTTAACTGCTTGGACACAATGTGGCCATTCTCCTTCAAAGCCTTTCAGGCCCACCCTTTCACCAGCCAGAATCAGGGTCCAGCTGCTGAGTTACATGCCCCAGGAATGTTCCGGCATTTTCCTCCTACAGAACAACACACATCTAAATAATCACTTTGCCCCATTGTAATCTGATCACATTGCTGTCACTAGATTGCAAGAAGACAATCACAAAAGCGAACTTGAACACCGACACATCTAGAGAAAATAACCACCCCGGTCATCAGATGCATTAGCAGCGGCTTCTCTCCCTTATCCATGTTAAGCACAGGACGTTGCTGTTGCTGCTGCACAGGATGTTCTAAAACCAAAAGCAAGTAGAACCTGTACGTGGTTGGAGCAAGGCAAAGTGTGCCAACGAGTACCACAAGCACACGCCGCCAACCTCTCTTCCATCTCTTTCTTTGGGAGCAAACCGGAAATCTGGGCATTCTGCAGACCTCAGGGGTTTGAGATGGAGAGCAGCTCTTAATGGCCATCGGGTTTGGGGCTGGAAAGGAGCTACAAGTCACAGCCGCATTGCTCTGGGTCAGCGGTTCTCAAACTGAAGGGTGCATCCCAGCCACCTGGAGGGCTTGTTAAACTACAGATTGCTGAGCCCCACCCCAAGACTTTCCACCCCAGCAAGTCTGGGTGGTACATTACTAGCAAGTTCTCTGGGGATGCTGAGGTTGCCAGTCCAGGAACCACAGTTTGAGAACCACTGCCCTAAGCAAAGTCTCATTGGCAAAACCCTGCTACTTTCTATAAGGCAAGATGGATGAGAGGGAATTCACGGGTCTGCAGACCTGTCCTCATCCTGTGTTAATGCCTTCAAATAAACAGATTTGATATATATATACATATATATATATATATATATATATATATAATTTTTTAACTTCTCTGTTACTCAGCAGTGCTACGCCAGCCCTCGAGTTTGACACAGAGTGAGACAGAGATTCACCCTCCTGTCACTGGCCTTCTTAGAATCATTAACATAAGAAGGGGAGAGTCGCTCAGAGACCCTCCAGACCCCTCAGAGAAAACTGAGATCAGAGAGGCTGAGACACTTGCTGGAAAAGCAGAAATGAACTAAAACCCAGGGTTGCAGACACCCGGGTGCAAGCCCTCCCCTAGCTCAGCCCAGCCACCGCCCTGAGGCAGCTGTTCGAGGTACGCCGCTGACCCCGCACAGTGACTTTCTGTCTACGAGGCTGTGCCTCCCCGGGCCAGCGGTTCTCACCCCTGGCTGGCTACACACAGAATCGCCCGGAGAGCTGACAAATGTAAAGACAGCGGGCCCCACGCCAGACATTCTGATTCGATTGCTCTGGGTGGAGCCCAGGCACAGAGTATTTTAAAGCTCCCCGGGTGATTCTAAAGTGTAGTGGAGCCTGAGAACTGCTACCTAGACTGTGGGGGTCCCAAAGGCCGAATGTTCGTTTTCTAGCCAAGTGCCTCTCAAACATCAGTGAGCGTGAGAACGCCCTGCCCACCTTAGTAGCCAGGCCCTAGGAGATTCTCCGCAAATGCACGCGGAGTGAAACCTCGCACGGTGCTCTTAAAAAATCCCAGACCAGCGTCACGTGGAAACATGTCAGAAATGCAAAACTCTAGGTCCCCATCCCTCATGCAGTGCTTCAGGGACCCCGAGGGGGCCCGCCAATCTCTGTTTTAGCAAGCCGAGTAGATCTCTAGCAGATATGGACAGATGCTACTGCTGAGGACTTCTAGAACAGAGGAATGGAGAAATCGATGGAAAAAATGTAGTTGGAAACGTAAAATCAAAGTTAGGATCTACGAGAGAACAATGACACATTGCCCAAAAAGGTGGTGATAGGTGATAGTTAGGAGAGTTCAGGGCTTGTAGGGAAAGGGGGAGTCCAGCCCCATCAAAATAGAGAATGTGTGAAGGGAGGATGGAGAAGTCGGTGAAACCCCAGGGGCAGACTCAGGGGTAGCGGGTACCCACTGGTCTAGGAGAGAAGGGGCTGGAGACAGCAGCCGTCTCACCGGAGAGCACAGGGCCATCGCCAGACGTGCGGGGCACAGGCAGTCCTCCCAGTCCTCCCAAGGATACTGAGGGGTTCACACTGCAGGTGTGTGAGGCAGACGACCAGCATGGGGTCCTGGGGTCCTGCAGGACACAGACTAGAGACCCCCAAAACCCAGCTTTGTGGCACAGTAGCCGTGAGTTCTTGAGCAAGGGACTTACGTTCCCCAGACTTTAGGTTCATCATCTCTGAGATGTGCCCTATAGCCACTTGGCAAGGTTGTGACAAAGTCACACTGTCACGTAAGCAGCCAGCACTTACACAAGGTGGGGGCGGCCCTCGGGAGGGAAGCACAGGTGGAGTGTCTGGTCTTAGGGTCCCTCGCAGCCCCTGGGCGGGCCCACACCCACTGCCCTGAGGGAGGGAGCCAGGAGGGAGGAGGGCATTGCACCTGCTCTGAGGCCCTTCTGGCCTCCACCCCGGCCTGGGCCCCGCCACCCGCCCCTCGAGTGGGAGAGCCGGGTCCCTGAGCTCTCCCCAACCTTCACACCCAGGCACGCCGAGCTCAGAGCGGCTGGCCGGAATAAAACCAATGGAGACATTTTTTTGCAGTATTGTTTTAAAAAAAATGCATAAGTGAAAGAACTCCACCTAAAGAAATTAACTTAAAAGCACACGGAAGCCGCCCAAAGCCCTGTGCCTTCATTTCAGAACTGAAAGGGCACAGACCGGCTTTGAAATTCAGCACACGCAGCAGGCGTGCACGTTTCAGGGAAATGTGAACGTAGTCCCAGCTCCACCATTAACTGATCACATACCTTGGCCAAGTAACACTCAGTGAGCGTGTTCCACGCACCAGGCAGGGGGAGAGCCGCTTCCCCAGAATGATCCAATGATTCTTATTCAGTGATCAATAAGTGGTCTTTGTTCAAGCACTGTGCTGAATACCGAGGAACCAAGATAGATCACGGGGTGGGGGGGGGCACCCGTCCAGCCCTCCAGGGGGCCACAGACTAGACCGCTGGAGACGACTGCTCCCATCGGACCTCCACAGTGACACGACTCAGTGGACAGGTCTTTCCCATCTTACAGATATGAAAGCAAAAACTTAGGAAAAATTGCCTTGATGCTTAAGTGGCCGAGCTGGGATGTGAACTCAGGACGTCGTGTTCCCAGTGACAAGGCTAGTTCCATATATAGCGGTGGGAGGTGGAGGGAGGCGGCGGGACGGGGGGGTGCAGGGGTAAGTCCCCTCTTTCCAACCTTCAGAAAGGCAGACAACATGGTGAAATAAGCTTTTGGGTCCCCTCTGTCTCCAACTCTGCTTCTAGCTGAGTCCATCCCTGGGGTTCACAGCAAACGTAGACCCATTCACAGCCCACTGGAGGTTAAAGTCAATTTACCCAAAGCTGTCATTTGAGACCCGGGGAGAAGGGACCTGCCTGACGTCACACAGCACAACAGCAGAGCAAGGACCTGGAAGCCCGTTCTCCTAAAGCTCGGGTCTTGCCATTTTTAAACACAGACATAGACAGGCATCTAAACAAGCCGGTGTCTTGGCATAGTTATCTGCTAAGAAACACCAGAGGAAGGAGGGACGCCGTCTTCTCCCTCCAGCTTGGGAGAAGCATGCTCTCTGGGGAAGGACGGGGCGGGGGGGACCTGTGGAAAGCTTCACCCAGCTAACAGGAATTTCAGCTCCCCACCCACGGAAGATTAACAGACAAAGCCTGGCTCTTTCATTCCCCAGCCACAGACAGAGGAAGGGGTAAAGCAAAACGCTGTAAATCAGCCACCACATAATCACGCGTATTTAGAGTTTGCTTGTAATTAGTCTGTATTCATAGTGCTGTGTGGGTAGAGAAATCTGCACCCGAGGAAACTCTGAAAACCCACATGTTTGTTTCGAGTGATTCATCTACAGGCACTATATGCCAAGTGACAGACGTCTGAGCTCCTCCACTGTCGGAGCAGTGAGAGGACCTAAGGTCAGGCATGGGCATGCACACACCTTGATGCAGCTTTTCCTGCTTCCCTCAGGTGCATGTCACTCATCTGGCTCTAGATCTGCTAAGGTCTCCTCTCAAGAAAGCAAAATTCTTTATTGACATGGCTGATTTCTCAGGGATAGGCGGTAAGTAACGCTCATCACTGTGTCGGGGGGCGGGGTGGGGGGGACAAGAAATGGCCGCTGCCTGTAAGAGGCTCTGTTTCACACCAGAAAGGCTGTCACCTGTTTGCTTGCATTAGTCCTTCAGGAGGCCCTGTGGGAGACTCGCTGGACTACCTGAGGACCATCTACAGCTTATGCTGCGTCTACAGAGTGGATTCAACTGGTCAACTAAGATTAGATTCATAAAACTGTCTTCTTTTCACCAATAACAGTAATAAAAAATCACGGAGGTGCCTGGGTGGCTCAGTCAGGTAAGCATCCAACTCGTGATTTCAGCTCAGGTGAGCTCTCATGAGTCATGGGATGGAGTCCACCTCGGGCTGTGGGCTCAGCGCCTGCCCCTTCCCCAATTCCCTCACGTGTGCACTTTCTCGCTCAAATAAAAAAAAAAAAAAAAAAAAAACTTAAAAAAAAAAACAACAAAATCACAAATACCAAAGACCTGGGAGTTGCAGGTTCCAAACTACACGCACATTAGACACTGCATTTGAGCCACGTGCAAACTTAATCTTGGCCTCATATTGACAAAATCATATGTTTCATCCTCCAAGAAAAGTCAAAAACAACAGTGATCTGACCCAGATGAACTTCCATGTGCGGTAAGTCCCAAACTGCCCTCTCTTCCCTTCTGGAAAGCCCAGGCAAAGCACTGAGAGCGGGGAGCTACGGACGTTTGCGAGGTTCGTGTGTGTCCTGGAGAAGAGGCGGGTTCCCCCGGCTTGAAGGACAATTGTTGACCTCCTCGGCCGTCCCGGCCACCTCCCTGCCCGCAGACGCCGTCCTGTACCGCTGGTGGGCGAGGCCCAAAAAGACCCCGTGCGCCTAGCACATTGGGCGACTAGCAAAGGTCGGGCGAGGGAGGAGAGGATGGTATCATGGGATAATCTGCACATGCACGTTAGATGTTGAACTGGGCTCTGCACAGATCTCCTGCACCTGGACACGTCACCCCAGCTGACCCCAGCCGACCTCTGATGTCTGCTTACCACCACCGCCGATTTGGGTTTTTACATCCCCCATCAGCTAATTCCTGGCATATAGCGCGTGTTCGCGAAGTATTTGTTGGCTGGCTCAACGAACCACCGAAAGGACTGGAAGACTTACACCTGCTTTGTGGGCTGTCGGGCTCCTCCCCCCGCACACACGCGTAGTCTAGCGCAACGATTCCCAATGCTGGCACCGAGATCCCAGTCGGGTGATCCGACGAGTGGGGAGAACGGTGGGACTGGAGCACGCACGTCTGTGTGGCACGACCCTCCGTTTGGGCCGGGCCGAGGCGCTGCTCGCCGGATTCCACGGACGCCTTGGCTGATCCTCCGTGCAGGTCGGAGGGCGGCACAAACCCTGGAGCCGCGGTTCTCCAAGCGTGGCTCCGGGGAGCACAGCTTCAGCGTCACCTGGATGCTTGTTGAAATGTAACTCTTTGGGTCCCTTCAGATTTACTGGGGGGGAAAGAAAAAGAAAGAGCCCTGGAGGTGGAGTTTCGTTTTCACAAGCCCTCCAGGTGAGTCGGGCTCACGAGAACGTGAGAGTCGCCCCACTGTAGCCGCGGGGGCCAGGGGCATGTTCCCAGTGGCTCCAGGCCCCGGGTGGGGAGACGGGGTAAGACGCCCTCCTTTCGGCCCAGAGCCTGAGCTACAGACCCTACGCTCAGACTGCAGGAGCCGTGGCAGCCCCAGGGCATAGGTCCCTATTCTCCTGTTGTAAAAATTGCTACGTGTGCACACGCACGAGCTAATAAGCACGTCGCCCCCATGGGTTGGAGAGCCTCAGGAGGCACCATCGTGTGCCCCGACTCTGCCCAGCCTCCCCACCAGCCGACTGCACGCTCACGAAGGCAAGTAGCCGCCTGTGCCCCCCCGCCCTGAGCCCATCAGAACAGCCGGCGCGGCCTCCACCATCCCCTGCTGGCCGTCTGGGCTCTTCCTTGTCCCCAGAGTCCTGCCCGCTCCACTTGCCCTCTCCATTGGTGGTCTCCCCGCCTTCCCCTGCAAGACTCGGGCCATGCAGTCTTTATGTACGACTGTCCCCAGACCAGCCCGGCTGAAGGGACAAGGTCCCACCAGCTCGACCTGCTGCCGGTCCCTGCTCCCCTCTGGTGAGCCCAACGACCTCAGCACGCCCTGTATCTGAGACACAGTTTGCACATCTGCACCACCGGAGAAGAGCTCATCGGCCCACTGAGAAGGACTCGGCCATGTGTGGAAACGTCTGGCGGTATGTCACTGTGTTGCCAGGGCCCCGTACAGTGCCCATGGGCAGGGAGGAGGGGGACAGGCAGGAGGGAGGCCACCCCTTGACGGCAGGTGCACACACATCCCTTCCCCCATTTCCTGGGCTCTCCTTCCGAGGCCACTGCGGGCTGCTCCGGGAGGATGCTGCGGGCTACCCACAGACCTGGTGTGGCTGGGGAGGCTTTTTGAGATACTTGGGCTTGGGGGGAGCCCCCAAGCCGGTGATGGAGGCCCTTGGGCTGGTGGAGGGAAAGGAGAAGACAGGGCACAGAAGGATGGGGCGCCGAGGCAATCGCAGCAACAACGATACAACAGCTCGTGCTAGTCCAGGGCTGCATACGCCGGGCACACACTGGGCCGGAGGCTTCCCGTGGACACCCCACTCACCCCAACAGCCTAATGGGGGTGTTTGCTAATAGGGGGGAGCCGAGGCTTGAAGATACATGACCGGAGACGCCCACGACGCAGGAACCTGCAGCTGAGGCTGGCCCCACTCCCGCCCATTCCCTCATGTCTCTGACCACAGGGCGAGGCCCGCTGTGCCCGTGTCCCTCGGGCCGACGGCGGGCATCCGCCCACTCCTGCTGTGCTGAGCGAGGACTAAATGCATCGGCTGCCGTTAGAACTGAACACAAGGCCTGGAAGCCACCAAGAGCTCGGTGCGCGCCGGTCATGCTGAGAAGGCGGAGGGACGGGAAGAGGTGGCCGTGGGTGTCCCCTCCCGCCCGGGAAGCCTCCACATCCAGCCAGACGGGCCCCTCGCTGGCTTTCAGGAAGCGCTTGGTGGAAGGTGTGCCTGCGGGAGGCAGGACGGACGGGTCGGCCTTCCCCGCCCCCGGGGCCTGCGTTCAAACTTGGTCCTCGGCCAGTTTCGGCTACTAAGCCCCCAGGGACCCGTGTTATGGCCCGGCCCGCCCCCGGGGAAGGTTTTCTCCGCAGCAGGAGTGAGGGGGGCCGCTCCTTACCACCCAGAGCGCTCCCATCACTGGGGCAGCACCATCCGCAGGGGCTCCGGGCCGGTCAGACCCCTTTCCCCGCTGGGAACACGGAACGGCTCTGGCCACAAACATTGGTTCCATGCTGTCATCCTCCCTGGCCTTAGTTTCCTCTCCAGAAACTCAGAGGCACTGGTGGCGACCGTGCCAGGTGTCCCGGGGAGCGGCCAGTGCAGCCCGCGCCCCAAACCCAGCAGCACGCCCCGACCCGCTTCCACCGCATCACGCTTCCCTGGCTGCTGGGCTGCCTCCTCACGCGCCCCTTCCCACTGCTCTGGGCCCCGATGCCCACGGGTCCACGCAGCAGAAGCGCCAACTGCAGGCCGGAGCGGGAAGGAGAGCAGGGTGCGGCTGTGGACCCCGGCTCGCCTTGCAGGGGCATCTGCAGATGCCAGGCTCTGCTCCCCAGGCCGGCTCCTGCCCCAGTCCCCTGTAGAGCGAAAGCTCCGCCTAGGAGCCCTCCCTGCCCTGCCCTGCCCTGCCCACGGGGATGGTAGGTGAAGGCTCCCGAGTCGCCGCGAGCCCCAGGTGCCTCCCCAGCCCTTGCTGATTTTCCCTTAATCCCCCTGAGCTGTTCTAAATCATCCATTTGCTGACCTCAGCTCCATCTGAGAGCACCGGTGTGTCTCCCTCCAGGACCAGGACAGCCCAGGCCCCTCTATGGGTCCATGATGTTCACCATCACGTGAAGCAGGTTCTCCAAGTCCTATCTCTTCCAAGAAACCTGCCCAGATCCGCTGAAAGAGGATCTCCGAGCAGACTTTCCACCCACCCTCCACCTGTGTCTCCCTGTGGGACCTCACTCCACGCCCACAACCTGCCCACCCGCCCAGAGCAGACCCGCGGCCTCCCTCAGCCCTCCATGCCTCCCTCAACACCCAGCATAGGCCAGATATGCTCAGAAGAGTCTTAGGAAACATCTCCTCCCTCATTCATACCCAGGGAGCATAGCTTCAGCACTTCTGTTTGAAACACCAACGATTTTTCACACTGACCCCTTCTCAGTCCATGACCCACGGAAGGGCTGGCTCGGAACAGCCCCCCACTCAAGTCTCCATCCGCATGTACCTTCAGAGACCCGCACACCAGACCATCGAGGCTTAATAAAGACCACCTGTCCCCATCCCCTCATTGCTGAAGGGGAAGGAGAGCCCAGATTGCTTAAGCCCCAGGTAAGTTTGTAACAGGAGGAAACCAGCCCAGCCCACTGCCTTCCAGGAGGCTCCGTGCACCTGGCCTTGCAGAGACCCTCACGCATCCCGGTGCTGCTGCAGTGAGGGTGCCTAGACCCATATGAGCAGAAACATGCCCCTGGGTTTCAGGAAGCCAGAGGAATAACGTGCTGCATCTTCCTGGAGGGTCTCTCGTCTTTTGAGTTTCAGGGGAGGGGAGTGAAGAAGGTGAAACACACTCAGGACCAGGACGAGGGGTAGGCAAGTGCAGCGCTCACATTCAGGGGCAAAACTTAAAAGGGCACCAAAAAATTCAGCAATCAAAATATTGAAATAATATTTTAGTGCAATGTATTTTTTTTAATTTTATTTATTTATTAATGAGAGACACGGAGAGAGAGGGAGAGACACAGGCAGAGGGAGAAGCAGGGCCCCTGCCCCGGGCCCAATGTGGGACTCGATCCCGGGACCAAGGGATCACGCCCTGAGCTGAAGGTAGATGCTCAACCAGGCGCCCCCAGTGCAATGTCTTTTAACTCCTAACGAATGCCACAAGATCCGTGTCCAACAAAGTATGGCAATTTTAAGTAAAAGGAGAGCCCAACTCTGCATTTAGTAACCCAAATGCCTCAAACTAATCCTGCAGCTGGTTCTGCTAAAACTTTATTTACCAAAAGGGATGGTCAGTTTCACAATCTGAATTTTTTTTTAATATTGCATTAAAATGTTACTTCTTTTGGGGTGCCTGGGTGGCCCAGTCAGTGAAGCTTCCGACTCTTGGTTTTGGCTCAGGTTGTGGGATCGAGCTCGGGGCTCAGCGGGAAGTCTGCCTGAGATTCTCTCTCCCTCTCTCCTCCTCCTGGCTCTCGCGTGCTCTCTATAAAATAAAATATTTTCTAAAGAATCTTATTTATCTCGACGACTGAAGTTTTTTTGGTGTCTTCTTAAATTTGGGCCCAAAGCAAGTACCTCACTCTTCTCATTAGTCCCAACTCTGCTAATTATAAGTCACCAAAACTATGCAAAAATAAAGCAAAGGGAATTATATTGCACAGTGGAATAGAAGACCATGAGTTGTTTAGGTAGAAAAACAGATTTCAAAACCATTTTGTGGATGATA
The DNA here is from genome assembly GCF_053574225.1 of Canis aureus. NCBI lineage: Eukaryota > Metazoa > Chordata > Mammalia > Carnivora > Canidae > Canis > Canis aureus. Next base: position 5,782,321 of record NC_135613.1, read on the forward strand.
CTGTCAGCCCCCTGCAGGTCTGAACTCGCCTTCCCTGGATTTAGGGGTCCTTCCTGGGAACAGCATTGAACAGGATTCTCCTGGTAAATCAGGTAAGTGGTCTTGTTCCACTTTGGAGATGACAAAGCTGACCTCTGTACTGAGAGGCTTGGTGAAGCGTCACATGTTACCCCGTGGGCGGAGGATGGAACCCGAGCAAACCACCGGCCCGTTAGCAACGTAAGGGCCCTCTTGCATCTGAACCCCATTCTTAGCGTTGCTAAAAAGAGCAGAGTGACCTGAATGTGCCTCAGCTAACTTGTCAACCCACTTCCTCCCACGCCAGGTGCACCAGGCTTCTGAAATAACAGGTTAGTCACCATAATTGTCACTTGGGTGAGCAATTCCAGGGGTTTGGTAGACCTCAAACAGCATCTCCGCTGTAGGCAGTCGGCAGCTCTTTGGAAGCACGCGCAGCTCCGCATGAGCTCCAAATCTGATCGAATTCAGCCCCAAAGGTGACAGCCTAAAACCGAAGGTTGGTGCCTGGTGCCATCTGTGTCAAGTGCGTCACCCTCCCCCTCCCCGTGCTGCCCCCCTTCTCTGGAACCGTCGCCCTCCCTCCCCACACCCCCGGCCACCTGTGCTTGAACTTCAAGACTCAGTTCACCCAACAGCCTCTCCAGACGCCTCGCCTGCCTTTATTCATCCATTAACTCACTCATCCATTCCATTAATACCGGAAGAATTTACTCTGCCCAGCACAGTGAGAGGCCCTGGGGACACAGCGGGGAACAAGGAGACATTGTCCGGGCCCCTCAGTCTACTGTCCCCATGCCACGCGGGCTCTCCCACCCTCTGGCGATAGGATGGTTTCCCACTGAACCTCTGCTCTGACGCCCTCCTGTTCTCCCCAGCTGGACCGCTCCATCTAGATCCCCAGGGCATAGCAGGCCCAGGCCCAGAACAGATGCTCAATAAAAGCAGGAGTGAGAGACCAGAATGACATTTTATCTTGCTTTGGTGTTTCAGGTGGTCTCGTAAGTGTCGTGCCCGTGAGCCGTGCCCTCTGGCCGGTCCGACCTCAGCCCGCATCCCGACTCGGGATGTGCACGGTGAACAGAGCTGCCTGTCCCCCTAAGAGCCAGGGTCAACACACTGGGGCAGGAATGTGCTCTCCGGCTCTAATCAGCTCACATTCTGGAACCAGTGAGCCACGGGCTGTTGAAGGGTTTCAAAGGCAGCATGACTAATGTAATATTTTTGATTGGAAAGTGGGGAAAAGAGCTCTCAGTGAACCACTCTCCTTAATTACAGGAGGCAAACACCTCAGGAGCAGCCATGGGAGCCCGTTGCAGCCTCTGGCCCCAGCCCTCCCCCTGTCCTGCTCGCTGACCAGCATAGGTAGGTGAAAAGCCTACTGTTGCCAGATGAATAAGCAAAAAGACCCGTAAGTGCCTCCGCTTGGGACAGTGGAATTATGTGTGATTCTGAAGCATCAATTCCTAATTTACACTCCTGGTCCCAGATCCCTCGTATAAATCTGTAGACAGTGTTCACTTCAGAAGCCCAGTGTGCATCTGAATCCTGGATCAGCTAAGGAGGGCCCGAGTGGCACAAGGAAGCCCCGAGGCAAGTGCAGGGGGCTTCAAGTCTATACAGCCAGCCCCTGATCTCCCAAGGGAGGCCCAAGGGGTAGAGGCCCAGGCCCCCAGATTTTCCCACGGAGGCTCAGGGTGTAGCACCCATTCCTTTCCTTCCACTGGCCTCTTCCCTGGCCTCTCACCTCCAGGCCGGACAATTTTCCTTCCTCAGATCAGCCTTTGCCAAGGACTTCTTTCCTGACCCTCCTTTTCTCATAGGCTGACCATGGTTTGGGAGGACTTCCTCAATCTCATTCCCCCACCCACAAAACAAAGGCATTTCTGAATGTCCTCCAAATTGAAGTCTCTGCCCAGATTCAAGGACATCTGCAAGCTGACCTATGTCTTTTGTAACCCTCACCCATGCCCAGGGCCTACGTCAGCACACACACACGCATACTCCTTCTAATTCATTCCTCTCTCATTCAGGTTTATGGAGCACCCCTATCATGTGCCAGGGGAAGGGGGCCAACAGCGTCCTTGAGTACCCACCACATGCCAGCCTTTGGTCCTCCCCCTTTTGGAATCTGTGTCCTGTGTAGATATTATTAGGATTTCCATTTTACAGTTGGAGTTACAGAGGCTGAGGCCAAATGACTGACCCAAGAACCCACAGATAAGTGGTGGTCAAGAGCTGGTCTCTCATTTTCCCACTACAGCCTCCAGTCCCTGCCAATCTGTTCAAATTCTGCCCATCTGGATCACACCCCATGCCTATGAGGCTGCTGTCTGCATTAGTTGGGGCCTCAGTGGGAAAAAAGATGATGGCTCATTCAAATGGGCTGTTGAGGGAGAGTCTGATGAAGGACCTGTATCCATAGGTGTGGGCAGGGTGTGGGGAAAGCCACCAGAAATGGCTCAGAGCAAGACCCCAGGGCTTGTGACAGCAGGGAGCTATCACCGCCACAGGCCTGAAAAGAGGAGGGTGAGGGGATGATTGCATCAGCCCTAAGCATCCTCGGAAGGGTGCTCCCTCTTCACACACCCTCACTCCCCTCTGATCCCCCTTGGATACTCACCATTGACCCAAACCAATAGGAAGCCAGAGGGCCAGAGGGTCAAATGATGTTTCAAAAAGATCAACCTCCCAAGACAAAAAGCCAGCAACATCCACCACTGTCCAGGGGAAAGTCCCCGTCCGCGGTCCCTAGGAGGCATGGAGTCTTGTGCGGGCTCATGTCACTTTCGTCGTCCTCTCCACCAAGCCCTCCGATCCTCAAGTGCCAGTCTGTGGCCCTAGTTTCTCCTTCCACTGCCCATTCTGCACGCCCACCCTCTGCCAGGAAGGGCTCTGGCCCCTGAGCATGAACCACAAGCCTCGTTTCTTTGAGGTCTGCATCCCAGCGGTCTTGTTTCTACTGGGTTGTCATGGTTGGATTGGCCAGGACTCTGAGAAAGGGAGCATTAAGAGGTGTCCCAGCAAAGCATAATCCTCCTTCCGCACCCCCTGTGGAGGAGCAGCGACAACTGGAATCATTTTCCTTGTGTCGGTTCAGCAGTCAGACACCTTTCTTTGCCTGTGAACCCAAAATGTCCAGATGTTTCAGCCTCCAGTTTCTAAAACGCATGCTTGTGTTCCTTGCTAGGATGAATCCCCCATGGGCACGGGGGCCTCTCAGGTTAGAATATTAAGAGTAACCTCCGCTGAGGGTGACACAGCATCTCTTGCATAAATTACCACATGTAATTCCTGGGGTAACCTTGCGAGCTGAACGGCCACCATCCCAGTCTATGGGGCAGGAAGCAGAGGCTCAGAGCAGTGGATTCATTTTCCCACTGAAACGCAGGGTACCTGCTTGAGCGTTGGTTCGGGACTCTAAAGCCTGGGTCCCTTTCTCCCACGCCAGGCTCGGCCTTCAGAACCGTACTGGCCACCAGCACCCTGGGAGTGCTGGGCGTGCATCCCAGACAGACACACAGACAGCCTCTGTGACGGCTAGGGGCCATAATCCATTTCCTCCCATGCCCTTGGCTCTGGAGGCCCCAAACATTGCAGAACTGTGGAACCAAAACATCCTCTTTATCCTTTGCTAGGGACCTGATACCCCAGGATTCCTCGTCTGCACTGACCGGGCTCAAGCGATCACCCAAAAGAATGTCAGCCCTGTCATATCTGCCGGAAGGCCGGGGCTGGTCATGGCAGGCACCTCCCTGGGGCTGACGGGTCTAACTGGAAAGGGAGCCTCAGACAAATCACCTTCACAAAACCCCCAAGCCTCCTTCCCGTGCCCCTTCAAATTAAAAGAGTTCTCTCTACTAATATATTAATTAAAATGAAATATTAATGGCTGACCTCTATTATTTATTGGCTGTTTTTGGAGAATAAAATATTGAGATCCAAAGAGGAATCAATTTTGATGAAAACTCCCTCTCCTGAGCAGGCTTGATTCGTGTCACATAATAAAGAGATAAGCTTATCAGTTACATCAGTTCAAAGACGTCTGCTGTAAATGTTGATTTTAAACCAATAAGAAGATTATAAGCACTGTCATAAAATATCTTTCCAGGGTGTAAATTATTCAAAGCCCTTCGTGGGCAGACACAGTATCTCATGCCTCAGTGATCCCCGTTCTGTGCTACACATTTCATTTATTAAAGCCAGAGAGGGCCTCTGTTGATAAAGCCCCCTAAATAAATGATAACCTTCATCTCCTTCTCCCAAATTATTTCCACGATTAGAATTCGAAATGTTTGTGCCAGGGGTGTCAAGAGGCACCGCGTCTGTAAGCGATGCGCACGCCTTCATGGGGAAGCTCAGGGCCGGAGGGCAGCCGAGCAGGCGCCGATGTTTGGGGCCGGGCAGTGGGGCCAGCGCCAGAGAGCAGCTCGGGGGCTCACCTCCCAAGGCTGCAGCTGCGCCAGGAAGCCGGGGGGCCACAGGGTGCTCGGAGGCCACCTGGCCGGCTCTCAGGCCCATCGCGGCCCTGGGCACGGGCTTCGGCCCGTAAGGCTCGCCATACAGGGCGGGGTGGGGGGGAATAACGTGTGGGAACAGTCTTGCTCACCGTGGGTTCTCATTCAGTATGAGCCGGATCGATGGCCCTGCCGCCCACCCCGGGCTGCAGGCCGCTTCTCATCCCTTCCGAGTCTCCTGGGGCTTCACGGGGTGTCCTGGGCAGTCCCCCCGCCCCCAGCGGGCCCGCGAGTGGTCCATCCTGTGCTTATCCCTCGTCTTTGTTCACAGTTCCAGCTGCTATTGCTGTCACCTGAAAGGTTCCCGACTCCTCCCTTCCGACCCCAAATCCATGCTTTTCCCCACCGGCACCGAGCACAGCCATCCCCACAGCAGAAGCTGGGCACAGAGTGGAAGGTGGGCCCGTTGCAAGCGGCTTCTCAACGCCTTCCCGTCCTCCGAGCCCGTGCCCACTAGCCTCGGGCATGGCTGCGTGGGAAGCGGAGGCCGCACAGGCCCCGGAGGCAGGCTGGGGTTCGGGGCCCGCAGACACCTTCTAGTGGGTGAGCCTCTGTTTCCACATCTGTAAAATGGGGCTGCGAGACAGAGCTAGATGCCGGATGTGCACGGTCCCTGCAGTTGGAAGGAGCAGGTGTCTGCGCAGCATCCCACGCATACCGGGACACCCTAATGCTCACTTCCTTTTCCCTTCCACCTTTGCTTCTCGCTCATCCTCTCTCCTCTCCCAACTCCCTACCTAATGGTCCTCTGCGTCTACACTGCCTGTTATGAATCCCGTTGATGCCGCACTATATTCCATTGGCTGCCTGTTCCGATGCGTTTGGGGGGGTGGGGAGAGGGTCTTGTGTTGATTCGGGAATCATTTGGACCCTAACCTCCCCACGGGCACAATAAATGCTTCAGAGACAATGAGCAGAGTCTTCCTCGCCTTGAGTGACGAGCTACTGAGACACGAGCCACAAATGTCCAGGGAAGGAATTATCCCCATCAACTGTGAAAGGGGACATCTGCCAAAAAGGAGGGCCCCCAAACCGAGCCGTAACCCTCTCCATTTCCTTCCATGCTGCCTGGGTCATATGCTTTTATCTAATACCAGGAAAACAAAATAGTGCCTCATGGTGATGAGGGCATCAAACAAAGCAGAGTAACTGTCCGACAGAATTTTCTAATGTTTCCAAACACACAACAAAATAACACACATACACACACAGAATAAAGCAATGCAAGAATCACCAGCAGTGTGCATGGAGACTGTAAATTTCCTTAAAAATTCATCAGAATGAATGGGTGCTCAGAATTCTCTCCCACCCAGGATCCAGACGCCGTCTGATGCATTTTGCTCCCACGGCAATCCTGCCTCGTCAAGAGCTGACAATCAGACATGCGAAACAAGTGCGATATATGAATCTTGCAGAAGTATCACCTTGGGAAAACAGAACCAAAACAAATTGAGAAATCATATAAATAATTACTCTGAGCTTCAGCTCTAACATGGAAAAGAAAGGCACACAGGCATAAATGCTAATTAATATGACTGTTTAATTACAGGGGCACAAATTAATAAACCGGAATTGCTCCAGATTTCCAGCAGGCATCCCATCTCTGCATGTGATCGCAGAGGTGTGGGCACACGGAGAGAAATGCCTAGCTTTCCTTTGCTGGGTGCGCAGCTAAAATGGCATCAGGAACGGGGGAGGTGAGGCCCCCGGGGCAAAAGGCCCAAGTCCTCTAGCCCCCACCTCTCCGCTCAGACACACTGAGCCCCGTCAACATCAGCATATGCAAGCTCCCCCCCAGGATATCTTCCTAATTAGGAAATCATTCACACCCCACCACCACGGGCTAAGGACAAAATGAAACCCAACACAACCAAGGAGCAGGATTTATTAAGTAGCCACCGTATATGCCATGTACTCCGTCTCTCTCTTTCTCTCTCTCTCTCTCTCTCAATTCATTTTAGCCGCTGATTTCCCAAAGTAATGCTTTTGCAAAATTCATACACATCACTCATTTTGCACGTCTGATTGTCAGCTCCCTTGACAGGGCAGGATGCTGTGGAAGCAAACTGCCCACCAGCCTCTCAGTTCAGTAGGTGGCATCATCTACTGGGAGGAATCATCCCATTACACTGACGTGAAAACCGAGGCTCGGAAGGTCAGCGAATCTGATTTTGCCAAGTCTACATAACTAGGACGCAGAGGGTTCTGGGTTCAGTACTCTGGGGGTCTGAGTCCAAAGTCTGTGTGCTTTCCATTACAGCCAGCGTCTTTCTAGAAATCAAAACGCTTCCTCTTCTGAAACTTAACACAACGTTCATTTGATCATCTTTTCATTCAGTAACGTCAGTCACGGACCTACAATACGCCAGCTTCTGACTACGTTCTGGGACTACGGTGGTGAACAAACACTGACCCAGAACCCCGCTCCTGAGTGACTTACGCAGGAAGTAGCAGAGGATGCCATAGATAAAATAATCATATAAATAAATACATTTCAACAGCCTTTGATCAGGGCTCCATGGGGAAGAGAACGGGGGCTATGAGAACTCAGAAAAATGAGGGTTGAGTGATCAGGAAAAGCTCCCCTGAAGAAATAATGGTTGAAGTGTGATCTGGAAGATGAGTATGAAGATATAATATATAGTAGAATATGGATGAATGTAGAATTCCCTATACTTGCTCTGTTTTCTTCCCATGCATCCACCCTCCACCTGCTGCAACCCGCTGTGCCTTGCGCTCCCATCACTCTGCCGTAGGGGTTCATGTGATGAATCTCAGGGACATTTCCAATCTTCTGTTCACTTGAGCTTTCAGGTATTTTGGACAGAGGTGATCACCCCCTTCTTGAAATCATCCCTCTCTTGACTTCTGCGCTAGAAATGTACTTGTTTTCCTCCTGCCTCTTTGCAGCCTCTCTGAAAGTCGCCATGACATCACCTTCCCCCGAGTGTTCTTATATTCTATCCCTGGAAACCTCATTCCTTCCAACAGCATTACTGAGCACTCCACTGTGGTGATTCTCACGGCTGTATCTCTAGCCCGGACCTTTCTTCTGGACTCCGGATCTGTGTTTGCGAATTGCCTGATAGACCGTTGCTCTTCGAGGTCTCTAAAGAACCTCAAACTCAGTATGACCAAAACTGAATTCACCCTGACCCTGACTTCATCTCAGAGCCACCTATCCAGCTGGCGAGGCATCATGTGTGATCCCTTTTTCTCCTTGACTATGTGATACCCTGAACAATGACTCCCAATGATGTCCAGGTCCCTCTCCCTGGAGCCTTAGTGGCAAAAGGGACATCAAAGATGTGATTACATTTAGGATCCTTGAATATCTTAAACCTCAACGTGGAGAGAATATCCTGGGTCCTAAATGTAATCACAAGAGTCCCGATGAGAAGGAAGCAGAGGGTAGTAAGATAATGGGAAGCAGACAGTGGAGGGATGCAGCCACAAGCCAACGAATGCCAGCAGCTGCTAGAATGTGGAAGAGGCAAGGATCAGATTCTCCCCTGGGGCCTCGAGGAAAAGCCAGCCCTGCCAATACTTTGAGTCTTAGCCCTTTCAGTCTCATTTCTGACTTTTGGTCACCAGGACTGGAAGCGTTTAAGCCATAAGCTTGTGATATTTGTTACAGCAGCAATACTGTATAGGAAACTAATATACCCGACTCTAATATTTATGCTACCAAATTGCCTTTATTTTGCTATCCAATTAATTCCCGAATGTGTCTACTTTTCCCCATCTCCACAGCCCCTTCCCTGGGACAGTCCTATATCACCTCTCAATCTGTGAGCACATGCCACAGCCTCTGGCTTCCCATGGCTCCTAGGATAAGAAGTAACATCGTTGGCGTGGCCCCCCATAAACTTGCTTGTCCTGGTCCCTCTCTCCCCTCCTAGGCTCATACCCTACCCAGACACACATTGGCCTTCTCTCAGTTCTTGGAGGATACTGATTCCCTATCCACCATAGGGCATTTGCACAACCTTCTCCCTTGGCTGGGGATGGTTGTTAACTTCAGATAGTAGTTTCAACGTCCTGTCCTCATCCTAGGGTGGATGGTTCTGACCTCCCAGAACTGGGTTCATCCAGCACATCCAACAGTTGCAATTTTACATCAAGTTTTAGGACTGTATCATTTACGTCCTACTCCCCAGCTAGTCAGGAAGTCCTCAGAGAGCAGGCTAGTTACTGCTGGGTGCGCCCACCACTGAATCCACAGCATCTAGCACAGGACTTGGCCGAGAGCAGGTGTGTAACTAATTTGTTTGGATGACTCCCAGAGCCAAACGGAGTGCCTTTGGGTGTCTGTGTGGATGGGGTGGGTGAGCTCAGTAGTTGGCTTTGTCTGACCCCTTCTAGATAAGCAGTTACAGAAAGTGGGGAGGGGTGTCATGGGAAGGACTTGATTACACTCACCAATGGCCAAGGAAACTCCAGAATGAGAACCTAATCCTCATTGGCGCCATCTTCTAAAAAGAGGCACTGGGTGGTGTTCTCGTTCACTTAGTATTCACAAGAGGGAATGTGATGAGTTTCGGGGTTTATGGCTATTAGCCTACCCCCTCTCCATTTCTAGCCCTGTGAAGTTTCCTTGGCCATTCTTCCTTCAGTTTCTCACATGAAAGCACTCTGGAAATTATCTAATAATAGACCAGAGTCTTTAAATAGCATTCTGTGCCAGGGGACTTACCTGAAGGCGCATCATAGGCCACTTGGGGTTGGAGGTGGCTCTGCACTAACCAAAGCCTCTCTTTATCTATTCTGGGGACTGAGGTCTCACATAAGAACTTTTAATGAAAGGTTTTTGTGACTAGAAAAAAAATTTATAAGAGGCATGATTTGCACCACACTTCATAGTTTTCGGCAAAATACTTGTTAGTTTTTTTTTTTTTTTTTCATTCAGTTCTCCCATAAACCCATCAAACTAGAAGGATATTATTTACTCCAGTGGACGTATCAGAAAATGGCTGAAGGAGCTTAGGTAACTCACCCAAATCACAGATCTGGTAATAGGGAAGAGCCTGGACTCAAGTTCAGGACCCTGGACTTTATAGAAGCCATGGAATGGTGGTTTGAGCCAATTTTATGGGCTTATTTATTTATTCACCAAGGAAATGACTTTTCCTTGAACATTTATGTAAAGAGAAAATAGCATACCATTTTGACTGTGGCAAAGTTGGGTGGCAAGATGAGGGGTACATTTATTGCTCGCTTTCTGCTTCTCTGTGACTTCTACAATGCACGTGCATTAATTTCATATTTAGAAAACATTAGAAAATAAGCATCAATTTGAAATAAATCAACAGGTAAACAAAGGAAGGTCTCCTACTCACCTTGGGAGGGCAAGCAAGGTGACTGTTTATTTGGAATTAGCTCTGAACCTTGATAAAAGCAGATGGTACTCAAGCAAGGCAGTGGGCAGTGCCGTGACACTGGGTAAAACCAACTCCGTCGCGTCGGAGACAGGCAGACATGCTTCTCCAATTACCATTCGTGTGAGTCTTGAGTCTCTGGAGAAATGGAGGAAGTAAACCAACCGTCGTATATTGGTCAGGGCTCTTGGTCAGGAGTCGCAGAAACACAGCTGAAACTAGCTTAGGTGCAGAAGGAATTCGCTGAGTTACGTAAGTGAGGAGCTAAGGAAGCTCGTCAGCATTACGGCTCTCGTTCCATCCATGAACTCAGCCTTCCCCTTCTTAGCTTTTAAGCACACTCGCCCCCTGTGACTGGAAAATGTGGGCACCAACACACTTGTTCCTACCTTATCAGGCTGGCAAACACAGTGGGAATATAACCTGTCTCCGAGCCCTCGTGCTAAGCCCAAGGACGACTCTGATAGGTAGGCCACACTTGAATCCCATGGCCCCACCCCCTTTCTCAGTAACCAAGGATGAGGGAGTAGGATGGGCCCCGCCACTCCCGTGTGCCCACCTCTGTGCCCAGTGGCCCTTGTCCTGGAGACCAAGCTCTACGGTTATGAATGCCGAATGAGGCAAACTCCCGACCAAGCCAGATGAGGGAGGTGAACATTTCCCTTGGCCAGAGGGTCCAATTTATGTGTGCTGCTAGAAGCTTTAATGAATTTGTGAAATGCATTAAATGATAAGTAAGTTTTGCTAAGCAACATTTTAATACTTAGCGGGGGTGAAGAGAAAGACTCTAAAATCAAGGTGACAACACAAAAACAAAGCAATGTTTGGTCAGAAAAAAAAAAAAAAACCAACAAGCAAGTAAGTAGGACCATAAAAAGTTAGGTTCTGGAGAATATCATCATGGCACAAGGTTCTGAGGAAACAGGTATGCGGCCCCTGACGTGGATTAAACCCTGGACGGCCACCGAGTTCTTCCCTGTGATTTTTGCTGTCTAACTACTCTTTGCAAATTGGAGACAAGAATTGCAAAAGATGCTCCTCCCTCAATGAAACTCCAACTAAATTAGATATTGAACAAGACACGGATCCTGGCAAGAATACACACACACACACACACAAAAAAAAAAAAAAAAAAAAAAAAAAAATTTGGCCTCGAGCTGTTGAGAGATGATAAATTGTCAGTTTCTGCTTAATAAGATTGTGTCTCATCACCATCCCCTGTAAGGGGTTTGATAGCTTTTGTTTTTAACCTGTGAGGACAAAAATCAATTCCCAACTAAAGCTGGAAGCCCCAAACCATACAGCTGCAAATATATCAATTAATCAATCAATCAGTCAGACAATAGATCAGCAAGACTGTGCGGAGATTGATTCTTGCATCTGGGGCAGGGGAAGAATTGGAAAATCTGCCCCTGCAGATGCTAGCTGAGGGAGGCCACAGTTCAGAAGGATATAGCTCCCGCTCTAAAGGCAACAGTGAACCTCCGTCCATTAGAATTACATTGGGTCGGCGTGTCCCACCTTCTCATCTGCCCCCTCTTACAGACATGTTGGATTTTTTTTTTTTTTTTTTTTTTTTTTTTTTATGATAGTCACACAGAGAGAGAGGCAGAGACATAGGCAGAGGGAGAAGCAGGCTCCATGCACCGGGAGCCCGACGTGGGATTCGATCCCGGGTCTCCAGGATCGCGCCCTGGGCCAAAGGCAGGCACCAAACCGCTGCGCCACCCAGGGATCCCGGATTTTAGACCTTGGGTTAATCCACAGGTTTTGACTTACACCTCAGCCCTACACAGGTGTCCACCCTGGCAACAACATTAGTCCTCATATATCAACTGGGTTTATGGATCCTACCCTTTCTTGCCTGGCATCTTATACGAGACAGAGATGGGGATGAGGAACCTAAAATCAAGCTCAAATTCCACCCCTACCCTTAAGTTGTTCAGCTGCCCTTGGCCCCCGTATCTTTAACCACCAAAGCAGAAATAACAACACGTGCCTTGTAGCCCTGCAAGGATTAAATGAGATCACAAATGTCGAGTGTTCAAAATAAGACTTGGTTCAGAGTTTATGGTATTTTGTTAACATTACAATTGCCACTGGTGGTAGTGGTGTTATTTCAACCATCAGATGGGGGTACTCTTAGGTTAGAATTTTATTTTATTTTATTTTTAGTATCCATAAAAATGAGTATAGGCATGTTTTGTTCCTGTTTTTTATCCCCTTCTAAATGGACTGCCTCACCCTACAATAATCCTATTAAATTCTACAGACTTGCACTTACATGACAAATATCCCACTGGCTTCAGCCCAAACAAAAAACTAATTGTCCCCTTGTTTGTCTGTGTGTGAGTTTGTTTTTCCAGATGAAACATTTCAGACTCTATTCTCTTGTCCCTTGGCATTTTTTAACAACCAACACTGTTTGAGTTAGCCACAAAGACAGGGCTTTTTGGAGCAAGGAAGTAAGAGTGTGTGAAGCCAGTGGCTCTATTTGAAGCCACAGTTCTTAATTTCAGCTAAGAAATGGCTGAAGGAGTGTGATACAGAGGAGAGAACAGAAACTTGAAGGTCAGGAGCGGCAGCGTCTTAATTAATCCTGCCTCCCGCCTTCCACCTCCTCCAAGCTACATGACACTGGGTGTGTTTCTAAACCCCTGCAAAAACCAACTATTGCTCTTGTTCTTCCAAGAATGAATTTGGCATGATTTATGGACACTATTTCCTTACAAATTCCTCACAATGACGTTTACAAGACAGGTCATCATGACCTTTCAGGGAAGGAAATCAGGGGAGAGGTACTTCCATGGGAGGCTCTGAAAAAAGGGGGCTGAAGGCTGGAAAGCAGGGGATTCAAGTTCAAGTCCCAGTCCTACCATCAAGATCTGGGTGACCTTCAGAAAAAGCCTTTCTCCATGCTGGCCTCCTTACACTCGTTGAGAATGGGGAGATTGAGACCAAAGGATCCATTAAATGTCCTTCCGACTCTGGCACTTGGTCACACTCCATTCTAAGACTTCCTGCAGAATAAAATCTTGCTGCTCCTACTTTTCTCTCGGTTGCCTTCACAACCACACCTGCTCTCTCTGGCTTGTCAACAACAACCAGTATTTGTTGGATGTCTCATATGCACAAGACTGTGCCACATGCCTTACCTCACTCTCACCCCAACCCTCTGAAGCAGATACTATCATTACCTTAGTTGATAGCTGAGGAGCCCAGGGCTATGAAAGGTTGAAACATTTCTTACTTAAGGAACATTTCTGGGGCATGAGCTGCAGACCCACATCGCTGTACTGCTTCTCAACAAGACGACCTCAGCTTGTGAGATCCAGAACTTGCCATGGTCACCCCTTAGATAAGAGACCCCTGATGTCTCTAAGTCATCTCCCTTTGTTCAGCAGTTCTTCCTGGCCTCCCAACCCCCCAACCCCAATTTGGGCTCTGACTTAGGTCTCTGATGGGGGGAGGTGCAGCACAGGTTAATGAATTGTTCTGAGGTCTCCTTGGTGGGCTGAACGGAAGGAGAGTCCTTTGTCTTCCACGCAGGAATGCATGCTCTCAGAGGATCTGCCCAAGCCTGTAGTCCTCCCCTGGAGCACTCCTGCCTCTGAGGCTACTGGGCAAGTTCAGTGGGATTCTGTAGATGAAACTCCAGGGACACATCATCAACCTTACTCTACCCCTACTCCTATCTCACTTTCCTGTAAGACCCAAACCTTCAAAAGCTGCTTTTCTATTTTGGGGATTGTTCCACCCAAACTTGAATCAATCCAGGGCCCAACAAGAAAGAGATTGCACACTGCCTGTGTTCTCTTCTAGGATCTTGATGGATTCCTATCTCATGTTTAGGTCTTTCACCCATTTTGAGTCTATTTTTGTATATGATGTAAGAGAATGGTCCAGTTCCATTCTTCTGCATGTGGCTGTCCAATTTTCCCAACACCATTTGTTGAAGGGACTGTTTTCTCTCCATTGGGTATTCTTCTTTCCTACTTTGCCAAAGATGAGTTGACCATAGCGTTGAGAGTCCATTTCTGGGTTCTCTCTTCTGTTCCACTGATCTATGTGTCTGTTTTTGTGCCAGTATCCTACCGTCTTGATGATCACAGCTTTGCTGAAAATAGAGTGACTCGGGAAAGTTTATTGCTGAAGAGGCTATGAATAAAGAACATGGGTAAAGGGCAGTAAAGTGGCAGGACAATAACCTGAGTCTTGGTAGCAGAACTTTACCATCCCTAGGACCAAAAGGCTGTGAGCAAGGGAGTAGTTACTAGAAATCAGAGAAATAGAGAGAGAGAGAGAGAGAGAGAGAGAGAGAGAGAGACCAAGGACAAACGCCTTCCCTGGGAGGAGCAATCTCTAGTCAAAGGACATAGGCAGCCAAGAAGTGACCTTGCCTAGTAGGGAGGCAGTAGGGTATAATAATCCGACCTCACTCTTGGCTGTGAGGGTTTGTTTCAGAAACATATAATTGGCCTGAGCTATTTTGCAAAAATACCTGTACCACACAGCACTGACCTTTGGTCAGAGCAGGAAATGTACTGATTAACAGTGTTGCCTTGTAACTGTGCATACAAGGTGTTTGGCCTGCTTTGCCCCAGCTTGGCGACATTGTTCCTTGGTGATGGTGATACGCATGACTTGCACCCTCTAACCTCCCTCCAAACACTTTTTGGGACACACCACTGGCTGGGCCCAGTTGGAAGAAGCAGGCAGAGGAACTCCTTGATGTCATGCATGTAGTTTGGCTTCCGGGGAAGAGTGTAGGCTGGAAAAGGGTGGAGGGGGGTCTCGTGGTCACTCCTTCAGTGTAAAGGCTGTGTCCCATGCATCACACTCACTGGCTTCTCTTACATCAGAAAATCAGACACATGGTCCCACCCTCCTGCCCATGAGCCCCCTAAGAGCACACATCCCCTCCTTCCCATGGGCATCTCCCGGGCCCATCTCACTGCCTGGCACAGAGGAGGTGCACAGTGAGTGTGACAGCATCTCCAGGGCAGCAAGCATCATGGAGAACCTTCCAACTGCCTGTTTTCCCCAAGGCCTACCCTTTATTGGTGTTGTTGCTACCAAAGAAGCTTGCCAGTTTGCCAGCAGCTACACAGACACTCTGGAAGGTGGGCAGAGAAGGCTGAGTGGGGAGAGCTGGTGCAGGTGGAGGTCTAGCCCCAGCCATTTTCCGAGTGCCTCCCCCAGCAACATGAGATAGACAGAGATGGGAATCACATTTCAGTGTGACAGCTTAAAAGGCATGTCAAGAAACAATTAAAAAGATCTAGAGCAACCAGGTCCTAAGAGACTTTTGTCAAAGGGAGATTGCTTCCCATCCTCCGATGTAGGGGCAACACGGCCCATGAGCACATGTTTAGGGCCTTGAATTCTCAAAGGCAGGATCCTCTGAGACCCGGGGCTAGAGAGGAAGTGAGCCTAGAGAGTTGGATCGTCTATTGCTTTCTGGAGTTTGAGAAATCACCTGCAATCAGCAGCACAGAACATCCGCCCCACAAGTCCCCGCCCGAGCTCACCACCTTCCAATCCTTGTCAAAACCCTGACTGTGAGCAATAATATTTATAGAGTATTGCCTGAAGGACGTCCTGCCATCACTCCCTTGGATCAAGTTTTTCAGATCATCTTCCCCAAGGCCCTGGAATTCCCTGGGGTGTCCCTGAGGCTCCTTAGAAACCAATCCCCTGCCTCTACCCCAGTCCAGGGATTGCCACATCTTATCTGTTACGTATGGGATATTGGGGTTGCAGATAAGAAATCACCTTTTTAAAAATGCATGCTGAGGCCTTAAAAGAGCAAAAGCCATCACAGCAGCCGGAATCTTATTCTATGATCAAGTCAGATGAAGCCTGGGTCATGTGCCTTCGCTCTGCTGCCCTTAGAATTTCTCGTGCTAAATTGAGCTTCAGAGGAATCCCATCAGCCCACTTTGTGGGAACCCATAAAAAACAGCTTATTGAAATTCCTGAAATGTCTCTTGAAGCACTTATTTTGGTGAATTCGTGAGAGCCTTGCCTCTTCTGTATCAGGAAGAGTTGAAGCCAGTTTGATGGTTTCATGCAACCCCTGTGGGCTGGGAATTTGGGTCTGTCTCCATGTTGGCCTTGGCCTCGGTGAATCTCAGCGCCATCCCCGAGGCCCACTTCCAACTGTACAGAACCTATGCTCTTGGAGATTCTAATCCCTGCTCCAGCTCCCTCAGTTACTTACTTTATCATCTTGAATTGCATCTGTTTGTGTGAGTTAATGCAGAATGTGTGTCCTCCCTCCTTGGTGAAAAGAGAAGGAGAATAGACTATGAATAAATAAAATAACATGACCGTTAAAGAAAAAAGAAGCAACTCAGTTCATTGGTAGGGCGTTTGTCCCCCCACAAACATGTTCTAATTCTGACCTCCTGTGAAACGCACTGGTTTTCCCATTCTCTGCTCACAAATCTTTGACGGCTCCCAGCCCGCGGGCTATAGGAGGACATCCAGGCTCCCTCAGATGGATGGAACTCCAAGGCCTCCTCGATTCTGATCCACTAGCTCAGCCTGTCCTGCTCCTGCATCTCATACCCCCACCAGGAGACCAATGTGCTCACCAGTCCACAAATCCACACAGCCCCTTCCTATCCCAGTCTTCGGTACACATGGTTCCTAAGATTGTAACGTCTTCCCCCATTTCCCCCACGGAAAATTCAAGACCAGGAGTATTCCCACCCCGAGTCATGCCTATGCTGGCTCCTAGCGCAGACTGCTGCCCTCACTCCCTGTTCTTCATCCAAGTCACATCTCTGTTAGTCACTCAACATTACGTCTCTCCCTGTTAGTGTCTCTCACTGGGCTTCAAGCTGCCTAGGCTTGGGGTTGGGGGGCACTCTTTACCAGAGAGTCTCTACCGGGAAAGTCTACACTGGGGATAGAATGCAGAGAGGGCTTGGTGCAGAAGAGTCAAGTACTCTATGCCATGCCAGACAGGCAGGCGGACTCCCAAGGCATCATTCCACTGCTCACTGTCAACACAGGTCATAGAAATGTGGGTGGCCATGGTCACTCTCAGCTTCCCCCAATCCTGCCCCCTCCTGCACTCCCTGAGACCTTCACCCCTAATCTCAGAATACACCTGCTGGTGTGAGCTCTGGAATTGGTCTTATATCTGACCAATTGACTCCGTATCTGACTTTTGATATTTTCAATTCCTGAGGAGAAGAATCCTTATTGGTTTTGCTAAAATGAGAGAATATAATCTAGGACCCCAGGGAAGCTGCAGAGCTTCCATGAATCTGCTAACCTGACTGGTGATGCTCTCGTGGTGGCACGACGCACCAACAGAGCTACGTGTTGGTGTCTGCACACCCACGGCGCACTCACAGAACCCCACCCCTCCTCATGCTGAGATTGAGTGAATGTGGAGTCAGAAAGACTTGAGTTGAGACATTGGTTCAGCCACTTACCCAGTGTGTGCGTCCTTGGGCAGGTCCAACCTGTATCACCACACTTTCCTCTGTACAGTAGGGATATCACATATTATTTTATTTTCCCTACAGGCCAATAAGTATATAGAATGGCTCCAGTTTGCTAAGCCACTTAATCTCTTCATGCCTCAGTTTCCTTCCCTACAGAGCAGGGAAGGAAAAATGTAAGAATCCAGTAAGAAAATGTACACATAGAACTTTGTACAACGCCTACATATGAATGCTTGTTTACGGTCTACGGCCATGTCCCCAGAAGATGAAAACTTTGTCTTGTGATGTAGCTTCTCCCAACCAGGGGAGATGTCACCTCCAGTTCTGACACACGTGCTTGCTGGCTGTGAGGGTGGTCCCGGGAAGGAATCTCACTGCCAATTTGAGCAGATCCCTTTGATTCTTCCCTATGCACTAAAGTCACTCTCATCTGCCAATGAGCCTCTTGATGCCCCTGTTCCTCTGAGGTCGTCTTGCTCATAGCACTCCCTTGCCAAGCTCTAAGTTGTTGGAAACATGCCCCTTATTCATCATCTGTGCCCTCACCTAAGGCTTCGGTGACATCCTTCTTCTCCCCAGGGTGCTGGTCACCACGCCCTTGATACTCCTCGGTCAGCTGCCAATAGTAATCCGCCCCACCACTACCTGCCCCTGCAGCTGCCAACACCCATTCTAACACCCTCAACTCCAGTAGAAGGCTCTAGACTCAGGTGCTGTCCCTCTCAGCTCCACTCCAAGGCGACCACCTGCCACCTACACAGCCACCCTCAGGAAGTAACAAGCATGCGAGAAGCACTGATGCATTAAGAAGAGCCTTCACTGTTCCTAAACTCAGAGGAAGAAGGAATTTGCCTGAGGCCAGGCCTGGGGAGGCTGCCATTTTTCTTCCTGAACTCTCCCTCCTCCCAAGGGGCCATATTTAATTTATGATGCTGGAGCTAGCACCATTGCCAGATATATTTCCTTGATGATTAAACATTAAACACACAAGTATTTCAAAGCATTTGAAATAACTCAGAACTAATGAAGGACTAATTGCTTCACTCTGTGTATTCAAATAGTGATGTTATTTTAAAAAAATGCATTCTTATGTCAACTGCTGCATCCATTAATTGCACGTTTTCCAACAGTTAGCTGTGGTGTGATTAAAGCATATGAAAATAATCTTTTAATTAGCTTTCATTTCGAAACAAATAGACAATTAAACCAAAGAAGTAAGTGTGAAAATTCTGTTTGGTCTGTTTTGGGGGGATGCTTGTACAAATAATGACTATATCACTGGAAATTATTTCCTTGGCTGGTCTAATGGTTGTTATAGTAATTTCATCTTTTCTCTATTACATCCCTTCTATTTCTTATAATCCCATACCCCTACTGTTTTCCCCAGAAGCCTAAAATATATAACTGGATGAATAGTAGTCTTTTTCAAGAATGTCTTTTTGAGTAGAGCTCTTCAAAGTACCAGCCAATTCTTATTAAAAATATCACTGTACTCATCACTGGTGTTTAAAAAAAGGAGAGGAAAAGGTCTGTTTTAGCCACAGCTTCATTAATACTTTTTCCCATCCTGTGAAGCAGGACCAGAGCCAGGTGATGGAAGAGGTGCCAAGGTCACAAGATTTAAGGAGGTATGCATTCCCACATGCCAGCCCCACGCTTGCACAACCCTCAGAGCATATGCCTCCTTAAGTTTTGTGACCTAGGGCCTTACTTGTCTCACTCTCGACCCAGCCTTACAATAGAGTCACAGGATCCCCACTATGTGCTTTGTGCTATTCAAGAACCAGGTAACAGGGCAGCCCGGGTGGCCCAGCGGTTTAGCGCCGTCCTCAGCCCAGGGTGTCATCCTGGAGTCCCAGGATCAAGTCCCATGTCGGGCTCCCTACATGGAGCCTGCTCCTTCCCCTGCCTGTGTCTCTGCCTCTCTCACTCTCTCTCTCTCTCTCTCTCTCTCTCTCTCTGTGTCTCTCATGAATAAATAAATAAAATCTTAAAAAAAAAAAAAAAAGAACCAGGTAACAATGAGAAAGGGACTGTAGAATCTAATTGGTCCAAACCCTCTTTGCTATGTGGCAGGAGACCGGGGAAGAACATGCTCAATGTGCTATGAAGAAAGCAAGATGGAGATGACAAGGCCCTTGTCCTTGGCCATTCAGCCAAAAAGCATTTGGTGGGCATCTGTGTGTATTTCTGTGTGTGTGTGTGTAGGAGATCACCAGCCTCAAATGGGCATTGTTACCATGTAAGACACTCTGTAGGGTGGAGCAAGAGAGCTGATCCTGAGGAAATAGAGATGAGGGGCCTCTCTTTGAGCAACCTTGGACTAGTGATTCACCTCTCTGAGCCTGTGAATCATTTCTTTAAATGAAGGTAATATTTATGTGACTGTGAGAACCAGGGACAATAATGAGAAGTGTGTTGCAGTGACTGACATGGAGTAAAGCATAATAGTGACTACAGATACCATTTTATAGGTGATTTACTGTGTGTCAAGAACGATCCTAAATACTTCGCTTGCATGATGTCATTTTATCTGCAACCCGTGGGATAAGCATGGCAAACTTCCTTTTATAGGTAAAGAGAGGGGCTCAGAGAAATGAAATAATTCGCCCGAGTTCACACAGGCAAGTGGTAAAGTCAGGATTTAAGCCAGTTCCATCAGTTTCTGATATTTGAGCCTGCTCTTTCTTAAGAGAATGGAGCTCAAATTTGGGAACATACCCATGGTTAGCAAATTCTTCAAGAAAGCCCTGCAGATTTTAAATCCATCACCCTATCCCCTCAGCTACCATCACAAAGTCAATTAATGGGATCCTGTAGCACCCTGAGCTGCAACAAGCATAGCATTGTAATCTCGTCATGATGGAAACAATGGATAAGGTATGAAAAAATCACTTCCCACCTGATGGTACAACTGCATGGAGATCCTTGAGAACGGAAGCACAGCATGTAAGAGAACCACAGAATGAGAAGGCGTCCCAGCTTCTGTGTTATCCACACACACACCACCCACACCCCCGGCACCTCTAGCACAAGGCGGCACAGTCTTGTTCACCCCCAAGAAAGGGGCCCATCATGCCTTCATGATATTGAATTGGAACCTGCCCTTTAGTCCCCTGGGGCCATAAAGACACACAGCACCCCTGCAGCAGCCCTCCTGCTGCCTCTTCTCCAAGGCACAAGACCCCAGGCTTCCGCCCACCCCCCCAAAGAGCACGCTTTCTACTACGCACCTTATCAGCTCGACGAGGCTTCCCATTACCTCCTGGACTGGGGTCAAATCCCAGCTCCACCGTCACAGCTGACCCCCAGGAGCCGGTTCATCCCTCAGAACGCATGTCTTGTCCTCTGTAACAGCTAGGTGTTGTAGAGTGGTATTAAATGAGATGGAGCATATAAGCACATGACCTGCGCTATCCAAGCCCTCGCCCTGTCATCCTTACCATGATTATTTCAGAGGGGAGCAGGAGAGCCTTGGGAACCCGAGGCAACAGAGAACAGGAGAGTAAGGAGGGTCCTGCAGGCCAGCCTGAGAGGGACGAGCAGAGGTGAGGCCAGCCCCCCCACCCCCGCCACCTTCCCAAAGGGTGTTCAGCAAACCACCCGTTGTTCTGAACAGAAACCCCTGTGGGGACTCTCTGGAGCTGGAGGGTCTGCAGCTCCATTCGGATAGCGTGTCAGTTCTGCTAAATTATCACCAGAGTGTGTGATCACAAATCATTCTGCGACTTGGCAGGATTGAGTGAAACGTGATCCCAAATCATACATGAAAGGAGTAGGGCATTTGCAATGGCACATTCATTTACACCATTCCATTTCGCTCTTTCAACTGCTAAGACACTCAAAACTCCCAGCAGGGAGCATTGGCCACAGCAGAAGGAAGACACTGAGTTATGACACGTCCTTGTCAGTCCTCCCCGCGAAAGCAGGAGTGAGCGTGTACTGCCAGTGTGCTGTGGTTGCTGAGGACCAGGGGAGGCGGAGGCGGCTCAGCCTTGAAGCTTTCGGAGGTCAAAACACGGACAGCAAATTATAAGGACCCGGGATGCTTCCTCCTTTTCTGCATCAAGTATCAGTGAGCACGTGGATTCAAAGGTAAATGACATTTAGAACTGTCGGCATCATCCTCCCTCCATTCCTACTCTAGCTGCTGGGACAGAAGCAGAGTAGGAGGCAGCAAAGGCCAGGTCTGCTGGTAGGTAATGCAACAAGAACGTCTTGAAAAACTGAACAGAGGGGTCTAAAAAAGGCTCTGCCTTTTTGAGGTTGCCCAGGAATAAGGAGAGCACTGGGTACCCAGTGACCTGAATCTCAGACATTAAAACCCTCAAATCAGTTAAGACCTTGACCCTTCCAGATTCACCAGTACCCACCCCAGCACTCAAGCTCTGATTGAGATATTCCCCCCCAAGCTTATCTCCTGACAGCATGAACACAAGGTACCATGCCAGTGAATAATATGGGAAATTGTTCTAATCTGAGGATCAGCAAAAGATTTACATAAGGAAGAAAATTGTTTTTGAAGTCTGAAAAATGAGTTAGCACGATATAGCCGAAGGGAGCTTGGAGGCTGGACGGCCGCATGTGCAGAAGCCCTGTAGCAGGACAGACACTGGCAAATATGGAGCACCGAGGGACACCTGTGGCCTGGAACAGCTAATGCGATGGGGACTGGACGGTGAGGAGGCCAGAGATTGGGGTGGCCCAGACACACAGTGCCCAATCCACGGTGAGGATTTTGATGCGGTAACAAGTGACATGATTAAATGTGAGTTTCGGAGGAAAAAAAATTTTTTTTTAATCTATCCACTGTATGGGGACTGGATTGTAGGTTTTGCCAAGAAGGCAAGGGAGGTAGATTGAGTAAGTGGTGATCACCATGGTCCCAATAAGGATGAGGGACTGGGCTTGGGGCAGGACAGCTGCTGGAGGTAGAGTGGGAAAGATATAGCCCAGAGACATCTAGGCCATAAAATGAGCAGAATTTGGCAATAGATTGTCTGTGGTGGGTAAGAAAGCCTGGGCACAGGGTTCGGTCTTAGTCTTCATCCAAATGCTCCCCTGTGCAAGGTCATTTGAAGCCTAATAAAACGGTGTTCATGAAATCAGATTTGTCAAAAAGCAGTGTGGTAGGCTGCTCATTTGAACAATATTGAAAAATACAGTATTCAGTAGCCATACTGCTCTTTCTAGAATTTTCAGTGTTGTGAATTGGAGCACCTTGGCTGACATCACCAGACATATTTTCTCTTCAGATCTATTCTAGAATCTGAGGCAAAGCGATCCTAATGTTAGACCACAGAGAAAGAACTACTGAATATCGTGTGAAATGGAAATTCAAGAACACATTTTTTTTCCTTTAATCTCGTCAAAATCTACAGCAGGATCCCTAAACCAGTCCCAACCTTGCCACTCACATGCTCTGTGACCTCAGGCGATTTTCTTTCCCTCTCTGTGTTTTCATCTCTATTTTGGGAATGCTGAAGAAAGTAACCTGGAACACAGCTTCTGGCACTAAAATTCTTCACATAGGAGATGCCAGCTGTGTACACGTGCAGGAGAACAAACTCATAATTGCAGGTAATTGAACTTCTGTTCCACACTGAGTATTGCACACTTGGATCCTGATTTTTAACTCCATTCTTCCAAACAGAACATAATATGATTTACAGTCAATTTTGAAACAAATTTGCTCTAATGAAAAATGTTCCAAGCAACAACATCGCTTTTAGAAGAGCTGCATTTTCCTAATGGGCACCAGGCAAAGGGAAGCATCAAAATATGCTGCGAATCTGCAAATCCCGAGAATACGCAACACTTAAACATCGCTGCTTGTTCCCAGTAAAATTAGCTACACGTTACCTGCACAGTCGGGCTCACAGATGATTTTCCGGGGAAGTACCCGTTTACGGCGCGGGCCTCCCCGGAGCAGCACACCTGACTGCCACCTCTGCCACAGGCTGCAAGGGAACATCTGCTCTTAATGTCTCCGAGCTGTTTCCGCGAAGGTACCTGTACCCTATGCACCCCCACCCCCCCAACACACACACACACTTCTGCTGCCAATTCCTTCCTTTACCTTAGCTCGTCCTCATCCATGCTGCAGACCACGACGGCAGAGGAGCCGGTCACCTGGCTCCAGCTGCACACCTCCCTCCTATTCCGTGCTCCGTGGCAACGTCCAGGGGGCCTTTTACCAGGCAAGCTGGCCCCTCTCATCCCCCTGGTCCACAGTCTCTCAGGGTGAAGCCCCCAAACCCCAGATATGACATTTCAGGTCCTTCGGGAACCTATTCTAAGCCCCCTTTCTGGTCTTGCCTGCCCAGCCTTGGCTCCGTGCGCCCTCTTCCCAGACACCCTGACAGCTTCCGCCTCCTCGTGACACCACATCATCCCCCAGTCCTGGCTTAGTTCTCCACATAATGTTTCCTTCCTCTGGAACGTACTTTCTTTTTCTCGGCTTCGTGTACATCTGCTTATTCATTCCACAAATGTTTGAGCACCTATCATATGGCTGGGGATGAGAGAATATTTTGGCCAAACCCTCCCAGAAGAAAAATGAATCAAGATTTAATGCTCTGGAGTCAGAAGCCTTTTGAAGGCTGCTTGGGAAGGGCTCTTCTAGAACAAAGGTGTTCAAACTTAAATGAGCACACGAGCCACCTGGTGATCTCGCTAAGATGCAGATTTTGATTCTGGGGGTCTGGGAGCCAAGGAATCTGAAAGTCCTTACAAGCTGCAAGGCAGTGCCCATGCTGCCAGTCCAACGATTCTGAGTAGCAAGGACATCCATCCCCTTTGGATTTACACATGATTGGATTCAAATTCCAGCTCTGCTTCTTTCTGGCTGCAGGAAGTTGGGCAAGTCACTTAACTGTGGGCTGCAGTTCTTGACAATGACTTGATCATTGGCAGGTGCTGGTTCATTCCTAATGAACTTTGAAATGGGTGGGAGGCAAGTACTGAGACCCTTGGGGTAGAGCTAGATGTGTGTGCTCTTACTGGGGTACAGACTCAGGAAGTGCTCGGAAGACTAAAGAAAGCCATCATGAATTTGAATATTAAAAAAATGAATAGGACTGAGCTGGTCAAAGATAGGATAATCTGGCTGGAAAGAGTAATCTCACCGAGCAGAAGACATGAGAGAGAGAGAATGCGTGTTAGGGGAACACTACACGTGACATCCTCAGACTGGGGTGCTTGTCTGGGGGTCACGAGGAGTAGACTGGAACAGCAGGGGGTGACTAAGTCATGTCAGGTGTGCTTTTACATCAGGTGTGGAGTTTGGAACTCCCCTGAACACAAGACAGAGCCACTGGGGACGTGAAGCAGGGGAGTGACCTGGGCAGATGGGCCTCAGGTTTGGTACCCTGAGCTGCCCCACGGCAGGAGTGAGACTGGAGGAAATGAGACCAACGAGGTGAGGAAGGCCGGGGCAGGATGGTGCTCACCGTGTGCCTCAGAGACGTCAGCTGAATAACCAAGTGAGTGAATGATTTAGCCATCCTCTTTTTTGGATTCAGGGACTTTGTTCCTAATATTATAAATAATTCAACAACAGAAGCAAGCCCATCTCACTGCAGCAGGTCTCAGCAAGCTGTAAAAACCTCTGTCAGAATTTAGTTATACTGTAAATTTCTACTAACATGGGGCAGCCCTCTCATTTGGCTGCTCTAGGTGGGGAGAAAGTAGCAACTGTGGGGGAAAAGTGACTACAAATTGGGAAGATTGTCAACCTGTGCCCAAGTCTTTGCCCCACTGAGAGTCTGTGCATGGGCATCACCTCTGCAGCCCGTGAAGGGGCAAAGGAGGGAGGGTGGCCATGGCAAATCCTTGGCTGCAGGCAATGGCCCTGGCCCGTTGAAGCTCATTCCCAAACAAGTCTAGGGACTCTAGGTTGGCCCAAGAGAGAGTCTACACTGGGATACAGCAAATGAGGAAAAACAATGAAGAGGTATTTGTTCACTTAATGGAATCGCTTTTATTCTGAGATTTTATACTTCATATCTAGCAGGTGACATCAGAGTGTCCTCCTCGAATGAAATGATTCTGATGGTTGAAGGTGGAAGATATTTTGTTATCATGGTTTTGCTTTGTTTTATGTCCTTACTTAGCCACATAAGAAGTTGGTTATTAGCATGTGCTCAAAAAATATTTTTGGACATTTTAAAGGTTCATAAAAATTGGAGAGTTTGGGGTCTGCCGTTCTATACCATTCAGAGGCTCTGTGCAGGACACAATGAATTACAGTAAGTGGATTTTATTGAAGGAGTTTTAGCCCAAGAGGATACCAACTCATTGGCAATTGCTGCCTGGAAAATGGATTGGAAAGGATTCTGAGCCTCATTTGTGCTTAAAGGGGGAGAATAGTCTAGAATCCATTAGTAAGACCTGCCATGGATGAGAGGGGGAAGTGGTGATCCATTCACAGTGGTGTGCTACTAAATATTTAACAACTGTTCTCTTAAAAAGAAGAAGAAGAAGAAGAAGAAGAAGAAGAAGAAGAAGAAGAAGAAGAAGAAGAAGAAGAAGAAGAAAAGAAAGAAAGAAAAGCCCTGACTGTGTCCTTGGCTAATTTCCATGTAATAGTGCTCCCACCATGGCCAATTTCCAGCTTACCAACGTGACGTCACTGAAAGCAGAGCAGAGAAGGAACCCACACCACCAGTTAGCAGGAGATGGGATGAGCCAACTCCAGGGCATCAGAGCACACTTGCCATGTGTTTGCTTTTCTGATTCTACACAGCAGGAAGCCACTGCATGTGTGCCATTCCGCGTTGCACTCACATACCACAACTCTTCTCCCCCTTGTTCACTTACGAGAAGATCCTTTGGCTGGAAAAGGATCATACACTTCTGTGTCTTGCATTAAATATGGCTAATTTGGGGATCCCTGGGTGGCGCAGCAGTTTGGCGCCTGCCTTTGGCCCAGGGCGCAATCCTGGAGACCCGGGATCGGATCCCACATCCAGCTCTCGGTGCATGGAGCCTGCTTCTCCCTCTGCCTATGTCTCTGCCTCTCTCTCTTTCTCTCTCTGTGACTATCATAAATAAATTTAAAAAATTTTTTAAATAAATAAATAAATACATAAATAAATAAATAAATAAATAAATAAATAAATAAATAAGGCTAATTTATCCATTCTCATTCGTATAACTCCAGCATGACATGAAATGGGTGATCTTGTGTACTCCTTGCTGGCAAAAGCAATGACGTTGCACTGTGAATATTGAAACATGAACATCAAAATAGGGACTGTGTTACCGAAGCACAGCTGCCCACATAAACCCCATCAAGGGGACCTGGCATTAGGTGCTGTGGTTGATGGAGGCCTCATTGCTATTTGCTTTCTTACTATGGATACAACATAGGCAAAAGTTAAACAACCAGAGCTTATTATCTAGTGACCAAAATTAGTTGATTCAAGATGGTATTTCTAGGCTGAGCAAGACAGCTTTCTAAAGAACATCAAATCCTAATATTTGCTAAAATACTGAGTCATGAAATTAAGCCTGAGGTATATAAACCAAGAAAGGTTATAGTGCTCAGTACTGGCTTTATGGTCTGGCTTCATGAACATGAAAACTGTATCCTACCCCCACCCCCACCCCATCCCCCCGTGGCCCAGCCTGTCCTGCTTTACTCTGGAGCTTACAAAAGATGAAGGGAAAGCCGGGAGGTTGATCCATACATTGCAGTGGAGGGGAGGGTTTAGGGGCTGGGAGTGGGTAAGGGATGGGTTGGAAGCTAGAGCATGGTGTACTGTGTTTTGGAGCAGTAAGTTCACGCAAGGTTCCAGAAAACATTTGTGCAGGCTGAGCACTGCACAACCCCAGGGGTCACCATTCTTTGTGAACATGGCAGGCCTGCGTCTACAGGATCTGAAAATGAGGCAGAATCAGAAGCAAGAATCAGGATCTTCATGGTCAGTGATGAAGAACAAGGAAGACTGATGAAAAGATTTTAGAAAAGAAAACAAAAAACCACGTTGGGACTGCTGTAGCTACTGATGGGGAAAGCGCTTTTACGTACATAGATCTCGCCTGAAGTAGACTCAGCATGGTACAGGTGGGAAAACTGAGACTAGGAGAGAGAACGGTTCATCGCCTGGGAAATAAGGGGATTGACAGAAAAGAAGAGGAGAGGAGAGGAGAGAAAAAAAGAAAAGAGGGAAAAAAAGAAAAGGAAGAAAGTCTCTGCCCGGGTCAGAGCGCCTGAGCCCTCCCGGATGTGAACCGAGATAGGCAGATACCACCGCGTAGGGTAGAGAGGAGACCAGAGGAAGAAGGGGAAGAAGGTCAGGTGAGGGAGCACCACGTTAGGAAGGTGTAGGATGTCGCGCGTGTGGTCGCTGGCACACACCATCCGCACGTCCCCACGGCAACCTGAGGGATGAGAAGTCTGCTCCACGTTCTCAGCATCAAAGAAGTGAAGGTGACTCAAGTTAAGAGACTTGCCCGACTTCGCACAGCGAGAAAGCAGCAGAGCTGATATGAATCCAGGTCCGTCTAAATCTAGGGGGACGTCCTGGCCACTCAAACGCCTTGGACCGGCAGCACGGGCGGTATCTTGGAACTTGCTGGAAATTTCAGCTTCCCTGGCTCCATCTAAGACCTGCTGAGTCAGAATCTTTATCTTAGCACGATCACCGGGTGGCTCGCTGGCTCCTTTAAGTTTGAATACCATTGTTCTAGAAGAGCCCTTCCCAAGCAGCCTTCAAAATGCTTCTGCTTCCAGAGCATTAAATCTTGATTTATTCTTTCCTCCAATGGAGTTTGGCCCAAACATCTGCCATCCCTTGCCGCGATGACCCTGTTAGTTCCTCCTCCGTTTCCTTGCAAAGGAGGGAGCACCCAGCCCAGCCCTGTGTGACTTCCCCCATGATGACGACACAGCCAAGACGAGGCTTGTTTTAAGGGGAACGGCAGCTCTGGGCTGGCCATTGTCCCGAGGCTTCCTGCGGGTGGGTGTGACCTCTCATCACCTGGCCTGCGGAGTGGGAAGGAGTCCCACGTAGGATCCTGATGCTGATGTTGGGAGAGCAGGAGTAAGACCACCTGATTTCCTTTTTCCTCCTCAAGCTGTCAGAACAAACCCACTTGTACCATCGTAGCCCATGGGAAATCAGAGCAAAGACGCCTAAAAGGAAGAGTCGGAAGGGCATTCAGGTGAGCACTGCCTCCGTCAGCCTCAGGGGAGCATCGAGGCCCCCCCAGGACCAGGACAGAGCCGAGATGACACGGCTCTCCCGGACTCCCCCGTTCCTTCCCGTTCTCATCCTCTCCCAACACACGAAGGATGCTGGGAGGGATGAAGAGTTGACACCACACAAGCAGCCCAGAAAAATGACTAGTGAGCCTTGGTAGTTAAGACCCCAGCTCTCCCGGCCGTCGTGTAGACCGCCTGGGAGACCTATGTTCTGCGCTGATGACCCGAGTTCCCCACGGGGACCAGGATCCAGTGGCCAGAAGTGCTAACTTGCCTCATGACACATCCTCTTCTGGCTGCCGTGCTGGTCCCTCCCACACATCCTCCCCCACTTTCTGGTAGTTCCTGGAATCGCCTCTCGCATAACCACTCATACTTGAGTTTTCATTTCAGGATCAGCTCCTGAAGTCCATCTCGAGGAGCTCTGGGAGCTCAGGCAGGAGGTCATGGGGAGCTGAGGAAAGCAAGATGTGAGGAAGCGTGAGTGGGGGCAGCGGAGGACAGGGTGGGGCGAAGAAGCCAAGGGGCTGGGAGAGGAGACACAGGGCGTCCACAGTGGGCTCCAGAGCCGACTCGGGCCTAGAGAAAACCCTCTTCTTACAGCAGGTGGAGACAAGACTCAGCCCTTGCCCCCGGGCAGCCTCCTTAGATCAGCGAGTCAAACCAAGACCAAGGAGGGGCCGCCAGATAATGTGATGAGGACAACGGCGAGAGCTGGGGCTTCTTGGACATCTGTCCTACGCTGACTTAGGCGACCCTCACAACAACCCTATCAGGTAAGTGATAGCATTACCATCAGGACTCAAGGAGAAATGATGGGGAAACTGAGGTACGAAGAGGTTAAGGGGAGAGAATTGCCACAGCCACTAACTCGTAAGGATCATCTGTAGGCTCGAACCCACATGGTTCATCCACTTAACCCCACACAAGACTGGTCCATACGCCACTCTCCGGGACACCACCCTCCTTCCAGAGGCTGGGTTTTCACATTTCTAGAACATATTCGTTATTTTGAGGAAAAATAAATGTTATCATCTCCAAAGCTTCTGGCCCTGGACCTCATCACTCCTTATGTGGGTTCAGTCCCGAGCAATGCTGGGGCCTGGGGAAGACTGGGTCCCACATGCTGGGCGCGGAGCTGGGGGCTTGATCTGTTTAATGATCCAGTGTGGCCCCCGACCTGTTGAGGACGCTGCACCTGCCCCAGCTCGCGTCTGAAGAAGTCAAAGTTCCGGTAAGGATTAGAGCTTGCTGGAGCCCGTGGGCCTTTCCGATGCCCGAAGCTGGTGTCCTGGCCCAGAGAATGTGGGCGGCCTGTGGCCTGGCCCGGGTCACCTGAGGTGCTCGAGCGACTGGCAGAGACGACTCCCCAGACGGGCGGTCAGTGGAAGGACACGGGGCCCCGGCCCGGAGCTAACAGGCGCGAGAGCCCCTGCTCTCAGGAGGCCCCAGGCTTTTCTCAGAGACCCCCCAGCATCTCCGTTCACACCGCATCCCCCACCCCCAGGTCTGCCCTCCCTGGCCCAAGGAATCCCCTTCGGGGTCTAGAACAGGAAGCCCTGCTCAGGGTCACCACGAATTCCCTCAGATGTATCTCTAGGTTCGAGTTCCTTCTGCTTCCTGCAGGGCCTGCGTTCTAGGGACAAATGCCAGTAGGGAAATGGATGACGGGAGAGAGCCCGACAGCAAAGGCGGGGACGTGGGAAAGCGCTTCCAAACCACAGCAGTGGGGCAGCCCGGGTGGCTCAGCGGTTTAGCGCCGCCTCCAGCCCAGGGCGTGATCCTGGGGTCCCGGGATCGAGTCCCGTGTCGGGCTCCCTGCGTGGAGCCTGCTTCTCCCTCTGCCTGTGTCTCTGCCTCTCTCTGTGTGTCTCTCATGAATAAATATATAAAATCTTGAAAAGAAAAACACACACACACACACATCAGCCCCCAAAATATATTACCTCAGTTATTCATTGTCACTTCATCCAGCATTTAGGCTAAATCCAAAACTCTATTTTTTTCCCTTTCTTTCTTTCTTTCTTTCTTTCTTTCTTTCTTTCTTTCTTTCTTCTTTCTTTCTTTCTTTCTTTCTTTCTTTCTTTCTTCTTTCTTTCTTTCTTTCTTTCTTTCTTCTTTCTTCCTTCCTTTCTTTCTTTTTTTGGATGTATTCTTCGTTTTTCCTTTCCTTTAGATTCTAAAGGTTTGTGCTAGTTCCCTTTTTCTTTTTTTTTTTTTTTTCCCCAGAGATCTAAGAAGTCCAGAAGGAACCTAAACCAGACAAAGTCTGATGAGAAAGTGCCCCCGCAGGACGGGCTGAAAAGAAGCTTTTTAAGAAAATAAAAAATAGAAAAAGCAAGAGAGTCGGCCCAGGCATTTCTGCCACTAAAAATAGCAGCAGTGGGCTCCAGGCTCTCTGGCCCCGCCTCCCCAAGCTCCTTGTGGGGGGCTCGAATCCAGTTTCTGTTTCAATTGATGTTAATCTCATCCCAGCATATTTTAGGGATCCTCTCATCACAGGATGATTCACTGCTGCATGTAAGCGAGTACAATCAGCTCAAACATTTGCCGTCTTCGTGCAACTGCTGTAGGGAAAAGGGGCTGCAGGCCCCGGGTCCCCCTCCCCGGCCGCCGGGTCAGCCTGGGATGCGGGGCAGCCGCGGCCGGTTGCGTCCTCCTCTGCTTTGCTGACTTGGAGCCACACGAAGCATCCATCGCCCCTGGGGACCGGCAGCGTGTGGCGAGGAAGTATTTTCGTGGAGAGGGTTATGCCCTGACAGCTGGGCCAGGAGCGCTTCGGGGGCAGTTTGGAGGAAACCTCAGCCAACCTTGTCCTCGCGCAGCTTTCTACCTTTGTGCCCACGACACTCTCAAAGCACATCTGTCTGGTGGTGGTCTCCGCATCTCAGACCCACGGCAGGAGGAGGCCTCTGACCTCCTCGGAGCCATCCCAGCTATTGTGCTGGGAGGAAATCGAGGGACAGTGGACAAGATTCCCTGAGGGCCACGTGGCAAGAGAATCCAGATTAGGATCCGGATCTCTTGACTCGTGGTCCAGAGTATACGCAGCTCCTCTTACGATATAGGCTTTGTTTTAGAATAACTCTTGCCTGATTATTAAAGGTATTCATGTTTATTATAGAGAATTTTCTACAGATGGACTATTCGGCTCCGTAATCCCACTCCTCAAAGATACTCACCGTCAAGACCAGCTGAATGGACTCTCACCCCGGGGACCATCACAAAGGGCTTCGCACTTAGAAGAGGCTCATGCTCGATTTAATGCTCTGCTGTTGCCCTCTTGAATCTCTTAACAATTTCCTAATAAGGCGTCAATCAATTTTCATTTTGCACCGTGCCTCATTCATTATGTAGCTGGTCCTAACTACCATGACTATTTTAGTGCCTTCCTTTCCACTACCCAGCACCTTGTTTGATCCCATTCATTTGCTCCCTCAGCGAATGTCGGTCGAGGACCTACCGCGTGCCGGCTATAGAATCCTGTGACGAGATCTCTGAAAGGAAGCCCTCCTTGATTGCTGGGTATGCTGGCATTGCTGGTCTAGGGAGATGGAACTGGCTGCCCACGGGAAAAAGACTGAAACTCATTTGACTCTAAAATAAAAATAAAACAAGGGAGACGGTAGGCAGAGGAAAGAAGGCCAGGCCCTTGGGCCTCTGTGGTGATGTGCTCTGCACGTGTGCGTGGATGAAGTGCTCTGATCAGGGCGGTGAGGGCCATGTGTGAAGCGCACACAGGCATCAGTTACACGCAGGTGATGACTCGGGGATCACACCTGTAATTGCAGATACTCTTACAATCTAGCTGCAGAAAATAGGACAAGACGCTGTCCGGTTCTGACAAGGCCAACTCCATAGCCATTGCCCAGGCACTTCCAGTGAGAAGCCAGACATTTATTTTTTGCTCTATAGACCCTGCTGTATCCTGTTTACCAGAATTTTTTTTTTTTTTTTTGGCCAGGGCATGGTGAGGAGTCTCTGTCCTGAAGTCTAGGGAGAGATACCCTTTGAGGGCAGTGAAGAGCTTTTTCCTCCAAGAGCAAGTAGAAAATGTAAACGGATGAGGATTACTCCCTTTACATGCAAGACACTGGAAAAGCCAAAGACAAAGCTTTGTATGGTCTAAATGTTATTTCTCCACAAGAAAAAAAAAAAGTAATGTAACCTTTCTTTCTCTGGACCAAAGGCATCTGATATGGATGCTCTGCATTTATAGCAATATACCCCACAGGATATTTGAAAACTCTGATTTAATCTTTAATTTCTCGCCAACAAGGGGAGTGCCTGAATCGAACTGCTGCAGTAAGATAGAAGTCTCAACTCTATACCTAGGAGTTGCTTTAGGTCCATAAATCTGTACCTGCCTTCTGGAGCTTCTGGAAAAGGGGAACGGTCAAAACTTCAATTGCTTCCTTGGTATCTGACCCACTTATCTTGCTGGCGAACACCTCCAAGGATAAAAATTTCAAGACCCAGTGACTTGAGAGACAAATAACCTTTAATATAGAGCAAGATAACTTTGCCTCTTCACCCTCAATATTCCTCTTCCAGAGAGAGCCACACCCATTGGCTCCCTGGGTTTCTCTTAGAGAAGCATCAAAATCGACACTGAGAAAATGCAAGTCACATGGCTTTGACTGAATTTGGGGTAAACACTGGAGAATTTCTCCCATAAAAATAGGTCTGTTACTGCCAGTCTTTCTCCCTCCAATCCATTCTCCTTCCTAAGACCCAAGGTGACATTCTAGAAAGCAGATCAGCAGCGCCTGGGTAGCTCAATCGGTGAAGTGTCTGACTCTTGGTTTTGGCTCAGGTCATGATCTCAGGGTCATGAGATCAAGCCCCACGTGGGGGTCCACACCGAGTGTGGAGCCTGCCTGGGACTCTCTCTCTCTCTCTCTCTCTCTCTCCCCCTCTGCTTGCACTCTCTCAAGAACAAAAATAATAAAAATAAAATAAAAATAAAAAGATCAAACCATGTGCACAGCAGATATCCCACATCCCTGAAAGCACCTGAGTCAAGGGTAGCTGTGCTGGACAGTCTCCTACACATACTCAACATCCCATCTCAGGTACCCTGGTTTTTCTAGCTCTGAGCTT
Organism: Canis aureus; assembly: GCF_053574225.1. NCBI lineage: Eukaryota > Metazoa > Chordata > Mammalia > Carnivora > Canidae > Canis > Canis aureus. The sequence continues at coordinate 5,816,009 of NC_135613.1, forward strand.
TCTCTGAAGTTGCAATAGCTAGTTGAACCCACCATTAACTAGAACTCATTTGACTCTAAAAATGAGCACCACCAAAGGCAGAGGACAGGCAAAGGGAAGAAGGTCAGGCACGGGCCTTTGGCGTCTGTGATGAGCGAGTCTGCACGTCCACAAGTGTGGAGTGCTCTGACAGACAGACAGACAGACAGGGCCAGCCTGACGTGCACACAGACACTGTTTATGTGTAAGCAGCCTGGTGTGCAAGGAATCCTTGCCTCTGTGGGTGACCTTCAACCGATGAAGGATGGGAGTCAGTGGGTAGATGCACCCAGCTCACATTCTTCAGTGGGACAACTCTTGGAGATGTTCTACATGGTTCTCTATTTTTTAAAAAAAGATTTTTTTTATTTATTCATGAGAGACACAGAGAGAGAGGCAGAGACACAGGCAAAGGGAGAAACAGGCTCCCTGCAGGGACCCTGACATGGGACTTGATCCTGGGACTCCAGGATTACACTCGGGCAGAAGGCGGCACTAAACCACTGAGTCACCCAAGGATCCCCTCTACATTGTTCTTTAAAAAAAAAAAAAAATATTTATTTATTTATTTTTAGAGCAGGGCGAGGAGCGGAGGGAGAGAATTTTCAAGCAGGCTCCCTATTGAGTGCAGAGCCCAGAGCAGGGCTTGATCCCACGACCCTGAGATGCTGAGATGAGATGCTGACCTGAGCAGAAAGCTGACAGCCGGTCGCTTTGCCGACAGAGGCCCCCTAAGTGATTCCTTGCAGGAGCCGCAGCAGGGCTGACCTCTGTCTTGCCTGTAGCACCTGGAGCCCAACCACGTGCAGTTCTCTCTTCCGTGTATCCCATTTCCACACCCCTTCCTGCTCCTGGGGTCCCCCTACAAATAAAGCACATACACCCAGGTCCTCCTTTTGGCTCTGCTTTCAGGGGAAGCCCAAGCTAAGATACCATCTCATTCCCCTCTTAAAACCCCTCAAAATCTCTTCATGTTTAAGATAAAACTGAAGCTCCTTGGCTTAACATGCAAGGTCTTGAAGAAATCGGCTCTTGACTGGTCGTTCATTTGGATCCCAAATGCCAGCAGCACCCACCTACCTGCAATTAAAACCTCCACTCAGTAGCAGACCTGCCTATCCTCCCTCACACAGGGTTCCCCGTTTCCCTATTTTCCCCATACCCATCTTACTACTTAGGTCTCAAGACCCTGGTTTAACCGCCCCTCGGCCGCAGGTGCCTCCCTGCTCCATCTTCTGCACCTGTATGCGTTTCCACAGTCTTTTTTTTTTTTTTTAAGATTTTATTTATTTACTCATGAGAGACACAGAAAGAGAGAGGCAGAGACACAGGCAGAGGGAGAAGCAGGCTCCAGGCAGGGAGCCAGATGCAGGACTCGATCCTGGGTCTCCAGGATAGCCTATGGCCCTGGGCCGAAGGTAGATGCTCACCCGCCGAGCCCCCCAGGCGTCCGAGCACACAGTCTTTCAGAGCATCGGTACCTGTGCCCAACTCCCCAGCAGAACGCGTGGTCCTCGGGGACAGGCCTGGGTCTTCACTGGTCGGTAAAGGCCAGGCAGGGCCTGGGGCGGCGGTTGGCATACTGTAGGGACGCTCAGACACTTTTAAAGGACCATATGGCTTTTCCTTCTGTTCTCAGACTTGGTATACTCTAAGGATCCTGGGTACTGTTGGCCTTTCACGTGGGCAACAAAGGGACAATTTTTTTAAGGAAGTGGCACGAAGTGACTCATTCCAACATTTGCCAACTTCTCTGCCATGTGAAATTCTCTGTCCTGGGGGTGGGGGGCCGGATGTGGGGAGTGATGCTCTGTAGGTATGAACGCGAGGCCCAGGCACACAGAGACACCGAGCGGAAGGATTTCAGGGCTCTGAGATGTTAGGGAGGGCAAGGCTGAGGATGGCGCCGCCCAGCTGAGGAGGGAGAGAGACTTGCCTCCGAGGAGCACTGCAAGGCCTCGAAGGCCAGGCTCCGAGTCCCAGGCAAGTGTTCTCTCTGCTCACTCGTGTCGCCTCTCGTCATTGGCGAGTCGGGACCGGGCCAGCCGGGCCTCAGCCTTGCCCAGCAGGTCAGAATGCAATGTGTTTTGAAGGGTAAGGAAGTAGCAGGGAAGAAAGACTTCAGGGAGAATAAGTGTTCTGAACTCCCCAATTCAAGCTAAATCTGGCAAATTTCCCCAGAAAAATCAAGCACTATTTGTAGAATTCAAGGCTCAGGGGGAAAAACAAATAGGCAAAGGCAATGAAATGATGGATCAGGTTTTCCAGTCTGTGCCGTGTATTGTAAGTATTTTTCCTTGTTCTCTTATTCTATCAGTATGGTCCTTTCTCCACCGTGTGTTGTGCAAAATATGATTGTGAACTGGGTGAAGCAGACGAGGCCTTGTCTAATCCATTTCCATTCCTCCAGCACTGAAAGTTAACCCCATCCCCACCAGAGACCAATAGAAGTGAAATATGTGTGCAGCGAGGCAGGTGGATGAATGGACGGTTGACGGATGGAGGGACCGAGGGGTGGAGGGAGTGAAGGAATGGGCTCTCTCCTCGGTGTTTCCCCACCCACCTGGCTCCTTCGTGACCTCTTCTCTGTCTTAGCACCCAAAACCCATCATCTTGACTTTTTCCACGCCTACTGTAAAGATAGGAGCTGATTGTTTTCCCCAGTGGGCAGTGTCTACAGGGGATGATGAGGCTCTCCTCATCTCCTAGCGAGGAGTGGCTTCCACTACACAAGGCCTTTCTTCATATCCTCAGGACTCAGCCGGGTCAGTCTGCAGAAGTCTGAAGCACTGAAGGCCACCCCCAGATGCCCGGCAAGAGAGCAGACCTGAGAGCCTCCGACCGGTGGACAGCCACTCCGCACCACGCACGCGCCCTTCCAGGCCTGAGACCCACGGTGGGATGTCAACCTCCTGAGGCACGTTCCCCAGAAGATGCAGATTCCTCCCTTCACGCTCTCCTCCCCATTCCATTCGGCATTTTGCATTAATGCTCGCCTCCCTAGACAGTTCCCATCGTGCTTATTTCAGGAACTCCAGCAGTCACTATTAGCGCGACCTACATACTTTTTTGATGTCCTAGGTGTTCTCCAATTAGCATTAACCCAGTATGTTTCAAAACCCGTCTTAGAAGTAATTATAGCAGGAACTAGTTTTGCTTCTTCCCAATCAACAGGAGGAAATAATAAGAGAAGGATTTCAATCACAAGCGGAGAAAACTGCTTTGTAAGCAAAAAAATCCAGAAAAATTGGCCGCTTGGGAAAGAAAGAAGCAAAAATTTCTTGATACCCTATTGTGCACTAGATATTTTCACCTGTTATTTCTCACCATCCTTATAATATCTTACAAAGTAAGTATCAAAATTTCCACTTTTATAAACAGGGGAACTGAGCCTTAGAGACGTGAGTAATAGCCTTGAGATTTAAAGAGACTGGTAGGTATGGAAGTAGAAGTTTGAGCTAAGCCAGCAAGCCTGGCAGGTCCCCAAGTTGGTCCAAAGCTTGCCCTTGCCTAGGGGGGACCACCACATCCAACCCCAAGACCTTCTATGTACAGAGCATCCTGTGGCTTCAGGGAAAGCGGCCCTGCTCCCCCTTAGCCTCGCCCCCTCCTCATCTCCCTTGCAAACAGCTGATTGGTCCTGGGTTGCACATTCACACCGAGCCCGGGCAATCCGGTTGGTCCAGTGTTGGACATTCAACCCACGCCTAACCAATCAGAGCCCTTTTCTCTGGGATTTTTTTTTCTTCATACTGGAATCGGTGATTGGAGCCAAAGTTTCTCTGCTACCTGGTGGTGGAAGTGAGGCTGAGGCATGAAAACCAGGAGCAGTGGGCAGCCAGCCATTCACAGGGGAAAGCAGAGTGACAGCAGAGCCCTGACCCAGGGAGTACCCAGAGCCTAGCTGCATCTTTGTCCTTCCTGGGGTTTGGTTGTCCAATCCTGTCATCCATGAGCCATCAGATGTCGCTCTGCCTCGGCTGGCCCTAGTCAGATTTTAGACTAGAGCAACCAAGAGTTCAGACCAATACGAAGTTCCCGTGTGCACATTTCCTAGCCCTTGGTTGGACACCAGATAAGTAAGGCTGTGTTCAAGCTGAGTCAAGGATGTCCCTTAATCCTAGGACACAGTTTTCTGATTGAAAACCTCTCTATGCCTAACGACGGAGTATTGGCTTCTCAGGAGCCCAAAGGGCTGGTCCCACCTCCAAACAGCGCAGGGGCTGAGCAGGGGGTAGAGAGTTGAGTCTGATTCACCGCCTCACCCTTCACCGTCCTTCCCTCAGCCTCAGTCTCCCCATCTCTAAAATGGCTGACTCTATCCGGGCTTCGACCCCTCACCTACCACTCTCACCATGGGCACCAGGGAGCACACACTTTTAAAGTGGGTTTGCTTGGTTGTCCTTTCTCATGAACAGTGGGTTCGATGTGCCAGCCATATCTTCCCAGCACACGTTAACATGTATAACTACGCCCATAAACATGCTTGGTGCGTCCCACTCAAATCCCCTTGGGCCCCACACTCTGGAAAAGAATGGAGCTGGAGCTCTCCATTCTCTAGGAGGCCCATCGTCACGTCACGGAAGGTGGTGGCGGCAAGCCAGTCCACTCAGTGTTCCTTCGGCAAATGTTTCTGGTGTCCCTGCTCCAGACCGACCACTTGGGGAAACTACAATGACCCTGGTAGCTTCTGCTGACGCTAAGTGAGCATTTATGATGGGCTGGGCACTGGACTAAGTGCTTTACAGCTGTTCTCTCGTTTTTTATCCACTGAAAAATCCCATGAGGTAGATATAACTGATTTCTGAATCTCAGAGAGGTGAATTATTCATCACCTAATCCCAAAGCTAGTGTATTAGTTTTCGAGGGCTGCCATAACAAATTATCACAAATTTGGTGGCTTAAAACACACATTTATTATCTTCTAGCCCCGTAGGTCAGAAGTCCAACATGAGTCTCAGTGGGCTAAAGTCAGGCTGCGGTCCTTTCCGGCCGCGCTAAGGGAAAGTCTGTTTCCTGGCCTTCTCTAGCTCCTAGAGGCCGCCACAGTCCTCGGCTTATGGCACTCCTCCTTCGTCCCGGAAGCCAGCTGCACACCCCCTGTCCTTCTCATGATGCCATCTCTCTGGTTCTCTGCAGCCAGGACAAGTGTTCTCCTGTTAACTAGTCACGTGATTACATTGGGCCATTATGGAAAATCCAGAACAATCTCTGCCCTCTCACGGTTTTTAGCCTTAATTACATCGGCCAACTCCCTTTTGTCCCGTAAGGTGACATATGAACAGGTCCCGGTGATTAGGGCACAGACATCACTGAGCCGTTGCTCTGCCTTTGACAGATGGTCAGGGGCAGATGGGAGTCAGCCTTTCATCACGTGGTTTTGCCACCACCTGAGATGCAGGCAGCGTCCTGGGGGCTTGCAGCTGAGTGATCGGTGGGCAGAGTGACACCCGAAACACACCTCCCCCCGGGAATTAAAGGCCATACTGCTTTGTTGTTTATTGTCTCTTTCCCCATCTAGGATGTCAACTCCGTGAAGGCAGGGATTCTAACCGCTGGGTCTCATCACCTAGAGCCACGCCAGCTACTATAGCAATCACGAGCCACACTGGGCCCCGTAAGTGTGACCAGTCCTAACCGAGATGTGCTATCTGTGTAACAGAGACACCAGATTTCTAAGAATCGGGACAATACAAAGATTACAAAGTATCATTAATATTTTTGTACTGGTAGGATGTAGAAAATTTTTAGATATATCAAGTTAAAATAAATTAAAATTGCTTTCACACTGAGATATCGCCCTGCATCTGTAGGAATGGCTAAAATAAAGAAAGAAATAACAAGTGTCGATGAAGCTGTGAAGGAAAAGGAGAGCCCTCGCACACTGTTGGGAATATAAATTGGTGCAGCCAGTGTGGCAAACAGTGTGGAGGTTCCTCAAAAACAGAAATGCTTTGCTTTATGATCCAGTAATTCCACTACTGGGTATTTACCCAAAGAAAACAAAAATATTAGTTCAAAAAGATACATACACCCTTATGTTTATTTCAGCATTATTTACAATAGCCAAGACATGGAAGCAACCTACATGTCCATCAATAGACAAATGGATGAGGTGGGTTGACACACACACACACACACACACACACACAAACACACACACAGAGGAATATTACACAGTCATTAAAAAGGACTGGGAAGGTCAGGCCATTTGAGAAAACATGGATAGATCTAGAGGGCATGGGATGCCCTGGTGGCTCAGTGGCTGAGTGCCTGCCTTCGGCCCAGGGTATGATCCTGGAGTCCCGGGATCGAGCCCCACGTCAGGCTCCCTGCATGGAGCCTGCTTCTCCCTCTGCCTGTGTCTCTGCCTCTCTCTCTCTCTCTCTCTCTCTCTCTGTCTCTCATGAATAAATACAATTTTAAAAAAAAATGATCTAGAGGGCATTATGCTAAATGAAGGGAGTCAGACTGAGAAAGACAAATACCATATGATCTCACCCATAAACAGAAGCAAAAGATACATAAACAAACAAAAAGCAGGATCAGACCTATAAATATGAAGAACAGACTGCTGGTTGCCAGAGGGGCGGAGGGGAGGAGGTTGGGTAAAATGGATGAAAAGGAGTGGGAGACACAGGATTGCAGTCAGAGAATGAGTAGGGCGCGGGGAGGGAAGGCGCAGCCTAAGAAGTAGAGCCAGGGATACTGTAATGCCACGTATGGGGACAGATGGTGGTGAGCGCAGCGCGGACGGCGGGAAGGAAGGTTTCCTCCCGGAGATGGGAGATCCCAGACCCAACCTGCAGACGGGTCTGCGGGGGAGACGGGCCACCTGCGGGTGGGGCTGGGGGCCGGAGGGGTCAGCACCAACCTGACCGTGAGGAGGGTGCCCGGGCTCCTTGCTGCAGGAGCGGGGCGGGCACCTCAGAGGGGAGGCCCAGGGCAGCCCCGGGGACCCAGCGGTTTAGCGCCGCCTTTGGCCCAGGGCCTGATCCTGGGGACCTGGGATCGAGTCTCACGTTGGGCTCCCTGCATGGAGCCTGCTTCTTCCTCTGCCTATGTCTCTGCCTCTCTCTCTCTCTCTCTCTCTCTCTCATAAATAAATAAAATCTTTTAAAAAGAAGAAGAAGAAGAAAAAGAAGAAGAAGAAGAAGAAGAAGGAGGAGGAGGAGGAGGAGGAGGAGGAGGAGGAAGAAGAGGAGGAAGAGGAAGAGGAAGAAGAGGAGGAAGAGGAGGAAGAAGGAGAAGAAGGGAGGCCCATGGGTTCCCAGGCCTTCCCGGCCCCCTCTGCTCCATGCCTTCCTTAAGTATTTCACGGAGCAGAAAGCCCACTTCAAAAGAGGCAAGCCCTTCGCAGCCCGCAATAGATGAAGTTTCCCCAGGAAAGAGGGAGCAAGGCTCCGGCTCCCCTTCACCCCTTAACCAGGCCAATTAGTTGCAAAACAGAAAGCACCACAAGCACCAGATCCATTCAAGTGGGGCAAAGGAGGCAAGAGGCAGGCTCCCGCAGGGAGGGAGAGGGCCACACTCCGAGCACAGGGGAGGGAAGAGCAGGTGACAGGGTAGCCGGGGGGGTCTGCAGGTGTGAGGCCAGCCGGCTCACCCTGCAGGTGGGGGCAGCCTGCGGAGCCGTTCCTGGGAGCCAGAGTGAACCAACACACACATTCACACCCTCCCTGAGCCTCAAAGGCCCTGCACGGGCAAGACTTTCCTGTATAAATAAGACCACAACAGAGCCTGAAGGGACAGAAAACTTTTTTAATTTAAAAAAAGGGGGGGGGCAACTTCTGGGAAGTCTCTCTTCCCAAATCCCATTGAAATGACAGTAAGAATATTTTAAAAATAAAAGCACACCAGCAACAGTGACCCCCGATATAAGCTACGGGCTTCAGGTAGCGACGCTGTGATGCACGTTCATCAGTTGCAACAAACCAACCACTGGCTGGGGACACTGATAGGGGGAGGATGTGCATGTGCTGCAGCGGAGCACACATGGGACCCTAATTTTGCAGTGAACTTAAAACTGCTCAAAAAGTAAAGTTATTTGAAAATTTAAAAAGTAAATCAGCAAACGTGAAGAGGATGAGCAAGGAGACAGGAGCGACACCATGGGAAGGAAGATGGGAACATCCAAGTAGATGGGAAGTAACTGACTTCGAGCCCCGGGCACCGACTCCTGAGCCGCAGAAAGCTGGGGAGCAAATGCACTTCTGAAGTGAGGTCCCCAAAGGCTCCCCCCCAGGAGCCCCTGGAGCCTTTCACAAGACACCCCCCTTCCCCCAGCAGGTGGAATCAAGTAGACTGGAAGAAGAGAGGGAAGAGGGGTACTACCCACCCCCAGGCTAACCGCCTGAACTCTTGGAGACGCACCTGCTCTCCTTGTACAACCCAAGGGGCCAGTCCCTACCTCATTTTCTCCAAGTTTCTTCTTTGAAAATGTTCAATCCCTCCAAAAAATTGAGAAGAACAACGAACTCCCATACGCCCTCCATGGGGTCATGAACAGCTAATGTTTCTCGCATCTTCTCTGTGCGTGTGCGTCTACATGCGTCACGCGAACCATTCGAAATAAGTAGTTAGGCCTGCATCTTCCTAAGGGTCAGGACATTCTCTCATAAAATCGTACAAGAGGGATCCCTGGGTGGCGCAGCGGTTTAGCGCCTGCCTTTGGCCCAGGGCGCGATCCTGGAGACCCGGGATCGAATCCCACGTCGGGCTCCCGGTGCATGGAGCCTGCTTCTCCCTCTGCCTATGTCTCTGCCTCTCTCTCTCTCTCTCTCTCTCTCTCTCTCTCACTATCATAAATAAAAAAAAAAATCGTACAAGAAAGTTAAGTTTATAATTTCATCTAATGAAGAGCCCACATTCCAAGCTCTCTCAACTGTTCTTTTCGGAAAACTACAAAGTAAACTTTGTAGTCTTGTGCGTTTGTTTCTTCCAGTGGAAGACCAAAGAAGGTTCCTGCCTTGTATTTGGCGGTCACGTTCTTTAACCTCTTTCAATCTCGACTTCTCTTACTCAATCTGCCAGTGTCAGGCCAGCTGCAGCAGCACCACCTCAGGTCTTTCTAGAAATAGAGTCTCAAGCATTCTGACCCAGAATCTACATTTTAACAAGATTTCCAGGCAGTCTGTGGCCAGTTTAACAAGATTTCCAGGCAGTCTGTGGCCAGTTATGAAAAGCACTTCCCTGGAACGCATCCACCAGCACATGCACATACACACATATTCATACACATGTGCGTGTATATACGTATATATCTGTGTGTGTGTATATATGCATACCTGTGTACACGTCCACACATGTACGTGTCTGTGCAATGCATGTATGAACCTATGCATACACATACCTGCGTATATGCTCTCCACGTGTAGGCACACACACACGTGCACACCCACCTGCACACGCCTGTATACATGCACACATACACATACAAGCATACGCATATGAATGCGTATACACACATGGCCATACATACATACATACCTATACACACACCCACCGACACACACATATACGTACCATACACACACTCTCCCTCCAGCAGCTTTTTTGTCTGTTTCTCATGGACAATGGCATTTTTGCTTGTAAAATCCAGGCCAGCAGCCTTGTAGAAAGCCTCACATTGTGCATTCGTCTATTGGTTCCTTCAGGATTCAATTCAAAGTGATCGTTTTTGGCAAGAACACCCCGTGGAGGACATCACACACTGTACTTCTTACCGTATCACACAGTAGGCACACGATGTCACGCTTTCCCATTCTTGGCAACGTGAGTTTGATCCGTTCGTTAAGGAGAGGACCACCAGGCATCTTCACCATAAAGATCCATCTTTCCTCTCTGTATATGTAGCTCATCTGGGGGATGATTCTTTGAAATCACGTTAATATCCTGTTCCCCCAACACCGTTTACCCACTGGTTTCGGCACCTTGTGGTCCTTGTCGGAATCCTTTACTGTACTGGAGGCTGCAGGTTGGTCATTTTCTTGTTTCTTCTCCATTGATTAGTAGACATTCCCCTGGGAAGAAGAACTTCTCTCCTCTCGGTCCGGACTAGTGTCACCCACGCACTCATACCCTATTCCTCTGTTTGATGCTCACACTAATCCTGCCGGAGGCCATGTAAGCCGGAGCCATGGGTCTTACTCTTTTCTACATGACTAGTAGCTGTGTGACTTTGGACAAGTGACCTAACCTCTCTGTTTCTCAGTTTCCTCGTCTGTAAAACAGAATATAATTGACCACAACAGGCTTGATATGAAGATTAACTGGGTGAATCCATGCAGAACACATGCGACTCTGCCTGCCGCACGATAAACTCTAGGTAACTGCCTGTTCTCACTTGTTCTTATTTTCATCCTAATCATCATCCTCACCACCAGCACCCCACCATCCAGCCCAGGTTCCCCACAGACCTAGGGCTCCGCATACAGTTTAGGAAGGAAGTGATGGGGGTGAGGGGAGGAAAGAAGGATGGAGTAAAATTAAGAGAAGATGTAACAGAAAATGCTAGAACCACCTTCCTTCCCACTCTACGCTCGCTCCCTCATGCATGACTACTCCCTTGCCAGATCCAGCTCCCACCAGGTATGGAATCGGGCCCATCCCCCGCTCACAGAGAAGCATTCGGTGAACGAACCAGGGCCGTGGGATAAACCCAGGTGCCAGGTGAGGAGATGTGTGCCCCTTCCCACCCGCGGCCCCCCAGACAACGCTGGTCTTATTACTGCAAATGACACGCACTCCTCTCTGTAAATTGGCTTGTTGTGCCAATTCAGCTGTTATGTATTTCTCATTTCACTTTCCTCTGCATTCAAGTCACTGCTGCCAGGTAGCTACGCTTGAGGTAGGCTGCGCTCCCTGGAGGATGACTTTGGCCACGTCCTCGGTTCCTTGACCTCCGTGGACACCTTGGTCCCCTCTGCAGAAACCACGAAGACCTTCTGAAAGCTGCAAGGTAGAGGCAGTAAAAGACAAAGGGAGAATAACAAGAAGTTGGTACCTGACGAAGCTGGTGATGAACGTGTGAGCTGCTTGTATTATTGTCTCTAATTGCAGGCATTTGGGATTTTCCATAATAAGAAGGGGAGCAAGAAAGCCTCTGGGAGCTGGGCATCTGCTCTGAGTGGGTAACTCCACCTCCAGCCCCAACCCTCCCACCACAGAGCTGGTCTTTCTGGTGACCAGCCCTGACCCTGAGTGATCTAATCTCCTTAGCATCAACTCAGCTGTGACCTAAGGGGCTCGGGAGTTACCAAGATACTCCATCACTTGGGAAATTCAAAGGGTTTTAGAAGCTCTGTGCTGGTGACCCAAGACAAAGACAAGACAAATTCCTCATTATACGATGAGGGGACAAGGCAGTGAAGCCAACGTGGCAATGGGCCCCCTGCCACACCTGTGCTGCTGCGGATGCTCTGACCTGCCCTATATGCCACTTACCCCCCCCCCCCCGACTCACTGCAAGGTATGCGTGCAGGGGACAGAGAGACGGAAGGACAGAGGAAGGAAAGGGAGTGAGAGGAGAGAGAAAAGAAAGAGAAAGAGGGAAGGAGAGAAAGGTTTTTAATTCGATTTTACAAGAGGCTGAGCCTCAGACACGGTAGATACCAAGTTCAAAATCACGTGGGTAATAAAAGGCAGCAAAAACACCCAAATCCAGGCCAATTGCACTCCTATCTGTGCTGTTTCCATCTGGAACAGGGAGCAAAAGGGAGCTTACAAGGGGTCGCATCTAACAAAGCCAAGTTGCTGAAACTTCGTGTCGGGTACGAAGCGTGAGCAGAGGTTCACAGGCGGTGGACGGAAGAACTGCATCCCCAGCCCCGTGGGACGCGGGCAGGAGAGAGGCAGCAGATGGTGGGGGGTCACAGGGAGGAGCCGGGTCCGGTCAGGTGAAGACGAGACCGAAGCCAGAGGGGTCACAGAGTGGGTGGTGTGGGGACACAGACCAGAAGCAAGGAGCGTGCTGCTGGCGACCACTCCCCTTAGAGGCAGGGGGCCATTCCCCTCCGACCCAGTCACAGGGGTCTTCGATGTCAGGCATTACCCAGCCTCTGCTTTCTGTGTGTGTGTGAGAGCTTCTGCATCCAGGCAATGCACGCACAATCCCCTCATCCTCCCAGATGTCCCCAGGGCAGTGAGTCCCTGGAGTATATGGTAGCCATTCCTACAGCGAAGAGCCCATTGGCATTTCGCCCCCAGCCAGAGCTTTCTGTGGGATCTACAAAGAACCAAGACAAGTGACTTGAGGCTTTTGCACAATGCCCTGGGGACGGGACAGGTGGAGCATTCATGGGCAGCCCAGCGCATCTTTGGAGAACCCCACGCCCACCTCGCGGTGGGGTTCTAGAGGAAATGCTGGCGGCAGTACACCTCGCACATGCTTGCTGCATGACGGGCCTACACCCGGGCCCACACCCGGGCCCAGCCCTGCTCAGTTCTTTATCCGTCCAGCAAAAGTGACCCGTCTAAGGGTAGCCAATCAGAATCCTTCCTTGGAAGTGAAGGGCTGGACTATTTCAGCTTGGGTTACTCCAATCTCATCCTGTAAAGGTGTGGAGGACATCCTCCAGACGACACCAGGAAGGGACAGCGATGCAAGAAGAGGGATGGGGAGACAGGACTATGTGGCTCCACCCTGGACCTTCCACGTTAGAGGGTCAGTTATTCTCTTTGCCTTCAGCATGATGTGAGGCAAGATTCTCTCACCTGATTCCAGAGACGGCCCGCTAATCTGCGGCCAACACTGCACCACCCCCACCACGTTCTCTGGGACCTCTGAGGGCTGGGCAGTGTTCTGACCCTTTTCTTACCCGAGTATTTGCTATTGGCCCTGGCCTGGGAAAGGCGACGTGGGTGCTACAGGGTTTAGAAGCTTACATGAGCACCACGCTGGCAGACGTGGGAGATGGAGAAGAGCCTTCTGCCATCAGCCGATCTATGAAAGGTGTGCACTCAGGGCTGGGCATGGAGACAGGTGTGCAAACCTACTATGAGCAAAGACATCAAGAATACAAGTCTAATGTGTGTGTGGGGGGGATTCCTAAGGGGCTGGGCAGGAAATCAAAGGATGGTGCGGGGCATCAGGTACTAGACACAGGAAAGCCGAGCACTGTGCATTTCTGCCAGAATTAGGGCAGCTGCCCAGATCTCTGGGTGCCGATTTTTGTCCCCAGCTCCTGGGAGGGAATCTCAGGCCACATTTTTTCACTTATTATTGTTGTTGGTGGTAATACTCATCAACAGTAGGAGCTACAACAAACATCCCCTGGGATCCAGATGCCAGGCAGCATGCTAAAGGCCTCAGTGGTCATCCCATTCAGTCCTCCAACCACACAGGTGAGCAGCAGTGTCCCACCTTACAGACGAAGGTGCCAACACAGAGAAGTCAGGTAATCAATCCCCACCCTCTCAGCGTGTGAGTGGTAGGGCCGCTATATACACGGGGAAGCTAAAGGTCAGGCAGAGAAAGAGACTCACTCTACATCACTCAGTATCTCAAACTCACAACAGGATTCACGCTCAAAACCAATTCTCAGTCCAGTCCTCTGGGTCAGATCTGAACTATTTCAACAGTGCCGAAGGGCCACTGCCCCGAGAACAGGCGAAGCCATCAGACTGACTGCTCTTCTGCAGTCATAGGTCCTCCCATGAGAATTTTAGTCAACGCACAAGGGCTTGGAGGAGGGCTCCATTCAAGGTGGACCAACCAGAGGATGCAGAATGGTGATGCATGGGTGGATCCGAGCGTGGGCTTTCATTTTGCCTACAGCGTAGTATACAGGTTTGATCCACTACTTTAAAATTGAGAGATGGCACACACAAATCTGGGCTGAAACTGCCAGTAGATTCCACTGGATGCGGGATGGATTAGATGTGGGGGCTTGGACGCCAGATTGAGAACACGGTGCCAGTCATGCATAGCTAGTCCACCAGAGTCCCCTGTGCCCCCCTTTCCATTTGCATTACGGCGCTCCTACTGTGCTCCGCCCGAGCATCCAACGGAGCCAGAAAAGTAAAGGACACAAGCCCTGCACTAAACCGATCCCTCACGTTGTCAGATTGTCTGGGTTCGGGTTTGGTTTGCTTCCAATACTGCTGCGTAACAAAGAACTCCAGACTCACTCGTGCAACAACATTTTCTGCTCTTAGGTCCGTAGATCACTGGGGAAGCTTTACTTCTGGTTTTGGGGAGTGGGGCAAGTTTGAGTCTTTGGGCCATACCCCAAGTCACTGGGCAGAGGCAAATACCACAGGGGCCTACGCTGAGGGCTGTGGACGTACCTTCCTAGGACAAGGAGGGAGGAGAGCCTTGGCACACGTCAGTGTCTACTCACAGTGCTCAGTCTCTTAAGTTGTGATCTACTACTCTGCTGGGCCCTAAGGGAAAGGCAGGCAGAGAAACAGTGGGGCAGGTGGGAGTTTGTCTCTGCCCTGAGCCAAACCACCTGCTCAGCTACAGGATGCGAGGCTGCCACAGAGAAAGCCCTGGACAGAGTGGAACAGATCACACACCTTGCCCTTTGGGAAAAAGGGAGAACAGGCCGGTTCGGTGTCCTGCGACCCACGGCTGGAGGCAAGTATGAGAACATCAAAGCCCCGCTCCTCTCACTACGTGAGACCAAGTCAAGGCTAATGAGGAGGAGGTCTGAGAAATGGGCCCCAGTGGCAGGTGCGGCCACTCTACCAGAGGCAGTTCTCACTAATTGGCCTGCTTCGGCCAACGCCTCACCAAACACAGGACTGGATTCCGGGCCCACAGAGGGTCCCTCAGCCTTCAGGTCAGGGCCTGGAGGCAGGCCGAGCACCGGGCAGCTCGCCAGACCAGATTCTGCACGGATGTGTCAGGAGACCTCCTCCAGCCTGAGACCGAGGCTCTGAAAATTCTGCTTGAACCCACCTCAAGCCCCAGGCTTTGAGAAACATCGCCTAAGAAGGAAGAAAAAGAAAAGCAAGATGATGAATGGAAAGGAATTTTTACAAAGATTGAGTCTTTTAAGGGGTTAAAACCCTTGGTGGGAGGGCACCTGGGTGGCTCAGCGGTTGAGTAGCCGCCTTCCACGCAGGCCGTGATCCCAGGGTCCTGGGATCGAGTCCCGCATCGGGCTCCCTGTATGGAGCCTGCTTCTCCCTCTGCATATATCTCTGCCTCTCTCTGTGTGTCTCTCATGAGTAAATAAATTAAATCTTTTAAAAAAAAAAAAACCTAGTGGGCATGGTTCTCCTGAGCCAGACAGACCACCACCCTCTCTGTCCACCCCTCAGCTCTCTCTTTAGAGGAAACCCTTCAGGGGTTTTCACAGCAGCATCGAGGCTTCCTTAGTGACACCGACCAACAAGAAGTGACTTCTGTCCCATCAGCAGCCAAGTCCCATCCACAAGCCTCACTTGGGGCCGTGGTGGCCCGCCTGCGGTAGAGGGAGAGGTTTCTCTCCACCAAACCGGCCCACGCAGCCAGCAAGTCCCACCAGCTGCAAGCTTAGGCGGTCAACCAAGCCTGAGTACATGCTCAGGGAGAAAAGGCATCGCGATTTCAGAGATGAACTTAGGTCCCCTGCCCTGGAATTCAAAAATCACATAGATGGTCCAATCCCATGAGAACAACAGAAATGTACACGTTTACAGACTTCAAGTCTAAGCAGGTCCCAAACACTGGCCTTCCTCTGGAGAAGAGCAAATAAAGTGAGGACTAACCTCCAGGCCAGACATTATGCTAAGGACCAGGGCGATGAAAAGGGGTCGGACAGATGCAAGCCTGAGACAGGTCTCGGGTTTGGGAGTAGGGCCTGGATCGGATGTCAGCCTCCATTCGCCCCCTGCCAGGTGCCTTACTCAGTGCACAATAAGCACAACCACATATGGCCGACCTGCTCAGCACTACCCATGAGGCAGATACCATTTGTAGCATCAATTAACAGGAGAAAATACAGATAGAGAAAGTCAGTAGCTTGCCCGGTTGTGCAGAACTAAGAACAGGGAAGTCTACAGAGTTCGGGATCCTAGAAGATAGGACAATACAGTTGTCACCTCCCTTGCCCTCACTCTGGTTTTGGGATGGTCAAATGTGTCATTGGCCTGTCCCTTGTTAGTTGCCAAAGACTGGGCTGCTGGGGGTGGTTTAATGCTTTAAGCCAGTGCCATGATGAAGATCTAGTTAAAGTGTTCAGACGCCCAACATCACGAGTGGCCAGATCCGGGGAGACATGCCCTCTGGCTTCTTCCCCCGCCTCGGGAAGTGGACAAGTAATTCTCCAAGCTCTCCCCTGGGCAGCAGGGGCTGAGCCAACCTTGGAACCCAGGTCTTGGTCCTCGGGTCAGTGGCCCCCACGTTGCCAGGCCAAGTGCAAGTGCAGATGCTCCCCTCCCCGCCCACCCCGCTCCACACCAGCTTTGTGCTCTGTCCGGAGACCGGGCAGAGGAGAATGCAGAAAGGGAGGGAGGCGTGGGGCAGCAGCCTCTGGAGCCCAAGCTCAGGAGCAGGGCTGGGGAGAGAAAGGGCCCGAGAAAGCACCAACGTATTGGCCATTGTCACCTGAGTGGCCTGCCTAGCCCTTGGGGGAAAAGGCCACCCCACCCCACAGATGTGCTCTAGGTTTTATACCCTAAATCCCACCCCCAGTTCTCTGAAAATCTAGGCATCCTTATTACCAGATAGGAGAAGGAGCTCCCTGCCAAGAGAAGCTGGCCTCTTGTTCGCTCCTGATGCACCCGAACAGACCTGTTACCCCCGGAAAACCAGGCTCCCTGCGTGCCTGCATCCCCGTGCTGCCCCCTTCGCCTGCTCACCCTATGCCATCCCTCCTTCACCATCCTATGGATCCTTCAAGACTCAGCCTAGAAAGCACCTCCTCCGGGAAGCCCACCTGATAGCCCTGCCATACCCTCCAACTCTCGCCCTGCTGGATTAAGTGGCTCCCCTTGTGGACTTCCCAAATGCCTTCCTTTCTCATTCATGTGGATAACACATCCATTTCTCCCCCCCGCCCCCCAACCCATGAGCCTTTAAGAGGCGAGGACGGTTTTATATTTTATTAACGCCGGGAAGCACATAGAGCTTGTGCACTCCACGCTGTACAGTAGGTGCTCAATAAATGCGCTGAACGAAAGAATGGGGAACATTCATTACGCCTGCAATAAAGAACAGATGCGGGGCCTTGTAAAGTGCAGACCCGGGATCCCCCAGTGGCTCAGCGGTTGAGCACCTGCCTTCGACCCAGGGCGTGATCCTGGAGACCCGGGATCGAGTCCCACATTGGGCTCCCTGCGTGGAGCCTGCTTCTCCCTCTGCCTGTGTCCCTGCCTCTCTCTGTGTGTGTCTCATAATAAATGGATAGAATCTTAAAAAAATAAATAAATAAAGTGCAGACCCACTGCCAGGGAGAGCACCAGACAGCACTGGGTGGAGTCTGAAACTTAGTTTGCATCCAATTAAAGGGCCACGCGGGACCCCCAGACGGCTGAGGGCACCCTGGTGGCACCCCTGGCCATCTGGACTGCGAACACCACTAAGCGCATCCATTAACCCCGCAGGGTGTCTGGGCCTCCACCCACGGAAGCTCACGCACCCACGGCTCACGGTCTTGCAGAATAATGACGGTGGACGAGGAGCGATCAGGAGCGGACAGTGGAATAACGAGCAGCCGTCGGGCGTCGGCAGGGCCGTGGGGGGGGCCTGGCACTTCCGAGGGCCTGGGAAGATTCTGCAGGAATCACAAGGGCTTAGGGGGAGCCAGGGGCCAGCGGTGAAGTCCGAGTTGGGAAGAGAGGGCTGTTTCTCTCCTGATGCCTTCCAGGTGCTCCTGAGAGGGGCCGTTACGATGATGCATAGCCCCGGGGCCCTCGGGGACACTGCCTCCTCCTGAGGACAAAATATTAAGCCATCAGTCAAATCTAAACGCCCTCTCATCACGAGTCTCGTTGAGGATGAAGGACTGTGATTCCGCATCATCCACAGCTTACATAGCCTGGGAGGGAGCACTCGGGAGAAGGACGCGGGAGGAGGCGCTCGGGGTGGGAGGGTGGCAGGGGCAGTTGTGGCCCATCACCAGGGCCCACTGGGTGACAGCCCCACCCCGGGGAGAGGCGCCCAAGAGGCGACTCTTGCTTCTTCTCAAATGCTCCGACCACCCCCTGGCCACAGGGACTGCTTCGCAGCTCGGCAGCCCGCGAGCATGGACCGGGTCACCCCACACTGCCCCCTTCTGGAGCCCCGTCCTCATCCTCACACAAGGAAGACACCAGTGCTCCCACTTTATTTTTTTTAGATTTTATTTATTTATTTATGAGAGACACACAGAGAGAGAGAGACAGAGGGAGACGCAGAGGGAGACACAGGCCCCATGCAGGGAGCCTGATGTGGGACTCGATCCCGGGACCCCAGGGTCACGCCCTGGGCCGAAGGTGGCGCTGAACCGCTGGGCCACCCAGGGATGCCCAGTGCTCCCAATTTATAGAGACCGAGGCCCTGGAGCACAGGCTGGCTGACGGCGTGCCCTACGTCACCCACTAGGAAACGCTGGGGCCGGGGTTTGAACCCACGGGTCCGCGCCCGAAGCTCACGCCTCCGCCCCAACTGGGCATTTGCTGTCCTCGCCTCGCGGGGGAGGCTCCGGGCCGGGCGGGGAGGGCCTCCAGCGCAGCCGCGCCTGCTTCCTTCTGCCCTTGGCCCCGTGGCTCACACGAGCGTGCACCTGCTGCCGCGCTGTGCCCCAGCCTCTGCACAGGGGAGGGCAGGGAGGCTCCGCGGTGGCAAAGCCACAGTGACGCTCCACCCGTCCGCGCATCTTCGCTCCTTTGACGATCAGAGCAGCCCTGGGAGGGGAGGACGCCTGAACCCTGGAGGGGACGCGGACGAACTGGGGCTTCAGGCCCACCCTCCGTCTCTCCCCCAGCACCCCGCTGTGGCCCAGCTGTATCCGCCTTGTGGACTAACCTGGGCCCCTGCCCACACCCGTGTCCTCCTGAAGCCCCAGTGCGATGCCCTTGGAGGCAGGGCCTCCGACTGGGGACATCGAGACAGAGCACTGATCCAGCAGGACCGGTGTCCTCAGAAGGAGCCCCCAGCACGCGCTGCCCCTCTCCCGCCCCCCAGGCCAAGACCCCGGGCGACACAGCAGAAGGTGGCCGTCTGCAAGCCAGGAAGCGAGGCTCAGCTATCACCCCTTGCTGGCACCTGACACTGCACGTCCCGCCTCCAGAACCCTGAGGAAAGTCACTTCCGTTGTTTCAGCCGCTCAGGCCATGCCAACCTGTTCCGGCTTCCATCCCGAGGGGGCTCTTCTCAAGGACGGCCCTGAGGGGCCCGTTAGGTCCTGTCACACCGCGTGGCCTCTCTTCTGCCCGCAGACCGGCTGGCTGACCTGGCTGCACCCTGCCAAGGGGCCGTGGGGCGGAGACGTGGCCTACACGCACCCGAGGGTCTTCTCTGTCCCTGGAGCCGAGGGAAGGAGGCTGACCCAAGCCTTTGCCCACCTGCGCATGCGGCGGCATCGGCCAACTCCCTCCTGAGGAGCAAGCGTGTTAAGTGAAACCAAGGGGAGAGGGGCCAGGGTGGTTGAAGGGAGCCTGGGCACAGGGAGTGGTGCCACCGTCACCGAGGTGGAACCACTTCCCACTGCAGAAGTCAGAGTCACCAGACGCTGGAACCCGGGGCCTCCTGTCGCCTCTCAAGCCACATGATGCGGCTTTCAGGCCATGTGGTTTTCCCACCCCCTGGAAGCTGGGTGTGGCCATGGGGCCTGTTTTGGGAACCTTAAGGGCCAAAGCTGGCTCCAGCAAGCTCTTCTCCCTCTGCCATGGCGCACAGCAAGGTTCTAGGCCTGGCTGCTGTTCCTGAAGAAGGGAAGCACCAAGGAGCAGAAGCCACAGCCGTCCCACAGTGGGTATACAGAGCAAGCAAGAAATAAACCTTGGCTTTCAGTTGTGAGGATCCTGGGCGGGCTTGTCGCTGCCCCATTACCCAGCTTATCAGCTCCGACTGATACAGACATGGTTAAACCACAGCCTCCTTGAGACTTCACCCTTGCACCTGTCAAACGGAGACAGCGTCTCCCCAAGACTCTGTGAGTGAGATGCTGCGTATCATGTTTGGTACCAGCAGGTGTCTGACGAAGGTTAGTGCTCTGTTCTCTGCACTGTTTTGCCCCCAAATCCCTCCTGATGGGGATTAGCCATTTTGAAGCACAGTTCCTTAGGACAGACTTCAGGCACATTCCATCCGTGTGTCCCTAATACTTTGCCCTGGGTTGGCGTCATAGCAGGTCCTTGGCAAACATGTATAATTGAGCCCTTATATACGACTGTTAGGCCCTGAGCAAGTTTTTACTCTGCACTAGATGCCACAGACCAAGGTCTCTCTCTCTCTCTTTTCTTTTTTAAAGTTTTGATTTATTTATTCATGAGAGACACAGAGAGAGGCAGAGACACAGGTAGAGGGAGAAGCAGGCTCCATGCAGGGAGCCCGATGTGGGACTCCAGGATCCTGGGGCTCCAGGATCTCGCCCTGAGCTGAAGGAAGGCGCTCAACCGCTGAGCCCCCCAGGCGTCCCCAGACTAAGGTCCCTGATAACAGCTCTGGCCACCACCTTCTAGGATATCCACGTTTCTTCCCTCCTACATCAAGCTGGCACATAATCCTGGACTCTCGGGGCTACAGGATCAAATCCCCTTCGAGTAGTGGAACTCCCTCCACAAGATCCCTGCTCATCCCTCTCTCCATCTCTGCCAGAACACTTGCAGCCACAGAGAACTCCCTGCCCACAAAACACTTTTCTATGTTTAGAACTACAAGAGGTTGGTTTGGTTCCCGGCCAAGTCCATGAGCCCTTCCAGCAATCCTACAAAGCATGTACCTTATCCTCACCCCATCCTACAGACAGGAAACCAGGGTTCCAAGAGAGAAGACAGCTTCCCAAGGTCAATACAACCAATGAGTTATGACCGTATTCTTGGCGGCACACAGATAATGCCCACGTGATAAATGTGAATGGACTGATGGATGGCAGCCTTCCCAGGACGGACGTTCCTCGTGACTCCAAATCTCCACGTAAACCCCAACCCTCAATTTCCACCTTGGCTTGTGGGACCCTTGCTACAAACAGCCCTTCAGTTCTGTTAAGACATAAATCTCAATAAATGGCTTCCAATAACACAGCCCTTGCCAGGAAAGGAAACATTTGCACTACTGCTTGTGCATAATATAGGTTAATATTTCAGGATGCATTAAATGTCTAAATGTTTCCGTGAGGCGAAGCTCCAGTTGTGAGCCAGGTCACTCTGAAGAAAAGATGAGACGCTGAGGGGAAGGGGGTATTTTTAGACTTGGATCCAACTGGACACTGCCCAGAAGTACTTTGTGTGAGCGAGCACGGTGCTCAACGCTGCTACTGATGAGCCAGGCAAGGAAAATAACACGTTGGTTTCCAACAGATGCTCCTGAACCCTTTGTGGAAGATGATGACTTCAAGATGGGCCGGCTGCTTTGAGGCTTCTTCGGAGACAGTCGAAATTAGGATGGGATCTGGGGCGTGACGAAGTGCCAAAATCTGCCAAAAGGTGTGCCTAAATAACTACAGCACGGAGATGGGTCCGATTAGCCGTGTGCTAAAATCCAAGGCACGTGCAGGAGACTAGAGTATTTAGTTGGCATTTTGAGGAGGCGGGAGGATGAAGCCAGGCTGCAGGAGGAGAGGAGAGTACTGATGGGCCACGTATTCTCAATCAACAGGAGACTGAATCATATGAAACTGCCGATAGTTGATGGTGATTGACCAAAAATACGGCCTAATAAAAGATCTATTATCATCTACAACATTGTACCCTAACCATGCATCCCGGTCAGCACCACCAGGCCAGACGGAGCAGCAGACATAAGCATCCACAAGGCCAGGTGGGGTCCGCAGCACAGAACACCAGCCACGTGAATGTGGGCGTTTATGTGCTAGAGCACAAAGAGCAAAGTTTTTGCCAAGACGGGAGGGAAAAAAACAAGACAGGATATGCTACAGTCTAAGTGCTTGTGCCTCCCCCACCCTAAATTCCTATGTTGAAATCCTAACTCCCAAACGTGATGGTGTTAGGAAGGGGGTATTGAGAGGTGCTTAGGTCATATGGGTGGGGCCCTGGTGAATGCCTTAGTGAATTCATTCACCTCGTGAATTTTATAGTTTCTATAAAAGAGACCCCCGGACTGTTGCCTTGCTCCTTCTCTCATGGGAGGCCGTGGTGAGGAGCTACCGCTATGACCCAGGAATAGAGCCCTCCCTGGAAGGCAACCATGCTGACACCCTGACATTGGTCTTCCCAGCCTCCAAAACCAAGCAGTGGGTTTCTATTGTCCATAAAGCACCCAGTCAGTGGAATTCTGTTAGAGATGGCCAGATGGCCTCAGGCAGACCAGGAGGACCCTCAGGGGACAGACCTGCTGAAACCCCAGCCAAGCTGCCTGAGGCTGGCATCGCTGACAGCTCCTGCGGCCTTCGCTCTAGCACATTAGCAAAGGGAAGGGAGCACAGAGCAGGGCCTGAGGGTCCCGGTCCTGCAGCCACACTGCCGGGCTCACGTCTTGCTCTGCTCCCTATAAGCTGTAGTAGATTGAAGGGTGGCCCCAGAAAAGATAGGTCCATGTTGTCATTCCCAGAACCTGTGAATATTACCTTATATGGCAGGAGAGTGAAAATTATACCTTATCTGGAAAAATCTCCATTACGTTAAGGACCTTGAGAGGAGGCATTTATCCTGGATTATCCACAGGGGCCCTAGGTCTGATAACCAGCATCCTTAGGGGAGACAGACACAGAGGATGCCACACGTGAAGATGGGGAGGTGATGTGACCACAGAGGCAGAGATTAGAGTGACATGGCCACAAGCCAAGGAATGCTGGAGCCACCAGAAGCTTGAAGAGGGGACAGATTCTCCCCCAGAGCCCTTCGGGGCACAGTGCTACTGACACCTCGATTTCTGACTTCTGGCCTCCAGACCTGCGAGGATATACATTTCTAGGAAGTTACCAGGTTGGAGGTCCTTTGTCATCGCCCCCACCCCAGGAAGCTAACGCATGAACTCCTTGCCTCAGCTCGCTCAGATGTAAGATGGGATAATAACCACGTGAAAAGTCGCATATGAAGGGCTTGTCTTGTCACAAGACATCCAATATACGCTGAGCTCTTCATAAATATAAGATGCAATCAGCAAACCTCAGGAGGGACAGAGAATCACATCGGACCCAAGAAAACGGACATAATGGCCTGCCGTGCATGCATTTGGTGCATAAGCCATGAGACCTCCTACTGGGAGATGCAAGATATCCTTGGTGAAGGCCTGACTCCTCCGCCCCAGTGGCCATCTCAACTCACAACTGGGAGCTAAGAGCCTTCCCAGGTAGCTCTTCAACCAACAACAGCAACAATAGCTTTGGTTAATAATATACGTATGTGAAAGCGTTCTGGGAGGGTCCATGTTCCTTCCAGAAGTGCACAATGGACACAATTTCAGCAATTGGGAATCTGGCATTTTGAGCTTGTTCAACCATTGGAAAAAGTATCTTTCAAAAAGATAGTTAAAAAGAAATAAGACGCGAGGGAAGAAAATGGTTATTAAAAATGCTTCAGAGCCTTCCTGAACTTCGAATGGGCTCTTCACAACAATAATACTGATGATTTAAGGGAAAAATGAATCAAGACTCTATTGATTAAATGTTCCTTAAATTATGTGTGGGTTTTAAAATGTGTGGCAGTATGCAAAACACGCTGGAGGTAAAACGTCTGAAAACTCGCCCAAGACATCTAAAGAATCTGGAATGCAGCTGCAGCTTCCACCCAGGGAGTGAGCGCCCTGGGCAAGAGGCTGGAAAGGTCATCCCGGGCCCTCAAGGCCACCCGTGCCGGGCCGGGAACCCCTAACCCCCAAGCCCCGCCAGCTCAGCACCCGCAACCTGAACGCAAGGCTCAGCCCTGGGACATCTCTGGCCCCAAGCAGGTGCCCAGCCCTGCGCCCAGAGCCGGGGGATGCACAGCACAGCTCCCCAGGCAGCCTCCCACACGAAACAGGCTCCAGGGCTCGAGAACCGGGGCAGGAAAGACACAGGCTTGGGGGGCCTGTGGGTCCCCACTGGGAGCCCCAACCTGGGCGGTCGGGGGGCGCTTCTCGGGACAGGAGAAGTAGGGCCTAGAGGGGGCCCAGCACTGGTCACATGGAGAGAGAACGCGGGACAAGAGACATTCAGAAAGGAAGCGGCCCTGAAGTTGCCAGAGGCCGAGCCGCTCTCAGAACAAGGCAGGTGCATCCAGGCCCGCGGGTGGCCCCCCCCCCTCCGGCCACCTGCTCGGTGGCCCCGCGGCCCCTGGCTCTGTGCACCCCGCGTCTCTGGGATCTCACGTCCTGGAGTGCGGGGCTCCGTCCCCCACGAACCTTGCTAGCCCGGGGGGGCCCTGCTGGGGGCGCGGAGGCCCCGAGGGAGGTCGTGGCCAGGATCCGTGGAGCCCGGCGTGCGGGGCAGACGTGCCCCGGCCTCACCCGGGCCTGATGGCCTCCCTGATCAGGGCAGGGCAGGCTCCATCCCTCTTCGCCCTTGCCCGCCTCACAGACTCACGCTTAGCTGGGGTGCCCCGGCCCCCCTCGGGATGAGCACAGAGCTCCCAGGACCTCCCAGAGGGACGGGCAGAGGCCTGGGCACCAGGGCGCCCAGATGGGTCCTCATCGTGGACGGGCCCCAATCCCACGCTACCCCCAGGAGCAGCATCGGGGGCCCGGGGGGGCCTGTCGCTCCTTCCCGGGCCACAGCGGCCCTGCGACATCAGATCCCGAGGCAGCTGCGGGGCGAGAGCGGCTCAGGAGCAGCGCGGCCACCTGGGCACGAGGCTGTGCTGCGCGGCCCAGTCCCCGCCGAGGGACGACGCTTGGTGCCGCCGGGAGGGAAGAGCCGCAGGCGTGGACTACAGAGCTCTGGCCCACTCGCGCCACTCGCCGCGACCTTGCAGGACACCAAGGGTGGCGAGACGAGCCTCATCAAGGACTGCCCCAAAATGGATCGGTCCGGGTCACAGCCCTGAGGGGCAGTTAGGGCACAAAGCCAGGCCCCGGCCTCCACGCACCGCACCACGCCGGCCTCACCGCTCCCATCGGGCCTCCGGCTCTCCAGGCGTACCCACTCTCCAGGCGTACCCACTCTGCAGGCATACCCACTCTGCACGGATCCGCCCGGGCACCCAGCAGGGCGCAGGGGACAAAGAGGAAGACGGAGGAGGGAGGAGGGGAAGCACAAGTGGGCCTACTTGCCGGCCCGAGGAGTTGGCGGCCTGCACACAAAACTTACATATTTCATTTAAAGATATTGTTTCCTGGACACCTGGTGGGCTCAGAGGTTGGGCGGCTGCCTTCGGCTCAAGGCATGATCCCAGGATCCAGGATCGAGTCCCGCATGGGCTCCCTGCATGGAGCCTGCTTCTCCCTCTGCCTGTGTCTCTGCCTCTCTCTGTGTGTCTCTCATGAATAAATAAATAAATCTTAAAAGAAAAAAAGATATTGTTTCCCCCTTTTCTCCTTCCACAAAGTGGTGCATGGCCCACTTATATATTTAATTACAATGGATTAAAATTAATAACATCTTGAGTGGTTCCTGACCCTTCTTGAGATAATTGGAGACCCCCCGGGGTGATAGGAAACCAGGAGGAAGAACTGCTGATCTAACAGACGCTGAACTTTTTCATGTGCATGTAATCAGTGCATCCCCTAATCACCCTCTGTATACATAGATACATCTTTTTTTTTTTTTTTTAACAACAAAGATAGGTATCCCTGTGATTTGGAATCACGTTCTGTCCCTTGGGCTACAGGGCTGAAGGCACGCTCGTGGCAGGCGGACCAGCTGAAATCTGTCCTGTCCACATTGGCGGGCGGATACGCGGCTCTCATACACATTTTAACAGTTGTGTTTGTTTTAACAGATTTTTATCTCACTATTTTTCTCCATAGGTATAAACATACAAAGCCATTTTTGAGCACTTACTGTGTGCTAAGGATCGTGATTAAGTATGTTCCCATCCCTTAACCTGTCCGTTCTTTTCAACAATGGAAGCACAGAGCATGGGGAGCAGTGTGCTTGTCTCCCACTGGCCCGCTGAAGAAAGGTGGCATGGGAGCTAGATTCAGAATGGAAACTCAGACCTTGGGCATCAACAATCACCCAAGACATTGCTCTGATGAACGCTTTCTCTCCACCCTTTAGATCTGCCTCGAGAAAGCACCAGTAGGCCCAGCTATTAGCACAGCCACAAGCAGGCATTGATGTAGGCGTGGCCAGACCTCGTTGGTTGTCTCAACATCTCTCACTTTCTCAGACCCAAGGAAAGAGGCGTCCAAAGAGCAATGAGCAAGATAGAGCTGGAGAATAAGCCATAACCATCCCTAATGGCCTCCCAGGACCCCTGCCCTCCTGAGCTCCAGAGCACATGAAGACAGGGGAGGAGCGAGAACCAGGAACCCCACCAGGCAGTGCTGGGCTCAGATCCTGCTCTGCCACTTGCTGCGTGAGACAGAGATGGGACCCCAGCAAAGCACCGCAAGTATCAGCCTTTGTCCTTGTATATGAGCAGGTTCACGCCTCTCCGTCATGGCCTTAATGATAGCAAATCTGTCACTGGCCTAACGGGAGAGTCACAGTTTGTGCAGATGGGGCAACAGATTTAGGGTGGCATGATCACCCAGAGATACCCATCTGTTCCTTTGACCCTTCTGGGCTTCTCACCTCCCAGAAGCTCCAGGTTCCTAGGCCCACACTGAGAACAATGAGCTTTAAACAGTTACGGAGAAAGGAAAGCATTTGCTTCTCTTCTTCGAGGTCACCCCGCGCTTCAGAGGCCAGTACCCAACATCCCTCCTCTGGGTCATCCCCACTCCATTTGCCACCTGCCTCCAAGCATCCTGTCTCCTGCGGATGACAGGTTAAACCATACCTGTTCCCACAATGAGGGCCGGGCCTGTGAGCGGGACAGCGTTTTGGGTCAAATTAGGTCAAGCCCGGGTGGCGGCGCCAGAGCGGCTACAGCATTCGGGAATCAGCTCGAGGCTGGTTCTGCCCGGAGCCATTTAATTTGGGGGAGGCAGGATTTAGCTGACTTGAAAGAAGGGGGAAGCAAGCTTGCAGAAAGAGATTGATTTCAGCAAAACACAAATTCATACTCACTAAATGCCTTACCGCTTCGGAATCAATTAAGAGGAGATGGAGAAAAAGGCACAGAGAAATCGAGACAGAAAACCCCAACTGCAGGGGGGAGTAAGGGGGGGAAGAGACTTACTGGAGAGCAGAGCAGAAGGACGTGAATCCTAGGAGAACCCACTTAGGCAGAAGGGGAGTTCTGGGGCCCGGAGACACTTTCCTGTCCAGTCCCGGGGATCCGGTGAGCAGCAGACACAGGACATGAGTAAGGGGTTCTCAAAACTCAATGAGGGTCAGAATCAGCTTTGGGGGAACAACCGAGGTAGGGGTTCTCCATGTACAGTCCTGGGGCCACTTGCCCAGGTTCTGATTCATTAGGTCTGTGGAGGAGCTGCCCATCTGCCCCTCAAATAGGCCCTGGTCCTGTACTGAGTGCTCTGGGGCCACACTTCTATTTTTTTTTTAAGATTATTTATTTATTTATTCATGAGAGACACAGAGACAGAGACAGAGAGAGAGAGAGAGAGAGGCAGAGGGAGAAGCAGGCTCCCTGCAGGGAGTCCAATGCAGGACTCGATCCCAGGACCCCAGGGTCAGGAGCTGAGCCAAAGGCAGACGCTCAACCACTGAGCCCCCCAAGCATCCCTGGGACCACACTTGGAGACGCAAAGCCTAGACTAGAGAGTCTACAGTGTGCCGTTCTTCTCTGGTCACCATAGTAACAGCAGCGACCGCAGGTGTCGCTCATCCCTGGGATTGCCACAGGAAGCCTGGAGAGAGGCAGTGAAAAGACCCACGCATTGGCCCTTCCAGAGAGGAGGAAGGCTTGGAAATACAGTAGGCAGGAGGTGCAGGTGATGGGACAAAGTCCCTCTGGCTCCTGGTGTGGACAGCCCACTTCAGGAGAGGGCTAGACAGGAGCCCCAACAGCGCTGACCCACTCTGGAAGACAGTTGGGCAACTGAAAAAAAAAAAAAAAAAGAAAGAAAGAAGAAACATATTCTTATCATATGATCCAGCAATGGCTCCTCTTGTATTCACCCAAAGAGACTCAAAATGTACATCCACATGAAAACCTGCACATCGATGTTCATAGCAGTTTTATTCAACGTTGCCAAAACTTTGAGGTAACCAAGACATCCATCCTTCAGCACGTAAATGGATTAACTGTGGCAGAGCCAGGCAATGAAATATTATTCACTGTTGAAAAGAAGTGAGCTGTGAAGCCCTGAAAAGACATGCAGGAACCTTAAATGCATGTTGAACAGTGAAGGGGAACAATCTGAGAAGGCTACATGGTATATGATTCCAACTCCAGGATATTCTGGGAAAGATAAAGCTATGGCAGCAGGAAACGTATGCGTGGTTACAAGGAGGGTGGCAGGGGGACTCCTGGGTGGCTTAGCAGTTGAGCGTCTGCCTTTGGCTCGGGTGGTGACCCTGGGGTCCTGGGATCGAGTCCCACATCGGGTTCCCTGCATGGAGCCTGCTTCTCCCTCTGCCTGTGTCTCTGCCTCTCTCTCTGTGCCTCTCATGAATAAGTAAATAAAATCTTAAAAAACCACACACAACAGGGCTAGAGATTGCCTGAGGTCCCATGAAATACAGGATGAGCTGGGAAGGCGGAGCAGTGAAGCAGGGAGTGGGGACTGAAGCTGTTGGGGACACGACAGGAGTAAATCTAGGCCACTGGCCAGGTGCCAATTTCTGAATAGGTGTCGGGGAGGAGATATAAAGTCAGGACAGGAAGCAGGGGCCCCTTCTCTTCCACTCTTCCTGCCAATGAGGAGGAAATTACCAACAGCATCAAGATCTCAACAAGAAAGCAGTCTCTCTGCGCTGTTTGAAATTCTCAAAGAGCCCTTAATCCTCCCTAAGAAAACAGTTCAAACAGGTGTATAAACCAGTGAGTCGAAGAGGGAGCCTCAGCATCATTATCCAGGCCTCCTAATGCCCCTTAATGCAGAATCTCCCTGCCTGCACCTAATAAGGGCTGCTCGCCTTCATGAGAGTCCTATAAAATGCATAAATATTCCTCAAGGAACCGAGAGAGCTCCTAACAGTCTTTAATAGCTATCATAAAATGAAGGATAAAATGTGTGAAAGGAGATTGGTCATGATAATAGTGCAAGGTTTGAGAGCAGTGAATTTCCTAACCCCTCCCTGGCTGGGTTTCAGAGCTGAAAGATATGGCTCAGAGTCCGGAGCATGCCCAGAGGAGGCCACCTGGGGAGGGGACATCCAGGCTCTGGTCAGAGAATCCTAGACAAATGAACTGGAGAAGCCGAGGGCCAAAACCAGGAGGAGAGTAGCCTTGGGTCATACAGCAAATGGCAGACTCCCAACAAATCTGCCAAGATTCTGTGTGGCCCAGATGGAATTTGCATTATTCATTTATTCTTTGGGTGATCAAGATAAAAACTAGTCTATACTAAAGTAAAAGTCTGTGACTGATATAGCTTGGCCCTGGCTACACAGCTCCTCCAACCCCTGTGGAAGAAAGAGATTGGTCTGTTGGTAGAGCTTTTTGTCTGAGCTCTGCTCAAAAACTGGACAAGGACTCTAGGGCATGTCAACAAGGCAGGTATCAAAGGCAGAGGCCATGTCTGAGAATCCACAGACCAGAGAAACCAGAGTATGCTCTAAGGGACTGTTGGCTACAACAGGTACCATAATGGGCTTGCTGTGAGCACATCAGGGCCATGGCACATGGGGGTAGGGGATGACCCAGATGCAGGAAAGCCCACAGCTAAGAGTCCTTAGCTCATGTCCTGGCATGCAAAAGGAGCTCAATCAAGAGCAATTATTGGTAAATATAACCCAAAACATCTAGAGGTGCGCCCACCAAGAACTGCTGTTTATTGAGCTCTTTTGCACAACAGGACATCAGCTAAAGGCTTTGCATTAATAATTGCAGGGAGCCCTCAAAGTATTCGACATGACTCCTGTTGCACTGACCTCCAGGTTTAGACATGATCGAAGTTTGACAAAATAACATCCAGGCAACACAGCCCAGGTCTGGGCACTTGTTCCTACTCCCCACCATAGTCCAGGGCCTACTGGTCACCCTATACTTGGGTTTTTCCTTATAATCTATTGCCTCCTTTTTCTTGATGACAGTAGAAAGGCATCTTACATGTGCTCCTCAGGTTCACCCCATTCACTTGTCCCAGGTCTGATTCAGGGATACCTATCCCATGGCTTTTCTGACTCCCTGGAGTCTCAGCCCAGGCCACCCTGCTTGGTGGGAGGTCCAAGAAGCCACATTTCCCTAAGCAAAGCTACAAGAAACTTCATGGTACAAGTCAATCTGCAGAACTTCAGGTCAAGTCTTCACTGCAGAAGTCCAATCCAAACATAGATGGGGTATGGGCAAGTAGAAAAGAATCAAACTTTTCTTGTATTTGTACTCTCTGGCCAGGTGAGGGACACCTGAGCAGAGAAGCTAAGATTCTGGTATGATCCAATGTCATCCTAATGGCATTCAACGGCACATTAAGACATGAAGGAGGCAAATGTACGAGGGCTGAAATAGAATGATAAAACCAAACCACCAGTATTCCTAGATGATGAGCTTCATGGAAAATCTCAAAGGTTCTCTAATTAGAATTTTTAGAAAACCTAGCAAAATCATTGAACATAAGAGCAATGTACAAATATCTATTATATTTATTTTATCACCAAGCAGATATAAATGCAGCTTTAAAGATACCATTTATAAAAGCCACAAAATACATGAAGGCTCTAAAAGTCTAACAAAAGATGCTCAAGACCTTTGTGGAAGAGATTAGAAAGATTTATTGGAAGATGCTGAAGACCAAAATACATGAAGAAATAAACCGAGTTCAGAAAGATTCGCTATCATAAGAATATCAAGTTGAAGAGAATTGTCCTATAGATTCCATGCAGTTCTAAGAGAACATTCCCAACAGGGTTTTACAAGGCACTTGACAAGTGAGTTATTTATAAGTAAATAGGTAAAATTATATATGTGTGTGCATGGTCTGTGTATATATGAACACACACATTTATATGTAATTTTTAGCTTGCAAAAAAGAAGACAAATGTAAACTGAAACTACATTGTGATACCAATTCTCATCCAAAAGCTTTCTAAAAATAGATGGGGGGGGAGGGTACTTGGATACACTGTTGGTAAGAACTCAAATAGTATTAACACCATGGATGGGAAATCTTAAAGAAGTAAGATATATGAAATTAAAGAAAGACTACGTAATCACAAATTTGAGAATCCATGATATAGACTTAAAGTAGATTCATCTAATGTATGATCTCACCAGCTCTGTCCACACAGGCCAGCCCAGAAGCAATGACCAAGCCAATAGCAATAAAGACTCTTAATGCCCAGACTGTAATTTTTCTCAATAGCATTTTGCACTGATAGGAATCAGGACTTCTTAGACAAATGCTTTGCGGTGGGAAATGCCCAAAATGAGCCTGGAACACCTTGTAATTTTAGATTTCAAAATTTCTGATTTTTTCCCGCTAACCTGAAGAAGCTCCCAGTGGCCATGGATGGGGCAATCTGGACATCAGTGAGGATAATCAGTAGACTGGATTAAAACACATAGGTTTAACCCAGGAATTCATGATAACATTTTTTAAATGTATTTGTTATCTTCAAAGAATACTTGGGCTCCAAGTCATTATTTTGAAAACTGGTAAATTAAAGAATCACCAGACACCTGAGTGGCTCAGTGGTTGAGCTTCTGCCTTTGGCTCAGGGCATGATCCCAGGATCCTGGGATCGAGTTCCGCATCGGTGTCCCTGCAGGGAGCCTGCTTCTCCTTCTGCCTGTCTCTGCCTCTCTCGCTCTGTGTCTGTCATGAATAAATAAATAAAATCTTTAAAAAAAAAAAAAGAATCACCTGACAGTGCTCAGTACAAATAATGGACTTTTTGGTGTGATCAATTTGTCCTGTTTTTCCTTTATAAAATAGTGTACCTCAAGGTATTTAATAGTTAATTAGGAGTAATTTATCTTTATAAAATAATTCCAGCTAATAAGTAGGAAGAAATTATAGAATTAGAATGCCACCATTTTGTAGTCCCTAGTGAATTCATGAATCTAGACCATGATGATCGATGGCTGCTATTAACCCAGAAGAGCCAACCAAATATTATGTGTCTCCTGATGGAGGTGCATGCCACCACCTACGAAGCCGTCTTGCCTTTCCCACTCTGAAAAATGAACTTGCATCTGATCAAGTTTTAAATTATTTATAAGGCAAACAGAGAACAGACACTCAAAGGCCACGATGGCGATTTAATAATCGAGCCCATACCATGATTAGCTCTTGGGAGGGACTTGTTTTGAATCCTGACTCAAATCATCAGTTTTTTTAAATGTTAGAGAATTTGAGAAATTTGCTCTGTTTAACTGGTTTGTGTGAGGTTTTTTTGGTTTTAGCTGTGATAATGGTATTATACACATTTTTCAGAAGTCCTCAACTGCACACACAAGAATGAAAATAGTCAAGACACCACAGGAGCCCAATGTAGAGGACCTTGCCCTACTAATCATCGGGAATTACTTGAAAGCTCTATGAACAAGGTAGGTAATGTAACATTGGTACAGAGAGAGGACAGACTGACTCATGACACAGAATAGAGATCAAAAAATTATTGACTTACATCTACGCTTTGGTTTGTTTATATAGTTTATTTTTCAGGTAAATGGGAGATGGCAAAACTCATCAGTAACTGATGTTGGGACAATTGCATGGATAAGCCTCACAGAAAATAAGCCATTTAGAAAAGAGAAGATTGATAATGTAAAGTACACTAAAATTTAAGACTTCTATCCAGAGACACCCCAAAGAAAGTGACAAGACGGCTCCAACTGGGAATGACATTGACCACAGATGACACCCAGTGATTAGAATTCAGAATAGACATTTAACTCCTAAAAAATAATAAATAGACACAGTACCCAACCTAAAACTATGGAAAAAACTTGAACAGGGATTCTCAAGGAAGGAAACTAGAATAGCTAATAAACTCCTGGCAAGATAGCTCACTCCACAATCAAGACAATTTCAAGTTTTAGAAAACTAGAACCTATGCTCATACCCCATTCAAGAATCTGACAATACAAAGGGCTGGTAAAGATGTATGTTAATGAGACCTCTCCTATACTACTAGAGAGTATAAAGTAACTCAACCTTTTTTTTTTAAATTATTATTAAAGATTTATTTATTTGAGAGAGAGAGAGCACACATGGGAACGGGGAGGGACAGAGGAAGAAGGTGATTCTCAAGCAGATTCCCTGCCGAGCTTGCAGCCCGACAGGCTCAGTCGGGGCTGGATCTCATGACCCTGAGATCACTGCATGAGCCAAAACCAAGTCGGATGCTCAACTGACTAAGCCACCCAGGAGCCCCAAGATTCGATCTTCTTTTGAAAGCAATCTGATATCAGCTAGCAGAACTCAGTTTGAACAATACGTATGGGCTCATGATTCTTTCCTCAGGTATAACCACTCACACACCTAGATGTATTTATATGAATCTTTATAACACTTTTCTAGGAAAGACTAGAAACATCCCAAATATTCATGAGCAGGAAAGTGGAGAACTAAGTGCAGTCACACGAGGAGATCATATATCGCAATGAGAATTAACGAAGGACAAGTACACAGTTCATAATGAATCAACTCGCGGATGTTTTATCATCACACTTACAAATACATTTTATGTATTTGTTTTTGAAGTTAAGAAATAATCCAGTCGAAACAGTGAGGCTGGCTCAGGACGGACATGGGTCTGGTTTCTGCAAGGAAGAGACAGACCTGGCCCTGGGGAGAGATCAAGATGCCTCTCCCGGGGCTGGCAGCAGTCACCCTAGGACCAGCATACCAAGTAGATCGTGTTGAGATCTTCCCAAAGATGCAAGGTTAAGTAGGAATGATTTTTCCTGGGCAGGGAGGAGTAATAGGGAGAAAGTGTCCATTCATTCCTAAAGCACAGCACCATCTTCGAGAAGGAAACAGAATCCCTGCTCCCACCAGCCAAGCCCTGTTCACGGCTGGATGACCTATTTCAGATTTCTGAGCCTTGTCTGTTTTCATAGACCCTCCACCCTGCCCACTTCGAAGGTTGGTGCCTCCAAGCACACAAGTCCCCAGAGGAATGTCTGAGAGACTTCCAGTCATCTAATCCCACAAATATTTGTGACCTCCTAACCCATCCCAAACACTGCTGTGAGCGCCGGGGCTGGGAGATAAGCCAGATCACATCTGTGCCCTTTACCGCACCTCCTGGGGAAGGAGGAGGAGGAGAAGGAGCCCACATGGGAGAAAAGCCAGCCTCCCTACTGACGAGGGTCCTGTTGTGGGGCTTGACAGCACAACGAGACACAAAGATGCAGCTCAGGGAAACCGCGTGAGCTCACAGAGCCGGCCCATCTCTGTACCCGGAGGGGTTTGCACCTCAAAAACAAGAATGATCCCCAGAGATTTTCCCTGCAGCTCCTCCTAGTTTTCCTATGATTTCTTGCAAGATAGAATAAATTACCCTTAAGTCATTGATGTTCACATTGATGCTGAAGGAAAGGACCATGGGAGGCTTTTCACAAAGCTAGAGAAACGATGGGCTGCCAGGGGCTTAAGGGGGCCCAGGGTCAAGGGTGTGCACGTTGGTAGGTGCCAATAAGTTCCCACCCACCTGACGTTCTGCAGTGGATTCGTTTATCTTATATTCAGACAACCAGGCATTTGGAGTCAGGAGGAAGTGGGTATAAGTTTGTGCGCTCACGTCTGTCTCTTTCTCTGGGCTGTTTCTCTCCAGGGGCTGGGTGGGGGTACCCGAACCCCACTGAAGTGAGGAAGTAACAGAAAAAAGTAGGGCATGCAGCTGGCCAGCCTCTGGCAGCCAAACTGCCCAGGACCAATAGGGTAAGGCCCTGCCAGCCTAACAGAGGCCCCAAAAGTGGCCAAGGTTCCCCGGGCAGGGAGGGCCAGGAGAATGCAAGGAGTTTAAAGAGGCACATTAGATTCATTTGATGTAATTGCAGAGCCCAGGAGAGCCTCAAGAGCTGGAGTCACCAGGAAGCTCTGAAGTTGGAGTGGGAGGAGGAGAAACAGGGGGACAAGCTGGAAATGCATACGAGGTGTCGCTGTGACCCCGTGCCATCAGGCGGCTGCCCTTTCTACTATCTGGCATCTGGCAAAAGACTCTGGAATCACTGCTCTCTGGGGACAGTGAGCCAGAGAGGCTCAAGACTCGACAGTTGACAGGGACGGCTGAGGGCAATGCAGAGGCACCACACTGAAAGTGGGAAGAAGGAGCAAAAGTTGACACGACGGACAGGGAGACCAGGACCAACCATGCCCCAGCCCAGCCTGACCCTCCAGGCAGGAGGAAGCTCCTCCAGAAGCAAAACGACCAGCCCAAGGGAAGACACCTGCAGACACAGACATCTGGCCCCTGGGGTCGGCAGAGGCATGGGGGGAGGTGGTGAAGTTGCCAGGTTGGGGCTCTGCGTCTGGACAACGGAGCCCTCGCTAACAGGCTCTGTCCTAGCACGTTAATAGTTCTGATCAGGAAGTTGACATTTCCCTCAGCCGTGTGCCAGGAACTGCCAAGCTCTTGAGGGAAGTTTCTCACAGGAAAGCAAACAGCCAGCATAAAGGAACCAAAACACAGATACGAGAAAAACAATCACAATGTTAACATCCTTAGAGAGGTAAGAGAGTATGATATTTGTAAGACAGAAGCTTGACTTTTTAAAAACTAACAAAAATCAACCTGTAAAATTGGGGCCGAGGGGGACAAAGATGGAAAAAGCAAAGTAAAACTTTAGGGAACCAATCCAGGAAAACGGTATTTGAAAGCCAGAGGTTCTAAAACAGTAACAAAAGAGGAAAAACAGAAAACTATCAAAGGAACAACAGAACAGAAGGCGCCCCAAGAACATGAAAGAGCCCATCGAGAGCTCAGCTCAGTGCTAACAACAAGACCGGTACTAAGTCACGTCATTGTGAAATATCATGACACTGGAGAGAGAGAAAAAAAAATATATCAAAAGCTTCCAGAAAGAAAAAGCAGGTCATGGATAAAAGATAATCAAAGTGCCATTAACAGCAATGTTGGAACCTGGAAGAGAATTCAAAATTGTGAGCAAGAATAAATACTTGAAGCCTAGAATTCTATACCCAGCTAATGAGCAATCCAATTCCTGGGTAGGAAAGATCTTCCTACGACTTGCACGGTCCTTCAAAATGTACTCTGCACGCACTTTGCGAGGAAGCCGTCTCTCCA
The DNA here is from genome assembly GCF_053574225.1 of Canis aureus. Taxonomy (NCBI): domain Eukaryota; kingdom Metazoa; phylum Chordata; class Mammalia; order Carnivora; family Canidae; genus Canis; species Canis aureus. The sequence continues at coordinate 5,852,467 of NC_135613.1, forward strand.
ATGAGGAAGTAATCAAAACCTAGGAAGAGGGTGGATTTCAAGAAGCAGAAAAGAGAGAGCACAGTCGATTGGGGTGGGGGAGAGATTGCCGGGTGGATCTCCCGGGTAGATGGAAAGGAAATCCCAGGGTAAGAGGGTGCCGCAACCCGGGAGAACCGTTCCTACAGTCGGAGCTCCGGGGCAGCAGGCTTCCAGGGCAGAGATACCGTCTGGGGCTTCAGCCTCCCTGATGGGCCAGGCCAGTGTGGGATGAACGGAAACTTGCAGATGAACAAAGAAAGCCGTCGTTTTGGCTCTGGACAAAATAAACCTTTGCACAAGAAAGAAAAAAGCATAATCGTGAGACACCACGTGTCTCAACTGTGACTAATATGTACGTGTTCAGAGCAGCAACACTGAGTGTTGGCCTAGCTAAAATGGGTGATAAACACACCCGGAAACCCAGAGGGCCCGCAGGTGGGAGGCGCGTCTTAAACCCCCTAAATTCTCCAGGATCTGCAGAAGAGCACTGAAGCCTCCTCTTCCTCAGCACAAAGTCAACAGATAATGTCTAATAGGAAAACAGGCCAGATGACGTCTCTCAAGATCACCCATAGGCGGTTAAAACGAATTTAGGAAGAAACAGCTCAGAGCTGGAAGCTGCGGCCGCCTCCGAGACAGGAAGCGGGTGGGAAGGTCGGGCCATGGTCTGCTGTCCTCATTACGGTCCGCCTAGAGCCGTCTGACGCTTTCATCTATCCCTTTGGAAAAAGTTAAATCATATTTCGGTTTTACCTGCCGACCCCCCCCCCCCCCCCCCCCCCCCGTGTGACCGTCCCTGCTGTGCTGAGTGCCACGGGCAGCCCTGAACGTGGTGAAGCCGTAGGAGCGAGTCCCGGGAACACGGAGCCAGGAGCCTCCGGAGAACGAAAACGAAGCCCTTAGGCTCTCGGGAGCAAAGGCCAGGCTGGTCCTTCCAGAAGGGCTTCTGAGCGCCCGGGATCTGGCCTCTGGCCCGGGAAGCCCCGGGACACTCCGACTCTTGCCTGGCTTCGGGATCTCCTCAGGAGCCCACAAGGGCCGCTTTGGGTCTCGCCATTGTCACTCCTGAGTGTTCCTCTTAATGAATGAAGGTTTTAGACCATAAAATGCAGCCTTCTTTTACGATACAGAACATCGGCCTCGCCCAAGCGGGGTGCTGTGAAGCCTGGTAATGAGGTGCCATAAATCCAGTTTCTGGGAAGACTGGAGGGTTCCTCTAAATCGCCCGCACAGCGCAAGGCCACCTGCCGTTAACCCAGGCTGTCAGAGCAGCTCCAGGGGGGACCCCGGGCAGCACCCCTCCGCTCGCCCCGGGTTGGGGCCCTGCAAAGCCCCGAGACTTCTGAGCTTGGCGCTGAAGAGCAGAAACCTGGAGGTCGCACAAGAACCTGCATATCCCCAACCCCGGGCTGAGGTCCAGGCGGGGCCCACGGCAGCCTGCGCATCTCCCCACCTTCTCGCTGCAGGTGGAGGGAGGGGGTCACGGGTCAACCGGAGAGACTCCTGGGGGAGCCTGGCAGGTCCGGGTCAGGGCGGTGCGGAAAATCAAGGGCAGGACAGCGGGGAGCAGCGGTGGCAGCCAGCAAGGTGCCCGCACACCTGCGCCTCCGGTGACGCCAGCAGCCCTCCCGCGGTTCTGTGCCCCACGCAGCAGAGACACTTCCATGCTTGTTTGGGTCTTGTCGTGTTTTGTGTTAAGCAGAAGGGCATTTACTTTCTGGGGGACAAAGGGTGCTCCAGTGTGTGCTGGACTCCGCTCTGGGATTCCCTGACCCCCTCCCACCCCACGGAGGCTTTGGCCTTCTGTCTGTACCCAGCCACGGGCAAGGACGGAGACGCAGACTCGTGCTCGGGGCCCCCCCGCCCCACCCCCCAGGCCAGGAGCAGCTCCAGCGGCCCAGCCCCACCTCCAGACCCAGCATGGGGATTCGGGGCCCAGCCTTCACCCTGCAGAGGAGCCAAGGCTCCCCCGCCTCCCCCACTCTGCCCGCCCCGGCTGTGTGCCATCATTCACCCGGCTTCTGTTCCCGCCTCTACAAAATGCCCTGCACTCCTCGAACGGAGGGGGCTCCGCAACGCCGTCTTAGGGAAAGGTCCCGGTAAGGGCTTGATACGTGATCGATCCCTGTCCATTTGCGGAGCCCTTCCTGAAGGGCACACTTTAAACATCTTCGGTGTTGGGGAATCTTGTCCCTCTGTAGATGCATTTTATTTTTGTCAACAGAAGTCACTTTGGTGCCGCGTTGCTGACGAATTAGGCAGATTCTGACCCTGGTTCTGACGCTAGCTTGTCAAGCCACTGGGCCTTGGGCAAGCCACTTCCGCTTTCTGGGCCTCAGTTGTCCTACCTGTGAAATGGGGATGCTGAGCGACATTCCTTTGAAGGTCCTTCCATCTGAAGTTGAGAATTTATGTCTCTTCGGGGGTGGGGGGTGTTTAGGGATCCGTTACCTGCTGCTAAGGGCACAGGAGCTAGACAAACCAATTCTGAGGCCACCTTGAGATGAGAACCACCCCACTGACCCACACACAGATGTGTCAGGGGATGAGAGACTTGCAAGATGAGGGCCTGGGAGACAGCAGACAAGGGGCTGTGTTTTCAGCACAGATGGGTTCATTCATAACCCAAACCAGAACTGACAGTAACCGCTTGAACGGGGCACTGTCCCGAGTTAGCTCAAGGAACCAAGGGGCTTGCATGGTTCCCAGGGCCCACCGGTCGGGGCAGAGCCACTCATGCCAGGAAGACCCAAGGCCCGGCCCCGCCCCAGTTCTGGCGGGAACACTCGATCACTCCCCCCAAACCATGCTTCCACCCTTTGATCCCATCTCAAATAATTAGGGAGGTTTCTGTGGCATCGTCCTAACGGGCCTAGCGTCTCACATCAGAAACGCTGCAGGAGGCATGCTGGGAGTCATGCCAGTCTGGGGGAGGGGCGGATAATTAAGGAAATCATGGTGAATTAAGCTTTTCTGCAACGAGGCACAAACATCTTTTCATGAACAGCAACATCATGTTAGCTTATGTTTTGCCGAAGAGAAAGGCAGGGCCTATCCTCGGGGTGTTCAGCCTGGTAAAACACATCTGGCAACTAAACCAAATATTTAAGGGTCATTAAAATCCCAAACTCCCCGTGCCAGGAACTTTTCTCCTTTGTTATTCAAGTGCGGAGCAGTTACGGAAAATGCGTTCCATATGGTTTGTGCTGCTCCGTTCCTATTTCCTTCATCAAATCACTGCTTTGAAAGAGCTATTTGATGTCAAAGATGCGTTAAGATTTTATAGACTTTCCCAATCCAGCTTTTTAAGATTCTCCCTTTGAACCAGAAATGCTTGCCAAGAGTAAACAGAACTGAAACCACGAGGGGTCGAGGGCTTTGTTGGAAACAAAGCCCCCAGCCTGATCAAGGGCTTTCCAAGTCTGGGGGCAAACATGCACTTCCAACCGCTTGCCAAAAGTCTCCAAAGATCATGTGTCCCACATAAGTGACACTAAAGTATGTGTTCTCGTGTATTCCTATTTTATTAATAATGTAACACCATCACCCACCAGCTCCCACCAAGAAGCAGGGACACACTTAAAAAGGGGACACGACTGTAGAAAGTTGGAAAACCTCGAAGTCATACATCAAAATTCTTTCCAGTGAGGGCCTCTCAGCCTTGAGAGGAAAAGCTAACAGATACAGAGCTTGGGAAAGCGCCCAGGGCCAGAGTCAGACTCCCCCGACACTGGGTGCTGGGGGGACATTCTACAGTCAGGCCAGTGGAGGGCCAGGCCCCAATCATGGGCCAGAGGTCGAACCCAGAAGCTCCCTCTTTCCCTCTCTGCTGCCTTCGGCCTTCTCTTTGTCATCATCCCCTTTCCTGAACCTCCCCCAGCAACCTCCTCCTGGTCCCCTCCCCAACCTCCCTTCTCACCTTATTACACCCCCACACTGCAGGGCTGGGGGGGGCGGGGAGCTCCTGTAAAGCTGCTCAAAACCCCACAGCATATCGTCCCTCCCACCACTGCCCCTGCTAATCTGCCCAAGCTCGCCCTGTGCCAGCAGCCCTGCTCACACTACTGCCTTCCAGCCCCTACACCACAGAGCTCATTGCTGCCCCCGCACCTTTGCACTTATGATGCCTTCTGTCAGCAGGGCTCTTCCCTTCCGTGCACAGCTCCTCTTTCAGCCCCCAGCCTCAGCGGGACCACTTCAGAGAGGTCCTTCCTAGCCATCCAATGCAAGGAACCCATGTGACCTTGGCTGACTCCTGTCTCTGCACATTTAGGATCTGCACCCCCACCCTGGGCAACCAGTTTCATGAGGCCACGAACAGAGGGATTACTTATCATTTCTCCCTTTTATTTTTTAATTTTTTAAAAAAAGATTATATTTATTTATTCATGAGACAGAGAGAGAGAGAGAGAGAGGGAGAAGCAGGCTCCATGCAGGGAGCCCAATGCGGGACTCGATCCCGGGACCTCAGGGTCACATCATGAGCCGAACACAGATGCTCAATCACTGAGCCACCCAGGCACCTTTATGTCTCCCTTTTACCTCCAGCACCCATAGCACAGAGCCCGGAATGCAGCAGGTGCTCAGTACGTGCCCTTTGATGTCTCCTGTTTCTCAGCCCGGCTCCCTCCAGTAATGGCAAAAGATATTTTAAAAAGAGTCCAGAGCTTATGTTAGGACCCAACTCAGCCGCCCCCGCCTTTTGAAATCTCTTCCTGGTGCTGCCCTGTCACCCCATTTGGGGGCCCTGCCTCTGCTCACTCCCCATCCATTCTCGGGTGTCCCCACTACTCAGAGAATTCAGAGTCTCCCAACACTTCACAGTGCAACCCCTCAGAGGAAGCTCTGCAATTCAGTTGTCATCTGCAAATTCCAAACACCCACCACCTTCAGCTGCGGGGCTGCAGCAGCCCAGGCCGGGGAGCTGCACGACGACGGGTCATGAGGGTGGAGACCCGAGACTCTCCTCCGAGATGCCAGGCGCCTGCCCGCCCATCGCTGGGAGAACCGCAGCTCAGTCCCTTGGATTCGGATAACAGACACGCCGTCCCTCACCAGGGCTCCAGGTGGCTTCTCCATTTCCCCTGTAGCTTTCTTCATGCACAAAAATTCCACATATTTTTTACTTGTATTTTTGTGCAAAGTAAGATAAAGCTGGCTTGGGATAAAACATACACGGATCGCCAGGATGATCCAGCCTCTCTCTCCTTGCCAGGAGGTCCCGACGGAAGTAGGTAAATACGTGCAGCCAAAACCTTGTAAAGAAGGTCAGAAATCTAGAGATCAAGCATCTGTTCTTTTGGTCATTCCACCAACTGACTCTTCCTGATTCTTCCACCCTCTTTTCCAGATCTTCTCCCCCAGAGCGTAGTCCCAGGCAACAGGGAGCCAAGAGGTGCTAGGGCTGGGCAGTGCCAAAAGGAACATGTTCATTTCAAGAACAATCTTTTTTTTTTTCTTTTTTCTTTTTTTCCAAGAACGATCTTACAGAAAGGCTCAACCGGGTGCCAGGATGACAAAGTGCAAAGGGGGCCGTGGAGCAGAAGGCGGTGACGGGGAGGACTCCAGCCAAATGGGATGGTCTGAGGGCCAGAAGAGACCCAGGGAGTAGAGGGGCCTGGCAGCCCAGTGAGGGGTGAGCGGACCCAACCAGCGGTCGCCGTGCCTGCAGCACCGCCCTCCTCACTCCTCTGTTCTCATAGGCGGGCCCGACACCCCTCCTCGAGATCCACTGGACCCACGAGGGAGCTGAAACTCAAGTGAGCAGAGAACATATTCAAAAGGGCTTGTGTTCCAGCTTAGACATTCCCCTAGGAATGATGCCGGCAAGAGAGCTGGTTGGCTCCATGGTATGCTAGGGTCAAAGAAGGGCGAGGGCCAAGATCACAGGACTCTCTTGAAAGGAGCTTTGACCCCAGGCCTCGGAAACAGAATCTGTCTTTAAGCCTCTGGATGCTCTGGTAAAAAAGAGCTTGTCAATAATTTAGCACCCAAGTAGTAGATTGTAAACGGCAAACACAGCCTGCTGAGAGCAGGGCCCTGGAGGCTCCAGGAGAAAGAGGGCTCTAGACCATGATCCACCCAAGGGAAGGGTCTGTGGCTACTGGCTGCCGCCAGGCCTCCAGCACCTACACAGTCCCTACACCCTGGCAGGTACTCAGGGGTCCTTTGGGTGAATCAATACCTAAGGGAATAGACAAGTGAGCAAATGACTTATCCTTGGGGAAAACACACACATATACCAAAACCAAACCAACCATGACACACAACCCCTGACCATACTCGTGGTCTACTTTTACACCACTGACTCCTGCCCTGCCTGCGCTCACAGGTAGAGGAACATGCTCGCCAGACTCTGGGCTTCTGCAAACATATGCTAGGAAGCATCTTGCATTAGTCAAGTACAAATGACAGACAAAACCCAACAGCAAAATAGTGGGGATGGGGGTAATTTGTTGAGTAGTATTTCCAGGCTGTCTGACTCCTCAGCTTCCGTCTGCGGGTCAGTCCCATTCTCCCTTGTTTCCCGTAATTCCACCTGCCTAGAAGAGAAGATGGCTGCAGCCAGGGCCTTCATTTAACATCCCAGGGCAGAAAAAAAGAGCTCTTCCTGGGCACCTGGGTGGCTCAGTCATTTAAGCATCTGCCTTCGGTTCAGGTCATGATCCTGGGGTCCTGGGATCGAGCCCCGCATCAGGCTCTCAGCTTAGTGGGGAATCTGCTGCTCCCTCTGCCCCTCCCCCCACTTGTGCTCACTCCTTTTCTCTCTCTCAAATAAATAAAATATTTTTTAAAACAAACCAAAAAAAAAAAAAAAAGTTCTTCCTTCCTCAGTATAGGTAAGACCTATGGAAGAAACTGGCTGGCTGGTTTGGGTCACATGCCCACTCCTTGGACCAAGCCGTTGTGACCAGAGCAAGTGCACCGTGACTGACTAGACTTGGATTAGTGGAAAGCCGTGTCCGGAGGAGCTAGTTCTGTAACTAACATGCCCACAAGAGTTACACGGAATGAGCTAATGGGGTGTCCCTTCCAAAGCAAAGAATCTGCTGCCATTGTCGTCGTGAAGAAGAAGAAGAAAGAAGAAAGAAGAGGGCCAGGGAAGAGGAGGAGAGACATGCTAGACAGATAAAGCCAATAGATGCCCCCCACCCACAACCTCTGTGCTCATGAAATCCTTCATTACTGCTGTAGACATGTGGATGGAAGAAAAAAGGGACAATCACTCACTAGCATCTTAGATAAAATCTGCTTCCAGCTGTTCTTCCCTTAGCAGGGAGGCCAAATTAAGTGCAAGTGTTGGAGTTGGAGAGACCAAAGTTCCAATCTTGACCTCACAACATACTTGCTGTATAATCTTGGACAAGTTACTTAAATTCCATAAGTTCCATCTCTTCATTTGCAAAGCAAGCAGCAGGACCCAACACTTAGTATGTACTGAGGATTAAATGAGAAAAATATGTGAAAGACTTGGCATACGTTGTCTGATAAAAAGACGTCAATAAACATTTGTTCAATGCGTGAATTAATTAATTTGAACTTCACAGGTCAGAGAGGACCTGGCTGGATTGTCCTACTTCTACTGCTCAGCAGCAGAATGAGTTTTTCCTTTCTAAAAATAGACAGTGGCACAGTTTATAGTTCTAGCACAGAAAAGTCCAGTTGGCCAACTAAGGATCTTAGATATTACAACTGTCCCCATTTTATAGATGAAGAGCCGAAGGTCGTAAGAGAACAAGATTTCCCAGAAGGAAATCTATGCGCCCTGACCACAAAGAGGGGAGGTAAATGCTAAAAATGAGGGCCCATTTGGAACCATGGTTAAGCTGCCAGGAATTAGCTAATTACTGCTCTCTCATACACCAGCAGGATGATAAAACTGCCTTTTATCTGCATGGAGATTACATCTTTTCCAGACATCACTTGACCCGAGCCTCACCGTAGCACCCTAGCATAGAGCAGGCAGGTGCTAGCAGTGGGTTTTACAGATGGGAAAATAAACTCAGAAATTTTAAGTCACTCAATTACGGCCACATAACTATCAAATGGTCATAGCCAGGGTCAAACTCAGCTCAGGCTCACAAAGGAAAAGTAGAGCTGTAATAACCACCAAAGTCTCTGTGTATCATGTCTCAATAGGAGTTGTTTGGGGGTGTTTTATTTTGTTTTGGTTTTGTTTTGTTTTGTTTTGTTTGTTTTGTTTTGTTTTAGAGAGAGAGAGAGAGAGCAAGCAATCAGTGGCCAGGGGCGGGCAGAGGGAGAAGAGAGAGGATCTTATGCAGGCTCCACGCTCAGTGCAGAGCCCGACAGGGGGCTCGATTTCATGACCTGAGCTGGAATCAAGAGTTGGATGCTTAACCGACTGAGCCACCGTAGTGCCCCTATGGGTTGCCATGTTTAATTCAGACGTGGATTCTGACCTCAGGATTGATTCTGAAGGTCAACAGGGAAACCCTCTTCCCAACTTGGGACTCTTCCCTCAGCCCTCCTGAGAAGTAGAGCGAAATAAAAGGCAGATCAGAGTAGAGACACATCCTATATCCAACCCCAACATAGCCAGAAGCACAAAATGACTCCTCAAGTCATCAACAAATATATCAATCCAGGTATAAGTTTTAAAAAGGAAAATTTTTTGGTCTCTAATATGCTTAATGTGACGGCAAGGAACTTAAGATTCTAGTATGTTATACCAAGACATAAAAATTGCTATATGCATCTCTCCTTGAGGAGATGGGCTATACTCAGGCTCTTGAGGTCAAAGTTTTAAGATGGTCACATGTGAAAAGGATTTGGCTACATCACCACCTTCTGCACCTGAGTTTTCTCTGCATATCTAGAGAGTGACTGCAAAATTTATTGTCCATATTGGAAGACGTGTAAGAACCAAGTTGGCAGGAGGAGGGGTTGTTATTCACCATTTCGCCAAGCCCACAGAGAAAAACCAGGACCATCTTGGGCAAACCACGACAGCCATCCCAGTTAGAGGAAACGAATGCAAATCAAAATCCTGCACATAGAGTTAATATCAAATGTTTGATATCTTGCTCAAAACATCTTCCTTCTGTACCGGTCTTTTTTGACCTCAATTTTTCATGTAATTCCTTGACAGAAATTGTTCAGGGGAAAGTGCAGAGCAACATATATTCTGAGGGAAGGTTTTACATGATTGCTAATTTAGTTAAAATTGCTTTTAAACATTGTCTTTGGATAATCTAAGTTGGCTACAGAACAACAGCACAGTGGGAGGCTAATGGAGATTTTAGCAACCTGCGGCTAATTGTAATTTCTTTTGGTTTCCTTTCTAAATCATTTTCTTTCCTGTCTTTGAATCCCTGTCCTCATTTATGTCAGGTTTGGTGCAATCACAGGTCCATCCCCGCTCCGTCTGAGGTCAGGAAAGCAGACCTGGTCTCCAGGTGGACAGGAGAGCAGAGGGATCTGGACATGCCCTGGACGGCAAAGGCTGTCGCCATCCAGACCCGTCAGAAGTACGTGGATACAAGAATCCTACAAATGGAGTACTTGTGTGGCATGGACTTGGCATATTCCTGCACGGCGCTGGGAAGTCTGACTTTCCAACAGCTCCCCGATTTCGTACAAGTAACTTTTCAACCTACTGGTCTTTCTGCCCCCAGGACTCCCTTCTGCTGATGGACAGAATTATATTTTCTTCCCCCTACAAATCCTTACCTGATCCCTGGGGCTGGGAGCGGGGATGGGCAGGTGCTTATCAATAGAGAGAAAATCTAAAGGAAATGAGCTCAGGAACATTGTAGCCACTTCTTGAAAGGATGAGTTCAGTGATTCAGCAGGTATACCCATGTCCCCAGCAATGGGGAGGATGCTTCCTCCAGAGAGAGCCCCGCTAGGAGCTACAATGACCCCTAAGTTTTTTATAATAAGTTGGTTAGTTAAAAGAATCCTAGAAGTAGGCATCTGGGGTAGGGCTGTGGATGCTAAGTAAGGAGGCCAGGAAGCGGGCATGAAGATTGCACAGAGTAAAAAGTCAATGAGGAAAAGAGACTAGTGAGTATGTAAGAACCAATTTCAGAAAAGTCTATGCCATTTTGAAGAGCACCAACTTTGAAGGTGTCTACCATTTTGAAGGAGCATCAGCAACTTTGGGGGTGGTTGATGGCAAGAGAGGAGACCGAGACCAAAAAACCCCACAGTTCAGTGGTCTTCACCCTATGCTGCTTAGAGCCCCTGAATTCCAGTGGAGATGCTTCTAGGTTCCCCTCAGGTGTAAGTAAGGTTCAGTATTAGGACTCTGATGCCTCAGTCCCACCTCACTCTATACACATCTGATTAAGATTTCATCTGAATAGGAGACAACTGCAGAAAGATCTAGTGACCAAAGTTTCTAGTTAAATATCTGACAGACCTAAACCAGGGAATGAAAGGACTTGCCAAGGTCAAACACAAAAGTAGTAATACAACCAAAATAGCAATCAGATCCTCTGGCTCTGGTCCAGTACTTTTTCCATTACACAATTTGATGTGAGGATTTTTCCAGAATTAAATGAGAAAGTGAAAAAAGCCAAAACACTGAACCTTAGTTTTCCCTAATATTGGCCAAGAGAACTCTGGTCCCACACCCACACCCACACACATGCCTCACCTAGGAGCCTGGGAAACCAGTTGCACTAACTCTAGGCCTCAGTGGTACCCAATACATGTGTCCGACAGGCAGTGTGGGCAAACCATTATTTCGGCCTGTCTAAATCAACCTAAGTGGAGAAAATATTAATGGTTTTTTACAAAACCTCACTACCTTCCTGGTCCTCCAAGGATAGATATATCCAGGGCCAAATCCTTAGTTTTGCTGGGTGGAGTAATGCTAAGAAATACCAATTGGTAAAGCTAAAAACAAAACCAAAAACAAAAAAACACACAATGCCTAAATCCCTTGACATCAGGAGTCTGCAAATTACAGCCTGTAGACCCACTGTGGTCTACGTCCTATTTCTGTGAATAAAGTTTTACTGGAACATAGTCATGCCCATTCATTTCCTTACTGCCCACGGCTGCTTCCAAGTTACAGCTACTCAACTCTGCTCTTGTAACGGAGAACGCAGAGCTCACACCACCTGAAATATCTGCTATCTGGTCCTTTTCAGAAAATGTTTGATGATCCCTTCTCCTAATAAAAGTCTATAGAAATCAGAAGATCCCAGGAAAGGGGAGGAAGCTGGAGCAACACAGCCTGAGGTGGGAGGCAGAAGATAGTCAGTAGAGAGAGGGAAATGGATGGGGGGAGGAGGGGTTGGCAACGGCCATGAAGAGACACTTGCATATCTTATTTTCCAAAGATGGATTTGTAGTTTTTCTGTTATGTGCATACAGTGAACTCCCTTGGTTCCCCTGAGAAGGGTCTCCATTAAAAAATCTAAAAAAAAAAAAACAAACATAAAACAAGATTATCATTATTTTTCAAATTTTGGAGGAAGTATTTGTGACTCTTACGGATGCCAAGTTCTGTGAGATTCACCCCTGACAGAAGGTGGTGGGAGACCTGAGACATGGGCCAGTTACATTTGGGCTTTAAAAAATAATAAATAAAAAAATTTGAACCCACCCTGATGACAAATGTAGGAAAATTCAAAACTTATCCCCCTTTGTCCCTCCCAGTGCACTGCATTCTGGCCGTGGGAGGACCACAGACGTGAGGGCGATCCACAGGTAGCTCAGTGGATGAGCACACTGACATGTGGGCACCGGGCAGGCCATCAGATACTTGCTATTCACTACCTCACTGAGCTGCGAGGGCAACTCTAGCAGGATACACTGTTATTAGCCCCATTTTACAGGAGTGGCTGCTCCAGTGCCAAGTGGAGATGTACACTTGGCTCCAGTAGACAGGCCCATGGTCTTGCCTCCTTGTCCATTTCGGGAGGGCTCTCCACCACCAGTTCACCCAGACAAGCTAGCCACCTGCCCGCCCTGTTGTCAAACAGCCCACACAGACTAGCTTCTGAGGGGTCATAAAGGCCTCGCAGGGGATCCCAGCGCTGCTTGTCATCATCTGAAGCTCATATCCCTCTCCCCCGTGCTCCTCTCTCCCAGGGAACCCCTCTGTTCCTTCACCACGTCCATACTTTCCTTCCAACTGCTCCTTTAACTCCCCCCGCCTTTCCATGGCATTATTTACGCACTCCCCTCCCCCAGAACTTACAACCACGTACAAAGACACGCACAACACAACACAATCCCAACAGCCAGGAGCCAGGGACAAGGATTTGCTTCTCCAAGCACACAGGCCTGGCACCACTTAAAGAAAGCCTTCCCTACAGTCTCACACAATCCCAGGAGATCACCCCAACACACAGTTTGAGTTTCCTAGCAGCCAGTCCCAGGAGGAAATCTGCAGCCACACTACGGAAGCAAAGTGGTCCCATTCTCCAAACTGGGAAAGCATTCTTCATTCTAAAACAAAAAAGTGGGCACCTGGGTGGCTCAGTCAGTTAAGCATCTGCCTTTGGCCCAGGTTATGACCCTGGGGTTCTGGGGTGAAGCCCCACACCAGGCTCTCCGCTGAGAGCCCCCTGCTCCCTCTAACTCTACCTGCTGTTGTGCTCACTGGTGCTCTGTCTCCGTCAAATAAGTAAATAAATATAATCTTTAAAAAAAAAATTAAACAAAAAAGTTCATGCTCCCAAGAGTCCTCCTTAAGAGGACACCATGATCTGTTGGGAACGTGCTCCTCAGCACCATTGTATTTTTTTTTTAAGATTTTATTTTATTTATTCATGAGAGACACAGAGAGAGGGGCAGAGACACAGGCAGAGGGAGAAGCAGGCTCCTCGCCGGGAGCCCGACGCGGGACTCGATCCCGGGACCCCAGGGTCACATCCTGAGCCTAAGGCAGACGCTCACCCACTGAGCCACCCAGGCGTCCCTTCAGCACCCTCTTAGAGTAAATTCTCAGACAATCTGACCAGGCCGCTTCTGACTTATTGAGCGTTCAACTACTACGGAGCAAGTGCGTACGCCGGGGCCGGGCGCCGCCGGAGGACCGAGGGCAGCCGATGAGCGAGCCGGGCACTGACCGGCCCCAGGAGGTGAGCGGCGGTACAGTCGGTGGCAGTGCCCCGGGGCGGGCTGCTGACGTACACGGTCGGTCCAGGCACCGAGCTCCCGGCCCGTGGGATGCTGCGGAGAAGGCCCGGGGCCAAGTCCAGCTGCAGCCTCCCGTTCGTGTGTAGGACACACGCACCCCCACACCCGCACCCGCACATGTCCTTCTCCCTCCTGCCTCCCGCCGGGCCTTCCCGGGATACTGCCAAGCCTCCGGCCCCTGCAGCACTGCACACGCAGACTGAGAGCCCTGGACGGATGGACGGATGGATGGATGGATGGATGGACGGACGGACCACATCCTTCCAGCATCTCCTCCCACGCTGTAGTTCATTCTTCAACCTCGATCATGTTACATAAACGATGTTTTTTAAAACAGTGAAACTGCTCCTCCGCCCTTGGAACAGGTGCCAGGGACCAGCAAATATCTAGTGGGGATTCTTATACCCCACTGGAGATTTCACAAGGGGAAACAAAAAAAAAAAAAAAAAAAGGAAAATAGGGCACCGGCCCTCAGTCATCTCTCACAGTAGATCTGAGACTGACTTTCTTCAGTTCCCAGAGTAAGCAAATAAAATGCATTCCTGGCGGGCCGACCCCAGAAATTCCACGAGTGTCTGCATCACCAAGGGAGGGATGTTGTATCAAATGAACAATACCCTGAAGATTTCAGGCGTCTCGGTTTGCGAGCTATTGATTCATAACTTGGAAAAGCGGGGAAAATTTGAAAGCTGAGAATCTGTATCTGAAAAGGGATAAAGGTTCCAAGTGATCCCAAGGGAAGAGACTTCATTTTACAGCCAGCCAGAGACTGGAAGGGAGAAGGAAACGGAAATGCGCACATGCACACACACATACACACGCACACACACGTGCACACACACACACACACACACACACGCGCCCGCACCCCCACATCCCTCGGTGCTTGTCCAGGAGGCCCGCGGCACCTGCCGCCCTTTCTCGGCTTCGCCCCCCTCCCCGCCCCGTATCCGCTGCTGGGCCCGAGGCTGTGCAGTAGAGCCCGACGCGGGGGGCGATGACGATTAGCTTTCCCTTCTCGCCACATCCAAATAGCGTATTTATTAGAGAAAAGGAAGGAAAGCTTGGAAAGCTCGCGGTGGCAAGTCCCACTTCAGACCCAGCTGGGGTCCCGGGGATCCCCAGGCCGCAGAGCAGCCGCCAGGCCACAGCAGAAGCCACCGTTCTCCAGGGATGCTTCTGGAAAGCCAGAAAGCCAGGGAGGGGGGACCGCTTACTAACAGAGCTTTAGCTACGTGCCAGATACTTTGTATTCTCCATCTATTGCTAATAACAAATTACCCATATTGGTTTTAATCTACTGCTAACAACAAATTATCCCAGAATTTATCAGCTTAGTCACATTTCATTTTCAGGTTCGGAAGGTCAGGAAGCCAGGCGTGGCTGGGCTGGGGCCTCTGGCTCAGTCTCGCACAGACTGCACTGAAGGTCTGAGCAGGGTCTGCAGGCTCGAAGCGGGGGTGGGAGTGGGGGATCTAGTTCCAAGGTCACTACCGCGGCACATCAGCTTCTTGCCACATGGGCCTCTTCGTAGGACAGCTCATAACATGGCAGCTGGCTTCCCTCAGAGCCACCAAATCACAGAGACTATGGGGGTGCCCGAGAAGGAAGCCAGAGTCTTTTTGTAACCTTATCTTGAGGTGATATCCCATCACCTCTGCCATATTTATTCGAAGCAAATCACTAAGTCTGGTCTATACTGAAGACGAGGGGATGACACCAGGGCACAAACAGCAGAATGGGGGTAGGGGCAGTTGTGGGGGCCATTTAGAGGCTGCGGATCACGTGGGGCCAGGCTTTTTACATCTGTTCATTGAAAACACAACCATGCAAAGTATTCTTTTCCCAACTGTGCAGACTTTGCAAAGGAGGCCATGGATGTTCCAGGAAACTCAGGACAACCTTAGGCTTTGGGGTAGGGACAAGATCCAAGCTGAATGAGTACACTTCCTGCAACATCACAGACTGGGAAGCAGGGGACTGCAGAGGGACATTCTTGTCCATTCTTCCTTGGTTTCTGCATCATCTTAGAGGGAAACAGTAATGGGAAAGGGCAAATTAATGCCAAGTGTGGCACAAGAGATGCTCACAGACTTGTTGATGTGTTTGCTTGCTGCAGAAATTCCTTTAAGATAGTTTTTATGGAACACTCACAACGTCAACATTTAAAAAGTAGGTCTGCCCTTCTTCTAACAGCAGACAGGTAGGTGAGGTTGGCTGGGATGGGACAGGTCTCCATTCACCCAACCTCCTTCTCATATTCTTAGAGCCCTGAGAAGTTGGTTTGAAAATGTACAAGTACAATTGAAACTATAGTAAAATCTAGACACGCAGAGACTTGGAGTCAGAAAGTCACCCCTCAGTGACGCAGAGGTGCCAGGCAACTCCCTTACCCCACCTGGGCCTCTGTTTCCTCATCTGACAATGGGGTGATGGTAAGGCCTACTCCACAATGGGAGATAAAAGTTCCCAACAGAGCCCCAGGTATGTGCTAGTTAATGCTACTTAGCAAGTGTTAGAGTATCATTTTAGGCTAAAGAATTAAGTACCAGGATACTACCGAGGTAGTTGGAATTTATGGGGCAGATACTGGAGAGAAAGTTATCACAAGCCAGAAGCTCCAGAAATTTGCACAGGAGTCCTCTTTAGTCTTTGGCTGAATCCTAAGGTCTAAATGTTGAGGGTAGGACCCCAGGGAGGCCAGGCAATGAGCAGCTAGCCAGGGACACAATAATTTCTGGGGAACTATGAACTGAACTCCGAGAGTGCTCAGGGGGCCGAGAGACTCTGTGTCCCAACCATGTGTTCAACACCATGGGCATTCAGTAGAGACCAGAAGGTCTATACCTTTGAAATGGGCTAATCTAGTCCTTTTTAAAAAGCCACTAATGAGCTACGTAAGAGATCTACAAGGAAGTTAACTTTCTCCTGGAACAACAGAGAACACTGTAGAGCAAAGATGACATCAAAATCTAGATATCCAAGAACTTCACATCTATCAAGATCAGCATACAATAAAAAAAAATAGACATCTAGATATGCAAAGTAGCAGAAAATGAGATGTAGAGCCAGAGGAAAAAAAGTCAAGAGAAACAGACTCAGAAAAGACAGGATAGAATTCACAGACAAAGCTTTTTAAATACTTCAAGTTGAAGGACTCAAGGAAAACAAGAACATGGAGAGACCAAGTAGAAAATTTCAATTGAATAATGAAAGCTGTGGCGGGGGGAAAAAAAAAACAGCACCGCACATCTATTAGTATGGCTAAAATCCAAAACATTGAGAATACCAAATGCTAATGAAGATGTGGAGCAGCAGAAACTTTCATTCATCACCAGTGGGAATGCAAAATGGTACAGCCACTTGAGAAACAATTGGGTGTTTTCTGACAAAGCTAAACAGGCTTACCATATGATCTGGAAATCATGCTCCTTGGTATTTATTTACCCAAAGGATTTGAAAACAGGTCTAAATCAAAATCTGCACCTGTTTTTTGCAGCTTTATTCATCATTGTCAAAACTTGGAAGCAACCAAGATGGCCTTCAATAGGTGAATGAAGGAATGTGGTCCATCTAGACAATGGAACATCTTGCAGGAATAAGAAGCTACCAGCTATCGAGCCACAAAAAGCAACATACATTTAAGATTCCACGATGTCTAAGTGAAAGAAGCCAGTCTGAAAAGGCTCAATACTGTGTGACTCCAACCACATGACATTCTAGAAAAGATAAAACTATGGAGACAGAAATAAACGAACAATAAATAAATGGTTGTCAGGTGCTTGGAAGATGGGAGAAAGGAAAGGTTGAGTATGCGGGGCACAGGGATACTAAGGTGGTGAGACTACTCTGTAGGATACTACAGAAGTGGATACATGCCCATTAGGATTTTGTTAAAACCCACAGAACCACACAATAGGAACTCTAGTATAAACTGGAGACTTAGTTAAAAATAAGGTCTCAATACAGACGCATCAATTGTAACAATTGTGCCAATTTTTGCAGGGTGCTAGTAACTGTAGGGGTGGAGGGGTATAGGAGTACCTTCTATATCCTCTTTCTGATGAACATCTCTAAAAAAAAAATTTTACAAATCAAATGGAAATTCTGAAAATAAAAAATATAGTATCTGAAATTTCTAAAATCCATTGAATGAGCTAAGCAGTAGATGAGATCCTGCAGAAGCAGAGATAAATAAACCTGTATTGAGGCAATACAAAGTATCTAAACTGGAACATAATGGGGAAAAATGGCTAGAGCAAATAAATAGTCTCAACCATGAGATAGTATCAAATAGTCTAATACACGTGAAATTAAGAGTCCCAAAAGGAGAAAAGAGAGACTGGAATAGGGGAAAATATTTGGAGGGAAAAATTGGCTGGATATTTGCCAACTTTGATGAATGCACATTAACTCAGATTATAAGAAGCAAATCAAGAAGCGAATCAACCTCAACAATGATAAAAATGCACTATGATTTATGATAATTAAATTGTGATAAATCAAAGACAAAAATCTTCAAAGAAACCAGAAGGCAAATATAACACAGAGGAGAAAAACAGTAATAATTTACCTCAACTTTTCACTGGAAATAATGCAACCCAGAAAATAGAACAATGTCTTTAAAGTGCTGGAAATAAAACATGTTCATCTATAATTCTATATTCAGAGCAAATATCCTTATAAATGAGGGCAAAACAAAGAAATTTTAAGAAGGCAAAACTAAATAAAAAAAAAATCTGAGCTAGGAAACCAGTAACATCCATCAGAAATGTTGAAGGACGTTATTTGTAAAGAAGAAATATGATACATACTGAAATTCCCATTTTCACAAAGGATTGAAGAGTACCACAAACAGAAGTGATTTGAGTAAACAAGAACAATTTTCCTCTCATTTCTTAACTTTCAAAAGAGGATTCATCATTTAAATAAAATAGTAACAATCTTTCTAACACAGAGATGTAAAATATGGAAACACAACAGCAAAAGGCAGGAGGAGACAGTAGCCCTATTTGCTATATGGTTCTTACAGTAAATGTGAACTGGCGAATTATTAAGGGAACATTCTTATAAGGACATACATTGTAAACCCAGAGAACCCACTAAAGATACAGGACAAAGAATTATAGCTACTAAACCAATTGAGGAGATATAATGAATTGCTGAAATATGGTCAATTAATACAAAAGGAGGCAAGAAAATTAACAACGAGATAGACCTAAATCCAACCACATCGATAATTAAGTGTAAGTGAACTAAATACTCCACTTAAAAGAGACCATTCGTTAGACTGGATGAAAAACAAGACCCAGCTTTATCATGTGCCCAGGTGTACAAATAGATTAGAAGTAAAAAGATGAATAAAGATACCCCTGCAAACACTAATTATAAGAAAGCTAGAGTAGCTGTGTTAATATCAGACAATGGAGACCTCAAGACACTACTGCCAAATGTAAAGAGGATCATTTCATGACAAAAGTGTCGATTAATTAAGAGGACATAATACCCATATTGCATGTAACTGAAGCAAAAATTGACAGAATAGGAGATATGACAAATATTAAAATGTTATTCTAAATTTATGTCAGTTCTTGAAAGACCAAACACTTTAGCCCGTTCAGGCAGCCGTAACAGAGGATCCTAAACTCGGATACTTATAAACAACGAAAATTTATTTCTCATCGTTTGAGGCTAGGAAGCCAAGGTAAAGGCACCCAAAGATTTGGTGTATGGTTCATAGAGATCAGTCTTTGCTGTGTCGTCACATGGCAAAAGGGAAAGGGAGCACTCTCAGGTCTTTTTCATAAGGACACTGATCCCATCACAAGGGCTCCATCCTCATGATCTAATTATCTCCCAAAAGCCCCACCTCCTAATCCCATTATACTAAGTTAAGATTTCAACATGTGAATGAGGGCAGGGCATGAACATTTAGTCTACAGCAACAAGTAAATAAACAAACACCGACAACTATATATATATAATCTGAATAACACTATAACCAACTCATCTAAGTTAATAGTCCATCCAAGTATGCATGGAATATTCACCAAGATGGACCATATTCTGGGCCATAAAACAAATCTCAAATTTAAAAGGATTTGAAACCTAGAGTTTTCTGATAAAATTGAATTGAATTTGTGATGAATAATGAGATTTCAGGGAAATCCATAAATATGGGAAATTAAGCAACATGCTTCTAAATAACCCATAAATCAAAGAAGAAATTAAAAAGAGAATTAGAAAAGATTTTTAACTGGAAAAAAAAACAAAAACACAGCATACCGAGATTTGTGGAATGCAGCTAAAGCAGTGCTTAGAAGCAAGCTTTAAAAGAGAAAAAAATATAATTAAGTTCAACTTAAAATTATAAGTAAAGAAGTTAGGGACACCTGGGTGGCTTAGTACGTTAAACATCTGACTCTTGATTTCAGGTCAGGTCATGATCTCAGGGTTGTGAGACCGATGGTGCCTGCTGAAATTCTCTCTCTCTCTCTCTCTCCCTCTGTACCTCCCCTCTAAAATAAATAAGATAAACCTTTTTTTTTTTAAGTAAAGAAATTAAACTCAAAGTATGCAGAAGAAATAAAGGGAAAAGAATGAAAGAGAAAACAGTCAAAAATAATGAAAAAAAGGTGACAAGGTAGTTTCTTTGAAAATTTTAATAAAGTTGATAAAACGCCAGCTAGATTGATCAAGAGAATGAAACACAAGTGATCGCTACCAAGAATGAAAGAGGATATATTTCTACAGATCCTATTTATATTAAAATAATGACAAAACATTAAAATAAGGAGAAAACAACTCTTTTTCCATAATTCAAAAACTTACATGAGATGAACAAATTCCTGGAAATATACAGATTACCAATATTGACTCAAAAAGTAGAGAATCTGAATAGCCATAGATCTATTACAGAAAGTTAATTTGTTATTAAGTACCTTTCCACAGAGAAAACTCCTCAATGATTTTCCTGGTGAGTTTTAACAGATATTAAAGGAAGAGGTAATACCAATCCTACACAAAAACTTTCCAAAAACTGGAGAATGGGAAAAGAATTCTAGCCTCATTGTGTAAGGCTAGTAAACCTGACATCACAACCAAATAAAAACATAACAAGAAGAGTTGAGGCCAGTATTCCTCATGAACTATCATCTAAGAACAGTCCTCATGAAAAGTCCTTAAGGTAATATGAGCAAAATCAAACCCAACACTATCTTATAAAACACGATAGAACATTATCAAGTGGGATTTATCACAGGAACGCAAAGGTTGGCTAACATTTAAAGATCAATCAGGGATCCCTGGGTGGCGCAGCGGTTTGGTGCCTGCCTTTGGCCCAGGGCACGATCCTGGAGACCCGGGATCGAATCCCACGTCGGGCTCCCGGTGCATGGAGCCTGCTTCTCCCTCTGCCTGTGTCTCTGCCTGTATCTATCTCTCTCTCTCTCACTGTGACTATCATAAATAAAATTAAAAAAAAAATTTAAAGATCAATCAAATTTGTCACATTTATAGAATAAGAGGGAGGAGACTATAATAATCTCAACAGGTACCCAAAAAAAGCCTTTTTTTTTTTTAAAGAATTTATTTATTCGTGAGAGACATACAGAGAGAGGCAGAGACACGGGCAGAGGGAGAAGCAGGCTCCCTGCAGGGAGCCCGATGTAGGACTCGATCCCAGGACACACGGGATCACGCCCTGAGCCAAAGGCAGACAGACACTCAACCACTGAGCCACCCAGGCATTCCCAGAAAAAAAGCTTTTGATAATTAATGATTGGCTGGGGTGGAGGAAGGATTCTCACAAACAAGGAAGAGAAAAAAATCTCCCTATATAAATAACTATTATCTATGAGAAGTTTACAACTAACATGATACGTAATGCTTTCCCACTCCCATCAGGACAAAGGCTGGGATGTCCACTCCCACCACTTCTATTCACCACTGTACTATAGGCTCTAGTCAGCACAGTAAGAAAAAGAAATGAAAGGCATGTTAAGATGGACTTAGAGAAGTAAAGCTTCTTTTATTTGCAGCCAACATAATAATGTACATAGACTATTCTAGATAATCTAAAGGCAAAGAAAAATACAGCTAATAAGTGAATTTATCAAGGTAATAGGATACTGAGACCTAACCATAAAAGCTACAATTATAGAATGTCTAGGGAAAAAAATAGTCTTTTTCTGAGCTTGCGCTACATATAATTTCCTAGATACAGAAGTTGGCAACCATAAGAAAATTGAAAAGTTGAACTTTATCAAAATGCTTTTTTTAAAAAATATCTCTGGGTATTCAGTGAATGTCCAACCCTTGATTTTGGCTCAGGTCATGATCTTGGGGTCATGGAATCAGTCCCACGCTCAGCATGGAGTCTGCTTGTCCCCCCCTCTCCCTGTGCTCCTCCCTCTCTCTCACCCACTCTCAAATAAATAAATAAATAAATAAATAAATAAATAAAATCTTAAAAAATATATTTCTGCTTATCAAAAGACTCTTAAGAAAATGAATAAGAAAGCCACAAACTGGGAAAAAATATAACAAATATCTGACCAAGGACATGCATCTCATATATATTTATTTAGATCAGCATATGCTATCATACCTAACATATATAAATATATCTTATAAAACTTATATATGTGTAACTTTGATAAATAATAAACAGCCCAATCAAAATGGGCAAAAGATTTGAACAGACATTTTGCAAAAGACAGATGTATGTGAAAACTTAACATCTTTAGTCACCAGAGAATCGCACATTAAATCTGCAATGAGATTCCATGAAAGGCCTACAAAATGACTAAAAATGAACTCCAAACTTTTTTGAACATGTACAACACCCAGAATTCCTACACATGGCTAGTGGGATTGTCAAATATTAGACCATTCTGTAAAGAGTTCTGGCAGTTTACTAAAGAGTTAAACGTACATTCAGTCTAGAGCCAGTAATTTCATTCGGAGATATTCACCCAAGTAAGATGAAAGCAGGTATCCATAAAAAGACTTTTACAAACATACTCATAGCAGCTTCATTCCTAACAGCCAAAAACAGCAGCCCAAGTGTCCATGAAGAAGTTAGAGGAGGGGCTCCTAAGTGGCTCAATTGGTTGAACGTTGGACTCTTTTTTTTCCTAAAGAATTTATTTATTTATTTATTTATTTATTTATTTATTTATTTATTTATTTATTTATTTATTTATTTATTTATTTATGAGAGACAGACAGAGAGAGAGGCAGAGACACAGGCAGAGGGAGAAGCAGGCTCCATGCAGGGAGCCCAACGTGGGACTCGATCCCGGGACTCCAAGATCCCACCCTGGGCCAAAGGCAGGCACTAAACCGCTGAGCCACCCAGGGATCCCCTGAGCGCGGACTCTTGATGTAGGCTCAGGTCACCATCTCAGGGTCATGAGAAGAGCCTGGTGCTAGGTTCCACACTCAGTGGAGAGTCTGCTAGAGATTTTCTCCCTCTCCCCCTGCCTACCACTTGCTCTCTTGCTATCTAAAATAAACAAATCTTAAAAAAAAAAAAAAAATAGAGAGGCACTTGGCTGGCTCAGTCAATTGAGTGGTTTCAGCTCAGGTCATGATTTCAGGGTCTTGAGATTGAGCCCCATGTTGGGCTCTGTGCTTAGCATGGAGTCTGCTTGAGATTCTCTCCCTTTCCCTCCCACTTGTGCTCTAAAATAAATAAATATATCTTTTTTAAAAAAGGAAGTAAAATGATGACCAAACTATGATGTGTTCATACAGCAAAATAATACTAATACTCCACAATAAAAATGAACAAACCACTGATAGATCATTCCAAAGTATTATGCTGACAAAAAAGCCACTCACACAAAAGCACACGCTGCTTGATTCCATTTACAGGAAGTTCTAGAACAGGCCAAACTAACCTTGGGGGACAGAAATCAGGATGGCAGTTCTTTCTTGGGGGCAGAATGACTAGGAAGGGGCAAAATGACACTTTCTGGGGTTACTGAAATGTCTGGAGAAGAATATTTACATGGGTATGTAAGTTCGTCAAAACTCACTTAACTATATCCTCAAGATCTGCGTGTGTAAAGCTCAATTTCAGAAAATCTTAGGTTTTATTTGTAGCAGTTGGTAATTTGAAAATGGAAATGCAGAGAACTGAGAAAAGCCCAAGAATCATGAAAAAGAATAAGATATTAAAGACCTACGCCAGCAGCTTTCAAGACCTGTAAAGCTATGGTAATCAAGACACCATGGTACATGTGTCTTGTGCATGTGTACGGTAATGAAAGGTACATACATCAATGGAACATAAGAGTCCAGAAAGATCCATGCTTATATAACCAATTGATTTTTTTTTTCAGTCAAAGAACCTAAGCAATTCAATAGGGGAAAGGATTGTTGGCTCAATAAATTGTACTGGAATAAACACCTCTCTACGAGGGGAAGCAATGAATTTCACCTCATGCCTCACACCATACACAAATATCAAGTCAACATGGATCACACAGATCAACATAAAAGCTTGTAACAATAAAGCTGCCATCAGAAACCACAGGAGAATAGCTTTGCAACCTTGAAGAAGACAGATTTCTTAAACAGGAATGAGATCTCACTAATCATAAGGGGGAAATTTGCTACATTAGACTGTCAAATTTTTTTTTTAAGATCTCTTAAATGGTATCACTAAAAAAAAAGAGTAAATCAGGCTCGACCCAAGTGAAGATACTCACAAAACATATCTGACAATCCTTTGGATCCAAAATACATCAAGAACTCCTCAAACCCCAATCATAAAAAGACAACCCCATTCCTAAAATGAGTTAAAAGGCTTGAACAGGCAGTTCAAGAGTATGTGTGAAGGGTTGGTAAGCACACGGAGAAAGGGATCCATGGTATTCGTCAACAGAGAAGTGCAAATTAAAACCAACACAAGATACGACTACATACACACATTAGAACTGACCTGCCTTTCATGAAGCTGACGGTTGAAAGACTCACAGTGCCAGGCGCGCCCGGGTGGCCCAGTTGGTTAAGCGTCCAACTCTTGGTTCTGGTTCAGGCCATGATCTCAGTGTCTTGAGATTGAGCCCGTGTCTGGCTCCTCACTCGGCGGAGAGTCTGCTCGAGATTCTCTCTCACTCTGCCTCTGCCTTGCCCCATCCTCGCTTTCTCTCTTTCTCTCAAATTAAATAAATAAAAATCTTAAAAAAAAAAACATAGGCAGCATCAAATGCTGGAGACTCACAACAGCAAATGCTGGTAAAGATGTGGAGCAACGGGAACTCCAGGAGAGCAGACGTGGTGTGGCCACTTTGGAACTCTGTCTGGCAGTTTCCCATAAAGGAGAGCAGTCACCTACCCTATGATCCAGAAATTCCACTTCTATGTATTTACCCAAAAGACATCAACACATGTGTACGGTGACACTTGCACAAGAAGACTCCCATTTTCTCAGTGTGACAGTGGTGGTTCCATCTCACCCCCACCCCTGTCCTTGGGAGCTTGCAAATCATCCACGCAGAAATGCAAAAGGAGATTAGCTCCAAGCATTATTCCTAATAGCCCCAGGCTGGAAACGACCTCGCAACCTCACAGCCGATGGCCTTCAACAAGCGAGGGGATAACAATTACGTTCTAAACACACAACAGAGTGTTACTCAGCAAAAAAGAGGAAGGAATTACTGACACGTGCAGCAACGCAAATGAGCCTCAAAGATATTCCTCCAAAAAAAAAAAAAGACAAAACCCGCCAGGCACCAGAGAACACATCCTGTGCAATTCGACTTATACAGAGTTCTAGAAAAGGCAAAATTAACTTCCATTGAAAGAAATCAGAGCAGTGTTTTCCTGGGGGGGGGGGGGTTGTTGGGAGGAGAGAGCAGGAGAAACAACGTCTTTGGGGTGATGGAAGCTTCTGCGTCTTGACAGAGATGTGGGTTACGTGGCCATACGCATTTGAGCAAACTCACTAAACTGTACCCTTAAGATTTGGGCATTTCACCGTATATTAATTATATGTCAATTAAAAAGAGAAGGAGCTCACGCTTTCCTAGAGGAGGAGAGGAAATGGGGGAAAGGCCTAGAGGAAGGGCCTGAGAAAAAAACGGGGCGCACTTAGGCAGTGATTAGCAGCAGGCGGGCAGCGGGGACAGGCACCATGTCGCAGTGAGATATTTATTTTCTGTAAAAATTTGTTTTGCTAATGACTCATTTTTCAGTGTTATTAATGATTTGCTGGAAGCAATTCCTCCTCCTTTCAGGCATGCTCACGTGGAGAAATGTGCCACCTTTGCAGTGCGTGGACAATGCTCTTGCGAAGCGTGTAAGGCCACCACCCGTCCTGCCCCCTAGCAAGCGGCGCGGGCACCTGCCGGGGGCACCTGCCGGGGCGTGGGCACCTAGTGGCCAGAGAACCCCACATGGAGCCAGCGCGTGCGACCTGCAGCGGTCAACACAACGGCCGCGGGGAATCACCCTCCGATTGGCCCTGGCCCCTCGCGGGCTTCACCTCACAACCTGGGTCTCCTGCACACTTCGGGCTCTCGTTTCCCCAAACCCGTGTGCAGGGGCAGCCCGGGAAGCTCATCAGCTCATCAGGTCCACAGCGCCCTGGGACTAGCCGGAGAACACACGTTCAAAACCATGAGCAAGGGATCCCTGGGTGGCGCAGCGGTTTGGCGCCTGCCTTTGGCCCAGGGCGCGATCCTGGAGATCCGGGACCGAATCCCACGTCGGGCTCCCGGTGCATGGAGCCTGCTTCTCTCTCTGCCTCTCTCTCGCGCTCTCTCTCTGTGACTATCATAAATGAATAAAAAATTTGAAAAAAAAAAAAAAAACCATGAGCAAGATGTTAATTGACTGCAGGGGCTAAACCATCTTTCTCGGTGGTGAGGGCAGCGGCTGCTCCTTCCTCCAACCCCCTTCCCTGCCGGCTTGAAAATGACCCAGGAATGAGTGGGAAATATCAGAAAGGGAGACAGAACATGAGAGACTCTTAACTCTGGGAAACGAACTAGGGGGGGTGGAAGGGGAGGTTGGCGGGGGGTTGGGGTAACTGGGTGATGGGCACTGAGGGGGGCACTTGATGGGATGAGCACTGGGTGTTATTCTGTATGTTGGCAAATTGAACACCAATAAAAAATAAATTTATATTAAAAAAACAGAAAAAAAAAATGACCCAGGAAGGATCACGAGAAGAGCATTTGCTCAAGCAGTCAAGCCGGTGAGACAAACCATTTTTGCCTCCTAACTCGGGAAAAGCTTCCCCCACGGAGGCCCGTATCCACAGTGGGAGAGAGGAACGGGTCTCCACGGCGGCCTGCTGGCGGATCCCAATCCCCAGCCCTTCACCCCGTCCCTTACTCAGAAGCCAGTGGACTGGATGTCACTGTGTACCGGGGTGTGGAGTGACCAGCAGGAGCATCAGGGGCTGGGGGAGAGAATGAAAAGAGCACCGAGGCCTGGATATTCCAATGCCAAGTGCAAGAGGTCGGCCCTGAGAGTTCGCCTCCAAACACTCCCAGCTGTTGGGGAGCTGAGGCACGTCACACAGGGCAGCTGAGTGGCTCCTGACTCTTGCCCACACACATGCAGCTGACGGGTGGAGACCCCTCAGTGCCCAAAGCAGGGCGAGGACTCAGCAGCAGCATTACCTGGGTGCTTGATAGAAACACAGAATCCCAGGTCCTACCCCAGACCTACTGAAATAGAGGCTGCCTTTCTACAGTATCCCCATGTGACTCCTCTGCACGTTGAAATTTGAGAAATACTGGGGGGGACTTCATTTTTTTTTCTTTATTTAACAGACAGATAATCAGTATTTATTCTGTGCTGGGCACCCTTCTATGTGTTTTGCAAATATTAATAGATCTAGTCCTCATAGCAACATTCTGATTGCAGGTACTGCTGTCACCTGCATTTCAGTGAATAGGAATAAGGGGCAGAGAGAAGGGACTTGCCCAAGGTCACCCAGGGGGTAAGTGGCAGAGCTGGAATTCAAACCCTAGAAGCCTGCTTCCAGTGTCCACACTCTTAATCACTCCATTATGCAGTGGAAATGCCTCTAGGGAGAAATAAAGTGTATTTTTACTTTTTTTTCTGGGACCAATTTATATGCCCGGCCAGTTAATTCTGCTGTGATTTAATAATGGACTTTAACACACTGATTTTTGCACCCTAAAGGCTACCAGCCTGGGGCACACTTATTTTAGGGGTTCTCCCCAAGAGAATCTAAGCATATCCCCCACCCCTATATTCTGAGAAATGGCCCTACTTGCCTAGTTTTCCCATCGAGGGTTGGAGACCGGGGACACATATCCAGCTAGCCTTACTATTCTTCAACAACCATCTTTACAAACCTGGGGAAATTCCTTTAACTAATAACACAATGACAGGAAATGGCTAAATCCACAATAAGGAAAGCATTAAAATAGTTTCGTCTATGATTGATGCAAACAAATATGCATCAACCAAGCTACAACTAAGAGCCGCCACCGCTAGTGTATGGTATTAATTCAAATTCCTCCACCAGCAAAGCACTAGTAGAACCCTCGGGCATGCATAGCTCAGGAGATGATCCTGAAACAAAGTCAGGATGGTCCAGGTCCATTTGGAGGGCATCAGAGACCAACAACTTCTTAGAAGAAGCTCTTTCTTTTCGTGCAATGTTGGAATTTGTTAAATGTTTTCACATAGGACTTGCGAAATGGACCCAATGTCTTCCTGGATTGAATCTCCTGCCTGTGATCCTCTGCCATTACGGACCTTAAGTGCAGATCCTAAGAGGCCACGATGACTCCTCACACCGTGAACACAACTCCTAGGATGTTTCACTACGTGAAAAACTCTCCCTTCCATGGGAAAGCCATTCGTGTCAGACTCCCCTTCTGTGTCACCATATGCAATGTCCCCTGGGTACTGCCGTTAGCATTGCGTGTTCCCTACGTTTGGGCAAAAGGATCAGATAGTATCCCTGACTGACAAGATTGTTTCCTAGAGAACCTATTTGTTCCCAAACACAAAGTTTTGACCACAGCCAGTGGCCTCATTCCCTTCCATCCTCAAACTGGTATTTCTATGGATGGCTTCTAGAGTTCTCTGAAACATGCTTTTGGAGAGGCAGCCCTATGTAAGGCTGTGATGGAAAAACTCACTCTGCTTATCCGAATGGCTTAGAGCACTTTTTAAAAAATACCACTGCCTAGGCCCCCCGCCCTGAGATTCTGATTTAATTGGCCCGGGGGAGGGGGGGGCGGTGAAGCCTGAGCTTTGAATTTCTTGAACAACCAGGGTCACCATAAGGATTAAATGTGCGGCTTGTTGTGAGACACCAGACACAGCAATCGGCACAGCTATTTACTTGATAAATGCCAACTGTCCTCTGCCACCTGTGCCCTCCCAGTTTCTGCTGAGGCAAAGGGAATGCCTAAAATATGGTTCTACTTCGGGGCCGCCAGGGCAGCAGAGCTCATTGGAGAAACTCATTAGAGGAGAAATGATAGCGCACGGAGGAGTGGCTGGCCACTGACGGGGGACTGCGACACAGAAAGATTTTGTTTTAATGCAGGGCAAGAGGTCAGGAGAATGAAGAAAAAGTCAGATTTAGTAAAATCTGATCACCTAGCAATTTTAAGAAGGGTTATTGCCCACAGTTGTGCTGCTGCATGGAGTACATTTTACCCAGGAAAAAAAATTCAGGGTAGAGGAAGTGAACAATAGGCTCCATTTAGCTGATAATCTATATTTAAATAGAAAAGCCAAGGTTGAAGTTAGGGGCAAGAAAGAAGAACTAATGGAAGTTAGAGAATCTTCTGGGGAGGGAAGAGCCAAACCACAGTTCCTCTCAAGTCTTAACCAGTATCTTGTTTTCTCTCTACATATCTTAAGGAAGAAGAGAAAAACAAAGCAAAAAGGTCAAGCACTAACACCTGGTAAGCATGTTATCACTTTAACTTTAAACACCTCTGATAGTGAACCCTGTTAGGTAGATATTCATTCATTTGTTCAGCATATATTTACCGAGCACCTACTATGTGCCAGTCCCTGTGCTAAGGATACTCTGATTCCACACGTTATGCACTGAGGCTAAGTAACCTAAGAGTAAATCACAGAGCTGGCACTTTACCTGAGTCTGACCCAAATAACATTTAATGATAAGGTCCCCACTCATAGCTGGGGGATTTAAAAGATATAAAATCGTTGGTTTGAAGCTCTTACTTGTATCTAACACTCTGCCCCAACCCCAGCAAGTTATTTTATATTGTGTTTCAAGGGTCGCCTAGTAAATCTTCTAGAGGCCTTTCTGACCAACATGACTTGACTATTCGTAGACCTCTGGCAGCTCATGCATACCTCTGCCATCGCAAAATTACATTGCATTATAATTATTTACTTGTCTGTCTTCTCCACTGGACCATGAGATTCTCAAAGACAGGGGTTACTCATGATTCATATTTGTATTCATAGGACCTAGCATAATGCTTAATGAAGAACAGGGAAGAAGGAAGGAAGGAAGGAAGGAAGGAAGGAAGGAAGGAAGGAAGGAAGGAAGGAAGGAAGGGAGGGAGGGAGGGAGGGAGGGAGGGAGGGAGGAGGAAGGATTCCAGTGAAGTCTTCCTAGAAGAGGTGAGAAATTGAGCTGGATATGAGATCTGAATCAACATGGAAGTGTTGGAATGCTTATGTCCCCTTGCTTGGGAATCAGTTGAAGGGAAGTCACAGGGAAAGGAGTGTGGGGTTGTGTGGAGAGCCCATCAGGGCTGTGACGTGGCCTGGAGGGAAGTTTTCAGGCTGAGCAGAGGAGTTAAGAGTGTAAGGTCTAAGGACATCTTACAAGGCAGACAAGCATTCACCAATGGGATGGTTACCTCCTGTGCCCCTACTACAAGCCAGGTGATCTGTTGAGCAGAGTGAATGAGACCAGCATAGGCCCTCCTGTCAGGGAGCACACAGTCCTACTGACCATACCTATCCTGAGAGACAAAAAGGAACCAATTAGGGTCCTTACCTAGGGAGTGCTGCAATTAGGGGGAGTTTATGGGCCATTTGTCTTACTCAGTGTGAAGGATGATCTGGAACGAGGGAGAGGAGGAAGGAGGGGAGGGAGAGAGAAAGAGTGAGAGAAGAAGGGAAGAAAATGATGAGAATTGCAAATCAGACTTAGCGGTGTGAGGGCAGTCATGCTCTGTATTGCTCAGTCTCCTGCCTATCCAGCTGGTCAGTGTATCCCCAGCATGAAGAACAGCTCGGGGCATGGCAGGTACTCAAGAAATACTCACAGGATATATGGGATGAGATGGACTGGGATAGGCTATGAAGGATGGGATGGGATGGAGTAGGATGGGCTACAATGGATGGGATGGGATGGACT
Source organism: Canis aureus (assembly GCF_053574225.1). NCBI lineage: Eukaryota > Metazoa > Chordata > Mammalia > Carnivora > Canidae > Canis > Canis aureus. Next base: position 5,882,963 of record NC_135613.1, read on the forward strand.
GGGATGGGATGGGCTGTGAAGGATGGGATGGGATGGAGTAGGATGGGCTATGAAGGATGGGATAGGATGGAGTAGGATGGGCTACAATGGATGGGATGGGATGAAGTAGGATGGGCTACAGTGGATGGGATGGGATGGACTGGTATGGGCTACAATGGATGGGATGGGATGGAATAGAATGGGCTACAATGGATGGGATAGGATGGACTGGGATGGGCTACAATGGATGGAATGGGATGAAGTAGGATGGGCTATGATGGATGGGATGGGATGGAGTCATAGGGTGGTACAGGGCAGGGGTGGAATTGTGCTGAATTGAAGTGAAATGAGGGAGGGCAGCAGAGGAGACCTGAACCGAGCACCATGATCCCCGGTGTCCAGTCCTTCCTGGCTCTGCCACTAACTAGCCAAGAGATGGAGGACTCTGAGTGGCTTCTCTGTTCCTTGTTTCCTCATCTGTTGAAAACGGGAAGATTTCAATTTGTATAATAATTTTCTGTAGAATTTGAATCACTTATATGGTCAAATTAAGGGGCTGCATAGTCCGCTAATGTCGGACAATGCAGGTCTCTTGACTGTAGCACATCTGGATCTTGAACTTGTCCTTGAGAATTGGAAACGTCACAGAGGAAGAGGAAGACAGTGTATGCTGCAGTCCCCAAACTCATTTGACTACAGAACCCCAACGCTTTTTTTCCATTCCTTTAGAACCTCTCCAGCACTAATGGTCTGTGACGTCGCCCAAGTTCATGGCGTCAAGATAGCCATGCCGATGTGGGCATCAGTGACCAGAGTTTAGCTGATGCAGAGAGTCTGGGTGGGAGAAGAGGAGGGCCCTTCTTGTGAGAAGGGACAAAGGGTGTCGCAGTGAGGCGTGAAGGTCCAGGAAAGAAGTCCGTGATTGCTATGCAAGATGGGACCTGGAACCGCACTCATGAAAAGCCAGCCGTCCTCCGTGTGAGGCATTGATATTCTGGAATGGTTTTTAATTTCCCATCCCTGGGATTAGGTATGTCAGGGAGGAATCCTTTGGCCGCCTTCTCTCAATACATCCCGGAGCTTTTATTTTGTTACCAATTTCCCTACATTGTGTGCTTTCTTTGAGAATCATAACCGTGTGAATATTTGACAATTGAGTGGTACAAACATCTTGAAACATACAGTTTTCCCCAGAGCTGCATTTCATACTATAATCCGAGGTGATCTCGGTTGCCAGAAACACTCACGCTGTTAATGGATTTGGAGGGAAGATGCTGGTAATGAGATTTTCAAATGTGAATTGTTTTGCTTTCAAATGCAGGGTGAAATCCAACAAAATATTACCTTAGACACACTGGTGTAGCAAGTCCAGCTGATCAAATGAATGTGCGGTGGGTGTTTCGTGTGGGCCTTTTTCTGTTTCAAAGAAATCCTAGAAGGGGGTTGGTCTTATTATTTCCGGTGGGATGGGTTCTTGAGTAAGTCCTCTGTGTTCACGCTTGGCCTCTTCACAACCATAATGTGGAGATGTTGATTTATTTCATTCATTCATTCAAAAAATATTTATCAGGAGCCTACCATGTGCCAGGTACTGTTTTGTGCACTAAGTAGTAGAGCAATGAACAAAATAGCGAAGCCTCTGTCATCGTAGGGCCTACGATATGGTGGGAAACATAGACGCGATGAATAACTAAACACGAATATTTAAATGCCAGGTGGCAATAACAGCCTTGCAGAACATAAAACAAGGTCAGGGTTAGAGAGGGATGGTGCAGGTTTTGTTTTACCTAGGATACCAGGGAGGGCCTCTCGGAGGAGGTGGCCTTTGAGAACAGACCTGGAGGAAGAAAGGGAACTGGAAGCCCGGGACTGATGGAGCCAGGTTTGCAGTCAGGGATGGGGCGCCCTTCCACAGCCCCCCCCCCACCCCACCAGGAGCCCGGAGAACATCATGGCAAGGCCGGCAGCCGGAGACGACGGCCTCTCAGGGACAGACAGTTGCCAGGTCTGAAGGAAGGGACGTCATCACATGAGGGAAGGGACGCAGGCTGGGGCCCACCTGCCCCCACGGCCCTCGCTCCTGCCCCGCCTGGCTTCTCGGGCCATGAATAGCACCCGCCACCCGGCCAGCTCCTGACCTGTGGCTTAGCCCGTCCCCCCAGCTCCCCGGCCCCGGCTGCGGCCCCCGCGGGACTCCTGGCAGCAGGAAGGCTGACGCCTTCCCGGGGCAGCGGGAGCCCCGGCCTCTGCGAGCTGGGAGCCGGCCCACGACCAGGCTGCCAGGGGCAGATGATCCCATGGGGGGGACACCTCCTCCCCGGCCCGAGACAGGACGACAAAGCCCCTTCCAGGAGCCCACGTCTAGGCCAGTGTGCGGTGAGGATGAAGGGCCCAGGGCCTGATGTCCCCGCAGGAGAGGCGCTCGTGCTGCTGAGTCCTTTGAAACTGCGTGAGCTTCGTGGCCGGCCCCGCTGACTCTGAGCAGCCAGGGAGACGGGAGCATGGGGACCCCCACCCTCTCCCCAACCTTAAGCGCAGACGCAACAATATAAATGCTCAAAGGGATGATGGATGAGGAGCAGCAGTGACCTTAATCCTCCAAACTAAGAGTTCCTAACAGAGGCTTGTGATGCGCGGGCCCCACCCTCTCAGGCTCCCGGCTCAGCACAGGGGCAGCGGGCAGGCCCTGCGGGGACCAGCATCCCACAGCCAGCGGGCGCCCAGAAGACCACTTAGCTGCCCCACAGCAATGAGAAGCGAATGGGAGGCAGTGCCCCAGGGACACATGTCAACTCCTGGGCAACAGAACTGGAGGAATAAATTCTCAGCCTCCCCATCCTCTGTGGGATGATTCATTCTCTCTCCCTGATAGAGAGAGAGAGAGAGAGAGAGAGAGGCCGGTTGTGGCAGAGGCAGAGGGAAAGGGAGAGGGAATCTTCAGCAGGCTGCCTGTCCAGCCAGAGCCCAACACGGATCGATCTCATGACCCCCCTGAGCCAAAATCGCGAGTTGGACGCTTAGTCACCTGAGCCACCCAGGCCCCCGAAGAATTCTAAAGCGCTCCACATCGGTCTTCCTGGAGTCCTCCGTGGCCTGGGCCCAGCACCCTCACGATACCCTGTGCATAGTGCACCCTTCACTGGCTTTGCCCTCACCCCACGGTGCTCTCTCTGCTCCTCACCATGCTTCCTAGAACCACCTCCCACATAAACCCCGCCCCCTACCTGCCTCCTACCTGCACCCGGGTTCTTGTCTCTGCCTCTGACTTGGGGGAAACCTGAATTAAGAGTCCAGCGGGGGCTCTGCTTGGGGAACCCATCCAACACCCTAGTGGTCCGAGTTTGCTCTGTCTTTCCTGATATTTGGCCCCGTCTCCGAGAAGTCTGTCTTCCTCCCGGTCCGGTGGTCCCCGACCAAGGCCCCGAAGCCTGGCCCTCCGCACCAGGACTCCGACCACCACTTCCGACATGGTTTGGTTTCTTTTTCACAGATGGGAAAATTGAATGGACTTAACTCTTGACACAAATGGCATTTGGAATACTTCTCTCAGCCCCCAAATCTGGACGTTTAGAGGCCATATCAAAACACTTATTGAAAAAAAAAAAAAAAAAAAACCACTTATTGAACCATTCTGGGAGCTCCCGACTCTCGAAATTATAGCACAACCTCCTTGAAAGGGGCCAGCGGATTGGAACCCAGAAGGGCGCCACTTGCCAATGCGGCCGCCGAGCCACGCTAACTACTGCTTCTGCACCGGCTGCCGTGGGCGGGCCACGCGGGGAGCCGCCAGACAAAGCCCCCCCTCGCAGGACAGGGAAGCTCCCGAAGAGCCCTTCATTCTGGTTTCTGCCAGACCCTGCCTTTCATGTGGTGCGTGGTGAGTCCGAAGAAACAGAAGTGGCTCTTTTGAAGTGTCACGTCTGAAACAGGTGCTGGGCGTCAGCGGTGCCAAGGCCTCGGGAAAGGAGCTGAAAACTCAGCCAGACCGGGAGGAAAAGTGCTTGGCATTTGGGGAGGGCGCCCGCAGAACCTGCTGGAGTCCGGGGGAAGAGAGGCCCGAAGAGGCAGGGCCCTGGTGGAGCCGGCTGTACGGTACCAGCCCGAGCCCGCGGCCCCCCATGGCCCCCCACGGCCCCCGCGGCCCCTGCCCGGATTCCCATACACCCCGCCGTGTCCGGCCCCTCCCCCCAGGGCACTTCTGGCTGCCAGCGCACGCTTGGCCCATGGGAAAGCCCATGGTGCAGGAGAGGTGTGTCCTCCAACAACACCGTCAACCAGTGGGGCGCAGGAGTTGGTGCGTAAAGGCCTCTGCATCCTGGCCCCTTGGGGGCCGATCCAGGGTGGGTCCCACACACTCCTTACGGGCCCCCAGCGAGAACAGCCGCAGCTTCCACAGCAGTAAGGCACCTGCTAGCACCCTGTGTCTGGGCTGTCCCACCGCCCCACCCGTCCCACGGCTTCTTGGAGATCCTATTCCAGAGAAGCCTCCTGTACCCAGTCTTTGACTTAGGATCCGCTCTTTTGGAAGAAGTCAAGACAATGGCGAGACTGGCCCGTACGTAAGGAGGACGCTGGCGGCCCGAGGCGCTCACATGGCCTTGTTCCTGGCAGGTGTCGGTGTCACAGAGCAGCCAACTCCGGGGGTGGGGGGACAGCGATAATAACCCTTTAGGAGAAAGAATTCAGCGGCCCCCTGGTTAGGCGCCTTGCCAATGGAACCCCATCAAAAAAGCCTGGTTGCACAGAAGCTTCCCAAGAAAGACATGCATTTGAGGACCCTGTGTCACTCTGGTGCCGCCGCCATAACAAAGTTTCTACCTAGTGGCTTAAACGACAGAAATCGTGTCCTGGCGGTTCTGGCAATAGGAAGTCAGAGATCAAAGTGTTGGTAGAGTTGGTTTCTCCTGGGGCCTCTGGGTCTTCATGTGGTTTCTCTTCTTTGTGTTTATGTCCTAATCTCCTCTTCTTACGGGGACACCAGTCATGTTGAGTTAGGGCCCACCCATAGGACCTTGTCTGACCCTAATTACCTCTTTAGAAGCCTTATCTCAAGTACAGCACATTCCGGGGTCCTAGGGGGTAAGACCTCAACCTATGAATTGTGCGTGGGAGGGGACACAGCTCAGCCCATAACAGCCCCCAAGTAATGCCCCCCTCCCCACTGAACTACGAAGGACTCTATTTCCACCACTTGCAAGGTTCCTGGCTGTGGCAGCTCTTGGTTAGGGAGCAAAGTGATGAAAGATAATGAGGCCTGAAATGAGCCTGTCAGAAATGAAGAGGTGGCAGGATGGGAGGGCGTGAAGCCTACGCCACGGCAACTATTTGACCCACCAGTGAGTCTGGTCCTATTTCTATGGAAATGAGCTCATTATGGTTAAATCTTTTCCAACTCCTGGTTGATTCATGAAGTGGTTTCAAATGTTGATAATCACTTCATGAATCACTGACAAACATGAAAGCCAAATACCTAGCACTTGCGATGCCGCCTCTCCCGATGAGCGTTCCCACCATGATTTGTAGTGTCCTCCTCTCAGCAAACAGGTGTGCGGACTAGAAAAGGCCTCGTCCATGTGCCAAAGTCCATCCCCTGCCTCAGTAAGTCCGTGCTGGCCATTTTGTCTGGCATTGGATCCCCTCCCCACCCCCCAAACGTTTAATGATCATTAATGACTTAGAAAGATCACTGGGCAGCCCTCGTGGCTTTGGGCACAAAGTGACCCGTCATCAAGGTCTACAGTGCTGCTCCCGGGGAGAGTGAGATGGGGTTGCTCAAGGCTGCCAAGGCATCCGTGTCTCTGCACACGGAGAACCTGCTCCAGCCCAGACTATAGACAAGACATGGCCATTACCGGGCACCTGGCTGGCATCTGCCTTTGCCTGAGGTCATGGTTCCAGGGTCCTGGGATCGAGTCCCACGTCGGGCTCCTGCGTGGAGCCTGCTTCTCCCTCTGTCTGTGTCTCTGCCTCTCTCTCCCTATCTCTCATGAATGAATACATAAAATCTTTAAAAAGAGAGAGAGAGAGAGAGAGCCATCCCCTCCCAGCCAAGAGAGCACACCTATGTCTCAGGCCAACCACAGCCCTCAGAGAACACAAAGACTAAAGGATCAGATTGGAGAGAGATGCAGAAAGCTGCCACCCTGCATTTGCACAGTAGAGAAACACAAAAGATGGAGCTTCCAATGCTAAAGGCTTCTTGGGCAGTTGAGACATAGAGACCAGCAGCTTGGTAGCAGAGGCCCCTTAGAACCAGAGGCAGAGAGAGATGCTCCTCCCAGATACCTGCCCAGCTCCCTCTCTCCCTCCATTCCCCTCACCTCATGCACCCGGCCACCCCTCAGAGCAGCTCCCCTGGACACCGCTGCTATCCTTCCTGCTCTAGTGTCCTCCACGACACCTGTCATCACCCATCACCTCACCAATCTGTCTACTGGCTTCCTGTCTGTCTCTCCCTCAAGAGTAAGCACACTCTGCAGGGCAGAGATCTCTACCTGCTCTGTTCTCTACTATAGCCTCGCATCCTAAAACGTGCTTGCACGCACAGCAGGTGTTTAATAAATATTTCCAGAGTGATTCAAATGTGCTAAGAACTGTGTTGAACATAAAGAATCTGTAGAACTTCAAAGAAGAGGAATGTTGCCGGAGTCATCGCTTCTCTCTCTACCCCAGGTGCACATTTATGGGTCTCTTGAATCCCATAAAGGGGGAATGGGTCCTTCACACTCAGATTTGTATTCAGTTCTCATGCCTGTGTAGACTTGGGCACACTCAGCATATCATGTCAAAGCCTTCACTAAACCTGAAGAAAAGATCTGTCTCCAGATGCTGTAGCAGAGCCGCGCCGTGTCTGGGTGGACCCTGGAGTCCAGCCCCCGCGGTACGGAACGGGCACCGTCCCGTAGGGGTCTCTCTTCTCACAAGGCTGCCTGTGCAGCTTCATTTGTGTTTGGCCGTGCTGAGCTAGAGTTTCTGCATGCCGCCCAAAACCAAATGCTACTTTAGCCGAAAGAGCCCCTCCTAGTTACCTACTTCCTCCTCATTGCAAATGGAGCTCCAAAAACTCGGTGGGGGGGGGGGGGGGTGTTTAATCCACGTCGCACAGCAGATTGCAATAGAGTTGGGACACAACCACATCTTCCCCTTCTCACTGGAGTGTGGATTCCCATTTCCACGCTAAGCTAACCGCCTGTATTTCAAATTTGCAGACTCTAGCTCTGAAGGAGGACATGAGTGACCATCGGACCCGGCTGTATGGAGACCGTAAGGCATCAGGGAGGTCAGATCAAGGATCTCTGGAGCCTCTGGGCTGCCTCGAAGCCCAGTATCTTGACCGTGGAAGGCGCCTTAGCATGTGTCTCCCCCAGGTGCCTGATTTTCAGGGGGCACACTGGAGCTCCCAAGGTCACACAGGAGGTGAGTTGGAAGAGCTAAGGCTAGAGCCCCGGCCCCAGCCCTCAGCTTGGGCTCCCCTTCACCACATCCTGCCCACCTGATCGCCAACCTTACATGTGCGAGAGCCTTAGTGTTGTTTTGTCCAAATGTCTGTTTGCCCCCAGAGAGAGGGCTAAAGGTCCAAGCAATCATCACAGTCCGCATCTGGTCTGGATGCCGTTCCCCGCAGCCCCTTTTCTGTGCCCTCCTTTTCCCTGCTCCTCGTTTTATGGGACCTCCTGAGAGAAAACAGGTGTTCCTCCCCGGGCCCCCCAGGACCTCAGCATTTCTGGAATGGACTTTCCCCGAGTCTCCCAAAGTGGCCCCCTGGTGGCACAGTCCAGCAGACCCGGCCCCTCTGCCCTTTCCCTTCCAGAAGGCGCTGAGCATCTACTCTGTACCCTGCAAGGATGCAGCCAAGCACAGCCCGGTTCATATACACATGGAGTCTGGAGGCTGTGCTGACTGTCATGCGCCAGGCATGGAGGGGGGCTGCCCATAACGCTCCAGACGGCAGCGCTCCCAGCGCAGCAGCAGGACGGGAATTAAACAGAGCAGGCCTCCAGTTGGCTTGCCAGCCTGACTCCGGTAGAAACAAGTGCCACGGAGGAGACCACAGAGTGCACGAGGGGGTCTAAGGTCACGAAAGGCTTCCCCAAGGAAGTAACACCCGAGCTCATGCCTGAAGAAGAGATGAGAGCCAGAGGTGAGAGCAGGTGTGAAGGCCTCCACGGAGTGGACCGGCTGTCCCCTTCCCGGGCTGTCGATTCAGGAGGCCACCTTCAGCCAGAGGACTCAGCGACCACATGCCTCAGGTGTCGGAAGCTTCCAGCCACTTGACGTTTGGCCGAGGAACATGTCACCTCCCAGCCCTAAAGGTAGAAATGTTTTTCTATCATAGCTCTGCCTCTTGACTAGACTAACAGCTTCTTGCAATATTGGGGGTGACTCAGGACTTCTTAGGGTCTCAGGCTCCCCATTCCCAGCACATAGGCAAAGAGCACCATCCTCACTGGAGGCATGAGCCATACGTCCACGCAGTACTTTCAGGGCCGAGGATGCTGCTTGATGTCCATGGGCCCGGGAGTCTGAAAGACGTGCTCCAGGCCCAGCTCTGCCCCGTGCTGACTGGGTGGCCTCAGGCAAGTCCCCTGGCCACTCGAGGCCCACAGTTCCCTCTTTTTCTTAGCGTCCTTGAAATGTCCAAACAGGATCAGGTCTCCGAGTTGCCCAGCACATAATGGGCATCTATGTCCAGTTTGAGTAGTTTTGTTTTTCTTCTTATCTGCCTTCAGCGAAGTTCTCTCCAGCTCTTCTCCCACTGGTATCAGAGCTTTGTCTCCTTAAATAACTCGACTTTTATGGAAACGGGGACAGATGAGCGTCCCTTAAAGCAGGGGGGGTTGATGGATAGGTGGAAATGCTCTGGGTAGATGAGGAGGGAGGGGGCTCCAGGATGACAGACTCACTTCCACAGAAGCACACAGATCCGAGAAGAGGAAACCCCCACAGGAGCCTGAGGAGAAGGAAGCAGAGGTGCAGTACCGCGGCTGGGACGAGAACAGCCTCGAATGCCACAGCAGCCAGGTTCCTGGACAGGACTGGGAAGAATCAGAGGCGTTCCCAAGGAGAAGGGATGAGGGCAAATGAATCTCTTCAAAAGGCCACTCATCCTGGGCAGCAGATGGGAAGACGAAGAGTCAGGGAGGGAGACCGAGGTGCGGCCACCACGTAAGGGATTTCGGCAGAAGTCCAGCTGGAGCACACACGAAGAGCCCAGGGCCTTGGGCTGAAGGACGAGGACTACCTTCCCACATCAAAGGCCACCTTCTAATGGTGGCATGAAGTTTCATTACTTAAAAAGCACCGTTTCCTGGTGTCTGGCTGCGTCTTGGCTGGCGTTACTGTTTTCCTCTCCCTGTGACATCCCAACTCTCTCTTCTTTGTCATTTCAGAATGGCCTCCAACAGAGCATCCTCCTGGCGGCCTCCACTTGCCCGGCGGCCTCCACCTGTGCGGCAGCCTCCACCTGCCCGGCAGCCTCCCGGAAGCACAGCCCCTGCATTCATTCCTTACACGCAGCTCTCTCGTCAACAGAGCACGTAGCTCAGACTGGTTCTCGGCTTCAAATAAGTTTCTGAAAACCTCCTTTGAAAACAGCCTCCCTCACTGCAACGATATCAGGTTGTATCTCAGCCACTGTCTCTGTAAAAGGCCGACTGCCCTGGGCTCCGCCAGGCGGTGCGTGCGGCCCACACCCCCACCCAGCCTGCACCAGCGAGCCTCGGATGGCAACGATGTTATCTGTCATCGGTTCACTGGGTTACGGGCCCTCGTTTCCTCTGCAAAGCATCAGCCTGAGAGGCTTCACCTGCCCCTCCTCTGGGGGTGCAGCTGTGCCCTGACCAACCCCAGACGCTGTTCCTACAATTCTGCAGAGCCCAACGGAGCCTTGATGTGAAACCAATGCTCACCAACCCAGGGCAAAAGCAAATGTTAGCTCTATTTCAAAACACCGTAAGGTGACCACTGTGTTTAGCAAGACAAAAGAGATGATTTCAACAAATAATTATTGCAAACCTACTAGGTTCCAGCTGTGAAAGATGATCACCAACTGTCCTCATGGGGCTCACATCTGGGGGGTGGGGAGAGGACAGAGGCTGGGAGGAAGATTGAAAAATAAACTGCTTACCCTTTGATGTTATCAGTACAATGCTGTCAGTATGTGAAAGGCACTCAGCAGAGCTGTGGGAGTTTTTTTGCCTACCAACACAGGTTTTGCTCTTAATTTTTAAATGGTAACAACCCAATGCTACTGAAGGCATGGTACATATTGCACAGTGTTATAAGAGAGCGATATGAAAATGCACTCAGAGAATCAGAACAGTGTGCATGTGATTCCCTCTCTCCCCAACAATCACTGTCCTATAAATTTATCCAAAGTCATGAGCTAAAGGAGCAAAGATGCTTAAGCATGTTCAGTATATCATTTTCTAATAGAAATGGCCCAGGTAATTGAAATGCATCAGGCCAACGATATAGTATGTAGTTATTTAAAATAATTATGGAGACAAGTTATTTGAACTCTATTTGGGATCTAATTTCAGGTAAAGGAAAGAACACTCAATGTTATGCTCAGTAACTGCATGTGGTCTCTGCACTCAATGTCCTCAGCTCCCAGTGGGTTACACTTGCAACATCAGGAGTCTAGAAGGTCTTCCTCTCCCTGCTCCCATCCAGCTCTCAGAACCACCCTGTGAGGTTGCTATTATGGCTCCCATTTCATAGATGTGGCTCAGGGACACTGAATGACATGCACATACACCAAGGAGCGGGTGCTGACTCAGGTCTCCTAACTGCCAACCCAGTGCTCTGTCCTTCCTTCCACGGCTGACCAGGTATGGTGACCAGGAAAAACCACCAGGGCCCCGGGTGGGCAGGAAGATGCTTGGGCCATCTGTCTGCTGCTGGAGAAGGCCCTGAAGAAGCCCACAGCTCCTCACAGAAAACCACAGTGCATTTTCGTTCCAAGACATCCCAGCCAGCCAGTGGGGGTGAAAAGGGTGCCTCTATTCCAGCCAAACCACAGCACCTAAAGGCAAGCCTACTGACAGGAAAAACAGGCAACCAAATGTGTTGACTTATGCAGCCATGTCATTGGGCTTGGCTCTGGGAAGTGGGGACAAGGGGACAGAAATAGCCGCCTTTACTGCCTCATGGCTGAGGAGCCACCAATCATCCACTCATCCACTGACGGACAGTCAGGTGGTTTCCACGTCTTGGCTGTTGTGAATAACGCTGCAATGAACAGAGTGGTGCAAAAATGTCTTTGAGATCCTGACTTCGATTCTTTCAGTTCAATACTCAGAAGTGAGATTGCTAGATCGTGTGGTGTTTCTATCTTGAACTTTCTAAGAAGCCCCCTTACTGTTCCCCAGAGTGTCTGCACCATTTCGTACTCTGACCAACAGCCCTCAAGGGTTCCAGTTTCCAAGCACACATAAATGCAGAGATGAGCCCCGAGGGCATGATGCTAAGTGAAATAAGCCAGTCATGGATGGACACACTTATTGCATGACTCCACTGATAGGAGGCATCTAAGATTGTCGGATTCACAGAAGCAGAGAGCAGAACGGTAGTTTCCGGGGGGCATGAGGCTGAGAGGGCAGAGAGTTGCTACTGAACAGGTATAAGGTTTTGGTTAAGCAAGATGAGTAAGTCCTAGAAATGTGCCTACAACATTGTGCCTGTAGTTAATACTATATTGTACACTTAAAATTGTACTAAGAGGGTAAAAATGTATTAAGTGTTCTTATCACACACACACACACACACACGTGCACACACACACACAAACACGAGCTTGTAGTACAAGCTGAACACCTGAGCTTATCTCTGGTTTCCCCTTCACTTACTGCTGTGACCTTGGGTAAGTCAGTTGACCTCTCTTTGTCTCTGTCCCCTCCTCTGCAGAATAAGAAGTAGAATAGTACTGGCCTCATAGAATTATCATGAAGCTCAACGTTTTTCTGATATCGATAGGGTCGAAAAAATTTCTGGAATATGCTATGCAGACATTGCCCTAAGTGCTTTATATATACTTCTCAATTTATACACAAGATTCCCTGGGTGGCGCAGCGGTTTAGCGCCTGCCTTTGGCCCAGGGCGCGATCCTGGAGACCCGGGATCGAATCCCACGTCGGGCTCCCGGTGCATGGAGCCTGCTTCTCCCTCTGCCTATGTTTCTGCCTCTCTCTCTCTCTCTCTCTTTCTCTGTGTGTGTGACTACCATAAATAAATAAAAATTAAAAAAAAAAAAAAGATTCCCTGTGAAGAAGGAACTATGATTCCAGTTTTACAAGATAAGGACACCGAGGCTTGGGGAGCTTAGGTGATTCACAAAAGAAGGGACCAGTGACTGGCAAAGACAACAGGCCCTGCCAAAGTGTAGAGAAGAGATTCTGTAGGCTGGCGCACTCTCGGAAGGCTCCCTGAAGGAGACGGCATGGCATCTGAGCCCTTAAAGAATAGGGAAAACATGGACCAATCTTTTCAGAGTCCCTATTGGAAGAGATAGGGTGTCGAGAGGATGTCTGGGTGCTTAGGAATAAAGAGATCAATTGCAAAGGTGCATTGTGTGCTGGGCCTGGTCTTCAGACACTTCCTTGGAGCTGGAATGGAAGCAGTCCGTGAAGACACTCATCGATTTACTTGATCAACAAGGCTGCATCCCATGAACGCACCCACACCCGTGCAGTGTTCACCGGACCGTTGCCACCACCCCCTCTCTGAACGTGCTCTATGCCAGGCTAGGAAAGCAGAAATAAATGAGCCACATCAACAGCAGTCAAGGATATCCTGCCCCTACCCGTGCCTCTCAGACCTTAAGGTGCCTCTGAGTCACCTGGGCGCTTCTCACAAACAGATCCGGTAAGTCTGGGATGGAACCTAAGAGTCTGAATGTCCAACAAGCTCCCAGGTGGTGGATCCACAGACCACCTTCGAGTAGTGAGGGTCTGATGAGTTTACCTTCTTTCTGGCCGCATAACTGTAATCGTAGCAAGTAGCAAATGCCTGGTCCGGAGTGGGTGCTTCATCAAACATCCGTCACATCGGAAAAGCTTAATCACCTTCTCTCCTATTACCACTGAGTCTGATTAAGGAGCCCTGCACACACCTGACAGGCCAAGTCCTCCCCGCAGCACAACTTCCTACAATCTAAGAAGCAGAGTTTCAGCTCCCGCTCCTCTCTCTCACACCGTCTCTACGAATGCCTTCAACCCTCAGGTCCTAGTCTTCTTATTACACAAATGATGCGTGTTCACCCAAAACCAATAGGAGGAAAAAGATAAACAAAAAGAACAAGGAGAAATTGCAATCTAAAACACATCCTTTCAGGCTGCGTGCGTGTTACAGAATAAAAACATACTCCAAGTTCTGTTGGTATTTTCATGTCCTTAAGTTATGAAGACTACCTTCCCACGTCAAAGGCCACCTTCTAATGGCCTTAAGTTTCATTACTTAAAAGTTTCAGAGAGTACACATTTCACTGACACATAAAACCCTTCAAAAAAAAAAAAATCAAGGTCCACACTGAAGACTTCAAGGACAAAATGTAAGGTTTGCTTTGAAACGGGTGAGTGGACAAGGAAGTGTGAAATGACAGGACAGCCCAGTTGCTGGGTGGGGTGTGGGTGGCCATGTGAGGGTGTATTATAGGGCTCTTGCCTATGTGGGTAACTCCCCAGAATAAAAGTTTAAAGGTTACAAACAAGGTCCAAATGAGATCTAGGAAGAGGATTCTGAGACCAGGATGGAGGTGGAAAGTGCTGGAAGTGAGTTTTCCACCCCCAAAGAAAGAACAGTGTTTCATTTAGGACCATTCAGCCTGTTGCTTCAAAACTCCAAGGTTTTGAACTACTAAACCTGAGCTACTAAACTGCACTGGAGGGCAGCCCGGGTGGCTCAGTGGTTTAGCACCTGCCTTCCGCCCAGGGTGTGATCCTGGAGCCCCGGGATCGAGTCCCATGTTGGGCTCCCTGCGTGGAGCCTGCTTCTCCCTCTGCCTGTGTCTCTGCCTCTCTCTCTCTCTCTCTCTCTCTCTCTCTCTCGAATAAATAAATAAAAATCTTTAAAAAAAATAAACTACACTGGAATAATCTGCCTGTATTATTTCCTGTCCCGTCAGCACGGATTTGCATTTTAAGAGCATGCTCCATGCTATGGCCACATTGGAACTGAGACCTGCGGAAGCGTGGAAGCAGGCGCCGGCCCACTGGGGCTAAGGCAGGTGGGGGCTCCGGGGAGCGGGGCCCTGTCCTCCACGTGGCCCGTGTGCACCTCGGCAGGTCCCTCTCCCCTCCGGGCCTCAGCTTCCTAATCTGTGAGAGGAAAGGATTCAAATCAAACGAACTTTACAACTTCTCTGTGCTCAAAGCCAACCAGGTTCTACCCTGGGAACCCCCGCCCCCGCTCTGTTTTGCAATATGCAAATCAGCTGAATTTGGTAATTGGACAAAGCTGACAGGAGCAATTTAATAAACTTTGATAACATTGCACAAAGTAATTGTTCAATTATTTCAAACGGTTCAGTTCGGAAAGTACAACGGGGGTGGGGGGGCGGCCCTTAGAAATTACTTTTGCTTATTAATCATCTCGTCCAGTAGAAGCCAAATGAGAACGAAGAGCGCGCGTGGGGGTGTTTTTGTTTTAATTCTGATTAACTGTACTTTCATCTGCACGTTCTTTAAGCTGTGCTTTGGTCCTCCTCATATGGATGTTGACTGAGTTCTGTTATCAGGATTTTAATTAACACCAGGTAGAGAAGGGGAAGCCGGGATGACATGCTATTACTTCTGTTTGATTTAAAGTCAACGCTGGGGACTCTTCTTCGAGGAGCTGTTGAAATTGCCTTATCTCGCTCATCCCAAGGATGGCTGTTTCATGTAAATGTCATTTCCGCTGTCCAAAATGTTACAACACACGCCAGCACAACAGAACTACTGTCTTGTTCTAAGAGACACGAGGGAACCAGCAAGCTTTTGATCAAAGGCCCGATTCGAACATCAAAGTAATACCGCTTCTGTTAAACTCAGGAATCGAGGCTCCGGATACAGGAACGGGGACTCGGGCTTTCTGATCGCCTCGCCCACTAGGCTGGAGGTGCCTGAATTTCCAAGGCCGCTCCGTCTGCAGAAAAGCAGCTGGGAAGGACCGCTTGGTGGTCCGGGTGCGCTTCTGGCGCCCTGTCGCCAAGGAGCATCGCGCGTGGGGCCGCGGGCACCTGCTCCCGTGCAGCACCGGCTTCTCCCCGCAGCGGGAAATCAGCGGGCGGCTGAGGGCCTTGGGGCGGGGCAAACCTCAGGTCGAACTCATACCTGCCCTCCCGCCCCTTTTCTTCATGTTTTCAACATTATCTATAAAATGGAAAGAATAACTGGTGGATAGTATGTGTATGCGCTGCAGCACGTTCATACGATGAAGTATTTCACAGCAATAAGAAACGAATGACAGGGACGCCTGGGTGGCTCCGTGGTGGAGCATCTGCCTTCGGCCCAGGGCGCGATCCCGGGGTTCCGAGATCGAGTCCCGCATCGGGCTCCCCGCATGGAGCCTGCTTCTCCCTCTGCTCGTGCCTCCACCCCTCTCTGTGTCTCCCATGAATAAATGAAATCTTTAAATAAAAAACAAAATGAATTGCTGCTAGATGCAACAAGGAAAATAAATGTCAGAAATATAGTGTTGCATGAGAGGAGCCAGACACTGAAAGGTATATGCTGTATTAGTCTGTAGATATGAAATCCGAGGACACGAGGTCAAAAACTGGTCTTAGAAGTCAGAAGAGTGGGCACTTCGGCAGAGCACAGTGTCGACCAGGAAGGGACGTGGGAAAACCTGCTGAGGGGATGGCCACCCCCTGTGTCTTGATCAGAGTGCTGGTTATGTGAACCAGTACGTGTGAAAAGTGTCACCAAAATATGCTCCATGAAATATATACCTCTTGTAAATGATTGCACCAAAAATATGACATCTGATGTACAGAACTGTGGTGAGATGAAGTGTCCATGAAACGTCCCCATCGTGGTGGTGAGCTGAGCAAGCAGGGAAGGACAGCCATCGTGACTGTTCACGTTCTCATCATTAGCTTAACCATTCTGGCGAAGTGACATCTGACTCAGAAATTGGGGTCAAAGCTCAGCACATAAGGCAAAAAAAAAAAAAAAAAAACTATTAAAATTGTCCCCTGGGAATCCTGTAAATTGTCCATAAACTACAGTTTGCCTCATTTGGTACAAAGAGCCCTGCTGGGTCAAAGATGTTACTGTGTGTAATGGATTCCATAATGGGAAGGATGGAACAACGAGGACCAGCCAGGAGGAGCCCAGGTGTGTGGATGGCGGGATCGCGACCGGGGCTCGCCCTGTGAGAACCGCACAGGTGCCACAACCCATGGCAAATGAGCATCATCACCCCCTCTCGCTCGTGCCTAGAAATGGGCTCATGGAGAACAGCAGCCATAATCCCAGACCAAGCAAACCACTAATCACTCTTCGCTGTCTCTCTGTCTCTCATCGCTCTATGCCTTTCCCTCGTTCACTGAATTTGCACAGTTAAGCAGCAGAACCGCTTCACTGTACTGCTCCAGGCCCACATCCCCAGTGCTAAGGCACTGAGAGATCTGCTGGGCTCCAGGGGTCTCACCAGTTCCCAAAGACGAAGAGCTGGGAAGTTAACATCACACCCACCATGTGTATTACGTGACGTGAAAGTACAATAATCATGAGAGTGACTGGTAAATCCAACATGCTTCATTTTATATTTGGAGCTGACTTTCCCAATGAATCATTTTGCCAGCTTTAGAAAATCTTGGGTATCGTTTATAACAGATGCCCAGATCTGAGAACCCGCTCCAACAGTTGCGTCTTGGGCTCGGGTGCTTGCAGGGCACAGCTGCCTACCACGGCACCTGGAGCACAGCCCTACACAACGGAGCCCAAAGGGAACCACAGAGAAGGGGTGCTGTTACCAGAGAGGTCTGGCTTTGGGGGAGCCCCGTGGGGGCTGCCCTGTGCATCGGAACTGTACGGGGGGCAGGGCCCGTTGCTGGAGGTGCTTCCAGTCTGTGAGGCCAGTGGGCTCTGACTCGTCTCTTAAGCTGCGCCTGACAATCCCATTAACCCACTTGGAGAACCTCAAGAGGGGTCTGCACAGGTGTTAAATTACCTTTCGTCACCCCACAGGTGTGTGAGATGTGCTGCAAATGCACATGTCACATCTCCCGAGGCAGGAGGCCCGGCCAGGGATTTTCTCTGACCACGGGGATCTGGAAACTATATCACTTTTGACTTAGAAATGACCTGGATCAAGGACCCAGGCTTCTAAGCATGACAGGATGATAAAAATATTCTCTGACAGCCTATCTCTGTGAGACAGAAGACACTGAGGTGAGCTCGGGAGCTCGAAGAACGAACGTCTTCCATTCCCTTACCCACCGGCCACTTACCACGCACGATCACATGCCTGGGCGGACAGAGGGCTGGGTCTAGTTGGAAAGCAATAATGATCATAAAAAGGAATCTGAAATAAATCACACCTACGCTCTAGGTATTTAAGGCCTGGGTGAAAAGAAGGAAATGTGAACATGAGCAAGTGAAGTTCAAAGCCATCGAATTATTTTCCACAAGCCCACATGAGGTGTCCATCCCGGAGCAGACACAGAGGCCCCCCTGGAGAATCAGAATGAGTGACACAGGGACACCCACAGGGAGCCTCGTCTCCAGAGAGGACCTGGACAATTAAACGAGTCACCATGTGGAGTAACGGGAAAGAAGAGAGGAGAGTCGAGGGCTACAATTCACGCCTGGCTGTGTCCAGGAAACGTTTGCACGCCGCCCCCACAAAGAGCCAGGGAGGCAAAGGGAGACAGGGCACCCCAGGCCCAGGGAGCCGTGTGAGCAAGAGCAGAGCCACGGGGAAAACGCTGGAGGGAAGCCAGTGGTCGGCCAGGGAGGCTGACGGGAGCTGAGAGGTCAGCCCGGCGTGGGTGGGAGGCGTGGGTGGGAGGGTGAGAGGCGGGAGGCTCGTGCAGCCGCCAAGGCAGGAGGCGGGAAGGCCTGGGGGAGGACGGTGCAGCTGCAGAGGAAGGGCGGTGCTGCTCCCCGGAGCTCCCGGCAGCATCTGGAGTAGACTCCTCCACCCCGACCTATGACCGAAGGCCGATTCCCCGCAGGCCTCTGGGCCCCCGCTTCCTGGGAGCCCTTCCCCTGCACCCCGGA
Organism: Canis aureus; assembly: GCF_053574225.1. NCBI lineage: Eukaryota > Metazoa > Chordata > Mammalia > Carnivora > Canidae > Canis > Canis aureus. The sequence goes on from NC_135613.1 coordinate 5,901,151, forward strand.
AGGCTCTCTGCTTCCTTTCCTCCGGAGTCACAAACGGAAGACGGACGACCTCTCCTGGCACACCTTCTGGTTTTCCCGTGTGCTCTTCCAACCAGAGAAAATGTCCCTCACCGATGGGCCTGCTCCGTTCTTAAAAGAATCAGGTCACCTTTTTCTTCAGAATCTTCAGAACAATTGCAAACACGTGAAAAGATGCGGTTTTCCAACAAGGGGATAAAAAGGAAGTGGAAGACACGGCCCTCGTCCTTGACAGATGGACAAGGCAGGTTTCTGCTCATCCCATTGAGGAACGAAGCCTCCGGATCGCACCAAACAAGGGGCGGAGCAAATCCGGAGTCTTCCCTGTCCTCCTCAGGTGCCTGGGGCTTGGGGCAAAGTTTCAAAACCATCAGCCTCTAACCCAACAGTGCTAAGAACTAGAAGGAGTTTCCCCTTCTTGGTACCTCGTCTGATGACCCTCATCACTCACCCTAGAAAACAAAACGTCACTCACTCGGCTCCCGGGTGTCTCCCCCGCTAATCAGAAAGGCCGAATGAGCCCGAATGTGTCTTGTCCTCTTCCCCAGGGGCCTCAGTTTGGGCTCCCCCAGAAGCAGGTCCGAGGCAGAGACTCCGTCTCCAGAGGTGTCGTCTATATCCCGTGTGATAAATGTGGACATGGAAATCCGGGGCAGGTGAGCGACTCCATAAAGGTCTTCCCCATATAATGGCTAATGGGCCTGTGGGTTTTTTTCTTTTTAAGGTTTTATTTATTTGAGAAAGAGTGTGAGCAGGGGGAGGAGCGCAGGGAGAGGGACAAGCAGACTTCATGCAGAGCGTGGAGCCCGACACAGGGCTGGATCGCACGACCCTGAGATCGTGACCAGAGTCAAAATCAAGTGTCAGACGCTCAACCAACTGAGCCATCCAGGTGCCCCCAACAGTCCTGCTTTTAATAGAAAAACTCAATTGGATGAGATACTATAAACCATGTTTCCAACAGGAGGACTCTCCCCAGGTAACACACACACACACCAATGAATCACAGGTGAAAAAGAAATAAACGGTCTCTCTGTCGCAAGGTCCACAGACCTCACGTAATGACAAATGTCACAGTACCAAGCACCTCGGTAACTCCGAGATCGGGGAGAGAGGGGACGACACACTCCAGTTCTTGACAGAGTCCAGTGTTCCTGGAATGGCCCTGGATCCCACCGGAAGTCCAGCCTGCAGCCTACCTGCTGCCTCACAGACCTGCCACCTGCCACCTGCCACCAGCCACCTGCCACATGCCACGTGCAGGGCACACCGGGGGCCGTGCCGCGCAGCCCTCCCAGAAACCCGGGAAGAAGAACATGCCGTCGGCACTTCACACACTGTGACTCTTCGGCCGGCGGTGGAGCCTGATGAGAGCCCAGATCCACGGGAGTCCGAGCCCCCCCACCGTCAACCACACGTCCTACTCCTCACTAAGGAGCTGGTCTGGCGTCAGCGTGAACTGCGAGAAACGTGTGTGCAGCACCTCCGTCGTGCGGCCCTCTGAGAGGCACGTCCTTCCTAGGGGTTAGCGACGGGCAAATTATAACCTGTAAACCTCCCAGTGTTCCCTGGGACCAGGATTGAACTCCGGCCCCCGTGGCCATCGTGCACTGAAGTAGCCATCCACGGGGCTGCCCCTGCTGCTCGCAGTGTCTGCCTCTCCCGCTCCGTGACCATCACAGGAGAGTATTTTAAATTTGGGAAATCCTGATGGCACTCAATCCCCTTACCTGATCGATGACAAAACTCTAGGACACCAAGTGGATGGGATTTGCCTACAGCCTCGCACTGAGTCAGTGAGAGCCCAAAAGTCACTCAGGCCTGCTGACTCCCAGTCCAGTGCTCTTTCTGAGACCAGGGCTGGACTACCTCGGGTAGCTCCCGACAGCTGCCTCAGCATGTCTACTTCCAGATGCGCTCTGGCCCATCCTTCAGACTCATCTTCCTTCCCTCTGTCCGACCCACAGAGGCCCCCAGGCAGCCCCTGCTCCAGCCTGTCCCTTGATTTGGCTCATGCGTGGGCGTCATCCTGTCCAGGGATGACCAGAAAAACTACACACAGGGCTCAGACCCTCTGAACGGCCTGGGCCACAATCTCACTCTAGGGAGCAAACAAGTCCACACCTGTGAGGGAGATTGATGGAGGGCAATGCAAGCATAAGAAGCCACTTGGGAGACATGTCACTTTCTAGGACTTTCTGTGACAACTTTGGAATACACTCAGGCCATTTGAACAAAGACAGGTCTGTGATGGGCAGGCTTCCTGTCCCATGGAATGAGAGACCACTCAAGCACAGCAGAGACTCTTAAACTAAGAACAAACCTTGGGCACCCGGGTGGCTCAGCGGTTGAGCATCTGCCTTTGGCCCAGGGCATGATCTCAGGGTCCCGGATCGAGTCCCACGTTGGGCTCCCTGTGAGGAGCCTCTTCTCCCTCTGCCTGTGTCTCTGCCTCTCTCTGTGTCTCTCACAAATAAACAGAATCTAAAAAAAAAAAAAAAAAAAGGTGTCTAACTCTTGATTTCAGCTCAGGTCATGATCTCAGGGTGGGGGGATTGAGCCTTGCATTGGGCTCTGTGATCAGCACAAGTCTACTTAAAATTCTCTCTCCCTCCTCCTGCACCCCTCCCCCCACTTGCGTGCTCTATGTCTCTCTAAAAATAAATAAATAAAATCTTCAAAAAAAATAAATAAGAACAAACCTTCCACACCTAGTTGATGGGGTAGTTAGTAGGAAAAGAAGGGCAGGCCAAGGCAGGGTGAGAAGAGAACAGAAAGGAGTTTTGCTCAAGATTTTCAAAATCTTAATGACAAAAAGGTTTCTAAGGATATTTTTGGAATTTAAATGCTATACACCAATTATAGCTTTTTTTTTTTTCCTGTGACACTAACCAGAGGACTGGGACTTTTTTTACTTCCCCCCCCCCAGATTTGTTGCAGGGGGGTATGCAGGAGGCAGAGAGACTGAGCTTCAATGCCTCTCCACAGTGGGGCTGGGGGTACAGGATGGTGAGCTATACACACTAGAGGTGAGAGGAAGGACCTAGAATGGAAGATTCAATCGCTGGCCTTCTAGGGGAAAACACCGGATCAGAGAGAGACGGTGGGAGGGTTGTTAGCCAGAAGGACAAAGCATTCAAACTTGACCCTATAAGCAAAGACAGGAGATGACTGTTTAACCAAGGGAATCTCCTGAGCAGACGTATTTTGGAAAGACTGCAAAGTGATGGGAGCATGATAGGAGGGCCACATAGCCTAATGGTTAAGACCACTGGCTTCGAGGCCAGACCTAACATGCATCTGACTCTAGCTCTTCCTCTCATCAGTCCATGGCTCTGAGCAAGCTATTTAACCTCTCTAGACCTTTGGGTGTGGTAAGTAAAATGAGCATATCAACACCATACCCATCTCAGTGGCTTGAACTAAGTGGGACTGGTCCCATCTATTTGAAGGCTGGTCATATATATATTTACATCCTACATATAGGAGATAGATAGATATATATATATCTTCAAAAAATGGCCCCTATCACTTTCTGTGTTTTCATCCTGAGTCATAAAGGTAGAAACAGAAATTAGAGAGGCTGCCTCTCAACCACTGCCTCCAGAGTCAACCCTGTGCTACCCACACTTCCTTCAGGAGCCCCCTCCTGCCTCCAGCTCTGCTGTGTTCCCAGTGGAAGGGTGGTCTTCCCAAGCCCACCCCCCCCCCGCCAACTAAAGTTTGGGCCAGAGCTTGGGCATGTGACCCAAGTCTGGCCAATGAGAGTCCTTTCCCCAGGGAATGTTAACTGATGTGAGAGAGACCATCCCCTTTTCTTCTCGCCAGTGAAACTGTAGAGATGTGAGTCTGGAAGTCACCTGCAGGTATGTAGGGAATTAACAGGGAGGGACCTAGGGTAAGAACGGATGAGACATTGAGAGGTAGTCCTTGTGGCGTCTGAAGACCTATTTCTCATTCCTGGGCTCCATGGACTTGCCCTGGCTTTTTGTATTTTGATTCCTCATCTTGCCCTTTAGTTCTATGAGCTGTCTTAATCTGCCTTCCAATAAATGCCTCCCGATAAATGCTATTTTATTTTATTTTTGCTTAAGCCAGTTCAAGTATGGCATCTGTGACATGTGAGCAAAGCCCCTGATTTAACGTGACCGACTGATCTTAGCTTCAGCACATCCTGCTGTGGCTCTGTGATTCTACATCCCCAACCCACGTCCAACAGATATTTTGTTTCTTCGTGATCTGGGCTACATTAATCTCTAAAGACAAACACGTATTTAAAAAAGAAGTTTCATTGTATACTTAGTGAACCACCTTTATTAAAAAGCCTAATATGACGTAGAACGAGCTCTGCCCCCAGGAAATTTGGGATACAGTGTCAGAACCTCCATCCTCCCTGTTGACCAGCCCACTTGGGTGCCGTAAATCTCCGAAGGTTGATAAAAACATCAAATATTCTTCACTTGTATTTATTGTCCATTCTGAAATCGACATTTCCCGTTGTACATTTAATCGCAGATTGCTTTGTTAAGCATCTTCCCTGATCAGAGGAGCACATCAGAAATTGACTCCCTGATAGAATGAGGGAGGGGAATTTGAAGCACAAATTCAACTTCAAGCATTTGGACTTCTCTTCTCCTTTCACCTTTGTGGTTTGGACACTTCATTCCCCGAAGTGAAAGGTAAGGGCTTTAAGACAGAAAACCAATTGGGTTGCTGGAATCCAATCAACAGCCATGTCCCAGGGCAAAGGGCCTGTCCAAAGTGGCCCAACATCCATCTCTCAGAAGCTCCCACATGCTACCGCCCACCCACGTCAGATTCAAGGGGGCTGGTTCTCTTTGATCCCAATGAGTGCGAGGCTGACAGGTGAAAAAGTTGCACCAGGGGCAGAGGAAATGAAATTGAATTCAAGTTGGAGGTTATTTGTCTTCGCCATGACCTGCAGTGGTCTCAAGTGATAGCCCAAGTGGCAATGCTCAAACTCATGTCTGTGAGTCAATTACTGGGAACTTGCGTTTAAAAACTGTTCTGATGTGTTAGGTTTAAAATGGTTCAAACGGATCGAACAGAAAGGGAAAAGGAGAGGGAACCAAGCCCCTTTAGGGATTTTGTTTGAATCTACAAAAAGGCTGCATTGAAACCTGCAGAGTATTTATAAAGAAGCTGTAAAATCTTTTATTCATTTGAAAGGAGTTGGAAAGAGACACAGGAAGTAGGCAGGAGAGGCCCCACGGCAGCATGGTGGAACGGGGAGCAGTCGACACAAGTGTGTGATGTCGGCAAAAAAGCTTTTCCTAAAATTGGGAGGAAGTTACCACTGCCATCGCTCGTGTCTTGGGCAGAAGACTTGGGTGAGAGCCCCACCTCCATCACTAGCTCATTCTAAAAAATGTCACTTCTACTCTATCAACCTCAGTTTTCTTACCTATGAAATGGAAATAAACTACATGCACAGGGCTTCGTAAGGACCCTAAGGATGGTAGATGTGGAAGTCCTTGATAAACTGTTGAGAGCCACACTGAGGCTAGTTATGCTTACGATCGGTTTACTGTAAGCCACGGCGTATTCCACGTGTGAAATTCAGGGTCACAATTCAGATCAAAACAGCCAAGACTGGGAAAGATAAGGTCCAAGCAAAAAGCAATTTCCATTAGGAGGCATTTGTGAAAGGTCTGAAGCAGTTAGTTTTGTTCCCAGTTCTGAAGCTACAGGCCCACAAGCTTGCCTTAGCTGAATAAGGCAAGTAGTTTATATTAGGTGACCAGCTAGGACTAGTTCTCAGTTTCATTGCAAGTTCTAGTTATGCTAGGAGATCCTGGGGGCTAGAGAGAGTGTGAGCGATCCAGATAGCCATGCCTAACTGTTCTGCCTCTGGTGCATACCCTAACTAGTGCCTCCTAGTGACACGCTCCTGAATTGCAGGCGTAGTAGAAATCGGAACCACAGCAGCCTCTCTAGCAGGGCTTTTTCTTTCTTTCTTTTTAATTTTATTTTATTTATTTGAGAGAGAGAGTGCACAGGAGCAGGGGGAGGGGCAGAGGGAGAGAATCTCAAGCAGACGCTGTGCTGAGCATGGAGCCCGACATGGGGCTTGATCCCATGTCCTCGAAATTATGACCTGAGCTGAAAACAAGAGTCAGACACCTAACCAACTGAGCCACCCAGGTGCCTCTCCAGCAGTGCTTCTTAATCTTGGCTGAATGTTAGAATCACCTGCAAATCTTAAAAATTATTGATGCCTTAAATCCACCTCCAGAGATTAATATTTAATCAGTTTGGTGCATCTTGGGCATTAGAATATTTAAAAGCTTCATACAGCCAACTTCAAGAACCACTACTCTAGAGCAGAGATAAGCAAACTTTTCCTGCAAAGGGCCAGACAGTACATTTTCAAGAGTTTTTTCAGGTCATACGGTGGTCTCTGTCATAGCTACTCAACTGTGCCCTTTCAGTGTGAAATCACCATGGAGGATATATAAACAAATGGACATGGCTATGTTCCAAGAAAACTTTACTAAAAAAATAAGTAACGGACCATAGCTTGCCAACTCTCACTTTATTGTTTCATAAGATCTTATTTATTTATTAGAGAGAGAGAGAGCACAAGCCAGGGGGAGGGGCAGAGGGAGAAGCAGCAGGGAGCCCCCACTCAGGACTCGATCCCAGGGCCCTGAGATCATGACCTGAGCCAAAGGCAGTGCTTAACCGACTGAGCCACCCAGGCGCCCTGCCAATGATTACCCCAGAGATTTGTTACTTAGAGTGAGGTCTGAAGACGAGAAGCATGGCCAGTACCCGGGAACTCATTAGAAATGCAGAACTTCAAGCCTCAACAAGCTCCCTCTAGTGATGGGGATGCATGTTCAAGTATGTGAGGCACCACTGCTGAGGTTCCACATTGGGAATCCAACCCCGCCAGCATCACAGAACCAAAGTGGAGCGTTCCCATCACTGTCAGCATCTCCTGTGCCTGTCACCTCTATCAGCCCGGCTGTCTCCCAGCTGCCACATTTCTGTGGCATCTTCTCCTTGGTGACTCAGACAATCTTAAGCAGCTGTCTATGTCTGATTATGGTGTTTTCAAAGGGTCAGCGGGGCCACACGCTCAGTTTCTACTTTTCATAATAATATATGAAGGGGATGTGGCTGTTGAGCCATATCAAGTGATAGACCTCTGCTCTCAGGAACTATCCATTTAAACTTGTCAAATGTCATATAATTCCCCAAACAGCCCATGCTGCTTCCAGTCTTTGTGCCTTATATATGGTATTGTGCTTTCTGGGAGAGTCTTGTGAGTCATCTTGCCACCAGGCAAATTTATCCAACCTTAAAACTACTGACATGTGGGAGACCTTCTGCTTCCACTCCCGTTCACATTTCATACTCCCTCTCCCATGGCAGCCCCATGCCCTGTATACACCTTTGCTGCTACCCTTAGCACTCTGATGGCAATAATGAGGTTGCCAGTTCCGTCTCCCCAGCTGATGCTGAGACCCTTTGGGCCAGCATCATTCACTTCCGCATCCACAGGCCTAGTACTGGGCTTTAATATGATAAATGACATTGGTCTTAATTGAATTGACCTGAAAGTGAGTTAACATTTCTTTTAAAGTAACTGGCATCTCAACAAAACCCTTTTAATGACAAATACTTAATAACAGCTCATAAAAAATATTTCTCTCTAGAACGAACTTTGGGAAATGTTACCTCTCAGACCAGAGCACCAGCCCAGATCAGATCCAAGCTTGTAAAGTCTCCCTAGAATTTGAGTTCTGGCTCTGGCCCTGGCTCTGGCTCTTGCCTACCATAAGGAGGAGGTGGGAGAGGGGCTGATGGGATGAGCTTGGTTCCTACCAGCCTGAGCCAACTTTTCTGAAAGATGGTTGTATGACTGCCTCTGGTGATTCGAACTAGGAAATTAGAATTCCCACCTGACAGAGCAAAGTTGGATTCGTGTGCGTTAAGGATTTGCCATCAACTTGGTGGCACAGCCAGGGCCAGAACCCAAGTGCCAGATGCTGTCCAAAAGAGCAAGGCAGACTGCTTTACAAGGAGCTTCTCAGGAGGTCACCACCTGGCACCATGTCTTGCTTCCCACCTGGCTCACCTACACCAGAACTGGGTGGAAAGGTCAAGAGAGAAGGAACCATTTTGTATCCTCAGGAGAACCCCACATCCAGATCCAGAACCCCAGGCTTTTGAACTATGAGATGTCTTTCCATTACAGACTTGACACCAATGTTCAGCTGGATCAGAGATCAGTCCAAAATGCTCATCTGTCTATCCTTGGGTCTGTTTGAAGCTGACATTTTGACAAGATTCTACCCAAGAATCCTGCCATTTGGACAAAGCTGCCCAGCCTGGGTAGACTCTTGGCAACAAATATGGCATCAAGGCCCATGCTCCTGACTCCCCACCCAGCCCTCTGTCTGGTCATTGCTCTGGGCAGCCCCACCTGCACATGGGCAATGCCTCATCACTCAAGATTTGTGCAGAAGCACACCTGGGTGCAGTCCTGCATGTGTGTAGGAAGGGGAGTCCCGTCACCTCCTAGCATGCAACCGCTCAAGGCAAGTGAGGAAGGAGCCAGACCATGCTCTGCCTGCCTTTGGCATCACCTTCCCTGGACTCTGCCAAAAATGAGAAGCCCAGGCTAAGCCATGAAGTGGCACTGAGAGAGCCCTCTCTCCTCTCTGGGCTTTGTTGCCACGTCTCTAAAAGGAGCGTGCTGGACTTGAGAGCCGTAACAGCTGATCCTGATTTGCACTGGCGGTATGCTCGGTGCTTCAGGTTCATTATCTCGTTTAACAATCACAGTGAGGCCATCCTACAGATGGGAAACCCTGAGTGGATCTGGTTGCAGTTGCCCCAGAAACAGACCCTGAGACAAAAACTAAAGCACACAGAGTTGGTTTGGGAGGTAATGCTAGGCAATATCAGTAGGGCAGTGGGGAGGTGACACAGGAAACGGGCCAGAGGCAATGACAGGTGTGCAGTGAAGCCAGCTCCCCAGTGAGGACTGGGTAAATCCAGCAGGAAAACTCTGGGAGCTGGGCAGCCCGACCCCCCGCCAAATGATCCCACCTGAGGGACAAGGGATCTTCAGTCGACTTAGACTGAACTAGAGGAAACTGCCACTACTCATTCTTGACCTCCAGAAATGGCAATGCCATTGGTTCAGCGTAATCTGAATTCCAAGTCTTGTTGGTGGAAGGCTGCTGGACAAGAGATGGGAGTGTCAAGTCCATGGCACTTCCATCCTTCCCTACACGACACAACAGCTTTCCCAAGTTCGGGCGGGAGTCGGGGGAATCTGTTGCGCAGAGAGAGATGCAGATACTTGGCAGTGGGCACCCCTGGCTCCTGCGTGGGGCCCTGACAGCACAGGCTGCCCTGACCTGGAGAGCCCAGACCCAAAGAGGATTCAAACCCACCCGGTCTGTCTCTGCAGCTCATATGTTTCACCGACACGGCGCCTCCACTCAATTTCCAAGACTTGATCATTTCCCTGAACTACATAGTCCAATGCTAAGATTCCAGAAGACTTGAGCTCCAAAATGTACAACTCAAAGACAAAACGTTTTAAGCAGCAGGAAAAGGCAGCCAGTTAGCTAGGGCTGGGCATGCATTCACCCGTTCTGCAGCCATTTGTCAAGGCACGACGTGTTCCAGATTCTGGGCTCAGAGGACGCGTGCCAAGGGACACGGCGCTGAGAAGATGGGGTGTTACCAGCATACACGAGAGCAGTGCCCAGCGGGTGTGGGGGGCCAGAGGACCACACGGCCTGTGGAGGGAAAAGAGCGGGAGGCCTCCCCACCGGAGGGCACAGCCCGAGCTGCAAACAGCAACAGCCGGGCTCACGCCCGAGCCCCTCCCCCTGAGCAGTCATCCCAAGGGTACAACAAATGTGCTTTGTAGAACAGGTGATTTAGAGTTGCTCAAGACCCCAATTCTTTCAACGTTGTCCATGAACTTGTGTTTCAAACTTTTAGGAATGAGTTATGACACACCACCCTGAAAATTCAATTACCTCAGGAAGGCGTTTGGCATAAATCAAAGATATATATACAGCCTGGCGAGGCATTAGAGATTGTCCCCAGAGTGGAAGCGACTCGCCCAAGGTCATAGTGCAGACGATCGGGTCCACTGAGGTAGATCCGCGATCCACGACTTGGGCCCATATAGGCATGTGTTGGGAAACAGAACACTCCCTTTTTTTTTTTTTTTTATTTTCTATGATAGTCACACACACACACACAGAGAGAGAGAGAGAGGCAGAGACAGGCAGAGGGAGAAGCAGGCTCCATGCACCGGGAGCCCGACGTGGGATTCGATCCCGGGTCTCCAGGATCACGCCCCGGGCCAAAGGCAGGCGCCAAACCGCTGCGCCACCCAGGGATCCCCAGAACACTCCCTTTCCAACAGGCGCCCTCCATCTCTATGAGCAGAATATGGCAGAGAAAGGCCCTGGGCAGGGGGTCAGAGAACCAGGCATGGACTCTGAGCTCCCACGACACAGGGATCGCTGTGACCAGCCAGCTAAGCTTCAAACGAGGTCATGTCTGAAAACATTAGGTTAGTACGTGGCACGTGGTCCTATAAATGTGGGGTTGTTAATAATGTTTATCACTCATTAGTAGGGGTTATTATTGTTTGTTGCGCCTGGAATGATGACAGCTAACTTATTTCCTGTTGGTAACATATTTTTGTTAAACTTAGTAACATTTTCTAAGTAACCAACAGCAAATCTTTATTCTACTTAATAGAGTATATTTTAGAAATTCAAACACCACAGAGAGTATAAAATGAAAAGCAAAAGTCCCCCAGAAGCAACCCCTGCTAATGTCACACTTTCTTATAGAACCTTCCAGAAAACGGTTTCTGCATATTAGAGTGCGTGTGCGCGCGTGTCTTTTCCCCTGTCTCACGTCGTGCTTTTTGATCCTCACGTAACAGTACACCTTGGACAGGGTCACACAGTAGTATGTGCAGATCCAAGTCACTCTATTTTAAAGAGAGAACGTTCCATTAATGGATAAACCAGGAATTCTTTAAGCGGGGCTCTGCTGACGGTCATCTGTGGCCTCGTCGGGGATTTCTCCCTGTTACACCAGAAGTGCCACGAGCACCTCCTGCACGTCAGCAGGGGGCCTGGAGCTGCGGGGTCAGACGCCACGTGCATCGCAAGGCTTGACCGTCGAGGCTAAACTCTCGTCCGGGGGTCGCACCGAGAGCCCCCACACGCCGTCCCCCGTTCACTGGGTCTGCGGGTGGCCTCTCCTCCCAGGTCCTGGTCATCCCCGGAAAAGAGCAAACCTTTTAATATTTGCCAATCGGAAAGGCGAAGGATGGAATCTTCTTACTATTCTGATTCATATCTCACTCACCCTAAGGGCCCGCGTCTCTCCGCGTTGGTCGGCGACTCGCCGTGCGGGTGCTTTTCTTTGGAAGAAGAGGGGGGACCGCGCGTGCTGGCGAGGGAGACAGAGACCGGGACAGAGGTGAGGCAGGCGTTTCCTTATTAGCTGCCCTCTGTAGCCCTCGCCCATATTTTAAACATTTTTAATTATTATTATTCCTTAACATCACTTTTATGACCCTCTTATCAATTCAGAAAAGCCATCTTGGGTGAAATGGCACAAATTTTTTCTTCCTGATTCACTGTTCATTTTATTTGTTTGTTGTGTTTTTTGCTACGGTTGTTGCTGTTTTTAATGTATGAAATAACCTTCTAACTGATCCTCTCATTTCGACTCTTGCCACAGCCGTGATCTTTTAAAAACTGAAGCGAGATCATGTTGCTTCCTTGCTTAAAACCCTCCTGTTGTTTTCCATCGTCCTTGGAATAGACCCCACAGTTTGCCAGGATCCGAGAAGCCCTCTGTGGTGTGGAAGTTGCCTGCCGCTCACCTCATGCTACACACCCCCTCCCCGGACCCTCCAAGCACACCTGAGCTCTTTCCCATATCAGCTCTTTACCCCTTAGTCCTTTCTTGCCTTCTGGAATGTTCTTTCCTCTTGTCTCCAGCTAGCTAACAGAGGCAGTCATTGCCATTCTTCAAGGCCACACCTTAAATGTCACCTGCTCTCAGAAATACTTCCGTGGGGCACCCGGGTGGCTCAGTGGTTGAGCATCTGCCTCTGGCTCAGGTTGTGATCCCCTGGTCCTGGGATCGAGTCACGCCTTGGGCCCCCCATAGGGAGCCTTCTTCTCCCTCTGCCTCTCTGCGTCTCTCATGAATAAATAAAAAAATATTAAAAAAAAAAAAAAGAAAAAAGAAAGACTTCTGTGACCCCCTGACTGAAGGTGGGCCTTACTCTGCTCTTTGGCTCAGCGTCTCTGTGTCTGTGGTGGCATCTCTCATGATGGATCAGTACTTATTTGTCAGCTTCCATCTCTTCTCCCCGTCCACAATATAAGCTCCATGAGGCCAGGACCTTGTCTGTCGTGCTCCCCAGTGCATCCCCAGCACCTCCATCGGTGCCCGAAACACTGTGGGTCCTCAGCTGGTAACTTATTTAATGCATGAACTAATGGCCACTCCGATTTATCATTCCTTCTTAGAGAGTTTTCATTTTCCTGGGCAGCTTGGAAAGGTACTTACCCCTCGTTTCATTTTCAAGTTTACAGTCATTCGCCAAGGGACGCCTGGGTGGCTCAGCGGTTGAGCGTCTGCCTTCAGCCCAGGGCCTGATTCCAGGGTCCCAGGATTGAGTCCTGCATCAGGCTCCCTGCATGGAGCCTGCTTCTCCTACTGCCTGCGTCTCTGCCTATCTCTCTGGGTCCCTTGTAAATAAATAAATAAAATCTTTAAAAAAAAAAAAAAAAAGCTATTCACCAAGAATCCTATTTATTGAGGACTCTTTCTGCTCTGGGAACTGATTGTAGGTACAGCGGTAGCGCCGAGAAATAAACAGGCAAGAAAGCAGCTCTCCGAGAGCTCAAATCCCAGTGTGGGACCAGCAGGCCCACCATAAAACTCAAACAGAGGAATAAATGATTTTAGAGGATGGCAAGAATTAGGGAGAAAATAAAGCAGGATGATGTGAAGGAAGATGGGAGTTATGGGGGGAGGGGGCCCCCATGAGGATGGGGAGCCATGGGAGGAGCCAGAGAGGAGCACACTAGCGGGACGACAACAGGTGCGGCCTCTGAGCTGGAAGGAGCTTGTGAGCCGGGAGCACAGAGCCATGATCAGGGCCTCCCGAGCCGTGCTGGGCAGGGCAGGCGGCCCACAGAGACCTGGGAGTGGGAGGGGCACCCCTGCAGGGCATCCGAGGTAGGCATGGGTGCTCTTACTGTGACCGCCGCGGCCCAGCTCTAAGCCAGGGTGCAGAGCCGTCTCCCTTCTGTGTCTAAAAGACCACCCTCTGATCCATCTACAAGTTATTTTAATGAATGAAACAAAGAAACAGGAACTTGGCCTTACAACTTTTTTTTCAAAATGACTAGTCAGTTGTCCCATTAATTAATCTACCCTTCCCTCCCCAAGATTTAATTTGAGATGCTTCTTTTAACAAATACTAAAATTCTTTTGGGTATTTTGGGTGGGGGGGGGGTGCTTCATTCTGTTCACGTGTTTCCTGAAACCAAATGCCTTGATTATTTTTTTGACTACTTTAGCTTCATGATACATTTTACGATGTCTGCTAGTATCATTCTCCCTGTTATTTCTATTTTTTACAGAATTTTCCTATTTTTTGCACAGTACTTCTTCCTTTTGTCAAATTCTGAAACTGAAATCTTCTTAGCGTTTTAATTGAGATTCATTAGGTTTATACATTAATTTATTAATAAATAGATTAAAGAGAAGCTACATCTTCACAATATTGCGATCTTCTAATAAACACAATCTATATCTACTTATTCCTACAGTGCTTTCAGCTTTTTATATGCCAATTTAAGAGCTATTGATTTATTAAAATAAATTATATAACTTGCTTGCCAAAAAAACTCATTTGGAAAAGAGAAACATACAATATAAAAGAAAATATGGAAGCAAATAAAAATCCCATATAATTGCATCACACATGGAGATCATTCCGTCTCTTGTGCGTGCGGGGCACACGCAGACACATGCGTTGGGCATTATTATGCAGAACACTTAGGTTTACATTGTTTAAGAATGAAGCTTCACATTTGATCCCATAACAGTAGATATGCTCTAAAGTACAATTATAACTGCCCAACATTGTATCACATAAATATACTACAATGTATGCAAACTTCAATTGCAAAATCTTTCAAGGATTAACTGATTTATTTAGGTAACGTTTTGTTCTTCTAAGGGGCCCTACAGAGAAAAAGCACACTTACCAATAGGTATGTGTTCTGGTTATTTCTTAAAGATAAATTTTTGACATGACCTGTGGGCTCACGTCCCTTGCTACTTTTTCCTCTGACATACAAGACCTCTTTTGAAAATAAAGATTTTGACCTCTTGTTTGCCAAAGGGATGGTAAGTTTGCCTAGTTTTTGCTGGCCTTTATTTTTTTTTTTTAAGATTTTATTTATTTATTTATTTATTTATTTATTTATTTATTTATTCATGAGAGACACAGAGAGAGAGAGAGAGAGAGAGAGGCAGAGACACAGGCAGAGGGAGAAGCAGGCTCCATGCAGGGAGCCCGATGTGGGACTCGATCCCGGGACTCTGGGATCACGCCCTGGCCCTAAGGCAGGTGCCCAACCGCTGAGCCACCCAGGCATCCCTTTGCTGGCCTTCTAACTGTACAAAGTAAATAGGGGAAAATTGAATTTGCTTAATATTTGGGGGAGATAGTAAAAGATGAGGATCCATCTAACTTGATTTTCTTTCCAAATAGCCAATTATCACAATAAAATTTGTTGGACTCTATATGCTCTTATCGTTTTCATTCCATAGCCTGATCTGGACCAAGTTGTGGTGTATACAGGGCTATGTATTCTATTCCATTGACCTGCCAGTTGATTCTTACGGAAGTGTCAAACTATATCAATTACTAGTTTCGTAATGCATTTTAATAAACCAAAGGTAAGAATCCCCTTGTACTTCCTATTTTATTTTATCTTATTTTATTTTGTTTGAGAGAAAGCCCACACACACATGCACAAGGTGGGGAGCGCCTGAGGGATGGGGAGAAGCAGGCTCCCCCCTAAGCAGGAAGCCCCGATGTGGTACTGGGTCCCAGGATCCTGGGATCACGACCCAAGCCGAAGGCAGATGCTTAACCGACTGAGCTACTCGGGTGTCTTGTTCTTGCTCTTTTAAAAAAATGCTTTAATTATGAACCAGAGTAAAAAGCAGCCTCAGCTGAAGAGCAAAAAGTCCATATGGGTTGGCCAATATGTTCATATGAGAATCGATTCCATGCTAAGTGTACCACCTCTGCTGGAGTGGAAGAGCTGGCAAGGAGAGCCTGTACCCCCACTGCCTACCTCCCGGAAACACAGGAGCTCACCAAAAACCATCATTCCCAAAAGGTGCTATTGCCGGCCTCTCCCAGGCGCCTCCAGCAGCAGCGCAGGGTGACCTGTGATTGTGGGCCACACATGGCAGGCCAGGAGTCCTACACCAGGCCCCAGACAGCACCCAAGGGAAGCGCGGGGGGCGTGGGCCAGAGAAGGGAGTGAGCAGAGATGTGCTGTGAGGCTTCAAATACCCTGCCTCGCGAGGTGGATGGCCGGTTGTCGGCTTTGACGGGACTCTGGCCCTCAGCTTCAAGAATCCCGCAGAGGAGGGACTCCAGACCTATCTTCCTTCCTTGTAAACTGATGAATTCATTCTGATTCGAAAGGCAGGACAAACTTGGGCTTCCAGCAGCAATCTCCACTCCACCCCTTGTGGAAACTGTCCCCAGAGGCCTCGGCCAGCGGCCACCAGCCTTAGGTCCCGGTGCAGCCATAGCACTCTGCTCCCTCCATTACTTCCAAGGTCTTTCTGAAGGACCTTAGAAGATAGGAGTGAGGATTGCTTGTAAGATGCCACTTGGGGTTAGAACAAGGCACCCCTATGTGTTTGTTAGGTAAATATAACAAATGCAAAATACTATCTTTCAATACTAAGTTTTGTGAGACCACAGCCACAATCTTCTCTGGGTGCTGCGGCAAGCTCCTGCTTGGTGGTGGGAAGCCGGGGAAGAAAGAGGGAATGGTGGCTGCTGAAGCTTAGGAGAGACTCTGCACCTCTGATCTCAGAATGTGCCCCATCACCTGGTCCCCAGAGGTCTTCCTGGGTGCTCCCACGGGGGTCCCGCTGAGAATCAGAAGCTGGTAGCTTTGTTCCCACTTCCCAGGCTTCCCTGGAGGCTTCCTCCCTCACTTGGAGACCTTACAGGAATGAAGGAGGCTATTTAAGACTCTCCTGGGTCCTCTGGCCGTAACCCCATCACCACCTTGGACAGTATCTTCCCCTGCTCCCCACATTCCACCCCCCTAGTTACCCAAACACTAACCTAGACACTTCTTTCTGGGAAGGATTTGGCAGATGAAATTAAAGTCTCAAGCCAACTGATCTTTAAAAACAGGGATTATCCAAGCGGGCCTGACCCAGATGGCTGGGCGTTTAAAGGCAGAGTTTTCTCTGGCTGGTGACAGAAGAGGAAGTCAAAGGGACTCAAAGCACAATGGGGGATTCGATCTGCCTTTGCTGGATTGAAGGTGGAGGCGGCCGCATGAGAAGAAATGCCCACAGCCCTAAGTTTCTCAGAGAGGGCCCTCGTGCCGCGGCCGCAGGGAGACGGGACCCCAGTCCTTACCTGCAAGGAACTGAACCCTGCCGATACTGTGCGGGCACGCGACAGATGTGCCCCCCCGCTCCCGGGCCCGGGCTCAGCCCGGCCATCGCCTTGAAATCAGCCCTGTAAAGCCCCGAGCAGAAAGCCAGCCACGCCATGCCAGGCTTCTGACCCACAGACCAGGAGCTAATAAATGGGTGTCATTTTAAGCTACTATGAAGCCACAGAAAACGAATGCACCGTCCAACGGCAACAAAACGCGCCTCCCACGCCGGCCCTCGCTGTGCGGAGCAGGGCAGCCAGGATTAGAGCCCCACTCTGCTTGCATCGTTGCAGGAAATTCCCTGTCAAAGATCAAAAGTTGGCTCAGCGTGGTTCATGAAAGGAAAACCAATCGCTCCCTGCCTGGCTCTGTGCCCCCTGATCTGAGGGGAAAGGGAGAAAGATCTGCCCATATAATAGTGTCCCTGGCAGCAGGGACGGCAGGGCAGCAAGCGTGACCCATTAACACATCAAGAGGATGCCAGGGGACAGCATCACTAAAGCCCTGCTTTGATTTTTTCCAGGCAGGAGGGGGAGGAAGCCGGCGCAGAGGCTGTGTTCTGAATCCAAAGCCATCTATTTCTATGCCTTCAAAAGGGAAAATCATCTAAGCCCTCACGAGGGGAAGGAGCGAGAAGACGGAGGGAATGAGCGGCTGGGCAGCCAGGCGGCCAAGAGCAAGTGCGGGCCGCGGATCTGGGGCAGGGGACGCTCCCTGGGCCCCCGCGGACCCCGCAACTTGACGTCGAGGCCGAGTCAGGTTTTCTCAGCCTCAAATTAGCTCCTGTAAGCGCTTATCTTCTTTCCCCCCAATTGACTTTAATCAAGTGCTTCAGAAGCCGGGAAATATTTTAAGTTAATCAGGCCCTTAGCGAGGGCGCCTGGGGAACGCGGGGGAGCTGCAGTGCTCCCGCCCGCCACGCTCGCCGTCCCTGTCCCTGTAGTGTGTGTGCAAGCCTGCACACTCGGCTCCCCACTCAAAAGGAGGCGGAGGAAGCACGGGCCCGTGAACCTGGCACACGACAGCAGCTCGTACCCTGCTCCTCTGACAGTGGCCGCCAGGGCCCTTCCCCACCACGGGCTTCACGGGGCGCCCTACCAGAGCATTCCAACCCGTGCACGGAACCCTCGGATCGGTTCTGAGGACCCCCACACAGGGCCCTGGTGTCAACCCAACCAGGAGCCCGAGGCCTGACAAGACGGTACATGCCTGAATGCCAGGGGCAACCGCCAACGCCCATGGCCCTCAGGAGGTGCCCGGTGCTGCTTCCCATCTGCAAGTTCCCTGCTCACACGGTCCATTAATATCAATACGATTATTACTCCCATTTTACAGATGCGGAGGCTAAGGAACCCCCCCTCAGAGATCTTCCCAGCTCACCTTCCACAGTGCTTGCGAATCTGGGGCGCTGCGGAGATCCCGATCTGGACGTTTCCCCGCACCCGCGGCCCAATCAGGGAGACGTGCTGGTCATGGGCCACGAGGGACACACCCTGGGGCTCCCGGGA
The DNA here is from genome assembly GCF_053574225.1 of Canis aureus. Taxonomy (NCBI): domain Eukaryota; kingdom Metazoa; phylum Chordata; class Mammalia; order Carnivora; family Canidae; genus Canis; species Canis aureus. The sequence goes on from NC_135613.1 coordinate 5,919,437, forward strand.
GGGCAGGCAAGGGTGAAACAGACTTCCAAATCTTAGGTCGGATGGCCCAGAAGCAGACCTGGAGGTGAGAATATGTGTGCAAGGGATTCATTAAGGGGGAAGGACAAGACACAGCTCAGCAAGAGGAGAAAGATGAACCAGAGAAAGGGAAGAAGCCAAGCAAAGGCGTGAGTGAGTCCAGGTGGGGTCCCAGCTTCCGCGGACCTCTGGAGCACACGTGACCCCTCAGAGGCTGTCCTGCCTCCAGGGGGGAGCTGGCCTTCTGGACCCCAGCGCTGGCTGCTCCTTGACTGCAGGCCGCCCGGGAGGCGGTGGGATTTCCAGGCTCCCGTAGCCCAAGGGAAGGCCCCCTGGGAGAGTCACGGGTACCAGAGTTAGGGACACGGTCTGTGGAGCTGGGTGCAGAGTCGGAAAGACCGATCTGGGTGGTCTGGGCAGCACCCTGAGCGTGTCCACTACAACCTATCTGAATCTCGAGGCTTCTCATCTAGCTGTGCTGTTTCAGGAAAGTTGCTTAACCTCCCTGAGCCTCAGGATCTACGTCTGTGAAATAGGAATAAAGATTCCTATTCCTCCCTCACAGAGTTGCCGGGAGGATTCGATTCAATAAAACGAGCACGTCCCGTCAAAAATCAGCATGGGTTCCAGGAGGCAGCATCACACCAACTGCAGTAAAACCACCCCCAAAGACGCAGGAAAAGACAAAACTCCACTGAACGGCCACGAGTAGAAACTCATGAGGACTCGCAAATGCCCTCCTGAGGCCCACCCCCTTCCTCCTCTGGCCCGGAGGAAGATGTCTGGTACCAAGCCCTCGGGCTGGGACCGTGCAGCTGGATCATGCCTCCCCCCCAAACCCCCCCACTACTCCCCTGGAAACAAGCTCATGGGAAGAGTTGAGAGAGATCCCCACGCGTAGCCGACTACCCCCTGCGCATCAAGCCTCTGGGACCCGCATCTCTGTTGCCATCCAGGACAGCGCTGATAGTTTGCCAGCAGGGCACCATCTGAAAGATGGAGTGGGTCCTGCCTACTGAAAAGGACCTACCTGAAAGTAGGTCCGGGGGCCTCTGCTGGAACTCTCCAGCTGCACTGCTCTAGCTCTCTGATCAGGTGGCTCTGCTCACACCTGAGCTCACCTTCCCGAGGAACCCAGCTCTACTGAGCAGATGGGTAAAAGCTGACAAATTCTTATCAAATTTTCACAGCTCAAATTGTTCAGTTGCACTGGAAATGATTAGTAAATAGAGGGAGAAAGTGTCAGGCCCAGAGGTGGCCGGCAAGCTGGGGGGGACTGAAGGCAGTGCCCTGGCAGGGGTGGGGGGTGGAGGCCTCACTGAACTCGGAGCGGGGCCTCCTTCCAGGACTCGAAGGGCCCGGTGGGTCTCGTGCTGAGCGTCCAGGAAGCGCGGAGGGCCGAGAGCAGCTGACTGCCCCGTGGTGTCAGAGAGAGCTGTGCCCTTGCCAACGGCAGGCAGAGGGCCCGAGGCCAAGGCCACACCACCGAGCAGCTGGGGGAAATGGGGGAAGCCACGCCACATCCCCAGCCTTGGTTTACTTAGTCCACCTAGCCAGCACGAGGGCAGAAACCCGGGTATCGGCCGCACCTGGGGCCTCCTCGGCGCTTTATTGAGCGCTGGCTCCCAGAATCCTCTCCGGCAGCCGCATGCCACCGCGCCTTCCGCCCTGGGCTGCTGGGCCGTCTGCTTTACAGATGCAACCTGAACCGGGAGCCTTCCTTCCTGCCCGGGACGGCGGGCCCTCCCTCCCGTTACCCAGATGCTGACGCTAAGCCCCAGAATCAGTGCATGACCGTCGGAGGCCGCAGCCCTGTTGCAATAAAACATTCTTGTGGTTGCTGGAGGAATTGTTTTTTCCGTCAGGGATATGAAAGGAGAAAGCTTAATGTGTCTCATTTTCCTGGAATGTCTCCTTCAGATGAACTATTTGTATGTTGATGGTCTGGCCTCCATCCCCTACACACACACAATCTACAAATCACACAGGGACGTGAACAAAACACTCAGCCACATTTGGACCCTTGGCGTGGATTTTTGACAACTATCACTCCCTTTGTACAAGATTTCTTCCCTCTGGTTGTTAAAAAGACAAAATCTATTATTTTCCTTAAGCTCGGTTGCCTGGAAGTATAGAGGAGCTATAGGACCCTACAGAGCTCGAGTCTGGGATTGGGGGCAGGAAACCAGGAGAAACACATAGGGTGGGGGTGAGGAGGGGGTCCCTTCTCTCTTTTGGATCAAGATATTCCTGCGGGATAAAACCCGAGGAAGCAGAATTTGGACATAGCCTGGCTCAGGCCAAGCCAGGTAGAGAGAGCCAGCGGCCGAGGCTGGATTACCGGGCACGTGATCTGAGGATCTGAAGCAGAGGCAAAGCAGAACTCCCGGGACAGCCTCGCTCTGCCCCCGTGTAGGTGTAGACTGGTCACCAAAGAAGCATCGTCGTCTGCCCTGAATGGGACTCAAACATGAGCAAGAGCGTACGACCAGGATCTTGGAGAGATTTGCTAGGAACAGCCGAGCATGGAGGGGAGAAAACCCACCAGACAAAGACAGTGCACGAGTCCTGCTCGAAGCTAACAGAAACCCTGGCATTTTATCAGGCAGACGTCTTCTCCCATGGCCATGCTAGGACAGCAAACTGGGAGTCTCCTGCAAGCTCATGGGTGAACCAGAAAGAAAATGGAGCAAAGAGAGGACGGAAGCAAGAGGTGGAGCGTGCAGGAGGAGACTGGGAGAACCAGAGCAGGGAGGAGGCCTTCCCAAGGCCAACAGGGTGCAGCCTGCCTATGTCAACTAGAGAGCCGCCCCGGGCATGAGGTCAGGTAGGGCAGGCAGGGCTGCTCGCTGATGGGTCCTGGGACTGGAATTTCCCAGACTTGGTCCCAGATCCCTTCACTTACTCTCCACGGGGCCCTGACTGAGCTCCAGGTACGTCAGCCACCTCCCAGGTTTCCGTGCGTACCAGTGGACTCACATGGGAAAGCACCGATCACGGGTCCCGGGACCCAAGAGGCATCCTTGGTCCCCACCACACCCCTGCACGGCTATGTTTCTGCTGAAACCCTTGCCGGGTCCCACAGAGCTCATGTTCCTTCTCTGTTGCCACCGGCTGCTGATAGGCTCTAGAGCAGCAGCCCCTTTAGCAGAGTTAACTACGACAAGGAACCCCAACGAGAAAAGCCCCACGAGTAGAGCTGCACTGGTTGAAGTCAGAAGACAGAGCTCAGGCCCTCGCCGAAGCGCTCCCCAGCCCACACCCCAGCGCCAGCCTGGCGGGTCACTCACAGAATCCAGGGCTCTACACGCCCAGCTTGGGAACTGTGGATTCAGGATGACTTTTCACAAAGGAACGGCTCCACCAAAAATGACGGAATGACTTAAACACTCGTGCGGTTACTTTTCAGACGCAACCTGATGAGGTAGGTTTTGCCGTCGGGTCCATCTTACAGATGGAGAGACTGAGGCTCGTGAGCTCATCCAGGGACGTACACATGATGGGTGATAGAACCGGGTCGTAAGCTCAGACGCCCCCACTGTGAATCCACTGTTCTTTCCGATGGCAAAGTTCCTGAGGGGCCCTTTTGGCCTCCTGCAGAGGAAGCAAGGCTGAGACAGCGGGGTGGCCCGTCTTCCCAGCTCCCTCAACCCGTCGCCCCCAACTGCCACCGCCACCTGCTTCCTTTCAGTGCCAGAGGCTGGAGCCCACAGGAGCCCTGGCACACGGCGCGCAGACGTCCCTGGGGGCGCTCAGCTCGACGCAGGCAGAGGCGCAGGCCGCAGTGCTGGTCCCCCCGAGGCTCCCCTTGTCATCTGCAGCCCTCCCTGCGCCCGCCCTGGAACGCAGAGCCGAGGCAGAGCCGAGGGCTCGCACCAGGCCATCCCACAGCGTCGGCTGCTCCCAGGCCGGGCATGTCCCCGATCCGGTCTGCATCATAAACATGTCTTCCCCAACCCAGGGCTTGGCCCAGGGCCTGAGGACCCTGACAAATAGCCCCAGAATTGTAGCAATGACGGACTCGGGGCAAGAGGCAGACGCATCACATACGCGGCAGGAACACGGCCGTGTCGTGGGCGCCCGCCCTTGCTCAGTTCCGGGGATGGGGAAATGATAAGACACGTGTCCCTGAGGACCCAGAGAGTCTGTAGAGGTCACTTAGTCCCGCTCATCCATTCAAGATATGAGAAAACTGAGACCCAGAGATGAGGGCTTGCCCCGAGATGCCCCCGTGATTGAAGCCACCAGGGCCCCTTCCGCAGACTCCTCAAGCTGGGGCGGGAGGCTGTGTGGCTGGGGACCTTGGGGCCAGGCCAGGACGGCAGCGCACTGAGGCACATGACACAGCCGCGGGGCTGAGGAGCCAGCCAGAGGCTACCAGAGGCAAGACCTAGCTCGCAGCCCTGCAGGACCCTAGTGTCCAGGTCACACATCACGAGTCATTTTCTCTGCACGTGGCTTGCAAGTCCGGGGGCATCACCTTTCCATCTTCCCTTTCCCGGAGTGGATGCCGGGAGCTGGGCCTAGCGATGTTTGCATTTGAGCAACAGTGAGAATGGGTGTCGGCAGCCCCCCGGCCGGGGGGGGTGGGGGCTCCTAGTAAGATGAGGAAACGGAGCAGGCTGTCTCCAGGCGAGGGAGAGAAGCAGGGAAGGCCCAGGACGGACTGGGGTGAACAGCAAGGGAAGGAAGTGCACGGGACACAGGACTCGCTGCCACTGGGGCACTGAGGTACAGTTTGCAAAGTCAGCTGCAGGCGACGGCTGGCGTCTCCTGGCCGAGGAACCGAGGTCCCCCCCGGGGGTGCCTTACTCGCTCTGTGACCTTGTGTGAGTTACTCAACCTCTCTGAACTCGAGTTTGCTTACCAGCAAGACGAGGCCCGCTTCCGCAGACTTGCCATGCGCCCTGGGTGAGCCGCACGCCCGAGACGCTCCGCAGAGCCCCGGCAGCCCGCAAGCGCTCGCCCGCCCCGGACAGCGTCATCGCTCGGCCAGAACTGGGAGAGCTGCTCACGCCGGAAGAAGGTGGATGGAGAAGCTGCGTTCTGGTCTTTCTCACGATCTCAACGGGTCCGCCTTGAACAGGTAACACTCACCTGAACCACAAAGGGCCGCTCTACCCTGACCCGTGGAATTGGGAGTTCTGGCACGGAGGGCAACGCGCGGCATCCACCTCTCGCCTTCCGCTGTCAGGGTAACATGTAATTAGTATCTTATTTAAAGATATGCGAATATCTAGGTCAGCTAACTTGAAACCCCTAGAAACCACGTTGCGTGTGCCCCGGTTTTTCCTCGGGCTTGAGTCTTCTGCAAATGGGAACCCGTGCCTGCGTTACAGAGATAGTTTGAAAAAACAGGTTCTGCTGCTTTAAAAAAAAAAAGAACAAAGTTTGAAAACCACCAGCCTAGCTAATAGTACCTCTAGGTACAGGTTCACGCCTCTGTGACCCCCTTGCAGTCGCTTGGCTCCAGAGGAGATGCCCCTCTGAGGACGCTGAGCATCCAGCCGGTTGAGACCAAACCCCGGGAATGACGGCTAAAGAAATGCCAGTCCCACCTCTGATACTTGTTGGTAGTAAACAAGGAATGCGTGATGGAATTATTTCTCTGGTTTTAAGAGACACTCCTTTCTGACCGCAGAGGCACTGCTGTCAATTTAACGGAGCCAAATTGAGTTCATGGAGAGAGAGGGCCTCCGTTTCAAGGACTGCAACCTTTGAAAATGCATTTAAAGGGAAGAGAACAAGGTTTTTTGATGTGAATAGCCAGGCGTAGGAAAGGTGACCCTGCCAGGTCAGCTGTTAATCTCTCCCAGGTAGGAGGCAAGGGTCACCCTCTGCCCCAAAATATCCACATAGGCCCATGCTTGCCGTCCAGGCCCAGGGCCAGGTTTTTTAATCAGGATATACTGAAGTGTAACACCTAACGGTCTTTACTAAAGACAGAAAAATCCCCTCAAGCCCAGAGAGCAGCTGACCCGGGAAGAAATCCCCTGACCACCTAGGACGTGTCTTCCTTGAAGATACCGTATTTATTTTTAGTAGGAGTGCTGCGGAGGGGAGTCCTTTCCACTGCTTGATTTTTGTGTGTTTTTTAAAAGAACTCTTAAAACTTCACTATCTGAGAATTATTTTCCTTCAACACATTTATATCAGGATTTTTTTTTTCCCCAGAAACAAACACTGGCTAACTTTTTTTTTTTCCAAGAAAGGAATTTATTGGAAACAAAGAGGGTCGCTCACAGAATCGAAAGCAAAAATGTAAGTGTAGTATGCCTTGGGAAGGAGGGAACTGGTGGCTTATCTTTCAAGACTGTAGGGGGACAGAGTTGGCCTCCCTCACCTCCCCCTGCCCCAACTTTGGGCAGAGTGATTGACAGGTCCTCCCAACCATATATACCAAAGGAAGGGGGGGTGGCTCGATTTCTCCATGGGGAAAAAAATCACACTTAGGTTTCGACAATTTATCACGTATGTGTCTCTTTCCGGTGAGAAATGGTGTTTAGTCAAACTCCCAAACCTCTGGGAAAAGTTGGGCATTCTATCAAAATAACAGCAGAGGGAGGTGGGGGGAAGGTTCTCTTTATCTCCTTCCATCTTAATACATACTCTGGATTAGATGCTGATTTATTTGGCACTAAGGGCTGCTGTTAATCAGTTGTATGTCAGCGATCATTTCCAGCGACATTTGAATTATAAAGCACGGTGGGATTAACTGCACTTTTGCAAATTACCTCTTTATAAAAGTATGAGTAAACCTGATGTGCACTCCGGGGGTGTCATCATTCCCCCCCCCCCCCCCCCGTTTACATTCGCTGTGATTCTGGGGGTTACGACAAGGCTTGGTTTGAGCTGATGAATCTGGTTGGACCTGTTTAACAAGGCATCCTGAAGAGACCTGGGACTTCCTGAGCCAGTTTCCAAAGTGACAACCACAGACTTCTTAGGGTCACACCTGGCGGGAACCCCAGCTGAACCTGGCGATGGTGCCTGTCCTCCCCCCCACCCCACCCCCATCCTAGAGAAGGGGCGCCAGGTGGCCCGGGGTCCGGAGGCTCTTCGGCTAGCTGGCCCTTTCAGTGAGGATCAGAAAGTCCGGAGCAGCAGGAAGCAGGACCCGACACTCCTTGGATTCCTAATAGCTTCCAGGGATTGTTTCTGGCTTTTCTGGGGCTTCCCTCTCGATTCTATACACATTAATAGGGGAAAAGACAAAACAAAGATTTAGAAAATCATGAAAAAAACAAAGTCAAAAAACAAATGACCCACAACCCCCCGGAGCCCAGGGACAACCACCATCAGCGGTTTCAGACCCTTGCTTTCGGCTTCCCCCGGGGCCGAGGGGGAGGGCACGCAGGTGGGTTCACCTGTGCTGTTCGCAATACTTAATGTGGAACAAATAAGGAATAAATAACTAAATTTATGTGCATAATTAGGGTCATAATATATGCATACTCTTGCATCCTGCGATTTGTCACTTAACACGATATCGTGCTTCCCCGTGTCATCCTCGTCTTCAAAAATCACATTATTATAATTTGCGCTTCAATTTTAAAAGTGATAGAGGCCCTTGGTGAGGAGCTTGGGGCATGCGGCACGGCGTGCGGCCCTGGCAAGCTCACGCTCCTCTCTTGCTCCAGCCTATGCACTTCACTATTTCCTATTCCTAAGTCAATTTGTGTGTATGTGTCTGTGTGTGTGTGCGCTCGCACGCGTGTGCATATTGAGGCATTCTTGCACACATGCGTTTGTACAGCTTTGCATTCCTCCTCCTTCGCTTACCATTCACTCACATTACTCATGCGGCAAGTTTTTTGTGTGTGTGACTTAAATGCTGTTTTTAAACCTCATCGGAATGACAAATCAATATTGCATTATACGGTAGTACCATATTTTGCCTCTCCAATACCCAATTTGGGGACATTTGGGTTGTTTCTGATGTTTAATATATGATAAATAGTGCTGGAAAGAACATCTTGTCCCATGAAACTTTATGTCTGTCTCTAATGTTTTCTGGGATCTTTGGGAAATTAATTAAAAACTTTGGCTCAGTTTTATGTTAGGCTTCGAAGGCTGTCATCGCTGCCCGCCCCCAGTGCACCGAGGGAATACTGAAATTCTCACTGGAGTGGCAAGTGACTTCTGTTTTGATAGGATGCCTCCATGACAGCGCACTCACTACCAGCTGAACCAGGTCCTTGCACACTTACGAATCACAAACAAGGTCCTTCCTTAAACTGAAACGGAATTTAGTGCTTCCTACCAGGGACATGCAGAACTAGTTAATGCCTTCTCCGTGGGTTCTTCAAATATTCAGACATTTCTCTACCCCTTCCTCCTCCCGTCTAGTAAACCTGAGTCATTAGAGTTTCCTTCTGAAGCCTGGACGTTGGGGCCCCCGCCCGTCATGGGCCCTGTCCCCTGGCTTCCCCCGGTGCTCACATCCTTCTGGGAGACAGGCCTAGCCTCTGCAGGGTGACCCCTCACTCTTTCTCCAGCTCACATGGGTTTAGGAGAATGACCCTTCAACCCACTATAATTGATGTGGTGTAGATGTGCCAAAGCCACCCCCCGGGGATGCTTGTTGCACCAGGGTTAAATTCACCGACCACCTCTGCAGTCCTGGTTCTTGGCCTTACTCCAGTCCCCATCAGCTGTGTGATCTTGGGCACGTTCCTGAACCTCTCTGGGCCACCAAGGTTGTAGGAAGAATGAAGTGAGACGATGCATGTGCAGCATTCACAGGTCTAGGGTTGGCCCTAGATGCTGTGAGACTACTCTGGGCATAGAATTCTGGTGACCAATTCTCCACTGGGCCACTTTAGGGACAACATGGAAGAAATAATGTCATTCAGTGCCCCCTTTAGACCCTACAGGGACAAACTCTCTGGTCACAGGGTGCTGTCGAGTGGGGAAGAGTATGATGATGAGCTCACCAGACAGGACTGCTGTGTTTGGACCTGCTTATCTAGAGCGTCACTGTCATGGACACAGGGACTGTAAGTCAGACGTGCCCAATACATAGGGAGGCTTCAAGCATGGCTGGTTCTAGGTCACTCACTCAGCCCTGCTTCTGAGATACTGAGCAGCCTATGCACGTGTGTACACACACACACACACACACACACACACACACACCCTTTTCAGGAGAAAACTCCCAGATCTAGGACCTTAGGACCTATCATAAGCTCTGGAAATGGAACAAATAAAAGCCCAAGAACAAAACAGGACAAAGGAAACAGGCCTTGATTTAGCATTCCAAAATAAATGGCATTTTGCATGCTTCCATCTGGTCAGAAATGGACATGTTTGTAAAGTTTGATTATGATGCAGTTTGGAGAGACGAATGAAAGAATGGCTGGAACCACCCCGGTGGCTCTGGAGATGGGTCTTACCGCTCCCACCATCTCCAGTTCTGATCCAGGGGCACACAGCAGCCATACAAGGTGCGGCTCGGGGGGAGAACAGAGGGCCTCGTGGCTTCCCAGCTCTCTGAAAAGCCACCAGGCCCACAGCTCCGGTGACACAGGGACAAGCCATGTCAGGAGGGGCACAGCTGCCTAAATTCCCTTAACTCGGTGCCTCTGGACAGAGCTCAGTGAACAAAGGTGTTGAACGCAGTGTCTTTCAAACTTCGTTTAAAGCATCACCATCGTCCGTCCCTTTTGCTCTTACAGTTGTTACTGCTGCGATGCCCGTGTCCCGCCTGTCTGTGCCCCACTGGGGCACCGAGAGCCCAGAGGGCTGGTGCTGCGGCCCCCGTACGTCCTGTGCTGAGCCCGTGCCTTCGCACGGCCTTCCCTTCCTGCCAGGAGGCCTCTCCCTGCCCTATTCCCAGTTCTCACCGCTTCTCCCTCTGGGGTCCTAGCCCCCTGCCTCTATCCCCGCCCGCCCACAGGCCTCATGGCCTCTCCCCAAACGTGGCCACTCTGTCCCAAGTACTGCACTGAGTATGTCACCAGCATTTGGCCCCCCGGCTGCCCCGCAGCCCCCGCCTGAGCGATGGGGGCACCATGGTGGCAGATCCACTACTCGCCCTTCTGTGACCTTGGGTAGTTTGCTTCCTCCCTCCGTGGCCTTGGTTTTCTCATGTATAAAATGGGGAGCTTGGATGACATCGTCTTTAGGACCCCTTGTAGTTCTAAAACATAGTAATTCACAGTTTCTTCCTTTAAAAACAAATGCCCCTCACGGGCTGGTGTTTTTGGTTTTGTTTCTGGAATGGAGAACGTGTTAAGAACATTGATCAAATGGACTCCATGATGTAGCCCTCAGGGCCTCCAGAAAGCAGACTGGACCTAAACCCAGGGCCTCGCTGCAACTGAATTTACAAGACAACTTCTAGGCCTGCACTCCCGAGAGCTGAAAGGACACGGGCCCTACAAATAACAGAACCCAGGTGGAAAAACGGCTCTGCCACCGACGAGGACCACCTTCCTGAGTCTCCTGGGCCTCGGCCTCCTCGCCTGTAAAATGGGGATAAAAGTAAACTTCCACAGAGGACTGTGGGGAGAAACAAAACACAAGGCGTCGGTAAGGTGCTGGGCACGCCGCCTGCGTAACTACTGGTGGTGGATAGTGCCATCGTCGCTGCTGTCGTCACTTAGCAAAGCCACGGCTTCGAGGGTGGGTACGGGGGCCCTGCCCATGCAAAGCCTCTTTGGTGCTAACGTCACCTCGGGACAGACCACGGGACAGACCTCTGACAGCGGGGCGGACCCTGTTGCCAAAAGCCAGATGCACTTTGAGTCTTAATTCAAGGAAGACCCAAGGAGCTCACCCATTTTTTTTGAAATCACAGCCTGAGGGAATCGAACCCCCAGACCCACCCCTGGGGGCAGCCGTGGCCTTGCTTCCCGCCTCGAGGGTGTCCACACTGAGACAACACGACCCTCTCTGAAAAGCAGGGGAAGGTCTACACCAGTGGCGGCCAGGCCATGTCCTGGGGAGGGGAAGGGAGGCGGGGGGGGGGGGTGCATGTCAGCCTGCAGCGCAGGGCTACAGTGGGGCCTGGGCCGCCGCCGGAGACTGGGGCCCCTGAGAACCCGGAGGAGCACCCGCCCCAAGAAACAGGAGCAAGTAAGGCGAAGGCGCGGCACGGACACCTTCAAACCTCACTGCCTAACTCTGAAGGACGGATAGTCCGGACAGTCGTTCTCCTCCTGCGGGTTCCCTGAGAGCCCTCGAGGGCAGCTCTTCCCTCAGAGGGGAGGGACCAGGGCAACACCTCATCGTCTCCCACTACAGCCATACCTGCTACCGCCAGGAGCCTGCAGGCCCTGTTCCCCTAAATACCTCCGGAAGATCAAGTGGGCAGTGTGGACAGGTGAGCATGGAAACCCGACGGCGGCGTCAAAGCTACCTCACCGCAGCGCTCCATGGACGCACCGACAGATCTACATTTTTGGAAAAGCTTCTCTCCCCCGTCCTTAAAAAAAGCAAAAAAAAAAACAAAAACAAAAACAAAAAAAAAACAGTAGTTAATAGCACGATTCAAACTTTATTTTATTGGAAGTCAGTTTGTTTATTGAACTGGGTTTGGGAATTCCCAGACACGGTGAATAACGAAGGATGCGGAGATTTTGTTTTTTTAAAGCCCTGATTAAGGGGCGCCCGGGTGGCTCAATTGGTTGAGCACCTGCCTTCAGCTCAGGTCATGGTCTCAGGGGCTCCTGGCTCAGTGGGGAGTCTCTCTCCCTCTGCCCCTCACCCCACTCGTGCTCTCTATTGCTTTCTTTCTTTCTCAAATACATAAATAAAATCTTAAAAAAAAAAAAAAAAAAAACTAAAGCCTTGATTGAGAACATGAATTTGGGGCAGCCCGGGTGGCTCAGCAGTTTAGCGCCAATTTTGGCCCAGGGTGTGATCCTGGAGACCCGGGATCCAGTCCCACGTCGGGCTCCCTGCATGGAGCCTGCTTCTCCCTCTGCCTGTGTCTCTGCCTCTTTCTCTCTCTCCTCTCTGTGTCTCTCATAAATAAATAAATAAAATCTTTAAAAAAAAAAAACAAAACATGAATTTGGCTACCAGGCCAGGGTGTTCACAGCCCCAGTGGCACAGAATCGCCCGGGCAGCTGTCAGAAAGCCCAGTACCTGACTCCATCCCGGCAATGAAATTGGAACCCCCGTGCAGGTGACACAGTGCGGGTAAACCAAAGCCTGACTCTCCAGCCGCCACCGAGAGGGGTAGCGACCGCCTCCCCCGCTCACATGAGGGAGAAGCGACGGGCCGATGTCGTAGGGCCATCGCAGGTTGAGCAAGCCAGCTCGCGAGGCCTGCACAGGCACGGCCGGCTCCTCCCCAGCCCGGCCGGGCGCCGATGCCCACACCGAGCCACGTGCAACACCCGACGTCGCTGCACAGCTGGTGGCCCTTGCCTGGGCCCCGTGACCTCAGCTGTGAAATGGTGCAATAGCTGTGGTGACCCCAGAAAGTGCTTCTGAGCACTTGGTGATGGGGTTCTGTAAAGCTGAACACACGCACGGCCCAGTGCACACCAATACTTGGCTCTCACTGCCAGAAAAGTGAGGAGTGACCCAGCAGTGCCCCATCAGAGAGGTGACGGTGACTTGCCGAAGGTCACCAAGCGGACCTCAGACGGTCTCTCGTCTCAAGTCCATATAGTCCCCTCCTCACCAACCTCCTCTTGCGGGGGCCTGGGCACCTCTCCCCGAGGGCGTCAGCCTGGCAATCGAGGTCTCGGAGGTGGCCTCCCAGCAGCCTTTCCAAGCCCACTGCCACTCGCGCGGCGCCCCGGCACCCACGCCTGCACGTGCCTCTGCCAGAGCCTGGTCCGGGGCCGGCCCCCCGCGCCCCCACCCCGTGATCCGCCCTCTGGACATCTGCTGCTCTCCCTCCGCTGAGGCCCTGCAGTTGTGTTGGTGTCAGATCCTGGAAGCGAGTTCCAGGCCCAGCCGTCCCGCCGGACCGTGTGGGCTCCTGGCCCTGGAACCTCCTCTCATTCCTGATCTGGCCGCTGCTTCACTCCTACGACCCGATGCCTTCCGGCTTCAACTGGGGGTTGAGAGAAACATGTTGTCGTAAATTGACCCATTTGATTCATAAGAGATGTCACAGACATACTTAACACTATTAATTTTCCATGCGATTTGGCTGTGAAGTGTTTGGCAAACTGTCCATGAGGAGTTTTTGACAGTCAGTCATGCTGGGAATTTGGGGCAGCAGATGGGTGTGGTTGGCAGCATACGGCTGAGTGTAGGTTCGGTGTTTATGCATTTTTACAAACTATGACTTTATATTTAAGCGTAAAGAAGGGAAAGAATTCAAAATTAAGTTGTGCATTTTGAGGACTTGTGTTCACGCTTTTAAACAAGAAGCAAGTTTAGGGCCGCAGACAGGGCCCTGGGGGAGGGGGAGGAGAGCAGCAGGGCCTCGGGCTTTGGTCCCACCACCGCCACCACCCGGGATGTGACCTTGGGCCAATGAGTCCCTCTTTCAGAGTCTCTATTTTCTCGTCTAGAATATGTTTGATGTTTGTTGAAGGCCTGACATTCCAGGAATCACTGGATGCCAATTCAGTGGGGTCTGGATGCTGCTATTCATTCTCTGGGACCATCATGGAGATAAAAAGTTTGGAGTTCTCTCCCCCTAGAATGACCTCTGTTGTTGACCTTTCTGCCCCATATGCTTTCTAAACGTGATGGACTGAGGCCCTATGCTTTTTGGATTCATTTGACAGATTCTAGACCATCTTTCCAATAAGGAACATTGTCCTGTAGGATCTGAGCTCCGGGGAAACAGGTCGGACTCCATTTGTTTTGTGGAGATACATCTGGGCCTTCACTATCTGGTAACCCCCAGGGCGACTACTCAATCTTGGCTCTTAGAGATCAGCCTATCCAACAACGCCTTATTTTATGGGGGAAGCAGGGCCCAGGAAGGAAAGTGACTTACTCAAAGTCATAAAGGGCAACGGGGTAGGGCTGGGGCAAAGATCCATTCTCCTGGGTCAGGAACCACCCTGCTAGACACACTGTGCTATGGAACTTACTGTAGGCTTGGCTGGGGTTGCGGAGAGATCTTAAGGGGTTGGGAGGAGGGGTTGATACAGAAGCATGTGAACCCTTCATCCCACCTCTCTTGAAGTCAAGCAGGTCAGAGTGGAAGGTATTGGAGGATGTCTGACCCTATGTTCCCCATCCTAAAAGGGGCAGGCAGTGAGCCCGGAGCAGGAAAATCTCAACCTCAACAATGTTGGAGGTATTAGTGGTATCTGGAGGTGAGGGTCTTTGGGGGGTAACTCGGGTCCGATGAGGTCATGATGCTGGGACCCTCATGATGAGAGCAATGGCTTTATGAAAAGAGGAGGAGACACAGGATCTTGCTCTCCACTCTTCACCCTATGAGGACACAACAGGAAGACGGCCATCTGCGAACCAAGAAAGGTGTTCTCTCCAGATACTGGACCCGCTAGGACCTTGATTTTGGACTTCCGGCCTCCAGAACTGCGAGCAATTCAGGTTTGTTATTGAAGCCCACCAGCTTATAGTCATTTGTTGGAGCAGCCTGAGCCAAAACACTGATCTCAGCGCAGCTCTTCATGTCCTAAGTGAAGAGACAGAGACTGAGACCCAGACAGGGTAAGTGGCCTTGCAAAGGCACACAGGACCCAGGACACCGGGCCAAACCACAAGTTTGTCTTTCTGCCCCACCTGCTTTCTAAAGGGTCAGAAAGTTCTTACCCCTACGGGCACATCCAGAAAAGGCCAGAGCCGCTGCACACATCCTCCGAGGCACCAGAATGCTCAAGTCCGGAGGGCTTGAAAGATTTCTTGTTTTTAAAAAAACCAAAATCGAAAAACGCTGTCATTTTCTTTAAATACATTCTTTTGAATAAAACATCTATTCTTGATGCCAGCAGCAAGCTTCGAAACATGTTCAAGATGACATGATTGATAACAAGAAGGCTTCTTCAAGATGTTTCTAATTTCATCTTCCCGCTTAAAGAATGCGAACTTTCTAACATGATGTATGGTCTAATAAGAAGGTGTGCTCGAACCGGAGTTATTTATTTATGCTTCCATCTCTGACAGATGAATATTAACTACTGAGAAAATTGTAAAGCCAATTAGTAAAAGCTGAATAACGTCCATATGAGAATGGGAGCACAGAAACACTAGTCACTTCGCATCCACACGTGCCGAGCCGCAGACACTTCCTGCCTTCCTCTGGGAGGTGGGGGCCAGGCAGGGCTTGGTGGCTCCTCCCCCTCCGGGGAGCCCTCAGGTTGGCCCTGATGATGCCCAGCCTCTGGGATGCCCAGGGGAGAGGCACCCCTGCTCCCAAATTCCCTCCATGCAGGCCCTGCAGAAAAATCGCATTGCTGCTGGCCGTGTGACTTAGCCATTGGCCTCCAGGACGGCAGGCAGGTGAGGGAGAGCATGAGAAGCTCCAACAGTGGGCTCCTCCGCTCTCCTCGGCCTCTGGGAGGGGGTCTGCTGTGGGGGGGGGGGTGGTAATAAGCTGCCTCGCCCCCCATCTCCTCCTACTCCGCTCTGCTCCTCATGCCCACCCTGCTTGCAGGAGATGTGCGTGCTACACATCTTTCCTGAGCACCTACTACGTGCCAAGCACCAGAAATATGAAACAGGCACAGTCCCTCCCTGCCCTCGTGGGGCTTCCGGTCCAGAAACACTCCAGCCATTCCGCAACACCTGGGGGCCCTGTGAGGGAGTGCGCCCCGTGGGACAGTGGCCTCCGCATCCGGTGAGTCCACCTCCTTGCTGAAGCTGAGAGAGGGAGGCGGAGGGGCCGGCGGCAGCTTCCAAAATTCACAAAAGGTTAATTTATCCAACATGTGCTGCAAATGTTGTGTTCAGCTTCCAGAAATGAAGAACCAGCAACCTGAGCTTTCACTTGAAGGTTGGAAATTATTCTTTCCCCCAGCATCCCGGGCACCAATCTGTCATCTTGTGTTCTGTAGCCCCCTGCTAATTTTCAATAATTTCTTGACAACTGCTTGCTCCATATTAACACAACAACACCAGGATGCGATGATCCCAGAGAACAGTGGCCTTCGAGGGGTAGAGGGACGTGCCCCCGCTCCAGCCACCCCTCACTGCCCTGTATATTTAGCCAATGATCAGATCTGCCTACAAACTGACCTGCATGGGTTTTGTTTTGTTTTTTTTTTGTTGTTTTGTTTTTTCTCTATTGCAAGTATTTTGTCTTTAAAGGAAAAGGCCTCTCTCCAAACCTGAGCCACCAATGGTGTTAAAAACCCAGCAGGGCTGTCACTTCCCTCTGTCCCCTTGCTCCCCTTGCCTTGTCTGGGGGCCTCACTAAAGTAGGGGAGTGAGTTTTCCATTAAGACTTCCCTGCTTGCTTGAAGAGTCCCAGGCAACAAACTGCAAAGAAGGAACAGAGATCAGACCTGGGGTTGTAGAATCCTGGCCTATCTGGGCCGAGAGGAACCTTGGGGAGATTCCCATCCTACGCCTTGATTTTTCCCTTTCCCAGGGAAGGACAGTGCCTCCACCCACAGAGGAATGTCAGGCCTGGCCCACAAACCCACGAGAGCCCCTTGACCAAAGCACACTGCTGTTCCACACTGGGCCACCTCCCGGCCCCAGCTCACCGTCCTGGGATCTAACACCCGAAAGAAACCGCAGAATTCCTGGGAACTAAGAATCCAGCCCCATGCGTACGATGGAAAACATTAGCAATTGCAGGCAGGATGTTCACACAGGTCATTAGGTAGAGCCTGAACCCCCTCTGGCCTACGGTCTCTGGTGTTCCAGAAGAGACTACGTGGAGTTTCAATTTCTCTCTGGATGTAAGTACAGAATCGGCAATGTTACAAGGTCTTTATCATGACCGAATTAATTAGCTTCGCTGCATCCCCACCTAACAAAACGCAAGAGGTCCAAGTACCCAGTTTCCGCCCACGAAATCCATCCTTAAGTTTAATGCAAACATTGTTCTTCATTACTCAGCTGGATCTTCTCTGAGAGGAACTTCATTGTAATATGATTTGGACAAACCCGCAGAATAATATTAAAACCATAAACTATATGGAAGTACATATGATGGCAGGCAGAGGGAGAAGTCGGGAACCCTGAGAAGTTATTATCAGGCTCCAAATTTAGTGTCGCAGCGTCTAACTACAACTCATGGTGTTAACAGACTGTTTACGCATCTTTATTTCTTGTCGGGAAAATAGTCGTCTCTTGTCACGTTGGACCGCCTGAGTGTCCGTCTTCTATCAGAGACAACCAACATATGTAATTTCATATGTGCCTGCGCCCATCATTTAAGTACAAAAGGACTTCGAATTCAAATTAATACGCTTGTTCAGGATACCAGTTTTGAAAACCTCAGCACAGTAGTCAACCAAGAACATTACATGACACACACGACTTGTCCTGCCTTTTTTTTTTCCGTGGTTAAGCCTGAAGGAGAGAGAAAGGAGTGTTTATCATTACAAGTCACTTCCAAAAGTGTACAAGTGTCCCTTTCATCATTATAATTTGGTGATCAGCTCCATTAACATGGAACTATCTGTTGGTGGGAAGTGAGACTTTTTTATTTGTCATGGAATTTGCAAGAAATATTACCGGTCCCACCCGAGTCCTTGGCCCCGTGTGGTTCTTATGGATTTGGGCTTTGGTGGTGCACCAGGACCCAAGAGATGGGGAGATGAGGAAATGGGCCAGACAGAGAAGGACAAATATTTGCATGTTCTCACTTCTATGTGGAAGCTGAAAAAAGCCAAACTCGTGGAAACAGAGAGCAGAACGGTGGTTTCCAGGGGCTGCAGAGTCGGGGAAGTGGGGAGATGCCGGTCCAAGGGTATGAACTTCCAGTTATAAGGTGAATAAGTTCTGAGGGGATCTAATGTACAGTGTGACGATTTTGGTTGGCAAAGCTGTACTGCACACATGAAAGCTCCTAAGAGAGTAGCTCTCAAACGTCTTTATCACAAAAAGAAACGGTAATTACGTGAGGTGACGCAGGTGTTACCCGGCCCTGTTGTGGTGATCACTTCACGACATATGAATGTATCGAGTCATTTTTCACACCTTCCACTTACACAACGTTACAGGTCAATTATATCTCAGTAAAGCTTGGGAGGGAGATTTTTTTTTTTTTAAAGAAAGAGATTATATGTAATTGAGGGTCAGAGGGCAAGCCGAAGTGAAGGGGCGGGAGTTCAACGTAGGCAACGGACTTGGAGAACCTACTTGTACTAGTTCCACCACTTACTGGTCCTGTGACTGGTGGTAACGCAGGTGACACCTGACTGCGATTCCTACTGGTCTGCAAACCCAGGCCAAGGTATCACCGCCTTCACGGCCTTGTAGAGGTGAGTGGCTGGAAAACGCTCACCAACAGCCTGGATCGTAGCCAGAGCTCAATAAATGTGAACTGTTTACCCCTTCCTAACACCTGAGGGTCCTCCCTTCCATCTTCCATCTTTTCATCTCTTTAGCACTCCCTCCTTCTGCCTTTCAAACATCAAAGTGACTGGATTTCATGGAATTGTTGGGTCCAAATCTACATGTGGTATTGATTTTACTAATGACTCCAAACTGCCCTTCAAAAATACCAACGTACTTTGCATTTGGTGTGCACACCCTGCCGACAAGAGAAACCACTAAGTAATTTCGAGACCATGAGCAAGTCACTAAGTGTGTGGAAGCTTTCGATGTGTATTTATTCTCCATGAAAGAAAATGCAGTCATCTTGATAGCTATGAGGAGTGCTGAATACATAGAAATACATTATTCTTGCTCAGTCACCTCAAAAACATAGAAGTGGGGGTGATAATGCCAATGCCCCCCCACCCATCTCCCTTCTCTCCTTTGTCTTGACCTTGCCTATATTTCCCCGAAAAACAGAAGGCCTCAAAGCAAGTTCTTGCATTGTCCCTTGTCATCCACTTGAGTTGGTCCCATCTTCCCCTCTTCCCTCGTCTCCCAGGCTCTCAACCTAACACAGACCAGTCACTCCCTGTGTGTCGGGACTCTGGCCTCTGATCTGTCTTCAAATTTTCACACCTCCAGTCCTCCCTCCCCGGATGGTCCATCCTGCACCACCCACCACCACCCCCTCCCCCTCTGAGCGTTCCCATCAGTACGAAAGCACTCTCGCCTCTTAAAAAAAGAACACTCTTTCCTGACCCCATGCTCCCACCGCCTTCACCCAGGAGGTGTCTTCCCACCAGTTCTGCTCCTACAACCTGTCTATTAGCAACTCACTCCACTGGGGCTTCTGCGCCCACACCTCCGTGGAAACTGCCTCCTCCTCCGCCCAGACTTGAGAGTTGGCATGCCAGGGTTCAGCCCTCAAGCCTGCTAGGGGCCATCAGCCCTCTTCCCTCCACACGCACCACCCCTGAGCACACAGACCCATGTGGGCTCCGACCACAAGCACCTGCAAATCTGCTCGAGAGCCTGTTCTGGTCACCGGAGCGTGCTCAGCTCACACAGGCACAGGGACTTGGCACCTCCTGGAAGCAGCCCTCACCCCGTGACGGCCCAGCTCACTCACCTGTTGTTGTGGATAACCTTCACGTTCTACGATATGGACCAGGGCCCCAAGCTAGGTTGAGCCCCACTGATTATTTAACGCTCCCTTGGTCAGGGAGACTGCATTGTGTCCCCCCAGAACTCACGTTCAAGCCCTAAGACTCTCTCTCCCACTCTCGCAGCCCCACTGCACGAGGCCACAGCAAGGGGGCAGCCACCTGCAAGCCAGGAAGACAACCCTCCCCACAACCTAACCGCCGGCGCCCAGATGCCAGGCTCCCAGCCCCCAGAACTACGAGGAGTAAATCGCTGATGTCCAAGGCGCCCGGCCCATGTGTTCTATTCCAGTAGCCTGGATGAACACAGGGGTTTTAGGGTTAAAATTAACAGACGCCTGAGCCAGCTGATTTAAGGGCAAGGTCCAGGCTGGAGACAGAAACCCAGGAGGCCTCAGCCGATGGCCACGGGGTCAAAACAAAAGGGGAATAAGAGACTTCCTACCTCACAGGTGGCTGCGGGGCTTGACATAGGTACTTCACAGCGTTTGCAGCTGGGGAAGCTAAGCTAAGACGAGCATCCACTCGCCTGGCATTTTTCTACCATTAAAGATTGTTTTTATAAGATTTACGGACCCAGCAATAAAGAGGAAGGTGAAGTTTAATTGTGCCTTCATATTCAACTAGACAGAAGGGCACCAATAAACCTTTGAAATGCCAATGCCAGTGAGCACTCTTCCGTCCTGGGTTTGTGACTGCTGCTTCCTCCAGTGCTGCTGGCTGGTCTCCAGACTTGGTTTCCCCGAAATGACGTTCTCCCAATTTCCCAGCAAGAAAGAGAGGGAAATTGGGGCACCCGGGTGGCTCAGTGGTGGAGCGTCTGCCTTGGGCTCAGGTCGTGACCCCGGGGTCCCGGGATCGAGTCCCACGTCGGGGTCCCTGGGACGTTCTCCCTCTGCCTGTGTCTCTGCCTCTCTCTCACTCTCTCTCTCTCTGTGTCTCTCCTGAATAAATAAATAATCTTAAAAAAAGAGAGAGAGAGGAGGGAAAAGGAAAAATCTGGGGTTTGGGTTGCAAACCCCAGAAGCAGAGCCCATGGCAGGAGTCAGTGTGGGAAGCAGCACAGTGCCGAGGAGGTGCTAGGAAGGATGTGACATCAAGCAGAGATGAGCCTCCTCCCCTGGGGAAGCCCTGGAGTACGAACCGCACCCCAGGTCGGTCACAGCTGGCAGAAGGAGACCAGCCGTGCGTGCTCCCCTCCGTCAGTCGATGGAACAGGCCACCAGGGCAGAGAGAGGGGGTACAGCCCAGGGCAGCTGGACAACAGCAGCCCCCGTCTCCCTGAGGGCAAGTCTGCGGGGACGGGGGCAGCTGTGAGTCACCGGCCCCCACCACTCACGGCAGCTGGAAGGCGGGTGCACCTGCTTCTCAGAAAGGGGGTCTGGGCAGAGGCCAGTCATGTCCACCGCGGAGAGAGGGAGGCGGGGAGGAAGAAAGGAAGGGCGGTTGCATTAACTGCACATCCGAGACGTGCGCTGGGGGCTTTCCTTCTCATTACTGCGACCTTCCTGGAAACCCAGCAAGGTCAGTGGGCGGGCGTTACTAGCAGGCCACTGGCAGGAAAAAGGGAGAGTTTGTCTGAAATTTCAAAGGAACAATGAAGTGACACCCCCCTCCCGCCCCAGAAATGATCAACCAATGTGAGGAAGCGTCAGATTATTCACTTTGAAAGACCAGCCCCCAGGTCTCAGACGGTCCCAATTCTAGGATGAGGGCGAAGGCATCACACCTCGACTTCCCATGCTGCTCCAGCTCTCCAGGCCTCAAGTCCCAGAGCTGTCACATGGGCATGGCATTAACTGACCACGGTCGGCCGACGCTCTCCAGGGCGCCCACAGCCTGCTCTCGGGGACCTGGGGACGGTACCTCAGGTGGCAAAGGGGACTTTACAGGTGTGATTACATCAAGGGCCGTGACGCAGAGATGACCCTGGACTATCTGGTGAATTCTAAATGTAATCGCAGATGTCCTCGGAGAGAGAAGCAGAGGGAGATTTGCAGGAGAAGAGGAGGCCATGTGACAGCGGAAGCAGATTCCGAAAAGGAAGATGCCAAGCCTCTGGCTTCAAGGTGAAGCAAGTGTCCACAGGCCCAAGAGTACAGCAGCCTCTAGAAGCGACAAAGGCAAGGAAATGGACTTTGCTGGAGCCCCCAGAAGGAACTAGCCAACACTTTGATTTTAGCCCTTAGAATTGAAAATAAATTTGAATTATTTCAAGCCGCTGGGTTTGTGATAATTTGTTAACACTGGACATCGGTTTACTCTTAGGAAAATCATGAAAATGACTCACACGCTAGTGCTCTCAAGGCCTGGGGTAGGGCCAGGCAATAGCGGAGGCTGGGGTGGGGAGGCCGTAACTCTGGTTCCCCAGATCCACAGCTGCTGGAATCCACTGCCCTCTGGAGGAGTCCTGAGTGTTCCCACCGCACAACCTCCCCCTCAGCCAGGACCTGGGCAGGAGGAGTGTAGGACATGTCTGTTGATGGCAAATCAGGCAGCCTGGGTATGGATAAGGCTCGGTTTGATGTGGGCCAATGACAGGACGTGCACCCATGGGAAGATAAGGAGGCCTGCAGAATGAATGGGTGTGGGGACACCTGGGTGGCTCAGCGGTTGAGCATCTGCCTTTGACTCAGGGCGTGATCCTGGGGTCCTGAGATCGAGTCCTGCATCGGGCTCCTTGTAGAGAACCTGCTTCTCCCTCTGCCTGTGTCTCTGCCTCTCTCTCTCTGTGTCTCTCATGAATAAAGAAATAAAATCTTTAAAAAAAAAAAATGAATGAATGAATGGGTGCTGCCCCAATGAACCATGCCAGCAACGCTAAGGCTCTTTCATGGGCCTGCAGAGCCCCAGCTAAGAGCAAGAAGTGGAGCCAAGGAAGGACAGTTGTCCATGCATCTTGGCTGCCAATTTGCCCTGTGACTGCAGACAAGTCTCCCCCCCTGCTCTCCAGGCCCCCATCTCCCAGTCCGTGTGAGCTGGGTGATGCCCAGGGAGCCAGCCTCCTCTGATGCTGGGAAGCCCCAGCTTCCTGGTCAGGCCTGCAGCCAGCCAGGCTGACCCTCGTGGACACTCAGAATTTACAGGCTCACAGAGCCAAAGGCTCAGGGAGTGCAAACCCTGGGGCCTCCAAAACACAGACGAGAGCAGCAAGACCAGGATGGCACTGGCAGACGAAATCTATTTTATCTAAAACCAGACCAAGGCAGCCTACAAAATGCAGAGTGCACGTATGTCCTAAACCAAAAGAAACTAAATGGAGCGTTCCAGATACACGTACAGCAACAGGAGCAGCCCACTGTAGTCAGAAAATACACGCACTGGTTCCTAGGAGAGGCAAGTGATTCAAAAGGGGCCCAGGGTTCTGGAGTCTTCTCAATGATAGTACTGTCCAAGGAGCTTCCCAAAATTCCATATCAACTGCCTGGGAGGAGAGAGGCCTCGTAACCAGCATGGAGTGGGCAGGTGTGGTATCTGCATCTCTAAGCGATGCCCTGTGGCCAGCTGGGGAGCTGACTTTGGAGAAGAAAACACCTGCTCAAGGTCAGGAAGCTACAAAGTGGCTGAAATGGGATCCCACATCAGGACTACTAACCCTAAACCCCAAGCTTCTAGCTGCCGGCAAACTGCAGAGACAAATTCAGACAGCGCCCCCCATAGTAGACCAACCTGAGTCATTAACAGAAAGTTCCGGAGGTTGTAGCACATGGCAGAGCTTTGGAATGGCCGTGGTACTGGAGGTCATCACGCTTGCCCCAAAACCAAATGTCCATTGCTCTCTCAAGGACAAAAACGAGGACAAAAGGACCAAGCGTGGCGTGGGATTGTCCTTCAGGAACCTCCAAGGCCAACCAGGCACAGGTTTGCTCTCAGAAAGGACTTTTTTATGGGTCAGAGCTGAAGGGGGAATGGGAGATAGTGAGCCTCCCATCATCACAAGGGATGTTCAAACAGAAGACCTTTCCAAAACCCGACTTGACCCTGTCAGGCCTGTCCCTGGTGCCTTCCAGGCCTTTCCCGGCCCCCCACACACCCCCTGGCCACCAGCATCTGCTCTCCACGCTGGAACCTCTTACCAAGTCCAGGCCTCTCGGCCTTCAAACACAGCGGCCCCTCAGCTGCAATGTCCATGAGCCCCTGTTACTGCTCAGGACTCGCCCCTGCCTTAATCGATCTGCTCAAACACCTCTCCCCTGCCAGCCGCACCTCGAGCTGGTTCGGGGACATCATAACCTCCACACTCCCGTGCAGTCAACTGTGTACTTGCCTCCTCCCGCATCTCTTCGGTGATCACCCAACAGCAGTAACCCTGCTCCCCCCACTGCCCAGCGCCCCGCCAACTCCAAGAGCACTTCTGTCAGAGTTCTGCATGACGCTGGCTTGATGGCCGGACCCCTAAGCCAAGCTTGCTGCCTTCCCGGCTTCTGGGCAGCAAGCCAGCACACCCCGGCTCTGCTCCCTGGAAGGGAGAAAGCTGGACCTGCTCTGCTGGAAGGTGTGGTCGGAGGCTCATCGGCTCATCTCGGAAGCTGAGACCCTAACAATTCTACTTTTAAAAAAATTAAAGGGATCCCTGGGTGGCGCAGCGGTTTGGCGCCTGCCTTTGGCCCAGGGCGCGATTCTGGAGACCCGGGATCGATTCCCACGTCGGCTCCCGGTGCATGGAGCCTGCTTCTCTCTGCCTGTGTCTCTGCCTCTCTTTCTCTCTCTGTGACTATCATAAATAAATAAAAATTAAAAAAAAATATTAAAAAAAAAATTAAAAAGCTCAAGGAAGAAATCATCAAGGAGCTCAATTGGGAACCTCTGAGCTCAGAAATCCTAAAAGTCAGTGATATTTTAAAAATAAGAAGACTTCCCCGATTCTCCAGGGACACACCAAGGTTCACGAGTATCCAGCCATTTGCACTTCCTCCCTCATGGAGATCAAAACACATCTACCCAGCCTCCCCCCGGACCCCGCGGCTTCAACACCGAAGCCAATCTGGCACGTGGCCGTATGGGCCAGATGGCTAGCGTTGCTTCAAGCAGGATACAGTCCCACTCCTTCCTCAGGACGGTAGTGTGGGGGCTGGCTCCTGGTGGACGGAAGCAACAGCCCCCCCTCTTCCAGGGAAATGCACAGGGACAGTTGCCCAGGCCCCCGACATAAGCCAATTCCAGCAGAATCTCTCTGATCAAGTCGGCCCGTGGAACAGCCCAGTGAGCTCTCATGGGGACACAGGGACACAACCAGGACGCTGGGCTCCATAACAGCCCCCACCCTCACACTTACGCGGAGCTGTGTTATTTGCAAATGGCTCGCACACCTCCCCTTCCAGGTAGGGGCCCCAGAACGCGGCAGGGAAGACGCCGTTGGTATCTCCCTGGTTTCCATGCAGAGGCCAAGTCCCGGAGAAGGGGAAGCGGCTTCCCCAGACGGCCTCCTGATTCCCAGCCCCAAGCTCCACCACCACGGCCGCCGTTACCATCTCTCCAGCACCGCGTGAGGGTTCCGTGAGCGTCTGTTCCACTGAGCTCAATTTAATTTTATTTCTGCAGTGAAACCAAGCGAAGATGGCTCTTGCTATTGGTGCTAACCTATTTTAGGGAGCACAAGATAAGGCAGTCAGACCGCGGGTGGGCATCCTGAACGCCCCACTTATGCCCCAGCAGAGGCTTAAGCACATCCCATGGACAGAGCCAACTGCACCCCTACAGCCACAGAACGACCCCCCTTCCCTCTGGGGTCCACACAGCTGCCAACGGGCAAGAGCAGGTTTTGAACCCGGGCACCTGCCTGCAAAGTCCCAGCCTCATCTCCCAGCGGAGACTTAACTCGTTGCCCATCCCGGCCTCCAGTCTAGTCTTTCAGGGTCCCTTTGGCCCTGGGGCTCCATCTCTCAGGTTTTCGGCATTGATCTCTTGTTGCTCACCTCCACTGAAATAGCGTGGGGTTGAACGATGGTGTATTTGTCACCTGTGCCTTAAGAGAAGGGTGTGAGTGTGAGTCACACGTGGGCTCGCCCAGGAGGACCTGGGTCTTCAACGGTCTTCTCCATCGATCCCTGGCACTGGGATCCAGAATGTCCCCGGGGCACGGTACTTGGGTCCCAGGCCTTCCTCGGTGGCCCGGCTCGGGAAGCGTGATGGGGGACTTGGCAAGGAGCAGGTGCACAAGAGTTTCTGCCAGGACAGCTCGAGCAGTACAGTCTTTGAGTCCTCAAGGGCTCTGATCTCCAAAGTCACTTGGAAGTTCACACTGCACGGCACGCGAGTGGCCCACTCGCTGCAGAGAAATAGATGGGCCGGTTCAGGCAGACGACCAACGGGTTCCAACGAGGCGACACAAGCTGCAGGCTGGCCCCCGCCCTGGGCAGCTCCCACGCGTCCCAGTCCTCCCAGCCAGGGGCAGGTGGGAACAGGCCCCGCTTGCTCTCATCACTCCACTGGGCAAGGCCCTCCTGTGCGAGGGGCTGCACGAACGCCTCGCCCTGCCTTTTCCCCCTCACGGGACACAGCAGAGGGCATTTGTCACCATGGTCTTCCAGCCCTGGGGCCGGCCCGCGTGCATCAGCCACGAGAAGCCAGGTTGCGCCCCTGTAACAACTGATCCCCCACCACCACCACCCCACACACACACACTCAGCAGCTTCTCGCCACAAATGGTCACTTGCACTATTACGTTCAAGGCAGGGCTTCCCGTCATCACTGTCCCCAGGGCAGGAGAAGCAAAGGTAGCAAATCATCCAGGGTGATACACATGTTTTTCCTTATGTTTTACTGGCCCCAAGCAAATCAGGGCCCATGCCTAACTTTAAGGGGTCAGGAGTACTGATCTACCATTTGCCCAGAGGCAAACAGCAAGTACTTGGTGGACAGCATTTCTATCACACCACGATAGTAGAAACAAAGACGATGACAAAACCTCAAAGAAGAAAAAAAAAAAAAAAAAAAACCTCAAAGAAGTTGACGTTTATTAGTATTGACCATACACCAGGCACTGGGCTAAGTGCTCTATATCCTTTATTTAGTATTTACAACAAGGTAGATGTTACCATCAGCCTGAATTCACAGGTAAAGGAATAGAGGCTCGTGAATCGAAGGGACTTGCCCAAGGTCAGCTGGTCCACGGTGGATCCAGGACTTAGCCCAGGACCCTAAGGCACTAAGACCCTGCCGTCAATGTCTCCACTACCCCCGCTTCCACATGTATTTAGGGACACTCGGAATGAGCAAAAGACAACTCTGCGGACTTCGAGCCAATAGTCAGAAACTGCTTTTTCATCTTACCCGCACCCGAGCCAGGAGCCCTGTCATATGCAGCATGTGGCCTCCGGGCCCAGGAGGAGAGCACCCGTGTTGAATGAACCAGTTCAGATTTGCCGATCATCCAATCAGCTTGCACCAGGCCCCCCAACGGGCAGGGGTGTGACTGCCGGCCCGTTGGATCCTTGTGCCTCTCTTGGGTAGACCTCACCGGCCCCATTTGGCAGCTGAGCAATCAAGGCCCACCCCTGACTAGAGCAGGACCGTGAAGCCAGCTCTGCCGGCTCTCAGGCTGGGGTTGACCAAGAAAGACCTCCCTGTGGGGAGGCTGGCCCGGGCAGTGGGGTGTGTGGCTGGAGAGAACCGTGTCAGCGAGGGAGCCCGAGGCCACATAAACGCGGGCATGCTTCTGCAGGCCGCCCCCGCCCTTCTCAGGGCCAGAGGGAGGGCCCTGGACGGGGGGGGGGGGGCCTCCGACAGATCCCAAAGCCCCCACTGGACACCCCTTCCCCTTAGCGAAAGGCAGTTGTGCCTGCTGGAGTCCTGGGAAGGCAGCATGAAGTGCCCACGGGGCAGTCCAGGGCAAAGGGGGCGTGCGGGCCTCGGAGTCCAGCGCAGACACCATCTCTACACCTGGAAGCCCACGTCGGGACTTGGGCAACGTCCCGAGCCCTGGTTTCCACAAACAGCTGGGAGGATCTCCCTGAGGGTTCCACCCTTGGCCTTGTTTCAAGAACTATTCTCTGATGAGCTCAAGCAAAGGCCCTGGGGCGAGAAGAGGTGAGTGGAGGGGGGGGCGGGGGGTGGGGGGGAAGTCAGTGAATGAAAGTCCAGGGACAGTGGAAGGCAGCCAGTGGCTTCGAGCCACCTGCGCCTGCGGGGGAGCATGGAGCCCCCCCCCCCGCCCCCCGCTAGTGCCTCGGACTCTCCCTACTGCCCACAACAGGAGAGCTCGTACTCTGCCAGGCAGGAATCGAGGGAAACGGGACGAGCCCCCAGGCCCGCAAAGGCAGGAGCGTGTGTGCGTGTGCATGTGTGTGTTGGGCGCATGAACAGCAGGTATGAGAATGTGAGTGGAGGCCAAAGAGCAGGAAAGGGCATTTCTTTCTGATTCTTTTGGTTTCTATTCCGATTGTGAGGTCAATTCACACCATGACAGATTCAGACAACACAGAAACTACAAGATGCCCGCGGGTGTCTCACCCCTCCTCTGGCACTTCTCCCCCAAACAGGCGTAAGCTCTGTTAACATCTCCATGAGGCTCCTTCCAAATGTGCTCTGCGCTTCTGCGTAGGATTTTACAAAGCAGGACTCGGTCATCATTTCTTACGGGCTGCCCACGAGAGTGATGGCAGGCACATTTACAGAGCACGTCCTGGGGCCACGTTCTGTCCCAGGTGCTGGGGGCAGCTGTGAACAAGAGGCGCGGCCCCTGCTCTGCGGGCACGTCAGCAACGCCCTGCCACTTGTTTCAACCCTCACTTACCAACACATCATGGACCATCATCCAAATCATCACCTATAAATCCCCTACACGTTTTTTTTTAAGATTTATTTATTTATTTTTATTTATGATAGACACAGAGAGAGAGAGAAAGAGGCAGAGACACAGGAGGAGGGAGAAGCAGGCCCCACACCGGGAGCTCGACGCGGGACTTGATCCCGGGACTCCAGGATTGCGCCCCGGGCCAAAGGCAGGCGCTAAACTGCTGAGCCACCCAGGGATCCACCCCCCCCACACACATGTTTTTAAACGGAAGATTTGGTTGCATTTTGTAAGTACATTCCCTTTGATTTGACCAGCCCCCTACTGATGTAAATGCCAAACTACTTTCCAAAAAGAAGCCTGGGCCGATGTACTTACCCATGGAGAGTAGGTAAGAATGTCATTTTGTAGCAGCCTTGACAGCACTGGGTTTTATTAATTTTTTTAGATTTTGCCAATCATCTAGGGGGGAAAAAAGATTTTTGTTTTGATGTTAAGGGTTCTCTATTACCAAACTCAGTCTTTCCATAGAGAGAAGCAGGAGGTGGTGAAGTTTGGAGTGGGGATGACAGGTTCCAAGCAGGATTTGGGGGAAAGGCTACCCCTCTGGGTAGCAGGCAGGAAAAGCAGCCATGGTTCCCTCTCCTTTTCCACGGAACTGAACTCTTCATAGAAAGGGCACGTCCTGACCTTGAAAATCCCCCTTTTTGGTTTCCCATTAATGGGCACATCATCTGCTAATCAGGGTTAATGGCCTCCATCCACTGCAAGGACGAGGAAAGCATAAGAGGAAGGAGAGTCAGGTTCAGGCGAGAGATTAACACCTGTTGCTCCTCAGCACAAAGTGCTGCAGCAGCTGACCTGTGGTTTCTTCGTCCTGATGCTCACAACAATCAGAGCCAGCGCCCTGGTGCTTGAGGGCAGGGCTCCAGGCTGGCACCTCCCCCCACACCCCCTGCAAGCTCTTACACCGAGACAGGCCACGTGGCTGGTGCTCAAGCAATCCCCCCAGTGGCCTGGCCCGATTCCTGACAAGTGTTAGCAACACCTAGAATTCACGAACGGTGGCTGAGCCCCTGAAACGCACCACCCGCACCACAGCTGGCACGTGGGAGCCTGTTGGGAGAGAGAGCAAATCAGAGTCGACTGGAGAACTTTGCACTGATGGAGCAGTGGGGGCCGGTCCCGTCCGGGGAGGTGTTCAGGACCGAGAGAGACTGGGGCCTCGGCGAGGGCTGGATAAACGGGGATGAGAGGAGAGAGCACAGCAGGCAGGGGAAGGACGCAGACAAGGTCCTAAGTCTTCTAGCGCTGCCAGGTGCCCTGTCGGTGATGTGCCGTCACTCCTGCCACTCAAGGAGGCCACCGTTGAATATTCACGAGCGCTGCCGGCCAGGCACTGCCGCTTGACATAGTGGGAGTCTTTACACCACAGCAATCAGCAAATACTGTGATTAGGCTGCCTTACCAACCAGCACATGACAGTTTATAAGTGTGCACGATTATTATAGGAAACCACAGAAGGGCTGAAGCAGGAGGGTGACTCGTCAGGTTTGCATTTGTGAAGGGGTCACTGCGGGGCCAGTGTGGGAGGGACAGTGTGGGGCAGGAGTCAAAGCAGAGACAGCAAGGAGGCTCCTCTGCTTGTGCAGGCGAGTGATGAGTGATGTGGAAAGGAGCCACGGGACAGCTTCTATTGAAGAAGTAGAACTGATGCCCTGGGGGCTGCTGGGGTGTGGGGAATGGGAAAGGGAAGCCTAAAAGGCCATTGGAGCTTTAAAGGATGAAAAGCCTTTCTCAACTTGGCAAACATGTAACCTCTATCTGATCTCCCAGCCACCCAAGGAAGAAGGAAGATGTGGGAATGCGTTCTAGAAAACCTGGAGGGGCTGGTCTGGGGCGGGCTGGCAAGAGAAGGGAAGCGACCCCCACCCCGTCACCTCTTTTCCTTCCTCCTCCCCCTCTTCCTCCTTCCTCCGCTATCAAAGCCCTGGAAATCTGACGCTTAAATATTCCTGTGGTCCTGCCAGCAGCACGCAGACTGCCTTAGCTCCAGTGGTCCAGCCCACCATTTGCATCTCGGCTGGAAACCCCGAGTCCCTCAGATGCAAACGCCCAAGGTTTAGGATCAGAGCCTGCCATTAAAAATACATTCCTGAAATCCTCCTCTCCCTGTGCTGTCTGCTCGGGGGCATAAACCACAGGAAAGTTCAGGAAAAGGGAATAGGCAAAGAAAGCACAGATGCAGTCACACTGACCGAGGGCCCGAGCTTGGACCTGCCCCCAGGACCCCTGAGAACCTGGGTCTCCTCTTCTGAGAAGGGGAACTGTGGCCCCCACCCCGCGGCTTATAGGCTCTTTGGGAAGATGAAGCACAGAGGAGAGAGGTGGGCCCTGCACGCAGAGCCTGACAGCAGCAGGCACCCATTCCAGGTAGTGGGTCCGCGGAGACAACGAGGATTCTAGAGAAAGATAAGCCTGCGGTCTGGCCGACTCTCCGGCAGCTGTGGGCCCCTGGACCACTTACCTAACTTCTCTGTACTACGACCTCCACCTTACGGCTATTGTCTTGGGCCAGCCGGCTTGCCTCAGTGACCGAATCTGTGAGGTGGAGCAATGCAAGGCTCATTGCAAGGTTTAGGTGACACCCAGCCTGACACAAAAGTGCTTTGAGAAGCCCTTACTACGCAAATACAAGATATTATTCAAAAGATTCTTTTATAGACTTTGGCGGGGGGAGGAAAAATCTGTAAAACCTAACAAAACACTATTCGTTACTGTTTCTCCTTTTTTTATGACTTTATTTTATTCATGACAGACAGAGAGAAAGAGAGAGAGGGAGAGAGAGAGAGGCAGAAACACAGGCAGGGGGAGAAGCAGGCTCCACGCAAGAACCCGATGCAGGACTCGATCCCGGGACTGCAGGATCGCACCCTGGGCCGAAGGCGGCGCTACACCGCTGAGCCACCCGGGCTGCCCTTTGCTGCTGTTTCTAAGCCCAGAATGCTAGCACTCGCAAGTGTGCATCCTGTGTCACCCCAAACACAAATCTGTTGCACTCCTACTATGTGCCAGGTGCTGGGCCAGCCACACAGACATGAAGGGACCCGCTTCCCGGACCACACAGGCAAGGGGACAGATGATGCCAACCAGCGGGTCAGCCAGAGGACGGAGCCAGATGCCCCAGGAGCACAGAGCAGAGTAGCTACTTTCAGGGGAGGCGGCCCAGGAACGCCCGAACCCATAACCAAGGAGAAGTCCACACTCCAGGCAGAAGGAAGGGCCGGGTGTCACATGCAGGTCCCCCCAGCTCAGGCTGCTGTGACAAACTAGCGTAGGTTGAACAGCTTTTAAACAACCAGACCTGGCTTCTCTCCATTCTGGAGGCCAGAGGTCTGACGTCACGCGTGAACGTGGTCAGTTGTGGTGAGAGCCTCCTCCAGGTTACAGACCGCCGACTTCCCTGGGTCCTCACCTGCGGAAAACAGAGCGAGGAAGCAAGCTCCTTGCAACCCCATAAAAGCTCCCGGAGCCCATCACCAGGGTGCCGCCCCCGGGGCCTACTCACCTCCTAGTCCCATCACGTAGGGGGTTAGGGCTTGAACACGTGAATTTTGGGAGTCACAAACATTCAGTCCGTAACAACGGGGAAAAGAGGAAAGCGGAATTCAGGAACAAGCGGGGCCCTGGGAAGACCCCGGGACACAATCCCCCGGGGCCGCTGGGAGCCTGGGAGGGGCTCGCCCCCAAGGTGGCCACTGGCAGCGGGCTGCTCTGTCTCCAGTTCCCGCCCCTCCCTGCCTGCTGCCCGTGGCTCCCGAGGCATCCCAAGCACGGCCTCGGCCCTGGCCACCCCCTGGCTGAGCAGGCCCGGCGCCCTCCTGACTCCGAGAGAGTCCTGCAGCCCAGCGGTCCGTGCAGGCCCCCAGCGGGCCCGACGCCGGGCGGAAGGCGGGAGGGGGCCGGGGCGTGCGAGGAGCTGCGAGGGTGTCTGGCGTCCTCCCCAGCAGCACCTGGAGCCTCGAGAGGACTCCGGGGCAGCAGCGTGGTCGCACCTGGGACACGGGCCACTCCGGCTGCCTTCCGGGAGGGGACGCGGGGGACAGCCTGGCGCCACGACGTCAGCGGGGAGAGAAGCGGGCGCTGGAAGACCTGAAGCCAGAGGCACAGAGCTGCACCCCCCCCCGGGACCACCATCCAGACCTGAAGCCTCCTGCCTCTCCCTCCCGGCGGGCCTCCCAGCGCCAGGTCCTACGCTGGCCTGGGCCCCCACTTCCCGCCCAGAGCGGCCCGCGTGGACGCGGACAGCCCGATGGTGGGGCGAGGACCTGAGGCACAGCGCCAGCCGGGAGCCCCCCCACCCCCCGGGCGCCCCCACGAAGGACGAGGCCCACCTGCGCACCCGTGCCCCTGGGCCCTCTCCAGCGCCCAGCAGCCTCCTGGCCCCGCGGCTTCTTTCTTCCCGTAAAAGTCCTGCCTTTCTTTTTATCTTTTAACAAGGTTGCAGCAGGACTGGGGGAGGCAGCCTGAGGCCTCGGGCTACATCTGCCCTTCATTTAAAACCACCCGGACTCCTGCAAGGCCGGAAAACAAGTCTCCGAGCCTCTTTTTATGGGCTTTGTTAGATCCAAGTCCACAGTCCTTCCCGCCAGCAGACTGCGGGCCTGCAGCCCGGCTGCCCCCGAAGCCACCGTCCTGCGACCTGACCTGCCGCGCGCACCGCCAGGGCCCCCGCGCGCCAACCCGCCTTACAAGGGCCTTTTAAGAAAACCCGGAAGCTTTTTCTCTCCTCCTGGAAGCTTCAGGACTCCTCCTCCGCCCCCCAAGCCCTCCATCAGCCAGGTCCTCTCAATTCTCCTGCGATGTGCGGTTCCGGATTAGAAAATGTGTTTTTATTTTCCACTAAAAATACATGGAGGGGGGAGTTTATTGTCGTTCCTAATTACACCGAGTGATGTGACAAAGAGCATCTGGACAAAGGCAAGGCACGTTTAAAGGGGGATCTCGGTCACTGACAGCAGAATGAAGGGAAGAAGTAAGCCAGCGCCTCCAGCTCCGTGGTGCTTAGAGGGATCCGTGCCCCCCCCAGCCATCGCCCCCCCCCCCCGGGGGGCCTCTGCTGCTGCTCACTTACCAGGCTGCGCCTCACCCCAAGGCCAGGCCCACCCGCTGGGGAGGCGGCGCTAAAACCAGCTCGGGGACAGCCAGGGGGGCTCAGCGGTTTAGCGCCACCTTCAGCTCAGGGCCTGATCCCTGAGACCCGAGATAGAGTCCCACGTCAGGCTCCCTGCGTGGGGCCTGCTTCTCCCTCTGCCTGTGTCTCTGCCTCTCTCTCGCTCTCTGTGTGTGTGTATCTCATGAATAAATAAATAAAATCTTTAAAAAATAAAAAAATAAAAAATAAAACCAGCTTGGGCTGCCCCGGCTTCCTCCTTGTACTCCCCCTGACTCTGTTCCGGAAGCAGGCGGCCTGGAGAGCGAAGGCGCACTTTGATTTGGAAAGGAGGAAAAAAGAAGGCCGTTTGCAGGTGTGGAGACGAAATCGTCCAGGCAATGGGGGGGAAGCGCCTCTGGGCAGCCACGGGTGCAGGTGCGCCTCCACACGCGGCCAGGCGGCAGGAGGAGGAGTCTGTGGGCGCAGCGAGGGGTGCACCTTGCTGGAGCCCAGAAGCCAGTGGAGTGTTACTAATTCATCCCCGTGCCAGGGTCACGGAGGGGCTGTGGCTGTGAGGTTCCTTGTTATGAAAGTTAGCCACAGTTAATGGGTTTTCTTAGACCCTGTGTATATTTTATTGGGGCCAGGATGGGGAGGGAGTGGGCATTCATTATGCACGTGTGGCTGAAAGTTGCCCAGACGCTCATTCATCTAGGCAACCCCTCAGCCTGCATTTATTATTAATAATAATAGCTACCATTTAGTGCCTTCCCTTGCAGCCCAGGTGCTGCATGAAAGCACTTTACCTTTGGTATCTGATTCAGGCCTCACAGCTTCCCCGTAAGACAGACATCATGGTCCCCATTTTACTGATAATAAAGCAGACTCAAGAAAGGACGGTGACTCACCCCAAAGCCCACGGCCCACAAGAGCAGAGATTCAAAGCCAGACCTGTCTGACTCCAAAGTCCAGGCGCTTAGCTGCTCAGATCTCCAGCCTCCCTCTGCGGGTCTCTAGCCAGGCCTCAGGCTGGGTGCTAGAATAAATGTTTGATGAACGAAATGTCTCTGGAATGACAAATTACAGGTCCACCCTGAATGTACAAGCACTAAAAGCTGGATTTTGCCTTCACGCTTTGCCGTAAGACTACTACTTCCAGAGAGGACAGCGAAGGGCAGCAGGGAGCTTGTGGCTTCTCCTTCGGAACCCTGCCACTGGCATGTGACGGCCGCCCTTCACCGCCTCCTAGGGATTAGGGACCCCGTGACCCTGAGCCACAGCCATCCAGCCAGCACACACTGAGGCCAGCGGAGCTCCGTCGACCCCCAGCCAACCTGGCACCGGCTGCGACAGGTGCGTGAGCCCAGCCAAGACCCCACAGTCCCGACTGCAGAATCGTGAGCTTAGTGAATTCTGCTGCTTCAGGCACCAGGTTTGGGGTGGCTCGTTACCCAGGCAAAGCTGACTGACATGTTGCTCATCTGCTTCCCTAGAGCAGAGAAGCCACAGGAAATGTGGCACAACCCGGCACAACCCTGGTGCCCCTGGACCCGCTGGGGTCCAGGCTGCTAAACCAAGGATGTTTCTGGACAACTAGTTTTGCCCATAGCCTGTTGTTTGTTTCTCTGTTTCCTCTTCCCCTATTGGATCTAATGTTAAAGAAGGAAAATGTGGCAGACTGGAAGGCAGAGAACAGAGGCCAAGGGCTCCCAGCAGAGCCAGTGAGGAGAGCACACCCGAACACTCATGTCACAGTCTGTGTGGCGCTTGTTTTCATCTGTGAGACATCAGCTCTTTGTAGCAACCACGTAGCAGAGAAGATGCTGTGTGGGGGAGCTTTGGGACCATGGGGAGGAGGAGAAGCAAGGCCAGAGGCCCCAAGCACCCTGGTGCAAGTATCCCGGAGCTGCTGTAACAAATTACCACAAAATTGGTGGCTTAAAATATAAATGTATGCTGTTACGCTTCTGAGTCCAAACATCCAAAGTCAAGGTGTCTATAGGATTGGTTCTTTCTGGAGCTTCTAGAGAAGACCCCTTCCATGCATCTTCCTAGCTTCTGGAGCTCCCGGCCGTCCTTGGAGTCTTTGGCTGTAACTGTACCATCTGTCTCTGTCCTCTCACGGCGTTCTTCCCTGGGTCTCTGTGGGTCCTCCGTTGGTCTTAGGCACCACTGACTGGGGTTGGCACTCACCCTAAATCCAGAATGGCCTTATCTTAAGATCCTTAACTAATTATATCTGCAAAGGTCCTATTTCCAAACAAGGTCACATCCTGAGTTTCTGGGTGGACATGAATTGTGGGGTGGGGGCGAGGGGACGCTGTTCCACCCACAACCTGCTCCTCGGGTCCTGGAGCAGTGGCCTGTAGGGTCACGGTCAGAGGAGCACCGCCCTTCTGGGCCAGCCCCATCCACTCTCGGGGTATGCTCCAGGCTTGTCCTTGACCAACACAAGCCTGAGACACTGGGACACAGTCCCATCCCAGGCTTGTGCTCATTTTGTTTCAGAGGGTAGAATCCAAGCCATGTGCCTCTGCCCCAGCCACAGAAACAGCAGAAATGGGGCTTACATCTTAGCTCTCTCATTTATAGGGAAAATGGAAAGCAAGATGAAAGCTGAAAACAGGGCTTTGGGTCCCTAAATCCAAAAACTGCCTAGTAGGCCAGCTGGAGACGCCACAGGATAAACCTGCCTGGTCTCTAGGAAAGAAATACCCTAAAGCATGCATGGTAAGGAGAGGCCCAGAGCCTGGCCCAGAGCCACGCTGCCAGGCTTCCGTCCTCCCACTCAGCCCCTATCATGTGTGCACCAGCTGGGTGCTGGGACACTGTTCCTGCCTTCCTGGAACCGAAGGCCCAGCAGCAGAAGCACAGAGCTGGTGGCGGGTGGCCCAGGAGGGAGACAGGCTTGTCATGGAGACAGCGCCTGAGCGGGTGTGCACCGGCAAGTCCTGGCAGAAGGAACCGCTTGTGCGCAGCTCGGGAGGGCAGGCGAGCTCGGGGCTCCAGAATGGCAGGTCCTTGCAGCGGAGGGTGTGAGCATGCATGGGCAGGGCAGGAGGCCAGGGCACGGGGAGCGGCGGGGGGTTGGGATGGGAGCAGTTTGGCACACGTACTATCCCAGAGTGGACACCAGTGATATAGTAGCCAGGACCCACGCACGAGCTCTTCAGCTCTGCCCCTGGGGTCCTGGGAGGATGTGGACGCAGAGAGAGGCTGTAAGGACATTGCACTAAGTGGCGTGGCCCGCACCAGAGGAGCCAGGAGACTAATTCCTTGGTGCAAACCCGACCTTGAGAAAGAACTCTTCAGAAAACAGAAGCACCAACATTATGGTTTCTCAAGTGCTTCCCACTGGGCTCGGGCGCCTCGAAACCCAGCACTGTGAGCGCCCACTCGCAGGACGGAAGGCAGAGAGGAGGGGGAGAGAAGTTGCTGGAAACGTGATCGGAGGTAGTCTTGCCTCCGATGCTGCGTGTTCTTATCTCATCTTTCGACACTCCAGTTGGGCCATCACCAGACTTTTTGGTGCCTGAGACAAACCTCAAAAATCTTGAATTCTGGACTCGACCCACACACGAAATCCAACAGGCTTGCTCTGCTCGCCTTCACTGTGACCTCTGCTCCTGGGCTTATGTTCCAAGGCCTGAGGCCTGCTGTCTGAGGAGGCTCTAAGACTAGCTGGGAAGGAAGACTGCACCCACCCTAAGAAGGTAGCAGCTCCTGGAGGGGGAAAAAGAACTTGAAGAAAAATCTGGAAGCCTTCTGCCCCACGCTTCAAGTTCTTTTTAACATTACACTTGCTTGAGATTACTAATGCCAGGCCCCAGCTGCCCCATCCCCATAGTTTGAAACAGTTTGCTCCCCCCTGGCATCATTCCCTACAAACTCCAGGACTCAGTTCAGCTCCAGAGCTTGAGAACAAGCCCTCGTGGCGCCTGGGGGGCTCAGTGGTTGAGCATCTGCCTTCGGCTCGGGTCGTGATCCCAGGGTCCTGGGATCAAGTTAGCACTGGGCTCCCCACGGGGAGCTGCTTCTCCCTCTGCCTGTGTTTCTGCCTCTTTCTCTGTGTCTCTTGTGAATAAATAAATAAAACCTTAAAAAAAAAAAAAAAAAAAAAAAAACAATCCCTGAACTAGTGCTGTGCAAGTCAGCCACTCACCAGGCCTGAAATGCAGGGCTTGGGGGCCTCCTGGGTAGAGAGGGGCCCACGTGGAGGCGGGGCTCCTGGAGGCCAGTAGAGCTTGGGAGGAGACAGGACAACAAGGATGCCCCGATTCTGTCTCCACGGCCAGCCTTGGGGAGGAGCACAGAAAATGGTCCCATCCGTCCAGTCCATCCTCTCCCTTGGCACATTCCAGACCCTTCGTCCAGTACCTTAGGCCCCCTCTGCTTAAAAATCTCTCCCGTCGAGATGCAGCCCATGGGTCAGCTCCTCTGAGAAGCCTTCCTTCCTCCCCCAGGCGCACTTCTCTCTCCCCTCCTCTGCATCCTCCCAGCATGCAGCCTCCGCGACTCGCCTCCGTGCCATCCATCAGATTAACTTTGACCCCTTCTGCTCAAGGCTGCAAACTCCTTCCTACAGAGCCCAAGACTTACTCAACTGATTCATCACTGCATCCCTGACATTCGCCAGGGAGTCTTCCCTTAGTGGGTGCTCAGCAAATCTGGGGAGAGGGGAGGGGGGGCGGGAGGATGGACGCATTCAAATGATCAATATCTGTACTTGAAAAGGAAGGGTCTGGGAGCCTGGGGACAGGGAGGAACACGAGCTCTGCAGCTTTCCCTCCTGGTCAACATTCCGTGGGAACTAAGAACCCCACCACTGCTGACCTGGCTCCTCAGCATCTCGGAGACGCCCAGGGGCTCCCGACACCTGCCCCCCAAGAGCATGGGCAGTGGTGAAGACCAAGCCTCCTGCAGTGCTGGCGCGGAGGCCGTGTGAGCACAAGGAGAGCCGGTTAGCCCCTCCCAAAGCAAGCAGGAGGCGGAGGGGGCCCACGGACCACAGCAGGCCCCCTCCAGCTGCCTCTGTTCTGGGGGGGGGGGGGCCGGCTTCCACACACAGAGCTCCCCTCCTGCATGTGTGGTCCCTGAGAACAGCAGGATAATGTGATGAGACAAAGACGTCCTGGCTTCCAGCAGCGCGAGGCCTCACTTGGTCCCACGCGGCCGCCTGTCAAACAGGATGGGCAAGGAGCTGCCGGATGCCCCGCTCTAGGAGAAACTGGGGCAGTGGTTGCATTAGGTCAAAATCCTATCTCCCTGTGGACTCTTTACCCCCCAGGCTTCCTCCCAGATTGGGTCCCCTCCCATCAGCACGGCACCCCACCTCCCCTGACAGGGCTCCAGGGCGTAAGCGGGAGTGATGGGGAGAGGGGAGCACATGCAACCTCACCGGCAGTGCCCGTGTCCACCCTCAGGTCCCCTCTGCTCATCTGGCATCTCCGGTGGGTTCCTGGCACCTTGGACCACACAGCACCCACCCCACACCTGGGAAACACCCCCACTCCTTGATATCCCCAGATCATCTCCTGAGAGGGTTTACTGGGCCAGGGCAAGCTGTTCAGGACCCTCCAGAGTACTAGAACTCTGGAGTTAGGGGCGCCTGGGGGGCCCAGCAGTGGAGCGTCTGCCTTCAGCTCAGGTCCTGGGATCGAGTCCCACATCGGGCTCCCTGCGTGGAGCCTGCTTCTCCCTCTGCCTGTGTCTCTGCCTCTCTCTGGGTCTCTCATGAATAAATGAAATCTTTAAAAAAAAGAAAAACCTAGAGTTAACACTTCTCCATCCCTCCTGTCCCATAAACCGAGGCTTCACCTGTCTGCCAAATGAACTCCTTGATTTATTGGGCAACAGGACCTGATGAAAGCCAACACCCCCACGGTGTCCTGGAACACCTTCCCTGGTTGGCCTGGAGGGCCCACAGGATTAGGTGTATCTCTGACTTACTGATCCCGGATATGAAGGAATTCCCTAGAAATAATCCTCCGCTGAGATTTTAGGTAAACCCTGGGTGCTTTCAAGGGGCCCCTGAAATGGCAAGTTCGTACCAGGTGGAAAATTCTGTGATCACCCGAGCCCACCCCTGCAAGCTCCCAGGCTGCCCTGGTGACGGGAAGGGCCGGCGCCGCCCACGGGCCAGGACGAGCTTCAGAAGACACCCGAAGCTGACCTGTCAGGCTGTGCGGTCACCTGAGATAACCTTCCTCGCGCTATGGGGCCGCCGCTCCCAGGGCTCTTCCTTCCGCATTTCGCTCAGAGCCTACAGGAGACATCGCCTCGCTCTAAAGGGGCGCTGGCACACGCGCGGGATCCACGGTGGGTCTCTGTGACGGGCATCAGATGTAGGACGGACCTCAGGACCTAGGAAGTATCCGCAAAGATCTGGGGAAAACTGCAGGAAGCCTGTTGTATGGCTGCAAAATTTCTAAGATAAATTGGGCTTCCAACAATTATCACAGGGGACGGTGGCTCTCCACAGCCGGGAAACAGGTCCGCGCCTGACTTGGAGAGCAAAGGGCGGGTGGTAGGGCCACTGGCCGTGGGATAAGCCCAGGGGTTAGACCCCCTTCTTGGGCAGGTGCTCAGGGGAGCCTCCGCATTTCTGCATGAGTGAGCATCTGCAGGCCACGCTCCCTCGGGCACCAGTGGCACAGGACGTCGCAGAGGACCACTCAGGGATGCGGGGCCAGGCCTCCTCTTCGCTTTCCACCAGAGATGGGGCCTAGGGTCACTTCACCAACTGCAGTGTTACCGAAAAGGGCCAGGGTTCAGGAATCGGGTGTGGGGGAGGGCTTCGAGGTAGGCCCCGGGGGAAAGCAGGCTGGCTTCATGCCTTTAGGTCAATGGGTTTCAGACAGTGCTCTGAAGATTTCCTAAAGAAATCCACCCAGAAAAAAAAAAGAAAGAAAGAAAGAAATCCACTCAGACACACTCCAGGGAGGGGAGTTGCCCTCCTCTTCCACTGGTCACCTCACTTTTCTGCATTTTACACATTTGCACACATGAGTGTGCCTGCAGAAGACTTTTGTTTCAAAACTGGATTCTACTACCCTAAAGAAATTCTGGGGACCACTCTTTCAGATTTTCAAAGCAAAATAATGAGCTACTTCTGGCTTTATAATTACGTTGTCATTTATTTATTTTTTAATATGAAAAAGGACTTCATGAAGGTTGAGCCATCAGGTCAGGCCCTGCTGACTGTTCCAAACCAGGACTAGACCCTGCGGGCTGATTCACAGTCACATGGCTATTTGTAAGAGGACACCGCCACTTGGCAGCGGTGGCTCAGCTCTCTGAGGTGCAAGGGCTGTGCAAGCTGGGAGACACTTCTAACCTCGCGTGTGTGCACGTGTGTGTATATGTGCAAGCACGTTGTGTGCACAGTGGTGGCAGGAAGTCAGTATTGTAGGGGCATCAATTTGGGTGTTCTCCACACGTCCCTGGGCTGCTCCTGAGCTCCAGCGCTTTGCATTTCAGGAACCTGCCTTCACAATCTATGGAGCCAGTTCTGATTTGGGAAAGAATGGGGTGGGCCCTGTCCTCTGTCCGTGAGGGCCCACAGGACAGAACTAGGACCGTCTAGAAAGTTATGGAAAGATCTACCAAACGTCAATGAAAGTAAGACTCTGTGGCAATGGGGGTTGTTGGGGAAGTAAAGGCAGGCAGGGTTCATTTGCAGAGGTATGTGGATTTGACTCTCTGCTCCTGATCCAGTGCTCCACCTCCATCCTCTGTGGCTGGTTGAAAGGCAGTGGCAGGGTCAGGGCACACTGCTGAGAGTTTGGTGAAGGGAGTCAATGATGGGCTTGAGGGGATTCATGTCTTCTTCAGGGGGTGGGCGGCCTGACTCTCCAGCTCAGGCTCCTGCAGACAAGACAGCTGGGACTAGGCTCCCCCCAGGGACAGAGAGGGGAGAGAGGGGCTCACCATAGTGGGATGGCAGCATGCTGTGTTGAACCTAGCATTGATAAGACAGCTCAGCACAGAGCCCCGGGCCCCGGCTCCCTGCTCCAAAGCCCCATCCAGGGACCGGCGCTGGCTCTCCAAGAGCACCAGCCTTCAAGGGAAAATCCTGCAAAAGACAGGAGATGTGAATTTTGGCAGTGCTGTTGTGTGTGTGTGTATCTGTGTTTTCCAAAACACACAGGGTAAATGAGCCAGGATAAAAATAGACGGCAGCAAAGAGCCGGAAGTGGCTCAGCCTCACTTGCAGGTGCCAGTAACTCTCCTGCCCATCATTTCTCAGAATACAGAAGGTGTGCTTCCCCAGGAGGGACTGATGGAGGGAGGGACCAGCATTGCCACACCCAGCCTCTGACTCCCGGGATGCCCAGAGACCCTTTGTTAAATCAGAGACTAGAGAAACAACTCATGGAATGGAAGGTTCCTGCTTGGGAAGGTGGACTCCTTCCCAAACAGGAGTCTTGAGTTGTTATTACCTGATTCAAGGCCAGTGTCAGCCTCAATCCTGGCTGAGACCATTAGGAAAGATGGTTGCAAAGCAAACGTGAGCTCATTCATTAACTGAGCCAACAAGTCCTCGTGGGGAAGGAAGTAGAGGGAGTCTCCATCTATCTGTGAAATCCACTAATCAAAGGTCTGCTATACCCCAGGTTCTGTGCTAGGCCTAGGGTTATGATAGGGACCAAACACCCTGTCCTTGTCCCTGGGGAGGAGAGGCAGGAATTGACATCATTGGGTGGATATGGATGCCATGATTCGTCTAAAGAAGGCGCACTCTGGGGAGGGGAGAGGTTGGGTCTCATCATGGACACACTGAGTTCAAAGGGCCTATAGGATGCCAGACTAGAATGACCAGTGAGTCTTTAGGATTTAGGGTCTGGAGCAGGGCAGAGTCTGAGAGGCAGTGTCCGGAAAGCCAAGAGGAAACCAAAGAGAGTTATGAGGGGGAGGGAAGAGTCACTTGAGTCCATCAGTGCCGAGAGGTCAAGGAAGATAGACTCACTGAGATCTTAATGAGAAGAATGTCAGTGTCACGTCAGGGACATGGCCAAGTTCTGGTGGACTGAGGTGTGAGTAGGGGAGGCCATGGAAGCTACAAAGGTGAGGAGACACAATGGGTAGGAGCTGGAGGAGAAAGTGGGGTCAAGGAAGGTTTATGATTTGGTTCTATTAGGATGGAGGGACACGGTTTGAGGTTGTTGAGAAGGAGAGAGTAAGTTAAGAAGCAAGAGGGTCTAGAAAAAAAAAAAAAGGAGAGAGAGATTAGGAAGCCCAAGCAGGCAGGAATGTGAAGTGGAGCCCAAGTAGACTGGCCATGGTGGGAGAAGATGCTGTTTGCCTCATGTGGGAAAGGCGGAAGGGAGAGACAGCTAGGAACGCTTCCAGGTCCGCAGGCAGTTCTCACCTGTGGTCAGGGGGCATTTCTAGGAAGACCTAGGACAGAGGAGGAAATAAAAGGCCTGACCCCAACCTGCCCACAGTCACAGAGCTAGTGAGCCGCAGAGTCAGGATTCAAACCCAGATCCACGAGTCTCTAAGATCTACTCTCTTAATCCCACGGGCGCAGCAGCTTACTTTCCTCTCTGGGTCCCTTCTCC
Organism: Canis aureus; assembly: GCF_053574225.1. NCBI lineage: Eukaryota > Metazoa > Chordata > Mammalia > Carnivora > Canidae > Canis > Canis aureus. Next base: position 5,962,454 of record NC_135613.1, read on the forward strand.
GAGTTTCCTTTTAAAAGTTCGCTCTTACTGGGAGAGGAGAAGAAGAAAGAAAAGCAAGGCGAGCTCTGTCATTCCGCTCTGGCCCTGAGGAGGGTATGAGCCCGGAGAATTAGTATAGCATTTACCACATCCTTAAAACAGGCCCGCAGTCTTCCGGGCCTTCCCCTTCAAATGATAAAGCAATTCATAAACACAAGACTTGCAGGGGAGAGCAATGAATCTCGGGGGCCCTGCTAATTAAAAAGCCCGTATTACATTACTTCCTCAAGGGCTCATCTTCTAATTTTTAGGATTATGGTACATTGATTAATTTATACAAGTTTTTAATCCCTCTGTGCTTAATGAAGTCCAGGAACATGGGAACAGGAGCATAATTGAGCTTCATATTATTTTATTAGGGAGAATTATGGTGCAATGTGTCGTGGAGAAGTTTGTGAGGGTGGGGAGGCCGCGCTCGCGCTGTTAACCAGCTGCTTTCCAAATGCCAGCAGGGACATTCCCTCGGGGGCGGGCACAGAGGGAGTTCATCTTGCTGAGCTCTGCTGTGCTTTGGCTCCCGGCGGCCTATAAGGAAAAGCGCCCGACTTCGGTATGGGGTGCTGTGCCCGCAATGGCACGGTCACCTTTCCATATATGTTCCCTCCCCTCCCCGGCACCCTATCACCCACATGCACACAACTGGCCCTGCCTCTGCCCCTGCCGCTCCCTCTGCCCCACATGCTCTTCTGTTCTCATTTCTTGATTCAGGCTCAAGTGCCATCTGGGGAGCCAGCCTCGAACCCATCCCCCTCCAGACAGAACCCACCTGTAGCAGAAGGCCTTGACATCCCCCCCCGCCCCCCCGGGGCTTCCCAGGTTTTTAAAAATCAAGAGATCTTGGGCTCATAGATCTCCTACATCTCCTGCAGGCCTAAGAGCCTGTGTCTTTGGCCTTGGGAGCTTCCACCCCAAGGGAATTTACTTAGTTACTCAGAGGGATTCAAAGGCTAGAACATTTCATAATAAACACGGTGGCTGAGGAAGAGAGAAGACAAGTTGGGAGAGACTTCCTCCCTAGAGCCCAGTCTCCCTGCCACCCAGGGTTTGCAAAAAGCCTGAACCGGGGGCGGCCGACTCGTGCTCCATCCCTGGCTCTGCCTCTAAGTCTCTAACTCACCTTGGGTGAGTTCCCTTCTCTAGGCCTCAGTTTCCCCAGCTGTGAGCTGAGGCAAGGGACCTACATCTGGCTCCTGAGGCCCTCCTCTGCAGGAACATTCAAGAATTCCAGAACTCCCCACAAATCTGCAGGATTCTGGCCCAGGGCCCTGGAGTTTGGGTCCTACCCCCTCTAGAGGCCAGAAGTGGAGTTGCAGGAGAAGGTGGCCAGTTTTTCCTGGATCTGGAAGATTTCAGGACAAATCCTTCACCCTCGAGCGCTGGCCCATCTCTGGTTCCTAAGGAAGCAGAGTCCAGAATCTGCATTGCATCTTGATTCTTGCTCCCTCCATCAGTTCAGACCTGCTGAAAAGGCACAAAGCGCTCTGTCTCACGCTCCTCCCCATGGAAAGTCTGTCACACCAGAGAAGGGAAAGAGAATTTTCTGGAGCTCTGGATGCCCCTAAAACCACAGCCTCAAAGAAGCTCATTGTTCACCAGGGAGAACGAGAGTGGAGACAGTGGCCTGGCATCTCTCAATCCCTCTCCAAGCCCACACTGCTGCTCCAATAAGGAGCATCTCCAGGGGATTTTTTTTTTTTTCAAGGAATCTGGTCACTGCCTAAAATTATTCTACCGTGAGATAGGCAGAATGGGGAATTCATGCTTGAAAAAAAAATCCAAATCCTGGGCCGTGACTCAAGGTCATATAATTCTACACCTTTGCTGGGGTGACAAGGAACTGAGGCAGAGAACGAGAGTAGCTGTCCTGGAGCAGACCGAGGTTCCTGACCCCAAACCCCATGCTAGACCCCCAAATCCCTGTCCAGGGACATTTCCTCCCACTTCAGGAAAGTTCCCAAACAGGCCTCCATCCACGGCATCCTGTGTCCAAAGTGAAGCAGAAAGTGCCTGGCGAAAGACTGCAGGGAACATTTGTCCAAATGACCATTTTACTACAATCGCGTTCGAAGCCCCCAGGTTCAGAAATGCATTCATTTCAGAGTTTCCTGTCATCATAACAATAAAACTGCCTGTTTCAATTTTATTCTTTAAAAACCAATAAAACAGAATTATCAGTGTGGTGTTTTCTTTTTCTTTAAAGTAGAATGGTTCAAGAGCCTTCCAGGGCCGGCCAAGGGAGCCTACGCAGGGGTTGGCAGGGGTCAGCTGGACGTGGAGCTCAAAGCTCAAACACTGGGTCCTTTCACCCCGGGACATGGACATACACAGGGAGCATAAAGTGAGGATGACCCTGCAAATTTCTCCATAGACGATCTCACCCAGACCTGGAAATCCCATTCATTCATCTATACAAAATTCTAAAGGAGCATCTAAAATTCTCAAGATGAGTCACTTTCTAAAGAGAAAAGCGTCACGTTCTGATGCTTTATTACAAATGGAAAACATCTACAGCCCGTGATGCATTATTAGTGGGGACCGGCTCACAAACAGTAAGGTCATTTGAAAGCAAGACTAAATTCACTTTTAAAAGAATAGTTTTAATTCTAAGTAAAATTTCAGACATGCTGAATGTCAGGTCATGAAAGCATGTACATCAGTTTCTGCAGCTGTAATATGTAGTCATATATTGGACCCCATTAAATATACATTTGGCCCCAAATCCAAACATGATGTCAAATGTCGGTTTAAATCTACAGGCCAACAAATCATGCTTTTTCATACTTCATGAAGCATCATTTGTCACTTATTACTTGGAGGAAGGTCAAAATTCACCTGTTTCCATATCATAAATATTATTTATGATTTTATTTAAAATGTTTTTTTAGTTCAATATTAATAACATATAGATTTACTGTCATTTCTTACTGGAAATCATGTTTTTAGTTTTTACCACATGAAAATATTGTTTTTTAAAATTCGAAAGTTTTTGTTTTGTTTTGTTTTTTGTTTTTACTTAAATACATGACTGTGAAGAAAATCTTCAAGCCAACCAATGTTAAGAAGTGCAGGTCTGATGAACTCACCTCCAACCACCTTCGGACGAAACCACAAAGCTGGATTTTGTCAACAGCCTCCAAGTTCTCCACACCGCAGGGTACACGAGCTAGAACATACATGGCAGATGGTGAAGTTACCTGTTGTCCATGGGGTTGGGCCCGCCCAGGAAGTACAAAAGGAGAAGGAAGGGTTTCTTCCCCCAAGAGAGCTAACAGCAACACATAGGGAGTCTGGGACCCCATATCCTGACCAAAGACGTCAACCTTTGGGTGCCTTCGTCTGCAACCTCACTAAGTCTCTAGCACATCCAGCTGCCTGGTATGCCTTGGTAGCTCCAAATGAGAGTGGAGATGGTGGCCTGGCATCTCTCAATCCCTCTCCAAGCCCACACTGCTGCTCCAACAGAAGCATCTCCAGGGGATTTTTTTCAAGGAAACTGATCACCACCTAAAATTATTCTACTGTGGGAGAGGCAGAAAGGGGAATCACTTTAAGAGCACCAAAAACTTGGACCCAATCACTATACATCACATACATTTCCAAGGGAAATGACCAGATGCAGACAAAGCTTTAAGTACAAAGATAGTCTGCAAGGTTTTGCTAATCATACCAAAATCCAAAAAGAACCTAAATCTCCCAAAGGGGATCATTCAAGTATATCACTGGTGCAAGCATTCATCGGAATAGAACGGAGTTCGTGTGGTGTGTAAGCCACGTGCACACCCATTCACACTGCCAGTTACAGAATATCAGAGCTGTGAGCACCTTGCTTACCGACATTTGTTTTATAAGGTAAAATGCATGGGGCATGAGGTTTTGAAAGGATAAGCTCAAAATTCCACCTTAAATTTGATAGTGATTAAGAGCACAAATTCTGCTGTGTGACCAGAGCTTGTGACATCTCAGGTCCCCTCATCTATACAATGGAGCTAATGAAAGCAGAATAACTGTGAGAATTAAATGAGATAAAAAATACGTAAAATGTTTAGGAAAAGCCTTGGTTTCTGTTGCAATTAACGCTTCCTTGTGGCATTATTATTGTTATTATCCTGCCTTGTTCACTTTTATTAAGATAACTGGATCTTTTATAGCCTTTGCTGTGAATATGTGTTCTCTCTGTTTTGTGAGAACCAGGACAATTTTCACTTTCTGACTCATGCTCTTAGTTAATTTCCTAACTTCTTTTTTTTTTTTTTTTAAACAAGGGACACATTTACTTCTATAACCAGAAAAAAATAATAATAATAAGAGGTGAAAGTAAGTTATTTCCCACAGAAAGCTCCCAAACCTGCCTGGTCTTAGTGGAGGGCTGGTGCTCTATTTGTGACTCAGGTGCTTTGGTGTCTCAGTTGGAAAGATCCCATTTTACAGATGAGAAAAGTGGGATACAGAAGAGTGAGAATTTTGGCCCACGGTTCCTCAGCCAATTAGTGATGGAGCTAGCACTGAAACCTATAAATCCTGACCCCCAGCTGTATGAAAATAGATTCAAAGTCCTGCTTCCTCTGTAGGTCATGGGATCCCCATTACCAGAAGCAATCAGAGACCAATGCTCACCTCTCAGAACAGCCACAGGAAAAGATTCCTTCAATGTGAACAAAGTAACCTGTCAAGATTTCTCTAGTGTTGGGATTCTATAATATAACTGTAGATATACTGGACTTTTAAAAAGCCAATCATGAGGACAGTGCCTTCCAACAAACGTATAGAAGTTCAAAAGAAAATAAAAGGATCTCACTTATGGTGGAGGAAAAAAAAAAAAAAAGAACTGTAATAGTGGCAGAGATAAACAAACCTTCCCAATGTGGAAAGCTCTGAAAGATGATTAAATTTTGTACATTCTGCCCTGCCCCTTTCCCTTCAATGGCCATGTGTGTGAGAGTGTGTATGTGTAAAGAATACTTAACATGAGATCTGCCCTCTTAACAAATTTTTAAGCATACAATTGTTGACTACAGGAACAATGTTATACAGCAGCTCTCGAGAGCTTATTCATCTTGCTTGACTGAAATAGCACTGTTCACAATAGCCAAGATGCAGAAACTGCATAAATGTCCCTGGATTGTGAGTGGAGTGTCTATTTTCTAAGGAAATGTAAGTTGCACCCTCTCAGAACTTTGAGGGTAGGAATGGCTGCCGGCTTCTTTACATGGAGGGCTCCTCTTCGTGGTCACAAAAAGCAACATAAGCAGAAATCAATCCTTCCTAATTTTCAGATGAGGAAAGGAGCTCTGAGAGGCCAAACAGCTTGCCTCAGGTTAGAAGGCTTTGGATCTCCAGGTATCATGTGGTCCACTCTGTGGCAGTGCTAAGGAGCAGCCAAGGGACAGCCTCCAAGGATGTGGGCCCTTTATCTGGGAGAGGCCAGACACCACTCAAATCAGGTCATCCTCAAACAGGCCTTGGCTGACACTTGTCAGTGGGCAAAGTGGGGGCATCTGGTCCCAGGAAATTGCAACAGAAACCATCCACAGCTCCCTGCCTCATGGTCTCTTAGGAGCAACAGAGACAAGAAAAGGACCATGTGAGAAAGAGGCTCTCCGTCCTGGAGACCTGGAGCAGGGTTCCATGAGTGTGACCAGGGAGGTGATTTTAGGTCAAATTACATGGAATCACACAAGAAAGAAGACATCTCCTCTTCTGAAGTCTCTTTCATTTTGTCTTCATTTTAAATCTATTATGGAACACTTAAGATACACAAAAAAGCATATGAAATACTGCCACTCAGGTACCTACTATTCTGCTTAAGAAATCAAACCTTATCGATATAGCTAAAGTCCCCAAGACTCCCTCCCCACTGCATGACTCTGACCTTACCTCTACCCCCAAGAAGGAACTGCTATCCCGAACTTAGTGTCTACCATTCCCATGTATTTCTTCATATTTTACTATATCCATCTGTGCCCCTAAGCAACATGTATTTCTTGGGGTTCTCCAGAGAAACAAAACTAATAGGACACACATAGGCATACAGAAAGAGATTTATTTTGAAGAGTTGCCTCGAGTGATCATGCAAGCTGGAGGCCCTACAAAGCCAGTGGTATAGTTCTAGTTCAAACCTGAAGGCCTAAGAAGCAGGGAAGCCAATGGTATTCCCAGTCCAAGTCCACAAGTCCAAGAATCAGGAGTATTGCTTTCCAAGGGCAGGAGAAAATGGATGTCTCAGCTCAGAGGCAGCAAATTACCCTTCCTCCGCCTTTTTGTTCTGTCCAGAACAATGGATTAGATGATGCCCACCAACACTGAGAAGGGTCTTTCTTTACTAGGTCTACCCATTCAACTACCAATCTCTTCTAGAAACACTCTCATGGTCATACCCAGAAATACTGTTATACCAGCTATTTGGGCATCCCTTAGCCCAGTCAGGCTGACACATAAAATTAACCATCACACACTGTCTTGTAGTTTTTATATATTTTTTAAGAACTTTATGTAAGTGGTATCATACATATGTTTTTCTTCCACAACTTTTCCCCCATTCAATCTCAAATTGACAGGATCCATCCACCTTGATCTATGTCACTCTAGTGGATTCAATTTCATTTCTGTGGCCAAATCCAGTTGACACCTGTTTTTGTAAGCAAAGTTACTGGAAAACATCCACACTTGTTCATGTAAGTATTGTCTATGGCTGCTTGATCACTAAAATGGCAGAACTGAATAGTCATGATAGAGATTGCATGGCCTGCAAAGCCTAAAATATTTTCTCTTTAGCCCTTTACAGAATAAGTTTCTTGATCCCTACCATAGAGTCGTCCATTATGACTATTATTTAGCTAATTCATTCATTCTTCTATTGATGGATGTGTACGTTGTTTCTAACTCACACTATTACAGACTATGGGCATGAACTTTCTCACATGTATCTGTTTGTGAAGTCACATGGGAGTTTCTCTAGGGTTCATGTCTATAGATGGAAGCACTGGGTCTTAGGGTTTTTGTCTGTTAAACTTTTGTAGACATTCAATTTTTTTTCCTAATTGATTTTACTAATTTACACCCCCAACAAGAATGTAAAATAGTTCTATGACACCAAGTTCACAACAACATTTGGCACTGTGGCACATTTTGTTGTTGGTAGTCTGATGAATACCATGTGTGTTCTTCCATCACTTGCCCATTCATATCTTTTGCCCACTTGCCCATGATGGTGTTTGTCTTCTCCTAATTGATTTATATCCACTTTCCATGTTCTGGATATTGATCTTTGTTGGTAATATTGCTAGTATCATCTCCCAGACAATTGGCTCTTGACTTTCAATAGACTTTGAATAGGTTTCAATATCAAACCTTTTTGATAACAGGTTTAAAATAAATACTTAGGAATAGAAATGACAGATCTCTCTTATGGTTTGTGCTTCTGTCTTGGGTAATTGTATACCCAAATGTTCAAATTCTGGCAATAAAGACAAAATGTTTTCCAAAGTATTTATGCCACTAGGGCAATGTCTCAGAAATCTGATAGACCCAGATTTACTCCAATACTAGGTATTTTCATCCTTTTAATTTGTGCCAATTGAGTGGATGAAAATAACCTTACTGTGACTTTAATTTGCATTTCCCACAGATGTTAAAGAAATACTAAATATCTCTTTGTGTGTTTACTGACCTTCTATACAGTCTCTACATACCAAATGTTGATTCATGTCTTTAATTTGGTTTCTGGAATTTTCTTTTTGATCTATAAGATCTTTTTTATATTTTTAATACTATTCCATTTCACGCTATGCATATTGTAAATATCTCCCCCCAGTTTATAACTTGTCTTTTCATTTGCTTTAAGGTGTCTGTTGAGAAACAAAAGTTCTTAAGTTTAATAAAGACAAATTTTCCAGTATTTTCTATAATCAATGCATTTTGTATCTTGTTAAGAAATCTTTCTCTACCCCTAAGGTTACCCAAGGTAAACTCTTGCAATATGTACAACAGGAGGCTATACAAAACTGTTCCTAACAGCATGGTTCATAACAGCAAACATCCTGGAAACAACCAAACCAAATGGCCATCACGGGGAGAATGTATAAACAAACTGGTATACTCACACATGGAATATTATAAAACAGTCAAATTAATTACAGTGAGACATAATAATAGAAAAATCTTAGGGATATAATATAAAGTGAATAAAGCAATTCTCAGGGCAGCCCCGGTGGCCCAGCGGTTTAGCGCCGCCTTGAGCCCGAGGTGTAATCCCAGAGACCTGGGATCAAGTCCCATGTCAGACTCCCTGCATGGAGCCTGCTTCTCCCACTGCCTGTGTCTCTGCCTCTCTCTCTCTCTCTCTCTCTCTCTCTCTCTGTGTCTGTCATGAATAAATAAATAAAATCTTTTAAAAAAGTGTTAGCTGTCATAAAGTAATTCTCAGAAGATGAAAAGCACCATGACACTCTTTTTATAAAGTTAAAAACAGTTAAATTTAAAACATACAGCTTAAGAAAACTTAAGTAGAATAAAACTATATAAAAAGAAAATAAACAGAATAGTGAGCATTTGGTGCAGAGTGATGGTTTCCTTGTGCTGCAGATAGGGAGACCATACTGTTTAGATATAGGATATTATCTCAAGGTAGTTTTTGTTTTAGATGATGTGTTGTTCATAAGTGCTCTCTGCATTATTAATAATAGTCGACCATAGCAAATAAAAGCAAGCCAAAATAATGGAGAGAGTATGCCACAAATCAGGGATTATAATTAATCCAATTCTGTCCATCTAAAATTTTAAAAAAATATTTCCTACACTGAAGTCATGAAGATAACCTTCTAAATCTTCATCTGAAGATTTTCTTAGTTTTTCCTCTTTGGTGTTTGATTCACCTGGAATTTATTTTTGTGTATGAGTTAGCAAGAGAATTGTTTTCCATATATATAATTAATTGTCCCTACACCATTCATTAATCTGTTATGTCATCTCTGTCACTAAAAGACTTGAGTAGGTGTGTGTCTGGCTTCTCCATTCTGTTCTGTTCATCTATTTCCACAATAATAGTATACCTTCTTGATAACTCTAGCTTTTTTAACAAGTCTTGGTGCCTGATAGAGTGATTCTGTACCTTAATCTTCCCCAAAGGTGCCCTCGCTATTCTTAGCCCTTTGTTATTCTATAGCCAATTTAGAATAAGCCTATGATACCCCACAATAACCTGTTCAGGTTTTTATTGGAATTATATTAAATTTATTAACTAATTTAGTAAGGAACAATATCTTTTTTTTTAAGTACCAACATCTTTTAAATAGAGAGTTTACATATCCTTGAACATGGTATATCTCTGTTTATTTAGGCTTTCTTTTAAATAAATCACATATAGCTTGTATTATATTTATTCCTAAGCATTTTATTCTTGTGCTGCTATTATAAATAGTATTTTTAATGGCTTGTTGATTATGTACAGAATACAACTGACTTATGTAGATGGATCTTATATCTAGCAAACTTAATAAACTATCTTCTTAATTCTAATTATTATCTTTAGAGTCTCTCAGGTTTTCTCTGTAGATAACCATAATTATCCATGAAGAATGCCAGTTTTATTTTCTCTTTACAGTCCTTATACCTCCTGTTATATATACATCTTGTGCTATGCTGTCCAAAGATGCCAATGTAATACTGAAAAGAAAAGGTAAGCATAAACATCCTTGTCTCCTTCTCAATTTTAAGAGAAATGTATATCTCCTCATTAAGTATGAGGAGGTTTTTAAAAATATTTTATTTATTCATGAGAGACACACACAGAGAGAGGCAGAGACACAGGCAGAGGGAGAAGCAGTCTCCATGCAGGAAGTCCAATGTGGGACTTGATCCCAGGACTCTGGGATCACACCCTGAGCCAAAGGCAAATGCTCAACCACTGAGCCACCCTAGGCATCCCGAAAAGTTTTTAATAGATTTTGGACATATATATTTTGTCAGGTTAAAGAAGTTTCCCACCACAAGGATTGTAGAAGTACAGAAGGTCCATGCCTATATGTCCCAATTTGCCAAATTTACACCTGTCATCCCAGGATAATTATTATCAGTGCCCCTTTCATCCTCTACAGGGTTCTAGTTTGGACAATAAATTATATGCTCCCTCTAACAGAAGGGTGACGTTACATGGCGATGACAGTGAGGCAATTTGATCTATGATTATGAGATAAATAAGAGGACCTTGGAGGCTTTTGTCAGCCTAGAGGCTCTAGGATGTTTTCTGCCTCACGGGGAAATTTCCAACCTCAAGTAACAAAGCAATAACGACCTACTCCTTCTCTTTGCAAATTCCTGAGGAGAAATGCTCCAGAGACAACCACTCTATTGCCCGAGTTGCCATAAGAGAAGCGAGAAACACACACAAAATGAAGTAATTATCTTATCAAAAACCCAGCACGATTGGCAATCTGAGAATGAAGCTGACAACAACCTGGCTTGTCACATGCTCTATTTTGTCACTTACATCCTCAATATAAATGCAAAAATGTGAAAACCAAGGGCTATATTGAATGGCAATGGATCCATTCTGACGCTGGGCATGAGCCACTTATTGAAGACATAAATTATAGTGCTGTCACCATCTCCCTTCCTATTTGCAAATAAATGTTGTCATCTAATTGTACAAGACTTGAAGATTGTTTAACAAATTTCTCCGAGGAAGGACTTGCAGCAGCTTGGATTCCCTGGACACTCAGATTCTATCTCTCTACTTTGCTCGTCTCTCTGCACGTGGCTCTTTTTGTTTTGCATGACAGGCACTGTTATCCCCTCTTCTCAGCCTTTCATGGAGCTAAAGCTACAAAGATCTGATGTGTTTCTTGACTGATTCCATTAAAGAATCATTAAGGATGAGAGATGGAGAGAGGCAGGCTCTAAATAAAGTAGTGAAAGGAAGGCCTTTCTTGATGCCTTGAGGGATCACCAAGCACAATCACCAAGGATCGGGGCTCTACAGCAGAGAACCTCTTCTTCCCCCACTCTATCGTGCCAGAAAAAGAAGAAGGAATACAAAGACAAGGAGCAAAGACTGAGAACAAGGCCTGGAGTTACTGGAACACTTGGGGGGTTAGTGTTTCTGAGTATGTATATGTTCATTTGCTACCTGTACATAAGAGAAAACTTCAGGGATGACAGCACAAGCGATAAGGGCAGAACCACAGTGATGCTGGCTGGGTCCAACTCATGAATTTATTCATTACCCCACAACAAACTATTGGGCACTAGCTAGTTTGGATTCTTCCAGGAGCAGACTCTCAGATAAGAATGCAAGTGCTGGATCCCCAGGTGGCTCAGCGGTTTGGTGCCTGCCTTTGGCCCAGGGCGTGATCCTGGAGTCCCAGGATCGAGTCCCACGTTGGGCTCCCGGCATCGAGCCTGCTTCTCCCTCCTCCTGTGTCTCTGCCTCTCTCTCTCTCTCTGTCTATCATAAATAAGTAAATAAATATTTAAATAAATAAATAAATAAATAAATAAATAAATAAATAAATAAGAATGCAAGTGCTAGCAGTCTGTTTGGGAGACAAAGGAAACACCTGAAGAGGAGTTTGAAATTGGTAAGAAAGAGGAGTGTGGCCAATAAGAACACCTTATCAAGCTCCCCCTATGGTGACCTCTGAGATTTGGTGCCTGGCCTGTGCCTTGGACTTACCCTGCTAGAGAGCAGAGAGCTGGGGTACTTACACACTCTGCCATTACTTGAAAGCTGCTTTTCCAGGGGTGTTAATTTCCCCATTTCTGGTCTTCCAGACAAAGGTCTACCCTGTCCCACGCCTTCAGTGGGGCAGAGAGGGCTTCAGCAACCTAAGAGAGTCCCCAGGCAAAAAAAATATAGACACTAGCAGGAAGAAAACAGGCCAAGTGACTTTAAAATGGTAAGGGTTAGGAGAGAGGGACGGGGCGCCAAGGTCTGCTACCAGATCCTACTCTTGCCAAGAGCCATGCTACATGCCCTGGCTCTAACTATGAGCAAGTGAGAGAGGGTCTCTGAGGCCATGCAGAACTTGCTGGAGACAAACAGCAGGCTATGTGTTGCTGCACTTCTCTTTCCTCTTCCCAAGACAGACAAAAGGCTGCCACAAGCCTACGCCCTGCGTGTGCACCCTGCAGTCACCTCTGCATTGCCAGGGTCTTGCACGTCTGCCTGTCGTATGTCTTCATGTCCATCCCTCCCTCTCTCGGTCCCTCTCCCCAGGCTCTGAAATGTCTCCTTCCACTTCATCCACATCATCTCATAAAAACACTGATGTTACAGTTGCATCAAAAATAACAAAATACCTAGTAATCAATTTAACCAAGAAGATGAAAGACCTAGATATTGAAAACTATACAAATAAATGGATACACCATGCTCATGGATTGGAAAATTTAATGCTGTTGAACTGGACATTCTAACCCAAGTGATATAAAGATTCGATGCAACCCTGATCAAAATTCCAATGGCATTTTCCACAGATATAGAACAAAAACATCCTAAAATCTGTATAAAACCATAAATATTCTAAATAGTCAAAGCAATCTTGAAAAGAACAAAGTTGGAGGCATCACACTCCCTGGTTTCAAAGAGTATTAAAAAGCTATAGTAAATAAAAACACTATGGTACTGGCATAAAAACACATAGATCAGTGAACAGAACTGAGAGCCCAGAAATAAACCCACACCTACAGGGGTCAATTAATTTATAATAAATGAGCCAAGAGTATACAATGGGGAAAGGATGGTCTCTTCTATAAATGGTACTGGGAAAATTGGAGAGCCACATGCAAAAGAATGAAACTGGACCACCATCTAACACAATACACAAAAATTAACTCAAAAAAATTCAGATTACAAATCTGAATATAAGCCCTGAGACTATAAAACTAGAAGAAAATAGGCAGTAAACTCTTTGGCATTGGTCTTGGTGATGGTATTTTGAATCTCACACCAAAAGCAAAAGCAATGGAGGTGAAATAAGCAAGTGGGACTAGAGCAAACTAAAAAGTTTCTGTACAAAAAAAATAAATAAATAAGAAACTAAAAGTTTTGCACAGCAAAGGGATCCACTAACAAAATGAAAAGACAACCTACTGAATAGAAGAAAATGTTTGCAAGTCATAGATCTGGTAAGGGGCTATTATGAAAAATATATTGAGAACTTATACAACTCAGTAGCAAAAGAAATCCAATTAAAAATGGGCAGATCTGAAAAGACTTTTTTTCAAAGAAGACTTACAGGTACATGACAAGATTGTCGACATCATGAATCATAAGGGAAAGACAAATCTACAGCAAGATATACCTGTTAGGATGGCTATTATCAAAAAGATTAGAAACAAAAGGGGCTGGAGAGGATGTGGACAAAAGGGAGCCCCCTATGCACTGTTGGTGGGAACATAAATTGGAGCAGCCACTTTGGAAAACAACATGGAGATTCTTAAACACAGTAAAAATAGAGGTACTATATGATCTAGCAATTCCACTTCTGGGTATTTATCTGAAGAAATTGAAAACACTAACTCGAAAAGATATATGCACCCTAATACTCACTGCAGCATTATTTACAACAGCCAAGATATGGAAACAACACAAGTGTCCTTCAACGGATGAACAGATAAAGAAATTGTGACATATACACACGATGGAATACTATTCAATCATCAATAAGAATGAAATCTTGCCATTTGCAACAACACAGATGGATCTCAAGGGCATTATGCTAAGTGAAATAAATCAGACCGAGAAAGACATATGCCATATGATCTCTCTCCTATGGAATCTAAAATAAAAAATTTTTAATTAAAAAAAAAAAAAAAAACAAGCTCATAGCTACAGAGACAGTTGCCAGCAGTAGGAGTAGAGAGGTGAGAGAAACTGGGTTTTTGTTTTATTTTTTAGTTTAAAATAAATTGACAAAAAAGTAAATAAATAATAGTGATGAACGATACCTTTATTGAGTACATACTACATGCTAGTTACTAGGCTAACTTACGGTTATTATCTCATTTAAGTCCCCTAAACAATGATACCCTCATGCTCATGCTCCCAACCCTGCTCCTGTCTCATTCCACCTGCCAGATGAGGCCTCCTTAGAAAACGACGTGACCCAAACCAAATGCAAGGTGGCCCAGGCAACTGGTCACTCCCCGCCCTGGGTGAGCCGGGCAGTGTTTACCCAGGCCCGTCAAGCCCGGCCTCTGTGGTCTCCTGCAGCTGCAGTCCCACATGGCCTGCGTCCTACAGAAGGCCCCTTCTGCTCCATTCTGGGGACTAGCCCCACCTCCTAGGCGTAGCCATGCCCCGCATCCCCCATGTTAGGGTCCCCGGAGGCAGGAGAATGGACAAAATGGCTTCTGTGGTCATTTGCTTTAGACAGATGTCACATTTTGCACCCCTTTCCTCCAGGCTTCTAACTTTGCAGCCTGAAAACGAGGGACTGGACTGAATCAGGAACCCTCGAACTCTACTCTCATAAGTCAGGATTCCACTTCTCACAGATCAGTGCATTACCTCCTTCACTGATGATGTATTTTCATGGTGCTTTCTAGACACAGTGCCCTGGTGATAAGGGAGTAGTTTACATGGTGGGGATCCAGGCACCTGGCAAGGTGGTAGGAGACTCTTGGGGGGGGGGTACATCTGGGTGGCCCCCTCGGCCGCTGGTGCAGCCAAAGAGCTCAGAGTCAGAGCTTGGGAAAATTCAGGCCAAGAAGGGTCAATGACGACGAAAGGAAAGATAATCACTCTCTACCGGGGGGAAAAGCAGCAAAGGAAGGCCGAGCTGCTTATCTTGCTTTCTGGCAGAAGGAGGGACCACCAAGGCGGTATTTCAAACACCCCTGGCCGCGCTCCCCAGCACCATCCCCCAGGCTCCTGCAGAGAGAACATCCTAACACAACTCCTCATTTTCTTCTGCACTTTTGAAGTCCAAGTGTGGTCTGGTTAATTAGATGCTAGCGGGGGCCGGGGACCCTGGGATCCAAACGCAATAAATTCCGTCTCTGAAAGACACAGAGGTCAGGAGCGCAGGAGGCTTGGGCGCCCGCTGACCTGTGGGGCATTTGCTGGGCCAGGCTCCTTAGGGTGGGGGGTGAAGGAGCAAGGGGGCAGGGGGGCAGGGGTGGAGAAGCCCGTGGGAATGCACAGTTTCAGCCACTGTCCACCCCTCGCAGGAGGCTGGCCCTTGCAGGTAACTGCCGGCCTTCCTTCTGCCTCCTGCTGAAATCCAGCCCACTGGCGCTGCTGTCTCTCGGGGGAACCCCCCTACCCCCCCCCCCGGGGCCTTGGGCCACAGAACCAGAGGCTCCTTTGCCCAACCTCTACCCCCTACTTCTCCGACCCCAACGACAAGGAAGCCCCAACATGGGCCACCCAGCCTGCGGCCTCCGGAGCCCCGGCTCCCAGCAAGGTGCACATGGAGAGCAGGTGCACTGCGGTCCGGGTGCGGGTCCAGGTGCGGGTCCAGGTGCAGGTCCAGGCCCGGACCCTCCGGCCTCAGTCTCCCCACCGATGCTCCTGCTCCGGGGGCAGCTCTCCAGGCCCTTCCCGCCCCCCTTCCTGAGTGAGCACCCCCCGCTGTCTTTGCCGGGATTCTGACCCCTTGGCCAACCCTGGACGATGCCCCATGCCCCAGGCACTCTGTGGGCTTCCTGACTCCACTACGCGTGGGTACGGAAACCCACGGAGCCCGAGGCTAACTCCTCAGGGCGCATTTTGAAATATCTCTGTGGCTTTGCTTTGTTTTGTTTGTTTTCTTCTTCCTTTGAGTGTGTTTTGATTGGGGAGCAAGGTGGTTAGTCACGCACGCGGCGTCTGCATTTAGAAAATTACTGATTCAGCAGTTTAATTACATTTGGAGGCCACTAAATAGGACGCTTTCCCTTTATTTAGACAGCCTGGATCTTCTTGGTCATGATTTAGGAATGTGATAATGCAAGTATTGCTTTATCTTGAAAACTCACTAAACCACCAGAGCAGTCTCTCCACGCGAACGGAATGCCACAGCGAGACACCCGGGTTTGGACATCCCTAAAACCCGCTATTTAAGATTTCTTGTCTGGCAAAATCTACCACCGCCTGCTGCAGCGCTGGGTGGGCGGAACCATCTCTAATTGCGGCTCTCCTGGTCTATTTCCGTAGCACAGAGTCACGCAGCTAGAATTATTCCTCACTCCTGCACCCCGGCTTTTCCATTGTTTTTGGAGAGGCCCTTTTCTGTTTTACACTTTAGCAAGAGGCAGTCTGTTGCGGTGGTAGGAGTTCTGCTGAGCCTAAAGGCCTGGACTCAAGGCCTGCTTCAGCACCGTCTTCAAGATTCAGAGACCTGAGGTAGGAAATCCCTAAGAGCTGTTTCCAGTTTAACCGCCCAATAGTCTTAATCAAGAAGGGTCAAAAAACCATTCCCAGAGATGAACTAACTCAGTGGCTTCCATCATCTGCCTACTTTTTGGATCTTAAAAATAAGTTGCTGGAAATTTCAGAGCTGTGTCTGAGAGGGAGGCAAATTATGAAGAAGGATCCTGGTCAAAGGAAATCTTCCTTCACCTAGTGGGAGGTGTCAGTGCTCTGGAGAAGGAGGGGCCCAGAAACTTCAGAGGCGGGAGAGCCTCAAAGAACCATCTTCTCTTCTTCTCTTCTCGATGCAATCCCCAAACTCCCACTGGGAACCCAGTGGAATGTGACTCAGAGCCCAGACTAAGCCTCTCCCAACACTGGGCAGGCCCTTTCCACCAGCCCACCCGTCAGGACAGAGACTTGTCCCAGGGTAAGGCTGGGTACTTGGTAGGGCAGGGCACTCCACCCAGAAGAGGAGCCTCTAATAGGTCCACGGCCTGTACCAGGAAGTTTTGTCTGGAATAAGTTTGATTCCCTATACTACTGTTGAGAGGACTCTATTTCAAAATATTTAATATCCTATCCCCAAGCAGATTCCCGAGTAGAAAGTCTGCTGTGGGCTCATGTTTCACAGTCATGTTCAACTACAAGGAATAATGATCAGAGTTCTAGCCTCATTTTCAGTAGAGCCTTGTGCCCCCACCACAGGCTGCCATCTTGCCCTCACCTCTCCTGCTTCCTCATCTATCAGGCCCTGACCATCTAGAATTTTTGGCCATATCTGTGGGTTAAAGAAGGTTGTGTGATGGCTAGGGTCTTGGAACCTGACCTCTAAACCCTCTAGAGCCACAGCCACCATCCACCTCATTGGGGTCCCCTGAGGAAGATGTGTGCTCAGTGGTCAGAGATCACAAAGATGATCTACACTTCCTACAGGCTCCTGATGAACCAGACTGGCCAGGAGGATAGCAACTTTTATTTAAGTGAGAGTCAGCAAGGGTAGTTCCCTTTCTGCTTCCCTTTCTCTGCTCACATACCAGCCCTCTACATCTCCACAGCTAGGAAAATCCAAACCAAGGAGAGGAGAAAGAAGGCATTTTTCCTTAGTGCCCTCCAAACCAGAAAGTTCTATGTGCTCACCTCATTTCATTCAGTGACCCTTTGCAGTGTGCTTTTGGCTAGATAATATGTTGAGATGTATTTCTCTTTTGAAAAAAAAATTATTAAACTGTTCTTCAAAAAGTGATTAGAGTTCTTCTGCCAGCCATAACAAAGTAACTGGAATCAGATAAGCCCTCTTGCTGTAAACAACTAGAAAACTGTACAAAACATATGAAACAACTGTTTTTCCATTATTAGATAAAAGAAAATGCAGGTCTGTGATCCATGAAGGAGAGAAACATGAGCCTCGCATTGCCCTGGCTTTCTGTTTGAACTTGCTATCCAGACCACGGAGGGGGAAGGAACCCAAACAGACCACAGCGGTCTCTGTGAGCTGAAGAGGCAAAGATCAGAGTTCTGCTGAGGCAGCTGGAATCTGTGGGTGAAATCTTGGACAGAAAGGAGTGGCACCAAAAACAGAGCTCCAGAAATACTATAAAGGTCCTCTTGAATCTTTGGTCAAATTCTAAGCTACATTTTCACAGAGCAAGACACCAAGAAACTTGGCTAAAAACAACTACTGAGTAGTTGTGAGCTGAGTGGAGATCCCACAGCAGTGGGAGACACAATGGTCCCAACCAACTGGAGTTAAGTCCCTGAACACCCTTGCCATTCAGTTAAGACTCTAGAGAGAATACACCTTATCACTCTAACTCAGTGGACTGCTTTAAAACCACCTAAGAAAGATTCTTTTTTAAAGCCTAAAATAAGTAAGCTATCTTTTAAATATAAATTGCCTATCCAGAAAAAGAATCTATATTCCTTAAAGGAAAATAACAAAAACTAAACAATGTGCCATCCATAATCTTCAGTATGTGATCAAAAATTACTAGCGATGTGAAGAAATAACATGTGATCCATAATCAAGAGGAAAAGTAAGTCAAGACAAATAGACCAAGAGGGGTAAGGGGATGGGCAAAATGGACGAAGGGGAGTAGGAGGTACAGGCTTTCAGTTATGGAATGAATAAGTCACAGGGATAAAGGGTACAGCATTGGGAGTATAGTCAATGGTATTGTAATAGCATTACACGGTGAGAGATGGTAGCTACACTTGTGGTACACCCAGCATAACATATAGTTAGCAAATCACAAGTTGTACACCTGAAACTAATGCAACACTGTCTGTCAATTGTACTTTAATTTAAAAAAAGAAAAAAAAAGACCAAGAAATAATAGATATGTTGAAATTAGCAGACAAGTATTTTTAAATAGCTATCATAAATACTTTCAAAGATTTAAAGGAAAATATAGTGAGGCAGAATAGATGCAAAATTTTAAGAGAGATGGAAACTATTAAAAAAAAAAAAAAGAACCAAAGAGAAGCTTAAGAATCCAAAAAAATATATATATCTGAATTGAAAATGTTAGTAGATTGGCGTAAAAGCAGATTAAACATTGTAGCAGGAAAGATCATTGAAAAAGAGCAACAAAAACTATCCAAACTAAGCACAGAGATTTAAAGACAAAACAAAATGGCAGACATAAATACAATCAACTAAACTTTGACAAGAGAACAAAGGCAAATCAATGGAGAAGGGAGTCTTTTCAACAAATGTTGCTAAAACAAGTGGATATCTACATGCAAAAATTTAATCTCAACATGCACCTTACATCTTTCACAAAAATAAACTCAAAACTATAAAACTGCTAGACCAAAGACTAGAGGAAAAAATGTAGGCAAATTTGTGGTTGGCAATGACTTAAAAAAGAGTATGATCTGTGAAGGAAAAAATTGCTAAGTTGGGCTTCATTACAATTAAAAATTGCTCTGCAAAAGATACTGTTAAGAGAATGAAGCAAAACATAGACTGGGAGAAAATCATTGCAAAACACAAATCTAATAAAGAACTTTCTGAAATGTATCAAAAACTCTTAAAACTCAACAATAAAGAAACAACCCAATTTATAGATAGGCAAAAGATCTAAACAGACACTTCACCAAAACAGATAGATAGATTATGGATAAACATATGGAAGATGCTCAACATCATGACATTAAGGAATTACACATTAAAACAGTAATGAGATACTACATCATACCTATTAGAATGGGTAAAATCAAAAACACAACACCAAATGCTGACAAGGTTCTAGAGCAAAAGGAATGCTCATTCATTGCTGGTGGTAGTGAAAAATGGTACAACCACTCTAGAGGACAGTTTGGCAGTTTCTTAAAAAACTAAACATATCATTACCATGGGATCCACCAGCCATGCTCATGGGTATTTGCCCAAATGAGCTGAAAACTTATGTTCACACAAAAACCTGCACTTTAATGCTTAGAGCAGCTTTGTTCATAATTGTCAAAACCTGGAGGCAACAAAGATGTCCTTCAATAGTGAATAGATAAATGGATAAATTGTATATCCACACAATGGAATATTATTAGCTCTAAAATGAAGTAAATTATCAAGCCACATCGGAGAAACTTCAATGTGTATTGCTGAATGAAAGCAGTCAATCTGAAAAGGCTACATACTCTACAATTCCAACTACAGAACAGTCTGGAAAAGTGAAATTATGGAGACAGTAAAAAGATCAGTGTTTGCCATAGTTTGTGGGGAGAGATGAAAAGGTGGAATGCAAGGAATTTTTAGGATGGTGAAACTATTCTATGACACTGTAATGGTGGACACATTTTTATACATTTGTCAAAACCCATAGAATGTACAACACAGAGTGTTCCCTAATGTAAATTATGGACTTTGGGTGATAATGACACTTAAGTATAGGTTCAAATATATCACTGTATATTTGACAAATATACCACTTTAATGCAAGATGTTAAAAACAGCAGAAACAGACAAATGTGAGTGAAGGGGTATATGAGAACTCTCTGTACTTGCCATTTTTCTTTAAATTCAAAAGTCCTCCCCCAAAAAAGTCTCTTGGTTTTTTAAATGAACTTCAGTTCCTAGGAAGCTTTGGTGTCCTATGGGGTAAAAAATTCGAGGGCCAAGAAAAGAGGAGAGAGAGTTGGACGAAGAGAAGAGGAGAGGAGAGGAGAGGAGAGGAGAGGAGAGGAGAGGAGAGGAGAGGAGAAGAGAAGAGAAGAGAAGAGAAGAGAAGAGAAGAGAAGAGAAGAGAAGAGAGAGAAGAGGAGAGGAGAGGAGAGGAGAGGAGAGGAGAGGAGAGGAGAGGAGAGGAGAGGAGAGGAGAGGAGAGGAGGGGAGGGGAGGGGAGGGGAGGGGAGGGGAGGGGAGGGGAGGGGAGGGGAGGGGAGGGGAGGGGAGGGGAGGGGAGAGAAGAGAAGAGAAGAGAAGAGGAAAAAGAAAAAGGAAAACAAGAAAAAGAAAAAGAAAGAAAAAGAAAAAGAAGACAGGGGGGCTACTAAAGAAACAGTAATGCCAAAGATTGTCCAAAATTGATGAAAAATACCACTCTACAGATCCAAGGTGGTCAACAAAATCTAAGCAGGATAAACTTAAAGAAAACCATACTTAAACACATCATAATCAAATAGTGAAAACCAAAGATAAAGAGCAAATCTTTAAAGGAGCCAAGTGTACAGGAGGGTCACCTGACAGAGAAAGAACCAGGACCCGTCATCATTGATTCCTAACCAGCAACAACACAAACCAGAAAATAATGGAATATTTTTTAAGTGGGGGAAAAAGAAAAAACGCATGTCAATTGCAATTCTAAATCCAGTGGGAAAAAAATCTTTCAAAATGAAAGTAAAATAAGCATATTTAAACAAAAACCAAGAACTTTTGTCACTACTGGATTGGACAACAAAACATTTTTTTTTTCTTTAGGAAGTTATTCAGACTGAAGGAAAATGATACCAGATGAAACCTGATCTGATCTGTAGGGCAGGAAGAAATTATTCACTGCAAACCATAAATATAGGGTTAAGTAGAAAAGACTTGTTTTTCTCACTTCTTAATTTCTTTAAAAGGCAATGAACTATTTAAAACACTAACAATAATGTATTTCAGGAAACATAACTTATGTAAAAGTAAAATGTATGTAAACAGTAGCATGGGGCACCTGGGCAGTGCAGTCTGTTAAGTGTCAGCTCTTGATTCAGCTCAGGTCATGATCTCAGGGTCCTGAAATCAAGCCCTGCCTCGGGCTCCACGCTCAGCAGGGAGTTTGAGATTCTCTCTCTCTGTCTCCTCTGCCCCTCCCACCCCTGTGCTCACACACACTCTCTCTCTCAAATAAATAAATAAATCTTTAAATAAAAATAAACAGCGACATAAAGAACAGGAAGGCCAGATGTCACTGTATCACTACAAGGTTAATAAATCATTTCAATAAGTGATTATTTCATACATGATAAGGTATTAATAAATAAGTCTAGGGAAAAATCCAATCTAATAGATAAAATGTAATACCAAAAAATGCCCAATTATTTCAAAAGAGGTCAGAAAAGGAGTAAAAGAACCAAGGGGACAAAGAGAAAGTAAATGGAAAGATGGTAAGTTTAAATACAACCATACAAATAATTGTGTTAAATGTAAAGGCAGAGCATTTCAGATTAAATTTTTTAAGTAAATGCCAAACATTGAAGTTTACAAGAGACTCACTTTTTTTTTTTTTTTTTTTAGAGAAAGAGAGTGTATGTATGCATGTGTGCCCACACAAGTGGAGTGTGGGGAGGCAGAGGGAGAGGGAGAGAATCTCAAGCAGGTTCCAGGCCCAGTCCCGATACAGAGCTCAATCTCATGACTCTAAGGTCATGACCAGAGCCAAAATCAAGAGTCAGATGTTTAACTGACTGAGCCACCCAGGAGCCCTAAAAGATTCACCTTAAATATAAAGATAAATGACAAAAAAAAGTATGCCACACAACATAAATTAACTAACAGCAGAGATGAAAGAGAGGACATCCCTAACTACACTCCAGACATTGCAAGGATAAGAAAAGACTATTCTAAATTATTTCATGCCACAAAATTTGATAATCTGATGAAATTGACAAACGTCTTGAAAAGCACAAATCACCAAAACTGATACAAGAAGAAACAGGAAATATAAAGAGCCCTATATCTATTTAAAAATTGAAGCTATTATTGAAGACCTTCCCACCAAGAAAACTGCAGGTCCAGAATGCTTTACTATTGAATTTTATGTAACATTTAAGAAAAAATAATGCCAATTCTACATAAACTCTTGCAGAAAACAGAGATAAAAAAACACTTTCAAACTCACTCTATGAGACCAACATGATTGTGAAACCAAAACCAAACCAAAGGGTAGTCATAGAAAAGAAAACCACAGACCAAGATCCTTGTGAATAGAGATATGAATTCCTTAGTAAAATGTTAGCATAGTATACATGTACATATTAATATAATTAAATAAATACAATAGTAATATATATAAAGTAATGTATCATGACAAAGTAGAGTTTATTCCAGGATTCCAAGAATATAACATTCAACTATCAATCTATGTAAGTTAGTATATTAACATATAAACTGTATGTATCTCAGTAGATACAAAAACAGTATTTGAAATTTTTCAAATTCATAAAAAAAAAACAGAAATGAGTTTTCCGCAACCTGATAAAGAATATCCACAGAAAACTTACAGCTGACAAAAGACTGAATCCTTTCTCCATAGGATAGAGAACAAGGCAAAATGCCTACTCTCACCACTTCAGCATTTTACTGGATATATTAACTAGTGCATCAGAGCAAGGGAAAGAAATAAAAGGTATACAGATTGAAAAGGAAGAAGTAAAACTGTCTTTATTTACAGGTAATGTACTCATTTATGTAGAAAATCCTAAGAAAGCTAAAAAAAAAAAAAAACAGGAGAACAAAGTGAGTTTAGCGTAGCTGCAGGATAGAGGCTCAACATACAATAACTAATTATATTTCCATATTCAGGCAACAAACAATTGGAAATTGTAATTTTAAAAGTACTGTTTATGATAGCATCAAAAAACATGAAGTATTTAGGGAAACATTTAACAAAATATATGCAAGAATTGCAACCAAGACTTGAATAAAGGCAGTTTAAGACTTAAATAAATGGAGAGATATATATGGGGTTATATATCCGGGTGGCGCAATTGGTTGAATATCTGACTCTTGACTTCAGATCAGGTCATGATGTCATGACGGAGCCCCACATTGAGCTCCCCACTCAGAGGGAGTCTCTTTGAGGATTCTCTCTCTTTCTCCCTCTTCCCATCCCCCCATTTGCCTACACGCTCACCTGCTCTCTTTCTCTCTCTGAAAAATAAACAATTCTTTTTTAAAAATGAGAGATATACCATGCACCTGGATTGTAAAACTCAGTATTGTAAAGATGGCAATTGTTCCAAATTTGATGTATAGCTGCACTGTCCAATATAGTAACCACAAATGGATCAAGCACTTGAAATGTGGCTAGTTTGGTTTAGCATGTGGTAGAAGTGTAAAATAAAACCATATTTCAAAGACAGCACAAAAAAATAATGCAAAATAACTCATGAAACATTTTCAACATCTATATTACACATTGAAATGACAATAATTGGATATACTGGGTTAGACAAAATTCATCATTAAAAATAATTTCAACTTGTATTTTTTTTACTTTCTTTAAAGTGATTATTGGAAATTTTAAAATTACATATATGGCTCACATTTGTGGCTCACATTATATTTCTAGTGAAGAGCAATGATTCATGGTTTTGTGGCATACAACAGGCTTTTTGTAGAAATTAGAGGGCTGGTTCTAAACTTTATGTAGAAGCTGAAAAAACCAGAGCAGAACAATTGTGAAAAAGAAGAAAAAAACTAAAGGATTCATATTACCTGATTTCAAAACTTATAAAGCTACAGTAATTAAGAAAGTGTGATAATGATGTGAAATTAAACACAGAGCTGGTATCATGCAGTCTGGATTTAAAATAACGTGAAAAAGTGCTGGATGTGATGAATCTCCATGAAAAGGTAATCTAAAACCATAATGAGATACTACTATACCAGTAGGTTGGCTAATTATGAACCTAATAATGTCAAAGTGCCAGGCAAGGATCTAAAGCACAATCTAAACTCTCATAGACTGCTGGCGGCAATGTAAAATGTTACAGCCAGTTTGGGAAATTCTTGGTTGGTTTCTTATAAAACAAGGCCATGTCAACCCTTGGGCCCAGAGATTCCACATCTACTTCTAGGTATTTATCCAAGAGAAATGGAAATATGTGTACAAAAAAAAAAAAAAAACTTGTACAAGAATGTTCATAAAATCCTATTCATAAAAGCCAAAACCTGGAAACAACCCAAATGTCCATCAGTAGGAAAATGGATAAGCAAACTGTGGAATAGTCATATTACTCAGCAGTAAAAAAAAAAAAAGAATGGTCTACTGATGCATGTTGCAAAGTGGATGAATCTCAAAAACATTGCATTGAGCAAAAGAAGCCACGCACTGAAGAGTACACCTTCTATCATTCCATTTACATGAAGTTCTAGAACAGGAAAAGCCAACGTACTTTGGCTGAAAGAAATCAGAATAGTGGTTGCTTCTGGTAGAAGGACTGACAGGAACTGCCTGGGAGGGGAAACAAAGCAGCTTTCTGGGGTGTTGGAGGTGTCCTATATCTTTTTTTTTAAGATTGTATTTATTTATTCATGAGAGACACACAGAGAGAGGCAGAGACACAGGCAGAGGGAGAAGCAGGCTCCACGCTCGGAGCCCGATGTGGGACTCGATCCTGGGATTCCAGGATCATGACCTGAGCTGGGGGCAGATGCTCAACCACTGAGCCACCCAGGCACTCCAAGCATCCTATATCTGGATGGAGATGTGGGTAACATGGATGTAGGCATTTGTCAAAACCAATAGAACTAACCCACTTAGATATTGTGTACCCCCATACTAAACTGAGCACTATGTGAATTGCACTTCAGTTTTTTGAGTTTCTTAGCACTACATGTTTAGCACTTCTGATGAAACAACACAGAGAATTAATTAGTGTGCCCCAACTTCATTCTTCCCCCTGCATTACCCCCTCCTCCCATGTCATAAACGTTGACAGCCTGGAGTAAATTCCTCTATACCCTCCTCTATGCTTCTAAGACTCACAAAGTCAAATCCATATTAAATAGGAAAGGGCAATAGCACTTGTCTGTGTGTGTACGTGGTTTTCTTTTGTTGTTTGTTTATTTGTTTATTTGTTTTAATGAGAGTTCCCTATGCATGTGTTTCTGCTACTTGCTCCTATCGCCTCACCATACTCCAGGTCATAGCTACACAACATCCCATTGCATGAGCAAACCACAATTTCTCTCTCTACTCACTTACCTCCACTTCTTCCATCCCAGTGATGGGCCATCAGGCTCACTCCAGTTTTTGTCATTATAAACCATGTTGTGTAAAAAAAAAAAAAAAAAAAAAAAAAAAAAAAAAAAAAAAACTGGTATAATCATATACCTCATCTCCCTGGTGCTTTTGTTTTTATAGGAGAATTTCCCAAAGTGGGACTGGTGAGTAAAAAAGACAAGTGGGTTATTTGTTTTAATAGATATTGCAGATTACATTCCACAAAAAGGTTGTAGAAATCTCATTCAGCGTTCGGTCTGATATATTTTAAGTTTCTGCAGACTGGCTCCAGAAATGGAAATAAACTATGAACATAGCATAATAATCATTTTAGGCAATTCATCTATGCTTTGAAGTGAAAAAATTCAGCAACATATCTAAAGCCACAAATAACCAAGTTATTCTATCAAAATACATTCTGAGAGGCAGGAGAGCACGATGGATGAGAGTCAACCCTGGCTAAGGAACTGTCCAAACCTGTCATGCATCCATTTCCATGACCTTGAATAATTTACTTGACCTGTTCGTGCCTGAGTTCCCTCGTTAACAGAAATGTAAACCCTAATAGTGCCTATACCATGGAAGATTAAGTAGAGATAACGCGAGGAACCTGGTACATGGAGAGTGGACAGTATCTAATCCATGGAAGGAGCTTTATAAATGTTAGTTATTATTGGGCAATTTGCTTAACTTCTCTGAATCTCTGCTTTCTTACCTGTAAAATGGGGCAAATAGCACTAACCATCTCATGGGCACATTAGAACAATGTTTATCTCAGGTTAAGCTTTCAGCACAATAGCTAATGTTATTAAAATACAATACAAACATGAAGGAGGAGCCAGGTTTAGGCAGAAATCTAAATATGATGTGGCTGGCTCTCAAACCTTCCAACACTCAAAAGGAAGCTAAGTTCCTGCCAGGCCTGTTGATGATACTGAATTCTTGGAAGGCCGTGCAAATCTTCCAGAATGCAGAAAGAAATCGATAGGCACCCTCCAAAGACTTGCTTCCCTCCATGGTGAATGATGCACATTTATCTCTTCCTACAGCCGAGTGGCTCTGAACAATTGAAGAGTCTGGAGCCACTCCGAGTTGGCGGCTCACCCAAGCAGAGGCCTTCTGCCTTCCAGGGTCTGCCTGCAACTCTGACCTTCACGAGGCCCACAAGCCCAGGTGAACAATGTGACAACTGAGGCTACCAGAAGGCTCAGTGCGGAGTGACCTGGAGTGTCAGAGGAAGTCAGTCATTCAGGTAATCTACACTGACCGAGCATTCACTGTGCCCTAGGGCCCAGACTCCAGACAAAAAGTGGGGGCACCAGGATGCAGAAAGCTTGCCCTACATGATGAAGACAAGAGACCCCCCACTGGCCACGTCCACCAGGGACTGCCATTCAGTAGAAGGTGCCTAGATTGTCAAATTGGAGGTTCTTCAACTCTGTTTATTAACTCAACTATAGATTTTTAGTTAATTTAAAAAATAAAAAAGCTCTAAGTCAAGTCAGTGATTGTATTTGGGAAAACCAAGCAGAAACATGCCTATTTTATCTCCTTACCAGGGTCAAACAAATAAACTTGGCTTTGATTTACTAAAGGCTCCTAATCCTGCTTTTTACTGAAAGTTAAATATCCCTTAGTTTGGGGACAGAATAATCAGCCCAGGTGGTCAACTAAACTGATGGTTGCTGTTATGAGCCTGGTGCCTGACGACGAGAGGTACAGAGGGAGTACTGGCAGCTGGATTCAGGGAAAGAACTCCAGAGAAGTCTGTGGCTGCCCAGGGCTGGACACTCAGGTTTGTCCATGTGCCCCGAGATGACCAGATCTCATGAAACTATTCACTCGGACCCCTCCCATAGCCTTGATTCCCACTGTGAGGCAGACTGTCCCCAAACTGCAACACTCATACCCATTCCCAGAGGGTGGTCCCACTATCAAGGGACCAAGGAAAGCCAGTTTCTGGTCATAAGTATGGAATCTGAACAAAGGATGGTGGCTGCTCTTGGATGACACTGGATCTAGCGGAGAGGCTCAGGACCTCATGAATACTCCCAGGTTCATGCTTCTGGTGGGCAATCCTCCCCAGATGCCAGGTCTATTGAATGAAAAGTATATCTTCCCCCTGGGAAGTGGGTTTCTGCCCATGCCTGGGGCCCCCTAACTGGCCAACACCACTCACTTAAAGTACTGCCTCCCTTACACCTAACGGGAGGCCGTGAACAACAGTAGCTTTCACCTCAGAGGCCTCCTGCCCACAGGAACAGAGCTACCTTTTGGCTGTAGGGCTCACACAAAACAAGATGTGATCTTTTTTGTATTTGATGCCCATAAAATCAAGTCACATTTTAATGGGCCATTTCTATGACACATGTTTTAAGTGTCTGAACATATGCATGGTGGGGGAAGGGCCTAGAAAAATATCAACCAACGATATAATATCGATTATATTGGGAAGGAAATATGATAAAACTAAATCTACCAGGCAGCATGAATAAATAAAATAAAATAAAATAAAATAAAATAAAATAAAATAAAATAAAATAAACAAAAAAAATATATTCCCATGTGTTTCACATCACATCAAATCTGGATCATGGCCCAGATTATCTGATTAAAGCCTCATGAAACACAAGTGAATTGCTTATTGATTAGAAGCTAAATGATTAAGAGTTTCTTAACCAATCTCTCCATCTCCTCCACCACCCTCACTAACTTGTCCTCCATACCCACCGTCAGTGACATTTTAAAATTATGATCACTCACCTGTTCAAACAACTTCTTTAGTTTGTCAAGACTATATAGTAAAATCCAAATGTCTGAGGCACAGAATTCAAGACCCTACTAATCCAATCCCTCTCCTAGGAAACCCTGCCTTACACCCTCTGCTTCGAGCCCCCCTAAAGATGCCTCTGTGTCCCTGAAAAGCAAGTCCCCTCACCCGGTACCACCTTCTCCATCTTTTCTATTGTTGACCTTCTATCGATCACTCAATCCCAGTATCACCTCATCCCTCATTCTTCTACTATGCCTTTCAGAGTTCCATTTCTGTATCTCTCACATTGTTTTGGAATGACTTGTCCTCTTGTGCTTCCTATTTTTTCTTTTTTAAATATTTTATTTATTTAATTATTTATTTGAAAGAGAGCGTGTGTGGGGGAGAGAGAGAGAGACAGAACATGAGCATGGGAAGAAGTAGACCCCTTGCTGAGCAGGGAGCTCGATGTGGGGCTCCAGCCCAGGACCCCAGGATCATGATCCAAGCCAAAAGCAGACACTCAACCAACTGTGCCACAAAAGGGCCCCTCCTATTTTTCTCTTATTCCATTTCCCTGACTAGAGCCTGGAGTAAGTGTTGGTAAACACTGGTGGGTGAGTGAGATGGAGAGTTGAATAAATAGCAAACAAAAAAGTCCTAGCTAATAAGATAAAGATAGGGATAGAGAAATAGAGAAATGGATGAGTGGATGGGTGGATGGATGGATGGATGGATGAGTAGATAGATAGATAGATAGATAGATAGATAGATAGATAGATACAGATAGACAGACAGACAGAATAGATAACACAGATTTCCTAGTCCTCTGCTTCTCCTCTGATCTCCAAATGATTCATATATTCTATTTTCAAGAAAGGAAGAAAAAATGTTATTTTTGTCTCAGGTAAAAATTGGTAGGATTTTTCTGGCAAAAGAAATGGGGCACAGATAGCTGACCTAATTTCTCTCCTCTCAGTGAAACAGACTGTGGCAAATCTCAGCTTGCAGAGAAGCTCCAGAAGACAGAAGAACCTCAAAAGAAGCCAGGCCTCGGCCTCCAGAAACACAAAACAACTTTACAACTGAAGCCAGCATTTCCTCAGAAAAGTCTCTCACACTCCCACATACTGCATTTCAGGGACAAATCCATCAAGAGTCTTTGAATGTTTATTGAGATTCCGGTCAGGCCACACTCACCCCACCACCCCACCCCCGGCTCTGGCCGTGTTCTGCATCGAAGACTGAGCTGTAAACTGGGTTAGTGTCACATGTCTGTGGGCCATTCCTTGCCTGCTCCTTCTCAAACATACCCCATAAACTGATATGTTAGTGGCCAAAGGCTATGCAAAATGTCCTCATTGCCACGTTTCCATTCCTACAGGAGACCAATAAAATTACTGATACTGAAAACAGGCTAAGCTGGGACCCAGGTGTTATCATGTGAGCACAATAACACCACAAGGCAGATACTATTATTAGCATCCCCCCATCTTACTGATTATGACACCAAAGCACGAGAGGTTAGGTAACTTGGTCAAGGTCCACAGCTAGTTAGTGGTGAAGCTGGGATGCCAACCCATGCACGCCTGGCCTGCCACTCCCTCTTAAGCACTACACTGAGTAACTAAGGTAGTAAGAATGCATTTTGTCTCGCGGGCCTAAATAAATCTACTTGGATATCCTACATTTTAGAAATGCAACCCCTGAATTTGTTCATTTTTCCTGACGTGTCCCTGATGCCAAGCCTAGGCAACCGAAGAAGACAAGTGGGCATCGAAAGGCCTCTGCTGGGTCCTCAGTATTCCCCTCCCCAACTCACCTCACCTCCCCCCACAAACTGAACCTTCCCTGGAGGAGAAGTATCATTGCCCATCATGGCTAAGAAAATCAAGGTCAAAAATTAAACACAGAGTTACCACAGGACCCAGCAACTGCCCTGCCATGTATCCTCCCAAGAGAGATGAAAACATCTGTGCACAAAAAGTGACACATGAATATTCATAGCAGCATTACTCATAATGGCCAAAGTGGGGAAATAATCCAAATGTCCACCAACTTATAGGTAAACAAAATGTGGTATATCCACGCAGTGGAGCCCTAGCCAGCTCTATCAAGGAATAAAGACAGAAGCATGCTACAACATGGAGGCAATTTGATGTCCTTATGCTAAGGGGAAGAAGTCAGACAACAAAGACCACCTACTGTTTGATCCCTTTGACACAAAAATGTTTAGAATAGGTAAATCCATAGAGACAGGAAGTAGAAGAGTGGTTGCCAGGGACTGGAAGAAAGAAAAATGAGAAGTAACTAATGAGTAGAGTTTCTTTTGGGGGTGATGCAAATGTTCTGGAATTATACAGCGATGGTGCTTATACAATTCTGTCAATTACAGAGTTGAAGGGGATGGATTTTATGGTATGTGAATCACATCTCAATAAAAAAATAAATATTTTTAAAAGATAAGCAAGTGCATAAAAAATGTGAATGCCCTTCAATTGTGAGAGATCCCAAGTGTAAAAACTTAATAGATGCTTTCTTAAACTTGGCGACATTCCTTAAAATGTACATACTATTACCAATAAAGAGTATTAAGGCAAAAAAAAACCTGTTCTAAAGCATTAATAATAAATACATTTCAATCAATCATGCTAGAGGAAAGGCTGAATTATCCCTCTCTCTAGGGAAATTATTATAAATTCTTTGTCATATGAAGAGGCAGTGACAGTATGCAGCCAAAGATGATAGGAGAAAAATATTAGAGACTGTCAAAAAATAATAAAATTATCTTATTTTTCTGAGTTTCTATCATTTTTTTGCATTTTTCAGTTTTTTTAATGAGTGATTTGTTACATCTCTTCTTTTCCTAAATAAAAAACTTAACTTTTATACAAAAAAAGTGGGGGGACTAGAGGTGAGGAATACAGTCTCTGGGCTGGGAGTGGCATCACATCCATATGCCTATGGCCATTTCTTTTCTATCTCTTCCTTCTACCAACTGGAGTTGCAAGACCTGCAGCAGGGCCGTGGCCGTCTGTCCCTTTCACCTGTTTTTCCTCCTCCATCAGGGCTCCAGGCTCAGGTGCCACCCCAGACCGACAAGGAATTTCATAATCTCATAACACCCCTTAGCCATCCCTACACATCCCCCCAGCCAGAAATGCTAAAACCATTTCCATTCAACACCTGCCCACCCCTCTTAATATCCCGGACAGTCAGACACAGATAATTATGAAGAGATAGATGTTGGGGGATAAATGTCACTGGTGCCATTAATTCTCCAGGTCACTTTGCAGATTTCCTCTGTTCTGAGATGGATGGTGGGTGCTGTGTTCATAATAATGGCCATCAAACCTTAGCCTTTGCTTAACATTTTGCAATTTATATGAACTTCTTTGATCCCCAGAGCTCCACGAAGTAAGGACAACAGTGTAATTCTAACATGGGTACAGATAAGAAAATCAGACTCTGGCAGGTCAAGTGATGGCCTGGCCAAAGGCTGCTGAGTTTGTATTTTAATGTCTAAAAAGTTATCTCAGTCTCTCTAATATGAATAAATATCTCCCAGGTTTAGGGGATTGGGTTGACTAACAAGAGGTTCTCTTTGAAGGCCTTTTATACATGAAGGGTGAGAGTTGCCTCCAAACACAGTTACTCATCAGGAAAAAGGCCACCTCCTTGCCCTTCGGACAAAAGCAGGTACATGTTTTATATAAAATGGATCTTCAGGGCCCCTGAATCAACAGAGCCCTCTCCTTTAAGAACCGTGAAGTCTATCAAACCTGTCGATGGTCAGCTCTCTTCCCAGACAATAGGGTAAATCAGCCTTCTTCTGCAGCCTCACTCCAAACTGACCTTGACTAGATAAAGAAAGCAAGAGTACCTAAAGAACACCACACAGGGGTGCAGCAACCGATTGACACCTTCCAAGTACCCCAGCCAGTAACCAAGGCAGGCCATCTGGCTCTTTCTCAGGCCCTCCATGAGGAGGGACTCACCACGGGGCCCCGTGTTCCTCCGAGGCTACCACTCTCAAGCACGCCCAAACCTGAGAGGCCTGGCAGGAGGGGGTTAGCTGCAGAGAGGTGAGTACTCAGTCCAGGCCCAGAGCAGCAAGTGGGAGCAAGTGGGTGAGCTCTGAACCTCTGATAAGAAACAGGACAAAGGGATACCATCCCCTAAATGCCATCCTCAGGAATATTTCCCATACAGTCCACCATGCTGATCTTCTCTGGAGCTCATAAATTCTGTATATAAAATGCATCAGGAGGGGATCCCTGGGTGGCGCAGCGGTTTGGCGCCTGCCTTTGGCCCAGGGCGCGATCCTGGAGACCCGGGATCGAATCCCACATCGGGCTCCCGGTGCATGGAGCCTGTTTCTCCCTCTGCCTATGTCTCTGCCTCTCTCTCTCTCTCTCTCTGTGACTATCATAAATAAATAAAAATTAAAAAAAATAAAAATAAAAAAAAAATAAAATGCATCAGGGAAGATTATGGACTTCCAGTTGCTCACACATGAGCTCTTCCTTTCTCTCCCCC
Source organism: Canis aureus (assembly GCF_053574225.1). Taxonomy (NCBI): domain Eukaryota; kingdom Metazoa; phylum Chordata; class Mammalia; order Carnivora; family Canidae; genus Canis; species Canis aureus. Next base: position 5,995,545 of record NC_135613.1, read on the forward strand.
CCCCAACTTTCTATCTATCATCTGCCTTTTCATGCTGCCTCAGAGCCCTGTCTCCACAGGTGTTGAGCATTCAAAGGTGAGACAAACTTGTAGGTGAATCCCATCCCCAACTGAAGCAGGGGCAGAGATGTTGGCATTGCTCCATTTCATCATCCATCCATCCAGCTCTCCCTGCCTCTTTCCATCCATTCATCCACTCGTTTGTTGACCAGTTATCAATAATCCCCCCTCCATGCCAGGGTCGTTGAATTAGATCAGTACCCTTTCCAGAGAACCTGACAGTCTACAGGGAGAGACAAATTCAAGAGCAATACAGAGTGACGAGTACCTCAGCAGGGATACAGAGCAGCATGGAAGGCTCCAGAAAGGAGGTTACAAGGGAGCAGGGCCCTCAGTGGTAAGTAGGAGTTGACCCAGAGGTCAAGGCAATCAAAGGACATTCCAGGGAAAGAAAATAGCAGGTGAAAAGTCAGAATCTGGGACTATCAGGGCCAAATCCAGAATTAACCTTGGGAAGAACTCTCTTTTATTGCTGGTTTGAGATAATATCTAACATAAAGTTTCCCTCATTTTCCAGTCATGGGTCCTGTTTGGGTCAACCTAAAGTTAAAATGGTAATACCAGGAGAAAGAAAAGCCATAGGGAACAACGCCATGAAGGTGGGAATGAGTAAGTCAAGTTCTGGGAATAGTGAACAAGCAAGCCAAGTCGCTTTGGTTAAATCAAACAATCCTTCTAGCCTGTAAAGGAGATGAAACTATGCCAAGCCAGTGGCTTGGCATGGGAGAGACCACGGTGGCAGCCTTTCAAAAATGAAGTGTTACATTGCTGACACATTTTCTCTCTTTCTGGAGGTCATTTAGAAGAAAGGGATACTGTCTTAGTCTGTTTGGGCTGCTATAACAAAATACCTCGGACTGAGTGGCTTATAAACAACAGGAATCTGTTTTGCACAGTTCTGGAGTCTGGAGAATCCAAGATCAAAGTGCCAGCAGATTTGGTGTCTTGAGGATGCCTCCTGGCGCACAGATGGCCATCTTTCTGCTGTGTCCTCACACGGCAGAAGGGGAAAGGGAGCTCAGTCGGGTCTCTTCCATAAAGGGCGCCAATCCCACCCATGAGGGCTCATAATCACCTCCCAACAGCCCCACTGCCAAATACCACTAAATTCAGTTAAGCCTGGAATCAGCAAAAAATAGCCAGGCCCTTGGGTCAGGCAAGGGGGCGATGGGAGAAGCCAACGAACCGCAAGCTTGTCCATTCTCCATCCTCAGAGTCCCAGCCACGGGAGTTTAAGGGTGGTGCCACGGAGTATCTTCTCCCGCAATCCGTAACCAGCAGGCCATTAAGTGCCTGCAGCTGAGGAAGACAGCTGTTGGATAGGATAATATTAATCATAATCGATCATGGCTGATCAGTGCTAAGCACTTCAGATGCGTACTCTCAAATCTCCAGAGCACCCCAGGAGAGTATGAGAAGCCTCATGATACAGTGATGGAAATTGAGACCTGAGAAGTTGCCTGCCATGGCTTGTGCAGCTTGCGAGGAGCAGACCTGGCATTTAGTCCAGGTCTGCTTTCCCGTGAGAAATCTTTGACTCACCAGTGGGGAGCCCCACTCTTCCGAGGACCTGGACAAAGCAGGCACGTGTGCAGGCCGGCATAACTGCTGTACAGTAAAGACCTGAATGAACTGGCATTGCCCCCCTGAAAGGACAGTCTTCTCCATTTCTGTATCAAAAATAGCATGCCTTGGGGCGCCTCAGTGGCTCTGTCACTTAAGCGTCCAACTGTCTGGCTCGGGTCATGATCTCAGGGTCATGAGCTCAAACCCTCTATCCAGCTCGGCACTGAGTGTGGAGCCTGCTTAGGATTCTCTATCCCCTTCCCTCTGCCCCACTGCCCCACCAGATCTCTCTCTCTCTGTCTCTCTCTGTCTCTCTCCGTCTCTCTCTCTCTCTCACACACACACACACACACACACACACGTGCATGCTCCCCTCTTAAAAAAAAAAGTATGCCTTTGTCTTATTGGAGAGATTTGAGAAGCTCCTCATTGAAAGCACCTTGTATTCATTTCCTAAGGCTGCTGAAACAAAGTACCAAAAACTGGGCTGCTTTAAACAGCAGAAATGTATTATCTCATGGTCCTGGAAGCTAGAAATCTAAAATCACATTGCTGCAGGGCTATCTCTGTGACAATTCTGGGGGTGACCGCCTCCTTGTCTCTTCTAGCTTTCTGCTATTTGCCATCAAGGCTCGGGGTCCCCTGGCTTGTAGATGCAACACCCCCATCACCCAGGGGCCGTCTTCCACCATGTGTCTTCACACCATTTCTCTCTGTTTCTGCATTCAAATTTCCCCTTTGTATGACAGTAGTCATACTGATTGGGATCCACCCTAATCACCTGACTGTACCTTGCTTACCTCTGTAAAGACCCTGTCCCCAACTAAGATGACATTCTGAAGTACTGAGAGCTAGGGCTTCAACACACCTCCTTGCGGAGCATAAATCAACCCATAACTCATGTACCTCAGCCACTAATCCTCAGAGTTGAACTTTGATTCATTTCCTGCCAGCCACTGGCTCTCCCCTATCCCCGATCTAAGCATAATTATGTCCCCACATCCCCACAGTGCTGGAGGTCATCTGGATCTACAGTCAGACACCCCATCCCCAGCTCCGACCTTCGCTCCCATCCAAGCTCCATCTCTCCTGAGCTGCCCACAGGATCTCTATGAGGGGCAAAGAGGCTTGCTTTTTTATTTTTTTTCCTGGCAATTCACTAATTTCACTTTTATTTCCACTTGCTCACAGCATCTGGCAGCTCAGTGCTGACAGCCCGGTGCCACTCTGTCATAATCAGCTCTTTGTCTGTGGCTTCCGCTTGGGTGTGTACATGCAGCTGGGGACAGTCAGCTGTTTCCCCAAACACTATTGTATGCTTAGGAAGAAAAACTTAAGTCTTTTTCATTAAGCACCATCCTTCAATATGGAAGCTGAAAGCATATCCACTTTACCTCGCTTCACCCCACAGATGTATCCCTGAGGTAATGACACTATGGTAGAGGCTCTACTATTTTTTCTGAACACTTTCCCACCCACAAGGTCTTGAAGATTAGCAGGAGGGCAGGAATCCCCATGGAGCAAAAGCAATTATGGAGGTCATAAATAACTGTGGTTAAATAACTGGCACATGGTGTCTTGGGCCAGGCCTCATTCTATTTTGTCACAGGACATCAGATGTCACAGGACATCCTTCCTGTCCACAGGCTGATAGAAAGCCCGTTATTTATACAAACACAGAGCAAGGATGACATCTGACTTCCAAGATGGCCCGTGTTCTTTTAGCCCTGCTAAGGTTTCATTTGGAGGAATGCACTACGTTCCATTGTGCCCCCGGGCCTTTGCACTTGCACTTCTGCCACCTGGAATGCTCCTTCTTCCAGTGCTACACCTTCAAGTGTCAGCTCATGAGTCATAGTCTAAAAGAAGCATTCTTCCTTCTTCACTTTATTGAGGAATGATTGACAAATATGATCACATACATTTAAAGTGTAGAATGTCATGATTTGATACACACATACATGAAGAAAAATCACCAAGATCAAGATTATTGACACACCCATGGCCTCACATAGTTTTGTGTATGTGTGGTAAGAATGCTTAATATCTATGCCACCAACTTTCAAGGATGCAGTAGCACATTATCCGTCATGGTCACCATGCTGCGCGTAAGCTCCTCAGAACTTACTCTTCTTCTAACTAAAAATGTGTATACCCTTTAACCTGTGGATGAGTGGATAAAGAAAATGTGGTGTGTGTGTATTACATACAATGGAATATTATTCAGCCATTAAAAAGCCATTTGCAACAACATGGATGAATCTAAAGAGCATTCCACTAACTGAATGAGCCAGACAGAGAAAGATCAATACTGCATGGTATCATTTATATGTGGAATCCCATAAAAAACAAAAACAAGAAACCCATTTCATAGTAGCAGAGAATAGGATGTTGGCTGCCAGGGGCAAGAGGAAGGCAAATGACCTCTATTAAATGTACACCTCTTAATAGTGTACAAGTTTTCAGTTACCAGAGAAGTTTCCTTGATGTTTCAGGTGGGGTCACCCCTCTCATCGCATCCTCTCATAGAACTCTCCACTGGGCCAATCATTTGTCACAAGTGAAATTGGCTGACTTCTCACGTGATGATATATTTAACAAGATCCTTCCTTGTATGTGCAGGGCAGGAACCAAGAATGCCTTGTTGATTTCTACCCCGCAATTCTGTAACCCCCACTCCTGCGCCTGGCCTGTAGTGAGCTCCATAAATATCTGTCAGATGAATGAATGAAGGCTCTCATCTCCATGAACTGTGCCCGCCAAAAGGGCTACCCCTTCCTTTGCAACACTCCCCGATCCCCAAGCACTTTGTTGATAATCAGAATATAACAAAGGGGGGATCCCTGGGTGGCTCAGCGATTAGCGCCTGCCTTCAGAGCAGGGCGTGATCCTGGGGTCCTGGGATCGAGTCCCACATTGGGCTCCCTGCGTGGAGCCTGCTTTTCCCTCTGCCTCTCTCTCTCTCTCTCTCTCTCTCTCTGTGTGTGTCTCTCATGAATAAATAAATAAAAATTTTTTAAAAAGAATATAACAAAGGTGTCAGGACACTCAGGACAAAAAATTTAAGACGCTCACATGACACATGATCTGTGTACAGAACAAAATGCTGGAAACTGGGACCAGGAGAAAAGTTGGTATCACAAAAGGACTGTAATCTATCACATATTAAATTGCATTATAATCAGTGTTTTATCTGTCTCCTCTTCCAGACCATGAGCTCCTGATGACAGTGACCATGTCTTACTCCTCTGTACTTTCAAGACATAGCATGGGCAGCAAATAATTGTGGGATGAATGGACTGCTGAATGGAGTCCATTAACTCTCAGGAGTTAAAAAAGAAAATACTTTGCAATGCCAGCAAATGTTACCCAATAAATTGGCTTGCTAAGATTGGATTGCTTTATAATATGAACAATTTCTGAAATGAGACACCACTAGAAAACATGTTAGAATGAAGAATTTTCTATTCTGTTTGCCATGAGGACTTTCGCATCACCTTACAAGTTTGGGAGCCCCAAATGCTATTTTCCATTCTGATCAGTCACAAAGCATATCAAGATTTATTAAACCCAGAAACCCCAACCTAAGTAGAAATCTGTACACACACCGCCCCACTCCGGCCAAAACCGCTCATGACATTTAGGAATAAACCCAGTAGCCAGGGCAACTCAGTGGTTTAGCACCACCTTCAGTCCAGGGCGTGATCCCAGAGACCCGGGATTGAGTCCGGCATCAGGCTCCCTGCCTGCTTCTCCCTCTGCCTGTGTCTCTGCCTCTCTCTCTCCTCTCTCTCTCTCTCTCTCCATATATATATATATGGATAAATAAATAAATAATCTTTAAAAAAAAAAAGTAGCCAAAAAGTAGAGGCAACATGGGGTCTTAGAAAGAGAAGAAACTTGACCTGGCTTTTTCAGAGGTCAAAGTTTCTCATATTTTATTCATCACAGAATCACTTGGTTGGAGAATGAGGAGTATATCGTGAATATCCAGATTGGCTCTCTGTTCTGAGGTGGGGCCTAGGATACTGCATTTGCAACAAGCTCCAATGTTTAGCAGATGCTAATACTGCTGAGTGTGGATCATTCAGCAGAGTTAGTGAAGGATCAAGAATCTAGAATCTAGGGGATCCCTGGGTGGCTCAGCAATTTAGCGCCTGCCTTTGGCTCAGGGCATGATCCTGGAGCCCTGGGATCAAGTCCTACATCAGGCTCCCTGCATGGAGCCTGCTTTTCCCTCTGCCTGTGTCTCTGCCTCTCTCTCTCTCTCTCTCTCTCTCTCTGTCTCTCATGAATAAATAAATAAAATCTTAAAAAAAAAAAAAGAATCTAGAATCTATTGCTTAGCTGCCCTAAATCTCAATTTCCTCCCCTAGAAGATGGTACTGGTAACCTGTCTACTTTGAGAGGTCATTGTAAAGTTGAATTGAGACCAAAGATTAACACCACCCTTGTTTCCTCTCCCTCTACTTTGGTGGGTTCATAAATTCTGGAAAGGAATCTTTGGGGGACTCTACTTCCTCACCATTTTATAGAACAGTGAAGTGAATGGAACGAGGCTCTGATGCAGGCAACTGGTCTACCTCCTGGAAGCCCACACTCTGAAGGCAACAAGGAGTCTCCTTTGGGTAAATGGCATCATTTCCATTCAGGGCCTCTCTTAACTATTTTATGTTCGGTAGTAGATGTTGCCTACACTAAAACATGACCAAAAATGTGAATAGATAAGTAAGCCAACAAACTGATAAACAGGCAATCAAACTTAATTTAAAGCTTATTATTTCACATGCATGTCATTCTCTAGCCTGAGACCTTACATCGTATTTTATAATGTATAAACAAGTAAGATTGACATTTCTAAAAGGAAGAAGCTGAGGAAGAGCAAAGCTGGACCTGGTTGTAATTGAGGTTTTAAGAAAACATTAAGCTCCTTGTCTGGACATTTAGGACCATCTATGGTATGATCCCCACCTGATTCTCTGGCCTTCCTTCTCACCACAGGCCCTTCCCACCATGTTTAGTCTATGCTACCCTACTTCCTAGTCCTGAACAATCTGTTCTGTCCCCATTCCACACAGGCCTTTGCTCACTTTGGTCCCTCAGCTGAATATTCTTCCCCACGTCCTGCCCAGGATATAACACGTGCCCATCTTCTAAGACTTAGCTCATGTACCATCTCATCAATGAAGCCCTTCCTGAGTCTCCTACAGAAGATGACCTCTCCCTGCTCTGGCCTGACCTACCATATCCGCTACAGCTTGCATTTATTTATAATCTGTTTATACTCTTTCTTGCTCCTAGACTGAGTTCCCTGAAGTAGGCACTGTGTCCTGTAGAGGCCACACCTCCATCTTAGCAGATCTTAGTCTTTGTTGAACAAAAGAATGAATGAATCTTAGTGGCAACACAACATCGATGCTTAACTCTAACACTGCCCTGGTCACACTAAATTGCAACTTTTTGCTTAGATGTTTACTTCCCTATTAGACTGTGAGCTCCTTAAAGATGCTTCTCGGCCCCACATTTTTAGCACCTGTCAATGCTCAATAAATATTTATTTAATGAATGTGGGTTGCTTTGGATTAAAGTCAGACAAGTCTCCTTCAGAATACAAAGGATAAATGCCTGATGATAAAGATTTTAAAGGGCTGTCAAGTTCATGTGTTGATTTATGGAACAAATTAATACGACAGCATCAACACTTACAGCCCTCCCCAATCAGTCTCGGCAATTATGTGTACCCAGGGCAGGGCGCAGCTGTTTGTGAGACGTGACATGAGAAAGGTCTCCCTTGGTTTGCTCAAAGGTCTTCAAGATATTTTTAGTTGACAAACAACCATGTGTCACTCATCAGACATCCCATTAAACCAAATTGTACAACTTGTTAGACAGTTTCCCATATTAGTTGTGAAGGCTCTGTGTGTGATTTCAATCCTGCTGAGTGCTGAGCCCACCCTAAAGCCAGGCATGGTGTGTGTGTGTGTGTGTGTGTGTGTGTGTGTGTGTGTGTAGAGTGTGTGTACATCTTGAAAAATACTGACCCCATGGCTTTCCTCACCACCTATGGTCTTGTTCCCCCATACCAGTACAATTTTGTACCAATTTCCACAGGGAATTAGCAACATGGGATATAATTAGCTGGCAAATTCTCTATCCTAGAACTCCTAATAATATCTAATGTTATAGGAACTATCAACATTCTTGCCATAAAGTACATTTAGAAGTTTTATCAAGAGAGGTGCACCTGCGTGGCACAGACGGTTGAGCATCTGACTCCTGATTTTGGTTCAGGTCATGATCTCAGGGTCATGGGATAGAGCCCCACATCAGGCTCCATGCTCAGCATGGACTCTATTTGAGATTCATTCTCCCTCTACCTCCCTCTCTTTCTCTAAAGATAAATAATCTTTTTTTAAGTTTTATCAAGAAAGATTATATGACACATATTAAATGTTGAGTTGTATGACGCATACAGACACTGCTAATTCTGAACCACCAGTAATGCCATGGAAACCCCATCTCTAAATACGTGAGGGAGAGCATGGGGGGCTGGAGGGGCAGAAGGAGAGAGAAGCAGACTCCCTGCTGAGCATTGAACCCAAGGTGGACTCAATCCTAGGACCCTGAGATCATACCTGACCCAAAGGCAGACGCTTAACCAACTGAGCCCCATCCAAGCACCCCAGAGGACCTTTATAAAAAAAAAGTTACAGAAAACCCAAGAGCCATTAAAAGGGGAACAGGAATTGACATATCTGTCTTTATAAAAATGTAAAGCTTCTCCAAGTTAAAATAAGTGCAAGATTAAGAGGAAATATTTATAAAATATATAACCAAAAATGGAGAAACATCCTTAATATGTTGAAAGTGCCTACAAATAAACAATAAAAAGATACACATTTGTAAATGAGTCAAATTTTAAGTAGGCAATTCACAAAAGAAGAAATATAAATGGCCTATAGGCTTGTAAAAAAAATTCTCTTTTTTGCCAAATCTCATTATGATAGAGTAAATATGTATCAAAGCAATATTTTCCCTATTGGACTGAAAACAGGTTGGTGCATTCGTGGAAAACCAGTGCTCTCATCCTTTCATGGTAGAAATTGAAACTGATACAACCTTTTTGGAAGGCAGTTATCTAATATTATTAAAAAGCACAGTCCTTAGTCATTCTATTTCTTGGAATTTCCCTTACAAAAATATTTCCTCACGTATTCAGACATACACTGCCACATGACTTATACTACTGAAATTTGGGAAGGAAATATATATTTACAGAAATAATATAATAAATATTAAAATATTAAATGATACATATTTATATGAGTGAATTGTGGTAGAAGCATCTCATGGAATATTCTTCACCAGCAGAAAGCATGAGTTGGATTTAAGTAAAAACACTATCAACAGATAGATGCCCATATCATCATGCATACTGACTGACACTTCTGATTTGAAGTCAAGACTGTGGAGTTTGCACATAACTACTTTTAGGTTATATCTGTATCTTTTGTCTTCTACACAAAGAAAAATAATTCTCAAGACCTGGGAGATGATAAAATGGAAGCATCTCATAATCAGTCATTTGCATGATCACACATGACATATGTAACAATTTCAGAACATCAATATCAATACTACCATCACTGATAGGGTTACTGAAAGTTTAAAAGACATTGGGTTTTTGTATTTTATCCCCTCATTCTTCTCCATTTTACAGCTACTCTCTAGATACACTGTCAGAGCATGTAGCTGCTAAAGACTATTCTCTTTCCCATTAATTTTATTATTTTTTATTTGTTCCACAAATAACTATACCCTTAATGTCTACCAAGGTTTCTTCTGTTAATGGCTTACTAGTTCCCCGGACAGCCTGAAGCTCATTTGTCAGTAGATTCCTCTTTATGGTCTCAAATGAACTATACTTTGAGTTCTCACCTATGTATCAGTTCATTCTCTTTTATACCTGAACTTCAGGCTTGATGGACATAAAATCCCTGGCTCACATGTGTTTTCCTCAAGCATACTAAACATGCTGCTCCGTTTTCTTCTAGAATGAAGCAGCACTTTCCAAAACTCTGCTGAGGATCTAGTGTTATTTCCTTTTAAAGTTAATAGCTCTCTGGACCTAGCTACCTGAAGGATTTTTCTTTTCTTACAATCCAATAATTTTACTAAAATATGTGTTTGGGTTGGTTGTTTTGTGTCAATATTCTCAGGAACAGGGTGTGCTCTTTCAATATGTAGTTTGAAGTCATAGCTTATAGTTTATATAATTGGATTATATTTGGGGTATTTGTTCTGTTTTCTTGTTTTGTTTTGCTTTGGTTTCCAGCTTCAGAGCCTCCTATTGTCCCTATGTTGGATTGTCTTTGCTTATCTTCAAATATGTCTCCTCCTGAAACCTTTTTATTTTTCTGTTTTCACTTGTCTTTGATTTTTAATTTCTTTCTCCTTTTCACTCTTCTATTTCTATTAAGATATTTATGGTGTTTACATTTTCTTCTGCTCCTTACAGTTTAGTCTTTAAAAAAAAAAGATTTATTTATTTATTCATGAGCAACACAGACTGATAGAGAGAGGTAGAGACACAGGCAGAGGGAGAAGCAGGCTCCTCACAGGGAGCCAGATGTGGGACTTGATCCCAGATCCTGGGATCATGACCTGAGTCAAAGGCAGATGCTTAACCGCTGAGCCACCCAGGCATCCCACAGTTTAGTCTTTATTTCTTTTTATTTCTCATCCTTTCTTGAGTCCCATCACTGTGTCTCTGGGTTTTTCTAATTATGATGTATAGAATTCTCTCCTAGCCTGTAGCATAATGTCTTTTATCCCTCTGAAATACAAAGTGATGTTTCTCTTCTGTTTTGTGGTATGTCTCTTTATTACACATAAATATCATCCTCCTCCTTATTCTCTTGTTTTCTTACAACAACTTTGTATTGGATATTGTCTTGATTCTTTTTGTGGCCCATTCTTATGTGACAGTAACCTTTCTAAACTTTTAGGAGCCATTGTTCACAAGTTAGAAACATTAACTTCATAGGGGTCCTTCTTCTATTGTTTTTGCTGTGTTTACGGCTTGCTTTTTGACACTCCTGGCCCTGTTCTCTCCCACTGCTCTTACTTGGGCTTTCTCTTCCTTTGTCTCTACTGTCCTGGTTCTGCTCAATTTTGATTCCACAATCAACACTTTCTCATGGGCACAGGCCCTCTTTTGGAGAAGTTTTAAGAGGAGTAGCAATCTAATCCCTGTTCCTTCCCTTGCCCACTCTATTGGATTGAGCAAAATCTCTGCACTTCAGCTGGGTTCTCAAATATACCTGCCATGCTCTCCAGTAAATGTGGGGGGAAGGGAAAGTGACCTAGAGCCTCTTGAGGTTTTAGCTATGTTTGGTTTTATTTCCCCCTAACAGTATCATCTATGTGTATAATCTCTGGTGTTGTTCTGAGTCCCAAGATTTGCCTGGCAGCTGCTGGGAAGGGTCAGGAGTGAGGCTATGAAGACATAGGGAAAACTGCAGGACCACCAGAATCTTACTCACTCTGCAGTTCATGACTTAAGGCATCCCTTGTTAAGGTGCAGACAGCTGGTAGAGAACTTGGTTTGCAGATTCTGAAGACAACTGCATTTAACAGGAAACACCTCCAGCAGTTCCTGGATCCATCAACCAAATAAGTGACTTTGTAATGGTGGAGTCTTAGGCAGTATGGCAGGCAGATGAAGAGATGGTTGCCATCTCTGTCATCTTCTGACCCTCACTGACTAAAGCCCAGGTTCCCAAGCCAGAGAGTGGTGGGGCTTGGTCTGGGCAGTAATTTCAGCAGAAAGAGGGTGGAGGTTGCATGTGGGGAGCAGTTTCCTTGGATGACTTGGGTGGGCATGAACCCAGAATCCTCAAGTGCTGAGACAAGCAGACATCACTGACCTTCTAGAACAGGACAAAGTCCCCTTGAAGATGGAAAAATTTGGAAAATGTCATAAAGTAAAACCAGAATCCAGTGCAGGGAGCCACTTGTACTCTTTTCTGTAACTTAGTGCAAATGCCTAAGAGGTAGGAGATTGGCCGGCAGAGAACAGGCAAAGGTCTTGCTCCCAGGTGTGACAGACTCACAGGCACCAGAATTACCTTCCTGGAGTGCAGTGGGGTAGGAGAGAAGATTGGGAGTGGAGACCCTGGGGAAGGGGACCCAGAAGGTAGCATAACGTCACAGGGACACACTGAGCATTTTCCACCTGCCTAAACAGCTACACCTCTAGTATCCTAATGAGCATCCTTAATGATGTCACCCTCATTTTTAAGTCGAAGAAATAAAGACACAAAGAAGCCAAGCGACCTGCCAAGAACCACATGACAACAACACACTTGGTTCCAAATTCTAATCCAAGTTGTCCTCCTAGCCCAGAGGCTTCACTCTTCACCACTGGGCTTTGGTTAACTTCCAGCTCTATCATCACGTGGCTGTATGACCTTGTTCTGACTGCTTAGCTCCTCTGCCCCTCAATGTCTTCATCTCAGAAATGGAGAACATTCACAGAATTATTTCAGAAATTAGATGATTCATCCACATCCCCTATGTGTCATCTCTAGCATGGTGGCTGGGGCACGGAAAGCCCTCAGCCTGAATGTGCCCACTTCTGTCCATCGTCAGCTGCCATGCATGCATCATCTTTCAAGCAACCATTAATATGCTGCCATTTCCATCTTATCTCCTTCATCCTCTTCATTAAATCTATAGAAACTGTCTCAAAGAGTTATACGGCATCCATGGAAAATACATGGGGAAAGATTACAGTTTCGTCAATGAATTCCAATAATTTCCCTCCGTGACAGTTCAGAGTGGGCAAGAAATTTGCTTTTCCTAGAGAGTCAAATGACATTTAGAGAATTATGTTTTCTGTCTTATTGCAGGGAGATAATCCATCTAACCCTTAAACATCTGACAATCACTAAACCTCAGGAAGAGACCAAGTGAAAGGTAAACCCTTCAGAACAGCCCCCAAGGACCAGTCTAGAAATCACACTCGAGACCAACTATATTGTGGAAGGGAAGGGCTGTATTGTAGGAGAGGCCCAGGAGGACAGTCAGCCTCGATTTCAAGAGGCTTTCAGTGATGTTCTAATCCATTCAGTACACTCCATAGTTAGGGAACTAGAGACCCAGGGAGGGGAAGTAACTTGTCCAATTAATTGCTATGCCTGAAACTTGTACCCAGGTCTCCTGCCTCCTAGTCTGAGGCTCATCTTGGCACATTCAGCAGCCTGTCCTTTCGGAACTGGCATTGCCCCAAAATCATAAACTAGTTATGGCTCCACCACTTAACGGGGGAAGGAGGGAGCCCTTAGTAGATGAGTTAGCCTTCATGTCCTGATGCATGAAAATAGGAACAGGACTAAAATCAGCCTCATGGACTAAAAGAGGTAAGGATGTGAACAGCCTGCCAGACAGACACAGAGGAAAGACCAGGTGAAGAGGTGGCCCTTCTAAGCCCTTAGAAGAAACCAACCCTGCAGATACCTTCATCTTGTCTCCAGAATTGTGAGACAACACCTTTCTCTTATTAAAGCCACTCGGTACCATGCTTGTTACTGCTTGTCTGTGGTTATCTCTAGGTTTGCAAGCACCAAAATTGTCCCCAGGGTACCCCTGATTTCCAGATACGCTCTCTGCCCCCATTATGCAGCAACAACCCCACCTCCCTGCCGTAACCAGGAGCTCCCCTGCCAGGATAACTCCCTTCTCTGGCAGCTAATGTACCACTATGACCAGGCAAAGGCTGTCCCTTTAGGGGAGCCCTTACTGTGCCCCCGGGAACCCAGCCCTGAGGTCCAGCAGAGCAGGAAGTTATAGGGATGGAAAACACAAAAGCCCCAGATGGGCCCCCAGGGGTGATGGGGAAAGAATCCACTCCTGCTTCCACCTCCTGGCCCCAGGTAAAGATGCCACCTCATCCCATGCTGGGGCTTGGCCACCTTCTACTTGCAAGTGGACCCCACAGGCTTGGTGTCAGTGACTGAGAGCAGTTCCTGGATCCATCAGCCTCCACCTTCTGCTCACATGCTATGGGCCGGATTCGGGGAGGGAGTCAACAGCCTGAGCTGCCATCTGATTCAAAGCAGTATTGGGCATCGTAAATAAAACACAGGCCGAGAATACATGTGTGGTGGAGCAGTAGATGTCTGGTGACAGACCAGGGTGCCTCACAGAGAGCACAGCCCCCACCCCATCCCCAGACAGCTCTGACTCCCCCCTGGCCTGGCTCTACCATCTACCTCCTCCCTGAGGCCGACTAGACCTGGAAACCGGATATTGCCAGCCAGTCACACACTGGTTCCAAGAGTACCACACAGTTATCCAGGACTTACTCTTCTGTCCAAAGTCATTCATGCAAATTCTCTGTTTTGTCTGTGTGAGCCCCCCTCCCCGCCCACCCCTGCTGTAGGCGAGGAAACAGTGACTGGAGAGAAGAGGTCACTTGCCCTCAGTGGGGGACCTGAAATCGGAATGAAAGCCATTTCCTCAGAGCCCCTGCTCCTCACATGAAAACGGGTATCCAAGAGGAGGTGGCCCTCAGAGAGAGGGGGGACCAAGCCACGCTTCCACACTCTTTGTACAAAGAAAGGTGAGATGCACGGGCTACAATGACAGCTAGCCCCCCGCCCCTCCCCGCGCTGGGTCCCCTTCCTCTTTCGCTGTACCCATCACCATCCTACCTGTTATTTCCAGCAAAACATATGTTCCATTTGCCCTGAACAATTAAATTGATCCCAAAACACTTCCCACCCTGCAGAAGAACCCCTCCCTGAGAAATCAGCTTGATGAAATCGGGTGCTGAAGTTCTGCTGGGAGAGGCCGCCCAACTCCCCACAAATGTTCTGTCTTTCAGCGCATAAAGTCAAAAGTAGCTTTCAGGAGACGGTGTTTACTCCAAACCGGGAACTAAACATTTGTCCCCCCCCCCCTTTTTTTATATATATCTTTGAGGCAGTAACACCTGTGAAGGCAACTGGGATGGCATTTACAATTATAAGCAGGTCGATGTCATTTCATCCACTGAGGTATCACATCAGGGATTGGAAAGGGCTGTTTCGGGGGTGACAGGATGTCACACGGCCCCATCGCGTTCCCCAGCCATTGGGTGGTGGGGCTGCGGGAGCTCTTTGAGAACACGGGCGTTCCTTCAGCACAATGTGTGACCTCTGCTCCGCCTCTGAGCAGATGAAAGGATAGAAGAGCTTCTGGTCGATGCTGACATTCTCCCTTATTTAATGGCTTCCATAGAACCCATTGCCTAACTGTCTTATGACCAAAATGAAAGAGAAACAGGGCCTTGAGAGATGCTTAGACGTGTCAGGTGGAGAGCTGGGATCCTGGGGCTGCGTTGTAATTAGGTCCTCGTGCATTCTGCGGCACCAAGGGTTCCAGGTCTAGGGACACTGACAGAGAAGGGGTAGGTGGGGTAGCCTACAACTGCCCCAACTGGTTCCCAGACTTGAAAGCTAGCTGGGAAGGAGAGAACACAATGAAGCAAGATGCTGGGCACAGCCCCGGGGACTGAGCACAGGTGGAGGACCGGCTGAGAAATGGTGCGATGAGGGGAGCTGGGCTTTGGGTAACTGGCAGGTCTGCACGGAGGCCCCCTCTGCCCCTCACTGGCTGTGTGACCTTGGGCCGGTTACTTTTCCTCTCTGAGCTTCAGCTTCCTCCTGTAAACTGGGGATAGGATTACCTACCTCCCAGGATCTGTGAGTGCCTCAGATCAGGTTCCCCAGAAGAAGGCCATGAGATGAGGATGTGGAGCAGTGATTTTGTGGGAAATGTCTGCAGGAAGAAGCAAGACAGAGGGAAAGGAGAATCAAAAAGAAAGATGGAGCGAGGATGCCATAGCAAGGTCTTTGCTACTTGAAGCGTGGCCCGTGGGCCTACAGCAACAACCATACCTGGAATTTGTTAGAAATGCAGAATTTTGAGGTCCACTCCAGACCTACTAAGCCAGAATCTGCAGTTTTAATGAGATCCTGCAGAGAAGTGGAAAAGCACTGGGAGAGAACCAGACTCAGAGATGCTCCATCAGGGAAGACCAGTCCTCGATGAAAGGTGCCCTGCAGCTCGGCAGGGAGGGCGGGGGCCGTGCCGGGACCTGATGGCGGCTCCGGCTCACCGCCCGCCCAGGCACCCCCTCAGGACTGAGCCGCAGGTGCTGGCCGGCGGAGGTGAAGGCAGAGGAGCAAGCCCAGAGAAACGGAGCCAACGACACCCGCCCCGGGGTGACCACTACAGACCTCGATGACTCCCTTAGGACTGCACTTCGCATCGAGTCCCTGCCCCTTCCCCCCCCCTCTCAGGCCATGAGCACCCAGGGATTCAGACAACGCCCTGCTGAGCACCCGCTTGTCCTGGCTTCATTCCTGTGGAGCAAAGGCAGGTAACTGGGCTTGGCAGGTGAAGAGGCGGGGATCTCCCTTTGAGGATCATGCATCTGGTTTGGGGTCCTATCACCCTCCTCAGCAGCCTCTGCTGATGTCACCCGGCCTTCACCCCACCCTTGATGGAAGTACAGTCCCGGGAGCTTGGAGCACAGGCACCCTTCGGCTGCTTCCAGCAGGTGGCACTGCTCTGGTCGCAGGGCCAGGAGCAGACACCTGCTTCTCCCTCTCACCTGGCATGCTCGGCCTCTTGCCCTCACCCCTACCTCAGTCTCCCCATCTTTCACACCACACTCCCCCAGATGTGGAGGCTTGCTCTGAGGCTCAGCCTACCAGCTCAGGACCAAAGTAAGGCCTGCCTGCTTCTCCTCAGCATCCCTTGCCCACTCGGGCTTGGATCCTGTTCTCCACACCCGCGAGCTGGTCAGAGCTTTCCTCCACAGCACTGACCCCTTGGACATGACCTGAAATACCCTGCTGCCTGCCCTACCCCCACCCAGCAGACACTGATGTGACGCTCCATGAGCATGACCCTGGCCATAATAACCCTTTCTTCCACCCGAGAGAAAGCTGACCAGTAGGTTGCTTCCCCAGCCTCAACCCCTTCTGGACGTGGCTCCCTGTCCCTCCGAAGTCTCGGGGGCCTGTGAAAGTCCAAAGCAACAGGCAGTGCTGGCTCATGGGTGTGGGGCTGACCTGTCTGGTCACACAAGGCCCTGCACTTTGGGTTTAATGCTCTGCTGTTGCCATCTTGCAATCCTTAATTTTTGTAGGGGTTTTCCCCATTTTCATTTTGCACTGGGCCCCCCAAATTAGGCAGCCAATTCTGATAACACATCATACCTCGTCAGACATTTGCCCCAGCGATCTAATGGACATGCTGCCCCTTACCCAAAGCAGTAGGGCGGTGAGCATTGTGTCTCCACACTCCATGCTCTTTCCGCCCTACCTCCTCTCCTCTCCTCTCCCACCACTCCTCACCCTTCCTGATCCTTCCCCAAGAGCCTACTAGTTGGCCCCTCAGCTAGGACAGCAAGATTGTCGTGGGTCGAGCGGCACACAATGGGTAGAAGAATCCATTCTGGTCCCATTAATCTCCATCTAGAACCCCATGTGTCAGAACAACTCCTTGGGATGTGAGTTTATACGTTTCATCCCCCAGGTCTCCCCTTCGCTACTCCCATTTTTTTTTAATTTTTATTTATTTATGATAGTCACAGAGAGAGAGAGAGAGAGAGGCAGAGACATAGGCAGAGGGAGAAGCAGGCTCCATGTACCGGGAGCCCGACGTAGGACTCGATCCCGGGTCTCCAGGATCGCGCCCTGGGCCAAAGGCAGGCGCTAAACCGCTGCGCCACCCAGGGATCCCCGCTACTCCCATTTGAATAGATGGCACTGGATTTTCATTCCAAAGCCAAAGATGAGGATTGGAGAGAATTAAAAAGAGAACTAGGGAACAGAGGCAGGGAGGCCTGTGTCAAGCCCTCGGCCCCCTCCGTGTGCCTGAGATTTATGCACACTGCACCCAGGCCCCATCAATCAGGCTCTGAATCCGGGGCCCTGTCAGCCACCCAGAAAGGAAATCTTGAGTGACCTGAGATTCTGGGCCAACATTTACAGCTGTGCTATTGCAGCCCAGAGATGGAATTCCCGGCCTTGGCTGTACATGAGCATCACCTGGGAGCTTTTAAATATCCACTACCACCAGATACCCTGATTCTCTTGGGTGGGACCCAGGGATGGGGGAGCCTGAAAAGCCCCCCACATAACACTCCCGTGTAGCCAAAGTTGAACGGGGCTGGGCCAGGAGCTGCACTGGAGGCATCCTGAGGCTAGGCCCTCACCCCTCTCTCTGCCCAGTACAAGTGGATCTGCTTAGCAGCACCTAGCAGCCAGGCCCCATCCACACCAGGTCAGAGGCGATCCAAACCCACCCAAAGTCAGCAGACCAAGGAACAGCCAGGGCTCTGGATGTTCTCATGCAGCTCCTCTGTTCTGGTCACACTGCCTCTGCTGGGATCCTGAGTTTCAGCCCCTGCTCTGCCCCAACTCTGGTCACTTGGATCCCCTGCTCTGTGCACTTCCTTCTGGAGGAGCCACTGAGTGTGGATGGAAGAACCTAGAAGGTTGGGTCAGAAGCCCTGTATTCAAGTTCCTAGCTCTGCCACTTACCATGGATACTCAATAATGGGTAAGAAGATGGCATGAGGCAGCAGCTGCTTGTGTCTGAGCAGGGTGGTCCCATGTGGTCCTGGTGAGACCACAGGTCAGTGAGCCCCTTTTCCAGGAGGAAGGTGGGCCCTTGACCCAAATGAAGCCAATCAGACTCACCTTCCCAGAAATGTATATCCTGAGCAAAATGACCCAATAATTTAAGAAAAATCGGTTTGCTCGTTCCTCCCAGCAGAGGTCTGCTAGCTAAATCCTGGGATATCAGGATGCCTGGGTGGCTCAGGTCTGAGTGGTTGAGCGTCTGCCTTTGGCTCAGGGCCTGATTCCAGGGTCCCGGGATCCAGTCCCACACTGGGTTCCCCATGGGGAGCCTGCTTCTCCCTCTGCCTGTGTCTCTGCCTCTCATGAATGAATGAATAAATAAATCTTTAAAAATACATGAATAAATAAGTAAAAATAAATCCCGTGATACTATGGCTCCTGTCCTTTCAGGGAAGTTTCTCAAGCAGGGTGGCTATCATCAAATAACATCAAGTGAACATACGACTAGAGACAACAAGTGCTGGCAAGGATGTGGAGAAGAGAATCCTTGTGCATGGGCGGGAGGAATGTAAACTGGCGCAGTAACTGTGAAATACAGTATGGAGGCTCCTCAAAAAATTGAAAATAGGGGCAGCCCAGTTGGCTCAGCAGTTTAACGCTGCCTTCAGCCCAGGGTGTGATCCTGGAGACCTGGGATCGAGTCCCGCGTCGAGCTCCCTGCGTGGGGCCTGCTTCTCCCTCTGCCTTTGTCTCTTCCTCTCTCTGTCTCTGTCTCTCATGAATAAATAAATAAAATCTTTTAAAAAATTGAAAATAGAACTACCCTCCGATTAAGCAATTCCACTTGTGGGAATATACCCAAAGGAAATGAAATCAGGATCTCAAAGAGATATGTGTACTGCTATGTTTGTTGCAGACTCAGTCCCAATAGCCAAGGTATGGAAACAGCCTAAGTGTCCACCTACAGATGAATGGATACACACACACACACACAAACATACCCTGAAATATTATCCAGTCATGAGGAAGAAGGAAATCCTGCCATTTGCAACAACACGGAGGAAACTCGAGGGCATTATGCTAGGTGAAGTCAGAGAAAGACCTACGGTGTGACACCACTTACACATGGAATCTAAAACCACAAAACACATAGAAACAGGGGAGGATGGTGGTTGCCAGGTGCTGGGGAAGGGGGAAAAGGGAGAGAGAGTAAAAGGGTACAAACTTTCAGCTATAGGATGAATAAGGGCTGGGGATCTAACGTACGACATGGTGATTCAAGTCAACAATATTGTATTATAGACTTGAAAGTCACTAAGAGAATAGATCTTAAAGTGTTCTCGCCACTAAAAAGAAACAGTAATTTTGAGAAGTGATGGAGGTATTAACTAACCCTGGTAATCATTTTTGCAACACGTATGTGTGTGTCAAATCACCACCTTGCACACCTTAAACTTACACAATGTTATATGTCAGTTATAGCTCAATAAAGCAGAAAAAATAAATAAAACTAAGACAATAGTAAAAAAAAGATAATAGAGGTACCACAAAGCTGGAGATCGTCCTTTTTTTTTTTAAGGAGTATCTGTGACAATTGTATATAATTTTCAAGGTTAATGGCATCTTGATTCACAATAATGAAAGTCTTGTTTATCTACATATTAGTGTCCTGAAGCTAGCTTAATTTACATAATCATAAATTGCATTTCAACTGTCCTCATCAGCTTGTTCCCTATTTGATGAAAATGTAAACAGTAATTTTATTTGGGCTCAATTGCATATAGACTGCATTTATGCAGCCTCAGAAAACAGCATTTTAATCTAACCAGCAAGTTGGGCTCATTACCAAAAAAAAAAAAAAAAAAAAAAGAATATTGGTTAAAACACCAAGTCAGTTCCCCAAATGTCTTTGAAGGCTCCAGTCATTGTATTATTACCCAGTTGGTTTTAACTGTATTTGCCCAAAGCTGGGAAAAGCTGAGACTTCACAATGAAAATGTCCTTTAGAGTCCAAGCTACAAGCAGCCAGTGGACGCCAGGATTCCAAGACGGCTGGTGGAGGGAGGCCACGAGCGTGCAGGGGCCCCTCTCTAACCGATACACCGGGTACCGATGGCGACCAAGAGCTGGGAAGGAAACTCCTCTGACAGGAGACAGGGTGACCCAGGATAAAGGGGCCAGCTCACCCAGATGAGAGCCCAGGCCTGGCCCCACCCAGAAGCAGGCTCCATGCGGGGGGCCCGACGGGAGACCCGATCCCAGGATCCTGGGATCACGGCCTGGACCGAAGGCAGCCGCTCACCACTGAGCACTCAGGTGTCCCTGGGGAGTCTTTTTTATAAGGACACTTATAAAAAAAAAGGACACTAATCCCATTCATGAGAGCACCACCCTTATGACATCATCACCAGTCACAGTGCAAGTTGGGAGGGACAGGCACAGAGTCTCAAAAGATCACCAGGAATGTCAAGTTCAGGTCCAGGGAACCAAAGGGCAAAGCAATGTGGGGGGTTGGTCGGGGGTGGTGGTGGAGCAGGACTCCCCGGGACAGCACCCATCACCCTGGCCACCGCGCCGCAGTCCCTACAGCTCCCACTGCGGCTGCGGCCTCGGCCGCTCTCTGCAAGATGTGACAAAAGCTTAAGGGAGAAGGGCACGCGTCACAGCACCTTCACAGCCCACTTGGCTCACGCCAGCTCCAGACTCCAGCAAGCAGGACACGTTTCCTGCTCATCGAGGTGCTGGCTCACAGCCGCGTCCGGCCCACTGGCGCTCACAGGCCGACGAACCCACAGCTGGGGGCAGACTCTGCAGCTGGAGAAAACGGCCGGATGCTTGCCAGGTACGCGAAGTGGACGCTCTTCTCTGCTGTGGACCAGCCTTTGTTCCCGAGGCCCAGGGGACAAAACAGGAGATTTCTCTAAACCCGGAGCAGCCAAAGTGGGGAGAGGGATGCCCCTGCTTATGGGAACTCGGAGCAGCCACGCCCTTTAGAGAAGATGCTCCCACGCTGCGGCCTCGGTGGCCCGGAGACCAGACGGGGCAGGCGGGTGCAACACAACCAGTTTCCAGGATGGAGTAACCCTGCAGGCCCGCACACCCCGCGCCTCTCCGCACACGTGTCACATCGCTGGCGCGACATCTCTCATCTTGCACAGTGCCTTCGCGACGTCTGGCACACCTGGGGCAGCCCTGCCTTGTGAGCGCGCTGCAAGCAGGCTTTCTCAAACATGCATCTCCCGGGGAGCCTGTAAAGCCACCGAGGCCGGGCCCCAATCCAAGACCCTCTGAATCTCTTTTTTAGCTAACAAGCAGCGCAGATGGCCCTGGAGACCCCGAGGAGAAAACAGCTCTTTATCCCTTATGGCCGGCTCAGGACCCAGGCTCCCAGACCCCCTACCAAATTCCTAGTCCCCCGGTCCAGAAATGCATTAGCAATAGCTTGTAGGGGCACTTTCACTCTTGACTGTAGGATAACAGCCTACATTCTAGAACCCCGCACCGTAATTTACTCCCTCAAACTTACGGTACAGGGCACTCAGTGATGCCTGAGCTCCAGCTTTCCCTGCTGAGGACAGGTAATGACCTGAACCAGGACAGCAAGGAGTTAGCTTCCAAGGTGATCTCGTCTGCAAATGTCTGCATGAACCACATTGCTCTGTGACAAACCCTGAGCCGGGACCTTTGTTTCTTGTTCCTGGACCCCTGGATCCTGCATGTTTACACATCCCAAACAGAAACACATGGAGGCTGTGATTCCTCCCCTGTGGCACCATTGCACAGGCCTGCCAGCAATAACTCGGGGCCAATGTGAAGGTGGTGAGTTCCCTGTCACTGAAGGTATCCAAGCAGCAGTCGATCTACCATATATCTGGAACGCCAGTAGCCATCAGCTGAAGCATTAGACCTCATAACCAGTGAAGTCCTTCCAACTCCAGGTGGCTTTGACTCCACGGATTTCAGATTTGACTTCCGCCACGACATCACCCAAAACATCCAAATTCTGCCTACACGGCTCTCTGATACTGAGACCGGTTTTGCACGAAGTGGTAAAATACAATTTAAATATCTCCTAAGTGTCAGAACCATGAGAAAGAAAAAAACAAATTAATCAACAAAGAATTCCTTTTCAGTGGTTTTCAAGCCAGCTTGTGTCTGTCACCAAACCACAGGTGAAATGCTAATAAAGCTCCGCTTGCAACAGCAGCATAACAATTTAAATCTGGCCTATTTTTCTAAAGAAACAGAGAATATATTTCCGCACATGACAAACTTTTTTCTACGAAAATGATCAGAATACAGCAAAGGGCTCCTGAAGCCTGGATGGAGGCCGAGTCACTGCGGGAAGGTGAGGAAGTCCCTACACCTTTCGGCCCGGCTTGAAGAGGCTGAGGACCTGCTGCGGCTCCGCAGGCTGCGTGCTGAGTGCACGGAGAGGCGTGCGCCCACCCCGAGGCGAGCCCCGGTCCTGGAAGCACAGTCTGGCCCCCTGGCTGCCCACGCCGGCGGCGCCCGCCTGCCATTCCTCACACCCTCGGGTCTTCCTCTGCTTCCATGCTGCTGCAACTTCTCTTTTTTTTTTTAATAATAAATTTATTTTTTATTGGTGTTCAATTTGCCAACATACAGAATAACCCCCAGTGCTCATCCCGTCAAGTGCCCCCCTCAGTGCCCGTCACCCTTTCACCCCCACCCCCCGCCCTCCTCCCCTTCCATCACCCCTTGTTCGTTTGCCAGAGTTAGGAGTCTTTATGTTCTGTCTCCATTTCTGATATTTCCCACACATTTCCTCTCCCTTCCCTTATATTCCCTTTCATTATTATTTATATTCCCCAAATGAATGAGAACATATAATGTTTGTCCTTCTCAGATTGACTTACTTCACTCAGCATAATACCCTCCAGGTCCATCCACGTTGAAGCAAATGGTGGGTATTTGTCGTTTCTAATGGCTGAGGAATACTCCACTGTATACATAGACCACAGCTTCCTTATCCATCATCTGTCGATGGACACCGAGGCTCCTTCCACAGTTTGGCTATCGTGGCCATTGCTGCTAGAAACATCGGGGTGCAGGTGTCCCGGCGTTTCCCTGCATCTGTATCTTTGGGGTAAATCCCCAACAGTGCAATTGCTGGGTCGTAGGGCAGGTCTATTTTTAACTCTTTGAGGAACCTCCACACAGTTTCCCAGAGCGGCTGCACCAGGTCACATTCCCACCAACAGTGTAAGAGGGTTCCCTTTTCTCCGCATCCTCTCCAACATCTGTGGTTTCCCGTCTTGTTAATTTTCCCCATTCTCACTGGTGTGAGGTGGTATCTCATTGTGGTTTTGATTTGTATTTCCCTGATGGCAAGTGATGCAGAGCATTTTCTCATGTGCGTGTTGGCCATGTCTATGTCTTCCTCTGTGAGATTTCTCTTCATGTCTTTTGCCCATTTCATGATTGGATTGTTTGTTTCTTTGCTGTTGAGTTTAATAAGTTCTTTATAGATCTTGGAAACTAGCCCTTTATCTGATACGTCATTTGCAAATATCTTCTCCCATTCTGTAGGTTGTCTTTTAGTTTTGTTGACTGTATCCTTTGCTGTGCAGAAGCTTCTTATCTTGATAAAGTCCCAATAGTTCATTTTTGTTGCAACTTCTCTTATCCACCTCGGCCTTGCTCCAAACACAGATTCAAAAAGCACCTCCTCCAAGCTGTCTTCCTGGGTTGCCATGGGGATGGTGACTACTGCCTGCTGTGCACCTGCAAGCCTCCAAATGGGTCCCCGCTGGGATGCGGATATAAAAAGATACACCCCCAAACAATCCAGCCATTTTCTGAAACTTTTGGAGATTTGGAGATTACGCTCTTGGCCTGAAAGGCATGGCCCCCTCCACTGGTCTCTGGGCCCCCATTCTGGAGTCGAGCTGAATGGGGATCAGCCCAGTTTGCCACCTTGCCATGTGGCCTCTGAGTCTCGGTTTCCCCAGCCACGACACAGAGATAACAACTCCTCCACTGACTTGTTAAAAGGTTGTGATGAAATAAAATCAGTGGAAGCACCTGACACCAAGGTTTTTCCATCAATGTCATGCTGTCCGGTCCTTGCAGGGTTGCCTACTGTGAGAGTTTAGACACTTGGTACCTCAATCTTATCATCTGTAGAAAATGTGGGCATGTGCTCAGCTTCTTATTTCACTGCTCAAGAAACAAGCTTATGCAAAATAATAATAATAATAATATTTATAATGAACTTCATGCATTCCAATATTTACTGAATAGTCCATTTATGCGCACTGTCACGTGAGTGTGCCACGGTCATCCATTCCTCCTAAACAATGCAGGAACTACCATCTGTCATTCCTAAAAGGATTGGGATGGTCACCCACTGAGGACACGCTATTAGCAGGGAAACCAGGGCCCACGGGAGAGCTAGCCCCTTGGAGGGACAGGAGGGGCCTGTACTCCGCCTTCTGCTGCCTGGTGGCCCCCCAGCGGCGTGTGTAAAAGAGCCTCACGACATCCCTACCACAATGCTCGAGGCTGCTCGTACACTTCACCATTTACAGATGAGGAAACTGAGGCTCAGAAAACCTTGCTGGGTCCGGCCCAGAGCCCTCTGCCCACCACCGGCCAAGACGCTGAAGGAGGGAGAGCTGCGTCTCAGAGAAGGTGGAGCCGGGTGCAAGTTTGTCGGGGGCGCCCAAGAGGAGCACTAAAGGTTAGGTATTCCTGGAGCACGCCGCCCCCCTCCGCCTCCCCTTCCAGAACAGGGAGGGGACGCACGAAAGGAGAAACGTGAGGCTGCTGGGAACACAACAGAACTCAAAGTCAGGCCCACTGGGTCTCCTGCGATCCCCGCAGCGCTGCAGAAGGGCCAATGTTTGAACCCACGTAGTTAAGAGAAACAAAAAGCGCAGTAGAAGATAGTTCTCAAGGGTCTTCAAGGTGAAAGCACGGGACCATGCACCCCAAGCTGCCGAAGACAGTTCCAGGTTATGCGAAATAGGGGCCAGAAGTGCCCCCGCGTGCTGTCTAGGGTACCCTGAGGTATAAGGTGGTCTCGCAACTGCTCAGCCTCGGCTCCACCTTAGACTCACCTGGGGAGCTTTGTAAACGAGATTACATCAAAACCTATGGGGGTGAGATCCAGACATTGGTCTTTTTTTTTTTTTTTTAAGCTTTCACCAGCGATTTTCCTGTGCTGCTGAGACGGAAGGCACCGTCCCGGGTGGAAGACACCGCCCTTCCTGACACGCGAAGGCGAGTCAGAGCCACAGACGGCAGCTGACAGGTGGGCCCCCAAGGAGCCTGAGCCGCCCTGGGGGAGCCGGGGCAGCAGAGGACCCCACCTGCGGCCCAGCTGCGCCTGCTGTTCATCTGCCTGTTCGTATTTATACTTGCCCGCCTGCTTCTGGAAAGACTGGAGGCTCCGTGGCAGTTCCCGTCGGTGCCAGCGCACAGCGAGCAGATCATTAGGCTCATCCGGCTCCCAGAGACGCAGTGAGGGAAGTCGCCGGTTTCACCTTGAAACAGAGAAGGAGGCCTGGGGAGACGGGTTTTTCCACACATTCCGGAGAGGTCCTGCCAGAGAATTCCATCGAGGCTACTGGCAAGAGCGGCCCCAGAGCCCAGGGTACAAATGTGTCCTGCTCGGGGTTTCCTGAACAGATTGTCCCCAGAACCGCATCCATCCTAATTAAGGCTGCCAAGGAAGGCCCCGGCCCCTCGTCGAACAGCAGGGAGGCTCCTGGGGAGACAGGGGCCGCCCTCGCCTTGTCCCAACCTCAGAGAGCAGGGCCTGTCCTCCGGCTGCTCCCCTGGGTTTGGAATCATTTTTACAGCTCTGGCACGCTCACTCCTGACCACAACACATTTCCAAGAGGAGAACCTAACGGGACGTTTGAGAGATTTCCTGTTTCTAAAGAGGGCCAGCAAACATCAGGGCAGCCAGACCTGGACAGATGCATCCTGGCTACATAACACGGTCCACTTCTCGGTGTTTTTCACACTGTATCCTTGAAAAACTGAGGGTGCATTGGGAGAATCTGCTCATGAAATACCATTTGGGAAACTTCAGAGTATACGGAAAACCTTTGTCATTCGTGGATGTAGCATTCACCATTTTGACTCGAGGGGGAAAACAGGTTACCCAATTGCTCCCTCATAAAAGTTATAATCATTTCACACACACACACACACACACACACACATAAATCTCACTGTCCTAGGATCTTCAAACGTTCTGATCTTTGCCAATCTGAAAAATGAAAATGATTACCCCCATGTAATTTTATTTTTCATCTCTTATTAGGAAGACTAAGCAATTTCTCATAGACCTCAGAAGCAGTTTACTTCCTTCTCTATGGACTCTATATCCTTTGCCCATATTTCTTTTGGGTTCATAATCCTTGCTTATTGGTTTGTAGAATCTCTTTATATATGAGAGACTCCAGCCCTTCCTCTGCAATACAGTAAGCAAACAACTTTGCAGTTTGATGTCTACATTTTTATTTTGTTTAGGGTCCATCTAGCCAAGTCTATTTGAATATAAGTAAATGTATTTATATTTTCTTTTGTGGCTTCTGGGTTTTGATACTTTAGAATGCTTTATAAGGAAAACATCTTTCATTTTTCCTTTAGTAGGAGACTTTTGAAGGGACCGAGCCAGGCCAGAAAGCATTCAGTGAAAAATATTCAAAGAAAATCATGACCTAATGTTACCCTTTCTGCATGTGAAGATCATGGTAACCAAAGAGAAAGCTGGCAAAACACAACATCCATTTTCAAGTTCTGTCCACGGTGGAGCTTCCATCTGAGGGACTATTTCTCATAAAATGTCACAATCTAGAATTCCCAGCTCCAGAGTGATTAAATGCATGTGCATACCAAGGTCCTGGTCACATTAGGGGAATCTCTTTCTATCAAACCCACAACTGCCATGTCAGTTGGGGTCTCCCAGACAACTTCACAAAGCAATAAACGCATGACACAGGTGAGACTCAGTGTCAACATATAACATGGAGGGTTTCTCTAGGGAAACTCTAAGGAATTAAATAAGTTTTCTTTTATAGATATTTAGATGTGTTCTGTTTCCCAGGGATTCCATTGCTCTCCTGTGTCACCAAACCCATACAATGGGGCTTTTGCCTTAGTTTCCTATTTGGTATTCAAATATTATCCCTGGGCATGGATGACTGCCCTGAGCCCCAGCCCGGCAGCTGGTGATCTGACATCACACCTGCCCTAGCCCACACCTCCCTGTCGTGTTGCCTTCTCCCTCCAGACAACCCTGACTCTGGATCAAATCATCCTGGTGGTACATGAGAAGACATCCACCTTTGGGGACAGGCTTTTGCCCAATTAACTCTAACTGCCCACCTACTATGTGGAGACCTATGTACATGCTGGGGAAGCTGAGGCAACAGGACAGGTTTGAGTCTCCTGGGGGTAACTGAGCCCAGAGCCTCTCCTGAGCATCAAACCAGAGACTCCCAAGAATGGACATCTGGCTTCACCCTCATCACCAGCCCCTGTTCCCCACCCCCTTCAGGTCCCCAAAGCATCTAGACTTCAAGCTGGAACCCAAGCATGTGACTGGGTATCCTGACCCTTTCCAAGGTCCTGCAAACAGAGGTGGGCCCTTGGCCCAGACTTCCTCACCTGGTTTCTAGAGCACCTCCTTGCTCTTCTGAACCCTCCCTGCAAAAAAACAAAAAACAAAACAAAACAAAACAAAAACCGTGGCCATCTCTCAAGTTTGCATGGGGTATAGAAACATCCCCTCAAATTGATCTTGTGTTTAGGAGAGCATGGTTCCTAGATCAGAGTACTCCTAGCGTGAGTGACCATTTATTAGTGCAGGAGAATGTTAAAAGCCTCAGGGAGGGTGAGCCTTGCTCCAAGGTCAAAAACTAGTTGGCTTCCAAGCCCAAATCAGAGCCCAAGCTTGCTGGTTTCCAGCCCTGTGTTGCCCCACCAACCCTCCGTGGCTCCCAGACCAACTGTCTCCCACTTCCTTGGGGGACGCGCCTGGTGAGAACTCTGCTTTTCAATTCTATCTGGGATGAAAAGAGAACGGGTTGACTTTGTAATGTCATCAAAAATTAAGCTTGATTTCCCAGCTTCTGACATCCAAATTGCCAGTGAGCTTGAAAGCCCGGGTGGAGGCTGTTGGCTGTGTGGATAGAAAGGAGCTTGCAGCAGGGGAGGAGGGATAGGGGCCTCTCAACCGCAAGAAGAGATGAGCAGGAGTGAAGGGGGGGGGTGGGCTGCAGAGCAGGTGACTGCCAGGAAGCCAGGGACAGGGCAACAGTCCATAAAGTGAGATCAGGGTAAGGGTCCTCCATTAAAATTTTAAACCACAGGCACTCCACGACCATGCACACTTGAAATGTCGTCCCCGGGAGATGGAAGCCAAGAGGCTGTTAAGGTTATTGTGTGAAGTTGCCAAAAAATTGAAGACATAATGCATCCTTTGTCCTTTGGAAATTTTTTGAAGGAAAAGTTCCCCATGACATGGAACACGTTGTACAAATGGAGGAAGGAACATAGCGCAAGCCTCTCTGAGATTGCACCAAGTGTCCTCGCTGAGAGGGTAGTCAGAAAGATCTCTAGAGTTAGAACAAACGGGCTCTAGAGCTAGAAAAACCTGGGTTTGGTCTCTGGCTTTAATGCATTTGTTCACTGGACAGGGCATAACCCCTTGCAACCTTGGTTGCCCCATTTGTAAAATGAGGCTAATCGCACTTTCACCAGAGGGTTGTTTGGGGGTTACGTGGGGTGTGTGAGAAAGGCCCTGGAACAGGACCCGACCCGGGGCGGGTCTGAGCTGGTCATGCCTCCTCTCCTTTAAAAGCCTGAAGTGGCCTTTATGACGTGCTTATCTCAATGCCTTCGTTTTTCATGTGGGGAAACTGAGTCCCAGGTGTGCAGTGACTTACCTGATGGGCCTCAGCAAGCTAGAGGCAGAATCAAATTCGATTCTTCTGATTCTCTCACATTAAGAGACATCTCTTCTCAAATACCCCCTCCCCGCTTTTCCCCAGCCGATCAACATCTCCTAGGTTTGGAGCAGGAGGGAGGGAAGGCAGGCGCCGTGGCCACTGCTGGGGATCTCCAGCACCACCGCTTTCTAAGTGATCACTGTGCGACCTCCCCCAGAGATCTGAGTCCGGTGACGGGGCCATAGGAAAGGGACAGGGGGCCGAGGGAGGGAGGGAGAAGGCTGGGGGGCCCTGCAGGGATTCCCAGGGAGACCACAGTTTGCTGGGGACATTGTTTCCGAACAAGTAGGGAAGGGGACCACATGTGGCTGTTGGCCAGGTGTGCAGGACCGAGGGCAAGCAGGACCGCCAAGGACGTGGGTGAAGGCCGCACCTTCCCAGGGCTCCCTGTGAGCACACGGCATTCACCGGGTGCAGGTGGGGGGGGGGGCTCCCAGGAGTCCAGGAACAGCAGGGGCTCGTGCTCCTGCTTCCACGATCTCCCTTGATGCAAGTGTTCTGATGCTCGAGCAGAGCAGGTGCGAGTGGGGCCCCCTCAGGCCGCGCCCTCTGGCCTAGCGCTGAGGTGCTTCCCGTAGTGAGCATACTTCCTCCTCTAAGAAGCCGAAGGCTGGGGTGGACCCCTGCGCCCCTCATCCACTCACACCCCGGCTTTACTGCTCTACAACCTGAGTGGGAAAAACACTCCGACGTTTGTCCCCTACTACTCTCACTCTCACCACACTCGTCACACTTCTGACACCAGATGTGGGGCTCTTGCACACGTCCAACAATTCTTCAACCCCAGCTGCGTGTCTCCCTGGATAGAGCATCAGGTCCCACAGATTAAGGACTCAGTCCCACAAGACTGACCCCACCTCAGATGCTAATTGCAAGTCCTGGTTGTCTCCTAGACTTCTGACCAACTGGCTATAAATCAGGATTTCTGTGACCCGCCCCCCTTAGGTTTCATAATTTCTTAGAACAACTCACAGAACTCAAAGAAACACTTAGGTTTACCAGTCTATTATAAAGGCTATGATAAAGGACAGATGATATTATGATATTATTCTGATGATATTATGATGATGATATTATCATATTATTATGATATGATAAAGGACAGATGAACACCCAGATGAAAAGATACACATGATGAGGTCCCGAAGGGTCCAGACCACACGAGCCTCTGTCCTCGCGAAGTTGGGGCACACCACCCTCCCAGCACATGGGTGTTCATCCCAGCACACCACCAACCTGGAAGCTCTCTGAGCCCCTTACTTTGGAGATTTTTATGGTGGCTTCATCACGTCCACATGATCAACCATTAACTCAATTTCCAGCCCCTCTCCCTCCCCAGAGGATGGGCGGTGAAGCTGAAAGTTCTAGCTTCTAATCATGCTTGGTGTTTTTAGCAACCACTTCCCATCCTGAAGCTATCCAAGAGCCCCACCAAGAGTTGTCTCATTAGAATAAAAGACTCCTATTATCTAGGACATTCCAAAGGATTTAGGAGCTCTATGTCAGGAATCAGGGGCAGAGATAAAATATTAGAACAAAAGATGTTCCTGGTGCTCTTATCACTTAGGAAATTAGAAGTCTTTGAGGAGTTCTGTGCCCAGAACCAGGGCAGAGACCAATATGTCTATTTTCCATCATTGCACACAACCCCAGACTCTGATTCCACATGTTGGGGGGGAGGCCTACTAGACCCCTCCAAGAAGGATGCTTGGCCTCAAGGAATGTTCTAGCTGGATGGCAAAGATGAGATTTGGAATAAGATTGTGCATTAATAAAATATAAATAGATGGTACCTGGAATGGGGGGAAAGGGGGCGATCCTAGGCACAATTCAATCCAATTCTCCAATATTACAAATGGAGACCCTGAGTGGACCAGAGAAGAGAAGGGCCTTGCCCCAGATCACACAGCTAGTTTCTGATATAATGGAGACTAGAACATGAGTGCCTCACTTAGCTTGTTCTTGTTGGTGACTAGAAGGCCCAGAGGAGGTTCCATCCGTCTCCCTGTGCACATGTGACCCTCCTCCTGAGTCCAGACTGACCCATCAGTCAGAAAGAACCATGAGGTGCCCGGGTGGCTCAGTTTGGTTGGTACATCACAACAGAATTACAAGACCCTAAGTGATGCCCACTAAGTGGTTACTACCGTGCCCCACGTAGTGTATAACTGCGTCTCACTGTGTCCATTAAAGTATTACCCTGGGGACACTGCCCACTGGTTTTTACCCTTCCCTGTAAGGCTGAAGGAGGGCTGACACTGCCTAAGCCACCTAATGCTTTCATAAACCAGAGCTCTCTGATGTCCTATAAACCCATGTGTTCTTGTGACCTGGCCCCAAGGCTCTCACCTCTTATCTTCAACCAACTGAATCACCCCAGCCCCATACCTTGTCTGCTGGACATTGGCCATGATAATGCACAAAAAAATAAATTTTACACATCGATTAAAATTTCATGGTGAACTGGCAAGGCACTTCTGGCATGCTGGGTCCAGAGACCCACGAAGAAGAGCCTTCATCCACAGGTCCATGACAGAGGGTGTTTTTAACAGCTGGCACTAGCCAACAGGCTGTCTGGGGGCTAGGGGCCCTTCCCGCGGTGGGGGCTTAGGGCAGAGATCATGCTGAAGTGGCCATGGCAGCCTGTAACCCTCCAGAAAAGGCTGTCTGCCTGAGGACTCTGATGATTTGTAATCAAATTGTGTTTCATTAAAGAAAGTGTCCAGAGGTTTCCTGTGGACTGCATTCTTGCAAATTAAAGATAATGGAGTTAACAAAGAACAACTCTAAGTCACATACCAATAGGTGAAATGTGCCCAAGGCAGCTCCATCTTTTAGGATGCTCACATGCTGGAGGTGGGCCCTGCTCATCCTGGCCCCAAATCACGGGTACCCAGTGAAAATAGCTCTGGCGCTGGCTATCTTTGACTCTGAGCCAGTCTCTGACCCTGCCTCTCATCTTTAAAAGAGGCTAAGTTTATAGGGTGACCAATGTCCTATTTTGCCTAGCACTTGGGGGGATGGGGAGGATTGGTTCCCAGGGCACAGGATTCCATTGCTAAAATCAGAAAACTCGACAAAATGGGACAAGTTGGCCACCCTTTTAGGCTTCCTGCAATCCCTGACTATGTCAACATTCTGGGATTATTTTGACTAACTCTAATATTCTTAAGAATTACTGAACTGGGGGCACCAGGGTGGCTCAGTCAGTTAAATGTCCAACTCTTGGTTTCGGCTCAGGTCATGATCTCAGGGTCATGGGATTGAGCCCCACTTTGGGCTCCTTGCTCAGTGGGGAGTCTGGTCGAGGCTCTCCCTCGCCCTCTGCTCCTCCCCACCCTCCCTCATAAATAAATCAATTAAAAAAAAAATCACTGAAGTGTAAGAACCCTTGAGCCTGTAACAAATGTGTCATGAGCCAGTAGTTTCCAGTACACAGTAGGGACTCTGCAAGTGCCCCCCTTCCTGTGTTCCTGGCCAAGGACTGTTGCCTCTGGGTGGTCTGAAACCTTGGAGTTCAGTTCTAAAAAGTCTCCAGAATGTTACCACCTGCAGCCTTCACCCCAAACCCAAAGGTTGGCAAATGTCTCTGTTCCAGATGAAGAAGCAGATGCCCAAAGCAGGTGTGTGATTTGCTTGAGGCCACAAGGACGTTAACTAAGCGAGTGCAGACTCCATCCTACGTCCTCTATTCCAAGCCCAGTGGCTCTTTGGCCAAACCAGGCTGCTGTGCACCCCACATACACACCCACGTGTGAGCCCATACCCCCAATGTATCTGGGCTCCTCTCTACCTAGAAGCACCTGCTCAGTGCCTGCTTCTTTCCTCTGGAGCACCCCCACTTCCTCTGTGCCCACTCACACCTACACGGGCACCTCATTACCCAATGCAGGGAGGGGTGGCCAGAGGCCCAGCAATCCTGTGTCCAGGTATCAGCCTCACCCCACAACAGGCCCTCCCTGTGTCATCAGGAGCTCAGTTCTTGCTCCCCATCATCACCCCCAAAAGCTGCCCAGGAGAAAGGAAAGGGCCAGGAGGGGCAGGCAGGCAGGCAGCATGAAGGGCAAGCTGCCCCACCCTGCCACAGACGGGGGCTCGGGGAGCAGAAGCCCCTGCGGCTGCACCCCCACGGAGACCCAAGCTGGGCGAGAGAAACCCGTAACTCCAGCCAAGAGGGACGGAGACCCAGGAGGAGCCGGGCCTGGGAGGAGGCGGCAGTGTGTGATTTTTAATTTACTTTTTCTTGCCCTGAGACAAAAATTAATTTGACTTGGGAAAAAAAAAAAAAAGTAACTTTTTACTTGACTTTTGAAAGTAAAATTTTTGCAACTCTTTTTCCACTTAACAGAACATTTCCTCAACTTCTAAGGCATAATGTTAAT
The DNA here is from genome assembly GCF_053574225.1 of Canis aureus. Classification (NCBI taxonomy): domain Eukaryota; kingdom Metazoa; phylum Chordata; class Mammalia; order Carnivora; family Canidae; genus Canis; species Canis aureus. The sequence goes on from NC_135613.1 coordinate 6,029,187, forward strand.
ATGCGCCAAAGATGGGGAATTCCCTGAGCTCAGCTCACATATCACTGAACTGATTTTTTTCTTAATTTCCTAGTAATACTGGCTGGGTTATGCTAACAGGAGAGTTAACAGCTAATTTTGCTACAGGGAAGATAATAACAGGAAATGATCTTTAATAATGAATTAAACAGACTCCTTGGATCCTGATTCCTTTTATTAGATAAGGTCAGTGGCATCTTAAATGAGCAAATCTATCCTAGGCTGGCAACAAGATACAGAGAAAACTGTCAAGCTGACTTACAGGGGAGAGCGTGAGCTCTGAAGAGCAGATGGTAAAGAGTCTGATACAGCAGTCAGAGCATGAGCTTTAGGCCCCAAAACTGCAGGCTAACCACACCCCAGCTGTGTGAGAGCCCCCAAATCTCTGAAGTCCTCTCGTGAGCGGTTCGTGGGGATAATAATCCCCACCTTCCAAAGCTTCGAGATCATTCCTGAGCGACAGTGTGTGAAGCCCAGCACAGCACCGGGTGCCAGGCGGGTGGCCCTGGTGAACATCACCACCTCCATCTGCCCTGAGTAGGGGACGTAGTTCACGGAGCCACTTCATATGCATGATGTAGTTCAGCTTCAGAAAAACCCTCCTTAATATGGACCATCCAGACGCAACTAGCTTCATTTCAGGACGAGGAAGGTCAAACGTTGCCGCCAGAGGTGATACATTTAGCAAGAGGCAGGGTCAGGATCTTAAGGCAGCTCCTCCCATTCCAATTTATCTCATCTCTGTGGTCCCCCTTCCAACTACGCCTCTCCACTTTGTTCCAGCCATGCAGATTTCTCAGCAAAAAGTTTCTTCAGGGGTGTCTGGGGGGCGCAACTGGTTAGGCGCCCGACTCTTGCTTTCAGCCCAGGCCATGATCTCAGGGTCGTGAGATTGAGCCCCGTGTCCAGCTCTGCACTCAGCATGGAGACTGCTTGAGATTCTCTCTCTCCCTCTGCCCCTCCTGTTCCAGCTCTCTCTCTCCCTCTCTAAAATAAATAAATCTTAAAAAAAAGAAAAAGAAAAGAAAAGAAAAAAGAAAAGAAAGAAGAAGAAAGAAAGAAGAAAAGAAAGAAAGAAAAGAAAGAAAAGAAAGAAAGAAAGAAAGAAAGAAAGAAAGAAAGAAAGAAAGAAAGAAAGAAGAAAGAAAGAAAGAGAAGGAAGGATAGTTCGTTCGTTCCTGGAGTAAGCATTCAAAAGCACAACACACCCTCAACCAGCATTTATTTATTGGGCCTCTACACGTTCTGCTCTATTAATCCTACACACTGCACTATCCTATTATACCCTGTTCTTCTCTACTAAAATCATACACACACACACATACACAAAAATAGGAGAAATGGATACAAATGAAGTATCAACTGGAGTTCTTACGTTCTCCGGCAGGAAGAGTGAAACCGCGTAAAAGCATTAGGTCGGTCAGAAATCAAGGTGCCTGCACCAATGCTCCAGTGAAGCTGGATGGTGAAGCAACCTCTTTGCTCTCTTCTGCAAACCTCCCCTCCTCCCTTCTTAGCCTTTTGTTTCAGGAACCCAGTACCACCCCAAAGACGAGATGAAGGAGGCTCAGCACACACACAATTCCTGTCAAAACCGGCTGGATCCCGTATTTCCCTATAAGCCCCAGCCCCTTCCTCCAGGAAGGCTTGCGGGTTCCTGAAGGCCAGCGCCCGCTGCAGCCTCCTCTGCCTGGCAAAGCAAGAAAGCTGCTGTTGATCTCTATCCCGGCTCGAGTTTCCTGTGTTGCTGCAGCCCCAAGCACGGAGGGCCCTGCACCAAGAGGGCGACGCGCATAAGCTGGGGGGGGGGACTCTGGGCTGAGGTCGGGGCTGGCGACCCTAGTCCTGCTCCTTGCTGCATCAAAGAGGAAGCAGAGGTGTGGAGATGTAGGACGGGCCTGCTCAAGGTCACGCAGAACTCAGCTCTCCCTGCCCAGTCCCGCTCCACTGCACGGAGCGGAGTTGGCAGTGATGCCAGCAAGCCCGAGGGGGCCTCGGGGGCGGCCGAGGGGGTCGCAGGGCCCTACGCAGCCCGCCTCCGAATGCTCCCCACGCGCTTCCACACCCCAGGAGCTCCGTGCCAGCCACAGCACCCGCTCACTCTTAGCCAAAACCCATGTGCGAAGCTTCCAGTTCCCAGAAGTTTCCAAAGCGGGGGATGTAATTACGATGTTTCAAAGCAAACAAACACACACCCAAGTGGGAGGACAACATATTTATTTGACTAATTAGACGGAATTCACTGAGAGGATGTACAATAACATCGGCCTTTTTTTTTTAAGTGATTCTTATTGACATTTTCTTCTGACATTTTATTAGTAGCTCATCTTTACTTTTACTGTGCTCTCAGTAAGGTACCAAGGTGAAGCATCATAGGCTCCGACAATAAACAAGTGTGAATCACGCATCACAAAAATAGCAGTGGCTCGGGGAGCCCGCGATGCAGAGCACTGGTCTTCAGCCTGCTGCAGGGAGGGGAGGCGGCGGGCGATGATCGTGCACAGGAGGAGGCCTGCCAACTGGCTGCCTGGCTGCCAGGAGCCCTGATTCTGCTCCACCCGGCTCCCGAAGGGGCTGCGTCAGTACTGCTGGGCCCCAAGCCACTACTGGACCCCGATGACCAAGAAGGACACACGAGTCTGTAGACATGACACGCAGCACCTCCTACCGCTGCTATAGGCCGTTCATTCCTAAAAAGAGCCGAGAAAGTGTGGTCTCAATTCACAACACTGTTAATCCATGTTCTGGAGAACCTAGAATGTGTCCAGCTAAGGTGCTACCCACAACATGGATCCAACAGATCTGGGGTTCAGGGTAGTCTCTCCGAGTTCCCATTTTCTATCTGTAAGCGGAGATTAAATACCTACCGCACGGTTTGTACCGAGAATGAAGTCAGAAAATTACATAAAGTGTTTTACACAATGTCTGATGTATTCATGTGTCCCAGGAAGATGTGTTGAGGGCCGATGGAAAATACAATTATCACAGCTCAGGGAACTTCCCACCAGGACTCAGTGCGTACATAACAAGCGCCCTGTCAGACTCCATAAAAACTCAGTGCTGGAGAGTGAGGCAGGAACAGAAATCAGTGTGATGTATGGCAGGCTCCAACAGGTTGGGCGATGGGGAGCCACTGAAGTTCTTTGAGCAGAGGAGGGTGACAAGAGCTGAACTAGGCCGAGGACCAACACGGCCGGTGGCTGCTGAGCACTTGAAATGTGGCTAATCTCAGCTGAGATGTACCCTACGTGTAAAGCACATACTGGATTTCCACTTGATACAATAAAAAGAATATAAAATTACTCATTAATATTTTTTGTGAAAATCAAATGATAGGATTTTGAATATATTAGGTTAAATGAAACATGTTATTAAATAGAGTTTACCAATTTCCTTTGTTGCTACTAGAACATTTAAAACTACATCTGTGCCTCCTATCATGTTTCTATCGGACAGCATTGCCCAGGAGTGTTTGCCGGACGTATCAGAGCAAAGAGCAGTTGGAGGCAGCAACATCTGGACCATTTCATTCCAGCCAAAGTGCTCATGTCCTCTCAGCCTGGCCCTGCCTCGCCTGCTGCCAGTTCATGGAGTAATTAAAATGCCTTGAAGCAAAGAGCCCAGCCCTTGAGTGTGCTTGACAGAGATCAGAATTTTGCAAAGCTATTTCAGCAGGGAACATCCGGGAGATGTTCTCGAACACCCCACGCTGTCCACAGTAGGGCTCGGCTGCCAAAGTGCCTGGCTCTCAGCCTCGTGATCTGGTGGCCATAGCTCACACCCAGCAGCAGCCATTTCGCAGGTAAATTAAAAAGCAACCAGCATTTTCCTCTCCAACTGGCACCAAATGGATTCTCTGTGAGTACTTCTTTTGTGGAGAGTTCTCCAAAGTCTGCAAGATTTATCCCAACAGATTCCGTGAATGGTGCTCCCAGGGACAGAGAATAGACAGAGTAGATATTGCTCCCCTCCATTCAGCCTTGGTCTGCAAGCTCCAGGCTCAGACTTAAAATTAAACCAATAATGCCACTGACCTGAGTGGGGACCTTGAACCTATCTATGGCTCCACTTTTCTCCCTCAGCAGAATCTGGAAGCTGGGCTGCATGTTCTAGAACACTTGGGGTGTGTGTGTGGGGAAGGGGGGGTTAGGTGCATGTGCTTTGCAGTCAGCAGGTCTCTGTTCAAGCACTGGCCCTGCCACCTGCCAGCCATACTGCCTGGGACAGATTTCTTTGCCTGTGTGAGCCTTTGTTTTCTTTGTTATAAAACAGGAATGGGTGTAGTAGCAATCTCATGGGCTGCTGGGACGGTTAGATGATGGGGAAAAGATGCACGGTGCAGTACTTGGCACCTAGTAACCACCAAGCAAAGTTATCTAGGAAACAGACTTCACGGTTTGTTGTGTAAACATTAGTCCCGGCCTCAGGAGGCCTTGGTCAGCACGGGAGCTTGACAGCTCTTCCAGATGCTGGAGGGATTCCAATGCATCTTCCAGTACAGAGGGTCTGCACCCAGTAGAGGCAGGGGCAAAAGGGGTAAAAGTGACTCTCTTCGGAAACTGCTATCCCAGTGGGCACAACTGTGACTGGAGATCAGGAAATCTGGACAGGATCTGAACTAGGATCAAGAATATGGGGGACACTGATGCTCATCCATTATGGTATGCAGAATCCAAGATGGCCCTGTGATTCCCACCCCTGATGCACCCTCCCTCCCCTTGAATATGGGCAAAACCTGTGAATATGAGGACTGTCACTCCCCTGACTAGGTTACATTATATGGCAAAGGTAGAGATGTTGCAGATATAAGTAAGGTTGCCTTAGATGAGAATGTAGGCCCAACGGACACCTTGAATTCTGCCCTGTGAGTCCCTGAGCAGAAAATCCAGCTAACCCAAACCCAGACTCCGGACCCACAGAAACTGTGAGATAGTAAATGTGTATTGTTTTAAGCCACTGCATTTGTGGTGATCTGTTATAAAGAAAGGAAAGACTAAAACACACCCACCCAGCCCATGCTGGGCTCCACTCCGCCCCTCCCTCTCAGGTCACAGAGAACCTGTTTGGCCAACCCTGTTAATAGCCTAACCAATCAGCTGACTCCCATCCTGGACATGGGACCCAACTGGCCCTGTTCAGAGTGCAGCCCAGACATTTGTTTGGTGGTCAGACGAAGAGAACCTCTCTCCTCCCACTGCTACAAAGTGGGAATAGGTGGAGGAAGCCCATGAGGAAGCAGGCTGGGCTAGAAGCAGGTATGGGGGAAGGGTGACCACGTAACCTCCTGGGCCTGGGGCGCACGCCACTCGTAAGGCCCACCCAACTCTGGACTCTCCAGACACGTGAGCCAATAAACACCCTTCACTAACCCTATTGCTTAAGCCATTTGACATTGATTTTTCTATTCCTTAAAACCTGCAACTAAAAACCTTCTTCCTGGTACAAGAGGTGTGTTAGCATCCTCTGTGCAGGCCCTGACTGGACGCCACAGCTTCCTCCTGGCTGCTGCTTGAGTCCTAACAAGAACAATAATGCCTCATGCTCTACTTTGTTCATTCAACAAGAATTGATTGAGGGCTCTGTACGTGCCAGAAATTGCATTACTGGAATGCGGCAGTGAAGTGGCACCACGGTCCCTGCCTCGTGCACATCAGGGTCCAGTAGGGCTACAAATGAGCAAACCAGCAATTGCTAACTGCACACAGGGTACAAGGTACACGTGCTCTGGCCAAATGGCCAAATATCAAAATTTGCACCTAGTCCCTGCTGAAGCCAAATGACACCATCATGGAACTTACTTCTGGAATAAAAGAACAACTCTGGCATCTTATTTTAAGAATTCATTATTTTACACTTTTCTCATTCACGTGTTAATAACGTTTTGAACATTCAGTGTCTATGGGCAGGAACGACAGTCCTCAGGACCCACCATCAAGGTTCAGGTGGCCCTAGGACCTCGTATTAAATGCTCCCTCGCAGCCTAAGTCAGAAGAGAAGACAGATCTTTGAGGGCTGCCTCATCTTTGGCTTTTTCTTTAAACCCTATAGTTTTTATTATGGGTAAATCATATTCATCATGAATGATGGATGCAATTTTGGAGGCTTTCCTCCTATTCTGAGGTAGCAAGGTGACAAACGTTCCTAAATATTTTCTGGAAACCCTCATGACCTACAACGACTCCCTAAGAAAAATTAAATAGCTAAAAATTACATGTCATTACTAAAGTTTATTCTGTGTAACGTTATGAATGCAGGTGCACTAACAATTCTCAACTATTGCAACTGTGATATAATCTAATTTCTATTATTCTGTTCTGTATTATTATTTAAATTCTGGAAACATTAGGTAGCTCAGAAGGAAGTAATATTCTTCCTAAAGTTATCTAGCTAAGACTCCCAATATTTGTATTAACTATTACTCTATCTCTCTATTTGTCAACTGGAAATACGTTAAGATGATTTAGCAAATAAAATTCACTTGCATAACCAAAATTAATTATGGAAGCGCTTCACTCTCACCATCATTTATACCTCAAATAACCGATAAAACTTTTAGAGACAAAAAGTGACCCTGTAATACTGCAGAAGTGCTTACCTATATCTGAAAGTGAATATTCAGATATTAACAATAAATACAAAAGATGGACATCCTCATATTGTTACTCAATTGTTATATAAATCAGACATAATGATAATCTAGGCATCGCTCAATCAACGATGACTCCCAATTTCAGATTCTGAAGGTGACACTGAACCAGGCACGTGGGTGTTCAACCACGAATACCAAGGGCAAAGCCAAGCATCCGTCCCTGCGTCAGTCAGGATCCAACCAGGGAAACAGAAATCTCTTGAATGGAAGTAATGCGGAGAATTAATCTGACGAGTGTGAAGTTAATTTTATGTGTCAACCTGACTGGGCCACAGGGCGCCCAGATATTTGGTGCAGCACTATCCTGGGAGCGTCTGCGAGGGCATTGCTGGGTAAGATCAACATCTGAGTCAGTGACGTGAGTAAAGCAAGCACTCTGCCTAATATGGTGGGCCTCATCCGAGCCCTCGGAGGCCTGAATGGAACAAAAAGGCTGAAGAGAATAAAATGGTAAAGGAAAGTAGGATCCTTTCCGCCCATCTTTGAGCTGGGACAGGAGTTTCCTCCCAGCTTTGGACACAGTCTCAGGCGGCAACTACACCACGGCTCTCCTGGGTCTCCAGCTTGCCAACTGCAGGTCTTGAGACTTCTCAGCCTTCACAATCCCACGAGTCACTCCTCTATTTTATATATTTTTCTTTTATTTATATATAATATTATATTATACATATATTTATCTATAAATTACATTAAATAAAAAACTATCCTATTGGTTGGATTTCTCTGGAGAAGCCAGATGAATACAACAAGGGGTAGAAGGGCTGATAAAGCCACCAGGAGACAGTGATGTAATCCAGAGGTTAGAAAGTGCAGGAAACCGCTACCTAGCCTGGGGGGACAGAGAGAAGAGGTGATGTCACTGGAGGCTGCGGTGACCCAACGCACGTTCCTCCTAGCTGTGGCCACAGAGGAGATACAGCGTGTCCCTGAGAACCCACAGAGACACAGGAAGGAGAAATAACTCTTGCTTCTCCCTTCCTCCCACCTGCCAGTCTCCTGACACTGCTTCCCACTGGCTGAGTCCAGCTAGAAGCCAGCTGTCACGGGAGCATGCAGGAGTCACCCATGCCCCTGACTTACGTAGGGAGTGCACTGGGGAAGGGTGAGAATGGGCCTGACCACAAACAGGCCAGGACCATCACCTTCCCATAGAGTTTCTGGTCCTCACAGCAACCTCAAAAAGGAAGTGGTTCATGATCACCAAGTAACAATAGTTCAGAGAGGTGAAGTCACTCTCTTAAGGTCACACAGCTATTAGATAACGAGGTTCAACATTACGGCAACACAAAGACCTTAAAATGGACAATTAGATACCCCTGCTCTCCAAAGCACTTCTCCAGCTGCCCTAGGACTCAAGTCTTCTCTCCTCCCCCCTCCCCTGTGCCAAAAATCTTGTTCATTTCTTAGACAGATGCACATTGTGCTTCTCCATCTCCTTCAGACCACATCCTTGGGGACTCACCTTCACCCAAAGGGGCCCCTCAAGGGATCTTCCAATGCAAGAGTCTCTCCTCCAATGGAAACTTGGGTCCTAAATGTTAAAATCATTTATGTGCCCTGCTCCATGAACAAGATCCATTTGAAGTGTGTCATTAAAAATGATGGAAAAACCAATGCCCTAGACAATCCTCAGGCCTCTTTCCAATCCTTATATTGTGGTTCTAAGAAGTCCTAGAGGGAGGGACGTCCCAAGCTGGTCTCCAAGAAGGACTCCTACCTCAGGGCTGTGCAGCCAGGATGGAGGACACAGGAGTCTTTGCTCCTTTCATCAGAGGTACAGAACACCCCTCGCTCCCTCCCAGTGAACTGGGTCAGTCCCTGCAAAGCCCTAGAGCAGTACTAGGTCCACTGGAAATGCTATTCTCAGGATTATTACATTTCCATGGCAGCAAAAATGCACATGAGCACCATTTTAATGGATGCATCCCATTCCATTAAATGGATGCACGGATGGGTGATACAAGCTACTTATCCACTTCTCTATTGTTGGATCTTTAGGGTCTTTCCAAAGTTTTGCTACTCTGCCCAGTGATAAACTCACACGTAAATCCTTTGCATCTGTTGATTTAGCTGACTTCCATCATAGAAGAATAATTGCTAGTTCAAAGGCTAGGAGCTTGCTTAAATCTCAGTGCATGATGTGGAATTGTTCTTTAGAGAAATTGTACCAAACTTACTCCATGGTGGTGGAAGGAGACCCTGCAGCCTCCGCATCATCAAGTAGTTGTTTGATTGTTGTGAGTTTTGAATCCGTGCCAAGCAGATGGATAAGAAACAGTATCTTGTCATCTTAGTTGATATGTTTTCTCTCTGGCTAGCTCAGTGAAGCCCTTCTACCCCATTTCTCAGCCTCCCCCTCCCCACCCTCCATCACCCATGTCTTCTCTTCCCACATATCCAGCACAGACAAAACATCAGTCTCCCAGCCATCAGCTGAGATGTTAAAGAATAGCTGCTGCTCCCAGGGGCCTGAGGTCACTGAAGGCGCCTAAAACATGGCCATCCTGATCGCTCTCGGAATTTGTCAACAACAGTGGCAGAAATCAGAAAGAAGACGACAAACAGCTCTCTAAAGCATTCTGGAAGAAAATCTCCTGGGATTAAAGCTGGTGATGAGCCAGGACCAATAGCCATGAGGTGTGTTTCCACCTCAGGAAGGTATGGACGGACAGGAAGCCCAGCGAGGGCTGTCAGGCCCCAGGAGAACAGGAATCAGGGGGAGCGAACTCCCAGTCAAAAGGGAAGATTTCCAGCTGTGGCCCTTGAGGCCACCTGGGCAGCTACTCAGTATTTTACCCAAACCCCAGTGAAAAAAAAAAAAAAAAACTACCTTTTCAAAACTGTGGATATAATTAGTCTATTCCTGCTAGGACTGAGAAAATAATTGTGCAGCATGTCCTAGGTAACAGGGACTCTCAGCAAATGTTTACAGAATAAATAAATCAACAGAGTAGGGAAAATTGGTTTGGGATTTGTCAAAAGTTCTGATTGAACTGAACTCTCTTGTCAAGACTTAAGAGATCGTTAATGGATGCAAAAATCATTATGTTTTAACTGGCTGTTACGTGCAAGGCACTCAGACGCTCGGAGACAACAGAGAAAAGAATGGACGGGCCCTGCCTTCAAACCACTTCCAGGGTAGGGTTGTGGGTAGCAACGTGCCCTTGGGTTTCACTCTCAGCTCCCCAGTTCAATAGCTGAGGATATGTTGAGTGGACAGTCCTGGAGCCTCGGTGTTCCCATCTGTGAAATGGGGCGCTAACAGTAACCACCTACAAGGCCCGTGAGATCAAAGAGATTATATTTGCAACATGCGTGGCAGGGAACAGACAGTAAACGACAGGTGCTGTTATTTTATTTTCATCAAGAAGGAGAGAAGAGGCTCCTGCTCTGATCAGTTCCCCAGCCCCAGGCAAAGTGGGAAGGGAAACCCATGGCAGCCTTCCTTAGTGAATGCACTTAGGGCTCATCCTGTCTTCTTTCTTCTTAACTTTCACCTGCAAAGACCCCACCTCCAGTAAGGTCCTACTCACAGGGGCCAAGGGTTAGGATTTGAACATCTCTTTCTGAGGGACACAGTTCAACCCCTAACAACCAGGAACACCCTTTCCTGTGGTATCTGCACAGTTCACTCACTCTTTTGCTTCATTCCAGGCTCTGCTCAAACATCACCTTCCCAGAGAGGCTTCTGGACTCACCTTACCTGAGGTGGCGCTCCTCACCCCATGCCCTCCTCGGCTTTACTTCCCTCCATAGAACCTGTCACTTCCTGCCCTGTTACATATTTTAATGTTTGTCATTGATCTCTCCCACGAGAACACAAACTCCCTGAGAGTAGGGCTTAGTCTGGCATACAGCTGGCACTCAGCAAATGTTTGTGCGATGACTGAGCCAGTGAGTGATGGCTGTCTACTTGCTCTGTTGGGGCACTGGGGGACCCACACTACAGACAGAGAGTCTTCATTTTAGGCTGAATGTCCCCCCAAAATGTCCACATCCTAATCCCCAGAACCTGCAAACCTCACATGGAAATAGGACTTTGCAGAGGTGGTTAAATTAAGGATCTTGGGAGAATGTCCTGGACTAGCAGGCAGGTCCAACCTGTCCACGAGAGTCTGTGTAAAGGGGAGGCAGGAGGGCCAGGGACAGAGGAGACGAGACAGGAGAAGCAGAAGCTGGAGTCTATGCCTGAAGATGGAGGAAGGGCACAGAAGCCAAGGAATGCAGGCACCTCTAGAAGCTAGAAAAAGCAAAGAAACAAAGTCTCCCCTAGAGCCTCCAGGAGGAACACAGCTCTGCCGACACCTCAGTTTCAGCCCACGGGGAGCCATGTCAGATTTCTGACCTCCAGACCTATAATAAAATAGTAATTTTCTGCTGTTTTAAGCCACTTAGTGTGTGATTTGTTACAACAGCAAGAGGAAAACTAATACTCACACCTTGTTCTAACTCCCCAGAGCAGCTCCTCCTGAGGCAGCAGGTCAGCTGGCAGCAAGGATTTGCAAGTGAAGAACTGAGGTCCAGAAAGGTCAAGGAGCTTGCCCCAGGTCACACAGTTGGGGACAGGCCAACTGACAATTTCAGCCCAATTTATCTTCCTCTGAAGTCCTTGCTTTTGCCCCAGGACCAGTGTGGAAAGTGTGCACACGTGTGCAGCTTTGCATGGCCAGTGAGACCGTCTCAGCCCTGCCCCAGCTCCCAGCAGGCACCCCGAGGTCCACACAGAGACAGCCATGTAGACGGCGTTCTGCTTCTAAATGGCCTGTCCTGGCAGAAATGCATTTTGAATGATATTTGGGGACACACCTGGTCACCATACAGGCTATAGCCTGATTGTTCAGGGAGCAAGGAGAGCAACTGCTGCGATGTGCCCAGCGTCTTCAGAGGTGATATCCCACAGAGCCAACCTCCCAGAGCAGCCCCAGAGCCAGGAGGGGCTGGAACGGGGAGGGATGGACGGGAAGCCCCCAGCGCTCACGCACCACAGGGCATCCTCCTGCCGACGGCAACTCTGGGTCTCGCAACAGCCTGTGGGAGTTATTACTCCATTTTACAGATCAGGAGACAGAAACTTGAGGAAGCTGCTAAATCAAGGAGGAGATAGAACTGGGCTTTGCCTCCAGAACCTGAATGATTCAAAGACTGTTCCTTACTGGCCCCAAAACCCCCACACCCGTGACCGTGCTGATAGAGTCGAGCCTACAGAGCAGGTGTGAGCTGGGCCACTCGGCCACCCACCTGTCCGGGCCATTCCGTCACTGCCTCCGCGTGGGTCTCTAACAGCCCCCAGCCTGCTTTCCAAGACAGTCTCAAAAAGAAACTGAATCCTAGCTTCATAACCCCCCTTCTCTCTCTCTCTCTCACACACACACACTTACCGGCACACAAATGCACACACCCATATACACACATGCATACACCCTAACACATACATATTGACACTCAGAGACACACACCCACTTACACAGACACGTTCATACAAATGCACACTGACATAACCGTATGCACACACATACACACATGCCTACCCTCAAAAGTACTCACCACATGCACACCTATGCACATGTGTGTGCACACACAAGACACAAATGCAGAAACACTGAGACATATGCATGCATTTTCACCCTCACAGACTCACAGACGTACACATGTGCACATTCACTCAGACACGCACACACACATTCCCCAACACAAGCACACACACACACACACACACACACACTCACAGCTGGGCCACAGCTGCCATTCCTGCTACTCACCTGCTTGTTTATTCAGAAACATGAAACGACCCTGGCCCACTGCAGCCTCCCCTGGCAGAAAGACAGACTAATAAAACCCTCAGCTTAGCATCATCTAATCCGGCCTCCCCACCCATCGATTCCCCTCTGATGCTGCCGTCAAGCTGTCTATTTCTGCGGCATGTGCATCTGATCTTGCAGAAATCATAGGATTAGTCCCCTGGCCTTACACGCACCCTGCTCACCCCAGATGGGGTTCTCCTGGGCCTGACACCATCTCCCTGAGCCATTCTCTAGCGCAGCGGGTTCTCTCCTTTATTAGGAGGACAAGGAACAGAAGGGCCATATGTGCTAAGGTCAGGAAGGGCTCCACTACTCCCCAGCTGCAAGCATGGGCCAGATGCCCCCAGAGTCCATGGTTTCCCTTCTGCAACACGAGGATAGAGATCCCTGCCCCTGAGAACAGGGAGAAAGGATGAGGTGGAGATCTACTGGAGCCCAGACAGCAAGATAGAAAATGCCAATAAGCAAGTAGAGAAGGTTCCAGAAAAGGTATGGAGGCAGAATTAAGAGACAGGAAACACGTGGTGGCTGAATTTAATCCTGCATCTGGTCAGCTTTTCTAGAGCTGAGCACTTCCTGGGCAGTTTTGAAGACTTGTTAAAGACCCCGTTCAGGGCTCCAGTTTCAGCTACCCTGGGGTTCACTGTCACCTGTTTGCAGCACCTATTTCCAGGACCCACCAATATGAACTCAGCAAATACTCAGAAACCAGTATTTTTAAGTCAAACCATGCAAGACCTACCCTCCAACGAGGTGAAATTTTGCAGTTATGCATTCTTCATGAGATGTACAGTAACATGTTGAATCTTAAAACCAATGTTCACCATGCAACCCCTAGAGCACTTCTAGAAGGATCTGGGGCTGGAAGCAGATGGATCTGAGCTCAGAGCCCCGCTCTGCCACCTGCCTGCCAATTGAGCGGCCTTAAACAAGTTTCTTAAGCTCTCAGAACTTGCTTTTTCTCACCTATTCAAGTAGTGGGAACACCACCAGTTCCTACCTTGCAGGATCTTGAGGGGACATGCTGATGTGCCATGTGCAAAGTACCCACCAGAAGGCCTGGCACAAAGTAGGTGCTCAGAAAGGGGAGACCCTCTCCTCCCCTCTGAGCACTTACCAGCCAGTCCTGGTACAGGGTTGGGGTAAAGGCCAGACTTGAAATCAGACTCTCTCTGGCCCTGGACAGGTCACTTTGCCATGTAGTGCCTGGGTTCCCACCTACTAAGGGTTGGCTGCTCCTGGGGAAGAGAGTCCCAGCACCTCTGGTATGCCCACACTTGGGCTGAGCACCTCTAACTGTGGACAGACAGATACCCTCCGGGACAGAGACCTGGGTACTCCAGGTGGAAGTTCACTGCTCTGTTCAGGAACCATCCACTAAGGCTGCAGGTGATAGCAGGTGGCCCGATGGCCTAATGTGCAGAGCATAGGCCAGGAGGCCCCGGGACATGGTGCTGGGCACTCCACAGGCCCTGGGATGTTTTTGCAGGCATGTCCCCCTCTGTCAGCCTGGGCCCTGGCACCAAAATGGGGCAATGGAGGTGCATTTAATGAAGGGCCTTGTATGTATCCACTTCCTAGGGCTGCAATCCATGACAATTCAGAAGTAATTCATGACCTCACAGCTCTGGACAGAGGGCAAAGCCTGAAATCGCAGTGTGGGCAGGGCCACGATCCCTCTGAAGGCTCCAGGGCTGAAGTTTCTGGGCCTCTCCAGCTACTAGCAGCAGCTGGCATCCCACTCAGCCTCTGCGGCTGCCTTCACACAGGCTCTCCCTGTGTCTCTGTGTCTTCTCCTCTGCTGTTTCTCATAAGGATTCTTGTCACTGAACTTGGGGCTCACCTGGATCATCCAGGATGATCTCACCTTGAGATCTTTAACTTAATTATATCTCCAAAGAGCCTTTTTCCAAATAAGGTCACATTCTTACGTTCCAGGGCTTAGGGCACAGACATATCTTTGGGGAGCCACTAGTCAATCCACTACAGGGCAATTTACAGAGGCGCAGGCAGGCTTCAGGCAGCCCAGCAAGGGAAGGTGGGCACCCCTAGGCCTCCAGGGGTGAGGGGAGAGGGAAGGATTGGACTGCAGAAAGCTGTGAGCTGGCTGCCTGGTTCAGCCACCACAAACTCTCAGTGCAGCAGGGAGGGAGCCGCAAAGAAACACCCAGTTCTCCCTCCTGTCCCTGGTCCCCTACAGCTGCCCCACCACTGGCCAAACTGAGCCTGAAGCCAGAAGGAGGGGGAGCCCAAGTGATGCAGCCACAGCAAGCACACAGCAGCATCAAGAACTCTCTAGAAGAGCAAACATGAATATCCTGCACACCCCAGTTTCTTGCTTCAAAGTCCTCTGGGACCAACAGTCTCCTAAACAAGCATCCTATTATAGGAGATAATAGGAGAACTTGCATTTCCTTCAAGTTGCTCAGACTTGATCCTCTTGTGCCAAACTCCCGAACCCTTTCCCATGCCCGTCCTAACTCCATAATGGTCCCTGATCCAGCGCATCTCAGGACAAGGGCAGACCCCCACCCATATCCCTGCCACACCAGACAGGGAGAGACCAAATGAATAATCTTGAGGGGTAGACAGGAGAGCCTGAGGTCCTAGGACTGAGCTGGGGTGGACCCAGCAGTATGTTCTGCATTAGAGACAGAGCAAGGAGTCTGGAGCCAGAAGAGCCCGGCCCAAGCCACCAACCAGGCCGCGTGCCGCACCCATCTCTGCCCCGCACTGGGGAGCCAGGCCATTGAGGGGCTGCCAAATGAAGTCTATGGCCTGGGACCTACCAGACAAGACTCTGCCCAGATTTGCCACCTTCTCGCCAGAGGCCAAGGCACAGAATCCCAGCCCCCGGGCCGTTATGCCAGGCCCGCTCCAGTGCATGAAAAGCAACCCTGCAAATCACTCGAGCTGCTGTTTCATCAAGTGCCATGAACAAAATATACTGCAGAAATCACACAGAGGCTCTGTGGAGGGGCCTAGCAGCCCTCCAATTACTGTCACATAACCTTCTCCAACTTGATCTCCCTTATCTTATCTATAATAGATAAATGCCCAGCCCCAGGGAAGGCAAATATTTTTAAAAGCTGAGTATAATAAACCAGCAAAGTGCCAGCTGTCAGCAGCAGGAAGCAGTACCCATTAGTGGACTCGGAGCAGTCCTCATGGCCCCCACCGAGCCCCTAGTCCAGGGAAGAGTGCTCTGGAAGTCCCTCGCTCACACTGGAGAGCCCACTCTGAGCCAGGCTGGAGGAGCAGCGGCCGTGCCTGCTGTCCTCCACTAGCGGCTCCAAGTGCAGGGGAAGACTGTGTCTGAGCTGCAAGCAGCCAGCCCAGAGAAGATGTCCTTGCCCAGAACGTCGTGGGCACAAGCCCTGCATTCTCTCTCCCTGACCTCCTGTCAGCCGCTTGGAAGGGCCCGGGCAGGCCAACCAGCAGGGAGCTTGGTTAAATCCACCCTCTCGGCGGGAGCTGCACATTCTAATTTTGCCTTGGCAGAGATGGGAACAGCTGACACACCAGGCCGTCCTGGGGGAGGGAAGCACAGAGCCAGTGGCCACGGGTGGAACGCAAGAAAAGGCCGCCAATGAGCGTGCGCCACCTCCTGCCGGCCACTGAAGTACCCATTCTGCAGGCCAACGCTCGGTCACCTTCTGAGGCCATGGGGGGCCAGGCCCTTCTGTGGAGGCTGAGGGACTCCAGGAGAGAAGGGGGGCCTGCTAGAAGGGCCCCAAAGTTGAGGGGCTTCTGCCCCGGGTCCATCTGGCTCCCGATCACCACCAGGACCCTGGTGCCCTAACGGTGAGCACGGGCCTTTACAGGTAGCCCATCCGAGGTCCCTGTGAACCTTCCACTCAGGCTCAGGGACCAAGGAAACAGCTGCCAGCAGGAGGGAAGTCACCCCCCGCTGCCCGGGCCCCACTCCTGACTCCACGTCACATTACTAACCTGTCTGAGCCTCAGTTTCCTCGTGTGCAGAAAAGAGCAGCTAATAGGACCCACCTGAGAGGGTTGGAAGTCAAATGAGAAGAACCACAGGAAGCACACATGGTAAGTGCTCACCAAATGGCAACCGTTAGTGTCATTACTACTATTTTATGACTTTCTTTTTTTTTTTTTTAATTTTTATTTATTTATGATAGTCACAGAGAGAGAGAGAGAGGCAGAGACACAGGCAGAGGGAGAAGCAGGCTCCATGCACCGGGAGCCCGATGTGAGATTCGATCCCGGGTCTCTAGGATCGCGCCCTGGGCCAAAGGCAGGCGCCAAACCGCTGCGCCACCCAGGGATCCCTATTTTATGACTTTCAAATGGGGAGCCGAGGGTGCAGGCGAGTGATACCCAACAACACGCAGCAGGAAAGTGAGTGGGAGACCCCAGCCCAGGACGCGGAGCCCACCCGCCCACCCCGCCCCATCCAAAGCCTCCACGGTGCACACGGACGCAGTTCAATCACAAATCAGATGCATTTCCAGTCACCCTGGGGAGCTGTCAAGCAGCTTGCTGGACACAGCTGCGCCCAGAGCCCTCCCGCACTGGGTCACTTCAGGGAGGCTCCTGGGGCTGCGTCCCCAGCTACACGACGAGGGCGTAGAACCACACGGATGTGCCGCTCTCCGAGCAGCGACCCCGGCTCAGCCCACGCCTGGGTCCCCTCCTGTCCCACACCTCCCAGCCCCCGGGAATGGGGACGCCCTGGCCCTACTGAGTGCGGCCCTGTACTCTCTTTGCTGCTTGAGGCCAACACAAGACATGTCTAGTTGCTGGAAATTTTTAAGTCATGGAAACAAATATTTCTGGGAGAGGGTGGAACACGGGCTGTTTTCAATATGTATTTTTAGGACCCTGTACAGGCCTGAAGTCCCCCTGATTAGCTTAGAACCAAAAACACATGTGTGTCAGCTGCGCCTGGCTTAGGCGCGGGCGGGCGGCCTGGAGTGGGACGGCTCCGGTCCCCGCCCCACCGGGTCTTCCGATGTGTTGGCAAACGCCAAAGGCTCTTCAGAACAAAAAGTCAGTCCTGGGCCCCTCCTTCAGCCCGGCTCCCATTCTTCTCTTTCTCTTGGCCTTCATTCCCGTCTGGGCGTGGGGGTGGCCGAGGGCCCTTGGGAGGCCTCCAGAGCAAGGGCATCCCGCCCCGACCGCAGCCCCAGCCCCGCCCGGCAGCTGGACACAACTGCTTCCAGATGATGTGCGCAGGCCAGGAACCGCCCCGCGCGGGCTGGAGAGCCTACCTCCCTGAGACATTCCTCTCAAACCACGTCGGGAACCGTCCAGAAAGATCAGGGTATTTGCCCGGGCTGTGCCGAGCGGCCTCAGAGCCCACACCCCGTCCCGCAGCCTGCCTCAGGCACACTCCCTGGATCTGATCCCCACGGGGGGCGGGGGGACACTTCACCAGCTGACCCCGCCTCGCAGGAAAGCATGTGCATCCACGTCGCCTGTGTGCTCGTGCCATGGCGGCGTGAGGACTGTGGCTCTGCCCAGACGGAGGCCACGAGGGCCTCGGGACCGCCCGAGGCAGCCAGACCAGAGCCACCTACACGCCTTCTCTCCCTGGAGCCCCGCCACCGTCCCGTTCAGATGTGCAGCCACTTCCAGAAAAGCCCGAGGAGCCCAGAAACATGAGGGGGCTAGAAAGCAACAGAGCCAGGGGAAAACCCAAGTCTGTGTAATTCCACAGCTAAGTCCTGGGACTGTAAGCCCAGAGGCCCTGCGGACAGATGTCTGGGGTGGGGGGAAGGCTAGTCATCCACGTGTGGGTGGGCAGAGAGGGAGCATGGGTGCTCAACCCCCCTCCCACGCACACAAGTGGGGCCCTGGCTGAGGGAGGCCAGGACTTGGGGACCTTCCACACACACACCCCACACACATGCGCAAACATCCTCCCACCCCCTTCTGCTTCCTGTCCTTCAAAGCCTCCGTGGATGCTTTTGAAACTTCCTGTCTGCTTCTTTATTCTAAAGGACTCCCAGCCTTTCTGGAAGCAGACAGCATATAAATGACGACTATTAACACGTATTCATATCCCCAGACAGCACATACATGGAGACACAGATGCAGGAAGTACACAATCGCATGCATACAGTTCTCACACAGGTTGACCCACAGACACACACACACACTCCCCAGCGGAGCTGGTGTCCTGCAGGCCTGGGGGCGGGTCAGCCCACACCCCCCAGAGGGTACCAGGTATCAGTCTGAGTACAGGGTCTAGATAAAGTACAAAGTCTAGATAAAGGCGGGGGGGGGGGGGGGGGGGGAGGTGCAAGGAAAGAGACTTAGAAGGGAATAAAGAGAAGAAACAAGAGAAGGAAGGAAGAGGGGGGTGGAGGGAAGGAGGGGGAGTGAGTGCTGGATCAGGCCCCCTTTCGAACCTTAACCTCCAGGTCTGTTATCAGGCATGCAATAAATCGCCTTCTTATTAGCTGTGTGATCTTATTCAATTTAACATCTCTGAGCCTCAGCGTCTTTTTCTGTAAGAAAAAATAATAATAATACAGTAGCTGTGTCAGAAGCACAGACAGAGCACAGCGCCAGGCACGCACAAGGTACTTGGTGAAGGTGGAAGACGGACCAGACAAGGTTCCTAGACGCGCGACGAGGCCATCGGCACCCCACGCCAGGCATGTGCTCATTGCTCAGAGGATAGGAACGGCTGCTGCTTTGTGTCATCATCATCTTCATCACACGCCAGGCACTGCTCCGGGTGCCTCTGTGCCCAACTAACCGTGATCTCAACAGCCCCGCCCACAACCCTGCAAGGTATTATATCATCTGTTCGGGCGCACACGGCTAGCTGGCAAGTAACAAAGCCAGGATGTAAGAGGGGCCCCGAGCCTGACTCTTCCACAACATCACCACGGGGCGGGGCGCTTGGAGTTTAAACTGCGCTGTTAAAAATTGAATGTAAATGAGGGAATGAGTCCATACCTGCCATTTACTGAGCGCTTACTGCATGCCAAAGCCTGTGTGCAGTGTTTTTGTTCTTGAATCCTCACAATGATCTCAGGAAATAAGTGTTATCATGCTTTTTTTTTTTTTTTTTCTAATGAGAAAACTGGAGCTCAGAATGGTGAAATAATTTGCCCAGGGTCACCAGCTAGTAAGGGAACAATCCCGACTCAAGTTGCAAGGAGGGTCCCCGGACATGAGCTCCTCACTACTCAGCTGGAGACAGACAACCTCACCTAGTGATATGGAATAGTCTCTAGGACCGATTTTTTTTTTTTTAATATATTTGAAGTCAAAAGCAAGGTGCAGAACAGCCTGTGTAATGTGCTTTGTGCTTAAAAAGAGACAGAAGAACGCAGACACTTTCATCTGCACAGGGTACCGGGGAAGCCTGGCAGGAAGCTGGCCGTAACTGTGGCCTCCAGGAAGAGGACGGGGAGGCAGGGGCCAGGGATGGGGGACACTCTTGGTACCCTCGACATTTTTATAGACGCCTTTAAAAGTATAAATGTGTTGGCCCCATGTTCAGAAAGAAATTGTTTTTATTACTTTGTCAGCTTAATGGAAACATGGTGTTTGCGTGGGACGGAGGCTCAGGCAGGGATGGAGGTCATGCCCCTGACTGGAGCCGCCCCCCAGAGATGAGCTGTAAGGGGTGGCATGTTCACTGTGTCCACAGCCTCCAAAGAAGACTGACCGTGGCTCCAGGGCTCCTCCCGGTCAGCTCTGCTCTGGGCCCGGGACGTGGATTGCAGAGAGACGCCTGCAGACCAATGCGATGTGCCACGCTGCAGCTGGAGAAATGACGGTCTCACCCTGGGGAGTGCTCCAGAACTTTCTATGGCTCACTGTTGCCGTCCCCTGCAGGTGGGCGGCGGGAGGACCTCCGAGCAGGCTGATGCCCTTCACAGGACGGCCTTCCTCTCTGGGCCAGCTTCCCCGCCAACAGAGCAGTGAGGTTCCTCCCAGCTGCCAAGACATCAGGCCCGAGGACTCCAGTGCCCCCGCCAGCTGCAGGCCCCACAGCACCTGCCGGCTCCCCGCAGACTCCGGCCTCATGGGCTCCCGCCTCATGGGCTCCCATGTAGATCTGGCTGCAGGCACTGGGTGCCCCTTAGCCCAACCCTCCACGGGACCTTCTCACGCCTGTTTCAGAGGATCCTGACCACAGACTTTCAAGGGCCAATCAGGACGCCCCGGAGTGGGGCCCCCAGCCTACTGCGATGCAGGTGGCGGGGGCTTCGGGCAGCCCCTCTGGCCGTCCCTCGAGGGCCCCCCGCCCCTCTCTGGGCAGTGGGGCTGAAAGGGCCCCTGGCGGGGAGGCCCCTGGGGGGAGGCCCCTGGGGGGGTCCAGGTGCCCGAGGGGTGTCAAGGCCCGTCCAGGAAAGGGTCTGCGGCGCCGGAGGGCATCGCCTCTAAAGACCACGGCCCCAGGGGGGGGGTCCAGGGCCCGACCCGGAGCAGGGCAGCAGCACAGGGCTCGCAGCGCCACCCCCACGGAGGCCGCGCGACCTCGGGCGGCCCCACCTTGGCTGCGGGGGGTGGGGGTGGGGGGGTGGGGGGGGGGCCGGGGTGGCGGGAGGGGGAGGGGGGAGGGGGGGGCCGGGGTGGCGGGAGGGGGAGGGGGGAGGGGGAGGGCCCCGCAGCCAGGAGGCTGCTCCGCGTGCAGCGGCTCCAGGGGCGCGGGCGGGCAGCCGCGTGGCCACAGCGCCCTCTGCTGACCCAGGGCATCACCGCGCGCCGGGCCACTGCGCCGCCGCCAGGGACGGGGTCCCCGCCCCCTCGCCCCCCTCCCCTCCCCTCCCCCCCGCGTGTGCCTCCGCATGTGCCCGCGGGCACCCCGCCCTGCTTCGTGTGCACGGCAGTGGCTGCCTTCCAGTGTCAGGGCAGGCGGACAGCCCGTTCCCCTCCCTCTCCCTCCCCACCTCTCCCCTCCTTCCATCCTTCTCCCTCCCTCCCTCCCCCTCGATCCCTCTCCCTCTCTCCCCCCTCCCTCCTCCTCCTCCTTCTTCTCTCTCTCTCCCTCCCTTCTCTCTCCCTCTTCTTTCCCCCCTCCCCTCCCTTTTTCCCCCTCTCCCCTCCCCCTCTCCTTCTCTCTCCCCACTCTCCCCCTCCCCCTCCCTTCTCTCCCCCCTCCCTCTCCCCACTCTCTCCCCCTCCCCCTTCTCTCCCCCTCTCCTTTCTCCCCCTCTCCCCCTCCCTTCTCTCTCCCTCTCCTTCTCTCGCCCCTCTCCCCTTCCCCCTCTCCCGTTCCCTCTCCCTCTCTCTCCCTCTCCATCTCTCTCCCCTCTCTTTATATATATATATATTTTTTTTTTTTTTTTAAAGGACAGCAGCTGCCCACGTCTAACACACCCACACCTCCCCCAAAAGCATGGAGGCTCTCCTTGTGAAATGCTACTTCCTTTCCCAGACAGCGGCACCCAGATGTAAACCCCTGAATGCTGGTGGCCCTGACTTCCCTGACTTCTTGGACCTCAGGCAACACTCCCACAGTAGGGGTCCCATCTGAAAGCTCCCCTTTCAGGACTGAGCTCCAGGGTCCTAAAAGCACAGAACCCGCCTCCTGCCTGCCCATCCTAACGGCAAAGGCCTCACTTCCTCAGCTCCGGCTGCTGTAAGCACTTGCCCACTTGCCGGGTATGATTGTCACATCCACCTGTTATCGTCCCATAGGGATGAGGCAGCAGAGGCACAGGGAGCTCGTGGAACCTGTCCAAAGTCACACAGGTAGAGAGGAAGACAGGATTGTAATTCCTGCAGCCTTGGTTCGGAAAGGAGAATTTCAGGTATGGAGAGAAAAAAAAAAAAGAAAAGTCACTTCTCAGACTGGGCAGTGCTGGCGCGCTGGGGCCTCCAATACATGAGAGTCAGGGGTTCCTTGCTCCAAGTTCTCTGGCTCCACCACAGAGCCCGCATCAGAACCGCCCCAGGGGAGGACAGGGGAGCAGAACAAGAGGGAAGGGGCCCCTACAAGACTACACCTGCAGACTCAACCAGAACCATCACTGAGGTCAAAAACTAACAGAGGACCCAGTTTCCCCTTGGTGGGTGAGATGGAAAGCAGGCAAGGCCTCCACAGTGACAGCTGGGCCCCAGAGCCCTGAGAGCAAGAGATGGGAAGTCTTGGGAGGGAGGAAGACAAGCTGAGGGGCCAGGGTACCACTTATACACACCACCTGTCTGATTCTTCCCTATTAACACTACCCTGGAGAAAGAGGCCAGACCGCATTGCTTTTTAAAACAAATCACTTGAGTTTTTCTGCCCTTCTCTCTAATGGGAACTCACCTACCAAATCCCCCAGAATACCCCAGAGTTGAAACAGGAACGTGTCACACTCAGATATCCTCTCCCCTTTATTATAAATAGCTGAACCGTGGTGCAAGGCATGCTGGGATCTTGGTTCTGTGGATCCAGGGGACAAGAATGTGGAACCTGGAGGAATTGAGGGCAGTGGGGGGGGGGGGGGGGGCGGGCTTTGATGTCTTCTTAGAACAAGCCATACTCCTCCAGCAGCCACAGGACCTCTGCACACGTGGCTTCCTCTGCCCAGACTGCTTCCCTGCCCCTCACCCTCTTTACCCACCAAATGATGGGCCTTTCTTCAGCTGCAGGAAAAATGTCACTTTCTCAAGGAAGCTTTCCTGACACGTCTCCCCTAAGTCTAGTGTAAAGTCTCTGGGCAGCAGAAGGTGCTTCTGTGGGGTTCCCAGAAGGCACAGCCTAAGACCAGGACTGGGATGCAGGTAGTTTATCTGGGACGAATCCCTTGGGAGCAGGAGTGAGGGAGGAGACATGGAGAAAAAGATCAGCAGGGGGTCTGCTGGGGCCTCCTGAGAAGCAGTGAGAAGACCTCAGAATTGGCCCTGGAGAGGACAGGAGCATCTATCACCCAGCGCCCACATGAAGTGGATGCTGTAAGAGCAAGGTTGGTCTGAGCTGTCAGGGAATGGGCCACCAGCCACCGTCGCTGGGGCTGAACTCATAGCCAGCCCAGGAAGGTGAGGAGCAGGTGCTTGTCACATGCCTTGTGCCTATTTGCTGCTTTCCCTTGCCACCCCCGGTGCCCAGCATAGTGCTTGCCGGCAGAGTGTGGGGACTTACGGGTTACCTTCTGAATTAACGGACTGAGTGACTGAATGAAAACTGTAAGACCGGCCCCCAAAAGAGATGAGCCGTCTGCTCTAGGACATTCCAAAGGTCCCCATCACTGCATCAGACAATACGATCAGCAGAGCAAAGGCAACCAACACAATGAGAGGAAATATTTGCAAATCCTGTATCCAGAACATACGAAGAACCCCTACAGCCCAACAACAAAACATCAAATAACCTGACTGAAAAATGGTCAAAGAACTGGAAAAGAGATTTCTCCAAAGATGACATACAAATCACAGACAAATATGAAAAAATGTTCGTTACTAATTACAGAAATGCAAATTGAAAGCCACATTGAGGTACCACCTCACATCCATTAGGACGGCTACTATCAGAAAGAAGGAAAAAAAAAAACACAGAAAAGATCAAGTGTTGGCAAGAATGTTGAGAAATTGGAACTCTTGTACACTATGGGAACGTAAAATGGTGCAACCACTATGGAAAACAGTATAATGGTTCCAAAAAACAAACAAACAAAAAAAAAACATATGGTTCAGAAATCCCATTTCAGGGTAAATATTCAAAAGAATGGAAAGTAAGGCCTTGAAGAGATATTCACACCCCCATGTTCACAGCAGCACGAGGCTTAAGAGCCACAGGTTGGAAGCAACCCGCCGACGGATGGGTAAACCAAAGGTGATGCGCACAGACACACACGGGGTAATATTCAATTCTAAAAAGGCAGGAAACCCTGTCACGGGCTACAACGTGGGGGAACCTTCGGACATGGTGCTCAGTGAGATAAGCCTGCACAAATCCACTTCTAGAGGCATCCAAAACTGTCCAATTCAGAGAGACAGAGGAGAAGGGCGGTTGCCAGGCGCTGGGGGAGAGGGGGGAGCTACTGTTTATGGAGTTTCAGTCTTGCAAGGTGAAAAAGGTCGGGAGGTCTGCTGCACACCAATGCGAACGGAGGTCACACCTACCAAACTGTATACTTGAAAATGCTCAAGACGGCAAATGTTCCGTTAGGTGCTTTTACCACAATTTAAAGAGAGAGAGAGAGAGAGAGAGATCCTTGAACTACCTTTAAACCCAGGTGAGAGCGGCTCCTGCCTGGGATCATGCCTTGGAGAGTGCACATTATACAAACATCGAAATCTTTTTCTCGTTCCTTTTGGTCTCTTAAGGAAATTCTTGGAAAACCAGTAATCAATGGACAAATGGAAAAGGGAACAAGAGCCACAATGGGCACCAGGGCAGAGAGCGCTGGGGGCACGAGACGGGCATGCGGAGGGCACCTGCTGGGGGGTGCAGGGTGTGGATGGACACGGGGACCATGTGGGAGGATGGTTCAGCTTGAGGAGCTGGCAGGCGCTGGGGAGGCACCACGGTGGGGGGCCCCGTGATGTGTCCAACACCAGGCACCCGCCCCCACGGCAGAAGCCCGAGGGCAGGAGGGCAGAGGCTGCTGGAAAGTCCGCGGAGGGTCAGGCGGAGGAAGGCTCGAGCTCAGGGAGCCACAGGGGTTTGGGGAGTAGCACAAAGGAGCAAAGGAGCTTGTGCTCCGGTGAGCGCAGCCCCTGCTCCTCCCCTTCCATGAACTAAGGGAAACCCTGGAGGGCGGGTGCCAGGGTCTTAACTGTCTGATTGTCACTCTAGCTAGACAGTCACCCCGGCCTTGCTCAGTGTGGTAAGCAGAGGGTGGAAAAATCAATCAAACCCCGCTTCAAGTCGGGGCCTCTCCCTCCAACCCTGCGTCCCACCGCAGATCACTCACCTCCGTGCCTGGTGGGCAGGAAAGGCCACACCATCAAACTCCAGATGCCAGGGAAAGGGGACATCGCATGAGAATGATCATGGCGTCAAGGGCTCCGGCACAGCAGAGGAGGCTGTTTCAGGCCCCACTCGACTCTAGAGGCTACTTTTCAGAGAGAGAAGCGGGAGGTAGTTGAGGCCACCCCCCGACAAATCAGGCAACGGGCGACCTGCAGTGTGTGCCCAGATCACTGCAGCAACCGGGCAGGGACAGCGACAGCCAGGCCTAGACGGATGCTGTCACTAGATGTTGTACGTAAGGGGTTTTCCATCAGGAAACTGCAGATGGAGAGACACTGAATCCCTCGCAGTTGACAGGAAGGCTCTAATTCGGGGAGCCCGCCCTGCAACGCAGCAGAATGTGGGAAATGGACGGTGGCCAACCAGCCCAACGCCTTCAAAGGCTCCAGCTCATCTGTCCTCCTCCTGGCATCCCTCCCTTCCTGGCTCAGCTCTGCCCCTGGGGCCTGCCGCCAAGCCCCCTCTCGTTTCCATTACCAACCCTTCACTCTGACCTTTGCTGTCCACTGATTCTGAATCACTCCAAGTCACCAGGGCCTTTCTTCTCTGTGACCCCAGCTGTGGCAGCCGTGGCCCAGACCTGGCTCCTGAGACACCAGCACAGGCTCTGTACCTCTAGATGAGGGGAGGCAAATGGCATAAGGAATGAAAAGCACCATCACCCTCAGCCTCCCGACGGGGACCCTAGGAGGAGGATGAGGGGCCAAACTCAGGACTGCAGAGAATCGCTGCGATATTCCACTCCCAGTCATTCAGGCAGGTCCGGGGATTACTCATTAATCTTCCCGTCATCTTCCATAGAACCCAGGTTCAGAGGGCCCCTGTGGATATTGTGACGGTGGCAGGTGTATTTGTTATCCACTGCTGCATAACACATTACCCCCCCCCCCCCCCCGCAACTCAATGACTTAAAACAACAATCAACATCTATTATCTCTCACAGTTTGTGGGTCAGGAATTCAGGAGCAAGGTAGCTGGGAGTTCTGGCGTGAGGTCTCCTAAAGGTGCAGCCAGGACCTCACAGGACATCCCCCCGGCTGAAGGCCTCGGTGGGGCCAGAGGATGATCCATTCAGATGCCCGCAAGCCAGCACTAGCTGCTGGTGGGAACCTCAGCTCCTTGCCACGTGGGCCTCTCCACAGAGCTTCTCGAGCGTCCTCGTGGCATGGCCTCCCCCTAGGGAGCCACGGCAGGGCCCGCCCCGCACAGGCCACTGGAGCGCACAGGGCAGATGCTGCAACACCGCACGAGCTGAACACCAGAGGTCATCCGCTGTCCCCTCCACCACGCCCTACTGGTCACACAGACCAGCCTGACTCAGTGGAGGGGCCGGAGCAGGCTGTGGGTGCCCGGGCGGAGACCGACCACCCCGGCAGCAGGGCCGAGCTAGCGAAGGGGCCCCTCCCGGGCCTGCCCAGCTAGGAGCCCCGTGGTCCCAGGCCTACCCTCTGCCTCTGGGGCATGGGTCTTGTTGGGGGAATCTGCCCAATGTTTGGGGGTTGGCAGGAGGAATAAGGAGAGAGATCAGGGGCCAAGAGCACTGGGACAAGAAAGACGGAGGTGAGCTCCTGACCTGTCCTGTTTCTCCTTCCATAATTATACAGAAATGCAGCCCACAGCCCACCATCAGGGAGCCTGACGCCAGACAGGACACAGCATAGGGGGCCACCCACGGACAGAGACCACACCTCAAAGGCTTTTTATTCCTCAAACCCTGGTTCTCAGCTGGGAACTGCTTTATTCCCAGCTGAGGAATAATTTAGCAGTATCTGAGGATATTTAGCAGAATCTGAGGATATTTAGCAGTATCTGCAACATTTTTAAAAGATTTATTTATTTTAGAGTCGGAGGAAGGAGCAGAGCGGAGGGAGAGACTCTCAGGAGACTACCCACTGAGCACGGAGCCTGACACGGGGCTCAACCCCCCAGCCCCAAGATCACGACCAGACCCCAAACCAAGAGTCTGACACTTCACCCACTGAGCCCCCCAGGGGCCCCTAAAGACGTTTTTGTCACAGCTTGAGGGGAGGGGAGGCGCTATTTGCACATAATGGGTGCAGGCCAGGGCTGCTGCTGAGCGTCCTCCAAGGCACGGGACGGCCCCCACAAGGAAGAATCATCTGGACTGAGATGTGCCAAGATCCAGAAACCCTCACTAACCCTGCCTATAAATAAAGGCTGTGACCAGGGGTAGGGAAGAGAGTGCACGGGGCTGCATAAGATGCCTCAAGGCTTGTCCAACACCAACAGCGCCGCTCTTAGGCTCAGCTGCCCACCTGGTGTGGATGGAAGTTTCCGGAGGCATAGACCCTGAGAGCCCCCATACACAAGTTTTTTAAAAATTCTTAGGATTGAAGTATGGCTGACATACGGTGCCGTACCAGCCTCGTGTGCAGCGCAGATTTGGCAGTTCTGTACGATACATGATGCTCACCACGGTAAGGGCTGCCCCTCTGTCACCCTGTAATGTCACTGCAGCAGCGCTGACTATACTCCCTGTGCTGTACTTTTCATCCTTGTGACCTATCACTGGAAGTCTGTGCCTCTTAATCCCCTCACCCTCAGAAAAGAGGGGAATGACTGGAAGGTGAGGCCAGCTCTCAGGACAGGTTCTCGGGGGGCCTGTCCAAAAGGCCCTAAAAAGCCGCCATCCAGGATCCGCCGTCCCACAGGACCTCCAACCTGAAGCTCTAAGGAGCCAAGATATTCACATCCCGTGACCTTCGACCTGGCTAAGCGGAGGAGAGCTTCACACACGCACACGCACACACGCACAAACCCCTTGGCCTGTATGGTCGCGAGCACGCAGGGCACGTGCAGACACACACAGCCCCTGGGGGCTGCTCCCTGGCACTATTTCTATTAAGGGAACTGAGACCAAAGGAATGACATTCCCGTGACATTCTAAGCTGTGAGGTGTGTCTAGTGGGAAGACGGACCCTGGAGCCAAGCTTCTCAGCCCGACGCCTTCTCCTCGGGACTCGGGGTACCCCCCGGGCAGAGCCCTGTCTTGCGGCCACAGCAGACTGAGGACCAGAGGCCAGTGACGGGCCTACCCCGTTCCGTCCCTCATTCCAGAGATTCTCAGTGGGCTCCTGCCTCCTGTCACCCGCGGTGCAGTGAACAAGGCCGAGACTGCCCCTTGGCCTCAGGATGGGGACAGAACTTCCCAGTTCGTCACACACATGAAAATGTCACCATCATCATTCCAGCGGTAGCTGCCACCTGCTACCGGGCAGTGGCTCTGCGCCAGAACTGTGGCCACTGAGTTACTATCCCGTTCACCCTGTCCGCCGGCCACGGGCCCGACGTGGCCCCAGCTCCTCCTCTCTGTCGCCGCCTCCTCCCAGCGTCACCAGTGCTGCGGGTTTGGCCATGGCTCCCCCGGTCCCCACTCTCTCCTTGCCCCTGCCTCCCCCAGTGCCCTCTCCCCGGCCACACCTCCTCTAACCCAGCTCCCTGCCGCAGTCAGAGGGGGCCCTGACCACATCCTGTGCCTCCACCTCTCTGGGGCTCCCCACTCTCTTCGGCGGCCTCTAAGCTGAGCGCCCGCCCGCCCCCCAACCCTCGGGCCTCCAGGATGGCCGCGATGCCAGCCCAGCCCGGGGCTGTGCGCACACACAGAGCCTCAGTCCTGCAGCCCAAAGGGACCTGAAGGCAATGCAAATCTTCACCGCCCCTCTCAAAGACCCAGGACAGGTTCCCAGGCAGAGCTGGCCCTCCTGAGGCGTCCTCAGCTCCCTCTCTGCTCCCCCTTCTCCCCCCACCCCCGGCAGCTGCTCGGGACTTGGGCCCCTGCCCCCCAGCTCTCCCCAGCACCCAGGGCCCCCTGGCCATGCCAGATCTTGTAAGGCCTCCCTCCTCTCTGCCAGCTCTGTCACTACACGGGCACCTGCAAAGCCACGGCCAAGGGCCCCCTCCTCAGAGCACAAGCCTCGGGTCTCTCCAGCAGGGAGGAGGCGAGCTTGCACAGATCCCTGAAGGGGGGCTTCACCACCCCACCGGCCCTCGCTGTTGCTGTCCCTCCTCCGAGCCCCCCAAGGGCAGGGAAGTGGCCCTCGTCCATGGCTCCCATCACCCTGTCCTCACACTGCCTGTGGGCTGTCTCCCCCTGGCCCGTCGGCCGGGCAGGTCCTGCACCGCACCGCACCCCACCCCACCCCACCACACTCCATAACCCTCCTCAGGGGGACTCTCTCCAAACCAGCAAAGAGCCAAGCGGTACCATGAAAGCCCAGGGAGGTGTGGGGTGGGCAGGAAGCTCTCCACGCACACAGAAGTGTGCATCGGACGAGAGGTGTCCTCGTGCGACCCCACAGGGGACCCGCACTGCAGACAAGAAAGGGTAATTTCTGGCTGAGTATGGAAGGAGTGAGTTTTCAAGTAGGTATTTGGCACCAACAAGTGTCAAAGCAAGCAAACTGATCCATTTCTCCCCCTTTATCTAATCTTTTTTTTTTTTTTTTATTCATGGGAGACACACAGAGAGAGGCAGAGACACAGACAGAGAGAGAAGCAGGCTCCATGCAGGGAGCCCAATGGGGGACTTGATCCCGGGACCCCGGTATCACAACCTGAGCTGAAGGCAGATGCTCAACTGCTGAGCCACCCAGGTGTCCCCCTGCCCTTACCTATTCTAATAGAGAAATACCTTCCTGCCTCTTCTGAGCATGAATCAGGACATTGGCAATAGCTAAAAAAATTATAATAAACCTTAAAAGCATAAAAAAGACCCTTTCCTTGTGAGATGGGATTTTTTTTTCTCCCCTCCCCAAGGCTGCAGTTTTAAAGGGAAGGAGATACGTGCTGAAGGCAGCAAAGGAAGCCCACACAGAGACAACGGGGAAGGCCAGTGTTGGCCGGGGCAAAGAGCCAACTGGCCCGAGACCCTGCAGAGAAGAACCAGAGGGGGCTGCAAGCTTCAGGCCCTACGCAGAGCCTGAGCTCACGAAGACAGGAACACCAGGGTGAGAGGACCACGGAACCACAGGGCGGGAAGCAAGGAGGAAAATCCAAAGGAAAGGGCGTCCATTTCCAAGGGACTTCCAGAGCAGTGGTCACACGGGGAAGGGGCCCCAAGAGCAGAAATTGGAAGAGCCAGACTGGGAGATGTTGGCCACAAAGGACAGAACAATCCTGCCTTCCTCTGGGCTCTCTGTGTACACCTGAACTGCTTGCAGGAAAGACGACTGATAATGAGATGTCCCACCGTCCTGTCCCCCGTAAGACTCCAATCCCAGGGCTGCGTTTATATTTTGGCTGACGGACTGCGAGCTGGCTTGCTCTCACCAGGCTTAGTAAAGGGGCAGCCTATTCCCTGACAACCATGGCAAGATTCCCCTCCCAAGTCCCCTTCTGCAGGGTGGCCTTGACACTACCCCCCCGGGAGGTGGGGATGTAAATTGGCACACAACTACTTCAGCAGCAGAACACACAGAAGGGACGCCCGCCGTGTGACTTCCAAGGCTGAGTCATTAACGGCCGTGAGGCTTTCACTTTATTCTCTGAAACACCCACCTTGGAGCTCTGAGCTGCCAGGTAAGGAGTTTAACCACTCTGAGGCCGCCTGGCTGGGAGGAAGCCGAGCTACACGGAGAGGCCACAGGGAGGTGGTCCTCTTGGCAATCCTAGGCCTCTGGTCATCCTGACCCAGATGGCAGACAAATGGGTGCATGAACGAAGGAGCCTCGGATGATTCTGGACCCTGCCATCAAGTCCCCCTCCGCTCGGGAGTGTTCCCAGTGGACAGGCGATCCCCACTATGCTGAGCTCCAACCCACAGAATCTAACACACCACAGCGTTCTCTGCCGCTACCCGTTGCTAAAATTTGTTACACAGCAATGCTAATGGGAACAGGTGGGGTTCAGGGATGTGCCACATAAATCAAGGGCTAGAAAAAAAACCCTTGCTAATTGAACAATCAGACCTCAGCTCAAATTCAGGTTCACTCAAGGCCAGGTGCCTCAGCTCCCCACCTTGCCTTCCTCATCTGTAGAGTGGGGACAACACTGCCCTCGTGGTGAGGATTTCAGTAGCTGTGAAAATTATCCCTGTGAACTCTGAGGGAGATGGGGCCAGTGCAGTGGTATGGGCCGTTGGATCACCCCAGCATCAACTGGTGGGTGACAGCCTGCGCTCACACTGACAACCGAGTGACCCAGTTCCATGGTAATCAAGATTCTATGGCTTTGCAGACTAAATGAAGAACCCGGGGCGTTGCCCCGATGGCAGAAATCAGTGAGATTTAATTTATCTCCTGTATGTTTTTGGATTTAATTGGAAATTTTTTCCCCAATGCATGGAGAAATTCACTGTCAAAATACAGGAAAAAAAAAATGTGCACTGAGAGGCTGGAGAAGCAAACACCATAGCAGCTCTCATATTAATATAGTTTTTCCAAAATGGCAACTGAACTTGTGTCACAATTGAGCAAATGGGCTGCAGGAGTCACGAGCCTTTGAAAAATAATCCTGTGAGTATCTCACACTGGGGAGGGGTGGTGAAGGTCCCGGCAGCACCCTGGCCGTGCGTCTTTATTCCTGCCTGCGGGAATGCCCGCCACGTGACTCCCAGCACAGAGAGCACATGGGAGCCCCTACACCACCGCCCCCCCAGGTGCGAGGGGCATTCTGCTGGCTTCTCCACGCTTCCCAGCATAGCTTGGGTATGCGCAGGACCCAGTAACAGGGACCGTGAGGACAGGCAGCCTGGTGAGCCTCGGGAGAGAGCTCTGGGCACAGACACCACACCCCGAGGTGATCCCCCCAAGATGTTACGGTCCGTGAATGCCAATAAGGTGGGCAGCAACAGGAAGAAATTAAGGATGCCATGACAGGGCAGAGAGGGGCTCACAAGAGACCCTGGGACTGAGAATCCCCAGGTGACGTTTCTCGAAGGTCCTCCAATAGCAGATAAAACCAAAACCTCAGAGAAATAGAGGATGGCTGCAAACGGGCAGCTGGGATGTCATGAGAAAGGATTTTATAGGAGGATATTCATGCCTACTGGAGACGGTTGTCGGGGGACTGAATGAGATCACTCATTCATCTGCTCACAGAAGAGCTGCTGAGCACCTGCAAAGTGCCAGACACTCAGAATGGCACACACGTGGCCTGGCCCTTGGGGAACAGAGTGATCTGATCGCCGGGAGTGGAGTAGGGCCTGGTTCCCCTCCCCCCTCCGAGACCACATCCTCATCTCCTGGGACTCAGTCATCCTTCGGGGTATCTGTTCTGGAAGCCAAGAAACAGGTAGAAATGTGTTTCCTTTAATAAATAAAATAAAATCTCCTTTGCTTCATGAACCCTGCCTCCAGGCGGATGCTGGTAATACAAAGTCAAGCGGGTTCTGTTGCGTATGTATGTTTTAATAAACGAGAACCATCTCCCCAGCCTCATGTTAAACAAAAATCTTCTTCAGGACAATTCCGTGGTGTGTTTCAAAAACAAAAATCCACACATTTTAATGGCCTCTGCCATCACCCAGAGGTCGGGAATGGTTCCTCCGGGTGTAGGGCTTACAGACTAGGGGAATGAGGTGGTCCCTACCCCACGCCACCCTAACGCTCCTAAGACCCGGCTGGATGATCCAGACTCACCTCCAACTGACGGCGTCCACGGTGGCTTCCTCAAAGCCATGTCAGCATCCCATTCAAAGGGTGGCACCATGGGTCCCCTTGTCATCTGTGTTCTTGGCATGCCCAGGCCTCCACTTCCCAGCCGCTGCCGCTGAGACTGGCAAGAAATGGAGCCGGGGCTGTGCCCGGCATTTGTTGTGAATCTTTTTTAACTAGGTAAATAATATCTCAGAGGCAGACATCTATAAAATGAGCTGTTCCGCCTCAGTGAGGCTTGTCGCAAATATGAGGGTTTGTTCTTTTCAAAATACTCCAACATCCTGCGGGTATGAAAAAAATAATCCCCTCTCGACTGATTGAGTCAGAGCAGTGTTTGAGCAGGAGCCACAGCAGCTGACTAGCAGAGCACTTCATAAAGGACACAGTCCCGGCACCGTCCTCTGGAAGGGCCCACATGGCGCTCCCACTCACCGAGTATCATCAACAGGCCGTGCGATCGCAGAAGGAGGGGCAGGGGGGCCAGCGGCCAGGATCTCACAGCCCCAAACAGGGCGCTGGGCTGGTTACAGGATGTGAACTTGACCTCCTGATGGAGCCCGAGAGAGGTCTCCTGTCCCGGCACCCCCACCAGGGAATGAGGGGCCTGCTCTGCAGTGAAGAAAGCACTCAATCAGCTGCTGAGTTCCCCCTCCACAGCAAAGGCTCTGATAACGAAAACCTCCCGTCAGATAGAAAAGGAGCAATCCTCAGGGAAAGGTCCAGAATGCTCTCCACATTGGGGATGACTAAAAAGGTGTTTGTGAGCAACCATGTCATTATTGAGGAAAATCACCAGCAAATGGAAAACGTATTTTCAGTTTTTGTAGTGATGGAGACTAATCAAAACCAGCTTCAATCGTGCAGTGTATTAAGGATCCAAGAAATGACCTTGATTCAAGCAATCACTTAAAATTGAAGTTGATAAGTGAGGAGAATGAGTCCTTCATTAGCAAGGTGACACCTGTTACCTGGCAGGAGCAGGGAGCCCTGGGGGCAGGAGCCGAGCGGGTGGACGCTCGCCGTTGGCTTCACCTGGGTGCTTCCCTCTGCACAGCGGGGAGGCTGCTTGCACCCAGCAGCGCGGACGGGGCCAGGTCCCCTCACAACGCACTGCCTTCAGTCTTGCGTCTTTGTAGCCCAGGGTCACTTTACCTTTGTGCTGGGCCTTTACTCTGAAAGCTTTGCTGAGCATATGAGTATGATGCTCTCTCGACTCTGAGACGAGGCTTCAAGTGCAAATGGTGAGCGTGAATGGTGCAGAGAAGTGGGAAGGTGACACGGAGCCACGAAAGGGCGCGCTGATAACCTGTGACCATGGGGATGCCGATGTGGTAGGCGGGATAACAGCTCCCCAAAGATGCCCGCCTCCCAATCCACAGAACCTGAGAACACACCACAGGCCACACGGCAGCGGACAATTAAGATCCCAGGTGGAATACAGACTGCAGGTGGAGGAGGGTGTTAGTCAGCTGATGTGGAGACGGGGAAATTAGCCTGGTCTGGCCAGGAGATCCTAAAGGAAATCATAAGGGTCCTTATACTGTGGAAGGAAAAGAAGAGTCAGCTGGGGAGCCACGTGATGCGGCCAAGAGTCATCTGGCCGTTGCCAGCTTTGAAGACGTAAAGGGAGGCCACCAGCCAAGGAATGCAGGAGGCTCCACAAGCCAGACAAGGCCAAGAAATGGATTTTCCCCCAGTGCCTCCTGGAAGGTCCTGCCCGCACTGTGATTCTGGCCCAGCAAGACCTATTTCATACTTCTGGCCTCAAGATAGTAAATTTGTGTTGTTTGAAGCCACTAACTTGGTCATGACTTGTTACAGCAGCAGTGGCAAATACAAGGGACCGTAGGAAACTCTCCTGTGCTTCCTCAGTAAGCCCGGGCTGCTACGACCAAGTACTGGAGACCGAGGGGCTCGTAAACATGACGGGAATTTCTTTCTCATGGTGCTGAAGCCTGAGAAGTCCCAGGTCAAGGCAGCAGCAGACTTGGTGCCTGGTGAGACCTATTTCTTGGTCCTTAGTTCTGTGTCCCCATGTGGAGGGAGGGGGGTCTCTTTTGTAAGGACGCCACTTCTATGCATGAGTTCCACCCTCACAACCGCGTCACCTCCCGATGGTCCCACCTCCAAATACCACCACCTCAGGGTTTAGGTTCAGGACTTCGGGGAGGACGCACACATCCAGTCCGTGGCAACGCGAGAAGAGCAAGAGGCGGGATGGCCATCCTCATTCATGTGGCCTCCTGGATTCGTTGGTGGGATCTAGGAACTTCCTGCAGGCCTGGTGGCCAAGCTGAGTCCCTATCTCGGCTTTTACCGGAGGCTGTGCACCCGGCTCATAACAAGCCTTACGTGTGCCACTCTCCCAGGCAAAAATCTCAAGACAGAGACACACACAAAGCTCATGGGGCTGGGCCTGTGGCCGGGCTGCAGTCAAGACCAGCTGGGACCTACAGGAACCAGGCCCAGGGAAGGGAGAGGGAGACAGGGCTCTGAGCGCTTCTATGTCAGAGATGTCCTTTCTGGGCTGTCCCGTCATCCACACCCTCTCGATTGCTCCTGCCTCCCTCATAGCCAGGAAGCCCCTCTCACCTAACAGATAACAGAGTGTTTCGGGCTGGTTTCCTGGACATAGACACTGGGATGGAAAGTCCCTGAAGAATGTTTCTTGCCAAGTGGTCCTGGGAGACACATGAGAGTAGTGAGGAAGGTGGGCCAGACAGAGGGACAGGCTGACCACAACACAGGGGGTTATGCTGTGGCCACTGGGGCCTCGGCTGATTCCAGGGGACCCTGGAATTGTCCCCATTTGAGGCCAGGGGGAACGGCCCTTCAGAACTGCACTCCCTCCTCCCTCAGCCAGACGTTAGCTGAGGGGATGGGCTGCACCTGCTGTGAGGCAGTTCCCCATGGCCAAGAGCAATTTCCAGGGCAGGATGGAGCTGGGGAGTATTCTCAGCATCTGGGGAACGGGTATGAAGGCCCTAAAGATGCAGAGGTCTGTGCAGAAGCCCCAGCATCCATCACAGAGGAGAGAGCCTGCTGGCCACGGTGGGCAGTAGCTGAAGCCTGGATGGAAGGGTCACCACCTCCGGTCCCGGCAGACGGGCCCCACAGCACTCCACACCTCCTAGGATCCCACAGGGGCACTGTCCCCCTCCCCGTCCTCGGTCCTGAGCAACCCCAGTGAGCCAGCCTGTCTCCCCCACAGAGGTGCTAACAGACACATCAAAGCCCCAGCTTCTCGCTTTCAAGAAGCTTTGAACCACACTTCTGAAATGGCTGTGTCCAGGAAGATTAAAAGTCTTCCTATTGAAGAATCAGAGGGTCTCGAGCATCAGAACGGAGTGGGTGGGCTCGCAGACACACAGTGCTTTGTGCACCAGGCAGTGGAATAGAAAAGCCAGAATAAAAATATGTGGGGATTCTAAGCAGTAAAGTCTTAGTTCCAGAATCTCTAATGTGGTGATCTAAGCGGGCAGGGCCCCAGGTGGGGTTGGGGAAGTGAGCACATTGCCAGGAAGGAAGCAAAGGCCCTTATTCATTCACTCAATCATTCATTCATGCAGAAATGATTAATGAGCATCTACTAAGTGCCAGGCACTATGAGAGGGCCTGGGGTACAGAGGGAATGGTAGAGATCTACCCCTGCCCCTAAATTGCTGAAAGCCTGGTGGGGAGCCAGACAAGTAGTGAGCGTGAAATGTGCTGAGATGAGGAAGCACAGGGGCTGTGGGATTCCAAAGGAATCAGGGAAGGCTTCCCGGAGGAGGCAAAGCCTGAGCTGCACCTCAAAGGATGCTCAAGAGTGAATCAGGTGAAGGGCAGTGGAAGGAAGGGAGTAGGAGTGCAGCAAGGAGGAGGAGAGGTTGGAAAGAGGACTAAAGACAGGTGCCGCTGGGGGTGGGGGTGTGGTTAGAGCACACAAGGCCGTGAAGGACAGGTGAAAAGCGTGGCCTTTATCAGGAGGGCACGAGGAGCCGTGGAAGGTCCTTGAGCAGCGGTGTGACACGATTCCATCTGGGGATTAGGGCGATGGCAGCCCCACCAGCCCCTGAAGACGCTTCTGGGTTCATAACCCGTGGCTCTGACCCCAGGTTGGAGAGGGCTGGCCCGGTGGGGCAGCGGGAGCTCGGAGCATACGGGTGGAGGCCCTGCCCCATCTTGACTTTTCTACAAAGCCAGCACGTCTCACACAGCGACCTGATTAAAAACACGCCATCTGCCCACACGCCTAAGGCCCTGACTCCTCCCAGGACGGTCTGTTCTACTCCCCAGGCCTGAGAGCCCGGCCCCCCTCTGGCTTCCTGTGGCTGACTCCTCCGGGTCCCTAACTACCGCCAACACCCACAGGCTGGTCAGGCTCTTCCGCTCAGAGCCACCCCGGTCCCAGCGTGTCCCCCAGGCACAGTTTCCTGCCGTAGCCACCTGCTTCCATGTCTGCGAGTCTACCCGTCTACCTGTGTGTCTACCTGTAAGAGCCGGGCTCCCCAAGGGCAGGGGCCTCATCAGCACAGACCCGCTCCCCCCAGAGAAGCACAGCAGGCCCAGCCGGTCCTTGCAGCCCCGGGGCGGGAGGAATCATCAAACGTCGCCTTGTCCAGACCGCTCTTCCGAGTGAGCAGATGTGGGAAGAGGACAGCGGTGCGGAGCTCCCACCAGGGCCCAGGCCTTCGGCGGACACCACCTCTCATCTCCCTCAAATCCACGTGCCAGCAGGTGTTGTGAGTCCAGCTCTGGACGCTCAGGGGGCAGGTACCAGCCCGAGCCACAGAGCTGGTCAAGGGCAAACCAAACTTGGGAGGCACACTTGGCCCTTCGCAAGTCCCCTCCCGTATCACTGTCCAGCCCGCTTCTCATGGAATGGCAGCCACATACCCACCAAGCGGCCTTCTGTGTCACACGCTCAGAATACTCTCCTGTGTGTTCACACACAGACTGCTCACACGGCCTCCCTCAACAGGGCTGCAGATCTTTGGATCCATCTGATTCAGGAGAGAGAGGAAAAGCCGCCCTTGGGCCACTACTGTGGCTGCCCTGGGAGCTCACACGTGTCACTGCTGGCTCCCGAGCCCCAGGGCCTCCCAGCAAGCAAAACTCAGCTTCCTCACAAAAACCTTCCTCTAATCCCTCAAGGCCTGGCACTCACAAACCTGGCCCGTGACCCAGCTTCTTGGAGGCAAGGAAAGCAAAGGGAGAAGCGGACGGTTCTCCAGGATCTGTAGGACCCCGGATGGACCAGCACCTACGTGACTCAGCGGACCAGGCAGCTGGGTGCACAGCTGCACCTGCATCAGGGTCCGCCAGCGCCAGGCTGGGGCAGCCTCTTGGCCCAAGCGGATTCCCTGCGAGAGCTGAGACATGGCCCCTTTTCATAACATCCTCATCATGCCTGGAAAGCCACTGGCTGATGGAGGACAGGAGATGAACGTTAAGAAGGCTGACGGTGACCCACATTATCCAAATCCGCTACTCTGGGAAATGAGTCCACTGACAGTCATGCCCGGGAGGAGCCCGGCAAAAGCCTTGAATCTTTACATTTAAACCCCAGAGGTCACAAAGCACAGCGTGTTTTTACTCAAATTGTGTGACAGGCATGGCCTTTCTGAACAGAACAACTGGGGAAGTACAAATAGTCTGATCCACGAAAGATCATCAAATTAAAGAAACATCGTGTCATGATGTGGACAAGCACATGTTGTTCTTAATTATAGTTTATTATGACTTTATTGAATGTTTTCTTGTAAGTCACCTCAAATCCTTTGAGGAATAAAGCAAGGCAAAAATAAATAAATGCTTTAAGTTAAAGCGTAGGTGGGACAGCATTCCAGTGACAGCAGTGGGCGCTCAGGGAACCAGGGAGGGCTTCACAGGGAGACACAGGCCCGCACGATAGGCAGCTCCAGTCTCCATGTGGCTACACTTGCTCAAGCCTACCAGACGTTTCCACAGTAAGTCCAACCCCAGCATCAAAAGCCAGCATCTGGGCAGCCTAGGCGTACAGGGACTGCCTCCCTCCTCAGCACCCCAAGCCTGTGCCATGTGGAGGGAGGGCCAGGTGGATAGAGGAGCGTCTCGGAGTGTGGGGCCCTGGAGCCCCTCTGTCCCAGCCTTCCTGCTCTGTGCCCTTGAGCATACCTCTTCACCTCCTGCTCCTGAAATGGGGCCAGTAGAGCACCCGCCTCTACAGGGTGGTGTTGAGCTCCCGCCCAGAAATCTTGCAGCTGGATTGTTTAATGAGTGCTCGGCAAATCTCAGCCTGGCCCCTGGGAGTCAGCCTCCCCACTGGGGAGTAACGCTGCTGTCCACAGCCTGGGACGACCCAGGGCCCCTTGGCTCGTAGTAGGGCCTGGACCATGGGCTTGGTGGGGCCCCAGAGCAGGCAAGGACCGGAAAGTCTCAGAGGGGCTTCATAGAGAAGGAAGGGCCAGGGTTGTCTCAGAAAGGAAAGCAACACTCCAGAGAGGTGGAACAGCACACAGGAAGGCTGGAAAATGGGAATGGCACAGTGGGCGTGGAGGGCGACAGGGAGCCAGCCTGGCTGGGCAGGCGGGTGGGTGGCTGCCCAGGGGAAGGTGGAAAGCTGGCTCTCCCACCTGGAGGCTGAAAACTAAGCAAACGGACCAACAAGATTAATTCACATAGGCAGACAACTCAAAGCCGTGTGTGTGTGTGTGACCTGAATGGTGTGTAAATACTGGAAAAAAATGAAAAAGAAGAATTTTTTGATTGATCCAGCTGACACGGATTCTAGAATTTCTGCCTTTTGCTGGTGTTTAAAGAACTGAAATTAGGCCTCTGCCAGAGAAGGAGGCACTCCTGGTTTTGATAAAGATTAAAATGTTAGCACTCAGTACGCCCTCAATAAATACCCGTGGAAGGAAGGGAGGGAGGCAGGGAGGCAGGGAGGATGGGGAGGGAGGAGGGCAGGAAGGAAGGAATTGGAAAGCTCATTAAAATTTTTCAGGTGCCCCCCACTTGCCTGCAAGTTGGAGAAAGATTGTAATTCTCATCAGCTGGAGCCCCCTGGCTCCCTAAAGAGACCAACTGTTCTCACTGCTGTGTTACTATTGAACTTCACCAGAAAATGGGGCCTTCAGGCTAGGAACCTCCAGGGTTCACACTGCCAGGATCTTATTAGGAACACTCGTAATTCTGAATTAAATCCTGAAAGAAGGGAAACTGGAGTGGCAGGGCAGGGGTACGAAGCCCTTCCAGCCAGGAGGAGAAACACAGTTCAGAGCTCCAGCTTCCTGCCCAGAGCCAGGGGGCTCTGCCCTTGGGGTTCCCTGGTCCCTCCTGGACCAACCCCCTTCCTTCTCCCTCCAGCCCCAAGGGGCATGCTCCCCAGGGCTCTGGCTTGGATTCTACACCCCCCGGATTCAAGTCATGGAAGAAAGCACAAGTATCGAGCACCTACTGTATGTCTGGCCCTGGGCTAAGTACTTTCCGCGCATTATCTCCTTTGATCCTCAGAGCAACCCCCCAAGAAGGTATTATTAGGCCTAGTTTACAGATAAAGAAACTCAGTCTCAGAGGTCCAAGGTCACACCATTGAAAGAGTCAGAGCCAGGTCTCCCCACCCGGACTCTCAACCCTACTAAGTGGTCCTTGGACAAACATCGGGATGTTTCCTTATTCCTGTACCACCTGACTATGGCTTACTTAAGATTTTTCCTTAAAATGACTCCCTTTGGGATCCCTGGGTGGCGCAGCGGTTTGGCGCTTGCCTTTGGCCCAGGGCGCGATCCTGGAGACCCGGGATCGAATCCCACGTCGGACTCCCGGTGCATGGAGCCTGCTTCTCCCTCTGCCTGTGTGTCTGCCTCTCTCTCTCTCTCTCTCTGTGACTATCATAAAAAAAAAAAAAAGACTCCCTTTATTAACTTAAATAAATGTATTGAAAGAAAACATCATATCACTGTGATACGTGTAAAAATAGTTCCCCTTATCAAAAGTGACCAGGATGGGGACGCCTGGGTGGCTCAGCGGTTCAGCGCCTGCCTTCAGCCCGGGGCGTGGTCCTGGAGTCCCAGAATCGAGTCCCACATCGGGTTCCCTGTGTAGGGCCTGCTTCTCCCTCTGCCTGTGTCTCTGCCCCTTTCTCTCTGTCTCATGAATAAATAAAATCTTAAAAAAAAAAAAAAGTGACCAGGAAAGAAAACTCACACAGTGAGTGTGAACTGCCACCAGATCCTGTGGCCTGCTGAAAGCACATGCCTCCGCCCTCTTACTCTCCAATCAGAAGGGAGATTTTAGCAAAACCCAGAGGGCTCACTGGCACCCAAGTGCCTCCTTCACCAAGACAGGACGGACAGAGATCACAAGGGTCCCCCTTCTCATCCTGTGACCCAGCCCTGGAAACATGTGTCTGGGCCCCTGATGCAGTCAGGGGCTGCAGTGACCCACCCACCCACCCTCAGGAACAACTAGCCCAGCCTGCGGGAAATGCTCTCCCCCTCGTGTCCCAGGACCCACCCAGTCCCACAGCTTCTGTGCCACCCTCGCCCCCAACACATGTCTACAGCCCAGACTCCTGTGGCCAACTTGTCAACACTCAGATTCTCCTCCCAGGAAGCATCGGAGGGCCAAGCCCACGGCCAGTGCGCGCTGATACATACCCCACTATCCACACACTCGGATGCCACCCTCAGCCCAGGGGCCCAAACTGGAAAGGAGTCATCTTGACCTGCGCCCTCACCCCAACATCTGTAGATGTTCCCATAGAGTGCCAGGCTGTGAGCTGGATGTGGATGGATCAGACACATCCACCATTCCTGCTCCAGTGGGAGTTCTCAGTTCAGGGACAGAGCACCCCAGACAGCTCTCACCAGGCCTGGGGAGACAGACAAGGAACCACCGTGGAACTTTCGGGGGGTGGGGAGGCGGGGGATGGGGCTCACGAAGGAGGTGCTGCTCACTTGGCAGTTCAGAAAGCCTCTCGCTGTATGTGATTCTCAGAACGGGGCTGTGGCTGCGGCAAGTTTTACAGAGGAGGAAATAGAGACCCTGCAGGTTTAAGCAACACGATGTCACAGCGCCTGCCTGAAACTCAGCCACCGACCCTGCACGCTCCACTGTTTCTCCGATGGGCGCTCAGAAATCAGTGGCCTGCATCCAATTCCTACACGTCCACCTTGAGGCGAAGCCCCTGAATGCAGGAGTCACCGCCCGTGCTGTCTCCTTCGCCATCCTCCAGTTCCCAAAGCGTGCCCGCGGCACCCAGCACGCAAACCACAGGGGCTTCGTCGAGTGGGAGTGGACAGTGCTAAGAGCGGGAGGGGAAGGAGAGGGGGAGGCCACAGAGCTTCCTTCTCCCTGAGGTGACCGTGCCCGGGGACCCGGAGCAGTCACACGCCAGGTGCCTCCGGAAGGCCTCCTCAAAGAGGTCATTTTTGAAGTTGGTTTTGTGCAGCCCCAAAATGTAACTGGGCTTTTTGCATATTTGAGAGGCAGGTCGCCCGGTAAGGATGGATGGGGAGCAGCTTAGAGACGGGGCTCCTTCACATGCTGTCCACGCCTGCCAGCCAGCTCAGCAGCCCCTGTCTCCCTTCCAGCCCCGCTTTGGGAATCCCGGATAGAAAGCCCCAGAAGCCGGCAGCTCGGGCTCCCTCTGCGGGAGAGCGGCCCTTTGCAGAGAACCGTGGGTCCCTCTGGTGGCCACGGGCGGCAGCGGCGCCGCGGAGGGCGCGGCTCTGAGCAGGATCTGAGACCTCTGGCCAGAGAAGGGGAAGTGGGGTCCAGCCTGAGACCCCACACACCGAGCCGAGCGGGAGGCAGGGTACGAGCGGCGCCAGGGATGCCCAGAGGAGTTTCGTTGGCTCAGCTTCTGGTGAAGCTTCCCCTCCTCCAAAGGGCTTCCATAATCCGCCTTTTCAATAGGATCTTTGAGTGGGGTGTTAATGACACGACCAGAGACACCAAGCTGGCTTTCAAGGGCTTTCCCCCCACCCCTGGTTTCTCAAATCTGAGTAACTAACGGCAGCCACTTATTGAGGCACTTCTCAGAGTTTTCTGCCTTCTTTGCCCTGGAGGTAAGGGAGAAAGTTTTCTGGTTTTCAGTAGTAACAGGGTTTTCCCGGGCAATCTTTGCACTATTCGTAGGCCTGAGCCTCCCACCAGCCCACAGGCAGGGACAGAAGTACAATCACAACCTGGCACAGACCTTCCCCGTCAGCTGAGCCAGGCCTGCTCTGTCCTTCTATCAAGGGAGCCACATGGGTGGCCCAGCAAGCTGGGTCGTGGTGACTGCTGCAGGCAGGC
Organism: Canis aureus; assembly: GCF_053574225.1. Lineage (NCBI taxonomy): Eukaryota > Metazoa > Chordata > Mammalia > Carnivora > Canidae > Canis > Canis aureus. The sequence goes on from NC_135613.1 coordinate 6,072,429, forward strand.
CTCACCTGGGAGGGGCCAGGAGGACATCGCCTGGCAGTGGGGCACCCCAAATGACCTATAAAATACACTTTGGGGAGAAACTGCTTCTGCAATTTCAGTCCTTTAACTGCCTAGTGGACACAGCCTGGAAAACCTGCCAGGGGGGGATGTTTATTTAACTAGAACAGGGATGGGAAGGCCTTCGCCAAAACAGATGCAAATAACTCATCCCAAGACCCTACAAGTTATTGTTGTGGGTTCAGGGAGGAGGGACCAGGGCACTGGTGATGCGTTTTCCTGGGAAACAGCTCCCATGGCTTACCTGGCACCAGCTGGCCGCCTGACAGCCAGCAGGGCAGGCAGCAGCACCGAGAAGCTTCAGTGGTGACTTCTGCAGACGTCCCAGAATCTGGAGCACTATAGGTCAAGTGCTTTTTGTCATTTAATCCCAACTCCACAACAGAGACTGATATTAAAACTCTATTAACCCTATTTCAGAGATGAGGAGACTGCACCTTGGAGATTAAGGGATTTATTCAAATAGCAGAGCTCCAGAGGTGGGAGGCAAACCCCCACCACACAAAACTTCCAGATGCCAAAGAGGCCCCGCCCACTCTTCCCCCCACCCCCAGGCTAACAGACACATATACACACACACAAATCTCACGCTTCTACACCCAGACACCACTGGCTCGTCCGAAGTCCCCTCTGGGGCCATCACACAGCCACACCTGTTCTCAATCAGATACCCAGGATCCCACTTATCACCATCAAAGGGGCAAGTTTCTCTCCATTAAACTTACCAACCTGCCCTTTGTAAATGGTGATCGTACCGTACTATGGTGACTACAACTGTGCTCTGCTTACATTACAGCCAATGCTCTGCCAGCAGCTCCCCGTAGTAAGAGACGAGATGTCCCCTCCACCCCCATGCTCTCTGCCCTGGGTCAGCCCTTGTCATCTCTCACCTGCACCAATAGTGGGAAGCATCCCGCAGACCTCACATTAAAGCAGCCTGCCCCAACCACCCTCCTAACGACCACCACCAACCACCACCGATGGGCTCCTGGCCCTCTGCATCTTCAAATCCTCCAAAAATTCTCCATCGCTCTCAGGGTAACACCCAAGTGGTTGACACTAGAAGAATTTATGTTGACGGAGCGAGTAAGGAGAGGGCACCACAAAGGTCCGTGCATGGTGTGGGGAGGGTGAGGATGGAGTCCATGGGGATGGAGGGGCAACTGAGAGCCACGTGAACTTGAAGACTCCCTTGCCATCCTGGGTGTTCAGTAACTATAAGGGAGCCACCTAGCCTTTCTCAAGCCCTCTGTGTCTTCCAGCAAAACGGACTCTAGCAACACATTGCCGATCTCTGACGCCCTCCCAGAAACCAGTGAGACACAAGAGGCCCTTTGTAAGAGTCACTGCTGCTTGATCGAGTTTCGGGGTTGCTTCCATGGTTGAGGCATTCTAAGGGGCATGGTGCCAGAGGCCCATGTTAAAGTAGGCTTGCAGGGATGAGTAAAAGGTGGGCAAATGGATGGAAAGGAGAACTCTGTTCTAGTTAGGGCAAATGATCTGGGCAGACCTTGGCAGGCAGGAGAAGCCCCTTCTGAGCACCTGCTGTATACCTGGCACATTGCATTCTTACTTCACACTCCCCAGAATCACTGATAACCAAAGGGGAGGGGGCTGTGGTCAATGTCTGCTCACCAACGCTGCCTTTACAAAAATGAATAAAGCAACCACTAACAGGGGGAAAAAATGCTCATAGGCAAAATAGACAAAAGAACTCCTGCATGTCCAAAAAAAAAAAAAAAAGAACTCCTGCATGTCAACAATAAAAAGATCACCAACAGAATTTTTTAAGTGAGCAAATGACTGGAACAGACACATCACAAAAGAAAATGCAGGAATGGCCAATAGGCCCATGAATAATAAGGATCACTGTACATCACAGAAATGTAAACTAGAACCAAAGTGAGGTACCACCACATGTCCACCAAAGCAGATAAAATAAAAAGACCAACATCACCAAACGCTGGCAGGAATGTAGAGCCGCTAGAACTCCCTTGCGCTGGGAGTGGGAGCTACAATGGCATAGCCACTTTAGAACGTGTCTGGCATATATAACGTTACATAGACACCTACCTGTAGCCCAGCAGTTCCACTTCCAGTATCTACTCAAGAGAAATGAAGACAGATGTCCAAAGCTTTGCGCGTGAATGTTCACAGCAGCTTTGGTCATCATAGCCCCAAACTGGAAATGACCCCCAAATGTCCATCGGTAAGGGAAAGGACTAAACGACTCGCCATGTGTCTATACAATGCAATGCTACTCAGCAAAAAAGTGATGGACTTTCGATATGCAATAGTATGGCTAAGTCTCAAAAACCCTGAGCCGAGTGAAAGAAGCAGTATTTGAAAGCAAATGCAGTAGGTAGGAGGAGGATGTACTATATAATTCCTACATTCCTACAAAATATATTCTATATTTCACTCTATATTCCTACAAAGTCCTATATTCCTATATTCCTCACTCTATATTCTTATATTCCTACCAAAAAAAGCTACATACAGTATATAATTCCTACATTCCTACAAAATCCAAGAACAAAGCCAACCTAGACAAAGTTTACCACCCAGAACAGTGGGTGTCTCCCCAGGGGGGTAGGAACTGATAGAGAAGAGGCATGAGGGAGGATGGTAGTGTTCCATACCCCGCTTAGAGAACCTATTAGATGGGTGAACGAATAATACATTTGCCAACAGTCACTGAGCTGAACATCTAATCTATGCATTGTGTGCCCCTTAAGAAGAAAAAAGACTGTGCAGTTAGACCATCTAGGTTCAAATCCTAATTCCAATCCTTACCAGCTTTGTGACCCAGGCTAATCTCTGAGACTCCATTTCTTCATCTATAAGATGGGGACGATAGCAGCTCTTATGTAGGCTCATCACAGCTCTTAAGTGAGATAATGAATGGGTGTGAAGAGCTTGCCTCTGCGCCCTGGGACTTGGAAAAGCAGGCGCTACATGGAAGGTGGGTGAAAGCAGCTCGCACGAAGTCGTGCACTGGTAGGAAGCAAACAAAGGTAGAGGTGAGGATGACACCAAGGGCGTGGGGTGCAGCAGGGACAGTCGCAGAGCGGAGGACCAGGAATGAGCCAGGCAGGTGTGCTCCCAGCCCACCCACTGCCCCAGGAGGGTGAGGTGAGGCCAGAAACTTTGGGGGGGGGAAGCACAGTGCCAGGAGCCCTCTGAACACCACTGCCCCAGATGTAAATAGAGGTTGACGCTGGAGTGGGTCATGATTTCTGGGTCGCCAGAGGCTGCAAGGAGAGGACAGACGGGCGTGCCCAATGATTCGTTGTGGGAGTTATCACCACGGAGAGCAGGCAGGCGGCCCTGGAAATGGCCTAGGCCACCGGACAGATAGACACACACACACACACACACACACACACAGGAAGTAGATGGAGCTCTGTGTGGGGAAACTGAGGCAGTATGCACCGCTCATACACCACAGTGAGGGTGGGGGAGCTTTCTCACCACAGCTTCCCTCAGCCTACGGGGTGTGACGGAGGCCAGCCCCACCTTCCAAAGATGCAGGGGCAGCCTCGGTGACTGTGGGGCCCTTACAGAGCCTAAGAGCACCCACCTCCTGCTGATGTTAACGCGGCTCACCTCTGTACAGCTACGAATCCTGAGGTCAGCTGCCCAGGGGCCTGGCTTGTCCTCATCAAGCCTGTCCAAGGATCCCCTCTCCACAAAGGACACTAATTAATTTGTGACCCCCAGCAGGGGTCCGCTGCATCCTGCATCTGCCAACCTAATTATAAAATAACTCTTCCAGGCTGGCTCACGGCCCCGGGTGATTCCAGCACAGGCACCAACAGCTGGAGGGAACAATGACTCCAAAAAGAAAGAATTAAAAATCAGGGCTGCTAATGACGATAATGAGCATCACGCTAACTGCTATTTATCAAGCGCCTATTAGGTGCCCTGTATTTGACAGATATTACCCCCACATTCCCAGTGACCCCGAAGGTGTCACAGCAGGAGCGTCTTCCAAACCAAGAAACTGAGATTCAGAGAGGTTAACGGATTTGTCAGAGTTCACACAGCCAGTTAGCCCCGGAACCGAGGATGTCTTACTCCGAAGCCCCAGTTCTTACAGGGCAGCGCACCCCTGAGGGGGTCCCTGGCCCCGCAGGTGGTGGACTTCAGTCTCCCCACAAGTAGATGAGGTTGAGTCTGGTTTACCATCTGCCCTCAGTGGCCGGCAGGGCCCCAGTGGCAACTCGGTGAGAGTCCCCTTTCTAGAGACAGAGGCTTGGGGTCAGCATCACTGAGAACTTTTCATTTTATGGCCTGAGGCCACGAGGCTCCCCGTCAGACAGGCAAGCACCAGGTCTCAAGAGGTACGTGCATTTACAGTGATCTCCGCAGCTCTGAGTAATTAAGCACCTCTTGGGTACCGGTCACCTCCGAGGTGCCAGGTACCACAGGGGACTCCTGCAAGTGAAGAGTTGGAAAAAACAAACGTGAGAGACAAAAGAAAGTGGACAAAAAGCTGCTCAGGCTTCGGGACAAACAGCACTGGGAGGAGAAGGGGTTTGGGGAGGCTGTCGCCGTGGAGAGGCGTGGTGGGGGAGGGAGCACTCCGAGGGTAGCAGGTGCACTGAGCCCGGGGGCCCTGGGAAGAGGTCCTCGGGGCAGAGGCAAGCGCAGAGTCAAAGGTAAAGGCAGGTCGGATCCAGACAAGCGTGGGAATGGGCCATTCGCCTGGTCAACAACTGACCCAGGAAACCGAGGGCACGAGAAGGGAGGATGAATGCCACCCACGTGAGATCTAGCCCCGGGGCAGCGCGCAGAGTGTGGACGGTACTGAGCAGGTGACCGGGACAGCGTACACGTACACGCTGGTTAGAGAAGCTAACCGGCTTAGAGAAGGTGGTTAGAGAAGCTGCCAGAGGCGCGGAGGACTGGTGTGGTCATCCGCCTGCACCCCATCAGCCCTGGAGCAGCCCCTTCTCCCGGACTTGACCCAGGCAGTGGCCCCATCCTCGAGGCAGCGGGATGTGCCACGAAACCACAGCCCCGTACCTACACCAGCTTCGAAATCTTCACTTAATTCCTGAAAATGATCATTTTTTATCATTTTTTTTTTCTCTCCACTCTTTTACGTGATGTCTCTGACATCACAGAGGTTCAGGTCTCAGCTCAAAGGTGTCACTTCCTCCCCGAGGCCGTGACCGCGCCCCCCAGGTTAGCATAGCCCCCAGGCATTCCCTCTCACAGGATCTGACCCTAGAAAAAGAATCTGCAAACAGAACAGCACAGCAGGATGTCATATTTGTGCATTAAAAGAATAAAACTGACTCAAAAAAGCTTATTTCCAGGCTGCACATGCACACACGCTGCCCCTTTGCAGGGCTTCATCCTCCCCCGGGAAAATGGGCCCCGCCCTGGGACGGGCCCCAAAGAGGGACCACAGGAGGCTCAGACAATAGGAAGGGGTGGGGAAAGTGCTCCCAGGGGAACAGGGTGGGCTCCGTGGCCAGAGGCTGGAGGGAGCAGTTAGGAGACATACGGGGGGGAGGCTGGGATTCTCCACATTTGCTGGGGACAACCTGGCTCCTGTCTTTTCAGCCCCCCGACTCTCATCCTCAGTGACCCTCAGAGTCACACGACAGCTTACTGACAATGCAGATTCCCAGGTCCGCAGACACTCTTTATCCAAATCTGAGGTGGGGCCTGAGATTCTGTATTTTTTAAAGATTTATTTATTTGAGAGAGAGAGTGGGGGTGTGGGGGAGGGCAGAGGGAGAGAGATGATCTCAAGCAGACTCCTCGCTGAGCATGGGGCCTGACACAGGACTCGATCTCACGACCCCAAGATCATGAGCTGAGCTGAAATCAAGAGTCAGACACTTAACTGACTGAGCCACCCAAACAGCCTGAGAATCTGCAGTTTTAACAAGTTCCTCAGGTCATCCTAAATGCCCATACAGGTTTGGGAGGGGTTTGCTTTCTCCCCTGGGCCCCTGGGTCCCTGGGTCCCTAACTATAGCCCTCAGCGCCTTATGCTAAGAGCCTTGCACCACAAGGTTATGGAAAAATCCATCTTTGTTTATTATATTTCTGGGGGTGGAGATGGGAGTGCCCTTGTGCGCAGGCTGGGTGGCAAGGGCATTTCTATTACCTTGAGTTCACAGCCTGTTGTTCAATATGGGTAAGAGGGGGAGAGCTTTCTCAGGCCCCATAAAACCTATTTCTCTTTGATCTAGCTACCTCTCCTTTCCCCCAAAATCCTGAGCCATGCACCAAACACACGATGCCCTTCCCCGTCCGGGAAATCTCTCGTGGGTGACACCAGCCTAGTCTACCTCTACCTGCCAGGACAGTCTTCCCTCCATCTCCTCCTCCTATTTCCTGGACATAAGGGTGGGGGTAGGAGACACTAAAATCAGCTAACTTTTCCTTACTATCTTACCATTTCTATGGGCATATTTTTTTCTCTTATAAAGAATTTTTTTATTAATGACGCTCTTTGTAGTCCACTAGTTTCAAATGAGTAGCTTAAAATGCAATGCGATCTAATACTCTTAATATAATAAACAATAATAAAACAAAGACTCTTCGTTTGTTAAAGGTCTGCTGTGTGCCAAACTCTGTAATAGAAGCTCCCAGACGGGACGAGTTCTTGTTCCCAGTTGCATGCTGGAACCTCCTAGCAGCCTTTTTAAAATGCTGCTATCCAGACCCCATTCCCCAGAAATTCTGATGAAACTGGTCCAGGTGAGGCCTAGGGTGGCCCCCGGCATTGGTACTTGTCTTAATCACTCTGGTGATTCTAAATAGACGACCAGGATTGAGACTCACTGGCTTGATTCCAGCCAGGGCCCTTTGAGATGGGTTTTGGTGGTATCTCCATGATGCAGATGGAGAAACTGAGGCTTTAGGAAGAGGTGGAGCTGGGAGGAGAGGATTCAGAGCCAGATGTAACACACTGGGTAACTGGCCTGATGGCAGGGAGGGGGCAGGGGCAGCAGAGAGCTCAGCCCCCACTCCAGCACTGTCTGAGGGTAAGGATGCAGGGTGCAGCCGTGGATCATTCCCAGTTAGTGACCAGTAGGTAAGCAGAGGAAACAGGCTCCAGCCAGTGATGAAGAAGGAAGGCCAGGGAGGTGTCCCTGCCTGCTTATGCATCAGCCTCCCATGGGGACGACTGGAAGTCCCCCCAAACAAGGACCAAGGGGGTTCCTCTCCTTCCGCCAGGGCCAGGCCATAGTAAGAGATCACAGGTCGATGGGTGGGGCTGGCTGGGCTGAGACAGGAAATAAAGAACAAATTTCAGACAGTACTCAATTTTGCAAGAATAAAAAAAGAAAGCAGCCCTGTGAATAAAATAACATTTGGGGATGGGGGAGCGCAGGGGAGGGAGGTAATAGTTCTCCTGGCCCCCAAATCATCCTGCTTCAGTTCCCACCACTGGCAGCAGAGCAATAGCAGGGATATATAATTAGCAGCTGTTATTACATTAGCGTGTGGGATCCATGCTGATGAGATGCCTCAGTCTGAAGGCTGCAGGCCAGGAAGGCGGTGGGAAGATGGGGGGTGGGACGGAGGGCCCCCTGGCTCAGCCTCTGGGACCCTCACAGTGGCCAAGTCACACCCAGGACATCCCCCGCACACCCTCCTGCCAGCCTCCAATCTGGAGGGGCGGGGGGGGGTGACCTTCCTGTCCTGTGGATGAAGCGCACCCTGCTGCCCCTCCGCCTGGCAGATCGACACCCGCCTCCCCCCAGAGCATCACTCCGGGGCCAGCAATGACACTTAATATTCCCCATCAAGCTCTTGCAAGATGTTCTGTGTGTTAATAAATTCAGGGCACTTTGGGATTCTGAGCAGCTGGTTATTTCAAAGCAGCACTAGACACAGTCCAGCAGGCAAACCCTGCCCAGAGCTGCGGCCACACGGCTCTGGGCATCAGAGCAGCTTCCTCCGGTCTGCTGGTTCGGGGCGAGCTATTCCCCAAAGCTAGCATTCCACCCGTTAGTAGAGCTGAGCCTCACAGGCTGAGGGAGGATACTGGGGCTCCCTGGCCGGTGCCGAGGCCACGATTCCCAAAGCATCTTCCAGGAGCTTCGTGCGTCACCCACGGTGCCAATCACCACATGCAAACAGGCAGACTACAGGGTCAGGACTCCAGGCCCCCGCTCAGGAAGGCCTGAGAATCTGGTCAAGTTCCCCAGATGGACTAGATTCACATAGAGATTTGGGAAGCCCTAATCCAAGGACATGGTAACAGACCACAGGGTCACCAGTGGGAACAGCCAGATGCTGAAGGAGGCTGCTCCGAGGCCCTGCGGCCAAGCCCCTGCAATGTGCCAGCGCCCCTGCACGACGGAGGAGGGCTCCATGTCCAATTTACAGGTTAGGAAACTGATGGTCACAAAGGCTCAGGCCTCAGCTCAAAGGTGTCACTTCCTCGCAGAGGCCATGACCCTGCCCCCCGGGTTAGCATGGCCCCCCATCATTCCCTCTCACAGGATCTGACCATAGCACTTGAAACAATTAGAAACGATTTTGTTTGGTGGTATGTTCGTGCCCCCCAGTGACCTTGATGATTCTGTTTGTCACTACGACCCCAGCACCTGCCACTAAGCCTGGTACACAGTCAACATGCCCTGAATGAGGGAGACAGAGAGGTCAAGGTTCACACTCAGGTTTGAGGACCCCAGAGGCATCCTGAGATGGTGGCCCACGGCGAGGTCATGGGTAGAACAGGGAGGGGGGTGCGGACAGGCAGCTGGACCCTGCTCTGAGCCAGGCACAAGTCAGCAGGCATCTTCTCTGCCTTCGCGCTGCTGCCAGTCAAGAGGCAGGCGGAGAAGCATAAGCAGGGGTAGGGTCACAGTCCTGGTATGCAGATGAGGAGCCTGGAACCCGAAGGTGAAGTGAGGGACCCAGGGCTTCCCAGCAAATCAACAGCAGGCATCCCACACACATACTATCTTCCTTTCTCTTCTGCAGGTGGGCACAATTTTTCCCTAGGGGGGTGCTGGGGGCTGAACCCCAAGGTGGCAGAGGTAGCCGACACCCAGCCTTGCAGGGTTCTGGAAGGGTCTGCTGAGGCGGGGGCGGGGGAGAGAGGAATGTGGGCGAACAGCCCAGGCACGTCTGTGGGCCGAAGACAATTGCAGTTGTGCCTCCTTCTGGGAGAGCCAGGATGGGTGCTGCATGCTAAGCAGCCCCGGCAGCTGGTCCACGGTGAGGCCTGCAGCCCTGCCCCGCCGGCGCCCGCGCCGCCAGAGAACGGACTTTGAACAGGCAGCAAATGAACATGTCAAGCCCAATCCCTCCACACCCGGAGACCGGGACTGCTGGGGGTGGGGGCCGCCAAGGGACACCGACATCAGGCACAGCTGTCCCCGCCGGCGCCGGCTCCTCCAGGGCAGGTCACTGCAGGGCCCAAGGAGCCTCCAGCCTAGGCGGAGGGGCAGCTGCCAGGGAAGAGCTGGGGGGACACAGGCAGGGGGACAGGCTGGCGTGCGGGAGGGGGCAGAGGCTCTTGGGGCGGGCAGGGTGGAAGGAGGCCCACCCACAGCTTAAGCAGGCAAGCCTGCAGCCCCCGGGCCGGGAGAGAACTGCCTCCCTACTCCCCACTCCAGGTCAGGAGGAGCCCAGAAAGGCTTCGAGAGAGAAGCCCTGCTTCAAAGGAATCCATCAGAGCTCTTAGTGCCCATTTACAAACCCAAACCCCTCTGACAGGCTCCTCTTAGCCCCACTCTGCAGACTTAGCATCAGTCACTGAGGGTGTCAGGGAGCCACCCCCATCCTAGCCCCACCTCCACCCTAAGGACCCCGACATCCTCTGCAGACTCCCCTCCCCAGCAGCCCTGACCGCAATGGCTCAGCCTGGGGCTGCCTCTGTGTTTAGACCAGGACTGTCCAAAAGGTGGGATGGAATGCCCCCCCCACCCCCACCCCCCACGCCACCCCCACCGCATCGCTAGGCCTAAGCCCAGCCAAGTCTCTGCTGAATGAAGGCAGAGAAGGGCACCGACTGCAGGGCAGGTGCCAGGCTGAGTGCTGTACCTCTGCTGAGCTCTTCAGACGCCACACGGACTCTGAGAGGAGGCCCTTCCGTGGCCGCTTTATCCGCAAAACTGAGATCACTGGGCCCAGGAGACTCACTGAGGCCACAGGGCACAGGCACGTGGCACACACAGGACACCTCAGGATACTCCAAGAGTTTGCAGTCACCCCAGAAGCACGTAGCACACCCAGGACACTCCCAGACACCCCAGGGCATCAGGAGCACGCAGCACACCCAGGATACCCCCAGACACCCTAAAAGCATGCAACACACCCAGGTGGCCCCAGGGCACCCCAGGAGCATGCAGCACACCCAGGACACCCCAGGGCACCCCAGGAACATATAACACACCTAGGATATCCCCAGATACCCTAGAAACATGCAGGACCCCCAAGATACCCCAAGGTGCCCCAGGAGCATGCAGCACACCCAGGACACCCCAGACACTCCAGAAGCATGCAACTCACGAAGACTAAAAGCCAGTCGTCCTTTCTCCCACCTCAGGGCTCTTCCCACCGGTCCGGCCTTACCTCACCAGTGCTCAGTTAAGCATTTTGTACTTAAGATTTCAGCAGAGAACAGTTTCTACCCCTTTACTATAAAGGCATAGTCCCTTTGTAAACTAACCATCAGAAACTAGCTCCATTTGTGCAAGCTTTTATTCCTCACCTGCTCAGATTCCACGGTGACTAACCCATCCACCCTCCCACCCCTTGTCGCCCCTCACCCAAACCTTGATCGACAGCTGCGACCTCAGCCAGATGCCATCCCATGGGCATAGGCAGTGGTGGACTGGGAGGACATTGCTCACATCTGGATTTCCTGCCAGATGGCCACCAAGTGGTCACTTCTGAGACCTCATTCAGGACATGAGCACTGTCCAGAGATCTTGCCTGTCCCTCTGCTCCATCCTGAAGGAGAGAGGGGGACCCCGTGGCAGGACCAGGGTCAGGCATAAAGCAGACCTGAAACATTCCAGCACAAATGGGCAAGGATGTGCCTGCAGGTTCCATCAATTTCTCGAGGCATCTGGGGTGTGTGTATATGGGGGGGTCCATCCCTACAGTGTCCACCCCTACAGTGGAGCCAGCCCTCTCTTTCACAACATAGGAAACTAACAGAGAAAGGGAGGAAGAGGTCACACAGTAACCAGGGTGGTGGGAGAACTAGACGCACCACCCTGAGCTCACAAGCACCCATACGCTGTCCCACGGACCTTCTGATGCAGGAGCCTAAGGGTTCTACGGCCCACCCCAGCCCCCACAGGCCAGGCCGCGGCCAGCTCCCACTCTCTGGGCCACCAAGCTACGAAGGGCTTTTAAGAGGAGTACTTTCATCTTCTTTTAATTGACATATAACTGACATAAAGCATTTTATCAGTTTTGGGTGTGCAACATGACGATTCGATATTTGTGTATATGGCAAAGTGATCGCTACAACGAGTCTAGCTGACATGTGTCACCACACAGTTACATATGTTTTCTGGGGATGAGAACTTTTCAGATCTACTCTCTTAGCAACTTTCAAGTATGTAATCTGGTCTTAGTAACTATAGTCACCATGCCGTCCGTGCATTACAACCCCACGACTGACTTACCTTGTAATTGGGGATTTGTACCTTTTGACCACCTGCACCTGTCTCACCACCCTTGCCTCTGTTTTCTGTATCTGTGAGTTTAGGCTTTGTTTATTGTTTAGATCCCACATATAAGTGAGGTCATAGAGGATTTGTCATTCTCTGCCTTCCTTCACTTAGCAAATGCTCTCAAGGGCCATCCGTGTTGTTGCCAATGGCAAGATTTCCCTCTTTTCCTTCCATCTTTAATGAAGAAATAAATTGAGGAGGTAGGCTGGGCTACAGAACTCAGCAAAGGTTCCCCAGAAAGGACACATGATGCTCTGCCTCCCAGGCAGACCCCAGGCACTCCTGGGGCCTCAGCGGATGCACACACCCGATCCTCAGGGAGGCAGGCAACTCACCTCTGATGATCTCACAGAGGAAAAAAGTGGTATTACCTGAGTAGGGGCGTCAGAGTCAGTAAATAAAAATAGAGAATGTCCCCATGACATTTGGACTTCAGGTAAACAATGAATAATTTTTTTAAATGAATCATTCCTAGGGCTCTGGTAACAAGAAGCACAAACAGGTGGCTTTATTCATTCTCACAATTGTGGAGGCTGAGAGTTTGAAATCAAGGTGTCACACCCTCTCGGAAGGCTCTGGGGGAGAATGCGTGCTATGCCTTTCTTGTAGCTCCTGGCGTTGCCATCAATCCCTGGCTTATAGACACATCACTCCGATCTCTGCCTGTCGTGATGTGACATTCTCCCTGTGTGCGTTTTCCAGTGGCCATCTCCCCTCTGTGTCTCTTTGCCTCTTCTTAAAAGAACACCAGTCGTATTGGATTTAGGGCCCACCCTACTCCAGCAGGACCTCATCTTGACTTCATTACTTCTGCAAAGATCCTATTTCCAAATAAGGCCGCCTTCACAGTTATCAGGGGTTAGGACTGGAGCATATCTTTTTGGGAGACCCACAATAGTAAGTTTCCACCCACAATATTTGAGGTTTGCCTCAAATATTGCACGGAACATACTGAACTTCTGTGATAGTCTATATGGGCTGCCATAACAAAATACTAGAGACTGGGAGGGCTTAGCCAACAAATGTTTATTTCTCACCGTTCTAGAGGCTGGGAAGTCCAAGGCCACAGTGCCAGCAGATCCGGGCTATGGTGAGAGCCTGCTTCCTGGTTCACAGACGGTTCTCGCTGTGTCCTCACCTGGTGGAAGCGGCAAGGTCGCTCTCTCGGATCCCATTCAGAAGGGTGCTACTTCCATTCATGAGAGCTCTAACCTCATGACTTAATCTCCTCCCAAAGGACCCATCTCCAAATACCATCACCCTGGGGGGTTCAGATTTCAACATACAAATTTGTGGGGTGGGGGGAGCCACAAACATTCGGTCTACTGTCATAACCAAAAACATACTTGTAATTTACCTGAAATCCAAATGTAATAGAGCATCCTGTATTTGATCTGGCAACCTTATACCTGAGTCCTGGGATCTTGCCCCAAGTCCTACAACCTGGTCCTGGTTCTGCCCTCTGGAAAGTAAACTACTATAAAAGAGGGAGGAATGGGGATGAAAATGAACTATTTATGAACAAAAGGTTAGTGCCCAAAAGCACCTAAAAATGAGACAAGATGGGGGTGGAGGTGGAAGCAGGGTGGGGGTTGGGGGGTGGTTGCAGACATTCATACCTGCTCCACATCCCGGATCTGTGCTGGGCTCCCAGGACAGACAAAGACGGAGGAGGGGGAAGGCCGGGCAGGGTGGGCACTGGGTCCCCAGTGCCAAAAAATATGCAGAATCAGAAGGCTGCTCCAGGCACCGCACTGGCCTGGGCCATGAACACACGGTGGGACAGGGTATCTCCCGTCCTGGCATCAGAGTCATTCACCACTTAGCCCCTCAACTCTGCCCTGGAAGAGCAACTCTGAGCCCTGTTCCTCAGTCTGTGACTTTCTCACTGCACTACATGTCCTGGCAAATGCAGCCAGAAGCCCTCAGTCCCATGTGGTCCTCGAACCCAGCTGGGCAGGGTCACTGAGTCACACTCATTAGGCTGTCACCTGCCTACGTCTCCCCTTTAGATCCCTGTGACGTGTGAGGCCTGGCAGACAGCAGGGGAGACAGAGCTGGACCCCTACCCTGGAGGATGGACGCTTCCAAGTGAGACAAGACTCAACACGTGACGCAAGTTGATTAAAACCTGCCTGAACCACCCCCCTCTGGGTGAGGGTAAGGCTGACCTCCCTGGTAGGGGTCTCGGGGCTTCGGGGCTGGAGTTGCTCATCTGCTGAGAAGGTGAAACTGAAGTCAGGGGAGAGAGCAGGGCCATGGGCCCAAAATGAAGATCTAAAGGTCAGAAAGGAACACGGAGGCAGCTTGCTGACTTCTAGCACTGACAACCCTTACTGAGGACCCACTAAGCAGGTGCCAGGATAACTTTGAGCATGAATTCTCTCCCTAAACTGGGGGGAGCTGGGAGAGTTAGGGGTACCCAGAATATTGCTTTACTAAATTAAATGGCAATTATCAGAGTGACCAGGTAATCTGAGAGCTAAGGGCTGGTCTTGGGCCACATTCAGAACAGCTCAGGTGACAGGTGGACATGGCCTGGCTGGGGTGAGTGGGGCTCCGGTGCCCCCAACATCTCAGGGTGGAATGTGCAGAGCGGAGTGGGCCTTTGCAGCCGGAGTCCTGGCAGAGTGACTCCACCTGTGCTTCCAAGCCCTCAGTGGAGACAGTGTGCTTGAGAGTGGGCAGGCAGGGCAGACAAAGGAAGCTGGCACTCGTGCCTCTATCGTGGACCTGGCAGCATGTAGCAGAAGGAACTGACTGTTGCCCTGCAGCATGCCTCCTCCTGGATCTCACATCCAACCTGGCCAACTCCGACTTCTTCCCTCACCTGCCTCAGACGCAGCATCATGGGCCACGTACCCACACACGTGCGCACACTCGTGTCCTCAGTTCCACCTATCTGCACACACACACACACACACACACACACAAATCCACACTCAGATACACACACACTTGCCCACTACCATACATCAGAAGCTGTGGTTGGTTCAAATCTGTGGATTTACACACACACACACACACACACACATACACACATACGGAGCTTTCATACCACACTCGACTTCATAATTGCACCCACAGCATATATTTAAAGTGTTTCCCTGGCTCTCCAGTGGAAAATAAATTTCTTTTCTCACTTTCCAGATATTCAATCCTCAACCTGGTGCCAATTTCCATTTATGAAATGACACCCAAGAAAAACCAAGAACCTAGAAAGGGACATGAATCTGAACCCAACAGGTGCTGGCTTCCCTACAATGTGGCTGTAACAGCCCATCTCTGTGGCTGAGACAAAAGGGCACCGGCAAAGGGGAGTATCAGAACGGGGACACCGAGCTGCTGCTCAGGCCAGTCATCAGTGGACGGGACAAGGGTGATGGCCCTATAGGAGGTGGGCACAGGGCAGTTAAGCCAGCAGGTTAGGAGGAGCAGAAGGGAGAGCACAGCGTGGCAGGAGTGCCCATGAACAAACACAAGGCTACCTGCGATGAGCAGAGTCGCACACGTGGTGCCAACTCTGAACTACGTAAGACAGCAGGGTGGGGGCAGGGATGTTGAATGGTTTTCCAGACAGTAGTGTGGCAGCTTGGACTCAAATCAGGATGTAACTTCTGCTCCTTTGTGGTAGTGCAGGCAGGATGAAAAGAATGATGTGCCAAAACTCAGAGCACTAAAATGAGAGCAAAAAGTGCCCTGATAAAGTACGAGTGTGCTAGGGCTACAGTACCACAGCACCCCAAACTGGATGAATTAAATAACAAAAGTGGATTGTTTGGGGTGCCTACGTGTCTCAGTTAAGCATCTGTCTTCAGCTGAGGTCATGATCCCAGAGTCCTGGAATGGAGCCCGCTTTGGGCTCTCTACTCCGTGGGGAGCCTGCTTCTCCCTTTCCTCCTTGTGCATGCTCTCTTGTGCACTCTCTCTCTCACTCAGATAAATAAAAATTTTTTAAAAATACTAAAATTTTTATTTAATATTTTTAATATTAAAATTTATAATAATTTTATAATATTTTTAAATATTTATTTATTTATTTATTTATTTGAGAAAAGAGAGGGCATGAGTAGGGTGGGGGCAGAGGGAGAGGGAAAAGCAGGCTCCCCATTGAACAGGGAGCCCATTGTGAGGCTCAATCCCAGGACCCTGGGATCATGACCTGGGCCAAAGGCAGATGCTTAACTGATGGAGCCACCCAGGTGTCCCAATAAGTAAAATCTTAAAAAAAAAAAAAAAAAAAGGAAGTGGACTGTCTCACAGCTCTAGAGACGGGAAGTCAGATATCAAGGTGTTGGCAGGATGGATTCCTTCTGAAGGCTAGGAACGAAGATGTCCCACACCTCTCTCCTTGGCTTGGACGTGGCCATCTTCTTCCCATCTCTTCACATGGATTCCTTTCTGTGTCTGCCTGTGTCCAAATTCCAAGGACACCAGTCTCATTGGATCAGGGCCCACCTTAAACGGTCTCACTTTAATTCAATTGCCTTTGTAATCACATGCTGAGGGACTGGGGGTTGGGACACTAACATCTTTGGGGCAGTCAGGACACAATTTCACAGATACCAGTCAAGACTGAACCACATCAATAACAGAACTAACAAAGACCTGGGGGTTGAACTTCCCCTCTAGGTCATGACGGAGCAGGTCGGCAGTCAGAAAGGCAGACCCCAAATACACCGGGCCTCTAATGGCAAAAAATCAAGACTCTGCCCCAAGTTTTAAAGTATTCTATTGTCAGTCACTTACTTATTTTTTTTGCAAAATAATCCTTCTACAAGAATGAAAGGCTTTATTTGTGTTCTCGGCTAAGAACGGGCAGTCTTTGTGCCAGCTGAGCTCATTAGAAGTGGATCTGAGAGGTCCACGTGGGGCTGAGGAGGAAAGCAACCTCTTATCAAAATCACAGTTTGCGAGTTTAAGTAAATAAACACAGTTTTCTACAAACATTCTAACAAATTTAGTTTCCTACCACAAATATTCATAGTCTCAAATGGTAAAGTTCACAGTCCTTGGAATTATTAAACCTTTCAATATTTCAGGAACATTCTTTGTCCTCTTAGGAAGCACACTTGGATAGAAAATCAACTTTCTGATGACAAGATACAGGATAAATACAGATTTCACTTGAATCTCATGGTAACTGCATAAATATTTGCTGCGCTTCTCTATCTCAATAAAAGCTAATGCTTAATCCAGGGTTCAGCCTTCTCAAAAGTGCTCTGTCCTCCAGGACACTTGCTACTGAAGCTTGAAGCCTCTGGCCTCAACTTCATTTTAATCAAGTCTAATTTTAAAGCGTTTGGAGTTTATAGCTTTTAATTCTATATAGCTCCGAGGAAGCATTCCCAGGGCCCCTTCTTTAGAAGTCAGGATCTTGAGGCGGTCTTGGGGCAACTCAAGGAAGACAGCCTGCTTCATAAGCAAAGACTTTGGGGCTGGCCTGCCTGGGATGGAATTGCAGCCCTGCCCTGCACTAGCCACATGGCCTTGAGCAGAGGGGTAACTTCTCTGAGCTTCGCTTTCCACTTGTAAAATGAGAATGATACCAATTTCACTAGATAATTGTGAGAATTAAATGAGATCATATGTGGGTGGTGGATGCTGTGCTGTACCTCCACTCAGAAATGCAAGCCTTATTTCCCAGCTTCAGGGCACGCTGCCAGAAGACAGCGCTCAGCTCTCAGCCCTCCTGGGGGACTGTCTCAGCTACAGGAAACCATCCAAAGGGGACGCCTGGGTGGCTCAGCAGTTGAGCGTCTTCCTTCAGCTCAGGGTGAGATCCTGGGATCTGGGATCAAGTCCTGCATCGGGCTCCCAGCATGGAGCCTGCTTCTCCCTCTGCCTGTGTCTCTGCCTCTCTCTGTCTCTCTCATGAACAAATAAATAAATCTTAAAAAAAAAAAAAAGGAAAAGAAAGAAAAGAAAAGAAAAGAAAAGAAAAGAAAAGAAAAGAAAAGAAAAGAAAAGAAAAGAAAAGAAAGAAAAAGAAAAAGAAAAAGAAAATCATCCAAGGTCACACTTCCTTCCAGGGGTGGCCTGCATTAATAACTGAGCAACACAGGGGATAGAAAGGCCTAGCGTCCTTGTCTCCACTCAGGCAAGTCTGCAGGATCATCCCAGCTCCAGGGCTTCCCACTGGGCTGCCTGACCCCTGCCCAATCCTGTCTCTTGTCCCTTCCCTTTCCCAGCATGGATCCCAAGACCCTCCCGCCTCCTTCATAAACATCCTGAGCTCTCATCTTTGACTCAGAGTTTGCTTTCCCAACAAGAACAGTATGTGACAACACATGAACTGCTCAGGAAAGTTCCTGGCATGCAGTAAGCATGATTGAAGGGCCTGTCAAATAAAAAGCTAGAAAGACATAGTGACCACAAGGTATCCTCGGTGCCTTAGAAGTCAAGTGGTATCCGGATCCAAATCTGCCTTAGAGGCAGAGGCCTGGTGAAGACCTTGGAAGGGGACAGGGGGAAGGAATATTATCGGACTGCATGCCTCTGGGCCAGGGGAGGTGAGGGTTAGGAGAGAAGGAAGGTAAGACTTGGAGCTGCCCTATACCTCCCTGCCCTGATGCTGCCTGCTAGAGACTGGTGGAAAGGTGGGGGATGCAGAACTTTCTTCCTGAACTTTTCATATTCTATTTTAATACAGGACCTCCAGATGCTTTCTACTATCATAGCTCAATATTCCTCCAGAGCAAGAACATCTGGGGCAACCAGAAGAGGAGAATTCAGACTAGAGCAGAATAGACATCTAGGACAAGTCATTAGCCAAAGACGCTTGGGACAATGTGAATTTTTCATCTAAAACTTACAAATACCAGCTTTGGAAGGAAGTGTCTCTCTCCACTGATATAGGGCCCCCTCCCAGCCAAGGGATAAAAGGATGACCATGTAGACCCTGACTCTTACCCCTGGACAAGTGGCCATTATCCCCCATCAAAGCAGGTATCAAGGGCATAAGACCGGTGCTATACAAGAAAGGGCTTTCATGTAATGGAAGCCCAGTGGGGGAAAGAGATGAATTCCGTCTGGAGCAGTGAAGACAGGCTTCATGGAGGAGGTGGTGTTTAAAGTGGCTTTTGAGAGATAAATAGAAGTTCTCCAGTTACACAAAGTTCAGGGGGGTTTCTAGGTCGAGGAAGCACCGTATCCTCTAACACCTAGGTACAAACAGGTGGGGAATGTTCAAGAAAGGTTAAGGTGATTTACTTATTTACTTTGGCAGGAACTTGGAATGCTTGAGAAGAACTGGCTGGAGTGGAGAACAAGGAATCACAGAGGAACTCGATCATGGCTCGCCCAGAATCCCAGATCAAAGAACATGGATTTTATTCTGAATATGGTAGGGCACCCACAGGTGCTCCTGAGCAGGGGATTGGCCAGGCCAGACCCAGTTTTGGAAATATGATTCTTGTGGTTAGTATAGGGGAATGAGATGAAGGCCTCACCTGGCCACAGGATGCATCTTTCCAGGTTGCAGTGCTCAAGCAGGAGGCAGCAACCTGGGGTCTGCACTGCTAAATGAAACCTAAAAGACAGACACGGATCTGGAAAAGACAGAAGGCCCAGAGTTAAAAAAAAAGAAAAAAAAAAAAAAAGGAGCTGGAGCAGTTTCCTTCTAAACAGCTGTGGTGTACAAGCATTTGGATTTGGCTTGATTATTTAAATGGAATGTACTTCTCACTGCCTCTCCTTGTTTTATATCAACATCTGAGGTGGCCGCAACAGTATCCAAATGATCCAGGGACTTGCTCAGCACACAGCAGACGCTCAGCCACGAGCCACAGCTGGAGAGCCCATTTTTCTATGGAATTTCCACCCATAAAAAGACCCAGATGTTCTAAGATGATTTTCTTGGTGCTGAAAGGATGCCAGGTCTTAGCAAAGAACTGCCAAGGAGATGGGTATCTTAGAGTGAATTCCCTGGAAACAAATTGTCGGGTGGAGACTTGCATACAGGAGGTTTACTGGGGAGTGTTTCAGGGAGACAGATCTTCAAAAAAGAGAGGAAGGCAAAGCTGAGTGGAGGGAGAGGCCGACCTGCAGTGCAGCGACTGAGGCCCAGCCAAGCCTATGAGAGCTCTGGGGCAGGGAAGGCCCCAGAGGAGGCAGGGAGTCAGGCCTCGAGCTCACTGGCCACAGGAAGAACAAATGTTGTACAAGGAAGTAGCCACCAGTCAAGGGAAATTCTCGGTGAGTGCAACAGCTATGAAGTAAAGTACTCAGCAGCTGAGGGATGGGGGCGTGAGTGGGGAACTGGGCCAAGCACTCCAGTGTCCTCCACAGTGAGGATCCAAGTCAGTCTCCCCATCCATAAGCCCCCAAACAAGAGCCCATGCAGTTAGGGCTGATTTAGGAACAAGCCACATTCAAAGGACAGGACCCCTTACCCAATTCAATCCACAAACTATGGCCTTGGCAGTCCTCTGGGTCAGCAAAGTGTCATTCACCCTCGGGGGCTGCCTCGCTGGGCACTGATGCCAGGAACCTATGAGCAGCCACAAAGCCAGCTGGACACCCAACATTACTCTGGACGGCCAACTCGACTATGCACGATCCATACGGGGTAGTCCGTCTAGACAAACATCACCAAGTTTTTAATATTGAGGACCTGTCCATCAGGATACTATCAGACTTTCTTAAAATAAAAACTTTTTTAAAACATACATGCCGCCCCTGCTCGGTTCCTGCTTCAGAAAGTCTGAGGCTGGGATGAGCCTGGGAACGCATGTGTCTCAGAAGCTGCATGGTTGATTCCAATGCGCAGGTCTCTTTGAGACCTCTCTCCTAGACCAGCCTGGACTGACTGCTGTCAACCTGTGTCAACCTGGGGTCACAGGCTCAAAAGCCCCCCAGAAGGCACAGGCAGGTATCCCTATGATGTGAAATGAGCCGAATGAGGCATCGTAAACACAAAGTAGAGAAAGCATGTCCCTCCACATGAGGGGAAATCAGGACTCAGTTCCAACTGGTAGTTGCTAAATGAGAACAGGCTCTCACTGAGGCCACAGCTTTTCCCAGATAAACAAGAAATCCAGATTTTTATGTGAAATCTTCTGATTTTAAAATGCTGGCAATTAACTCAAATATTCCTACACATTTTGTAGGCCACATAAACCAATCTCAGATCATGTGGATCTAGTTCTGGCTTTATTCTTGGGGTACCAATTCATGATTTCTGGTGTAGATCCTCCCCAGACTGAGCACGGTGAAGAGTTCTATACAGAACAGTGTCGGCCATGGGGTGACCAATATGGACAGTCGTGAACTAGGCAGGCTAGCTATCCTGGATTTGACGGCAAGTGCAGTTCTAGATTAATCTGTACAGACCAGTGAATGTGAAAACGGGTAGTGCTGGGTTGGAAAGTATAGACTATCCTGGATTTGACAGCATGGAGAGTCCTAGGTTGGACACTCTGGAGAAGTGGTTCTCAATTGGGGATGATTTTACCCTTCAGGGGACACTGTCAACGTCTGGAAACATTTCTATTGTCACAACTCAGTGGGAAGGGGCACACTGGCATCAAGTGGGCAGAGGCCAAGGATGCAGCTAAATATCCTGCATTGGATAGAACAGCCATCCCCAATCCCAACAAAGAATTATCCATTCAAAAAGTCAATCAGAACAGACATGCAGACCATCCTGGACGAAAGCACGGACAGCGCTGGGTGGAAGAGGTGGAACCGTGCAATCCAAAACGGTAGCTACCAGCCACATACGGCTGAGCATTTGCGATGTGCTAGCGAAACTAAGGGACTAAATGTTCATTTCATTTTAGTTCAATTTTTATTTTATGAAATCTCAATACTAATCAAGTATTCCCAACGAAATATTAACAATTAACACCTGAATTGAGATGCGCTATGAATACGAAATACACACCAAATTTCAAAGATGACGCAAAAAAAGGTAGGACTCTCTCCGATAATTTTATATTGATCATGTTCTCAATATTTTTTATCTATTCAGTTAAATAGTATTAACATTGATTTCACCTGTTTGTTTTTACCTTTTTAAACGTGGCTACTAGCAATTTTGAATATGTGGCACACACTATATTTCTATTGCACAGAATCTTCAATTCTCTGGCACAGATGGTCCTGGGTTGGACAGAACAGACCACCCTGAATTTGTTAGCATGGTTAACTGGGCTGAACGAGGCAGCTGATCCCGGATGGGGGAGAGAGGAGGGGAGAGGCGGAGAGGAGGGTAGGTAAGGAGAGGGCATGAGGAGCGGACAAGGGGGTAGGTCACACAGGGAATGGCAGGCTCTGAGGAGTTAGTATTTCCCCCTACCTGTTAGGCCCCGTGTAGGGCCCCGTGTAGGGTTGAAGCACATGATGCAGTTGGATTTGTGTTTTAGGACAATCCCTCTGGCAACGGAGTGAAAAGTGGATTAGACAAAAACAAGTCTGGCTTCTACATAGAAGATGTGTCAGAGACTTTGACTACATTTTGTTCCCCGTTGCATCCCTCATGCCACCAAGCACATGGGTGACACCGAGTAAATACTTGAATGGATCGATCGATCCATCAATACCTTTGGTATCATTCTGAACTAGGGGACATAGTTCAAGGTCAAGCAGATGGCAGAGCCTTCCTCACACCTTCTCAGAGTACAAATTAATTGCCAGCTCCCATGCTCCTACGTGAAGAGAAGAGCAAAGACAAGTATCATTTCTTGGAAAGAACAACCTCTGTGTGGCTGTGTTCCCTCTTCAAATTCAGAGAGAGAGATAAAAGCATAAAGCTCAGCCTCCACATCCCCTAAACAATTCGCTTTTTCCTTATGCAGACTCTCCAGCAGCCGGGAAGTGGGTAACTGGAAAGACACAGGGAGAGGGAACAGACGCTACCCAGGGGGTGGGACTGGGGATGGGTCAGAGCACTGCCCCAGGACCCCAACGCCAAGCCCAGAACAGACACATTCTGGATCATGTGACTCTGGGCAACTTGCACAACCCCTCTGGGCTCGCCCTGTTGCCCAGGGGAGTGACTTTAGCACAGGGGGCAGCACTCAGGTGCCCTGGCTCTGTTCCGGTTCAAGTGTGCAGCTGTGTGGGTCCCTGACTCACTGGGCCACATTTCCCCAGAAGGAAGGGGTGAACAGAAAGTCTCTGAGCTCCCAGCTAGGCCACACAGACAGCAGAATCTCTGTGGTACCAGATGTCTGAAGCCCAGGAGAGGGCGGTGAGCTGGGGCTGCCTCTCCCAAAGGGGGCATGGGCTCCTAAGAGGCCTGGAGGGACCCCATTTCCCATGGGCAGTCACTCTCCACTCCATCCTCCATTAGGTAGCTGACAGCCGTGTCTGGTGGAAGGAGCTTGTCCCCATTGTCCCTCCTGCAGCCTGGCACTGCGCAGCCTGCCCTCCAGCCATAAGCTTCACTTACCAGCAGGCAGGACACGTTTTACTATAACTCAGGGGGAAGGAGGAGCAGCCCCTCTTCCACATAACATGGCAGGGGTGAAAGCGCTTTTGGTCTTCGGATATTACACCCAGAAGAAGGCACGACCTGAGGGGTTCTCTCCTCAACCACGCCACCACCTTCACGACCCAGGCCCCCACTGTCATCCAGCAGGGGAACAAGAAGAAACCTCCTCTAGAACTCAACTCAGGAGCAACTGGCACCTTAAGAAGAGGGATGGAGGGACAGGAGAGGCCAGAAACATTGTGCCACACTCAGGAGAAGGGGATGGACACCCACACCCAACGGCAGAGCCCGGGAGATGCTGAAGGGGCCAGAGGAGTCACCCCAGTAGCGTGTGTGATCATCGGGTAAGATCTCGTGAAACTGGAATGGAAAAACATGATGTTCATTCTCTGCAATTTTGGGTGTGCTGGGCTCCGCCCTCCCTCCGACAATAAGAGAAGGGGATTAACACAAACCAAAACCTTCACTGAGCACTCCCCATGCGCTGCCCCACCCGGCTTCTCCTACAAGGGTCTTGGGTCATATTCCAGAGACTGCTCCCCAGCCCTGGGGTCCCTCCGCTGGCCTCTCTGCTACATTCCCCCAGGGGATTTTGGGGCCTTCAGAGGCTGCAGGACCGCCTCCCTCATGACACATCCCCAACTTCACAGGCCTCCTTTATCTGAATGCTTTTTAAATATTGACCAAATGCCCACTTTGTAAGACATATGCATAATGAAAATCCTGGGGGCATTGTGGTGGGGGTGTTTTTTAAAGATTTTATTTATTTATTTGAACAACTGAGAAAGCGGAGGGGGGGTGCAGAGGGAGAAGCAGACTCCCCACTGAGCACAGAGCCTGACACAGGGTTCGATCACAGGACCCTGAGATCATGACCTGCCTGAGCCAGACACTTAATCAACTGAGCCACTCAAGCGAAAGAGCACAAGCTTTGCAGTTAGACCTGGGTTCGAATCCTGACTTTGCCACTCAGCAGCTCTGTGATCTGAGTCACTCACTTTACCAGCCAAGGACTCAATAGTCTACTGCAAACTGGGGTATTGTCATCCTGGCCCCATCAGGTAGCTGAAAGGAGAAGATGAGGCTGTGCGGACAAAGCTCCTTGCCAGGATGGTAGAGAGGGCATTTTGTCATCACTGCTGTGATGGCAGGTCATGGATGAAGAAACTGAGGCCCAGAGAAGCCACGCAACTTGCCTAAAATACCACAGCAGGGAGGCCGAGCAGGGCTTCAGACTCCAAATTCAAGACTGTCCTTTGTCCCTCTGTTTCTTGCTGAACTTGGGTCCAGAACAAAGCAGGCTGGACGACCCAGAGCCCAGCTTCTGCAGAGACCAGTAAGCAGGGCTTTTTGTCCTGGACTTGGATTTGCTTACGGAGTAGCCACGTGCCTCCCTCCCCCTCAGCTCGGGCAAAGAAGACAAAGCTCAGCAGAGCTGGTTCTTCGGGCCCTTCTCCCGAGGCTGGCTGGGTGACAGCCACAAGCAGAGCTTTGGCAGGGGACCGGGAAGCCACCAAGCACAGGGCGTTTAGGAAGTGCTGGGTGTTCTGTACCCATTGCTGCCCGCTAGTGAAGGGGCATTCTTCTGTACCCATCGCTGTCCTAGTGAAGATGGTCAGTAGCCCCCAGGCTAGGGGTTCCCAGGCCAAAAGAGAAAATTTAAAATGACGGGGAGCAAATGGAGAGCTGCCCACGCATTACTGTTTGTAAGAAACGGGACTGTGCCACTTCCAGCAGCTGAAAACCTCTGCGCTGCCCTCCGGTAGCAGGTCCGCTATAGTAGCCTTTAGTCCCAAGTGGCTCTCTGAATTTAAAGCAATTAAAATGAAACTAAAGTTTCAGTTCCTCATTGCACTAACCACATTCCAAGTGCTCAGAGGCACACAGAGAAGTGGTGCTATACTGGATACCCGGATATAGAACGTTTCCATCGTCACGGAAAGTTCTGTGGGACAATGAAACTCCGGCTCCCACGGCGGCCTATAGGTGCCTTCCTCTGCAGCTTCGTCTCAGGCCACTGCGCCTCCTTCTCATGCAGCTCTCATCATCCCCGTTTGGCAGATGAGAAACTGAGGCTCAGAGAAGTACAGTGATTTTCCCAAAATCAGCACAGCTAATAAATGAGGAATCCCAAACTTGAACCCATGTCTGGCCCATAAGCCTTCACCTCTCAGGTTCCGTATTACCCCCACAACGCTCCGGAACAGCCCTCCACCCTGCTCGTCCAAGCACAGCTGGTTCCCTTCAGGCTCCCATCCCCGCAGCCTCTGCACCGCAGGAGCTTCTGCCGTGACCTGTGCCCGTGACCATGACAAGGTGAAAGGCGGTACGTCAGCGTGTGGCCGGGCCTCTGCACCATCAACACGAGGAGCTTTGCCCCAGCTGCTGGCTTTGAGGGGCCAAGAGCCCAGAGCGGACCACGCACAGGCAGGACCGACTCTTTAAAGGCAAGGACACAGCTTCGAAGACATTTCGTGATGGCAGTACATGTACACACACAGGAGCGCACACACGGGCTGGCACACACACACGGTCATGGTGCATGCTGGCTGACACGGACACACACACACACGGTCCTGCGTGCATGCTGGAAGACACAGACATACACACCAGCACACATGCACAAACGTACTACACACTGGCTGGCACACACACACACACATACTGTCATGCATGCATGCTGGCTGGCTGACACAGACATACACACCAGCACACATGCACAAACATACCGCACACTGGCACATACACGCATACACACACACGGTCATGTGTGCATGCTGGCTGACATGGACATACACACACACATGGTCATGCATGCATGCTGGCTGACAGGGACACACACACATGGTCCTGCATGCATGCTGGCTGACACAGACATACACACCAGCACACATGCACAAACATACCGCACACTGGCTGACACACACACATATACACACACATACGGTCATACGTGCACGCTGGCTGACACGGACACACACACACACACGGTCATGGTGTATGCTGGCTGACACAGACACATATACACACGGTCCTGTGTGCATGCTGGAAGACACAGACATACACACCAGCACACATGTACAAACATACCGAACACTGGCTAGCGCACACACACACACACACACACAAACATGCATGCATGCTGTCTGACACGGACACACACACGGTCATGCATGCATGCTGGCTGACACGGACACATACACGGTCATGATGCATGCTGGCTGACAGGGACACACACACATGGTCCTGCATGCATGCTGGCTGACACAGACATATACACCAGCACACATGCACAAACATGCCACACACTGGCTGGCACACACACATACACACACACACGGTCATATGTGTATGCTAGCTGACACAGACATACACACCAGCACACATGCACAAACATACCGCACACTGGCACATACACGCACACACACACGGTCATGCATGCATGCTGGCTGACAGAGACACACACACATGGTCCTGCATGCATGCTGGCTGACACAGACATACACACCAGCACACATGCACAAACATAACACACACTGCCTGGCACACACACATACACACACATGGCTTGCACACTCTCACACGCATACACAGATGAACACAGTCAAGCTTGCACAAGCTTGTTAATATAGACAGCAGTGTCCACACCTGAAGCATTTCAGAAAGAAGCCAGGAAAGTGTGCCCCAACTTAATACAGAGCTGTTTCTCTGAAGGCTGGGCCCTTCCAGTTTTGTCTCTGATAAATCCCCAGGCCCCAGAGACAAGCATCCACAGAGGCTGTTCAGAAGCACAAACATGGCCATAAAGACCGCATCACAGTCAGAAACGCAGGGTGCAGGGAGAGTGACGGGGCAGGAACACCCAGGTGCTAAAGGGGACCCACAGGTACAGACAGTCTGGGTGGGAACAGCAATGACAGGACACAGGGCAACAAACACACTGGCCTGGCCACAAAGCAGATGCCAGAGTTACCCCTAGGCCTCCCCGGGTGAGGAGCCAGTCTCCACAGCAGCCAAACAGGTGCCACAGGGAGAAGAGGAGGTAGCTGGTCAGGTTGGGTGTGAAACGGTAAGTTTCCAAAGCTCATGAACATTTGCAAAAATACCCAGGCCAAGGAAATGCTCTGAATTTCCATAATAGTCCCAAACAGGAAAGAACCCAAAATATCCATCCACGAAAAAAAAAAGACTGGTATATCCCATGTGGAATACAATGGAATGTTGCACAGCGATTAAATAAGCAAGTACTGACCCACACGGCAACGTGGGAAGCTCACTGGCAAAGCAGAGGGAAGCGGACTGCGTGACTTTCTTTCCCCAAACCCGCGCTGTTCAAAGGCCTGAGCATGTGACCTCTGGCAGCAAGGGAGTGAGACACAGAAGGGTCACGAGGGAATTTCTGGCTGCTGGAATGATTTTGCTTTTGTTTTCACTGAGTTATATGCTTCAGATGTGTGGCCTTCAGTATACATGTTAAATACTTCAACAACTATTTTAGGGGAGGGGGAACATGCTGGCCAGCAGGTGAGTCTGTCAGAGCCAAGGCCCAGCCCCGGGGGGGGGGGGGCCTCCCTGCGTGTGAGGGCTGTGGAAGCCCAACCCTGGCTTACCCTATAGCTGCATGGGGCCCTTCTTCCTGCCCACCCCTCCCCCCCCCACTGCCTAGATCCGTTGCTGCGTCTCCGGGAATAATGCAGTTGACCGAGCACCTGCTACCCCTGCAGGGGCGCTCTTCCTGCCAGCTTGGTCCTGCCATGCCCCATCCCTGTGGACCTGTGAACTTGAGCCCCCTCGGCACTCATGCAGGGGATCCTGTAGGAACCAAGAGAGGCTGGACCCCACGCCGGCCCAGAAGGGGCTCTCAGCTGCTTGAGCACATGCCCGCGCACATGGGCGCATGCACAGCTCTGCCGGGTGAACTGCGGGACATGCAGGGGGGCCACACCAGGGCACACAGTCCTGAGGACGGAGAAGTGGGCGCAGTCACACTGTCCCTCAGTGCATCAGGGGCAGGAGGAGAAACCCAGCCTCTCTGCCTCTACCTCCTCCTCAAGGCAGGACCCCCGTGGTGTGGCCTCACTTTCTGGTGCAGCTCTCAGCTCCAGAACTCCGTACTCTACCTACCCCTGCCTCAACCTCCATGGCTTTAATTCTCCTGCTGCCTCCAGGAGCCTCAGTGTTACCTCATCTCTAAAATGGGGCCATAACCTCCTTGACAAATGGCTGTGAGGACACAGTGTAGTCATGCCCAGCCTGGCCCCAGACACGCAGAACATGCCCAAGTCCGCGTTGTCTGCTCCCTTCCCTTGCAAACTGACCAGTGTGGCAGGGGTTCTTGGACTGGGGACAGAATCTCGGGCCCTTACTGGTCATGCAGCGGCCTCCGAGGCCCTCCTAGGAGACTGGGGCTCAGTAGGGCCAAGGCACTGTGTTTTCTACTTTCCCGATGACTCTCACATCGGAGACATGAGGGAAACTCTGCTGGGCAGGACAGTCACCAGACTCCGGGTGGGTTGCTGGAATAGGATGACTAAGCCTGTCTTGTCTAGAGGTTTCAAGGACTCAAAGATGTTACCATTCTACGGGGTGTGCTTATGAACTTTCAGACTCCTGACCTCAAGTCCAAGCACAGAGCAGGTGCTCAGCCAACTGTATTGTCCCTGGAGACCCAGCAATGGGTCAAGGTACTGGGGGACCAGGAGGAAGGGCCCCCAGTCAGCTATAGGGCTAGCCAGGGCTGGGCCCCCACAGGCCTCTTAAGTCAGTGAAGTCCTGGCAGTGGGGTACAAAGCTTCAGGACAGTGCAGCCCCCTCGGAGGGATCCTGGATGCTAGGAAGGGAAACAGACCACAGCCAGGAAAAACCACTCCCACCGACTCCGACTCCCCCTGAACTGCAGACTCTAGGAGGTGCTTTGCCAACATCCCCTCATTTAAGCCCAGGCAGGCAGAGGCAACGCCGGTCAGTGCTGCTGCTTTCAGACTTTAGGGGCCCTCGGTACTTCTGCCTTTGTGGGCACCTTCCTCCAGAAGACAAATGGTTAAAAATTATATCTCACAACTGCACTGGTATGAAGATGAATATAATCCAGTCCGGTTTACATTTACTTTTCTTCTGATTTGAAAAGAAAGGAGAACATTTCTGTGGGCCCCTGTAGTCACTTTCCCTTGCTGCTATAACGAGCCATCGTAAATTTAGCAGCTTCAAACACCACAAATTTGTTATTTCACAGTTCTGGAGGTCAGCAGTCCGAAATGGGTCTCAGTGAGCTAAAATCAAGGTGTGGCAGGGCTGCGATCATCTCCAGGGGGCTCGAGAGGAGAATACCCTCCCCTGCAGCTCTGAAGGCCCCCACGTTCCTGACTATGGCCCCTTCCCCATCGTCAAAGCCCACCTATACCCCTGCCCATCTAAAGACCCGCCCCCCACCCCAGGTAATCCAGACTAATCTCTCTACTCGAAGGCCAGCTAACTAGCAACCCTAATTCCTCTGCAACCTTAGTTTCCCTTTGCCACATAGTACAACACATTCGGTTTCCAGGGATTAAGAATGAGCATCTTCGGATGTGTGTGCCTACCACGGCCCCCACTTTTCTATCCTGGCCCCTGGCCACTGTCCCTGCAGAGCCTAATGGGAAAATCGGGCTTGAGCACGTGTTCCCACTTTATAGCTGAGAAAACGGAAGCTCAGAGAGTGCGAGCATCTCCCTAGCAGTCACACAGCATAGAGCTGAGGTGCCAGCTCAGCCCTGCCTGCCTCTGAGTTTGAGAACAGGGTGCAGAGCTGCGGTCAGGATCTGGGGGAAGGTCATGCGGGGGCACTAAAGACATCTGCCCCAACAGCACCTGGGAGGGCCTGGCTTTGGTGGGGATGCGAAGGCCGGCCTAGCTCTTCGAAGCTCCCGGCACTCAAGCAGGAAGGCAACGCTGGCAGGCACTGACAACACGGGGGGCAGCGGTGCCAGGGGCTGCGTGATTCATGGTCCGGCAGATGCCTCCCTGTACCAATGTGCTGATTCTTAATAAAACAGATTCATTTATCTCTGACATTTATGACCGGAGACAGAAATCACATTGGGGTAAATGTATTACTTTTCAAATACATGTTTGTTTCTTCCTCATCACCTGCCGGTAAGCAGATGCAGGTAACAGTTATTTATTTGAGGTCCCTATTAACCGGTAATTTAGTTGCTAACACGCTATGGAAGATACAATTATGCAGGTGAGAGCACTGTCTCTGGTGACGAGCCAGGCTGTAGAACTGGGTGGAGACCCTGCCACAGCCCTGCAACATGGGGACTGTGACCCAGCGAGCCCAGAGAGGCCAGCAGCAGCTAAGGGGTGGTCCAACAGAAGTCAAGGACCCTGAGCTCTGAGACTGGGAACTGGGGAATTCAAGGGACACCAGGGAAGGGGACAATGGATCATCCTGGGGCCGCAGTGGGTCTGGAAGCAGGACACAAGCGTGGTAAAGAAGAGGAAGGGCTGAGGACTTGAGGGTGGGGACCCAAAAGCTCACTGGTGTGCACCCCAGAATAGTAATGCCTGCTGTTCACAGAGCGCCTGCTGGGTGTTGGGTACCTGGCACACAGCTCCTCTGAACCCCCACAGTGCGATCACCGTAGCTGACGGGCACCAGTATGCTGACTGTGGGTGGTACTGTCCCTGGGTCTCCCACGATGCCTGCCAGAAGTATCCCCAGTTTTCCAGGTAAGAAAACCCAGGTGCAGAGAGATTAATTCACCTGCCCATGCTCACAAGCTCAGGGGCTTAGACTTATACTTAAGTGGGTGGACACCCAGGACAAGAGAAGCAGGCCTCTCCTTGCTCTACCTGGCCAGTCCGAGCGCCCAAGAGTCTCAAGAAGGCCCCAGAGCTTTCCCCCCTTCTCCAAATCCACCCCACACATGGGCCCAGCCTGGGTGTCGCTGCTACGGCGCTGCCACTGACAAGGGCCAAGACCCAAAGGGAGGCAGGGAGGGGGGCAGCGATCTCTCGGCTCCCCAGCTGCCTGCCCGGAACCCCTCGCAGATCATTTTCTCTGAGTTTATGTCCTTCCCCTTATTTATTAGCCAAGCTGTCTTAAAATTTATGCCAAATCAATGTCGTATCAACAGCTAGGCTGCAAAGATTGATTTCTTTTATTTAAGGTGAAACTAATTTAGTTTGGAGACCCCGAGCAAAATCCTAAGTTTGCTGAAAAGAAGCTGCTTGGCGAGAGGATTCCTGGGAAGAACCCCAAAAGCTGGAGCGCCCCTGGGCAAGCTGCCAACCTTCAAGGCTAGTGGTTCCCAGGGGGGAAGGTGCCCAGTGAGTAGGGTGCCGCCACCCACACCACCTGAGCGCGGGGAAGGGCAGGTCTCCCCCCTCAACATAAACGAGGAAGCCGAGGCATAGAAACGCGGAGAAACTCATCCAAGCCACCCGGCGCTAGGGCTAAATTTACGGGACTTTTCTGAACCTGGCGACTGAGGGAACCTCTCCCTCCAGTCAATTCTCTAAGTTTCTGAAACCACATCATAAAATGAATTGTAATAAAGCGGGACATGTTTTCCCACAGGAATGACAAGATATTCAGCTTGGGTTTCCGATCAATGACTGGGCAGCCCGTACGTCATAAACGCGACTAACCTGGTATCATAAATGTAAGCGTACAGTAGCTATAAGTGTCTCAGTAATCCGCTGAAACGTAAAACCTAAGCGGTCATGTAAAATTCGTCACCAGCCCTGAGACTGGGGAATGAACACAGTGTGTACGCTGGTCACAGGAGAGACCTCGAAGCGTCATCAGTAACACCTGCGTGCAGTGCGCTTCGCACCCTCGCGTTAAAGCAGTCGGTGGCTAGGGCGGAATTAGAGGACTGCGGGGAAGGAGAGGCCTTCGGCTGAACTTCTCTTCCCGACCCTTGCCGGATCCTCACTGCCAGGGTCTTCCGGCCCCTGCTCGAACATCACAGGCACCGGAAGCCCGCTATCTCCGTGGCCCCCTGGCCTACTTTGGATTAAACTTCCCCTTAGCTGCTCCCCGTGCATCCGATGGTTGCCTGGAGGGAATGAACACAGCCTCCCATCAGGGTCTGGCCAGGGTGGAGCCAGCAGGCCTCAGGGGAGATCTTGTCCTCGATGGAAGCTCTGCCACCTGCTAGCTAGCTGTGTGCCCCTCTGTGATCCTCAATTTCTCCATCTGCTGAATGGGCACTGATAGTGGTACCTGCGTCCTACACTGTTGTAAGGACCCAGCAAGGTCATCCACGTTAGCTCTCATTATTAACATTACTAATATCCCAACCATTGGCCAAGCGTCCTTGATTTCTCTCATGCGTGCCTCCCTATGGGAGCGTTCCTGATTGGTTTTCTAAGTGTCAGGGCAAGGCCTCCAACGCATCCTTGTGACATTACATACTGTTATTC
Source organism: Canis aureus (assembly GCF_053574225.1). Lineage (NCBI taxonomy): Eukaryota > Metazoa > Chordata > Mammalia > Carnivora > Canidae > Canis > Canis aureus. The sequence continues at coordinate 6,105,009 of NC_135613.1, forward strand.
TGAGTCAATTCTCCATCTTTTCAAGTGATCCTGATCCTGTCACTGAATGCATTCCCCACTCCATGGGAGTTGGAATAGCCCCTTGTGTTGATGAGCGGATAACTGATGTCTTCCTCTAAGGCACTGATGAAAAACGCTGAGCTAGATGGGCCTGGGATGGAGCCCTCTGGCTTACCACGAGAGAGCTGCCTCTGAGACTGTGTTTCCCAAGCTGTGTTCCACAGAATCTTTACTTTCCATGAGATACAAATATGTGTTTGCAATAAGAGAGCCTGTGATCAGACAAGGCTGACATACAAAATAGATGCTAAGCCAGCACTTGCATGAAAAAGCAAAGACAACATCTACTGGTAAGCGTCCAGGCTAGATGGTTTCCTTTACAACAGAATGAACCCTTAGATCTGTTTTATCCATTATGATATTTTAGGTTTTTTTAAGATTTTATTTATTTATTCACGAGAGACACAGACACACAGAGAGAGGCAGAGACACAGGCAGAAGGAGAAGCAGGCCCCATGCAGGGAGCCTGATGTGGGACTCGATCCCAGGACCCCAGGATCAGGCCCTGGGCTGAAGGTGGCGCTAAACCGCTGAGCCACCCGGGCTGCCCATTTTAGAAGATTTTATTTATTTACTTGAGATAGAGAGGGAGAGAGAGAAAGTGCACATATAAGCAGTGGGGCGGGGCAGAGGGAGAGGGAGAAACAGACTCCCTGCTCAGCAGGAAAGGGGGTTGATGCTCAACATCTCTCATCATTACATATATGTAAATCAAAACCACAATGAAATCCCACTTCACACCCAGTAGGATCCCCACACTAAGAAATTTAAATTTAAAAAACAAAAACAAAAAAAACACGACACCTGGGTGGGTCAGTGGTTGAATGTCTTCCTTCGGCCTAGGGTATGATCCCCAGGTCCTGGGATCAAGTCCCATGTCAGGGTTCCTGCAGGGAGCCTGCTTCTCCCTCTGCCTGTGTCTCTGCCTCTCTCTCTGTGTCTCTCATGAATAAATAAATAAAATCTTTAAAAAAAAAAACACAGACAACAACAAATGTTGGTGAAGATGCGGAGAAATTAAAAGCTACATGCACTGCTGGCGGGAACAGAAAATGGAAAACAGTATGGTGGTTCCTCAAAAAAGTAAAAATGTGATTATCATGTGATCCAGCAATTCCACTTCTGAGCATGTATCCAAAAGAACTGGGAGTAGAGACTCAACGAGGTATGCGTGCCCCTGTATTTGTAGCAGCCCTATTCACAACAGCCAAAAGATAGGAGCAATCCAAGTGCCCATGGGCAGATGAATGGATAAGCAAAATGTGGTGTATATGTACAATGGAATATTACTCGGCCTTCAAAGGTGGGAAATTCCGACACATGCTACAATATGAATGAACCCTGAGGACGTCACGGTGGCACAAGCCCTGTATGATTCCACCTCTCTGGTACCTACAGAGGGCAGATTCACAGATACAGGGCGCTGAATGGTGGTTGCCAGGGGCTGGGGCAGTTAGTGTTTAATGGGCATAGACTTTCCATTCTGCAAGATGGAAAGTTCTGGAGATGGACGGTGGTGATGATTGCCCAGCAATGGGAAGGTACTTAATGCCACTGAACTACACACTTAAAAACGGTTAAGATGGCCAACCGTCTGTTACGTGTGCGTCCTATGAGTGCCCTGCCTGTAGCCAGTCACTCCCGCCTTTCTCAGATGCAGTATTTCACTGCCCTTGCCCCTGCCCCTGGTGGGAGGCCCAGCCCCTCCAGCACCGGAGAGATTTCAGGCACTTCCTGGGGACCCTTGTTTGGTCAATTTTGACTCATCTCCGTGGGCTTCTCTTCAGACCCTGGGCACCAGCTTCAAGAGGCTGCGCCCCACCCCAGCCACTTAAGGTCCCCTTCCCCACCCCACCTGCCTCTGCTGGAGCTGAGAACAGAACTGCCTGGACCACGAGAAATGGCGCATCCCAAATACTGCATGCTTCTGCCCTAACGTCCGCACCCCTCCCAGAGCTGGCCCACAGTGGCTATCCGCCGGGTGAAGGATGCCCGAACAGAGGTCGGACAGCCCCGAAGGTGGGCTCAGCGCTCTGGCCTGGTGACCGTCCATCATCTCAGACTCCTCTCCACCTCCCCTCCCGGGCCAGCCTGGGACACAGCCCCTCCAGGGTTATTCATATACGTAAATATATTTTTATGTATATTTACATATATATTTATTTATTTATGACACTTGCTAAAGATGATAAAGGAGCCTGTGTTCAGGACCATCACCACAGCCGTAGGGACCGCTGCAGTGGAGTCAGGGGAGGAGAGAGAGGGTTCAACTCCAAACAGCATGAGCAGGAGGGCACTTAGAGCCCAGGAGCAAGGGGAGTGGGGTCACGGATGGAAACTTGCTGAGAAATAACAGCGGTGAGGGGAGTTCTGCCTCGAATGACCTAACGGGATCCTTGCTGAAGGCAGGGGGGAAATCAGATGCTACCTGGGGATGGGGAGGGTGAGAGGAGGCTGAGGGACCTGACCAGATTATGGGGCGGTGGTGGGGGGTGGGGCTGGCCTAGCAGGGTTCCTTTTAAAATTAGATTTTACAAAGACGTGCACAGATGGGCTTAGGAGAAAGTTAGGGAACCTGCCCAGATTTTTTTTATCAAGAAGAGAGTCTTTGGGGGCTCCTGGGTGGCTCAGTGGGTTGAGCGTCTGCCTTCGGCTCAGGTCATGATTCCCAGGGTCCTGGGACTGAGCTCTCATCAGGCTCCCTCCTCAGTGGGGAGTCTGCTTCTCTGCGGCTCCCTCTCCCTCCGCCTGCCTCTTCCCCTACTCATGTGCATGCTAGTTCTCTCTCTCTCTCTCTCTCTCTCTCTCTGTCAAATAAATAAATAAAATCTTTTAAAAAGAGTCTTTCTCCCCAGCCTTTCTCAGGTTTGCAAATGGACTCTCATCAACAGCGCTTAAACATGAAACCCACCACCATTCCACTCTCCTTTGCTCAAAAGATGCCTTTTGGGGAAATGGGCGGCCCACGTCTCCCAAAAACGTGTTGTAAGGAACCCTAAATGGTGGTCTCTCCTCTTCCCCGTCTCAAGTCCTGAGGATGCGCATCAGTTCTCACCAATGGCCACTAGATGGCGACATCCTGCATCAGTTAAAATTTTCCAAAGAGCAGCTAGGAGACCGGGCACAGAGATCTAAATGCAGCAGAAAGATGGGAGGAAGAAGGGGAAGCGGGAAAACAGGGGCTTTGGATTACCGCTTCTCCTCCTTCTACGTGGCTATATAACCTGGCACATGTCCCTTAACCTCCCTGAGCTTCTGCACCTCTACAATGGAGCTGGGGAGCTGGGGGCCGGGCGGTGGGGGGAGGTTTACTCCTAAGGCAGTGATTAAAGCCCTGGGTGCACATTAGGACCTGCTGGGGAGCTTTTGAAAACTGTGAAATCCAGCCCTCACCAAGACCATGGAAATCAGAATCTCTAGGCAGGCTTGCCGTTCCCCTACGTGGTACTCAGAAAACAGAGGACAAACAAACAAAAAGCTCCCTGGGATCACTACAGTTGGGAGGCGAGGGGAGGGATACCACTTAAAGCAGTATCTCTCTAAGCTTGAGCATACCAAAATCACTTGAAGCTCTTAAATAACACAGACTGCTGAGCCCCACTGAGTTTCTGATTTAGCAGGTGTAGGGGAGGGTCCAAGAACAGGATGATGCTGCTGGTCAGGGCCAGGTGATGAGAGCCACTGCCGTGGAGGGAGAAAGTGAGCTAACGTGTAGAAAGCACTGAGCACCTCACCTGGCACAAAGGAAGCCCTCCAGTGAACATCATTAGTGACTCTTTTCCTTAACCCACTGCTGTGCTCCCAGGCTCTATATGTGGGTGGCCCTGGCAACTTCCTGAGCCCAGCTTTGATGCTAGACACTCTGCCCTCTACTAGCTATATACACAAGGATTCATCTTTTTTTTTTTTTTTTTAAGATTCCTCTTTGAGCTTCAGGTTCACATCTGTAAAATGGGAGTGAAAACTATCTTGCCAGGAAGTAATGTGAGATAATCATGTAAGGTACCTAACACAGGGTAGGTCTTAAGAAGTGGTAGGTAGCTAAACTTCCTGACATTGGATGAGGGAACAGTTTTTTAGGTTTGATACCAAAGGTACATAGACAAAAGAAAAAATATACATAAAATGGAGTTCGTTAAGACTAAAAACATTCATATTTCAAAGGGCACAATCAAGAAAGTAATGACAACCCAGAGAATGGGGAGGAAACATCTGCAAACCATATATTTACTGAGGGACGAAGATCCAAGACATGTATATAAAAAAAATTTCCAACACAACAACAAAAAGACAACTCAATTAAAAATGGGCAAGTGGGATCCCTGGGTGGCGCAGCGGTTTGGCGCCTGCCTTTGGCCCAGGGCGCGATCCTGGGGACCCGGGATCGAATCCCACGTCGGGCTCCCGGTGCATGGAGCCTGCTTCTCCCTCTGCCTATGTCTCTGCCTCTCTCTCTCTCTCTCTGTGACTATCATAAATAAATAAAGATTTTTTTTTAAAGCCTGAAAAAATAAATAAATAAATAAAAATGGGCAAGTGACCTGAACAGACATTCTCCCAAAGAAGATACACAAACAACAATAAGCATGAAAAGATGCTTAATAGCATTCGGCATTTAAGAAATGCAAATCAAAACCACACTGAGGTACCACTTCACACCTACCAGGATGGCTATCATCAAAAAGACAGATATGACAAGCTTTGGTGAGGAAAATGTGGAGAGATCGGAGCCCCCCATATCGCCGGCCAAGAGAAAAATCATGCAGCTGTTTTGGGAAACAATTTCACAATACTTCAAAGATTAAATTTCGAGTTACCATATGTGATCCAGCAATTCCACTCCTAAGTAGAAACTGCAAGAAAATTCAAAACATCTCAATACAAAAACCTGTACAGAAGTGTTCACAGCAGTCCTATTCGTAACAGCCAAAAGGCGGAAACAGCCCAGATGCTCACCAACTGCTGAATGGATCAACACACGTGGTATATCTATACATGAGAATAGTATTCGGCCATAAAAAGAAATGAAGTCCTAATACATATTACAACATGGATAAACCTTGAAAATGTTGCTGAGTGAAAGAAGCCCACCAGAAAGGTCACATATTGTACAATTCCATCTGTATGAAATGTCCAGAATAGGCAAAATCCATAGAGACAGAGCAGTGGCTGCCAGAGGCTGAGGGGAAGGGGACTAGGGAGTCATTGCTAATGCATACTGGGTTTCTTCTAGAGTGATGCAAATGTTCTAGAATTAAATAGTGGTGACTAATGTACAACTTGGTGAATATACAAAAAAGAAGAAAACACACTGAATTGCATGCTTTACAAGATAAGCTTTATGATTTTTAATTACATCTTGATAAAGCTCTTATTTATAAAGGGGAAATAGCTATATTCTTTAGTGCTATTGTTTGTCATGGAAAACTTTTGGATTCAATTTCAGGGAGTTGGAGGGGCTAGAGATTCTTGGCGAGGTGGAATCCAGGCAGTGGAAATGGTGCATGCAAAGGCCCTATGGCCCAACAGAGCACTGTTTGCAGGGAACTCAATCCTCCAGCAAAGCTGCAGCGGAGGGGTGTGGAGAGGGGCTGCAGGGGGCGTCAGGGTGTTTAATTCCAAGCTGAGGAGCTTGGACTTTGTCTCAAGCGTAAAAAGATAGTAGCTGTCATGCAGGAACTGGCAAAAAACAGCAGACTGATGGGAAAAGAGGTGGGATGGGGTGCAACAGGGTGCGGGAGGGCCATAGGAGGGGTTCTAGATATGAAGGCCCTGCAGGGCTGGCCTATGGAACAGGAGGAGGGGCAAGCCATGCCCCACCAAGCCTTCTTACCCCCAAGGACTCCAGATGCTGCTTCCACCCCGCCCTCCCCAAACTCCGCGGCCCTGACCCTAGTCCTCCTTCACCCCAGCCAAGGACCATCATATGTGTCCTGCAAGCGGCCCCAGCCAGGCCTCAGAGGTGGAAAGAAACTTTCCCAGAAGCACAGAGTCCTGAGCTGTTCTCAGGATTGTCCCTGAGCCCAAGGCAGAGGAATCCCCGATGGCAGCCAGAGTCTCAGACACAGGAGGTGCAAAAACAGCCCGAAGCTTTGAAGAGTTGTCCACACAGACGAAAGACCCCCAGCTTCCTCTTCACCGCTGGTCTGGCTGCAAGGCCCAGTTTAGAAGTGTCCCTTTCCTGCCACCACCTGAGAGGTAACAGGCTCGGAGACACCCCTGTGAGTGTGAGCCGCAGCACAGGACTAAGGAGGATTTCTGCGGGCTGGTTAGGGTCTCTCGTTCCCCTTCTGGTTCTCGGTGGTATGACAGGTGGGTGAAGTGGAGGATCCCCAAGATGTGTGCCAGCCTGAGTGACCCGTCCCATCCAATCTGCCTTGAGTTCTCCCTGGCAGTTCCATTCACTAGGACCGGCTCAGACCCCATCAAGAGGCAGGACTGACCTGCCCCTGACCCACCTTCCTGCCCTGCAGATGGCAAAGGCTCCAACCCATTGTTCTCCAAGACACTTTGACAGAGGACACAAGGAATGTGGGGCCTGGAGACAGGAAGTCCTGGTTTTCAAGGGATGAGTTCTCTGCCAGACCCAGGCCTGCCCTCCAGATGGGGAAGCAGGGTCTTTAGTCTCATCCTGTCCCCAGCTCACTGGGCCACCCTGAAGCAAAGCTCTGACTTCTCTGAGCCACTGCAGGAGATGGGGGTACAGAAAGCCTAGTCGGTGGGGTAACCAAGACAGGTGATTCCAGGTGATGCAGGAGGAAGGTGCTGCCCGAGGCCTGGCCCTCCCACGGCCCGGCTGTACCCTTCAGCCCATAACGCCCCATACACACACAGTCAGTCCACGTGGGCACCGTCCATGCTTTATGTGTGCTCTTACACGTACACATGCAGCCACACAGCCACGCAGCAAACACTGCACACGCAGCACTTGCACCCACACCCTCATGTGTACACAGGTGATCTCGCACACTCACGTGTGCCCCACCATCCACCTCGGTTGACGTTATTCTCATGACTGACATTTACTGAGCACTTACTGCACGCCAGTGACTGCTCCATGAACTTGAAGCTTTTCAATAACCCCACAAGGAAGGCATGCAGTCGCTCTCACTTTACAGAAGGGGAAACTGAGGCACCAAAGGCTATGTCCAGGATCAGCCGGACTGTATGTGGCAGGCATGCCCAGGACATGACCACAGGCACCCTTCAGAAGCCTTACCGGCTGCTCCGTGGGCCCCTCAGCCCCACAGCACGGGAGTACCGCTTCCTACCAGCCTTCCCCGGATGTTGTGGGAGAAAAGTGAGAAACATCTGCGAAAGTGCTTGGCGGATAAGGTATTGTTCTCACTGTCGGGAATTCAATTCCTGCTTAGCCAGTCCTTTCCTGGCCGAGGAGAGGCCCAAGTCCAGCTCCAGTGACTGCACCTGCGCGGCAGCCCTGGCTTGAAGGTCCGCAGCCTGCAGCCTCTTCCCGACCTGACCACAGGCCCCCAGCCTGGACCCGGCAATGCCCCTAAAACTCAGGGCTCCTTGGGTCCCTGCCCAGCATGAGGCCCCAGGTGTGCCCCTGCCTGAGCAGCTCTCCACCTCCCGCCTCGTTGAGCCAGTCTGCGATCACCCCCCGCAGAACCTCGGTGCTTCCCCCGTGGGACGGCTTCTCCATCCCGAGTAGGCCTCGGCGCCTTTGACCTTGCCTCTCCGTCTGCCTGGCCAGTCCTCCCTCGCTCTGTGCTTGGGGAACTCCTGCCCAGCCTTTCAACATCTTGGGACCTCGTCCTCCAGCAGCTCCCCGAGGCCACCTCCCAGCACCCCCAGCACAGGGCACACACCCGTCACCAACCTGGCCCCACAAGTGCAGCTCACACTAATCCGACACATCAAGGACAAGGACCTGGGTCACCTCTGCATCCCCCATGCTCAGCACAAAGCCAGGCAAAGCCTAGGCACCATTAACAGTGTACTTTAATAATCAACAAGCATAAAACATTATTATACAATGACAGGTTGTCAAGAGTAGGATGATGTAAAGTGAGCACTAAACCAGGGACCAGAAGACAAGGACTGGAATCCTGGCTCTGCCACTCGGGAGCTGTGTGACCTTGGGCAAGTTACAAAGCCTGAGTCTTGGCTCCCTCGTAAGAAAAATGGAAATATGAATAGTATTGACACATCTCGGGGCTGTAGTGAGGAATCATTACACAAGAAAATACGGGACAGAGGGGCACCTGGGTGGCTCAGCCAGTAAAGCATCTGCCTTTGGCCCAGGTCATGATCCCAGGGTCCTGGGATCGAGCCCCCCATCAGGCTCCCTGCTCAGGGCCTGCTTCTCCCTCTCCCTACGCCTGCCACTCTGCCTGCTTGGGAGCACATGCACTCACTCACTCTCTCTCTCTGTCAAATAAATAAGTAAATAAAGTCTTTAGAGACACCCGGGTGGCTCCATGGTTGAGCATCTGCCTTCGGCTCAGGGCATGATCCTGGGGTCCTGGGATTAAGTCCTGCATCAGGCTCCCTGCGTGGAGCCTGCTTCTCCCTCTGCCTGTGTCTCTGCCTATGTGTCTCTCATGAATAAATAAAATCTAAATAAATAAAGTCTTTTAAAAAGAAAAAATAGGGGAGGGGCCCGAAAGGCTTTGAAACCCAATAGCGGTGCAGGTGGACAGAAGCTTCCCGGGGGCATGATGCTTCCCAGAATGGGAATGTGGGGAGGCTGGTGGAGGCGTGGTGAGCTGGGCACTACGGCGCTAGGAGGCTCTGGGCTGGCAGAGGCCGGAAGCAGAGCACCCTCGGAGGCCGAAGCTGGAGCAGCTCCCCCGAAGGCTGGACCTAGGGTGTGGGGCAGGGCCTAGCCCACAGAGGAGCCCTGGCTGGAGCTGGCCAGAGCCACGCTGGGCCACTTGACACTGTGGGCAGAGCACGCCCCCCCTCCCGCCGCCCCGGTCACCGTGAACGCTGAAGAGATGGAACAGAGCCTGGGACCCAGATGGCGCGTAATGATGCTGAGGTCGTGGCCGTGCAAGACTCCGAGTCTGCCGGGGCTTTGTCCCTTTCACTTCCCTGGGTGCGCACCCCGAGCCCGGCACAGAGCTGGGCACCGGCAGGGCTGAGGGGCCGACGGCTTGATTGGTTCGGCCACCCCGAAGCCTCTGAGGACAGGACGCCCCATGCCGGGCGCCCCACGGACACACGGGCACAGCCAGCCTCGGGCCCGCCTCGCCACACCAGCCACTCACACCCGCGTCCTTCCACGCGTGACGCCCTCTCTCGAACTGCAGCGGCCCTGTCCCGCCCGGAGAAGCCCTCCCCGCTCTGGGGGAGCCGAGGCACCCCGCTGCTCCTCCGTCTGGCCCTGTCCCCCGGCCCCTGCTTCCCCCAAGGCGTCGCCGTCGCCCCCACCGCAGCCCCGAGCCCCCCGAATCCCTCCTCGCCGCAGCGAAGCCGGCTGGCCCACGAGGCCTCGCAGGCCGGCCCCCCACGGGAGCCCCGCACGCCCGCGGCCCGAGGCGCCCAGGGAGTCTGAGCCCCACGCGCCCTCCCTCCTCAGAGCAACTGCAGGACAAGAGCGACACCTCGGCCAGGCTTCTGGCAGAGCGAGCCCTGACGCGACGCAGGGAGCACAGCCCAGGACGCCCCCCGCCCCCGACGTGCCCTGACACGCGTGCCCCCACGGCTCCCCGCGGCCCGCTCCCTCCGTGCCCTGCCGAGGACCCGGCCCACGGTGGGCGGCCGCGTGCCAGCGAGCCACGGCGCCAAGTCCCCGCTCGGACACTCACCGCGCCGGGAACCCGCGAGCACGGACGCGCGAAGGGAGCCGGCCCCGATCCCGGGTGGAAGGAGCGGCGGGGGCCGTGAAGGGGGTCTTGCGGGTGCTGGGGGCGCCCGGGGCACGCCGGCGTGGCAGAGACGGTGGACGGAGGCCGGCGAGCAGGCCGGGGCGCAAAGAGAAGGCAGCCCGGGGGGCGCAGAGCGCGAGCGACCCAGGGACGAGAGGCTGGCTGGCCTGGACGCCGTGCGCAAGGCGGCCCCGCACCCTCGTTGACGGGCCTTAGGGTGCCAGCCGGGGGGCCGGAGAGCTGGGGCCGGCGAGGACACGGCCTCGGAGACAGGCCGGGGTGGGAAGGGCCACGCCACCACCGACAGGCTCTGACGTGGGAAAGCGTGTAACTCACTGCCTCTGTTTCCCCACGCGCGGCGGGGAGGAGGACGGTCCTGCTCCGGGTGCGAGGAGCCCCGAGGGAGAGCTCCACAGGTGTGCCCCCCAGACCCGAGCACCCCGAGACCTCCAGACGCGCCACGGGCCTCGGGTGCCCCGCCAGCCATTCTGATTCCATCCGCCGGGGGAGGCCCAGGCATCTATTTTTAACAAACCCTCCCCAGTGATCCCGCGGCAGGTGACCTCAAGGCCACACATTAAGAAACGTGGTTGCTGCGGGCCTGTGTCGTCTTCTCTGCCCTCTGGACAGCCCTGCGAAGTGCGGCCGGGCAACCCATTTCACAAGTCGGGAGAGGCTCCGGGAGGCTTGTCAGCGGCCCCCGTCACACGGCCAGTGAGAGGCCAGGGCAGGACCTGAAGCAGGTCTGCAGCTCTCCCAGCAGGCGTCACAGGCCGAGCCCCCAGTCAGCCTCGGCCCTGAGACGACGTGGGTACCCCCAGGCCCCGCCGCCCCCACTGTCGCTTCCTCCTCCACTGCTAATCAGGCCTCGCAGACCATCCCGTTTCCTGCCAGCCCACCAGCTGCCTCCTGTGCTCCCGATGGCACTTCCTGGCCTTGTGCCCTCCCAGCACCCCCTCGGCCTCCAGAGGGGCTGAAGCAGGGGCTGGGTGGTGGCAGAAATCGGGCACGAGATCCCCAGGGGCCCCAAGGGGCACGAGCCCTCCTCCTGTGGCCCGGACGACTCTGCAGGTGCCCATGTGCCTTCCCCAGGGGCTCACGCCTGGAGGGCCATCCCCCTGTTTACAGACGACAGGAACAGCAGGCTTCAGGGCAGAGGTGACTTCCCATGGACTGGGAATACAAAGGGAACTGGCAGATGGTGCCAAGACAGACCCTGTCTGCATGTGCCACCAGCGCCAAGTCCGAGATCCAGCAGGAAGTGATGCCAGGCCAGCCCGGCCCCATGGGCACGTAGGCCCCAGAACAGGCAGGCAGCACCAGCTGGGGGACAAGGGTCCCGGGCTGCGGGACAGGAGACGGCACACTGGCCCGTCCGGGCTCCTCCAGGGCCACCCCCACCCTCTGACAGGGGAAGGCAGAGTTAAGCCTGTTGGAGAAGAAAACAAGAAAACGCTGCGCCTTTGTTTGTTCATTCCGCCAAAAGTGATGGAATGTGCTGGATCCTGTGCCGGAGCCGCCTCCAGACCATCCCCCTTCCACAGGTCGCTCTTCTCCCACCAGCATCATTTAGCCTCACCATCTGCTGGAAGTCCCCTCAGCACACACACAGCTCTACACACACACACACACACACACACACCCTCCCGTTTCTCGCTCCCGTCCACTCTGAGTCTTGGGAAGGAGCGATGATCACACACATCTCCCCCTTGGCCTCCCTTCGCTGGCCCCTCTGATCCGCCCTGTCTACTCCGTTCCACCTCACCTGCTCTGCCCACAAATGTCTGTGACTTCCAGCCTCCAAACCGACCCTCCCCTCACCCAGACTGACCCGGCTGACACCCCGTCCTCTCCTCGCCTACTGTCCACGGCCCTGCCCTCTCCGAGCTTGCCCCCTCCCCCACTGGGCTCTCCTGGAAGATCTACAAATGTGGGAGGCCAGGGGGCTCCCTCCCAGTGAGTCATCCACCCCCAAGGCCTCAGGTAGATAAGCCATAAATAAGCTCAGGGCTTCCGAACCTCATCTCTAGGCCACCTGTATCCACCCATCTCCAAATGCCAACCTGGCATCACCATCTGGGCGCCTAAAAGCCATCTCAGGGCACCTGGGTGGCTCGGTCAGTTAAGCATCTATCTGCCTTTGGCTCAAGTCATGATCTCAGGATCCTGGAATCAGGCCCCCCGTCGGGCTCCCTGCTCTGCGGGGAGTCTGCTTCTCCCTCTCCCTCCGCTGCTCCCCCTGCCTGTGCTGGCTCATGCACACACATGTACTCTCTCTTGTCAAATAAATAAAATCTTTAAAATAAATAGATAAACCAAAAATAAATAAAGCCATCTCAAACTCAACATGCCTGAAACAGAGAAATCCTGAGCTCCCCTTCCCAAAAAATATTCTCCTACTCTGTCCCCCATCTCCGTACTCACATCTACAGATTTACTGAGTGCTCCTGGGCAAGATGCTTCCCCTCAGGTCTCTGTTGGTTCAGTCGTATAAAGGAACAAGTTTGGGACTTCCCAACCACTCACCCATGGGAAGAGGCAACCATTCAGAGGACGGATTCCCATTGCTCACGCTGGGAGAGTCCACATCAGTTGAGCTGGAACAGGGCCCCAGGATCTGCAGTTTCTAAAAGCTCCTCCTAGGACTCAAAATTCACAGAATCTGAGCCCATCCTACCCCCAGCTGCTTGGTTCTGATGGACTGATCCCACCTTCAGCTTCATTCTAACTCTTGTTAATCTCAACCACCATGTGAGGCTGAGGCTCTGATTATCCCCACTTACAGATGAGGGAACCGGGCAATGGGGGGACATGACTGGCTCCGCAGTCACAACAGAAGCAGAGCTAGGGTGCTTGACTCCACTTGATATTCCCAAACTCAAATGCCCCCACCTCCATGGCTGCTACCTTAGAGCTAGAACCCATGCCCCCCTCCATCAGGGAGAGGCCAACCTGGCTGGCCCTCCGGAGCTAAGAGCTGGTTTCCCATCTCCCACCCACCCCACCCCCAAAGTCCCTGAAGCCTCCCCATCACCCGCAGTCTGCCGCCCTTCCAGCATGTCACGGGTCACCTGGGAAAATCTGGCTCCTGGCCCGGGCTGACCCAGGCTGGACTTCTGGCTCTGCTACCCCCTGGCTGGGTAGATGAGCACTTAGAGACTCTCAGTGCTCTGAGTTATCACAGGGGGTGATGACACCTGCCCTCAGAGTTACAAGGAGGATGAACTAAGGACTGTGGTGAGTGCTGGGCCCAGGGTTGGGGCCTGGGGTTGGGGTCTGAGTTGGGCGTCCCGGGTCGGATCCAGGCCTGGGCCTCTGTGAGGACAGCCTGGCGGGGCCGAGGCAGCCGCCCACCACAGGGCCTGCCTATCTGCAGCCAGCCCGGCCCTCACAAAGGAACAATAACAGGAAACCATCCCAGGGGGAAGTGGGCCAGGGCCAGCTGGAAAACCTGAAGGGGCGGCAGCCAGGCCTCCCTAGTCGGCCGGGTGTGGCTCCCCTCAGAAGCTATCGGCTGAGCTCCACAGAGCTCCACACCAGCTCAGCCCCAGCCGGACCGTCAGAGGGAACGAGGACACCTCTGAGCCCGCGAGCACGGTGAGTGAGGAATCCCCGCACCCCATTCCACCCCAGACTCGGGGCATGTGCCCACGCTGAGAGGATGTCTGGCTTCCCGGTATGGAAAGTGGCCGTCGTCAGGGCCCCAGGCAAGAGCCATTCTTGGGGGGCAGACCATGGCTCAAAGCAGGGCTGGGAAAGCGCACCTAGCGGCGGTGCCATAGACACAGACGGGCATTCTCAGGATCAAGGGCTAACGATGTGGCTCTTCCACATGTAGACTCTCCACCCCTGTGTGACTGGAAGGCCCAGTGGCTTCCATCGGTGTCATGATCAGAGAGGGCGAGAGTCTGTCTGAGGTGCCAGCACACCAGAGGTAGAGGACCAACCCCAGGCCTAGTCTCCCTAGGGTGGCCCTCCTCCATGGCCTGACATCATCCCTCCTGCCAAAGTTGTGAGCTGGCATCAGGAGAGGAGCCCTGGAAGGGGAGCTCTGAGCCCTGGGCCCTCTCTGTCAGCCAGTACCCCCACTGTTAGAATAGGCAAGCCGAGGCTAGGATCCGGGCACCTGAGGCCCTACGGATCCCTCCCCTCCCTGCCCTGGACACTGCAGGGGCCACGTTTGAGCTATGGGAGCCTATGGGAGCCTACAGGAGTCTATGGGAGCCTATGGAAGCCTACAGGAGCCTATGGGAGCCTATGGGAGCCTACGGGAGCCTACAGGGGCCTACAGGAGCCTATGGGAGCCTACAGGAGCCTATAGGAGCCTATGGGAGCGTATGGGAGCCTACGGGAGCCTATGGGAGCCTACGGGAGCTTATGGGAGCCTACAGGAGCCTACAGGACCATGGGAGCTACAGTGAGGAAGGCAGCCCACCTGGATGCCCCAAGGTTGGGACCTCACAGGCCTCATATTTTAGGGAAGTCCCCCCAAAAGACTTGAAAGCAAGCAGTTTAGGGTGAGATCCCCAGATCTAGCTCCTTCCCATGCTGCTTTGGGAAAATTACTCAGCACCTCCAAACCTCTGTGTGCTTGTGTGAACAATGGGACAGGGACTCATGCCAGCCATCATGGAAACTGGAGGTGATCAGGATAAAAGGGTCTAACTGATGGAGCTCATGATTCTACTACTGCCAATGAATCCATAAGTTCGATACGTCCTTTCTCTGTTCCTCAAGGGAGGCAACTGAGATTGGGCAAAGAAAGAGCAAGAGTGGGGATGTGAGCCAGGATCAGGACCCCAAAGCCCAGATCCCAGACCCTTCTCAGCACCAAGGAGCTCCTCCATGTCTCAGCATTCTCATCTTTAAACCAGAGGAAAATAGTCTTCACGAGTCCATTAAAGGAGGCAATGTACACACCAGGACTGGCGCCAGGAAGGGCTCACAGAAGGGGGATCTTCAAGAAATCACAGCTGAATTTACCCACTCCCCCAGAGCCATAAATGTCATAACGTTTTTGACCCTGGGTCAGTCAGTCCCCAGTGGGCGGAGGTGGGTGCAACAGAGAGGATGTGGACTCAACCCTTCTCCTGGTAGGCACCCCGCACCAAGCTACCCCATGGATGATGCTGCTGTGTGAGGGGGACAGATGGGATCCCACAAGAGATGAAGGGCTCCACAGAGGCAGGAAGCCTGGGTAGCTCAGAGGACTCATGAAGGCTGGTGTGGCCACAGGGGACACTGGAGGCCATGAGTGCCAGGACCAGGGCCTCTGGCTCACCTTCGGGTGGTGGGGAGCAGCAGAGACCAGCCACCTTTGGGCCCTAGCCTGGAGGGCAGCGGGTAACCTGCAAGGGACCCACGAGCTGCTGAGCCCCCGGGCAGCCCTGCCAATTCCATTGTAAGGCAGCAGGGGAGGCGTCCACTGGCCTTGCAGTGGTTAAGCTGTCCACCCCACAGTTTCAACCTGACCAATTGTGCTGCGAAACAAGGGCCGGACATGGGGGCAGGAAACCAGAGGGGCCACACGGATTTTCTCTCAAAGTTGGCTGACTCACAGCCCTGCTGCTGCTGCTGCCTTGGGGATACAAGGTGAACACAGTGGCCACTCGCTCTAGAAAAATCTTCGGTTTCTTGCCTACAGGGACCCATCCCTGCTACTGCCAGCACCTCTCTCCACCTCCACTCCCCCGCCCCCCGGCATCCTTGAAGCTACTAAAACAATTCCTATTTGACAAAGGGGACCAGGGAGCTAAGAGAGATCAAGCAGCCAGTCCCAGGTTACACAGAAAGCATGAGATGGAAGCAAAATAGGAGTGAGGCCAGCCCCTCTGACCCACAGCCCCACCACACTCCATAGTGAAGCTCGGAGAGAGGATAAGTCAGGGAGGGTTAAACCTGACCATTTAAGCCACACAACCAGGCAGGAGGACAAGCCAGGGGCCTAAAGATCCTGGAAGGAATGTTCTAGGAGACAGGTTCTACCCTGAGGAGCTTAGCTTCTGGCTAGAGGATACTAAAAAGTCCATCCTAACCCAAGTCCCAGATGTTGGATGGAAAATTTTCGAAAGGCTTCCTGGAGGAGGAATATGGAGAGGTCTTAGGTCTGCTCTCCGACCTTCAGTCTTCTAACCTCTCATGGGCAAGGCATGGACCAAATGTTCCCTAAACTCATTCAGGGACCTCCAGATTGTCTGCCTTGGGACACAGTAAGAGTCAGATCCTGGCAGGCACAGGCACTGGGAGGAGGGGAGGCAGGGACCCTGCAGCCAGCCAGGCAGCGAATGAGATTTCCTTCTGGAGAAGAACAGAGGAGGGGTAGGAGGTGGGCCCAGGGCAGAACCGGGAAATGAAGTCAGGTGTGAGTTGGCCAGACACGCCGCAGCCACCAGGCTGGAGTCGGTGGGTACGTAAGAGTCAGGACGCCTGCATACTTACTGAGTACCTACTGTATACCAGGCTTTACACCCATGATCTCATTTAATCCTCCTGACCAGAGAGGTAGCCATTTTTGCGTCCATTATCGAAGAGGGAGCTGGGGCCCACAGAGGCAAGGGATGGGCCTCAGGCTACACAGCTCTTGAGCAGCTGGGCCAGTACAAATAGGCAGGGACATGTGGGGCTCATTCTGTTGCTCCAATGACTGCCTCGGAGCCTCAGTTAAACTCAGGAAGCTCAGAGAAGACTGGAAAAGGCTCCCTGGTGGAGGTGACGGGTGCTCTCCCCCTGAAACCTGGAGCTGCCCCATTAGAAGATAGGGCATAGAGGCACCTGGGTGGCTCAGTTGGTTAAGTATCTGCCTTCAGCTCAGGTCATGATCCCCCTTCAGCTCAGGTCATGATCCCAGGGCTCTGGGACTGAGTCCCACATCAGACTCCTTGACCAGTGGGGAGCCTGCTTCTCCCTCTCCCTCTGCCTGCTGCTCCCCCAGCTTGTGCTCTCTCTCTGTCAAATAAATGAATAAAAAAAAAAAAAAAAAAAGACAGAAGGCAGACTGGATGATCCTAGAGCCCAGAAACCCAGCACAAAATTATCTGAAATCACAAACGAGGTCTGGTGAATTGCTAATATCTACTTGAAAGATTGTACTGAGGATTGAGGGACTGAATTCAAGTTCAGTGGGAATAAATATTGTGATCCTGTAATCAGTGATGTTTGCCATGGGTATGGAAAGGGTATGACAACCTGTGTGCTCTGCTTTGCCAGGCCTACATAAACAGTCCCTTGCAGAGGGACAGGTGTGTGTTCATCAGAGGATAATCTTGTTGTCCTCAAACAATCAAAATCCTATTGGTGGTGTGTCTAATGTGATGGACCATCAGAGATGCTATTTGGGGGCAGGGGAGATGCTTTTGAGCTATACCCCAGGTTGCACCTGCTCTGACCACCCAAGGTCTTGTCTGCAAATATGCAAATTTGTTTTAAGTCCTACAAGTGAGGAGGGAAGCAGTGACAAGACCAGAACTGGAGACTGAGGCAGGCTGACAGGCAGCAGTACAGACAACGACACCACAAGGTCCAGGGCCTTGAGTTCATGCAGTGGGATGCTGGGATAGAGTGAAGACCTAGCCCAGAACCCACCTGGTCAGAGATACTGAGGCTAGGAGGCAGAGGCAGCAATCCTAGGGTCCTGCTGGGGCAGGAGTCAATCCAAAGGGAGGCCACCAGGGGCTTGAAAAGGAGGAGCGCATTCACCCAGGGGACACAGCAAGCAAGGGCATCTGTGCAAAGAGCCTCCTAGAGAGAGGAAGAGCAATGTGCATTCCAGAAATGTCTAGCTCTCCTCATGGCAGGGAGGGGCGGAGATGACAGAGAGGAAAGCCAGGGGGATGAGCAGGAACCATGCCATGCTGGGCCCTAAAACCAGTCTCAGGAGCCAGGCTTCATCCTGCAGGCGGTGGGGAGCCAGGGAGGAATGGGCAGCAGCAGAGCAGCACTGTCAGCATGAAGGGGAGCCGAGATGGGGAATCTGCTGGCAAAACTCTAAGAGGAGGGGATCACCTCTGGGACCTACAGGAGCAGGTCTCTAGCCTGAATTGAGCCACAAACCAGGAGAAAGTCCCAAGGGGCCAGTTCGTAGCTGCCCAATCCTGCCTCCAACACACCCCACACCCAAGGCTCCTAGGGCCTCCCCCTTCATCCTCCCATGTCTGTGGCTGCCACAGCTCAGCTGTAAATGCTGGGGGGCGAGTGGACAATGTGGGAGTCCCTGAAGGAGCGTGGGGATCACTGGCTCCAACCTCTGTCCTGGACTGAGGCTCAAGGTGGGGAGGTGGGAAAGCAACAAGGAGGGCCACCCAGGGTCACACAGGGAGCGGGGGCTGCAGCACTTGCCTCTCCCGCAGGCCCAGCCCCCACACAGCCTGGCCCCTAATCCCTGACCCGGGGCCTCTGGGCTAGAGTCCAGAGCCAGTGGGAGGTTTGGGCTGGGACTGATCATCCTGTCCACCCTCGAGGCTGTGCCTGGGACTGGATTCAGCTGCCAGACCCTGTCCCACTGATGTGGGTGTACTGAATGGGAGCAGAGGGGCCGCTCTGCACAGCAGAGACTCTTCAGGAGTTGGAGAGGGCAGATGAGTGGGGATGGGGGTGTGTACTTCCATAGACACAGCTGACAGTGTTGTGTGTCCATGTGGCATGAGGATGTCATGTGTGGATGCTTGACCTGACCTGCAAGTTTCCTCTACCCCATCCCAAAGGGCCCTCCAACCTGCCTGATAACCTCTTCAGGCCTAGACTCAGCCCCTGAAACCTCAGGCTTCAGCAGGGCTCTGGTCAAGTCAAGAAGCAGGGGTCTGCTGCTGGTTGGGGGCAGGACTAGCCCAGGGGCACCTGCCCGGTTGCCCTGGTGAGGGGCTCCCAGCTGGTCCAGGCTTCCTAGGGTCTATTTAGCTACAAAAGGACCACCTCTGGCCCCTCCCCTATGTCCCCCTAGCCTTTGAAAACCCAGAGCAGAGCAGACTTCACAGCCCCTTTGAGACTAAACCCCATTGACAGATAGGGGCCACAAACAGAAAGGGACCAAAGGGAGGTTAGCCTGATGTCCAGAGCAGGTCAGAGAGTGGCAAGACTCACTCCTGGACTGAGACCCTCCAATCAATCTGGGCCCTACTGGCCCCCACCTCCAGCTTCTTGCTCTCCTCCATCAGCACATCTCACAATTTAAAGCCCCATGATGGGGATCCAGCCTGTGTTTGCTCCCCGTGTAGAGTTCAGTGCCTGGGACACAACAGTGCTCAATAAATGTCTGTTGAGTGGCTTTGTAAGCCAGGGCTCTAGAGAAAGCTTCAGAGAAGTGGGCACATGTGACTAAATCCAGGCAGAGGAGAGAGAACCTCAAGGGCAAAGGCCAGGAGGCTGTGACCCAGCCTGGTGGGTGTTAAAGTCCTGCAGGCTGGGGCTGCTGCTAGAAGCCCACCAAGCACCCCCGAGACCCAGTCAGGTAACTGGAAAGAAGCAGAGGCAAAGGCGCCCACACTTGGCTCGACCTTCAGAGCCACCCCTTGGTCCTCAGGCTTAGCCCAGGCATCTCCATCAGTGGTCCCACCCACTGCGGAGAAAGACCTGGAGCCGACCCCCCATCCGGCCATAGGTGAGCCCAGCTATCCCCCAGATTCTCTGAGGCTCCTCTGCCCCTTCCCCCAGGTTCCATGCCCACTCACCTTGGACCACACACTCTGAGCCCCCCAGACTGTCCCAGACAAACCGAGGACACAGAGGGCCCACCCTCATCCAGGAGTTCATTTGCAATTGTCCCCAAAAGACTCTAAGAGGGCTCCAGGGATGGGACACCATCACAGATCCTGGGTGACAGGGACACAGAAAGGCACCCGGCCTCGGTGAGCCCACCGTACACATCTGAGCTGCCAGGCAGATCTCCATGCCCCTCAAGGCTGTTGTCAGGCAAGTTCCCAGGGCTGCTCAGCTGGGACTTTCAGCTCATAGAAATCACTTCCAGAATCCTCAGACCCTCCGCTCCTCCATCATACCCCAAATCCACTGGGCAGCCTTTCAATGGCTCCCAAAACCTGGTGAAGGTAAACGGCTTATAAGAAGGGAAGAGAAAAAAAAGAAGGGAAGAGCTAGGGGATCCCTGGGTGGCGCCTGCCTTTGGCCCAAGGTGCGATCCTGGAGTCCCGGGATCGAGTCCCGCGTCAGGCTCCCGGCATGGAGCCTGCTTCTCCCTCCTCCTGTGTCTCTGCCTCTCTCTCTCTCTCTCATAAATAAATAAATCTTTAAAAAAAAAAAAAAAAAAAAAAGAAGGGAAGAGCTAAAGTAAGCCTGACCCACACCTCCAGAGGTGCGGCCAAGCGCAAGCCTGCCTCCAGCTGTGGGCACAGCAAATCCCTCGGGCCGACTTTCTCTCTATCAGCAGTAGGAGGAGAAACGACTGTCTGACAAAACCCTTCCTCTTGGCCCCCATTTTGGAGGCCAAATTTCAAACACAAATAGTAAAAGACCCAAATAAATGTAACTTTTCAGATGGAAAAGTCCCTCAGGCTCCTCTGGGTTTGGGTGTGGGAGGAGCCCAGGATTCAGAAAAAGATCTGCATGAGGGTTCTAGACCCACCACCCATGAGTTGTTTGTCTCTGTGCCTCAGTTTCTTCCTCTGGGAAATGGGGCAAGTAATTCCTCCAGCCTGGAGTAATATGAAAACCAAATGAGACAGCATCTGTGAAAGCCAAACACGGAGGGTAGTTGTTTATTATCTTTACATGCGAGCGTCACCAAAGAGTCAAAGAGAGAGTAGCATGGTGCGGAAAGCAATATTTGGGGTGAAAGGCAGCCTAAGTTCAAATCCCAGCTCCATCTCTTGCCACCCACTGAGCCGGGATGACTCACTCCACCTGTCTGAGCCTCATCTGCGCAGGGGGATGACTACCTTGCAGTCTACATGGCTTAAATAAGATGCCATGCACCACTGTGGAGGTGCTCGGGGGTGTCAGCCCTACTCCACTGCCCCAGGCAAGAAGGGGCTGGCTTGAGAGGGCACTCTCGGGGCAAGCTTGTGAACAGACATGGGATTATATGATCCTCATCCCTAAAGTCCTGCCACCCAGCGACACACCAGTGACGTGGGGTGACTCGGGGAGCCAGTGCCAACCCTGTGTTGTCAAGGGATTTCTCTCCAGGGGTCGCAGCAGGGCCCCCACTGGACAGAGACTAGCATCCAAGGGGATTTTCTGCACGTTCAGAGAACACTGTGTGTGGAGCCAACCAAAACCCACCAAGGGCTGAACGTCCCCTGTGAGCCATGTGGCCAAAGCCTATGACTGGTGGCCTCACTTTAAGTCCAGCGTGGTTATTCACTTGGATGATGGCAGCTGTCAGCCCTGAGACCACTAGCCCATCCACGCAGGTTCCAGCAGAGAGAAAGCCATGCTCGTGTTCACTGCACCAGACAGGGTTCCGGGGGAAACAGAAGTTACCACCCAGCGGGGTGGGGAATGGGGTCAAAGGCAGGGACTTGAAGGAAATACCACAGAGCCGTGAGCGAGATGAAGCGAATAAATGATCTGTTGAGACAAACAGAAACCAGCAAGAGCGGGAAGCTGGAAGCACCGCAGGGCTGGAGGCACGAGGAGGAGGGACATTTCCAGAACCCAGGAAGGGACAGAAGCCGGGAGGTGCTGCCTAACAGGAGCGTGGGCATGGACAAACTCGGCCGCAGCAGGAGACACACACCAGGGCAGAGAGCACTGTGTTAAGGAGCAACACTGGTAAAGGGAGGACTCAGTGACGTAGAGTCAGTGTCAGAGAGGACGTGCCCACGTTCGGTTTCATTGTTAGCTACTGTTCTTTGCAAATACTTTTGAATTCAGGCCTGAAAACAACCCTGAGAGGTAGATGCTAGTGTTCCCATTGTACAGATGGTGAAACCAAGGCTCTGGGGGGTAAATGTCTCGTGCAAGGTAATGTAGTGACAAAGCAGTGCAGCTGAGGTGCAGTAAAACCAGAGCCCACGCCCATCACCCCGTGCCACCTGAGCCCGAAGAGGAAACACCCATGGGTGACTTGTGGCTGGTCTTGGGGAGCAGGGAAGACACGATGGGGCAAGACAGAACGGTGTTCTCCAGGAAGGAGAGGGAGTTGTGATGTGAGCCTGTGGCAGGGCCTGGGCATCAGTGCTGGGACCAGGCCCAAGCTTGCACTGCAATGGGGGATGCCAGAGAGGCTCTGGACGGCCAGATGGGGGGGCCATCCTGGGTTCCTTTCCATCTCTCACCCCATGTCCCCTCCCCAGCAGGTCCTGCTCACTCTACCTCAGAAGCACCCTCCAGGCCCTCCCCTCCTAATCCCTATCTGGGTGACAGTGACCGCCACCCCTGGGTCTCCCCTCTTCCAGCCTTTCTCCTCATTGTAGCTGAGACCTCTGCAAATGAGAACACTTCACTCTCCCATCACCTTAGGGAAATCTCTCTCCCGAAGCTGTCCTACAAGGTCCCTTGCAACCCAACGGTACCCATTTCCAATGGCTGAGCCAACAAACTACCCCAAATGTGGTGACTTCAAACACAATTTATTTCCTTTTTATCTTACGGCTCTGGAAGGCTGAGGTCTGACAAGGATTTCAGTGGGCTAAAAATCAGGGCCGCGTTCCTCTGGAGAGCTAGGGATGAATCTGTTTCTTAGCCTTTTCTGGCTTCCAGAGGCCGCCCACATTTCTTGGCCTGCGGTTACCCATCACACCAATTTCTGTCTCCAATGTCACGTCTCCTTTTTCCTGACTCTGACCCCCTTGCCTTCATCTTTTAAGGATACTGTAAGTGTATTATGCATAACCTGGTCCACATGATCCAGGACCATCCTCCCTATCTCAAGAGCCTTAACTTCATCATATCTGCTAAAAGTTGGTTTGCCATAGAAAGTAACATATTCACAGGTACCAGGGATTTAGACATGGACATCTTTGGGGAGCTGTTACTCCGCCTACCACACTGACCTGGTCACCTCTTCCTGTCTCTCACCCCTTGCTGCTCATTTCCACCTGAGCCCAGGGGGGCTGCTTTGGTTCTTCAAGCACAGTTTTTGTTTTGTTTTGTTTTTTTGTTTTTTGTTTTTTTTTTGGCCTCAGGACCTTTACATGTCCTCCCGCCTGGAATGCCCTTCTTTCCCCTGGTGTTCCTAAGACTAACACTCAGATGCTGGTTGAAGTGTCATCTCTCTGAGAGGCCTACCTGACCTCAGCGTCTCAGTCAGCCACCCCCACTCTCTGTTGTACTCCACCAGTTATTGCTAACTGGTGTTTTCCCAATTCACTTATTTTCCAGGTGTTCGCACTACAGTGAGCACTCCCTGGCCTTGCTCACTATTGGACCCCAGTGCCCACTACGGAGCCCACATACAGTGGGCACTCAATACCCATTTGGCTCAGTGCACAGGTTCTCACTCTGTCCTGCCTAAAGGCCTGAAGCCTCTCTCTCCCTGTTTCTCAATTTCACTTATGCTCGTTTTACTTTTTCATTTTTGAGTCACTTCTCACTTGGGAGGAAGAAAGAACCAACACTCAAAGTTCCTTTGTAGGCAAAAAAGGAAATGACGCCCCAGGCCTGAGCCCAGTGGGCTGGGGCAAGGGCATGCCGGCCACCCCCCCTGAGTCAGGACCAGCTTCCTGGCCAGCACGCCCAGCCTCCCCAGGTCTTTGTTCACTGCCTTCCTCCCGCCTAAAATGGTCACCCTATCCACGTCCTACGTCAAGGGACACCGAGCTGCCTACCCCAGTTCCACCATCTCACAAGTAAGGAAACTGAGACCCAGAACCTCTCCCCAGGCACACAACACGTGCATTCTGGGGTGTGCTCCAGCGCTCTGTCCCACCCAACCCTGGGAGCCCGCTTCCTCCTGGGCCAGCTGCAGGGACTACAGGGTGGGGGCCTCAGATGCTAAGATCAGCAGACCCGGCCGGGCTAGCCCAGCACAGACATCCTGGGCCCTCACTGAGGACAGCCTGGCGCCAGTGGCTCAGAGGAAATGTTACTCGAGTTTACAGACTTCCTGTAATGTAGAGAATCTAGGCTCCCCCTCAGGCCAAGGTGGGGGACAACCTTGGGCAGTGGCCTCCCTTCAGCGGCCCATGGTCCTTGTCTCTTTTCAGGCAGGAGCCCTACCTAGTTCCTACTCCCACCCACCTGCCCTCTGCCCCCTGAACTAACCCAGGAGCCACAGATCAGAGACACAGGGACGCAGCATGAGTAGATTAATGGGGTCAGGGTTGAGAGGGCACAGTAACAGCCAAAGTCACAGCCTTCATCCACCATAGGGCAGTGGGGGAAAAAAATCCCCCTTTCCTGGAATTCAGGATAAAGCCATGCCCTGATTTCTGGTGACCCAAGATCCTGGCCTAGGCTGATTCCCTGTCCCCAGGGCTGCCTTTTAGGGTCTGCAAGCAACCTGGGCACTGCACTTGATGCCTGGTTTCGTGTTCTTCTGTATCCATCTTGAAATTCTTAATATTTTTTGAACAAAGGGCCCCACACTTCCATTTTGCACTGGGCCCCACAGGTTACGAGCCCAGCCTCTCAATCCCCTGCCCCCTCTCCCCACTACACACAGACTCCTGCTCTTGTGATAGTTCCTAAACTGATCACCAACTGTGAGCTCTGGACCTGGTGAGGGCCTGACCCTCTGGGTTAAGACACTGGGGTTTCCTAAGAACTTTCTGAAGACAGCATCAAAGCAACGCTGCCACAGGGGCTCTCGTGCTGGCCGGGGGGCATGTTTGTTCAGAGGCATCTTTAAGTCCCACCCGCAGCAGCTGTTAGGACAAGAGAGGGCAGAGGGAAAAAACATGAACTTGGTTCAAGTCTGGCTCTGCTGCTCACAGTCTAGGCGATCTCGGGAATGTTAACTAAAGCCCTCTGTTCCTCGGCTTATTGGTCACATGAGGGTTATAATTATATCCACCCCTAGAGTAACTAGGAAAATTAAATGGGATGACATATGTAAAGTGCTGGGAACAGTGTCATGCTTGTAATAAGTACTTGATAAGTGACAGCTGTTGGGGTCAGACACCAAGACTCCATTCCCAGCCCCACCACTGGCTCCAGCGTGAACTTAACCTCTCATGTGTAAAAGGAGGGTTACAGGGGTGCCCACAGCACAGAGCTTAGGGAGCTACCATCAGCATCTCCTTTAGAAAACCTTCCCTACAGCCCTCCTTGGGGCTCCACGGTCGCCTGCGCTCACCACACTAGCACATGTGACACTTCAGTAGGAGGTGTCTCTGTGTCTGCCTTCCTCTCCTAGACCGAAAGCAATTTGGGGGCAGGAACAAGCATCTGGTTCTGCTGGTATCAGCAGCGAGGAAAGGATGGCAGAGTGAACACATAAGGGAAGTGCAGTCATTCCCGGGAGCTGCTCACCCCCCGGGGTAGTGACCGCCATGCCCTGGTAGGATCTCCTCTCTCTCCCCAGATTGGTGCCTCTCAGGAAGATGCGGGCGCTCGTGCTGCTGCTCGCCGTGGCAGGCACCTGCCTGGTGGAAGCTGCGGCCAGTTCCAACGCTGCCCCACTGGACCCCCCCGGCGTGCTGCTCACCCACCGGCGCCAGAAGAGAGACTGGATTTGGAACCAGATGCACATCGATGAAGAGAAAAACACCTCGCTACCCCATTATGTGGGCAAGGTAAGGCTCAGGCCTCAGGGCAGGAGCAGCGTCAGCGGCACTTGGCCCATAGTGATGCTGATGGTGGGACAGATGGTGACAAAGACTGACTGTGCCGACTGTAGGTGTGGGGCCCATGGCTGTGAAGGTAACGGTGGTAGAGGTGCTGGTAGTGGTGGCGATGGTGGCGATGACGATGAAGGAAAAGCAGTGGTAGTGACAGTGAAGGGCAGGTGACACCGTAGCAGCTGAGGGTGCGGCCAGCTGGGGCTCTCCCCACCAGCCCGCCTACAGCCAGCCGACCGTGCCCACAGGCTCCTCTGGCTCCCTAGAACGGCTGGGAAATCGAAATGCCTCAGTATGGCCACTCGGAGAGAAAGCTGCTTGACCGGGGTCACACACGGAGACCCGGCCAGGGCCTGAGGAGAGCCTGGCCCTAAGAAAACACGGGGTTCCTGGCTTGCAACACAAACGTGACCTCTGTGTCATAGAGGAAAATGTCGTCAACCCACCTACATCTTTCCCAATGGGATAACTGTGCCGTGAATCAGCCACTGAGAATGGCCAGGCCCGAGGAAAACCTGCAGGATGAATCAGAAGAGTCCGCGGAATCAGGAAGAGTCCGTGGAGGCCACCTGCATTGTGAGCAGCTCTGACACGGAAACCTTTGGAGGGATCTCCTCCTCCAAGGGTCTTCGAGCAGCAGGAATTGCGTCAGGCCTGCCATCATCTGCCAACAGCGTGCGCTTGGCACGTGGCATGCGGCCAGGAGACAGAGAAGCCATATGTGGTCCCCACCCTGGGAAGGAACAGGGTCCCTGGAAGAGGCAAGGATGAGGCCCCAAGGATCACCTCCAGGCTCCCAAAGACGTAATCTGAGGGAAGGAAATCTCTGTTTATCAAGGCCCACAGGCCGGAGCCTTTGTTTACAGACTGGTTGGACAATGGGAGTGACCCTAAGCAGACTTCTGAATCCACAAATATGGGTCAGCATGGCTTTCAGCATTAAGATGTTATGTCCAAATATAGTGATAATTAAAAAAAGAGAGAGAGAGAGAGAGAGAGCTCCCAGAAACCTGTAGCTTCAGCCTGATTATGAGAAAAATATCAGATAAATTCCAGTAGAGAACCATCCTACAAAATATCTGACCAGTACTCTTCAAAATTGTCAAGGTCATCAAAAGCATTCAAAGTCTGAGAAACTGTCACAGCCAAGAGGAGCCCAAAGAAACGCAAATGATTAGATGTAATGGGATATCCTGAATGGGCTCCTGGAGCAAAACAAAGGCCATGAAGCAAAAACTGAGGGAATCTGTATGAACTATGGCCCCCAGTTACTACAAATGTCACAGTATGGGTCCACTACTGAGAACAAAGGCATCGTACTAACATAACGTCAACATAAAATGTTGATCATCAGGAAAACTGGGAGCAGGATGCCTGAGAACTCTCTGTATTATCTTCCCAATTTTTCTATAAACCTAAAACTGTTCTAAAAAATTAAAAGTTGGAGGGAAGGAGCTTATACTCACGTG
This sequence comes from Canis aureus, assembly GCF_053574225.1. Classification (NCBI taxonomy): domain Eukaryota; kingdom Metazoa; phylum Chordata; class Mammalia; order Carnivora; family Canidae; genus Canis; species Canis aureus. The sequence continues at coordinate 6,132,042 of NC_135613.1, forward strand.
GAATCTTATGTAGAATTCCAATAAAACAGATCAAAGTGCAACTGGTCCCCATGACTACCCCTGCCCATGTGGGCCCTAACGCACCCCACCCCCAGAACCAAGTCTGGAACTACCTTCTAACCCTGAGCAACTCACCGAGTCCCAGACTGTCCCTTCTCCTTGAACCCCTACTATTCTCCCAAGCCACAGGTTACAGAGCTGGGGCATCTGCTTCCTGCCTCCTGACCCACTGTTCGTCATATGTCCAGGCCCCTTGGGACCTCCTCATGAACCCCCCTGGCCCCTGTTCGTCACAGCCCTGCTCCACTCAAGGCAGAGGGTCCTCACTTCCTGTTTCTACTTCCTCACCTTGCAGCCACTTCTCCAAGCTCTGGCATCTGGCTTCCACCCCACCACCCCCCACTCTGATGCTGCTCCCACCGAGGGCTCCAACGTCTGCTCTGCTACTCAGCTTAGGGATGTTTTCCAAACTCACAGGATTTAACCACACCCTTTCTGACACTCCCTCTCCTGTCTTGAGACCCATCTTCCTTTGTTCTTTTCAGACACCTTCACTCAAGGTTCTTGCTCCCTGGACCTTTAAATCCTGCCCTTCCTCAGAGTCTCAACCCTGAGAGCAAGAATAGGGGTCTGGGTTAATTCTATGCTTCCAGCGTGTTGCTTGGCACCTTATTGGAATTCAATTTATGTACTTTTAATTGAATTGCACTGTATTTTTTTTAAAGATTGTATTTATTCACTCATGAGAGACACAGAGAGAGAGAGAGGCAGAGACACAGGCAGAGGGATAAGCAGGCTCCATGCAGGGAGCCCGATCTGGGACTCGATCCTGGGTCTCCAGGATCACGCCCTGAGCCAAAAGCAGGTGCCAAACCGCTGAGCCACCCAAGAACTGTATTTTTTGAACATTCAAACCATCAGGGCACCTGGGTATCTCAGTGGCTCAGTGGCTGAGCGTCCGCCTTTGGCTCAGGGCATGATCCCAGGTTCTGGAATCAAGTTCCACATCAGGCTCCCTGCAAGGAGCCTGCTTCTCCCTCTGCCTGTGTCTCTGCCTCTCTCTCTCTGTATCTCTCATGAATAAATAAATAAAATCTAAAAAAAAAAAAAATCTATGAGAATACTACTTTACATGCATGAAATATGATTCTCCTATGTTCTGAAGGGTCTCTATTTCTAAGATTCTATAAATGAAATGTTCAGCACTTCTTACCTATATCTTTTAACATATGGATCTATCATGGATAATAACAGGTATTTATTGAGAGCCCATGCAAGTTGCTTTACGTACATTAGCTTCCAAATCTTTTCCTAAATCTTGTTCCTTACAGCACTAATAGTATGTGTTACAAAGAAAAAGTGTTCTTACTATAATGGGAAGTCCTGAGCTAAAGCTCATTAGAGTTTTTTCCTACAGGACTGTACATCATAAATCTCCAAGAAGAGAATATTTTGTGTACCATTCCAAAACTAAATTGACCAGGACCAGCGGTGTGCTGATAAATGCTTGACAAGTGGTTCTCCAGGAGAAAAAAAAAATCCTGATTCCTAGCATTCGCTCATTTCCATTTGTATGTAAATACTTTCACCATGTCTGTTTGAAACTTCCAACTTGATGGCACTGAAGGCAGAGTTGTGAAAAGATATGTCTTAACACAGCATTGTGTGGTATTTCCATCATTCAACACATGGGCATAACCTCAAGAATATAGTAAAATGAGGAATTTTGAGTAGGCTACCCTTGTTTTTCATAGGATTCATTTAACTGATAAGTTTATATAACTGAATTTTTAATAATGGCTATATTTAAAATCAGTTCACAAACATTCCTTAAAATGTAAGTTGGTTCTTGAGAGCCAAGCCAGTGCAAGCCATCTCCAGCTCACTGGAATTTTCGTGTGAAATAGCAAAAAGATATCAGTGTTTCCTGGAATTCACTTTCAGAGGTACCGTTCTGCTCATGAGAGCAGCTCAACACCAAAAATGATATTATCTCCACTTTACAGATGAGGCTACCACAACTCAGAGAGGCTAAGTGACTAGTAAGCAGCAAAATACCCCTTGCCTTCCTTTTTTTTTTTTTTTATTGTCTTGAGTTAGATTTTTTCTTTTTTTTTTTAATTTTTTATTGGTGTTCAATTTACTAACATACAGAATAACCCCCAGTGCCCGTCACCCATTCACTCCCACCCCCCGCCCTCCTCCCCTTCTACCACCCCTAGTTCGTTTCCCAGAGTTAGCAGTCTTTACGTTCTGTCTCCCTTTCTGATATTTCCCACACATTTCTTCCCCCTTCCCTTATATTCCCTTTCACTATTATTTATATTCCCCAAATGAATGAGAACATATAATGTTTGTCCTTCTCCGACTGGCTTACTTCACTCAGCATGATACCCTCTAGTTCCATCCACGTTGAAGCAAATGGTGGGTATTTGTCATCTCTAATAGCTGAGGAATATTCCATTGTATACATAAACCACATCTTCTTTATCCATCATCTTTCGTTGGACACCGAGGCTCCTTCCACAGTTTGGCTATCGTGGCCATTGCTGCTATAAACATCGGGGTGCAGGTGTCCCGGCGTTTCACTGCATCTGTATCTTTGGGGTAAATCCCCAATAGTGCAATTGCTGGGTCGTAGGGCAGGTCTATTTTTAACTCTTTGAGGAACCTCCACACAGTTTTCCAGAGTGGCTGCACCAGTTCCCATTCCCACCAACAGTGTAAGAGGGTTCCCTTTTCTCCGCATCCCCTCCAACATTTGTTGTTTCCTGCCTTGTTAATTTTACCCCTTGCCTTCCACTGGCGCCAAATATACTCTTTCACTCAAAAATCTTTCTGTAAGCACTTGCAGTGTTCCCAGCGCTGTTCTAGGCAACTAGGGCAGTCACGTTAATGTGTTCCCAGCGAGCTGGCTGGGAACAGTGCGCTAATGACCAGTCAGAGATGTGCATAAAGACTGAAGGTGCCGCATTCAGGATCCCTGGCCAGCACCACAGACGCGTACACACACCCCCGTGCAAACATGTAGGTGTGCCGGATACACGTGTGCATACATGCCGGTGTACCTACATACACCTGAACGCTCACAGAGGGTGTGCACATTCACACACACACACGCACACAGCCACCCCTGCCCATCCTCAGCTCACGGTTCCTCTTCCTTCCTAGATCAAATCGAGTGTGAACAGCAAGAACGCAAAGTACGTGCTCAAAGGAGAATCTGTGGGCAAGGTGTTCCAGGTCAGTGAGGACACAGGGGACGTGTATGCCTTTGAGAGGCTGGACAGGGAGAAGATCTCTGAGTACCACCTCACAGCCCTAGTGGTAGACAAGGACACCAGGAAGAACCTAGAGTCTCCTTCCAGCTTCACCATCAAAGTTCATGACGTGAATGACAACTGGCCTGTGTTCACGCACCGGCTGTTCAATGCATCTGTGCCAGAGATGTCGGCTGTGGGTATGTGCCCTGTTTGTACCCCACCCCACCCCACCCCCGCTGCTCATCCCCAGCCTGAAGGCACCTCTCCCATCAGCAACTTCACTGCCTGGGGTCAGAATTTAGTGAGTTCAGTGCAGCTGCTATTTTATATGGCTTGAAAGAAACAACGGTCCCTTAAGACTAAACTCTGACCTGGCCCTAGACTGAACCCTGATCCTGATCATGGACTGAGCCCTGATCCTGATCATGGACTGAGTCCTGACCCTGATCACAGACTGAGGCTTGATCATCAGAGACACACACCTGTTTCACTACTCTACAGCAAACCCCACCCACTGCTCTGACTCGGGACTGGCATTCCAAGAGCGCAGCCTTTGCACGGAAAGAATACCAACTCTGCTACCACAGTGAGAAGTCATCTCTAGGATCCATACAGGAGTGGAGGGAGCAGAACTACAGCCCTTACCCCAATATGCAGCACCAGCCTGGACCCCAGGCCTCTCAAAGTTACTACTTCTCAATTCCACTCCAGCCTCTAGTAGATACCAGAAAAGGATTCCCTTCCCCACCCCTTGGTCTAAGTTTCCCAGCCAAGAACCTGGGAGATTGTAACAGATCTTGTAGAGTATGGAGATCCTGGAGTTCAAGAGAAACAGAGATGTGATACTCACCTTCCTGTTCTTTTGTTCTCCACCCTCCAGGAGAAGGAAGGGCAGCCCTTCAATCTCCTCTATCTCTCCTCATGACCCTACCCCTCCATGCCCTCCCTCATTTTTGCCACGACTAAAAAACCACCTATTCTCTTTGCCTCCTTCAAAGATGACTAGGTTGACCCTCCAGCACTGCCAGCACTCTGCCCCTATGCAGGCTTCTCAGAAAACAAAGCAGTCTTTTTTCCTCCAGGACCTAAGGGAAATGGGTTAAGGGAACAGCCTGGGCCCTATCTATCCTGATCCGGGAATGGGGAAAGGGGCCAGCAGTCACAAGGCAGTAACCCCTGGATTCTCTTTCCTCAGGGACCTCAGTCATCCGCGTGACAGCAGTTGATGCAGATGATCCCACTGTGGCAGACCACGCCTCTGTCATGTACCAGCTCCTGAAGGGAGAAGAATATTTTGCTATTGATAATTCTGGTCTGTGTTACTAACCCTCTGGGGCAGGCGCTGGCTTGGAGCAGGGTAGAGGGGGATACTCTAGATTGCAGAAGCTGAGGCAAGTCAGTCTGACAGGTGTCACCTACCACCCAACCACACCATCCTGTGGAAACGGTTCCTTGATGCACGTTAAGACAGGGTGACTGGTGAGGGCAGAAGGAAGCAGACAGCTGCTGAAATAAGGACTCCAGCCCAGGAAACAAAATCAAGACCTGAGCAGTGACACAAGAAGCAGAAGAGAATGCTGGTCAGCAGCTGTGGGTGTAGAGTCACACAGATCGGGCTTCCAAAAGCAGTTCTGCTACACGCCCCCTCTAAAGACCTTAGGCGAGTCAACTAACCCCTGGGAGCCTTAGTTCCCTCATCCTGAAGATTTGAAAATGTATATTTACTTTGCATGGCAGCTGTGCAGTTTGAATTGAATAACGTATAGAGAATATGTGGCCCATAGCACGTATCCACTCAGTGTAACTTTAAAAACTGTAAGGACTGAGTTTGGGAAGTAAGACAAAAGTCCAGGCGGTCAGGCCTGGGGCACACTGTCTTTCGGAAGGATGGCAAGTACACAGCTCAGATACCACCACAACCGATGACGTGCCAAGGCAGGTATCACTACTCCATCATAGCACTCTTTCCACACTAAGCCTAGCCGTGGCCTCACACTCTTTCTCAACACCATGCTCCAGGCAGCTGGGACCAGTATCGGACCACACCGTTTGTGCAGCTTCAGTCTAGCAGAGCAGAGTGTGAAGGCAGGAGGTGGTTGGCCAGCGGTTCTCAACCTTGGCTGCATAGTGGAATCACCTGGGGAGCTTTTAAGTCACGGGGTGCTCTCTGGATAAGGCTTGGGCACCAGTGTTTTCTTAAAGCCCTCCAAGTAACGTGGCTCCTGCTGGGACACTTTTTGCAGGCCTCATTTTCACGACAACCAAAAACTTGGACCGAGAGACACAAGCCAAGTATGAGATCGTGGTGGAAGCACGAGATGCCCAGGGCCTCCGTGGGGAGTCAGGCACAGCCACAGTACTGGTCAACCTGCAGGACATCAATGACAATTTCCCCACCTTCACCCAGAGTGAGCTCTACCCCAGGGCCTTGGGTGGCGGGGGTGTGGGGGTGGTGATAATCCAAACTCAGTGACCTGGGGAATCCTGTGAAGAAGCCCAGAGCCCTCTCTCTCTCCCTTGACCCCAAGGTGGGCCTCAGGCCCAGTAAAGTCATTTTGGTGCAGAAAGAGGTTCCTCCCCATCCCTGCACACATTCCTAAGGCTGTCCAAATGCCACCTGCCACAGTGACCTCACGGGCCACAGGGAAATCACACTCCCTGCTGTTCCACTATCAGATAGGAACAGTTTCACCCAGTTTCTATGGGCTAGGAAAAATCCAAGCCCTAGCTAGAAAATCCCCATAAGCTGGTGGGCAGGAGTATGGCAAATTTCCATATCCAGAGCCAAGTCTGGGCCTGGAGCCCACCCACACTGATTGTCTCCCCTCAAAAAATGTCTGATAAGAGATTTTCCCCTGCCTGGGTTAGAGCTGGGGAGGAAAGTCAGACAGTTCATCACTTATACCCTCCAATGCTGAGGTGTAACAGAGGCTTGGCCATCCCAAGGATAGCCTGAAGTGGCCTCACTGTACAGGACAGAAGCTCCCTAAGGGTAGGACTTGTCTCTCTTGTCAAATGGCAGGTCCCCTAGCAAAGTACCTAGCATACAGTAGGTGCTCAATTACTATCTGTTAAATGGATGGATGGATGGAAGGATAGATAGAGCAGAACCTCTTTGCCTTGGGACCCCGAATTCCAATGGTAGTATTACTATTATCATTATTATTATTTTATTGTGCCCCTTTCCTGTATAAAAATGTATTGGGATAGTATAAGGGATAACCCCCTTGCCTGTCTCATTAACCCAATGCCCTGGGGGCCACTCTATCTACATCAGCCAAGTACATATTTGCCGTGCCTGAAGACATCCGTGTGGGCAGCTCCTTGGGCTCTCTGTTCGTTGAGGATTCAGATGAGCCCCAGAATCGGATGACCAAGTACAGCATCGTGCAGGGTGAATACAGGGACACCTTCACCATCGAGACGGACCCCAAACACAACGAGGGCATCATCAAGCCCATGAAGGTTTGTAGACAAGCAGCAATGACATCAGATGTAAAGTTTGGGGCTCCCTGCATCACCAGGACTCACCCAGGGGCTCCAAGGTCAGAGGCCATCAAAGGTACACGTTATGAGTCAGCTCAGAGCTGGCCATGTGCTTTAGGAGCTTTTGACCCTGGAGTTGGAAAGGGGAGCCAGGAGAGAAGGATCAGTGCCTGAGACTGGTTACCCCAGAAGCAGACCTTAAGGCAAGGAGCTGGGTGTCAATAATTTACTTAGGAAGTGATCCCAGATGCCCCAGGAGTAGTACCACATGAAACCTTAACATCAGATTATCGCTTCAGGCAAGTGGGCACAGTCCACTGGGGACATCTGGAGAATAGGGTGGGATAGTCCTCAGGGTTGCAGGAGCTGGGGGAGAGTGAGCTGTGGGGTTGATTGAGGGCCCCAGGAGGCATTCACTCTTGTACTTTCTGGCCAGCCCTGGGCACCTGCCAAACCAGAGCCCTGGAAGTGTTATAGGCACCTGCAGCACAGAGCCATAGCTAGGGAGGGAACAGTGCATGCTGGGGGAGGTGGGTGGCCACTGGCAGTGCCTACTGTGGACAGACAGAGCAATCAGACCAACTGAATCCGGAAGAGGAAGGAAGGGACACCAAATACCTCTAGAATGGCCATGCTGAAGACTGGGGTACCTGGGCCAGGATGACCCATCTCAAATGGGACATTCTAGAACCCCTGTGCCTGAGCCAGGTCAATCCTCCAGCAGAACTTTCCTACTGCTGTCCCTGATCCAGCCCTGCACTGGGGACTGGAAACAGCCAGGGGAGTCACGTGGCCTCCACAGCATCGAAGCTCGTGGTGAGTGGGGAAGACTCACTGTGTGTCCTCAATACTTGGAGCAGGGCCAGTCACAGAGTTAGGGTCAGAGGGGTCGCCATGAGGCTGCTGAGATGCAGTAGGGGAGCAGCCAAAGACAGCCAGCCCGCCCCAGCCCCTCTCCTGATGAGCCTGGAAACATCACTTCTTCAGGCCACAGGCCCCCATCCATAAAATGGGTGTCATCCAGGGCAAACGTGTAGGGTAGCTGTGAAGATCACACCTCACATGCGTGGCTCAGAGCAGGTGCTCCCGTGCTTTCCCCTTCCACAGCCCCTGGACTATGAATACATTAAGCAGTACGTCTTCACCATCGAGGCCACAGACCCCACCATCAACCTCCACTACCTGAGCAGTGTCTCCATCCAAAAAACAGCCCGCGTCATCATCAACGTCACAGATGTGGACGAGCCCCCCAACTTCCACCAGCCCTTCTACCACTTCCAGCTGCGGGAGAACCAGAAGAAACCTCTGATTGGCTCGGTGCTGGCCACAGACCCCGATGCAGCTCGTCGGAGCATTGGGTAAGGGGTGGAGGGTGGAAGGGTGGTGCTGATCATGAGGATCCTCGCACTGAGGTTCTTAACGTCCTGACTCCAGGACTCAACGGGGAAAGTGGCTTCTCCTGGCACATACACGGGACATGGCTGAGGCAGGACTAGAAGCCTGAGCTCTTCCACCGACCCGAGCAGCCACGTGGGATCCTGTCTTGCCCAGGCACCCCTAACCCGCACAGTCCTGGCCATCAGAGCTGGCCAGGGGCTGCTCTACCTTGGAGTGGCGATTCTTTGGACCTGGCTCCCACAGGTCCATCTTGAGAGATCTGACGGTCAAGAGGGTAACCAACTAGAGGACAGACGTGAAACCATTTTACAAAACGTGTTTTACTAAATTTGCCTTCCCAAGACCACAAAAGGAAAAAAGTAGTCAGTTCACACAGTGAAATGACACAAAGGTCTACAAAGAAAACATCAGTAACCCCTACTCTCGGGTAACTGATGTTCACGGTTTGAGGTGGTTGTTTCATGACTACAGAAATATCTCCGTACATTTATGGTGGGTTTGTTGTCTGTCTGCCTCTCTGTTTCGGGGTTTTGATTACTTTCACAATTTTTTGGATCATACCATGCCCACTTCATCACCAGCTAGGCTATCTCCACTAGACTCTGAGCCTCTGGGACCAAAACTATAGTTCTAACTCATACATTCTAGAGCCATACAATATTTGACTTCAATCCAATCTCATTTTATTCCAGAGGGGTAGCTGATTGTGTTAGCACCACTTATTAAATAAGTCAACATTTTCCTACCTTTGTTTTATAGATAGATAATAAAATAGATTCAAGTAATTATAATTAATATAATATAATATAATATAATATAATATGATATAATACAAATAACCAGAATCTAATTCTGAATCCTCTTCTGTCTACTATTCTGTGGCAAAGCCATTCAGTTTTACTGCAGCAGCTTCATATTAAAACTTAGTAGAGGGATCCCTGGGTGGCGCAGCGGTTTGGCGCCTGCCTTTGGCCCAGGGCACGATCCTGGAGACCCGGGATCGAATCCCACGTCGGGCTCCCGGTGCATGGAGCCTGCTTCTCCCTCTGCCTGTGTCTCTGCCTCTCTCTCTCTCTCTCTCTCTGTGACTATCATAAATAAATAAAAATAAAATATAAAAAAAAAACTTAGTAGATATAAGCCAAGTTTCTACCTTACTTTTTTACTTTCTGTAGCTTTTTGTGTTTTTAATATTCGCTCTCTCATACAAACTATAAAATTCTTTTATCTGTTTTTTTTAATTTCACAATTTTTTGGATCACACCATGTCCACTTCATCACCCACTTCTATCCAAAATGAGATTGTATAGAAGTCATTAGAATTCTAATGAAAATCATATCAATTTAGAGAGAATTAATATTACTATGACAACAGGTCTTTTTATTAAGGTCAAAAAAACATGCCCCCAAAAATAGAAATTTGGGCCACATCACACAAGTTTTGGGACTACTACAGTTTTTGTGGCCAGTCTATTCTAAGTAGTCTGTAATGACCATTTTTTTATTTCTTTATTGATCCAAGAATTTACTTAAGACATTGATTTGATTTTTTTTCTTTTCATTTACCACCAGTTAGGTATTTTTTGTTTTTGCTTTTACTTGTTCTGTGATATAACACAACTGTGTTTGTGTTCATTTTTTCTAAAATACCTAAGATTTTGCTTTACATATTTTAATATCTCTATTTACAAAGGTTCATAACTATTTTACTTTCATTATGACTTGTTACTTTTATCCCTATGAAATTACCCAATTTGTTCTGCTAAATACTTTGCCCTCACATTGCCTAATGTTAAGTTTGCTGGTCCTCTTTTCATATCATTTGTCTTTTCCTGATAGGAGTTTTCCAACTTGTACTTTCAACTTTTCGAACTTCTGCTTTTTACTTGGCATTAAGTTGTCTCTCGAAAATAGAGTGTAATTGGTTTTGCTTTTTAATCTACACTGAGATGCTTTGGGTTTAACCTATTTATATTTGTCATCATAAGTGATATGTTTGAGCTTACTTTTTTGTCTTGTACATTTCTCATTTCTCAAACTTAATGGGGTTTTTTTCCATCATATTTGCTATAGAGTCTTTTCTTTTCTTTTCTTTTTCTCCTGGATATTTGGATGGAATATAAACTTCTTCTACCGGTGAAACTCTCTTCTATCTATAAAATTAAAAATGTCTTCCTGGTCATTTTCTACTTTAAAATATCACACACATACACACAATTGCTTTCCTATGCATGATAAAGAAATCAAATGTTTCATTTTAATTCCTGTCAAAGCAGGCTTTTTCTTTATATTGTGACATTTCTGAGTCATATGAAGTTAAGTTTTCATAAAATATTTTTGGGACCCATCTCTATGGGTGATATATTTCCTGAGTTCTTGTATAAATATACAAACACAAATATAAAATATATTTATACAAATATAAATATACAAAATATACAAACACCTTAGTTCCTCTGCCTTCTTATGCTAGTAACACCACATGTGCTCCCATAATCCTCAGAGTATCCTCAGACTGTAGACACCTACTTTCAAATTTTTCTAGCATTTAATTTTGTGGGGACATTTGGGGTAAGTCTGATTTTCTTCACAAGAACATATTTTTCTGTCTGGATTCTGTTCAGTTGCCTCACATAGCCTTGAAATTCAAGTGTCATGAGGATATATGTAAACATTTATCTCTTTTGAAAATTATACTTGATATTAATGACCTCTTTTAATCTGTAGACTAGAGGCTTTCTTAAGATCAGGAAAGTTTTCCTTTAGTATATCTTTTGTTATTTCTTCTCTTCTATTGGTTCTGGAGTTTTCTTCAATAGTAGTAAATATATATATTATATATTACATATCATATATTTCATATATATTCATCTCTCATTTCTTCATATCTTTTTCTTGATTTCTGGAACATTTCAAATTTTTACTTCATAAATTTCATTTCTTTTTAATCATTTCCTATCTATTCCAGCTACTTTTTTATTTCTTCCTGGCTGTTCCCCATATATCTCTTCATTAATCACAAAAACCAACCTCAGCTCTGTTGTACTAGATTATAGTGCCACCTGCCTCAGCTCTCAAAGTGTTCCTGAGGGAGTCTCAAGGTACCATCTTCAGCCCAGCCAGGGCAGCATTGCTAACATTGAAGGGATTGTCTCACCACTCTGAATCCCTCCAGGTGCTAGAACATGATAGCAGAGAGAGGAGGATGGAGGGGCTGCAAGCCATAGATTCTGAAGGGCCTCATTAGTCACACTGAGGAGTCTACACTCAGGAAAGAATAATGGGAGGCCATGAATTTCTCTCCCCTGGCAGATATTCCATCCGCAAGACCAGTGACAAGGGCCAGTTCTTCCGAATAACCAAGCAAGGGAACATCTACAATGAGAAAGAACTGGACAGAGAAATCTACCCTTGGTATAACCTGACAGTGGAGGCTAAAGAACTGGATTCTAGTGGTGAGTGGCCCCACATGCCAGGGAACCTGGGCTTTTCTCCTTTCCCTCATTCGTTCAAAATAGGCATAATCTGTCATCTCTATCTTAGAGGTATTTAAACTCCTGCTGAAGTACCACTTGGCTAGAATACTATAGAGCCTCCATCCCCAAGAGTATGGATGGACCAGCAGCATCCATATCACTTGAGACCTTGTTGGGAGGGTAGACTCTTGGGCTACCCCCAGACCAAATCAGAACCTCATGCACATTATACTTTAAGAACCACTGTCATAATACAGCCTGCTGGATGTCCCTGTGGTGAGAATCATCTAAGGCACCTTTTAAACATAGAGCTTCCCTGGAGGTTCTGGTCCAGTGATTCAGAAAGGGGCCAAGAAATGTACATCAAAAAAGTACCACACGATTCTTATGATCATGGATGTTTAGAAAAGGCTGTTTGTGGGGAAGAGAGGGAGAGGATTTGTATGTCAATCAAGCTGAAGCAGCTTTCAACTTCAAAATGATTAGGTTCTCCAACTTAGTCTAACTTTTGCCAGAGGAAAAGTCAAGTATTGGAGTTTCTGTACCCTTACAAAACTTAACATGAGAAAAATCGCAGTTGCCCTCCCAGAGATGGATTAATATTCCCACCTTACCTTGGAGAGCACCAGGGCCCAGAGGGGCAGGTGACTTGACTAAGGCTGGAATGGTGCTACCCTAGAGGGCCCCTTATTCCTGCTGCATCTCCCAGACTTAGTCATTGCCCCGCATGGCAGCTAAGCCCCAATTTCAATCGGCTCCCGCATGTTTTCCAGATCAGTCTTTGCCCCTTTCTTCCCCATCTAACCTCATTCACACAATTTTTAAAACTTAAAATAGTTGTGCGTTTTTAAATATGAGAGAAAATACAGAAAAAGAGAAGAAAATCATCCCCTCATAATCCCACCACACAGAGATAATTACTGTTAGCACTTTAGTATACTTTCTCTGGTCTCTTTTTTTAATATGTATTTTTATATAAGTGAGATCATAATATTTATATAAAAATCATATCCTGCATTTTTACTTAACCTTATTCCAGAACCATTGTCTCATGGTACAAAAACCTTTTTTGGGGGTGCCTGGGTGGCTCAGTGATTGAGCATCTGCCTTCAGCTCAGGTCATGATCCTGGGGTCCTGCATCAGGCTCCCCGGGGTGGGGGGCAGGGCGGGGGGGCTGCTTCTCCCTCTGCCTGTGTCTCTGGCTCTCTCTGTGTCTCTCATGAATAAATAATTTTTTTAAATATTTTTAATTACATCTTTTAAATGTACTTTACATACACATTGTAAACAGCCACACATTCCATTCTTTTAAAGTGGTTTAATTTGTTAACCCCATCTCACTTAGTTTACCTTTTAGTTAATTTGTAATTAATTAATTTTATTTACTTAAACAGATTACATTTATTTAAATTAATTAAACTATTGGATCAATTTGATAATTTAATTAAAACCTTCTTTAATTTGCTCACATCATTTCACTTTTTTTTTTTTTTTTTTTTAATTTTTATTTATTTACTTATGATAGTCACAGAGAGAGAGAGAGAGAGAGAGGCAGAGACACAGGCAGAGGGAGAAGCAGGCTCCATGCACCGGGAGCCCGATGTGGGATTCGATCCCGAGTCTCCAGGATCGCGCCCTGGGCCAAAGGCAGGCGCCAAACCGCTGCGCCACCCAGGGATCCCTCATTTCACTTTTTGATTCCCACAGCAACTGTTGAGTAAACATCCCTGTGCATGAAGCTTGATGCCCCCCTCCCTTCCTCCTCCACCCTTTTCATCCAGAATGCTATCTCTGGCCTCTCTTCCAGAGATCCCTAGCCACCACCACCACCACCCCCGTCCTGCAAAAAGGGTACCCCTCTAGGATTCCCCATCCACATACCTTCTACCCGTGGGGCTGGAATCACAAGCCCTTCCCCCACCCCCCGCAGGGTACCCCACAGGCAAAGAATCCATTGTGCAAGTCTACATCGAAATTATGGACGAGAACGACAACCCTCCAGAGTTCGCCCAGCCCTATGAACCCAAAGTGTGTGAGAACGCTGCCCAGGGCAAGGTGAGTCTGGCTCAGGTGGGAGGGTGGAGCACGCCCCCTGAGGACAGGCTTAGAGGCAGCACCTCCCACCCACAGTCAGCTGGCATTTCACTGAGCTTAATGTAACTGCCCAACAGCCATCAGGAAAGGTGCTATTATCCTCACTTTACCGATAGAGAAACTGAGGCTCAGAGGGAACGTATGGAGAGTAGACCAGTGAGGAGGGTAGTCCAAAGAGCAGCTTCACGAGATCATTTAGGTTAGTGTTGCAGGTGAGATGCAGCTGTGGTCAGGTCTGAACCCAGAGTCACCACCACGAAACCCCCAGCCACCCCAACGCCATCCCTGATTCTCCATTTTCCATACACCAGCTGGTCGTGCAAATCTCGGCAATAGACAAGGACGTAACACCACGAGATGTGAAGTTCAGATTCTCCCTGGGCACTGAGGACAGCAACTTCACCCTCACAGATAATCACGGTATGCATCATAGTAGTCAGCCTGGGGCGGGGCGGGGTTATTTGAGTCTTGAAGCCCCAGCGTCAAAGACCAAGCCAACAAACTGAGGGCCTATCCTGACTGGGGTCTTCAACTTATGGTATATTTTGTACAACTCCTTCCCAGTCTGTGCCATGGTCAGAGCTACCCTGGCCAAATTGCCAAGTCCATACTCCCCAGAAGATGCTCAGGTCAGCAAGGAATATAGAATAGGTACAGGGTGCAGACAGTCGCTCAATTCACTAATGAGCCAAGGGATTCCTTTCCACACTGGATCTCTAATGCTCAGCACAAGTGCAAATCCTCTATGAATTTTGAGGTCACTACCAAAGAGTCTAAATTGGAAATGTGAAATCCAAAATGCCAAGAATACAGTGAACTTTGTCTTAATTCAGCTATGAGGACTACTTACCACCAGGTGGCCCCAGGACAGCATCTGGTGCACTCCTCACAGCCCAGAGTCTGTGATGTCAGTAGTATTGGCCGATCAGAGCTTCTGATGAGCATGTGCTTACAAGAGTGGTGATGATGCTGAGTTGATTGAACTCTAGCCAAAAGCAGACAGGCTTCCACAGCTTCAGCAGATTCCTGAGAAAAACAGAGAAAATCCCTCTTGGGTCTGAACAGAGCAATCCTTCCACCCAGTGCGGGGTGGAATTCCTGACTATCCCTGATCGGCAAAACTGTGGAGGATGAGGATCCCTGTTCAGAATAGCCACTGCCACCTGTGAGGAAGGTCAGGGGCCCTGAGAGTGTGAGGCGGACCCAGGGGATCAGCCACATACCCATCTTTAAGGAGTCTCCTTCCTGTGGGACTGGAAAACTGGCCATGATGTGCTGGCAGTCAATGACAGACCATTCAAATGCTCAGCTGTCTGTAATAGTAAATAATGTGGCAAAATTATCCATCACGCCACTCCCCCCACCCCATGTTCACCTCCATCCCACCTCAGAGGCGGTCTGTATTGGGATAGAAAGTTTAAGTGCCACCCCAAAGGCACCCCATGTACAACCAGGAGGCAAGCCTGTTGATGCCAGATTCACTTACAGCATGAATGTCCTGTTAGGATAGTGAGTATAGTGAGAAAACTCTAATTTCTCTCATAAAGGATCAGCAACCATATAGCTATTATTTTCAACTATAATAGACACGGTTACTTAATAAAATGTAATTAGCTTTCATCTGAAATGTAAAAGATGGCCTTCTTTGCTTTTGGCCAGCTTCCTGAGTGAGCTGATCCCGTGGGACTAAATAAATCCTGGAGCAGTGAATCCCTAAACCCTCTGACCACCAGCATTGTAACTTCCCAGGAGCCCACAAAAGGCAAACTATCTGGCCTCTGCCCAGAGCCACTGAATCTGAAATGTGGGAGGGGGAGATGGGGGCAGAGGGGAGGGATATGGAGAAGGAAGAGCAGGGTTCTGAAAATCAGCACGTTTAAAAAGCTCTCTGGGGGAGTCTTCGGTCTATGGAACCATTGATTGGAGCTGGGAGGGGGATCCAATATTTGGGTCAAAGCACATTCCCAGTTGCAGTCTGCCCAGGAAATCCTCAGTTACCTATGTCATCACACCCTCGGTGCCCCAGGGAACATGTGCATTGTTTTCACTTTCTAATGGATTTTCAGGAATAGGAGAAACAGCCTTTGAAGTCAGCCCAGTGCTAAAAGACTTTTAAACACTTTTTTTTTCCCCATCACCAAAGCTTGAAATAATGCACTGAGCCCAAAGAGAACCGCCTGTTATTGGAGCGGGGTTAGGGAAGAGTTGGGGGTCAGACATCAGTTGCTCACAGAAACAGAAAGCAAGGATTTTACATGTTGGCCATGCCATTGTCAGAGGCCAGGTCCAAGCAGCTACCCCAAGTGTCCCCTCTCTGGAGGAACAGACCCGCACTCAAATGATTGAAACATGAGGCAGAGAGAAGCAGCCCAGGCTGCACGTGGGCTGGCACAGTCGCGGAGGCTTTTATGGAGGAGGCAGGCCGAGCAGAACCTGACTCTGCAGCCCTGGTGTTTCCAGATAACACAGCCAACATCACCGTCAAGTACGGGCAGTTCGACCGGGAGCGTGCCAAGGTCCACCACCTGCCTGTGCTCATCTCAGACAATGGGAGGCCAAGCCTCACAGGCACCAGCACGCTGGTCGTGACCATTTGCAAGTGCAACGAGCACGGCGAGTTCACCTACTGCGAGGAGATGGCGGCGCAGGCAGGTGTCAGCATCCAGGCGCTGGTGGCTATCTTCCTCTGCATCCTCACCATCACAGGTCAGTGGCCAACAGGGCGGCGAGGGACACTGGGGGGAGGGGTGGCTTCACAGAAGGAGGACCAGACCAGGGCCCCAAGGGGCAACCCTGCCTCCAGCCCCTATCCCACCCTGGGCCTCAGGGTCCTGGGTTCCACACCAGGACACAGGGATAGCTCTACCTCCCTGAACGCCTAAGGGTCGGGGGTAGATACGGGGGGAAAGGGAGGATTCAAGGCCTTTCTCTACTTTAAAATACTTTACATTCATTCATTCAATTTATACATTTTGAGCACTTACTGTTCTAGGCATTTATTGACATGAAACCTATTTTTTTAATGCCTTTTTGGGAAGGAAAAAAGAAATTGTTTAAATTCTAGCTTAGATCACCTCCAGTGGCTTTCTTTCCTTTATGAGAATTCCTACAGCTTTGATATCTTTCTTTCTTTTTCTTTCTTTTCTTTCTTCTCTTTCTTTGTCTTTCTTTCTTCCTTTCCTTTCCTTCCTTTCCTTTCCTTTCCTTCCTTCCTTCCTTTCCTTCCTTCCTTCCTTTCCTTCCTTCCTTCCTTCCTTTCTTTCCGGGAGCATTTTAGTTGTAGATTACCCAGGAAGCACATCCTGGGACAGGGATTGGGGTACAAGTGCCTTAAACCAGAAGTGCTCCCAGGAAGCCCTAGAAAGAAGAGTGGGGGTGAAACAGGGAAGAGAGGCAGCGGATGAAGGGAAAGTTGTCAAGACAAGTCATTAGCCGTGTGGGTCCCTGGGGCTTCCTGCCATGGCACCTGGGGCAGCAGTGAGACACTCACAGCAGGGGTTTATCCAGCAGCTCCCCTCAGCTGATGGCTGGGGGCTCCCAGGGGAATAAACGCTTCTGGCTTCACCAGCCCTGAGACCCGGCAGGGCCGGCCCTCTGCGGAGGAAGGTTAGAGACGCCCGGTGCACTGAGATGACGGGCCCTGGGGCTGCTGGGGGCATCGCATTGTCTGCGCAGGGCTTCTCCTGCCAGCGGCTCCCCTTAGAGACCCCCTGGGCGTGCCACCATCCTGGCGCTTCTCGGGAAGAGTCCAGACTCAGCTCTGCTTTTGGTAATAATGAATACTGGCGATGATCATGACCTCGCCGCCACACACAGGGTGGCCCTCAACCTCATTACTACCTTACCAAGACCAAACAAAGCAGAGAAGTGATGGTGGGCCTGACGCTGGAGGGATGGGGCGGGGCTGGCTGGGCTCTGACCCTGACGGGTACAGCAGGTGACTCTGAGGGGTGCAGGGGTGCAGCTGGGCTCTGACCCCGAGGGGTGCAGGGGTGCAGTAGGTGACCCCGAGGGTGGCAGCGGGCTGCTAGGTTGTGACCCCGAGGGGTGCAGGGATGCAGCTGGGCTCTGACCCTGAGGAGGGGTGCAGGGGTGCAGCGGGGCTCTGACCCCAAGGGGTGCAGGGGTGCAGCAGGTGACCCCGAGGGGGGCAGGGGTGCAGCAGGTGACCCCGAGGGGGGCAGGGGTGCAGCCGGGCTCCGACCCCGAGGGGGGCAGGGGTGCAGCCGGGCTCCGACCCCGAGGGGGGCAGGGGTGCAGCAGGTGACCCCGAGGGGGGCAGGGGTGCAGCCGGGCTCCGACCCCGAGGGGGGCAGGGGTGCAGCCGGGCTCCGCCCCCTCGGCGTCGGCCCACGCAGGGCCGGGCCGGCCGGGGCACTTCGGGGCGGGGCCTCGGGGGCCGGCGGGCCGGGTCTGACCAGCTGTGGCCGGCTGCAGTGATCACCCTGCTCGTCTTCCTGCGGCGGCGGCTGCGGAGGCAGGCCCGCGCCCACGGCAAGGGCGTGCCCGAGATCCACGAGCAGCTGGTCACCTACGACGAGGAGGGCGGCGGCGAGATGGACACGACCAGCTACGACGTGTCGGTGCTGCACTCGGCGCGGCGCGGCGCCCCGCCCCCGCGGCCGGCCCTCTACGCGCAGGTGCAGAAGCCGCGCCCGGCGCCCGCGGTGCACGCCGGGCCGGGGGAGATGGCGGCCATGATCGAGGCGAAGAAGGACGAGGCGGACCGCGACGGCGGCGGCCCGCCCTACGACACGCTGCACATCTACGGCTACGAGGGCGCCGAGTCGGTGGCCGAGTCGCTCAGCTCGCTGGGCTCCGGGGCCTCCGACGCGGACGTCGACTACGACTTCCTCAGCGACTGGGGCCCGCGCTTCAGGATGCTGGCCGAGCTGTACCGCGCGGAGCCCGCGGAGGAGCTGCCGTACTAGGGGCGGCGGCCCGAGCCCGGACAGCCCCGCCTCGCGGGCCGCGGGGCCGGAGCTCCGAGGGAAGCAGGCGCCGCGCCCCCAGCGCCCCAGAGCTCCCGCGGGCCCTTCACGACGCCCCGCCCGCCGCCGCGATGCCCGACCCCTCGCCGGACCGCAGGCCCCGCAGGCCCCGCAGGCCCGCCCCACGCTCGGCCGCGCTCCTGCCAGCGGCGGGGGCTCCCTCGAAGCCCCTGGGCCCCGCGGAGGGCGGAGGGCGGAGGGCGCCCGCCTGGAGCAGCCGGCGACGGCAGGGCCCGGGGGCCGCCCCAGCGTCAGCCCGGCCTGCCTCGGCCCGCACGCTCCCAGCCCTCCGCCACTCCCAGCCTCCCCGCAGCGGGCGGCCCCTCGACAGCGAACGGCCAGGGGACCTCGCCGGCCGGCCACGCCCGTTTCTGCCGCGTTGCGCCCTGAAAACTCAAAGTCGGGAAAAACGGCCTGTCGAACTGTGAAGCAACTGTGAAGCCACCCTGGAGGGACAGTGGGGGCCAAGCGTGACGTGCTGCGGCGAGGCCCTCCCCCACACCTGCACCTGTGGAGAGGGCCCGGGGTGGCCGTGACGCCCGCGCGACACCCCTCGGCAGCCGCCGCGTGTCGCCTGCGGACTCGGGCAGATGTGCTGGGAGCGCAGCCTGTCCCCGGTGTGCCTCGCCCAGTCACTCATTCATGCTCCTCTTTTCTCTCTTTCCATCCATTCCTCATCTCTTGGCTCGAAGGCCCGCGAGTAGTGACCCTCGGCAAGTCTGGCCAAAGTCCAAACCCAAACCTGACCGCACAACAGAACCGTGCTGTTTGCCTTTCCACACCTCATGGTTGCCGCATCTCAGGAAACACCCCCCCGCCCCGCCCCAGGGCCCCATCCCTCAGGCACACCCTGCACAAGGCAAGGCACCTGCCTCGTCCACACCCCGTGGCCATCCGTGCGTCTCCCACTTTCAGCCAAACATGGGTCATTCCACTACGAACATGTCCTGGAGAAATGGCATCACTTGACAGGAGAGGGCAGGAAAGGAGGGAA
Organism: Canis aureus; assembly: GCF_053574225.1. Taxonomy (NCBI): domain Eukaryota; kingdom Metazoa; phylum Chordata; class Mammalia; order Carnivora; family Canidae; genus Canis; species Canis aureus. Next base: position 6,151,745 of record NC_135613.1, read on the forward strand.
ACTCTCCAGCTCACTCACCCTCGGTTGTGGACTAAGGTTCTCCTCTGGACAAGGCCCCTCACACTTCAGGAGATTGTAGATAACACTGACTTTTTTTTTTTGACTGATACCTAGTTTTTGTAATTCTTTTTCTTTTACTAATAATACTGACACATTTCTAGCTCTCACAAACATAGAATAAGGGTTTTTGCATAATAAGTGGGCTGCTATTTAGGTTAACAATTTTAATTCAGGTTTTTTAGTTGGATGAACAAATTCCTGTAACCTTCTTTTTCCTATCATCGTAGTAATTACTCTAGTGATAATGACTGTATATAGGCCACACTGGTGCATGGGACGTACTGTATTTTTTTATAACTAAATAAAGAAAAGTCTTGAAATTCTTTTTATTCCTAGAGCTTAGAAAGCTCATGAAACACATACATATACATCGCCACCACCACATCATCATCGAAGGAACCCTTGGGCGTGAGGGGACATTTGCAATTAGGATTTCAGACACTCTCTCTGCATTACAGCAGTGGATAACAACGGACACCTAGACCCGCCGCCTCTCCTCCCAGAGCCCAGGGCCTTCACTTGCCTCTGTACAGGCTTCCCAGTCCCACCTCCACCCTACACAACAGGCAGGGCCTCTGGAAGCTGGAGCTGCCACACCATTTGCATTTGGAAAATGAATCAGGGCAGGTGAGATTCATCAGCAGTGAGGGAGGAAATCAGCCTCTAATCGGCTGGTTGACAGGAGTGAGCAACTGGCACTGTATTGGGGGCGTGCACCCAACACTGGAGGCCTACAGGGAAAACCTCACAATCAAAATGAGAAGAGGAAACCTCCTTGTCAGACTCAGGTCTTGAATTGGGGAGTTAAGGGTTGAAGTTCACTTCAGCAAGGCCCCTGCTCCTTGACCCCTACCAGCAGGGTTTCATGGGGACTGTGACCTACAGGGATATTTTCTAAGGCTCTCAGGAGTAAATTTGGCTTCATTCCAATTCTGCTCTAACTTCCTTAGTGATTTCGTTTTTGATCCATTGGTTATTTGGAATGCATTATTTAATTTTCACATATTTATCAATTCTTCAAATTTCCCACTGTATTGATTTCTACTTTCATTCCCTTATGGCCAGAGAACATAATTTTTATGATTTCAGTCCTTATAAACTTATTTCAGACTTGTTTTATGCCTTAACATGTTTTATTCTGGAGAATATTCTGTGTGCACTTGAGAAGAATGTGTATCCTGCTGTTGGTGATGTAGTATTTTATAACTATCTGTTAGATATAGCCAGTTTGTAGTGTTGTTCAAGTCTTTTATCCCTCACTGATCTGTCTACTAGTAGTCTACCTATTATTAAAAGTGGGGTGCTGAAATCTCCAACTACTATAGTTGAGTTGTCTATTTCTCCCTTCAATTTTGCTTCATGTATTTTGAGTCTCTGTTGTTAGGGGCGTATAGGTTTATAACTGTTATACCATCCTGAAGGATTGACCCTTTTAGCATTATAAATTGTACTTTTGTAACTGCTAACAATTTTAACTAGTCTTTTTCATCTAATGTTAGTATAGTCACTCCAGCTCTCTTTTGATGTGTATCTTTCTATCCTTTAACTTTCAAGCAATTTGTGTCTTTTAATATAAAGTGTGTCTTCTGTGGACAAAATATAATTGGATGGTGGCAGTTAATCCATCCTACTAATCTCTGGTATTTGATTGGCATGTTTTTTTTATTTTTATTTATTTATGATAGTGAGAGAGAGAGAGAGAGGCAGAGACATAGGCAGAGGGAGAAACAGGCTCCATGCACTGGGAGCCCAACATGGGATTCGATCCCAGGTCTCCAGGATCCCGCCCTGGGCCAAAGGCAGGCGCTAAACCGCTGTGCCGCCCAGGGATCCCCTGATTGGCATGTTTAATCTTTTTACATTTAATGTAATTACTGATAAGGTAGGATATATGTCTGCTGTTTTCTTATTTTTCTCTAAGTCTTATCTTTTTTGTTCCTCTATTACCCCATTACTGCCTTCTTTTATGTTAAATAGGTATTTTCTATGTACCATTTTAACTCTCGTCATGTCTTTTACTTTATTTTTTTCCTCAGTGGTTCCCCCTGAGATTGTATTTAAAATCTTATACAATCCAGTTAGAATTTTTACTAATTTAAATACTGTACAAAACTTTGTTCCTATATAGCTCTACTCTCTCTCTCTCCTCCTTTGCATTATATTGTTGAACATATTACATTTTTATACCTTGTAAGCCCATCAACACAAATTTATAGTTATTTGCTTTATTCAGTTGTCTTTTAAATCAGATAGGAGGGGGGAAAGTTACATGCAAAAATATGCCTATCTAAATTTTTATATCTACCTATATAGTTACCTTTACTGCTGATCTTTATTTTTTCATATGGATTCAAGTTAACTGTCTGTGTCTTTTCATTTCAGCCTGAATGACTCTCTTTAGTAATTTTTGTGGGGAAAGTCTGGTAGTGAAAAATTCTCTCCATTTTGCTTATCTGGGCATTGATTTCTCCTTTATTTTTCCAAAATATAGAATTCTTGACTGATAACCCTTTTCTTTCAGCACTATGAATATCATCCCACTGCCTTCTGGCCCCCCTGACTTTTGATGAGAAATTGGCTGCTAATCTTATTAAGGAAACTCTATGTGATAAATCATTTTTCTCTTACTGCTTTGAATATTCCCTTTTTGATCTTCTATAATTTCATTATGATGTGTCTAGGATAAATCCTAAACTTATCTTATTAGAGTTTATTGAACTTATTGGATGTATAAATTAATATTTTCACCAAATTTGAAAGTTTGGGGCCATTATCTCAGATAATGGCCATCTTCAGATACTCTTTCTGCCCCTCATGCTCTCTAGCTCTCTCTCTTCTCTAGGATTCCCATTATGCATATATGAGTATGTTTGATATATATAGTAGATATCGAAGGCTCTGTTCATTTTCTTCATTCTTTTTGTTTTTGTTATTCCTCAGACTAGATCATCTCAGTTGATCTATCTTCAAGTTTACTGATCTTTCTTCGGCTAACTCACATCTGTTCTTGAGCTCTTCTGAATTTTTCATTTTGGTTTATTATATTTTCTTTTTATTTTTTAAGACTTTATTTATTTATTCATGAGAGACAGAGAGAGGGGGGGGGGCAGAGACACAGGCAGAGGGAGAAGCAGGCTCCATGCAGGGAGCCCGGTGTGGGACTCAATCCTGGGTCTCCAGGATCAGGCCCTGAGCTGAAGGCAGTGCTAAACTGCTGAGACACCCAGGCTGCCCATTGTTTATTATATTTTCAACTCCAAAGTTTCTGGGTTTTTTTTTTTAATACTTTCTACCTCTTTACTGATATCTTTTTGGTGAGACACAATCCTCACGTTTTTCTTTAGTTCTTTAGACATGGTATCCTTTAGTTTTTTCAAAGTATTTTAAATAACTAGGTTTAAACTCTTTGTCTAGTAAGTCCAACATCTGGATTTCTTTAGGGATAGTTTTTATTAATTGCCTTTTTCCTATGAATGGGCCATACTTTCTGGTTTCTTTGTATGTCTCATAATTTTGGTAGAGAGTTAGAATATTTTAAATAATATAATATGGCAACTATGGAAACCATACCCTTGCCCTCCAAGGTTTGTTAGTTTTGGTCTTTGTTGCTGCTACATTTTGTTTAGCGGATTTCCTAAACTAATGCTATAAAATTTATACTCTTTACTGTGTGTGGCCACTGAAGTCTCTGCTTGGTGGTAGTCAGCTAATGAGTGGTAGATACCCCCTTAAATGCCTAGAACCAATAAATCTCTCAGCACTTGCTAAAAGGCACTGTGTGTAAGTCGCAAAACTTCTTCAAAGCTCAGGCAGGCAGTTTACAACTCAGTCTTAGCCTTCCCTTTCTGACTGCACAGAGCCTCAAGGTCAACCAGAAGTGAGCGCTTAGAGTTTCCCCTGGTCTCTCTGGGGCATGTGCTTCGACCTACACATGTGTGTGGCTTTTCAGATTCCCAGGAATATACCAAAGATTTTTAAATGAGTGGACAGCCATTCCCTGATTTTTCCTTTTAAAATTTTTGGTCATCTTCTTATTTGCCCAAGTTATTATCACTACCTCAGGCAGTTGTGATGTCAAAGGATTACCACTGATTGTTTTCAACAAATACCTTCAGGAAAAAAAGCCATTTGCATTGAGTAAATTTCAGGTCAGAGGAAATAAAAGCAAGCTTTCAAACAAGGCCTTCTAAGGACCACCAAACAGGTCAAATAATGACAATTACTTGGGAATTGGGCTTTGGAGGAGCTCCAACACCACTCTTCCCCTTCCAGTAGCTGCTAGGCTATTGATTTTCATTTTGATGGTGGGGCTCTTAGGTTTCAAGGCTACTGCAGGGCAAAGAGAGGGAAATGGAATAGGGTAAGTTAAAACACCACAAAGATCACTGTTCTTACCAAGATTTAGCCACTTCTCATGAATTAACACTCCCAGAATTGTTGATAGAATTTGATTAATTTCCAGAGGGCTAAAAAACGTTGATTTTGGCAATTTTTTCCAGTGTTCTCATTCCTTTTATGGAAAACAAGATTTTTTTATTCTGCCATTCCTGTTGGTGTCAACCTGACCACCACCACCACCTAGGCTGGTTTTTGAGCTCCGTTTTCCTACCTATCTATTGTCTAATCCAGAGCCTTGCCCTCTGAACTCAGAGCTGCCCATCACCTGGAGCTCATGAGATTTGTCCACTACCTTTTCCTCCAAGAAGCCTCCCAGGCTTCAAGTCACCTCTTAGCCCTCCAACCCTCCAGTAGGGTCTGGCTCTGAACTCTCAGCCATTCTAGTTACTTCTTCTCTTTGGTTCCTGTTTATCCTGAGGTTGGAGGAGTGATTTTTGTGAAGGCAACGGCTTGCCTCTGAATTCGCAGCCTGTGGTAGACACCACACTAGGGCACAAACCCGGTGCTCCCCGGATTTGGCTAACCACACTGCCCCAGTGAACCTGGGCCCTGGACCTGGCAAAAGTACACAGGAGCAGCAGAGGTTCAAAGCCCTTTCCCTTATCCCAGGTCAAATCTATGAAGCCAACATGACCTTCCTCTTCATGGAAGACTAAAGTGAGACCCAGAAAGGGTGCAACATGACCAAAGCCACACAGTAAGTTAGAGACTAGGGCTAGAATCCCTGTCCTGGGTTCCCCAAAAATGTGGATCTATAGGAGACTTACCCAGACCTGGGGGTTGAAGGCTGGACCAGGAAGTGCTAACCATCTTTATTAAGCTGGTCCTGGGAAAAATGACCACTTGGGGGCGCATGGCATAAACGAATGCTCAGCAGCAACCGCAGTGCAGTGCACCAGATATCTTGATGTGGACCAGAGGCTCTGAGCAGTCTGGGCCTTGACAGAAAACCTGAATCAGAGAGGCAGTGACAAAGTCCAGCCCCATAACCCACATTAGGCTCTGGCTCTGTCCCTCCCTTTGAGCCAGGCTCTGATGTGGGAGAGCCTAGGACCTAGTTCTCCACCTTCCTAAGGAAACAGGGCACCTATGACCTCCAGCAGTCCTCTTGGCACTGAGAATCTCAACTCCTAGGGATCTTCTAGCCTGGCTGGGAGCTTTATAAGGTCACAGTCCACTGCACAATCCCTCCTGGCACCAACCCTGCCTCAGGGTCCATGCCCAGCCCTCCTGCTCTTCCCTGCCCTTTCACCAAACCAATCCTGGAGCATGGACTCTGAGTCAGAAACAATGTCCATCCCTGAGTGCCCTGTTTCCTGGCACCTCCCAGATCAAGGATACACACAATAATAAATCCTACTGTCCTCAAGGTGATGGACTGAGTCTCTGATGCTCACAACCAAAACCCTAGTCCACCCAGCAATCCCCCTTCTAAATATTAGCCTAGGAGGCACACAGAAAGTACATCTGCCCCAGCGTTAATTTCTGGTTATGTACAAGGCAAAAAAAAATGGAAACAGTGGAAATATCCAAGAAATTGGTAGGTAAATTATGGAAGATACATAAAAAGAAATACTGGGCAGCCATTAAAAGTCATGTTGTCACATAGTGGTCTTGAGCTGAACTCAAAGTCGAGAAAAAAGGCAGAATCCAATGCATTATTTATAGTTGGATCCCAATTTTTTTTTCTTACTAGTAGATATTCATCTCCAGGTTTTGGAATTACTAGGAATTTTTCTTTTCTTCTTAATTCTGTTTTCCAAATTTTCTATTTCAGCACGCACTATGTTTGTAATCAGAAAGGACATTATTTTAATGCTAATAGGTAATCACTTTCTTCTAATTGAAAAACAGTGAATATGATAAGCAAAATGTATCCTCAAATATCATTTTTTAACATTGAGTTTTTGTTTTAAAAAAATGAGTTTCCAATTTATTAAAAAACACTTTCTGGTTTTTAAATTAACCAAACTGGGGCACCTGGGTGGCTCAGTCAGTTAAGTCTCTGCCTTTGGTTCAGGTTATGATCCCAGTATCCTGGGGTTGAACTCTGCATTAGACGCCCCCACGCAGTGGGGAGTATACTTTTCTCTCTGCCCACTCTCCCCACACTTCCTGCTTGTGCCCTCTGCTCTCTCTCTCTCTCTCAAATAAATAAAATATTTTTAAAATAATTAATTAGGGGATCCCTGGGTGGCTCAGTGGTTGAGCTCCTGCCTTCAGCCCAGGGCATGCGTGATTCTGGAATCCCGGGATCTAGTCCCACATTGGGCTCCTGGCATGGAGCCTGCTTCTCCCTCTGCCTGTGTCTCTGCCTCTCTCTCTCTCTCTCTCTGTCTCTCATGAATAAATAAAATATTTTAAAAATAAAATAATTAATTAACCAAACTGCTTTTAAAACCATTGCTTTTGAACCAGGCAAAACTATTGCTAGAAGGTTTATTAATTTGATTTTTTTTTTTTTAATTTTTGAAAGCATTTATTTGGAGTCCTTTAACACCAAATTTCCATGAACTTTCTACAGCAGAGCAATTGCAGTCCACGTAATGAGAAAAACCTGGTTTTCCAGACAGGTGATCTTCATACGATTCTGCAAAAGCATAGAAATACCCTACATTACTCTTTCTCAAAGTTGTAAGAGAAAGAGCCGGAACCATTTTCCCACAGCCCATCCTGAGGCCATCTGGGGATGTCTGGGAAAGCTCTGTAGCACCAACATTCAGAAATTTCACAGGACTTTACAATGCGCTTTTCTGGCCTGCGGCATTAAAAGCAAAATTGACTTAATACACTCCTGAGTAATGGTTCCTGGAGGGACATTTAACGATGTTACACAGGAAGCTGTGCAAGGAAGTCTTGTTTTTTGATGAGACTCTGAGCCGGAAGTGAGTCTTCCTTTCCATCAAAGGGAAAAAAACAAAAGTTCTACCTTTGAGTTCAAGGGTTTTCCTTGCTAAGCAGAAGACGACCTTCAGGTGGAGAGCGTTTGGCAGGAGAAAAAAGCCCCACCTGGGGCAAACAGGTCACAGTCCACTGAAAGCAGCTAACGTTTTGCAGAGCACAGAGAAGGGTGACAAGTGATCTGGGGCTTGCTTGCTCTTTCTTTCTTTCTTTCTTTCTTTCTTTCTTTCTTTCTTTCTTTCTTTCTTTCTTTCTTTCTTTTTCTTTCTCTTTCTTTCTTTCTTTCTTCCTTCCTTCCTTCCTTTCACACCAATTCTAGTACAGACATATAACAAAATACTACTGAACAACAAAAAGGAAGGAAAAATTGATACATACAATGACTTGAATGGATCTCAAATGAATTATGCTAAGTAAAAGAGGATAGATTCCAAAGACTACATATTTTGTGATTCCATTTATACAACATCTGAAAAAGGCAAAACTAGAGCAACAGAGAACAGATCAGGATTTCCAGGAGTTGGCAAGGAAGGAGGATTTGACTAACAAAGAGAAGTTGCCCAAGGGAGATTTTGGGAGTGACAGGACTGTTCAGTATTTTATCTGTAGCAGTGGTTAACCAAGCCCATGTATTGGCAAAATCATAGAAGTGTACTCCCCAAAAAAGTGAGTATTACTGTATGTAAATATACATTTCTTTAAATCAACATTTTTTTAATGGAGAGATATTTAATCAGGGTCTGTCTCATTTTATTTTTATTATTATTATTGTTATTATTTTTATTTTTTAGAAAGTGTGCACAAACAGGGCGAGAGGGGCGGAGGGAAAAGGAGAGACTCTTAAGCAGACTCCACACCCAGCACAGCGCCCAATGTTGGGTTCCATCTCAAGACCCTGAGATCATGACCTGACCTGAAATCAAGAGTCAGGCGCTTAACCGACTGAGCCACCCAGGCGCCCCGTCTCATTTTAAAAGTGATTGGTTATTGGTCACATCATTGGCACACAAGGCCAAGTGTATGTACTCACTTACTTGTGTATTCTGTCTTTTCCAAAATATCTGTTGAACAATATGCTAATGAACAAATTCCCTTGACTTTGCTCCTGTCATCTCCTGAAGCCCTCTCCTCTAAACTGTGCCGGCCTTAGTTGAGGCCCTCTTCCTTCTCTACTATGGTATTCCCCAAATTCCCCAGTTGCTCTTTCTACCTCTAGCCTCAACCCCCACCAGTCATTCTCCTGCTTTCACTGAAGTTATGTGTCTCCAGTGCATATCAGATCTTGCACTCCCTTAAGCTCAACAAACAGAATTTTTCAAACTTTCCATGGCTCTCCATGTCAGATGACAGAGCCTAAACTCCTCAGCCTACTACCCAAGGCCCTGCATAATCTGGCTTTTCCTTAACATTTTAATCTCTTTATTGCCATACTTGCCTTCATGCCAAACACTGTCACATTAAGCTGTTAGCCCTTCCTCAGAAAAATGGCAGGCTGTCTTAGTGGTCAAAATATGCACTGCCCTTCCCCATGGGAGAATTACACATACCCAACCCATTGATGTCAAGCTTGGGTGGGTGATTCAATTTGTTGAATGTGAGTGAAACTTGCCATTTTGGAGCAGAAACTTGAAGAACAAGCTTGTGGTTGCACCAGCTCTATTCTCTCTGCCCCAGCAATGAACATATAACATGAGCAAAAAACAAACTTTCATTTTTGCAAGCCACTGAGATTTGGGGGGGGCTGTTTGTTAGCACAGCATAACTTAGCCTAAACTGATCGAAACATTCCATTGGAACCCAAGCTCCATAACTGTTCCCTTTGTAACCCCTATGTGCGATACAGACACATGGCTGGCAGTACGTATTTGCTGAATGAATGGAAATAGTCAGTGAATTAATGAGCCCATGACCTCTGGGCCTTTGCACACATTGTTCTCTCAGTAAAGAGTCCCTTCTTTGCATCTTCACTTGCCCAATTCCACCTCAAAGATATCCTCCTCCAAGAAGCCATCTTCACCCATCACTCTCTCCTCCCTAAGAACTCAGTATATATTTCTGCTCTCATAATAACTGTCTGTCTTCTTTCCCTGACCATAAGACCCTTAGACAAGGCCAGATCCACCTCCCCTTGGTGGCCCTATGCCCAGCACACACAGTCCACAACAAATGGATGGATGAATGAATAAAGGGGTAAAGGAGTAGGGAGCTTCCAATTCCTTCAGGTAATCACAGGCTTTCTCCACTGCAGGCCTTTGCTTATGCTGTTCCCCTGGAAAAAAAAATCAGTCCCTTCCCTATTTGCTACCCTAACCCTTCTAAATCCTTTAGGGTCCCCTGCCCCTTCCACTGCACATTCCTGTCATAGTTAAGTCATTCATTCTCCCCTGTTCCCATAAATTCAATACACCCCTTCAACAAAGCCTTTATCACATGGCACTGAGATCTTCTACAGACTGTCTCTATGAGCACTCAGGCCCTGCCTGAGTCTGATTCCATCCCTGTGTCCCCATACCTAGGAGTTGATAACAATGACAGCAACAACAAATAATAAAGATAACCAACCAGGGTATGCTCTGGTTAGATAAACAGATGAATGAACGTGAATGGGTTCTAGCACATCCTTCCACTGACCTTCAGAAAGCCCAGACTCATCACTAGAGGAGCACATTCTGAATGTGATGGGGGCTGAGCTGACGGATGCTTTGCTACCCCAGATGACTGCTCGCCCAGGCCCCTGCTCCTGTCCCTACCCTCATGGTCACGTGACCCCACCAGTGCGTGCAGGACACTGTAGGGACCAGCACACTATCCCACTTCCCAATCACTGACTCCCCCACCAGCAACCTGGAAGAAGTATCCCAGAGCATGACTCCAGGGAAGTGTGTGCACCAGGTCTGTCAGCCCTGGAGCCTCCTCTACTCTGTCACCAATAGGGGACAAATGGGAGAGGGGAGGAATGGAGAAAGATTTGCAGAAAAGGAGGAATGGGAGGGAATCTGCATCCATCCCGAAGTCAACACGCATGGCCAGTTGCATAGTTGACTACAGACGTGACTGGGAACTCGGAACATAACAGCTAACACCCAAGTCAAGAAACACTAATCGCTCCGCATGATGCTTTCCCTCCTCTGACTCTTGCTCCAGAGAATCCCGAGGGAATCAAGGAGAATGAGAGGGGTGAAAGAAAAAGCAGCACTTATCCAGAACTCATGCTAAAGGCAGACCTCCAGGAACTTCGATCCTCTAGAAACCAACCAGGAACCAGAAGCAAATAAAAAGCTCCATCAGAAATGTCAAAGTCATGAAAGTAAGGAAAGAAGGAGAAACTCTTACAGATTGGAAGAATCTGAGGACACACAATCACCATGAACAATGTGGGATTCTGGAGCAGATCCTGAAACAGAAGAACATTTGAGGAAAACTGGTGAAATTCACGTAAGCAACAATAATTGTATCGTACCGCTGTTGTTAATTGGTTTTGATCACTGGGCTGTGGTTTTGAAAGTTGTTATCATTAGGGGAAGCTGGATGAAGGATACACATGAATTCTGTTTTTCGAATATTTTTATAAGTCTTAAAGTATCTTAAAATAAAGAAGTGTGCTTTGTTTTGCCTTCCAGAGGACTTGTGCGCAGCAGCCATCAATCTCCTGGTGAGAATTCATTCTCACTAGACCTAGTTTTTTACTGAATTGTCTGTGAATATAGCTTATTTATTTAGCAGTCATGGATATTATTGTCTCAAGAAACTTACAGGTCTGCTGTGAAGCTTTGAAGTCATGAACGGGAGGAGGAGGAGAGCTAGAAGTGACACACTGAGAAGTGTCAGGGAGAGAGAAAGAGCTACAGGGCTGCCATTCGGGGCCATTAGTGCCAGGGCAGATCTGCCCATGCGCCTGAAGGACCCCCCAGAGGCAGCTGCCTGTTCCAGCTCAGTCGACCCTGTGTCTTTATGATTCGATTCGACTTGCATAGGAAGTGTTTATGGAGCCTTGAGCCATGCCCTGAGTTGGGGACACTAGGTTCCTGCCCTCCAAAGGCTCACAAATGGGGAGGCATGTGTGTACAAACACAAAAGAAAACATTACACAATTTCTATCATTTTGAAATGCGAAGCGTGTTTAGGAACCCCAGATCCCTAATAATTAATTCAACCTCCAAGAAGATACGGTCAGAGAAGCTGCTGAAGGGGGTCTTTGGAAGTTAGAGGCAGCTGGAGCACGGGGGTTCAGGTGGAGAGTGACTGCAATGGAACCTACGAGGTGAGCGGGGACCAGATCAGAAAAATTCTAACTTGCTTTCCAGTGTGGACTCTGCAAACAGAAGCTACTGAAGGCCTTAAGCAAAGACCTGGGTTGATTTAAGGAAGCTCCATGGTTGCAGTGTGGAGGGGTGTTCTTTCTTCAAGACTGAACTGAGAAGTTATGTCAAGGCCACTGTGCGTCCTGTTTTAGGGGGCGGAATGCCTGCAGCACACTGTGAGGGTGAAAATGAACAAGGCGATAGTCCAAACAGAGATGCTGAGGAACAGTTCCTTCCCCACGGGGCTGAATTCTCAAGACTCTGCTGTCCACCAGGCTGCCCTGCCTTGCCCTGTGTGTAAAGGCTCAGCTGCTCCAGGCTGGGATGTGCACGGTCCATGCCTTCAGATGGCATGGTTACTGTACTTCTGGGGGACAAGTTCTCCTGGTAGCATTTCAAATCCATCCCAGGCAGCTCAAAACGAATAGCAGCCAGACTACCTCCTAACGGAGGGGCAAAGAGGGGCACTATCTCCCTCTGACCGTCCAGGCTTCCTGCTGTCTCCACTCTCTTAAGTCTCCAAGCCGCTGTGCCTGCTTAAGAGGAGCAGGTGCAGAGGGCAGCAAAGCCCCCCAGAGCGGTCACATCGGGTGTCGGATTCTCTGTTCTTCTGAGTCTTGTGAATGTGTGTGGGTGATGTGGAGACGTACCCGAGTCCCCAAGAATCACCAGGAACTCTGATAGAGAGGACTAGGACAGAAAAGAGAGGCAGGGTTTAGGGTTCCCTTCACACTTGTTAGCTGCCCCAGCAGAGGGGGCCATAGGCTGAAGATGCTGGAGACGCAGGTCCCAGGCAGTGCCTTCATAAGACCCTTCTGCTGGACCAAGGTACTGAAAGAGCAAGCAGTGTGCTGCAGGGAGCACAGCAGGTAAAGGGCAGAGCAGAAACAGAACCAGGTTTTCTGCCTCCAAACCCAGACCTCCTGAGCCAGTCCAGAGCGAACTTCTCTGTGCTTTCCGGAACTTAGAGAGAGCAAAGACCTCATGCAGTCTCGTGTTCCAGCCCTACCTCCCACCGACAAATGCATCGGGCACCGACTCTGTGCCAGGCCAGCCCCTCCTGAACCACGACTCTCCCCTGTAACTATCCTCTAAGACGGGTGGTAGAAATGCCTGACACATATGCAGGTTTTCTATAAATGTTTTCTGCACCACTGGTTTATTCATATACCATCTTCTTCCAAAGAGAATCAAAGCCACTTAAAAACACACACATACTACGGATAATGTTTTCTCTAACAAGCGAGTAACTAGGAGCAAAGGAAACATACACACATCTCAATTTTTTTAAATAAGTGAGTGAATCAGGACAAGAGAAACACATGCATTACAATATTTTTTTTTTAAATAAGTGAGTGAAGTGGGACAAAGGAAAATAAAGGATAAGGAATCAAAGAAAAAACTGGAGATGGCTCTGAAAGACACAATCCCTGCACTTGCCAGAGGGGGACCCCAAAGATTGGCTGTCAGTAACAACCACTATAGTGGGAAGCTCCCTCTATCTTAAGGTTCACAATATTCAAGAGATACCTAAAAATAAACAAAAAGGAAAAATGTTGTTTAGAAGAAGTGAAACTATTTTTGCTACTAAGCATGGAAAGGAAGTTTGCTGAGGGACTTAATAGATACTAGCTCCTTCCCTTTGCCCCTCTGCCTGAAATCCCAATCCCTCCTCCACGCTCCAGCTGGGAGCCAGCCTAGACTGCCTCAACCGGGCAGATGCACAAAAAATGGGGCACTTTTGCTTTTTTAAAGACTTTTTCTCAAAAGTATAATATACGTACATTAAAATGCACATGAGAGGACCGTTCAGGGAATGTTCACAAACAAAATACACCTACGTACTCAGCACCCAGATCGAGAAACAGTATTACCAGCACACCTGAAGCCCCCTCCCAGCCAATACCTCACCAATACCTCACCAAGGGCAAACTGCCCAGACTTCTAACACGGTAGATGTGCTTTTCTTATTTTGGAGCATTATATAAATAGAATCATTCAGTGTCTGGCTCCTCTTGCTCAACCCTGTTTGTCAGTTGCGCATACATTTCTTGTACTGTAGTGTGTTTACTCTCCTTGCTATACTCCAGCATGTGGCTATCCACAATTTATTCTCCTGTAGATGGACAGGTTCATCCATTCTTGGTCAGGAAAATAAAGACAATCACAGGTTGCACATGGCTGTTTTTAACTAAGTTAGTTAGTAACTAGTTAATAATTTAAGTGCTTGAGTTCAGAAGATGCCAATGTTATTTTTCTAAACTTTTAAATTAGACTCAAATGCACCATCTGAAAACTGTCAGTCTGGCAGCTGTCATTATTTTGATCACTGAAATCTATTTTTGTAACCAAAGATGTCTCAGTCCTGTGGCCAGGGAACCAAAAAAAAACATATAGAAAAGCCATACAATTTTTTTTTTTTGCTCTTTTGCAATTAGACATTCAACATTTGTAGTAGGCAACATTTATTGAGACTTCACTATGCGATGGGAACTGTACTAAACATTTTGCTTGCATTATTCCTTTCAACTCTGGCAACAACCCTGTGGAATAGTTTCACTTTTATTACTCTCATTTTTCAAGCTTTGTCCTCAGTACTTAGTGTAGGATCTAGTACAAACCAGGCACTCAGTAAGTGCTTATTAAGCCAGGCAGTGAATGAACGATAACAGCTACCACTTATACAGCCCATAGTACATACCAGAAACTGTGCCAAAAGTTTACATTCATCATCCCATTTAATCTTCCCAAAAAACCTGAGATAGTATAGGAGACACTTTGGGGAGTTTTGTTCAACTCACAAATCCCTACTTTCTCTGAGAACTATCCCCTGCTCATGCAAACCTCCACTAGCTGTCACGTTTGTGCTGTATGACCCCATCCGTTTGGTCACAGTTGATTGGAACAGAAGTAGACACTTGATGAGACTCAGCCAATCAGATTCTCTCTTGGGAATCCGAACTTGACCTTGAAAGATGGTCAGTTGGTTTTGCTCATGGTGGGAATTGAGGTGCTATCAACTCACCCCCAAGCTGGAGTATAGACTTTTTTATGGAATAATGGATAAAGAGGAGAGAAGGGATCCCTGGGTGGCGCAGCGGTTTGGTGCCGGTGCATGGAGCCTGCTTCTCCCTCTGCCTATGTCTCTGCCTCTCTCTCTCTCTCTCTCTCTCTCTCTATCATAAATAAATAAAAATTAAAAAAGAAAAAGAGGAGAGAAGTGCAGAGACAAGAGGGTCCCACCTGCTTCTCTGTTCCTGCTCTAGGCCCTCGAAAAAGTCCAGATTTAGATAGTTAAGGTTTTTTTTTTAAGATTTTATTTATTTATTTATGAGAGATACAAAGAGAGGCCGAGACACAGGGAGAGGGAGAAGCAGATTTCCTGCAGGGAGCCCAATGCGGGACTCAATACCAGGACCAGGGATCACACCCTGAGCCAAAGGCAGACGCTCAACCACTGAGCCACCCAGGTGTCCCTGGATGGGTAAGTATTATCTTTCTCCTTCCATATATGATTAAACTGAAGCTCAGAGGAAGTAAAGTGACTTGCCCAGAGTCACAATCCAGTAAATGGCAGAGCAAAGACTTGAACTCAGGTCTGCCCAAGTCTGCAAACTGAGCTGTTTCCCCTTCCACACACTGATGTCCCTTGGTCCAGATCTCTGAGAGCACCCCCAGATCAATCTTTCATCCCTGCTGCAAGCTTTTTTGAAGACCAGGGCCACATCTGACTCGTTGCAGCATCTCCACCTGGGCTGAACACTGTCAGGTGTCAATGGCCAGCCACCAGGATGGAGATTTCATAGGGCCAAACAAAACACCGTGGTGTGACTGATGGGAAGTTAATGAGTTTTGTGAATATAAATTATAGAGGTAGAAAAGTGGGGCATGGAAATGAGATACTTCCTAATGACCCTGACAGAGGAGCCAGTGAGCAACTGATGAAAGTCCATAGCAGCCATAGCTGGAGAGGGACCACCAGCAAACTAAAGATGGTAGGAGGGTACAGTATGCCACCCTGGAAAATAGAGAATACCTAAATCTTCCTCATGACACAAACCTCAGCCTGGCTGCCTTGAGTTCACCCTTGGCCAAATAAGAGAAGTGAGAATTGGTTCTGGTCCAGGCCAAATGTGGGGGACTGGCCAACATCAGGGGCTGAACCCACAGCACATCATTGACCAAAGTCCTCATCCTACAGAGACTGAACCATTTGAACCCCTCTGCACACATGTACTCCACCCCATCTTCTGCAAGGTCTTCAAAAACACCAAGCTGATCAGGTCACCCCCTCCATAAAGCCCTCATGTGGCCCCCAAGGCCCTCAGCCTGTTATTCAAGGCCTTTACAATCTGCTGTGATACAGTGAGAGATAGATTTTGTGATAGCAGCACCTTTCCTTATATTAGGTTTTGTGCAGAGCTCCTAAGATTCCTGGAATTTCCTAAGTGATAGGAGAATCTTTGGTTATTCATTACAAGCCCTTTTGATCACACCTAAGTTTATGCCAATGAGGCGATTTCTGATGGGACCCTAACACAGCTTCGGAATAGGTATGGTCACCAGAAAGGTCAAGTGGTGGAACTTTCAGCCCCACCCAATAACCTTCAGGAAGAGGGACAGGGTAGGGTGACAGTGGTGGTGGCTGGAAATTAAGCTGTATAAAACCTCTTAAATAATGAGGTTTGATGAGCTTCCTGATGGGTAAATATGTCAAAGTGCTTGGAGGGTGATGTTCCCAGAGAGATCATGGAAACACCACACATTAACCCTGCATAAGCTTGCCCTATGCATCTCTTCCATCTAGTTGTTCCTAAGTTGTATACTTTGTAATAAACTGATAAACCTAAGCAAAATGTCTCCCTGAGTCCTGCGAACCATTCTAGCAAATTATTGAACCCAAGGAGGGGATCAAGGGAAACCTCGACTTAGAGCCAGAATTGTAGCCTGGTGAGTGGGACCTAGAGTGGTGAGCAGTCTTGTGGTATTGAGCCTTTAAGTTACGGGGTGTCTATGTGAACCTCTGGTAGTTACTGTCAGAACTGAATTGAATTGTTGGAAGCTCAACTGGTATCTGAGGAGTTGGAGAATTGGTTGTTAGTGTTAGAAAACACTATGGACCTGCCGTTTCAGCCTTCTCTTATAATACACCGCTCACTCGCACTCAAGTTTGCTCCCAATATTCCAAGTTACTGTATTCCTGACAATTTAAAAGAACTTTAAACTCAACTCAAGGAGCACGATCTCAAAACAGCCTATTCTAACCTCCTCAGATTGAGTTAGGTGTCCTTCCTTTGCACACATCTAGCACAGAAAACATACTATTGTGACCACGGGTTTACACGTCTGCCTTTGCTAACAGATTGTGGGCTCCTTAAGAGCATGGACTTGGTTTTTCTACATCATTTCTTTTTTTCACCGGTACACAGCAAACTGCTAGGTCTATAGTGGACATTGGTAAGTACATATGGGATGCACGGGTGTATAGATGCAGGTAGGGTAGATAGTTGGGTAAATGGCTGGATAAATGGGAGTGTAAGGATGGCTAAATGGATAGGAGGAAGAATAAGTGGATGTGTGGGAGGATACGGAGGTGGATAGATGAGAGGAAGGTTAGATAGATGACAGATGGATGGTGGGTGGACAGGAAGGTAGGAGGAGGGATAGGTGGGTAAGTGAGAGGATAGATGGGTGAATGAGCGGATAAATGGATAGATGATAGGACGATGGGAGTAAGGACACGTGGATAGGAAGGATAGGATTCATGTATCCATCTAGGAAAATAGATGGATACATGAATAGATAGAAATGGATGCGTCCATCAATTCCAATGCCTACACGTCCAAGCCTAGGGTTCTGCCCTAGACTCCTCTCAGAGTTCTGCTGCCTGCCAGTGAGTCCTGAAATCCAACATGTATAAAATCAAATTCACATTCATCTTCCCCAAATTTCCAGTGTTCCGCTCCTCAGTGAATGGCAGCACCACCCCCCAGCAGCACACCTAGAAATCCAGGGATGATCCTTGACTCTACTCACTCCCTCAACCCCCATACTCAGCACATCACCGAGTCCCGTTGACTTTACCTCTGACAGCTCTTGCCACCTGGTCCATCTTCCTCCATCTCCAGGGACACCATCACGTCTCTCCTGGGCCAGGGTGATCACCACCTCACTGGCCTTCCTGCCTCCATTCTGTCTTGCCCCCCATCATGTCCACACTGCCAATAAAGCTGTCCTTTCAAAATGCAGATCTGGTTATGCCATCACCACACCTCCGATATTGTTTACAACATTCTAATGCCTTTCATTACATTCAGGATCCAAAGCAATCCTGACCTCTGCCCATTTCTCCTGCCTCATCGCACACCCTCACAAGGTCACGCCTCCTAGAATACTCTCTCACATCTTTCCTGTGGCATGCCCCATCACTGCAACCTTACCTCTTTCTCTGTAGCTCAGTGTGGTTAATGTCCGTCACCCTCTCCAGGCAGTGAGCCCTACAAAGGAGAGATCATGTTTATTTTGGCTTTACTTGTTTGGGGGCAGGCGGGCTTGGGTGCAAATCTGAGATCTATCCCTAATTAGCTATGTGACGTTTAGCAAGTGACTTGACCTCCGTAAACCTCTTTGCTGTACATGAAACACCAGAAAAGGCTGTCCCCTGCTACAGAACATTGGAATGAAGTTAAATAATGCATGCAGTGTGGCTATCAGAGAGGCTAGTCTCTATGAAGACATGTCATGACTGGGCTGCGAGTAGCAGCAAAAAGATCTGTACACAACCCTGCTCACTCCTCAGCCAGTTTACCTAAAATAGGCTCTACCCTAAATACAAATCTTCAAGCAGGCCCAGAATGAAGTCCCCCCAGAGGAGGGGCTGTCTTTTACACTTCAGCACCTGAAGACCTCTCTTAGGGGCCTAAAAGGGTGGCTTTTCCTCCTAAAGGGGAGACAGAGGGACAGCCCACCCTAGCCCCTCCAGCCAGGAGAATGGGTAGCCAAGTTTTATTAAGTCCCTTGAAGACTTTAGAAACCCAGACACCAGCCTTCTTAACATATCCATTTCATTAAGTCCCTTCCTCCCTCAGGAGCCTACAGCATCAGGTACAGCTTCCTTTACCTAGGATCTCACCACCACCCGCCTGCTGGCACCTGGAGCCCCACAGTCCACCCTTCATTCAGATAGGTCTCTTTACCAACCTGTCTCCTCCTTCCTGATCCCACACCCTGCCATCTGTCCTGGAAAGCCTCCCTCTATAAATCCTTCCCCCTCTCTCAAAGTCCCTCTTTCAGAAAGCTCTCTAGGATTAACCCAGCCTACATTAATTTCCCTCTCTTCGGAGGGCCCAAGGCCCTGGTGCCTCCAATTAAAGACAAAGCATTGGTGTAAGACCCATCTGGATGCAATGCCAAGCTTTCTACCAATAAAGGATACATTTTTAAAGGATAAAATCATGACTGTTATACAAACATAAATAAACATTCATCAAAGACTTTAACACATTAATCAGTGAGGGAACCAATAAGATTATACACAATTCAAAAAAAAAAAAAAAGATTATACACAATTCAAAGGTGAATCTAAAGCTCAGCCACGTGTATATAGTTTTTAGGCCACCCCTAAGATATCAATTGACCGCACCTGACAACATTCATGTGCATCTCAGTAGCCAAGAATATTCTGCATGATAATCAGTTTTATTCAACTGATAAAACCGGAAAATAGCTCAAAGACCATGAAAGGCACAAAATCCCTTAGAAACAGATAACCAGGGACACCTGGGTGGCTCAGTGGTTGAGCATCTGCCTTTGGCTCAGGTCATGATCTCAAGGTCTTGGGCTTGAGTCCTGCATCAAGCTCCCCATGAGGAACCTGCTTTTCCCTCTATCTATGTCTCTGCCTCTCTCTCTCTCTCTCTCTCTCGTCTCTCATTAATAAATAAATAAAATATTTTAAAAAAAGAAAACAGATAACCATAGGTGAGCTAACACCTAATATCCAATTTAAAAGATACCTGGTAATCTTTTTTGACTATTTTAAAGTGCATCAGCATCTTCTTGGGTGTAGCTTAAAGAGCTGTGGAACTCTGGAAAGTCACTTGAACTCAGAAGGCTCAGTCACCTCATCTGTAAAGTGGAGCAACAGTGCAGAATTCTCCAAGCTCTCAGCTTGGAGAGCAGATCCAGAAGGAGCTGCTTCGGGTTTGGCAGATAGCTCTGCACACCAGGCCTCTCTCCCTCTACCTCAGCGCCTGCACCTGAGCCTACCGGCTCCTGGGCCCTAGAAGGGTCTTGCTCCCAGAACCGCCCCCCCACGCATGGAGCAGGGACCCCAGGCCCCTTCTTTCATCTCTCCTAACACCACCAAGACACAGTCAAGAGGACCTTTAACAAGAATCAGAAGGAAAGAGGAAAAGGCTTTGAAAAGCTGGTGGGATAGGTCTCCCTCCCTTTTCGCCTTCCCTTCTTTGGAAAATGGTGTGCTCTCCACCCCCAAAGTCAAGGCAATGGTGGGGGGGGGGGGCTTTGAATGTAATTCAAGGCTGGGAAGATGCTTTTGAGATAATTCTGTCTAAGGGACATACTTGAGAGAGGTAATCTTCCAGAAAGGTCTAATGGATTTTTAGACAAAAAGCCACCAAGAAGCTAGACCATCCTAATACTTTCAAAACCCTTCCCTCCTCACCTCTAGTATCCGAAGATTCCCTTCAGCAATAGAGTTGGTAAGGTGACCATACCTTATCAGTAACAGGAGTGATACAGAGCACACTCTAGGACAAATCCTCATAGCCTGGCATTTGAGGACTCTCAGGGCACCTCACACTGTCACTGCCTGTCTTCTGGAAGGCTCCTCCCTCCAGCCTCCCTACCCCACCTACACCACCCTCTTGGTCACGCAGTCCCTACACACCACTATGCTACCTTGGTGCCTAGGAGATGCCCCTCCTACAAGTCTGACCCCATTAGAAGAAAGCTTCAAAAATCTATGGGCATACCCATTGAAATAAAGAATAATCATGAACGTGCACAAACCTACCCATGGTAATGTTCGTCAAAGTGTTGTCTCCACGTGTGAAAAACTAGAAATGGACTAAGCACAGCAATAGAGGATTAGCTGAACAAGGTATAGTACAACTATCTGATGCAATGCTAGGGAGCCATTAAAAGTGTGACGTGGACAGAAGAGAGACAGCCCGCTCCACTTAAGGACGCCTGTAGGGTTCTACAATGACAAGGAAAGAAAAAGAACACTCAGGAGTAACGTTGACCACTTTCTATGTTCTTCTTCTGCCTGTTGATGTTTCACAAGTGTCCCACACTAACAGATATTTGCAGATGGACAGGAAGGTAGGTAAATGGACATAGTTCAACTCCCTGGAGTGAGACCCGCCACCACTGGGCCCAGTGGAAACCAGTTCTGGGCTCCAGCGTAAAGAACAAGTCAGCTTTGTCAGACCACTGATGTTCAAGGGGAGGTGGCAGGGAAACGAATTCTTAAGGGTCAGAGCCTTCCCCAAGTTCTCCCTTAAAGTGCCACCCGCAAAACACATGTGCACAGTCTTACCAAACTGGACAGCTTACAGGTAAAACCACTAACAACCCGAGTATCCATCCTGCAAGGATCACCTGCTAAGTGTCTGCTCAGGGAGGTCAAGATTACCTTTATTGGCGTTGTGCAGTGGGCACAGCCCTGGCCTGGGAGTCCGAGAGCTACCAATCCCAGTTCTCTGGCCCTGGCCTGTTCCCTCCTTTCTCTAGTTCTTCATTCATTCATCCATAAAATAGATGTATAGGGTTGGACTAAAGGACTCTCAGTTCCCCTTTCTAAGGACTCTCAAAGATGTTTCCCTTTATTCTGGTCCCATTCCGCCCCATAGCACATTTGCCCCCATAAGTAGCCCCAAACAGAACCGGAATCCACCAGCCTGGGTCCCACCCTCTCCTGTTTCGGGGAGGGGATGGGGTGACAGTAGAGCCCAGAATGAACAGTTACCAAAGAAGGTTGGGAACTGTCTTCACATGCCAAAGCCCTAGATCACGCAGGTCACTCTGCCCCTCAAGCCAGGGTTGCCCAAGACACAATGAGTGGCCGAACTGAGAGTGGGGTTTGTTTTCTTCGCCAGACCCTGCTCTGTCTCCACCCTCCCACGGGACCCACGCGGGGCCTTGCTTATGTTTGGAGCCATCCCATGGCTCCTCCACTAGTCCGTTTTATCATAACCACGCATAGCTCTTTGCCCTCGTGTTTTCTTTATGAGAATCACTTCCAAGCTGCCATCGACAAAATGGGAGTTAGGAGAGAGTCGCCGACAGTATTTCGTCAATTCATTCATCAAGTTTAGCGGGCAGGGCCAGCGCAGGACTCCGGGAGCTTCCTTCCCAATCAAGCAGGGGAGACCGAAGTAACGAAGTAAGGGGCGCAATAAGCCGGAGCTCTGCTGCAATGAAGCAAGGAAGACTTGGAGGATGAGCTAGACTCGTCCAAGGCCCCAAGCGGGATGCAGCCAGGGCAGGCCCACGTGCCAGGGCCAAGCTCTGTGCCTGGGATTCGTGGGGAGCGCAGGGCAGAGGGCACGGGGCGTGGAGGAAGCGGGCAACGCCGGCTCAGGAGAGGGAGGCCCGGGCGGCCTAGCGGACACCCGGCGGGCCCCGACCGCGCCTGCGGCCTCGCCCCGAGCCCCCGCCCCCAGGGCCAGCGGTGCCTCCGCGGGGTCCGAGGGCTCGGCGGTCCGTCCCTGCCCCGCGCTCCCGCCGCCCCCGTCCCCCTCCCACACAGGCCCGTGCGCCCGGCGGCGGGGCGCCCTGCCTCCCGGCCTGCCCGCCTGCTGGCGTGGGTGTCGGGCGCGCTTCGAGCCTCGCCCTCCGCCCTCCGCCCTCCGCCGGGTCCCGGGGGCGACCCCGGCGGCCGCCCCGCGCTGCGGAAGCCTCGAAGCCCGCGGCGGCGCGGCCAGGCCCGGGGGGCGCGGACGGCGGGGCCGGGGGGGGGCGCGGGGCCGACGGGCAGGCGGGCGGGGCTGCGGCAGCGCGGGGCCGGGGCCGGGGCCGGGGCCCGGGCCGGGGCCGGGGGGAGGGAGGGAGGGAGGGAGGCCGCCGCCGCCGGCACCGGGGCGCGCGGGCCGCAGGTCCACCCCGCCGGCCCCGCCCCGCCCG
Organism: Canis aureus; assembly: GCF_053574225.1. Taxonomy (NCBI): domain Eukaryota; kingdom Metazoa; phylum Chordata; class Mammalia; order Carnivora; family Canidae; genus Canis; species Canis aureus. Next base: position 6,174,556 of record NC_135613.1, read on the forward strand.
CCCCGCCCCTGCGCGCGGACCCGGCCGAGGCGGAGCGGCGCGCCCCCCGCGACGCCCGAGCCGAGCCCGAGCCCGAGCCCGAGCCCGAGCCCGAGCCCGAGCCCGAGCGCAGAGGCATCCGAGCGGGAACGAGAGCGGGAGCGGGAGCGGGAGCGGGAGCGGGAGCCGGAGCGGGAGCCGGAGCCGGAGCGCGAGCGGGAGCCGGAGCCGGAGCCGGAGCGGGACCCGGACCCCGAGCGGGAGCCGAAGCTGGAGCCGGTACCGCGGCTCGCCGAGCGGAGCAAGGCGGCCAAGCCGAGTAAGGGGCGCGGGGCCGGGCCGGGGCGGTGCTGGGCGGGGCGGGCAGGGGGTCCCGGCGCCCTCCCCGCGCTCGCGGCGGCCCCGGCGCACGCACACATCCTGGGCGCTCGGCGCGGAGCCCCGGCGCGGGCAGGGCGGACGGGCGGCCCGGAGCCGAGCCCGGCGCGCTCCTCTCGGGGCCCCCGCGCCCCCGCCCCCGGCCCCAGCACCCCGGCCGGCCGCCGGGCCACGGGGCGGGGAGGGTCCCCGGAGCGCGGCCTCGGGGCCCCCAACAGCCCACCCAAGAAGGGGGAACTAAGACGCGCTGTCGGCGGGGGGCGAGGGGAGGGGCTCCGGCCTCGACGACTTGGAAGCGGCAGCCCCCCGCGGCCGCGGCCGGAGCCCGACCCTCCGACGGGCGGGTGGCGGGCGGGCGCGCAGCTCCGCGCGGGGGAGAGGGGCGCCCCCGCCGCGCCCTGCTCCGTCGGGCGCACCTCCCCGCTGCGCGCCGGGGGACGCGCGGGGTCCAGGCCCGGCCCCGGCCGACTGCGCAGCGCCCGGCGGCGCACACGCCAGTCCCCCGCGCCCTCGGAGGCCGGGCCGTGCCCACCCCGCCCCGCCCCGCCCCGCCCCGGCCTCGCGCGGCCCTGCCCCCCGCGGCCCCGAGGCGGGTGCGCAGACGACCCGGCGCTGCCCTCCGGGTGTCGCGGCGGCCAAGGCCTGAGTGACAGGTGTGCGAGGCAGGGGCCCCGGGAGCCCGACCCCCGGTCTCCACCCGCACGGCCCCACGGGCGCCCGCCTCTGGGGTGCCCCGCAGGACTCCCTCCCCAGACAGCCTGACTTCACCTCCCCGTGCCTCAGTTTCCTCCCCGGACAGGTGGGCAGGACTCTGTTGCGAGCAGACCGTTTCGGGCTTTGGTACCGCAGGACGGGCTTGATGGACTTCCTCGCCGTGTGACCCTAGACAGAGACACTCCACCTCCCCGCAGCCTTAGTTTCCCCACCAGGACTGTGTGTCGAAAGGAGGAAACGGGATGACGCCGGTGGGGGGGGGGGGCGCCTGCCGTGGTGCTTGGCACGCAGCCAGGATTCATTTCAGGTTGGCTACAGGTGTCATTTTAGGAAGTTTCGGGCACCAGCAGATGCTGCGGCGGAGTGAGTTCCCCTGAGGCCGTGGGGACGCGACCCCCCACCCAGCCCCCTTCGGGGAGGCCTCTGAATCCCCCAAGGCCTTGACGGCGTCTAATTGTGATTCAAAATTTAGGGCCTGCCCTTTCTCAGACAGCCCCTCCTCCGCCGGCTTTCTGGCTTTCTGCTCCCTGGGCCAGCTCTTCCCCCACAGCGCGCCACATCCATCCAGGAGGGAAAGAACTGTATCTGACGGCCTTTCCCCTGTGCCCTTGGCTGCTGCCTGCGGCCCTGGAGGAGGCTGCTCACGCACTTCTCACAGCGTGTGCGCCCGGTTGTGCACACCTCTCCCCACTCTGCAGTTTGGGGGAGGGGCGGGGGGGAGGATTGCTCTCCCTGAGGAGCCATAGCCTGCCTGTCAGGTGGCTTGGACGTTCCAGCAGTGGCGGTTCAGACACGCAGCAGAAAACAGCAGGGGGAGCAGCCACCAGGGCAGGGAGACAGCGGGAGGTCTGAGGGGTCTCAGCCCTGTTTCCCTGCTTACTGTGGTGTGTTCACCCAGGCCCCTGAGCCAGGAGGCACCAAAAATGGTGAACTTTGGGAGAAAATGGAGCCAGTGGCCTACTCCGGAGCTGGAAGGTCCCCAAGCAGAGATGTGCCTGTCTGTGCAGCTGGGGTCTCAGACTCCGAGCAGAGAGACCCAGCACCTAGGGGAGGACGCTGGGACCTCTGGGGTGGCGGAGGGTGTAGGCAGCAGGAGCGCCGTTGGGAAGAAAGCAAAGATCCAGCTTGTGGACACCCAAGCTAGTCCTGGCCACCTGTGGCTTAGCGGCCCAAAACGGGGCAGAGGAGGGGTGGGTCTGTCCACACGTTGCCTGATGGGGGACTTTGGGAATGGGCTGCCTCCTCGGGGCTCCTCCTACACAGAAACCCCCCTTCTCCTCTTCTTCAGGTACCCTGGCCTCCCATTCACCCACTAGGGTGTCATATCCCCACATCCTCCATAATCCTCACTCTTCTTCTTCCCAAAGGAGTTAATCAGGAACTAATTAGGTTTGTATCTTGCAGTCCATATAAGTTTCTAGAACACAGCCCAGAGGGAATGTGATGGGGATATGGGCATTACCTTCAGTCTTTGGGAATAATCAGACACATTCTGTCCTTTTACGTGAAGCCTTTGCCTTGGAAGTGCTCAGAGCACAGGGTAAGGGCCAGAAAGGTCTAAATCTGCCCTCAGCCTCCTAAAAATAGAAACTGAGGCCTGGGGACCTTCTGGAACCCCTTGGCAAGTGAGCACAAAGTAGAGCTGTGGCTGAGAACATGGCTACTTGGAGCCAGCTGTCTGGGTTTATAACATAGGATTCTAGGCAGGAGATTTATCTTTCAGAGCCTCAATTTCCTCCTGAAAGTGGGGAAAAAATATATTACGCACCTCCCAGTACAATTGCGAGTCTAGAAGAATAGATAGGAAACATAAGGCAATGTCAAATGGGCCTCTCCCAGTGGCCTTGCCATGTCTGCATTGTGAACGTACATTGAGCACATGCTGTTTTCCAAGCATTTCTCTTTGAATTCTGGCAACAGTCCTCTGATTGAGGTACTGAAATTGTCCCCCATTTTATAGATGAGACCACTGAGGCTTAGAAAGTTTGAGGGCTATCTAACTTTGCTAGTATAGAACACTTAAAACATCCCTATGACTCATCACAATTTTATGAGTCTATAAAATTGATAATTAGCACGTTGTATCTTAGATGATATGTAATTAGTTATTGGAATGCTTCCTCCAGGAATATCTTCAACTACTTTATACCTTTATGTTAATTGTCTACAGGCTATAGAATTTTTAGAGACACCTTCACTATTCAAACAGTAATCAAAGTCATTTAAAAGAGCAGGCCCCCCCCCCCATTTTTCCCTATCCCTCTTCTATCCATTTTTTCTCATAGCACTTATCACCCATCACCAACATCTCTATATCATACTCATTTGTTTATTGTCTGCCCTCATCAATATCAACTCCCCAAAGGCAGGGACTTTTAACCATTTTGTTTATGATGATATCTCCTATATTCAGAGCCTAGAATAGTACCCAAAGCTTAGTATGCTCTGCAAATTATGAAATGTTTTACAAACATAAGGTCTACTGTTATTATTTTTGCCAAGTGTATAGCTTGCCTGAAAAATAAAACATTAAGGTTCATGGCAGAAACCATTCCCTCAAAAATTTGGCAAATAGGACTTGCTCAAGTGCCAGGGAAATTTTGATGAAGGTTAAAAACAATGGAATGATTTTCCTAGCATTTTAATAAAGCTCCTTATCAGTGAGTTCAAAGACCAGTTATTTTTGTAAATCTTTAATAAATGGCATGTTTGAAGGCAATTAAGTTAGCTTTAAAATTTTTCAATGAGTTAACTATCACTGGCTTAATTACTACTTGTTAGCATGAAAGGTGTTTTCAAATCTTCATTTTAATGATTTTTCAGATCATAAAAGTAATACATGTTCATTGTAGAAAATTTGGAGAATCATAAAAAAATGTAAAAAACAAAAATCCTCTTTAACCTCAACACTGCCCACAGAGCACAATGACTGAATATTTTCATCTATTTCCTCCCTAATCCTTTTCTATACATGAATATTTTCTCTAGGTTTTGTTTTCTTTTACAAAATAAGGATCATGTTGTATGCAGAGTTCTATAACCTGCTTTTTAAAAGAATATAACCTGGGTGGTTTTTTTTTTCCTCTTAACCATTATACTGAAAGTCTTTACCTATGTCATTAAAACGTCTTTAAAAATATGATTTCATGGTTATATATTATTCCAGTATGATTTGCTCAGCTTCTCCTCTCACTGGACAATGGGGCTGTGCCCCATGTTTCCCTGCCATAAATAATGCTTGTCTGAGTCCTCTCTGTGGTGTTTCCTGAACCTTAAATCGGGCTCCTCTACCCAGCGGGTCAGACCTATTTGCCAGTTGGTAGATGGACTGGTTTATGCAGCTAGACAGTGAATGAAGCCTTAGAGATTGGACCTTGGTGGCCGTGAAGCAGGAGGTGGCAGTCGATCCTACAGAAGGCTACTGGCCGGGGGATGTGCTTCTCCGTGGGTCCCAGCCTCGCCTAAAGACCTTCCTGCAGAGGAGAAAGGTTTCTGCCACCTGGGGAGCTCCGCCCGCGGCCCCAGGACTTAGCGCCCTGCCTGGTGAGGCAGCTGCCACCCTTTTAAGATTAACGTGTCTCACCAAAGTCCACCTCTGACTTTCTTCTGGCTCTGGGCGAGGACATGCACGCCCACGGCTTCATGGAACCCCTGCGAGATGGCTGCGTGCATCCACTCCTTCGTGGAGTAAATAGCCCCTGAGCACCCGCTGCAGGAAGGAGAGAGGACGGGAGTTACCCGCGCTGTCCAGGCCGTGAGTCCCCACCTCGCCCTCCTGCGGGCTCCGTCCTCCGCCCCAGTCTCCCAAGCGGACGCGGGCCGTGGGCTCGGGGCTGGTCTCCCTCGCCCCGCACCCCGCGGCTCTGACCCCTCCCCGGGCCCGCTGCCCGAGGCCCCCGCGCCCGCCCCCCCTCCCCTCCCCTCCCCTCCCCGATCCGTGGCCGGCCCGTTGCGCGTGGGGCTCCCCTGCGAGCAGGCAGCCGTGAGGACGCGCGCGGGGCTCCCGTCGGACGGGGCTGCGGCCCCCGCTCGCCCTCGGCCCGCGTCGCCCGCGTGGACCCGTCCTCCCCGCCGCCCGCCCGCCCCCCGCCCCGCAGAGGCCTCCCCACCGGGCCGCGCCCCGCCGCCCCGCCGAACCCGCGAAGGGCAGCCAGGGCGGGGGCCCATTCTGCCGCCCACCCCCCTCATTTTCCGAATCTCAGTGTTGACATCTGCAAAATGGGGGGGCTGCTTTGCGGGCCCGGCCGCCGCCACGTGACTGCGGTGGCCCGGGCGCCGCAGCGGCGTCACGTCACGTGGCCGAGCACAGCCCCCCCCCCCCCCGCCGCGGTGCCGCAGAGCCCGCCCGGCTGCCGCGCATGCGCCGTGCCGCGCCCGCCCCCCGCCCCCCCGGGCCGCCCCCGCCCCCGCCCCCCGCCGCGTGCGCGCTGCCCGGGGTGAGTGTCGCAGCGGCCCGGCCGGGGGGCTGGGGGGGCGGGGGGGCGGGCCGGGCCGGGTGACGTGCACTTGCCGCGCGCCGCTGGGCGCTTGGGGACCCGCAGCGCCGCCGCCCCCGGTGCCCGCCAGACAGCGCCGCGGATGAGTCACGGCGGGATGCTGCGCCCCGGCCCCGCCCCCCGGCCCCCCGGCCCCCCGCCCCCCGCCCCCCGGCGCAGCGCACGCACCTGGCAGTCGCTCCTTTGTGTGCAGCCCGGCCCGGCCCCGCCGCCGCTGCACCCCGGGGAGGGGGGGGCGAGGCCGCCGTCCCGGGCCCGCAGCGCCCCCCTGCGCCCCCCTGCGCCCCCCTGCGCCCCCCTGCGCCCGAGCTTGCGGGACACGCTCCAGGTGCTTGGTAGACACGTGAAGAGGCCGCCGCGAGCCGGCGGTGCCGGGAGGAGGCAGCGAGTGTGGAGCTGCAGGGGCAGGGTCCGCTGGCGGCGCAGCCATCGCGGTCCCCACGGGGCGTCCTCCCCGGGAGGTGGAGCGTCGCCCGCGGGCGGCCTGGACGCCGCAGGCAGTGCTGACATCAGCCCCAGACGGGTTTGTCCCAGCGTCCCGCACCTGCGATGCCCCGCAGCGCCCAGCCCCGGTGCCTCCCCACGGGCCGCAGCGGCCCCCTCCGTACCCCGGAGGACGTCGGAAGCAGGGGCGTCCTGGAAGGCCGTCCAGGTGCCTCCAGGTGCCGTGGCCGCGCAGCCCAAGCGACTGCCCCGTCGGCAGCACTCGGACTCCCCTGAAGAGCTTTCTCGAGCTGCATGCTGTCCTAACTGGGAGTTGGCCAGGTGCGCAGGAAAGAGGTGACATGCCGGGGACAGGGAGTGGCCTGCAGGTGTAAAAGGCCCAAGGTGCCCAGGAAGCTGGCCAGCAGAGCCCTGGGGGTGTCCTCTCTGCGGGGCGTCTCTGCTGTAACTGGGGAGCACCCCGAGACAAGACCCCACCCTGCACAGCTCTTCTTCCCTCTGTTCTCTGTGACCTCGAGTGGATCAGGTCACTGAGCCTCGAGGTTCTCATCTGCAAAATGAAAATGATGTTCCCCACGTCGGGGAGCATGTTGCAGTAATGTTGCTGCTGTTACATCCTGGCACACGCGGGTGTCTGGTGAGCGTGGGTCACACCTGAAAGCCCCGGCGCCCAGAAGGCTTCCATATACAGACATGTCTACCTGACCCAGCCCCTTGCCAGCCTCCCCAGCTCTTTGGAAACTAACACATTGCCCACCGAACACCTTAAACTGACCCCAAAATACGCAGTGTGACGGTTCTTGGTGCCTCCTGCCCTAGGCAGAGGGCAGACCCCCAGACCCCCCTGCGGCCTCAGCCATCATCTGAGAGTCACAGGACCTAGTGAGAGGAAAGAGGGAGTACAGGGGCTTCTAGGAGAAGCAAGACCTCAGGGACAACTGCTTGGAGTTTAGGGGGTGGTCAGCACCCTCCATAGCGTCGGGAGCCACCAGCATGGCCCTGTAGGAAGTGTACTTCCAGCCTATCTTTATTAAGCACTCCCATCACGCCCCTTCACTAGAGAGCCCGGGCTAGGGAAGTGATGGTAGAAGCCAGGTCATTCTAAGGACACTGGGGAGTTACGAAGGGTTTTCAGCACCGGAGTGACATGGTCCATTTTGCCTTCAAGAGAGACCTCTCTGGAAGCAGCCTGAGAGATGACCTGTCAGCCCACCGAAGTCCCCCTCCAGATACACACATGGCCATGGAGCCCAAGGGCACACCCACAAATGTGAACACAGACACATGGACACACAAGTATCTTTAGAAAGAATAGATCCCAGGCCCTGAGATTCTTCATGAATTTTCTGGTGTGAAATCACCATTCCCCAAGCAGGCTGCCACACCAGAGAAACTTCTCTACCAGGACTAGGGAGATAAGGAGATCACATCCTTCACTTCCCCCATCAGGACTCTTGTTGGTTTCTGTGGGGACTGGGAGTGGGCATCAGACCTGCCTGGGGCTCACACCTAGGTTGAGCTTGAAGGAGCCATCTGGAAAGAGAGAGTCCAGGGTCAGCCACAGCAAGGCCTCCCTCCGTCCCACCGCCGGGACAGCAGAATGAACCTGACATACATACCCCTCATCCTCATACCCCTCATCCTCGAAACTGGTGAAGTGCCTTACTCCGCTCTCCTAACCTGAGGATTCTGCAGCCCAGAGAGGTGAAGTGCTTTGCCCAAAGTCGCCCTCCAGGAGGCAGCAGTGTTGATACCAGCACTCGGGAATCAGACTTCTCAGGCTCTCCAAAGAGAAGTCTTTGATTCATTTATTAAACAGGAAAAAATGTTTTTAATCAGTGCAACTTGACCAATGGTCTCCATCAAAACGTGGTTTCCATTTGAAGGAAAATATATAACAAAAAAGATGCCTGTGGGAGACAAGGATGGGAACCCCTGGACCTGCCTCTTACACAAAAGTTCTGTCCCCGGTGTCATCCCCAGGATCAGGGATGATCAGGTCAGCTGCCCCCTGGGACAGGAGGGTCCAGGCTCTTCTCCTGTTGGCTTCTGGCTGCGAGCTTCCCCGTGCGAGAGCCCACTGAACTCTGCATTCCTTGGTCCCTGCTCAGCAACTGCCTAACGTGCAGTTTGTTTTCTCCAAGTCTAGCGACCAAGGTCCCTAGAAAATAAGAACCACATCTCCCTGCTGTTCACACAGCTTCATGTCACTTGGAGCTCAACCAGTTGGATCTGAACCAATTCACATCTTTAGCAGCATGGGAGGCTGGGTTACTTTTAAGAACTCTTTCGTCTCTTACAAATGGGTGTTAGAGTGACCAGGCGCTCTCTGGCTGCACAGACATTCAGGCATCACACCAAGTTCACATGGCAGGGCAGGGAGATTGGGAAGAGACATTTTCATTCTCTTGGCCTTTATTAGGTCCTTCTAAGTGGTGTGCTGGCTGACATCACTTGGAGTCAAACAGGCCGGGGTTCTAGTCCCAGCCTGTAATTAGAAGCTGTGTGATCTTGGGTAAGCCACATAACCTCCCTGAGCCTCAATTTCCTTATTTATAAAATGAGAATGAAAAGAGCATCACTCCCTTAAAGGTGTTGGAATAACAATAATCATAAGGTCTCAGGTCAGCAACTCTGAACACCCTTCCAAAGGCAGCTCTGGGACCTTGAACTAGTTCCTCACCCTTCCCAGGTGTGTGCCCCTTCTGTGATATGAGGACATTGGGCTGGTCTTTAAGGGTCCTTCCAGTTATAAGGTTCTCAGAATGCCATGGTCTGTTGCAGTTGTCTCAAGCAGTGGGCTCTCACAGGTTCATGAGACAGGAGAACTCCAGGAGATCTCTCGTTCCTGCTCAGAGGAGATATTCCCCCCTCCACACACCACTGAGACCCCAGTGAGACCCACACTTTTGCCCCATCTCTGCCCCTGAACCCCCATACTCTGCAGCCCCGAGCTCCCCACACCCCCGCCCAGACTGGACACATGCTGTCAAAGTCCCCACCTTTCCCCAGAGGTGGACAGCCCAGGGACATGAGCGTCCGGCTTGTGGGGTCAGTGGGTGCTGTGTGGGCGTCCCCATCACCCGCCTGTTTGTGTCTCTGCAGGTGAGCCGAGGCTCCTTCTCTCCTTGAAGGCGGAACTACACACGTGGGCAGGCTGGCTCCCCTGTTCTGCTCCAAGGATTACATGTCCTTCAAACGCCCCTGTCCCTGTAAGTCTCCTTCCTACACGTTCTGTGGCTCGGGACCAGACAAGGGCTGGGCTTGGAATGTTTGGCCAAAGAGCTCCAAGGATCTGATGAGGGGCTGATGTGATATGATGGGTGAGGGAAGGGCAACCCAGAAGACCCCTGACGTCCGGCGGAGACTTCCCATTTTTACCAATGCCTCTGCAGCTGCCCAGCACTTCCCAGTGTGGGGCAGGGCTCCTCTGAGGGATAGTAATGGGATTACTACTTTTTTTTTGTTTTTAATTGCGTGGCCAAATGAATGTGGGAAACACCGAGTGAGACATGTTAAGTAGCTTTTGTTACCACAGGACTTTTCAGAGCCTTTAATGTGGTGATGTGTGCTGTGAGGCTGCCATAGAAAAGAGAAAGCCCAGTGGCCTTCTCAAGTTTAACTGACCACAGGAATGGGGCTCCACAGAACATACTCGTCGGAGTTCACTGTCCTAAGGAACCCTCCCTGTAGCATCCCCACCATGAAGCCTCTCATTTACTAATTCATTTTGTCTAATGAAGCCTTGAGATGATTTTGCCCATAACATTCTTCTCATGGCTCCCTGACGTCTGTAAGTCCAGGTGATGGACTCAGTCCGGTGTACCCCTGGGGCTCAAGGCTACAGCCCCCTTTGGCTTACTCTCCTAGTCTCCACCAGCCCCACCCTTACCCCAGCGTCCCCTTCACCTGTCCCCATGGCAACCATCTTCTTTCTCTCATGATGTCCCCTGTGCCCCCCAAAGCCACCATCACTTGGTACAGTTTGGGAGGACATCCCTTCTCCTTGATGACTCAGGACTACGAGTCTGTGTGAAATCCAGGCCCTGCCTTAGCCCCCGTATCTATTTGTCATGCTTGCCCTAGCTGATCTCTCATCCCCACTCACCAATGTCTATTCAAACATTACCATTGGTTACATGTCACACATCGTGGAGTTGGGGTCCTGTCTTCCAAATAGTCGAAAGGTCAGTTGTTAAATCTTTCAACATCAAAGGACTGCTGCCCTGGGTGGGTAGAGGAGACTGGGGTATCTGCTCTGGGTGGGACCATCACCAGATACGGGGTTCCCCACCTGGGGAATACGGTGACAGGAGGATTCACTGTCCCGAGAGTGGCGTTCAGGGGGAGCTAATACAAGCTCGGTAAGTTGTTGTTAATGTTGCCGCTGCTGCCGCGGCATAATCAGGAAATCGAAGCCCGAGTCCCAAGCCAGGTAAGAAGGCTGCCGTCCAGGGCCATGTATGTGGCCCACAGAGGGCTGGATTGGCCACGTCCTCATCCTCTCAAGCAGCTGGGAATGGAGAAGGCTGGTAAAGGACAAAACTGGGCTGCTCAGTGTAGAGGGCTTTCTAGAACTTTCTGGGGCCAAGCCAGGCCCTCCAAAGCCCTGCCTGTCTACACAAATAATGGCCATCAGCACAGGACAGCCCTCTGCATACCCACCTCCTGAGGATAGTAGGTCGTGGCCGTGGATATTCTGGGCTGTTCAGACGCGGTTCCTACACATCTCTTCAGTCGTCCCTCCCCCTATAGGCCCAGTGCCTGGCATGCAATGAGCACTCAATAAATGTTTGTTGAATGAATAAATGTATAGTCAAACATTCTGAATGAGGAGCTGGAGGCGTTAGATGGGGGAGAAGCTGCTGCTCCTGACTGTGCCACCAGATTGTCCCTGCGGCTTCTGGCAGCCAATCCTCCTCTCTAAGATGAAGGGGTAGCCTGAGGCCAGTAGGTTCCAGGAGCTTGAGGCTGCTGGGGGGCTCCAGGGAGAGCAAGGGGGGCATGGTAGGCAGAACTCTTGGCCCCTCACTGCCCCTTGCTTCAGCCAGAGCAGCTGTGCTTACGCCTATACACAGATCGGGATCTGCTCAGATTTCGCCGGAGAGGGGTCCCTGGCAATGGCAGGCCAAGTGCTGTGGGGTTGTCCAGACTCACCTCTTCCTCTGCAGTCCTCTCCTCCTCTGCCAGATTCTTCTCACATTTTCCAATCCGACTCCTTCCCTTTTCTCTGAACATGTCTAAGAAGTATTCACTGCCCCGCCCCCACCTTCAGCAACCCCAGCCTACTTCAGTCTGGCTTTGGCACCGCCCTCCCCCTCCCCCCATATCCCATCCACTCCTGTGCCACTAAATCTATTCTGCTTCCAGTTCTCCTGGTCACTTCAGTTTTCTTGATGCCTTCTCCTTTGGGCGCCCTGACTCTGAGCCCTCTGGGTTCTCCTCCAGCACCTCTGGCCGTCTGGTCCTCTGACTAACCATTGATGATGGTGTCCTTTGGCCATGGGGAGGAAGGATTCTTGCCATACCTGCCCTGGGATGCTGGGTCCCCGGGACTCGAGCCCCATCCTGGCCTTCCTCCTCCAGACCGTCTCATCTTCGCTCTGCTCTCAGCTGCAGCTTCTAGGCCAGCAGCTTCCACGGCTTTCTCTCCCCCCTAATTTCTTCCTGCCTTCAGGTTCCTTCTTCTGCCTTCTGCTGCCTGTCTTCCTTGGGCAGCCTGCACCTCTGCTCCTCAAATTCAGCCTGCTCCCGACACAGCTCTTCACCCCAAGCTGTGTTGGCTTGGTTTTGCTGTCTTGGTTTGGGGCACCACCCTTGACTCGCTCCCTCAGTTCCCCTCCAACACACCCATCACTCAACTGCCTGAAGAGACCCAGGGGTTTCTAAATTGGGTCGTTAGATTGCCATTTAGACTTTGCCCCCATCCGGGCCACCCTGCAGAATCAACCTGGAAATTGCTGCCTTGGTTAATGTTTATTGAACAACTGGATATCGCCACATGAAGCGGATGCCTTGTAGGCAGCCTCCTCAGCTCACAGACCAGAGACCCTCACGTAAGTTCCGGAAGGGATGCAGAACCACAGGGCTCCAGACATCCTAAAAACACCTGACACAGGAATAGTCTAAGGAATGAAACCAGAAATCCCAGGAGGGCCCTGACACGGATGCACACCCTCTTTTTTTAATGCCTCCTCTCTTGTAGTGGGAATTTAGACATCTAATGGAATTGCTTTAACCTTCTTAACTCACAAAATTATCTATCCTGGTATAGGTGAAGATACCAAAGCCCGTTAAAACTTAGGGTGGGAGCCATAGCTTGTTCCCATTTGGGTTTCCACCCCCCTACCCCCTGCCAATTGAGAAAGGAGGGTGAAGTCCCCAAGAGGAGAAACAAGTCCCAGAGTTTCCCAAGCAAGACCCCACTCCTAGGAGTCAGAGCTCAGGAGGCTGGGAAGAGTGAGCAGGGAAGGGGAACCGGCACAGGGGGAGAGCTGGGCTACGGATGGGGATCTGCCCGATTTCCACAGCTTCGGACACTGGGTGCAGCAGGACTGTCCATTGGCCTCTTGGGAGTCAAGTAGGCATTAGCCGGGCCAAAGCTGCACTGACTCCTCCCAGGCACTGCCCACACCACAGCATCATCCCCTGACCCCATCTCACCTTTCAGGCACTGCAGCTCATCCCTGTCCCCCCAGAAACAGCCCCACCCTGAGTTCTGCAGGTGAGAAGACTTGAGGCAGAAAGTGGAGGCAAGAACAGGTAAGAAGCCCAGAGGGCTTTGGCCACTGCGAATGGGAAGTCAGATCTCCTGCCTGCAAGTGCCAGGCTGTGAGCCACTTTCCAGCCTTAAGCCACTGAGTAAGGTGGGGGAGGACCAGCCTGGCTCCTCAGGAAAGCCAGAGGCGTGGGAGCCTTCTCCATCTGGCCCCAGCTGGGAAGAGTGGCCCAGGGTTCCCCCAGGACCCAGACTCCAAGAACAGATGCTTTATAACCTCTTCTTAGCCACTGGCAGATGGCGGTTCCACGGAGCTCCCTGTGGCATGGGGGTGGCCCGCCTTCCTCTGGCCATGGGGGAGGAGAGGCTTTGGGGACCCAAGAGAGGCCGAGCCTGTACCAGAGCAAGAAGGAGGCAGGGAAGGTGGCATCCACTGATCCATGGAGAAGTCAGCTGGGGTTTGTCTCCGCTAAGCTCTTGGGCTGCCCACAGGCTGGCAGGAAATGCAGTCTGGCAGAGCGTCTGGGCGGGCTTGGGTGTCCCTCAGGACCAGTGCTACGTGGTGGGTAGTGCTTGGGTTCGTGTACGATCCAGTGCTGGTGCTTACCAGCCGTGCTCTCTGGAGCAAGCTAGGTAACTAACATCTAGAAGTCCCAGTTTGCTCCTCTACAAAATGGAAACATCCTACCAGCCTTCAGTTTCACGTTCAGATTTAACATGCTCCACGAGGAGAATCTAAGTTGGTGCCAGACACTGAGAAGATCCTCCAAAGGAGATTGAAAGTCCCGTCCTTTGACCACCTCCTCCCTACACAGCTTAGGACTACCCCATCTTCAGTGATAGAGCAGTGAAAGAGAGACACATGGGGACTCTGGAGGCAAATTTGGGGTTCGGACCAGATACTACTGTTTTCTGTTCTGCTCATTGTAACAGTTACCTCTGCAGAGACTGACTTATCAACAGAAGGAAAGACTTGAGGGCAAGGAACGCAAATGATGGGCCACACTCACAATTTACCACTACTGTGCCCAGAGCAGACATGGCCAATCAATTGCAGCACTCTCTCCTCCTGAGGCTCGATGCAATCTCAGGCTCTCTGCAACACAGACAAGCACCACCCCATGATCACTGGCCTGTGACATGAAACCCTTGTTCATTCCTCGCTGTGGCCTGACTTCAGAAGGACCAAGGGACTAGAAGAAGTGACATCAGCTAGACATTTCTCTCTGAGTCTCAGTTTTCTCATCTGTAAAATGGGAGCCAATAAAAGGCTCCACCGCAGAGTGCCTTTACAAGGCCTTATGATCATCTCTTCACATGATTTCCTTAAAGCAGCCCTGCAAGAGCAGGGTCAGTGTGCCCATTCTACCCATGAACAAGCTGAGCCTCACAGACATGGAGAAACTAGTCTAGGTGACACAGTAAGAAAAAGGCAGGGCCAGGGATATACCCCAGGTGAGGCTTTCCAGGGCTCAATTTTAGCTAAAACCACAGATGGCCAAGAGGACAAGGGTGGAGTCAAGTCAACCACTTCATCCCCACCCCTTGTATGGAGAACCCATTCTACAGCAGGTCTTCATGGCCCCACGAATGTCCTGGCTGCACGTCCTCAGAGTTCTCTGGTCTAGCAGACTCTGACTATAGCGAGTGCTCAGCATCTGAAAGCTAATCTTGATTTTAAATGCACATTTTATATTAGAGTCCCTGGAAGGTAATGTAGTATGTGGCCCAAGTACACAGCTCCAGCCTGTTTACACTTCAGCTTGGACACCTGATGTGGTCATACTACAGGCATACCTCACGTTTTGAAAGTTTGGGTTACGCCACTTCACTTTTACAGAAGACCTAGATTAGTACCTCTTTTCCCTAATCAAAAGAAATCGGAAGAAAATTTTGCTTTCACGAAAAGTAAAGACCGTTCAACATTTGTTTCGAAACAAGCCATTATAGAGGCCGTGCACACCCCAGGCAGCAACAGTGGCCTCACCAAGCTCCTTCCCCACAACCACACATAGCAGCAGCTCCACATCCAACCACCAGAGCTTTGGACTGGGTCTGTGAGCATCTGTGCCTTATCTCAATTAACTTTGCGCATCCGTTAGCAAGTTGTATCCTAAGGTATCAGAAAAGCCTAAGAGATGTGATGTTTCTGGGGTCTGGGAATGCTAGAACTTTTTTCCAAATAAATTACTGATAACTGCTTCTTCACTTGACACCATTTTGTCTTACGAAAGGTTTCATGGGAACAAACGCTCTACTTGCAGATAGTGGGGGAAGCTTGTGATGGCAGCAGTACCCCCAGCTTTTGCAGAGCACTCCTGGCTGGCAGCGTTCTTGCATTTCACTCCCCACCCCACCCGGCATTGAGCTTCCTGGGTGATGTCATCCAGCCTCATGGCATCGAGCAGCACCCATATACTGACAGCCCCCAAATTTATACCTCCAGCTCCAGACTCCTGTGTCCAACTGTCTGCCCCACTCACACGTATCTCCACTCAGATGTCCACTCAGGGTCTCTAGAACATCTCAGATGTCCTGCCCATCATCTTCCCCATCTCGCTAAATGACAGCTCAGTCCTTCCTTGGGCTCAGGCACCGAACTTTGTCAGTTTTTACTGCTCTCCATCTCATCCACTGCCAACTCCATTTAATGGTTTCACCTTCCAGTCTGACTGCATCCTGCCCTCTGGACGAAGACACCACTGGCATCACATGAACCACTGTCCAGCCTCTTCTGCCACAACCAGGGAGTGTGGGAAAAGGAAAAATTGAGAAACTGAGCCCAGGGTTGGTGGAGGGTAAAATGGTTTCTGTATCTAGAAATCTTGCCAAGGAAAGCATGATCTTCAGAGTTGTCACCTGTGGCATCCCAAAGCCAAGAGCACTGAGAGGAGAGGGGATGGGTTTTACTGCAAGCAGGAAGGTGTAAGGACATTGCCATTTCTCTGCCAAGAGCTACCCTAGATTAGCTACCCCGAAACTCAGCTGTGCCTGCACCTGGAACTGTGCCCAGGGTGACTGGGGAAAAGTGATTGTCCTCTGTGATGTCACTGCAGAAGTGGGCAGGCCTGGTTGCTTTCCAGAGAGAAGAGAGAGGCCCCAAGAGAGACAAGTCGCATGCCCAGGGACCCGCCACAGGAGGAGACAGGATTCAAAAGCAGGGCTTCTGGATCTAAGCCCAGGGCACTGGCCACAAAGACCCCTCTGCGAGCTCGAGTACACTTCACCTCCCAGAGTCCCCTCTATTTGCTTCTGTCCTGCATCGGCCCCCTAGCAGTCGGCTTCTAGGGGCTGCTCCCTCTGCCTACCCGACCACACCTGGACTCGATGTCTGCAGGTGATCTCTAGGCCTTGCGAGAGACCATCATCCCGAGCTCTTCTCTGCCCTTACCGCAGGCTCTTCAGCCCCTAGGAAGGGAGACAAATAATTAGACCCCTAATCCTCACTGTTAGTGCAATAAAAACAGCAAGAATAAAATTTTATAAACGTAAAAGCCAAAGTGGGCCCCTCTTAAGTTGGACAGCAGCCGTATGAAAGAGTTTTTGTCTATTTTTGAACTCTCAGATTTTCGGCTCAATGAAAGGTGAAGGGTTGCTCATGAGATAATGAAAACTTTTTGCAAAAGCCTCCTTTTTTCAAGGTAGAAAGTTACGTCCAACATTTAAAAATAGCGACAGTGGCCCTAGCAGTTTCAGGACTGTTAGTACAGGACACGCGTGGCCATGGCACGAGCGGCGTGTCCCCGCCACTCCCTAAGCAATGGGAACCGCACCCCGCCCCCGGCCCCCCTCAGGAGGGAGCAGGATGATCAATGACACCTGCGAGAGAGCAGCGCACCGGCGCGTCCTCCAAGCGTAAAATCCAATTATCTAAAACAACATGACTATCAAATTCTCAGACACTATGTAATTTATAACAGGATTTGTATATTCAGAGACCTGTGGCGTGTTCTTTGAATTCTTTTAAAATACAAATTATATTGAGTATTAAATAAAAACACTGAACTAAAGAGCGTAGCCGCAGTCGGGGCGGAGGTTCAGGCTCTGGTTTAACGAACGTTTACCCGCCGTTTCGATCTCCTGCTCAGCGCGGGCACATCCAGCATCTCTCCCGCAGGAGGCTTTATCTGTTCGTGCACAGGAACGAGAGGCCCAGCTCTACGCCGTTGTCTTATTACAAGAGCCACGGGCCTGGCAAGCTGACAAACACGTGTAAAAGGAGAAAGGTGCGAACAGTGTTTTCCCCTTTGTTTAGCACTGGCTTTGAGAGCGGAAAGCAAAACAAAACAAAACAAAAAAAAAAAAAAAACAGCTTATCAAAACAGAACGAGGGTCTAAGTTTGACTCAGTAACCAAGGACGGTAGTTGTGCGGCAGAAACCATTGCAGGATGGAGGTAGAAAGGGACACTGATGTTGAAATGTAGGTAATCAGAGGCACCAAAGGCTCTGGTCATGTGAGTCATCATCAAAAGACAGGCCGGGTAAATATCGCACATTTCCTGTCAGCTGCTGCTAAGACTTGCATTTTTCGAACTGAAAAGGAATCCTGCAGGGCTTTTTACTTATCACTTGTTTGAAGAAAGGCTGTTTGAGGTCCCTTCACTGAACATGAGGCCTAGGTTGCAAAATTAGTTTTCCTGTATCATCGCAGGACGTATTACACTCTGTTAATCCTGTTTGACATTGAACTGTTGTAACTGATGCTGCCACTACTCTCTTGGGGCCACGGCAAAGAACATACCCATTAGAGGGAAATAACTGATTGTGAGCAGGTGGATTGCCCCCCCCCCGCCCCTCCCCACCCAAAGATGTGAAGGACCCTTTTGTGTCTTGAGAATCTCTTAACCACTTCCAGGCACCTGTACAGACAGGAACCTCCATGGGAAGCAGTCTCCAATGTCCTGGGGCGGGTTGCAAATGATGCATTTATTTGGAGAGTCCTCAAAACCTTCCGCTTGCTCCAGCCATGGCCTTGACCCTGTTCACATCTCAATCCTGTGGAGTTCTTTGGCTCCCTGCCCACTCTGAAGCCCAAACTCCTACCAAAGATCTTTATTTTAATATAGTCAAACTTAACAATTTTTTTATGGTTAGTATTTTCATATCTGTTTAAGAAACCCAAGGTCATGAAGACATTCTCCAGTGTTTTCCCTCTTGAAGCTTTACCGATTTACCTTTCACCTTCAGATCTATGTCTAGGGGATATTTTTAAGATTTTAAGGTTTCATTGTCATCTATTGAGCACACACTGTGTGCTAGGCATCTTGCAAGGCAGTGTGCTTTGAGTAGTTCATAGCAGAGATTGCTGTTTCCATTTTATAGATGAAGTGATAGAGTTCAGAGGGGCGAACTGCTCAGAGGGCGCTGCCTGCAAGAAGCAGGGCCAGGCTTTGAACCCAGCACCGTCTGTCTTACCTAGCCAGAGCCTAGGACAAGATGTGCTGGTGGAGGAGCTCTAGGCTTCCCTCAGCAAAAGTGGCTGAAGAGTGACCCTTCTCAGAATACTGGTGAATAAATAGGCTGGTTTTGCTCCAAAGGCCGCTAAGGGCTTCCCCCCAAGGGAATCTTGGGGGTTCAGAGGATATAAAAGGCTTTTCCCAAATATCCCATAATGTTCTTAGGACTCCATGTCCCGTGAACCACATGCAGAGAAACTATTCCGAAGCTCCATGGCTCAGTGTGATGTTAACCATCAGTTAAGATCACCAGGATTTATCATGGCCAGGAGGTCTCTGGCTTTGCCTATTCTACTGGCTTTTCTCATCCTACTTACTAAAGTGACATATTGATAGATATCCTGGTCTTAAACCATTCTTGCATTCCTAGAGTAAGCCTAGAATTATTCCTAGAATAATCCCGTCTACTTCTGGGATATTATTTTTTAATGCACTGTTGCCCTGGTGCTGGTTTCCCAGATGCCCTCATAAATTCTGAGAGCTGAGGGAACCTCTGTGGAGCAGGGGACAGTGTCCCATCACCTCTAACATTTTTCCAGAATCAGAACCCACGATAGCAAAAGGCCAAAGCAAAACTCGAGGAAGGTAATGTAGTATGTGGCCCAAGTACACAGCTCCAGCCTGACCAGGTTGTGGGGGGATAGCTGAGGATATGCAGCATTCATAATTTAACATTTTCTATATCAATTATTCATGAACTTCCTGGAAAGTCCATGTTGTAGTAAATGGTCATTTTTCCAAGCCGTGAATTTGAGTCTCATAATGCAGGTTGGGATGTGGGAGCTAATCCCCCTAGCTGATGGGTGGGCCAAGCCAGCCCCCCAGCATCTGCTTCCCATCACAATTACATGATTTCCTACTCATCCAGCATGACAGTGACTCAGCTGGTCTTATAAAAACCTGTGTGTGTTCTTCGTGGAAAATAGCCTTAGAGCCAACTTTAGGTGTTGACAAAAGAGGAGAGAAAATGAGGAGGTTGAGGCCAGTGATGATTCTAGTAAGAAAATGAGAGTTTGGTGCAGGTTCAAGTGGAAAGTCTACTTCTGTCGTGGCTTTGCTTCTTTAATGCGAGTCAGTTCACCATTTGCTCTGTAGAAATAGGGAAAAGTGGTTTGTGACACTGTTATGGTGTATTTACCAGCCAATAAATAAATAATCCATCAAACCAGAGATAAAACCTTAGCGAATGACAAGACCGTAAACTTACGGAATTTAGATATGCAGAAGTGATAGTACATCTGAGTTAATTTTGGTGAATTTATTTAAGTGGCATCTTAATAGTGGAATAAATCACTTTCATCTTATATTTATGGAATCATGAAAGGCCTGTGGGTAGTCACTTATGTTTTCCAGTCATATTTTAGTGTAGTGGTTGAGAATCTTCTACAGGCAGGGAAGCGCTCTCCTATGAAGACTAATCTGTAATACAGATGGAAGCAGAGCTGAGCAGTGGGCCCCATAATGTCCCAAGCTTCTCCTCTAAGCCCTGGGGTACCTTGTGGGACCTCTTGCTTCCCACAGTTTGAGAGGCTCATTTTAGTCTGATTCATGTCATGTTCCCAGTGTCTACTAGCACATGTCCCAGCATGGAATAGGTGCTTAGTGAGTATGGGTGGGTGGATGGGTGGATGGATGGTTGGGTGGATGGATGGATGGATGGATGGATGGATGGATGGATGGACGGATGGATGATTGAATATATGGGTGGATGGTTGAATATGCGGATTGGTGGATGATTGAGATTGAGTGCTGAGTAGATGCCTGTGTAGACAAATACATGGGCAGGTGGATGATTGGCTGGCTGAGTGAATTTATAGAGGATTGATAGTAGATTCCAATCCTCCTTTCCACTATAATATACCCCACTTATATTGCCACAAATGACCAAGTAAAAGGTTTCAGGACCTTGACATTACATTAGCTGACTTCTTATAGAAATGCCTCCCCATTGTAAGAAGAATCCTGAACACCAAGTAGCCTTCCCCTCACCTCCATAAGCCCAGAGTTCTGCTGCCATCAAGGTGACATCCTACAGCCTCACCCCAGGAGCATCTCCTCCTTTCCTGAGTTCTGCTGGGACCTCATCCCTTTTAGGCTGCTTCCTCCCTCCTCTGATGCTCTTCTGCTGGCCTGTCCTCCAAGGCCCAGCCCCACTGTGTGGATGCCCCTGACCCACCCCCAGCACTCTGACATCTCTCCATCACAGATGCCTGGCAACCAGAAGATGGGTACCAGCAAGTGGGCTGAAGGGCTAACCTCAAAAGCAAAGGAGGAGACCCAGAAACACCCAAGCAAGTGAGCCCACCCTGCCATGTCCCCCACCCCAGCCCCTCTGCACAGGAGGCTGGGACCAGATACCAGCAAGCAGAGGGAAGAAGGTGCCGGAATCCTCTTCCCCATATTCCCTCCGATGACCTCACGGCCTCATCCTGGCGGTCTCAGCAGTGTAGGGCAAAGTGCAGTGCTGAGGACAGACTTGCCAGGGAAGTGGACCTGTGACAAATGTCTTCAGACTTTTCTGTGACAAGAGCCATCTGTCAGATTTGAGTCGTTGGCCCCCCCTTTCCCCTCTAGCCAGCATCTCCGAGGGAGAGGACTAGAGGTCTAAAGATGTTGGCTCAGCACCTCCAGTGTCTTCATGTCCTTCCCTTGTCAGTGTTCCTCGGGTGGCTTCAGGCTGCCAAGACTGCTTCCCTGTACCCAGAGGGACCATAGAGTTGCCTGCACACTACATCCAGCAACGACTTGGTAGTGATCATCTGCCTCAGTTTCCCTGACCTGCATGTTTCCCAGACTGGAGCCAGCCCTGACCATGTCCCCCGGCATGCAACTGGATCTTGTCACCTCCCCTCACACCCGCGGTGTTCACCTGGCTTCTCCCCCTCCCCATTCCTCTCAGACCCATTCACCCATCTTGGAGGGAGGAACGTTCAAGAAAAGTATCTCTTTGGACAAACTGCCAGCAGGTCCAGAAAAGGCAGGGGGATGCCAAAGGACACACGGTGAGTGAGTGACAGACCCAGCTCTCCTGCCTCCACCCCTGCCACATCCTGCTCTCTGCCCCTGCTCTGTGCCCTATTTGATGAATTATCAGACACTCCTGGGTTCAAATCCCAGATCTGCCACAAAACTGGGGCAAATCTTCAGCTCACCAAGATCCAGCGTCCTCACCTAGAAATGAGGATGGCAATGGCATCTGCATGGAGAAGAAGCAAGCCCCTGACCCCGCCCCACATGCAGGCCTGGGTCACGTAAAACCTTCTGACTCAGTTGTGGCTCCCAGTCCCAGCACTGGACCAGAAGTCTGGAGGCAAAGACTCCTGCCTGGCACAGTGGTGACGCATGGACCGGGGTACCAGCCCAGAACCAACGGGGGGACCTTGGGACCCTATCTGCCAAGTAGGGAAGCATTTAGCCTGCCTCTGAGGCCTGCCCAGAGCCCATCAAATCAGAGAGACAAAGAAACTCTCTGCAGTGGCCTTATGCCTATCAGATGCATTCACCTGAGCCCTGCTCCATACTCAGCTCTGCATAGTGTGGGGCCGCAGGCCTCAGCCTCCTCCCCCATCTCCATGCTCATGTGGGCAGCGGCCTCCTTCCTGGTCTCCCACTTCCCATCCTGCCCCCCATTCTGCAGTCACAGGGCTCCCCTAAAACACTCTGACCACACTCCTTCTCCCATGTCTCCTCTGTGCCCTTGAGATGGACAGTCTCTTAATGTGATGTTCAAGACCCCTTGTGGTCTGGCCACTGCCAGCCCCTCCAATCTCAGCCTCCACCTCTCTCTCTCCCTTTTTTTTTTTTTAAGATTTATTTATGATAGACAGAGAGAGAGAGAGAGAGAGAGGCAGAGACACAGGAGGAGGGAGAAGCAGGCTCCACGCCAGGAGCCCGACGTGGGACTTGATCCTGGGCCTCCAGGATCGTGCCCTGGGCCAAAGGCAGGCGCTAAACCGCTGAGCCACCCAGGGATCCCCTAGCCTCCATCTCTCTCATGAGTCCTCAAATCATGATCCCTCACTGGGAGCCCCAAGGTTCTCCTTTGGTGGCATTTGCCAGACTGATTTACCGTCAACCTGGAGCCGACCCCAGACCCAGACTTCTCGGTTGATACCTGATTTGCTCCCCTAGACGGCAGCACCTCTTTCATTCCAACAACCTGCCAGTGCTTGTAAATGCCTGCGAATCCCGTGTGTGGGCTGCATGGCGGGACCGGTGGTGGTCCTGCGTGTGGGCTGGATGGTGGGGTGAGTGACGGGCCGAACGAAATGCCAGTGGGTGAGAAGGATGGAGAGCAGCTCACCCCGTAGCCCACCCCCACGTACCCAAGCACACAGAACGACCAATCCCTGACTTCCCTTCTTGGGATTCACATGGCTCCTGAGCTTCCTTTCCATGCTGGCCATGCCCGAGGCACTGAAGAAACCCAGTGACAAGACAGAGGACACAGGTCCTGCCCTCCAGGGGCCTCAGCCCATGTGGAATCAGAGGGAGTAGGAGTACAGGCTCCGGAATTGCACAGAACAGGCTGGATCTAAGTTCTGGCTCCACCTCTTTTACTAGCTCCGCCCTGAGCTTCCCCATCTGTAAAATGGGAGAGGAAGACACACGTACCTCTCAGGTCACTGTGCTGATTAAATGAGCTCCTGGTGCTTAGAAAGGGTGTAGCCCGACCTGTGCTGGTAGGTGCTCAGTGAGAGCTACCTTGTTCGTCACATTGTTCCTCTGTGGAGGGATTGCCCCGGGCCCCTCCCCACGGTCCCAGGCACATCCCTGGAAGAGATGCAGAGATAGAAGATACACAGAAGAGGGGACCCCTCCGCCAGCCCTGGACCGATTGCCCCTCCTCTTGCCACCATCTGTCTCTTCCCGACACACACACCGGCTCCTTCTCTGGAATCCTGGCGTCTTATCAGCAATGTTCAGCTGCTGATATGCCTTCACCCTGCATAAGCTGTAGGTCAGGGCCTGCTTTGATTACAATAAAGCGATCCAGAAGAAGCCAAGCATCGTTTTAGAGATAGGAACGTTTTGATTTACCAAGATCCAAAAAAACATGAGCTCTCCAAGCCTGGTGCCGGGTAGTCACAGAAAGAAACCTTGGCTAAGAGCATGGGCCTTACGCTGCCCACTGACCCAGGTCCCTCTCTGTGGGCTACGTGCCTGGGGTGAATTACTTAACTGTCTGGGACTCAGTTTCTCTACATGTTACTTTGGGGATCAATTTCCTCTTGACCGTGGGCACCCTTGTGGAAGATCCTTGGGAAGAAATTCCAGAATAGAGGCAAAGCTTGCTTTATCCTCTGTCCTTGCCGCAGCTGGCGTGGGGACAGGGAGACGGGGGTGGGAAGGAGGGCTGTCATCATGTTATTTCTCCACAGTCACATATATCTCGTTGGTAAAATGGGCCCTGCACTTAGAAATTGGAAGAGTTTCCTTCATAATTTAAGGCAGCACCTACCTCTGCCGGTGGTGGTGGCTGGAAGATTAATTTCTCAACCAGCCACGCAGGTGGACGCTGGCGCCGACTGCTCCATGTGCAGGCACGGGTGATGCCGTCTCTGCGCCCAGCGGGTAGTGAGACTGGCACTGCCGGGGCAGGAGGGCCAGGCGCTCATCTGATGGCAGCACGGACTCCCCATGCCCCTACCTTCTCCTGAGAGCTGACGTCCCTGGCACCCGCAGCCCTGCCCTGGGCTTCCGAGGTGGGAGGCCACATGGTGAGGGGCGAGAGGATGACATCGGGTGACAGCTGGCTAGCCTGGACTTCACTGGAGACAATCCGGTAGCAGCGTGACCGGGGCTCAGCTGCAGGCCAAGCCAGGGCCACTGGCCACGGGCTCCAGCGTGGTAGCACAGGGCACTGTGGTCACACTGGATGAGTGGGGCCCCAAGTTCCACCTCCCGACCAGGTGGAGGGCTGTTGGAAAGGACACCTCCTGCACCAAGTAGGAGCGAGGACCGTTGTCACTTAGTAAGGTCTGCCGCCGGCCTCGATTGAGGAAAACGTGGCAGGCATGCCCTGCGTCCACGGCTAGAGGACTCAAGCCCTCCTAAATTGAGGTCAGAGTAGACAATGTAAATGGATCTTTCCGGCCTGAGGGAAAGACAAAAATAGAGAGCTTCACCTCGCCACCTTTCAGCTGTGGGTCTTGAAGAAAAATGGAGAAGTTTAGCTCAGGGTGATAGCTGACAGGCAAGGGAATAAAAACAAGCAGCAGTCACAACCAGTCAAAGGGAGACCGAAAGCCAGCTCTGTGCCTCACCACAGGTGGGGTCTGGAGGGCTCCAGCTCTTACTGTCGCATTGTCGGTCCCTACCTCCAGCGTGTCAGCTTTTGCTCCGGGCATCCGAGGTGCACGAGGGTTTATAATTGTTCTAACTTCCTCATTGCCCCTTTCTTCATTGTAAAATGTCCCTCTTCTCTCTGATGACCTTTTTTGTTTTAAAGTCTACTTTGTCTAATATTAGTGTAGCCGCTCTGGGAAGCCTTCTCTGATCTCATCTGACCCCCTGACACATCTGGGGCAGTGACCGCCTGACTTCCCCGGAACCCCCTGCGTGGGAGGCCAGTGCTGGAGGCCAACGGAGTTGGTCCTCATTCGGTGACCCCACTCCCGTCCATCACCTGCCGTTTTCCAAACTCTTGGCCAAGCTATGCTGACCTTCCAACCTCAGGCTTGGTGGAGTAGAGTCTCTGTCTGGTACCGAGTCTGGGGATCAAGCCTCAGCTCTGCCACTGGTTTGCCGTGTGATCTTGGGCAGGTCTGTTGCCCTCTGTGAGTCCCTCTCTTCCTGTCTGTGGGTTAGTTGAGCTCTCAGGCCAGAGTGGGCCAGAACCCCCACTCGCAGAGGTTCCTGCAGGCGTATCCTTACTGCTTCCTTCCTCGCTGGAGCAAGCAGCCAGGACATGGTCCATGTGGCTGACCTCAGACTATCTTCCACTTGTTCAGGCACAAATAATTCACAGAGCAGCAGGGCTGGAGGAGGAAGTGTCATAGGATCTCGGCCTCAATTCAGTGTCCTTTCTCTCTGTTCGCAGTAGCTCGGTACAACCGAACCAGCTATTTCTACCCCACATTCTCAGAAAGCTCGGAGCACAGCCACCTGCTTGTGTCTCCTGTGTTGGTGGCAAGTGCTGTCATAGGTGTGGTCATCATCCTCTCCTGCATCACCATCATCGTAGGCAGTATCCGCAGGGACCGGCAGGCCCGGCTCCAGCGTCACCGCCACCGCCACCGCCGCCACCATCACCACCATCGCCACCGCCGCCGCCACCGAGAGTACGAACAAGGATACGGTGAGTTGCCATCCGCCCCAGGCCCGGCCTCCTGTGTGATTGTCACTACAACCCAGCCCTGTCGTGGGTGGGCCAGGGTAGTCAGGAAGGTATCCGGGAAGTGGGGTCAGGAGGAGATCGGAGGCACTGTCCAGAACACTCTCAGGGGCCTGAGAGGTCCAGTAGTCTGCCAAGGGTGATGCTGAAGGTCAAAGGGAGGCTACAGTGCTATTCCCCAGCCTCGGCCAGTGTTGGTCAAGGAGGATGAGGAGATGGAGAGGTGAGGGGACAGGGTGGGACATGGAGCAGTGGCTGAAGGGAAAGATGGATGAGTGGATGGGATGGGAGATGGTGGACAGAAGGACACATGAAGAGAGGATGAGTGACTGGGGGGGAGGGTGCGTAGATACAGATGTGGATTGGGTAGATGTGTGAGTACATGGATGGATGGGCTGGGTGGGTGGATGGGAGGAAAGATGCATAGACAGGAGGGTAGTGGGGTGGCTAGGTGGGGAGTGACATGGGCATACGAGTAGGTGGATGGATGAGTGACGGCGTGAATGACGAGTGAATGAATCTATCCCCAGACAGCCTGCAAAGTGCACACAGACCGACGTGAGAGTTTCCCAATTAGTGCAATTGCCCTAACGCAGAGTTAGTGGCTAATTCCTGGGCCAAGCAGTCCCGGAAGTGCCCATCCGGCCAGAAGGCCTGAACTTTTTAGAGTGCAGCCACCTGACTCTGTCTTACACCTGGAAAGGACCAGTTACCTGAAAGCAGCAAGAAGGAGCTCGAGTCATTCAACCCTCGGAGCCTGCCCTGAGGCCTGACGGGGGCCTCTGCCTGGGTTGGGGGGTCTGCCCAGAGGCCACCATCCCACTGCAGGTGAAGCCGTCTGGAGGCTCCGGAACCATGGCAGCAGCTGAGAATCTGTCCTCCTCCGGGACAGGCAGAGCTTGAGAGGAAAAAAGAAAAGAAAAATTTAAAACCTGGTTGGGTGCGATCTCCTCCCGCCTGGACCCTGGAAGGCCTGAAAGCCACGGCCCCTCCCAGCACGGCCTGACCAGCCAGCAGCTTTGTGCCACCCCCTCCCCTCTTCCCACGCGGAGTTAACTGCTTGGGGAAGGGGCCACGTTTTAGCAATAGGGACACCCGCAGGTGGGGACCCGAAACACGTGGGAATTGGGCCGCAGGAGCTCCCTGCGTGCCGGCCACTTTTCACGCACAACCTCGTTTAATCCTTACAGTGGTCCTCTTTATTACCTTCTCGGTTTACAGATAAGGCAGTTGAGGTTGGGGGGTTGAGGCTGCTGTGACAAATGCACCCTAAATTGAGTGGCTTGTATGCAAGAGATATTTAGTCCTCCGTCCTGGAGGCTGAAGATGCCCAAGGTCAAGGCACCTGCAGATTTGGTGTCTGGTGAGGGCTCGCATGTTTCTCGCACGGTAGGAGGGACGAGCTAGCTCTCAGGGTCTCTTTCATGAGGGCACTGCTCCCCATGATGAGGGCTCCACCCTCCTAACCTAATCATCTCCCAAAGGCCCCACCTCGTAATAGCGTCTTGGGGGTTCAGATTTCAACATATGAATTGGGGAGGGGGGCACAAACACTCAGACCATAGCAAGGTGCTTAAGTAACCTACCTAGGGTCACCACGCAGGGGGACCCCAGATTTGAGCCCAGGTCACCCGATCCGGATTCCTGTAGGCTACCCACTGCACAGCACTGCCTTGGAGGGCCCGGTGTTCACACCCCTGAGGGAAGCTGAAGGTGTGGGGGAGACAGCAGCAGGGGCACCCCATGGGCTCAGGGTCCCATCTGGCAGACGCACTTAAGACCTAGGCGGCCCTGCAGACCCAGATGTCGTTCCTCTGTCAATGCTATTGGGAGAAGAGAAGAGCAGGAAGCTGGCCTCTGAACAAGACCCAGAGAGACATCAGCATGGCGGGGGACACATGGCTACAATGGAAGAAAAGTGCAGCAGGTTAGGGGTTTGCCCTCACTGCCCAACAATGGAAACTAAAGAGAAGCAACAGCATGAATAAGGCAGCTGCTGAAGTTCAGCCAGCCCCAGTCCCCAGGAGCCAAGGAGTCCCCCAGGAAGACAAGCCAGGAGCACCCCAGACCAGGCCTGGCTTGTTTCTAAGCTGCTTCGCCAGCCTGACCCTTAAGGATTGCAAGGCTCCGCCCAGCATGGCCCACCCCCAACAAGGAGCCAGGGCCCCCTCTCACGCTCCCCCTTGCTAGCAGGGTGCTGCTGGTCAAGCCCAGGACGACAGCGTGCCTGCCTCCCATGGCCCAACTCTTGCCGCCCCCCCCCCCCCCCCCCCCCCCCCCCCCCCCCCGGCTTGTCCCCAAGCACCTCCTTCATGCTCCTTCCCACCTCCACGCCTCTGCACTTGCTCTTCCTAGGCCAGAACACTATTCCCCGTACTTCCCCAACTGACAAAAGCCAGTTGTCCTTCCAGGCCCAGCTCAAGTGCCACTTTCTTTTGGGAGCTGCTCTGGCCAGTCAGGATTGCATGGCCCTTCCCTGTACTTCCTTGACACTTATCCGCAGCCCTACCAATGGCCCTGTCATGGGGCATCTGGGTTGCATCAGGGAAAGCAGGGCACAGCTGTGTGTAGCTCTCACCCGGCCGAGCCCACAGCCCAGCACAGGATCTCACCCAGAGAAGATGCTCCTGGGTGGAGGAAGGAACCACCGCATTTCCTCCTCACCTCGAGAGCTGTGTTAGCTTATGCTACTTATTTATTTTATATATATATATATATATTCTTGAAGTAATCTCTGCAATGTGGGGCTCAAACTCAATCTCAAGATTGAGAATTGCATGTTCCACCAACTGGGCCGGCCAGGTGGCGCCCCTGGCCCATTTTAAAGACTGGGAAGCCAAAGCACCCACTTGAACGGCCTGCAAGTTCCCGCCTGGGCGGTGCGGAGAGCATGAGAGAGGGCCCGCCGGAAATCCCAAGCTGAAGTCTGAGAGAGCGACGTTGGCCTTAAGGAGAGAGATGAGCCTGCGCAAGGTGCCACATGGGCAAGGCCCTGGCCCTGATCTCTGGAGTAGGCGGGGTGACAGCAGGTCACAGCCAGGCCAAGTCTGGCGTCTGGCCTTTGCTACCCAGCTGCAGCCCTGCGGCCCTGTCACCGCGGGCACCCATTTGTGGGGTTCCCGCTTCCCTGCCCCACTTCTGTTCTCAGCTCTTGCTTTGGCGCCTCTGTGGGGACTCAGTAGGGGGCCCAGAGGCACCGACACCCTCCACAGTGTCCTCCGGCCTCCTGGAAGGGTGCTGGGGAGGAGAAGGGAAGCACGCTGTGCATGCCGGGAGAACACAGCAGAGCGCTGACAAGCATCCGCTATTGGCCCTGGGGACCCTTCTGTTCTCCAGACACCCCCTTCCCCTGGCTCCAGTGACTGAGGCCCTCCTGGTCTCTCTCCCACCTCTCTGCTGGCTCCTTCTCAGACTTTCTTACTGATTCCTGGTCTCCGAGGAGAGGAATATCGAGGACCCTCAGAGCCCAGGCCTTGGCCCCGGGTCCTCTCTCTATACCCACCCCCTGCTCCATCTCAGCCACCTGCCAGCTTTGGGCTCCACCCATCATCCTCGGCCAGGGATCCCCCAGCATCTCTCCTTGGTCTCACAGGCCCTCCTCAGAGCCAGGGGATCCAAATGGCCTTTGTCTTCCACATTTTACGACACAACCTGGGGAACGTTGTCCAACCGCTGTGTACGTCAAGTGGGCCACCTATGCAATGGGTACCGGGGGGCCACCCCTGCAAGTTACTGTGAGGACTAAATTAGCACGGCACCTGGCTTCTGAGTGCATGCTCAATACATGTTAACTCTTTCCATTCTTTCTCCCCTGAGAAAACCTGAGCCAGGGCCACTTCAGTGACACTGGCCACCACCACTTGCCAGCCACCCAATCTGGCACCTGCAAGGCACTCTCCACAAGGCGACCCAAGTGACTGAACTGTGAACACTTCCATCCTCTGCTCGGCACCCCTCAGTGGCTCCCCATGACCCTCAGGACAAAGTTGGCCCTTCTCTGCTTGCCCACAGAGCCCTTGCAGTCTAGCCAGGCACAGAGAGAGGAGCCAATAAATGGTTGAGAATGAATGGATGGATGAATGAATGAAACTTTGTTTCTATAAGATGGAGAAATCTTCAGCTTTAGGAGGCAGATCTGGTCTCCTGTCACTTGCTGGGGTTTAGGATAAGTGGCCCCACCCCTCAGTTTCTCTGTCTGAGAGCAGGAGGTGGCTACAGTGCCTCTTACGGCCGTGAGGGTGAGTGTGATCAGCAGACTAGAGGTAGGTGCCCATGGATGCCAATCCCTGCTCCCCACTCCCAGGCTTGTCAAGGGGTGTTAACCTCGGATTTGGGTTAAATAATGAGCTAGTGTTTCTCAATTTTGGTAAAGAAGTGGGGAGGGAGACCTCACTCCCCATGAGGTGGCTAGAGGGCCTTCTGGAAGCCTAGACCATCAGGGTCTGTACTGACACAGAAGTATGGAGAGGAGAGGGATAAGAAAGAAATTTGAGGAGTTGAAATGAGGGGCAGGGGAGCCTTTCCAGCTGTTCCTTGGGAGCTCGGTCTGGGCTGAGCTGGGTCATCTCAGGACTGGGGCCACTGAGAGCTAGGTGAATGCCTCAGCTTCCCTAAGCTGCTCAGCCTCTGGGAAGCCCAAGGAAAGCAGCCCAAGGAGAGAGGAAAGAGGCAGTGTGGCCTGGCTCCATCAGCTCGAAGGCATGCCTACCAGGGCCACCCCACCCCGTCCAGGAAATGGCCTTAGCTCTCCCAAGGTCTAGACAAGCCACAGCCTCCTGCAAGGTGGACGGGACCCTCCCTGGCACTGGAGCGCAGAGGCCCACGTTCCACTTCTGTCCTCACCCCGTTTCGTGATTCCTTCTTTCCCAAGTTTCTTCCTCAAATTCTTCCAGGAAGTCTTCCCTTCAGCTGGTGCCCTAAAGGGAAACAAATCTCATTTCAGCTCCTTTTATAGCATGCTTTATTGGGTACCTTTATCCTAGGAGAAAGGTAATATGTGTTCACCGTGGAGAACCTTTAAAATACAGAAAATATAAAGAAGAAAATAAGGGTCACAATCCCATCATCTAGACAGAGCCACTGTTAACGTGTTTGGAATATTTTCTTCTGAGAGCTTTCTCGATGTGCACAGATAGCCCTGGGATTATACCCACAGAAGAAAAATCCAGATTTTTCTTCTCACTGTTGTATCAGGAGCTGGAAAAAGAGATTAGGGGAGTGGAGAGAGCAGGCTGTACAGTTACACCGAAGCCTCAGCTTGTAGAATGTATCATGGGGCGCAGTGTGCGCTGACCTGAGGCCGCGAGCCCACCCGCTGTGAGTCCTGATCTCTGAGGACTCTCAGACTCTCTGGGGAGCCCACTGGCTGGGGAGACCTCATGGCTCAGCCCATCTTTGTGGCTCCCACTGTCCCGTAGCCGCTATTAGAACTGTCAGCAGCTGGGAGGTGCAGAGCTCACAGGGTGAGGAGCCAGGATATCCAGCTGCCCTCTGGTCCCACCACTAACTTGTTTGTGTGGCGTCTGGCAAGGCCCTGACCCTCCCTCTTGATTCACACTTGTAGAATAAAGAGATTCTGTTCTATCAGCACCTCCTCAGCAGTGTTACTAGATCTAAGAAAAGAAGACTCTGGTCAAATGCTGCATAAGCACAGTCAAATGTATTTCTCAGGTGCAGGACTTTTCAGAGCCTTTGATGGGCTAGTATACGGTAAACAATCAAAAGAGAAGAGAATACATCAGAATTCATCACAGAAGTGCCTTTTCTCCTGCGATAACTAAGGGAATAATGTGTGGTTGGGTACAGGGAGTAGGAGGGCCTGACCCCAGAGACCTCTGCCGCCCTCATTCCCTGACTCCCCAGCTTTCATACCCCAGGCCTTCCCCACGGTTTCAAAGCTTCCTTTTCACACCACACTCTTCTTTCTAATCTCCTTTCTTGGCTCCACCTGTTCTGTGTCTGTTGCCCGGCCTGTCCCTCTTCTCTTGGTTAATTCCTAGATAAGACTCCACTTTAGGAGCCCCTCCTCCAGGAAGCCCTCCTTGACTTCCAGGCTAGGTCAGCTCATCGGTGTTCCCCCAGGACCAGCGCTGCCTCTATCAAATCTCATGACACACTGCTCCGTACCGGGCTGTCCCCAGGACGGGCTGCTCACCACCCTGGGAGCTCCACCTGGGCAGAGCCAGCTCTGCTTTCTCTCAGACCCCCATGCCCAGCACAGCCTGGGTGCTTACATTCTAGGACTATCTCTGAGAGAATGACAGGCAGCGTGCTTGGTGAGCTGCCAGGCGGTGAGTTGGAGAAGAGTCTCGGGGGCCTCAGGTGGACGTGTAAGGACCTCCCTGTTTCTGGCCTAACGCCCAGGCTGAATGTCGTTCCCCTGCAGTGTCCGATGGGTACACGTACAGCCACCCGAGCCACAGGATACGCTATACCTGCAGCCCTGTCGAGGATTGGTCCCCACCATTGGAGCTCAGTTCTGATGGGGACATGGATGCCACAGTGCTTCGAGAGCTGTACCCAGACTCTCCACCAGGGTAAGGAGGCTGCATGGGGGAGGAGGGCACTGGGTGTGAATCCCCACCCCCCGTGGGAAATAGCACTCCCATCCCCAAATTACACCAAATGGTGTAAATGCAAAATATCTCTGGGTGTGGAAGCAAGTAGGTCCCAGTGAAGCAGAGCATGACACAACAGATGTCACTAAAGAAGGAAGAGAAGAGCTCAGGTCCTTCAGGCTGGGACCAAGGGGTGGAGTGGGGGGTCCAGGCCCCAGCTCCTTCGTACGCACCCCCAAAACCCAAATCACATCCACTGGGTCAGGGATCACTGTAACCAAACTGTTCTCATGTCCATCAGGTGGCCCTGTCCCATTAGAGAATTCTTCTCTGGGGGCCATTTGGGTTTTCCCTGCCACCCTCAGGCAGATCGTCCATGGGATAGTACTTGAAAAAAGAAGAAAAGGCCTCCATCACTTCCTCCCCCCAGGAGACCTCTCTGGCCTCGCAAACAGCGAGGGGGGCAGTGGGTGCTCTTTTGTTCTTCAGCTGTGGGTTTCAGAGGAGCCTGGGGTTCTCCTTAAAACTGGAAGGGAGACTTGGGTGACTTAAGATCAAGGAGTGTCAGCCTAAGGTTGCTGCCACTAGCGCCACCCACACTGAGTGCCAGCCGGGGAGATGCTCTAAGCTCAGTGACTTGCTCACCAGGGTCACATGGAACACAGGCTGAGTCAGGACCAGAATCCAGTCTCAGTGGCTCTGGGGTGCCTTTCCTGGGGGGAGTCGAGAGGTTTCATTAGAGCCAGCATGCCAGAGGTCTGGCTTGGTCCACACCAGGGCAGCTGTCACTGTAGACAGGCTCCCAGCCCTTGGGGAAAGACCTCCACGCCCACCCTAAGGCCAGGTCCTACAGAGCCCTGAAGGACCCTCTTCTCTTGTAGCTATGAGGAGTGCATGGGACCAGGGGCCACTCAGCTGTACATCCCGACCGATGCCCCACCGCCCTACTCGCTGACCGACTCCTACCCCGTGCTGGATGGCGCCATGAATGTGGGCAGCGGCCCCAGCCCCGGCCGATACCAGCAGGCACAGAGGATCCTGGGCTTTGGTGGCCTCCGCACCGTCTCCATGGATACCCTGCCCCCTTATGAGGCTGTGTGTGGGGTCAACCCCGCATCAGGTCTGCTGCCGCTGCCTGGACCAGAACCAGGGCTAAGGAGCTCCCAGGGCTCACCCACCCCAACCCGGGCACTGGCCTCTGGTCCAGAGAGGATTCTGTGAGAGATGCAGCCAGCCAGGTCCTGCCGGTCCCTCGGGCTGAGCCACAAGGGCGTGCACACACACATGCACACACACATACACACGGGCTCACAAGGGCATGCACACACACACACGCACAGACACGTACACGCACGCGGATGTGCACACGCAGCACTCTCACATGCACACATGTATACACAGTTTGTACACACACACATATACATGCAGATATGCACACACAGCACTCGCCCCCCCACACACACATATACAATCTGTACACACACATCCAGATATGCACCACACATGTACAGACATGTGAATACACACAGGCCCCCCCGACATCCACACAAACCCATCTGCTAAGGTTTCATTAAAAATGAAGCTTTCTTGACCTCCCGTCTCCTCCCCAGCCTGTTGATAATGCCTCTGCAGACAATGCTGGGAGAAGACAGGTGGAGAGGGACAAGGGCTTGCTCCTTCCTCTCCCTGGCCTGTTTGCCTCTGCCTTCACCTGGCAGGCTGTGCCCAAACTCTGATTCTGCCTCCCGAAACTGCTCGACCATCCCAGGTCAGCCGCCTGCCCCTCCCACCGCAGGGCGGCGTGCCCTCCTGGCTGGTGGGACAGGCTTCAGTGAGGTCCAGCTACACACTGTACCTCTCCCTCAATTCCAGGGCAGCCACAACATCACCACTCTGCCACTTATGGGGTGAGGGACACGAGTCTGGGGGCTCAGGCCCTCACCACCCACCCTGCCCCTTCCCTAACCCAGTGCCCCCAGCCTCGTGGTGCTGGCGGAGTTATTTTGGAGGCCCCCACCCCACACGACAGGTGATACGCAGGGTCCTTGTTGGGCACGCGATGGTGGTGGTGGTGGGTTAAAGCTGTCCCCATATCAGCCCAACCGCTGCCCAGGGCTGAGGGTCTTCAAAGAAGAGAAGGGTGGCCTGGGCACAGCTCTGAAGCAGAGAAGTGGCCCCTTGCTAAGTGTGTGCCCAGCTGACCATCATGGCCCGAGTTTGGGCTGTCCTCCACGGTGGCAGCTCCTAGCTGGGAATTGTGAGCTGATGTGTTCTGGCCCTGCCCTCCAGGGTATTTGCGGAAATGAAGGGGAAGTGGGCCCCCCTAAATACTAGCATGCCACCACGAGAGGCTGTATCTGGGCCTCACTGCCAAGGGCACCCCAGAGAGAGATATATAGGTTTGCCTGCTTCTAGAGTGGCCCACAAATCCCAACAATTTCCATCAGAGACCATGCAAGTAACAGAGCTGATTTCT
Source organism: Canis aureus (assembly GCF_053574225.1). Taxonomy (NCBI): domain Eukaryota; kingdom Metazoa; phylum Chordata; class Mammalia; order Carnivora; family Canidae; genus Canis; species Canis aureus. The sequence goes on from NC_135613.1 coordinate 6,209,111, forward strand.
GAAGACCCAGCCTGCCAGGGGGTGGCAGCCGAATATCTTTGTGGAGTGTCCCGCCAGCATTGCCAGCGGCAGGAAGTGGAGTCCAAGTCCACCCTGCCTCCCCCGCCCGCACCTATCCTCTTCTCCCCATTTCCATTTCTCTATTGAAGGGCTAAGACATTTCAGTAATCCCTTTCTTGAGAAGGAGGGTGACAAGGATGGCAATCGTGAATTTTATTTTCTGTAGAATTAGGATTTCTTCTGGTGCAGAACTGAAAGAAATCCGTCCAGAGGTCCTGTGGCATCCTGGAGCACCCGACTCCGCCAGGAAAGGGACTTTGTTTACAAGCAGTTCTGTCCGCCTCTGTGGTGTACTGTTTTCTAGGCAAAAAATATCTGTCTGTTGTACTGTATAGCCTTTAAATGCACTCCAGGGATGAGACTCTTTTAAGAAATGCATCCTGCTTCTGCAACCCCAGAGAGTACTAGGGGGGACAAAAGATAAAAATCCCTAAGTACTCATCAGTGTTTGAGGGATGGAGCTAACAGCTTTTCTTGTTCCTGGATTAAGCGCTAAATAAGCAACAATGTATCTTTTCTGTGTTCAAATAAGTATATCGTATCAATAAAAATGTTGCAAAGCGAACATTCTCCGTGCCTGGGTTCCCTTCCTCGGTCGCCCTGCCCTCCCACTCGAACTCCAGCCGCACAGCCCTAGACCCGGTGCCCCGCACCCCGAGAGCGGGTGGGATCCCAGAAAAGCCCCCTCCCCCCCCATCGGCCCAAGCCCACAGCGCCCCCTGCCGGCGGCCGCTGCCGGTGCTCCAGGTGCGCACCTGCGTCTGCGGCCGGGCGGCTTCGAGCTGGTCCTGCACCCGCGGCGCTCCGGGGCTCGGCCGGCAGGCATCCCGCTCCCAGGCGTCCCTCCTGCCCCTCGGCCAGCTCCCCGCCCCCCGCACACGATCCCACCTCTCCTGTTGTCCACGCCGCGCTGCGCGGCCGGCGGCCTCTGGTCTGGAGCCAGCGCAGCAGCCCTGGCGGCAAGGTGGGCAAGGTGCCGCCCGCTGCACCCGAAGCACACCAGCAGGCCGTTGCAACAGCACCTGGACCCCACCACCCCCGCCCCGGCCCAGGAGGCTGCTGGCTTGGCGGTCCCTGCCTCCCGCCCACCACACCCTGCGTGCACCCTCGGCGCCCCATGCAAGGTCCCGGTGCTCGCTCCTACAGGGAGCCCGGCCTCCTCTCCGTGCCAGGGCCCGAGGCGTGGGGCCCAGCAGCACAGCCCAGGAGGCGGCGCTCAGCCCGGGGGCTCAGGAGGGCCCCGAGATGGGAGGTGACAACTGTTGGCATGCCATGCCGGGAACCGGAGTGGGTAGGACCGGGGACAGGACGAGGTGCCAAGGGTTGATGCAGGAGATGAGTCCGCGAGCGCCACGGGGTCTGGGCAATGAAACGAGGAAGGCAAGGGAGCCAGTTCAGGGCTTGAGGGTCCACAGGTACCCCTCTGGGAGGGTGGCGAACGGGGTGGATTACTCACACCGGCTCCCAGACTCCCCAGGGCCATCATTCGAGGCTGCCTCCGGAGAACGTCACTCCTGCCTCTCGTGCAGCCCAGCGAGCGCCCCTCTGGCCAGAGGCAGTCCAGCCCGGGAGTTGCGGCTGCTGGTGGGGAAGGCAGTAGGCATGCGGCGCGTCCAGGTCCGGCCAGGGCGTCCCCGACAGGGCACTCCACACAGGGCATCTCCAACAGGGCATCCCCGACAGGGCATCCCCGACAGGGCACCCCGCACAGGGCACCCCGCACAGGGCACCCCGACAGGACACCCCGCACAGGGCACCCTGCACAGGGCACCGCGGCCAGGGCACCCCGGCCACTTGTGCCGCCACCGTGACCCGCAGCCGGGAGGAGGGCCACCCTGGGACAGCCGTGGGCTCGCGATAACTGAGCCCCCCTGCACGCGGGGTCCCTCAGCCCAGGGGTCTGACTCCCCCAGGCTCAGGCCCATGCGGCAGCCTCGGCTCTCCCCACCTGCGGTCGGGCGCAGCCTGCTCGGCTCGGGTGGCTTTGGCGCGACCCACCGGCGCACACTCGGCTCCTGCACAGGGCCCCCCACGCCCACTGCAAGGCCACCGCCCCTACTGAGGTGTCACCGCTGGGGGCCCAGCTGACGACTGGCGGGCGGTATGAGGCAGAAGGGCGGCAGCTGCACCCCCTGAGGATGACTCCTCCGCCCGGGGCCCCTCTGCTGGCCTCGCGATGAGTCCTCAGGAGGACTCCCAACAGGGGCCAGTTACCTGGGTCGGGTAGGTATTTCCGTGCGGGGGTGGGGGGACACAGCCATGCCCCCAGGGTGGCAGCCCAGCTGTGCCGCTCGGCATCTCCTGGGGGATCCCAGGGCCCCAGCCCTAGCTCGCAGACTCCCCACCAGTGCCCTGAGCCCTGGGGTCCTGGGAAGCTCTGAGGCCCATTAGCATCCCCACGACTCAATTACGAGAGATGGAAACCCAACTCGAACCTTCTTCAGCAAGAAAGGATATTTATTGACTCATGTAACTGAATTGTCCAAGCAAGAATTCTGACTTCAGGCTTGGCTGGATCCAGGAGGTCCGGGAACATAGGCCAGAGTATTGCCTCTCTTGGCCCTGCTGCCCACCATGTCACCTTCATTGTCCCCCAGGAGTGACGGCTGTGGGTGCTCCAAGCCTATTTCGGCGGGCCCATGACCCGGCCCCAAGGCCTATATCACTGCTGGGCTCTGACAGCTCGTCCTCTTCCCAGCCCTTCCCTCCCGGGACTGTCCCTGTGTTTTTGAATCATCGCTGGCAGATGTCCCAGGGCAGGACTCAAGCTGGTTCTTCTCTGAGTGGTGAACCCAGGGGGTGGGGGCTTGGGGTGGACAACGGGCAATTATGATGGCAACAAATTCCTCTCTCTCTGTCACGGCCTTGAGGAGCCTAGACTCAGAGTTCTAGACTTGGGGTCCCTGACCGGACAGCACCCACAGCTGTACTCCCTGCGGCCTCTGCGGCTTTGTGGGGTACTTGGGAGCCTTTGGGCAGCAGGGACAGCTGCGAGGGAAGGCTAGGAGCAAGGCCCCCAGATGCATGGCTGTCCCTGCTTCTACCATCAGCTCACTGTGACTTTGAGCTGGCTCTTTTCCTTCTCTGGACTTCAGGACCCCAACTCACCCCCACCCCCACCCCATAGCTCTTGCATATCTCCAGTGCTCCCTTCCTCACCTCCTCCTGCCCCCTGTATTGTCATCAAAGTTAGTCGCCCTGGCAGGCAGAGAAAGGTTCTCACTAAGCCAGTCGCTCCCCCAAGGGCCCGGACAGCATGGGTGCAAATAACACCAAATCCGACAGTTTCAAGAGGCCCCAGAGGTCCAGTGGGGAGGAAACTGGTCCTGGAAAAGTTGAGCTGACCCCAGGGCGAGAGGAATGATTCCAGGCACCTGCCCAGGCACTATGCCACTGTGCTCTTGGGCCACCCAGGGGAGAGACAGTCCACGGGCACAGGGGCATAATGGGGTTCCCAAGAGCTGAGAAACAAGGTGTCCAGGATGAGTGAAGTGGTTACATCAGTAAGTAACTAAAAGCAATAGAAGAATCATACGCGGGATGGGAGGTGGGGGTGGAGACTAACTTGCGAGAACCAAATTGTTAAACTTTGGCTATTAGTAGGGAAAAAAAATGCAGGCCATTCCGGCCCTCTCCTCAGGGAGCAAATCTGCCTGGGGCCAGGGACAGAGACAGAGACAGAGATAGAGAGACCACGAGAAATAAGGCCCTTCTGTTTTAGACGCACATACACCGCCCAGCACCGCCTTCCTTGGCCTGGCGCCTGGTGGTTGCTTCCATGGCAAAGACACTTTGCAGGAAAGATGAAGGACCCTGAAAGGAGGCCGTGAACCTGGGTCACCCAGGTGGACCCAATATGATCACCAGGGTCCTCACCAGAGAGAGGCCACATAGTCAAAGTAAGAGAAGATGTGACGAATTGAAGTGGCAGGAAGAGAGAACCGAGAGGTTTACACCTGCTCCACTCCAGGGCAGCCTTGGGAGGAGAGTTGCCACCCCCAGGGATCCAGTTTCAAGTAGTTCTCCAAATGGGAAGGGACTTCCCAAGCACAGGGACAGGAATCACCCTGGCCATGGAGCTCGAGAAGGTTGCAGGAGGCAGGGGAGCCTAGGAGCTGGGAGCAGAGGGCCCCGAGATGTGGCAAGCCTGGGGCTGAGGCAGCTCCGAGTAGAGGCCCTTCCTGGTGACTGGAAGGCCGGGAGGCCAGCACAGGGTCCTAGAAAACCAGTGATCAAGAATCCTGGGCTGTGCTACTACATGACACCACGCCCTCAGCGGGGCTCTCCAGGCTGTGAGCCACCCGGGGCAGGGACTTCAGCTCATTTGCTTCTACAGCCCCCAGGCTGGCCTGCACGGGGACACACGCTGGATGCTCAAGGACAGCGTTTCCCCCAAACACCACAGGAGGACATGAAAGGGGACCCAGCGCCTAAGAAGTTGGGAAATAACACACACATGCAGCCCCCTTGCAAAAATTCACACCTCTACACACCTGCTCCATGAAAAGTCCTGAAACCCAGGAACCGGGGGACCTTAATTAGCCCAACAGAATTTATTTGACCACAGGAAACTTTTACTCACACAAGACTGATTATGAACCCCCAACAAGTGCTCCTCGTGGAGCACGCCTTGAGAAATGCTGACCCACACGGAAGGAGTGAGTCACTGAGTGGCTGAATGAGTGAATCATGACTTAATTATTTGGTGAATGAATGGAAGGAAGGGAGGAAGGTGGGAAGGGAGGAAGGTGGGAAGGGGGGAAGGAAGGGAGGGAGGGAGGGAGGGAGGGAGGGAGGAAGGAAGGAAGGAAGGAAGGAAGGAAGGAAGGAAGGAAGGAAGGAAGGAAGGAAGGAAGGAAGGGAGGGAGGGGAGGAGGGGAAGCCCAGCTCCAAATACTGGCCTCCACCTGTATCTCCCCAAATGCACCTTGCCCCATGGGGGCTCAGATACTGGGGGGTGAATGAGGATCCTAATGCTGCTGCCCCATTAATACCTGGGTCTGTATGAAAAGGGAAAGTCTCCTCTATTATAATTTTAATCTACTGCCTCCTGAGGGAAGGCTGAGGGGCAGTGAGCTTCTAGCATGAACCCCACCCTTCCAGGCCCATAGGGTTTATAATTCGCATCCCCAGTCTGGGAATAAACCAGCAGACTGTACAACAAAAACAAAAGAAAACAAAAAGGATGGAGGAAGGCGGGGAGGGAGGAAGATGGTGAGTGCAGAGAGGAAGGATAGAGGGGAGAGCACATAGGCAGTTGGCTCTGTTACCCCCAAAGCAGTCCAAGGATTTGCGTACAGCTTATTTGGGAGGTGATCCCGGGAAGCACGAGAGGAGTAGGGAATTAGGACAAGGGAGGGAGAAGAGCCAACAAAGCACGCTTTGTTGTTGTTTCGTGAGCAGCTTATTGCAGCAGGACCCGGAGCCGACCCCGCTGGGACCCTGTGAAAGAGTGGAGGACACACCTCAGAGCTGTCCCTCCAAGGGCAAGAAGCTGGGGGCTCTGTTCACTCACCCTCCTTGGTTGGTGGAGGGCTGGCCCTGGGTGCTGACACCTGGCACTTGTAGTTTGTCCCACACACCAGCAGAGCACACTCCTACAGCCGGAGACCGTTCTCAAGCAGGAGCATCACGACCTTGGCTGGTGACATCCGGAGTGGGCTGAGGGGACAGGCTGGCACAGATGGATGTGGGTGCCGCTCTGTCTGCTTTCCCATTCTGGGGACAGGGCAATGCCCGAGCCTGACCTCAGCTCTGCTCCACTGGGAGGACATGGCACAGCCCCAGCCACACTGTCTGAGCCCCCGGAGTGACAAGGAGTGAAGGCGAGGGCTGCGCACAGCTTTCTCTTCTGCTCTCACTCCCTCCCCAGCCTCCTGACTGAGCACCTGGGGAGGCCCCTCGCCCAACTCTCCTGGGCACTCAGCCTCCAGGAGCCACCAGGAGCCAGCCCCCAGCCCCAGGCCCAGGCCCAGGCCCGGCAAGGCAGCTCCGCAGACCCTCCTGGGCCACCTCCTCAGCTACCAGCAAGCGGAGGCAGGGGCGGCAGGCCCGGGGCTGCAGGCCAGCAGCCTCACCCACAGGGCCCGCCCTCTCTTGCATCCGCCTGAGCTTGTGGTCTCCGGCCCGGCCCGGGGGCCACTCACTCCTGGGGGGCGCCCAGCCCTGCCCGGCCCATCTGCCACCAACTGGGGCAGGCACTAGAGTTCCTGGAGCTCGTATCTGTCAACCTACCTCTGTTTCCCTGGAGGAAGGAAATCAGGTCCCTAAAGGTAGGCACCACCATGCCTCTGAGCAAGGGGGTCTCGGGTAGGGGCCAGAGCTCTGCCTCTGGGGGGAGCAGCATATCCATCACGCCCGCTGACTTTGGTCCCATTTCACAGTTGGAGAAACTGAGGGCTGAAGAGGTTAATGCAACTTTTCTATTGTCACCAGTCAGTAAGTGGCACCACCAGGCCTCAAGCTCAGGCAACGCAGCCTCCAGCCGCTAGACTATATGGCCTCTCCAAAGGGAGGAACCCACGAGCTCATAATAAACAAGGGGAGGAGTCTAGCTCTGGAAGGAAAGCTTTACTGTCTTCTGGCTCCTGGCCAGGACCGCTGGCGGGCAGTCAGGATATCGGGGCCTCACTCCAGCTCAGTTATTCTCTTGCTGTGTGACTTGAGACCAGGACCTGTCCTGTCTCTGGGCCTCAGTGTGCCCTTCTGTGAAATGGGACAGAGGGGAACATGATCACGGACCAGATTTCCATTTGGCCAAACGCCACAGCCCAACTGCTTCTCAGGAGCCTCCAGTGTCCCGGGGCATCAGCCCTTGGTCCTGCCTGGCGACTCCCAGCCACTCTGCTCATTGTGTCCCATCTCTAATACTCCTGTTTGTTCCAGACATACGCTGGGAACTATGCCTACCAGGTGCAGCCAGAGCTTTCCGAACACACGCTGCACACCTTCTGGGCAGGCTGGGCTCTGTGACCACCTCCGAAGCAGAGTTGTCACTTGTCCAAGCCATCAGCGTGGAGGACGCCAAGCAGATGGTGCTGGAGATCTTCCTGGCAAGAGCTGCATGCGAAGCCATTCTGGGAACCTCAAACAAGCAGGTCCCGGGACTGGGCAGAGAGAAACCAGCCAGGCCCCACTCCAGGCGCAGCTCAGAGAGAAAGCTGGTGAAGGCCCACAGTCGCCCCGAGGGGGCCCAGCCAGGCCCAGGGCCCGCAGAAAGGCCGGGGTCTGAGAGGGCCCCGGCTGAGGGCCCTGACTGTCAGAGGGCTGCGCCAGCGCCCTGAGTCGGCCTGAGTCCTGGCGTCCCTCCGCAGCCCCTCGCTGGCCCCTTGCTCACCAGGGGCCCATGCTCAGTGAGGAGTTCGTGACCTGCTACAGTGACCTTGTTCTGCATGGGACACCCTTGTCCCCCAAGGACCATGCCCTGAGCAGCCCGAAGGGAGACCAAGCCCAGGCCCAGCCTGGCCCCAGCCTACTGTCAGGTGAGGCATCCACCTCCTCAGGCTGCAGCGCTGAGCGGTCCCTGCCCCTGATGCAGCTCCTGAGAACCGAGTTGTCACTGTACCTGGCCAGCTCTGCCTGACACTGGGTCCCCAGTTGTCGGGCAAGCCCCCTGGCCCGAAGCCCGAAGCCTGAAGCCCAGCTGGAGCTGACCACCCCCGGCACAGACGCTGTTCCTCCAGACACTTCCTCTGAAGTGGATGAGCTCTGTGAACACTTCTCCCACCTCCTTGGGCCCCCAGCTCTAGCAGGCCATCCGAGGGGCTTCCCGGGCCCCAGAGGTGAGGACAAGGGACAGCCAGAGCCCCTCAATGGGGCCCCAGCCAGCCGGCAAGGGAGGCAGCACAGACAGTAAGGCCACTCAGCCCTGGAGGCCTCTCGACCCCCTCTCATGTACAAGAGCCCCCAACACTACGCCCCTCCTGTGGGAGCTGTGTGCTTGGTGAGTTTTATCAAAAGGTTCATATCAATGCATCTTATTACTGGCGATATTTACCTGCTGCATCCCTGGAATAAACTACTTGTCTTAGGAGCCCTGGGTCCCTTTACAGGAGAATGATGTTTAGACACCAAGATCCAGGTGCCAGGTGTGCTCACTGTTATTGTCACTGCTTCCAAGCCTACTCAGGAGACAAGTCAGGAAACATACGGACATATAGGAACCCATGCATACGGACATATAGGAACACAGGTGGCTCTTTTTCCATATCTGTACAGAATTTTTTAAACCATGAGTTTATACTGATACCTCTGCTTCTAATCCAACATCACAGGCTTTATTCTAGCTGTCCCCTTTTATTAAGAACTCCTTTCTCTAGAAGAGAACGAAACCCAGCTCTCGGAATCTACAGTCTACTTGTTTGTTCAAGTCTATTACCGTAGTGTCAGAACCGCTAACCATACCTCCATGAGAAATACTTTTAAAATGATAGGATAGCATCTAGGAAGAGTAATTTTTGCCTTCACTCTTCCTGCATCCATTCAATATACTGTTTTCTAGTTACTTAGGCTACGTCTCTCCAGCATGGCTGTTTTTCACTCGTGATGCTGCTCGGGTCAGCTGCGTCTGTATTCTGTGTTCCATTCCCCCTACAGCCGAGGTGATCTTGTTTATTTAGGGGGTAATGGAACACATCCCCATGGTTCTAAGAGTCAGTTATACAAGAAGACACATTCACACAAGTATCAACCCCTTCCCCCTGCAACATCATCCCATCCTTCCTTCTCTCCAGTCTGTTTAGTTGACAGGTTGTCCTCCCTGTATTTCCTCTCCATCTGTATATTTTCTTAGGTTTCTGCTTTTTATATAAAGGGTAGTAGATACTCATACTCATTTGGATATTGCTTTTTTTTTTTTCCACTCAAGATTGCCTTACATCCTGGAAATCATACCTGTTCAGAGAGAGCTTCCTCATTCTTTTTTCTACTCCACTGCGTGGCTGTACCATAGTTTATTTTAGCCACTCTGTTATGTAGGATCTTTAGGTTGTTTCCGATTATTTTGCAGTGAAAAACCAATGCTGCCATAAATAACCTTGTGCGTAGATATTTTCATATTGTAGGACGTACACATTAGATCCCAGAAGTGGGATTGCTGGATTGCAACGTAAGTGCCGACATAGTTTGTTAGGTACTGTCAAACTTTTCTCCAGAAGGGTTGTACAAATTTATACTCCCACCAGCAATATATGTGAGTACTTGTTTCCCCACAGCCTCACCGACAGAATGCTTGTTGTTTTGGTTTGCTTTCTTGCCAGTCTGGTAGGTGAGAAATGGTATGTCAATGTTCTTTTAATTTGCTTAGTCCATTTGGGCTTTTATAACAAAATACCACACACTGGTGACTTATACACAACAGAAATTTATTTTTCACCGTTCTGGAGGCTGGAAGTCCAATGTGGTGCCAGTATGGCCGGGTTCTGGCAATGGCCCTTGGCCAGTTTGCAGACTACTGATTTCTTGCTTTGTCCTTACTGGTTAGAAAAGGCATGGGCGCTCTGTGGGGTCCCTTTTATAACAGCACTGAGTCCACCCAGGAGGGCTCCGCCCTCATGGCCTAATCACTTCCTAAATACCATCGCCTGGGGCATTATGTTTTCAACATATGAATGGTGGGGAGGGGAGACACGCAAATAGACCATGCATTTGCATTTCTCTGAAAGAATTTGAATTTTCTTTTTTTACGTTTATGGGTCATTTTTAGATCTTTTTGGTAAGTTGTCTTTCACATCTTTTTCTCATTTTTCTTTTTGATTTTTGGTCCTTTGGCTTTCATTTATAAAGAATTCTTCATGGGTAGTTAGGAATATTGGTCCCTTGTCTGTTACATAAGTTGCATCTTCTCCCAGTTTCTTGTCTTTTGACTTTGTTCATGACAGGTGTTATCACCCAATTTAAAAAAATTTTATTTTAGGCACATTAACCTTCAGTTGCCCCTGGATTTTGAGTCGTAGTTAGGATTTCCCTAATTCCAGGTACTTGCAAGGTTCCAATTTTTACATTTAGATCCCTAACCACTTGGAGTTTATTCTTGGCTATGGTGTTAGATATGGATCTGTCTTTATCTTTCCCCAAATGGTCATGTTGGCATCATTTGTTAAAAAGTCCATCTTTACCCCAGTGATTGGAAAGGACATCTTTATCACATACTAAATTTCTAGGTGTGCTTAGTTCTCTATCTGGGCCATTCGATTCCACTGCTCTATTTATCTATTCGTGCAGCAGTACCACACTGTTTCAATACTAGAGGTTTTAGAGTACTTTTGAATGTCGGGTAAGGCTAGTCCTTTATGTTTTCCTTTTTCAGTGGTTTCCTGGTTATTCCTAAATGTTTGCTTTTTTAGTGTTTGTTTTTCTATATAAACTTTAGAATAATTATTATAATAATAATTCCATAAAATAGATTGTGGTGCTTCTACAAAGACTGTATTAAATTTGTAACTTAGGCAGAACTGACATCTTTATGTTGAGTCCTCCCATCCATGAATGAGATGTCTCTACATTTGTTCAAGTCTTATTTGGTGCCTTTGAGGAGAATTTTTGGCATTTTTCTTCTGTTTTTGGACATATCTTGTTAAATTTATTCCAAAATATTTAATCTTTTTACCATGGTAAAGGGGATTTTCACTACCATTGTGACCTCTGTTTATTCTTTGCATATGCTAATTTTGCATCCTACTACTTCATGAAAATGTTGTTGTGTTAGTTTTATCACTGATTCTTTGAGATATATCATGGTGTTAAATTCTTTACCCCAGCAGAAGGGAGTGCTGAGGTTCGTGGTGCCCTCCTGCCTCAGTCGGGGTTTTCTCAGGAATATTTCAGGACAGGGGCCTCTATGAGAAGCTAAACTATATGCTTCATGAGTGAAGGGACTGTGTCTGTCCTGTTCATCAGTGTGCACGTGTCACCCAGCACAGGGCCTGCCACAGGGTTTATGCATAAACCTGCATAAGTGCTGTTGAAATACAGGCAGAGAATAGAGGCCTGCTCACAGATTGCCCGAGGACTCTGGACTGAGCAAATGGCTGGTGAAGATGCTGAACTATTAGGTCCCCCACACCCCTGATGAAGAAGCAGGTCTTAAAAATGAAAATACAAGATCTCTACCACTCAGGCTTGGAGCAGTCCACCAACAGCTTCTCCCTCCAGGAAGGTGCAAGGAAGTCGGTCTCTTCTCCAGCCAACTTCAGAGACTTGGAAGGAGTTTGAAGGAGGAGAGAGTAGCCTGGCGTAGCTCCAGACCCTTTGTGTTCATCTTACGTTTAACTTACCCCTTCGTAGACTGTGCAGCCTCTCTCCTCATGAGGGAGAAAAACACCCCAGTGTCCACGGGAGGAAGAAACAGGACCAGAGAAGTGAGGGGACCTGCCAAAGGTCTTGTACTCAATAACAAGGGAAACTGGGATCTCAGCCCATATTCTGACCCCAAAGCCCATGTCCCACCCACAAAGCCAAATGGATCCCAAAAGGTAAGATTCACTTAAAACTTAACAATTGGCCATTGCCCATTTTTCTGGGCATTTCTTAGATGAGCCCAGAACTGCCAACATCTACCCATCCCTGGCTACAAATAAATCTGCTCTGTGCATTAGGGAAAGGACTAGTGAGAGATCACCTAAGCCCATGGAAAAGATCTGCCAAGAAGACTAGAAAACCATCAGTTTACCGTGTAAGGAATCCAGAGCCTTTTGGTACAAGGAGCGGTGTCCATTGCCATGGCCTGAGAAGCAGCTGTCTCTCCAGCCCTCTCATGCCACAGAAAGCCAGACGCAGATCCAGAGTCCTCGTAAGAAACAGGAACATTTTTAAAAAGAAAAGAAAGGCCAATTGCTTGCCCTGCGTTCTCTTATTCCAGAAAAGCCGTGAGGCACTTTTCAGAGGCACAGTCCCAAAGGCCAGTCCTAACCAGGGCTGTAGCCTGTGCCTACTGAACAGATCAGTCAAGGTGGCCCCCTGATTAACTGGTGAGAGCACGCATCCACACCACTCGGATGGAAAGTGCCGGTCACTGCAGTTGCTTCCATTTCTCAGCCAAGCAACTGTATTATGGCCCCATTTTCTGGGCTACATCAGATGAACAAACATTTATGGGGACACTCGCTGCATATCTGGCCCTGGACCAGACCCCTCCCATGTGGCAGGTCAGTTATCCTTGCAGCCCTGAGAAATGAGCAATTCTCTCATTTGATAGATAAGATAACCAACGCTCACAAGATGTTCAACAATCAACAAGGTGCCAGGTTCTCTCCGAACTCTGGGATGTCTGATTCTAGAAAGTGTCAATCTCAAGAGGTGGCCCATAAAGGGTGGCCCCTGGACCATAGCCTCATCGTCACCTGGAACAGTGTTAGAAAGCAGATTCTCGGGCCTGCCCACCCCAGATACCCTAGATTGGAAACTGAGGGTGGGCCTAGCAATTCAGGTTTTAACATGCCCTCCAGGAGATTCAGATGCGCCGAAACTGGAGAACCAGGAGCTAGAGACTCCCAAGAGCACAAAAGCAGCTGCAGGTCCCCTAAAAGTGCTTTTCCCCATATGTGTTCTGAGGAACACTACTCTCTTGGAGACTGTTAATGGCTATTCCCCAATGAGGGGTTCTACTGTCAAAGAGTTTGAGAGTCCCTGGCTTAAAGTTGAAAAGGTGTCTTGATCACAGGACTGCTGGAGTTGAACCTTGTGCATCTCAGAGAAAGTAGCCAGGTGGCGCTTCCCTAATTTCCTGGACTACGGAACCCTCCGTTCTCAGAACACCTGTGATTACCTCCCAGGACACCTGTGCTCCATGGACCCCAGCCTTGAAGAAAAAAAAAGCCAAGAAATGCAGAAATTCAGGACGATAGCAGTAACCGTGGAAACCCACTCCAGATTCCACAAGACTGGCTCTCTCCCGGCTTCTGTTTAATGACAGCCTTTGGCAAGCTCACTGTCTTCTGTAACCTAGGGGAGCACTGAGCTCACTCGGCCTTAGGGGAGCTGCAGGGTTGGGGTTATCAGGAGAAGAAAGCCCTGCCAGTGACCCTGGGGCCCCGGGTGAGTAATCCACCCCAAAGCCCAGAGGCGCCAGGCGGGACATTACTGTGACTAGATTCTCCACAGGGGGGCTGACGTTTCCAGCAGCCCCAGTTACTCTAATAACTAGAATTCTTCGGGATGGAGAGACCGCAGGGACGAAGGTCATTCATTCCACAGATGTGGGAGTATTTACAGGGAGCGCCCCCATCTGGCTCCAGGGCTCTAGGACAACAAGATGACACAGATTCAACAGTATTCAGGGGTAGGCAGGTTCTGGAAACATCTACCTGGTCTCAGAGTAGTAAATGCTTCAATCCTCTCCCCGACACCCCACCCCCGCCCCAGGTCTGGTGGTATGAGTCTGCAGGAGTCCCAGGCAGGGTCTCTGACTGAGGTACCCCACAGGTTGCGGGGGGCACTTCTCATTTAGGTGAGGCGCTCAGGTGGAAATGAAGGAGGGAGGGAGAGAAACGGAAAGGTGACACCGTTTCCTGGGGTCCACAGTTAGGGAGGGTTTCCTTGAGAGCCACGCTGTGGGAGTAGGTCAGACTGGTGGTCTCTGCCCATCTCAGAGGCAGGCTGAGCACCGGCTGGTGAGGAGGATGTGAGGTGACGTGAGGGCAGGGGGGAGGGACACGTGGGGCCAGAGGGCGCAGAGCACTAACGCCGGACCTGTGGTCCAGCCTGTGGGTCCCCACGTCCCTCCTGCCCTTGCCCCACCTCCAAGGCCTCTAGCAAAATCCCGGTAGAACCTTCCAGCTTATCTCAGTTGTGCCTTGCAAAGGTCATCATCAACATTAGAATTCACGTGTGCGTGGGGGACAGCATGTTCTGACAGTATGTCAGGGACCGTATGTCCTGGCCAACATTAGCCGGAGCAGGAGTTCTGGCCCCATCTTGGACAGGGAAGTGCTGGAGGGAGGAAGGAGGCCACGAACCATGAAGTTGAACTGGGCACCGAAAGCAGAAGGAGCCCGGGATCCTGATGGCCTCGGAGCCACCACACCAGCCCCGGATCACCCACCTCCACGCTTCTATGTGACACAGAAATACACTCCTACCTCATTTCGTTTGTTAATCGTCAAGTACATGAGATATTTCTGAATTATTCTAATCATGTATTTTGCATATAAAATTAAAAACCTGTAGTGTAAATTAGAACTATTTCACTAAAAATGCTGACTAAAACAATGTATATGCTGTTCAAAAATTTTTTTTAATTGCTAAGAGTCAAAGAGCCGAGACAGCTCTGGGGTATGCTCACGTTATGCCCTGCGGAACCCCACCTCAAGGTAAGAATGGGGCAACCCTGGCAAATCTGGAATGTCATTGCTCTGGCTTGCTAGGTCAACAGGTCAGAGATGCAAGCCCCTGCAAGGCTCCTCCCAGCCATTCCTGAGCCTCTGGGGATCACCTCCTTCTGCGCTAACACTAGGCCCCCCGCCTCCCATGTGCCATCTCCCTTCTTCTGCCCTGGCTTTTGTAACTGCTCCATGACCCCTGAAGCCACCAGCCCTGCCTGCCACGTGGGGAAAGCAACCTTCATCCATGCCAGCTGGGCACCAGCTGTTTCGTGTGACCTATCTGGGCTGACAGATTTTGCCACCTGCTCTGGCCTCTGCAGATACACAGCATCCTCTGCAGGGCCAGAGCAAGAGGATGGTGAGCTCCTTCGAGCCCATCCATCCCATGTTAGGAAAGATGGAGTTTACAAAATGACACACTTTATTCTACTGGCAGAGGATGCTGGAGGGAGCTAAAATCACTGGCCTAGGAAGCACTCCAAAATTAACAACAGGTTTTAGGTGAAGGATTTATTGGCTACCACAGGGCAATACTTTACTATTTTTAAATCATATTTCCCCCAAAACAGATGCTTAAAGTGAGCTGTGGGGATACTGGACTGTTCATTTACAAATTTCCAAAGACTTCCCTGGCTTGTCAAGACACCTGGCAGTACAGGCTCTTGCCTCCCCCAGGCTTCTGGTCAACCACTGACATTTGGGCTGAGAGACACATCCCCACTGGGTTGCTGCCCCTCATCCTGACCATGTGGCCCAAGAACTGGTCTGGGAGTCACAGTGCCTGCCCCTTAGCACTCCCTCTGGGACTGGACCACTGGACCAGCAGGATGCCTGTCAGCCACAGTGTGCACAGGAGCCATACTCACGCAGAGGCTGGGACAAGGCCTTCCAACCTGTTTACAACAACGCTGCTCAGGAGAGGCTGAGGCCTGTTTCCCCAAAGGTCACAACTGACCCTGCCCCACATCTACAGCCAGGCTTCTTGAAGCTCTCTCGGCCTGCCTCCAAAATATCAGGAGCATGAGTGCTCTAAGAGCCTTGGCTTGCAAGCTCTGATCTTCCTGTCCAGATCGCCCCCTATGAGACTGTTCTTTCTCTTACTTCCCACTTGACTCAAGAGACAGCTGTGGCTTTGATGCATTGTTACAGCTCAGTGAAGCTAAGATATATTTTGAGCCAATAAAGATGATTTCATGCTCTCTGGTCCAAGGTGTCTCCTTGGGTGGAAAAACATTTCAAAAAGACATAAGGCCACTTGTGTCTCTTCCCCAGGCCACAACCTCTCAGTAATTCCAAAGGCAAAGCTCTTCACACAAGGCCATTATAGACTGAGGCGGCCTCGGAATCCAGGGCTGATGGCCCCTTGCCCCAGCTTGGCACTGGCCAAACCATCCACACACCAAAAGCCCTTTCTCTGACATGGCACTGGCGGCAGCTCAGGCAAGGCCTTTGTCACCAAGGAAACCAAACACCATTCAGGAGTCAACGCATGATTCTCCCAAGGACACAGAAGCCCAGATGCCGAGGTGGCAAATGCCACAGCGGCCTCGTGCTGGGAAACCACTGAACATTAGGCTCAAGCCAAATACAGCACAATTTTGTGAAAGTCTAAGAACATCAATGGCCCTCGAGAACTACTCAGATAATGAGAAAGTGATGATACTGTCTCCATGCTCTGCTGGCTCTCTCCATACAGCTGTGAGATCTGTAGCAAGGGAAGACAGGCTCTCAGGATGAGACACAGAATGTTCTGGAGTCACCAAAAGTTTAAATTGTGCCAACTCCACTGTCCCTGGATGTGTGACCCTGGGCAACCCTTTAGCCTGAGCTTCTCAGAGGCCACCACCTCACCCTCCTGAGTAGTGGGAAGGGTTAGAGACCCTAAGCCCAGCATAACTTCAGGTGGCTCTTCCCTTACTCACATGGACCCAGCAGTGGGAAGCCACCAGGAGAAGGGCTGGGGGAGTGCAAGCCTGCAAACACCAAAGGGCATGACAAACCCATTGGTCCCATTTGTCATCTACCCACAAGGAACAGAGACCCAGCTGAAGACACTGGTAAAGAGGAAAAGACCGTCAGGAATACAAATGCGGCCAGATATAAAGCCCTCTCGAAAGGAGATATTTCCAGATTGCTCCTAATAGCTAAGTTGGTAGCAGCGGGCATTTTCCTGGCATGATCTTTCCATCCTATGAACCATGTTTCTGATTCTCTGGAGTTAATATTCGGTCCCGGTTTTGTTGGAAGAGTTCTAGCATTTTCCGCATGTCGTGGTCAGCCTCAATCACCTGGAAATTAAACACACGGGTCACAGGGCTGCACTTGACCTCAACATCATCCTCCCTTCACAGAGGGAAAGAGAGAAGGATGGAGGCAGGAGCGGCAGAGAAGTCCAAGGTCACAGGCAGATACAAAGGAGGGTTAGAGCAGAACAGCGCCAGGTTCTAGGTCAATTCACATTCTCAACTACATTTCCACTTAAGAATCCGGGCAGCCCGGGTGTCTCAGCAGTTTAGCGCCTGCCTTCAGCCCAAGGCGTGATCCTGGAGTCCCAGGATCGAGTCCCACATCGGGCTCCCTGCATGGAGCCTGCTTCTCCCTCTGCCTGTGTCTCTGTCTCTGTGTCTCTCATGAATAAATTAAGAAAAAAAAAAAAAGAATCCACTATGGCTGTCCCTGCAGCCAGCCCATAAATGACTTTTCCCCCTTTTCCCCTTAATCATCTTAATATTCCCCTAATGAGGGGGAAAGATAGATTTTACTTCTTTAAAAATCCAGTACAGTAATATCTCACTTTCCAGCAACCTCATGGCCTGGAAGCACCATGAGTAGAAGTATCTGAGCAATTCAAACAGATATCCCTCAGGCCACGCACAAAAGTTTGTGAGCATCCCTCTCTCAGATCCCACGCTGGACACACGCTCCCAAAATGTCTCAGTATCCATTTGCGCATCTGAAGAAGTTCAGCAGCAGCAAATTGGGAAAGGCAGGAGGGACGGGTGGAAATGACACACAGTTAGAGGTGGCGAGTATCAGCAGGAGAAAGAGGGCTGCTACACGAAGCCAACATGGGAACTCAAAGACATCAGTGGTCTGGGGCAAACAGTCCTACACACCTCAGCACTCCTAAGGGCGTCACTGTGTAACAGCCCAGACAGCAACTGGTGTTCCTTCAGATGCCCTGGGTCACCGGGAAGAGGGGCAATGAGGCTCCATGCCTGCTAGCCACTGAAGAAGGGATGGTTGCATCAGAAAGACCACCATCCCAAGTGGTTAAAACCAAAACCCACATCTGGAGGCTTCACCCATCTGGAATACTCCTTCACTGACAATGCTGGATAAGTGAGATGTTACTGTGGCCATCAGTGTAAGGACGTTGGAACAGGCCACCTTCTCTCAGGTCTGTCCAGCTGACTGTGAGTCTCATCCACAGTGAGGACCGGGAGAGAGAAAGGGCCCCTTCTACCCTCCCTGCTTCCTTATTCTAAATCCTCCAGCTCTGAAGGACCTTGCCCTTCCCCAGACTGCAGTGTGGCTGACATTCCCTGGGGCACTCCTCCTTCCAGAAAAGCCGCCAGCCCTGCCAGGGGGACTTACCAGAACAGGGGCTGCTACAGGGAAAAGATTCCCTTTGATGAGCCACTCCTCATAGAGGTGGTGAATGGCATCCAGGTACTCCTGCCAGGGAACACACACACAGACACACATAGGCACGCAGGCTGTCAAGAGCAGGGAGGGGAACAAACCTCTCCTCCAAGGATCTCAGGCAGGGGGGTGACTGTTAACGACCACGGAGCAGTGGCTGGGACGAAGGAGTCTGCAACCATCATCCTGGCTCAGGTGGATAGCATTAAAAGCAGCCACTCCCTCCATCAGGCAGCCTGGGCATCGTGACAGTGAGAGGCATCACTCCAGCCCCTACTCCATCCCTCTAGCACCACCCTGTACCACTGCTGCCTCATCCACACCCTCCCACCGGGCTTATCACACTTCCTGCCACTTCGCCATCAGCAGGGCCACCGGTTCCTTCATGGTAGGATCCCCAACCCTAGGCAGCCTCTGAACCCTCCCCTCTGTCCTTCCTTCGGGGGACTGCGGCCCTGACTGGCCTAGGGGACCCACTCCCACTGCTTCCACCCCACCAGACAACTTGTGACCTATGTGGGCCCCCTAGACCATGAAGATCAACTTCAGAAAGCACCACGATGGGGAACCCAGGGGGAAAGAGGCCCAGACACAACCTAAGCCATCAGAGCCTCTGCACCAGGCAGGACTGGATGGCGCACACTTTCTCATGCACAGGGCAAGGTGCTCAGGCCACACACAACCACCTCCCCAAGCAGTAATTTATAGCCAGCCCGGAAGCCCTCAGGAAAGCCTCATGGCCACCTTCTCATCCACCACTGAGTTCTCCCTTGGCAACGACAGATTTGTCCTGTAGGCCTTGTCAGAAATGTTAAGATAATGGCTTGGCTAATAACAGCTTGTAGGGACTCCGGACTTGTCATTTCTTCGGGACATCTGGGTCACTGCATAGAATGGCTGTGTCCTACCACAGCCCGGCCCAGCGCCGCTCTACTGTGCCCTTCCTCCAATCACTCCTACCTCCGGATTTCAAAGGAGCTACCTGGAGGGAGGCCTACGCCTTCACAGCTGGTAGCAACCTTGCTGGTGCCTGGGGAAGACAAGGCTGGGTGGGCCTCAGGGTCAAGTCCTGCAGACTCAACAGGTCTTCAAGGGCCCCCAGTCCAGCCCATCCTGAGCTCAGACCCCCAAGACATCCCTGTAAATGCCTGCCCAGCTGCTGTCTGTGTACTCCCAGTGGCATTCACATGGGGCATTCAGTTCTGTACTGAAGAACTCCTAGGTGCCAAGCTCTGGGAAACATGCTGGGGATGCAGAAGCAATAAGATCTAATCTTAAAAAGCTCACAGTTTGGGCAGCCTGGGTGGCTCAGCGGTTTAGCGCCACCTTCGGCCCAGGGTGTGATCCTGGAGTTCCGGGATCGAGTCCCATGTCGGGCTCCCTGCAGGGAGCCTGCTTCTCCCTCTGCCTGTGTCTCTGCCTCTCTCTCTCTCTCTCTCTGTGTCTCTCATGAATGAATTAAAAAAAAAAAAAAAAAAGCTCAGTTTGATGAGGGATGGGGAACAAATGTCTAAACAGTTCTGGTATGCTTGTCCTTAGGGCTGTGATCACCGTGAGCCCAGTGGTTAAGGGAGCACAATGGAGGGAAGGTCAGGGAAGGCTTCCTGGAAAAGGTGACATCTGAGCTGAAGGCAAAAGAAATCACTACACAAAGGCACATTTGTGCAACTGCATAGTGAGTGTGAGTGTGAGCATAACCACGACTGGTCTCTGTGGCCAGAACATGAAAGGCAGGGAATGGAGGGAGATAACGTCCATGAGGCAGGATCCGGGATGGCACGCTACCGGCGGGGACTTGACCCCAGACTGCAGCAAGACACCCAAGGGTCTGTGGCTGGGAAATTGCATGAGTGGCGTTCTGTACTGGAAGCTGCACCCAAGCAGCAAAGTGGAGGCCAGGTTTTGGAGGGACCATGGAGGGGTGAAGGAACAGGACAAGAAGAGCAGCCCAATAGTTACAAGAGTCCTGACCAGAGTCCCTGTGGCCCTGAGCCAGAACCCAGAAGGGCGAGGCACCGGGCAAGCGCCGAAGAGGACCGCCTCGAGCCCAGTACTGCACTCAGCACGGGGGATGTGGCTGCCAGTGGGAGGGAACATTCTAGCTCTAGCGAGGCTCCAGAGCAGGACGCACAAGCAAGCAATCTTCAGGTGGTGGACAGGACAAGCCCTGGGGACACCTGGGTGGGGAGAGGGAGCAGGGATGCGTCTGTGCGTCTGGGACCCCAGGAACTGAGGCAGGTCTGGACTTCATGCAGGGTCTCCACCCACAGAGGAAATCAGAGTTTATGCTCAGTTCCTGTTTCTCTCTCGGCAACCAGCACAATGATCTCACGGAGGGAGGGGCCGGGCTGGGGTGGAGGTGGTTTCCCGGTCATTCTGCGGGCTCACGGGCACACTCACCAGGGGAATGACCGTCTCCTCTTCCCTGCATCTCATCTGTAACCTCCGGTAACAGGTCTCAGGAGCGGTCCGGAGATAAACTGCAATTTAAAAAAATAATATGTGGTTCTAATTACCCTGTTTGTGGCTTGGAA
This sequence comes from Canis aureus, assembly GCF_053574225.1. NCBI lineage: Eukaryota > Metazoa > Chordata > Mammalia > Carnivora > Canidae > Canis > Canis aureus. The sequence goes on from NC_135613.1 coordinate 6,229,668, forward strand.
GTGGAGGCCGGGGAGAGGGGGAAGGTAGGCATGTGGGCCAGGCGTGCAGAGAACCATCTGCCAGAAGCTCTGAGCAGGAGACGCAGACCACAGCCAGCTCCCAGCCCTACCGCTGACCGGCTGTGGGGCCTCCAGTCATCTTGACCCTCAGCCCAACTTCCGTTTTTCTTTCCATGTCACCAGCCGCCCAGGATTGCTGAGAGGCTGAAGAGGCTCTGTATGTGCACAAAGCTTAGCACGGGTTCTGGCCCGTGGGTCTCAGTAAAGGTCCCGGCTATGTCCCTCCTCCCCTCCTTGCACACTAAAAAAACCCCATCAAATCACAACAGACCCGGGAGGCACAAAGGACAGGGTGCTCCGCCAGGAGGGACCAGAAGCACCCGATCCTGTCTGCCCTTGGGGAGAAGATGAAAGAATCACCAGCGGTAAGGGCCCTGCCCGCACCCCTGCTGGCTGGCAGCCCCCCAAGCACCTCCTCCCAGCCCTGGGAGGGACGTCCGAGGGGTCCCTCACCTATCAAATCAACGGACACGTCGATGTTCTTCAGGATCCAATCAAACCATTCTGCCAGAACCACATAGTCCACTTCAGGCATCTTCCCACTATAACGAGAATTGTTGGGGTTTTATTCATCAAAAGGATCTGTGGGTCCTTCTGCGTAAAGGGCGTGGCACAGGGTACGTGGCACAGCCTCATCCATATGATATTGGACCCAGAACACCTCTGACCCTCTGCCGCCGGGGGACGTTTACGGTCTAACGCAGCAAGTGTCACAGACCTGCCGATGGGAGAGCACTTACGGGATTTGACCTCCAAGCAGAGAAAGGGGCTCTGAAGCCTGTCCCCAGGGAACAGGGACAGTGCTCAGGTTGGCAGGTGGAGCAGCAAACCGGTTTCACCTCTAGAAATTTATTTTGTGGAAATAATCACAGATGCCTGCTGTGGCACTGCCTAAAATAATGAAAAATGAAATCCTGGCACACTGATACAGCAGCAAACCATGCCTAACTGAATGGTGGTGGTGTAAAATGATACTTAATGACACGGAAAACACAAGTGAATGTTCAATGAGAACAGCAGGACATAAAATTGTGTGTAGTCTGACCCAACTGTATTTTCATGAGAATTCGTTCACACATTTTTAAAAAAGACTGGAGGGAGGGCAGCCCAGGTGGCTCAGCGGTGATCCTGGAGACCCGGGATCGAGTCCCCCGTCAGACTCCCTGCATGGAGCCTGCTTCTCCCTCTCCCTGTGTCTCTGCCTCTCTCTCTCTGTGTCTCTCTAATGAATAAATAAAATCTTAAAAAAAAAAAAAAGACTGGAAAGAAAAACAAAATGAATACGGTGCTTTTCTCTGAGCTGTGGGACTATAGGGGATTTTAGTGTTTTCTTTCTACCCTCCTGTATTTTCCAAAATCGGTAACATATTAGTTCTCAAATCAAGGGTTGGGAGGTGGGGAAACAATTACATATTTAAAATGTTAACTGAAAAAGAAGGAAGGAACGAACGAACGAACGAATGAACGAACCAAGATAAGAGACTAAGAATGCAAGAGGCCTGGCATTTCTCCCCAGCGACCCCCCCACCCCCTGGCTCCTGTACCTTTCTCCTGCCCCAAAAGGAAACCAGTGGCGAAGAGCCAGAGGATGGGCAACCTGAGAACAGAGATCTGTCAAAGGCTGGGTGATCCTCAGAGGCCCAGGAGAAGTCTTCCTTTTAACACCTCACCCACCTTGGATCCATCTTGGATCCACTCAGAGTGGATCCACAGAATCTGGCAGGACCTGCTACGGGACAGATGCTGTGCTTGGGCCCAGAGTACACAGGGGGCTTCTGGTTGCCTATCAATGGCTGGGGTGGGAGAAGAGCCCACTGGAAGGATGGTCTGGAGTTGGACTTCCACCTAGCAGGGAGGAGGGGTGCAGGGATGGGCATGGAGGGAGGCAAGAAGCTCAGACAGCTGGAGGGGAGCATCTCTGGGTGACTGACGCCACAAGCAGCCCTGCCTGGGGTCCAAATGACAGGGCATGGCACAGACTGAAGAGGGACACCCAGCCCTGGTCCCTGAGATGGTCATGGTGCCCTCAAGAGAGACCAGCTGTGCTCAGGCTGAGCAGTAAGAAAATAAACAACAACAACAACAAAAAAAAAATTAAAGGAAAGTACAGTGCCTGATAAAGAACAGCAGGGACAGAGGGGCAGCTGCTGGCGCCCTTGAGGTCTTCAGGCATCGGACCTCGGCCAGGAGACCAGAGCAGACTAACATGTGAGGGTTCCCCAAAAGAGTAGAGGAGGGCAGTGGAGGGGACAACTCCCACAACATCCTAGAGGGGACCCAAGCCAATGAAATCCAAGAACTGAAGGTAACGAACGACTTCACGACCAAAGGCTGGTACGGCGGGGGGACAGGTGGCTGCCCTGCCCCTAGTTCTTTCCTCTTACCTCCTTAAGAGTAGCCCATTATTTATTCAGGGTCTATCCACAGGCCTGCGTGTTCCAGGGAAACCTGACCCCACTCTAAGCTTCAGGGAAGGCCCAGCTGGTCTAAGAGAAATACTCTCGCCTCACCAAGCTGAGCCGATCAGGACAAGGCATCCCCTGGCCATAGGGCCCAGCCTGGACCAGTGAGACCCGAGGGAGGTTTGCAGGGGTTGATGGAAGCCACGCTTACTCCCACTCAGAGGAAGCCCCTGGCAAGACACCTACCCTCTGGCCGGCAGATGAGAGGCCTGATCCTGCCACAGCCATTTTGTCACCATGAGGGAGGGAGTTGTATTGAGGACACAAGACAGAGTAGGAAAACAGGGCCAGAGCCACTGAATGAAAGCGACCCTGAAGCCTGTCATTAAGACAGCCAGTAACGGGCACCCGTGTGGCTCAGTTGGGTAAGCGTCTGCCTTCAGCTCAGGTCATGATCCCGGGGTGCTGGGATCGAGCCCCACCTCGGGCTCCCTGCTCAGCGGGAGCCTGCCTCTCCCTCTCCCCCTGTCCCTGCTTGTGCTCTGCCAAATAAATATATAATATCTTAAAAAAAAAAAAAAAGACAGCCAGTAACAACCTCGTTGTTGAGTTGGGTTTTGGTTAGTCGTAGCTGAGAGAAGCTGATTTTAGGAAACCAAACCACTCTCTTTACAGGTTTCCCTTCGCTTTTCTTCTGGAGAACAAAACTGACTCTGAAGGAATGAGGATTTCCCAAATGGAAGCTGCTAGTCAGCCCCTCCCCTTCTCCACTAAAACACACGCTGGGTGGCCTGGAGGCCCCCAAACAGAGGAGCGACTCGGGGTGGCGGGCCAGTGGGCAGCGCGCAGGGGAGGGCCGTCGGCGGCGGGGGTCTCACGAGTCCCTGATGCGGGACAGGCAGTCTCAGACTGTACCCTGGAGGACTTCACCTGTGTCTGCAAGGGTCAAGGCACATCCTGCAGATCCCATTGCTGGGAGAGTCCCCAAAGCTGCCATTGCCAAACTGAGTCACAGCACAGAACACGGGGAGCACAATGTCAACTAAGAACCCAAATGAGGGGCACCCGGGTGGCTCAGCGGTGGAGCGTCTGCCTTCGGCTCCAGGCGTGAGCTCTGGGCAGCATCTGCTTCTCCCTCTGCCGCTTCCCCTGTTTGTGCTCTCTCTCTCTGTCAAATAAATAAATAAAATCTTAAAAAAAAAAAAAAAAAAAAAAAGGAAAAGAGAAGGAAAAAGGAAACTGAGGCCCAGAGCAGTGAAGCCCAACTCAGCCTGAGCAGGAACTGAAACCTGGGGCTCCACGGCCCCCAAACCCGTATGACCATGACATCACTTGCCCTCCCTGGTCCGTCTGCAGAAGGGGCTGCTCTGGACACTGCAGCGCCTCTTTGGGCTCAGCTGGAGGAAAGTCACAGTTCTCAGGGTCATGACATAGGCCTGAGTGTCTGGTCTAGGCCAGAGCAGGGGAGGTCAAGCCCCCAGGCCAGCCAGGGAGATGGGAGGACCTGCCTACTGTTCCAAACGCAGGGTCTTGATCAACGTCCACCTGCCCTATTGAGTCAGCGGTCTTTTCCAGCTGGGCCCCACTCAATCCCCCTACTTCTGCTCTTAGGAAAAGGTGACCAGCAATCCTGTAAAGCCTTTCCATTCAATTATTCAGCTCAGGGGCTTGGGCCACACAATTGCCTGCGTGGCCGCTGGTTTAGCCCTGCGAGGCCTTCTTGCCACCTTCAGCTTTTCATTTCAGGGCAGTGCCCACGCCTCACAAGTGCCAGTCACTGAGGAGGCAATGTAACTGGAATCTTCCTCTTTAGCAATTACCACGCTGTTCTCACACCCCTGTCCAGTGTAATTGCACTTATATTGTGCCCACCCCACACCTGCTGCTATGGGGGGCCCAGAAGAGCCAGGTCTCTCCCTGGGAAAACTCCCCACTTGTTCGAGGCCCAAACGGCAAGGACACCTTCGAGAACTTTTGCTTTAGGGGGCTGCAGAATGCCAGTATGTGGCCTGCTGTACCTCCCACCTCTCCCTCCCCAGATTCCAAGCCAAGACTGGAATGTTTCTCAACGGCTTTTGAGAAAGAGAAGAGGACCAACCCCAACACTGAGGGTCAGCAGCAACTTGCCCCCGCCCTGTGAAAGGGCTGTGTCCAACACGGTGGGAAGCCTTCTCCTTGAGCATCTGAGGGTGGGGGGAGACGTGAGCTCAGGCAGGAGCCGACACTCCACACGTGCTATCCTAGGGTCCCCAGCGCCCAGCTCAACTCCCCCTGGGAAACAGAACATCCTATTTTAGGCGTGTGCCAAGGATCCAGATAAACTCCATTCTAGCACACATTTGGTTTAGGTTCAAAATGACAGTCATCTGCATTTGGGGGGAGCAGAAACCTCTTAAAACACCTACTTTCTCAGTAACACTTCACGGTTGCTGACCCACTGCGCCGAGGAAAGCTGGCGTTGTAAGGAGAGTGACCTCGAGGAGAGCCCACACTCTATACTACCTTGCACTTGTTGCTTCGTCAGCTCTGGCTAAAAACACACTACTGTGCCTCCACGCAGAGAACCCCTGGCCTATGACTGCACCTCTCCTGGCCTAGGAGTAAATCAGGGGACCCTTAAAACAAAGAAAACACAACAAAAACCCCCCAACAACTAAAACCTGAAGCAACAAATGCAAAATGAAGAAATAATGGGCAGTGCAGGCAATAGGAAATCACGCATTACAGAACTTGCACCAGGTGGGCCAGCTGCCCCCAGGAAAGCCCGCAGGACTGGGCTCTTACTCTTCTTGACCCCAAGGAAGCCACAGGAACAAAACTCTCAGGGAAAAGGGCCTGGCATTTGGGCACAGAGTTCCTTGCCTCTGGCTGCTGGCTTCTCCTGAGGTCCTACTCCTCCAGGTGTGCTCCCCAACCAACAGGATGGCTGCCACTCACAGCTCTTGTTAGAAATGTAGGTTCTCAGGCCCCACCCTGGCCTCAGCAAAGCAGCATGTGCGTGTTACCAAGAGACACAGTGATCTGTGGGAGAAGCCCACCATAAGGACAAGTGGAAAGAGACAGAGGCCTGGCTCCTCTAAGTCGGCACCTTGGGGGCTCCAAACAGCCTGAAGCCTCTGGCCCTAAGGAGAGAAACCCAGAGGCCTCTCACCACCCCCTCATTCCTGCCGCCCCACACAGCAGAGCACGGGGCAGCTCCCCCTGCTCACCCGCCTGCCGGGCCAGGAAGGGGCACTGGCCCCGGATCCCATCTCCGTCCCTGCTTTGCCAAAAGGTTCAACGGTGCCTACACTTCAGGGCTGCCTCAAGGGCTCACAGAGGAGTGTGAAGAACCAGACAATAAATGTGGCGCCTGGCCTGCCCCTCAACCACTTGAGCAAACGCCTTTGTTTCCAGGGAATACAGATAACCGGGTCCAGGTCACAGGGGAAGCACCTGCGCCCCCCTGAGTTCTAGGCACCTTCTGAACCTGGGGACTCTGAGACACTCGGCCAAGGAGGGGGTACTTCCCACGCCACACGCTGAGCAGGCTGTTTGCTAGAGACGCAAACACAAGAACACATTATAGAGCAGACTGCAAAGTCCACATACATTTCTAAGACAAGAGAGGAGACCTCAAAGCAGCTTCCGGTTTGTTAGCCAGCTTCTTCGGGCTCTAGGGGCTCGGAGGGCAGGGGAGAGGCAGCCACCTGCGGGAGAGTTCCTTGGCCTCTGGAGGACGACACTGAACGGACTGAGGAGCACAGCCTCCCCCATCTCCCTGAAACTGAGGCAGCAGACGGCCGCCCCCCAGGCTGCCGCAGTGTTCCCAGCAGCCTCTGCAGTGCCCAAGGCCACCCATCAACCAGCAGCCTCTGGGCTGCACCAAGTGATACCAGAGACCAATCTTCAGGCTCCGACAAGGACTGCAGGGGAATCCATGCTCTCCCGAGGCTGCAGGAACTTGAGCCAATTAGATCCGGAGAACAGAAACTTCCCAGGACACGATAAACCTCTCCTGTGGTTCACTGCCCCACACAAATCCTAACCACAGGTACCAAGCTAAGGCATAAATATGAAGTTAACAAGGCAGGAGAAGAGCTCGAAAAAGTTAAAAGCTATAGTCTTTTTCCTACACTCCCCACAAGATAGCCCAGGGCAAGGGACCTACGACCTCAACCATAGCCACGGATATCAGGACACGAGAACCACCCATCAGAAACGCTGCAATGAGGGGATCCCTGGGTGGCTCCGCGGTTTAGCACCTGCCTTTGGCCCAGGGCGTGATCCTGGGGTCCTGGGATCAGGTCCCGCGTCAGGCTCCCTGCATGAAGCCTGCTTCTCCCTCTGCCTGTGTCTCTGCCTCTCTCTCTCTCTCTCTCTCTCTCTGTCTCTGTCTCTCATGAATAAATAAAATCTTTTTTTAAAAATGCTGCAATGAAAGACTACAGGCGTGAGTACCCAAAGCCCATGGACATCAGTTAAAACTGCCTCCTGAGAAAACAGAGACAAATGGCTCCTGGGGAAATCTGCCAGGTGTTGGGCAGCCTGCAGGTAAGGGATAGGGGGTTAGCTGGTGAATTTTGTGAAGAGCAGGGTAGACAGGACTTGCATAAGGGGCACAAAACCTAAACTAGGCAACTGCTGCATAAGATCTCCAGAGATAGACGACAGGAATTAGAGAAGGGGAGGGCTTAGGGAGGTTTAGGAACTTGGCCATGCTCACAAAGACCGCAAATTCCAAAGCCAGGATGGGGCCCAGGTTCTCCGAACTCCACACCTCACTTTCCCCGCTGGGCCTCTGGTCATTATATTCCCAGTTACCCTCTTCAAAGAAAGCCAGTGGTGGCCACACAGAAGTGGCCAAGCTGATGGCAATTATAAGACAGAGAGTCTCGCTAGATGAAGGGCACAGAAGTCCCACCCCGCTGCCCAGGGTCCACTCGTCGGCCTACTCGTCTGCTTTCATCAGAGCAATAAGCAAACACTGGTGGGGCTCCTTTGTTCCTTCTCGTCTCTCCTCTGCCTGTCTTCCCTCTGGCAGAGACAATGATGAGCAGGGAGCAAAGGAGAGCGAAGTGCTGGGTAAACCTGTGGTGGACACCTTGGCCCCACAGGTGAATCTCAGGCAGCTGGGGGAAGATGGGGCTCTAGCATCAGGACCACTCCTGCTGGAAGCTGGGAGGACAAAGCTACAGTCAGAACCTGCCCTGGCTAATGTCCTGACCCCATGGCATTAGTCTAATGCTCCGAATGGATGGGAGCAGAGGCTCTCGTTTTGGGGCCACACAGGCTAATAGGCATGATCCACGGCAGCTCAGGACCAATGGGAGAAGCCTTTATAGGGGCCCCCTCAGAGGAAAGGGTGTGAAACAGCTGGGGCCAGAGCCTGGGGAACAGGTCTGGCTGGAGACCCAAGAGCGGTCACACATCCCATCGCCCACCCAGCAACAGCTAACCATATGGCCCAGGTGCGGCCCCATGCTGGGTTCATGCTAGGCAAGTACAGCTGACATGCCCCCTGTCCTCGAAAAGCTTATGGTTCAGCTGGGGGTGTGGGGGGAGACACAACAGACAATTGAACAAATAAACATAAACCAAGTTGAACCACATGTAACTGCCATTCTTGTAGGTCAAAACTGGTCAAACGTTAATAATTTCATATGGTTCAACCTACTCAAAAGTTGTCTTATATACTATAAAGAAAAACAACAGAAAGAAGTAATTAAAAATGAGAAAGAGGGGCACCTAGGTGGTTCAGCCGGCTAGGCATCTGCCTGTGGCTCAGGTTGTGGTCCCAGGGTCCTGGGATTGAGCCCCACACTGGGCTCCTACTCGGCCGAGAAGTCGGCCTCTCCCTCTCCAACTGCCTCTCTTCTTCTTTTATTTTTTTTAATTTTATTTATTTATTCATGAGAGACACAGAGAGAGAGGCAGAGACACAGGCAGAGGGAGATGCAGGTTCCATGCAGGGAGCCTGACATGGGACTCGATCCCGGGTCTCTAGGATCACACCCTGGGCCAAAGGCAGGCACTAAACCGCTGACCCACCCGGGCTGCCCTCTGCCTCTCTTCCTGCTCATGCTCTCTCACTCGTTCTCTTTCAAATAAATAAATTAAATATATATATTTTTTTAAATGGGAAAAAGGTCCAACCCATCTAGCCAGGGTGGCTGGGGAGGGCTGGAAGAGGCAACACTCAGGACAGATGAGAAGGAGCAGGGAGCCAGCATGTAGAGAGTGGAAGACGGATGTCAGGACAAACCTGACATCAGGACCCATCTGTGAGGGAGCGATAGCAGCACCCCAAGCTCAGGGCAGGAAGAAGCAGTAACGCAGAGGTTGGCAAGGAGAGGGCGACCAGGCACACAGCTACCAAGGAGAGAGGGGTGTGGAAGGAGTCGAAGCTTCAAATAGCATCCTGTAGCCCATCTCCCCAAGACCCCTAAAATCAGCAGTCAACTGAGCACAGAAATCAGGAGGGTCCCAAGCTTCTGACACCTCAGCACTGTGGGCCACCAGAAGTCCCCTAACTATGTCTGTATGAGAGTCCACTCCCATGAAGGCAGAAGACAGTTTGGAGTGAAATTATAACAAACGCTGTGCATAACATCCTAGACTGAATGCTCTGTTGCTCTAGGTCTTCACCCAGCCCCACATCCCACTTTCCCATGTCACCCACATGGGCCCTCCCAACCTGTCAGACTGGGGTCGGCTAGCGTGACCTGCTTTGGCCAGTGGGATGTTAGCATATGTGAAGCTGAAGCCTGAAAAGCACTCATGCATTTCTGCTGGTGCCTTTTGCTCTCCATTGTCACCATGAGAAGTGTCCAGGCTAGCTTGCTGGTCCCATAAGGAAGATGAGCAGCAAGGAGAGAGGAGTCACCCCGGTCACCCTTGCCAGAGCCATCCTTGACCAGACAACCCCCAGACGTATCACTGGGCCCAGCTGCCAAGGTCAGCAGAGTCATCTGGCCAAACGCCCTAGATGCCTGAGCAATCAATGCAGAAAGTTGTCTGCCACCGAGGTCCAGGGGCTGGCTGTTACAGAGCATTACTGTGGCAGGAGCTAACAGATACAACCCAGTAGGTACTCAATATCTGTCACATGAATCCATATGTTCCAGTTTAATTTCTACAAAATTAATGATTTTATAAATAATCAATGGTGTGAACTACGGTACCTTCTATATAGGTTTTCTACAAAAATATATCTTGCGCTGTGAATCGACCGCTCCATCAACCGTACAGGTGATGTCTAAAAGAAAACAAAGTGATTCACCGACTCAGGTCAGGAAGGCTTGAAGAATGCGTGTTGCTTCCCCCGCCTCTGGTCTCTGCCAAATACAAGATTAGAGAAGCTGTGGGAGTGAGGCAGACACCAAAGCAGAAGTGCGGGTCTGACACGGGCCTCGCCTGCACTGTGCCCTCAGTCCAGGACCCTCCCCACACCCTGATGTTCAGGGGCCAGTGCGACAATGCAGGGACTGATGGGTTCAGCAACCGCAGCCTTTCACGGGAGAGGTGAGGCTCAACTGGCTTGTCGACTTGGGGAAGTGCTGGAAAAACTGCCAAGGGCTGTCCAGCAGAGTGTAGTCAGGTGAAAAGTGTGGTGATTATGGAGCCACACAGTGTGCATCTGCTTAAGCAGACGGATCTGTATGTCGGAGGTAGGGCCCCAAGAGGGCTGGGATGTGGGTGACATTCCGGGGGACTCTGCAAATCATCGACCGAGGGCCCGCAAAGATGTGAGACCTTGGTGCCTCCTCACAGGGCTGGCTGAGGATCACTGCAGCCCTCTGGAAACTGGGAAGGACTGTGCCCAACTTGGCAAACCCTGCTCTCACTCAGCCTGGCCCACAGCACCCACGGGACCTGGACCAGCAAATCACACGCACGTTCAAAGCAATAACCCAGGAATTTCCTGGCTCGCTCTCTCCTTGTGTTTATCTGTCTGTCATCTTCCTTTCCATTTTTTCCATCGTCTCCTTATCTATGACTCTCTACTGCCCATCTGCTAGCTCCCCGCTCAGCCATCTCTCCTTCCACTCCTCTTTCCTTGTCTGTCCATCTCTTTCTCTCCATCCTTCATGTTAGATTTCCTTAAATAGATAAAAACATATACGTCCTCTTATATTCAGACCTTAGATACAATTTAGATTTGCAACTGAGTGCCTGCTCAGGGGAAGCAGGGTGGGCAAAGGCGAAAAGTGCCAACCTCACAGGCTCTGATCTGTATCATGGAGACAGATATTTGGGGAGAAAGAAATTCATATGGATCTGCTCCTATCTTTCCATTTTTAAAAGATGCAGATTTAGGGATCCCTGGGTGGCGCAGCAGTTTGGCGCCTGCCTTTGGCCCGGGGCACGATCCTGGAGACCCGGGATCGAATCCCACGTCGGGCTCCCAGTGCATGGAGCCTGCTTCTCCCTCTGCCTGTGTCTCTGCCTCTCTCTCTCTCTGTGACTATCATAAATAAATAAAAGTTAAAAAAAAAAATTAAAAAAATAAAAAATAAAAGATGCAGATTTAGGGGCACCTGGATGGCTCAGTTGGTTAAGCATCTGCCTCGGCTCAGGTCATGATCCCAGGGTCCTGGGGTCTCCCTCTCCCTCTGCCTGCCACTCCCCCTGCTTATGCTCTGTCAAATAAACAAATAAAATCTTAAAAAAAAAAAAAGATGCAGATTTGTAGAACGATAGCTACAGTCACAACCCCCCAGCCCTGGATCAAACCATCCAGCAGAGTGGGCGTGGCAACATCACTGGCCGTAGGGATCTCCCGTCTCCTTCATGGAGAGTACCCAAAGCTGGCCTTTCAGGCTGGGCTTCCAATGCTGAACCAGAGGAGCCAATGCAGCTCTCCTCAGCCAGTCTCTCTGCTAAGAGACTCTGCTCCCATTCCCAGGCCTGTTGATGGAAGGGGTCGAGGCAACAGGTCTGTGCCCTGCGATCTGCCCCAACACCTGACTGGCACAGGGCTAGGCACAGGACCCAAGCTGAGCCAATCAAATTCTTTCACCCAATAATATGAACCAAGAGCCAGACCTCATGAAGGTTAGATCAGTGGTTCTCAACATGCAAACAAACAAAAGCATGCATTAAAATCACCTGGAGAGCTTGATAAACACAGATTGCTGGGCCTCATCTCCAGAATTTCTGGTGCACCATGTCCGGGATGGGGCCCGAAAATGTACATTTCTAACAAGTTTCTGGGTGCTCCTGCTGCTCCAGATCCAGGCACACTTGGAGAAGAACTGAGGTAAATAACGTTGAGCCCAGGAGTGGTCAGGTTGTGAAGACTCGAGCTCACAGTGGCACACCTAGCTTAGGTTGCTGGGTGGAGGCGCTGGAGGCCGGACCTCGGAGAGTGCAGGAACAGGAGCCCTTGGCCCAGGACACACAGGAGGCTGAGCAGCGCTCCAGGTCTCTCGCAGCTTCCTCGTGAGGTCTCCTTCCCTGGCTACCATATACCCCCCACATGAAGAACGCTTTCAGAAGGCTGAAGCCAAGCATCTGAAATGTACCTGAGGACGAGTATGGTGGTCCAGCATGGTGAGCTGCACGTATGTCTGCAGTGTGAGGCCCCAGCGACAGGCATCGCGGTACATCAGACCCTGCACAGGGGAAAATGCAGCATGTTACCTCAAAGAGCTCTAGCTGTAGGACTCTGGTCTCTTCAGTCACGGCCATCTCTTGACACCCCAATGGGGTTGCAGTGAGGCGAGGGATGAACCCAACGTGGTCACAGGGCTCTCAGGACAGTGGACAGGCACCAGGGCAATGACAGGACAACTAAGTAATGGCCATAAGAGGAGCCTCTATGAAGTCCTCAGGGAACACTCCATCAGTCAGGGTTTACAGGGCCCCCTGAAGTCACTTCTCCAGCCAGCAGTCAAAGTGAGCCTATTAAACCTCAGTCAGCTCTTGTCACTCCTCTACTCAGAACCTTCCAAGGACTTCCTGCTAAATTCAGAACAAAATCCAAACCCCTTACTAAGGCTCACAGGGCCCTAGGAAATCACTGCCACTTTCTCTTGTACCCCCCTCCCTCTGACTCAATGTGCTTCCAATCACGTGAGCCTCCTGAGTGTTCCCCCAAACACCCAAGCATGACCCCACCTCAGGGCCTTTGCATTTGCTGTGCCTTCTAACCACTCTTGCTCCAGATACTTGCACTGCTCCCTCCATCCCGATGTTTTAAGTCTGCGCTCCAATGTCACCTTAGCAGAGATGCCTTCTCCAACTATCCTATCCAAAATAGCAGCCCCATGCCCATCATTCTCTCTTGCCTGTACATAAAAAACAGTCCATGTTCCATATTCCACTTGCTAATAATCTTAAATTCTGCCCTTTTCAGCATGTTTGCTTTTTCTTTTATTCCCCTCTCAGTGCTAATGAATTGAATTCTAGTGCTCTGCCTAGAAAACTGTGGATTCCTACCTGCAGGTGAAAGAAAATCTGAGACAGTTAGGAGAAACCCTCCTTCTTGTCTGAAGTCTGCACGTGTGCATGCACACGCACGCACACACACACACACACATACACTTTCCTGCATCAGCAAGCTGATTCGGATAAAGTGATGAATTAAGACTTCCCAAAACTATCAAACTTGCCCTTCTGTCCAGAGTGAAAATGTGTGTCAAGATATCTAATTCTTTAATATTCTGTGTTATAAAACTGTCATTGGAAATGCTCTTTGTGAGACACCGGGTGGCTCAGCAGTTGAGCACCTGCCTTCGGCTCAGGGTGTGATCCAGGAGTCCCGGCATTGAGTCCCACATCAGGCTCCCTGCATAGAGCCTACTTCTCCCTCTGCCTGTGTCTCTCTCTCTCTCTCTGTCTCTCATGAATAAATAAATAAAATCTTAAAAAAAAAAAAAAGGAAAAGCTCTTTGTATCATGGAGCCTCAGACTCCTGAGACTGGGCCTATGTCCTGTGAAATGTCATCTCTGAGCCCTAAGGTCTATGACCTAATTGTCTGACCTAATAATCCAGTCCTGGTTCCCAGAGAATATGAGTGTTTGTTATGTCCAAAGAGAATGACTGACATTCCATCGTCTCCCACATGCATGGAGGGGCAACTCTTTTTATGTCTCTGAGATTCTTTATTCAAAGACTCGAAGAGTCTTTGCCATATTTAAATAATATCCTTTTGCCTGCATTAGATGTTTTCGTAGCTTCTATCACCACCCACCAAGTCACACAGCAAACTGTCTTCTGCCTTCTTGCACCAGAATATTAGGCCAAGAGAACAGGAGCTTGGAGGTGCTCACTGGCCCTAGTGCCTAGGACAGTGTCAGGCACATGGGAGGCATGCAGTAAATATAGGTAGAATGAATGAATGAATGAATGAATGAACGAACGAACGAATGAACGCCCACTAAGTGCTTCACAGAATGCTATGTTCTAGCAAACTACAGTTACCAAGTTAGACACAGTCCCTGCCTCTAGTGGAACTCAGAGTCTAAAGAGCCACACAAGGAGATGTCATTGGTGTTGCTGGAAACGAGGAGATGATAGCACAAGCTCCTTGGTCCGTGGGTCAGACTGTGATCTGTCATTTGCCAATGGTATCTCCTCAGGCAACTTATTTTAGCCACAGTTCCCTCACCTGAAAACTAAAACTAATCATCCCTCCATCACAGGCAGGAGCCCAGAAGCAACATCCGTTTCTTCAGCTCCCTCTTAGCGGACTTAAACCCCACCCCTCTCTTTCAAGCAGCCAGAGCAGAGCATTCTCCCTGGGGCAGGAAGGGTAAGGGGTGCAAGCAGAGCATAGCTTGCTTGGTCCACCCAGACCAGGCTGGTCCACCTGGCTCCAGCGTGAGGCAGATTCAGCCCAGGACATTGCCAAGTGCTAACCCAAATCAGAGGTTTGCCAAGGAAGCTGGTTACTCAGAGATGGGTCCTAGGGCCGGGCCTGAGGAGACCTCAGTTCCAACAGGTTCTTCTAGAAGAAGGCAGGGGTGGAATGAGCAGCAGGAAACGGACACCGCTGGTAGCCAAGGCTGACCACTGGGATAGGTCTGGGACAGTGGACCCCGTGATGTGCAAACACCCAGCCAGGCCTCGGAGACCGCTGACCTCAGAACACAAATACGCTGTCATGTTCCATCTGTCCCCTCCCTCTTCTCCTCCAGGCCAGCTTCGAGCCAGCAAAGGCCTGTGCAGGGAGGGGGCAGGCTCAGGCACCAGCACCACCATTCCCAGCACTCAGGTGGAAGCGGGCAGTTCATGCAAGAAACAACACACCCACCAGAAGGCTATGGCCACGGACATTTCTCCACTTGGGCACCGGTTCCTGTAACACCTGCAAGAAAAGAAAACATCAGAGCTCTGCAATTCCTCAGGACACGGGCTCCCAGGGTGGACCATGAGAGCCAGGCAACCATCTCTGTGAAGCCACAACTCCACCAGAGTGGCTTTCTCACGTGACTTTCCAAAGTGACCTGAGGACACTGTCCTTTCCTGAGTGCAAGTCTACACACATGCCGCCCTTCCAGCTGCCTTGGGAGCTCCCTCCCTTCCCTGAGGGCAAGGCAGTTCATTCGATCTCTCCTCCATGTGCTCTATCCTAGCCCGACTGTGCCCATGTCAGGCTGGCCAGACAGGAGACAGAAGCCAAGAGGGAAGCTACTTGCAGCACTTCCAGCTGTGGCCTGAAGCCCAGCTGCCCTGCTGGGGGCTCTCCTGTGACCTCAGCAATTTGCACCCCCCGCTCCACTTCCTCCCTTGGGTCTCTGCATTGGGCATGCAGACAGTAAGAATCAGGTTTCATTAGTTCACTTCCTCAACTGTGCCAGAGCCTCTCTAGGGGTATAGGTACATGCTAGAAAGGATTTAAATGGGGTTCTTGCAGCCAAGATTTTGAGAGTACCTGGATCCATCCAGGGACCGGAAAGGGCATGTAAGCGGGTTCTATAGGTCACTAAAGACCAAAGGAAAGCAATGTATGGGACCCAGGAAGAGTAACTCCCCCCACCCTTCTACTCCCCTGACCAGAGGCTGGTCACAGGTGGCCCTGACCTGTGCTCCATCTATGGCTCTACCATCCAACACTTACTGAGGACTCACTGTGCTAGGTGCCATGCTAGGCAAGAGTCCCTGCTTTTATGAAATTTTAAACTTAGGGCACCTTGGGGTGCCTGGGCAGTTCAGTGGGTTGAGCGTCCTACTCTTGGTTTCAGCTCACATCATGATCTCGCGGTTGGGAGATGGAGCCCCACGTGGGCTGCGCACTCAGCAAGAAATCTACTTGAGATTCTCTCTCTCCCTCCCTCTCTGCCCCTCCCCCTACTCAGGCACACTCACTCATGCTTAAAAAAAAAAAAAAAACAAAAAAACGTACTGTGAGAAGCAGGTCTTAATCAGATCATCACAGACATCACATATTTTCAAGCCCTGAGAAGTAGTATGAAACAAGGGTATAGAAGGACCAGAAGAATCTACACCAAGAAGGGTAACCTAGCTGGGGAGGTCAAGAGCAATGAGCTGAGATCCAAAGGTTAAGTGAGGTCTTCCTAAAGCCAACGAAGTTCTTTACACTACAGAGGTGTGGTCTCCAGAGCCAGTGAGCCCAGGCTGGGATCTGGCTCGACCACATGCTAGCAGTGTGACACTGGCCATTCATTTACCTCACTGAGCCTGTTTCCTGCTCTGCTACCGAGGGAATAATTGTACCTACCTCATAGAGACTACTCTCAAAAGACGGCAAAGCCAATTAGACGGTAGAATGAAGCCTTAACACAGTGCCCAGTATATAGTATTATCCTCGTTAGATGCGGACTCTTGTTATTATTATTTCTGTTGTTGTTCCCTGGCTCCAAGGTCTTAGATGAGAACATATGTGCTCTTCAAATGCCATGCAGAGTTACACTACTCAGGACAAGCATGTCAGGAGTCCCTAAGACCCCTGCTTCCCCAGGTGTGATGACCCACTAGGAGGATGCACAGGACACAGCACATAGTGGTATTCACAGCTAAGATTTGTACGGGGAGAGGATACAAAACAAAATTGGCAAAGAGAAAAGAGTGGATGGAAAAAAGTCTGCAGGGAGACCAGGCACAAGTTTCCAAGGGGCCTCTTGCAGGGGAGTCACACAGGAAGCAGTTAACTCCCTCAGCAGCAAGCTGAGACACCACGTGTGAGGTCGTGTCTACCAGGGAAGCTGGCCTAAGCCCAGCAGTTCAGGGATTTTATCAGAGTCCACACATGTAGGCAGGCTCTGGCCGGCACATGCAAAAATTCCAGGCTCCCAGAAAGAAAGCAGGTGTCCAGGATAAACCATATGGTTTGCACAAGCAGTTTAGGCACAGAGAGCCATTTCTATCAGTTAGGAAACGATGGAACGCTCCCAAAATCTAAGTTCCCACACGCCAGCCAAGGGCCAACGTTGCACATGAGCCTGTCTGAGGACAGTGGTCTTGGGCCTGCAAACTCTTTTCTGCACAAACAAGATGAGGGCTACAGAATGTTTATTCTTTTTATCAAACCATAGGCATATATTTTTTTAAAGGATTTATTTATTTATCTGAGAGAAAGAGAGAGAGAGAGAAAGGAGGAGGGGCAAAGGGAGAGAGATGAGCTGACTCCAGGGTGAGCAAGGAGCCCATGTGGGGCTCGATCCCAGGACCCTCAGATCATGACCTGAGCCAAAATCAAGAGTCGGATGCTTAACCGACTGAGCCACTCAAGTGCCCCTCAGACCATATATATTTTTAATAGAAGTAAAAAGCAGAGAAGGGAAAGAAGGAAAGAAAATACCTCTAAACGTATGAAAATTGTAAGATCTACAGTAACAAAGAAGAGCCAAAATTGAAAAAAAAAATGACACCATTAAACTAAAATCTACCAAGAAGAAGAGTCAGGGTCTTAGTGTAGAAGCACTTCTCCAAAATCTATGAGGTTATTCTGACTGACTGGGCTATAAATAAACTAGAGATTACGTTAATTGGCTACCCATGCTAATATTCCCCAGCCTGGACACAGATACGTCGGATTAACACTGCAACATTCCAGCCACTCTTACCAGCCTGACTTCCTTTCCACAGTAGACCCCTCCTAAGCCGACGGGAAGCCTATGCCCACAGTGTCCAACACAGTGGCTATGAGCCACGTGTAGCTATTGTAAACTTCAAATGTGAGCAGGCCATACGTCTAAAATACGTTCCAGATTTCAAAGACTTGGTGTGAAAAATAGAATACAAAATAGCTCATTGAGGGACACCTGGGTGGTTCAGCGGTTGAGCACCTGCCTTTGGCTCAGGTCACGATCCTGGGATTTTAGGATCAAGTCCTGCATCAGGCTCTCTACGGGGAGCCTGCTTCTCCCCCTGCCTGTGTCTCTGCCTATCTCTGTGTGTCTCTCGTGAATAAATACATAAGACCTTTTTAAAAACAGCTCATTGATGATTTTTACACAGATATATGCTGACATGATAACATTTAGAATATGTTGTATCAAATTAAATATTCTTTTGGGATTTGGGTTTTTCTTTTTTTTTTTTTTTTTTTTTAGTAAAACTATTAGGAATTTTATATTACCTATGTGGCTTGCATTATATTTCTATGGGATACAGCTGCTTTACACCCTCTATAAGTCACTTCCATCCAGCTTTTCCAGGTTGTCTTGAACCCAGTGTAGAGGCCATACCTCAATGTCTGTTGTGTTGGAGAAGAACTCCAGGCACGTCGTCTTCCCGCTTGCAATATTGCCCTCAACACAGATCTAACAAAAGATAAATGCACATTAGAATAAAAAATTAAGCACTGAGGGGAGTATCAGGGAAGAATTTCTAGGGAAGGGCTCAGGTAAAACAGCATAAATGATTCAGTTCAAGTCTTCAATGTGCACACAAAATTTCCCCCATGGGAAATTTCCAAGGTCCCACCATGAGCAGTGGGAATCACAAACTGATTCCCACTCCTGGTGGCTGGCTCCAGGCCCACCACGGATGGCCACCAAGTCACTGCCCGCCTAAAATCCCTTCCTAGACCATACACAGTTTGCTGTGCCCACCATAGCTCTGCCCTTCCCTAGCTCAACCCCTCAGACAGATTTTAGGCCCAAGTGTCCTGCCTCCTTAACCAGAGTACCTATGTGTTATGTGGTACCTAACTCACTGCTTTACACAGGAAAACATGGACAGCAAAGTAATTGGGCAGGAGAGGGCTTGGTTGAGCACCTTGCTTCAGGCCAGGCCATAAGATGGGTAATGTAGACCATTACCACACTTGACCGTGACAGCTAAGCAGTGAGTCCTAACATTTTCACAGAAGAGAAGAATGAGGCTTGTAGAAAGGACTTAAGCAGAAAGGACAGCTTGAACCCACACTGCTCACACTAACTGAGAGAGGGCTCACAGCCATCAGGGCACAGTGACCTATAAACCTAGGCGGGAGGGGCACCTGGGTGGCTCAGTGGTTGAGCATCTGCCTTTGGTTCAAGTCATGATCCCAGGGTCCTGGGATCGACTCCCGCATCAGGCTCCCCGTGGGCAGACTGCTTCTCCCTCTGCCTGTGTCTCTGCATGAATAAGTTAATAATATCTTAAAAAAAAAAAAAAAAAAAAAAAACAGACTGGAGGAAGGCAGAGAAACATGGGCCATGTAGATGGCTTGCCCAAGTCAGAGGGCTTGGCCAAGGAAAGAGATGGAAATGCACGTAGGTCTGTTAGACCCTTTTCATGACCCCAGGGAAGCCTGTCATCCCCCCCACATAACCCACGCGGGGTCACAGCGGGCCGTCTCACCTTGCTCCCCCCACTATAAACTCTGCCAGTCACCTGTGAACGTTCCCTCCCACCTCGATGTTAACAGGATGCTAACAGGTATCCGGGAGACCACACATTCCCACTTCTACAGATGCTGGCCCCCCTCTGGGTCTGGGCCCCCAGCTCACTCCCTCAGAACAAGAAATGGCAGAAGGAACCTAACAGACACACAAAAGGCAGATCCCATCAGGGCCCTAATGTATTTGTTGTCTTATTGCTGTTCTTTAAGGGAAAGGACTTTTTATCTTCCTAGAAAACGTAGAAGAGCTCAAGTTAGACACTGTTCTGCAGAGACTTGGTTCCTTTCCTGTTCACTGCAGGGAACAGAGTGATTAGAGGAGACCGTCATCCAGAAGTTCCTGTTCCTATTCTGTGGTGGTGACTGACTTCCCGTTGCAGCTCAGCACAGATATTCTGACTTCTGTCCCGTGGGACGTCCTCTGGGCACCTCAGTTCGTCAGCTCCCAGCCCCCACATACAGCTCCTCTTCCTGTTCCAGTCCTCAGGAGAGGCTGCACCATCCACCCCTCAACACCCCGGGGTGTCTCCGGCCCTCACCCAGCAACTTCTCCAGGCCCTGCTTCCCAATCATCTGCAGAACCTGGCCTGTCTCCCTAGCTCCCAGTTAAGGCCTCTACCCTACACGGCTGGAGCAGCCTCCCATTGGCCTCTATGCCTTCCAGTCTGGCCCAGCAGTGCCCCCAACCCTACCCATGGTCCGCCACCATCTCTTCCTTTTTTTTTTTTTTTTTAAGATTTATTTATTCATTCATTCAGAGAGAGCGAAGAGAGAGGCAGAGACACAGGCGGAGGGAGAAGCAGGCTCCATGCAGGCAGCCCGAAGTGGGACTCGATCTCGGGTCTCCAGGATCACACCCCAGGCTGCAGGCGGCACTAAACCACTGCGCCACCGGGGCTGCCCCCCCCCCTTTTTTTTAAGATTATTTATTTATTCATGAGAGATAGAGAGAGGCAGACACGTAGGCCAAGGGAGAAGCAGGCTTCCTGTGGGGAGCCTGATGTGGGACTCGATCCCAGGACCCCAAGATCACAACCTGAGCCAAAGGCAGACAGACTCTCAACCACTGAGCCATCCAGGCATCCCTCACCACCATCTCTTCCTGAGAGGCAAACCAGATCACATCCGGTCGAGTCTTTTAGGAGCCCTAGGTATTGGGAACCTATCTCCAGTCCCTCCTTTTCAGCTCTCTGGGGACTGACTGGAGTCTCAGGCCAGCAGGTTCTCTTCCTTCTATGACTCACACTTGCAACTTCCTCTGCTCCAACACTCCTGCCTCCCCTTTTGCTTCATTTCCCAGGATGCTTCAAGGCTCCCCCAGGCTTCCCTGAGTCCCTGTCCTCTGGAAGCCCTGCTCCCTACTCACAGCCTCCAGAATCACTGCTATTCTAGAACTACTAAGGTCCTATTGATTGCCTTGCTCCTCATCAGACCAGGCACTCACTAATGACAGGGCTGTTTGGTCCCCAGGAATTCAGAGGATTTGAATGATTAAGAGTAGCCCCAGGCCTAAATGCAGGCTACATGCCACCTCCCATGGACTTACTTGCATGCCTGAAAGCACCCCGATAGGCCTGGCTCACATCAGTGGTAGCTCAATTAATAGCACAATAATGCATCAATTCTCAGCCAGCTCAACATAATACCCCTTCTCCCTCTGCGATGCCTATCATCAGAACCCACCCCGCCTCTCATTTCAACACACTTCCACACATCTCAAGTGTTTCTTTCTTTTCTTTTCTTTTCTTTTTATTTATTTATTTATTCTTGATAGACATAGAGACAGAGAGAGAGAGAGGCAGAGACACAGGCAGAGGGAGAAGCAGGCTCCATGCCAGGAGCCTGATGCGGGACTAGATCGTGGGACTAGATCGTGGGACTGGATCCCGGGACTCCAGGGTCGCCCAGGCCAAAGGCAGGCGCCAAACCGCTGAGCCACCCAGGATCCCCCATCTCAAGTGTTTCAATCATTGATCCCCTTCATGCAACTTTACTCCTTCCCAGGCCCTTTCCATCACCCTAAATACCCCAGAGGGCTTACCCACCCTCTCTGCCCTCTGCAGATCCCAGCCAAGCTATTCCTGACATCACCCACCAAACCACTCCCTCCTGATCCACAGAAGCTACCAACTTCTAGCTCCCTCGAGGAACTGAGCCTCTGGATTGACGGTGATCAAAATGTTGCTCCCTACCCTAGCCTGCTAAAGACTCCAACGTCTGCATGAGCACGTCCAGCTGGGCCTTCTTTGACCTTAAACCCCATACCAGCCCCAGGCCCTTAAACCCCACAGCTGGCATCTCAAAGTCACTACACTGGCTGAACCCATGTCTGTGGACCCCCATGGATTCTCTCTGAAACCCCCATGCACTCCACTAGTCTCAGCACTGGAGGGCAGGGGGCAGGAGTCAGCCGACTTGCCTTCACAGCCAGGCTGCCACCCACTAACCCAAGAAGGTAAGCATTTTTCAAATCCTTTTGTAATCTTTCATCAAGCTAACAGTCCAATCCACCTAAAGGCTATAAATACATGTAAAGACTCTTGATAAGGATACTAGAACCTGGTAACAGGTGGCCTCTGGGAAGGGGGTCTGAGGCCCAGGGGTGAAGACAGACTTCCTCATCCCCAGAGTTCCTCTTATATTTCTGTTTTTAATATGTGCACATATTCCTTCTCTCAGCTCAGCGCTCCCTCTCTCTCTCTATATATATAGATACAATCTCCCACTGTTTACATACATATAATCCTACACTGGGGCATGCACATAAAAGAGGGACTTACCACTGACTTTTTCTCTTTTTCATTTTCTCTATCTACAAAAGAAAGAAGTCCATGTTTAAAGTCAGCTTTAAGTAATTCAGTCTTCTTCGTCCTAATTTTGGAAACCACCACAGAAACAGTAATATTTATGCTTCCTCCCTGGCCTAAGCATGTCTTTCATGGACATGGGAGTCCCCCCACGGGTGGATGGAGGCACACCCGCCACTGCTCTCTACCTGCACGCGAGACACACTGTGCAGCGGCGGCCCGGGGCCTGTTGGCACCGCTGGGCCCCAATTGTGCTCAGCTTGTTTTGCACTTGGTAGGTCATACTTTCCACTTTCCATGCATTTCATATTTACGATCCTCACAGATGGGTCCGGCAAGTCAAAACACAGGGTGGCCTCCACAGGGGCCCCACGGCTAAGAGTGGGCAGCGCGCGTGGGTTTCGGGGCTGACATCACACGGACGCCGGGGGTGCCCCGCACGGCCCAAGACCAAAGAACGCTACACCCTGGCTGGGCGCGGCGGTTCCCCTCTCGGAAAGGGGCAGCCTCCACCCACTGGGCGCAGCAAGTCAGAGACTAAACCACCCCCACCCTCCCGGGACTGCGGACTGCAGCTCCCGGCCTCCGTCTTCCCCCAAGGCCAAGAGCCGGACCCCGACGGGAGCAGCCCCCCGCCCGCGGGGGTGGGAGGGTCTTCCTGCTCCCCGGAGCCCCCTCCCCCCACCCCCGCTTCCCGGCTTCCCGCCCCACCCCCTCGCAGCGCCCCGGCGTCTGCAGCAGGTGCAGCAGGTGCAGCAGGTGCAGCAGGTGCCGAGGGCCGCCCCCAACGCCCCCCTCCGCGCCCCGCCCCTCCGCCCCCGGCCCCCTCCGCCCCCGCGCCCCGCCCCGCCCCTCCGCCCCCGGCCCCCTCTCCTCCCCCCGCCCCCTCCGCCTCCTCTGCTCGCCCCGCCCCGCCCCGGGGGTAGTTTCGGGTTCGGGCCGCCGCGCAGGGAGCGAGAGCCGCGGCCCCGAGCGAGGAAGAGCCGCGTTACCGCGAGGCGGGGCCCGGCGCGGCGCCCCCCGCGGCCCCGGGCTCCAGGCGGGGCTCCCCGGCCCCTGGCGCCGCGCCGCCCGGGCCCCCCAGGTCCGCAGCGGCCGCAGCAGCATGGCCCGGCCCACCCCGCGGCCCGGAGCTTCCTGCGGAGGCCGCGAGCGCGCCCCTCCCCCCCCCCCCCCCCCCGCGCCCGCCGGGCCGGCTCTTAAAGAGACCGCGGCTCGTTTCACCCTCGGTCGGAGGAGGGAAGCAATTCCAGGCGAGGGCGGAGCCCTTTGCAGCCAGGAAACCTTGCCTCTAACGGGGTGCCGGCTGGATGAACCGCCGATTTGGGGCGGGGGAGGAGGGGTCGGGATGGCCAACAATACCCCAAAACCGTTGCTTAATTAATGAGTGGTGGTTGCTCAATTGGCACGTGTTCTCCCCAGGCACTTGGCACACACTTGGGGTGTCATTTATTCTTCCCAACAATCCTGCAAGTGGATATTGTCACTCCCAGAATCCTAGCTGAGCTGATCCTCTGAAAACTTCGGAAACTTGTTTAAAATGATCAGAAGTATTCATTAAGGGGTGAAGCTGGAACTCAAGCCAGCCTTCTTGCCTCACAGCCTACGCTCTTTCCTCCAAACTTTGACATTTCCAGGGTCTAGACTGTCAATGTATTAGATGACTCAAGAAAGTGTTAAAAAACACAAACAAAAAACAGACAACAGGCTCAAATAGAGTTTGCTTATGCTAAGCCCCCCCTCCCCCAGCCAAGACTTATCTTGTTTCCAGAAATGGAAGCTTAGGCCAGTCCATCAGAAATAGCCTGATCAATACTATCTAGTTTGGCTGCTTGATATACCCCTGCCATCCCCTAAAGCAAAGTAACCTTGCAACAACCACCCAGCTTTTTTGCCAGTGTAACTTTCTTCTTCTGGCTTCCTTTTGCCTATAGGTCTTTTATCTTGTACAGCTCTTTGGAGCTCCTTTCTATCCACTAGATTGGATGCTGACTGAATCAAATTTTGTTTAAACTCTTTATTTTTTTAAGATATTATTTATTTACTCATGAGAGACACAGAGAGAGAGGCAGAGACACAGGCAGAGGGAGAAGCAGGCTCCACACAGGGAGCCCCAGGCAGGACTCGATTCCCGCTCCCCAGGATCACACCCTGGGCCGAAGGCAGCGCTAAACCGCTGAGCCACCGGGGCTGCCCAAATTTTGTTTAAACTATTAAAAATTAACATACCTCAGTTTATCTTTTAAGAAAGGCACAACCAGGGGATCCCTGGGTGGCGCAGCGGTTTGGCGCCTGCCTTTGGCCCAGGGCGCGATCCTGGAGACCCGGGATCGAATCCCACATCGGGTTCTCGGTGCATGGATCCTGCTTCTCCCTCTACCTATGTCTCTGCCTCTCTCTCTGTGTGTGTGACTATCATAAATAAATAAAAATTTAAAAAAATTAAAAACAAAAAAACAACAAAAAAAAAGAAAGGCACAACCAAATTCCAACCGAACAGAAAACTAGGGGTGGGAAGGCAGTCTGTAAATCTCATCTATAGTCAGGTAGCAAAAATTCAGCCCAGGTGTGAGGTAGATGGGGTATATATAATTCAACAGGCCCAGGCCCTGAAACCCAAGCTGATGCAGTAAGAACTGTGTGGGCATGCCCATCCTAGTGCTTGGGTGGAAGCATTTCCTACCTTTCTCAGAAATACAAGATGCTAGTAGTCACCTCTAGGACAGAGAAGTCATTTGCGAGAGGGTTCACTCAGTCTCTAGCTCTACCAGAAAACCACAACCCCATCTGAGGCTTTCTGTAATACCTGCCACAGACCTAGCACAGGGAAAACGTGCCCTCCATAAACTTCAGGATTAAGTTCCACGTGTTTGTGACTTGGGGTGAGGCTGTTGGATCAGACTGTGATCCCCTGGGGGCAGGGGCAAGGCAGGAGGCCCAGGCCACTGATTCAGAATACACATATTCTACATCCAGTATGTGCCAGGCCCTGGCAACCCTTCAGGGAGAGTAGCGGACGCTGGCAGGCTCCTGCTTTTGTGCAATTTATATTCTTTTTTTTTTTTAAGATTTATTTATTTATTCATGATAGACACAGACTGAGACAGAGAGGCAGGGACACGGGCAGAGGGAGAAGCAGGCTCCTCGCAGGGAGTCGATCCCGCATCCTGGGATCAGACCTGAACCAAAGGCAGGTGCCCACCCGCTGAGCCACCCAGGCGTCCCGCAATTTATATTCTTAAGATACATGTCAGCTAGTGTTCAGTGCCATGAAGGGAGAGTGATGGTGGCCACTCTAGACGGGGTGACCAGGGAAAATCCTGAGTTGGTGTTAGAGGTGCTCAGCGTCCCGGGGTGGCCCTGCAAGGGGTTCCAGCGCACCCCCCATCCCCCGCGTGCACACCCCTCCGGAAACGCTCCGGGCGGGAAGCCCCGGAGTCCTCGGCGCCCGACAGGGCGAGGAGGGCGGTGCTAGGAGGAGCCGCCCGCGTGGCTCCCCGCCGGGCCCCGGAAGTGCCCAGGCGAGCCCCGGACGCCTGCAAGGAGACGGCGGCGAGCAGCGGCCCCCGTGAAGCGCATGCGTAGGAGCGCGAGCCGCGGGGACGTGCGCATGCGCGCGCGAGGGCGGGAAGCCTGGGGGCGCCTCGCGGCCGGGGCGGCGGTTGCTGTGGCGGCGCGAGGCCCGGCGGAGCGGGGCGCTGAGGCGGCGCCCGAGGGGGAGAAGCGCTGCTGCCGCGTCCGCAGGCGTGATGTCGACGCTGAAGCCGAAGCCGAAGCCGAAGCACCGCCCCTTCTGCTTCAGCGTGAAAGGCCACGTGAAGATGCTGCGGCTGGTGAGGCCGGGCCCCCGGGCGGGGCGTGCTGGGCGAGCGCGCAGGGCCGCGGGGGACGGCGCCAGGCGGACGGTTCGCGGTGCGCCCGGAGGCCGCTGCTGCCCGCGGGCTTCACGGACGCGCCGCACGGCCCAGGGAGCACCCTGCTGCGTGGACCGCACCGGGTCAGAGGGACCCGAGGGCTGCGGGGGAGGGAGAGCCCGGGGATTGCCCGGGGCTGCCCCGGCAGGCGGCAGGGAATCGCGGTGTCTGGATCTGCTGGTGAACCTGACGCGCCGTAAGAAAAGGAGAGGAGTCGACGCGGCCCCAAGTCTTGGGCCTAAGCAACGGGAAGGACGGAGCTCGCACCGCCTGAGCACCCGGGAAGCAGATGTAGGAAGGGGATCCGACGCATGGGATCGTCCTGTGGGCAAGGCGTGAGGAAACAGGAGCTGAACGACGGAAGAAGACCTCGGGGAGCCGCGGAGAAGCGCTTTTGCATTTTTTTTTTTTTGAAGATTTTATTTATTTATTCATGAGACGGGGGGGAGGGGCACAGGCAGAGGGAGAAGCAGGCTCCCTGCACCGGGAGCCCGACGTGGGATTCGATCCCGGGTCTCCAGGATCGCGCCCTGGGCCAAAGGCAGGCGCCAAACCGCTGCGCCACCCGGGCCGCCCACGTACTTGCATTTTAGAAGTTGTCCCCTAATACCTTTGTCCTGGTAGCTCAGGGGAGATACTAAAGGGCTGTAGCTGTAGGGATGAAGAGGGGATGGGTTCCCAAGACGGTCAGCATTAAATCAACAGGACCTGAGGATTGATACGTTGTGGGGAGTGGTGAGGAGCACCGATAACAGAATTAATTCTAGGGTGGGTGACGGGATAGAAAGTGGTATGAACGATTAAGGGCAAGGAGCAAGCAAGATGAGCCCAGTTTTGGATGCGGTGAATTGGAGATTCCCGTAGGTATTCAGATAGAGATTGCAAATGACCATTTATATGTGAGATGTTGAGGATTGACTTGGGACACGGACCCACGCTTGTCGACCGAGTCATGAACAGAAGCCAAAGGAACGCCAGCATCTTAAAAGGATGGGTGAAAGGAGAGAAGCCCACCAAGGGAGAATCGCTGCAGGGGTATAAGGACTAGGAAAAAGTGACGTGCAAAGAAAAATAGGAAAAAGACAGGCAATGGCAATTAGGCCATGGGGTTCCCATAGGAGAAGAACTAAAAAATGTTCATGAAGTTTAGTAATTCTGAAAAATCATTGAGCAAAAGTAGTTTTCAGAGTGGTGAAGAAACGTGTGAGATATCGGTGGGATATTTAAAAGAGAACTGGAGACAAAGGCTGAAAGTAATGATAAAAGAGCTGTAAATAATGGATAGGGGAAGAACCTAGTGTGACTGAAATCATAGGAACTTTTAAGAAAATAGATTAATCACCAACGTCAAATTCCATGGTGCAAAAAGTTGACAGAGGATGGGGGCCGAAAAAGTAACCCTAGATTTCATGATCCATGAACTCAAGACTATGGTTCAGTAGAGTAAATGAAGTGGTTTGAGGTGAAATGTTGCTAATAGTAATTATATTAATTATAAAGAACGGCTTTTTAAGTTACTGGTTATATTTGCCACATACTCAGACCAATTTAGAAGCTTAAAGGTAGCTATTTTTAGGCTAATAAAGTGATTGAAAGAATTATGAATAATGAGCCTGTATAGATTTAAGGTTTAAAAGTGAGTGTAGGGGGAAATCCTTGGGTGGCTCAGCGGTTCAGCGCCCACCTTTGGCCAGGGGCATGATCCTGGAGTCCTGGGATTAAGTCCCACCTGACCAGCTCCTGGCATGGGGCCTGCTTCTCCCTCTGCCTGTGTTTGCCCCTCTCTGTGTGTGTCTAAAGTGAATAAATAAAATATTTTTAAAAACTTAAAAATTAAAAAAATAATAAAAAATAAAAGTGAATGTAGGGCAGCCTGGGTGGCTCAGCAGTTTAGCGCCGCCTTCAGCCCAGGGCCTCATCCTGGAGACCTGGGATCGAGTACCACGTCAGGCTCCCTGCATGGAGCCTGCTTCTCCCTCTGCCTGGGTCTCTGCATATCTCTCTCTCTCTCTCTCTCTCTCTCTCTCTCTCTCTCATGAATAAATAAAATATTAAAAAAAAATAAAAGTGAATGTAGATGCTACCAGCTAACAGACCAATCATAAAAGTCTAGCCAGGGGAAACTCTTGACAAAACCATTTTCCAAAAATATAGAGATTTGGGGTAGAGCTGTAACATGACAGCTTCTACGAACATGAAATTGACAGACTCCCTGAGACCTATCAGCTTATTTTTCCTTTAGGTCACTTAACATTTCTGTGTTTTATATCATCTTCCTTTGGAAATGAGATTGAATTAGATTATCTTCAAGGCTTTTTTTAACTCAAAATATTCATCAATTCTGATTGCATTCTATTTAGGTTAGAGAAAATATGTAAAAAGTGAAGCATCAGTATTGTTGAGAGTTTTTTTTTTTCCTTTTCTCCCCCACAGGGTTCTTCAGAGAATTGTTTTTCTCTAACAATTTATTTTTAATTTTTCTCCAATATTTTTCATGGCAACATTCTATGTGTAAATTTGACAGTAGATTCCAGATTGCTAAGAGTTAAGGAGTGATGATGAGCAGATGGTAAGGAATTACACAGTCATCATACAGGTGTTTTTGCAAAGCATCATAGAGAGAAGTAGAAAACAGGAGTTTTCTTTGGAGACCAGGATGAATGGAAGGCATGTGTGTGTGTGTTTTAAGAGAAGAGAACTTGGATATGTTTGTATTATGATAAGGAAAGGAGCCAGTGAGGAGAGATTGGAAGGTCTGAGAGAGAGAGAAAAAAAAAAGATATGTAGTAGGAAAAGATGAAGGGAGAAAGTGATGGTATTAAGGGAAGTGATGGTATTAGTTGTACAAGTGGAATGACAGAGAGGGACGCCTAGTCCCCTAAAACACAAAAAAAGGCAATATCCATACATTTTAGTAATTTTTCTTTTAGGTGTGCATATATATGGCATAAACACATTTATTACTTTAGAAATGATCATTTTTACAGCTTAAACTTGCATTCAGTAATCATTGAATGAATCTTTTTTTTTTTTATCCTTATAGGCACTAAATGTGACATCCATGACCTTTTTTATCATTGCACAAGCCCCTGAACCATACATTGTCATCACTGGATTTGAAGTCACTATTACTTTCTTTTTCATACTTTTATATATTCTGAGGCTTGATCGAATAATGGACTGTTTATTTTGGCCTTTGCTTGTAAGTGCTCAGTTTTACTATTAAAATTAACTAGTTTTTTTTCCCGTCATAGACATTTTTAAAGACTAGTCTTTAGTTTTTTAAGCCTTTATGGAATGTCTGATAGGCTTAAGAAGGAGGAAATCTACCCACTGCTACCATATTCTGTGTTGTTACTGGTGCAACCACAGCATAAATTCTCCTCTGAGCTCCCACCTACCAGTAGATGGGACTGACCCTTCTGTTAGAATTCACTTAAGTGTTTATCTATTAAAGAAATTTAAATTTAAGATTATGCTAAGAAAATTATAGAGCATTCTTAATCTTTATCTCCCTTTTAAGTACGTATTGAGATGGCTTCAAAATTGGGGAAAGAGATGGAGGCAGATACACAAGTATCCAAATCTTATATATCTCGGATCTCTAAATGGAAAACTAAAATAATCTGGGAAATGAAGTACAGGGTTATCTTACGTAAGAATGTCTGTAATCATTAATGCTAAATAATTAACTCATCTTATACTACCTTATTTAATAGCATATGAACTTAACTACTCTACTAATAGCATTGAGAATAACTGCCCAGTAGAGTGCCTACATGGTTCTGAAAACAGCCAAAATAGGCAAGTTGAAGATGCTAGTTAAGGTGAACATGTCCCTTTAGCCAGTACTATTATCCAGTTCTGGGATGAACTGAATGACCTTACCTCTCTCTCCTGTTTTAAGTTTTGTCCCCAGCATCCTGTCTCTGTATGTCTCCCTCCTAAGACCCCTTGCTACCACTCCCACCTTTGGCTGGACTGATAGCTGCAGTTAAGTCTTCCTCTGCTGCACTTGTCCCATCTTCCTGGATTCCAAAGTGCTGATATCCAAGCTAGTAACCCCTATTAAGAAGGGAGGACTTTAGAGCTATTCTCAAACCATAAGCATGCCTTCAAGTGGTACCTTCTA
Organism: Canis aureus; assembly: GCF_053574225.1. NCBI lineage: Eukaryota > Metazoa > Chordata > Mammalia > Carnivora > Canidae > Canis > Canis aureus. The sequence goes on from NC_135613.1 coordinate 6,259,758, forward strand.
GAACCACCTTCAAAGGCCAATGATGAACATTTCAAGCTAATCACAAGCTGAAAAAGTCCCAAAAGGAGAAATCTGGGAAATAGGATCTTCATAGCAATTCTCTAAACTTCTACTTGATCACACTTTTAGAGCTGGACTTGACTGGAGGGAAGTCTAGGAAAAGAGATCACAATGCCCTCTTCAGCTGGCCCTCAGAGTATATAATGTCCTTTAGTAGCAGAAAGAGCTAGGCTAAATTATTCTAGGAATTTCTTCAAGGACATAAACATGGCCCATATCCTCTTTACTCAACAAGTTGTATAGTTGCTCTTCACATTCTGCTTTCCAAGGTTAATAAATCTAATGCATTTTAGTATTTTTTCTCCAAACTATAATTCTCTAGAACTTATTATAGACCCTAGCAATAAACTTGGAGCCCTAAGCTTAACAAACTACACTGAGAGGGCGAGTGGCCTATGTGTAGACTGAAATTTAGTTTCCAGTTCTCTGAGGATCAAACTTTGCTGAGAAATGGTGCTATGTGGTCAAATATGGGATTATTCCCTTATGAAACCCAGATTCCTCTCTGTTCTTGATCTAGGAGAATCATTTATTCAGCAAGTGTTACATGTCTGCTAATCCCAGCTTCTGTAATGTGTTCTTTCATAAAATACAAATCTTTTTTTTAATTTATTTTTTAATTTTTTTTATTTATGATAGTCACACACAGAGAGAGAGAGGCAGAGACACAGGCAGAGGGAGAAGCAGGCTCCATGCACCGGGAGCCCGACATGGGATTCGATCCCGGGTCTCCAGGATCGCGCCCTGGGCCAAAGGCAGGCGCCAAACCGCTGCGCCACCCAGGGATCCCATAAAATACAAATCTTATGACTGTGAAATTTTCAATGTAGCCAAGAAGCAAGACAGATGAGTAATTCAGTAATAGGTGCTGGGATAGATGCGTACCCAGAATCATATGGAGGCATCCAGCCAGGGAAGGGGACCAAATCATCATAGGCTTTCCTGAAAAAAACTATGCCTGAGTCGAGGGCTGAAGGATTAAAAGTAGTTAGTTAGCAGGTATGGGGATCAGAGGGCTTTCCTGGTAGAGGAAGCAGTATATGTGAGAGTCTAGGGGAAGGAAGAGCATGACACTCCAGCACCTGCCTGTAGTTCTGAATGGATGGGATATTGAGTTGTGGAAGAGAGGGGGCAAGAGTGGAGTCTTGAGAAGCAGTAGGAGGTCAAAGCATTGCAAGCCTTTATGTGCCTTGGGTTTTAACCAAAGGGCATTGTAAGCTTTTCAGGGGTTTTAAATGAGAGTCACATGAGCAGCTTACAATTTAGGAAATTGCCATGGTCAGTGTCAATAATGGCTTAAAGAGGAACAAAACTAGACGTAGGTCTCAGAGACCACTTAAAAATTTGGTTCTAGAGATCCAGGAGCACGGTTACCGGGCGGGCTGGGTCTATGGTCGCTCTGCGGGCTGCTCTGCCGGCTGGTGCTTTTTTTATCAGGGCAAGCTGTGTTCCATAGCAGGGAACTTTTGGCAGAGCTCCCATTATTTGCAGTGGATTTTGGATAAACAAGATCTGTTGAAGGAACGCCTGAAGGATTTAAAGTTTCTCTCAGAAGAAGAGTATTGGAAATTACAAATATTTTTTACAAATGTTATTCAAGCATTAGGTGAACATCTTAAAATTAAGACAACAAGTTCTTGAACAGTCTATTTCAAGAGATTCTATGCCAGGTATTCTCTGAAAAGTATAAATCTTGTATTTAAAAAAAAATCTTGTGTTAATGGCTCCTACTGTGTGTTTTTGGCATCCAAAGTAGAGGAATTTGGAGTAGTCTCAAATACAAGATTGATTTCTGCTGCTACTTCTGTATTAAAAACCAGATTTTCATATGCCTTTCCAAAGGAATTTCCTTATAGGATGAACCATATATTAGAATGTGAATTCTATCTTTTAGAACTAACGGATTGTTGCTTGATAGTGTATCATCCTTACAGACCTTTGCTTCAGTATGTGCAGGACGTGGGCCAAGAAGACATGTTGCTTCCCCTTGCATGGAGGATAGTGAATGATACCTACAGAACGGATCTTTGCCTACTCTATCCTCCTTTCATGATAGCTTTAGCTTGTCTACATGTAGCTTGTGTTGTTCAGCAGAAAGATGCCAGACAGTGGTTTGCTGAGCTTTCTGTGGATATGGAGAAGATTTTAGAAATAATCAGGGTTATTTTAAAACTGTATGAGCAGTGGAAGAATTTTGATGAGCGAAAAGAGATGGCAACTATTCTTAGTAAGATGCCAAAGCCAAAACCTCCTCCAAACAGTGGAGAGGAGGGTCCAAATGGAAGTCAGAACTCTAGCTACAGCCAACCTTAAAACATTCTGAAGAATTCCATAGTGGACCAGTTGGAAATAAACCATTGGACAGATTTCAGTTATGTCTTCAATGGAACACAAATGAAAATGAATAGCTTGCTTCTGTCAAACATATTGGGAAGTGATTTTATTTTTGCAAAATAAGTTTTTCTTTACCTAATTTGATTCTAGTACATAATTCATTAAAATTGATTATAATTGATTATAAAAGCTTGGAAAGGTTCTAAGGGGACCTACAGACAGTCTTACATAGATATTTCAAAATTAATAGCTTTTGATTAGTATACTTTTTCTTAATTTGGATAATAGAAATTATAGCTTTTTATTAAGCCAAGAAACATAAAGCATAATTTGTTTAAAATTCTCTTTGGTCATTGAAGGACCAAAAAAGGACATAAAAAGTCAAATATATGACGGTTTTATTTCCCTCCTTAAGTTAAACTTTTAAACTGTATTTTAGGAATCAAATCTTAACAAAATCCTGGAAGATTTTGGTAATGATGTTGATAATTTCAATAGGTACTTGATAATCAAGTACCTATTTACTTAAAAGTACTTTTTATTCAATAGTTTTAGTATCTTGCCATGGAAGATACTAGCCCAGCCTAGCAGAAAAGTGCAATATGTATAGCATACTTTGACATTTTAAAAGTTATTATTAATTCCATAACCATTTTGAAGTGTTGGGCAAACTTAAAAAAAAAATCCTACATGATGTTCTTTGCATTTGATTCACAATTAATCAGGCATTTTGAAAGCTAATTGGATAAAACATCATAATATGGTTGAAATTTGGTAACATTTTAATGTTAATTTTTACTCTGCTGTGAAAAGTTTTCTTTTTTTAAGTTTTTTATATTACATCACACCCTAGTTTATTTTTGTGTCTTAGTGTGGATTTACAAATTTACTACAGGTAAATTGAGCCAGGAACACAATCAGGTTTCAGGCCAGTTTGATACTGGCTGTTCTTAATTCTCATGAGTGTAGGACTTTGTTTTTGGTTGTTTTTTTTTTTTAATTTTTATTTATTTATGATAGAGAGAGAGAGAGAGGCAGAGACATAGGCAGAGGGAGAAGCAGGCTCCATGCACCGGGAGCCCAACGTGGGATTGGATCCCGGGTCTCCAGGATCGTGCCCTGGGCCAAAGGCAGGCGCCAAACCGCTGCGCCACCCAGGGATCCCGAGTGTAGGACTTTGAACTAAATGTTATGTCAGTGGGACTGTGCTATCTGTGGAACTTAAAATAATAATTTTCTTCAGATTTAAAGGAGAGTGATAAAATTTGGAGTCATAGGATATTGATGTACAATTTAAGGATTAAATTTTTTATAAATCAATTGTGAACAATGGATTATTAAATTAAATGTTGACTTCCTAGTATAAAACTTCAAGAATAAAAGTAAAGTTCTCCAGCTTAAAAAAAAAAAATTGGTTCTAGGGACGCCTGGGTGGCTCAGTGGTTAAGCGTCTGCCTTCAGCTCAGGTCCTGATCCTGGAATCTAGGATTGAGTTCCACATCAGGCTCCTTGTGTGGAGCCTGTGTCTCCCTCTGCCTGTGTCTCCACCTCTCTCTCTCTCTCTCTCTCTCTCTCTCTCAAATAAATAAAATCTTTTAAAAAAATTGTTGGTTCTGTAATCCAGGCATGAAAATTATAAAGGCCTGAACTACAGTGATAACAGTAGTTGTAGAGAAAGGGTTAACCGGGTAGAATTGATAGGACTACGTACATAAGAATTAAGAATATCTGCCATTTAAGTATCTTGAGATGATAATGATATAGGAACTACAGAAAGAAGAATAGGTTTAAGGAAGGGCCAGGGAGAGGAATGCAATGAGTTCAGTTTGAGAAATACTAGGTTTTAGTTGCTTATGGAATATTCAGATGGAAATACTCAAAACAGGTCTGAAGTTTGGGAGATAGGAGTTAAAGCTGCAACTTTGGAAGTCAACACCTTGTGATGGTAGATGAGCTCTGGGACTGGCCTAAATGGGAAAGAAAGAATGGAAAGCAAGCTGAAGGTAAAACTGGGAAACGCCCACATATTGGGTGAAAAGGAGGAGGAGCCAGAGAAAAGCAGGAAAGAATGCAAGGGAGACCCATGTCATAGAAGGCAAGCGAGGAAAACATTTCAAAAAGGAGTGGTGAACACTGGCACATGTAAAGAGAGCAAAATAAGTCCTGGAAGAAATAAATATTCACAGACTGTATTCCTGGAGGTCCCTTGACCAAAATGGTGTCCCTCAAGTGGACAGGTGACCAGAAAGCTGAAAGTATGGTTAGACTGAGCAGAGGAAGAGAAACAACCGTAACTAGAGGGGTGCTGCATTGAGGAAAGCTAGCCAGGGACAAAGAAGGATAATGAACAGAATAAGGTCCCTGCAGAGTGGTACACTCCCTAGAACCCACTTTTACCCATAAGCCATTCATATACACTTTCCTGAATTACTCACAGGAGGCAGGGCTGTCTGTCTGAAGTAAATGTGTGGCTTGCCTTGAGGCCAGCAAAATATCCAACACAGAGGAACATTAACCAATGACAGTCTGAATATTTCTTGCAAATGAGAACTTTTTCTTCCTACATGCATCTAATCTTGCCTGGTCCCCATGGAACTCTTCCTTTTTTTTTTTTTTTTTGTTTGTTTTGAGAAAATGTGAATGAGGCAGAGGGATAGAATTTCAAGCAGATTCTGTGCTGAGCGTGGAGCCCAACATGGGGCTCTATCTCATGACCCTGAGATCATGACCTGAACTGAAATCAAGAGGTGAATGCTCAACCTACTGAGCCACCTATGCACCCCCATTTTCTTTTTAATAACCACATTTCTAAATTACCAGTTTAAGGTCTGATATTTGTATATTAACAATACATTCCTGCCTACAGTTCCCTGTAAACAGATATAAACCATTCCAGAATAAAGACAGTTTACCTTTCCCACACTATACATCCATTCAAAATGCTAGCTTAAAGCCATTGTTCAGAGGGCAAAAGCTTTGTTTCTAGAAATCACTAAAGAAATGAACTACATGATCAGAAATAATAGCATAAACAGCCAGCCATTGCATGCAGATGTATGAAAGTTTTTTCCTGAAAATTACTACTTTCTGCCAAGTGGGTGCAGCTTTTTTATGAATTACATTAACTGCATTTTAGTAACATTATAGAGTTGTCTGATTTACAGTGTAAACAACTCCACATTTTCTCTTAGCATTCTGTACCATTCTATTATAAACCTTCCACACAATACATCATCCAGTCCCAACCAGATGAGTTCTCCTTCCAACTGCATTTAAATAAAAAGGAAAGTCTAAGTAGTTAAATGATTGGTATATCATAGGTCAAGAAAAACACTAGGCATTGCTGTAGACCAAATGCAATATAGGCATCATTTTACTGTGGCACTTGGATTTCCTAAAATAATTTTTAAAACCACTAAATTTAATAAAATGAAAATTTCAAAATCTCTAGGCAGCTGATTTATTTTTTGGTGATCTTCATGTAAAGCTGACCTTGCTATTCTGTGTTTTAGGATATTATCAACTCAGCGATAGCAGCAATATTCATGATAATCATATCTGTGTTGTCACTGTTACCAGAAACCACAACATTTATAGTCCTTGGAGGGGTAAGTATAGGTTTTTCTGATTTCTTGCTTTAGGTTTAATTAGTATTCAAATTTCCTTGAAAAATAGATACAAGAACAGAAATCTACACTGTATTCATCCTTGGGGCTCTTAGGCCAGTATATAGTCCCTAGTGGCTTAATATTTTTTGTGTGAGTACATGTCCTGATTAACATGGAAGAATATGATTTCACCCTAAAACTGAAGTTAACCAAGCTGTAGTTCCTATATATTCTGCATCAATATTCAGGGCTAGACTAGACTGATCTGTTACATTTAGCTCTGAGAAACCTGATGTCAAGCAGAAGACCATGGATGAGTCTCATAGCTCTCCCTTTTAAAGAAAAGGCTATATACCACTTGTTAAGGTGAGACAGATTGCTCTGAACTCAGTTTTGTTTCGTTTTGGTTTTGTCCAGATCTTTCTTCAGATGGAATATAAGATGTCTCATGACATGGTGGTAGGAAGCTTTATAACTAAAGAATTTATTTTGAACTTTACTTGAAGAGAAACAAGCCAGTTTAATCAGACTTTATCCAGGAAGGCAAGCCAAAATAAATAAGAATCAAATAATTGAGTTTTAGTTCCATCTGATACTCTTCTGAAATTTCTTTTTTTTTTCTCTTCTGAGATTTCTTTTTTTTTTCTTCTGAGATTTCTTATAGGAGGTTCAAAATCATTTGGCTTTTATAGATTCTGATCTAGAGATGTGAATCAGAAAGTTCTTAAATAAATCTCCCTCCTACTTCCTTGTCTTTCCATAGTATGGGCCACTTAGGAGAACTAACCATTCTCAGATAGCCATGTATGTCACAGTCCATGGTTTTTCATCTCCTTATTAAGCCCCAAGCAACTTCATAAGGGATAAGAATTATTCTAGAAATGAAATAGTGCTATAATAGCAATTTCTTTTTCAATATTGCCCTGGCTATTTGGGGTCTTTTCCGATTCCACACAAATCATAAGATTATTTGTTCCAACTCTCTGAAGAAAGTCCATGGTATTTTGATAGGGATTGCACTAAATGTGTAAATTGTCCTGGGTAGCATTGACATTTTCACATATTAATTCTTCTAATCCATGAGCATGGAATATTTTTCCATCTCTTTGCATCTTCCTCAATTTCTTTCAGAAGTGTTCTGTAGTTTTTAGGGTATAGATCCTTTACCTCTTTGGTTAGGTTTATTCCTAGGTATCTTATGCTTTGGGGTACAATTGTAAATGGGATTGACTCCTTAATTTCTCTTTCTTTAGTTTCGTTGTTAGCGTACAGAAATGCCACTGATTTCTGGGCATTGATTTTGTATCCCGCCACACTGCCAATATGAGTTCTAGCAATCTTGGGGTGGAGTCTTTTGGGTTTTCTATGTACAGTATCATGTCATCTGCAAAGAGGGAGAGTTTGACTTCTTCTTTTCCAATTTGAATGCCTTTTATTTCTTTTCGTTGCCTGATTGCTGAGGCTAGGACTTCTAGTACTATGTTGAATATCAGTGGTGAGAGTGGACATCCCTGTCGTGTTCCTGATCTTAGGGGAAAGGCTCCCAGTGTTTCCCCATTGAGAATGATATTTGCTGTGGGCTTTTCATAGATGGCTTTTAAGATGTTGAGGAATGTTCCCTCTAGCCCTACACTATGAAGAGTTTTGATCAGGAATGGATGCTGTATTTTGTCAAATGCTTTCTCTGCATCTATTGAGAGGATCCAATGGTTCTTGTTTTTTCTCTTGTTGATAATGATCTATCATGTTGATTGCTTTACGAGTGTTGAACCAGCCTTGCATCCCAGGCATAAATCCCACTTGGTCATGGTGAATAATCTTCTTAAAGTACTGTTGGATCCTATTGGCTAGTATCTTGTAGAGAATTTTTGCATCTGTGTTCATCAGGGATATTGGTCTATAATTCTCCTTTTTGGTGGGGTCTTTGTCTGGTTTTGGAATTAAGGTGATGCTGGCCTCATAGAACGAGTTTGGAAGTATTCTATCCCTTTCTACCTTTTGGAACAGCTTTAGTAGAATAGGTATTGTTTCTTCTTTAAATGTTTGATAGAATTCCCCTGGGAAGCCATCTGGCCCTGGACTTCTGTGTCTTGGGAGGTTTTTGATGGCTGCTTCAATTTCCTCCCTGGTTATTGGCCTGTTCAGGTTTTCTGTTTCTTCCTGTTCCAGTTTTGTAGTTTGTGGTTTTCCAGAAATGCGTCCATTTTTTCTAGATTGCCTAATTTATTGGTGGATAGCTGCTCATAATATGTTTTTTAAATTGCTTGTATTTCCTTGGTATTGGTTGTGATCTCTCCTTTTTCATTTGTGATTTTATTAACTAGAGTCTTTTCTCTTTTCTTTATAATAAGGTTGGCTAATGGTTTATCTATCTTATTAATTCTCTCAAAGAACCAACTCCTGGTTTTGTTGATCTGTTCCACAGTTCTTCTGGTCTCTATTTCATTGAGTTCTGCTTGAATCTTTATTAACTCTCTTCTTCTGCTGGGTGTAGGTTTTATTTGCTGTTCTTTCTCCAGTTCCTTTAGGTGCAAGGTTAGCTTGTGTACTTCAGTTTTTTCCAATTTTTTGAGGGATGCTTGTATTGCGATGTATTTCCCTCTCAGTACTGCTTTTGCTGTATCCCAAAGATTTTGAATGGTTGTATCTTCATTCTCATTAGTTTCCATGAATATTTTTTTAAAGATTTTATTTATTTATGAGAGAGACAGAGAGAGAGAGAGGCACAGGGAGAAGCAGGCTCCATGCAGGGAGCCCGATGCCGGACTTGATCCCAGGACTCCAGGATCACGCCCTGGGCTGAAGGCAGGTGCTAAACCGCTGAGCCACCTAGGGATCTCCCTCCATGAATCTTTTTAATTCTTCTCTAATTTACTGGTTGACCCTTTCATCTTTTATCAGGATGATCTTTAACCTCCACGTGTTTGAATTTCTTCCAAATTTCTTCTTGTGATTGAGTTCAAGTTTCAAAGCATTATGGTCTGAAAATATGCAGGGGTTAAGACCTGATTTGTGACCCAGTATGTGGTCTATTCTAGAGAAAGTTCCATGTGCACTTGAGAAGAATGTGTATTCAGTTGAGTTTGGATATAAAGTTCTGTAAATATCTGTGAAATCCATCTGGTTCAGTGTATCATTTAAAGGTCTTGTTTCTTTGGAGATGTTATGCTTAGAAAATCTGTCATTTGCAGAAAGCACTGTATTGAAGTCTCCCAGTATTAGTGTATTATTATCTAAGTATGTCTTTACTTTGGTTATTAATTGATTGATATACTTGGCAGCTCCCACATTAGGGGCATAAATATTCATGATTGTTAGGTCCTCTTGTCGGATAGATCCTTTAAGTATGATATAGTGTCCCTCTTCATCTCTTACTACAGTCTTTGGAATAAACTTTAATTTATCTGATATGAGGATTGCTACCCCTGCTTTCTTTTCAGGACCATTTGAATGGTAAATGGTTCTCCAGCCTTTCATTTTCAGGCTGGAGGTGTCCTTAGGTCTAAAATGAGTCTCTTGTAGACAGCAAATAGATGGGTCTTGTTTTTTTATCCAGTCTGAAACCCTGAGTCTTTTGATGGGATAATTAAGCCTATTCACGTTCAGAGTTACTATTGAAAGATGTGAATTTAGTGTCATCATAATACCTATTCAGTCCCTGTTTTTGTGGATTATTTCTTTGGGCCTCCTCTTTCTTTTACGGGGTCTCCCTTAATATTTCTTGCAGAGATGGTTTGGTGGTCACATATTCTTTCAGTTTCTGCCTATATTGGAAGCTCTTTATCTCTTCTTCTATTCTGAATGTGAGCCTTGCTGGATAGAGTATTCTTGGCTGCATATTCTTCTCATTTAGGACCCTGAATATATCCTACCAGCCCTTTCTGGCCTGCCAGGTCTCTGTGGAGAGGTCTGCTGTTAATCTAACATTTCTCCCCATATAAGTTAGGGATCTCTTGTCTCTTATTGCTTTAAGGATTTTCTCTTTGTCTTTGGAATTTGCAAGTTTCACTATTAAATGTTGAGGTATTGAATGCTTTTTATTGATTGGGGGGGGGGGACTCTCTCTATGTCCTGGATCTGAATGCCTGTTTCTCTCTCCAAGTTAGGGAAGTTCTCATCTATGATTTGTTCAAATATGCTTTCTGGTCCTCTGTCCCTAACACCAATTAAACGTAGATTTTTTTCCTTCTGAGGCTGTCATTTATTTCCTTTAACCTTTCCTCGTGGTCTTTTAATTCTTTTTCTCTTTTTTCCTCAGCTTCCTTCCTTGCCATCAACTTGTCTTCTATGTCACTCACTCTTTCTTCTACCTCATTAACCCTCATCGTTAGGACCTCCAGTTTGGATTGCATCTCATTTAATTGATTTTTAATTTCGGCCTGATTAGATCTAAATTCTGCAGTCATGAAGTCTCTTGAATCCATTATGCTTTTTTCCAGAGCCACCAGTAGCTTTATTATTGTACTTCTGAATTGGCTTTCTGACATTGAATTTTAATTCAAATTCTGTAACTCTGTGGCAGAGAGTACCATTTCTGATTCTTTCTTTTGTGGTGAGTTCTTCTTTCTAGTCATTTTGCTCAGTGAAGAGTGGCTAAAAACGAGTTGTACTTATTCGAAGCGCAAACTCTTCTCTCTGTAGCATTCCAGCTGTTCTCTCTTTAACTCTCAGGTCGAATTTGTAGGTTTTCAGGATGATTTGAAAGTTATCTAGGTAAGTTGGTGGGGACAGGTGATTTGGGGGACCCTACTCTTCCGCCATCTTGCCCCGCCCCTTAAATATTTTTTTTAAACTTACGAATAAAAAAAAGATAATCTTATCCCTCTACTATGGAGAAAGAGGAACAAGGCATAGGACTTACAATTGACCCTTGAACATCAATCCCCCCACACACACTTGAAACTTTTTAAACTCTGACTTCCCAAAAACTTAGCTACTAATAGCCTACTGCTGACAAGAAGCACTGAAAATATAAAGTTAACACATATTTTCTATATTATATATATATATTAAACCCTGTATCTTACAATAAAGTAAGCTAGAGAAAAGAAAATGTTATTAAGAAAATCATAAGAGAAAATACATTTACAGTACTGTACTATAATTATTGGAAAAAAAATCATATGTAAGAGCACCTATGCAGTTCAAACCCATGTTGTTCAAAGGTCAACTGTACTTTTACTCATTTGCTTATTCATTCACTGATTCATGGTTTAAAAATATGCACTTTAGTAGATGCTGACAAAATATAGAGTTGTGCTGTCCAGTGCAGTATCCACTAGCCACATATGACTACTGAGCCCTGGGAATGTAGCTGGTCTGATTGAGATGATCTATACATTTAAAATACACACTGGATTTCAATGACTTACCAAAAACTGTATAACATTTCATAATAATTTATTATATTGATGACATACTAAAATTATATTTTGGATATACTGGGCTAAACAAAATATGTTATTAAAATTAATTTCACTTGTTTTTTGTTCTTTTTAATGTGCTATTAGAAAATTTTAAATTATGTGGCTTACATTGGTGACTCACATTATATTTCTTTTGACAGCATGGACTAGAACATGAGCCCACCTTATCCTCAAATTGCTTAGAGCCTAATACAGAGAACAGAAATGCAAACAACTGTATATAAGCCATTGATAGAGTACTGTAGGCCACAAAAAAGAGAAAGCAGCTACCTTGCTCTGTCAGTAGAAATGCAACTTCCTAGGAATAAAGGGGAGACAAGGGAGATGTTTCCAGGTAGAAGAACCAGCAACATGCAGAGTACCAGAGTTATGGATGGATAGGTAGGAGGTACTTTTTGTGGTCAGAACCTAGGAAGCTGAGTTTGAGATTCAGGATGGAAAATGGAATGGAATCTAGAGCCAAGAGGCCAGACTTCCTAGCCATTGGATGGAACTGACCAAATAGCATGCAAGGTATATTCTTCTTTTCTAGCCCAGGTGCCAGCTCTCAGATAGCCATCAGAATACCTAAAGACCAGGTTCTAGTTTATTCCCTTTACCTTTTTTTTTCTCCTGAGGCCTCCTTAGAATCCCACCCTTAAGTGGATGTAGCCTAGCCTTTAAGAGTTCACTTTGGATCATCTTATCATTCCAGTTCTCTAAAGTGTTTATCACAGCTACAGTTGCAATGATTTAATCTTGAGCTGGTGTTAACTTTGGCCCTTTCTTCAGTAGAGTTTGTAATAAGAAAGGCAGTTGAACATTGAGGGCAGGTCAAGAGATCCAGACAAGTATTAATTTCAGAGCCCACACCACTTCAGTATTATTTCTGCTTACCTAAGTTATCTTTTCCCTTTCTCTAGGCAGCTAGGGAACTTGAGAATGAGAATAAAAGGATCCTTGAAGTTTCCTCCCAGTTTAGCATTAGGTGGAAGTGGATGGAGCAATCTCAGTATCCTAGCAGGAGAGGAAGCCAAATAAAACCTGTGTGAATGATGGAGGTCCAGACCGCCGGGACAGCAGTGACAAAGTGTGTTTGTTTCCAGGTGTTTGGACTCCTAGTAGCAGTGTGCTGTATTGCCGATGGGGTCCTTATGTACCGGAAGCTTCTATTTAATCCAAGTGGTCCTTATCAGAAACGTACTATTCATGACAAAATATAAAGGTTTTGTCATTTTATATTACTTTTTAGTTGATCCTAAGTATTAAATATATTTTTTTATTCTTCCACCTATTTCCTGTGGTTGTTCTTTTAATCTCAATATGGGAACTGGAAGAAGAGATGTGGGAAATCTGCCCAGCGCTTACCAATACTGTCACTTCCAAGTGAGCGCTGGTAGCACCAGGACCTGATCGGGTTGGATTTTCCTGCTCCTGGGCCTGGGTGGCAGAGAAGAATGCATCCGGACCTCCGGGGTCTCCGGAGCCCCCTTCCTTGGCTTGCTGGCAGCATGGGGGAGTGGAGTTGCAGGGATAAGTTCCAGGCTAGGCAGTGGCATCGCAATCAGGTAGTGACGAGGGTGGCCAGAGGGCCGGGTTTGTCCTCGGGCAGCGAGAGCTGAGCGCGCGCGCGGGATAGGCGGCCGGCAGCCGTTGGGGCACGCTGCTGGTTCCCAGGGGCCAGACTGACGCCGCTGTGCAGGCTCAGAGCGGCAGGGCCAGCCTGACACAGCCAGGCCCCGGCGCCCACCATGAATGCCAAAATCACCAAGACCCCCACAGGGAGCTTGCAACAGCAGCGTCCCACACGCCCAGGAGCTTCCACAGCTCCGGTGCCACCACGCCCTGGGCCGATGGTGCAACCCTCACGCTCTGGGTCGGGGGTGGCGCCCTCTCGCCCTGGGGCGGCGCCCTCTCGCCCTGGGACCGTGGCGCCCTCTCGCCCAGGGACGGCGACGCCCTCTCGCCCAGGGACGGCGGCACCCTCTCGCCCAGGGACGGCGGCACCCTCTCGCCCAGGGACGGCGGCACCCTCTCGCCCAGGGGCATCCAAGCAACCGGAGAATACAGGACCCAGGATGCAGCAGGATGCAGCCTCAAGGATACCCAAGGGCCAAGAGAAGTCCTCCATCCAACAGCGTGCTGAAGGACGGGCCAAAGTCCCGCTCAAATTCAGGGACAGCTTCAAGCGTTTTTTCTTCTCGCCCAAGGGGATATTGAAGATCCTGAGGCTGGTGAGTAAAAAGAGCTGGTGCTGCAGGGTGGGTGCAGCCTTGGGGGGTGAGTCTCAGGGGGCGCCACCTGCGGAAAGCTTTCCGACTTCCACTTGCCTCACCTTTATTTCCCTTCTTCCCTTGCTCCTTACCCCACTCAACCCTTATTACTAAACCAGCGCTCCTTTGCCGGTCTTACTTTATATTTCTCACATTTCCCCTCACAAAGGGAATTAGGGAAACAGTGAAGATAAGAGCAGAAATGTATAAAATAGCATACAAAACTCAGAACTGTCCAAAATTGATAGAACTGTCCAAAACCAGTGGCCAGTATAACAGGGAAAAAAGGGTGAAGAGAAGACATATATTTAAAGTTATGCACCTGACAGGGAAAATAATCACAAAGGATGAAGAAACTGAGAGGATCCCTAAGAGTATTTTGCAAAACAAATAAACCTAAATGAAATAGCTTATTTTCTAGGAAAATATAATTATCAAAACTGACCCCAGAATTGAGAAAAACCTAACCAGACCAATGTAAACACAGAGTAAAATGAGAATTAGTCAAATGAGTATCTTTCAAAAATATATCAGGGCCAGATTTTTTTATACATTAACTCTTTCAAACTTTCAATAGGATGTGATTCTGATACTATTGAAACTTTTTCAAAGAATGGAGAAAAAAGAAGCCCTTCTGAATTATTTTTTCAAAGTAGTATAGCACTGATATCAAAAACTGACCAAGTCAGAAAAAGAAAATAGAAATTTCACTTGTATCAAAGCAACAATTGATCGAGTTTTGGAATATAGGTGAGGTCTGGAGCCAATGACCAAGAAAGAATTCTTGAGACATCTTTGGCGCAAAATGGTGGTTTTATTAAAGCACAGGGACAGGACCCATGGGCAGGAAGAGCTGCTGCCCCAGGCCTGTGAGCAGTGGCTGATTATATACCTGGGAGTTGGGAGGGGTTTGAGGATAGTATACTCCCTAAGGAATTTTGGAAGCAAGGTTTCCAGGACCCTGAGTGGGCCAGCTATTGTTGGGAAAAAGTCATTCATTACTGTCTAATAAAACCTGTCAGGAGACCCTTCAGATGTATATCTGAGGGTCATGTGCTTGGGGGATAATTGCCAACAGTATCGTGAAGGGTTTAGAGATAAAGGAAATTTCTAAAGGAGTTTTTATATGTTAAAGTTGACTTACAGGATCCTGGGGGTCTAAGATGGCCTTTTGCCCTTAGCAAAGTATAAACATCAAGGCAGTTGAATCCCTAGAGGAATGAATGTCCCTCTGCCTGTTTCAAGAATTTGTCAATGTGTTATCCTGAGCTTATGCCTTGTCCTCAGCTAGTCTTCTGTCCTCCCATCAAAAGTATTAATATATTAGCAGAAAATTTTCATTAGTACTTTTAAAAAATACACTGTGATGATTCAATATTAGGACTTTATTAAACTAACCCAACATACTATAGGTAAAAGGAGAACAAATTAGGAGATTATATCAAATAAGGAAAATAACACATTTGACAAAATTTAACCTTCACCTCTGATTGCAAAAAAAAGAAAGACCATTAAAATAGGAATACATAGGTACTTTATTGACATTATAAAAATAAACCCAAAAGTCAGCATCATATATAATTAAACATCAGAAGTATTCCCATTAAATGAGGAACAAAGAGGATGCCCTTATCAATACTGCTATTCAGTATTTTCTGGCACTGCTAATCATCACAATTAGACAGGAAAAATAACAGTTGAAAAGAAAAGGCAAAATACATCATTTTTTTCAACTGATATCACTGTATTTCTAAAAAACTCAAAATCAACTGGGAAACAATTTAGAACAAGATAGTTTCTACTGGGATCGCTGGCTGGCGCAGCGGTTTGGCGCCTGCCTTTGGCCCAGGGCGTGATCCTGGAGACCCGGGATCGAAGACCACGTCGGGCTTCCGGTGCATGGAGCCTGCTTCTCCCTCTGCCTGTGTCTCTGCCTCTCTCTCTCTCTCTCTGACTATCATAAATAAATAAATAAATAAATAAATAAATAAATAAATAATTTTTAAAAAAAAGATAGTTTCTACTAATTTGGTACATGATAAAGGTTGAATTTCAGATAAGAGGGGATAATACTGGTGTTTCCCAATAAATGATGTTGGGATAATCATCAACCACTTGAAAGAGAAAAGTGGGGAGTTCTACTTCTTTCTATCAAAATCCATATATCCTTGTATATACTTCTTTCCAATATGAAATATACACTGTGAACAGTGGTTACTTTTCAGGAGCTAGACTAGGGTTGGGTTGAGGGAGAAGAAAGAAATGAGTTATTTTTCATTCTTCCATACTTAATGTGCACTTTTATTGTTTCCATGTATTATTTCATTGCTTGGAAATATGAGAAATTTGACCAATAAAATGTATGTGCAAAGCAACAGAGGCAAGTGCAATATATTCAGATTTATATTCTAACAGTCTATGGGTTTGCTTTGTTTTTTACTAGCCCATGTGCATTAAAACAAATCCTGTTTCTTTTATTGCAGGGTCTTATCCTAGGAGCATTAATTTGTTTCATCATTGCCAAAGCCTATGAGCCGTATATAGCCATCACAGTTCTGGAAATGTGCATCGTTCTTTTTTTTATTCTAATATATATGCTAACCCTTCACCACTTGCTGGTTTTTTTAGATTGGCCCTTACTTGTAAGTGTTCATTTTCATAATTCAAATATAAGCTCTGCACTCGGTCCCAGAGTAAAGTCTCTCCTCAAGTGAAAACAAAAGAGCTATCTCTCTGTATAAGAACATAACTCGAGTTGGCGACAGTGTTGCCCTGGTGACAGGGGAGAAACTAGCTTAATACTCAGAAAGCTTCCTTGGCCACCTCTGTCCATAGCACCACCAATACACACACCTGCTTCCATCACTTATGGCACTAAACACATGGTACTTTGCAGCCTGTCCTAAAGAAAATTTCAATTAGTATATTCAATAGGTAAACACACTTCTCATCTATTGCTTGTAAAACAGCACATGCTTCTACTTTCCAAACAGCAGCTACTCTAACAGATTTATAAACATTTCCCCCCTGCATTAACAAGAGTTGGAATGGTAAAGTTGTAGAAAATTATTACACATACACCCTGAAAGATTGCAAGAGTCAATCTTTTCATGGATAGTAAGGGTCCATAGTCCCAAGGGGGTGCCACATGGTGGAGTATTCAAGAAAAGACACTGCATTGCCTTCCTCAGTAGCTTTTTCCAGAACTTCATATTCTTTACCAACTGACAAATTCCTGAAGCTAATCCCTCAGGTCTCAGATAAATCCTATTTATTGTGGAGCATGGGGTTAGGCATCCTCACACACTAGAGAAGGACTACCGTTTTGTCCAAATACAAACACTGGCCCACTTACTGGCCCAGCACCTTCCTAGCTGTGTGAATGTTAGCCTCATTTTCTCCATCTAGGAAATTCAGTGGAGGAAAAGAACAATCACAATAACTACCTCATAGAGTTCCTATAACATGTAAATGTGTTTAAAGCAAACAGCACAATGCTCAGCATAAAGCCAACACTCACAAAGTGTCCATCAGACCCCATAAAGTAGTCAGATGGCTTTTACCATTTCATCTTGCACCGTAAACAATCCTAATTCAGAGGTTGGGCCTCTCTTACATCCCACTTCTTCTAGTAGTGGTACCTTCTTCTAGTCGCCAGGTAGGATTGGTTGCTATTCAGCTAAAGCTCAAAATATGTTCTTGAAGTGTGTGAAGGATTTTCTGAAAAAGCTGCTGAGCTCTCTATCCCACAGAATGCAGAGCAACAGGAAGCAGACAAAGCAAAATATGAGCAACTCTAAGTGGACATTTGGAAGACCCTCTTAGTTTATGGAGCCCTTATATAAGGATAAAGAGGTTTCTGAGGGGAAACTAAAATCTTTGACCATGGAGATTTTTAAGAAGGGAAGGTAAATTAACCATTTTGAGCACACAGCATGTACCAGATACTTTTTCATATGTGTTACCTTATTTAATCCTCACAACAACCCAGTGAAGTTGTAGCTCAGCAGATAAAAAGACTAGGTGAAGGAGATGAAGTTGCCCATGGCCATATGCAGTTATATAGAAAACTCAGGCCCAGCTTTCACCCTCTTTCCAGACTTTTTGCCCTATTGCCTTACGGTGGTTTCTCTGTCTTCATCCTCTTTTCATTGTTATCCTCCTTGGATTCTCTAAATTTTATGTTCTCTGTAATTTCCCCTGTTTCCTCGTGATTTCCTTAAAATGGGACCCAGAGGTGAACTGATTATCCTGGAAGGTGGGTCCAGGTCCTTGGGGCAAGTGACTGAGGACTTCACAGCCAGCAAGGTCAGCACTGTGGCCAGGAGGAATAGAGCCCTCTGAGGAAAACCCCACACACTGGAAAGCTGGAAAGCTAGAGGGAGCCTCAAAGCACCATGCTTTGCTGTAGGGGCCAGGGAGAGTATCTAGGAAGTGTCTCAGACAAAGGAAAGAACTGGGGGCTCCTAAGAATGAGCCCGGAAAATCCTAAAAGAGGAACTGCTCTCACTGTGGTCACAGATGGCTCAGGCCAGCTTTTATAGAATTGCAGGCCTTTGATCAATTCTGAGAAAGCCAGGCCCTCTTTTGCTATCTCCACCCTTGGGTCACAGCATTCCCTTTCCTTTAGATGACTCTGGGAGCCCAAAGAGTGATTCAGAGCCCCTGCCTTTTTCTTACTGCTGTCCTCCCATCTATGGCCCAGAGTCTGGAACAGCACATGGATATGCCTGGTGAGCTCCTAGGAGCTTCATGGTTGGGAAACTATGAAGGTCACTCAGTTTTTCTGATGCCCAATTCACTAGCAGCACACATACTAACCAACATAGTTGCTCAGATGGTGTGTGATCTAATGGACTAGGAAGGATTTTTTTAAAGACCCATCAAAATAGGATCCAAAACTATGTTCTCCTGTCCTGTCCCTTTCTTTTGGATCTTCCCTTTCAGATTCCATGCAGAGAAGGACATATGACATTACTCAGAAGGATAGTTACCACTGGGTGGTAACAGGGAGGTCTTGGCACGGGAAGCGATGTGCTGGTTTAGTGACAGGATTGGTGTCTAGGAAAAGACTACTTGTCATTTCAGAGAGTAGGTGGACTTGGAGATGTGTTGGCATCAAGCTGCAAAAGTCCCTTGGGACCTTATGGAACTGTGGGAAGCCAGAGAACTTATTTCCTACTGTCCCTGCTTCAGGGCTTCGTACAGGCTCAAAGGCCCACCCATACACTAGAGGCATCCAGCATGCACAGCTGCCACTTTTTCAGCCCTTTTCTCCTGGCAAGATGGTTTGGTGCCCTCAAGGCATAGCATTAGGGTAAATAGTAGTGATTTTAGGTGGCAATTTCCTTAAAGGCTCACATGAGTATAGAGTTCCTTATTCCTCTATTCCCATTCTTGTTTGGCAAGGGGCTAATGATGAAAACTCCCAGCAGGAAAACAGAAAATCTTTGATAAATCAGGGCTTCAGACGCTCAGCAGGGCAGCATCAAAGACTACTGTCCTCACTTACAGACCTGCTGAGATCTATGGACTCGGGGACCATATTTTGGCAAGGCCTCCTTCTCTGGAGAGATGATGGAGCCTAAGCTTGGGACTCACACTCCAGTCTCAATTGTATCTTGTTCTTGGAAGGCTATGCCAGCAACCCTGACACCCATGGGTCCATCCATCTCTTAGCCAGCCCTTGACTTGACATCATGGGTCTGCATCAGAGCTAGTGAGTATACAGCTTTCCTTACCGCCCCCCCATGGTGGGGTCACTGTCTTCATTTTTATAATACATTATAAATTTTACCCATTAATCTAGTGTCATCTGTCAACATCCCCAAGAAGAGTATGAATTGTAATTATCGTATGAATAGCTCATATTTTTAACACTTCTACACTACAAAAAATATCCAATATGGTCAGAGAAACTGTGTTCTGCTCAAGCAGATGTTTTTGCCAATAGAAAGTTGGGGGTTTGGGGGGTTTTTTTGTTTTTTTTTTAAAGAACATAATAAATATTTTAAACTAAAACTCTACAGAAGTGATGATTCCAAAACTACCAGCAATATCTTTACATTTATAAGGAGGAAGCATCAGCTTTAGAATATCCCCTTCAAATAAGCTTAATGAAAAACCACAGTTCTGGTCATTTCTGATCAGGCTATGCCATGTGTTTGGAGAACTCCAGGCACAAATGGAATCAGTGGGAGTTGCAGAAAGTTGAATACTATATAATGTTTATTATACACAAATTCATATTACAAATACCACATTTTGTGAAACAAGTTGTAAATGTTTACATTTTTCTCTAATATTCAGTGATATTTAAAAATAAGCATTCATCATTAAAGCACCTTGTTCTTTCCCAGTTATAATTCTACACAATTTTATCTCAACAATTTGGAAGCTTTATGGAAAAATAATAATCAAGTAACAAATCCATCTCTCATTTTAATCAGAGGAGGCTACCTGAGTTAATTAGCTATTTAGTCAAGAAGAAAAGAAAAAGATGAGTAAAGACGGCAGGTGGTAAGGTTCAGCTGCAATTTTACTCCATCAAAGAGAACATCTCTCTTTCTCTCTCCCCTCCTCCACCCCCCACCCCTGTCAAAGATGAGGCCAACAGCAATGATGTGTCTAAGTCAAAAAGGAGGAGGGGGGTTAGTCCAGAGAAGACCTCTGGATACTCAAGTCAGGCTGCAGTGGGTCCTAGCCACTTACTGGTTGAGCAGCCCCAGGCATGTTGCTTAGCTACCTGTAAATTGGGGATAATGAGAGTTTGTGAGAATCAAATGAGATTAACACCCTGGCACAGAATGTGACACAGGAAGTGCTCAAGAGAAGTGAGCTACAATAGATTGTTAGATACAAGGCAAACACATTAGCTCCAAAGGACAGTTCAGGAGAGCACTTTCTTGTGAGCAAGGACCACAGTAAACTTTAGTAAGGACAGAGTAAACACTAATAAGGACAGAGTAAACTCTAGTACTCCAGTGAGGAGATGGAATCATAGGGAGTCAATGACTGGCTAGCGAAGCCTAGTCTACACTTGGTTTATAGTGTTATCATCTAAATTCTCAACCATCTATGGCCACAGCTAATTTTTATTTTAAAGAGTTTACATTCTGCCTCTTAGTTGTAAGAGTCCTTGTTCACATTTTTTAATATCTTGGTTTACACCATCCTAAAGGACTAAGCTTCTTGCAAAACTATAAAGCACTATACCTGCCCCACTGTTGGCAGACCTCTCTCATTCAGCCCACAGAACCCAGCTGGATTTTACTTCTAACCTTCACCAGCCCCGTTCTTTGTCCCCCTTCCAGTGTTACCCACTGGGTGTCCAAATAATTAGCGCCCTTCGAAGAGGCAAGTCAAAAGATAGGGCTAGAGCTCCTTGCTCAGCAATCTCAACAGGAAGAACACCTGAAGTTTGCAGAAAGTTTACCAACTGTGTACATTTTGAAGGCAGAGATCACAAGTCCACACTTTAATGCACTCCCACAACCCACGATGCCAGGTACTTAGCTGGTATTTTCAGATTCATTATACCATTTAATCCTCAGATCAATCCAATGAATCCCAGTCACTATCCCCATCTAAAAATGAACATGTTGGCAAAGAGGAATGATAAAACGTGTCCCAGGTCACACATCTAGGAACTGGCAGGCCAAAAGAGTTCACCAACAAAACACACTCCTATCTTACATGTTCCTTACCATTTTGACCTTCCATAACCCATTATTCACAGAAAATGTCCAAGATGGATGGTGCACTTCCAACCTTGGGGATGATAGTTCATTTCCTCCTTATTTGAGTGTCCCTGATGGAGGCAATAGTGAGATGAGTTCTAATTTCCCTCCTTGGCAGATATCGAGTGTTAGGCAATTTAATAAACCTCTCTAAGTTTCTGCTATGTCCTCTTAAGATAGGGATCATAACAATACTGAATTTGGAGGGTACTTGTGATGGTTAAATAAGGTAATGACTGGGAAATACCACATTGAAAAGAGCTTCATCAGAGCCATTATGATTCTGTACACTGGATGGCAGGGCTCCTTGCTATATTTTGGGCAGGGGCACCAGACAGACTGACACTACCAAGTCAAGACATCAAGACTTAAGGACTTAAAATGTATTCCAATTAGATATCTGGGCCCTATCAGGGTTCTATCACCCTGGACTTTTGACTTATCTCCCCACACTGGTGCCACTGACACATTGAGTGCCCACTTTTCCATTACTACTCTATTACCAAAGCCCAGCCTTTGCTTATCTTCAGAAGTGGCCCCCATCTACTTATCCTCACCCTTTATTTAGCACACAAAACAGAAGATTGTGCTAGCAGTTAAAGAACTCAGTACTGAAATCCAGAAGAAAGGACAAAGGCAACCTATAGATGCCAGGGCAGACTCAATTCTGGCCATTTCTTAGGAAAGAACAAAAGCCAATACCATAGGCATTCACTCTAGAATACCAGGCCTGCTCCTCAGATGGGTTCTTGCCTTCTTGCAATTGATATGTGACTCTCCAGAATAAATATGACCCAACTAACTTCCAGGGTATCTGTTCTACCTGCAGGTTTGGGAATGCAATTAAATCAGTAAAGTACTAATCTAAAATTTAATTTTATATTAAAAATATATTATGGAGTAGAATACAGAACTGATATTAATTTAAAATATAAGATTTTTAAAAATCATATTTATGAAGATCTGATTTGGGTAGGTGTTTTTCACACTCACTTCCCTAATGCCTTTAAGGAGCATGTGATGGGAATGTTGTCAACTTTTTTTTTCTTTTTTTTTTTTCAATGGGATTCTTTAATGAAATTAAACCCAGTTATGCTGACAAAGTCCTATCCAGTACCTTAAAATGACATAAACTTGTCATGGAAGGTGCAAGAACTATACTAACAGTTCCTCTTAATAGTAATCAAAGAGAAAGTTTTAAAAAGACTTCCATCCTTAGATGGGTAATTGACCAATGTAAACATTTTATGAAAAACAATATTTTATGAAATTACTTTTTTACATAAAGTTGATAGTTTTCAATTCTGTATTACAGGATCTTATCAACAGTATCATTACAGCTATGTTCCTTTTAATAGTTGCCATCTTGGCGATGCAAGAAATGGAAAGAAGGCATTTATTCTATGTTGGAGGGGTAAGTTGAAGACTTCATAACCCCATTTAGGAATAGTATTTTAGGGGTGTCTGGGTAGGCTCAGCTGGTTAACCATCCAACTCTTGGTTTCGGCTCAAGTTGTGATCTCAGGATCCTGGAATCAAGCCCCATGTCAGGCTCAGTGGTCAGTGCAGAGTCTGCTTGAGATTCTCTTCCTCTACCTCTGCCCCTTTCACTTGTGCTGGCTCTCTCAAATAAATCTTTTTTAAAAGATCAGTATTTCAAAACTCTGCAAAGGGAAACTGGCAGACCATCATTACTTCATTTACATAACATCCTTACCCCTTCTCCTTCTTGCACGGACTTCTTCAGAAGATGTGAAGCTGCATAAACTCTAAACTCATGAAAATCTTCATTCTAATACTCATCCTCCAAATAGGTACAGACTCCTCTTTTGAGAAACGTACACACTATTTTTTGAAATGTTGCAACAAAATGTTCTTGTCTCCAAATGGGACTTTGATTTTTTTGGACTAGAGAATTATATTTTAAAAGCACATGAAAAGAAAAGCAGATGAACAGGGGGAAAAAAGTGAATGGCCGAGCCTATTCAGGAAGGAAGGAAGGAAGCTCCCAACATGTGCCCCGCACATGCCAGGCATGCTCTGACTTAATCTTTACAATTCTCATTTTTACAGATATGAGAACTGAGGTTAAATAGTTTACCCTGGCTCACAAGCCTGGGACAAGGTGGGACTCAAATCTTCATCCTATAAAGAGCACAAGAAGTGGCCGATTAAATGCTTTGAAGATGGAGGGTGGGAAGTGGGGAGGTGAGACTTTGGTTCAAGAACTTAAGCAATGAGGGATCTCTGGGTGGCGCAGCGGTTTGGTGCCTGCCTTTGGCCCAGGGCGCGATCCTGGAGACCCGGGATCGAATCCCACGTCGGGCTCCTGGTGCATGGAGCCTGCTTCTCCCTCTGCCTGTGTCTCTAACTCTCTCTCTCTCTCTCTCTATCATAAATAAATAAAAATTTAAAAAAATATTAAAAGAACTTAAGCAATGGGAACAGAAATTAATCCAGAAAAAAGGGTTTGAATTCTTTGAATTTGTTCCATAATCAGTAAATATCTGTCAGTCCCATTGGATTGTGCCAGGCTCAATCTTAGTGTTGAGGGTAGAGCCCCTTATCCCTATAGGAGCTCACAGATTAGCTGGGGCAAGACCTATCTGGGAAAAGTTCATTCAAGCAGCCAAAGATTAAGAGACAGTAAAGACAAACATCCAGAGCAGGCAGGATTTGAGGAGCATCTAGAATCTTGGGTGCTATGGTCTGCTCTTCCCCATCAGCTAACTCAGCCACCCAGCCTTCTCTTACCTGGGAGGGGCTCCCACCCTCTGGTCCTCCATCAATTCCTACCAGGAGCCCCCACCGCACCCCACTGGTGTCCCTGCCTCTGGTTCTGTTCACCTCATGGCCACTGCAAGTGGGCTTTCTGAATCTGGCACCTGGTATCTCCTCTTACGGTCCCAAATTCTGCACTTCCTAGCCTCAACTCTGTGCCTCCCCTCACCAGCCCCAGAGGTCTCAGCCATACCACACTCTCTGGAGACTCCTGCCCTGTAGTTGAAGTTCTCTTCCTCCCCGTTGGTCCTCTTGGGAACTCCCTCCTGCCCTTTTCAAACACAGCCCAGGAGTCCTTTCCACTAAGGGCCTCCTCAGGACCTCATACCTATCCAGAGCCTCTAGGCCAGTTCTTTCCTCTGGTCCTTCCCTGGTGCCTCAGGCATCAGGAGAGGTCATTACTGGCAGCAAAGCTACCATTTCCAAATCCTTTTCTCGGAATGGCAAAATGTGCCACAGCATCAGCTAGGCAGACACCAAGAGATAGTGCAGGGGCAGAGGGGCAGGCGGCCACCTGCAGCATCCTGGGATGGAATATAAAAGGTTGCGGCTAAGCTGCAAAATAACCTAGCCTTTCCCCTCCCACATATGGTCTTATGTCTGACAGATCCAGTGTCTCATGGCGGCAATGGTGTGTATCCTGGATGCGATGCTGGCCACCAAGACCATGAGGGAGAAAATAAAAAGATTCCTGGGAATCGAATTAGACACCAATGCCTCCCTGCTCCTGGAACCCATCCCTGAAAAAGCACAGGGAACCAAGTCATTCTGGACGCTATTCTCGAAAGCACCCACACCGGCACCTGGGAAAGCACCTGCGAAAACAGGCACGCCGGCACCCGCGAAAGCACCTGAGAAGGCACCCGCAAAAGCGGGCACGCCGGCACCCGCGAAAGCAGCCTCGCAGGCATCCACGAAAGCACCTGCGAAAGCACCCGCGAAAGCAGCCACGCAGGCACCCACGAAAGCACCCGCGAAAACCCCCACCTCGGACTCCAGGCGCACACCCACCCAGGTGTCCTCAATGGTATCCTCGCGGCCATCCTCGGGGCCCGCATCCTCGGTGCCATCTTCGCGGCCATCCTTGCGGACACCCGCACGGACATAAACGTTGGTGCTTCGTCCCTCTCGCTAATCCCAGCACTGAGCTTGCATGCTGTCGCCCATCCCGGCCCACATGCGATCATAAAATCAGGGCTGCTAAGTTGGGACCATTTTGCTTCCTCGTGTTGCCTTGTGTAAAAGTCGAGTTACCTTCTTCCGCGGCCGCTGAGCCCGGCGCGCGGCGCGGGACGAGGTTGCCCAGGGGCGGGTGGCCGGGGCCCTGACCCGGGGACGGGGGGGTGGGGGGGCGCCAGGGCGGGGCGGGGGCTCCGGTTCGCAGGTGTGCGGCGCTGGTGGCACCGGCCCGACACGCCCCCAGGTGAGGCCGCAGCCAGGTGAGGGCGCAGCCAGGTGAGGGCGCAGCCAGGTGAGGCTGCAGCAAGGTGACGGCGCAGCCGGGTGAGGCCGCAGCCAGGTGAGAGCGCAGCCGGGTGAGGCCGCAGCAAGGTGAGGCCGCAGCCGGGTGAGGCCGCAGCCAGGTGAGGGCGCGCGGGCACCCGCGGCGGGTGGGGGGCGCCGGGGCGTTGGCGTTCGCCGGGCCGGGCCGTTGGCTGAGCGGGACCTCTGAGCGGGTGGTGGCACCAGGCGCGCTCAGAGGCCAGGCCTGTCCGGGGACAGCAGGAGAGATCCGGCAGGCGGTGACAACTCCCACGCAAGGATGACTGACAAAGGCAAGAAGGGCAAAGCGGCGGCCCCCGCCCCGGACCCAGCCCCGGCCGCAGCCGCGCCTCCGCCCCCTCCGCCGGGCGCCAAACCCCAGGACCAGGACCAGAAAGAGGAGCCCAAGAAAAAGGAGAAGTCGGTGCAGCCCAAGGATGAAGTGGGCACGAGGAAGGGGTGTCGTCGCTACAAGTGGGAACTCAAGGACAGCAATAGAGAGTTCTGGGTTATGGGGCACGCCGAGGTCAAGATCCTGAGCTTGGTAAGTCGGGCTGGTACCGGGTGGTGGGGGGTGGGGTGGGTGGAGAACGATGGGGAGAGAGAAGGAGCTCACTCCAGATGGGCCCCGAGGAGCTGGAGGGCTGAGGAGAGCCCTTTGCCATGGCTCAGGTGCATGTCTCCCAGCAGAGCTGCCTAATAGCTTCGATGATAATGTTCACGGGGACCACGGTGCACCCTCTCCTGACCCTCATCATCACCATGGAGTTGTCCGTCTTCTGCTTCTTCTTCATTACCTACACCTTCGCCATCAACAGATATATGCCTTTCATCCTGTGGCCGATTTCGGTAAGTGAGGAGGTAGGGAGTGCGTGGGACTACTGTGCCTTCATGCATGTGTCTTGGTAAATGGAAGTGACTGTGAACAGAGCAATACGTCCGTTCCCCACCCCCCAACATACTTGTGCCGAGGGCATGAGCTCAGCACCTCCGGTGGGGCTAGGATCCAGGATAGGGCAGCTGAAGTTAGGTAGAAAAGGCTTTCAAAAAGTCCAGCTTTGGGGTGGGGATGGTGGCGGCTCTTATGTATCTAGTGGTCAAAGGAAGAGGTCTTTGCTTTCCTGAAGCTATGCTCTCCACCACAGCAGGTGAGGTACAACAACCAGCTGTTCCTCCCACTTCTGTGCCAGCTCACATTTGAATGGGGAGATCACCCCAGAAGGTACCCCACCCCCAGAAATCAAAGGAGAAAACCAAGGATGTTAAGCATAGGGGCACCTGAATGGCCCAGTCGGTTAAGCATCCAAACTTGATTTCTGCTCAGGTCATGATCTCAGGGTTGTGAGATCGAGCCCCTGTAAGGCTCTGCAGTAGGCATGGAGCCTGCTTAAGATTCTCTCTCCTTCTCCCTCTGCCCCCTCCCCTGCCATGCACGTGTTCTCTCTTTCTTAAAATAAATAAATAAATAAAGTTAAGCCCAGAATGTTCAGCCCAAAGTAGTCATCCATTGGAACAGGAGCTGGGCAAGTTACCCAACCACCTATAGCCTGTTTCCTTCATCTGTAACATGAGGACAGTAATAATCTCTCATGGGATTGTGCCTGAGAAATAATTACAAAGTGCTTGATGCTGTGCCTGAGGGTGTAGGGACTTGAATCCCTACCCATCATCTGTGTAATCACAGAGCACATCCACCAAACTCCCATGTCACTGCATATTCCCAGCGTGCCTCCAGAGCCCTAAACTCAAGGCTTCACGCACTTTACACATAAAATGGTCTCAGGATAACCAAGTAACTTACCCCCAGATAACTTAGCTAGTAAGCGGCAAGAAAAAGGATTCAAATCCAGCTTTACCAGTAAAGTTTGAGTCCCTAACTGCATTCTGTCCTGCTTCCTTGTCCAAAGTGATCAGGGCCTAGGGATTCATAGGTCTTAGCAGGGTAGGTGAGAACCCCCCAATAGAGGGAGAAAGGAGAGGAGGACCAAATAAGACTCTTGGGAAAAGGAATAAACAGAAGATAGAGTAGAAAGGCAGAGGGCTGACTCCAAGGAACTTGAGAAGATACTTTCAGTTCCAGTGAAATGAAAAATCAATAAACTCTGAAAATCCTCCTGCTGCACTTAGGGAAAATGTAAACACAACTGCTATAGCTGAATGACTGAGCCAGCAAAAAAAGAGAAAAAAAAAAAAAAAAAAAGAAAAGAAACAAATGCCAGCAATGAAAAACAGGGCAGTGATCAAATAAGCTACTGAAGTGTGGGTGGGAACAGCCCACAAAGTATTACCCCATATGGATTTTCATGCACTCATAAGTTACAGGAGGTGAGAGGCCTTGGTCTTCAGCAAAATGGGGATTTAGAACTGAGACCCCTGCATAAGCCAGCACCCTGAAAAGACTGCCCCCTTAGGGAAAAGACAGGCAGAGAAGATACCTTTCCCCCACACAGAAGAATAAGAAAGCATGTTCACCTCTGTCTGAGCTTTGAATTGAAACACACACACACACTTACCTTGAGAAAACAGAAATTTTGAACCTGAATTTTGTACAGATTTGGTTTGAATTTTTATTACTTTCATCTTTAAATGTAGGCACAAGCCTAGAAGACTTGTGCCTGGGAATTAGCATAAAAATTAATTCTAATTTAATGATGTTCTGATGATGTCCTTGGAACTCCTGACAGAAACAAATGCAAAGTCACAATCAAAGTATAAAGAGATACCCACAGGAGAGGTGGGAGCAGCAGGGGAGGAGGGGGAGACTTGTCAAAAATGAGTTCACAGTTCAAAACTACAAAATGCCTGATTTTAAAATCCCCATGTCTAATAATTGAGAATCAGCAAACCTAACAAATGGGAGGATTAGAACCCTGAGAATATGAGATTGATAGAAGAGCTGTCTTAAAATAATAAGAAATATACTTAAAATAAAGATATAAGCAGAGGAACGCCTGGGTGACTCAGCAGTTGAGTGTCTGCCTTGGGCTCAGGGCATGATCCCGGAATGCGGGATCGAGTCCCATATTAGGCTCCTTGCGGGGGGGCTTGCTTCTCCCTCTGCCTGTGTCTCTGCCTCTCTGTGTCTCTCATGAATAAATGAATAAAATCTTTAAAAAATAAATATATAAACAGAGCCCTAACAACAGAATAAGACATTCTGAAGACAGAATAAAAAGATCTTTTTTAAAATATAAAATATGGTATCTAGAATTAAACATAGTTATTGAAATAAAACTGTCAATAATGTGCTATAAAGCATATTAGACAAAGCTGGAGAACTAGCAAACCAAAAGATATGGGGTGGGGGGAAGATGTGGGGATATTACCCAGAATATGGCACTGAGAGATAAAGACAGAAAATATGAGAGAAGCTGAGTCAGAGAAAATGGAATGAGAAAGTCCATCATAAGCCTAATAGGACTTCTAGAAGAAGAGACTCATAAGAATGGAGTAGAAATACTCAGAGCGAAAATGACTGAGAACTCTCCAGATTTATTTATTTTTAAATATTTTATTTATTCATGAAAGACACAGAGATGCAGGCTCCCCATGGGGAGCCTAATGTGGGACTCGATTCCAGGACTTTGGGATCACGACCTGAGCTGAAGGCAGATGCTCAACCACTGAGCCACCCAGGTGCCTCAAGAATCTCCAGATTTAATGAATAACCACTAAAAATGGCAGAGTTGGGAACACCAAAATTCTGTCTCTCCACTAAAATAATGATTTGGCTGTCAAAAACTGTCAGAATCAACTTTTTCATGACTCTGGAATCTAATTTTTAAAAACTTATGGGGCATCTGGGTGGCACAGTGGATTAAACATCCAACTCTTGGTTCCAGCTCAGGTTGTGATCTCAGGGTCGTAAGATTGAGCCCCGTTGTTGGGTTCTGTCCTGGGCATGGAGCCTGCTTGAGTTTCTCCCTCCCTCTGCCTCTGCCCCTCCACCCCACTCTCTCTCTCTGTCTCTCAAATAAATCAACCTTTAAAAAAAAAAAACTTAAACAATCAGAAGAATGCTTAAGGAAGAAAGAAGCTGTTGAATTTGGTAAAGGAGTCTTATGACATTTTAACTACCCACCATCCCTCACATCCCAGCTTGTCCATAACCATGAATACAACAGCCCCCATTTCTGGTCATGTTCTTCGCTGGTAACAGAAGGAACAATACAGACCTATTGTCAAAAAATGATGGTTGTGCCTGGTGGCTCCTTGAGGGACAGGCCCAGGAACTTGACTTTCTTTTACCTGCCTCAGAGCTTTTTTAGGGCTGAAGCAGCTTCCTGGATATCATTTGTCAAAAGTATTTTTTTTTTAAGATTTTATTTACTTATTCATGATAGACAGACAGAGGCAGAGACAGGAAAAGCAAGCTCCTTGCAAGGAGCCCAATATGGGACTTGATCCTGGGATCATGCCCTGAGCCAAAGGCAGACACTCAACTGCTGAGCCACCCAGGCGTCCCTGTCAAAACTATTTAAAGGATATCTACTAACCATAGCCACCTGAGGCAAGGAAAATCAGATGAGGCAAGGAATAGACAGACCAGAGTTTGGGAAGAGGCTGGAGAAGGAAATACAGTGGGGAGTAAGAGCTATGCAAAGCTACTACACATACCAGGAAATCCAGAAGGCCACACATGTGCCGAGGGCTGGACACATGCTCGCAAAAGACCCTAAGCTTGTGCCCCTTGCAGACTTCTAGGTTCTGCACAAGCAGCAGGTGAAAACAGAGTTCTAAATAGCTTGGACAAGTGTTGAAGGAGTACCTCAACACAAAGCCAACTTGCAAAGACTAGTAGAGTACTTTTGTTTGTTTCCAGATATTTAAGGAAATCTCTTTCAGATCACTACCTGAAGGTACCTGGGAGTTCAGATGGTTAAGCATCTGCCTTTGGCTCAGGTCATGATCTCCAGGTCCTGGGATCAAATGCTGCATCCACCCCTGGCTCGGCAAGGAGTCTGCTTCTCCCTCTCCCTCTGCCTTCCCCTGCTGCTCATGCTTGCCCTCTCTCTGTGCGTCTCAAATGAATAAATAAAATCTTTAAAAAAAATTAAGGGGTGACTGGGTAGCTCAGCCAGTTAAGCATCTGCCTTTGGTTCAGGTCATGGCCCCAGGGTCCTGGGATCAGCCCTACATTGGATTCCCTGCTCTGTGGGAAACCTGCTTCTCCCTGTCCCTCTGCCTGCCACTCCCCTGCTTGTGCTCACTTTCTGTGTGTGTGTGTGTGTGTGTGTGTGTCAAATAAATAAAAATCTTTAAAAAAATTTTTTAATAAAAATCACTACCTGACCATTAATCTAGTGAAACAGCGACTTCAGTGGCAGGACTAGAAGAATACAGTCTTTAAAAAACAGTTTAGAGGGATCCCTGGGTGGCGCAGCGGTTTGGCGCCTGCCTTTGGCCCAGGGCGCGATCCTGGAGACCCGGGATCGAATCCCACATCAGGCTCCCGGTGCATGGAGCCTGCTTCTCCCTCTGCCTGTGTCTCTGCCTCTCTCTCTCTCTCTCTCTGTGACTATCATAAATAAATAAAAAAATTTAAAAAAAAACAGTTTAGAAAAAAAGTCATTAAACATACAGATGTCTACAACTCACAACAATCAGCAACAACAAATCCTGGGGAAGGAGGAGAATATGGTTTACAGAGTAACTACATTATAATATTCAAGATGCCCAGAATTATAAAGCATGCAAAGAAATAAAGTATGGTCCATTCACAAGGAAAAAAAATTAATAGAGACTGTCTCTGAGAAAGCCCAGATATTAGACTTACTAGACAAAGAGTTAAAATCCATTGTCTTAAAAATGCTTAAAGAACTAAAACCAGAAAAACAATTCATGAACAAGTAGAAAATATCAGTAAAGAGAAATTATAAAAAGGAATCAGGAAGAAATTCTGGAGCTGAAAATAATATAACTGAAATGAAGAACTGACTAGACTGGTTTAACGGCAGATTTGAGCAGACAGCATGAATTTGTGAACTTGAAGATAGGCCAATTGAGATTATCCAGTCTGAGGAAATGAAAGAAAAAAAGAATGAAAAAACTGAAGAGACCTATGAGGCACCATCAAGTATTCTAACATATGCTGAATCCCAAAAGAAGAGAGAGAGAAAGGGGAAGAAAGAATATTTGAAGAAATGGTAAAAAAAAAAAAAAAAAACTTTCCAAATTTGATAAAAGATACAAATCTACACATTCAAAAAGGACCAAGTAGGTCCTCACTCAAAGTGAGCCACACTGAGACACACTATAATCAAACTGTCCAGAAACAATGACAAAGTCTTGAAAGCCACAAACAAGAGAAGCAACTAATCTCATAATCTCATACAGATGAACTTTAATAGGATTAACACCCAATTTCACATCAGAAACCATGGAGACCTGAGACAGTGGAATGATGTACTTAAAGTCCTGAAAGAACAAACAAACCCTGTCAACCAAGAATTCTATCTTTCATATTTGCTATCTGTTATGAGTTGAACTGTGTCCCCTAAAAAGATGTTGAAGTCCTAACACCCAGTACCTGTGAACATGACCTTATTTGGAGTAAAGGGCCTTTGCCGATCATGAGGTCATTATAGTGAGCTCTAATCCAATATGACTAGTATCGTTATAAAAAGTAGAAATTTGGACACAGAGATAGACATGCTCAGAGGGAAGGTGATGTAAGGAGACAGGAAGAGAATAGAAGGGGAAACAAGCCAAGGAATGCTTAAAGTTACCAGAAACTTGAAGAGAGGCCAGATCATTTCCAGTACCTTCATAGGTAACATGACTCTGCCAACACCTTGATTTCAGACCTCTGGCCTCCAGAACCATTAAATAATAAATTTATGGGGTTTTTCTTTTTTTTTTTTTTTAGTTTTGTTTTATTTTTAATTTATGTTATTGTAAGCCACCTACTTGGTGGTACTGTGTTATGGCATCTTCAGGAAATGAAAACAATACCCTTCAAAATTGAAATCATCCTTCAAAATTTTCCATTTTGAAGCATCTTCAGTTGAGCACCTGACTCTTGACTTCAGCTCAGTTCATGATCTCAGGACCATGAGACTGAGCTCTATGTCGGGCTCCACACTCAGCATAGAGTCTGCTTCTCTTTCCCTTTCCCACTGCCCTGCTCACATACACATTCTCTCTCTTTCAAATAAATAAATAAATCTTTTAAATTATTCAAAAATGAAGGAGAAGGGGTGCCTAGATGGCTTAGTCAGTTAAGTGTCTGCCTTTGGCTCAGGTCATGATCCCAGGGTCCTGGGATTGAGCCCTACATCAGGCTCCCTGCTCAGCGTCTCCATCTCCCTCTGCCACTCTCCCTGCTTGTGCTCTCTCTCTCTCTCTCTTTCTCAAATAAATAAAATCTTTAAAAAAAAAAAAGGAGAAACTAAGACATTCTTAGATAAAAGTTTGTTGCTAGTAGACCTGCCTTACATGAAATGCTAAAGGAGGTCCTTCAGGCTCAAATGAGAGGACACTAGACAGTAACTTGAAGCCATAAAAGAATAAAGAACACCAGTAAAAGTAACTACATAGATAAATATAAAATACATTATTTTTTTTTTAACTTTCATTTATTTATGATAGTCACAGAGAGAGAGAGAGAGGCAGAGACACAGGCAGAGGGAGAAGCAGGCTCCATGCACCGGGAGCCCGATGTGGGATTCGATCCCGGGTCTCCAGGATCGCGCCCTGGGCCAAAGGCAGGCGCCAAACCGCTGCGCCACCCAGGGATCCCTATAAAATACATTATTGTTGCATGTTTTGATTGTAACTTTTTTCTGATATGAGTTAAAAGACGAATACATAAAACAATAATTATAAATCTCCGTTAATGGGACTGTATGTAAAGATACAATTTATGATGATAACAATAAGAGTTTTGTGTACTAGTAAGCCTAAGGTGGTATCAATTCAAACTAGACTATTATAAATTTAAGATATTAATTATAACCCCAAGGTAACCTCTAATAAATTAACTAAATAATGTATAGAAAAAGAAATAAGTAATGAAATTGACACTACAAAAAAATTAAACAACAAAAGAAGGTAATAGTGGAGGAACTGAGGACAAAAAGATATATTTAAAAAAAAACCAGCAAAATGACGGAAATAACTCCTTATCAGTAATTACTTTAAGTGCACATGGATTGAACTCTCTAGGGCAGAGATGATCAGAATGGATTTTTAAAATAATCCACTTTAAATGATATGATATGAACATAACAGATTCTTTTAGTCCAAAGATACAAATAAATTGAAAACGAAAATGGGAACAATTACTCCACGTAAATAGTAACCAAAAGACAGCTGAGGCGGCCATACCAATATCAGAGTTAATGAAAGATATGAATTCTCAAAGATATACCAAGAAAAATAAACACAAAACGACACTTAGGTATGTCATAGAGGCACTGCTGATTACCAGAAAAAAGGAAAATTTAAAATCAAGAGAAAATACTATTTGCATTAAAAAAAAACCCAAAACCAGAAGCAACAACAAAAACCCTCAAACTACTAGACTTAACGTCATATATTTCAACAGCAATGACAGTGGCCAGAAAACACTGGAATAATTTCTTTAAAGGGATGAGATGGCAAGAATAAATAAAGGCATTTTTCATTTTTATTTAAATTCAATTTGCCAACATATAGTGTAACACCCAGTGGTCATCCCATCAAGAGACCTCCTTTAGTGCCCGTCACCCAGTTACCCCATCCTCCCACCCACCTCCCCTTCCACGACCCTTTCTGTGTTTCCCAGAGTCAGGAATCTCTCATGGTTTGTCTCCCTCTCTAATTTTTCCCACTCAGTTCCCCTCCTTTCCCTTATAATCCCATTCACTATTTCTTATATTCCACCTATGAGTGAAACCACATGATCATTGTCCTCCGTTTGACTTACTTCACTCAGCATAATACCCTCCAGTTCCATCCACATCGAAGCAAATAGTGGGTATTCATAAAATAAAAACATTTTATTTTTATTTAATTTTTTAAAAAGATTTTATTTATTCATGAGAGACACAGAGAGAGAGAGACAGACAGAGACACAGGCAGAGGGAGAAACATGCTCCATGCAGGGAGCCTGACATGGGACTCGATCCCAGGACTCCAGGATCACGCCCTGGGCCGAAGGCAGGTGCTAAACTGTTGAGCCACCCAGGTATTCTCCAAAATACATTTTTATTTTTTTTATTTTTTAAAGATTTTATTTATTCATGAGAAACAGAGAGAGAGAGAGAGGCAGAGACACAGGCAGAGGGAGAAACAGGCTCCATGCAGGGAGCCTGACATGGGACTCAATCCTGGGTCTCCAGGATCACACCCTGGGCTGAAGGCAGCACTAAACCACTGAGCCACCAGGGCTGCCTCCAAAATATATTTTTAAACAAATGAAACAATTTCATTTCCCTGACCCTCACTGAAAGAACTACTAAAAGATATACCTCAGAAAGAAAGAAATTAAACCAAAAAGAAATTTGTGCAATGTAAAAAAGGAACAGTAAGCAAAGAGCCTAGTGCGCTTGTGGATTGACCTAAATAAACACTAAAGAGAGAATTGGAGGGACGCCTGGGTGGCTCAGCTGTTGAACGTCTGCCTTCAGCCCAGGGTGTGATCCCGGAGTCCCGGGATCAAGGCCCACATCAGGCTCCCTGCGTGGAGCCTGCTTCTCCCTCTGCCTGTGTCTCTGCCTCTCTCTCTCTCTGTGTCTCTCATGAATAAATAAATATTTTTTAAGTAAATAAATAAATAAATAAATTTTTTTAAATGAACTTATTTATTTATAAGGAAGACTTGGCAAACAGCAACCATAGTGGGAGATTTTGACATGCCTCCTTCAGCAATTGATAGCTTGATCTAGTGACATACACAGAACGTATGGAGCCCTATACCCAACAGAACAGGCTATGTGTTGTTTTCAAGTACACTTGGAACAATCATAAAAATTATCCTCAGGATAATTTAATAATAATAATAATCCTCAGGTGGCTCAGTTGGTTAAGTGTCTGACTCTTGATTTTGGCTCAGGTCATGATCTCAGGGTCCTGGGACTGAGCCCTGTGCTGGGCTCTGCACTCAGTGGGGACTCTGCTCGAGATTCTCTTCCTCTTCCTCTGCCCCTCCCCCTGTTCATGCTCTCTCTTAAATAAATAAATCTTTTTGAAAACTTATTCTCAGGATACCTGGGTGGCTCAGCAGTTAAGCATCTGCCTTCAGCTCAGGGCATGATCCTGGAATCTGGGATCGAGTCCCACATCAGGATCCCTGTGAGGAGTCTGCTTCTCCCTCTGCCTGTGTCTCTAACTCTCTCTCTCTCTCTCTGTCTTTCATGAATAAATAAATCTTTAAAAAAAATTATTCTCAATAAGAACACAAAGCAAATAACAAATAAGTAAGTAATTAACAAATAACTGATGTCATCCAGACCATATTCTCTAACTTCAGTGTAATATAATTAGAAATCAATCAGTAAAATTTAAATCCCCAGGTGTTTGGGGGGAAATCTAATGTGTTCCCCAAACACGAAGATTTCGTATTTATGTTGCATTCACAGATACTATCTGTAGAGTCTCCCTAAACTATTAAAATTCAAATCTATATAATTAGAAAAGAAGATTAAAAATTAATAGTCTTGGGATCCCTGGGTGGTGCAGCGGTTTGGCGCCTGCCTTTGGCCCGGGGCGCGATCCTGGAGACCTGGGATCGAATCCCACGTCAGGCTCCCTGCATGGAGCCTGCTTCTCCCTCTGCCTGTGTCTCTGCCTCTCTGTCTCCCTCTGTGTGACTATCATGAATAAATAAATAAAATCTTTAAAAAAAAATAAATAAAATAAAATAAAATAAAATAAAAATTAATAGTCTTAAGAAGGTGCCAAAACCAAATTAAAACAATGGAATTAAGAAGGCAATGCCAAAGATAAGAACTAGAATTCATGAAGTAGGAAGCAAAGATCCATTAATGAGGACTAATAAAACCAAATAACCTAGCTATTTGAAAAGACAAATAAAGTAGATGGATCCCCAGGAGGGAAAAGAGAGAATGAGCAAAGAAAAATACTACTATAAAGATCAAGAAGAGATTTTTAAAGATTACAGGGAAAATGTGAATTTTTAAAGATTACAGGGAAAATATGAATTTTTATGCCAATAAATTGGAAAGTTGAGATAATAGTTAATTTCCTAGGAAAAATTAACATAAAATTGACTCAAAAAGAAATAGAAAAACAAGTCATAAAACAATTCATCCATATTTTCATCTGGCACTTGTTTCACTTTCTACATTTAAATCTTTTGGTTCATTTGGAGTCATTTTGGCATATGGTGTGAACCATAACTCCAGCTTTATATCCACCTTTTTTTAAGAGTGAGTACCCATGTGAGCCAATGGGGGGGGGGGGGGGAGGCAGTGTGCAAAGGATGAGAGAGAGAAAGAGAATCTTTAAAAAAAATGTTTTAGGGATCCCTGGGTGGCGCAGCGGTTTGGCGCCTACCTTTGGCCCAGGGCACGATCCTGGAGACACGGGATCGAATCCCACATCGGGCTCCTGGTGCATGGAGCCTGCTTCTCCCTCTGCCTGTGTCTCTGTGCCTCTCTCTCTCTCTCTGTGATTATCATAAATAAATAAAAATTTAAAAAAAAATGTTTTATTTATTTATTCATGAAAGACACACAAAGAAAGGCAGAGAAGTAAACAGAAGGAAACGCAGGCTCCATGCAGGGAGCCCGATGTGGGACTCGATCCCAGGACTCTAGGATCATGCCCTGGGCCAAAGGCAGACACTCAACCCCTGAGCCACCCAGGCGTCCTGAGCGAGGAAATCTTAAGCAGGCTCCATGCTCAGTGCAGAGCCTAATGTGGTGGTCAGTCTCAACCCCAAGATCATGACCTGAGCTGAAATCAAGAGTTAACGCTTAACAGACTGAACCATCCAGACACCCCTCTAGCTTATCCTTATGCCTATCCAGTTGTTCTGCCCCATCACTCAATTTATTCATTTATTAAGCAGTATATCTTTTCCTCACTGATTTAATTTTTTTAAGATGTTATTTATTTGAGAGAGAGAGAGCGTTAGAGAGAGAGTGAGAGAGCATGAAAGGGCTGGGGCGGCAGAGGGAATGGGGAAGAAGCAACTCCCCTCTGAGCAGGAAGTCCAACACTGGGCTCTATCCCAGGACTGTGATCTCAGCCAAAGGCAGGCATTTAACTGACTAAGACACCCAGGTGCCCCTCCCCACTGATTTTAAATGGCATTTTTGTTAAATGTTAAAATCCCAAATGCAGGGTTTATTTCTAGACTTTATTTCTAGTTTCACTGGTCCCTTTTCTCTTCCCATTTTTTAAAGTCTTGATAATATGTTGTATTATCTAGTAGGCTTTTGATCTTATAATGTCTGATTTTAAGGAAAGTAAAGTATATATGCCTAGCTTATCTGAATATGGCTATAAAAATCCTCAGTAAAATATAAGCAAACTGAATCAAGTAATATACAAGCAAGTAATATATCATGATCAAGCAGGGAATGTGTCAGGAATGCAAAGCTGGTTTAGTCTGCAAAATTCTACTAATATAATTCACAATCTTGTATCTAAAGGAGAAAACCAGGCAGCCCAGGTGGCTCAGCGGTTTAGCGCCACCTTTGGCCTGGGGCTTTGGCCTGGGGCGTGGACCCAGGATCAAGGCCCACGTCGGGCTCCCTGCAGAGAGCCTGCTTCTCCCTCTGCCTGTGTCTGTGCCTCTCTCTGTGTGTGTCTCTCATGAATAAACAAATAAAATCTTTAAAAAAAAAAAAATAAAGGAGAAAACCACATCATCATCTCATGAGCTTCATACAAACTGTTAAGTAATATTCAATATTAATTTTTAGAAAACTCTTAGCAAACTACTTTAAAAGAGAACTTATATTAATAGTAGGTACCTCCCCAAACCTACAATAACCATTGCATTTCATGGTAAAACTTTAGAAGCGTTTCCTTCGCAGTGCTACTAGCCTTCCTTCTGTATAGCACTGTGCTGGAGATCTTAAATCAGTCACAGTGTAACAAGAAAAAACATGTATGGATTGGGAAGGGGAAAAAAACTAGAATCATTCACAGATATGATTCTCTACATAGAAAATCTAAGAGGATCGACAGTGGAATTACCAGAGTTGCTTGAGTACAACAAAGTAACCAGAGACAAACAATAGAGTTCCTGAATACTAGCAGTGAACAATGAGAAAATGTGACTTTTAATAAACTATTTAAAACAGCAACAGATGGGACTCCTGGGTATCCGGGTGTCTGGCTCAGTGGTTGAGCATCTGCCTTTGGCTCAGGTTGTGATCCCAGGGTCCCAGGATCAAGTCCTACATTGGGCTCCCTGTAGGCAGCCTGCTTCTCCTCCTGCCTATGTCTCTGCCTCTCTGTGTCTCTCATGAATAAATAAAATCTTAAAAAATAAATAAATAAAACAGCAACAGAAACTACAAGAAACTTAGAATGAACCTGTTCAAAGATGTGTAAGACTTTACACAGAGATCACAGTTTATTAATGGAAATAAAAGAAAACTCTACATAACTGGAAAAATACCCCATATTCACAGATTTGAAGAAGTACTACCATAAAGATGATTTAATTCCATAATAATCTATATAAATTACATGAAATTTAAATCTGACAGAGGTTGTTCCTGGAACTTTACAAGGTTATTCTAAAATTCTTACGAGGATTAACTCACTCAACAAGATGCCAGAATTACTATAAAGCTTTGGTCCTAGCTTAGGGATTGACAAAAAGAGTAAAGGAATTGTTATGGACTGAATGGGTATCCCCAAAATTCATAGGCTGAAATCCTAACCTCCAGAGTGACTATGCTTATAGATGGGGGCTCTAGAGTAATACTTAAGATTAAATGAAGTCAAAAGAGTAGGACCCTAATCCAATAGAAGTGTCCCTGTAAGAAAAGACAATAGAGAGCTCTCTCTCTCCCTCTTCCTCTCCCCTCTTTGTCTCCCCCTGCCTCCCCCCACAACCCCACCTTGCACACACTACAGAAAAGCCATATGGGGGCATAGCAAGAAGGCAGCCATCTGCAAACCAGGAATAGTCCTTATCAGAAACTGAATATAATGGCACCTTGATCAGGGACTTCTAGCCCTCAGAACCGTGAGAAAAATAAATGTCTGTTGTCTAAGCCACCCAGCCTATGGAATTTTGCTGAGGTCACCTGAGAAAACGAACGTAGGAATAAAAAGAGAACTCAGAAACAGACCTACATACGTATGGCAACTTCGTATATGGCGAAGGTGGCATTATAAATCGGTTGAACAGAATATTGAATAAACCTCCTTGGGAATGTGTGTGTGAGAGAGGGAGAAACTATGTATCAATTAAAATTAAAACTTTACAACAGAAGATATCATAAACAAAAATTTTAAAACCAATAGAAAAATGAGATCAGGGATATGATGATACCTTTGTCTTCTTGTCTGACTGCTGAACCGTGGATTTCCCATACTATGCTGAATAGGAGTGGTGAGAGAGGACGCCCTTGTTTTGTGTCTGATCTTGGAGGAAAAGCTTTCAACCTTTCACCACTGAATATGATGTTAGCTATGGGCTTGTCATATATGGTCTTTATTATGTTGAGTTATATTCCTTCTATGCCTAATTTGTTGGGAGTTTTTATGATGGATGGATGTTGGATTTTGTCAAACACTTTTTGTCTATTGAGATGATCATATGATTCTTTTCTCTCATTTTACTAATGTGACCTACCACACTGATTGATTTGCATAAATGTAAAACATTCTTGCATCCCAAGGATAAAGCCTACTCGATCATGGTGGATAATCCTTTTAATGTGCTGCTGAATTCAGTCTGCTGGCATTTTACCGAGGCTTTTGGCATTTCCATCCATCAGGGATTGGCCTGAAGTTTTCTTTTCCAATAGTGTCCTCTTTTGGCTTTGGTATCACGAAAATGCTGGCTTTATAAAATGAGTTTGGGTGTGGTCCCCTCCTCATTTTTTGGAAGAGCTTGGTCAGGGTTATGGGATTAAGCCCCAGGTAGGGTGCCGCACTCAGCACAGAGTCTGCTCGACATTCTCTCTCCCTGTGCCCCTTTCCTTCCCACCACTCATGCACATGTTCTCTCCAAATAAATAAAATCTTTAAAAGGCGGGGGGGGGGGGGGTGTCAATGCTAGAAGATATCTTTTATTTAAATTTAAATCTAAACTTGCAAAATGCACAAACTAGTATATACTGTTTCTGAATATATAATATGGAAGAAAATACAAATACACTCTTGGGAAGAGTACCCATTAGCTCCCAATGTGTGTGGCTGCCTCTGAGCAAGGGGCATGAAAGGGCAGAGTAGGGATACTGTGGCTCTATGAAGTTTTACTTCTGGCTTTTTTTTTCTTTTTTTTTTTAGAGATCTAAGCAAATATTGCAAAATGTTAAAATCTGTTTAATCTCAGTGGTTCATGGCTGCTAGAGGTGGAAGTAGGGATGGGATGTTTGCAATGTATTAAAATTCAAAAACCAGGGGCACCTGGGTGGCTCAGTTAATTAAGCGTCTGCCTTCGGCTCAGGTCATGATCTCAGGGTCCTGGGATCGAGCCCTGCATTGGGCTCTGTGCTCAGTGGAGAGCCTGCTTCTTCTTCTCCTTCTGCCCCTCCCCCCTCTCATGCACACGCACGCTCTCTCTCTTTCTCAAACAAAATCTTTTTTAAAATAATAAAATTTAAGAGCCTGAAAAAGAAAAGGCCCATGACAAGCAACTAGGGAAA
The DNA here is from genome assembly GCF_053574225.1 of Canis aureus. NCBI lineage: Eukaryota > Metazoa > Chordata > Mammalia > Carnivora > Canidae > Canis > Canis aureus. The sequence goes on from NC_135613.1 coordinate 6,301,225, forward strand.
GACAGTTAAGAGAAAACAGCATCACGGCAACCAAGGGGAAGGGCGGGCCTCATCCAGGGCTGCAGAGCTGGCTGTTGCCCACAGGATTAAGAGGTCCACAAGCTCTGGACCACCATTACCCCAGGAGTGATAGGGGAGGAGGCTGGCTTACAGTGGTCATGCTTTGGCCAACTCTAAGCTTGGCTATGCTAGGGGGTGGCAGTGTGTGGTACTTGCGGGGAAAGCAGCCCTTCTGCTCAGTCTGGGAACATCTGGACCTGGTCAGGAAGGAAAGGGAAGCAAGTATGGGGCAAGGGTAAGATGGAGGCCAGAAGGGATGAGAAGGAAGGTTGATGATGGAGGAAGTGGTGTGGACTTGCAAAGAGGGGAGTGTCTAGGAAGTAAGGCGGAGGGGTGGGGGCAGGGGTCGAGGAGGCTGCCAGGGTCATAACCAGAGAGGCCAGAATCCAACAGAAGTTCCTGCAAACAGCACAGCCCACCCGGGATCCAGAGGGGAGAGCTGGCCCCCTCCCCAGACTGATGATGGGGTTTGTACTCACCATTAATTTGAATCATTGTGCATTCACTTAAATGAGTATTGGGGAGAAAAAAGAAATTAAAGTGTAACTAGCCACTAAATGTGTCCTTTCAGAGAAGGTGGCAGCAGAAGGGGCCCATGAAGGCCGCTAAGCACCCTGGGCTTTGGGTCTCAACTCAAAGAGCCCAGCCCTGGGGGCCACAGCATGCCACCCAGCTGATGTATATTTATCTTCACATATATATATTTTTTAAATCAGGCAGAAGTTTGGAAACCATCACCTCTGGAGGAGGTCTATGCCAGGTTGGGTGCTGAGGGGGGTCTTGGTTGAGGCTGACTCTCCTGTCTCCCACACTTTCAGGACCTTCTCAATGATCTGTTTGCCTTCATTTTTCTTGTGGGGGCCGTGATCATAGCTGTGAAAAGCCGACAAACCATGCCCATGCACTACTTCATTGCTGTGGTGAGTCTTTCATGTTGGGTACTTTATTTGCTCAGAAATCACCTCTTCTGGAGAATGAGTGTTTTCCTCTGACTTAAGGAGAGGACTTCTTTTCTTTTTCCAAAATCTCGGGACCCATGCAGAGTTTAAAAGTGAAGTTGGTAAATGTTTCCAATGAAGAAGCCGCTTAAAGATGCTGTCCAGGGAGCCAGCCGAGGTCAGGGCTCCCTCTTCCTAGCTGTCCTCTGAGGCAAAGGGCCACACCCAAGCTGGGGATTGGGAAGCTGAGGTGAAGGGAGGGGCAAACTTAGAATGTCTCTGGTCTGGAAGTTTGTGGGGAGCAAGGGATGTGATAACCAGCACCTGCTGATGAATAAGAAACAAAGAGGGACTATGCCAGCTTTGGAATGAAAAGCAAAAGTAACCAGCATCCTTTTGTCTTCCAGATCCTTATTGGTGTGGCTGGACTTTTTGCTTTAATCGATATATGTCTTCAAAGAAAACATTTCAAAGGCAAGAGAATCAAAAGGAATGTGCTGACTCCTCCTCCTCCAGGAAAGGACCAAAAGGCTGAAAAGCCAAAGGAAGGAGAAAAACCACCAGAAAAGGCAGCAGAAAAAGCAGAAAAGCCCAAGGATAAAGAAAAGGGAGGCAAGAAATGATGGGAAGGAGACCCCTGCTGTCAGAACCGGCAATGTGTTTTACCACAAAACTTATGTCCACTATGTGTCTTGTCTTCTCTCTAGAATGGTTTTCTTTTCCATCCTAATAACCACCTTTGCTTGGAAAAGAAATTCTTCTTTAAATGGATTTTTAAAGCCTAAAGTTGACGTAAACATTATTTTGTTCATTCAACAAAAGTTCCCAAGAGTTTTGATGCAGAGGGCAAGACCGGAGCTGGGCCTCTCAGGCCGCCTGCAGGCCACAGGGCACACAAGGTGTGGGGGACCGGCGGTGTGGGTGACAGTGGCTGTCAACAGTGACCAGCCAAAAGGGCCAGAGGAAAACATGAGACTGGAAAACAAAATGAACATTTTGTTCATATTGATATTTTTATTTTCCATTTTTTTAGAACATCCAGGTAGTCCCTATGAGAAAAATAGGCTGTTGGCCTTCCTTACTCTTTGCACTTTAGCATGGGTGCTCGTTTGAGGTCCATTCGGGAGGAGGGCAAAGAGGCGGTATCATCCCCTCAGGGCTCAGGGCCTCCTAGAGTGGGAGTCAGGCGGCATGGGCACAGGAAGGCCTGAGGGAGCCAGGCCTCTGGGACCTGCGGTATCTCCCTCAGTGAGGACCTGAACAAGGCCCTCAGCTGGGCCTTGGAGCCACAGTTCCCACACGCAGGCCTCAGTGAGGGCCCCAGGCTCACTGAACAGACCAGCCATGTGGCCGAAGAAGGGTCATACTCATGAGAGGAAAGAAAACAAGGTCCCAAACTGATGCATGAGGAGCTAGAGGAGACAGGTGTGGGGCAGGAGATGAGAAGTAACAAGGCACCCCCCAGCCCAGCCAGGAACGAGGTGAGGAACAGGCTGAAAGGCTCAACTGGGCCTTGGGAGCCGTGGTCCTGACTCGGGCCTTTGCCCTGAGCACCACAGGGCATCCCTGAAGTGGCAGGGTCTACTCCTCCAGGAGATCACATACTCGGCTGCTGCAGAGCAGAAAGTGAGGCTGGGAAGAGGATGCAGCATGGCGTTTGGGGTGTGGGGAGCAGGCAAAGCCTGAGCTTGGATGGCCCCCACCCCTCTAGTCATACTCCCTCTGTAGCCCCCACAGTACTCCCTGTGGGCTGGGCAGGATGAGTCACAATGTGGGGGCAACTAGAGGGAAGTACCTTGTAGAGAAAAACTCAAAAGTGCACCCTGTCCTGCCGTGTGACCTGAAAGTCCTCTGCTAGGTACGAAGCCAAGAGGAATGGTGGACTAGAATGTTCATCATAGCCAAAAGGCAAAAAAGAGCCTAAATGTTCAAAAGGAGGTAAACTGTGCTACTACATTCACAAAATGGAATACAACTCAGCAATAAGAATATTGAAACAACATGATGATGAATAATGATAAAAATAAAAGATTCATAATGACGACTCTCACATTATATTGAGTGAAAGAAGGCAGACACAAAAGAAGGACATGCCCTATGATTCTATTTCTATGAAGTTCAAGAACAGGGAAAAATACAGTGAAAGAAATGGACACACTGGTTGCCTAAAGAGGTGGAGCTTGAGGACCGATTACAAAGGGGCCTGAGGGTATGAGAAAGTTGATTATTTTCACTAAGGGAAGTGGTCACACAGGTGTATACATTTGTCAAAACAACTGTATACATCTATTTCATCATATGGTAAATTTTATTTAAAAATGTAAGCTAAATAGGACTGTGTTCAGAATCTAATGGAAAAGGGTAGAACTTGCTGAACTCCTTTGTGTGGCCATTCCTCTCAATCCCTGGAGGCGGCTCTCCGGGCAGGCAGAGGTTCTCCACATCCAGACAGAGAAGGGTGCCATGGGACTGGGCTGGGTATGGAGTGCAACTTGATGCAGCCACCTGTCCTGATGAGAAGGGGATCCTGGGACAGGGCTGTAGTCACCAGAGCTTTCAGGAGGATGCTTCTTTGGAGCAAAACTATATCAGGTGAGTATCTGCTAGTAAAGAATGCATCCCCTATGGATCTGGTCAAAATGCAGACCCTGAAAAATCCTAACTAGCACATTCAGATGGATACTGTGTGCTTAAAAACTGTAAAAAAGACAATAAGTTAACAACAGTACTTAGTGGGGGAGGAGGAGGAGGGATTATGAGAAAGATTTTAAAATTTAACAGAAGGGACAGTGATATGGAAAAGTCCACATTGCTTGGTAAAATACACCAATTTGAAAGATAAAGAGGAAATCCTAAAAGCTTTCAGAACAAGAGAAATAGCACAAAGATATTATAGACATGAGAACAAAACCAAACATCAAAGGCCACCTGGAGGGATCCCTGGGTGGCGCAGCGGTTTGGCGCCTGCCTTTGGCCCAGGGCGCGATCCTGGAGACCCGGGATCGAATCCCACATCGGGCTCCCAGTGCATGGAGCCTGCTTCTCCCTCTGCCTGTGTCTCTGCCTCTCTCTCTCACTGTGTGCCTATCATAAATAAATAAAAATTAAAAAAAAAAAAACTGTCCAAAAAAAAAAAAAAAAGGCCACCTGGATATTAGAAGACAAGGAAGGGGTACCTGGGTGGCATGATTGAGTGGCCTACTCTTGGTTCAGCTTACATTGTGATCTCAGGGTTGTGAGATTGAGCCCCATGTTGGGCTCTGCACTGACTCTCCTTCTGCTTCCCTCACTTTTAAGACATCTTTTTTTAAAAGGTGGGGGGGGATGCACCTGGGTGGCACAGTCAGTTAAGCAACCAACCCTTGGTTTTGGCTCGGGTCAAGATCTCAGGGTCATGAGATCGAGTCCCACATTGGGCTCTACACTGGGCATGAAGCCTACTTTAAAAACATTAGAAATTTTTTTAAATTTAAAATTAAGGTTAAATGAGATCATATGGGTGGGACCCTCACCCAATAGGATTAGTGTCTTTATAAGACATCAGACAGCAGCTCATTTACATTCTCTCTATACAAGTGCACAGAGGAAAGGTCATATAAAGACACAAAGTGACCTTTGACAAGCTAGGAAGAGAGCTCTCACCAGAAACCAAATGTACTGGTACCTCTATCTTAAACTGCCAGCCTAGGGAACTATGAGAAAATAAATTCTGGTTGTTCAGGCCACCCAGTCTGTGGTGTTTTGTTATGGCAGCCCAAGGTGACTAACACACTAGCCCAAGAAACAAGAAACAGAGCCCTTGTAGATGAGGAAGAATGGGATAATTCCCTGGGGTTTTGTTTTTTACCATTTTTACCATTCTTTTCTACTCCAGCCTCCAGACAACACCACAGCATCAATGGCAGTGATAGAAGCAGCCAAACAAGCAGGAATTCAAACTCCAAGATATAGAAAGCTTCTTCTCTGACCAGAAGAACCATGGTCCCAAGAGTATGGAGAAAATCCCTTGATCTCTTCTCTCTGTATCCAAAGCAGTGGCAGGAAATATGAAATAGAGTAGAGAGGGGCACCTCGGTGGCTCAGTCATTTAAGCCTCTGCCCTCAGCTCAGGTCATAATCTCAGGGTCCTGGGATTGCACTCTGCATTGGGCTCCCTGCTCAGTGGGAAGTCTACTTCTCTCTCTCCCTCTGATCCTCCTCCCCACTTGTACTCTCTCTCCCTCTTTCTCAACTAAATAAAACCTTTAAAAGAAAAAGAGAACCTAAACAAGCTTTATAGAGGATCCCTCAGAACTTGAAAGTGTCAAGGAAACCATGAAAAGGAAAGATCTCAAGAGAAAGATCCCATCGAGCTGTAGATGAACTCCTGGGACACCCCCCAAGCAGTGGATGCATGGATCTGACCCCAGGGAATGCCCATGACCCAGGTCTCAGATTGAACACTCGGGCACACACAGAACAGATCAGAATAGCCCTACAACAACGATGGATATCTGGACAGGACGTCAGTAAGGATATAGAGGATTTGAACAACACTATAAACCATCTACTAACAGATGTATGTTGAACATTACACTCAACAACACCAGAATACATGTTCTTCCCAAGTGCATATGAAACAGTCTGTAAGACCAGACATTAGGACACAAACCAAGAAATTTCAGTTTCAATTTTTTTTTTCAGTTTCAAATTTAATAACGCTGAAATCATACAAAGTATCTGCTTTCATCACAATGGAATGAAGCTACAAATGAATAGCAGAAGGAAATCTGGAAAACTGACAAATATGTGGAAAACAAGCAATGGGTCAAAGAAGAAATCAGAAAAAGAAATTAGAAAATATGGTGAATGAAACTAAAACACAACATACTAAAACTTAGGAGATGCAGCAAAGGCAGTGCTCAGAAATGTACAGCTGTAAATGCCTATCTTCAAAAGGAAGAAAGATTTCAAACCAATAACCTAACTTTACACCTTGAGGAACCAGTAAAAGACCAAACTAAACCCAAAGCTAGGAGAAGAAAGGAAACAACAGAGATTAGAGCAGAAATAAAACACAGAGCAGAAAAATAATAATCAACAAATCCAAAAGTTAGTTCTTTGAAAATATCAACAAGATGAATAGTCCTTTAGGACTAAAGTCAGAATTGAAAGTGAGAACATAACTGCTGATGATAGAGAAATTAAAAAGAATTACAAGATAACTCTATAATAGTTGTATCCTGAAAAATTAGATGAAATGGACATACACACTAGAAACACACAAATTACCTAAACTGACTCAAGAAGAAATAGAAAATCTCAAAAGATCAAAATAGTAACCAACACCTCCCAACAAATAAAAGTCCAGTACTAGATAGCTTCACTGGTGAATTCCACCAAACTTTTAAAAAAGAACTAATACCAACCCTTCTCAGACTCTTCCAAAAAAGAGAAGACAAAGGAACACTTCCTAACTCATGTTATGGGGCCAGCATTACCCTGATACCAAAGCTAGATAAAGATATCACAAAAAGGAAAACTATATACCAGTATTTGTTTTGACTATAGACGTAAAAATCCTCAACAAAATATTAGCAAACCAACTCTAACAGCATATCAAAATTATTATACGCCATGACCAAGTGGGATTTATCCCAGATAGCACTGCAAAGTTTTTCAAGACTGAACTGACATTGGAGCCACAGTTCAATGGTGGGTAGGATATTGCGATCTAAATCTAACCAGTTGATTGCCTGCTTAAAAACAACAGAACCAGTGCTCTCTATAGGAATTAAACAAATCCAGAATTCATAGTATAATATTCAAAATGTCCAAGATACGGGATCCCTGGGTGGCGCAGCGGTTTGACGCCTGCCTTTGGCCCAGGGCGCGATCCTGGAGACCTGGGATCAAATCCCACATCGGACTCCCGGTGCATGGAGCCTGCTTCTCCCTCTGCCTGTGTCTCTGCCTCTCTGTGTGTGTGTGACTATCGTAAATAAAAAAAAAAAAATGTCCAAGATACAACCAATAATTACTTGATGTATTCAGAAGTAGAAAAATCTCTCTAAATTAGCAAGGCATAAGTTTACAGATTCAAGAAATTCAGTAAATTTTTATTTTTATTTTTTACTTTTAAAAAAAAAGATTATTTATTCAAGAGAGAGAGAGAGAGAAGGGGGCACAGGCAGAGGGAGAAGCAGGCTCCATGCAGGGAGCCCGATGTGGGACTCGATCCCAGGACTCCAGGATCACACCCTGGGCTGAAGGCGGTGCTAAACTGCTGAGCCACCCAGGCTGCCCTGAAATTCAGTAAATTTTTAAATAAGAAATCTAAAAAAAAAAAAAAAAATCAGTAAATTTCAAACAGAAGAAACAAAAAATACATACCTGGGTACATTCTAATCAAATTTCTGAAAACTAAGATGAAGAAAAAAAATATTGATAGTACCTAGAGAAAAATGATGTAACAATTTTAATAACTGAGAATTTCTCATCAGACCTGGGAGCCCAGCAAAAAATGGCTGTTTTCAAGTGTTAAAAGAAAATAACTGTCAGAGCACCTGGGTAGTGCTGTTGATTAATTGTCTAACTCTTGGTTTTGGCCCAGGTTGTAATCTCAGGTTGTGAGATCAAGACCTGCATTGGGCTCTGCACTCAGTGTGGACCCTGCTTCAGATTCTTTCTTCTCCCTCTGCCCCTCTTGCTTATGTCTTCTCTCTTTCTGTAAAATAAAGTAAATCTTGAGAAGAGAAAAGAAAAGAACCATCAAACTCAGAATTCTATATGCAGTAAAAATACCCTTCATTAACAGAGGCCAAAAGAAAAAGACATTCTCAAAAAGAAGAAAACTGGAATGCCTGGGTGGCTCAGTTTGTTAAGCATCTAGGTCTTGATTTTGGCTCAGGTAATGATCTCAGGGTCACGAGATTGAGCCTCATATTGGGCTCTGAACTCAGCAGGGAGTCTGCTTGAGACTCTCTCTCTCCCTCTGCCCACCCCTGCTCCTCCACTCTTGCTCTCACTCTCTCTAAAATAAAGAAATCTTAAAAAAAAAAAGGGGGAAAACTAAGAGAACACATTGCCAGTAGATCTGCTGTGAAAGAAGTGCCAAAGTAAGTTCTTTAGATGGTAGAGAAATTATACCAGAAGGAAATATATTATTTCAAGGATAAAGGATGAGCAACATAAACAGTAAATAAATATCTTAAAAATTAAAAAGAAAAAAATAAATATCTTAAAAATTAAAAACAGAACTACTATATGAAAAAAAACAACTACTATATGATCCAACAATCCTACTTCTGAGCATATATCCAAAGGAAATAAAAACATCATGTTGAAGAGATATCTGCACCCCTAAATTCATTACAGCATTATTTACAATAGCCAAGATATGGAAATAATATAAGTGTCCATCAATGGATGAACGGATAAAGAAAATATGACATATATACACAATGGAATATTACTCAGCCTTAAAAAAAGAAAACCTACCATTTGTGGCAAGATGGGGGGCATTATGCTAAGTGAAATAAGTTACAGAAAACAAATACTGTATGATTTCACATAAATGCAGAATCTAAAAGAAAAAAGAAAAAGTGAAACTCATAGAAAATGAGATTACATATGTTGTTACCAAAGGCAAGAGGTGGAGGGAGGGAGAATTAGATGAAGGTAGTCAAAAGTACAAACTTCCAGTTATAAGAAAAATAACTACTGGAAATATAATGTATAGCATTATAAATATAGTTAACACCACTATATAGCATATTTAAAAGCTGATAAGGAAGTAAATCCTAAAAGTTTCCATCACAAATTAAAAGGCTTATTTTCCCTTTTTTTGTATTTGTATTTGATGATGGATGCTAACTAAACTGTGTTAATCACTTCACAATACATATAAGTCATCTCCTCATGCTCTACACCTTTTTTTTTAATTTTTATTTATGATAGTCACACAGAGAGAGAGAGAGAGAGAGAGACAGTCAGAGACATAGGTAGAGGGAGAAGCAGGCTCCATGCACCGGGAGCCCGACATGGGATTCGATCCCGGGTCTCCAGGATCGCGCCCTGGGCCAAAGGCAGGCGCCAAACTGCTGCGCCACCCAGGGATCCCATACACCTTAAACTTAAATGTCAATTATTATTGTATGTCAATTATGTCTCAATAAAACTGGAAAAATAGTAAATATCTGGACAAATAGTATATTCTTCTCAAGTTCTTTAAAATATGTTTGATGTTTGAAAGCAAACATGTTTTTTATATTTATATATATATATTTTTTTTTTAATTGAAGTTCAATTTGCCAACAGGATGACAGTGCTCATCCTGTCAAGTGCCCCCCTCAGTGCCCGTCACCCAGTCACCCCATCCCCCTGCCTGCCTCCCCTTCCACCACCCTTTTTTATTCCCCAAAATTAGGAGTCTTTCATGTTTTGTCACCCTCTCTAATTTTTCCCACTCATTTTCCCTCCTTTCCCGTATAATCCCTTTCACTATTTCTTATATTCCCTGTGTGAGTGAAACCATATAATGATTGTCCACCTCCAATTGACTTACTTCACTCAGCATAATACCCTCCATCCATCCACTTCAAAGCAAATGGTAGGTATTCATTCTTTTTAATGGCTGAGTAATATTCCATTGTATATATAGACCACATCTTCTTTATCCACTCATCTGTCAATGCACATCGAGGCTCCTTCCACAGTTTGGCTATTGTGGACAATGAAAGCAAAAATCTTAACATTAGGGATCCCTGGGTGGCTCAGCGATTTAGCGCCTGCCTTCGGCCCAGGGTCTGATCCTGGAGACCCGGGATCAAGTCCCACGTCAGGCTCCCTGCATGGAGCCTGCTTCTCCCTCTGCCTGTCTCTCTGCCTCTCTCTCTGTGTGTGTCTCTCATGAATAAATAAAATCTTAAAAAATAAATTCTAAAAAAAAAAATCTTAACATTATCTGATGGGATTTCCAGCAGAGGTAGATGTAATATATGTAACAGCTACAGCATGAAGCCAGGAGGATAAAATGACCTATATGATGGTCAGGTTTCTGTATGGCATTTGTAGTGGTAAAATATTAATTCTAAGTAGACTGAAAAGTTAGCATGTATATAGTAATCCCTATGGAAAACACTGTACCAAATTGTACCAAGAGAGTAAAAAACTCAATATATTTTAGAATACTAAAAAAAAAAAATTAATCCAAAAGAAGGCAGAAGAGATGAACAAAAACAGAACAAACAAAACAAAATTGTAGACCTAAATCCAAATATACAAATAACTACACTAAATATAAATGGTCTATACAAACTAATTAAAATACATAGATTGTTAGATGGATTTTTTTTTTAAAGACCCAATTATCTGCAGGAAACCTACTTTAAAATAATGGTATAGGTATATTAGAAATAAAATAATAGAAAAATATATTCCATGAAAATATCAATCAAAAGAAAACTGGAATGGTTATACTAATATCATACAAAGATAAAGAAAATCACCAGGGATAAAAGAGACACCACATAGTGAAAAAATAATTTATCCTATGACAATACAACAATGCTAGATGTTCCTAATAGCAGAGCCTCTAAATGCATAAAGCAAAAACTGATAGAGCTCTGAAGAGAAAAATGGATAAATCTATACATATTGTTGAGGACATCATTTTTTCTCTCTCAGTAATTGGTAGAACAAGTACACAGACAACCAGCAAGGATATAAAAGAAATACCGCCACCAATCAACTGGATCTAAGTGACATTTATAAAACACTTCACTCAATAAATGCACTTTCTTTTCAAGTGCACAGAGAGCATTCATCAAGATGGGCCATATCCTGAATCATAAAACAAACGTCCCTAAATTTAAAAGAATTAAAATCATACATAATCATACATAATCTCTGACCATAATGGAATTAAACCGGGAATCAATAACAGAAAGAAGACTGGAAAACCTCCAAATGTTTAAAAATTAAACAATATACTGCCAAATAATCTGCAGTTCAAAGATAAAGTCTTGGGAGAAATTAGAAAATATTTGGAAGTAAACAAAAATGAAAATACAACATATCAAAATTTATAAGATGAAACAAAAATAGTACTTAGATATTTATAGTATTAGATGCTTATATGAGAAAAGCATAAACAACATGTGCAATATAAAAGCCAGAAAAAAGAAAGTGGGTGTGGTAAAATTAATATTAAATGAAATAGAATTCAAAGCTCAAAGCTTTCACTAGGGACAACAGAGATGTTAAAATGATACTTAATAAAAATATACACCAGGCATTATTCTATTTTTTTCTTTTGCTGGGCATTGCTCTAAGACATTTTTATATACTAACTCATATAATCCTTACAATAATTATATGACTTAGGTAATTTTATTATTGTCACTTTGTGCATGGAGAAACTGAGGACAGAGAAGTTAGGAAAGCAATAGAACCAGGATTTAAACCCAGTATTTATGCTCTCCATTGCTACACTCTACTGAACAAAACGCATGTTAACTTTTGGGGCACCTGGATGGCTCAGTCAGATGAGCCTCCAACTCTTGGTTTCTGCTCAGGTGGTGATCTCAGGGCTGTGAGATCTCAGTGTGGAGTGGGCTCCACACTCCATGGGGAGTCTGCTTGGGATTCTCTCTCTGCCTCTGCCCCTCCTCAACCTCTCTGTCTCAAATAAATAAATAAATAAATATTTAAAAGAAACAAAACAAAACAAAATACAAGGGCACCTGGTGATTCAGTAGGTTAAGCAACTGCCTTCAGCTCAGGTCATGATCCCAGGGTCCTGGGATCAAGCCCCACATAAGGCTCCCTGTTTCTCTCCCACTCCTCCTGCTTGCAAGAGTGCTCTTGCTCTCTCTCTGTCAAATAAATTAAAAACTTTTAAAACTAAAAAAAAAATAAATTAAAAAAACAAAATTTAAAAATGTTAACTTTTGTTCATCTAACAATAAAAAAGACTATTAGAAATCCAAGGAAAAGTAATAAAACTAAAACTTAAAAAAAAAAAACTTTAGTGAAGTTTTAATATACCTCTTTTAGTAAGTCAATACATCAAGCAACAGAAGATAAATATAGGGGTGCCTGGGTGGCACAGTCGGTTGAGCATCACACAAGTTTCAGTTTGGTGGTGGTTGCAGGGTCCAGAGATCAAGCCCTGTGGTGAGCTCGACACTCGGGGAAGTCTGCTGAAGATTCTCCCTATACCTCTCTCCTAGCTCCTGCTCAATCACGCACTTCCTCTCTCTCCCTCTCTCTCTCTTTCAAATAAATGAATAAATCCTAAAAAAAAAAATAGGAGGGGGAGGAGGAAGAGAAGAAGAAGAAGATGTCTGGTGGCTTAGTTGGTTAACTGTCTGCCTTTGTTTCAGGTCATGATCCCAGAGCCTTGGGATCAAGCCCTGGATTGCAGGCTCTCTGCTCAGTGGGGAGTCTGCTCCTCCCTCTGCACCTCCTCTCCACTCGTGCTCTCTCTCTGGCTCTCTCTCTCTCAAAATAAAATAAATAAATAAAATCAAAAAAAAGAAAGAAAGAAAGAAAGAAAGAAAGAAAGAAAGAAAGAAAGAAAGAAAGAAAGAAAGAAAGAAAGAGAAAGAAAGGTAAGAATACAGAGGGTTTGGGCAGGCCAGGTGGCTTAGCGGTTTGGCGCCGCCTTCGGCCCAGGGTGTAATCCTGGGGCCCCAGAATCGAGTCCCGCGTCGGGCTCCCTGCATGGAGCCTGCTTCTCCCTCTGCCTGGGTCTCTACCTCTCTCTCTGTGTCTCTCATGAAAAAGAAAGAGGGACGCCCTGGTGGCTCAGCGGTTTAGTGTTGCCTTCAGCCCAGGGCGTGATCCTGGAGACCTGGAATCGAGTCCCACGTCGGGCTCCCGGTGCATGGAGCCTGCTTCTCCCTCTGCCTGTGTCTCTGCCTCTCTCTCTCTCACTGTGTGCCTATCATAAATAAATAATATAAATAAATAAATAAATAAATAAATAAATAATAAATAAATAAATAAATAAATAAAAAGTTCATCAGAGAACCAGGTGGAGAAGAGCATTCCAGAAAGCGGGGCCCCGTAGGCACAAAGGCCCTATAGTGGGAAGGGAGCATGGTTTGTTCACGAAACTGTAAGAAGGTCTGTGAGTGGGAGACACAGGGACAGAGGACACCAAGGGGGTTATGTTTCTAGTGTCTCTACCAAGACTCCGGGCAAGATGGAAACTCCCAAGGTTTGAGGCCTAAGGGAGATGGAGATGATCCTGATGGAGACCTTAAGCCTCCTTGGGCTGCACGAGGAAGCAGAGCAGCCTCTTAAAGACGCCGTCACAGCAGCGCGGGTGGGGGGGACTCGGGGACCCAGCGGAGGCCCTGGCGGTGGTGACACGTGAACAGAAACAAAGAAAGCTCGAGGAGGCGAAGATGTGCCGGCCTTGGGGCCGGACCGATGGGGCGGGCGAGGGCGGGCGGGCACCCCACGGTCTCGGATCCCGGCGGGAAGGGTGGATGGCGGCGCCCCGCCCGCGGCCCAGGCGCCACCCGGCGGCCTCCGGGGGGGGGAGCCCGGGGAGCCTGGGGCGGCCGGAGGCGGGAGGCGTGGCCCGGGGAGAAGGGGGCGGCGCCGCGGTGCGAGGCGCAGGAGGCCCCGACGGGGTTCGCCCTCGGACGCCGAGGCTCCCGGGCCCCGGACGCGCGCGGGGACGCGGGCAGGAGGCGACGCCGCGGCGAGGGCACACCCCGCTCCAGGCCCAGGCGGGCGGACGCGGCCCCGACGGGGCGTTCAGGGGCGGCCGAAAGGCGGCCTCGGGGCGCCGGGCGGGGCTGGGGGCCGGGCGGGGGGCGCGAGGAGGCCCAGGCGGCGCGGGGCGGGGCGGGGCGGGAGGAGGAGGAAGGCGGGCGGAAGAGGGCGCGGGGCGCGGGGCGCGGGGCGCGGGGCAGGAGGAGGGGCCGCGGCGGGAGGGGCGGGGGAGGGGCGGGGAGAGGAGGGGAGAGGAGGGGAGGGGGTGCGCCCCGCGCCCCGCGCCCCCGCCTCGCTTCTCTCCTTCCGCGCCGCGGCGCTTCCGCTTCCCTCCCGGGCGCGGGCGGGCTCCCTGCGGCCGCCGCCATGTGGCCCCCGGACCAGGAGCCCGCCCCGGCCCCCGCCGCCCCGCCGCGCGCCCGCCGCCCCCCCGCCGGCGCCCCGGGGCCCGGGCTCCGCGCCCTCCTGCCCGCGCGCGCCTTCCTGTGCTCGCGCAAAGGCCGCCTCCTGCTGGCCGAGTCGGTGAGTGCGGGCGGGCGCCGTCGGGGCCGAGCAGGGCCAGCTCGCGGGCGGCGGGGGCGCGACCCCGGCCCTCCCCGCTCCCCGGCCCGCCGCCCCCGCCTGCGCCCGGGAGGAACCGGGAGGAACCGGGGGACTGGGAAGGGCCCCGGGACGGGTGAGGCCGCACGCACGGCGGGGGGCGCGAGCAGAGCCCTCCCGGGGGCCGGGGGCCGGGGGCCGGGGGCCGGGGGCCGGGGGCGGCCCGGCGGTGACTTCATCCCCCTCCGCGGCCCTCCCCGCTGCGATCCCGCCGCCCCGCCCCGCCCCGCCCCGCCCCGCCCCGCCGGCCTCCGGCCTCCTGCCTCCTGCCCGCAACCCCCACCCCCGCCCGACAGGCCTTTGTCTGGGGGACTCCGCGCGGCGGGGCCGGTGCTGGGCCTCGGGCAGGGAGGGGGCGGGGCGGGGCGGCGCAGGGGGGCGAGGTGCGGAGGAGCCCTCGGGAGATTCCTAGTCCGTCGTTATTCCCACTTGGCGGACAAGAAGGCTGAGGCCAGGAGCCTGGGGGACCTGACAGGTGGGCCACTCGAGGGCTGGGTGACAGCAAGGGTGAGAGCGGGATCTCATCAGTGAGATCCGAGGCTTCTGGCCCAGACCTGCCCTTGGCGCTGGCAGGACGGGACCTGGCTGCCACTCCTGCCCCTAGGGTCAGCCTGGAGGTCACGGCCCGGGGCCTGCCCAACCCCCAGGTGAGGCCCCCCGATTCGGGCCACACTCCAGGGGTCACCTCTGGTTGGCCCCGGCCCTGCCCAGAGGTTGACGGGAAGCGCTTTTGCAGAGAAGCCTTAAGCCCCAGCGGCCCTCAGCCCACAGGAGTCAGGAATCCAGATCTAGGCGCTCACAGGAGTAGGGGGCGGAGAGCGGCTCAGGGCTGATCCCAGGGGAGCCACGCTGGTCACCCCTGGCTGCTCCAGGCCTGAGAGGGGGAGGCTGACAGGGACAGGAAAGGGGAGGAAGCAGCCACAAGGAGTCAGGGAATGGGGGAGCAGGCGTGGGAGGGGGCTCCTCAGAATCTGGCTTTGGGGGTGGCGGACAGGAAGGGGAAGGGCAGCAGAGGGGCCCCTGTGGAGGAGGCACAGCAGGAGCCGGGTCGGCGCTGGGTCAGGGTCAGGGTCCCACGGCCTGGCTCTCCCTGGAGGCCCCTCTCTGTGCCTCAATTTCCCATCTGTTGAGTTGAACTCAGCTACCCCCATGGGCTCGTTCAAGACAGATTCGGGTGCCCTGGGGACTCTCTGGGATCTCTGCGGCTCATTTGTCTAAGCAGCCACAGTGTTTCCTGTGGGGCACCCGGGAGTCCCTGCGGGGCCCCCTGAGCCCCACTCAAGCTACTCAGCCACGGTGACAAATCAGGACGCAAGACGGCCCACACTCGGGCAGGGCCACTTGTCAGCCAGCCCTGAGGCCACATGCCTGTCCCCCGGGGCGCTGGGCAGCCACTTCACTGTCTGCACCTCGGTTTCTCGTTTGCCAAGTGGGCCGTGAGCAGCACCTGTGCACAGGTGGCTGCGAGGCCGCCCCAAGCCTCAGCGGGCCCTGGCCAGGGGACAGCCCCCCATCTTGGTCTGTCCTGCCCTGCAGCGGGCACCCCCAGGGCCGCAGCATCGTGGGGCATCGGTGCCCACCCATCGAGTGCGGAAGCCGGCCCTTGGGCGGGGCGGGGGGGTGCTGCAGGGCTGCAGGGCTGGCTGGGCTGGTAGGCCCAGGGCCTGAAGCCTCAGTGAACACTCCCCTCCCGGGAGGCCTTGTTCCTCCTGGGGAAATTGGCAAACCTGTAAAAAACTCAGAGTTACACTGTAAGGCCCCAACACCCACCGCCTGGATCGCGCAGTTGTGAACATGTTGTCGGATTTGCTTTATCTTACGCATCTGTCTGGGCACCAGGGCGGTTTAGTGTTTGATGCAGGATAAATTGCCCGCATGGGCACCTTGCAACTCCGAACACTTCAGCACGCATGTCACTAAAGTTCAAAATTCATAAGCTGTGTTTCAGCTAAAATTTACATTCTTGGGCGTTGGGTGTAATTTGTTGAAACTGGTTCCTGCTCAGCGCGCCGCCTTTGAGAGGTTTGATTTGCCCTATTGGGCCCCATCTGGGTTGGATGGATTCTGCCGAGAGCCTGCGGGGGGTGGGGGCTGGGATGCAGCCTCCTGGGGGGCTGGGCGCAAGTGGGGAGCTGGGACTTGGAGGGGGGTGGCCCGGGACGGATTCCAATCCTGGCAGCTGCAGGACCGTGGGCGGGTCACCTCCCCTGCTGGCACAGCCTCTGTCCCTGGATGCAGAGCCCTGGGCGCGGGCGTGCGAGGGGTGTGACTTTCCTTCTCACCTGCAGGGCCTCTCGTTCATCACCTTTGTCTGCTATGTGGCATCCTCGGCATCCGCCTTCCTGGCAGCGCCTCTGCTGGAGTTCCTCCTGGCCCTCTACTTCCTCTTCGCTGATGCCATGCAGCTGAATGACAAGTGGCAGGGCTTGTGCTGGCCCATGATGGTGAGGCTGCGTCCCCGGCCGGAGGGGTGGCTGCGCTGGGGCCGTCGCCCTTCAGCGTGGGGGGACTGTGCAGCTGCAGGCGGCGGCTCTCAGCGGCCCACCCCGCAGGCTGCCTCACCTCGCAGCCCCCGTTCCCCGCGCCGGGAACCCCAGCCGGCGTCCTGGCCCTGGCCACCAGGTGGCGCCGGTGCTCCCAGCCGCGGGCATTCTAGCCCTTTCCACCAGAGCAGGACAGGCTAACCGAGGGTTCGCAGGGCTTAGCCAGACTTCAGCCATCTGGCAACTTGCTTGGTCACCTGGGAGCCCTCAAAACCCCACCTCAAACTGCCTGAGGAGGGACAAAAACGCTGCAATTGAACCCTGGTCTCGTGACTTCGTACCAGTACGCGTCCTGATGAGCTGCACTCTGTGTCCCCGTGTCTGGGGACAGGTGAGCAGAAACCAGGACACGTAAATGGACCTGCCGCAAGTCTGTGGCACAGCGAGGCCCTTCGGAGAGCCAGCCGGGGGCAGGTGACCGGGTTTTCAATGTCTTTCTCATCAAAAAGGGAGCCCTGCATGTGGGCGAAGCCACAGAGCAAGCTGCAGCCTGGCCCACGTCCTGTTGTCCACCAGACAGGGCACGGCCACTTGGACCGGGCACAGGGCAGCCTCCGGGGGCACCCGGACAGGGGCAGGAACGGGTGGAGAAGGGTCAGGGAGTGCGATGGGACCAGGACAGGCCGGGAGCCCGGGGGATGCCAGAGCTGCGGGTCCGGGGAGTGCCCAGCCTGCCAGGCTCATCGTCCCCTGGGAACGGCGGTTCCAGCCCCGTTCCTGCCACCTGCTGCCCTTCCGAGGCCCTGGCCCTGTCTGGGCTCCGCTGTGCCCCAGTCCAGGGAGCCCAGGGCAGTGACCACACCCCGCCTCCCCAGGACTTCCTGCGCTGTGTCACTGCGGCTCTCATCTACTTCGCCATCTCCATCACGGCTGTCGCCAAGTACTCAGACGCGGCTTCCAAAGCAGCTGGGGTGAGTAGCCCCCTGAGCCCTGGAAGGGGTTGCCCGGCGATGCCCCCTCAAGGTCACCCCACCCCTGGTGGAGCCCCAGATGCCCTTTGGACACTCAGTGTCTGGGGCAGAGTCTGTCCCTGCATAGGCCCTTGGGCTTGCACGCAGGTCTCCACAACTGCAGAGTCCCTGAGCGGAGTGTCAGTGGGCCCCGGGTTTGGGGGGCTGCTTGCCCACCAAGGCCACAGTGCAGTTTCCTACTTGCCGGTCCTGGGAGGCGGCTGTGCTCGTCCGTCCCGCCTGTTCAGCGGGTCAAGTGGGGCGGCGGCTTCCCTGCCTGTCCCGGGCCCTCGGCCCAGAGACTCCCAGCTCCCCGTGATGGGTGCCATGCGCCCTGTCCCGTCCCACAGGTGTTCGGCTTCTTTGCCACCATCGTGTTTGCCGTTGATTTCTACCTGATCTTTAACGACGTGGCCAAATTCCTCAAAGAAGGGGACTCCGCGGAAGAGAACACGGCCGACAAGGCGGAAGGTGGGTGGCCACCCCGCTTTTCCCCGGGGACCCAGCTTGCCGACCCAGGGCTATTGCTGGGGACCCTTCCCTCCGCCCCCAGGGATACTTGGCCAGTGTGAAGCTGGAGGAGTGCGTCCTCCCCCAGGAGGGCAGGAAGCGTTCTCCCGGCCTGCTTCTCCCGTCCCTTCACGGGGCACGGATCATGCAGCCAGCTGGCTTCCCAGGGCCTCTGCCTCTCCAGGAAAAGCAAGCTGAGGGCAGGCCTAGCACCTCCTCCTCGGTGGGACCTTCCCGGATGAGCCCCCAAGGCAGCCAGTCACTGAGCTGCAAAGTGGCCACCTGCCCTGATCACATCCCCTGAACCCCCACGACACCTGCCCAGCGTCCCGGGCCCATGGCTCAGGGGCCAGAGAACCAAGCTCCCACCCTTCTCCACGGCGCCAGCAAGCTCAGATTTATGAGCCAGCAGAAACCATCCTTCTGCTAAAAATATGAGGCTCCTCTCTCCCCGTCCTGGACTTGGACCAACCCTAGGTTTAACGTCCCTAGACATTTTCCCCAGGCCTTTGTGAGCTGCTACCAGTTGCCTGCCATGCGTTCTTCAAGATAACCAGTCAGCAAGTAGGGAGTGGCAGTGCAGACATGTGTTTGAATATTGTGGGCTTTAATATTTGGAGATAGAAATTTTTTTTTTTTTGGTGGTAAAATGATTCCTAGCTCATGTGTTAGAATGAATACAGCAAAACCATAAAATCCCACCAGTCTAGCCCTTGGCACAGGGCTAGGGGGTCAGGGTTTTTGGAGGCTCTCGGAGCTCACCTGTGACCCCAACAGTATGAGGATTGACTGGGGCTCCAAGAGTCAGGGGTTGGCCAGGGAAGGGGGGGTCCCTCCCTGAAAATAGCAGTTGGCACTGCAGCTGGAGCGGGGGTTAGCGACTTGAATGCTGTTCCTCCTGCAGAAGGCTCTACAGAGTACTCTGGGGGGCTGGGCTTCGAGGAGCCCTTGAGTCACACCTTAGGTAGGCCCTGAACATCATAAAATGTGTCTGATCACCACATAAAATTAGGATTCGGGCCAAGGGGATTGAAACTCTAAGGTGGCTGAAGAGAGGATTCCTGATTTTCTAGCATATTTTACTTTCTTGTCCCAGAATAATGGCTGTGCCCACTGTGCCCTGCTGAATTGTGGCAGGGTTTGGGGTGCGGATTTGCCACGCTGACACCCCCAGGGGAGAACAGCCCAGGGAGACCTGGGAGAGGCTAGAGCAAGGGCATGTGGGCACCCCCTCCGCGTGGCCGTACCCTGGAGGTGACGGCGGCTGCCCATGCGGGGTCCCGGCCCGGGGCTCCAGCCGGAAACCCAGCCGGTCTCCCCGGGCACCCGGGCCTAGAAACTCCCGCCAAGCATCCCCTTTGTCTTCCTTCCAGAAGAGAATTCCGACTCTGACTCCGACTGAGGGGCGTCGGAGGGAGGCGGGGCCTTCAGCAGTGGGAGCTGCTGGCCGCCCGGTGACAGGCACACGACGCGCCACCAAACGCGGCACCCGGGGCGTCGTGCACGTCGGGCCATGTGTCCTCGTGTCTGCCACGGACCTGAAGCCTTGTAAGCGCTCTGCCAAAAATAAGCACAAGGGGACAGAGCGGATGGAGCCTGCACCTCCGTCGCAGGGAGCACCGGGGGGGGCGCACTAGAAGCCACCCCAGGCCAACCTGCTGGGCCCCAAGGATTCTCGTTTGCATTTGGTGTCCCACTCGTGCCAGGCACTTTGTCGAGAACCATCCTTCCGAGGGTTCCTTCAGGGAGCACCAGTTCCCGCTTTACTTTGCAACAGGGAGAAAACCGACCTTTGCTCCCACGGCACCCCTAACAGGTGCCTGTCACGCTCCGGAGCCACATCTCGGGGACGGGGCAGCTGTAGGTTGGCTCACCGGGGCGCAGACCCGCGTGCCTAACCGTGAACTCGCTGACAGCCTTCTGGGTGGCCCGGCAGGCCCGGCCGCACCCTCTTTCCCCGGGGCCCCCCGGCAGGCAAGGGGCCCGATGTGCCTTCTGTGTGCCCCCAAGGACGTGTGCTGTGTGTGTATGTTCAACGGGATTTTGTAACTTTATGTAATTTTTTTTTTTTACACAAAAGTAGTTTTTTACATGACACTTTCTGTGACCCAAAAGGCCTCACCTGGCCCCGTGTCTTGGGCATCTGTGACCTTTGTTCGTCTCTTGCATGTAAAAGCCACAGTGGATTAAACCAGACTATGTGCTTGCAGTGTACGTGTCTGAGAACCCTCAGCCCCAGGCAGCGCGCTCCAGGCCTGCTGCGCAGAGCGGCCCTGTCCGCCGGGCGTCCCCACCGCTCCGGTTCAGCGGCCGCGCTTGTGCCACCCAGGCACCCCGAGCGTCTGCCGCACGGGAGCACCCGCTCCTCACACAACCCCGGGTCACGGCCCAGGAAACTAACAGAAGGTTCGGGGACTTGCCCGGTCCCCAGAGCCCCTCTGAGGGGCCCGGGAGCCTCTCACTGGGGTGTCAGGATCACAGTCCACGGCCCCCCTGAGGCAGCCGGAACCCGGGGCGCTCGTGGTCGGGCGCTGGTCGCACGGGGGCCTCGGGCTTGAAGCCCGGGAGGACGCCGGGGCTCCGTGCAAACGGCCCAGGCGCTCTGCCCCAACTCTCGTGCACATTCGAAAACCTGCGGGACAGCGGAGCGTGCAGAGGCGCGGGGTACACGGCGGGGTCCACGCAGCCTGACAGCCCGACCCCGGCCGCCCTCACAGACGCGGGCTGCGTTCAGCCTTCCAGGCGGCGGAAGGAAGTGGGGGCCAAGAAGGAGACGATGCCACTTTTATGTGTCCATTTATTAAACAATTCCTTCATGACAATTTAGTACAATATTTATTAGCGATTAGTGTTGAGAAAATTATTTCCCTCTACATACAAAAATACAGATTTGAACACTATGAAAACAATCAGCACAAGTACCATGAAAAATAGGTCCTTCAAAAGAAACAAAGGGGCAAAACCGAGGGCAATGTGAGGCTTTGTCTGCTGTCAGGGACAAATCACCGGGGGCAAAGGCTCTGGGGCCCCAGACCTGCTCCACGTGGACAGAGTCCAACCCACGAGCCAGGGTTCGAGAAGCTGGGAGACACCCCCCCCCGCCCCAGCAGCATAAACCAATGCGTGCCGAGTGGCATCCTTCCGAATGCCCCACAGCTGTGTCCAAACTAGTAAAGGAAATAGACTTTTCAGAAGCAAAATGTCATAGTTGTTAAATTAACGTCGCCCCCCAGAAGTGCCACTGGGCCAAGTACCAGTGAAGAATCACTGCAGTTACCAGCCATCTGACTTGACTTCCTTCGTTAAAATAATTACGTAGTCTGACCCTTCCAAAGGACAAAAGAGGAGCTGTAATATCATGTTTCAGTAAATCCATTCCTTCACTTTGCAACGGCTCAGCTAGTTTACTCGAGATTTTTCTTGACCAGACAGAACTCGCGTCCTACAGGGGTGGGAAAGCCAAAGGAGCAGCTAGCGGGTTAGCTGGGTCTCGACTTCATGGGGCTCCGCACAGCAGGGCACCTATTTTGTCCAGGCAGAAAGCCAGAAAGGGGCACCGAGCCCATGTGAGATCTGAGGAGGCCAGCGGGCGGAGGGGGACGCAGGGCCGGGGGTGGCCTGAGCCGTCCGCAGACGCCAGGCCCAGGACCGCCCTCGCCAGGCCAGGACACCGGGGTTGCGACACGGGGGTTCTGCACCATCTCCACCCCAGAGAGGGGGGAGGTCAGGGCACCGCGGACGTCCATTCTTTTTTATGAAATCACTTTCCTCTTTCTGTTTGAGGTGAGCGGTGGCTCCAAGTGACCAAGTGGTTTAAAAATGCCAAATGCAGTTATACGGATTCATAATTATTTCACAGAAATATACTCTTACTCTCAGACTGTTGAAATAAGCAGAAACAAATCATTGGGGAGAAAGCAGCAGAGAGGAGGCAGGAATAGCCAAGGTGGGTATTGTTTCTTTAATTTTTTCAAAATATGTAACGAAGTCTAAAAGGGATAATGGCCAAACCTCAAAACCATCATTGCTAAAAGCAATATTAAAAGGACACAATCTAAAATCATGCTACAAAAATAGTGTCATCTGGTTTAACTAAATGTACATCTTTTTTTCAATTCCATGATTGACAAGTGTTTATGTGACTCACGCACAGAAGGCACCGAAGGTGAAACAATTCTTATTTGTCTTAAAATATACAAAGACAGAATTACCTGTTTTGGGGGAAAAAACATACAGTCATACCTGTAATAAATAGTTAAGTGTTTTTGCCACGGGTTCCTGAACCCCTACAAATCTCGACATATACAAATAGTTTCGATCCCTACATTCTTTCAGTGGGAACCATATCAAAATCAAGTTATTAAAAGCACTGGTTTTATCCACATACGTTAGTTTCATCATGAGGCAGGATCTGAAAGCTCATTTTTAAAATGGATTACAGAGTGAAAGCGCTGGAAGTAGGCAGCCCCGGTGTGGGCCGGGGCCAGCTTGGAGGTGCATCAGGCCTCCTGCCTGCGTCCTCCCCGGGGGGGCCGGCCCTTGGACCAACCAGTTCTCCCTTCAAGCCCTGATTATTTGCCTTCCTCGCTTCTGCAGAGAAGGGAACAGGATCTCAAAACTTGCAAAACCGATTCTGGAAAAGGCAAGAAAGCAAAATGGCCCACAGAGGGAGGCAGCCGTCAGACTGGCCCTGCCTGGCATGCACATCAGGTCCCCACACTGTCCTCGTGTCCTGGTAAAATGGGGTGCTTCCTACTGGGGTTTCTCAGATTTGACAGGTTCAGACTATTACCAAGTCCCATACAAACCATCACCCGAATCAACCGTGTCCTACTTTCTATCCTCTGAGGCACAATTAGGAAAAGAAACTTCCAGCCTCGCCCTGATCCCATCAACAAAGCTGATCAAGGTCCTTTGAGAAGTTCCTACTCTAAATTAGAACCATAAAAGTTCTGATAGCGCACTACAGTCCAGGCTACTAACCCCTTACTGAAGGCTCTCTGGCCTCTGTGTACGATGCATCCCAAAGAAAACATGCCACTCACAGGTGTCTAGATAAGCAGTAACCTGAATTGAAGTCTTGGCATAAAAATGCAGACAACAAGCTAACTCTATGAAAAAGATGTACTATTCAAGAATCCATAAGCTGAATTTTATTCTAGGCAAGTTGCCATTGATTCAAGCTCAGCGGACTTGTAGGTAACTTTTTTCTTTACTGTTTAGGAATAAGAAAAACTAGAGAGGGGGGAAAAATCCCCAAGGTTGAGAAATTAAATCCAAATGAAATAAAAACATGATCCAGACCAGAGAAGGGAAAACACATCAGGACCCATTCCTCTGTTTCCAGTCTAAGAGTATATAAATGCCATCTACTGGTGTGAAGAAAAGTCAACCCAGAACATTCCTTTTCAGAAGAAAGTTCCAGATTTAACATATTGAGGGTGTTTTCTGTCAGAGATTGGTTTCTAAATAAAAGCAATGTAGAAGGTCAAATATTTCAAATTACCTTTTCAACCAGACAGTTCTTAATGATCTCAGAAGTATCTGCTGAGGAGAGAAGAAACACGAGATTTTATAAAAAGCCAGGAAGGTTTGCAAAGTTCAAGGAAGGTGGCGTTATGTCTGCGTCTCCCTAAGGTGGCAAACGAGTTAATGGCAGTGCCTGGGCAAGAAGCACCTTTTTATTTTGCTAAAGAGAATTAATTGGCAATAGCCTTCAGCCTAGAAAGTGCTGCTGTTTTTTGTTTTTTGTGGGTTTTTTTTTGCCTTTTGCCTTTTGCTACCTGTTTAATGTCATTATTTTCCTGTATAAGCAAAATATGGAGAAAAAGACAATCAAGCAGTGGTGACACAACTTCATGGTTGCTTGGTTTTGAACACAGAGACACAAGGGGACCACTTAAATCATCACTGCCTTCCAGAATCACCAAACTGGCCACACACTGCCTCCACACACTATTGATCTGTGAGGGCCAGTTTTGAGAACCCAAATATTTGAGAACCAAATATTTTGAGAAATATCTTATTTCTCCTAAAATAGCACAGGAGTATCTGCAAGAAAAGGTGAGCTGGGGCCACACGGAGGACATGACACACGGAGGCGCTACTCCAGGCTTTGCTGTCAGGAGCACGGATTTGCATACATGTGCAGACAGAGTTACGTGCTTTCTCTCCTCAAGAGACTGCCTGTGGCTTAACCAAAGTCTCAATCACTAGGAAAGCATCAAAGAAAAGCAGATGAAGCTGCAGGCTTTAGAAAAGTAGACATGTTTTCAACAGAGTCCAAAGCTCTGAGCAGAAGCATCCAACACATTGGATACACTTCACGCCTACCCGTGGGCAAGAGCCTTCGTCCCAGGGGAGTCATGGTGCCCTGAGGACTCGGGGTGTGGTCCGCCTCCCAGAGCCCAGCCCTCAGAGCCAGGCTGGGTCCCAACTGCCTTCCCCAGGGCTGGCCAGGCTCTGCCCAGACTGGCACTTCAGCTCCAGGTGCCCAGGAGGCCTTGGCGCTGGGACTGGACAGGCTACTACATCCCTCTTTTGCCAGGCGAAAGTAATCTCTTAGACAAGTGTTGCTGCACAGAGTAAAAATCTGAAATAAAATACTTTAAATCAAACTTCTATGAGGTTTTAATCTGTGACTGGCTTCATCCTTCCCTGGGTCTCTCTGAGGCCAGCGAGCATCTTTAGGCCCCCATGACTGTAATCTCTCTGTTTGAAAGGGACAGACCTCTCCCTCCATGCCTTCAGCAGTGAGAAAGGAAGATGCAGGAGAATCAGAGGGGAAAAAAAAATACCACATCACCCAAATCTGTGCCAAGATCAACTTTCTCTGAAGACGTCAGTGTTTGCATCCATCTAAAACCACTAGAGGTTCCACCAAATGCTTGAGGGTTTCAACCATACAGTCTCCAGGAGCAAATTCCAATTTACACAACGACTGCAGTTCCCATCAAGTTTGGTACCAACTATGAAAGCCAGCATCATCCTACCAGAAAATTGATAAACACTATGACTGCCTCAGCCTTAAAATGCCCCCAAACCAAATGGATATGATCCATAGTGGAACTATTAAATGTACAAACAAGCTTCCTTCAATTTGGGGGGAAAAAAAATCCTGTTAAGCCCCCACTAAGTCTAGATTGTCTTGTTTGTACACAGAGGCAACACAAGGAAAATGCAAGTGTTGCCACACTCGCCCTAGACAGCCCTCCACGAGTGCTCACCACCACACTGCCGTGCATCTGCCTCACCCGGATTAGAGAGCTAGAGAATGGGCCTGGCCGCTGCTGGTTGTACTGGGAGCTAATTAAATATACAGAAATATATTTACAAAAACCATGGGGGAGGCTCATGGCACAAAGGATATTAAATAGTTACAGGGACATAAATAATTCCAAAGATTCTAACACTACGATGCAAATTGACTCCGAGTCGCTCTGTGGCACAAAGTGCCATCACTTTTTATCACCTGTAAGCATTTGTAGTTTAGATGGGCTTCAGAACCCTTTCTTGCAGCTTTCAACACATCCTCAGGAGACCAATAGGCCCTTTTTCACCAGATGATAAACTGGTTTTATTGCAGTGACTTGGGAAAACTTGGGCAACAATCCTGCCTGAGTGGTATTCTTTTTTTCAATCTCACTTCAAAGGCGGCTTTTTATTGAGGCCAAGTAACATGATTCCCAGCAGATTTCTGATAAAGTTCAGGGTGGTCCTTCCATGTGGGCCCCGCTGAATGCAAGCTTGAGTCTTTGTGACCCTGTTTCTAACGAACTCTCAGAGGGAGATGAGCCCATTTTGGACTATGCAGACACACTCAGCAAATGCAAAATAAATACATAAAATGAACAGATATAAAATCTAGATGTCACAATCTCCTCAGAAGTCACTACATACGCTAAGTCTGCGAAGCATGATTTGTGCTGCCTCGCAACACACACGGGAGGGGGCTCAATCGGACCGGTGTGGAAGCAGTGGGGGGGGGGGTGACCACCAGACCAGCGGGGCTCTGCACCTGCAGCCCACCAGCCCGCCGCCCCTGACGCAGACAGGAGCTCGCACCTGCCACCGGGGCTGCTGCCCCCAGAAGGAACCACAGCAGAATTGAGATGGTACCAAAGGGCTGGTCCAGGGGGCTAGGCCGTCACCCCAACCCTTCAGACACGGATTCACCCGCCTAGCAGGGCTACCTGCCCTAGGAAATCAGACGCTCTCTTCCACAAAGCGGGTGATGCCACGCACGGGGGGCCGGATGCTTTCCCAGCCACACTGCGCCCAACACACACTCACGATCTCTGCCCCGACGGTGCCCGGCTGCAGCTGCCATCAGCCACCACTAGGCGAGGTTCTGGGGGATCCCCTGGGCTGCAGACTCGTTCCCCCAGCAGGACGGGTTTCCTCCCTGGGGACAGCTGAACACAGAATAGCAGAGCAAGAAGGAGGTTTGTAAACATTAACAACAGTTCAGAGAGCGAAAACCCCACAACTTAAAACATTTTTCCCATGAAAGACACAATTGGTCTCCCACAGGAAAAATGCAAAGAACAAAAACACTACAGCATCACAGGGGCTCGTTTAACATGTCCACCACATAACCTTCACGTTCTCAAGCATCCATTCGAAACCTCACAGAACTACAATCTTTCCCCAAAACTTCCAAGATCCATGTTCATAGCTATGACCCTGAGGCACACAAAAGCTACAATCTGTGCCTCCCGAAACATCAGTGAAAGGATGTGTCGTGGTGGAAATTCAAGTATTTTCAAATCCTGGACAAACCTACTCAGAATCACTTTAGAGCTGTCCTCAGGCATTCAACACTTAGCACACATCCCTAAAGGAGAGGTGTGTCCCGACCTGTGGTCCACGAAGCCAGCAAACGGGCAAGCATTCTGGCTGCTGGAATGGATTGTATTTTTTGTGTGGCTTTTACCTGAGAAGGTAAAATTGCAGGAAGTCTGCAATTTGGCCTCCAAGTAGTAAGGGTGGGTAGAAAGCTGGAAAACAAGGTGGTCCCATATTCCTGGAGAAGAATGTGGGATTCGGGGAGGTGATGCATTTGAAGAGCCATCGAGTGAGGATGTGTTGTCTCAGCAGGGTAGGAAACGAAAGGCAACCTTCCCACCTGGCAGCAGTCCTGCCAAGCCGCCCCAAGAGGACAGCAGCTCTTCCCAGCCCCATAACATCCAGACCCAGCAAACAGCTCCACCAGCACGCCGGTTGCCAAACACTCAGCATCTCACGCGGCGTTCCGGGCCTGTGCTGCTGTCGCGATGCCCCAGGCCTGGAGGACGAGGAGCAGGGGAAGATCCAGGCAGCAAGACGACACGTCGCCCTGGGGCTTGCGGGGGGCCTGCCCAGTGATCGCTGCTGACTGCTCATTCCTTGATTTTTTACCCCTCCCGGCAGCTCCCATTAATCCAAATTCTTGACTTGTCACAAAAACACATGACAGGGTGGCTCAGAGTCAGATGTGAAGCCTGTGCTTGGGGACAGTGAAGACTAGAAGAGACGCGGCAGCCAGGGAGGCCAGCTGCCCCCACAGCCACCAAATGCTGGGCAATCTGCAGGCCTCTCCCGCCCGCCTCTGTCTGAACAGCGGGGTACAGGGGGCTCCCTGCCTCACGGACCCGCCACCAGGGCCACTCTGAAAAACTTTCCCAGAATGAACTTTTACCAAAGAGGACAAAATTCAACTTAATCACAGGAAAATCTGACGTGATGAGGGAAAGAAAACTTGGTTGAAAGGATGGGCATGAGGAGAGGGAGGAGGGCTCCGGCAGGTGCTCATGTGTCCAGGCGCTGGATCTCGGGGCGACCGTCCACATCTCTGGACTCTGTGCGTGCTCGGATGTAGTCACTGGCGCTCTGCTGGTGGACACTGACCCTCCACTTCTGCACTGCCAGGAATGTGTTCACCGCATACACCGCGGTTGCCAAGAAGCCAAATATCTACAAAACACAGGCACCGGTTAGTCCTCAGACACGTCAGCCGTCTACAGGGTGTCTGGGCAGGACCTGCCCTGCACAGCTCACGCTGACCCGAGCTGTGTGCAGCTCTTCCAGCTGTACCACGCCAGGCCCACTGATATTTGGCTGTCAGACGATGGCCAAGTGTGTAGTTAAACATGATCCACATAAAGTGCTGCCTCACCTGAAGACAGCCTACGGCTTCTTTTGAAGTGTTCTGGATCTATTAAATACACACAGACACATACAAATCATGGGTTTGCCTCTTTTTCATGGCCACTGGTCCCAGATAAGAAAGCACAATGTAGCCAAAGTATTATATAGACAGGAAATGAGGGTCTCATGTGTGAAACCCTAATCAAGCCACGTGGCCTGACGTTCCAAATCATAGCCCCCCAGCTCCCGCCTGCTGCCCGGCTGCCTCTCCCTTGGGCAGCTCCAGGTGGGCAGCTCTGGGGTAAGCAGCAACAGAAATTTAATGATTTGCTAATGACTGACCGATCTACTGAGTGACACTTGGGAGGGAGAACAGCTGGTTTAGTGTTTTTTACAAACCTTTTAAAGTGCCCTTCCCTGTCGCAAAAGTGCTATACATTCATTATAAATACAGAACAATACAGAAATGCAAAACACAGAGAATCAAAGTCTTACATGACCTGGTTCCCACCCTACTCCCAAAGGCATTCTTCCTTGAAAAGCAAAAAAAAAAAATGTCATTTGACTGCTAAATGGTGTCAAGACCGCACTCTTCTTCATTAAGACCCCACATTGACAGGCCCTTAAAAAAAAAAAGATTGTATTTATTTATTCATGAGGGATGCAGAGAATGAGGCAGAGACACAGACAGAGGGAGAAGCAGGCTCCATGCAGGGAGACCGAAGTAGGACTCAATCCCAGGACCCCAGGATCACACCCTGAGCTGAAGGCAGACGCTCAACCACTGAGCCACCCAGGGGCCCCCAGATAAGGCTCTTAAAAGCAACTGTCAGAGACATCCAGGGCTCTGCTGGAAACAGACTAAAGGAGTGATTCCCAACTTTAAGTGTGTACCTGAATCACCTGGAAAACTTTTTAAAACATATTTCTTCTGGTTCGGGGGCTCCTGGGCAGGGAAGTTGGTTGAGTGTCCGACTCGGTTTTTGGTTCAGGTCATGATCTCAGGGTTGTGAGATTGAGTCCCACGTTGGGGTCCACACTCAGGGCAGAGTCTGCTTGGGACTCTCTCTCCTTCCACCCCTCCCCACTGTGCTCTCTAAAACAGATAATTAATCTTAAAAAAAAAAAAAAAAAGGAGGGAGGCATATTTCTGATTCAGTAGCTCTGGGGGAGCCTGGGAATGGCATTTCTAACAAGGTCCTCCACGATGTGGAGGCTGCTATTCTGGGGACCACAGTCTGAGAACCACGGCTCCGAAGGAACCAGGCCCGCTACTGGCTCGGTAACAACATCATTAGCAAAGAAAAAAGCTGAAGAAGAATGAGCAGGACACACACTAGGGGACAGAGGAGGGTGGGTCAGAGTGTACAAATCAGCCTGTGTTTTAACCAACTGAGTTCACTTACCACGGCAGCAATTTCTGCTCCGGTTTTGTGGTTTAAAGCAGCCAATACAATCGAAGCAATAAAGAAAAAGAAAGTGCTGAGTCCAGTGTTGACCAAATCCTAAAAAAAAAAAAAAAAAAGGTAAAGTCACTTGAAAAGAATTATTTCATGCTTTGCCCTAAAAGCAACTGAAGGATTTTCAAATATGGAGGACAATATCCAGCCTCTCTGACGGCCCCACATTTTAGTCTTGATGCCCAGGGGACTGGACCCATGAAGGAAGGCAAAGATGGTATCAGTGTATGATGCTACTTGGTGTATCACCACAGCAAAATTCACACATTAAGCAACCATGCTGTCGTTTCTAAATTAATTATTATGGAAACCCAAACTGCTAACCCATCAAGGACATGCACGTTAATTACCACTTAGGGTTCTACTGTCACCTTTAAGAAATACATTCAAATCACCTTGGCGTGGACAATGCTCCCCAGGAGTCCAGAAACTTGAAACTGGTGAAATCCCCTCCAACATCCCCTCGTTCATGTGTGACATACAAGCGCACAGTTTTCAGACTTAGAGAACACACTTAGCCCGACCTCATGCTCTTTCTCATGCACGGTCTCTCAAGGATCTAAGTGCCTAAAACCTAGAGGATTTTCTCCTTAGCTTTTTGAAAAGCAAATGCAGTCATATATGCAATGCTTCCAATATTTAACTCCTGTCTTAGCTGTTGGGAGGAACGTAGCACAGTGATTAAGTGTCACAGCCTGACTGGGTGCTAGCCAACCATGACTTGGGACAAGTCCAACTTCACTTCTTGGGTCTTATGTGGGAAGAGTACCCCCGCCCCACAGAGTTGTTCTCGGGGTCAGGTGGAGCCACCCATGTGAAGAGCTAAGCACTGCACCTGGCTCACAGGTAGGGGTCCCTCTGCACGTTTATTGATGCTTCTGTTATTACTAATGTGACAATGCACCCTGACTGCCTGGGTCATACCAGGGTCCCTCTGGTATGTGTTTCCCTCTACAAGGGAAAACACAATCCCGGTGCAGGCTTCTGCAGGCGCTCATGGAGAAAAGCAAGTACCAACTACAAAGCTCTGACCATAAACGTCTGCCAGCAGGACAGTTTTTAGCTGTGACCAATGGTAAGTAAGCAAAGGCAAATTTCTCACAAATTTAAACCCAAAAGCATTTAGTTAAAATGCTCAGTCCTGGGTAAGGTGCTGTAGGGATAAAGAATATAAAATGAACTTTCCAAAGACTATTCAGAAATGGGGGAAAGTTTTATGACACAGTGCTGAAGCCAAACATCAAACATAATTCTATGTACATTAATGGTGACTACGTAAAAAGATAAATTTGGTCAAGGGCCTGTATGCATCAAAGGTTTTAAAGAGGTTCACGTTGTTTGTCTATGATTTCCACATTTGGAAATTAATCTTAAATATCATACTCATGCAAAAAGGTTCAAGTATATAAGGATGTTTGTTACAGAACTTAAAACAGGAAAAAAAAAAAGGTAAGCAAAATGCTCACCAACAGGGGATGTGTTAAATAAAAATGGAATACTACGGGGTCATTTAAAATAATGATGTAGTTGTACATTTAACACGGAATAGACTTAAAATAGTTTAAGTGAAAAAGCATGATTCTAATGGTTCTACAAGGTCCTCCCTCCTCACACATCACAACCTACACGCGGAAGGGAAAGCTAGTCTATCTCGTCTGGAAGGTTTCATCAAGTATGACAAGTGGTTACCCCAATGGGTTGCATCACTCGAAGGGCTTTTTAACAGCTTTACTGAAATAGAACTCATATGCTTGATAGTACACCCAATTAAAATATACAGTTCAATGACCACGACTTATTTTAGAACATTTTCGGCACTCCCAAAAGAAACTCATTAGCAGTTAATTCTTCATCCTTCCCCTAATCCGAGGCAACTACTAACCTGCTTTCTGTCTCTCTGCGGATTTTCCTATTCCAGACACTTCATATAAATAGAATGAGATATTTTGGGGTCTTTTGTGACTGCCTTCTTCCACTCAGTATGAGACTTCTAAGGATCACTCATGTTGGAGCACGTATCGATGCGTCGCTCCTTTCTATTACTGTGTCGTATTCCATTGTATCAATGGGCCACATTTTGTTTACCTTTTCATCAGTTTTTGGACATTCCAGTTGTTTCTACTTTCCAGTTGTTTTGAACAACTGTATTAGGAACTTACAAGCTTTTGGGTAGACATATGCTTGGATAGACTCATTTGTCTTGGATAATCACATGATTTTATTTTGTTCTTTTATTATTATCTGTATCTTCCAGTTTTTCTGTAACAAACATTGCTCTGCTCTGCACA
This sequence comes from Canis aureus, assembly GCF_053574225.1. NCBI lineage: Eukaryota > Metazoa > Chordata > Mammalia > Carnivora > Canidae > Canis > Canis aureus. The sequence continues at coordinate 6,333,413 of NC_135613.1, forward strand.
GCTCAAAAGGCTGAAAAGTGGAAGACAGCAGATACTCGTCGGCATCACCTACTTGAGCTCCTTGTCCATGAAACAAACAAAAGTCAAGGCTCTTAGGTTCATCCTTCACATCACGGGAAACACACACACACATGCCCTCAGGCTGGGCTCTGGGAGTTTTTAGTCAACAATGGTGCTTATTATTATTATTTTCTAATGCTTTAACTGGGACATGTACTCGATCAGCCACATGCTTTCCAGCCTGCCACAGCCGTCCCTGTTCCCTACCGTCTCACACCCGCCACCACTTTATGTTTCCTGTCTGGTCCCTAGAACACCCAAGGCTGCAGCACCTCCTTGTGCTCAGAGATGAGAAGGAAAACCACCCTCACATACACATGCCCGCAGGTGTCTCCTTCAGTGTGAAGCCCTGGAACTCCAATAACAGATCAACAGGATGTGGCCTAGAGGGTGCAAATCTGAGGCCGACTGGCCACAGCTAGCTCACAGACAGGTTTGACTTGCACAGCATTCAAAACAAATGTGGACATGCCAACATTTAAATACCAGAAGACTGCACACAAAAAACTAACTTCTTTAAAAAAAAAAGAAAAGAAAAGAAAAGCAAAGCAAAGCAAAGCAAAGCAAAGCAAAGAAAAGAAAAGAAAAGAAAAGAAAAGAAAAGAAAGAAAAAAGAAGCTTCTAGATATACTCTTGAAAAGCTGTTCCAGGAGTACCCTGAAGCAACTGCACAGTCAGCTTGGGGCTGAGGAAGAGAACCACCTGCCCCGTCTCCCCGTCTCCAGCCGTCTTCTTACCTGCCCAGCCCCAGCAGGCCAAGTCCACAGCCCTGTTCCAGCGCCAGAGAATGGGCCACCCTGCAACGGGCCCCACAAGTGGGGGCCAATGGGCACCCACGCCTCTCTCAAGGCCCAGCTGGACTCTGGCTTTTTCTCAGAACATCCCTCTGCCGGCCCCCTCCAGGCTTCTGCCCTGAGGAATCTCCCGCCTCCGGCCTGTTCTCTGCCAGGCCTCACATGAACCTGGATCTCACGGAGCACACTTACCAAGGGCGGGCAGCTTGCGTTGACCTGCCCTGGGCTTTCAGTTCCCAAGCCCTAGCACACAGCAGGTGTTCAATACAGGTCTGCCAGACTGAGCACAGGTGAGACAGGTAAACAGGTTCAGCCCCGGGCTGTCACTGCAATCGCTCTCAAAACACTGGGGTCTGTGGCTGGCTCTGGTGTCAGCTCTACACATGGATGACAGGGGGGCAGTTCACGGCCACTAGTCCATACCGTGTACAGACTTGTGCTCAAATGGCCCTAGTATCAAAGGGACAATCATACTATGACGATGGTGCCAAATACCGTCCATGGAATCCCTATTGTGCCAACCGTGTGTTTGTCTTTATAGCATCACCAATCCTAACCTGATTACGATCTACAATACATTATAGAGCAGGAGACGTGTTATTTTGTTTTACTTTTAGGGGTAAGGAAACTGAGTCCCAGAAAAGATGAGCATGGTACGATAAAGATTACGTATTTGGTCTTTGTCCCCAGTTCCTTGGCACTTCCTGAGTGATAGGAGCGCCTTCTGTGATTCATAAGGAACCCCTCGCAACCATGCCTGAGTTTACGCTAATGAGACAACTCCCTGGAGCCCCTGGATAGTTTCAGGATAGGAGCTGGTTACCAGAAAGTCCAAAACCAACCAGGCTGTTAGAAGGCTGGAACTTTCAGCCCCACCCCCATGGGAGAAAAGAGGGGCTAAAAATTGAGTCTCAACAATTAATGAATTTAATCAGTCGTGCCTACATAATGAAATCCCCCAGAGAAAAAAAAAAAAAAAAGAAATCCCCCAGAGAAAACCCCCAAGCAACAGTGCTCCTGGAGCTTCCGAGCTGGTGACTACACACCTATGCTGAGAGGGCGCTACACCCTGACTCTTGAGGACAGAGGCTCCAGAACGTCGAGACTTCTGGATCCTGCCCTATACACACACACCTCTTCCATCTGCTCCTGAGTTGTACCCTTTACAACAAACTGGTAATCACAAGTCGAACACTCTGCTCACGTTCTAGAAGTTCCTCTAGAGACTTACGAACCTGAGGAGGCAAACCTGCAGTTGGTGCAGGTCACCTGGGAGCCCCATTTGGGGCTTGTGGGACCAAGCCCTTCTCCTGGGTGTCTGTGCCAACTACAGGAGTCAGTGTCAGAACAGAGCTGAATTTCTGGACACCTCGTTGGTGTCAGAGAATTAGACAACTACTTGGTATGGGAAAACAGAGATTCGATGTCAGAAGAAAAGACATACATTTAGTGTGAAAAGTGGCGTCAGAAAACACTATACCATGAGTCATGGCCGAGGCCTTAGGGCTCTGCATGTGGCCCCTCTGGGTGACCCAAACTGTCCCAACTCAGCACCCAACATGGGTTCTTGATCACGAGAGGTTTGTGGGTTGAGCAGGGGCCACCGAGGCACTAAGAAGAGCACCAAGGAGGAAGAAGAAAAGCCAGGGAGAGTGCGATGTCACGGCAGGCCAGAGTGGAGAGCACGATGGGAAGGACGGAGCACTCCGTGGCAGTTCGGCTCCCATGTTCAGTGTGGGGAGAGCTGAGGAACAGCTAGGGGATCCAGGAACAGGGACATCAGGTCTATCTTTTGACCCAGGTGGTAGCTCCACAATCTTGATCATTCTTAAGTCAACTGTACATTTTTAATGACTTTATCTGAATAAGCTATATTTGACAGTAAAAGGTGAGAAAAGAGAGATGGGGAGTCGGGACATAGAGAAGGTCAAGGTCCCTCCTTGTGGGAAGTTCAGCTAAGCAGTGGTGACGGACTCAGAGAACCGGCTAAGGAGACTGGGAGCCCCTGGCAGGCGTTCAATGGTTGGCAGGGGCTGGAAGAAGAGAGGGATGGGGTGAGGGAGAAGGCCCAGGGCACTAGCCACCGTAGACATGGGTGGGACACAAGTGTACGAGCCCCTAATACATGGAGAAAACCAAGCACTACAGGAGGAGTCCCACAAATTCATCAAAAACAAACAAGTGAACCCAGAGCTATCAGAATCTTTCTGCTGGCATCAAATAATGCTTGTATGAAGTATGTACTTTGCATCCTCCTCCTTATTTACCCTTTTCCAGGAATACTTTTGTCAACATAGGCTCCTGAAATGACCATTTTTCTAACTCTATACCAATCACATCCTATTTCACTCGTTAGTTGGCTCTACTGAGGACAAAATATTCTGACCATGTTGTTAGAGAAACACAACACAGCCAAGGCTAGTCCTCTGTAGCGAATCCATGAGCAATGCCCAGCCCCAAAGAACTCACTTTTTCTCCTCTTCCAGAGAACAGATGACCTGAGAACCCCTCAGTAAGTACCATCTCCTCAAGTGCATGAACTCACATACGCTTCTGTTCAATAAGCACACACCTTCATCTATCCCAAAAGGGTGGAAATTCTGGAAAGAATCCCAAAGGATTGAAAGTGTTCTCAAGGGACCACATCACACAGGCGTCTGCCCCACCCAACTCCATCCAGAAGAAAAGGACATATGTTAACTTTCCAGTGAAAAAGATGCACTTCAATATGACCAAATAATGTAGTAGTCAACACGTAGAAAGCCCTTCATGTTTAGAATAGAAAGATCAGAACTCCAGAAAGCTCACTGAGGAGGTATTTCTGGGGATAAAGGGCTGTATGAATTAATTATTAAGCTGCAGTATGAAGTCTTAACAGATTTATAGCTGTCAAATCAGTAGATAAGACTGAATTAAGGGAGTAAAGCGAAACCTGGCAGTAGTCTGTAGGGGAAACATGTGGTTGATAGGAAACAATGGCCCCTTGCTGGCAGTAATATTAGTATCTCTCAGACTGGCAGCAGCGCACACTGGCTTAAGGTCCCCTTATATACATTGTCTCGTTTCATTCGTAAAACAAGCCTGTAAAATACTATTGACTCTACCGATGGTGACCTTCAACATGAGGCCCTAAGTGACTGACCTGCCCAGGGCCACGCACAGCCGTTAAGAGCCACCTTGCACTTGAACCCAGACAGGTGTGACTCAAAGCCCTCAGTCTTCACCTTCCCAGCAGCCAACTCTATGTCAGGTAGGCCTTCCAACACTTTGCATTTTGGTTGGAGGAAGTCTAGAAGTTGGAGGAAGTTTATGAGGTTCTCCTATGCTGTCAACTCTGTGAGCACTTTTTAAAAAGATTTTATTTTTAAGTAATCTCCACACCTAACGTGGGGCTTGAACACACAACCCCTTAGGTCAAGAGTCACACACTACCAACTGAGCAAGCCAGGTGCCCCGAGAGCATTTTTTTAAGGGAAAACACAAACTTTATCTCAAAAATAGTTGAGGTGCTGTGGGGCACCTGGGGAGCAGGTGGGTTGAGTGTCTGGACTCTGGGTTTCAGCGCTGGTGGTGATCTCAGGATCATGAGATCGAGCCCTGAGTCATGCTCTGCGCTCAGCAGAGAGCTCTCTCTCTTTCCCTCCAATCCCCTGACCCTCTCTCTCAAATATATAGTCTTAAAAAAAAAAAAAAAAAAAAAAGGGATGATAAAACCTGCCACAAAACCAAGACAAAACCAACTGAGTTTTCAACTGACATCAGCTTTTCTAGTTCAGCTCTGCTTTTATTTTCCCTCCTAGGAGTTTGAGTAACACACAGAGTATTCCTTCAGGAAGGCCCACTCCTCTCAGTACCACGCCACAGGATCACCACGGGAGTGGCCCCATCAGGCAAGGTGACCAGCTCCACCTCCTCCCTGGCTCCAGCACACACGGGCCACACTTTCCATGGTGGGGCACACACCTAGCACTGGGCATCAGGAGAGGAGCACGCTCAAGGGTAGGTGGTCTGCAGTGCCCCCTCTCCTGCCACCCTGCACCCTCTCAGGAGTGGCGGCTCCACGGGGTTCTCCTCCCACAGGCACGGAAGTGTGAGGCAGCTGACTGTGCTTTCCTGTGACTTCCCTGATTCTCTTCCAGCTCTTGCACATGCTTATTTGTAAAGAAACATCAAGAAAACCGAGCACTATTAAGTTTCCTTTCCCATTTAGCAGGGTAAGGAAAAGTAACACGAGTCCAGGAAGAGGGGCCGGGGAGTGACCAGCCCTGAGCTTCCCATGCCCATCTGAGGGGAAGGCTGTCAAAGGGGGTTAAGAACCCAAACCATTGAGAGCACATGCTTCCACTCGGGACTCTGATCAAACCACCGAATCCTCCGTGTCCTCCCAGTTGCTTTGAATGTAATGATAATCCTAGGCTTTGCGAGTCACTGGCATTTTCACACTTGTATTTCCAATTCTTCCTTTTTTTTTTTTTTTTTCAAATTTTTATTTATTTATGATAGTCACACAGAGAGAGAGAGAGAGAGGCAGAGACACAGGCAGAGGGAGAAGCAGGCTCCATGCACCGGGAGCCCGATGTGGGATTCAATCCCGGGTCTCCAGGATCGCGCCCTGGGCCAAAGGCAGGCGCCACACCGCTGCGCCACCCAGGGATCCCTTTTTTTTTTTTTTTCCCAATTCTTCCTAAAGAGATACTTTGTAAATGGCTTTTGGGCCCAGGGTGAAAAATATGCAAATATATTTCATTTTCTTTCCAGATTCTGTAAACATCAATATTACCAATCTTCTCAGAGGATCATAAAATGGAAATAACATCTTCAAAGGGGTCAAAATAATTCTTATATGATGGTTCTCCCACTAGGGAAGATTCAGTTTACTTTATCTTTCATTCAACCCAGCAAAGACATTTAAAATTTCACTGTTGAATTACAATAAACTGAGTATCAGGATGAACTAGCACCAAACAAGATGACGAGAGATTCCAGCTTCCCTCGGGGCTGAGTGGCACCTAGTCCTTTCAAAGTCAGAGACAGGTGGTGACTTGTACTCACTGTCAGGTTCCAGTTGATCTGGGGGATCCTCATGTGCAGGTTCAGACTGAACAGAATCAGCAAGACTCCAGTTACTACAAATGCACTACAGCTCACGAACTCAAAAAAGTAGAGGCCTTCACACGGGGAGCACTCCATGATGGTCTCTATGCAGATGAACGCAATCAGGGCCAAAATCTAGGAAGAAAATTGGAAACACACATGTGCGTGTATATTTAGTACACATCCGTGGACATATGTGCCTGCCGCGTTTAAATAAAACCCACCACCACCACCATATGTGGCCAGTTTTCCTCCGGGGATGGAAGGATCACTGTCAGGAATATGATCTGATGAAATTCTTATGGAACAACAGGTAGAGGGAGGCCTTAATGAAAGGATCGAATTCCTAACGTGAACACCTACACCCTAGCACAGCCCCCCCGACACCATGCGGGTGCGGGTGCAGGTGCGGGTGCTGCTCAGCCCTCGGGAGGAAACAGGACCAGCTCATGTGTTCAGTTCTTCCTCGGCCACTAGTAAGTGGACACTGCCAACACACGTTTCTAATTTCTAGTCCCTACCACAATTATGCCCAACACTGAGAGGGCAGGGTCCCAATGGCATCCATCTATGCCATCTGCAGCTACCCTGGTGGTTCGGGCGGGGGGCACGCAGGCTGAGGGCTTTAAGACAGGGCTGGGTATAATCCCCTCTTCTCCCAATGACAGGCACCTAAAAATGAGGTCCACCTAATTAACTCGCGAGCTGTGCTTTTTAAAAGTTATCACTAGGGATCCCTGGGTGGCGCAGCGGCTTGGCGCCTGCCTTTGGCCCAGGGCGCGATCCTGGAGACCCGGGATCGAATCCCATATCAGGCTCCCGATGCATGGAGCCTGCTTCTCCCTCTGCCTGTGTCTCTGCCTCTCTCTCTCTCTCTCTGTGACTATCATAAGTAAATAAATAAAAAAAAATAAATAAAAAAAATAAAAAAAATAAAAGTTATCACTAGACTTGGCCATAAAAAGTCAGAATGGCAGTCTATAAAAACATTGGAAAAAATGACCAATAATGGCACCAATTTGTCTCTAAAGGACCACAGTAACATTCTAGCACTATGTCCCAAGAGATCAGAGGTCACGGTCAAACAGGTATCAGTGGAAATTACCAGGTGAGCTTTTATTTTTTTTATTTATTTTTAAATATTTTATTTATTCATTCATGAGAGACACAGAGAGAGAGAGAGAGGCAGAGACACAGGCCGAGGGGGAAACAGGCTCCATGCAGGGAGCCCGAAGCAGGACTCGATCCCGGGACTCCAGGATCATGCCCTGGGCTGAAGGTAGCACTAAACCATAGAGCCACCTGCTCCCCGCCCCCGCCCTTTTTTTAAAGATTTTATTTATTCATTCACCAGGTGAGCTTTTAAAGGAAGATTTCAGGAAAAGGAGGAGGCCCAAAGGCTGAGTTAATGACCCAGGGATCAAAGAAAAGTCAGGTGGTCTTGCACCTAAACCAAATCAACCTTAGGCTCCGGGCCTCTGCTCTAGCACTTGTCTAACCAAACACCTCGCAGCCCACCACATGCAAGCCTGGGCCAGGACATGGGCCAAGCCCCCACTGCAAAGGTCCAGGCAGTGTAGGCAGGTGCTCTGTGGTCCTAGATTTGGCTTTAGAGCCAACACCATCAGCAGCACCAGAGAGCTGGCTAGAAGTGCAGTTTCTGCCTCTCCTCCTTGACCTACAGAGTAAGAATGATTGCTTTTTGGTTTTGGGGTTTTCTTTTTGACAAGATCCCCAGATGATGAAAGTGTAGGAAACATACAAGGCACGGGCTGTTCTGTGGCCCTCCTCTGCCTACTGGAGTCCCACACATGTGCCACTCAATGCCACCTCCTCCCCATGCCTTCCCTGATTGTCTCTCTCCCAGCCAGACATGTTTCCATCCTCTCCCAGGAAAGCTTGTTCATCTGTGATTACATTCTACCCTTTTTTATAATTGTCATTATGCCTCCCTTTGCTTCCTGGGCTTTCTGAGGACAGGGCCAACCCACCTCTCTCCACTCCAGGTACCAAGCAGAGGTACTAGCACACCACCAGCAAACAGGGGGATGGAGAGGGGCCACTAAAAACCCAGACCCACAATTGCTGACATGCTTGGCAGGGTCTCCACGTAAAAGGCACACAGGGCAGGGCAGCTCTGCTCCATCCATTATCAGTACTTCCGCACAGCAATCATAAAAGACACCTCTCCTATCAAAACAAGGTTCACAATTTATTTTAAGTCAATGCATTAGAGATAGGGGTCTTTAAGCACACACTTTGTGCTTTTCCTAATGGCTCTTAAAATTTTCTATAGAACCAGAGACTTGAATTCTCCATCTGAATTACATGCCTGACTTGCAATCAATTCACAAAGGAGCAGTTCATATAAGGGAAACTCCTAAACTTTTTCTTCCCCCTGTAATTGGATCTAGTAATCTTGGGCAAGAAATAACACACTGTACTGATGAGTTACAAATGTTTCTGGTATGCTAACTTCAACCATATTTGTGTGGGAAGGTAACACCTACATTCTTAAATATTAAAATGAAAACAGTTTAAGAATATGCAAATCTAATAGGCCTCTCAATACAGCAGTGAACAAAACAAAAATCTGCTCTCTAGCTCATAGTCTAATGAAGGAGAAGCTTTTAAAAATTAAAAGTACAGTATGCTAGGCAGTGTGAAGTGCAAAGGGGGAAAAATCAAAGCAGGGCAGGAGAATGCAATGTAACTAGGGCAAAGGTGTTTGAAATTTTAGGAGTGACATGGAAGGCCTGAGAATGTTCTAGATTTATTACAAAGTTTATTACAGTCTATTACAAAGGACAATCAAGTGAAAGAGAACTTCAATTGCCTCTATTCTGACCTCAGGCTGTAGTCTTATTGAGTTCTTTCAAGCTTATCCCTCAACTCAAGAAAAATACCCTGCAGCAAAGCATGCCCTGTTGGAAACTGAAACTACCCCTTCAAGCAACAGGGACTGCCCAGAGCCAGCGAGACCCCGTGGGGTGACCCCAAGACAATCGTCAACCTGACCTTTATGCCCCAGCTGCTTGTACCTACAACCTTTGGCCCACATTTTCTTTCTTTTTTTTTTTTTTTGTTCAAGATTTTATGTATTTAAAAATAAAATAAATAAATAAATAAATAAAATAAAAAATAAAAGATTTTATGTATTTATTCATGAGAGACACAGAGAGAGGGGCAGAGACACAGGCAGAGGATGAAGCAGGCTCCATGCAGGGAGCCCGACGTGGGACTCGATCCCAGGATCCCGGGATCACGCCCTGGGCCGAAGGCAGATGCTCAACCACTGAGCCATCCAGTCGTCCCTGTCCCACATTTTCCTCACATAAACCCAGAAACATTTTCGGTACTTAGAAACACCTTTGAGATGCCAGTCCTGTCTTGCTGGTGTCAGCCTCACTGAAATAAATTCCTTTCTAGTTTCACCATCACTCTTTGGATTTTGTCAGTGGTGAGCAGACTAACCTGGTCCGTGGGGAACCCTGGAGCCAGGTGCTCTTGCACCCTGGTTACAAAGGGATATACCTGAACAGCCTATGAAGAGACACAGGAAGCAAGGTCCAAAGGGGCCTCCAACACAGGAGCTTCTGTCCGGGAGTCTGGAATGCACCACCTTCCCCCGCACGGAGATACATTTTGGTTTACCGAACCCTGGCGTTCAAGTTTTTATAGAGCTCAGTCTGTAGCCCCTTCCCCTTCCCAGAGATGAGTGGGGTTGAAAGCTCCAACTCTCTGATCACACAACTCTCTGATCACACGGCTGGTTCCCCTGGCAACCAGCCCCCAGCTCTAGTGCTTAGCAAAAGTCCTCTCATTAACACAAACTCTGATGTGGCTGAAAGGACGTTGATGAGAATTATCAAAAGACACCTCTTATCATGGAGGAAATTTCAAGGATTTTAAGAGCTCTGTACCAGAAATGGGATGAAGACCAAATATCTATTTTCTTATTATAAATCACGGTATCACAAGTATTCATATGTAAACAGAGATCCAGACAGAGACGCATAAACACACTATACACATACAATAATTTAATCAGTTCCCATTCGATAGGCATTCAGGTGGCTTCTAATATTGCTTCTAATAAGCAGTACACTTTTTTGCCTCCCTTTTGACACAGTCAATATCAAATTTTCCTCCAGCACAGTAAAGGCTGACTAACAATTGTTGCTAAAGTAAAAGCTACCTATTGACCAAAAAGAAGAAAATAAGGGTTCAAAGTTACACTGGAAGCCAACTTCAAGGCAAACAAAGGGATGCCTGGGTAGCTCCACAGTGGGGCGTCTGCCTTTGGCTCAAGGCATGATCCCAGTTCTGGGATCGAGTCCCACATCGGGCTCCCTGCTTCTCCCTCTGCCTGTCTCTCTGCCTGTCTATGTCTCTCATGAATAAATAAATAAAGTCTTTTAAAAAAAAAAGGCAAACCAAGAATCAAAAGTAATTCAACTTATAAAAGTTTTGCAGGGGCACCTGGGTGGCTCAGTGGTTGAGCATCTGTCTTTGGCTCAGATTGTGGTCCCAGGGTCCTGGGATTGAGTCCCACATCAGGCTCCCCACAGGGAGTCTGCTTCTTCCTTTGCCTATGTCTCTGCCTCTCTCTGTGTCTCTCATGAATAAATAAAATTTTTTTAAAAAAATAAAGTTTTGCAATAGACAAATGTCACAATGTAAAACAGCACAGAGATATTTAAAAAGATACAAATAAGTAACAGTTACTGCATTTGCTAACTGGAGGATCGTGCATGTCCTTGGACAAAGAGCCCTTTCCATGGGGCACCTACCAACGAACCAGGAATATTTTCATACTTGGTAAGTAAGCTGATATTAAATGGTTGTCAGGTTTCTAATTATGACTGACAACATTAGAAAGCACGAAGGGAAGGGGAGAAAAAGATTTGGCTGATTAAGTTACTATTAAAACTTTTTAAAATTTCCTAACACCCCATGTTTCTATCGGTGGGAGTGTTAAGCGTCAAGACCCTTCTGGAAGGCCCTAGTAATCAATCAGCAGCGCTGTTCACCAGTACACCTCGCTCTCCTCCTTCCAGGCACACCGCAGGGTTGGAGGTTTGTGATAAGAGATGTTCCCCAGGCAGATTTATTCTCAGGATGACAGACTTGATGCTCAGAACTCCAGACCTGCAGCTCTGGGTTCCTATCACAACTCCTTTGGCCAGGTGGCGATGGAATAAGAATGGGAGTTTTGGGGATTCGGCTCACTGGAAGCTGAATGAGAGACAGGTTACACTTGGGTTCAGCTGTCACCTCCACCCATAGTTACTGTACAGAGTTACATAGTTGTACAGTTGTACATACTGTACATAGTTACTGTAGCTTTCCCACTGCAGAAATGGCTTCCAGATATGCTCTGAGCTGACTTGATGAAGAAGAAATGAGCCCTAAAACTCACAAGGCAGATCAGGATTATATTCAATAATACAGAGTATGCAATTATAAACATACTACATATTTTCTCCCTTTTTGGTGGAAATGAAAGAGAATTGATCAGCTGTTCTAGGATATATACGGCAGAGGCCTGTAGCAGTATTACAAAGCAGGAGCACACGTGTGTGAGAGACTACAATTCATGCATCCCAGTGAGTCAGATGGCATCTGATAAACCTTGAACTAACAAAGTTGGAAAGCCCCTCTAAGAAAAATGGCACACAAAACTGCCTCCAATGCACTGAAACAGACTGAAGAAATAAATGTGCCAGTGACAAACTGCTACACACTCATCCATAAATTGATGCACGTTAGCATAACAGCACGTTGATCGCAAAGTGGTGTTGCTCAATACAAAACAGTGGCAATCTAAGATCCGAATTATTCTGGCGTATACCTACATTTCAGACTGATTGTGTAGACTTGTTCGGTATTAAACTGATCGTACCAAAAATTCAAATATGACCTGTATTAGTGTAGGCCAAAAACAAAAACATTTTTTAAATTCGTAATTTTGTGTTTCTCATTAAAAGTACTCACTCTCATACCTAGCTTTCTATTTTTAATTTTACATATTTTCCCTTAAAGTGGGCCTCCCAAAATCACATCAGTCTCAGGCCACTTAAAGCCTGGATCTACTTCTGGGTTTGGGTAACAAAAAGTCTGAGTGGGTGAGAGATCTGTTACTCTTGGCAGTGGCCGGCAGGCAAGCTCCCTTCTCCCTGCCACAGCAGCCAGCACTATTCCAGGAGCAGGTGGCCTGAGTACGGCTCATCAGAGAGGAGTGTATTACGTGCCAGAGAAGGAAGCCTCCCTTGTGTTAAGCCATTGAGATTTTAGCTTTGTTTGTTGCTACAGCATAATCCAACTCATACTCACTAGAAAAGAGCACTTTTGCATACTGTTAAATTTCACCAAAAAAAAAAAAAAAAAAAAAAAAATTCACATGTCCTAGGTATCTAGTACAAAACTGCCAATTTTATGGGATGAATATGTCACTCACTCATAAAGACACCAGACCCAAATTGTTCTATAAACTTACTAGATTGTCAAAATAAAGATGTAGAGATATTAACCATGTTATTTATAATTTTAAAACAAAAGAATAAAATATCCGGAATTTCATTTCAGGAATCCATCTGTGTGGTAGGACTATGGACATATATTTTTTTAAAGGCTTATTTTCCAAAATGTCTACAATGAGTATGTGTGGTTTAAAAAAAAAATTAAATATTCTCTATATTGAAGCATCCAGGTTTATGATGAGTTAAATGCTAGTGACCTCTAAGAATCCATCCTTATTTGTTTTGAAACTATTCATGAATATTTTAAAGTGACATTGAAAGCTCTAATGGAAAATGAAAGTCACTCTGCAAGTCCATGTTGGTCCCATTTCTTTATCAGAAGAGTTCATCATTTCTAAAGCCTTCTTGCGAGCATAATCCTATTTCCTGGCTGCCGCTGCACTCTTACGTGCAGAGAGTGGGCACAGTGTTAACAGCCTAGAGGCCAGCATGTAATAACTCTATGTGATGGCAAGGACCCTGGAAGAAACTGTGACCCTAATATCTATGAGGACATCTTTGAAGATGAGGCAAAATCCTAACCTTCCTTCATCACCAGTTTCTTAATGGATCTAATGAAACTTATTTAAAGATACACATGTAAGCAAAAATCACAATATTGAAAAATAACTTTAAGGAGCCTTAAAATCACCAGATGCAAAAATGACTGTCCATATGAAGACTGAGGATCTGCAGTGACTGCTATGTGGCCAGACAACTTCTTCAGCGACCCTGATCTCTCTGCACCTGGAAGTGGGCGGGGCTTAGGGTGTCAGTACCCACACAGTGAACACACCCCATTAGACACACAAAGACAGATAACTATCCATGTACAAAGGCTTAGTGTCCGGAGAGGTATTGAGGTTTAGGAGACAGAGGGTGGCTGAGGGCTTGAGAAATCTTTCCAGAGGGCACTGGACTCAGGCTGTCTTAGAAGAGAAACAGGAGAGAGCCCTGTGAGGTGGTGCCTGACTTTCACACTGAGATTCTTGGTTGGGGTCACGTGCAAGGTAGGCACAGAACCTGGTCCCTGACCAAAGTACCTCAGTTTTCATATTTATATTCCCATAAACGGTGGGTCCTGAACTTTGCTGACCAAAGAAGAGAACAGCTGTTTAGACACCCTTCTGAACTAATGCTCAAGGAAGCATGCAATCATCAGCCTGGTTTATACACTGGGAAAATATTTGTCATGCTGTTTAAAATTTTTTTAGGGAGGTGCCTGGGGGGTTCAGCTGGTTAAGTATCTGACTCCTGATTTTGGCTCGGGTCATGATCTCAGGATTGCAGAGTCGGGCCCCACAACGGGCTCCTCACTCAGCTGGGAGTCTGCTTGGGATTCTCTCCTCCTCCCTCTTTTCCTCCCTCCACTCATACATGCAAATGCTAAATAAAATGTTTTTGTTTTGTTTTGTTTTGTTTTAAAGAAAAGTTGGGATGCCTGGGTGGCTCAGTGGTTTAGGGCCTGCCTTCCACCCAGGGCATGGTTCTGGAGACCCAGGATCGAGTCCCATATGTGGCTCCCTGCATGGAGCCTGCTTCTCCCTCTGCCTGTGTCTGTGCCTCTCTCTCTCTATCTCTCATGAATAAATAAATATAAATAAAGAATGAAAAGAAAAGAAAAGAAAGAAAAAAGAAAAAAAAGAAGAGAAGAGAAGAGAAGAGAAGAGAAGAGAAGAGAAAAGAAAAGAAAAGAAAAGAAAAGAAAAGAAAAGAAAAGAAAAGAAAAGAAAAGAAAAGAAAAGAAAAGAAAGAAAAAAAAGAAAAAAGTTTCGTTAAGTTTGAAAACTAACCAGTCTGGCCCTGTCAGCGGCAGGGAGGCGGCCCTCTGCAGTGGCCCCGCAGCCCCGGGCTTCCTCCCGTTAGGCCCCAGACTATTTCCGCCCTGACCTATCCCTGGTCTTGGGGTACCCGGGGCACATCGACGTAGGGACAGTTATCACAAGCCTCACAGTGAAAAATCCGGTTTCTTTTATCTGACGCATGGCCTGTGTTACCCGAACGCGGAGGATTTTCCCCCCCGAGCGCTTCTATTAACCCCGCAGAGAGCTGCGCGGCTCAGCGCTGAACCGGGTCAGGTGGCCACCCCGTGAGCACGGAAGGTCCCCGGAGCCCCCTCCCCCGAGGGCCTATCACAGGAGTGATGCGCCCACGCAGCGCGGACCTAAGTGCTTCAGAACCAGGCCAAGCTCTCGGCAAGTCCTGCGCGTTCAACACTGTGGAGTGTGTCTCTTCCCAGTGAGACTGAAAAGGTGCTTAAAGATGGGACAGGGCCCCATCCTGCCACTGAGGGCCGCGGGGGGCCGCGGGGGGTCGGGGAGGGCCTCGGGGGGCCGCGGGGGGTCGTGGAGGGCCTGGGAGGGGCCGCGGGGGGTCGTGGAGGGCCTCGGGGGGCCGCGGGGGGTCGTGGAGGGCCTCGGGGGGCCGCGGGGGATCGTGGAGGGTCGTGGAGGGCCTGGGAGGGGCCGCGGGGGGTCGTGGAGGGCCTGGCGGGGCCGCGGGGGGTCGTGGAGGGCCTGGGGGGGCCGCGGGGGGTCGTGGAGGGCCTCGGGGGGGCCGCGGGGGATCGTGGAGGGTCGTGGAGGGCCTCGGGGGGCCGCGGGGGATCGTGGAGGGTCGTGGAGGGCCTGGGAGGGGCCGCGGGGGGTCGTGGAGGGCCTGGCGGGGCCGCGGGGGGTCGTGGAGGGCCTGGGGGGGCCGCGGGGGGTCGTGGAGGGCCTCGGGGGGGCCGCGGGGGATCGTGGAGGGTCGTGGAGGGCCTGGGAGGGGCCGCGGGGGGTCGTGGAGGGCCTGGGGGGGGGCCGCGGGGGGTCGTGGAGGGCCTCCGCCCAGTGTCGCCGCCCCGAGGCGATGGGAGCTGCTCCCCGCCGTCCCTGCAGCCGCCCGGAGCAGCACGGGGCCGCGCTGAGGGCACGGAGCACGGGGCACGGAGCACGGAGCACGGAGCACGCGAGGATGCTCTCCCGCCCTGCGCCGCGCTGGGGCCACTCGCGGCCGGACACTCACGCCCACTCAGGAAGCGGGTGGCATCGCCACGGTGTGGCCAGAAGATTGGTCCGAGGCCCCGAGGCTGCTGTTCCGCCTCGTTCTCCTCCACCAGGTCACCAGGTCTACCCCGCCCAGCTGGTGTAATTCCTCGTCGGGGCCCACACTGCGACCCGGGCAACCGGGGCCACCGGGGCGCTGGCAGAGCTCGCCACTACATTACTCATTCTCAAAGGGGCCTAACTGCAGTAACATCTCAATTTTTCTAAGAAAAGTAATCCACGAGTCGCTCCTCTCAAGGGGGGCCATCCATCCCCTAAGGAAAGTAGATTCAAAATGTGTCCCTCCAGGGGCGCCCGGGGGGCTCAGTGGTTGAGCGTCCAGCTTCCGCTCAGGGTGTGATCCTGGGGTCCCGGGATCGAGTCCCACATCCGGCCCCCCGAAGGGAGCCTGCTTCTCCCTCTGCCTGTGTCTCTGCCTCTCTCTCTGTGTCTCTCATGAATAAATAAATAAAATATTTAAAACACTAAAAATTTAAAAAAAATCAGATAAAAAACAAAAATTTAAATTTAAATTTAAAAATTAAAAAAAAAAAGTTTCCCTCCACTCCCCTGAGACAGTAGAGCAAGGAGTAAAAATTTTTTTTGGTTCTCAAACAAAGGAGCTAACTGCCATGCCACAGGGTGTGAGCTGTGGAGCTGAGAGAGGTGGGGAATTAAGAGAACCACCTGCTCTGGAAGGGCAGAGCTGCCCTTAGGCACTAAAGCCACCCAGGCCGGCAAGGAGCACGATTTAGACAGAAGAAGTAGGTAAGCTAAGGAGCCAAGGGGGCAGGGGCAAATAAGTGCCTTATTGTTGAGAAGGGAGAGCACAAAAGGGGGAGGCTGCCAAGGACTCAGGGCAGAAAGAAGAAAACAGGAGGCCAGGGGAGGTGACCAGCACCAGCGGCTCCGCCAGGTATGCCCCAGGGGCAGCCACATTCCGGGGCCTAAGGCTTCATTTTCGTTTGCAAAGAAGGACAGAAAGCATCAGGCTGTCACTGCACCGGGGAGCTGTCGGCCTGGTCTGACCTAAGCTTGGCCCACGTTACAAGGCCAGTTTGACCAGGACTCCGGACGTATTTTCCAAGCTGGGTTCTACTGTGCAAATAATTTTGCCATTCTGAAATCCTAAAGCTGTACGTAAGTTAGGAGCTGACTCAAGGGATTGTATTTCAACCTCTTTTTTTGGCAAGACTCTCACCTTTAACATAAATTATTATACTTACAGCGTAAGCGAGCTCGATCACACACACACACACACAGTAAACCCACGGGTCACTTGTACACAATGGCTGGCCACAGCATACCAGTCTCAGACAAATTAAAACAGGCTTATTTTTGGATATCCAACTACGTAGAGCACACAAACAGTGTTCCCAATGAAGTGCAAAACATTTTTTCTTAAAAAAAAAAAAAAGTTTAGAAAACCTTATTATGTGGTTTGATGATAGAATTGCGCATGACTTCAGAAAACCACAGGACGGTCAGCATCTTTCTTGCCAAAAAATGCCCACAGCATTTTCCTGCAAATGCCACCCTGCCCCAAAAGCTACATTTTCAGACCGTTTAAATTAGTAATGGAGCAAAAACAACGCACATGTAGCGGACACAGGAAACAAGCCGCCTTCAAATGATACACATGTGAAGATGGTTAACTATGCTGCTGGCATTCGACTTCCTTTCCCCACTCCTTTTCTCATGTCCTTGCTTCATGGATGAAGCTGAAATCCCAGGAAGTGGTATCACATCCCTACATGATTCAAAAGGAAAACCTGTCCCCTTTTCTGTCTCTCCCCAGTTTTAATTCTCAGGCATCTCCCCACCCTAGAGTCCCTAACCACTTTTAGCCAAATAGAAAGGACACTGTTTTTCTCATTGAACGAGAAACGAGCAATCCAAGGGTAGCTTTTTGCTAAAGATTAATTTAGGCCACAATAGCGAACTGCATATCCTAAGAGGCCAGGCAGCAGCCCATCGGAAATTCCAGCACAGCCCCAAACCCCAGAGCCTAATAGCCCCAGAACCCCTGTATCATCCACCTTAGGGAGGGTCCAGGAGGAGAGGAACCTACTTAAGTGGTCAAATCCATGATCCCCAGGACCTTGCACACAGTTTCAGGGATAACCTTTCAGCGGGCTTTGTAAATGGTGTCCCTAGCTCCAGAGACAATAAGGATAGTGGCCTTCCTAAGAAATTCAACATTTGCTGAGCACTTCTACTATGGGCCAAAGGATACAGTCACTGCCACAAACCTTCTCTCATCTTATTTAATCTTCATTCCACTCTGTGAAGAACACATGATTGGTTTGCTTGTTTGTTTTTTTATAAAAGATTTTATTTATTTATTCATGAGAGACACAGAGACAGAGAGGCAGAGACAAAGGCAGAGAGAGAAGCAGGCTCCATGCAGGGAGCCCGATGTGGGACTCAATCCCGGGACGCCAGGATCACACCCTGGGCGGAAGGCAGGCGCTAAACCGCTGAGCCACCCAGGCATCCCTGGTTTACTTGTTTTTTGTTTGTTTGTTTGTTTGTTTTTTAAGATTTTATTTATTTATTCGTAGAGACACAGAGAGAGAGACAGAGACACAGGCAGAGGGAGAAGCAGGCTCCATGCAGGGAGCCCGACGTGGGAATTGATCCTGGGTCTCCAGGATCACACCCTGGGCCGCAGGCAGCGCCAAACCGCTGCGCCACCGGGGCTGCCCGGTTTACTTGTTTTTATTTATTTTTTTATTTTTTTATTTTTTTAATTTATTTTTTATTGGTGTTCAATTTACTAACATACAGAATAACCCCCAGTGCCCGTCACCCATTCACTCCGACCCCCCGCCCTCCTCCCCTTCTACCACCCCTAGTTCGTTTCCCAGAGTTGTTTTTAATCAAGATATAATACGCATGCCATAAAGTTCACCATTTACAGTATACAATTCAGTGGGTTTTAGTATATTCGAAGTTATGCAACCATTACATTATGTAATTCCAGAGCATTTCATCATCCTAAGAAAAATATTGTTTGTTTGTTTGTTTGAGGGCGGGTGCGAGAGAGAGAGATAGACAGACAGACTCTTATGCAGGCTGCACATCCAGGAGCCTGACCTGGGGCTCAATCTCACAACCCTGAGATCATGACCTGAGCCAAAATCAAGAGTTGGATGCTTAACCGACTGGGCCACCCAGATGCCCCATGGAACATGGGTTTTTAATCCCCATCCTATTGATGCAAAAAAAAAAAAAAAAGAGGGAAAGATGTTAAGCAACCCATTCAAGATCGCAAAATCTCCAGCAGAACTGGGTTGAAACCCATCCCTGAACCTTTTACAGCACTGGTCACTGTGAATCACCCCTCCAGCCACCCTTGGCTTCTGCTGCTCTCTTCCCATCCTGCCTCCTCACAAAAGATGGAAGCTCCCCCAAGGCTGTGGCTCTGCTGCTTTCTCATCAAACGTGTGTACCCAACAGATTCCCCTGATCCAACTCCTACTTCCACATGTGCTTCTCTCGTCTGAACTTCTTTGTAAGCTCCAGATCCAGGCTGTCACACCACTGGCCCCCACAATGGGCATCCCTACCTAAATATCCCCAGGCACGCACAAAAATCCCCTTCCCTAATCAGTTAATGGCATCACTGGCCATTAGCACAGCCACTTGGCATAGCAGTTCAAGAGCTAGGACTCTCGAGTCTCACAGCCCTATATTCCGATTTTAGCTCTGCCACCTAGTTCTACAGCTCTAGGCATGTTATGTCCTTCTCTGGGCCTCTATTCATCCATCAGTAAAATGGATGGGGACAATGCTTATCTTGCAGGGTTGCTTCAAAGATCAGCTGTAAAATCCTTAGCACCGTGCCTGGCACATAGTGAGTGTTGAGTGACGAAGAGCCGTTGCCATTACAGTGTGAAAGGTGCAAGAGAACCCAGACTGCCTTCACTGGCTGAGTCTGGTGAGGAATGAGCACACGCTGGTATGTATCAGAATGTTCTTCCTTTTGAAGGCTAAATAATATTCCACTACATGTACATACCACATTTTGTTTCTCCATTCATCTGTCCGTGAACACTTGGATTGCTCCCACCTTTTGGCTATCGTGAATAATGCCACTGTGAACATGAGTGTGCAAATCTCTGTTTGAGCCCTGCTTTCATTTCCTTTCAGTGTACACCCAGAAGTGGAATTGCTGGATCATATGATAATTCTACTTTTAGTTCTTAGTAATCAAAAATTTAAGCATAAAAGAGATGAAAGTATGAAAATCAAAATCATAAATAAAACCCTTAAATCATAAATTTGAATGAGCTTTTTGCTTAAAAAAAAAAAAAAAAAAAAAGCTGTATTCACTGAAAAGACCTAGACATGTAAACCCAGTAATAGTGGCAACCCCAGTGCCTGGACTGAGTCTCTAAGAATTATTTTATACTAACAGGAACAAAAACATCTAGGAGAAATGACTGATTTCAAGCCTGGGGCAGGACACACACAAGATAAGCCTATGGGAAATCAAGTACACTGTCGAAGACTACTGAGGTTTCGTCAGAAGGTCACAGGGGTCAACCTGGAGGGGCTCCCAATGGCCAACAAGACAGTACAAATAGATGTATGTGTGTATAAATGTGCACATTTGAATAACATTCAAATCTTGGTTTCTAAATACTATCATTTTCCAATGAAAAGAACCAGGGTTCCTTGGAGAATTCTAGGGTGGAGGCAGAAGAATCTAAGATGAGCCTGGAACTCTTGTGTCTGAGAATGAAGGGAGCATATCTGAAGAATATCTTCCAAAGGGGCTCCCATTGGCCAAATCTGGGACAATTTGGGCATCAAAATAAATAATAATTATTAAATAATAAAGGGGACTTTATTATTTAAGGGGAATAAGGGGACCTGGGTGGCTGAATAAGGGGACCTGGGTGGCTCAGTGGCTGAACGTCTACCTTCAGCTCGGGCTATGATCCCAGGTCCTGGGATCGAGTCTTGCAGCAGGCTCCCTGCTCAGCAGAGAATCTGCTTCTCCCTCTACCCTTCTCCCCCTGCTTGTGCTGCCTCTTTCTCTTGCTCTCCCTCTCAAATAAATAAATAAAATCTTAAAAAAAAAAAAGTCTGTGAATAAAAACATGAACCCATACTGACATAAATAAACAGGGAAGAAGAAAAAATTCTTCCTTACAGTTGAAAATCCAGCTAATAAATATAGAAGAAATGACAGATCCATACAGTTGCCATTTGGCAACCATCACAACACTTGATTCAAGCAAGAATCATCAATGGATATTAAAACTAATGAGTGAAAGTTTGAGGAGTTACAGGATATTTACATACTCTAAAAGTATCTCCCCAGAGAAATACTAATTATACCCAAAAAATAGTAACTTGAGAGTGGAGAAGCCAGGCAGATAGCACTTTAACCAAGTTAAGATCCCCAGTAAGAGAACAAATATCTATGTCATCTGCCTCTGATAGGAGGCAATGAAAAGAATGCATCATTATTTCTGTGGTATTCCTGACAATACCACAAAATAACCAGAATCCAAACATGAGAAAACGTCAGACTAACCCAAATTGAGGGACGCGTTACAAAATAACTGGCCTGTATTCCTCCAAAACGTCAATGTCACGAAACACAAAGGCTGAGAACTATTCCAGACTCAAGGAGATTAAAGAGAAATGACAAATGAATCCAACATATGATCCAGGATGCTCTTGTACTACGCAGAACAGTTTTGAGACAACCAAAGAAACATGAAGAAGGTCTACAGTGTAGCTTCAGTATTCTATCAGCGCTCATTTCCTCACTTTGATCATGGTACTGTGGTTTTATAACATGGTCTTGTCTTTAAGGTCACCGAAGTATTTAAGGATAAACAGACGTCAAGTCTGTACTACAAAAGACTTGAAAGACTCAAAAGACTAAAATAAATTTTTTTAATTTTTAAAAAGACTAAAATATAAATATCCACATACATATGAGTATGTACACATAAAGAGAAAGGATAATGTGGTAAAAAGTTAACATTTGGAGAATCTAGGAGAATGTATGGATTATTGTGTACTACTCTTGCAACCTTTGCTAAGTCTGAAATTATTTCAAATTCACAAGTCTTTTTAAATGACCACAAAATATTGAAATACATTAAACACATAAAAGCCATGAGTTTTCAATGGACATTTCAAGGGGGAAAACGCCACTGTTCACCTTTGAGGGTTGCTAAAGCATCAGTTTGTATTAGGAAAGCTGAGAAAGGACAGGAACCAAGTAGGTACCTTGTTTGTCTTTCCCGTACAAACTGTATTTCAAGGCAATCAAACCGATGAAGAAAAGCTCCTTAGAGAATCACGCCAGTAAATGCAGAAGGAAAGACGGAATTACAAAATCACCAGTTGGTAATGGATCTGGCCCAGAGTTTCTCAGCCCACCTGAAAGCTTGATGTTAACTTGGCAGGATTCAATCAAAAAATATTCTTTTTTTGCCTGCCAATTTATTTATTTTTTATTTTTTAAAGATTTTATTTATCCATTCCTGAGACACACAGAGAGAGGCAGAGACACAGGCAGAGGGGAAAGCAGGCTCCATGCAGGGAGCCCGGTGTGGGACTCGAGCCTGCAACTCTGGGATTACACCCTGGGCCAAAGGCAGGCACCAAACCGCTGAGCCACCCAGGGATCCCCTTGCCTGCCAATTTATCAAAACCATCCTTCTAGCTCTCATTTGTGCCACCCTCCACTAAGGCTTTCTCTGGCTCTTGAGGCACCTAGCTGGCTGGGTGTAGAGCGTGTAGCACTTCATGCTGGGGTTGTAGGTTTAAGTCCCACACCTGGTGTAGAAATAAAAAATAAAATCTTGGGCCGGGGGTGGGGGGGAAGCTTCCTTTGGCTTACTCTTACCTCACTCGGACTTCCTGTAGCTCTTGTCCTAACCACTGGTTCACATACTTGGTGCACATGAGGATCTTTTCAAAATTCTGATACCAACACCATACTCCAGAACAGTTTCCCAGACTCGGCACTATTGACACTTTGGACCAGATAATCATTTGTTCTGGGGGCTGCCCTATGCACCATGTGATGTTTAGCAGCATTCCTGGCCTCTCCCAGCTAGGGGCCAGAACTCGATCCAAACTCTGTGGTGGCAACCAAGAATGTCTCCAGACACTGTCAAATGTTCCCTGAGGGGCAAAATCTCCCTCCTCCAATCACCACTGATCCAGGTTGTGATCATCATCGGCTGTTAGGCTATTAAGTAAAAGGCCAATGAGGAATTTTAAGTAGATGGATCAGGCTCAAAACACTTGTACCCACCAATCAATCCTAGTGTCACTAGAAGTGAGATAATCAGACACTACTGCCTTCTGATGTCAGTGCAATAGGATGTACACAGCAGCACCTAAAAGCTTTCTTACCATCCCCCAAAATCAAGCCTCCTGAGTCAACTAGTTTACAGGAATTGGAAGAGTTAGAGAAGCATGTTAAATTTACACTGAGGAAGGAGCTCATCAGCCAAATTCAAAATGTGGGCAATTCGACACAACAAATTACCTCATCTCATCAATAAATAAACAGCATAAAAGGAAGAGGGGCTGTTACAGATAAGAGGGGCATGTTCAGATTAGGAAACATACTGAGTAGAGGCAATGTGTGGATCTTGCTTAGATCCTAATTCAAACAAACCCAAAAGGCACTTTTGTGATTCCTGAAGAAAAAAAAAAAAAAACACATACTGGTTATTAGATAATGTTAAGGAACTATTAATTATTTAGGTATGATAATATGTGAATGTATCATTTAGGGGAAAAGGTCTTTAACTGTTAGAGATGCATACTAAGTATTTACAGTTGAAATGCTATGGTATCTGAGACAAGTTTTAAAATACGACAGTCAGGGCGGGAGTAGCGGTTTAACGCCACCTTCAGCCCAGGGCGTGATCCCAGAAACCAGGCTCAGAGCCTGCTTCTCCCTCTGCCTGTGCCGCTGCCCCCCCACCCCACTCTTTGTGTCTCTCATGAATAAATAAATAAAATCTTAAAAAGTAAAATATGACAGCCAGAAAAAGGCAGGGGGTGAGGGGGAGTTGATAAAAAGAGACCATAAAATGTTCGTTAACTGTTGAAGATGGGTGAAGAGGATATGGGGATACATTATACTATTCTCTGTACTGGGATGAAGATTAATTTTATGTGTCAACCTGAGTGGGCCATGTGGTGCCTGGATTAAACACTGTTTCTGGGTATGCCTGTGAAGGTGTTTTCAGGTGAGATTAGCATTTGAATCTTAAGTAATCTCTGTAAAGTAGATTGCCCTCCCCAGTGTGGTTGGACACCATCCAGTCCACTGAGGGCCGGAATAGAACAAAAGGGTGAGAAAGGAAGAATTCGCCCCTTTCTTCCTGCCCCACTGCCCAGTCCCGTCTTTTCCTGTGCTTGAGTTGGAGTTTACGTCATCAGCTCTGGGCGGATAGTGCTCTGAATTACACTACTGGCTTCTGGGGATCTCCAGCCTGCAGACAGCAGATCACGGGACTTCTTGGCTTCCACAGCCACGTAAGCCAATTTCTCACAATAAATCTCCTTTTATATCCTACTAGTTCTATTTCTCTAGAAGCCTGATTAATACAACTAAGTTAATGTCTGTTAAGTTTCCATAATAAAAACCTTAATTTAAAAAGAATGTCAAAAAAAATTTAAAAAAAATAAAAAGAATGTCAAGGGCAGCCCCAGTGGCTCAACGGTTTAGCTCCGCCTTCAGCCCAGGGCGTGATCCTGGAGACCTGGGATCGAGTCCCACGTCTCCCACGTCTCCCACGTCTCCCACGTCGTCGGGCTCCCTACATGGAGCCGGCTTCTCCCTCTGCCTCTGTCTCTGCCACTCTCTCTGTCTCTCATGAATAAATAAAATCTTTAAAAATAAAAAGAATGTCGAGGGCACCTGGGTGGCTCAGTTAGCTGGGCTTCGTCTGCCTTTGGCTCAGGTCACAGTCCCAGAGTCCTGGGATGGAGTCCCATATCAGGCTCCCTGCTCAGCTGGGAGCCTGCTTCTCCCTCTGCCTGCCACTCCCCCTGCTTGGGCTCTCTCTATATAAATAAATAAAATCTTTAGAATAGAATGAAACGAAGTCAAGGGATTTATACCCAGAATATACAAAGAATTCTCCAATCTTTACAGTAAGAAAACAATCCAATTAAAAGTAGGTAGAAGACACCTCATGAAAGAAGGTACATAGATGGTGAATAGACACATGAAAAGATCCTTAACATCCTTAGTCACTAGGGAAATGCAAATTAAGATCACAATGACATACCACTTCACACTCACCAGAATGGCTACAATATAGAAAATGGCAATACCCACAGATGTGACAAATGCAAACTTGGGACACATGGGTGGCTCAGTAGTTGACTGTCTGCCTTTGGCTCAGGTCATGATTCCCCCCACCCCCACCCATCAAGTCCCACACGGGGCTCCCTGCAGGGAGCCTGCTTCTCCCTCTGCCTGTGTCTCTCATGAATGAACAAATAAAATCTAAAAAAAAAAAAAAAAAAAAAGAATGCAAAGCCACTAGAATTACTGGTGAGACTGCAAAATGGCATGAAGCCACTTTGCAAATGGTTTGGCCAAACATATACTTAGGCCACATGGTCCAGTAATCCCACTCCTAGGTGTTTGCCCTAGAGAAATGAAAATTATGATCAGACAAATACCTATATGTAATGTACAATCTAAATGGCCTTCAATGAATGGATAAGCAAACAGTGGTATATACATAAAATGGAATACTATTTAGCAAAAAAAAAAAAAAATCAAACTATTGATACACAGCAACATGCATAATGCTAAGTGAACAAAGCCATACTCAAAGGCTACAATATTGTATGGTTTTACTTATATGACATCCTGGAAAAGGCTCAACTATAGAGATAGAAACAAGATATATTGTTTGCCAAGGGCTGGATGAAAGTGGAGGGAATGATTAACAAGAACATGGCAGGAGAAGATAATTCTGAGGGCTGGTGAAACTATTCTGAACTTCGATTGTTAGAGATGGACAAATGACTACCTATTTGCCAAAACTCACAGATTGGTATACTTTAAAAAGTGAAATTTACTGTATTCAAATTAAAAATAAAAATGAAACACACAGGGCAGCCCGGGTGGCTCGGCGGTTTAGCGCCACCTTCAGCCCAGGGCCTGATCCTGGAGACCTGGGATCAAGTCCCACGTCAGGCTCCCTGCATGGAGTCTGCTTCTCCCTCTGCCTGTGTCTCTGCCTCTCTCTCTGTGTCCCTCATGAATAAATAAATAAAACCTTTAAAAATAATAATAAAATTAATTAATTAATTTTGAAACAAGCCCCTAAAATGATAAACAAACTCTTCCGGTAAGCTTTTCCTGAGCCCTCCACGGTTAGTCTTTCTTTGTCCAGGCTTCCCCATGATGTCCTCCAAGCAAGGTGCCCTGAGCCTCATTTCCTCCTTAGCCCTTAGCCTCTCCTGCTGACTGAGGTGAAGGAGGAAATGCCTCCAATGTGCCTTGCTCCTGTGTTTACACGTTTATTGCGTGGTGGTGCCTGTCTCAGGAATTATGTCTATCTGGTTTCCTGCTCTATCCTCCTAACAGGCCCTCAGTAAACAGCTGGTTAATGACTGACTGACCAATGAGAAATGAACAGGTACCTAATAAATGACCATTAAACCATACCCACAGGTAACTGGACACTATCCAAAGGGTGATAATTAATATTTCATGTCGGCTTAGAACACAGGTTCAAGTGAAAGGCTTTGGGATGGCCATTGCCCATGTAAATTTCTAGAAATTATTTAGCAGAAAACATGCAAAGCTGGCTTATCACTTGCCATATGTGTGGATAACAGCCTTGGGATTGTTAATACGTAAGATAATAAGCTTCAAAATTATCCTAACAGGATAGAGAACCAGGCCAACACCATAAGGTGGACTCTAGCATACACTTAAGGGTCAAAGATTTAGCTACAGAAATAAGGAGGAGAGCAGATGTTAAAAGCAGTCAAGTGAAAACAGAATTTAGGTGATTTTAGGGGATGGATATCAGTCACATTAACACTAAATGTCAGTAAAAGATGAAATAAAATACTTTAATTTTGATGGCAGGGTTGAACTGAGTCATCATAAATCTTTTCTCATCTTGGACATTCCATTTTTACATCTATAGGCTGCAGTCTGTTCGTTGGTTTGAAAAGATACTAAGACCAAACTCATTTAAATGTATATTTTTGTGAGGCGCTTGGGTGGCTCAGTTGGTTAAACATCAAACTCTTGATCTCAGCTCACGTTTTGAACTCAGGATCATGAGATCAAGCTGAGTATGGAGCTTATTTAAAAAAAAAAAAAAAACAGGAGGGATCCCTGGGTGGCGCAGCGGTTTGGCACCTGCCTTTGGCCCAGGGTGCGATCCTGGAGACCCAGGATCGAATCCCACGTCGGGCTCCCGGTGCATGGAGCCTGCTTCTCCCTCTGCCTGTGTCTCTGCCTCTCTCTCTCTCTCTCTCTCTCTCTGTGTGTGTGACTATCATAAATAAATAAAACAGGAGGGATGCCTGGATGGCTCAGCAGTTGAGCATCTGCCTTCAGCTCAGGACATGATCACCTGTCCAGGGATTGAGTCCCACATCAGCTCCATGCAGGGAGCCTGCTTCTTCTTCTGCTTGTGTCTCTGCCTCTCTCATGAATAAATAAGTACACAAAATCTTAAAAAAAAAAAAAAAAATACACAAAACAGGAGTGCCTGGGTAGCTCAGTCAGTTAAGCATCTGCTGTGGGCTCAGGTCATGATCCCAGGGCCCTGGGAGCAAGTCCCACATCAGGCTCCGGCTCACGCGGGAGGCTGCTTCTCCTCCACCTCTCCCTGCTGCTCCACCTGCTTGTGTGCGCTCTCTCTCTCAAATAACTAAATAAAATCTTTTTAAAAATTAAATAAAAATAAATTTTGTGATTCCCTGCACATGCCAAGAATATCCAGAGTGATAGTTTAGACATTTCCTTACTTCTAAAACAGAAATAAACAGAAAAACAGAAACACCACAGTACTATGATTTATCTCTAGCCTCAGCAGGCCAAGGTCCCTGTAGCCTGCGAGCTAATAGCCTATTTGCTGTAGAAAATAAAAATAGGGCGCCTGGATGGCTCAGTCAATTAAGTGTATGACTCTTGGTTTCAGCTCAGGTCATGATCTCAGGGTCATGAGATTGAGCCACATGGAGTCAGCTTGAGATTCTCTCTCTCCCTCAACTCCTCTCCACCCCCACTCATCTGTGCTCTCTCTCTCTCAAATAAATAATCTTAAAAAAAAAAAAAGAAAAGAAAAGAAAAAAAATTAGAAAGCTTCCAAATAACACAATTTGGGAATTCCAGTTCTAGATAAAGGAGTAAGTACAGTGCACCCTGTCTCTCTCACTGAATGTGGCTATAAAATCTGGAAACAATCCATGCAACAACTACTTCAGGATGCTGAAAACTAATCAGTAGTAGGCAGATGAGGGAAGAAGACCAGAATTCAGAGTTCACTGAACCAGTGGCCAGTTTCCTTTTTTCCCCCCTAGTTTTGCCCAACTTGAACTTGAGGCAACCTCAAAAATCAGAAAAGGGAACCAGGTGTGGACAGAGAAAGCACCAGGCCAATCCCTTCAGTTCTGGCTAGAGAAGTGCTCAAGGGGATTCTTAACACTATAAATGTTGGGGAGGATATCCTGTTTTTAATTTTCCTTAAATTTTTTTCCCTTCATTCTCATATTCCAGATTCCAGGCAATCCTGAAGTGACAGAAGCAGCTGCAGCAGCAGGAGCCCATAGATGCCTTCAACTCTGAGGAAGGGAACCCTTCCCATCTGATCTGAGTAAACAGAGTTCCAAGAGGAGTGAGTTCCACTTCTTTTTTCTTTCCCTGTCCTCCTACTGCTTGCCACCAGGTGTGGGTACAGCTATGAAAAGAGGACAACAGCAACTAATATGCCAGCTTTTGGAACAGGAGCCAGAAAAGGAAGGTGAGGGGAAGGCTTCAGGGAACTGGAACATATGAAGCAGGTAGCAGAAAGGGAAAGCGATCCATAGTCGCTCGTAAACTTGGGGGCTCACCCCAAATTGTACATGTGTAGACATGACCTTAAATAGCACAGTGAAGACTTTGAGAACTGAACTATGTGGATCAGGTCACCACACAGGTCTCAGACTGACCCCTGGGTAGCACACACAAGGGAATGATCCAAAGAGCATCACAAAGGCTCTGAAACAGAACTGATATGGAATCCTCAACCCCACAAATGCTGGCTTGCCACCTGAATCCAAGCAGGCGGACAGCCTTCTAAAACAAACAAAACAAAGATCAACATTCTTTATAGGATTTAAACAAGACCAGAGTCTCAAAACATAACAATCAAATGTCCATGATATAATCCAAAATTACTTGGCATACAAAGAACCAGGAAAATCTCAAATCACATGGAAAAAGACAATCAACAGATGGCAATGCTGAAATGACACAGTGCTGGAATTATCAGGTTACAAACCAGCTATAGTAAAAATAATCCAAGGAGAAAGGATGGATGAGTACTCTTGAAACAAACAGAAAGTCTCAGCAAAGAAATTGAGATATAAAGAACCAAGGGGTGCCTGGGTGGCTCAGCTGGTTAAGCATTTAACCTCTGGTTTCAGCTCAGGTTGTGATCTCCTGGGTCATGATATCCAACCTGGTGTCAGGCTTCATGCTCATCAGGAAGTCTGCTTGAAGATTTTCTCCCTCCCCCTATTCACACATACATATGCATGCTCTCTCTCAAATAAATAAATAAAATCTTTTTTTTTTTTTTAAGATTTTACTTACTTATTCATGAGACACAGAGAGAGAGAGAGAGAGAGAGAGAGAGACATAGGCAGAGGGAAAGCAGGCTCCCTGTAGGGACCCCAGGATCATGACCTGAGCCAAAGGCAGATGCTCAACCACTGAGCCACCCAGGCACCCCAATAAACAAATCTTTAAAAAAAAAAAAAAAAAAGAAGAAGAAGAAGAAGAAGAAGGGATGCCTGGGTGGCTCAGGCAAAGATGTCTGCCTTTCGCTCAGGGCATGGTCCTAGTGTTCCAGGATCAAGTCCCACATCCAGCTCCCTGCATGGAGCCTGCTTCTCCCTCTGCCTGTGTCTCTGTCTCTCCCTCTCTGTGTCTCTCATGAATAAATAAATATTTTTTAAAAATTAGATGTAAAGTATTATAAGTATGGATTTCAATTAAAAAAAAAAAGAAAAAGAAAAAGCAAGTGGAAATTTTAGAACTATAAAACACAATATCCAAAACAAAAAATTCATTGGATGGGCTAAAAAGCAGAATAGAGCTGACCAAGTAAAAGAACCTCAAGATAAATCAATAAAAATGACCAAATCTGAACAATAAAGAGAAAAAAATGCACAGAGCTTCAGGGACCTATGGGATTATACCAAAAGGTCTATTTATTTCTGTCACTGGAGTCCCCAAAAGTGGAGGAGAAAAAACGTGAAATCAAAACAAGCATTTGAAGAAATAATGGCCGACAACTTCCCGTGTTTCACAAAAGACATAAATTTAAAGACTCAAGAAGCTCAGCAAATCCTAAACAAAAAAATTAAAGAAGTCTGTGCCTGGATACATCATAATCAAAATGCTGAAAACTAAGAAAACAATTCCTAAAAGCAGAGAAAAAAGATGCATTCTACATAGTGAAACGATGATTTAAATGATGCAGATTTATCATCAGACACCATGAAGGCCAGAAAGAAAAGGAATAGCATTTTTAAAGTACTGAGAAACAAACTGACAACCCAGAACTCTATATCCAGCGAAACTATCCTTTAGGTTTAAAGGTGAATTAAAGACATTCTTAGAAAAAAAAGAAAAAAGAAAATTGAGAGAATTCACAGCCAGCAGACCTGCTCTGAATGAAATGCTAAAATTTCAAATCTTCAGGGAGAATGGATCCCAGAGGAAAATCTGGAATGTCAGGAATAAAAGTAGCACAACAGCAATGGTAAAAATCTGGGTAAATACAATGAACAATTTTCTCTTCTCAAGTTTTTAAAAATATGTAGAATAGTTAAGAGCAAGATTTCTTTTAAGATTTTATTTATTCATGAGAGACACAGAGAGAGAGAGAGAGAGAGAGAGGCAGAGACACAAGGCAGAGGGAAAAGCAGGCTCCCTGCAGGGAGCCTGGTGCAGGACTCGATTCCAGGTCCCTGGGATCACAACCTGAGCCAAAGGCAGACGCTCAACCACTGAGCTCCCCAGCTGCCCCAAGAGCAAAATTTCTAACATTGTTTGATAGAGTTTCAATGTATGTAACAATTAAAATGAGGGAAGAGGGTAAAGAGGTAAATGAACCTATGTGATGGTGCGTACTTTACCTGAAGTAGTAAAATAGTAACTATAATTAGACTGTAAAATGCTATAAAGTAATTCTTAGAGCAAACACTTTACAAAACTACTGAAAGATATATACAGTCAAAATTCAAATCGGGATCCCTGGGTGGCGCAGTGGTTTGGCGCCTGCCTTTGGCCTGGGGCGCGATCCTGGAGACCCGGGATCAAATCCCACATCAGGCTTCCCGTGCATGGAGCCTGCTTCTCCCTCTGCCTATGTGTCTGCCTCTCTCTCTCTCTGTGACTATCATAAATAAATAAATAAATAAATAAATAAATAAATAAATAAATTCAAGTCAATTATAATAGGACACTAGCAAATATACCAATAATCCAAAAGAAGAGAGGAAGGGGAAAACCAAGGAACAAAGCATAAAGGGAACAAACACAAAATAAATCAATCAAAACATACGATTAATAACATTAGATGTAAACAGTCTAAACATACACTAATTAAAGATGAACATTGTCATAATGGATTTAAAAAACAGGATCCAACTATATGCCATCTTTAAGAAACTCCCTTCAAATATAATAATATATGTAGGTTGGAAGGAAAATGATGGAAAAACATATGCTATCCAAACACCAATAAGAGAAAGCTGGAATGGTATATTAATAACAAAGGACACTCAGCGCATAGAAAATTACCAAGGATAAGAAGGGAGATTATATAAAAAATAAAAGCTTCAATTCACTAAAAAGGTGTAATAATCCTAAATACATATACAATGACAGAGCCTCAAAATACATGAAGCAAAAACTGACTCAGATGAGAGAAGAAATGAACAAATATAGTTGAAGACTTCAACATTCCTCTCTCCATAATTGATAGAACTGGCAGACAAAAAAATCAGCAAGAATATAGAAGAGATGATGGATCAAAGATTGAGACATAAGATGTAAAACAATAAAACTCTTTTTTTAAAGATTTTATTTATTTATTCATGAGAGAGAGAGAGAGAGAGGCAGAGGGAGAAGCAGGCTCCATGCAGGGAGCCGGATGCAGGACTCGATCCCAGGTCTTCAGGATCAAGGCCCTGGGCTGAAGGCAGCGCTAAACCGCTGAGCCACCCGGGCTGCCCCAATAAAACTCTTAGAAGAAAGCATAGGAGGAAAGCTTCATGGCATTGGGTTTAGCAATGATTTCTGGGATATAACAACAAAAGCACAGGAAACAAAAGCAAAAAACAGATAAATTGAACTATATCAGAATGTAAAACTTCTATACATCAGAGGATACAATTAATAGAATAAAAAGACAACTTAGAGGATGGGAGAAAATATTTGCAAATTATATCTCTGATAAGGAGTTAATATCCAGAATACATAAAGTACTCCCAAAACTCAACAACGGTAACAAACAACTAGATTTAAAAATGGGCAAAGAGGGATCCCTGGGTGGCGCAGTGGTTTGGCGCCTGCCTTTGGCCCAGGGCGCGATCCTGGAGACCTGGGATCGAGTCCCACGTCGGGCTCCCGGTGCATGGAGCCTGCTTCTCCCTCTGCCTGTGTCTCTGCCTCTCTCTCTCTCTCATAATAATAAAATCATAAATAAATAAAAAAATTTTAAAAAAATGGGCAAAGGACTTAAACAGGCATATTTCTCCAAAGATATACAACAGATGGCCTCCCAAACACATGAAAAGACGCTCAGCATCACTAATCATTAAGGAAATCAAAGCCACAATGAGATATATCACCTCCTACCCATCAGGATGGCTACTATCAAACAAAACAAAACAAAACAAAACAAAGAAAATAATAAATGCTGGGGTACCTGGGTGGCTCAGTCAAGTGTTTGTCTTAAGCTCAAGTCATGATCCTAGTGTCCTGGGATCGAACCCCACATTGGACTCCCTGCTCACAGGGGAGCCTGCTTCTCCCTCTCCCCCCTGCTCATGCTCTCTTGCTCTCTCTCTCTCTCAACTAATTAAAAAAAAAGCTGAAAAAAATCAAAACTGCATGAAGTATGTCAACTATAATTCAACTTAAAAAAACAAACTGACATAACAGAACTAGAAATTAATAATGCAACAGAAATTAGAAAAATCTCCAAACACATGGTAATTAAACAACATATTCTTGAATAACTGATGTGTCAAAGTCCTAGGAGAAATTAGAAAATATTTTGAACTGAATGAAAATGAAAGTACAACTTACCAAAAACTTGTGAGATGCAGCTAAACCAGTGCTCAGAGGGAAGCATGCAACACTGGATGCTCATCTTAGAAAAGAATGGAGATCTCAAATCAACAATCTCAATTTCCACCTTAAGATTCTTTTTCTCCGAGGATGGAGACCAATGTGAGGCTTGAACTCTCAACACTGAGATCTAGACCTGAGCCAAGATCAAGAATCAGATGCTCAACCAACTGCACCACCCAGGCACCCCTTAAGAAACTTTTCTTAGAGCAAAGTAATTCTAAAGTGAGTAGAGAAAGGAAATAATAAAGACCTAAAATCATTAAAATGAAAAAATAGGGAAATATCACTCAAACAGAAAATAGGTTTAGTTCATAAGCCAGATGGATCCGGAAGCGGGGGGCGGGAGGGGGAGGGATTACCAATTACCAGGAATAAAAAAGAAGCTATATCTATATATCCTCACAAACATTAAATGAACAATGCAGAAATACTACAAACAATTCAATACACATAAATTTGGCAGTGATAGGGATCAATTTCATGAAAGCCACAAACTGCCAAAACTCATCCAGGAAGTAAAAGAGAACCTAAATAGTCTAATTAATCTATCAAATAAATTGGATTAGTAGTTTAAAAACTTTCTAAAAAATAAAACTCCAGGCCCAGATGGTTTTACTGACAAATTCTACCAAATGTTAAAAAAAGTAATCCCAACTCTACAAAAATCTCTCCCCAGAAAATAGAAAAGGAATACTTCCCAACTCATTTTATAAGCCCAGCATTACCTTGATAACAACCAAAGACAGTTCAGGAAAAGACAGCTAGACCTATATTCCCCATGAACACAGATACAAAAATCCTTAGCAAAATATTAAGAAATCAAATCCAGCAATTTGTAAAAAGAATAATACATCACAATCAATTGTGATTTAATCCAAGAATCCAAGACTGGTTCAATTTTCAAAAATCAACAGATGTAATCCATCATATTAACAGCTTAAATAACAAAAAACACATGATTATGTCAATGGCTACAGAAAAAACATTTCACAGAATTCAACATTCATTCATGATAGATGCTGCCAGCAAACTAGGAAGAGAAGGGAACTTCCTCAACCCAAAATAAGAGCATCTACCAAAAATCCATAGCTAACATACTTAGTGGTGAAAATGTACGCTTTCTCCCCAAGGAGACCAAAGCAACAATCTCTACTCTCATCACTGATATTCAACATTGTACTGGAAGTGCTAGCCAGGGCAAGAAAAATAAATAGAAGGCATACAGGCTGGAAAGAAAGAACAACTGTCCCTATTTGCAGATGGCATGATTGTCTATGCAGATGATCCCATGGGAATCTCTAAAGTTGCTCCTATAACTGAGTGAACTAGCACAGTTGCAAGATACAAGGTCAATACACAAAACCAATCATATTTCTTTTTTTTTAAGATTTTATTTATTGATTGATGAGAGAGAGAGGCACAGACACAGGCAGAGGGAGAAGCAGGCTCCACACAGGGAGCCCGACATGGGACTCTATCCCAGGGCCCCGCGATCACGCCCTGAGCCAAAGGCAGATGCTCAACTGCTGAGCCACCCAAGCGCCCCACTGATATTTCTATAGCCAAGCAATAAATCACCAGAAACCAAATTTAAAACAATAACAACAAAAATATATTTCAGTTACAAGGGCTGAAACGTATGAAGCACTTATGTATAAATCTAGCAAAATATGTATAAGATACACGTAGTGAAAAACACAAAACACTGAAGAAAGAAATCAAAGATGACCTGAGGGGCACCTGGGTGGCTCAGTGATAGAGCATCTGCCTTTGGCTCAGGTCATGATCTTGGGGTCCTAGGATCAAGTCCTGCACTGGGCTCCTTGAGGGGAGCCTGCTTCTCCCTCTGCCTATGGCTCTGCCTCTCTGTGTCTCTCATGAGTAAATAAGTAAAATCTTAAAAAAAAAAAAAATCAAAGATGACCTGAATAAGTGGTCAGATGTACTGCATTCATGGATTGGAAGATTCAATATAGCTACAATGTCAATTCTCGACAAACTGATCTATAGGTTTAACACTAATCCCAAAATCTCAACAAGATTTTTTTAATAGAAACAGTTGATTATAAAATTTATACGAACTAAAATAGTCAAAACAATTTGGAAAAAAGACCAAGGTCCACACTACTTGATTTAAGAATTACTATAGGGGCACCTGGGTAGCTCAGTCAGTTAAGCGTCTGCCTTTGGCTCAGATCATGATCCCCAGGTCCTGGGATCAAGCCCCATATGGAGCTCCCTGCTTAGAGGGGAGTCTACTACTCTCTCTCCCTCTGCCCTTCCCCCACTTGTGCTCACTCTCTCTAATGCTCTGTATTTTTTGCTCTCAAATAAAATCTTCAAAAAAATTACTATAAAGCTATAATAATCAAGACAGTGTAATATTGATGAAAGGATGTACACACAGATCAATGGAACTGAGTCAAGAGCCTAGAGAGAGAAACACACAAATATGGCCAACTGAAAGAATAGCCATTTCAACAAATCATATTGGAACAGCTTCATATCCACAGGCATACATATGAACATCAACCTACATTTTTCACCTTGCATAAAAACTCAAAAGGGATTATAAAAAGGGGATTATAGATCTAAATGTAAAATATGAAACTATAATTCTTAAGAGTAAACATGGGAAAAAAAATCTTCATGACCTGAGATTCTCAGATATGACACCTGAGGAACAATCCATGAAAAAAAAATTGACAAACTGGGGTAGCCCTGGTGGCTCAGCGGTTTGGCGTGGCCTTCAGCCCAGGGTGGGATCCTGGAGACCTGGGATCGAGTCCCTGCATGGAGCCTGCTTCTCCCTCTGCCTGTGTCTCTGCCTCTCCCTCTCTCTCTCTCTCATATGAATGAATAAATAAAATCTTAAAAAAAAAAATTGACGAAGAAATTCATCAAAATTAAAAATTTGTTCTGCAAAAGGCATTGTTAAGAGAATGAAAACAGAAGGAGTTAAAATATTTACAAATCACGTATCTAACAAAGGCCTTCCATCCAAAGTATATAAAGAATTTTCAGGGCAGCCCTGGGGGCTCAGCGGTTTAGCGCCGCCTTCAGCTCAGGGTGTGATCCTGGAAACCCGGGATTGAATCCCACGTCAGGCTCCCTGCATGGAGCCTGCTTCTCCCTCTGCCTGTGTCTCTGCCTTTCTCTCTCTGTGTCTCTCATGAATAAATAAATAAAATCTTTAAAAAACAAACAAAAAATAAGAATTTTCAAAGTTCAACAGAAAATAAAATGTCCAATTAAAAATGGGCAAAAGACCCGAACAGATTCTTCACCAAAAAGAATATACAGACAACAAATAAACACAAGATGTTTGACATCATTAACCATTTAGGGAAATGCACATTAAAAGCACTATGAGAGGTCACTATACATCTATTACACTGGCTTTAAAAAAAAAAAGACAATATCCAGTGCTGGCCGGGATACAGAGCAACTCATACACTGCCAGCAGAATGCAAATATAGTTACTCAGGACAACTGTGTAGCTGTTTCTTAGACAGTTAACATACAGTCACCATATGATCAGCAATTCTGATACTCCTAGGTATCAACCCCAGTGAAATAAAAATCTATGTGTGCACAAAAACTG
The DNA here is from genome assembly GCF_053574225.1 of Canis aureus. NCBI lineage: Eukaryota > Metazoa > Chordata > Mammalia > Carnivora > Canidae > Canis > Canis aureus. Next base: position 6,370,126 of record NC_135613.1, read on the forward strand.
TCTATGAATGATTATAGCAGCTCCATTCATAATCCCTAAAAACTGGCAACAACCCAAATGTCCTTCCACAGGTAAAAGAATAAAGAACCTGTGGTGACGTACCTACAATGGCAAACTGCTCAGCAAGAATAAGGAACAAACTATGAATAAAACATAGAATGAATGTGTCTCGAATGCATTGCTATGAGTGACAGTCTCGAAAGGTTGCACACTCTGTGATTCCACTTACATGGCATTCTGGAAAAAACAAAACTACACTGATGGGGAACTGATGAATGGTTGTCGAGGGTTGAGTGTGACTACAAGGAGGATGACAGTTTTGTGGGTTGGTGAAACTGTCGTGTCCTAATTCTGGTAGTGGTTACATGAATGTATATATGTGTTAAAGAATTGTAGAACCGTACACTGAAAAAGTCCATTTCACTGTATTTTAATTGAAAAAACAGAACACGTGGAGACCACCAAAATCGTTGGCATGTGCCCAAACCTCCAGAGCTCAAACTTCTGTCAGTTTTCTTATGCTCTAAGAAAGAAAATGGTGTGTGCTCCCTAGTTAAAAATGTTCTTGCTGATTTAATTCAAAACCATAATAGGACAAATTCTAACTTAGCCTTTTTTTTTTTTTTAAGATTTTATTTATTTATTTACTTATGAGTGACAGAGAGAGAGAGAGAGGTGCAGAGACACAGGTAGAGGGAAAAGCAGGCTCCATGCAGGGAGCCTGACGTGGGACTTGATCCCGGGTCTCCAGGATCACACCCTGAGCTGAAGGTGGCGCTAAACCGGTGAGCCACCAGGGCTGCCCTTAGCCTTTAAATGCTGTTTTTCCAGATTTAAAATATAGAATAAAAGCCTTCGATCTTGCCATTCAGGTATTAAACAAAACAAAAATAATTTAAAGAAAGAAACAAATCCGGGCACTCAGTTAAATGTCTCCCTTCAGCACAGGTCATGATCTCAGGGTCTTGGGATCGAACCCCATGTTGGGATCCCCACTCAGCAGGGAATCTGCTTCTTCCTCTCTCAAACAAACAAACAAACAAACTTAAAAAAATCCATTAAGAAAAAGGATGAAACAGACCAATTTCCAAAATGGCAACCAAATAGCAAGCCAGAGTCTACTGGATAGGGCCAACCAGAGACAGTCTAAAGCATCATGAAGCATATGCTCAGATAATAGCTGTTTTTTTGGACAGAGTGTTAAATGCTCACATGTTCAATGTTCAGAGTGTTAATATTCAGACGGAGTATTTTATGGAGTCATAAATATATCCAAAAGCAAGTTATGGAATTGCATGTGTAATACCCCATTTCTCCAAGTGTGTACAAAGGAGCAAAGTCTACAACAATCTATACAATCTCATATCTTTAAATTTATTTTGTAAAAGATTTCATTTATTTATCTGAGAGAGAGAGAGCGAGCACAAGCAGGGGAGAGGAGTGGAGGAGAGGAGTGGAGGAGAAAGAGAGAAGAGGGATCCCTGGGTGGCGCAGCGGTTTAGCGCCTGCCTTTGGCCCAGGGCGCGATCCTGGAGATCGGGGATCGAATCCCACGTCAGGCTCCCGGTGCATGGAGCCTGCTTCTCCCTCTGCCTGTGTCTCTGCCTCTCTCTCTCTCACTGTGTGCCTATCATAAATAAAAATTAAAAAAAAAGGGATCCCTGGGTGGCGCAGCGGTTTGGCGCCTGCCTTTGGCCCAGGGCGCGATCCTGGACGCCCAGGATCGAATCCCACGTCGGGCTCCCGGTGCATGGAGCCTGCTTCTTCCTCTGCCTGTGTCTCTGCCTCATTCTCTCTCTCTCTCTCTCTCTCTCTCTGTGACTATCATAATAAATAAAAAAAATTAAAAAAAAAAAAGAAAAGAAAGAGAGAAGAAAACTCTTTGCTGAGCAGGGATCCTATGCAGAGCTCGATCCCAGCATCCCCAGATCATGACCTGAGCCGAAGGCAGTCGCTTAACCGACTGAGCCACCCAGGCACCTCTGATCTTTTTTTTTCTTTTAAACAAAAGATACAAAATAAACTTATTTTCTGATTAAGTTTTTTTTTTTCCATTTTGAAAAACAACATGCAAGTTAAAAATGTGGTATTCATATCACAGATCAATTCACGTATGACTTAAGGCTGTGTGCTTCTTGACATAAAGGAACTTTGTCAGCCTCATTCAGTACCAGATCCCAAAAGACACTTTACTAGATGGGCAGCTGGAGAATGAAGAACAGAAATATAGAAGGCTTCTTGAGAGAAGTGGTCCCTTCTCTGGCGTCTCGAAATAAGGAAGAGGGGCTCAGGCCAATGGCAAAAGTGCTCAGATGAGGGCCCGTGAATGACGGTGAGCAGGAGCAATGGATCCTGACATGGAACAAAGGCAGGGGGGCAGAGCCAGGGGAGACCAGGAATTTCAGAAGAGGTACGAAGGAAAGTAGAGTTGAAGGAAGGCGTGTGACGGAGAGTAACAGTAGTTTCCTAGGACAAGGTCACTGTCGGTGCTCACACCTGCCTCAGAGACCTAACTCTTCCCTCCCTCTCCCCTCCCCGGGAGAAGTGACCCCAGACTGGCTCCTTACACACCGGTGTCATGCTCAGGACCCCAAGTGCCAAGAGGCGGCCAGGCACCCTTAGTTTGGCCTGGCTGGGAAAGCCCTACCCAAATAAAGTCAGCGGTAATCAGGCCCATCCGATGCTCTTGCTCTCTGCCATTCAACCGCAGTCAGCAAGTCAGTGGCAGAGAAAGCAGACAGACCTGGGGTGAACATTTTCAATGACCTATCAGAACTGGGGTGCCTGGCTGGCTCAGGTGCTAGAACATGCAACTCCTGATCTCAGGGTCGTGAGTTCAACTCCCATGGGGGGGTGTAGAGTTCACTTAAAAATAAATAAATATGGGGATCCCTGGCTGGTTCAGCGGTTTAGCGCCTGCCTTTGGCCCAGGGCATGATCCTGGGGTCCCGGGATTGAGTCCCGCATTGGGCTCCCCGCACGGAGCCTGCTTCTCCCTCTGCCTGTGTCTCTGCCTCTCTTTCTCTGTCTCTCATGAATAAATAAATAAAATCATAAATAAATAAATAAAATCATAAATAAATAAATAAATAAATAAATAAATAAATAAATAAAAGAAAGACCCCATCAGAACGTATTTATAATATGTCTAACCATATCTCTAGCAGAAAACCACATGACTGCAACTTTCCTAAGCATTCTTTCATGATTCTTCTGACCTCTAAGAGCTGCTTTTTGGGTATGCAATCACAGAAAATACCTAAGTGTACACGCCGCAGAGTCTGAATGTTGCCCTGGTCTTGTGCGCAGCCATTTAACAGTGAAATGTGGGTTGTTCCATGAGGGCCTCTCACTAGGGCGTTCCTGACAGCGGAAGATGGTTTCCCACTGCAAACAAGTGAGGCCGCAACGTTCTCAACACGCTCTCCCTTGCAGCCTACTCACTTTAAAACAGTATTTTCTTCAGCCAGTGTTCTCTTCTTGGAGCAACCAAGCAGAGCGTCCGCTTTTATTAAGTCAACTGCCTTCCTTCACCGTGGTTTTTGACTTCCCCTCGGGTCCTGGACCAGACTTGCTCCTGGAATTCTTTTGGGTCCTTGGCTATGGGAGACGGACCCAGGTGCCACATGCTGCCCTGCACGGTGGGGTCACGACGGCCCCTGGGCCCTGCCAAGTTTTGAGGCCCAAGTTCTGAGGCTTGGTCAGTGCTCTGAAGTCCCCGCCAGCAAAGCCCATCGGACTGTACCTGTCCACGAGCAGGCCCAGGTGGCAGAGGCTGAAGCACTCGGCAACCTCGGGTCAGAAAGACGCCAACATGAACCTAGGCAGAACTCAGTCCTCTTCCAGATGCGATTTGTTCACAGTCCGGTCTATGAAGGGAGGGCACGGGATGCCCTTGACTGGGCGGCTAGAAAGAAAAGCTGAGTCCCATATATTCAGCTCAAGTAAAATCCCCGAGATTCACGAGGCCCTGCCGCTTGGCTCCCCAGGGTTCCCTCCAAGGCCTGGCTTACCCCTCCTGCTGCAGACCCACAAGAACCCCTGTGTCTGCTCCTGGCAACTGAGAGCTAACCAACACTGCAGGGCTGGGTGCAGCCTTGGGAGAGCCCACCCGGCCAGTCACACAGGCAGCTCGGTGCACACATCTCGACGGGAACTCCTAGACGGAGGCTGTATCAGGTTATCTGTACCAACCCCTACTACCCATCACACATCATCAATTGCTTGACAGATGCTCTGAGCGGGGCTGAAAATTTTTAATTTCAATGACATGGGAGCTCTTGTCAAAATGAGTCAGCAAATTACCTTTTTATCTGTCTTCATTCATTCAGTCATGTAGTACTGAATACATCATCATCTGCATACCTCACAGAGGACCACACAAGATGCTGGGAGGCTCTGCACACACATGTGCTTATTAATTCAAAATAAATCCATTTAAAACACTGTATCTGGAAAATTGAAGTTAAAGTTTACATTTTTTCGCTTTATTTGGTCTTATTTAAAAATACACGTTCCCATCTAGCTTAATATCACAGCTAAGCCATGTTGCAAATATGTTTCCCAATTAAATAACCAAGACATACACTGCTGCATATAGTACTTTTGTGCCAGTTGGAAACAGATCTAGTCTGGGTGTGGGCTTGGCCTGGTAAGAGGATAGCAAATTAAAAATGGCATGCGCACACACACACCCAGGGCTGATCAATTGGAAAGAGGCAATCTTCCTCCCAAGGGGGGCACTGCCCAGGGCCAGGGCATGTGTCTTGGCAAGCACAGCATGCAGGCTGGATCTCAGCCCCGCTAAGCTTCTCAGTTAGATCGACTGTGCAGGACACAACCTGCCCAAATGTACAAAGTAGCTCTGGACAATGGAGATTTACAGCAGGACGATGAAGACTTTCTTTGTTGCTCCAGGACAATAATATTGCTGAACCAATCTGGCTAAATCCCATATATGGCTGGTCTTAATAATCTGTAGGTTAAGTATTAAGAAGTTAACTGTTGCAGTCAGGGTCATGATCTCATGGGTCGTGGGACAAGTCCTGCGTCTAGCTCTGTGCTCAGAGCGGAGTCTGCTTGGAACAAACTCTAATAAACAAATATATCTTTAAAAAGAAAAGAAGTTGGGATCCCTGGGTGGCGCAGCGGTTTGACGCCTGCCTTTGGCCCAGGGCGCGATCCTGGAGACCCGGGATCGAATCCCACATCAGGTTCCCGGTGTGTGGAGCCTGCATCTCCCTCTGCCTATGTCTCTGTGCCTCTCTCTCTGTGACTATCATAAATAAATAAAAATTAAAAAAAAAAAAAAAAAAAAAACAAGTTTACTGTTGCAAACAGGTACAATTTATTTTAAAAATTTTACCTTTGGGGGATCCCTGGGTGGCGCAGCGGTTTGGCGCCTGCCTTTGGCCCAGGGCACGATCCTGGAGACCCGGGATCGAATCCCATATCAGGCTCCCGGTGCATGGAGCCTGCTTCTCCCTCTGCCTGTGTCTCTGTCTCTCTCTCTCTCTCTGGGACTATCATAAGTAAATAAATAAAAATTAAAAAAATAAAAAATAAAAAAAATAAAAATAAAAATTTTAACTTTGTTTTCATTTATATTGATCTGGGCTGAGACACAGTGACAGATTTTACAGTCCATCAAAAAAAAAAAAAAAAAATGGGGATCCCTGGGTGGCTCAACGGTTTAGCGCCTGCCTTTGGCCCGGGGTGTGATCCTAGAGTCCCGGGATCGAGTCTCCACGTCGGGCTCCCGGCATGGAGCCTGCTTCTCCCTCTGCCTGTGTCTCTGCTTCTCTCTCTGTCTCTCATGAATAAATAAATAAAATCTTAAAAAAAAAAAAAAAAAAAGTGCTGCAGTCCTCCTACAGAATTCTGTAGAACTAGAAACAGAGAAGGGGCTCCACAAAGCACTGACCCCACTGGGCACCCCCAGACTTACCTCAATCTGGTAATTTGTCATTTTTTGTGGGTTTCACTCATCTAGTTAGCTTGGTAGCCCCTGGGGCCCCCAAAGTCCCACCCCAACAGCTGAGGCTTTTCCAAACCATCTAGTAAAGGTGAGGCAGGCATATGCAGTGTCTCCTCAACTATCTCACCAAAACCACCTTGAGCACCACAAGACCAGTAACACCCTCATTACCCCTCCAACACCATCACACATTTCAGGACTGTGCAAAAGAGCCATGCGTATGTGTTCTGTTCCTCTGTGACAAATGGGGGGTCTTTTTTCCCAGTTTTCAGCTCCAAAACCATACTCCAAAAGAAGACAGACCAACTTGCTAGCAGATTTTCCTAATCTCAGTTTATTATCAGAGAATTTAAGGGATCAAAAGGCAATTTTATTTCTACCAACATTTGGGTTTTGTTATAATTCAAACTTTAGAGCCACCAAATCAACTGCATGTCCTAGGACGTTCACTTAGGCAGTTTGCCTGGGCTAGTTAGGTAACCTCCACCTTATTGTTTTTTTTAAGATTTTATTTATTCATGACACACACACACACACACACACACACACAGAGAGAGAGAGAGAGAGAGAGAGGCAGAGAAAGAAGCAGGCTTCACGCAGGGAGCCCAATGTGGGACTTGATCCCGGGACTCCAGGATCACGCCCTGGGCCAAAGGCAGGTGCTCAACAGCTGAACCCCCCAGGCATCCCAATAACGTCCACTTTAAACAGGACATGGCAGGCAAAGACCTGATTTGTCCTATATGGTCTTTACTGAACTACTGGCCTAAAAGTGCCCGAGAGTATTTACTACTCATCCTCTCCCCCCCCATAATCACAGAAAGGGTAAGAAAGATCATCGGAATTCAAAGAGCTGTTACACAACGGGTTTTCACAGAGGGGAAGCAGCTAAGTCAGGAGGAAAGAATGTCAGCCTGAGGCTCAAGTCCCAGGGCCACCAATAAACTGGGTAGCCACAGGTAAGCCACAACTTCTCTAGGAGTCAGATTCATCACCCATAAAACAGAAGAGGGGCAGACACGAATGGCTTCAGGTTTCCTTCTAGCATAAAATTCTGCTTTTTCTGAATCTTAAGGTGTTTTGAGCCATCTTGAACCTCTATTACTGATTTATATATCATGCTCTCACCTATCTATGGATTTAAGTGTATCTATCTCTCTCCACCAATTCATATGCTAATGATGGTATCTAGAGAGGATGCCTTTGGGAGGTAATTAGGGTTGATGAAGTCATAAGGATGGAGCCCTCATGATGAGATTTAGTGTCCTTTTAAGAAGAGAAAGAAAGATCTCTCTGTGCATGCATGCACAAAGAGGCCAGGTGAGCACACGCAAGATGGCTGTCAACTACAAGCCAAGAGAAAAGACCTCAGAATGAACCATATTGTAGGTACCCTGACCTTAGTTAGCCCAGCCTCCAGAACTGTGAGCAATAAAACTGAAGACATACCCTCAACATGAATTAGTTGTTTTTCATTTCTTCCTGGATCTGGGGTTGGTTCCAAATTCACTAATACATCAAATTGAACTTGGATAAATTGTAAGTGCTTACCAAGCAACCAACTGAGTCTTTTGGCTTGCAGGTGTTTATAGACTTATTACAATAAACTGTAAGTATACCCAAATCTGTTCAGAAATTCAGAGTGTCTGGCTAGGTCAGTCAGAGGAACTTGAGACTTGATTTCTGGGTTGTGAGTTTGAGACCCACATTGGGCACAGAGATTACTTAAATAAATAAAACTTAGGGCACCTGGGTGGCTCAGTCAGTTGGGCATCTGCCTTTGGCTCAGGTTGTGATCTCAGGATCCTGGGATTGAGTCCCATATCGGGCTCCCTGCTCAGCAGAGAATCTTCTCTCTCTCATCTTCTCACCTGCTCATGATCTCTCTTAAGAAAGAACATTTTCTAAACTAAATAAATAAATGAAACTTTAAAAAAAAAATTTTAAATAAATTTTTAAAAGGAATGCCAGAGGGGCATCTGGGTGGCATAGTTGGTTAAGCATTCAACACTCGGTTTCAGCTCAAGTTGTGATCTCAGGGTCATGAGATTAGGCCCCACATTGGGCTCCGTGCTCAGCTCATGGGAGTCTGCTTGAGATTTTCCCTCTCCCTCTGCTCCTTCCACTCATTCTCTCTCTCTCTCTCTCTCTCTCAAATAAATAAATATTTTTAAAAAGGAAAGCAAGCAAGCAAGCAGAAAGTCCGGAGAATGAGGGACACACATAGAATGAGCTGGTATTTCATCCCAGGGCATCACAGGATATCACAGGACACCAATCAGAACAAAGAAAACCCAGTGGGCACGGCAGGGCCAGGAGGAAGGGTAGGGGAAAGGAGATAGGGAAAAGGATATAGGACCCTCCCTTACCCCAGCCCACTCACTGCTGGGTTATCTTCTGGCTGGGCAAAGGGCTAGAGTGCCTTTGCAGTATCAATGCATTACTGGGGAGAACGAGGAGCTTCCAGCCAGGATGAGGTGGCTGACCGAGGTAAAGAGAACCTGAAATGCAAGAGTGACTCAACTAAAACCTAGCTAGATGAGTGAGGACCTGTGGGTGCGAAGGAGAACAGCTAGCACTCGCTGGGTGCTTCTCTCAGCCAGGTTCCACACTAGGCACTTTCCATTCAACCTCACACCAACACTGTGGTGGCAGGTAATCCTCTTACCTGTACTGCTTGCTGCTCTGGCCTGACTCAGGCCTCTAAAGACCAGGCTGAGGACTAACGGGCATGGCCCTAAGTGTAGGTGATCAAGATCTATTTCTCTGAATGAAAGTGACCAGAGAAAAACAAAAAAACAACAAAGAAATCCAGAGTGCAGTACAGAAAGCCGTAAGGGATGCTCTTCCAGAGACACCACAGTGCAGCTGGAGGAGGGGAGGACATGGAGAGAAAGGGAAAGGGCCTAACATGCATGGGCTGGATTCTTAGGGACCAAAAGGGGTTAGTGAGTATTTTCAATGCAAGAATGGGCCTTGTTAGAATATAACTTTCCAAGTTATACGATTCTATGGGATTTGTGCCTTTTATGGCCTTTGATATATTCTGCAACTCTATTAAGTTGTACAAAACTGATACACGGTGCAAATGATTCTTGTCTTTAGACAGGCAAATTGGTGGAGAGACAAGTGATCCAGTGATCCCCCTCAAAGCCAAAGTACCTGTTTTGTTTTGTTTTTTAAGATTTTATTTATTTATTCATGAGAGAGAGAGAGAGAGAGAGAGAGAGGCAGAGACACAGGCTGAGGGAGAAGCAGGCTGCATGCAGGGAGCCCGACGTGGGACTTGATCCTGGGTCTCCAGGATCATGCCCTGGGCTGAAGGTGGTGCTAAACCGCTGAGCCACCTGGGCTGCCCCATTCTTTTATATTTGTATGTCCAGAGGTTAACAATTGTTTTAACCCCAAATACTTTGACATGATAGCTCAAGCAAACAGGAGGATAATCAAGCCTTGATTTTTACCTGTCCACCCTTCCTCCACCAGCAAACAGCCTCCAGCTTCCTCACGACTTTTACTGGTTCTGATCTCAGAAATTCCTAAATTTCAGTGGTAATTCAAGGAAATAAAAGAGAGGGCCTAAGAGGCTCCCTTTTATAATGACACCAACACCTCTCCAGACTCTGACAGAGGTGATCCATTCACTGTGGAAGAATCGGGAACCAAAGGGCCTGTCCAGGCTGTCACACCTACCAGGAGCAGCACTAGCAGAAGAAGGGAAATAGAAATGGACTAAGTCCCTGCAGGATGGGAAAGATGAATGATGTTGGAACAGGCCTTAAAACCTGCCTAATGGTTACAGAAATACACACACACACACACACACACACACACACACGAGGGGGTTCCAGGTATGGTCTCTGAAGGTTGGCTGCATAGCCAACCCATAGCCATGAGGACTGTGAGCAAGTCCGTGATATCACAAAGCCTGTTCTCTCATCTGTAAAGCATCTGCTTCATAGGACTGCTGTGGAGGTTAAATGAGAGAACACATGTAAAACACTGAGCAGTCTGGCACATGGTAAATGCGCAATAAATGTTAGCTTAGATAGTTTTCTGACTGAGAATGAACTGAATATAATGTAAAATAAAAACAAGGACTATAATAAAACATAATTGCCACCTATAAATCCCATTTCTCCCATTCTTTCCACTCCCATTGCCAAGAGGCCAACTGGGTCTTCATTTTTCACCTGAATTACTCAATATCTCCTATCACCCAGCTGGTCTCATCTCATCCTTCTCAAAGCCATTCCTCACCCCCTTTAACCTAGAGACAGCAAGGAGAAATATGAGAACCACACAAGTGTTTTTATTTTCTAACAGCCAGATTTTTTAAAAGTCAAAAGAAACAGGTAGAATTTTTATAGTATACTCAATTATACCCAAAGTATTATTTTGACATGTAATTAATATAAAAAAATTGAGATAAAAAAATTTTTTATTTATTCATTTGAGAGAGAGAGCAAGAGAGCTCAAGCAGAGGGAGAAGGAGAAGCAGGCTCCCCACGGAGCAGGGAGCCTAACATGGGGCTCGATCCCAGGACCCCAGGATCACGACCTGAGTCGAAGGCAGACGCCTAACCACCTGAGCCACCCAGGCGTCCCCAAAATTGAGATATTTTATATTCTTTCTTTTCCTGTTACAGCTTCCAAATCTAGCATGTATTTTACACTTACGCACATCTCAATTCATACTATCCACATTTCAAGTAGCCTCAGGTCCAACCGCTCCTCATCTCTTTCAGAAAATTCAAATTCATTGGTCTAACAAATCAGGCCCATTCCAACCTGGGTCCTCATCCCCTTGCATACCTGTGCCAGGGCTTACCCCTCCTCCTCACCCTCCCTCTTTTGCTGGGATTGCCTCCCAACTCCCAGCACCAGGACCACAGGACACACCACACCTTACGCTGGCCACTGGCTGGCTATTCAACACTCAATTTGTGAAGTGCCCGTTCCCACAAGGGCTCCCTTGCCAAGCTGTCCCAAGCCTCTAGGAGAGAGTCCTTGGCTCTGGTGGCAAGAACAGTTTGTGTGCTTTTCCACTCCATACCAAGCCTCACTCCTAAGCAGGCTGTGAGCCCATCGGAGGCAAGGATTTTAGTCCTGTTTATGCATAACAGTCCCTGACCCAGCTGAGGATTTCAAATATACATAAAGCACACATTTTTTTTTAAGGGGAGAATATGTTAGGACTTTCACCATTTAGCTACTGCTCTTGATCTAACTCTACAGTCATTCAGCCAACTCTGTAAGCATACACATGTACCAGGTTTGGACCACAAATGGTTTAGACAAAGTAGGCAAGCTGAAGAAGCAACTACCGCTGGGACAGCCATTGTTCCTGGGGCTTGCATTGTTGGTTTTTTTTTTTTTTCATTGGCACAAAAATCTTTTAGACTTAAACTGTTTTTCATAGCTGTGCTGGAATAAACGGGAAACCACAAAAATGAAGGCTTCCACTGCGCCAGTCATCAAATTGTAGTGGTAAGAAAGAAGCCATCCAAAACTATCCACATCTGATTGAACTCTAAACATTTTAAGTGTTTATTAACCCATATAATTCCCAAATTTAACCAATCATTTGAAATGCTCAAAGACAAAAATTCTGGGTTTCAGTATTTCCTATGGCCCCCTCCAGCCTCCAGAAGATCCAGGCCTCCCTGCCCAGGGCCCCATGGAACTGCTGTTCTTTTATTTTAATCAGAGAGCTTCACGAAGACAACCACTAGGACCCTCAGCTTCAATCCTAGTTACAACTTTTTCTTTATACATGTTAAGTGTCTACTCTGAGGGCTCTCAAAAGATGCTGACTTGGAGGATCCTGAGCGATCCTCCCTCTCTCAACGTGTTTATCAGAAAGTAGACAACTTTGATAATAATCGGAGAACCCCTGGTTTTCATCTTACAATTTCCTAAGCTAAAAGCTTGGCAAGGTCTCTTATGGTTTCCCCTCCTTTTACAAAAATCTGCCTTCTAAGCAAAAGCTTCTGTTTCCTAGTAGCAGTAGATACCCTTTTAAAACTCACGGTTTAAAAAAAGAAAAAAGAATTACAGTGGCATTTTGTTTCCATACTTTTCTCCCCAATATTTTCCACTCAGAACCAAGTCCAGAAGCTTATTTATGAATACACAAATATAGGTTATTTTTCCTTTGTAGAGTCTATGTTTTCAAATAGTTCGACCTTATAAGCTACATTAAGTAATACTCCCTTATTTTCCTCTTTTTTATTAAATGGGTATGCATATGCAACGGGCTGCTCAGTGCCTTGCTATGTGCCAGGTACCTCTTTTTTTTTCTTAAGATTTTATTTATTGGTGGGATCCCTGGGTGGCGCAGCAGTTTGGCGAGGGCCTTTGGCCCAGGACGCGATCCTGGAGACCCGGGATCGAATCCCACGTGGGGCTCCCCATGCATGGAGCCTGCTTCCCCCTCTGCCTATGTCTCTGCCTCTCTCTCTCTCTCTCTGTGACTATCATAAATAAATAAAAATTTAAAAAAAAAAAAAAGATTTTATTTATTGGGATCCCTGGATGGCTCAGCGGTTTAGTGCCTGCCCTTCGGCCCAGGGCATGGTCCTGGAGTCCCAAGATCGAGTCCCACATCAGGCTCCCTGCATGACACAGGACTTGATCCCAGGACCCTGGATTACAACCTGAGCCGAAGGAAGATGCTCAACCACTGAGCCACCCAGGCATCCCGCAGGCACTGATTCAGACCTTGGGGATATAGCAGGAAACAACACAAACACTGCTACTGTCATAGAGTTGAAGTTCTAGTTGGATGGTAAAAGCTACAAATCAAAAATGAGCAGGGAAAGGGGATAACAAGTGGTCAGGGAAGGTCTCTTTTGAGCAGAACAGAAGAACAACAGTGCTGAAGAACAGAGCTAAGTGACATTTTTTTGGCAGAGAGCAGAGGATGGCAAGAATAAGTCTCAAATGCAAAGACTCTGGGCAGGAGTGTGTTATTCAAAATGTCAATCAAAGCTTCTGATCAACATGAAATAATCAGGACCATAAAACCAATCCAAAAATAAATTGGCCTGATTACTATTTAATGCAGTTATATGAGTCTTTTGGAAATATAATTAGCACCTAGCCCCATAGTCTCTCAATCTCCCATTTCTACGTTAATAAACTCTAGGGCTCCCGGGAGACCCCACTCTGAAAACAGGTGACAGACAAACACCAATATTTCACGTGTGGACACAAGACCACGCATGAGAGATGCTGAGATGAACACTGGACCCCCCTTGAGTGAGAATTTTTCACACAAAAATCTTCCCCATCAAGAAGATAAATTGCATAAAAATAAAGCAAAGTTTCCCAAAGGAGGTATTGCTTTCTCGATTCTGTACCCTTCCCCTCGTCTGCCCCTTCTTCAGCCAGCTGCAGGGCTGCTCCCAGCCCTGGACCACTTTGAACGGAGCCTTTGAAAGTTTAAATTGGCTTTCAGCCACCACACAAGATGCTGAGGCCATCCCCTTGTCTGGGGGTGCCTTGTTCTTTCATTCTCTACCTCTCCCGGTCTATCCTTCTTCCTCCTGGGCCTTCTGAAGTCCCACCTCGCCAATGAATCCAAATCCCAGCTCATCTCGCCCGGCTTTTTACTTCTCTCACACAAACACACAGCCTGTCCCCCGGGATAATCTCATTTTCCAAACAAAAAGATCAGGACCCGTTGTTTAAGTACATGGGTACTTATAGGAATCACTCTAATTCCAATGCTTGGAATAGCTCATAATTTCAAGCAATCTCAGGGTGCCTGGGTGGCTCAGTTGGTTAAGTGTATGCCTTCAGCTCAGGTCCTGATCTCAGGATCCTGAGATCGAGTCCTGCATCAGGGCTCTCTGCTCGGCGGGGAGCCTGCTTTTCCCTCTCCCTCTGCCTGCTGTTCCCCCTCCTTGTGCTCTCTCTGCCAAATAAATAAATAAAATCTTTTTTTAAAAAGTAATATCAATTTTTTTAAACTTAAGATGTACTTCTAGGGCAGCCTGGGTGGCTCAGCGGTTTAGCACTGCCTTCAGCCCAGGGTGTGGTCCTGGAGACCTGGGATCGAGTCCCACGTCAGGCTCCCCGCATGGAGCCTGCTTCTCCCTCTGCCTGTGTCTCTGCCTCTCTCTCTCTCTCATGAATAAATAAATTAAAAATCTTAAAAAAAAAAAAATAAAAAGATGTACTTCTATATCATCTGATGGGACAGCACAGGACATTGAGACCATCTGGAAAAATTCAGGATCTGTGATCACAGTCACAGGCCTTTCACTACAGCTCTATTCTCTAACAAACAACTCAATTTTCCATAGAAATCGGACATTATCCTACAAAAGGATTTGAAGCTACTTCCAGCAACGAGGATACAGAGTCAGTGACAGCTGAGGGGCCGAAGGCCAGAATGCTGGCATTTCCAGGTTATTTCAAGAGCGTATGGAGCTAGCAGGACCACCGTGCAAAACAATCAGCCTTGGCTGCCACACAGACCTCAGCCCTTTGTGCGGTAGACTACACATGGGCCATAGCTCAGGTACTTCCAGAACTCCCTCCAGGCTGGAAAGATGCCTCTCCTGGGTACCCAAGTCAGCATCCATCTTACCAGGAGGGAGAGCATCACATATTGGGCAGGGCATATCCACTCCCATCTTACCTCCTCTTAAACATCCTCTGAAGTGCCATAACCTGGGAAAGGCTCAGACAGCTTTCCAAATATGAAAAAAAGGTCCTCCTCAGGGCCATCAAGGAAGAATTGATTTTACCCTGTAACTCTGCAGGATCCAGAAGGTCTTACTGAGCTCACTGTTCCCCAATGGTTGGGGGTCAGCATGCTGGAGAACTCAGACCTTCAGGCATATTGTAGAGAAAGGCTGACCAAGAACATAGTTTTTTTAATCTTCAGAAATTTAATGATACTGCCCTTTTTTCTTTTTTCCAAGGAGATCTGTTTGTTTTTTCTTTTTTTAGGAGATCTGTTTTATTTCTTAGTATGACTTTCCTGCCACAAGTAAGCATCATTCTACTTTTAAAATCATGCTTCCAATACTTGCCACTTCCTGGTTTCCTGGGCAAAGATTAACTAATATTATCTCAGTTGTGACAAGCTTTTTTTTTTCTTTTTTGCATATTTTTTATTGGAGTTCGATTTGCCAACTTATAGCATAACACCCAGTGCTCAACCCATCAAGTGCCTCCCTCCGTGCCCATCCCATCCCGCTGCCCACCTCCCTTTCCACTACCCCTGGTTTGTTTCCCAGAGTTAGGGGTCTGCCCTTTGATCCAGTAAAAGCATTCCTTAAAATGAGACAAAAAATAGTAACAAATCAAAAGAAGGGTGCAGGACATTTACTGAGCATTCTTCTTCACAGCCAAAAATTGGAAGCCATGATCCTATTGAGCCTTTGGAAGAGAGAAACTCCAAAGATTTTTTCATTTGATCTGTCATACTGAGATTTCTTTTTTCCTCATTCCTTCCATGTATAATTTTTTTAAAGGGAGATATAACTGACATATAACAATTTATCAGTTTCAGGTGTACAACACAATGATTTGATATTTGTTTATATTGGGAAATGATCACCACAATAACTCTAGTTAATATGTGTCACCATCGTGGCTCTGTTGGTTAAGTATCTGCCTTTGGCTCAGGTCATGATCTCAGAGTCCTGGGTTGATACCTTCATCAGGCTCTCCCTCTCCCTCTGCCCCTCCCTACCGTTTGTGCGCGCTTGCGCACTCTCTCTCTCTCTCTCTCACTTGCTCTCTCAAATAAATAAAATCTTTTTTTAAAAAAAGTGTCATCATCCATAGCTGTAAAATTTTTTTCTCGTGATGAAAACTTTTAAGATCTACTCCCTTCCACCTTTCAAATAAGCAATACAGGATTATTAACAATAACCACCATGCTATAGCACATTACAACCCCATATAATGTTTTTACTAATAAACTAATAAATGCGTCTCAAATGAAAGAAATTTTTCCTTTAGCAAATAAATAAATTAAGTGCCTGCTATCATGCAGAATGCTTGTGTTTTTCTAACAGGAAAAGCTATTGAAAAAATGTTTAAGCTTTAAGTTTTTTCAAGAGTTCTTTGTTATCTAAATCATTCTCCCCAAGGGCCTCCAAATTATAAGGTAAGTAAAAGTAAATTAAAGGTTATGGTCAGTATATTAGCATTCAGGTTAAGGTATGTTAAGGTAGAGCTAATAACAGCTAACGTTTTAATAATTTTTGAATAGAAGATATTTGCATGTGGCATACAATTCAAAAGTATGAAAATTCATATAGTAAAACTAAGTCTCCCTTCTACCCTGGCCCATCAGTTTTCCCAACTTGTGTCATTTCAGACATTATATATTCTATAGTGCCAACATGTTTGTGACACTTTGTATGTGAGACACTTTGCTCAGGATTTTGTATGCTAGGCTCATCAGTGCAGGTAGTACTATCAGTCCCAATTTATATGTGAAGAGACCTGCTCGTGGCATGAAGTGAACAACTGGCCAAATGTCTTCTCATACCATCAGAACCTGTCCCCATCTTCCCACTCCCCAACACACACACATACACCCTTAAACAAAGGTCACCATTGCTTTGCCTGGCTGATTTGACTTTCCATATAAACTTTAAAATCAGGGGCACTTGGCTGGCTCAGTCGGTAAAGCACGGTACTTTTGATTTTGAGGCTATGGGTTTGAGCCCCCACAGTGGGTATAGACATTACTTAAAAAAATAAAATCCTTGGGGAATCCCTGGGTGGCTCAGCAGTTTAGCGCCTGCCTTTGGCCCAGGGCATGATCCTGAGGTCCCCAGATAGAGTCCTGCATCAGGCTCCCTGCGTGGAGCCTGCTTCTCTCTCTGCCTATGTCTCTGCCTCTCTCTCTCTCTCTCTCTCTCTCTCTCATGAATAAATAAATAAAATCTTATAAATTTTTTGTTGTTTTTTTTATCTTATAAATTAATAAATAGATAAATAAAATCCTTTAAAAAAAAACACAACAATAACAACTTAGGAATCAGTTTGTCTCTACCTAAACAAATCTTGCAGGGATTTGGGGATTGTGTTAAACCTACAGACCGCTTTGTGGAGAATACAAATACTGCACCTTCTAAACCATGAACATAGTATATCTGTCCACTTATTTAGGTTGTCTTTTAATTTCTTTCTTCAATGTTTTGCAATTTTCAGTGTGCAGATTCTGTACATATTTCATTAAATGTATACCTAAGTATTGTATTCCTTTCAGAGCTATTGTAACTGTCAGGGGGTTTTGTTTGTTTTTTCCTGTTTCTGGCAACTTATTGCTTTTATTGCAGGGATACAGAAATACTGATTTTTGTGTGTTAACCTTGTATTTTACAACTGTGTTAACTCGCTTCTTAGTTTTAGGAGCTTTATCTATAGATTCCCATTGGATTGTCTGCACAATCATGCCATCTGCAAATAGGGACAGTTGTTCTTTCTTTCCAGTCTGTATGCCTTCCACTTATTTTCCCTGCAATGGCTAGCACTTCTAGTATAATGTTGAATATCAGTGGCAAGAGCAGAGATCACTGCTTTGTTCCCCATCTTAGGGGGAAAGCTTTCATTTTCACCACCAAGTATGTTAGCTATAGATTTTTTGGTAGATGACCTTTTTTTGGGTTAAGAAAGTTCCCTTCTCTTCCTAGTTTGTTGGCAGCATTTAGCATGAATGAAAGTCGAGTTCTGTGAAGCATTTTTTCTCCAGCCATTGACATAATTATGTGTATTTTGCTATTTAAGCTGCATATGGTGGATTACATCTATTGATTTTGGAAAACGTAATCAGTCTTTTATAACTTGGGATAAATCACAATTGGTGGTGGCTTACTATTCTTTTTACATAATATTGCTGGGTTGGATTTCCTAGTATTTTGTTGAGGATTTTTGTGTCTGTGTTAATGAGAACAACTGGTCTGTAGTATTCTTTTCTTGAACTGTCTTTGTCTGGTTTTATAAAATGGATGTGTACTTACACTTTCCTGAGGTCTGGGATGATAATTTTACTATTTTGAACATCATAAAAGTTAAAAGAGTAGTTTTAATTTTGCCTTTCTGTTAGAATTAATTTGCTTTTAAGTCCTTGGCCCGGAAGACAACTTCCAAAGCTAACCATAATTTCCTAAGTAAAAATTAGACTGTTTTACAAGGAGCTACTTTAAGGTAGATATGAAAATCCAGAGCAGTGAAACCTACTACTTCACCTGCAGGCCCTGTCATATCCTCCCCAAGAGCAGGAATGGTGAGGGGCTGTGTCCAATTGGCTTGAAGTAAAATAAAAGATAAGTCATTACTCAACCCTGAAATGTAAATACTCATGTTTGCTTTTGAAATACATAGGAAAGCACCTATCAGACACTGACTTCCTAGTTCCTACAATTCCTAAAATGCCTGGTCATTATTACCCACTTGATACTATAGAGGAAACCAAGACAAGGAGAGGGTTAAGAGATTTCAAGATCAGCAGAACTAAAATTTGAATTTAAACACCTCCTATCACTCAATTTGGTTATAAAAAGTTCTAAACAAAGGCAATGTTTAGAAAATAATCAGAAGGTCAATCAGGTAGGGAGAGGCTTAAGAAAAGGACCTGAGGCAAAAGAGCTCCCTGAGAGGTCTTTTTAAAACTGAAATGCTAAGGGTATCTCTTGAGGCCCAGCTGGTTAAGCTTACACGTCTGCCTTTAGCTCAGGTCACGATCCTGGGACCTGCTTAGTGGGAGTCTGTTTCTTCCTCTCCCTCTGACTCTGCCCCTCCCCTCACTCGTGCTTTCCTCACTCTCTCAAATTAATTAATTAATTAATTAATTAAATCTTTATTAAAAAAACAACTGAAAGGCTGAATCTCTTCTTGGCACTTCTGAGAACGCCCATCCCCTCATTGAAGGAAGTAGACAGATCTGCTGGGTGAGGAGCAGGACACCATACAGGAGTTGCACACTTGCACGATGGCCACTGAGAAATCGAAACCCTTGTAAGTCTCTTAAGCTTACAAAGTCACCCAAACCATCAGCAGGCTGCCAAAGACCACAGATATGTTCTTTGACTCAAGGTCGCCTGCTCTGAACACATCAAAATGATGTGTTCAAGGAAGCAGTAAATAGCACCAGACTGCCGGGTTCAAACCCCAGCACTACCACCACCAACTAGCCATGAGATCTTGAATGAGACACAAGCTGTGTGCCTTAATTTCCTCATCCATAAAATGGGGGTAATAACAGTAGAGTAAGCTCTCATTAAATGACACCTGCTGTTATTATCATTCAGAAAGTCTTGGCCAACCCAGGGCCTGTCCTCTTCTGACCCTGTCCCTAAATCATGGTATAAATGACAGTATGCCATTCCCCAACCATCCATCCCCCCAACCCAAGAGCAAAAGACTGCTTTGACCAAGCTGAAGAAAAAAACCAAAAGGCCTATATTAACTATTTCATTAAATGATGTCTGGGAGCTAAAAACCAATAAGCATTCCAGAATCCACATTCATAGGAAGGAAGTATTTACATCAATAGCTTAAACCAAGTCTTTTTCCACAGAAAGAAGTATATCTTAATGTTTTATATAACTAGGAGACATTCTCCCCAACCAAGAGACAGGTATAAGTTCCATTTTTAAAAATGTAATCTATGAAAATACACTAATTTTCATATTTCAGATTAGTTTTACTATCAAAAACATTCCATTTAAAATACCAATTTAACTTTTAAATTACTAGGAAGTTGGGGTGCCTGGGTGGCTCAGTCAATTAAGTGACTGACTCTGGATTTTGGCTCAGGTCATGATCTCAGGGTCGGGAGTATGTCTTCAGGCTCCAAGCTCAATGCGGAGTCTGCTTCTCTCTGTCTCTCCCTCTTCCTCTGCCCCTCTCACTTTCTCTCTCTCTCTCAAAAAATAAATCTCTAAAAATAAATAAATAAATCACTAGGAAGTAAACTATCTTTAACTCAAATATATAATTGTAATTTGGGGATGGCAATTTCATCAAGTTTCTTTAAAGACAGTAAATATTAATTAGCAACAATGATAGCTACATTTTATTACACACTAAGCACCTAATATGCTAAGTGCTAATTTCTACATCACCTCATTCTCTTAATCCTTTTAGGAGGTATAGGCTCTTTTTATAGAAAAACCTCAACCTTGAGGTTGAGTATTTATGGTTCTGATAGAGAACGGATTGCTAGCACCTGTATGAGGCTTTAACATTAAAATGATATAGAAAGGGGGATGTCTGGGTAGCTCAGTGGGTGAGTGTCTACCTTCGGTTCAAGCGCGATCCCAGAGTCTGGGAATCAAGTCCCACATTGTACTCCCCGCATGGAGCCTGCTTCTCCCTCTGCCTAGGTCTCTGCCTCTCTTGCTGTCTCTCTCATGAATAAATAAATAAAATCTTAATAAAATAAATAAAAAAAATAAAATGGTATAGAAAGGTTAAGTCCAGAGGGTGGCTCAGCCAGTTAAGCATCTGTCTTCAACTCAGGTCATGATCCCAGGATCCTGAGGTGGAGCTCCACATTCAGCTCTCTGCTCATCAGGGAGCCTGCTTCTACTTCTCCCTCTCCCCCTGCTCATGCCGTGTGTGTGTGTGTGTGTGTGTGTGTGTGTGTGTGTGTGTGTGTGAGACTATCAAATAAATAAATAAAATATTGAAAGAAAGAAAGAAGAAAGAAAGAAAGAAAGAAAGAAAGAAAGAAAGAAAGAAAGAAAGAAAGAAAAAGAAAGAAAGAGAGAAAGGGAAAGAAAGGAAGAAAGAAAGAGAAAGAAAGAAGAAAGAAAGAAAGAAAGAAACTGAAACTTGAATGTGCACGTGAATTACCGGGGGAATCTTGTTAAACTGCAGATTATGATTCAGAAGGTCTAGGGTAAGCTCTCTGATGCTGACAATGCTGCTGTTCTATGGACCACACTTGGAGTAGCAAGGATCACTACAGGTTTTAAGAGGCCACAAGCCACAAAAAAAAAGTCCATTAAAAACTAAAACAGAAAACTCATATTTTTCTCGAAAACAACACATTAATACATATAAGCTCTAATATAAGAATTATAACTTATCCATATTTCCTGATGGGATTCTACGCTGTGTAACATCTTAAAAATATCTTCATAATGACTTCTTGTTTAAATTTAGAGTCCAATTTCTTGGAGCTTTGTGGAGGGTTTCCACCCTTCCACTAATAACCCTGACTTATATCAAGGCTGAGAAGCCAGTACATGATAGATTGTTTCAAGTTGTCATACTTTTCTTTTTTAAAAAAAGATTTTATTTACTTATTCATGAGAGACACACAGAGAGAGAGAGAGAGAGAGAGGCAGAGACACAGGCAGAGGGAGAAGCAGGCTCCCTGCAGGGAGCCTGACGTGGGACTCGATCCCAGGTCTCCAGGATCAGGCCCTGGGCTAAAGGCGGTGCTAAAACGCTGAGCTCCCCAGGCTGCCCTCAAGTTGTCATACTTTTCAAGGAGGTCCCTTTCTTTCACTCATCCACTCATAGCATCCTCTTGCTGCTTAAATTCAAACATTAGACAAATGGCAGTTACGTGAGATTTCAGGGGCTGGGGCCCCAAGTTTCTCCAGATGAAAAGCAAATTTCCACAACCAAACAGCACCTTACCAAAAGGCAATGACAAATACCACCGGCTTCCATTTCTTTCCCTAGGTGACAAAGTTCCAGCTATGAGATGGCAATTAGCACTTTATACAAACTACTGATTTTCATTCTTTTACCGGATCCTTTGAGTAGCAAGTTCTGTTTACTTTCAAAAGTCCACAGAATAAACAAAGCAAGGTACTTGACAAGGCCCTATATTCCACCTGGGGCCAAGTTCATGCCTTGCTCTTTTTTTACTCATTTCTGGTTATCTGTCCTGTACTCAAACATTGGCTAGCTGCCTCTTTTAAAAGGCAACTATACACCATCACCACCCTCCCCACCCCCCTCCATTCTCTTTGCTAACAGCAATGTCTAACTACAGAACCAACATATCCCTGAGAACATTCCAGCTTACTGGATAAGGTCAGTTTAAAATTCTAGATAGGGATAACCTATTCCATTTGTCTTTCCTTAGAGCCCTTCAGAAATATCCTCTGGCAATCAGCAGAACAAGATGGAGAGGAGAAAATAGTCTATGATTCTGCAATTTACAAACACTGAGACCTTTATTTAAAGGGTGTCCACATTTTATATTATTCCCAAGGGATGTTTATCCATGTACTCAAGTAAGCTAAGCCCAGTGCTTGGAAGAAACAAAATGTACATACATTGCAGCCCCATGCAAATGGCTTCTCTGGCTAAGAAGGCTATGAAGTTTTGCTGCCGGGCCTCAGAGGAAGGCCTACCTGTGACAGGGAACGTGGGGACACAGTTTTTTCTGAACTGGAGCATGCCCTGTCCACAAGAGAGCTAAGCAACTGCCCAGAGAGGCCTATTACAAAACCATTCAAGAGGGTCAGGGCTGGCAGGCCCCAGCCCCGAATACCCTGGAAGCTGAAAATAAGAATTCTGAGAAACGAGCTCTACTGTGGACAAGTCTGACAGAAAGTTCTCTGTTTCTGCTGCCTGCAAAACTGGCTGCCCTCCTCGAGTGATTGAACTCTGGGTACCAACTGGGCAATGCCGGCCACTGTGCTGGGGCAGAGGATTCAGGGATGCTGGTTGGGTCTTCTGGGTTAATTAGGGAGAATCCAACCTCGGCGGCATAAGCTGGAGACTCTGGGGGGCAGGTCTGGGCACCCCCGGGCATCTAGGCTGCAGGGCTCCATTCAGCAAACATTTCCTGAGCGTCTACCGTAAGCTCTGCACTCCGCTAGGTGCGGAGGAGGAAAGCGAGCCACGGTCCCCCGTGCTGGAAGCAGACACTCGAAAGGGCCCCGGGCGGGGGGGGGGGGGGGGCGGCAGAGGCTGTGCGGGCCCCGGACCCTGCCACACTCCGCTGTGCCCAGGGCCACCCGGGGGCGCCGCACGACCTGCGCGCCGGGCTCCGCCGACCCCAAGCTCCATAGCGAAAGAGGCTCGCGACGGCGGGGGCAGGAGTGGAGGGGCAGGCCCGGGGGCAGGTGCTCAGGTAGGAGCACGCGGCCGGGGCTGCGGGGGCTGCGGGGGCTGCGGGGGCTGCGGGGTCCCCGGGGGCGGCGGGGGCGGCGGGGGCGGCCCAGGGCCCGGCGGCGGGGAGCGCGAGGAGCGGCCGGGCCTGCGCCCCCGGAGCGCGCGCGGGGCGGGGAGCAGCCCGCTAGGCCGCCCGCCCGCCCGCACCTGGGCCCCGCCCGGACCTACCACTTGGGCGACCTTGAGGCAGCCGAGCGCGCCGCGCAGGTAGTCGGGGTCGCAGCGCAGGCCGGCCAGCCCGCGGCGCTGGCTCACCGGCTCGGTGGTGGGCTGGTACGGGCTGCTGGCGCCGGAGATCATGGAGGTGCTCGAGGCCTCGCCCTCGAAGCCGTCCAGCTCCTCGCCGCCCCGCATGCTGGCGGCCGGGCCCCGCGCCCGCAGCTGGGGCTCAGCGCGGCCGCCGCATCGCTTCCCCTCGGCGCCCGCCGCCCGCCGCCCGCCGCCCGGCTGCAGCCGCGGTCGGTCCGCTCGGGCTCGGCTCCCGCCGCCTCGGCAGCGGAAAGGGAGGGAGGCGGGAGCAGGCGGAGGGGGAAGGAGGCGGGAGCCGGCGCGGCGGGCCGGGAGGGGGCGGAGCGAGAGCCCGGCCGCCGGCCGCTCGGCGGCGCTCCGCGGCGGGGGCGACTCGGAGGCGGCGGCCGGCGCCTGGGGCGGGGGCGGGGCCTCGGAGGGGCGGGGCCTCTGAGGGGCGGGGCCTCGGAGGGGCGGGGCCTCGGAGGGGCGGGGCCTCGGAGGGCGGGGCGGGGCGGGGCGCCGTCCGCTCGGACCCCGCCCTCACCTGCCCGCGCGGGGGCCGCGGGCGGGGGCGGGGCGGGGAGGGTCGCGGGGACCCGCGGCGCGCGGCCTTAGGGTGGGTCCCGGAGGAAGCGGGGTCCGCGCAGGTGGGCCGGGAGACCGAAAGGTGCCGCGCGACCCCCTCCGCTGCGGACAGTGCGGGTCCAGGGTGGGCCCGACCAGAGGGGCGAAGGCTCTGGGCTCCCGCCGCGGGCGCCTGGCCACGGACCGGAGCCGAAGCCGCGAGTGGAAGAATGAGCGAGGGCGGGGCGCGGAGTCCGCGCCGGGTCTGCAGGACCGACACGCTAAAGGTCCGTAACTCCCAGTGTGAGCTCTGGATCCCCCGGCCTGGCCGAGGAGGGGCGCCCCCACGTTGTAGACACCCCCCCACCCCCCCACCCCCGTAAGCAACGTTAGTTGCCTCGCAGCTGAAAAGATCTTGCAAGCTCTGTCTAACCGTCGTCAGGTTAAACACAGATTTTTGTTCTGACGGGCATTAATCAGGGACCAATTTGCAATTCAAGTGTGAAGGCTAATTTTAAGCTTCAGTAAAACACTGACTTTCTAAGAATTGTCGCTTTGGTTGGTATTGAACTCTCACCGCAAATACGGAGAGCTTCCGATGCTCCAGGCACTGAGCAAGACGCTTGAGGGAGATATTGTTCCCATTTTACAGAAGGGCAGATCGAGGCTCAAAAGAGGTAGTAGCTTGTCCTCAGCTTGCCCCAGCTTTTCATCACACAATATTGCCTAACATGTAATGTGAACTCCAAGCTAAGATGCAGTAAACTCCATAACTAGAAAGATTTCCGGAGCGCCTGGGTGGCTCAGTCGGTGAGCGTCTGCCTTCAGCTCAGGTAGTGATCCCGGGGTCCTGGGATCGAGTCCTGCATCAGGCCCCCTACGGAGCGCCTGCTTCTCCCTCTGCCTGTGTCTCTGCCTCCCTCTGTGTCTCTCATGAATAAATAAATAAAATCTTTTAAAGAGAAAAAACTAAAGAGATTTCCATTTAAAGGGCTTTCACTTTTAGGTTACCAAAGATGGGAAAGACTATCTCTCATGCTCTATTCAACCAACAAATCTGTATTGGGCACTTACTACGTGTTAAGAAATATACTGGGAACTGGAGATAGACTGCCAGGTAAAAATGACAGGTTGGATATAGGCTTTGGCCTTTGTTGTCTCCCAATATCCCAGTAAAATGACAGTGATGGAGATATTTGGGGTGGGGAGGGGGAGCATAAAACCACTGGGACAAAGAATGGGAGCCAAAGCAACAAAGTATTGGAAGCAGAATAGCAAATGGGCAAGTGATAACTGACAGCAGACCCAAGAAAGCTAAGCCCTAAACTGGCACAGGGAAAAGCTAAACTACAACGTAGGTTATATCACAGAACAAAAGGCTCCAGAATGGGCAGCACCAAGCACATGTAGAAGTGGATCACTAAGGCACAGTTTAGGGCAGGGGTACCATACTGAAAATTGTGTGTGTGTGTGTGTGTGTGTGTGTGTGTGTATGCTGAATAATGGGAGAGCAAAAGACTTAAAAATTCAATAGAATAATTAAAGAAGGGGCGCCTGCGTGGCTCAG
Source organism: Canis aureus (assembly GCF_053574225.1). Taxonomy (NCBI): domain Eukaryota; kingdom Metazoa; phylum Chordata; class Mammalia; order Carnivora; family Canidae; genus Canis; species Canis aureus. Next base: position 6,395,586 of record NC_135613.1, read on the forward strand.
CAGTTTAGCACCTGCCTTCAGCCCAGGGCATGATCCTGGAGTCCCGGGATCGAGTCCCACATTGGGCTCCCTGCATGGAGCCTGCTTCTCCCTCTGCCTGTGTCCCTGCCTCTCTCTGTGTCTCTCATGAATAAATAAATAAACTTTTAAAAAAAGAAGAATTAAATAAAAGGAAATCTTATGGGAAGTATAGCCAAAAGACAAAGACATTGGAAATAAGAAAAAAGAAAATTAGAGGAATAGTACAACAGAATAATAGAATAGTAAGACCTGCATAAAATTAAAACCAAGAAAATGGAGGGAAGAAACCATTAGATAATAATTGAATAACATTTTCCAGAACCAAAGGACATGCGTTTTGGACAGTGCCCAGGACAGTGAATGAAAGTGGACTCGCACCCAGGCGCACGGCACTGGCAAGGAAAAGATCCTCAAGGTTACAGAGAGAAATACAGCAGGTTTCACTATAAAGAATCAGGAATCAGAAAGGCATCAGACTTTTCTACAGCAGCTTTGGGAGCTACAAGGAAATGAAGCAAACTCTCTTCTACATCCTGAGGAAAAATTACCCCACCCTGAAATCTGGTTCCATCTGGAGTATCAATCAGGTATGAGAGTTGATGTCTCTTTTGGAGAACATTATGTTCTCATGCAGAGAACTCCCTTTGTCCTTTTCTCCCAAGGCTGCTGGAGGACACCACCAGAACAAGGATTTAAACCAAGGAAGCAAAGGACAAGAGATCCAGGAAAGAGTGGCTGCAGCATAGAAAGAGGTGGCAAGGATCCCAGAGTGAGGGGGGCAGAGGCCCCCATACATCAGGGCTGGGAGTCAACCAGCCCAGATTGGAGCAGCCAGAGGCTTTGCGAGACTTCTTCAAGATGGAAATTAATATGATGAATTACAGAAAGAGAGATGCATAATTTCAGGAAAGTTTTGAGATAAGTTGGGGATAAGTGCATGGAGAATTAAGTGAATATTCATATATACTTATTAACTGCAGGGAAAATAAAATGATGCATAGAAAAGTATGGTGAATCTCATGGCTCAGCTGTCAATAATCTTTGCATAACTATAATAATGTGAACAATGAATGCTGATCTAACCAGAAGTAACCAGACAGGATGTGTGCAGGTGTGATAGGGAGAAGGGGAGGGTACGCAAGAGATCTAAATACTCATCATCTATCATGAGAGATCAGTAGATGCTTAAAACTGAAAAATCCAGAGGTAGCAGTATATGCATATTAATTTAAAATATAAAGATAATAAAAAAAAAATAAAAAAAAAAGATAAGGGGACGGGTGGCTCAGTGATTGAGCATCTGCCTCTGGCTCAGGGTGTGATCCTGGAGTCTTGGGATGGAGTCCCACCTCGGGCTTCCTGCATGGAGCCTCTTCTCCTCCCTCTTCCTATGTCTCTGCGTCACTCTCTGTGTGTCTTATGAATAAATAAATAAAATATTTAAATATATATAAATATATTAAGTATATAAATATAAATATATTATTTATTAAATAGAAGTAAATACATCTTTAAATATATATATATAAAGATAAGTACAAAGTTTCAAAGTGTTGCTTCTGGGGAACAGGAAATTTAACAAGGGTTCTAGGCCTTGTAGAACTGATTCTCTCAACTATGTGCACATATAACTTTAACAAAAGTAAAAACTCCTAGCTGACTTAGTCAGTAGAGCCTGTGACTCTGGATCTTGGGGTCATGAGTTCAAGCCCCACATTGGGTGTAGAGATTACTTAATAAAATATTTAAAAATTGTTCAAATATCTAAAAATAAAAGCTAAGTTAAAACCCATTTTTTAAAAAGGAACTTGAGAGTCAGTGGTGAGCAAGGCAGATACAGTCCCTGCCAGCATGGATGTGGAGAGCAAGTATTGAAACCTATAAGTGTAACAGAGCATGTGCTGAGTATTGTTCATGGTGCTATGGGAATTTCCAGCAAGGATTTCATTGAATCTCTGGATCAGAATTTCAGCTGAGATTTGACATGTGAATAGCAGTTAGCTAAGCAAAGAGATAAGGGTTGATGGAAGTGTGTTCTAGGCAGAGGAACAAGATGTGCAAAGGCCCAGAGACAAGCAAAATCAAGGCATAGTGAAGAGGCTCAAACGCAGAATTCATGGGGAGGAGGACACCAGACAAGACCTGCAGCTGGAAGGAAGCCTCTGGCTGGTCCCTACGGGAGTCTGGTAGGCCATGTGACAGGGTGGACTCTGAACAGAACAGTGCTAAACAGAAGAGTGGCCTGGGGAGGCCTGACTTTTAGAGCTTACTCTGACTTCATTGAGGGAGAAGGATTGAGAGGAAGCAAGATTAGAGGCTTTCTCCAGTACTTATTAACTGTTCCCTGTTCCTGGACACTAGCCTAGGTTTATTTTTAGTTCTAGGGACAGACTCAAAATTTTTACTTCTGGTTTTTAACAGAAGTTAAACAGACTTCCAAAGGATGTTGTTAGAAATCCCACATAGTAATGGTAGGTAAAACTTGGTATTATCGTGCCTTCCTCAGTTTCAAATTGTAATGTATCATGAGTCTATGGCTGTAACTGTGTCTCCAAGTGTCTATCGGTGCGGAGATCAAGATGAGGATGATAAATGATAGAGAAGTGGGCAGCCTTCTGACAGGTTCCTAGGTTTCAAGGTCTGGTTCACATATCCAGGGCTGACTCAAGGCAATCAGACTCAGAATAGCCTGATGGATAAACCAGATGTTACTTTATTAATTGCTGTCAGTGGATAGAGACTCTGCCAGCAATCATAATGCTGATTCATATCTCAATCCCTGAACTTGTCCTGAAAGAGCTTCTTGGAGCATAGCATCCTTCAGTATGGGCTATTCCCCAGAATCCCACAGCTCCCTGGATCAGGCCTGGCCTGGCCAAAGTCCCTCAACCTCTCATTTAGCCCTGAGCTAATTTCCCTCCAGGGGCGGTCTCCTCACTCTAGCAACCCTAGCACTCTAACACTCTAGCACCCCTCCACAAACACCATGATTCCATGGACTCTTGAAAAGTTCTAACCTCAAGAGCATTGGTCCTACAGGGACTTCAGATTCTAAATCCCACAAAGGACTGGGAGCAAAGCACCTTCCTGAATGGTGGTCCCTGGTGCTCTATACCTGGAGGTGGTGCCTGTGTTGTTGAGGCACATTTCATTTCTTTCATTTCTTTCTGAGGCCTCTCCCTAGTGCATCTCTGTGGGTGCTGAAGGTGCGGGTAGCTTTTCCTGTAACTTCAATTAAGCAATAGATCCAATCTGCATTTAATAAGCTCAGTAATTGTAGCAGGATCTCTGGAGACCTCTCCTTCAAACAAAAATATAGAGGGTGGTAGGGAACTAGAACGTTTCAAGCATCAAGTATATAGTGGGGAAGATGAATTCAGTTTATCATGAACAGTGATCAGTGTTTAATATCAAAATGAACCAAATGCCCAAGAAAATCTTAACTTTTACTCTCATATGACTAACAAGTTAGTTTGAAAAGATTTCACTTGTAAGAGGCCTTTCAAGGAAGAGTACCCATACAAATTCCTTATGTCTGAAGGATTAGACTCGAAGATGTAAAAATAAACAACCCACTTTTGCGTTCGAAAGCAGCAGATGCCCGTGTCCTGCGTGCGGGACTGGCGGCTCCTCCAGCCTGCATTCCCACACGCCTGGCGAGGCTGGGCCTGGGTGAATTCCAGGCGGGAGCAGTTCAGGGCTTGGAGTGAACTGCTGCTTCTGAAAAAACTGGTCTCTTCAGCCAGAAAAATGCTCTCCAAGTCTTCTCTAAAAATAGTACTTGCTGGGATTTTCCAGTTTGACATTCCTGCAGCTCCTACCACCAAGGACCACGCGAGCCAATCCATCTGTGCCTCTTCCCAGAGACGCCGGTGGAATCCCACCCTCCGTGGGATGCCAGTTTGAAGGTCCTGCTGCCGTCAGCCCCCGAGGGCACTTGATGATTCAGGGAAAGATTTACCTGCTCAGCAGCTGCCTCGCTTCTCCCTGGCTGCCCTCCACCTTCTCTTCTCACGGCAGAGGAGGGGGAATGGTTTTCTAGGGAAGGGAGAAAGTGTGACCATAAGGAAATGTGGGTGCTGTCTTCACTTGCCTCCAGTACCCATGGCCATGCCAGGCCCGAGGCTGACTGCAAACCGGGAAACTCGGGGAGCTGCTGTGGCGGCCAGGGGGCGACATACATAAACCAAACCTTTGCCGATGGTCCACTTCCACGTGCCAGCCAGTGGGCCACGTGCTGCAGCCTTCAAGGCTCTCACCTTGAAGAAGAACCATGGGGATAGTGGGACCGAAGTGGGCATGCTTGCTTCTGTCTGCCTAGCAGCCACCCCCCTGCTTCCAATGACAGCATCCCCGCCTTGTTCTAGAACTACTCCTTTTCCATACTGACACCCACCTCCCACTCCCCAGGTGATGCCCACCCAGGAAGAGTCAGGCCCCAGACCCAAGTATGACCTGTCATGGTCCCCTTCTACCCTAGATTGGCTAGGGAGAGCTTGGGACATGAGTCAAGCCAATGAGACTCCTACCCTGGAACACCGGGCTATGTATGGGAATCACGCAAGGGGTAGATTTTTCAGGACCCCCTCCAAGACTCTGATGCTTAAGCCCAAGGTGGGGACAGGAATCGGCTGCTGCAGATCTGGGCAGGGCTGCCAGACCAGGATGACCGCCTGTGGGAGGAGAGGGCAGGGGAAGCTTCAGGGAGCTAAGCTGGGCCTTCTTTGAAGGCTAAATAGGGATTCACTCAGAACCATATGATCCTACCAACAGTTCTGCCTTCTTGAAACAGTCTCCTTGCCTGGTATATACGGCCGCAGGCTCTCCTGATTTTTCTCCTACGTCTCTGGCTGCTCTCTCAGTCCTCTTCATAGGTTTGGTCCCTGGAGTTCAGGGTTTCTCGGGGTACTGGCTTCACCACCTCTCCTGACTCCACACCATTCTCCTGAACTCCAGCCACTTAGATCCACTTGCTCACTAGACATTACCCTTGAGGGTCCTGAATTCCATGAGGCTAAAACATAATTCATAATCCCACTTACTGGCACCACCACCCCCAACCCTGCAACCCTGCCCATTCCTCTACGATGCCAATATGAGGAAGAGGAGGAGGAGGAGGAGAAGGCATTTTTAAAAAATTTAATTTGGGGGAATCCCTGGATGGCTCAGCTGTTTAGCACCTGCCTTTGGCCCAGGGCGCGATTCTGCAGTCCCGGGATCGAGTCCCACGTCAGGCTCCTGGCATGGAGCCTGCTTCTCCCTCCTCCTGTGTCTCTGCCTCTCTCTCTATGTCTATCATAAATAAATAAACCTTTAAAAAAACATTAAAAATTTTTAATTTAATTTAATTTAATTTTAATTTTATTTTAAGAGAGACAGAGAGCAAGAGAAGGGGGAAGGGCAGAGGCAGAGGGAGAGAGAGAACCTCCAGCAGACTCTGGACTGCACATAAAGCCCAACGTGGGGCTCGATTTTGTGACCCCAAGACTATCAGCTGAGCTGAAACCAAGAGTCGGACACCCAACCGACTAAGCCATCCAGGCACCCCGAGAAGGCATTTTAGAAATACATTCCATGTGCCAGACACTGCTCTACTTGGTTTTCATATATTAACTCGCTTAATCCTCAAAATAGACCAATTAAGAGGGCTAACTCCTAGGTATCCTGTAGGGCTCAAGCTAGATGCCCAACTCATCGGGATCACCTTCCTGAGTCTCCAGGCTGGGTCAGGTGCTCCTGCCCTGGCTTTCCCAGCCCCTTGCATCAAAGTATTTACCCATCCATCTGCAGCCCTTCCAATGATCTCCGTTGTATCCCTTGGGCCTGGCCCAGGCCCAGACTTGGGGTAGGCATGCAAGGAACCATGTGAGGAACACAGGACTATATTCACTGGCTGTGTCATCTCAGACATGTTAACATCTGTGGGCCTCAGTTTTCTTGTGTGTAAATTTTGTTTTAAGATTTTATTTATTGGGCAACCTAGGTGGCTCAGCGGTTTAGCGCCGCCTTCAGCACAGGGCATGAACCATGGAGACCCGGGGTCAAGTCCCGCGTCGGGCTCCCTGCATGGAGACTGCTTCTCCCTCTGCCTGTGTTTCTGCCTCTCTCTCTCTCTCTGTCTCTCTCTGTCTGTCTCTTGTGAATAAATAAAATATTTTTTTAAAAAATAGAGGCAGAGACATAGGCAGAGGGAGAAGCAGACTCCCCAGGGAGAGCCTGATGCAGGACTTGATCCCAGGACCCCAGGATCATGACCTGAGTCAAACACAGATGCTCAACCACTGAGCCACCCATGCACCCCTCCTATGTGTAAGTTGAAAAGGGTTTAGTATTGTGTCTGAGACAAAATAGATACTCTGCAAATGTTCAGTCATTGTCATTATTCTGAACAAGCAGGACAAGGCATTCTGGAAAGAGGAGCTAGCCTAAGCAAAGGCCTGACAGAAGGGCCTCAGGGGTTCAGAAAGAGGTGAGCAGTCTGAGTTTGTGTTCAGACGGGGAGGGTTAAAGGGTATGTGAATGGTAGGGGCAGGGACGGATGGGCAGGGAAGGTTGGGAACACGTTCTGAAGGCCCCTGCACTCAGAAGAGCCATCAGAGTTGCCCTGGGCTCTTTAAGCAGGGCACTGACATGATCAGATTTGGGTGAAAACAAAAAGTAGAGATGAATAATTCAAAGTCTTATCTTCTCTATCAAATGGGTAGCAGACTCTGTTACCTTAAATAATGTATAGAACCCTTTAAAAGTAAAAAGGTCTCAGAGCCCTCAAGAGGCCATCTGCAGATGCCTAGGGAGCCCCAGGCCGGTTTGGGGAAACCATGTTACAGCCAGAAAGCCCCAAGAGTTCAGGGAGCCTGATTCTTGAAGAGGGGGCTGGAGGTACCCTGGATCTGTGGGCACCTGAGCTAAGCCTCAAGTTATGGACAGGTCCTAGGTGAGTGGTCAGAGTGGGCAGGAAAGTATGATAGTAGAACAAGCCAAGGGCAGAGTCCAGGAAGCCAGATTAGAGGAGGGAATGAAGTAATAGCTGAGGGACAGATTTACTAAAAAAGGGGGTGGAGAGGTTTTAGGAGCTATTGTCAAAGGCATGAATGTTACATAGCTTTTGCTCTTTAGCTTGTATCTGTGGACAGACTTGAGGGTTGTTTTAATTAAATGCGTTTAGTTAGTGGCACCTGGGTGGCTCAGTTGGTTGAACATCTGACTCTTGATTTCGGCTCAGGTCATGATCTTGCGGTCATGGGATCGAGCCCTGCATCAAGCTTCACACTCAGCAGACAGTCTACTGGAGAGTCTCTTTCTTCCTCTGCCCCTCCCGCTGCTTGCAAGAGTGCTCACTCTCAAATAAATACATCTTTTTTTTTTTTTTATAATGTATTTACTTGGAAACAACTTCAAAATTTAAAAAAAAAGCACGTAAGTACAAAGAACTGTTTTTTCCCTCAACTATTTGAAAGTTAAGTTTCCAACCTAATATCCCATCACACCAAATATTTTAGTAGCACATTATGTCCTACAAACAGGGATATTCTCCTCCTTTACCAGAACACAACCATCAAAGCCAGGGAATTATTATTGATATGTTACTATCATGTAATCCTTGGATCCCATTTAAATTTTGTAGCAAAGTGATCCCATTAAGGGTTATGTGTTGCCTTAGCTGTCCTATTTCTTTAGTCTCCTTCAGACTGGAACAATTCCTCAGACTTGTCTTGACTTTCACAACCTTCATACTTTTGAAGATTCAACCAATTATTTTGCAGGAATGTCCTTCAATTTGGGTTTCTCTGATGTTTCCTCAGGATTAGATTCGGGTCATACATTTCTGGCAGAAATAGCCTAGATGCGATGTTGTGTTCTTCTCAATACAACGTATCAGGAGGCACATGATTGCTGTCTGTCCTGTTACATCAAAATGATGTTCATTTTGATCAGTAGATGAGGCTGGTCTACCAGCCTGCTCCACTGTAAGTTACTCTTTTTACCCCTTGTAATGAACAAACCTGAGCACACAAATAAATATTGATCACAGTGGATAATCCATTAAATAAATCATATAAACTGAAATGTTGGTGAAGAATGGAATGTTGTTTGTGATTAAACTTCCAATTTATATCAGATATAGACTCATGATTTCCTATTTTTCATGGGTTATAATCCTTTTACAATCTTTTTTTCTTTCTCAAATTGTGTCTCATTTGACTATGGATTCCTGTAGGGTCTTTTTTACTTTTTTGACATGTCTCCCTATTTGAGCCCTTCCTGACTTTTTTTTTTTTTTTTTTGATATTTATCAGTCAGATTTTATTTTTTATTTATTTATTTTTTAAATTTATTTATTTATGATAGTCACAGAGAGAGAGAGAGGCAGAGACATAGGCAGAGGGAGAAGCAGGCTCCTTGCACCGGGAGCCCGATGTGGGATTCGATCCCGGGTCTCCAGGATCACGCCCTGGGCCAAAGGCAGGCGCCAAACCTCGGCGCCACCCAGGGATCCTCTTCCTGACTTTCTGGCACAGATCTCCCAAGCTCACTTATACTTTCCCGGCGCCAGCCCTAGAATCAGCCATTTCTCCAAGGATCCCCAATTTATTGTATCGAATATCGTTGTATTTAGAAACCAAAATCTAGGCATTAGCTGTGCTCACTTGGACTGCTGCTGCTCCCAGGCCCTCTTGGTGCAAATGGCTAGGGACTATACATATGTATATAAACACACACATATGCGTGCCCATTGATATGTATCTGTGTGTGTATTAATTTTTTTTTTAATTTTTATTTATTTATGATAGTCACAGAGAGAGAGAGAGAGAGGCAGAGACACAGGCAGAGGGAGAAGCAGGCTCCATGCACCGGGAGCCTGACGTGGGATTCGATCCCGGGTCTCCAGGATCGCGCCCTGGGCCAAAGGCAGGCGCTAAACCACTGCGCCACCCAGGGATCCCTGTGTGTGTATTAAAAACCATAAGTTCACACTAATATCTCTAACTCCAATCCAATATTCTAGCTTTTTTTTTTTTTTAATATCCTAGCTTTTTAAAAAAGATTTTATAGGGTGCCTGGGTGGCTCAGTTAGTTGAGTGTCTGCCTTTGGCTCAGGTCATGATTCTGGGGTCCTGGGATCAAGTCCCACATTGGGCTCCCTGCAGGGAGCCTGCTTCACCCTCTGCCTGTGTCTCTGCCTCTCTCTGTCTCTCGTGAATAAATGGATGAAATCTTTAAAAATAAATAAAGAAAAAGATTTTGAGAGAGAAAACATGAATGGGGGGAGGGGTAGAAGGAGAAGGACAAGCAGAGTCCCCACAGAGTGGGAAGCTCAACGGGGAAACTCTATCCCAGACCCACGAGATCATGACATGAACCAAAGTCAGATGCTTAACGAACTGAGCCACCCAGGCGCCCCTCTAGTTTTCTCTCTTTCCAATATTTGTTAGTCCCTTCTCTGGCAGTGAGAAACCTGGCTATTATCTTTCATGCATTAATTTACATGGTCAATGCCCCTGTATGTAACCACTTTCCAAACTCCATCACTCCCGTCCCTGCACAGATGTTCTTCTACCTACCGTATGACCCACACTGGGCCCTTCCTCTCACGTGGAGACTCACTTTACTCATTTATTGGACTGATAACCAGAGTTAGGCCAGCCCCCCAAGGGTTTGCTGACCTCACCCCACTTGGGCTCTCTCTGAAGCCCTAGGCCCATCTCTTCCTATAGATGCCATCTTCACCCTGAGAAGAATGAGAAGGGTGTTTTAATGCCAGGCCATTCCCCCATCCCCACCCATAGGGACATTCTCTTCACACTGTTCAGCTTCCAGAAACGGGCTTTGGGTCACCATAGCTTCCCACCCCAGTCCCAGCCACCTACTGTGCTCTGCCCACCTAAAGACTTTAGGGTCCAATCAGTGGGGAAGAGGAAAAGCACCAATGATTTGGGGTTTTATTTTGAACAGAGAAGCTGCCTGTTGTGTGACACGTTGCTTGCCTTGTTTGTTGCTCCCAGGAGACCACTGTCCTGGGGGTGCAGAGCCTACCTTGTTTACCTCCCCATCATCAATATCTCAAGTGCACCCACTCATGCCCACGGTTCCTTGGAAGATAGCAATGGTTGCTGAGAGGCAGGGGAGGCCCCCAGAGGCCACATACCTCAAGCACGTATTCGAAAGCCCACGCATGCAGATGGCGGAGAGCTGCCTTGCCCAAGAAATCAAGCAGTTGCCCAGGTGATGGAATTTATAGTGTGCTGAAAGCTTGTCTGCCCTAAAATAGCTCTCTTGCTCACTGTCTAAACTAGCAATTTATTTCTTCCTATTTAGGGCCTGGTGTTCAGCACTGCCCCCAGGGGCTGGGGGAAAGTGTACAGATTAGGTAGACGAAAGCAGCCGGGCAGCAGCAATGACACTTGGATTCGCAGTCCCCGCTCCGTGACCTTTGCGTGACAGTGACCAGTAACTTCCCTCCCTGGCCTTTTTCCCCCATCTTGAAAGTGGTGATCTCAAGCACTAAGGTCTCTCTCTCCCACCAACAGTTCAGGGCTCGTTCTGTTTCAGGACCATCTGCACACTTGGCCCTGCACGAGGCATTTGCCTCAGTGCATCCAGGCTTCCCATGAGGTACGAGCTGGATTCTCCTCACCACTTTCCAAATGAGGATGCTAAGATTCAGAGAGGTTATGTGACTCACTTGTCCACGGTTACACAACTCTCAAGTTCTCAAGTTCCGGAGCCAGGACTCAAAACCCAAGCCTACCTGACAGCCCATGTGTCAGGGCTGGGGCTGTGGGCTATGTTTTTCCTTCTATGTCGGAGCAGTTCCGGTTCAGCTCGATGCCAGAAATACTTACGGTTCCAAGCGTGGGCGAGAACCATCTGGCAGAGAGGCTGGTTTGAGGCTGTGTTTGGTGATGCCTCCCTTGAGGACTCGGAGCCAGGAGAAGCGAGGCATTTGCTGGATTGCCCTTTGCACCTGCGACCCCACAGCCCCTGGTAGTCGCAGAAACCTGATCCCAGGGGCAAAACCACTCAGGGGTGTTGCTATTATGGCAAACCCACCAATTTACAAATGCTGGTTTCCCCAGGGGCAGGGGAAGTGAGAAGGAAGAGCAGGTGGGGCAGGAGAGAGGAAACTGAGAGACACACAGAAGTATCACCCGAGTCTAAATTCCAGGTCATAAAAATAGGGATCTTGACCAAGCCTCAGTAAACCCCACAGGTGAACGTTCTCAAAGGGCATTCTGTGGGACCCAGAGGACGTCCGTAGTCACAGCTAGCTGGGAGGGCTCACAGTTGAGCCCTTCTGAAAAGTCACACCTACCCAAGTCATCCTGAAACAAACCAAAACAAATAATGTTTAATTTAGCCTTGAGTCTTCCAGTCCCACTTGACCGCCTCTAATGATATGCCCAGAACACAGTGGGAAACCTAGACTTAGGCTTTCATAAAAGGGAAGGGAACGTCAAGAGCAAGGCTGCCCAGGGCGGGGCAGAGCCTGCACCAGGCTGAGGGGCATTCCCGCCAGGTACAGCGGTGCGAAGCCAATCCTTGCTGTTTGTTCCCTTCTGTGCTGCCCCGAGACAGAACATGCCCTCTAGATGGGTTTTCAGGGTGCAGAGCACCTAACGGTAACTGGGGCCCCTGAAATACCTTCACAACATGCACATATTATTACTTGTATACAAAGTCTAGCCAACCACAGTGTTTAGTTTCCTATATATGCCGAAGTCTGATTCCAGGCTAGCATTTGTTGGCTGATTCTGGGTGGGTAAAAAATGGATTCACAGTAAAATGGCGCCAAATATTTTAAATATCAGGGACAGATGTAACGTGCCGCAGACTGCTGACAGATGTACCAAGCACCCTCACTCTTTAAAATAAATTACTGCCTTAAAAAAGGAGTGTTAAATAGTTGAATTCTTCCCTAAATAAAAATTAAGATGCTTATAGTCTGAAATTCACATCTTGCTTGCCTTTTCTAGAACTTTAAGTAGTTCTTTAAAGAAGCTGACTGGGTGAGTTGGGTTTGGAGGGGAGGAGGGAGGGAAGATGGAGGAACGTGATGATCATTTCCGAATGTTAATTCAGTTCTATGCAAGAAATAGGTTCAATTAAATGTTCTAGAAAAACATCATCTATAAAGATATCTCGACAGTCTTGTGATTTATCTTGAGTTGATGAAAACAAGATGGAAAACAAAGTTAAGTGTTAACAGTACTGGAAAAAATTTTAACTTTACCCACATTGGAATTCCTTTTTTTTTTTTTTTTTTTAAAGATTTCTATTTATCTATTTACAGAGAGAGTGTGCAAGTGGAAGCAGGGATGAGGGCGGAGGGAGTGGAATCCCCAGCTGACTCCACACTGAGCAGAGCCCAACAAGGGCTCAGTCTCACTACCTGAGCTGACATCAAGAGTCAGCTGCTTAAACCACTGACCTACCCAGGAGCCCCAACACGTTGGAATTTCTCAGGAACGGAAACACTAGAAAGGTTAGGCAATTCCTGCCCAAGGTTGGGGAAGATACTTCATGACCTCAACCTTCCCACACAGAACCCCGGCCCCCCACTCCTGGCCTCTCAAACCCCTGCACCTTAGATTTCCTCAGACTCCCAGAGCCAGGGGAGACTTCTGGGCTGCAGCTCACCAATGTTCTGGCTCTTTGTACCAGCAGGGTGCACTGCCCATCCACATGGGCATTTTGGCTTCTTCCTTCCTCCTACTTTCAACCACAGGGCTATGGTCCTGTTGTTTCTGTCTCCTAATCAGAACACAATACCTGTGCCTCAAGTGGCAGAGCATCAGGATGGCACTTAGCATCCTCGTGGCGATCTGCAGGCCTTGCAGTACAGTACTCAACAGCAAGCACAGTCCTTGCCTCCAGAATCCAGGGTCAGGCGTGGCACCCCATGGGAATTGCACCAGGTGAGCGATTACATATTATCCAACCCTTCAACCTCTATTTTATTTTTTATGTTTTTTTTTATAAAAGATTTTATTTGGCAGAGAGAGAGCCAGACAGCACAAGCAGGGGCAATGGTAGAGGGAAAAGCAGAAGCAGGCTCCCACTGGGTAGGGATCCCGATGTGGGGCTCGATCCCAGGACCCTGGGGATCATGACCTGAGCCAAAGGCAGATGCCTAGCCAGCTGAGCTACCCAGTCACCCCTCTATTTTCTTTATAGATGAGCTATTAAACTACAAAATGTAAGATGCCACAAATGGAAAAGGTAGATTCTACACAGGTACAAATGGGATTGCGGGAACGATGTTTATAGTTTCCAAGGCAACAGAGCCAACAATCACACTGAAGACCAACCATACGCCAGGCACAGGTGTACCTCCTCTACTGGTCACAATGACTGGAGAGAAATCTTATCCCTCCTTTACAGAGGAAGGAGGCCTAAGAAGGGTGTGAGATTCCTCAATTTGGGTTGCTTTCTTGTTCTGCTGTGTTTTTGTTGTTGTTGTTGTTTAATTTAGATTTTAGAGAAAGAGGGAGAGAATCTCCCTGCTAAGCCTAGAGCCCAACACAGGGCTTGATGTCACGACTCTCAGATCATGACCTGAGTCGAAATGGAGTTGGACACTCAACCAACTGGGCCACCCAGGCACCCTTCTTGTTTTGCCTCTTGATCAGCTCCACATCTGTCTAAAGTGTACCTGCCTGTTTCCGAAGTAGTGAGACGTCTGTAAGGTCAGATGGAACCCAGCAGAGCCCATGCCTGTCCCATCGTGCCAGCTGCCTCCCACGTGTGCTGCTCCCAATCTAACGTGACAGCACAGGGAATCTAGAGTGGGCTGGTAAGTGTGTGTGAGAGCCACCGAGCAGGCAAACAGGCAGGCTGGCCTTGCACACACACTCGGGGATATCTACACACGTGAAGGTCTGTTTCTTGGGGCCTGACAAGAGGCCTGACAGGTGACCCCGAAAACTCTTCATGCCTTAAATGGCAGAGGTTCCAAGACAGGAGAGTGGCAGGCCCCTCAACCCATCTTCCTCAGTAAAGTAACCGTGATTACAGCTCCTTCTTCTCTGTATAAGTGTATTCAATACTTTCTCTTTGGGTGCATTCTCTGCCAGTTTCCCCACCTAACAAGAATGACTTCTCCATTCATGTCAGAAATGGAAAAAGGTTAAAAAGCAATATACATTTGTTTAGCACCATCAATGAACACACTTTCAATTGATAAATTTGCCTCATCTACCTTATAATAGTACACCGCACACCAACATAGCACAATTAGCTCATACTCCAAAGCTAAATGACTTGGGTTCAAATTCTCACTCTGACCTTCATAGCTGCTCAGCCTGTGCCTGTTTCCTCTTCTGGAAACTAAGATAGAAATCATGGCAACGCTTGCCTCATGAAGTTGTTGTGAAGGCTAAATCAATTTATACAAAACATCTAGAGGAGTCACTGGTATACAGTGATCTCTAAAATATTTGCTATTACAACGTTACTGCTAGTATCGTGAAATTAAATAATCCCCCATGTACTTCTTTATTCACCAAACTCCTAAAATAAATTTCAAGGCAAAATATAACAATGGATTAATAATTTCTACAACTGATAGGTGTTCAGAATGATGTAACCTTAAAAGAAAAAGATGTAACCTTCATGGAAGGGATTCTGATAACATCTAACAAAAACTATAGATGTACATTTACTTTTTTTTTTTTACCTTTTTAAGAAAAATTTGTATTTATTCATGAGAGACACAGAGAGAGAGACACGCAGAGACACAGGCAGAGAGAGAAGCAGCCTCCATGCAGGGAGCCTGATGTGGGACTTGATCCCAGGACTCCAGGATCACCGCTGAACCACTCAGGCTCTACATTTACATTTTGACTAAGGAGCCACACTGTTAGAATTTACCCTGAAGATAATCCCCACAGGTACAAACAACATATACACAAAATTATTATTATTATTATTATTATTATTTGAGTTCATAGTTGCTTTATTCATAATAGACCCAAACTAGGAACAGCTCAATGTGCATCAATGCGAGAGTGGACAAACTGACATATATTCATGCAATTAAATAGAATTCAGCAATAAAAGAAACTTCTGATACACAGTGGGAAGTCTTAGCTAGGGGATCAGAGAATAACCAGAAAACGTTCCTGCAGGGATCCCATTCATTCACTCAGGGCGTTGGGATGAATGAGAACTGTTCCCTTGAATCCAGGAGGTGCCAGGAGAGTAACCAGTTGTGCGAGGGGAGGGTGCTGAGGAGCTACTATGTGCTGCAGCTGGAGCGTGGGTCAGTGGGACACCACAGCCCAAGTACTTTTCAACTGTGCCACACTGCTTCCTTATGGCCCTATCTCTCTGGTCTAAGAGTGGACTACCCTACCCTTGCTTCACCATAATTTCAGACAGATCCAAAAATGTCCATTCCACGAGGGTGGGGACTTTGTTCACTGCTTGATATCTGCCACCAAGCACATAGGACGTTCAGCAAGTCTGTGGCAAAGAAATATAAGAATGAAAATTTGTGGTTTCATTGGCCTCTCCACTCTCTGAGGCCTTTGAGCTTGCTGCTGGCTGTCTGGCCCACTTGGTGTCTTTGATTCTCGTACCCTCTTATTTTCATCATTTCCGGTTCTGCTCCAGCATCACCTCCTGCAAGAGGCCTTCCCTGACCACCCTGTCAGTCTCCCCACCTCTCCATCATCACGTCATCCTGCTTTTTCCTGTTTTTTTTTTTTTTAAAGCAATACCAGGGTACAAAGCAATATATATATATATATGTATAGATTTATTTGAAAATCGCCAGTATTAAGGCTTTCTGATGTTTGCAAGGTACTTATTTGTCCTACTAACAGCTTCTTCCCAGATGTTCCCTATAAAGCAGGGAAGCTCTCCATCACCCTGTTTTGGTCTCTTCATACGATTGTCATCCTCTGAATTTATTTATTTTGGGGGGTACACAAAATTATTAATTGTAGCAGTATGTAAAAATAAGACCAGAAATGTCTTAAATGTCCATCTATGAGATTGGTTGAATAAGCTATGGTACATCTGCCTGAGAACTACACAGCCATGAACAAGGATAAAGACTTGAAGACAGAAGACTGAACTCATATAAATCAACTTTTAGGTGATGTTAAGTGAAAAAAGTACGTATTGTATGTCCACTGAAAGAGTCTAGATCCAACAGCATCCAGTAATGTTAAGCATGCCTACAGTCTAGACCTTATTCTGAATACCCATTCCCACTAAAAGGAACCAGGACTCCTTAGAAAACAGTTGATTCCAAGTCAGAGACAAGGGAAATGCAAGGTGAGCCTAAAAACACCTTTTTGTGCCAGAAAACAAGGAAATGCTCCAAGAAAAATGGGGGCATATTAAAAGGACAGAGCTGGGGGATCCCTGGGTGGCTCAGTGGTTTGGCGCCTGCCTTTGGCCCAGGACGCGATCCTGGAGTCCCGGGATCGAGTCCCACGTTGGGCTCCTGGCATGGAGCCTGCTTCTCCCTCGGCCTGTGTCTCTGCCTCTCTCTCTCTCTCTCTCTAAGTAAGTAAATAAATAAATCTTTAAAAAATTGTTTAAAAAATAAATAAAAGGACAGAGCTGTATCTGAGTCTTGTATCCAGTATATATAAAGAACTCTTACAATGCAACAAATACTTTAAAAATGAGCAGGGATGCCTGGGTGGTTCAGTTCCTAGAAACCAAGAACGTAAAGGAACACCACTTGTTAAAATTTAAGCCCCTTCCTGTGTTCTGACAGCCCACTAAGTTTCTCTCTGTAACAGCATTTATCATATTTAATGTAACTAGCTGGGTTTTTTTTTTTTTAACCATCTTCCTCAGAGGAGTATAATCTTTTCAAGGGTAGAAATGAGGCAAAAGCTGCTTATTATTCATCTCTGCGTTTCCAGTTTGTGACAGAGTACGGGTTCAATAGTGAATAGAGCAAGTTCCCTAAGTCATTTCCTTTTCTGTATGATGTGTACATGAAAGGTAATTAATCGAGGCACCTGGGTGGCTCAGTGGTTGAGTGCCTTTGGCTCAGGGCGTGATCCCAGAGTTCTGGAATGGAGTCCCATATTGGGCTTCCTGCAGGGAGCCTGCTTCTCCCTCTGCCTGGGTCTCAGCCTCTCTCTCGTCTTTCATGAATAAATAAAATCTTAAAAAGGGCAGCCTGGATGGCTCTGTGGTTTAGCGCCGCCTTCAGCCCAGGGCGTGATCCTGGAGACCCGGGATGGAGTCCTACATTGAGCTCCCTGCGTGGGGCCTGCTTCTCCCAATGCCTGTGTCTCTGCCTCTCTCGTGATTAAATAAAATCTAAAAACAAAACAAACAAAAACAAAACAAAAAACAAACTTAAAAATAAATAAAACCTTAAAAATAAATAATAAAAAATGGGCAAAGGATTTGCATACACAATTCTCATAACATATACAAATGGCCAATAGCACATGGAAAGATGCTCCACCTCATTAGTCACTGAGGTACCGTACCACTTTATACTAAGAGGCTATAATTTTTTTTTTTAAAGATTTAATTTACTTATTCATGAGAGACACAGGCAGAGGGAGAAGCAGGCTCCATGCAGGGAGCCCAATGCGGGACTCCATCCCAGGACTCCAGGATCATGCCCTGGGCCGAAGGCAGGCGCCAAACCGCTGAGCCACCCAGGGATCCCCAAGAGGCTATAATTAAAATAACATCAAACAAAAACAATGAAGAACTCCCAGAAAACAAATGTTAGCCAATATGTGGAGAAATCAGAAACCTTATATATTGCTGGTGGGAATGTAAAATGGTTTAGTTGCCATGGAAAACAATTTGTTGGTTTTTCAGTTAAGAGAACTGCCATAGGTATGTGTCTGTAGAACATGTTTACACACAAACTTACTTATGAATGTTCCTAGCAGCATGATTCATAATAACCAACAGCTGAATACAACCCAATTGTGTATCAACTGATAAGGGGATCAAAAGAAATGTAATTTTATCTATGCAATGGGACATTATTTAGCCATTAAAGGAAATGTACTGGTACAGGCTACAACACTGATGAACCTAGAAAATATTATGCTAAATAACGGGGAGTGGGGAAATCTGAGCTAAGAGATATGAGGTTTCTTTTTAGGGTGATGGAAATGTTCTGGAATTTGACAGTGGTAGTGGGTACACAACATGGTATACTAAAAACCCTTGAACATTTTAAAGTGGTGAGTTTTTTAAAAAAGATTTTATTTATTCATGAGAGACAGAGAGAGAGACACACAGAGACATAGGCAGAGAGAGAAGCAGGCTCCATGCAGGAAGTCCGATGTGGGACTCAATCCTGGACCCTGGGATCACGCCCTGAGCCAAAGGCAGGCACTCAATGCTGAGCCACCCAGGCATCCTGTGTATTTTATGTTGTGAATTATTTCTCTCATCAAATCTGGGGCAATTTGAACATCAAAAAGAATGAGTAATTAATTATTAACACTGAATTAAAAAATTCAGTGAAAACAACCATCCAAAAAGGGAGAGGGGAGGAAAAAACCTTTATAAATGAATGCCAGCTAATTAATGCAGGAGGAATGACAGGATAAGAAAATGACCACTTAATACTCCTGATAACTGATTTAGGCAAGGATCATCAGTGAACACTATAACCGATGTGTAAAAGGAGGCTGAAGACCAAGATACTCAATGGTACCACCCACAGTTTACTGGGTATATCTGGGGGACACCACCTTAACCAAAGAATCAAACCCAGCATCACCAATATAAGGACAACCTGATGTGATGCACCAGAACATAAACAACTGTACTATGTAGCATCCCTGAAAAAACATTTAACCTGAATTGAATCGTGAAGAAACAGTAAGACAAATCCAGATGTGGAGTTTTCTAGAAGACAACTGACCCGGACTTACTAAATATATTTAGAGGTAAAATGCCTTGATGTTTAAAACTTACTTTAAATGGTTCAGGGAGGGCAGCCCGGGTGGCTCAGTGGTTTAACTCTGCCTTTAGCCCAGGGCGTGATCCTGGAGACCTGGGATTGAGTTCCAGGTCAGGCTCCCTGCATGGAGCCTGCTTTTCCCTCTGCCTGTGCCTCTGCTCCTCTCTCCCTCTTTCTCAGTATCTCTCATGAATAAATAAAATCTTAAAAGAAATGCTTTCTAAAAGAAAAAAAAGTGATTCAGTGAGCATGTATCTGTGTGTGCGTGTGAGAGAGGAAGAAATAGAAAGAAAGTAAATGTGGCAAAATGTTAAAAACCGGTGAATCTATGTAAAAAAAAAAAAAAACATGGATATTCAACATACTTTCAACTTTTCTCTAGGTTTACAATTTTTCAAACTAAGTTGGGAGAAAATGTGTATAATCAGCCTTAAAGAAAAAAAATTCCACATGCTTAGTTAAGTGTAATAAATAGAAACAACGTATCTATAATACAACAAATCTGATTTTCTTGAACATATTTTACTGTTCCCCATTTATTTATTTTAAAGATTATATTTATTTATTCATGAGAGACACACAGAGAGAGAGAAAGGCAGAGACACAGGCAGAGGGAGAAGCAGGCTCCATGCAGGGAGCCCGATGTGGGACTCAATCCCGGGACTCCGGGATCACACACTGAGCCAAAGGCAGATGCTAAACCGCTGAGAAACCCAGGCGTCCCTGTTCTCCATTTAAATAGGTAAAAAAAACATTACATATAGTTGCTCTGAAATTCCTCTGTGAAACCTGATGGCTTCTGAATTAAGTAAGTAAAAATTACTTAGGCCAATTCAGCTGATCAAAAACTTATGTAAGAGGCAAGAAAATATGTTGGATAACTCACACCCACTGTTCTGTACCCACAGCTTAGAACTCCACATACTTCAAAGTATGGCTTCAATGCTTCTTCTTTAACAGAATTTCTATTAATTTTTAGTGAGAGGTATACATTTTTTGCTACATGGTGGATATGCCATATGATTAGCAGATAATTCAACTTATCTTCAGTGAGATTATTTGTCATAAAGAAAGTCACCAAAAGTTGTAAGCAGTCTGGATTCGTATTTATTGAAGCCAGTAATTAGAGACATCTTCTTTTCCAGCACTAGAAAGCAAGGTTCCACATGACTGCATAACTGCATCCGGTTAGAGCCACACCCCTGGACTAAGGCTGGTGGGGGAATAATCTGCAGTCCTAATTTTAAGTTAAAAACACTAATAAACTTAGTATAGAGACGACAGTGAACTTTCACTTACAGCATCAACATTGTTAAAGGTCATGATGTACAGAGCAGTCACTTTTCAACTTTGTTAAACTAATAAAACACGACAACGTCTTCAGTTTAAATAGTGATTTTAAAATGCCAATCAAAAAAAAAGTGCAAACAAAATTAAATAATTCTAGCAGCATACCCGTTGCATTTTTAGGAAAGACCAATTCTGGCCCATATTGGGGCCACATCTTCAAGGTTGGGCTATTTCTTTGATTTTTCCATTTCAAAGACAAACAGCAGATGTAATCACTATAATATATATAAATAGTCATAAAATTGTCTTTAACAGTCTACCATACAAGTGTATTCTGCAAATAAAAGGAATTTTACTTTAAAAAGTAAAGGCTGTTTACTGTTCGGCCTTTGGTTCCACTGCTTGAAAACCCCAAAATAAGAAAAAATATCTCCCCTCCCTCCCCACCCACCCCCAAAAGAACCCTGCAGCTCCCCAAAGTTGGTAGACTTTGGCAACCACTGAGCACATGACATTATGTGCACCAGTGTCTTGTTACTAGGAGCATCCACTTGTCATAAGAAACCAAAAGTGATCTCCAAGAAACCTTCCCTCACAAGACAGGTGTCTTAGCATTTCATCAGTTTTAGTACATTTTATACTGACACAAAAGTGCTTATCAGTTTAAATGACAAAAAATTTTTAAAGTAAAATTTTGCATTAAAATTTGAAATCACACTGTATCCCCTGTAGGCATGTGCCTTTCCAACAATTCTTTGTTTCTGAGGTCACTCATTTTGTCCCCCACCCCCACCCTAGCTGCTATAGAGGGATTAAGTGACCCCACCATCAACATGGTCACAATCGTTTGGGCATCTATTGGTCACTACACCACAACTATCCTTAGTACAGTCAGTTTACTGTCATTATCTAGACAATCTAGTCATTGGAAGCCACAATACATTTAAAAACAAAAACTGAATTTAAAAAGGGGTGAAAAAGTATATTTTTAACAATAAAACTGGCACAAGAAACTTATTTTTGTCAGAAAGGCAACTAAATACTCAGCTTTCTCCTTAACAGTGTTCAGACCTTTACAAAAAAGCAATTCAAGACAGTCTTAGAGTCTTGTTATATAACACAGGATATTAAGTTATGCCCAGTACTATGTTAGTGGTCAGTCGAATGTGGTAGGTAAAAGTAATGACATTAGGGAAGTTATGCTCAGACACAGTACAACAAACATTCACATAAAAAAAGTAAACTCCACATAAGTGAGCTGTGTTTTTTTTTTCCCTTGGTTTGACAACAAATGTTTTATACATTAAATTAATGGTAGTGTTTGCATTCAAATATTCTGTGTCACATATAAAATTAAAAGTGCCATTTCAAATCCACAGAAGTCATTCCAGAATAGTGGTACGACATGACGATGTGAATAATTTGCCCTAAATGGAGACACTGAAACTCATTTCCATTAGGAAAAAAACGCTACATTTTATGAAAAACACAAACAAGAGAACTGTATCATTTCCATTTTCAATATATAACGTTCACACTTATTTGTCCATCTGATAGCACTGATCAGACCAGAGAGCTAGGACAAGACCCTTTTGCATCAATGGAACTCTGTGAAGGTTTCCACAGACCGTAAGGCAGGGATTGGTGCAAGCCAATTCATCAGAGTGCAATTACATTATAAACCTCCCTCAAACTTTCTGTAGCACATTGCATTATGGTAAAATGAGAGGTTGGTTATCCATTCTCTATTAGTAGGCCAGCCTGTGGTAGTATAAAATTTTTTTTTTTTTTTTAATTTAAAAAACAAAGCAGGAGCTATTTAGAAAACACAATTCAAAGTAAACTAATTTTGTAACTGCTGACTTTAAACACGTCCCATAGTGACTGTCTGTCAGGACACACACGCGTGGAGCCCAGCACATTCCACGAGGACATGGCCTGGGCCACACACGAGTCTGGAGCAGCTGCCATCTTCCCCACCCCTGTGTCAGCTCCACCTGACTCAGGCACCCCCACAGTCTACAAATCTGTCTGAAGTTAAAGATGCATTCAGAACAAGTCTAATTCCCTCTTTCTTAGTGTTTAGTTTGGAAATGCTTTTGATTTTAAGTCTTAAAAATGATTATTCGACTTTCAACTGAACACACAGTATTTACTCACACTGCTCATCTCTGCCTTCCTCATCTCCTTCAACGTTCAGCTTCCCCACCATCACTTCTCTCATTCCTCCTTTCAGTCTTTCTCTTTCCTGGACTTGCTGCTACTTAATCTGCTTCCCAAGAACAAGTGAATTCGCTAACACGCAACTGGTCAGACTAACCACCCTCTGATCAATGATTTCCTGGTCTCATTTGCTCCACTCTGAAAGAAAGCGGGCCCTCTTTCTCTCATCTACCTTCCCTTCCACCAGAAGCCAGCTGCACTTGCTTCCCATGAGAGAGCCGCATGCCTGAGAGTCCAAGGGTTATCCTTAACAAAGGGGTCTGACACATAATCTTCCTAAATGTGCATTTCATACTCGGACGAGTCACTGAAGTATATTTTAAGTTCATCTCCCCTGCCCCAAAAAACTGATAGCATGTGCCATATCAGAAAAATCCTTGTCTTAGCAGATCAATATACATAGTTATTTGGTCATTTTACATATGCACTTTTTAAGGAGGATCAGGCTTCATTTTCTGTTGAAGAGTTTGTTACCATGGAGTCTGGTTTTCGAGTCATTCTATCCAGTTCTTCCTGAACATTTGTCAACACAGTCTTTTGTCCTAAAAAAAATTAAAAAAATTAAAAAAATTAAAAAAAAAAGGCAGCAGTGATGAGAAAACAGCAAATAATTTTTTAAAAGGAATATTTAAAATTAAAAGACTTTTTTTTTTTTTAAACTAAAAGACTTCTATAATTACTTATGGTGATAACAAACCTCAATAAGAATGAAAGCAAGTCTTTTTTTCACTGCAATGATTATAAGGACATACCCTAATTCAACCCTTCCTTAATTCCTAACATCACAGGTCTGTGTTCCCTGAATACATAACTGCCCTGTGTCTGGGCATGCATTCGTGCCAAATTTATAAGGGCCTTTCAGAAAACACTCTCACCACACAACCCCAACCTCATGCACTGTCATCACCACCTTCTCAGAGGTGGTGTGTGAGTTTCTGCTCAAACTACTTTCCCTGCCTCAGACAGAACAAGTGTTTGGTTTTGTTTTTAATTATAAACTGTAACTCATATAGGTAGTCTGGAAATACCATGTTTCAATAATCATATAAGACTAAGGTCAGACGTTTCAATCCTGCACAAAGTCAGTACTCATTCCTTTGTTATCAAGTGCTAACGAGGCCTGGAAATGACCCTTATCCCCTGTGAGGGGTTACTAGCCCAGAGCCTGGGCCACCAGACCGGATTGAGAGTCTCCAAGAACTCAGGAGCCCCTGAAGGCCTGGCTGACCTGAGGATGGAGTGATCTCCTGCGGGCCTTCTTTCATCTGAAAACACCAATTAGGGAAAACACTGTATTAACATTCCTTAGAGTCACTGAAAAAGTAAAAGCAAAACCCTTTTTAAAAGGGCCCCAAGCTTCCTAGCAAAATGGGTAATTCCCAAGGAACTTAGTTCTTTTGTTTCAGAGGCCTCCAAGACATAGACTTGCCCTATGGCCCACATGGAAGGACAGGAGGTGGGCTGCCACAGAGAGGAGTGTAACAAGGGGGGAGCTTCATGGAAGAGGAAATGATGCCCTTCTGGTGAGACCGGGAGGGTTCACAGGCTCCAGCTCATGGCAAGACTAGGGACAGTGGGGCAGCCCCGGTGGCGCAGCGGTTTAGCGCCGCCTGCAGCCCAGGGTGTGATCTGGAGACCCTGGATCAAGTCCCACGTCGGGCTCTCTGCATGGAGCCTGCTTCTCCCTCTGCCTGTGTCTCTGCCCCTCTCTCTCTCTCTCTCTCTCTTTGCATCTCTATGAATAAAATCTCAAAAAAAAAAAAAAAAAAAAAACCTCTTAAAAAAAAAAAGACTAGGGACAGTGAACAAAAATCTTTATAAAGGATCACAGAAAATTAAATATAATAAATAAAATGTCAATGTTACATGCTAGACAATGACCTCCAATCAATAGTTCTGACACCAGGGTCACATGTACAGTTTAGAATATACCTCAATTCACCCAACTGCTCAGTATAAGCTGGAGATGTGTTTACTTGCTTGGCTGTTCAGAACATGTCAGGGAAAAGCAGACACTCTTGTCCATCCCCCACCCTCAACACTGCTCAGCCACAAGATCAGAAGTCTCCAAGGACCCTTCAGTACCTGACTTCTTGGCTGTGCTCTGCACACCACCAGCACCAGGACTTCCAGGAGAACCTGTTTTTTTACTCAGCAGACTGTTGAAGAAGCTGGCCAATACACCTTCACTTGCTGCATTATCTATGGAAACATTAACAAAAAAAGCATCACATCACCACAAAACTAATTTTCAGCGTGGAATTATCCATTTGTGGCTATCATCTTCCCCAGACACTGAGCACATTCATTTACCATGATTCCTTTTATACTGCCTCTGCCAAGGCTAATTACGTGTTAGCATGATTAATTAAGTGCAAACCTGTTTAGATTTCCCATCTGTTTGGGGACATAATATAACTCATGCTCCACATCATCTCCCTGTCTACAAGGCAGTGTTTTTCAAAATTTTGTAAGCCTTTAACACTCCAAAGCTGCTGTGAAAAGCTCATTCTAAATAGGAGATAGTTATCACACATGCAAGGATTAAATAAAATTTTGTTTTGAGAGTTTCATTGCAGCCAACATCTTTGGGTATTACTAAGTTATTGGGATAAGGGCTACTTAAACTAGTAAGTAAGTGACCTTGACAAGAGAAGTGAAGAGGGAAGAAAATTCCATAATTCATAAATGGTAATCATATAAAAATGAGAAACAAAACCAAGGATTCAAAATATATACTTTATTGTATTTACTTTATTTTTAAAAGTAATCTCCACACCCAGTGTGGGGCTTGAACTCATGACCCCTAGGATCAAGAGTCACATGCTCTACCGACTAAGCCAGCCAGGCACCTTTCAAAATACATGTTCTAAAAAATTTACTTATTTAAGATCTTTTATTTTTGGGGGCGCCTGGGTGGCTTAGTGGTTGAGCATCTGCCTTCGGCTTGTGTCATGGTCCCGGGGTCCCAGGATCAAGTTCTGCACTGGGCTCCCCACGGGAAGCCTGCTTCTCCCTCCGCCTAGGTCTCTGCCTCTCTATGTGTCTCTCTCATGAATAAATAAAATCTTAAAAAAAAATCTTAAATAAAAAATTATTTTTAAGTAATCTCCACACCCAACACAGGACTCAAACTCATAACCTTGCTATCAAGAGTCGCATGTTCCACTAATTAAGCCAGCCATGAGCCCCTCAAAACACACATTTTAAAATGACTTATGTTGCATTCCTCTCTGCATAGCCTGAGGTCTTACACAGAGCAAGATGCAAGGGCCACTGATTCCAACTAAGGGATAGGCCTTGGTCTCTGCCAACGGTGAGCCCCCTCCCTTTGAGTGAGGCAAAATGGAAAATAGCCCCTTTTCCTGGGGAAAAGAACCCAGCTGTCATGAGTCTGCACCATCAAACCCGGTAACCCAGCCCCTTCACGGCTCAGGTCTAAGATTAAACACTCTCCACAGAGACAGGATACATACTTTTGATGTTTGGATCCGGCTTCTTTACTGACGTGCCTGGGGAGGCACTAGGTACACTGGCTGGTCCTCCCCGGCCCTGAGTTCTTGGAGAGCCAGAGGATCCTCTCGCAGGGGATTCCTAAGTCCAAAACCAGCCCAAGTTACATATAGGCATAAAAAATAACAGGAAATACATGCTCCAAAAACGAAGACATTCTCTGAAGGATATTTTTCAGTTTTGGGAGAGGGGTGGCAGGACTGGGAGGTTTTTCCTCAGCTCAGTCTCTTTCTAGAACTTGTTTCTCCTTAGAGAACAGGTATCAAGATAAAAAGGCCTGCTCACTCTATTTCCCAGAACTATATTCCTTCATCATTTTCTGAAGTCCCTATTATGTTCCTGGCCCTTTAGGGAAACCAAATTCTCTCCAAAAATGTAAAAGCCCACACACATATACACTCCTAGAAATAATGGCATAAAGTTTGAAGACACTTACAACACTGGCCCCGTTTAGTTTAAGGTACTCACGGAGGCTCTCGTGGGCGTGGCTGGCTGCTTGGCAAGGAGTGACTGCAAAGAGACAGACACACTGGCCATTAACCAAGGCCTGCAGAGTGCAGGGAAGGTCTGCAGAAACACTTTCCAGTATTCCACTAGGGGGCACCAATAACAACAACTAAGTCATAGATTTTATATCTACTATGCATGCAAAAAGTTTAAATTTAGCAACTTGGTATATGGCAAAAAAAATAATCCAAATAAACAGTTTTGGAGCTAAGAAAGCAAGGAGACCACAGGAGGCAGGATCAATTGGCAAAAGAACCACCAACATTCCAACCTGCTGAGCTGCCTGCACCATCAGGCAGACCCATGACACATCTAAGAGACACGCCTAACAGTCCTAGTAGAACAGAAAGGTGAGAGTGGGTTTGCATTCTGAACTGTCAGCTTGGGGAAGTTACTCTCCTATCCAAAATGGATATGTCAGCTGACCTGCTGTTTGGGGCTATGTAAAATAATGGAAGTGAGGGAAAGGCACTTGGTAACTGCCAGGAAACCTAATTTCCAGAGAGAAAGGCTACTTAAAATAATACTAAGCCTCTCATTGTTAAGACTTTGCAAACAGGGGCAGCCCGGGTGGTTCAGTGGTTTAGTGCCGCCTTTGGCCTGGGGCATGATCCTGGAACCCCAGGATCGAGTCCCGCGTCAGGCTCCCTGCATGGAGCCTGCTTCTCCCTCTGCTTGTGTCTCTGCTTCTCTCTGTGTCTCATGAATAAATAAGTTAAAAAAAAAAAAAAAAAGACTCTGCAAACAGGCAGGGGATCACCTGAGGTAGACAGTCTAATACCTACTCTGTACCAATACTAGAAATGGGAGGGAACAAGGAGACCTGGTTATAACCCCTTTAATGCTAGAGGCTCTTTGTGTTGCCCTCAACCTCACCCCAGGGGACTGGCATTTCATGCATGAGAAGGCCTATCCTCTGGCTTCACTGCTGCTTCTTACCTGTTGCTTCATCAGGAACACCTGCTCATCTTCCGCTGCCAACTCTTTGTCATGGACCAGCTGTGAAGTGAAGTGACATACTCATTTGTGGTCACAGGCCAAGAACACCCAACCTGCTGTCAGAATTCTCAATGAAAGAAGAATCTTGGGTTCAGGTCTCAACACAGGCCTGAGGAAGAGTCCCTGCTGCAACTGCACAGTTATGTTTCTCTAGCCTGGAACAAACTCTGTTCCAAGACAAGACAGGCTTGGCATGTCACCAATTGACATTTTAAAGTCTGGTAGATTCTATATAACACCTCCCAGATCAGGGCCTGCAGATCAGAAGAGCACAGAGATCTCCTGACAGGTATCCAGAGGCAGTGCTGGCACTGTCAGGACTTAGTGGGAAACCACAACCCAATCCTATGTGGGCACTCCATCACTCATGGCCCACCGCCCGTAACTATGTACTTAACACTAGACTTGAGCTGAACTTTTTTTTAAAGGCCGTCTAATTACTTTTTTCTTCTCCCGAAAATGGGTCAGTGTGTAAAACATGTATCTCTTAAGATATTATTTATTTACCTTAGAGAGAGGGGAAGGAGGGAGGGAGAAAGGGCATGAGCAGTGGGGAGGGACAGATGGAGAGGGAAAGGCGACTCCCTACTAAACAGAGAGCCCGATGCAGAGCTCAAGCCCAGGACCCTAGAATCATGACCTGAGCCAAAGGTAGGTGGTTCAATGACTGAGCCACCCAGGTGCCCCAACATACTTTATAGGTTTCTTTTCCCATACCCCGCCACCCCCCACCCCAAAAAAAACAAAATATAAAACACAAACCGTACAACTCAAAGTGACTGACTTGGGTACCTTTCTCACAGGTGGCTTCACAATAAAATCTTCATATGCATCTTCTGGCTTCACAGTTGTGAAGTTTTCATGTAAAATGGCTATTTTCTTTTCATTGTCCCAGCCTGCAGGTCTAAAAGGAAGGAAACAGGGATTGATTTCTCTTGGGACTGCCTCATAGCACACTTTAGAGCACATTCTGGGTTAAAGAGGGCTCCCCAGTGAGAGAGCCTTTCCCACAAGATCTGATCTGTAGTTGCTGGGGCTGCCTTGTAGCTTGTGGCAGACAAGTCAAAGTTTAGTGCTGGCATAACCTATCAGCTTGACATCGCAGGTCCTGCTCTAGACTGAGCTCTTGGGGCCCAAGATCTAAGGAGCCAGAATGAGATCTCACGGGCTACACATGCTGACCCACAGGAAGTGTTTAGAGTTTCCACACAACTCCACCCGGAAGAGCAAGGATACAATAGGGGCCCTGTTCTGACAGAGCGGAGGATGCAGAAAACCGCACAGAGGACAGAACCCAGGACGAGATGGTTTCTCTTGGGCTTTGGTGTACAGGAACTCTGAGAACTCTTCTGAAAACAGTTTTTTCATGGATTGTTTCATTAATGTTACTGTGTGGGAAGATGTAGAGCAAAGCAAGGCATCAGGACCTGCACTTTCCTGGGCCCCAAACCAGGGGGACACTAGGAGTCCTTGAGGCTCCTTCATGGGTGCTGCCCTAATTGATATCACTAAGCAGGATGGCACCCAGGTTCCATTAAGTTAAACTACAGTAACCTACATTCCCACCAGACTCTCCTCAAAGAACAACTGCAAAATGTCCTACACAACACACTCGCGAACTCTACAAGCTGTAAAAAATGGCAACTAATTGTTCTCAGAGGCCTCCCTTTCCCTATGTAACTTCTGCTTCAGAGCTCTATGACCCAGATGGCATTTTTAGCCAGGGTGCTCCACCCAAATGGTTTTGCAGACTTCAAGAGCTCCCAAATAGCTAAATCAACAACAGGATCAAAGATGCAAAGGGAGAAGATGTGATCAAGACATCAGCAGGACCCAGGCATTCTTCAGAAGCTGTGAGATGCTTCTCTTCTCCAGATCAGCACCCATCCCCAACCTGTCTTCCTGGGATTCTTATTCCTCAGGATCCCAAGTGATTTGGGCACACACATCTACTCACTGAGCTTGTGTCTTTGGTGCCTGCTTGACTGCTCTAGACAACAACTCTCTAAAACTCCATCCAAGGCTCTAGCCCTGCCATTTGTGAGCAGCCCAAATGAGGCTCTCCCTGAATGTTCAAGAAGCAACCCTATTCAGTCCCAAGAGCTCTTGGCTTTCTTATCTTCAGCCCTCCCAGAAACCATCCCTCCCCACCACCCCAATTACTTCTGGCCTGCCTAGCACACACACACTCCGCTTTCTGGCATCAGCCCCTCTACCCTCCCTGTCACACTGCCCCCACCACCCCATTACTGCCCTAGCCCTGCCCCCCAACACTATATTCAGGGACCATATGAACATTCATTTCTGTGTCTTTAGCATAGAACCTGGGTACCTAGGAAGTGCTCAGTAGTTGCTGAATGAACTGTAATTCCCAAATCAAGAGAAAAGAGAATTATCTAAGCCTACAAACACTGATCTACTAGCACAAGTTCTCTCAGAGATCCCACAGCTTCAACATTAACTCATGCATCCAAAACACTCATCATTCTCCAGGGACAGAAAGACACCAACTGGAACAAACAGGTACCTAAGTCTCTGCCCAGAACCATCAGTCCCAGTGGCTCCTAAAATATGAAATGCCAAAAACACAATAAGCATTCAATATAGCTAAAGCCTATGCTGATAGGTACACCAATGATGGTGCCTGTACCATCCCTGCCAATGGGCAGAGAAATCAGATGCTTCAATGGAAGACATCAGGGTTTCCAAAGCCCAACTCCCTACATTTCAACTCCTTCCTCCAGCCGGTGTTCTATCAGAGCTGACAGTAAGTGGCAGAAATGGCTGGCTTAAGTTTTGGCACCTTGCTCTCAATGAAGAAATGCAGCACTCCCGACCTCACTCAACCTACTTTTCTTAGACTAGAAGCAGGCATGTATCTGGATGGCAAGTAATTTGGAAAGAAGCTGAGTGTATCTATCCCCTGTGAGGTTCAGCCCAAGCACTTCGCCCCAAGGCAGTAGAAACCTGGCTGTGTATGACAGAGACAGAAGGTACCTTACTTGGAAGGATAAAATGTGAAGAGCAAATGTACTATAAAGGGTAGCATTTGAAATCACCTATAAGGAACTCACATAAAAACTGCATCCTTTTCCACAACTAAGGCAGGTGTGACAAAGTGGAAGCCATATGTTTTATGAACAATGTACTTATACAACAAGTCGAGGTTTTTCTCCTCCTTCACTGATGTGTAAATCAAGGCTGCTCCATCTAATCAATTTGCTTAAGGAAAACCAATTCACTGCAGGAGACAAAAGCAGACAAAAGCAAACACATACAAGCATAATCCTCAAAGAACTACTCACAGGTTAATCAGTTTTTGATCAATACAAGATCAGTAGAAAATGTTCAAACTTTTAAAGCTAAAACAGTAATAGTAACAGATGAACTATGTCAAAAGTGAAAAGCATGTCGATGCTGGCACAGGCCACACGCTTCATTTTTTAACACATACTGCTATCTTTTGACCCATAAGGTTGGTTCCTAAGCAGTAAAGTTAATGGCTCTAAGGTCAGCCCAGGAAAACACCCTCAGCATATCCAAGGTACACAGATTTGTTCCTAGATAGATGTTCATATGTGACCCAGCTTATTGTTAGGTGTATCTTTTACAAAAAATGGGTACCTCATACGTATCAGCTCTCTCCACTGAGCTGGACAAGATAAAAGGCCTAGATGAAGTGGTAGGAACCTATCCCTCACTCCCATATCCCAGGGTATAGGACTATAGCAGCAACAACTGCTATTGTATTTTTACAGAAATAAGACTCAAAAGACTGCTAACACAGTATCTCTCTCGTGGGCAGTACAAAACATAAACAAGAAACACTTTGTGGGAAAAAAAAAAAAGATACACTTTATGGTATCTAAAACAATATTGTGTTGGGTAATTACTCTTTTCTGCAAAAGAGCAAAGTTTAAAAAGATTTCTAAAATAGAATAAAAGTAATTTGGCAGTAAGACTACCCATATCTGCTTTCTTAATATGAAAGTCTTATCAAATGCACAGCATTAAAAATAAGTGATATAAGACACAAATTAGTAAGTCTCAAATTCTAATACAGTAAAATACAAAACTAGTAAAAAGATGTATACAATTTCTCTCTGATGGAAGACTGTTCTGGATTCAGGAAGTACTTTAGCTTTCCGAAGTCGCCCCATCTGGAGAAGAGATTAGCAGAGAGGGGAGCCTGTGCTCCCATGCCCTGACACAGTGCTCCAAGGATACACTGAAGGCAGAACCTCCGTAGGTGTGACTGGATGAAGTCAAAGTGCTCGTCCCTGTAATCATGCTCCTTCTCCAGGACACTCACTGCATCACACTGCAGGAAGACAGAAAGAGAAAGAAGTCATCTTTTGCTTCTCTTCCTGCTGAGGATGGGAACAGCACCATAATTCCAAGGAAGAAAGCCATAGCCAAAGGTCTGAGCATTAATTAGCAAGAGCCAAAAGCAACTGGAGACTTTTCTTTCATCCTGGGCCACAGTTTCCAGAGCTATAAAGTGGGGATTTTTTTTAAAAAAAGATTTTATTTATTTATTCATGAGAGACACAGAGAGAGAGAGAGAGAGAGAGAGAGAGAGAGAGAGAGAGGCAGAGACAGGCAGAGGGAGAAGCAGGCTCCATGCAGGGAGCCTAAAGTGGGACTCGAACCCAGGTCTCCAGGATCACACCCTGGGTTTAGTGGCGCTAAACCACTGAGCCACCGGGCTGCCATAAAGTGGTGATGTTAACAGTCTGATCACTTCACCGTTTTTTTTTTTTTTTTTTTTTTTTAACATTTTATTTACTTATTCATGAGAGACAGGCAGAGGGAGAAGCAGAGACACAGGCAGAGGGAGAAGCAGGCTCCCTGTAGGGAGCCCAAGATGGGACTTGATCCCCGGACCCCAGGAACACACCCCAGGCCAAAGGCAGTGCCAAACCACTAAGCCACTGGGGCTGCCCACTTCACAGTTGTTTTAAGAATCAAATAGTCACATCAGGGATCCCTGGGTGGCGCAGAGGTTTGGCGCCTGCCTTTGGCCCAGGGCGCGATCCTGGAGACCCGGGATCGAATCCCACATCGGGCTCCCGGTGCATGGAGCCTGCTTCTCCCTCTACCTATGTCTCTGCCTCTCTCTCTCTCTCACTGTGTGCTTATCATAAATAAATAAAAAAAAAAAACATCAAAAAAAAAAAAATAGTCACATCAAGAAGCAGGCCCATGAGACATAGCTGTGCACTGTACAAACCATAGAACTCTTGTCTCACAGAATATAATGCAAATGGCACACTCTGTGGTTGGGAATAAAGTACTTTTAAAACCCAAAATGTTGTGTTTTAAGTTTATTTCTTTATTTAAGTAATCTCTACACCCAATGTGGGACTCAAACTCATGACCCAAGATCAAGTCCCATGCTCTTCTGACTGAGCCAGCCAGGCATTCCAAAAATGAAAAATGTTTTTAAAACTTTTTTTTTTGTAAGAGAAATAATTTTATTTTTCTATGACTGAACTTTTCATTCCCATATATTCATTCTACAGGATAGAACAAACTGAAACTTTGAGTTCCCTTCCTTCTGTTTTTAGTGTTATTTCTGAAAATCACCTCAAATCCAACAGACTTTAAGACATCAAAACCCTAAATAATTCTGCTCTTCCATATTATTTTTTAACCATCAGCTTAGGCAAGATCAACTGATTCACAGAGCCTTAAGAAAACTGCTTTTAGTTCTGAGTTTGACTCACTCAATAAAGCTGACAGTGCTTCACAGAAAAATTAACTCAAACTATGAACAAAGTGAGTGATGTCATGTTTCCATTAGCAACATTATATGACAATAGTTTCTAGCCTGACCTAATCAATGTACTTTAATGAATCCCGAATTAGTACAACTCTCCTATAGGAACACATACAAGTAAAGCCTCTTAGTTTCTTTTAGATGGTGATTGTTCACTGGCCAAACCCAGCCAGATGTAGAATTCCTGGGCACATACCTTTGTGCACACCACCAACACTGGGATTCCCAGATTATGGGTTAGCATATTGTCACCAAGTGGCAGAGCAACATTTTCTTCATCAGGACCTGAGGTCAGAGGCCCTCTCCTCTGTGGGGAACCTTGACAACCTTCTTCAGGCTCAATATAGTCTTGAAAATCTTTCACAACTGAAAAAAGGAAAAGAAAATCACACACAAATAAAAACCACACAGGTCAGTTCTAGAAAACCAAAAAAACAGTAATAAGCACAAAACATAAAGAGTGGTGACAAAATTCCCAAATCTGCCCTATTGCAAAATTAGGGATTTGGATGTAGTGATGCAAAATTCTGACATTCACTTTGAGCACTGTAACTTCAGAGTAGCAGTCATACCTCTCTGTTGGACAGCTTTACTTATATCCAGCTTTTACATCAGTTTTAATTTTTTTTGGTTTACCTTTTTTTTTTAAAGATTTTATTTTTAAGTAATCTCTCTAACGAAATGTGGGGGCCTGAACTCACAACCCTGAGATCAAGTGTTGCATGCTCTATCAACTGAACCAGCCAAGTATCCCTTAAACAGGTTTTAAAAATTTCTAAGGTTTTGGGATGCCTGGCTCAGCCGTTGAGTGTTTGCCTTCGGTCCAGGGCATGATCTTGGAGTCCCAGGTTCGAGTCCTACATCGGGCTCCCTGCATGGAGCCTGCTTCTCTCTGACTATGTCTCTGCCCCTCCCCCCCATAAATAAATAAAATCTTTAAAAAATTTTTTTTAAGGTTTTAATAGTTTCTATTAGGAAAAATAAACATTTCTTATATACCTAACATTAAAAAAAAAAAAAAAAGCCAAGTAAAACCATCTGAATTCCACAAGAACATGCTGTTTCCATAGAGCCGACATATGTCCAAACCAAGGAGCGCGCAGGGCTTGGCCAGCCCATCCACTTCTCATCATTCTCTGACTCTCGTGGACTATCTCATCTTTAGAAGATCCTGAGTCACTATGCGGTGCTGACGGACCTCTTCCTGCCTAACATATGAAGAAATCAGCAGCATAATGCCCAATTCTTGGCACACACAGTCATTACTTCAGGCCAAGAGTGCAATCCCATGGGGAGGCCTTCTTCAAGTTGAAAACGGTCAATTGCCCTGGTTAAGCTAAGTGAACACAAAGTCCATGGACCCATAACTTTTTGTGGGTATTTCAAGGCTTACATGTAGGCCAGAGAACAAGGACATAATAATTAAAGCTACTCTGAGCCAGAGCAGCAAACACACAGCTCTATCCTTCTACACCCAAAAGGACAAAAGGACTAAAATGCCTTTTAGTCCCATCTACAACATGCTCATTAAGAAAAGGAAATAACAAATAAAAAAAAAAAAAAAAAAAAAAAGGAAAGAAAAAGAAAAGGAAGTAACTGTATTAAAGAGAATCTAGAGAGAGGTGCACATACTCTTCGTCCACAGAACAGGTTTCAAACATTTTTTTTTTAAACATTTTTTTTTTAAGAGAGGGAAAGGGGATGGCACAGAAGGACAGGGGGAGAGAGAATATTGAGCAGGCTCCATACCCAGTGCAGAGCATGACTTGGGGCTCGTCTCATGACCTAAGCTGAAATCAACAGTTACCTGGACGGTTAGCCAACTGAACCAGCCAGGAACCCTACAACTTCTCTTTATTAAGCTCATTCATGTAATTTCTTTTTTTTTTTCATTCATGTAATTTCATTGTCAATATAAACACTCCAGTCAAGAGATCTTTATTGTATTAAAAAACAAAACAAAACACAGAAGGGTTTTCTGATGAACTTAGCACGGTTGTTGAAGGATTTTAAGGAAATCACAGGTTCTCAAATTTTATCCTTGAAAGCATTTTAACAAATCTTCAAATCAATAGAAGATACAATGGCTTAAGTCTGGGTAACACCTATCACTGCCCAACATCACATGACGCACTCAAACAGGAATTCCAAGACAGGGAGCATGGCAGAGCCTGGAGCAAGTTACAAGTTGGCTAAATGGCCATGGGAAAGTGAGGCGGTGGGGTGGTGGGGGGCGCAGCTCCAGCAGTATGCTCCAGGAAACTCTATCACCCAGTGCCCTGCGTGAACTGCTGTATTCTACTTATGCCAGGATGTAAAAATAGTTGGGAAACCCTGGGTTAGACTAGTCACTGTCTAAAGGAATGACTTAACTATGACTATCTAGCAACCATAGGAAACATGCATGTGTTTTTAAGAAATGAGAATTTTAGAAAGTTGGAAGGCAGAGTAAGTATGCATACATAGAAGTTGGTATAAAGGGAAGATAAATACGAAGAATGTGTAATTCAGATAATAAAATG
This sequence comes from Canis aureus, assembly GCF_053574225.1. NCBI lineage: Eukaryota > Metazoa > Chordata > Mammalia > Carnivora > Canidae > Canis > Canis aureus. Next base: position 6,431,356 of record NC_135613.1, read on the forward strand.
TGCATTTCCCTTAGGCTGAACACATACCACATTAATAATTTCTCTCTAATGGTGGGATGGCCAACATTTCAAAGTACACCTGGGGTCCTCCTTTAGCATCTTGTGGAAGTGGGTAGGGGAAGGAGATCAGAGTGTTGTACCCTAGCTGCTGCCACTTCTCATCTTTTTCCTCCCACCTCATTGGTCACCCACTAGTTCCACAGTCCTGGAAAGATCCCACAAACAGTACCTAATCTTTTTTTTTTTTTCTTTTTTTTTTTTAATAAAGATTTTATTTATTTATTCATGACACACACACACACACACACACACACACACACACAGCGAGAGAGAGAAAGAGAGAGAGGCAGAGACACAGGCAGAGGGAGAAGCAGGCTCCATGCAGGGAACCCAACGTGGAAATTGATCCTGGGACCCTGGGATCACACCCTGATCTGAAGGCGGTGCTAAACCGCTGAGCCACCCCCAGGCTGCCCCCTAATCTTTTTTCTATACTTGATAAGCAAGGGAAGCCCCAGACATAAAGCAAGAAAGACTAACCTACACAAGCACCACATTCCAGCAGCTCTGGTGCTGCTCTGCCCTCCCCCATTACTGCCAGCCAAACAGCTGTCAGATTCAGGACCACTGGGGAACCAAAATCTCAAAGAGCGGCTCGCTGTGGAGCAGCATTCCAAACTTAAAAGACTAGAGACTGGTGTTGGATTGGGAACTAGGCTGGGTGACAGCCCTTCACCCATTCAATACAATACCTAGAGTCCAATTAATCTGCAAAACGGGACTCTGATGAGCAAGAAGATGGCTGACTGCTTTATAAAAATGTAACCTAAAGCCAGCACTAACAAAGGCACTCCTTCAACAAGCAACACAAAGACATGATTACCCTCCAAACATCTCAGAGGAAGGGCAGTGAAAACAAAGGCCTTCAGAAGGTTAACCAGAGTCATGAGGCACAGACGTGGTTCCAGCAATCGCTAGTTGCCCTCCCGTGTCCTCTCCTCTTCTTCCTCATAACCAAACCCAACCCTGATACACAGAACACATGGCTATACAGAACTACATTTCCCAGCCTCCTTAGGAAGACTTGAGCATGCACCCTTCAGCTCTTCTTTCCTCTTCCTCCATGTGCTGCCTGGAACACGGATGTGAAGGCTACAGTTCCAGCTGTCCCGAGGAAGAGAACCACACCCTAGAGATGACAAAGCAATAAGCAGAAAGAAGCCAGGGTCCTTGACCTGCCTTCTCAGAGCTGCTTTCCAGGCCTGAACTGCCTACCTCTGGATTTCATTTACAGGACAGAGGAATCAACTTCATTCTTAAACCACTGCTAATTTGGGTTTTGTGTCACAAGCAGCTGAATCTAATCCTAAGTGACAGACACCAATGACTAAGCACAAAATAAATTCAATAGTTTATGGGAATACAAGCTCAGAAGAGCAGGCATCTTATCGGCTGTGTACATCTCCAATTCCCAGAACAGACCTGGTACAAGACATATACCTTCCCTATCTGGGAAAGAATAATATCCTTAGCTTGATCTTTGTTTTCTGCTTTAAAAATCTTCACAAGGTTATAACAGAAAACAGATTCAGAGGCTGAAATCTCCAGGGCATTAACCGATTAATATGGGTAATATGCTAAATGTGCAGTGAGAAACAAACAGCTCTTCAGCCTCAGAACTATTCTAAGAAGTAGTCTTTATCGTCTCTATTTCAGGGAAAAAAGAGGCATTATCTAGAAAGGTCAGTGGTTGAAGACAGACGAGCTGAGCTGCATAACAACCACTGTAGCACACATGCGGGTGACCCAGGAAACACACATGCACGCAGCAGACCAAAGAATTAGATGTTAAATAAACTCTGTTTTAGCTAATGTCAGACAGGAACAAGAGGAATTTATGATAGGAAGGCACACAGCAAGAGCTCTGATTTGGAAAGCACATCAAAATTTCTGAACCTTTCTGCCAGTAAGCGTGAAGATCCAGTGTGTCATGCCCTAGAAGTCCTCATTAATTCACTAAAGGCAATGATGTCATCCTGTGGAAAAAAGCCAACCCTGCCCAAGACTGCTACTGGTGAACACTGCCACAGCTCTAGCCCCTGCCCCTCCCATTTCCCTGGCGAGTAGACAGAAGCTGATGTAAGTGCACAGAAGCAAGGGAAAGGAAAAGTAAGTTTCTGAATCACATTAAGGAAAACAAAACAAACTTCGTTTAATTTGAAAGTTCTCTGCTGTCAAAAGGACCCGGGTGTCCTCAGTCTTAAAATAGTTTTCCATTTTAATTAAAACAAACAAACAAACAAACAACAGCAACAAAAAAACCTTCCTATTTCTAACTAAAATCCTATTTGCTGGATCCCAAAATGAATGAAGGTAGAAGCTGAAAGATTTGTCTTTTATAGGGCTTCCTTTAAACCTGTCAACAAGAGAGTCCATAGGGCATCAATGGAATCCCAGCACAATGGACTCAAGTTGCAGATCCCACAGTAAATCTCCACACCCACTGATGTTAACTCAGCAGCCAGACTAACACAGAAGCGTAAAGACCCACAAAACTGATCCAAATTTGAGGGGGAGGGAAGAACTCTTACTTTAAAAAAGAACCAATGACGATAATAAGGAATATGGACTCATTTACTTTCTTCAACTGTGATGCTTAAGAATAAGACTGCTTGGGGCAGCCCGGGTGGCTCAGCAGTTTAGCACCGCCTTCAGTGCGGGGCCTGATCCTGGAGACTTGGAATCAAGTCCTGCGTCAGGCTCCCTGCATGGAGCCTGCTTCTCCCTTTGCCTGTGTCTCTGCCTCTCTCTCTCTCTCTCTCTCTCTCTGTCTCTCATGAGTAAATAAGTAAAATCTTTAAAAAAAAGAATAAGACTGCTTTATTTTTTTAAAGATTTTTATTTATTTATTCACGAGAGACACAAAGAGAGAGAGGCAGAGACTCAGGCAGAGAGATAAGCAGGCTCCATGCAGGGAATCCATGTGGGAATCGATTCTGGGACTCCAGGATCACACCCTGGGCAGAAGGGAGGTGCTCAACTGCTGAGCCATCCAGGCGTCCCATAAGACTGCTTTAAATACTGACTACTGAATTTGTAAGAGCAATTTTGAGGTAAATGGTGCAAACAAAACCAAATATTCTGTAAGGGAAGCTTTGTAACCTCTTGACACTGAAAGGAAGGTGGCTTGAACCATTCAAGAGACTAGTGAATTTTCCAATTAAGAAAATTCTATTTTACTTACACTTGCGTTCCAGCTCCCTCATTTCTTCTGGTGGAATTTTCATTTTATCAATGTGCTCACGTAAAACACTAGCCCATTTCTGTAGAGATTCCATCACAGTCCAAGGCCTCGACATGTCTGCAACAAAAATGACCAGGGTCTCCGGCAAGGACTCAGCAGAAACTGCAAACTTCAGCAGGCCTTTGTGGTATAGGTCTCCATCCAGAATCCACACATTGCAGCGCGTGTGATCTTAAAAAAAAAAAAAAAAGTAAAGCTAGGTTACTACCTGACAATGACCATCAGCACAGCTGAAAAAAGCCACATCAAGAAGAACCTGAGGGCACGGTATCCAGATGGCTCAGTCAGTTAAGTGTTTGCCTTCAGCTCAGGTCATGATCTTAGGGGTCCTGGAATGGGGCCCTGCCTCAGTGCGGCAGGTTCCCTGCTCAGTAGGGAGCCTGCTTCTTCCTCTCCCTCTACCCTTCCCCACTCTTGTGTGCACACTCTCTAATAAATAAACTCTTTAAAAAAAAAAAAACTTGAAGGTGACAACCACAGAATTCCACACAAAACACAAAAAGAAATCCTCACTGGAAAAGAGTCCAAGTGCTCAGTGGGCAGTAATCCTTGGTCAAAGTGTCTTTAAAAAATTTTAATTACCATAATACATTAAATCCACATCTAAATAGACTCCAGCCATGTCTGAGGAATAAAGGGTGAAAGCCATTTTAGCTTTCAATAAGAAAAAGCTAAAATTGGGACTCCTGGGTGGCTCAGTGGTTGAGCATCTGCCTCTGGCTCAGGGTGTGGTCCTGGAGACCCAGGATCGAGTCCTACATCAGGCTCCTTGCATGGAACCTACTTCTCCCTCCGCCTGTGTCTCTGCCTCTCCATCTCTCTGGGTCTCTCCTGAATAAATAAATGAAATCTAAACAAACAAAAAAAGCTAAAATGTTCACTGGTCAACTGTACCACATTCTACATAACCCATTTTCCTCAGCTATCATCAATCAATGGGGCAGCAAGCTGTGATGAAGAGCCCGCGGTTATTAACAAGCTCTTCTTGTCAGGCACACCAAGCAGTGTGTTCACATACTACAGAGGGTGCCAAAGAGACAGGACCTTTGTGTTTAAATGCCAAGATAAAATCATAATGTATACAAATTGAGGTATGAATTACTGGGTGCCTGGTGATATTAAGGATTTAGTTTTTTTGGTAAAAGAATATAGTTATGTTTTTAAAAATCACTATCTTTCAGGAGTACCTGGCTGGCTCAGCTGATTAAGCATCTGCCTTCAGCTCAGGTCATTATCCCGGGATCCTGGGATCAAGCCCCATGTTGGACTCTCTTCAGCGGGGAGTCTGCTTGTCTCTCTCTCTAACCCTCCCTCTGCTTGTTCTCTCACACATTCTCTATCAAATGAATAAAAACTCTTTAAAAAAAATCCTTATCTTTTAAACATACATATGGAAGGATCTGCAAACGAAATGATATAATGTCTGAAATTTGCTTCATCATAATCCAGCGTGGAGAAGCAAGTGAGTGTATGGTTGAAATAAAACTGCTGAAGAACTGTTTAAGGTAACGGTTTAAGGCAAGTACCACATCGGAGCTTGTGATCCTAATAAGTCTATGCTATATCTATTTTTTGTTTTCCATAATAAAAAGTTAAACATACACACAAATGTGCAACTGCTGTCATTTAACGAAGCACAGGGCTTCAAAATCATACCTAGATGATCAAACCATAAAAAATAATTTTCCACAATAACCTACTTTAAAAATTTTTTAGGGGATCCCTGGGTGGTGCAGCGGTTTGGCGCCTGCCTTTGGCCCAGGGCGCGATCCTGGAGACCCGGGATCGAATCCCACGTCGGGCTCCCGGTGCATGGAGCCTGCTTCTCCCTCTGCCTATGTCTCTGCCTCTCTCTCTCTCTCTCTGTGTGACTATCATAAATAAATAAAAATTAAAAAAAAAAATTTTTAGGGGCTTAGCTGGGGATCCCTGGGTGACTCAGCGGTTTAGCACCTGCCTTTGGCTCAGGGCGCGATCCTGGAGTCCCGGGATCGAGTCCCGCGTCGGGCTCCCTGCATGGAGCCTGCTTCTCCCTCTGCCTGTGTCTCTCCCTCTCTCTCTGTGTGTGTGTCTATCATGAATAAATAAAATCTTTAAATAAATAATAAATAAAAAATTTTTAGATATTTTTGAGAAATATTTTTCTCACGAAAGTGCCTTGAGGGAAAACTCCTACAATCAAAAGTATCATTTCACTAACTTCTTTCCCAATAAATTCCAAAATACTTTAAAAACCTATATTTTGTTAGCTATCTTTTGTGTAACTGATTCATTAAAACATAATGCTGTTAAAAATTTATATTCATGACTGTACTTCAACAATATAATAAGGCATCTACATCTAGCTACACTTTAAGATTTCTAATACATTTTATTTATTTTTTTTAAAGATTTTTTATTTTTTTATTCATAGACACACAGAGAGAGGGGCAGAGACACAGACGGAGGGAGAAGCAGGCTTCACGCAGGGAGCCCGACAGGGGACTCGATCCCGGGTCTCCAGGATCACACCCCAGGCTGCAGGTGGCGCCAAACCGCTGCGCCACCGGGGCTGCCCTCTAATACATTTTAGACTGGTTTTGGTTTGGATTCCGTCGATGTCTTTAAAGATACTACTCTGTACCTGGAACCCACTGATTTTAAGGTCTTCCCCTCACCACACATGGTTCCTTTCTTCAGCTTCTCTTCCCACTGCCCACCACACATCATCAGCCATGTGCATGGAGATCACACACACCACATGTGATGTTAAACGGATGCTCACAACCCTAGAGGCAGTGCTTCTTTGATGTGTCATGCCCCACCACAAACGAGGGACAAGCCAGAGACCATTAACTCGACCTGTGTGATTTTCTGCAAAATTTATTATTTGTAACCCACTCACATCACACAATAAAATACTGCTGAAAGATGTATAATTAGCCATTGGTAAGGGCAACTCCTCCATCAAAAAAAGACCTGCAAGTAGGTCTAAATGGAGACCAGGAAATTTTTAAGACAACCTTAAGGAATCTGAAATAAATGTTGACATGTCCTTCAACTCAAAAGCAAATGAATCGTTAATATGATGCTTTGGCATGATACATGGTTATGCCATCTTAATACAAGTAGCTACCAAAATTCACAGAATATCTACATCAAGTTTTATACTTAAAAAAAATATTATTTATTTATTTATTTATTTATTTATTTATTTATTTATTTATTTATTTATTTATGAGAAAGAGAAACAGAGGGAGACAAAGACACAGGCAGAGGGAGAAGCAGGCTCCACGCAGGGAGCCCGATGTGGGACTCGATCCTGGGTCTCCAGGATCACGCCCTGGGCAGAAGGTGGCACTAAACCGCTGAGCCACCCGGGCTACCCAAGTTTTATACTTTTATAAAGGTACTAGAGCTACCGCTGTGTCTCAAGTAGTCGGTTACACCTAACACACACCACCTCTCATTCCGTCAACCTACAAAATAGTTATTGTTACTCAATTCTACAAACAAGAAAGCTGAGGTGTTGAGGGCTTAGGCCAGTCACAACTAGTGATTATAGAAGTAGGACTCTGAATCAGTTCCGGTGGCTCCAAAACCCAAGTGCTTTCCACAATAACCATGTTGCCCAACAGAAACAGGTTGCAAAAGACTCAGATAATATGAAGCCCTCTAAGCCTGGCTCAGTGGCCCCTCAGTCCCAGCCCTACTCACACTGATGCTGGTGGGTCCAGCTGGGCACCTGAATGCCTGTCTTCCTTATACAAGAAGAACCCTAAGCATCAAGCCTACCTCCTATCTCTCTCTTTCTCGTATCTTTCAGGCAAGGTTCCGCACAGCAAAGGAAGCCAGGAGAGGAGAAGCAGGAATCAAATCCCTGGGGTTCTAAAATGACCACTCAGTTAACATTAATAAAATGCAGGTGTCCAAGGTTTAATAAGCGATCCTTATCCATGACCTCTATTAAATGAGTCTTGGAGATCAAAAAATTATACTGCTGGAAAGGACCTAGGTCCATCTTCTTCATTTTAGCAATAAAGAAATGGGGAACCAGAGATGGTGGGATTTGCTCCCTTACATAATCATCCTCACACTGTGATCTTTACCGTTTAAATGGGTAAAAGCAAACATAAAGGAAGTAATCTAACACGCTTAAGTGAATGAAATCACCCTTAGGCTACACAGATAACCCTTCTACAAATGAAACTTTTTTTTTTTAATTTTTTAAAGACTTTATTTATTCATAGAGACAGAGAGAGAGAGAGAGAGAGAGAGGCAGAGACACAGGCAGAGGGAGAAGCAGGCTCCACCCAGAGAGCCTGACGTGGGACTCGATCCAGGGTCTCCTGGATCACACCCTGGGCTGCAGGCGGCGCTAAACCGCTGCGCCACTAGGGCTGCCCTACAAATGAAACTTAGCACCAATGATTATTTGTTCTGGAGCCATTCATAAAGCTTAAGTTTATAAAGCAGGCATTATGAAGTAGCGGTAACCAAAAATGATTACTCCAAACCAATTCATAATCATAAGAAAGAATTTTTTTTTTAAGGTTTTTTATTTATTCCCGAGAGACACACAGAGACACAGAGACATAGGCATAGAGAAGCAGGCTCCCCACAGGGAGCCCAACGCGGGACTCGATCCCAGGACCCTGGGATCATGTCCTGAGCCAAAGGCAGACGCTCAACCGCTGAGCCACCCAGGTGTCCCAAGAAATAATTTTTAAGTCATATCTAATCCTTATAAGAGTGCTTATGGGGATGCCTGGGTGGCTCAGCGGTCGAGTGTCTGCCCTCGACTTAGGGCGTGATCCCGGAGTCCGGGACTGAGTCCAGCATTGGGCTCCTTTCGGGGAGCCTGCTTCTCCTTCTGTCTATGTCTCTGCCTCTCTCTATCTCTCATGAATAAATAAACAAAATCTTAAAAAAAAAAAAAAAAAGAGTGCTTAACCTATTTTCAAGATTTCCAACTACCCTGTAGGTGGAAACTTACTACCCATATTCTAGAGAAGGAATTAAGAGAGAACACCTCCAAGCCTCTATTTCCTCCACTGAAAGAAACACAGGAAATTAGCATTTCTACATTGTCACAAAAAGACTCAGAAAACTCTCCTGTGAATATTTATTAAGCTGTTATTCTCTGAATCATACCAATTTTAGATTCTCCACTAGAAAGTGGCAGAGTAACAATGTGCCCAATCAATCTGCCAAGCATTTCTCCTCATAGAAAAGTCCAAAGCTTTTATGTATTCATTTTTTTTAGAAGCTTTTAAAAATATCTTTCTTACTACCTTTATGTGCATCTGAAACTCTACCTTCAATATCTCCTTTTAATTAGGGGCTACCCAGAGCAATAGCTAACAGCCCCAATTCCTCATTTTGACTAACATACTATAAAAAGGAAAAGTGGGTAGAGGCGCCTGGCTGGCTCAGTCAGAAAGAACATGTGACTCGTGATCTTGGGGCTGTGAATTTGAGCCCCATGATGAGTAGAGATTAAATAAGTAAACTTAAAAATAAATGGGTAAAGTCCTGCAAAGACATACATTTCCTCTATTTCCATGACTGACTCTCTTAGAACTAAACAGAAAATTGAGAGTGCCGAGACACAGCACAGAGCCAGAACCACAGAGTCCAAGGTGTGCACATACCCCTTACCATGGACCAACACCTCACTTACCATCTCGGTCCTCATCATGGACGCTGAGGTAGAGATACTCTAGGCCTCTTCCTTTTTTGCCATGCTCAGCTCCTTGAAGTTTAGTCATGAGGGTTGTTTTACCAGAGCCATCTTCACCTACAAACAATATATATATAAGGAAAAGTGTACCATTTATTCTGGGCAAGGACAGGGAGTCTTGACACTTATACAAGTAACAAGTAAGAATTTCATGCAAAGCCTGCTGCTGAGGTCTCACCTGCTTTCATCATAAACAAAGCAGGCTTTGCTGTAAGAGCAGTTGGGGGTGGTGGCAAAGGTGGCAAATTCCAAGATCTAAAATGATACTCTACTGCAGTCATCTTTATTTAAAAAAAAAAAGGAATAAGGTAGATTGGTAGGCCCTACCTACAATTTTTAAGACATGCATTTGGGGAAGTTAAAGGTGGAGTTAGTTTCTCACAAAATAAACTTTTACCGTAAAAAAAGCAAAATTTTCAAAATACAATTAACCTTAAAGCCCAGGAAATTTGAACTAAAAAAAGTCTGATCCTGCCTCACAATCATGAAGAAGAGAAGCTATTATTCACTTTTGATTTTAGTACCTCTCTCTTTCATAAACATCCTGAAAGCTAAGATACTGATGAAAATAATTACAGACCTGAGCAAAACTCTGTGAAGCACGGTCTCAGTAATTATCAAGCGCCTCCTCCTCCCCCTCCAAGTAACAACCACCCCCACCTCTGAAAAAAATCTCTTAAAACGTTCAGATCCACCACCCAGAAACGTTACTAGGGACCCTTAGGATCTAATAAGACGGAATTACAGTACATGAAAAATGAGAGGCACTCCACAGGTCAAAGGCGCCCTCCCATCCCCAATGGCACTACTGCTCTCAGATACTCCACATCCCACCTGGGCCGTGAACACTCGTCAGCCTCACTTCAATACCTGCTCATTTTTGCCACCTGCAACGCTGCTGCCAGAATTCCCTAAAACACAGACCCCATGACCTTGACGCCCCAGTTCTTGAAGATCTCTAAAGGTTCTCTACGACCTTCTGTAGCAATCACTTAAAGACCATAATTCCCTTCAAAAACACTGAGAAAACCACCTAACCAGCGATTGCCAGGAGGATTAGGGGATGGAAGAGAAACAAAAAAAGGCCCTTGAGAATCAAGAGCCTCCAGGAAAAAGCATCAACTCTTCAGCCTTCCACAATGTGCCCCAACTTACTTCATTAATCATCTTCCACAAGGAGCTTCTGGCAACTTCCAAACCCCCACACCCTCCTGTCACCTGTGTTCCTGCCAACACTAACCTTCTGTACCCCTGCAGGTTAACACTTAACCTTCTAGACACCTGACCCCAAAAGCATCCTCTTGCACATCAAGCAAGGTGATGCTCCCACATAATCGGGCCACGCCAGCACCATGTAGCGCGGCGACCAACGGATCGTCCCTCATTCGCCTGAGATTCCTGTGCAGTGTCTGAGGGATGTCCGTGCTGTCTCAGTCGCCCAGCCTACAGGAACGGCTCCACAAATGGGTTCTCTGATCAATGGGCCCGATCAAACGCCCTCACTCGTAGAAGGAAACTGAGACCAGACCCACTAAGCAACCTGACCCAGGTAACCCAGCAGAAGCGCTGGACTAATGCGGGAAAGTCCCTGGTGCGGACTCCCGGGAACCCCCGTGCTTTGCAGGGTCTCCCCGACCCGGCACCCCTCAGGGAGATGAAGGAGTGACCCCGGCGCCCACTCCCCACAGCCCTGACCCGAGTCCCTTCGCTCCGCGGCCTCGTCCCCTAACCTCATGCCCTCATCTCCCACCCCACACAGGCGATCTGGGGGGCCTCGCGGCGACCAGCGCAGCACGTCAGGGACGCTTCAAGCAAGGCTGACGCTGCGGCCAAACGACTAAGGACTGTGCGGCGGGTCCAGGCCAGCGCCTCCGGCCTCCGGCCTCCGGCCTCCGCAAAGGACACCTCCCAGAGTCTGCGGCGGGGCGCGGGGGGCTGGCCGCTCCGGCTGCGCCCGCCATCCCCGGCCTCCCGGGCCCCGGGCGACGCCCCGCCCCGGCGCTCACCGAACACCAGGATGTTCTTGCCGGACGGCAGCTTGGACCTGGCGCGGGTGGACACCTCGCTCAAGATCGAGGACCTGTGGGGACAAGGGAGAAGCGCTCAGCCCCGCGAGCCGGCCCCCGCGCCCCGCCCGCCCCCCGCCGGACGCGCCCCCGGGTCGGCGGCTCGGCCTGGCCGCCGCGCGCTCACCACAGACTCTGGCCCTCCTCTTCCTCGCTGGTCAGGTCGCCGGCGGCCGCCACCGCGGGCCCGTTGGGGCCCAGCAGCAGCTTCTTCTCCACCCCCACCGGCGCCATCTTGCCAACTGCAGCCACAAAGAGGGCCCTCCCCCGGGCCCGCCGAGGACCCGCGAGGACCCGGCCGGGCCGCCCCGCCGCCGCCGCCCGCGCCGCCCGCCGCCGCCCGCCCTGCCGGGCCCGCGCCGCCCGACCGCCCGCCCCGCCGCGCCCACCGCCCCTCAGCTCCCGCACGGTCGCGCGGCCGCCGAGCTGCCGGAGCGTGGGCGGCGGTCAGGCGGCCGCCGGGGCAGCCATGCGCAGACAGGCGGCGGCGGCGGCGGCGGGAGCCGCCCGGCCCGGGGCGCGCGCGGCCTCTGCTGGCCAAGGGGCGCCGGCGCACCCGAACTGGGGTCCCCGTCCCGCCGCGCGCCCGCCGAGCGCCGTCGGGGGCCGGGCGGCCAAACGCGAGGCCGGTGGCCACAGTGCCCCGCTCCCACGTTATCTCACCGAAGCCCAGCTAACCCTTTTACAGACAAGGAGCCTGAAGTCTGCAAAGCTCAAGAAACCTGCCCGAGGACCCCCTACTAAAGATGGCACCTCAGTACTTAAATCTTACTCACCGCGCCTACATAAACTGTTGTAGCATGAACTTGGCCTCATGCTCACCAAGCCCCGCGTGGAGAGAGGACCTTAAGCGAGACCCTCAAATCCTTATATTCCCCTTTCCACCTCCTTTCCTTGACCCTACCAAAACCGCAAAGTAGTGCCTTGCCGCCGTAAACAAAACACTCGAGTTTGTTCGTGGGTTTGCAAAAACGGCATTTCCAAGTAGCCAGCATTTCACACAAGAAATAGGCTTTCATTTCCTTTCTAGCGGGCAGCAGGGATGGGGGTGCGGGGCTGGAGGAAAGAAAATGAAAGAATAAAGGTCAAGGAGAGACAATCATAAGAAAGTAATGGGAAGGGGGGACATTTCACCTTCTAGCATAACTAGGTGTGGCCTCTGAGGGCTCTTGCTACCCTCTGTGGAAAACAGCTCACTGTACAAGGCATTTCTAAATATCACAAGGAAGTGGGATATGGCAGAAAAGTAACCACCTACATGAGCTTAGTAGAATTCTGATCCAGCTCTGCCAAAAATGTTGGCAGCAAGAGTTACAGGATCCAGCAAATGGGCATAGCATCTGCCAACCTGAAAGTAAGGTTCAAACAAGACAATGAGAGTGAAAACCCATTAAGGGTTACATCCTTGGAAATCCGGCAAGTGTTAAATTGTAAAAGGGCAAGCAGTGTCTAAATTTTCACAGGACAGAAGATGGGAGTTTGCAACTACAGGTCAGTGAACTTCATCAGCCCTAGGTAGAACACTCCAATGTGACCAGTTGGAAAAGGAAAAGATAGGACCAGATTTACAGTCTTTCTCTTTTTTGCAGGAATACCAGGCAAGAGAATGCTGCAGACGTAGCAAATGCAGTTTTCAACAGAGCATCTGGCAATTCACATCATAGACAAGAAAGTGAAAATTTTAAGTTGAGTGATAACATTGAGGCAGGTTAAACACTAGGCCCAGAGGGGGCTGATGAGCAGGAACAACCAGAGACTGCTAGGAACCTGACCCAACCAACTCAAGTTGCCATCAGTGACTTGGATGAGAATGCAGCAGCACACTTAAGCTGTGGGTGACCTGAAGCAGGAAAGGATGCCTAATATACTGGATGACAAACTGGGTACAGATTATATCTAGCAAGATAAAATTTAACAGACTACTAAAGTAGTGGGGTTAAAAATAAATGCCTAAGAACAAAACAGAAATCAGTTAAAACTATGATCTGTAAATTTTAACTATATTGACTACAGTCTGAGAGATGGTCATGTAGAATAACCAGAAGTATCTTAGGTGAAGTCCATGAAACCTCATTGGGCCCTGCAAAGCTGATTCCTTACTCTTGCAGTCAAGCCACATTACTTTCTGGACACAGCTTATAAAGACAAAGAAGTGTCAGTGGTCAGTGAGTAAGCTCATAAGAGAGGACACTGTTCTGCTGAGGAAAATGGGGCTTATCAGCATGAAACATAAAGAATGCAGAGGGAAAAGAAGTGATGGATACCTATTCTTTACCTTTCTCAAGGACTGGTATGTAGAAAAGAAATTCAACTTCTGTGGTTCTACAAAAGGTACTTGAGGAAGGCACATTTCATTAAGTATAAAGAAGAAATGACCATCAATTATCACCCTTAGTAGATTCCATGTTTCTGAGGATTTACATAAAATTAAAGAGCCACCAATATCCAGGTTGTTGTACAGCAATTCATGCCTCTTGCAGCAAACTATAACTGATATCAGTTCCAACTCCAAAGGTCTGTTATTATTAAAATAATTTTTTATTCCCTGTTGATTTGGCCAGGTCTGAATTCCTAAAGTCAAACAGTTCAAATATATGTCATCATTCCTTGGCTTTCCTTTTGATATGCCTTCTTTTTTCCTTTTGATATGCCTTTCCTTTTGATATGCCTGATAAAATAAATAATAAATTTATTTTATTACCAAATATTTGTTTGAAGGAAAAAGGAGCAGCTCATGTTAACTAAAAGTTAGTCAAAGGTTAGGATAAAATTCCAACGGTTCAGAAGGCAATATAGTATTGGTTATTTCCTTTTCTTAATTCTTACTTTTTTATAGGTGGGGAAGGGCAGAGGGAAAGAGAGAATCTTAAGCAGGTCCACACCCAGCATGGAGCTCAGACACAGAATTCAATCTCACAACCCTGAGATCATGACCTGAGTTGGACACTCAGCCAACTGAGCCACCCAGGCACCCCAATATTGCTTATTTTAAATACAGCCTCAGTAACTGAAACAAATCAGTGTCTAAGCTATAGAATGTGGGATCCCTGGGTGGCGCAGCGGTTTGGCGCCTGCCTTTGGCCCAGGGCGCAATCCTGGAGACCCGGGATCAAATCCCACGTTGGGCTCCCGGTGGTGCATGGAGCCTGCTTCTCCCTCTGCCTGTGTCTCTGCCTCTCTCTCTCTCTCTCTCTGTGTGTGTGTGACTATCATAAATAAATAAAAATTTTAAAAAAAAGCTATAGAATGTCATATTTTTGAGGATGCTTCACTTAAGCAGTGTTTGGTTTTTCTGTTACATACATCTCTTCCAATCAATAAAAGAAGTATTATCTGGGACCCAACTGAAGTGGAAAAATATGTTTAAGTTGTATCTGAACAATTTAGGAAACAACTTGGTTATCTAAACCAATATGGCTGAAACAACAGACAAAATATTTTCTCCTTTGACCTAAAATAATTTTCATAAATCCTGAGAAGTACAAATCAAAATAACCCACCAAACTATTTAAATAATCCCCATAGTGCTTAGGAAATACTGATAATGGACGAGATTCATTCACACTTTAAACACTATAAGGAATTTTCCTAAATGAAAATTAATCTTTTGTTTAAAAGGACATTTTAGATTTAAATAGAAAACTTTCTGCATATTGGCTCTCTCTGGAACTTTCATTGTGGATCAGAAAACTAAAAAATAAATAAAAATTCTGAGTTTATCAAAGTAGAAATAGTTAGGATGTGAAAAGTAGAAATAGGATGTGAAAAGGTAAAAGAATACAAACTTATAGGGAAATACATTTTGGGACTGAAGAAATAGTATTTCTATCATTAAGTCAGAGACCTACAATGACATGAAGCAGTGAGCCAATGGGTATACACCCAAATACCTATAAGCACAGGTAAGCTTTGAGGCCCTGATACTTAATCACTTTGCCACAGCAACAGCATTTTAAGTATAATACAGGCTGCAATAGCATCCTTTAGGGATCATGATAGGAATATGAAAAGAATAAGAAAAATAGGAAATTGAGGTCAAATTTTGTTTAAAAACAAGCAATTTGGGGATCCTTGGGTGGCTCAGCAGTTTGGCGCCTGCCTTCAGCCCAGGGCGTGATCCTGGAGTCCCGGGATCAAGTCCCACATTGGGCTCCCTGCGTGGAGCTGCTTCTCCCTCTGCCTGTGTTTCTGCCTCTCTCTTTCTCTCTCTCCCTGTGTCTCTCATGAATAAAATATTAAAAAAAACAAGCAATTTAAAAAAATGTTCCAAGCTTTTAAAAAGCAAAAGCAGGGGATCTCTGGGTGGCTCAGTGGTTTGGCACCTGCCTTCAGCCCAGGGCGTGATCCTGGAGTCCCAGGATCAAGTCCCAGGATCGAGTCCCGCACCGGGCTCCCTGCATGGAGCCTGCTTCTCTTCTGTCTGTGTCTCTGCCTCTCTCTCTCTCTCTCCCTGTGTCTCTCATGAGTAAATAAATAAAATCTTAAAAAAAAAAAAAAAGCAAAAGCAAAAAAACATACACCAAAAAGAAGTGAACATGACCATAGAATTCGGGAGTATTCAAAGGAACTGCACTATCAGCCTCTTGAAGAGGAACATTTTAGTTAACAGAATTTTTTTTAAGGTTCATTTATTTATTAATGAGAGACACAGAGAGAGAGAGGCAGAGAGACACAGGCAGAGGGAGAAGCAGGCTCCATGCAGGGAGCCCGACATGGGACTCGATCCTGGGTCTCCGGGATCACACCCCAGGCTGAAGGCAGCGCTAAACCACTAAACCACCAGGGCTGCCCTAGTTAACAGAATGTTAAACATTGATTTAATGTGTGGGAATTTTACTTGAACAGCTTGGAAAACTATTCTAAGTTCTGGGGAAGAACTTCCACTGAGTAAGAATATACTAAAGTCCAAATGTCTCACATGGTATCCATTACAATATAATGTCAAATAATATTTAAAGGTTGATCATTTTTTTTCTCTGAACTGTGTTCTTTGAGCTTAAAGAAAAATAAAAGCGTAATCCTAAACAAATGTTTGACCTTACAAAGGAATTTTGTTTTACTAAGCTACACATTAAAAATTTATTATTTTATAAATGACTTTAATAATTTGATGAGATAAAGCATCACAAAAAGTATGTAATTAAAACAGTATTCCTGTTTTCAGATTCCCTGTTTCATGAGAGTTTAGAAGAATATTTTAAATTGTGTTTCCTCAAGGCATTGTATTTTAAGAGTTCAAACTAACAAGTATTCCAATCAAGGAGCTACACACTTGGGGTGTTTGGTCAGCTTGTGGTATTTATGAGCAAGATCCACAGCCTTCCGTCCTTGCTGAAAGGGGAAAGACCACAAAATTAAATTCCAATGATTTCCCATTTTCTTAACTCCATTGAAAAGGTAATTTATTTCTTCTTCAGTAAAGTTTTTACGAATTCTTCTTTTTTCTGTAATTAATGAGAATTTTAGAATGTATTAGTACTTGCTGGAAAAAAAAAGGGACTCTTCTTGAGACCCAAATAAGTGCTTAACTTATTCTAAGGATATGAACTACATAGTGAGAAAGCTTCATGCCTGCGCTATTCATCATAGAGAAATCCATGTCACTTTTAAAATTGAGTGCCTACTATGAAGCTAGGCCTTATCACTGTGAATTCTTCAATAACTGTAACTTAATCCCATTGTAATAATACCTGCAACATCTTTCAATCAAGAAACACAAAAATTTATAAACATTTGATTGTTAATTCTCTCAATATTCTTGTGAGGACAATTAATAAACAGCTTACCTATCTTACAGATACAGTCTTCCCAAAGGGCTCCATTACTTCACAGAATAAAAATGAATATCAACACTTGTTATTTTAATTAACAGGCTTGATAATATTTTTAAAGAATAAGGGTCTTTTGAAATTCATTTTAAAAAACACATTCATTACCTATATGGGTGCTCAGCTTACTAAAACTCAAAAAATAGGCTGCACAAGGGGAGGTTACTAATCTGGTTTTTAAGGATACTTTCTAAAACAGAAAGTATATATATATATATATATAATTGGTATCTATAAACATAACTATCTTCTGGTAATGATTACTAGGAAATAGTTTTCCTTTAACCTTTTTTTTTTTTAAGATTTTATTTATTTATTCATGAGAGACAGAGAGAGAGAGAGAGAGAGAGAGAGGCAGAGACACAGGCAGAGGGAGAAGCAGGCTCCATGCAGGGAGCCTGACCGCTGAGCCACCCAGACGTACCTTCTTTAAGCTTTTTCATTCATTGCTAATTCCTGTTATCTTTGTGGATAGATGCTGATAAGGAGAAATGTTTTCTATTTCCACTTAAGGCTGCTATTTACTTCAGTAGGACTTGAAATAGTTGGGGCGAGACAACCTTAGAATATCTTGCCCTTGAGGATCCCTGGGTGGCTCAGCAGTTTGGTGCCTGCCTTCGGCCCAGGGCCTGATCCTGGTGTCCTAGGATTGAGTCCCGTGTCGGGCTCCCTGCATGGAGCCTGTTTCTCCCTTTGCCTGTGTCTCTGCCTTTCTCTCTCTCTCTCTCTCTGATTCTCATGAATAAATAAATAAAATCTTAAAAAAAAAAAAAAGAAAAAAATCTTGCCCCTGCAGGTCAAGACTGTTAGCCATTTGTCTACCTTTCCTAGGCTTTTCCTAGGAACAGAGCCATAGTTCAGATCTTTTAAAACAGTAATGAAAATATTACCAGCAGAAGGCTGAGAAATCATTGAAAATAATGTCTGATTATTACTTAATGGTATTACTTAGAATGTAAGCTCCATGAAGATAAGAATTTTGTCTGTTTTGCAAACCATTGCATCCCCAGTGCCTAAAACAGTGTCTGACACATAGCAGATGATCAATAAATATTTTGTGGAAAGAAAAAACTTAGTGGTAAAAAGTGTTTCAAAACTTATCAATGGGGGCTCCTGTGTGGCTCAGTTGGTTAAGAGTCTGCCTTCAGCTCAGGTCATGATCCCAGGGTCCTGGGATCAAGCCAAGTCAGACTCCTTGCTCAGCGGGGAGTCTGCTTCTCCCTCTCCCTCTGCTACTCCCCCTGCTTGTGCTCTTGTGCTTACTCTCTCTCAATAAATAAATCTTAAAAAACAAACAAACAAAAAACTTATCAATAAATTTACTCTTTACTTTTGGGTCTACTGGAAAACTGCTGTTACCCAAGAAATACAGGATTTCAACTTCACTTGCTAAATGATTTGAATTCATTATATTCAGAAATGGACAGATTATTACAATGTTCAGGATACTAGCATTTGGAAGTTGTTCACATAAAGACAATTCCGACTTTTCTAATGCATCTGCCATCTCACTGAGTCCTATAACTGTGCCCAATTCTCAAAGGTTACTGCAGCAGCCTACGAGGAAGCAGCTCTACCCCGCAAGGCTTCTCTTCTGTGGCTCCTTTAGCACTCCTCTTAATATTGATTGAATGTTAGGAAAGAGTAGGGGAAAGTAGGCAAGAAGGCTCAGTTCTAGAGACCCTTATTTTTCAAACCTTCTCAACACACCAGTTCATCCTGAACGAGAGCCAAGGCTCTTTAAAAGCTCAGATGCTGCAATGGTCTCTTCTCAAAAGAATGGTTCCAAATTTGAATGTAACTTACAACCAAACTTATAGTCATAACTGTCTCTTGAAAAGAAACGGAAATCAAGGGGAGAAAATGGCAACATATCCAAAATTCCTAGCCTGCTTGTAAAAGAGATATAAGACCAAACTACTCCATACCTCAAGATGCCTTTCCAAATTCTAAAAAAAAAACAAACAGGCCAAATTATTGACTATTTGGTTTTAGCTAAAGCGATTCTTACAAAAAAGACACATGTATTTATGAGCTGGATATCACTTAACAGTATTTAGGATCCTTCTGTATAATCAAATATAACCATAATTATGTTCACTTCATGAGGCTCTGGAAATGAGTTTACTATGTAAAATGATCATAATATATTTTTAGTTGTTATATATTTGCTTTTAAATCATGTTGTTGAAAAAATCCATTATTAATTTGATGTCAACTCCTTGTCAAAAGCAAATTTTCCAAGTACAACATGTTTCTATGGAAAAGTAACCATTTTCTAACAGTTTCTACAGAAAACATTACTTCAAAAGGTGGGCTGCCCTATAGGAGTACTGTATGTAATTTTAATTTTCATGCAAAACTTTTAACTTAGAAGAAGATCCAGGGAGACCTAGGTGGCTCAGTAGTTGAGCATCTGCCTTTGGCTCAGGGCATGATCCTGGGGTCCTGGGATAGAGTCCCATATTGGGCTCCCTGCATGGAGCCTGCTTCTCCCTCTGCCTATGTCTCTGCCTCTCTCTGTCTCTCATGAATAAATAAAATCTTAAAGAAAAGAAAAAGAAAAGAAAAGAAAAGAAAGAAAAGAAAAGAAAAGAAAAAGATCCAGATATAAAAAGTAAATTCGAGGGGTGCCTGGCTGGCACAGTTGGTAGAGCACGTGACTCTTGATCTTGGGGTTGTGAGTTTGAGCCCCACACTGGGTCTAGAGATTACTTAAAAAAAAAAAAAAAAAAAAAAAAAAAAAACAGTAAACTTGACATTTCCTTTAAGGCTTTGGAAGTAAAAATGTCCAGGTAAATATATAGCAAAATGTTTCCATATGTATCAAGTCTAAATATTTCTGCAATAAATAACAGAATAACTCTATAGATATTACTAAATTCCAGGGTTTTTTTGACAAGTAAGGTGCTCAACTGCTTATTCTTACTCTGCAGGTATTAATTCGATATGAAGAGAAGAAAATGATAATGTTAAGTCTCTAATAAACTTAGAATGGTGACAAACTTGAAATGTTAACCTGTAATTAAATAAAAATTCTTAGAAGTTAACTCATTGTTTAAGAAGTATTTTGATTTTTAAGCAGGGTTTTGAAGTATATACTATTTGTCTCTTCAATTCTGGTGGTGTGAAGTGCTATAGTTATGAACCAAAATTTGCTGCAAAATCTCTCTGAAGCACTTACACATAGGAGAATAATTTTGTTCTTAAAATAGACATGTGATCCAGAGGCTAGAAGAGGGGCTTCTGAAAAAAGACAGGCTTGCATTTGAATGTAAGCTCTGCCATTTGCCAACTCATTTTACCTTAAAGTGGGAATAAAATAAAACCTACCAGGCAGCCTGGGTGGCTCAATGGTTTAGCGCCGCCTTCAGCCCAGAGTGTGATCCTGGAGATCCGGGATCTAGCCCCATGTCAGGCTCCCTGCATGGAGCCTGCTCCTCCCTCTGCCTGTGTCTCTGCTTCTCTTTCTGTGTGTCTCTCATGAATAAATAAATAAAATCTTTTAAAAAAACAAAACCTACCTTATAACATTATTATAAGAATTAAAGGAAACGTCTATGAAACACCTAATCCATATTAGGTACTTAATGTTTCCTTCTGCTTCTTCCTCAGCTGACAAACAATGGGGGAGAAAGCAACACGAGGAAGGAAAGTGGGAAGGCTCTTGTTTTAGAAACTATGGCCCTCTTCAGAGCCAAGGGTTATCATTTAAGAACCATTAATGATGAGACTGAGAACAATCCTGCAGCTGTCCTCTTTTTCTCAGAACTATATGCAATTTAGGTTTATTTAAAAATTAAATATATTCACTTATTCTTTCAGAAGTAGCAGATTCACTACTGAGTTGTCTTCTACGTGGGGTCAGCAGAATTTCTGAAAAATACAGAAAACATTTAGGATAAAATATCAATCTGAGTAAGAGCACGTTAATTCCATTAGTATGGTATTTCCTACACACCTCCCCCCCACCTTCTAGTGGGAATTCTTAGATGGATTAGGAAGAATTTTTAAACCACCAGAGACTAAATCTGTTCCCTGGGTACATCTTAAAACACTGGTTTCTCATAGACATTTTCTTTTCAACATTATTTTGGTCTCTAGTTTTTTAATATATTTAATGTTCTGGATCACAGCTCAGAAGGTATAGTCATAATTACAGTTTCAAAGCTGCTGAATTAATTACTTTTGTTACAGATAAGTGATTTCCTTAGTTCATTTTTATATCTGTCTTCAGCTTCCACAATGACTTTATGACGATCACACTGGTATGGGCAAGAGTGCAAGAGCTTGCTAAAATTTCGGCTATTCAGAGATTTTCCTACTGCTATGCAACCTAAAAGAAAACAAAGTAAAATGATGTATAGATTATTACAAAATAGCTAATAACAAATCTATAAAAGCAAATATCTTTATGATGGTAACTGAAGTGAAATCAGGAACTTAATTATAAATATGTCAAGAAATTCTGTCATAAAGGATTAAAGACAACAGATACAATACTGTGAGATAAGTGTTACAATACTGTGTGTAAACACACAATAGGTGTGAACAGTTAGGGTGATATATATAAAAGGACTGTCTAGCTTGGTTAAGTTCTGAGCAGGAGTCACTATTAGGAAGATATCCAGGGATCCCTGGGTGGTGCAGCGGTTTGGCGCCTGCCTTTGGCTCAGGGCGCAATCCTGGAGACCCGGGATCGAGTCCCACATCAGGCTCCCGGTGCATGGAGCCTGCTTCTCCCTCTGCCTGTGTCTCTGCCTCTCTCTCTCTCTCTCTGTGACTATCATAAATAAATAAAAAAAATAAAAAAAAATTTAAAAAAAAGGAAGATATCCAAAAGAAGTGACTCTAATGCCCAGTTTTCTTTTTTTTCCTAATGTTTTATTAAGGAAAATTTCAAAGACACAAGAGTAAAGGGAAAAGTATAATGAACTTCCACATAGCTCTCATTCACCTTCAATAATTATTGTCATGGTCAGTCATATTTGTCTACAACCCCCTATACTCTGATCTGCCCCCCATGTATATACTGGATTATGAAGCCTGAAACTGACATTAAAGTATCACTTCATCTGTAAATACTTCATATGCAACTCTAACAGAGAAGGACTCTTTCCTCCAAACACATAAAACCATTATCAAGCCTAAAAAAATTATACCTAATATAATCTAATAACCAGTAAGTGTTAAAATTTCCTCATGATTTCAAAACTTTCTTTCTTTTTTTTTTTTTTTAAGCTTTCTTTTTATGGTTGGTTTGTTTAAACCATGATCCGAAGAAGGTCCATCATTACATTCAATTGAAAGGTCTCTTGAGTTTTTTTTTTAAGATTTTATTTATTCTTGAGAGAGAGAAAGAGAGGCAGAGACACAGGCAGAGGGAGAAGCAGACCCCATGCAGGGAGCCTGACACGGGACTCAATCCCAGGACTCCAGGATCACGCCCTGGGCCAAAGGCAGATGCTTAACCGCTAAGCCACCCAGGCGTCCCTCTTGAGTTTCTCTTAATCTATAAATTCTCCTCTCTTCCTCTTTATCATTTACTTATGTAGACACTGGGTCATTTGTACTATGGAGCTACCCAAAGGCTAGGTTTCACTGATTATATTCTAGTTAAATGCTTTAAAATGTTCCTGTGTGTGTCCAATAAACTAGTAAAACCAGTAATCAGATCTGGATGAGTGATAGGATTCAGATTCAATTGTGGGTTTTTTTTAAGATTTATTTTAAAATATTTATTTGAGAGAGAGCATGAGTGAACACAATTTGGGGGAGAGGTAGAGGGAGAGGGTCAAGCAGACTCCCTGCTAAGCAGGGTGTACAACACAGAACTCGATCTCAGGGCCCTGAGATCATGACCTGAGCCGAAGTTAAATGCTTCACCCACTGAGTCACGCAGGCACCCCTACTTTATTTTTTATTTTTATTTTTATTTTACAGAGAGAGAAAACAAGGAGTGGAGAGAGGGGTAGGAGAACCTCCAAGCAGATTCCCTACCAAGCACAGAGCCTGACATGGGGGCTCAATCCCATGATCCTGAGATCATGAAGCAGAAATCAAGAGTCAGATGTTCAACTGACCGAGCCCCCGAGGTGCCCCAATTCAATGGTTTTTAGTATAGCTCATCACAGGCAATATTGCGGACTTCTTACTGCATCATATTAACAGACACATAAAGTATCTCCTTCTTTTTTTTAATATTTTATTTAAAAAAATAAAGATTTTATTTATTTTATTAATGAGAGACACACAGAGAGAGAGGGAGGGAGAGGCAGAGACACGGGCAGAGGAAGAAGCAGGTTCCATGCAGGGAGCCCGACGTGTGACTTGATCCTGGGACTCCAGGATCACGCCCTGGGCCAAAGGCAGGCGCTAAACCGCTGAGCCACCCAGGGATCCCCTCTCTCTCTGTTTTCTTAATGTTAAGATTGATCACTAGGTTTGGGTGATGCTAGCCACATCCATTCATTATAAAGTTCCCCATCTGCCTATCACCTAATGTTATTAGTGGCCCATTCCTAAAGGACTAGAAGTTAGCCAGGCAGGAAGTTGGCTGGGATGAAGATATTTCAAGAACAATGAACATGTGCAGAATCACCAAAAAGCAAAAAAGCATAGTGTGCTCAGAGAATTGTAGGTACTTTGGTGTGGCTAGAGTACAAGGTATGAGAGAAATGTGGGAGGAAAGTTGAGGCTAGTAAAGGTTGGGAGGGCCAGATAAGAATAATCTTGAAAGCCATGCTAAGTATTTCTCACTATCTTTAAGTCAGTGGGGAGGAACTAAAGGATATTTATTAAGCAGGGAAATGACTTTCGTTTGTCTCATAGAAAGCTTACATGAAGGTAGGAGGATCATTTGAGGGGTTACTTCAACAGTCCAGAATATAAATGAGGGGACTGTGCAACAGGACATTTACAGGGAGAATGAAGAGATTTCCGAGGTAAAAATTGGTGAATGATAAGCTGTTGGGATAATGGAAAAGCTTAGGAAAATTCTTAAGCAACCTGAAGTTGATTGAATGACAAAGTTTAGGATAAGGATGGCAACTTTCTGACAGACTTAAAGAGAACAAATATGCAATAAAATTTAACAAGTAGAAGCAGAACAAGATCTCAAAAAATTTAAAAGCCAGGCAGAGAGTTTGAGTCCATGAGTTACAGAGAAGCGCTGAGGGTTCTTTAGCTTGGTGACATGATAAAAAGCACATGTTAGAGAAGTTAACATGCACATTATATCTGGGGCTTGGTAAGACTTGAAACTGCAGGGATCCCTGGGTGGTGCAGCGGTTTGGCGCCTGCCTTTGGCCTAGGGCGCGATCCTGGAGACCCGGGATCGAATCCCACATCGGGCTCCCGGTGCATGGAGCCTGCTTCTCCCTCTGCCTGTGTCTCTGCCTCTGTCTCTCTCTCTCTCTGTGACTATCATAAGTAAATAAAAAAAAAAAAAAAAAAAAAAAAGACTCGAAACTGCAAGACTGCTAGAAAGTTGGTGCAATTGAGGCATGAGTAAAAAGGCCTATGTGGGAATGAAAAAAAGAACCAAACTTGACAGACCAGAAATAGGAGATGTAAAGAGAAAAAAATGATTATAGATGATTTAAGGTTTGAAATTTGGGAGGCCAGAAGAATAGCAACAACACTAATAGAAATGGACTGGGTGGAAGTAAGGCAATTTAAGAGGGAGGAAGATGTGTTTTGAATACAATAAGCTTAAAGTTAAAAACAAGATATTGAAATGAGTATATCCTGGACACAGCTGAAAATAGAGGAATGAGGCTATAACCCAAGGTAGAAGCCCAGTAGAGAGATACAGATTTGAAAATCATCATTAAAATGATAGTTGATGCCACAAAAGTAAATGCTTCAACAGTGCTGAGTAAGTGCTACAGATTATGTCTTGGGGGAAATCTGTAGAAATGGGGCAGGAACAGAAAAATAAAGCAATATAGGTGGTAAAATGGCGTGGCTTTTAGACTTAAGGACTGAGTTCTATTCATCTTTGATACCCATGCCTGCCACAGGACAAATACTCCCTAAGTGTCTGTTAAATGAATGAATTATTACTGAAGAAAGGACTAGGAAAGAACCATCTCAAACAAGTAAGGGGTGAAAGGGAGTTAACAGCTTTAAATCATCCACTCTGCCTTCTGAAATACTTCCAACCAGAGGTTCCCAAATTTTTCTACTTCATGGCATCCCTAAGTTCTTGGTGATCTTTTTACAGCACCCCTGGGCCAAAGAAATACTGATTATCTGTTAAGTCCAAAACATCTTACTATGTATTTATGTTCTAATAATTTAGTAACCATTTGAAAAAATAATACACGTAAATTGAAAATAATAGGGGCATTTGGACCCATGCTGGAGCTTGTAAATAAACCCTCGTGTGTTTGCTAAAAAAAAAAAAAAAAAAGAAAGAAAATAATAGGGGCATGTGGGTGGCTGAGTTGGTTGGGCATCCAACTCTTGATTTCAGCTCAGGTCATGATCTTAAGGTCATGGGATAAAGCCCCACATGCAGCCCAGAATTTGCTTCTCCCTCTTCCTCTGTTCCTCCCCCACTCCCATATGTGCACTCTAAGAAATAAGGAAATAAAAATTTTTAAAGGAAAATAATATTTAAATTTCATTCTTTTAAGATTATTTATTTATTTATTCATGAAAGACACAGAGAGAGAGAGGCAGAGACACAGGCAGAAGGAAAAGCAGGCTCCTCACAGGGAGCCTGATGCGGGACTTGATCCCAAGACGCCAGGATCACAACCTGAGCCAAAGGCAGATGCTCAATCACTGAGCCACCCAGGTGCCCCAAATTTCATTCTTATTAAGCACAATTAATCCTAATGGGTTATATGCACCTACTAAGTACAGCACAACTTTTCAAACCTCAGAATCTGACTGACACTGCCACCCTCATCTCTTATTCCACATTATTTTCATGTGGTGCTTGCTTTTAATCACAGCCACTGAAAGCCCAGCTCCACAAAGACATGACATCATCAAAAGGAATGTAATGCAATCTAATGCTGAAACTGTAAATGACTCTGAGCTAGTAGTGCCTGTAGTATCCAAAAGATGTTGAATGTTTTGTGTTTCACTTAAAATTTAAAGTATTGTGTAGTGCTCTTGTGAGTTCACTGCAGACCTCCAGGGAGCCTGGGTGGATGGTTGGGAAAGTGTATCTTTAAACTACTGAGAGGGAAAGATTTCAAGGAATGATAGTCAATAGTGCAGAGATACTAAAGAGGATACGAATTTTTTAAAAAGTCACTGGTTTGGGCAGAAAAACAAAAGAGACTTCAGGTAATCTTTAACATTTAAGTTTAGTAGAATGGCAATAAAAGAAGTCAGATTGCAGGGAGTTAAGAAGGGAATAAATATATTGAAAGAGAAAGGAGAAAAAGCGTCTGGCAATGATGAAAGAAAGAGTGGCTGAATACTTGAAGAGACAGCAAGTCACATCAAGTATTTAGATTTTTCCTTCTCTCTCTCTCTTTTCTAAAATTTTTATTTACTTCAGTATCTCTATACCCAACATGAAGCTCAAACCCATAACCCTGAGATTAAGAGTTGCATGCTCCTCTAAATGAGCTAGCCAGGCGCCATAAAATTTTTCTTTTTTAGATGAAGAGAAATAAACATAGTTTATGGCGGGACAAAAGGAGCTAAAGAATAGAAAGGTAATGAAAAGAAAGACTTCATAAGTACTAAAACAGGGAGGAAAAAGAGATGGGATTCAGATTATAGTTAGATATAGCTAAGTTTTAGAGCACTAGAGACAAACTTTACATCCAAGACTAAAGAATGTTATTTTGAGCCTAACATAGAATAGCCTCAATTTTGTCCATAGAGCAGAGTGAGACCCTAAAAGAGGAAATATTAGGGTATGGAGGGGAAGGGAGGTCAGGTTAAGCATTGTGGAACATTTATTATAGGGATCTTGCAGAAAAAATAAAATAATGGGGCATGGAACACTAGAAACATTTACATATTAACAATAGACATAAAAAATAGATATTGTTTAATATTTAATGTATTTTTATTTTTATTTTTTATTTTTTTTATTTTTTTTATTTAATGTATTTTTAAAGAATACTTAATGTCTTGTGTTTAAAGCATTATTCAGAATACATACCTATTGGCACTCTGAAAATATAAAAAATGTTTACCTTACTCAATAAAGTTAAATTTGTAGATGGTATTAATTGTGATAAAAATAGAATAAAGTAACAAAAAGTATTAGCTGTGGTGATTCTTACAAATAAATACTGGGAACACAGGCTAGTGCAGACAGGAAGTATTGATCTGAATGTTTTATTATACCCCAAACTGTTAAATTTCTTCAAAGGAAATAAAGTTTAAATCACACAGATAGAATTATTACAAATCCTAGTTAATTAATATCATACAAAGTTTTAATTACAAAACAACTGTAATTGAAGAATATTTACCTGAGCATCTATACTTTAACATTTTGGGATGATTGTCTGTTGCCAGAAAACTGATGGCTTCTTCATCTATTATATCTGAACATAATGTAAATGGATCTGGAAAAAAAAACTGCAACATGTAAGATTCTTTTGATTAATGAAAAGGACTGGACATTGATGTAATATATTAGTTTTCAATATTTTCATAAACTTTAGCACAGTACTACATATCTAATCATCCTAGTAGATAAACAAAGATTCTGGTTATCAATAAAAGATGATTGAAGCTCTTACACCAGAAAGAGAGTCAAAGGTATGGCTTTTACGTTATAATGCAAATATACCAATATACATTTTCAGCTATCTTAGTCACCTAAATATGTTTTCTTAAAAAAATCAAAGAAGAAATATTTTTAATCATACCTGTTACTGGCAACTGTGGCTTTCCATTTTTGATGGGAATTGGATGTTTAAAAACATGGTCACTAAAAGAAATGAGACACCAGATAATTAGAGTAAACATACTGTTTGATGTATGGACAAATGGTCCTATAGGCAGTGGTGTAATTCTGGGCATTTGGCAGCCAGGAGATGAAACCAGGGTCTACTAAAGTCTTCCAAAATAGCATTTGTAATGGTTATAGCCGGGTTTCCAGAAGTGGAGTTATACAAGACTCTAAAGGACAATAATACTGATACCAGCAGAAACATGGGAAAAAATTATAAAAGAAG
This sequence comes from Canis aureus, assembly GCF_053574225.1. Lineage (NCBI taxonomy): Eukaryota > Metazoa > Chordata > Mammalia > Carnivora > Canidae > Canis > Canis aureus. The sequence continues at coordinate 6,459,441 of NC_135613.1, forward strand.
AAAATATGGGGGCAGCCCGGGTGGCTCAGCGGTTTAGCGCCGCCTCCGGCCCAGGGCATGATCCTGCAGTCCAGGGATCAAGTCCCACGTCGGGCTCCCTGCATGGAGCCTGCTTCTCCTTCTGCCTGTGTCTCTGCCTCTCTCTCTCTCTGTTTCCATCATGAATAAATAAAACATCTTTTTTAAAAAAGAAGAAAATATGGGGCACCTGGTTGGCTTAGTCAGAAGAGCATAAGACTCTTGATCTCATGATCATGGGTTTGAGACCTGCATTGGGTATAGGTATTACTGAAATAAACTTAAAGAAAAGAAAGAAAAATAGGAAAGAATAAGGGCAAAAAGGGGGAGAGAAAAGAACAAAATCAGAGGACCAGAGAGCATGAAGGCTGGCTGGAGAACACATCTTGTTTTGTTTTAAAGATTTTATTCATTTATTCATGAGAAACACAGAGAGGGGAGAGAGGGACACAGGCAGAGAGAAAAGCAGGCTCCATGCAGGGAGCCCGATGTGGGACTCGATCCCAGGTCTCCAGGATCATGCTCTGGGCCGAAGGCGGCGCCAAACTGCTGAGCCACCCAGGCTGCCCTGGAGAACATATCTTGATGCTCTCTGATTCCACATTCCTGAGAAATCAAGCTAAAATTGACAACAAGAATTGTTTTGAAAAGGAAAAAGGGGGTGATGATAATGTAATCCATCTCCCCAATATTCTGTTCATTCTGTAGCCTTTCCAGAATATAGCGGCATACTCTTCAGTTTGCCTCCAGGAACCGAGGAAAGAACACAAGGGTTTAAGAAAAGCTACAATCCCAGGTTCAGCCCCACGAACAATCTAAGGCAGAAAGGATATGAACTGGAGGTGACATGCAAGGAATAAGTAAGAAGGCAAATCTAAGGAAGATTTTCATCACACACTACTCCCTTTTATCAAATTAAATTTACAAACTGGTTTTTGCTATATTGCTGATGGATTATCAATGTATACATTGTTACACACTGTATAGGGTTTCAGATTAAGTTTTCTGAATATCCTTTCTAAAATTCAAATTTGATGTTACTCAATTTAAAATCCTCAAATGACTTTCATGCCCCATGAGGGAAAACCACAAATCCTGAGTATGACATGCAAGGCTCTAGATGAACAGGCTCATACATCCCCAACCAAACTCCTTTCCCAATATTTCCATTTAGGCTCAAGACCATGTTTTATCATTTCTATATCCAGGGCCTAACAGTGTGACACAAAGTACTGCACAAAAAATATCTAAATACATAAAAGTTAGAAAAAATTATTATTAAACTATACCTCGATTGAGAAACAGAATTCTTTTCTTCAAAAGTTGTTTGTCCATGTAAATTTTGATTATAGCTTGAATTGGCTTTACATAAAGTCTTATTTTGCACACTCTCCCTATAACAAGCATCAACTGGATTTGCACTCTTTAACAGGGTCTTCATTTGGTGATCATTTGCACATCCATGGGACTTATAACTCTGAAGCTTTCTAGACTGGTTTTTATCTTTATCTTCTGCTGTAGGACCTCTGCCAAGACTATCTGCATGGAGGTGTTTCAATGTGTTTTGAATATCTATGTTCACTGATGAAACATTATCCTTATCTTTTTCTCTTTGTATTTCTTCCTATAATGTAAAAATGACAAGTAAATAATCTCAAGATAATCTGTTTGCTTTATAATCCAATTTACACTCCCTTTAAATAATGTAGGAAAATTTCATGACAGTCAATAGAACATGATATACAATCAATATACATGATAAAATGCATTGGAAGAAAAGGGAATATATTCAATAAATAATCTGGGGACAACTGGGTAGCCATCTGGGGAAAAAATAAATTGGATCCCAATCTCAGAATGTACACAAAAATAGTCAAAATGAGCTAAATATTGTCATACAGAAAATGAAACTTCTTTTTTAAGATTTTATTTATTCATGAGAGACACACAGAGAGAGGCAGAGACGGGCAGAGGGAGAAGCAGGATCCACGCAGGGAGCCTGTTGAGGGACTCGGTTCCTGGACTGGGATCACGCCCTGAGCTGAAGGCAGACGCTCAACCACTGAGCCACCCAGGCATCCCAAAACTTTATGTTTTAAAAGAAAATCGATTTTAACATTCTTAAGGAGAAGACCTTTCCAAATATCACACAAAATCAATAAATCATAAAAGAAAAAATATATATTTGATCATAGGAAAAATGTTTTTCAATGTTCTGTACAGACCAAGAACAATGTGAGTAGGTGGAGGAGGAACTCAGAAGAATAAAGAGTCAGAAGCAAAATCAAATGATAATCAAAACATCTAAAAATAATATATATTAAGTCATATATTGGGGTATGATTTTTTATTAGCACTTATAAAAAGCTACGACAATGAAATATGAAAAAGATTAACAACAATGTAGAAAAGTAGGAAAAGGAGATGAACAGTTAACAGGAAAGGAAATATAAACAGCTAAGAAAAAGAGCTACCATATCCACCAACAGACAATTCTGCAACTGTAAATAAATAAAGGAGGGGTCGCTTGGCTGGTTCAGTTGCTAGAGCATGCAACTTTTGATCTTAGGATTGTGAATTCAAGCCCCACATTGGGCATGGTGCCTGCTTAAAAAAATTTTATTTCTGAAGTGCTTAGGTGGCTCAGTCGGTTGGGAGTCTGATTCTTAATTTCAGCTCTGGTCATGATCTCAGGGTCCTGAGACTGAGGGAGTGTGCTTGAGATTCTCTCTCTCCATCATCTTCTGCCCCCTACTTTCTCTCTAAAAAGATAATATATTAAAATAAAGAGATAAACAAAGAGGGCTTCTGGTAAAGATGATGAATTTAACACCACCATTTATGTTTGGCCTTCCAAAAAACCCAACTGAACAACAGGATTTAAAAAATATATATTTTTAAAATTTATTCATTTGACAGAGAGATCACAAGCAAGGGGAACAGTAGGGAGAGGAAGAGGGAGAAGCAGCCTCCCCATTGAACAGGGAGCCCAATGTGGGGCTCAATCCCAGGACCCTAGTCATGACCCGAGCTGAAGGCAGATGCTTAACTGACTGAGCCACTCAGGCACTCTTGAACAACAAATTTTAAAAAGTCATAAACCTACAGGAACAGGGGAAATGAAAGAAATAAAGGCAACACAAGTTTGGAAATAAAGCTGAATCCAAAGCTGACAATGGAAAAAGTTAAGAAACTACCTAGGATGTGCCGCCAAAGTTTCAAAAAGGCTTAGGAATTGGAGGTATTGGAACGTCTAAAGATGAGATGAAGATGGTGCTAAAAATAGAAAGACTGGATGAAAGTGTTTGAGAAATAGGTGGATTACAGGGGGGCCTGGGTGGCTCAGTCAAGTGAGCATCCAACTCTTGATCTCAGCTCAGGTCTTAATCTCAGAGTTGTGAGTTCAGACCTGGCATTGGGCTCCAGGCTGGATGTGGAGCCCTCTTAAAAAACAAAACAAAACAAAACAAAACACAACAACAACAACAACAGGGCAGCCCGGGTGGCCCAGCGGTTTAGCGCCACCTTCAGCCTGGGGTGTGATCCTTAAGACCCTGGATCGAGTCCCACGTCGGGCTCCCTGCATGGAGCCTGCTTCTCCCTCTGCTTGTCTCTGCCTCTCTGTGTGTCTGTCATGAATAAATAAAATTAAAACAAAACAAAAACCAACAGGGCAGTCCCAGTGGCTCTGCAGTTTAGCACCACCTTCAGCCCAGGGTGTGATCCTGGAGACCCGGGATCGAGTCTCCCACATCGTCAGGCTCCCTGCGTGGACCCTGCTTCTCCCTCTGCCTGTGTCTCTGCTTCTCTCTGTGTGTCTCTCATGAATAAGTAAATAAAATCTTTTAAAAAAAACAACAACACATAGTTGTTTTACTAGATCTCGACCCTTGTATACATAAGTGTATATATATATTTAAGTATGTGTGTGTCTGTGTGTATACACAGTGTTGACTGACACCAGAAGGTTGAAACTGAATCTTTCCCCAAGGTTGAAAGTTGAATCTCTGGAAGGGATAAAACAGAGTCTCTACATTGGAGGACACCAAACAAAACTAAAGGCAGAATACTATTCAAAAAACAAATCTAAGCAAATATTCACATATTGAATACTAAGACCCACAAGCTCTCTTCTCCCATTTTGAGTCCAGAAAACTGGCTGACAATCTCTAGGCAGGAGAGCAGATTTTGGAAGTTCTCTCCAAAAATGACCCATCTAATTAATCCTATGAGAATCCATAATCAACAAATTTTCAGAAAGACTTTTTTACTACCTGACTCCTTTTTTTTTTTTTTTTTTAATTTTTTTTATTTATTTATGATAGTCACACACAGAGAGAGAGAGAGAGGCTCAGAGACACAGGCAGAGGGAGAAGCAGGCTCCATGCAACGGGAGCCCGACGTGGGATTCGATCCCGGGTCTCCAGGATCGCGCCCTGGGCCAAAGGCAGGCGCCAAACCGCTGCGCCACCCAGGGATCCCTACTACCTGACTCCTAAATATGAATAGCAACCAAAGGTCAACAGAAATATGGAGAAAGCTAGAGACTCAAGGAAGGAAGGAAGGAAGGAAGGAAGGAAGGAAGGAAGGAAGGAAGGAAGGGAGGGAGGGAGGGAGGGAGGGAGGGAGGGAAGAAGGAAGGAAGGAAGGAAGGAAGGAAGGAAGGAAGGAAGGAAGGAAGGAAGGAAGGAGAGACAGCAAGCTAGCAAGCAAAAAGGCAAGCAAGTTCAGAGGAAAAAGATTCAAAAACTTCAGACCAGAAGAAAAAAACTTTGTTTAAAAGATTTATTTATTTGAGGGAGGGAGAGGGGGAAGGAGAAAGAAAGAAAGAGCGAGCGAGTGAGCGAGTAAACATATGAGCAGGGGGAGGGGCAGAGGGAGACAAGCCGACTCTTTGCTGAGAGTGGAGTCTGATGTGAGGCTTGATCCCAGGACCCTGAGATCAGGACCTGAGGCGAAACCAAGAGTCAGACACTCAACTAACAGAGCCACTCAGGCGCCCTAGAGGAAAAAAATTTTAATGAAAATTTTCATGAGGGATGCCTGGGTGGCTCAGTTGGGTAAATGGCCAACTATTGGTTTGGGTTCAGGTCACGATCTCAGGATCCGGAGATCAAGCCTCATTTCAGGCCTGGGCTCAGTGGGGAGTTTGCTTTTCTACCTCTCTCTCCCTCTCCCTCCACTCATATGCTTTCTTTCTTTTTTTTTAACATTTTTTAAAATTTTTATTTATTTATGATAGTCACAGAGAGAGAGAGGCAGAGACATAAGCAGAGGGAGAAGCAGGCTCCATGCACTGAGAGCCCGACGTGGGATTCGATCCCGGGTCTCCAGGATCGCGCCCTGGGCCAAAGGCAGGCGCCAAACTGCTGCGCCACCCAGGGATCCCATATGCTTTCTTTTTTTTTTTTTTTTTCATATGCTTTCTTTCTAAATAAATAAATAAAAATTAAAAAAAGGAAAATTATCATTGATATATTTATGAGAAGACTGCCACTCATCTCTTAAGTCCATGAAATAAGAATAAGATCATTTAAATGGAGTAAAAAAAAAAGAGGCTTTGAAAAAAAAAAAAAAAAAGAGGCTTTGGTAACTTACAAATATGATAGCAGAAGTGAAAAACATATTGGTTTAAAAAATAAAGATGAGAACACTTCCTAAAATGTAGAACAAAAAAAGAGGATAATATGGGATCCAGGAAACAAGAAATCAAACTAGGGAGGATAAAAAGAGAAATCTATGAAATGATGATAAAGGAATATCCCAGGGTAATAGTTCTATACTTGCCCTAAGGGATGTTATTAATTTATTGCTCCTCAGCTCCAAACCCAACCTTCTTCACCCAATTGTAAAACTGAAACTAGACTCTATGACTGCTATTCTATGGCTAGCATTGATGTTAGTCTCTCTTATTAGCAAGTGCTAGAAGTATAATACAAGATTGGAGAGAAATAAGGGACTTTTTCTCCTTTTGGTGTTCTGGCAAGTGGAAGTAGATGCATTATAACAGAGGTTCATAATTTCTTTAAGGTATAATTGTCCAGTGATTCCACTCCTAGGTATCTATCCAAGAGAAATAAAAATGCAAACTTCCCACAAAGAATTGTCAGCCATTGTTCACAGTAACATTATTCATGGTGCCAGGATCTAGAAGCAATCCAAATATCATCAACCGGTGAATAAACAAGTTGTAGTACATCCATATTATGGAATATTCAGTCAGCAGTAAAAAGGAACAAATATTAACAAAATTGGTTTATCTCAAATACATTACACATTAAGTAAAATAGGTCAAACAAAAAAAATAGGTCAAACACAAAAGATTATTTAACATATAATTCAATTTATGTGAAATTATATAAAAAGAAAACCAGCAATGAAAAACACATCAATGGGGATCCCTGAGTGGCTCAGTGGTTTGGTGCCTGCCTTTGGCTCAGGGCGTGATCCTGGAGACCCAGGATCGAGTCCCACATCGGGCTCCCTGCATGGAGCCTGCTTCTCTCTCTGCCTGTGTCTCTGCCTCTCTCTCTCTCTCTCTCTCATGAATAAATAAATAAAGTATTAAAAAAAAAAAAAAAAAGAAAGAAAAACACATCAATGGTTGCCTGGGCCTGAAGATGGGGAATGGGACTGTCTACAAAAGGATACAAAGAAACATTTTAAGGTGAGTGAACTGTTCTATTATTTTAATTGTCGTGGTAGTTATGCAATGGTATAAAATTATCATAAACTGTACAATTAAAATGTGATTATCATTGTATGTAAATAGTATCTTAAATTTTCAGAAAAAAATTTAAAGCAAAAGAGTAACATTACTGGGCAGTTTATAGCAATGTAGCTGTAAAATCATATATGGCAACAACACAAAGAACAAACGGATAGGTGAGCATGCTATTGCAAACATCTTACAATATACATTAATGGAATAGTATTAGTTGAATATAGACCATGATCAGTTAAAGATGTATAGTATAAACCCTAAAGCAATCACTTAAAAAACCAGGAATGTTTAGCTAATAATCTAAAGTGAGCTAGAATATCTTAAAATGATATAAATGAAGAAAGGAGAGTAGAAAAGAACAGTGAACAAATGGTATAAATAGGAAAAAAATAGCAATATGGTAGACTTAAACCCAAACATACTAATATTTACATTAAACATAAATGAAGTGATCACATCAATTAAAAACTAGAAATTGTCATACAGGATTTTAAAAAGGCCAAACTATATGCCGTCTACAAGAAACCCATGGTAAAGACATAGATTATGAGAGTATGTCCATCAATGAATGGATAAACAAAATGTGATATACTCACACAATGGAAAACTATTTGGCTATAAAAGGGAATGAAGTACTGAAACACACTAAAATGTGGATGAATGTTGAAAACATGCTACATGAAAGAGGCCAGTCACAAAAGATCATATATTACATAATTTCATTCATATGAAATATCCAGAATAGGCCAATCTATAGAGATAGAAAGAAGATTGTGCATGGGGGATGCAGGCAAGTAGTTAAAGGGTACAGAGTTTCTTTCTGAAGTGATGACAATATTCTAAATTTGACCATAGTTGCACGTATCTGTAAATACTAAACTACTGAATTACATACTTTAAATGGGCAAATTGTGTGGCATGTGAATTACATCTCAATAAAGCTTTTTTTAAATTTTTTTTCAATAAAGCTTTTTAAAAAAGGAATGAAATACTGATATAAACATGCATAAACCTTGCAAACATTATGCTAAATGAAAGAAGCCAGTCATAAAAGGTCACATGTTATATAATTCAAATTTATATAAAACGGATTAAGAAAAAAAGAAAAAATCCATATAAAAAGTCTAGAATAGGCAAATATATAGGGACAGAAAATAGTTTAGTGGTTGCCTAAGCTGAGGAGGTAGGGAGAACAGCTGGAGGAAATATGAAGGGTGACTGCTAAAAGGTATGAGGTTTTATTTTAGGATGATAAAAGTATTCTAAGATTAATTGTGGTAATGGTTGCACAATTCTGTGAGTATACTAAAAACCAATGAAATGTATACTTTGAACAGGTCAATCGAATCAAATGTGATTTACATCTCAGTAAAGCTGTTACAAAAATTATATATATGGCAGGATGTTTACTCGAGAGTTGTCTACACTGGGCACAGATTGAATATAATCTGAATATCCCTCAACAAAAGACTAGTTAAATAAATTTATAATAATCTATAATAATGAATATTAGTCATTTAAAAGAATGAAATTACATACTATTATACTAAGTTGAGCACTATGCTTTTATTTTTAAAAATGCATGCACAGGGTGCCTAGGTGGCTCAGTCAGTTGAGTGTCTGACTCTTGACCTCAGCTCAGATCTTGATCTCAGGGTTGTGACTTCAAGCCCCATGTTGGACTCCATATTGAGCTTGGAGCCTACTTAAAAAATAAATGAAAATGGATGTGCATACAAAGACACAAAGCATACATACACAGAAAAAATACTGAAACGTACACATATACATAGTCACATATGTAAAGAAAGAGATTATTACTTCTCCATCCTTTTTCTCTTATACAAACTTTGGATCTCTATCTTCCATGTCTTATTTTTTCAGTATTAATCTCCACTTTTTAAAAATCTTTTTCTTCCTATTCTCAAAGATGGATTCTCAAGTACCAATAATGAATTTTAAATTTGAAACCATTAAGATCTGGGTCTCCTGAATGGCCAGTCAGTTAAGTGTTGGACTCTTTTTTTTTTTTTAAAGGTTTTATTTATTTATTCATGAGACACAGAGAGAGAGAGAGAGAGAGAGAGGCAGAGACATAGATGGAGGGATAAGCAGGCTCCACACAGGGAGCCCGATGCAGGACTTGATTCCCAGACTCCAGGACCATGCCCTGAGCTGAAGGCAGATGCTCAACCACTGAGCTACCCAGGCATCCCAAGTGGTGGATTCTTGATTTTGGCTCTGGTCATGATCTCCTGGGTTGTGGGATCAAGCCTTGTGATGGGCTAAGTGCTCAGTGGGGGGTCTGCTTGAGATTCTCTCTCTGCCTCTCCCTCTCCCCCCCACACACACTCACTCTCTCTCTCTCATTAGAACAAATCTTTTTATTTCTTTTCATTTTTATTTTTTAAAAAGATTTTATTTATTTGTCAGAGAGAGAGAAAGAGCACTAGCAGGGGGAATGGCAGGTATAGGTAGAAGTAGGCTCCCCGCTGAGCAAGGAGCTCAATGTAATACTTGATCCCAGGGTCCTGGGATCATGACCCAAGCTGAAAGCAGACACTTAACTGGCTGAGCCACCCAGGCATCCCTAGAACAAAGCTTTTTAAAAATATATTGAAGTAAAAAAAATAACTTAGCAAGAAAAATCTTTTACCCTCCAATCTCTACTGTAGAAAATACTTGAAAAGAGTTCTAGGGATTCATGGGTGGCGCAGCGGTTTAGCGCCTGCCTTTGGCCCAGGGCACGATCCTGGAGACCCGGGATCGAATCCCACGTCGGGCTCCCGGTGCATGGAGCCTGCTTCTCCCTCTGCCTGTGTCTCTGCCTCTCTCTCTCTCTCTCTCTCTCTCTGTGACTATCATAAATAAATAAAAATAATTAAAAAAAAAAAGAAAAGAGCTCTATATTCTTTGAAACAAAAAGCCAACCTCATTTCTTTCTCTTTCAAGGTGTTCTAGTCTGTGTAGAAGTTCCTTTGCTTTTTTCCAGTACTCTTCAAAATTCTTCTCTTTAGTATTTATGTATTTTAATTGTTCTTCATTTTCACCAAAAGGATATTCTCCTAGACTTAGAGATAGTTTCTCAGCTTTGTAATATGGGGAAAAATAGTGAATTTATCCATTAGTAGAATGGTTTTTTTTTGACACTTTAAATATAATTTTAATACTTTTAATAAGGACAACATCATACCCCATACCCCCTCCTCTAAATTTTGCCCATCCAGACTATCTTAATTGTTTAGGTAGTACTAAAAATAAATGGAAAGCAAGTGTTTGGCAGAAGCCCAAGCCCCAGTCATAAATTAGAACTTTACTCTTCAGAGTTAGAAGAGAAAGAACATTATGAAAATATGTTATGCCAGGCACATAAACATCCTCAGGTATGTGGAAACTGGTTTTAAGGTAGTGTTTTGTTTTTTTTTTAGCAGTTTTCATAAAGCAGTTCTTCCCTATGATCTTTAAGTTTTCTTTTTACATATTGCAGCAGCAGCAATTTTTCTTTCATAAAGACCAATTCAAAGGCCATGATTCCTTCAATGCATGCTCCCTCCTATCACAGGGTCTTTGTGCCTCACTGTTGCTTATGGTTGACCTAGTTAACACTATACATTCAGATCTCAGCTCAAGAGTCACTTCCTCTGAAGCCTTTTCTGCTGCAAGTTGAGGTCACAGTATTTTGTTATATTCTAAGATCTATGCTCCATTCATTCCTAACCCTTAGGTTAATATTTAATAATTCATTCTTTTTTTTTTTTTTTAGATTTTTCAGTGACTATTTATCTAGTTAAAATTAGCTCTATGAGTGCAGACTGTTTCTTAATCACTATATCCCTAAAACCTAACACAGTGCCTGGTAAATAATAGGCACTCAAATATGTTTTAAATAAGTAAACAAATGTAATTCATAATTTAACTGTAAGTTACCTGTAGGCCTCAAATTTAAGTCCTACAACCAAATTGTCCACTTTGCATAAAATAAGTGAATTATCTATACTGTTGCTCTCTTCCACATAGGTTTTTTATATGCTGAAATACTCTAGTTGTCATATTCTGCTTTTCAAACATAAGAAGAGACTGGGAGCCTAAGGGGTTTGGTTCATCAAAGAAGATAAACTTCAGTATTTTTTTTAAGTAACAATAAACTTACCAATTTTTTTGCAATTGTGAAGCACAAAAGTGGCAGCTTTGTTTAGTTCCTCATTCTGTGATTCAGTTAAGGCTTGTATCATGAGTGGAAGACCATTGTATTTAAAAAGATCATACTGATTTTCCTCTGGAACACATATCAAAATTGAAAGCGGAATACAGTTATTTTTTCATATACTATCTACATAAGGTCATAATTGTTCCTTGTGATTTTTTAAAAAAGATTTTATTTAAAAAAAAATAAATAAAAAAAAATAAAAAGATTTTATTTATTTATTCACAAGAGACATAGAGAGGCAGAGGGAGAAGCAGGCTCCCTGTGGGGAGCCTGTTGCAGGACACAATCCCAGGACCTCGGGATCACAACCTGAGCAGAAGGCAGATGCTCAACCATTGAGCCACCCTGGTGACCCTCTTCTTTGTGATAATTATGAACATAGTTTAAATCTTAAGAAAGAGTAAAACAAATAGTTTCAAAAGTATTTTCCATTTAGGAAATTATCTTCTGATATAAAATAGCTGCCTCATAAGTGATGATCTCTGAAATACAGCCACAGGATAGAGTCATACCTCGTAAAACAAACAAACAAACAAACAAACAAAAACAGCCCTCATGTGGTTTTAAAAAAAGTTATAGTTGGGGAAAAATGGGTAAAAAAGGTATACTGTCAGATTAAACCTCAATAAAAAATAAAAATAAAAAATTTACAAGGTAGAATAAATCCAGAGCACCTGGGTGACTTAGTTGGATAAGCACCCAACTCTTGATTTCAGCTTAGGTCATGATCTCAGGGTTGTGGGATTGAGCCCCATGTCAGGCTCTGTGCTAGGTGTGGAGCCTGCCTAAGATTCTTTCTCTCACTCTCACTCCCCTCCTCCCTTCCCTCCCACTCTTTAAAAAAAAAAAAAAAAAAAAAAGGAGGTAGAAAAGGTAGAATACAAGGAGGAATTGATTCCAATTACATTGGTGAAAGATGTTGAGGGGCTAAGTGCCTAAACCGGCATTGGGCAGAAAGGGATAAGGAGGGGCACGGATGAAGGAAGATGAGGAGCAATATGACTAGTGTGGGGCCTGAATGACTTAAAGAAAGGCAGTACTTCCAAGTCTTTCATATGAAAATAAGAAAAAAAAAACAAAAATGGATTTCCACTCCACTATTTTAATAACCACACTAAACAAATTCAATACTTACCACAATCCTCTGTGCAATGACCAAGAGTAAGTATGATGCTAAATTTTTCTCCTGAATCCAGACTTTCATGAAGCAGTAATGTCAGAAGTTTTGAAACAATCTGATACTTGGATAGTATTATTCCAAAAGTAGCTATTGGTATAAAATAGAAAAAAAAAACTTAAAACTTATAACTATATATATAACTATATATACATATATATACACACACACATATATACTATTTGTCAGATCTTATCCTAGGAGAACGATACAATATCAATATAATATCTAATATTTGTATCTCATATGTATGTGACTATAAATGTATTGTAATAAGATAATAGCTTATATAGCCCTCATTAATCTCTCTTTCAAACTAAAGACAATTTATTAAAGCCTGTTTTATGAAGAATGGTTTCTTTTTAATTATCCTACATTGCTGTGAAGTATGAAGTCAATAGTACACCTTCCTAAAAGGTGAATATACTTACTCCCACCTTACATAACCCTTCTTATCTAGTGGACTATAGACCCCCCTATGTAACTAATTCCTGTCCATCACTGAAATACATTATTAGCTGGCCATGGTTCTACTGATGTTAATGACACAGTGAAGAACACCTGAAGCTATGATGCCATGTTACAAAATTCAAGAAGCTGACGTTTTAAGCTATACTTCTAAGGGGGTTTTAACAGAGTTCACCCAGCATCTAATAATATTCATACCAACACTAAGGTTGTAAATTCTTCAAGGGACTATATCTTTCTTTTTGCATATTTTTTTATTGGAGTTCAATTTGCCAACATACAGCATAACACCCAGTGCTTATCCTGTCAAGTGCCCCCCTCAGTGCCCGTCACCCAGTCACCCCAACCCCCGCCAACCTCCCTTTCCACCACCCCTTGTTCGTTTCCCAGAGTTAGGAGTCTCTCATGTTCTGTCACCCTCACTGATATTTTCCACTCATTTTCTCTCCTTCCCCCTTTATTCCCTTTCACTATTTTTTATATTCCCCAAATAAGACCATATAATGTTTGTTCAAGGGACTGTATCTTAATCATTTTTGTAACTCTAGAGCTCACAAGAAGCCCAGCACAAAACAGGCCCTAAATAACTGATTTTTTAAAAAATCATCTTATTTTTCAGTTATTTGTGAATATCAAGAATTGCTTATTACATAGATTTACAGAATATCATTCCTCAGTGTCTCTATATGTGAGAAGCTGCCACAGGTTCAAGTCTGGATCTGCCACACGCTAATTACGGCTGGGTAAGTTAGATCCCATACTGATAAGAGGCATACCTTAATTCTTTATATAATTTTTAAAAACCTACAAATTGGGTTTTCCATTGCTTATCTTTCTATGATGTCCCTTCATTTCCCACCTAAAGTCTTTAATTTAATACTGCTTTTTCAGTGAAACAAAGGTTTAGAAATGACAGAATCTAACTTGAAGTCAAAGGACCTTGATTTGAACCCTTAGGGAAAGACATTTTTAAGATTCCCTCCCACTTGTGAGAAACTGAAAGTCCAGTCCATGTTTGTGTTCAGTCTACTATTTCAACACTCACCATGCTGAATTCAAACAAAACTCAAGTGCAGAAAAATTACTAAGCATGTTCACTCACGATTATCAGCAATACACGCATCCACTGTCTTTGTCACCACCACTGCAAGCTTAGCACTGGAAAGAGTCTTGTGTGAATCTGATTCCAGTTGCACAAGAACTTGAGACAATACATCCAGTCCACCCACAGATATAAAGTATTTCTGAACATATGCTTAAGGAATAAAGTAGAACTATTAATAAAAGTGTTTGATCCATTCAATTAATTTACACTAAATATGACATTAACATGTCTTTTTCAAATACTAAAAAGTCCCAAAACTAAAAAATGAAAAATTCAATCTTTACATGTGTATATACATAATCATAAAACGAACAGGTCATTTACTCGGGTAAAAAATGCACTTTTACATAGAACTAACTACATATATAGTACACTTTCTCATGTGTTAGATTTTTTGTTTCATTTAGCAAGAACTGGTATATTTTGCAAGAATGACACTAGCAAACTAGAGGATATCTCAATAGAGATATGAAGAATAGATTCATTCATTCATTCACTGAAATACCAAGTATTTCAATTGGTATTGAATTGGTATTTCAATTAGCAAGCTGAATTCTAACATAACTCATTTCCCAGACTGCTTCAATCTACAAAGGGCAAAGTAATTATTCCAAAGGAACACGTATTTTATCTACTTTATTTAACTCTAATTCTTTTACTTCTTAGAACATAAAATTATAACATATTATTTAGAGTTATAACAACTATTCCAAGCAGATTCAGTGAAAAATACATATTTTTGAAAGTCTGAAGCATCTTGTTCCCCTGTTGAAAATAATTCTGATGGGAAAGTATCCCATGGGTCTATGCATTCAATAGTCTTTACAGCCCCTATCCTAGCAGTGGGCTTATAACAAATGGATACATAGGTGTGATTATAATTCTGCCACAAATCTTCCACAGTCTACCCGAATACCACAAATTGAGCCAAAATGATTTAAACGAGAAAATTACTTTCTGTGTTCAATAAAATATGAAGATCTTAACTTTAAAAAAAAAATCAAGTTCAGGGACACCTGGTTGGTGCAGTTGGTTAAGACTCTTGGTTTTGGCTCAGGTCATGATCTCAGGGCTGTGAGACTGAGCCCTGTGTTGGGCTCTGTGCTCACTGCAGAATCAGCTTGGGATTCTCCTCCCTTTCTGCCCCTCCTGCTTGTTCTCTCTTTCTCTTTCTCAAATAAATAAATAAATCTTTAAAAATATTAAAAATCAAGTTCAGAATTTTCTACATCTGTGAAAGGAACTGTTAGGAAATGTTACTGAGGGATAAATATTTTCAATATTATAGAGACTCCAAAAGAGGCTTATATTCTGCAAGGTATTTTCTTTAAAAAACTCTTGAGGGCAGGCCTGGTGGCACAGCGGTTTAGTGCTGCCTGCAGCGTGGAGTGTGATCCTGGAGACCGGGGATTGAGTCCCGCGTCGGGCTCCCTGCATGGAGCCTGCTTCTCTCTCTGCCTGTGTCTCTGCCTTTCTCTCTCTCTCTCTCTCTCTCTCTGGGTCTCTATGAATAAGTAAATTTAAAAAATCTTAAAAAAAAAAAAAAAACTTTTGAAAGAAGAAGTATTTTTAAATGCTTAAAAATGGCATTGTGGGGATCCCTGGGTGGCGCAGCGGTTTGGTGCCTGCCTTTGGCCCAGGGCGCAATCCTGGAGACCCGGGATCGAATCCCACGTCGGGCTCCCAGTGCATGGAGCCTGCTTCTCCCTCTGCCTATGTCTCTGCCTCTCTCTCTCTCTCTCTCTCTCTGTGTGACTATCATAAATAAATAAATTTTTTTAAAAAATGGCATTGTGTTACCACAATTTCTAGTAATAGCTTACATAATAAAAATTCAGGTTTATAAGAAATAAGAACATTCTAGTCTACACTTGTACATTGAATATTTCAAATTTTATCTAATCTATATTTTCACACCAGTTTCCTGAGTAATGAGGTCCTAAAATTATTACTATTCCAAGTTGACTTTTAGAGAAAAAGGAAATGTCAAAGCATCATGGAAAGAAAATCCAATTTTTGGAATTATAGAGGTATATTCCTTGCACATAAAACATGATTATTTGCTTTAAATATGTGAATATAGGTATATACCAACAATGCGTGATAAAGTTCTAGTTGCTCCAAATCCTTATCAACATTTGATAATATTAACCTTTCTGCTTTTAGTCAGCATGAGTGTACAGTGGTATCCTTGGGGTTTTAGTTTGGATTTCTCTGATGACTAATGATTTCGAGCACCTTTTCAAAAATTTTTCATTGCTTATTTACAATTTAATATTCATATCTTCTTTGGTTAATTATTTGTCCAAATCTTGCCCATTTTTTAATTAGGTTGTTTTTTGTCTTTCCGATTTTTAAGTGTTCTTATCTATATAATTTGGGTACAAGTTCTTTATCAGATGTACATTTCACAAATATTTTATCCCAGTCTATGGCTTGCCTTTTCATTTTAACATGTCTTTTGAAGAGGTAAAACTTTTAATTTCAGTGAAATCCAATTTATCATTTTTTCCTTAGTGGTTCATACTTTTTGCGTTCTACGAAATCTTGGTCTTCTACCAAGTTATAAAGATTTGCTCCTATGTTTTTGCATAGTTTTTCAATTTCAGTTCTTACATTTAGGTCTATGGATCATTTCAGGTTTATTTTTGTAAACAGTGTAAAATTAAGGTTGAGATTCATATTATGTGTATAGATATTCACTGTTTCCAGCACCATTTGTTGAAAAGACAAATTCCCACATGGAATTATTATGGCATCTTTGTAGAAAATCAACAACTATATATGTGTGGGTCTATTTCTGGGCTATTTTGTTCCATTGATCTGTCTACACCTATACCAATTCCACATTTTCTTGATTACTATATGAGAAGTATCAAAATCAAGTAATATAAATCCCTTAATTTTGACCTTTTCCAGAACAGTATTGACTATCCTGGTCCTTTTACATTTCCATGTAAATTTTAGAATCAATTTGTCAATTTCTACAGCAATGTCTGCTAGTATTTTGATGGGGGATGTTTTGAATCAAGAGATGAATTTGAGAAATGCCATTTAATAATACTGAGTCTTAGAATCAATGAGTATATATCTCCCATTAATTTAGGTTTTCATTATCTTAGCAACATTTCCTAGATTTCAGCATACAGACATCGCACAAATTTCATTAAATATATCCATATGTAGTTTTTTTTTCATATGTAGTTTTTTATATGATTGTAAACAATAATTTAAGTTCCCAATTACTTGTTGCTACTATACAGAAATACAGTTGATTTCTGTATATGACCTTGTATCCTAAAACCTGCTAAAATCACTTATTCATTCCTGTAGCTTTATTGTAGATTCTTCAATCACATCATGTATTAATAAATACTGTATTTTCTTCTTCCTTTTCAAATTCTATGCCTTTTATCTTCTTGACTTCTTTCACTGACTTGAACAACACTCAGGAAGATGTTAAAGCAGTGAGAGTGGACATTCTTGTTTTTTAACAATCTTGGAGTTGGGGAGGGGCACATGAAGTTTTTTACCATTAAATATGTTAGCTGTAATGTTTTGTACAGGCCCTTTATCACACTGAGAAGTTCTATCTATTCCTAGTTTACCAAAAGCTTTTGTCACAAATATATGTTGAACTATGTGAAAAGCTTTCCTTGCATCTTTTTTGATTATTGTATAGCTTTTCTTTTCTGTCATAGCCTGAGAATAAGGTAAATTTTCCAATGTTCAACCAATCTTGCATTTGTAAGATAAATGTCACTTGGTCCTAATATATATTATCCTTTCTGTATATTGCTGGACTTGGTTTGTTAATATTTTTAAATTTTTAATTATATATTTTTTTGAAATTTTGTTAAGTAAACTCTGCATCCACTAATGACTCCAAGATCAAGAGCCACATGCTCTACTGATTGAGCAAGCCAGGTGTCCCTGATTTGTTAGTGTTTTGTTAAGATGTTTGTACCTGTGTTCATAAAAGATACTGACTCCGCTTTCTTGTAAGGTCTTTTTCAAGTTTTAGTGAGGGAATAATGCTGACCTTCTAAATGTGTTGGCAAAGGGGTGCCTGGCTGGCTTAGTCATTAGAGCATACAACTCTTAATCTTGAAGTTGTGAGTTTGAGCCCCACATTGGGTGTAGAGAGTATTCAAGTAAAATAAAATAAAAATATTAAAATGTGCTGGGCAGTGTTTCATCCAAGTGTTCCAAGTTTCCAAGTGTTTCCTGGAAAGTTATGTAGAATTTATTTTCTTTAAATGTTTGGCATAATTCACTAGTAAACCCATCAGGGCCCAGAAATTCCTGTTTCAAGTTTTAAACTACAAATTCAATTTCTTTAATCCAAATAATAATATTCAGATTATCTATTTCTTCTGAGAGATCTTTGGTGGTTGGTGTCTTTCAAAGAATCTATCCAATTCATGCAAGTTCTCAAATTCAGTGGCATAGCTGTTTCTATTATTCCTTTATTATCCTCTTAATATCTGTTAAGATCTAGAGTGATGTCACCTCTTATTCCTGATATTAGTAATTTGGGGCCTCTCTTTTTATTTTGTAGCTAGTCTGGCTAGAGGATCCATTTCTTTTTATTTCCTTTTTGTTCTTTTTAAGATTATATTTATTTATTTAAGAGAGAGCAGAGAAAGAGAGAGAGTACAAGTGGGGAGGGGGTGGGCAGAGGGAGAGGGAGAAGCAGACTCCCCAGTGAGCATGGAGCCCACATGGGCCTCAATCCCAGGACCCTGGGATCACGATCTGAGCCGAAGGCAGACACCTAACTGACTGAGCCACCCAGGTGTCCCTAAAGAATCCATCTCATTGATTTTTTTAAAGGCCTACCTTCTTGTTTCATTGACTTTTTTACCCTATTCTGTTATTTTCTATTGCACTGGTTTCTGATCTCTATTTTTTTACTCTGAGTTTAACTTATTTTCTAGTTTCTTACATGGAAACTAATATAACTGATTTGAGATCTTTCTTCTTTCCTTCTACAAACTATGGTGCTATAAATTTCCCTCCAAACACTGCTTTTGCAGCAATCCAGTTTTTATTTAATTATTCATTAATTATTTATTTTTAGCAAACCAATTTTTTGAAAAGATTTTATTTATTTATTCGTAAAAGACACACACACACAGAGAGGCAGAGACAAAGGCAGAGGGAGAAGCAGGCTCCATGCAGGGAGCCCAACGTGGGACTCGATCCTGGGTCTCCAGGATCATGCCGTGGGCTGAAGGCGGTGCTAAACTGTTGAGCCACCAGGGTTGCCCAGCAAACGAATTTTTAAATGTGCTTTCATTATCATTCAGTTAAAAACACTTCTAATTTCTTTATGATTTATTCCTTTACTCATTGATTTTTGGGGTTTTTTTTTTAGGTCTTTTTTTTTTTCCTTAAAGATTTTATTTATTTATTCATGAGAGACACCGAGAGAGAGAAGGAGAGGCAGAGACACAGGCAGAGGAAGAAGCAGGCTCCATGCAGGGAGCCCGACATGGGACCTGATCCTGGGTCTCCAGGATCATGCCCTGGGCTGAAGGCAGATGCCGAACCGCTGAGCCACCCAAGCTGCCCTTTAGGTCTTTTTTTTTAGCACTGAGTTAATTTTCAGATTTTGGGACTTTTCTAGATGTTTCATTTTTATTCATTTCTAATTTAATTCTATGTGATCAGAGAATTAAAATTAAATTAAATTAAAACTCTGTGGGCTTTAGATTTCCTATCTAGTTGTTCTGTTTTGTAAAGGTATCTGGAGAGATTCAAAACTATGCTGCTACCTCCATCTTCCCACTTGTCTTCCTAACCATATCTACTTTCAAGATTTTCCTATCTGTAATAGTCTAAATGCAACCAAAATGACCCAACTTAGTATACTAAATTATTCCTTTAATTCAATTAATTTAATAATTAATTCAATAAGTTTTTGTTATGCTTTGAACTATGTTTCTTCAAGCAAAACCAAAGAATAATGAATACTTACTGTTATTTGCAAGAGTCAGTCCAATAAATGAACAAATAGGGCGAATTACCTCAGGTTTGATGCAATTTATTAGCCAGTCATTAGCATGCGGAAAAAGTGAACAGCAAAGCATTTGATTTTCATCTGAAAGAAGACAAAGTCAATTGTGTTTTAACATATTTGGAAAATATCAATTTATTTTTATTTTTTATATTTAAATATTTGAGATAATTACCATTTTGAGGATTGTTAACACAGACACACAAAGTACTACACACTGAAGACCATAACTGATAGCTCTGGAATGTATTTTTATCCGACAAATCCAACTCATATTTTGAAAGAACTGTCCTATTTGGTTAAAAAAAAGGCAGCAAATTAATACAAATGTGTTTAAATCTTAAGCAATAAATAATGACAAAAAATTTGTTTTCTTACCTGAACAACTGTGTAAGAACTGTAATACAACCAGTTTCTCTTACAAGTGTTTGTCCACTCCCTTAAAAAAAGACATGTAATGCACCAATATGGCTTTTGTTATAAATAATTTTGCAGAAGTGAAAAACATTTAAGTAGTACTTTTAATAAGCAACTTATAATCACTTTAAAGTATTACAAACACAGATTTACAATAGAGAAATATTTGTAATCACGACTATACATTGTCAATGCTCAGAGAATGACAGCATTCAAATTTCCTACAAAAATGAAAGAAATTTTAGCCAAGAGCTACATGGAATTTAAGGCCATTGTTGGCTGATACAGTAAACAGCAACTAAATGGCTAATTCTGTGGAAAACAACCAAACTAATCATCAAATCCCTCTTTGCTTTCAAAGCTGTTCCTTTACAATGCTATTTAATATTTAAATAGCCAAATCACTTTACCTATTTCTTATAATAAATATTAAACAAATATATGCTATTCTCTTTTCTTTAAAGCTAGTAGTTCTCAGAAGTTAGTAAGATATAGGGGCTTCTGGGTGGCTCAGTCGGTTAAGTGTCCGACTCTTGATCTCAGGGTTTTGAGTTCAAACCCTAAGTTGGGCTCCAGGCTGGGTGTGGAGCCTACTTAAAAAAAAAAAAAAAAAAGACACTGATTTATAAAGACTAGAATAAAAGGGAGAATGGCTATTTCAATGTATTATTTTTAAAATGTTTCTACAACATAAAAGAATGTACTTACTATTATTTGAAACTAGAACCAAAATAACATAGACAGTCATTCTTTTCAAATTTGTGTTTGAATCATTATTAGTTAAGAACGAAGTTAAGTCTTCAAACAATTCTGAAGTGCACAAAGTCTGCTGACAGTAAACTGAAAAATAAAAATTTCAATTTCTATGCATTAGCACAAGTTTTAAAAAATGCTGAACAAAATATAAAGTTGCCAAAGAGAGATACCTGGGTAGCTCAGTGGTTGGGCATCTATCTGCCTGGTCTCGGGGCGTGATCCTGGGGTCCCAGGATCAAGTCCTGCATAGGGCTCCCTGCATGGAGCCTGCTTCTCCCTCTGCCTATATCAATGCCTCTCTCTCTGTGCATCTCTCATGAATAAATAAATAAAATCTTTATTTTATGTAAGTATAAATTTTAAATATATATTTATATATTATATATAAATATAATTTTATATAAATATAAAAATTTAAAAAATAAAGTTGCCAAACAGTTCTCAACAAGATCTCAATTTTTTAAAAATTTTTATTTATTTATGATAGTCACAGAGAGAGAGAGAGAGAGGCAGAGACACAGGCAGAGGGAGAAGCAGGCTCCATGCACCGGGAGCCCGATGTGGGATTCGATCCCGGGTCTCCAGGATCGCGCCCTGGGCCAAAGGCAGGCGCTAAACCGCTGCGCCGCCCAGGGATCCCCCAAGATCTCAATTTTTTTTAAAGATATTATTTATTTATCTGACAGAGACAGAGAGAATACAAGCAGGGGGAAAGGCAGGCAGAAGGAGAGAGAGAAGCAGACTTCCTGCTGAGCAGCGAGCTCAAGGCAGGGCTTGATCCCAGGGCCCTGAGTTCGTTACCTGAGTCAAAGGCAGATGCTTAGCCAACCAAGGTACCCAGATGTCCTAATCAGATCTCATTTCATTGACATTTATTAGTCATGCAACAAAATTTCTGACAAATTGATATGTGCTTACTCAATTAACAGACCAAAAAAGCAGTACCTTAATCAGAAATACTTAACTGAGGCTCTAAAATATGTACACAATCTCCTAGAATTTCTAATAAAAACTTAACAAAAAAATCAAATAGGAAAAAAAATTTAAGAGGAGTAAGTAAAACACAGCAAAAGAAAAATTTTAGAAAATTCAGTAACCTGCTTTAGAAAATAGACAAATGGGATCCCTGGGTGGCTCGGCGGTTTGGCGCCTGCCTTTGGCCCAGGGTGTGATCCTGGAGTCCTGGGATCGGGTCCTGAGTCGGGCTCCCAGCATGGAGCCTGCTTCTCCCTCTGCTTATGTCTCTGCCTCTCTCTCTATGTCTATCATGAATAAATAAATAAAATCTTAAAAAAAAAAAGAAAATAGACAAATGATGCTTGTGCTATTTTTAAGAACTTTCTAGAAATTGGGCAGCCTGGTTGGCTCAGCGGTTTAGCACCGCCTTCAGCTGAGGGCCTGATCCTGAAGACCCGGGATCAAGTCCCATGTAAGATTCCCTGCATGGAGCCTGCTTCTCTCTCTCTGCTTGTGTCTCTGCCTCTCTCTCTCTCTCTCTCTCTCTCTGTCACTCATGAATAGATAAAATCTTTAAAGAAAAAAAAAAGAACTTTCTAGAAATTAAAATATCTTTCCAAAAAGCCAAAATGATACCTTACAGTAGAGTTTTGTGTGTGTGTGTGTGTGTGTGATATAATAATACAATAAACAGAGTTTTTAAAAAATCATTTGAGAGCACCTGACTGGCTCAGTCAGAAGAGCATGCAACTCTTGATTTGAGGTCGTGAGTTTGAGCCCTACACAGGGTGCAGAGATTACTAAAAACAAAACAAAACAAACCTTAAAAAAATAAATAAAATATTTTAAAAAATGATTTGAACACAGAGATATAATTAGTATTTTATCAATTATTTAGAACCACCTATTAGACTTTCTCTCAAAGGCAAGAACAGTGTCTCATTTATCCCAATGACTAGCACACAGCTTGGTTCCTACCAACTGATGAAAAAATATTTACAGATGAAAATTTTAGGGGCACTTGGGTGGCTCAATCGGCTAAGCATCCAACTCTTGATCTCAGCTCAGGTCTTGATCTCAGAGTCATGAGTTCAAGTGTTGCATTAAAAAAATTTAAGAATAGAAAGTTGTTTGACAAACCAATACTTTTGATTCAACTTCATTTTGGGTATACTATAAAAATACGTTACATAAATTTCCATACCTAGAGTATATTTATCCACATACAAGATGTTGTAGTTATCTTTGTCTTTTGTTTCAAATATGGAGATATATGGAGAATGAACTTAATAGAAAAACCAGAGGTAGACCCACTACATAGGCAAATTCATGAAACATTAATAACATCTAAATCAATGTGAAAAAGATCTTTTTAATGTGTTAGAATAGCTGGACTGCCACATAAAAAAGATAAAAGATTAAACTGGAGCATTCATCATGCCATAACCCAGGATAATTAAAAAGGAAAATATGAAAGTAAAAATAAAACTATACTAGTACCAAAAGTACACATGGCTGGATTCCCCTAGGACCTTAGAGTATGGAAAACTTTCCTATGACTCAAAATCCAGAAGCAAAAAGGGGAAAGAATGACTAATTCTATTTTTGTAAAAAAATAAAAGACTTCTGCATGACAAAAAAAAAAAGCTAAGCACAGTGAGAGAGTGAAAAAAAAAAAGTCTCCAACTAATGGCAAGAAAAATTGTGAAGGATTTTGAAATGAACAAAAATGAGTACTGAATGTCCAATCTAGCACACCCTTGTAGATTATCTAAGTCTTTCACTGTCTTTGGGCTATTTTACATCTCTGTAATTTGTAGAAAACTGATAGTAATCCAAGTCATTCATTTTTTAAAAGAGATTTATTTATTTTGAGAGAGAGAGCACAAGCGTACACATGAGCAGGAGGGCAGAAGGAGAGGGAGAAAGAATCTCACGTGGAGCACCACGCAGGGCTTGATCTCACAACCCTGGGATCATAACTTGAGCTAAAATCAAAAGTCAGATGCTTAATCAACTGCACCACCCAGGTGCCCCAGGTTATTGACTGCAGAAAGGGAAAACATTTTGGTCAGTCAAATGCAACTGACTGTTGCCCTATGGATATTGACCAGTTTGTGCCTACTTACAAATCTATTTCAGTATTCCCAAATGCCTATGTTGTTTTTTTGTCATTGCTTTTGAAACAGTTGTCATATTTTACTGGTTCCTTCATTAGTTAATACATGAAATAAAATATTTAGCATGCATGAATTTAGATAGATAGATAGATAAATAAATAAGTAAATAAATGAAATAAAATAAAATACCTGGATAAAACTATCCAGACACGTAAAAAAGGAATTTAATTCTAAAATTACTTTTTAGTAGTTTGTTGAAATATAACACAATGCTTGAAGGATAACGAAAAAAAGTTTTCATGTTTTACCACTTTGTTCTGCAACAGCTCCTAATGTATATAAGGCTGCTTCTTTTACCATGCTATGTTCACTTGACTTTGCAAGGTTTTTTATAAACATCAAACCACCAATTTCCCGAAAATAAACACCTGCATTACCTATAGGGTGCAAGACAAAACATAAATCATATTATAATTCTTTTAAGGAGAAAATAAATCACATGAACATAGCAACATAGCATGTAGAGTAACTGAGTTGAAGAGAAAGAACCATGAATATTTCACATATCAAAATACTAAAGAACTAGAATAACAGATAAAAATACACTATCATGTCTTACTGTTTTGTTGACAAATTGAATGAATAGTGACCAAAGCTTCCTTTTGTGAGAAAGGGTTGTCCATTTGATACTTCAGGCACTCCAATAGTAAGTTCAGGTCAGTCTTCATTTCTAAAGAACAAAAATTTCATTTTTTAAAAAACCAGATGTTTCCTTTAAAAAATTAACCATTTAAAGTTCACTTTTTAGATATATATCTTTATGTTTGTTTTTAAAATAAGTATATATTCCTTTTATAATCAAACAGTAAAGATACATAAAAGAAAGATGTTCCTTAAATAACTTGAAATACTTACAATTATTTGGTTTTTCCTTTGCATGAAATATAAGAATACAAAACTCAAATAAAACTACATTGGTTTAAACATCTGTCATTTAGAAATTAACTGAAAAAAAATGAAAATGTAATATATTGGAACTTGTGGGATGCTACCAAAACAGTATTTGAGAGGAAATTTGCAATGCTAAATGCTTATATTATAAAAGAAGAAAGGTCTTGTGACACCTGGGTGGCTCAGTCAGTTAAATGTCTGCCTTTGGCTCAGGCCATGATCCCAGGGTCCTGGGATTGAGCCCCATGTTGGGCTCCCTACTCAGTGGGGAGCCTGCTTCTCCCCTTCCGTCTGCCACTACCTGTGCTCGTGCTCTATCTCTGTCAAATAAATACAATCCTTTTTTTTTTTTTTTTTTTTTAAGAAAAGTCTCAATGACCTCAGCTTCCATCTTAAGAAACTATAAAAACAGTAAGTTAGGGGATCCCTGGGTGGCTCAGTGGTTTAGCGCCTGCCTTTGGCCCAGGGCACGGTCCTGGGGTCCCAGGATCGAGTCCCGCGTCGGGCTCCCGGCATGGAGCCTGCTCCTCCCTCCTCCTGTGTCTCTGCCTCTCTCTCTCTCTCATGAATAAATAAATAAATAAAAATTTAAAAAATAAAATAAAAAAATAAACTAAATAACAGTAAGTTAAACTAAAAGTAGAAGAATGGAAATAAAGATCAAAGCCAAAAATCAGTGAGATTAAAGCAGAAAAACAAGAGAACTGTTTCTTTGAGAAGATCAATAAAACTGATAAATCTCTAGACAAACTGATGAGGAAATAGGAGCACAGACACCAATTACCAATAACAGAATGAGAGAAATGGCATCATCATAGATTCTATTTATATTCAAAAGATAGTTATATACAACTTATCTGCAGATTCAATGACTTAGGTGAAATGGACAAACTGCTTAAAAGACACAAATTAGGGACGCCTGGATGTCTCAGTCTGTAAAGCATGCAACTCTTGATCTTGGGGTTTTAAGTTCAAGCTCCACGTTTGGTGTTGAAATTACTTAAATAAAATCATTAAGAAAGACATAAATTATGGAAACTCACCTAAGAAGAAACAAATCATCTAAATAGTACTATACTTATGAAAAAACCTAAAATCATATTTTAAAAACCTTTTGTAGGGGTGCCTGGGTGGTTCAGTTAAGCATCTGCCTCCGGTTCAGATCATGATCTCAGGGTCCTGGGATGGAGCCCCACGTCCGGCTCCCTGCTCAGGAGGGAGTCTGTTTCTCCCTCTCCCTCTGCCCCTCCCCTCACTTGTGCTAGCTCGCTCTCTCTCAAGTAAAATCCTTAAAAAAACAAAACAAAACAAAATCTTTTGTAAAGAAAACTCCAGGTTCAGATGGCTGCATCTGTAAACTCTTTCAAACATTTAAGGAAGAGGGGATCCCTGGGTGGCTCAGCGGTTTAGCACCTACCTTCGGCCCAGGGCGTGATCCTGGGGTCCCGGGATAGAGCCCCGCATCAAGCCCCACATCGGGCTCCCTGCAGGAAGCCTGCTTCTCCCTCTGCCTGTGTCTCTGCTTCTCTCTCTCAGTCTGTGTCTCTCATGAATAAATAAATAACATCTTAAAAAAAAATTAAGGAAAACTACTACCAATTATACACAAACTTTTCCAAAAGTTTACGGAAAAGGAATACTTCCCAACTTATTCTATGAGGTCAGCATTACCCTAATACGAAAACCAAAGCCATTAGAAAGAGACAAAAGACAACTTAAGACCAATATCCCTCATGAATATTCATGTAAAGAGTCTAAACAATTTTAGCAAACTGAATCTAAAAACATATTAAAATAATAATACATCATGACCAAGTGGGTTTATCCTAAGATTCAGGGTTGACTAAAGATACGAAAAATCAATTCGTGTAATATGACAAACATGTAAAATCATATAGTCAACTCAATTGATGCAGAAAAAGCATTTGATAAAATTCAACATTCATTTCTGATAAAAAGAAATTCAGCAAACTTGGAAGAAAAGAAAATCTCCTCAATCTAAAAATGTATATCTATAAAAAAGAAGAAAAGCCCTATAGTAAACATAATACTTAAGAGAAAAAGACTGAATTATTTTTCCCTGAGATCAGGAACAAGACAGAAATGTTTAACATTGTACTGGGAGTCTAGCCAATGTCATTCTGTTTAACATTCTATTTAATATCTTACTAGAGAGTTAGCCAGTGCCATGAAGTGAGAAAAAGAAATAAAAGGCATTCAAATTAGGAAGGAAGTAGTAAAACTATCTGCCTTCCTGTACAACATGACCTTCTATATAGATCATCTGACGGAATCTACAAAAGAGCTACTAGCACAACTGAGTATAGTAAGATTTCAGTACTTCCATTTTCCTATAAAATTCTTCACTATCGGGACGCCTGGGTGGCTCAGTGGTTGAGCGTCTGCCTTTTGGCTCAGGGAGTGATCCTGGTATCCAGGATCGGGTCCCACATCTGGCTCCTTGCAGGGAGCCTGCTTCTTCCTCTGCCTGTGTCTCTGCCTCTCTCTGTGTCTGTCATGAATAAATAAATATATAAAATCTTTTAAAAAAAATTTCACTATAGCCTTTAAACAATTTCTTCTCTTGGTTTTAACGATTTAAATTAAATTGTATGTATATTTTGACATAATGCTTGAATTAACACTTAAAGTTCTCAAAAATATAGGATGAAGAGAAAAGGTAAAAATACAGAGGAACACACTAAAAGAAACTTGTATCTATTGTCAATATTTAGTCTTCCTCTTAAAAGAAATTCAACTGACAATTTGGTTCAAGAAAATTATTCATGATTCAATTTGTTAGAAAAACCACAGTACAAAGGTTATCACTAAGTAGTCTTGGAGCAACAACAAACATTTATTGATCATATTCTACATTAACAGAGACTGTAAGAAGGTTAGTTTGGCTGTATGGATAGCAATAAACCACTCATCATCAACAATATGCCACAAGAGGATTTTTTTTTTTTTAAAGATTTTACAGGCATCCCAACACAAGAGGATTTTTGATGGGGCAGGGTGATTTTCAATTCTAGGCACAAAGGCAGAAAACAAGAAACTTCTTCGTGTATTCCTCTATTCCTCGCTGTACTCCCCTCTTCTACTTTGATGTTTTCTATTATAATCCCTCCCTTCCCAAAGCACCTAATGACATTTGCAACTCCGTTTTATCTTCTCCAGCCTATGCAACCTAGTTTCTTCAATACTTCCTGAAGAAAATAAAAACTCAAGTATATACAATACAAAAGTACAAGTTATAAAAGAAAACTGGAGAAATTTGACTTAAAATTTTAATTTTTGGAGCTTCAAAAGATATCAAGAATGTGAAAAGACAACTGACAGAAGGGAAGAATACATCTACAAATCAGGTATCTGATCAAGGGCTTGTGTTCAGAACATAAAAGGACTTTTTTTCATATAGAGAACTCTTAAAACTCAATAACAAAAAGATAACCAAATTAAGAAGTATAGACATTTCTCCAAAGAAGATCTACAAAATGTCAATTAGTATACAAAAAGATGCTCAATATCATCATTAGTCATTAAGAAAATACAAAACAAAACCCCAATTAGATACCACTTCACATACCACTAGGATGACAATAGTAAAAAGGCAGATTATGACAAGTGTTGACCAAGGATCTGAAGTAACTGGAGCACTTATACATTGCTGTAGGAATGTAAAATGGTACAGTCACTTTGGCAAAAAAGTGTAGCAGTTCCTTAAAAGGTCAAATATAAATTTATCATAGACTCAGCAATTCTACTACTAGATATATACTCAAGAGAAATGAAAACATGTCACACAAAAACTTGTACATGAATGTTCACAACATTAGTCATAACTTCCAAACAGTGAAAACCCAAATTTCCATCACCTCTTGAATGGATAAACAAAATATGATATATCCATTCAATGGAATATTATTTGGCAACAAACAGGAATGAAGATACTGAAACTACCTGAATAATCCTTGAAAATATTGTACTAAGTGAAAGAAGACAGCCACAAAAGCCCACATATTGTATGATTCAATTTATATGTCCAGAATAGGCAAGTCTAGAGATAAAAAATAGATTTGTGGTTGCCTACAGTTGGGATGTGACCAATAAGGGGTACAGGGTTTCTTTGGGGGTGATAAAAAAAATGCCCTAAAATTGATTGTAATGATGATACAACACTGTGAATATATTAAAAACAACTGAATTGTGTCTTTTAAATGGGCAAATTGTGTGTGATGTCAATTATATTTTTAAAAAAGCTATTCTATATACAAAAATCAAATTACTTGTATGCTTTGCAGTTGTCTGAATGACCAAAGTAACCCCAATCTCAGTTCTTTTGGGTAACTAATATGGACACTGGGAAAGAGAAAGTCCCCCTTCTCTTTTTTAAGATTTTATTTATTTATTCATGAGAGACACAGAGAGAGAGGCAGAGACACAGGCAGAGGAGAAGCAGGCTCCCCACAGGGAGCCCAATGTGGGACTCGATCCCAGGACCCTGGGATCATAACCTGATCCGAAGGCAGACCTCAACCACTGAGTCACCCAGGTATCCCTGAGACAGTTTCTCTTTTCTAAATCTCAAACTGTATGTAAATTTGGCTACTCACTTTCAAGGCCAAACTTTGGGCCTCTGTCATTAGTCAGAACAGGTCTACCAGTAATATTCTCAAACCTATTTTTTCACTTTTGGAATATTATCCGTAATTCTTTCAACTGTCTTACTTCCTTATTAATTTTTTTAAAAGATTTTATTTATTTATTCATGAGAGACACAAAGAGAGAGAGGCAGAGACACAGGCAGAGGGTGAAGCAGGCTCCATGCAGGAAGCCCGATGTGGGACTCGATCCTGGGACTCCAGGATCACATGCCCTGAGCAGAAGGCAGACGCCCAATCGCTAAGCCACCCAGGTGTCCCTTTTATATTTATTCCTTGACCCCTAAGATCTTTAATGCCTTTACTCCTGTCCACTGAGGCTTCTAGTTTCATTTCCTTCCCTATTCATCCTAGATCCCATGATTCATCACCTCAACCATTATTTGCTAAGATTCCTTTGACTACTTGTTCTTCTAGTAAAGATGTCCTATAATCCTAACCATGACTCAAAAACACATTCCTTTCTCTGCTTTTTCAGCCCAAATGTGGGCATTGCTAAAGGGAAAAAATTAATTATGCCATTACAAATATTTGGTATGCATTCCAAGTTATAATCCCTAACTCTACTCAGCAATCCCATCCATGGTCAGCTCTCTTCCGCTTCCTTCCTCTTCCGCTTCCTCTGCCATTTTCAACAGCTATTTCAAATCTTCAGCCTTTTTTTTTTTTTTTTTTTTTTATTTATGATAGTCACAGAGAGAGAGAGAGAGAGAGAGGCAGAGACACAGGCAGAGGGAGAAGCAGGCTCCATGCACCGGGAGCCCGATGTGGGATTCGATCCCGGGTCTCCAGGATCGCGCCCTGGGCCAAAGGCAGGCACCAAACCGCTGCGCCACCCAGGGATCCCAAATCTTCAGCCTTTTTTAAACCTCCAACCCCATCCTGCATCTCTCTCTTCCATTTTGTTTTAATTGAGTTTCCCCAGAAGCAGACCAGGAGACAAGGATTTGAACATTAAGTACTTTTTTGAGAAAAAGAGGACAGGAAGGTGGACAGAAGCAAGTTATTATTAAGGATAACTGGAGCTTCACTCCACAAGGAAACTCTGGGAGCCAAGGTGGAACCATGTGTCTCAGAGTCATCCCCACCAAAAGGTGAAGAGTATTTATTCATCAATCCCAAACACTCATTTGTTTAGGGCTGCTCTCAGGGAAAGGGTCATTAATTATCTGGCATTCTCTGGATTGCCTTGCTCTCTGGGCAAAAGCATATTACAAATGCCAAGATAAATCCTCAAAAAGACACAGATTTTAGGCCTGAGAGAACTCCCCACTTTGCACAACACAGAATTCCTACAAAATATTTACATCCATGCTCATTCTTTTTTTTTTTTTTTTAAGATTTTATTTATTCATGACAGACACACAGAGAGGCAGAGACACAGAGGGAGAAGCAGGCTCCCCGCAAGGAGCCCGATGTGGGACTCTATCCTGGATCCTGGGATCACGCCCTGAGCCAAAGGCAGACACTCAACCGCTAAGCCACCCAGGCGTCCTGCCACACTCATTCTTATCTCTTCCTCCACAATATTAGACCAGGTATCTAGTGCCCTACCTGTTTGTTCATGGTTAATCCATTCACCTATGTTCTGGGACCTTCTATAGTAACTACAACTAGTATACTTTGGTAGTTTTTTTTTTTTTTCCTCTCCAGAATGATTTCCTTTCTTTTTGTGGTTTCTTTGGAGAACTCTTCCTCACCACTCTTGAGTTTCCTAGTGGTATGAACTGATATATTTCCTTTCTTGCTTGAATTAGTTTGAGTTGATTTCTCTCACATACAACTCAAATGGCACATGACTTCTTAAAAATCTATTCATTTAACAAATGTTTATTGCCTGTCTACTATGCATCCACTCTACCAGATGTGGATTCTGATTTCAAGGAACTCAAAATCTGGTGATGGAGAAAAACAGAGAAAGATGTGGGTAATTCCCATAGTGTAATAAATGGTCTTATAGGGGCATCTACAATTATCCCCTCTCCAGGTTCCCCAACCTCCCCCTCTCCAGAATCTCCATTCCCTCTTCATATATTCTCTTGTCTCTACTCCCCTTACAAGGTTCCCTTAACATTACAGTCTCCCGCTACCTATTGTCATATATCTTCAGTCAAGATTTTTTTTTAAAGATTTTTTTTATTATAATTCATGAGAGACAGAGAGAAGACAGGCAGAGACATAGGCAGAAGAAGCAGGCTGCCTGATGTGGGACTTGATCACAGGACCCCAGGATCATGACCTGAGCCGAGGGCAGACACAACCCACTGAGTCACCCAGGTGCTACTTCAGTCAAGCTTTTAAGAAGAGAAAGGTATTTATACTATCTCCAGATTCTTATTTCCTACCCAAACTTCAATATACTGCAATCTGGCTGAAATGTATTCAATTTACTCTTAATAAAACAAATGATCTCCTAAATACAAAATCTGGTGGATAATTCAGTCGTCATCTGTGGATATTTGACACCAGTGAGCTCAAGCAATCTTTCTTCTAAAATATTCTCCTAAGTCTGATTTCCAAAATTCCACATTCCTGACTCTCCTTTCATCTTTCTGAAATGTTTTTTTCTGTCATTTTTTTGAAAGCCCTCTTCCTCAGCCAAATCCTTACATGATGGTGTGCATTAAGGAACACCATTTTCCATTCTTTTTTTTTTTTTAATACTTCCTCTGTAGTCAATCTCCTCCATGCCCATAGACATAATTTCCATCTTTCTAAGGACGACTCTGAAACCTGTACCTCTATTTGGTGGTGGTTCTCTCAGGTTCCCACTGTTCTTTACATATCTCTATTAAACCAGCTACCATATGGTATTCTAATTATCAGCCTACCTTTACCTATTAGGTCAGTAATCTGAAGTCAGTGAGACAGGCAGGGTAGATGCACAATAAATATGTATGTAAACTGCTGAATATTTTTTTCATTTCCTGGATCTTGTCAGATAATTTGCAGTATATCCCACAAATAGATATAAAATTAATTTGATATATAATCCATTAATTTCTCACCTTGTATCTTCTTTGTGTCCTCACTTGCCATTCTCATCTGTATTTTCCTTACTTCATCTATAAGATAAAGGTATTTTCTCAATTTAAATCAATGTTTGAGAATTACAGAATTATAAGTGTAAAGGAGTAGGGAAAAATAGTTTTCCTGAAGCCAGAAAAGCAGGGAGTAAACCTACAACTTCCTAAATATGTGATACAAGTTGTGCTTAACTTCTCTGAGGCTCAGTTTCCTTGTCTACAAAATAGGAAATCCCTTTTTTTTTTTAAGATTTTATTTATTTACTCATAGAGACAGAGAGAGAGGCAGAGACACAGGCAGAGGGAGAAGCAGGCTCCATGCAGAGAGCCCGACGTAGGACTCGATCCAGGGTCTCCAGGATCACGCCCTGGGCTGCAGGTGGTGCTAAACCGCTGTGCCACCTGGGCTACCCCAGAAATTCCTAATTTATAAAGTTGTTACAAGAATTAAATTTGAAGATATACATACATGCATGTGGCATTTGCATAAGTACTACAGGCATTCGACAGATTTTATTAAATAAATATAAAAATGGTTGGTTAACTGAATCTAACTGATCCTCTCTGGTTCTGCTTCCTCATTTTCTCTTCTGGTTCTGCTTCCTTATTTTCTTTCCTGTATTTTCATCCCATCATCTCTGACTGGTCATCCCTCCATGAATCAGAAATTTAAAACACACACATACCCTTAAGAACTCAATTTCTCCACACAAGCTAAACTTAATATTAAAAATTTATTTTTCTAACAACCCATGTTTTTCTCAACGTAGTATTCTACTATTAAACTCTTTGTTTATCTATCACTTGTTAGAAGAATTTTTAAAACAACCAGCAACTCTGATATGGCATCTTACATGCTAAATTATTTTTTTAGAAAAATCTAAGTCCAATTAACTTCTTAAAGCAATACAATAGGACTCACAGAACTCCAGAATTCTCTTTTTTACTCCAACACTACATGGTTAATGGGAAATAGCTACTTACCCATTCTATTTTTTTCTCACTCTCAGAATGAAAATAAAATTCCCAAAAAATTAATAACAAATGTTAGAATCTTTTATAAAGTAAATTTAAATATATACCAGCTTTGCCATTTTTTTTTAACCTAGGTATTCCATTAAAATAGACTACGGTACCATATGTGGATTTTTGCTTTGTGAAGGAATTTAAGGACTATTTCCTTAGTTTTAATTAGTCAGAACTAATTATAAAGCCTTTAAATATAGTTTTATGTTTAAAAAGGAATATAACTTTAAAATCTAAATGTCTTGAAACTCATACTAATACTCTACCTTCTCTTCCCTTTGTCTTATACTGTTTCCTAATAAATGGTTACTTTGCACAATAAAATTAAATACAGTTTTCCAACTGCCTAGGAGCATTAATACAAGTCATCTTATTTACTAGCTAAGTGCTTGGAAACATCCACAGCTAAGGACAAGTCCTTATGTTCAAAGGGTTGGTAATTATAAAATATAGTCTATTTCCCAACACAAAAGTATCTTCAATAAAGCAGATAGTGTTTTCCGTAATCTGGTGAAGATGCAAGCTGTAGTGAACGAAATTTCAAAATGATCTGCTGTATTCTCACAGGGCTGGGGGAGGGGGAAGGGTTCCCAGGTAAGGGAAGAAACTATCCCACTTACAGGTTTAATTCAATCCACTCCTCAAAACTGTGCTGTTAGATGCAAAGTCAAGCAAGAAAACGGAAAAGTACGCTTTCCCTTGGCCTAGAAACTGTTAACATGAAAAGCTTTCGCAGCATCTCTCCGTGTAAGGCTGGCAGGCTGAAAAATCCCACACTAACCGTCATCACCGAGCGCCTGAGAGCGGATACTCAGCTGGGCCTCATACAGCGTGGAGTGGACCGAGGCCCTCTGGGAGGGGAAGCGAGGGAGAAAGGGCTGCGACGGTTTAAGCAGATGGAGAACTAACAGGTGCAGAGAACAAGCGAAGGCCCCCGGAGCGCGCCCCCACCGCGCCCACGTTCCCAGGCGGGGGACACGGAGCAGCCGTTCCGCACCAGGCCTCGGCAGCCCTCGGCAGCCCTCGGCAGGGGGCACGGTGGCGACGCCCGACCTCTCCAAGGAGGGAAGCCCCCCTGCACCCCGTGTTCCCAGGGGCGCTCACCCGGGCTGGGAGCCCTCTCCTGGGGGCACAGGTCCGCCCCAGGCCCCGTCGTCTCACACCGCGGCCCTCCCACGCCCGCCTGGGGCCGGGTGCTGGTCACAGGGCGAGGCCCGGCCCAGCGGCCGAGGGGCCTCCCCACGGGTTCCCACGCCGGAGGGCCTGGGGGTTCTCGGAAACTGCCGGCCTCCAGAAGCCTGACTAACCGGCTGCTGTGGGGGCGAGGGCGGCGCCGCCCAGGCCCGCTGCCGCCTCAGGAAGGCCGTTCCCGCCAGCTCCCGCCAGCTCCCGCCAGCTCCCGCCACCCCTCACGGCAGTGGGTGAAGATGGGCACCGGCGGGCTGACCTGGGCCTCCTGGACACGGTCGGGCGCCGGGGCAGGGCCTCTGCCCTCAAGTCGCACCGCGCCGGGTTCCCGCCCGTTCTCCCTCGCCGGCGGCCTACGGCGGCGCGGGCCTGGATTTCCCGCCCAATGGGTCGGGCCCACTTCCGTGGGCGGGACTTCCGTGGGCGGGGCTCCCGGACGCTGCCCACCCACGCCCGGCCCACGCAGTGTCCCTCGGCGGAGCACCGCTCCTCCACATTGCCGAGGCGGGTCCCGGTTATCAAGAGTGTGGATGGCGTATGTTGGCAAATTGAATTGAAATTAAAAAATATAATTCAATTAAAAATAAAAAAGGGTATGGATGCAGTATCTTTGAGTGGTAGAAAGTCTCAACGTGAATGGGAACTCTGATCTCACTACGCCCGTTTTCGGATTTTCTTTGCTCAGAGGGGCGCTCGCAGCAGGGAGTTAGGCGAGCGGGCTCAGGATAGAGGAGGCTCGGTCTGAGACGGTGGCTGCAGGGCTCAGCGCAGGTGAAGTGGCCATTGCACCGAGCCTGGCCCTCATTCCTCTCTCCCCAGCCTCCTGTCCTTGTTTAATGATATAACTATACGTTTGAAATATTGGTCTTTTCATATAGTGACGTTCCTCAAATGTCCCTTGCTAAAATCGATGCATGGCTTAAGTTCATTATTTAAGACTGTAAGAAAAAAAAACCTATTTTAAGCTGTTTTTAATGAAACACAAGTTTTTTGTTTTTTCTTTAAGATTTTAAATACTCTAAACCAAAGGTGGGCTTGAACCTACAGCCCAAAGATCAAGAGTTGCAGGCTCCAGGGACTGAGCCAGCCAGGTGCCTCACAGGAGATTTTTATAAGGAACTTTGAATCAGCAAGCCATAAATAATAAACTCAATTAAAAATAGATAGCTTTTATTCTCAGAAAAACACTGTTTCCTTTCCCCTTCCCCCACAAAGAACAAGACTACATTATTACAAATGAGAAAAATGTTTATTAAGGAAACAATTTAACAGTTCTCCCTTACTAGAAGTTTACAGACTAGAGCACAAACTGAAGGCAAGTACAGCTTAAATCATTAACACACTACATGGGGTGCTTATTCTATAACTGGAAAGTTGCTGAAGTTTGTGACATGCCACTATAAATGTAAGTATTATTAAAAATTACAAATTGTTTGGTGATTATTTTGATAACCTCCTGAGCAGCAGCTCCTGTAAGGAAAAAAGAGAAAAGCAAATCTGAAAAAGGTAAATTTCAAGTTATATAAAAATATTCAATTCTGTAAAGAAAACCTTTCCTTTCCCAAAGCAAAAGTGTTTTTTTTTTTTTTTTTTTTTTTTTTTTTTTTTTACAGGATCAAAAGTGTTTTAACAATAAGCCAAAACAGGCATAGCTTACTGAGTCACATCAAAACCAAGGACTGCAATTCTTTATAACTATGTTAGTAGAGGAAATGAAAATTTTGTCCTATACATTCACACTTTGGGATATTATGCCACAGTTTAAAAGAATGAAGTATTATGGTGGTTTCAAATCGTTGACTAGATATTTTAAGTCAAAACAGTCTCTAGGAAAAGTAACTTGAAAAAACCAGAAAGGCTGAGTGGAGCCAGAACACTGTGTTTTTAATGTCAAATAAAGGACTCTGTTCTTGTTTT
The DNA here is from genome assembly GCF_053574225.1 of Canis aureus. Lineage (NCBI taxonomy): Eukaryota > Metazoa > Chordata > Mammalia > Carnivora > Canidae > Canis > Canis aureus. Next base: position 6,496,184 of record NC_135613.1, read on the forward strand.
CTGAAGATCATTGTAGTGTACGTGTGTATTGACAGGACAGAGGGTAGGTTAAGTGACAGAGGGTAGGTTAAGTGAGAGACATGATCAGAGCTATCCTTTAGAAAGATCATGGACTCTTCACTTTAAGATGGACAGCAGTGAGGGTGGAAAGCAGAGAGAGACCAGTGAAATAATCTAAACAAGACAACATCCTGCTTCACTGAGTCCCCTTGTTAAAAGAGCTCAGAAAACAAAACTTCTTTACTGTGTAACCACAGATGCTAGTCTTCTCATCTATGGAACTCACCCCCTAAGAATGCAGCAATGGTGTGTGGCTCAGCAGCTCCATATCGGCAACTACAGAAAAGAACAGAGACGTAAACTTAGATTAGCCTTATGACAGGACAAGTATTATCTCTCATCTGCCCTAAAAAAATACTCACAATTCATGGACATAATCATCTTTCACCATTACAGATAATCCATATTCCTGAAGGAAGCCAGTGAGACAAGACTTCAGCTTTCCTATATCTTCTTCAACTTGGTAGTTAGATACTCCTAAAAATACATATGTAAATTAATTTTCATTAAAATGAATAATGAAATCCAAAACCAATGGCTACCTTTTTCAGTCCAATTTTAGGTGTTCTAGTCAAAATAGTAAGGTGTGAAACTGAAGAAAGAACAAAAATGAGAAAAAAAAATGAGGGTAAGTATGAGACCAATATTTACAACTATCCCAAACTGTAACAATCAAAGAAACCATCTGAAACCTATTAAAAATTCAAGTTTGGTAAGTCTGCTTTATTGTTTACTAGATACTATTTACCTAGGATCAAGAGTATCTGACACATAGTTGGTGCTCAATAATAATCTGACAGAAGAATTGAATGAATAAGAGAGTAATGTCTGCTTTATACCCTGTATAAAAATTATGGTGCTTGGTATCCCTGGGTGGCTGTTTTAAGCATCCAACTCTTGATTTTGGCTCAGGTCATGATCTCAGGGTCTTGAGATCAAGCCCCATGTCAGTCTCTTCGTGGGCGTGGAACCTGCTTAAGATTCTCTTTGCCTCTCCTTGTACCCCTCCAGCCCTAAAAAAATTGTGTTTATTTTCCATTTCCAAGAGATTAAATGGTACTTCATGAAGACATAAAGCTATAATAGGTGACATTTATTGAACAATAACAAATGCTCGACAGTGTTCTAAATACCCTATATATTAATTGATGTAATCCTCAGAACAACCCTATGAAGTAGGTACTATTATTATCCCCATTTACAGGTAAGAAAATTGTTGTACAGACAGATGAAGTTATTTGCCTGAGTTACTTTGCTCCTAAGTAGCAATATTGGGATATGGGCCCAGGCAGTTCTTAATGATTATACTATAATGTCTCCAAAGGTAAGCTATTATTATTACTACTGGAAGGAAAAATACAATTGCTGTAATATTCAAGTATTACTAAAACAAATCATATTTTTTAAGCCCTCTAGTTTAGAAACCATCACTAACCTTCCTAATAATAATACCAATCCTTTATTGAATACTAACAAGGTGCCATGTAGTGTGTTAATTTTCATATATCACCCACATAACTCTTTCAATCCAAAGGTAGACACTCTTATTGCCATTCCATAAATGAGAGAACTGAGACTTGGAAATAGTGACTCACCCAAGGTCAAGAGGTAGTGACAGATTTAATTCAATTTAAGTATTTATTCAAGACTTCATTGTATATGATAATGAGATTGCTATTCTTACCTGGATATCTACCATGTTGTTTATGAAATCTATCAACAGCCCGTAACATTAAATATAATACTATTTCATTATCTGGATTGTCCATGCTGGAAACTGAAAGGAAAAAAAAAATTCTATATAATTTGAATTGATTACATAAAAATAGTGCAGAACTGAATTTACTATATACTCAGTTTCAGGATACAAGGCAAATCTATCACAAAATTTAAATATTTTGTGACAATAAAATAGAAAATGATAAATAATACTAAAATAAAAGAAGAGGGAAATACATTAAGATGAAACCAAATGTTCTTAAAGACTATTAGCTATAGTCACATAATCTCTTTTTTTTTTCCATCATCTCTCTTAATGTAGTAATGTGCTGACTTTAGCTCTTCCTCATAATCACACAACTTACTTAGTAACCTAAATATGATTTCATGTATATATTAAATTTTCATTTTGCAGTTATGACTACTTGGAAATATGACTACTTCTTGGTTTATAGGATAAAATTTACACTACAATATTTACATTATCCTGCAAACTATCATCATATACTCACTATTATACACAAAATATTTATTTATATCTCTAAAATTAATTAAAGTTAATAACCTAGCACCAAAAAGTTATTATACTTACTTATTTCATCCTTGTTAATTGTATTCAAGCCATATTCTTCAGCTAAGGATCGACATCTTACCACTCGAAGAAATGCAGAATTGGTGCCTGAACACAGGAAGGACATTATGGAAGTAAACAGTTGAGATGTGAATATTCCAAATCACAAGTCACTCTAAGAACAGGAAATTTTGTATATACTCTTTAAAGACATGGAAATGAGAAGAAATGTCTCTTTGGCTCTAATAGTTAGCAGAGAAGGCACTAGAAGACAAATCATCTGAAATTCATATCCTTGGCACTACAACCAGCTCAGCACTGGGTAAGTAGGTGCTGGCACCTCTCTGAGCTTGCTTTCATTTGTAAAACGGGGATAATATTACCTTTGAAAGTAGTTCTATGTATCCAATCTGTAAGTGTATAAAGTACATACCTAGCACAATGCCTGACAGAACTGAGTGAATAGTCATTTTTATCATTCTTATGGTTAAGTAGTCCTAAAGGAGAGCAATATATATATTATGCTCTTTGTGTACATAAAACTTCCTTTAAAAAAACTTTGTATCGAAATGCCCAGGTGGCTCAGCAGTTGACTGTCTGCCTTCAGCTCAGGGCGTGATCCCAGGGTCCGGGATCCAGTCCTGCACTGGGCTTCTTGCAGAGAGCCTGCTTCTCCCTCTGCCTATGTCTCTGCCTCTCTTTCTGTGTGTCTTTCATGAATAAATAAATAAAATCTTTAAAAAAATCTTAAAAAAATAACTTTGTATTCTGTAAATTTTCAAACATACCCCCAAAGTAGAGAGACCAGAATAAACCCTCAAGTACCTAATATCCAGCTTTAATCTGGTATCATATAATCTAGTACAACAAACACAAATGCAGAAACAAGGTATGAGATTAGTAGTGAAACAAAACATGAAACTAAGCCTCAACAAGCACTAAGGAAGAGTCATGAAAGGGAGAAACTGGATAAATGTATTTTAAGGCATAAAATACATTTGTATAAAATCTAGACTTTTGCAGAAGTTAATGGCAGTAGCTACAAGGAAAAATTCTCAGACGGCATGTAGAACAAACTGGATAAATGTATTTTAAGGCATAAAATACATTTGTATAAAATCTAGACTTTTGCAGAAGTTAATGGCAGTAGCTACAAGGAAAAATTCTCAGACGGCATGTAGAACAAATTTTATTATTCTCAAATTAATGCTTAAATAATATGCTTTGGGCCGCCTGAGTAGTTTTCAAGAAGATCTTAGGAGCTGACCCATTCTGAAACTGGATGGCAAAATTCTTAATTCCATCACAGTCATTTAACACAGATCAAAGTGAGTATTTAAACCAACACTTTTTTTTTTTTTAAGATTTTATTTATTTATTCATGAGAGACACAGAGAGGCAGAGACACAGGCAGAAGGAGAAGCAGGCCCCACGCAGGGAGCCCGACGTGGGACTCGATCTCGGGTCTCCAGGATCAGGCCCTGGGCTGAAGGGAGTGCTAAACCACTGAGCAACCGCGACTGGCCTAAACCAATACTTTCAATATACATGTGACTCAAGACTTCACTTCCCAAGTCAGATAAAACTTTCCCAAATTATTTAAGCTGAAAATAATTCTGTATTAATGACAGTTTTCAATTGACCTTCATGTCTTTTCAGCACTGCCATAGATATGCTCTAGCTCTACCCAGTCTTTTTTTTTTTTTTTTTAAGATTTTATTTATACATTCATGAGAGACAGAAAGAGAGAGAGAGAGAGAGAGAGAGAGAGAGGCAGAAACATATGCAGAGAGAGAAGCAGGCTCCATGCAGAGAGCACAATGTGGGACTCAATTCCAGGACTAAGGGATCACGCCCTGAGCCAAAGTCAGATGCTCAACCGCTGAGCCACCCAGGCATCCCTCTGACCCAGTCTTAAAACACCCTTTTGATTTACTATATTATGAGGAAAAAAAACCCCACAATTCTTATTCAGTATTTCTTATCTATACCATTGAAAATTCCTGGAAACATTTTTATCAAGCAAAATAAGGAAATTAATTCAAGGGGACTTACAGAGTAATTTTAATTCTTTCTCTGAAATGGACTCTGGTGCCTGTAAAGAGAGAAATACTAGTTTTGCTGCAGTATAAAAGAGGAGATGAACACAGGATGCAACACAAAGCCAATACCTGGGAGATAGGGAGGCTTTCCCCACATGCTAGAAGAGCAGTGTAAAAACACCTTGTTTCCTTAGTGAAGGCCTTTCTCATTAGGGAGGTAAGTGAGAGAGATCCCACCTAAGAAGCCTAGAAGCAGTGCCAAATCCTCTATCTCTAAACCTTTTGGCTCCTGGGGTTACACAGTCAGGACAAAGGCACAGTGCACTCAGTTCCACAGCTTACCTGGCCAATAGACTGCAACAATTTGGCAACATGATTACCCACAGCAGCAGCATCTTTCTTTGCTTTTTCACGGTAACTGGAAAAGAACAACAAACAGCTGCTTTAAACAAAATTTAAAATTAGCAATATATAAATATTACCATGAAGCAAAGAAATTTCTTTCCTTTTCATGAAAAAAATACTGGTCTGGCAACACAAAACGTGAAAATGCCATGGAAATGCTACCAGCAGCAGCTACTATGGGCTGGGAGCCCTCCTGTTTTTGATGGTGGACTCTTGGAATCTACTAATACCTGGATTCCCTCTATAATTAATAGCATCTTAAAACTACCCTCCTAGAGGGATCCATGAAGCATGATCCATGCTTCTGAGGGGACCTGACAAAATATGTTACTGAAGAACATGATTTATAACCTTGAAGTTAAATCCAAGGAGTTAAATACTTCAAAACTGTCTATCTACAAATTCATGCAAACCTTTGAATCTATTTATATTTTCACTCTGAAGATGATCAGTGCAAAGCGGACTACCTCCAATGTGAGGTCAGACTTGTTTATCTTCAACTGACTGCCCAGGTTTGAAGTTACTGAACTTTTGGGCTAGGACCACAAAGATGTGTTAGGTAGACAGTGGCTGAGGTGAAGAATGCAGTATGTCTAAAGAACAGAGGTCTGTGTGACATCACTTGGTCCTTGAGGAACCCAAGCCAGTAGCCCTGGATTCATCAGCAACATGCCTAAATTACATAAGGATAATATCCACTGACACTCATACTTATGACAGTCTATCTAGGTTCAGGGTAGTGACGTCTAGATAGCTGTTGTCTATCTCGTCACAAACTCTTTAAATTATGAAACATTATGATAAAAAATTCATCAAACTAAAAACTTCAAAGTTTTAAGTTACAGATAAAAGTTCCTATAGGGCCATGATTAAGAGTATAGAGCTGGGGAGTACAATCTGTTGAGTGTCTGACTCTTGGATTCAGCTCAGGTCATGATCTTGGGGTCATGGGATTGAGCCTTGTGTCAGGGCCCACCCAGGGCCTCAACCTCTGCACTCAGTGGGGAGTCTGCTTGAGGTTCTCCCTCTCTCTCTGCCCCATTCCCCCCTCCCTAAAAACAAATAAATCTTTTTATTTTTATTATTTAAAAAGATTTAATTTATTTATTTGAGAGAGAGAGAAAGCACACAGGGAGAGTTGAGGGAGAAGCAGACTCCCCGCTAAACAGAGAGCCCAAGGTGGGGCTCAATCCCAGGACCCTGAGATCATGACCTGAGCTGAAGGCAGATGCCCAACTACATGAGCCACCCAGGCACCCCAATAAGTAAATCTTAATAAAAAAAAAAAAAAAAAAAAGGAGTATAGAGCTGGGTTTCATGGATTCAAATCCTGGTTCTGCCATTTCCCAGCTATTTGACTGAATAAATTACCTTTTCGATGTTTCAGTTTCTTCATCTATAAAACTGGGATAATTATCATCTCTCTCATAGAGTTGTTGTAAACAGTAAATCGGTTAATACATAGGGTGGTTCATAGCAAAGAGTTAAGTGCTCAAGTATTAGGTTTTTATCATGAAATATGAAAAAAAAAATCTACCCCCTAGTCAGTACATGGGAACTCAGTACTTTCTGCTCAATTTTGCTGTAAACGTAAAACTACTCCAAAAGTAAAATCTATTTTAAAAAATCTGCCCACTAAGTTTTTTAGCTTATTTTTAAAGAAACTGTGACCAGCTTGCATTTGAATTCCATTAGAGTGGTAAAATATGTTCATCTGTACTATAAACAGGTCAATTTTTCAGTAACATAGTTTGAAAACAGTGACTTACACATTTTGCAGCTTTATATATTTGCTTGAATCTGCGATCATATCAGGAATTGTGCCTCGAACAGGTAAATTTCCTTGACCCTCTTTGGCCACAAATTCCTTTAAGGCACGAGCTAAAATCCAAAATGATGGAGTCTAAAAGATTAAGGAAAAAAATTAGTATTAAGTGGCATCTGAATTTGACCCAAAGGTTAAGAGGGCACTATTTACTTTTGGTTGTTACCTGTTTGGTGATATTTATGCAGTGATCATCATTAAATATATCTTCAATACTGCTTGGGATCTAACAAAGGAACACAAAACATTTACTTATTCTAAGAATGTGCCCATCTATATTTTCAGTATTTCCCCAAATAAGTTCTTTGAATTGCTACATTCTAATCAAATACAAACTTCTGATGTGCTTAGACTTTAAAAAAAAATTTTATTTATTTGAGAGAAAGAGAAAGGCAGCACACAAGTGGGATGAGGGGAAGAGGCAGAGGGAGAAGGTAAAGCAGACTCCCCCCTGAGAACAGAGCCCCACTCGAGATCCCAGGATCCTCCGACCCTAAGATCATGACCTGAGCCAAAAGCAGACACTTAACTGACTGAGCCACCCAGATGCCCCTGTGCTTAGACTTTTATTGAGAATCAGTACTAGACAGAGATTTGAAGAGATAAGAGAGAATGGAAGGAAGTCCTTTCCTGCCCACTGTTGACACCATTAAAGACTGACCTGTTCTCTTCCATCATACATGGAGTAAAAAAAGAGAAAGTAAATCTTTCCATATAGTTACATTTGAAGATATAACAAAGATTTCAGACATTACTAGTAAGCTAGATTTGTAGTCCTTCGTGTGTCTCCATCTTGTCAAAAATTTGCAACCCTTACACCCTAAGTTAGTAACTATTGGAGACAACAACTCTGAAAAAAACTAAATAGTTAAATAAGTACTTTTTTTTTTTTTTTTTTTTTTTTTAAATAAGTACTTCTAATGCTGGCAAAATCATCATGCATTAATAACAACTACAGAAGTTGTAGGCTTTGATTCTACAGCTGTGAGGAAAAAAAGAAATTTCTTACTGGTAACCCTAACTGGTCTCTCTGCTTCTGCTTCCAGTTCCCCATGGTCTATTCTCTTCGCAAGAGCCCGAATGACTTTTTAGAAATATAAATCAGGTCACTCCGCTCCTTGCTCAAAACATCTCAACAGCCCCCTCCTGATCCTAGTACTCCTCATCCTCATGCTCTACCCCTCTGCTCTGCTCAGCTCAAATTTTGTTGATAGCACCTGGTATATTTATCTGTTTTCTAAGCTTACTAATAAAAAAAAAGTTCTTAGGAGAACTTTTTTTTCTTTTAAATCAGGGTAAATTTTACATTCAGTGAAATCAATCTTAAAGGTATAGCTTGATGCATTTTGATTACTATGCATGTCCTTCTAATCATCACCTCAATTAAGATACTATAGAAAATTTTCATCACCCCAGAAAACTGACAAAGAATACACTTTTAATTATTCACAACACTACCTCATCGTCTCCAAAAAGTTTGTAATGACAGCTGATGTGCTTTCTTAATGTGAAAGGCAGCATTTTTTACCATTTTAAATTATAAAAATATTCTTTTTTAAAACTTTACTTTTTTTTTTAAGATTTTATTAATTTATTCATGAGAGACAGAGAGAGGCAGAGACACAGGCAGAGGGAGAAGCAGGCTCCATGCAAGGAGCTTGACATGGGACTTGATCCCGGGTCTCCAGGATCACACCCTGGGCTGAAGGCGGCACTAACATGCTGAGCCACCCAGGCTGCCCATAAAAAGATTCTTATCTTAAAATACCAGTTGTGGGAACACCTGGGTGGCTCAGCAGTTGAGCATCCGCTTTCAGCCCAGGATGTGATCCTGGAGACCCGGGATCAAGTCCCATGTCAGGCTCCTTGCATGGAGCCTGCTTCTCCCTCTGCCTGTGTCTCTGCCTCTCTCTCTCTGTGTCTCTCATGAATAAATTAATAAAGTCTTAAAAAAAAAAACAAAACAGTTGTGTTATTGAAATTTCCCAAAAACTTCACTGGTAAGACTGTAACAACAAAACAAAGGGCATCTAAACTGAGTCATCCTCCAAATAATATTTTACAACTTCATTAAGAACATCCTACATTTAGGGCAGCCCCGGTGGCTCAGCGGTTTAGCGCCGCCTGAAGCCTGGGGTGTGATCCTGGAGACCCTGGATCAAGTCCCACATCGGGCTACCTGCATGGAGCCTGCTTCTCCCTCTGCCTGTGTCTCTGCCTCTCTCTCTGGGTGTGTCTCTCATGAATGAATAAATAAAATTCTTAAAAAAAAAAAAAAAAAAAGAACATCCTACATTAAAAAAAAAATAAAAATAAAAAAAAAAGAACATTATAGCCAAACAACTACTGTCACGAGAAAATGCAGGGTAAGATTTAACTTTCAGGCAGTACTATTTTGGGCCAGCAAAATATCACCCTCATTATATAATTCCTACACCCAAACTGTGACTATTCACAAATCATGTACTTCAAATAATTTATATAAATATTTATTTTTTAGGGCAGCCCGGGTGGCTCAGCGGTTTAGCACTGCCTTCAGCCCAGGGCCTGATCCTGGAGACCTGGGATCAAGTCCCATGTCAGGCTCCCTGCATGGAGCCTGCTTCTCCCTCTGCCTGTGTCTCTGCCTCCCTCTCTCTCTGTCTCTCATGAATGAATAAATAAAATGTTTAAAAAAAAATTTATATAAATAAAAAAATAACACTATTATATGCTGAAGCACTGACATCCATTTTAACAAGGATGATGCAGAGTCTTTTTAAAATAAGATTCAATCCATATTATAAATATTAATTTCTAACAACTTTACAATTTAGGAAATATTTACTTAAATCTAAAATCAAGGTACCTGGATGGCTCAGTCAGTTAAGGACTAAACTTGGGATTTCAGATCAGATCATGATCTCAGGGTCACAAGATGGAGCCTGGCATCAGGCTCCACAATCAGCAAGGAGTCAGCTTGGGATTCTCTCCCTCTTCTCCCCGGTGCTGCGCCCCCAGCTCATGCACACATGCACACACACAAGTATACACATGCGCTCGCTCTCTTTCTCTACAGTAAATAATTTTTTAAAAAAGTCTTAAGATCAACTATTTCACATGAGAACTTCAGAAAACACTTTTCTTGTATGAATTCTTCAGTAACACTTTTAATACCTGAGTTGTATTTAGGGCTGTGTTCACATTTTTAATAGCTTCCTCAAAATTCTCTTCATCTTCCGGAGCCCCATTTTCATTCTTTAGAATTCCTAATAAAATAGAAATTGGTTAGCAAAATATAGCCCTATTCTTACCCCTTTGCTCTCCCTAACATTATGGAAATAACCTTGTCAGGATTTTTTTTTTTTTTTAATCAATAGTAAAGTTTATTTACTGATACAAAGTCCCAAAGAAGGAGGGGACCTGAAAAGGTTGCCCTAACCTCATCAGATCTTAAAGGGAGGATTGGATATTGAAACTTAAGAAACAGGCTTATCATTAGTCATTTCTTAAAATTAATATTAGTAGCTCACCTCTATTGAGTTTTTATTCTGTAACAGACACTGTTAAACGTACTTCACATTTTATTGTATGAATGAATCCTCACAACAACCCATGAGGTAGGTATCAGCAGCCCCCAGTTCCTCATTTACTGATGAGGAAACTATCATTAGTCATTTAAAAAACTATATGATGAGCGGCTCCTAAGCCTCCCCTGAGGAAAAATAAAATACAAGCTCATGATGGCATTGTCTGACAAAGCTGCTGACAAAAATCCAATAAACAGATTCAAGCAATTTGCTTCTCAAACTTTATACAACATTCAGTTACATATCATATTACCTTGTCTAATCAAATCTCTGAAGTCTTCTTTTTCCTTATACGTTTTAGGTATTCGTCCATTTGTCTAAATTGGTTGAAAATTTTTAAATTCTAGTTACAAAAAATCAAAACATGGAAACTGAGAGTGCAAAACTTCCCCCATTCTCCCATCCACATAAGATTTTATCAGCAAATACATACCTCAGTAAAATCAGAGGCTGACTTGAAAGAAAACAAAAACTGTGCACCGTTTCTCTACATTCACTCCCCACTTCAGTTTCAGAATGATGTTTATTGATATTTGATTTTATTAATAAAAATATCAGTATCAAAAGAGGAACTGTGAGATTTAAACAGAAAAGTAACCACCTCCCATTTAAGCACTTAAGGAAAAGAATCTCCCCTCACTCTTCTCCAATGAGATCCTTTATGATAAGTTGAAAATAAGAGTCACACAAGAAATTTGTGTTTTTAAAAAAGGACATACCTCACTATACCACTGTGCTAAATATTTGGCTATGATCACAATCCATGGAGTATGGCTATGATCCTAAAAATGAAAGAAAAATCAAGGAAAATGAATTAGTTAACATTAACTATTTTACATTTATTCTTTATCACATCACCTCATTTTCTTTCTTTTTTTTTTTTTAAGATTTTATTTATTTATTCATGAGAGACACAGAGAGAGAGAGAGAGAGAGAGAGGCAGAGACACAGGCAGAGGGAGAAGCAGGCTCCATGCAGGGAGCCCGATGTGGGACTTGATCCTGGGTCTCCAGGATCACGTCCTGGGCTGAAGGCAGGCACCAAACCACTGAGCCACCCAGGGATCCCCACATCATCTCATTTTCAACAAATACAACAGTGTTTATGATCATCTCCCAGGACATGTAATATAATGAATGGAGAAAAGTGAACTGGGTTAAGAAAATTGCTTTATTAACTTTTTTAGAAGCAGTATCCAATTTAATCCTAATATGGAAGGTTTGTACTATGATTGTCCCCATTTTACCAGCAAGAAAACAGTCTCAGAGACTGCTACCCAAAAAAGAAAGCTCAAATCTCTTGATTTCAGATACCAACCCTAGACTGAGAAAACTCTGTTTTCTGATGAAACAAATACCTGCATTTTAATTAGTACATGAGCAGGAAAAAAAAACAAATACTCCTTAAGTTACATAGTCTATTATAAATATCATTACTTCTATAATGAAATACAGAGTTGCCTTGGTAATTCTTCAAACACTAAAAATAACTTTCAAGAGGAATCAATTTCAACAAACACCCACTCCAAATTTACACTTTTTAAAGTGTACATCTAATTGCTTACAAAAGGGCCATGAAGAGGCTGCTGGGATATGTTAAATGTCCAATTTCTTGACCAAAGCTTTTCCAATTTTGGTGGAAAACAAATTTACTTCAAAAACATTAAGTATGGGCAGCCCCGGTGGCATAGCGGTTTAGCGCCGTCTGCAGCCCAGGGCGTGATCCTGGAGACCCTGGATCGAGTCCCACGTCGGGTTCTCTGCATGAAGCCTGCTTCTCCCTCTGCCTGTGTCTCTGCCTCTCTCTCTCTCTCTATGAATAAATAAAATCTTTAAAAAGAAAAAAAATACAATGTGTTATATAGTCTGCATGACAAGAATATGAATATTTATAATATTTTCTCACTGTGGTGTAATTAAAAAACCATACGTAAAAAAAATTTTTAATCTATAAATAAAATCATACGTACTACCAACCTTTTTTTCCATACGTTCCAAATCATAAGACTGAAAATGTTCTCTCAGTTCAGGAAATGGTTTATCCAGTCGTAGATCCTCTAATGCATTATCTGGATGAGATTCTATTACTATGAAACAATCCCAAAAGGTAAATTTCTTTAATAATACTTCTGGAATACACTACATTACAGGGACTTAAGAAATCTATAATTTCTAAATGCGCGTAGGACCTATAGGTTTTTTTTCTCTTTCTTTTTCCCACCAAGGAATGGACTTTACTTATTTTTTCAAAGTAAGCTCCAATGTGGGGGCTTGAACTCACAACCCCAAGATCAAGAGTCACATGCTCCACCTAATAAGCCCAGCAGGCACCCCTTTTCTGTTCATTATCGAGATAAATTTACATACACATATATATTCACATTTTACTAACTGCACAAATTATAAGTGGACTATAGGTTTAATAAAAGTAAACTCAAAATTCCTTTGGAGCTGAATTTTCTTGCTATTATAATTTAAAAAGATCAAAACTGATAAAGTATGTATTTGGATAGCACTTAACCTCCTGTGGTCTTCAAAAGACATCATCATGACCTACCTAGACCTCTTTCCTAGAAACCTGATGATTATCCTTGACTTCTTTTTTTTTTAAGATTTCATTTTTAAGTAATCTTTACATGCAATGTGGGGCTCAAACTTACAAACCCAAGATCAAGAGTTGTATGCTCTTCTGACTGACCCAGCCAGGCGCCCCTATCCTTGACTTCCTTGACCAACATCCTTGACCAACATCTGTCATGCCACATGTCCTAATATCACACTTCTCCATATGGGGGTAGTATAGGAATGTGTAATTTCAGTGTGTGTTTAGAGCTAAAGTTAGTTCTGTCATTTGCCAGCTGTGTGACTTTAGGCAAATAATCTCTCTGGTGCCTCAGCATCCTCATCTGCAAAAAAGTGGATACAATACTTTATGAGGATTTTAGAAATATTATATGAAATAATCCACATTAAGGCAGCCACACAGCTGGCAACATTAATTCTCATTATTAACTACCTTCACTTCCCTATCCTTATAATATCTGCTTTAGGTCAGGGGCTCAGTTTCTGTCTCCCCACCTAGCTACACCACTGTAAATTTCCTAACACCAACTCCTGCCTCTAATATTTGCCCCTTCAAATCCATTCATTCTCTACCCCACTTCAGGGTGACACATTTGAAATAAAATTTTCACCCTGTCACTCTCCAACTTAGAACTCTTTTTTTTTTGTTTTGTTTTCCAACTTAGAACTCTTAAAGAGCCTACTACCACCTGCCAGGAGCCTACCCCCTACCACAAGCCAACCCCTAACTGCTTGAGCAGATACTACTCCCCAGTGATACTACCAACACCAATGGCTATCACTACACTAGCAGAGTACCTGGCTTAGAGCAATGTAGGAATACTGAATGAAAACTGGATGATGATATAGAATTAAAAATTTGTGGGCAGCTCAGGTGGCTCAGCGGTTTAGTGCCGCTTTCGGCCCGCAGCGTGATCCTGGTGACCTGGGATCAAGTCCCACGTCAGGCTCCCTCTGTGGAGCCTGCTTCTCCCTCTACCTATGTCTCTGCTTCTCTCTCTCTCTCTCTCTCTCTCTCTCTCTGTCTCTCTGTCTCTCATGAATAAATGAATAAAATTTTTTAAAAAATTGTAAGTAAGGGGTGGCCGGGGAGCACAGTCAGTTATGTGTCTGACTCAGTTTCAGCTAAGGTTATGATTTCAGGGTCATGAGATTGAGCCTCACGTCAGAAATCTGCTTGAGATTCTCTCTCTCCCTCTCTCAAATAAATAAAATCTTTTAAAAAAATTTGTAAGTAAAGGGCTAATATCATCCTTGAGCTGATGCAAGCTTGCCTACGTATGACATCAGTCTCCTATAACACTGTTTCCTTGGAGTAGTAGTTAGGTAAATGCCTTGCTTATTGTGTAGAACTATACCTGAACTGAGGGAGCTTAATGCCTCTATGAGAATGGAATGAAAGATTGGTAGAGAAAAGGTGGTATGTCGTCTATATGACACTGTGACCCACATGCTTTGGCCCTCACCTGTAGCAGTCAGTCCTACATACCCTATGTGGGTTAGGAGGCAAAAAAAAAGATACGGACTTGCTTTTTATTAGGCTTCCTAATAAGATGAAGCAGCTATACCTGCTGTATCTCCTGCTTTGTATCCTATAAATGCCAAGTTAAAGGAAATGTTAGATTAATGTCTGTTGATTCTGATTGTCATTCTGAAACTGTAACCAGAGTTGTGCAGTTACAAATTAACTTTGTAATTTATTTTATTTTAAAAGATTTTATTTATTTATTCCTGAGAGACAAAAATAGAGATACAGATATATAGACAGAGGGAGAAGCAGGCTCCCCAGAACCCTGGGATCACAACATGAGCTGAAGGCAGATACTCAACCACTAAGCCACCCAGGTGCCCCATACTTTATAATTTAAAATTGACTTTCTAAACTGTCAGGTTTCTAAAACTGTAGCTTAAAGCAACCAATGGCAAGCTCCATATGTGCAACAGTTTTACCTGGATGTTCTTTTATAATGATCCTCATATAACCAACTAGTCCATATGTCCTACAGATCAGAAGAGGTATTTGTGAATTCCAGAGGACATCTGCTAAACGTAGTAATGTACTGTAAAGGAAAGCACAATAAATAAGAACTTAAGCAAATGGTTATATGCCAAACATGAAAATACCCTAAAGTAAAGCAACTTTCTTACTAAGTAATAAATGCAAAGATATACACCTATTAAATTTATACAAGCAGGTCATGGACACACTGGAAAAACAAGCAATTTCCACAATTGCAGCAGTCTCACAGTAAATGTATCTTTTGGACTAGAAGGATATGAAAGCAACCTCTTTTGTGTTAGGGAAAATGTTATTGAAAGACACTTCCTAAACATTTCCATAACAAAGAGGAAAATATTTACAAAACCCTTAGGTACATTCCCAAGCACACTCTATAATTCTAACTAGTTTTTTTCATCAAAAAAATACCAATGTTTGGGATCCCTGGGTGGCTCAGTGGTTTAGCGCCTGCCTTTGGCCCAGAGCGCGATCCTGGAGTCCTGGGATCGAGTCCCACGTCAGGCTCCGTGCATGGAGCCTGCTTCTCCCTCCTCCTGTGTCTGCCTCCTCTCTCTCTCTCTCTCTCTCTCTCTCTCCCTCTATCATAAATAAATTAATCTTTAAAAAAAAGATTAATTTAATTGCTCTAAATATATATTAAGAAAAATTTCATAGCTTAGTATTTTCTCTTCCCTATCTTTTTGATGTTGGGGATTTATAAGCACTTCCCATTAAACATTTCTGTGGAGTTTAAGAATTCTAAGAACTACAGGGGCACTTGGTGGTTCAGTCGGTTAAGTATCTGACTCTTGATTTTGGCTCAGATCACGATTTCAGGGTCGTGAGATCAAAAGCCCCACATCAGGCTCCATGCTCAGTGAGGAGTCAGCTTGGGATTCTTTTTCTCTCTCTGCCAACCCCGCCCCGAACTGTAATTTAGAAATACGAATTTCTCTCTCTCAAATAAAGAAATGACTCTTAAAAAAAAAAAAAAGTAGAGATTTTGTAGAGAAAACAAAACTATGCAAATCTAACAAGACTAAAATAAAAACAAATTAACATAAAAATTTACCTTTCAGGAAGCTGAGTTGCAACCACAATGGTAAACCTACAGAAAAATGAAGGATCATTGTCTAGAAGGTTTTCTGGACTCTAAATAGGACACAGGAAAAAAATTCGACAATTTCACAATCATATTAAACATGGCAGAAACAGTTAAACTATTTTTGAGCAAATGAGGCAACATGCTAGACTCAAATGTTAAAGTAATTCAACTCTCAATTAAACATAAATATACAGGAGATCCCTGGGTGGCTCAGCAGTTTAGTGCCTGCCTTCAGCCCTGGGCGTGGTCCTGGAATCCCAGGATCGAGTCCTGCATCAGGCTCCCTGCATGTAGCCTGCTTCTCCCTCTGCCTGTGTCTCTGTCTCTCTCTGTCTGTCTCTCTCATGAATAAATAAATAAAATCTTTAAAAAAATAAATATACAAAGATTCTAAATTCTAAATGCTAGGGTGCCTGGCTGGCTCAGTATAACATGGGACTCTTAATCTCAGAGTAATGAATTCAAGCCTCTCATTGGGTGTAGAGATTATTAAAATAAATAAACTTAAAATTCTAAATTCTTAGGGCTTTGAATTATTAAAAAATTACACTTCCACATAAAAATAATAATATGTATACATATATACCTCTTCCACAAAATTCCCAGAGACATCGTTATTTAATTCTTGTAAGAATTCCATGGCAGCTTGAGCTCGGTTCTTTTTAAAAACAAAGCATTTGACTTAAATTAGAAAAAATTTGGTTGAAATGTAACCCCTCACATTACAGATTAAGCAAGCATATTAAAAAATACCCAAATTTCATGCATAGATATGTTAACTCGGCTTTTTGTAGTATTTAAGCTGAGGCTCAACTGTAGTATTACTTTAAAAACTACTTAAGTGACTATATTATTTGTACCCAACTTTTCTGATTAGGCAAATGACCAGAAAACCTTGGGTAGCAGGCAGACATATTCTGGACCAAGTTTAGACTCACTGTAACCTCCTACATTTACAATCCTATATGAGAGAGGTAAATCAAAGAAATAGTCATTTCCATCCAGAATATTGTACTATGTTGACTATTATGGCTTTGTAAGAATTTTAATATGGAACATACAAAAATAAAAGATATGCTATCTAACTCTTAAAAACCTTGCTAACCAAAAACAAACAAACAAACAAACAAAAAAACAAACCTTGCTAACCAGAATATTCCATCCTCTAAACATTTACAACTTATATTGAACTCAAGGTTTAGCTTTATTACAGGATACAGCATAAAAACATAAGACAGTACTTTTAAGTTCTTAAACTACCAAGTATATAAAGATTTGCAAGATTAAAAAAAAGAGCTAATTTAACTTTTTTCTCAGAGAAGAAATAATCTCTTGAAAAGTCAAGGCTTTTTAAGCAATCAAAACATAGAGCATTAGATGCTCACATGCAACTATATTCTATAATAAACTGATGGTTTACCTTCCCGATGCTGCTTCTTTGAAGGAAAAAACTAGAATAGAATTAAAGAAAAATTAAGGGCTTCTTTGACTACAAAGGAAAGGTTATTTGTTACACCAGGTATATTTCCTTCATATAATAACACTAACTATATTTTGATTCTAGATTATAATAGCCTTCCTAGAGGATGATAACAGGATGAAACTTATAATCAAAGCCCAGGCTAATCAATGTTACCAAAGCCAGTACCACAGAATATAAATTTCATAAGATACTGTGAGAGAAGAAAAATTCCCTGGTTTTTACAAAGTTGGGGATATACTATATATTTCCCTCCTGGAAATTCATAATAAATATAACACATGTTATTAAGGCCTTGTATTATAGAAATGTTTAACTTCATCTGGCCCATTCCCAAACTCATTTGACCGTGGAATCCATTTGCTCATTTAGCAGCTATTAACATTTCCTAGAGCCAGTGCTCCACAGACTATACTTGGGAAATGCTATATTCAACTGCTTGCTTTTGCAGGTTAACTATAACAGACTTATTCAGGTTTCTTCCTACACATACCCTTGTCATATCTCAAAGCCCAGATCTGAGGCAGGGTGCCATTTTGTAGCACAAAATCAGTGGCTCCATAAGAAAAAGAAACCTTATTCTTATCACATGCTGCTCTAACCAACCAAGTAAGCAAAGATAATAGGACTTTTTTTTTTTTTTTTTTTACAGAAAAAAAGGGCACTGCTGTAGATATACTACCACCCAAAGAAAAAGTATCAAAGCTCAATACAAACTAAATTCCAACTTTCCTGTATGAACTCACTGTTGTCATACACTAACAAATATAATGAGAGAGGGACGCCTGGGTGGCTCAGCAGTTGAGCGTCTGCCTTCGGCTCAGGTCATGATCACGGAGACCCAGGATCACAAGTCTCACATCAGGCTCCCTACATGGAGCCTGCTTCTCCCTCTGCTTATGTCTCTGCCCCTCTCTCTCTCTCTGCGTCTCTCATGATAAATAAATAAAATCTTAAAAACATATATATATAAATCTTAAAAATATATAAAATCTTAAAAAACATATATATAAAAATCTTTAAAAAAAAAAAAAATATATATATATATAATGAGAGATTCCAGCCTCCAAATCCCTGAAAAGAGCCCGTAATTCAAATCTGGGAATGCTTTGCAAGTCTGTATTGTGATCATCTTTAAAAAATAACATACAGGCCGTCTCTAAAGCAGCAGAGGCAAAGGAATGTACAGAGAGTTGTGCCTGGACTGAGCTCAGAAGAAACACAAATAAAAGGTAGTTATTATTCTTATAATCTGAAAATATTTTTTTCAAAAATACAATTATTTTAAATTATGTACTAACCCCTAGGAATCAATGCAAGGACTTAGAAATTGTCTAGATTTCACAGATCAAGGAATAATGACTGCTCCTTTGCACTAATAACAACAATGAAGACAATAATGCTGGGTACCTTTTATTAACGGCCTGATGGACACTGTGCTAACACTTTACCTATACTGATTTACTTCACCTTCACCATAATCCTAAACACGGGGATTATTTCCACCTGAGAGTCAAGTCACCTTGATTGAGGAGGTGAAGTTGGGATTTAGGCCTTACTCTCCTGTGACAGTGAACTGCCTTCCCTAACATACATGTGTTTGAAAAGAATAGAACATACTTATTTCCAGCATCTTCTCCGCTGACCTGATTTCCATCAATAATTGTAAATGAACCAATACCTGGAAGACCAAACAGAGTCAGTCAAGAACACATATTTCTAGTTCAAAACTGTAAGGAGTAAATTTACAATCACAGAACTACATTACCTGGTAGTACTAAGTTTTTAAGAATTTCAGTTCCTGTCGCTGTTGCATTTATTAGGCAAACATGAGCAGATTCTAAAGCCTCTTGCCCATGATCACCCCACAACCTACAAAACAAGACACAAATTTGACATTTCTCAAACTTTCATACAAATGCAACTTTCTTGTTTGCATAGTGATCTTTGATCTTCAAAGTGTTCTTGCACAGAATGGCTGATGTGATAACCATGGTAAACACGTGAGACAGGAAGAACAGCAGGGGTTATAGTGATTACGTAGCTGAGTAACCTAAGACTCAGACAGGCTGATGCCTCCCATGATTAGAAGGGGATCAAATCAGTACTAAAAACTTGGTCTTCCAGCTCCTTGTCCATTACTCTTTTCAAGCCAGATAACATACAGAACAGATATTTTAGATATATTCATTAACATTAAAGAACTGCCTTAGACTTAAAACCTATTTTGTTCTCTATTTCATTTCTCTTTAAATTACATAGGCCAGGGGATCCTTAGGTGGCTCAGCGGTTTAGCGCCTGCCTTTGGCCCAGGGCGCGATCCTGGAGTCCCGGGATCGAGCCCTGCATCGGGCTCCCTGCATGGAGCCTGCTTCTCCCTCTGCCTGTGTCTCTGTCTCTCTCTCCCTCTCTACGTCTATCATGAATAAATAAATAAAATCTTAAAAAAAAAATTATATAGGCCCAGTATATTTAAGATCTTGACGTAGAACTTACCCCTGTAATATCTCCAAGAGTGAGGAAAGCTTTACCAAGAAAACTGAATTATCGTTATCTGAAAAGTCTCACATTGACTTCTAAAGGAGTGCTTTAAAATATAATACCCAATGCTCATTTTAATAGCATGATTAATAAATGCATACATTAACAAACACAAAGATATAATAAGGATTAGAAATATGTTATAACCTGATTTGCACTGGCATATCATTAGCGAGGCAAGGAGCATGATCATACATGCATCATGGCATCTGGCCCAATCTGGTTACCTTCACCCAGAAAGCCTACAGTCTTTTCTTCTAAGTATAGGAAGTACAAAAATCATTAGAAAAATGCCACAGTCTGGAGGACTGAGGCTTTAATGTGCTTCCTCTGACACCTGATCTAAAGCAGATTCCGTTGTGTAGCCAATATGCCCTCCAGAGCACATCAGAACTACTTCAAATTTTTTTTTTTTTATTTGAGGAACATTCATCTCTCAATTCCACTCTAAGCTCCATGAGGGCCCAGATAACTCCCTACATGCACCACTGGAGCCCCAATGCCTGGCATACTGCCTTGCCCAGAGTAAGTGATCATTGAACAGCTGTCAAATGAATGGAGGAATAGCCTAGAAGAACCAGAGAAACTGGAAACATTAGTTTTTTCTATGAAAGTAGGGCACACAGAACACACCTGACAAATCTGGTGGATGGATGTTTGGGTATTCAGATAGTGAGCCTAAGAGAATATTGGTGCATCTCTAGGTAATGTGTTTCAAGAAAGAGGCCAGATAAGAAATCAATCCTCTTAGCTCCCTTGCAGGCCTAACTATGAATAGCACGGCCTTGTTGACTGCAGCTATGAAAAGTAAAATTTGGTCCTTAACCGAATTAGACTCAGCAAAAACTTTCTTCTGTGGGACACCTGGGTGGCTTAGTGTGTGATGGCTCAGGGTGTGATCCTGGAGTTCAGGAATCAAGTCCCACATTGGGCTCCCCGCGGGGAACCCACTTCTCCCTCTGCCTATGTCTCCACTTTTGTCTCTGCCTCTGTGTCTCTCCTGAATCAATAAATAAAATCTTAAAAACAAAACAAAAAAACCTCTCTTTTATTGCAGTTACTTAGTAATATAAAATATCTTCTCAGATCTGTCTTGTATGGTTATATCTGAATTCAAAACACAACCAATGCTGGGATCCCTGGGTGGCGCAGCGGTTTGGCGCCTGCCTTTGGCCCAGGGCGCAATCCTGGAGACCCGGGATCCAATCCCACGTCGGGCTCCCGGTGCATGGAGCCTGCTTCTCCCTCTGCCTGTGTCTCTGCCTCTCTCTGTAACTATCATAAATAAATAAAAACAAAACAAAAACAAAAAAAAACCACAACCAATGCTAAGAATTTACAAAACAACACAAGTTGATTACAAGAGCTCTGTCACCTTGCTTCCTTTCCCAGAAGCTTGGGAGCAGAGGGATGTGCCTGAGAACAGGCTCTGAAAAGGCAAGAAGGGCCTATGTTTACATCCTCACCCAAATACAGGGGAGACTGGGCCAGTTATCTAACTTCTCCAAGACTATTTCCCCATCTACAATGCCAAGAGAACGTCTGCTTCAAAGATGCTCTCAATGGTTCCTGGCTGGCTCAGCTGGTTGAGCATCTGCTTTCGGTTCAGGTCAGAGTCCCAGGATTCTGGGATCGAGTCACATCAGGCTCCCTGCTTGACAGAGAACCTGCTTCTCCCTTTCCTGCTCCTCTCTGCTTGTGTTCTCACTCTCTCAAATAAATAAATAAAATCTTAAAAAAGAAAAGAAAAAAAAGATGCTCTCAGGCTTAAGTGCCCAAAGGCCCTAATGCAGGAAGAGGCTATAGGTGCATATGGGAGTTCCAGGGGACATATAGGGACATACTGTAACTTCTCTGTGCTTGGGGGGGGGGCTCCAAAAGGGGTGGGGACCAAGCATTTGTGTTACTTCCATTGCCTTAATGCGTAGAAGATGCTCAGTAGGGGAATCCCTGGATGGCTCAGCGGTTTAGTGCCTGCCTTTGACCCAGGGTGCGATCCTGGAGACCCGGGATCGAGTCCCGCGTCGGGCTCCCTGCATGGAGCCTGCTTCTCCCTCTGCCTGTGTCTCTGCCTCTCTCTCTCTCTCTGTGTCTCTCATGAATAAATAAAATTTCTTAAAAAAAAAAAAAGATGCTCAATAAATAAGAAATGTGGAGTGTAGGAGTAAAGGAAAGGGAGAGGAATTAGCCAAGGACCTGCCTGATGGCTTGGACTTGCAGTGTCCACCAAAGTAGCCATTAACTCCATCTGGCTACTGAGCACTGAAAAATGAGGCTGGCAAGTCGGAACTGAGATGTGCCTAAAAGTGTAAAATGCCAAATTTCCAAGACGGGGGGGGGAGTAAAATATCCCTAATAAATGTTTATACTAAGTGTGAAAATGGTAATATTGTGGATATACTGGGTTAAATGTACTAAAATGAATTTCACCTGTTTCTTCTTCTTTTTTAACGTGGCTACTAGAAAATGTGGTCGCTCCATCCGCGGCTCACACCGACGGGCATCTACTCCGACTGGACGGCGCGGGCCAGGCCGAGCCGCGCCCTGGGCGGCCCGGGGGGTGCGGCCGACCCCCGACTCTGCTACCCGAGCGGCGGGCGCGCAGCGAGGCGGGGCCGGCGGGGCCGCGGACCTCGAGCCGCACTCCACGCGGACCCCCGGGGGCGCCCGGGCCCAGGCCGCCCGCCCCGCCGAGCCCCGCCGGCCCGCCCCCCGCCCCCCGGACCCCGGACCCCGGACTGCCCGGCCCGGCCCGGCCCAGGGAGGCCTGCAGGAGGCCCGACGCGCCGCCCGCTCGCTCAGGCCCGGCCAGGACGCAGGGGAGCCCGCCGGCCGCCCGCCCGGCTCGGAGAGCCCCGGCTCACCTCAGCTGCCGGTCGTACTTCTGCTCCTTGAGCAGCTTCCCCGGTTGCGCCATGGCCGCACCCGCCGCGCGAACAGCCGAGCCCCGCCGAGCGCCGCCGCCACCTCCGCGAGCGCGCAGGCGCACTGAGCGCCTGTCGCCGCCGCCGGCAGGGGGCGCCACCGCCTCACTGCGCACGCGTGGCCGGCAGCCTGGGAGCCCGCGGCCCGAGCCCGCCGCCGGCCTGGGCCCGGGGCTGGAGCCCTGCGGGTCCCCCGGTCCTAGCTTTGTACCTGCAGTCACCGGGGGCCCCTCGGGCTCTGGGACCCGGCACGTTTGGTTTTTAACCACGTACTGTTTGTGAAACTTGCTCTTACCTCTCAAATCCTCTGTCCCTCTGTGCAGTCAGGATAAATGGGTCTCCTATTTCTCTTGTGTAGATAATAACCTTCACTATTATGATCCTTACTGGCCATTCATTGCTTCCACCCTCTCCTGCAACGAGCCCGCAGGAGGGGCTGTTTCAAATCACAAAGTTAGTTGCTCCCAGCTGCAGATCCAAAGACAAATAGGTACCTGGCCCTGTTCTTGAGAAGGTCACAGGCTCTCCTATAAATAGAGGGAAGCTGGAGTCCTGAAAGGTGCACGGAGGAACGCTACCCACTCCTCCTCTTTTCCAGGAATGTTTCACATCGCGTGGACAAAGAATGTTTTGAGCAGAAGGAACACCGGGTGTCATTCCTGGGAGGCAGAGAAGGCATGGCAGGATGGAGGCTCCAAAGGAAGTGTGATGTAGGGAGTCAGGTGAAGGGTAAGACAGGGTCAGGGGAGGCCTGAGAGACAGTAGGGGCAAGGTCATGAGCTCCCCCCGCCCCCGTGAATATAAACGCAAGAAAGAATGTAAAGCCCTCTACTTTCTGTAAAGAGTCACTTCTCAGGAAGAGGATAGCTGCCAAGGAAGAGAGTTACCCCAAGAGAAAGGGGGAGAGGAGACAGGAAGCAAGAAGAGGAGCAGGGAGGGAGATGAGGGTTTGTTCTTGTTCCCTTCTATCTCCTAGACCCTACAGGCACCTCAGGTTAAAAATTGCCTAAAATAAGGTGAAAATGAGTACAGATCCCAGCCTTGAACCCACCCTGGGATGGGGATGGGAGGAGGGACTGTTAGACAGTAATGATGGAGTGAGATGATGGATGCAATTTCCCTGGGTGCTGTCCCCAGGATCGGGGTGGGGCACAACTTCTTATGACTTCCCTAGCCCTTACCCAGCATCCATGGATTACAACTGATGGGAAACAGAGGCATGAGGCTCTCCCAGCACGTCATGTGTTTCTGCTCTCACATTTCCTTCTCCAGTGGGACAGGTAAAATATAAGGGATAATAAAATACACCCAGGGAATGTGAGAAGGTCAAAAGGCAACAGGTAAGAGTTCACTGCTTAACTTCTCATGCTCTGTGCAGTCATGGTTGCATGAAAGGAAACGTCCCCAAATTTGATGGGGGAAAGTCATAATGCCTATGAAGAAATGGATGAATTTGACAAAGGTTTGTGTTGGTGGAGTCTGAAAGATACAGCACAGCATCAGTTTCCTAGAACTGCTGTAACAAAGTACCACAAACTGGGTGGCTTAAAAGTATAGACATGTCTGGACACCTGGCTGTCTCAGTCAGTAGAGCATGAAACTCTTGATCTTGAGGTTGTAAGTTCAATCCCCATGTCAGGTGTAGAGGTTACTTAAAAATAAAATCTTTAAGAGGAAAAAATTATTAAAAAAAAAAAAAAAACAAAAAAACAGGGATCCCTGGGTGGCGCAGCGGTTTGGCGCCTGCCTTTGGCCCAGGGCGCGATCCTGGAGACCCGGGATCAAATCCCACTTCGGGCTCCTGGTGCATGGAGCCTGCTTCTCCCTCTGCCTGTGTCTCTGCCTCTCTCTCTCTCTCTCTCTCTCTCTCTGTGTGTGACTATCATAAATAAAAAAATAAAAATTAAAAAAAAAAACCTACAGAATTGTATTGTCTCAGAGTAAAGCTCAAAGTCTGAAATCAAAGTGTGGGCAATATGTTACCTCTGCAGCCTAAAGAGAAGAATCCCTCCTGGCCTTTCTAGCTTCTGGCAGTTGGCTGGCAATGCTCGACTTACAGCTGCAACATTTCAGTCTCCGCTTCCATCATCACATGGTAGTTAGTCTCTCAAATCTCTGTCTGGATCTCTTCTCAAGAGGACACCAGTCACAATGGATCAGGGCTCACCCCAATGGCCTCATCTTAACCTGACCTCATCTGCAAAAACCCTGTTTCTAAGTAATAGCGCATTCACAGGTGCTAGGGGTTAGGACTTCAGCGACTTTTGGGGGGAACCCAAGTCAATCCATAATAGCGTGTAAAGGTGCCTTTGCTGGATCTGTGAAGGTTGATTAGACAGAAACCTTGCCACCTGAGAACTGAGGGCCCATCGATGCCTTTTTCCCATTGTGGAGGACAGAGAATCAGACTAGGTATCAAATTAGGAAACCATGACCTCATTAAGTTAAGCCATTAGTTTTCAAGTGTGATCCTGGACCAGCAGCATAGCATCATCATCACCTCTGAACTTGTTAGAAATGCAAATTCTGAGGCCCCCTCCCAGACCTGCTGAATCAGAAGCTCTGGGGGAGAGGTCCAGGGAATGGTTTTAATAAGCCCTCCAGGTGATTCTGATGCACACTCGAGTTTAATAACCACTGACCTTGGGATCCCTGGATGGCTCAGCGGTTTGGCACCTGCCTTCAGCCCAGGGCCCGGTCCTGGAGACCCGGGATTGAGTCCCACATCAGGCTCCCTTTATGGAGCCTGCTTCTCCCTCTGCCTGTGTCTCTGCCTCTCTCTCTCTCTCTCTGTGTGTCTCATATGAATAAATAAATAAAATCTTAAAAAAATATATAACCACTAACCTAGCCCAACCCCTCACACAAAACAAGTGGGAAAGCAGCCCCATAAGTACAATAGTGCCCCTTTTACTGAGCGCTTACTATCTTCCAAGCAGATCCTTGCCATGCATCATGTCATTTTGTGCTCACTCAATGCATTAGATACTGTTGCTCACCCATTTCGTAGACCAGAGAGCAGAGACTTGGTGAGGTGAGTAAAATTCCAAAGCCTCACAGCGACTAAAAAGATGGTACAAGGATTAAGAAACAAACTCCCCAAGGGATCTGGCCAGATAGACTCCAGCTCAGATCGATTATTTTACCTACTCAAGTTGGTCTTGGTTGGGGGAGACTGGATCCTTGGGCTCCCAGGCAGTTTGGGGCTACCTCTGCCCTGAAAGAGCTTACAATATGTGGAAACCAGCCAGAAAGAGTGAGTCATGACCCAGTACACCCTCCCTGGCCTCCATCGCTATCTCTCCCTTCCTGCCCTTGCCTATCGTAGCCCTTCTCATGCTGGTGCTCTTTGGCCAATTTCTTGTCTTTCTCCCTTACCACTCCCCTGAGGCAGGTGTGGCTCTATAATGTTTACATGCCTGGCCCAGAATGTGGCAAACTAAGTCTTCAATAAATGCGAGTCGAATGAAAGAATAAACTTTGGAAACTACTTCCACCTTACTTTCTCATTTTCAAATGCCTTACTGGCAATATGTATATCTTTGGATTTGGTGATTCCACATTTAGCAACTTGCCCCAAGAAAATCATCAGACATATACACACGCACATACAAAGATGTATAAGAATGTTCACTGTAGTGCTATTTACAATAGTGAAAACTAGAAACAATCCATACATTAGAGTACTGTGGAATCATTAAGTGTCAGGCCCTCTGAGGCTGATCAAGCAAGGAAATGCTTACCATAGGGCATTAGGTAAAACAAACAAACCAACCAACCACTGGTCACAAAGCTACACATGTGATTCTGATTGTTTTTTCAGTACTACTAATACATATCTAAAAAAGTCTGACAGATGGTCACTGAAATGTTAATACTGTTGATTCTTAGGTAAAAATATGACCAGTAGTTTTAATTTATTTTCTGTGTTTTTGTGATTCTTCCAAGTTTTCTGCAATGGATAGGTTTCACTATTATAATTGCAAAAGGAATGTTTGGGGTTCTAAATGTGCCCAACAAAACTAAGGAAAAGGGGAAAGAATAGAGGTTCTAGGATCTGAGGAGTACATCCTTGACACTAGGAGTTTCACAGACATCATGTTACCTGACCATCCTATTAGCCTTCTAGACTCTCTATTCCCATTTTATAGATGAGAAGACAAGTTCAGAGAGGTAAAGTAATTTGCCCTAGGTCAGTCACATCCACTCCACATATGCTGGGAGCCACATCTGGGTTTAGTCCATCCCACTGTATGTACACACATACATGCATACTTGGAGTGGAAATGTTTTTTAAAAAATATAACAAGCTGTAATTTTGAGTTTAGAGTCTCTAGGCTACAGAGCTTCTGGCCTGGCCTGTGGACCCTGTGTATCACATACAGTGACAGAGTCACATCTAGTGCATATAATGCTATTTGTTGGAACAGCATTAGACATCTGTTGTCTCAACCAATAATCACAGGGTCTTCATGAGGTGGGCAGGGCAGGGACCATCCCCTCATCACCTTGAAGAGCAAAGACATTGTCCCTGGAGAGGAAGTGAGATCTGCTCAAGGTCACTTGATGAATGAGATATGGTAAGCTGTTCCTGCCCTCCTCCCCCAGCCCTTCATCAGAGCCCTCACTCCCACCTACCCCTCCTGTGGTCCCCCTCCCTTATAAATGGGTGAAATCCAAAAGCCACTAATGCCAGTGAGACCAAAGAGTAAACTTTGGGTCAGTGAAATCAATTCATTTACAGAGACAGCACATAATTGAGACAGGCGGCGCCTGAATTGGGGATATCGGTTTTCCCAAATTGACCCAGATGGGCTGCTGGGGCAAGGGGGCTTCCCCTGAAATGGGCAGAACCAGGCAGAGTGCATCAGCTCCTCTCACCTGCCTGAGTGCCCAGCACTCCAGGCCCTGGAGAAAATTGCTGAAGATGGAGTGCAGGAAGGAAAGAATTAGACCAACTTGTTTTTGGTTGTTAAAGAGGTAAGAGTTTCTTTCACTGGGTACAAAAGAGTAAGCAGTAGTGTCCTTCTCACCCTCATTCCCCGCATCCTCTCCCACCCTTCCTGTCTCCCAATCTCCTTCCTGGAGGCAAACACTCTCCCAAGCTTCTCTTATGTCCTTCCAGAGAAAGTCTTGCATATATGCAAATGACAATCAAATTTAAAATCCACTTCCTCCCCCTCTCCATGCTTTGAGACATGTAGAATAAGGGACTCAGCAGCCCTGGATTTTTATCTTTGCTCTGTCACCGTGTTCCCTAACTCAACTTCTTTGAGTCTTCCTTTCCTTATTTGTAAAAAAGGGGCAAAAATCTGCGTAGGGCTGCTGTGCAGATGAAATTGGATGCAAAATGATACGAATAATTCTGACTTTTTGTATTAAATACTATAAACAAATATGGAATATTTGAAGGAGAAGTGGATCGATGAAGTCGATACACTTGGGCCCCCTCCCCAGACCCTGAAATGTTACCACTCCTCCAGGAGAAGGATGGCTGCCTTCTCTAGGACTGAGCAAGCCTTTGTTTTTTGTTGTTGTTGTTGTTCTTTTTAAAGATTTTATTTATTTATTCATGATAGAGAGACATAGGCAGAGGGAGAAGCAGGCTCCATGTCGGGAGCCCGACCCAGGACTTGATCCCGGGACCCTAGGACAGCGCCCTGGGCCAAAGGCAGGCCCCAAACCGTTGAGCCACCCAGGGATCCCCAAGCCTTTGTCTTCTAGGTCTTCAGCTGCCAGTTCTGGCTTAGACCTGGAGCCTTGACAAGGTTGCATTCTCTGTCACATGCTGATCTTGGGGGCCCCATCCCCTGAATCTCTATCATAAGTCTCTTCTTGCCCTACCTGACAGTAAGGGAGTCTTCCAGCTTCTGAGTAAGAGAAGGGCATCTAGGCAGAGCTGGGAAGTCACTGACCAATCTTGGCCTAGCCAACCAGTTGTCAATTAATCTCCACAACTCTAACTCGAGGAACTGAGGTTCAGAGCCTAGAAAAGGGGAACTGAGATAATTGCAGAGATGTAGGAGAGTCAGCCAGATAAGATGGCAGATTCCTTTAGAAGATCAGCCAAGAGCAGGTCCTGAAATAGTCTCCTCTGGTCAAGGTCAAATGGCCCTTCACCTCCTGTCAAGTACAGGGCCATGGGTGGGATCATTTGTTTGTCCTACCATCCACTCATCTATTTGTCTTCCCCAAACTGCCTGCTGAGGCCTAGACAGACACAAGCCCTATCCTTGGCACAAGGCCACATCCTAAGATGAATCAGATTGGGCGGTCTGATGCCAGTGGGTAGAAGACAGAGGACGCACCCAGTGAGGAGGGCACAGAAAGGACCAAGGCTCGAGGTGGGAAAATGTTGGGCCAAGGCAGGCAGTGAGGTTGAGTAAAGGGTGGAGGGCCTGAGCTCCCAGCAGGTGTGCCAAAGGTCATGGAGAGGCAAGGAGAGGAAGGACAAACCAGCAGGCTGTAGGAGGACAGGCAAGGAGCCCTGGAGAGAAGTAGGAGCCATGGGGAGAAGAAGAGGGTGGGAGTCAGGGTCTCAGATTTGCTTCTGTGAGGCAGTCAGCTCTTGACCATCTATCTTCATGCCCACTGCTACTTCCTCCCCATTCCCCCTTTGGGGCCAGGGGTTTGGATGGCCAGTCCTGTCCCCTCTCCTACCCTAGGCTCCTAGACCCCAGGCCTAACTGCAGGCCTCCTGCCCCCAGCTCCAAAAGAAAAGTGGTAAAGAGCACAGTGTCCAGAGTGAGACCAACTGGGCGTTAATCCTTTGCATGCTGCACAGATTGTTTTACCTCTCTAGGCTTCACCCCTCTCTCTGTGAAAGAGGGCTCTTGGCCGTACCACTCAATGTCCAGGGTAGCTAAGAGAGTTAGATGAAAGGAAGGACCCAAAGGTTGGCCCAGCACCTGCCACAGTGTCTGGCTCCAGTTCTAAACACTTGAGGGTCAATGCACTTTGCAGTTTAGAGGGGACTCTCCAGTCCCAGAGGACTCAGAACCCAGAGTCCAGATACCGGGTAACGGGACTTGCGGCTCAGGCACAAGCCCTGGGATGGGATGGGATGGAATGGGATGGGATGGGATGTGGAGAAACCAGGGTAGTCCTCTGCACAGTACAGTTCAGAGCCTGTACACGTGAAAAGGAGGGAGAGTCGTCCAGCCGGGCGGGGGAAGGGAGGTGGGGAGTAGGGGAAAGCTTTAGGTCCCCTGAGTCCCCATCTGGACACCACTCTGGGGTTCAACTGGCCTGCGGGCGGGCGGGGGCGGGGCACCGCCGGCCTCTTTCGCCCTGCCGGGGGTTGGGGGGCGGGTCCCCCGGGAACTGCTCCTCCCGCGCGCCGCAGCTTTAAGAGGCTGCTCGGCGGCAGCGAGCGGGGCCGGAGCCGCAGCCGGAGCCAGCGGGACTGAGCGGCGCAGGCAGGTGCAGGGCTGCGGTTCAGGAGCGGCATGACCGGCCACCACGGCTGGGGCTACGGCCAGAACGACGGTAGGCGCAGACCCCGGCGGCCCGACCCTGGAGCCAGGGGGCTCTCCCGGGCCGCGAGCCCCTCCCCCCGGGCCGCCCCCAGAAGCCGGGCTGCTGGCCCGGCCCGAGCGCTGGCTGCCCGGCTGCTGGCCCAAAGTCCGCGCTGCGACTCGGCCCGCGGGCCGCCGGGCAGCCGAGCGCGCGTCCTGCCGCCTCCTCCGCGCAGCCCCCCCGGCCGCGCTCGCCCGCCCCGGACGCGGCGGTCACCGCGGCGGGCACCGGGCGAGGCGGTCCGGGGGGCGAGGTGGCCCGGCGGGCGCGGGGTGCGCGGGGCGCGCGGGGCGGGGCGCCGAGCGCGGGGGGCTGGGCGGGGAGCGCGCACGGCGTGTGGGGGGACCTCCCGGGAGCCGGGCTCCGCCGGACAAGGGCGCGGGGTCCCCGGGAGAGTTTCCCCGCCGAAGCGCCGGAGCTCCGGTGTCAGCAGGTACGTGAGGGGAGGAGGGGTTCGGGGGAGCACGCGTGTGTCTGGGTGTCTCCATCGAGCACGGTGTCTGAGCACGTCCTGGTGGGAAGCGTGGGAGCGCGTAGCCCACATCAGCCTCCTGGTCTCACTGGGAAAATAGCTCGCTGGTCCTGCCTGGTTTCCTTAGGATGCAGAGGAAGGGCGAAGAGAGCCAGGTGGCTTCAGTGTGGGTCTGGGGCAGGTCAGTTACCTTTTGGGCTTTTTTTTTACCAAGCCGGGGTGGGGGTGTGCGGTAAGGGCTTCCCGCTTTCCATCAGGTGGACAGTGAGGACCAAGGTCCGTGCAGCCAGAAGGAAATCCCAGGCAGGGTAGGTGGACGTGCGGAGAGTCCACCAGGGAAGTGCTGGTGAGAGGAACAGCGCTCATCTCCCCTTTCCTGGGGAGAGGTAGTCAGTCTCTGAGGGCGAGTGGAGCTCCTGTGCTAGTCTGGGGGTTAGGAGGTTGCGGTGGGCCAGAGGGAGCTAGGGAGTTGCTGTGATGTGTCTGGCTGCCTCTGGGACACAGGGACACAGGAGCATATTTTGGAGGGGAGACACCCCCTGCCCCCAGATCTGGGCATGAAAAAGCTGGAGAGGTTGAGGAAAAGACAACAGAGATCAGCAGAGTTGGAGAGAGAGGCAGAGAAGGGGCAGATTGACAGAACCCAGAGATCATCTTCCCTCCAGCACCTGCTCTGAGCTAGTTTCTGGGTGCTTCCTCCAGAATCTCGGTCCCCTGACTCTATCCTCTGCTCGTCCTGCCCACCAGCTCTGAGCATACAGTATCCTCTATGGCCGCCACCCTCAGGCCACTGCCGCTCACCCAGCCAGCCCCGGGTCATTCATTCTAGGGGCAGTGAGGGAGGGAGGGACAGAGGATAGAGGTGCCGGCATGCGGCATGCTCACAGGACTTCAAAAATAACCCAGTGGGTCTGGGCCACGATTCTGAGTCATCCATTGGGGACACAGCTCTGTCGGCACCTGCTGCTGTTTTCTCAGGAAAACTTAAGAAGCCAAAAACGGGGAGAAGCACCAGCCGGCAATAGCTCTAAAAATAGGTTGTATCTCAGGATGTTCCCCAGGGAGATGCCGAGCCTTTCGGCTGCAGATGGAGCCTCTGGGAGGCAGGTGGTGGGCGCTCGTGGGTGTGCACGCAGGTGTGTGTGTGTATATGTGCTTCACAAGCATGTGTTTTGCTATAGTCTTTCATTGCAGACCTGGGTTTGCAACAGGGAGTGTTTGTGCGTGATGGTGCATGTGTCAGGTGTAGTCGTCAGGATTGTGTGTGTGTGTTTGTACACGTTTTTTACTGGGCCCTGCCACTCTGGGCCTGATGAACTCAGGTCACTGTGCATCTATGTGTGCGCACATGAAATTCTCGATAGATCTGTAGGCATGTGCCTGGGGAGGGCAGTTGTGGCTGCCTATGCACATGCTATATGTTTATACCCGTACCCAAGTTTGTGTGTGTGTATGAGTGCGCGAGTGCGTGAGAGCACATGCATATGCATGAACGGCCCTCAGTTCATCTGTGAAACAGGGATCATGGTGGTTTCTGCTTCACAATGTGATTGTGAGGAGCAAGTGAATGTCACAGAGCCAAAGCTAGGTTGACTTTATCTTTTATTATTATTATAAATACCAACACCAATGTGCTCAAGATGTGGGAAGAGGCCAAATACCTGGTAGGGCCAGGTCAGGGACTTCAGAGGCCTGGGGCCCTCTGTGAGCGTGTATTGGGAGTTGGGGAGGAGTCACTGCCTAGCACCGCCCCTGGGCTTGAGGCTATACTGTGCTCCATTCCATTAATTAGCTCTCTAGGCCTCCTGTCACCTCTGGGAGGAGAGTTTTAGTGAGGCCATTTTGCAGCTCCACAGCAGGGGCTAACATCTGAAGGGTTACCTCCATCCCCCATGGGCATCCTCTGCCTACAGCACAGAGATCCAAGCTAGCCTGAGCCCTTCCCTCTCCACACCTGCAGGCCCCTCACAGTGGCACAAGCTGTATCCCATTGCCCAAGGAGACCGCCAGTCACCAATCAATATTGTGTCCAGCCAGGCTGTGTACTCACCCAGCCTGAAGCCACTGGAGCTTTCCTATGAGGCCTGTATATCCCTCAGCATCACCAACAATGGCCACTCTGTCCAGGTGGACTTCAATGACAGCGATGACCGAACTGGTAAGTGGTCCTTGCCAGAGGCTGGCTCTCCTCTCACTGGGGTAGGCTCAGGAAGGGCAGCATGCTGTGGTGGGGAAAGAAGGCTCCACCTCTCACCAACTATGAAGCCTTGTGCTGAGCCTCAGTCTCCTTTCGCATAAAATGGGAGTGATAAGACCCTCTTTTCCTCTCTAGGGTCATAGGAAGGAAAAATGAAAAATGGAAGTGATGTGTGTAGTGCTGGCATACAGCAGATGCTCAAGAAATGCAAATTCCCTTCCTTCTCTTTCATTTACTGCTTTAGGTCAGGTTTGTTTTTACTCCAGGCCCTGTCACTGACCTACTGTGTGGTGTGATCTGGCCCAGCCCAGCAGAGAGAAGAGCACCTAAGTGTTCTGTGTGTGGGGTCCCTTGCTAGGGTCTGGGTGACTCTCTCATTCCTCTCAAGAACCCACCTCTAAGATGAGCAAGCAGAGACTCAGTGAGCTGGGGAACACCAAAATCGGCCTGGTCACTCTCCAAAGGTCTTCTCTCCAACACACCCACAACCTCAGGATTCCAACCAGTTTGGGCCACAGAGAGGCCAACAGGAACCTCTATCTGTTTACCCTGCGTTAAGAGTCCAGGTTCTTTCAAAATAAATTCCTAGACAGAAGCCTCAGGAGTGCTCCTCAGTGAAGAGATTTTGTCCTTATGAATAATCCTATGAGGGAGTAAAGCAGGGCTAGGAGGGAACCTGCTAGAGTTTCTGGTATAAGGAAGTAACTGGTACTCTGCTCCTCTCTACCTCTCCATACACACACACCGAAAGCACACAAGGGCATTTAAGTTTCAAGTAGAAAATCAAAATGTAGAGAAGCAGAGGGAAGCCAGAGAAAAATGATCTTAGTTCCTTAGCCCTGAGTTCCCTGGTAGGCTAGGAATAAAGGGAAAGAGGATCAGCTATAGTTCTTGTTGCAGAAGGCAAGAAATCCAGCAGAGCCTCAGAAGACAGCCAACATTTTCCCATACTGAATTTTTTTTTAAAGATTTTATTTATTTATTCATGAGAAACAGAGAGAGAGAAGCAGAGACACAGGCAGAGGGAGAAGCAGGCTCCATGCAAGGAGCTCAATGTGGGACTCCATCCCGGGTCTCCAGGATCAGGCCCTGGGCTGAAGGTGGCGCTAAACCTCTGAGCCACCTGGGCTGCCCCCCATACTGAATTTTTATTTTGTATTATTTATTTTTTTTAAAGATTTATTTATTTATTTATTTATTTATTCATTCAGTCAGTCATTCATTCATGATAGACACAGAGAGAGAGAGAGAGAGAGAGGCAGAGACACAGGCAGAGGGGAGCCCGACGCGGGACTCAATCCTGGGACTCCAGGATCACACCCCAGGCCGAAGGCAGGCGTCAAACCGCTGAGCTACCCAGGGATCCCCCATACTGAATTTTTAATAAAAATTCTCACCCAGAGCTTTTTTTGGGGTGGAGGTACATGGAGCTCTTAAGGACCCTAAATGACTGTCTATAAAGGAGTTTTCATATGACTACCTTTTAATAGCCTTCAAAGGGCACTGAGGGTTCAATTCAGTAGCTTAGTGAAGGCCATTGTCATTGGGAAGTGGGGAGGCAGCCCAAAGAGGCATGCCTCTGGATCACCGATCCAGTGGTTTACTTTGAGGTCTGGCTGGGGCTCCCTCTTCTACCAGAATACCCAGGTTTGAGGGGTCAGCAAGTCAGCAAAAAGAGAGTAGGCTTGGAAGTGAGACAGTTGGGGCTCTGCCGCTCACCAGCCTGGGACTTTGGGCAGGACACCCGCTTTTCTGAGCTTCAGCCATACATCTGTCCAATGGTTCTACTCAAGGACACATTGGGGGTTGATGCTAGCAGAGTGCTGAATACATGTGGAGTGCACAGTGAATGGTAGTATATTCTGTGGTCAGGACAGAGGGAGAGGGCTACAGAAGCCAAGCTCAAGGGGTTAGGTGGGAGTTTACTCCCTGAGAGACCACACTGCAGCATCCCAGGTGCAGCATGCTTAGAGGGGTGGGCCCCCACAGATCGTATCAGGGAGCTCAGCCTGCCTCTCCAGGATGGCACAGCCTGATTGGGCCCCTGCCCTGGCCACCCTTCCAGACTCCCTTTGTCAACCCTCCAACAATGCAGTGGACAGACCCTGCTTCTCAGTTAAGGCCAGGTAGCAAGGAAGGGCCTTTGGACTGTTCGGTTATCCTCTTCCTCATGGGATGCACGAGGGGCAAGACCCTGCCCAGGTCACCCATCCTGGAAGGGCCTAGTGGAACTCTGAGCCTAGGGCCGTCACCTGATCCAGGGGCTCACATTCAGGTCTCACTGGGGCTCCCTCCATTGCCATATCCCTTTCAGCTAGAAATTCAATCAGTCCCAGGAGGCCCTGTGCATGGCCCCAGCTCAGTGGGTGTCAGGGTGACAAAGTCACGAAACTAGCACAAGGAGAGATCTCCAAAGAGGCCATGGGAGATGGCCACATCTCAGGTGTGGGCCCTTAGGAGCTGTTCCCTGGACAACACCAGGTCCGGAGAAGGCTCAAGGTTCTAGGAAGACAGTGTGACCTGGTGAGTAGGGGCTTGGGTTCCAGACTGAGGAAGGAGATACAGGCTTAAATCCTAGTTCAGTGTCTTGCTGTGTGACCTTGGCCAAATGCCTTGCCCTCTCTGTGCCTCATTTTCCTCCATTGTAAAATAGAGATAACAGTAGATCCTGTCCCTTATGACTTCTATAAGGCTTCTAGAAGGACTAAACAAAAGAATCCTTCCAGTTTAGCCCTGGGCCAAGGAACCAGACAGGAGAGGCTTCTTGTTAGTGGTAATGGGGGCCTGGGAGACAAGTTCCCAGCTTCCATGCAAAAATGGGGAGGGTGGCCAACCCTGTCACTACCTGTGCCACCTGCAGGCTGCCAGGATTCCTGCCTTGGCCCTGCTAAGGGCCCAGGGGACTGAGTGAGAACTGACCCAAGCCCAGTTAACCCAATGAATTTTCCAAATGAAAACTTTATCCCCCTCCTGAACACTTGCTTGGTCCTGGCACACCCACCTGCTGGGCCATGTGGAATCTCTCGCATCAAATACTCCATACCCGCCTTCTCCCCACAGCGGTAACTGGGGGGCCCTTGGATGGGCCATACCGGCTCAAGCAGCTCCATTTCCACTGGGGCAAGAAGCACAGTGTGGGCTCAGAGCACACAGTAGATGGCAAGTCATTCCCCAGCGAGGTAAGGGCCCTCTACCTGAATCGCTTTACTATTTGGGGAAGGACGGGGATGTGAGGGTACCTGGTGTGGGGCTCTGGAAAGGGTAAGAAGGAGCATCCAGGGGGTTTGGGAGAAACACACCTCCCACCACCACCATCCAACAACCCCCTTCCCCCCGCCCCAGCAGCACAAGATCTTCCACCGGAACTCTGCCCACTGTTAGCTGGGTCTCTGTGTCCAGAAGGAGTTTTCGGAAGGATAAGCCCAGTCCCACCACATGCTGGCTAACAACCCTTTAAGGACTGAGCCTGGCATTCAAGGCCCTGCATGAAGCATGAAGTGGCTTTGCCTGGCCTCCTCTTTGCTTGACCTCTCCCCATATGACCAGCATGATGGATCTCCTGTCCACACTTAGCTCTTTTAAACCTCCAAGCTTTTGCCTGTGCCATT
Organism: Canis aureus; assembly: GCF_053574225.1. NCBI lineage: Eukaryota > Metazoa > Chordata > Mammalia > Carnivora > Canidae > Canis > Canis aureus. The sequence goes on from NC_135613.1 coordinate 6,532,801, forward strand.
TTGTCTGCCTGGGGTGCTTTTCCCAAGGGTTCCACCCGATAACCACCTGAGTCATTCTCCGGACTCAGCTGCAGGCACCACCTCCTCCAAGGTGGGTCACACAAAGGGAGGGCTGTTATCTATTTCATAGTTCACTGAGGGCTGAGCCGGAGCCAGATTGCTCTTTGGGTCACCTGGGGCGCAGGGAAGGGTTGAGCCCAGAGTGGTGTGGATGCTATGTGTGGCCACTGGGGGCTCCACTGGAGACTCCTCTGAGCTCCCCCAGAGGCCTGGGAGGTTTAACAACCTTACCCCTCTTGCAGAGGGGCCAGGAGTCTAGTGGGAGTGAGGGAAGCCTGGCTCTGAGCTCTCATGGCTCCTTAGAGGCGCTAAGCACTGGCCTTGCCTCTGTAGCTACACCTTGTTCATTGGAACGCCAAGAAATACAGCACTTTTGGGGAGGCAGCCTCAGCACCGGATGGCCTGGCTGTGGTCGGCATCTTCTTGGAGGTAAGGGGTGGTAACTGGGGCCGAGAGGGCAGGAAGCCTGGCACTGCCCCTACTTCCAAACATGGTGGGTGCTGGGCTCACACTACCCTTTCCCTGACAGACAGGGGACGAGCACCCCAGCATGAACCGTCTGACAGATGCGCTCTACATGGTTCGGTTTAAGGTGAGATCAGGGGTCTGTGCCCCAGACCCAGAGCAGCCTGGTGGGAGGGAGGAAGAGACTGGAGCGTAGAGTGGGTCCATCCACTGCTCCAGTTTGACAGCAAACCCTCGCTGAGTGAAGGGCGCAGGTTAGCAGCTGCAGTGCCCTGCAAATGACGACTCTTCATCAGAGTCAGTGGCCTCACAGAGTGCCTGGCACACAACCCGGTTGGATATAGGATTGATAAGATGTTTCCTGTGTTAATGGCCACCCTACAGGCAGCTAAGGTCAGTCGAACGAAATGGCAGAGACAGAACACGGACACCAAAGAGCTGTAGGAGCCATGGTTTTACATACTGGCAAACAGGTAGACAGGACCCAGTCCGAGCTGAGAGATGGCATCTGGTATCACAGACCTATGCCCACAATTTGCATCCGTGGGCCAAGGAAAAGCCTAAATCCTGCTGACAGGAAAGAGTGGGGAGGATGCTGGTCTGGTCCTAGTGGCAGGTCTGTGCTGATCCTGGCTTTGCCTGCCCTGCCCTAGGGAACTAAGGCCCAGTTCAGCTGCTTCAACCCCAAGTGCCTCCTGCCTGCCAGCCGGCACTACTGGACCTACCCTGGCTCCCTGACCACGCCTCCCCTGAGTGAAAGCGTCACCTGGATCGTGCTCCGGGAACCTATCAGCATCTCTGAGAGGCAGGTGAGTCCTCCCAGAACACCACATGGGATGGGAGGTTATGGCACTTAGGGCCCATCCCAGGGAGTGTGATTCTCCCAACCAGCAAGCTACAGCTTATGGTCCTCCCATCAAGACTCCCATCTTTTGCTGATAAACAGTTAGATTCCTTTTTTTCAAAAAGTAGGCTCCATGCCCAATGTGGGGCTTGAATTCATGACCCTGAGATCAAGAGTTGGATGCTCTACCGACTCAGCCAGCCAGGTGCCTCCTCCTCCTCCTTTTTTTTAACATTAGATTCTTAGTTGAGAGTTCTCTTGATAGTCATTAGAATCTAACCACAGGCTGAGAGGGGAGATCCCTGGAGCCTGGGACCACCCCTACTGTGTTAGAATCTGAATCCTGCATTTGTTGAAAAGTCTTAGCTAGATGGAATTGGAACTGCAGCTGGCGGAGCAGGGACCAGCTTCAGAGGCCCTTTATTGGGCCAGTAGCTGGGGTCAGAGAACGAGTGGGCGGAGGAGTGGGAAAGGACCTAGGAGCAAGAGGAGGAAGAGGTAGAGCTGTTGGCAAGATAGGCCAGATGGTGTGTCTGACAGCAGAGAGGACCCCAGCACCTGCGTTGTGCCCTGAGTATCTCCTCTGCCTTCTCAAGATGGAGAAGTTCCGGAGTCTGCTTTTCACCTCAGAGGAGGATGAGAGGATCCACATGGTGAACAACTTCCGGCCGCCGCAGCCACTGAAAGGCCGTGTGGTCAAGGCCTCTTTCCGGGCCTGAGCTGCCTGTCTGCCCAGCCGGCCACTAGAGCACCATTTTCCCAAGGGCTTCCACGTCAGCAGACACCAAACCATCCAAGGCTCCCTGCCTGGGGGGGTGCTGTGGACCCCCCCTTCAGCTGGCTTGCTCCTTGGCCAACCTGGAGGATTCTTGATGGGACCCTCAAGTCGGGGGATACCCGTCAGCCGGGGACAGGAAGGACAGGAGCTGAGCATGGTCTAAGCCTGAGGTTACCTCTGCCCTCCAAGACCCAAAGGCCCCTGGGAACCTCCTCCCGTCTTCCCCACTGGCAGTGGCAGCAGCCCCACCCCAAGCTCACACTGTGATGGACGAGACCGAGCTCTCTGGGGCAGGCGGCTGGCATTGCCAGAAAGACTCAAGCAATAATTAGAGGTGGGCAGAGCTGCCCTCTCGGCGTTACCTCTTCTGCGGGCCTCCGCCATGCACGCACCTCACTGCCGGGCCATTAAAATCAGCACCCAGTCTGCTGGAGATGACATGGCCTTTTCCCTCCAGCCATCTGCTGCCATGGGCAGACACTGGCTACAGCTTATGTAGTATCTTCCCTCATCCCCACCCAGCCACCAAAGCCACCACATGACAATCCATCCATGCAATGATTAATAAACTCATCTATTCATGCAACAAATACCCACTGAGTGCCTGTGCTACGTCACGGACTGTTCTAGCATTGGGGGAATGGACGGAGGTAAGTCAAGCAGAGTATGTGGGGAGGGACATGGGTACTGAGCAGATGAGGCTTATCTAGAGGGCCAGGCCATGGGAGCAGCAAAAAGGGAGGGAGCTACCTTGTCTGGCGAATTAAAGTAAATCCCAGCCAGCATTCCAAGGCAGAGAGAAGGGACCAGCAAGTTTGAAGCCAAGGGGAGGGAAGGTGTGCAAGCCTAAAGCCCAGAGCGTGGAGCTGAAAAGGACCAGGGGGGCTGGAGCCATGAGGTAGAGGCTGGGACCCTCCCAAGGTGAATGGGAATCCTACAGAATCTGGGGTAGAGGTGGGGCAAAGCCAGATGTGCAACGGGGGCAGATCCCTGTGGAGTGTGGGTGAACAGGCAGGAGTGACAGCAGGGAGGAGGTGGTGGCCAGTGGCCAGGAAAAAAGGTACAGGATGGAAGAGGTGAGGAGCAGGGGGGCTGGACGAGAGTTTAGGAGAGGCAGAGCCCAAAGACAGGGTTTGGCTGTCAGTGAGGGAGAGGGGTCCAAGGGTAAGGCCTCCACATGGATTAGGGCGCCCGGGCAGGAGCTGACAGGGCCCCAGAGGTGGGGAGTGCTAGGAATCGGTGGGATGTTGGGGTCTTAGCCAGGAGGGATGTAGAGGGTTGCGCTGCTTTGGAGTAACTTAATTCAAGGTAATAGTGAGGTCTAGGGGCTGGAGGGGAGAGGCACATATGAAAGAGGGGGCCCAGGATGGAGGAACAGCATGGAACAGCATGGAACCCTGAGGACGAGCTGTGGAGAGGTGGTAGGAAAGCCACAGAATGTACCAGGGCAAAGGGACCCACTGGGGGCTGCTGAGGAGCCTGAGGCAGGGCTGGGGGCAGGACAGGGCACGTACCCCAGGCCCAACCCTGCATTTATAGGAGCCTGCGAGTGGGCACCTTTAAGTGTGCACCCAAAGTGCATCCCTGCCTCGCCCTGGTCCGGCCAAATCTGGAGGACTCCTGGAAAGTGCACAGGTGGGTTTAGAGACCCAGCTCACTGTAACCCAGCGGCAGACAGCCAGGGGGCTGAGGACTGAGGCAAGGTGACAATTGGGAGAGCAGATGTGAAGCAGAGAGATACATTGCTGAGGACGCACTGGGTCGGGGCCTTTGGACCTGTCTGAACACCCTAGGGAGGGAGGCTGAGCTGCAGAGGCTAGAGGGGCTGGGGGTGCATCTGTCTGCCCACTTTGCCACAGCTCCTGTCACTGTCACTATTACCAGGAGGGCACTCCTGGGTTATGGGGTACTTCTGGACTTTGGGTGAGGCCACAAAGAGAGGGAGGACTTGGGTCTTAGATTATTAGGTTTGAGCCAGGGATGCACTGTTGGCCCCTCTCACTTCCATGCTCAGGACAAGTCTGTCTCCAGAGTGGGCTGAGGTTGGGGGGCCTAAGGGACAGGGACCCTTGATGGGAGCACAGGTACAGCTTTGCCCCTGCAGCACCCCCGGCCTGATATAAGGGCCATTTTCTCCCTCCATGTTTTAGGAGACCTTAAGAAGGCTGATATCTTTAGGACATGTTTGCTCATCTTGAACGCAGGCAGCAGCAGAGAAGTGACACTAGTACAGCTGCCTCTGAAGATAGACCAAGGGCCGGGGGCAGATGTCTGACTTTCTCCTTAGGATCCAAAAACTGTCTTCACCCCTATTTTACAGATGAGGATGATGAGGCTGAGGGAAGGTAAGTAGGAAAGTGGTTGAGTGGGATCTGATCCTGGATCTGTCCCATAAGTCTCCTGCTCTGTGCCAAACTGGGCCCAAGGGAGGGAGAGATGGGCATGGTGGTGGCCATGTGGAGTTGGAACAACAGGCCTGATGCTACCGGCCGTGCCAGGGATCTTGGCCAGCCCCTCCCAGGGATGGTGGCACAGCAGGCTTGGCACCACAAAGGACTTAAGAAATGGGAGCTGGTTTTATAGTCATTATCCCAAGGCTGCCAAGAATCCTCACCCACTAAATCCTTCCCCTTAATTTGTGTTTTAAATGTAAAACTATTTTATTTTTTGTAAAGATTTTATTTATTTATTCATGAGAGGCACAGAGAGAGAGAGAGGCAGAGACATAGGAAGAGGGAGAAGCAGGCTCCCCACAAAGAGCCCGATATGGGACTCGATCCGGGACCCCAGGATCATGCCCTGAGCCAAAGGCAAACTCAACCGCTGAGCCATCCAGGCGCCCCTAAAACTATTTTAAAATCAAAAGTGGTCTCCTTATAATTACAGCCCAAAATTTGACCCTTTTACATCCAAATGGGATGCCCCCAGCTGGATCTCAAATGCCTCCAGCAAACCTGGCCTCAAGGGACCCAGGACTGTGTTCTGAATTCTTACCCAGGGCAAGGTGGCCTCCTGGAACCGATGCAAGGACATGTGGAGCACTCAAGACAAGATGGGCTCTGCTACCTCCCAAGATCCCAGAGCGCCCTCCCTGGCAGCCAGAGTGGCCCTCAAAAAGATCTGGGCTGGTGGCTCAGGCCAGTGGCCATAGCACGCTGGATCTGTGCTAAGGGCATAGTCTTCCCTCCCAACCTAGAAGAGTCAGGCCCTGGGTCTCTCAGAGCATCTCTCTTCTCAGGAGATGGGGTGGCTCTAAAGACCCGACTTCCTAGAGTTCTGTCTGCAGAGAACCTGCTCCTAACTTCATAGTTACCTCTACAGCTGCTACCACTACAGAGGCCCAAGGGGTCCCCATAAGCCTGGCAAAGGACACCGATCTGCCAAAGTGCACATCTGTGGGGAGAGTGGTCTGTGGCCTGAGCAAAGGTTGGGGATATGGGCAGAAATGGTCTGAGGTGAAGGTTTGCAAGACAAACCTTAAGCTGACAGCATTGCTGTCAGAGTTGATGTCTGGGAAGGGGTCCCAAGCTGAGAGGTCCTGGAACAGGACAGAGGCCTTGACTGAAGCTGGGGCTGGCCTGAGAATGGGGTCAGACAACAGTATCTGCCCAGCCTGGACACCTTGGGAGCCCCCCACGTCCATGGATCACAACATCAGCCCCGAACTCACCCTTGAAGGCCAAATAAACTGCTGGTTGGTCAAGATTCCAAGGGGACAAGGCAATGTGATTCTGGAGGATGGAGGGCTCTGGTATTTGTCCTGCAGTCAGAGGCAGGGCCTGGGGAATGCATCCGTTTTGGAGACTTCTGCTCACAAACTTAGGGCAGATACACCTTCATACCTGGGCTTTGCATCACATGTCATTCCAGACCTCGGAAACTTGCGTTCTCTGTGAACCGGAAATAATATAATGTGAGCCACACGTGTAATTCAATGTTTCCAGTAACTCTATTTTAAAAGGTAAAAAGGGGTGGAGCACCCAGCTGACTTAATTGGTAGAGCATATGATTCTTGATGACTCTTAATCTTGGGGTCATGCGTTCAAGCCGCACATGGGGTGTAGAGATTTAATAAATGAACTTAAAAAAAGAAAGTAAAGAAATACTGATAAATAAATAGTAGAAATAAGTAAGCATATTTAATTTGAATAATAAATTTTATTTAATTGTGTCCAAGGTATATTATCATTTCAACATGTCATCCATATAAAAAAATTCACAAGATATTTTACATTGCATTTTGTGCTAAGTTTTTGAAATCCAGTGTGTATTTTACACTTAGAGCATATCTTGATTCAGAGTAGCTACATTTCAAGCACCTAACAGCACATGTGGCCAGTGGCTACCATATTTAATAGCCCAGCACAGCCCAAAATGGATGTTTCCCTTTGCAGGACCATCTGCTAGCAAGGTGTCCAAATAGGCCCTCTGACTGGGCCCATAGCCAGGCAAGGTGGGGGCAGGAATGAGTCAGATCTGCTCCAAGCCTCTGTCCTCCACAAGGGCAGTTTCAGAACATTCGGTGCCAAATTGGCTTCCTCCGTCAGGGCCTTCCACCTCCAGGAAACCTCCAACCTGGCTGGCCCTGCCCCCGGTCACTCGGCAGGACCTTTGCCATTCCTCCAGTAGAAAGGCTGAGACGAGATTTCAGCAAGGAACTGACTGCAAGAGACCATCAAGGGTGGGGGAAGGTGTAGTGTCCCTGAGAAGGATCCTGGCTTGGCTGAGGAAACTTGATTAGTCTGAGAGGGCTTCCTGGAAGAGGAGTCCAAAGCCAAAGTAGCTGGCAACCCAGCAGAGGCACAGAACCTCAGCAGCAGTGAACATTTAACAGGCAGACAGGAAGGCCTGGCTGTCACCCAGCATGTATCAACAAAGAGGGGATGTGTGGCTGGGGACACAGGGCTCCCCACACTCTGGAGCCCTCAAGTGCCAGGGAGTTTACCTTCATATCCAGGTGGCATGAGAAGCTGCTGGAGGTCTAGAGCAAGAGCGGAGGGCTTCCTGGGAAGCCTTCCTCTTGGAGGAAGAGGGTTCTCTCTCTGAGGCTCAGAGAGCACTAGGCATCATTTGGCCTGGATCCACCTTCCAACACAGGCTCAAGAGCAAATTCTGGCAGGTACAATTCATCAAGACCTCCTGCTGCCCCTCCTTGGCCCTGCGCGATAGACTCACGCCTGGGCCCTGGCAGTTCTTGCTTGGCAGTCTGTGAGTCTAATCTAAATCCCTTCAGCTGCAATTCAAATGTTTTTGTCTTCAGAGGCATGGGAGGGTGAGCAGATGGCTCTTTAGTCTCATTGAGTTGCTCTCTTGGGACTGGCATTCAGGAAAGGCATAGGAACACAGGAGCTGCAGGGTCACCTGGGCTCCCAGGGGTCCCTCAGGTTTTCGGAAAGGAGCTCTCTTCTCCTCTCCCCCTCTCTCAGCCCCGCTGTGAGTGACAAGTCCTTGGTTGCTCTGAGGACGGATGTCTCCAGAGGGCACACTGCCCTGTCTGTCCAGTTGCCTGGGCCTCCCCAGGGAACTAGGAAGCGGGTTCTTGCTGCTGCTACTGCTCCTGCCTGTTCAGGAGTAGAGTTTGGAGGGTATAACTTTTACAGCCAGAGGAAGCCTTGGTAAGGATTAATAAGCTGCCCAGGGAATCCCAGAGTATTCACATCGAAAGAATTCCTGTTCTGATCCCCCCATACAGATTAAACAACTGAGGCCCAAAGAGGGAACAGGGTCTGCGGAAGTGAGTTGGTGGGAGAGCTAGCATTTATCACTCCTGGTCCAGTGCTCTTTGCTCCTCGGGAGAGCCTTACATAGCAGAACGACCCCTACACAGAATAACTCTGTGCTGGCCTGTCATGGAGCCTGAAACCCTGCCATTTGAGCTTCGGTGCTTAGTTGACACAGTCCCTGATGAAATGCAAGTGCCCCTGGCAGGCAGTAACACCTTCTGGGGGAATGATTTTATCGCCTTCTTTTCAGCCTGCCCTGTGAACTCTCTACACCTGCGTTCCACATCTATAAAATGTGTCAGTGCGAGGGCCAAAGGGTCTAAGGTAGGACTTGAGGAAGGAGAGAAAGCAGATTTCCCAGAAGTAGAGCCAAGCTGTGGCCCAGCTGAGGGCCAGCTCTGAATCTCAGGATGTCTGTGGGTCACCCCAAGTGCCCCTAAACTACAAGGGGCCGTGGTGCTAGGCCTAAACTGTCAGGGACAGACGAACCGGAAGAGCCTCTCAAGACCCCCAGACCTTGGCCCATGAGTGTGACAGGAGATTCCCTGGGGTGAATTTCCAGACAGCCTAGGTAATGGGGGCTCAGAGCTGGATTGAAATGATTTACAGGTAATAAATATATTCCACGTGTTTCACATATCCAAGACCACAAACTATGACCTATACAATGACGGCGTCACTTTAGAAGTCACTGGTTGGAAATGATTTCTCTCCTCGGAGAGCAATGCTCTAATGGTTTAATTTCCGGCAGAGGCAGGTGAGCTGAAAGGATATTTTGGGGGCAGCCAAGTCTTTGAAGCCCTGGCCCCAGCACTAAATCTGGAGGACTGTGGTTTCTGGGGGCAGTAGAGGGGAGCTGGAGGGGGCTCCTCACTCCTGTGCAGCTTGGTCTACTAGGCACAGAGCTGCTTACACGGGACCTTGACCCCTGGTTACTACTTTAGCTGGTGCCAGTGGTCACTCCAGCAACTCCTGGGGGCTCGGATGAGGGCAGAAGCAGCCAGCTTTACCGTCTTCAGGGCGCCTGACCCAATTTTAGTGCCCCCTGAGGTCAGAGATCATGCTGAGGAAAGAAAATCCGGTGTCTGGTAGCTGGCAAGAGCTTGACCAACCCCAGCCAAATTTCCTAAGCCCTTACTGTAAGCTGAAACCCCTAGAGATGAATCCTCAGTGCCTATGGCCCACAAGACTTGACCATGTCAGGAAATGTCAGGCTGGGATTATTTTTCCTGCCCCTCTTCTCACTAACACTGGGGTTGTAGCCATGGGAACAGAGATGGGAATGGGTAATGTTTAGGGTTCTGCTAGCAGACCCAGAATCCCTTACCCCAAACCTTCTTATTTTAGAATTTCAGACTTTAGAAAAGTTAAAAAAAAATACAGCGAATATACTGAAGACTGGTCACCAGACCCCTACTTCATCAGATTTGCTTTCTCTCTCTCTCCATATGGATACATTTTTTTCGAGTGCATTTACTAAAAATGAGGGCATTGTCTTATATAACCACAGTATAAGAGTCAAAAGCAGGGGGCACCTGGGTGGTTCAGTTGTTGGGCATCTGCTTTGGGCTCAGGTCATAATTCCAAGGTCCTGGGACGGAGCTCCATATGGAGCGCTGTGTGGAGTTCCCTGCTCGCTGGGAGCCTGCTTCTGCTGCTCCCTCTGCTTGTGCTCAGTCTCTCTCTCTCTTCTCTCTCCCTCTCTCTCTCTCTGTCAAATAAATAAAATAAAATCTTTTAAAAAATAAAAAAGAATCAAAAGCAGGAAATTAACATTGTTACATTACTATTATCTCACCAACATACCTTATTCATATTTATTTTGCTAACTGTCCCAATAATGTCTTTTTTTTTTTAATTTTTACTTATTTGACAGAGAGAGAGAGAGAGTACAAGCAGAGGGAGTAGCAGAGGGAGAGAGAGAAGCAGGTCCTTGGCTGAGCAGGGAGCCTAATGATGCCCGGCTCAATCCCAGGACCCCGAGATCATCATCTGAGCTGAAGGCAGACATTTAACCAACTGAGCCATCCAGATGCCCCCAATAATGTCTTTTGTAACAATAACAATGACAAGTCCCAGATCATGTCCCAGATAACATGTGTATCCAGTTGTCCAGTCCCCTTGGTGTCCTTTTCTTTGGGCACTTCCTCCATCTGTCTTTATCTTTCACCACATTGAGGTAGTCAGAGAGTACAGGCCAGTTAGTAGTAGGATGTCCCTCAATTGAGTTTGTCAGGTGTTTCCTCAAGGAGACTTCGTTTTTCAAAGGAGTATCACCAAAATATGATCCCATATTCTTTTTAGGTATGTGATGCTGATTTATCTGATTACTGGTGATTTAACTTTTTGTTTTTGTTTTAATTGAAGCATAACATATATACGGAGCAGTATATATGTTCAATGAACTTTCAGTCTGAGCACACCTATGGCACTAGCACCCAGATCAGTAAAAGTACATTGCCAGCATCCCCAAAAACCCATGTCTTCATCAAATTCCTACCTCCCAAAAGTAATCACCATCTTGACTTCTTTTTTTTTTTAAGATTTATTTATTTATTCATAATAGACAGAGAGAGATGCAGAGACACAGGCAGAGGGAGAAGCAGGCTCCATGCCGGGACCCTGATGCGGGACTCGATCCCAGGACTCCAGGATTGCGCCCTGGGCCAAAGGCAGGCACTAAACCGCTGAGCCACCCAGGGATCCCTACCATCCTGACTTCTAATAGCATAAGTTACATTTGTCTGATTTTGAACTTCAAGTAAAATGAAATCTTTCATTTCAGAAACCTCCCTAGCTTCTGGCTTTGGGGCTCATAATTATGTTTGTGAGGTTTCCAGAGCCTACTTTTTGTAATAATAAATGCAATGCTTCCCATCATGAGCCTCCAATGAAGATCAAAGAAAATACAATTTATCTACATGCTTCATTTCAAAAAAATCACTTTAATGCCTCAGTTGTAATATAAAGGACAGCCCTTTATATGTTACATGTTTATATATACAAATAACATAATTTTCAATAAAATAATATGTGTATCAGAATGTAAATATTAGCTCACAAGGATGCGATGAGGTCTTTTGAGGCTTGTACCCATATACAGAAGCCTCACAACACTGCAGCTACCAATGCTTTCCAGGCAGAGAAACATGAGTATTGCTGCCTTTATAGTGTCCTTTTCCTAGGTAGTGAACAACTCCTGTACTTTTTAGAACAGACATGAAAACATCCCATCTACTCATTGAATTTGAGACATGTGTTCATCCACTGTGCAATATTTTAGAAGTCATCATATTTTAACTCATAGGAGGTGAAATTTTGTCTCTTAAGATTATGAACAGGGATCCCTGGGTGGCGCAGCGGTTTGGCGCCTGCCTTTGGCCCAGGGCGCGATCCTGGAGACCCGGGATCGAATCCCACGTCGGGCTCCCGGTGCATGGAGCCTGCTTCTCCCTCTGCCTGTGTCTCTGTGCCTCTCTCTCTCTCTGTGACTATCATAAATAAATAAAAATTAAAAAAAAAAAAAAAGAAAAAAAAAGATTATGAACAGAATAGGGGATCCCTGGGTGGCTCAGCGGTTTGGCGCCTGCCTTCGGCCCAGGGCGTGATCCTGGAGTCCCGGGATGGAGTCCCACATGGGGCTCCCTGCATGGAGCCTGCTTCCTCTCTGCCTGTGTCTCTGCCTCTCTCTCTCTATGTCTCTCATGAATAAATAAATAAAATATTTTTTAAAAAAATATTATGAACAGAACAATGCACAAATTAAGTATAAATGGTAAAATTCCAAGCAACATAAAGTACAAAAATTTGCCATATATTAAAACTATGCAAACATTACTCTGTGTTTCCAAATAAAATGGAACCAGGTGGTATGGAGTGAATAAGTCATGGGGATAAAACATAGTGTATAGGGAATATAGTCAATAGTATTATAATAGTGTAATATGATGACAGCTGGTACTACACTTAGGGTGAGCATAGCATAATAAATAGATTTGTCCGCTATGCTGTACACTCAAAACTCATGTAACATTGTATATCAACTATACTTCAATTAAAAAAAAAAGAATTTTAAAACAGGAACAAGGTTGTAGGCTCAAATGAAGATAAACCAATTCTTCACCTGTCTGAACATCCAGATGAAATGTTCAAAGGTAGGGCAGGACTCAGACAATTTTGTGCTGTGTGAAACTGCCCTGTAGGACTTCAGTACTTGTGACAACTCCGAATGCCAGAGGTCTTCCCAACCATGTGACGACTGCCCCCCTAGATGCCCTAAATGCTCTCCAAGGTGATACCACAAGTCTAGAGGAGAAATGAGAGGGACTTCTGGAGGTCAAAGAACCATAGGGAGAGGAACTTGAGTAGGGCATGGCCTGAAGGAGGTGGGGGCCCAAGTGAGAGCACTAATGGGGAATTCTAAAGTAGGGCCTCTCCATAGCTAGCTCCCGAGGGATCAGGCTAGTCTCTAGGGATGGAGGGCTGCAAACCCCAGGTGAACTTGGCTGCCTACCACAAGCACCTCTCTCAGAATCTGCCACCAGGACCTACACTTTCCTGGCCCTGCATGGATATCTGCTCAAGTACTCTGGGCCTCTCAAGGACTGCACCTCCTAACAGACCCAGGGGCCCCAAACAGCCGCAGCCCCTACGGGGTCCTCCATGAGCTGAAAACCCACCTAAGCCCCACACTGAAAGGATTATGGGGCCCTCACATATGTAATTAAATATAAAAACAGTACAAGGTGTTACTAAAGTGAAAAGTAACTATAAAGAAGGTAAATGTAATTCTGATTTCTCTCATCACACTTTTTTAAAAGTATTTTTTTAAAGATTTTATTTATTTATTTGACAGAAAATGAGAAAGAGGGAGACAAAGCACAAGCAGGCAGAGGGAGAGGGAGAAGTAGGCTCCCCCCTGAGCAGAGAGCCCGACTCAGAGCTCGATCCCAGGACCCCAGGATCATGACCCCAGCCGAAGGCAGATGCTTAACCTACTGAGCCACCCAGGCACCCTCTCATCACACTTTTATTTAATTTATTTTTTTTAATTTTTTAAAATTTATTTATGATAGTCACACACACAGAGAGAGAGAGGCAGAGACACAGGCAGAGGGAGAAGCAGGCTCCATGCACCAGGAGCCCGATGTGGGATTCGATCCCGGGTCTCCAGGATCGTGCCCTGGGCCAAAGGCAGGCGCTAAACCGCTGTGCCACCCAGGGATCCCTCACACTTTTATTTTAATAAAATATTAACTAACAAAATATTTTAAGGCACCTTTCTTTGGACCTCTTCTGAGACCATGCTCCGTGTACCTGTGACATGACCCACAATGAACACAATCCATGAATTGACTTTTTTTTTCATGAATTGACTCGTTTAATTAACTCATTTTATGAGTTGACCCAAGATCTTTTGAAGTGGGTACCATTCTCATTCCCATTTTGCAGATGAGATTAAGACACTTGTCCCTGTCACATAGTTGGAGCTGGGGCTAGGATTGGTCTACCTCAGAGTGGCCAAGCCTGTGTCACCACTCTCTAGGCCCCTTGAAAGGCATTAGTCAGCCACCCCACTAATGACAGTGTTGGTTCCTCGTAGGAGCATTGTAGGGGGATGCACATGCAGGTTTATAGACACACTCCCTCCACCAGCTCTGGGAAGTGAGGAGGTGCTCAGGTGCTTCCTGCAGTGTGTTTACGCCCCCTTGTGGCCACGTGTGAGGTTGCAGCTTGGTTCCTGGTCCATCCCAGTCAATACCCACCAGCAGGGGTCAACCTAGCCATGCTAGGAAAGAACCTCACCAAGCGGCTTTCTACTTGTCAAAGTATTTAAAATATTTTTGCTGCTGTTTGTGCTCCTGCTTTGCTGAGCACCCTAAGCTGTTGCTTTCTCTGCTGTCCAGGGACTGCAGCACTGGGCAAAGCAGGCAACTGGTTAGTGCCACCAAGGACTACTGGGCTATTGGGAAAAAGGCATATGGAGGCCCAGGCAAGGGCCGCACTGCTCCTCTCTGTTTGCTAAAAGTCTGGAGGATAAAGGAGGGCATTCCAGGCAGGAGAACAGCAGGGGTTTTGCCCTAGAGGTAGTTACATGGAACTGAAGGTAGCGTGAAAAAAAAAAAAAAAGCTGAATTAAATTTGACCCAGTCTCCAGCACAGCCTGGGGATGGGGGTGTCCTGATTACAGAGACGGGTCCTAGTTCTTCAGACAGAAATAGCTCCAGAGCGAAGGAAAAGAGGACAGCTCTGTTTCAACACCCTCACATACTCCTCTCTGCCCCCATTCCATAGTCACTATACAGCTAGGAGGAGGGCGATGACCCCACAACATACAGGGGAACTACTGCCCCTCTTCAGCAGATGATGATAGAGAGACTCTACGTTTGACTAAGGTCCCTTATCCAAGTCATGTATCCAGTCGATGGCAGCACTGGGGTTCTTACATCTCTGCCTGACTCATGGACCAGCCACCAAAACTGCCACAGTACATGGGGTGCCTTGTGCTAGAGGAGGCTCTTGTCTTTTGGAAAAGCAAGTATAAAAAACGCTCAAAAACTTCATAAATGAATCCTGAGGCCACAATGCCACCCTTTTCCTTAGGCAGGGAAGAAAAAAAAATACCCAGTCCATAGATTCTCAGCTTCCTACAAGAAGTAGGGTGTTGAAGTGGAGGCTTCAATGATTGCTATTGGCTGATTAAAGTATATTTGGTTTTCCATGAGTGTGTTTGCAATGCATTAGCTCTGCATGCCCACTAAGAGACCAGGCTCAGAAAAGACACATATGTTGTTAGCACTGGTGGAGATGAAAGCCAAATTTAAATTAGTTTTTACCTAAAGATGCCTAAATAAGAGGTACCTGGCTGGCCCAGTTGGTAGAGCATGGGACTCTTGATTTGGGGGTCATGAGTTCAAGTCCCACGTTGCGCCTACGTCTTACTTTAAAAAAAAAAAAAAAAGTTGACTAAATAGACAGGATGCTGAGAGAGTGAGTATCTTCCCTGAAGGGAACTCTTCTTCTGGCTTCAGAGAAGCTCAAACTGGTCCCTCAGGCTATTAAATGCAGATTAAAAGCTTCTAGAAAAGTGGCTTGGCTGTAAGTCCAGAGAGCAGAGCTTAGACCCTTCTTAGCCACAAGCTGAAAGTGGGACCCCTGGGAACCTGGGGAAGTCAGTTCGGGTCTCTGGACTTAATTTTGCACTTCAAACAATGGATATATGGGCATCTCACGAATTACGTGGATTCTGCCAGATGTGACTAGATTTTACAGCAAAAAAGAGATTCATGGTGAATGCTATGGAATTGCTGCAATAAAATTGGATGAATTCCTTTTCCTGCATGATTTTTCAGTGCCTTGACTAAGTCATACATTGTGAATCTGTTCCAGGAGTGGGTAGTAGAGAGAGATGTGACTCTTTTCTCTTGGAACATTTTCTAGGATGGGTGCTCCATGAAGAATGCTCTCAGAAAGCATGGGTGAGACGCTTTCTCATGTTTTTTTCCAGCCCTGGCCCAAGAGTTGAAGATGGGGCAGGCAGCCCTGGCCATAAAATTCAAGCCCTTCCCTTGGTTCAAAAGGCCAAGACCTTTGTCCTTGTTATTTTTTCTTCGTGGAATGCTCTCTCCCAGATAGGCCAGGCTCACTCTCTAACTTCCTTCAGATCTCTCTGCAAAAGCCTATCTTATCAGAGGAGCCTTGCCTGATTTCCCCACATAAAAGAGCCCTCTGGCCTCTGCCCCTGTCCCCAGCTGCCTCCTTTACCCCAAGACAGCCCGCTGTGCTTCTCTCCCACTCCTACGTATAAGTGTGTAGGATAGACATTATTGGGGATTTTCCTGATTGTTAAATACATGCTGCATGTTAAAAAAGAAAAAAAAAGTATATAAAGAAATACATGGAAAAGAAAGAATGTGAAAGTTTTATGACCTAGAGATAAGCATTCTTAACTGTTGGGCATGTGTCCTGCTAAACTTTTCTCTGCACGCAAAGGCATGGACAAACAGAAAAAGAGGAGGAAGAAAAAAATAGATAAATAAATAATCGTTATTATCATATACACACACACATACCCATTGTAATCTGCTTTTTCATCTGCTGTTCTGTTCTGTACTAGCTAATAGCTCCTTTCTGGCCTTTCCAACCCTACGTTCCTGTTCGATGCCAGGGGCCCCTGCTCAGGTGACACTGCACTCCCACCCCACCCCTTAGCCTAGCCTACTGTGTCCTCTGGTCCTTCAAAGAGTTGCCCTAGGCCTGAAAGGGGTGCTTCAGGAGCGGTGCTGAGTGGCTGCTGGGCATCCTCATTTTCTTGGAGAATTTCACAGGGTAGCACAAGCCATGCCACGGGGCCATTGCTGGCTGATCCAGCGGACTCCACACCCTGCAGCTGCAAGAGAAAGCATGAGAAGCTTGCACTTCCGGGGTCTCCAGGGCAGTCTTCCAACTTCCTCTTGCTTCCTCTTACCCATACCAAACCCTTAGAGCTGTTCTTCTGCCCCACTCCAAATTTACTTTCAAGAAAGGGCATTTCAAGAAATTTCAAGAAAGTCATTGGCAGCTTGAAGTGCTAGTGACAACAACAAGGCCCACAAAACTGCCCTTCCCAAGCAAATAGTTCTACAGAGGCTCAGAGAGAGGAAGTGACTGGCCTAGGATCACACAGCAAATAGGTGCCAAAGCTGGAGCGTCAGGCTTAGGACTCCAGGCTGATGGAAAATTCTGGGCCTGCCAGTGAATGAGTCTGAATAGAGATGGCTGTGGGATGATGATGATGGCAAAAAGATCGATTATTTTGTGGTCATAGGAGATGACCTCTGGCCTGGGCCACCATAGCCTTGGGTGCAGCTGATCCATCAAGCAAGTGAAAGAGATTGGTTTGTGTTTGGAGAAGCCTTCAAGAGACAGAAACACCAGTTGAGTCCCCCCCAAAGGGGTCTGCCCATCTTCCCCTAGTGAAGGGCAATCTTTAGTTTTGGCTCTCTGAGCTAGGAGCTTAACACACCACTTTGAGGCTTCCTGATAACCGGGTGAGCTCTGTTGCTTCAGAACAGGTTTGAGAAGAGGGTTGAGGCAAGACTTTTATTTTTAAAAAATCTCCAAGCTTTTGTTTGTCACTGGCATCTCTGGGACTTGCTAAATATGTCGTTGAGCTTGCTGCTCTGAAGGGATTGTTAACCATTCTCTCTGAAGGAAAGGGGGCCGGGATCCTGGGTGGCTCAGTGGTTTAGCACCTGCCTTCGGCCCAGGGCATGATCCTGGGGTCCCGGAATTGAGTCCCACATCGGGCTCCCTGCATGGAGCTTGCTTCTCCCTCTGCCTGTGTCTCTGCCTCTCTCTCTCTCTCATGAATAAATAAATAAAATAAAGGAAAGGGGGCCCTGTGGTGTGTGTGAATATGCATGCATGCACACACGTGTCCAGATGTGTGGTCAGTTTGGGAGAAGACAGTGCCCGGAAAAGCCAGCTGCTTGGCCAAAGATGGTGAAGCTGAATTATTTGATTTAGGATGGCACCAGTCTGAGACAATCGTCTGAGAGCCCA
This sequence comes from Canis aureus, assembly GCF_053574225.1. NCBI lineage: Eukaryota > Metazoa > Chordata > Mammalia > Carnivora > Canidae > Canis > Canis aureus. The sequence goes on from NC_135613.1 coordinate 6,550,214, forward strand.
GATGTGCTCACATCAGTAGGAAGGTTTTTCTGGGTTTATTCAGATGCACTGGGGAGCACTGATGCCTCAGAACCACTCCACATCTGCTCACTGGCAAAGAAGATATCTGAAGTTTTTACAAACTCTCCCAGATATCAGGCCTTGATGTTCTAGATTTGACAGTTGGAAAAACTGGCTGTACCACCTCAGTTCCTCCTGACACAAGGTCATCCTCAGATCCAGCTTTCCAGACATTCCACAGAAGCTCTTCTCTGCATCGCTAGAGAATTGGGGAATTTTGCCAGACTCATCCAAGGGATCTAACTCCCTACCTGGGTCAGGCTGTTTTTTTAAAATACAGTTTTGCCGCTGCTGCGTCTTCTTCTTCTTCTTCTCCTCCCCCTCCTCCTCCTCCTCCTCTTCCTCCTCCTTCTTTTTCCTGATTATACAAGATAGGCCATATGGAGTGATATATATGTATATTTACTGTAGAAAATTTCTAATTTTTACCTTTATTTCTTTTTTTAAGATTTTATCTTTATTTATTTATTTGATAGAACGCATGCATGCACACCTGGGGGAGAGAGAGGGAGATGGAGATGGCAGAGAGGGAAAGAATCTCAAGCCAACTCCATGCTGATTGTTGAGTGTGGAGCTCGAGGCAGAATTTGATCTCACAACCCTGACATCATGACCCAAGCCGAAACCAAGAGTCAGATGCTTAACCAACAGACCCATCAAGGTGCCCCTACTTTTAACTGTCCCTTTAGGATAAACTAAAAGAAATAGAATAAGTGGATCAAAGATCTGTCCATTGGGTAGCCTCAATTTAGGCTCCCAGCTGCCTAGGTGGCAATGCCTACTCACCGATATGAAGTACTAATCATGTTTTGATGTTTCTCAGGTTGATTGACAAAAACCAACATCTCATTTTAATTCACATTTGCTTTTGGTTTTAACTGAAACTGAATATTTTTACATTTCCTCAGCAAGCAAATGACAGCCGATCTGGTGCTTTTCCTTTCTCAAGGAGACATAAGTTCTTTTCCTTCGTTTTTCCTTCATTTTTCCTTCTTATAAGACCTTGAGACAAAGAAGCACTGGGAGACTCACTGGAGTTCTTGGGCTGGCCATCATAGGTCAGTGACTGAGCTAGCTATAGGCCCTAAATGAAAGTTCCAATGCACACAGAATCATCAAGGGTATATTTTCATTTTGGAATTGGTGTGTGTGTGTGTGTGTGTGTGTGTGTGTGTGTATGTGTGTGCTAACTTAGAAAAACTGTGGTTTCAGACTTAGCCAAGTGATGTAATTTTGCCCAGAAAAGTGTGGTGGGGGCAGCCACTTCTGTGTCTCCAGCAGTCACATCAGGCACCCATAAGTGGTCACCCCTTTGTCACCCCCAATGGATCATGTATATGAAAAATAAAAACAAAATTGCACCCATTTCTTTGGAATGGTTTAGGGCTATTTTTAGTTTCAGTCTGAAACAGCCTTGTCTCTTCCATACCCAGGAAGAGAGATAATGCATGTTCTGATTTACTGGTAACAATTCTGTAAAAGGCCAAGGGTGAGTGGCAGTATAAATTCATATCAGAAGCAAGTCTGACAGGAGCAGTTTGATGGCAGACACATCCTTAGGTTCAGTCTGATGGTAGGCACGTCCTTGGGTCCACTTTGATGGTAGGCATGTCCTTGGGCTGGCCGCACTCTCCAGGTAAGCCAGCATATCTTCCTTCCCGAAGACCACATGTTCAGGACTGTAAGTGGCCTTTCTGGTCATCTGTTTTTCTTTGCTTTTAGGGAAGGACTGCACTTGCCTTACCGCAGTTAGTAGAAGAGTTCAAGTAAAGCCATTAATAAGCAAGCAGGGGATGGGGCGCCTGGGTGGTTCAGCGGTTGAACATCTGCCTTTGGCTCAGGTCATGATCCCAGGGTCCTGGGATGGAGTCCCACGTCAAGCTCCCGGCAACCTGCTTCTCTCTCTGCCCTTGTCTCTGCCTCGTTCTCTATCTCTCATGAATAAACAAATAAAATCTTAAAAATAAATAAAAATTTAAAAAAATAAGCAAGCAGGAGATAACTGAAATCCCACAAGGTGATTATCTGGTGTCTTGGTTCTCAGCCTTTCTCAACCTACCAACCACTAACCGTTTCTGGTAACTGTCGGTGATCAGACCAATGTAATTGTCTTTTTTTTTTTTTTTTTTTTTGAAGGCCCAATGCTCCCTGGGGGAACCAATGAATACTTTAGAGAAGGAATTTGAGTTTTAGAAAGGTCACTGCCTGTTCTATAAAGGAAGAGCTGCTACATTGGAAGTTGAAGGCAGGGAAACCGGATGAGAGGATTGGAATAGGGCAGTGAAGTCGCCTGAGACAAATGTGTGGATTGGAGAGATGCTTGGGAGATAAGATTAACAGGATTACAGAACTAACAGGAGAGGGCGTAGGGACAGGGAGCAGTCAAGACTCCCAGGCTTGGGGGGCGCCTGGGTAGCTCAGTGAGTCAAGCCCTCGACTCTTGGTTTCTACTCAGGTCATGATCTCAGGGTTGTGAGATCCAGCCCCACCTCGGGCTCCCGGGCTCAGTGCCAATCTGCTTGGGATTCTCTTCCTCGCCTCTCTCTCCCTCTCTCTCTCTCTCTCTCTCTCTTTCAAATTAAAATAAATCTTAAAACAAAACACCTCCCAGAAGGCTGATTCAGGTTATCTGGTTAAACGGTGGGCCCTTACGGGGTTAGGGTAGGAGAGGAAGGGCCGGTTTAGCCGGGAGGCAAGTCTCAGGCAAGATGCGTTCGAGGCCTCCGGAGGGAGTGTCCGCAGGCCGTGGCGCCTGGGAGAGGGGGCGGCACTGGTGGGCGAAGCAACGGAGGGAGCCTGAGGTATTATCAACAATAAGGAATTGAAGGGGTGCTCGGTCTGGGGGGTGCGGGTGCGCGCCCCTGAGTGCCCCGCGAAGCAGGCGGCCCACCTGCTCAGCCCACCTGCTCAGCCCAGGAGACTGGAGGGGATGGGTGGGGAGAAACCGGATCCTGCCCTCTCGTCCTCCTCAGCCATTGGGCAACCCCGCCGTCCGTCAAGGGCCCGCCTCCGCGGGCGAGCCAATAAGAGCTGGCGAGCGGCGCTTCCTTCTCCCGCTGGACCCGCGCGAGGGGCCGCTTGCAGGGGAGGAGGCGGGAGGGGCGGCGGCCGCGGCGGTGTGCGCAGGCGCGGAGCTGACGGGACGGACCGGCGGCCGCGGCGCGAGCTGGTGAGAGGGGGCGAAGGTCCGAGGTAGGGAAGGGGGCGACCGCGGGATGGGGGCTCCTGCAGCCCCGCAGGGCGTCGCCCGCGTCCGGCCCTCCGCGGCCCGCCGGACTGGATCAGGTGATGAGGTGGAGCGCCGCGCCGAGGTGAGGCGAGGGGCGGGGCGGGCCGGCGGCCGCGGTCACCCCACCACGCGCGCGCGCCACGTGGGCTCCGGACCTTGCCAAGGACCCTTGGCGGCGGACCCGGGCGTCCGCGCGAGCCGCCTTGGCCCCGGGAGCACCCCCGGGAGCTCGGCCCCTCGACCGAATTCCCGTTCTGCAGGCTGGGAAGCTGGGGCTCGGGGATGTGGCGGCGGCGCCGGGCTTGAGGGAGGCGGGCCTGGTGGAGCCCGGAGAGGCAGGCACCCCTGCCCAGGACGCTGTGGGGGACCTGAACTCGGGGCCTGTTTGGTTTCTTCAGGGACCCGGAATCGTCTGGATGCCGGCTGGGCCGACCGCCTCGCGTCGGGCCCGGTTGCCTGGTTTCTCTTCAGGGCCCGGGAGGGGTGGGAGGTGCCAGGCGCCCTCGGTCGGTGTCACCCACCGCCCCTGCTCCAGGTTCCGCGGGCCCGGCCGGGGCAGGAGGACGGGCCTCGGGTCTGAGAGCCCCCAGTGCCCCCAACAGACCAATTTGCGAGGGCAGGGCTCCTGAACGAAATCCAGAAACACGTAGGAAACGCTCCTCTGAGGTCACCCGAGAAAATAGAGCAGCTTTTCTTTTCTTTTTTTTTTTTTTTTTGTCTAAGAAAAAAATACCACCAGAGTCTCTTGAAGGTGTTAGGAAACTGTTCCCTTCATGTCCTTGTGGAGGCAAATGTGAACCTTTTGGAAATCAGTTTGGCAACATGAGTTTACACCCTTTGACCTACTGATTGCGCCTTTGGGAAATAAGTGGGTTAAAGCCTAAGTAAGAAAAAGGTTGGTGTGTAGGGCAGTGCAGTTTGGTGTTTCATAAATGTTAGCCAGGGGAAACGACCTCTAAATTTACAACACGAGAGAACAGTTAAGTAAATTGAGATTTTTATGCCAAAATGGGGATCCATGCACACCCGTGAAATGTATTTATCATGAATAAAATGCTCCTAAAAAGGAAACCACATTGTAAGTTGTGGTTTCAAGTATATAAAAATGTGTACAGAATGATTAGAGGAGTCACCTAGTGATAAAACTAACAATGACCTTTTGGAGCAGAAGGGTCATATTTCATTAAATCCGCACAAAACCTCATGGGGCTAGTATCCTCATCATGTCAGACAACTGGCGCTCAGGCAGGTGAAACAGTATGTCTGATGTTAGCTACTGTCATACCTGGTGTGTTATTGGGCCCCTGGAAATGTTATATCTAGCCAGTATTTGGGGGCCTGTTGTGTGCCTCGTATAAGGCTGGGCACTGGAGAGCCACTGTTGAGTAAGGGAGCCCAGCTTCCTGAATTCATGGAGCTTATAGAATGGTGGAGAAGCAGATGTTTAAATAAACACAGTCTGCTGGGGAGAGTGCACATGGGAGCGAGACACCGGGCTCTGGCAAGGGAAAGGATTTGGGAAAAAAAAGAAAAGAGGGGGCCCTGGGTTCGCTGTGAGGAATGAGTGAGGTCTGTGGGAAAGCCTTCAGTGGCTCTTTAGGAGTGGAGAGCATATTTTCCCCATTTTCTGGAATGTTACTTATGTGTTGTAATGGAGGTAGGGAGACTTGCTTAAGTATTTTCAATTTAGTCAACTCTTTTAAAATTTATCTTAAATCACTTTTGTTTAGGATGTAGCAAATGTTTTCAGAAGTCAGTGTTTTTAAGAAATTAAACTTGAGCTTTCTTTAACTCTCTAATTTTCAGGTTTAAAGAAAGCCCCTTTTGCTGAAGGAACACATTTGCTGGTATAGTTTCATAATGTCAAGTACTTTGCCCTTCTGGATCTTAAAAAATTCTGCAAGGAACAGCATTGCCACATTACAGGGGGGCAGACGCTTATATTCAAGGTGTGCCTCAAATAGAAACGAATCAAGATTGAGACTCTTTTCCCAGGTACTAGGCACCAGAAAAAGCATTGGCCCTTGTAGTGGCTCTGCTCTGCAGAAAGCCTACAGACACACTTCAACAGAGGAAGATGATTTTCACTTGCAGCTCAGCCCTGAGCAGGTAAATGAAGTGCTGCGAGCAGGAGAGTCAGCCCACAAGATGCTTGACCTTGTCAGTGGAGTCCCAAATTCGGTGTTACGGTTTGAGAGCAACCAGCTGGCTGCCAATTCCCCAGTGGAAGACCGGCGAGGTATCGCCTCTTGCCTGCAGACCAATGGGCTGATGTTTGGCATCTTTGATGGTCACGGTGGCCACGCGTGTGCTCAAGCAGTGAGTGAGAGGCTCTTCTACTACATGGCAGTGTCACTGATGTCCCAGCAGACCCTGGAGCAGATGGAGGGAGCCATGGAAAGCATGAAGCCCCTGCTGCCCATCCTGCATTGGCTCAAGCACCCAGGGGACAGCATCTACAAGGATGTCACATCAGTGCATCTTGATCACCTCCGAGTCTACTGGCAAGAGCTACTTGACTTGCACATGGAAATGGGACTCAACATTAAGGAAGCATTAATGTACTCCTTCCAGAGACTGGATTCTGACATCTCGCTGGAAGTCCAGGCCCCCCTGGAAGATGAGATGACAAGGAACCTTTCACTCCAGGTCGCCTTCTCTGGGGCAACAGCTTGCGTGGCCCATGTTGATGGAGTTCACTTGCACGTGGCAAACGCCGGTGACTGTCGGGCTGTCCTTGGGGTCCAGGAGGACAATGGCATGTGGTCTTGTCTGCCCCTCACCTGTGACCACAATGCCTGGAACCCAGCTGAGCTGTCACGGCTGAAGGGAGAGCACCCTGAATCAGAGGACAGGACAGTCATAATGGACAACAGACTGCTGGGCGTCCTCATGCCCTGCAGGGCCTTTGGGGATGTCCAGCTGAAGTGGAGTAAAGAGCTGCAGCGCAGTGTCCTGGAGAGGGGCTTTGACACTGAGGCCCTCAACATTTACCAGTTCACGCCTCCACACTACTATACCCCACCCTACCTGACCGCCGAGCCTGAGGTCACCTACCACCGGCTGCGCCCTCAGGATAAGTTCCTTGTGCTGGCCTCAGATGGCCTGTGGGATGTCCTGGGCAATGAGGAAGTAGTGAGGCTGGTGGTGGAGCACCTGGCTGAAGCAGGTCGGCACAAGCCAGACCTGGCCCAGAGACCTGCCAACCTGGGCCTTATGCAGAGCCTGCTGCTGCAAAGGAAAGCCCAGGGGCTCCGTGCAGCTGACCAGAACGCAGCCACACGTCTGATCAGACACGCCATAGGGAGCAATGAGTATGGGGAGATGGAGCCGGAGCGGCTGACAGCGATGTTGACACTGCCAGAGGACCTGGCAAGGATGTACAGGGATGACATTACTGTCACTGTGGTGTATTTTAACTCAGACTCAATTGATGCCTATTACAAGGGGGGTTAAGAGTCTCCTGTATGCCCAAGATTAACTTAAATGCTTTTCTAAGATATTTCCACTTACTCTTAAACTGGCTCTTTAGTCCTTACTGGTAAAAAGGCAGGCAGATGTAGCTTGCTTAATAACAAACTGACATGAGAAAAAAAACCAGCCTTGGTTTAAAAGCAGTAATAATGATTTCATGTCCTTGTATGTGTTGGTCACCTCTTCTGCATAAGGACATTGTTGGTAAGCCTTCGATGGGTAAATTTAGTCATTGTTCTAAGAATATGAAGAACTTCAGGATTTTCTGAGGTTGTGCCACAAGATCTGCAAACCTGGCAATTTCCTCAATTCACAGTCATGGACGTCTAGACTATGAAGGGAAGTTTTGTTTATTTTTTAAGTTACTAAGACATAGGTTTACAAAGCATATTCTAGAATACTTTTCTATGCAATATTCTAACTCTTGTGTGTGATTATACTTGTGCAAATATTTTGTGATGCTGCATCCTAGTTGTGTTTTAGTTTGTTCTAAAATTGAGTTCTCAGACTTGCAAACGGGCCTGCTATAAGCATGCTTGGAATGACTTGTCTTGATTTTCAGCTGAGGGGAGGTGGCTGGGGAGGGGGGCAGCTAGGCCTCTGGACCAGCTGAATTCACTTGTGCGGCTTGTGATCCCTTCCACTGTGTCCCACCCCTTGAACCTTGAGCCATGTTGGGAGGGAACTTCAGTCTACACCTTAACTCCTGGCCTTCCCTGCATTAATGAAATACCCTCTGGGGCCTAGCCTCTGGGTGGGAGGTTATTTAGAGCTCTTAGGTTTTCTGATTATACCCCTCAATGTTCTGTGAATTCCACCTAATCCTCCTACCTCTGCTGCTGCTGACTGTGCAGTGCTGTCCTGGAGGAAGTCTCCCTCTTCAGATGGCGGCAGGGAAGGAGTAATCCATCACGTAGTGTGGTAGTTGTGACTGATGTGTGGGCAGGACTGGCTGATGCGGTGGGTTGTGGACGTAAGATTCAGCCCGAGTCTGGACAGGTGAAAACATGAAGGACTTCAGACACTAACCAGGGCTGCCCGTGTGCATCCTGAGAGGCAGTGACGAAGAGGGCGGGCAGAGTGAGATTTGTCAGGTGGGACACTTGCTTTGAAACTGTGACCTGAACCACCATGGCTACTCCTCGGGGACCAGACCATATTTAGTATAGGAGTCAGGGCAAAAATAAAAATGTGACCCGTAATAGCTTCTGTGGGCAGCACATCTTTGTGTTTATTTCAAATTAAACCACGTGCACCCTTACTCAGGGAATGAATTTCATGTTCTCGTGAATTGTGATGGCATTTAAACAACAGGAAATGTGTCCTTAAATGGAAACACAAATACAGTCCCACAAAGCTGACATTTCTGTCTTCTGCACTATGTTAGTTGATCCTTCTCCTCATCTTACCACTGTGTGCCATCCATGGGAAGAAAAGGAAGTTTGACTTTTCATGTCTTGGTGACATTCGTTCCCGTGTTGGGGTACTTCTAGCCTGGGGACATTCCCCGGTCTGTTTTCTGGTGTAACTGTTTAGTGAGAGGGGCCTCATCTCTACTCTGAGCACTTCAGCCTTGGTCTTTTTATTCTGAAACCATTAGTGTTCCTTTTGATCTAGATCTTAACTGAGAAATAAAACGTGAATCATTACTATTGTGCTTGCATGGAAGTTTGTTGCTAGCGCTGAAGACTGCTTGTCTGACATTCTTTGTTCTTGATGCCAGCTAAACTCTGGCGCACCCTCGGAGCATTTACCAGGATTACAGTGTCTGAATCCTGTTGGGGAGCCTCGCGTAGGTCATAAAATGCATCTGATTCAGTAACTCATGGGACAGCTGAAAGAATACAGACTTCCCGCCTGCTTCTTCAAGCATATCTGTGTTTTTTCTCTCCCCAGTATTTTTCCTGCTTTCTAATTGGTATATCAAGATGAAAGAAGGTTCGGTTTATTGTCTGCCTTTTTCCACTGTGAACTCTCAGCTCTTTCCCTGAATGTTCCAAGAAGTCTCCTGGTTAAGCCCCAGCATGTCTGACTCCTTGACCCCATCTCTGGTGTCATTGGCCTTTCTGAGACACATGGGCTAGTGTGTGAGGACGCTGGAATGTGAGAGGGGTTGGTAGGATTTGTCAGTCTTCTAAAGCATCTATCATATCTTTTATGTAAAGCTTTCGATATTGAGGGACACCTGGGTGGCCCAGTGGTTGAGCGTCTGCCTTCAACTCAGATTGTGATCCCAGGATCCTGGGATCAAGTCCTGCATCCGAGCTCCCCGCAGGGAGCCTGCTTCTCCCTCTGCCTGTGTCTCTCATAAATAAATAAATAAATAAATAAATAAACAAACAAACAAAATCTTTAAAAAAAAAAGACTTCAATATTGAGACCTTCAAAACGAACTAAAAAATAAGATTGACCATTTAATATTTTGGATGTAACTTTAATAAAATATGCTTTGATTATTTAAGTTGCATATTAGTTTAGGTAAAAAGCTTTGATAATATTGGCATAATATAGATACTATTTTATGTATAAATAACACAACTCTGCTGATTCTGGGGATTAGCCAAAATGGATAGAGAAGATGGTATTAGTTCTAAATTCAAAACTAGTATGCTAGGTCGAGTTAGATTCAGTTTTCTGAGATATTATTTGTAACTTAAAGCTCATTTGTTATTTTTTAGAAACTGTTTTTGTTATAATGAAAATGTGAACTTTGAGGTATGTTAATATATAAACATTGTTTTCCCAGAAGTGTGATTGGCCTAAAAGATCTTTAGCATTGGACACGCTGGGTAAAAGTTCAGGTTAGACGCAATTGAGCTGGCACCTTCTGTGCATAAGTGAAATATAAACAGCTTGAACTTGAGTCAGCTAAAGAAGAGAATAACGAATTGTAGGGAACAAGAAAATGTGTTCAGAATGAGTCTGGCTTGACTCTATTGTCCATCAGTTCCTGGTAACCTATCTTCATTTGACAGTTCTTGGGAGGCCTTCACTTCCAGACTAAACCAGAGTATGCTGGAACGGAGCCATCCTAGCTTTGTCTTAAAGTGGTGCATTTGTCTCTGTATATGACTCCTTCCTCTGGCAGAAGAAGCCCCAGTGTAGCTTTGGAGCTGGGCTATGAAGGCTGGCAGTACAATTGTCACGCAAGCCGCCTTGTGTATCACTGAGGAGGGAACATGGGCTGCTGTGCCACCATTTCCTAAACAGGCTGAAGCTCTGTCCCCCATACCTGGGGCAGCTGATGTTTAACTTGCTTCCTGGAAAATATTTCTTATCAAGCATTTACTTGGAAAAATTATTAACCATGTTCATTAATATTTGCTGACATTTGTATTTTAAGCTGTATAGCAATGTTCTTATTTGACAATGATTTTCTGACTATTAGAGATATTTAAATGAAACTTTAAATAAAAGAGGCAAAATGAAATTTGGTTTCTTTTGGTTTGAATATTAATTTCTTTAAGTCCTTAGAGTACTAGATTAGACCAGTCTTTATTTCACCACCTTTACCTAGCCATGGAAGATTTTAATCTATTCAAGGTTCCTTGCCCTAAAGAAGTTTTCTCTACAAGTTTGTGATGGCTGCTGACCACACAGGAAGTCCTCATTCAGTGTTAAGCGTGTGTGCGTGGACCTGAAGTGAAGGAAAAGGAAGTGAAGGCTTTTGTTGTGAGGGTCTGCACACACTCAGTGCCAAGGCGTGCTGGGGTTCATATTATTTAACTGAGCTTACAAAACCAGCTTGTGTTAAATGCAGAGCCAGCTTTAGGGGACATGTTCCAGGCAGCTACCTCCAGGGTTGAAGACACCCCCCCTCCACCTCACCCTCAGAACCTGAGCTCTATCACCCTACATCTGGAGAGATAAAGGGCCTAAGGACTGCCCCTATGGGTGCTTCTTAATATGCAATCCAACTACTAAGTCATTTACACTTAGTGGGCTAGCGTGGTTGGTCTGGCCTTGAAGAGGAGCAGATTTGGGGGAGGGAAACATGGAAAAGGGAGTGTCTGAGGTCTGATGGAGATAATAGGAGGAGCTATTTCCCTCTTTGATATCACAAAACAAGCCCCAAAACTGAAAAAGATGCCGCTGACACAGTGGTAGGGCAGGATTTGAGCTAAGTCCACCGTCCATCCTCTTGTCCCAATACTGGCCCCAGTATTGGGAACATAATGCATGAACATAATGCATGAAAACCCTTTCATTGTACAGTTTTGGCCCAGGGTGGGTGGGGATGGGATGGAGAAGTAGGTGGTGCTGAAGAGAAGCTAGATATACTTAACACATGCGTTCCAATATCCCATCATTTTGGAACACGATAAAAATACAAGGAAAAAAATACAAGGGAAACAGAGAATTAAATTTTAGAAATTGAGCTCTTTGGACTCCTTCCAGGGGGAAGAAATAAATTTATGCTGTTTCTTTCACATCTAGAGTTTTTGTTTTTGTTTTACTTGATGCTATGAAATGCCCTACAGTGGTTTCCCAGGCTGGTGGCCCTCTGAATCGTGGGTGGCCGGTGCTCCAAGCAGCTCCTTCTGGAATGGGTGAATCTTTACTGGCTTTCTATGGGTCAGAGTGTCTTTGTTCCACTAGCTCCTGACCTTATCCGTTCTATATGGGAAACTGCCTGGCTGGGAGGAACAAAGGGGATAAGTAGGCCAGAACACATTACTTTCCCTCATGCCTTGGAAAAGTGGTGTGTGGAGGGATCTCCCAAAACCTGCTCTCTTAACTCTTCTGCCTTTCAAGGATTCTGGAAAGCCCTCACTTGTCCAACCTTGTCCTCCCTACAGCAGATAAACAGAAAGAATGTCTGCTACCAACTGCTCCTCTGTCCAGTCCACCCTGCACAAACGAGAAATCATCAATCCTTCCGCGAAGTATTTCTCTTCTGGCTCTTGTGTGCCCTGGCCCAGGTACCCGGAGGTATCCAGGGATGGCCCCTTCCGGTGGTGGGGGGCTGAGAGACGTGACACTGGGCACCCTGGTGATGGAACGGGCCAGTGCAGGGAAAGGAGCAAGGGGAGTGAAGCACAGGGTCCAATCCTGTGGGTCTGGGGATGGGCTCTGGGATGTTTATGGAAGCAGGGATGAGAGTGCAGTGATGGCTGAGGGGGAGGTGGCCAAATGTGGCTGGATGGGCAAGGCGGACACCGTGGGGTGGTCTCCAGGGATAGAGTGAGCAAGGCCATGTAGCGACTTCAGAAAGGACTATGGGCATGGCTTGCTCTTCATCAGCCTGGAGGTGTAAGGGGGGAGCAGCACAGCAGATGCCTTGGAAAGCAGATCCCTTCACTTTCCTTGCAGGGTTACAACCAGGTGCTTTGGGGCATTTGTCCTTGTTTTTCTCCTCCCCACTCTGTTCCTGTAACATCAGGTCTGCCCCCTGTCCTGGAATGAACAAGGAAGGTAGGGGTGGGTGGATAGATGGATGATTAAGGGGGGAGCAGATGAAGAGGAACCACCCACAGAGAGGTCAGAGAAGTAGTAGGCAAACTGTGAGTGTGGTGTGAAAAGGTGTGAGGAAAGGGGTAAGGAGTGTCTAGTACCAGAAAAGCTCTGGATGTGGATAGATGGACATGAACAAGTGGTTTTTTTTTTTTTATTTTATTTATTTATTCATGAGAGACACAGAGAGAGAAAGAGGCAGAGACACAGGCAGAGGGAGAAGCAGGCTCCATGCAGGGAGCCTGATGTGGGACTCGATCCCAGGTCTCCAGGATCACAATCTGAGCTGAAGGCGGCGGTAAACCACTGAGCCCCCCGGGGATCCCTGAACAAGTGGTTTTAAAAAGCATCTCTAAGGAGAGATGAGGGATTCTCACTTGGGACTCAGGACACAGGATGGGCCTGAATGGTGAGGTGGAGGTGAGGGGCTGGCTCCGTGAGAAGAGGCTGGCTGAAGGGCTGGGATGACCCTTCCTCTGAAATAAAGTGGCGCAACGGGTAGGGGATGTCATCAAGCCCATGTGTCCTTGGCTTGTGGGAGGGAGGGTATCCATAGGTTCACGTGGGGCTCCAGGGGCTTTGCTGACTCCAAGCTGGGCTTTGGCATGGAGGGACAGAGGAGCTGGGTCTTTTCTGAGCTCTGCCTGGTGGCTTGGTCACTCAGTCCTGAGGATGACATGGTGGGAACACCAATGGGGAACCCTCGGCTGGCACCACCATTCCAGGCCCTTCGCTGTGGGATTCTGCAGAGAAGCAACGTGAGACAGGAGGCTGCCTCTAGATGTCACCATCCAGCCACGCTGGTGCCAGCTGCCGCTGGAATGAGTGGGAGGACAGTATTCAGAGAGGAGACCCTGAGGCACAGCCCTGCCAGAGCAGGGGCTCCTGGGGCCTGCAGCCTGGGACACCCTTCAGGGAGCCTCACCAGTCCCTGGCCCCCCCTGGGGCTGGAATGAGTGCAGGGTGGGAGGACCCCGTCCTGTGATCACTCAGCCTTGCTTTATGGGAACGGGGCTGCGGAAGTCCCAAACAGCCAGGGCCAGGTGGTGGGCTCTAGGGGTGTGTGTGGGGGGGGGCATTGCCCCCTCGTCCAGGCTCCCCCAATGTGCGTGCTCCCTCTGTGGACTGCCCCACACCTCTGAACCCTTCCCACATCCTCTTCCTGCTCCGTGGAGCCAGCCACCACAGCCAGCCTCCCAGTAGCTCTGGAGTCTACTTCCTCCTGCCCCATCCCCTGCCCGGGCCCCAAGGGCGGTCCAAACCACCCCACCCCCAAACAACAGCCCCCTCCAGTCAACTCCACCCGGCACGCAGCAGCCAGAGTGATCTTGGTCAGACTCAAATATTATGTACCTTCCAGATATCCCTTGACCCTTGGAAGAAAGCTCAGAATCCTCCCCAGCTTTCTCCAACTCCTCCCTATGCCCCTCAGGCACACGGGCAGAAAGGAATGAGAGAAGAGAAAGAGGTCTTTCCTCCACAAGGCAAGGTCACCTCTTCCAAGTGCGGGCTGCCCCCTGGTCACCCCTGGGAGGGAGTCTGGAACACCCCTCCACCCACACACACACCTTTTGCTTCTTGTTAGAATTTTATTTTATTTTATTTTATTTTATTTTATTTTATTTTATTTTATTTTATTTTTATTTTTATTTTTATTTTATTTATTTATTTATTTTTATTTTTTATTTTTATATAAAATACTTTTTTTTTTTTTTTTTTTTTAGAATTTTAAGGATGATCACAGATTCTTCACTGCTTCTGCCACCAAGGTGTGGGGTCTAATTCTCCTCCTCTTGAACCTGGGCTGAACTTAGGAACTGTGACACTGGGGATTGACGTTAGTGTACAGAGGAATCTTGGTAACTGGTAACTTGATAGAGGGTTGCGATGGTTAATTTTATGTGCTAACCTAACTGGGCCAAGGGATGCCCAGAAAGCTGGTAAAACATTCCTCCTGGGTGTGTCTATGAAGGTGTTTCCCAAAGAGATTAGCATTTGGAGGAGTAGACTGAGTGAAGAAGTCGGTGGTCCTGGTCCACCCAGAGCTGGAATAGAACAAAAAGGCAGAGAGAAGAGAAAAATGCACTGTCTGTTCAGCCAGGACATTCATCTTCTGCTCTTGGACATCCGGTGCTCCTGGTTCTCGGACCTGTGGACTCTTACTGGAACTTACACCACTGGTTTTCTTGGCTTCCAGCTTGCAGAGGGCAGAGCGTGGGACTTCTCAGCTTCCATAAGCACATGAACCAATCCCTCATAATAAATCTCACAACCATATGAAGCAAGTATTATGAACCCACTTTACAGGTGGTGAAACTGAGCCTGGAAAGTAAACTGAAGTGTTCAAGGTCCCAAAACTAGTAAATGTGGAGCTGAGTTTTGAACTCTGGTATCTGACTACAAAACTTCTCTTCGCTTTCATGTGATTGCCTAAGCAATCATGCGATTCTGTTGAATGTCTATTCATCTGATTTTTTAAAAAATGCCCTATCTGTTCCCTTGAGTTAAAGCCTAGCAGGAAGCGGTGAGCTGTTTTTGTCCGTGGAAGCATTCTAGCAGAAGCCAGAGGAACATTTGGCAAGATGCACCCTGGATGGACCGTGAGGGATCCCACCCTGAGGCCAGGCCTCTGCTTCAGCCTGGGCTGGGGCGGTGGGGATGCAACACAGGACACTGTGTGTGTGGCCTTCACTTGTGTCCCCAGCCAGCCTGGGGTCGGGAGGGCAAGAGCAGGTGGAAACTGGGGGAGGAGCTGCTTGCCTCCAGCGGGCAGGAGGCACCGGCAGATCACAGGCTGCCCTGCTCTCCTGACCTCGTGGCCCTGGACTGGTCTCTGATCCCCCTCCCTGCCCTGGGCTTGGCACCTCTGGCTTGGGGGAGAGCCAGGGCTCTTCAGCCACACAGTAAAACCTGCTTTCTTGCCTGGCACCTGTCAGAAGACATCAGAGAGAGAGAGAGAGAGAGAGAGAGAAGCCGGCAGCTTCTGCTGCCTGGGGGGGTGGACAAATATGGCCACGGCACTGGTGTTGGTAAGAAAGAGAAAGTGGATACCGCTGACATGTCCTTGCCCAACATACTGGACAAAAGATTCTGGTGGACTTTAAAGTGACAGTGAAAAAAGTGATGGTGAAAGATCTTTATCATTAGACAGGAAATTGCTAAATGTAAATACTGTAAGTGGGGGGTGGGAAATCCCATTATGAAACAGTATGTACAGTGTGACCCCAAGTTGGAAGCCTTCCCCCCAGCCCTCACACACACCCCTCCACCAGCTCCCTCGTGACTTAGCCCACGGGCCAGGGGCTGGCAGTGGAGGAGGGGACTGTGACTATATTGGGAAGGGGATGAGATCACCCAGAGGCTGGCTGATTTAGAACCGGGTAACTTTTTCCACCCGTATGGCTCTCAGAGGCTTCTGCACTGGCTCATAAACCTTGGCGCCAGCCTGCAGGGTGGAGGGGAGCCATATTCCCCTCCGCAGGGGTGGAGATGGTGGCTGAAGCTGGTTAGGGGACAGGTGCTAGGCTGAAGTTGAGATAAAATGACAGACTGGGCCCCAGGGGGTACCCAGGGCCCTGCTGGGAGTCTCCAAAAGCTTTGCTTCCAGGAGACCCTGGTGCTCTGTAACTCCCGGGGGATCTTTGTGGGCAGAAAGTGATTCTGTGGGTTCAGAAATATCCCAGAGTGTGGCCACCTGGTGGCAAGCTGCACCTGGTCCCCTTGGGCCCAGCTGTAACACCCTGTTACATCTTGAGATTCCTATTTGCCAGCCTGGCCCTCCCCACGGAGAGGACCCTGCCCCCACCCCAGTTCCTGGCCAAACCCAGAGAAAACCCTGGTGGGGGTGGCTGTGAAGGAAGAGTCCTGGGAAAGTAACCGGGGTCCAATTCCAGCTCAGCAAATAACTGAGTTCAGTTCCATTCCCATCCTGGTCCAACAGACTCCCTCAAACCTCCCGCCTCACGGAAATGTCACAGTAATGTCACAGCATGTCCCAGTCCTCTGAGCTTCTGCCCAGGCACTCGTCCCAGCCTGGCTACCCTTCCCTACTCGGGCCTGACTTTGTCAACTCCCACCCCCTGAGCTGGGTCAAGTGCCATCTCTCCCCAAGTCAGAGTCCACCACGCTGGCTGCTCCGTGCCCATTGGGGGATAACTCTGAGGGCAAGAACTGGCTCCAGGGAAAAATGCTAGGACATGCTGGATCCTCAAGAGGGATGAGGGGTCAGGGGAGGACAGCTGTGAGCCCAGCACTGTCCTGTCCCAGGGCCTTGAGTGGGACCTCGGAGCCTCAGGCCCTTCACTCTCCAAGGCAAACAGCAAAAATTATGGTTGGAGGCACCCTGGCTTGGGCTTTGCAGGCAAGAAGCAGGAGCTGGACAGAACCAGAATGAGCCAGGGCATCCCCTCCTTAGCCCAAGCCCTGGGTGCAGGGTTGGGAATGGAATTCTCCAGCTAGATTGAGTTTTTCCTGGAAAATCCCCACAAGCCCTTCCAAGCTTTTGTGTTTGACTCTGACTCCTTCAGATGTGTGGGTATGAGGCCCATGGCGGCTGGGCTATGCAGACAAGGCCCTTGCCTTTTCTGGACCCCTGGGCTTGTGGTTTGGGAGAGCCAAAATGCAGATTCCCACATCTATTGAGCACCATCTGTCAGCTTCACAGAGTTGTCTCAACTACCCTGAGAGGTAGTGATCGAGGTCCTTATCATTCGACAAGGACACTGATGCTTGGAGATGCCAAGTGGCTTGCCCAAGGTCACACAGGATTCGAAGCCTACCCAGCAAGGGTCGGCCTGCAGATGGCTCCAGTCCCCACACCCCATTCAGGATTCCTGAAAGGGCAGGGTGAGCCCACAGGCCAAGGATGCCACTTCTAGCTGAGTCCCACTTGACCAAGCCCGGCCTGGCTCTGTGCCTGCCACTCTCAGAATAACCCTGGTGGTTCTGGGCATGGATCACTGGCCATCACCTGGGACCTATTTTTGTCCTTCGGGTAACAAGGAAGTCTCACCTTGTGCAGGAAACCACTTGGGGTGAGGGTGGAACATCTGACCCCCAGCCCTAGCTGACCTTGCTGCCCTGCTGGGAAATGTCCCCAGAAGGGAAGTGGGAAGCCTGGCTTAGCCACTTTCCCTTTCTCTCCCTTCCCAGCCACTTCCCAGAATCTGGCTTTCTACCCCATCTGCTCTTCCCGTCTTCTTGGCAGTCCACACCACTCCCCCCCACCCCCACCATGACCAGGAGGCCAAGAGCATCTTCATTTCTCCTCGTGACCCATTGTCAAATCTTCTGCACTTGAACAGCTGGAAAATTCTTCATGTCAAACTATAGAAACAAGCCCATTTCCTTAGGTTCCAGCCAGAGGGTTCCAGAATCCAGGTGCAGGAGCCATCTGGGTATCCAGCATCTAGAACCTGATTTTTGGAATCTGGGGCCCTGAAATCCTATGGAGTAGGGGTCGATGGCATTTGAGATGACAGAAGCCGTGGGCATACCACAGACATTCTGAAAGGTCATGTATGATCTCAGGGGTCCAGAATACACAGAGGGGGGCACCCCAGCCGAGTCAGAGGGGCTCCTTTCTGCTGAAACCAGGTGTGTAGGTTGCTGAACTCAGCAACATAACAACAACAACAAGAAAGGCTAGAAGGAAAACTGATAAAAAATTTACCGTAGGGACGTCTGGGTGGCTCAGTGGTTGAGCGCCTACCTTTGGAGGGGAGGGTGATCCTGGAAACCCAGGATCGAGTCCCTTATTGGGCTCCCAGCATGGGGCCTGCTTCTCCCTCTGTCTGTGTTTGTGTGTTTGTGTGTGTGTCTCTCTCTCTGTCTCTGTGTGTGTGTGTCTATCATGAATAAATAAATAAAATTTTAAAAAAGATTTTATTTGTTTATTCAGGAGAGACAGAGAGGCAGAGGGAGAAGCAGGCCCCATGCGGGGAGCCCGATGGGGCACTCGATCCCGGGTCTCCAGGATCACGCCCTGGGCCAAAGGCAGGTGCTCAACCACTGAGCCACCCAGGGATCCCCCAAATAAAATCTTAAAAAAAAAAAAAAAAGTTACTGTAACAACAAAAGCAAGAAAGAGCAGAGCTGGAATGACAACATGAATCAGCAGCTCCCCCGTGGTGTGAGGGCGGGGCGCCCCCTCCGCGGCGTTCGCGGCCAGCCGGCGGGTGCAGCTCCCCGGAGGTGGGAGGTGGGCAGAGCAGCTCCCTGGAGGTGGGCAGAGCAGCAACCCGGGAGGTGGGCAGAGCAGCGCCCCCGGAGGTGGGCAGAGCAGCACCCTGGAGGTGGGCAGAGCAGCTCCCCAGGAGGTGGGCAGAGCAGCCCCCCCAGAGGTGGGCAGAGCAGCTCCCCGGGAGGTGGGCAGAGCAGCCTCAGCGACGCGCGGGCGGGCGGCCGGGGAGGCCCTCCAGGAGCCAGCCCGGCCCCCAGCGCCCCGGCCGGGCCCTCCTGCAGCCGCTGGGCTGGAAATAGCGGCCGCTGGCGAGCTGACAATCAAAGGGCAGCTAAAAAAAGCCCCCTCCGTCTGGGCTCTGTCGCACGCGGCTCTTGGGGCCTATTTTGGGGGAGAGGGTGCCGACGTGCCAATGGAAAATCCGAGAGGCGGGAGTGTCCAAGGTGGGGGACCTGGGCGCCTCCCTCTTCCCTTCCTGGTGCCTCCCCCCACCCCGGGCTCGCGTGCAGACGTGCACACACACAGCTGCAGCCCCGGCCGAATCCCCGCTGTTGGCCCTGTCATTCTTAGGGCAGCCTAGGAAAGGGGTGAGGAAACGGAACCTCAGAGAGGAGAAGCCACTGCACGAGGTCACACAGCCACACGTGGGCGGACAGTGGCGCCGCGAGCGCTCTCCTAGAGGCAGCCCCTGCCTCCTCACCCGGGAGCCCAACGCAGTGTCTCCCCGCGACTGGGGAGGAAGCGGAGGATGACCTGCCGTCTTGATGACCCCATGGGAAGGAGTCCCAGTGGAAGTCCCACTTCTGCTGGGGCCTGGCTGGCTGTAGGAGAGGCAGCTTCTGCTGGCCTCGCCCCGAGGGCCCATCCCCCAGCCAGTCCATGTGACCATCCCACCGGGCCCCTACCAGGCCCCCCAAAGCCTGGCAGCCCCTGCCAAGTTTCCAGAGAATGTGTCAGATAAGGGGCTGGTGCTCATGACTCCCTCCCATGCAGCCACTATCGCTGACCCTGTGGCCACCACTAAGTAGGTAAGAATAGCAACAGCCCCTGCCACTGGGCATGCACTCAGGGACCACACAGCGACATCTTCAGGCGAGGACCCGGGCGCCTGCGCCATGGTTCCAGCCCCATCCAGCTCCCGCACTGCCCTGGGCCTGAAGTCCCTCGGCATCTTGTGAGCCAGCACCAGGCCTCATCCTCTGCCTCTGCCACCCCAGTGGACGGGACCCGGAAGGCAGCGGGCCACCTTGTTGATGCCCGCCCCGCACCCTGCCTTCCACTGAGGAGCTGCGACCTGGAGCTGCGTACTTGTCCCCTCTGGGTCCATAAGCAGGACAAGGCGGCGCCACAGCTCCCTGGCACATGGCAAACATCCAGCAAGGCCTCCGCTGGGGCTAGAGCCCCTCCGCCTCCTGGTAACCACAGCCTGGCCTGGCCATCGAATACCCCCATGAACTCCGACCCTCTGACTGGATGTCAGAGGGATGTGGATGGGGTAAGGGTGTGGGAAGTCCCTGGGGTATATGATCACAAGGTAGGGGGGCCTGTTGTGACTGAGTCTCCTCTGTGAGTCTCCCTATGACACTCCCGTGGGTGTGCTCCACTGTGTCGCACGAGTGTGCGAGGGTGGCGGCATCACTCGGAGGGAAGAGGCTGTTGTCATAGAACCAGGGTGAGCGTCACCATGACATCCAGAGTGGGGAGATGTGGGGAGCTTTGTGTCCACGTCCCTGAGTCACTGTGACACCTGGGGGGGATCTAGCCTCTCCCGCCCCCACCACCACGTCAGTGGCCCCTGGAACTCCCACAGCCTGACTCGCGCGTGGCTCAGACCTGGACCCAGCCCCTCCCCCAAGCCTCCTCAGCCCTCTGCTCCCAGCCCCCTTGCCCTCCTCATCTTCCCCTGGAGCCTGCCTCCTGTCAGCCTCACCCTCCACCGACCCCCATCCACCCAAGACCCAAGCGGTCTTGGGGAGAGGGTCCGGGACGCTAGGGAAGGGAAGGGTTCCCGGCACATTCACACACTGCGACACCACGCAGACCAGACTTTAAAGTGAACTTACACACTGACAAGACACACACACGTGTGTGTGTGCCTGGTGGAGTCACAGGGCCACCACGGGGTCTCCAAGCTTCGTCGCTCAACACTAGCCCTGCCAGCTAGGCCCCCACAATGCTTGAAGTCCTTTGGGTCCTCCCACACCTCTTCGGTCCCCTCATGGGAAAATTGCTCTCCCAGGATAGCAAGGACCCCTGGAGATGTGATCAGAGGAAGAACTGCCCTTAGCCCGAGCTAGAGTCCTGGGGTGGGTACAGGTAGCTGTGGGTGGGATGGGAGTCTCTGAGGTCCCCAGGCTGTGAGTGAGGGCCGGACCGACCTCTGGGCCTTTCCCTTCAAGAGCCCTAATCTCTGGGGCTGGAAAAAGTTTAAAAATATCCTCATGTTTACATTCTTTCCAAGCCTGCCTCCCAATCCTCAGTGCTGGGTCCCTTTGATCTGGCCCTGTGCCTCTGAAAGGGGCCTGGGAGAGGGGGAGCATGAGCTCCCCACTGGGGCAGACCCTGTGACTCCCTGAAGCTCCAGACCAGTCTGAACCCTGTGAGACCCCTCGGCATCCCCCCAGAGAGAGCTTTAGAGCTGGCAAGGAGCCAAGGCTGGAGGGGGTGTCTTGCCTAGGGTCACCCAGCAGCACCATGTGGGGGCTAGACTTGGGGTGCCCCTTCATACTCCCTCCCTAAAGCCTGAGCCGCATGGGGTGGAATGTGAGAACAAGTGGCTGTAGGCACCTGTGGGAGGTACCCCCACAGTCTGCACACAAGGGAAAACCATGGGTGCTGAACTACTGTGTGCCCGGCACTGTGCTAGACACATTTTGTGGGGATCACCTCATGTAGTCCTCTCAACAACTCCATTTTAGTGAGGCCCATTTTATTAACAAGTAAACCAGGGACGCCTGGGTGGCTCAGTGGTTGAGGGTCTGCACGGGATCGAGTCCCACATCGGGCTCCCTGCATGGAGCTTGCTTCTCCCTCTGCCTGTGTCTCTGCCTCTCTCTCTGCGTCTCTCAAGAATATTTAAATAAAATTTAAAAAAACAAAGAAACAAGTAAACCAGTGCTCAGAGAGGTGAAGTGACTCATCTGAGAACACACAGCAAAGATGGGGCGGAGCATGGATCACATATTCTTCTACCCACAGTGAGCCACAGCTAGTCCTCACCATGCCTTAGCAGCTAGGGCCTGTCTGCAGAATGAGGCCCACGTCCCCAGTGTAGTCCACTAGCACTCACTGACCCACGGCCCTGTCCACAAACTGGTGCCGGCTCTGTGTTTCTCTCCCTCTGAGACCCAGGAGAAGCCACGCCCCCACCCGACCCTCACTTTCCTCTATGGAATAGCCTGGGGATCAAGGAGAGGCTTATGTCCACAGACTCTGGGGGAAAGTGAATCTACGTCCCTGGGGATTCTGGACCTTATGGCCAGCCCCAGAACTGACACTATCAGAGCATGGCCTGAGGCCTGGAGGCCAAAGGAAAAAAAGCCTGCAAACTGGGGCAGGTGCTTTAATTTGCCCTGGTGTCCTGTCGTCCACTCTTTCCTTTGTTGGCACCCCACTGATCTGCTTACCAGCCCTCCTCCTATCTGCCCATTTACCCATCTGTAATCCACCAACCTGCCCATCCATCCACTCAGTCACCCCACCTATCTACTATCCATCCAACCAGAATAAAGACCCAGAGAGCAGAGTGATTCCAGGGTCCCTGGTAGGTGCTGCATCCCACTGGTTGGCTGGACTTGGAAAGGTCCCTTCACCTCTTCGTGATTCACTTTCCCAACTTGACAAGAAGGAGCTGGCCTGCTGATCTCTGAGGCCCTTCTGAGGGATCTCGTGGGAGCAAAGGCCAGCTTAGGGCTGTGGATGCTTCAGGAGAAGTAACTCAAATCTTGGCCAGACAGTCCCACCTTGCGCTCTGCTTCCAAGACTCTCAGCCACAGCCCTTAACCTCTCTGACTTTCAAGAAACTCCACTGGCAAAAGGGGCCATTAATCCTGTGCTCGCAGGTTGGTGGGAAGATTGGATGGGATGCCACCTTTGAAGAGCTTTGCACCCTGGAGACTTCTAAGTGGATGCAGGCTGAGTAGAGGATCCTCTACTGGAGCTGGGAGAGGGGTGGCAAGCTCTGCTTAGACCGCAGTAGTCAGCAACTCACGTGTGTGTGTGTGTGTGTGTGTGTGAGAGAGAGAGAGAGAGAGAGAGAGAGAGAGAGAGCTGGGCCCAGGATGGCTGGAACCAGCCTCAGGGGATCCTCTGTGACTCTCTCAGACTCTTCAGGCCAGCCAGGATGCCCACCCCATCTCTCTTGGCTGGACTTGGCCCCCATCCCACAGAATCTGCCAGGAGTGGAGAGATTATCTCCTAAAAATAGGGCCTGGGCCCCACAGAGGTTGTTTTTCTCCCTTCCCCGTGATTTACCATCATCAGCTCAGGGTGCCTGGGACGGCAAGTCCCACCCTGGCTCCCCAGAGACCATTGGGATGGGTACATGGAGGATCAGCATGTGTCTAGGGTCAGTCAAGGGCCAAAAATTGGAGGTATGGTCAGGGCTCAACAGGGCACCAGGGCCATGGCTTACCCTTGGTCAGGGGAAGGGGTTCACTCGGGGCAGGGGAAGCTCCAGGATGAGCCAGGGGGGTTCCTGTCCCTCTGAGTGATTGCTCTTTCTCTGTCTGCAGAGCCCACCCCCATGTACTCACCATCCTGTGGATGAAACCCAGCGGTGTGCTGGGGCCTGTGCTGGGGCAGAGGGACTCATTCCCTACCTCAGCTCTCCTGTTCCAGCCCTATTAGACTCTCATGATTCCTGCATAGACCCCTCTTAAGACTGTGGGACCTCTGCCCACCCACATGCAGGCAACTCATGCAGACACAGCTGCGTGCTCATACACAAACCAGGACATAGACTCACGGGCGCCCTCCCCTAGCACATACGTCCCAGGGAACACAGAATACACTCTCAAGGACGCAGTCTTCAACCTTCGCCTAGTCAGGGTTGACCCATCCAGGGTTTGCAGCCGCCGGCTCCAAATCCCACAGAAATGACCAACCTTCCCTCCACCTCAAGTTTTTACCAAGAGCTGACATGCTGCCCCCATGTCCCTCCTCACAAGGGACCCAGGCTTCTCCCTCAATCCCCTAGACCCTTTATGTGCAGCAGGAGATGGGAAAGATTGACGTGGGTGATGCACACACGTACATGACACCGAGATACAGGTGTAGCCCATGCCCTGCTCTCTGAGGCTTTATTATTGGACAAATGTGTCACCTTTTGGAGGATTCCCATGGGCAGCCCATAAAGTCAGTGTTCAGGCTCTACAGATTTGTCTGGTGACATTGCCTCCACCCCCAGGCAGGTAAAGGGGCTCTATCTGTCCTAGCCGCCCCCCGCCCCATTGATGGGCAGTGCTGGGCCCTCCCCCAGTGGACTCCGATGGAGATAGAGGCCAAGCTCTCCGCTGGGGCTGCCTGGACCATTCACACTGCTGCCTTCAGGGGCACGCTGTCCACTGGCTGATCTAGGTCCTTCTTCCTTGCCAGGGTCAAGTGAGTGAAGATGAGGATGAGGAAGATGCCTGAGAGGCCCAAGAGGGATGGATCAGCTCTCAGAAGGGGCCAGGAGACTTGTCCATCACCTGCCATTGGTATTCGTTTAACAAGGAATCAAGATTTCCTAGACAGCATCCCCACGGCTGGGCTGCAAATGACTGTGGTCCTGGTGTCGGAAGAAGCCTGATTGTTTGGCCTGCAGCTGCCCAGGCCACCCCAGGCTCCAAAGTCCCCTTCTCTGGGGAACAGTTTGAGTGGGAGTCATCTGGGAGCCAGTGAGCTGTTCCCATGGACTCTGAGAGAAAGGCACATGGTAGCATTGTACTAGAAACAACAACAAAAAATACCAGCCAGGGAAAAATCTAGAGGGCTAAAGAAATCAAGGGGATAAAGAGGGAGGCTTGGACTAAAGCGATTAGGCTGGAAAGACCTGGGCTCTGCTACATTCTGGCTGTGTGACCTCAGACAAGTCACTTAACTTCTCTGAGCCTCAGTGACCTCATCTGGAAAATGGGGAGATGCCACAACTACCTCAGGTTTGTGAGGAGCATTCAGTGCAATAATCCTGTATTACACAGTCAGCGTGTAATAACGTAACGGTCAATGCTGTTATCGATGATGATGATGACTAGGAGAGTTGTGGGGTTCCTGCTCCAGCCCCGGGGGCCACCACGGGACAGGGAGCCATGCATCTGGAGGCTGTAACTCCGGCCACCTCCCCCCCCCAACTCAAGCCCAGCATCCATTACCTATCGCCATCAAGGTGCCCACGAGGATGCCCACTGCAGACAGCTTCGTGGGCATGCCCTTCATGCGGCCCACCTTACGCATGCACTGCCCCTCCACGTTGCAGCGACACACTACCACTGGGGGCGGGGGAGGAAGATAAAGGCCGTGGGGGCAGGCTCTCCAGCTGCTGGGAGGCCTCACCGCAGCCGGCTAACATCTGTTTTCGTGCACACATGTGTATTTATGTGTGTTGGGGGGGTGGCTCTGTGCACATGCATCGGGGTGCCTGGCCACAGATGAGCAGGCACGCACAGGCATTTGTACAGCCTGTGAGCCTGTGGGCATGCATACCCAGCCCCTCCCCCTGCATCCCAAAGGGCCCCCCAGGAACTGCAGGCACACAGAGCCCTGGCCTTACCTCGGAGCTGGAGCTGCCACATCCGGGCATTGTGGCTGACAACTACTGGCACTACATGTTCACGTGGCTCCACCCAGTGCAGGGCCAGGGTGAGGTAGGCGTGGGAGCCTGGGGGACCATAAGCAGGGACCACAGTCACTAGCCTGGATAAGCCCTAGGCCCGGCTCACACCCCAGCCCCCCCCGCCTAGTGCAAGGGCATCTCATTTCTGAGTGTTCACACTGCGTCCTGCTTCGGCCACGGTCTCTGGTGCTTCCCCACCACACACCGTTGAGAGCCTGGAGGTGCCAGTCCCGCTGCACCGTAGGGTTGGGACCAAGGGCAAAGCTGTAGGGACCATGCCCATCAGCCAGGTCAGGGTCCTCGCTGGGTCCGCTGATAACCACGCCGTGGTCCTGGCGGGGTGTGCAGAGGTGGCGGGTGGGTACGGGGTTCAGAGCTGGGGCCCGGGCAGAAGGGGCCTTCAGAAAGCGGATCACGAGGCTTGCAGAGGTGCTCAGCGTCGGCTCATCTGCAGAAGAGGCAGCGCTGAGCTAGCGCCCGGCCCGCGGTCCCACCGCTGTCTGCCACCTGCTCCACCCGGCCCTCCTCCGCATCCCCATCCTCATCCTCGCCCCTGTCTCTGCCTCAAGGGACGCCTTGCACCCCTCACTATCTCAATGGCTGCCGGGCCTTGCTGCTTTCTGGATGCCAGGTTTGCCCTCACTGCCCCCCCCCCCAACCAACTGCTGGCATCAGGGCCCAACAATGTCGGGATGCCCTGACTGTGGGTGAGCTCACTCTGCCGAGCCTGTCGTCCACCACAGGACAGCCCAGCCCAGAGCGGACACCTGCCTCTGACATACCCACCCCTGGGCCAGCTTTTGATCCATTCAACGTGGCATTCGGAGTCCTCCATATCTGGCTTCAGTGTCCCACTCGGGCTCACGTCCTGGCTCACCTGCCATAACGCAGCCCCTGGCACTCCTTCCACCTCCTGGCCCACAGCCTCTGCTCCTAGCCCATGTCTGGAGCCTGAGAGGCCCTCCAGGACTAAGGGGCAAGGTCGGAGGACTATTAAGTGTCCAGGGAAGAGGGTGGCCTGAGAGGGGAAGCAGAGGCCAGGCATCTCAGAGACCGACACTGGCCCCAGCCCTCATTCCTCTTTCCTGCCTGGGGCAGCGGATGCCAGAAAGGACCCTGGGAAGAAAGCTCAGCCCTGCCCACTTCTCCCTCGGCCTGAGGCTTACTCTGCCTCCAGAAGCCCCACCCCTGCCTGGCCATACCTTCATACTGGGCCTCCACGAGCACTGTGTACATGTCACCAGGCTGGGCCCCTTGCAGGGGCCGGGCTGTGTGCACCTCCCCCGAGACCTCCTTGATGCAGAGCCAGCCCTCGGAGTCATTGACCAAGGAGAACCTGAGGCCCAGAGAAGATGGGGGGCAGGGAGGCACTGGGACCATATATGGGGCCTTACTCAGAGATGCCCCCCCAGGGCCACGTGACCTGTTCAAGTGTCACATCCTCTCCGTGACTCGTGGCGGGCAGCAGTGCCCCGGGTGCCTAGTCTCTCTTCCCAGCTTTAAGGACTTGTCGAGGGACAGGGCTTGAATCATGGGTACTGTGGAGGGGGGTATCTATCAGAGCCTGGGGGACCTGACTCAACTCCACTAGTCTCAGATCACCCCACAAAGGGGCCTGGGGGCCAGGGTACAGACCCTGTCATGGAAGGAAATGGGGGGGCCCATCCAGGACAGCATGGGAGGCATCATCTGAGCTTGGATGGAGCCCTAACACTCCTCTCCATGCCCTATCCAACTCATCTAGCTCTGACTCACCCTCGGGAATCACAGCTTTGGCATCAGCTATGGTTTGAGGAATATTCCAGACCATAGATAATGTGAGTCCCTTTTGAGGCCCTGGGGTCCTCCCTTGGGAGCAGGGGAGGTCCTGCTCAGGCAAGGGCCGGGCTTCTGGCTCACCTGACGGGACTGCTTATGGGGTCTGAGGGTTGGATGGTCAGCAGGAGGGAGCCAGCTGGGGTGTTGACTGGGACACTGGCCTCGTAGCTCTCCTGGTCCAACTTGGGGGGTAGCACCAGCCTTTCCACCAGCACAGTCACTGTGGCTGTGGCTCCGGGGCCTGAGCCTGGCCCCACCAATTCAGCCATATTTCGAACCACCACCACCAACTCATAGCTTGAAGCTGCCTCGTAGCTGAGGTTCTAGAACCAATGGGGTCTGGGTCACTGTTTGGGCCAGGGCATGGCACACTTGTGCATGAATGTGGGTATATGTGCGGCCCCCCCACCCCCGCCATTGCCAGCCCCTTACCTTGAGGAGTCGGAGTTGGACGTGACTGGAGTTTGGCTCCCAATCCAGGCCGAAGGTTCCCTCTACATCCCCCGCCTCAATGGCAAAGTCCATAAGGCGGAAGGCAGGCTCAAGATCGGCATCGGTGGCCATGAGTGTGGCCACCAGAGTCCCTGGCTGTGCATCCTCAGGGAGGCTTACAGGCTCAATCTGGAGAGATGGGGAGGGGCCGTGAGCCCCTCATCGGTGCCCTCCCAAGGTGTCCTCTCCTGTTCCTGCTTACCTGGGATGTGGCGAACTCGGGGGCATGGTCATTGATATCTGTGATTGTGACAGCCACCTCACATGTGCTGCTGAGGCCTGAGGCAGGAGAGGGCACGTTGAGAAGAGGGAGCCTGAGAGAAGGAGGGAGCCTGGGTCCCCAGCAGGGCACTTACTGCCCTCGGCTCCTCCTCGGTCAGCAGCCATCACCCGAAGCAGGATGTTCTGGCCAGCTCGGAGCGGGGCATCCCCCAGGGTCACGCTGCCCGAGGTGAAGTCCAGCTCGAAGGCTCTTCCCTCTGCTCCCTCCTCAGGCTCAGGGCTCAGCAGCTGATACACAACGTGGGAATTGGGGGAACCGGGGGCATCCATGTCCTCTGCCAACAGCCTAGTCACCTCGGTGCCTGCAAAGACAGCACCCCCCGGGTGGGACCTCAGCCCAATCTGGAGGCCTCACTCCTCTTCCGTGCTGGACCAAACCTGAGCTCGTGGGAAGGTAGGGACATTGATTAACGGGGCTCGAGGCTGACCCCATCCCAGAGAGGAGCAAGATGGGACGGTTTGTAAGGGCTTCCACCCTCCCGCATCCCCTGACCGGGCCCATGGCCCACCTGGGGGGCTGAGCTCAGGAACGCTGATCGGGGAGTCCCACAGCGGGCAGACAGGCGCATTGTCGTTCTCATCCGTCACTACCACACGCAGCTCCAGAGGTTCTGTGTAGTCCTCAGCACGGACATTCCGAGCCTGCACCTGGAGCAGGAACTGAAGTGGGCAGGGGGGGCCTCAGATGAAGCCCACGGGCAGCTCCAGGCTGGCTTGGGTCTAGGTGTCCTCTGGTGGCCAGCTCCGGCTCTTCCGGGTGCCCTTCCACTGCCTCAGTGCCTGTGGGGGACGGGATACCCCCAGAAGCCAACCGGACAGTGACCAGGCCTCCCTCAGCCTGTGCTCCTGGCTGCCCCCTCACCTCACCTCAGCCTGGGCTTCTCGGTCCAGCTCCTCGGTCACGTAGAGTTTCCCCTCGGCATCCACATCAAAGGGTCCAGGGGGTTGGCTTTCCAGGTGATAATGTACATCTCCCCCACTCCAGTGGACCTGGGAGTGGGACACAGAACAAGGGCACCCCGGGAGGAGGTGGGCCGGAGCAGCCCATGTCAGCTCTTCTATTCCTGGGTGGGGAGCCTGGGCCCCTGCTACTGTGGGACCTCAGGCAAGCTACTATCATCCCTGGAGTCCAGATAGGGCCCCTTTGTTTGGGACACTTATTGTAGTAAGTCCGTGGTGGCCCTGGTCCAAGCCTGGTCCCCGCTCAAAGTGCTGAATGACCAGGTTGTTTTACTCTCCAGCCTCTGAGCTGGGCCTGACCCCAGGGCATTCCTCGAGGAGGTCTGAGACATTCCAAGCCTAGGTGACAATCCCCATGGCAGCAGGGAG
This sequence comes from Canis aureus, assembly GCF_053574225.1. Classification (NCBI taxonomy): domain Eukaryota; kingdom Metazoa; phylum Chordata; class Mammalia; order Carnivora; family Canidae; genus Canis; species Canis aureus. The sequence goes on from NC_135613.1 coordinate 6,579,347, forward strand.
GTGGCAGCTGTTCTCCCTGAGGAAGCCTGGGGCAAGGTCAGGTCAGGCCCCAGGGCCACGCTTGCCAGAGGGTAGCCGGTGAGGAGCTGTGGGCCTGGTCTCGGGGCCCTGGATACCCTATTCCATGATGGGAACTGATGGGGACAGTAGAGGGATGAACATAGGTAGGGGAGGAGCAGGGGTCAGGCTGGCCTCAGACCTACCCTCCAAATCTTGAGATTCCTGCTGTACCATTCCTGGGGCTACTCAGCGACTGACAGGTACTTACTCACCTGGGCGAAGTGATGTGGGTATGGAACTTTGAGATTCTCTGCCAGGTGGACAGGATCTAGGGGCACCCACGTGTTCTCTACTATGGAGACATGTACGGTGGCTGTGGCCTGGTGGCCCGAAGCCTGGTCACCCATGTCCTTGACCTGCACCAACAGCTGGTAGGGCCCTCCTGCAGCCCGGTCTAGGCTGGTGCTTCCTAGAAGGGGCAGAGTGGTCAGCTGAGCAGGAGTCCAGGGCTTCCTTCTCAACAAGGCACCAAATCACCAAGCCAAACGTGTGGCAGGTGTTCAGGATACTCTCTTGGACCAAGGGTGAGAAGGACTTTTAGCACCACAGTGAGCACCCAAGCAGGGCTTGAACGTTTGCAAAGTCATTTCCATATCTATCTACACAATGAATGGTTGATGGACCAGATGACTAGGATGAGGGTGGGGGATACATGCGTGGATGGGTAGATGAGTAGATGACCAGCTGGGTGAATGGATGGTTGACTAGGTATGTGGATAGGGAGTTGGGTGTGTGGATGGGCTAGTTTGGATAGATATTTGAATAGATGGGGTGTGTATGTGTTTGGGTGGTAGGTGGGTGAAGGGCTGACTGGGCCAGTGGATGTATGGTTAGCTTTTCTTTCCACCCCCATCCTGTGCCTCTGGTCTGAACTCCCAGATCCAGGTCTCCCTTACAATCAGCCCAAAGGTCTCCCAGCAACATCATAGGCTACAGCCCCTCATGTCACTCCTCTCCTCACTCCTTAGGCTCGGGTGTCCAGAGCGTAGGGCTGAGGTATTCCATTCACACCACTTTTTCTCTCCATGCATGGTTCAAGTCTTTTGCCTTGCCACTCTCTGCCTAGAACACTCTTTCCTGGGGACACCTGGGTGGCTCAGTGGTTGAGTGTCTGCCTTCAGCTCAGGGCATGATCCCAGGGTCCTGGGATCGAGTCCTGCATCAGGCTCCCTGCCAGGAGCCTGCTTCTCCCTCTGTCTCTGCCTCTATCTCTGTGCCTCTCATGAATAAATAAAATCTTAAAAAAAAAAAAAAAAAAGGACACACTTTCTTCTTCATTTCTCAAGCTCCAAGCCATCCTACTACTAAGCTCACCTGCCGCCTTCCCCAGCTTTCCCTGACCTTTTCCCCTCATCACACCCAGCTCAGGCTCACCCTCAGGGCTGAGGGCCAGAGCCCCCAGCCGAGGCTCCAGCCGGAACATGTCTGGGGAAGGCCAGGCTGGGGCCTGGTTCAGGATGTAGAATCGGAGATCTGAGTTGGCTGTACCTGGCTCATCCTCGTCCAAAGCCTCAAGGAAGAGGAAGGGGATGCCTGGTGTGGGTGGAGAGGGCAAAACATAAGGGATGCAGGGGTTAGGGAGAGTCCTACGCCTCCCCGTCTCTCCCTGCTACCACCTTCCATACCCATCATCGTATCAGGACTCTGGAGGTGAGCCATAGCTTTTCACCCCACCTTGTAGAGGAGCAAACTGAGGCCAAGAGTGGATGGGACTGGAGGACTCTGCGGGGAGTGGGGGGCAGTGGGATGGGACAGAAATGGAAGGGGGCAGCTTGGACCCTGGCTGCCCTGTCCTTACGCCAACGGTCAGCCAACTCTCCTCCCTGTTCTCTCATCACTCACCGGGCCTGGTGCCCTGGCTCAGCTGAAAGGTGTAGACGGACTGAGAGAAGCGGGGCACCTGGTCGTTCTCATCCTTCACACGCACAAGCACAGGCTGTGCGCCCCACAGGACGTGTCCAGCCTCAGTCTCCAGGGTGACCTGGCAGGAAACCCCGTCAGCGCCCTGCCCGGCCTTCACTGTTCTCCCCCACATCCGGCCTGTCATACCTGAAGCCGGTACTCCGCTTGCTCCTCCCGGTCCAGGGCCCTGGTCACCAGCAAGAAGCCGGACTCTGGATCCACAGCGAAGGGGCCCTCGGCGGCCACGCCTGGGTTCCCTGACAGCACGATCTCACCCTCAGTCTCCTCAGGGGGCAGTGGCAGCTGCGGGGGAGAACAGATGTAAGTAAAGGCAGTGGGACCAGGCCCGGGGGACGCCCCTCCACCTAATGGGGGGAAACTGAAACTCAGAGAGGGCCAGCGCTTGCCTGAAGTCACACAGCCAGTAAACGGCAGGCCCAAGATGCAAAGCCAGAGCTCTTTCCCCTGTTCCTGATGCTCCCCAGTACTCCCTGGACCTCCTTTCTAAAGCTCAAAACCCCACCACCAATAGTTTATTAAAACTCTATTTTCTTCTGGAATTGAAATTTTGTTAGTCACTTACACTATATCACATACCGATTGGGAAGCAGGATGAAGAGAGAGGCAGAGCAAGAAAGAGATAGAAATGCTAGAGGTAGGGGAAGTAGAATTTGGAGGGTAGGCCCCCCCACCCCAGCTCTTAAGCTCACCTTGGTCAGGTACAAAGGCAAATTTCCACCATAGTTTTCTGGGACTTCCACATACAGGTCTGCAGGCTGGGCCTCGGGGAACACCTGGGGGAGGATTCTCACCTTGTCTCCAGGCTTTACGTTCCTGTCACAGGTGGACTTCTGGCCCCTCCATGGGCCTGGCTGTCCCTTAGCCCATCCACCCTCTGGCCTTTCACCTCCTGATCCCCCAACAGGCCTACAGGCAGCTCTGGACACCCTCCCACAATGAGTCCCTTCTATGGTCAATGCAACTGGTCCAGGTGGAGTGGGGGACAAGGATGCCAACACCCAAGGCCAGGATCTGAAGGAGATGAGCAGGACCCAGCTCACCTGGGCTATGAAGAGGCAAAGCAGCGTCAGCCAGGTGGGGATCATGGTGAGGACCGGCCTGAGGGACATGGCAGTAAGTATCCAGCCAGGATCAGTGGGCAGAGGGTCCCTCCCATTACTGTCCTCCTGGAGAGCATCCCTCCCTTCATCCCCACTCAGCCTAGCCAGGACTTCCCCAGTCCCCATAGGGTACAAATGTCCCTTCCTCATTTGGACCTCCTACTACCTGTCACTATAGGAAAGGGGGCCAGGTCTCCTCCTGTCCCCTGTCCTTCCATACTCTCAGAGCTGCCTCTCCCCATCACACCCGTTTGGACATGGTCCCCAACCCCCTCCCACCCTTCTCCCCTGACTCGGCCTGTTCCATACCAGTAGCCAGAGGCACCTCATGACAGAATGGCCTCTTCCTCCCCTTGGAGGAGCCTGTGGCTCCCCACTGCCTGCAGCTCCTCACCCAGGCCCACTCAGGCCCCCAGGCCCTGCCCTCCTGCCTTTTGGCTCATGCCCCACGGGGATCTCCATGGGAGTTTGATTGTCTCCTTCCCCACATAGCTTCCCCAGCTCTTACAGAGATCCCAAAGTGGTAATAGCCCAGCAGCCCTGAGTATCACAAAAGTTTGAACTGGAAAGACCCTGATGACTCTGAGGGTCACTTCCTGCGGTTGCCTCATGTTGTAGGCAAGGCCTGAAGGGCAAAGCCTGACCAAGGTCACACGGGACTTGACCACAGGACCATTCCTTCTGGAACAGAGGACCCATGGTTCAGGGTCTTGGGGCCTGTTTTTCTACCCACTGCCATCCTTCAGACACGGAGTCCCCGCAGGGCAGGAGCCCTGCCCTCATCCTGGTGTTTTCCAGCACTCAGCACGGAACTGGGCACGCAGAGCACGGACGGCCACTCCAGCCTTTCCTGGGACTCCTTCCCCGAACAAGGCCTGGACGGGGCCGGGTGTTTCCTACCCCCGCCACCAACCCCAGCCTCGGCCCTGCTCACCCCTCCGCTCGAGCGCCCTCACCCGCTGGTGCCTAGGGCAGGCTCCCGTGGTCCAGCTGCCGGGCGAGAGGGCTGCTTCTCCAGGGAGCGCTGGGGCCGGCTGGGTGGGGTAGAGCAGGGCGGACACTTGAGCAGGTAGGCGGGCCGGCCACGCTCGCTCAGGAGTGGAAAACAGCACTGGGCCCACAGCAGCAGGCCTGGCCCTGCCCAGCCCCCAAGTTACTCATTGACTTTGGAAAGCTGGGGGCTGCTCAGCATCCGTGACTGCCAGCCCCGGGAGGTGGGGAGATCATCGGCCTGGCATCCCGCCCATTCCTATACAGCCCAGGGGGTACTTCTTGGCCCTCTGGCCTTGGACACTATTTCTTATTCTGTGGTTCCAGACTCAATCCTGCTTCTCCCCACCATGTTCCAGCATCCACAGCTCTACCTTGGCCCACTCTGTCCCTTTAGTCTGGGAGGCCCTTCCTTCCTTTCATCTGTCTGGTGAGCACCTGCTCAGGCTTCAGTACTCAGCTCAAATATTTCTTTCTCCAGGAAACCTTCCCTGGGCTCTCAGGTTTGTTTGGGATTCTTTTCTGGGAATACGCTCTACTCCATGCCATGTGCTACCTCTAGCAGAGCAGAAGAGACACCAGATTGCCACTGTCTGTCTCTCCCATCAGCCTGGGACCCCTCCAGGACAGGTCTCAGGGACCCAGTAGTGACCTTGCCCTCGCTTGGCCCTGGCAGCCTCTGCCTGGGTCAAAAACAAGGAGCTGGTGGTTGCACCTGAAGGATAAACGAAGATGACCTGAACTGGGCATGTGGGGCTCCAGACCACCCACCAGTGGGCCCAGTGGGGGGGCACAGCAGCCCATGAAATCCCCTGAGGCCCCCGAGGGCTCATACTAGCTGCTGGCACGGACAGGGCAGGGACAACGGGCCGTCTCGTGCCTCTGAGAAGGAAGAGAAGATTGAACCAGCTCAGGTGACCTTGAGGGAATCGCAGGGCTTGCTAGAGGCTCCTCCCTTACTGAGGGCAGCCAAGTGGAGCCCAGAGAAGCTTCTGGGGCCTGGGAGTCCACGGCAAGGGGTGTGTGTGGGAAGGGTCAGGGATCCCGTTGCCAGCGCAGCCTTGTCCCGGAGTTTCCCATGGCTTTCCCTGAGTCCTTTCCACCCCATATGGAGGATGGGGGGACCCTGAGCTGCCTCTAGCCTTGTCTGCCGCAAGCCGAGCGCCTACCTCAGTGTCACTCAGGCACCCCAGGCACTCCAGCCTGGAGCAGGGCACTGTGCGGCTGCTGCAGGAGTCTCTGGCACTGCTCTAAGCATATGCCTTCATTATTCCCCCAATTCCATTCTGAAGGGGCATTGACCCCACGTCACACATTAGGGCACAGAGATACTGAGTGGCTTGCCCAGGCTCACACAGCCAATAAGTAGCAGAGCCAGGAAGGCCTGGATTCTTCTTCAGGCCTCAGGACCTTCACCTGCTCTGAGAAAACCATGCCTTCCGCATGCCTCTAAGTATGTTGCAGGGCGGGAGTGGGAAGCGATAGCAGCTTTGAGCAGTTAACATTGCCCTGGGGGACATGTGGGTGAGTCAAGACAGGTGTGACACCTTCTGCCATTGAACAACTGCAGTTGGTGTTCTAACCACATGGCAAGAGCTCCTAGGGGCCTGTGGAATAAATAAATTGAACCAAGGGAGGAAATGCATGGACCCTTGCCCAGAACCTTCTCAGAAACCGTCCCAGGCCTTGCCCCAGGCTGCCTCCAGGCTCTGGAACCAGCAGACTTATATACCAGTCCCTACTCAGCCACTTTTTTTTTTTTACACATTTTTGAAATTTTATTTATTTATTTATTTTTATGATAGTCACAGAGAGAGAGAGAGAGAGAGAGGCAGAGACACAGGCAGAGGGAGAAGCAGGCTCCATGCACCGGGAGCCCGATGTGGGATTCGATCCCGGGTCTCCAGGATCGCGCCCTAGGCCAAAGGCAGGCGCCAAACCGCTGTGCCACCCAGGGATTCCCTAAAATTTAAATTCAATTTGCCAACATATAACATCCAGTGCTCAACCCATCATGTGCCCTCCTCAGTGCCCATCACCCATTTACCCCCATCCTCCCACCCACCTCCCCTTCCACAACCCTTTGTTTCCCAGAGTCAGGAGTCTCATGATTTATCTCCCTAATTTTTCCCATTCAGTTCCCCTCCTTTCCCTTATAATCCCTTCTCAGCCACTTCTACCTGTGTGACCTCAGGCAACTGCTTTAGTGCCCCATCTGCCATTGCCAAGTGGAGATACTCATTCCCGAAACAATGTAGGGAAAGTCCTAGAAGTCACCTGTGCGTGGTGTGGGTGGTGAGGAGACAGACCCACCTCCAGCTATTGGCAAACATGCACACATTCCCACGCAAAGGCAAGGCCTCTTGTTCCAGGCAGGGAGGGCTCCAGGGATCTGTTCCTGCCAAGACCACATGAGCCAGTACTGGGCATGGGATGCTCTGGCCTGGCCCCTCCAAGAGGAGAGAACAATGAGGCCCCTTGCTCAGTAGCCCAGCCCCAGCCACTCACCTCCTCCTGGCCCAGCTGAAGGGGGTCTGAAGTCCTCCACATATATCCCACCTCAGCAACTTTCCAGCCCCTTGGGAGGAGGCAGGATGGAGATACCAACCCAGAAGCGAGACATGGGGTTCTCGTTTGGCCATGGGACTTGGGGCATGGCATCGTCCCTCAGACAGCCTCAGTTTCCCTTACATACAGTGGGGTGCCTGAACTCTTTATCAGCTGGGCAATGCCAGGCCCCAGGGCAAGAGAAAAATCTGGATAGTGGGCTGGGAGGGGCTCTTGTCTCCTCTGGCAGCTGGGATCTCCAATCAGGTCACAACCCACACCTGCCACTCTGCTCCAGCTGGCTATGTCAGAGCCCAAATATTAGGATAGTCAAGGCCACACGCTAGGGTAGGGCAGAGAAGCCCCAACCCTCAACCTTGGAAACACTTCCTGCTCTTACAGCCCCCTATCGGGAGGAAACAGAGTCAACAGCCCTTATCTATCAGGAAATAGTCTTTATTACAAAAGTTTGCATGTAAACAAATAACCACTGCACTGAACAGCCTCCCTCCAGAGCATGCACACCCCAAGTGTGGAGAAAGGTAGAGTCCTGTCCGCACACACAGGCCTGCCCCACGGGCTGGGCTCAGGCTGCTGCTGGGGGACACACACGGGCCTGTACATGCATCGCTGTGCGCCCAGTTCTTGAAGGCCACTGGGAGCAGCCTGGGCAGCACTGTCTGTCTGTCCATGACCATGAGGTGGAGTATGCCCAGAGTCTGAGCCAGCCTTGAGGCACCTAGGGCAGCTGACTGGGCCAGCCCACCAAACTGCCCGTTTGTATGCACAACGCAGCATGTGCCTGTGAAGTCTAGAGCACTGAGAGATCATGGCAGGATTTGGACTTGGCACGAAAGGCCATCTTGCGACTGTTGCGTGCTACAATGCGGCCCAAGAAACGCTTTGCCTTCTTGCCCAGACTCTCTCGCCGCCGGGTACCCGCTTGTCGACGTGCATTGGCCTCTTTGCTGTCCCTGCGCAGGCGTATCTGGCGCACGACACCTTCGAACAAGGCCTGGACGTTGTGGTGCAGCGCTGCTGATGTCTCAATAAACTTGCAGTCAAAGACGACGGCACAGGCCCGGCCCTCTGGTGGGGACAGACACATTCCAGTAAACAAAGGCCAAGTGGGTGAGAAGCCCACTCAGATCCCAGCCACCCCACAGCAGCTACCACTCAGGAATCTGGGGGCCAGGGAAGGAAGGGTCAGGGGCTCTGGGTGGTCCCCAGAAACACAGACCCAGCTCCCGTACAAAGGATCCAATGCATTGCTGGGTCACCCAACCGGCAGAATGTGTCTGTGGCTGAGGAGCTCACAAAGGCCCACAAAAGGAAACTCATTTATTGAAATAATTTGAAGTCTTATACTTAAATGGAAATGCTGCAGTAGTCAACACAAGAGAATGAGAACTTGCCGGGCACCTTAGTATTTCATGGTTTGATATTATACTTTGATGAATAATCAGTGAAACTGGGAGGAAAATATCACCAAGTCATGCTAGGTTCCTCTAAGGGACTCAGTTCTGGGGGCCACAGAGGAGAATGCTCAACCAAAGAGGAGTGGATCCTCCCCAGGGGCAAGCCCACACTCGGACACTAGCCCTGGCCCTGAATCCATGCTCTGACCTCCTAGCCCCGTTTCCTGCACTCTCCTCAACCCTCATCTATGAGGCCCAGGCCAAAGGCCACAGGAGAAGAGAGCCCTGACGTGGCCCAGCTCCGTGCCCAGCAGCTTCCTCTGCCCCAGGGCATCTGGTCCTTCCCCCAGCCCTCTCAGCCCTCTGGGAGTCCTGTGGGAGGGCAGCAGCTTTCCCCCTCTCCCCCTCAAGTTTTCTTCCTGAACATTTTTAGCCACTTATGATCCCCAGGGACTTGAGCTGAGCCAAGATTGAATGGACCACAGCCCAGCCAGGATGTTCCTCTTTCCGACCCACTCCCAGCTCACCATCCAAGGAGACCTCTCTAGAGCGCACCAGGTCGCTCTTGTTGCCCACAAGGATAATGGGCACGTCGTCCATCTGCCGTGCCCGCCGCAGCTGGACCCGCAACTCTGAAGCCTTCTCAAAGCTGCCCTTATCCGTCACTGAGTACACTATGACGTATGCATCCCCCATCGCCATGCAGTGACCAGGGAGCCAGCGGCTGCTGTCCTGGGGATGACATACACATGCGTGTCTATCCAACAGTTCTCATGCCCAGGCTACAAGGCTGTCACTCTCAGCAGGCCCTTATCCCCAGGTCACCCCTCCCACCCTGCCCTGGGTCTCAGACTACAGCCTACCTGTTCCCAAATGTCATACACCATGAGTGATGCCTCTTCTCCATCCACCACGATGGACCGATCATATGTGTGTCCTAGGCAAGAGACCAGAAGTCAGGTTACCCGCTGGCTGCCAAAAGCCACCCTCCTGCACCACGTGCCAGGTTTCCTGTTCTGGCCACACCCTCCAACTCTAGGGCACAGCCCCCCCAACCTTTCCCTCCACTGATGGCCACCATACGAGAACAGAATGACAGGACTGGAAAGTGGGGCATAGAGGGCATGGTGTGCCTGACCCTCACCTAGACACCTCTTCCCCAAGCTAGTGACGGCCGGAGTTGCCACTCCCGCGTTCCCTGCCCACCTCCTGCCTGGACCCCAGGGTAGCCTGAGTTAAATAGTGACCGTCACATTCTTTGGAAGGCTTGATCACCTAGGCCTCTTCTAGAAACTCCCTCTGGCTGTGTTCTGCCAGCCCTGGCAGGAAGGGATGCCCTATCCCCATCCCACAGAGTTGTCTTAGGTATGGCCCCGGCCTTCTATTCTGGCCTTCCCAACACCCCCCCCACACACACACACCAAGGGCTAGAGATTCCTTCTCCCTTGGTTTCCCCATCTGTAAAATGGGGAGGCAGACACAGGATTCTGAAAGTGCCTCAGAAGGCCACGGCAGGTGGCGCCTTTGGTCCAGGCCCCGAGCCGAGCGCACGCGGTCCTCCCTCCCCGGGCCCCCCACCCCACCCCCCCCGTGAATGCTCCCGCCCGCCGCTCACCTGCGGCCTCGGCTTCAGGCCCGTCCTCTACGCCTCCGAAGATGCGCGCCAGGGCGCTCTTGCCCACGCCGGGCGCGCCCAGCAGCAGCACCTTGTAAACGCTGTCGTCGGAGTCGCTGCCCCCCGAGCTGAGCGACTCGGAGGAGCCCTCGGGCCAGTCGAGGGGCGCGCCCTGGGCGCGGGGCCCGGCCGCCGCCGCCAGGGCGCCCGGAGCCAGCGCCGCCTGCAGGTCGCGCTCGTCCACCGGCATGCTCCGGCGGTGCAGCGGGGGCGCCGGGCCCCAGGGCGAGCTGCCCCGACGGCGCTCGCGCTCCCGGCCCCCGCCGCCGCCCCCGCCGCCGCCGCCGTTCAGGGTCATCGCGCCCCACGCCGTCTGGGGGGCGGAGGGGGGCCGGTCAGCCTCCCGGCCGGGGGTCCCCGCGCCCCGCTCCCGGCTGCCCCCCGCACCCCGGGCGCTGCGACCCCCCGCCCGGCCCGCCCCCCGCCGGGACGCTCACCCACCCGCTGCGCGCGGGCTCGGCCAGAAGGTTCCAGGCCCGGACGCGGTCCCCTCGCAGAGCCGCGGGACGCCCGACGCTGCCGCCGCCGCCTCCTCGGTCCGCTGCGGTCCCGCTCGCGAGCTGCCTATTTAAGCGTCTGCCCGCCCCCGCCCCCGCCCCCGCCCCCGCGCCCGCCCCCGCGCCCGCGCCTGCGGGGGCTGACGTGTCGGGCCCCCCCACCCCGGGGAATCCCCGCTCCCCCGCCGGGACCCCGCACCCACCGACACCCGCCCCACCGGACTGGGCGGGCCAAGCTGCGTTGACCGCTGGGTCGGAGGGGTTTGGACTCGGGGTCAAGGGGGAAAGCCGCCGCCCACTGTGCCAGCGCCCCTCTGGGAAGTTAGCCCTGGCCCTTTAACAGTGAACTCCCCCTTTGCTCCCCGCGAGCCCTGGCCTGGGCCCAAGCAAGCCCCCGACACCGGCTGGACAGACCTCACCCTCCTCTGCTACGGACACCGCCCCCCCAGACCCGTATGGGAGCTGGAACCGGAGGACCCTCAGTCTGGGCCTAGAGGCCTCAGCGCCAAGCCCCCCTACTCCCCGCCTGCCCTGGGAAGTACAAGGTTCTAGGGTGAGGTCAGGGTGAGCGTTAGTGTCACCGTCACTGTCACCTTCACCGTGAGCCCCTGGAGGCCCGGGGAGCTGTCTGGGGAGGGGGTCCCGGAAGGGAGGTGCTCTGGCAGTGTCCTGCAGGTGGAGGTGCGCCCTGCTTCTGAGGGACGGAATACCAGCCCAGAGAAGGGAGAGCATGAACTCAGACCACCTCAGCTCCCAGCACCCTCCAGACAGCTGCCAGCAACTCTGCTAAAAATACCTGGCCCTGGCCCTGGCCCTTCTGCTCCTGGTGGTTCGGCTCCTGGGCTGGAGTTTGCCCAAAGTTGGGGAAATCCTGGCAGACAGGTGTCAGAGGGCAGCAAGAGTGGCTACGGGTGGGACTAGACCAGAGTCAGGGCCGGATTCAGCCCCTTGAAGAGTCTTCGACGGGGGATCCCGGGGTGGTGCAGCAGTTTAGTGCCTGCCTTTGGCCCAGGGCGCAATCCTGGAGACCCGGGATCGAGTCCCACGTCGGGCTCCTGGTGCATGGAGCCTGCTTCTCCCTCTACCTATGTCTCTGCCTCTCTCTCTCTCTCTCTCTCTCTATCATAAATAAATAAAAATTAAAAAAAAAAAAAAAAAAAGGGTCTTCGACGTCTCTTTCCTTCCCTCTAGCCCCAGTTGGGCCTGTAGGGCAGGGTATAGGCAGGCAGGGCCCGGAAGTTTAGACTCCCATCTAGGCGGAGCATAGGTGTAGAGTATAGCTGGGGCAGGGGTGGGGCTGGTGGGTAGGATGAGCCACCACCTGGTGCCCCCACTGCCCAGAGCTCACCTGCTCCTTAGAACTAGGGTGGGTGGGATCCCTGGGTGGCGCAGAGATTTAGCGCCTGCCTTTGGCCCAGGGCGCGATCCTGGAGACCTGGGATCGAATCCCATGTCGGGCTCCCGGTGCATGGAGCCTGCTTCTCCTTCTGCCTATGTCTCTGCCTCTCTCTCTCTCTCTCTCTCTCTCTCTCTCTCTGTGACTATCATAAATAAATAAAAACTAAAAAAAAAAAAAAAAGAACTAGGTTGGGTGCCCCGGCACAGAGGGGAGGAGATGTAATAGGGGAGCTTGGTTTCTAGACGTGTCTCTGCCTCCAGGCTCCTGGGTCTCGCCTCCTCTCCTGGTGTCAGGGTGCCCAGCTTGCTCATGTCTGGGGTGTGTGAGGATTGGGGGCAGGCAGGCTATGAGGTACTTTGTGACAGGGATCTGCTGTCAGACTCTGACGTTTGATTGTGATGAGTGTGGCGGGGGTGGGGGCACCCATTCAGGGCTCAGGTGACATCACCAATGGAGATCCTAGTGGGCTGTTGTAGGTTGCCATGGAGACCTGGGTGGGGTTCTCTGGCTGCTGTATCAGTTTCCTTGGCAACATCTGAGAGGGCCTTGGAGTGAGGAGGGTCTGGCTAGGTAAGTATGAGGGAGTTCCTGCAGGCCCCTCTGGCCTTGAGGTCCTCAAGGTAGGCAAGGGCTAGAAACTGAGGGGTGGCCTGTCCACATGTGTCCTTTCTGCAGCCCCAGGGTCTTGGGGACCTGGGCAATCCCATACTGACTCTAGCTTCCTGGATGAGATCCAGTGGCAAAAGGGAGTTGTAGGTTGAGCCTCCTGTCAGGACACAAGTCTCAAGAGCCAGCAAACCACTTCCCATCAGGAATCCTGGCCTGAGCTGTTTTTAGCCCCTCCTACCCACCTCAGCCATGACCTTGCCATTGAAAATAACCCCTGACCGTCCAGCAGGAAGGTAGGTATGCATTCGAGCTTCGACCCTTCCCAGCAGGGAGCCATGCAAGGAATTAGGGCTGGGTTTCCCCTCAAGTAATCTGAACTCTTGACTTCAGTATGTTTCTTCATTGCCAAGGGAACTGCATGCATACGGGCCAGTCAGGCCCCAGGCACTCCCCACCAGACCAGACACACTCACCACAAGCCTAGGTATAACCAGGGGCCCAGGAACCAAGAGCAGGACATGACCTTGAGACATCCCCACTCCCACTTCCTGGTCCTCCCGGCCCTCTGGGCTGAGCTTGAAGGAGCAACTGAGTCTGGAACACACCTAGGACAGCCCAGCCTGCAAATCTCAGCTCTGCCACTTGCTAGCCGCTTCACCTCTGTGCATTTATCTTGGGTGAGCCTCAGCGTCCTCCTGTGCAGAGCAGGGATAATGTTTTTATGGGAGTTGTTATAAAATATAAAAACATGAAATGCAGAGGCAAAGTGGTTGGCACAGGTCTGGCATATAGTCTGATCTCAGTAAGAACACTTTTACCATCCCTGCCTGGATGGGACAGATTGAATGAATCTGTGGCCCCGTCCTGCTTCTTCTTTCCTGTGTGTTCTATTGTCTCCAAAACAGTGGTCTGCCCAGGAGAGGGGCAATGCAGATAGTCTTCCCCTCCCCTCCATACCCACCCTTCCTCTGTGGGACCCCATACCTTTCTCCCTCCCTCTAGTAGCAAAGGGTTGCAGAGGGAACTTGGTTGGGTTTCAGTATATCCCCAGCTCTCCTCACACAACAGCCCCAATACCCCAGTTCCTTTGTTGTAGGGTTCATTTCATTCAGGGGTACCTGGCTGGCTCCATCAGTAAAGCATGTGACTCTTGACCTCGGGGTTGTGAGTTCAAGCCCCACACTGGGGTGGAGCCTACTTAGGAAGAAATAAAAATAAATAAAAAGGCTCAATTCACTTATTCATCTCACTGACCTGGACTTAGTACCTTTTGTGTATCAGGCCCTTGTGCTGTGGGCACAACACAGCTGGGCATGTTCATACATGTCATCTAATCCCTGGGTCAACTTCACCAGCTATGATTTGTTGTTCCCATTTTGTAGACATGGTAACCAAAGCCTGAGAAGTCACAGGCCAGAAATAGCAGATCCAGACACACCTGACAGAGGGCTTCAGAGACCTCAAACCTCACCCCTATCTCATACCCATGTATAACAGCTGGAGTTCCAGAAAGTACCCTGGGCACTAGCCCAGATTCACAGATGGTGTCCCTGCAGACAGCCAGGAGCCACGCACAGATGAGTCAATACTGACAAGGGGACTATCTGATACACCAGCTGTGACACAAGCAGCTTCATATCCCTTGCCCACCATGGCCTGGCTGCCAGGAGGGCCAGCTGAATGACTCAGTGACACCTACCTCCCCCATGACCCCCTACCCCCAGCTGAACACAGACACCACAGACACCTTAGACAGATTGGGGTTGTCAGTGCAGAGGTACACACATGGGGAAGCCCACAGCTGGATACAGGGGGCTGGGAATGCTCCCTGGGCCTGAGTGGCCCTGGCTAGTCATCTTGCCTTTCTGGAACATGAACATCTATGGGAAGTGGGTAAAGTGCCTGGAAGATCACCTGGAATGGGTCGGGATCCACTTTAAATCTCCACAGAGCAGTCCCAAAGTGAGTGTCACAACTATGCCCACGTTACATATGAAGAAACTGGGCAACATGGGCTGATAACTTCATCTCCCTAAGTCAGGGGCCGCCAGATCTTGGTCACTGGGTGGTGAAGCCCCTCCTTCCTGGAACTGGGGGCTGGTGGCTGTGGGGGGGAGGGGGGAAGCTAGGTTCTTCCGTCCAGGCAACAGCGCCCCCTGCCATCTGAGGAGTATGGGCCAACCTGCTTAGGTTCCTCTTTACTCCCTGGCTGGAGGTCTTGGGACTGATTTAATTTCGGAGGCTCGGTTCCTCATCTGTGAAATAGGGAAAATAAAGGGTAGCAACTGCCACGCAAGGCTGGATGGAGGATTGAACGATTAGGTAGTATATGCAAAGCCCTCAGCCAGTGCCCTCTCAGGATAGACTTGGTGTCAGCCAACCCTCCACAGATCTGCAAAGAGCCTCTGGAAGTCTCTGCCCACAATCACATCTGGCCTTCACTGGGATGAAGTGGCCAGAGCAGACTTAATATCCTTGTTTATCCTCAGAGAAAGAAACAGAGGCAGGGAATCACGGCATTGTAGTTCCTAACTGGCTGATCCCAGATCCAAGCCCCATGGTCCATGCTAGTGACCAACTGTGCTCTGGGAACAGTGGGAGAGGCAGAGGGCCCAGACCTCAGCACCCGAAGTGACATACATCTCTGGGGATGTTGCTGGAGAAGGTGCTTCAGGGTCCTTTCAGCAGAGAAATCTGCTATCACTGCCCTGACCAGGGGACCAGATCAAGCATCAACAGTGAGAAGCAGGCATCACACAGCTGCTGGCGGATGCTAGAGGATACATACGAAACTCTTGGGTAAGGTTCTCATTAATCAACTCAAACCTGAACTCAATCAACTTCTAGTTTATAGGAAACATAGCAGACAAAGAAGCAAATCAGATTGCAGGGCTTCTTCAGGACAATTCATCTGACTTTCAAAAAAGTCCATGTCAGGCACCTGGGCGGCTCAGTCGGTTAAGCACCTGCCTTCAGCTCAGGTAGTGATCCGGGGGTCCTGGGATTGAGTCCTGAGTTGAGCCTGCTTCTCCCTTTGCCTCTCTCTCGATCTCTCATTAGTAAGTGAATAAAATCCGTGCAAAAAAAAAGTCAATGTCAAGAAAAATCAAAAGATGGGGAGTGGGGATAGTTCTAGAAGAGGATAAAGAGATACTAATGCAATGCATAAAGCTTCACTGGAGCCTGATTTTTTTTTTTTTTTTAAGCATGGAGCCCAATGTGGGGCTCAAACTCACAACCCTGAGATCAAGACCTGATCTGAGATCAAGAGTCAGACACTTAACCAACTAAACCACCCAGGCGCCCCAAAGCCTGATTAAAAAACAACTCAGGCAGCCCAGGTGGCTCTGCGCTTTAGCGCCACCTTCAGCCCAGGGTATAGAGTCCCATGTCGGGTTCCCTGCATGGAGCCTGCCTCTCTCTCTGTGTCTCTCATGAATAAATAAATAAAATATTTAAAAAAATAAAAAACAACTCTAAATGGCATCTTGTGGAAATTTATTATAAATGATTGGACATTAGATGGTATTAGGGAATTTTTCCATTCTTGGCCAGATAATAGCACTGTGGTTACACAGGCTTACTCTTATAAGACCAGGATGAAGTACTTAGAAAGTGAAGGGTCATGTGTGTGCAGTTTACTCTCAAATATATTTATATTATGCATAGACAAATAAGGCCAATGCTGCAACATGTTAACAATTTGAATACAGATGATGGGTATACAGGAGTGTTCACTACACTAATCTTTCAATTTTTTTGTATGCTTGCAACTTTTCTTAATGACACCACTGGGAGAAATTTTAAAAACGCACTACATCTCATTGACCCAACCCGTATAGGAATTTGCACTCACGATCACCATCTCCTCCCAAACGCGGAATGACCCAAAATGAAAGATTCTGAGACACACTGGGAAATGAGTATAAATTAAGAGTTTATTACAAAATGCAAAATGTTAGTTCCTCATTGTCAGTGATTCAAGAAAACAAGGCCATGGGCCCTGGGTGTGACGGGGGGGGGGGGCAAAAAGCCAGGCTCAGGAGCGGGCTGACAGGCACTGGTTCACAACCTCCAGCAGGTGGGTATTCTCTAGGGCGGCTGCCACCCGTTCCTTATCCGCAAGCTGCTTATTCACTGGATGAGAAGGAAGGAATAGAGAAGGAAGATCAAAGCTAGACTCTGGACAGCCTGCCAGCCAGCCCCATGTCTAACCCTTGTGTGTATATAGATATGCACTCATTCTAATCTCCTGTCACCTCATTTCCAGGACCCCAGGACTTGACCAAGCTACCCAAGCCACCTGAGCCCACAATGATCCCTCCCACCCAGCTCCTCGTGTCTGCTGCCCCCTGTACCATCAAGGACCCTGGTCCTGTGTACTTAGGAAAGGGAGAGGGCAGGAATGGAAGAACACGGTAAGCACAGGAGACTTAAGCTGGCTTCACTCCACTGAGGAGTCATGCACTCAGCCCCTCTCCTTCCATCTTGCCCTACAAACCACCATGGCAAGGGGGAAACCTCAGGGCCAATGCCTCAACATCAGCCCACACTTACCTGCATGCTCCGAGGCATGGGTCCCTGGTGTAATGTGCACATCCATCTGGGAGGGGGAGATAGGTGGGGTCTGAGCACTTATTACCTGTCTACCCCCTCGCCCCCTTTCCCCCACTCACCACCGTCCACTGATCCTTCCTCCTCATTGTGACTGTGGACTCTGGACCGTCCATTATGCCCCAACCCCACTCACAGCCACTCCATCTCTATCCAAAGAACTGGCTGACTACCGCTGACATAAAGGCCTGCCTGTGCCCCATCACGGCTCCAAATCTATATACAGCTTTCTACTCCCTTTCCTGCCACACTCACTACGCTTCTGCACTTTCCACTTCAGGCCTTTATACTTGTCCCATTCAGTTGGAAGGGCTCCTCCCAGTTTCATCACTGCCAGCTGGGATCCTTGCAGGTCTCGCTGTGATGTCCATGTCTTCCTCCGTAGCAGAAGCTCACCCCTGTCCTACCCCTGGGGCTCAGTTCCAATTTACCTTGAAACGCTGGGGAAGGGATCGAAGAAGTTTGACTTTGATGGACAGGCCAATAAGGGTGGCCATGCTGCAGTGTGGAATGGTGGGTGTGAAGGCGACGGCCACCGTGCTCTCGGGGTCGCTCACCTGGTTGGGAGAACGACATCTCGTGAGAAGGCACTCCCTTCTTCTTAGTACGTTGCTTCGGGCAAATCGTCTAGCCTCTATGGGCCTCAGTTTCCCTGTCCATAAAATGGGCACAGCAATCCCTCCCTCCTCCCCTTCCGGGGATTCCCTGACGAGTCCCTGAGCTGAAAGAACGCCAGGCTCCTGGTGCAGATGAGCTTTCCTGACTCTCCGGGACCACCCGCCCCCTCGGACGCTGTGAGTGACTCACCTGAACCCGGACTTGCTCTACTACGTTCAATTCTTCCAGTGTCAGTGGATGCTCCGGGTCATTGATGGAGCGAATCAGATGTGGCAAGTGAAGGAAAAGGGACTCTGTGCCCTGGCCCACTCAGAACCCTCCGCCGGGACAGCCCGGGGCTGCTACACTCCACCACCTAGCGGACGGCGTCGCTTCAGCCCCCTCCCAGGCCCCCGCGAGCCCGCCCGCGCGGCAGCGGCGGATATCGAAGATCTCGCGCGCGTCGATGCTGTCTGGAACCTGCTCGTCCTCCTCGCCCGCGGTCACCGGCCGCTCCCCGGAGCGTTCGTAGATGAGAGGGTTGGCGTTCTCCAGGAGGCCGGCCCCGACCCCGCCGCCGCCGCCCACCATGGCGAAGCCGCTGCGGCCGTGCACTTCCGCTGTAGCCGGAGCACTTCCGGGGGACGGGAAGGGGGCGGGGCGGGGCGACGGGGTCGCGGCAGGGACATGCTGCGCCGGCCGCGCTGGGCCCGGGCTCCGCGGGGAGCGGCGGCCGCGGTGCCCTCAACTCGCTAACCCGGGGAGACGCAGAGCGCGCGTTCACAGAGAGGCCCCCCGAGCCGTGCGGGGCCGTCCGAGCCCTTGGGGCGGCGGAGCTGCGGAGGCCGCGGCTGGCTCTCGGGGGCGTAAAGAGCGTGTCCCCGGGCACCGCCTCCTCCGCGAAGTCCGCCGGCGGGCGGGCTGGGGCCCCGGGCAGGTGCTCCCGGCGCCGTTTACTGCGCTTCGGAGCCTCCTGGCGTCCCCCCCCCCCCCCCCGTCCCTCCGTGTCAGCCGGATGCGTGCCGTGAGCTCCACCTTTGCGCGGGTGCGGAGGGAGCCGCGGGACTGGGCTCCGCTGTCCTGAACCCATGAGTGCACTTCAGAAGGCAGCCGTGACGAGGGAGGAGCCCCACGGAGACCCTCAGATTAGGGGGCGCAGGGCCGAGGGACCTTGAGGTGGACCCAGAAGCCGGGAGGAGCCTTCTGGATGGACAGTCACCCCGCCCTGCACCTCCCCCGCGGCTCCCTTCACGGGGAGCAAAGGCCGGTCCCGTTCCTCCATCTGTGGGGGCCGGTGGGGCACCTCCTCCCGGGAGCGCTCCCGGGTTCCAGCACCACAGCGCCCCGCGCCCCTCCCCAGCGCCCGGCCACCCCACGGGGCCTGGGACTCCAAGGGCAGGGAGCACAGTCGCTCCGGTTGAGGCGGGGGCTGCGGGCGTTGTGGGGGGCTGCCGAAGGCCCTCGCCCCCTTCTGGGAAGCCCAAGGGGCGCCGGGCCCGGGGAAGCCGCCTGGCGCCTGCCGGCCTCGGTTCCGCCTGCGGCCTCTCGCCCCGCTCGGGCCCCCGCCCGCCCCGCCCACTCCCAGCCCGGTCCAAACTCCGGACACTCCCGGAGCTGCGGCCGGTGGGGCCTGGGGACAGTCCGGGTGAACGGAGAGCGCCCCGCGATGCGGTTGGACGGGTTTCGCGCGCGGCTGAGCGCCGTGGTCTGTGGGCTCCTGCTTCCCCTAGTCCTGGGCCGGGGTGAGGCTCCCTGGGGGGCAAGGCCGGGTCGGACTTGCCAGATTCTGCAGCCGCGGGACCTGAGGCTGCGGGAGGGAAGGCCCTGGGGCCGGGGGGCGGAGGGGGGGACCCTAGGGAGGGGGCGGCGGAAAACCGCGGTGCTGACAAACGTGCTTGCACCTGCCCCAATGCTTGGAAACCCCTGGGTGGGCCCCCGAGGTGCAGAGAGAGTCGGGGCAGCAGAGGTCACACAGTATGGAGGGGTGAGGGAGGCCGGAGCTCTGAGCAGTGCCTTGAGGCAGTGGGAGTGGGGGGCACAACTCAGGATATTTCCTTCTTAGTGTTTGTGGTGGAGCTGGTGCTGCCTGTGAAAAATGACAATAGTAATTATCTTCCTGCCGAGGTTTGGCTTTAAGTGTTGCCCCCTTGGCCAGAGGGACGTCCTGGCATCTGCTGAGCGCCCCTCCAAAGGGTCCCGGGTCAAGATTACTGGCTTCCGGGGAATCCAGCCGTGCCAGCCCCCACCCCTGTATGTCTATCATACCCCCCCGTAAGCCCCATGTACCCAACTGGGCCAAGGGCACCTTTTGGCCTCCAGGGCAAAGATGACTGCACTTTGTGTCAACTTTGGATTGGATTCTGCTGGCTATGATCAGTAGCTGAGGCTGTGCTGACACTATGCCTGCGGCCTGCACAGCTCCTGCACCCCCTCTTACCAGTGATCCTCTCACCCCAAATGGCTCTACCTGTGAGACCCAGCTATCCTCCTTGCTTCCCAGGCCTCCTTGCTGCCCTAGAGACATCCATATTAATCCCTTGGGCTTGGCCCACCCCCAGGGGCCTCTGCTCTTACCAGCTGTTCACCAGGCTCTCAGAGGTCACGGAAACCTTTCAGCGGAATGATTTGCTAGGCCTTGCTGATACTTCCCTTGAAAAAAATGTTAATATTTGGATTGCCCCCACATTCAAAAAGAAAAAATAGAGAAACTATAATAAGAGAGGATGCAGGTGATATGTCTGACCCTCTCCTGTCCCATCCCATCCTGGCTTCTTCATAGGTACCCTTAGGATCCCCAGGGCCTTCTACACACCACTCAGGAGTTTGCCCAAGAATGGATGTGTTCATTCATCTTTGGTTTGGTTTTCACCTAAATGGTCACAAACTCCCTCCTTTTCTGGCACACGGCTTTTCCACTTCCTGACACAGGAATGACCTCCTCACATGGTAGAGCTTCCTCATCCTGTTTCATGAAGGGTTTCTCTTCAAGGAGGAAGCATCCTTGATGTAACTGCCCTCTACTCAAGGACATTTCAACAGGTTGCATCCTTTGCTATAACAACCTTCAGGCAGTGGAGGCCAGTGGCCACAGTGAGTTACGTGGACAGATAGCCCACCCGGCAAGGAACTGTGTGTAGACCACAAGTTACTGGGGAGAGGGGTAGGCCTGTGACTTGGAAAGACATTGCTCAGTTGTCCTCAGTGGAACTTGTGAGTGGCTGTTGACTCTGGCCTTATCCACAAGCCTGTTGATTGATGTGGATCTGACAGGTGATCTAAGCAGGGAAATCGGTGGGCGAGCTGGGAAGGAAAAAGTGGGTCTGGCAGGGGAGTGGGACTGAACATGCAAAACCCGGAGACAGGCAGGCACCGGCATGGCCGCTTCCCCTCTGCCCGGCCCCCCTTGGGCTTCCTCAGAAGGGGGCCGAGAGACTTCGGCAGCCCCTCCACAATACCCACAGCCCTCTCCTCAAAACCGGAGTGACTGTGTTCACTGTCCTTATAGTCACAGGCGCCGTGGGGTGTTCGGGGGCTGGAGACTGGGAGCAGTAAGCTGTGATGGTGGAACCCGGGAGAGCTTCCGTGAGGTGGTGCCCTATCAGGATCCCCACAGATGTAGAAATGGGAACAACCAGGACCAGGACACCTGGGTGGCTCAGCAGTTGGGTGTCTGCCTTCACCTTAAGGTATGATCCTGGGGTCCTGGTTTGGATCCTACATCGGGCTCCCTGCATGGGGCCTGCTTCTCCCTCTGCCTGTGTCTTTACCTCTCTCTCTCTTTCTGTGCCACTCATGAATAAGGAAAAAAGAAAGAAAGGAAGGAAGGAAGGAAGGAAGGAAGGAAGGAAGGAAGGAAGGAAGGAAAGAAAGAAAGAAAGAAAGAAAGAAAGAAAGAAAGAAAGAAAGAAAGAAAGAAAGAAAGAAAGGAAGGAAGGAAGAAAGAGAAAGAAAGGGGATCCCTGGGTGGCGCAGCGGTTTGGCGCCTGCCTTTGGCGGCGCGATCCTGGAGACCCGGGATCGAATCCCACGTCGGGCTCCCGGTGCATGGAGCCTGCTTCTCCCTCTGCCTGTGTCTCCGCCCCCCCTCTCTCTCTCTCTGTGACTATCATAAATAAAAAAATAAAAAAATAAAAGCCTTTAAAAAAAAAAGAAAAAGAAGAAAAGAAAGAAAAAGAAGGAACGGCCTTTGTTCTAGGTGAAGGGAACCGCATGAGGAAATGCAGGGAGGCATGACTGCCCATCCTGAAAGCTCCTCCTTGCTTTCAGGACTCGCTTTCTGGGTCTACCTTCAAAGTTCCTCATCCTGTATTGTCTCTGATCTGGAGGTAGTATAGATCCTTGAGGCTGTTGTTTTGTTTTATTTTACAAATAAAATTTATTATGGAACCAGGCTCAGATTGGCCAAATTCTGCAGCAGAACCTAAACCTGCAGTAGGAAAGCTCCAGGCAGGCAGGAGACAGTGGAGATGACACCAGGGGAACCAAGAGCCTGACTGCTTACCTTCCTGCACCACCTGGAGGGATAGAGAGGGTTGGGGCTGCCTGCGGTCACACAGCACCAAAGGGTTTCCAGTCTATAGTAGAGTAATATAACACACCCACTAAATCCATGATCTACCTTCAACGATTATCAAGACCTGAGCAACCTAGTTTTGTCTCCTTTGAACCATTATTTGAAGCAAATCTCACACATGATATCATCTGTAGAGTTTTAATGGCCTATTAAAGGCCTATTATATATATATAACAATATCATGGGGGCAGCCTGGGTGGCTCAGTGGTTTAGTGCCCCTTCAGCCCAGGGCGTGACCCTGGAGACCTGGGATCGAGTCCCACGTCGGGCTCCCTGCATGGAGCCTGCTTCTCCCTCTGCCTGTGTCTCTGCCTCTCTATGTCTCTCTGTCTCTCAGAATAAATAAATGAAATCTTAAAAAAAAAAACAAAACCTATCATGATTTCTTAATGCAATCAAATATCTAGCCAAATGTTCTTATTTTGTCTGATCTCATAAGTGATATTTACAGGGTTTTGTTTTTTATTAGAGAGAGAGCATGAGAGAGAGATCACAAGCAGGGAGGAATTGGAGAGGGAGAAGCAGACTCCCCACTGAGCAGGGAGCATGATGGAGGGCTCGATGCAGAGCTGCTTGATCCCAGGACCCTGAGATCATGACCTGACATGAAAGCAGATGCTTAACTGACTGAACCACCCAGGTGCCCTGCAGGCTTTTTTTTTTTTTTTTTTTTTAATCAGGATTCAAATAAGGTCCATACTTTGAAAACTGGTAAATGTGTTTCTTTTCTTAGAACAGCTTTGAAATACAATCCACATAGCATATCATTCACCCATTTTTTTCCCATTCACCCATTTAAAGTGTACAATTCAATGGCTTTTAGTTTATACACAGAGTTCACCACATTGATTCCTCTGTTCCCCCCAACTTGAGCCCTAGGTAACCACCAATATGCTTTATGTCTATGGATATGCCAATTCTGGGCATTTCATATAAATGAAATCATTTAATATGTGATCCTTTGTGATGGACTTATTTCACTGAGCATAGGTTTTCAAGGTTCACCCACGTTGTAGCATGTCCAGTATTTTTTTCTCTGTATTACTGAGCGATATTCCATTGTGTAGATGTGATACATTCTATTGATCCATTTTTCAGTTGATGGACATTTTGGATTGTTCCCACTTTTTGGCTATTATAAATTTGGATTGTTGCCACTTTTAGACTATGAGCACTCACGTGCAGGTTCTTGTGGGGATGTATGTTTTCAGTTCTCTTGGGTTTATACCTAGAAGTAGAATTGCTGGGTCATATGCTAACTCTGTGTTTAACTTTTTGAAGAACTTCCCGATTGCTTTCCAAAGCACCTGCACCACTTTGCCTTCTCACCAGCAATCTGTGATGGTTCCAGTTTTCCTATGTCCTTACCAACATTTGTTATTGTCAGTCTTTTTAATGTATCTCTTTTAGCCTTCAGCCTTCCATTGCCCCTCTTTTATTTTCCTTGCAATTTTGTTTTTATGTAGAAGAAACCAGTTTAGTTGTTGTGGAGAGGATCTCAGAGTTTAGGCTTTGCTGATTACATCCACCTGGTGTCTTTTAACTGTTTCTCCCAGGATGCCTGTAAACTTATATTCATATATTTATATTCTAGAGGCTTGATCAGATTTCAATTTTAGGTTCCGCTTCATTATGTTTTGGGGCAAGACTACTTCATATGGGGCTATGAACTCCCAACAGAAAACATACATCATCTGTCTTGCTTTTGTGGCAAAGTTAGTTGTTGACATCACAGATCTCAATGAGCATTTCTCTTAGCATAGCATGACTGAGGTGAACATTTCTTCCTTTGTGTACGAGTCATTTATTTGTATTCCTTACTCTGTCTGAACATGTTCCCTCACCATTTCATAGTCTTTCACCAAATATGCACAGCTGGCACATGTCTTATTCATTTGTAGAAATTCTTTGTGTGGGGCACCTGGGTGGCTTGGCCAGTGAAGCGTCTGCCTTCAGCGCAGGTCACGATCCCAGGGATTCCTGGGATCAAGCCCCACATCGGGCTCCCTGCTCAGTGGAGAGCCTGCTTCTCCCTCTCCCTCTGCTGCTCCCCCTGCTTGTGCTCTCACACTGTCAAATAAGTAAGTAATTTTTTTTTTAAAGAAAGGAAATTCTTTGTGTTAAGAATATCACCTGGGCTCTTTCTGTTAGATGATTTTCAATCACTTTCTCCTTCCCTTTTCCCCATAGTAGGGCAGGTGGTGCTTCTTTCTAGTTACAGTGATGCCTCATTTTTGTAACCCTCCTCACCACATCATCACTCTTTGTTTGAAAGATGCTTTCTTGGTGTCATTTCTTGCCACCTAGAGCATGAGATCCCTAAGGACAGGAGCCTCGACTGCCCGATTCCCACAGTTCGCCTTACTGTCTCATCTGACCCACACAGTCAGCAGAAAGGACGCTCTCACCCCTTCAAGCTTATTTAACCATTTGTTTGAAGTTCCTGGGGCCAAACTATGGTGCCAGGTCCCAGAGAGCCTCACTGAGTGTAGTGGAGAAGGCTGGGGCCAGACCCAGGGAAAAGAGTTGAGGGAGTGGGCAGGAGTGGGGAGAGGGTGGACACACTGAGTTAAAGGCAGGGCAGGGAATTTGTAAAGCAAGTGTTTGTAGATCAGAGTCCCTTGAACTGAGGACAGGAAGGAGCTGGCAGCATCAACAGCCTGGGAGGGTGGCTGATTGGTAGGCTCAACCCTGATGTCTGATTCTCTGCTCACAGGCCAGGACTCTGCTAGCCCCATCCGGACCACACACACAGGGCAGGTGCGAGGGAGCCTCGTCCATGTGGAAGGCACCGATGTGGGAGTCCACACCTTCCTGGGAATTCCTTTTGCCAAGCCGCCTCTAGGGCCACTACGATTTGCACCCCCTGAGCCCCCTGAGCCTTGGAGTGGTGTAAAAGATGGGACCTCCCACCCAGCCATGTAAGCAGGGAGTCTAGGAACTCCAGTCCCTGGGGTGGAGGGTACTCTGAGCTCTGGGCCAGGCTGCAGTTGTCATTTCATCTAAACTCCCACAGCCAGTCTCCCCTCTGAGTTTGGTGGATCACCACCTATATCTTTCCCAGGAGCATGCAGAGGCTTGGAAGGGTAAAGCAACTTGCCTAGGTTCATGGCCTGGAACTTAAAGCAGAGTTACACATCTGCGTGGATTCTAGTTGTATCAAGTGGTTCCCTGCCACCAGGGGAGGCTTGGTTGGATCCATGAACCCTGTAGGAGCCCCTGACTCCAGCAGCAGATACTGTAGATATTGAGGAGTAGAGGACCCCCCACTGTGTTCACCTATTGGGCCAGTAACAGGGCCAGCTGCCATTGGCCAAAGGGCATGTGTATGTTCTTGCAACTGGCAACTCTGTGGGAGAGATGAGGTTCCCTGAGAACGTGACTTGAGATGAGGGATATTCTACTGTCCTTCTCATGAGAAATTAATATCCATTCATTTGGGCAGCCCATGCATGTGGGCCATTCTCCTGTTCAGGCCTGTCCGGGTACAGGAATACAGTGGTGAATGTCAACACATGCAACCCATACCTCTCCCAGAAACCCCAAGAGTCAAGATTTCCCAGCCTCGGGAGGATTGGTATCCAAGGTCTTATAACCTTGAGGCCTTCCTGGAAGACTGGGCTCCATCCCAGCCTCCCCAGAGCTGGGGGCCTGTGACTTGGCGCAGAGGGTTTTTAGGGAAAGACCCATGGGTGAGCATGGTCTCGGGGAAATGAGACTGAGGGTGGTGGGGAGCTAATCTGGGTCCAGGATCTGGGTTTGACCATGGTACGGCCCCACTAGGTGTGTGCAGAACATCACTACTGCAAATGCAGTGGCTCTGAAATTGCTGAATATGACCCTGCCTCTCACCTCCATGTCCGAGGACTGCTTATACCTTAGCATCTATACACCTGCCCATGCCAGTGAAGGCTCCAATCTGCCTGTGAGTACTAGGACCCGTCTGGTTGGGTTGTGGGAGCACATTTCTTCTACAGAAAGACTAGAAAGGACAAGGTCAGCCTGGGCCCCCTGCACTGCGGATCCTGTTGAGAAGCCTCTCACTATTGAGTCCAAGAAAGTGCTCCTTATCCAACGTGAGTGGCTGATCTTGGGGCATGGGGTCATGGAACCCTGACTGCTCCTAGAGGTCGGAAGCTGTGGCCCTGGGATGGACCCAAGACTCACCAAACCAACTCATGCTCAAGACACCCACTCCTAGGGGTATCTGTTGGCCAGTGAGAATGGAGAAACTTAATTAAGGTACATATGGGATGATCAAGGAGACACCCCTTTTCTTTCCACCTCAGAGAGTTCCAGGAGAAATGGAGCCAGACTTTGGTATATACGGTAGGACCCAAAGTGTGGGAGGCCTGGTTTTCCTGATAGAAATTGGGTCACCTTCATCCAGGTCATGAAGAAGGTCACCTGTCCTGCCTGAGTTTGATCTATGTGGTTAGGCAGACAGAGCCAAAATGGTGGATAGTCCAGGTAGCAGCCCCAGTAGGGTGTTGGCTGGGTGGTAGCCACATGGTGTCTGTGCCTCAATTTCCCAAGGTGTCGGTGTGGATCCACGGTGGTTCGCTTATGATAGGCATGGCTTCCATGTATGATGGCTCCGCACTGGTAGCCTTTGAGGACTTGGTGGTTGTCATTATCCAGTACCGCCTGGGTGTGCTGGGCTTCTTCAGGTGAGACTGGGGCTGGGCAGGGCAATGTCAACCGAGTGAAGCCAGGACAGCCCCATGATCCCTGTCCTTGCCACCCCACAGCACTGGAGACAAGCATGCAACTGGCAATTGGGGCTACCTGGATCAAGTGGCCGCGCTACGCTGGATCCAGCAAAATATTGCCTATTTTGGAGGAGACCCTGGCTGTGTCACCATTTTTGGGGGGTCCGCAGGTGGCATAAGCGTGTCCTTACATGTTGTGTCCCCCATGTCCCAAGGACTCTTCCATCGTGCCATCATGGAGAGTGGTGTGGCCCTGTTGCCCGGCCTCACTGTCAGCTCCTCTGATGAGGTCACCACGGTAAGCATCCCCTCCTGTGAGAAGCCAGGGTCCTGCCTCAGCTCTTACGTCTCGGCCTCCATCACTCTGTTAAATGAGCATAACCAGGGGCCCCAGCATGGGCAGGACTGTCTAGCCAGGTGGGCTGGCCCCTTGGCTGAGGCCTCCGAGTTCACACGTAATACCTTGTGAAATTTGGGGAGTACCTGCCGAGACCTTAGGCAATCCGTCTCCCCCGTCTGGAAGGATGAGCCAGCCCTTGCCTTATCTCTTTACAGAGGGTGGCCAAGCTGTCTGGGTGTGGCCAAGTTGACTCAGAGGCCCTGGTGGGCTGCCTGAGAAGCAAGAGCGAGAAGGAGATTCTGGCCATCAGCAAGGTGGGGCTGAATGGACGCGCGTATGGAGGAAGGGGAGCAATAGGTGTGGGGAGCATGTCCTTTACATTCTCTGGGCAAGTTACTCCATCTCCACGCCTTAGTCCTCACAGCCCTGGGTGGGAAGTTGAGGCTAGGCCATGCTAAGCCAGCTGCAAGACCTCTTGGGGAGGGGGCGTGAGCACCCTGGAGGAGCTGGGAAGGGATGAATGGGACTCAGGGCATCAGAAAATGTCTGGGACCTCACCTTGTGGGTCCTCTCAGCACTTCAAGTTCTTCCCTGCTGTGGTGGATGGGACCTTCCTGCCCAGGCACCCCCAGGAGCTGCTGGCCTTTGCTGACTTTCAACCTGTCCCCAGCATCATTGGTGTCAACAACAATGAGTTCGGTTGGCTCCTCCCCTTGGTGAGGCCCAAGCTCCCAGGTGCCAGGCCCCTGGGCGGGGGTCGGGGGGTGGGGGTGGGGAGGTGGGAGAGGGTGGCAGGGCTCAGGGCTTCATAGCTCTAGGACCATTCTGTCCTCAACTTGAGTTTCCCCTGCTATCCAGACCCTGAACATCTCTGACCCCAAGAAGGAAATGGACAAAGAGATGGTGAAAGCTACTCTACAGCAAATGTCATCATTGATGGTGAGGCTTCTGGGGTCCTGCCTCAATGGAGAGGGACTCCTCTCCTGTCCAGAGGCAGGGGAAATGCATCCCCAAGATATCTTGTCCATGTATTAGTCCCCATGAGCAAAGGCTGGAGTCATCCCCAGAGCTCACCCTCTTTCTCCCATTCCTATACCTTCCCAGGATCCATCTCCCCAAACCTGACCCTGCTGCCTCCCTGCTGCTGCCAACCTGCCTAATCTGACTATTTCTGATCAATCTGGGGGTAGGCATTGCCTCCTGAGGCTGGTGACCTGTTGATAGAGGAGTACATAGAGGACAGCGCGGATCCACAGACCATCAAAGCCCAGTTCCATGAGATGATGGAGGACACCATCTTCGTGATCCCAGCACTCCAAGTAGCCAATTTTCAGCGTGAGTGTATCTATAACTAAGGCCAGAGCAGCAAGGGTGCAGCTCAGAGGTGTATGTCCCCATTGGTTGACCAGGTCCCAACCCACGTCTGTTTTTTGGGCCCCTAGGTGGCAAGCACTTGATGTCTGTCATCTCAGTAAATGCTCACAGCTGGTCTAAGAGACAGGCATTTTCCCCGATTTTACAGATGAGAGCCTTCAGTGACTTGCTCAAAACCACACAGCTAGGAAGTTCCGAGGTCACTATTTGAACCCAGGTCCTTCTCATTGCTCTTGCTCCAGCCAAGGGCTCCCTCATCCCATTGTTCAGATTCCAACCAGCTTTGGACCTAGCTATCTTGCCACTGTGGGTGATGTAGAAGAGCCCCAGGTAAGGGACCACCATGTCACGGCCTGCACATCCCACCCCCTAGGTTCTCATGCCCCTGTCTATTTCTATGAGTTCCAACATCAGCCCAGCTTCTTCAAGGACATCAAGCCGCCCCACGTGAGGGCAGACCATGGTGACGAGTTACTCTTCGTCTTTGGAACCATCTCCTGGAGAGGCTATGGTGAGTGTCCCTGGGCGGGGTCTCTCAGAGACTCCTCATTCCCAGAATGTGGGCCTTGGCTGGGTCCCTGAGTGAGGGTGATTGCCCTCCCTGTACAGATGAGCAAACTGAGGCTCAGAGAGAGGATGGGATCAGGTGCCCAAGATCTCACAGCTGGAGAGGCTGAGCTAGAGAGGCTGAGCTAGAATCAGAGTCGAAGACTTCAGACTGGTGCCTGGGCTCCCCCCACCTCTCCCCAGGGTGTTCAGAAGGCATATTTGTTTCTCAAGTGGCTTTCCAGTGCCAGAAGGAAGAAGGGAGCCTTCTAGATCAGGAATGGGCCTCGTTGGGGTGAGGAGAGGGCCTGGTGCCCCAGGGCTGGGGGGGAGTGGGCAGAGAGCCTGCCAGGAAGGACCCAGGGAAAAGTT
Organism: Canis aureus; assembly: GCF_053574225.1. Taxonomy (NCBI): domain Eukaryota; kingdom Metazoa; phylum Chordata; class Mammalia; order Carnivora; family Canidae; genus Canis; species Canis aureus. The sequence continues at coordinate 6,608,693 of NC_135613.1, forward strand.
ACACAAGGGCTGGTGAGCATAGTGGGGGCTGACCCATGTGCTGAACTGGGCTTGGCCCTCACCTGGATCCTTGTCCTCTTGTTTTCTGTAGTTAAAGTCACTGAGGAAGAAAAGCTGTTGAGCAGGAAGATCATGAAGTACTGGGCTAACTTTGCTCGAAATGGGTGAGATGTCGCACCCCACCTCAACCTCTAGGGGTGGGGGAGCTTGAACCCATTCAGGACCTCCCTTCACTGTTGTGACCTCCTCAGTGTACTTGAACCCTTAAATGCATGGTGGCTCCTTCCCAGCTCCAGGTCCCACACAGACAAGGAGGGGTCTTGTGGGTGCTAGATGCTCTGTCCATCTCCAGGTGACCTGGAAGAGGGTGATAATGTTATGTTACCCACAGAGCCTCCCTCTGACCATAAAGGAGAACACAGTCCAGGTTGCCCTGCTCCCTGGTAACACTCTGGTGGGAGGCAGTTTCTTTCCTAAATCTAGAAATACCCCCACCCCTGTCGTTCCCCCAGCCCACCTGGCCTGTCGGGCGCCCTTGCCCGGCCCCAGGTGGGGCACCAGGTCTGGGCTCCACAGGGCTCAGAGCGCCTCTCTGCCTGCCCTGCCGGGGTGGCATGTCTACAGGAACCCTAATGGCAAGGATCTGCCCCTCTGGCCTGTGTTCGACCAGGAAGAGCAGTACCTGCAGCTGAACACGCAGCCTGCAGTGAGTCGGGCCCTGAAGTCTCACAGGCTTCAGTTCTGGATGAAGACCCTACCCCAGAAGATGCAGGAGCTGATGCAGGCGGAGAAGAAGCACACAGAGCTGTAGCTCCCTGCGTCTGGGGGTGAGGGGCCAGGGGGCTGGGCTTGAGGGCAGGTGGGGTCTGCCGGATATGCCCCCCCACCCACTGAGGAGCCAGGGGCTTTTCCCTCAGTCACACAGTCTTTCATTCATTCTGCCAGCCAGCCAGCCAGCATTCATTAAGAACCTACTGCATTGGGGTCCCCGGGTGGCTCAGTGGTTTAGCGCCGCCTTCAGCCCAGGGCGTGATCCTGGAGTCCCGGATCAGGTCCCACATGGGGCTCCTGCATGGACCCTGCTTCTCCCTCTGCCTGTGTCTCTGCCTCTGTCTCTCTCTCTCAAGAATAAATAAAATCTTAAGAAAAAAAGATCCTACTGCATGTTAGTTGCCAAGCCCCCCATAGGTCCTCTCATGTTAGACACACTCAGTGAATCCCCCCATGAAGCTGTGGGTGGGTAAGCCCCAGTAGAAGTTCATGCCCTGCTGAGCCTCGGGTGCCATCCCCTCTTCCTCACCTCTCTCCATCCCCACCCTCCCTCTCCTCTCCCTTGAAGGAGGGTGCTTTGGGAAATGCTACCTATGCCTGGCTCTCAAGTCTCCCATGCCCTCATATGTGTCAGGAGCCAGTAGAAATCTGGATCCCAGGAGCTCCGAGATCTTGGCCACCAAAGCCACCAACTACTGAGAATGTAGAAATCCCTGGCCCCACCTTTGTCTCCTAGACTAAATGTCATCTATCACTGACATTTGAACACCTACCCAGTCACTTACCTGTGTCTCACAGAGGGGACTGACTCCATTTTGGGGAAGAAGTAGGACTGAGCTCCACTGACGGAGCCAGTTCAGTGGCCAAGAGAGCTGGGTCGGTCCCTCAGCCACCTGCCTCTTGAAGCGTGCCTTTATTCTCCGAGGTTCTGTGACACTGGGAGCTCCCACTTTACACAATTGTAGCGCATCCAGGCAGATGTCAATCAATATGATGTTTCCTAGAAGTGGATTGAGGAGCCAGAAAGGCTAGAAAAAGAGACTCTTGTCTCCTGGCTTCCAAAGGGCTCTCCATCCAAGGAAGTCTTCCCTTGACTTTTGGGGTTCTCCTTGCCAACCATCTCCCCACCCTCTGCCAAGCATCCGCCATCTCCAGGTTGGCATTGTTTTCCTGCTTAGCACATTGCTTCCCCTAAACTTTTCCATCACCTTACCCACCCTGCCCCCTGAGGAAACCCTCTCTTATACAGTGTTTGAGCTCGGTGTGCAAAAATACCAAATTGTATTCACTCTGCGTGTGTTCCAGAGTGCTGTGTTCCACCAAAGCACTTTTTCTATGTCTCTAAGAGGCCATATGCTTCTTCTCGTAGGCCTAAGAGCCCTGCTATGCCTCTACGTCTGTCCAACCTGCCCTCTCCAGGCACTAGATTCCCAAGGAGGAATGCTTCCTTCCCTCCAGGACTTGCAAGCCCAACCATACATCCTCCAAAGGGCCGTCTGAAGGATGGGGAGCAGCCACCAGATGGCAGATGAGGATAACCCTTAAGCCTGGGCCGTCTAAAACTAGGGAGACCAAAGGGGCTTTTGTGGCCGCTGACTGGTGCATACCGCTTCTCCAGCATCCTGTAAGCATTTATCGAGCACCCACAGCATGCATGTTTTTCAGTCCTGTGGATGCACAATATGCTTTTCAAAAGTGAGCTCCCAGGACCAGTTTTTTTTAGTCATCTTATTATTTTTTAACAGCTTTATGTTGGAATACTTTACATAGCATTAAATTCACCCACTTTAAGTGTACAGTTTCACAAATTTGGCTAAATGTATAAGACATATGACCACCATCATATCAAGTGTTAGAATGCTTCTGTTAGTCCAAAGAGCTCCTTCATGCTCCCCTGCCATCAATCACTGCCCTGACCCTGGCACTGCACAACCACCGAATTGCTTTCTATTGCTAGTTTGCCTTCTCTAGGATGTAATAGAAATTGAATCACTTATGACTCCTCTCTGTCACTTAGTATAATGTTTCTAAGATTCAGCAGGTAGGTTCCTTTTATTGCAGAGTAGTATTCCATAGATGGTAGGCTACATTTTTTTTCATTCACCGATTAATGGATATTCGAGTGATTTTTTTTTGGCTCTTTTTATTAAAGTTGCTGTGACCTTTTCAGTCGGGTCTTTGTGTAAATGTATGTTTTCACTTCTTTGGGGAAAATGGCTGAGAGTGGAATTGCTGGGTTATGTGGCAAGTGCCTGTTCGACTTTATTTTTTTTTTTTTTGTAGATTTTTTTTTATTGGAGTTCAATTTGCCAACATATAGCATATCACCCAGTACTCATCCCGTCAAGTGCCCCCCTCAGTGCCCGTCACCCAGTCACCCCAACCCCTGCCCACTTCACTTTCCACCACCCCTACTTTGTTTCGCAGAGTTAGGAGTCTTTCATGTTCTGTCTCCCTCACTGATATTTCCCACTCATTTTCTCTCCTTTCCCCCTTATTCCCTTTCACTACTTTTTATATTCCCCAAATGAATGAGACCATATAATGTTTGTCCTTCTCCGATTGACTTACTTCACTCAGCATAATACCCTCCAGTTCCATCCACGTGAAGCAAATGGTGGGTATTGGTCGTTTCTAATGGCTGAGGAATACTCCACTGTATACATAGACCACAGCTTCTTTATCCATCATCTGTCGATGGACACCGAGGCTCCTTCCACAGTTTGGCTATTGTGGACGTTGCTGCTATAAACATCGGGGTGCAGGTGTCCTGGCGTTTCACTGCATCTGTATCTTTGGGGTAAATCCCCAGCAGTGCAATTGCTACTGGGCATAGGGCAGCTCTATTTTTAACTCTTTTAACACAGTTTTTAACACAGTTTTCCAGAGTGGCTGCACCAGTTCACATTCCCACCAACAGTGCAAGAGGGTTCCCCTTTCTCCGCATCCTCTCCAACATTTGTTGTTTCCTGTCCTGTTAATTTTCACGGTTCTCACTGGTGTGAGCTGGTATCTCATGGTGGTTTTGATTTGTATTTCCCCGCTGGCCAGTGATGTGGAGCATTTTCTCACGTGCTTGTTGGCCATGTCTATGTCTTCCTCTGTGAGATTTCTGTTCATGTCTTTTGCCCATTTCATGATTGGATTGTTTGTTTCTTTGCTGTTGAGTTCAATAAGTTCTTTATAGATCTTGGATACCAGCCCTTTATCTGATGTGTCATTTGCAAATATCTTCTCCCATTCTGTAGGTTGTCTTTGAGTTTTGTTGGCTGTTTCTTTTGCTGGGCAGAAGCTTCTTATCTTGATGAAGTCCCAATAATTCATTTTTGCTTTTGTTTCCCTTGCCTTCATATATGTATCTTGCAAGAAGTTGCTGTGGCTGAGTTCAAAAACGGTGTTGCCTGTGTTCTCCTCTAGGAGTTTGATGGATTCTTGTCTCACATTTAGATCTTTCATCCATTTTGAGTTTATCTTTGTGTCTGGTGTAAGAGAATGGTCCAGTTTCATTCTTCTGCACGTGGCGTCCAATTTTCCCAGCACCATTTATTGAAGAGACTATCCTTTTCCCAGTGGATAGTCTTTACTGCTTTGTCAAATATTAGTTGACCATAGAGTTGAGGGTCCACTTCTGGATTCTCTATGCAGTTCCATTGATCTATGTGTCTGTTTTTGTGCCAGTACCACACTGTCTTGATGACCACAGCTTTGTAGTACAACCTGAAATCCGGCATTGTGATGCCCCCGACTCTGGTTTTCTTTTTCAATATTCCCCTGGCTATTCGGGGTCTTTTCTGATTCCACACAAATCTTAAGATTATTTGTTCCAACTCTCTGAAGAAAGTCCATGGTATTTTGATAGGGATTGCATTAAATGTGTACATTGCCCTGGGTAGCATCGATATTTTCACAGTATTAATTCTGCCAATCCATGAGCATGGAATATTTTTCCATCTCTTTGCATCTTCCTCAATTTCTTTCAGAAGTGTTCTATAGTTTTTAGGGTATAGATCCTTTACCTCTTTGGTTAGGTTTATTCCTAGGTATCTTATGCTTGGGGTGCAATTGTAAATGGGATTGACTCCTTAATTTCTCCTTCTTCAGTCTCATTGTTAGTGTATAGAAATGCCACTGACTTCTGGGCATTGCTTTTGTATCCCGCCACACTGCCGAATTGCTGTATGAGTTCTAGCAATCTTGGGGTGGAGTCTTGGGTTTTCTATGTACAGTTCCATGTCATCTGCCAAGAGGAAGAGTTTGACTTCTTCTTTTCCAATTTTAATGCCTTTTATTTCTTTTTGTTGCCTGATTGCTGAGGCTAGGACTTCTAGTACTATGTTGAATAGCAGTGGTGAGAATGAACATCCCTGTCGTGTTCCTGATCTTAGGGGAAAGGCTCCCAGTGTTTCCCCATTGAGAATGATATTTGCTGTGGGCTTTTCATAGATGGCTTTTAAGATGCTGAGGAATGTTCCCTCTATCTCTACACTATGAAGAGCTTTGATCAGGAATGGATGCTGTATTTTGTCAAATGCTTTCTTTGTATCTATTGAGAAGATCATATGGTTCTTGTTTTTTTCTCTTGTTGATAATGCTCTATCACGTTGATTGCTTTACGAGTGTTGAACCAGCCTTGCATCCGGGGATAAATCCCACTTGGTCATGGTGAATAATCTTCTTAAAGTACTGTTGGATCCTATTGGCTAGTATCTTGTTGAGAATTTTTGCATCTATGTTCATCAGGGATATTGGTCTATAATTCTCCTTTTTGGTGGGGTCTTTGTCTGGTTTTGGAATTAAGGTGATGCTAGCCTCATAGAACGAGTTTGGAAGTATTCCATCCCTTTCTTTCGGAACAGCTTTAGTAGAATAGGTATTGTTTCTTCTTTAAACGTTTGATAGAATTCCCCTGGGAAGCCATCTGGCCCTGGGCTTTTATGTTTGGGGAGGTTTTTGATGGCTGCTTCAATTTCCTCCCTGGTTATTGGCCTGTTCAGGTTTTCTGTTCCTTCCTGTTCCAGTTTTGGTAGTTTGTGGTTTTCCAGAAATGCGTTCATTTCTTCTAGATTGCCTAATTTATTGGCATATAGCCTCTCATAATATGTTTTTTTTTAAAGATTTTATTTATTTATTCATGATAGTTACACAGAGAGAGACAGAGAGGCAGAGACACAGGCAGAGGGAGAAGCAGGCTCCATGCAGGGAGCCCGACGTGGGATTCGATCCCGGGTCTCCAGGATCGCGCCCCGGGCCAAAGGCAGGCGCCAAACCGCTGTGCCACCCAGGGATCCCTCATAATATGTTTTTAAAATCATTTGTATGTCCTTGGTATTGGTTGTGATCTCTCCTTTTTCATTCGTGATTTTATTAGAGTCTTTTCTCTTTTGTTTTTAATAAGGTTGGCTAATGGTTTATCTATCTTATTAATTCTCTCAAAGAACCAACTCCTGGTTTTGTTGATCTGTTCCACAGTTCTGGTCTCTATTTCATTGAGTTCTGCTCGAATCTTTATTAACTCTCTTCTTCTGCTGGGTGTAGGTTTTATTTGCTGTTCTTTCTCCAGTTCCTTTAGGTGCAAGGTTAGCTTGTGTACTTCAGTTTTTTCCAATTTTTTGAGGGATGCTTGTATTGCAATGTATTTCCTTCTCAGGACTGCTTTTGTTGTATCCCAAAGATTTTGAACGTTTGTATCTTCATTCTCCTTAGTTTCCATGAGTCTTTTTTTTAAGATTTTATTTATTTATGAGGGAGACAGAGAGAGAGAATGAGAGAGAGAGAGAGAGAGAGAGAGAGAGAGAGAGAGGCAGAGGGAGAAACAGGCTCCATGCAGGGAGCCCGATGCCGGACTTGATCCCAGGACTCCAGGATCACACCCTGGGCCGAAGGCAGGTGCTAAACCGCTGAGCCACCCAGGGATCTCCCTCCATGAATCTTTTTAATTCTTCTCTAATTTCCTGGTTGACCCTTTCATCTTTTAGCAGGATGGTCGTTAACCTCCACATGTTTGAATTTCTTCCAAATTTCTTCTTTTGATTGAGTTCAAGTTTCAAAGCATTAAAAGCATTATGGTCTGAAAATATGCAGGGGACAATCCCAATCTTTTGGTATCGGTTGAGACCTGATTTGTGACCCAGTATGTGGTCTATTCTGGAGAAAGTTCCATGTGCACTTGAGTAGAATGTGTATTCAGTTGCGTTTGGATGTAAAGTTCTGTAAATATCTGTGAAATCCATCTGGTCCATTGTATCATTTAAAGCTCTTGTTTCTTTGAAGATGTTGTGCTTAGAAGGTCTATCATTTGCAGAAAGCACTGTGTTGAAGTCTCCCAGTATAAGTGTATTATTATCTAAGTATGTCTTAACTTTGGTTATTAATTAATTGATGTACTTGGCAGCTCCCACATTAGGGGCATAAATATTCATGATTGTTAGGTCCTCTTGTTGGATAGATCCTTTAAGTATGATATAGTGTCCCTCTCCATCTCTTACTACAGTCTTTGGAATAAACTTTAATTTATCTGATATGAGGATTGCTACCCCTGCTTTCTTTTCAGGACCATTTGAATGGTAAATGGTTCTCCAGCCTTTCATTTTCAGGCTGGAGGTGTCCTTAGGTCTAAAATGAGTCTCTTGTAGACAGCAAATAGATGGGTCTTGCTTTTTTATCCAGTCTGAAACCCTGCATCTTTTGATGGGATCATTAAGCCTATTCACTTTCAGAGTTATCATTGAAAGATATGAATTTAGTGTCATCATAATACCTATTCAGTCCCTGTTTCTTTAGGCTTCCTCTTTCTTTTACAGGGTCCCCCTTAATATTTCTTGCAGAGATGGTTTGGTGGTCACATATTCTTTCAGTTTCTGCCTATACTGGAAGCTCTTTATCTCTCCTTCTATTCTGAATGAGAGCCTTGCTGGATAGAGTATTCTTGGTTGCATGTTTTTCTCATTTAGGACCCTGAATATATCCTACCAGCCCTTTCTGGCCTGCCAGGTCTCTGTGGAGAGGTCTGCTGTTAATCTAATATTTCTCCCCATATAAGTTAGGGATCTCTTGTCTCTTAATGCTTTAAGGATTTTCTCTTTATCTTTGGAATATGCAAGTTTCACTATTAAATGTCAAGGTGTAAAATAAATAAATAAATAAATAAATAAATAAATAAATAAATATCAAGGTGTGAACTTTTTTTATTGATTTTAGGGGGGGACCTCTCTATCTCCTGGATCTGAATACCTGTTTCCCTCCCGAAGTTAGGGAAGTTCTCAGCTATGATTTGTTCAAATATGTTTTCTGGTCCTCTGTCCCTTTTGGCACCCTCTGGAACCCCAATTAAACATAGATTTTTTCTTCTGAGGCTGTCATTTATTTCCCTTAGCCTTTCCTCATGATCTTTTAATTGTTTTTCTCTTTTTTCCTCAGCTTCCTTCCTTGCCATCAACTTGCCTTCTATGTCACTCACTCTTTCTTCTACCTCATTAACCCTTGTCGTTAGGACCTCCAGCTTGGATTGCATCTCATTTAATTGATTTTTAATTTCGGCCTGATTAGATCTAAATTCTGCAGTCATGAAGTCTCTTGAATCCATTATGCTTTTTTCCAGAGACACCAGTAGCTTTATTTTTTTTTTCACCAGTAGCTTTATAATTGTGCTTCTGAATTGGCTCTCTGACATCAAATTGTAATCCAAATTCTGTAACTCTGTGGCAGAGAGTACTGTTTCTGATTCTTTCTTTTGTGGTGAGTTCATCTTTCTAGTCATTTTGCTTAGTGCAGAGTGGCTAAAAACCAGTTGTACTTGTTAGAAGCACAAACTCTTCTCTCTGTAGTATTCCAGCTGTTCTCTCATTAACTCTCAGGCTGAATTCATAGGTTTACAGGATGATTTGAATGTTATCTAGGTAAGTTGGTGGGGATAGATGACTTGGGGACCCTACTCCTCCGCCATCTTGCCCCGCCCCCATTTGACTTTTTTTTTCCCCCGTTTGACTTTTAAAGAAAATGCCAACCTGTCTTCCAAAGCGACTGTACCATGTACCACCAGCCATCTGTGAGGGTTCTAGTCACTCCATCACCTGTCAACACTGGGTCTTACCAGTTTTCTGCAGCTGATTAATTTTACTGGGTGGTGGTGGTATCTTATTGTGCTTGATTTCCTATTTCTGTGTCTTCCTCCTCTCTGTCTCTTTCCCTGTCCTTATCTCTCTGTCTCTCCCCTCCTTGCTCTTGCTCTCCTACAGGTACCTATGGATCAAGGTGCAGGGAGAGGAATGCACCCCACCTGAGAGACTGCCAAAGACAATCTGGGAAGGCGCACTGGTTATTTTTCACAGAAGGGAGTTTGACCTTAGACCTCTTCCGCTCCAAGTGTCAGCTGGAATCCTAGGAGAGAATCTGACATCTTGTCTAGGAGTGATCCTTGCCTTATTCCTCACTGACCAGGACTTCTGTTTGAAATAGTCAATATTTGCCAGTGCCCCACACTCTCCACACATCCCCCCACCATCCCAGCTCCCAGCCAGCCATGCTTCCAACACTAAGGCTCAGAGGGGAGTCCTGCCTTTACTTGGGGTAGACAGTGTCCCAGAGAGACAGACACCCTGACAGGCCATGCCCTGAGGTAAGAACAGGCTTCCATTGGCTCTGGTGCTGTGCCTTGTGTTTTCACACATGCAACCTCACTTCAACCCTGTGGGGTGGTTCCTATTATCACTGTTTTGTGGATAATAAAGCCAGACGCAGAGCTCTGAGTATAAGGTCACACAGCTAGCACTCGGCAGAGGCAGGATTTGAACACAAGAGATCTGGCTTTTACATCACATCATCCCAGGATTTGGAAGAGGATTTAGTTGTGAATAAGAATCTTCCTGCTCCCCTTCCTCCATTCTCTCTACCTGCAGACCTCAGATCCTCCTGCCAGGAGCCTAAGGGCCTTTTGAGGGCAGTGCCCTGCTTCTGCCTCGTTATTTGAGGAGTCTCAAGAGAGTGGGTCTACATGAGAAAGTCACCCCTAAATTATACCCTGGGTATCCTCAGTCCTCGGGCCCTGGCAAGGCAGCCTAGGCCCAAGGCCCTAAGGCTTTATAAGAGTATCAGCCAGAAAACCTGAGTGGCTCAGTTGGTTAAGTGATCTGCCTTTGGCTCAGATCATGATCTCAGGGTCCTGGGATCAAGTCCTGCATCAGGCTCCCTGCTCATCGAGGAGTCTGCTTCTCCTTTCTCTGATCCTCTTCCTGCTTCTCTCTCTCAAATAAATAAAAATATTTTTTTTTCTTAAAGATTTTATTTATTTATTCATGAGAGACACACACACAGAGAGAGGCAGAGACATAGGCAGGCCTCGATCCCGGGTCTATGGGAGAAGTAGGCTTCCTCCCGATGTGGGACTCCATCTCAGGACTCTGGGATCATGCCCTGAGCCAAAGGCAGACATTCAACCACACTGAGCCACCCAGGCATTCCAATAAAAAATCTAAAAAAAAATTTTTTTAAGTAGTTAAAAAAAAAAGAGTATTAGCCAGCCACGATAGAAAAAGAGCTTGCCAGTTTTTCAAGATATTAAAACATAGAATTACCATGTGACCAACAATGCCATTCCTAGATGTATACAGTCAAGAGAAATGAAAGTATAGGAACTCTCAGAAACTTGTACACAATTGTTTACAGCAGTAGTACTCATAATAGTCAAGGTAGAAACCACTCAAGTGCCCATCAGTAATGAATGGATACACAAATCGTGATATAGCCATTGAGTGAAATATTAGTATCTAGCCATAAAATGGACCAAAGAACCAATTCGTGCTACAACTTGAATGAACCTCAGAAGCATTATGCTAAGTGAGCGAAGCCAAACACAAAAGGCCACATATTGCCTGATCATTGTTATGTGCTATATCCCAAATAGATAAATCCAGGAAGACAGAAAGCAGGTTAATCAGGTTATCAGGTTATGGGGAGTTGGGGAAGGGGTGCGTAGGAATGGGAATGATTATTTAATGGGTATCGGATATTTTCCTGAGGTAATGAAAGAGTTTTGTAACTAGAGAGATGTGGTAGTTGCATGAAATTGCAAATGCACAAATGCCACTCAATTACATACTTTAAAATGGTTAAGGGGATCCCTGGATGGCTCAGAGGTTTAGTGCCTGCCTTCGGCCCAGAGCGTGGTCCTGGAGTCCCTGGATCAAGTCCCACATCGGGCTCCCTGCATGGAGCCTGCTTCTCTCTCTGCCTGTGTCTCTGCTTGTGTCTCTGCCTCTCTCTGTGTGTGTCTCTCATGAATAAATAAATTTTAAAAATCTAAAAATAAAATAAAATGGCTAATTGGGGACTCCTGGGTGGCTCAGCGGTTGGGCGCCTGCCTTCAGCTCAGGGTATGATCCCAGGATCCTGGAATCAAGTCCCACATCGGGCTCCTTGCATGGAGCCCGCTTCTCCCTCTGCCTGTGTCTCTGCCTCTCACTCTCTCTTGTGTCTCTCATAAATAAATAAATAAAATCTTTAAAAAAAAAAAACAAAAACCCTCAGTGGACCAACCGCCCCATCTGGCCAGTGGTCAGCCCTGAGCCCTAGCGCCTGGTAGTCAGGCAGGGGAAGGAGGGCTCAGAGAGTGTACTTCAGGGGTGTGGATGATGCAATATTTGGGAGGGGGAGGGCAAAAAGCCCGGCCCTTGGAGGTCTGTAGTCCTGGGTTCAAATTCTAGCTTTCCTGACTCCGTGAACTCCACCAGACCCTGGGCACTCATTGCAAGACACACACCCCACTGATCCAAGGAAGTGGCTGGCAGTGACCATGGTGCGGGCACGAGCAAGCCAATAGGCGTGGTGCAGGGGCTGGTGTCAAGTCCTGCCGGCCAAGGGGGTGCCTGAGCCCTGATGCAGGATAGAGGCAACGGAAGGTGATGCTCTTTTTTAAAATGAGGTTAAATGTACATAATATATAATTAATCATTTTATTTATTTATTTATTTAATTTATTTTTAAAGATAAGGGTGGGACTTGATCCCTGGTCTCCAGGACCACGTCCTGGGCTGAAGGAAGCACTAAACTGCTGAGCCACCCAGGGATCCCCTCCACTTAGGGTTTTATGACATAACCCTTTAGAGATTGGTTGTGCCAAGGGCAGGGGTCTTATTATACCTTTCACCGCTTCTGCCTTTAGTCAGTTGTGAGGAACATGGGGATAGGGCCCAGGGTCCTGGGCTGGATGGCCTGTCTTCTCCTGGCTTTCCCTGCTACGGCCACTGGTAAGATATGCCGGCAGGGCCTGCAGAGGTGGGAGCTTCAGAGTTGGTGGGAGGACTCACGTGGGGAGGCAAGAGTGAGGTTGGGCCTGGCGGGAGTGGGCAGCCTGCTCAGGGAAGGAGCCCTCGGGTCCAAGAAATGCCAGCGGTTGTGTGCATCCTCTCCAGGCAGGGGCTCTGCCCTTGTGGTTGCCTGGGATCTCCAGAGCAGCCCTGCCGGAGGACATGACTGTCCTTGTGTTTTAAGGGCACCCATGGTTCGTTTAATCCGTGAGACACAGACACAGAAGTGACGATCATGAAATGTCTACTCACAATTTCTAGAACAAGTGGCATGCAGGGAAGCATGGGTCTATCAAGAGGCAGAGGAGGGGGAAATGTGGGCAAGAGCCTTTACTGTTTGCTGGGAGAAGGAAAAGGCCAGGGGGCTAAGTGGTTCGGTTCGGATTGGCAAATTTGAATATTCTCAGTGGCCTCTGGGGCACGGGGTTGTCCCTAGATATCTGGTATCCAGCCCTGGGGTCATTAGGGCAAGTGGTTGGCAGTGGGGAATCTGAGAAGCCTACTGAGGAGGTGGCTGGGAGCCTGGGCTCTGCATTGGTTGGTTTGCATCTGAAAGAAGTTGTTGGCTGGCCCTGGAGCCCACAGTCCCCGGAGTCTGCAAGTCTCCCATGTCAGAACATCAAAATAAAGAAAATGAAAAGACGTGGTTATCACATCTAATTTAGCAGATAAGACATCTGAAGGTGAATGGATAGGCCAAGGCCCAAAGCCCCACAGCCCGTGTTTGGGTCCCAGAAGAGACTAGTTCAGCCTCAGGGGACTGGTTTGGCCCAGAGGCGGTGTTAGACTTGCTGGAGGGGGAGGAGAGGGGCCGAGGTCATCGCCGGGCCCACTCACAGGCTGCCTGGGAAGGTGAGGGCGCCGAGGGTCAAGGGCTCAGAACGGGGCTCACAGAGCAGGCGCTCGAGAACCAATGCTTAGTGAGTCCATTTGCCCCCCCTTCAGCTGCGGAGACTGCGAACCCATTCAGTGGCCGCCTGTCCCGCCCGCAGGGCCTGAGGTCGCGCAGCCTGAGGTGGACACCCCCGGGGGGTGCAGGCCGGCGGGGGGCGTGAAGGGCACTGACGAACGTCTTCCTGGGCAGCCCGCTCGCGCCGCCTCCTGTGCGGCCTGGCGGCTCCTGAGCCCCGCGCCCGCGCCCTGCGCAGTCCTGGGAGGGTGTGCGGGTGCCCGCAGCGCCCCCGCCAGGTAGGTAGCCCGGCTGGGGGGCGGGGCCGGGGGCGGGGCTGCTGCGGACCGGCTGGGCCCCGGGCTCCTCCTTGGGCTCCTCCTTGGCCGCAGGCGCCGCAGGACCCGGAGAGACGGACCACAGCAAACTTCCGCGGAATGGAAAGCCGCAGCTCTTGCCTGTTTGGGAGGACTGCCGGGGCCTCCGCCTCCACCGCCCGCCCGGCCCGTCCCCTCCCCAGCCTGCTTCTCAAACTGCCTCAGGGGTCCCAAGAACGCCCGGGGTTGGAGGGAGGGCAGCCGGTGTCCCAAGAGCTGGGCGTCACTGTCCCGTGACCTCCCTGCAGGTCACGGTATGGATCCATGGGGGCTCTCTGGTGACCGGCGCTGCCACCCCCAAGAGGGGTCAGCCCGGGGGCCCGCGGGCATGTGATAGTGGTCACAGGCCGTACCGCCCGGGTTCCTTGGCTTCCTCAGGTGAGGTGGCCGCCGGGGTTCCTTGGCTTCCTCAGGTGAGGTGGCCGCCGGGGTTCCGTGGCTTCCTCAGGTGAGGTGGCCGCCGGGGTTCCGTGGCTTCCTCAGGTGAGGTGGCCGCCGGGGTTCCGTGGCTTCCTCAGGTGAGGTGGCCGCCGGGGTTCCGTGGCTTCCTCAGGCGAGGTGGCCGCCCGGGGAGATGCCAGCCTATGAGGGGAAGTGGGGAACGAGGGTCCAGAGCTTGAAAGCAGATTTCTCAGGCCAGGGGTTGGCTTGAGACCAAGGGCCCCTCCCCCATGCCATCCAGAGCAGAGAAGGCTCCCCGGGGCTCACTCGGGGGCAGGGGCTCTACCAAAACCAGAATTACACAGAGAGCGTGGTCTCCTGGCCAGGAACTGTTGACTGCTGGTCTGGGGCCAGGACCCCGGCAAGGGACGGGGCAAGGAGCAAGAGGCCTGGTAGCCACCGCCCAGCCCGGCACATCTACACCACCTGCTGGGTGTGACTCCTAAGCGTGCCCCACAACCAGTTTATGGGACTTGCTTAAGGTTACCAGGCTCAATTTTCCCAAAGCAAATATTTCCTTCTTGGGGACAAAGCTTTTGCTTTAAGTAGCCTTCTGGGCAGTCCTGATTTGTAGCATATTCTTGCCTTGGTGTCTGGTTTATACATCAAGCTCTATGATACTGGTTAGTATGACTCTGCGCCTGAGAGACTAAATACCTGAGACTTTCAGGTTTCGGACAGTATCAAGCCAGTGGGGCAGATCATGCCCCAAGTGCCTTCCAGTACCCTCCAGGTGCATGGAACTCCCTACACCAAGCACTAACATCATGCTTTCCTTCTGAGCATGTTTCCTGTGAGTCTCCTTCTTCCACTCCTCTTCACAGTGATTGACGTTAATGCCACAAAACCTTCCACAAAGGGAGGGTCTCATCATAATATTCCTTAATTTCTGTACTTTGGCACCTTCTGTTTTTTTATGACCAAAGCTAATAGGGCAGTGGACATCTTCACGTCCATAGCTTTTGTCCTTTGATTTCTTCCTTTGGGATTTATCTCCAGGAAGGATATTTGGGTGCTTGCTGGATGCCAGGATCATGCAATCTTGACACTCCAGGACAAAGCTCGTAAAAGTTTCCAGGCCAGATATGTGTCTGCAGTGCATGGTGTGTGTGTGTGTGTGTGTGTGTAATGGCAAAATAGTGCTTAGGGGAAACAGTGCCCTAGACTCTGGAAGGCCGCCCCGGCCCCACACAGTCAACTTGGAGCCATGAATTGAACAGTGAGAAAGAGCCAACCTGGCTGGCTCCCAAGACCCGGGCAAGCCTGCCTGGTGCAGGATGCTGTGCCTGGGACTTTGTAGTCAAGGATGTTTCTCAGGAACTGGTGGCTCCAGGGGCTGCTCACCTCCTCCCTGACACAGGCATTGTCTCCACTCTCCTTGTTAGCCATACAGGCACAACTGTAGACTTTTCAGCCAACTAGATGTTTACTAAATGTCCATGGCAAAAGCCTGAGTCCTGAAAAATAATTCATACCCCTCTGGAGACCTCTCCACCTCTTATGTAGTGCCACTGGCATAGCACTTTGTGAAATTGCTTGCCAATTTAAACTATGGCCAATAACTTGAGGCTACAGGTTTTATTACAACTTTACCAGCATTTGCAGACCATAATTTTTAAAATATCAACTTTATTGAGATGTAATTTACATACCATAAAATTTACCCTTTTAAGAAGTGTATAATTCAGTAGGTTTTAACACATCCACCAAGTTGTGCAACCATCACCACTATCTTATTCCAGGACATTTGCATCACCCTAAAATGCAGCGCATACCTGTTAGCGGTTACTTCACATCCTGCCTCCCCCAGCCCCCAGCAACCACTGGTGTATTGTGGCAAATCTGTGGATTTGCCTATTTTAGACATTTCAAGCCATCTCTGTACCTGAAGTGGGGCTCAGACTCACCACCCCAAGATCAAGAGTCATGCTCCACCAACTGAGCCAGGCAGGGGCCCCCTAGACATTTCAAATAAATAGAATCCTACAATATGAATGAATGAATGAATGAATGAATGAATGAATGAATATAAATAAATAAATAGTCCTACCATATGTAGTTTTTGTGTTTGACCTCTTTCACCTAATATGATGCTTTCAAGGTTCATCCATGTTTTGGCATGTATCAGCACTGCCTTCTTTAATATGATTAAATAGTGCTTTGTGTGGATATAGTACAATTTGTTTATCCATTTATCAGTTGACAGTCCTTTGGGTTGTTTCTACCTCTTTGTTGTTTTTTTCTTAAGATTTTATTTGTTCATTCATGACAGACACAGAGAGAGGCAGAGACACAGGCAGAGGGAGAAGCAGGCTCCATGCAGGGAGCCCGACGTGGGACTCGATCCCGGGTCTCCAGGATCACACCCCAGGCTGAAGGCGGCGCTAAACTGCTGAGCCACTAGGGCTGCCCTGTTTCTACCTCTTTGGCTACTATGCATACTCCTACTATGAACATTCATGTACAAGGGTTTTTCTTAAAAAATATTTTTATTTATTTGAGAGAGAGAGAGAGAGTGAGCTCACGAACAGGGGGGAGGGGTAGAGGGAGAGGGAACAGAGACTCCTTGCTGAGCAGAGAGCCTGATGCAGGACTCAATCCCAGGACCCTGGGATCATGACCTGAGCAAATGGCAGATGCTTATGTGACTGAGCCACCCAGGCACCCCATGTACAAGTTTTTACACCAAGTATATGTTTTATTTTCTCTTGGTTATATATCTAGGAGTGGCATTGCCAGGTCTTATAGTAACACTGTTTAATTATTTGAGGAAGT
Organism: Canis aureus; assembly: GCF_053574225.1. NCBI lineage: Eukaryota > Metazoa > Chordata > Mammalia > Carnivora > Canidae > Canis > Canis aureus. The sequence continues at coordinate 6,625,246 of NC_135613.1, forward strand.
GCCCGTTTTCCAAGTGACTGCACCATTTTATTTTTATTTTTTTTAAGATTTTATGTATTTATTCATGAGAGACACAGAGAGAGAGGCAGAGGGAGAAGCAGGCTCCATGCAGGGAGCCCGATGTGGGACTTGATCCCGGGTCTCCAGGATCACGCCCTGGGCTGAAGGCGGCGCTAAACTGCTGAGCCACTTGGGCTGCCCTGTATGAGGATTTCAATTACTCCTCATCCTTGCCAACACTCAATTAGCTCTCATTTTGATTATGGTCATCCTAGTGGGTGTAAAGTGGTATTTCATTGTGGTTTTGATTTGCATTTCCCTAATGACTTACAATGTTGAACATCTTTTTATGTGATTATTGGCCATTTTTATATCTTCTTTGGATAAATGTCTATTAAAATCTTTTGCCCATTTTTAAATTGGATCGTCTTTTTATTGTTGAGTTGGAAGAGCTTTTCATATATTCTAGATATAAGTCCCTTATCAGATAAATATGATTTGCAAATCTTTTTTCCCATTTTGTGGGTTGTCTTTTCACTTTGTTATGGTATCCTTTACAACACAAAAGATTTCCTTTTGATGACATCTGATATATTTTCTCTTTTGTTGCTTGTAGTTTTGGAGTAATATCTAAGAAGTGATTGCTAACCTAAAGTCATTGAGATTTACCTCTATGATATTTTTAAGATTTTATTTATTCATGAGAGTCACAGAGAGAGAGGCAGAGACATAGGCCAAGCGATAAGTAGGCTCCCTGTGGGGAACCCAATGTGGGACTTGATCCTAGGACCTAGGGATCACGCCCTGAGCCGAAGGCAGAATTCTACCGCTAAGCCACCCAGGTGCCCCTACTTCTATGATTTCCTCAAAGAATGTTATAGTTTTAGCTCTTACATTTAGGTCTGTGATTCATTTGAAGTTAATTCTGTATGAGTGGGGATTCTTTGCATGTGGTTATCCAACTGTTCCTGAGCCATTTGTTTAAAAAAAAACTTTCCTTATTGAATTGTCTTGGGGCGGGGGGTGGATCCCTGGGTGGCTCAGCGGTTTAGTGCCTGCCTTTGGCCTGGGCGCGATCCTGGAGTCCTGGGATCGAATCCCACATCTGGCTCCCGACATGGAGCCTGCTTCTCCGTCCTCCTGTGTCTCTGCCTCTCTCTCTCTGTCTATCATAAATAAATAAATCTTTAAAAAAAAAAAAAGATGAATTGTCTTGGGGATCCCTGGGTGGCTGGGCGGTTTAGCGCCTGCCTTTGGCCCAGGGCGCCATCCTGGAGTTCCGGGATCGAGTCCCGCGTGGGGCTCCCGGCATGGAGCCTGCTTCTCTCTCTATCATGAATAAAAAAAAAAAAGAATTGTCTTGGTGCCCTTACTGAAAATCATTGACCATAAATGCTAAGAGTCTATTTCTGGACTCAGTTCTATTCCATTAATTTATACGTCTATCCTTATGCCAGTGCCACACTATCCTGATTACTGTAGTTTTGTAGTAAGTTTCGAAACAGGGAGCTGGGAGTCCTCCAACTTTGTTCTTCTCTCTTGAGATTGTTGCATTACTTTGCGAGGCTTATCATAACAAAGGACTACAATCTGGGATGCTTAAACAACAAAAATTAATTATTGCACAGGTTTAGATGCTAGAAGTCTGAAATCAAGGTGATAGCAGGGTTGATTTCATCTGAGTACTGTGAGAGAGAAAATCTATGCCTCTTTCTGGGAGCCTCAGGCATTTATTGGCTTATGGATGGCATTCTCCCTCTGTCTTCACATTGTCTTCCCTCTGTACCATCCGTCTCTGTGTCTGAATTGCCCCTTTTTACAAGGCCACTAGTCATATTGGACTAGAGCCCATTCTAATGATTACCTTTGTAATCATCTTAACTTGACTACCTCTTTAAAGGTCCTGTCTTTAAATAAGATCACATTCTGAAGTACTGAGGGTTATGACTGCACATATCTTTTGGGGGGATTACAAATCAATCCCTAACCATTGTTCTGGCTATTCTGGGTCCCTTGCATTTCCATATGAATTCTGATCAACTTGTCAATTTCTGCAAAAAAAAAAGTGTCTGAGATTTTGATAGGGATTATGCTGACTCTATAGATGAGTTAGGAAGTATTACTATCTCAACAAGAAGCTTTTCAACCCATGAACATAGAATGTCTTTCCATTTACATAGATCCTCTTTAATTTCTCTCAATTATGTTTTTGACTTTTTAATGTACAAGGCTTGTACTTTGTTAAAGAAATAGATTCCTAAGTATTTTATTTTTGATGCTATTGTAAATGAAATTGTTTTCTGCACATCATCTTCATATTGTTCATTGCTGGTGTATGGAAACACAACTGATTTTTGTCTCTTGTGCTTGTAGACTATTTTTAAGAGGCTTGTACCTTTAGCTATTGTGGCCTTTAGTTTAGTCCTTTAATCTTTACTGCTGATTAACATTCCCCCCTTGGGTATACACTCATTGTGTTTACTCATCTGTGGGTTTTCTATTCCTGTTTTCACAAAGATTAACAAGGAGGCTTGTAGCCATGAAACTAACTTCAATAGCTAATGTTTCCAGAGTGCTTACTGAGTGTCAGCATCCTTGTATTTGCTACTTTGGTCTTCATAATCCTGATTAGATCTAAATTCTGCAGTCATCATGAAGTCTCTTGAGTCCTTTATGCTTTTTTCTAGAGCCACCAGTAGCTTTATAATAGTGCTTCTGAATTGGCTTTCTGACATTGAATTGTAATCCAGATTTTGTAACTCTGTGGGAGAGAGGACTGTTTCTGATTCTTTCTTTTGAGGTGAGGTTTTCCTTCTAGTCATTTTGCTCAGTGCAGAGTTGTCAAAAACAAGTTGTATTGGGAAAAGGAGAAAAAGAGAGAAGAGAAAGAAGAAAAGAAAAAGAAAAGGAGAAAAAAAGAGGGAAAAAAGAGAAGAAAAGAAAAAAGGGGGGGGAAGCAAACAGAAATCAAAAAACAAAAAAGAAGGGGGAGTATCCTCTGATTCTGTATACTGTAAATCCCTCGACTTCCCCTGGAACTTTCCAGTGCTGCTTGGTCAATAATTTGTTTTTCCCCTGCTGGTCTTCTGGGGGAGGGCCTGCTGTGCTGATTTTCAGGTGTTAGCACTTGGGGGAGCTGCTCAGCCCGCTGCCTGGTGCAGGGCTCAGTGAAAGATGTTTAACCTGTTTATCCGGTGAGGCCACTGTGAGGTTCAGTGGGGGCTGTTTATCCTGTGAGGCCCCAGGAGGAACAGCAACAGAGGCGGCGGCCAGCTCTGGAGCCCTGGAGTCAGCTCCCGCAGTGGCTACAGAGCTCTCAGTCCGCAGGAGCCTGGATGCTCCAGGGGCGGGGCCGCTGATCTGCTCAGCTCGGCCGGCGGCAGGAGCGTCCTTGCTGTCCTGGGCCCTCCCGCCCCCGCCTGTCCCGGGGGGAGGCCGGATCCTTGGCTGTGTCCCTGGCGCCCTGGGCTCCCGGGCCTGCGCTGTTGGAATCGCGCTCCGGGCCGCGCAGCCCGCTCCGCGGAGCCGCCGACCGAGCCCTTCCGAGCTGCCCCCGGCCCGCGGGGCTCGCTGCTGCCCTTTAGGGAGCTCGGCTGCGGGGTGTGGCACGCTCTCCCCGGGGCGCAGGTGTTCTGTTAGTGTACCTGGGAGCCTGGGGGCATCCCCGCCCCTCCTGGGATCCTGCTCCAACTCCCTGCTAGCGCCTTTCTGCCGGGGAAGATTGGTGAAGCTCCTGCTTCTCCAGGACAGGGCTTTCTTGTCCTGGGGACACTCGCCCCGGCCTTAGCCCAGCTTCTCGGGAGCTCCTCCCCCTTGGATGCCTTTTGTTTCTTTATTTCTTTTTCCCCCCGTCTTCCTACCTTGATAGAAGCATGAACTCTTCTCACTGTAGCATTCCAGCTGTTGTCTCTTTAAATCTCAGGCCGAATTCGTAGGTTTTCAGGATGATTTGAAGGTTATCTAGGTAATTTGGTGGGGGCAGGTGACTTGGGGACCCTACTCTTCTGCCATCTTGCCCCGCCTCTGGTCTTCATAATCCTAGAGACAGGTTATTGTCATTCCTCTTTCATGAATTAAGAAACAAACACAGAGAGTTCAAGTAATGGGCCCAGGTCATGCACCTAGTGAGTGGCAGAGGTGGGATTTGAACCCAGAGAATGTGCCCTTAAACCTGTAACATGGAAACCCAACATTTCACTTTAAAGACAACATTTTAGGGATCCCTGGGTGGCTCAGCGGTTGAGCATCTGCCTTAGGCTCAAGGCGTGATCCTGGAGTCCCAGATGGAGTCCCAGATTGGGCTCTTTGTGGGAAGCCTTCTTCTCCCTCTGCCTAAATCTCTGCTTCTCTCTCTCTCTCTCTCTCTTTCTCTCTTTCTCTCTCTGTCTTTCATCAATAAATAAATAAAGCCTTAAAAAAATAAAATAAAGGCAACATTTTAACTTCCCCTATGGGCCCTGCTACATTACCTGGCCACACTTGGCTCTGTTCCCAGGGCCAGGCATATTCGTCTGCTCATGGTTGTAAGTAGGGGGGTGGGTAGCGATGAGGCTGTGCTGAGAGGAATTCAATATCCCCACAGGTCCATGGTTTGCTGGAAAAGATGGGACAGATGAGCCCAGAGGATATATTGGCCATATTAAGACACTACTTGGCCAATCTGGTAAGTCAAAAGGGAGGAAGAGGTAGTCCAGTGGGTATCCTATCCAGAATAGTAGGGCACCCTCCTCTTCCTCCTGCCCTCCATCCCCCACAGCAACCCCCACACTGCCAAACCCCTTGGTCCAACTGCTGACTTGTAATTTCACCTAGAAATCCACTTGGACGTGAGTCAGTGTGCTTCTCAAAGGAAGATCATCATCATCATTATCACCGTAGGCTGCAGCTTGTTGAGCCCATACTATGTGCCAGAGACTGTGCTGTGCTGAGTGGTAGGACAGGCAGTCATCCCCATCAATCCTCATTACAGCCCTGTAAAATAGAAACTTTCATTATCCCCATTTTACAGATGAAGAAACTGAGACTCAAGGTCCATGATAAACAAAGGGCAGAGGCAGCTTCAGCTGTTAAGATCATCCTTTCATATGTGGAGCCATTTGGACCTGAAGTCCAGTCCCAAACCTGGTTCCTTGTCCACGGTTAGCCTAACCCCTTTGAGCCTATTTCTTCATCTATAAATGAGGATATAGGGCAGCCCCGGTGGCGCAGCAGTTTAGCGCCACCTGCAGCCCAGGGTGTGATCTTGGAGACTCTGGATCGAGTCCCACATCAGGCTCTCTGCATGGAGCCTGCTTCTCCCTCTGCCTGTGTCTCTGCCTCTCTCTCTCTCTCTGTGTGTGTGTGTCTCTATGAATAAATAAATAAAATATTTAAAAGAAAATAAAAATATAAATGAGGATATATACTTCCCACCCAAGGAAACTGGATGCTGTATTTGAAAAGTCTACCAGGAAGCTAGTATTTAGAAGGTACTCAAGCTATGAATATTTCCTTCCTTCTTTGGAACCTCCAGAGTCCTTCCCATTTATCAACCTCATCACTGTTCTCTGGAGCTCTGGGGAGCCCCCAGGATTTGTTCTTTCACTAACTTCCTGCTTAACTTCTACTGGGCAATCAATCGCTTGAGACCAGAACCCTTAGCTAGGAACTTCAGGTAGACTGCCACACAACCCTGCCAGGCAGGAATTGACTTCCAGGGAGGCTCAGCAACCTATCTGAGATTACATAGCCAAGCAGCAATCACAGCTTGCATTGACTCCAGATCTGAACTTATTCTGCCCACTCTCTAGAACCCCCAAGGGAGGCAGGGGCCCCTGACACTTGAGTCCTGGAGTATGAAAGAGGCCATGCTGGGGGTGCTTGGTGGCTCAGTGGTTGGGCATCTGCCTTTGGCTCAGGGCATCATCCCGCATCCTGAAATCGAGTCCTGCTTCGGGCTGCCCCCCAGGGAGCCTGCTTCTCCCTCTCCCTGTGTCTCTGCCTCTCTCTGTGTCTCTCATGATTAAATAAATAAAACATGAAGAAAGAAAGAAAGAAAGAAAGAAAGAAAGAAAGAAAGAAAGAAAGAAAGAAAGAAAGGCCATGCTGGAGGGTGTGGGACTTCTTGAGAGGGTCTTCTGGGGCTATGGGACCCAAGCAGGCCCGACCCTGGCCTCCTGCCCCAGGATGTGCCCCCTGAGCTGATGCCCAGCATCACAGATGAATACCTAGGCAGCAGTTCTGATGCAGAAGCCAGACGCGACGACTTCCAGGAACTTCTGGCTGACATTATCATGAACTTGCCTGACTTGAATTTCTCTAGAAGCTTCTAAGGTGAGCCTATCCCCGTTCACCTGCCCCACCCTTTCCATTTCAGCCCAAGAGCTGGGTTATCACAGGAGACATGGCCTGACACCCTGTTGCTACCCTCACTCCCCACTTCCTCTCTGGGATGCAGTGTCACCTTAAGGAGAGGTGACTCTGGCAGGTCACTCCGCAGGTGAGTAAACCAAGGCTCAGAAAGGTGCAGTGACTTGTCAAATGTCACCCAGCAGGACCCATCACCAATTCTGAAGAATTTATTGGACTCATGAGTGATATTTCCCATGTTCAGCACTTCTCCTGGGAGAAAAGTATTGCTTCCTCCACACCTGGTAGCTAGTCCCTGACACAGCCCTACAACAGCTCCAAGCTCCTAGCTTTGTGACCTTGGGCAAGATACCTAGCCCCTCTGTGCCTCAGTTTCCTCATTTGTAAAATGGCGACAGTAACAACCTAATTTGTATGTTCTCAGAAGGATAAAATGAACGATTACACATAAAGCGCATGAAGGGCAGCCCGAGTGGCTCAGCGGTTTAGCGCTGCCTTCAGCCCAGGGCGTGATCCTGGAGTCCGGGGATCTAGTCACACGTCGGGCTCCCTGCATGGAGCCTGCTTCTCCCTCTGCCTGTCTCTGCCTCTCTCTCTTTGTGTCTCTTATGAATAAATAAATAAAATCTTTTAATCTTTTTTTAAATAAAAAATAAAGCGCATGGAATGGTGGGTGACAGCCAGCAAATGCTCAGTAAATGCTTGCTTATAATGATGTTGTCATCGGTGTTGGTACTGATATTGGTATAACTACAAGCTGGTCCTGCCAAAGGCAGGACCTGGTCAGGCTGAGGGTACCTAACTCCGATGCAGCTCTCTCGCCACAGATTCTGAAGTCCCCGCCTTTTTTTTTTTTTAATGAGTTCCAGCATTGACCCAGTTCCTTTGTGAAGATCAAGCCAGCGTGGGTGAGGGCTGACCATGGGGCTGAGGTTGCCTTCATATTTGGGGGTCACTTCCTCATGGATGAGAGCTCCCTGCAGGGTAAGGACAGGCAGACATGCAATCCCCAGGGCTGCAACAGGCTAGGGTGGGGCTTGTAGGCACACAGGTCTCCAGTCAGCACAGGGGACCCTTGAGTTCTCTCCAGGACCCACGTGACCCTGATCCAGGTCTGTTCCTCCAATAGCCTTTCCAGAAGCTACAGAGGAAGAGAAGCAGCTGAGCCTCACCATGATGGCTCAGTGGACTCAATTTGCCCGGACAGGGTGAGTAAGCAGGCAGGCACACCTGCCTTTGGGCCTATACTACTACTCCGATCTTCTAGGGGATAACGCAAGAGGCCTTGACCTTCATTCATTCCTCCCATCCAGGGACCCCAATGGTGAGGGGCTGCCTCCTTGGCCCTCATCCAATCAGTTGGGGCAACACCTGGAAATCAGCCTGACGCCACGAGTTGGCCAGAAGCGAAGAGAAGCCCAAATGCGGTTTTGGACAGAGACATTTCCCGCCAAGATCTGGCTGCAGCAGATGCAGAAGGGCAGGAAGGGGCAGGATGAGCTCTGAGGGGTGGCAGAGACACAGCTTCTTCTGCTAAGAAACTTTAATTTAAACCGAGCTGATGTATAGACATGTCCCTTAAGGAAGCAGCCCCTCCATGACTGGCATTGTGCTCTGTCAAAATGCCACCTGCTACCTACTTCAGGGACCTTTGTACAAACTCCCTTTTCCTGAAGTGCCTTTCCTCCTTGCTTTGTGGCTGGTTCTAGCTCCCCAGAAGACCCCCCACTCCTCCAAGCAGCCTTCCCTGCCTTCTCTGAGCCTGAGTCTGTGTCCATTACAGCATAGCCCATGCCAGGCTAGCATTGTCTGTGTCTGTGTCTCTTTCACCTCTCTGAGAGTGGAAGTCAGCCTGACCCCACTCCGCGTCTCACCCAGAAGGTTTGGGCAGGACCTGGAGTCAGGGATGCTTGATGAGCAGTAAAAGGTAGAGAGTATGTGAATGGTGGCTGTTGGATGTGAACCCAGGATCTTCAGCCACCAAAGCTATGCTCAGCCCTGCACAGAAGTCCTCATTGGTGGAAGGGTGAATGGTCAAGTCAGTCTTGGGGTAGAGGGAAGTCCTGAGACCTTGGGGGATCTAGCCTAGAACATATTTTAGCCCCCAAAGCAGCAATTTCCCCCAAAAGCCTGACTCAGACTGAGGAAGGTCCCTTTCTCCATGTTGCCCAGACACAAGACAGAACAGAATCCAGCCAGGCCAGAGCCCTGCCTCTTAGGATATGAGATGTGAATTTCCCAGCTCTGGTGCTGCAACCCTTTATGGCCTGGCTCAGCTCCTCCCTCCCCTTCCAGCTCCTCCCTCCCCTCCCCAGCTTCTAGGGGAGCTCAGCACAGCCCCCACAGTATCTACCAGGACACAGGAGAACAGGTTGGGGAGGGTGTCTGGACTATTGCATCAGTCAGGCTGTTGTCCCATAGAAAAGAAGAGGCCTACCCACTCAGGCTACGACAGGTAAAAAGGAACCAGAGGTTTTTGAGTGGGAGCAAACATTTCTTTTTTTGAGGATCAGTGCACCATTCCCTTGAAATATCTAGATTTTATTTTATTTTTTTTAATATCTAGATTTTAATACATATCACAAGGACTTTACCTGCCACCACTCTCTCCTTCTACAGGTCCAATCCCACGTATATCCTTTCTCAGTCAGACTAAGTTCCTGTCTGCTGAGGGTTACATGAAAAGCACTTGTAATTGGGATCAGAGCTGTTCAGGGAGATCCATTTTGGGGATATAGGGGGAGACACATAAAGCCAAAGGGGCTCAAGTCATGCCACTTGCCTGCTCAAAAGCTCCCTGTGACTCCCTGCCACCCGTAGGGCAAGTCCAAGTTCTTCCCCTGGCATTGAAGGCCTCCCATCCCATCCCCTTCTCTCCATGGGGGCAGTTTGGCCCCACAAGCGAGGAGAGAGCCTGACAAATCAACAAACCCAATCAGAGCCCTCCCCTGGGGACACAGAGGGCTGTAGGGGCACAGAGGTAGAGGCCAGCCCTGCAGGGGGACATGGAAAAGAGGGACATCTAAGCTGAAAAAGGAGAGCAGAGATTATTCCAGTGTGCAGGCCAGAGCAGTGGACCCGAACAACAGGGAGCAGCAGGACAGAATGTTCCTGGCAGAGGGAAGAGCAGGCACGAAGGCCTGGAGGTTGAAACCTACTGAGGAAAGAGTTCTAAAGGCTGGAGAGGGGACCCCTGGGTGGCTCAGCAGTTTAACGCTTGCCTTCCACCCAGGGCGTGATCAAGGCCTGGGATCGAGTCCCATATAGGGCTCCCCACAGGCAGCCTGCTTCTCCCCCTCTGCCTGTGTCTCTGCCTCTCTCTCTTTCTCTCTCTCTCTCATGAATAAATAAATAAAGTCTTCTTAAAAATAAAAATAAAAAAATAACGGCTGGAGAGGTCAGCAAAGACCAGACTCTGAGGAGCCTTGTGGACTGCAAGGGTGTGGACTGCACTTGAGGCCAATGAAGGGCCTTGGAACGGTGTTAACCAGAGGGTAACAGGAACCGGTTGGAGGCGGTAGTGAGAGCGGGGACTGGAAGAGCAAGGAGGGGACCAGTGTGGGCCTCCAGTTAGGTGGAAGGCACTGGTTGGCTCTAGATTTAGAGTAGACGGATAGACCTGCTGACTGATGGACACAGAAGTAAGGGGAAGGAAGACTCTCCAGGGGCCGCCTGGAAGCCAGCAGGCCCAGGCTGGGATTCAAGGATCCTGATTTGACCATGTGGGATGTATAAAGAGGCCTCCTCTCCAGGCCTGAGGGAGCAGCACACTTGGGAGTCATGGGTGGGAGGGACCATTCCCAGCTTTGGTGTCACCATCACCAGAGGGCTCTGGAAGGTGGGCCTTGGACCATTCTCTCCTTCCCTCTCCTCTCTCATGTCCCAGCTTCTACGGTTTTTTCCACACGGGAAAGGAGGGGTGGCCTGGCACCACACCAGGGGCTCAGGGGTGGAGGTGGGGGGAGGCGCTCATACAAGGTGGCTGCTGCTGGTATTTCAATCCTTTTTATTCTCTCTTCCCTGGGCCGTCGATCATCAAACCCCCCTCCCCTGCTTGCCAGAGCGTCCTTAACCAAATAACGGCCCTGCCCTGAGGATTCAGCAGCTACACAGAGCTGAGGGGAGCAAGGCAGGGGGCACCCACAAACTCAGGCCAGGTCCTGCAGGGAAGGAACTGGTGGGCCCAAGAAGCCTCCTTGGGCTGGGGTCATAGGAAGGGCCACATGAGCTATGTGCGTGTGCACCAGGGGTTACTGCAGGATCACCTGGACAAGGTACTGGCAGATGCTCCCAGGAGACACAGACAAGTGTGTACATACCCGGTGCCAAACTTAGTTACTCACAGGCACAGGCAGTCACACACACACACACACACACACACACACGTATCTATACACTCACCCTAATATGGCTCCAATTCAGTTATGCAATTTACTAAATTTGTATCTTTGTACAAGTTATTTAGCTTCTTTGTTTCTTAATTTTTCCATCTACAAAATGGGGGCAATGATCATGTCCCTTTTCATAGATCTGCTGTGAGCATTGAATGATAATTAGCTGTAAAGTGCCCAGAAGAATGCCTGACACACAGCAAATGCTCAGTAAATGCTCTCTGGCACAGATCCAGACACAGCCTCAAATCATACCATCCTTTGAATCATATGGCTCCCTTGACTACAATTTTGGCCGGGCCCAGGGCACAGAGCAATCAGCTGGTCAGGACTCACGAGGAAACTTGCTAACTTCTCCTCTGTGTCAGGTTTAGTGGCATCCATCCTCTCCCTCAGGCCTCTGGACAGTCCCCTGTAGTCCTCAATGGTCCTTTAGGGTCCTGAGTGGATCCTCATTTTACAGATGAAGAAACTGAGAATCAGAAGAGAGAGTACCTTGTCTAAGGCCATACAATGACAGAGCCAGACTCATACCTAAGTCCACTGGCCTCTAAGTTATCCTTCCCTCTCCAGAATGTGCCCTCATGTCTAGAACGAGCTTTGTCTAAAGTCATCACCCGGGATGCCTGGGTGGCTCAGTGGTTGGGCGTCTGCCTTCAGTTCAGGGTGTGATCCTGGTCCAGGGATCAAGACCCATGTCGGGCTCCCTGTGAGGGGCCTGCTTCTCCCTCTGCCTATGTCTCTGCCTCTCTTTCTGTGTCTCTCATGAATAAATAAATAAAATCTTTAAAAAATAAAAAAATAAATAAAGTCATCACCCAAAGGCTGGGAGGAATCTGACTCAGTGTGATTGGCCAAGCCCCTGTCAGGCTCTCTGTGACCCTCGTACGAAACAGGAGTGAAGCTCCTGGCCCTTTCTAGCCTCACAGAGCTTCACCCCAAGTCAGTCCTCAGGAGTCCTCAGGACCTCATTCCTGCAGGGTACCCCTAGACCCCCATGGGGCCAGCTGAAGGCACTCCTGCGTCTCAGGCTGGGCATGGAGAGTGGCCCTGTAAATGCCATGGCCAGAGTTTTGGGAATGGGATAGCATTGCAGGCAGCAGCAAGAGGGCCTGAAGGTATCCCTGACCTTTGAAGTCAGGGATGGGACGGTACTATGTTAGGGCGACCTGAAAAATACAGGTGGGCAGTGGGAATTCCTCGATCTTCTCCCAACTGGACCAGGCATTCAGTGATAGCAGGCTCAGGTCCAAGCTTCTCAATAAAGCAATTGAAGAAAAAGGGAAAGCTGATATGAAACAGACTGATAAAACCAATATTTTGGCCAGGATTTGGATCAACCAGAACTCCCGTGCATTGCTGGTAGGAGTGAAACTGGTACGACCTCTTTGGAAACTGCTTGGCATTATCTCTCGAGTTGAGAGCCACAACACTGTGACTCAGCAATTCCACATCCCTCCACGAATTCCGCTTGGTAGACATATACTGAATGAATGTGTCCGTATGTTCACCACGGGAGACATGTCGTGGTGTAGTCACAGGATGAAATCCTCAGCAACAATGAAATTGAGGAGAGCACTTGACGAGATCAGCACTGGGAATTATACTATATGTTGGCAAATTGAATTTAAAGCAAACAAACAGGGGATCCCTGGGTGGCGCAGCAGTTTGGTGCCTGCCTTTGGCCCAGGGCGCGATCCTGGAGACCCGGGATCGAATCCCACGTCGGGCTCCCGGTGCATGGAGCCTGCTTCTCCCTCTGCCTATGTTTCTGCCTCTCTCTCTCTCTCTCTGTGACTATCATAAATAAATAAAAATTAAAAAAAAAAAAAGAAACAAACAATCCAATCATGAAATGGGCAAAAGACATGAAGAGAAATCTCACAGAGGAAGACATAGACATGGCCAACACGCACATGAGAAAACGCTCTGCATCACTTGCCTTTAGGGAAATACAAATCAAAACCACAATGACATACCACCTCACACCAGTGAGAATGGGGAAAATTAACAAGGCAGGAAACCACAAATGTTGGAGAGGATGCGGAGAAAAGGGAACCCTCTTACACTGTTGCTGGGAATGTGAACTGGTGCAGCCACTGTGGGAAACTGTGTGGATGTTCCTCAAAGAGTTAAAAATAGACCTGCCCTACGACCCAGCAATTGCACTGTTGGGGATTTACCCCAAAGATTCAGATGCAATGAAACGCCGGGACACCTGCACCCCGATGTTGATAGCAGCAATGTCCACAATAGCCAAACTGTGGAAGGAGCCTCAGTGTCCATCGAAAGATGATGGATAAAGAAGATGTGGTTTATGTATACAATGGAATATTCCTCAGCCATTAGAGATGACAAATACCCACCATTTGCTTCGACGTGGATGGAACTGGAGGGTATTATGCTGAGTGAAGTAAGTCAATCGGAGAAGGACAAACATTATATGGTCTCATTCATTTGGGGAATATAAATAATAGTGAAAGGGAATATAAGGGAAGGGAGAAGAAATGTGTGGGAAGTATCAGAGAGGGAGACAGAACATAAAGACTCCTAACTCTGGGAAACAAATTAGGGGTGGTGGAAGGGGAGGAGGGAGGGGGGTGGGGTGAATGGGTGACGGGCACTGAGGGGGGCACTTGACGGGATGAGCACTGGGTGTTATTCTGTATGTTGGTAAATTGAACACCAATAAAAAATAAATTTATTTAAAAAAAAACAAAAAACAGAACCCTGGCGGGTCCAGAACCGTGACCTCTACCTTCCCCCCAGGCCCAACTGCAGGCCAGCTCCAAGCAAGGCTCCTCTCTGCACAGGGTGGAGACTGTGACTTCACCCTGTGATCTGGCCTCTAAGAACATTCCACCTCACTTGTCAGACAGGTCTGTTTGTGTGGAAAGCCCAATAATGGACCAGATGGGGCTTCGGTCTTCCCTTCAAAAAACAGGATGCTGCGTGACTCAGGACAGGAGCCACCTAGTGCTACATATCAGAATCACAGATTTTTAATCCTAAAATAGTGTAGCACCAAGGCCACCAAGCTGACCCAGCTACCCCCATTCGACGTCACCTGTGCCCCCAGTGAACATTGGAAGGAGCCTATGTGAGTCCTACACCCTACTGAGGTGCTTGGCCTGACCCAACCCCTCCCTATATGGACCAGATGAAAGGTTGTACCCTCCACAGGGAGAGGTAGCAAGAGTAGAGCCAGGTGTTGGCAGGACTAGACCTTAAGGCCCACACAGAACTGGCCAAGTTGTGAGGCACCAGGGTGGCTCAGCCAGTTAAGGGTCTGCCTTCAGCTCTGGTCATGATCTTGGGGTCCTAGGATCAAGCCCCATGTCAGCTCCTTGCTGAACAGGGAGTCTGCTTCTCCCTCTCCCTCTGTCCCTCCCACCCCCACTTGCGCACGCACTCTCTCTCAAATAAATAAAATCTTTAAAGAAAGAAAAGAACCAGCCAAGTTGCTGCACAGCTGAGTGGAGGAGTCAATATGTGACTGGCCCCTGGTCTGGCAGGTGGACTCACAGTCCTGTCTGCCTTCTCTACCACTCCCTTCCCTTGTCCTTCATCCCCCAGCTTGGCCTTTGCTTTGAATGACACATGCTTAGTGCATTCAGGTAAACCAATCTCGTCAGATCCTAGGCAGAAGAAACAAGCAGCTCTGTCACCTCCCCTAAACAGGACTCCATACTCCTATTGATGTGGCCATAAAAAGACTCAATAGTGCTGCAATATTAGCATGTATACACTTTTCTACTCTGCTTTTTTCACTTAAAATATTGTCATAAGCAGTTTGTTATTTGAGTATACAGTTATAATTTTTTGGTCTAGTCCTATGACACAAATGATGCTTCCAATACTCACTATGGTACATATGACGACAGATCATAAAAGTCCTTGTTTTATCTTTTTTAAGATTTATTTATTTATTTATCATGAGAGACACAGACTGAGAGAGAGAGGCAGAGACACAGGCAGAGGGAGAAGCAGGCTTCTCTCAGAAAGTCTGATGTGGGACTTGATCCTGGATTCCAGGATCACGACCTGAGCCAAAGGCAGGCGCCCAACCACTGAGACACCCCCCCCCTCTTTTTTTTAAGAAAAAGTCCTTGTTTTAATGAGTTTCTGAATCTTTTCTGAGTCAAAGCATGTGAACACAGCTGTTACACATTGTGCCAGATTACTTTCCCAAGGAAAGTATCAATTTATCCATCACCAACAGTACATGTGTGAATGTCCTTTTCACTGTATCTTTGAGAGAATTGGGTGCCATCATTTTTAATTTTTTGGGTAGAAGTTGTAACTCTCCGATTTAATTAACATTTTATGCTGTCTCAAAAAGTGGAGTATTTTCATAAGTGCTTACCTGTAGTCTCTGGATAGCAAGGCTGGGATGAGTACCACTCCATGGCAGCTCTTGTTCAGGGGTGTAGAGTACTTTGCTGCATGCTCAGGTGCCCCCAGAGTCTGGAGTGAGAACAGTAAAATATCACCACCTAGAGCAGGACTCTGAGGAGAGTCTCACTGTGTGACCTTGAGCAAGTTATATAACCTTTTGAGTTTCCATTGCCACATTTGTATCGTGTAGTAATAATAACACTTACCCTCTCCATTTTTTAGGAGAATGAGGTGAGATGGTCAATGTAAAGTGTTTGGCACAGTGCCAGGTTATAATAAAGGATCTGTAAGTCATAGCTGTTGGCTAGTCAATCATGACTGGACCCAGGCTTCAGGACAATCCAGGTAATGTGGTACAGGTTGAATTCAACTTGGTCTAATTCATATTTAGTCCAAGAGCTGGCTAAGATGTAAATCTGCTAGTAGTGTGTCTGTGGGCCTGTGTGTGATATGTGAATGTACACTACATATGGATACATTGTGACCTTTATAAAACTGCTCTTACATGCATACATATGTATACAAATGCATTTACCTCTTGTATTTCTGCAATTTTTGTTGTAAAATTGTAAAAAGCTCTCATGTATCTATGTATGTATGCTCTCATGTATCTATGTATGTATGGATTTGTCTGTACACATGAGTATTAATGAGAGTAGGCATATGCATGAAAATGTCCATATATGTGTGATTTCTTCCCAGAAGTGTGCCAGGTAAATGTTAGCAATCAGAAAGAGGTATGGTGATATCCAATATCAGACAAAGGCAGAATCAAAATAAATGACACAATGCTATTGACATTAAATGATACATTAAATGACAGAAAAATAATTCATATAACAGACATGAACCTTTATGCTCCTACCAACATAGCATTGAAATATTGAATCAAATAATGAGAGAGAAAATACTGAGAGAAACACAGAAAAAATGGGCAAATACACAATTGTGAAAAGCTTCAAGCTGCAATTGGTGCTGATGCAGATGGGCCAGAGTTCTTTCAGGGGCCAGGGTGATCTTTCTCCTCTCTTCTAGGTGCCCTGCACACCACGGAACCTCCAGTGGTTACCAAATATGGGACCCTCCAAAAAAAATAGATGCATGTGGGGAAGACACCCATCAATGTCTTCTTAGGAGTCTCCTTCTTCATTCTTCCTGTGGGTTTTCATAGGTTCACTTCCCCAAAGCTCCCAGAGCTTTGGGAAGGAATCAGAAATGCCACTACCTATGCTCCTGCATAACAGCCAAAGGACTACACTCTGGAAGGTGGGCAGACCCTAAGGAGGGAAGTGGACCAATGACTGTCTCTGGGTCAGGGTTTGAACAATTCACTAAAAAGAGTGCACTATGTGGCCATAAGTGGGCCAAGGATCCATTCTGGGCCTCAGTTTCCAAACCCATATAATGAAGTAATTGGCCCAGATGGTGTTTAAGGCACTGATAATGCTGTTCTTGGCTCTCTCATAGGAGGAGGTGCTCACTGGTGTGCCCCAGGACCTTCTGGAGAACTGGGTTCTCCCAAAAGTGTGCGAGGAGCAGTTCATTTTTTCTTTCTTTCTTATATACACACACACCATCCTCAATGAACCCTGAGCTCTTGCTTCTCACTTGGGGCTTGAACCCAAGAACAAGCCCACATGGCATATCCAAGCCTTCCCTGCAGAAGGGGTTTCAAGATGTGGAGGTCACAGGCTCATATTCAATTTTAATGTTCCAGAATTTATTGCAACCTCTAGCAGGGCTCAAATACTGAGTTGCATGAGCATGTTGAGATAATGACTGCCCTTTGCTGCCCTGAGCTTGGGAAATTACCCAGGACAAATGTATTTATTTACTCAGACCATTGAGTAACCAAACCACTGTCCTGAATATTCAATGGCAATCATTAACAATCAGTTGATAAACATCTGGGTTAGAAAAATGTCTACCTGAGATGCCTGGGTGGTTCAGCGGTTGAGCGTCTGCCTTCAGCTCAGGGTATGATCCCGGAGTGCCGGGATGGAGTCCCAGATCGGGCTCCCTGCATGGAGCCTGCTTTTCTCTCTGCCTATGTCTCTGACTCTCTCTATGTGTCTCTCATGAATAAATAAATGATATCATTTTTTATATCATTTTTTTAAAAAGAAAAATGTCTACTATGAGAACCTGGGTGTCAGTTGATATTAAAAAAGTACAACCGGAGGCAGTGGCGACGGTGGCAGTGAGAGGATGAACAAGTTCGACTCACTGAAAGATGATGACAGTGGGGACCATGATCAGAATGAAGAAAACAGCACACAGAAAGATGGTGAGAAGGAAAAAACGGAACAAGACCAAAGTCAGGGCAGCAGTAAGAGGAAGGCTGTTGTCCCTGGGCCAGCAGAGCATCCCCTGTAGTACAACTCTACTTTCTGGTCTCCAGAAGAACCCCCGGTCATCCCACTAGCTCACACAGCTATGAACAAAATATCAAATAGATGGGCACCTTTGCCTCTATGGAGCAGTTCTGGAGGTTTTATAGCCACATGGTATGTCCCGGGGACCTGACAGGCCACAGTGACTTCCATCTCTTCAAAGAAGGAATTAAGCCCACGTGGGAGGATGATGCAAATAAAAATGGTGGCAAGGGGATTATTCCACTGCGGAAGGGCTTGGCATCCCATTGCTTGGAGAATATTATCCTGACCATGTTGGAGGAACAGTTCATGGTTGGGGAGGAGATCTGTGGGGCTGTGGTCTCTGTCCTGTTGCAGGAGGACATTATTTCAATATGGAATAAGACTGCCAGTGACCAAGCAACTACAGCCCACCTCTGGGATATGCTTCAGCGAGTGCTTCACCTACCTCCCAACACCATTATGGAGTACAAACCCCACACCGACAGCATCAAAATGCCAGGCAGGCTGGGCCCCCAAAGGCTCCTTTTTCAAAACTTCTGGAAGCCGAGGTTGAATGTGCCATGACCCTCTCCCTCTCTGGATGGCACCATCATTGAAGCTGGCATCATCGGAGTCTCTTGTTCTTTTGGCATGCTACCTGGAAGATCCTTCTGTCCTGGACAAGAGGAATTGGAAGAGCATTTTATGTTTTAAGAACAGGTTAATATGCAGCAGCTACAGCAACAGCTGAGATCACTTAATAAATGGTGCTAAACTAAAAAAATTTTAAGAATTAAAAAGTATAACCACTGGGGCACATGGGTGGCTCAGTTGGTGGAGTGTCTAACTCTTGATTTCAGCTCAAGTCGAGACCTTGAGGTTGTGAGATCAAGTCCTGCATCGGGCTCCACTCTGAACTCTGTGCTAAGTGTGGAGCCTGCTTGAGATTCTCTCACTCCCTCTCCCTCTGTCCCTCCTCCATTATACACACTCACAGGTGCTCACTCTCTCTCTCTCTCTCTTTCTCGCTAAAAAAAGGGAGGGGGCATGCCTGAGTGGCTCAGTTGGTTGAGTGACCAACTCTTGGTTTCAGCTCAGGTCATGATCTCAGGATCATGAGACCAGGCACTGCCAAGGGCTCTGCACTTAGTGCAGAGTCTGCTTAAGATTCTCTCTTCCTCTGCCTCTTGCCCCACTCACAGGCATGTGTTCTCTCTCTCTCTCTCTCTCTCTCTCTTTCTCTCAAATAAGTGAATAAATCTTGAAAAAAAAAAAGTAATGTTAAAATAACAACTACCACCCTGAGTGTCTAAATGTTGAGAACAGAGTATCCACTGTTACAACATGAATGGTTGTTTCTAGAATGCTGGGGTGTAGTCATTAGAACAATGACCAGGACTGAGAGAAGCCCAGACATTCTGAACACTCTGTGATTGTTATTTGGAATCCCATGGATCAGGTGACAGAACATGGGATGGCCATTACCAGAGCCTCAAGGATCAGGGGTTTAGAGACTCGGGAGTCCATTGCATAGAAGTCTTGGTGTCAGTTGTTGGAACACTGGCCATGAGCTGTCAGCTAATAGCTGCTTGGAACACAGAGTGTCAGGTGTGAGAATCTGTGGATGGCTTAGAACAGACTGTGGGTTGATAGTTAAGAGGGGAAGAAGACTAGTGACTAGTTTGGACAATGGATAGTTTGGGGCCAAAGCAACAAGGGGACAAGTGGAGAATGGAGCAGAATAGGCAGACAGGGTTTCCTGGAGCTAGTCAGATGTTCCTAGCCCCAACTATTGAGAAAAGACCCCCACAGGGCTGGGCCAGCAGGGAGAAAAGGTGATGTGGCCCAAGAGCCCAGCTCCACTAATGTCCACATGCATGCCAGGACTCAGATAAATCCTCATCCATCCCTGCCCCTGGGGAGCGCATGGCTGCTTGGGGGAAAAAAAAATTGGAATCACTCCAACCCAGTGCTATAGTCAATATGGATAGAGCTTTGGGGAGCACAGCTGCGAAGTGCCCAGCAGAGGGGGCACCACTTGAGCCGAGTCTTAAACATGAGTAGGAGTTTGCCAGGCAGAGGAGAAAGCATTCCGCAGAGGGGACAGAAGCAAAGGGACTTAGAGGTGGAAGGCAAGGGTCCATGTGTATCTGGAGGAAAGGGTGGCCGGAAGACTAGATGGAGAGGGCCTGGGTCTGTGTGGGTGAATCTGCACCTCATCCTGAGCACAGGGGGGCCCAGGAAGTTTTTAAGGAGGGAAGTGCCATGCTCAGGGTTTTGTTTTCTATCAATCCTGTGTGGAGGATGTTAGAAGGGATGCAAAGAGGCTGGGGCAGTGTCGCGGCCAAAGGTAGCCATGGTCTTGGCAGGGCAGCAGCTCTGGGAGGAGGCGAAGGCATATTTCGGAGCTGTCTGGGAGGCAAAACAGAGACTGAGGACAGAGAGGGGGCATGAAAGACAGGGAGGGGCCCAGCACCAGGTTTCTGGCTTGGCAGTACCAACAGACGCCAACAGGAGCAGGAAACCTCTCCCCACGCAGGGGAGATCCCGGGGAGGCCACGTTGCCTCCCGCCCCTGTACCCCAACGCTGGTGGAAGCCACTTGGGCACAGAGAGACACACGCACACACGCGCACACACACGCTACCTAAATTGTGCATTTGGTTCTATTCCCTCAACTGCGGAACGTGGGTTGCAACCCTCTCGCCTCTCTGGCCACCACATCGGGCCCAAACCCCTGTCTCTCAGGAGGCCTGAGGCCGGCCGCCTTCCCGGAGCGCCACGCCGCTGAGCTCCAGCGCGAGTCTGCACCTGACAGTCACGCGCCAGCGCGCACGCGCGGGGACCGGGACGCTCCGCGGCGGGAGAGCCCCGCGCCCCCCGCCCCACCGTCCGGCTCCCGGGGGCCTTCCGCGCCGCCCCGCTTCCCTCCGCTTCCACGTACCACGCCTCCGACTGGCCGCCAGCGAGAAAGTGGTGCTGGGGCTTCCGCAGCCCAGGCCCGGCCTCCTGGGCTTCCGGGGGGCGGGGGTGTCCACCGCCGGACTTGGGGACCAGAGGAAGGAAGGGGGAGGCGGGAGGGGGGGCTGTGGGCGTGGCGCGGGGGCGCGGCGGGGCCTAATTTCAACCAGGAGGGGCGGACGCTCCAACTGCCCCAAGGGAGAGGGACCTAGGTCCCGGGAAAGGGGTGCGATCCCAAGACCAGGGGTCTCGGGGGCCCGCGGGAAGAGGCGGGGCCAGGGAGAACCGGGCAGGAGCCCTGAGCAGCCAGACGCTCCCGATTATAAGCCCCGCGCACCCAGCACCCGCCACAGCCAGGCCCGCGCGAACTGGGCGGCTCAGCGCCGGGTACCCAGGCTGTGTGACCCTGTTTGGCCTCTCTTCAGGGACCCTGTGTATCTCGGGTCTAGAGGGGGCAGTGCCCGGGGAGACCTCGCACAGACTCACGAGTTCATCCTCCACTGCACAAAAGCATGTGCAGAGGAGCATGTACGGAAACATGCAGGCCCACAGACCCGTGCTCACCCCTGCCAAGGGTACCATCCGTCCAGGGGTGGCACTGAAGAGAAAACCAAGCCAGTCCCAGAGAGAGGACAATGCTGAGAGTAAGGATGCTCAGCCTATCCGTAGTGGGCCAGAAAGATCACCCAGCCCCTCCTACCTTCCTATCTCCCCACAAAACTCCATCCCCTGAACAAAGTGCATCATCTGCCCTGTGGTCAAGGCTGGGGCCACAGACCAAGGCTGGAGCCACAGACCAGGCCTTGGAGACTGGGGGTCAACCTCTAACCTGGAGTGTACCTGGAGTGTGGGCATAAAGTCAGGTACCTGCTGAGGGACACGTTTGGGAGGTGAGCTGGGACCATGTCACATAGGCCTTCACCTGCCACAGTAATATATTATACTGAACCGCTTGAACACTTTCTGTGTGCCAGACACTCTACTAAGCACTTTATGTGTGTTCATTCATTTAATTCCCTCAACAATCCAGAAAGAGAGGTATCCTCTTTCTACAGTTCTACAAAAAAAAAAAAAAAAAAAAGATCTCTCCCTCCATTCTGCAGATGAAGAAATTGAGGACAGAAAAGTTAAACAGCTCTATTCAAAATACACTGGAGAGCAGGGGAGGATTTGAAGCAGAGAAGCGACACAGCCAGATGTGCATTTAGAGAGATGGCTCCGTGTGTTGGAACGAGTTAGAAAGAAATAGAAGCAGAGGCCTGGAGGCCAACCAGGAGGCGAGGTGGGGTATATCCCTGAGATGATGAGGACTGGCTCTGAAACAGAGGCAGGAAGGATGAATGGTAGGTAGCTGCAGAGGGATGCAGGAGGCCAGGTAGACAGGACTGGGGCACCTGGGTAGAAGGGTGTGTGTGGGGGGGTGATAGGAAAGGGCCCTGGGGCTGGGTGGATAGTATGGGGTGAGGGATGCCACCCAGATGGGAAGCAATTGGAACATATTTGGGGCACATGAAGGCTGAGGTGCCCAAGAGACAAGATGAAGAGTCCCAGTGATAGTGGCTCCCCCAACTTCGGCAGCAGAGAAAGCTACAAGTTGTGAATACAGGTAACAAGGACTGTGGGAACCATAGGGTCCCCCACTTCTAGCCCAGCAGCAGAGAGAGACCCTTTCCTACACTAGCAGAACCCCTCCCACAACCCCAGATCCCCTCTAGAACCACTGGGGCCCACTATGTGGACTGGGATATGGGGACCCAGAGGCACGAAGGCACTGGTTCTAGGTCTAGGATTCCAACCCAGGACTCTTGATTCCTTCCCAGCTGCCTGCACTCTTCGGGCCCCTTCACACCGCCAAGCCCTGGCCAGATAATCATTCAAAACTGTCTAAGTGACTTCTACTTAAACCTCTCATGGGTGCCACACTCTCCACCCCTGCTAGATGATGTCACCCCTAGCCTGGGACCTCTTCTATAGGGCCATTTCCCAGAGTGGCACTTTGGTACCCAGAGCCTTCCTCACTCCCCGCCCAATGAAGGTGGCCAAGGTGGGTGTCTCCTCTGCCCCAGGGATCAGCAAGGAGGGGCAGGATGGGGGCACCCTGAACACCTCTTCTCCACAGATGGTTGGCCACCTGGCAGGCTGTAACTGCAACAGCACACAGATTCTGGTAGGCTGCCTGAGAGCATGATCAGGGGCTGAGGTGATGTGTGTGTCTAAGAAGATGGTAAGTAAAACTTCCTTCTAGCTCCTTCACCTGGCCACCTGCAAGCCACCCACCTGACCTGATCCCCAGCTGCCCCAGGGACCGTGTATCAGGAGCACAACATTTAGCAAAGATTTTCAAGAGGTGAGGGAGTGAGGAATGTGGACATCTGAGGCTGAGCACCCCAAGTCTGAGTAGCCTAGTCTTCTCTAGCACCTGCCCTCCAAGGGGTAGCTGAACCCCAGATTTTCCCAAGGGACCTATGGCTAAAGAAGCCGCTGGATGTGGACCTGCTGAGCTGAGCACCCTAGGCTGCAGGGATCCTAGGAGAATATGTGGAGGATTGACTGGAAATGCCCCTCGTCTTGTAGATAGTGTGGTTCATGAGCCCTGTGGTGAATAATGTGGTGCTCCCAGAGGACCCTCTGGTGCTCCTGAATTGGGGGCAAGTTGTACCTGTGCCCAGTCTTCTGGGTGTCAACAACCTGGAGTTCAGTTGGCTCTTACCTTTTGTAAGTGAATAGGAGGGGTGCCCACCAGAGTGGGGGTAACAGAGGATTCTTCTTGGGTAGTGCTGGGCATCAGATCAGATCCCATTGGCTCTTCTAGGGATGTCCAAGTCTTGGGTACTGCCTACAGTCCCTGAACAGTAAGAGCTGGCCAGAAACAATGGGAGGAAGAGAAGTATGGCCTTTTGGAGGTTTGGGGACCCCAAATCTTCAGATCGTAGTTTGGATGGGTCATCGTATCCATTGTTTACCCTCCAGGCAGCTGCACATTCTGTGGTGCTCCCTTGCTCCTGGTCATGCTAGATGCCCCAGCTCAGGAGACATCGTCCCAGCCCCAGTTCAGCTCTGCCTTGGGTGGTAGTGATGGACAGGTTGGGAACAGGAAGGCGGGAAATAGTCATGGGCCCTTCCTAGGTTGTGTGCTCTGAGAACTCACCGTTTAGATGATGAGAGCCTTGGAGCCTGGTGTAGCTCTGGCTGGAATCCCTCCTGATATTTGGGCCTGATTCACACCTGAGTCCATATCTTGTGGGCAGATCAAGAAGCTCCCAGGAAACCAGCATATAATGAGAAAAGGAGCCGTCACCAAGCTGCTCTGAAGCACCAGCACCCTGTTGGTGAGGGGCCATGCTGTTAGGGGTGCTGCATAGTTACAAAGGGGTAAGAATCAGCAAAGGAGACCTTCCCAGAAGCTCCCCTCTTTCCCTCCTCCCCCAGACCCAAAACTCCAGAGGTACTGAGCCTGAGTCCAAGTTGCTGGTGTGCCTGTTTCTGCCCCAGGCCTTAGGGAGGGTATGAATTCCCCACTCAGAACATCACCAACGAGCAGTTTCCAGTGGTGTTGAGGAGTACCTGGGTGATATTGATGACCATGACTGGAAGATGTTAAGAAACCATATGGTGTCTCTCTGCCTGTGTCTCTGCCTCTCTTTCTCTTTCTGTGTCTCTCATGAATAAATAAATAAAATCTTTAAAAAAATAAAAATAAAAATTTAGCAGTTAAATCTACATATTCAAAGAAAAAAAAAAAGAAACCATATGGTGGACCTAGGTGGGGATGCTACCTTGGTGTACTTCACCCTGCAGGCTGCCCACCACCACAGTGGTTTGTGGAGTCCTCCAGAGTGGCCACACTCTATCCGCTAGTGCTGCTTACCAACTGCTCATCCACCTTCTCTGCACCTCTGTGCTGGCGTAGGATTCCAAGATGCCATAGTAAAGGCAGTGTGCTGTCAAGTAAGAGAAAAGTGGAAGAGGAGGGCAGGGCAGAGTCCAGCCCAGAGGAGACAGGCTGGGGTGGTCAGGGAAGACTTCCTAGTTGAGAGAACAAACTGAGGGCCACTGTGGAGATCCTGCCCAGGATAAATGGGGCTTGAGGGGCACCTGGGTGACTCAGTGGTTGAGTGTCTGCCTTTGGTTCAGGCTGTGATCCCGGGGTCCTGGGATCGGGTTCCGCACCAGGCTCTCCTCAGGGAGCCTGCTTCTCCCTCTGCCTATATCTCTGCTTCTCTCTGTGTGTCTCTCATGAATAAATAAATGCAATCTTTGAAAATAAAAAATGAAAGAAAATAAACGGGGTTTGAAGAACATGTGGGTGAGAGGTCAAAGGTGGGCCTGGAGAGCATAGACACCAAAGAACCCAAAATGCCCAAGAGAGGAAAGGTTGAGAGAAGAGGAAGGCTTCTGTGGTCCTTGCCACAATCCTGTGAATTAAGTTTTAGCATCCCTGGTCTGCAGATGAGGAACTGCAGCTCAGAAAGGCGGAGTGAGTGACTGGCCTCAGGTCATGTGACTGGTGAGTAGTGCAGAGAGGACTCCAATCTGCTGCCTAGATTCTGAAGCTCAAGGGCTTTTTCCGCTTGATGCAGATGGGTGGGATGTGTGGGGGAGATGAAAAGCCCAGCCCAAGACTTTTCCTGCAGCTCTCCTCAGTTTCCCTATTCCTGGATGCTGGCTTCCCTGCCTACCTATATGAGTTTGAGCACCGCACTCCCAGTGGTGCAATCATCAGGCCCTGCACTGATGGAGCAGCCTATCAGGATGAGATCCACTTCGTCTTCAGGAGTCCCTTCTCCAAAGGTGCTCAAACCCCACCCCACCCCCAGGTGTCTAGTCTCCCCACCTTTGTGTCCAGACTCACATCTCCATTGTCTGACTCTAAGGAGCTAAGCAGTTCCTAGGATAGTCCCCAAAATGAAAGCCTTCCAGCATGGAAGGAGCAAGGTGGGACGCTAGCACCCCATGTTCGATACCAAATGTCACATCCTTTTTTTTAAAAAAAGATTTATTTATTTATTAATGACAGACACACAGAGAGAGGCAGAGACACAGGCAGAGGGAGAAGCAGGCTCCCTGCAGGGAACCTGATGCGGGACTCCATCCTGGGACCCCAGGATCACGCTCTGAGCAGAAGGCAGACGCTCAACCACTGAGCTACCCAGGTACCCCCCAAATGTCACATCCTATTCTGACCCCAGGCCATTCCTTAGTTGAGAAGGCGCTGAGCCTCCAGGTGACATACTGGGTCGACTTTGCCCGTACCGGGTGAGTCTGGTCCCCCAATATATCTGGGTAGTCCTCTTGCCTAGTGCTGGACCTACTGGCTAGCTGTTTCACGTATCTGTCCCTGCATGTCCCAGAGGAGATGCATGATTAGCCTCTTCTCCCTCACCTTTCCCCAGTCATCAGGTCCTAGATGTCCCTATGATGTGTCCCTCTCTGTCCCATGACCACACTCTTCACTCACTCTGGCAATCATAATACTCTGTTTTCTGCCCAGCCCTACAGTGGGAGCTGGAATTCAAGACTGTACTGGAGGGAGCAGAAGGTACTATGAGAGCACAGAGGAGGCATCCAACTGGCCTGGATGGGCAGGAGCGGCTTCCTGGCAGAGGTGACATCTGGGTTGAGCTTTGGCTAGCCTTGTGACTAGTTTCCCACCTCCACTAGTCTCTCTCCTTTCTATCCATCCCCTCTATGGCACTCAAGGAATCTTTCTGAAATATCTGACCAAGTCGCTCACCTGCTTAAAACTCTTCATGACTTTCCTCATGACTTCCCTCTGCCCCCAGGCTAAAGTCCCAGGTCCTTAGCCTCTTGGCATGAAAATCTTGTCATCCTTCAGTGGTTGAGCATCTGCCTTCACCTCATGTAGTGATCCTGGGGTCCTGGGATCGAGTCCCACATTGGGCTCCCACAGGGTGCCTGCTTTTCCCTCTGCTGGTGTCTCTGCCTCTCTCTGTGTGTCTGTCATGAATAAATACATAAAATCTTTTTTTAAAAAAGAAAGAAAATCTTGTCATCTTCTCTTCACATCCATCCTCTTTACACACCCCATATTTCTCTGCAAATTTACTTTGTGCTTCCTCCAAAAGCCCTGGTCTTTCGTACCTCAAACCCTTTGCACTTACTGCTCCCTCTATTTAAAAGGTAGTCACCACCACACTACTATTTTTTCTTAAAAGTCTAAATATCATCTCTGTAAAGACTTCTTGGTCTCCAACTTCCAAAGGGAAGGTGAACCAAGGAAAGGTAAGAGAAGGAGGCAGGGTGAAGATGAGCATAAACAATCCTTTCTTCCTCTGGGCAGAAACCCCAACGGTGGGGAGCTGTGCTACTGGCCACACTACAAGGAGAAGTTCCCTGCAGATGGATTTCACCATGAGGGTGGGTGTGAAGCTCAAGGAAGAGCTTTTGGCCTTTTGGATGAAACTGCACCAGCATTAAGGACCTGAGAAGCAGAGGCATTTTTGAGGGTGGTTATGCAGGGAGGGAGCTTGAGGGATTATCCCACCACCTAAGCCTTGGAGAGATTGGCCATGGACACATCTGAGACAAATGTGCTGGCTTCCCCAAGTAGGACCTGCAGAGGCTTCCTCCTATCTCCAGGTCATAGCTAGAGCTTTAGCCTGTTGTTTGGGGCCCTGCACTACCCTCTTTAGCCTGACATCGCATGATGCCTCCATCTCACTGATTCCATTGGGTTAGACCCGGTCCTTTTACTGCTATGCTGTGTCCAGCTACCCAGCTTCAGGGAAAACCCTACTCTTCTTTCTCCAAATCCTCCCACTCTTCGAGGTCTACTTGAAGCTGCTTCTTTTGGACAATCCACCCAGACTGCTCCTGCCCCTATCATTGCACCTAGCTTGTCATTTACCAACCATCCTGCTCAACCTTGTGCGGTTCACATCACATTGGCCTGAGGCCTTGGGCAGGTTATTTGTTACATGGAGTGAAGCTTTGATAGCTTAGGATCTTCTCACCCTCCCATACTCACTTCTCCCCACACCCCCAGGCCTCTCCAAAGCCTGGACACAGGGATGGTCCTCCATAAACATGTTGACTTGACCTGAATTTCTCCATCTGTAAAATGGTTGAGTGAAGCAGATGGCATCTTGATTTGAGCCCTCAGAGGAAGCCCTCATCTTGATTTGAGCCCTGCTCCTTATTGGGCTAAGCCTACTTTGCTATACTCAGTGAAAGGGGCGGGGGGGGCCTGTGGCTTTTTGCCTGGGTTGCAAAACACCTGGGTTTTTTTTTTCTTCATTGTCTCAAGTGTGCCCCTCAAGGACATCCACACTCCATGCTCCTACAACCCGACCTGGCACAGCCCAGCTGGTACCACAGAGGTTTTTTTGGTTTGGTTTAGTTTTTTGTTGGTTCTCTTTTTTTCCATAGTAAAATATACATAACATAAAATTTACCATTTTAGCTATATTTAAATGTTCAGTTCAGTGGCATTAAGTACATTCATGTTGTTATGTAACCATTGCCGCCACCCCTCTCCAGAACTTTTTCATCATCCCAGACTGAAACTTTATATCCATTAAACAGTAACTCCCTATTTCCTCTCATCCCCAAACCCTGGTGCCCACTATTCTACTTTCTATCCTGTGAATTTGACTATCCCATGTACCTCATAGAAGCGGAATCATACAATATTTGTCCTTTTGTTTCTGGCTTATTTTGCTTAGCATAGTGTCTTCAGAATGCATCCATGTTGTAGCATGTTTCAGAATTTCATATCTTCAGGCACCTGGCTCCTCAGCGGTTGAGCGTCTGCCTTTGGTTCAGGTCGTGATCCTGGAGTCCCAGGATCAAGTCCCACATCGGGCTCTTCGTGGGGAGCCTGCTTATCCCTCTGCCTGTGTCTCTGCCTCTCTCTGTGTCTCTCATGAATAAATAAATAAAATCTTTTTTTTATTTATCTTTTAAAAAAATATTTTATTTATTCATGAGAGAGAGAGAGCAGGCTCCATGAAGAAGCCCGATGTGGGACTCGGCCCCCGGACTCAGGGATCACGCAGATGCTCTACCGCTCTACCGCTAAGCCACCCAGGTGTCTCTAAATAAAATCTTTTTTAAAAAAAGAATTTCATACCTTCTTAAGACTGAATAATATCCCATCGTATGTATGTATCATATCTTGTTTATCCATTTATCTGTTGATGGACCTTTGGCTCTTGTGAATAATGCTGCTATGAACAATAGTGTAGCGTCCCACAGGTTTTATGCTCCAAACTATGATGTTGCTTAGTCTCTATTACTAGGGGTTCCCGACTCTTTGAGACAACTATAAGCTGCAGAGACCTGGTAGGGGGGAATCCAATCCTCCGTGCCTGAGCATCTAGCCCCAAAAGCAAAGGGATGGTTGGAAGAGGGGGACAAAGCCCCCTTTCAAGCAATTGTTTATCTTTACAACAACCCTGTCATGGATTTTATTATTCCTATTTTACAGATATGGAAACTGAGATACAAGACATAAAACGCCTTGCTCAAGGTCATGAGCTAGTAGTGGCAGAGTGGGAATTTGATTCAGGCCTGTCTGACTCACCCTGCCACCTCCATCCAGACCTGAAGCAATCCCTGAGGGAGGATGGCCCTCAGAGGAGGGGTAGCAGCTCTACTCTCAGGGCAGGACAGGCAGCAGCAGAACATCCCTGCTCACCTCTAACCAGGGGACAGTCAACCGAATAGCTCTTCAATGGGACCCTGAGTGAGTCCCATTGCCCAGGGGTCCTGGGCAACCTGTGCAGAACTCAACAGGACTAGCTGGGCTTGATTTACCTCAGGGCCTTATGGGATACTGTGACCTCCTGGAGGTCCAAAGGTCTGACTGCAGGTTGGTCCAGGCCTGCTTCTGAGGGTCCCCCAGTTCCCTCCTCAGGCTCTCTCATATGTCTGGGGAAGGAACCTTCTCCAAAGAGCCACCTGCCCTGTGGATGTTATCTCCCAAATCGCAGGGAGTACAGCTGAGGAGGAGCTGGGGTTCAGACAGGGCCTAGCCAAGCTGCAGCAGATGCCAGGCTCATAAAGGACGCCCAGGGGTACCCTAGGACCTTCTCCCAGAACCGGAGCCCAGAGGAACTCCAGTGGGCAGTCAGGGTGGTGGGCTGGCCCCCGCCTCCCAGGCCCACCCTGCCGTCTCAGGAAGGCGCCCCTCTTCTTGTCCGCTCCGCTGGGTGAGGGAGGCAGGAGGCTACCTGTGTCCACCTCGGCTTCCTGGCTGCCCCCCAGTCTCTGGCCCCCCCAGTTGTTCCTCAAGTCCTTGCCAGGCCCCGCCCCGCAGGGAGCGGCTCGCAGCTCTCGTGAAGGCCCAGCCGCCCCCCCAGGGCATCCCCCGGGCGCGGAGCCGGCAGCGGGGGAGCAGCCCCTCCCCCCCCCGCTGCGGGAGCGGCGCCCCTGCTCGCCTCCGACGCCCCGACCAAGCGGCAATTCCCCGCTCGGGCCGCGGAGGGCGGCCGACTGTGCGGGCGACGCGGGGCCCCCGGCCGCAGCCCCCAGCGCCCCGCCCCGCCCCGCCCCCGCCCGCAGACCGCGCCCCGGGCCGCGCCTCCGCCTCCCGCCTCCCGCCCCCCGCCCGCCGCAGTGACGGATCCGGTCGCCTGGCGCGGGCCGGGCCCGGGGGACGCGAGGGCGCCGGGGTGGAACTAGCCGCCGCCGCGGGGGGGTCCCCGGGAGGGCTCCGCGCCCCCGACGGCCCGAGCCCCGGCGCCCGCCAGGGCGGAGCGGCCCCAGGCTCAGGCCGCCGACCGGGGCTCCCGCGGGGCTGCTCTGCCCAAGGCCCCCCCGGCTCTCCGGCTTCGGGCTCCCGCGCCCCCCCGGAGGCGCCCCCGAGCGGTTCCCTCCCTGCTGGCGGCGGTGGAAGCGCGAGCCGCCTGGCGCCCCCCGGCAGGGAGGTGGGCGGGAGTTGGGGGGCGGCGCGGGACCGCAGGCGCTCACCACGGATGAATGAAGCTTGCACTTCCCCCCTGGGTCCCGGCCGTGACTGGCCACCTGTGGGCTCTGGGACACCCAAAGGGATCCATCCTGCCTGCCAGGAGCCCACAGGCTGCCAGGGGAGATGCTCCAGGGGCCTGGTGGGGATCCCAAGCTGGTGGAAGGCCTGAGGTCCAGGGAGGCACCAGGTGAAGGAAAGAAGGAAGGCCTGGAAGAAGAGCAATGGGGTCAGGTGCCAGCACTTCAAGGCTACACCTTCCCCAACTGACCCCTTTCCAGCCCAAGCTGGACACACTGGAACCCTGTTGTGAGGGACAAGGTAAGCCTATGCCAGAGACACAATAGATGAGGCCGAAGTTCCTAGAAAGGAAGAAGGGGGGCAGGGTGGTAAGGAATAGGGTTCACAAATGGGGTTGGCCAAAGAGATCTGCCACACGGTCTTCTGTTTCCAGGATCAGGGCCACAAGGAGCTGCGTTAGAGGTGCTCAGGCTCCTGACCAGTGCTGGCTGCAGTGGCATGGGGTTCAGAGTGGCCTTTTCTTTGTGCCCTCTGCCCCCAGCCCTCTCAGGTCCCACATCAGTAAGAAGGAGCTGGCCACCTGCTGTGTGCCCTGAAGGGGCACTTACCTCCTTCGAGGGAGAGGACATCTACTTTCCTAAAAGAGTCAAATTCATTAACTGTGTGGGGAGAGAAAGTGCCCATGTGAAATTGGCACCTATGGGGACTGAATGAGAAATTGGCACCTACGAGGACTGAATGAGGAAAGGATGCAGTGACAAAGACACAACCCCAGAGGCAAGAAACAGAAGCAAATGGACAGAGAGCCAGGGCAGCGCTAAGGCTGTTCTGGCTAGAAAAGAGAAGTCCCTGGTTACTCAGATGGTGGCAGTGGTCAGGGATTTTTTCTCATCCTGGTTGCCCGGCCACTGAGATCTTGGAAGGGGGGGGAGGGTGTGATAGAAAGGTTCAGCTGGAAAGGCTGTGGGAGCACAGTGGAGATGCTGCCCTAACTGGGGTAAGGTGGCAAGTCAGCAAAGTCTTCTGAAGGAGCATCTGTAAGGACCAGTAGGAAAGAGTGGAGGGTATAGAGGCAGAGCAGGAGGGAAGCTATGGCAACCAGCTGGCACAGCAAGAGCAAAGGCCTGGAGATAAGAATTAACCTGTTCCTTCCCAGCGGTTCTGTGTCGGTGTGTCCCACTCAGGAAGGCTAAGAGGGGAAACAGGGCCCAGAGCTGGGGCACCGACTGGGCCCGTAAGTCTGGGAGGGAGCATGGACTCTATCTTGAGGCACTGGGAAGCCTTGAGAGGGAAATGTCCTGGTCACACTTACCTTCCAGAAGAATCTTTGAGATTACAGAGTACAGAGGAACTGCAGGAGGAAAGAATAGAATTGGGGAAACCAGGGAAGGGCAATGCAGAACTAAACAATGAGTCCCTCATGGAAGACAGCAAGCACATTTTAAAGCAGATGGACAGGACTTGGTGACAGATGAGGGAAGGGGAGATAGAAGTTTAGAGACTCCTACATGTCCTGTTGTTCCAAGGAGCTCTGGACCAATGCAGGAGGTCAGCTCTGACCCCTCCTCCTCCCCTACCCACTGAATGGCCCTTGGGACACCCTGGCTGAGAGCTCTCCCACTCACCCCAGCCTGGGAACTCATCACCCCTTCCCAGGGCCTGTGGGAACTCAGCCCCTACCCACTGTATCCAGGGGAGAGCCCCAAAGGGGGGTACTGTCCAAGTTGGGGACATCGGCAGGGTCCAGCATTGCTGAGTAAGTCCCTTCTCTCCCCCCTCTCCTCCATGGAAAGCTAATCAGGACAGGACTCTAACCTCCTACTTACTGACTCTCTAAAATCACAATGATAATTCCATGGCTGCAAGAATTTGGCTTTGGGCCTATTGGTCTATGGGGCAAATGGGAAGGGGAGAAACACTCATTTGAAGACTGAAAGAACTCAAGATCAGATGGTCTCACAGAGCAGAGTTCAGCATGCCTCTTTTAGGATGAATTTGGAAACTGAACATTCCTGTCTGGGCCTGTTCTTCTGTATGTGTCCTCAGGCAAGCCACTTGC
The DNA here is from genome assembly GCF_053574225.1 of Canis aureus. Classification (NCBI taxonomy): domain Eukaryota; kingdom Metazoa; phylum Chordata; class Mammalia; order Carnivora; family Canidae; genus Canis; species Canis aureus. The sequence continues at coordinate 6,657,708 of NC_135613.1, forward strand.
CTCTCTGGGCCTGGTTCTCCTCATCTGTGCATCTGGAAACCATCCCAGCAGGACACTACTCCAGCCCCAGGCCCCTCCAGCTGTGGGCCAGAACTCATCTACTCCCAGCTGTTTTACCCACAGGTGCTGGTGGAAGAGCATGCTAGTGACCTCACGCCACTGCATGATCATTATGGATCTACTGTAGCCTGAAGGTGGAGGAAAAGCCTTTCAGGAAATTAGCATCAGTGGCAGAAAAATTCATCAAAAAACTGGTGGAGGCGCCTGTGGCTGATTTATGTCTCTTAACTAAGGAGCAGTTCTTCTGGCCTGGAGAAATGACTGTAGACCCCACATCCTTCCAGAGACTCCTGACCCAAGACTCTAAAACTCTGGCTCTGTTGCTGGGGCCCACTCAGCACCTGCCAGGAGCACCACCATCAGTTTGCTACTCCCAAAACATGGAATTCTGCTGTGCTAGGAAGGCCACGGACAGGCAAGGATCTTGAGTTTTAATACAAATGTTCCCTCTCCCATGTGACCTCAGACATTCAGTTGGCCTCTCTGATCCGTCCTGCCAGGAGAAATCCTGACTATCTAGCTTCTAGGGAACCAGTACATCTACAATACATACTCAGCACATCTGGCAAAAGAATAGTTTTTTCAAAGAGAGATGATGCAAACATACCCAAACGTCCCTTGGCAGTGGGCGTCTAATGTGAGCAGCGGGGAAACAGCCAGAACACATTGTCCCGGTAGCACAGGTGACCCTCCCACAGTGCCCAGGTAGGGCAGACAGAAGAGCTATTGCAGCATGCACCTCCAGGGGGCACCACTTACCTGGTTTACAATGTGAATGAGAGCGGGACTGGAACCTGAGCTCCAGCCCTGCCTCCTCTGACTACATACCCTTACACTACACATGCCTCTGATTGGTGATTGTTTGGTCACCACCTAACCAAAGCATCCACATTGGGCAGTGTTTGCAGCCCAATGGACTCCCCAGCCAATCCTCGGCAGCTTCAGTTCCCAGAGCTGGTCCAGTCATTTGATGCTAAAAGAAGCAAGATCCTTTAAAAGAGCTAAGGACGCAGCAGCCTCCAGAGCCTCAGGGAATCCCTTCCAGGGCCATGCCCCGCTCCTGTCATCGCCCTTCCCCTGGCTCAGCTACAAAAGGAGCCAAGCCACGAGCAGCTACCCTCTGCTATAGGAGACCATGTGCTCCTTTTCAGGCCCCTTATCAGCTAATTTTATGGTATTTTAACTAGACCTTGTATGAACTCAAATTGTTTTCCAGGGCTTGCCTTGACTGCCAACATTTATAGTTGGATTTATATCAAAGTGTACAGTTGTAAAAATCCTAGAATTCCAGAGCCTGAAGGGAACTTTAAGACTGTCATAGCCACCATTATTTGAGAGCTTGTTACTTTGTCCCAGGCACTAACCCAGGTACCATCTGGTGTTTTTGCTTGCCCAATACGTCTATTCCTTTTCCTGTGATATTACCCTCTTGACAGCAATTAAATGTCCACAGTTCAGGGATGAGCAGGTAACCCAAACTATTAAAGCCTATTAAAGTCAATGCAAGATTTTTGTGGGGATATCAGGAAAGAGCAGTCCTCACCATTGGAGGGTAAATCAGCATGTGAATAAAACTAAAACAGAAAAACAGAACCAAGAGACCAAGAGAGACAGAGACACAGACAGACAGATTTCTGGTACCAGTGCTTGAAGATCTGAATCCGGCCATGACTGAAGTCATTTATACAACCGAAGTTTTCAGTTAAATGAGCTAATACATTCCCTTTTTTTGTGTAAGCCAACTTTTAAAAAAGATTGATTGATTGATTGATTGATTGAGGGAGGGAAGGTAGGGGAGAGGGAGAGAAAAATCCAAGCAGACTCCCCGCTAAGTGCAGAGCCTGACATGGGGCTCAGTCCCACAACCTGGTTTTGAAATCATAACCTGATCCAAAAACCAGGGTCAGATGCTTAACTTACTGTACCACCCAGGAGCCCCTTTGTAAGCCAACTTTAATTGGGTTTCTGTCATTTGAAATCAAAACAGTCCTGACAAATACAAGTAGATGTCTTTGTCCTCAATTTATAGATTAAAAAACCAAGTAACCAGCTAGCTCTGGGATCTTTTTTTTTTTTTTTTTTTAAGGTTTTATTTATTTATTCATGAGCGACACAGAGGCAGAGACACAAGCAGGCTCCATGCACGGAGCCGGACATGGGACTGGATCCCCCGTCTCCGGGATCATGCCCTGGCCCGAAGGTGGCGCTAAACCACTGAGCCACCCGGGGTGCTCACGGGATCTTATGCAAGTCACAAAAGCTCTCTGACGTAAGGTTACTCTAACAAAGAATAAAGAGACCGAATTTCTTCAGCTTCAGGACAACTTTGCTCTTCTGGGATCTCTCTCTGGCCATATGCCCTTAAGTGAGACAGTCAGTTGTTCTGAGACCCAATTTTCTGAGCTGCAAATAGGACAATAATTCCTTTCCGCTTTACCTTGAAGGAGTTTGGGGAAGTCCAATGAGCCAATATTTGGAAATTTACTTTTACTAAAGCAAATGTTATATAGTGTCCATATTTTACAATGATGGATTTCAACTCATATGAGACAACCACTGTTGCTTCCAAATGGCTCATGTCTTTTCCAAAACAAATTTTAAAAAGGCCTTTATTTTTTAAAAAAGATTTTATTCATGGGGGGCGGGGTATGAGAGAGAGAGAGCGCACAAGCAGGGGGTAGAGGGAGAAGCAAGACTCTCGACTGAGCAGGGAGCTCAATGAGGGACTCAATCCCAGGCCTCTGATATCATGACCTGAGCCGAAGGCAGATGCTTAACCAACTGAGCCACCCAGGCACCCCTGACCCCATGTTTAATGAAAGAGCATGAACTTACCTGGCTAAGAAAGAGGAAAGAAGCAAGCTAGACAGAACAAGTTAGCTAGGACAAGAACAGTCTGAAGCCAAACTCCTTGCCCATTCGCTCAGAAGTATCATCTAAAAGAAGAGAATTATTGTCTGCTTTATTAATTGTCCCTCTTGTGTTCCTAGAGGGAAGGCAGGCTGGTGAGGAGGCTGTGGGCTAGTAATTCTGTCTGCCTATTTGCAAGACACTATTATGGCATGATGGGAAACCCTGCCTGCCAGGATGGTTTAGAGCTTGAAAAATTTGGGGAAGAATCCAAGAATAGGGCATGGTGTCAAGGCATCATCAGCATAGAGACAAAAGCAGAGAAGGTAAGAGAGGAAGCGTTTGGATTCAAGAGTCGATAATGAGCCAGAAGTGAATGTTGAATTATTCAACCTCCTTTATTGATCCATTGATCTTGATCTGCAGGTCTTGGTTTATTCTTGGTTGGCATTTCCTGTGTCTGAGACACTGAGAAGAGAAATGGGGGAGGAAGGATTTTTAAGACTCAAGAAGAGAGAAGAGTCAGTGCAAAAGAGAAATTTGGCAACAGATATCAGGAAACTTAAAATGCCTATACTGTTTGACACAGTGGTTCTACTTCTGGAAATCGACCCTAAAAACGTTATCCAAAATGTTTTTTAAAAATCCTTAAGCATCATGATGTTCACAGAAACCTATTTTATAACAGTGGATAATAGGAAATAGCCTGAATAAATGCCCAACAAGAAGAGATCAGCCAGGATGTCATTAGGAGTTTTATATGATTATATGGGAAAATCCTTATGCCATAAGGTTAGGTGATAACAGAGCATTTGAAAGTATCCTATAGAACATCACAACTATGTGAAGAAATGTAGATGGAGAAAGGCCAAAGAAAATATACTTATTATTATTTTTTTAATTTTATTTATTTATGATAGTCACACAGAGAGAGAGAGAGGCAGAGACACAGGCAGAGGGAGAAGCAGGCTCCATGCACCAGGAGCCCGACGTGGGATTCGATCCCGGGTCTCCAGGATCGCACCCTGGGTCAAAGGAAGGCGCCAAACCGCTGCGCCACCCAGGGTTCCCGAAAATATACTTAAATATGGCAATAATTGTTCTGAAGTGGTGAGTCTCTCTTCTTTCTCTATATTTCCTAAATTTTCTACAAAAATATGTGCAAGTTTTGGGGCACCTGGATGGCTCAGTCAGTTAAACAGCAGCCTTTGGCTCAGGTCATGATCCTATGGTCCTGGGATGGAGCCTGGCTTTGGGCTCCCTGCCCTGAGGGAAGCTTGCTTCTCCCTCTCCCTCTGCCTGCTGCTCCCCCTACTTGTGCTATCTCTCTTTCTGTCAAATAAATGGATAAAATCTTTAAAAGAAAATGTGCAAGTTTTAAATAATGTTTAAAACTGTAAGGGTGAGGTGAGAGACACTCAAATGAAGCCTGCACAGTAGTAAAATGAACACAAATTAGTGGGAAGCCAAATCCTCCCAGGGTGCTTCTATGTCCTAGGTGTGCTGACCATCTCCCAGATGCATCATCATATGGTCATATGGACTCAAATAAGAGTGAGGGACACTGTGGAGGAGTCAGTCTATGGAGGACAATCAAAGGCCCCTGAACTTATACTTAAAGGTAAAGTGTGAGTTTTCACAGCAGACACAGGTGAGAAAGTCATGCTAGACAGAAGGTAGAGTTAAAGCAAAGGCACTGAGGCATGTGGAAATGTAACCAGGTCAGAATGTCTGGATTGCAGTATGCCAATGGGAGATAGGATTAGAAAGGAAAGGAAGTCAGGAATGCAGGGCTGAGGGCCCTAGCCTTCCTGCCATAGGCAAATCCCAAGCGAGGGGGGGGGCGGGGCTGGGGGGGGAGGGCAGTGCGGTTAGAGCTCACCACTGCCATTCTCTACTTCCCTAGTCTAGGCGGCTTCCCATCCCTGGCCAGAAACTTGGAGAGCAGGGGAAGAGAAGGGGAGCAGGCCCAAATAGCCCTCGAAGACTGGTCAGCCAGGCCTCCTGACCCCAGTCTGGCCCTCTTCCCAGTACACGAGGCTCAGTCCCGATCCCCAGGCACCCAGACAAATCCCTCCACCTCCCCTAACAGCCTCCCATGACAAAGAGGCTCAGCTCGTTTGGAGCCTGGGCAAGATTTGCAAACGTCAAACTTGTAATTACAGGGATGAAATCATCTGGTTCCTTTTAAGCAAACGGGTTTATTGATCCCAACACTGAAGAAATGCTATTCTAGGGAAACTTGCTCCTCTCAGTTTTCCTTTCCCTCCGGGATGGCTGAGCTGGTGGGGGAGGGTGCCAATGGAGCTAAGAAGAGGGAAAACCTCCTGGGAGGGGAAATTCTTAAGGGCTTAGGAGTGAGTTTTATGTTATAGATAAATGATATCTCTCTCTCTCTCTCTCTCTCTCTCTCTCCTCTCTCTCTTTTTAAGATTTTTATTTATTTATTCATGAGAGACACAGAGATTGCAGTAGAGACATAGGCCGAGGGAGAAGCAGGCTCCCTACAGAGAGCCTGATGCAAAACTCCATCCCAGGACCCCAGGATCACTACCTGAGCCAAAGGCTGACGCTGAACCACTGGGCCACCCAAGTGCCTGATAAATTATATCTCAAAAAAAGGATTCTTTAGGGCCCAGGAAACTACATCATTTAGGCAGATGACACCCTCATCCTGGACTTAGGCCCATCTCCATCCCCAAACTAGAAACTAGGTAAAGCTGGGGCTTTAGAAGCTGTGCCAGCCATTAATTTCCCTTCTCCCCCACCCCCATCAAGTCTTACTTGTGGTTCCAGATCCTATTTCAGCTTCAAGATGGTACAATATTTCCTCAGTAACTGAAGGGAAACTGTTTCCTTAGGGGAAAAAAAATGCACTAGAGGCTCAGGGACCTGGGAAGACCTCACCCTTTCTATGATGAGAGGCAGATGTGGGGAGCTGCTGACACCAGACCTGGACAAAGCCATCCTTTCTGCTGGACTTAAGGAGGCAGGATGTCTAGGCCTTGACCTTCCAAGCCAAGGAAGGACGAACAGTTGGGCTCAGGGGACAGGAATGCACAACTATCAAGTGCAAGGAACACACCTCCCCCAAGGCCCATAAGAGGACACCTTGATCCAACCTGTTGGGTACACTTTGGGAGCATGTAGGGTGCTCCAGGAGGAATGACCCCAGTTGCAACTGTCTACCAGCTCACAGTTGAGCTAGAGAAATGAGCAGGGCTTCTGGTCGCTCCACCAGTGGATGCCTTACGGTGGAATAGTTTAAGAGCACAACCCTGGGATTGCCAGCCCCTCTGTGCTTCAGATCCTTCATCTGTAAAAGAGGGTCAGTAATACCAAACTTGCAGAGTTATGCTGAGGAGTGAAGGAAAATGATATATACTCCAATGCCATTTTGTCATCTCTAATGAGTCCAAGTCTTGTCACTGTCCTATGCTCACTGATTTACTGTTTCAGAGTCTCAGTTTCCTCATCTGTCAGATTAGGACAAGAAAACTTATCTGAGAAGGTGGTTCTCTGAATTAACTGAGAGAAGGGACCTAAAAGTACCCAGCTCACAGCTTCACAGTTGAGATGAACAATTGAGGGTTCCCATCCCATACTCAGTGTTACTGTGTATTCTCTGCCCACCCATTTAAGATTGGTTGGGGAGTCCTATAGGAGCAGCTGCTCATCCAGGAAGACAGGGAAGAAGAGGCCGTAGGTTGGCTGAATCTCTAGGAAAGGAAGACTCCAGTTAGTAGGGCTTGAGAGAGAATTCACCCAGGTTTGGGGAGTGAGAAGGGTGTTTCTAGGCAAAGAACAGATACCCACAGGCTTTCATCTATGGGCCAACCCTACTAGAGCTGGCTCTCAGCAAACGCCTCCATGGGGTGGTGCCTGGACCAATCCATATCCAGCTGGACAGAAACACAGAGTTAAATATACCTGACATGAGTGAAATTTTCCTTTATTAATTTTCATCTATTTTAAAAATAAGTGAAAAAAATTTTCACAACAAAAAAAGGCACACAGAGGTCAGCCGAGGAGATGGCCTCCTCCAGCCTGCGGCTAGTTTCCCAGTCGTCCTGGCTGGTTGGACGCCAGACAATGCCGAGTGGGTTATCCTGTGGCCTGGAGTTGCCAAAGGCTGTCTGTGGTGCTGCTGTTCGGGATCTGCCTGGCAGTCAGATCATTCCCCACCCCCATGAGGCTGACAATTCATGTACTCTGCCCTACTCTGTATGCCCACCCCTCCACCAAGATCAGTTACAGGTCCATGAGCCCTACCCGGACCCCCTGTGCCATGAGAGTGCTGCCTTGTGGATCATTTTTTAGGGACAGAAATGGAAAATTTTATACTAATGTCTGTCTACCTAAGCAGAATATGATGGTGCCAATTGGTATGACATGGGATATACTCTCTTCCTACCATAGAGGCTAACACCAGGAACTCTGCTCCTCTGACTGGTGGCCTTCAGACAGTCCCGTTGACTGGGAGCAAAGTCATCCTTTTCCTCTCATTTAGACAATGGGTGCATTGTCCTCGTGTCCAAAGGACTTAGCTGGACTGGGAAGACTTAAAGTAGAGGCAGCAGATGGATGTAAACTTCTGTTCCTTGGTGAATACTGCTTCACCCACCTTTCAACAGAAGTTGCAGATTCTTAAGGCTGATTTTGTCTGCACTTTGCCTGCACTGATTTAGAGCTCCCTGTCCAGTTTCATCAGAACCATTTTTACCAAAATAAAAAATGGTATCTTTTGCCAGATGTAGCTGATACAAACGGTTCAGTGGGCCCATGATGCATTCTCATTCCTCCCTTTTGGAGAAACTGCTCTTCCCCTCTTTTATTTTATTTTTTAAAAGATTTTATTTATTTATTTATTCATTCATGAGACAGAGAGAGAAAGAGAGAGAGAGAGAGGCAGAGAGAGAAGCCGGCTCCTTGCAGAGAGCCTGATGTGGGACTCGATCCCAAACCCCAGGATCATGCCCTGAGCCAAAGGCAGACATTTAACTGCTGAGCCACCCAGGCGTCCCTTCCCCTCTTATAACCCATCAGGTTCTATCTGAGGTTGCCCATCCCAGGTCCCCCAGTCCCTGATGGGAAAGCATGTGACAGAAGCTGGCCAATGTCTCCGTATCAGCCTGGACATGGTGATTTGATAGAAGGGAGAGTATGTGACCCAAACTGGGCCAATAGAAGTCCTTTGCAGAAACGTCATAACTCAGAGATGGAGAAGTAGCTGCTCCCATCCTTTGCCAGGAAATGAATGTCAATGAAGAGAGCTTGAGAAAGTTAAGCAGTGAGAAGAAATGGAGAAATAGAAAAGAAAAAGAGACTATGTCTCCCTCTGTGTGATTTATTTACTTAAAATAAAATGGGCCTCTTTCTACCTTTAAGTTGCCTTGAATTGGGTTTCTATCACTTGCAATTGAAAGAGACCTGAGGGAGGATTCTTAGATGGAGGCCCACTGGTAGTGCTTGGTGACATCTGTATCTATACCCTTTCGATTGGTGCACACTCATACATTAATGATATGGGCCAGGGAAGCGTGCTTTCAGAGAGAGTCAATTCTATGTTTGCTATTCAGCAAGTGTTTGTTAAAACCACCAGCCTACAGTTGTGACTTTGCTGAAAACTCCCTCCCTGATCTTGGGTAATTGATCTGTCTCTGGACCTCAGTTAGGGTGACCAACCATCTCAGTTTGCCAGGGACTGAGTGGTTTCCCAGGACATGGGACTATCAATGTTAAAAGCAGGATAGTCTCTGGAACACCACCAGACAGTTGGTCACCCTAGTTCAGTTCCATATCTGCAAAACTGAGATTGGACTAGGCAGGGGTAGGAAGCTCTGCCAAACCCTGCACTCGGGCTGACATTGCCAATTGCCCTCCGCGCTAATTCCTGTGAGTTGTATCTTCACAATCCTTTGCCATATGGCCAGCTACTGTCAATCAGAGTTGGCCGGGACTCGCCACCTTTGCACGGTCTTTGACAAGCTGGAATTTTAAGGATCAGAATTTATTGAGGGTCAACTTTGAGTCAACCTCTGCTGTAGATCCCATGTCAGATTCTCTCCAGCTTGGGCTAAATGACTTCCCTAAAATTTGTGGATGGTTTTTGTAGGGTTTGATGGCACATTTGGGTAAATACACGAACGGCCATTAGGTTTACATATAATTCAGCTTTTCTTCTTGAGAGGCTTACGTTTATTGGGTGCTCGTTATGTGTGAGACCGACATAAAGACTCCCACGCTAATCCTGAGAGCTTGTGTCTGCATTTTGCAAGTAGGCAAACTGAGGCTTAGCGTTCAGGGCTTGTGTAAGGCTTGTGTAAGCAGCTGAGATCCCAGCCAAGGCCAGTCTGACTTCCAACAGCTCTGAGCTTTCCGCCACGATGCGATTCCGGTGGATTCTGTGGTCTGTTACCACCTTTATAGTCTTTGATGGGAGCGGCTTACATCGCTCCCGGTCGGCTTAGGGACGCAAAGTCCCCAAGGACTTAAGTTTCCTCACGTTCCGGTGACAATCTGGGGTCACCTCGGGCAGCTGAGGAGCCCCAAAGTTCCACGCCGTCGCCAGAAAGGGCCTGCGCGGCCCGCTCCCCATCCCCACGGCCCCGGCAGAGGCCCGCAGGGCTGTTCCACGCGCAGCGGCCCGCGGGCCCGCAGGGCAGAGAGGGCCGCGCGGCGGGAGGAGCCCCGGCTCGCGGCACCCGGGCCGCCCCGCAAGCCGGCGGGCGGCGCATGCGCGGCGCGGATCGCAGAGTTGTGAATGGTACGTTTTGTTTGCCTGAGTTTGGGGCGGGCGGGCGCGCGAGGAGGAGGAGGAGGAGGAGGAGGGGTGGGGCCGGCCGGGGCGGGGCGGACGGGCGGGCTTGCGAGGTGGGCGGCGAGAGGAAGTGGCGGCGGCGGCGGCCGGGGGCGGCGAGTGCTGGGTTCGCGCGGGCTGTAAGCAACGGCTGAGGCGGCGGCGGCGGCGGCGGCGTGGGCTGGGCTCGAGCGGGCGGCGACACCTCAGACTCCCGGGAGCGGGAGCCCACACGGGCGGGCGCCTGAAACAAAGGGAAGCCGGAGTCAGGGCGCCGCGGGAGGGCGGTCAGTCGGTCAGCGCGGAGCCGGCCCGCGGGTGCCGCGCAAGCCCCGAGCCCGGCCGGCCGGCGCGGCCTCAGGGCGGGAAGATGCCGCGCGTCGTGCCTGACCAGAGAAGCAAGTTCGAGAACGAGGAGTTCTTCAGGAAGCTGAGCCGCGAATGCGAGGTGAGGCAGGCGGGCGGCGCCGAGGCCGCGGCGCGCGCCGAGTGGGCCCGGGCGGAGAAAAGTTTGGGCGGCGCGGCCGCGGGCAACCCCGCCGAGAGGCAATCTCGCCGGCAGCCGCCCGCCCGCGCGCTGACTCCGCTTGCCCTTATCTGCGCCGCGCGGGGTGGGCGGGCGCGCAGGCGGCGCCGCGGATTTGGCTTCTGATTGCGGGCCGTCTCTGCCTTGCAGATTAAGTACACGGGCTTCAGGGACCGGCCCCACGAGGAGCGCCAGGCGCGCTTCCAGAACGCCTGCCGCGACGGCCGCTCGGAAATCGTAAGTCGGCGGGGCGGGGCGGGGGCGCGGGGGGGCGCGCGGGGGCGCGGGCCGCGGGGACCGAGGCGCGCTCGGGTCACTTGTTGCGCGGGGGCCGCCGCGGCCCGGGCCGGTTCCGGACGGCGCCGCGGACGCCGCGACTCCCGGAACTGAGCGGGCGCCGTCTCACTTCCTACTCGGGATTCAAAATGCGAAACCAGACACTGGCGGGCCGCGTCCTCGCGGGGAGACGCTTCCCCGTGGCCCTGTGCGGGCCGGGCCGCTCTCCCGGACTCGGCTCGGCGCACGGTTGGCCGCGAGTGGGACTCGCAGCGGAGCCGGCAGACCAGGAGAAGGCGATGCACGGGCGGAGACCCCGACTAAGGGCGCGTGGGTATTGGTAAGGGAGCAAACAGCCATTCGGAAGGAGAAGGGGGCTTCATTCAAGGGTCTGGTTCCCGGGCGACAGTTGGTTTCTCAAGACGCGAGGTTTGTTGGTGGATCTGGATGGGAAGCTGTTCCACACCCAGTAGAGCCGAGAATCTCTACAGTAATCTATTGTCCCGGTAGAGAAAAGCAAGCCCTGAAGAATGAGCCATCTTCTTTTCTTAGAATGTTAAGCCTCAGGAGAATCAGGAAGAAACCATTATCGTCTTTTTTCAAACCTCAAAAACATATCCCGTTTAGTGCCTCAGTTCCTAAAGAATTGCACGAACTTGCGAAACCCACAGTTGATTTGGAGGCCGCGTTTTAGACGGTGGATTTGGTGCTTCGCCTTCACCAAACCTTACTTGGGGGGGGGGGGGGAATGCAACTGTCTTCTCTCCTTTTTGGTTTGTCCTATTGGAGGTGCTAACGAGGAGGGAATGGAAAAGCCAAAGAGTAAGTAGCTAAAGAGATCTGATGATTAGTTTAAAAAAAAAAAAAAAAAAGTTGAAGTGCCGTATAATGGAATCTAGGAATTTACTCTGTGAACTGGGCCCCTTGCATCTGCAGAGATCTGAAGGTATGGTTAACAATAGGAAGACGTACTGGAGCATTTACTTTTCCCACCTCTATGGACGATATATTTTACTGAGAAACCATTCACATACCATGAAATTCTCCCTTTTCATCACCTAAATCAAATTTATTTTTTATGAATATTTCACTGTTTAAAATGAAGACTTTTAAAAATTGTATTACAGGTAATGTGAAGATACTGGTTAAATTTCTTAGCAGCTCTAGAATGTTTGGTCGTTAGTGCATGTTATGAAAGAAAATCTCCAGCTTTCAGCCCACTTCCAATATTCTTGAGTAATTATAATAGATGATTAAAACGTCTAAGACACATACTTTCGATTTTGGCACTGAGTGGTAGAAGAGAATTCTTCATTAGTGGATCCAGTGATTATATCATCTTTTGTCTGGGCTTCCTTTTGCAAAAAGGTGGATGGTATACCCGACCATTGGCTTTCCTGGAGTTAATTGATGTAAGGGTGAAAGATGAGGTACAAAGTACTTCGTGATTTTTTAGAGCTGAGGTTTTTTTGGAAATCTAGTGAAGTATAGCTATTAGGATATTTTCTGTCATATCAGATTTCACTGCACGTAATTATAAATTGGGAGCGTAATATAACCCACAATCTACCTGAATTGCTATATTATTATATTTCTATAATATTATAGCAGTGTTATAGGTTGCTTGTGCTTACCATAAATTTCAGGGATAAATCCGACATTCTAGGCCTTCCTCTTACAGAGGCCTGAGCCTACAAATTTTAATAAGTTCTTAATATCTGACAAATTTTAGAAGTTAAGGGAGGGGTAGATTGAATTCTGTGTAAGATTGGCATTTAATATAGCATATGTGTCTTAATTTGTAACTATTTGTATTTAGGAAAGAATTTCACATTTCCCCCTTTTTCTAGTCCTCCCGCTTCCCTCCGCCTTTAATTCAGTATTCTTCATATTTAAATGATAGGATCCCTAGCTCCTAGAGGGTAGAGACCACATTAACTCTGTGGTATATACATTAATATACTCCTCTTTAGACATGACGCTTTTTATGTCATAGCTACTTGATTAATTGAATGTAGAGGTTACCTAATATAATGCCTAAAATTTATCTTTTTAATTAGAAACAGACTGTAGCTTTTACTTATTGGTTGTGGAAAAGAGGTGTGGAGAAGGCATTATTATTTTGCCTCTGTTTTGACAGCAACTGTATACAGTAAAAATATGCATAGTCACCAAAACTATTATCATCCTTTTCTCCCTTCTCTTTACTCTTTTAATTTTGAACATCTCCATAGTGTATCAACGAAGTTAATGAATTATTTTGTATTTAGATAGATGTGATCATAACTATAAAATTTATCATATGGATGAAGGGTAGAATCTATTTGGTAAAAGTCTGTTTTATTCCTCATGTGAGTTCTTATTGTGGGCAAGTGTTGGAGAAGTCTTCAACACTAATGGTAAATTAAAGAAAAGAATTCAGGCATGGTGACTACTGTGACAGCAGTAAAAACCGTATGTTTTGGGGATGCCTGGGTGGCTCAATGGTTGAGCATTGGCCTTCAGCTCAGGCCGAGATCCTGGAGTTCTGGGATCAAGTCCCGCATTGGGCTCCCTTCATGGAGTCTGCTTCTCCTCCCTCTTCCTGTGTCTCTGTCCCCCCCGCCCCTCTTTCTCTCTCTGTGTGTGTCTCATGAATAAATAAAATCTTAAAAAAAACACACCCAAAACTATATGTTTTTAATCCTGAAGATGAAAGGATAAAGGTGTGTTGGATTGACATAGGTATGTGATTTTACATTTGATGAAACCTGTAGAAAAATCATCAGGACAACCTGGAAATTTTACATATAGACAATGATACTGGTATAGCATTTTTATGTTTTTGAACAGAATTTTCCCAATTGTTATGTGTGTGTAGATATTCCATTAAAAAAGACTTCTTTGGTTAAATAAATTTACAAAATGTTCTAGAATGATCTGTTTTTACCACTTCTCTCTCAGAGAGAGGGATCTTGAGATAATGGGCATGAAGTGATGAAACAGGAAATCTGTGAGGTTGGTCTTCAGACAGGAGGTGAGGTAATAAGATCTGTAAACTGTTTTTACTAGTATACTGGGGTGGAAGAATTTGTTACTAGGTGTATACCAAAGAAACAAGCCTTGCAGATTTTGACACAAGGTATTCATTCATGGGCTGAATCTATTATCTGCCACTACTCCATGCTGAGAATTTATTTTATTATCTGAGGCTGAAAAAGTTAGCTCTCTTAACCAGCTCAAAACTTTCTCTTACTTAGCAAATACTTAAATAGCATTTACTTGGTGCTATTTTAAGTACTTACAAATATTAATTAGTGGGGAAACTGAGGTACAGCTAAATAACTTGCTTCAAGTCATACAGCCTAGGCAATGTGCCTTCAAGAGTCTGCTTTTCATTTGAACTGTTGTTGATTCATTTTACTCCATTGTTTTTTAAACTTGGTTATTAATGGAAATATAGTTTTGTCTTGTTTTGTTTTGTTTTTAAATATTTTTTTATTTATTTATTCAGGAGAGACAGAGAGAGAGAGGCACAGGCACAGGCAGAGGGAGAGGCAGGCTCCATGCAGGGAGCCCGACATGGGACTCGATCCCAGGTCTCCAGGATCATGCCCCGGGCTGAAGGCGGCGCTAAACTGCCAAGCCACCGGGGCTGCCCGGAAACATAGTTTTTTTTTTTTTTTTAAAGATTTTACTTATTTATTTGAGAGAAAGAGAGAACATAAGCCAGGGGAGGGGCATAGAAGCAGACTCCCCGTTGAGCAGGGAACCTGATGTGGAACTCCATCCCAGGATCCTTGGGATCATGACCTGAGCTGAAGGCAGACGCTTAACCGACTGAGCTACCCAGGCGCCCTGAAAGATTTTTTTTAAAGGTTAATATTGTAATATTGTCATTTGTTAAGTCCTTATTCATATAAAATACCACAAGTAAGTATCCCACTTGATTAGGGAAATGTCATCAAAGATGTCCATTGAGAGTTAGCAATTAGTTGTACCTACAGTACCAATAATAGAAATAGGAAGAATAATTTTTATCTAAAGAATCGAAGCTGTTAATCATCAGGGATACTCGTGGATCGCTGAATCAGCTAATGGCTTTAAACAAATTGGCCAGAATGTGAACCCCTTGCTTTCAGATGAAGACTCTTTGGAAACAAAGTATGTTGTGGAACTTTAATTAGTAAAACAAACCAAACCAAAACCTCTGATTTCAACAAAGAAAAGAGAGTTTACATTTATATGATGAAAAATGTTTCTTTTCCCAAAAAATGCTTTTTACTTATTTCTTTCTGAATTTCCCTTGAGAAGAGGGACAAAGCTATTTCTGTTTTTTACTTGGAGGAAATATAGTTAAATTGCTCAGGGGCTACACAGAATACTTTATCAAAATGGCTTTAGATTGTTCTGTATGTTGAACTGTGCATCCAAATCTTTTTTTTTTTTAAATTTTATTTATTTATGATAGTCACATAGAGAGAGAGAGAGAGAGAGAGGCAGAGACATAGGCAGAGGGAGAAGCAGGCTCCATGCACCGGGAGCCTGACGTGGGATTCGATCCGGGGTCTCCAGGATCGCGCCCTGGGCCAAAGGCAGGCGCCAAACCGCTGCGCCACCCAGGGATCCCCCAAATCTTTTTTAATGAATATTAGGTGAATACTCTTTTGTGTAGTTAGATCCAGTTCTCCTGAAGTTAAATTTCAGGAAATGCATTTTTTTTTAAATCCCCTAAGGTTTTAGAGAGATGAGAAGTGCTGTCACATCACATGCTAATGTATCATTTATCCGAAGAGACAGTCCTGTGCATTTTTAACATGGGCTTTAGAATGAAATGTTTTATTAAGTGAGAGAAATTAAAATGTCTCATTTACACAAGTTTAAATTATGGTATGCTTTAAAATTCGAAATGTTTAGATCTTTAGTGATTTTCACATTTAAAAATAGAAGTTTTTAAATTCAGGGATGATGGCTTCTGGTTAGACATTAGCAATGCGATATCCTAACGTCAGCAAAAAATGACCTGAAAGAAAGTATTGATTCCATGTCTGATTTTATATTTAAGCAGCCAATGGCAAATGTCCTCAAAATGGAATCAGATGTTTGTAACTTAATACTTAAGAAAAATGATGAGTGCATGTTTTTTACTTTTAAGTATTCTCGGTGCTGCCTGGCTTAAGACAGAAACTGATGTAAAAATAAATGACTGCCTGCATAATTTATGTAATGTCCTGCTCCTGATCCTGTTTGTATTGATTTTTCTAAAAGGCTTTTGTGGCCACAGGAACCAATCTGTCTCTCCAGTTTTTTCCGGCCAGCTGGCAGGGAGAACAACGACAGACACCTAGCCGAGAGTATGTCGACTTAGAAAGAGAAGCAGGCAAGGTAGGAAACATTTCTTTGCAATTTGAAATACTGTGGATTGTTTTATTAGAGATTATTGGAAGATTTACAGTTTAGTGAAGAGATCACAAGTGTTATACACACATATGGTCATATTTGTTTTCATATTATAAGGATGTAATACAATTTTTAAAATCACTGTCAAGTTTTTTTTATATCATTCTAATTTCATGTATATAATATTCATCATAGAAACTTCTAGACCTTAGCCCTGAAAGAGAGTAGTGTGCTTTCTTAAATGTAACGTTTAAAACTTAATTCTTTTAAATGTGTTGACAGGATATTTTTTGTTTTTCTAACCTAGGTGACTACAGTGCTATAAAAAAATTAAGAGAAAAATGGGAAAAGGCTCTGTAGGCATAAAATTTTATAATATTTAGAAATAGCTCATGGGTAACTTTCTACTTCTGTTAATACTGCACATTTAATTTTGATAAAAACTGTGAAAACTTTTAACTTGGAAATAATTTTATTTTGAGGAAAAGCTGGGAAAACAAATTGATGCCTTAAAATTTTTATGTTGGAAGTTTAGGTTGAAAATATGAAATGTTTAAACTGAGAGCTCTATTAAACTCTAACTTACGTGTATTAAATAATTTAGGTGAAATTTTAGTGAATATCTTGGATTGGTTCTTTTAATGTAGAAATTGACTCCTTGAAATAAAATATTTAAAGAAAAATATTTTTTGGCCTCATTTTTTGCTCAATATTTCTGTTTCCTTTGCAGTATGTTTCTTTTTTCTTTTTTTTTTTTTTGCAGTATGTTTCTGTACCTGTTTTTATCAACTTACTTTTCTAAGTGTCATCATGAGTAGCATAACCTGTCACTTTATTTGCAAAACATAATACATATGTAATACAAAGATTTCTGTATTAGCTTGTATTAGGGAGAAGATTCTTCTTTTTGTATATATACAATGAAGATATTTTTGTTTAAATTCTATGAAATAAGGTGGGTTTCTTTTTTTTAAGATTATTTATTTTAGGAAGAGAGAGGAGGAAAAGGGAGATAATCTCAAGCAGACTCCTTGCTGAGAAGGAGCCCAACCCAGGGCTTGATCTCACAACCCTGAGATCATGATCTGAACCTCAACCAAAAGTGGGATGCTTAACCCACTGAGCCACCCGGTGGCTCCAGGGTTTGAGCTTCTGTGGGTAACAAACCAACTAATCTTTGGAGAGGGAAAGGAAAGTAGATTACAGAATTTTTAAAATGAGTAGTAAGTGATTTGCTTTTCTTTGTATTAGCTTGCATGCTTGGAAGATTAAAAGCAAATGTTCCAAGTTTTACTATTTGGTAATTCTTATATATAAAGAAGAAAATTGGGAAGTTATTGTAGGATTATGCATTTTTGGTATGTTTTTTGCATGTATGTGTAACTCAAATTTTTTTCCTGTTCAAAACACTTTAACGTTTGTTTAACATGGTGGCTCAGATACAACAACATAAAGCAAAAAAGTTACTTCTTCAACTTTAATGCTAAACTATTCTAACACTTCAAAATGGACATTGCAGTGTTACCCAAGTCCTCTAGTATTTAGTAACTAGTAAATGGTGTCAACTCTACTAGCAAGTATGTTTACTTAAATTAATTTGATGATAACTGTTTACCAGATTGAAGACCACATTTTCTTGGACTCAAGCCATTGACATGTTTTTAGTTACATGACCAACAATAACAAAAATGTTATAGGATTTATTTTAGTATTTAGAGGATCTGTTTTCAAATATACCAGAGAATTGATGGAACTGATGCAAGTTATCAGGAAATGTACATTTTATTAATATTTGTTTTAGAAGTTTTCTTCTGTAAAAGGCCAAATAGCAAATATTTTCAGTTTTGCAGGCATATAGTCTGTGTTGCAGCTGCTCAAGTCAGCTATTATAGTGGAAAAGGAGCCATAGACAATATGTAAACAAATGAGTGTGGCTATGTTCCAAGAATAGTAACAGTGGCAAACTCTGTATCTTTCCCTCAGATTTAAATCTATAAATGTTTATGTGTAGATCCTGTACTTTTTTTTTTTTTTAAGATTTTATTTATTTATTCATGAGAGACAGAGAGGCAGAGACACAGGCAGAGAGAGAAGCAGGCTCCAGGCAGGGAGCCTGACGTGGGTCTCGATCCTGGGTCTCCAGGATCACGCCCTGGGCCTAATGCAGCGCTAAACCACTGAGCCACTGGGACCGCCCGATCCTGTACTTTTTAAATATACTTTTTCAGCGCCTTTACTATACCAGTAGGATATGGAAGAAAAAAACATGGTAAGGCACAAAAAGCAAAAACAAATAGGAAATTGCTAGTATATTGCTCCTTGGCAGTGGGATAAAGGGTTCCAGTGAATTTAGAGAACAGGTACTGACCTATGTTTTCTCAACCATGGAGCTCAAGCTAACGGGTCTCTTATCTTTCTTACTCCTTTTTTTATGGTCTCTTTCTGATTGTCATTACCTTGTATTTCTGCCTATACAGGACTAGGACTACAGGCAAAGAAAAGTTGAAGGAATTTCCCCAAATGTTAATTGTTTGCCTCTGCTTCTTATTTTGGATTGCAGATGAGCATCTTTTCTTCCATGTACTCTCAGCCTAGTTACCTTCTGAAGCAGCTTAACTCTCTTCCCCATTCACACCCAACTTTGAGAAAACTATGTGTTAAGGCTTAAGAGTTAGGCATAAATCCTGGCATCATTTACTACTATAACTTTATGCAAGTTATTTAACCTTTGTGTCCTCAACTAGAACATGAGGTTAATGCATATTTCCCAAGTGATAAGTGAAATAGTGTATATAAAGTGCTTAGCCTGGCACCTGACCAGTTGCTCAAAAATTCATTCATTTAGAAGGTACTTGTTGAAACCTGTTGTGTATACTGACCACTGTCCTAGACACTTGAGGTTCATCAGTGAACAAAACAGATCCTGCCCTAGAGGTGGTTTTATGGAAGGAGTAGAGGATAGACAATATATATATAATAAATAAGTTATGTAGTATTTTATGAAGTGGTAAGGGCTCCAGAAAAAAAGGAAAAGTCAAATAGCATAAGGATGATCAAGGACCAGAACTGTTTTCAATTTTAAACAGGTTGGTCTGGGTAAAGGAGGTCAAGTTTAAGCAGAGACCTAAAGGAGGTTAAGGAATGATGAGCCATGTAGGTATTGAGGGGGAAGATAGAGGACACAGTCACTGTGAAGGTCCTGGAGTGGGAGTGTGTTCCTTGTGTTTGATAAGCAGCAAGCAGCCCAGTGTGCCTGGAGTAGACTGAACAAGGAGGAGGGTAACAGGAGATGAGATCAGGGAGATGACGAGGAGTAAGTTTATGTGACCCTGCAACCACATGGACTTTTATTTGAGTGAAATGGAGAGTAGTTTTAGATTTTTGAGCAGATGAACAATATGATCTGCCTTAGGTTTTGAAAGGATCACTCTAACTGCTGGGTTAATAATAGGCTGTAGGGGGCAAGAATGAAGTAGGGAGACCAGTTGGCTGTTGCTGTGATCCTGGCAAGAGGCTAGGGTCGTAGCAGTGGAGGTGGTGAGAAGTGATCATAGTCTGAATATATTTTGAGATAGAGCCAACAGGATTTGCTTATGGATTGAATATGGGGTATGGGAGTGAAGAATGACTCCAGCATTTTTGGCAAGAGCAACTGGGAGTATGGGATTGCTGTCATCTGAGATAGGCAAGGCTGTGGGTGGAGCAATTTTGAGGAACAATTTAGGACATGTATGTTTGTGGTGGTGGTTTGTTAATGCTTCTGTTCTCTTGCCGCCCACCCTTAACTTCTTAAGTTAGGGTGCTGCTTTTTCATAAGTGATCCTTCGTCTGCTTATCCCAAGGGTTTAGTAGCCTGTTAAAAAGAATCACCTATATTGAAGTATACTTTACATACAATAGAATGCACCCATTTTAATTGTATAAATTTGAGTTTTAACAAATGTACACACCCATATAAACACTACCCACAATCAAGATAGTGTTTCAGTCACCGCCAGAAGTTCCCTTATGCCCTTTTACAGGAGTTTGGGAGTGGTTTGGCTGGATGGTTCTGGCTCAGGGCTGGGACTGTGCAGTCTGAAGACTTGGAGTTGAAGAATCCACTTCCAAGCTCACTCACGTGACTATTGGTAGGTGGCTTCACTTGCTAGTCATGTATGCCTCTCCACAGAGAGAGAAAAAGAATGAAGTCACTCTGCTTTTTATGAACTATTCTCCAATCACTTGTGTCTTAATCTGTTCATTAGAAAGGAGTCACTAAGTCTAGCCCACATTTGACATGGAAGGAGGAGTATTTATTCACATACATGGGTGTGAATACCAGGAAGCTGGGATCATTGAGGCTATCTTGGAGGCTGGCTACTACAATATTCACTTAAATTTAGTGAATTCTGAAAATATTAGAATGCTAATAGGAAACAGAACCTGCATAATTTCTTTTATTTAAAATACGACTTTATGATCTAAGAAAATGGGCTCAATGAAATCAGTGCTTTTACTCATTCTTTCTGCCTTTGTGTTTATAGGAATATTTTTAAACCAGAGATCTTCAATAAAGAAGGTCTGTTAGCTGAGTGAAGTAAGTCAGTCAGAGAAGGACAAACATTATATGTTCTCATTCATTTGGGGAATATAAATAATAGTGAAAGGGAATATAAGAGAAGGGAGAAGAAATGTGTGGGAAATATCAGAAAGGGAGACAGAACGTAAAGACTGCTAACTCTGGGAAACGAACTAGGGGTGGTAGAAGGGGAGGAGGGCGGGGGGTGGGAGTGAATGGGTGACGGGCACTGGGGGTTATTCTGTATGTTAGTAAATTGAACACCAATAAAAAATAAATTAAAAAAAAAAGAAGGTCTGTTAATGGATAACTGACCATAAATAGGTATTTTATGCAAGATAAATCAGAGCACATAAGTTTATATTGTCATTCAAATATATTTGAAACTTTTGCAGCCAGGTGTCTATTGAGCTCTCTGGATTGGCTCTTAACAGTCTTTTTAAGAAGAGATTTAAAATGATACTGGTAGAAAAAGCTGTCAGACAATCATAGCTATTTTTTTTTTAACCTGTAAATGGGAATCAGAATGTCTGTCCTATTCATATACCTCATGTGAGGATTAAATGAGGTACTAAAATATGTGAAAATGCCTTTTAAATGGTAATGCCCTGTCCAAAATTAGGCTGTTTGATGGTTTTGTAGGGTGAAATTATAGGTAACTTAATTACGGAGTTTTAATGCTATGGTGTGCCTTAAGTCAGCTTCACTTGTAGCTGTACGGTGTTGGAACACCACATCTTTCCCAAGTGGTCCATCCTGGTGTAATATAAACCCTGACAGTCAAATGTTTGTAATTCTTCCTTAATCTAAACTGCTTTTATCTAATTTTGCTTTCAGAAGACATGGAAACCAACCAATCAAAATTTAAGTCATTCTTAGTTAAATTTCTGTAGACCAAGCAACTTCCAGTTCTTTTGATCTTTCCTCTTAGGACCCATTTCCAATTACTTTTTATTTCAAACAAATGCAAATGATTATGGTTCACCAAAAGTTATTAGTCTTGACTGGTCAGATTAATGGTTTTTGCATGCATTCTGTGTTTTATAAAGCCTGGGTTAGGGTTTCAAATTAATTATTGTATATGCTTACTACATGATCCTAGTTTTTGAGTATAAAGATAAAAGGGTATGAAAAATATTTTTTAAACTGAAAAAATGAGCTTTAGAGTGCTACCGTTTACCATTTTTTCTTTTTTTTCTTTTAAGATTTTATTTATTTTTTCATGAGAGACACGGGGGGGGGGGGGGGCAAAGACACAGGCAGAGGGAGAAGCAGGCTCCATGCAGGGAGCCTGATGTGGGACTTGATCCCAGGTCTCCAGGATTACACCCTGGGCGGAAGGCAGGTGCTATACTGCTGAGCCATCCGGGGATCCCCCTACCATTTTTTCTATAGAAATTGAATATATTATCTAGTGTTACTACATTGACTCCAGAGAAAGAGAGGTTAAACTTTTTTTTTTTTTTTACAATTTTTGTATTTCTATTTATAATGTCTGATTTTTTTTTTTAAGATTTTATTTATTCATGAGAGAGAGAGAGAGAGAGAGGCAGAGAGAGAAGCAAAGAAGCAGGCTTCATGCAGGGAGCCCGATGTGGGACTCGATCCCAGGACTCCAGGATCATGCCCTGGGCCAAAGGCGCCCAACCGTTGAGCCACGCAGGCATCCCTATAACATCTGATTTTAATTGATAGTCAGATAATAGTACCAACTAGCAGACATTGAGAAGTAATTATGAAGTGTTGTTACAGCAGATGCTTTTAAGAAATTTTGGTGTTTTATTTTTTTTCCCTCTCTGAACTTTTGTACTTAAAACTGAAATCTTTTCTCATTCATTTTCATGAGGATAAGTAAAGCAAAATTTAACAGCATTTAATGTAATGAATGAGGACAGACTCTTGTTTTAAATGGTTTTTCCAAAGGTCTGTGATTCTGCTGCTTCTGGAGCATTTTACTTTCTTGCCTGCAGTATCTTTGTCCCAAAATAAATATTGTGTCTGTTTATATACCATCCACAATTTGGCAGGGTTTAGAGGACTCCTTGATGTTAGCTTTGAGAAATCCCTATTCAAGCTCAACCAGTTCCTTCTCTTCCTCAGACAGCCCAATACTCCAAATAAAAGATAGCTGTGGTAGAGCTTTGGAATGTGGTTTTCCCCAAGAGAATTTGAGACTTTACAACTAGTTTGTCAGATCTAGATTTTAAATATTTCTACTCAACTAAAATATGAAGTATATTTTCCAGCATTTAGTTATTGGCAATTTAGTGCATTGGAGTGTTTTTTGTTTGTTTGTTTTAAAGCAGACATATTTATTATTTTTTTCATCATAATAAGTATACTCTTTCATAGAGAGTTGACTGACTTCGTGCATAAACAAGATGGCTTAAAAATTAGTACCTTCTAGTTAGTTATATTAATTTGCATATATGTAAATATGCCACCAAAGTATTTGAAGATTGTGTGTTCTCTTTTTCCCTTCTCTTGAATTGTATTATTTGCCTGGATTTACCTTTTCGTGTAAAGGTAAACTTTTAGTCTTGGATTTATCTGAATTATGCATTCCAAGTTAAAGAAGACAAAAATAATATGTCTGAGAGGAACATCCTTAATTCTGCCTCTCCTTCCTTCTACTTCTTACTCCAGTATTTTTTAATAATTAATTCAAACAGCTCAAGGAGGGCAGCCCCAGTGGCGCAGCGGTTTGGCGCCGCCTGCAGCCTGGGGTGTGATCCTGGGGACCCAGGATCGAGTCCCACATCTGGCTCCCTGCATGGAGCCTGCTTCTCCCTCTGCCTGTGTCTCTGCCTCTTTCTCTCTGTGAATAAATAAATAAAATCTTAAAAAAACAAAAAACAAAAAACAAAAAAAAGCTCAAGGATAAAGACTGCTGAAATGTTAATCAACTAAAGAAATTAATTTTGGAGTAGGACTGCTATATCCTAATTCCACTGCTTCCCATTTTCCCTTGTAATTGATTTTTTCAGTTAGTATTTAGATGTGTGTGTGTGTGTGTGTGTGTCTATGTGTGTATATGTATATTATATATATAAACTAACAGGTGCCTGGGTAGCACAGTTGTGAAAGCATCTGACTCTTGGTTTTGGCTCAGGTCCTGATTTCTGGGTCTTGAGATTGAGTCCCAAGTCGGGCTCCATGTGCAGCACAGAGTTGGCTGAGGACTCTCTTCTCCCTTTGCCCCCTGCCCCCCACACACACACTTGAGTGTGCACGCACACTCACACTCTCTCTAAAATAAGTAAATCTTTATACACACACACATATCGTCCCTGGTGTAAACACCACCACGACAATCAAGAAATAGAACATTTCCATAGCCTCACAGTTTTCCCATGGCCTTTTGTAGTCCTCTCAATTCCCTAATCCAGGCAACCACTGATCTGCTATTAACTATAATTTTGTCTTTTCTAAGATTTCTTGTAAACAAAGTCATATAGTATATAGACTTTTATGTGTAGGTACCACTTTGTAACATGCTTTTGAAATAGATCTATGTTGTGTGTATAGTAGTCCACACAACATGTGGTATTCCATTATGTGGATATGCTACATTTTGTTTAGCCATTTACCAGTTGTTAGCCATTGGGGTTATTTCCCCCTTTTTTGCGATTACGAACAATGCTGCTTTGAACGTTTACATGCAAGTCTTCTATGTGGACATATATTTCATTTCTTAGGTAGATACATAGGTCTCAGATTGCTAGGTCATCTCATGAGTGTAGTTTTTTAAGAAGTTGCCAAACTGTTCTCCAAACTGGCTGTACAATTTTGCATTCCCATTAGCTTATATGAGCGTTCCAGTCACTTTACATCTTTACCAACACTTTGTGCCATCAATCTTTTTCATTTTGCCACTTAAAGAGTAAGTAGTGGTATCTCTTTGGTTTTAATTTGCATCTGTCTAGTGACTTATGGTGTTGAGCATGTTTTATGTGCTCATTTGCCATTTGGATATCTTTGGTAAAGTGTCCATTCAAATCCTTTGTCTATTTTTTGTATTAGGTTATTATTGAGATGTAAGAGTTTTTTTATGTTTTCTAAATATAAGTTATCAGGTATTTTTGCAATTGAAGTTTTATTGTAAGTCAGATTTAAAGTTGAAGTAGCCTTGACATTGTATGAAACATTTATTAGGGGACGCCTGGGTGGCTCAGTGGTTGAGCGTCTGCCTTTGGCTCAGGTCATGATCCTGGAGTCCTGGGATTGAGTCCCCCATCAGGCTTCCTTCTCCCTCTGCCTATGTCTCTGCCTCTCTCTCTTTCTCTCTGTATCTTTCATGAATAAATAAAATCTTTTTAAAAGAATCCATTTATTAGGAACTGAGAGGTTGCCTAGCTGGCTCAGTCAGTAGAGTGTGTGTCTCTTTATCTCAAGGTTATAAGTTCAAGGTCCACATTGGAGGTAGAGATCACTCAAAAAAAAAATCTTCAGAAATGCGTGGGTGACTTGGTTGGTTAAGTATCCGACTCTTGATTTCAGTTCAGGTCATGATCTCAGAGTTGTGAGATCGAGCCCTGAATTGGGCTCTGCCCAGTACAGAGCCCATTTAAGGTTCTTTCTTTCCTTCTCCCTCTGTCCCACCCCACCTCACTCTCTGTTTCTCTCTCAAAAAATAAAAATAAAAAAATGAAATCTTTTAAAAAAAAAACTATTTCTTAGAAATACACAGATTCTGTCAAAGCTACTCTAACGTAGATGTGATTTTGGAATCCTCCTATTGTGCCTCTATTAATGCTGCTTAGCTCAATTGTAAGCTTTAATGCTGCTTTGCTCATAATGTTGATAACTTTTTTTTTTTTAAGATTTTATTTATTTATTCATGAGAACACACAGAGAGGATTGAGAGAGAGAGGCAGAGACACAGGCAGAGGGAGAAGCAGGCTCCACGCAGGGAGCCCGACGTGGGACTTGATCCCGGGTCTCCAGGATCACAACCTGGGCTGAAGGCGGCGCTAAACTGCTGAGCCACCCGGGCTGCCCTGTTGATAACTTTTTTTAAGATTTTACTTATTTTTTTTTTAAGATTTTATTTCTTCCTTCGTGAGAGACACACAGAGAGAGAGGCAGACATAGGCAGAGGGAGAAGCAGCCTGCATGCAGGGAGCCTGATGTGGGACTCGATCCTGGGACTCTCAGGATCAGGCCCCGGGCCGAAGGTGGTGCTAAACCACTGAGCCACCTGGGCTGCCCAAGATTTTATTTTAAAGTAATCTCCAAACCCAACATGGGTCTCAAACTTACAAACCTGAGATCAAGTCACATGTTCTACCAACTGAAACAGCTAGGCACCCCCTAATGTTGATAAAATTGATGATAGTATCTTTAAGAGTTGTTGTATGTAGCCTTTTGTTTATTTGTTTTTATTATGGTAAAATAACATAAAATTTACCATTTTAACTGTTTTCAACCGTGCATTTCATTACTACCAGATATATTCACATTTTTGCTTACCTATCACTTCGATCCATCTCCAGAATTTTTGTCATTTTCCCAAACTAAAACTCCATGCCCATTATACGTTAACTCTCCACTCCCCCCCCACTCCTAGCCCCTGGCCCCAGCCACCATCATTCTACTTTTAGTCTTTATGAATTTGATTACTCTAGGTACCTTATAAAGTGGAATCATACATTATTTATCTGTCCTGTTGTGACTAACTTATTGCACTTAAAGGTTCATCTATGTTGTTTCAGTGCAGTGGGATTTTTAAAAAGATTTTACTTATTTGAGAGAGTGTGAGCACACCTGCTAGCGTGAGCAGGGGGAGGGGCAGATGAAAAGGGAAAAACACACACTCCCCTGAGCAGGGGGTGTGAGACTGGGCTCTTGTCCTGTCGTCATGACCTGAGCCTAAGGCACACATTGTATTTACTGAGCAACCCAGGTGCCCCAATGCGGTGTTGTTTTTGTTTTTTTTTTTTAAGATTTTATTTATTCATGAGAGACACAGAGAGAGAGAAAGGCAGAGTGTTTTGTTTTTTTTTAAGATTTTATTTATTTATTCATAGAGACAGAGAGAGAGAGAGAGAGAGAGGCAGAGACACAGGCAGAGGGAGAAGCAGGCATCATACAGAGAGCCTGACGTGGGACTTGATCCAGGGTCTCCAGGATCACGCCCTGGGCTGCAGGCGGCGCTAAACCGCTGCGCCACCGGGGCTGCCCAATGCAGTGTTTTAAAATAACTTTTTTCCGGGACACCTGGCTGGCTCAATAGGTAGAGCATATGACTCTTGATCTTGGGGTTTTGAGTCCCACGTTGGGTGTAGAGATTACATAAAAATAAATCTTTAAAAGTAAAATAACTTTTTTCCATGGGCAGCCCGGGTGGCTCAGCGGTTTAGCGCAGCCTTTGGCCCAGGGCGTGATCCTAGAGACCCGGGATCGAGTCCCACATCAGGCTCCCTGCATGGAGCCTGCTTCTCCCTCTGCCTGTGTCTCTGCTTATCTCTGTCTTTCTCTCTCTCTCTCTCTGTCTCTCATGAATAAATAAATAAAAATCTTTAAAAAAAATAACCTTTCTCCTGACAAAAGAAATAGGGAAAATTTGGAAAATAAACTTTTAGAAAAGATATGAAAATCATCAATGTACCACTTACAAAGTCATTGTTAAGTCACGTAGGAAATGTTGGGGTTCGAAGCAAACAGCCAACAAAGAATTCTTGAAACTTCTTCAGTGAAGAAAGGTGGTTTGTTTGTTTAAGATTCTATCCATTTATTACATCTTTAAAAAGATTTTATCCATTTATATCCCTGTGGGGAGCCCGCTTCCCCCTCTATGTCCCTGCCTCTCTCTGTGTGTCTTTCATAAATAAATGAAATAAATGTTTTTAAAAAATAATCTGACTTTAAGAAAAAACGATGTATCATCTTTTTTTTTTAAGTTTTATTTATTTAAGTAATCTCTACACCCATGTGGGGCTCAAGCTCACGACCCCAAGATCAGCAGTCAAACTGAACCAGCTAGGTGCCCTTGTTATCTTTTTGATCTCACTGTTATTAACTATGAAGGAATAGAAAAATTAAAAATAAATAGATACCCTTGTATAAGAAAGAAGCAACAAAATGATTATCAGTGTTAATTTTTAGAATAAAAGGATGAGAAATGTGGGCATTGATGTATTTAGTGAGTACACACGGTGTCCATCTATCTAGGAAACCTTTGCAAAGTAATCTAGGAAACAATAGTCCTACTGTACAGTTGGTGATCATGAAAACTCTTTCTCACTGCTACAGAACACCAAGTATGCTAGTAAAGACATTCTGGGAGGGCAGAAAGTTTATAGCTACCTCTGAATGGATGGGACTCCCTTTGCTACTGTGTACTTTTATATTTCCTCATTTAAGAATTAGAATAAGGGCAGCCCTGGTGGCACAGCGGTTTAGCGCCGCCTTCAGCCCAGGGTGTGATCCTGGAGACCTGGGATCGAGTCCCACATCGGGCTCCCTGCATGGAGCCTGCTTCTCCCTTGGCCTGTGTCTCTGCCTCTCTGCCTCCCTCCCTCTCTCGCTCATGAATCAATAAATAAAATATTAAAAAAAAAAGAATTAGAATAATAGCTGAGCAATATTCTGTTGCATATATATGCCACATCTTTTTTATCCATTCATCGGTTGATGGACAGTTGGGCTGTTTCCATAACTTGGGTATGGTAGATCATACTGCTGTAAACATCAGGGTGCATGTTTCCCTTCAAATTAGTATTTTTGTGTTCTTTGGGTAAATACTTAGTAGTGCAGTTGCTGGATTTTAGAGTAGTTATACTTTTAACTTTTTGAAAAACCTCCATACTGTTTTCCAGAGTGGCTGTACAAATTTGCATTCCAACCAGCAGTGCAAGAGGATTCCCCTTTCCCCACATCCTCCCCAACACCTGTTGTTTCTTGTTAGTGATTTTAGCAGAGGGGAAGTGAATGGGAGGATGGGTTAAATTGGCAATGAGGATTAAATAGTGCATTTGTTGTGATGAGAACCAGGTGTTGTATGGAAGTGTGTATACCTTAAACTAATAGTACATTGTTAATTGAAATTTAAATTAAAGCTTAAAAAAATAATTGGAATAATAATAGCAGTTATGTAGTACTGGCTTTATATGTCAGATGCCGTTTTATTTTAAAGATTTTATTTATTTATTTATTTATTTATTTATTTATTTATTTATGACACAGAGAGAGGCAGAGACATAAGCAGAAGGAGAGGCAGGCTTCTCGCAGGGAGCCACATGCAGGACTCGATCCCTGGACCTGAGGATCACACCCTGAGCCAAAGGCAGATGCTCAACAGCTGAGCCACCCAGGCGTCCCCCATATGCTGTTTTAATTGATACATAGATAACATACACTGATATAGTTTTATAATTTCCATTTTACTGGTAAAAAAAATTTGTAAATTTTTTTAAAAAGATTTTATTTAATTTAATTTTATTTATTTATTTATTTATTTAATTTTTATTTATTTATGATAGTCACAGAGAGAGAGAGAGAGAGAGAGAGGCAGAGACACAGGCAGAGGGAGAAGCAGGCTCCATGCACCGGGAGCCCGACGTGGGATTCGATCCCGGGTCTCCAGGATCGCGCCCTGGGCCAAAGGCAGGCGCCAAACCGCTGCACCACCCAGGGATCCCTAAAAAGATTTTATTTATTAATCATGAGAGACACAGAGAGAGATGCAGACACACAGGCAGAGGGAGAAGCAGGCCCCATGCAGGGAGCCTGGTGCGGGACTTGATCCCCGGCCCCCAGGATCATACCATGAGCCAAAGGCAGATGCTCAACAGCTGAGCCACCAAGCGTCCCATAAATTTCGTAAATTTTAATACTCTTTAGCTTGAGCAGGCTTGGAGACTTGACTTCTTTGATAATACTTATTGGATACTTCGTTTTCTACAGAGGATTAGAAGCCCTGGGCTGGATAACAAGTTCTTCACTTTATAGACAGTGCTATGGTAGGGAGTTTAATTATTGTTACCTTCTTTTATGAAAGTATACAATGTACATATTTGAAAATTATCTGTCATAACCTTTTTTCAGTTTAGGGTGGGTCCTCTCAAACTGATGTATATTTAGGAACCAAAATTTTAAAATAATACTTAAAATGGGCCTCTGTTGGTTAAACTGTGCTTTTAGTACTCTGGTGCTGTGCTATCCTGTGTGTCCTAAGAAGGAAAGGGCCAGGTCGGGGAACGTTTGACAAGTTGTTTTTGTGGATGAAAACCCTTTTTCCACATATACAGCCAATACTGAGCCCGATTGTGTTTTAAAACTTCAAATGTGAAGGCACATTAATCTTCAGGTTAAAACAAAAGGATAGCTTAGAACATGCAAATTCAACATTTCCATTAGGAGAATTTAGATGTTTTTCAAGCAAATAAAATGTTCTGCTTATGTTAAATGTTAGTTTTTAATAAGTATCTGACTTCACAGAATATTGCTTTAAATAATGCCCTCTTAGAGAATCCTCCAAATTTTTTAGGGTGTTGTTTATTCATGCTAGCAGCTTTTCAGTCCTGTCTTGCCATTTGCTATCCAGAACATCTCTGGGCCATTTTAAAAGTTGAAATAAAATTCACATAAAATATATTTTTAATATATTCACTATGTGCATCCTCCACCACCATCTAATTCCAGAACATTTTCAGAACTTCAGACCATTTTATTTTTATTCTTTTTTAAAAGATTTATTTATTTGAGAGAGACAGAGTGAGCTCACATGCATGCCTGCTTGTGAGTGGGGGATGGGGCAAAGGGAAAGAACCTTTAAGCAGATTCCTCTCTGAGCATAGAGTCGGACTTGGGGCTGGTGGGGCTCAATCTCATGACTGATGAGATCCTGCATGACCTGAGCTGAAACCAAGAGTTGGACGCTTAACCGGGTGAACCACACAGGTGCCCCAGAAATTTAGACATTTTGAAAATCTGCAGACCAATTTTTATGGTGATCACTACCAGGCCCTGTGGTAGATGATTGACATTATCACCGATTCTCTTAACCTTGCACCATATAGTGAAGTCTTTTACTTGATTTTGAAAGACATTTGGTGATAGCCTGATTTTATCAGTTTAGGAACCTGGGGCCCAGAGAGGGCAAATAAATCTTCAGAAGTCAAGTAATCTGTTTCCTAGGTAGAGCCAGGATCCAGACCCAGATCTTTTTTACCCCAGAATCTGTGTTGTTTGCAACATACCACACTGCTGCTAATAAATAATCATTAGGTAAGTTGCCAGAAACTCCACATCCTGCTTTCTAAAGCCTTAAATTAAGTAGTTTTAGCCCATTAAGTTACTTTCTCCATTACTCTGAATAACCACTAATATTTTAATGTGATCCCTTTAGACCTCATTTTGGTGGCTTCACAACAACCTTTAACCTTCATCTTTTTCTTTTTAATAATTTGACTTGGCTTGTTTTTTTGTTTGTCTTAGATTTTTTTATTCATTCATGAGAGACACAGAGGGAGAGAGGCAGAGACCTAGGCAGAGAGAGAAGCAGGTTCCATGCAGGGAGCCCCGATGTGGGGCTCAATCCTGGGACTCCAGGGTCACTCCCTGTGCTGAAGGGAGGCACTCAACCACTGAGCCACCCAGCCATCCCTTGACTTGTTTTTCTAGCTTATAGTGTGAATGATGTTCATGATGGACAATTGTGCTGCTAGACAACTAAACATAATTCTTCTGTATTAATAGTATAATTTAGTAAAAGTTCCAGTATTTAAAAAAATAATTCCCACAGAGTTGACTTGGGAGTGGATTACAATAAACAGCATCTACCTCTTTCTTTCTTTTTCTTTTCTTTTCTTTCCTTTTCTTTTCTTTTCTTTTCTCTTTCTTTCTTTCTTTCTTTCTTTCTTTCTTTCTTTCTTTCTTTCTTTTTCTTTTCTTTTCTTTTCTTTCTTCCTTTTTTTTTTTGTCTTAAGAAGCAAAGAATTCTGTCATTTAATTTTATAAGCTTTTTACTTGAAATTGTACCACCTTGGTCAGAACATTCCAGGACTCTCTTAAATATTCATTTGTTTATTTTGTTTTTTTTTGTTTTTTTTTTGTTTTTAATTTTTTTTTTTCATTTATTTATGATAGTCACACACAGAGAGAGAGAGAGAGGCAGAGACATAGGCAGAGGGAGAAGCAGGCTCCATGCACCGGGAGCCTGACGTGGGATTCGATCCCGGGTCTCCAGGATCACGCCCTGGGCCAAAGGCAGGCGCTAAACCGCTGCGCCACCCAGGGATCCCTCATTTGTTTATTTTGAATCATAGAATGAAGATGGCACAACTAGTAAGCTATTTGGGGGGCAGGGGGAGGTATTCATATGTACATTATAGTCATACAAAGAGTTTATGATATTCTGGGCACTGTAGATTTAAGCATTGAATTGACTATCCAGTCTCTGTGTATTCTTTAGGGAAATAGTCTAATTTCACACTATCTGAAATACTTAGAAAACATTAATAATGAAGTTCATTAATGCCACTGTGGTTTAAGTGAACATATAAAGTCAGGAGTTCTAGGTGCTAACTTCTGCCACCTAACTTTGTGACCTTCTACAAGTGAATTATTTAATATCTCCTACTTTATTTACTTATTTATGTAATCTCTGTACCCAATGTGGAGTTTGAACCTAGGACTCCAAGATCAGGAGTCGCATGCCCTACTGAGTAAGCCAGCTGGTCACCCCAAGATCTCTCACTTTTAATTTCTTTTATTAAAAAATGAGCAAAGGACTTAAATAGACATTTCTCCAAAGATGAAATAGCCAATAAGCACATGAAAGATACTCAACATCACTAATCATTAGGGAATGCAACTACAATGAAAGATACTACCTTATACCCATTAGCATGGCTACTAGCCAAAAAAACAGAAAAGGGAGTCACCTAGGTGGCTTAGTCATTAGGGCGTCTGCCTTCAAGTGTGTTCAGTCCCGGGGGCAGGCCCACAAAAGCAGGCTTCCTGCTCAGCAGGGAATCTGCTTCTTCCTCCCCTTCCTCCTGACTCTTCTCTCTCTCTCTCTCTCTCTCTCTCTTTCATAAAATTAAAAAGAAAAAAATTTTAAACTCTAAAAAAAAAAAAAAAAAAAAAAGCCAGGAAAGGTGTTGATGAGGATGAGAAACTGGAACCCTTGTGCAGCACTGGTGGGAGTGCAAAAGAGTACAACCACTGTGGAAAACAATATGGCGATTCCTTAAAAAATTACCAACAGAATTACCATATGATCCAGCAATTCCGCTTCTGGGTAGTCACTTAAAAGAACTGAAAGCAGGATCTTTTTTTTTTTTTTTTTTTTAATTTTTTTAAATTTTTATTTATTTATGATAGTTACAGAGAGAGAGAGAGAGGCAGAGACACAGGCAGAGGGAGAAGCAGGCTCCATGCACCGGGAGCCTGATGTGGGATTCGATCCCGGGTCTCCAGGATCGCGCCCTGGGCCAAAGGCAGGTGCCAAACCGCTGCGCCACCCAGGGATCCCCTGAAAGCAGGATCTTAAAGACATGGGTATACCCATGTTCATAGCAGCATTATTCACAATAGCTAAAACATAGAAATAATCCAAGTGTCCATTGACAGATGAATGGATAAGCAAAATGTGGCATCTTAACACACGAAGGAATATTATTGAGCCTTTTAAGGAAGGAAATTCTGCAATATGCTACATACTTAGGAATAAAATGATAAAAGCAAGGTAATAAATTGAATTATATTGAATTAATTGAATTGTTCTTTTGTTGTTGAGTTTTAGGCATCTGTTAACTTTGGATATGAATCCCCTAATAGATATACATAATTTGCAAATATTTTCTTCCACTCTGTGGGTTGCTATCTTTTTTTTTTTAAGATTTTATTTATTTATTCATGAGAGACAGAGAGGCAGAAACATAGGCAGAGGGAGAAGCAGGCTCCATGCAGGAGCCTGATATGGGACTCAATCCCAGACCCCAGGATCACGCCCTGA
Organism: Canis aureus; assembly: GCF_053574225.1. Taxonomy (NCBI): domain Eukaryota; kingdom Metazoa; phylum Chordata; class Mammalia; order Carnivora; family Canidae; genus Canis; species Canis aureus. Next base: position 6,691,123 of record NC_135613.1, read on the forward strand.
GTGAAAGGCAGACGCTTAACCGCTAAGCCACCCAGGAGTCCCTGTGGGTTTCTTTTTTACTTTGTTAATAGTGTCTGTATTTTTCTAAAGATTTTATTTTATTTTATTTTTTTAAGTAATCTCTATGCCCAATGTGGCACTCAAACTCAACAGCCTGGAGGTCAGTAGTCACATGCTCTGCCAGCTGAGCCAACCAGGTGCCCCAGTAGTGTCTTTATTATTTTTTGTAAGATTTTATTTATTCATGAGAGATACACACAGAGAGGCAGAGAGAGAAGCAGGCTCCCCATGAGGAACCTGATGTGGTACTCCATCCCAGAACCCCGGGATCATGACCTGAGGCAGATGCTCAACCACTGAGCCACCCAGGCACCAGCTAATAGTGTCTTTAGATGCAGAAAATTTATAAATGTTCATAAAGTCCTATTTGTCTATGTTTTGTTGTTATCTGTGTCTTTGCTGTCATCTCCAAGAAATCATTGTCAGATCCAGTGTCATGAGGCTTTTATCCTATGTTTGCTTCTAAAAGTTTTATAATTTCAAAATAAAAAAATAAAGTTTTTAATTTTAGGCCTTAAATTTAGGTTTTTGATCCATTTTGAGTAAATTTTCATATATAGTGTATATAGTAAGAGTCCAACTTCATTCTTTCGCATCTGTATGTCCATTTTCCCAGCATTTGTTGAAAAGACTGTTCTGCCCCCATTGAATGGTCTTCACACCCTTATCAAAAATCACTTGACCATATACAAGAGGATTTATTTCTGCACTTTCTATTCTATCCCATCAATCCATATGTTTGTCTTTATGCCAGCACTACACTTTTTGGCTACTGAAGCTTTGTAGTAAGTTTTGAAATCAGGAATTATGAGTTAAGTTTTGTTCTTTTTCAAGATTATTTTGACTTATTATGGTCCCTTGAGATTCCATATGAATTTTAAGATGGATTTTTCTATCTGGCAAACACTCCATTTATTGTGTGTGTGTGTGTGTGTGTGTACACATACACAGTCTATTAATATTAAGTTCCAGGTACATTCTGAATTCATGTTATTTCTTTTTTGAACTGCAAGGAGTAGATTGGTAAGTCACATTAAATCACTCTAGAAGAAGCTGTTTTTCACACTTATATGCAACCCAGTTGTGATTCAGAGGCAAGTGAGATTGAATGACTTTCTTAGTGATTTATCCACCAGGCAAGCAGTTGACTGTGCATTTATGAATGGGGAGGAGGGATCCCTGGGTGGCGCAGCGGTTTGGCCCCTGCCTTTGGCCCAGGGCGCAATCCTGGAGACCCGGGATTGAATCCCACGTCGGGCTCCCAGTGCATGGAGCCTGCTTCTCCCTCTGCCTGTGTCTCTGCTTCTCTCTCTGTGTGTGACTATCATAAAAACAAATAAATAAATAAATAAATAAATAAATAAATAAATAAATAAATAAATAAAAATAAAAATAAAATGAGGGGATCCCTGGGTGGCGCAGCGGTTTGGCGCCTGCCTTTGGCCCAGGGCGTGATCCTGGAGACCTGGGATCGAATCCCACGTCGGGCTCCCGGTGCATGGAGCCTGCTTCTCCCTCTGTCTGTGTCTCTGCCTCTCTCTCTCTCTGTGTGTGACTATCATAAATAAATAAAAAAAAATTTTAAAAAAAATAAAAAATTAAAATAAAATAAAATGAATGGGGAGGAGCATGTGGCTAAAGGAAGAGGAGTCAGAACCAAGTATCTTCTTTTTTTTTTTAAGATTTTATTTATTTATTCATAAGAGACAGAGAGACCAAGTATCTCCTAAAGGAATAGACTGCAGAAATGATTACAACTGAAAGACAGGGTGCGTACTTCATTAGCAGAATATCTTGTTTTCATTGGTGTGTGTGCCATCCCAGTATTAATGCATATCTGCTGGTTCATTGGTAAGAACAATTTTTCAGTTCTCTCAAAAAAGAGGCTTTTTTTCCCTTGCAAAGAAATCACTATGTAGAACATTGGTGGGAATGTGTGTGCAAACAGTGTTTCTGTGGTGCTCTCTGTGTTTCATAAGTTTTTTTTTTTTTTTTAAGATTGATTGATTGATTGATTTGAGACAGAGAATGAGAGAGTGAGAGCGGCAGAGACACAGGCAGAGGGAGAAGCAGGCTCCATGCACAGAGCTCGACATGCATGGGTCGACCCTGGATCTCCAGGATCACGCCCTGGGCTGAAGGCGGCGCTAAACCACTGAGCCACCCAGGCTGCCCTCATAAGTTTTATATATATTATCTTAACTAATTTTTACTATCATGTATAAAAAAGGTATTATTTAGCCCTGATTTTATATGTAAAGAATTGGAGGCTTATTAGCAAATTTAAATAATAATTTGTCTCAGACACACTGATAGAGCTAGAATTTAAACCGAGGTTTGATCTGACTCCAAAGCACATTTTTTCACTCTTCCTGGACTGTCTTGGGGCTAAGAATAGTGATAATATGCCTTTTCTTTTGAAAGTAATTACAGTTGGGGCACCTGACTGGCTCAGTCAGAAGAGCATGTGGCTCTTGATCTTGAGATTGTGCTTGAACTAGTCCCACATTGGACGTAGAGCTTACTTAAAAAAATATATTATTTTAAAAAATTAATAAAAATTATTATAGTTGATTTTCATTATTTAGTAGTTACCTTGTATAAAGTGGCTGCAGACCCTGAATTAGTGAGTACTGAACAGTTTCTTCCGGAGATGTTACAGTTAGGTTCCTGCAAGCCCCTGGTCACAACATTTTCCTCTGCCAACAAATACATAATCTTGTTTCATGTGTATTTCTGTTTAAGGACAACTTGTTTAATATATATTGTTGGTTCATTAACATTGAACAACAATAAAATGTTGACCGCTAGATTATTTCTAATCTTTTGCCATCATAAAAAAAAAAAAACCCTATGGATGAGCATCCTTGTAATCAAATATTTTGTGTACATCTTTGATTAAATTTTAGGATATATTCATAGACATGACATTGTTGAGTCCAAGGAAAATTCACAGTTACTGCCAAAAAATGCCTTCCCAGTATTGTTAACTGGTTCACACTCCCCCCTCTGACAATGTAGTAGAACTTTGGCTTTTCGCCTCATAGACATTAAATTTTTTTATATTTGTTTAGAGATTGATATAGTTATCTTGTTTTAATTTAATAGATGTTAGTGGAAATTTTTTTCATAGTTTTTAGACATTTTGTTTCAAACTTTTTTCATTTTAATTTTAAATTCTTTTTTTTTCAAGATTTTATTTATTTACTCATGAGAGACACAGAGAGAGAGGTAGAGACATAGGCTGAGGGAGAAGCAGGCTCCCTGTGGGGAACCTGATGCAGGACTTGATCCCAGGACCCCAGATCACCACCTGAGACAAAGGCAGATGCTACCCAGGTGCCCCTAAACCCATTTTTCTTAAATAGCCAGTTTTCTCATTGCCACTGGTTAAATAATATATCCTTTTATCCTTGATTTGAAATGTTGCCTTTTTCATTTATTAAAGACTTATATACTTGGGTTGTTTTTATTTTAAGATTTTATTTGACAGTGTACAAACCCGGAACAGCAGGCAGAGGGAGAGGGGGAAGCAGTGTCCCCGCTGATCAGGGAGTCTGCCATGACTGTGACCACAGGGCTCAATCCCAGACCCTGGGATAATGACCCAAGCCAAGGCAAGTTACTTAACTGACTGAGCCACCCAGGCATCCCCTTGGTTTCATTTTTGATTATTTGTTTATTCCAGTATGTTTTTTCTGACAGCCATAGCACCAGTACAGGGGTACTGATTGCGTTACTACATGTTTTAATATCCTAAAGGGCAGAAAATACTTTCTAATACTTTCATTCTTTTGTATGAACTGTAGACTTAATTCTCAAATTCCAGAAACATTATTTTGAGATTTCATTGGAATTTTATTAAAAGAGTTACTTTGGGGTAAATTGGCACTTGAAGTCTTACTATTACAGAGTATCACATTTTGCTAGTTATTCAAATTGTTTGTTTTTCAAAAATTAGGTATTTTCTTCTTACAGAGTCTGCATGTTTCTTATAAAATTCATTCGTAGTAGTTGATACTTTTATTGATGTTCTAAAATATTCTTTTTTCCGTCTTATTTTCTAAAGAGTTACTTGTGTTATTAGAAAGTTGGTTTTTTGGGATGCCTGGGTGGCTCAGTGGTTGAGTGTCCACCTCTAGCCCAGGGCCTGATACTGGAGAGCTGGGATCGAGTCCCATGTCGGGCTCCCAGCATGGAGCCTGCTTCTCCCTCTGCCTGTGCCTCTGCCTTTCTCTCTCTCTCTCTCTCTCTGTGTCTCTCATGAATAAATAAATAAAATCTTTAAAAAAAAAAAGAAAGTTGGTTTTTGTATATTGTTTTTTATAACCAGCTACCTTATTGAATTCATTAATTCATTTGGTTTTTCCATTGAGTATTTTGGATTTTTCAGGTAGGTAATCTTCAGTCACATTTATATGCAAATTTGTTAGAATTACAGTCTTCAAAAGGAGGTTGGAAAGCTGATGGATTCAGACTTCTTACATTTATCATTGGTGCATTCCATTAACCTTAAGAGTTGAGTGAGTCCAACTTAAATATAAGAGGTGAATATAATACTTAAAGCTCTTTTTTTAAATTTATTCAGCTCTTTCTCAGTAAAGACTATTAATTGATATGGGAATCTCTTTTGGGTAGTAGGAGGTACATGTTTTTAAAATTACTGGTATACTCCTACCACCCTGTATGTAATACCCTACACAAAATAATAGGTAGTAATGTTTGTTGAATAGGTAGATATTTTCAAATTGAAATTAGAGGGAAGCTGCAAGAAATCATTTCTAAATTCCAACTCTATTTCTGGTCTTTTTTTAAAGATTTTATTTATTCATTCATGAGAGACAGAGAGAGAGGCAGAGATACAGGCAGAGGGAGAAGCAGGCTCCATGCAGGGAATACGGGACTGGGTCCCGGGACCCCAGGATCACACCCTGGGCCGAAGGGAAGTGCCCAACCACTGAGCCACCCAGGCGTCCCTATTTCTGCTCTTCTAAAAATCATTATTCAAATATTTACTGAGCACTTAAGGAGCTGGTCATTCCCTCTTACTATTTTTTCTAATAACTGAATTTCTAGATTAGAGTCACAAGTGTTTAAGCTCCAGCAATTGATTACAGAGAAGTGAAATATTCTTTCCAATTGAAATGGGTTTTTGAAGGTGAAGTATCTGTTTCTGTTTTTGTTAATAGCTTTGACACTTAGTGTCTATCTATATTGATTTTACGGCTCAACACTCCTGTGCATGGGAATGTTGTTTGCAAATCTATTTTTCTATCTAACTATTTTGAAATTATTTTCTTTAGAACCTCTCAGAAAAGACAGCTCTTTCTGCTCTTCTGTTGTGGCCTCAATTTCTATTCTCAGTGCAGCTACCTAGGAGCTAGAAACACTAAACTTCTATAAATATATAATATTGTAGAAGAAAGGGCAATTGAGGATGCCACTGCTTACTCCAAATTTAGATATTCTCAGAATAAGTAGACTCCAGACTCTCAGAGATAGAACTGTTTTTGTGCATGTTGATAAATGAGAAGGCTGTGTTTTCTTATACCCTTTTTCTGACATTTATGTTTCAAAACACAGGTAACTAATTTTTACCTATTTAGGAAGTTTAGTCCATTTACTAAATGAAAGATATTTATCATCTCCCAGGCTCTGTGCTACAAAGATCTTGGTGTCTATGCGGGAAGAGAAGAATGAAGTTTTTACTGTCATGATTGAATCCTTTTTGCTTTATACACCCTTTTGACAATCTGATGAAAGTAGTGGACTTTTGGGCAGCCCCGGTGGCGCAGCGGTTTAGCGCCGCCTGCAGCCGAGGGCATGATCCTGGAGTCCCGGGATCGAGTCCCACGTCAGGCGCTCTGCATGGAGCCTGCTTCTCCCTCTGCCTGTGTCTCTGTCTCTCTCTCTCTCTGCATCTCTATGAATAAATAAATAAATAAAATTTAAAAAAAAAAGAAAGTAGTGGACTTTTGTAGAAAAACGCACATGGATAGGCTCAAACAAACATGTAAATTTTTACATAGAATTCAAGATGTTTCTAGTCTTTGAAATTTAGCCATAAACCCAAGTCCCTGGAGGTTCTCTGAACTCCAGACTAAGAACTCCTACCTTAAATAAAAGCATTGCTAAAAGTTGTGAGTGACCTAAGATCCTGTAACACAATATTTAGATATCTGATGCATCCAACAAAGGGGAAGTTTCCTTGGGGGCCTATAACTTAACCTTTAGCCACTAAGTTCCTTAAACGTTTTTCTCTCTCCACTGGCTATTCATAGCTGACTCTGCTAGGTTCTTTTCTTCTACCCAGCATATAAAAGTTGGATTTCCTGAGTTCTTCCTGGGCCTCCTTCTTTTCTTCTATTTTTTTTTTTGCTTGGGGAATCTCTTTCTCTCCTTTGAAGTTAAATACCACTGTATTATTGATGGCTGCCAGTTCTTTTTTTTTTTAAGATTGTTTTTATTCATGAGAGACCCAGAGAGAGAGAGAAAGAGAGGGAGAGAGAGAGAGAGAGAGAGGCAGAGACACAAGCAGAGGGAGAAGCAGGTTCCATGCAGGGAGCCTGACGTGGGACTCGATCCTGGGTCTTCAGCATCACACCCTGGGCTGAAGGCAGCGCTAAACTGCTGAGCCACCCAGGCTACCCAATGGCTTCCAGATTTATCATCAGCTCATATCTTCTCAGAGTACTAGAATCCTATATGCAACTGTCTACTCAAAAATCTATTTACGTATCTTACAGATATCACCTGTGTAACAGAAAAACATTAATATAGATACTTTTATAATAGCTTTGTTGAAATAAAATTCATATACCACAAAATTTATGCTTTTAGAGTATAAATTCAGGGATTTTTAGTGTATTCACAGAGTTACGCAACCATTACTACTCTTTTTTTTAAAAAAATATTTTATTTATTTATTCATGAGAGACACAGAGAGAGAGAGGCAGAGACACAGGCAGAGGGAGAAGCAGGCTCCATGCAGGGAGCCTGATGTGGAACTTGATCCCGGGTCTCCAGGATCACGCCCTGGGCTGAAGGCGGCTCTAAACCCCTGAGCCACTCGGGCTGCCCTCCATTACTACTCTTTAATTCCAAAACATTTTCATCGCCCCAGAAGGAAATACTGTACTGTTAGCAATCATTCATTCCCCCCTGCCCTCTGCCCCTGAGTTTTACCTACTACTCTCCTTTCTTGTTTCTCTCTGTATTTGCCTGTTCTGGACATTGAAAATAAATGGAATCATGTGGTATGTGGCCTTTTTTGGTTTCTTTTCACTTAGCATGATGTTTTCAAGATTTATCCACGTTCTAGCATATATCAATACTTTATTTCTTTTTATGGTGAATAGTATTCCAGTATGTGGATAATGCCACAGTTGATAGCATATATATATGTTCTTGCTGAAGCTCTACTGCTACAGTGATGTGGTGTTTAAAGCTATCGAATGAGAAAATAAGGTGGTGATATGCATAATTTGGATTGAATATAATATCACACTTAACATTTAGAGCTTGATGTGACTAAAAATTATGTAATACTAACTTTTATCTTATTTTCAAAATAATACTTTCTCTGATGTCTCACATTCTCTGATACTTTACTTTTGGAAAGATAAGCAGGCTCTTTTGTTGTTTCTGTATGTGATTAGCTAAATTTGTTTTAATCCTTCTGAAGGCCTTATAGAACACATTTTGTGTAAAATATGTAATTATCTTTGGACAATGAGTTTAATCCCCAGGTCACATTCTAATAATTTTCTTTTCACAGTTGGAAATAAGGCATTATTTTCAGTGAAAGTTATCTTAGTGTTTAAATGACATTATTAAATTACATTACAAAGTGCCAAACTGTTAAGAGACAGGATTTTTATTTTCTTCATACTTTGAGGTTAGGTATTCATGAATGTATGAAGGTACCAAACATTTGAAGATCTACACATAAAACTTTATTTGAATGTGAATATCTAACTAAATCACCAGGATCATCTAAATATTATTTAACATTAGGATTCCAGGCACAGGCCTTGACTAAGAACTGTAGTCACTCTCTGAATACATTTAGGAATTTCACAAAGCAGATCAGTAAAAAAACAACAACAACAACAAAAAAAAGCAGATCAGTGGTTTTCTTTGTCCTGAGAAGATTTTTATAAAGAAGTAATGATGGGGCACCTGGGTGGCTCAGTGGTTGAGCATCTGCTTTTGGCTCAGGTCGTGATCCGGGGGTCCTGGGATTGAGTCCTGCATCAGACACACCACAGGGACCCTTCTTCTCCCTCTGTCTGTGTCTCTGCCACTCTCTGTGTCTTTCATGAATAAATAAAAATAAAATCTTAAAAAAAAAAAAAAAGGTAATGAATGGGCTTTTTAAAAATTTAGGAATTTCATAAAGAAAGTATTTTTGATTATCAAATTAATATGAATATACTTGATTCTAAATGATATAAATCACTGATGAAGAATATGTAATCTGATCATGAAGTTGACTTTTGCTGTTAAAATTGAAGAATTCTCTTCATGATTAGCATGAGAATTTGAAATAATGGAATATTTTGTAGGTGAAATGTTACACCTCACTCTGGCACCCTACTCCTGCTGAGAAGAGTAGGTAGAGATCTTGACTAGAAGATATGTTAAGTGGAGTTATATAGATAAGCAACGAAGAGAGGGGTATTGTTTTTAGGTTTTGTGAGTTGTTGAAAATGAGGTCGTCAGAGTCACTTGTTTGATGAAGTGCACATTTAGTAGTTTTAAATTCACAATGTGGAAGAGAATGAGCACTTATCAGAACAGAAGGAAATGTGTGGTTAAACGGTTTCATCTGTAACTGTAGACTATTTCCCTTGGTCCAAATGGGAGGAGAAATGGAACCTTGTGTTTTGGGCTTTTTTCCCCATTATAAATAGAAATTAGTTCAGTGTGGAGCCCTTACCAGGAAAAAAAGGTTGCATTTAGGAGTAGAGGAGAATGACAAAAATGTGTGTTAAGATGGCATAAATCCTGTAGGTTTTATGTTACAGGTGTCTCAATTGTAATTTTTTGAGCATATTTATAATTATCGACAATCGATTATTCTTACTAAACCTCTCTAAAAACAAGATTACCCCAAGATTGTTGAAGAAACTGCTGAGTTGAATAAAGAAAAAGGGTAATGCTTCCAGCTTTTTCTCAAAATGAAGACTGTCTTAACCAATTTTATATAATTTCAGTTAATAAATACTAATTTTAGCTCACAGAAGCATTTAGATTATCCAAATAAAATATATCTAGTACAAATAAAGAACCTTATTTATAAAGATATATTTGATAATATGGAGTCTTGAAGAGTCATGGAAGTCCTGCTTCCTTTGCGTCTAAAAAATCTTTTGTTAAGGCATAAAATAATAAATATCTATGCTGATTTTTATCCTGAAGCCCATGTTAAATGAGATAAAGGAGACCTAAAATAACAATGTTTTTCCCTAAAGTTACTGTTAGGATAGGAGAGTATTAGGATGAGGGGAGAGTATAAGAATTGTCATAAATTTCTTTTTTTTTTTAATTTCTTATATTTCTTATTGTAAAATAAAATTTTCACATTAAGATGATAGTATTTGTACATTTCCTTCCTTGATAGATCCTTAATGGCTCTTGAGAACAGTTAGACTTCCAGGCACTATGGGAATTTGGTGATTGAAAATGAAACTCGCTTGAATTTAAAAAACAAACCTAAAGTGACTTTTGCTCTAGAATTACTTATTTATACTTACTTGGTAGATAATGGTATATATGCCGCCGAAGCAAGCACATTAATGGTAAATAAATATTATATCAGTTAAGTTTCTTTGGTTAAAAACAGTAGACATCAAGTATGGCCAACCACCTATAGTAAAAAAAGAAAAAGAAAAAAAAGCAGCATTACTTCACGGGAAGCTATGAGATAGCTATAGAACTGAAGGGAAGTATGAAGAGCCTGACCCTGGGTAGCTCCAGAGATCCAAACACAGGGAAACTCTCTTTAGGGGGTGTGTGCTCTCTTTAGGGGCTAGTAAATTCCATTTGTTTTCAGTCCTTTTATCTTTTAACCCAAAGTTCAGAAATCAAGGCAAAATATTTGATTGTCCTGGCTTTAGCTGGCGGAGCAATGATATCTATTTCAAGTTATCATTTTACTACAGCTTTTACAATATCTGTGTAACTTTGTTTTATTTTTTTTTAAGATTTTTATTTATTTATTCATGAGAGACACAGAGAGAGGGAGAAGCAGGCTCCATGCAAGGAGCCCGACATGGGGTTCGATCCTAGAACCCCAGGATCGCACCCTGGGCCAAAGGCAGGTGCTTAACTGCTGAGCCACCCAGGGATCCCATAACTTTGTTTTAAAAACAATTTGAAAGAATTTGTGATTAGAAATAAAGTACTGGTAAACCAGATTAACTTAATTTATATTTGGTCAGAGGCTCTGGTTTATATACTTTCCTACACTTTTTTAAAGAATGTATTTATTTATTTTAGAGAGAGCATGAGCAGGGGTGGGGAGGCAGAAGGAGAGAGAGAATCCCAGGCAGCTTCCCTGCTGAGCCGGGAGCCTGATGCAGGGCTCTGTCCCATGACCCGGAGATCGTGACCTGAGCCGAAAGCAAGAGTTGAACACTCAACTGAATAAGCCACGCATATGCCCCTACAATTCTTAATTTTATAATTGTATTCATTTTTCCCCCCTAAGAAAGCCACAGGTTTTCTTAGTAAGCTTATTCTTCATTTTATGTGTGTGTGATGGCTTATCATTGGTTTTCATCCTTCTTTTCTGTGTCTTAGGTGTATTTGAAGGCTCCCATGATTCTGAATGGAGTCTGTGTTATCTGGAAAGGCTGGATTGATCTCCAGAGACTGGATGGTATGGGCTGCCTGGAGTTTGATGAGGAACGAGCCCAGGTAGGGTGATATCAGGATCTACTGAGCATGGTCTCTTTCTAATTTTACCTTCATCCGTGCATCTATTTTACCCCGTCCTTAAGAGTAAGTATAAAAAGTCTCATGTTCAAGTGGTATTGAGGAATCCTGGAATCCCATTCTGGTTCTAGTTTGGGGAAAGTTTTTCTTTCAGTGGTTCTCAATTTGATGGGACTATTCTTGTCTGCTCAGGGAGGCACTTCAAAGTCCAGTAAATGGTTCTGTTTAACATTTGTTCTTGATCTTCAGAACATTATCATGGGGAAAGACAGTTCAGAATAAAATGTAGCATTTCTGGAGTGGATCGGTGAGGAGTTTGGCAAATCCTCTCCCAGAAAGCAGTGATTAAACTGGACAAAATTGTTTAAAAAAAAAAATTAAGGTCTCTGGAAATTTACTAAAGGCCATACATTGAGAGGTGTTTATTCATACAAAGCTATTGAATTTCGGTAAGGACCTGATAGTCTCTGGCATTTTAGTCAGTAGGACTTCCATCCCTTCCCTCAGCTCTGGTCCCTCAGGTTAGGCAAGCAGGAAAAGCCATGGAGACTGGCAGTTCTACTGTCCTGTCAGAAGGAGCTGACTTTATTTAGAATGGTGCTTGAAAAAATTCATACCCAGGGATGTTATGTTCCTGGCAAATGCTCCAGAAAGGCAAATGATGCAGGAACCAATGAAATGGCAGATTAGCCAGATACTTAACAGAGAAATCTAGGGAAACAGGTCACTAATGTGGGCCCTATTAAAATCACACATACTTCTTACGGTCCAGAAGACTATGTGCATGTGTAAGGCTGTACCTGCTCAAGCGAGAACAAAGAAGGCCATTTCAGGCTACTAGTGTACACAGAGTAGAATGATAAAATCCTCGCACTTTGAAAGTATTCAAGCTGCACACAGATCCAATAACAAAAGACAGAAGCCTGCTAGCTCCAGGTGTTTAAGTGAAACTCCTGAACAGGCATTGGCTGACCATTAAGTTATGTTGACCCAGGGCAACCCCCTAGAAAGCTAGGCCTAACCACAAAACAAAGCTAGGCAGTGATACCAGAGGCTGCACATTGCTGGGGAAACAAATTCTACAGAATTAGTCCAGGTTAAAAAAAAAAAAAAAAGTCTAGGTAAGTCATTAAGCAGAAAGATTAGAAACAGCAACAACACAGCAGAGGCAGGAGTCAGTTACTACAGAGGCAGGAGTTCAGAGTTACTACAGCATATTGTCTAAAATCTCCCGTTTTCAACCAAAAATGTAGACATGAAAATATTACTGATATTCAGGGGGAAAGCAGCCAATAGAAACTTTGAAGGAGCGCCCCAGTGTTGGTTCTTAGTGACAAAGGCTTAAAAGCAGTTATTTATTAGTACATTCAAAGAATTAAAGGAAGATTCTTCCTTTAAATAATTAATGGAAAATTGTAATGACAATGACTTATCAAATGGAGAATATCAACAAAGATCACTCAACAGCAGATTTGAACTGGCAGAAGAAAGAAGTAGTGAATTTGAACATAGATTTTTAGAAATTATCCAGTCTGAAGAACAGAAAGAAAAACAAAATAATCTCAGAGACCTATGGAATAGCAACACGCATACCAGATATGTACATGTAGTGGAAGTTTTCAGAAGAAGGGAGAAAGAGGGAGAAAGTTTTAAGAAATAATAACTGATGAAAACTTCCAAATTGATTGAAAATATTCATCTCCATCTCCTAGAAGTTCAGTGAACTTCAAGAAGTAAAAATGAAGAAATCCACACCTAGATGCATCACAGTCAAATTTTGAAAAACAAAGAATCTCAAAAGCAATAAAAAGGACTCATCGCATGCAAGGGAGCCAGAGTAAGATTAACAGCTGACTTGTCTTTTAAAATTGTGGAAGCCAGAAGGTAGTGGGATGAAAATGACACTCAAAATGCTAAATGAACTTAGTAAAAATATCCAGTCATTAGTAGGTATTGATTTCCCTCGATTTTTCTATAATAATCCCCTTAATAAAATTAAAATAATGACAAGAATAAAAAAGAGCTCTTTTGTTGTTGTCTCTTCCTCTGCTCTCCATATATGGAAATGTGAGAAAATTCTTATCCAGACATCAAAACCCAAAACCTTCCTAATAAAAAAAAAAATCAAAATTAAAGTTCTTGAGGCACCAGACTACCTGGTAGAACAGGCAGCTCTTGATCTTGAGGTCGTGAGTTCAAGCCCCATGTTGGATTTGGAGACTACTTTTAAAATGAATGAATGAATGAATGAACGAACGAATAAATACGTACATCTGTACATATGTACCAAAATTAAAATTCTTTTTTTTTTTTTTTTAAGGATTTTATTTATTGGGATCCCTGGGTGGCGCAGCCGTTTGGCGCCTGCCTTTGGCCCAGGGCGCGATCCTGGAGACCCGGGATTGAATCCCACATCGGGCTCCCAGTGCATGGAGCCTGCTTCTCCCTCTGCCTGTGTCTCTGCCTCTCTCTCTCTCTCTCTCTCTGTGACTATCATAAATAAATAAAAATTTTTAAAAAAGGATTTTATTTATTTATTCATGAGAGACACAGAGAAAGAGAGAGGGGCAGAGACACAGGCAGAGGAAGAAGCAGGCTCCATGCAGGAAGCCCAATGTGGAACCCGAGCCCAGGACTCCGGGATCATGCTGTGAGCCAAAGGCAGATGCTCAACCACTGAGCCACCCAGGCATCCCCAAAATTAAAATTCTTAAGAAAGAATCCCTGCTACCTTGATTTCCATGGGTATAAGGAGCCACTAACTTTTTTCAGAAAAACAATAAATAATCCCCAGTTTAGGAGGCTGTTTCTGTAAAAAGTGATAACAGCAGATTAAATTTACATGTAAAATATCAGATTTATTGATTTCTAAAACTGAAACATTTTATTAAAATGATAAAGTTTTACATTTAACCCACAGAATTTTCCATACCTAGAATTTTCTTTTTTTTTTTTTTTAATTTTTATTTATTTATTCATGAGAGACAGGAGTGGGGAGAGAGAGGCAGAGACACAGGAAGAGGGAAAAGCAGGCTCCATGCAGGAGCCTGACGTGGGACTCGATCCCAGGATCACACCCTGGGCTGAAGGCGGCACTAAACCGCTGAGCCACCCAGCCTGCCCCATACTTAGAATTTTCTAAGTCTTGTTGCCCCAGTCTATAAATCGAGCTTTATCACTACAAAGTTAGTACTACCTTTGGTGATAGTAAACTAATACAATAATAGGTCTCACATAATAAAGCAGGGGACTCCAAAATGAGGTTCTAAGAGTGGGGTCCTGATAGGATAGGGTTAGTGTCCTGACAAGAAGAGATGCTTAAGAGAGCTTGCTCATTCTCTCTCTCTCTCTCTCTCTCTCTCTTTTTCTCCTGTATGAGGACAGTATTCTCAGATGCTGAGAATACCTGAGGTGTATCTGCTGAGTATACCTCAGATGCTGAGGTATCTGGTACCTGGTAAACTAAGAGATAAATAGTATGATCACAATTCCATTTTAATTAAGTTTGTGGGTATTTCAGCTGAGTAGTTTCACCAGTATTGTCTTTCTGTCTTTGTTCAGAGTACTTTTGACAAATGTTGGCAAGAATGTGGAACAACAGTTGATGTGTTGGTATGTAAAATTGACACATTTGGAAAATTGGCAATACATACTAAAACGGCAAATTACATACACCTGTGATCCAGCAATTCTAGTCTAAGTCATGATATGCAAAGGGAATGAATACATGTATTCCTCAAGAGATATATACTGGGCATTTGTAGCAATATCATTAGTAAATAGCCAGAAACTGCAAACTGCTTAAATGCCAATTAGCAGTAGAATGAATAAATTGCTCATTCACACAAAGAAATACAGTGATAATGAAAAACTACAAAAGAAACCTACAAACTAGCACACCAATATGGATGGACTTCACAAATATATTGTACCCAAAAAGTACATGCTGTATGAATCCATTCTTCTGAAAGTACAGAAATAGCCAAGACTTAATTATTTTTAGAAATAAGGATAATGGTTTATCCTTGATGGAGGAGGGTAGGTGCTGGAATGGAACAGAAGGAAATTTGTGAGATACTGTTACTGTTCTGGTTCTTTCTATGGATTCTAGTTCCAAAGAAAGTTTGGTTTGTGGAAATTCATCAGGCTGTAATTTAGGACAGTGTGCCTGGTAAAATTCAGGTGTGAACCACATAATATATTTTAAGTTTTTCTAGAAGCCACATTAAAAAAAAATTAAAAGAAGCAATTATATTTAATTTTTATATAATATTTTGTTTAACTCAGTATATCCAAAATATCATACTTGGACATAAAATTAATATAAAAATTAACTGTTCTATCTCACATTTTTTTCTTTACAAGTACTTGAAATCTCATGTTTATTGTCCATGTACAGACTCAGACTAGCTGTTTTTTTGTTTTTTTTTTTTTTTAGATTGATTGATTGATTGATTTGAGAGAAAGAGTGAGTAGGGGAGGGGCAGAGTAAGAGAATCCTCCAGCAGACTCCCCGCTGAGTGAGGAGCCCGATGTGGGGCTCAATCTAATCATCCTGAGATTGTGACCTGAGCCAAAACCAGGAATTTGTCAGATGCGTAACCAACTGAGCCACCCAGGCACTTCCAGACTAGCCACATTAAAAGTGTGTAGTAGTCACATGTGGCTAGTTGTTACCATATTGGACAGGAAAGCCTTGTGTACTCTTGTAGATATAATACACTATAATAAAATGTTTTAAAAGTTTATCATAAGTGAATATAACTCTGAATAGAATTGTAGAAAACAAATCATGTTTGCTGATTGTATTTTCATCTTTCAGTTCCTTTTTTGTAATTTGTAGGGATAAAACTCAATGTCTTTATGCTTTTGGTTTTCAATAATTGGGACTCTGAAAGTTTAAAAATCAAATTTTTGGCATTTCACCATTGGATACTTTAATCAGAGACTTCAAACTAATTTTGAACAAAGCTTAAGTGAGTCTTCAATTACCATGAAAAGATCAATGCCATTTTAGGAACTTATATTGATTTCAGAGAAATTCTTCAAAGGCTCAAATTATTTAAAATCCAAAGTGTGGGCATATTGTCCTGATGAATTTTTTGTATTCCACATCAGTTTTGTCACAGCATTTTGTAGTTCAAAATGTACTTTGTAGATACATAAATATATTTCTAATTTATACAACTGTAACTTCTAAAAAAGAAGATAGGCAGACTATCTTCTTTTGATACAGTTATGAATTACATGTGCCACATCTTGTTCCTAATAAATTTTTATTTCATGGTTTTTAAATTTATTTATTTATTTATTTATTTATTTATTTATTTATTTATTTGAGAGGAGGAGAGCTTGTATGTATGCATTACGGTGGAGAAGGGGGCAGAGGAAGAGAGAGAATCCCAAGCAGAGTCCTTGCTGAGCACAAAGCCCAAGGCAGGTTAATCCCCATCCCACGACTGGGAGATCATGACCAGAGCCAAAACCAAGAGCCAGAGACCCAACTGACTGAGTCATCCAGGTGCTCCTTTGTTTCATAGTTTTTAAAAATTCACTGAGAATGTTACTTTTTTTTTTTTTTTTTTTTTTTAAGAGAAAGAGCTACTAGAGCAAGGAGGGGCAGAGGGAGAGATAGAATCTTAAGTAGGTTCCATGCCGAGCCCGGAGCCCAACTTGGGACTGGATCTCACAACGCTGAGATCATAACCTGAGCCAAAATCAAGAGTCAGATACTTAACTGACGAGCCGGCCAGACACACAGAGAGAGAGGCAGAGAGATACAGGCAGAGGGGGAAGCAGGCTCCATTCAGGGAGCCCTATGCAGGACTCGATCACTCCCCGAGCCAAAGGCACTCAACCCCTGAGCCTCCCAGGCATCTCCAGGAATGTTACTTCTTATACATTATGTGTTCCACCAGCATTTGTATTTGTATTATCAATATAAGAGCTAATAATTTTATCTTCACTATTGTACTTTTTAGATTAATTGGCTTTGGCAGTCACAAAAAAAGATGTTTCAGGGGCCATGCTTGCTTAATCAGTGGAGCACCTGACTCTTGATCTTACAGGTTGTATGTTGGGCCCTATGTTAGGTGTAGAGATTACTTAAATATAAAATCTTTTTTAAAAATTTCACCTTTAGTGTAATGACCTTTCAAAAGTTTAATTTTGGTTATATAATCAAGTTAGAAAAATTGAACCAGGGGTGCCTGTGTGTCTCAGTAGGGGGTCTGCCTTGGGCTTGGGTCATGATCCCAGGGTCCTTAGATAAAGACCTGCATCAGCTCCCCACTCACCAGGGAGTCTTCTTGTCCCTCTGCCTCTCCCTCTGCTTTTACCGTCTCTCTTAAATAAATGAATAAAATCTTTAAAAAAAGAAAAAAATTGAACCATTATTTGAATTAATGGATCTTCTATTTGACATACTTCATGATGTTGACGTAAAACTGGTGTCCTTTAGCTGTTTGCAAAGTTTTTGTTAATGAAGTCAGCATATAAACAGCTTTGCATTTTGTATGTGCATGACAATGAATTGAATCATTTGTCATTTATCAGTGAATTAAATCACTTGATTTAAATGAAGTTGTGTGAAGTTGTGCAGAGTGATGTTAAATGTACCGTCTGCAGCTGCTTGTGTTAAATTGTTGCCTTTGAAGTATATGTTGATGCTTCTTCAGCAGTTTTATTTCTTTGGTTTTCATGTGATCAGTGATACCATTCTGGTCCCAACAGAGAATAGTTATTTTATACAAATTACGTATTCCATCATCAACTTTTTCGGAAATCAATTTGATTCTTAATTTTTTGTTAAATACACGCTTCCAGGTTGTTTTTTTTTTTTTACGCTTTGAGTTTTTAAATTCATTCCTGCAGAAAGGTATTACCAAGCCATAAAATAAATATAGTTGTAGATTTAAGCAATAGAATAAAAACAAAAGCACTGCAGCAAGAATGGTCTGAATATTCTCTGTATGCTCTATGACAGGACTCCAAAGCCTTTATTTGCCACATGGGTTTCACTACACCACCTTTTATGATGACCCCACCTAACTCCTTTGTGCAGATCGTGGTTAAGACCATAGTATAACAGGTGGCTGGTGGGGACAGGAGTGTTGACAGCTGTGCCCACTGCCATCTGAGATTGTATAGAATTTGTTGTCCCTAGCCATTTTGAGCATACTTTATGGGTGAATATTTTTTTATCAGGAGTTGCCCTTTATGCTGCCGTTGAAGGGGTAAGTGTTAGTTAAGGATAATGCTGGCCATCACCAATTGTTTTTCAAATTACAGTGCAAACTGTTCACTGCACATATGTTTCACATCTTGCTAGAAAGGACCAAGACAGAAGCTAGAGTTAGAAAGCAGAAGGCTACCATATCTCTCTTGGCTTATTTTACTACAACTGTTAGTAATAATACTTTTTTCCTTTTAATGAAATAAAAATCTGTGACCATTGCTAGATTATACATTAGTAGCTAATAACTTCCTTAGGAAATAGGATCATATTTCATATTATATGCTCTCATTTCATCATGAAATATTCCTCTACTGTACTTAAATCACAGTTGACATTTATATATTGATTTTTGTCATTTTTCGTCTGCCTGCCCGACTAGACCAGAGACCATGAGGAGAAGCACCATTTGTCCCCTCACATTGTATATGTGGCACCTTAGCACAGTGACTTGGATGTAAGGAAGATTCAAACGTTTGTGGAATAAATGAAAAAGTGAATGGATGCACAGGATAGGAGTATCCTGTTATCCTAGATCTATCCCAGTTGATAGCTAGCTAAATAGTAGAAAGCCCTTGGAGCTGGAAACAGGTGCTTGCTTCAGCAGCACATAGACTAAAAAATAGGAGTTGGGAACAGTGTTCTTTTGCAGGTACCTCAAGCTTATACAGTATATTCTGAGAATACAATAGGAATGTGTAATGATATTTAGTCAGATGTGGGGTTTTTTTTTGTTTGTTTTTTTATGATAGTCACACAGAGAAAGAGAGAGAGGCAGAGACACAGGCAGAAGGAGAAGCAGGCTCCATGCACCGGGAGCCCGACGTGGGATTCGATCCCGGGTCTCCAGGATCGCGCCCTGGGCCAAAGGCAGGCGCCAAACCGCTGCGCCACCCAGGGATCCCTAGTCAGATGTGTTAACTTGATATATCTGCAAGTGCTTGTAAAATAATAGCAGTTATCGAATGCTCTCCATTACTATACTTAAGCTTGTTTTGTCTGTTATTTAATCTTTACAACAGTCTTATAAAGTAGATATTACTACTATGCCTATTTTACAGCTGGTAAATGCATCATAATAGAAATTTGATTACAACTTTTAAGTTATAGACATCATGTCAATGACAATGTTAAGTATTAAGCAGCCATACTGATAGTAACAAAAGCTGCGTCACACAGAACAAGATACCAAGTAGTATAGGTACAGTCCAGGTGGGTATAGCACTTATTTATATTACAGGGGTCCTGGGTTTTGTCATCTTCCTGCTGTGCTCAGTGTGATATTGCATCCCCATAATTATGTTTGTGTAATGGCTGCTGTATCTCTGGGCATTGTATCAGTTCGTGGGAGGAGAAAAGGTGAAATGTCTCTTAAAAGACTTTCTTAGAAGCCCCATTAGGTGAGCTATGCTTCTGTCTCATTGGTTAGAACTGAGTTACTGGCCACTCCTTGCTATAATGAATCTAGGTGTGTGAATATTGATGACTTTTTTTTTTGGTATTTTTGTCTTTTAGTTTCTTCAAGTATACTATTGAAAAATCCTAGTATCGAGAAGTGTGTGACTACAATGGTTGAGATTCTGTGCTCTAGACAATGAGAAAGCTTTTTTAAGTTGGGAGTATTGTGGTCAGATTGTGCCTAAGGCATGTGACAGCTCTGTGTGTTAGATTGGGGATGACAGAATGGAAGCAGGAAGACACTGTTGAGGAGATCTTTGCAGTAATTTTAATAAGGGATCTTAGAAGCCTGAACTAGGAAAATGTAGAAAATAAAAGGAGACTAAAGATTCCAAAAATGTTTAAGAAGTCTGATGGCTAGGACTTGGTGGTTGATTGGCCCTGTGGAGATGCAAGAGTGAAGAGTCAAAGATGAAGATGGCTCAGGTGTCTGGCAGAAATGAAGGAGTGGTGCCAGGAATGGAAACTAAAGGGGAGTAAAGGAGAAAGTTTAAATTAGTTGTCCCTTAGGCATAGTGAATTTGAGGTATCTGGATTTTCTTCACGTGCAGATCATTATTGATTGGGAAGGGATTAGTATAGATTTGTTATATGTTACAAATATTTTTTCTTGATAATATCCCTAATATCCCTTGGACTTGTATTTACTTTCTGTTCAGCAGTTTCTAACATTTATATTAATAAATCCTGTTAATATTCTCTTTTATATATTTCTGGCTTTAGTGTCATAATTAGAGGGCCGGGCCTGGCCTGGCCTGTCTTGTGCCCAAATTATAGAAGTATCTACCAACTTTTTTTCTTGAACTTCTGGCTTAATTATTGACTTGTACAAGATTTTATTTTGGTAAATAGGATGAGGTAAGGAAAGGGAAGAACATTTTCAATTATTAGAATATGATTGAGCCACAGGTCTTATATCCAAAATGTAATATCAAACATGAAAAAACTGAAGTTTTTTTTTTTTAAAGTGACTCCAACGTTGGCTTTTTTAAATGGTTTTGATATTTAGAGAAATACTTTGCTGTTTATTTCCTCCAAGAAACAAATACTGTCAAATTGAGTTTTTATTCTAAACCCAAAGTAAAATATCCTTTTCATGTATTCTGACAGCAGGAGGATGCATTAGCACAACAGGCCTTTGAAGAGGCTCGGAGAAGGACGCGTGAATTTGAAGACAGAGACAGGTCTCATCGGGAGGAAATGGAGGTGAGAGTTTCACAGCTGCTGGCAGTAACTGGTTAGTACTTTCCCCCAACCTCTCAGGCTCTCTTTGTCATGTTTGTGCATAATGTTTTTTATAAATAGTTTAATTTTGTCTTTTGTTTGTCAAAAGTTATACTATGTCTTTGTGTTTATTAAATGTAACTGCTATAAAGAGACTTTAGTCTTAATTTTAAGTTGTATGTGAATTCATCATTTATTGATCCTCATAAAAAATCATTTACTGTCGGTCATGTATATATTCTCTTAATTCATTGATCCAAATATCTTTTCTCTTTTTTTGTCTTGGTTATTTGTTAAAATTACTTTATGTTATCATAGAATACATATTTTTAGAACATTATTAAAACTCTTTGGAAATAATATTACTTTACATTTTTTAATGAATGCTTGTCTTGATTTGATAACAGTGTAATGTTCAGCCATTTGTGTATTCTCTTTTACTAGAGGAAAATTTAATATTTTTAAACTAGTCAAAGAATAGAATTAACCTAATCCATGTTTCTTTTAACTTTTTTATGGTACAGAGGTAGAAATCCTCACCAAAGAAATATGTAACTTAATTATTATAAGGCTAACACCCTAATAACTACTATCCAGATCAAAAAAATCAAATTTTGACAGCTACCTTCACAGCACCCTCCATGTGGACATCTAATTATGACCTTCTCCCTTCCCTCAAAAGTACTCATTACCTCAGTTTTTACAGTAATCACTTCCTTGTGTCTTTTTAGTTTTATTACCCATCCCTATTTCAGTCTTCAACATGGAAGGTTTGCCCAATGTTTAAATTTGATATGACTTTTAATTGACATGAATTTTTTTCTATGTAAAGTTGTACCTTACTTTAAGCAGACTTTAATTATACAATTAATATTTAAAGTATTTATACATTGTTCAAAAATCCAATTTCTACAAAAAGTATGCCTTAACAAAATAAAATAATCAAGACGAGAACTACTGTGTTTGAAAAGGATATAGTCAAATGTTAATGTATGCTCCAAGTTTATAAGCTTGATTATCAACATGAACATTTCACACAAGAAAAAATAAGAAAAGCACACATTCATATTCAATAATGAAAAGAAATGGAATTAAAATATAATTATAGTACATGAACTAAATAGAATAATTTCTAGGCATTAAAAAGAGTTCTGCAGATTGGTTGCACAACATTGTAAATGTATTTAATACTACCGAGCTGTACACTTAGAAATGGTTGAGATGGTAGGGCGCCTGGGTGGCTCAGTGGTTCAGTGTCTGCCTTTGGCTCACATCATGATCCTGGGATGGAGCCCTACATCAGACTCCCTGCAGGGAGCCTGCTTCTCCCTCTGCCTCTCTCTCTTGTCTCTCACGAATAAATAAATAAGATTTAGGAAAAAAAAAAAAAGATGATTGAGATGGTAATTTTTATGTATTTTAACACATTAAAAAAATTTTAATCAGTATTTTAATGACAGAAAATTGGTGGGTTTTCCATGTACAAAATTATATGTACACTATTATTTAAGTTAGCACAAAAGTGTATGTGTGTGTACAGAGAGATAGTGGTGAAGAGCCCAGACACTAGAGCCAGACTGCAAGATCTGAATCTGGCTTTGCCACTTACTTTGTCATCTTGAACAACTTATTTCATCTTCCTGTGGCTGAGTCTCCTCATTGATAAAATGAGGCTAATAATTGTCCCTATCTCATAAGGTTACAGGATTAAATAAGCAGATACATATGAAAACACTTCTTGAGTGTGTGGCACTGAGTAGGTGTACCTGCTATTATTGGTGTTATTTCGTGTGTATGTATCCCTCTGTGTGACAATGTTTTTAGAATGAATGAAAAAAATCAAGCCTGCTTAGTAGTTAGTGTATAAAATAAAATTATCTCTTAATGATTGAGTTTTCCCTTTGTCAGTGAGTGAATTAATCTAATAGGCTGAGAGCAACTGATGGTGCCCCCAAGAATGTAGTACTTTTTAGCTAGGAAAAGAGACAGGAGGGATATTATGCAATGCATTTGTTTTCTTTGAAGCTTTTCAACTCTTATGATTAGACTTCCCATGACATTTTCTTTCAGAATGCTTGTATATGTAGTAGTAAGTTTATAAATATATATGCATTTACCTTATGCTTCTGAACCTTTTTCTTCATGCTGTTTGTTCCCTGATAATGTACCTTTCTACCCATTTGTTAAAACCCAGCTTAAATATAATGTCAGTCCCTTCTCCAGCCTACTTGTTATTAGCCCTTCCACTTTGTAGTTTCCAGAGCATTTACTTCTGTTATTGTTCTTCCTGAACAATATGTTGAAACAATTAAAAACATGTCTGTCCTCTATTATAGATTCCCAATGAGGGATCCCTGGGTGGTGCAGCGGTTTGGCGCCTGCCTTTGGCCCAGGGCGCGATCCTGGAGACCCAGGATCGAGTCCCACATCGGGCTCCCGGTGCATGGAGCCTGCTTCTCCCTCTGCCTGTGTCTCTGCCTCTCTCTCTCTGTGTGTGACTATCATAAATTAAAAAAAAAAAAAAATCCCTTTAGATTCCCAATGAGATGGGGAATTTTTTAACTCTCACGTTACCCACTGCAGTGTTTTGTACATTGTGTTTAGTTGTCAAATGGAGATCTTCAGAAAACAGTTCTTACCCTAGCTGTCTGAAAGCTAGAGTTAGAGTGTAGACTAGAATTTAGTTAAAGTAGTATAATACATGCTAATGGTCTTTGGAAAGGTTTTAAATGTTTATGATTTATTGGCTTATATATTAGGTAAGTTTTAAATAATGAACCTCAACTATTTTGTGCTGGATTCTGCACCAGGGACTGGTAAATATATAGATGAAAATGTACAGGGGTGCCTGGGTAGCTTAGTTGGTTAAACATTTGACTCTTGATTTCAGCTCAGGTCATGACCTCAGGGTCATGGGATGAAGCCCATTGTTGAGCTACATGCTGGGTTTGAAGCCTGCTTAAAATTCTCTCCCTTTCCCCCTGCCCCCGCCACTTGCTCGCTCTCTCTCTCTCTCTCTCTCTCTAAAAGAAAGAAAGAAAAAATTATGGTTTCTGGTCTTGAACACTGTCAGTCTTGAGGGAAAATAGATATATAAACACATATTTGGAGACTACTATAGCAGTAGCCATACATAATGGAGGTTCAGAAGGATGATAGTGGACAGTGGCAGTGTAGAGGATTGAGTGCTTACATGTGCCTCTGCCTGAGGAATTCACAGGAGAATACTATTGCAAGGATTTGAAGGAAGAGTGGGAGTTTGCCCTCTGGACAAGCTAGGGAAAGCATTCTGGGCAGAAAGAACACTATATGCAATGGCACAAAGCACTAAGAGACCTTGTTGTGTCTCAGAACGTGATTGGTCACTCTTTCTGGAACAAGCCAATGTGGCTTTAAATGAATGTAAGAATTGTTTTATGAAAAGTGCTCTTCAGCTCCATTATATTTGAAAAATAACTTTGATAATTAATGGAACAATTATTTAAGTTTTTGCCTATATTTTGCTTTAAAAAATGTAGATTAGTTGACACTAAGAATTGTCTTAAATGCTAGCTTGATTATTTTTACAAATATGGTACTTGAAAAACATTCTGGTGTTGTGAGTATATCTGTATGTATGTTTATATTGTGAATGAACAAAAACATTGTTGAGAGAGGTGTTAAAGAATTTGTTGCTCAGATAGTTTTCCACTGGGTTTTATGTCAGTGATTTGAGAGCATGGCTTCTGTAGTCAGGCCTGGTAGAGACTCTGGGTCTATCACTTGCTAGTCTCTCTTAAGCTTGTTTTCTCATAGAAATTGTGAGAATTAAATGGGAAAGTGCTTGTAAATGCACTTAGTATGGTGATTGGCTTGTGTATGCCCACAGTAAATAATAGCTCTAAAGTACTTCTTGAGCACTAAAAGCTCTACCACGCCATGCTGGTTCCAGTTAATTGAATTATCTGGCTAAGAACATCCTTTTAGTTCTCTAAAGTCTGTCAGGGCACTTTCGCTGCATTATGACCTGGAGCATAGAAAAAAATGATTGGATTGTCATCAATGATTTAAGATCCCGTAGTCTCTTGAGGCAATAATTTATAACATCAGTTCTTATAGAGAACTGTCATCTACAAAATTGGGCTGGGATCTGAGTCCAGAGCTTGCACTGGCAGTCACTTACAGGAGTTTTGGGTATGCATATCTTTTGGTACTTTTGGTACTTTTGGTGCATGTATATTTTGCTTCCCTTTAAAAAAAAATCCGTAATGGTGTGCCTGGGTAACACAGTCGGTTAAGCAACCAACTCTTGGTTTCAGCTCAGGTCATGATCTTGGTACTGTGAGATTGAGCCCTACTTTCGGGCTCCCCACCCAGCACAGAGTCTGTTTGGGACCCTCTTCCTCTGCCCCTTCCCACTGCACTTTCTCTCACTCTCAAAATAAATAAATAAATCTTAAAAAAAAAAATTTAAATCCACAACAAATTCCTAATCAGCTTATTTTCTTACAGTTTACCTTCTTTTTCCTAAAAGGAGAACATTAGAGAAAATTATTGTCCCTTCCCTCTCCCATCCCCATAATTCAAACATCTACAAGGGACATTATGTCATATACTCTAACATTCTTATTATAGTTGAGGAACCTGAGACTCAGAAAAATTAATTGACTTGCTTTCTTTCAAGTGTTTGGTTAATGGAAAGAAGAGTGAAGACTTAAATCAGTTTCCTAACCAAAACTCCTCTACAAATATAGCCTACACTGGGAAATGAATTTCCACATCACCCATAAAGATGATTAAGTTGAAAAATAAAACCTGCCAGGAGAGCTTAGAAACCGTTTTGCCTGGAAAAGGAAAAGCTGAGGCAAAAAAGAATAATAATGATTCCAGTGGGTGGTCCTGGTGCCTGACTGGAGATGAAGGCTGAGGAGCAGTGGTAACTCGTGGGTGGCAGTAACCCAGTAAATGGTCCTTGGAAGCTTGAGATCCTGGCAGCACAGTGGCTTAGGGATGTCCCACCCCTGTTTGGATAACCTCTGAGGCCCCTAGCCCTGCAGTGCTAAACTTGTAATGCTGATGCTCTTGAGCATTTAATACACATGTAAGTTTAAGATTACTAAGAGTTTTGATTTGTGCCAGTGTCTTTTTACCTGAAATCAGTTATAAAACTCCCTGAGCATGTGTAAAATTTTTTTTTTTTTGCATGTGTAAAATTTAGAAAGTTTTCAGTCCATCATTCATGGTAAGATTTAGCATTTTCTTTTTCTGATTTTTCTGTAAAAAAAGGTTATTTTAGTAGTTTGATGTTTCTTTACCTTTCAGAGATGATAGCAGCTTATCATTAATTTGGCAAGTGAAAAACTATAGTGAAATGAAGAAACATTGTTTTAGTTACCTTGTCCAAATACTGTTAAATCTTTGGTGACAACAAAATGGTGTGCAAAAGGTACAAAACACTATGTATGATATCTTTGCCCTTTGGGTATTCTTTTAAAAGGAATTCAGGCACATATTTGCTTGAATGTGCACCGTCTCTCTTTAATAGGATATGTAGGAAACTAACTGAAAACTGCAGGGGAATCGAGTATCCTGGAGCCACATGGGAGGATGATTACTTTTCATGTTATCTTTTAGACCTTTTGAATTTTGTATCCTGTGCATCTATTACATGTTTAGAAAAGAAAGAAAATATGTTTTTAGTGTTAACAGAAAATGATGGAACTAGAAGATTCTAGAACTTGCTATCTGTCTTCTGGCTTATGGCCTGTTTCTAAAAATGTGAAATCCTTCCTTTGTATGAAATTTTGTAGAGAACCCCAATATATATGATAGATAAAAGGGGCACTGCTCTAGGTGAAGCAGGGGTGGGAATTACTCTGATTTTCTTCTGTAGTCCCTGGAGTGTTTTCGTGGAACCCAGTATCTGGCAGAATGTAGCTGAAGAACCTTTGATGTGTGCTTCAGCGTGGATGGAACTGAGGGAATGATGTTGAGTGAAGTCAGTCAGTCAGAGAAGGACAATCATCATATGGTTTCACTCGTATGTGGAATATAAGAAACAGTGAAGGGAGTATAAGGGAAAGGAGGGGAACTGAGTGGGAAAAATTAGAGGGAGACAAACTGTGAGAGACTCCTGACTCTGGGAAACAGAGGGTTGTGGAAGAGGAGGTGGGTGGGGGGATGGGGTAACTGGGTGATGGGCACTAAGAAGGGCATGTGATGGGATGAGCACTGGATGTTATATGTTGACAAACTAAAATTTAAAGAGAATGAGCATGAGGATGAGCTCATGATGTAGTAGGATGAGCATGAGGTTTGTAATAGATTTCTCTGGTTTTGAATCCTGGCTCTCTTGTTGCATTGTGACATTAGGAAAATTACTTATCCTCGTGAGCCTCATCTGTAAAACCAGGGCTTAAGGCCCTACCTCCCAGGTCGCTGCCAGCGCAGTATGTCTTAGATGGGCTCACTTCCTCTTTTTTCACTTTGGCTCAATATATCTGGAGTGGCAGTAAAGACAGGCATATCCTTTTTTTTTTTTTTAATCTTTTTTTTAATATTTATTTATTTATGATAGTCACACACACAGAGAGAGAGAGAGGCAGAGATATAGGCAGAGAGAGAAGCCGGCACCATGCACCGGGAGCCCGACGTGGGATTCAATCCCGGGTCTCCAGGATCGCACCCTGGGCCAAAGGCAGGCACTAAACCGCTGCGCCACCCAGGGATCCCAAGACAGGCATATCCTAACTTTAGACTGTGAAAGTCAGAGATATTTTGCCAAGATACATTATATTCTGGTGTTGGTTGTTTGGTTTTTAACAACAGTAAAGGGTTTTGAATTTTTCTGGGTTCTGCTGGAGGTAGAGGCAGCAGTTGCCCAGGGGGGGTTAGTAGTGACTAGGAAGAGAGAGCACAAGGGGAACTTCCCGAGTTTGGGTAATGTTCTGTTTCTTTATCTGGGTTACATGGGCATATTCATTTACTGGGAAATTCATCAAGTTACACATTTATGATCGGAGCACTAGTCTATATTTTAATTAAATTAGACATTAAAAAGAAAAAAATAATCACAAACATGTCTCCTATGAAGTGCCTGCCCATTGTCTCTTGCCATGTAGTAGTAGCCAGGTGCCTTTTTACCTGAGATTCCTTCCATGATTTGAAAATGTTAACATGTTACTGACGACATTTCTCTTCAGGTCACATATCTCACATATCTGTATAACTAATTCAAATGGCTTACTCTGGGATTTTGTGAAAGAAGATTGAGGTTAGTAAAGGACAGAACGAGTGCTCTGGTCATAAATATATTGGAAAGATGGCTCTGTTACCTGTAGATAGCAACTCGTGTACACTCTGTGTCTAGAGACTGCCTTCAACTTGATTGGCCTCTTTCTAAAACTGTACCATCGTACTGTTAGCTCTTAATTCAGCTACATGGTGACAGGGTGCTGAAAGAGATTTTCTTTGTCATTATGTAGAAAATGCTTTCATCTGGTTAGTTTATAAAGTGTTAGCAAATAAATTCTTGTCTTTAATGTCAGAGAATGGGTAAATAATTATTGCTTATTTTACTATAGGCAGTTTTAATACAATTCCATAAATCATAGGAGAATTTTAGGTGGAAACTATTTGGAAATAAAACAGGCAAAGGCTTTATGTGGTTTTTGTATTTGTGTTTTGTATGTTTTCGGAGCCTTCGATTCTGTGTGGTCCGAGAAAAAATCGCAGCCACTATTTTAAATTCCTGCAGACTTCAGTTTTCAAATCACTTTAACTGTACCAACACTCATTTTTGTGTAAGGACAAATTAACTTAAAAGTTGGTCTATACTGCGCCTTCCTAACGTCTTTTGGGTAAAGGCAGTAGATAAGAGTGAAACAGGAATAGGACTGAAGAGAGAGGAAGAGGATACTAGATCTTTCTAGGAGAGAAAGAGAGTCTTTGTGAGCCACCTAATGGCTCAGTTGGTTAAGCATCTGCCTTCAACTCAGGTCATGATATCAGGGTCCTGGGATCAAGCCCTACAGGGCTCTGTGCTCAGTGGAGAGCTTGCCCTCCCTCTCCCTCTGCTGCTTCCCTGCTTCTTCCCTCCCCCTTCACTCTCTCTCTCAAATCTTTAAAAATGAAGTCTTTGGTCTCTATCATAGGAGATACAAGCTTCACTAAAATTTATTTTATTCTAACCTTATGTTTTAGTTTTTTAGAATTATCTTATTGGCAGGATACAAGTTTTTTTTTTAACATGTCAAATGTTCATAAAGATTTTTAAGTTTATTCATGAGAGAGAGAGAGGCAGAGACACAGGCAGAGGGAGAAGCAGGCTCCATGCAGGGAGCCCGATGCAGGACTCGATCCTGGGACCCCAGGATCATGCCCTGAGCCAAAGGCAGATGCCCAACCACCAGGCCACCCAGGTGTCCCGATATGTTCATACAGATAACTGGAAAGTGATGAGCAGGTTTGTTGTGACAGCGTGCTTACTTTGTGTCAGGCAGTATTCATCACAGTATTTGTTTTATACCACTCAGGCTGAAAAAGAGTAAGAAACTTGTCTAAGATCATATAGCTAAAGTGGTAGAGCCATCCCAGTCTGCACCTAGAAATGTAGATTATTTCTACTATCTCTTTTAAGACTTTTTTTTTTTAAGATTTTATTTATTCACTCATGATAGACACAGAGAAAGAGAGGGGCAGAGACACAGGCAGAGGGAGAAGCAAGCTCCATGCAGGGAGCCCGACATGGGACTCGATCCCGGGTCTCCAGGATCACGCCCTGGGCCAAAGGCAGGCGCTAAACTGCTGAGCCACCCAGGGATCCCTATCTCTTTTATTTTGAAATGTCACTTTATATGTAAAGTTTTCCTGAAGTTGTGTACTTTATAAGAACTATATTTTTTGACATGCCCATTAGACGAGCTCTTGCAATCTCCTTACCTGACAGGTGTTTATGATTGTCTGCTGACCTGGTTTACTCTTTTGCATATGGGGAAAGTACACTTCCTTCTCTCGTATTAGGACTTAAAATTTCTGTTTAGTGACTCCTCCAGCTTTAGCATTTGGGAGCAGCTAATGATAAAACCTTGGAGAATCACTTAACCTGCGGTTTCAGGCTCCCAGTTTGTAAGATTAGAGTTGAACCAGATCTCTAACATACTTTGCTGCTCTAAAATTCTGTAATTCTGTGCTGTGACGTTTAGTCAAGTGTCAGACATGAAGTAGTAAGCACAGTATGTGAACATAGTATACACTCAGTTGGAGCTATTTTTAAGTATTAGGGCATTTTCTCATGAAGAGTTTTCAGCGATTTGATAATCTTGATAAAATAGAATGGAAATCAACCAAGAAATTTTATTCATTTTCATTTGGGAATCCCTGATTTTGGCTACTTCTGCACAGCCCTGACCAGTAGGGAAAACTCAGTGCCTGGTGACTGTTTATTGTCACTCCATTTTGGGCTCATCTCAGGTCTGCCTCCTCAAAACTGGATTTGCCATCTTTCTGGATATTCTGGTTTATTGAAAGAAAGAAAACAGGAGCAACTGGTAGTAAGAAGTCTGTAATAAAATGTCTAGATTAATTCTCTATAAATATTAAAAACAGATTTGTATTCTGAACAGGCTTGTGGGTGTCTGCTTTATATTAAACTCCTATTCTGAAATAGTTGTTAATAAAAATCAAGGACCCATGTGGATTGACAGTGGAAAAGAAACTAGAAATTATGAACTTTATGCTTTTATAATAATTGAGTTTAGAGAGTTTCTTAAGCCACCATCTAGTGTAGCTGATTACTCATAGAATTCCTTCTAAAACATCTAGCTCTCATGAGAAAGCTCATTCAGTTGTTGAACTCCAGTCCTGTGGAAGCTATTTCACTGAACCTCAGTCTGTTTCTATTTGTTTCTTTCATGTGACAGCCTGTACATCTAACCTCTGAACAAGAAATTTCCTTCCAGTCTCCCAGCTCTCTTATTCCTCTCCCTTCAGCTCTCACACTCTCTTGACTTCCTCAGCTCTCATTTGTCCTATTTTTGTTTTTCCTTCACAGTGTCTTCCCTTACATCTTCCTGATTCTTCTTTACAGTGTAAATAAACCACAAACACAAGTAGATAAGCTTTACTCCTCTCCATGCCTTCACCAAACTATATTTTTTAAAAAATAATAAACCCATGGGAACTTGTGCACAGCTATGAGCAGAATGGAGAACTCTAGCTGCTGATGAACACTGTCACTCATTTGAATTCATCCTATTATTATAAAACTAATTTGAAAATTACTCCTAAGACAAAAGCTGAAATATCCTTTTGACCAAGTATTGTTGGTAGGTTAATAGTGATTTGTAAATATATAATTAGGATTGATTTTTCTCAGTGTTTCTTCATTGCTCAGCCCCTTTCTAACCTTCATTGACTGAATCCAGATGCTTATATCACCATCTCTGATTTTGCAGAATTGATCTGCCCTTACACTACATTTAGCATTGATTCTGTATAGACCTTAAATTGGTTTTTTGTTTTGGGGTTGCTGGGTTGTTTGGTTTTTTGGTTTTTTGCTGAATATGCATTCCATAGCTTTTTCAATCTGTACCATGCAGCATAACTTTAACATGACTAGTTAATTGAAATAAATATGCTAAAATTTAGTGAGCCATATGCTAATAAAAATAGTGAAAATCTGCTAGAGGAATGTATAAGACAAATTTATAAGACAGATTTATAAGACAACAGAAGTTAGTGTTGAGTTTGATTTGATTTGTTTGAAAGTGAACAAGGCAGTGTCCTTTCTATCTAAATAACGTAATGCTCTTGAGAAATGATGACATTACTGGAGCTTCTGACTAAACTTGATCATGCAGTGCAGGTGTGACTTGTTGAGATGTTTCTTTGAAGGTCTACAATGCTCTTTCTGTAACAACTGTGTTAGATCTTAAGAAGTGAAACCAGTATGTTCAATTTTGGGGTAGATTTGTTTCCAAAAACTGACACAGACAATGAAGAATCAATTGGTGATTATAATGCATGATTCCATTAGCTAAAGATTGCACAGGTAATTTCAGGGTGGTCTCAATTACTGGTATGTATCAGAAGTGACTACAGACAAGAGCTAGATGAAGAATGGTGGTGGCATGGACTAGGATAAGAGGGGTAGAGGCAGCCAGAAGTAGATTCAGGATATAGTCAATGAAAAAAAAAAAAAGGACATAGTCAATGGAGGGCTGTCAGAGCCTATCATGGAGTGTACAAGAAGGAGATATTAGGGTGACCTCAAGCTTTTTTGCCTGAACTACTGGTAAAATGGACTCACCATTGTCTAACCTAGGAAAATCATTGCTGAAGGAATCAGGTTCTGTATACAATCAGATGCTTGTTGCTTGTGCTCAACTCACATTTACAGTTACTAAAGAAAGCTTATGGAAGAAACATGCATTGGAATTTGTGAAAGAGACTGAGAGTTAATACTGTATGTATTAGTGACCAAAGGGGCACTAGTTTACATTAAAAACTTTATGTAGCAGAGAGTGTCACACAGGACCTGTTAGTTGTTAGATATTCCCTATTAAGGAATTTGCCATCAGTAGTTTAACTAGAAATGTTTATTCTAAAGTGAAACTTGAAAGCCTCAGTGTTTATAATTGTCAAACCTCTTAGTTATTAATATTGTTGTAAAACTACTTCTGGGTATGTAAGTGGATCAGGACTATAATTTTTCCCCCAGTTTTGCATCTTTTTTAGATATTTTATCCACATTTATTTATTTGTTTCTTTATTTGTTTATTTAAAAGATTTTATTTATTCATCAGAGAGAGAGAAGCCCCCAAATGCAATTTTTAATAAATAAATGTGGGGCAGCCCGGGTGGCTCAGCGGTTTAGCGCCACCTTCGGCCCAGAGCCTGATCCTGGGGACCCGGGATTGAGTCCCACGTCGGGCTCCCTGCGTGGAGCCTGCTTCTCCCTCTGCCTGTGTCTCTGCTTCTCTCTCTCTCTCTCATGAGTAAATAAATAAAATCTTTTAAAAAAAAATGCATTTGGGTTTTTGGGAGGGGGGTTTGTTTGTTTTTTAAGAATTGCACTTCTTGGGGCACCTGGGTGGCTCAGTCTTTTGGGCATCTGCCTTCAGCAGGTCATGATCCCAGAGTCATGGGATTGAGCCCCATGTCGGGCTCATGCTCATGCTCTCTTGCTCTTATAAATAAATAAAATCTTGGGATCCCTGGGTGGTGTAGCGGTTTGGCGCCTGCCTTTGGCCCAGGGCGCGATCCTGGAGACCCGGGATCGAATCCCACATCGGGCTCCCGGTGCATGGAGCCTGCTTCTCCCTCTGCCTGTGTCTGTGCCTCTCTCTCTCTCTCTCTCTCTGTGTGACTGTCATAAATAAAAAAAAAAAAAATAAATAAATAAATAAATAAATAAATAAATAAATAAATAAATAAATTCTTAAAAAAAAAAAGAATTGGACTTGTTAAATAACAAATTTTCATGTTGTACTCCAGGTCTTTTTTTTCCCTCCATATTTATGCAATCGTATAAAGGTATTTGTAAAGTACAGTCATGTCCATTATTTCTACATTGCAGAAATAGAACCTGGTCTTTTCTAAGCAGTTAAAAGTCTGTTTATTATTCTTGCTCTTAGATGGTGGCATCCCTGAGGTGGTGGTTCTTGGTGGAAGCTCTGAGAACATTCATTTTTGCTTTTGAGATAATACTTTATTCATAGTAATGATTTTATTACATGAGGTAGAGATTTTTAGTGAAAACTTGTTTGGCAGAGATGACATTCTGTAAGATGAAATTCACTACTACATTTTTCAGTCAATTAGTAGACTATATACTTTGTGTGACTATGTAAAATAAACAGTAGTACATATGTTTTAAGGTTGCTGACAGCGTTTTAATTAGTTCATTCATGGAAAATGCTTAGAACAATGCTCAGCATATAGTTGGTACTCAGTAAATGTGAGCTATTATTAAAAGAAAACGTTTGATTGTAAGGTGACTGGATGATGTGTTTAACCCTGTAGTCCAAAAACTATAAATGTAGATTTGCTGTTCTTTTATATATAGTATGTATTTTGATAATGCTGTTTTGAATATAAAGAGTTTTTTATTCTTGGCTTCTTTTATCGAAACTTCAGCAAAAAATATATATATATATATATATATATATATATATATATTAGCAAAATATGTTTTAAAGATTTTATTTATATGATAGAGTGAGAGAAAGCATAAGTAGGGGGAGTGGCAGAGGCGCAGAAGGAAAGAGAGAAGCAGACTCCCCACTGAGCAGGGAGCCTGATGCGGGCCTCGATCTCAGTACCTGGAATCATGACCTGAGCCGAAAGCAGACCCTTAACCAATTGAGCCACCCAGGTGCCCAGCAAAATATTTAATATGTAATTTAAATTGTTCTTTTTCCTCTTACATATGGAGATATTGGCTGAAAACCTTTTAGTTGTAAACTCTTTTAAGATGCTGTGTCTTATACGTTATTTATCTAGCACTTTGATTTTCAAAATATGTTTTGACTCCCAATTATGACTTTGTCATTGCAGGCAAGAAGACAACAAGACCCTAGTCCTGGTTCCAATTTAGGTGGTGGTGATGACCTCAAACTTCGTTAATTAGCAGCACAGCAGATGTGCCCACCCATCTTTACATATATACATTGTTTCTAGTTGGCAGAAATAATCATTAAAAGACCAGAAACTGTGATAACTGGAGGTACTACGGTCTATTTCTCAACCTTAGGCAGTAACAAGACATCACAAACTGCCATGGTTTTGCACTATGATTATATAATACCTGCATTTCTAATTTTGTATGCATGTAGCCAGTAATTTGAAATTTTTTTCTATGCAAGCTTACCTTGTTGGCATTATTTTAGTGAGTTGAAACTATCCACTTTTTTGTAAAGCTCTTTTTTTCCTCCATTTTAATTTAAAAGTTTATGTCATTTAAGAACAAGTCAAGAAATTTAAATTTTATCAGAGGGTTTTTTTCCCTAATCAGTTGTTCTAATTATTTTTGAATTTTAGATGTGTTGGTTACATAGCTTCATTTTAGATAGACATTCTTGGTTATTTGTTTTATTTCTGTGTTTTTATAGTTTATGGCATTTTTAAACTGCTGATGTGTTTGCATTATTTACAAGCTAAAAACCTAGTAGCATAGAGCTGTCTGCCACAGCCTTTAACACAAAGTTTACAGTTGTTAAAGTTGCAGTATCCTTTTAAATGTTGATGATCAGCTCCTTTTTCTTTCTTCCTTAAACATAAAATTTTTTTAATTGGTGTTAACTAATCTGCCCCAAATCTGTTTTACATTCTGTTCTGTAAACATGAGTTTGTGTGGAGATATTCTCCATAGGTGGTAATAATACTCTACTGAAATGCCTAAAGAAGTCGCAGGCTGGCTTCTGTTTTATTCAGGGATTTTTTTTTTTTTTTTAAGTCAGAAAAGGGATACTGGAGCTTCTTCATGTATGTAACAGCATATTAAACTGGAGACAGTGATGAATCAGCTACCAAGGTAATATTGTATTAAAATCATGTTTAAGATAGCTGCTTTTATGTGTATTTTATAATGCATGCTTTTGTAAAAACATTGCTGGGTAACGAAAGATTAGTCTTAGAAAATGTTCATCTGTGCAGAGGTACATTTTCTTCATTAATTATTCTGGGAAAAAACTCACAGGTTATATATATGGTATTTTCCAAAAGGACTATTAATAGAACCTTTTGAGATGAATTAGTATAAGAATATTTTTTAAATAGGCTCATTGTCAAATTGAAGGCAACTTTTTTTTTTAATACAAGACTGGAAAAAAAGTGCTAAGTCATTTGGCACCTCCTTACAAATATTTTTCATGGTCACATTCATTGAATGTTACTACATTTCTGAATTTTTGCAAAAATGTATTTTATCATAATAGAATGGCATTATTTTAAAGAGTTTGAAAAACTGACATGGTCAATTCAGAAAAGAAACTGAAGTCTGAATAAGGTCATTGCATTTAAAACACACACACAAATACTTGACTGTGAGGGAGGTGTGACTTTCATTGTATATAGGTCTTATAATTCATAGACACATCCTGTATCTCAGAATAAAAATATTTGTTATATATTTGAAGTCATGCATGGTAAAGAGTGTGTTTAAATTGTTATGAACAATAATGCGTCATAAAAGACCATGCTGATCTTGTGTAACTAAGTACTATGAATGAATTTGGTTGGTATTTAGTGTTGTGCAGCTCACATGTTTACACACTCAGTGCCCTAATTTCCTCTGAGGCAATTGCCTTTTAAGTGGCCCTTAAAGTGTTTTAAGGTTATTTTATCACAGAGCTCCTTGGTTTTTGACTTCTGCACTTAATTTTTTTAATAACACAATGATGGTACATTTTTTTCTCTATTACTTCTAGCTAAGGGCTTTCATTCCACCAATAACTAAGATCAAATGTTATTAAATGTTCATTTCGCCATCCTTCTGTAAATACTCGATTTTTCCTGTCATTCAGCACAGTGCTGCTTCTGTCTATCTTAATGCTGGCATTAAGATCATGAGCCCCTTTTCTCCAATAGTGCAGGCTTTGAAAACTCTTATTAAGTTATTGATGCAATTTGATATTTTTCCATAATCTGTATTTAAACAAAATTACATCATTGCATCATCTTTTCTAAATTCATCTCCATTAAAACTTGCCTTAAGCTATCAGATTGCTTTTGCCACCATTAGCCATACTGTATGTTTGTATGTTTCATTTACTTTCACAATAAACTTCTGTGTAGTGAAAAAAAGATCTTGGTTCTTCATTGACCTAACCCAACAATTTCTGCTTTGGTGCTCATTATGACGTGAAAATTGACTTCGTTTCCAAAATGTTCTTTCATTTTTTTTTTTTAATTAAAAAAGAAACACACACACAGTGGCATCTAGTGGTCATTTCTGCTGATACCAAAGAAAATGTAATGCAAATATCACAAATAATAACTTCCCAATGTATGTTATGGTTTCCTAAAAATCTGGTCTGCTATACCCATCGTATGAGCTACAGCTATAAAGTACTGACCTTGCAGGGGAGGAAGAATTCCAGAAATTACACATTCAAACTAGTGCCATTATACAAGGTAGTCATTTTAGGACTACGTACTTAATTTGATTGTGCGTATTATATCAAACATAGTTAGTATTTGGAGCTCTTGGATAGTGCAGTAGGTTGAGCATCTGTCCCACTCTTGGTTTCAGCTCAGGGTATGCTGTTAGGGTTGTGAGGTCGAGCCATGAGCAGGACTACATGCTCAGCACAGTCAGCTTGGGACTCTCCCTCTCCTGCCCATCTTGCTCATGCTTTCTCTCTCTGTAAAATAAGTAAATCTTAAAAAAAATAAAAATAAAAACAGGATTTTTCTTGGCATTTTTCCTATACTAGTCTTTTACTTTAGAAACATGCCTTAAGCTTGGTGCATGATGAAAAACTTATTCACCA
The DNA here is from genome assembly GCF_053574225.1 of Canis aureus. Classification (NCBI taxonomy): domain Eukaryota; kingdom Metazoa; phylum Chordata; class Mammalia; order Carnivora; family Canidae; genus Canis; species Canis aureus. The sequence goes on from NC_135613.1 coordinate 6,728,512, forward strand.
CCAGATGTACTGCAAATAACAAATACTAATGGTGAATTGGCACCATTAAGCAAAATTCCAATGAGTAAGATTCATACTGAGGGTTAATTTCAAAAGTTGTTTCAGCAGTAGCATCATGCTGGCATTTTAGTAAATATCATCTCTAGAAACAGGTATTTGGATATGGTAGTTTGGGGCTACTTAAGAAAACAAATATCTTAATTGATCTTTGCCTCATTTGGCGAAGAGGAGCTTTTTCAAACTATAAGCCTTTGTATGAATTATCCATTACTGCATAACACACTGCTCCAAAGACTAGCAGCCTAAAACAAGAAACATCATCTCACAGCTTCTGTGGATAAGAAATCTGGAAGAAGTTAAGTTCAGTGGTCTGGTCCAAGGTCCCTTCTGAGGTTAGAGTCAGGCTATCAGCCCATGCTATAGTCCTCTCAAGGCTTGACTGTGGCTGAAAGATCCTCTTCCCAGCCCACTCAATTGGTCATTGACTGGCCTCAGTTTTTCAGAGACCATTGGGTGAAGAAAGCCCTTGATTTCTTGTTAGGTTTTGGAATGGAGACCTTCACCTTCTTGCCCTGTGGGTGTCTCCATACAGCAGCTCACAGCTTAGCAGCTGGGTTTCCCTAGAACTAGTGATTCAAGATGGAAGCCACAGTCTTTTTAATCACCTAATCTCGGGGTGAGGGGTGTCTCAGTTGGATGAACATCAGACTTCAGCTTGGGTTGGAGCCTGTTGGGCTCCATGCTCAGCAGGGATTCTGCTTCTCCCTCTCCCTCTTCTACCCCTGCTTGTGCTCTCCATCCCTCAAATAAAATCTTTTAAAAAATAACCTCATCTTGGGGTGCCATATTCTATGTTAGAAATGAGTCACTGGGTCAGGCCCACTGAAATGGAGGAGTATTAAGCTTCATCTCTTCAAGGGTGGTGTGACAAAGGGTTTGTGGACGTATTTTTAAAACTGCCAGAGCTCACTGGCACATCTATGTGTGTATTTACAAGACAACATCGGTGTTTTGCTCTCCCAAATATTTGTCTTTTGTGGGCAGATTTCAGGGCATGATTACCCCTAGATAGCATCAATTCTTTCTTATAGCACCACTACATGTACATATATGACATTTCAAAAATAGGTCAAGGCCAGAAAATTACAATTGTAGAGTAGGATCATGAGTGAAATGGTAGCTTTTTTTTTTTTTTTTTTTTTTTTTATGATAGTCACAGAGAGAGGGAGAGAGAGGCAGAGACACAGGCAGAGGGAGAAGCAGGCTCCATGCACTGGGAGCCCGACGTGGGACTCAATCACGGGTCTCCAGGATCATGCCCTGGGCCAAAGGCAGGCACCAAACCGCTGCGCCACCCAGGGATCCCTTGGTTCTTCTTGATACAGGATACTTTTAAAAGTCACTGCCTCAGGGATCCCTGGATCCCTGGATCATGACCCCAGGATCATGACCTGAGCCAAGGGCAGATACTTAACCAGCTGAGCCACCAAGGCACCCCTAAATATTTTTCTCTTAAAGCTTTGTTCTGGAGGACTATTTCACTTTAGCCTCTGAAAGCTTAGTGCCTTAATTGATATATACTGCTAGTGTAAAATACTTACCAGATATCAAAAATCTAGTAAGAAGATATCTCACTAATTTTTTATTACATATAAATGATAATTTCATATACTGGATTATATTGATATTTGATATATTGAGCTAAATATACTAAAATTAATTTTATCTTGTTTTGAATGTAGCTACTAGAAAAATTTTAATTGCATATATTGGCTCATATCAATATAAAGATTATAAGTGAGCAAAGGACATAGATCATACAACCAAAAGGAAAAATCAGTTTAAAAAAAAGCCTGGGTGGCTCAGTTGGTTAAAATTCCAACTCTTAATTCACTTCAGGCCATGACCTTAGAGTCCTGGGATTGAGCCCCACGTCAGGCACTGTGCTTAGTGTAGAGTTGGCTTCTCTCTCCCACAGCCCCCTCTTCCTGCTTGCTCGCTCTCTCTCAAATAAATCTTAAAAAAAAAAAAAAAAAAAGGAAAATATTGCACCTTACTGGTTTTTAAAAAATATTAAAGCAAAGTATGGTAGTGCCTGGGTGGCTCAATGGTTAAGCCTTCGTTAGGCTCAGGGTGTGATCCCAGGGTCCTGGGATGGAGTACCACATTGGGCTCCCCACAGGGAGCCTGCTTCTCCCTCTGATTATGTCTCTGCTTCTGTGTATCTCTCATGAATATATAAATAAAATCTTTATAAAAAAAAAAAAAAGCAGGGATCCCTGGGTGGCTCAGTGGTTTAGCGCCTGCCTTCGGCCCAGGGCGTGATCCTGGAGTCCCCGGATCGAGTCCCACATTGGGCTCCCTGCATGGAGCCTGCTTCTCCCTCTGCCTGGATCTCTGCCTCTCTTTCTCTCTCTGTCTCTCATGAATAAATAAAATCTTTAAAAAAAAAAAAAAAAAAGCAAAGTACGATTACCCCCCTAGGATTATTTGAGGGAGGGGGAATGTATATCCACTGCCCAAAATATATGGTTCCTGCCCTCGGAGAATCCATAGTGTAGCTCAAAACTGACCAAAAGCAGTAATGTTTAAGTTATACTAGAAGTACTGATTGTTACGTTGTACATTTAACCCAGTCTAGGTGGTCAAAAAAGGCTTCCTTGAGGCATTTAAAAAAAAAAAAAAGATTTTATTTATTTGTTCATGAGACAGACAGAGAGGCAGAGACACAGACAGGAAATGTAGGCTCCCTGGGAGGACCCCAATGTGGGACTCGATCCTGGAAAAAAGTATAGAAAGTATAATTGATTTTCCTGGTTTTTCTTATCAGGCTGGTTGTGTCGCCTTCAAATTCTTAAAAGTTCATTGACTTAAAAAAAATAAATAAATAAAATAAAAAATAAATAAAAATAAATAAAAATTTTTAAAAAGTTCATTGACTTAGGGATCCCTGGGTGGTGCAGTGGTTTAGCGCCTGCCTTTGGCCCAGGGTGCGATCCTGGAGACCCGGGATCAAATCCCACGTTGAGCTCCTGGTGCATGGAGCCTGCTTCTCCCTCTGCCTATGTCTCTGCCTCTCTCTCTCTCTGTGACTATCATAAATAAATAAAAATTTTTTTTAAAAAGTTCATTGACTTAAAGGCTTAATCTCTTACTTAACTTGCTACTACCAATCACTAGTTGGCCTGTGCGGACAGAGCAGTCACTGAACATAGCCAACTATGGAGCAGGGCCAAGAAGACAGTTTAATGAAAGGGACACTATCTTTTAAAACTCATGGGAATTTGGCACATGTGACTTCTGTTTACATATCATTGAACCTAGCAAATCACAGGGCTATGCCCAACTTCACCTGACTGGGAATCACAATCTTTTTCTTTTCTTTCCTTTTCTTTCTTTTTTTTTTTTTTTTTTTTTAAGATTTTATCCATTTATTCCTGAGAAACACAGAGAGAAAGGCAGAGATTCAAGCAAAGGAAGAAGCAGGCACCCTGCGGGTTTCTGATGCGGATCTTGATCCCAGGACCTTGGGATCACGACCTGAGCCAAAGGCAGACGCTCGACCCCTGAGCCACCCAGGCACCCCTGGAAACCCCAATCTTACCTTTCGCTTGGGAAAGAGAATATTTGTCCATAGCGTTAATGACTATCATAGGCCACCCTCTCAGTTATTATTTAATTTTACCCTCCCGGGCAGCCCTGGTGGTGCAGCGGTTTGGCGCCTCCTGCAGCCTGGGGTGTGATCCTGGAGACCCGGGATCGAGTCCCACATCGGGCTTCCTGCATGGAGTCTGCTTCTGTCTCTGCCTGTGTCTCTGCCTTTCTCTCTCTCTGAGTAAATAAATAAATCTTTAAAAAAAAATTTTTTTTTTACCCTCCCTTTATCAAGAAAATCTATCTACTATAGGAAACAGCCTAAAAGTTCTAGGCATTGAGGTAAAATCTTGGGATATGTCACGATCTGCCCTTAACAGGGCTACAATGGTAGAATAGGACAGGAAAACTGCAGGAAACACTTCCACTCAAAAAAAGGGGAGAATAAAGTTACTGCACGAACAATTATGAAATGTCACGGGGGGGAGGGGCTGTTTAGAGACTGAGGGCCTTCTACCCTGAGAGAGGAGGAGTGTCCTTTGTAAGGCTGATTGGGAGGGGCTCCCCAGTCCATTCTTGACAAATATAATGTAACCATGGTACTAAGATTTTGTTTTCTAAGCTTTTCACCTTCAAATGTGTACTTTTTCTGCTTTCTAAGCTATCACATGTGACCATTTTAATAGGCTTGCCATCCTTCTGGCCCTCCATTGCCAGTTCCCCGAGCCTTTGTCCTGAGGAACACCACCTTCCATCCTGCTACCCAAAGCTAGAAACCTGTTTTTATTCTTTACTCCTTTTCTCCTTCATCTCCACATTCAGTATATAGGTCTTGTCAAAGGATTACATCAATTCTGTCACTATTAGATTTTTAAAAACATTTTAGGGGGCGCCTGGGTGGGTCAGTAGGTTAGGTGTCTGTCTTCCACTCGGGTCATGATCCCAGGGTTCTGGGATCGAGTGGGGCATTGGGCTCCCTGCTCAGCGGGGAGTCTGCTTCTCCCTCTCCCTCTGCCTGCCACTCCCCTGCTTGTGCTCTCTCCTCTCTCTCTCTCAAATAAATAAAATATTTTTAAAAAAAATTTAGTTCCACATAAACCATTTACCTGTAAGTCAGACACTCATAAGTGCTAACAAATCTGTGAAGTATGATCATTTTACAAATAAAACTAAGACATAGTAATTTGCCCAAAGCACAAAATCATTGTATGGCAGAACTAGGATTCAAACTTCCAGTCCTGGGCAGCCTGGGTGGCTCAGCGGTTTAGCGCCTTCAGCCCAGGGAGTAATCCTGGAGACCTGGAATCGAATCCCATGTCGGGCTCCCTGCATGGAGCCTGCATCTCCCTCTTCCTGTGTCTCTCCCCACTCCTCTCTCTTCTCTGTGTATTCTCATGAATAAATAAATAAAATCTTAAAAAAAAAAAATCCAGTCCTTGTGTTTAACCAATGTTAACCTTCAAAATAAGTCTGCCGGGAACCCTGGGTGGTGCAGTGGTTTAGCGCCTGCCTTTGGCCCAGGGCGCGATCCTGGAGACCCAGGATCGAATCCCACGTGGGGCTCCCGGTGCATGGAGCCTGCTTCTCCCTCTGCCTATGTCTCTGCCTCTCTCTCTCTCTGTGACTATCATAAATAATAAATAAATAAATAAATAAATAAATAAATAAATAAATAAATAAAGTTAAAAAAAAATAAGTCTGCCAGTTTTTTTATCAGCAAAAATGGGTTTGTTCAAGAATAGAGAATTTTGGGGCAGCCCCGGTGGCCCAGCGGTTTGGCGCCACCTTCAGCCCGGGGTGTGATTCTGGAGACCCAGGGTCGAGTCCGGGTTGGGCTCCCTGCATGGAACCTGCTTCTCCCTCTGCCTGTGTCTCTGCCTCTCTCTCTCTCTCCCTGTCTGTCATGAATAAATAAAATCTTTTTTTAAAAAAAGAGTATTTTAATCTGGGACAAACTACAGCAGAGCCATAAATAAACCCCTAGAATAAAGGAGAGGACAGTTCTTACATAGGAAACGGGGAAGCTATTATAAACAAAAGGTCAATTGGAGTAAAATGGGAGTTCAAACTACAGTGGCTTTTCATTGGCTGCGCTGTTGCCCACAGAGGAGGAAACCTTTCTTCCACCTGGCAAGTCAGTAAAAATAATACGGATTTACAAGGTACCTCTGGTTCTATTGGGTCTACAGTTGATCACCAGGAGTGGGGTGTGAGAGCTCCCCCTACTGGCCTCCTGCTTCCATTCTAAAGTTTCCTGGCGTGTTTTGTTTTGTTTTGTTTTTTAATAAGATTGTATTTATTTATTTATTTAATTTTATTTAAGAAGGGGGAGGAGGGGCATAGAGAGGGGGAGACAATCTTAAGCAGACTCTGGGCACCGAGCCTGAGGTGGGGCTTGGTCCCAAGACCCTGAGATTAGGACCTGAGCCAAAACCAAGTCAGTTGCTAAACTGACTGAGCCACCCAGGTGTCCCTAAATAAGTTTCCTTTTATTAATTTTCACACCCCTATACTCTAACCTGAGACAGTCCCTGCATGTCTAGTTTTAATTGCTGAGATATGACCTGTGCCCCTGAATACACTTTTAGTGGTCCACCAGTAGCCAGTTCAATGTTTCTGAACATCCTCATCCTGTTACTAGAATGGCAGTTGCTGACATTCTCCCACATTGGTCTATACCCCTGAGGCACTTCCTACTTCTGTACAGTATACCAGGCTCTGGACAACGGTCTCTTCCCAGACCACCATCCCAGAACTATCACTCCCACCCCTGACAAAAACCTGGGTGGACTACACTTAAGCCAAAAATTTGAGGATAACACAATGAGCAAAGATAACCATTTGTTGTTGACTGACACTGTTCATAGAAACCTATCTGCCTATTATCCCAGTAGGGAACTTGTTTTTTTTTTTTTTTATTTCTTTCTTTCAGATTTTATTTACTTATTTACTTATTTTATTTATTTATTTATTTATTTACTTACTTACTTACTTATTTAGAAAGAGAGCAATGTGAGCAAGAGGAGGGACAGAGGGAAAGGGCAAGAATCTCCAGCAGACTATATGCTGAGTGTAGAGGTTGATGCAGGGTTCAATCTCATGACCCCAAGATCATGGCCTGAGCTGAAATCAAGTCAGCCACTCAACCCACTGAGCCATCCAGGCATGCCCCCCAATAGAGAATTTCTTAGGTGCTTTCCCACCCTTGTTCTTCCTGCTCCTTGGATCTTCCAGACTAAAAGTCCTTTTCATGTTGTTATCCAGTGTGGCTTTGTCTTTCTTCTCCCACACCTCCACTGGACCTGCCCCAACCTCTTTGTTCACCAGAAATAAATCCCTCCAAGGGTTTTTTCTTTTTTTTTTAATATAAGAACTAGTTCTACCTAATCTGGTTGGATTTGAGTTCAATTCAAACATTTTAGATCAACTAAGATTACTCCTCATCAATGCCAGAAGTTTCTTTCTAGGTCTACTCCCATGCCATTTAGGCCCCCTGCCCAAATAACCTATCCTAAACCTATCTCATTCACATATAGCCTAACCTATCCACATCTTTAATGCTTGCCATGCATAGTAAGAAGTAAATGTCCACCTTATCCCTGCCCCGCTCCCTGTATTAGGTTGATAATTTTTTTGTTTATCTTTCCAGAAAGGTTTTTTTTTTTTTTTTTTTTGGTATGGACAGTGTCTCTTTTATTTCTGTTTTTACATACTATACAGTTGACACCTGGCTTTTTTCTGTTAGTGCTCCTTCCACATCAGCATACAGGGATATATTTCGTTTTTAAACATTTTCTATTATATATATCACAGTTTAGTTCCCACTTCCCTACTGATGGACATCTCAGTGACTTGAGTCTATTGTTTTGGCGTGTGATGCAGCAATGGGCATCCTTCTCCATGTTTTTATTTTTATATTTTTTTAAGATTTAAAAATTTTATTCATTAGAGACACAGAGAGACAGAGGCAAAGACACAGGCAGAGGGAGAAGCAGGCTCCATGCAAGGAGCCCGACATGGGGCTCGATCCTAGGTCTCCAGGATCACGCCCTGGGCCGAAGGCAGACGCCCAACCCCTGAGCCATCCAGGGATCCCTCCATGATGTTTTAATGCCAAAAAGCTGTAACTTCAAGTTTTGATGGAGCCTCCCAAGTTACATTCCTACCAAACCAGTTTGAGAATTTAGCATGTCATTCTCTCCCCTGCTAAAATCCTTCCTCGAAGGGCAGTGTCATAGAAAGAACTTGGGTTCTAACACCTAGGACAGCAAGGCATTTACAGCTCTAGGCCTTCTTCTTCGCTTGTAAAATGAGGTACAAGCTGACGTCTCAGGGTGGTGTGAAAATCCAGTCGGCTTCCTTGAAGGATTGGCTCTCAAAGAGGTCTGTTTGCCTTTTAGTTTTTAAGGGCCTCAGGTCATGAGCCAAAAGCTCAGGCTGAACAGGCCAGAGGACCCCCTCTTCCAACCCGTAAATGAGGAGAATGAGGCACAAAGGGGCCCAGAGGTTTGGGCAAGAGCATCCAGCGTTGGCTTGAGGCTGAGCTCCGCCCACGACCTCGGGATACCGGCCCCAAGGGACTGTACACCTCTGGACTAGGTCAGCGGAGGTCTGGCCCCGCGGCTCCCCAGTCTAGCTATTCCTCTCCCACTGCTCCCTGCCCCCAAGCAGACACTCGGGCACGTAACGCACTCGCTTGGAAGTCGCTGCCCCCGCTCCCCGCTGGGCCTCAGGTTGCACCCTCGGAACTCGCCTTGGCGCCCCGTGAACGTGAGTGGGACAGAGGTGTAGAAGGAGACGGATGTTGTATAACCACGTCACGTTTGTGAGTTGCGTGGTGTGCACATCCTTGTGTAGACGTTTAAGTGTGTGCAGTGTTGTGTGCGGATGTGGGTCACGGAGCACCGGCCCCCGGCTCCGCAAGCGCCCACCCCGCCCGGCGCTACTGTCGGGCTTCGCTCAGCCTTCGCCCCGCCTTCCACAGCCCTGTGCGCGTGCGCGACCCCGCCTTGGGCTCCTGCCCCGAGACTGAAACCCCGCCTTGCCCCGCCCCAGCCACGCTTTACGGCTCCGCACGCCAGTTTTGCTGCAGACGCTCCGGCTGTCGCCGCTGCCCCTGCCGCCGAGGCTGCTGCCGGTGAGGTGAGCTGGGCTGAGCTCCGCTGACCTGAGGTGTGGTGTTGGGCTGGTGCCGCGGGCAGCCGAGGACTAGGTGGAGAGCTGCGCCCGCGGGGACGGCGGGTCAGTTGCTGCTTTGTCTCCCCAGCTTGGGTGCTGTCTGCGCTGCTGCAGGGAGGCCGCCCCGGCCCGGCGAGCTGAACCAATGCTGGATCTGGAGGTGGTGCCCGAGCGCTCTCTGGGGAATGAGCAATGGGAATTCACGCTGGGTGAGTGTGGGTCCTGCTCTGGACCTTACTCTGCTTCTCATTTCCCTCAAGGCGCTTCTTGCCTCTGACCTCTGCCCCTTATTCCCCTGCGCCTGCAGCTCGTCGCCTCCTCCGTCCTCGGCTCTTTGGGCCCCAGGCACTAAGTTACCCGCTGCTACTGGCCAGACCCTCAAGTGTGTCTCTCGTCCTGGCCTTGACGCCCTCGCCTCAGGCCTCAGCAGGGCCCCTCCTGGGGCAGTGGTACAGTAGTAATAATAACAACAATGGCCGACACGCCCCAAACACTTACTCAAAGCCAGACCCTGCGCTCCTGTGCGTAATCATCTCAAGTATGCGTCCTTGGGGCCCGAGGGCCCGTACTATTGTTTTCCAATTTACATTTTGCAGACTTAACAGCTAAGAAGTGACTGACACCCTGAAACGCCACAGTAGTCCGTCCTCCTTTACTCTTCTGGGCTGTAGGTTGCCTGGTCTGAAGGGAAAAGCTAGGGTTAGGTCCCCTAATCACATGTTAGGAACCTAGTCGAGGGAGGTGAGAAGAGTCTGTGTATTAAAGGAACTTGTGACTTGTTTCCTTCTTGTTTTTAATGTGGTCGATGTGTGTGGTGTAATCCTAAACCCAGACCTTAGCAGAGAGAGTTGAAGCTTGAATGAAATTCGAGTTCATGGAAAGTAACATTTAGTTTGTATAAAATGCGGTTTGGCCATTTTTGGGGTTTTGGCCCAGTTTTGACTCTTCCCAACATCACTACCTTTATGTGTACACATTCAGTAACTCCGGTGTATGTTTACAATGATCCAGCACTAGAAAAGGAGTGTGAAGCAGGTGTTGGTCCTCTTTGTTTGTGCAGACTTGAACTTTTGTCCCACTAATTTGGGCTACTGGACTGAGTCACCTGCTCCTTTGAGCTATAGCTCTTGCATGAATCTGGAAGACTCTTGTCAGTGGAGGCAGAGTAGAGGAGACACTGCACAATAGATGCTGGTAGGACCCTGCTGGTGCTCATTGTCTCTGTGAACTAACTGAACTACACGCCTCTGGGTAATAGGAACCGGTTTTAATGAGAGACCTTAGCCAATTTCTCATAGCTTACACCACTCCTGTAGAGTTCTTCCCAAAATTTTAGCTGGTATGAAACACTTTGGCCTCTTGTGAAGCACCAAGAGGTTGATTGGGAGGCCGGTGTTATATTTGCCTCCAGACCCATTCACATGGGTGCTGTTTGCTTTCTATATAAGAAAGATCCTCCCCTACGCACAGCTTCTCTTACCAGTATTTCATCGGGCTGAGTGAGAACCACAGCCATAGCTTCAGACTGCTTGATGATGCATCTAGTTTTCGGATCTCAATGGTACAGAGCCTCTTAGCCAAAAGTAATGATTAGAATGTCAGTTGAAGGGGTACCTGGCTGGCTCAGTTCTTGATCCCGGGAATTGTGAGTTTGAGCCCCACATTGGGGGTAGGGTTGACTTATAAAAAATTGGGGGTAGGGTTGTCACCTGAGACCAGGATTCCTCTTTCACCCCCACCCCCCAAAAAAAGCCTGGTGGAAGAGCAAGGCTTCCTCTGTCACCTGTTGTTTAGATTCCTTAGCCCCCACTCCTAACTCTGCCAGTTTCCAGTAATCAAGGATTTGGGTAGCTCTTTCAAACTAAATAGCAAAAAAAATGAAAAGAGCTTTTCTGTACAATGACCCAGAATTGAACTTTGAGGGAAACGTCATAGAAGTGGCTTGACCTTAATGATTCTCTTGTGGGTCTTAAGAATCTGTATTTTTAGGGGTGTGTGGCTGGCCGGGTTGGTAGAACATGTGACTTGATCTCAGGGTTATAGGTTTGAGCCCCACATTGGGTGTAGAGATTACTTAATAAAATTGTTTTTAAAAATCTGCAGTTTTAAATCAGGTCTACCTGAAAGATTATGGTTATTTTCACTTCCTCAAGCTTAAAAAAAAAAAAAATTTTCCCCCTCTCTCTCAGTCTTCTTTCTCCCCAGCCCTCAACACATCTAAACTCCAACTGGGGCTGATAGGTAGGGATAGGTCTCAGAAGTGGATCTTTGTTTTAGAATTACATTCCTAGACTAGAGAACCAGACAGTGCTTAACTAAAGTCACTAAAATCCTGTAAGGTAATTTCCATTTGCCAGTGAGGAGCAAGCTCAGAAAAGTAGAGATGAAAGGTAGGTAGCTGAACTGGGATTTCCTGCTTCCCACCCCTCTACCCTTCTGAGAATTGGCTCAGCTTTGTGTCTTAGTTCTTCTTGGTATCTGCAAATGCAGATGCATCTAGCCCTTGCCATCATCTGCCTGGCATCACAGTGGGGAGCTGCATCCAGCTTCTTGGCTGCCTTCCTGGCCTTTGTGTAATGTTGGGAGATTAGGGAAATGCCAGTAACACAGGGACAGGAAAACCTAGGCAAGAGGAATCTCTGAGAATGCCATTGATGGCTTGACTTTACTCCCCTTGACTAGTGGTGGAGTAAAGGCAGAACAAATTAGAAATGTTTTCATTAAGACTTGGAGAATGTATTGGTGTGGAGACATGTGTCTGAACTGTTCTAGAGAAACTGAAGGCTCATTCTGTTGAAGGCAGCATATATACCTCTTGTGGATTCTGCTTACAAACATAAATTGAATAGGAAATGGTCATATGCACTGAAGAGCTTAGTCTAGTGTGAGGGAAGGGTTACAGACATAGTATATTTTATTAAAATGAGGTAGAAGTTGTATAGGGTTCTTTGGAAGGGGAGAAAGAACTTGATCTGACCTGGGGATTCGGGGGGGGGGGGGGGGCTTTCTTCAAGCCACAGGAACCAGTGCATACCTGGATCCAGTGAGCACCAGGAAAGCTCTATCAGAAATCTGCCAGATTTCTCTTCTACAGTGTCTCTATAGACATAAATTTTCCAGTCAAATTCAAAACAAAACAATGGGAAAGATTGTGTGTGTAGGGAACTATAAGCCATTGGTATTATAATTAGAACATGCTGTACTGATGAAAGAAGAAAGTAGGTTTTCCAGATTCCCAGTGCTCTTTGGTTTTAGCTGCCTGGGACACTACCAAGGAGTTTGGGGTCCAGTGGAAAAGAGGGTATCTATTAGTGAAGTGTGTTGTGGACATGGATTTAGGAAGAAAGTTAGAGACTAGATTTGGGGAGGTAGAGAAGGAGAAGGAATGTGAAAGAGTGGTCACCAGGGTCTGTGGTACAGGACTTACATGTCCCATAATTGTTTTGTTTCACTCAATCAGAGCTCAATAGATACATAGGACCACCTGCTAGGCACAGTGATTGGGTGCTGGGGATACAGCAGTGAGTAAGACAGATAATGTTTCTGTCCTCAAGGTATACCAGAGACGAATAGATAAACTGGATAGGAGGCTTCATTAGATAAGGCGGTTGCGGATGTGAGTCAAGAACTAAAGAATGAGAAGAAACCAATTATGGGAAGAACACTACCTCAGAATCTGAACTAGCTCAAAGGGCTAGGATAGGAAAGAGTTTGACGTGTCCTTGGAACAAAGGAGGCATGATGAGCAGTGGAAAGAAAAATGGAAGTGGACAAGATCCAGAATATTCAGGAACTTTAGGTGGTAGCATGTTATTTGAGTTTTATTACTCTATAATGAGAAACCATTGGAGGATTATAAGCAGGTAAATTGGGATCCCTGGGTGGCGCAGCAGTTTACCGCCTGCCTTTGGCCCAGGGTGCCATCCTGGAGACCCGGGATCAAATCCCACATCGGGCTCCCGGTGCATGGAGCCTGCTTCTCCCTCTGCCTATGTCTCTGCCTCTCTCTCTCTCTCTCTCTCTGTGACTATCATAAATAAATAAAAATTAAAAAAAAAAAAAGCAGGTAAATGATGAGATCTGTAAGACATAGGATATATATACAGGTTAGAAGGCTGACATACACTCCAAACTCATTTTGGGTCTAGGTAACTGTTAAAACTGGAACAGTCCTAGTTTCTTTGCCATTCATATGGTTGGTTCCCTTTAGAGGCTTTTGGTAGCCTTCCTTTATCAGCAGCTGAGTGACAACTGACCATCGTAGCTGGTTTGTCTCCTCTAGGTGGATTCCTCTCCTGGTGACTCAGGATTTGAGGACCTGAAGATTCCAAGGCCAGAGATTTGATGTGGTTAAGTAGAAAAGAATCCTCCCTTGAGAAACTGATTTGTAGGACAGCCCTGGTGGCTCACCGTTTAAGCGACTGCCTTTGGCTCAGGTCCTGATCCTGGAGTCCGGGGATTGAGTCCCACTTCGAGCTCCCTGCATGGAGCCTGCTTCTCTCTCTATGTCTCTGCCTCCCTCTCTCTCTTTCTCTCTCTCTCTCTGTGTCTCTCATGAATAAATAAATTTAAAAATCTTAAAAAAAAAGAGAGAGAAAGAAAAGAAAGATACAAACTGATTTGTGCCATGTGGGTCAGAGAAGCCATGTGGCCTTCTATTTCTCAACACCTAACTGAGCTTATCTGTCTGTTCCACATGGATGCTTGCCCATTCATTTTGGGAGAGATAGCATAGAAACTTCTCCATTTCAAGAATGGCAAAGCTGAGTGATGCGTCCAACTTGGTCATATTCTCAACAAACATTTATTAAACCTTTACTGTGTACCAGGCCCTATATTATAGAAGGTTAGAAAGTGCCTTGTGTTAAGGTCTGATTTCCTCCAACTTTCTTCAGACTGTAGAATGGACCATCAAATGAAGGCAGGGTTAGATCATTGTCTAAATGTAGACAAACCATGTTTTTATAACCTTCTATTCTCTGTGTAAGCTCTTTTCTGCACATCTGTCCTAGAATCAGAGGTAAACTGATCTTGAATGGAAGCCACTGTGCTTGCCTGAGGTCATATGGTGGTCCTTCCTCCCTTTCTCTTATTACCTACTCCATTATCCTTCAGCTCTGTTGAATAAATATTTATTCAACAGCCACTATGTGGTCAAGCCTGTACTGGGTGCTGGGGATCCAGAGAGTGGTGAATAACACCACTATCCTTGGGTTCATAAAGCTATGAGTCTTTGACTTTGGATTTAGTCTGAGACTTTGTTTTGAATTGCCTCTGTGAATTTCTTCTTGTTTGAAATATAAGAAACTCTGAAAACATACTTTTTTGTATTCCCTGGTAGTCCTTGGGATCTTAAAGATACTGGATTTCTTTTTTTTTTTTTTTTTTTTTTTTTATTTATTTATGATAGTCACACAGAGAGAGAGAGAGAGAGGCAGAGACATAGGCAGAGGGAGAAGCAGACTCCATGCACCGGGAGCCTGACGTGGGATTCAATTCCCGGTCTCCAGGATCACGCCCTGGGCCAAAGGCAGGCACTAAACCGCTGCGCCACCCAGGGATCCCAGATACTGGATTTCTTAAATTGGGGGCATATATAAATTTGTTTATAATGGGCCTTGAGTTTAAAAATCAAGTATTAAGATTTAGAGGATTTGTGAGTTGATAAGGATCCAGTGAAATCCTTAGTAAAATAAGGATTCTGGTAGATCTGTGATTCTGGTAGATGTGTGATTTTTAACTTTTTAAACAAGCCCTTACAAGTCATGTGCTCCTGCAGACTCTCCTTTGAGAGGTGAGGAGACATGCCAGAGAGTAGAGGAAGGAACCTGCCCTAGGTTATATGTAATTCGTGGCAGAGTGAACCAGAACCTTGGTCTCCAGATCCATTCATGAAATCCGTGCTTTTCTCACTGTTCTTTGGTTCATGCTGACTTTGACTTCTCTGAGCCCTTTTCCTGCTCGGAATTGACACATTCCTTCTCATTTCCAGGAATCTCTTGTATATTCACTCCCTCCCCTTAAGCAATCCAACTGATCCCTTACTGCTTGCTGCTAACTTTATTCTAGCTCTTGCTGCTTACTGAAGTTTTATTTACTAATATGTTTATAGACCTGCCCTCCCATCACAGGCTTTATGGCAGAGTCTAATACCTAGTATGAAGATAGATGTCAGTAAATGAATAGCCCAAGTAACCACACAGGTATCCTTCCTTTATTTCAGGAATGCCTCTGGCTCAGGCAGTAGCCATTCTTCAGAAGCACTGTCGCATCATCAAAAATGTCCAGGTTCTCTACAGCGAACAGGTGAGTGGTAGCTGCTTTGATTACTGAAATAGCATTCCTCATCATTGAGTCACCTCCAGAGGTTGATGCTCTGGGAGAGGCAGACTGGCAGGGATTGCTAGGTCATTGTGTTTGGGAGAATCTCTAGCCCTAGTCAGTTACTAAGTACATTTTTTTTGATTCTGAAACTTTTGGTCTTGATAATCTAGTGCTGTCAGTTTTGGAAGAGCATTAATAACTGAACTTGTTTGATGTGTTTGACTTACCTGCTGGTCCTTAGACGGGGACATTTCAGTGGGTGGTTACCTCAGGGACTGTTTTATCTCCTAGGGTGCTTGCCTTCCACTTTTGTGTTTAAAATATAATCTTTTCTGCTTTGTTGATTGCTTTAGTTTGTGTTCAGAGTTGTTGCAGAGCAAATTTCTAGCCAGCAGAGCACTTCACACTTAAAAAGAAGCAGGTATAGCTCACTACTTTAGTGAGAATGATCAGATACATCAGATCATATATCAGAATATTGGCTTCAAATTAATGGACATATTTCATATTTTGCCTTTTGGGGGGGGGGTCTGATTTATGGTATTCTCTATTAAATGTTGGTCAATTGTGCCAGGAATTAACCCCTATAATAATAATGTTGCATATATCTACAAAGACGTTTTCCATTTCCAGAAAAAGTGGATATGTTATATCAGAGGACTTTCTGAACATTCGGGTTTTTTGTGTTTGGTTTTATAAGTAAAGTTAGAGACTGTTATTTATGGGCTTTTAGAAATAGGATTCCTATCTCTCTAAAAATGCAATCTACCTTGTACTGAACTCTCTGAAACCTGTGATTTTTCTGTGACATAGACTATGTGTTGCTGTGTGGAGCAACATTTATGGTGTCCTATGTCTCACAAATCTTAGGGAATAAATAGTTTTGAGCCTGTACATGCTATAAGATGTCCTCGTTGGCTTTTCTGAGACCTTTTAAGTACCGTTTTTGATGATTTTAGTTCTATTTGTTCCAATGAGTTTCAGATCCTAAAACAAATAACAGTTTATTTTTGACATGAAGAATGTTGTGGATTAGAGGTGAGTAAGATTTCTCTGAGGCTTTCCAGTTTGTCCTAGTGTCAGAGTTGAGCCTCTTATCTATGTCCAAACATTACAGTCTGTACAATAATACTTCTCTGCCAGCCCAGTGAGAGAGACCCTATATGAGGGATCTTCCTGAGACAGGGAATTCATAATATCCAAGCAAGTGCTTAGATATTCTTGTGGTGCCTACCACATAACAAGGGACTTCTAAGAATGGGCCAGGGGATTCCTTGAGCCACAGTATCAAAGTGTTTTCTCATTTATAAAATGAAGGATCGTGACTTTTCCTCTTTGTTGTACTCAGATGATCCCTAACCTACTCTGACTTTCAGCGTTACACCATGAGGGAATTACTCAACAATTAACAACCATCCAAACAGGGATAATGGGCTTGCTTCTTGAGCTTATAACTCCTACACATTCAGTTAAATCAGTTTTGGACACCCCAAAATTAGATACATCTGAAAATAGGCTTAAGCAGTTTTTTGTTTTTTGTTTTTTAATTTATTTATGATAGGCACACAGTGAGAGAGAGAGAGGCAGAGACACAGGCAGAGGGAGAAGCAGGCTCCATGCACCGGGAGCCCGACGTGGGATTCGATCCCGGGTCTCCAGGATCGCGCCCTGGGCCAAAGGCAGGCGCCAAACTGCTGCGCCACCCAGGGATCCCGCTTAAGCAGTTTTTAAGAACGAAGTTTGTAAAAAAAAAAAAAAGAACGAAGTTTGTTTCTAATATCACTGTCTTTGTTGTCTGTTGTTCCAGTCTTTGGGTATATATAGTAGTTTTAGCATTAAGCTCATTTCCTGATATCTTCTAAGCAGCTGGAATCAATTGGAAAACGTGGGCTTAGTCTAGACCTTGGTTCAGATCGTTGCTCTTTCTGTTTCTTAGCCGTTCAACTTTTGGCAGGTTAATAACCTGTCTGGTTCTCCTTCTGTAATGTGGATATTCTATTACAAGTTTCTTTGTAATAGAATAATCTTTTTCAAAATTTTATTTATTGGGCAGCCCCAGTGGCCCAGCGGTTTAGTGCCACCTTCAGCCCGGGGTGTGATCCTGGAGACCTGAAATCAAGTCCCGCATCAGGCGGGCTCCCTGCCTGGAGCCTGCTTCTCCCTCTACCTATGTCTCTGCCTCTCTCTCTCCCTCTCTCTGTGTGTCTCATGAATAAATAAATAAATAAATAAAATATTTTAAAAATAAAATAAAATAAAATTTTATTTATTTCTTTTAAGTAATCTCTACACCCAGTGTGGGGCTCTGAGTCATGACCCCAGGATCAAGAGTTGAATACTTCTCTGACCAAACCAGCCAAGTGCCCTAGAATAGAATAATCTTTTGATGAGGATCAAGAGGAGGTGGTCTCTCAGAGCTCTGATGCAGTGCTTCTTCTTTTTTTTTTTTTTTTTTAAAGATTTTACTTATTTATTCATGAGAGACACAGAAAGAGGCAGAGACATAGGCAGAGGGAGAGAAGCAGGCCCCTCACAGGGAGCCTGGTGCAAGACTCGATCCCAGGACCCCGGGATCACGCCCTGAGCTGAAGGCAGATGTTCAACTGCTGATCCACCCAGGCGTCCCTGATGCAGTGCTTCTTAAATTGAGCCCTGACTTTCTCTGCCCTCCTTCCTTTCCTTTCCCATTTGTCTCTTTGCTCCCATCAAGTGTGAAGAATAGTTTGGCCCCATTAAATGTTAGAAATATCTTCTTGTCTCTAGCAAATCACACCTTGGAAGTTAAATGTGCATATCAAGTAGGTCCCATCTTTCTTAGGAGAAAAAAATGTTAACAGTTAAGAGCAAACAGCTTTACTAAACTGTTTCATATGGAGGACTGTGTAGTTCTGGGTCACTCGAAGGGCCTGCTTAAACACCACGTAGTTACAGGTATACTTTGGTTCTGGAGATATACTAATAAAATAATAGTTGTGAGGATAATTTGCTCACTTTTGAAAATTGTCTAGTTATGTCCTGAATTGTAACCATGCTGGGAGGAAAATGATTAGATCTTGGGAGAGTGTAAGAAAATTCAGATCCTCCCATCATTCTCCTCCAAGCAAGGATCTTTAAGGATGCTAAAATGTTGCTTCATCCTGCTTAGTGTCATGGAATAGCCCTCTCAGAAATGTGTTCTGGGGGGCGGCCCCGGGTGGCTCAACAATTTTGCGCAGCCTTCGGCCCAGGGCGTGATCCTGGGGACCTGGGATCGAGTCCCACATCGGGCTCCCTGCATGGAGCCTGCCTCTCTTCTCTGCCTCTCTCTCAGTCTCTCATGACTGAATAAATTAAAAAATTTTAAAAAAAGAAGAGAAAAAGAAATGTGTTCTGGGTTGAGAATAAGTAGGCTAAGGTCAGGATTCATTGTTGTATTATCTTGCTTAGACCTAATTTTTTTAGACATTCATACAGGCCTACTGGAAAATTACATCCTTTCTTCTAGTGTTTGCTGGGCCTGGTGGTGCCGCCCGGGCCTGCTACTGTGTGAAGATCACTGGGGTAGAAGGGAGCAGTCTGAACTAATCTCAGAGGGCTCTTGGAGATAATTTTTCCAGTGAGGCCCACACCAGTGGCACCTGGCCTTCCAGCCTGCATCTCTATCTCTGACAGCGACATTTCTGTCATTCACTGTGCCTACCTTGGGAGGTTCTATAAAGAAACTTCTAAACTCTTTTAAGAGCTGTGTGCCAATTTCAAGCTTGGTTCAGGGCTACGGAATGTCTTCAGATGTCAAGTCCTTGAATTGGTTGCATTGGAGCAAAAGCAGGCTGGTGATGCAGACATGATGAGAGAGTGCTGGATACTAAGTGCTGTGCTTGGTGCCTTTTCTCTTGCTATCTAGACCTACTACCTCTGTTCCCACAACCACCCTGGAGGGAAGGGATAATGGTATTCCCATGAAGAAACTAGAGCTCAGAGAAGTTTTGAGAGTCACTTAAGGTCACCAGCTCACCAGTACTCAAGGCCAGCTCTGTCCACTCCTTTGTGCTGCTTGCTACTCCCTTCCCCATAGGACTCAGAAGGGACAAATGAAGAAATATGACTCCTTAGACCTTAGATTTGGGCTTTCAGAAAAAAGCACATGTGATATGGGATGGTCAGGAGAGGGAAGGAAGGAGCAAGAGTATCCTCTCATACACAAACATCACAAGATATTTCTTTGTCTTGGAACATGGCCTAAAGCAGTCAAAGTATAGAACATTTCCTGTGGATGGTACAAACAGCCTGGAAGTGAATGGACGTAGGTTCAGCTGACATGCAGTGAATACTACCTGCCAAGTTTGGGTCCTAGCAAGGCCCTTTTACCCGGCCTGTGTACCTCATTGGCTGCTCTGTAGGTTTGATAAGTAAACCCATGCTATAGATGTAGATCCTGGACTCTCAAAAGAAAATGGTTTATATACTCACATAATCTTGGTCCTTTCCCTCAGGTACTATTACTAGAAGCCTAAAAAAAGAGGCTCTTTTCAACCAGTATTAGGAAACAGCAGTTCAGGCTGGAAGCAGAGGATACCTCATTCATACAACAGTTTCTTACTTGGGCGAGGGAAGGGCTGTCTGCACTTCCATAATCCCTGTGCATTGCATTTAGATTTGTAAGGTTTTTGGTAGTTGCTGTTGAGTAAATTGTTTACAGTGCTTTATTTTTGTTTTGTAGTCTCCTCTAAGCCATGACCTCATCCTTAACCTGACTCAGGATGGAATCAAACTGCTGTTTGATGCTTTCAATCAGAGACTTAAGGTAACTATGATTGACAACTAAAATTGCACGTCAGGCTGATTAATACATGCTTTTGTAAGATGTTTCTGAAACTAATAAGTCAGAGTAGACTCTTGTGATTCAGAGTCCACCATAGTCTAGGGAACTGAAGCTGTGCCTGCTACCCTACAAAAAGGGAAGCTGAGGGTGGGGTGTAGTGGTTAGAAAGAGGCTGGGAAGGACTCTAATCTCAGGCTCCAGAAGTGAAAGGAGAAAAGTGTTGGAGATTTGGGGAATATGCTATGGGGAGGGTACTCAAGTTACTCAATTTAAGGAAAGTGAGAGTAGAGCTAAGTGTTTGACACAGATTATTCCAAGTCTTAAAAGTTTAGGATACTGAAAATGGGTCCTAACTGCAGAATAGGACCAAAAAGTTTTTGTATCTTGTTTTACTTCATTCTTAAGTCAAACAGTATGACTTGGAAGGTGAAAAATGGAACTGTTCTTCATAAAATGCTGGGGCTTAGGGCTTAACACCACTAGCAATGAGTTGGTTCTTTAACCCCCTTGAGGATATGTAAATAAACAACTTGGTGGTGTATAGGGTTTGTCTTAATTGCTGTTCAAGTGCAATTTACTAACACCTGTTTCAGTCTAGGATGTTTTTAATACACTATTTACGAATGTCTGGGCTTCACAGATTAGTCATGTGACACTAGACTCATGCCTCAGAGTCACAAGGTTGAATGTGGCTCTGGGCAGTGGCATACCAGAGCGGTTGTCCTGGTTAGGCCATGCCTTTCCAAAAGACTTGGGTACTTCCTATTTCTTGTAATCCCATCCCAAGTGAGCTGCTAAGGAAACAAGACAGAACATGGAGAAGGAATCTGTACATTAAATGAGAATTCCTCATTTATGATGGCTCTTCAAAAGCAAATGTGAACATTCTTAACCTCACAACTTACCTTGCCTCTCCTTGTGGACACATTCATCTTGTCCTTCCTGACCAGAAGTTTCACAGTGGGAAAGGAAAGAGGATGGTCATCAGTGTGGCTTCATTACAAATTGGGGGAAACATAATCTGGAAACAACTTTACAAAGAGTTATTTGTCTCAGCTTGGTAAGTCCACTTTAGGAAACATAACTCCAAAAGTTTATGGGGAAGGTAATGTTGCCAGATATTTATAGCAGGGCTTTTCATAGTAATGAAAAACTGGAAAAAATGGATAACAAAGGGGAATGGCTAGACAGCCTGTCATAAAAATCATAGCATGGTGAGGACAGTGTCATATATTTAGTGAGTACTTGGTACAAGTGAAGTACGTGGTTAAGTGCTTCCCATACATTTCCTAACTTAGCAAGCCTGTGAGTAATACTGTTTTATCAGCGAAACAGTAGAGAGAGGATGAGTGGTCTGCCAAGCTTTTAACCCTGAATTAATAAGTTAATTAATTCAGTGTGTGGTGGCCACTGGCAGTAGAAATGACTTAGCTTCTGTTGTTGTGTATGGGAAATAATGTGATACAAGCTGAAGAAAATTGTGTGAGCACACTATGGAGAACTGTGAGGAATGGAAGTACATTTGAATGGGAAAGGAAATAAATAGAACCTTTTCTTCTGCTTTTTGTAGGGTCCCTATGAAGGGGGTGGGGGCTGGGGCCCTGAGCCTCTGGAAACAGAGAAAGCATTCTCAGGTGCCCTTGGTTAGCATCAGGTTTGACATGCCCTTCTGCCTGCCCCTCATCCCCGCACTTAAGAATCCACCTCTCCCTGATTCCTTGACTCCCTGACTGTAAGAAAGCTTTGTGGAATGAGGCTTCACAAATCTCAACTTTTACAGCTACCTATCTTTTCCTTTCCTATCTTGGCTGCTGTCTTGGCTTCTGCTCTGGGGAAATCAAAGTATTTTCCAGCCCAGAGGGTGGTAGATCATGGACTTTTGACTTCCCTAGCTGCTTGTCCCCATGGCTTAGCAAGCTCCATGGACCAAAATCTGCTTGTTGATTATTCTTGGTGACATGAAGGACTCCAAGATGGTTAGCACCTGGGGTCTCTTGCCACAAGTACCATCATACATAGGCCCTGTGATTAACTCCGGTCCACTGTTCTTGCATTAGACAGGCCAGGTTGAAACACCCATAAGTGTTGGTCTTGGTTATTGGCAGGTGGGTAACAATGAGACAGAAGGAACATCATTGAGGCCTACCCCCACAGGGTGAATGGTGGGTCATTAGCCAGCTGTAGGGGTGGCAATCAGGGAGGCAGTTGTCTGCTCCTGCTATATAAGCAAGGCTTCTGGCTGAAGGTTGAGGCTCTCTGCCAGCATGAGGCCCTGGCCTTCGTGAAATGGCATACCAGTTTGGCATGATACAGGCTTTCTGAAGGGGACACTACGTATCTTATGAATCACAGCTGTTCGCCTGTCCTTCCTTGTATGACCTCTCTTGGTACCTCTTTTCATGCTTTCTAGCTTCATATTGCCCTTAGCCAGCTTCGTAACAATCAGACTTGCCTGATGTTTTAAGTACCTTTCCTGTGTGAAGTAATAAGCCAGACCTTAAAGGGCTTAACTTAGTGAGACTGGGAACAGCATACACAAGTAGTGTGGGAAAAGAGGTGATTGAAGTGCTGTGACAGCCCAGCAGAGGGAGTTACTCTTAGCACCACGTAGGATCAGAATAGCTGCATTTAATTAAGAGGTGCCCAACTTGTGGTTTAGTGTTAGGATCATTAAATAAAGTTAGCAGTAAGGTCTGGCCAAGAGTAGACTGCCTATTATGTCTCATTTTCTATGGCAATGCTAGATGCTTTTCTAGACACAGGGCCCCACAGCCCCTTCTAGGATGAGGCTCAGATTGTCAGGGGAAGTGGACGTTGAATCAGCTCTGCTTGTTCCTCTATAGTGAGCGCCAGGACTCCCAACTGGAGGATAGTAGCTGGTGCTCCAGGCCCCAGCCAGCCATGCTTCTGGCTACCAAGCCCTTGCTACATTGGCATAGAAGACTTCCTAGTGCTCATTACTTGGCACCACTAGTGGCTGAGTGTTCAATACCTTTGTCTCTGCCCTGAGTTCTTGGCATTTAATCCAAGGCTGAACCCCTTGAAATGACACGAGGGTCCTAAGGTATTCCAGGTGCCCTTCAATAGAGATGTATGAATATTGTCCCACTTGTCCTAACCTAATGTAATATGACTTCTTTTTTAGCAGGATAGATCTCCTCCAATCCTTTTGTTTTGTAAGCTACCGTATTTTAAAGTGTTTTTCAAAGTGATCTGATTTGGGGTTTTGCTAATGCAGCAAAGCTTGGAATAGAAGGAAGAAGGCTCAGTATCCAAAGGTACAACTTTAACCTTTAAGCTACATGATTTGTTCTGTGGAGGATTTCACTCTTCCATATGTGTAGCACTCTGTATGATAGAGTAGTAGATTAGTTATAGGAACTTGACCTGCTGCATACATGGATATATGTGGAACAGTCCACTAGAAGAAAGAAAAGGAGAGGTTATACTGTGTGTGTAGCATGAGTTTTTCCTCCAGATTTAAAAATGAGAACAAAACATAATGTGTGGTGCTTCAAGAAAATTCTGAATAGTGATAGATTTCTTTTTCTTCACTATTCTATAAATGTCTTTTTTTTTTTTTTAAGATTTTATTTTTTAAGTGATATAACCCATCAAAGGGCTCAAACTCACAACCCTGAGATCAAGATTCACATGCTCTACCGACTTAGCCAGCCAGGCATCCCTTTATAAGTGTCTTTTTAGTCAATCTTTTTCAATTGCAGAGTATTACAGCGCTTAAACCTTTGATTTTTTTTTTTCAAGGTGATTGAAGTATATGACTTGACTAAAGTAAAGTTAAAATATTGGTAAGTTTACTCCCCTGCTGGTCTATGCCGCAGGATTGGTACATATGGAGTTTATCTATTATGCTCATTAAGTTAATAAAGGATTCCCATCCATAGCAGTTTCCATGATTTCCTCAGGCAGCCTCCAAGCCTACTTAGCTTTCTGGAGAAGAGAAGGAAATCTTGTTTAAGGACATGCTGTGTGTAAAACACTTCTCATATATGTCAGTTTATTTAGTCCTCACAACAAAGGACCTCAGGTTAGAGGTGATGTGACTATCTTCTAGGTCACAGATGCTGCCTGCCTCCCACAACCATAGGTCTGACTTCAAAGCCTATGTATGCTAAAGAGAATGCCAAAGGGATCACTATTTAGGAGCCAAAATCTACCTTTTTTTTTTTTTTTTTTTTAAGATTTATTTAGAGAGTGCAGTGGGGAGGGGCAGAGGGGAGAGAGAGAGTCCTAAGCAGACTCTGCACTGAGTGTGAAGTCCAACCCAAGGCTCAATCTCACAATCCTGAGATGACCTAAGCCAAAACCAAAAGTCATATGCTTAACCAGCTGTGCCACCCATTTTTCTTTTTCTTTTCTTTTTTCTTTAAGATTTTATTTATGTATTTGAAAGAGTAAGCACATGAGTGCATGGGGGAGAGGGGGAGAGGGAGAGGGAAAAGGAGAAGTAAGACTTCTTGAGGACATGGACCCCACCATGGGGCTTAAGATCACGACCTGAGCCAAAACCAAAAGTTGGACACTCAACCAACTGAGCCACCCAGGTGCCCCTGAAATCTACTTTTTAGAAGGAAAACAAGAATGCCTGTAGCATAAAAGAAATATTTGAGCCCCCATTATGGCAAGGTTCTGTGCTAGCATCTAGAATGCTCCATATAGTAAGCTTCCTTAACAGGCTTCCCTTTCCCTTTTCAGGGGCATGAAAAAAGGCCAATTCCTGGGATTAGCTCAAGCAGCATTTGCCACTAGGGAAGTGGATAAAGCAAATGTGTAATAGCACTGGCCCCTCCAGATTCTTTTTGTCTTTCAGTTTTGTTGGAGCCTTTGTACCTCAAGGTCTGGCTTCTTTTTTTCCCTCTTAGTAGTTAGTGATGAGTAAAAGCATGGAGTCCAAGGGTCAGGCCTCCCTGGATTCATCATTCTATTACCTCTGTGACCTTAGGCAAGTCATTTAACCTCTCTGAGCTTGTTTTCCCATCAGAGAAATGAAGTCAGTACTGTGTGGCTGCTGAGTTAAGAAAAAGAGGTGTTCTAGCATGCCTGGGTAGCACAGTCAGTTGGGCGTCCAACTCTTGGTTTTGGCTCAGGTCATGGTCTCAGGGTCATGGGATTAAGCCCTGCATCAAGGCACACTCAGTACAGAGTATTCCTGAGACTTAAGACTCTCTCTTCCTCTCCTTCTGCACCCCCTCCCCCCAAATGAGTAAATAAATCTTTAAAAAAAGGAGGTGTTCCATGAATTATGCTAATTTTAAAAATTATTCTTAACCTTTAAGCATTCTCCTGAAAGTCATGAATGCTGTATCTTCTTGCCCATCATCTGAAATCATGTGTCCTCTTTGTTCCCAAGCCCCTCCCCCCTCAGATCTTTCCCCTTTGCTTGGGATCCATTACCCCTCTCCAAATTCACCCAGTCCTTGAGTGCTGTCTGTTAAGAAACAAGCTGCCTGAGGTGCCTGGGTGTTGCAGTTGGGACTCTGGGACTCTGGGTTTTGACTGAGGTCATGATCTCAGTTGTCCTATGTGGGGCTCTGCACTCAGTGTAGAGTCCCCTTCAGATTCTTTCTCCTCCTCCCTGTGCCCCTCTGTGCCTGCTCTGTCTCTCAAATAAAATCTGAGAAAGAAAAGAAAAGAAAGGAAGGAAGGAAGGGAAAAGAAAATAAAGAGAAAGAAAGAGGAAAAGAAAAAGAAAAAAGAAAGGAAAGGAAAGAAAAAAGAAAGAAAACAAGTTACCTTGCTTGGCTATACTGTTCTTTTAAGATGTTCTTTTTAAAAAGTTCCTTTCCAAGCTAAACTATTAGTAGGCATTCTAGGAAAACATATTAACATTTTCTATTCCTGTGCCACTCTGTGGCATCCGAGTCTAGATGCCATGGGCTAAGACTGAATTTATTTCTTTCTAAACTGCCTGATGACCACACAGGCCTTAAGGATCAATTCTGTGTATCAGCCTTGGAGACTTGACTTGTTCTGACCTCATTTATTATCCCTCACTTAAAAGTTCTTTAATAAACTTGTCATTTTTCTTAAAGATTTTATTTATTCATGAGAGACAGAGAGAGAGAGAGAGAGAGAGAGAGAGAGAGAGGCAGAGACATAGGCAGAGGGAGAACCAGGCTCCATGCAGGGACTGGATGGATGTGGGACTCAATCCCAGGACCCTGGGGTCATGCCCTGAGCCAAAGGCAGGCGCTAAACCACTGAGCCACCCAGGCATCCCTAAACTTGTGTTTTGACATACTTGTAAACTCACCTGCCTATGTTTAAAGAATAACTCTTCTAGCTACCATCTTCAGTGATTTGAAAAGCATCTTTGTTTTTCAGTGGAGTGCATTTTAACTCTCAGGCCATAGCTCCCACCATTGAGCAGATTGACCAGTCTTTTGGTGCAACCCATCCTGGAGGTAAGTCCATCTGATTCCTCTCCTTATCTGTTGCACCCCATAATGATGAACCTAGCAAGTGCACCATCCCCTGAAGCCAGGTTCCTATAGGATTTGACGGTTGATAACTGGATGTGAAGGAAAGCTCCTGTCCCTTGTTTTCAGCGTAGTGGGTCAGTTCAGGATTCAGACATAAGGAAGATGGTGCCAGGCTGGTTTGTGTTCATGTCTTCTGATATCATTCACCCATGTCATTGTCTCCTCCTCACTCCTACAGTGTATAACTCCGCTGAGCAGCTCTTCCACCTCAACTTCAGAGGACTATCTTTCTCTTTCCAGTTAGACTCGTGGACCGAGGCTCCCAAGTACGAGGTTAGCCCTTCCTTTCCTATGGTATTTGTCACCCAGTACCAAGGTGATATGGACCCAGCAGACAGTGCCACCAGGGAAGCTGGATAGATACCCTTTCTTTGGTTTCCTCATCTCTGAGGTCTTCAGGGACCAAGAGTGGTAGAGTGGGTGGGATTGATAGCAAGAACAAAGCCCAAGCTGGCATTCCCAAGAAGAGGGCGCTTCTCACTGCAGAGTGAGGTCAGGCTTACTTTTCAGAAATAAATTCAGTTGTACTTTGCTTTAAAACTCCACATCAGGGATCCCTGGGTGGCGCAGCGGTTTGGCGCCTGCCTTTGGCCCAGGGCGCGATCCTGGAGACCCGGGATCGAATCCCACATCGGGCTCCCGGTGCATGGAGGCTGCTTCTCCCTCTGCCTATGTCTCTGCCTCTCTCTCTTTCTCTCTCTGTGACTATCATAAATAAATAAAAATTAAAAAAAAAAAAAAAAAAAAAAAAAAACTCCACATCAGTGTAGAGGTTTTTTAAGTGGCCTAGAATTTGAGAGTTCATTCTGGATTTTCATTTATCTATTGCTTTTAACAAAATGTTATATTCATCCTTAGGTAGCAGCATCTTTAGGGTCATGAAATGATAGACATTTGGTGAGGCTTACATTTTACTAAAGAAAGCATTCCCATAATTTCTTCTTGATGAAGGAAGGAAAAACTAAAATTAAAAATGGACTTGCATGGATGGGATGAGTTTATTGACCTGGAACCAGGTTTGACTGTGTGCTTTGACCTGACCAGTTCTTGAAGACCATGAGGGCTGGGGAAATGCCAGACCCTGGCTTACATGGCCTGCAGTATGCTTTTAGTAAAACTTTTGTCTTGTGTTTGCAGCCCAATTTTGCCCATGGCCTGGCTTCTCTCCAGATACCCCACGGAGCGACTGTGAAACGAATGTACATCTACAGTGGAAACAGCCTGCAGGATACCAAGTATGTGTGGGGAGCACAAGCTTCATGGGCCATGGGTTCCTTGGGAGGAAGGGCAAAGCCTCTGCTCATTCTTTGCCTGCCTCCAGGGCTCCCGTAATGCCCCTGAGCTGTTTCCTTGGCAATGTGTATGCTGAGAGTGTGGATGTTCTTCGAGATGGAACTGGACCCTCAGGTTTACGACTTCGGCTACTTGCTGCAGGTCAGTTACTGGCCTTGGGGTAGTGGATTCTCTATTATATCCATGTTGAGACAGCCCAAAGTCGCACATGCTTAAAGATAGTTGGTACAAGACAGTACAGATATTTATGGTTAAAGCTTTTGTTTAAATTTGTGAAGGAATAACACCAGTTTTATCATTACAAAATCTTAATAAATGACAGTAGCACTGCTTCCCCTAGCATGTACGTAAGCCTTCTGTGTGCTTATATAGTTTTGCAGTGCTTCCCAGGCTGTTTACTGGAAATGTATCTTATGGGCTGCAATATTGGTCTTTTCTCCCCTTTTCCACCCCCCCCCCCTTTTTTTTAAAGATTTATTTGCCCATTTCGAGAGACCACACAATGGGGAGGGGCAGAGAGAGTCGTAAAGCAGACTCCCCCACTGAGCACAGAGTGTGACATGAGGCATAATCCCACGACTCTGAGATCACAACCTGCGCCAAAACCAAGAGTCGGATGCTCAACCAACTGAGCCACTCAGAGATCCCAATCCTTTTTCCAGCCTTTATGCCAGTTCTCAATAGGCTGGCAGCTGGGACTTTTTGGATTATGATTTGGCCAGACCCTGCTGAGAGATTTGCTGACTATGAACAAAAAAAGAGCTGCTACCTTCAATGGATAGCCTCTCCAGGATCCATGCCTCTTTTGTGATTTCCTTGTGTGTGGCTAATCTCAGCTACTGTGGACCTTGAGCCACACTTAATAGTATAGGCCATGTCTTTGGCCTGGGATCCAGGATAGAGGCTGTGCCTTCAAGGGGCTCAGTCTAGCTTAGTGAGTACTGAGTATTTGTTCATAAATTAGGATCTTGTGTTAGTTTCTAGGGCACTGGTCCTTAACTATGAAGAATTTGGCATATAAACTGAAGTTACTCCCCTGAACAATTAAGTAGTTCACAAGCTCTATGTTAGAAATTTTTTTTAAATGTGGTTTTCTAGCCAAGGCAGAAAATTCTACTTAAAAGAATGTTGCACTTGAGCTATAGTGTTTGAGAGAATTGAGATGTAGCAACAAGGTCAAGTGATTTAGGGTCTCTTTTGCCAGGAGGGTCACTCCTTGAAACAGCGAGGTAGCCAAAGATGGTGCAGTTATCCCAGGTGACAGCAAGAGGAGTCTGTTGGGAGAGGGGAATCTCCTCTAATTCTGGCTTCCACCCTGTACAGCACACTCCCAGCAATCACATATCACTGCTTACAGGGTCAGTGGGGGAAACACTTTAAGTCAGGGACTTATCAAATTACTATCTAATCAAGTACTCGTTGAAAGTTTCCTTTGGTAAGCAGAAAGGTAGCTTGTCTCAACCAACCCATTACTCACATGTTTCCTTATGGATTGTAGCTACGAGGATAGGAATTTTTAAGATAGGAATTCAGTATAACTGCCTTGGTCCCCACAATAATTTATAGGAAGATTCACTCCAGGGAATCAGAAACTAAAATAGCCTCCTAAAACTAAGGATATTTTCCCCTGGGTAGGCTTCAAGTAGGGTCAGATGAGAGAAGACTTGCCTGTGAAGATTGCCTTCCCTATCACCCCACCCATCTGGACCTTTACAAGTGTCTGGTACCTGGAGATTTTGGGCATATAGTCCAGCCTGGCAGGACTTTTGGTGGGTTCTGTAGGCCACCCAGGCTTGCCTAAGCGCAAGATTTATAGGCAGAGGTTAATGTAGACTATGTTTTTCTGTGACCTCATTAATTTAAACACAACCATTACTTGCCACTCAGTGTATGTGTGCTGTGACTGAAGACTGTTGGGTTAGTTGAAGAACTCAGAACTCAGTACCAGCTTATTTCAAATTTTAGATCCCTGAAGTCTTCCCCATATAACAAATGGATTATTATACCTGAAAGAGCTTTGTCAGCTATAAAGTTCTGTTCAGAGTAAGGTGATGGTGATTATCATATACCAGGAAATGCAGTCTTCCCCAGTTCTTGCCTCTTTTGGGGGGCAGATTATGGAGAAGTAAAACACTTTGTCTTCCCATCCACAGAATGGGGGAATTTTACTGTTGGTGTGTCTTTTCCTATTCCACAGCTACTTCTATGTGTGTGTAACTGGAACCATTTCTAAAATGTATTAGAGTCAGGGTTTAAAGATTTTTCCCAAAGAAGAAACTTCTGTCAAATGGGATTTTCTTATCCTCCCACTTTCCTGGTTTGTCATTTGTTGAGTGTTAGTGGGTCTGTTGGTGTTTGTATAATTAGGGAGTAAGTTAATGGATGTTTCCTGTTGACTTCTCTATAGAGTGATATTTAGGTCTAGTCTCTAGTTGGGGGTTACCATTGAGAAGCCCCTCTTAACATAAATTCCTGTATCTTAACAGGACCTAGAAAGTGGCAAGAGATAATAGCACCTCATTATATACTTTCATAGCATC
The DNA here is from genome assembly GCF_053574225.1 of Canis aureus. Taxonomy (NCBI): domain Eukaryota; kingdom Metazoa; phylum Chordata; class Mammalia; order Carnivora; family Canidae; genus Canis; species Canis aureus. The sequence continues at coordinate 6,758,745 of NC_135613.1, forward strand.
TCTGCTGCTGTTTATTTTACCATAGTTGTGTGGTGTCGGATTGGAATCGTCACACCATAAGCTCCAATATGGGCAGAGACTGCATTTGTTTTGCTCAGCATGTTTCTTCAGTATCTTACAAAGTGTCTAGCCCATGGTAGTCAATAAGTAAATATTTGGTGAGTGAATGAATGAAGTTTTTAGAGCTCCACATCACTTTTCTTGGATTGAATGAGTCTCTGGGATTCCTTCTTTCTTTTTTTAATTATTATTATTATTATTATTATTATTATTATTATTATTATTATTATTTAATGAAAGAAATGGGGAGGGGGCAGAGATTCTTTTTTTTTTTTTTTTTTACATTTTTTTATTTTTTATTTATTTATGATAGTCACACACAGAGAGAGAGAGGCAGAGACACAGGCAGAGGGAGAAGCAGGCTCCATGCACCGGGAGCCCGACGTGGGATTCGATCCTGGGTCTCCAGGATCGCGCCCTGGGCCAAAGGCAGGCGCCAAACCGCTGCGCCACCCAGGGATCCCGGGAAAGAGATTCTTAAGCAGGCTCCATGGCCAATGCAGGACTCAGTCTCATGATCCTGAAATCATGACTTGAGCCAAAATCAAGAGTCAGATACTTAACTGACTGAGCCACCCAGGGGCCCCTCTCTGGGATTATTTCAAGAAGATAGTGATCTCTCATAGCATCTCAAGCCCTGTGACCTAGTATTTCTGCTTGCATGCAGTCTTGCCCCTCAGCCAGAGCTAAAAATGCAGTGTGCAGTCATTGGCCTCTCTGGGGCCCCCTTGGTCCCAGGCTGCAGGATATCAGGCCCTGGCTGGGAACCTGACCACCTCTCCCTTATTCTCTGCAGGTTGTGGACCTGGCCTATTAGCAGATGCCAAGATGCGGGTATTTGAACGTTCAGTATATTTTGGCGATTCTTGCCAAGATGTTCTTAGCGTGCTTGGCTCTCCGCACAAGGTCTTCTATAAGTCAGAAGACAAGGTACGGAAAATGTGTTTATGAAGTTAAATAGGCTTTTTACCTTTTAAGGTAAAATGTGTTATGAAGTTAAATAGGCTTTTTTACCTTTTAAGTAAAGTCTATCCCCAAAGTGGGGCTCGAGCTCATAACCCTTAGATCAAGAGTCACATGCTCTACCAACTGAACCAGGTAGGCATTGTCCTTTTTTAATCAATATTAACTTAATATCAAGTAAATATAAATTGTTATTTTTCCATAGAACCTGTTCTATGAAAACTGATGAATTAAATTGAAAGCTCTTTTCTGATCCTGTTGGTCAGATTGTCCTGCCTTTTCTTGGAGACCAGGGCCCAGTCTGTAGTCAACCAAAGCTGGGGGAAAAAAAAAAAAAAAAAGGCTGGCTGCATTATTCAGCACCAGTAGCAGAGATTCTGACACTTTTGCTTACCTAGCAGCTTAATGTTATACACAAAACACAGTTTGTAGACTTTTAGTTAATCTGAGAATTGTATTAAGGAGTTGGATTTTTTTGTTGATTTTTTTCCCAACAGATGAAAATTCATTCTCCTTCCCCTCATAAACAAGTTCCATCCAAGTGCAATGACTACTTTTTTAACTACTTCACTCTTGGAGTGGTAAGTTGTGGTTCCTTAGAGAAATGTTTCATTTCTGTGGTAGCAGACCATGCACCTGGGCACACCTTTGTGTATACATGGATCTGTAACCATGCCTGGCAGCAGGGAAACTAGCCCCAGCTGGCTCCACCCAGTGCAGTGCTGTCTTGCATTGGCACCCTAAAGGGGCCTTCCCTGCCACTGAGATTTCTCAGAAGCACCAGGTTCCCTGGTATGTCTCGGCTTCTTTATTGAGGAAAACATGCTGCATAAGTGGAGGCTGTGGGAATCATTCAGGTTAACATAGTTTGGGATCTTCACATTTGTAGAACATATACGAGCTTCTTCTGGAATCTCAAAACAGGGAGACTAAAAAGGGTCAGAGACAGTGGGAATGTGCTTATGTATTTTTAGAGGATTACCCCAGAGGCATTGCTGTGGTCCTGTGCTCTGGACATGGAGTGCTGAATGGAGCTGGTGTCCACTGTCAGTGCTGACAGTGCAGCTGGTGGATGGGATGTGTGTGAGAAATTGTGGGGAAAAAAAAAAAGAAATTGTGTAAACCCTGTGCCAGCAGGATACATCTCAGAGGGCAAGGCTAGCCTGGACCTGGGGTCTTTGAGTGTTTGAGCTTTCTAGAGCCTGAGGTCTTGAAGCAGCAAAGAAAGGGTAGATTCTGGAGAGGGAGAAAGGAGATACTGGGTCTGCCTATGTGGAAAAAGACCAGAGGAACCAGGAGTAGTGGGTAAACATAAACTCTTGAAGGTACGGCAGTGGCAGGAGAGAAATGGCATTCTGTAAGCTGAACCTCTTGAGTTCAAGGACCAGTGATAATAAGGGACAAGGAAGATAGAACAAATGAAAAAAAAAAAAAAAAAAAAAGATGGAACAAATGGACCAAACCCTAATAGGACTTAATGTAGGTCATGTAGGGGTGGGGTCAGAGCTAACCCTGCGGTCACAAGCCTAAACAACTGACAGGATGTGAAACTGGGAAGGGTGTGGGAGATAGGAAGAAGTGTTCAGTGGGCAGCATCAAATCCAGCTCTGAGTCCTGGTGAGAGGCTAGACCTTCAGTTCCAGGGGTTGCTGACTCCCACAGGGCCTAATGGCCAGTAATGGCATTCAGAATAGTTAGGTGCCTTGAGCCACTGGAAAGTCAGGTGGTCCCTGAATCTTCTTGGTGGCCTTTAAGCCAAAATCTATGCTCAGTTAGTTTTTAATCAGGGGCTGGTTAGGAAAGGTCTCTCTGATGTGTTTGAGTTCCCAAGCAGTGAGAGCTGTAGCCCATGGGTCTACTGGGCCTGCTGCTACAAAGTTTGGAATGGGGGACCTACAGATGTCTGGGTGCCCCCTTCACTGAAAATGTCCATTTAAGGCTGCTTGATCTCAGCTATCCCCTTGACTGTTGTTGGGGAGAAGGCTATTTCCCAGCAGCATCCCTGTTGTGGAGTGGCTATCTCTGAGTTGGACATGGCCTTGGAAAGGCCTTTGTCCAGCCTCAATAACCTTCCCTACTTGGACATCCTTGTTTTCTACCCCAGGATATCCTCTTTGATGCAAATACACACAAAGTGAAGAAGTTTGTCCTACACACCAATTACCCTGGGCATTATAATTTTAATATGTGAGTATACCTATACCTTCCCCTCCCAAGAACTGAGCTTTGGGTTGAAAATCCCCAGGAAAAGAGAGCTTGTGGCTTTGAATGTTCACTAATTTGTCTGTACCTGAATTCTTACAGTTTCATGGGAAGCGAACATTTCCTGAGTGTTTGCTCTGTTCCTGGTACAGTGTCCATACCTTACATCTCTCCATTTGTACCCATTTTACAAATAGGGAAATAGGTTCAGAGAGCTTCGTATCTTGTCCAAAATGATGTATCTGTCCAAGATGTCTCTAGACCCCAGAGCCAGGGCTTTGGGGGTGGGTTCCTTCTGTGTTTCCTGGGGTGCAGGGTTGAAATGCATGGGTGGTCAGGCCTCTCAGAGGGCCCAGCCTTTATCCATCTGGCTTCTCTCTCTAGTTATCACCGCTGTGAGTTCAAGATCCCACTAGCCATAAAGAAAGGTGAGTAGTGGATATCCTCAGATTAAGAAAAGGGTTTTGAAGTTAACCTCATGAGAAGACAGTGATCCAAACAGAAATGGTAGCAGGAGCCTTTGCCTACCTGCTTTGCCCATAGTCTGCTTTGCCCATAGTCTGCTTTGCCCTCAGCTTCTCTGGGTTAGGGCTTTATGCTCCTGGAGGCTCTCAAGGTCTTTTTCTATGATCATGGGATTAGTGGTCTCTGATGGGGAGAATTTCCTACATACGATTATCCAGGTGCTCCCGAGTCAGCCTTGTGACTGCTGTCCCCTCTTGGTTCTCTACCCTCTTTCATTCAGGAATTCTGAAATAGCCCATCTGCCCTCCCTCCAACCCTAATGCACAGAGCGGCCAGGTCTGGATTCTGCCTAGGGCTGGGGTCACAGGTGAGCTGGGCCAGCAACCAACCCACTCTGTATTCTCTTTTCAGAAAATGCAGATGGTCAGACAGAAACATGTACAACCTACAGCAAGGTGAGCTCCTATTTTCCCACCTTATGTAGCCCCAAAATGAGGTGGGTGTGAGCCTGCCAGCAGTCTAGGGCCCATGTTTCTGGGCCAGCCATTGGTCACAGGCATGATTAGGTCTCTGCTAACCCCGTGCCGCCTTTTGCAGTGGGACAACATCCAGGAGCTCCTGGGCCACCCTGTGGAGAAGCCTGTTGTCCTGCACAGGTGAATAGGAGGTTGCTGTCTCTGACCACCCTGTCCTGCTCCTCACAGCCCAGAAGACTGAGGGAAGCCTAGCAGTACCTAAGGCTTAGAAATGACAGAAGTTGTCTTGTTGCCACATACATACTTCCTGCCCCCACCCTGCATATTACCACTGGGCCAGCTATTCTGCATATTTACCTACACCAGAGAGGTGCCCCCCTCCCCGGGGATAGCTCCCCTCTCCAGGTAGGGGGGGCTTTCACCTCTAGTTATTCAGAAAGGGAAGCAGTTTTCACTGACTGTCCTGGCTCTTTTTTTCCCATTAAAGTTGCCACATGCTATAGTCTACAGCTTCATACCCACTTGCCATCCTGCTTGAGGCTCCTCCCTCCTAACTTGCCACTCTAGTCTAATTGCATAATAACTTCCTGTGCCCCATTGGGCTTTGTAAGGTTCAGAATTTAAACGATACCTATCACTACCCCTGGTACCTCAAGGGCCTGTGTAGGAAACAGACAACCATGGGAGATACTGCAGTGGCCCCCATCTCAAAAGGGACTAGATGCCCTGCCTGGACTTGGCTTCTGTCTGCCTTTCTAATTCTAGCTTCCCTGGCCACAGGTCCTCCTCCCCAAACAATACCAACCCATTTGGCTCCACATTCTGCTTTGGTCTTCAGCGGATGATCTTTGAGGTAAGTCCTGGGGGTTGATGAGCTAATGGCCATGGCAGGGACAGGCAAGTGATGGAGTATGGTTAGGGAAGGTCTGATGGCCCTGCTGGTTACTGATTTTCTGGTAACCCTGTTTGCTAAGAATATGACCTGCCCACATATAACAGTAAGAGTTCAGAAATTATGTTGGGGAAATTTGAGGTCATGGCGGCTACAGTGGTCTATATCCAGCAAGATGAGAGGTAACGGGGATCTCACATATGTGAAAACATAAATATGGTAGGAAAGGGAACCCCTGGGAGCAAGTGGAGCTCAGCATGGGAGTACTGGGGGCCTTTAAATGCCATATTAAAGAATGTGCTATGGGTAAGTGGCTATAGAGGCCCCATTGGCTAGGAAGAAGAATGGGCTGTCCCTTGTCTACCTTTTGGATGCTACACCTTCATTCAGTAGGCCCCTAGCAGTGCCAGAAGGACTGAATAAATATGTAGAGTGAAGTTTTTGTATCCCATGTAGAACACACAGTTGCTGGGCCAGAGATGACCCAACCCTGTGTGCAGGTGTGTTGCACATACAACCTCCGTCCTTTGTGTACAGGAGCTACCCCAAATCCTGTGTCTGCACTCACAGCCCCCGTACTGGTGGTTTTTATGGATCTGATTGCCTGCCCTGCCTACATCCTTTCCACTCCTTCCCTTTGACTCACTGTCTTCTTCTCATACCAGGTCATGCAGAATAACCATATTGCCTCGGTGACCCTGTATGGCCCCCCCAGGCCTGGTGCCCACCTGAGAACAGCAGAGCTCCCCTAAGGACATCACTGGCCCATGCCCCTCTGCCCTGTGGAGCTATGCATTGGTTCCTATTCAGTGGGCCTCCATGTGCCACCCTGTGGATATTCTTGGACACCTTGCCATTGTTGAAAGGCTGTTGTGATGTTCTGAGGTGGGGCTCGGACTATGTGCTCTGCCATGGGGTGAGAGGCTCGGAGATTCCTCTGTCTTTCCTCAGCCTGCTTTTGCCAACAGAGGACACAGACTGCAAAGAGAAGCACAAACTCTGAGCCTTGATACCTGGACCCAGGCGACCTCGACTAACACATATGGAGACAGAGGTCTGTCTCTCCTGTTCCACATGCATTGCGAAAAGTTAGTACTCTTTCTGTGGCTGAGGACACAGGCACCCAGGACAAGGACAAGGTCCTGCCTTTGGCCCATCATTGCCACATGACCCTTCAGGCAAGCAGGTGGCATGTCCATAGTACTTGGTTGCGACTTTTGCACTACATCCACTTTAGTTACTTGATGAGCTGGCTGTGGCCAAGATGGCCCAGTTCCTTCCCTGTTCCTTCTTTGCACGTGCTCCCTTCCAGGCCCAGTAGGCACACCTAACTCATTGAAACACAGCTTTTTACCATCCAGGAATGTGCCCAGGCCTGGTTCCTACCCCTCTTGGAGCCAGCCTTCAAGGTCACCTGTGCCCCTGCTGTGCCCCAACCTGGCTTAGCAGGCTGCATGTTTCCATCCCGTTTGCCTCTTTTATTTAATGCCAAAGTTTTAGCCAAAGACATCTTCCTCCTTTTGTTGTTTCGGCATTCTGTTCTGCACTGTGGGCTGGCTCTCTTGCCCCAGCCCTGGGCAGTGTCCCCTGGCCAGGCCCATTCATGGCTCAAGGCCTCTGGGGACTCAAGGAAGGCTGGGCTGCTCAGTCTTTTCATGGGTCTTGCTAAGGAAAGTAGCATATGTGCTTTAAAAATAATCCTTTTGAAAAGAATTGAGAAGAGAAATGTATAATTTTATCCCATTTTTAATATTTTGGTCTAGCAACTTGTGATACATAGATGACAATTTTGTGAGTTTTTCAAATGTGTGTACAGATTTTTGTAAATATGACTCTTTTGTAATTAACTCATGTACAGCCTCATCCTGTAGAGTTTAACAATGAATGTGCAGGGGACCTGCCCCAGGCTCCTAAGTGGTTCCTGGGCGTACAGCCAGCCTTATGTGGCACTCCCATAATTTTGTGACTGACTAGTGTCTTCCCATTTGGACTGTGGCCTGGCCAGAACCCCCCCCCCCACAAACACACACACACACATCCCACTGTAGGGGCAGCCAGGACTATTCCCATCTTCCTAGAATAGGGGAACCCTCCTCATGCCCTGCCCATACCCCTCCAATAAAGACCTATGCCCTCAGCAGCGGCTCACCATGCGCTGTTGCTGGATGTTTGTACTAAAATAAGCATGGGAGTGTTGATTTTCAAGAAAGTGGGTGAACAATATGGGAAGTTTTATGGTAGAGTCATCTTAGGTTCCTTGCCTCTCTGGAGTGGGGCAGCACAGCTTCAAGTAGGAGACTGGTGTGTGTGTGCAAATTCTTGTGTGGTGGAGAAAGACTCTAGGTAGGACCAGGCAACTCAGTGTGTCTCCATCTGTGGTGGTCCAGCCAGACCAGGGCCTAGGAGGGGTTGGCTTCAGGAAAGAAGACCTCTGAAGAAGATCTAAAGGTGAGTACATGGCTGAAAATCCAATTTGGAGGGACAGATGGGAATCAAAATGCCTACCTTCAGATTGAGTTATAGCAAAATGCCTTTCAGTTCCATGAGGACTGAGGCCAGGCCCCCGCACCTCTTCCAGCCTTGAGAAAGATCTGCATGTGTATCACTCAGGGACTTCCAAATCAAGGAGTATGGTACGATTCCGTGAGCCTCTGCCACCACCCATCCCCAGCCCCCTAAAACCTACTTGGTGCTAGGAGGACCAAACATGTCCACCTGTTTGGTGGGGCTTGGTGCTCTTTGGCCTCAGTCCTGGCTGTCTCAAAGAGCTACCATTCAGTTGCTTCTAGATCACTTCCCAGTAGGGTAGGTGTGCAGGAGCCAAGCTCAATCTTCATTCCCTAGGGACTTGAGGCAGACTTTCAGGGGTAGGAGGCTAGATTTTGAAGTGTACCTCTGGGAAAGAACTACATACACGGCAGTAATCCTACTGGGTCTTAGTGACAGGCTCTTGGGGCCATGAAGGTGGCTAGGGGCCCCACTGGAAAGAGCCAGCAGCGACAGGCCATGGACGGGCGCAGGCTGGCCCTTGGGGCCCGTTCAGTAGGCGCCACATAAGCCACATGTCCGAGGCCGAGAGCCCGTGCACTACCACCAGCTCTCGGTAAAAGCAGGGGTCAAAGGTGCGCAAGTGCGGCGCGGCTGAAGGACGAGGGATGCCAAAGGTGCGGAAAGCAGGGTGAGGCTCGGGTGTGAGCCGAAGGCGCTGGAGGCACATACCCAGAAACACGTCGTCAATGGGGAAAAGCTCAACCTGCGCGCAGGCGTCGGCCAGGCGACGCAGCGTGACCCCCGAGAGCACAAAGCCGCCACCACCCGCGTAGGCTGGGTAGGCGGGCAGGCCGTACACGGCCTCCGGGATGTAGTACTTGCTGGCCCGCGTGCGGATTGGACGCGCCTGCACGATCACATCACCCGCGAGCAGGTCCTGCGCCGGGTCCCGCGGCGCCAGGAACGCCAGCAGGTTTCCCACGTGCACAAACACGTCTGCGTCGCCCTTAAAAACGAAGCGCACCTGGGGGCAGTAGGCCGAGGCCCAGGCCAGGAAGTGGATCTCCTTGAGCGTTAGGTTGAAGAACGTGTCGTCGAACGCCCAGAGGAGGATGTCCGCGTAGGCGCGGCTCTCGGCACGCAGCAGGGCAGGCCAGTGGCTCCGTGGGCCTTCCCCCTCGGCGTCGGCCCCGTCGGTGCCCGCGCCCCGGGGCACGCCCAGCAGGAACACGCGGCGCACGAGCGCCCCCTGCACGCGACCCTCAGCACCCCACGTCTGGCGCACGGCTTGGCGCCGCTCGAAATCCGCCGCCACCGACTTGACGGCGATGAGCAGGTCGGGTCCCCCCGCGGGCGAGCCATCCCCTCGGCACTTGTGCGGCTGGTTGATGAGCAGGGGGAAGCGCCGCTGGTCCTTGGCGCGCAGGTAGCGGCCAAAGTCAAAGGGCCCCGTGGGTGTGGGCGGCTCCGGCGTGTCCCCTTCGTAGGCCGGCGGGGCCGCGGCGGCGCCTGCGTCCGGGGCCGGGAAGACGCGGAGGCCTGGGGTGGGCCCCGGCTCGGCCTCCCCTTGCGGCCGGGGGGCGCCGGTCGTCGGGGCCGCGCCCTCGCGCTGCGCGTAGAGAAGGAGGCCGAGGGCGGTGCCCAGGAGCAGCGTGAGAGACGCGTCCCCGCGGAGGCGCAGCCTCCGCCTCATGTCCGAGCGGCTGGCGCCCGCGCCCCCTGCGGAGAGACGCGGTCAGGGGCTCGCGACGCGGAAGCCATTGGCCGGGAGGGGCTCCGGGCGTCGCTGTCCCCGAGGGCAGGGGGCGGAGGCCGCCGGCCCAGGGCCTCCGCTACGCGCCATCCATCCCCCTCGGGCGCTCCTGCTCTGGGCCGTGGCACCCCGCGCGGGGCTGGGCACCCTGGGGGGCTGCAGGTTCCTCCTACACACGGTCCCCACCCCCTCAGCGCCGCCGGACGCGGCCCCCAGGCCGGAGACGCGGGCTCGGCCCTTCCCCGCCCGCCTTCCCGCAGCAAAGCCGACCCCTTCGACCACTCCCTACCCACCACGTCGCTCCTTGGGGTCCTGCACGCTTGTCCCTTGGGAGCGGCGCGGCCCCGGACGCCAGGGCCTCCGGGGCTCGGCGCGGGGTCCCAAGGGCAGCCAGGGACGGGGCCTGGGCCAAATGCAGCGTTGGCAGGAAGGGGGGGCCGCGGCCGCCGCCACGTGACCCTCCAGCTGTGCGCGCCTGGACATCTGGAGCTCGGCTCCGCCCTGGCGCCGCGGGCAGCGCCGTCTCCGAGGGGAGACTAATCTGAGAGGGCTCCCCCAGGCTGCTCTCGCTGGGCAAGCCTGAGGAGCGAGTTCTGGTCTCAGGGTGGGCTCCAATTCCCCACATCTGCTTTTGGGCGGGGGGGAGGGGGGGGCGCAGGAAGGAACTTTAGCCTCTGGTTAATCTCCACACCCCCACCTCTCCAGAGTGAGGCAGGGCCTGGCTTGGCAGGAGCCCAGGGCAGGCGGTCCCAAGCCCTGAGGCTGAGCATTTTAGGCATCTACTTGGCCACAGCCTCAGGCGATCCTTGGAAGCGCTTCTCAGCTCACCAGCAGCCCAGGTTCAACCAGGCACGACCTGTATATAAATCACAGATGGCGGGCGAGCGGCTGCCTCCTTACTCCTGGCCCCGCTGTGCCGCCCCTGCTCCCGCCCCAGCAAACGCACACTGGGACCAACAGGCAGCTCATTCGATTCTCACAACTCTGGAAGTAGCTTTCATTGCTCGTGCCCAGAGGGGGCCCTGCCCCTCAGGGAGTTAAGTGACTTGCCCAGCATCATACAGGAAGAAATTAAGAGCATTGCCCTATCTTCTGGAGTTCAGTCTGGGCCTCTTTCCTCTGTCCTCCCTTGCCCCCTCCCCATCTGTCCACCAGGGCAGGAGGCCAACGCTGTCTGCCTTAACTTCACAGGTGAGCACTTCATTCTGTCTCCCCAGAGGCACCTCCCGGCCCCATGGTCCCTAATGCCTCAAACCAGCATAGCCTCCTACAGGCAGAAGTAACCTCGGCCTGGGTCACCGTAGGCCAGATTGGACTGGCAGGAATGGTTCAGCTTGAGGGATTCCTGAAGTAGGCTGATGAATAAAGGGCTTGATCTGGGACCCATGTGGACAGAGCGTTCCTCTGGAGATTGAGAGCCCCCATCCCAGCAGGCAGCCCCACCCTCCATCAACAAAAAGACAAACTCTGAGGTCCTCCTGCACTCTCCTCATCCGTTGGTACTAGGCCTGTTATCCTCCATCCTAAACAGCTCTCCATGTTCATCCTTCCCCCCATCTCTGCTGCTGTAGCCTAGGCCTCCACCCCTATGCTCCCCCACTCAACCTCTAACTCTTTCTCTCCCTCCTCACCAGCCTCCCAACCTTAACTCCTCAAATCCTCTAAATGCTTCTCACTGGCCTCAGTATAAAATCCAAAATCTGTAAAATGACTTACCAGACCTGGAACTGCCTCCCACACTCACCAGCCGCTCTCATTGCAAACCCACCTACCTACCCCTAGGTCCACCCACGCCAAACTTTCTTTCCTTCTAACATTCCTCAAGACATCACCGCAGGTGAAGCTCTGCCCAAAATGTTGCCATTCCCTCAACCCCAGACCAGCTCCCCTTTTCACACTCCTATCTCTCACTGGAAGCCTAGCCCCTAACCTGGGTTAGGCACCGCCTCAAAGCTCCCACAATTTTTATATTTTTCACAATAAAAAAACAGGTAATATTTTATTACTATTGCTTAAAATTTGCAGTCTGACACTGAGTATGAACTGGAGGCAGGGAGGTTTGTGTATCTTGTTCACCACAGTATTTGCAGCACCCAGGATGATGGCTAGGACACAGCAAGTGCTTCATAAGTAGTTTAGTTGTTCAATGAATGAAGAGGTAAGGGCTGGCCAGAAGCCGTGCCTTTGGGGTGGGTAAACCGCTGGAGTAGGCCGCCCACGCACTCTACTGCTATCATAGTATTTGGGGCCAAATCCCCAGTGGCACCCCAACAGGCATGGTGGGTGCTTGCCCAACTCCTGGAGAAGGCAGTCAACACTGCCCAGGAGCTCCAACAGCTGGGCCAAGCGGGGTTGTAAGTGTGGTCTCAGAGTCCTGTGGATGGATAGGATCTCAGCAGTAGCAGCAGAAGGGACCCTAGGGTCATCCAGGTGCTCCAAACCCTGTTGGGCAACTGACCGATTGCCCCTTTTCTGGTACCCCGTCTAGGCCAGGCTACCATCGGGATTCGTGAGGCCCAGCAAGTCCTCTGCCAGGCTGGTGAGCTCGTTCTCCTCGAGGGCCTCTACGAGGCGCTGCAGTGTGGCTCGGCGGCCCTCCGCCTGCACGAAGCGCTTCAGCAGCTGGAAGGCCTGCTCGTAGAGCCCTTCGCGCTCATACTCGTAGGCCAGGGAGTCCAGCGCCGGGTCCTTCAGCGCTCGGCAACCTCGCTGCAGGGAACGCCCCACTTTGCGCCATTTGAGACCCACTGAGCGCGCGAACTTCTGTTGGTCCTGCAGGCTCAGCGGCCGGTTCACTGCGGGGGCGTAGGAAGCAGAGTGAGTGCGGGTAGGTCAGGACGGGCACCACCCCCCCATTCCCGCCCCAGACCTTGCTCCTCCCCAAACTCTGCCTTCCCAAGGACTCTACCTCGCCCTCTGGCTCTCTGCGCACGCCTCACCTATGGGTTGTCCTTGGAACAGAAAAGTCTGGCCAGGCGGCGGCGGCGGCGGCGGCGGCGGCTTCTCCTCTGAGAGGGAGGTGGCCAGGGACTGCGAGGGCGCTGGAGCGACCTCCACGTCGCCATCCTGGCGCCCCGAGCCACATGTCAGGTTCCGCAGTGCGTCCTCCAACTCCGAGAGTTCCTCGTCCCGGAGCCGATCAGGCTAGGGAGGGGAGTGCGGCGTCGGTGGGGGTCTTAGCCTTGGTCCCCGCCCCACGCCAACCTGGCCCCGGCCCAGCCGCACCTTCTGGGCAAAGATGCAACTCAAGCAGCGCTCCTCATCCGTCAGCAAGGTGTCCAGCCGCTCCGCGCCGGCGCGCAGCTCCAGTTGCAAAGGCATGGAGCGCTGGGCGAGAGCCGCCGCCAGGCACGCTTGCAGCGCGGCGCGCAGCGACCCCTCGCGGTAAGCGCGGAGGAAGCGGCTGCAGGGCTGGCGCCCGCAGAAGCGCAACTGCACAATCAGCTGCGGCTCACTGCGGTGGATCTTGAGCATCTGCAACACGTCTGGGCTCCCGCCAGTCTCTGCGGAGGCGGACAGTCAGGCGACAGGAGGTCCCCACGCGGGGCCGTTCTCCAAGCGGCCGTAGTGGGGTGAAGCCCACACAGACTCCCTCCCTGTCCCGAGCTCCCAGCCGGGAAACAAAACTGGGATGTACACAGCAGCAACCCAAAATGAAGGCCAGAACCTATCACAGGGAGTACCCTAAGACAGAGTGGGTGCCACCCCAGCCCCATCCTGAAGCCCCAAATAAGGGTAGGCAAAAGGGACTGGGGAGAGGCTTTGCAGCACAGGGAGGGGCATGTGCCCAGGGCAGCCAAGCCATCTGGGTAGGCGGCCACCGGGGCAGCGGAGGAGCGAGAGGTCTCAGGTCTTCAGCCTCTACCAACTGTAGCTCCCGCTGCCCAAGAAGGAGGCGGATCCCCCAACCAGTTTCAGCTTCCTGTGGCCTCTGCCCTGAGATGGGAAAGGGGCCCAAAAGGTAGGTACTGGGGAGGGGTCTTGGGCAAGGAGTGCTGCAGTGAGAGAGGAAAAGAGAAAGATACCCGATTAGTAGAAAGCAGTGAGCTGGTTGGTCTGGGGAGTGCGGGGCATCGAGCGGGGCTGGGGCGTTAGTGCGCATACAGGCAGATCATACACAGACACGGGGACACACGTCTACACCCAAGGGCACACATACATAAACGGGTAAGACGGAGCCTATGAAACCAGGCATCCCTCTCCTCTCCCCCTGACCCCGTCAAATCTTTTCCATAAGGCAGTGGTTAAGCACAGGCCCACAGAGTTGAGGAGCTGGGGCGTGGCCCCCTGGTCTGGCCCACGAGAGGCCCAAGCCCCCCTTCCTCTTCAAGTGCCCCCCTGCCCACGCACCTGCCAGCGCAGTCCGCAGAGCCCTGTACACCGGCACCTTCTGCTGGGCCTGAGCGTAGGCATCAGATAGGACCACCTTGTCCAGCGAGGACTCCACAAACAGGTATGCGCTGCCCACCCACTCCTCGAGTCCATCTGGCCCAGTCGCCATCTTGCCTCCTGGAGACGCAGATGGTCAGGCATCCAGACCACCCCCAACCCAGCCGTAGAGACAACTGTCCAGTCCTGAGTGGCTCAGCTGTCCCCAGCCAGCTGGCACATTTGTGAGGGGAAGTTCATCCTCCTACAGGCGGCCCCTTGTGCCTCTGAATCTGCACAGCCCAGCCAGGCTCAGCCCAGACCTGCGGGGAGGCCTGTCCCTCCACTAATTTCTCAGAGAAAGCCCAGGGTTACAGTGGCAGACAAAGGGAGATATTATCCTGCAGTGGTGACAGAGAAGCTCTGACCCCTCCTGGGCCAGGATGTCTCTCTTTCAAAGCTGACAGGAGCCATCCTTATCGTGGATAGTGCCCATGCCACACAGCCAACCGAGCCCATGCCCTGGTATGCCTTCAGCTTAATCTTGAGCCCCCAAGATCACTTTGGGACCACAGCCCCCATTAGGTTTTCTCACCTGCATTCCTACTGTACCTCCTGGTTTCATTTTAAAGGATACCTGTGGTTTTCACCTGCCCAGATTCCCTCTCCCAATCCTGACTGACCTTTGGGGCATCCCCTCTTCCCTCTTCTCAATCCACGGCTAACCCCACTCCTTAGTTCCAGGTGTGCACAAGTGAAATATACCTAGCCAAACTGCATATTCCACTCCTCTTTCTAAAGTGATTTGTTCAGAGTTGGACATAGGTTTTAGTTTGGACCAATCAGAACCAGCCTGCAACCTTAGCTGGACCGATAAGAAAGAGATATTGTTTCCCTTCCCACCAGACTAAGCTGGAAGAAAGGATAGGACTCATCTGCCACTGCCTGGAAAGAGCCTGGCTGAGGGTAAAATCGACACAGAAAGACACACAGCCAAAGATGAATAGGTGCGTGCCCAACTGTACTGTGCTCCTGGCTCTGTCTGCACCTTGAACTTTCCAGTTATGTGAGTTAAATCATTCCTTTATGTTCTAAAGTCCTTGGAGCTGGGCTCTTGTCTTATGCAACTCAAATCATTCTATTACAGATTTCCTCCTTGTCCAGACAGAGCCAGGGCCCCTTGGTGCTTGTATCTCTTCTATCTGTCTTCTGACAATATCCTAGCCCTAGATGGGGGAGGGGGGCAAAATCCTAGTCAGGAAACCACTTCTTTGACCCTCCTCAGCTTAATTGCCTCCCAGTTACTGCACCATGAGGCAGCAGGTGGAGAACTGCCCTGCCTCTTCCTCCCTACCTCACCTCAGGCAACATCCCATCCTTTTCCTAGAAATATAGGCTCAAGACCCCACCTACCGCCCCACCAGTCACACTTCTTTGTCTCTGATCTTTGTTATTTATATACAGTAGGCAAGGATGGTTGGGGAGTTGCTGAGCCCTAGCTGTGAGCATCCCGGCTGTCAATCCTTTGAGCAGAACAGAAGGGGTGGCCCCAGCTGGAATTTGTTTACACGAGGGTCAGGGAACAAGGGAGGAGGAGGCACTGCCCGAGGGAACCAGGACCACAGCCTTGGACCTTGCTGGGGAAGGAGTAGGAATCCTGAGCTCAACGCAGAGGCTGCATTTCAGATCTCCCCCCAGACCCTAACCTGAGAGCCAAAGCTAGGATAGTAACTGGGCAGGGGCCCTCCAGCATCACCCAGACCTGGCAAGAGAAATGATATCTGGTGATGGTCGCTCCCACCCTCGGTCTGAGCAGAGGGGACATGCCTTTTGAGGGCCCCCTGTCCTAACCTTCTGGTAGAAAACATATTAATACTCCTATATTTAGGCAAAGCAGTAGTCTAGAAATTAACAGGAAGCTAGCTAACATTGTTAGCAGGGGGTTGGGGAAGAAAGCAGGGGGAGAGGAGATTTTTATTTTCATTGTATTTAGTAACATTCTACTTTATGTAACAGACATGTCCTTCATAGTAAAAGGCAACATAAAATTGAAGCAAAAAAAACAAAAACAAAAAACCCAAACCGGGTAAGACTCTACAGGTGACAAGGGGGACCAAGAGCCGTACAAGACAAGAGAGACAAGTTAGGAGCCCAAGGGGTGTGGCCCAGAAGGTAGGAGAGTGTGGGGACCTGTCTGAAACATTTCCTCTTCCATGTCTTCTTAGCGCCGAGACTGAGGGTGCTGACCTCATGAATGTGATCGGCCCCAGGGGTGGAAGTAGGGGCAGGAAGAGGCCAGCGTCTGCCTCTCAGGACGGGCACTAAAACCCTGGAAGAAGAGGGGATGCCCCATGACACTGGCTGGTGGACCGTGGGAGGTCAAACAGGTCTGCGGGGCTGGAGGTGGAGAGCGGCAGGTAACAGGGGCCGGACCCTCGGCTCGCGTCGTTCCCTGGGCAACTCCTTCCTGCGCGTCCTCCTGCAGAAGCGCATCCCCCGCAAGCCCCGCGCCTCACCGCCGGGGTCCGCCGCTCGGAGGGTGGGCCCAGGCTGGGTCCCGGGGACTCCTAGCGAGCTGAGGCTGTGAGGGGCCAGCCAGGCGCAGCGCCCCTCCGCGGCCCTCGGGCCGCACCCACCGCGGGGCGCCCCGACTCCGCCGGCCCGCCCCCCCGCCCCCGGCCTCCAGCTGCGCGCGCTCAGCCGCTTCAGGAGCCCCGCCGCCCGCCGCCCGCCGCCCGCCGCCCGCCAGCAGGGACCGGGCGCCCCCTCGAAGCACCCTAGCCGGGCCCAGGAACCTGGGTGCTCACGGCGCCCCGCTGGCCGGCGCCGCTCGCGGAAACAGCCCCACGGCCGCCTCTGCCCCCGCCGGCGCCGGGAAGCCCCCCGCACTAACCTGGCCGCCTCGGCCCGGCCGGGATTCCCACGCCCGCGCGGCTCCTCGCGGCTGGGACGCTTCCGGGTGTGCGCGAGGCGCAGGGGCGGCGCCTGACCGAGCCGCCCCGTGGGCCGCGGCGTCCCGCCCCCTGCTCCCGGCCCGTCTTCCCGCCCACCGTGCGCCGCCGCGGGTCCCCGCCTCTGGGCACAGCCCACCGGGTCCGTGGAGCAGGTAAGACGCTGGCGCCGGAGGTTGGACGGCGAGAAGAACGGCCCGAGGCAAAAGCCTTCGGCGCTTTCGGCTCCTCCGAGGAGTGGGGGGCGGGTGAGAGCTGCCCCGCTTTCTCAAGCGGGGAGCAGACGGACCACAAGGGGCACCCCCTGGACACCAGAATTGTCTAGTGACGTCTGGGGCCCTTGAGCTCTATGACCTCTGACCTCTCCTGCTCCCTGACACTCAGAACGGTTCAGGTTCAAGCCTGGCCGCGGGTATCTGAAGCCCTAAGATCCATGAGGCGCAAATTGCAGCGGGGACCGTTAGCCTGGAAAATATAGGGAAACAGAAAACTGGCGAGTGGTGTGGAACGCTGCGTGGGAAAACCTTCAAGCACCCTACAAACGGGCAACTTGGAAGAGGACGCACACTTTTCAATAAAGGCCGCGCTCCGGGCTGGGTCTGCAGAATTCCAGCTGAACCGAAGCCGCCCAACCCGAGCCTGGACTGCGCCGGGGGCAGGATCGACACTTGAACCCGGGGCGCCGCAGGCCCCAGAACCTGAGGCTTTTCTCTGCCCCGCCGGCCTTTCTCTGGGAAGCTCCGGGGCCGTCTCCCCAGCGAGGTGGAGGGCAGGAAGACGCCTCCTCTCGCCCAGCAGATTCCGCGGTGCCCCACCCGCGCCCCGGCCTCCTGATTGGCTGGTGGTCCCCGCCAATTACAAGTCTTCTCCACTGACCCCGCCCTATTAACCCTACCGTCACTCTCCAGGGGCTGGCTTGGCCAGGACGCGGTTTCTAAACTCGGGACCTGTGGAATCAACTGGCATTTGTTGAAATTCAGATTCCTGGCCCTACTTTTTCCGGAGAACCTGATTTAATAAGTGGGGCTGTGGAATCTGTATTGTGAGCGAGCGTCCGGGTGATTCTGGTACCTCCCCGCCCCCCAAGGACTGAGTTCCAGTCCTTCCCTGGAACTCAGAGTATAAGTTGGGAAGAAAACAGTTCTAGAAGATGTCTGGGAAACTGGTCTGGGTAGTCGGGGTGGCTCAGAGTGTGTGTATAGGGAGGCAAAAGGAGGCGAGATGGGCTCTCGGAGGGAGGGGAGGGGAGGATGCGGTTGTCCCAAGTCAGGGCTGGTGCAGCCGCCCTCCATCTTCCCCAGGGAAAACTTCAGTGACTAGGAGAAAGATCGGATAGCATTTTCCAATCCGGATATTCGGCTTTTTCAACTTCACACACAGGTGGTGGTTGCATTCCTCCTAGTGTAGCATAAAATGCAGATCTATTCAAGTGAGAACGTAGTGTAAAGGAGAATCAGAAATCTTTCAGCATCCAGGGCCGATAATGGGTCTGAGACCTGTGCAGTAAGTGGGACAGGGCCTCATGCTTGGTTTAATAACTCGGCTAAATGCTCTGCTGTCACTGTCTTGAAAGTACTAATAATATTTTCAGCAAAGAGTCCCACATTTTCATTTTGCACTGAACTTTGCAAATTATGTAGCAACTTCTGGGCCACAGGTATTTTTACACATAGGCTCCACTGGTCCCCTCAACATTTTGGATTTCTTGAGCCCAGAGACACCCCCCTCCCTCTTTCCAGGAGAGAGCTGTTGGAAGCAGCAGAGCTCCCACCGTGCACAGGGCCATGGCTGAGCCTGGAGAGCAACTGCCAGAGGAGGTGCTGGCACTCATCTTTCGCCACCTGCCCCTGCGGGACCGTGCCACCGCTGCCAGGGTCTGCAGAGCCTGGGCTGCTGCTGCTACCTGCAGTGTCGTGTGGCATGACACGACCATCAGGTGAGCAGACTCCTCCCTCTCCTGCCGCCCTCTTGCCTTCTCCCTTTCTCCATGGAGTTGGGGGTTGGGGATATCCACATTTAAAAGCCTCATCATTACTAACATTTATCAACTGCCTACTATCAACCGGTGTTCGTGTTCTAAGTAACTTATATATACTAATTTAATCCTCACAAAAACCTTATGCATTGGATAGGTAGTATTATCTCTATTACACAGATAGGAAATTGAGGCAGAGAGATTTAATCATTTCCTACAGATCACTCAGCAAAATAGTAGTAGAGGCAGAATGGGAGCCTGACAGTCCAGAGGTCAGGCCCCATCTTCTTAGAGACCTCTGAGAAAGCTCAGTTCCTAAAATATCATTGGCTTTCCCTGCCAGGGTTTCAATTCGTGGCAGACACATCTTCTTCTATTTTATTTTATTTATTTATGATAGGCACACAGTGAGAGAGAGAGACAGAGACATAGGCAGAGGGAGAAGCAGGCTCCATGCACTGGGAGCCTGACGTGGGATTCGATCCCGGGTCTCCAGGATCACGCCCTGGGCCAAAGGCAGGCGCCAAACCGCTGCGCCACCCAGGGATCCCGACACATCTTCTTCTAAAGGGTTAAGGTGGGCTCCCTGAGAGTCTCAAGCTTGAAGCCGGAGACAAGAAACCTGAAACCAAGTAGCTTCAGGGAAGGCATGTGGGTACTGGAAAGTGTTTAACCTCTAACTGAGCATCCCTGTAAATAAAATCTGTAGACCAACAACAAAAAAGGGGGGAGGAGTTAAGGTGGGAGTTCCCTCGTATCAGCGACTATTTTTGGGGCAAGCTGGCATGGTCAGGACGAGGAGGCGTTTGTGTAGGGTGTCAGAAAGTGGAGATGGTAGCTGTACTCCAGGCTAAGGGATGGGCAGAGGCTTCTCGCAACCAATGCCTTTTTCCACCGTTCTAACCCCAAGTTGCGACTGTGAGCGAGAAGGCACGCTGCTACCATACCTGTCTGCCTGCCTGGACCACGTTCACAACCTACAGCTGGAATTTGAGCCGTCGAGGGAGCCGAGCCGCCGTGCGGCCACTGAGCTGCTGACCGCCCTGGCGGGCCGCACCCCGGGGCTTCAAAGCCTGCGCCTGGAGTGTCGTGGGGAAAAGCCGCTCTTCGACGCGGGCCACGACATCCTGGACGCGGTGCACGCCATCTGCCGGGCCGCCAGTGCGCTGCGCCACCTGGACCTTCGGCGCTTGCCTTTTACCCTGGACGACGCGCTGGTGCTGCAGGCGGCACGCGGCTGCCCCGAGCTCCGCAGCCTTTTTCTGGACAACCGTACGCTGGTGGGCAGCGTGAGGCCCGACTCCGTGCTCGAGCTACTACAGGCTTGCCCGCGCCTGCGCGCCCTCGGCCTGCACCTCGCCAGCCTGTCGGGCTCTGCCCTGCAGCTGCTGGCGGCGCGGGACCGCGAGCCTTTCGCTCTCCTGGCCCTACGGTGCGCGTGCCCGGAGGACGCACGCGCGCCACCCTTGCCCGAAGAAGCCTGGGTTGCGGTGCGCCGCCGCCACCCGGGACTGGCGGTGGAGCTGGAGCTAGAGCCGGCCCTGCCTGCCGAGAGCGTGACGCGCGTCCTGCAGCCCGCCGTTCCCGTGGCTGCGCTGCGCCTCAGCCTTTCTGGGGATACGGTAGGCCCGGTGTGCTTCGCAGCGCGCCACTACGCCACAAGCTTGCGCGCGCTCGAGGTGCGCGCCGCTGCCTCGGCGGAGCTGGACGCCGCGCTGGAGCTGCTCGCGGCGCGGTGCGCGGGCCTGCGCGAGATACACTGCTTCTGCGTGGTCCGACCCTCGGTGCTGCGAGCCTTCCGCGAGCACTGTCCGCGCCTGCGCAGCTACACGCTCAAACTGACGCGGGAGCCGCATCCCTGGATGCCCACGACTGTGGCATGAGCGTAGCCGCGTCCCCAGCAGACGTGTGGCCACTGGAACGCTGGATGCATTTGCCCAGGCGTGCGCCAAGTGACGGCCCGCTCCTTCAGGGCTCTTGCCTCTTGTGCTTCTGGAAGATCAGGGCAGGTGGGCTAGCGCCGGGACCAGCCCCGGGCGGCCTGAGTCCACAGGGTGGATCTCCCTAATGGGATCAGCTCCCGCCAGCCCCGCTCCTCTGCGGACACTGCCAGCTCCGCGGCCCTGTCGTGGGGGGGCGGGGGGAGGACCCTGGCTCGGGCGGCGACTCAGGTGTGAGTGTGAAATAAACCAATCCCGCAGCAACAGCGTCCTCTGGAAGGTGGGGCCCGCTCTGAGGGGGAGGGTGGGAACCCTGAGGCCCCAGGCCGACCCGGCAGCAGTGGGGCCGATCAACTGTGCCCAAGCGGCTGCGGAGGTCAGGGCTGGGCCTCCGCACCCGGGAATGGCCACGCCCCAGGGTTCTGCGGACGGTGCCAGCTTCTCTCCGCAGCCGCTCCCCGCGTCCCCTAGCTCGCTCCTGTCTGCCCTCGCTATCCAGGCAATGGCCATCGCCTTCCAGGACTTTTCCAGCCCACAACGGGCCGCGAACGGGTGATTTCTCCCGAAGAACAGGGGAGGAAAAGGCCCGAGAAGGGTCGACCTCGCGCCCAGGTCTCCCTGCCCGCCGCATCCCTCCACGCACAGTGGATCCCAGCCTCCCCCTCGGGTCGGCTGGCGCGGCGGCCGCGGCCGGAGCCCCGCCCCGCGGGCTCGCACGTGGCCCCCTCCTGACCCGGCGCCGGGAGGCGGAGTAGGGCGGGGCGGGCGGCAAGCGCAGCACTTTCCGCGGCTTTGACGAGCCCGCGGCGCCCGGCCCGAGCGCTGAGCCGGGCGAGACTGCGCCATGCAGGAAGCGCCAGCCGCGCTGCCCACGGAGCCGGGCCCCAGCCCCGTGCCTGCCTTCCTCGGCAAGCTGTGGGCGCTGGTGGGCGACCCGGGGACCGACCACCTCATCCGCTGGAGCCCGGTGAGGGCTGGGGCCCCTCGACTTCCCCAGTGGTCCCGGGACCCTTCCACGTCAGTGAACATCCACGCCCCCCGCCCCCCGCACCCCGCCCCCCGCCTGGGACGGGGCTGTGGGTCCCTCGATCCGGCGGTCCCGTGTAGTTTACCTTGGAGGGGGTGTGCGAGACGGAGGTGAGGCGACTTCCTCCGGACCGAGGCAAGGGTAGGAATCTTCGAGGTCATTTAGTGCCCACCCCACCCGAGAGACAGGTCGGAAAACGGAGACCTGGAGAAGGGAGGGCTGGGGCGGAGCTCGCTCGGTGACGCCGCGGGTCCGGGACCCGCAGAGGGGAACCCGAGCTGGCGCCGCCGCTCTCTTTCCGAGAACCCAGTCTGGAGTCTGGGTCCGGCCAGGGTAGGGATTCCCTGCGGTCGCCCCGGGCCGGGCCCCGCCCCACGTCTCCGAGCGGCAGGCCGGGTCCCCAGCGGGAGTGCGAGTGTGCGTGTGTGCGCGCGCCAGAGGCCGGCGACCGGGGGCGGCGCGGCTCACCGAGGCCGGGTCTCCGCCCGCGCGGCGGGGGGGCGGGCGGCGTTCTTGGCAGAGCGGGACCAGTTTCCTCGTCAGCGACCAGAGCCGCTTCGCCAAGGAAGTGCTGCCCCAGTACTTCAAGCACAGCAACATGGCGAGCTTCGTGCGGCAGCTCAACATGTGTGAGTGCCCCCGCCGGCGCGGGGTGGGTGCGGGGCACGTGGCGCGCGCGCGAGGCACGGTTCACCCCCACGCCCCACTCCGCAGACGGTTTTCGGAAGGTGGTGAGCATCGAGCAGGGCGGCCTGCTCAGGCCGGAGCGCGACCACGTCGAGTTCCAGCACCCGAGCTTCGTCCGCGGCCGAGAGCAACTCCTGGAGCGCGTGCGGCGCAAGGTGGGGCGGCCTCCAGGAGCCGGCAGCCCCGCGCGGAGGCCTTGAGGCGGCTGCAGGTTCCCGAGGACCCTGCACTGACGGTGCCTTCGCCTGCAGGTGCCCGCGCTGCGCAGCGACGACGGCCGCTGGCGCCCCGAGGACCTGGGCCGGCTGCTGGGCGAGGTGCAGGCTTTGCGGGGAGTGCAGGAGATCACCGAGGCGCGGCTGCGGGAGCTCAGGCAGTGCGGGGGCGGGGGCCGGGAGGGGGGCGGGGAGGGAGAAGGGGCGTCGCGGCGAGCGGAGGACGCGGCGGCCGGGCAGGTTTTCCGGACAGCTCCTTCCTCCCTCCGGTCTCGGTGCCTCCACCCAGACAAACGGGCTGAGCTGTGGCTCTCTGTTCTGTATGGATGGCGCACACCTGGCCGTCTTGGGTTTAGACCTGCCATTTGGGGGGGCGGGGTGACCGGGAGGACTCTCGGATGCCTCAGCACCCTCCCACGCCTTTCCCGCAGGCAGAACGAGATCTTATGGAGGGAGGTGGTGACTCTGCGGCAGAGCCACGGTCAGCAGCATCGCGTCATTGGCAAGGTGTTCCTCTCCCCCTACCCTGCTTCTCTCTCCCGCCCCAACACACCCTCCTTCTCCCGACTTCTCTGCTCAGAGGGGCAAATCCACCTGCAACTGCCTGTTGGATGGGGTCAAGGTCCCAAATATGAATTAACCCTTTGCTTCCTCTTTAGCTGATCCAGTGCCTCTTTGGGCCACTTCAGACAGGGTCCAGCGGCGCAGGAGCTAAGAGAAAGCTGTGAGTGAGAAAGTCAGGGATGTCCACGCCACACCCCCACGTGCACACACACACACACACACTTCCAGGAGCCTCCTTGCCAGAGGCCCCATGCAGGGACTTCTCCAGAAGCCCTCTCACCAGGAATCCTCATTCTTCTTCCCTGCACTACAGTTTTCCTCACCCCATGGCAATCTCCCCAAGGGCCCCCCCTCCAGGACTTTCCCTCTCTTCCCCTAAGTCTACCACCAAGTACTCGCCCTTCCCATATCCTTGTGTTCCAGGACCTTAGCCCCCAGTTTTTCCCCCAGCAGCCCCCTCACCCTCACCCCAAAGCATCCCAACACCCGAGGGTCAGGGGCTCATACCATGCTCCCTCCCTCCTCTCTCCACCCCCAAAGGGCCCCCATTTCTGGGGGGAGCCCCTTCTGCCTCCAGCATGTGACTGATGCCCTGGCAACAGGCCTCAGCTCTGCTGACTTGGCTGCTGGGGCCTAAGGGAGGGAGGTGCAGGCTGAGAGGCATGAACCTGCCCTGCCCCCTGCACAGGTCTCTGATGCTGGATGAGGGGAGCTCATGCCCAACACCGGCCAAATTCAACACCTGTCCTTTACCTGGTGCCCTCTTGCAGGATCCCTACTTTATCCAGTCGGTAGGTTTGTGCTACTCCTCCCTTCCCTAGGGCACAGTTGGGCTTATGGAGAGCCTGTTCCCTTCCCCCATGTCCCTAACAGGAAGAGAAAGTGGAGGCCAGACCCTGGCTCCCCAGCATGGACTGAGCCTCCCTCCTCAAACCTAACTCCTTAAGTCCATGTGGGTACTGGTTGGGTTATGGCTCGCCCTGTGGCTTGAGGTAAGGGACTGAGCCTTGTCATCTACTTACAGCCCCTCCCAGAGACCACCTTGGGCCTCAGCAGCTCTCATAGGACCAGGGGCCCTATCATCTCTGACATCCATGAAGACTCTCCCTCCCCTGATGGGACCAGGCTTTCTCCTTCCAGTGGTGGCAGGAGGTAAGACCAATGGGGCTGCCCTCTGGGGAGCTTGTGGGGAAGGGTCTGGCAGCCTAGATGGCTGTGGGGGTAGAGGGGGAGGTCAGTGCCAGGGTCTGGTTGAAGCTTTTCTCCGGTGCAGGGAGAAGGGCCTGGCACTGCTCAAAGAAGAGCCGGCCAGCCCAGGGGGGGAAGGCGAGGCCGGGCTGGCCCTGGCCCCAAACGAGTGTGACTTCTGCGTGACAGCCCCCCCCCCACTGTCCGTGGCTGTGGTGCAGGCCATCCTGGAAGGGAAGGGGAACTTCAGCCCCGAGGGGCCCAGGAATGCCCAACAGCCTGAACCAAGGGGTCCCAGGGAGGTACCTGACAGGTGAGCCAAGAGTTCATGATGTGAGCCCTGTGGGCCACTTTTGCAGATAGACCACCACTAAGTAGCTTCCCAGCCTTGTCTGTCCTTTGTGGCTGAGGGGGAGGTGGGGATGATGATCTGACCTGACTTCTCAGAGTCCCCTGGAAAGTAGAAACTCCCATCAGGTCAATCAGTATATCTATGGTAGAGCTCAGGAATCTATTGTAAGAGTTCATTTCGGTATTGGAAACATTGTAAAGTAGATAAGAGTTTAAGAACCACCGGTGTTGACAATTCTAAAGCAAGGGGACGTATCCCGAGACCAGGGATATCCATGACTCAAACCTCACATTGAAGCTAGGAAGCAGAAGCACTCTAAGTACACTCTATGTGGGGAGCCCTCTCCTACTATTTTGTAGATGTCAGATTTTGATGCTGATGTATCCAGCTTCCTTGGGAACTTAATAGGGGGTGAACACTGAAGGCCAACAGCAGTTCTCTGTGTACAGGGGGACTCTGGGCCTGGACAGGGGGGCACGAAGCCCAGAGAATCTGCTGCCTCCCATGCTGCTTCGGGCCCCCCCTGAAAGTGTGGAGCCTGCAGGGCCCCTGGATGTGAGTACACCTTTAGCAGGGCAGGGGCATGGGGCTCCGTGAGGTCCATTTAGCCTGGGGAGGGCACCACTGATTGAGAACTTCCCCCAGGTGCTGGGCCCCAGCCATCAAGGGCGAGAATGGACCCTGATGGACTTGGACATGGAGCTGTCCCTGGTAAGACGAAGGTGGGGAGGGCAGGGGGTTCAAGTTGCTGAACCAAGCCCTCAGCCAGAGCCCCAGCCCCACTCCTCAGTGCTCCTCCCCTGCTGCTTCAAGGGGTTCTTCTCTGCAGATGCAGCCCTTGGGTCCAGAGAGGAGTGAGACTGAGCTGGCGGTCAAGGGGTTAAATTCTCCGGGGCCAGGTAATAGTTGTGGTAACCACCTGGGGGAGGCCCTAACCGGTGGGAGCTACCTGGCTCTGGTGAGCTGGGCAGTTTGTGTTTTGGAGGGGAACCCCCAAGTTCAGGTGGCCTTTCAGAGAGCTGTTTATGCCACCCATCCTCTCCCCACTGGGTGACAGTGGGGAGGTTGAGGATGGATGTTCATCTTGACTGACCAGAGGGCAGGGCAGGTGAGGCTTTCCTTTCCTGAAGAAAGAAGGAAGAGCTATTTCTCCCTGCTGAGCACAGCCCAATCCTCCTAGGGAAGGACTCCACACTTGGGGCACCACTCCTGCTCGATGTCCAAGCGGCTTTGGGAGGCCCAGCTCTCAGCCTTCCTGGAGCTTTAACCATTTACAGCACCCCTGAGAGCCGAGCCAACTACCTAGGCCCAGGGGCCAATCCCTCCCCCTGAGACGCTCTGCTGTGAAGCCAGCCGCTGAGGGGCTGGCCTGCAGCAGCACGCCCTTCTTAGCTTCCTGGTGCCCCTTGGAAGAGGCTGAAAAAAGACCCTGCTACTTTGCAGTCCTTCTCCATTACTGAGTCCTGCATATAAACAGCATTTTTTTTCTGTGTTTCTGGTCTCTTTTCTCTACCGACCAGGGAGCACAGAAGTCGGGGTGGGGGGTGACTCTGCATTCATAGACATTTCCAGATCCTAAGGCTTTAATAGCAGAATATCTGGAGAGTGGAAGTGCTTAGGGAACCAGCCCCTAGTTCTGCTTAGGCTCCCCTCCTCTGGCTGGATCCAGGGCTGGCACGTGGCCACAGCAACCTCCGGAACTCAGGGGCTTTTGGGGTCACATCCAGCTCCACAATGCAACTGCTCTGTGATCCTGGGTAAGCTGGTCCCCTTCTCTGAGCTTTATCTGGGATAAGCCAGAGGGTTCTAGAAGATGGCTGTAAAGCTCCTGGGAACTGCCAGGCCCAGTGGGCGCTGGATGCTTGGGGGGGGGGGGCAAGCCGAACTTCCCCCTCCCTGGCTCATCCCGTGCACCCCAGGTGGAGGGGGAAAGCCGACTCTGCGTGGAAGCCCGGGCATCGCGCGGCCCCTGCGGCCTGCCTCCCGGTGTCCCAAGAAGAACGCCCCCTCCCCCGCCCCCCCTTCCCAGCAGCCCTGGCCGCCCCGCCCCCGCCGCAGCTGCTGCTCTCCTCCCCACCCTGCCCGGCCCTTTCTGCCTCGTCATCTACTGCCCCGCGGAGGCTCGACCCGTGAGTGGGGCCGCCCGGAGCGCGTAGACCCGGGAGCCCCACCCCACCCGGCTGGGGGAGGGAAGAGAAACTGAGACTGGGCAGATTCCGCGCCCCGCCACCCCCCGCCGAGCTCCAAGGAGGTCTGTGAGCACCGCCCCTCCGCCGGATTCCGACCGTGGGACTGGGTGGAGGGGAGGTAAGGGCAGCCCTGTGACTGCAGTTAGGGTAAGGCTCCGGCCTTTCCCACAACCCTAGCTCCCTAGCAGGAGCCGGCGCCCAGCGGTGGGAGGGAGGCCGAGACCCCCCTCGAGGCCTCGCACGCCGAGCCACCTGGAGCCCCGGGAAGGATTTGGCCTGGGACCTAACTTCGCTGTTCACTTCGGGGCATTGAATTGCAGAGGGAGGACCCCGAGAGCTGGGGTCTCCGCACCCCAGACGGGACAAAGTGCAGGACTTGGCATACTGCAGGGAGGAAGCTAACATGAAAATAACTTGGGGAGCAGCGAGGGAGAAGGAGGGGCCAATCCAGTCCGCACCCCCCACACTCCCCCCGCACTTGTACAGAGTATGTCTTGCGCTGGCAGCTGGGGAGAGAGTCTTTGGAGGTCTCCGCTGAAGAGGGCAGAGGGTCCATGTACATAGTGCGTGACGTCAGCGTGGTGGTGAAGGATTATGCTGTTCACTGGGACACGCAAGAGAAGGAACCAGTCTGCCTTTGGGACACTCAGGCACTAGGGTGGACGAGGGGACATTTTAGTCTTAGAGGGCGGGTCCATAGCATGGAGGGAGAGGAAGGGTATTCCAGGCTTAGGGAACCGCATCTGCAAATGTTCAGATGTGCCAGGGGCTTGCAGGGTTCTCGCAGCACTGTGTGGTATAGGGAAGTGCAGGAAAGCCTGGCTGCCCAGAGGGGTGGAAGGTGGCTTGAGGAGCCAGACCAGATCATCTCGGTTCTCTCTGATGGACGGTGGGGGTGGGCGGGGGGTGGAGGAAGGGGACAGGTAGGGCTGATAAGCTGCTTGGCAGGAGATCTCATTGTAGTTCAAGCTAGAGCAAGTAAGATTCCAATTCTGTCACTTGGTCTCTCTGAACCTGTCTCCTCATCTGTAAAATGGGGACAATAAATCCTGTCCCAGAGACTTGTCAAAGTCACTATGCTGCGAGGGTGATGGGATGGCAGTGAGAGGCACTTGGAGAGACTGTCATAGGAGATGGGTGATGATAGTGGGGTTGAGGGAGGATGCTGATGGAGACCCATTGAGGAGCAGCATTTGTCAGAGATGTGACATGAAGGGGAAGGAGGGAAAGGGGGTAGCCCTGGCCTCTGCTCAGTGGCCTGGGAGGAAGGCGGACACTTCGGTATGGCCAGGAGGGATGAAATGGCCAGGGAGGCTTAGCATGACACCAAGTGGTTGTGAGAGAGACCTGGGAGGCAAGCAAGATGGGGGCCAGGACCAAAGCCACTCTCCCAGATCTAGAGCCAGGTAGAGAAGTAGAGGAGTGACCCCAAAAGGAGGATGAGACCCAGGAGGGTTCTGTGTGTATAAAGCCAAGGCAGGGGAGATGGGCTGGGAGAGACTGGTCTAGGGCCTGACCTCTTTGCTCCCCCCCCCTTTTTTTAATAGATTATCTCTTTTTTTAATTTTTATTTATTTATGATAGAGAGAGAGAGAGAGAGAGAGAGAGGCAGAGACACAGACAGAGGGAGAAGCAGGCTCCATGCACCGGGAGCCCGACGTGGGATTCGATCCCGGGTCTCCAGGATCGTGCCCTGGGCCAAAGGCAGGCGCTAAACCGCTGCGTCACCCAGAGATCCCTCTTTGCCCCTTAATGCCGGGGGCCTTGCTGCCTGGGTCAGGCCACCCCAGAAGTGATGGACCATTGTCCTTAGTTGTTAATAAATGGATAAAGCAAATTAATTTCTGCCTAACACCTGCTGCTTGCTAGAGACAGTCTCTCAAAATGGGAAGATCTGTGAAAGAAAACAGTAGAGGTTCAGCGAGCATTTGTTGGCAGCTTTTACAACTTGGGTCCATGATATTTAAAAATGAAGCAAGAGGGGAACCTGGGTGGTTCAGTCGACTAAGCATCTGCCTTTGGCTCCGGTCATGATCCCAGGGTCTTGGGATGGAGCCCCAGGTCGGGTTCTCTACTCGGCAGGGAGTCTGTTTCTCCCGTTCCCTAACCCTCTCCCTCTGCCACTCCTCCCGCTTGTGCTCTCTCCCTTTGTCAAATACATAAATAAAATCTTTTTTTTTTAAATAAAAAATAAATAAAGATGAAGCAAGAGACAATTCCAGGGCATCAGGGAGACAGTTGGATCTCAGCTAATGTCAGGAGATCTTGGTCAGAGACCAGATTGGGGTTGCAACACAGTGGTGGCATTGTGAGAGGCTGGCTGCAGGGGCAGAGCCTACCCGGGAAGGATGGGCCTGAGGTCAGAATAAGGAGCCTGGGCCGCCTCTAGTGGGTTAGGGGAGGCTCTCAGCACTTGTTCTCTGGGTGCAGAGGGGACTCAGCATCCCGCAGGGTCTAGGCTGCGCAGGAAACGCCAGACTAAGAGACGAGGATGACAGAGAACTGTTCAGCGGATAGACTGGAAGGACCTGGCTGCAGCTGGGTGCCGGGTGTCTATCAGGATCAATCGCAGGTCTTGCTGCCTGGAAGCAGGCTGGGAAAAAGCAGTTTGGATGAACTGGCTCTGAATAGAATGCCTGATCCGCAGGCCGTGGGGGCTCAGGAGCGCTGTGCTAACTGGGGAAAGGGGTAGAGCGTAGACGAGGACCTGGGGATAGCACAGAGGACAGAGCCACGGCTGACGTTTAGGGACCCAAGGAGGAGCCTGAGGAGGCGACAGAAGCGGCCTGAGAGGCAGGACAAGTCCTGTGCTGAGGAGCTGTTCCGCTGCCTGCGTGGAGGTGAGCGTCGGTGTCAGCCACGAGTGTTCACTGAGACCCTGGGAGAGAAGTCAAGGGCGGGGGTGGGGGGTGTCGGCCCCACTACCTCTGTCCCCCTCCCCCATGCAGCCCCCGCCATGGGCAACGCCCAGGAGCGGCCCTCAGAGACCATCGACCGCGAGCGGAAACGCCTGGTGGAGACGCTGCAGGCCGACTCGGGGCTGCTGCTGGACGCGCTGCTGGCGCGGGGCGTGCTCGCCGGGCCCGAGTACGAGGCGTTGGACGCGCTGCCCGACGCCGAGCGCAGGGTGCGCCGCCTGCTGCTGCTGGTGCAGAGCAAGGGCGAGGCCGCCTGCCAGGAGCTGCTGCTCTGCGCCCAGCGGACCGCGCGGGCGCCCGACCCCGCCTGGGACTGGCAGCACGTGGGCACCGGTGAGCCTGCGGGGCGGGGCCTCCGCCCGGGGCGGGGCGCGGGGGGCGCGCGGGGCGCGCGGGGCGGGCGGGGCGGCGTGCGGAACCGAGGGGCCGTCTCCCGACTTGGGTCTGGGTCGGGGATACTCCAGAGGCGGAAAGTGAGTCTCGGATACCCCCGCCTCCGCCCCAGGCTACCGGGAACGCAGCTGGGACGCTGCGTGCGCTGGCCACTGGACGCCTGAGGCCCCTGGCTCGAGCACCACTTGCCCCGAGCTGCCCCGAGCTGCAGACTGCGGCGAGCCCGGGGCTCCTGGGGGCTCCGAGGCAGCGCAATCAGGATCCCTCGAGGAACCCGATCCCGAGCTGGAAGCTGGGGCTGAGCTGGAGTCGGAACCCCAAATGGATTTGGAACCAGAACCGGAGGCAGAACCGGAGCCTGAACTGGAGCGGGAACCCGAACCAGAGCCGGAGCCTGACCTCGAGGCGGGTGATGAGTCTGAAGGTGTGAGGCTACCCAAACCCATGGGGGATTGCCGGGAGGGTGGGCCCCACTTGACTAACCACTTTTTCCCCTGTCATCTTTAGATTCCTGAATGCTGGAGCGCTCTCAGGCCGCTCCCTGCTCAAGCCAGATAGGAGCTGGGATTCTGCGCTGGCTGGGATCCTTGCCAAGCCCCCGTCTGACTCAGTACCCCAGGAAGTGAATAAACCCCGGAGGTTGTCTGGGCTCTGTGACTCCGGCTTTTTGCCCAGGAACTAGGCTGTGGGTCCATGCCCCTGAGTCTCAGCAACCTCAACAGCCCTGTGCCCCAATGTCCAGTCTTTAGGCCCATTTTGTCCTCAGTATCCCAGGCTGCACCCCCCAGAACCCTCAGTCCCAGCGCCCCAGTGGGACAAGCACCAGACCCTGGGGCCCTGCCCCACAGTCCTTTTCCCCTCATGAACCAACTGGAAGTGTCTATGGGGGGCAGTGTAGTCAGTTGCCCCACTTCATGGAAGCCCTTGGGCCTGGGTTAGAGAGCCAGGGAAGGGAGGCTTCCCTCCACTTAGGGCAGGCTGGAGCTCACAGTCTTGGGAAGTAATATCAGGAAAGAGGAAGAGGAAGGGATCTTGGGTAGACAGAGGCCACACACTTCATTGTAATTGTTTTAATTGTCTGGCTTCTCTCTAGACTGGGAACTCACTGAGGGTTCTGACCAGTAACTGGCATATAGAAGGTGCTCTACACAAAATCACTGACTAAATGAAAAAGGACTTTCCAGTTGCCTTTCTAAGTTTTACAGATGGGAAAACCAAGGGCAAGGGTGAGTGGGAATGGGTCAACATCACACAGCTGAGTCTGACATGAAATGAAGCAACAGCCACCTCTACACCCTCCTGACCCAGGAGGGGCGCAGGACTTGACACACCAGCAAGGGGCCTGCCCCTCAGGTTGAAGTGTGGCTGCTGCCAGCCTATGCCACCCTCTGCCAGAGACCAGCTGTGAGGGTGCGGGCAAAGACAGCAACAGCACAGGTCAGTGGACGGGCTGGAGGCAAGGCCAGGTGAGCTCTTAGGCTTGACTCACAAAGCCTAAAGGATTGTGTGTGTGTGTGTGTGTGTGTGTGTGAGAGAGAGAGAGAGAGAAAGAGAGATGAGAGTGAGGTTAGGAACAGGTGGTGCCTTCCAGAGGAGCTCTGTTCCCTCCACCATACCTTCAGAAGCTGCTGCCTCCCAGTCCCAGGAAGCAGAGCACATAGATAGGGAATAAATACATGACCAGTGGGAGAGGCAAAATGCTAGAAAGCACCCCCAGCCCAGCTGGGTCTCTACCACCAGGACCCCTGCCCCTTGAGTCTGTGTGAAAGCCAGGCACTCAGGCTCAGGCAGTCACCCCAGGAGAAAGGAGATCCCCACCAGGACCCAGTGAGAGGTAGACAGCGTGAAAGCTGAAGGAGCACCAAGGGGCCAGGTGGGGGAAGGGAGAGACTGGAGTATGCAGACACCCAAAGCCATCTCATGCAAGAAAAAGTTTCTACTCCCAAACCACCCCCCATCCCCATCATGCTCGGCCTCCCTCCTGCCCAGGCTTCCCCTCTGCTCAACAGAGAGCTGGAGGTAGGAGGGCCAACTCAGTTTGCTTGGCATGCTACTACTGGTCCCTAGGCCCCAGGGAGGCTAGCAAAGGACATCAACCCTCTGATGCTGCCACTCCTACTTCCTGGGATGCTCCTGCCCTCCCATTCCCCAAGAAACACCCAGGCCATGGAAGCACAGAACAGTCAGCTTCATGTTCTGGGAGCTGTTCCAGAGCCCTCCGCCCAAGGCCTCTGCCTGGAGCCATCCACCAGCATCAGTCAGGCAGCAAGCGGCCCAGTTCTGCTTCATCCAGCCGGTTGGTGGCCATGATGTGTTCCAGCTGCTGCCGGTAGCGCGCCAAGTCCTGCATGAAGTGGGGCACCCGGGTATTGTCCAGCACCCCATGGGGCCGCAGATGGTCTACATCCTCATAGGACACCTGCAAGAAGGAAGCTGGGCCTCAGGGATAGCCAGAGGTAGCACTGGCTTTCAGGTAGCTGGTCCCAGCTCCATACCGTGTACAAATGGCTCATTGCCCTCTGCTCCTGGAAGGCCTCCCTTTAGGATCCACTAAAGGATCCTCCCCTCTGGATCCACTCCCAATGTTATGTACCCTCAGGCCTAGTCCTGGGTGTTTGTTCTTTCCCTCTCAACATCTTCCTTTATCATCTGTGCCCTACAACTCTACTCCTAATTCCAACCCAGCTTCTCCCCTCACCTCCAAACCTAGGTATCCAACTACCTCCTGAACACCTTCCCTGGGATCTCCTTCAGGCACCTCAGACCCCACACCAAACGCTGAACTCCTGGGCTCCAGCTTATGCCAGCCCCACCTTCCTCACAGGTTCCCTATATCAGCTTGAGGGAAGGGACCTGGGATATGTTACCCACCAAGTCAGGGTGGCTATTGAGTTAGAGGAATTCCACTCTCCGAAGAGCTTTCTGCAGCTTGCTCCTCCCTCTGCATGGCCACTGCCCAGTTAGACCAGACCAACATCAACTCCGCGGGAGTGACTGCAAAGACAGCTTCCTCCTCCGCCTGTGCTCCCCTTCCCTAGGCCTCTCTGTCTAATCCACCTTCCATCTAACATCCACATGGAGCCTTCTAAAGCAAAAGTGACATTTCTCTGCCTAAAGCTCTACTGATACCCTGTTGCTTCAGGTGCAGTCTACCTTCCTCAGCCTGGTACAAACACCCAGAGCCAGACACTTGGTCCCTGGCCATTTCTCCGGCCTCCTTCCCAGGCTGTGTTGACTGCTCCCCAGGTGTGAATGCTCGCCTCCTCTGAGATGCAGCTAGCTACACACACCTGCAGTCTAGGTCAAGTACCTACTTTTGGCTGCCAGGCTGCCACTTCTCTTTTGTTCACCTCCACCCAGGTCTCCTCACCAGAGAAGCCTGGCACCTTGTCCTCAGTCGAGCAGCCATCAGAGGCTCAGGGAACACTGGTGTCACAAGGAGAGCTGGCTAGGATCTCTAGAGGGCACAGAGCCTCACCTTGCCCAGTGAGGTCAGCAACGGGAAGTCGATGGTCTGGCGGTGCCGCAAAATGCGCACGATGCCATCCAGGTACACCTGATCCTTGCTGAAGCAGCCTGTGGGCACCGGACGGCTGTGAGCCCCGAGGAACGAAGCCCCCCACCCTCACCCCGGGTCAGGGCACTCCCCCCCCCCACCCCGAGTCCTCCCGTTCAGGGCATCCCCCAAGCCGGCGCCGGCGCCCACCGGGCAGCGAGGTGTCTGTCTGGCCGCGCTTGGCACGCACGCAGTACTCCCAGCGCACGTCCGCGTCCTGCACGTAGCGCGCCAGGTCCTGGAAGAGCTGGCGGAAGGACATGCGCGAGGCACGGTGGATGGTGTAGTACAGCAGGGCGGCGCGCCACAGAAAGGGCTGCTTGCGGAAGAGCACGCTGTGCAGGCTGGCCAAGCCCTCCTCGGTGGGGTTCGCGGGCCGCAGCCCGTACTGCAGGCGGCCTTCCGCGCTGTGCCACGGCTGCCGCGCGTTGTTCACGCCCCGCAGGTAGTGAGTGCCTGCAGGGAAGGCGAGGGGAAGGAGAAACTGGGTAGGGCATAGGGGGACCAACTTGCCGGGCCCTGTCCTGCTACATCCTGCAGGACTTCTAGCCGGTGACTCCCACGCACTCCAGCCCCTAAACTCAGGCTCTCAGCAAGTTCTCCCCGCCCCCGCCCCCAATGCATACTCACCCAACCCCAGGCAACGGGAAGACCCTCCTCAGGTGAGCTTACACCCAAAGACTCAGAATCCCCCACACAAGAATCTTTCCGCATCCATTCAGGGCTACACACACAACTCTCCCAAATTCACACTGCCCCCCACGCCCCCAGGAGAGGTGTAGGAACTCACAAACCACCCCAGCCCCACATCCTGCATGCCCATATCATTTTGACAGTCATGCTGATGACCCCAGCGGAAAAACACCTTTTGCCCAGAGCCACAGGATTCTTGATGAGGAGAGACAGACAGAAAGGAATACTAATTAGTGTCCCATGCTCTCCTTTTCAGCTCAGTCTATCCCTTCCTAAAACCTGGCTTTGTGTCCTCAACTAATTTTCTTCCTAGGATCTGGCCTTCCACCCACCCTCGAGGGCCTCCCTGTTGGTGGGGCTAGTGGGACCCTCAGGGTACTCTGGCCTGTCGGAGCCTCAGTAGCCTTGTCCCCACTGTCAAGGGAAGTCAGAGAGGAAGTAGAGCGAGGAAAAAATACCCAAAAGGAGCAAGAGATGGGAGTGAGCCCAGAGACTGGGCGGGCATGTTCTGGCCTACCTCTGGGAGCCAGAGGGGGTAGGTAGCTGCTCACGAAGGGAAAGGGCCCATCCTCCGGAAGGAAGGGGAAGAAAGAAACAGGGTGGGGTTACTGGGGCCCCAAGCTGCCCCCCACATCGTCCCAGTCTCCTCTCATCCTACCCACCCACCCACCTATCCACACCCTGACCTATCTCGTGCCGCAGCATGCCCTCCAACCAATACTGGCGGGCTCCAGTCAGGTTGATGGCCAGTGTTGGTCGGCTGTTCTCCACCATCATCACTGCCTGGGACAGCAGGTCTTCACTCAGCTGCACCACAACCTGCAGGTGGTAGTGAACCTAAACCACGGCAGCCAGCCCTGGGACCGGTATACAGGCGGACCCACTGATGCCTCAGGACAGCCAGGCCACACCCTTGGCCAGGGAACCCACCCTTCACCACCTCTGCTCAGAGCCAGCTGCCACCTCATTGGGACAGAGATAGGGGCTTGCCTGGGGTCACGAACTGGCCTGGTGTGGAGCTGGGCCTGGCAGCCCGGTTTGGGGCACATACAAGAGGGGCCTCAAAGACAGGGCTAGCTCACCTCCCCGACGCAGCCCTCTTTCTGCATGTATTTGCGCACAATGGACCAGATCTGGCACTTGGTCAGCAGCTGGCCCCCCGTTGCAGCCTCAAAGTGTTCATAGGTACCAAACTTCTCCAGGACCGCCTCAATGATGCCAACTGCCTGTAACAGGGTTGCAGTGGCTGGTCAGACCAGGCCTCTTGGGTGATCAGGACCAGGGTAAGGTGGGCAGGCCAGACTGACCTGATGGATGAACTGTCCAGAAGCTTCACAGTACTTCTCCAGCACAGCCGTGGGCATGGGTTCCTGGTACTCGAACTGTGGGTTGTAGGTGTAATGGGACTGGAAGAACTTGTCCCGCTCACGGTCCATATTGGTTGGCCGTAAGGCCACCAACATGCAAGGGCTCTTGCTGGCACCACGGCCTGCATCCTTTCGAGTCTTAGCAATGTGAGGCAGGGAGGCCGCAGACCGCAGGGTGCCCCCACCTGGGTCCCGTGCCCGTCCAGGTGGGGCCCGACCCTGGGGGCCACCTCCCCGCCGGCCAGTACTATTTACAGTATAGGTGCTCTCACTGCGACGCATGTGGCCACGGTGGCCCAAGTGCAGCTCTGAGAAGGGCTGCAGCTCAGGCCTGGGCGGCAGAGCTGAGGGGATTGACAGAGCCAGGGGCAAGGCCAGGGACCGAGGCCAGGGGTACAGCAGTGTCCCATCTCGGTCTGAGGGCTTCAGCCGATGGCCCAAGGATGAGGGACTAGCTGGCGGGCTGGGGGGTGCCTGTTCATACACCTGAGCCCCTGAGTCCAGCACCATTCTGTCCTGGGGGTCACATCCAGCCGGGTCACTCCAACTCCCCACACTGTCGACTTCTGGGGACACAGAAGGGCATGTGGAGACCATTATGAGCCAGTGTGGCCTGAGCATCAGCAGGCCTTGCGCTCCACAATGCCCTGGCCAGGTGTTCAGTGGGCTCGGGGCCTGCCACCAGGGGTCTGGGTAGCTGCCCCTCACCCCCTTCCCGGTGTCCATTCCCTCCAGGCAGGCTCATCCAAGGAAGCTGGACTAGGGGAAAGCAGGAACTATGCACTCACCTAGATGGTGGTTCTGGAATCCCCTTAGCCTATGAGCTGCCGAGAGCAAGGCCCGAGCCCCAACTCGTGCTCAGCGCCCACCTAGACTGCGACCTGGTGGCGTAGCCCCAGCTGCCGGGAGGACAGCTGAGGGGGCCTCACTACCTTCAACCTGCCTTCCGCCTATGGCATTTTCTCGGTCTCACCCCTCGCATCCCATCTAGCTCCACCACCTCCTCCACCCCAGTTGGCCTCCTGGTACTCGAACTGTGGGTTGTAGGTGTAATGGGACTGGAAGAGGGGGGCCTGCATGTCCCTTGATTATGTTACTTCCTCCGCCTGGAATGCGTCCTCTCTCCTCTGGGTCATCTGTTCAAATCC
This sequence comes from Canis aureus, assembly GCF_053574225.1. Taxonomy (NCBI): domain Eukaryota; kingdom Metazoa; phylum Chordata; class Mammalia; order Carnivora; family Canidae; genus Canis; species Canis aureus. The sequence goes on from NC_135613.1 coordinate 6,795,577, forward strand.
AAATTAGGATCAGCTTTTGGGAAGCAGAGGGAGACTTGAGCAAATTCAAGCCAATTCCTGGTCTGTCTCCTATCAGAGGCCTCTTTCTAGTGGTCATCCCAGGCCAGCGTTGGCATGTTCACCCCTTGCTCTGTACTAGGGCTCAGAACAATCCAGTCTCTCCCCAGAGACTGTCTGAAGGCTCCAGACTTTGAACTCCTCTGCCTGCTCAGGGCCACAATTCCAGCATTTCTCCAACGCCATCAATCTCTTCCTCTCTACTGGATTCTTTCCATCAGCATAAATACATGCTGTTATTTCTGTCCTAAAAAAAACAAAACCAAACCCCCACTTGACCCCAAACTCCTCTAGCCCCACATCTCCCGCCAGCTGCTCATTATTGCAGCACAACACCCATCACCCATCTGTACACAGTCTCAACCCTTCTTTCCTCTTCTCTCTTACGTTTCACTCCAATTAGGTTTTTATCCCCACTCTCCATTAAAATTGAGCTGAATCTGACCAAGGTCATCAATGATCTTCATATTGAACAGTGCACAGGACATAATTAATCATCTCATCTTGGAAACATGTTCCCCACTTGGCTTCCCAAATACACTCAAACATGTTCTCCTACCTCACTGGATGTTACCTCTTGGCCTTTTTTGCTCATCATTCCTATCTTCCTGACCTCTTAACACTGTAATGGCTCAGGACTTGGAAACTTCTATGGACACTTCTCCCCTCTTCTCCATTTATACTTACTCCCAGAGTGATTTCATCTGCTTTCATGTTTCAAATACATCAGCCCAGACTTCTATAAACTTCAGACTGGTGTTGCCAGTTCTCAATTCAACATCTTTACCTAAAAGTACAATAAGCATCTAAAACCGAACATGTCCCCTATCTGGAATGCTTCTCCCCATATAACCACAGGACTCACCTCTCCCACTTTCCTCAGATTTCTGCACAAATATGCTATTAGACAAGTCTCCTTGAATCACTATAAAATGGTGAACCTCCTCTTTCCTCTCCACCACAATCTTCCCTTCCCCACATTATTGGTTTCTGAAGCAGTTATCACCATATGAAGCACAGCATAGTATAGTTATCTGCTTTCTCCTTTCGAATGTTCAACAGCTGTGTCCCCAGAACCCAGAACAGTACCTGACCCAGAGCAGTTGCTCAATAAATGAACCCAAGAGTACTTCTTCTCAGAACTGGAAACATTCCTTGTCCACACTATGTCTCCCTATCTAGATCTGGTCCCCTGCCCCCACCTCCCTTCCCTCTGCCTGGTGACCAGCTCTTTGAAAAGATTTCAGGCCTCAGACTTTACTCTTCTCAACCAACTGCACACTTCTCTGGACTCCTCACTGGTCTCTGGGCACAATCTCTGGATCAATCGCCTTCATCTCCACTCCCCCCTCTTTCATTCGACCTACGTCTTCGCAATTACCAAGAATACAACTGTTTCTTTCACTTCTTTTGCCACGATTGCCCTCGCAATGTCTCTGTAGCAAATTCCTGAGCATTCCTCAGGGCTCGGCTTGGGTCTCACCTCCTCCGGGAGGCCTTCCTGGCGTCTTGGAGGCTCCCAGTGTCTGGGCGGCTCCTTTACCACCCTAAGCTGTCACTGTCGGAGCCCAGATCCGTGTTCCCTCACCACCCCCTTAACTCCCTGAGGGCAGGGACAGGTCTGACTGACCCCCATGTCCCAAGCACCCAACACTACATGAGGAATGAATGAAAGATGACTGGGGAGGAGCCCGGGCACTAGGCGGAGTCTGGCGACAAATGAGAGGGTGTGGCCTGCGCCAATAAAAAACTCCCGGAGAAGGTAACGTGGAAGGGGAGCCAATGGGGACGGGGAGATAGAGGAGGGGCGTGACCTGCAGCCAATAAGAGGCGGAGGATGGGACAAGGGGCGTGGCCAGTGGAGGGCGGAGCCGGAGGACAATGGAGGGGGGTTCTCGGCTAGAGGAGTAGGGATCGCGTCGCGCGCCTCCGCGGCCTCCCGGGGGCTGGGGGTTCCGCCCGCGTACCGCGCCCCCACCTGTTCTCTCCTCTTCTCGCCACCGCCGTCCCCTCTCCGCAGCCACCAGTCGCCGGCCGCCCGGCCCGCGGGAGCCGACCGCTGGTGACGCACGCACTCGGGCGCGCGCACGCTTACGCGAAGGCGCGCGTAGTCACGTCAATCTCGGCGGCGGCGCGCGCCCGAGGAGGCAGGGGTGGGGCCGGGCGAGCAGAGGGGCGGTGTCCGCCACCGGGTCACGCCCCTGGGCGCGGCCGTGTCATAAGCCCGCCCCCTCCACGCGGGCCGGAGCGTTCCCGGGCGCCGGGTGCCCGGGGGCCTCGCGGTCAGGGCCTCCACACAGTGCCCTGGCGCGGACAGGGGGGCTGTAGTCCGCCTGTGGGGGCGGAAGCTCGGTACTTGGGAGCCGCGTCCACACCGGCCGACGCCAGGATACGGGAGGCGCCGCGCACACATCAGGGCCGGAGCCAGGGTACCTTAGGCGTTTCGCTGAGCGTGGACCCCCTAGTCATCGCATTTTTATTTCATCCGCCCTTCCCCAGGACACAATTCAGGCTCTGGGGGCCGTCCCTGTGTTCGGGGGGCAGCCCGGGGTCAGGCACAGGGCCCCGAGGGAAGGCAGGAGGACAGCGTAGGCGTAGGTGCCGGCACGAGGCTGAAGAGTGCGCGGCGACCCGCGGGGGGCGAGGGCTGTGGGCCGGCCTGCAGGGAGCTGAGTGCGGCCAGGCGCTGCTCTCGGGACACGTCCCCGCGCAGGTCCAAGAGGGCAGAGACGTGATCCTCGCTAGGGGGCGCCACAGGGGTGTGTGTCACCTCCGCCCCACTCCTCCCAAGCCCGCCCCCGCTCCATCCCCCCCCCCCCCCCCCCCCCCCGTCTTCACACCTCACGTCAGGAAATTTTTGTCGCAGGCCTGCCACCTCGAGGCCAAGTAGCATGGGGTCGCGGAGGTTCAGCAGGTCCCGAAGAGCGAGGAGCACGGGCGCGCACTGAACACTCTCCTCCAGGCCCTGAGCACCGCGGAGTAGGTCTCGAGTCCCCCTTCGGCCCCCGCCCAACCACTGAGACTCCCGCCCAGCTGCTCCCCTAACGGACTCTCACCAAGCCGAGGAAGAGCTCCCGAAGCTGGGCCGCGTCGTGCTGCAGGCGCTCGGCCGCCCGGGTCCTCTCGTCCGCGCCTCGGCACACCAGGCGGCCCTGCATCAGCGCGCGCAGGTACTGCAGTACCACCGTACGTTCCGCCTCGGCCAGGAGCAGCTGCGGAGAGCGCAGTGGGTCCAGCATGCCTTTTCCGTGGGCGCTTCCCTACTCCACAGTCTTCCCCTTCAACGCACCTGGACCGCAGGATTCCGCACGCGCCTGAAATCCTGGCAGAAGCGCTCCGTCCTCTTGCACACGTCGTCCAGCAGCTCTGGGCTCGAAAGCCACCGGCGTGAGGGCAGAGCCGTGAACAGGGGCTGCGGGATGGGGGAGCAGAAACAGGGCTGGAGGAACAACCAGACCTAGCATTCCTCCAGACCTAGCATTCATACACACGTGTATGCTGAATCTCTTCCTCCCACCCCCATCCCCACCTGAAGCCTTACCTGGAGCTCGGCCAGCAGCGCCTCCAACACCAGGCGGCAGACCCTTCTCTGCAACTCGTCCAGCGCTGCCTCCACCGGAGCCAAAGCTCCTGAAGCCACCCCGTCGGGCTGCAGGACTGACACTGAGGAGCTGGACAGACCGAAAGTTAAGGCTTCAGGACCAAGGCCAAGGCCCTCGCGGCCCTCTGTTGTGTAGCCACTCTGACGCCACCTGGTGGTGCAAGTGTGTGGCGAGATGGGGCAAGAGGGGGCTCTCAACCCTTCTGAAGATCTGGGGCTTGGATTAAGGACGGGAGTGGTGGGCTCAGACAGCTAGCAGGAACCCAACCAGACCTGCTTCAAATTCAAAATGTGACTTCGAGCAAGTCGTATCTTTTGTTCTTCGTTTGGGTAAAGAAAGAGTTTAATCTCAATCAGGAGGGAATAAAACTCATCATTAGCTTGTTTGTTCTCTCTGCCCTCACCACATAGAACATAAGACCAAAGAGGAAGGGAATTTTTTTTTCTGTTGTTTACAACTGTAACCTCAGACATTACCAGGCACAGAGTAGGGCCTTGATAAGTATGTGCTGAATAAACGAATAATTGATACAATGTGTCAGGCAGGCACTGTGATAGGTACTTCACATTTGTTATATGATTCTCAGAATCTACCATTATTACCCACATAGTGCTGATGAGAAAAACGAGATTCAGAGATTAGGTAACCCATCCAAGGTCACACAATTAGCAATTAGTAGAACTAAGATTGGACTGCCAGGGCTATGTGACTCCAAAATTTCTTTTTTTTTTTTTAAGATTTTATTTATTTATTTATTTAAAGATTTTATTTATTAATGAGAGACAGAGCGAGAGAGAGAGAGAGAGAGAGAGAGGCAGAGACACAGGCAGAGGGAGAAGCAGGCCCCAGGTAGGAAGCCCGATGGGGGACTCGATCCCAGGACTCCGGGATCACGCCCCGAGCCAAAGGTAGACGCTCAACCGCTGAGCCACCCAGGCATCCTTGAGTCCAAAATATCTGATGACCTTTGTGTGGACTGGGTCCATATCTAATTGGGGTTCAGTAAGGGGTTCTGGGAGGGTGGCTTCTGGTACCTGAGTGCTGACTGGTGGTTGAGGGTGGCCAGTAGGTAGGGCACATAATGAGGGGCCATTGCTTCCCCCCTCACGTGGTCTCGGGAGAATCGGATCAGAGCATCACTAAAACTGCAAAAAGCAGAGGTGGTTCCTGTACCTGTCACTCTGGCACCCCCACAATCTGAGTCCAACCTCCAGCCCCACCTTCAAGAAACCCAAGACGCTGTTTTGAAGGAGCCCTTTCCCACTGGTGTGCCTTATTCACTCAGAACCCCTTTGGGCTTCCCCAGGAGCAGGACTAGGGGTCAGATGTGGGTCGACGCCTTGGCAGACCTCCTCAGGAATGTGCCCAGCTCTGATAATGCCATGGCATGCATCCGTTGCTGCAGTGACTCACTGACCAGGCTGGTCACGCGAATGTTCTCTTCTAGGATCTACAGGCAGAAATGGGTGGCAATCAGCAGGGTCCTAGTCCTGTTCTCCCTTTCCCTTATGGGAGCTTGCCACCTGCCTGGCCTCTTCCCACCCACCTGTAGCACTATGGCCGGCATAGGTGAGTGGTAGAAACCAGATGAGTCGGTGCCAGGTTCCTGCTCTCTGTTCCACTCAGCTACCTCCCCATCCAGTGCGTTCTGCAGCCACTGGGCCACATTTGCCTGGGGAAAGGGGCAGAAGGCAGCAGGATGTAGCAGGGCACTGATACTACTAGAGACAGGTAGACATACGACTCTAGATACAGGCCCACAGCTGGTGGAAGAGTTTCTCATACCCGGGGCCCAACTACTCACCTGGATTTGGGCCACAAATGTTGCCTCTAGCTGTTCAATGTTCTCCAGGGTCAGGAGGGGCTCCAGCTGAGACACGTCAGCCTCAGGCCCCAACTCGAGGCTCCCCATCATTTCGGGCCTGCAGATGGGTAGCGCCGTTTCACTCTGTGCCTCCAGCCTCTGATCCACCCACTTCCTGTTGCCGCAAGGGTACTGACCCCTGGTACACATGCAGTGCCCAATGCAGCAAGGTGAAGGCGTCAGAAGCACCTAGCTCAGGCCCTTCCAGGAGCTGCTGCAGACAGCGGCGCAGTCCATGGTGCAGGGTGTGCGTCCACAGCTGAACCACCTTGTAGTGTGGTGGGCAGCAGGGTGCTACTAGTGCTTCAGCTGTGGCCAACTCGGCTGGTAAAGCCACCCGCAGAGCCTCCAGCCACCCCTTCAGGGCCCCGGGCTCGAGCAGAAGAGGTGTCCCAAAGTGGGTTCTCTCCAGGCCCTCCTGTAATGCCTGCAGACAACGCTGCCGCCAGTCCCTGGGGGTCAGCTCCAGGGAGGGTGTGTACCCGGCATCGACTTCCGCTATGCGCACAGCAGCCACCAGCAGGGCTGGGTCCTCCCGTGCCAGCTGCCCTGCGGCCCCCGCAGCCACCTCCACAGCCTGGCCAAGAGCCTCAGCCAGAGGGCCCAGCGCCTCAAAGACTGGCAGCTCCAGGCCCCCCAGAGGTGCCCACGTCTCCTCTTGTAGCTGCTCCAGCTCCCGAAGGCACGCATATGCCTCCAAGAGCTGCTGGGCATCAATCAGGGTCCGTGTGTGGGCCACTGCTGCTGGCACTAGGAAGGGAGAAGATGAAACAGCCCTAAGTTTCAAACTTCCCACCTGTGCAATGGGCACAGCCATGGATACTGAGGCCCCTAGGGCTGGAGTGATGTGTAAAATGCATAATAACCAGGACAGCAGAGCACTGACCAATCTGAAAGGACCCAGAGAAGGGCCCAGAGGCCTACTGGGCCAGATATAAATTCTTGAGTTGATGGAGCAAGAGGAAGTCAGGGATCCTGGAGGCAAGGCAGGGAAGAACTCGTGGACCCTTGCTAGTGGCTATTTACCCATCCTATTAAGGAATCATTTCAATAACTTTGCAACCAGGGCGGTCAGAGCCACTTGACTGGGTCTCAGCCCTGAGTCCTACAACGCATGCTTGACAATCCCAGCATGAGCTGATTTGTATCCAGATTCCTCTGCCATCAGAAACTTGAGTCACTCTCTGGGAGGTCCCTGGGGTGTCCCTCCCATCTAAGGGTGACGCCCTTTGGTCAGTAATGGGCATGTACTGACTGACTGTTGAGGGGCTGAGGCCCAGGGCCCCTGCACACTCACCTGCCCACAGCCGGGGCAGCAGCTGAGACAGGACCTGCAGTTGCTTGTGCTGTGCAACCTGTTCCCGCAGCGGTTTTAGGGTCTGTGTGGTCTCTGCCAGATCCTGAAGCAACCCATGGGCCTGGCCAAGGGCCTCACGGGCTGCCTGCAAGGCCTCAGAAGCCTGGGCCAGCTGCCACACACCAATCTTCACGCCCTCCAGGTAGGACTGCACCACCGACTAAGGAGGGAGGCAGCCTGTGAGGCCTGGCCAGGCCGGCAGCCCACCCCCAGCTCTCCTTTCCCTTGACCAATGCCCACCTTGATGCGCGCTTCCAAGGAGCAGGTACGCTGAACCTCACGGCTGCGGTACTGGCTCAGTCTAGCCAGCTGTTCCGGCCGGTAGAAGATGCCCGAGGCCCATTTGAGTGCTGCTCCTCGGGCCAGCTGCTCCGCCCTCTCCTGCTCTGGCCACTCAGGCCCTGGGCAGGAAGAGCCTGGGCAGCCTCGTCAGTTGGGCAAGGCCGATGGGAAGTGGCCCAAACCTGTTCCCCTTCCTACTTCCTAGCCTGTCCCCCTAGGGCAGTCTGACCCATTCCTCTTGCTGCCCTATAGAGCACCGGCCAGACCTGGCAAGGAGGACCCAACCCCACCAATGCCATCTTTTTGGCCACCATCCCTCCCCTAGTCCACCCGGAAGGGCTCCTACCGGGAGGAATTGAGGGCTGCATTTCATCCTTGGTTGCTGAGTCCATGGCAGTCCTCGGAGGAGCTGGAGATGAGGTAGGAGTCGGGGCAAGAGCCTGGGTTAGAGTGGGCAGAATGGGTGCTCCTGTGAGCTGCAGCCTCGGTCTAGGCCCCTCTGAGAAGGAGGAGGGGGTTTCTTGCCCAGCCCCCTCAGGAAACGGGAGGACTGGGTTTCTCAGTTTTGCCCCTGCAGATGCCAAGTGAGGCAGAGCAGACTCAAGCCCCTGCTGGCCCCAGCTCCAGCTCTGAACTGCAGAGGATGGTTTAGTATGGAACTCACCAGGCTTGACCAGGCATCCAGTTCCTTCTCCTTTGAAAACACTCTTTGGCCTTGAGGATGGCCCTCTCCCCCAGTCCTCAGGGCAAAGCAGGGTATTCTCTTCACTGGCTCACGAGGCCTGGGTGGCTCCAGCCTACACCCCAGCATGCAGCAGAATCCTCCCCAAGGAAGCCTCTGTACCACCTCCCCTGCCCAGGAGCACCCTCCTCCTTCGAAGGCCCCTCCTTCCCCAAGGCCAAATGCCCAGAAAGGAAGGAAGCTGAGTCTCTGGCCCTTTATTCCCAACAGGAAAGTGCATCTGCATTGTGGGATGGGGTGGGGAGGGCTGGGCGCCACTTCCTTGGGGGGAGGGGGTGTAGGAGTCCTGCCCAACCCATCCAGGACCTCTTACGTCCTGTGCTCAGGACACAGACTCATGTGAACTAGAAGGCCCTAATTTGGGGTAGAGAGCAGTGTGTGCAAATATGGGTGCAGACAACATCGCAGTAGGAAAACTGTGTTGATGGCTCCTCAGAGGGAGGGTAGGCACCCCTGCAGAGAACTGAGAGGCTGTTGTGAGGAAGGTGTGTGGTGGGTGATGGTAAGAGAGGGGTAGGAGGGCTCTGAAAGCTGTGTTTGTCTTGAGAGTTACAGGGGGCCATGGAGAGGACCACCAGGTAGTAATAATATAGTGGATGCTGGTTACCACCCAAATCCACCCTGCGGGACCACGCCACTTCTTCCCCTAGCTGTCCGGAACGTAGGTTGCTAAGATGTCACAGCTGAGTCTCTCACTCAAAGTCAGGGCACAAAGGCCTGATAACCTTGTCTGGACATGGACCACCTTGGAAGGGCTCGGTTTCAGGGCTCCTAACAGGATGGCCTGAGACCTCTATTGTAACTGCATCACAGTTTAATTCACCTTTCTCCTCAATTTTGCGTGTCTTACTCCCTTACAGATGTGGATCCTCAATAAACTTCCCTGCAGACAGATTCCTGTCTCAAAGTCGGCTTCCCAGAGATCCTGACCTAAAGTAAATGATAATAAATATTGATGGTATCAAACATAACAAAACGGTACTAGCCACACCTAACCCTTTCTACCTGCCAGGAACTGCTCTAAGTGCTTTACTTACATGTGCGCATAGGTAAGCATGTTTGCATTGGTGGGAAGATGGTTACAATTCCATGGTCTCTGGGTACTGCAGGGTGGGGACGAGAGAAAGATGAGGCTGGGATCAGGGAAGGGGAATGGGAGTGGACACAAGTGGGCCCGCTAGCTGTACCCGGTGCTGGCTGTTTGGCAGGAACTGAAGGACAGCAATGGGGTCAGTTAAACCAAGACACTGGGACAGCTTCCAGGAGCAGGTTGGGGGAAACACATTGCGGTCATCAAGCAGCGTGGTCTCCTCTTCCGCAAAGGGGACAGGCTGGGTATGCCTGGAAGGTTCTAGCGGCTTTCCCTTCTCTACTGCCGGGGCTGCCCCCCTGACTTCCTCCACCTGCCCCTGAACCCTGTCCCCTCTCCCGGGATCCCCGGATTGTCTTCGTCCTCTTCGGCGGTTGGACATTTGCTGATGGTCCCCGAAGTTTTGCTGCCGTGTCCGCAGAGAGGAATTGCGCCGGGTTCCCTGGGAGGGCGCGGAGCGGAAGCGGAAACAGCGGCGCTGGCGCCGGCGGCCGGGTGGCCAGGAACGGAAGCGGAAGTGGCGGCGGCGCCGGCCTGGCCTGGCCTGGCTGAGGGGAGGCGGCGGGCGGGAGCGATGGCGGAGGCCGGGCCGCAGGCGCCGCCGCCCCCGGGCACCCCAAGCCGGCACGAGAAGAGCTTGGGACTTCTCACCACCAAGTTCGTGTCGCTTCTGCAGGAGGCCAAGGACGGCGTGCTTGACCTCAAGCTGGTGCGGCCTGGGCTAAGGGGCGCCCGGGAGGATGGTGGACCAGGCAGGCCCGGACCGGTAGTGGGAACCCCTGGGGCGGCCCCGCTGAGCCCTCGGAGGGCAAAGCGCCATCCGTGTGCTTTCTCACAGGCGGGAGGCCAGGAGCGGTTTCATTCATTCAGCCGGGGCCATTGGGCGTCCGCTCTGTGCCAGGCTCTGGGCTGCAGGCGGTGGTCCTCGTGGCCCTCCTCGGCTGGTGTGGGGACATCAGTTCAGACGGTGCCGGGCCTCCTCTGCCCCGCGGTCCCGAGCTGCTGCAGTGCCTGGGAGGGGGATTGGGACTCGGGCCACCCCTTTTCCAGAACCCTTCCAGACTAGGTCTCAAGGTAGCTGGGGGAACACCTGAGAGTGGGCCTGAGTATCCTGCACTCTGTTCTGTCTGCCAGGCAGCTGACACCCTTGCTGTGCGCCAGAAGCGGCGGATTTACGACATTACCAACGTCCTGGAAGGTATCGGGCTGATCGAGAAAAAATCCAAGAATAGCATCCAGTGGAAGTGAGTGGGGGCACCCGGGAGAGCAATGGCGTCTCCCACCCAGAAGTGGCAGGGGTGTGGGGAGGAGGACACAGGAGAGAGCAGGGGCCACGGGACCCAGAGTTCCTGGCAGCTCCTCTCAGCCCCACTCTCTGGGCTCAGGGGTGTGGGGCCTGGCTGCAACACCCGGGAGATTGCGGACAAGCTGATTGAGCTCAAGGCTGAAATCGAGGAGCTGCAGCAGCGGGAGCAAGAACTGGACAAGCACAAGGTGTGGGTGCAGCAGAGCATCCGGAATGTCACAGAGGACGTGCAGAACAGCTGATATCCTCCTGGCGGTCCCTGCTCCCGGGGAGTGGGCAAGGGGCCCTCTAGTCCAGCTGGGTTTGCTCTGTGGTGCCCTAGGCACTGTCCCTCTTGGGAGGATGATCCTGCAACTCCTGGCCAGGTCCCTGCCTTGGCCTCCCTCCTCAAACTCAAAGCCCCTCCCCAACCAACCGTGGTCTGTGATTCTTCCCTATGTAGACCCCAGGTCCCAGGACTTTGTCTGAGAGCTTTCATGTCAGATCTCTGCTAAAGAGCTGGGTTTTCTCTGGTCTGCCATTTGTCACCATAGGCAGGGCATCAGCCGTTCTCCTTAACCCCCACACCTTGGCCTACGTGACTCATGAGGACATCTGCAGATGCTTTGCTGGTGAGCAGAGCCTGGGTAGGGGGACATGGGGGTGGGGCTGGGCTGAGCCACAGCCTTGAGCAGTGGGCTCAGTGCCCAAGGAGAGTTTAGTCTCTTAAGAGGGTTCCATAGGCTTGCCCAAAGAGGAACCAGGCAGGGTAAGTCCTGGGTTTGAGGGTCACCAGGACTCCATGAAGACAAACCATATTGAAAGGGTACAAGAGTTCTGGGCTGGGTCCCTAGGTCAGTCCCCATCTGCACTGTTCCCTGGGCTTGGCTTCTCGGACATGACAGAGGCATAAGGGGGACAGAGCATGTGCGTACGCATATGCATGGTGTTCCCTTGCAACCTATCAGTTATTTGCATTACAAATACAGGAACTGCTCCTTCTTCATCCTGCATCCCCTAAACTAGTTTGGAAAAGGAACATTGGCCTTGGCCAGAACATCTTCTAGGGACCAGCCCCATCAATCAAGGAGTGAGATGCCTATGGCCAGCAATCCTTCAGTCCACACGTTTGAGCCCAGATTTTCTGGTTACTGACCCTTGGGCTCTTGGGAGGAGAAAAGCTTTAGTTTTCTGCCTCAGCCACTGTGGTGGGGGTCGGGTGAGGCTTACTATCCTAAGAGACCATGATTTCCTCCCTTGCTCAAAGGAATAGGTACCCCTATTCTCAGATTAGATTGAGCCCATGGGCCCTGACTCCTCTTCCTTGTCATTCTAGGAGATACCCTCTTGGCCATCCGGGCCCCATCGGGAACCAGCCTCGAGGTGCCCATCCCAGAGGTGGGTGCTCAGCCCAAGCAGGCGGGGTTGATTGAGGGCGGGTGCTGGCTGTGGAGCCCGATAAGTCCCGGGTGGGGCAGGTAGGGGGTGGCCTGGACTTGGGGTTTATCTAGAAGAACGGGCAGCCTAGGGTGGGAGAGGACACTGGCCCCGGCCCAGGGTTAGGCTGGCAAGAGCCAAGCCTGCTTCTCATTCCGCCTGTCCCTTACCCCCCACCTCCAGGGCCTCAATGGACAGAAGAAATACCAGATTCACCTGAAGAGTGTGAGTGGCCCTATTGAAGTGCTGCTGGTAAACAAGGAGGCATGGAGCTCACCGCCTGTGGCAGTGCCTGTGCCACCACCAGAAGATCTGCTCCAGAGCCCACCTGCTGTCTCTACCCCTCCACCTCTGCCCAAGCCTACCCTGGCTCAGCCCCATGACACCTCACGCCCAAGCAGTCCCCAGCTGACCACCCCCACCCCTGTCACTGGCATCACTGAAGCCCAGGGGGTGCCCGGTCCAGCAGCTGAGATCGCAGGTGAGGTAATAACAGGCAGCTGGTGATAGAATGATTTCTGGGGCCCGGAAGGCAATACCTCTGTGTTGTGGAATGCGTGCTCAGAGTTGGAAGAGACCTTGGGGAGGATGTCCTTTTCCTAACCTCCAGCTGGCCTCCCCTTGCTGTGGTCATAAATGAGCCCTTTCTAATAGGCTCTGATGGTGTGAAGGGATATTAGTGGTAACAGTTTTCCCCAAGTCCACTTGTGTCTCCATTCAGCCCCCCTTGAAGTGTGGTCACAGGAGTCATGTCATTCATGAGTCTCTATCCTGCAGGCCTCATGCTCCTGTCTCCTTTGGTGGCTCATTTCTGCATTACCTCTGCAGGGCGCTGGCCAGGGGCAGGGTTGGGGGGACTGGCAGTGCTTATCTCTCCTTGGGCCTGGGAACCGGGACTCTTGTCACCCCTACTGTGGGTTCTAGCACAAAACTTCAGTATCCCACTTCCTGCTCCCAAGTGACTGGGTTCAGGGGATCTGGTTGCAGTGAGTGGTGGCCCTGGAACGGACAGCAAGGATGGTGGTGAGCTTGGCTCCCTCCCACCGGGCCTGGCAGCCCTGGACACTCGGCCGCTGCAGTCCTCTGCCCTACTAGACAGCAGCAGCAGCAGCAGCAGCAGCAGCAGCAGCAGCAACAGCAGCTCATCCGGACCCAACCCTTCTACCTCCTTTGAGCCCATCAAGGCAGACCCCACAGGAGGTGAGTGCATGTTCCCTGAGGGGCAGGGAATCTGGCCGCAGCCACTTCTAGGTCAGAAACAGCTGGGGCTGGAACCTAGCTCTCCTGTCTCCTCAGCCAGAGCTGGCCAGCCCCCACATCAAACCTTGTTTTGACCCCAGAGCTCTGCCAGTCTGAGTGAGGAGCCTGGGCTCCACAGAACTCCCAGGCCCCTCTCAAGCCTTGCCTCCACCCCCACCGCCCTACCTCCCCACTCCCTCCCCGGGCACTCAGGTGTCAGGAAGGCATAATAGCTGTCCTGGGGATGGGGTGTGGGAAGGCACTCAGGCTTCAAAAGTGGGGGCAGTGTCTTCCCAGGGGACGTGATGTCATTTGCTTTGAGTCTTCTTTTTATCCAGCGATTTGGGTATTCGCTTCTAGGACTCGTTCTCCTCAGCCCACAAGCACCGGTCTCTTCTCACTGACACTGTCCTCTGTGTTCCCTCTCTCACCTTCACTGGGTCCTTAACTGAAACTAGCTTTTCTCTGTCAGTGTGTACCCTACTATTGGCCCTGGTCCCTCAGGCCTGACACCTGCACATCATTCTGCTTCCATCTCCTCTTCGCTTTGCATTAACTGAGTTTTGTCTCAGACATCTCTCATCGCTGCCTTCATGTCCTCATACTCAGGGTCATTACTGGCTACCTCTGTCCTGAATTCTTCGGCATCTTCCGCTCTACCCTGACTGATAGGGTTGTCTGAAACACAGGTTGTGTGTGCCATTTCTGAGTTTACAGAGTACCTCCAACAGCTTCTTAAGGGCTGGTGGGTAAGAGCAGAGCCCCCTCACCTGGCATGTGCAGTCCTCGTGCACCAGCACTCTGCTAGTTTAATTTTCCCCTGCTTCACACGTGTGTCCTCCAGTCAGACCTTTGTAGCAGACTTGTCACCCTGTAGCACCAGCGCCTATCGAATGTCTGCCTGCTTTGCCAGATGACCTGGTCCCGGGTGTGGTCGCTGAGCCTAGCATTGAGCAGGTGCTCAGCAAGGGCAGGAGTGAGTGGGGCAGCCGCCATCAGACAGGGCATACCTACTGAGCCCGTGAAGGGAGGGGTCTGCTGCCTTTCTGCAGCACTTCTGAGTTAGAAGGGCCGTATCAGTCACCTGCGATGAGCCTTTAGTACCCTGGGTACTCAGGAGTTCACATCTAGCCAGGGAGACTGACAACGCCGGCTTGGCCTGGGGCATGCCCTCCACCTCCAGCTGTGTGGAGCCCCAAGATGGGTGGTAGATCTGAGGAAGGTGGGGGCTGGAATGGGACCAGACTGGATCTCTGTGCCCTCCAGCATGGCTTTCTTGTCTTTCAGTTCTGGAACTCCCCAAAGAGCTGTCAGAAATCTTTGATCCCACAAGAGGTAGGTCTGCACTCTTCCGTGGGGTAAGGGTCTCATGGTTGTTTTCTTGCACTTCTGAGGCCCTGTGATTGCGTTTGGTACCTGGACAAAAAGTTCTTGATGGGGGGGTGGTGCGTGGAGGGCCCTCTTCATGGGCTTTGGTGGGTGGAGAGCCAGGAGCCAAAATGTAACCCAGCTTTTCCTCCCTCCAGAATGCATGAGCTCAGAGCTGCTGGAGGAGCTGATGTCCTCAGAAGGTGGGTGGCCCAGGAAGGTGGAGGGTGGGGGTGGGAGTGGGGGCTGGGCAACTGCTGGGGGCTGTGCTTGGCCCAGGGCCTCAGCCTGGTGCTCTCTGCAGTGTTTGCCCCCCTCCTCCGCCTATCTCCACCCCCCGGAGACCACGATTACATCTACAACCTGGACGAGAGTGAAGGTGTCTGTGACCTCTTCGATGTGCCTGTTCTCAACCTCTGACTGACAGGGACATTCCCTGTGTGGCTGGGACACAGACTGTGTGACCTGGGGGCTGCCTGAGGACCTCCCCTGCTCTACCCCTACATGGCTTGAGAGCCACAGACTCCTGGCTTCCCCAGCCTTCCCTCACTGCAGTTCTGATCAAAACTCCCACTCCTGCACGAGTAGAGCACCTGTACCGTGCTAGGAAAGCAGGGGAAAGGGGCTCAGCCCCCTTCACCATGGAGCCAGAGCGTTTGCCTCTCCTTTTCTGGGGCTTTCCCCCACCTCATGCCCTCTCCGAGCCCTCTCAGAGCCAAGGCTCGGCTGCCACTCAGTGGCACAGATCTGAAGACCTGCCATCATCCCCATAGGGCAGCTTGTCCAGCCCCACTGCCCTGTTCCAGCCAACGCCTCCCACTCTGGGGAGGAAAGCTGAGGGTGGAGCCAGATGCTTGCCAGCACCACTCCGAGCCTCCTTCCCTTCTCCCCACCCCTGACCCTGCAGCTTCCCCTAGACCTCTCCTGTGTACCCCTCATCTGCTGGACCTTTAGCTCTGAGTACCTATGGGGGCGGGGGGAGGAGAATGGCTGTCAACCAGAAGGAACAGAGAGGTCTTTAGCTAGAAATCTGGGCAGGTGAGCCCCTGAGGATTGGCCCAATCTCCTGCTGCCCTGTAGACCAACCCTCCCTTCTTGTTTATTCATTTACCCTCATTTAGAGCCATTTGCAGAGATTTAGAAAGATTTGCAGTAACGAATGGATTCCTATATAAAGATTATTTTTATACTTTTTGCAGCAAAAGGAAATTGTAATATTTGTACAGTATCCAAGTGAATAAAAGACCATGCCTAAGGCTATCTCTGATCTGGTTCTTTCAGGGCCCCTCCCTGCAATTCTGCTGGATTGGTGGTGGGACCGGGCGGGTCACCTTTGTTGGAAAGGGAGGTGTGGCTGTTGCGGTATCCCGCCCTCCCCGCCCCCACCTGGCGCACCTAGGGGCGGGGCGGGGCTGCCGGGGCGGGGCAGGGCAGGCGCCTTCCCACGGGACTCCAACCCGGAACTAGTCTCGGCTCCCTTGGGAAGGCCGCGGCCCCTGTCCAGGAGCCGGAGCCTGACCCGTGAGTGCGGGCCACGGGTCCAGGCCTTGGACAGAGGGACACCCTCGTTCTCGGAGGCACCAGACCAGGCGCTTCCTTGGCCGGACGTTGGACGGTCTGGAAACTACAGGCGCTCCTGCTCCGGCTGGACCATGGCGCCCCCGCGGAACGTGGTGAAGATCGCGGTCCAGAAGCCTGACGCCATCCCGCAGCTCATCCGACTGGACCAGGTCACTCGGCCTGTCTGGCCTCCATTCATCCCACCACCCACCACCAGGTCGCCCCCTTCCCCTCGGAACCGCCAGGTTCCTCCCCACATCTGCCCCACAAGTGACCTCTCCGCTTGCAGGCAAAGCCCCTGGCCGCCGTTGTGAAGGAGGTGTGCGACGCGTGAGTGCAGGCCAGCCAAGCTGGGGAGGGGAAGGAAGGGGAGGGGAAGGCAGGAAGGAGGGGCGCCCTCTACCTACCTGAGCCTCCGCTCCCCACTCCTCGCAGGTGGAGCTTGAGTCACTCGGAACGCTATGCCTTGCAGTTTGCTGATGGGCATAGGAGATACATCACTGAGAACGTGAGTCTCCCCACACCCCCCACACGCCCCGCCTCCAGGCCCCTATCCCACCGTGTGATACCCCTCACTTCCAACCCACCTGATCTTGATTGCTCAGACTCATCCCACTGGAATGTGATCTTTCTTTTCCTGACTCCCTCACCAACAACCCCGATTAACAAGTCTTCAGAGCCCTTCTTGACTTCTCTCCCTTTCTCTCCATCTTCTCCAGAACCGCACAGAGATCAAGAATGGCAGCATCCTGTGCCTCAGCACTGCCCCAGTAATGCCCTTCCTGACCCCACCCCACTCCCTGCCCTTCTCTGCCACCTTGCCCCACTCTGGAGGGCCCCATCTAGTGGACATCTGAGACCCCACACCTCCAGTTCCTGCTCCTTCCACCCAGCCTCCTCACCTCTCCTACCCCTGCCAGGACCTTGAGGCTGAGCGGCTGTTGAGTGGGCTGCAGAGTGGGAGTCGTGAAAGGCGTCGGGAAACTCTGCAGCACCTTGTCTTGCTGGCCCCAGATGTGACCTTTGCCCAGGAGGTCATCAGCCGTGATGGGCTTCAGAGACTAGGCACTATCATCGAGGATGGGGATGAGTGAGCACAGGACTGTGGTGGGTGGTGGACACGGTGGGGCTAGGGATCCTGGTCTGGCCCTGCTCAACTCCAGATGTGCCCCCAGCTTAGGGGAGGTGCTGACCCTCACGCTGAGGGCCTTCTTGGAGCTCATGGAACATGGCATGGTGTCCTGGGAGACGCTCAGCATCCCCTTTATTAGGAAGGTGGGTTGGCTTTTCTAGGGGCAGCAGGTGAGGGCAGTGGGGTGGTGTCAGGGTCTGGCCTTCCATGGTGGTGAAATGGTAACAATCCCTATCCCTGTTACAGGTGGTGTCCTATGTGAACATGAACCTGATGGATGCATCTGTGCAGCCTCTGGCCCTCAGGCTGCTAGAGAGTGTGACCTTGAGCAGCCCTGCCCTGGGCCAGCTGGTCAAGAGTGAGGTGCCACTGGATAGGCTGCTGGTGCACCTACAGGTGTAAGTGTCTAGAGGTGGGGTTAGAATACCGATGAAGGGAGTGGAGCCAGACCCTGAATAGCCAGCTGAGCCCTCTTCTTGCCCCAGGATGAACCAGCAGCTACAGACCAAGGCTATGGCATTGCTGACAGCCTTGCTACAGGGGGCCAGCCCCACTGAACGTAAGGTTAGTGTCGTATCTGGTGGCTGGATGGGGGAGGGGGCAGGGGCAGGAGCTGGCAGTCACTGTGCTCCATCCTGGGACCGCAGGATGGGTGTTCATGGTGGGGTTAAATCACCTAAGCCCCCTTCCCACCTATCTCAGCACATGCTTGACTACCTGTGGCAGAGAAACCTCCGCCAGTTCATCTATAAGGTAGGAAGGACTGGGCTAGGCAGTCCCCTCCCCACTTTTCCTCCCCCCCGGAAGCCTACACTCACACTTATGGACTGGTTCTTTTCCAGAATATCATCCACAGCGCAACACCACTGGGTGACGAGATGGCTCACCATTTGTATGTACTTCAGGCCCTTACATTGGGGCTGCTGGAGCCACGCATGCGGACGCCACTGGACCCCTACAGCCCAGTGGGTGCCTTTGGGGTACACAAGGCTGGGGTAGCTAGAGCACAGCCTTGAATCTATGATTCTGACACCCCCTTATCCCATGATGACCACCCCAGGAACAGCGGGAGCAGCTGCAGGCCCTCCGCCAGGCTGCCTTTGAGTCGGAGGGGGAATCGCTGGGTGCTGGGCTAAGTGCCGACCGTCGCCGTTCCCTCTGTGCCCGCGAGTTCCGAAAACTGGGCTTTTCCGTGAGCGACCCTCCCTAGCTCCCTACCCCTGCCTTACCCCAGGGCTGCTGTTGTTCCAGAGGCCTGGGGCCCTTATTGCCTGTCCCACTTCCCCCAGAACAGCAACCCCGCGCAGGATTTAGAGCGCGTGCCCCCTGGCCTGCTGGCCCTGGACAACATGCTCTACTTCTCTAGACACGCACCTAGTGCCTACAGCCGGGTCAGTAACAGGGTGGGTGGGATACAGCAGGATGCCCACCTAAGCAGGGTCCCCATGGCCTTGGCTGTGCTCCCTGTCCCATTCTCTTTTTCTACCACCCCAGTTTGTGTTGGAGAACAGCAGCCGTGAGGACAAGCACGAGTGCCCCTTTGCCCGGAGCAGCATCCAGCTAACTGTGCTGCTGTGTGAGCTGCTCCGCGTCGGGGAGCCCTGTGAGTGGGACTGGGCACAGCGTGTCTGGGAACGGGGGACGGAAGGGCAGAGAGGGCCAGGGGCTGCACACACTTTCTCCCTGAGCCCTTCCTGCCCCCCTGCTCCAGGCTCCGAAACAGCCCAGGACTTTTCACCCATGTTCTTTGGCCAAGACCAGAGTTTCCATGAGCTCTTCTGTGTGAGCATCCAGCTGTTGAATAAGACCTGGAAGGAGATGCGAGCCACCCAGGAGGATTTTGACAAGGTGGATGGGGTGGAAGCAAGGAGACCTGAGCCAGGGCAGGGGCTGTTCTGAGTAGGGTTCCAGAGCACAGCCCTGAGCTGAACTTGGTGGCTCCAGGTCATACAAGTGGTGCGGGAGCAGCTGGCCCGCACTCTGGCCCTGAAGCCCAGCTCCCTGGAGCTTTTCCGAACCAAGGTGAATGCACTCCCCTATGGGGAGGTGCTGCGGCTGAGGCAGACAGAGCGGCTCCATCAGGAAGGCACGCTGGCCCCTCCCATACTGTGAGTTGGAGGGAGTGGGTCCCCGTCCTGGCCCCCCTTCCTTCATGCCCCAGATGCCTTGCTCCAGGTCAGTCCCAGTCAGCAAGCTTTCCCCTTACCTTCCTCCCCGCCCAGGGAGCTACGGGAGAAGCTGAAGCCAGAGCTCATGGGCCTGATCCGCCAGCAGCGTTTGCTCCGCCTCTGTGAGGGGACACTCTTCCGCAAGATCAGCAGCCGGAGGCGCCAGGGTGGTTGAGTGGGCAGAGGGGTCCAGAGAGCAGCTGGGTTGGGGTCAGGCCACTCTTGTCATTCCTTCCCTCTTCCTTTCTGCTCACAGACAAACTGTGGTTCTGCTGCCTGTCCCCCAACCACAAGGTGCTGCAGTATGGGGATGTGGAGGAGGGTGCCAGCCCGCCCACCCTGGAGAGCCTGCCTGAGCAGCGTAAGGAGGACGGGGCAGGGGGCAGGGTCAGCCACTTGCCCTCTCCGGGCCACACCTGTCCCGGGACTGCCTGGGTCCCAGAGGTTAGCCCAGCCTTCTTCCTGCAGTCCCTGTGGCCGATATCAAGGCACTGCTAACAGGGAAAGACTGTCCCCATGTCCGGGAGAAGGGCTCAGGGAAACAGAACAAGGTGAGTGCAGTGGAGGCTGGGGGGCTCCTTCCCCTACTTCCTACCCACACCTGCCCTGATCCCCGCTCTGTGCTCTCCACTGCCTGGCTCCCCCAGGATCTCTATGAGTTAGCCTTCTCAGTCAGCTATGACCACGGGGAGGAGGAGGCATACCTCAACTTCATCGCCCCATCCAAACGGGAGGTGAGTATCTGGGGCAGGCCGAGCCAGTTTGGGCGGGCGGGCCAGGGAAAGAGATGGGAAGCCCTCACGGGCTGGCCCCGTCCCAGTTCCACCTGTGGACAGATGGGCTGAGTGCCCTGCTAGGCAGTCCCATGGGCAGCGAGCAGACTCGGCTGGACCTGGAACAGCTGCTGACAATGGAAACCAAACTGCGGTTGTTGGAGCTGGAGAACGTGCCCATTCCCGAACAGCCACCTCCCATCCCTCCACCCCCCACCAATTTCAACTTTTGCTACGACTGCAGCATCACGGAACCCTGACAGTGAGATTGGCTGTGGGCCACAGCTGCTGGCATTGGGGACCATGAAGGGCGGAGGGTGGAGGAGCCCAGACACCCTGACCAGCAAGAGGCTGCCGCAAAAATAAAGTCCACTTGACTCTTGGGTGTGTGTCCAGCCAGTTCTGAGACTGTGGGCCAAGCCTGCCTTCAAACTGAGCTTGCAAATGAGTTGGGGCATCAGGCCAAGGTCACTGCTTGGGGCCACAAACCCGGGCAGTGGCAGTTGAGGGGCTGGTGTTCTGAATGAGGGCCTGGAGACAAGCTGGCCCTATTGTCCTTCCACAGGAGGAGTCCTCAGCCTTCCTCCATGCTGGGTCTGCAGAGAGGGGTGGCCTATGGTCTGCACACCAGCCAGCTGAGGGCCAAGTGGCAGGGTGGCAGGTGTTGCCCTAAGTGCATGCCTTCCTGGGCCACATTAACAGGGGCCTAGTTTCCAGAAGGTTCTTGACAGTCCTGCTTGGCCCTGCCAGGAGTCCTTTTCAAGACTTGGAGGCCCTCTTGATGAGAGGCCTGTGGGACAGATATGAAGCTGGGTCTGTTTTGTGCTGAATGGCAAACTCAAGAATCCAAATGTGTCCCCAGGTGGTGGGAGGATAGAACTGAGGCTGGAAGACTTGTGTTCTGATTCAGATCTCCTGCCAGAGCAGGATATGGTGGGGGCCACCGACAGGCAAGACCCCTGGGGGCGAAAGTGGCTGGGGGTATTAGGCCTTGCTGGAGGTCAGTTTCAGAGGCTGGCACCCCACAGCGCAGGCTGAGAGCTGCCACCGCTCTGACCTCCTCCATGCCTCTCATTACTTCTCTTTCTCAACACCTTCACACACACCTTTTTGAACAGTGTTAACCTTGAAAATTAATGAAATGGCATCTCCTTTGGAGAATGTGCTGGAGGCGCACCCGCTCCTCACTCAGGCCTCCAGGGCCCAGCATGCCCACTCTTATGTTCAGACTTCCCACCACACTTGGAATAGTTCAAGTTAAACTTGCTATTGAGCTCAAGATGGCAATCAGGCGTGGGGATCCCAGATGCGTTAAATCTTCCAATACCATCAGTTCTTCCTCCCCAGTGTCTCCACTCCCTTGTCCAGGCCACCAGCATCGTAGCGAGAATCTGACTTCCTCCCTCCTGTCTTGTTCTTGCAGTCCTTAGTACCCAAGTGCTTTTTCAAACACGAAGCTGATCAGGTTATATACACTCACATGCACACTACCCCCATCCTGTGTTTTTCAGTGCCTCTCTGTTGTCCATGGGATAATGTTCACAGTTACCTGACTGAGCAGCTGGGATAGATGGGTTGCAGACATGTTGTGGTTGAGGATGTCTAACAAGAGACCTGTGGCTTGCAGAGTTCTCTGTGGGCTCCAAGCTGGCATCCTCCCTGCAGCCCATGGCACCCACCCCGTCCTCCCCAGCACCAGCTCTGGCCTGCCATGTGTGCTTTCCTCATCCTTTGTCATTGCCCTCTTCCTTCCCTTCTTTTTCACTGCCTTGAGTCTTTCCTTGATCTCCCAGGCTCTGTTCCTTGCTCTCCTAGGCTCCCAGGTCCAGGCACTGTTCCTCTATGCACACCCTATGCCCTGGCCTGTCCTTGTCTGTCGGCTAATTTGCCTCCTCCTACCTGACCTGGGGACTAGGAGAGCTTTGGCACCTCTGAATCACCACATAAAGTGCAGTGTCTGCAGGCACTCGGGCAGCCGTGCAAGGTGCTCCTAGAACTGAGGGACAGATGGACAAAGTTGGTGGACAGATAGTTTCCCAGAGCTTCTGTTGAGAAGTCCCTGGCACCTCTAATGACCTACCCAGAGATACTGTCGTCTTTTTTTCTTCCTGAAGACAGCCTCACTGCATCCTTAATCACTGTGCTCCTCGTATCTGGCTGGGATGTGCCTTTGCTGCAGGACATGCCTGGAGGCCCATGCAGGGAAAGGCATCCAGGTTTCTAGTCTCTCACCATATTGGGGAGGAAGTTAAGACTTCTGGAGGCACCTGTAGGGCTTTTGGTCAGGTGTAAGGAAGAAATTGTCTACGTGCCTCTGGTGTTTTTTCCACATTGTCCCTGGGCTAGGGTGAGCTGCTTCACCTGAAGTGGGGGGTAGGGGCTGTAGTCTGAGAACTTCAGACAAGGAGGTAAGATTTGGAATTTTTCATTTTGTTTGGGTTTATAACAAAGTCTGTGGCTTGGCTGCTAAAACTCAGTGCTAGTAGAGGCCAGGAGAGCTCCTAATAGGGAACAAGGTGAGGCACAGGCCTTAGGTGTGAGAAGTGGGCAGAGCAAGAGGCACAAGGTCTACTCTTCCCCAGTACCAGACGCATTCCACCTGTGGGCCTGGCCTCCGGATCCAGGCCTGGCCAGGAGAGCAGGAGCTGGCATTTCCAGCGGCCTGTGGCAGCAACATAAAGCTGGAAAAGGCTCCTGCTGAGCCATAGGGCAGAGTGGGGCAGGAAGCCCGCTGGGCTTCCCTGGATTAGTCCTACCCCTAGTCCTAGAGAAAGGGGTTTATAGCTTGGGAAAGGGGCTTTGGGGGCATGTGGCAGAGGAGGGCAGGAGGCACTGAGTCAAACCAGGTCAACAGGCCAGGACTGGGGACTCTGCTGAGGCACAGGGTTGGTTGCTGACCTGGCCTAGAGCGTTATGGTCAGGTCAGCCCCTCCCACGAAGCGGGACTGGACGCAGGTCACCTGGGGCAGTTGGGCTTGGAAGCACCTGACGGCAGCCATGCTGATACGAGGGCACATGGCCACATCTAACATCTGGAGCTGCTTGCATGCTTGCCCAACGGTATCCAGAGTTCTGTGGGGAGGCCTCTGATGAGCCCCTGAGCTGGCATGGGGACCCAGCCCAGCCCCTGTACCGTGACGTCCTCAGACAACTCACTGCTCTGTGAGCTGCCCGCAGCTGGCCAGATTGAGGTGCTGCAGCCTAGGCCAGGAGCTGGCTGCCTGGGACCAGCCCTCGTTGCTGAGGAGACTGCAGTGACTCAGCACCAAGCGCTCCAGGCTGGGGCAGCCCCTGGCCACGGCCACCAAGCCCTTGTCCGTGAGTGCTGGCAATAGTCTCAGTGACAATTGCCTCAGCTCAGGGAACTGGAGCACCTGCAAGGATGGGGGTGTGGGAGGGTATAGCATGGTACTGGGCCCCAGGGCCCTTCCAGGTTCTTCCACGCCCAGCCGGAGGAATGGCAAAGCCAGAAGTAGCAGAAGCCAAAGAGAATGGAATGTTTTCCAAGCAAGAAGTGGGTTGACCTGGGCCTGGGTCTAATGCCAAGATCCTCAGCGATCCACCCCCACTGCCCCAGCCCCACACCTTGGCCAAACTGGCATCAGTTAGTTTGCTGCAGGCTGTGAGGTCCAGCTCCCGCAGGGCCCGCAGCATGAGCAGGGAAGAGCCCTGTGGCTGGGGAGAAGGGTCCTTGGGGCCCAAGGCTTGATGCTCCAGCTCTTGATGTAGCTGTGGGAAGAAGCTCCTGCTCTTCAGGTTCCTCCTGAGTTTGGCCCTCAAATGCTCCTAGACAAAAATACTTAGGAGGGGCAGGAAGGCAGCTGTGCCCAGGGCTCCCGCCACTCGCATGTCCTGTACCTGGGGCTCCTGTGTAGGTTCATCACTTGGGTCCCCCAGCCCCAGAAGCCCCCAGTCTCGGAGCTCCTTGCACCAGGCCAGGCGCAGGACTGACAGGTGGGTTAGGGAGGCACGGATGGCCTGCAGGGTCCTGTTGGTGAGGGCCACACAGGAGGATAAGTCTAGCACCGTGAGGCTTGGGCCCAGCACTGGGATGAGGGAGTACACTGAGGCATCCTAGGAGGGAAGTGGAGAAGGGAGACAGCAATGGGCAGGTGGCTTGTGCAGGGGTCCCTAGGAAGGTTCTGCCAAGGTTCCAGCCCCACAGGCAACAGGGAACTACCAGATGGTCCATGGAGGCAAGCAAAATGTCCCTGTGCTGGTAAAAGGTGGTGGTGGGGGGACACCAGGAGGAGTTTGCTGGAGGACTGAGGCCTAGATAGGCTGGGGCGGGAAGGATGCAGGTGCAAGTTTCTGAAGAACCTGCCCCGTCTGTGCTCCCAGACCTGGCTGGAGCCGTGCGCTGAGGCAGCCCTCTGACCGCAGCTTATTGGACCATCATGGACATCTGACCCTAGCTGAGCCAATCAGATGTGCTCCCTCTAGAATTTGAAGCAGAACTGTGAGGTCACCGTGGGGGTAGGGCTGCCACCTGCCAGGAGCCCGAGCTAAGGGCAGAGTAGAGGAAGCTGGTTCATAAAGAAGTAAGAGACATAAGAACACAGGGCCCCAGGGAGAGCAGCTGAGACGCCTGGTGCTAATGGGAAGACGGGGTGGGGCAAGGTAAGAGGAGTGCCTGTGGAGGAAAGACCGAGGGACGGCTTTCAGGTTGGGAATGCCCTGGGCACATTGAGAGGCTGAAGAAACCATCCACTAAAGAGGGAAAGACTGACATTGCCAAGTTAGGGACACCGCCCAGGGGGACAGGGCTGAGCCCTACTGAAGGAACTGGCTGCAGCCAACAAATGATCGTGACTTGCAGGTCACATTACCTGGGTCAGACCTCTGGAGCAACCTCCTTGGGTAACCTCAGTAGCCATTCCCCACAGAGCCCCCTCTTGCCCTCCCTGCCTCCGGAACACCCACTGGCAGTCCTCCTACCCAGGGGGACTTACAGGGGTCTCCAAGCACCTGGTGCGGGAGGTGTGTGCCGGCTTGTGGGCTGGGCCAGCCTGGTCCCCTTGGGCCTCCCTCTATCCGGGCCCACAGTAGGGGCTGAGGGGAGGATGCTGGCAGGAGCACTGTCCGTCCAGGCTCCTCTCCCCGTGTCCTTAGCCTAGTTCTCACTGCTGTTCCCTGGCCATCAACACGGGGCAATGCCTCCTCACTGCTGCAGTTGCAGCTTCCCCAGCCCCGAGGAGGGAAAGGAGGGGATGACGGGCTCACCTTGAGTGAGGAGCAGTAGGCCAGGCTGAGGGAGGCCAAGGGGGCTGGAGCTCTGCGCCCTGAGCCCAGGGCCCGGGCCAGGCCCCACCCGCTCACCCGGCCACACTCTGCCAAGTTCAGGCTGTGCAGCTCCCGCAGGGCCCCCAGAGCTCCCCACTGTGCATCCAGTGTCCGTCAGCCGCTGCAGCTTCCTCAGGCGGAGGCACTGCAGGCACGCCAGGCCGCGGCTGATGGCCAGGAGAGCCCCGTCGGCCAGTTCTGAGCAGCCGCTGAGGTCCAGGGAGGTCAGGCCAGATTGCAGACGGCAAAGGGCAGCCACAGCCCCTGTGG
Organism: Canis aureus; assembly: GCF_053574225.1. Lineage (NCBI taxonomy): Eukaryota > Metazoa > Chordata > Mammalia > Carnivora > Canidae > Canis > Canis aureus. The sequence goes on from NC_135613.1 coordinate 6,821,086, forward strand.
AGAGGTCCTGGCAGGCACGCAGGCTCAGCTCCTTCAGCTGCAGCCCGGCCACCTGAGCCAGGGCCTTGGCAGCCTCGGGGAGCAAGCCGGTACCACTCAGGTCCAGGCCACATAGCCTACCAGCCCTTTCCTTCACAAATTGCAGCAGGTTGTGGAAGGAGAGTTGGGAGCAGGAGAAGTCTTGGGGGCCAAGAGAGCCCTGGGCTGGGCCTAGCTCAAAGGTGAGGTGACAGTAGGCCAAGGAGAGGCGCTCCAGGTTGGGGGCACAGTGGCAGAGCCGGCTGAAACTGAGGTCGGTCAGGTCCCGCAGGCCAGCCAAGTTGAGCTCACGGAGGCCACTCCACACCTGCTGGACCAGCTGCGCCATCTCGGGCTGAGCCATCAGCATGCCCGATACGAAGAGGCTGTTGCAGCCACTGAGGTCAAGGATACGCAGGGCCGGGCAGCCCAGGACCAAGGCCACAAAGGACGCCTCTGTGGGGCTACCCCCACTGAGGCACAAGCTCTGCAGATGCGGGCCCAGGTGGTAGGCCACAGCCTCCAGCACCTGATGCGAAGCTGGCAAGCCATCCAGGTTGGTCAGGCCGACGCACGTGATGCCCCTGAGGCCCAGGCTCTTGATGGCCGGAAGGGAGGCAGAGGACACAGGGATGTTGTACTGCACATTTGTCTAAGGGGTGGCAGCAGGATGGGGTTAGCCCTCTGGCCTCAGAGGGTATTGGCCATCAAGTCTGGTGGCCAGTCACTCGCAGGTCAGGAAAGGGCCCTGTCACAATGGGGACCCACTGTGGTGTGCAGTGTCGTGTGTGGTTGACGGGGTGCTGGTGGGAAGGGGGAAGATGAGTCACTCTGGGGCTCAAAGGGGATGCCTGTGAGGGGAGGGCAAGAATGTTAGCGATGGATGGGACTGGATGCCTACAGAGGAGCGGGGACAGGGTAGAGAGCTGGCCTGCTGGGTATAGGGGTTTGGGATAGCCTGGAGGAGAGCCAGAAAAGCTGCTAGGGGGTAGGACTAAGTATGCTGGATCCCAAACTTTGGGACTTTCAAAAGGTGCCCTGAGACCCATGGGCTCAGCTCCCACTCCAGGGAGTCAGAGCTCAGCATTAACTAAGCAACCAGCCTCCCTCACTTTTTCAAGAGAATATAAATAGCCCTCAGAACAGCTGAAGGCAGTTAGAAGCAAAGCAGTTGTCACTCACCACGACCGTGGGTGGCCCAGGTGCCAGAGGCCTAGGTCAGGCAGTGAGCCCTAGATCCCCTGGTGGCCTTAGTATCTCAGCCACATGAATGTTTGCAAAAAGGGGTTTTGTGTATGTGTGTACCAACACGTGTGAGCCCCGCAGGCTCCAGAGTTCAAGAAGTGCTTGTGACCCCTGGGGCTCATCTCTGGAGGGTCTGTCTTACCTGTCCAGATAAGAAAGGAGAAGCCTCCCACTTCTGTGGGATCTCAAGAGGATGAGTCTTGATGTGCCAAGAGTGTGGGGCTGTCCTTGCTATAGGGGAACAGGGGAATGAGAGTGGGAAATCCATGACTGGTGTGGGGTGGAGCCTGGAGGTGGGCTCAGGGCTAAGTTGGGGAGATAGCCTGGCTTGTCTAGGAATTTAGGGAACCCCAGTTTTCTTAGGACCTTCCGCGATTTTGTGCCAGAGGGGAGTTATACCAGGTGTGGGGGAGGGAGAGGAGGGCTTGGCTTCTCATCTGCTCTTGATGGATGGCTAGGTTGCTGGCAAATGGTTCTAAAGACTCTTGTTTTAATGTATCAACATGATCCTGATGTAGGAAAGGAAGCTCTCTAAAATATCTGTCCTGTCAGTCCCTGCAATAACAAGCTAATGCTCCCTGATTCTACCCCACAGAACGTCATCAAAGGGATTCAGAAAGGTAGAAATGACACATAATATGCACTCCTGCAAGATACTTATTAACACGATTCTCCCAGGAAGACACAGGAATCCCATTCCTGCGTGGAGAAACCAGGCTGACTTCTGCCACGGAGAGAAGCAGCTCCTATAGCTGCCATCATGGGAAAGAACGTGTGGGAAGAAATGGGGGTCAGCTTCTGCCGGCTTCCACAGGAATCAGGGCTCAAACCAGGCTCCCTATCCAGACCCCATCCCGGGATGTGGTCCTTGTGGAAGAGAGGAACACTTCCCACAGCTCCCCCTCGTGGACGCTGGGAGGCAGCGGACTAGTGGGAACCGCAAGGGCCTGGGTCCCTCTCTCAGATTTAGGGAGAGAGAGAAGATCCCAGTGGGCGGGGAAGGTGATTCAAGGCGAGGCAAAGATCTGGGAGGAAAGGTTTTAGAAGGAGGGGTAAAGCCGACCTCCAGCCGTTTCCAGGCCCTGCCGACAGAGGGGCCAGTGTGATGATGGAGAGTGAGCTGTGGCTGCAAGTGCAAGACAGGGCCGGTAGCTGGTTGCTGAGGCAGCGCCACCCCTGCCATCATGTTGTGTCCCTCCCCCCACACTCCAGCAACCACAGTCCTTCATTTCCTTCCTTCCTGAGCCATGGGGGCCAAGAATGTTCTCATGTTCTCCCCTCTCCCACTGCCTCCCTATGAACAAGGTAGATGAGCAGCTGAGTGGGGGAGCACCGGCCATCAACCTAGAGTCCAAGTCCAGGGCTGACTGGTGGCAGGAAAACCCCCCAAATATAGGGGCAGAGCTTGGTCTAAAGGCTTTCCAGCAGCTGTTGGGAGATGTATGAGAGTGTGTGTTGAGATTTGAGACCGCCTCCCTGCTCCCCACTGTTTTCTGTGGGGAAGGGACAGCCTCTAAAGCATCATCCAGGTGGTCTGCCCTGGACTTCAAGTGCAGGTGCCCAGGAGCAGCCCTTTCGGGATACCAATCATCTGTGGGGAGCAGAACAGCAGAAGGAGGAGGCTGCTGAGTTGTGGTCTTTGGCCCCAGTGTAGGAGGGCCCTTCCTCGGCCCAAGGAAGATGCTTCTAGAGGTCCAAAGGAGGACTGTAAGCTCTAGCTTCAGCTGCCCTGTCCACAGAGGAGCCAAACAGCGCCCCCCCCTCCTTTCCCAATGCTGGCCTCCTAAGAGTAAATACCAAGTCATTTGGGAAGTGCCCTAAATCTGCTAAAAGGGACACACATCCCTTGACTGTGAGAGGCCAGGATTTCATTGTACCTTGTGAAGCCCTGAGCTGAGACTGTGGGCTTGTGTGCAGACTTGGAAAGCCATCTGATAGAGGAATGGCTGTCCTATCTGCTGGCACAGGAATCATACATTTTCTTCTGGAGAACAAAAGAAAATGTAGGCCCAGGCACCGATGGGCTTTAGTCTCTAGAGAAGAGTTAGACCTTGGGGTCATTTCCAGTGGCTCCGCTGGCCCTTTATAAATCCCCCAGGTAGGAGAAGGCAGTGGAGGGCAGAAGCTGAGTGGTCCGGAGCTTCTTCATGGTGACCAGCCCAGGAGCAGACAACCAGGGCTCTCCCCAAAATGTGCAGAGCCTGGGTGTGTGCGGTGGCGGCGGGGGGAGGGGATCTCCCTTATCTACCTTCTTATTTGAGAAAAAATATGCTTAAGTGGGGGCAAGTCACAGAGAATAAGAAGTCACCAGTCCAGCACCCTCGCCTGGCCTGGTGAGGCCTAAACCCCAGCCATGCCTTGGTGAGCCAGAATCTTCGGTAGCACCTACTAGCAGGGGGCACTATTTCCTTACCATCTGGGCCCTGGGAGATGGCTCCTGCCAATAAGTTCTATAAACTACTCTCTGGGGCATGGTGGTGGTGGGATGTCAGCAGAGCCCTAGGTGCCATGTACCCGTGGCCTGGCCTTCCAGTGCTCCCAGCCCAGGTGGGGCTGAGTTCTGCAGAGGCACCCACAGGCCTTCATCGGCATCCCATCTAGAGCTCACGGTTAGCTGGAGCAGCCCCGGTGCCAACATGGTAGGCTCTACAGTCTCGGACTCTGACCCTGGCCTCCTCGTCTTCACTCTCTTATCCTATGCCAGTCTACTCCCAACTGCCCACTTTGCTTCTCCTGCCCTCTCATTCTTTGCTGGACTCCAAGAACCTCTCCCCTGACCACCTCCCTTTGGGGTCCTGTGGCCCTGCCCCTGCCATGCTGCTGTGCCCCTTCTTCTTGCCCTGCACCCCCCACCCCCCTGCAAGGCATTATGGAACCACTGCCTCCTCTTGGTTTGTGCTGGGGGTACAGAACTCATTTGTGGAAGCCACAGACTCCCCTCTCGCCTCCCCCCCTGCCACCTCCACCCCTGGCTCTCTTATCCCCCTCAAGGTTTCTCTCCAAGCTCACCATTCTCTCCAGCCCCTGATGCAAAGGTGGCATCCTCCCCTTATTCCGACCTTTGACCTTCACAGAGAAGACCTGTTCTGTTTCAAAAAGAAGCCAAAGCCACCATGTGAGAAGACGCTCCCTTTGCCCTGCTCACATCTACCAGCCAGCTCCCGGCAGGACCCATCCTAACTAATCTCCTTCTTTCTGCTCTCCTAATCCCCTTTTCTCCACTTACTGGGCCTGCCCCCACCTTCTCCTATAGGAACCCACAGTCCCTGCCGTTCACTGCTCCTTCCTCAGTTTACAAATACCCCGGAGTCATAACTAACAAAAGACCTCCTTTGGTCCTACACCTTCTCTTCTCACCACTCCTGCTTCTCCCCTTTCCTTGGCACTCAGGCCTCTTGGCACGCCCACAGCATGCAGCCACCTTGTTACCTCTTGCCTCACCCACTCACCCCTCCATCACTGCCCCCACAGAATCTCTCATTCCTGGCAACAGCTCCCTGCCAGCATGGTCATCAACATCCGGGGGCTCCTCTGTAGGCCTCCCACGAGTATCCTTTCTTCCACACCACCTCCTACAGATGGCCAATCTCCCCCGTGCTATCTCCCACTGGGGATTCCATGGTTCTGCCTGCCTGGCTCTCCTCCTATCTTCTTGCCTGCTCCCCATCAGCCTCTTTTGGGGCCACCAAAGAAGAGAGGGACCCAATCCACAGAGGAGTGAGCTCCACCAAAGGGGTATATTCCACCCCACCACACATGCACACACATGCCCACACTATCCGTTGCCCTCACGTGCACCCTGGCAGACTGCACTTCATCCCATTCCAACTACTTTATTTGCAGTCCACATCTTTTTTCCAGAAAGCAGACCCTGGGAACCTGAGGGACCTTGCCAGATACACGGAGGCAACACACATCTGAATTCACTGTCTTGTCCCCTGGCGCTGCCCCTTCTCCTAAACTCTCGGTGCCCTCTACCAGGTCACCAAAGTCAGAGATTGGGGAGCCATTCTAGACCCTCCCTTACTCTGCACACCCAGTGACCAAAGTCCCTTGCATCTCATCTCCCCTAGACACTGCAGCCTGTCCCTTGGCTCCTGCCCCACTGCTCTTGCCTTAGTTCAGGTTCTGGTATTGTCTCTCAGAAATACGTTATAGCAGTTTCCCCTTCTGAGGGTCCTGGCCCCAGGTCTTTCTGGCTCCAATCTAGCCTTGGTACTGTCACCAGATGATTCTTACAGAAGGCAAACTGTGCTCTTCAACCCCCTGATGATTCTCTCCTCCGCGGGCTGGAGGCTGAGCTCCCAGCCAGCACTGGAGCCCTGCCTACTTCAAGAGCTCCAGCTTACCCTTGCCCGCCCCCTTCCTCCCCAGCCCTGGCTCTGGGAATGGCAGCTTCTGATGGTTGTCTTATGCTGCCAGGCCTCTGCTTGGCTGCTTTTTCTGTTTGGTCATAGGGCTAGGGTGGCACCTACTCTCCTACTTGTCTATTTAGCAAATATTTATTCCTTTTTCTAGGTTCAGCACAAGCATCCCCTTCTCCATGAAGTCTTTCCTGAATCTTCTCTCCATCCCCCGTGTGCTACACAGGACTTTGAGTGTGGTACCCCTACTCACTCCTTTTGGCTTGTGCTTACCTCCCTCTTACTACCAACTCTCAAGTGCTGTGCACAGGGTGAGGCACAGACCGGCAGCATCCATCTGAGTGAGTGAGGCCTCTGTGAGCAGCTCTGGTAACTTGCCCTTCTGCCCTGTGAATATTCCAAGCCTCTGTGTTGAGACTCTGGCCTCTACCTCTCTTCTCCCTCCCCTAAGACAATGTGGCCTCCAAATTTGCTCAGCAAAGAGGCCACAAACCTCAAAGGAACTTCCTCAGCAAACCGTGCCACACTGCTGCTCCCACCTCTCCATGTCCTGCGCAGGAGGGGTGACATCCTCTCCACCCTATCCAAGACCAGGCCTTGTATTACCTCAGGTGGCATCCTCTATTTCTCACGTCTCTTCTTCATGCATTCACATTCACCCCTCCTCTATGACTCTCCTCAGCATATGAACACATTTGAGATTTCTCCCATTGAAAATTCTTTGTCGAATCCCCTCAACCTCTCATTATTGCCCTATTTATTTCCTTCCTCTCCTGGGGAAATTTCTTGCAAAAGAGGTCATTTTCTACATGTCCCTTCTTATTTCATTCACTCTTCCACCCTCCTGGCTTTTTCCCCCAGATATCAAATGTTGCTGAAGTCACTGGGGACCTCCCTGGACCTCAGACATCATGGACACTATCCGTTCTTTATTTTCTGGACTCTTCATGGGATTTGGCACTGTTAGTCATCCACTCAGTCCTGTAAAGCTCTCCACTTTAGATCCCTGGCATCTCTTCTGTAGGTGCCTCCTCCTTCCCATGCCCTTGGACTGGTGTACTCCTCTGGGGTATTCTGTGACTTGCTGTTCCTATGGCTTTTCATGTGCTTCCTGGGAGATGTGACTTAGATCCATGGTTTCAACCTCCCCTCATTCTTAGTGATACCCAACTCTGTATTTAATATCTAGACCCTTCTCTTGAATTCTTCACTCAGAAATCCAACAACCAACTGTCTCTCACCATTTAGATGCCTCACACTTCAAATTTTCAACAAGTCCAAATCAAATTTCTTTAGACACTAAGCTCAGTGACATTAGATAGATAACGTGACAACAGACCCTACTTTTATACACACATTTAATATATGACAGAGGAGGAGTCCAACACAGCAGGAAAGAGGAAGATTATATGTAAATGGTATTAGGGCTATTTGAAAACTCATCAGTTTAGCTTCTTACCTCAGATCATAAATCAAAATAAATTTCACCAATTAAAAAATTACTATAAAAATTCAAGCCATAAAACAGAATAAACAATTTTGTTGTGAACCTAAAACCTCTCTAAAAAATTGAGTCTAAGTAAAAAAAAAAAAGGAAGAGAAATTTGAGTGTACATTGAACATTGAATCACTGAAGAGGTAAGGGGTCTCCAAGTTTAAAAAGCAATGGAAGAAATAAGAAAGCAAAAGATGTTTAGAATCAACAACATAGAAATTTAACCTCTGTATCTCAGAAATAAGCATGTATCTACAAATCAAATACAAAGGCAAATATATTAGGAATATGTTTCAATAAATATCTAAAAGATTCATCTCTTTAATGTATAAAAGGTTCATACAAACTGATAAGAAAAATACTAAGATGCCAATGGTTAAATGGATAAAATCCATGAATAAACAAGAGAGGGAAATACAAATGGTCAGCTAATGAGAAAACTCAGGAGTAATTAAAGAGGTCAAAATGAAAATAAGGAGCGGTCACTGCTTGCCCTTCAAACTGTCACAGATGTGTACGTTCATCTCCTAGCTGGGCTGTCTCCCTACACCCTGACTCACCCTCTCCAGTCCATTCAGCACGGCAGAGTTCTAAGACACATCACATCATATCACTCCCCTGCCTTAACATTCCTTTAAAGGCTGCGTGATGGTCAATAGGATGGAGCCTTAGCACTAGTGCCAGCCTTTGGTTTGACCCCTCTCCGGCCTCATCTCCCATCACTTCTACACACATTTTAGTTCTAGTCATATGGAACTTGTGTGGTTGTTACCAGAACTATTTCATATTTCACATCTTGGTGCCTTTACCTGTGCTGTCATCAGTGCTGGAAGACCAACCTTCACCCTCATCCTATGCCATCAGGAAGCCTTCCCTGACGCTGCTGGTCTCCTCTGGATGTCCTTCTTCCTGTTCTAGTGGCACCCATCATTCCAGTGTCACAGCATCAAGCACATGATATCATGGTCACCCATGTCCTTGTCTTTCTCCTTCACTGGGGTAGGGGACTATGTCTTACTCATCTGTAGAGTCTAGGCACTGTACCCAGAGTCAAGTGTGTATGAATGTAATGTATGTCTATGTATGCATGGATGGATGAATGAATGGACTATGTATAAGCAGGGCCACGGGCAAACTGAAGTGAGATACAACTGAGAATGGGCCAGGTGAGGGTGGCCACCTTACCTCCCGAAGGGCATTCTGGGCTGCAGAGTACCAAGCCCGACTCACGAGGGAGGCCTCTTTCTGATCTGACAGAGGCAGGAAGATCAGAATATATGTGAGCATCTGAGGGGAAAAGACAGAGGGCATTGGGAACTGTTAGAGCTGAGGGCCTTTGGAACCCTCTCCAGCTCATAGTACCATCACTCTAAGGGGACTGAGACACTGGCTTCTATCTAGTTCATCTTGAATCCTAAGCTTCATGGGGTCTTCACTTGGCTCTCCAGCCTCTGAGCATCTTTACTGTGAACAAACCATTCCCGAGCCCTGCCTGGATGCAGGTTTGTACAGATTGATAAAAAGCAAACTTCCCACTCAGTTTGGTAAAAAGAGCCTGAGCATTAAGACCAGGTAAACCTAGTTCAAATCCTTACTCTATCATCAACTGACCTCTCTGAGCCTTTCTTTTTCTAATCTGTAAAATGGCAATCATAGCAAGATTTAAATGGGTTGTGGTGAGAATTTAAGAACAGTAAAGTGTTTTGCACAAGACCTAGGACACAGTAGGTCAGGTGTCCTTCTCTGAACTTTGGAAATCACACCCCTTCCTCCTGCCCTCACAGATCAGGCTCTGGGTCCTCCCTCTTTTCCCATCTTCTCCACTGCCTTCTCAGCTGGCTGTTAAGATATGATCCCAGCAGGGCCCAGCCCAGGTGCTCAGGCCCTCCCTCCACCTATGGCCTATGAGGTTGGGGATCATGAGGTTGGGGGCCCTATCAGGGATTGGGGAGGGAGTCACTGGTGAGGCAAAGAATGACTTAATATTAACTATTATTTTCTTCTGAAATCGTCCCTCATGGGCTCTTAAGAAACTCTGTTTTCTAGAGCTCCACTCTTCACTCTAATTGCCCTGTTTCTGGATTCTTCTGTGGCTTCCAGGGCTCAGACCTGGGTCTTTCAATCTTTTACTTCCTGGGATAATAAATTCATTTGCATGGCTTCAACGGTTACCTCTACACATAAAACCAACAATTCAATATCCCCATATCGTCTCATCATTCATGTGATAGTCTGGTGTTGCCAATTGTCCACAGGGTCCGTCATCTAAATGTTTTACCATCACCTTCATCTCAACTAAAATTCATATTCTTAGTCCAAAGCATCCCTTCCTCCCAATTTTCCAGCATCTGAGCTTCAATGCCAATAGTGCATCTTGCCTGAAGATCCTGATAATACTAACTCTTTATGCTCTTCTGTCCTTTTCTGTCAGATACACATGTACAACACAGGCTTAGGCCAGGATAACACAGACTCATTCAAATCCCAGCTCTACTACTTCCAAGCTGTGTGACCTGTGTGACCTGTGTGACCTGATGCAAGGTAACTGACTTATCTGAGCTTCAGTTTCCATACCGTGTGTGTGTGTGTGTGTGTGTGTGTATTTAATAGAGATGATGTGCTTGACATCTAGATGTTCCATAAATGATTGCTGGATTGCTGTTACAAATATTTCTACCTTTGAAATTTTAGCACCTCAATAGCCCAGAACTTTATCACCCCAGACCTGGATTCCTTCTGCAGTCTCCCACCTGACCTCCCTGCCTCCAGGCTCAGCCTGGCTAGTCATTCTGCACACTGTGACAAGGTTAATTTTCCTAAAAAACAGCTTTCAATCTTAGCACGTCCCTGATGAAAACCCTCAGGGTACTCCAGTGCCCTCAGGACAAAATCTCCACTCTTGGGTCAGCACTGGCTAGGCCCTACACCTGACTGGACCCCTGAACCCGGAGCTTCCCCAGTTCATTATTCCCACTGTCCTACAACCATACCATGCTTGTTACATTTTGCCTGTGTGGGCCTCTTTCCGGGAATGCCCTTCCTTGACCTTGACCTCACCAGCCCCCTTTCTTTGATCCCTAGCGCACAGAAGGTACTCAGCCAATACTTACTGGATTGAATTAAAGATGGACAGTCCTCCATCCCTATTTTCACCAAAGCCCTCTACCTCAATTTTCACCAAAGGTTTGCTCAGGGAAGGAGTGGGGAAAATAAAGCAGATCATTACTGAGAGGACTGGGGAGAACTGCCTTCGGGGCCAGGAGAGCTAGGCATGGGGAAGAGAATATTGATGGGATTGGGATTCACTAAACCCCCAACCCCAGGGGGAGGCAGGGAAGCCTGTCTAAGCCAGTTAAGACAGTGGCCATCCTGTCTTCTGGAGGCTCAGCAACCAGCCCAAAAAACAAAGGGAGAGGGCAACAAACCTATCCTCATTGAGAGGAGGGAACATGATTCTTTGAGCTGAGAAGGGGGGTGGCTTTTCTAGAGGGAAGATGAGGCAATGATAAGGATGGAGTCACCATCCCATGAACCCCATCCTAAGGAGCTACTATTAGATATGACTGGTCATTCCTGGGATCTATGTAGTAGACATTCTCCAGGGTGCAGGAGATAAAAGATGCCACGGCAGTGGGCTAAAGGGGGTGGGAGCTGTCCTCTTCTTGCTAAGGGTAAGGAGCACCATTCCAGGGCTGATGAGGAATGGGTGGCTTGTCTCCCGTGGGCAGCAGCGGGAGCTGCCAACTCTCAAGGCAAAAGGGACAGAGAGGCCATCCCAAGAGGCCACTGGGAACAAAATCTGTTTTCTTTCTCCGGCCAATGGCGGCAGAGTGGTCCTGTTCCAGGCTAAGGAAAAAGAGCAAACATCCCATAGGGTGAAGGACTCATTACTATGGGCCGAGGGAGTAGGGAGCAGGCCTGTCCTCTGTGAAGTAATTCAGCGACTGTGCTCAGAGTTGATGGGGGCGGGGAATCGGTCTCCCACTGCCAGGGGGAGGGGACCGCCGCCTTTCGGCACAGACGGAATGGAGTGATCACCCCAAGGGGTCAAAGAGAATAAAATCGGTTACCCTTCGGGGACGAGGGGATGGAACGGACATATTCCACAACTGAGGGGGAGGGGCGGCCATCTCTAGAGAAGGGAGTAGGCAGAGACACTGTCCTCGCTGAGGTGACAGGGCAGCCACCTCGTGGGGCCGATGGAGGAGAGGACGGTTCCCCCAAGCTAAGGGGATGGGGTGGCCCAAAGGCGGGGCCGTTACCCATAGCCTGCAGGTCCTGGGATCTGTCGGGCAGGTCGTTCCCGCCAGGCAGGCGGAGCCGGGCGAGCTGACAGCCCCTCCCCACAGCCCGGGACCCCGAGGGCGGAGCCTGTCCCAAGCTAGGCCTGAGGGCCGCCTCCTCTCACCTCCAGGGGCAGCGACTCCGCCATCGCATCCCTGCCGCCTCCGCCCCCGTGCAAGGCTTTCTGGGAAGTGTAGTCCTACGGACTGAGGGAGGGGGGAGGGCCTTGGGAAGGAAGCGGACCGTCCCCACTTCCGTCACAGTTGTGACGATTTGGGTCTGCACCGGAAGTGCCTTTGCTGCCGATGTGGTACCTACTGACCGCGGTTTCAGTCGCTCTCCCTCGTTTTCCTCGCTGGCTGTTTGCGTCGCGCTATGGCGGTAAGGAGGGCGGGGAGGGCGGGGTTCGCTACGGCGAGGATTCCCGGGCCCGGGAGACTGAAAACAAAGGAGAGACATCGAGGGAAGCGGGTCTGCCAGAGGGGGGCGCCCTGCAGCGGCCAGATGGCACTAGAGCTAGCGGGGAAATAGAGCGGCGCACCGCCATACCAGAAGTGCAGCGGGTGGGGAGTGGGCGTCAGTGCCAGACGGTACCAGGCCGGGCCGCAGGCCTTAGGGGTGTTGCACAAATGGTGTCAGCCCTAAGCAGGATGGACTAGAGGAGGGGTGGACATCCCAAGGATTGTGCTAGATTTGAGCACCATGGGGACCTGGCTTAAGTGCAGGTGTAATTGTGTACCTGACCAGGCTGGTGGGGAGGGTGAGGAGGACCCTGGCTGAGGAGGGCTCTGATAGCATTTTACCATCCCTCTGCAGCCCAAGGGCAAAGTGGGCACCAGAGGGAAGAAGCAGATATTTGAAGAGAACAGAGAGACTCTGAAGTTCTATCTGCGGATCATACTGGGGGCCAATGTAAGTGCCTACCTCCTTCTGTGCCCACCCGAGATCCCAGAGTCAGCTCTGGTGTGTGTTGGGTGTCCGGGGTAGAGGGGGTATATGACAGCCATGTGTAGTTTTCCAGAAGAAAACTACAATTAAAATGAAAGGAGAATGAATCCTGGCACAAAGAAATTGCGGAGTAGTCAAACCCAAACCAAACCAAAAACGAAATGAGAGTTTGAGGCTCAAATGGACTTGAACCCATCCTTTCCTGGGCTGACATATCAGAGGGGGGTCTGGGTACTCAGAACTTAGGGAACAGTTCCTTTTCCCCCCACCAACCCTATGAGTAACAACCTCTTTCCACAGCCTGGCCTAACTCTTGGTCAGAGTCCAGGAAGGCCCATGGTTTAGGGCAGCTTTTGATCCCAGCCTGATCATGTATCTGCTTACAGGCCATTTACTGTCTTGTGACCTTGGTGTTCTTCTATTCATCTGCCTCATTTTGGGCCTGGGTAAGTGTCCCCCAGCCTGGGAAGTGGATAAGCAGATAGGATTACTGGCTGGCCTGTGATACCATTCTTATTCTGCAGATGGCCTTGGGCTTTAGTCTGGCAGTATATGGGGCCAGCTACCACTCTATGAGCTCGATGGCACGGGCAGCCTTTTCTGAGGATGGGGCCCTGATGGATGGTGGAATGGACCTCAACATGGAGCAGGGCATGGCAGAGTGAGTGTCCCCCGCTGCCAGCCCAGGTGAGCGGCCCCCGGGCTGGGGTCTTGGGGCCCAGATAGCCCAAGACCCACAACTGCCCACAACTTGAAGAGGATAGAAGAACTGGGGCCCATCTACTATTTTTGGGCCTTGCAGCCTCCCTTCTGTCCACAGGCACCTTAAGGATGTGATCCTACTGACAGCCATCGTGCAGGTGCTCAGCTGCTTCTCCCTCTACATCTGGTCCTTCTGGCTTCTGGTGCGTGGGTTGTAGGGCTCCCAAGAAGGGGCTAGAGCATCTAACCCTTCTCTTCTTTCATTTCCTGCACCTGGCTTCAAGTTACCTTTTCTTTCCTAGGCTCCGGGCCGGGCCCTTTACCTCCTCTGGGTGAATGTGCTGGGCCCGTGGTTCACAGCAGACAGTGGCACCCCAGCACCAGAGCACAATGAGAAACGGCAGCGCCGACAGGAGCGGCGGCAGATGAAGCGGTTATAGCCATCCACGTTTTGGCCACAGGCTGCATGGCCCCCATGCCAGGAGCAAGGAGGGCCTAGTCCAAGGCCCAAAAGCAGTCTAAGGTATAGGATTGTTGAATAAATGGCTCAGAATGTGGCTAATCGCTGTGTGGGTGATAATGAAGGGACAGGTAGGAAGAGCCAGTCCTTTGGTATTAGCCTCATGCTACAGACTGAGTGTGGTGGGTACTTCGAAAGAAGAAAAAGGCTCTTGGGTAGGCTAGGAAAACTTTATTATACTCCATGTATTCAGGGAGCTCATACAAGTACGTGTACACACACAGTCACACACACAGACACACACTTGCACACAGGCATGCACAGCTAATACTGTTGAGGGCACTGTCCACTGGGCACAGAGTGGCTCTGGGGTTGAGAAGAGGCCCCAAATTCTGCTGATCCCTCCTTACTCTCTAGTGTCTTGCACTGCAGGCTGGGGCCCAGATAGGTGTCCTGGAGGCAGTACCTTCACACCTCCAGGCCAGGACCTTTGCTCAGTCCCAGTGCCTGCACCAGGTCCTCTCCGAGCCCACTCTTCAATGTCCGTCTCACTGCAGGGACAGAGCAGGATTAGAGGAGGTTGATGGGGTTAAGATAGGTAGTGGGTGTTTGAGGAAGTACTCACAAGACTTGCGGTTGCCACGGGAACGCTTGCGTTCCCGAGCAGCTAAGGCACGAGGACTGCTCTTGGTCACTGACTGCACCAGCAGGTCCATGATCTCATCTGAAGTGTCACTGGGTAAACCGGAGCCTGGGGGTTCTTCTGGGGGTGCAGTGGATGGCCCCACTGCTGTAGGCATGACTGGAGAGCTGCTCTGGACCATGCCTAAGGGAGGCCAAATAGGGAATTCAGGTCAAGGCAGTCCCAAAGTTCATTGCCCTCACTCGCCACAGGTCCCACCTCTGCTGCGGCGGCTGTGTGTGGCATCTTCCGGCTTGCTGGTCAGCAGACTCTTCATGCTGGCGTGACTGTCGGCATCACCCCGTCCCGGCCCACTGCCCACAGCCACCGGGACAGATGGGTTGCTGGGGGCTTCCCCAGCCACACCTGAGAACTTCTCTGTCTGCAGAGAAGAGAAGGGTGACTTGGGAGCAGGGAAAGGAAACCATGGGGGTGGCAGTCCAAACCTGGAAGGGTACCCACCTCAGTAATCATGCGGCCCCGGGTCTTGTTGCGCTCACGGTACGTGGCCCGCTTCTGCTGCTGCTGCAGCACCCGTTCCCGGCAAGTCCGGTACTCCAGTGCAAACTCACGCAGCGTGTGGCAGAACTGCATGATGCGTACCTCACGAGCTGCCGGGGCTGTGTACCCCAGGTACAACAGGAAGGCATGGAACCTAGGCAGTTTGGGGTAGGGAGGGATGGTGAGTCCTGCTTGGGCTTTGAGGGATGGCGGCGGCGGTCCCACCTCTCTGGCCCATGTCCTCACCTGTTGCAGACACGGCGGTGCACTACCCGCAGCATGGCAACACGGCGGCCACAGTGGGCCAAGAAGTGGGTGAGGCGGGCACGCAGGGCTGGAGCCAGTTCATGCTTGGCCAAGCTCCGTAGGCTCTCCTCTGCTCCCCGGCTCCGACGCTCCAGCTGCCCCAGGTTCTCAGTCAGCTGCTCAAAGTCCACCTGGAAAAGCAGGGGGTACACATGCTGTCCCCCCACAGGAAGGCACCACCTGAGGCTGCCTCAGGCCAGCCAGCTTGGGCCCTAGGGACCCAGATAGCGAAGACCTGCTTCCTGCCCTCCAAAAAACTCATAGTCTTAATGCAGGAGACAGACAAGTCCATTTAATCTAATGGGGAACAGAGAAGCTTTCTTGGGGGAAGTGGTGGTTAAACGGAGACCCAAAGACAGTAAATAGAGGCCAATAGAGGAAAGCAGTGGTTCTAGCCAAGGACACAGCTCACGCCAACACCTCTAGCTGAGCACACTCTGGCACAACAGCCCAAACAGGGAGGAAAAGCCAACCCCAGGAAGCAGCACTCCCTCATTTCTGTGACTGGTCTTAGTCAAGCCTCTGGCTGGTGCTAACCTTGGCACAGCGGGTCAGGGCAGGGATTTCTGAGTAGAGGTCAGAGGAATCAGGCCGGGTCTGGAGCACCAAGGAGCAGAGATGGTGCAGCAGTGACTGTCGGCGCACTGTGTCCTTCACCTCTGATACCTTCTCTAGGTAGCTCAGCTCAAAGCCGCTGCTCTGAAAGGACATCAACTGAGCCTGGGCTCGGCTGACCCCAGAGCCCTGGGCTCTAGCCCTCATATGCTCCCCCTCACCTGGGAACCATTGAGGAAGTTGCCTACAGCCAGCAGGGTGGCCAGGATGCAGCGGAAGGTGGCATTTTGTATCAGCTGTTCCATGCCCACTTTCAGGTCAAATAGTGGCTCTGCGATTTCCTGGAGTGGAATATGAGGGACTCACACTACCTGGTCCTCATGCTCACCTGTCCCACTTCCTGCCCCACCTCATCATCCAAGTACCCGCTCCATGCTGTCATAGTCCAGCTTGAAGGCCCAGAGTTGTAGGCGGGCGGCCAGGCCCCCAATGGAGGCAAGGGTCATCAGGAAATTCTCAGCTGGGCCCAGGGGTATGTCAGGATTGGCCAGCTGGGCCTCCTCAATCTTCTGCCGCTCCTCCTCCGTGGGCATCATAGTCAGCAGTTTCTGAGGATGCAGTCACCACCCCACATAATCCCCTCAGTGCTGGCCTGAGGCTTCAGGCACTGGTTTCAACTCATCCCTAGGTCATCTGAGGAATCCCCAGGACCTGGGGACTGCTCTGTAGAGATACCAAACCCATGCCCACCACTGGAAGGACAGGAAATGCCCACTGACCAAAGGAGAGGGCCAGACCTCCCACCTCCCTCCCACACCCCAGCTGGTATCCCCACCTCAATGCCATCCTTGCTGACAGCAAACTCATCAAAGTTGAGCAGGGCAGCCTTAATGACATGCACAGGCGGCAGGGTGGTTAGACCAATGTTGATGGCATTGCTGCGCTTGGGGTCCAGCACCGTGGTCATTGTCCGGCGGCCCTCACCAGCTTTCTTTAAGGTTGAAGGGAAGGGTGTTAAGAGATTGGGAAAGGGACTCGCTGAGGCAACAATCTAAGAGGGCACTCTTAAAGCCCCCTTCTAAATGGCCAAATGAGGTCATCCCACAACCAGAGCTCTGGGATCTGTAAGGCCTTGTGATGAGCTTAGATTCTATTAGGGCTCTGCCAGTATCTTATTGAGAGACCTCAGAGAAGACTCAGTGCCTTTCTTTGCCTCAGTTCCCCCATGTGGGAAAGGAGTGGTAGTTCAGATCCTTAAGCTCCTATTCCCTCTTGTCTCCACTGGGGTTACACAGCAGATGAGGGTGGGTTTACCTTGGAAGGCAGCACGTCCTTGGCGCGGGACTCAAACAGATGTTCCAGCCGGGCTGTGTCCACTGACACAGGTTCCAGTGAGGCCCACAGGGTGGGGCAGGGCCCAAAGCGGCTCCCAGAGCCTCCATGGCCTCCAGCCAGTTTTAGCTCCCGCCAGAAGAGTTTTACTGTCTTCCTCTTGGTGGGGAGGGGTAGGCCATCAGGTGCTGAGGGAGAAAGGGGGGCGGCCGGAGGTGGAGGTGGTGGGAGTGAACCTTTGATGGGTGGGGGAGGTGGGGGTGGAGGAGGCGGGGCGCCTCCAGAGAGCGCAGGCAGTGGAGGCGGTGGGGGTGGGACCCCTTTCACAGCCTCCACAGCCTCCACATTCAGTATGTCCTCGTCTTCATCCTCCCCCAGATCTGAGAAGTCCAGGTCTCCAATGCAGAGCTTGGGTACACGAAACTCCCGAATGGGCTCAGCCTTGGGGCTTGGCGGGGCCAGTGGCATTTTGGGCTCTGGCTCAAGGCTCCGCTGGGTTCGGAGCAGACCTCGTGGGGCAGGGCTCTCAGGTGTTCTGGGTGCAGGGCCCGGTTCTGGGGAGCTCCATAATTCCCGGGTATCTAAAAGAGAGAAGCAGCTGTCAGCCTCACGCCCTCTGTGTACCGACAGGGCAATGCGAGAAGACTCTGCCCCCCACCACTCACCTACGTGTCCATCAGCCTCATCGGGCATGGCTCCAGCCAATGTTTCTGCCCGGCCCTGGGCCAGTGCAGCCTGCTTCTCTGTTTCTGCTGCTGCCACATTCTCCAGGAACCGGGCTCTGGAGGGAGGCACTTGTCAGTGAGGGTGTCCGACACACGCCAGCCCAGGGTGGTATACATGCCTTGCTGGGCGCCTGGGCGCTGCTTCAGTTTGCAGGCACACACAAACACACGGGGAACAGTCCATGCACTGAGCAGACCCAGGACTTAGCCCCCAAGACCAGGCCCTGTTCAGTCCTCCATATCTGGGGAAGGTCACAGCCAACCCAGCATCCCCAGGTCAACAGAAGGGGAGAAGTTCTACTTAACATCTAACTTGCAACCTTGTTGCTGTTCATGTTCAGTGTCTTGATTCTAGACAAGGACTGTTAGAGCAGGGGAAGGGGATGGGGTCGGAGTGGGCACACCGGGCTGTCCCATGCCTGGAAGCTTCTGAGGGCTATGACCCAGGCTGAGAAAAGGGCCTGGTAAATAAGAGGCATTAACTTAAGGATTCCATATTTTCCTGACTAAGCTACCACAACAGGCACTTGGTTTATGTTGAAATAATGCAGGTGACTCAGTGTCTTTTTCAGCCTCTCCAGGCTCTGTTGGCCCTCAGTCCCGGCCCTTTCTTCAGTTCTAGGTTGCTCCTCTACCCCCACACCACACAGCACCCTGGATCCTCCCCTGCCATATTCCTGGGCTCCAGATTGGGAGTCCATGTCCTCTTTTCTGGTTGAAGCTGTCAAGGGTTCACTATTGAAGCACAGGGATCACTATGACCCCAATGAACTTCTCTACCCCTTGGGTAACGGGAAGCATAGGTCTCTGGGAGAGGATGGACCTGAGAGGTCCCCAGCTCTGGCTGTATAAGGCACATGGAACCCCCGCTGGGGGAAGCAACGCTGAAGCCCTGAGCACATGGCAGGCCTGGCAGGCTGGCCTCTGTACTTACTGCAGCCTGGCCTGCTCAGTAGGGGACTGAGGGACAGGTGGGCTCTCAGGGGCCCTGGGTGGGGGGATGAGAGGAAGAGATGGTAACTGTGGTGCCTGCTCCAATCCAGTTGCTTGTACCCACACAGAGCAGGGCAGGAATAGCAGGGGTTCCTTCCCAGCCCCAGTGGGAAGAGGAGGCATGGAGAAGGCAGGACATGAAACTGGAAATGGAGGGGAGAGACTGACATGAAGCAGGACAGGGTGCAGTAAGAGACAAAGGTGGAGCAGAACAAGAGAGCCAGGAGGTAGTGACAGAACAAAGGGGGCGAGGGGAGAGATGACAAAGGGGCAAGGACAGGCGGAATGCCAGAAAGATGAAGACAAGCAGCAAGAGGAAGAGGTCCAGTCAGAGCCGAACCCCAGCCCCCAGCAGTCACTTACCAAACAGGAGCAGTTTGGTGAAGTCTGGAAAGAAAGAGAAAGCACGCGTTTGGGCAGAGGAGTTTGGGCAGAGGAGGCCGAGGGCCTGTGGAGGGCTCAGAGTGGAGGGACAGCTGAAGAGAGGATGCTAGGGGCAGGCTCTATTTCCCTACTTACTTGTAGATGCTCCTCTCGCTGGTACTGTCAGCTGGGGGCCCCACGGAGATGGCAGGAAAGAGGTTCACTGAGGTACGGAGGCCAGAAGCAGGGTCCAAGGGGCTGGGAGCCTGGCCGCTGGACAGGGCAGGGCCAGTGGAGTAGGTGGAGATGACCGTTGAGACAGGGTCTGTGGGGCTGGAGGTGAGGCCTGTCGGTGAGGCGGGGCCTGCAGGGCTGGAGGCGGAGCCTGTTAACGCACAAGGCCACGGCAGGGGGATCCACCCCTCCACATGCCAAGGCGAGTTCTCTCTTACCCAGGCTCCTGGGAGCGCACAGGGCCGCCCCCGCCTTCTAGAGACCTGCGGCTCCTCTTGCCCTCCTCTGAAGAGGGCTTTCTGCGTTCCCGCCGCCCACCTACAGCGGCTTCCTCGATGTCTCCATCCTCCAACCGCAGGGCACTCTAGTGGAGATGGACCCAGATGTGAGCCGCATCAACGCACATAGGTAGGGTGGGGTGCTGGGGAACTGTGCCTCCTCCTTCTCTTCCAGCCGAGGCCAGATGGCCTAGCTCACCTCATAGAGCACAAGCTGTGTACGCAGGTCGAAGTCAGTGCCTGAGGTGCCCAAGAGGCGCTGGACCAGAGCCTCCATGCCCTGCTGCTCCAGTGCATCTGTCACATCATAGAAGGAGTCCTGGTCCGGGAGTGCTGCTAGGGTCTAGAGGGTGGGGATGGGAGGGCAAGACTAAGGCTGATGGAGTCTAGAAGTTAGGAGCCCTAGGGGTCCAGAATTAGCACCTGGTCTCCCCCCCAGCCCCCCCACCTTGTTGATGAGGGTGACTGTGTACACCAACAACTCAGGATCAGCACCATTCTTCTCCTCCAGGATGGATACCAGATTGGCCCAAGGAAGAGAGCCTGACACACAGAAAGGGGAGCAATGCAGAGATATACAGGAGAGAGGGCTCTGAGTGGTGGGGGAGGAAAGGACAGCCTCTCACCTGTAGAGCTGGCCACAGAGTTGACAGCTTGGATAAACAGCGGCGCATTGTTCTCAGAGTATTCCACAAACACCAGCAGCAGCTTCAGGGCTGTCTTCACCACCAAGCGGGACTGGGGGGGGGGGGGTATCACCACATATGAGTAATGGGGTTTGGGCCAGACTTGTGCCAGCTCCTGGTGCAGAGGCTAAGGACTTCTGGGACTGGACCCAGAGAGGAGAGTCTAGGCAGAAAGACCCTGGCCCCAGGCCCAGGTGTTGGAGTGCTTTCTAGGCTTAGAGGAGCCTCAGACTCTCCATTCCAGCCCACTTTGAAGAAAAGGAGACTGAGGATCAGAAAGAGTCCGTGGGAAAAGGGTACATGGCTGTGTGGAGGGCCACTTACCATGCTGGCACACAGCGTGTACAGCCACTGCACAGTCTCACTGTGGGCCACCACCCCCAGCATCCCATCCACAAAAAGCATCAGCTGACCTAGTGCTGGGGACACAGAGACAAGAAGAGGTCAATAAGCAGTCGCTGAAGGCAAGGGTCATGGGGGAGGGATGGGGCTAACCTCGGAGGATGTAGCTCTGGTAGTTGTGATCGGCAGCAGCACCCACACGGATCAGGCAACTCAGCCCCTCTGAGTGCACAAATTCAGGCACCAGGTCCTTGTCCTCCTGGAGGCACCATGGGGGAGTTTAAGCAGGGTTCAGGCTGGATGCCCACCCCCAGCCCACTTCTGGGCCTCACCTGGAAGATCTGCTTTAGTGAGAAGAGGGAGCGGCGGAGCTCAGGGCCACTGGAGCCATACAACTTTTCTGTAAGGGGTAGGTGGGCATGGAAACCTCAAGGGGGCACAGACATTCTCCTCTACTGGGACACAATCCCCCACCAAAGAATATTCTAGTACTCTTGAACCCCCAACCTCCTCCTCCACTCCCTGACTCTGGGCAACCCCCATCACGGTTTAGCTGCAGCATCAGCCCTGGCCCTGGAAGGAGAGGTCAGGATAGGAATGGGGAGGGGCCACACATCCTGTCTCCCATGTGCTTTGTCCACTGTTCTGCACAAGCCTGAAAGAAACTGAGCCAACAGGGCTGGGAGGGGATTCCTGGACTCTAATGCTCTCATATACTCACCCAAGATGGCATTGACCCTCACGGAGAGTTGAGTACGCAGGATGATCGTAGGCTTCCGCCCTTTGCTAGAATC
Organism: Canis aureus; assembly: GCF_053574225.1. Taxonomy (NCBI): domain Eukaryota; kingdom Metazoa; phylum Chordata; class Mammalia; order Carnivora; family Canidae; genus Canis; species Canis aureus. The sequence continues at coordinate 6,842,393 of NC_135613.1, forward strand.
AAGCAGCCTAGTCAGCAGTTTCCAGGCCATTCCTCAAGGTCCCTGCCCCCATACCAGGGCAGATAAAGACCACCCCACATGCCAACCCTGGCCCAACTCCTTCCTGCCCAAGATGGTTTGTGCAAACATAGGTATCTCAAGTATGTGGGGCAGCGCCCCCCCCCCCCCTTTACATCCCAGGCATCAGGTAACACTGGCCACGCCTTGGGATTCCCCTGGCATAGTCCCCTGGGATGGCAGGAGGTGACCCACAGCCCAGGCTAGATAGATCAGGTGTCTTGGCTGCTGACACCTGAGCCAGCTCCTGGTGGAAGGAAAGGTGGGGGCCAGCCTTGCTTTCCCGGTCCCATCAGCTCTGACCTGATCTCTTCATAGAAGCCCTCCAGCATCTCCCGCTGCTCTTCCAGAGACAGCTCAGGGTCCAGGTAGTATCCAGAAGGAGACACTTGTAGGGCACAGTCCTCCAGCTAGGGGCAAAGGGAACAGCTGTCAGGGCTGGGAAAGAGCAGCCGGGGTATGTATGGAGACCCCATGACCTCCTCTCAGAGAGCGGTCAGATGGCTGAACATAGGGTGTACACTGCAGCCACACGTTCCTTCATGAACCATTTCTCACAGACCTACTATGTGCAATGCCCATCCACCTCAGGGGCCAAGCTTTTTTGACCTTTGTACATTGTAACACTGACCAGTGTACCTTGTAACACTTACCCATTCTATAGGTTTTAGATCAGGTAACGCTTTTTTGGAATGCTCTCCTGGACAACGATAGCCATTGCTATGCAACCCATTCCCTTCCATGTGTGAGGCCTTCCACACAGCATTATAATATCCTAGACACTAGTGTTCTTCCCCACAAACCATGAGTTCTCTAGGTTCAGGGACCGTGTCTGTCTTGCCCCATACTATATTTGCAGAGCCTAGCACAGTATTTGGCTCACAGTGAGTGCACACTAAACATTGTTGAGGTAACGAACATGAATAAGGAAGGGGCATAGAGAAAAGATGGGAGGAAGTTCTTGCCTTTGAGGAAGTTCACAGCCCTGGGGGTGATAAACTGCATTCACAAAGCATTCAAGCCCAGGAAGAAAGTGTTAGGAATACTGGTGCAAACCCAGCTGGGAGGGGTGTATGTGTGTGGCATGTCTCCCTGAATGGAGATGGTGAGGAGCCAGCAGGTAATCCATAGGCTGTCAGTCCCTCTGGGCTTCAGGGTCCTTGTCCTGCCCCAAGTGAGCTGGAACTCAGAGGCCTCCAAGGGGCCTATTAAAAACTAGGTTTTAGGGATGCCTGATGGCTCAGTGGCTGAGTGTCTGCCTTCGGCCCAGGGCGTGATCCTGGAGTCCCGGGATCAAGTCCTACATCAGTCCTACATGGAACCTGCTTCTCCCTCTGCCTGTGTCTCTGCCTCTCTCTGTATGTCTCTCATGAATAAATAAATAAAAATCTTTAAAATAAAAAATAAAAACTAGTTTTTAGGGTCTGACTCAGCCAGTCTACATTGGGTCCCTGAAACCTGCATTCATTGTACAAGGCACGCGTTCTATCCACGTGTCTGCTTCCTACATATCTCCACCACGCCCCCAGCTTGGCTCCCCTCCACCACCACCAGGCATGGCACTGGGCTTGAGAGTACCTGTAAAAAAAAAAAAAAAAAAGAGAGAGTACCTGTAGAGAGGCCTAGTGAAGTGACTCCAGAGAGTGTGAGGGCAGCACTGTGCCTCTCCCAGACACCTCCCCCATAGCACAGAGCCAGTATGTAGGGCTCAGCAAGGTCCCTTGAATTGTGGTCCTGCTCCTTGAGGTACCATGACCCAGGGAGAGCCTACCTCTGGAGAAACCCGGTGTTCTCTGGCTTCCATCTTACTGGGAAAGTCAATCCCATCATTTGTCCTGCTGTTCTGTCAGCCCTGCCCTGCGCTGGGCCCAGTCCAAGGGCTTCCAGCTGCTGTTGGTTCCCTGGGGGGTAAGGGAGTCCAACTCCTGCCCCTACCCATTTCTGCTTAGCACCCCTGCTCATGCCTGAGAGCCTGACCCAGCTCCTTCCTGGCAGTTCAGCCTTGAGGCCCGTGGGTGACACCCCCCGCCCCCAACCCTCTGCCCCGCCTTGCCTGGGACATGGGACATAGGACAAACACTCCAGCCTGTTCTCTGTCCCACTTCCTGCCTGGCTGCCTGCCCTCCCTTGGGCGCCTAGGGCGGGCCGGCCTCTCTCCCCTTGCTGGGAGCAGAGTCATCTTCCCCAGGCCCTACAGGGAGCGGGCCTGAGACAGGGGCAGCAAGGCCCCAGGGCTAGGGTACTTTGTTTTGGGCCAGCTCTGCTGAGGGCAGCCCCACATTCCTCCAGATCCCCTGCCCACATGGTGACTCAGCAGCCTGCCCAGCCCACCCCCTTCCAGGCACAGCTGCATCTCCTTCCACCTTGGGCTAGAGGATTCTGGGGACCCTAGAGAAAACATATCCACACACCCTGCCCCAGCCCCAGAGCAACAAATCCCTTCAGGGACCCTCTGAATCACACATATATAGAAGAGCTCACTCATTTAAACATTCATGAACAACGCTGGTTTTAGGTGAAGACATAGCAGGGATGGAGATACTGCTTCTGCTTTTCCTGCCTTCCAGCTCAGCTGGGGAAGCAGGCAGGCTTGCCTCAGAAAAAGGCCACAAATAAATGTAGAAGCACAACTGCCATGAGTGCTAAGAAAGGAGAGGGGTGGAGTGCGGTAAAGGTAAACACTGGAGGGGTGATCAGCTTATACTTGGTCTGACTTCCACACCCAGGTTCACGGAGCAATCTATACATATATATGCTTTGCTGGAGCACAGGTCCAAGAAGTACACCAACAGCTCGGACCCAGCAGGCTCTCTTACCCTCCTGCAAGTACATGTGGCATGTGCCAATCCCAAGTGAGCAGAGAATGGTCCTCTCCTTCCAGAATGCCTGCATGTATTTGGGGTAAGATCCTGAAGGCCAAGTGCTCTATCACCCAGCTTCCTCAGATGAGCAGAGTTAACCCCTTTCCCTCTATGGTGGCAGCAGTGGCCTCCTTCAGCCACTTCACTTGCCTTATCCTGCCAGGGCCCCATTTTGGGGAAGAAGTCCTGAGGTAACAGCTCAAAGCCTCCAGGATGGTACCCCCCCACCCCCCAACCCAGCTGCCTAGTCTTGGGTGGAGATGGGGGGCGGTGGGCTAAGGTAGCAAAGAACAGAGACTTCCTGCCGGCTGGGTAGTGCTTGTCCCTCACACCCCTGGCCCCTTCCTTGGGTCACCCTTGTGATAGCCAAACCTCTGGGGCTTGTTTCTCACACCCTGGGGCTGGGCCAGGCCAGAGTAAGCCTGAACCCTTGTGCCTGCTGACAGTCCTTAGGGTCAGCACAGGGCCAGTGTGGGCTCACATCCTTGATTGCCTCCTGGTTCTTGTCTTCCACGCTTCTCTGTGTCTGTCTTGGAGTGAGGTCCTCTCCATTCTTCCCAGGCCCAGCCCCTCCCTTCAGCATCCAGCCTACTTTTTCTCTTAGTTCTCTAGGCTCAGGCTTTTCTAATCGTCTAAGCCAACTCATTTCATATGGCTCTAAATTCAGGGCCAAACTTAGGGGACCATGGTGTCTACTCTCTAATATTTTTCATAACTACAAATCAGGTGAAAATAAGTACACCAGGGAGAGGGAAAGAAGATGGAAAAGAGGGTAGAACTATATGCTGAAAGACTGCTGCTTTAGGAAATAATTTTGCTAGCTGCTTTTTTTCTTCTGCTTTCCTATAAACATGAGACCCTTGGGGTGCCTGGCTGGCTTACTTGGAGGAGCATGCAACTATTGATCTTGGGGTTGTGAGTTTGAGCCCCATGTTGGGTGTAGAGATTACTTGAACAAACAAACTTTAAACATATGACCCTTCTTCTCCTATTATGTTGGGTTTCTTTTTTTTCTTTTAAGATTTTATTTACTTATTCACAAGGGACACAGAGAGAGGCAGAGACAGGAGAAGTGGGCTCCATGCAAGGAGCCTGATATGGGACTCGATCCCAGGACTCCGGGATCACACCCTGAGCTGAAGGCAGATGCTCAACCTCTGAGCCACCCAGGCGTCCCTATTTTGGGTTTCCAACTAGACCATGACTTCCTGGATGAGACACTATGGGTGGATCTTGAGGAGGGAAACCTATATTAGTTATGCCTCCTCTGTGTCACATACCAGGTTGCCTAGTTTGATTCTCCTGCTAATCTTTTTTTTTTTTAAGTTTTTTTATGTAAATAATCTCTATGCCCAAAGTGGGGCTCAAACCCATGACCCTGAGATAAAGAGTCGAATGCTCTACCAACTGAGCCAGCCAGATGTCCCTTTCCTGACAATCGTTTTACAGATGAGGAAACCAAGGCTTAGAAACTCCATGAATATGCCCCAGGCTGCAGAACCAGTAATGGAACTGGGGCTAACTGACCTAGATCTTGGGTGGATGGACTGTGGAAGTGCTCCAGGGAACCCCTGAAGGGGAGGTGGAGGGAGGGTTGGAGCCTGTAGTGTTGCTAAGGGCTGAAGACCACCCCTCAGCTTTCCAGACTCTGCAAATACCTCAAACTGGTCCTCCCAGTTGTAGCAAGAGAACACAAATGAACACATACACATCATACATGCTAGGGTAACAGTGCCTACATCTGCAAGGACCTAGGTCCTAGGGTCCCTCACGAGGCTGCATCTCAGGTTCCCTAGCCCACAATGACCAGATAATTGGACATGGTGGCCCCAGGGAAAGCTGGGAGAAGGCCATGACTCACACCCACATCCCAATCTTCTCATTTCCCTAAAAGACCTCCATGTCAGGGGAATAAAGGGCTCAGTTCATCACCAGATCACCCCATCTTACCCTTAAGACTACTCTGAGACCCCTCCAGTTGGTCCCTGTCCCAGCAGGTCAGGTTCACCCATTAGCCCCCTTGCCACAACTGCTCCTGAGCAGTAAACTGAGGCTGGAGTAGAGAGGGTGCAAGGTCAGGAAACATTCCAGGAGAGTGCCACCCCTGTCCTCCTCTAATCTTTAGCCACAGTTGGGGAAACAGCAACTGGTGACAAATTTCCAGGGCTATCCCTGCTGCTAGAAGTAGGAGGCTCCTCGTGGCTTTGCATCAGGGTCAGAGCAGCACTCAGGTCTCTCTGCCCAGAGCCCAGGGAGAAGTCAGTGCTATTTCAGATGTGGCAGAACCTTTAGGTGTCAGAAAGGGGCTCCTGAGGCACTGCCCAGAAGAGCAAAAGGTAGCAGAGCTCTGGATAAAGAAGTGAAATGCAGGGTCAGAGGGCCAGGTTCTCCCCTGGGTAGGAGCAGGTCCCTGGGTTGGGAGAGGCTCGTGCACAGAGGGAAGACAGATTCTCCTCTATTTCCCTGGGGACACCAGGCATGGCCCAAGGCATTTCCAGGACCCTTCCCAACCCCCCTTACCCCTCCCACTCCCACCCAAGGCCAGGAGATGAGTCAGAGGCTGTGGCAAGGAGCTTCCTCCTAGACTGGGAGGAAATGAGCAAGGCCTTCTCAGATCTGAAAGCTCTAAACGGTTTAAAAAGGAAGCCCCCAGGGGAACTCTAGTGGCTAGGCCCAGTCCAATGGCGTGTGTGGGGTGGAGCCCCAGAGAGAAAGTGGGTTGGGCCTTTGTACATTCCCAGGGAGGGAGCAGGGTCCCGTAGAGATGTTGAAGGTCAGTGCCCAGAGTAGGAGGACAAATGTCATCATTTGACTGTGTCCTGTTCCTCTATTGGACAAATGCACTGAGGATAAAGTATTGAGTAGAGATCCCCTCCCTCTTATTTCTGCTCTAGGCCTGGGGTGGGAATGTCTGGGTTTCTGGGCTACCTCTCTCCTCTCCTCTATCTTTCTGGGCTATGTAGGCAGGCTTGAGTCATGTCTATGCCCCTAGGGCATGTACTTATAGGACTAGGGGAGGAACCAGCTGTTGACATTTCCTGCAAGGAGAGCCCTGCTCCCCCTCTCTCAGCCCTCTGATGTCCCTGCCCCTACCCTATTCTCAGCCCTTCTTCCTCCAGCCTTCTATTCTGGGGCTGTGGTCACAGTTTATATTTGGGATGAGCACATCACAGTGTCTGACCATTGCTGGCAGAGCTGCCAGCCCCAGGGAATCCTGGCTACAGACACAGTGGTAACTCAGTGGCCACCAGCATATCCTGCCTGTGGGGGATATGGTAGTCCTCAGGTACACCAAGTGGGAGATCCTGAAGGTGGGGAGACAGGAATGTCTGGGTTTGGGAATACTTAACAAATTCTCCATCTGAGTTCTGTAGTGTCCTTAGCTAAGAAGTAGAGAACAGAGAGCAGAACACCTTGTGCAGCAGGGAGATGGGTCCCCAAATGCGGGGAAGAAACAACAGATGGTTCTTTCCTGTCGCTGACCTCCCATATCTGCCCCTAATTGGGAAGAGGGCTGTTAAGGCTAAATCCTGTCCAGGGTGCGCAGTAGGAAGAATACTGTTTTCTGTAATGCTCCAGGCTTATTTCAGCACCGGGAGGTCCAGGAGCCTGAAGGCAGGAACCTAGCCTCAGTTCAGCCACCCTCACTCTCCAGTGCCCATCCTGAATTGAAGGTGGCCTGGGGCTGGACGTGGCTTCTTCCAGGCCCACCTCAGTTTGTCTCTTTGAACAAGGCATGACAAAAGGGGCTCCATCAGCACCCTAAGGTGGGCAGCGTGCTGCAACCTTCAAGCCGTGGCCTTGAAGCCGGGGCTCTGCCCGGACACGCGCCACTCCCCCGGCCAATAATCTCACCAACTCTCCCGCCCGCGCTCGGAGGCGGGGCCGGCCCAAAGAGTGAGGAATGCAGGCTGGGGGCCCGGCGCCCGGGTCACATTCCAGGGGAGACCCCGGGCCTGGGGGGGGCAAGTTTGCGCAACTCGCCCCCCAGCTAAGGCTGGGAGCAGGGGAGGGCGACCCCCTCAAGGCTCTCTCCTTTTCCTCACCACTCGGTGCGTACTGGCTAACGGGGAACCTTGGGAAGTGGTAGTGCGCCTCCCAGAGTCCTGGTCCGGAAACCCAGCGCGCCGGAAAGGGCTGCCTGCAGGGGGCTGAGCGCAGGGAGCCAGAGGGGAGGTAGGGCCAACCATCTGGAAAAGGGCCTCTTGCAGCACTGTGCACGAGTAGGCTCCCGGACGCAGGCAAACTAGGGCAGGCTGGCGGTTTAAAATTAGCCCGGCCCGCCCCCTCCCTTCTCTAGTCGTGGGCCGGCGGCAGGGGGAGTGCGGGATGGTGGGGGCGGTGACTCAAAGGGCTTTTCCACCAGTGCAACCACCGGCTCTCGGCGTGTTCCCGGCCGGGCCGCTCCCCGGGGACTCGCTTCACCCCGAGAAGTGTCTCCTCCACTGGCACTCCCAAGCCGGGCCCCCACCTACAGGGGCAACCCTCCGTCGGGCAGGACCCAATCCAGTCTCCAGAAACCGCTGGGAGCTTTGGCCGCCCGCCCTGGCCCGCCCTGGGTCCGCCCCTCCTCCTGGTCCCGCCCCACCTCACCTGAAGCAGGTGGAAGCTGGTCTCGCCCCAGCTCCAACTTCTAGTCCGCTACCACCCAAACTTCTATCCTCACCTATCCAGATCGGTTACCCAGGCAGCCAGGCAGCGAGTGGACCCCGAACATCTCCCCAGGTGGGTCTCACTTCGAGGGGGCAGCCGGCAAGTTCCCATCTCCCTTCTTCAGCTTCCCTCAACTTGAGAGGCGTCCCGCGAAAGTGAGGCAGCGTGGACGTTGGGTCTCTAGCCCAAGGCTTTCCCGCGGGAGCGCCCTGCCCTCACTTCAGCCTCTCCCCGAGGGGTACCTCCCAAAGGCTTTCACGGCGCCATGAACCTCAGCCCTCAATCTTTCTCCAGGGCCCCTCACCTTCAGCGGCGCCGCCAGCAGGCGGTGCAGCGCGGGTATCTGCGCACCCAGGGGCAGCGCCCCGTCCAGGCTGCAGGTGGGGGCCCGGCGCGGCTCCGGGAAGTTGGCACAGGAGAAGGGGTCGGTGTCCTCCAAGTACTGCACCCGCACGGTCACCACTGATACCGGGTCCCCGTCTCCGCGGTCTTCCTCGCCGGCCATGGTTTGTCACTGGCTCGTGCCGCGCGCCTCCGGGAGAGTCGCGGCGTCGCCGCGGCGTCTATTCAACTAGCTCCACTGTCTGGGCCGGGTCGGACCGGACGCAGCTTGAGGAGGGGCGGAGCCAGGCGGGAGGCGGGGCCGAGGAGGGGGTGGAGCCAAGAGCAGTCCCTGAACGCGCCGGGGGCGGGGGCTGCCGGGGGCGGGGCTTGCCGGGGGCGGGGCTTGCCTCCAGCCACTCAGAGGGCGCGATCGGGATCCCGTTAGTTCACTGGCTGCGCCGGCGGGAAAACCCGAGCTCGCGCCCCGCCTTCAAGAGCGTGCCCACAGGGCGGGGAGCTTTCCTTTGGGCTTGGGGGTGGTGAGGCTGCGTTCTTGTTGAGGGGTTATTCGGGCAGGTAGGGTGGCAATTTCTTCAGATAGTGGACGGCCAGGTCTCCCTGAGTTTAGGGACGAGATGGTCCTGATTCCTTCAGTTTGAAGGATGAAGTGGACGTGATTCCGTCATTTGGAAAAAGCAGGGAAATGAATCCCTCGCTCGTAGTTTGGAGCAAGAAGTGAAAATCGGTTCCACTCAGTGTGAAGGAAGAAGTGGGATCATTTCCCTTTAGTTGGGGTAAGAAGAGAGACGGGTGCCCCTCAGCTCTGGGAAAATGATGTGATGACTCAGTTTGGGTGCGGAGAGGTAGAACATGTTTCGCTCAGCCTCTCAGCTTGAATGAAAAATGGAGACAGTCTTCCTCAGTTTGGGGCGAGATAAGCAGAATGCCCTTCAGGTTGAGGGGAAAAGGTGAGTGGATCCCTATTAGTTTATTTTATTATTATTTTTTATTTATGATAGGCACACAGTGAGGGCGAGAGGCAGAGACACAGGCAGAGGGAGAAGCAGGCTCCATGCACCGGGAGCCCGACGTGGGATTCGACCCCGGATCTCCACGACCGCGCCCTGGGCCAAAGGCAGGCGCCAAACCGCTGCGCCACCCAGGGATCCTTCTCTATCAGTTTAAAGGGAATCGATAGGCTGGGTTTTCTTATAGTTGAGGGAAGGAAGATAACGTTCCCTTCTATTTTCATGGAAAAGGGGAGGAGATATCCCGTAGTTTGACGCAGAGGGAGGCCGGGCGCTCTTCGGCTTGGGAGATAAAGTGGAATAGCTTCCTTATCAGCCTCGAATGACCTGGGCCCAGTCTGGGCCTTGGAGTTTCTGGGGACGTTGAGGACAGCCTTGTCCTTTCAGGGAGCGCTCAGTGCGCGTGCGCCGCGCTGGTCTGGGCGGGGGCCCGAAGGGGGTCCTAGGCTCGGGAGGGCGGCGGCGCACTGCCCCCTGCCGTCGGCACGGGAGAGCGTCGGGGCCCGCGCCTTCAGTGCCAGCCGCCGGCTCCCGGCCGCGGGTCTGTCCTAGCCGAAGACAAGATGCGCGCCTCGGGCTCGGCCCCCGGCCCCCACAGGCCCCCTCCCCTCCCGGGGCGGGCTACTGCCTCCGGCGGGTGGGACGCGGCCGCGCCTCCGGAGGGCTGCGGCGGCTCCCAGCTCTGAAACCCGGGTAGGGGAGCTTTGGGGAAGGTTTGGGGGAGCGGACTCGAAGGAATTGGTTTCGGGACTTGGAGAGCTGCCCTGGAGGGTTTCCAGAGCTCAGACTGGTTTAGAGGGGGGGGAGCAGGGGTCCAGAGTCCGGACGCCCGGGGCACGGTCTCGGAGTCCGGACCTGGCTTGGGGGTTTCGGAGCCGGGATTGGGGGGAGCGGGCCCCACGTGCTTGTGACGCGGGGGCGGCCGGTAGGCGCGGCGGCGACGCGGGGCCGGCGGCCGTGCGGTGCCGGGAGGGCGACTAGGCAGGCGGCAGGATGCTGCGCGCCGCGCTACCGCTGCTCGGGCTGCCCCTGGCGGGGGCGGCCGCCACCGAAGAGCCCACCCGGGAGCCGGGGTCGCCCGGCGAGCCTCCCCCTGGGCTGGCGCTCTTCCGCTGGCAGTGGCACGAGGTGGAGGCGCCCTACCTGGTAGCCCTGTGGATCCTGGTGGCCAGCCTGGCCAAAATCGGTGAGTGCGTGTGTGCCAGCGCCAGGCCGGCGGCCGGCAGCGGACCCGCCCCCAACCCCTAGTCTCCAGATCTGGGCCGGCTTCTTGCACAGGGCCGGGACCCAGGTTCCGATTCCACAAATCCGGGCTCTCGCAGAGTTCCTGCGCCCTCTCTCCCTTCCCCCCTTCCGCGGGGGAGGCCTGAGGATTGGCCTTCTCTGAGGGCTGCCCCAGCTCTTTCTAGCCTCATCCCTAGACTCCTTTGCCCTCTTGCTCCCCTCTTCCCTTTGCTGTAAGCCCTTAAGCCCTTCGGTCTGGCCTCTTCACCAATCTCCAGGCTCCTAGAAACCTCTGTCAGCAACAGGGATGTGTGGGGAATTGTAGGGATAGTGTTCTCCAGCAAAGCCAGGCATCCTGGACCTGAGGAAGCAGTTTTCCCAGGAGATCACATACAAGTGTCCACTCTCTTGGGATACTAGACCACCACTTTTCCTCTAGCCCCCCTCTGCTCTCCTAGAGGTACACCATTCTTTAGGTGTGCTTAACAGGACCCCCACCATAATTCAGGTCTACATTTCTTTACATTTCAGGGTTAAGAAACATCTTCCATTTATTAGGGCCTCCCTTACTATGTGCTGCCTACACTAGGTGCTTTCATACATCTGACCTCCTTCAGTCTGCACAACATTGAAGGTTGTGTTTCACATTCCTTATCTTGAATAGAGCTGCTTTTCCCTGCCTCTGCCCCTTCCTCCCCACTTCTGAGCAGCCAGTGGTCCCTCCTCCCACCAGAGACCCTCCTCCCTCTCCCTGTTGTTCAGGCTCTGCTGTGGGGGTGACTAATTATAGCTGAGCGTTGCTACTCACTCCCCAGCTATGCTGGCACAGCCTGTACTCCAGTCTCACCAATACAGTCTTTATGTAGGAATCACACAGCTTAGAATTTGCCCCTCTACTCCCCCAGGGACTTTGCTGGGGTGGAGAGGGGGGTGCTGCTGGGCAGAACAGAACTTTCCACTCTGTTCTGACAGCCCATTAATAATGGAAAATGGGCCTGAATGCTTTTACGGAGTCTAGTTCTGCCTAAGGACAGGCTTTGGTGGTGGGTTTTGGATTGCAGTGCTAGGGTTGATGCATGCTCTGGAAGTGAGGATGCAATGGAGTCCCTGAAGGAGAGGAGAGGGGAACCAAAGATAGGGATGAGTGTGGGCAAATCTATAACTGAATTTACCTTAGGGCCTGCCAGCAATGAGAGTAAGGGATAGGAGCCCAGATTTGGGGACCAAGAATTGGGTTTGCTGAGGAGTCTTAGTGGTTGCAGGAAAGTTATCTATGTAGGGTTTATATAGCAACAGCTGTAGTTTCCCCCATAAATTATAGTGTGTTGCCTAGCTTGGATATCATCTCCTCTGGAGGTAGAAGAGAGCCTCTTCATTAGCCACACACACACACACACACACACACACACACATCCTCACAGAGAATGGAAGAGATCAGTAGGATGCTCAGGGATACCTTCCCTCAGCTTTATTGCTAGGAGGTTCTTTTTCCCTTTTATTCCATAAATATTTATGTAGATCCCACTGTGTGCCAGGAACTGCTCTAAGCCCTTTGGGGACAGCTTCCAAAGGGCACTATGTTGGCATGGGGGTCTCACATAGGCTAACATGGAGGCCACTTCCACTACCTGCCACTCCAGGTATGGGGAGAGGTGTTTACTCAGGATTTTAGGGCCCGGGGGAAAGCCAAAAGAGTTTATTTTAGTGGGCAAAGAAGAGTTGCGATAACACCAGAAACCCATTTCATACTTCCTCTTCTTTTCCTGGAGACAGGTCTGCATTATTTCCCCCCATCATTTTTTTAATGATTTTTAAATTTTTAAGTAATTTCTATATACAACTTGAACTCACAACCCTGAGATCAAGAGTTGCATGCTCCACTGACTGAGCCAGCCAGGCATCCCTTCCCCAGAATCATTTTTAATTAACATTTGTTGAGAACCTACTATATAACTGATATTCTGCTAGACACATTCACACTATATCATTTTATCCTCCTCCTGTGTGAAAGGTATTTTTCCCATATTACAGGAGAAGAAATTGAAGTTCAGGTAAATTAAATAAATTGTCTGAGATCACACAATTAGAAACTGATGGAGCCAGAAGAACTGGAGATCTTCTTACTGCTAAACCCAATGTTTTTTAAACTATTGTGTTATTAATTGAGCCTATATAATGAAAAGCATATTGGGCTAGGAGGTCCCCAGTGCTGCTAGGAGGTATAATATACATTTTGGTCTAGTTAGGGAGGCAGGACACAATATATTAGGTAAGAGTGCTTACAATAAATCCCTGGGTTAAGTGCTATTGAGTAGATTGTTTTACTTAAACTCACAACAATTCTATGTTATGAGATCATTACTGTTTTTATTCCTAATTTGCTGATGAGAAAACTGAAAGTCAGATGAAGTTATATACTCTGAGTTCACAGAACTAGTAAATAGAGGAGCCAGTGTTCAAACCCAGGCAGCCTGACTCTAGAGGCCATGATTTTTTTTTTTTGAGGCCCTGATTTTTATAGCTATAAAAATATACTAACATTTGCTGGGGCTCAAATCATAGCTATGAATAAAGGAGATCAGAGAAAGGAGAGGTGAGGGGTGAGGATGAGAGTAGAGATGAGCGGGCATTTCCAGAAATGGAAAGAGCAAGCAAGCCTAGGTTACCATGAGGGAAGCACCAAGAGACAGACAACTTTAGCTGCAGTAGAAGGTTTGTAGCCATGCAGGTTGGAGATTCTAGCAGTCTGCTTCTCTTCTCCTTCCTTGGTCCCAGAGTCAGGGGTTCCTGACATTGGATAACGTTCTAAGACAGGGAGGTTATAGGCATGTGTGTGTGTGTGTGTGTGTGTGTGTGTGTGACCATTAAGCTGATACATCCTGCCCTCTTCTTGCATTGTAGTGTTTCACTTGTCTCGGAAGGTGACATCGCTGGTCCCTGAGAGCTGCCTGCTGATTTTGCTGGGACTGGTGCTTGGAGGCATTGTCTTGGCTGTGGCTAAGAAAGCTGAGTACCAGCTGGAGCCAGGCACATTCTTCCTCTTCCTACTGCCTCCTATTGTGCTGGACTCAGGCTATTTCATGCCTAGCCGACTGTTCTTTGACAATTTGGGTGCCATCCTCACCTATGCCGTGGTGGGCACACTCTGGAATGCCTTCACAACAGGTGCTGCCCTCTGGGGTCTGCAGCAGGCTGGATTTGTGGGTAAGTGACCCTAGGACCTGAGCTGGCAGATGGAGGCTTTGCCAGATTCATCACCTAACTCTCTTCTCCAGCTCTGGAGATCCCATATTGGCAAGAGCCATGCCCTGAGAGCTCTGTCTTGGGTCCCTCCCACCCGGAGTGCAAGGCAACACTCCAGATGGGCCTTCAGCCTTCACTTAGGTCTCTGCCAGTTGGGTCTGGGTTTCTGCAGCATGACAGCTGAGCAGAGGCCTGGCTCCCAGCTGTGTGTGGGCTGCCGAGGCTGGAAAGTCTGCATTACTACTCTGTTGCCTCCTGCCCTCTGTTACCACACTGCCACTTGCCAGCCTTGCTCCCCTGAGGCACACAATTCACTGTTCTGTGAGGATCAATCATCCTGGCTCTCCCCAGGCCACATCAGGGTAGTTTACTATTACTACTATAATTTTAAAATTAATATTTATTTTTTAACTTTTTAAAAAGATTTTATTTTTAAGCAATCTCTATACTCAACATGGGGTTTGAACCCACAACCCCAAGATCAAGAGTTGCATACTTCATTCACTGAGCCAACCAGACGCCCCCTTAAGTTTTTTTTTTTAAAGATTCATTCATTTATTTGAGATAGATTGCTCATGTGTGCATGCATGAGCTGTGTGTGGCGGGGGGCGGATGGGCAGAGGGAGAAGAGAATCAAGCACGCTCCTAGCTGAGCGCGGAGCCCTAGGTGGGTCTGGGTCTCAAGACCCTGAGATCAGGATCTGAGATAAAACCAAGAGTCAGACGCCCAACCAACTGCCACCCAGGGCCCCCTAAATTTTTTTTTCCCCTACATTTTTAAAAAAGTAATCTCTACACCCAACGTGGAGCTTGAATTCATGACCTCAAGGTCAAGAGTTACATGCTCTTTTGATTGAGCCAGCCAGCAGTCCCTGTTATTATTATTGATAAATCCATATTACAAATCCACAGAATGCAATACATTACACTAGTGGGTGTTCTCTCTTTACTTATCTCATGGACTCTTTTTAACAATTCTGTTGGTGTATTATTTATCCTACTTAATAGATGAGGAAATAGAGACCCTTAAAATTGTTTGATAAAAGGTTCAAGGTTAGTAGGAGAGGTCTGTTTTACTGGGGCTCTTTGCCCTCAGGCTGCCTTTTCCACTCCCTTCTTCCTCATTACCTGTACCCAAATCCATTCAACTCTGAATGTTGATAATTCAGACTTCCTCCAAGGTTCTAGGGGAGGTTTTCAATTTCTACTTGTGGACTCCAACCTGGTTTTCCAAATGGGTGAGTGAACACTTTGGGGCAGAAAGGGAAGGGAGGACATCAGACAATAATAATAATAACAACAATAATAAGTAATATCTATTAGGTGCTTACTATGTATGAGGTTCTGGCTCAATAAAGAACTTTTTGAAGTAAATACTGTTGTTATTCCCAATATATACATGAGGAAACTGAGGGCCACAGAAATTCTGTTATGTTTAAGTTCTCCGCATGGTGGGTGCTTTTCCTACCATACGTAGCCCTCATAGATTGACGGCCCCTCCCTCTCCTGCTGAGAATTGTGTCACATCCCTGAGGCTGAGAACCACAGGCATGGAAGAAAGCACTCTCTTGTTCTTCTCCCTAATAAAGCCAGTCAGCAGCCAGTTTCCACCTACTGGTGGTTCTTATTACTGTAGTTGCAATTTTTATTCTCAGCACCACCTTAACTTTTCAGGTTACTTAGAGCTTTCTTAGCCATCTCCTGGGTTGATTTTGCAGCAATCTCGTGAGGTAGGCAGATGAGGAGACATGGCTTCAGAGAAGTCATGTGACGGTGACAGCGCCAACATCACAGAGCTGGTAAGTGGCAAAGCCAGGGCTTAGGCTCAAGTCTCCTGACCTGTGGGCTGATGCTCTCTTCACCATCCCAAGTCCTCTCTGGGCATCCTTGTTTCCACAGTGAGGGGGAGCCAGGGCTTGTCACAGGGAATGCTGTGGGAGACTGGATACCTCACCAACTGCTCTCCCTCATCTATCCCTCAAAAGCCCCTCGAGTACAGGCCAGCTTCCTGGATTTTCTGCTATTTGGGAGCCTCATCTCAGCG
Organism: Canis aureus; assembly: GCF_053574225.1. Taxonomy (NCBI): domain Eukaryota; kingdom Metazoa; phylum Chordata; class Mammalia; order Carnivora; family Canidae; genus Canis; species Canis aureus. The sequence goes on from NC_135613.1 coordinate 6,857,827, forward strand.
GTGGACCCCGTGGCTGTGCTGGCTGTCTTTGAGGAGGTGCACGTCAACGACACTCTCTTTATCATCGTCTTTGGCGAGTCCCTGCTCAATGATGCTGTCACCGTGGTGAGAGTGCACAGTTGGCTGCCATTCCCTGACCCCCACTGCCATGCTCTGACTAGTTGGGGACCTTCCCTGGGTTTCCTGGGGAAGAAATACAGCCTCAGCTTTCACCCTCTCCTGGCAGTCCCAGTTGGGCCTTCCCTCTCCTTGCTCCTGACTGTATTCTTCTCACTCAGGTGCTGTACAAGGTCTGCAACTCATTTGTGGAGATGGGCTCTGCCAACGTACAGGCTGCTGACTACCTGAAAGGAGTCGGTCAGTATTTCCCCCTCATGGCTGGGTTGCTGAATCCCTGCCCCCAACTGCATCAGGACAGAGAAGGCTGTTGGGTTGCCTCATTCCCTTCCCTCCTCTGTGGAGAAATAGGGCCCTGAAAACCTGAGAAGGAAGAGCTTTCCTGGGATCCTGGCTTTGGGATCCTGACCCCTGGGGAGTACAGTGGGCATTGTCCTCCACTCCCTGCCAGACTACAGTCTTGTCTGCCCGGGTAGAGTCCAGGCCAGGGGTCATGCTGACAACCCACTCCTCCCCCAGCCTCCCTGTTTGTGGTCAGTCTGGGCGGGGCAGCCGTGGGCTTAGTCTTTGCCTTCCTCCTGGCCCTGACCACACGCTTCACCAAGCGGGTCCGCATCATCGAGCCACTGCTGGTCTTCCTCCTCGCCTATGCAGCCTACCTCACTGCTGAAATGGCCTCGCTCTCTGCTATTCTTGCGTGAGTCCTGGGAGCCTTGCATGTAGGCAGCTGGGAGGGGGCATTGGAGATGGTTGCCCCTTACATGGACAGAAGCAAGACCCTGAGGAGGCAGTAGGTTTTCTCTGAGCCCCTGTGGTAGTGGGAATCTCAGACTCCCCTGGGGAGACAATAAACCTTAGGTAATGCTTTAAGATCTGTCTTTGGAACTGCCCTGGGCACCCCAGAACCCAATCTTCTACCTGAAGTGCTTTCTGAGGTATAGGCTGAGCTAGAAGTAGACCTCAAGGCCTGGTCACTGGCTGTCATGGCCACAGCACTCTAAAAGGTGCTTCAGAGAGAATGCTAGTCAAAGCATGTTTCTCCCAACTTCTCCTCCAGGAGGCACTGAATGGGAACCTGGAGATTTAGATCCCTATCCCAAGACTGCCCACCACTAGCTATCCTAGGACAGTCTCCATGCCTCCCTAGGCTTCAGCTCTGATGAAGTTTGCAATAACTTCTGATATCCTGTGATGGGCAACACCTCCTGTGGCATGCTCAAACCTTAGAGGCTGCAATCCCTCCTTACTTGCCCTGTCTGTCCATTCCTCTCCCAGGGTGACTATGTGTGGCCTGGGCTGTAAGAAGTATGTGGAAGCCAACATCTCCCATAAGTCACGCACGGCTGTCAAATACACAATGAAGACTCTAGCCAGCTGCGCTGAGACCGTCATCTTCATGCTGCTTGGCATCTCAGCTGTGGACTCTTCTAAGTGGGCCTGGGATTCTGGGCTGGTGCTAGGCACCCTCTTCTTCATCCTGTTCTTCCGAGCCCTCGGTATTGCTGGCACCCTCTGCTTTCCCATTCTCCTTCCTGCCCTGCCCCAGCTCATCCCCCAGTCTGAGTCCATATCCTTATCAATTCCTAAGCCCCCCCCACCCCATTGCTCACCCCTCCCAACCCCTGTCAGACCTTAGCCCAGATACTTGGTGCCATCCATTCCTGGGTCCTCCACTCCCAATGCCCTGCTCCCACTGGCCTCCCTCCTGCTGTAGGCGTAGTCCTGCAGACGTGGGTGCTGAATCAGTTCCGGCTGGTCCCTCTGGACAAGATTGACCAGGTGGTGATGTCTTATGGGGGCCTGCGGGGGGCTGTGGCCTTCGCTCTCGTCATCCTACTGGACAGGACCAAGGTCCCTGCCAAGGACTACTTTGTGGCCACCACTATTGTGGTGGTCTTCTTCACAGTCATTGTGCAGGTGGGAGAGCCCATGAGGCTGGGTAGGGAGAGGGCTGGCAGGCCCTGGGGGAGGCATGGAGCCTTTGGGACAGGGGCTCTTCTCTTTGGGGGATAGGGACTTGAATTCCCAGACCCTGAGTGTAGTGAGGTGGAGGTACAGAAGCTGAGGCCTAATTATGGGGAAAGAAAGGCACCAGGGAACTAGATAGGGCAGGGCTCACCTGCTGCCTGTCCATAGGGCTTAACCATCAAGCCACTGGTCAAGTGGCTGAAGGTGAAGAGGAGTGAGCATCACAAACCCACCCTGAACCAGGAGCTGCATGAGCACGTGGGTACCAGAACCCCATCCCTCTACCTATACCTCTTTTCCTTCTATTTTGAGCAGAGTCCTGATCCAGTCCCCCTACCCACCCCCTTCTAGACTTTTGACCACATTCTGGCTGCAGTGGAGGACGTTGTGGGGCACCATGGCTATCACTACTGGAGGGACAGGTGAGGGAGCTCCCCCAAGGCTCCTTCAGCAGCAGCAGCCCCGCCAGCCAGGGCAGCATTGGGAATGTGCCACACTTCTGAGAAGGGACACAGCCAGAGTTGGGCTTGGTGACCTCTGCCAGGAGCCCTTCAGTGGCATCCTAGTACTCTCAGGATAAGACAAGTCTTCCCAGTGAGGCCTGCCTGGCCCTGTGTGGTCTGGCACCTGCCAGACTCCAGCCTCATCATGCTCTGCTCTGCCTTTGACTATCTTCCTGCTGATTACATGGATCTTGGTTTAGAATTTCAGAACCCATCGTGCTTCCCCCACCCTGCTACCCCGACCTTTGCCCATATTCTGTATATTAGAACATTCCCTCGCTTCCTTCTCAGGTATTTAACCTCTGTTTATCCTTCAGATTTCACCATAGACATCAGATCTCTAAGGAGGCCTTCACTGGCCTCCCTGACAAATCCCTATATACTCTATAATTATCCTTTGTAGTTCTTGTTACGGTTGCAATTTTAGTTATTTGCAATTACTTCAATTTAATGTCAGGCTTGCCCGTAATGCTGTAAGTTCAGGCTTGCCCGTAATGCTATAAGTTTCATAAGGGCAGGTACTAACTTTGAGATTATCCCTGGCTGAGGCCCATACCAAGAGAGTCAGGCCAGTGCTGGCAGTGTCCCTGCCCCATCTGAGGAAGGGCCGGCCAGCTGGGTTTTGGAGATGGCACTCAGGGCTGGGCCTGATATCCTCTGTAGGTGGGAGCAGTTTGACAAGAAGTACCTGAGTCAGCTGCTGATGCGGCGCTCAGCCTACCGCATCCGGGACCAGATCTGGGATGTGTACTATAGACTCAACATCCGGGATGCCATCAGCTTCGTGGACCAGGTGGGCCAGCAGCGAGTGGTGGGTGGGCAGGTAGCCAGCAGGAAGGGGTAACAAGCAGGCAGGACCTGAGCAGGGAGTTGGGAATTCCCAGCCGACTCCATGGTCTGGTAAAATGTCAGCTGCAGGAACCAGCCTGACCTGATGCTGAATTCAGAGTCTGGCAGGCAATTGAGAAAGCTGAGAAAGAGCTGGACTCTAGAGCCAGCAGGTGCAGTTCAATTCTTAACACTTACAGGCTTGTGACCTTGGGTAAGTCCCTATCCTCTCTGAGCCTCAGTTTCCTCAATTGTAAGAAATTAAGAATACCTATGTTACAGAGTTTTGTGGATTCAATGTGTAAAGTGCATAGCACGGTACCTGGAATATATAAAGAGCAGAATAAGTGTTAATTATGTTGCTTTTATTACCCTTTGACTGTCTGGGCCACCCTCCATCTGATAGCCGTCTGACCTCTGTCTTGGCCCTGCAGGGAGGCCATATCTTGTCCTCCACAGGGCTCACTCTGCCCTCTATGCCCAGCCGCAATTCTGTGGCAGAGACCTCTGTCACCAACCTGCTGTAAGTCCTTGAGCCCCCTTCCAGTTCCTCAAGCCCTGTCTATTGGGTTTTCTTTCTGCATCCCTTTTGGGAAAAACCTGTGGGCATCTTTGCTTTTTTGACCTCCCCCTGGCCAGTGCTTCCTGGCCCTTCCGTAGCACACATGTTGCCTGCCTCCTGCAGGAGAGAGAGTGGCAGTGGAGCGTGTCTGGATCTGCAGGTGATTGACACAGTGCGCAGTGGCCGGGACCGTGAGGATGCTGTGATGCACCATCTGCTCTGTGGAGGCCTCTACAAGCCACGCCGCAGGGTGAGAGCAGGCAAGGTTTAAAAGTTTCAAGGGGGTGGAGTGGGGCCTGGGTTGGGGGTGATGAGTTAGAGGAGGGTGGTCTGGGGAGGCCATAAACAGGCTCAAGAGGCAGCTGGTGCCAGCTAGTGGAGAGCTATAAATGCCAGTTGAAGAGTGTGGGCCCCATCTTGTAATAACTTTTAGCTTTTTTTTTTTTTGAGAAAGGGGTGGCCTGATACAAGCACTGTTTAAAGATGTCTTCTTCTGGTAGCAGATCACAGACCAAATTGAAGGGTTGAGGTGAGAGATGGGGAGAGCCAGTTGGGAGGCTGGAGCGAAACAACAGATCAGAGCTGGGTGGTGGTAAGGGTGAGGAGCACATAGGACTGAGGGATTGTCCTGAAGGGGAGAGGAGGGGACAGACTACAGAAGGGGTCTTGATGGGGTCAGAGACAGAAGCAGGAGTACTGAGGAAGCCTGTGGGACCAGTTTAGCATGGGGAAGGCAGACATCTCTTTTAGGTAACGTTAGTCCAGTGCAGGTCAGGAAGCTTTGGGGCCAGAAGGCCCAGCCCATCCAGGAGGGAATCTGCCTCAATTCCACAAGGGGGCAGCAAGCCATTACATTGAACTTCTTTGAAATGGGAAGGCAACTGTTTTAACAGTCAAGGTTGTTTCTATTGTTGAGACAGAATTGGCTTTCTTTAATTTGGGGGCTTTGGTCCTGATTTGACTCTGGGCAGCTCTGCAGAATAAACTTCAAAGGTTTCAAGACAGTTCCCTTTCACATAGGCCTTCTTTCCCTCAAGCCAGCATCTCCTCTCCCTGATGTGTCTTCTCTGGTCATAAGAAACAAGGCCCAGAATGCTGCTCTAGTTGTAGTTGGCCAGGTCATGGCATAGGGCTCTCTTACCTTTCTAGTTCTAGAATTTTCCATTCTCTTCCCGCTGCTCAGAATCCCCATAGCATTGCTTTACTACTCTGAGGCTCCATATTGTTCTTGTAGTCAGCCACATCCCCATGTCTTCCTCAGTTAATGGCTGTTAAACTCTGTCTCATTCAACCTGTTGGGTTTTTGTTTCTTTTCTTTTCTTTTTTTTTTTTTTACTTCTTTCTTAAGGCAAATTTTACTCATTCACAAAATTAGACAGAATAAAATAACTCTCATGTATTCATCACTCAGGTCCTCTAAAATTATCAATGCATGGTTAATCTTGTTGCATTCTGTACCCCCACCTTACCCCATCTACATCTTATGATCTTTTTTTTATTAAAGATTTTATTTATTTATTCATGAGAGACACAGAGGGAGAGGCAGAGACATAGGCAGAGAGAGAAGCAGGCTTCATGCAGGGAGCCCCATGCAGGACTTGATCCTGGGACTCCAGGATCATGCCCTGGGCTAAGGGCAGGCGCTCAACCACTGAGCCACCCAAGTGTCCCCACACCTTATTATCTTAAAGCAAACTCTGGACGTATCATATTGCCTCTAAATATTTCAATATGTATCTCTATGTGGCAGGCACTCTCTGTATGTATACATGTATATGAATATTATATATATAAATATAAAGTCATAGTACTATTATCACTTTCAACAAATAATAATTCCTTCTCATATGAAATATCCAGTCAGCATTCATAAACATTTTTTTTCCAGATGGTTTGTTTAAATCAGGATCCAAATAAAGTCTACACTTTGCATTTGGTAAATATGTCTCTTTATTAAAGAAGAAATCTCTAATAGTTCCTTCTCCTTTTATCCCACTTGCTATTTATTTATTTATATTTATTTTATTTATTTTTTAAGATTTTATTCATTTATTCATGAGAGACACCACAGAGAGAAGCAGAGAAGTAGGCAGAGGCAGAATTAGACTCCCTGTGAGGAGCCTGATGCAGGACTCAATCCTGGGACCCCAGGATCATGACCTGAGCCAAAGGCAGACGCTCAACCACTAAGCCACACAGTTGCCTCCCACTTGCTATTTATTTATTGAAGAAATTGGATACTTTGCCTCAGAGAATTTCCCAATTTATGGATTTGGCTGATTGTATTCCAGTGGTAGTGTTCCTCCATCCCCTGTATTTCCTGATAGTTAAATCTAGATGACTGGTCAGATTCAGGAACATTCAGTAGGTATGCTATGTATTTCTTATTGTATCACATCAGGACATATGTGATGATTGGTTTACCTATGGATGTGTGTGTCTCAGATTGGTCAATGGGTACAGTTCTTGGGTAGTCAATTAAAAAACACTGGAGTAAGATTATCAACAACAAGATGTCATCTTACTTGATTTAGTCCATCATTCCATTATTTGGATCCCATGTCTGGCACCAAATATCTGTTTAGATTCATATCCTGTGAAAATTTGCGAAGCCTGCTAACTTTGTATTCAACCAAATCAACATAAAATGTTGAACAGGATAGAGCTGAGGACAGAGCCATGTGGCATGCTTGGCTCCAGACTGACATGGATCAAAAACATTTTTGGATATGGTTACTCAACTAGTTCTGAATCCACTTAGTTATACCATAACATAATCCATAATTCCTCATATTCTTCACAGAAATGTCATCAGAGAGAGAGACAGAAGTGTTTAGTATGCAGTTACAAATATGAGATCATAGTTTATGAGATAAGGGCTAGAAATAAAGATTTATAAGCGATCTTTATTGTCAAAGGTTTTCTCACCTAGTGACATCAGAATCCCCTGGGAGAGCTTGCTAGAATACATATTCCTGGCTTCACCTCCTCGAGGTTCTGATTTCATAGTATAGAATGGGACGAAGAATCTGTGGGCTTAGTAAATTGTCCAGGTGATTCAAATGCAGCTGGTCTGATGGCTGCATGGTCTAGCATTAGGCTAGCTGAAGCTAGGGGAAGGGATAGTTCACTGCAGAGAACATTTGGAGGGAGAGAGGAGGGCCAAGGACAACACTGAGGAATCCACATGGGAAAAAAGGAGGGGAGAAGAGCAGTAGCAGATAGTGTCTCGGAGGCCTGGGGCAGAAGAACAGTTGGATGCTGCACAGGGGTCAGGCCAGCGCCTAACCAGAGGCCATGCCATGACACTGGTAACCAGGCAGAAGGCAGCACCATGGATTCATGGGTCCTGGAGTTGTATTTCTGGCATTAAAGAAAGTAATGGGTATGAGAGGAAGTGTCAGAATCAAAGTATAAGAATTTGGCAGCAAAAGGGAAGCAATAGCTTCAGTGCTTCAGTGGAAAGGCTTTCTTCAGGGGAATATGGGCAGGAGCATGCTTAAAAGTAGGGGATGGGCATGGTGAGGGGAAGGAGGAAGGTGCTGGGGTGGGGGTGGGAATAGGAGGCAGCCAGGAGCTGATGGAGGCAGGGAGGAGTGGGCTGAGCAAAGCAGAGGTCAGGGTTCAAGGAGAGCGGTATGAGGGAGCTGGATTCCTGCACCCCCAGGAGAGAGGGGTCCCTCTGGATGGTTAGGTAGAGGAGAGCAGATGAGAGACTTGAAGGGAGCTCTTAGAACTGGTTCAGGGCAGCAGAAAATAGGAGGCATAGGAAAGCATTGTATTTGGCAGGGGTGGGAGTGGTTTGAGCCCAGATAAAATGATTGGGACCAACTGGCAGTACTTTTATTTGGCAGTCTAGGTAGGTATGTAGTGGGTGGGCTTGGTCTTTGTGAGGAAAGAGTAGGAAGGAACAGATGACGGACCCCCATCCTGAATTGGGTGCAAATGGCTGTTGGGACTGAGAAGGTCCAGGGTGTCAGGAGGTAGTTCTGGAAGTCCAAAGTTTTTACAGAAATGGCTGGCTAGAGAGTTCCTCATGGAGGGAGAATCCTGTGTATCTAGGGGTGTGTGTGGTGGGGGCAGGCACAGGGACCAGGCTCCTAAGTGGAAGTACAAAGAAGGAAATGTCGCCCTCAGTCTCGTGGTAGCCCCAAGGGACAAGATACAGAGTCTCTTGCCTCTTGCTACTTCAAGTCAGGACTGGGAAGGGCAATAGAGTTTAGGGACAGGCAGATTTGGGGGAATGGGCTCAGTGATAAAAATAAGTTTTTCTCCCAGCAAATTGAGACTACAGAGTGTCTGGCTGGGTTCCTGTTGTATTTTTTTGTTTTGTTTTTTAATGGCTAGTTCTGGAAAAACTGGGCTGGCAGGGCCTATGGTGCCCATGGTGCTGTGGCCTGGGTACCTGTGGGAGGCCAAGGCTCCCAGCCTCATGGCAGGGCGGGGCTGTCATTGCCAGTACAAAGCCAGCTGCAGCCGCCACTTCATCTCAGAGGATGCTCAGGAACGGCAGGACAAGGAAGTCTTCCAGCAGAACATGAAGCGGCGGCTAGAGTCCTTTAAGTCCACCAAGCACAACATCTGCTTCACCAAGAGCAAGCCACGACCTCGCAAGACCGGTCGCAAGAAGGCACGTGCTTTCTCTGGGACTTCCGTTTGGGGCTGGAGGCTGATGGCCCATAGTTTTGAACTCCCAAGTATTGAAATCCAGCCCAGGGGGACCCCTAGTTGGAAAATTCTTGAGGCCTTGGTGTGTGCAATAGTTTGTGTTCCCTTTTGCATCTTCCTGGAGTCTCAGAAAGGTAAAATGAGGCCTTTTGGGGAAGATCTGTCTCTTACCATGGTTGGTCAGTTGCTGGGAGGCAGCACGACCTCCTACCAGAAATGAACCCAGCAACAGAAAGACATGTTCCTGGGAGCAGGGGCAGGGGGAGCTCCATGAGTCCCTAATTCAGTCCAGGCTAAGGCATGGAGAGCCCTTGCTGGGGCACAGGTTATTTGCCAAGGGTGCCAATGACTGATGGAACCACTGGGATTGATGCAGATTCCCTACCCACTGCATCAGAAAGATCCTATCAGACAACAGGGTTGGGGTTTTGAGCCAGAAACAGAGGCTTAGGGTCTGTTTTCTTGGCCCTCAGAAGGATGGCTTGGCTAATACGGAGGCCACAAATGGGAAACCTCCTCGAGACCTGGGCTTTCAGGACACAGGCAAGCAAGGGGTAGGGGTGGGGCTGAGGAAGGAATGGGAGGATGGGGGCCCATCAACCAAAAGCTGGAGGATCTCCTCTGTGCTGCATTCAGTGTCATAGGCTGAGGCTCCTCCCCTCAAGGACCTGATAGGCTTACTTGATTTCAGAGCTGGACATGTTCAAAGCAGTTCTCAGAGACTTTGTGACAGGTATCTGGTAGCTAGCTACAGGTTATAGCCCCTAGGACTTGGCGAAGGTGTCATGGAGAAGGGGGGAGCTTAAAAGATGGGTGGCCCCTGGGGCCCAGTGTCTTGCCTGCAAAACCAGGAATTTGGATGAGCTGAGCATTGATGGGCCTTCCACCTCTCCAGATGCTCATGTTTTCATTTGATGATGGGCTCCGGGGCTGAGAGAACAGGATGGAGGAGCTGGAAAGTAGAAATTCCCTGTTGGCTCTGAGGACTCTGCTTTCCCTGGTGGCGTCCTAGAGCTCTGCAGCCCCATTTCCCTCCTCTCCAGCCCTAACTCCCTAGGCCAGTGCTGAAATAGAGGAAGGTGGGGGGCTTTGGCAGCCATGGGGTCCTGCATGGGTGGACAGGGAGCTGGCCTGGGGTTATGTGGTACCAAGAGGCAGCCACTGGGCTGGCCATCCCCACTCAGTTCTTGTCCCTGTCCAGCTGCTGTGATCTTAACTGTGGAGTCTGAGGAGGAGGAGGAGAGTGACAGTTCAGAGACAGAGAAGGAGGACGACGAGGGGATCATATTTGTGGCTCGGGCCACCAATGAGGTTCTCCAAGAGGGCAAGGTCTCAGGTAATGGTGTCCTCCTAGCCTCCCTCCCCCCAGGGCAGGCTGGAGCTGTGCAGCTGCTGTCTTCCCTCTTTACTCATGGCCTTTCCTCTAGACAACTCCCTTTTCCTACTCATTTATTTACCAACCAGCATTTAGTGAACATCTCCTTTATAATCAGACAGCTGACATGACTGATCTGATTCAATCCTCATAACAACCAAGATGGGGAACTGAGCTTCTAGAGCCAAAGGGACTTGGGACTTGTACAGCATCCCACAGGAGAACCAGAATTTGAACCTGACCCATCTGACTCTAAAGCCTACAGCTTTTTCACTGCTTCACTGCCTCCTTTTACAGTCTGGTGAGGTATATGAGGTGACAAGCAAATCTAACACCAGGCTCTCTTACAACCCATGCTCTCTGCACACCTGCCCTCAAGTAGAGCCCCTAGTGAGGGTGGCAGCCTGGCCTACAGGAGGAGTCTAAATTCATCAAAACAGCATTATTGTGGATAAAAGACAATATATACATGTTTCCATATGTGGAAACCTAACTTATATCACTGCTAGTTGGCTCCAGCATCGTCGGATGTCATTCTAAAATGTTTTATTATAGAAAATTGCAAAATATACAATAGACAGAATAATAAAGTAAATTTCCATCTACCCATTACGCAGCTTCACTAATTACTTAGTCCTAACCAATCTTATTTCATCTATCTCTTCACTTATGCCCCTCTCTTCACTGGGTTCTTTTGAAGCAATCTCAAATAAGATGTCACCTTATCAATAAATACTTAAGTGCATATCTTTAAAAGATAAGGATTCTTCTTAAAAATATATAACCATAATATCATTATCATAAATATCCAGTGTTCAAATTTCCCTGATTATCTTATTATTTTTTTTTTTTGCAGTAGGTTTGTTCAAATAAAAATCCATACAAGGCCCACACACGACTTTTGGTTGATAAGTCTCTTTTAACTTACAGCAGTGGTTCTCAAGGGGGTGGTAATGGAGTGATTTTGCCTGCAGGGGCATTCGGCAATATTTGGAGCCATTTTTGGTTGCCACAACTGGAGAGGTGCACTTGCATGTAGTGGGTTGAGGCCAGGAATGCTGCTAAATAACACATGGGACAGCCTGAGAACAAAGTATCTGTTCCATCTTGTCAGTGGTGTCAAGTTTGAGAAACCCTGCTTTACAGGTCCCCCCCCCCGCTCCTTTTTCTTCTTCTAGTGTATTTATTGAAATAATCTGGTTATTTGTCCCACAGTCTTTCCTTGTGCGGATTTTGCTGATTGCATCCCCAAAGCATTATTTTTTCACTGTGCCTTATATTTCCTTTAAACCAGTAATTAGATCTACATCAGATTTCAGTTTAGATGTTTTGGTAAGAATACTTCACAGGCAGTGATGGTGTACTTTGTGTCATGTCACATCAGGAAACACATCCCATCTGGTGTCTCTCTTCTGTGAGGTGACTGTTGATCGCTGGGTTCACATGGTAGCCTGACCCATGCATTGTGAAGTTCGCCATCAGCTGTTCACCAGTCTTAGCAGCCGCTGATGGTCATTGCCAGGCCCAGCACTGCATCCGGGGCTGCACAGCAGTCATACCCTCCATCTCTTTTGTTGTCTGCATTACCAGCAATTCTTCTATTAAAAAAGCTCTCATCAGTGACTTCATTACTTTGAGGTATAGTTCGTACAGGAAAGAATAGATAAATACTTGATTTTTTTCCTTTCACTTAACAGTTTTCAGACCAATGAAGGATCCTCCAAAGGTGAAGACTAAATTTCGTTGTTTTAGTTTGGTGGTGGTGGTTGTTAAAATATAATATTACGAGTCTTTCAAGAGAGGTGGTTTTACTTCCAATCACACCATCAATACATTTCATAATGTAATCGATTGCTCAGGACCTTTATCAACGAGCAGGCACATATTGAGCACCTTATTACGGGCAAAGCATTGTGTTGACTTTGGAGAGCAGGGGTGGGAGGTGGCCAGGGATCTTCTCTTTCCCAAGTTTCCTCTTTCAGAACCTCAGACTTCCTGTCATGCAGTGGCCCAGCCTTCCATCCTGGCTGCCAGCAGTGCTGGGACTCTCGGCTCAGGTCCCCTTTGTGGCACAGCATTTCGCCTGCTAAGGGGTTTGCATGAGCTCACACTCCTGGGCTCTGTCCCACTAAAGGGCTGTGGTGAGTGCTCACCCAGAGCATCGAGCACCGAAGCCTTTGGCGTGGAGCCTCGAGATCTCTCTCACTTTTGCTGCTCTCCCTCTTCTGGGACAGGGCCTGGCAGAATGTGATCTCTAAAGCCAGTGCTACAAGCTGGTGAGGACTGATCACAGGTTTTTTTCCTGCCTGGCTCCTGATTTCTCTTGCTTTCTCTTCATTTGTTTAGTCAGTATTTTCAGTATTTGCTGAATAACTACTATGTGCCCAGCCCTGTGCCAGGTGCTGGGAGTCAGTGGAGAGCTTTCCCTCATCAACTAATCGCACAAATGGATGTAATAGAGAATGAATGTAATATGGAATGAATTATTTGCGAAAATGCGGTTATACTTGAGAAGGATTCCACTGTGTTACTAATGAGTGCATATGTACTCTCTGTCCCCAGGGAGCCTTGAGGTGTGCCCAAGCCCACGAATCATCCCCCCCTCCCCAACCTGTGCAGAGAAGGAGCTACCCTGGAAGAGTGGGCAGGGAGATCTGGCAGTCTACGTGTCCTCGGAAACCACCAAGATTGTGCCCGTGGACATGCAGGCAGGCTGGAACCAGAGCATCTCGTCCCTGGAGAGCCTGGCATCCCCGCCCTGTACCCAGGCCCCAACTATGACCCGCCTGCCTCCTTGCCCACTGGCTGCTGAAGAGCCCCAGCCCTTCCATCTGCCTTACGATCCACGCCCTAGCTTCGCCTTTCCCCCAAGCCTGGCCAAAGCTGGCCGCTCTCGCAGTGAGAGCAGCGCTGACATCCCCCAGCAGCAAGAGCTGCAGCCCCTCATGGGACATGAGGACCGCACCCATCTTAGCCCACGCACAGCCAACTCCCACTGGTGCATCCAGTTCAACAAAGGTGGCCGGCTGTAGCCCAAGGACTCAAGGAGGAGCAGGAGACTGGATCTCCCATGGGAAGTCTTCCCTGGGCAATGGGCAGAGGAACCCACTTAGCCTGACAAGGGGCCAGAGGAGCCTGAACTAGCAACTGGGCTTCCTTGGGGCAGAGTCAGAAGGGTATCCTGGACTGATCCTCACAGGAACCCTTTCATCACCTTCCTTGCTCCTAATCCTTGCCACCTTCCCTTTCAGTAAGTTCCTTACCCTGGCTCAAGACCCAGTCCAGAACTTCTTGGGGCTACGTCCAGCCCCTTGGGAAGCTGATGCCCTCTCCTCAATGGGTCCCTCTAGGGTCACTTTAGGCAGCTGTTCCTGCCCCCACAGCAAGGGCATCATTCCACAGCTGATGCTGACCTTTCCTGCCCTCCTTTACTGACCTTTCCACTCCCCAGCACCAGCTCAAGGACAGTGCCCTGGCACTGAGGCTTCTCGAGGGGCTGGTCCTCAGAGGGCTTGGGGTGGTGGGAGCTGGAGCAGGCCTCAGCCTTAGGCTTTGCTGCCTTATTGGGTCAGCTACCTATAGCCAATTTTGGGGTGAGGGGGATGGTGGGAACCTGTGTCCAATTCTTGCTTTATCTCCTTCCCTTTGTTGCCAGTTATCAGGGCCATAGTTCTTCCTTTTCCAGGTTCAAGGCCACAGGGCTGGGCCAGGCTTCAGATCAGGGCTGTTTCTTGACACGGGTCACTCTGAAGATCTGCTGCTATGTATCCAAGTCTGTATCTTTCAGATTCCTGGGTCTGGATTTCCTGAGGAGGGGAGATAGTGGCCTCTGGGCCACTACCACCTTGACATTCCCCAAATAGGAAAGGAGCCAGGTATTCCAGGGCCACCGTCCTGCTGCTCTGGGGGCTGACTGGGTGGCAGGTAAATTTCCTGGGGTTAGCACCTGCCCTGTGTCTTGTATCTTGAGCCTAAGACACATTAAACATCTCTTGGATGAATGGGTGTCCTGTGTCCATGTGTCTAGGGGTTCTAGGGGTGGGGGGATGACTGGGGTATCTGATAAGGGAAGTAAAAACTTGCAAGTGCCTGCTCTGGGGCTTCTAGGATAGAGAACAGAGGATATCTGGGAAGGACTGTTAGGCTCTCTGGCCCTCTTTCCCTCCTCCCTTCCCAGTATGGTTCCCTGAGCAGAGGGTCTGCAGTGGCAGTCCAGGGACCACTATATGGGCACAGGGTCACAGAACTGGGAGTCCACTCTAAAATGGGGGAGGCCAGCAGGGAAAGAGACTCCAGACAATAGGTCCCAAGGTACCCAAAGATGCAACCAGCACATACTGGGACCAGATAAGCCTTCCTGGAAAACTGGAGGCAGGTGTAGGACAAATAAACAGAAGTTCTCTGCACATGGCAGGTGGGAGGGCAATCTCAAGGGAGCTGGTTACCCTATGAGTTTACACTATAAATCAGGTACTGTGGGGTCCAGAAATATCTAGGAACCAAAACCCTTAGTTAAAAGCAGTCCCAGATTCAAATTCAATTTCCCACTGTGTCTAAAGGACTTTTTTTTTTTTTTAAGATTTTATTTATTTATTAATGAGAGACACAGAGAGAGGGGCAGAGACACAGGCAGAGGGAGAAGCAGGTTCCCTGCGGGGAGCCTGATGCAGGACTAGATCCCAGGACCCCAGGATCATGCCCTGATACAAAGGCAGATGCTCAACCACTGAGCCACCCAGGTGTCCCTGGCTGAAGGACTTTTAGGAAAATATCCATCTTTATTGAGATAAAACACATGTACCTCAGAACTCATCCATTTAAAATGTATAGTTCAGTGATTTTTAATATATTCACAGATGTGCAACACACATCACAATCTAAGTTTTTTTTTTAATTTTTATCTATTTATGATAGTCACAGAGAGAGAGAGAGAGAGGCAGAGACATAGGCAGAGGGAGAAGCAGGCTCCATGCACCGGGAGCCCGACGTGGGATTCGATCCCGGGTCTCCAGGATCACGCCCTGGGCCAAAGGCAGGCGCTAAACTGCTGTGCCACCCAGGGATCCCACAATCTAAGTTTAGAACATTTTCGTTATCCCCAGGGAACCCTGTGCCCATTGGCAATCACTCCTCATCCACTGCCTGCCCCACCCTAGGTAATCACTAACCTACTATCTCTATAGATGAAGAGGTCTCCACACTGAAGGTTCACATAGTCAACAAGCACCTTCTTGGGCAGCCCCAGTGGTGCAGCAGTTTAGCACCGCCTGCAGCCCAGGGCGTGATCCTGGAGACCCTGGATCGAGTCCCACGTCAGGCTCTCTGTATGATGCCTGCTTCTCCCTCTGCCTGTGTCTCTGCTTCTCTCTCTCTCTCTCTCTGTCTCTGTCTCTGTCTCTATGAATAAATAAATAAAATCTTTTAAAAAAATAAAAAATTAATAAAGGTAAAAAAAAAACAAGCACCTTCTCTGTGTTATGAGTGGGAAGATGGAAAGAAAAGAGGAGAGACTTGGGCTTTGCCCTCATATTGTTGAGAGTTAGCAGTGATAGGAGCTAATAGTTAACAGTCTGGCTGTTGCTTCCAGCTATGGCACTTAGGCACGTTACGTACTCTCTGTGAGCCTCAGTGTCCTCATCTCTGAGATGGAATAACAAGTATACTTATTTTAGAAGTTTGCTGTCAGGATGAAATGAAAAAATGAGAAGAATCTATTATACAGCATGGCCCACAGTAAGGAATCATACATGTTTGCCATTACAGGTCTTATTCTAAAGGCCAGGAGCCTGGAAGGTCAGGAGCTGTGGGGCTCTGAGGAGATCTGGGAAGCCTCTGTTAGGAGTTAGTGTATGTGAAAGTGTGTGTGTGAGTGTGTGTAGGGGTTCAGACAATACAGGCAAAGTTGGGTGGGTACATTCCAGGTAGAAAGAGCAGCATAAACAAAGGATGCCCAGAGCACATGTGGCAAAAAGCTAGGAGCAGTGGGTGATGTGCTCTGGAGAGACCAGCCAGGGACACAAAGGGGCGGGGGGGGGGGCGGGGGGGGCGGGCAGAACAGTGCTGAGTTGCAGAGGTGGCAGAGAGCTGGCCTGGGAGAACTGTGATCTGGGGAGTGGTGTGGGCAGTGATGAGCTTTAGGGAGCTCCAACGCAGTTGGTGCCAGATGGAATGAATGACACCCCAGGTGGAGGATGGACTGGTAGAAAGGAAGCCTAGAGACAGGAGACTTGTTCTGCTCAAGCAGCAGAGGGATGAGAAGAGGCTGGAGAAGGCAGGCAGCCATTCTCAGACCTTAGGGTCACAATCAATGAGAGCTGTCAAACATGCAGATTCCTGGGGCACCTGGGTGGCTCAGTTGGTTAAGCATCTGACTCTTGGTTTCAGCTCAGGTTGTGATCTTGGGGTCATAAGACTGAGGACCACATTGAGCCTCCGTGCTCAGCAGGGAGTCTACCTGAGATTCTCTCTCTCTCTTGCCTTCTGCCCCTCCCTCTCCTCATTCCCTCTCTTTCTAAAAATAAATAAATCAGGGATCCCTGGGTGGCGCAGTGGTTTGGTGCCTACCTTTGGCCCAGGGTGCGATCCTGGAGACCCGGGATCGAATCCCACGTCAGGCTCCCAGTGCATGGAGCCTGCTTCTCCCTCTGCCTATGTCTCTGCCTCTCTCTCTGTGTGTGACTATCATAAATAAATAAAAATAAATAAATCTTTTTTAAAAAATAAATCTTAAAAAAAAACCCATGCAGATTCCTGGGCCTATCCCAAGGTTCTGACTCAGCAAGGCAATGAAGACCCAGAGGTCTGTAATCTTAATCAGCTCCTTGTGAGGGAGATCACAGAGACAACATTCTAGAATTTCTAGATTAGAAAGATGGTAGAAATCAAATCCATACAATCAGGCAACTAAAGGTATAGCAGGAAGAGGAGGAGTGCAGAGACGGGCTCCTGGGCTTGGTGCTGGGTAACTAAGGATAGTGGGACAGCCGGGAAGACAGGGTTAGTCAGAGATAGAGGGGGAGAAAGCAGGTGAGAACAGCTGGGGGAGAGGCAGGCACCTGGGATGCAGGACAGAGAGCAAGTCAGGAGCTTGTCTATGGCTCACCACCTAACTGGGCAAGATGGTGGACATGGCCTTCAGAATGACCTGAGCTGCATCCAGGTCTTGAAGGAGGAAGGAGATGGAGATGGGGACCAAGGGAGATGGGCATGGGTTTTCCAGGTAGAGGAGACGGTTTCAGACAAGATTTGTGATCTAGATGGGTTTTCCAGGCCAGCATGGAGTTTGGAATTTATTTAGGCCAAAAGTAAGAGAAGTCTGGAAAGTCTGGAGTATTGTCACCCTTGCTGTCTCGGGCAGTCCTGAAGAGAGTGTGCAAGGTTTGGGGTGGAGTAAGGGCAATGACTTTGGGTCTCGTTATGAGGCCAACAGCCCCCATCTTATTTTTGACTGGTTCATGTTGGCAAGGAATGGGAGGCTGAAGGAAGGCTAGGGAAGGGGCAGGGGAGGGACGCTCAACCCCATTTTATGATCTCAGAGGAAAAGGTTGCGGTGAGTGGATTTTGCTGCCAGCAGAGCCACAGAGATGGGCCCCATGAGTCACTGCTCAGTCCTGCAAGCTCAGCCCGCAGAGCCTGCTGTGGTCAGCAGCCTGGGCTGGTTCCAGGCCCAGCCCCCAGTGTTCCCCGCTAGGCCTCTGTGTGTCCCCATTTCAATCTGCATCTTTGCCATCCCAGGGCTGTTCATCCTGCAGCTCTGCCTTTTCTGTTTTCCTTCAGACTGAGCCTCTGAATCTCTATTTGTGACTTGAGTTTACATCTGGCTCAAGGATGGGTAGCCTCAGGAGGACAGGGGGAATGTGACCACTTTCAGGGACCCCTAGCCATTTATTCTATGCTAGGCCCTACGTTAAGTGCTGGAAGCACAGAAGCAGACAATACACTCTGTTTTCATGAAGCTACAATACACGTTCTATGTGGAGTGAATAAACCAAGGCCTGACCGTGACCCCAATCTGTCTGTCTGCCTGTGCCCGGTAGTGCTGGGCTCAGCTATGGCCTGTGGCTTGAGGCCTCTTACTTACCTCTCATATTGGAGGGGGGGATGTGTGCCTGCCAGCAGGTCCCCCCAGATGTTAGGGCTCCTAGGAGGCCTGGCTAGGGGCTAGGCGTGGGCAGCTGGAGAGGGAGGGAGCAGGAGGCAATGACTCAATGGGGCGGCCCTGGGACAGCTGGGGAGGGATCCAAGGTTGGTCCTGATGCTTACTAAAGCTAGAGGAGGGTGGGACAGAGGTCCTGGCTGGGGGCTGGAGATGGAGCAGGACGATTCCAAGGCTCCTCTAGCAGCCATATCAGCTCAAGAAGAAAGCTCCTAGGTAGCTGGTCTGATGGTCTGGACTTTGGGTGCTGATGTGGCAGCTGGGATGGGAGGGGGGTGGGTTGCTGTTGCTCCCACTGTGCCTGCTTCTGACGCCCAGGTCTGCTCCTCTCGCAAGCCTCCAGGCTCCAGAGGAGGCCTCTGTCTTAGAGCCAAGGAAGCCATTAGACCCACTGCCCCCTCCTCTTCCAGGAACCAAGGGCCAGAGCATGTTATGAGGCATAGTGCCTTCTGGCTACACAGTCTACCTTCTTACAATCTTGCCACAAATTCTGGGGAGTGTCAGGCAAGAAACACATGCCCCAAAGGTACCTCAGCCTTAGAGCTGGGAGGGATCTCACAGGTCAACTCTCCAGGTAACTTTTACCAGTTCAGGATCCCCTGACTGAGGATGAAATGATGAGGAGGGTATGAACACAGCCTAAGGGCTGCCAGCGACTAGACATTGACACATGTGGTCCTCCCTAGTCTTTATGGCAACCCCACAAAAAAAAAAAAAAAAAAAAAGAATGACATTTTTCTTTTTCTTTTTTTATTTTTTATTTTTTGTTTTTACAGGTGAGTAAGGTGAGGCTTAAAGAGCACTGAGTTGCTGGAGCTCACCAAGCAGGTAAGTGGAGGAGCAGGCCTGGGTTGGTGTCTGGCTCCAGGACCCTGACCTCAGTCCCAGCCTCCTTGGCTAGACTTTGTAGGGAGGGGTATAGGTGAAAGTGGCCAGGAATGCACCGGAGTGGAGGGTCTGGGCCTGGAGGATTCTGGCCGGTCTGAGTCAGCTCCTACCCCAGAGGCTCCCTCCTTCCCTCCAGCCCAGACAGCAGCCCCCCACCTGGTCATTGGTGCCTGGCCCTGGAAGGAAGATTGAGGGCTGCAAGAGAGGGGCCCTTTCCCCCTACCCTCCATGAAGATACCCCTCGTGGTTCCTAGCAGCCCCAAGCAGCTGGTTTGGGCTTAGGGTTGCTCTTTCTCGGGGCCTCCTGGGCCCCTGCGGCCACACTTTTCTTCTTCAAGGAGTGCTGGCAGTGCAGCCCCCACCCCCATACTGCCTGCGTTCCGGAGCAGACGGCGCCCCCACGTGTCCCCCCACCCCCACCCCCACCCCGCCCCCAGGCCGACCCACCTGATCACTCACCCTCCCGCGCGTACACAGCCTTAGCCTGCCGTGGACGCTTCCACCGCTCTCAGGCAGGCGCGGGAAATGGGCACAGTGGAACCTCTGGTAGTCGCTGCCCCCTCCCCGCCGACAGAGAAGCCAAGTCAAAGTAAGGGGACCCGAGGGTGGGAGGGGGCGGCGGCGGGCAGGGGGCGCTGCGAGGGCTGGCTCCTGCGCGCTTTCCCCGGGGTCCCGGCGGCTGCCGTCGGGCCTGGGGGCGGGACGCAGCTCCGGCCTCCGGCCTCCAGGGGGCGGTGCGGCGCCGCGTCCTCCGCCTCCCTGCAGTCCCTCCCCCCGGCCAGGAGGCGGCGCCCGTGGACGCCGGGCGGCGCGCTGTACCCGCCGTCGACGGCTGTGCGGTAGGTTCGAGGCCTCGGCTTCGTGGCTCCGCGTCCCGGGGACACGAGTGGGGCTGGCGGGCGGGGTCTGGGGGCGCGAGTCTGGGGGCGAGACAGGGCCCGGTGGGCGGGTGTCAGCACTAGCCAGCGCCGCGTCCACGCCATTAGCGTCCCTTCCGCATAGGCCAGCAAAGCACGGCGGTGAGTGCGCGTGCAAGCGTGCAGCCCTCCTGGCTGAGGCCCACGTAAGTGCGGTGGGGCGGGGACCAACCTCTACTCTTTCCCCGCTCTCTTCAGGTCTGAACTGCGGCAGCGTCTGTGCCCCCTCTGCCTGGGCACCAAGGCCGCCCCCTCCTAGGGCCTAGGGCCGCCTGGGTCACCCACCGAGCTGTACTCCGACTGTCATCAACCCATTTTCTGGATGAGCAGAAGCCACCCGCTGAGGGCCCAGCCTCTCTCCCCTTTGCCCTGAGCAGGCCCGCCCTTAAGGAGGGGGTGATGGAAGGGCCGCTGGAGGTTGGGGATGAGTCCCCAGACTCCCAGGGACACGCCACTGACTGGAGGTTTGCTGTGTGCAGCTTCAGGGATGCCTGGGATGAAGAGGAATCTGTTGCCCTCAAGCAGATTAAGGACTCCAATCCTCCGGGTCCACCAGCAGGGACAGCCCAGGGGAGCCCCCTGCCTGAGGAACTTCAGTCACCCCCAGGACAGTTGGCTGTAGACGAGTCGGGAGATGGCCAGGGTTGCACGTTAGAAGGTTCCTCACTCCGGTTAGATGAACCAATCCCCTCTGGAGTGGAGAGCCTCCTGTGCCCAATGTCCTCCTGCCTCAGTCTTGAGCAGGGTGAGAGTGATAGTCAAGGGGGAGGCTTGGCAGGGGACCAACTTTCAAGCAGATTAATGCCAGTCCACCTGGGTCCTGGGGGTTTGACCAGTGATCCGGTGGACCTTGGAGGCCCATCATCTGAGGTATCATCAGAGCTACTGGAGGCAGGTAAGGGAGGCTGGGCGTAGGAAGTCTTGGAAGGGAGTGGGAGTTCCTGAATGTGGGAAGCGCTCTGACCCTACTCCAGCTGGAGCCCAGGTCTGAGGAGGGGTCCCTGGGTGGGTGGCCCAATACAGACCCAAGCCATTTTCCTTCCAAAGACCACAGTGGCTCTAGCCTCCCTAAGCCTGCTGATTACCTCCGGGCCCAAGACCTTGCCTGGGATCTGCTGGCCAGTGGCATGGCTACCTTGCCAGGTAGCTGGGAAGAACTTGAGGCGGGAAGAACTTGAGGTAGGGTGACTCAGTTGGGTAGGTATTCACTGCCTTCTGTCCACAGGGACTCGCGATGTAGAAGGCCGGGCAGTGCTGCTTCTGTGTGCCCATAGCCCGGCCTGGCTTCACCTCAAGTGCACTAGCCATGAACTCCTCTGCCTCCTGCTCTACCTACGAGGCATCCCCAGGTTATGGGGAGGAAGTTGGGTGGGGGGTGGAACCTGAGCTAGGAGATGGCAAGATTGGGGAATTACATACTGAACTGAAGCCTGCCCTTTAGGCCTGAAGTACAGGCCCTGGGACTGACTGTTCTGGTGGATGCCCGACTTTGTTCCCCAAGCTCTTCCCTCCTCTGGGCGCTCAGCCAACTGCAAGTGAGTAAAGGAGTGGAGCATACCCTGCCTTCAGTCATTCCTTTTGTGTAAGGTTGGGGACATGATTGAACTCAAATTCCTTGCAGGAAGCAGCCCCAGGGTCAGTGTACCAGGTGCTGCTACTGGGAAAGATGCCGGAGGAAGTGCCTTCTGGGCTGCAGGTACTGAGCCATTTTGGCCAGGGGAGTGGAGGTGGGGTGCATCCCACTAGGCCTAGGTCACCACCTTCTTTTCTGGCAGCTGCAGCAGCTGCCTTCTCATCAGAGCCTGCTGAACCACGTCTCCACCTCCGGGTTGCCGGCTTCAATGGGAGGAGGCCTGCCTTATTCCCACCAGGCCTGGCTGGACTTCCGGATGGCAAGTACAGTGGGTGGGGCATAGGGAGGGTGGCAGGCAACCTGGCTGGCAGAGGAGCCTCTTCTGGGTTGGCTTGAGCAGTGCAAAGCCAAGGATCTGGGATCTGGGATGCCTGGGACCAGACTGTACTATACTCTGGTCATGCCTGCTCCTGTGTATAGCGTCTGGAAGCCCTACTGCAAAGCTGCCAGGTGGCTTGTGCCCTGCTCCAGGGGGCCATCGAGAGCATGAAGGCTGTGCCCCAGCCTGTAGAGTCTGGGGTGAGTGTTCCCTCAATACCTCTCCAAATGCTCCCCGTCTCTCCCCTTTTGACCCATGCTTATCTCCATTACCCGATGCCCTTAATCACAGGAAGTTGGTCGGCTGCTACAGCAGGCACGGGTCCTGATGGAGCACGTGCTAGACTCACCACGGCTAGCATGGCTACAATGCCAAGGGGGTTTGGAGCTGGCATGGCTGAAGCAGGAAGTCCCAGAGGTGACCCTGAGCCCAGACTACAGGTAGATGTGAACTCAGATCCCAGATCTTGCCCCAATCCATCATATCTTATCCCAAGGACTCAGCTGTCTGGCTCAGAACTAGCCAGGATTGTGGTCCCAGGGCAGGGTGGAGTGGAACGAGGCAGCTAAAAGCCCTAAGACCACGTACCCTGTACCAGGTCAGCAGTGGATGAGGTTGATGAACTCTATGGCCGTGTAGATGGACTGCTGCACCAGTTGACCCTCCAGAGTAACCGGCGAGTACGGGCACTAGAGTTGGTCCAGACTCTGGAGGCCCAGGAGGGTGGACTACACCAGGTGGGAGCTATCTGCCCAGGTGGGCCCTCCCTCGGATCTCAAGCATGACCTCCGCACCACAGCAGCATTCCTTTTCCCTGCTTGTGCCTCTCTAGATTGAAGTGTGGCTGCAGCAGGTGGGCTGGCCAGCCCTCGAGGAGCTAAAGGAGCCCTCACTGGACATGCTGCTCCAGGCGAAAGGCCCTTTTCAGGAGCTGGACCAGGTTGCCCAGGTGAGTTTGGTCACTTGTTTATTCTATTGGGCCACTTTGCTAGGGACTAGAGATGCAGGATGGGTGAAAGCAAATCGATCCTTTTCTCTCTTGGAATGTACAGTTCTCAGCAGAAAACATCAGTTGTAATCAAAGGTTCAAAGTCATGTATGTGTTTGCAAACTGAGGCAGAAGCTCTGGAGAAAAGTAACAGGTGGTTCTACCTGAGTTTATTAATAAAGACCTTACCCAGAGGGGGGTGTTGGGATAGCTTTCTTGAGATGGTGACTTTTGAGCTGAGAGCAGAAGAATAGGTCATCATTAACCAGGAGGAAGAGAGGTTGGGGTTAAGATACATTTCTGGGCTGAGGGAGCAAACAGCATGTGCAAAGGTTCTGTGGCAGGAGGGAACATGGGTTGCCTGAGGAACCATAAGCAAGACAGTGAGGTTGAAATGCAGTGCAGAAGAGGGAGGGAGAGTGGGGTGAGATGAGGTAAAATGAGGCTAGAAAAATAGTGGCCAAATTGCTGGGCTCTAGCAGTGTAAAATTTAAGTGGGAAGGTCACATTATCAGATCCACATTCTAAGAAGATTATCCTAGTTTCTGGGTAGACAGTGATTTGAAGGATGGGTGTGTAGAGTCCAGAGGCAGTTGCAGTGGCCCAATAGGAATGCTCTCTCTGGCCAGATGGTGGCAGAGGAGGTTGATTTTAGAAATTGCTGGGATTTGATGGTGGATACATAGGGTAAGAAGGAAAGGGAGGTTGCAGAGGTGAATGAGTACTGTTTCCTGAGAGAGGGGCTGGGAGACAAGGACCTTCTGGGGGACGGGGATTCCGCAATCTAGTAATGTGTGTGCTTTGGAGACGACCATGAGAGAATGGGAGCCATGTGGACTGGCCTGGAATTCAGAAGAGAGACCTGGGTGAAGGTCCCTTGGTTGGGTGTTTGGATGACATTTGAAATTGGTCACACAAGTTTGCCTGGGAAGAGAGGGTATGGACTGTGTTCAGGAGCATCAGTGTTGAATGGCCCAGGTGAGGGCTGGAGAGCAGGAGGAGGAACCACCAGAGACGGAACAGGAGAATCAAGTGAGTGGAGAGGGGTTAGGGAGTTGGAAGAGAGAGGATTGGAGGCTGCTGAGCGATGGTCAGATGAGGCCTGAGAAGTGCCAGGGATGGAGCTGGCACTGAGGTTGCAGTAGGCTGATGATGTGAAGAAGCAGTGATAACAACTTCTTTAGGAAGCCTGGCCGTGGAGGAGGGGAGTTGGGGAGTGGGGGGAAGGTCTTCATTCACAGGAGAGACTTGACAATGACCTATAGATGTTTGTGGAAAAGAGCTCTGGGATTAGACCACCAGGCCCAAACCTGCTGAGCCCAGTCTCTATCTCCAGGAGCAGGTCAGGCGAGGGGAGAAGTTTCTACAGCCACTGGCTGGCTGGGAGGCTGCTGAACTGGGGCCCGCTGGGGCCCGCTTTCTGGCCCGGCAAGCCAAGCTGACTGACTTCTCCAGGGCTTTGACCCGGCGGCGGCAGCGGCTGGCAGATGCAGAGAGGCTATTCCATCTTTTCAAGCAGGTAGGTGGGGTGTCCTGTCCCCGGCCCCAGGTGGTTGTGGGGGATGAAAGGGTAGCTGCCTAGCCCTACCACAGCCTGAGCTGTCTCAGGACATTCTGCCTGTTTTCTCTTCTTGTCTTCAGGTTGACCCCAAAATCCAGCCGATGCGGGGGGGGCGCGGTATGGCCTGAGCCATCATCCTGTGGGGATGGGGACTGGGTAGAAGAGAACGCTTGGTGGTCTGGCGGGCTCCACCTTCACTGCCTTTCTGGCTTTGGTGTTATAGGCCTCGACATGGGCTGAGGAGGGGCAGCGAGTGTTGGCAGAGCTGGAACAGGAGCACCCAGGGGTTGTGCTGCAACGGCTGCAGCTGCATTGGACCAAGCACCCTGATTTGCCTCCTGCCCACTTCCGAAAGATGTGGGCTCTGGCCACAGGGTTAGGTTCTGAGGGCATCCGCCAGGAGTGCCGCTGGGCCTGGGCACAATGCCAGGACACCTGGCTGGCACTGGACCAGAAGCTAGAGGCCGTACTGAAGCCACCACTGACGACGACCATGACAGTCAGCACGGCTAGCCTGTGTGTCAGCAGAGTCCCAGCTGCATCTGCCACCCCTCCCCTGAGGAAGGCATACAGCCTGGATCAGAATTTAGGGCAGAGTCTCAGACAGCCTGCCCACCACTGCCACCACGTGGCCACTGCGGCTGCCTGCCACGGACCGGAGGCTGGAGGTGGTGCCCAGCCAGGGTCATCCCCTACCATGCCTCTGCCAAGCACCTCCGACCCCAGGAGCCCCAGCAGGTACAGGCAGTGGGCAGAGCAGGGAGGGCAGTGGCAGGAGAGAAGTCCTTAATCCTGATTCCACCTATTTGGTAGGCTCCAGCTGGTGCTGGCAGAGATGGTGGCTACGGAGCAGGAGTATGTCCGTGCTCTTGACTACACCATAGAGAACTACTTCCCTGAGTTGGATCGTCCTGATGTGCCCCAGGGCCTCCGTGGGCAGCGTGCCCACCTCTTTGGCAACCTGGAGAAGCTGCGGGACTTCCACTGTCATTTCTTCCTGCGTGAACTGGAGGCCTGTACCCAGCATCCATCCCGGGTAGCCTATGCCTTCCTGCGCCATGTAAGCCCGTAGTCCACATGAGCCCTAGCTGATTCGGCCGCACTCAACAGAGTTAGCTCTTGGGTGCATGCTTGGTGCCAGCCTTCTGTGATAGGTACAGCTATGAGCAAGACCAGCAAGGTTCCTGCCCCTCTGGGTGCTCATAGAAGAAGAGACATAGAAATAAAAAAGGGCACTCTCGATTATAGCTGGGGCCAGGAAGAAAATAATCAAGATAGATGATTGTGAATTAGTGGTGGTGCAGGAGTGGGGCAGTTAGAGGCCTCTTTAAGGAGTTGATGTTTAAGCTGGGGCCAGAGGGAGGGACTAGAGTCAGAGTGTTCCATCCAGAGGAAAGATCAGGTTGAAAGGAAGAGACAGGTCAAAGTGGCTTGGCTGAGTGTAGTGAGCAAGAGAAGGGGTAGTATGAGGTGAGGGATCCCAGAGTGGCGTTCCCAGAGCAATGGGAGGAGCAGAGGCCCTGTGGGCAAACCCCGTTCTGCACAGTGCCTATTCTTGCCAGGGTACCCTTCATTCAAAACCAGGCAGATTGGATCAGGGGAGGCTTCCCTGGGAGCTGTGTGTTGGCATTTTGGTCCTCTAAAGCTGAGTGTATCTGACCCATGAGGGTCAGACTTTGGAGGCTGGCCCCCTTGCACCTGGGCTGAGCTGTATGTCCTCACAGAGGGTGCAGTTTGGGATGTATGCACTCTACAGCAAGAATAAACCTCGCTCTGATGCCCTGATGACCAGCTTCGGTCATGCCTTCTTCAAGGTAGATGAGCCTAAGACTGGAGGGGTGGAGGGGATGGAGGAAGTGCCCTGAAGCCACCTGATGGTCTCCCACACACCTGGCAGGACAAGCAGCAAGCACTGGGGGACCACCTGGACTTGGCCTCCTATCTGCTGAAGCCCATCCAGCGCATGAGCAAGTATGCATTGCTGCTGCAGGAACTGGCACGGGCCTGTGGGGGTGCTGTGCAGGAGCTGAGTGCCCTGCGGGCTGCCCAGAGCCTTGTGCGCTTCCAGCTGCGACACGGCAATGACCTGCTAGCCATGGATGCCATTCAGGGCTGTGATGTGAGTCCTGCCAGGCCGTGGGGGACAGTGCATGTGAAGGGAGGGGGCAGCAGAGGCTGGACACTCACTGGGCCCCAACTTGGCAGGTTAACCTCAAGGAACAGGGGCAGCTGGTGCGACAGGATGAGTTCATGGTACGCACTGGGCGCCGTAAGTCTTTGCGCCGCGTTTTTCTTTTTGAGGAGCTGCTGCTCTTCAGCAAGCCCCGCCGAGGACCCACAGGCACCGACACATTTACCTATAAGCGTTCCTTCAAGGTAGGCCCACCTGACCCTTCCTGTGCTCCCAGCCCCCTTCCCCCACCCAGTGCCTCACCAAGCCCCTCTCCTGGCCACACAGATGGCAGACCTGGGCCTCACTGAGTGCTGTGGGGATAGCAACCTGCGGTTTGAGATCTGGTTCCGCCGTCGCAAGGCTAGGGACACCTTTGTGCTTCAGGCTGCCAGCTTGGCCACTAAGCAGGCTTGGACGGCTGACATTTCTCGTCTGCTCTGGAGGCAGGCCATCCACAACAAGGGTGTGTCCCTGTCCCCTGCTTCAATGGAAGATCCCCTCTCTGGAGAGCTTACAGTGTCCCACAGGGGCCTAGGCAGGGCCTAGGGACCAGGAAATGCTTGGGAGCATGGAGGTCCAGCAGCAGCAGCCAGTGTAGGAGAAAGAACTGCAAGGTCAGGCAGTCCTAGTATCGCTGTCCCTGACTGTGGGCACAGTATTAAACTCTCTGAGTAGCAGAGGCCTTATCTTTAAAAGGGCAATACCTGCCCCCAGGATTGTTGGGAGGAGAGCATGGCACCAGAAGGGCTCAATGCACAGGACGGGCGATCTGTTGGGTATGGATATTCAGGAAGGACTCACTCGAGGGGGTGGGTGGACAGAGCCCAAGGACAAGGCTGATGTGCACCTATGCCCACTCTCCACCCAGAGGTGCGCATGGCTGAGATGGTGTCCATGGGTGTGGGGAACAAGGCCTTCCGGGACCTCGCCCCCAGTGAGGAAGCTATCAACGACCGCACTGTCGACTATGTCCTGAAGTGCCGAGGTAGCAGGCAGGCTGCAGGGGGCGTGGGGGAGGAAGGCTGCGTGGGAGGCGAAGGAAGGCTGCGTGGGAGGCCACGTGAACTTCTGTCATCAGCCCTTGCCTGTGCTCCCTGCAGGACCCTGGCCCAGGTGGGCTCTGGCCTGTCCAAACCTGACCCTCTCTCTTACACAGAAGTTCGCTCTCGGGCCTCTATTGCTGTGGCCCCGTTTGACTGTGACAGCCGCTACCTGGGGGCCTGGAGTTCCCTTCCTGGAGACCCCGCCTCTTGCTCTGTACTGGGGTCCCTCAACCTGCACCTGTACAGAGACCCGGCTCTTCTGGGAGTCCGCTGGCCCCTGTATTCTACCAGCGTCCCAGAGGAAGCAGCGCTGGAGGCCGAGGTGGAGCTGGGCAGTCAGCTGTCTTTGAGTAGGTCTCAAAGATACCTGGCAGAGGCAGGCTGGTATCGCTTAAGGTCTGGCCATCCCTTGCTGACAGCTTACCTTCCTCCTCCCTAGCTCCTGAGGACTCAGAGGTCTCATCCCAGTGCCCATCAGTCAGTGGATCCAGTGGCTCTGACAGCAGCTGTGTGTCAGGGCAGGTCCTGGGCAGGGGACTTGAGGACTTGTCCTGTGTGAGTACCATTTTGTCCTGTATCTGCCAGCCCCAGCCCAGGCCGATGGCTGCCTTTCCTTTAGGTGGAAATGGGGGTGGGTGGGCCAGGGCCAGGGCCATACCCTAGAGATCCCCCTTGGACCCTGAGTTGAGGAAACAAGCAGTCATGCCTAGCTTGTCAACCACAGGTCTGAGCCCGGGCTGGAAGGCAGACGGTGGATCCAGCAGCTTTTGCTCCAAGAAATGTCACCTCTCAGGATCTGCTGTGACCAGAGTGTGGCTGCCACCTGGGCCACCTCCAGCCCATGTGCACTACCCTATTGACTACTCTTTCTGATATCTGTGCCCAGTGGCAGACTGGCAGGGACTTCTCCTAAGGAGCCTGGCTGCAAAGCCTGAATGACTACCCTGATTCTTAGCTCCTGGCCCCATGTCCCCTTCTCTTCCCTCTCCAGTTCCCACCCCAGTTACGGGTTAGAATTAGACTAGAGCAGAGTGTGGGTGTTTCCATGCTCTTGGCTGGTGGTACCCTACCAGCCTTGTGGCTTTGGGCAGCAACTGGGCTGCCCCTACCCTCAGGAGGAACATAGGTGGGTTCCCAGCTGTTGTTTCCCAACCGCTGGTCTTAAGGCCAGCTTCTCAAATGTAGGGCAACCCCACCCCTATTGTACCCTTAACTGTTGACTGCCCTGGCTGCCCAAGCCCAGCTCTTCTTTTCCTGGGTTAGTTTGGTTATATTGACTCAACATCTTTTGAATAGCTTTCAGTTAGAGTTGTTAACTAAAATTATTTCAGTGGTTGTTAGGTCTTTGGTGTCTCAGAGAGAGTCCAGGCCCTTGACTCGTAAATTACTCTTTATTTATAATAAAAATAGACTGACACACCTTCAGATGGGCACACACATTCTTAAAATGAGCCTTGGCAGGTGGGGGGTATGTGAGGGCGCATTTCTGGTCACCCTAGCCCTCTTGTAAGTACTTGCCCAGGATAGAGTAAGAGATGGACCTTGACAGGCCCCTCTGGATGAGCAGGTCCATGCAGCAACCATATTTCCTGGCGAAAGGCAGTGTGAGCTAGAAGGAAAGGCCCGTCTTATCCCTGGCTGGTTGCCTACTCTAGCACTGTGTGGGCGGGGTCCTCCCATCTGGGGGCAGGGGCAGGGGTAGGGCAAGGTCTGTGGCCTCTGATGCTCTCAGGCTCAGTTTTGCCCAAACACTTCTCACAAGGCTGTGGCTAGGAGTGGCTACCAGAATGACCAGAGGGTCAAAAATGTATGTTTTGGGCCACTGGTTTTCCATTTTCTAGCTGGAGATGCTGACATTACCTTTCCAATCAATAGACCAACCAGAGGCCTAATAGTATAGGCAACTGGTGTGTTTAGGATAAAGTGTCATAATAAGGTACTTGATTACAGAAATACCAGATTAATGAGAAATTAGCTAAATCTTTTTCACCTACAATGTTAAAATAAAAACTTACAACTCTAAAATTATTTTAAGGAATCAAAAAACCAAAAGGGTCAATCCTTTGGTTTTACGGAACATTTTTTTTGGTAAAGAACGCTTTAAAGCAGCTCATACATGAAAGGAACGTACAAAAGTGGTGATACAGCTAAGTAGGTAAAGTCAGTATCACCCATTAATAAGGTCTGACTCCTAATAGTTTCTCTGATTTCAGCACCCCAAAAGCTTGGGCTCACATGATGTGCTTCCCGGCATGGTCAGGGGTGTTAGTGATGAAGGCAAAATTGGTACCATTGGAGGAAAATCACAAAACCAGTGGCCCTAATACTGCTTTTTGATCACTCTGGACTGGTTAATTTCAGCTCTTATTTCTCCCTCCTTGGGACCAGGGACTGGAGGTCTAGCTGCCTGCCTTGCCTTTTGGGCAGTACTGGCCTGGCCTTCATGCAGCAGGACAGTATCCATTTGAGGTATAATGGGGTCAACATTCCCAGTGGGGTACTGGCCCTCACCTCCACCCAGCTGTACAGGCGTTCCTGGGTGTGCCGGTCATCCTTGAAGCCGGTGATGGCCAGCAAATCCACCACAAACTGCTTGGGGCTGATGTGCAGGGTCTGCCAGGAGAGCCCCTGGTCAGACAGGGCTGGAAGCAGCTGCCTGACACACATTTGCTCCCTGTCTTTCAGAGTGGGATGCAGAGCAGGGGCTTCCCTTGGTCTTCAGGAGTTACAGGAATCAGGGGCTGTCATTCCAAACTACCTCTTGGTCAAGGCTTGGTTCAGATGACACTGCCCTGTCTTCCTATCCGTGCTCTTCTTGCCACCCTTGTGCCCCTGACCTATTCCCCTTGACTTGCTTCCCCTTGCCTGGTACCACTTGTTGTGGGGACAGGGGGACAGACAGGTAGAGAAACAAGGTCTGAGGCTTGTCAAACATACCCACAGCTGGTTGGTCAGGGAGACCACCTTGGCTGTCATGGCTTTGGGGTCCTTTTGCCTGATGGAATCCAGGATGATGTCAGTCAGGAAGCGGTGACATTTTTGTGCATAAAACATCTCTTCCCAGGATAGAGAGAAGCTCAGGAAAGTCACCTCTGTGGAGAAGAGAGTAGACTGGCCACAGCTGCCTGTGGCTAAGGCCTTAGAGCCAGCCTGGAATAAGGGGAGAAGTGTAGGGTAGCTGAGGGAGACTCTTCCTGAAGGACCCTGGGTAGGGGTTCAGGCATCTCCACAAGGAAGTACAGGGCCAGGTATGGCTTCAGAGTCTCACCTTTGGGCTGGGGGCTGGCTGTAGGTGGTGTATGCTTGAGGTTGTCGATCTGTGTGGTATAGATGATGCTGTCCTCAAAGAACATGCAGGAGCCATCGCTGCCCACTACAGGGGGATGGGTCACTTTGAGGATGACCCCTGCATTATTCACCTCAGCCTCAGGCAGAGGCTGCTCAGGGCCAGGGCTTTCTGTGAAAACAACATGGGGGGAGGGGTGGGGTCCTCCTTGAGCCACTTCAGAGCCCAAGCAGGGAAGGAGCCTCTGGTGACAGATCAGCACAGACAGTTACCCTAACCTTCCGCCTCCAGCTTCTCAGAAGTGGCACCCTCTGCTGATAGGGGCCTGTCCTGGCTCTCGTCTCTCCATTGTCTTTGAAGCATCACAAGCCCAATCCTACATTTCAGAACAACAAGGAACTCTCCAAATCCCTCTTGAACTAAGGCTGGTATTAACTAGAGCTGATAATACTCTAGGTGAGGGACTGGAAATCATTGGAAAACTGTAAAATGGGAGGACCTTTTTGGGTGAGCTTTCTGACATATGTCTACTCTGAAGAGTACATTAGACTGACCAACTCAGGGTTCACAGGCAGGGCACAAGAAGGCCCCTCCAAGGAGGGCCTAAGGCTTTAAAAGGAAAAGCAAAAGAATACTGTAGAAAGATGAGGGAACAGAGGAAATAGCCCAACATGGCAATTCTCAGCATACTCCCCTGGGTCATCTCCACAGTGCCCCACCACACACAACACGCCTCTCTCTTCAGCTTTTTCTCCTGTCTGTCCCACCTCAGTAATCACCCACCCCCTGCAGTCACACAGGGCAGAAACCTGGCCCCTCTCTGTGTGGATCCTTTCCTACATCCTCCCCCCTGAACAGCCTAGCTTGTTTGACCTAGAATGACCTTCCGCTTCTAACACTTCTGCTTCTGTTGTTGCATTTCCTCTACTGCTGGAGCAAGCTCTCAATGCACACCTGACTGCTTGCTCCCTTGTTTAAAATTCTTCAGTGGCTGCCCATACCCTGTAGGATCAGAATAAAGTACCAGGTCCTGAACTTGGTCCACAAGACCTGTCCTGGTAAATTATGTCCTCAGCCCTATTTCCTATGACTTCCCTACGTGAAGCCTGGCCTCCAGAGCTAGACCAAAGACCTGTGTTTCCACAAGCAACCGAGACTTCTACTTCCTTCCCCTGCTTATTACTCCCTAACCTCCAGCTTCCTTTGTGCTCTTATTATTTCATAGACACCCTCTTCCCATATGCTTCGTGCAGACTCTTGGCCCCACAAGCCATGCCAGTGTGTTGGTCATCTCTGCCTGCTGCTTTGCAGATCTGATGTCAGCGAATAGAGAGTTCTAGTCCCCTTTTGTCACTAATGCACTCCATGGTCTTGGCCAGGGTTTGCCCTCTCTGTTGTTAAATGACACTGAGGTTAATGATGGGGCAGGACTCACCTTTCTCCCTTGGCTTCTGCTTGCCCCAATCCTTCAGGGTAACAGCTCTTTTCACAGGGAAGTATGGCTTAAAGGTTGGCTCCAGCCCCTTGTCTTTGGCTCCAGCTCCAGCCCCTGCCTGTTGACCCAGGTCCTTCTCTGAGCCTGTGGAACGTCCTTTCCAGGAAGCTGAGGTGACAGGCTGGGAAGCAGCCTCACTCCCCAAAGGGGGCTGCAGGGTAGCTTCCTCCATGGAGCTGCTCTGGGGAACTGGCACTGGCTGGAATTCCCACTGTTTGCAATTGACCATGTCCCATTCCCTTACCAGGGAGATGAGTTTTTGCATAGGGGTGACAGGAGGGTCTTTGGTTTCAGGTTTCTGTGTGAGGTTGACTGTGGTGCATTTCTTCTTGGGAGGACTCTCAGGG
The DNA here is from genome assembly GCF_053574225.1 of Canis aureus. NCBI lineage: Eukaryota > Metazoa > Chordata > Mammalia > Carnivora > Canidae > Canis > Canis aureus. The sequence goes on from NC_135613.1 coordinate 6,890,653, forward strand.
TGGCCCCCCCAGTATGTGGGGTTGGCACATAGGCCAGGACAGTGGGAGTATGTACTGGGATTGCCCGCCCTCTTGGCACCTCGGCACAGGGACACCTGGATGGCCTGGGAGTACTGCTCAGCCTCCTCCATCTGACTGGATCTGGCCAGGGTTCCCTTGGCCTTGTTCCATGGAGTCCTGTCATTGCAGTCTTGGAAGTCCACAGGCATGCAGGCTGTGGTCTAGGGAAGGAGGACACAGCAGCTCTGGGAATTTTGTGTTTCCACATTGAAGCTTCACCTGAGACCTAACAATCTGGGCCTTCAAGACCTCACTTGCTCACCCAGATCAATCCCATCCTCCACAGAGGTCAGCCACTTGAGCTTTGCTCAGCTGAATGGGGGTGATGCCAGCCCAGGGGCCTCTCATACTCCAAAGGAACATACTATCAGCATTCTAGGCCACAAGTGGCCAACACCTCCCTGTACCTCCTTCAATTTTCAGACATAGTTACCACACTAGGAATCCATGTAGGCCCTGCTCTTTAATTCAGCTATGCCCCTCAGTAGCAGAGCCCACTGCTGAACCCTGTGGCAGCACTCTCACTCAGGACAACACCAAGCCAAAGAAGGCTGGGGCTTACTTCTTTGGTGTCTCTACTGAACTCCACCAGAGACCCTGGCCCTTCCGTCACCACATGCAGCCTCCTGATGGGAAAAGCTTCTTCATTTTCAGATTCTTTCTCCTGGGTCCATGACCTGCAGACTCCAAGAGGGAATCAGTAAGCAGAGCCTTCTACTAGTCATCGACCAGTTGGTCAGGTCTGCCCTTTGGCTAGTTAACTTTAGACAGTGGAGGAGAAGGGCTCTTAAAAGGTTTCACTTAGGTCATTGGCCAATCTTGGGCCTGTTCCACCCCCTGAGCCCCAAGGAGAATGGAGAGGTGGGACTTAAGACAGGATTCTCAAGAGGACTATAAAGGTCCAAACTCCAGAATGTGGTGTCCAGAGCAAAGTTTCCTTACTTGTATGCCTGACATTGGGCAAGGGCCTCTGAGAGGGATGGGATGTGGTATTCCTCTACCTCCTGGCAGAACAGGGGCCATTCCCTGCAAATGACAAGATGTCATCAGGCTGGGCAGCTGGGGCGGGAGTGTGGGTGGAGGCACAGCCTTCAGAGCTGCTGCCTTGAACAGCAGTTGACATACTGGAAATAATAAAACCTCCTCCCTGAAGGCTACAAACTCAAGGTTTTTTTGTTGCAGAAGGAAGGGGTTTTATCACATAATTTCTTTCCATTTGTCACTTACTTAAATTCAGATGGTAAAAACAGTTTTCCAAGTCTCAGGAAGTTGAGAATATGTCGGAACATTTGGCCATCCCCGTGGATCAGCAGGGTCTGCCCATAAGTGATCCAGTACACTCTTTGAGGGTTGGACAGAAGTTCTGGATACTGCAAGGGGTTGTACACCAGACTCTGTTAGTCTGTTAGTTAAAGGGCAGGTCAGTCTTCATTTTCTCATCCGTTCTAGAACAGGCTTTGGGACTTCCATCTCCTTGTCTTATTAGCCACAGGGAGCCATCATGGGGAGACAAGCATCCAGGGACAAGAACATCCCTGCTTCAAGTTTTGCTGGATTCCAGACCAGATAACCCTCTCAAAGCATTTGTAACCCTACTCTGCGTCTTGCTTGATCCAGACCCCTCAGATTGGTCTCCTCCCTACCCAAACTCTTGAGGACCTTCCTAGCATGCTGCTCATATACTAAGAGTATTTTCAGCCATGGAGCCCAAATGTCTTATTCTAAGCAAGCGCTAGGGGGCTCTGTGAGGCTCAGGTGACAAGATTCTAAACCGGCTCAGCCACAGAAGCCACAAAAGAAAGGAGGGTAGCCTGGGGCCAGCATACCTTCAGTAAGGTCTGCAGGGTGGTTGCATACCAGTGGCTTCCAACATAAACTTTGATGATCTGTTGCGGGGAATACACAGTGATTTCTGCCATCCATCTCTCATCTAAGGAAACCAGTGAGAAGGAACATACTGCATGACCAGAAGGGAAATTAGGTAGGGCATTTTGGTTAATATCATATGCTAAGACTCAGTATTTTCATTAGTTAGGTTGTGTTGCCTCCTCTGAGGAGCAGCAGAAATCCTAGACACCACTCCTCTCAGGCCTTCCCTGCAGCTCACCATACAATTTCCTGGGTGGTGAGGTAGGTTTGTAATGGCAGCTTGCAAGGTCAGCTGGTGACTCTGGGGGTGGGAAAGGTGAGACCTCTAAAATCTCATCCCCAAGGGTACTGATGCTCTTCCCCTCACCCACCTCTCTCAAGAAAGCTGGACTAATGTTCCTGTCTACCTGCATTGCCAACTGCCTCTGGTTTCTGGCTGGGTGTATAACTTCATGTGGAAAGGAGTCCCTCTGTATGTTTGCGTGTATAGTTTGGTAAATGTCACATTGCCATCTCATCAAATCATCATCACTGCTATAGAGACCAAGCTTCTAGGCATGTCTGGAGAATGGGGCTTTATTTTGAGAAGATGAATCCAAGACCGTTTTTCTGGGGGACTAGACTTAGGCTTTGTCTGATGTTTGGGAACCAGTTTCTAATGAGCTTTGAAATGAGTAAAGGGTAAATAACCAGGTTATTTAGTTAAGTAAGAGGTATATCATTAGATTGTGAACTCCATGAAGATGAGGACTGGGTCCATTTTGCTCACTTCTATACTCCTAATTAGGTCTACTTCTTTCCTGGTATATGGTAGGTGCTCAATAAATGTTGACTATTGCTGAATGACAATACAGTGGAAACCTGATCTAAAACTTTTTGTTAAGAGGTTATAAGACAGCTGCTGAAAATTAGTTTTGGACTCAGACTCAAACTCTAGCTCGATCATGATGTCACTGTGTACTTTGAGCAAGTTACTTCCCTGAGTCTCTACTTTGTCTGTTAAATGGACCCAGAGATTGTTCCTCCCTGGATGGCTATGAGGATCAAATGAGCACAGCACGTCAGCTCTCAGAGCCAGAGCAGTCCTACGCTTGAGGACCCAGCGGCCCCATAGTGAGGTCAGTCTGTACTGCCCAGTCTATACTACTCGAGGCTACTCATGGGTTTGAGGTGAGGAGGGGTACCTTAACATGAAAGTTTCCCTCTAGGAAAACCTATAAATGTTGACTTTCCTCTCCTCTTCCATCTAGTTCCTGGCCCTGGCCAGTCTTGACTTTCCTATATGATACCCAAGCTCTCCTCTGATGCTAAATTCAAATAAAGAAGCTTCCTCACTTACTGAGCACATCCATGGGTGCCAGAGTCCTCGGCTCCAGATGAGTCTTCAGGGCCACTTTCATTGGCTCATAGGTGATATCCCTCTTGTCCAGGAAGGCACAGAGCTCATACACCTCGGAAATAGTCTCAGTCAGGGGCAGCCGACAAGTTCCCAGCCAGTTTCTGCCCAGAGGAAAGGCCTGTTAGAGAGAATCTCAGCACTGCACCCCAAGGGAGTCCAGCCTGCCAACTTTTCATATCTAGAATGCCTTGCTCCTCACCCTGGCTCAAACCTTCGGTCACTAATATTTCCTGCTTTAACCAGAAATCTGGTGATGTCTTGTAGGAGACTGAACCTGGACACACAGGCTCACCATCTAGTTTGATATATTTTCTAGACTCTGCCTAAGGTTCCACAAGCCAGGCCAGGGCCCAGCTACTCTGATTCTGCCCCCATAAGTATCTGCCCATGATATCTCAATTACTGTTTAGCAGCCTGCCATGGTCTTGGGAGATTACAAATACCATGTGTGCCTAGTAAAGAGGCTGGGGGTCTGAACATCAACCCTTTGCCTCCAAAGGCACTTGTCTTTGCCCTCTATGACATCAGGGATGGGACATCTCTGAGAGAGATGGGTGGTATGGGCCACAAAAGCCTGAAATGCCCAGAGTTGGCTGACCTTCTTCCCAGGGGCTCAGGAAAACCCACTTCTATGTTTAGTTTTGGTACCAATATATTTTGTGACCCTAAGAGAGTTGCCCCACTCTGAACATCAGTTTACCTTTCTATAAAACAGGATTAGAGTCCATGCTCCTGCACTAATGGAGGCACTCTGAGCTCATGCCTTGAGCCAAAGGCCAGGTATCACCTCCTTCAGAAAGCCTTCTTTGCTTTGCTTCTGGAGGTCACCCCCAGCTCTGGCCCTTCTGTGTATCTAGCAAGCCTCCCAAGGGTTGGGGTTGGGGAGGACCTTTGTAGAAAGATCTGCATGGCAGAGGAAGTATCTAGCACTCTGAGGGTTGTGACTGTGGTCTGGTCATCTTAGACCTAGAAGAGGCTAAAAACAGCAATGGATTGCAAAAAACAGAAATATGAACCCAACTGAAGCCTTTGAACCTTGGGAACCCTTGTACTTGGCACTTGTACTCTCCTCTAAGACCTGAGTTTAGTGTTGGTGGTGGGTGTAGCTAAAAGTTATGAGTTTGCCCCTAAGGACACTACTTCCCTCTGGCTCATGGGCAGGGCCCCAGGTTGGTTCCTGAGGAAAGGCAAAGACCAGCTTGAGTGGGACCAAGCTGCTCTCTGAAGAGGGCCTTACTTGACATGCTGAAAGAGGACCCCGTTCCCTGTGATGTACAGTCTACTGCCGTCCAGCGTGCTCTCGATGCGGAGCTGTCCCAGTGCGGAGTCTGGGTACTTGACAAGCAGACCCAGGGCCATCATGTACAACGGCTTCACAGACTCCAGGCCTGCTGCATGGCCCCCCTTCCCAGGGCTTGGCGGGGAACAAGAGGTCCGGGAACAGCCACCTGTGCCGGTGAGAATGGGGTGACTCCTAGACCCCTCATGGTCATAACTATTGGAAGCTTTGGGTTTTGCTTCCTACTGCTGCCTTGAATTAGTACTAAAGAAGCTTAGAGGGAGCTAATTTCCTTGCACAGCCAAATCTGGATCTTCTCAAAATCACTATAATTTTTCAAATACTTAGATTGAAAGGTCAAGTTATTTATTGGGAGGTAGGGTTGGGGGTGCTAATTTGCTCTATCATTAACATTTGAATTTCAGAAATTTCAGGAGAGCAGCCAATTGGCTCTAGCCTCTGCAGGAATCTCCCTTAGTTCCAAGCTCTGCTCTAATCATCCATGGGGGATCGGCAACCATCGCACAGAACCTGATCTGCATCACAGGCTTCTCAGATTCACAGCTCCTATCACTCCTGGGCAGAATTTTCCCCAGAGACAAACTATGTGGTGTTACTTTCAGATTGGGTACTTGGGTTGCTGGTTCATGGGCAGGACCTTGTTCTGCAGTGGGAACATGCACAATCTATAGGATCCTATCCCATTGGCCACAATGGCCCAGTAGGCAAGCTGCTGGGTGATTTTCATGGATCATCTGCAGTCCTCTGAGTGACCCTACAGGAGGGGTCATGCCATCCTTGTATCACAGATGAGGAAACTATCCTGAGAGGCTGATTAAGTAAGTACTTTGCCCCACACCACAAAGCTAGGTGGGGCAGAGCTAGGATGTGAGGGCAGCTTTGCCCATCTCCAAGGCTACCAGAGCTGTTTCCCTTAGTCATGTGTTTTATAAAAGGCAAAAACCATGCTTTGTATTTGAGGGCTGCTGCATTGTTTGCAGAGCCTGGCTGCAAATATGCTTTCCCTCCATCTTCACATAGCTCTTGTGGAGCAGGCACTGCTCTACTCATCTCTCAATGACCATGTTCTCTGACAAATAGAAGCTCTGGAAGGAGGGATTTGAATCCCCCCCCCCCCCCTTAAGTGGATTGGAAGACCCTGGAACAGGCTTCTGAAACCTGCTGCAGGCTGCCACTACTTCCAGATAGGATAGCACTCCCATTTTGCCTGATGAGGAGGCTGGGAGAGCTGGGCCTAAACAAAGGGAAAGACCTTATTCCCATGGGTAAATGTCTGGTGATGCACAGGCCAAATTTCACATGTGTAAGTTCTATACATTCTCAGCATGTCACACTGGGGTAGTTAGCTCCTTGCAGCATCCACAGTAGCTTCCATAGATGTGCAGGATGGGAAATGGGATGATAAAAGGCAAGTTAAAAAAACATGAGGAGGAAACTGGAATGAGGTAGGGCTGGGGGCATGAAGGCCTGGATTGGACCACAGTTAGGAAGTGTCAGAAGACGGCAGAGACAGGCACAGCAGCCAGAGGTTGTAAAGTAGGGAAACAAGGAAATTTGGGAGTGGGTGAGATAACTGAAGCACTAATGGAGAATTTGCCTGAGAGTTTCCCATGCCCTCCAGCTATGCCTGGAAGAGATAGGATGGCAGTGTCAGTCAGGTGCTGCAAGTTCACAGTTGCTCACCACTTCTACAAGCAGGGCAGATCTGCACACCCCTGGGAAGCTTGTGCTTGGGCCCAACCTCCCTCCCTAGGATCCTCAAGCCTGGTTTCCCCACCCAGGCTGGGCTGAGCTATCTACAGCTCAGTGGGACGCTGAGCAGACACGGGGCACACAGGGCTTCAGTCTGAAATTGTTCTTCTTAGATTCTAAGTCAGCCAAAACACCCGCCCCTCTTTCACCACTGCCTAAAGCCCAAAATGGTTGTGGGACGGAGGGGAGACATTTGTTCTTGGCTTTTCCAACTCAAGCCTGGACTGCCCCAGAATGTCAAGGGGAAGGCAAGGCTCCCCTGGTGACATACCCATGTTCATCCGGTACAACCTTATAGCTTCAGTGAGTTCAGGGATTTCCAGAATTTCCACTTCTGCTTCTAACACGTCTATATTGGAGAAATTATCTGGTAGTAAAATCTTCTGTGAGCGTAGAAAATTCACTTGAAAAGCAAAGGGAAACAAAATGATTAAGGAGGTTATTTCTTATTTAATCATAGGTCCAGGTTTTGGCAGGTTTGTGTACTGCAACACATCCTAGACTCTCCTTGTTCTGAAACAAGTTCTAAACATACCTGGTTAGATTAGCTTTGAGCCTGTGGTTTCAAGGTGAAAGACCCCAAACTACTTTGTTTTCCTGTGTCTGAGTCCATGAGTTTGACCTCCCTTGGCCTGACCTGGGAGTCCCAGGCCAGGCCCTCCTGGTGAACAAACTGTGACTTCGAGACTTACCCTGTGAGTCTTGACCCAAGAGCAGGTCATTCCAAAATGTCTGTCTTGCCACTTACAGAGGAATGGCCCAGCTGAGCTGGGCTGGCAGGTGGCACTTGCAGTTTGTCCCTGCCTGGATTGCAGTGTGGGAGGCAGAGATGGAGCCAATGCTAATGTCCTGTGTGAATCAACTTGGAGATTCAGAAGCACATCAAGACAATTTTCCAGGTGACTGTTAAGTAGGAATGGCTGGGGTTCCAGGCATTTGGGCCCCAGTACAACTTGGGTGTTTCCTACCCTGTTCATCTAGGCAGCAGCAGTATCTTGGAATCAAAGAGCTCATTCAGTTCACATCCTGACCAGAGTGTGGAGGGAAAGAGGTTCTCTCTGTCCAGGGTTGAAGATATCCTCCCTCCCTAGCCCACGAGCTCAAGCAGACAATTTTACAATGATTCTGAGGAACCTTTCACCATACACCCTCCTTCTCTTTTATTCTGGATTTAGTGGATACGAGAGTAAGTAGGGACCATTCTTTAAAACTAAGGAATAGGGATAGGAAACCCTACTTCCTCATTTTATGGTGAGAGGAACTAAGGCCTGGAGCCCACCCAGATGGATACATAAAGGCAAGCTACAGAGTAGCTGACTTTGGAGCCCAGCTTAAGGCCTTGCCCTTCACGCCAACTCCTGTGGCTCCTGATCACTGCAGGCAGCTGCCAGTTCCCCTTTATACCCAGGCCATCCCCAAATGAACAGGGAATAAAATAGCCCCGAGGTTCGTGGGAGTCTAATGCCGGGAATCTGCTTGCCTTCCAGAATGCTCTGTCATGCCTCCACCACTTCAGCTAAGTTTCCGAGGCCCTAAGCGCCAAGCTGAGCCTCCATGAGGTGTAAATGGGGAGGGGTGGATAGACCCTATCAGCCCCCCACCCCCAGGATAGAGCAATCACCAATGAAGCGGAACTCGCTGCACTCGCACTCAATTAAGGCCACAGTCTCAGCCAGCCACAGCAGATTGTCTTCAGTCACCAGGCTTGGATACTTGGCCACTAGGTCTAGGGGCAGAAAACAGTAGTGTACTTCCTCTTCCGTGTCTAACAATGGTGTGTCCATGAGTCCCAAAGGTGCCTTATCATGTAGGCCTGGAAGAGAATGTGTAGAGGGGTATCACCACCTCTCAGAGGCCAGGGCTCTCACTGATCCCAGGGTCCCGGAGGAAGCTGGAGAGATCAACCCAGCGATGGTCTGTGCCAGGTGCTTCCTTTTCCCTCCCCTCTAGAGGTAGCCCTAACAGCACACACAGGAGTATGGTGGGGAGGAAGACATAGAAATCTATTTTTTTCTACAATGAAGGGTAGTAGGACATGTTGTTACATTTTAGCTTATGTACCCAAAGTCATTACTTTGGGGGTAACCCAAAGTTACCTATTTGGTTCTTTTTAATTGATCAAACTAACCATTGTAACTCACAGACAAAATAGATGCTTTTGACTCTCTTGGAAGCTCAAAACCCATCAATAATCATGACTGGCTGTTCTGGTGTCTCAGATAGGCCAATCCATATTGCAAGTTACCCAAGATATAGTGATCATTTTGGGACACTTCTTGTGTAGTAGTTAGAAGGGACTTGAAATGTTGGTGGAGTTCTCTGACTACTAGGAGGGCGGAGAATGCAGCCCAGCCTTACCCAAGTGGAGCCAGCATGCAAAGGAACAAATGTGGTTCTCACTGATCCGAGGGATGTTTAGTTTCAGTGGGTAAGCAGCCTTGGAGAGGGCATGTTGTACAGTACAAGATCAAAGGAGATAGTGGGGAGGTAGAGAGATCATCCAAAACTAGTTCAGAAATCAGAGTACTCTCTGGATGGAAGCCACTTCTGTTAGGGTGAGAAGGGAAGCTGGTGTGGGCTATAGGAAAGGTCAGCCTGTGAGTATATACCTGTGAAGGCAGGGCTTTTTATGGGAAATTCTGAGGGTTTGCTGATACACTTCCATGTTCGCCAGTAGTTCAAAGATGCTCTCTCAGCAACAGGTATGTCTGCAGGCCGTACACGTAGGTGGTGTTTCCCTTCCTTCAGATTATCTAGAGTCTGTTAGATACAAAGAATTACTGCCTTGAAAATTCTAAATCATATAATTATCTACCAGTTCTAGGGAAAAATACCAGGAAAAATAGTGTGTAACTTACTTTGGTAAAGTGTGTTGAAATAAATTTAGACAATCACACACAAAAATAAAAATTTAGGTCTACAAGATGATATGCTGATATTCAAAATTTCAATAACTATCTTCTTATCTTTGAAATAATCCTTTTGAGTTATAATTTTAGGCTGATTAATAGAAATTTATTTTATGTAAGGTTAAAGAGTAATATATATTTAATCATTAAAAAGTTGAGATTTTCTACCATTTCCCTTCAACAATTTGTATAACTGCTGTGATCTGCTTATTGTTTGTGTTCATCCTAATCTTGGAATGTGACCTAAGCAGGGAAGTGGAGGTGGCACAGGATACCACATTTTTCAAAGAACTTTTTTTTTAAAGATTTATTTATTCATGAGAGACAGAAAGAGAGGTGGAAATGTAGGCAGAGGGAGAAGCAGGCTCCATGCAGGAAGCCCGATGTGAGACTCGATCCCAGATCCCAGAATCACACCCTGAGCCAAAGGCAGATGCTCAACCGCTGAGCTACCCAGGTGTCCCTCAAAGCACTTTCATATACATTTACTCATTTACCCTGACACAGCTCTGTGAGATAGATGTGGTAAATGTCTGCATTCCCATTTTACTGATGACACAATTGAGGTTAAAAGATTTGTGACTTGCTGAAGCAGTCTTCCACAACCAGAGTTCCTCCACTTGAAGGAGCAGCTGACCAGGGGTGGGTACATAAGATGAAGTACCCTAGGTAGACAGGCTGAAGCTTAGAGCAGGAGGTGGGCTGGTGCTACCCTTCACTCGGGTATTCTCCCTCAAAAGTTCTGAACAAGCGGCAGATTATCATAACATCAAGCTCATTTTTCTTGTCCCTACTCTAGAAGAGTATTTTTCCCTAGAAATTTCTAGAGATAGCTGGAAAAGTAGTCTTTAAAAAAAGATTCCATTTATCTATTCATGAGAGACACACAGAGAGAGGCAGAGACACAGGCAGAGGGAGAAGCAGGATCCCTGCAGGGAGCCTGATGCGGGACTGGATCCCAGGACCCTGGGATCACGACCTGAGCCAAAGGCAGATGCTCAATCACTGAGCCACCCAGGCACCCCTAGAAAAGTAGTCTTTGAAAGGCATGGTATGAAAATTTTTTTTTCTCTAAGAGCCTTTCTCTAAGAACACCTTAGATTTCAGTCTGAAACGAATAAAAGAACCTGCTTCTAATCTGAAATACACAAGTGAAGAAGCTCTTGTGAAGCTGCTCACAGGAAGCCCAAGCTTTGAAAGGGCCCTCTGGTGGCCATGGCTATAAACTGCACCCACATAACTGCTTAAGTGAGAGAATCTTCCTTACTTTGGATGACTGATGGACTTGTGGAAGGACGGAAGATGTCCAGGGTCGTGGGGAGTGCTTTTGGGGAGCACTGAGTAATGAGAGGGAAGAACAGGGTATGTGTAAAACACGATAAGAGAGTCTGTCATTCATTCATTTAAGAAATGGCTTGTATATCTCCAGGGCCACAGATACTGTGCCTTGACTCAAGTAGCCCTCAGCTTGGGAAAAAGAAAACCAATAATTTACATATACTAAAGTAAGAGCCAGCATAATTTTTGAAGTTTCAGGAGCTCCAAGAACCCTAGGATTTCTTTCCACTGCATTGGAAGGAAAGGTAAGCTTTCTTGTCCCTCTTTGCTCAGGATTGTACACAACTTTAGCTTCTGTATCAGGCTGTCAGCAATCCTGAGGAGGGAAACTGGTGAGAGAGGGGTTTCTGTATCAGGGAGAAGTTGGTCCAGGCAAACAGAAATAAAAGTGAGGTACCAGGAAGGTGACAGAAAGACTGGAACAACAACAACAACAACAACAAAAGAACAACAAAACACACACACACACACACACACACACACACACACACACAAAAAGACTGGAACAGCTTCTGCATTAGTGGATGAGCCTGATTGAGTAAAAATGAGATGATGATGATGGTAATAATAATAATATTATTATTAATTATACTAATATCATTATTATGTGCATTATATTAGTGGATGAGCCTGATTATTGAATAAAAATGAGATGATATGGTAATAATATTAATTAATAATAATAATAATATTATTATAATGTGGCAGTATTTGTACTAAGTGGGATACAGAAAATGGTGACTGCACAGGAGGGACAGGACAGGTAGGAAGATGGTAGGTAGAGATACAAACTGGGTTACCTGCCTTTGTGCCTTGATTGTAGCCTTATGTGTATGGAGGTTGAGGGAAAGAGGGAGATGAATGTGGAGCAGTAAACAAGAGAGAGTAAAAGGCTCTGTAAGCTGGCCTGTGGAGTTCAATATGTCCTCTGGTGAAGGGAAGCCCCTATGACTTGACTGATATTCACACCATCTCCACTCAGTCGGCCAGCAAGCCCTATGACTCCATGCCCTGCTCTTTGCTCCACCCTCTTCATCCTTTCCCTAAGGATGGGTCTCCCCAGACTCTCTCCATATAGTGACATTTCAAATATACAAATGAGTCCAAACCACTCTCCATCTTAAAAAATGTCAGTCTTCCCCACTACCTAAGGGGCATCCAAATTCTCCTTAGCTTTGCAAACAAGGTCCTTCACAATCAACGGAGGCAGCAGGATATACACAAAAAGCACAAAGGCCTTAAACTCAGACAGACTGAGGTTTGAATCTGGTTTGGTCACTTAAAAGCTGACATTTATTGCCCAGGCACTTTTTAAAAAAGATTTTATTTTTAAGTACTCTACATCCTAAACCCCAAGAACAAAAGTTGCCCATTGTACTGACTGAGGCAGCCAGACACCACAACCCAGGCATTTGTAAACTGAATCCACCTAATGCTCCCCCACAACTGCCACATACCAACTAGACTTTACTATTACCACTCCCTTTTAGCAAATGAGAGACAAGATCCAAGAAGCTAACAAGTATACAGTGCCACCCCAAAGTGGAGATGCTAGGAATGGAACCCAGGATTCTAGAGTCCATGCTCTTAACCATTGCTCTTAACCTGCTGCCTCCCATTTGTCACTTAACCTTTAGAAACCTCAGGCTCCTCACAGGCAAAGTGGAGATAGTAAAATCTGGAAGACGTTATTGTAAGGATTAAAGGAAATACTATAAATTGGGATGCCTGGGTGGCTCAGCGGTTGAGTGAGTGTCTGCCTTCAGCTCAGGGCGAGAACCTGGGGTTCTGGGATTGAGTACCACATCGGGCTTCCTGCATGGAGCCTGCTTCTCCCTCTGCCCATGTCTCTACCTCTCTCTTTCTGTGTCTCTCATGAATAAATACATAAAATCTTAAAAAAAAAAAAGGAAATAATATAAATTTTAGTTAATTTCCTTCCTCTTAGTGGTTGGATCCCAAACTACTTTTCCAGCATCCTCTCCTACCATTCTTTCTGTTTGCATCCCATCATCAGTGACACTAAACTCCATAAAATCCAAAGATACACCATGTTCTGTAATGCCCCCTCAACTTTCTATATGCTATTTCCTCTTCCCAGAACACTTTTCTCCTCCATTCTCTGCTTTGAAAAGCCTGGAGCCTCCCCTAGCTAGAGCAAGTCATTCTCCTCCTTTGTTCCCACAGACCCCTCCAAACTTCTCTATCTGGGTTCCTGGCTTGGTTTCAGGCCTATCCTTTCAGGCTTTGGTGGGGAATGCATCCCAAGCTTCTAGTCTAGAACCTAATGTGTAGTAAATGCTCAAAATTGTTGTGTTAAATGAAAGAATGCATGTTAATAGATAAAAGACTGAGTCCTCTGGAAAGAAAAGCAAAATAAGACATGAGGGAGCCCCAAATGAGCTGGCAGAGAAGACTGCGTTCACAAAAACTGAGAAAGATGCTGAGTATTCAAAACCATAGGAAAAGCCAATGGCAATGTGATTAAAATAGGCAGTGCCCAGAGAGTTCAGAGGCCAGTGAAGGGAGTGATTCCAACTTGGGACCTAGAGTCCAGAGGGAAGTCCAGAGGGAAGATCTAAGGGAGAGAGGGACAAGGATGAAGAGGAGAGGGAGACAGGAAGACTGGATGAAAGGTCTCAACTTGGGCTTGATTGGTGAAGTAGAAAAAAAGAAAGCAAAACTAGAGAGATCCTACAAGAGACAGTAGACCATTTGAAATCCATGCTAGGGATACCTGGGTGCCTCAGTGGTTGGGAGTCCGCCTTCGGTTCAGGGTGTGATCCTGGTTGGGGACTGAGTCCTGCATCAGGCTCCCTGTGAGGCGCCTGCTTCTCCTTCTGCCTGTATCTCTGCCTCTCTCTGTCTCTCATGAATAAATAAAATATTAAAAAAATAATAAACCCATGCTAAGCTGACTGCATCAGAAGAACTTGAACCTGCCATTTGTTTTCCTTGCAGATTCAAATGCTGAAATTCTGCCCCAGTGGAAGAAACAATAATGCCCTTGAACAACTCTAAATTGGCCATTGTGAAAGAGATGCATTGAGGGAGGGAAATCTGCTTGGGAAAACAACCTGTTTGAGGACTGGCCTGGACTCCCTTTTCAGAGGTGCTGTTTGGTACCCAGGTATATCCTGTGGGGTGGGTGAGCAGGACAGTCCAATCAGCTTGAGAGATGTACTAGCTGAGGGGAGAATGATCTATTTTGTCGAAATGAAATCTCTATTTCTTGCTACTTCTACAAATGTGAAGTGTGAACTGTACCATTCTCTCCAAGAAAGGTATGTTTGGCAAATATTAGAAAAAAATACAAATAAATTCCAAAAGATCACAATTCCTGCCAGTCGAGTCATGCTGTATGCAGTAGGCCCAAGAGCCTTTGGTTGTTTTCTAAACTCTGTCAATCCTTGCTTTGACTTCTAGAAACACAAGGCCTTCTACTCATGGGAAGCCAATTAGATGCTATATGAATCCAAAGAACACATTCCCTAACCCCCTCACTTGCTTTATTGTTCTCAATAACACCTACTTACTTATTTACCATCTGCTAGTCTCCCCTAGTAGATATACCCTCCAAAACCATGAGGATCTTGCCTGTTTTGATCTCTGCTGTATTTCCAGCACCCACAACAGTACCTGTGGGATCTCAATACATTTTTAAAAGATTTTATTTATTTATTTATTTATTTATTTATTTATTTATTTATTAATTATTTCAGAGAGAGTACACGAGCAGGGTGAGAGACAGAGGGAGAAAGAGCAGCAGACTCCCCACTGAGCCAGGAGCCCAATGTAGGGCTCAATCTCAGGACCCTGAGATCACAACTTGAGCTGAAGGCAGATGCTTAACAATCTGAGCCACCCAGGTACCCTTTAATACATTTTCATAGAATGAATGAAGTATTGAATTAATGAGGAGAATTTCAGAGAGCCTAGCTTCCAGCTGTCCTTTGACTTTGTTGACTGAAGTTGCCACAGAGTATGTGGCTAGTCTTCTATGGACTTCAATTCCACTTCTATCTGCCTGAGTATTACTTCTATGACTTTTACTATTTACAGACTATGACTCAGAAAGTTTTTAGAGGGAGGATTTCTTTAGGGAAATAAAGACCCAAATTCAGATGGCTAGTTACTAGCACAAGGATAATTAATGTTACTTTTGGCCTAGATAGTGATGAAAAAATATGTCAGGGAGAAACAATGTAAAATTAATGGCATGGGCGCAAATGTGCACATGTGTAGGTATGGTTGCCAAAAGATGGCTGAAAAAAGCACTACTGGAAGAGTTTTGGGACTTAACAGAGGTTTTCCAAAGCAGAACCAGGACTCAGAGATGCCTTATGCTCTGATGTAGGCTGTTAGAAGGAGCTGAGAGGAGCCTGAAAATCTCCAGCTGCCTTGTAAAAACGAGGAAGGCCAGCATCAATCTGAAGCTCAAGGGAAGCAAGCTAGTAAAACAAAAGGATGTGTAAAACAGCTGCCATCAGCCAAGGAAGCAAATAAGACACAACTATCAGCATCTCAAACCTGCCCCTCCACTGCCAGCTCCAATTCTCTGACCCTGCAGAAGTAGATTCAACCTTCATAGGTCATCTTGGGTACATCACTCAATGTTCATTCAGTGGATGTTTATTAAATACCTGTTACAGGGACACCTGGGTGGCTAAGTGGTTGAACATCTGCCTATGGCTCAGGGTGTGATCCCTGGGTGGGTTCTGGGATCGAGTCCTACATCAGGCTCCCTGCATGGAGCCTGCTTCTCCCTCTGCCTGTGTCTCTGCCTCTCTCTGTGTGTCTCTCATAAATAAATACATAAATAAGATCTTTAAATTAAAAAAACACACATTAAACTTTAAATAAATAAATAAATACCTGTTACAGGCTGGGAACTACGAGATGCTAGAAATACAGGCTCGTGGAGGAGAAAGATATATAAATACCTGATCCAAACAGAATAGCATTGATAGGTGACAGGAATTAACTCTGAGAGCAGAGAAATAAAAACTCTGCCTGGAAATGTCAGGCTGGCTTCCCTTGGACCACATTTAGGGTAAATCTTAAAAGGGGAACATTCTAGGAAGAAGAAACAGCAAGTTAAAAAGTGTGGAGAGGGCAGCCTGGGTGGCTCAGCGGTTTAAGCGCCGCCTTCAGCCCAGGGCCGGATCCTGGAGACCCGGGATTGAATCCCACGTCGGGCTCCCTGCGTGGAGCCTGCTTCTCCCTCTGCCTCTCTCCCTCTCTGTGTGTCTGTCATGAATAAATAAAATCTTTAAAAAAAAAGTGTGGAGAGACAGCATTTGGGACACTTAGGGACATGGCTGAATTTTACACGTGTGTGTGTGTGTGTGTGTGTGTGTGTGCGTGCATGCCCATGCACACATGTAGGTATGTGTATGTGTTGGGGTAGAAACCAGGGCAGCAGACACCATGTCAAGGGTTGTCCACTTACCCATTTCCACTGTTGGGATGAATATTGTTTATGTAAACTTCCTTTCCAAGATCACAACGGTAATGTATCTTCATATCATGAGTAATAGGAAATTTGAGACCTGTCACTAGTCTGTTTTCTTAAAAGCATCATTTGTGTAATCAACATAAAAACTACCTGGTTCCCTTGAGCACAAGGAATGCGGGAATATTTGGGTTGAATGAGCAGAATGCTCATAAAATGATTTAAGTTTCTAAACTTAGAAGTCCCCAGAAGGCAGTGGGAAAGGAAACACAATTAGGATGCACTGTCATTCTAAGTCCTCAATGGACTTCAAGGGCGCAGGTAAAAGGGAATCTACAGTTTGTCAAAAATCTCAAACCCTTGTCCAGTGACCCTGAGGAGAAATTTATTTTTTTATTTTTTTATTTTTTTTTAATTTATTTATTATAGTCACACACACACACACACACAGAGAGAGAGAGAGAGAGAGAGAGAGAGAGAGAGAGAGAGAAAAGCAGAGACACAGGCAGAGGGAGAAGAAGGCTTCATGCACTGGGAGCCCGACGTGGGATTCGATCCCGGGTCTCCAGGATCGCGCCCTGGGCCAAAGGCAGGCGCCAAACCGCTGCACCACCCAGGGATCCCAAAATTTCTTATTGCAGTAGCAGCTGACTCTCAATCAGGCTGATAGCTTGTGAGAAGCTTGAAGCAGTTTACATTTAGGCAAAGGGGACTTCCCAAATTACATAAAAGCTCTAGGATACTCTATAATGTTAATGTACAGACTGGAATGACTGCTTTGTATTTTCTCTGTGAACATCCAGGCTCATGGATTTACATATCAGCTTTGATGCTCCCAAATTTATACCTTTAGATCAGATTGCTCCCATGAATTCCAGACCTTGTACATCCTGCTGCCTTCTCATCATTGCCACTTGGGTATTTTTTTTTTTAAGATTTTATTTATTTATTTGAGAGAGTGACAGAGCAAGCATGAACAAGGGGGTGGGGGGATGGGCAGAGGGAGAGGGAGAAGCAGACTCCCCTCTGAGCAGGGAGCTGATTCGGGGCTTGATTCCAGGACCCTGGGATCATGACCTGAGCTGAAGGCAGATGCTTAACCACCTGAGCCACCCAGGCACCCCTCCACTTGGGTATTTAATAAATACCCTTTTCTTACTTCTCAAACTTAACACATTCAAATCTTAACTCCTGATTTCTCCCCCTAAACTTGCACATCCTTAGGAATGGATGAATGGTGCATTCACCTTATTGCTCAGGATACAAAGGGGTTATCCATTCTCTCTTACCCTACCAACAATTCATACCAATAATTCATTAGCAAACCTTGTCAGTTATATTATCAAGACATATCCAGAATTTGAACACTTCTAATGCCACTGTGACCACCTTAGGCCAAACTACCACTATATTTTATCTGGTTGCTATAGGAGCCTCTTTCTCTGCCCCACTAGAGTGTAGGCCAGGGGTTGATACTTTTTTTTGTAGGTTCCATACCCAGCATGGAGCCCAATGTGGGGCTTGAACTCATGATCCTGAGATCAAAACTTGAGCTAAGATCAGGAATCAGATGCTTAACTGACTGAGCTGCCCAGGTGCCCTGGCAATTTTTTTTCTGTAAAAAAGGGCAGATAGTAAATATTTTAGGCTTTGAGAATATGGTCCCTCTTGTAACTGTTCAACTTTGTATTATAGCTCAAGAGAAGCTATAAACAATATATAAATAAATGAGCATGACTGTTCCAATAAAACTTAGTGGGCACTGAAATTTGAACTTCATATAACTTTCATGCACCATAAAATATTTTTCTTTTGTTTTTTGTTCAACCATCTAAAAAGGTAAAAACCATTTACCAAAAGGTAAAAACAGGTTATACAAAAAAGGTGGTGGGTTGGGTTTTGTCCATGGGCTATAGTTTGATGACTCCCGGTCTACTACTAAGACAGAAGTCAATGATTTTTTTAATAGTTTTACTGAAATATATTTAATGTGAAACGCACTCACATTATATATACTATGAATGGTAAAATCTCCAATTTAAATTGTACAGTTCAGGGGTTTTTAATAGTTCACAGAGTTGTGCAACCATCATCACAAGCTATTTCAACATACTGAAAAGTAACTCTGTACCCGTTAACAGTTATTGCCAAGCCTGCTCACCCTATCCTTCCCACCCTGTACCTCAGCTTTAGGCAACAACTAATCTACTTTCTATCTCTATAACTTTGCCTGTTATGCATGTTTATATAAACTGAATCATACAATATATGGTCCTTTGTGTCTGGCTGCTTAGCATAATGTTTTGAAGTTAATATTTGTTACATGTATCAGTACTTTATTCCTTTTTATTGGCAAATAATATTCCATTGTATGGATATATATTTTGTTTATTCATCAGCTGATGAACAAAAGGATTGTTTGTACTTTTTGGCTACTATGAATAATGCTGCTTTGAACATTTATTTACAAATATTTGTGAGGATATAAGTTTTAATTTATCTTGGGTATACACCTAGAAGTGGAATTAATTGGGTCACATGGTAACTCTGTCCAGCTTTTTGAGGAACTGCCAGAGTGTTTTCCAAAGTAGCTGTCAAATTTACATTTCCATCAGCAGTATATGAGGGTTCCAATTTCTCCACATCCTTGCCAACACCTGTGTTTTTGATGATGGCCATCCCAGTGGGTGTGAAGTGGTAGGTATCTCATTGAGGTTTTCATTTGCATTTCCCTGATGACGAATGATATTAAACATCCTTTCATGTGCTTATTGCCCTTTTGTTCTTTGGAGAAATGTCTACTCAAATATTTTACACATTTTAAAATCTGATTATCTTTTTACTGTTTAGTTGTAAGAGTCTTTATATATTCAGATACAGTTTCCTTATCAGATAGATTTGCAAATATTTTGTTTCATTCTGTGGGTTGTCTTTTACACTTTTTTGATGGTGCCCTTTGAAGCACAAAAGTTTTTAAAGTGGGTGAATGAAGTTCAACTTATCTATTCTTTTCTTTGGTTGCTTGTGCTTTTGGGGTTAGACCTGAGAAACCATTGCTTACCCCAAGGTCCAGTAATCTTTTTAAAACTTAAATTTTATCATTTTACTTCCTTCTTTAAGCATCTCCCAAAGCTACCTATAACATTTAGAATAGATGCTATGTGTTTAATGTGTTTATAAGACTGCAAGATCTGGCCCCTGGCTTCCTCTGACCTCACATCTACCTATGTTATCTTCCTACCTTTCGTTGTACCAGATAGTAGCCCCTGAGTCTGCCTCCTCCAAGTCACTCTAATCTCAGAGCATTTCTATTTGCTGTTCCTTATGCCTGGAAGCTCTTTCCTCAGACATCTGTATGACTTGTCTTTCTCATGCAGGTTTCTGCTCACATGTTGCCTTGTCAATGAGGCCTGCCCTGACCACTCTTTTTAAAGGAGTAGTTTTCCTAGTCTCATCATTTGCTATCTCCTTTCTACATACTACACCTCTGTACATTTAATTTAATTTTTATTTTTTTAAAATATTTTATTTAGGGGATCCCTAGGTGGCTCAGCGGTTTAGTGCCTGCCTTCTGCCCAGGGCGTGGTCCTGGAGACCTGGGATCGAGTCCCTTGTTGGGCTCCCTGCATGGAGCCTGATTCTCCCTCTGCCTGTGTCTCTACCTCTCTCTCTCTCTATGTGTGTGTCTCTCATGAATAAATAAATAAAATCTTTAAAAAAAGGAATTTATTAAAAAATAATAAAATAAAATAAAATATTTTATTTATTTGAGATAGGGAGAGAGAGAGAGAGAGAGAGTGCCCATGCATGAGGAGGAGCCAGAGTGAGAGGGAGAAGCAGGCTCCCCCCTGAGTAGGGGCTTAATTCTGGGATTATGATCTGAGCTAAAGGTAAATGCTTAACCAACTGAGCCACCCAGGTGCCCCAAATCTGTATATTTAAAAGCAATCAAGTTAGGTATAAATGTTCTGTTCTTTCAGCTACAGTACTACAAGGACAGTGACTGACAGAATAAAAATTATACACACAAAAAGAAAATCATTTAAACATATTGTGAAACCTCAAGAAGCCCTAGAATACAGAAATGCCCTCCTCCTTCATTATTACACATGAAGCACTGCTCTATTCTTCATAGCATTGGCATTGTATGGCTATATGGTTCTTCCTATATCTCCAGTGCTTGGTCCTTGATTGGTGCTCAAAACACAATAAATATTACACTTGGAATCAAGACAATAATAGGTATTAAGTGTGCCCTTTGGACGCCAAAGCTACAGGCTGAAAGGAGGTGGGGTAGGCAGGTGAGAAGGCTGAGAGAGAGAAAGAGTGGAAATGTGGGGGGATGAAGAGGGGTGATGAGTACAGCAGCGATGTGAGCCCAGGTTTATGTCCTCCAGAAGCTACCCATCTCATTCTGCTTGTTGGCTCTTCTATGTGGCTTTCCAAAAAAATCTACTGTGTTACAGAAACTCCTGAATAGGATATGCAATCTGTTGAGTGCACAATAACTTTAGTTAGCAGGAGGCAAAGTCCCATTTTTATTGCTAGGTGCTAAATCTGAGGGATATTACAGTGAGGAGCACCAGCATTTTAGAACAGTTTAGATATGTGCTGTCCAATATGGTAGCCTTTAGCCACATGTGGCTACTGAGTATTTGAAATGTAATCACCTGAACCTGAGATGTGTTATAAGCATAAAACACGCATCAGATTTTAAAGACCTAGTACAAAAAAATGTAA
Organism: Canis aureus; assembly: GCF_053574225.1. NCBI lineage: Eukaryota > Metazoa > Chordata > Mammalia > Carnivora > Canidae > Canis > Canis aureus. The sequence goes on from NC_135613.1 coordinate 6,911,475, forward strand.
AATATATCAGTTTTTAAATACTGATTGAGTGGAAATGATAGCTTTTTAAATATATTGAGTTAAATAAATATTATCACTTTTTAATGTTTTCAAAATATGGCTACTAGAAAATGTAAAATTACTTGTGTTTCACTTTTTTTTTTTTTTTTGGTTCATCCCATGTTTTCCTTAAAGTCCACAGGAATAATACCTGGTACCCAAAATGTTTTCTTTTCTTTTTATTTTTTAAGATTTTATTTATTTATTCATGAGACACGGAGAGAGAGAGGCAGAGACACAGGCAGAGGGAGAAGCAGGCTCCATGCAGGGAGCCCAATGTGGAACTTGATCCCAGGACCCCAGGATCACGCCCTGGGCCAAAGGCAGGTGCTAAACCGCTGAGCCACCCAGGGATCCCCCAAAATGCTTTCAATAAATACTAGATGAATGCATTAAGTTGGGCTGCCTGAGAAAAGTCTTTATACTAATAATTGGAACACTCCATTTTCTCCAAGAAAACGTTTGTACATTTATGCAAGAACCTAATTTTTGGACAGGCCTAAGCAGTGAGGAAAGTGATGGAAATGTGTGAGGCTGTTAATTTGCTTGAGATGGCTATTGATTCTCCAGCTGTATTTACACTCTGCTTCAAAGAATAAACATCACTTCAATTAGGCCAACCTAAATGTTTATTTCTTTGAAAACACTATTTCCAAAACATAAGCACTTGTTTTACTACATCTTTTGGAGAGTCAGATTCACATGATTCTTCAAATACTTCTACCGCTCACACAACTTGGAACTTTGGAATTAGGCCAACTCATTGGCCTCTGAGTTGCTATCTCCCATTCTGAAGTTGCTTCCCAGACAGATTTTGTTTCAATTTGAAAAGTGAGAATAGGGATCCCTGGGTGGCACAGTGGTTTGGCGCCTGCCTTTGGCCCAGGGCGTGATCCTGGAGACCCGGGATGAATCCCACCTCGGGCTCCCGGTGCATGGAGCCTGTTTCTCCCTCTGCCTGTGTCTCTGCCTCTCTCTCTCTCTCTCTGTGTGTGACTATCATGAATAAATAAATTTAAAAAAAAATAGAGAATAGTGAAGAAGTTAAAGGGCTTTATAAACTGTATAACAGACTTGTGTTCTTTAAAATTATTCTTCAAAAAATTGCCAGATCTTTTTGATTTTCTTCAATAAGAAGTGACTTCTTCCTTTTCCCCACAGAATGGTGCTCTGGCATAGAGTCATAAACCATCTTGACATGCCAGGCAATATAAGTAATTCTGAAGCCACTTGCAATCAATTCTAGCACTCCATTCCAGGGGCAGTTGAAAAAATTTTTACTTCAGGTGGGTAGCCTTAAAAAATAAAAAGAAAAGAATACTACAACTTATACTGGAATATGTTAAGAGGTTTTTTTGGGGGGTTTGGTTTCCAAATATATAATAACTTTTAAGAAAAAAATTATTTAGTTAAGGAGTATCTACAAAACCATGCAGTGTGAAATGTTCTCATTCCTATATGACCTTGATAGGGACAATCTACTTCAATTTTCTGCTAGGAAGTGTTGGGGAGGCACAGTTGGGAGTGCACTGAGCTGAACTGTGATTTGTTGGGTCAGTCCTTGTGGAGATGGATCCAGTAAACAATACTTTGTCCAGACAGTGGGATTAATATGGAGCATGGCCAATGGTCCTTTCCAGTCATAATACTTAGCTTTTCCAGGTTAAAAAAAATCATTGTCCAAAAACTAAGAATAAACTACTTAAGATAAGAATAAACTATAGTTTAGAGAAAAATTAAGATTCAAGAAGAATCTTAAAATAGGATTTCCAAGAGTCAAGGAACCAACTCAGCAGTTGGTTAAGTCTCATCCTGGGTCTGTGGTGGCTTCTGGTATAGAGGTAAGGCAGAGTCAGGATAGAATACTTTATTCAGAACATGCATTTCCAGTTTATTTATTACTTTACCTCATTCATCACACTTCCCCATTAAGAGGGTCATCTCAGCAACCAATATATGAAAGGATATAACATTTAGTGATTGATATAAGGTCTATGTTACTTATCACTCCTGGAACACAAGAGTATCTTACCTGCAGCAGAGGCATCAGCTGCAAACCCAGTGCTTGCTCATAGAGTAAGTTCAGTTCTGCACAACTAGAGAAGGAGAGTTTGGAAGTGTAGAGGTAATAGTGCACATGCCTAAATGTAGAACCATCTCTGTCGATGAAGAGCCTCTGGCTTTCCAAAGAGGACAAGGCTGAAGCCTCTTTCCATAGCAGGGAATCTGGAAACTGAGCAAGTTTGTTTCTGGGAACTGAGAAATGCCAGCCGCCAACGTTGAAATGAAACAAATCCTCCGCCGATTCATGAGGCATGCCAGGCTCCTCCTAAAAGAATGAAAACAGAGCTATGCAAGAAAAAGAAATAAAAAGCATCCATATTAAAAAAAAAAAAAGCATCCATATTGGAAAGGAAGAAGTAAAACTATCTCTATTTGCAAATGATGTGATCTTGCATACAGAAAACCCCAAAGAATTCACTAGGAAATTATTAGAAATAGGTTCAACAAGGGTGAAAAGTATAGATCAATATATATCAATTGTATTTTTATTTTTAAATATTATTTATTTATGTATTTATTTGAGAGGGAGAGAGAGCACACGTGTGTGAGACTGGGCAGGAGGCAGAGGGAGAGAGAGAATCTTAAGCGAGCTCCACCCCCAGCACAGAGCCTGTTGAGGGGCCTGATCTCACAACACTGAGATCATGAACTGAGCTAAAATCAAGAGTCAGATGCTTAACTAACTGAGCCACTCCTCAATTGGGTTATTGTTCACTAGCAATGAACAATCCAAAAATGAGATTAAGAAAACAATTCTATTCCAATAGTATGAAAAAGAATAAAATATTTAGGAATAAATGTAACAAAAGAAGAGTAATACTTGTATTCTGAAAAATTCAAAACATAGTTGAAAGAAATTTTAAAAGACTTAAGTAAATGGAAAAACATTTCATGTCTACCAATTAGACTTAATACTTAAGATTGCAATATTCTCTAAATTTACTACAGATTAAACACAGTCCCTATGAAAATTCCAGTTGCCTTTTTTTGCAAAAATTTACAACCTGATGTTAAAATTCATATGGAAATACAAAAGACCCCAAATAGTTTTTTTTTAAATCTTGAAAAAGGAGAACAAAAGTTTTTTAAAGATGTATTTATTTATTTGAGAGAGGAAGTAAGGGGGGAGGGACAGAGGGGGAGAATCTCAAGCCAACTCCCCACTGAGCATGGAGCCCAAGATGGGGTTCAATTCCACAACCCATGAGATCGTGACCTGAGCCGAATCAAAAGATAGACACTTAACTGAGCCATCCAGGCACCTCAAGGAGAATAAAATTTGATGATTCACACTTCCCAATTTCAAAACTTACTAAAAAGCTATAGTGATAGGGACAGTGTGCTATTGGTATAAGGAAAACAAATGGATAAGTGGCAAAGCGCTGAGAGTCCAGGAATAATAAACCTTTACATTTATGGTTAATTGATTTTGATAAGGGAGCCAAGGCAATTCAATGAGTAAAGAATAGGCTTTCCAAAAAATGGTGCTGGGACAACTGGATATCCACATAAAAAAAAAAGGAAGTTAGACCCCTACCTCACACCATACACAAAAATTAACACCAAATGGACCAAACCTAAAAATAAGAGCTAAAAATATAAAAACTCTTAGAAGAAAACACAAAATCCTCATGATTTTGGATTAGGTAATGCCTTCTTAGATGAGATACCAAAGGTACAAGTGAAACAAATATAACTTCACCAAAGCTAAAAACTTTTGTGGAAAAAAAAAAAAAAAAACTTTTGTGCTTCAAAGGACACCATCAAGAGAGTAAAAAGACAACCCATATAATGGAACAAAATATTTGCAAATCACATATCTGGTAAAGAACTTGTATTTAGACTACATAAATAACTCTTAAAACTCAATAATAAAAAGATGGACCACCAGTTTTAAAAGAGAGCAAAAAATCTAAAAAGACATTTATCTAAAGATACACAAATGGTCATTAGGACATGAAAAGATACTTAACATCATTTGCTATTAGGGAATTGCCCATCAAAACTTGCAGTGAGGTGTCACTTCACACCCAGTAGGATCACCTGAATCACAGTGATAACAACAAGAGCTGACAAGGATTGGAGAAATTGGAACTCTCTTACACTGCTGGTGAGAGTGTTAAATGGTGCAGCTACTCTGGGAAACAGTTCAGTAGTTCCTCAAAATGTTAAATATGTAGTTACTATATGGCCCGGCAATTCTATGTCTAAGTATAAACTCAAGAGAAATGAAAACCTATGTCCACACAAAAACTTGCAGACAAATGTTCATAGAAGTATTATTCATAATAGCCAAACATTAGAAACAACCTAATGTTGATCAACTAATGAATGAACAAAATGTAGTGTATCCATACAATGGAATATTATTTGTCAATAAAGAGGAAGTACTGATACATGCTACAACTCAGATGAAACCTTGAAACATTATGCTCAGTGAAAGAAGCCAGACACAAAAGACCACATATTACATGATTCCATCTATGTATAATGTGCAGAACAGACAAATTTATAGAGAGTAGATTAGTAGTGGCTTAGGCCTAGAGAGGTTGTGGGGGAAATGGGTAGTGACTAGTAACAGATATGGAATTTTTCAGATAATGAAAATGTTGTAAAATTGTGGTACTAGTTGCACAACTCTGTAAATATACTAAAAGCCACTGAACTGTAAACTTTATTTTTATTTTTTTATTTTTATTTTTTTTTATTTTTTAAAGATTTTATCTATCTATTCATGATAAACATAGAGAGAGAGACAGAGGCAGAGAGAGAGGCAGAGGCAGAAGCAGGCTCCACGCTGGGAACCCAACGCAGGACTCGATGCCGGGACTCCAGGATCACGCCCTGGGCCAAAGGTAGGCGCTGAACCACTGAGCCACCCAGGGATCCCCTGAACTGTAAACTTTAAATGGTAAATTGTACTATGGGAATTATTTCTTTATAAAGCCGTTTAAAGCAGAGAGTTATGAGGCCCTGTGTTGGGCTCTGCACTCAGTATGGAGTCTGCTTGGGATTCTTTCCTTTTTCCTCTCCCTCCCCCTCTGCCCCTCCCCCTGCTGTCTTTCCCTCTCTCTCTCTCAAACAAATAAATAAAATCTTAAAAAAGAGTTATTAAGAGGTGTTCCCACCCCACTGAGCATATGCAGAGCTCTCTTGGGATCATACCTACAGAGACATTACATTATTGAGGCCATAGCAGGATAGCTGAATGCTGTGGTTTCCTTTTTATATATACAAAGGCAGCAAAGATCATTAACCTTCCTCAGCTTGTATGAAGATTATCTATTCATAAGTGAATTATTTTGCTTCAAGATGGCCGAGCTTATCAACACTATAGAAAAGTAGAACATATAAACATACAAACCATCAAACACACAAAGCATCTGTATCAGAATTTAAAATAAACACTCAAGGAGCACTACTCTTGTAAACAAAATTTAAGAGCTAGTAAATAGTATATAAAATTTTACCTTAAAAAGAACCATAAAACAATTTTGAATGCTAAGTAAAAATTATGCTTCTGAAGCAATTGGAGTCCAGTGTGCTGATATTTATAACATTTTGAAACGCATCAAAAACCCGATATGGATTGATAAAGGGATAGACAGATGGACATATGTAATAAAACAAATACAGCAAGATGTTCACTGTAAAACCCAGGCAGTGGGTATATAGTTCTTTCCACCTTTCCAAAAGTTTTAAAATTTGTGTTAAAATGTTGGTGGCAGAGGCGGGGTGTTAAGTAAGAGATGACTGCTTAGAGAGAAAAGGCCCACTTCAACAAAACCTGCATCTTCTATTTTGACAGCTGAGGAAGCAAAATAAATGCACATAACAAAGAAGTGGGTGGAATTCTTTTCTCTTACCATAACCTGGTCTAAGTATTCAGATGTAAAGAAGAACAATTATATATGCCACATTTCAGGCTAGAAGAATTAAAGGGGCCGTGAGAAAGACTACAGATTTTTAAATGGTGTCATGATTTGCAGAAGCAGAGGGGGGAAAATAGCCAATCTAATGAACTAATTAATTTAGGCTTTTGAATCTTGGTCCTTTTAAACAGGGCTACAGCTGAGCACGATAAGCTAATGGTAAATAAGAGCCCCACCTCCACCAGAAAGCAAATATGCAAGGACTCTTGATTTTGCTTTCTGTTCTCCTTAAAGGTGACCAGCTGGTTGACAGCTCATTTTAAGTGCTCCTACTGTGCGGATTTTGGCTGCCAGAGAAAACCTCCTCCTTGAAGGTGAGCCACAGTTTTGTTCTCAGTCCTCTTTTCTTAGTAAGGATAGGCTTTGACAAGAGTGTCCTGGCTCAAGATTTTGCCTCCTTCTTACACATACATGTCCCATCTACAGGTGGGCTCTTAAGAGATGCCTACTGGAGTCAGGGTAAGGGTTAAGGATGTGGCTGTTCTTTCTAGAGTTTTCTTTCCAAAGACTGCACAACAGTTAGCGTAGAACTATCCCAGTCTGGGGAGAGCCCTCGGTCAGAGGCAAGCTTAGTACTTGAAGGACAAAAGGCTTCTTGACAGACTTGACTACAGGAAATGGGGTAGCCCTAGCATAATCATCTCCAGCCCATTCCAAAGAGCATCTCTCTTTTCCGCACTGAACCTCTTCTCCCCTTCCATGTCAATTTCTAGAGCTAGAACGATCTCATCATCAACTCCTCAGAGTCAAGTTCCCCAAGGGTTCATATCTGGGGAACTCCCTCCCTATCATGCCTCAGAGAGCTGCCCCCCACCTCCTACCCCAGTCCTTCAGCTCTGGACACCTTCCCCGCCCCATTCACCCGCTGGCCACTGCCTGGTCTCAGACTCAACCTCTCCAAACGCTGAGATATGAAGAGCTTGACCTCGTCAAGGGGCACACCTCCACCTCTCAGACCCGAAGTCCCCCCAAGCTTCAGGACTGGAACCCTTCATCCTTCAAAGCAGGCTCATTCTTCCAGCTCCTCCGAGCCAGGCCCCCTCTCCCCGCAAACCCTTCAAAACTGGGGCCATTTCCTACCCCATGTCCCAGAGCCAGGTCCCTAACCCCATAGCCCTCATCCTCGGCCACACCGCCTCCCCAATCGCCGCTTTGGTGTTTTTGGCGCCCCCGCCAGGGCCGGATCCATACCATCGTCGGGACTCCGGAGGCGGGCAGGCGCGCGGTCACCGCAATAACGGCCCCGGGCCTCGACGGCACGCGCGGGGGGCGGGGCCTGCGGCGGGGGCGGGGCCTGGCGGGGGCCCCCTGTCTCGCGGACCGAGACAGGTGAGGGGCGGCCGCGGATGGCGGAGCAGTGGGATCTGGACGAGGAAGGCGTCCGCCGCCTGGGGGCGTTGACTCTGGAGCAGCCCGGTAGGGCCGGGCGGGGAGGCCCTGGGCCGGGAGCGTGGGGTCTGAGGCTGAGGGCAGAAAACAGGTGGAGGCGAGGAAACCTCAGGGGGCCGCGGGGGAGTGGCGGCGGCGGCGCGGTCCCTGAGGCGGAGGAGGAGTTACTGAGGCAGAAGTTACCCCGAGGTGGAGGCAAAGGACGGTGAAGTAACCGGAGATCCGGGGAGGAGGGCGAGGAACTGAAGGAGACCCACGGAGTCCGAAGGGGAGAAGGAGAAACTAGACTAACGGGACGCGGTGGCCGGAAGCACAGAACTGGACGGAGCCTGAGCTGGTGGAAGGAAACGGAAGCCCCGGGGGCGTTGTCGGGAGAAGGGACGAGCCGAGCAGCGCCTCCCAGGGCGCGGCGCTCTGAGGAAGGCGCCAAGGCCAAGGGCGTTCGTTCGGCGTTTTCTGAGATTTCGGACCCAGGAGGGCTTTTCCTCTTTAGGGTAAAGTGAGAAAGGATGTTCCCTCATCAACCCCTCGCTTCGTCTAGCCTCCGCCTCAAGGACGTGGGTTTTTAAATTTTATTTTCTTTAAACCCATCTGGATGCGCGGCCTCCTTTTAAGAGACACTGAGAAAGGCGCCTAAATTGTAAAAAGCAATAGCGAAAGAGCTGATCTCTCAGGGCGCTAGAGAGAACCGGCTGAGTAACCGCTGAGCCCACCTGGGACCTGGGGTCTGATTCACACAGCTTGTTTTCTGAATTTCTGAGGAGTAGAAATGTTGGAAAAGTTATCGGCATTCCTAATTCAGCTTTCACCCTTAATGAATTTACTCTAGCATTCAGGCCCCGTGTAAAATGCTCCCCGACGCCCCCCGCGATGCTTAATCCCCGAAACAAGCCTGTAAAGTAGATGCTGTTACTGTGCTTATTTTACAAATGGGTTAAGATTAGGTTTAGGGTCCTGTCCAAAGGGACACAGCCAGGGTGTATTAACCCAGGACTCTCGAGTCCAGAGCCTATACTCAAATAGCCATAACAAAAAATTACCTCTCATGCTTTCTCTAGTACCATTTATTTGTGGGATGAGATGATTTTGCTGTTTAAAAATTATTATTTAAAATTTATAAAAACTTGGGCAGCCCGGGTGGCTCAGAGGTTTAGCGCCGCCTTCGGCCCAGGGCCTGATCCTGAGAGTCCCAGGATCGAGTCCCACGTCGGGCTCCCTGCATGGGGCCTGCTTCTCCCTCTGCCTGTGTCTCTGCCTCTCCCTCTCTCTCTCGTTCTCTCTCTCTGTGTCTCTCATGAATAAATAAATAAAATCTTAAAAATTTTATAAAAACTAGGGCATGCTAGAAACAAGCATTACATGAATGACAAAGAGGTTATTAATCTTTCCTTCCTCTGGAAATGCCTCCACCCCCAACAAAGGTAATGATTTGGTATGTGTATGTGTAGACTGATGCAAATATTTCAGGTTTATTTTTTCTTTTCTACACTACTTTGAGCTCTCCTATTTTACAAGTTAACTAAGAAAAGCTTTATTGGTTTGACACACTTTTGTACTTTTCTTGCCCTTATAAAAATATTGATTCAATTTTATTCAGTTGGGGGGGGCATGTACTCCTTCCATTCTCCAGCTATAATGATACATGGCAGATTTTTTTTTTTTTTTGCTTGCTTTTGTTTCCTTGTTTTGTTACAGCGGTTTGAATAACAAAATTAACTGTTCATTCTGACAATTCAAACAATGCTAAAGTGTCTAAAATAATATTCTTCCAGGACACCCCGGGGGGGGGGGGCGGGGCTCAGCAGTTGAGCACCTGCCTTTGGCTCAGGGCTTGATCCTGGAGTCCCGGATTAAGTCCCGCAGTTGGCTCCCTGCATGCAGCCTGCTTCTCCCTCTGCCTCTCTCTCTCTCTCTCTCATGAATAAATAAAACTTTTTTTTTTAATTTTTATTTATTTATGATAGTCACACTGAGATAGAGAGAGAGAGGCAGAGACATAGGCAGAGGGAGAAACAGGCTCCATGCACCGGGAGCCCGATGTGGGATTCGATCCCGGGTCTCCAGGATCGCGCCCTGGGCCAAAGGCAGGCGCCAAACCGCTGCGCCACCCAGGGATCCCTCTCATGAATAAATAAATAAAATCTTTAAAAAATGAAATATTCTTCCCTCTCTTTCCATACCTTTCCCATTACTTATACAAACATATACACATAGGTATTTTTTTAAGGTATAAGAACATATCTATTATTTGGCAATTTACTTTTTATCAGTAAACCAGATATTTTCAATTAATGTGCTGATATCCACATTCTAAAATTATGTAAAAAATCACAACAGTCAACTCTGGGGGAGAAAGGCTTTTACTTTTATTCTGTACTTTTCTGTATTGTTGGAATTTTCTGGCTACAAAAGTGTTACTTTCTTTTTAATGTTCACAATATTGGTGCAGTTATAGACTGTTTTGTATGTTTGGGTTTTTTTGTTATATTTCTCTGTACTAAAAAATTCCCATAAATGTTTAAATTATCCTTTGCCATGCAGAAAATTTTCATTTTAAGGTATTTAAGCTTATTTTTCCTTATGATTTGTGATTTTCTTGTCTTATTTATGGAGTTTTTCCCTACACTGATGAATAAAATTTTTTTTCTAAAAGTTCTGCAGCTTTGCTCTTCACCTTAGGTCTAATTGACTTGAAAATTTTTTTATACAAGATGGGATTTGGTATAATTTTATTTTTTATACTGATAGCCAGTTTCCTTGGAACCTATATATAGTATCTTTGCTATATTCCAAGTACCTTTGTAAATGTGGATCTGTTTCTAGGCTTTCTGTTCTGTTTCCCTATTTTGTTTTGCCTATTCCTACACCAATATCACACTTTTGTAACTACCATGGCTTAACAGTAGGTTTTGATAACTGGTAGAGTCGATGCCCTCCTTCAGTTTGCTTTCCTCTTTGTCCATCAAAGTTGTCTAGGCTATTCTTAGCCCTTTATTCTCATTTAGAATTTTAGAATCAGCTTGTCAGTTTTCATGAAAGCATCTTAAGCACGGATGTGTCCTGATCTAATACTTATTTTTAAAATATGACTCTCACCCATTAAAAGCCTATTCAGTAGTCCAGATAAGAGAGAATGAGTGGCTTGGACTAGGAGGATGACAGTGGACAGTCAAGGTGTATTTTGTGGGTAAACAGGACAGGACTTACAAAAATAATTGAATATGAGAGATGAGGAAAGGGAAGATTCAAAAATAACACTTAGCCTTGGTTTAAGTTATTGCTGGGTGGACAATGGTGCTATATATATATATACATATATATATAGAGAGAGAGAGAAAGAGCAAAGACTATGGGAAATATGGCTTGGGGAGAGGGAATCAAGAATGCTGTTTTGAACATATTAAGTTTAAAATACCTACTAGACATTTAAATATGAGATTTTTAGTAGGCAATTGGATATACAAATCTGGATTTCGGAGAGAGGTCAAGGTTAGAGATGTAAATTTTGGGAGACAAAGCAAATAATATTTAAAGTGCTGGGAATGGGTGAACTCACCTAACTAGAGAATGTGTATGGAGAATAGAAGAAGGTTTAAGACTCATCATGGGGTATTTCAATGTTTAGAGGTTGAATAGAGAAAGAAGAACATGATGTCTTGGAATTTAAGAAAGGGTAGTAATCAAGGAAATAATGATCAGCTGTGCTAAATGCTACTGACAGGCTAAGCAAGCAGGAAATATCTGTTAGGTTTGGCAACATGGAACTCATTGATCACTTAAACTAGGGGAGTTTCAAGAGAATGGGGAGGAGGGAAGCCAGACTGAGTTGGGATGAAAAGGAAATATGTGAGGGAAAAGGGATAGTGAAGGTAAGAACCGTTCCTTAGAAATTTGGCTATAGGGCAGCCCTGGCTCAGTGGTTGAGCATCTGCCATCAGCTCAGGGTGTGATCCTGGGGTTCCCCGGGGTTGAGACCCACATTGGGCTTCCTGCATGGAGTCTGCTTCTCCCTCTGCCTATGTCTCTGCCTCTTTCTTTTTGTGTCTCTCATGAATAAATAAATAAAATCTTTAAAAAAATTTTTGGCTATACAAGGGAACACAGAAGTGGAATAATTAGTTGAGGGATATGATGTGGGATCAAGAACAAGTTTTTTATTTATTTATTTATTTATTTTTAATTTTTTTAAAATTTTTTTATTTATTTATGATAGTCACACACACACAGAGAAAGAGGCAGAGACACAGGCAGAGGGAGAAGCAGGCTCCATGCACCGGGAGCCCGATGTGGGATTCGATCCCGGGTCTCCAGGATCACGCCCTGGGCCAAAGGCAGGCGCCAAACCGCTGCGCCACCCAGGGATCCCGATATTTGTCTTTTTAAAAAAAATTCCAGGGGAGCCTCAGTGGCTCAGTTGGTTAAGTGTCTGTCTTCAGCTCAGGTCATGATCCTAGGGTCCTGGGATCAAGCTCCATGTTGAGCTCTCTGCTCAGCAGGGAGTCTGCTTCTCTCTGGCTCTTCCCCTCCTTCTGCTCTCACTCTATCTGTCAAATAAAACCTTTAAAGGGCCACCTGGGTGGCTCAGTCAGTTGTGTTTCTGCCTTCAGCTCAGGTCATGATCAGGGTCCTGGGATTGAGTCCCATGTTGAATCCCCTGCTGAGCAGGGAGCCTGCTTCTCCCTCTCCCTCTGCCTGCCGCTCCCCCTGCTTGTGCTCTTTCTCTCTCTGTGTCAAATGAATAAATAAAAAATCTTTAAAAAATTTAAAAAATGTTTAATTCCAATATAGTCAATATACAGTGTTATATTCATTTCAGGCGTACAATATAGTGATTCAACAATATCATGCATCACCCAGTGTTCATCCTGACAATGGCACTCCTTTAAAAAAATATTTTATTTATTTATTCATGAGAGACACAGAGAGAGAGGCAGAGACATAGGTAGAGGGAGAAGCAGGCTCCCCAAGGGAAGCCCAATGTGGGACTCCATCCCCAGACCTGGGACGACACTCTGAGCTGAAGGAAGATGCTCAACCGCTGAGCTACCCAGGCGTCCCAACAATGGCACTCCTTAATCAGCATCACCTATTTCACCCCTCTGGTAACCATCAGTTTGTTCTCAACAGTTAAGAGTCTGTTTCTTGGCTTGTCTCTCTTTGTCTTTTTCCTTTCTCCTTTGCTCATTTGTTTTGTTAAATTCCACATATGAGTGAAATCATAAGGTACTTGTCTTTCTCTGGCTTATTTCATATGACATTATACAGTTGATATTTGTCTTTTTTTTAAGATTTTATTTATTCATGAGAGACACAGAGAGAGAGAGGCAGAGACACAGGCAGAAGGAGGAGCAGGCTCCATGCAGGGAGCCCGAGGTGGGACTCCATCCTGAGACTCCAGGATCACGCCCTGGGCGGAAGGCAGGTGCTAAAACCGCTGAGCCACCTGGGGTTGCCCGATATTTGTCTTAAATATTATTTGATCTATAGGTTCCCCCTTCTTTTTTTCCTTGCATTTTCTATTGTCCTTAAAGAAACTAGGCCATTTGTCTTGAATAGTTTCTTACAATTTGGATTTTGCTCCTGACATTCCTAAGATGTTTAACATTTTCCCCTGTTCTTATGAATTACTAGTTAGCTGAAGCTTGATTAGATTTGGGTTGGTTTGTTTTTTGCAAGACTACTTCATAGGTGAGGGTATATACTTCTGTCATGAAGTATATAATTATCTGGTATTCTTTTTGTGATATTATCAGCTATTGAATACAACTGTGTAAAGTCCATTAATTCATTAGGGATTGCAAAAATGATATGATAATTTTCTAATTCTGTCTTTCATTTTTATTAGTTGTAAGACTTATATAAAAAAGACATTTCCTATCAACTATTTGGTTATCTTGAGGTACAGTTTGTAAAGGAAAAACAGGATAGATACTTTGATTTTTTTTTCAGCTTATTTATCAGTTTTTGGAAAAATGAGTTGTTCTCTTAGCATCCCCTAAAGGTGACCAATGAGAGAGTTGCTTTGTTTTCTGAGTATTATTATAAATTCACGGATTTAAGTATTTTTGGTGTGTTCCAATCCATTGTAGTTATTATAATTGCTACTGAACTTGTGCCAACTTTGGCTAGTGGAAAATCTTTTAGGTTGATTCCTGAGGCCTTTTTAAAGTTTTCTTTATTTTTTTTTTAAGATTTTATTTATTTATTCATGAGAGACACAGAGAGAGAGAGGCAGAGACACAGGCAGAGGGAGAAGCAGGCTCTATGCAGGGAGCCCGATGTGGGACTCAATCCTGGGACTCCAGGATCACACCCTGGGCCAAAGGCAGGCGCTAAACCACTGAGCCACCCAGGGATGCCCTAAAGTTTTCTTTATTTGAAAGTGTTTCATCATCATTATAACAAGCTTTATTAAAGATTATGAATTCAGTTTCCAAGGGAGTTATAAATGATTTTCTATAGAGAGATTATTTACTTGATGTGTTGTTTTCATGGATAAGATATGTTTTGACCCATTGGGGTTATGTAGCTCATGTATTAAAATTGGAAGTTTATTCTATTGTTCTTGACATCTGTGACATGCAATGTTTGATTTGATCTCTGACCTATTTGTCTTCACCTTTTTATAAACATTGAAACTGCATAACTCTTAAGACCTTGCACTTCAGGACGCCTGGGTGGCTCAGCAGTTAAGCATCTGCCTTTGGCTCAGGGTGTGATTCAGGGTGATCCCCACATCCCACTCCTTGCATGGAGCCTGTGTCTCCTCCTCTGCCTGTGTCTCTGCCTCTCTTCCTGTGTCTCTCATGAATAAATAAATAAAATCTTAAAAAAAATGACCTTGCACTTCATATGAATCATAAAAGACTGTTGGGGCACCTGGGTGGCCCAGTGGTTGAGCCTCTGCCTTTGGCTCAGGTTGTGATCCCAGGGTCCTGGGATCAAGTCTTGTGTTGGGCTCCGTGGGGAGCCTGCTTCTCCCTCTGCCTATGTCTCTGACTCTCTCTCTGTGTCTCATGAATAAATAAGTAAAATCTTTTTTAAAAAATCACTGTGGCAGTTTATCATTTGAGTGAAAATCCTAGTTCTCTTTAAAATATTAAAATGTCTGCTCTTCGAAAAAGACTGCAGTGAAAGACATGAGAAATGCTGCAGGGCACTGATAGAATAATTGACCTTAGCTTTTGTCTCATGGTAATAGATTCTTAGGGTACCAGATCATTGCATACTACAGGACTACCAATATGCTGCCCTCAAAGTCAGGAAAAAATTTTTTTTGAGATATAACTCACATACTATAAAATTTAAAGTATATAATCTAGTGCCACTTAGTTCATTGTACAACCATTACTATTGTCTAGTTTCAGAAAATTTTTTTTCATCAGCCCTAAAGGAAACTCTATACACATTAGGCAGTCCCTTCTCATTTCCAGCTTTCACCCGAGCCCCTGGCAACCACTAACCTGTTTCTGTCTCTATGGATTTGCCTGCTCTGGATATTCCATATAAATAGAATCATACAATATATGGCTTTTTTAACCTGGCTCCTTTCACTTAGCATGATATTTTAGTATATGTGCTGCCAAAGCGAGTACCTTAGCATGGTATTTTAAAGTTCATCTATATTTTATCATGTATGGGTACTTTGTTCCTTTTTTTATTAATAGAATTTATTTTTTAAGATTTTATTTATTTATTCATGAGAGACACAGAGGGAGAAAGGCAGAGACATAGGCAGAGGGAGAAGCAGGCTCCATTCAGGGAGCCTGACGTGGGAATCGATCCCAGGATTCTAGGATCACACTCTGGGCCGAAGGCAGGTGTTAAACCACTGAGCCACCCAGGGATCCCTTGAATTTATTTTTTTAAAGCATTTTTAGGTTTATAGAAAAGCTGAGCAGAGGGTACAGAGAGTTTTGTAAAAGCTCCCTCTTCCCCTCTCATATCTCCCCCACATCTCCCTACAATTTCTCCTGCTATTATTATCTTGCATTTGTGGTACGTTTGTTGTGATTGGTGAACTAATATCAATATATTATTATTAACTGAAGTCTGTTGTTTACATTAAGATTCATCCTTTGTGTTGTATGATCGTGTTTTGACAAATATGTAATGTCATGTGTATACCATTAGAGTATCAAACAGAATAGTTCTACTGCCCTAAATATCCCCTATGTTCCATTGGTTCATCCCTCCCTTTCCACTTAATCTCTGGCAACTACTCATCTTTTTACTAGTACTTTTTTCAGAATGTCATATAGTTTCAGAATGTCATAAGTAATCATTTAGTATGTAATCTCTGGCAACTACTAGCCATTTTAAAAAAAGATTTGAAAAAAAAAAAAAGATTTGAGAGAGAGAGGGCATGTGCGTGGAAGTGTGGGGGAGGGCAAAGGGAAAGGGAGGGAGAGAATCCCCCCACCAGCAAGCTCCCCACTGAGCACAGAGCCTGACACAGGGCTGTAAGGCTCCATCCCAGGACCCTGGGATCATGGCCTAAGCCAAAATCAAGAGCTAGATCTTTAACCGACTGACTGAGCCACCAAGGCACCCTCAACCACTAACCTTTTTAAAAAGTCTTTTAATTGAGATATAAATGATATACATTATATGTCAGTTTCAGATATACAAGATAATGATTTGATATTTGTATACATTTTGTTGTGTATACATACAATAAATCTAGTTAGCATTTGTCACCTTACATAGTTACAAAGAAATTTATTTTCTTGTGATGAGAACATATAAGACCTACTTAGCAACTTTCAAATATGCAATGCAGTATTATTAAATAGTCACCATTCTGTACATCAGTGAGCTGTTTAGTGTTGCCTTTTTCACAATCTCATATAGTTGGAATCATACAACATGTAAGCTTTTCAGACTGGCTTCTTTCACTTAGCAATATGTATTTAAATTTTCTCTGTCTTTCCACAGCTCAATTGATAGCTCATTTCTTTTTATTGCTGAATAATATTACACTGCGTGGAGGTACCATAGTTTATTTATCCATTTGCTTATTGAAGAACATCTTGGTTGCTTCTAAGTTTTGGCAGTTATAAATTGCTATAAACATTCAGGTTTATACATACAAGCCTTTATGTACAGGTATAGGTGCTATAAACCTAGAGGTTTCTGGGATGCCTGGGTGGCTCAGTGGTTGAGTGTCTGCCTTCAGCTCAGGGCGTGATCTGGGATTCCCAGGATCAAGTCCTGCATGGGGCTCCCTGCATGGAGCCTGCTTCTCCTCCCTCTGCCTGTATCTCTGCTTCTATGTGTCTCTCATGAATAAATAAATAAAATCTTTAAAAAGTATATAGAAGTTTCTGTGTGGACATAAACTTTCAACTCATTTGGGCAAGTATCAAGGTGCATGATTGCTAGATCATCTGGTAAGCTGTGTTTAGACGGCTGTGTTTAAGACACTACCAAACTGCCCCAGGCACCCCTAGAGTCACACAGGTACCTCTGATCTTCACTTTTGAAAGGACTTTTTATTTTATTTTATTTTTTAGTTCTATCTTTGTTTTCAAATCTTCCTTTTTTCCTGAAGATTTATTTCAAATCTTCCTTTTTTCAAAAAGTTTGAAAACTGCTGAAAAATGTAAATTAGAATTCTTTTTTTTTAAATTTTTATTTATTTATGATAGTCACAGAGAGAGAGAGAGAGAGAGGCAGAGACACAGGCAGAGGGAGAAGCAGGCTCGATGCACCGGGAGCCCGACGTGGGATTCGATCCCGGGTCTCCAGGATCGCGCCCTGGGCCAAAGGCAGGCGCCAAACCACTGCGCCACCCAGGGATCCCGTAAATTAGAATTCTTAAAATAAAATAAAATAAAAATAAAAATGGTATTCCAGAGAAAAAGTAGCTAGTTAAGCTGGCATCTCAAAAATCACAGTGGGGCACCTGCATGGCTCAGTTGGTTAAGTGTCCAATTCCTCATTTAGGCTCAGGTCATGATCTCAACGGTGGTGAGATAGAGCCCCGTTGGTTCTGTGCTCAATGGAGTCTGCTTGAGATTTTCTCTCTCTCGCTCTCTCTCTCTCCCCCCCCATCCCTTTGCCCCTCCCTGCTACATACACACACTCTCTGTAAAATAAATAAATAAATCTTTATTAAAAAAATCACATTAATGTTTTCCTTCAGGGCATCCACCATACTTCATTATGCAGCAGTACTTCATGCATATTTCTCATTTAGTCACATGAATAAAAATCATTTTTACTACTTTTTAAGGGACATTCTTAAGTGAAACTGGTTATTTTAAAACACTGCAAGTATATGATGGTAAAGAGCATTCTATGAGTGTTGAGTCATCCTAAGGCCCCGGTAGTTTTGCTTTTGTACTGTAAGTGCAACAGTGAAAAAGCTAACTAGTATTTTAATATTTTTTTAAGATTTTATTTATTTATTCATGAGAGACACACACACAGAGAGAGGCAGAGACACAGGCAGAGGGAGAAGCAGACTCCAAGCAGGGAGCCCAATGTGGGACTCAATTCTGGGTCTCCAGGATCATGCCCTGGGCTGAAGGCAGCTCTAAACCACTGAGCTACCTGGGCTGCCCATATTTTAATATTATTATGAAAGTAATTAAAAAATAGTTTTGATTTTTTGGACCCTGGTACATGTCTCAGGGACCTTCAGGGGTCTAGGAACCACACTCTAAGAACTGCTACATTTTGTTTTGGTATCTTTTAACTTGTTCCAAAATATTAAGTTATAACTTTCATTTGTGATATATCTTTCTGGAGTGCTTTCATTCTTTAGTGATGTTACTCTCATATAAAATTGAACTGTAATCCTTTCCTGTGGCTCTTTAAGTGCAATATGTTTTCCTATACTTTTACATGGTAAGAGTGGATCCGAGTAGCTTTTCTGGTTTCAGGGTTTTGGAGCTCCCTCTTCTGTTTTGTTCACAAAGTGCTGAAAACTGGGGGCTTTACACTTCCTGATAACTGCCATCTTTGCTTCTCTCCCCACTTGTATCTTGATCTTCTTTTTCCTTTGAACCTGTTGTTTCTGTCCCATTCAATGTGGATTCTACTCTCACTAATTTCTCCCTGATGTGGGTCTTGTCTTGAAAGAGACCTTCGGTTTATTAATTTTCAGAGTTTATAGGGCCCAGACTGCTCTAGAACCTTAAAACTTATTTCAGTGCAGTCCCCTGGAACTCACAAATTGGATCTTGCAGAACCTCCTTACAGTTTTGATTATGATTTTATTTGATTCATCACATTTGCTAGTGAGTTCCTATTGACAATTTTGAGATTCTTCTCTATTTAGTGCTATTAAAAGTCTAATTGACTTTCTCCCATATTCATGAATATATTATATTTGTATATATGTATATATATTCTTTAAGGATTTTTTTAAAGATTTTATTTATTTATTCATGAGAAACAGAGAGAGAGAAAGAGAGGCAGAGACACAGGCAGAGGGAAAAGCAGGCTCCATGCAGGGAGCCCGATGTGGGACTCCATACCCCATCTCTGAGATCACGCCCTGAGCCAAAGGCAGATGCCCAACCTCTGACCCACCCAGGCGTCCCAGTATATATGTACATATATTCTTTAAAATATAGTTCCACATATACACACTTTTCCCTCACATAATGTCTTTGGGATCTTTCCATATGATCATCTACGAATCTACCTCATTCTTTTTGATAATTGTGTAACAATAATTAACACATATATAGCAACTATCATGTATCAGATACTGTTCTAAGTTTTGTATATATTAATTTAATCCCTACAACACCTTATGAGTTAATTACTGTTATTATCCCCATTTTACAGACAAGGAAGCTAAAGTACAGAGAGAGTAAGTGACTTGTACAAAGCCACAGATCTAGTACTTTGTCCATTGTATCAATCTACTGTTATTTAGGACATTAAGTTCTACTCTCCTACTGATGGACCCTGTGATAGTTTTCTTTTTTTTTTCTTAATTAATTTTTTTTTTTTAGATTTTATTTATTTATCCATGAGAGACAGAAAGAGAGAGAGAGAGAGAGAGGCAGAGACACAGGCAGAGAGAGAAGCAGTATCCCCACAAGGAGCCCCATATGGAACTCAATCCCAGACCCCAGGATCATGCCCTGAGTGAAACACAGACGCTCAACTGCTGAGCTACCCAAGCGTCCGTTTTTTCTTTCTTTTTAAACTATCCTAAAACCTTTCTGCGATTGATACCCATATGTATATATTATATATCCTGGCAGAATTTTTTAGTATAATAGATAGGGCTAAATCCTAGCAGGGGGATTGCTGAATTCCTTTTAAAATTTGTTTTCAGAACTTTTGGAGACTTTTACTACATTCTTCTGGGTGAATAGAGAAATATAAGTGTTCTGTAAAACCAAGATTTGGTATCACTGTATTAGGCAACATTGCTGCTTTTAAAAGGAAGATCTGATCTTCTTACGAACTTTGGATGTAGGGCCTTTCACAAATGGGTTATGGGAGGAAGGAAGACTGATTTTTACTGACTCTGTTGTTTATCTAAGCAGAGTTCATAATATATCTACTGGTGATCTCTTTTCAGAATTGGTGGAGTCTCTTTCATTGCAGGGATCTTATGCTGGAAAAATTCATTCCATCGGTGATGCCTTCAGAAATTTTAAAAACCTCCGATCCTTAGATTTATCAAGAAATTTGATCACAAGTCTGAAGGTAAGTTCTATATTCTATAACTAGTCGTTCCAGCCCAATTTATTTTAGTAGTAGTAGTAGTTATTTTGATGGAAAGAAATAAGAGATAATGTCAGCCTGGGGAATATATGATCTTCCTTTTAAATGTTTCTAAATTTTATTATTGACTATAAAACTGATTCAGCTGTATTCTGTTTGAAATTTTCTGGTATAAAATATTGGGGAAAATTTCTTTTGTACTCAAGGAAAATTATATTAAACAATCACAGGCTAAGGCAATAGGACATTTTTTTTTTATGTGTGTAAAAAGAAAATATAAGAAGCCCTCGTGAAAGTACATATTCTTAGTTCCTACTCTGAGATTCTGAGTTAACCGGTCTGGGGTGGGCTCAGGATACACCCAGGGGATTCTGAGGATGTTGGTACATGGAGCACATGTGGAGAAACACTGGTCTGGATTGTTACTGTGGGTGTTTTCAAGGAGGAAGAGGAAATGGTGGTCTTGAAAACAGAGAAAAATGTATAGATCAAGGGATGGTAGAGCAGAGGGCACGACTGGAAAGTAGGCTTAAGCAGAGTATGTGAGGATTAGCAAATACACAAAGAGCTCTACAAATATAAGTGTGCACACATAAGTTCCACACAGAACTTCCACCTCTGTTTTCTTTGTGGTAGATCCTCAAATGGTATTTCTTCCGAATGTTCCCTTTTTACCCAGTTAGGTGCCTGTCTTGATTAAGCCCTTCTTTGCAAGGCTTAAGGTGAAAGACTCACAAATGCTTTTCAGGATTAGTCAGTGATCTCATGGATTATTCTGCCAGTTTTGTGCTTCTAAGGGGATATTTATTCAACAAGACAAGCCAGACTCATTGTCAAGTTCTAAAAACAAAGGACTCTAAAAAAGGAAGTTCAAGCAAGATTTCCAGCTAGGACTCGGAAAAGCAGAAGCTGCAAGTTAAACTAGGTCTTTAGACTATTTGGGAGCAGCCATTTATATTTGGCACATCAATTTCAGAAAGCATTAGTTCAGAGTTACTTAAGTCTCCTCTTTTCACATGTATCTTTGTTAATTTTCAGGCTAAAAAATTGAGTGAACGTTGTCATAATTTGTTTTTATCTTACTTTCTTTCCATTTCTGTAAATTAGGCAAAAAAAACTGTTGTAAAAATTAATCAAATTAGCATGTGTACATTGCTTGGCATATAGGAAGCACTTAGTAAATGTTTTCTGCATTTTTTGCATCTATGACTTATCTATATATGCTCATCTCTAGCAGTTCTGAATCAATTTTCTTAATTTTCTCAATTACTCAGGGGATAAATGTTCTGTGATTATTTCTAGTGTAACTTTGGGGAATACATGAATTCATGCCAAGTGGGAAAAGTGAGAGGAGGATAGAAGTCATTTCCTTGATTTTTACACTGAGAGACATTAAAAGATTACTTAAGCTGGGCCATTAGACACATTTAAAGAAAGTCCTAATGGTGTTCTGCCCTGAGAGTGGGGCCAAAGTCAGTGAGAACTATTCCTAACTACTGATCCTTTCACAACATAGAAGCTAATGGAATAGAAAAAAACCAGAAAGAAATGAATTGGAGTGTGAACAGGATTATCTATTCAGAAATGCTTTGTGTATATCTTTGAGTTTTCTAAATTTTCTACAAGAAAATGGTAATTTTGAATGAGAGAAGACTAAAAAAAACATTATTTCATAAATACATGATGGAAAATAATTTTACTGAAATTACTCTCAATGAGTTCCTTCTATGCCAAGCATTTTTACTACTAAAATATGATTATACATATATGTACATGTTTTGAATTATTGTCTTGAAGTTTAATGTTGGGCAAAAGCAGCTAACTAGCCAAATACATAAAAATTAAACAATATTTTCAGTAGTAGATTTCAGCAAAGGAGGCAAATTGTGGCTTTTCCTCTCCAGTATCCCAGAGAAATAGAGAGGGTGGGGTAATTCTGAAAGGAGAAACCAGGATAAGAAGGGTTCCAGACTGTTCCAAGAGGGAAGAATTAGATATAGCATTGTTTCATTTTCCTATATACTCCATTGACCCTAAACGTGAGGCATTGAGATATAAGGACATAACACACACACACACACACACACACACACACACACATTAATTTTTTTTAATTATACCCTTCTACCCCCTAGAACTATCTCTTTTGCCTACTTCCTTTCCTCTTGAAAATTGGGGTGCTTCTGGGATCTGGAGAGTGGATGTGGCAAGGGTAAGAGAAGGGTAAAAGTAGCTTGGGCTAACCACTGGAAAAGAGAATAATCAGGGAGCAACAGAAGTAGATAATTGACTGCAGATATTTCCAGTCAGATTTGGTAAGGAGAAAATGTATGATATCTACAGGTTGTTTAATATATAAAACATCTAGTGCCCATAGGCTGCATTGTTCTTATTCTCAGGCATCTAAATAAGAGTTTCAACTTTGCCTTTCTCACGGGTGACTCAGGTAACATGTTTAAGGATGGAAGAAATAGATATATTTCCATCTATTTATATTTCCATATATTTATCTGTGAGATTCCTAGTCCTTAGCAATGTGTGATTTCATAATGTGGTCTTTTCCTTGCAGGGTATCCAGTATTTATGTTCACTCCAAGAGCTGAATTTATATTATAACAACATTCCTTCATTAGTGGAGGTGTCCCGCCTACAGCCTTTACCCTTCCTCAAAGAATTAGATTTGAGACTCAATCCTGTTGTCAGGAAAGATACAGATTATAGGCTCTTTGCTGTGTACACGCTACAAACTCTGGAGAAACTGGGTGAGACCCTCCTCCCCTGTTCCTTGTCCCAGAATTTACATTAAACCAGCTCCCTCCTAACCTTTTGGGTGTTGGCCCAGAGTGTGCGCTGGCAGGATATATTTGTTTATTAGTCAATATTTATATAATTCTTTTGGGTTGGCAGGATGTATGACAAGTCCTTTATTATTGAATGACAATCTGATTTTATCAGTTACTTCCAGCTTTAGTTTTCTTCAGTTGATGGTTTCACCACCACTTCCTCCCCAACAAAGAGTTTCCAGGTTGAGATTTATTTTTCCAGGTGCCCCAAATTTGCAACTATATTAGCAATAGAAAGTGAATACAACAACTCTTTGGGGTTTAATGTCAAGGAGCAATAAAATATTCCTTCAAATGAGCTGCATTTCTTTATAATTTTATTGTTGAGTATACATTTCTTATTGATACAAACTTGGATTTCACATGCCCCTAGGAAAGTTACTGTGGGGAAACTAATTTCTTTCAGAAATGGTTTAACTTTCAACACAATATTAGACCATTTGAATTGTTTGCTGCCTAAACTCTACTTTCCTGCAGGTGTAGTTACACTTATGTGGCAGTTGTTGCTATGGTATCCCTGCAGTCTCCCTGAGTTACTACTTGCTGCAGTGACAACATAATAGCATTATTTTGTGACCTGTCTCTAACAAAAGAATATGATACTGATCTTTAGTTTTTACTCTGTGAATATGGTTTTCTGACCCAGTACTGTTTACTCCAAAAAAGAAATATGCTCAGACCACGGTTTTTGCCTCCAGATGACCGAGCTGTGCGAGAAAGTGAGAGAAAAGCTGCCAAGCTGCATTTTAGTCAGTTGGGCAACAGTGAAAATTTTCTTTTAGAGGTGGAAAAAAGGTAAGACAATTCTTTACCAAAAAAAAAAAAAAAAAAATGAGTTTGGGTCAGACATAGACAGTAGTGAATTCCAACTTAATGTCTTCATTTTCTAGCAGAAATCTTCACAAGGTATAAGAATCCTCAGATCAGAAATAAAAATATTTAACATATCGAGATTTATCTGGGATGAGAATCTGGCCCTCAGAGGGAACATTTCTGCTTTCTTGAACTACTGGGTCTGCTTTGGAATAATTGTTGATAATTCTCTAAAGCTGCTGTTCAAAGCTTAAAGATATGGATACTATGAGAAATCATCCCTGTAAATGCTTACCAACTCTTTCTTGGAGTTATAAATCAGTACATGGTCTTTTCCTATTGAATTAGAAGGTTTATATTACCATGGAGGTTAGTTTGTTAAAAGGTAAAGGAAACATTTATCTACAGAACCAAAAGTAAACAGACCTTGAAGCTCTAAAGTATCTGAAAGGTAGATTTTTCTACTTCTTGTTACTAAAACCTGATCAAAATAAGATAACCATATCTTCTACTCCAAAACTCGTGTTCTTTATTTTTAAAAAGTAGCTTTATTATTTTTGGAAAACAGAAGTCCATTACAATTTACATAATACAGAAAAATGCAATGAAAAAAGTCAAAATCACCCCATACTGTGCTACCAAGAGCTAACTACTAGTAATGTTTGATATATATCCTTCTAGACATCTGTGTACCTACCTATAGATACATGTACATGTGTCTGTTAGTATTGTTTTCTTTTTTTATTATTATTTTTATTTTTTTATTTTTATTTTTTGAGAGAGAGAGAGAGGCAGAGACACAGGCAGAGGGAGAA
The DNA here is from genome assembly GCF_053574225.1 of Canis aureus. Taxonomy (NCBI): domain Eukaryota; kingdom Metazoa; phylum Chordata; class Mammalia; order Carnivora; family Canidae; genus Canis; species Canis aureus. Next base: position 6,936,066 of record NC_135613.1, read on the forward strand.
GCAGGCTCCATGCACCGGGAGCCTAACGTGGGACTCGATCCCGGGTCTCCAGGATCGCACCCTGGGCCAAAGGCAGGCGCCAATCCGCTGCGCCACCCAGGGATCCCCCTAGTATTGTTTTCTGATAGTAAAAGTAATGCATACTTACTGAGATTTTGGAAAGTATAGAAAAACCAGAAGAAATAAATAAGCAACTCATAATTTCATTACCCAGAAATAAACATTAATTATAGTAAATATCCTCTTAGTTTTAGGTATATGTATGTGTATACAATATCTATATTATATAATAGATCTTTATACATTAATAATAAAATAATACATATATTTATAGTAATTTGCTTCCTATACATACCATTTTTAGTTTGATAAGATATGAACATGTCTCCACAACATTAAATATTCTTTTTTTTAAAGATTTTATTTATTCATGAGAGACACAGAGAGAGGCAGAGAGAAAAGCAGAGTCATAGGCAGAGGGAGGAGAAGCAGTTTCCATATAAGGAGCCCAATGTAAGACTTGATCCTGGGACTCCAGGATCACACCCTGAGCATAAGGCATATGTTCAACCAGTGAGCCACCCAGGCATCCCAGAATTAAATATTCTCCAAAATGAGATTTTTTTCTTTGTTTATTGCCTTTCCCCTCCGTAAGAGCTAGGACTTTGCTTGTCGTATTTATTGCAGTATTCCCTAGTGCCTAAAACAATGCCTGAGACATATAAGGCTCCAAGAAATAATTTGTTGAATGATGAATGAATGAAGTCAATGTCTGCTCTGTTGGTCTGAGATCTTTCCTTTGTCTCTCTCTGCTCTGATCCTTTATGTATTTTATAATGTAACCCTATATATATATATTTTTTAGTTCTCTATTTTTAAAATCAAGTTTAGGGCAGCCCTGGTGGCACAGCGGTTTAGCGCCGCCTGCAGCCTGGGGTGTGATCCTGGAGACCCAGGATTGAGTTCCACATCGGGCTTCCTGCATGGAGCCTGCTTCTCCCTTTGCCTGTGTCTCTGCCTCTCTCTTCGCTCTCTCTGAATGAATAAATAAATAAATATTTTAAAAAAATAAAATAAAATCAAGTTTATTGAGGTTTTTATATAGAGTAAAATTCACCCTGCTATAGAAAGAGATGGAATGTTCCTAAAAATTATTTGTATATATATTTTGTGAACTAATTATTTTAATTCATTGAGGGTACCCTCTTTACTACAGAAATACAGAGATGAAAAAAAAAAAGAAATACAGAGATGAATTAATGTATAATTAAATACATTTCCTAGTAAGGCAGATAATTAGCACCATCATATTTCTGTTTAATTACCATATGATTGCAAACCCAGAGGTAAAATGTTACTCAAGTGCCCAGTCCTAGCATTAATATCTTAAAAGCTCTTCAACATTGAGTAAAGATTTTTTTAAGTCTTTCTGAGTTCCTGTTTTCCCAACCTATAGATAATAGGGGAGCCTTTATGATTAAATGAAATGGTGCGTGTAAAGTGCCTGGCTCATCATCTGGCCGGTCTATATGTCCCAATCTGTACTTACTGTGCTTACATCTTACTATACTGTATCAATCAAGTGCAAACATTTGCCTTTTTGTCTTTTTTATTTTTTTTAACTAATGGCTGTAGTTTCCCCCACTATAATTCTTGGCAGCAGAACCTTCCTTTCTGTGCTCTATGAATTTTTTAATTTAAAAAAATTATTATTCCCTTAATCATTTAGACCTAAGTTTATGTCAAGAAAACAGTCTAAGTTCTAGGGCAGCCTGGATAGCTCGGCAGTTTAGTGTCGCCTTCAGCCCCGGGGTATGATCCTGAAGACGTGGGATCGAGTCCACATCAAGCTCCCTGCATAGAGCCTGCTTCTCCCTCTGCCTGTGTCTCTGCCCCTCTGTGTGTGTGTGTGTGTGTCTCTCATGAAAAAATATTTATTAAAAAAAAAAAAAAACAGTCTAAGTTCTGAATTTTCTGGCTTTCATACTTTTCTTTGGGGGGGGCGGGATTTTATTTAGAGAGCTAGCCCTTGCAAACGGGGGTGGGGGGGGGGGCAGAAGGAAAGGGAATCTCAAGCAGGCTCAGCGTAGCAGAGTCTTTTTTTTTTTTTTTTCCCGTAGCACAGAGTCTTATGCAGAGCCCCATCCCACAACCCTGATGAGATCATGACCTGAGCTGAAATCAAGAGTTGGATGCTCAACCAGCTGAGCCCTGACTTTCATACTTTGTTTTTTTTATTCATGAAAGACACAGAGAGAGAGGCAGAGACACAGGCAGAGGGAGAAGCAGGCTCCATGCAGGGAGCTTGAACGTGGGACTCGATCCCGGGTCTCCAGGATCATACCCCGGGCTGAAGGCAGCACCAAACCGCTGGGCCATCGGGGCTGCCCGACTTTCATACTTTAAAAGCTGAACTAGGGGGATCCCTGGGTGGTTCAGCAGTTTGGCGCCTGCCTTCGGCCCAGGGTGTGATCCTGGCGTGCCGGGATCGGGGCCCACGTCGGGCTCCCTGCATGGAGCCTGTTTCTCCCTCTGCCTGTGTCTCTGCCTCTCTCTCTCTGCCTCTCAAGAATAAATAAGTAAAATCTTTAAAAAATAAATAAATAAAAGCTGAACTATAGTGTCCTCCTCTCTCACTATTCCCAGTAATATTATGGTTTTAAAAAATGGGCTTAGGGATCCCTGGGTGGCGCAGCGGTTTGGCGCCTGCCTTTGGCCCAGGGCGCGATCCTGGAGACCCGGGATCGAGTCCCACATCGGGCTCCCGGTGCATGGAGCCTGCTTCTCCCTCTGCCTGTGTCTCTGCCTCTCTCTCTCTCATTCTGTGACTATCATAAATAAATAAAAATTTAAAAAAAAATAAAAAAATTAAAAAATGGGCTTAACTGAAATATTGTGAACATTTCTAGAACATTTAAAAGAAATCTGATTACCACGAGTTAATGTTTTCCAAATGCATTTACTGGGTGATCTCAGAAACCTTTCCAGCTTTTTTTTTTTTTTTTTTTTTTGAGTTTTAAATAAATTATTCTTTGTGGCAGCTCTAGGGAGAAGACAATGAAAAACTGTGTGACAGACGAGAGCTCTACATCAAAAATCAATGCCAATGTTGATAACAGAATTGAAACTGGTAAGTTTTCTCTCTTTGATCACAAAATGCTTAAAATATTAGTTATTTCAGCTTTTGTGGCCAACCCTGGGTAGGACGAAGACAATATAGTTGAGAAGTAACCGACTTGAAGAAGCACAAGATTTACTGACTGTGTTTTTCCTCCTCCTCTCAACTACCAGAAAAAGCCCTATTTATTGAGTAGGCCTAATCCAGAACCCATCAAGTACAAGCTGTACTCAGAATTCAATTTCATTTACATCCATTTACATCATTTAGTACATTCTGAAAATTGCATTGCCAGTCCCTATGGCCCCTGAGCATTGCTAGGGTGATTGATTCATTAGCCAGAGACTCATGATTCATCTGCATCAATGCAGCTCAGACCCTGGGCCTTCTGTGTTTCTCCACCTTGAACCTTTGCAGCTGCAGAATCTCTTGTGTTTGTGCTATGTTCCTGGTGAGTGTTGCCTATAAGCGCTGTTGGTAACTAATAGGATTAAAGTGGTTATGCCACATTAATGATCATGACACAGGCAACTAGATAGCTTTCCATAAAAGAAATGACATGCAGCGGACCCTTATGGATTAACCTGGCACTCATCAGATGACCTTTTAGTTGAGAAAACTTTATTCTATAGAGGCCTTTGTCCCTTTGAGGGATATACCAAATTATTTATAATCTCTAAAAATTAATCCCTGAAAAAAATTAATCCCTAAAATCCCAGCAATTACTTTTATTATTATTTTTTTTTATTGGTTGCTGAATTTATTTATTTTTTTTAATTTTTTTTTAATTTATTTTTTATTGGTGTTCAATTTACTAACATACAGAATAACCCCCAGTGCCCGTCACCCATTCACTCCCACCCCCCGCCCTCCTCCCCTTCCACCACCCCTAGTTCGTTTCCCAGAGTTAGCAGTCTTTACGTTCTGTCTCCCTTTCTGATATTTCCCACACATTTCTTCCCCCTTCCCTTATATTCCCTTTCACTATTATTTATATTCCCCAAATGAATGAGAACATATAATGTTTGTCCTTCTCTGACTGGCTTACTTCACTCAGCATGATACCCTCCAGTTCCATCCACGTTGAAGCAAATGGTGGGTATTTGTCATTTCTAATAGCTGAGTAATATTCCGTTGTATACATAAACCACATCTTCTTTATCCATTCATCTTTCGTTGGACACCGAGGCTCCTTCCACAGTTTGGCTATCGTGGCCATTGCTGCTATAAACATCGGGGTGCAGGTGTCCCGGCGTTTCATTCCAGCAATTACTTTTAAAGATGGGCTGTGTAGCTTAGACATTAAGAATTTCCAGTTTATAACATATTTTGTTTTCCTTACTACTTATCTATCCATGTGGACATTTATTGATAAGTCAGTTTCACATGATTTCATGGTAAAATAAGCCATTGTGAAGTATGATTTTTATTATTCCTTCTTGGAAATCTCAGTGCACATACATTATGGAGCATGGATTGCTTTATTTCATTTTAAATAGCATTTTTCATATTTAAAATTTGATGAAATTCTGAGGCACCCGGTTAGCTCAGTCAGTTAAGTGTCTGACTCTTGATTTCAGCTCAGGTTGTAGTCTCAGGGTTGTGGGACTGAGCCCCATATCAGGCTCTGTGCTCTGTGAGGAGTCTGCATGAGATTCTCTGTCTCCCTCAGCCCCTACCCCTGCTCACACAATAAATAAATAAAATATTTTAAAAATAAATAAAAATACAGTGGGAAGTCTACTTAGGATTCTCCCTTTGCCCATGTCCTCCCTGCTTGTGCTTGCTCTCTAAAATGAATAAATACATATTTTAAATAGATAAAATTTGATGCAATTCTAGTTTTTAAGATTTTATTTATTTGAGAGAAAGAGAGAGAGCACGCACACGGGTGGGAAGGACAGAAGGGAGGGAGAAGGAAAGAGAACCTTAAGCTGACACCTTGCTGAACCTGAAGCCCATCATGGGGCTCAATCTCATGACCCTGAGATCATGATCTGAGCTAAAACCAAAAGTCAGCACTTAATCTACTAAGCCACCCAGATGCCCCTGATGAAATTCTGTTGTGATAATTTTGGAAAATACTAAAAAGCATGAAGAACAGCATTTTAATCACTCATCAGCCTGTACCCTAGAGACAATCCTAATTAATAATTTGGTATACAGCCTTCCTGTATTTTATATAGATAAAAACATTAATATATCCATTTCCAGAATCATGAAGATAAAATGAAGTATAATTTGACTGCCTCTTTTTAGACAAGCTGAATTAAACTTCATTTATGTCATATTACATCATTAGCACACATAAAAATTCACTCCATGAATTGTCTTAAAGTGCATAGTTTTAGGGCATCTGGGTAATTCAGTTAAGCGTGTGGGACTCCTTGTTTTGGCTCAGATCATGATCTTATGGGACATCAGGCTCTGTTCTCAGCAGGGACCTGCTAAAAGATTCTCTGCCCCTGCCCCTCCCCGTCCCCATACTCCTGAGCCCACTCTGTCTCTCAAATCAATCAATCAATCAGTCAATCAGTCTTTTTTTAAAAAGATTTTATTTATTTATTTATTTATTTATTTATTTATTTATTTATTTATTTATTTATGAAAGACAGAGAGAGAGGCAGAGACACAGGCAGAGGGAGAAGCAGGCTCCATGCAGGAAGCCCGATGAGGGACCTGATCCCGGGACTCCAGGATCATGCCCCGGGCCAAAGGCAGGTGCTAAACCGCTGAGCCACCCAGGGTTCCAATCTTTTTTTTTTTTTTTTTTTAAGGTGCATATTCTCTACTGAGAACAATTAGCTTTACTAGACACAGGGCATTTTAAAGGTTCTTGAAAGCTCCAGCTGTTGCCTGGATTTTTTTTTTTAATATAAAATTGATCTTGCTACTTTGAAACGTTAAAGAGCTTTGCTTTCCACTGAAAATTATGTTTGTGCTAGACCCCTGGGGAGTGTTGCCTATAAGCACTGTTGGTAATCCAATATGACTAAAGTGGTTATGCCATGTTCAAATGGTTGTGCTACAGGCTAGGAGAAAGCTTTTTGGAGAACAATTCCCACTAGCTCAGTTGTTCCAAACAGTGCTTTCCAACCAGTCATTTACAATGATACCTATTAGCATGGCTACTATTAAAACAACAGAAAATAACACATGTTGGCAAGGATGTGGAAAAATTGGAACTACTGGTCCCACTGTTTGGTGAGAATATAAAATGGTACAGATACTATGGACAACAGTATGGCAGTTTCTGAAAAAATTAAAAATAAAATTACCCTGTAAAGCAGTAATTCCACTTGGGCCTATCCTCAAAGAAGTGAAAGCAGGGTCTTAAAGAGGTGTTTGTATACCTATGTTCATAGCAGCATTATTCACAGTAGCTAAAACATGGAAGCAATCCAAGTGTCCATAAACAGATGAATGGATAAGGAATGTGCGATATATACAAACAATGGAATATTATTCACACTATTTAAAAAGAAGAGGGCAGCCGGGGTGGCTCAGCGGTTTAGCGCCACCTTCAGCCCAGGGTGTGATCCTGGAGACCAGGAATCGAGTCCCATGTCAGGCTTCCTGCATGGAGCCTGCTTCTCCCTCTGCCTGCTTCTCCCTCTGCCTGTGTCTCTGCCTATCTGTTTCTCGAATAAATAAATAAAATCTATTAAAAAAAAAAAAAAAAAAGAAGGGATCCCTGGGTGGCGCAGCGGTTCGGCACCTGCCTTTGGCCCAGGGCGCGATCCTGGGGACCTGGGATTGAATCCCACGTCGGGCTCCCGGTGCATGGAGCCTACTTCTCCCTCTGCCTCTCTCTCTCTCTCTCTCTCTCTCTCTCTCTGTGTGACTATCATAAATAAATTTTTAAAAACTTTAAAAAAAAAAAGAAGAGAATTCTGACATATGCTACAACATTAGTGAAACTTAAGGATATTATGCTAAGCAAAATTAGCCAGTCACAAAAAGATAAACACTGATTCCACGTATACGAGATACTTAAAGCAGTCAAAACCATAGAGACAGAAAATAGAATGGTGGTTGCCAGCGGCTGCAGGGAGGAGGAAGTAAGGCATTAGCATTTAATGGATATAGTGTCAGTTTTATAAGATGAAAAGAGTTCCAGAGATGATGGTGATGATGGTTGCACAACATTATGAATGCATTTAATACTGCTGAACTGTACACTTAAAATGGTTAAGTTAATAAATTTTGTGTCATGTGTATTTTGTCACAATAAAAATAATTGAGGAAAAAAACCCCAAATCTATGGCGTTAGTAAATATATCAGTGGTTGCCAGGGGCTAGAGGGGAGAAGGGATGACTAGGTAAGGGTCCCCCTTCATTCTTTTGCGTGAGGGGTGGGACATGTGTAGCTGCTACTGATACTGCCAAGAGCTGAAATTGACTGAAGTTAACTTCAATTTAGCTTCCAGGTCTCCCCCCCCCCCCCCCCCCCCCGCCCGGGAAATGCGAGCCATTCAATAGACTCCAGAATTCCAAAATAGTTACATTAGACAGATTCTGCGGATATAATTGTTTGCCTAGGTGGAAGACAGATACAGGGTGCCTCTTACTCTGCCATCTTCCCCTGTCTCCATAGTTTTACTTTTTCCAGGATGGTGTATAGCTGGAATTATTAAGTATGTAGCCTTTTACATTGTCTTCTTTACTTAGTAATGTCCCTTTAAGATTCCTTTATGTCTTTTCATGACTTGATAGCTCCTTTCTTTCTAGTGCTGAATAATATTCTGTTGTCTGGGTGTACCACAGTTTATTTATCCATTCACCTACTGAAGGATATCTTGGTTGCTTCTAAGTTTTGGCAATTTTGAAAAAAGCTGCTATAAACATCCATGTGCAGTGTGTGTAGACATACGTTTTCAACTCCTTCAGGCAAATACCAAGTGTTTAATTTTGTAAGAAACTGCCAAACTGTCACCCAATACAATCTGCTTTTTAAAATATCTTTTTATATACTGAGCCTCTTAAGTTGAAATCGCTCAAACTGGATTCATATTCTCAGAATTTGTGAGAATAATGAGTTTGAGAAACACTGATGTAGATGGGCACATGTTATAGAAGTTCGGACTGTGCTAAAAGCATATGTGAAAAGGTTTTGTGGCAGATGTGGAAACAAAGTCCTTAACTGTTAAAGACAGGGGAGCCCTGGGATAGCCTGGGAGGTTAGTGAGATTGGTTTGAATATCTGTGTGAAAGGGTCAATGAGTATAGCAGGTCATAGACAGTTGAGTAATCAGGTGGTTTGGATAGAAGGTTTATGTTGAGTAGAATGTCAGATTACCGGAGAACAAAAGATGATTTACATGCATATAGCACATATAAACTCTGAGTTGAAGGGGGTCATAACTCTTTTTAGCCAATTCGTTTTACCTTTTAATAGAATTACACCTAAAATACATAGATCTAATTGATATCTTATTTTAAAACAGCAAAGGGGGGAGGCATCTGGCTGGCTCATTGGGTAGAACATGTGACTCTTGGTCTCAGGATTGTAAGTTCAAGCCACACATTGGGTATAGAGATTACTTAAAATATTTTTAAAAATAAAATAACAAAGAAAAATTCATCACAATCACCCTTGTACAGGAGTGAAAGCATTATCTACAATAGCCCAAAAGTCTATCAGCTGATGAATGGATAAACAAAATATGGTATATCTATATAAGGCACATTACTCAGCCATAAGAAAAGAATGAAGTACTGATACATCTACAATATATATCTTGAAAACATCATGCTAAGTAATAGGAGCTAGACACAAAAAGCCAAATATCATATTATTCCATTTATATGAAATGTTCGGAATAGGAAAATCCATACAGAAAGTATATTGAGGGATCCCTGGGTGGCGCAGTGGTTTAGCGCCTGCCTTTGGCCCAGGGCGTGATCCTGGAGACCCGGGATCGAATCCCATGTCGGGCTCCCGGTGCATGGAGCCTGCTTCTCCCTCTGCCTGTGTCTCTGCCTCTCTCTCTGTGTGTGTGTGACTATCATAAATAAATAAAAATTCAAAAAAAAAGAAAGAAAGTATATTGATGGTTGCCAGGTGCTGGCAGGGAAGAGATAATTGAAAGTGACAGCTAATTGAGTTTCTTTTCAGATAAAATAGATGGTGGTGATGGTTGACAACTTTGTGAATGTACTGAAAACCACTGAATTGTACACAGTAAAAGGGTTAATTGTATGGTATATGAATAAAGTTAAAGATTCCTCCCCCCTCTCCAAAAAATGATTCTGTAGCCCTTGGTAATTGATTGAAGTTTGAGATGAGTAAGAGTCAAAGAACTTGTTTCTGTCTTGAGGGATTGGTTGAATAGTAATGCCAGTGCTGAGATGTAGTTTTGAGTGGAAGGTGGGGAGCCTCAGTAGAAGTAGGCCTGGATGTGAAGATAATGAGTTTGGTTTAGAAAATACTGATGTTTTTCTTGTCTAGGACAGGGGCACTCCTTGGAGGCAGTTCAAGAAACTTAGGTGTGGACATCAAAAGAGAGATCAGACTTAAGATTTAGATTTTGGGGGATCCCTGGGTCGCGCAGCGGTTTAGCACCTGCCTTTGGCCCAGGGCGCGATCCTGGAGACGCAGGATCGAATCCCACGTCGGGCTCCCGGTGCATGGAGCCTGCTTCTCCCTCTGCCTGTGTCTCTGCCTCTCTCTCTCTCTGTGTGACTATCATAAATAAATAAAAATTAAAAAAAAAAGATTTAGATTTTGGGTCATCCAGATTTAGGTGATAAAGAGAAGGTATGATAGCATTCAGCAAAGAATATGGACATTGGGGAATTTGAAAGAACCTGTGAATCTCCAAAAGAATATAAGTACAGTAGAAGGAAAACCAAGATGGAGCACGGTCTTGGACATCTGGGAAGTCTAAGTATTGTTCTGTAGGATTCAGGTAAGAGAAGGCCTGTACCCAAAATTGCAGCTTACTTACCATTCTCATATTCTACTAAGAATCAGGGTAAGACCAGTAATTTCTGCTTTACTTTGCTTTGTTTTGTTCTCTTCTGTGTTACTAGTGCAATAGGGGCCAGAGAACATAAACTTTGAAAGCTTAAAAGTAGTTGTGTCAAATACAATGGTAGAAGAGCATTTTATATTGAAGTAATAGGAAATTCCAGTCCCAGAAGGCAACTCAGAAATAGGAAGCATTTTAGAACCCCAAATGGAATGAGGAGCTGGATTTTCAAAAAGCTGGCTTTATTCACTGCATATTCTCAGTTTCCCTGGCTTACAGGAGCTTTCTGTTGCCAGAGCCTACAGATGAGAACTAGCAGAAGAGCACATTGTTTGACTAAGGCCCAGGTTTTTGAAACTATCTTAATTCTTACATAATCCTGTTAGGGGAAAAAACTTTCCTAAACAGGAAACTCTTATTTTCATCCAAGTTCCCCTGAAGACTCCAGATCCTAGAACTCTATGATTAACAAGTTGATCAAGAATTGATCAAGAATGTACTGGGTGCCTGAGCAGCTCAGTCAGTTGAGCAACTGACTCTTGGTTTCAGCTCAGGTCATGACCTCAAGTTCCTGAGATGGAGTCCCATGTTGGGCTCTAAGCTCAATTCAGAGTCTGCTTGAGATTCTCCCTCCCTTTATCTCTCCCCCTGGTCACACATGCTCTCTCTCTTTCTTTCTCAAATAAATAAATCTTAAAAAAAATAATGTACAAAAACTTCTGTACAAGTGTTCCAATCTAATAAAAATCCTAACTGGCTCTTTTTGATAATAGTTTCTAGAATGGCCAGGACTAGGATATGGTTTTGTTTATCTGTTTGTTTTAAAGATTTTATTTTTAAGTAATCTCTACCCAGTGTGAGGCTTGAAATTACAACCCCAAGATCAAGAGTTGCACGCTCCACTGACTAAGCCAGCCAGGCACTTCCAATTACCTTGTTTTAACCTTACCTCAACCCTAAGAGATAGGCGGTTTAGGTCTTATCATCACTGTTTTATAACGGAAAAAATCAGAGAGATTAAGTAGTTTGCCTGAGTTCACATGGTTTCCAACTGGTAGCACCAGAACTAGCTCTCAATCTTGTGACTTCCCTTCCAGTATCTTTCCATAGACATGTTGCTGTGGAAGTCTGGTCAGTGCTTCATTGTGTGCCTTTTCTTTTAACACAGACTCAAACAAAGGACTTTTTATTCCCTTCCCTAACCGGGAAATAAAGGATTCCCTAACAAGTACTTCTGCAACCCAGGACAATGCTATACCAGATCAGAAATTAGACACTTTCCCACTGGGAACACAGGTAATGTATTCACTTTCCTGTTGACCTGTTGACTAGTCAATGATTACTACTAACAATTCATTGGACTTTCAATTATTTATGAGATCTAGGAGGACTTTTTTGATGAACGCATTTTAGACCCTTTAAAAGGAAAGAAGAACAGACAGGATGCAGAGGATCTTCTCCATTAATTGCAATCTCCCTTTTCCCTCTCCCCTACTATCCCATTATTGAAAGTAGCATATTTATACATACAACTTTAGCACATTTTATGCCACATGTTTTGGCTCTCAAACAGGAATACAACAGTTAGAGGTTTTGGCTGGTTTTAAAATTTCTTCTCTCTACCAAATGTCTCCATCCCTTGTTACATGACTTCTTACATTTTCTACCTCTGACTTGACTTTTTCTTTAAAATATCTATCTATCGGGATCCCTGGGTGGCGCAGCGGTTTAGCGCCTGCCTTTGGCCCAGGGCACGATCCTGGAGACCCGGGATCGAATCCCACGTCGGGCTCCTGGTGCATGGAGCCTGCTTCTCCCTCTGCCTATGTCTCTGCCTCTCTCTCTCTCTCTCTCTCTCTCTCTCTGTGTGTCTCTCATGAATAAATAAATAAAATCTTTTAAAAAAAATAAAATAAAATATCTATCTATCTATCTATCTATCTATCTATCTATCTATCTATCTAAGAGAGAAAGAGAGAGAATGAATGGGAGAAGAGAGTGAGGGGAAGCAGACTCCCTGCGGAGCATGGAGCTCCATGCAGGACCCGATATGACCTAAGCCAAAACCAAGAGCCAGATGCTCAACCAACTGATCCACCCAAGCACCCCTACCTCTTACTTTTAATTACTGAATCTTAACATCTCAAGGGTGACTTTCCTAAAGCTGCCTCTCCATTGGAACATAAAAGGAGAAAAGTTAAGGGGTAAAGATGGCATAAAAGTTGTGGGGAGGTAGGGATTGTGTAAAATAAGGCAAAAATTAAGACTAAATTTTTGGTGAAAAAAATTGGTGGGAGGGGGATACAACCATTATATAAGACTCATTTGTATGAGTGAATATGATGTAGGAAACAGAATTGACTGCTTTAACTTCTCCTTTTGTATGCATTTTCTTTGATAAATTATGAGCAATGAAATTGCTTAAAATAGCCAAAAGAAGGGAAAAAAGAAGCGAGAGCTTTGATTAATCCACATTTGGATAATCAACATTGTACTAGTAAAAAAGTATGGGTTTTTTCATTTTGAGTTTGTAATACCTTCAACTTATAAAAAGACAGATTAGCATTTAGTTGGTTCCTTTGTTTTTGAAGATTCTCTTTAGGTAACTTAGAAACTAGCTCAATTACCATTTTAAACTATCTTAGTATTTGTTTTAAAGGAAATGTCTAGTAAGGTCACGTCTGGATGTCTAGTAACTCTCTTTTCCTAAACATTCAAACTTTTTTTGTTGCAGGAAGTGGCAAGAAGGGAGATCCCAAGTGACAATCACCAGGAAGATGGTAAATATTTTGTTCAGGGAGTATTTTTCTCCACATTAATTAGAGAAACCTAGATGCGATGAGATTTGGGAGAAGATGTCTCAGCCCTGGGGCTCTACATAGTCAACGAACTCTTTCTGCTTTAGTTGGGGGCTGCCCTGGATGCTTGGTGATCTGTGAGGCCTTTCTGGTTGAAGAGTGGATATTCTGACTTCATTTGTTCTTGACTTTTTGTACTGGCTGGCTACTCCTTGTTTCTTTTTCTTACCTTTCTTGCCGTCTTTTGAATTTATTATGTTTTTATTCATCCATTTTTTTCTCTCTACTGGTTTATTTATAAGTTATACACCATTTCAATATTTTTATTATTATTCCCCAAACTACAATATGTGCTCTTAACTTATATAATTAAAAACTAATCAATACTTTAACTCTCCTCTTAGAAAAATTTAAGACCTTAAAGTACTTTACTCCTTTTAGTCTCTCCCAATTTATATATTATTATTATTATTATTATTATTATTATTATTATTGATTTTAATTCTCTATATTTTTAAACCTACATGAAATTGTTTTTGTACAGTGTTCATCTATTTATCTTTATTGGGCAGCCCAGGTGGTTCAGTGGTTTGGTGCCACCTTCGGCCCAGGGCGTGATCCTGGAGACGGGATCGAGTCCCACATCGGGCTCCCTGCATGAGCCTGCTTCTCCCTCTGCCTGTATCTCTGCCATTCTCTCTCTCTCTCTCTCTCTCTCTCTGTGTTTCTCATGAATAAATAAATAAAATCTTAAAAAAAAATTATCCTTATTAAACAAAGTATTTGCCACTTTGTTCATTTCTTTTTTTCATCCTAGATTTCCCTTCCAAGATCATTTTTATCTAGCTTACAGTGTGTCTTTTAGAATTTCATTTAGTGTGGGTTTGCTCTGTTGAATTCTTTCAGTTTTTGTTTGTGTGAAAATGTCTCTATTCCACCGTTACTCTTTATTTTTAAGACTGATCGATTGATTGATTTATGATAGTCATAGAGAGAGAGAGAGAGAGAGGCAGAGACACAGGAGGAGGGAGAAGGAGGCCCCATGCCGGAGCCCGACGTGGGACTCGATCCCGGGACTCCAGGACTGTGCCCTGGGCCAAAGGCAGGCGCTAAACGGCTGAGCCACCCAGTGATCCCCCCACCATTATTCTTAAAGAGTATTTTGGCCAGGTATAAATTTCTAGGTTGGCAGTTATTTCCTTTAGAACACTGAAGGTATTCCACTGTATTCTTTTGCTTTTGCTTTTGAGAAGTCAGCTGGATGTCTGTTACTCCTGCAAAGATAATCTTTATTTTTTATTCTGACTGCTTTTAAGATTTTCCAATTGTCTTTGGTTTTCTTCAGTTTCAATATGATATGTGGATTTCTTTTTATTTATCCTGCTTGGCATTTATTACACTGAAATCTGTAAATTGTGTCTCATTAATTCTGGGAAGTACTTCAAATATTATTTGTGTCCCATTCTTCCTCTCTGTCCTTCTGGGACTCTTGATTAAATAAAAATATGGTAGAGATTTTTACTTTGTCTTCTTTCTCTTTGTCTCTTATTCTTTTATATTTTTCATATTTCTTTTTTGGGGGTCTGTTCTGCATTCTGGATAATTCCTTCTGACCCATGTTTCAGGTCACTAACATTTTCTTCAGCTGTGTCTAATCTGTTGTTAAGCTTGTCTGTTGAGTTCTTAATTTCACTAGTCTTATTTCTCAGTTCTATAAGTTTTATTTTTTTTAAGTCTTCTGGGTCAATTTTAATAAACAAAAAGTTTCCAGCTTGTTTTATATTTCTTTAAACATAGTAAATGGGGCAACCCTGGTGGCACAGCGGTTAAGCGCCACCTGCAGCCCGGGGTGTGATCCTGGAGACCTGGGATTGAGTCCTGCATCAGGCTCCCTGCATGGAGCCTGCTTCTCCCTCTGCCTGTGTCTCTGCCTCTCTCTTTGTGTCTCTATGAATAAATAAATAAAATCTTTTATAAATAAATAAATAAATAAATAAATAAATAAATAAATAAATAAAGTAAATGTAGATGTTGCATAGGCTGTATCTGTTAATTCCAATATCTGAAATTTATTGTCTATTTTTTTTCTACTCATACTTATTTATGTTGTCTCATTTCCTTTTTTGTTCCTTTGCTTTAGCTACTTGCTATGTATTTGAAAAACTACTTATAGGAATTATTTAAAGTCTTACATAAAATAATTTTTTCCAGATCATATTTTCATTTGTTTCTACCTGGTACCTGGGACACTATCATTCTGGGATCACTTTAAACTCAAAGTTTAGGATTCCCCAGATCCACTCAGATGATGCAAACCTGGATTACCAGTCCATACAATGGCTGGCTTATTTCCAGTTTACCTTTACTCTGAAGGTTGCATTCTGCTCGGGGATTCCATCTTAAAGTGTATGTGGAGGGGTGGGGGTAGGGATGGTTTTTTATAGTCCTCACTTTGCATAGTTGCTAAACTTGAACTTCTGTCCCTATTACCCCAAAATTCCTAAGAGTAAAAATGACTTTCACTGCTAGACTTACCTATGTGAGTCCTTGCTGTTTCCTAGATTTTGGCCTAGAAATTCCTCACTAGCTAACAAGCTCTTTGATGCTTTTAAGAACTTGTATCATCCCACTTTTTTAATGTCTTCAATAGGAGACACAGTCTGAATTACCTAATTTCAGCATCTGTTATTAAATTCTTTTTGTTACGTAAAAAAGTTGTTCTGCATCATTTTCTCCATTGTATAGGCTGGCCCTGGGTAAAATGTTGATATTCTATAGGTCCTATAGAGATAAAAAGTGCCTGATTCTACTTTTTTTAAGGTAAAGTGACTAAGTCAGGTATAGTATTTTTTGCTTTCTAAGGAATACCTTTAAGCATGTGAAACTCTGAAAATTCCAAAGAGCACCAAGACTAAAATTTCTACTTACTCCACTCTGACACTCTTTAGAGATGACAGATAGCTGTTGGAAAGAAATGCTTTATAGCTCATTAGGGATTTTCATAGATTTTGGATTCCCTGCCATTTAATTGGCTTAGGATATCCGTTTCCAGTGTTTGAACTTAGAGCCTCTGAGTAGAGTTTGGGAGTAGGGGTGGGCCTAGCTTTATTGTGAGGAGTCTATGAAATTATAGACCTGCCAACTATTGTCTATGGACTGAAGACATAACATCACAACTACTGTCATATGGAGTACACCAAAATTTCTATATGAAAACAACATCTAGAAAACTCTGCTACTACAGTTTTAGGAGGAAATTCCTAGGGGATTATGTTGACATGAAATTTATCTCCAGAATGTTAGAGATTCTTTGTTTACACAGTGTGCAATATGTTTTACTGTTCCATGTAAAAGTCCTTTTATCATTTTATGCTACTGTTTATCAAAATTATAAACCATCTCTTCCTGAGAACTTTTTCTGGTAGACAGTGGTATGCCCAGTGAACTGAGGTACCCTAACTGAGCCAAAAATTCTCATTGTATTTTGTGTTTTCTTTTTCCCTCGGTGGTGGTTAGAATTCAGACGCTACTCTTCTCGTCAGTCCACAGTCCGATCCCCAGAGAAGATGACTAGAGAAGGGTACCGACTGTCTTTTTTGGACAATAAGTCTTCAGGTTCTTCTCCAGAAAAGGACTTGATACTAAAACCCGATACTTATCAGCTTACCCATGATGTCTCATTGGGTAAACGTCTGGATGTGGGTGATTCTAGCCAGATCCATCCCTATCAGTTACCTTCAGATGTTTGTCTAGAAAATTATGATAGTCATTATTCTCAAAATCTATGCCTGCACGGAAGTCTTGGTAAAAGGCCTCAGAGAAGCAAGAATTACAGAGAATATAGCATAAAGCCTTCAAATGACACGAAGGCCACCACATCCCATTCCTGTGGAGACTTACTGACTTCTCTGTCAAATCCTGACTCCAGCACTGGAAGGCTTTTGAAGCTTAGTTCAGGTAATAGCTTCCTGTCAGTTTATAGGCCTTTTTCTAGTCATGAAGATAGAGGTATAACTGGAAATTTTGGAATTAACATTTCTTAAATTGCATTAGTGATTCTTAAATTTTATTTTGGGGCATCAGTAGCCAATGAAACCTCCACAAATCTTCAGGACATGAGTTTAACATGATAGATATATTGAAGACAATTTGTGGAAATGTGAGCTTCATAACTATATGCTGTTGTAGCTAGCTAGCAAGCCAGGACATATTTCTAGTAGCATCTAGTCTTCTCTGATCACAGTCACTTCTATTCTGAGTTATTTTTTCCAAAAAAGCTAGTTTCTGTGTAAATGATAGAGACTATGCTTCAGTTATTTATTCATTTATTCAACAGAATTTATAGGATACCTACTATCTGCCAGATGCTGCTCTGCAGATAAAGTAACAAACAAAAATAAAGTTCCATTTATCTTTTACACAATAAAAAATTCCTAATTTTCATCCATTCTAAAGGGGTAAGACAGGGGATCTCTGGGTGGTTCAGCGGTTTAGCGCCTGCCTTGGGCCCAGGGCATGATCCTGGGGTCCCGGGATCGAGTCCCATATCGGGCTCCCTGCATGAGGCCTGCTTCTCCCTCTGCCTATGTCTCTGCCTCTCTCAATCTCTCTCTCTCTCTCTCCCTCTCTCTCTCTCTCTGTGTCTCTCATGAATAAATAAATAAAATCTTTTAAAAAATAAAGGGGTAAGACATGATAAACAAGTTAGCATATAAATATATGTCAAGTTATGATAAGTACTGTGAAGAAAAATAATGTAAGGGTATAGAGAATAATGAGGAAGTGATGTTTTAGAATGATCAGGGAAAGCTTCTCTGATGATATATAGTATTTGGCAGTGCATTAGCAAGTAGCTTTAAGAGATGCATGGTTAATAAAAGACATATTGAGGTAAGTTCAAGAAAGAATTGAGAAGAAGCAATAGAGTTATAGAATATATACAATCTTTCAAGGAGGTTTGCAGTGAAGGGAAGTAGAGAAAGAGAACTGTAGATGGAGAGGTGATGGGATCAAGGAAATTGTGATGGAAATGATCCAGTAGAGGGATCTAGCACCAATGATGTAGGAGAGAAAAGGGACAATCACAAGAAAAAAAAAATCCTTGGGTAGTCAAGAGGTTAGAATCCAGTCCACCAGTGGAGAAGTTGGCCTTAGAAGCACAGATAGTTCATCTTTTATTAAAAAAGGAAGGCAGAGAATTTATAAATACAAATACAGGTGAGTTGGTAGATTTGGTGGCAGGATCATGTAGATGTTTTCTTTGATTGCATCTGTTTTTCTTAGAAAAATAGAGTGGTCAGCACCTGAGAATGAGAAGGAGCAGGTGTTGGAAGTTTGAAGAGAAGAGAGATGTCAAATGGTCATCTCAGAGAACAAAACAGTAAATTGACTAGTGTATTAGTTATAACTGGGCAATACAAGGCCCAATTAAGATAGTGGCCTGAGTTTAAAGTAAAGACAGAAAAGATGCATGTTCTCCAGCCACTTCCTACTGCTCTCATGCAGGCTTGGAGTCCGTAGACAGTTGGATTTAGTCAGTTATGGTTTTGTCAGGTAGAGTGGGGGAAGGGAAAGGATCCAGAGAATTGAGGGTGTATAGTAAGAAGAGGTTGTTATGACTAGGTGGGGTAAGGTTGGTAGTGAGGCATGAGAGAGTTGAAAGGCAGGGTCATCTCCCAGCCTGTTTCCTTCACAGATCTGTATGCCACAACCCATTTCAACAGTGACCCTGCTCTGCTGGTCAATGCAGAGCAACAATTATCTACCAGTGTCAGTGATTTGACACCAGCACATGGTTCTTTCCCAAACAACCCTGCCCTGGGAGACTCTCTACGGACACTGCTGTTGCCTACTGGGACCTCAGAACATAGAGAGAGTTTGACCAAGAGATCATTAAGTCCATCGAGGAGAGGATTCAAACGGAAGGACAATATACTTGCTGCCCTGAATCCAAAGATTGGTTTCAGAGATGCTACAGGGAGCGAGGCAAGTACTGGTTTGTTTGTGCTTGTGCAAAAAACACATCAGATCCAAGATCACAATGGGGTTTTGTTAGGGATGGCAGTGATTCTGACCAAGGGTACTACAAATTCAAAGGGATTTTTAGAGGCCAGTGGTTAATATGGCCAGGCCAAAGCCTGTGACTCTTCTGCCCTTGGGAAAGACTTTCCCTTTCTGCTGCATTTTCTCATTTCTGTCACATTGAGAACATTCCCTAATCTACTTCCAGAGCATAAATATTGTGGGGACTTATGTTGATAATAAGAAGTGGCAGACAAAGTTTACCACAGCAGGAAATGCAGAAGTTGCCAGGGGCTGTGGATTGGCTGAAGAGTGAACTCTGTAGCGTTGATGTTTATAATCTTAAAATTATTCAGTTTTTTTTTTAATTCAGTCAGTCATGAATGAACATATATATATAAATGAATAAAAAATAATTGTGAATTTTAATGGACAGGTCTACCTATACATCTTTCTATATAAGATTCTTTCTAAATAAAAAGTAACTTTAGTATTGGGTCCAACAAGGCAGCCCGGGTGGCTTAGTGGTTTAGCGCCGCCTTCACCCCAGGGCGTGATCCTGTAGACCCCGGATCGAGTCCCACGTCGGGCTCCCTGTGTGGAGCCTGTTTCTCCCTCTGCCTGTGTCTCTGCTTCTCTCTCTCTCTCTGTCTCTCATGAATAAATAAAGTCTTATAAAAAAAAAAAAAAGAAAGAAACTTTGAAAAAAAAAGTACTGGGTCCAACAATAACATTTAACCTATAACATTTAAAATGTTATGGGGGGGGGGGAGCAAGCCCGGTTGGCTCAGGGGTTTAGTGCTGCCTTTGGCCCAGGGTGTGATTCTAGAGACCCAGGATCGAGTCCCCATTGGGCTCCCTGCATGGAGCCTGCTTCTCCCTCTGCCTGCATCTCTGCCTCTCTGTCTCTCTCTCTCTCTCTCTCTGTGTGTGTGTGTGTGTGTCTCATGAATAAATAAATAAAATCTTTAAAAAATAAAATAAAAATAAAATGTTATAGGGGGAGCAGCCTGGGTGGCGGTTTAGGGCCACCTTCAGTCCAGGGCATTATCCTGAGAACCAGGGATCGAGTCCCACATCAGGCTCCCTGCATGGAGCCTGCTTCTCTCTCTGCTTGTGTCTCTGCCATTCTCTCTCCCTCCCTCCCTCCCTCTCTCCCCCACCCCTCCCTCCCCCCATCTGTCTCTCATGAATAAATAAATAAGATAAATTTTTAAAAATAAAATAAAATAAAATATTATAGGGGCACTTGGGTGGCTCAGTCAGTTAAACGTCTACCTTTAGGTCAGGTCATGATCCTGGGGTCCTGGGATTGAGTTCTGTGTCTGGCTCCTGCTCAGTGGGGAGTCTGCTTCTCCCTCTCCCTCTGACCCTGCCCTCTGCCCATGATCTCTGTCTCTCAAATAAGTAAATAAAATCTTTAAAAAGTTCTATAACACTTATATTTAATATTGTAATTGAATACATATTTATAAGTGTATATATTATACATAATATATAAATATATAAATAAATGTATACAAATATATATTAACATATTAAATATAAGCTTAAGAGTTAAAATTTTTGAAATACTCACCAGGGGGGCCTGAGTGGCAAAGTCAGTTAAGCATCTGCTTCTTGATTTTGTCTTAGGTCATGGGATCAAGCCCTACATTGAGTTCCATGCTCAGTGCAGTCTACTTGAGATTCTCTCTTTTTCTCCCTCTGCCCCTCCCCTCATGCTCTCTCTCTCTCTCTAACATAAATAAATCTTTTAAAATAAAATGAAATAAGATAAAATACTCCCCATTTTTGGGAGGCTGGCTGGCTCAGTTGGTAGAGCCCTGTTGATCTTAGGGTCATGAATGAGTTTTGAGTATCATGTTCATTGTAAAGATGACTTAAATAAACTTTAAAAATTAAAAAAATACTCCCCATTTTATGATCTATAATATTTTTTAAGATTTTATTTATTCATTCATGAGAGACACAGAGAGGAAGAGAGGCAGAGACACAGGCCGAGGGAGAAGCAGGCTCCATGCAGGGAGCGTGAGGTAGGACTCCATCCCAGGTCTCCAGGATCAGGCCCTGGGCTGAAGGCGGCGCTAAACCGCTGAGGCACTCAGGTTGCCCAGTAATATGTTTTTAAAATGTTCTGCAAGTTTAATCTTTTTATACTATATAACTTAATTTAATATTTTTTAATCTCTACAAAAAATTAGTATACTATTATATTTGAAATTATCTTTGAATATACTACTACATTTGCTTAGAAATAATATTCAAATCCAAACTGAATGATGAAGCCGCCTTTTTTTTTTTAATGTTAACACTTTAAATGTCCAGAGTCTTACCATATTGTGTTAGAATGACAAATGGTTGGTGTTTGGTTTGTTTTTGTTTTTTTTTCTTGAGCCTCTCTCTAGTGACCTGGGCAGTTTGCATGGTTTGCCAGGAAATCACAGTCCCCCGATTTCTGCCAGAACCTCCCATGTGGCCACTGTCCTCAGACAGCTCTTGGAGCTTGTGGATAAGCACTGGAATGGCTCTGGCTCTCTCCTCCTTAACAAGAAGTTTCTCGGTAAGTGAATGCATTCTCCGCTCCTGGAGAAGGGCTCAGACCTTGCTTCCAGTCTGTGTTCCTATAAAAGCCACTCAGCCCCTTTAACTTGTAGGGAAAAAATTGTTCCCATGATCACTTAACAAAATCTTTCAGTGGCACAATAACTGACAAATCTGCATTTTTCTCATAATCTTCTTCCCTGTTTTATCAACATCCTTCCCTCCCATACCAATTGTTTTGTCTCTTTAATGACTTTTTTTGGTAGTCTTTAAGTAATACGTAGAGTGATGAGGTATGTAAAATAGAGCATGGTGGTGGTAATGATTACAGAAGGATTTTATGACCCTTGGGACAGTGCCAATAATAAATACAATAAAAATTGGGTTTGATCATCAGAATTCTAAGATGCCTGTTGAAATGTTATAATTTGAAAAACTTGAATGAATGAATAAATTATTTGGACTCTTCTTAGGGCTTCTTTTTTAGGAATTTGGAGGAAAGAATGTTCTGTAAATGTTGCCCCCACAGTATTATTTGTTTAATGGAAAAAAAGTTCAAGGAGATATTGGTGGTGGTAAATGTTTAGGAAAAACTAGAAACTTTAACATTGCTTGGGCTTAATTTTGTTTAATTTGAATTTCTAAATGGATACATAGGAGAAAAAGTCTTAGCATAGTTACTTTCCTTCCCACATTGACTCTTGTCTCTCATTTTTTAGGAAATTATCCTCAGGAGCCACTCATCAGTGACTAGAGAATAGCACAGGGCTATTGAGGGTCTACTCATGAAGGTCTACTGTCATTTCTCCATAGAGGGGATGGGATAGAATTTCTTATCCATTATGAAATACCTCTTACAGCCACTTAGTAAATTTTTGTAAAAAAGGGGGTATTAGATAACTGTATTTGTCCTACAGAGCTGGTAGTTTTTGGCTAGGAATTCTGTGCTTTAGCTTTTAAGATTGGCTCGTGTGCCCTACCTGAATTTTTGGCAGGTCCTGCCCGAGATTTGCTTCTGACTTTGGTAGTCCCTGCTCCTTCCCAGCAGTGGTGTCACTCACATCCTGAAGACATGTCAAAGACCTTCCGGAGAAGAGAGATGGAATTGAAGGAGGCTGGGCATGTGGTCCCCAATGACATGGTATGCCTCTCTCATCTCTCTTTCCTAAACTTTCTTTATTAGAAAAGGATAGAGCAGCAAAACTAGAACAGCTTTGTGCCATAAAGATCATCATCACCATGAACCTAGATGTTTGGGAACCAAAATACAAAGAAGTCAGTCAGGGCAAAGTAGGAACACAAAACTTGCCAGCATAAGGAAAACTTGGAGGTTCTGCAAGGATGACACCCTAATATTTCCCGTATTCCAAAAATTCTAAAGAAAGACTTGGAGAAAGAAAAAAAATGACCTTAGAATGAAAATACTTAGGTTCATATTTTGGAAGGTTATGGTTTAATTCTAATGAGAGGAGGTCAATGTCTCTGGGATTGGCTTTCCTCCCTTCTGATGGAACAGAGAGCCCTGAACCAGAGGCCATTCCTAGAGCATTAGGGTGCTGAGTTTAGAAAAGGAAGAAGGGACTCCTATCCTTAGGCTTTTTCCCTCTTTTCTTAACCTAAAAGGATTTTCACACACCAACTTGAGCTTCTAGAAACTTCGGATAGGTGACTCAGAATTGCGTACTACCTGTCAAAAGAAGTACTCGTTCTTCAAGAGTAGTGGATAACTCACAGGAAAGATTGCATCTCCATGTGATGTTTGTTTGCTGCACTTGTGCTATGTTTACCAATGAATTAAAATTCTAATGAGAAAGTTAGATGCTGACCTCCACTCGTTTTATCACTAAACAGAGGAAAGTGTCTTTCACAGACACTAAAAGCACTCCACTCAAATTCTTTTTTTTTTTTCAAATTCTTAATATACCTGTATTTTGTTTTCTCATTTCATCTAAAGGAAAGCTTGAAGCAAAAACTGGTCAGAGTGCTAGAAGAAAACCTCATTTTGTCAGAAAAAATCCAACAGTTGGAGGAAGGTGCTGCCACCTTGGTGGTGAGTGGGCACCAGTCACACACTTACGGTGAGTTCAGGAAAGCAACATGTGGGATGTCCCAAAACAACTGTTTATAGATGACCCATTTAATAAGCTTCATTATCTAGAGGTCACATGGCTTCCTATATGGAAATAATCATCTTGCCTCAGAGAGTTGTAATATAAATGTCTTGAGTTACTGTTTGAAGCTCTTTGTCAGTGTAAAGCAGGTACAGATGTTATTATTGTCATTATTTTTGAGACTGACACTTTCTGATTATTGCAGAAGATCTTGTTCTGTGGGCACCAGCTAGCTCAGTCAGTAAAGGTGTGCCTCTTGAGCTTGGGGTTGTGAGTTTGAGCCCCACGTTTGGTGTAAAGATTCCTTAAAATTTTTAAAAGAACATATTGTTTATAGATAGTTGGGAAAATATAAGGAAAATATAATCCCATTATCCTGTAATACTGCCATTATTATTTTTGGTATATTTTCTTTCACCATATCCCTATACATATATTTTTAACTTAAAATTTGAGAGGGACGCCTGGCTGGCTCAGTCTGTGGAGCATGCTACCCTTGATCTCAGGATTGTGACTCCCAGCCCCATGTTAGGTTTAGAGATTACTTAAAAATAAAATCTTTTAGCAGTGCCTGGATGGCTTAGTCGGTTAAGCGTCTGATTCTTTTTTTTTTGGCTCAGGTCATAGTCTTTGGGTTATGGGATCCAGCTTTGCATCAGGCTCTGCCCTCCGTGTAGAGTCTGCTTGTCCCTCTCCCTCTGCTTCTCTCCCCGCTTTTCTCTCTCTCTCTCAAATAAATAAAATCTTTTAAAAAATAAAATTTATGACTTGATGTTTTAAAAATAAATAACATATAACAAAATGCATACATTTTAAATTAGATGAGTTTTGACAAATATATACACTCTTTTAATTCCATCTCAGTTAAAATACTGAACATTTCTCAGATCCTTGTGCAGTGAGTTTCCCCTACTTTCTACCCTAGGCAATCAGCAATCAGATTTTAATACCCTAATATTATTAATTTAATGGTAAAGGCATTTCCTATAATATCATATGAATAATTTTTTAAAATTTACAAATATTCAGAAAATTTGAAATGAAATGCTTGAGTGAAGACCCTGAGTAGAAATGCTTCTCTGAATTGTCTCTTCCCTTTGAATGGAGCTGAGAGTCTTAATATTCATTATCATGAATAATGCACCTGTTTATGCACATAAATTTTAGATTATTTTCCTAGGAGACATTCCTAGATGTAGAATTTAGTGGCTCAAAAGATGTGGACATTTTTGAGGTTTTTATTGCATATTGTCAAAATACTCCCAAGCAAGGTTTTTTCTTTTTTTTTTTTCTTTCTTTTTTTTTTTTTTTTAAATTCATGGAGACACAGAGAGAGTCAGAGGCAGAGACACAGGCAGACGGAGAAGCAGGCTCCATGCAGGGAGCCCGATGTGGGACTCAATTCCGGGTCCCCAGGATCACACCCTGGGCTGCAGGCGGCGCTGAACCGCTGCGCCACCAGGGCTGCCCAGGTTTTTAAAATTTATACTCCCATCAGCAGTGAGTATATTTGAGTTTTGTTTGTTTTTTTTTTTTTAAAGATTCTTATTTATTTATTCATGAGAGACACAGAGAGAGGCAGAGACACACACAGAGGGAGAAGCAGGCTCCCCACAGGGAGCCCAATGTGGGACTCAATCCGGGAACTCTGGGATCATGACCTGAGCTAAAGGCAGACGCCCAACCTCTGAGCCACCCAGACGTCCCAGCAGTGAGTAAATTTGAATGCCCTTTTCACTCCATCCTTGTCTACACTAGTTTTTGGTATTTTTACTTTTTTTTTTCTATTGTGATGTGAAAAATAGTATCCCGTTGCTATTTTGATTTGTACTACTTTATTATTAACATAGTTTAGGCCAGTATTTTAGACAAAATCTATCCTGAGCTTTAAACATTTAGCTCAGCATCGCTAAGCATCATGAGCATTTGGATTTATATGAGGAATTTGATTTAGAAGTCAGCACTGAATTTCCAGAATTGGAACTCCTCACTATCTGATTCTCACAAGCCTGAATAATCAAGGCATCTCCACTTACCTACTCTGAAAATAGATGTTTGTTCACTACATGTCAACTTTCAATCAGCCATTAGGTACAGTACTGTATTTTGGCTTAGTGCTGATACAGCTGATGCAGCTCTGTTTTCCATATTCTATAACCTTGCTACTCAAAGAGTGATCCATAGATCAGAAATGATAGCATCACCTGGGAGCTTGTTAGACATGTAGAATATTGGGCTTCCCCTCAAACCTACTGAATCAATCTGTTTTTAACAAAATCCCCAGGTGATTTATAAGCATATTAAAGTTTAAGAAGTACTGTTCTAGAAGACTGACTGACTTAGGACCAGAGTTCGTGTGCTTTTACCTACTTCATTATTGCAGTCATTGGTAATATATTTGGGGAGCTAGACACTATGAGCGTCTTGACTACAAATTCAGTTTCTGCAAGCACTCACTGAGTTATTACTATGTGCCTGACACAGTTCTAGATGTTTTCACTGATTCTATAAAGAGTGAAGGACAGCCATTCACAAAGTAAAATGGAGAATACAGAGAGACCTAATATAAGTTGATTATGCTGGGATCCCTGGGTGGCGCAGCGGTTTGGCGCCTGCCTTTGGCCCAGGGCGCGATCCTGGAGACCCGGGATCGAGTCCCACGTCGGGCTCCCGGTGCATGGAGCCTGCTTCTCCCTCTGCCTGTGTCTCTGCCTCTCTGTCTCTCTCTGTGTGACTATCATGAATAAATAAATAAAATCTTAAAAAAAATAAGTTGATTATGCTAAATGAAGATTATATCCTCATAACCGTGGTGGGGCAGGGTTATTAGCTCTAGTGAAACTCAGAAAAATAAACTAATGTGTAATATTAAATGGTTGAATTTTCATTCAGATCTCTCTGTTGCTAAGCCCCATATTTGCTGTCTCTAAGGGAAGGACTGGTGAATACAGTGTGGAGGTGGGGGCAGTGGGGTGCCCAATTCTTTAAGATGGCCACCTGACTACTTAAACGGTGCTCAGAGATAGTGACTTGGAATCCTGTTCACACCTGGCTACTGTACCCTTTGTAGACGATCTTCTGCGCAAAAACCAGCAATTGAACATGCAAGTGGCTTGCCTGAATCAGGAACTTGCCCAGCTGAAAAAGCTGGAGGAGACAGTGGCCCTTCTCCATGAAAGTCAGAGGTAGGAGAGAGTCCATCTAGCTGGATTCTGGAAGCAGATATTTACTTTCTTTTATATGCTTTGTCTTATTTGATAATATCTATATATTTTTCACGTTCATTTTGTGTATAAACCTCATGTATCTGGGTGTATCCATGTGTAAACCTTCTGTGTTCCAGGACACATGAGGGACTAAATGTCTTTGCTGGTGTTGGTGGGTTGCAACACCTCAATAAGTAGTTTCTCACTGGATCCAACAGGACCCTTGTTTGAGTCAGCCCCTAAAATCATCTCTCTGGCTCTTCTGGAAAATGCCTGCCTCCTAAT
This sequence comes from Canis aureus, assembly GCF_053574225.1. Taxonomy (NCBI): domain Eukaryota; kingdom Metazoa; phylum Chordata; class Mammalia; order Carnivora; family Canidae; genus Canis; species Canis aureus. The sequence goes on from NC_135613.1 coordinate 6,963,123, forward strand.
GATCTCAGAAGACACATTAAGCACTTAGGGGGAATGACAGAAAGTCCAATGTATTTGTTCTTTTCAGAGGAGTTTAACAGCATCAGCCTCTTCAAAGAACATAATTCATCCCTCAGGATGCCAGCTAGACAAATTAGAAGGGGCCCCAAGACTATTGTATTGGTACATTTACAGAAGCTCTTGACATTTTGATTTGTAAAACACCTTCACTGTGGCTTTCAGTGAAGTTTAAAGAACTCCATTCCCAAACCTTGATCCCTAAACTTTACTTCCTGAATAGCTAGTGAATTAGGATAGCTCCATATTCAGAGAATTAGACTCAGATCCATTGTAGACTTTTCGTTATAATTATTTCAAATACAAAAGCAGAGGAAGTAGTATAAAGTCATCCTCCTCAAAATGGGTTATCAGAATCACCTGAAAAACTTACTGAAATGCAGATTGCTGGGTCCCCACTCCCCAGAGTTTCGACTCAGGCCTGATGGGGACAGAGAATTTACCCTTCTAATAAGTTTCCAGGTGATGCTGTTGTTGCTGATTTGGAGACCACATTTTAAGAACATTAGGGTATATCTCTTTAAGTGATATACAAATTGCTGTATTTTAAAGTAACTTGAAATAATTCTTTGTGTTGTCAAACCATGTGTTTTGTTTTGTTTTGGCTAGCCTCTGATAGCTTTTAATATTATATGGTAATACAGAGTCCAAGAATACAGTCCTGACTAGCACCATTGGTTAATTGCAGAGGCAGGATAAATTAGATGAAGTAGAGGTTAAGATTTGGGGATAGAAATTGGAGGCTTGGTCAGATGCCAATCTTCCAGTACTTCTTACCTCATCATGAAAGTGCTTTTGGAAAGAATAGAACAATCATATAAAATGTGAACTATGTTACTGCTACAGTCAGTCTGGAACATCATCAAACAGAAATGTAATGAAGAAAGAAACTGTCAGCCTGCTTTTAAAATAACCCACTCATAAATCGGTCAGTTCTTTCTATTTAAAGATGTTACTTCATTTAACATTTGTCTTTAGTAAACATTTCAGGTCTGAATAGCATCTACTTGCTTTTATGATTTCGTGACTGTCTTTTTTTGCCTGTGCCTCAGATCCCTGGTGGTAACTAATGAGTATTTGCTGCAGCAGCTGAATAAAGAGCAAAAAGGTTATTCTGGGAAAGCACTCTTGCCTCCTGAGAAGAGTCATCATTCGGGGAGATCATCACCCTTTGGGAAAAGCACACTGACTTCCTCCTCACCAGTAGCACATGACACGGGTCAGTATCTAATACAGAGTGTCTCAGACTCTGTTCCAGAGCCTAGTTTATGGAGCTAGCACTGAGCACCTTCTCTGCAGCTTCCCTCTTGGCCCCAGGGGCTCTCGGTGTCATTGCCACTAGTATGGTGGTATTCACCTATAAGATTAAGAAAAAAATCTTAATCTGATTACATTGTATTGGTCCTTTTTATTTCTCTTTTTATCTCCTCCTGTCTAGTCATTCTTTCTTCCTGCTCACAGAAATAATGTATATAATTCTAGGCATATCACATAGAAACATTTGGCTGAAAATGTTGAAGAGAAAAAAATCAGACATTTTTCTGATTTTTGAAACTTGAAACTATGCAGTAGAAGGTTTAAAAAGAACATCAGTGGCCAGGTGTGTTTTGTGTTAGAAAAATTTTAGAGACCTTATACTGATTGGCTCATCAAACATGTTTTGAGTTTCCTTCCACCATAGTAAAAAGGTGACACTGTCTGGTGTCAGCTTAGGAGCAGCCAACAATTGAGTTGAAGAGAAAAGCAAAACTCATGTGATAGAGCTCAAAGATTGATATTGGTACCTAACAAGTTTAAATACAAGCCCAAAGATGCCCTGGAGAAAAAGACAGGGAGAAAGAGAGGCAAAGAAAGGAGTTTCCACTCTGGGGAATTGGAGAAGGCACCAATGAGGACTTTTTAGTGGAAGTTTCCAGAATTAAAATGGTAACAGAGGGGGTGTGTGAAGTCTCCCAGGCCAAGAATGCAGAGTAGAAGAGTCTGGAGCCCCTAGAGGGTCATGGGGTCATAATGGTAGAAGAATATACAACCAGAGGACCTATCCTAGCCTGCGAGGTGTGGTGTCAGGAAAAGTCTGCTAAAGAAATTATCTTTTTTTTTTTATTTTAATTTTTATTTATGTTAAGGACTCTCTGTACCCAATGTGGGGCTCAAGCTCTTGACCCCAAGATCAAGAGTCACATGCCTTTCCAACTGAGAAAGCCAGGCACCCCTAAAGAAAGGACTTTTCAACTGAGACCTGAAGAATGAATAGGTCACCAGGCAAAGCATAGGGCCAAGGGCAGAGGCAATGAGAAGGAACATTGTCCATTCAGGGAACTGAGGAGCGAGGAGATGATAGGAGCTAGGTCACACCATTCCTTGAAGATTTTAGATTGAGAGGGCAAAGGAGTGATATTTGTGTTTGAGAAGCTTTCTCTGTAAGAGGAATGGGTTGAGGACCATGTGGAGTTAGGGGAGAACCAAAGAGGAGGAAGAAATATGAGAAAAGACTAGTGTGATCCAGACCAGAGATGAAACTTCCGAATGTTAGCTTTGAGCTCATTTTACACATGAGTACCCTGTGTTTCAGAATTAAGGCATAATTTTTATTTGAATCCTGACTGGTTGAGCATTTAAAAAATCAATGGGAAAGATCATGAAAATGGCTCTAAGTATGTTTCTGCTTTAGAGTAACCCAGGCAGCTAATGTTGCCGGAGAGCATGTAGGGGGCGAAGGACTGTCAACCTAACTCCATGTTGTGCTTCTCTTCATCTCCAGGGTCTTGTCGGTCTTGTCAGAGAAAGAGACAGGTGGAAAGATTACACACTTATTTGCTCCCCTGACCCAGGTACTCTGCAGGGAAGGAGAGCTATAGCCAAAATAATGAGACAAGAAGATCACAACCAAGATCACACATTTCTAAGTTATAAATAAAATCCACAGACCTCTGAATTTTATGTGGGTTCCCAAAAGAAGCATGTACAGAGGAGCACTAAGTTTCTTTGAGCTGCATGGCTCTGTAGGAGCTCAAGTGAGCTCTGTGAAAATAGTAGGAACAGCCCCGCTCCTGACTTTTCTAAGCCTGCCTTGGCCCCATTAAGAGGCCTTCAAAGAGTGTAAGCTTTGCACAGGTAGGGTAGCCTTAGCCAGTAGCCTCGTAGCCCTAAGTTGTCATATTTCAAGGTCCTAGCACAGTACACAGGCCAACTTAGGGGGCAAACCATTGAGGGAAAAATAATGAACTTCTTTCTCCAACCCCAGCTCTCCCTCCCTTGCCCTATGAACATCTAATAATGCTAGACCCAGAACTAGTTAGGGTACCTCTAAGGAAAAGCAGACTTAGTCACCTTCCATCCTATTTTCTATTGTCACTGAAAGTGGCTGGCCCTGCCCCAGGCCAGGCACCTCTCCAGGGCTGCTCTCCCCTTCTGGGGAAGTCAGCTGTGTTTCTTAATTCCCCTTCGTGGCCCTTGGTCCAGAGGGCAGGGGCAGGGATTGGTAGTGTCAAAGAAAGGGCCAAAGAGTTGTTGCCCTGTGGGGCTAAGCAGGCTCAACATAGAATGGGGAAGGCTCTGGTGGCAAGTAGAAAGTAAGTGGAGAGGGATTCCTCAACCCTATGCCTGGCACTGTTGGGAGAAAAAAGGAAACAGAATTGGGATGGAAACTGGATTCTCAGGAAGTTCTGTGTCCAAAAGAAAGAGCAAGGGCAATCTGACAGGTGTAGTCTTCCTGCCAGTTTAATATATAGAGTTTTTTGTTTGTTTGTTTTGGGTTTTTTTTTTTTTTAAGATTTTATTTATTCATGAGAGGCAGAGAAAGAGAGGCAGAGACACAGGCAGAGGGAGAAGCAGGCTCCATGCAGGGAGCCCGACGTGGGACTCGATCCTGGGTCCCCCCAGGATCACACCCCAGGTTGAAGGCGGCGCTAAACCACTGAGCCACCCGGGCTACCCCTATATAGAGAGTTTTAATAGCTCCATCCCACAAAACCTAACCTTTCTTCCTTGCCTACCTGGCTTTGCTAGCAAGGGTACTGATTTGCCAATTTTATCCAGGTCAGAAAAAAGGTATTTGTGTGTATCTGTTAAGCCTTTTCTATCACCCTGGGGAGTTGCCCTGTCCTGGGTAGGCCTAAGTCCCATCCAGCCTGCTTGTTAGGAAGGAAGGAGAGTTGGCCCCAAAGCCTTGGACTTGGGAATAGCTATGGCCTAACACCTAGAGCCTCAGAGAAGAAAAAAGGTTGATCTGGAAACTTCCAGGAGTCCTCAGGGACCAGAGATTTCCCCTACCTCCTCTCAACCTGGGATGTTGAACATATGAGGGGTATCAATGAGAAGAAGCCCCTTCACTGTTGGACACCCTGGTCACACCAAAGGCTGGGTGCTATGCTCTATCAGTGGCCATCCAGCCCCATTTTTGGCCTTGGGAGAAGAGGCATGGTTCTTGGCTCTGTTCTGCAGAAGCCCCCTCACTCTGGGCCTCAGTTTCCTCAGATATAAAATCAGAGAGTTGGACTATCTAGTCTCTGAGTTTCTTCTTGGTCTCGCATTTTTCTGATCTTTTGAGCTGGATCCCACAATGACTAACCTTGGTAGCCCCAACAAGGTGGGGACCTGTCAGCAGGCACTGATCTGAGGCCTGGCACTGGGCCCTACGCAACACTTGGCCCAGGCCTAGTCTGCTGTCTCATTCCTTTCCTGGAGAGGCCAACACTGAGCTCTAATAGCAGGATGGCAAGCTGTGATGTTAAGACTATGGGTCAGGACTGAGGAGAAAGATTAGATTTCCCTAAGGAGCATCCTCAGGCATTCTGGCTCTGTGCTAATGGAAGGGGCCTGCCTGGTGTGTGTCTCTTTCTGGGCAGGGTTACCAGTGGAAAGATCGGCAGAGTGTGACATGCAAGTAAGCGGTAACACAGAGGTCAGCAGGGTATGAATGTCATTACCCCCATTATGACCAGGCGATATTGATACAAAATGTGTCTTTATTGAGGTCAGGGTAAGAATTAGGCACTTGGCCAGAGCAGCAGCTTAAATATGAGGCAAGCACGTAGGGGTTAGCCATGCCCAGGGCTAGGTTGGGGCAGTGAGGCTATAGGCACAGACTCTCCTCAGACATCCAGAAGTCAGGGAGGAAAAGAGGAAGGGAAAGGGGACGCAGAGCAGTCTGGGTCAGAGGCCTGGTGGGCTAGCCCCGTGGGGGTGGGCAGGAAGCTCTGGGTGGCAGGTCCAGCAGGGAGGGGACAGGGTTCTCTTGCTCCACATGCCCTTTAGGCCCAGGCCTGAGCCTCTGCTGGGTGTAGCCACACTGGGGGGCCTTCCTGGCCTCACTTCTTCACCTTGGCATCATAGGTGCCTGCATTCTTGTAGGCACTCACATAGCCGCTGTCATCCAGGATGTCCTGACGTCCAGCGATGCCCTTGCCCTTGCCACTCTCATCAAAGCGCTCCTTGTGGGAGCCAGTGTACTTGCTGGTGTCGGTCAGCCGTTCCACAGCACCTCCTGTCTTTGCTTTCTGTTAGGATAGAGTTGTTCCCCCAGAGACACCTGGTTAGGGAGCCCAGCCCTCCACCCCCAGCAGTGATTCTCTGTATCCCCCTCAGTGGCCACCTAAGACCAGCCAGGGTACTTACAGTGACGCCCACATTTGCTGGTTCCTTGCCTGCCACCAGCTGGCAGACAGCATCGAAGGCTTCCTCCTTACTCTTCCCTTTGAATCGCTTCATTGCCAGCTCTTCTAGGGCCTTCTTGAACTCCTCATAGTTGATCACTCGAGCCGATTTTCCCCTGCCAGGTATGTGAACACCATGAGTTTTCCCCCTTCTCCATGTCTTCCCTGGTTCCAGCCCCCCAGTTCCCCGCCTTCGGGGAACATCAGAAGCAAGGACTGCTTGGGGCTCACTTGACTTTGGAGAAGACGATGTCGACATCCGTCCCTGTCACGGCCTTTCCGTCAGCCACCTTGCAGTCTTTGCATAGCTTGGCCCAGTTCTTGCCATTCATCTCTTGCCCACTGGCCTTGGGGTCACCATGGATGGCAAATTTGCGGAAGCTTTCTTCCAGCCCAGCCACATCTGTGCTCGTTGCCATACCACCCTGTAAGAGGGACCCACCTCAGTCACTTCCCAGCCAGTCTGCCCCTTCCCTCCCCAAGGCACAGAACATCACTTCCTCTACCTCAAAACCTACCAAAGTCTGAGTTACGGGCACTTAGGCCATAAACCCTGTTGGAGATGGAGCTGCCTGGGGAGAGGGGCCAGCACTCATTGTGTCCCTGGGTCCCAGAGCCCTGAGAGGAAAGGTGGTATCACTTAATGCCAGCCCTGGCTTACAGTGGAGTTCAGAAGATGAAATCATAATGCCCACACCAGGCTAGGAACAGAGTGGCACTGTCCAGAAAGACTCTGAGGGCAGCAGCTGGGACCATGGCTTTGTCTGGCCCTGGCACAAGGCCTGCTTGGTGGAAGTGAGGGTGGCAGAGCTGGCCCCCCTCCCTGGGAGTTCTAGGCTAGGTCAGGCCAGGCCAGGCTATTGGTTGGGCAGGTATTTGGTGAGGACAGGGTCTCTACTGGGGTGGTGAGGACCTAGCAAGACCCAGCCCAGGCTGAGAAAGGAGCCAAAGCATGAGCAGGGGTGCATGCCTTAAGCAGGGGTACAGCTGGCCCAGCCAGGACCTTGTTATTATTTGCTGTTAAACAAAAACATGAGGGGAGCAGGAGTTTGGGGCTGGCCTGGCCACAGTTTGTGAAGCCTGGAGACAGTTGCTAAGGGAGGGTAGTGCCGCTTGGAGAATGTTGCTAAGGGCAGGAGGGTGTTAGGGTGGCTCAGGGAGAAGCTCCCAGTGCTGCTGGGCTGGGCTGGGCTAGGAACTGGGCTCACGGGTGCGGCACACCAGCACTCCCAGTGCCTGGGGCACAGCCGTGGCCTCCTGGCCCCTTGCCATCCACTGGAGCTGTAACCTCCCAGTCTGTAGAGTTTCAGGGGAGCCAGTGTGATTTGGGGACTAGCATGGGTAGGGGTTGTGGAGTTATGAGCCCCTGGAGGCATGCTGGCGACTGGAACTACAGCATTGGTCCTGTAATCCTCACACCTACACCCTACTTTGAGGCACACACTTCCCCAGCATCTACACCTTCAGTCTCCCATGGAAGCCTCTGGCCACACCCTGAGCACTCACACCAGTCCACACTCCCACAGCTGAATGCACTCAGCACTGGCTCTCCACATTCTCCGCCTTATTCCCCTGACCACACCCTTAACCAGCCCTGGGACTGAGGGCCTGGACCATTACCTCAGCACCCCCACACACACATATACTAACAGCCCTGTACAGAAACCCACCTTAATACCCTCAGCCCTGCACTGAAGTGTGTCTCCTACACCCCACCCCCCAGTCCCTCTGCAGTCCTCTGACCAAAGCTATAGCCCTGCACTGAGGCCTCCTTGACCACACCTTCAGCTTTCCACCGCAGCTGCCTCTATCCACACACCCCAGCCTTGGGATTAGGAGCCCCCCCTTCCGCATGCCCACTGCCCTTACTGAGCCCCTGTTATAACCAGAGCTTCACAACTCCCCTCCCCTCCCTACACCTGTAGCCTCTGATCACATCCTCACACCCACCCTTGTTCACATTCCCACAGCCTTGTGGCCTTGTGCTCAACCCTGCCCTGAAGCCCCTCAGGTGTCCACGTCCAGGGACCTGCACTTCCAGAACCCGCACGTTGAGACTCCCTGAGCACACCCTGCATCTCCAAGGCAGCCACCTGACCACACCCTCCGTCATGTCCTCAGCAAACCTCTACCTCTGCCTTTTATTCTAAGGCCTCCAGTGACCACAGCCCCTACCGAACTACACCCCCTTATATTTACCACCGGCCTTAACACTAAAAACCCTCTCCCATTGGCCATCCGTCCCTAAGTTGCAATTTCTGGGCCTGGGTTCCCCTACAGACCCTACATGTAGCGGCTCCGTGGCCCCATAATCCCAGTCGGCTCGGCATTCCCCTTCCCTCTCTCTACCCTGCGACCTCCCACCAGGGATATGGAGACTCAGCCCACGGGTAAAGTCTGGGGGAGCTTGCGGGTTACGGATGCTTGTCCCAGGTGACTGGTGGGATCCGGGATCCGGTGCTCACTCCTGTCTGCGGGAAGGATTCTTGGTACTGATCAGGTGGAGGCGGGTCGCAGGCTGTAGTCCCAGGAGTCTGCAGGCCAAGGATGGGGAGCAGCCACGCCCAGAGACTGGGGCCACCCGCTGGCTCCCACTGGGACAGCTGGAGTCATCAATCAGGGCAAGGAGGTGGGGGAGGAACGCCTGGGGCCCAGGGCAGGGCCGCTCAGCTGGCTCGGTACCATTTGGGGTTGGAACCCCTTCCAGGACGCTCCCACCCCACCCCCTTGCTTATTGTGCAGGATACGGATTAGGGTGATCGGCGCCCGGGTCTCTTACCTGCTTCTACTTGGTGGCTGTTCCTGCAGTTCGTGTTCGATGGACAGAAGGACGCAAGAACGGACCTAGGAACGCGGGAGACCGGGCGGCTCCACAGCTCTGCTCCCTGCCGGCTCCGGGGCGGGACTGCAGCCCGGGCGGTTCCACCGTATTATCCCCTGTTTCTCGGTCTCCATAGAGACGGGGAGTCCCACCCCCGGGGCTGTCTCGGTGGGAGAATGACCAAGGTCACGCCGGCCCCACCCACTAGGCCCCGCCCCCTCCGCACTCCGTGGGGGCGGAGCTGCCGCTATAGCCTTTTCCCGCAGCTCTCAGGGCAGCTCTGCGGCCTCCACGCTGGGGGAGACCGGCCCTCTGCAGCTCTGGACGTCCTCAGATGACCCCCTAATGGGAAGACAGCCTCAACCCGGGCTTCGCCCAAAGTTCAAAACAGGCCCCCACCTCCACAGGGGAGACGAAGCTTCCCAGAGCAGCAACCTAAGGCTGTTTGGGACCTGGAGCGGGCTGCGGGGAGGGGCGGCGGGGCGGGAGCGGAATGAGGTCCCTTCCCCAGACCACAGCTCTCCAATTAACGTGTGGCATCCCCGGCCACAACTCGGAGCGCTGGCAACAAGAGGGAACAATGAGCGAATCACGAGCCCAGCCCCCAAATCCTGGGGCACCAACTGCCATCCCAGCTGCAGGAAAAAAAGCTCCAGGACCCCTGGCATCCGCGTCCCGTTCCGCTCCGTGTTGGCCTCGCGGTCTCTGCTCCCGCTGCGGCCTCCAGATCCCAAAGCCTGCTTTCTCTCAGGTATAAAGCCTATCTTCAAGAAAAACCACCACCTCCAGGCAGCACTCCAAAGCCCTTTCACAACCTGAGCGCCTTCCGCCCATGTGGACCTGTCCATATGGTAATCTGGATGGCGACTCAAAGTACGAGCACCGCCCCCCAACTGACAACGGTCCATTAAGAAAGTATGCACTTAATCCACAAAAGCATAAAAAAGACTTTATTGGAGCATCATGGCCGGTGGGGCGGGTATTGCTGAGTTGCGGAGGAAGGGGACCCATCCCGCCGACCGTAGGGGCCCCTAAAGTGCACTCGGTGCAGCGACGGTGGGGGTGTTGCATAGAGAACGGGGCTGGCCGCTCCTCCCTGGCCCTCCTGCCTCTCCACCGCGCTAAGCCAGGCCCGCCTCCAGGCCTCCCCGCACCCGGGGCTCCCCGCTGCTCGGGCTCACGAACACGGCAGGCGCACGCAGCTGCAGGGCCAGCCCCGGCTCCCGGCCCCTACCCACCGGGGCGGCCAGAGCGGCGCTGCCCAGGCGCGTCTGCGCCACTGGAATCTCGTCCATGGACTCGGCTGACGCCGAGTGGTAGGCGCCTGCAGGCCCAGCGGCGTGCACTGGGCTGGAGCCCGCGGAATCAGACAGCGAGCTGGAGCGGGGGCCCGGAGCCCCGGGCCCTGCGGGGACGGAGGAAAATGTGAAACTGGGGGGCTGTGACACTCTCGGGGCCCTACCTGTCTTTCCCTCAGAGCTCAGGATCCGGTTTGGAAGGGACGCTCACCCGGCAGCCTGGGCAACGGCGATTCTGGTTCCAAGGTCCCAGAGGCTGGCACCTTATACACTCGCCGCTTCCTCTTTTTCTGCAGAGAGAGGGGGGAGCCTGAGTACCCCTTCCCTAGACTCCACATCGCCCAAAGAAGCAGAGGACTAAGGCAGGGTAGGGGCTTCTTTCCCATCCCCTTCTTCCTGGGCAAGGAGCCCAGCCCAGTCCCCCTTACCTGGGGTCGGATCCGGGGGGGCAGAGCACGTGTCTCTGAGGAGGAGGGAGGTGGGGGTTCCCCTTGGCCTCGGGTAGCAAAGAACTGGGAAAGACTGAGGGGGGAGTGAAAGGGTAATCACTGGATGCCCATTGTTTCCTCAAATCCCACCCCACTAGAGGTCCTGAATATGCCTCCCTTCCTAGCACATAGAAAGGGGCACTGATTTGTTCAAGGGCAGACCAAGCTGGACCCAGACCTGTACTTTGGCCTACCCCCTTCTCCCACCTGGGATGTCCCTGCCATGCCAATGAGAGATGTTCAGGTGGCACATGCCCAGGTTGCACTCACTTGGCATTCACTGTGGCAGGCCTGGCCTGGCCAGAGGGTTCTGGGCGCACATGGCTGAAGGTCCGCATGTAGAACTCCATCTCCTGGGGAAGGTGGGGGTCAGGGAGGCTGGGGGGCCAGGTGTGGATCCAAGGCCTTCTAGGGCCTGAGCCCACCCCATCCTGTATACTCCATCCTGTGCACAACACCTACTTCTCACTGGCGTCTGTGGGAAGTCTGGCTGCAAAGGTCTACGGTTGTCCTCTAAGCTTCCCAGCTGTGCTGGGAAGACCCCTCTGTAGGCCAAGGCTTAAAATACCCATTTCTGGACCTTACCCCATCCCCACCACCTTCCTTACTTCATCTAGTCAAACTCCTCCTCCAGGAAGCCCCCAGCCTCATAGGTCCAAGGCCCCCAGCCTGCTCTGGCCAAGGTGGGGGGTGGGGAAGAGGCTCTCAGAGCGATCCTTTCCTGCTCCTCTCCGCTCCCAAGGCCCCAGGCTCTGAACTGATTTTTTTCTCTGGCTGGGAGACCGGCCAAGCCTTTCATATGCTGGGGTGTGCACCTGAGGCTGCGTGCATGACTGGGCGGGAGCTGAGCCCTTAGGGTACCAGCCACAATCTCGGCTACCAGGGAGGGGAGTGATGAGGGCTGGTGGGATGATGGGAGGTCTCCCCACCTCAAAAGAGGAGGTAGTAAGAAGCGGGGGGGGGGGAGAACAGCACCACAGCCCCATCTGGGGTCAGGTTTATGGGCAAGTTCTGTGTCTCCTCTAGTCACTGATCCCCACAGCGACACTGGGAGTGGCACACCCAACCCCTGAAAGTGAAGGAACCTGAGTCCAGGAGGTCACAGAAGTGGCCTGGGCTGCCATCCAGCACACAGGACGCCTATGAGGACTGCAGATGAGACAAAAGCTAGTAAAAAGCCAACCCGGGTATGGAGGGTACAGGGCAGAGCCAGGACAATGATACCCCGCCCCCACCGGGTGGGGGAGGGCACAGGACAGCTGTCGCCTGCTCAGCAGTCGTTTCCATGGAGACCCAGGCGTCCTGACTAATGCAGAGATGACACTGTAACAGCAAGCCGTCTCTAAAACAAGCCTATGTTTGGGGGCAACGGCTCCAGAATGGGGCCCCTCCCGCATTCCTGCTCAGGGTGGGGGTGGGGAGGCTGCCTTCAGGGCCCTGGCAAATCTGGGGGACAGAGCCCAGCCAGCCCCAGGCCGGCTGCACAGATGCAGAAATTGAAGCTCAGGGTAAGCCTCATGCCCAACCAAAGCCCAGGCTAGCCCTTTGGGAAGTGGTGTGAGGGTGACGGCCTCAGCAGAGGAAATTTGGAAAAGAAGCGGTCAGAGGCCAGTCATGAGAGCTAGGACCTCAAGGTAACCTGCCCCCTACATCTTTCCTCTTCCCCAATGTGGACTCAGCACCCCTCCAGGGCCCAGCAGGAGGAGGCGAAGCCTACCCTGGTACCCGAAGGAGGGTGGGTGGAGGGGGAGAGGAGCAGCAGTAGAGGAAGCCTGAGGGACCACGATGAGACAGCGGCCAGGCCCCCGCCAGCTGGAGAAGTTTGAAGGTATCCCAGGGGGTTCCCCGCTCAAACCCCCTTCCTCTCATCACAGCTGTCCCTAGGATCCACTCACAGAGACCTTCAAAATGTGCACATTCCTGAACAGTAAAGGGCACCTCTGGGCCGCAGCACTCTCCTCGTGCACTGAGGCAAGCACATCCCTCCTCCCCCTGGGGAGGCTTCCCTCAGGTCACATACAGGTGACATGAAATGGCCTAGCTGCTTCCGCAGCTGACTCAGAAGCGCAGGCAGGCAGTGCCTACAGGACAAAGGCCTAGAGCCCTCTAGCCTAAGCATCGAAGGGCCAGCCCTGCCTCAACGGCACGGACCATGAAGCCCGGGAAAGTTTCCTGCCCACACCTCCGTGAAGCGAGGATGGAGGTGCCCACTTCCAGGATGGCTGCCACACCACTTACATGGGTTCAGAGCCAGGCTCCAATTTGTGTACATGGTAGCATGGCGGCGGGGGCGGGGGTGCTGCCATCACAAGTCACCACTCACCCAGGCCTCCCAGGCCTGGCAGCCAGGCCCACCCCTAGCGGGGAGAACAGGAGAAGCGGGGTCCCAAGCCTTCTCTCAACCCGCCCACCAGCCTGTGTTTGTGTCCAGTTGCCATGAGGACGTGGGATCCAGATCTCAGCCTTCCCAGCAAGGCCTGCCTGGGCCCCCTGCCTTCCCAGTCCCTGGGGGCTCCAAGAACTGGACCACCCCCACCCCCAGCTGCTGACCTCAGGCAGCCACGGGGCGTGGGAATGAGGATAGGCTGGTCAGGCCTGGAGGGTTCCTGCTTCAGAGTGTAAAGACCTTAACTCTTCCGAGATCCAGTTTGTTTAACCCTTCCTGACCTCAATAGGCTCATCTGCAACATGGGCACAGTTACATTACCTGCCTCATAGGCTCTTCTAAGGATTATGATATACAGGATATGATAATAGGTATAAGGGTTCAGGGTCACAAATGGAGACAACAGATGGCTACATCCTCATGACCCATTTGCTGATCCATCCTTCTCTTCTGCAGCCCCAACCTGCCCACTCTCAGGCTCCCACATTCCATGCCCTCCAGCACATGCTTGGAGCCTGGAAAGGCATGTACATGGGGTCAGGGAAACACAGGGCTCCCTCTGGCTGTGCCCACACTTGAGCAAGCCAATTTGTGCTTAGTATAGGCTTGGCCTTGTTCCTATAGCCTTGGGCATCCTCTACTCCAGCTGCAGTTCCCAGCCTGCTTCCCTTTGCCCTGTCTCATCACTGATGCCTGCTACACAGCCCACCACCACTCCCACATCCAGGCCCCATCTCCCACCCCCTTAGCCCTCTGGGCCACTTCTATACCTGAATGGGCCGCATCTTGGGAGGACATGACTCGAGCTCCCTGTGGGCCCCCTTTGCCTCCTGTGGCAGGCGATGCTGCACGATGTACTCATAGGTGGTGAGCTTGTGCCACACTGAGGGGGTGAGGAGAGGGCTCAATGCAGTGGAAAGGGGATCCTAGAGTTCAGAAAGTAAGGGAGGGTGCCCAGCCCCAGGCTGAAACCACTGTCCCCAAATACACTAATCCATGAAGCGAGACCAGGCCACCATCAAAGACGGTACTGAGAAGGAGCACGGCTTCAGAGTTCTACAGTACAACTGGCACCTCCCTGAGGCCTAGGGACCCTGTCCCCTGCAAGGCAGGTGTAGGTGTATGTGAGTGTGTCGGGGGAGGGGGGGGGACTTACTGAGATAAATGTGGAAGCAGAACAGGTGGCCCAGCAGGGCTGTGGAAAGCAGGCCCAGAAGGATAAGCAGGGCAGCCAGGGCCAGGATGGCAGGAGCCTGGGTCTCCACGGGGGCAGCGGGCAGGAACACGAACCACACGTCTGTGTGATTCTTCAGGACTGCAAGGCAAAGCAGACTCCTCATCTGGGACTGTGACCAGAACAGGCCCAGGGTCGGCGGGCGGGCGTGAGCCTGGAGCTGGAACTAACCTTCAAAGTGATGATTGGTGCGCAGCCGCATGGGGTTGACAAAGAACTCCACAAAGACATAAGTGGCCACCAGCACGAGAAGCAGGACACCCAGCAAGGCAGATGCCACACTGTGTAGAAAGAGCCTGGGCCCAGCCGGCACCCAGGTGCTCCAGCTGGGTAAGGGCCCAGAACTCAGAGGGGCCCAAGGGAGGGATGGGGACCCAGGTCTCTGACCCCACAGCCCCAGCTCCTCATGCTTGGTTTGAGCCTCACCCAATGGCTTAAGGTAAAGATTAATTTGAGTGGCTGCCCCAGCAGGAGGGAGGCCCCAAACCTACCTGGGCAGCAGCCATCAGGAGCATCACGCTCAGACCAGCACACACGCGCGAACGCATGGCAACAGGTCCCCCAAGTGCCCGAACCCCAGCCCCGCCCCCTATGCGGGCTCAGGGTCCCTGGCTCACACTCAGACCCGTGCAAACGCAGGCAAAGGTGCAGCCCGTGTCCCGCTCTCACCGGTAGTTCCTCTCGCCCACGCAGTTGTTGAGCCACTTGCAGTGGTGGTCAAACCCGCACACGCACTTGTTGCAGGCGCTGCAGTGCTTGGAGCGCGCGCTCCTGCGGGAAGGGGTGGAAGGGCCGCACGCGGTTGGCTGCTCTCGCCGCACTTCGCCGCGGGCCGCGAGCAGCCGAGCGGGCGATGGAGGGGCCAGGGCCCGACCCGCCTCCAGCCGGTGCCGGTACGGCCGGCCCTTCAGGCCCGCGGGCCGTGTTGCGACGGGGAGCGCGAACGCCCTCTGGCGGCACCGCGAAGCAGAGCACCCATAGGAGGCCTCGCGCCTGAAGCGCCGCGACCCAGAGGCGGGAGGGGCGGGGCGGCTTACACTTCCCCACTTTGGGATTGCACTCCGGCCTCCCGGCGGTAGGAAATGCAAACAGGGCTTCCTCTCCAGGCAAGGACCCTGCGCGAGCCAGGAGACACGCAGGTGTGGTACCAGGGAGCAGAAGAGAACGAGGCTACTGGGTCCAGGGCCTGCATTGCTTTTTCTGACCTCTCCATTTTTTTGAGTCCCTGTTTCCTTACCAGTCTGTGGGAATTTTACTGGCATTCTTCCAGAAAACCTCAGTCTGTCTGGGCTAGCCCAAAGGGAGCCAAAGGAAGAGGAGCAAGGTGACATCTGGCTGAGCAGTTCACTGCAGGGGGCCAGATGATGGAGGCCCCATTAGGAATGCAAGCCCAAAGAGGTGTGGAAGAGTGAGCTGCACCCCCTCCACAGGACAGAACGGAGCAGGCAGCCACTGCCACACATCCACTAAAGAGCAACGCGCTGACCAGTGCCCAGTGAAGCAAAGGATCATCTGACACCAAACTCCTTGGTGCCTTAACGCCATTGGCTCTTTCTCCATCCTGTGGACACCCCCACTTCAACAGGCTGCTAGATCTCAAGATTAGAAATGTGGAACTAGCCTTGGACCATACCCCCATCCCTGATGCCCTGCCTGCGGCTGGAAATTCCAGGAAGGTCGGAAGGGGCCCTGGGAGACAATCCAGAACAATCCAGAACAACCCAGGAGGTATGGGCTCTGCACAGTCTGACTGCCCTTCTCACTAGCAGGGTAATCTGGAGGAAGTCACTTGGCCTCTGCGGGCCTCAGATTCCTCATGGGAACTGAGGATAACAGTATGGGCTCGGGGGCCAGACAGGCTGGGCTGTGAATCTGGCCCTACACCCCGACAGCCATGGGAGCTCAGGCAGGCCTCTGAGCTTTCTGCAGCGTCTGGCTCTTCCTCTTCTGGGAGGTGACAAAGATGCTGCCCACCCTGCAGGCTTGTTCATAAGGCTTGTTCACTTAGCACATAATAAATACTCAAGCATTAATTCCCCTCCCTGCCCCTACCTGGGAATGCCTGTGAGAGACGGGGGTGGGGCGTGGGGGTGACGCGTGGGGGTGACGGGGTTACTGGCAGTCATTACAAAAGCCCACGGTGGTGCCAAATGTTTCCTACTTTATTATTTTTTTTTAAAGGCTTTACTTATTTATTCATGAGAGACACAGAGAGAGAGGCAGAGACACAGGCAGAGGGAGAAGCAGGCTCCATGCAGGGAGCCCGACATGGGACTCGATCCCGGGACCCCAGGATCACACCCTGGGCAGAAGGCAGGTGCTAAACCGCTGAACCACCCAGGGATCCTCTGTTTCCTACTTTAATGGTTAGAAATGCCAGTCCTCATCTTCTGTCTCCAATCTCCTTCTCCTTCACCCAATTCTCTGTTACTCCCATCAAGATTCTTGACTGTGTAAAGCATGAGGGTTCTGAGGCATCAGGACAACTCTAAAGCCCTGGGCCTGCCCCTCTCCACCTTGAGTGCCCGCTGGCAGTTTCCTGGGGTACTCCCCACACCCACACACCCTCAGCCCACACTCACACATCTACGTCGCACAAGTTGCAGTGCAGGTCTTCAATGACATGTGCATGTTGGCTGCGGTTGAAGATGGGCAGGGGCCCTGCGTAGCTCTTGTCCCGCACGTTGGCATCTGCTGGATCGATGGAGACAGCGGTCAGGTGAACCACGAGGTGGCCGGCAAAGATGGCGCCCATGCACTGGCCCAGCAGGTTAAAGACTCACTCTGCACTCTGCCGGCTGGAAGCCCCCCTCCCCACCCCTCTGGAGCCAGACAACAGCTGGCTCCCTCCATGGGACTCCCCCATGCAGAGACTCTCTGCCTGTGCCACCTCCTGTCTCCAGCCCCACGAGAGCTTCCTGGTCAGACCTCCTCAGCATACCCATGCCCCAGATGGAGGGAGGAGCCGTCTGGCAGCGGGCTCACAGGCCACTGCCTACCACTGCTCGGGGCCCAACCGCAGGGTTCTGGGCCTCGCTGCTCCAGACCAGCCGGCACAGGTGCTGGCTGCTGACCTCAGAATCTGATGTAGTTTCAGATTCTAAATGGTGAAGTGAAACTGAAGGAGATTATCCTCTAAGGCTGAGGGACCCAAAGTAGAAGTTCCAAGTTTGTTTCTCTTGCCTTCACAGGAAGTCAGCTCTGAGAGGGAAGCAGCCATGCTTTCTCAGCAGCTGGGCCAGATGGAGAATGGAGAACCACTGTGGACAGGGGCTCATACACTCACTACCTCCTTGACTGGAGTCCAGCTACTTGGAGCCCTAGGGCTAAGGGTTCTCAGGTGACTGGAATACTCAGGGCCTGGCCAGGGGCAGCATGGCTAACTCTTGGAGCTGAAACAGATTTTCTAGGGCCTGTCTGCTCAATGAGTAGACCAAGTGCTGGGGACGAGTCTGTGGACAACTTGCTGCCAAGTCTAAATTTGTAAAAATTCACCAATAGATTCTACACAGGCAGCCATCCACCTGCCCGCCATCCATCCTTCCTTCCTTCCCTTCCCACCCACCCTCCCTCCCTCCCTTCCTTCCTTCCACTAACCAGGCAGACATCATCCCTCCATCAGTCATGTTCCATCCATCAGCTACCCAACCTCCTTTTTCCTTCTTTTTCCTCCTCCCAGCAGCCACATTTTCACATGTCTGCAGGAGTAAGGCTGTGCCTAAGGTGCGTACCACAGAGGAACTCGAGGCCTACAGTCCATCACAACCTCTGTCCTTACGGCCCTGGTACAGGTCAGGCCTTCACTTCTTTCCTGGGTTATTCCGTAGTCTCCTCACTGTTCCTTGTGTCCGTGTGCTCTTGAGCCTGCCATTCACTTGGTCCCAAAGTGAGCTTTGAATAGCTTAAACCTAAAGAGTTGCCTGCTTCAATTTTCTAAAGTGGCTCTCAGTAGCTCTCAAACTAAAGTTTACTATTCAGTTCAGTGCCAAGGCCCCTTTTGTTCCAATCCTGTCAAACCTGCCTGGTATCTCCAACCACTATTCCTCACCATTCCAGCCTCTCTCCAGATGCACACTGAATATGGGCAAACACTTAGCTTCCTGCCTGCTCCAACTCTTCTTCCTGCCCCCCACCCCCTGGTTCATTCATTCAACTGTTCACTGAGATCTTTTCTACATCAGGCCCTGAAGTGATGGCAGGAAAAAGACAGACTTGGTCACCAGCCCTAAGGAACCTCCAGTCCGGTGGGAGATATGCATATTAATCAAATAATGGGTTGATTATGGTGAAGGAAGTTCATGGGATTAACTGAGTTTGCTTTTGAGATTTTATTTATTTACTTGAGAGGGAGAATAGGCTAGGGGAGGGGCAGAGGGAGAGGGAGAAGCAGACTCCCTGCTGAGTGGGAAGCCCAATGCGTGGCTCCATCCCAGGACCCCAGGATCATGATCTGAGCCGAAGGCGATGCTTAACCAACTGAGCCACCCAGGCGCCCTGGAACTGAGTTAGTAACTGGGTAACCTCATCTAGTCTGATGGTATCCAGAAAGCTGCCGTGAGAAGTATCATCTCAGCTGAGACTTTGAGAGGAACAGATAATAGTCACCTGGTAGGTACCACAGACAAGAGGCGCTTGGCTGGGTACTGGGAGCAAATAGCGTCACAGCCAGAGGGGTGGCTGATGTGTGGTTCCAGCTCAGCTTATTGCCGCCATGAAGGAACAGGGGCACATGTCACCAAATTCTGGCTTTTCAAAAGGAGCCAGAAATCTGGATTTTTATGTGGGATCTCATTTTTTAAATGTTGACAAGAAATAAAAAAAAAATTAAAACACATGCCAGAAAAATAAAATAAAATAAAACACATGCCAGGGGCACCTGCCTTCAGCTTAAGCATCTGCCTTCAGCTTAGGTCATGATCTCAGAGTCCTGGGATCAAACTCTGCGATCAGCAGGGAGTCCGACTGTCCCTCTCCCCCTCCCACAACTCTCTCTCTCAAATAAAGTCTTTTAAAAAGTAAAAAATAGGGACACCTGGGTGGCTCAGCAGTTGAGTGCCTGCCTTCGGCCCAGGGTGTGATCAGGGATGCGGGATCGAGTCCCACATCGGGCTCCCTGTGTAGAGCCTGCTTCTCCCTCCTCCTGTGTCTCTGCCTCTCTCTCTATCATGAAAGAATAGAATAGAATAGAATAGAATAGAATAGAATAGAATAGAATAGAATAAAATAAAATAAAATAGAATAAAATAGAATAAAATAGAATAAAATAGAATAAAATAGAATAAAATAGAATAAAATAGAATAAAATAAAATAAAATAAAAAAAATAAAAAAAATAAAAAAAATAAAAAAAAATAAAATAAAATAAAATAAAATAAAATAAAATAAAATAAAATAAAATAAAATAAAATAAAATAAAATAAAATAAAATAAAATAAAATAAAATAAAATAAAATAAAATAAAATAAAATAAAATAAAATAAAATAAAATAAAATAAAATAAAATAAAATAAAATAAAATAAAATAAAATAAAATAAAATAAAATAAAATAAAATAAAATAAAATAAAATAAAATAAAATAAAATAAAATAAAATAAAATAAAATAAAATAAAATAAAATAAAATAAAATAAAATAAAATAAAATAAAATAAAATAAAATAAAATAAAATAAAATAAATGTAGGGCAGCCTGGTGGCTCAGCGGTTTAGCACTGCCTTCAGCCCAGGGCGTGATCCTGGGGTCCCGGGATCGAGTCTCATGTCGGGCTCCCTGCGTAGAGCCTGTTTCGCCTTCTGCCTGTCTCTGCCTCTCTCTCTCTCTCTCTCTCTGTATTCTCATGAATAAATATTTTTTTAAGTAAAAAATAAAACACACTTTCCAAGGGAACACTTATGTTTGTCCATTTTGTGTGTTAATCGTTCTCCAATTGAAAAAGAAAATCTCAGGGATCCCTGGGTGGCGCAGCGGTTTGGCGCCTGCCTTTGGCCCAGGGCGCGATCCTGGAGACCCGGGATCGAATCCCACATCGGGCTCCCAGTGCATGGAGCCTGCTTCTCCCTCTGCCTATGTCTCTGCCTCTCTCTCTCTCTCTCCGTGACTATCATAAATAAATAAATAAAAAAAAAAAAAAAAAGAAAAAGAAAAAGAAAAAGAAAATCTCACCTAAAGAAAAGGAAAGAAAAAGAAAATCTGAGGGGTGCCTGGCTGGCTCAGTTGGTAAGGCATGCAACTCTTGATCTTGGGGTCATGAATTCAAGCCACACACAGGCAATAGAGCCTACCTTAAAGAAAAAAGAAAAGAAAATCTGTAGGCCCAACAAGCCTGTGGGCCACCAGTTCTGGACTCCTGGTGTCACAACAGAACATCAGAAGGAAGAACAGAAGAGGCAGGGAAGATGGGCAGAACCCAGAACATGGAGAGCCCTGAAGATCCTGAATGTCGTTCCTTGAGGCGGGAAAAAGCCATTACGGGACATTAAGCTGGGGAGCAACTTGATCAGATTCGGATTGTGCAAGGGCCTTCTGGCTGCAGGGACACAGATAGACAGATGGACACAGATGGACTGGCCCAAGTGAGAGTGTGTGTGGGAAGACCTGTCTGGAAACAAAAGTCATCTCGGTCAGAGGGGCAGATGACAGCGAGGAGAAATGGGGGCAAGTCTGATGGCTATTTAGGAGGTAACATGGACAGTACCTGCCGACTGATGGGATACACGTGATGAAGGGGCAGAGCCAAGGGCACCAGAGAGGCGGCCACAGAGGATGGGCACACAGCAGGTGTGCATCTGGGCCTGTGGTGATGTTGGTCCAGACGGCCTTGCTCCTACACCCATACTCTGTTATAAGGCTCCCACCCTCACACCTACCATGTGACGACCTCCAATCTACAAGGCTTTCCTCCAGCTGGAGGCTAAACACCCAGGACCAGGGCCCAGTCTTACTCCCCTTAGCAACACTAGGGCCCAGGCTGGTTCCAGGCCCAAGGTGGGTATGTGGTATACACCATTAGCCTACCTCGTGCCTCAAGGGCCCTGAGGAAGCCTGCAGAAGGAAAGTGGCTTTGACGGAAGGAAGGAGAAGCATCCAGGCCTAGAAATGGGAGTGCCAATCTGTGTGGCTCTGTGAGCCTCCACACTGCCCAAAGCAATGAACGTGGAGAAGACAAAAGCCCTAAACTGTCTCACTGTCTCAGAGTCATCTTGCCTGAGCAGCCCTTCTGGCCTCAGTGGGTATCAGCTTTGTGACCCCAGGAACTCACTTAATCTAAGCCCCAATTTCCTCATTAGTAAAGTGGGGTGAGCACCTTCCTTACAGATTATTATGAGGCTCGAATGCCATAGTCCACGTACAGGGGATGGTACAGTACCCAGTACATATATGTGCTCAATAAATGCTAGTTACTCTGGTTTACCTATTATTTGTACTAAGCGTACTCATTCCAGCCATGTGGTTATTAATCTGGCTTCCTAGGTACGCTGGTGGCAGAAACGCAGGTAATCCTGAGGGAAGGGTGTGCCCATTCCAGATCATGGGAGGAATGTTTCATGAAGCATTGTACTTAAGAGCACTGACTAAGGCCTGTTAGTCACCTCAGAGACAGTCCAGTTTTCCATTGACAGAGCTGATGACTAGCCCTGGGCCCTAGTGAACCAGGAAGCCCCCCAGTGCCATCACTGGTATCTGAGAACAACCTCCACGCACCTGTCCTTGTCATTCATCAGCCGAGGGCTCTGCGGTTTCTGAGACAGCATGCTCACACTTCTAGCTCCCACGTTCTGGAGCTCACACACACACCCTTGCATGCTACTTGTCCTCTGGGAAGCAGGCAGGGCTCTTCCTGTCAGACAGAGGAGGCCGAGAACCAGAGAGCTAGCGGAAGCTGCTCAGTCCCGTATGGCCCCGAGACGGCTGAGCTGTGACCAAGCTCTGCTGCTGATGCTATGCCCAAAGCTTTCAAGTCCATCCCTGCTAACCTCCTTTAGCTCACTCCTCCCCCCAAGAAGCCCAAGAAATCATTTTCATGAAGCCCACCTACCGGGGCACACTCTCCTGGGCACCCTGTGGACAGGGGCACATGGCCACCTGCTGCACCCCAATCTCTCAGCCTTGTCACCATGTCCTCTGCCCCTGGAGGTCGTGGCCAAGGCTGAGGCAGTCACACCACTAGGCTAAAGCAAGTTTGTGTTTGTCACTGTTCCCAGGAGCCTCCAGGACATCTTTGTCCCTCCTCTTGTCAACTCAACCTTACCCTAAGGGTCTGATTTACAAAACCAATGAGTTCCTAAACAGTCCTGGGTACAACATAATTATCTGACTGTACATAAAACCACACTTTAAATATACTGGGAAACTTACTATGTAAAAGAATCCTACCGTGACTCTTTTAGAAAAGTGAAAATTTCTTTTGTAAATGGAATAATTACTCTGATTTATCCCTTGTTGAGCTCTGGACATAATTAGCTTTAAGGCTCTCTTCTGTGATCACTCTTACAGTACCTCAGTTGATGAGGTTCCTGGCTGGGTGGGCTTTAAATGCTTCAAGGTACGTTAGGCCCATCAGGCAGAGGGGGGTCAGATAGGGGTTGGAAGCCAGGCAGGCAGGCAGCTGGTCCTCCCGGGCAGAGAAAGGGCCCACCCACACTCTCTGAGGCTCTGGAGCACGGCTTCAGGCTCCTGCCACGTCCCCGTCCACTGCCCCAATCCTTCCATGTACTAGTCCCACACTTTCCCAAGGATACAGCATAGCCAGCAGGCACCCAGTGATGAGGCAGGAGGGGAACAAGGACCCCAAAGCCAATCACGGCAAAGAAGAGGTACAGCAGCCAAGCCACAATCTGAAGTGGGTGAGGGGGCCAGCTCCACCCATTCCGGCGGGACCGCTGGCCCTGCAGCTCCGGGGAAGGCCTGCTGGCCTGCGCGGGCGCCGTCCACACACTCTTCTCAGGTGCTGTCTTGTTGGAGGGCTTGTTGCAGATGTTCATCTCCAGAGGAAGAAAAAGTACAGAGCATTAGCCTGAGGAAGCCCAGGCTGGAGCCTAAAACCTCATGCCTACAGCCAGGTTTCAGCAGGGGGGCGCAGGCTGGGATGTGAAGCCATCTCCTGGCTACTCTGCAGGGGAACCAGCGCCCTAGCATGATGAAGATAGTCCATAGGGGAGGGTGCTAGTGGAGCGCTTCTCCCTAAGCCCCAGGGCAAGCTCTAGCCCCAGTCCTTGCTTGCCAGGACAAGGTAGGGGGGTCCAGGGTTTATTCAGGACACAGTGTGGCTGCCTGTTACTCAAAGTGTTCTGTCCCCACAGCCATCAAAGTTAAACCCAATAAGACATGTTCTCATCTGGTAACAATATCAGGCTGGGTCCAGAGCAAGGAGAACACATGCTGATTCTGTTAGTCACCTCTTTCCTGAAGCCCAAATGCAAGTGTCAGAGAGGGCCCCATACTCTTTGCTAGGGGAAACGGGGAGGAGGGGCACTCAGAGGGGGTCTGGCCTCTGCCCCTGGGCCAGGACAATCTCTTTAGGACAGGGGCCAGTGGGGGACCCTAAACCATCTCCCCCATGCCTCAGAAGGGCTGCCTGACACTTCTTGGCTGGGGAGGAACCAGCATGCAACAGAGAAGGGAGGATCCCTCCTCGCTTTCCTCCGGCAGCAGAAACGACCATGTTTCTCTAGGTAAATTTGGGCCTGGTGCTCTGAGAACAGGAAGGTAGGCAGATGCCCTCTGACTCACTTGAGAGCTCAGGGAAGGCCAGGCCTCCTCCAGAGCCAGACCACCAGGTGGCAGTACTCCTCCAGTCCCCACCCCACAATCCTTCACTCTAAGACCTGGTCTGGTGGCCAAAATTACAAGCAAGGCAGGGTGTGCTGTCATTACAGGAGGAAGAGCGCCACGCCTAGTATCTTCTGGGCCTCAGGGGGGACTAGAGCCTGGGCAGGCAGTGCCACAACTGGGGAGACAGGCCAACTCAGAACTCTTGGTGGGAAGGCCAGGAGCAGGGGACAAAACCCTGGCACCTGGACTCTCCTTTCAGGAGCCCATGGGCCAGGGTGTCCTACTTTGCCAGAAAGTACAGCAGACCCCCCTCAGCACCTCTGCCAAGAACATCTTCCTCACTTCTCGGCCCAACATGTAACTTTTTTTTTAAAAGATTTATTTTTATTTATGATAGACATAGAGAGAGAGAGAGGCAAAGACAGGCAGAGGGAGAAGCAGGCTCCACGCCGGGAGCCCGATGCAGGACTCGATCCCGGGACTCCAGGATCGTGCCCTGGGCCAAAGGCAGGCACGAAACCGCTGAGCCACCCAGGGATCCCCCCAACATGTAACTTGATCTTCAGAGCCCACACTAAGTATCCAAGAAGCTTTACCTGATGCCCCTAGCAGAGTCAGGGGGCCCTCATGCTTAGTCTTTACTGGGCAGGTCACTGTGCTACTTGGAACACTGTGTCATCCTCATGCCTCCCCCATTATGCAAGTTTCTCCTAAGGGGAGCAACTATACAGTGATTCATTCACCCCTGTACCCCACATCTCCTCCCCCAAGCACCCTCAACATACCTTGTACCTAGTAGGTGCTCAGTAATGTTTGCAGACTTGAAAACATCTGAAATAAAGGGAAATGTGGGTACAGTAAATGGTGTGGAATCCTGGTCCACCCAAAGCCATCTGGCCCACTCTGCCCTGCCTTCAATCTGCACAGCCACCACGCAGACACACCTCCTGTCCCAGCGCCCCGGCCACCGGCTATTACCCTGACTGCCGGACATTCACACTTAGCCACTGCGCTTCATCCCACCTGAGGCTCAGAGCCTCCTAAAAGTCAAGTCTAGCATATTCACCTCCAAGTACCTTCATCTCAAACCTAAATGGAGTGACCTTAGTTTTCTCTCAAGAGCTCAACTGGAATCCCTTGGTCATTTGCTTTGTCTTCAATAAGAAACAGCGAAAGAAAGAGCCCCAGCTTTGGAAGAAACAGATTTAGGTTCAAGTCCTGGCTCTGCACTCTGCACTAGCTGAGTAGCTTAAGTTTCTTCATCTGAAAAGTGGGGCTGGGGTGGCTACCCAGGGCTGTGCATAGATCAGTGACCCTGTAAGTAAGGCCCTGACAGAAATGCTCCCTAAATGATAGATACTGCAATTACCCTTAAAATAGCCCTCTGGCTTGTCCTCATCACTCCAAAAGGACGCTGGTGCATCTGATACTCTTATGAGGTCAATTTTCAAAGTGATGGGGTTGGTTGAAGCTGCTTTTTTAAACCAGTGGTCCCAAGGATCATGTTGCCACAAGCGCTGGACCACTGGATGGTTATTCTAACCTCTCACCTTTGATCAAAGGGACAAAGGTGAATTAAAAAAAAAAAAATGATCCCACTTCATTTTCAATGTCCCCAGCAGTAGTAAATCTGTCTTTGATTTTTGGAAACAGTCAAAGGTTGTCAGGTGAAGGCCTGTGAACAGCTGAGCTGCATGATTCTGCTCCGGGCCAAATCTTCCTGGCTGGCACATCAATTCTCCAGTGACACCATCGCCAGGGTAACTACTTTAAAGAGAACTCATGAATTGGGATCCCTAAGTTCTAGCTTTCCTTTTGCCATCTTCACGCCTGTGCAGCCCTACATGTTGAGGAAGTTTCTAAAGAAACAGACACATGGCTGACATGTCCCTGCTGCCCAGGGTGGGTTGGCAGTGGCCATAGGCTGCTGTCTCCCTGATTACCTAAAGCAGGAGGAATCACCATCCGAGGCCTTGGGGGCAGATCTGACTCCAAACCAGGGGACCCCTGGCCCAGGGAGGTGCCGCTCATATGAGACTATGGGCAATGGGATGGTGTTATTGGGCCTAAATCGCTTGCGGCAGTGGCAGCACTCCAGACACTCAACCTGGCATGCCACCTGCCCCAAAAACCTGGGCCAGCCAGCTCTTAACTGATGACATTTTCCCTTGTGGGGTTGTTGGCTACAAATTCTTTTGGCCCAAAAAACTTTGATTAAAAGGACCGAGAGGTAGGAGAGAATCCAAAATGGGGCCTCAAGCCGGGATGGGACTAAGCACTGTCACCAGATCCAGGAACTTCTCTGGCTGTCCCTCCCCTCTCAGCACTTCTCTAGGAGAAAGATGCATGGCTCTGCTCCCGGACAACTTGGCCAGCCTGTGCACTCACACATTGGCCCAATCAGCGCTTTGGGGGCCCAGGCCCGAGGGTGCTAAATATGTAAACACAGACATGATCAGGCTCCTGCTTTCTGGGGGTCGAGACAGACACAAGAGCAGTGAGTGAATGGGTCCTGCAAGGACAGCCATTCAGTGTGACAGAACACAGGGTGCATGGGTGGGGGGGCAGGGGGGTTCCAGAGAGGGAGTTGAGCCCTGACAACTGCAGGGTCAGATCCCATGGGGCCTAGAGGCCAGGCAAGGAAGCCTGGGTACTTCTGAAGAGCCACCAGGAGTCACAGGAAGTTTAAAGCAGGGGAAAGACATAAAGGTCGTGGGTGTTTTAGAAAGCTTTCTAGTGGGGAAGGGGGCAGGAGCAAGAGGGGAAAGGTGACACCACAACAGGGTGGGCCAGGGAGAGGGCAGCCACCCAGCGGCCTTGGGCTTTGGGAGGAACTGGTCAGAAGAGGGAGGTCAAGCCCACAAGGCCCCCAGACCACTCCCATGCCCCCAGCTGCATCTCTGCTGAGCTGAGAGGTATATGAGCCATGGTAAAAGATTCTTCGTGTACCTTCTGCTGTCACAGAACAAACCAGAGTTAAACTGGTGGAGATGGAGAAAAGACAAGGTCGAGGAGGCCCCATGGAGTGTTACAGCTGAAGGTCGCCACCACCTTTGTAAGCCAAGGACCCACCTAGCTCCTCAGGTGGGCGGGAGGGGCGGTACAGGCCCCTTCCTTGTCACAGTAAGGTGATGGTCACTGCCAGAATGACAATAGTCTCTTCCTGTTAACACTCACTTGCTAAAGTCTAAAATAGCATTTCCAGAAGTTGGGCCACCTTAATTTATATGCCCAATTTAAATGAGGAAACTCTTAACATTTCAAATTCTCATTATGAACTGTAGAGTAGTTATATGACTGATCTACTTCCCTCTTGCTCACCTCTGCTCTCACCAAAATATATATATATATATTTAGGAATGTTGTTCTGAGATTCATGAATGGCATTGTCAAACTGAGGTGAAAAGTAGGCGCCCTGGAGAGGCTGTGGCCATCCCTGCATTCCTGCAAAGTGAGGATTTCAGAAAATAGTCAACTTAATTACTGGGACGCCTGGGTTGCTCAGTGGTTGAACGTCCGCCTTCGGCTCAGGGCATAATCCTGGGATCCAGGATCCAGTCCCACATCGGGTTCCTGGCAAGAAGCCTGCTTCCCCTCTGTCTATGTCTCTGCCTCTCCACCTGCACCCCGCTCCATGAATAAATAAAATCTAAAAAAAAAAAATTACTAAAGAGGGTTTGCAGGGGGAGGCCACTGAACTGGGGGGCGGGGGGGGGGGGCGGTAGAGTGGTAGGGTCAGAAGAGGAGAGACAGGGCTGTTGAGGCGTATTGAGGGCCTGGGGACCTCCGCCAGAGAGAGGCGGGTTGGAGCTAGGCCTGGAGACAGAGCCTGGTTCTGGTTCCTGCCTTGCCACTCACAGATTGGGCAACCCGGAGGCAAATTTCAGAGCCACCTCTTTGAGTGCCTCCTTTACTCAGCTTTCAAAAAAGTTAACTGGCCAGCTCAGTCAATAGAGTATGTAACTCTCGATCTAGGGTTTGTGAGTTCAAGCCCCATGTTGGGCATAGAGCTCACTTAAAAAAAAAAAAGTTAGCTGGAAGGCAGTTTGGCAATGTCTACCAAACTTTAGAACGCATATACCCTTGGGCCCAGTCATTCCATTTCTAGGTATATATCTTATACATGGTCACAAAGTATACCAAGATTCACTGCAGCCTTGTTTGTAATAATAAAGGACCAAAAAATGTAAACCAACTATGGCACATCCACACAATTGAAATACTATACAACATCAAAACAATGAGGGATGAAATGACCTTTGATATACAGTGAAGTGGAAAAGCAAGATGTCGGATGGTTGTAGAGGGTGCTACCAGGGGAAAAATAAAGGGGGATGGAGAGACATTTCAGTTTCTATTTGCACAGATTATCTCTGGAAAGAAATGCAAGAAGGCAAACACAAGGATGTCCTCTGGGAAGGAGAATTAGTGGCTAGAGTTAAGAGAGATTCGCTTTGACTGTGTACCGCTTGAAAAAATATTTATTTTATTTTTTTACTATATGCATGTAATGCTTTGGGGAAGAAAATGTCAAATAAATAATTGTCACTTCACACCCTCCTGCCCCACTGGGCTGCCAAGTGGACCAAACGTGCTTATGGGCTCCAGAGCCCTGTACCACGCCCGACAAACAAGGAAATCCCACCTAATGACCATGCAAAAAGAGCGCTTAGTTTATTAGTTTAGTTCAATGCTTTCTCACTCTCAAAAGCAATTCTGAATCATTCATCTGCAGACCTGTAAGGAAGAACCACAGAGGTCCCTACGAGCTGTTAGGGGTCTTGTCAAAGCTGGAACTGGACCCAGGTGGCAAAACAGAGGAGTTGGTGGGCAGGAACTTGCTCCAGTCCTCAGCCAAAGTCCAGCTCAGCTTCCTGTGACGCCAGAACTCAGAGGGAAGGTACACACCATAGGATGGTTTGCTCAAAGCACTTCTCTTTTTGCTAAGACTAGAGGGTTTACGGTTGCTACATGAATGATTTTCTGTGGATATTTCTAAACAACTTTTCAGGCTTTTTTCCTTGGATCTGCTTTTAAAATAATTTTCACTAAGATTTAACAGATGCCCAATTTAAACCTAAAGGGGTGCTGGAGAAAAATGCTGCATGGTGCACACTGCTTTACGATGCAAAAAGTCATTTATAAAAAGTTTTGGGACAAATACTTTATTAACATTCCCCAAGGGTGCCAGAAAAGTCTCTGGCCTTAGAATTCTGGGAAGTGGCTCTTGTCTTACTAAGAGATGCACATCAAAACAATGCCCAGAAAATAAACTGAAACTTCAAGCTGTTCTCACAGTCCTCTCTAACCATTGGTCTCAGATGCGGCTGGGCTCCTCACGTGAACAACATGCAGAAGTCTGATGCTAGAGCAAGAAAAGCCTGGAACCTCAATCACTCCTGAGTTGACAGGGTCCCAAAACATTTCCTGTGCTATTCTTCTCCTGAAGCAGCCAGTGCAAACTGTACGGGATTCAAATATAGCCAGGGAAAGGGGACAAGAAGGAGGAAGCAAAGTGGATGGACAACAAGGCCAATGAGTGGAGCCAAGGGTTGTTGATTTTAACCAGGAAATCAATTCACATGATTGCAGGAGCAAGCCCTGAGGAACACCCACCAAGAAACAGTCGTTAAGAACAACGTTGTGTGACAAAACAAAGAAAAACAAAAGGAAATCAAAAACTGGCTAAACACCAATGATGCTTTCACTGCAGCTCATGGTGATTATCTGTTTACGAAACCATCTCCCACAATGAACCACCAGTTCCACAAAAGCAGAGACCACCCCTCATCTATCTCTAATTCTCCTTCAATAAGAGAAATTAAGCCACTTCTTACCATCTCTGCCACCATCCCCCTATTCCAAGCCTGCATCATTGCTCCTCTACAGCGATTCTGTGCTAATGGCCATCACTAGCATTTAGAGGGGACTTCTTCTGTGCCAGGCACTGCTTTGACTGCTCTAACACATAAACCCTCAACTACCCTCTGAGGTAGGTCCTAGCACTTCAAACTGCTCTGGTAGACCTCCTCAGTCAGTGGCCTCCATGCACCGGTCTCTCACTTTCTCTCCCATGAACGACATGCAGGACAACACCCCCCTTTCACGGATGAAGACACTGAGGTTCAGAGAGGCTAATTTCTTCTAGGAGACACAGCTAGGCGGGCAGAACGAGGACCGGCCCCCGCCTGACTTGCTGGCCTCTTATCATAAAGACGCTGTCCACAGAGGCCGGAGGAAGGTGAGCTTTTCAAGACCTCAAACTCATCAAAACTTTTCAACCGTTTCCTCCTCCTGCTGCGATAAAGTTGAAACCTCCATTATGCCCTTGGATGCTCCCCTCCCCCTTTCTGTTCCTTAACAGTACTTCGCTGCCTCCGGACTCTGCCGCATTTACTTTTCCCTCTTCCAGAGACACCCTTCCCCTACTTACAGAGCTGGCTCCTTTCCAACCTTCAGGTCGTAGCTTCAAAGTCACGTTTTACAGCAGACCCTGCCTGACCGCCACCCCCGCCCCCTCCATTACATCACCGGAGCGCTTATCTGCACCTAAAATCACTTTGGTCTTCTCGCTGGCGCCTGCCCCCCCTCCCCCTCTTAATAACCCGTGAGCTCTGGAGCTCGCGCCGCTTCTCGGAGGCCTCCGCGGCCCCGCGTCGGACACACAGTGGGCGCTCGGCGCAGCTACGTGAACCTGACGGAGGCGAGAAGCCCCGCGCTCGGCCCGGTCCCTGGAGGCCTGGCCGCGGGCCCCGGGCCGAGGTGAGCGCAGAGCACGGCCGGGCGGCGCGGCCACGAGCCCGTGGCTCGGGCCAGGCTTGCAGGGGAGCACCGCGGCGGGGCTCCTCACCTGCGCGTCGCGGGGGCCGAGCTACACCGGCCCTGCCAAGGTCACTCACCTGGCCGTGCCCCTCCAGGGCGGCAGCGCTCAGACCCTCGCGGCGGAGACGGCGCCCGGGGCCAGGCGGCGGCGCAGCGCGGAGCGGGGCCCCATGCCGGGCCGCGCGGCGCAGGCCGGGCCGCCGAGTCCCCGGGGTCGCGCGGGAGCGGGCCGTCGGTACCGCCCGCCAGGCCGAGGCGCGCCGAACTCTCCGGGCGCTGGGCCCGTTGCCCCGGCAACGGCGCGGGCTACGGCGCCCCACAGCGGCCAAACCGCGCCGCGTCCCTTCGCGCCGGCGCCGAGGCGGGGGCGGGGCTCGCCGGCGCCCCCCGAGGCCCCCGCCCGCCGGTTTCCCGTTCGCTTCCAACTTTTGTCCTGGGAAACCCGCTTTCCCCCGCCCTTTCGAATTGCGGACTTGTCCCAAACGCGCACCCTTCAGTTTCTCCCCCGAGACCACCACCGTCGGGGAGCCCCCCCAGGCAGCCTGCACGGGCCGTTCCGTGGGGGATGCTCTCGAGAGGCCTGCCCCTCAGGGAGTTGCCAGGCTAAGAGAAAGACACAGACAAATACCCAAATGCATATGCAGGTTCCCCACAATATAAAGCGTGAAGTAGAAGAGCAAAAGATATAGCACAGAATGTCTTCTTTTTACATTTCCTTTAAATCGAGTATAAATCCTACTGGGAGCCCCCATCCTCCAGCCTGGTAGGAAATTCACTCTTGGTCTCCACTGGGCTCCTCCTAACCAGGTTATTCCAAGGACTCAGGATGTCTGAGAAACACCCTCTAGTCACAGTGCCTCTCTGACACTGAGGCCACAGTCATTGTCCCAACAGGACTTTCAGATTTGGGCTCTGAGGGGATTGCCAGGGACAGAGGTGCCTGGGTGGCTCAGTTGGTTAAGTGGCCAACTCTTGATTTGAGCTCAGGTCATGATCTCAGGGCCCTGGGATCCAAGCCCACGTTGGGATCTGTGCTAAGCACAGAGTCTGCTTGAGATTCTCTCTCTCTCTAAAAAAATAAATCAATCTTTTAAAAAAGTAGATTGCCAGTGACAGGTGCCTGCTTCTTGGGTCCTGGGGCCCAGAGACTCTCTTCCCTTTCCCTGCCTTAGGGATACCTCCCTGCTGGGCCTGGCTTCCCTGAAAGCCAAGAGTCACTGGAAATGGACTCTCCCATGAGCTCAGGCCTTCTCAAAAAACAGGAAGAAACTTTGTCTATCCATACCTCCAAGGCCCTAAAACGGTGAGCAGCTGGCTGGTTCCCTGCTCAGAAAGGGCTGGACAGAAAGCATCTTTATGCCTAAAATGTTTGAGTCACACGCATACAATAAAAGCAAGATAACAACTTCTGCTCTGTCAAAAGCCAGTTGTGAGTCCTTGTGCAAGTGATTTAATCTCTCTACCATATAAATTCTTACTTCCAAGACCAATAAACTCAAATTCTGTGGAATAAATATCACTGCTACTCCGGCCTCAGAAATACAAGATGACTTCTCTTGTTAGGGTGTCAAGATGACTCTTATCTGGAATTAGAGAACTTTAGGGCCCAACAGAGATGGTGACCCAGAAATCAATGTAGAGGATGATCCTATATTTGCCCACAGGGAGGGGAGGGAATCTGAGAGTCACGGCCATCTTGGCCCTGGGTCTACCTGCCTCCCAGGCACCTCTCCTGACTGTCTCTTAGGTATCTAGATGCAGCACATCCCTAAAGGCCCTCCCTGTCTTTGTCACAAACCTGTTCCTCCCCTCAGACCCTGGTACCCCAAAAGGTGTCAGTATCTACCCAGTTTCCTCCTGGTCCTTGCCCATCTAACCTGATAGTGCCCAAGACCAGGCAATCCTCCCTCTGAAACATGTACAGTGTTCCCTCTTCCCACTCTACTCCAGTCTAGACCACCAGCATCTTCCTTGCTGATTCTGCCCCAGCCCCGTCTAACATACGTCTGCCTACTCCTAGCCCATTCTCCCAGATTCCAGGTTTACCATTCTTTCCCTTTATTAATTTTTTTGTAATGAATTTATTTTTAATCTCTACACCCAATAGGGGGCTTGAATTTACAACCCCGAGATGAAGAGTCGTACACTCTACTGACTCTTTCTCTTTATTTGTTAAAGTGGGTTGTAGTCTGAGTCATGGCTTCCCAAAGATGTCCACATCCTAATCTCTGAAACCTAGGATTATGTCATTTTAAGAGGCAAAAGGGACTGTGATTAAATTAAGGATCTTGAAATGGAGATTATCTTGGATTATCCAGGTGGGCTCACTGTAGTCACAGGGCCCTTCTAAGAGGGAAGCCTGAGGGTCAGATTGGGAGCCTGTGATGTGATGATGAAGGCAGAGGTCAAAGAGATATGACGACACTGCGCGCTATTTAGGCTTTGAAGGTAGAGGAAGAAGCCGGAGCCGAAGAATGCAGGTGGCCTCCAGAAGCTGGGAAAGGCAAGGAAACAGATTCTTCCCGAGAGCCACTAGAAGGAACCAGCCTGCTGACCCTTGACTTTAGCCCAGTGAGACCCATTTCAAACTTCTGACCTCCAGAATGCTGAAGTAAAAAAAAAAAAAAAAAAAAATATATATATATATATATATATATATATGTTATTTTTAAATGTGTGTTGTGGCAATAGGTTATTGCAGCAATAGAAAACTAATATAGTGGGTTTCAAATACAGTTAAACACACACACGTATATAAATGAATTAGAGCTGGTCTCAATTGAAACAAAAATCCAAGTGGCAGCTCAGATTTCCTCAATGTCTGAGTGATTCCAAGCCAGGCTGTCTGAGAAAAGGACTCCCTCTGGCGAAATTTGCTTTTCATTTATTTTATTTATTTACTTACTTACTTACTTATTTTTATTAAGCTCTATGCCCAACACAGGGCTCAAACTCATGGCCCGGAGATTGAGATTCCATGGTTTACCGACTGAGGCAGACATGTACCCCTGGCTAACTGCTTTTTAAAAGCACAGGCCCTGGGATCCCTGGGTGGCGCAGCGATTTGGCGCCTGCCTTTGGCCCAGGGCGTGATCCTGGAGACCCAGGATCGAGTCCCACGTCGGGCTCCTGGTGCATGGAGCCTGCTTCTCCCTCTGCATGTGTCTCTGCCTCTCTCTCTCTCTCTCTCTGTGACTATCATAAATAAATTAAAAAAAAAAAAAAGCACAGGCCCTTAGGGACGCCTGGGTGGCTTAATGGTTGAGTGTCTGCCTTTGGCTCAGGTTGTGATCCTGGGGTCCTGGGATTGAGTCCCACATTGGGGCTCCCTGCAGGGAGCCTGCTCCTCCCTCTGCCTATGCCTCTCTCTCTCTCTCTCTCTCTCTCTCTCTCTCTGTCTCTCATAAATAAATAAATAAATAAATAAATAAATAAATAAAATCTTAAAAAAAAAAAAGAAAAAAAGCACAGGCCATTTGATCATCTTCTTCCTGAGTCTGCCATACATAGTATGGTCCCCAGTCTAGAACTTGACACCACTCAGGGAGTCACCTACTCAAGAAGGCGACATGTTGCATGCTTCCAGGCCAGACAGATGGCAGCGAAATCTTCTCAGTATTCAAATACCATCTTCTCAGTCTTCTGTGCAAGATACGTCCAGGGCTCCCTTTGGCATATAGGATGGATTGAAACACTAAAACATAGCTACCAAAGGCCTGCTCAACGAGTTCCTATCCACCTCAGCATCCTGTCCTTTGTGGAGATTTTTTTTCCTTTTTTTTTTTTAATTTTTATTTATTTATGATAGTCACACAGAGAGAGAGAGAGAGAGAGAGGCAGAGACATAAGCAGAGGGAGAAGCAGGCTCCATGCACAGGGAGCCCGACGTGGGATTCGATCCCGGGTCTCCAGGATCGTGCCCTGGGCCAAAGGCAGGCGCCAAATCGCTGCGCCACCCAGGGATCCCCCTTTGTGGGGATTATGCAGCTCCTGGAACCGGCAGCATTTGCTGCCACCCCTGAACCTCTTCCCACAGGGTTCCCTTTACTTGGAGTATTGCTTTAGTTCCTCCTGCCCCCTTTGGCTAATTTGTATGGAAACCTGAGGCACATTTTTCTGAGACGGAAGTCAGCCCCTGAGGTAGGACTTGCTCCTGCCCACAGCGGCTGCCCCTCACCCGCATAGTAGGTCCACCTGGGGTGAAAGAGCCCAGGCCAGGGGGAGAAAAGACCCAATTGTGGTTTTCAGGGCTTACACACGTGTGTAAGGATTCCAAGCTGGCTTTCATGACTCCTAGAACCAGAAAGAAGAGACCTCTGGGGCAGGCAAAAGCAGCTTGCCACGCCCTGTGCCAAACCAGCTCGTCCTTAAATAGAGCCATTGTATGCCTAGGCTCCTGGAGACTTGTCACTTGTCCCTGGGCAGCTCAGTAGTTACCAATTTCTTTTTTTTTTTTTTTAAGATTTTATTTATTCATGAGAGAGAGAGAAAGAGAGAGAGGCAGAGACACAGGCAGAGGGAGAAGCAGGCTCCATGCAGGGAGCCCAACATGGGACTCGATCCCAGGACTCTGGGATCACCCCCTGAGCCAAAGGCAGACACTCAACGGCTGAGCCACCCAGGTGTTCCAAGTAATTAGCAGTTTCAATCCCAGCTCTGCCATCACCAGTTGGGCAAAGTCCTCAACTTCTGTGAATCTCAGCTGGCTCTTTTGTGACATGAGGGTAACAACAGCTCCTGCATGAGGGTGTTGAGGACTGAAACTGTGCTCATACTTCTAACGTACAGAGTGTTCAGCTGGTAGTAGACATTGATACGTATCATCTAGACCTTGCTTGTCTTTCCAGCAGGAAGATGATGCTCTCCATTTTATCAACTAATAAAATTAAATGTTAATTGTCAAATTAGCCCCCAGGGGTGGGGATGTGGTCAGCCACAGCTCTTGCTCTCTGGGTCCACTTTCTCTGGGTCACAGTACCCTTTCCAATGAACCCTGGATGAATCGGCCCATCCACTTATCTTGTCCCCATGGCCACCAGCATTTCTTGCCCTGGTAAGCTCAGTAGTCTCCTGATTGGTCTTTCTGCTTCCACTGTGGGCTCGCTGTCCCCATCAATCCATTCTCCTCACATCTTCTGGCTGTCAAAAAAAAAAAAAAAAAGCCAAACAGATTATTTTACTTCCTACTTACAATGATCATGACTCTCCCTGCTCCCCAGGGAGCAATATTTCAATATACCATGAAATTAGAATCAAAATCTCCTCCTCCTCAAAAAAAAAAAAAAAAAAAAAATCTCACAGTGCCTCCAAGACCTCCTGCGCCCCCTGGCTCCAGGTGACCTCTGTAGCCTCACGGCCTCCGTTTCCTGAACGACCAGGCTCACGGTTGTACTAGGGCCTTTTGCACCCATGCTGTTGCTACCTGGAACATCGGTTCCTCTGGGAAAGCTTTCTCTGACCCTCAGAATAGAAGAGGCTGTTACTCCCATAGCACCATGGGACTCTCGTTTCTGCTGACTGTTTCTCCTTGATTGTATAGTGATCTGATTAGGGGCTGTCCCTCCAGCCAGCCAGAGAGACCACAAGGGGAGGGTTGATGTTTATCTAGCTCCTTAGCACAGAGCCTGGAACACAGTGAGTTCTCCACAGATGTTTGCTGAAGAAAGAAAGGGAGAAAGGAAGGGAGGGAGGGAGGGAGGGAAGAAGAATGGAAGGAATAAATGAAAAGATAGTGCTTTTTTTTTTTTTTAAGATCTTATTTATCGGGATCCCTGGGTGGCGCAGTGGTTTGGCGCCTGCCTTTGGCCCAGGGCGTGATCCTGGAGACCTGGGATCAAATCCCACGTCGGGCTCCCGGTGCATGGAGCCTGCTTCTCCCTCTGCTTATGTCTCTGCCTCTCTCTCTCTCTCTCTGTGTGACTATCATAAATTTAAAAAATAATAATAAGAAGAACATTTCAGACTCTCTCTTTAAAAAAAAAAAGATCTTATTTATCTGACAGAGAACAGGAGCACAAGCGGGTGGGGGGGGACGGGGAGCAGCAGAGGGAGAGAGAGAAGGAGAAGCAGGCTCCCTGCTGAGTAGGGACCTTCTGACTCCGTGGGGCTCCATCCCAGGACATCTGGGATCATGACCTGAGCCCAAGGCAAACGCTTCACCAACTGAGCCACCCAGGCACCCCGAAAAGATAGTACTTCTCATAGGAATTCTTTTGTGAAGGCTTTTGTAGAGTAGATGATAGTTGTTGAATTATTTTTGGTATAAAAATTGACTTTCCTATACTATTGTCCCTTTAACATAGTAAATCTATTTTTTCCATTGCCTTGTAAAGCTTTTTTTTATTTGCTACACTCAGGACATTTTCCTCCCACTAATTTTTCCTTGTTAAGTGGTTTTTATGACTACTTTGTGCTTTAAGAAAGAAGTACTGCACGGTATTTAGAGTATTCTCTTAGCTTCCTTGGTGAGAAGGTTCTGGCAGCTTTCCCACTGTTGACTATAACCAGTGCAGCTTGGAACACGATGTCACCCCTCCAGAACTCTCTCGGACCTAGATAAAACTTATTCTGTGTCTCTAGTTGGAGACAAGGTGTTTGGAAACAGCGCCTTATGCAACAGAGCTGCTCCAGGGCCGTCCCTTGGAGGCAAATGTAATAAAAATCATGGTGTGTGAAAAATGTGCCCACAGAGTCCGAGGAACTAAAGATTTTAAAGCTTTTCTGCCAGTAATTCAGTTTTTATTTTATGTTTCTTGGAAAACTGAAGGCTTGTATCTACCACATGTGTTACCTAAGACGCAAGGGAGGGTGGGGGGGGGGTATTTTGTGCTGGTGAGAATGTCTATGGCAGCCTGGTCAAAGCGGTCCTCTTTGTAAATGACCTCCCCTTTCCGGCCCTGCTCCCCCGGGAGGGGTATTTCCATCCCGCATGAGATCTCTCTTTGCTTGCTCATTTCCATGAGGAATGGTGCATGCATACAAAGCTGCTGGCTGTTAGGACTTTATTTCAGAAATGTGCAGGACTGAGACACCTGAATTTTTCCTCGAATACTTGAAAGCAAATTATGTGCCGGAACCTCTCAGGCCTGTTCCCAGCGGAATTTCCTTTGAGTGTTCATATCTCGAAACCTTATGTAACCTGACACAATTATCTGAAAAGGCTTGCAATCCAAAAGAATAGTGTTCTGAGCTAGGAATGAAGGTTGGAGCTGGGAAAGAAGTGTTCTCCCCTGCCCGGGGACTGGGTCATACCTCACTATGACAATACCCAATTCACATTCCAAAGAAAATGCTAACCCCCTGACACTGTGACCAGTGGGTGCATTTTCTTCTTCATCTCTCTGAACAAGGAATCGCTTAATGAGGTGCTCCAGGGACATTACAAAAGGCCTAGACCTGGCTGGTTAAAAATATTTCGATAACCACCTTGAGCAACTAGTCCTCTCAAGATGGAAACGGGAATGGCCTGAGCTCCTTTTCAGGGGTTATAACCCGCTCCACTGACTCAGAAATCAATCCATCCGAAGAGTTAGGGTCTCATACCAGCAGTTACCATTACAAACGGGATATAGGTGGGGGTCTGGAATCCAAATTTTCACTAAGTGATTCATCTGGGTAATTCTGACTCAAGCCCGGCCCAAGACTCCACCCACCAGCCCAACCCCCAGCTCCAAGGAAGAAGGGGAGAATGAGGACACAAACTCTAAGTGCAGGCCTAAAACTGGGGCTCCATGAGGAGATGACCCCGCATTCCAGAAAGCCCTTGACCCAAGAAGCTTCTTTTGCCTCTTTATTTCACTTTCAGAAATCCCAACCCTGCTCACCATTTGCATACCAGCGGTGAGGGACCTCCTAGGAGAACAGGCACTACTCATAGGTGGTTGGCTTTTCAAGGAATTTGCTGGAGAAAATTGTAGGCAAAGGCTGTGAACAAAACCCCCTTCCATCTGGTTTCAGTTTATTTAAAAAACAACGCACACAGGCCTCCCCACCAGCAATCAGAAAACAGCCACAGCTTCCCCAGGGGGGGTATTAGCCACCAGGGGTGGGGCTGAATTATATATATGCAAATAAATTAAACCAGCTAGCCAACAGCAACTAATTTTTGTATCTTTTGCAGTTGTTCTGC
Source organism: Canis aureus (assembly GCF_053574225.1). Taxonomy (NCBI): domain Eukaryota; kingdom Metazoa; phylum Chordata; class Mammalia; order Carnivora; family Canidae; genus Canis; species Canis aureus. Next base: position 7,001,780 of record NC_135613.1, read on the forward strand.
CAAAAAAAAAAAAAAAAGGCCTAAATCAGGGGTGATGGAAGTGGTGAAGAAGCAAGTTTTGGATTAGTTTTAACAACGTCCCTTAATTCTACCATTGGGAGACATGTTTTTTGTTTTTTAAGATTTTATTTATTCTTCATGAGAGACACACAGAGGCAGAGACACAGGCAGAGGGAGAAGCAGGCTCCATGCAGGGAGCCCTATGTGGAACTCAATCTCAGGACCCCCGGATCGGGCCCTGAGCCCAAGGCAGATGCTCAACCACTGAGCCGCCCAGACATCTGCAGAGACATGTTTCTAATCTGGAAGCAGATAAAAAAAAGGTTGATAGTTTTCACCTGGGTATTGCCAACCCCCTAGACTGAAGGCCAGGGGGCAGTGTGACCAGATGGTTGGGAGCATAGCATCTGGATGGCTGTGTGATCTATAGCATGTCATAACCTCTCTGGATTTGTTTTCTTTTCTTTTTAAATATTTTATTTATTTATTATTGGAGAGAGAGAGAGAGCAGGGGGAGGAGCAGAGGGAGGGGGACAAGCAGACTCTGAGCTGAGCACAGAGCCCCATGTGGGGCTCTATCCCAGGAACCTGAGATCATGACCTGAGCCAAAACCAGGAATATGTGGCTTAACCCACTGAACCCCTAGGAGCCTCTGGGTTTGTTTTCTTGTATATGGGAAGGGGTAATGATAGTACCTGCTTCACAGGGACAATATGAGGATAATAAATAAAATAAGGGACAAGCAAACTGAACACAAGGACTGGCATACAACAAACACAGTAAATGTGACAGAGGGTTATGAATAACTCAAAGCCACACTGCACGATCCAAGACAACCGGTTTCACCTGGAGTCAGCCAAGTTCTGCTGGCAAGTGTTCTCAACTGGGGCTGGCCTTTCCCCTGGGGCTGGTCCAGAAAACCCTTCGGAGCACATTCTCTTAGTGTTTCTCAGACTCAAGGGCCCTAATCCCCAAATATCAGCCTTCAATCCTGGAGACAAAAGAAAAGTTCTGAGGAGGGAGCAAGGCAGCTTGAAAATGGAAGTGATGCCCCTGGCTTCCCCTGCCTCACCATCCCTCCTCCCTGGTACCTAATGGCCTAATCTCCAGATGCACAGCCTTGACGGGGTACCTCTGAAAAAAGAAGGGTTTCACTTCATGCCCAGGGCATGCAAAAGTGAGTCAGCAATCTCCTGGGCTCCTATGCCACATGGGCGATGTGCTGGAGGCCTGGGCATCCAGGTGCTTCTGGGCTCGGCCCTTGCTCGTCTATGAGCATCTTGGGCTAGGTTTGCCCAAAACCTCTGCTTCTATCCCTTGTCTAGATGCAGCAACAGGACTCCCAGCTTCCACTCTTACCCCTTTCCTAAATCCATTTCCTGTCAATTGGGAAGGTATCTCATTTGCTCAAGACCATTCCCAGCTCTCCTTTGCCCCCAGAATGAAGTTTAAGAGGCCACGTATGCCCAATGTGGTCCTACATTAACACAGTTGTCAAGATCCCAGACTCAAGTATGCCTGAGTCTGAATCAAGGGGCTGCTCTAAGATTCAAATTCAAGGACCTGAGTTTAAGAACTTGAACAATTTTCTTAGCTTCTGGAAGTCAACTTCCATGAACGTGAAAGAATAATGATGATACCTACTAACAGAGCTATTGTGAGGTCTCTGTCCCCAGCCCCAAGAACAGAGCAGAAGTTGGGAGGCCAGTACACAGAATGAACACCGAGGACAAGATGGGAAGGGAGTGGCTGCCAGAACTAGGGAAGATCATGAGAGCAGCTTTGGATATGCTGAGTGTGAAGATCCTTACAGGTGCTCAGGGAAGGGATCCAAGGACAGCTGGACAAATGCGCCTGGAGACATGAGGGAAGACTTGGCCAGAAGGGAGCTTGAGAGTCACCAGCATGTGAGTAGGAAGATGAACTCCTGATGGGGGAGGACCTGAGCATGAGGCCTCCACAGCCAGAGGTCTATCCACAAGGAAGAGTAGCTCGAAGAGACCGAGGAGGAGAGCCAGAGAGATGAGAACACTCAACAGCAGTGGCTTCATAGCTACCCAGAGGACGAAGGGCTGTAGCAGTGAGGAGCGGCCAGTAGGGCAGAGGCATCGAGGAAACCAAGTTAGCTGAAAGCAAAGATGTGTTTCTGGTATTTGGGGACTGGTCTGTCATTCTTTGGTCTCCTGTTCACCTTTGGCAAGGTCAGGAGGGGGAGCCCTGCAGAGCTAGAGGGGGGTGGGTGGGGAGACTAGAGATGGTGATTATAGACAATTTTAAAGAAATGTGGCTGATAAGGGGGGGAGCACAGCGAGTGGTATCAGATTGAGGTGAAAGAAGTGCTCCTCTGGCTGCCAGTGGGAGAGGCCAGTTGTTATGACACCCAGGGCACCTGGCACAGGGCCTGGCACGTGGTAGAAACTCAATAAAAGTTTGCTATCTTTGGGGGATCCCTGGGTGGCTCAGCGGTTTGGTGCCTGCCTTCGGCCCAGAGCGTGACGCTGGAGTCCTGGGATCGAGTCCCGCGTCGGGCTCCCTGCATGGAGCCTGCATCTCCCTCTGCCTCTCTGTGTCTCTCATAAATAAATAAAATCTTAAAACAAACAAACAAACAAAACAAAAAAGTTTGCTATCTTTGAGAATGGGGTCTGGAACCTAGGTGGAGGGTATTGGCCATGAGCAGGAAGACTGGCCCCTCTGCCACTGTGCTGGGAGGGACGAGTGGTGGGGTGCCAGGAGGAAGCAGAGTGCAAGGCAGGGCTTCCTTGGGACTTGGCTGCCTCTGAGCTGCACCATCCAGGGAGGCAGAGGGGACAAGGGAGTCCTGGCTTCAAGAACCCCAGTGTGGCCAGGGGACAGAGGGTGAACTTTTGGAGACACCTGCTTCTGTCCCTACCCCCACCCTCAAATCCAGCGGTTACCTTCACTCTATCCCCTTCAGAGCCGCGCCCTTCCAGAAAGGCCAGCAGATGGTGCCAGTGAGCTGCCAGACTCAGCTGGAGCAGACCGGAGCCAGCCTGCCATCACCCCCTCCACCAACCCGTGACCCTCTAGAGCCTGGGGCAAGCTTCGGGTTTAGCTCACCAGGTTTCTGACCAAGGGGGAGGAGAGACCGGGGTAGCTAGCAGGGGTGGGGGAGGGAGGGAGCGTGTCAGACTAAGGACTAGGGGAGACAGTGGGTTTAGGGCTTAGGGGTGGGATAGCTAAGGGGCTCTGATCCTTCTGGTTGCCCTTCATTCCTTTGCCCCTGCCAGGCCCTGCCTTATCTGCTGGGCCTCCTGCCCTCTGCCCCCCTTCATTTCTCTTCCCTGGAGGCCCCTGCCAGCCCAGACTCCTGGTTCTGGCAGAGGCTGGTTCTCTGCCCCTGGGCAGGCACAAGCTGGCACCAAGCCTCAGACAGGGTTGGGCCAGCCCCTCCCAGCTCTGACTGCCTGAACCACCTTCTTTCTACTTCCAGAACCTCTCCACCTGATGAGGAGTAAGGGGTCAGCTGCTGAGGAGGCCACAGGGGGTTGCAGCATAAATCCTAGGAAGAGGTCCTGGCCTCCTGGCCTTGGGAGTAGGATGAATTGGGATGGTGTGGGTGGGCACATATAAAAATGTGGCAGAGGATCCCTGGGTGGCGCAGCGGTTTAGCGCCTGCCTTTGGCCCAGGGTGTGATCCTGGAGTCCCGGGATCAAGTCCCATGTCAGGCTCCCGGCATGGAGCCCGCTTCTCCTTCTGCCTGTGTCTCTGCCTCTCTCTCTCTCTCTCTATCATGAATAAATAAATAAAATCTTTTAAAAAATAAATAAATAAAAATGTGGCAGATCATCCAGTCCCACAAGACCCATATCACATAGGACTAGTGGTTCTGTGCAAGGTGGCAGAGCATCCCAGAAGACCAGTTGGATGTGCTCTGTAGCCATCCTGTGCTCTGTAGCCAAAGGCAATTCCCTATACCCCCTCAGCAAGTCTTTCTCCCCACGTGGCCTTCCCAGTAAGTCAGGATCCTTCATGATTCCTTCGCAGGACAGTGTAGGATTCCGCTTCTCAGTCTCCGCTCTCAACTCCTACATCCACTTCCCCTAGTTTTGATGCCAGTTCAGGCAAGTGCTAGTACCACTACCTGTGTGGACTTGACCTTGCAGACTGCCTAGGACCCCCACCTCTTCCTCTACACACCCCCCAGCTCCAAAAGGAAGCCCTTAATAGACTGAAGCAGAAGAAACCATAGCCAGACTTCCAGTGGGGTGACAGAGCTGATGGGGAGGGTCCCACAAACCCAGAGTCTACAGCTCAGGTCAGGAAGCCAGGCCAAGGTTGCCGTGTCTTCTTGTGAGCCTGGACCATACATAGATGCAGGGCAACAGGAGTCAGCAGGATTTAGAAAGGGGATGTTCTCTGAGTTTCCAAAGGATGACCTAGACTGAGGGAGAGTCTCCAGGAGCACACATAACAGAGGGGCCACATGCACACACGGGGTCATGGTACAGGACACAGACACAAGTGTATGCAAATACTGGCACAAGCGGATACATAAGGTCATGTACCCAAGGCAGGCACACATATCCTCCCCAGGCAAGTCCTGACTCCCACGGCCAGGGCGAGCCTGCCATCTATGCTTTTAAGAGGAGGAATACATAAAGCCACAGAAGTGGCTCTGGACAGGAGATGGGCCCTCCACCCAGAGCCTCCCCTCTTAAGTGGCTCCCAGCCCCCTCCCTGAGACTCCTCTGGCCCACCAGGGAGCCATGCCTGGGTGGCAGAGAAGACTTTGGAGGAGGCATTGCCTCTAAGCCCTGGCACAGAGCCTGAGTACCTAAGATAGAGAATGGGCACGGGCTGGGAGGGGTCCACGACCTTCCAGGACCTAGTTCGGGCACAGATGAAGCAGTGGGCAAGGTCCAGAGGCTCACAGGAAGCAGGGACTCCTTCTGCCATGGGCTGTACCTACTGCCCTCAGAATAGGGCCTGGCAGCCAGGTGCTGGCACGAACTCCTAGTGCCTGGCACAGCCCTAGCATGGATGCCAAATGCAGGGTGCCAGACACGGGGGTGGGCAGGATGGGGGGCCGCTGGGCCACACACAAACACAGATCTTCATATATACAGGCAGGGAAATGCACCCACACTCACATCACTTATTTTATACCCTGTGGAATCATGGGAGTAGGGCAGGGATCCCGGAGTCCCAGAGGCCGCCCCCACTGACTCTCCAGGTGTCCCCACTGGCCTGGCTCTAGGAGTATCAGTCGGAGGGTGGGCTGGAGGTAATGGGAGGCCTACTTTTTCTGTTAGCCCCCGCCCCCGCCACACACACACATGCACACACCTGCACTCCCACACACGTACCCTTGTGTGGCAGGAGGAGGTGGGGCTGGTGCATCCCCAGGACGGGGCCCTGGAGGGAAGGAGGAAGGCGGGCCAAGAGACTCCCAAGGGCCCGGGCAGTCCTCCCCCCGGCCCCCGCCACAAGCGGGCGTGTGTGCGCGAGGGCCCTGCGGCCGCGCACGGCGTGGGAGTGCGGCGCGTGTGCCCGCTGCGGCTGGGGCGGCTTTCCCGCGGCTTCAGGCAGGCGGGAGGCCCAGGGGCGCTGTCCCGGGGGGCGGGGCGGGGAGCTGATGGAGGTTGTGCGTGTCCTCAGGTGTCCGGAGCGAGTGCGAGCTGGGGGCGCTCACCTGGGGGCGGGGGGGGCGGGGGGCAGGGGTGAACAGATGCCGGGCACGAGGGCCACACCAGCCGGCCCTGTCCCCCGCACGGTCCGCGGCAAGGCGGCTCCTCCTCTAGCAGCAACTTTGAGACTTTGTTCCGGCTTCTTAGAAAGCAGATCTGGCCGTGGGGGCGGGGCGGAGGGGGGGCACCTGCCCGAAGGAGGGTGCGGGGTGAGAAGTGGAGGGAAGCCCCGCCCCCGCCCCGCCCCCGCCCCGCCCGCTCCCCCGCCCCCGGGGCTCTTTATAAGCTCGGCCCGAGGGCGAACGGAGAAAGCGAGTGTCCCTCCCGCCCTCGGCCGGCGTGTGCTGCGCCCCGCGCCCCGCGCCCCGCGCCCCGCGCCCCGGCCCCTCGCCCCGCTCCCCGCTTCCCGCTCCCCAGCCCGGCCCCCGCCCCGCCCCGCCCCGGCCCGGCCCGGCCCGGCCCGGCCCCGCCGCCATGGAGCGCTGGCCTTGGCCGTCGGGCGGCGCCTGGCTGCTCGTGGCGGCCCGCGCGCTGCTGCAGCTGCTGCGCGCGGACCTGCGTCTGGGCCGCCCGCTGCTGGCGGCGCTGGCGCTGCTGGCCGCGCTCGACTGGCTGTGCCAGCGCCTGCTGCCCCCGCCCGCCGCGCTCGCCGCGCTGGCCGCCGCCGGCTGGATGGCGCTGTCCCGCCTGGCGCGCCCGCCGCGCCTGCCCGTGGCCACTCGCGCGGTGCTCATCACCGGTGAGTGCGCGGAGCGCGGGGACTCCAGGCTCGAGGGCGGGACCAGACCCCGAGGGTTCCCCGTGAGCCGCCCACGCCAGGCGGGACCCCCGGCGCAGGAGTGCGAGTGTCGCCCTCCCTTGGGTGCCGAGAGCGAGCCAAGTAGGAAGCGCACGGCACCTCCTAAGTCCGGGTTCACTACCTGCCGCCGGGGAGTGTCGGAGGGAGAACGAGGCTGGGAGCGGGCAGGTGCGCAGGGACGACGGCTGCCTGAGAAAGACGAGCCTCCGGAGTTCGGGGTTCATGGCGTGCCCCTTCCCAGGAGAGCAGGCTTTGGACGGGGGCGTGCTCTGAGGGACTCAGACGATGGTCACCCCTTGAAGTCGGCCTAACAAGCCCACGTGGGACGCTCCGTCTCCTCTTTCCTGGGGCCACAGGAAGGCGCTTAGATGGGGAGTTGGGGCATTGACCCACCCCCCAAGTTGGCTGGGATCCTTGGACTCCAGAAAAGGTTGAGGTCACCATGACCGGCAGCTGGGCATTCAGCTGCCTCTCAGAGCACGCCACCCACCCCCAAACTGCTGAGGTAGCCGTCCAGCGTCTGCAACCAGCACCCCACCCCACATTCCTCTCCTCCTGGTCTTCAGTGCCCAGGAAGGAGGTCCTGGAGAGCTGTACTCAGGTGCCTCTGGCCGCCTGGCGGAGTTCCCTTTGTCTGGAGCAGGGAATAAATCTGTCACCAGAAGGAGGGGAGGGGAGGGGGGGCCTGAGGCCCAGGCGGAAGTGGGGAGGGGGAGAAAGGCCAGGGGGCACCGGCTGTGCTGTGGGGGGGAGGGGCAGTCTAGTTCTCCCCCACCCCGCCTGGCCTTGGACAGGTTCTCAGAGCTCTGCCTGGTGTTTGGGCCCTGGGGTGGGGGCTGCCTCCAGACTGGCTGCTCAGAGGCTGGGTCCAGTAGGGGGCCCCGTAGGATCGGATGGACCTGAGGGAACTTCTCACAGGCCATCCAGGAGCCGGGCCTCAGAGGATGAGTGAAGATAGGTGAAGTGTGGATGTAGAACAAAGGCTTGAGACAGAAGTGAGTGTGGCCTGGGTAGGGACAATCAGTAACCAGCCTGACTGCTGGGACATGGTGGGACATGAGGTTGTTTCCTCAGAAGAGGCTTTGAATGCCAGGCAAGAAGCCAGACTGCTGAGATGAGGTGGGAATAAGGGTGGCATGAGGGCTCTGGGGCTTCAACAAGAGGGTGGAGCTAGAGCAGGGTTCAGGCCTGATGCATGGGACCTGAATTCAGTACAGTGTGAAGTTTTGGGGGATTGAGGAAGGAAAGATGCAGACACCCCCCCACCCCCACCCCGGGATGAAGCAGCAACTAGGCTGTGAGCTCTGCTCCCAGGGACTGGACAGCCCCCCTCCTGCCTTCTAATTTGTGAGCTGCCTCCACAGGGCTCAGGGTATCTGCTGGTACTAGTGACCCAGTGGGCAGTCGGTCCTGAGAGCTCCCCACAGGCCTTCAAGCTGCTGCTCTTACTGCTCCTTGCCTTGAGCCTGAGAAGGAGGGAAGAGGTGGGATGCCATCTGAGGTCTGGGCTCCCCCATCTCTGGCTGTAAAGCCCTGTGATGGGAGAGGGGAAGAGTGCTGCCCAGCCCACTTCAACTTCTCTGTGGTTTCCTCTTTCACCACCTGATTGCAAGACAAAGAGGTAACCAGGCCCTGACTCACCTGCCAGGAACAGTGTCGAGCCTGCCAGAGCTTCCACTCGCCCTTCCTGAGAATGCCCCTGAAAACCACTACCTGAGCTCCAGCCTGGGGTCAGAATTTGGGCTGAGTGCCTTGTGTGCACCTCTATGTATGATGGTGGCAGGGGGTCTCATGAGAGGGAACCCCTGTGTGAATATGCCAGCAGGCTGGAGGTATGTACAGGTGTCTGTGTGTGTCAGGTGAACAGGAGGGTATGCGAGGCATGGGTGACTGTTCGGACTGCACACTGAGGCTCTGGAAGGCCTCTGTTTTCCTTGTGAAGGGCCCGTCTGCTCTGGGAGGGAGCTTAGGCGAGTGGACACACATGTGCTCACTCGCCTCCCCAGTCAGACTTCCCCTGGAAGGACCGGTCAGCCCAGGGTTGTCTGCAGAACCCCAGCCACATAAAGCCCAGCTCACAGCCCCCTGCCCCAGCTTTGTTCTCTGCCTCAGCAGAGGGCGGGGCTGAGGTGGGGAAGGCTTCCCAAGCGTCCAAAATTGGGAAAGCAGGGCTACTGTGAAACTTCTGTTTAGCAGGAGCACCAGGGAGGCAGGCTCTGGAAAGCCTCCTCCTTCGTGGCCCTCTCCCTCCCCTTGTTGGCTGCCTAGGGAGCCAAGATCAGAATTTGAGGAACAATTGAGGAAGGGGGTTGCTGCTTATCAGGCCCCCACTTAGACTCTGCCTGGTGGTTCCTCTCTCTACATACCAAAGACAGGAAATTAGGTCTCCAAAGTGGTAACTGACCTCAGGTCACACTTGCTGGGTGTGGGAAGGGATTCAAATGCAGGTCTGTTCTCTTCTCCATCCATCATCTCGCCTGTCCTGGGGGCAAGTGGTCGGGGCTCAGAGAATGCCCTACTGTTGCCACTGGTTGGAATTCCCAGAGCTGGGGTCAAGGGTGAGATGGGGATGGGCCTCTAGCTTTGCCTAGAGCTTAGAACAATAGTAGGGATGTTGGCATGGAAGGGAAGTGGGGCTCAGCTTGTGATGATGGGAGTAGAGGGCTTGGGCTTCATCCTGAGGACTGGCAGGGGGGCCTTGGAAAGGTTTTCAGCCGCAGAGTGATATTGTCATTTTTGGAAAGATCCCTCTGGCTGCTTAGGTAGAGAATGAGTTCAAGAGGGCAAGATGGGACAGGACCAAGGAGGGGGCTGCTTCATAGTCCAGGTAAGAGGAAGAAGCCTGGGCAAGGGCAGCGAGAAAGGGAGGGAGGTGGTGCAGTAACACTGCACATGCAACCTAAGGCCTGAGAGCAAAGCAAGCAGGACACCAGGGCTGAGACTGGGCCTCACACTGACCTCCAGGAGAGTCCTGGCCTTACTCTTTGCTGGCTAAGAGTCTTTGGGAAGCAACTTCTCATTGCTAGGTCTCAGTGTCCTCTGTAAAGTGGGAAATGTAAGCCCCATTTGAGGTAGCTGTGAGGAGTCAGGGAGTTGACCGCCATGAGAGAGCTGGGCAGAGGGGCAAAGCCTGCAGAGGCGGACCTGGGAGAGGAGAGGAGGGAGGCCTGCTGGCTGCTGGAAGATTGGATATCTAGGGGCCTAGATCCTGTGCGGACCCTGGGGATCCTTAGAGTTGACTCAGGCTGGACTGGGCCACAGTGGTAGTTCACTGGCTGCCCTGCCCTGGCCAGGCTGTGACTCTGGTTTTGGCAAGGAGACGGCCAAGAAGCTAGATGCCATGGGCTTCACGGTGCTGGCCACCGTGTTGGAGTTGGATGGCCCTGGTGCCCTAGAGCTGCGTGCCTGCTGTTCCCCTCGCCTAAGGCTGCTGCAGATGGACCTGACCAAGCCAGCAGACATCAGCCGAGCACTGGAGTTCACAAAGGCCCACACCAGCAGCACAGGTCAGTGGCCAGAGCTCCTCCAGGAGAGGGCGTGGCTGGTGGGAATGAATGGGCAGGGATTAGAGGTTTGCTGCTGGCTCCATCCAGCACTTCCTCCTCTCTTTCACCCACCTTCTCCATGCCCTCAGGCTTGTGGGGCCTGGTCAACAATGCAGGCCACAACGATGTAGTGGCCGATGTGGAGCTGTCCCCTGTGGCCACATTCCGCAGCTGCATGGAGGTGAATTTCTTCGGGGCGCTTGAGCTGACCAAGGGTCTCTTGCCACTGCTGCGCCGCTCGAGGGGTCGTATAGTGACTGTGGGAAGCCCAGCAGGTGAGTGCCCCTCCCCTCTGGAGTAGAAAAGGTGCTGCTGCAGAGCCGCAGGGAGGGATGCTAGAGCCTCTGGCCCAGGCTGAGCAGCCCCACTTCCAATCCATCCCCAGGAGACATGCCATACCCATGCTTGGCAGCCTATGGGACCTCCAAAGCGGCCATGGCGCTGCTCATGGACACATTCAGCTGTGAACTTCTGCCCTGGGGGGTCAAGGTCAGCGTCATCCAGCCTGGCTGCTTTAAGACAGGTGGGGGTCGGGCCTGGGATGGGGTGTGTGGTTGTGGTCTTGCCTGGGGTGGGATCTGGTCTGATGAATGGCCATGGCTCTGGCTGAGGCAGGGAGTGGTTTGGGGGTAGATTTACCAGAGTCTGGATTTGGCTTCCCTAACTGACCTCACCCTGACCTTGCCACTCCTTTCCCAGAGTCCGTGCGGAATGTGGGACATTGGGAGCAGCGCAAGCAGCTGCTGCTGGCCAGCCTGCCCCGAGAGTTGCTCCAGGCCTACGGCGAAGACTACATTGAGCACTTACACGGGCAGTTCCTGCATTCACTGCGCCTCGCCCTGCCAGACCTCAGCCCAGTCGTAGATGCCATCACTGACGCGCTGCTGGCAGCTCAGCCACGCCGCCGCTATTACCCAGGCCGTGGCCTGGGGCTCATGTACTTCATCCACTACTACCTGCCTGAGGGCCTGCGGCGCCGCTTCCTGCAGACCTTCTTCATCAATCACTGTCTGCCAAGAGCGCTGCGGCCTGGCCAGCCTGGCTCTACCCCAGCCCAGGAGGCAGCCCAGGACCCAGATCCAAATGAAGGCCCTTCCCCCATGGCAGCCCAATGAGCAGTGCCCACAGGTGGCCTAGCTGCTCTGGCAGAGGAGGTCCCTTGAGCCCTTGGCCCTCCCCTGGGCATTGTGACCCTCCCCCCCCCAAGTCTGCCCTAGAGCCTGGCCTCAAGGACCCCAGCCCCACCCACTCGGTCAGTGCCCCAGGCCAGGCCTCCAATAAACCTCCAGGCCTCTCAACTGCTTCATGAGCCCACACAGACCCTCCTGGGCACAAGGTTCCACCCCTGTAGCTTGGAGAACCCAGCTGGATGGGGAGTTCTGTGCAAGACTTAGCTGTAGCCTTTGACAGGATCCCGCAGACAGTGCCTCTGCAAACTAAGGAGTTACTGGGTGGGGTGGGGACCCCCCCTCAGGATTTTTTTGAGGCACCAGTGCCTCAGTGCTGCAACTCAAAGGGTGAATCCTGTTTCTTGACTGGCTCAAGAATTCGGGCTCTGACCACCCACCCAAGCCCCCTAGCCACAGGGAGGCTGCATACCCCACTTGCCCGACTGCCACCTTTTAAATAAAGACAAATTTTTATTTCTCCTAGAATGCAGAGATGCTGTTTTGGGAGGGGGTGACTGCCTGGGTGATAGGCTGTGGCTGGGTGACAGATTAGGGACTGCCTGGGGAATCCCCGGTGGTCAGCACAGGCTGAGACTCTGGGTGCAGGCTCTGTGGTTCACACCTAGTCCCCTTCATTTATTCACAGATTAGGGCTTCCTCCTAGTGAAATGGGGGTGGTGCCCCTGGCCAAGGGCATAGTGGGGCTCAATGAGGCAAACAGGGAGGCCTGGGGCCCTCCAGGGCCAGGACCCAGCTCCACGGCCCTGTCTGGGCCTCCAGTGACTTCCCTCATTCTGCAGAACCTGGCTGCACAGGGAGAGGGCCAGTGAAGGAGCTGGAAAGCTCGGGGTTGGGGGAGGGTTACCCAAGGGAAGTTGGACGTCTGGGAGAGGTACTAGGGCACAAAGGAGACAGCAGACAGCTAGGCTTTGAGAGGGCAGTTTATTGTCTTAGAGGGCAGAGCTGAGGGATGGGGTTGTAGAGCTATTTGCCCTATGCCTCCAGGACACACACTCTCCTTCCCCTGGGCCACAGCTCTGGGGGCCACCCACAGACGGAAGAGGAGGCTCACGCTGCCCCAGGGGTTCTCAGGGAAGGACATAAAATGACCACATGCTTCTTAGACATGTCAGTGGCTGTAAACAGAGGGCTGAGGGGGCCTCCTTTTGGGGGAGAGGGGGTTGGTCCATCCTTGGTAGGGGGAGCAGGTGCCCAGCCCCTTTTCAGGCCCAAGAGCCATCTCAGAGAGGGTCAGGGAAACCAGTAGTCACTGGAACAATGTGCTACCCCCCGGGGCAGGCATGTGAACCATGGGCTTTGTCACAGCACACGCAGACACACACTTGTGGGGAGCCTTGGGCCAGAGCGCTAGAAGATGGGGATGTAGTTGTCAATCTTGGCGCGGTGACGCTGGGCAATGCACTCGGCGATCCATACAATGTTGCGACACTCTTGCTCCTTGAGCTTCACGAAGGCGTAGAAGATACCAAAGTGGAACTGGTTCAGGAAGGCCAGCTTGTTCAGTTTCACCTACAGACAGGCAGCATGGTGTGCAGGTGGCCGTGATGGCAGTCAGGCCTGGGCCACCAACCCTCCCCTACGATCGGCACGTGAGCAATCCCTCACCTCATGCTCGAAGAATCGGTCCTCCAGGGTCTTGTCTCCAGGATTGCTGCCTGCACCCTCGAAAAGCAGCTTATATTCCTGGCCCGGGGAAGAGATGGAAAGCATGAGCATGAGGGTGCTGTTGGGTGAGGGGTGGGGATGCAGACGCCAGTATGCCTGCCCATTATCCTGTAGCCAGGGCACTCACCGGGTAGTAGTCGGCCACGTTCTTCACCTGCTCATAGTCATCGGCCCGAGCCAGCTGGGCCAGGCCTTCTGGGTAGAGCCTTCCGCAGTGCGGAAAGAGCTTGGCACGGTCCTCCTTGGACAGCTCTGTGTCAAACGAGTTGATGGTGATGATGAAGGCTCGTCGGTCGGCTTCAAACTGTGGGGCCGGCACACAGGCAAGGTGGAGGGAGGGGGAAGGAGGCAGGTGCCAGTCAGCTGACAGGGCTTTCCCCAGGTCGGGGCTACCAGGGACCGGCAGGTGTGAGGGTGGGCAGGCACTCACCTCCAGGATGGGGCACATGGCATCGGCCGTGGTCCCGCCCAGTAGGGTGCAGAACTTGTAGAAAGACTCCAGGTAGGCCTGTGCAGAGCATGGGGCTTGCTCAACCCAGGCAGGGAACTGGGGGATCTGCCCTCCCCAGTCCCTTGCATGGTAAGTCCAAGCATCACACCCATGGATTGGCCAGGGCAGCTCCCATGTCAGGGCCTCGGAAACATCCACAAATTCCAACTGTTAATCGGTTGGCCTGCTGCCTCTCTGCACCAGGAGTGACAGAGCAATTTCTGGCTGACTGACTGCTTCGTGGGGTAGTACCCCCTCCACACCTCTCCACCATCATCCCACAGGACGCCAGGCTTAGACGGGGGCCCAGTCTGCCCCCAGCTGCCCTGCCTGCCCTTCCCCCAAACCTCCCCTCCTCAGCCTCAGAAAACCATGTGTTGATGGGCTTAGTGAAGGAAGGTTACTCCTGAGGGTTCACGGAGGTAACCTGGACTGGGTGGCTCCTCTTGGTAGCCCACCTCACAGAACACCCTCAGGTAGCTCCCAGGCATTGTGAAGCACAAAGCAAAATGTCAGCCCAGCTCCTGCTGAGCGACGGTTATTGCCTACACAGACCGAGCCTTGCAGTGCAACGGCTGGACACATGGGCTGTGATGAGAATGAGCACTTCCTGTCCAGGCAAACTGGATATCCTGGGCATGAGGAAAAGACAGTTCAGCCCAGGCCCTAGTTCCCTCCCAGCACTCACTCATAAAACCAATCAGGGACATGTCAGGAGAGGGGGCATGGTCTTGCAGCCCCCCAGAGAGCTCCCTTCACTCAGATCCTCCTGGGTCCCTTCTGGTGGCATGGTCACAGGGACTCTGGCTCCACAGGCTAGAGATTATTCTGAAGGGTTGAGAGTGAGAGCTGGGAAGCCTGGAAAGCTTTCAGCACTGAGGTCTGCCCTCCAAGGTTCAGAGACTTTTCCATCCACCGCCAGCTGATTTGGGCCACAGGCTCTGCTACTCCAAGGAAGTGAAATGAGTCCACAAGCACAGGCAAAACAGCACTGGGCAGGCTGGGCTCGGGAGGAGGCCCGTCGGGACCACCAGGGTCACAGGAAACAGAAGTCTAGGACAGGGCTGGGAGCAAGAAGCTTGGAAGGAGAGAGTGGACTCCAGCACAGGAATCAGAGGGCTTGGATCAGAAACCTCTGCCAATCTTGCCATGGCTTAGTGGTAATCAGTCCCTCGATGACTGTCCCCAGCCACTTTCCTCCCCGTGGCCAGCCAAGCTGGTTGTGCCCAAATCTCCAGGCCTCCTCCCGAGGGGCAGACCTTCCCTGCAGTTCCAATCTGTGGGGAAGTCCCCAGCCTTCACCGAGCTGTACCAGTCCCCAGAGAGGCTGACCCCAGGGTTGGGGGAGATGGTGGGACAGGCCCAGATTCTTCTGGAAGCTAGGGCAGCTGAAGAAACTGGCAAGACCCCACAGGGACAGGTACCAAGGTTACCTCCCCCACCCTGTCCCCTGCAGCCTGCCAGTCCATGGCTGCTGCGCAGCTGCCTACAGTTCCCACCTGCCAGGCCGTTGAGGGTCCGTCTAATCTCCCATCTGTGGCCACTGGGCTGGGACACTGCCTGACGAGCAGGCGGTCCTGGCACGATGCCCTCAGCCTTGGATCAGTGTTTATGAGCTGGTGCCTGAGCAGCCCTCACCAGTGACTCCAGCTAGAACCAGTCAGGCCCGGTGAGGGTGTGGGTGAGGCTGGGGGGACAGCCGCACCCCTCACCCGGTCTCAGGGCAGGGATCCCGGCAGCGGGCCATCTGGGCGGGCAGGAGCACTCAGATGGTGTGTGCACACACAGCCTCGGCTGACGGCCTGGCCTGCCTCCCTGTTAGCGGGGCAGAGGAGAGCACGTGCTTTCCAAACACGCTGAGCCAGGTGTGATCCCAGTGCTTCTAGAGTCTAGCAGGTGGCTTCAGGCAACCTACCGTGCTTCTCTGAGCCCTGTTTCCTCATGTCACCAGTGTGGATACCGATGCCCAGCTAGCTCCTAGGGCGGTCTTGACAATTAAAGAAGTTGGCCGCCTGCCTACCTTGCTCTCACCTCTCTGCTCTGTCCTCCGCCCTGTAGCCAGAGGGGGCTTTCTCTGCTGCAAACTTTGGCTGGCTGGCCCTGTCCACTGGATACAGTTTGAACTCGGGCCTGGCACGCTAGGCCCTGGGTGACTTGATCCTATGCCTGCCTCTTTTTCCAGACCTGTGTCCTGCTGTCCATCTGAAACCCGCACTTCCACAGCAAACCGCTTGCCACCTGGCCCATGTCCCATGTTTGCTTCTGCCTTTGCTGCTCCCTTGCCTACACGCCTGCAATCTACAAGCGGGCTCCTCATCTACCCACAGAGCTGCCCTTACACCCTAGCCCAGACTCTCAGAGGGAGACTGGAGGGCCTCGGCTCAGGCTGTGGCCAAGTGTTGGCCTCTTAGCTCCAACCCAGTCAGGAGAAGACCTTCACCGTAAAGATCCGATAGACAGGTGTTCTCAGGGTTAGGTCAGCAGGGCCCTCAGCCTGGGCTAGCCTCAGCCCCCACTTTGGAGCCTGCCCACCGCTAATCCATGTTCCTGGCTGCAGCCCATCAGGGGTCCTGGCACCACTGCTCAGTGCTTCACTACAGCCAGAACCCAGACTGTCCCAAATGTCCTTCACTGGTCCCTGGCCAGCCCCCTGCCTTTGCTCTCAGCCCTGCTCTTAGCCTCCTTGGGCCAGGACAGTATGGACCCATGAATCCCAAACTCACTCTATCTCCAGGGGTCACCAACCTGTGCCATAGCCTGGAGGGAAGCAGAAGGTGTGTGGGGGATGAGGATGCTGGGACGTGGCACTGGTTCTAGGCCTGGGAACCCGAGAAGGACTTGGTGACCTGGCTATACCTGGCTGGGTACCCCCCTCCACCATAACCGAGCACACCACTGCCTCTGCCCAAATGCCTGTCCTGGCTGGCAACAGTCCAGGTGGGGTAACCCTGAAAGCTATGGCCTGGGTGGTGGCCCGTGACCCTCCTGGATGCAGGGGAGCAGCCATCTAGGAGCCAGCTCTGACAGGCCAAGCCGTGGGGCACCAGCCACTCCTGCTGATCTTATCAGTACCTGCCGCAGGCACCGCAAGGTGGAGAACCTGTTCCATGCAGCTTGCGCCCAGCTTGGGAGCCAGCAATGAGTGGATAAGCCCCCAGGATAGGAGCCTGGTGCACCACGTCCTGTCCCGGCACCCCACCTAACACACCAACCCACCACCCCGTGTCCCCCATCCCCCCCCCACAGGCCCGGCCCTGCCCCTGGCGAGGGCACTACCTTGTAAAGTGTGTTGCGAATGATCTCGATGTTCATCTCATCAAGGTCCTGCTCTGAAATGCAGTCCTGGAAAAAGGCCGCTGGGGAAGAAAGACGTGGGGGTGAGGGTGGGAGACTGGATTCAGCCTAGGCAAGAGTCCAGCTGCTGTCTGGCCACCCTGCAGGCCACAGAGGGCTCCTGCCGCAAGGCCCAACCGGCATGGGGGGTGGGGGCCTCCCAACCCAGCCTGGGCGATTGCCTTGGAAGTGGCAGAAGCAATACTAGGGGCCATGTGCACTGACCTGAGCTTCTCCTGCATCCTTGCTCCTAAAACTGATTTATAAAGGAGGCGGCCAGCCATAACATGATCTAATCGCCTCTGGGGCAGACCCAACCTCGGTCCATGCCAAAGACAGACTTGCATAAGAGGCCATGACATCCTTCTTCCTTGAGGGGCAGCTGTGGATCTGGGGCCTGATGCCCACAGATCTGCAACGCCCAGGAGGGCCTGGGGCCCATGTTTGGAAAACTAGCCTCCTCCTCAAGACCAGGAACAAGCTGGGTGGGCATGGACCAATGACCCAGAGGGCCACTGTTGGGCTAAAAGTGGTGGCCAGAGCAGGATAGAGCCCCCTCCCCTGACAGGGGCCCTCAGACTCACTAGTCTATCTCTTCTTTAAAGATGGAGAAACTGAGAAGCCACAAAGAGCCCAGAACTTGCTCAGAGCTACTGGAGGAGTATACAGCAGATATGCCCAGCAGGTAGGGCTCAGGCCATTCAGTATAGGAATAAGGGCAGCTTAGAACCCAGTGGTCTAACCCTGGAGGCTTCCTGGAGGTGGTGCCCTAGGGACTAGGATTGTGGCTATGAGGGCACTAGCTGGTGACAACCTTAGTGCCTTCTCTCCAGCCTCCAAGACAGGCAGGAGCCAGCACTGCCTAGGTGGGGCCCTGCAGGAAGCTCCCAGTTCCCCTTCCTTTCTTGGCCTCTGACACGAACTCTGCATCCTGCCGGACACTGCCTGACCTGGCCCCTGGGACCTGCTCTGTGGAGGCGAGTGAAGCTGAAGCTATTTGCTTCCCTCTTCTGCCTCACAGGCAGCCAGCCACTCTGGCCCAGCTTGGGGCCACGGTCATTCGAGCTCCCAAGACTCTGAGGGACCCCGGCCTCTCCCCTCTGCATGAGCTCAGCCATCCTCTGCATTCTGAGAAATTGGCCAGTTTCACAAAGCTACATGCTCCGAGTCAGGCCCTGGGGGTGGCCTGCCTGGCCCAGTAAAAGCAACAGAAAAGGAGAAGGCAGGGTGAGAGAATGAGCGGGAGGTCAAGGACAAGATAAAGGTAAGCAGCAGGTGGCAGGCTTCCCTTTCTGGCTCAGCATCACCCAGTCCCCACCCTCCACCCAGGTTCCGCAAACCCACCCGGAGGCGCTGCCCACCTCTTCCTCCCTCTGCCCCAGTGGCTCACCCAGGGGCGTGTCCACCAGAATGGCATTGTAGAGCTCGGCAGGTGTCTGGGCGATGTTCACAGCTTCCATCTGCTCAAAGCTGCCTAGCGGGTGGCACTTGGGCACAAGCTCGGCGATAGAGCGCTGGTGCAGCGTGCCCGTGATGAGCAGGATGACATTGTCGATCATGTAGCTGTAACTGCGGGAGGCACACGGCAGCAAGGAAGCCCGTCAGGGAGGGGGGGGTTGGCAAGTCCTAGTCCAGCACTGTGCCCCCACTGCCCCCACTCTGTACAGGCCACCGGCCCCTCAACAGTGATGCCACCTCGAGGGTGCTGCAGGCCAGCACCGCTGGCTCACCTCCCTGCCCCGGTGCACCCCTACTCTAGAGCCAGGAGTCGGGGACATGAGGCCCCTCCCTTGGGGTGTGGCAGAGATTCATGCCCTCGAGTATCCTGGAACAGGTAACTGCCCCACAGTGTGAACAGTTCCAGCAGGGCGCAAGGAGGGAGATGGAAGGCCAGCTTGGGGGATGAAAGAACTGGGAGATGAAAGTGTGTTCCAGGAAGAGGGAACAGTGTGTGCAAAGGCCTGAAGGCATTCACTGAGTGTCTGCCGCATTCGAGGAACTGAGCACAGCTCGGGGCTGGCAGAGGGAGGGAACCAGGGCAGAGCTGCCAGCAGGCTGGGGCCTGGGACTCCACGCCAGGCCGAGGGGCCTGGCTGCACTCGGGGCACTGGGGATACAGGAGCAGGCCGCAAGCAAGGAGAGCCATGGTCCCATTAGGGTCAGTCTGGCTGCTGGGTGAGGAAGGCTGGGGTGGGGGGATGGCAAGGTGAGGAAAGGTTGAGGAACAGGGTGGGGAGAGACCAGAGGTGGGAAGGCCAGAGAGGAGCCAGTGGGAGGCCCCTGGAGCCAGGCCCCAGGTCAGGCAGAGATGGAACAGGTGGATTGCTGGCCTGTGCAGCCCCACTCCAAAGGCAGAGCACCGCCTCCTCCCCAGGGCCAGAGGCCTAGGCCAGGTGTCCACCCAGGAGACCTGGAGGCCACCCAGGGGCCCGGAGGCGGGGCTCCAGTCTTCCCTGGCTGGGGCACCCCTGGCTCCCGGCTCTGGATAGCGTCTGGGCAGCAGGAGGGGCTGTGGAGCTGGGGAGGGTGGGGCTGCCTGTCCGACTGGGCAAGGGGCAAGCTCTGCCCGGACTTTCGCGATGATGCCACAACGGAGCTGAGGCAGCCGTGGAGTCACCTGCATGGGGATGGGGTAAAGACGGGGAAGGCCCCAGGCACAGTCAGGTGGCAGTAACCACAACATTCCTGTGGCCTGTCACCAGGATGATCGCAGGGTACTAGGTGACGGAGGAGGCCTGGGGGCTTGGGGAGAGGGGCACCACTGAAGGGTCAGGTTCTGAATGGGCACTGAGTATAGGCCTTGCCCTAGCTTGTGGGTGGCCCCAGGCAGGCCCTGGTCCTGAGAAAGTACTTTGCGCACCAAAGGCTGAAGCTGTCCACAGAAGACCCCTGGGGGGCAGTGGACCTAAATACCAAGAGAAGGAAAGGAAAGGGGTGGCCCAGCCTCAACCCAGAGGGCCAGCCATGGGGCGAGCTCCCACAAGGCCCTCCAGGAAGGCGGCAGAAGGAAGAAGCCACAGCTCCTGTCCTGGCCTGACCCCCCATCCCCCTGCTCCCTGCACCCTCCCCCAGCTCCCACCCAGCCCAGCGCCCTGCTGCGACCTCTGCTCTCCTGGGCTTGGGGCCAGGCAGCTGCCCTCTCTCCGCCCCCAAACTGGCTGGGTCAGCGACAGGATGTGCACTGAGAAGAGACAGCCCCCCCACCCCACCCGCCCCCTCTCAAACTGAGCTTCAGGCGGGGCCCATTTGTAGCTGCAAGCCAAGGAGCCCAAATGGCCAGCCTTCTGCCCCTGACCTGACAGAGCTGGCAAAGCAGAGGAACCTCAGAGAACACTCGCTAGAGCTCTGTGCCTTGGCTTCCAGCCCAAGCCTGCATCCCCTCCACCCTGAACAACATCCCTCGTTCCCAGTGCCTCCAGAATCTCATGTACCACAGTAACAGGACTACATGTCACCTCCCGCAGCCCTCTACCTGCACCCCATCCAGCCCCACTCCAGTCGTCCTGTTCCCGGAGACGGCCACAAAGACCCCTGCCCCCTGCCCTGAGGATGCTCTTCTAGGCTCTCACAACCCTTTGGACAGGGACAGGGAGGAGAACATACCTCTCAGGCCGATATTATTCTATTGATCCCACTACCACCAGCATTATCAGCCCCATTGTCCAAAGATGTGAGAGAGAGCATAGGCATTCAGCCCTGTCACACCATTGGGTAGATGAGCTCTGTGTCCCCATTTCCAGGGTCCCCATGCCCTGGCACCACACTCCCCATCAAGCCTTGTCCTCTCAGAGGATCCCCACAAACCAATTTCCTTTCTATAAACCTTCCCACTCCTTGTGTCCACAACTCAGGGTATCTGTTTATGCTGGGGATGGGCTGGGGTCAGGGCGCAAGGGAGGCGCTGGGACTCCTCAGAGTCCTGGCCTGGACTCGGAGGAGAGCCCTGTGGGAACTCTACTGTCTGGTTTTGCTGTTACCCCTTCAATGATGTGGAACAGGCCAGCTATGATTCACTTTTCAGCCCGGACAGCACTTGTGGGGGCCAGTGGTAGCACCCGCTAGCTACCCCCAGCCTCTTCTGCTAGAACTCAGCTTAATGCTGAGCCAATTAAGGGCCACTTATGATGACATATCCGCAGCCCCTTCCAGGGCCCCATTCTAACCCTGGCTAGGCCAGCCTTGGATAATCCTGTGCCAGGCCCGGCTCTTCTCTCTCCCTGAGTCAACTACAAGGTTGCTGCAGAAGCAGCCCCTGTTTTTCTCCCCTGCCCAATGAGAGCCAGAATCGTCTTTCCTGGGAGAAAGGAGGCAGCGCAGGCCTGGCAGAGATGATGCTGGCTAGGCTGTTTGCTTCTCCCCCAAGGCCAAGGCCTTCAGCAGGCAGGGAAATCCTCCTCCTCCTCGCCTGGCTTCAGCAGCTGTCTCCCTGCCCCCAGAAAGCCACTCCACCAGTCCTCCCCTCATTTGGCCTCAATAGGAGAGAATGAGGTTCCAGCTGGTCAGCATCTCCCTCCAGAGGAAGACAGCTGGGGAGTGGACAGGCGGCTGCCCGCCAGGCCAAAGAGGCCCTCGTGGGGTGGGAGTAGGGAGTCTGTATTCCTCTGCCCAGAGGCCCTCCCTCACCCTGAGCCTTCAAGACTCAGCTTGGGCCCACAGAAGTCTCAGGCTGGGGTTTAGGAAGCCCCTTCTTCCAAGAAGTCTTCCGAGCCCCTAGCCAAGCCCTGTCCCTCTGCTGTGCCCTTTGGCGCCACCTGCTGGAAAAGCATGGCTTGCTTCCATGTTCTCATCCTGGCCCTGGGGGCTGGCCTGGCCCTGGTGAGGAGGCCATGAGGACTGTCCATCCGACAGCCCCCAGCAGAGGCTGCTCATAAACAGTATTTGTGCTCAATCCTATCAGAGTCCTGCAGAGCCCTGCCCAGGGCAGAAAGTGAACAGAGATATCAAGTGATGGCCTACCTGGCAAGCCTCAGTTTCCCCTCTGCAATCAGGATAACTGAAGTGCAGCCCACAGCAAAGCTAGTGAGACCCTGACCTTATCATTAAAATCCTGCCCCTACCCAGAGGCCCAGCTAGGTCTTCCCACTTGACCTAAGCCTTCTGGGCCTTGGAAGAGCTCCTGTGTGTGTTCTCCCACGGTCTCCAGAAAAGAGTATCACTGCTGGCTGTCCCTCCAGGCAGGAGCCAGGTCTAATCCAGGACCCAGAAACCATGGCAGGTCTAGAGCTGTAGCCTGTACAGACCCTGCTGGGACCCAAAAGTGGTCATGGAAACGGGGGCCTAGAGGGCCAGGATAGGGAGGCCTGGGTAACCTGATGCCTCTGTGGCCCGTAGTGCAAAAAGTTCTGGGGAGAATGGCAGCTATGCTAAAAGGCCTGCTGAGCACTTGAGGCCACTGTCCTGGGACAGAGCCTCCTTCCAGCTTCCCACTCCAGGCTGCTGGCACTGAGATCTCTGGTACCTAGGAAAGATTGGACTTCACATCTCCCAGATGGTGCAGCTTACCATGCCCAGGCTCTGCCAACGGGTAACTGGCTGCTGCTCACTGGGGATGACACCCTACAGGGAGGCTACTCACCTAAAGACAAAGGCCCCTGGGGCCCATCTGAGACTCCCCAGAGACCAGACTCACATCCTATAAGCAAGTCTCCTAGCTTCCCGTTCAGGGCCTACTATCTTGTGGGAAGCCATCATGGAATGGCTTAGATCAAGATCCCCCTCCAATGCCAAAAAAGAGGCTCCATCTCAAGTCACAGGGCAGTTAATGGCGAGGCTTGGAAGGAACCCTTGGTACAGTGACATATTATATTTACTGCCATGAAAATGAGCTAAATCAAGACTACATGATTGATGACAGCCTACTTCATGGATTCTTGCTCACTCTGGGCCCGTCTGCCTCCACACCAGGCAGCTGCCTCTGATCTCACCACCCACTTTCCTGAGCAGCCTCCCTAACCCCATCTGATCCAGGAGTCCTCTTAATGCTGGGAAGCCTCCTGTGACCCTGGATCCATTTGTTGCAGCTGCCCACAGGCTTTCCAGGAGCCGTCTACACCACCACTGGCACCCATCCCATTACATTCAGATGTTCCCCCTCTGTCCTGGCAGTGGGCTGAGCCCAGAGCTGATACTGGTCATGTGTGTTGGCTGAAGGGTGGCTGGGATCTATAAAACCACTGGACACTGTCTTTACCCACAGGAGGGCAGAAAAGGCCTTGGCCACCTATTCACACACCTTCAGGGACAAGGAACCCATCACCTCCGGGGGAATCCTGTTCCAGCCATCCAAGGGACAGCTCTGAAGGCAACCAAGAGACTCTGAGGGATGGAACTAAGTGGACCTCTGGGGGTAGTCCCAACCTCCACCCTGGCTGTGGGCAGCGATGGCAATGTTCCTTCAAGTATTCACACTCAGGATGGGGGCACTAGTGGACACCTCCCCTACCTGGGCTCACCACACTCTCCTCTCTGCTTACATCCCTAGGATTTGAGGCTCCATGCTCCAGCTGCTCAGGACATGTCTGGTTCCCTCAGTCCAGAAGCTCTCCTCCTCTAATTCTTCCTTTAAACACCATTCCTCTCAGCCACAGAGCCACCTCCTCAGAGAAGCCAGGTGTGAGTTCCCAGTCTGGGGGAGCTGCCCTGGACAGGCCCTGGCCCATCTTTCTGCAATGCTGTGGGATGACCCAAGAAGGAAGAGGAGTAGTGGAGGAGGTAAAGGAGGTAGGGAGGCAGTAGATAAAGGGCAGAGATGCTGTGAGAGAGAGGAGACTCCTGGAAGGTGAGAGGGCCATGGCTCCTAATGAGGCCTGGAGACCTTGTCACAAAGGTCAGTGGTAGCTTCAGTCAGGGCCTTGTGGTAGAGTGATGCAAGGACTGGGAGCAGACTGGAGACTCAAAGGATGGGCAGGGGTGGGGGTAGGAGTGAGAGAACAGACAGTGGACATAAAGAGCTTAGGGCCCAGGAGATGGGTTGTTCACGGTGTGAGAGATTTGCGCTTGTCCAGATGCTGATGGGAAGAAACTGGAAGGGAAGGTGGTTGCACAGACAGGTGAGTACACGAGTGGCCACTCAGGGTCTAGGGAGTGGGGTGGGAAGACTTAGCACCTTGGCAGAAAGACCCAAGAGAAGATGGAGCCTCTGCCATCGGATCAGGGTTGGGGACACAGATGGGGTGATGGGAGGGGACTGGTTTCTACTGTCATCGTGGAGGAGGAAGGTGGGCCATCTGTCCAGAGAAAAGGCTGGGGGCCAGGAGAGGGGTGGTGCTTAAGATGGTAAGGTGGTCTCCCAAGCTTGGTGGGGGGCTGCAGGGTGCTGGGTAGGGAGGACAAGTGGCCGAAGGGGCAAATACAAGCAGAGGCCAGCTGTGCAGCGGAGCAGCACGTCCCACGGCAGGGATCACCGCCCAAGGCCGGCTTCCCCAGCTTTGCTCCAGGCTGTGGAAGTGGGGGAGGGTGCCTCCAGGCTGAAGGCTGCTGGGATTCCTCCAGGGCTGGGGGGCTGCCAGCCAGGGCGGGACTACAAGACGGGCGGCCAAGAGCGCTGCGGATGCTGGCAGAGGAGTGCTCAAATGATGGACCAGGGAACCTCAGCTGGGGAGGGAGGAAAAAGAAGACAGAAGGGGCAGCCGGGGAGGAAGCAAGTCCCAGTGTCCTGCTGAGTCCGGAACCCGCGTCCCACAAGGGACTGAGAGTGGGCTGGAGGGTCTGATGACTGTGGGTAGAGAGGGGGTGCCTGACTCAGCGATTCTGGGGTGGACCGGTTCCAGGAGTGACATGGCCTTGGGTAGCCATTGGAGGGGGCGGCTGCACTGGAGAGCAGAGGAGCGGGTCACTGGAGATGACGAGGTCATGGAACGAGCCGCCACAGGCTCAGACAGGCTGACACGTGGCTGCTGAGCTCTTCTCGAGTGAGGGCAGGAGTGAGGAGATAGGAAGACTTAAGCCACAATCACCCATGAATGGAAGGGGCGGGGAAGTGACAGCCTGCCACAGGATAGTGCTTGGCTGCTTTAAGCACGCTTGGTGCTTGCAGCCAACCTCCAGCAAAGAGCTGGCGGCTGTGCGGCCTCAGTCACGCTCAGAGCCTCTCCAGTTTCATGGCCTGGCAGGCTGAGACCAAGCCTCTAAGGGTACCGAGAAAGGCCAGGAGCTAGCTGCACAGGCAGGTGGCCAAGCGGGCAGTGGGATGGATGACAACTGCCCTCTGACCACTGGCATGGGTCAGGCCTCCTCTGGCCAGCCTAGCTGGCAAGGCCAGAACATTCAGGAAGCTGAAAGAGCCTTGTGCAAACAAGGTGAAGGCTGGGCTCTGGCAATAAATTCACTGCTTCCTGGTATGTCCCCAGCTCTGGCCTTGGGGCAAGGGATATGCAGCCCCAGGCCAGGAGTTGACTGACACATGGGACGCCTCGGCATTACCCCCAACTCAGCAGCACAAGACATGCCCCATCTCTGGCCTCCCGCCCCAGTAGGACTATGTTGTCTGTACCTTGACCGGAGCCAGGAAGGTGTAATTACAGGCCCAGCCAGGATACCAAGGAGGCCCCCAGAAAGGAGGCCTGTTTCCAGGAAAGAGACTGCTTCTCAGCCTGGGCAGGTTCCCTGAGCCCTTCAGAGGTCCCAGCCTATGGCCTCTACCCAAGGATGGAGCCCTTCTGGCTACAGCCCTTACTTGAGCAAGTGGATCTTGAGTAAGTGGCTGTTCCTTGCTAGGGGTAGGCATCAGGACAGGCAGGAAGCACCTAGCCAGGCAGGTGTGCCGGGTCCCAAGGAGGAGGGTGGGAGCACCAAAATCAGGGAATGGTAAAAGCTCGACAGTACCCAGTATACCTGGAAGTGCTTTCCTACAACACACTCTCACACTCCACTAGCACGGAGCACGCTCATTGAAGCTAGCCACCAATCACACCTCTGGGGCCATCTCTTTGTTTCCCAGGCTCCGGCTCATGGCTCCTGGGCTATGCTGACAGAGGGAGCCTCTCCATCTCTGTTTCCACAGGCATACCTGGCAAGCACAGTCTGCCTCATCAAAGTGGCCTCCCCTAGCCTGCGGGTCCTAGGGAACTTTCCTCTGCTCAGCTTCTCCAGGATCTTAGTGGAGACAGGGCTACATCCAAGGGTTAGACAGTGGGGCAGCCAAGCATCATAAACACAGGGACCTGGGTTGTTGGGAAAGGCAGTCAGGTGTGGAGCCTTCCTCCTTCTCCCTAAGGCCCAAGGCTGTGGACAGAGAAGATGGAGAACAGGCCTCAGCTCAGAAGGGCTGGAGAGTCTGAATGGTCCATTCCAAGAACCTGGCTCTGCAGAGCTCTGCCCATCCCCTTACCCCTGACCTCAGGATGGAAAATGGAGACCTAGCAAGGAGTCAGTGTAGATGCTTCAGGGTGAGTGAGGAAAAGTGCTCCCATCATCCCTGGTCTCCCCACCCCAATCTCTGTAATGCTAGAGGTGCAAAGAAAGAGGCTTCATCCAACACTACAGTGTGGTGTGGGACATTCTTGCCTGCCCACCAGATTCCCAGGCAGCAGTGAGGTGGCAGGTGGTGGCCTGGAGATCCAGGGTTGTCGAATGACCAGCCCAGCTCCACAGTCCAAGAAGGAAGGCTCTGCAGGCAGCCGGCCAGCCGGCCAGCCAAGGCAGGTGCAGCTCTCCTGCCCAGTGGGAGGGGAAGGGACCGTAGGCACTTACGTAATGAAGTCCAGGAAGCTGGCGAGTGGCTCATAGGCATGGTTCCTCATGTGGCGGAACTCCACCACCATCTTCTCCTTAAGCCGGTCATCAATAACTGACACGGTCAACGGCGATGCCTCATTGGCCAGGAAGTTGCCGTAGTCTGTGCTCTGCAGGTGCAGCTTCAGGTCTGAAACCCAAAGCAGGGGGATGGGGGCAGGGGTGAGGGCTGGCCATGCTGAGCCTCCCCAGGACCCCAAGACCCTGTCCATACTGGCCCCCGGACTCTGGGCCCTAGTCTCTCCCCTGTGCTTGAGGCCTGTTGCTACCCTGACCTCCTGTCCCCGCCTTCACCTCCCTGTTCACGCTCCAATCTGGGGCGGTCAGGCCAAGGCTCCAGAGATGTTCCAGACCCCTGGGTCATGAGCCAGGACACTGGGCCCCAAGGAACAAGCACAAGTAGAACAACTGTTCCTCCAAATGAGAAGAAGGCCTGGGAAACCCCAACCCAAGGTGCCATTCACAACCCATAGCCTTTGAGGCCCTTCTATGTGGTGGGCTCTAGGATGGCCCTAACCCAGAGCGCAGTAAGACCCGGGCCCTGCCCTCCAGAGCCTCGGGGCTAGAAGAGCAGATCCACACTTCGGCAGAAACAATCCATATAAAATAAAGGAGATGCCACAAAATAAAGGAGTGGAGTGGCCAATGAAATGGGTCTGAGGATGAGAGAACATGCTGGGCTGGGCCACAGCAAAGGGCACGGACAGGAACATACAAAGGCAACAGCCAACAAGACGGCCTGAATGACAAGTGGCCTGGAGGGCAAATGAGTGGCATGAGGGGGAGATCATCTCGAGGCTGGGAGGAAAGACCAGCCCTGCTATAGGAGTGGCTAGAGGCTGATAGGCCAATCCTCTGGGCTCTTCTGAGCCATTAGGGACAGGGCAAGGGAAAAGGGACAAGAGGACAAGCAGAAGGGTCTTGGTGGGAAAGACAGGTGAGACCCAGTGGGATCAGGGCAACAAGCTGGCTTTTACCCTTGTCTCCCATCCCTGGTCTATTCCCCACCCAGCAGCCAGTGATCTTAAGACACAAGGCAGAGCACGTCACACATATGCATGTCTTCACCTCAGGGTTTTCCCTGTTCCTCTGCCTAGAAAGTAATGATATCCTCCGACAGCCCCTCTTCAAAGACCTCTCCTGCAGTCCTCCCACTCTATCCCTCATTTGTGCCACTCTTCTTTGTTACACTTATTCCAACTATCACAGGACACATGAGCTCCATGATAGCACGGATCTGGGGTCACTGCGGCATGCTGGAGTCTAGAACAGAGTATGTTCTGGCACGTTTTCATGCTCGGTAAGTACCTGGAGAATGGGCCAAAGTCTGGGGAGAGTGTTGGTGAGGACAGCAGGTGAGTTTCCTCCTGGATTTTGAAACAGGAGACATCGTAGCAGTGATGGGGTACCAAGGACAGTGGCTGAGAAGGAACCTGTATGTGTGAGTGTGTGTGCGTGTGAAGGCCCAAGAGCCAAAGCTGGCTTCTGCTGTAAGGGACTACATGTTTTCTGTCCCCTGGGAAGGCTGCCCAGGGGAAGACAGAAAAGGGTTGCACCTGTGAACATTTCCACAAGCCCCCCTGATCAAGCCTCCCTATGTCTCTGGTCTCCTGGGCTGCTTCAAAGTAAGGGACAGCATGGCTGATTCCCTGTAAAGCCCCTACTCCTGCACACCATCAAGAGAACATTCCCAGCCTGGAGTCAGGTATGCTAAAGGAGAGACAAGAGAGCAGATGAGAGGGGGAGGTGAGAGGGAGGGAGGAGTGTGCATGCCCCTGGGTGAAATGCCTTCTACCTGCAGTGCTGGGTGGCATCTGGGTGCCAAGCAGCACTCATGTCCTCTGTGGCTCCTGGGTCCTCACAGAGTGGACTTTCACCTTGTGAGGCCTGCAGGAGGCCTTCACCATCTGCTGCTCTTGCCATCACTCCCACCTACTTCTCTCCAGAGCCACCCAAACATGGGACAGAACCGAGTGTGAGGTAGGGAAGGGAGAAGTCACCAGCCCCCTGCTCTGCCTCACGGATCTTGCTGCCTTTTGCCCAGCAGGTGTGCACACTCCTACGTCCTTGCCCCAGGCCATCTTCCCCATCCCTACCTGGTCTGGCCAAGGCCCACCTATGCTTAGAATAAGGCATGGGTGAAAGAAGGTATTTTTCTCAGTGGTACTTGAGTTGTTGCAATGTTTAAGTACCCATTTGGTTGTCAAAGAAAAATTCTTAACAATAATTGATGGTTATAGCTGATGGTTGCTATAATTGTAAGTCACCTTGCATTCCTACCTCTAGAAGTGGGTTTTATGTGCCAGATTTTAACATCCTTGACCCTGGAAGAGTACACAACTCTTGTGAAAAGAAACGTGGTTTTAGTTGCAAATAACTAATCCGTTTTGAAAGATCTTAATGTTTTCGAAGTCGTTTTTGTGGGTGTGAAACAGAGTGACAATATGAATTGATCCCTCTTAATATAGTATTGAAATTAATTTCACTTAATTTATCAAGTCATATTCATACCCTGATTTTATATATTTCTATCAAACATTGTGATACCTAAAAAACAAACTGGGCAGGGGGTTCTGACCCGGGCACAGCAGGTACTCCAATCCCCACTAGGGGAAGCTGCAGAGCGGACAGCAGCTGGAAGCCAGGGCTGGAATGTGGTGTTCTGGGTCAGACCGTCTAGCGCAGCAGCTGCCAGACAAACCTGTTCATTGATCCACCCGGCCACTGCAGCCAGCAGAGACCCATCTCAGGCGATAAGACTCCTTCCTCTCCAGCTCACAGCTGGGCCTCGAGGCCAGGCCAGATGTACAGGGCAAAACCCAGTCCCCTTAGCAGGGCACCTCATCCCAGTGACCCCACTATTCTCTGAGACAGCAAGTCCAGTCGAGCTTCCTGCCTCCCACCCTCCAAAGCATCCTTGCACATGCTGCCAGAGACTTCCCTAAATGCTATCACCCTAGCCTCAGCTCTCCGGCAGCCTGTCCAGCCTCTGCCTTTCTAAACAGGGCTTCTCTTTGCTGGGAAGGTGCACTCAACAACTTCCCCACTGCCAGGTACCCTCTCTTCTTTCCAGCTCCCACTGACTCTCCATCCAACACACTGGTCAAGCAAGAGTCAGCACCCCAACACCAGGGGAAACCCAGACCCACCCTAACTGGAAGCAGAGGGGTTCCTGCTGTGTATTCAGCCCCTTGCCAGGAGCATGACCATTTCACAGATTTAGAAAAGACCAATGAGAGGGAACATGAAACCTATCCAGAGTCCCAGTCAGGCACAGAGGGGCCAGGACATGGATCAAGCCTGGTGGATTCTGATGTCCCCAATTCTGGCCCCCTTTCCTCCTGGACCCTTTACATCATTGACCACATTCTCCCATGGCCCTTGGCCCAGGATGGACCTTTTGGATATGGACCCAGCTGCCTGGACAGACGTTAGTCCCAGAAGAGTTGGCAGGTGGCAGAGGAGAGCAGCCAGGGCAGGCCCCTCCATGACCTCGGAGGCTGTCTAGACACTCGCTGCCCACTTGACATCATGCCTCAGCAAGCCCCTCTGGTGTCACCTGTGGCAACGTCTATTGCTAGAGAAGCTAGGCACACGTGCATGTGAACGAGAGGGGCAAAGTGGAGGGGTGGGCTCTTCCCTGCCTGCCCCCACGTGGGGCTCAGCACAGGCCCAACAGCAAACCCCCCTGTGCCTTGGCCGCTGCGTTCTGCTGACACTGCATCTGGGGAAGCCGCGGCTCCCAGCACCACTGGAACACAGACGGCCGGGTGGTTTCTGCTGGCTTTTGTCAGATCAGAGCAAACCCTGAGACTCTACCGAGAATACTGCCCAAGGCCTAAGGAGTCTTCCTTACCAGGAAACTCATTTTTAAAAGCCCCCAGGGATGATGTCAAAGGGCCGTTCCAGACCACTTTCCCTGGCCAAACCCTGCATCTCCCTGTGACCCAAGCAGAGGGGACAGCCTGTCAGCCAAGAAGGCGACTTGGAGGCAGGCAGGCTAGCCGATCCCTCTGCTTGGACCACACAGGGCTTCTGAACCAGCTCTGACCCTGTTCAAGCAACCTGGCGCCCAGGACCAGTTATGGGCAGCCCCAAGCCCTTGAGATGGTCCCCAGGGCTGGGATGAGGCCTGTTAGAACCGCCCCCAACCACCCCATCACCACCAGCAGCTTCCTGCTCTGAGGGATGCGGAAAAGAGGGTGTGACTAGGGGTGGGATCTAAACACAGGAGGAGAGGCCTGGAACTTGTTGAGAGCTTCGTGGGAGACCCGGCCACCCAGCCCTGGCCCAGCCCCCGAGGGCAGCCAAGGACGCCGGGGGCTCTGGGAAGGCAGGGGCTAGTTCTGCTTTGCACCGTGAGCTCAGCAGCCTGACGGCCTCGGTGACAGCCCCTGAGAGCTCCAGACGTGCCTGGGCTGAGGCATGAGCCGTGTTCTGGTTAGCGCACACTCAGGGGACTGCTCTGGTCTACCCACAAGCCCAGCTGTCTACCCCAAATCCTCCCATCCATGGCCCAGCACCAGGAATGTCTGGCCAGCTTGGGAGCTCTCACAGCAAAAGACTTCCTCAGAGGCTGATTTCTCATGTCCAAGAAGATGCTGCTGCTATCAGGAAGTTCTCTCTGCAGTCTAACCTAAAGCCCTCCTCAAAGGAAGCTCACCCACTCAGTTTCCCAGTGCCTACAGCCTCCCCTGCGGGCTCTGGGCTTGCTCCTCAGTCCCCATCAGCATATACCTCCTCTGCTTCCCAAGGGTCGCCTGTCCCAATGTCATAGTGATTCTTCCCACAGCTCCCATCTCCTGGTGCCACACAGGCCTCCTCGCCACCCTGGTGCCCTTTTGCTAGACTCCTGCCCCAGGTTTGGGCTCCCTGCTCCCAAGTCCACTCTCACAGCGTCACTAGAGCAGTCGTCCAACTCCAGCATGTAGTTGTCACCTTTACCCAGGGGCCTCCGTGGCCCAGAGCTAGAGTCCTGCCTCCTCCCCACAGTCTGTGAGGCCCCTTGTCCTCCCCCCTAGCACCACGTCAGACTCAGCCCTCAGCTCTCTGCTCTACTCATCCCATGCTCTCACTAGGGCAACCTGTCCAGGATCTCTGCTCCAGGAAGTGCTTCAGAGAAGTCTACAGGATGCCCTAGGGAAAAAGCTCCTGAAGTGCAGAAAACAGCTAGAGAGGCCTTTGCCCTCCCTCTGCCACAGGGCACCACTGTCCACCTTGAGGTTGCCCGGTCAAAGATCGTTGCCCTGGCTGCAGCAGGGTCCGCTGAGTGCCCTGAAGGCCTGTGGGTGGGCTGCAGCCCCAGCTGCCCTGCCCGGCTGTTTCTCCCACCCCCACCCCCCACCCCCCACCCCTGGGCTCACAGGGAACACCAGAATCAAGCTGGCTCCATAGCTTCACCCCGCCTACCTCTCAGACCATGTCTTCAAGGCCAAGACCCCTCAACAGCAAGGCCCTGGCCCCAGCTGGCACCTCCGCTTACCACCCAGTCCCCGATTAGCAAGGGGGCACAGGGACGCCTGGCTTGACCAGCACTCCTTTCTCTGTGTGGGGCAAAGTGTGGGCTTGGCAGCCAGTCCCAGCCAGGCCTTGAGAGGTGGCAGCTGGGCAGCCCTAAACCCCATCCACTTCCTGAAACCCTTCCCAGATCCTGCCAGCCCTGAAAGTGATCTTTCAGCCCCTCCAGGACTCCCAGGGGCAGGCAGCACGTGGCCTCTTCAGCCCCCAAGCCTCTGGAGCCCCTCCCCAAGGGCCCCGGGGAGACAGGAAGGGAGGGGCTTGGCCCATGCCAGGGAGTTGATCCCACGCTGCCCCCAGGGCCCAGCAGGCATAGAGGCAGCTCCTGGCACAGTACACTAGGCGGGGCGGCCCCCTGCTCTAGACTCACCCATGGCCTCATGGCCCACGGAGGGGCCCTGCTGGCCAGCTGGCCACGGCACAGTGTGAGAGGACAGTGTGTTCCCAGACTTCACTTCTGCTTTTCCAGAGGTCACTCAACGATGCTCTCCTGGGGAGCTCAGGGGTTTTCAGGAATTGCGGCCCACTGAGTAAAACCAGATGTGCAAATATGCTCCCTAGAGCCCATCATGCCCACCCTGCCACTCCCTTCAAGGAGGGCAGGGCCTCAGAGCTTGTTCTACACTCCCCTGAGCCCAGGTGAGGGGTCTACTTTGAAGATACTGAACTGGGTTCTACTCCCAGTGCTTGTTCTGCCCCCAGAGGCTCTCTAAAGCTGCAACTTCCAGGGGCTCAAAGCAGGGAAACTCAGACATTTGGACAGATATGGACAGATGGCCAGGCTGGTGGCCCACTGGAGCCACAGCCCCGCCTCAGCAAATGTGCCGTGCCTGAGTCTCCTCCCCAGGCTCTGGGGGTGGCTGAGACCTCTTCTTCATATCAGCTCCAAAGCAGATGTGTGCACTGGCTGGCTGGCTCTGCAGGGTCAGAGCACCACATCTGGAACTCCCAGTATGGGAGCATGGAAACCATTAACCCTGGGTTTACCTGGGACCTGTAGCATAGACTGAGCATCCTTTTCACCCCAAACCTCCACCAGGGCCCATCACAGGCCCCCTGCAAACCTCACATAATACCAACCAACTAACCCTGAGTTCCAGCTCGTCCTATCAAATGCCAGCTCTTCCTCCACTCCCTTGGGTGCCGCCTGCCTTCCCCATCCAGAACCTCCTCACTGCCCACCCCTCCAACTGAGATACCCGTGGTCTCTTGCCCTGACCAGTGCACATCTATCTATCTGATCCCCATCAGCTGGTGCCTACTGCAGCCCCTGCCTCCTACACCCCTCTGCAGTCCAGTTTTGCTAGATCACTGGTTTCAAGCACTGCTCCTCAGGTGGCTGAATGGGACAGGGGAGGGAGAACCTGGGCTTTGGAGCCATAGTGACCTAAGTTCAAATCCTGTCTTACTGTTTGGCTCTGAGCAGCTTGTGGATCCCTCTGGATCCAGGCTCCTGGCTGGTCACCTAGTGAAAGGCTGTGTGATGCCAGCCTTGCAGGGCACTTGCGACAGACACTGAGCAGAGGCAGTGTTAGAACTGAGCATAGTACACCACAGTCCATCTCTCTGGGGAGAGTGGATCCCACCCAGAGCTTCTTAACCAAGACCCTCAGCCCCAGTCAGGTGGTACGTGTTCTCAACTCCAGCCTATTGCTCAACCTGTCCCCCTCCATACCCTGAAGAACACCCCTGCCCTTCTTTCCCATAGTCTGTCTCGACCTTTCCCCTCTGGCATGTCCTCCTCCTCACTGTAAAGGCCATGGGGGGCCTTGTGCAGCATGAGACCCACTCTGCTGTCTCCTAGGGAGGGAGGAACAGAGCTGACTCAAAATCTGGGACTCCTGACCCCAAGCCCGAAACCCACTTCACCTACCAGCAAGATAATATAGAGCTCGGGGCAGCCCTGTAGACGTGGACAGAGGCTAGGACCCACGTCTGCACCATGTAGCTGCTGTCCTGGGGGCCTTGGGAGCAGGCAGGAGGTGGTGCAGCCAAGGGCAGCTCCTGCTCCATGGGAAGCCCCCAGGCTGGCGGGCCAGCAGTCTTGGGAAGAACCTGGAGTCCGCTGCTGGCATGGCCACATGTAAGTTACTGGGTTTCAGTTGGCGTGAGGTAGAGCCCCTGCAGGGAAAGGACAGAGAGTTCTCCTTCCTTGGTCCCTGGACCAGTATTTTGTTTTGTGTTGGAGGCCTTTTGGTGAGGTGAGGCAGTCACAGAGGGTGATGGGACTGATCCACAGAGGTGCTGCAGCTGACACCAGGGGCCCATGGCACTCCTCGCCAGCATATCAGACATGGGGATTAAATGGGAGTGTCACTCCCCACATCCAGGAGGCAGCAGGATGTCCAACCCAGGTTTACTACCCTTCTCTCTGCTCCGAGACAGGTGGCAGGTGGTGGAAGAACTACATTTAATTACCCTCATGCTCTTCGGAACACCTCGTCCCTGTGGCTGGAGAATGAAAGCATCCCTCATATCCCATGAGGAAGTCAACCTATCTGACAGTCGGAAGGGTGCCAGGCAGGCGACAGTCCCATGTGCCAAAGGGAGGGGCAGAACTGGTTACTGCTGCACCCAGGGCAAGTTCCAAGAAACTCTGCTCTGACTGAGTGGAGATCCACCTGGCTATCCCCTCACCAGAACATCCCCACCCAGGCCCTAAGGCTCCTCGGGACTGGCACGTCCCAGGAGACATGGGGCTTGGAAGGCAGCTTCCCTGTGTTCCCCTGCCACAGCCCAGCCTGAGAACCAAGCTGCCCTGCCTCGCCCTGGGAGGCATGGGCCACGCCTCAGCGGAGGCCCTGCACTTTGACCTTGAGCCAGCTCTTTCTTTTTCAGGCTTGCCACCATAGGTACAGAACCTGCAGGTGGGAGTGGATCTGGGGCTGCAAGGAAGAGCTTTGCATTTTACCAAAGATGTTCAGTTTGCCTGGATATGAGTGAGAGAAGTAAAGTGGTCTGGTATGGCCAGGTGCCAGGCAGCCCAGGCAGGGCCAGCTGCGGCAGGGAGCTTGCTCAGAAGCTGGCCCATGGCTGTGTCTGATTCCTGGGCCCATGGGCCTGCACCCGCTGAAGGAACCTGTCAGCCCTTGATGCTGGGCTTCTGTTCTACACACAGAGGAGGGCACTGAGGAAGGCTTAGAACCCTGCTGGATGGGGGAAGGGCAGTTTTTAGGGCCCCCGGCAGCACTGTTCACAGTGAGATAAAGCCAGGTCAGGCTGGATCTTGGCTGGAGCATCCTGCCAGCTCCACCAGGCCTAGAGCCAAAGCTGTGGAAATATTCATTTTGCTTAGACTTAGGCCCTATGGATGGGCTCACTGGATCAATTCTCATTTGGGGCTGAGAGCCATGCTGCTCTTAGCACAAAGCCTCATTCGCTGCAGCTTATAGAAACTGGATTGAACAACCCAGGCCAGAAGCAAAGTTGACCCATTTCATACCCATGACCAGGAGAGCCAAGAGGCTCGGGCCAGGTAAGAAGTGGCAGGAGCTGTAAGCATCCAGCCTGATCCCTTATAGTACCCTCAGACCCTTTTACCCAACCTGCTCAAGGGACTGGCAGAACATGTACAGGGTACACAGTAACATGCCAGACAGCACGATCAGCGCTGTGGACTTGGGCCAGCCCCTGGGATAGGTGGTCACCTGCTCAGGGAGCCTCACAGCAGAGGCTAGGTCCAAATGATAGAAGCCAATGGAGGAATGGGGTGACAGTGAGACAGGGAACCTGCTCCAGGCCTGATGGATAACATCCCAGGATCCTTAGCTTAAAGGGCTAAATGGGTGAGGAGGATGGGTGAGCTATAACCCATGCTCTGGCAGCCTTATGGCCTTGTGTGTTAGGTCATGTGTTGCAGCTCATCCATATTCCTGGACTCCCAGGCCTTTAATCTCTAAGCCAGATACCGTGTGGCAAGGCCTGGGGGAATGGTGAGGGGCCCTCAAAGCAGGGTCTCTTTCACCTGACCACGACTTCCTGAATTCGGGGCCAGGCACACAGTAGCATAGTTCAGCCATCCTTCAGTAAACATACGCAGGAGAAAAAGGAAACAACCAAAGACTGTGGAGAGATTGGACCGGAGAAGCCAACACTGGTATCAGGAGATTGTAAGCAAGCCCTTGGCCCTCAGCTAGACCCAATTTCCCAGCTAAAATAAGAGGGTTGGATAAGGTTACCTCCAGGGGGCTGGCCAGTTCTGACATCCTCCACCCTGGTCAGGCCTAATCACACTGACTCTCCACAACTCAGCCCCTAAGGGCCACTCAAGGGCTCAGCGTGAGTCTAGAGGCCTGGGTCCCCATGGGATAGCCCTGGAAGAACTGACAGCAGGTGCAGGGAGAGGCCCGGGCTTGTGGAGCCTCTGAGCAGCCACAAGAGCAAGGAAAGGCAGGAAAAGCTGAGTTGTTAACAGTGAGGACACCAAGATAGCTTCTCAGAGGGGAAAGCCCCATCCGCTAGCCAAATGCAAAGCCTCAGCTGAGGTTAAGGCCTGAAAAAGTCGCTCCCTGAGTAGCCAAGGAGACACAAGGTCTGGGCAAGTGCCCAGGGCTAGGCCAAAGTTGGCCAGGAAAGCAGTGCCCAGCACTCAGTCGGGGCTGTTCCTCCACACATCCCTTTCCCCTGCCACAAGTCTGCCTGCCACTCTTCAGGACCACTCAAGTTCACATGGGGGCAGCCCCACTCCAGGCCCTCAAGCTAGAGTGCTGGATGGAGACACACAGAGCACGTGTTAGGCTACAGAACAGCAGCCAAACCTACTAAGCGGCCCATCAGAGCCTTGATTTTCCTGCCTCTAAAAAAAGGAGGAAGGCCAGCGCAGAACAGATTTTAAAAAATCAGCCAAGTATGTGTTAGATGAGGCAGCAGCCAGGGAGGTCAACGGAAATGTCCCCCAAACTGGGGTGCAGAGTAGAAGAGGAGAGTTGTCAGTCACCTAATAGTAAGCCCTTTCCAGTGTGACTGTATGTACCTATAGTACCTACAGAGTTTGGGGTGTCTGGTTTGGACCTTTCCCAGAGTCACTCTACTCACATGCACCTCTATGTGCCACATGCACACCTATGTGTCCCCTAAAGTGCTGAAGAACATTGGGAGAAAAGGAGTCTGTCCTGAGGATAAATCTTCCCTCTCCTGGAGGGATCAGGGCTGCAGGGGAAGAGTGGAGGCCACGTGGGGAAGAGTGATGCTTCTGGGAGCCTGTGAAATATGGCCCTGATCCTAGGCAGCTTCAAAGTCCTGCTTGGAGCCTGTAAGACCCCTGGTTCATAGCTACTACTTGCTGCAGCTGCTGCTGATTCAGAGCTACCAGCATGACCCAGGTCGGGGGAAATGAGGACAGCTTGATGGTGATGGTTAAGGCTGGAGCAGTGTGCACTGAGCACCAAGGTGGAGAGCCTCGGAGAATTTCCCCTGGCCTCCTCCTTCCCAACCCAGGAAGCTGGGGCACAGAGAAGTGAGGACAGGAAGAGATGGACAGACAGGAGACACTGAGCCGTGAGTCCTACTTAATCTGAGAAGGCCAACTAGGACTTGGGTGAGGGAAGCAGGGCCCAGGACAGAGTCCCAAGGGACGCGGCCACAGGCAGATGCTGTGCAGAGGAGAGGAGAGGCAGCCTGGCTGACTCAGGAGTCCAGCCACACACCCCTCCCCTGTTCTCTAGCAGCTGAGTGGTCATGGCACACCCCCTTGTGGCCACAGGGAGGATGGCTTTGTAAACAGCGAAGGGGATCCACTCTTCCTCTCAACACAGCTCTCCAATCTAGTATCTGCCTCAGACTTCTGGTCCCTATCTCTCCCCAGCTAGTGATCCCTGGGAGAGGAGGCTGCAGGCACCTACAAAGCCACACAGGAATGTGTCATAAAGAACATGGAAGAGGCCTGAGGTAGATATAAGCCTGGGAAAGCCAGAATGGAGACAAGGTGGGCTTAAATCTGGTCATGAGGCACTGGTCTGTCTTGCATCATTGAAGACAGAACCTTTTGAGGAGCAAAACTGGAGAGACTGCAGAGGAAGCTTGGGCATCCTCAGTCCCCTACACTCCTGCTTCCCAGCTCAAGTCTCAAAATCCCTTAATCCAGCTTTCCACTCCACCCCCACGCCGCCTCTACTGCCTAATGCCATATCTAAAAAAAGCAGGCACTGGCGTGCCTGGCTGGCTCAGTTGGTAGAGCATACAACTCTTGATCTTGAGGTTGTGAGTTTGAGTCCCATGCTGGGTATAGTGGTTACTTGAAATATTTAGGGGTAGGTGCCTGATGACTGGGTGGTTCAGTTGCTTAAGCATCTGCCTTCAGCTCAGGTCATGATTCTGGGGTCCTGGAACTGAGCCCCAAGATGGGCTTCCTGCTCAGTGAGAAGTCTGCTTGTGCTCTCATGTGCATGCACACACACTCTCTCTCCCCCTAACAAATAAAAACTTTATTTAAAAAAATTATTTATTTGTTTGTTTGTTTATTTATTTATTTATTTATTTATGAGAGACACAGAAAGAGAAAGAGAGGCAGAGACACAGGCAGAGGGAGAAGCAGGCAAGAAGCAAGATGCAGGACTCAATCCCGGACCTGGGGGTTATGCCTTGAGCCAAAGGCAGATGCTCAACCACTGAGCCACCCAAGTGTCCCAAATCTTTATTTTTTTTTTTTAAGATTTTACTTATTTAAGAAAAAGAGGGACAGCCCGAGCTCAAGCAAAGGGCGGGGGGACGGGGAGGAGAACAGGGAGAAGCAACCTCCCTGATGTGCAGGGAGCCCTACTCAGGACTCAATCCCAAGACCCTGGGGTCATGACCCAAGCTGAAGGCAGGCGCTTAACCAACTCAGCCACCCAGGCACCCCTAAATAAAATCTTTAAAAAAATCTTTAGGGGTGCCTGGGTGGCTCAGTCAGTTAAACATCTGACTCTTGATCTCAGAGTCATGAATTCAAGCCCCATGTTGGCCTTCACACTAGGTGTGGAGCCTACTTTAAAAAATACAATTTTTAAAAAATTTCAAAAAGCAGTGCTTTACCCAGAAACAGAACAGTCCATGACATGGCACATCCCCTCCAGGATCGGGGCCTTTGCACTCCTCCCCTGTACACCAAAGCCTAACAGTCCGCCAGCACCCATACTGAGGCATTACTCATCTAATCACAGAAATATCTGTCGAGGATGCACTCTGGCTAGGTACCGTGCTCACAGTCTGCACAAGATTTCATTTTATAGGCAGGCAAATAAGCTTCAGAGTGTTAAATCACATGCTCCGCATCACATAGCTGGCCGGAAAGGAAGCCATGGAGTGCCTGATGCCCCACTTTCTACAGAACTCAAGAAAGTTCCTGGTGACCCAGGGAGACCCTGAGGAGCCTGATGCTAAGCAGGCACAGATGATTAATAGGAGAGACCACTACTTCATGCCCTCACACCTGTTCATTTTTGATGCAGACCCTCTGGTGAGCTGCAGTGTGTCTGACCGCTGAGTCCAAAGTACAAGAGCAGCTATGAGGTAGAAAAAGGGCCCCGGATGCTGTAGCAGGCACCCTGACTACAGGAGGGTGGGCAAGTGCGCAGCCTGGGGCGGGGGGCAGGAACCAAAGTATCATAAGCAAACTTGGGCCCTCGGGGACAGTGGTTCCTGCCATCTGAAGTCTAACAGCCCTGGAGTGGGAGAAGCTCTGCTATGCTCCGTGTGCACCACTAAGAAAGCAGGAAAGTGAGACTAATACATTCCAGAAGAGTGGTGTGCAAAATATTTAAACTAAGATGTTGAGGCCTTTCCTTCGCTACCATCCAGAAACCCTGGCCACCCAGAAAGCCTATCTTCAAGGGTCCTGGATGGCTCATATTTGCCTATGCTGAGGCCACCCCAAAAGGCCCTACCTAGGCTTGGGTACAAACCTTAGCTCCACCTCAGAAACCAGGCCCAAGAAATCACAGAATAAATCCAAGGAAAAGTGTGTTATCACTCAGCAGAGCAAGTTCTGACATGACCTCTGAGGCAGGGTTTGTGAAATAGCGGCTATCAGGTCCTGTGCTAAAGTATATGCCGGCGCAAGATGTAATCAAGAAAGGAAAAGCAAGAAGGAGGAGGGGGTTGGTGAAGAAGGAAAGAGAAAAATGGCCAGGTGAGAGGTGAGCAGGTGAGCTGTACCTGGACAGGAGCCCTGGTTGTGGCCGGGTCACTAGCCAGAGGTGCCCAGCCCTGCTGGGCCCTCAAGTACCCCCTGGGCTCTGAATCTTCAGGTGTAAAGAGAAGGGGCTTGACGGGGGTTCCCTGAGACTCAGACCAGCCCCACCAGGCTGTGAACCAAATCTGGAAGTCAAATGCCCAGGGTCACCAGCAGAGGTCTCATCCTAGATGGCTGTTGGGTGTGAGTAGCTTCTCTTCATATATCTAAACATGTTCTAATTTCCCTTATTTTAGATATTTTTATCAGATGTCTTAAATTATAAAATATGTGTTCACTGCAAATAAAAAGAGTACATAAAATAAAAATACACATATTCCCCTCCCAGCCTCTTCAATCCCTCTCTCTAGAGGCTGCCACCCTAGACCACATGGTATCTATACTTCCAGACACTTTTCCATGTGCATATAGTATTCTACTAAAATGGGAATATGTTAACAGTATATTTTTAAATCAGTCCTTACAAAATTTCAGGCTTTGAGCACTTGCATAGTATTCCAATGTAAAGACAGACCATGGTTTATTTAACCATATCCCTGTAGATGAATATTCCACTGGTTCTAATGGGCTGAAATTAGGAACAAGGCTGACGTGAGTATTTCTAAACATGCCATCTTGGGCTAATCTAGAGGGACACAATCCTGTAAGTGGGGCTGCGGGGATACAGAGTACATACACGTGCAATGTTTAACAAGGTGGTGAAAACCTGTTCCCCAAAAGGTCCACACTGAGTCACCCTTCTACCAACTTTACTTTTTGGAATCGAAAAAAAATGCGCTTAGTCAAAAACAAAAACAAAACCAATGTCACGTCCAGTCGTGCAGGAGAACGCACAGCAGGGATCAGCAGGGGAATCCCTGGCTGTTGCACTCTCTGTGCCACTTGCCAAATTAGGCTCCATGCCAGGTGTCCTCATCAGACCATGCTTGTGTCCACTTGGCCTGTCCTTAGGGCTGCTCTCCAGCCTCCTGGCAGGACTCACAGGCAGAACTGGACCGCTAAGGGAGACTTGCCCTGGCTGCAAGCCACCAGATGGCCGAGCGTGGGCTGAAATGCTGCCAGCCAGCCAGCATTCTGATGACCTCCAGACTGGTATCTTCAGTGCTGTTTCCCCTGAGTTCTAGACCCACACGGCCACCTCCCTCAGACACTCCGACTCAGCACATCCGAGACAGAACACCTCCTCTTCTGCTACCCCATTCACACCCCAAACTGTCTCCTCTTCTTCTGGTCCCCATCTCAGAAGCACTTCCAGTACGTACCTAGTCTAGTCATTTATGAAGTCAGAGGCCTGACTTCTAACCCCTTTCATCCCTAGGGATGAAATGAAAACTGAATGAAAACCAGCCCAATCTTGTGGATCTCATCCCCCTAAGCTGAGTCCTGGCCCAGTCCTCCAACTCCTTATAACTCCTTGCCCGGGTTCGGCCCCTGTTTTCTCACCTGAAGAGCTGGAATAGTGGCCTGTCTCCAGCCTAGCTCTGCCTAAATCCATCCTCCAGAGCCACAGACCAAGTTTCTAACTGCATCATCCTCCCACTCCCCTTCACAACTCCCCCTGCCTTCATCTACTAAAGGACTAAGTCCAATTGGCTCATGGCAGCAAGACCTCTCTCCTGCCTCTCTCGAGCCTCCATCCCCACTCTGGGGCCTCCTCCTCTTGGACAGCAGCAGCAAGCTGGAGAGGAACAAACAAAGTATCAGGTAGCCAAAGTCATCACCAAAGATCCATGCCAGCCCATCCATCTCTGGGTATTGGGGGTCTCTTCACTCAGCAATGCCACTGCCCAGGGCAGTCGGGACACATAGATCCTCAAACACTGAGGGAAAAACTTCAGGTGTGTGTGGGGTCAGGCTCTCACAGCTCAGAATCAAGGTACTTGTTCCCCTTGATCCATGGTGCAAACTCTCCCAGGTTACCACCTTCTGCACAGTCTTCTCCCAATGCCCCTGAGCTCCTCTCTCGCGCTTGTGGCCAGTGGATTGTCAGGACTGTGTTACCTCTTCCTTGTCAGAATACGTCCAACTCTGAGGAATTTTGCACAGAGCCAAACTCATTTTCCTGTCCAAGCCATGGCCCTCTAACGTCACCAACTCAATACAGTCTCCTTTGACCAAAAAAAAAAAAAAAAAAAAAAAAAAAAAATGCAATACAGGAAATATTTCCAGGCAAGAATATAGACAGAAACCTTTAGACACTTCCCATACATTGGCCTCAACCTAACCTCCTCCTCCTTCTTTCTTTTTTTTTTTTTATCATAACATTCATCTCTCCTGAGCTGTGTCCTAGGCACTCAAAGTCTTTCATGAACCAGCCTGATGCATTTATCAATACTCAACCCCTGCACATCTCTGACACATGTTCTATTCTCTCTTCCCAGGTTCTAAAGCTCCTCTGATACTCTCTGAAGTTTCATGTTTCCGAGACTGCTAACGTCATTCCTTCTTCCCACCTCCTTGGCCTGGTTGACTTTTTTTAGTAACAGCTTTACTGAGATATAATTCATATGCCATACAACTTTCCACTTAAAATGTACAAGTCAACAGGTCTTGATGCATTCACAGAACTGTATAGCATTACCGCCATCAATTTTAGAACCCCAAAAAGAAACCCTGCACCCTTTTATCTACCTGCTCCCATCCCCCTAAAATTTACCTTGTGCCTACCAAATATTTGATGCTCTCTGCCCCTTAGTCAGGCACACTTGCTTCCAGGCAAGACCTGTGTAACATGTTTTTGTGACCCATTCAAGCCCAGCATGGCGCCTATCTCTTAGGAGTGGTAGGAGAGATTGACCTTGGTGGGAGCAGCTGGATTCCCTGACCATTCACTTGGTACCGGGCCCTGTGCTTACACTTCACACATATCTTGAAGAGATACTATTAACATTTCTTACTGTACAGCTGAGGACAAAGACTTGCCCAAGGTCACAAAGGCAGTAAGTGGCTGAGTTGGGATTAGTTCCCCAGTGAGCTCTGTTCTATCTATATGTTATCTTATCTCTGCCCATACACTCCATTTTCTGGCCCCACTGCTCTCATTTTCTGGCTCCACTCTCCTCTCTTCTTATTAAGGTCACCACAACCTCTGAATGGCAAAACGAAGTGAAAAGCTGTCTGACTTTATTTTACTCTCTTGGCCACATTTGGCGTGCATCACCCTTTTTTTTCAGGTTCTCTGCTAGGGCTGCCCACCTCTCAGGGGATGCCTTTCACCTTTTTGGCAGGACCCCTTGCTTAACTGAAGCCTCTCCTGGGGCAAGGTCTCATATTGGGTTTCTACTTTTCTGACTCTACGCTGTCTCTTGGATGCAGCAGCCACACTTCTATGCTGATTCCCAAAGCTGTCCTCAAAGCTCAGACTCACTCCTGAGCACCAAAAAATCACCTCTACATTGTCACTCAGATGGCTCACAGATCCCTCAATCCCATCTTCTCACTCTTTCTCCAACCTTCTCTTCTGCATTCCACTATCATTTCTGTCACCTACACAGCTGCCTACACCAGAGATAAGAATTGTGAGCTTTGACTCTTCCTGCCTCCTTAGCTCTTTATCCAACCCCTCAAGTCCTATTGATTCCTCTTCCTAAGATTCCCCTACGATGATCCTTGCCAATGTCCAAGGCAAGCTGCCATCATCTTTGACCTGGATTACTTATAAAACCCTGCAAGTAGTTCTTCCCACCTGTGGCACGGCCCCCACTCCAATCCCCCTTCCACACTGCAGGTACACTCTAAAGTATGAGTCCAGTAGTTTTACTCACCCATCCCCTACTTAGGACAAAGCACTTCTTCTATGGCCTTTGCAATCCCTCAAAAGCTGATTCTCTAACTCTCCAGCCACATTTCTTGCCACATCACAGTTAGTGTTGAATGGCTTGCCACTCCTGGAAGACACCATCTATAGCTGCAGTTTCATGTGATGGTGACTGGTCAATCCCAGCCTGGAGTCTTGCTTTCTTCCTTTCTTCTTCTTGTAAAAAAATGTTGAAATGCAAAAGGAGATGTTGTAATGAAAAGACAACAAGCAACTCAGAACAGAGATGGATAAAGTGTTTTGGAAGACAGCCAGCATACCATACGTGTGAGCCCTCAACCGTAGTCCCTGAGCATCTAATTCACCGGCTCTCCCCCTCCTGAATGTTAATTATACCCTTTATAACAGGAAGGAGGTGTCCTGACTGGCCCAATTGTCAGGTAGAGCCTCCATTCCAAATTAAGAAACTGGCATCTGCTACCCATCAGCTGAAATATGGCTGCATTATTCAGCTAGCCATAGGCTTGTCTCTATTTTCTATGTTTCTAAGAAGAAGCTAATCCATAGAAAAACCCTGGAAACAATGACCAATCTAGTAGCAAAGAGAACCCCTTAGATTCATTATGATCTCTAAATACCATTTTCCCATTAAAAAAAAAAAAAGAAACAGATCTCCTAAGAGAAAGGGGGACTCTAAGTCTGGGTCAGGAAACGTATAAGGTAAGATTAGAACATATTGACATTTCCAAAGTAAGGAAAGCTCTCAAAGGCTACAGGATTGTGTCAAAAAGACTCAGTAGCCCATTGAATAAGCTCCCACTGGCCAAAGGATAATTTTGAGCATCAATAAAAATACTGAAAGACAACAAATATATCAAAATCCTATGTACATTATGATACTATACCAAGAAAAAGAACAAACTTTATTAGGTATCTTTGAAGGATGTTGGAGAACCAACTCATTATTTTGAAAACTGATAAATAGGTGGGAGGATAAAACTGATAAATATAGGAAAGAATCAAGTATTTACCTTACCTCACTGACACAGGCTGTATTTAAGGGTAACAAAGTAGTTGATGAGTGGAAGTTTCCTAGTATAGAAGTAT
This sequence comes from Canis aureus, assembly GCF_053574225.1. NCBI lineage: Eukaryota > Metazoa > Chordata > Mammalia > Carnivora > Canidae > Canis > Canis aureus. The sequence goes on from NC_135613.1 coordinate 7,046,738, forward strand.
TCAAGCTAGTAATCAAAGAAGGAAACATAGAATATCACTGTTTTTGCAACACCTAATGAAATAATGGTTCTAGGCAATAAATATCAAGATTCTTTATATCGCAAAAAGAGAAACTACTAGATGCTATGTGCCTCCCAATGGAAGTACAAAATCACTTATTATTCTTTTTTCCAAAAAAAAAAAAAGTTGAACTAGAATCTAATCAAGCTTCTTTTTCTAACTACCAATTTACAGGAAAAACAAGGAAGGAACATTTCCCACTATATAGCAAGGGTGTAATCAGCAAAATTGAGATGGAGGGAAAACCCATAAATCAAATGACCAGTTTCTTCAATAAGTAAAAGGAAAAAATAAGAGAGATAGAGAACCTACATATTAAAAGACCAGCCAAAAGGTATGGATCATATTTGGATCCTAATTGAAATAAATCATATTTTAAAAATTTGAGATAACTAGAAATCTGAACACTGAATGGATAATTGATGACATTAACAAATTATTGTTGTTTCTTTTAAAGGTGAAATGACAGTATCACAGTGATTTTTTAAATAATTAGTCATGACCTTTTTCGAAGATATTGAAACATTTACAGCTGAAATGGCGTATTGTCTGGGATTTACCTCAAAATAATTTAGGAGTTGAGGGGTAAGTGGAGCTATTATTGAAACAAGATTAATAATTGTTGTAATGACAAGAATTGATAATTGTTGCAGTTAGATGATTATTACTTATGGGATCGTCATACTATTTCTTTTAATTTGTATATGTTTGACAGTATCAATAATAGTTTTAAAGATGGTTTTATTTTATTTTTTTAAAAGATTTTATTTATTTATTCATGAGAGACACAGAGAGAGAAAGAGAGAGAGGCAGAGACACAGGTAGAGGGAGAAGCAGGCTTCATGCAAAGAGCCCAATGTGGGACTCGATCCCGGGTCCCCAGGATCACACCCCAGGCTGCAGGCAGCGCTAAACTGCTGCGCCACCGGGGCTGCCCTAAAGATAGTTTTAAAGAGGAAGGGAAAAAATTCTGGAAGGCAGAGCCGGAGCCTCACTCACACCTGAATTCCCTGTGTCCAGTCAAACAAATTAATAGCAATGCTCTTAGGCTGAACCCAGGGTCAAAGCTAAGAACTATGGTAATGCCTGAAATACCTGCTTGGCTCACTTATAAAGCCCAGGGACTGGCACACAGTAGGCCTTTAGGAAGTGTTTTCTGAATGAGCAAACATCTGAACATCAAAGTAGCACTACAGGGATGCCTGGGTGGCTCAGCAGTTGGGTATCTGCCTTTGGTTCAGGGCATGATCCCGGGATCTGGGATTGAGTTCCGCATCAGGCTCCTTGCATGGAGCCTGCTTCTCCCTCTGCCTGTGTCTCTGCCTCTCTCTCTCCCTTTCTCTCTGTCTTTAATGAATAAATAAAATCTTAAAAAAAAAAAGTAGCACTACATATGCTCCTAATGCCTGAAATACATCCAACAATCCCAAATCTGGCAGGCCTTTGTGGAAAGTGGCGCTCCATAGCATCACTATCTGCCCCCATATTATGTGCTAAGGAGCCAGGGATTTCCTTCCCTGGGCTCTGCCTGTTTTTTTCAAAATAAGGGTATGGGTTCCCAGAAGATTTGTATTCCCGTCCCAGGGTTCCTTTTGGTCCCCCTGATTGGACCAGCTATTTCTGCCTTCATGTGCTGGTCTCTCTGCCTGAAATGCTCTCCCGGCCCCAGCTCTCTGCATGGCTGGCTCCTCCTCACTGTTCACATCTCAGCTCAAATATCCTTTCCTCAGCAGGACCTTAACCCACCACACTCTCTAAATAAAGTTCCCCTGTGATTCTCTGTCACTTCACTGTCACTTTCACCGGTATCACCCTTAATATGAAATTACATATTTAGTCTACTTTATAAAATAATAGTAATGAGGCACCTGGCTGGCTCAGTCAGAAGAGTATGTGACTCTTGATCTTGGGGTTCAAAACCCACATGGGGTGTAGAGATTACTTAAATAAATTAAACTCAAAGGGGCACCTGGGTGGCTCAGCAGTTGAACATCTGCCTTTGGTTCAGGTCGTGATCTCAGGGTCCTGGGATCAAGTTCTGTATTGGGCTCCCTGGAGGGAGTATGCTTCCCTCTCTGCCCGTCTCTCTGCCTCTGTCTCTCATGAATAGATAAATAAAATCTAAAAATAAAATAAATAAAACTTAAAAAAATAAAATAGCAGCTAACACCAACTCAACACTTGCCATGTGCCAAATTCATGCAAAGTGCTTTTATGAATTATCCTGTTTAAACTTCATAACCAGCCCATGAAGTAGGTGCCATTATTATTACGATTTTAAAAACAATAAAACTCTGGACAAAGAGGTTACAGGGCCACAGAGCCATGAAGTAGCAAGCCTACGTTCATAACTTCTATGCTACACTTTTCTCTTAATGTCTTCCCCCTGCCCACACTGACCTCCACTGCCAGACTATGAGGGTCAAGAGAACATCACTCAACAAAACATCTCAGCCCCTATCATGGCACCTGGCATAAAATAGGTGCTTCATAAGTATACGCTGAATGAATGAAAACATTCAGAGTAACACTGCATGATTTCTCTTTATCTGTAGCTTACCTGGTCTTCCCCACAATTTCCAGCACAAGACTCAGCCCCCAGAAGGTACTCCACATATCTATCCAGAAACACACAGTGTTAAAAAGTGCTTCTGTGATGTGGCACTTGGGTAGCTCAGTTGGTTAAGCAGCTGCCGTCAGCTCAGGTCATGGTCCCAGGATCCTGGGATTGAGCCCTGAATCGGGCTCCCCACTTAGCAGGCAGTCTGCTTCTCCCTCTCCCACTCCCTCTGCTGTGTTCTCTCTCAAAAAATAAAATATTTTTAAAAATAAAAATAAATAAAAAGTGCTTTTGTGACCACCTAGCTCTGTCCCCTCAGTTAATCAAAGGGTTAGACCTCTCCAGGTTTTTTTCTCCTACCTCTGAGTATAGACAATCAAACAAGATGGAAAATAGAGACAACTTCTGAGCTTCAGAGGTCTCAAAAGACTGTGTTTAGCAGAAGAGGTCAGTGGCAGATGCCCTGCTGGGGTGGAATTCAGAGAGAAAGGTCCAGGGCGTGGTGGAGGGTATGCATTTGCCCTTCCTTGCAGAACAACACACACTGCCTAATGCCTAATGGAAATCTTGTCACTTCAGGACATGTCTACAGATCTTACTAGGCACCAAAGGCTTTCTTTTTTTATTTTTATTTTTATTTTATTTATGATAGTCACATACAGAGAGAGAGAGAGAGGCAGAGACACAGGCAGAGGGAGAATGCACCCGGAGCCCGACGTGGGATTCGATCCCGGGTCTCCAGGATCGCGCCCTGGGCCAAAGGCAGGCGCTAAACCGCTGAGCCACCCAGGGATCCCCACCAAAGGCTTTCTTGATTTCCCCTCCCCTCTCTCCTTTCCTCTGGAGATAGGCAAAAACACCCAACAACAGAGGCCTCTGGTATCACTTGCAGAAGCAGAAGGACTTTCTATAGAAGATAATGGGGTTTCTGGTCATCCTTCTGCTTCTGGTTATCCCCAGACCCTTCAACTCTTAAGCATCTCCAGCAAATAGGATCCCAAGAATCCCAAACTCTATGCCAAGAAAATTCTAGGAAGGGATGCCTGGGTGGCTCAGCGGTTGAGCATCTGCCTTTGGTTCAGGGCGTGATCCCGGGATCTGAGATCAAGTCTCACATCGGGGTCCTTGCAGGGAGCCTGCTTCTCCCTCTATGTCTCTGCCTCACTCTGTGTGTGTCTCATGAATAAATAAATAAAATCTTTTTTTAGAAAGAAACTTCTATGAAAATAGCACAGACAACCACAGGAGCTGTAATTGGGTAGAGGGAACAACATTCTAGCCTAGGATGATCACAAGGGGGTTCTAAGATGGGGTACTACTGGGGCTGGGCCTTGAAGGGTGGGAATCACTAGGCTTCATGGGGATAAGAAGGATACAGAGGCAATGGCAAATGCAGTGTAGTGAAAGAAAGAGCTAACACTTACCTAGAACATACTCTGTGTTTGTTGCTAGACTAAGGGTTTATATGTAAAAGCTGGCTGACATCCTACAACCTTGTGAAATAAGTGATAATATACTAGATGAAGAATCCAAGGCCAGAGGTGTTAAATAACTCGTCCAGGGTAATCCAGGAATTGGCAGGGCCAGGATTAAAATTCAGATTTGTCCAACCCCAGGATCCACCACACTATGTGTGCCAAGAGTTGAGGAGGATGGCTTGGGTAAGGGAAAGGAGCACATGTCGAAGAGCTAGGGAATCCTTGAATGTGACCCTAAAGGTCTAAAATTCAGATTTGTCCAACCCCAGGATCCACCACACTATGTGTGCCAAGAGTTGAGGAGGATGGCTTGGGTAAGGGAAAGGAGCACATGTCAAAGAGCTAGGGAATCCTTGAATGTGACCCTAAAGGTCTAAAATTCAGATTTGTCCAACCCCAGGATCCACCACACCATGTGTGCCAAGAGTTGAGGAGGATGGCTTGGGTAAGGGAAAGGAGCACATGTCGAAGAGCTAGGGAATCCTTGAATGTGACACTAAAGGTCTAAATCCTTGAATGTGGTACCCCTTGTGGGGTACCACAAGGCAGGCCATGTGCTGAGCAGCATTGCAGGGTAGATATTTATGGAAGATAATAGGGGAGAGGCTGCTGGGAAGATGGGAACCTAGTGCCCCCAGAAGCTCTACAGGAGGAGGAAGGACAGACAGCACCATGAGTGAGGAAAACCTAGAAGAGAAACAACTTTACCAAATGCCAGTTGGTCATAAATGGTATTCAGCTTCAGATTTAAGCAAAGAAAGATCTCCAGTCCCAGTCAGTCCACAAAACTCATAATAAATGCCAACTGTGTGCCAGGCCCTGCCCCAGGCAGCCTCCCTCTCAGTGAGGAAAATGGGATTGCTGGCAGGCTCCTATAAGGCAGCACCCTAGAGTGCTCTCCTCTCCTTCCCATCTCCACTCTCACAAGGCAGACAGCTTTTCTCCTATGTTTATGTTAAAATCAGTGCCCAAAATTATTGCATTTTAACTTCAGTAAGTTTTAAATTTCTTAAGTATTTATTTTCACTTTACTGGTCTAGTTTGCAAGATAAACAATAACTGATTTTTAAAAATTGAATTCTCTTTTAACCTCAGTAAGTTTTTGATGAAAAAATTTCCTTCAGAGAGCAAATCATCTCCCCCCTCCAACTACCAACCATGGAGCCAGCAGTACTTTTGCTCTTGAGGGTCAGAAACGGGAACTTACATCCCAACCACAATGCCCTTCACTATCAACAGGGGAAGTGGGGACTCGGGGACATCTCTAATTCAGTATATCTGATGCAGCTGTGCCTAAAGGGGTCAATCCCAGTTTGGAGCTGAAGAAAGGGGAACTTAGCTTCTCATCATTCTTGAGCTTTTTTTTTTTTTTTTTAAATCCTGTTGCAACAGGCAACCTTCTCGCTGAGGAGGTGGGATTTATTAGCCAAATACAAGTGTAGGAACTTCCAAATTTGGAGGGCCACCTCTCGCTCTCCGAACCACTGCCTTCGGGAGACTGCTCAGCCAGTGGGGTCGATAGGAGGAAACTCTCACTAGGTTGGCTCAGCAATTCTCCAGGAAGGCTCACCCCGCAAGGCAAGGCCAAGACAGTGATCCCAAATGCCCTGGTGTACATTAGGCGGAAAGGGGGGGGCGCGCTTAGATTCCCTAAGAGTTGCCCCTGGGCCACTCTTTGGCTACGTCAGGGTAAAGAGGTTTGTATGGGCACCTCTTGCACCACCGATCAACCACTCTCGAGACACCCTCTTTATAAACTACACGGCAGGCATACGGGCGGGAAGCGGCGGCCCCAGCAGAGGCTAACCACCGCGGTTCTTAAAGCCTTGGTTGCGTCTGGGCCCGTGCCGAGTCGCAAGCGCAGGGAGATTCCCTTCCGGGGCGCCCGCCATCGGCCCCCGGATTCCCAGCGAGTCCTCTCAGGCCCTTCAGGAACCCCCGCCTCCGGCTTCCCCGCCCAGATCGCGGAACCCTCAGGCCCGGGCCAGCGTCCTTGCCGGCCTTTCAAGGCCCAGCCGCCCGGCCCCGCGGCTCACCCTCGAGTGTCTCGCACTGCACCAGGTTGAGGTAGTCCGCCTGGCTGAGCACCCCGGCCTTCAGGCCGCGCACCAGTCCCTCCAAGTAGCCATTGTCCACGTTGAAGTAAAGCTCCGGGAAGAACGACATGGCTGCGGCGGGGGCGGCGAGACCGGAGAACCCCGATCGGCCGGCGGACAGCTCGCTTCCCAGATCAGCTGACTCGGCGCCAGCAGCGGGCTGTCAAGCGGGTCAGGTGACGCGCGAGCGCCTCACGTGACCACGAGGGGCGGGGCCCTCGGGGCGCCAGGCTTCCGGGCGGTTTCGCGTGAAAGCACTGCGCAGGCGTCGGCCCTCTGGCGCCTGCGCGACTGGGGTAGGCGAGCCTCTCACTAACGGGCTTGAGCAGTGTGGCGTGTCTGAGGCCGGCCGCGTGGTGGCGCACGTGGCCGCGGCGATTCCATTGGGCCCTCTGGCTCCCCCCAGCCCCCCAGGCTGGTGCACCTGGCACCGAGGGGCAGGCCCAGTAAAGATGCGAATAAGCGGTGCTTATGCTTGGAAATATTCCAGACTGTTGAGGCAGTCTTCTCCCGAAGGGAACTACAGTTCGGGGGGAGATTTCGCTGAGGTCACAGGTCCCCTTAGCTGCAAGCAGGCCTGGAGCCTAATGTGCCGGCCGCCAGGAGTCACAGCCCCTACGTGTCCTGCGCGCTGCAGCCGCGTCTCTTGTACAAGATTCTGGAGGGCTGGGGCCTGGCCCTTCTGCCTCCCCAACGGCGCCTGGCACTGTGAGAGCGTGCATGTAAGTGATTCAGATGACGGGGTAGCCTAGACCCTGGGGTAGGTGTGTGTGTGTGATGTCTTGGCTCCAGCCCGCATCCGTGCAGTGACCTCCATGACCTCCCACCTCCGACAGCCGCTTTCGAAATAACGCCACAGCCTTGGGGTTGGTCCCAGCCTTTATTCGCTACCCCGTGTACAGCCCCGACCCCGACGCTGGCCCACTAGGTACGGCTGCAGGGGTTCGTGGCTGTACCCAGCTTGCGGCAGTAGCAGAAGGCGTTGAAGAAACGGCAGTAGCACGTGGCACATGGGTCGCAACACGGCACCTGGTGTCCCAGACAGGATTCATGCAGCCTTACGCAGCGACGCGGGGAGCGTGGCTCGCGACCCTCTGGATCTAGTACCTACAGAAGCGGGGGAGCAGAATTGCAGGCATGAGCGCCTGAAGGCAGGTCCAGGGATGCCACCTGGCTCGATCCAGGCAGAATGGCAGTGGAGTGTGGAGTAGTCTGCAGAATCACCCGGGCTGAGGAGGTCATGAGGTGGAGAGAGGGGGCGATGCCTGATGTTCCCTCCCGAGGCCTGTGGCCTCCCCCCTTTTCCTGAGCAGTTACCTCTGCCAAGGCCTCTGCCTCCTGCAGCAGAGCTTCTTCAGACTGTTCTGCAGTTGCCCTTTTCAGGGAGGACTGCAGGCCCAGGCCTGGAACAGATGATGTGAGAGCAGAACCACCCCTCCCCCTCCCCAGCCCCTGCCCCTCCACAAAGCACCCACCTCCAAGGCCTGGGATTGGGAAGGGGGAAGGAGGGGGCATACCAAAGCAGGATACTTTGTGGCCAGAGAGTATCAAGGCTCAAGTTAGTTCCACCCCTGCCCATACTGACCTGGAAGCTCTGGGAACAGAGCCTGGTCAGGTCTTCTGATGCCTTCCAGGGGGACCAAGCCAATCTGGGCCCCCTGCATGGGCGGCAGTGCCAGAAGCAGGGCACAGCTCAGCAGCACTGCAGGCAGCATGACCTGGCCAGCAGTAAGACCCACCACTCAGTCCCTTCTCATCCTTAATGCACCCTCTAGGTGCCCTACCCCAGACAGAGACCTCCCCTAGGTCAGGAGTCTTTGTCCAATCTGAGGACTTACCTCTGCTTGCTGGATCCTTGCCTGGAGAGTTTCTGGCCACTCCGCACCCTCAGCTTATATGGCAGGGTCTAATGAACGCCCCACACGTGACTGCTGCCTGCAGCCAGGGCATAAGGGGCCCTCCCCAGAGTGTGGGGGCACAGCTCCGGCCTCTTTCCCTGCAACCTGGGCTTTTGGATGCTCTATAAGAGGTGTGCCCATCTTCAATTTTGAGTGAGGTCCCCAGGTGCCAATCAAAGTTTGGGAACAAGATAGAGTGCTGAGAACCCCCAAATTTCTGCAGGACAGGAACTTGGGTAGGGGTGGGGAGGTTGGATAGGCTGGAGCCATTAGCTATAACAAGGCAGACAGCCCTGAGATCTTAATTTAATTTGTGGTCCCGGAGAAGCTCACTCAGACCCTGTGTGGCATGTTGTTTCCTTTGCTTCCAGGAACTTTGGTCAAGGGCATTGAAGAGGGTGATGGGCCAGTGGCCAGAGTTGGGTGCAGACCTAGACCCTTGGGGGTTTTTTTGAGGGAAAATGGAGGGGAGAAGTCCACTTAACCAAAACCAAGCCCTCTTGCCTCCATCCCTGGTCCTTCCCCCCTCCCCTTCGTCCCTCCAGGCTTCTCCAAAACCCCCACCCCTGCTCCTTCTCCCAAACCTTTTTCCGCCTGGGGTTCCTGGAAGCCAGAGAGGCAGAACGGACTGTTCCCTGGGTGGGCGAGCAGCTTCAAAGTAAAAAGCTTTCAGGCTGCCTGTCTCATTAGTGCTAATGACTGTTCCCTTCCGCCCTGTGTTGTCAGGCCTGTGCCTACGCCTGGTCTCATCAGCACGAGGCCAGGGTGAAGACTTCCCTTTTGTGAAGATGCGAGGACACACAGGTGTCCACTTGCCCCTGCCTCCCCTCTGGAGGGACTCTTTAACACACACTTGCCCATCTGGGAAAGGGGTACAGGCTGAATTATCTTCGAGGCCTCAGTGTACAAACTGAGCTGGCCTGTGGCAGTAGGAGAATAAAGAAGTTGTTGGGGTTTGCAGTCTTGGTTCACACAAGCCATTCTGCCCAGGATGAGCCCTGACGAAGTCCTCCCAGCAGCTGATGGAAACCATATGTTGTCATCTTGACAGCCTTTGGCCTTCAACACCAACATTCAGTCTGGGGGTTCAGTTGCATGGGGGGAGGCCACTCTGCAGATGACGGGGCTGTGCCAGCTTCTCTCACAGATGGGCACTGATGTCTCTACTGGTATCAGGCTAGCCCTGGGCTCACTTGTGGTTGGCACAGGGTAAACAGTCCTAGGAGCTCTGAGGGTCACATACTACTGCCCAGGAGGAGGAAGCTGGGGAGTGAGGGAAAGCCTCTCTGAGGAGATGGTCCCTGGATAATCCAGCGAAGGGCCATCCCCATTTCTTCCCTTGACAATGCTGCTGGCTATTTTGATGACTCTCACGAAATAGATCTGGTGTCAAGGCCTTCCTAACAATTGATATTGACCTTTCTTTCTCAGAGGCTAGATCTGGGCCCAGTTGTCTACCCCAGGGCTTTCTCTTCTCAGAGCAGTGCAGGGTGAAGGCATTAGGTGCTAGATAAGCTCTCATCTTGGTGGGGCCACTGAGGGCTCAGGAAGGACAATACATCAAATGTACCCGAGGCAGTTTCCCCAAATTCTTGTTCCTTGGCCCCATCCTTAGAGATTCTGGCTGAAAAGCTGGAGGTGGAGAGCAGGGACTGCATGTGGATTTTGGAAAGGTGCCCCAGGTGAGTTGAGGTGGGGGCTGTGAGCGCTTGGCTGGGCCTGATCAGTCTCCAGGCTAAGAACAGTTTATTATGTTCTAGAGGAAGGATGCTCATCCCTCTCAGGCACTCAGTGTCTTTGTTCATCTACAGAGCAGTGACTGTCTTCCTGTGTGCAGGTGAAGAAGACATGGGCAGTGATGGACAAGGGCTGAAGCACCCCCAGGGGCAGCCCAAGTCCCTCGTCAGGTCCAGTGGGGGAGACAGTCAAGAAAAACAACCATCAAAACATAGAGGATGATGAGAGAAACATAAACTTTGGATATCTGATGACATTAAGAAATAATTGTTAGTTTTTTAAGTTGTGATGATATTGTGGTTTCAATAGCATTTTTAAAAGTAGCTTTATCTTTTAGAGAAATATAATGAAGTATTTACTGATAAAAATGATATGAAATAATTATTCCTCCAGTAGGAGGAAGAGCAGGACATGGTATAGATGAAGCAAATTTTCACGAGTTGGTAATTTGTTGAAATTGAAAAATGTTGAGTACCTGGGCTTTGTTATTCCATTACTGCTACCCTTGCGTATGTTTTTTTTTGTTTTGTTTTGTTTTTTAAGATTTTATTTATTTATTAGAGACAGAGAGAGAGGCAGAGACACAGGCAGAGGAAGAAGCAGGCTCCATGCAGGGAGCCCGACGTGGAACTCAATCCCAGGTCTCCAGGATCAGACGCTGGGCTGAAGGCAGCGCTAAACCGCTGAGCCACCCAGGCTGCCCATACCCTTGTGTATGTTTGAAAATCTTCATAATAGGGATGCCTGGGTGGCTCAGCGGTTTGGTGCCTGCCTTCGGCCCAGGGCATGATCCTGGAGTCCCAGGATCAAATCCCACATCTGGCTCCCTGGGTGGAACCTGCTTCTCCCTCTGCCTAGGTCTCTGCCTCTCTCTGTGTGCCTGTCTCTCATGAATAAGTAAATAAAATCCTTTAAAAGAAAAGAAAATCTTCATAATAAAAACATAAAACAAAGAGAAGGGCAGCCCCGGTGGCCCAGCAGTGCAGCGCCACCTTCGGCCCGGGGTGTGATCCTGGAGACCTGGGATCGAGTCCCACATCGGGCTCCCTGCATGGAGTCTGCTTCTCCCTCTGCCTGTCTCTCTCTCTCTCTCTCTTTCTCTCTCTCGTGAATAAATAAATAAAATATTTTTAAAAATAAATAAATAAAATCTTTAAATATATATACATATATAATTTAAAAAACCGAAGAGAATTATTTAAAATGCAGTGGGATAGGGACATCTGGGTGGCTTAGCGGTTGAGCATCTGCCATTGGCTCAGGGTGTGATCCCAGAGTCCTGGGATCAAGTCCCTTGTCAGGCTCCCTGCATGGAGTCTGCTTCTCCCTCTGCCTATGTCTCTGCCTCTCTGTGTGTCTCTCATGAATAAATAAATAAAATATATTTTTTAAATGCAGTGGGACAAATGCTTTGATAGAAGAATGCCCCAGGAACAAATAGGACCAATACAAGCACCAACCCCAACTGAGGGAGGGGCAGGAAGTTAGCTCGGAAGGCTTTCAGGAAGAGGAAACTTTTACTCATTCATGAAACTTGAGTAAGAGTCAAGGGAGGAGCCAGACAAAGGACAATGTTAAGTTTCCTGGACCCATAACAGGAACATAGTTTACCAACCTGCCTGGTTCTACAGCTTAACACTGATACAGGCTCTGCCCCAAGCCTGGTTCCTGCCTGACGAGCCCCAGCCTGGTAAGCAGTCAATATCTTTTCTCTCCCCGCTCCCCTGGGGTCAGAGAGTCGGCTCCTCCCAGAGTCGATTCAGTCAGTGAGTCAATCGGCAAACATCTATAGCCACCTCCACATTGTATCACTGTCGTGAGTGTGCATAGGCTCAGACCATAATCACAAGAGCCCAGCAGCTCTCCTGCCACCCACCCGGCTGAGTCCAGAAGAAGAAATCAACATTGTTTATATCCTTTCTCACCCTCATCATCCTCCTGCCCACCAGCGCTGTGTCACCTATCCCCCTCCCACCACCGCTTAATTGGCCTAAAACATTGTTGGGTTTCTTGTCATAGCTCTGTGTATCTATGTGCATATCGGTACCTCTGTCTAAAGTGAAATTTCCATTGACTAACCAAATTTTGTTTTTGCAAATAACCAATCTTTGGCTTGATTTATCAAATTTTGTTACAATTAAATTTCTGCCTTTCTACTATTTTCTATTTCCCTTGGGTTTATTGATCCTTACATTTATCTTTCCTCCTGACGAACACAGCCGCCTACATCTAGTAGTCTATAAAAGCCCCCTCGGAAGCCCGTTTCATCTGCTAATGAGCATAAATACTGTGGGGATGATTTTATTGGTCAGGAACTGCCCTGATGTTCCCATGATCACGCTTATTGACAAAAAAGACCTTTAGAAATGTTCTGGGTGGAGGATTTGAGAAACCTGGGGCGAGGCAGAGCCTACCTGGCTGGAGAGAGACCCAAACATAGGGACCCTGACTTCAGGGAGAAGAGTAGAATGTGGTTGCTATGTGCTGGAGACCAAGTATGAGGACAAGGAGGGGGGCCTGACCCCTACCTCTCCTCTTATTCCTCCTCAAGGGAGTTCACATCTCTAAGGGCACAGCAGGAGGCAGGAGGCAGCAGAGCACCCACTGGCTCTCCTACTCCAACTTTGTTCTGAAAACCAGCTCCCCACCCAGTGCACTGCCCTTGCCCCTGTGGCTCATCTGCAGGACTTCCAAAAGGCAGAGGTTTCCTGGAGAGGGGTGATCCCCTCAATTATCCAGGGAGGGGAATTAGGATGGATAGGGGTTATTTTGGGGTGGTGTCTTGAGATGTCAGCTGAGAGGGATCTCACTGTGATCAGGTGCTCCTAGAAGAGAGAGTCATGTTTGCTGCATGAATGCCGAATTCCAGCACTTGCCATTCTCCCATCCATACAAGAACTATTTATTGAGTGCATGCTGCATGAAAGGCATTTTGCCCAAGCTAGACTTGGAGGCCATGGTGACCTGAAACTCCTGATCCTGAGATCAGACAGGCTTCATGGGCTTTCCTGTTGTCAGCGAAAGTGTAGGCTGGAGCCAAGCCAAAAGAGAAGGGAACAAGGTGCAGAGACAGCTGGTGGACAGACTACAAGGAAGCTCAGGCCCAGAGATACCTCATACCTTCAGGCCTTGGTCTAACTCCCTGTCCCCCTCCCTTACAGTCCTTTCAGTGCTGGAAGTAGGCCCTTTATTAGGAGTACCCAGAACAGTTGAGCTGTGGCTGGAGTGTTTAGATGAAATGTCACAAAGGCCCAGGGATGCCAAAGACAAAAAGGCCCAGCCAGCCTGGTTCATAGAATGTGGCTTGCAGTCTGGATGCTTGAGCCCTCCTGGTATGGCAAAGGCCATCTTAAATTCCAACCCCAGCCCCTGCTGAAGACATCTACAATCCAGTGTCCCCTCCCAGATGCCTGGAGAGGTAGCCAGTCCTTCTCCCACCTGCCAGCAGTGTGAAATATTCTGTTTCTGAGGGTGTTGCAGCCCCTCCCCTTCTGTCTCAGGGTGATTCCTCACTGTCAACATGTCCAAACAGGCAGACATCAGTCTCCACACTCACAGGAAGCCAGCACAAAGTGGTGAGGGGCTTGTTCCATTCCAGGTGAGGAGAGGACCCCTACATTTAACAGGATCTCTGGATAAGTGCAATTTGAGTCCCCAGCAACCCTTCACAGAAGCATGGCACTGTTGGGGGGGGGTGTGCCCAGGATGTCCCCTTCATTGTTTCTGACCTATCCCCATGGAAGGAAGCAACCCAACTCCCTGAGGATGTTCAGTGGCTCAGCTAAAGCCCCAAGAACAAAGGTGTTTTCACAACAGGAACCATTGGGTTACCTAGGAATTATTATTTTTTAAGATTTTATTTATTTATTTATTTATTTATTTATTTATTTATTTATTTTAAAGATTTTATTTATTTATTCATGAGAGACACGGAGAGAGAGAGAGGCAGAGACGTAGGCAGAGAAAGAAGCAGGCTCCATGCAGGGAGCCCGACGTGGGACTTGATCCTGGGACTCCGGGATCACACCCTGGGCAGAAGGCAGACGTTCAACCAGTGAGCCACCCAGGTGTCCCAAGATTTTATTTATTTACTCATGAGAGACAGAGAGACATAGACAGAGGGAGAAGCAGGCTCCTTGCAGGGAGCCTGATGCGGGACTCGATCCCTGGACCCAGGATCACACCCTGAGCCAAAGGCAGACACTCAACTGCTGAGCCACCCAGGTGTCCTCCCAGAAACTATTCTTTCTTAGTTCATTCCTTATTTCTTTTTCTTTCTTTTTCTTTCTCTTCTCTTCTTTCTCTTCTCTTCTCTTTTTCTTTTCTTTTCTTTTCTTTCTTTTCTTTTCTTTTCTTTTCTTTTCTTCTTTTTCTTTCTTTTCTTCTCCACGCCAAGCATGGAGCCCAATGTGGGCTTGAACTTACAACCCTGGGCAGCCCCAGTGGCCCAGAGGTTTAGCGCCGCCTGCAGCCTGGCGTGTAATCCCAGAGACCAGGGATCGAGTCCCACATCGGGCTCCCTGCATGGAGCCTGCTACTCCCTCTGCCTGTGTCTCTGCCTCTGTGTGTGTGTGTGTGTGTGTGTGTGTGTGTGTGTGTCTCAAATAAATAAATAAATAAATAAATAAATAAATAAATAAAATCTTAAAAAAAAAAATGAACTCACAACCCTGATATCAAGACCTGAGCTGAGATCAAGAGTCAGATCCCTAACCGACTGAGCCACCCAGGCACCCAGGAATTACTGTTTCTGCTAAAACCCCAGGAGTGCTCCATCTTGCTCATCCTTGCCACTTGGGTTCTGTGCAGGTAAGATCAGAGACTGCAGAACTCTGGACATGGCCGTGGAGATGCTCCTAAGGCACTGGGCACAGAACTGCACTGGTTTCTGACTTGACAGGCTCAGGGTGAGCCCAGGGCCAGCTGAAGAAAGCAGCAAGAGCTGCAGCAGCTCCCAGGGGTCTCTGGACCCCTTCCTTTCTGCTGTTACCCCTTCCCATCCCTTTTGCCTCCAGCTGCAGAGAAGGCCTGGGAGATAGAGGTATAGGACCTGGGAGGAGGTTGAGTCCTGAGAGGAGTGTTCATCTGGGGACCTTGGTTGGAAAGAATAACCTCCTAGCTTAAACCTCTGGAGCACAGCTCTCACACAACACCAAGGCCCAGCCCAGCATAGGAGGAAGAACTCTCAGGGTACCCCTCTGCCAGTAGCCCCGTTGCCCACTTCCCAATTTTCCCCCTGTAGGCCCTGTGTAAACTATCTCCACTAAGCCCTAGGTAGGGGTCCTCCTCTCCAAGTCTGGTCAAAGCCAGAGTTTGTGTCAGGATCTGACATAGAACACGTTTTCCTCCCTACCTCATCCCTTTACCTACTATCAGTTTACAGTGTCCCACGGCAAGACTCCTATCCCATACATTTAATTCTTAGCAGAACATTGAAATAAACCATTCCCATTTTAACAGATCAGGAAACTGGCCTACAGCTTAAATGACTTAGTTTTGATCACTCACCTAAGAAGGGGTTGGCCTGCTTTCCCTCTTCTTGCATGGCTCAGGGGATATGTTAGAGCTGGAGAAGGATGGGGTGTGTGTGCATACTCACACACACACAGTGGGGCAGGAGACTTATTAGGCATGCTACTCCACAGTGTCTCCCCACACACCTTGGCGGTGGAAAATGTTCACCCACCTACAGGGCTCCCAGGAGCTGCATAGACAAAAGCAAGCAGCCACTCCACCTCCATTCAATTCAGCCCCCATGAGGCTGTGGGCACAGTACCATGCCAAAACTGTGCTGAGTGTTGTTATGCTCTTGGACACATTTCTAAATAATCATGAATCAAAGAAGTCACAAGAGAAAACTAGAAAATGTTTCAAATGGAATGATAACGAAATACTATCAAATATATCAAAACTAATAGGCTGCAACTAAAGCAATGCATGTTGCATGTCCCTATGTTAGAAAAGAAGAATGGTTGAAAATGAATTATGCAAACTTACATAAGTGGTGGAATGGTGTTGGAGCAAGTAAGTGAGTATCTGTTTTACCTGTACTTTGAAGCCTTCACAAAAATTAATTTGAAATGGAGTATCAGGGCAGCCCGGATGGCTCAGCGGGTTAGCGCCGCCTGCAGCCCAGGGCGTGATCCTGGAGACCCAGGATCGAGTCCCACGTCGGGCTCCCTACGTGGAGCCTGCTTCTCCCTCTGCCTGTGTCTCTGCCTCTCTCTCTCTCTCTCTCTCTCTCTGTCTTTCATGAATAAATAAATTTAAAAAAATTAAAAAAAAGAAATGGAGCATCAGCATAACTGCGAAGGTAAAACAGTGAAACTTTAGAGAAAACATAGACTATCTTTTTAACCTTGGACTAGGCAAAGATTTCTTAAACAAGACACAAAGGGAGCTCCTGGCTGGCTCAGTCAGTGAAGCATACAACTCTTGATTTGGAGGTCATGAGTTTGAACCCCACATTGGGTGTGGAGCCTACTTCAGAAAAAAAACAAAACAAAACAAAACAACCCAAGACTCAGAAAGCTCTAAGCATCAAAGGTTGATAAATTAGACTCCATTAAAATTAAGAACTTCTGGTCATTAATTAAAGATATTTAAGAAAATGAAGAGATAGGGACACTTGGGTGGCTCAGTGGTTAAGCATCTGCCTTTGGCTCAGGGCATGATCTGGGGTCCCGGGATCGAGTCCCACATCGGGCTCCCTGTATGGAACCTGCTTTTCCCTCTGCCTCTCTCCCTCAATCTCTCTCTCTCTCTCTCTCTCTCTCATTCTCTGTGTCTCAGGAATAAATAAAATCTTTTTTTAAAGAAAATTAGAAGATAAGTTACACACTGGAAAAAGAAGATTGTGCTACATATATTTAAAAAGAGGGGGACGCCTGGGTAGCCCATTTGGTTAAGCATCTGCCTTCAGCTCAGGTTGTGATCCCAGGGTCCTGGGATCAAGCCCCAAATTGGGTTCCCTGCTCAGTGGGGAGCCTGCTTCTCCCTCCCCGTCTACCTGCTGCTCCCCCTGCTGTACTCTCTCTCTCACTCTGGCAAATAAATAAATATTAAAAAAACAAAAAAGGACTCCTGCAGAATATGTAAAGAATTCCATAGTCTTATGGAAAAAGATCTAAAACAGACTCTTCACAAAAGACGATTTCCAAATGGTCAATAAGCATGTGGAAGGGTGCTCAATATCACTCAATATGGAGTTTAATTCATAGAGAAATGTGAATTAAAACAGCAAGGGGCACCTGGTTAGCTCAGTTGGTAGAACATCTGACTCTTTTTTTTTTTTTAAGATTTTGTTTATTTATTCATAGACAGAGAGAGAGAGAGGCAGAGACACAGGCAGAGAGAGAGGGAGAAGCAGGCTCCATGCAGGGAACCCGACGCGGAACTCGATCCCAGGTCTCCAGGATCACACCCCAGGCTGCAGGCAGCGCCAACCCGCTGCGCCACTGGGGCTGCCTGAACATCTGACTCTTGATGTGAGTTCTAGTCCCACATTGGGTGTAGAAATTACTTTAAAATAAATAAATAAATAAAAATAAATTAAGAGGCAGTTGGGTGACTCAGTGGTTAAGTGTCTGACTCTTGATTTCAGCTAAGGTCATGATCTCAGGGTCTTGAGATCAAGCCCTACATCAAGCTCCACATTCAGCATGGAGTCTGCTTGACATTCTGTCTCTCCCTCTCCCTCTGCCCCTCCCTCTGCTCATGTGTGCCCTCTCTAAATAAGTAAGTAAATAAATAAATAAATAAAATTCAAAAATAAATAAACTTTAAAAATAAAACCATAGTGAGATACTATTGTACACTAATTACTAAATTGGCTAAAATTAAAAAGATTGACAAAACCAAGTGTTGGTGAGGATATGAAATAACTAGAACTGGAAAGAGGTAAGTTGGAAAACCGTAGTATTCACTGTAACTCCTAACCTGACATATGATCCAGCAAGTTCACTCTTCAGTACAAATCCAGGAGAACTGTGATTTCTACCAAAGTGCATGTCTAGAATGTTCTTGGCAACTTTATTCATAATAGCTAAAACCTGGAATCAATCCAAATATCCAACAGCAGGAAAATGAATAAAAAATGGTATATTCATACAGTGGGAGACTACATAGCAATAAAAACAGAATGAACTGCTGTCCACAACAGGGATAAATCTCCCAGACACAATGTTGGATAAAAGTCGCCAGCCATAGAGGAGTGAATGTGGTGTGTTTCCATTTATATGGTGTCCCAAACTAGGTAAAAACATAGCAAATGGAGTGGTACCTGGGCAGCTCAGTCAGCTGAACCTCTGACTCTTGGTCAAGATCTCAGGATTGTGAGATGGAGCCCCATGTGGGACTCCTTGCTCAGCGGGGAGTCTGCTTGAGATTGTCTCCCTCTGGCCTTCCACGACTACACGCACACATGCTCTCTCTCTCTTTCAAATAAATCTTAAAAACAACAACAAAACTATAGCAAATAGTGACAGAACTCTGAATAGTGGTTAATTCTGGGAACAGTACTGACCAAAGGAGAGGAATAAAAATGATGTCTGCAGTGCTGGAAATGTTTTCTATCTTGATAGAATAAATAAATTAATTTAATTAATAGATCGAATTAATAAATAAATTTAAATGGTCACTTCCCCAGCTTGTTCTCCTTATGTGTTCTTTTTTGTAAGATTTTGTTTATCTATTCACGAGAGACATAGAAAGAGAGAGAGGCAGTGACACAGGCAGAGGGAGAAGCAGGCTCCATGCAGGGAGCCCAACGCAGGACCCAATCTCGGGACCCTGGGACCATGCCCCGAGCCAAAGGCAGATGCTCAACCACTGAGCCAGCCACGCGTCCCTCCTTATATGTTCTTGTCTTGTCTCTTGTGACACTTGTTTTCTTCCTGTCTCCTGAAGTTATCTTCAAGACATTGACTTCTGGGATTTGCAGAGCTTCACAGTATTGTACTTCCTCTTTTCTGTCTGTAGATTGTTTTTCTCCACCGGAAAAGGCAGCAATTTCCTAAAATTATGAATGTGAAGAAAAGCATTTGTTGTTGTTTATGATACAGAATAAAAATGTAAAAGGGGGAAAAGACAGTACCAATGAGATATCAGTTGTAATGAACAGAAAGCTTGATTCATATTGTCTTATATTACAAAAATAATATATTGGCTCATATAACTGAAAAACCTCAAGGCTGGTTTCAGATGAGGTACCAGGCCTTTTGGTTGTATAAGAAGTTGGTGTGATAGACCCAGCTGGTTGCCTTTCTAATATCTTATTCCCCTTTCCTCCCCAAAGAGGCCCAGTTTTGTTTGGGGTAGGGCCTGGTTAAACAGACTAACTTCCTCAGATTCCTTAAGAGTTCGTGGTGTCCCTGGGACACAGTGTGACCCAGGTGACTTATGTAGACTTCTGGGAAAGCTTTGCTTCCCTGGCACAAGTGCTTCCCTTTTCTTATTTTCCTTTCAATTTCCTGCCCAGAAGGTGAATGTGATGCTTAGAGGTATAGCAGCCGACTCATGACCATGAGGCAACAATTTTGAGAATGGACTGAGCTGCCAAGGATGGTAGGCAAGAAAAGCAGACTGTGCCCGCCTGGGAGGGTAAACCAGTTGCACCAACCCTGGTCTGCCCACCTCCTGGCATTGTATTGCATGAGACAAACATGAAACAAATATTTGTTTAAGCTACTCTGGTTTTCTCTTCCTTGCAGCTAAACGCGTTCCCGACTGACATCTTCAGTTCCTTTATAACTCTTTTTTAAAATATTTTATTTATTTAGGGGGATCCCTGGGTGGCTCAGCGGTTTAGTGCCTGCCTTCAGCCCAGGGCGTGATCCTGGAGTCCTGGGATCGAGTCCCACGTCGGGCTCCTTGCATGGAGCCTGCTTCTCTCTCTGCCTATGTCTCTGCCTCTCTCTCTCTGTGTCTCTCATGAAATCTTTATTTATTCACACATGCAGAGGAAGAAGCAGGCTCCCTGTGGGGAGCCCGATGCGGAACTCTATCTTGGGACTCCAGGATCATGCCCTGAACTGAAGGCAGATGCTCAACCACTGAGCCACCCAGATGTCCCTATAACTCTTTTTTTTTTTTTTTTTTTAGAGAGAGATTTTATGTGTTCATTTGAGAGATGGGGAGAAGCATACTCCCTGCTGAGCAGGGAGCCCAACATGGGGCTTGATCCCAGGACCTTGAGATCATGACCTGAGTCGAAGGCTTAACCGACTGAGCGACCCGGATGCCCTAATAACTCTTGTCCGTGTTTTTTTGTGGTCAATGCTTTATTCTAAGTCTGTTTCCCTTGTGGACCCAAATGGGCTCTTCGGAGTCTCTGAGGCCTCTTGCTTCCTCACCCACAGCCTACTGGGGAAAGTCACCTTTGTCCCACAAGTCCCTGGTCCTGGTTCTGGATATCCCACTGGCATTTGAGGCTGAAGGCTGTGGCTGGAGTACTCAGGGAGTTTCTCAGATCTGGGTGAGGCCTGATGGTCCTCTTTGGACTTTAGCTGAACCCTTTCAGCCTTCAGCTTGTGATTCTCACAGAAGTTGTGACCTCCAGTGGCCTGGCCCCTGGAGTGGCCCTGGGGGTGGAGTGGGTCAAATGAGCCCGCACCTTCTGCCAAAGTCAGCGTCAAAAATCTACCCGTGGGAACCAGGTCTGGCTTTTGGTTTGGGCAGGTGTTGACTTTGGGCAAATTCCCAGCCTAGAAAAAAATGACTTTTGGTGTGGAATCTTGTTCTTCAGCACGGCCTTGAAAGTCATGTACTCGGGTGTTTTGTTGGTAGGATAGCAGCTGGGTAGTATTCAAGAAGTTGAGAGAGGTTTAAACTGCAGAGGCATCTGAGTATCGTCACAGTCTTGTCTGAGGTCACAAGGCTTGTAAGTGATGGAGTCGAGAGGAGTCTGACATTCCAGTAACCCCCCAGCCACAATACTAAGACACAATGACACTTGAGGTCAATATTGTTTTTAAACACAGACTCACTTTAATCACATTACAGGCGCACAGGAATGTTCTTCAATTCTACAATGAAATATGCCTTTTCCCATTTACCTGGAAGCACACAACCCTGGACCTCTCTTTTATTGTCATCTTTTTTCAAAGACACAAGTAAAGAAAAAAACAGCATGGGCAAGGTGAGGGAGCAAGACTAAAAGCCACACTTGGATTTGGGATTAGGTAAGTGTGGCATGCATGCTTAGTCTGAAAGGGGAAGTTGACGCCAGGCAGAGGTGCAAGCCCGATGTTGTCAGAGCTTCAGATTTTCCAAGAAAAGCCAGAAAGCTGAATTTTTTAAAAAAAATGTTACTTTTGGGACATCTGGGTGGCTCAGCAGTTGAGGGTCTGCCTTTAGCCTAGGGCGTGATCCCAGAGTCCCGGGATCCCTGTATGGAGCCTGCTTCTCTCTCTGCCTGTGTCTCTGCCTCTCTCTCTCTCTCTCTGTCTCTTGTGAATAAATAAATAAGCGATCTTTAAAAAAAATAAAAGATGTTACTTTTAGGTATTCTCTGCATCCAACCTGGAGCTTGAACTTGCAACCCTGAGATCAAGAGTTGCACACTCCACCAAGTCAGCCAGGCACGTGCCCCCAGAAAACTGAAATTTTTTTAAAGATTCTTTTTTTTTTTTTTTATTTGACAGAGCAAGATAGCACAAGCAGGAGGAGCAGCAGAGGGAGAGGGAGAAAGCAGACTCCCCTGCTGAGCAGGGAGCCCATGTGGGGCTCAATTCCAGGACCCCTGGGGTCATAACCTGAGCTGAAAGCAGATGGTTGACCAACTGAGCCATTCAGGCACCCCAAAACTGAATTTTTTTGTAATATGCTGTTTTTACTGTTGGCTCAAAAAACTGTGTATGGATTGTCATGTTTCCACTGCCAGTGTAATGGAATAGAACTTCTGGGGATCCCTGGGTGACTCAGCAGTTTAGCGCCTGCCTTTGGCCCAGGGTGTGATCCTGGAGACCCAGGATGGAGTCCCTCGTCAGGCTCCCTGTATGGAGCCTGCTTCTCCCTCTGCCTCTCTCTCTCTTTCTTTCTCTCTTCCTCTCTCTCTCTGTCTCATGAATAAATAAAATATTTTTTAAAAAGGAATAGAACTTCTGCCCTTGTGGTGGTTCTAGCCTGAAGTGCTTTGAGAACAGGAGTAATTTCCTTCTTCCTGCAGTCCTGGTAGGTTTCTGAAGAAGGTTGTGTTTAGGGAGAGTTCCTAAAGGTGGGAGGAGCTTCCCAAAATGAGGAGGATTGGAGTGACTTCTATCCAGCTTTTGCATAGTTGTTCACCATAAGAATGCTAACAGGCCTGCAGTTCCCAGCCTTACAAGCCTTTGACCCCCATCCTGGCCCACACACTTCTACCATCCGGTTTCTTCTTTCTGGGAACTAAGGAACTGCTGAAGGAGTCCCAGGTGTCCTTCCAAGTCCTCCCAGCCACCCTGGGCTGGGCCTACTCCCCGAGGTTAGCAGAGGAAACCCCCAGCTCTTGGGGCCTTCCCCTTGACCCTTGAAGGTGGGACAGCAAAGAGAAGGGAGGAGGGCCTGAGGACTCCCCGGGAGTGAGAGAATCCTCCCCAGGCTATCTCTACTTTTCAGAAAGGGTAAGCCAGCCAAAGTTGCTGCCTGGGTGCCACACTTGAGTGGATGGAAGTGGAAGACAGCACCTTCTGTCTTCTCAACTGCATTACCATCCTATTTCAACACCACAAATAGCACAGCAACCTCAAATTATAGACCTCCTTATGTGACGCAATAATCATCAATGTCGTGTTCTTGCCAAAAATGTTAAATATGAATCTGATAATTCCAGAATATTATGCTATAAACCAGCCTGAACTCTTTATTTTTTATTTTTTTTTAAAGATTTTATTTATTTATTCATGATAGTCACACAGAGAGAGACAGAGAGGCAGAGACACAGGCAGAGGGAGAAGCAGGCTCCATGCACCGGGAGCCCGACGTGGGATTCGATCCCGGGTCTCCAGGATCGCGCCCTGGGCCAAAGGCAGGCGCCAAACCGCTGCGCCACCCAGGGATCCCTGAACTCTTATGAAAAATAATCAAACAAGAAGACTGAGTGTGGGGTAGAAAATATTATTTTATATTAATAGAGACCAAAAAGACCTAACAGCAAAAGGCAATGTGTGAACCTTGGCTCCTGAACTAAAATAGATATGCTAAATATGCATCCTTTAGGGGTGCCTGGGTGGCTTAGTTGGTTAAGTGTCTGACTCTTGGTTTTAGCTTTGGTCATGATCTCGGGGTTATGGGATCAAGCCCCAAGTCCGGCTCTTTGCTCAGACTGACTCTGCTTATCTCTCTCCCTCAATCTCTAAAGTGAATTTTTAAAAAGACATCCTTATGACCAGTGGGGTCGACAGCACTCAATTACTTTTGCTTTGTGCAGATGTGCTAATAGCGGCGTAATTATGTAGAACGGTGACACTTGGGGCCAGATGATTCTCCTGAGAGTTCAGCAGCACTTCTGGTCCCTGCCCACTAGGTGTCAGGAGCACTGCACCCTGTCAGTTGCAACAAGCAGAAATGTCTGCAAAAATGTTTTAGAATTAGATAGCATTAAGAGTTGCATCATATCATGAATATACGAAAGCACACTGGACTATACTTTTGAAAATGGTTAAAATGAAAAAAAAATGAAAATGGTTAAAATGGTGAATTTTGTGTGATGTGAGCTTTTTTCTCAGTAAGGAATATAATTTAAAAGTGTCTCCAGGGGATCCCTGAGTGGCTCAGCAGTTTGGCGCCTGCCTTTGGCCCGGGGTGTGATCCTGGAGACCTGGAATCGTCCCACATCAGGCTCCCTGCATGGAGTCTGCTTCTCCCTCTGCCTATGTCTCTGCCTCTCTTTCTCTCTGTGTCTCTCATGAACAAATAAATAAAATCTTTTAAAAAATAAAATAAAAGTGTTTCCAGTTGACATTGTCAAATATCCCCTGAGGGACAAAATCACCCCCTGGCCAGAGAACCATTGGTGTGGAGGGATGGGGAGGGAGATGCAGGCTGAAGGATTTAGGAGGAAAATGTCTTGTTTGTACCTTGCTTTCAAAGAGCAGATGTGGCAAAATGTTAACCTTGGTGAAACGAGGTGACAGGTGTGTCGGTTGTTCATTTTGCTATTATGTCAACTTTCTATAATTTAAAATTGTTCAAAGCCAAAAGAAAATACAGTTTCACAATTTCTGTTTACAACATCCCAAGGGACCCATAATAGGTGCCAATTATGCAGCCTCGTTTCAGATGGATTGTTAAGTGCCTGCATGAGTTGAGTTGCTCAGTCCTCATTCCTTCAAGGGAGGATTCTTTCCATATTTCTCATCCCCCCCTCCTCCCTCTCTGTCTCTTTCTCTCTCTCTTTGTCTCCGGCCCTATCACACCCCCAGGCTGCCTTGAATATGCTGGCCCTGTGGCTCCTGCTGACCTGTGGAGAGAGGTCCATCCTATGGACCAACATCTACCTGGACTGGGTACAGATGATGGGTTCTGTCAACTTCTTTGTAGTGAGTATTCTCCCCTCTGGTGACTTTTAAAAATGATCACAAAATTTTCTAGCACTGGTCCCATTAAGAGAAAGGGTCTCTGTCCTCTCTCCTTAAATATGAACTGCAGCTTGCTTAAGCAATAGAATAGAGTGTGAAATGATATTATATCAGTTTCCAGACCCTGGCCTTAAAAGTCTAGAATCTGCTATTTCTTGTGTCATTTGAGATACTTGTTCTTGGAACGCAGCCACCATGCTATAAGGAAGTCCAAGCCACCCTGTGGAGAGGCATATGTGGAGAGAAGCAGCATACAGCAGCAACTTGAAAGCCATGTGAGTGAGTCATCTTGGAAGTGAATCTTCTAGCCCCAGCTGACGCCACATGGGGCAGAGGTGAGCTGTTCCTGCTGAGCTCTGCCTATTTTGCAGATTTTTTAGCAAATTACATGATGGCTTCTCTCTTAAGTCACTAATTTTGGGGGTGGTTTGTTTGCAGTGATAGGTAACTGATGCATCCCCTGCCTCCCCCCTGACTCCTACCCTAAACTGGGAGCCCAGGCCTGGAAGGCAAGAAATAGACCAGCTCCTGGGGCAGCCCCCCCCCCCCCCCGGGGGCGCAGCAGTTTAGCGCCGCCTGCAGCCTGGGGTTTGATCCTGGGGACCCTGAATCGAGTCCCACATCAGGCTCCCCGCATGGAGCCTGCTTCTCCCTCTGCCTGTGCCTCTGCCTCTCTCTCTCTCTGTGTCTCTATGAATAAATAAATAAAATCCTTAAAAAAAAAAAAAAAGAAATAGCTGAGACCTAGGTCAGCACTTATTCCTTCAGCAAGTATTTATTGAGTGTCCTCCAAGTGCTAGACACTGTTGCAAGGGCTGAGGAGTTCGCAGTGAATGAGACAGACCCTGAGAAAGACAAGTGGAGAGAACTGTCTTCTTGGAGGAGGTTATTTCTAAGCTGAGCCTTTCTAAGGAAAATAAGCCACACACAGAAGCAGAGAAAGGGCACATGAAACACTATGTGCTAGGGACACCTGGATGGCTCAGTGACTGAACGTCTGCCCTTGGCTCTGGGTGTGATCCCGGTCTGGAATCGAGTCCCGCATCGTGCTCCCTGCAGGGAGCCTGCTTCTCCCTCTGCCTATGTTTCTGCCTCTCTCTGTGTATCTCATGAATAAATAAATAGAATCTTAAAAAGAAAGAAAAAGAAAGAAAGAAAGAAAGAAAGAAAGAAAGAAAGAAAGAAAGAAAGAAAGAAGAAAAAAAGAAAGAAAAAGAAAGAAAGAAAGAAAGAAAGAAAGAAAGAAAGAAAGAAAGAAAGACTGACTATGTGCTAGTTTTGGGTGAGGCTGCCAGATTTGACAAATAAAAAATAAAAATTGAAACCCCGGGGTGGCTCAGTGGTTGGGCGTCTGCCTTTAGCTCAGGGTGTGATCCCGGATCCTGGGATCTAGTCCCACATTGGGCTCCCTCTCCACCTGTGTCTCTGCCTCCCTCTCTGTGTCTCTCATGAATAAATAAATAAAATCTTAAAAAAAAATTTAACCCCCAGTTAAACTTGAACTTTAGATAAATAATGAATACCTTTCTTTGTATATACATATGCCCCATGCAGTTTGGGGACATACTTAAAGAGTTATCCATACATATCTGAAATTCAGGTTAACTGGGAATCCTTCATTTTATCTGGAACCCTAGTTATAGGGCAGAAAAGAGAAAAACTCGTGATTTCAAGAGACAGTTCAGAAAGCTGGATGGCACAGTGGCAAACAGGGCATGACCTCAGAAGTAAATAAAGGTCCTAAAAGGCCAGCTTGCCAGGTCCATTTTGAATTTCATCCTGAATCAATGGGGAGCCATGAGAGGGTTTAGAGCCGAGAGTGACACAGTCAGAGTTGTGTGTTGGAACGGTATTCAGGACTACCATATGGAGGCGATGGGAGAGCCTGTAGGCAGTGAGATCAGGAGAAGGAATCCTCTGCCCTGCTAGGTTCACACTCTGCACCGCGCTCACGCAAAGCCATGAGAATGTTGAACTGATCCACACTTTACACTTTTCTTCTCTATGTTTTAAGCTATAAGCTTCCCCTTAACTACTGCTTCCGTATATCGCACAAGCTTTGATATATTTAGTTTTATCATTCCACTCAAGATGTTTTCTAATTTCCCTTCAAATATCTCTTTGACCTTTGAATTCTTTAGATGTGTGTTGTGTAATTTCCAAATATCAGAGATTTTTCTGTATATCTCTCATTGTTATTTATTTTAATTTCCTTCCATGGTGGTCAGAGAACATGTCTGTATGTTCTTTACATTTTATTAATATTGTTTGATGGGTGAACATATGGTCTGCCTTGGTGAAGGTGCCATGTCTACCGGAAAAGAATGTGGGTTTCCACGACTGTGGAGTTTAGTTTCTGTAAATGTCAGCTACGGGCAGGACAGTTGACAAGGTTCTTCTTGCATTTTCTTCTATGCATTTTCTCATTATTCAGTCCAGCTATTTAATCCACCAATCAGAGTGGGGTGTAAAAATCTTCGGCGATTATTATAGATTAGTCAAGTTTTTCCCTTTCTTGCCAGTTTTTTCTTCAGCTATTTGGAGGCTCTGTTGCTAGATATATACACATACGTGATTATTATTATGACTTCTTTTATCCATATAGATTTTCCTCCTTAGCTTGGTTAACAGCCATTCTCTTGAAGTTTACTTTTCTGTTATTAATATAGCCTCTGCAACTTTCCAGCAGTCACTGGTCGCTTGCTATATCTTTATCCAGCCATTTGCTTTCTTATTTATCCCAGATCAAGCCTGGCCGGGCCCAAATAGTACAAGTAATCTACATTAACAGGTGGCTCAAGCACCAATGTCACCTAATGCTGTTGCACTCATGGCTATCACTCAGCTCCCACCCATACATTGTGTGGGCTACCCACAAATGGCTAATGAAGAGGCAGAAAGCCCAGGCTTGGTTTAAGAATGCTTTGTCTTGGGCAGCCCCGGTGGCTCAGTGGTTTAGCGCCGCCTTGGGCCCAGGGCGTGATCCTGGAGACCCGGGATCAAGTCCCACATCAGGCTCCCTGCATGGGGCCTGCTTCTCCCTCTGCCTCTCTCTGTCTCTCTCTCTCTCTATCTGTGTGTGTGTCTCACATGAATAAATAAATAAAATCTTAAAAAAAAAAAGAGTGCTTTGTCTTGGTGTGAAAGAGACAAACTAAAAATGAATTGCTCTTGCACTATAGCCCCAGCTGTGGGGGGGAAGTCTTCCCAATGGACAAAAGTTTGAGCAATGCACCTAGTCATTCGGACAGGGCGCTCTGCTTCATGGCCTGAGAGCTGTGTCATCACACAGAGCTTTCTGCTCAAAAGGGTCCCACATTGTGGGACTGTCTTGAAATTCATCATAATTTTGAACAAGCTGTTCTGCATTTTTAATTTACACTGAATCCCACAAAATAGGTCCTGGGTAAAAGGTTCCAAGGCCAGTACAAAATAGAGGATCCAGGGATCCCTGGGTGGCGCAGCGGTTTGGCGCCTGCCTTTGGCCCAGGGCGTGATCCTGGAGACCCGGGATCGAATCCCATATCAGGCTCCCGATGCATGGAGCCTGCTTCTCCCTCTGCCTGTGTCTCTGCCTCTCTCTCTCTCTCTGTGACTATCATAAGTAAATAAAAAAAAAAAATCAAAATAGAGGATCCACAGAAGATAAGCCCATCTTGACTGGGGTTGCTGTGCTACCTGTGTGTGTGTGCTTGTGTGTGTGTGTGGCACATAGCAAGTATTCAAAAATGATAGCTGTTGCTACTGTGTGTTGATAATGATGATGATGGTGGTGGCGGTGATGATAAGTTATTGGACTCCTCCAGAATTGTTTTTTAAACTTCATTTAAGTCTGATTAATTCACTACTTACAAGCCATCCTTTTGCTTTGTTTCAAGGACTCCTTTGCAAAGCGTTTTTTTATTTAAGCAGTGCCTTTGCCAACCCTCAGGGAGTTAACACAGATATACACCTACCCTCTCAAACACACACTGACATTGCACACCTACATCCAGATGTTACCCCATTCATCCAGTTGCATCAACAGTCCCTAAAATCCCACCCCCCAACCCAGCTGCCCCTGATTCTCTCAAAGTTGACACGGACACACGCACACATGCTCACACCCTCAGGTCATCTGACTGCGTGGGTGACATCTGCACAATTTCCCTCCCGTTCAGTGTGAAAACCTCCTGCCAGGGACAGCTGATGTGAAGGCTGCTTTTGTGCAGGCGGCAGACTCTATAATTTGCATTTGAAATTTTTAAAAATTATTGCAAATTAGAAAGTGTGTGCATGTGAGACTTCTGGTGGCTAGGAAGGATAAGAAGGCTTGGCATCTTGAAAGTGCATTCGCTGTATTCCTATAGTTTTCTAGATTTCCAAGGAGAGCCAGAGGTTGTCCTTATGTGGAAGCTTAGCAAGGAAGCAGAGGTGATTTTATGTTCTTGGGCAGTCTAGGGGTTGGGGATGTTGGAAGCTCTGCAGGCACCCTGGGGTGAGCCCCTGGGGTGCAGGGCCCTGATTTAATAAAGGCTGCCAGTGTCAGGGGGGAAAAAACAGCAATTCTACTGCTTCACATGGTACAACAAATCTGGCCTTTTAGATAAGAAGAGCCAGGACTGAGGGGAGGTGAGGTGAAAGACGATATCACCAGCTCCTCTCATGTTTCCTGCAAGAAATCCCTGCAGAGAAGAAACTCCTGGCTCAGTGAGTCACTGGTTTTATAAGCCAAGAGAGGTAGAAAGCAGATTCCAGGAAATATGCAAGAGGAATCTTGGGGAAAGTTTTCAGCTTTAGTGTGAAACTGTCAAGCCTCTCTACTTTTGTAGGAACTAGAGGGGAAAAAGAAGAGCGAGAATGACTAGAAAAACAGCAAGGCGAGAGCCTGTACCTCGGGGCAATTTGGAATAACTGGAGAGATGGCACCAACTCGGCAAATTTTCCAGGCAGCTTCAGAGAAAGAGAAAATACCCTAGTGTTCCAAGGCTTTCCATCTTTCGTAATGTAACAGATATTTACACAGCATCCGTCCAGGTCCTGTGATGGGCACTGGGCACGAGTAGTGAATGAGGCACCAGTCCCTGGCCCACAGAGCTTCTAGCCTCGGAGCAAGGAATTGCACGCACTTAGGCCATGTGACAGGGAAGAAGCTTCGGGGGCATGAGGCCGCTGTGGGGATCCTACAAGGCTTCTTGATACCTTGGGTAGGATCATCCAGACACAAGAAAGGACAGGCTTAATTGTAGCTGGAAACCTAGAATAGAGAGAGCAGGGCTGTTTGGAAGAAGTGGAAGGAGAACAGTTTGGGGAACAGAGCCACAAGAAAATATTGGATAGATCTTTTCTCTTTTTCTATTTTGGGTAATTTGCTTACTTACAAAATTGGGGTGTATGTGTGCATCTCCTAAATGCCAGGCCACCTATTTGGCACTTTCTGTTTATTTACAGAGAAATTCAGTTCACCAGTGTTTACTGAGCTCCCTGAGCAAATAGCTGAGCCCAGGGCTGGAGTAGGCACAAGGCACAGCAAAGGCAAAGGCCCAAAGGTCGGACACCCTCCCTACCCCCGCCAAACATCTCAGGGAAAAGTCTGTCCCTTGGGTCTGGAGTAAAGTAAAGGAAGCTGAGGTCCAAAGGCAGATGGAGTTGATCTTCAGACTTCGTCGAATGGGGAGCAGGCTGAGTTCTAGAGAGATCCATGCCCCGAGAAGCTGAGGCTGGGTTGGGGAGGTCCCACCTCAGCACATTCTCTTCTGTGTGACGTTGGAGATAATTAACCCCAGGACCCTAACAGCTGCCACCACCTCCCTTCAGGAATTCGGGCCCTCCCTGCATGACATCTAGGCCACACTCCCACTGCACAGCTCTGGGGGAGAAAGGAATCTCATTACAGCCTTTTAGCAGATGCACTGGCCTGGAGTCACCTGCACCCCAGTCCCCTTGCTGGGACAATCTCTGCTAGCACCCTGGGCTCCCCAGGGCCAAGCCTGATGAGTGCCTTACCCCTGGGCCATAAACCTGCCAGTTCTCTGCCTGTCCAGCTCCTATGGGCTCTCGAGGATCCTGACACAGCTCACAATGGCATCTGGGGGAACAGAGGAGCCCCAGAGGGGAAGGTAAGAGCCTTGGGTCCCATCCCAGCCTGGCAGCTGGTTCACTGTGGTGCACTTGTTAACTTTTGAGATCTAGGACCTCTGAGTCTGAGAATCAGGTGGAGTGACTGGACCTGGGTCCAGCCTTGGTGTGTGGAACCCATACAAGAGCAACTGTCCCTTTCATAAGGGGAGGCAGATGAAAGGCTGCAGTGGGAGCAGCATGGGCATTGTAAGCATAACCAGGAGGTTCCTGAACTAGCATGGAGTCCAGGGAAGGCATTCCAAGGGAAGTGATGTCCAAGGTGAGGCTTCATGGGTAGGCAGGTGAAGGAAAGAGGAAAAAGATCCACAGGACAGCCTATGAAGGCATGAGAAGCATTCAGGATATATTCAGGGTCCCTGGAACTAGGAACTCATGGGTGGGGGGGAACTGGCCAGAGATGAAGGACGAATGAGGAAGTGACAAGGGACAGGGTCCACTCTGCAAAGGCCATCAGCTGCCCTGTGGAGAATGGACCAGGCTGGGTGAAACCAAGGACACTAAAGGGACCAGAAGGGACCAGAAAGGAGGTGCAAGTGGTGCCCTGGCTAAAGGTGGGGTGGGGAGATGGGGAGGACAGGACAAGTGCTGGCTTTTGGGGTGTCAGGGAAAAGGCCATGCAGGCTAACATGAGAACCCGAGAGGGGGAGCAGTTTGGAGGAGATGACATGGGATTGACAGGAGTTTGGGGAGCCCAAAGATCATCTCAATGGGTAAATGGAAGGAGAGATGGGGGCAGGGGCCGAAACTCAAGATATCACTGTCAGGGTGGGAAGAAGACTCTGGAAGTTGTCAGGATGGCCTGGAGAAAAATACTAAGGATGAGAGAAGGGAGCCCAATACCCCAAAAAGCCCACCGAATGACATGAAGAGAAACAGCCAGAGAAGCAGCTAGAATTTCAAGAAGAGCAATCGCAGAAGCCAGAGAGAATTTTAGAAGAGAGGGAGGATGTTGTATATTCAACACACATGGAACAGGTCAAAGGCAGAGAGGACTGGGAAGTGGAGGAGGGTCAGGGAGCGGAGAGGCTTCGGAGTGTGGAGGAATGGTGGTGCTGAGGCTCCAGTGACGGTGATCTGCCACCAGGTCTGAGAGTCTGAGTGTGAGGAGAGCTGCTACCCCCTCCAGGGGCTATCCATTCACAAAAACAGGACTTGGGGCGATGGGTGCCCCCTGGAGCCGGGCAGTATTTTGTAGAACGTCTGATTGCAGTGTGGATACTTCCCAGACGGTGGCGCCAAAGACCAGAGCTGCACTTCTTAGGAGAGGCTGGGGCCAGATGGGGGTCAGTTCCGGGATCCTGCGCCCTAAGATCATCTTGGGGTGGGGGGAGGGTGTGTGTGTGACCACATACAGGGTGACTGGGACCCTCCCGACTACAGTGCCCTCCAAATCTGTCAGCACAGTTCTCCTAGTGGTAGGAACTCAGAAATAAGCTACATGTTGCTCACCGCAGCCTTTGGCAAGGGGCCTGGCCTGAAAGGGTCCCAGGGGAGCAGCTCATCCCATGATCTGGGAGAGGCGTGGACATCCCTCCCACTTGTCCCTTGGGAGAAAGTTGTCAGGAAGGAAGGAAGGAAGGACGCCTGGCCCAGCCTGTGGGACACAGTCACCCCACCCCAGCATGCCACTATTCACAGGCTCCCCTGGAGGCCAAAACTGGGGACAATAGCAAAAGCCCCACCTTGCCTGGGGCAGAGTCCCCAGGGGAGTCACCTGTGGAGCCTGGCAACCTTAGACCAGAAACATGCCTATTAGGTGCCAGGGCTGGCCTGGTAATGCCTCAAGAAGTGGTGGCCATGTTGTGTTTGAAAATAATGATGTATTCATTGCAAACCATTCTTTATAGAAGTAAAGACAAAAGAAAAAATAAAACCAGGTGAAATTACAATGCCTGGAGGTGATAACCACAGCTGGCACCAGGGCTAAGTCCTGACGGCTCTTGTGGCCAGTGGATGCAGGGTTTGCCCTGAGGAGACTCCCACTGCAGGAAAACAGGCAGCTGTGCTAGTGCATTCCTCACATCACTGTATTTATTGTGTTGAGCACCTTTCCCTGCTGAGAGATATGAAACTCTCACTCCCTACCCTACCCTGACCTAACCCTGCCACCTCTCAGACCTCTGCTCCCTCTGCTGCAGCCCACATGACTCACATACAACAAAGCAAGCCCATTGCTGCCTCCAAACCATTGCCCTGCTGTTCCTTCTGGAAGGGCCTGGAATACCCCTACTCTGGGTCATTTCCTCCTCCTCCTTCTTTTTTTTTTTTTTTGTATTTATCCATGAGAGACACACAGAGAGAGGCAGAGACATAGGCAGAGGGAGAAGTAGGCTCCCCGCGGGGAACCTGATGCAGAACTTGATCCCAGGACCCTGGGACTATGCCCTGAGCCAAAAGCAGACACTCAACCACAGAGGCATCCCTGGGTCATTTGCTTCCTGTCATTTTCCTCTTGTCCTTCAGTTCTTGACTCAGAGAGGCCTTCCCTCTGAGGCTAAAAGGCTACTAAAGTAGCCTCTCAGCCCCATCACTTGACATCACATCACCCTGGTTGTTTTCTCCAGTTCCCTCCTCTCTCTGAAGTCACCGTACTTAGGTGCTAACATGAGGATGATCTGTTTTGGCCAGAGTGTAAACTCCTTGAGAGCAGAGACCTTGCCTGTCTGGTCTGCCACTGTGCCACCAGCATCCAGAATGATGCCAGGCACATAATAGGTGTTCGATCCATGCCTGACTTCCATTTTCAGTAGCCACAGAGTATCTCCAGGCATATGTGCACCTACTCTGTCGCCTGCTGATGGTCACGTGGACTGTGCCATCCCTTATCCCTAATAGCAAGCCAGTAATCAACATCCCCAGGCACTGCTCTTTTCTTGCCTGTGCAACTCTTTCTTCAGGATGAATTTCTTGAAGTGGAACTGAAAAAGGAGTTTGCCCTTGACATCCTGAAACATACTGCAAAAACTACTCTTAAACCCTCCAACCAATTCCCACTCTTGAGAGTGTCCACTCACATGTCATCCCTCACTTCCAATCTCAGAATCATAAAAAGAAATAGTGTTTCTTGTTTATATTTGCATTGTATTGATTATTAATTTGTGGAGCGCATCTTCAAATTGCAGTTTTAATGGGTGAATAGATGGATTCAGTTACAGCATCAGAAAAGAGAAGTAGGGGACACCTGGGTGGCTCAGCGGTTAAGTGTCTGCCTTCGGCCCAGGGTATGATCCTGGAGTCCTTGGATCGAGTCCCACATCAGGCTCCCTGCATGGAGCCTGCTTCTCCCTTTGCCTATGTCTCTGCCTCTCTGTGTGTGTGCCTCTCATGAATAAATAAAATCCTTAAAAAAAAAAAAAAGGAAAAGAGAAGCGGCCCCACGAACAACAAACAATGAGGTGACAGTGGTCAAGCTAGGACCCTTGTCCTTTGACACACACAATGGGCAGTAGAGTCCAGCCTGGGGCTGGAGGGGAGTGGAGGTTGGTGGCAGGTACAGACCTAACCAAAAGCCCTGACATCCTCCCTCTTGAGCCTTCATCTGCCCCCACCATTCAGGGACTCTCTCACACACACACTGGTGACACAGAGGTACAGAGACTCAGGGAGGTACCCGCCCTGATTGACAGTGAGTCCCCATGAGTGGGGACTAGTGGACTTACCGTTAACGCCCCTCCCCCAACACGTCTGGTCCCTCAGGGGCTGAGCATGCAGCAGACTCTGCGTGGGGAATTTCTGGCCAATGAATGAATACTGCGCACTGTCCAAGGCATGTGGCCACAGGCACAGTAGGGGGCGGGCTTCTACTCTGCTGGGGCAGTGAAGTTGCATGTCAGATAGCTGTAGCTATGGAGGCTGTGGAGTGGGGTGAGGGAAGCTTCCGTTTTTCTGGATTTGGGGACTTGAACGGCATTACTTGCAAAAGTGGAACTAGCTACACCATATGCGAGGACTTGGGGTTCGCTGTGGGGACTTTTCTCAGGCCAGAGACTGTCCTTTCTAACTCATGGTGCTCATGGTTAGAAATGGCGATGGTTTGGTGTCCTGCTCCGGCTCTCAGCTGGTGCAAAGCCGAGCATGTGCTCGGGGAACCATGGCTGACAGGGTGGAACTCATTCGGCTCAGTGAGCTAAGTTGGAGCTCAGACTCTGCCCCTTCCTAACCACAGGAGCATGGAAAGGCCCTGACTTCCCGGAGCCTCAGGTGGCTCCTCTGTAAAATGTATTTCAGCTCTGTCCTTCCTCACCTGCCTCACTGTTGTTGAGAAGTCTGAAAGGCCTCCAACACCCCAAAGCCCTCAGCTACTATCCCTCCTTCAAGGGCACCTAGGCAAGGGGAGAGGACAAGCTGAAGGTTCAGGTGTCCCATTTTCTCACTGCAGCTCCAACATGCCTGGTCCTGGTGATCACAAGGATGAGGAGCCAAGCCTGCTCACAGACAAGGACAATAGGAAGTAGTGCATGCTCAGAAGGGTTGAGTAGGAAGCCAGAGGACACAGGTTTCTTGGAGGAGGTGACAGTTGAATCCTTTACCAACCCAAGTAGAAGGGAAGCTGAGAGAAGAAGCAGAGGCCAGAGCATGGGGACCATGCCCTGGGAGCCACAGGTAGAATGGCACAGTGGAACCAGAGCAACAAAGGCTGGTGGGATGCATGGGAGATGAGATGTGAGGTCACCGTAGGCCAGACCTTCTGAGTCGTCTTAGAGGCTCGACTATAGAGTCTGAACCTATCCTCAGGGCAATGGGGAGCCAGTATGACCTGATTTATGGTTTTTTTAAATTTATTTTTATTTATTTATGATAGACATAGAGACAGAGAGAGAGAGAGAGAGAGAGAGGCAGAGACACAGGCAGAGGAGAGGGAGAAGCAGGCTCCATGCCGGGAGGCCGACGCGGGACTCGATCCTGGGACTCTAGGATCGCGCCCTGGGCCAAAGGCAGGCGTGAAACTGCTGAGCCACCCAGGGATCCCCTGATTTATGGTTTAGAAGATCAACCTAGCTGTTGAGAACAACTGTAGGAGATGAAAGTGGAGGCAGGGAAGCCATAAAAAATGGTGGGCCAAGCCTAGGTACCAACTGTGACCATGCAGAGACATGACCACACACAGAACAGAGTGGTTATGAAGTGAGTGAATCATCCATTAAAAATGGAAATTTTCGGGGTACTTGGCTGGCTCAGTCAATAGAGCATGTGACTCTTGATCTTGGGGTTGTGAATTTGAGCACCACCTTGGGGGTAGAGTTTACTTAAAAAAAGTAGAAGTTTTCTGGAAGTGGAATTATAGAATTCCAGAATAAGAAAGAATTCTCCAGATTGTGCTCTGGTGAGGCCCTATAATCAGTGCTGCCTCATCAAAGCTCCAAGTAATGGCATGGGAGCCAGCCAGAGGCATCCTCCACCCCAGGAGCCAGCAAGGTGCCCAACCCTAAGTACTCAGTGGGTGTTTGTAGAATTAATTAATAAACAGTACTTGCAGTGAGAGGTGCAGTACATGGAGGGAATGAACTTGAAACATGTTTGGAGGTGGATCAATAGGACTAGAAGGCTAAATGAAGGTGGGGGTAGGAGAGGGAATGTCATGCTTCATGCATTTACTCATTCATTCACTGGCTCATCTAAGTAAATAAATAAGTATATATATATGTAAAATATATGTACATATATACTTTTTTTAAAGATTTTATTTATTTATTCATGAGAGAGAGAGAGGCAGAGACCCAGACAGAGGGAGAAGCAGGCTCCCCTCAGGGAGCCCAATGTGGGACTTGATCCCTGAACTCCAGGATCACTCCCTGAGCAGAGCTCAACTGCTGAGCCATTCAGGCGTGTGTGTGTATATATATATATATATATTTTTTTTTTTTTTTTTTTAAGTAGGCTTCACACCCAGTGTGGAGTCCAACACCAGGCTTGAACTCACAATCCTGAGATCAAAACCTAAGCTGAGATCATGAGTTGGACAATTAACTGACTGACCCACTCAGGCACCCCATCATCTGATAAACATTTCTCAGACTGGTATCATGACCCAAAGACAGTGGTGATGAGGACTTCCATGGTCCCTGCCCCCACAGAACTTAGAGACCCACAGTGAGGCAAGTTTAGGCACATGAGCACACATGGGCACAAATGCTGCCTGGTAGTGATGGGTGACATGAAGGTAGTCACCGGACATGGAGGGAGAGAATCACAAGGAGAGGCTGTCAGAGAAGGTGGTCAGAGGATGCCTTGCAGAGGAGATGACTTCAGAGTGGGTAAGGACCAATGTGCCAGTTTTGAGAGCTTCAGGGAGGCCAAACCTCTGGCTCAGGTGGGAATCTGAGTGAAGGTCAGTGCTTTGCGGAGATGAGAGGAAGGAAGAAGAGTCCCTCAGGGCCAGTCACGAGATCTAGTGGGTCATTCAGAGGCTGTAGAATAGAAGAGGGTGCTGAGCACAGAGGACAGCTTGGGATGCTCAGCAGTGGTTGGATGGAAGCCCTGGGACTGGATGATATTATAGGGTGGGGAAAGAAAGAGAACCCTGTCCCTGAAAGCAATCCCCAGGTTCAAGGTCTATAGAGAAAGGTGTGCTGCAAAGGAAGGCAAAGAGGAGGGACTGGGAAGTGGGAGACCTGGGAGAGGGAGTGATGTGTGTCTCTTGGAAGAAGAGCTGGTGATGGAGAGGATGCCTCTGCCTCCCGCCCCCCCACAACTTCTGGGTTGTGTAGACCAACCTTGGGAGGTGCAGGTATTCAGGAACCTCTTAAAGTCCCTCAGCCTACTCCTGGGTATGTCTGTGCTACCTCTAAAGGTGAAGGGCTGCCGAGTGAAACCTGAAGGGTGGGGGCGCGGAGCTCTCAGCTGCACCTTAACCCACTCGAGGCAGTATTCCAGTCCCTTTATTGGGAAGGACTGGGCTCTGGCCCACTTGGCCAACATGTACCCCAAGCCCCCGTACCAGCCCCTGCCGTGCTCTGCAAACAAGGCCTGAGGCTCCCCAGAAGCCAAGAACCCACGAGGGGTGAATGCACGGCCAGGTGTCCAATGGCGACGCTCCAGGCCCCACGGTTCCCCTCCCAGAAACTGACCCAGATCCTTTCCTCCAACCAACTCAACCCAGCAGTGGCCGCTCCAGGACCTGTTTCAGGCGGTCACAGATTGGAGGGCCTGAAAATCTCTGGAGACACAGATTGTGAGAAGGGGGTAGGCGAGCGGGGCTCTCCCGGCGGCGCACCCGGCTTGGGGTCAGTGCGGGGAGGAGCGGGACCGGCTTTGCCAGCGGCGGCGGTTCCCGCGGATCCAGCGCTGAGAACTCCCACCGCCGTCGCGCCCTCCGGGGCCCCGCCTCCCCGCGGGCCGCTGGACCCCGCGGGCCACTGGCGGCCCCGTTACCCGAGGGGGCGGAGCGAGCCGCCGACGCCTCCCGGGTGCTGGGGCGGCGGGAGCGCAGTGGGTGGGGCGCGGCGCGCCGGGGAGGAGAGGGCTGCCGGCGGCGGGCGGCGGGCGGCGGGGCGGGCCCGGCAGCGGCGACAGCGGCGGCGGCGGCGGCGGCGCGACCAGGCCGGGGCCGGACGAGCGCACGGAGAGGGCGAGGCCCGCGCAGCCCAGCGCAGCCATGTGAGTGTCACCAACGTTTCCGGGGCCCGCGGGCGCGGCCGGGGCGGGGCGGGGCGCGGCGGTGCGGGGGCCTCCTCAGCGGTCCCGGGTCTGCCGCCCCGGCCGCGGCCCTGCCCCCCCGCGCCCCATCCCCGGGAGCCGGGCCGCGCGCCGCGAGTCCTCCCCCCCGCCCCCCCCCCGGGCGCCGAGGACGCCCACAAAAGCCGCCGCCTCTGGGCCTTCTACCCTCGGGAGGCCAGGCCGGAGCGGCCCTTGCCCGGGGCTCTGGGGTGGGCCGGGCCTGGGCGCTGGCAGGGGCGCCCTCCCGGAGCCCCCGTCCTCGGCGGGGAGGCTGGGCTGGGAATGGGGAGGGGGCGACGAGGGGTGCAGGCCAGCCTCAGAGATGAGCTAATCTTCCGGGCCCCACCGGCCGGCCTAAGCGGCTTTGGGGCCCGGCCGGAGGTGGCCATTCCTGGCCTGGCTGGGCTCTTCCCCCAGACGGCTGAAGCTGGAGATGATCGCCCCAGCCTGGCGGGGGAGCAGACCCTGTCCCTGGGAATAGGAGGCTGCTGCGGGTCCCTGCAAGCAGCCAGGCTCGAGCACCCTGCAGAACTGTTTCGGGGAAGGAGCTGCTGACCGAGGCTAGGGATCTAAGCCTGCCCTCGGCACCCTCTGTCGTCCTCTCCCTGTGGAGGCCTGAGTCCAGCCTCCAGAACTGACCCTTCCCAGCGGGTTGTACTGGATTGATTCTAAATCGGTCCAGACTGGCTAGCGGAGCGCTACCGTGTGCAGTCTAATATGGCAAATACAACAATAAAGGTGCCCGGCCACCATGTGTGGGACCTTACCCCTGGGCCTGCCGCATTCACGCCAGCACAGCCTTCTGAGGATTATGGCAATCTGGCAGATGCAGAAACAGGCCCAGAGATGTGAAGTAACATTCTCAAGGTCACACATCTGGCCCAGGGAGGTGGGAACCAGAACCAGCCCTGAATTTTTGCCATTGCGCTACCACTTTTGTGGCATGGGGGGTAGAGGTGGGGAAGAATTAGCATGAGGTACAAAACACTCCAGCGGGACAAGGAGGCCTGGCTTGGCCTCCACTCCACCCACCCTCCCCATCCTGGGTTCTGTGGGGCACCAGTCAGAGACCGAGGCCTGGATTTGGTGAGGGTGAGGGGAGCACGCAGGGAGCCAGGCTGAGTGCACGCAGGGTGGACAGGCAGGTGAGGAGGGCGCAGCTCAGCCAACCTGGCCCCTCGCTGCTGCTGGGGACTCCGGGCCCTGCCAGGCCCGGCCCAAGGGAGGCCACCAGCCTTCCAGGGCGCCGCCGGCCCGGGAATGTGACCAGCTGACCAGGGAGGGGGCCGGCAGGAAGTGAAGCCACCCGGCCGCCTCCGCCTGGTTCCGGGGTGGGGGGTCCCAGGCTGTGCGCGCGCGCGTGCGCGCCCCCTCCCCCCCAGGCAGCTGCGGCATGACGTCAGCAGCCGGGGTTGGGGGAGTCGCCATGGAGACCGGGACGGGTTCGGTAGGGACCCCATTCTTCTAGCTGGCG
Source organism: Canis aureus (assembly GCF_053574225.1). NCBI lineage: Eukaryota > Metazoa > Chordata > Mammalia > Carnivora > Canidae > Canis > Canis aureus. The sequence continues at coordinate 7,086,369 of NC_135613.1, forward strand.
CCCCTTGCCGGGGTTATTTTTAGCGTCTGTTTACCTCGGTCTGGGGCAGCCCCGCTCCTGGGCGGGGCTGAACCGGGGACTCCTGGCTGGGCTGCTGGCCCGGGCTGGCATACCGCTGAGCTGGGCAGTGCAGGTGCTGGGACCTCCCGGCCCACGCAAGCGCACCACTTTTGGCGTAGAGGGTATTGAGGGCGGAGGAATCTGGGGCCATGCAGGCGGCCAGGGTTCCATTCCCTTCTGCCTGGAGCTGGCTGTGCTGCAAGCACCATAACCTTTGGGATCTGGGATCTTTCCCACCTCCAGAACAGACTTCAGGGCTGGCCTTAGTCCAGAGTCCCCTGGCTCCTATCATTCAGCCCTCACCAAATAAGGTGGGCCTTCGCTCAAAGCGGTTCGGCTCTTTCTTTCCCCTGCAGCAGGGAAGATCCTGCTTCTCCACACCCTGAAATGGCCACTCAGGTGGATATTCTGATGGTCATTTGGCAAGAGTGCAGACCGGCAGTTACATATCCTGATCCCTGTGGGACTAGGGAGTTGGTGATAGCAAAGCTCTAGTCAGAGAAAGAAAAGTGTTAGGACAAGTAGCCTACTCTGAGTCTAGCCTATCCACTCAATTCCAGAATCCCAGGGGTCCCCACCTTGCCCTATGCCCAGGGAGCAGAACCCTGCTTGCTGATATAAAGTGGGGAAGAGACAAGGAAAATTGTATGCAAGGTAGGGGAGCTGGGGTGGGCACAGACTTGAAATCTACCCTTTCAACAACCCAGGATCTGCTCTTTCTATGTCCGGGCAGCCCAGTTCACTCAGCTCCCAACTCATACTCAGCCCCCTCCCTCACCTCCCTGGTGTGGGGCCCAGAGGGCGCAGCAGTCAACCCCACAAACAGGCCCCTGCTCCCAGAGTTCACAGTCCGGTTGGGAGACAGATGCTAAAGGAGAACTGACAACTGAGCTATGTGGTCTTAGGGACCAGAGGAAGGAAGCTATGAGGCGCCTGAATGGGGGAACCAACCCAGGACAGGCTTTCTGGAGGAAGAAGTCATAGGGTAAGACTTGAAAAAAGAGGGGAAGTTGTTCAGGCTGAGAGTATGGGAGAAGGGTACAGGAGTGGTGGAGGCTGCTGCTCAAAGGCTGAGGAGCCTTGCAGGCATTGAGAGAGGGTCATAGAAGCTGGACTAGAAAGACCATGAGAGGAGCAGGGGACTGAGTGAAGGACTGGTTGAAGGTACATAAGGGAAGGCATAGAGGCCGAAGGGTGTTAGGGGTCATGTCAGAGAATCTAGGCTCTATCCCTCGGGTTGGGGGTTACCCATGGATGTTTCATAAGCGTCAACTAGAGGAATGTTAAAGACTTAGAGTCCTGGGGTCCGAGTATCTGGATTTGAATCCTGGCCCTACCACTTACCAGCTGGGTAATCTTGGGCAGATTAATGATTATTAATAAGAGCAATTAATATTTATTGTGTGCTTAAAGTGTGGTAGTGTGTCCACCCCAACTTCCCTACCCCAGGGACAATTTTCCCTTCCCCAAACACACCCTAGAGAGAGAAGTAGCTCATTTCAGACTCCCAACAGCCCTGGGAGGCAGTTGTTACTATGTTCATTTAACAGAGGGGTATCTAAAGCCCAGAAAGGTTAAGAAATGTCATGCCAGAGGTCACACAGCCAGTTAGCCTCAGGTTTCTCATCTGCGAGTTGAGGCTGATAGGTTTTACCCTATAGGCTTGTTACCAGAATTAAACGAAATGGTGTTTGTTAACTAAGCACAGTGCCTGGCCTATAGAAAGAATTTGACAAAGCACTGTTTTTGGCATTGTCAGATGACTGTTATTGAATAAACAATGCGGGGGGTGCCTGGTGGCTCAGTTAGTAGAGCACACAGCTCTTGATCTCGGGGTCTTGAGTTCAAGCCCCACGTTGGGCACAGAGCTTCCTTAAAAAAAAAAAAAAAAAGAATGGATTGTTACGGGTTACATTTGAGACAGGGAGCCCACTGAGAAGCTGCAGTAGGGGTTTAGGTGAGAATCGGTACCAGCTTGGACCTGAATTCTGTGGGGGTGGAGGTGAGGGGGTAGATTCCAGAGATGGCAGGAGTGGGTGGCTGAGTAGATGTGGGGGTAGTGGAGACAGAGGCATCCAGGATGATTCCTAGTTTCTGTCTTGAACAACTGGGTAAAGAGGCGGTGGGGTTGGCACAGAGAGGTTGACTGGGGAGATTCAGGTTTGAGAAGGAAATTGGTGAATTCAGCTTGGGGACATCAAGCTCAGCTCTTTCTAATAGCTCACTCTGCATTGTCACTCAGCTTCCGGGGAGGCAACAAGCAGGCAGTTGGATATAGAGGCCTGGTGCTCAGAAGAGCGGTTTGGGCAAGGAAGAGATAAGGAAGCTGGCAACATTTAGATGGCATTGAGGTGTGGGAGATGTACCCAACCCAAGAGTAAGGAGGATGAGGCTCATTCCGGATGATGAGAAAGACAGATTTGTGGGAAAATAAGACATACAGCCAGAGAGAGAGAGAGGTAGAAGACCAGGAACATGTTGCTGCCTCTTGAAATTCAAGGGAAGGAAGGGCTCAAAGAAGAGGAAGAGAGCTGCAAAGTGAAAAGCTTTACTGAGATCAAGCACGAGATAAGGACTCAACCTTGGGCACTAGATTCAGCACCAGGGAGGTCACTGACCAGTCAGGGGAGTGGTGGGTGGGAAGAGAACTGGGCGGTCATGGAGAGGAAATTGAAGTAGACATCTTTTCAAGAAATCTGACTCTGAAAAGGCCAAATGGAGGCGATGGTGGGGTCCCTGGAGGAGACATGGGGTCCACAAAGGGGTCATTTCATTTTGGAGTTATTAAAGTCAACTTTATATTAAAATATACCTACATAGAGGGTGCATGTCTTAAGTGTACAGCTCAACCTATTTTCACAAGGGAACACACTCATATAGGATCAGGAAATAGACCCCAGGTTAGGAAATATAGAATGTTATCAGCACCCCGGAAGCCCCCTTGTGCCCCCTTTCAGGTAACTAGTATTCTGACTTCTATCACCATAGATGAGTTTTGCATGTTTTTGAACTATATATCAAGAGAACAATATACATGTTCTCTCTTGTGGTGTTGCTTCTTCTTTATGTCTGTAGGATTCATCCATATTGTGTGCAGTTTTATATTGTTTATTCTTTTTGCTGTATATGGTTCTATTATCTACTGATGGGCATTTGGGTGGTTTCCAGGGTTGTTTTCATTTTTTATGTGGGAGTGATTTGAGCTTGTTTGAAGCTTGTGGAGAAAGTCTGAAACACTCATCGTCTGTGAGAAGGAAGAAGGATGAGGAGGGCCACACATGAGGATTTCCCAGGTGGGAAATGAGAGCCTGGATGAGGTTCAGAGAATCTCTCTGTGGTTCCAGCTCAGCTGCCGTGTGAGGACCTCTGGCAGCTCCTGCCAGTGTGTGCAGGCACAGAGAGGGCAGGGAGCTGGGTTGCCTAGCACTGGTTTCTGCTAGGAAGGAGAGAAGCACAAAGTTCTAGGCATATTAGTAGCAGGTGAGCGATGGAGTAGTGGCTGTGGATCTAGGGTGAGGAGAAGGAGGTGCAGGGAAGAGAAGGTGGAAGGCAGCTGGCAGAGAGAAAGGAAGCAGAGGCCAATTGAGAGCTCTGTGCAGGATGGTGTTTGTGAAATTTGGGCTGTATCTCCAGTGACTGGCACATGCTTGGCACAGAGTTGCTTCTCAGTGAATAGTTGAATAAATGAGTGGAGGGCTCAAGAGGTCTCAGGTAGAAGACAGGGAAGGTGGGGATACTAGGGAAAGGTTGGAGTCAGTGTGATTGCAATTTAGGAAGGGGGCATTCCAGAGCCACGGATGTTCTGTGGAGGGTGGCTAATGGGAGCAGAAAGGCCAGTGTTGGGCAAGCAATCCACAGGAATACATAGTTGCTAGTATAGGGTGCACAGCACCTGGTTTTCAAAGAGAGAGAGGAGGATAGCACTTCTCAAACTGGGCCTTTGGGCATCTTGCATCTGAATCTCTAGGCTTGTTGGCAGTGCTGACCCCTGGGCCCACCCAGCCTCTTGGGGAGGAAGTAAGCAGAACTGAGCATACAGGAGCAGGAGTATTTATGGGATGGGGGAGCACCCAGTCCTCCCAATGCCTGCTAGACCCGGAGGATAGTAGCCTCTATGCAGGCTGGAGTGGATGAGGGAAATTGAAGGAAAAGATACTGGGGGCAGGAAAGGGCTAACACGGGCGGAACTCAGCCATGTGAGCTGGTGGCCAGAAGGATGGGGCTTCATCCCAGGATGCAGCTTCTACTAGAAGGGAGATGCTAGCTAGGAAGTGGGACCTGATCCTCTTCCCTAGGGCCTGGGGTACTGCGGCGTGTGTCTGGACTGAGCACCCCCTCTGTGGATGGGGGCTTTGTGACTCTACCCAGTTCCTTCTCTGCTTCTTTCTTGGGGTAGCAACACATAACATGAGCTTTGTCCCGTCCCCCACTTTTAGCCCATCTCTCTTCTCAGCCTCCCAGACCCCTCCCGCTCAGTGCCTGACACTGCCCTCCACTCCACACCCACAGCCCTTCTTCTACTCCCTCGGCCCCACTTTCCAGTCTTCACATACTCAGAACCCCACCTCCCAGCCCTCTGTGCGCTCAGCCCTCTCTCAGCAGTCCTCTGCAGCCACTCGATGAGCTCTTTATCCTCACTGCATCCAATCCAGCCTCCACTCAGACTCTTCATTCTGTTTATCCCTCCTTATTCACCGCCGCGCTCAACTCCCAAACTCCGAACCCCGCTCGAGAGGACCCACTTCACCCACTTCAGTGTCCTCCCCAAGGGAACCCCCAGGCACCCCTCCCGGAGGCCGGCCAGTCCGAGGCCCCGGCGCCCCCCCGGTCCAGCCGGTCCCGCCCCATCCCGGCTGGCTGAGTCAGGCGGCAGGAACTGGGCGGGGGGCGGCGCCGGGAGGAGCCGAAGCCGGAGCCGCAGTCGCTGGGAGCGAGCGCGGAGCCCAGCTCGGTCAGCGCCTAGTGGCCCTGGGCCTGCAGGGACACAGGGGCGGGAGGGCAGGCGGGGGGTGGGGAGCCGTCCCGGACCCACCATGAGTGCCAAGAAGAGAGGTAGGACCCGGCCTGGGGCGCGAAAGCTCCGGGGCTGGCCCCGGGGGGTGTGGGCCGGACTCGGGGGGCCAGGGGCACGTGCTTCGCCGGAGCGGGGCGGGGGTCTGCGGAGGATCCCTTCCCGCTAAGGGCGCGGGCGAAGGCGTCCATCTGTGACTCAGTTTCCAGGTCGGAGCCACAGGAAAGTGGAGGAGGCAGGGCTCTTCTTGGCACTGCCCCCCACTCCGGGAATCCCCCGGCTGCTGGGCGCTGGGAGGGCTCTGGCGTCCGGGCGCCTGCGAGCCGGTGGGGGCTGGAGGGGAGCAGTCTCCGCGGGCGGGCGGGGCGCGAGAGCCAACCCCGCGCCTGCCGGGCCTGCCGGGCCTGCCGGGCCGCTCCGCTGCGCTCCCGGCGTGCGCCCCGCCCGGGGACCTCCTGCGGCCTCGCGGGGTGGGGGCGCGGGAGCGCCTGGTCACGGCGGCGGGCGGTGGGGGGCGAGTCCGGGGGCCGGGCTGGGGAGCCCGCCCCGCCCCCGGGTAAACAGCCGCTTCCGCACATTCTTCGCGCGCCCCGCCCCTTTCCTGCCCCTTCCCAGCCGGGGGAGGGTCCCCGCGCGACCCCCCTTCCTGCACCGCGACAGGCGGAGCCTGCACCTCTGCAGGAAGCGGGGCCGGGCCGAGGCCACGCTGAGTCCGAGGCCGAGTCGCCCGGCCGCCCTGTCATTAGCGCTGGGGCCGGCAGGGTTGTCGGACTCCCGGGGCAGGCGGTGTCCGGCCGGACTGGCACAGAGGCCCGGCCTCCGGAGGGGGCTTCAAAGCCGGACTGGCGCTGGACACCCGCCCTCGCCACCCCCAGGGAGCCCCGCGCGGACTCATTCCATGATGTCCCTGTCGGTGCGGCCGCAGCGCCGCCTGCTCAGCGCCCGGGTCAATAGGAGCCAGTCCTTCGCAGGCGTCCTCGGCAGCCACGAGCGGGGGCCCAGGTACGCAGCAGAGGGGTGCTAATGGGGTCAAGAGAGTGTGACGGGGTTGGTGCTGGGTGTGCAGTGAGGGCTTGGGGGACTCCTTCTTGTACCTTTCTGAGTATAGCCTCTTCTTCAGGAGCTTCCCGGCCTTCAGCCCCCCGGGGCCCCCACGGAAGCCCCCAGCGCTCTCCCGAGTATCCAGGATGTTTTCTGTGGCGCACCCAGCCCCTAAGGTCCCGCAGCCTGAGCGGCTGGACCTGGTGTACACTGCGCTCAAGCAGGGCCTGACGTAAGGAACTCCTCCCAGTGCCTTATCCCAGGATCCCTCCCTGAGCCCTCATCCCCTTTCTGCTAGTGGGAACCTTCCCCAGCCTCGTAATCTTCTTCCTGCTGCCTGTACCCTGGGTAGCTGGAGGCTGCGAAGGTGAGCTAATTCTTGTAGTCGCCCCTTTCCCCAGGGCCTATTTGGAAGTGCACCAGCAGGAGCAGGAGAAACTCCAGGGACAGATTAGGGAGTCCAAGAGGAATTCTCGCCTGGTGAGTAAAGGATTGGCAAGAATGCCCTGGACTACTGCTCTTTGCCCTGGTGGCATGAGGGACAACCGGGTAGCAGGAGCTGTCTGTGACATCTAGGCTGTTTTCTAGGGTGACTTAGCCCAGTTGTGACTAGAAAACAGGATATCAGGAAAGGCTGGGGCTGGGCAGGTTTCTAGACCCACCTTCCCCAGGCTGTGTACACTTCCTGCCTAGGACCTAGTATCTGCCCGTGGGAGCTTTCAGTGGGGTGGGTCAGACTCCCACAGGCATGCACAGCTGAAGACTATAGTGTAGAGTACTGATAGAAAGTCTTGGTTCTTCCCTGGAACAGGTCAGAGCTTCCCAGAGGATGAAACACCTCTGCTAGATCTTAAAGAATAGGAGTTCTCTGGTAGAGGGAACCTCTTCCTAGGGGTTGCAGGAAAGGGAGTGGGCCAGGGGAGTGGTACGGGAAGGGTCTTGAGGACCCCTATGTCACTAGCATCCACCAAAGGCCAGGCATGTGGGAAGGTGGGTCAGTCCATGCTTTGAGTGGAATGTTTGTAGACTATGATATGAGGGGGAGGAAGGCCATGTAGGAGAGGAGTTACATGGGTCTGGGGAGACAAATGCCCCTGCTGGAATACTTCCTGTGCCTCCTAAGTGCCTCCTCTCATCCTCCCCTGCAGGGCTTCCTGTATGACTTGGACAAGGTAAGTGTTGGAAAGGGTTAGCTCATGGGGAGGGTGAAGGGCTCTGGTTCTCTGGCCCCTTCTGACATACCTCTCCCTCAGCAAGTCAAGTCCATTGAACGCTTCCTGCGACGGTTGGAGTTCCATGCCAGCAAGGTATATGTGCAGCATGCATGTGTGCACACAACTGAGGCGGTAGATTGGTATCATAGGGAGATGGGGGGAGCTAAGCCCTGGGTGAGCAAACCCAGCAGTGAGTCTCAATTCCTCCACTACCACCCCACTCATCTGCCCAGATTGACGAGCTATATGAGGCATACTGTGTCCAGCGTCGTCTCCGGGATGGTGCCTACAATATGGTCCGTGCCTATAGCACTGGGTCTCCAGGGAGCCGTGAGGCCCGGGACAGCCTGGCTGAAGCCACTCGAGGGCATCGCGAGTACACAGAGGTGAGAGATGGGTGTCCATGAGGCAAAGGCACAGGGTATAGCAGAGGTGGTGACAGGGCACTGTTCTTGACCCCCTCTTGTCCCTGTGTCTCCCCCCCCCCCCCCAGAGCATGTGTCTGCTGGAGAGTGAGCTAGAGGCACAGCTGGGCGAGTTCCATCTCCGAATGAAAGGTACTCAGTGATGTGGACAGACTGGTGGTGGGGAGAGGGAATTGTGTACCTGAGACCCCTCGACATGGCTCATCTCCTTCTCCTCCACTCCCAGGGCTGGCTGGCTTTGCCAGGCTGTGTGTGGGCGATCAGTATGAGGTATGAGAATGTGCAGGGAAGGGCTGGGATGGGAGGGTCACAGCACCAAGGGCTGCCTCATCCTGGCTGTTCACCTAGATCTGCATGAAATATGGGCGTCAGCGCTGGAAACTACGGGGCCGAATTGAGGGTAGCGGAAAGCAGGTGTGGGACAGTGAGGAAACCGTCTTTCTTCCTCTGCTCACAGAGTTCCTGTCCATCAAGGTGATGTATCTGCCCAGGCCCACAGGACAACATGATCCTGTGACTCCTTAACCCTGTGAACCCCTCATGACCCTAAGATCATTACCCCTGTAATTCCCACCTGTCTTCATGGCTCTGTGACCCCCGTGACCTTCATGACTGTGATTTCCTCATAATCTAATCATGTGAATATTGGGCCCCTTGGATGCCCATGAGGCTGTGACCCCATGACCTCAGTGACCCTACAAATTCAGACCTCTGCGATTCCCATCCTCCCAGGTTGCTTCAATCCTCCATGGGCCCATCACTCAGAAAATTCTAGTCCCTACAACCTTCTCATGACCCCGGGATCCTGTGACTGTTATATAATCCCTATGCATATTCAGATGTCTGACTTCCCACAACCTCATGACCTCCACACCCTTGTGACCTCATGATGCATTCTTGGCTATAGGTGACAGAACTGAAGGGTCTGGCCAACCACGTGGTTGTAGGCAGTGTCTCCTGTGAGACCAAGGACCTGTTTGCTGCCCTGCCCCAAGTTGTGGCTGTGGACATCAATGACCTCGGCACCATTAAGCTCAGCTTGGAAGTCACATGGAGGTTGGTGTTGCTGAGCAGCTTGGGGATAGGTCCAGAGGCTCATAGCACCTGCTAACAGCCTCTTCCCTCCTCAGCCCCTTCGACAAGGATGACCAGCCCTCAACCGCTTCCACTGTCAACAAGGCCTCCACAGTCACCAAGCGCTTCTCCACCTATAGCCAGAGCCCACCAGACACGCCCTCACTTCGGGAACAAGCCTTTTATGTGAGTCACAGGCCAGGCTTAGGCCCCACCATCCCCCAGGGGCTTCCTGGGGTGGTCCTGAAATGCTCTTTCCTCTCTCCCAGAATATGCTGAAACGGCAGGAGGAGCTGGAGAATGGGACAGCGTGGTCCCTGTCATCCGAATCTTCGGATGACTCATCCAGCCCCCAGCTCTCAGGCACTACCCGCCACTCTTCAGCCCCAAGACCTCTGGTGCAGCAGCCTGAACCTCTGCCCATTCAAGTCGCCTTCCGAAGGCCTGAGACCCCCACCTCTAGGTCCATGGATGAAGAGGGAGCCATGGCCCCAGCCCTGGCCAATGGGCATGCCCCCTACAGCCGGACTCTGAGCCACATCAGTGAGGCCAGTGTGGACGCTGCCTTGACTGAGGCTTCAGTGGAGGCTCTGGGTCTAGAAAATCTAGCTCAGGGACCTAGCCAGCTTGCAGACCCAGATCCCACCCATGGGGAGCAATCTGGTCCTGTCCCTCCTGCTGTGGACCCTTCCCATTCTGCCACAAGCCCCACCCTCAGTACAACAGGCCCTGCCCACACATCTACAGACCCTGCACCATCAGCACATCTAGACTTGGTTCACAAGATCACAGACTCTAGCACTGCTGACCTGCCAGACCCCACCCATACCACTACAGGCTCTACCTATAATGCCATTAGCCCTAGCTACAGTGCTCCAAGCCCCATTCACACTACCACAGGTTCTACCCACAAGCCGCTGGTCTCTCCACTCACCACTACAGGCTCTACCCCCAGTGCCACAACCCCAGAGCAGACCACTACAAGACCCACTGACAAAGTGATACTTTCCACTCTCACTGCTGTAGGTCCTACCCCCAATACTACAGGCCCAGTCCAGACCACCACAAGCCCCGTCCACACTACCATAAGCCCTACCCATACTACTGCAAGCCTCACCCAGACCACTATAAGCCTCACCCATACTACTGCAAGCCCTACCTATGCCACTACAAGCCCCACCCATACTACCATAAGCCCCACCCACACCACTGCAAGCCCTGCCCATACCACTACAAGCCCTACTCACAAAGCCAGGATGTCAACTCACACCACAAGTCCTACCCCCAAAGCTAAAGGCCCAGTCCAGAACACCGGGAGCCCCACCCATCCTGTCACAAGCCCCACCCTTATAACTGTAAGCTCTTCCACTTCTTTAGACTATGCCATGCTTCCCAGCCCCTCTACAAACACAGACTCTACTCTCCCAGGCACCCACACCTTGTCCTACGGCTACCCATCTTCCACTCCTTGCACTCAGGCAGATTCCATAGCCCCCAGCACTTCCTACCCAAGTCCCGCCTGTTCCAGTTGGGAACCGCTCACAAGTCCTTCCCCAGACCCACCAGAGCCCATCCTTCGAAGCCCAAGTCCCCCTCCCTCACCTCTAGCCCCTATGCCTCAGCATTTAGACCTTAGCCCGGATGTAGCCCCCCGGGCCCCAGTTCCAGGGGCTGCTGGAAGGGCTGGGGATAGGAGGCTGGAAGAGGCACTGGGGGCCCTAATGGCTGCCCTGGATGACTATCGTGGCCAGTTCCCCGAGCTGCAGGGCCTGGAGCAGGAGGTTACCCGGCTGGAGAGTCTGCTCATGGTGAGGAGGGCCGGGTAGGCTGCAGCAGCACCGGGAGGGCAGCCAGGCAGTGGGAGGTAGCACTGACTCCCTTCACAACCCCAGCAGAGACAAGGCCTGACTCGCAGCCGGGCCTCCAGCCTTAGCATCACTGTGGAACATGCCCTGGAGAGCTTCAGCTTCCTCAACGAGGATGAAGATGAAGACATTGATGGTCCTGGAGACAGGTGAGGGTGGCCAGGTGAGGGGGAAGAGGTAAGATGAGTGCCAGGTGAAGGAGAAAGGCCAGAAAGGGGAACAGGTGAGGTGGGGCCAGGTAGAGCACACAAGGAGAGCAGCAAGACTGGAGGTGGGCAGAAGGGGATGCACTTGCCAGCGTGTGCATCGTATTCACTCCATCCCCCCACGTCCGTGTAGTCCTCATGTGTCCTTGATGCCTGTTTCTAACCCCATCTGTGTCCCCAGTGCTTCTCACCTCCCTCCTGGTCCCTGCAATGCCTGCCTCTCCTGCTGGTCCCCATCAGCTGGTGATCCTGCAGCTCCTCCTCTTTCCCCTGGCCTCACCTTGGATCTTCCCTATGAACAGGCCCCTTCAGTGCCTCCCCATGCACCCTGGGTCCCCCAGCATCAATCCCCTCTGTCTCAACCCAGGTTTGCCCGGAGAACCCAGCCCCTTGGCTCTCTGTCCCAGAGCGGCCTTTGCCAAATCCCGGTTGAGGGTTGTACCCAGCCCCTCCTTCCTCTGCTGCTGCCCAGGCTAGGGCCCTGTGCCCTGCACCCTTTGGGCCATAATCCCTTGCAGTCCACATTGCATAGACCATCCCGCCTGCAACCCTACTCCCACCCACCCCAGCCCCAGTGGTCTCGGCCATTGTAGCTGGAGGTGGTAAAAGGCAGACAGACCCTGGAGATCCTTGCTACCACCTGCTGGTCCTAGTCCCTTCCTCCTTTTGGAAGTCTTCCATGAATTTACCCATTGTCTGCTGTCTGTACATCGTCTGTTCTTCCATTCTGGGATGGGGGGGACCTTAAATAAAAATATACTGGTGACCACATGGTGATGCTTGCTCCTGGGGTGGTTGACCCCATTTTTCTCTCAGGCCCCCAAACAGCCTGGAGCCTGGGGCTGAGGACAGCCTCGACTTAGCCAGTGCCCGCCCCCTCAGCACGGAGTGTCCAGCTCTGGACGCTGCCTTGGTCCAGCATCTGTACCACTGCAGCCGCCTCCTGCTGGTGAGGCTAGTGGTATTTCCCACACCCTCCTTTTGTAGCCCCTTATCCCAGGGAGCCCTGCACTTCAATCCCGGCCCTCCATACCTCCTCTGATTTCCATTCCCCACTGCCCCAGGGCCCTAGCATTTGGTTCTTGCTGAGTGGAACACTTCCCATACTCTGGCTATCCCCGCCTTGCCATGCATGCCAGGACTTGTAGTCCCTGGGTTCCACCCTCCCCAGTCTTTCTCCTGAGGTCTTAGCTCCTTGGCCACCCCTATTCTCCAGAAACTGGGCACATTTGGGCCCCTGCGCTGCCAGGAGGCATGGGCCCTGGAGCGGCTGCTGAGGGAGGCCAGAGTGCTGGAGGCTGTATGTGAGCTTAGCAGGCGATGGGAAATCCCTGCCACCTCTGCCCAGGAAGGTAAAGGCCCTGTCTGCGCGGAAGCTCCTCCCTTACCTAGCCCCATCTACAGGCCTGTGTGCCCATCCACCTGCTCTGTTGCTGATGGTTGTCTGCCCTTCCTCATAGTGGTGCAGTTCTCAGCCTCTCGGCCTGGCTTCCTGACCTTTTGGGACCAGTGCACAGAGGGACTCAGCCCCTTCATCTGCCCTGTGGAGAGAGTGCTTCTCACCTTCTGCAATCAATATGGTGCCCGTCTTTCCTTGCGCCAGCCAGGCCTAGCTGAGGCTGGTGAGTGGGCCGCCTACCTGCCCCCTCTGCCCTCCTCCCTCAGATCCCCAGTGATGATACCTCAGGAGAAGCCAGGTCAGCCCACCCAGACGTGCTGAGCTGAGCACTAGGAGGAACTAGTGAAGGCTATCTCCTTTGCACAAAAGGACCCAGAGGTGTAGGGTTTGCAAAGAGGGACCCTGGACCTGAGCCTGAGGTGGGGGCATTCTTCCCTGTAAGCGTCTGGGTCCATCCAAACCCTGAGGCCCACGGCACTGCCTCCCACAGTGTGCGTCAAGTTCCTGGAGGATGCTCTGGGGCAGAAGCTGCCCAGGAGGCCCCAGCCAGGCCATGGAGAGCAGTTCACCGTCTTCCAGTTCTGGAGTTACATTGAAGCCTTGGATAGCCCCTCTATGGAGGCCTTTGTGACCGAAACCGCCGAGGAGGGTGAGGCAGAGGCCCTGGTCACAAAGTGGCCTGACTCTGTGGGTGGTCTGAAGGAGTGGAGGTGTGGATGTGAGCACGAGTGTAAAAAGACCCCACCCGGGATCCCTGGGTGGCGCAGCGGTTTGGCGCCTGCCTTTGGCCCAGGGCGCGATCCTGGAGACCCGGGATCGAATCCCACATCGGGCTCCCGGTGCATGGAGCCTGCTTCTCCCTCTGCCTGTGTCTCTGCCTCTCTCTCTCTGTAACTATCATAAATAAAAAAAAAAAAATAAAAAAAAAAGACCCCACCCCACAAGGCTCCACCTCGTTCCCACCCTCCCTTTCTTCTTTCAGTGTTACTGGTGCGGAATTTGAACTCAGATGACCAAGCTGTTGTGCTAAAGGCCCTGAGGTTGGCACCAGAGGGGCGGCTGCGAAGGGATGGGCTTCGGGCCCTCAGCTCCCTGCTGGTCCATGGCAACAATAAGGTCATGGCTGCTGTCAGCACCCAGCTCCGGAGCCTGTCACTGGGCCCTGTCTTTCGGGAAAGGGTGAGAGTCAGGCAGGTCTTCCTTGAGGCAAAGGCTGGGGCTCCAGGCTCCCAGTATCTGGCTAACTCTGCCCTCCCCGACTTACCCAGGCCCTATTGTGCTTCCTGGACCAACTGGAGGATGAGGACATACAGACAAGAGTGGCTGGCTGCCTGGCCCTGGGCTGCATCAAGGTAACCCCTACCAACCCATTCCCCCCCATATCCCTGCCAGCCCATCCCCTGCTTCACACCCCTGCTGCCTGTCCCCCCCTCTTCACACCCCTAGAGGCTCCCTCAGCCCTGGGCCCTGGGCCTTTCCCACCTGCTCCACTGGGCCCACCTCAATCTTCTCTCCCCTGGTAGGCTCCTGAGGGCATTGAGCCCCTGGTGTATCTGTGCCAAACAGACACAGAAGCTGTGAGGGAAGCTGCTCGGCAGAGCCTGCAACAGTGTGGTGAGGCTAGGGGATGGGAGATATGGGTCAAGTAGAGTTCTGGAACATTTTGGCTGGTGGGAGTTGGAGTGAGTTGGTGTCAGGATGGGATGCAAGGGCCCAGATAGGGCTAGGATCACTCCTGATCCCATCCTTACTTATTACAGGGGAAGAGGGACAGTCTGCCCATCGACGGCTGGAGGAATCACTGGACGCCCTGCCCCGCATCTTTGGGCCTGGCAGCATGGCCAGCACCGCTTTCTAAATTTCCTACCCACTGGCTTCCATGCCTCTTCCCCTCACTTTCAGGGCTTACCAGGCACTGGCAGGGAGGGTGAGGGCTGGCTCCAGACACCTCTCCCCCACAGATTCCCACCAATTAAAATCTAATATATTCTTCTGTTGCCCTTGGGTTGGTAGAGTCAGTGCCTGCAGTCAAGTGCCTCCCAGCCTCGGCTCAGCACACTTGCCACAAATCAGTGTCCCACCATATCCCTTGGTTTTATATTTTATTTACAGAGTTTTACAGAAAATAAAAAAGCAACATGCCTTTCCTAATGGCCTGGCCTGGTGCAATCCTGACCCTCTGCTCCAGCATCCTCTGTCTATGGCCCTTCCTGACACTGGTGCGAGTATGTCTGCACTCCCAAATGTGACAATGGCATCTGCTTTAGCCCTGGAAATTCAGGCAAAAGAGAACCCAGAGGCTGGAGCTGGGGTTGGAAAAGAGAGCAGAGGAAGAGGGTGGTGGTAGGGTGTTACTGAGGAGGTCCAGTCTGGGTCCAGGCTGGAGCCAAACCGGAATTGTCCTAGAGAAAGCCCAGAGGTGCCAGTCCCAGGAATGGCTGGCTCCCTAGCAGCTAGCTCCAGGGTCCTGGAGGCAGAGGAAGCTGGCAGGAGAAAGCGTGGTGGGACCTGGAGCTTCTGGCCAGAAGGGGGCAGCAGAACCCCGTCAGGGAATGCCAGGCTCCTGGATCTTCGCCCAGCCTGGGCAGCTTCCAACCAAGGTGGCTGAGCTAAGCACAGGGAGCTCCTTGAGGGCTGGATAGGAAGAAGGAACAGATCCTTGCAGAGGGGAAGAGCTGAGGCCTGGGAGGCAGGAAACACGGATGGCTGCCCCCGTGACCCTAAACAGCAAGCTTTTTCTCTCTCCAAGCTGCCTCTCCTCTCTGTAATAACAAACCCAACTGAACCCTGAGCTCCTCACCCCCAGCGGCAGGCCAACCACTGCTTCAGGAAGCAGGGCTCCAGGGAGAGGTCTCACCTCTTCCCAGAGGTGCCTGGCACGTGAGTGTGTTAACCCCAGAAGGTTAAGAATTCTGTTTTGGTGGTGGTGGGGGGGAGGCGGGGATGGGATTTCAGGATGGCAGGCCTGTTCCAAAGAAGTCCCGAGGGAGGCCCACACCCAAGGCTGGACAAACAGGCTGTCTACCCTTCCCCTCATCCTCTGGAGCTTTCTTTATCCAGGGGCAAGGAAAACAGGGCCTTTACCACTCCCTGAGCCCACTCTGGTATCTCAGTGTCAGCGCAGTAGTGGGACACCAGGGAAAGTGTGTGTGCCTGGACTCAAGAGGAGCCAATGAGGTGCCAACAACCCCCCCCACACCCTGGGGGACAGAAGGGGGGTGACCCAGATCCCCAGGGAGCCCTGCTCCCCAGTGTTTCAGAGCTGGGTATGAGGAGGTTTGGCTGGGTCTTTAACCACCTGCTGGGGAAGCCAAGCTGAGCAGAAAAACGGCCAACAGGAAGGAGCACAGGAAACACCTGTGTGTGGATGCAGGTGGCTCATTCCAGAAGAGTCGGGGGGCTGGGATGGGGGTGGGGGCAGGCAGACAGCCCTCAGCACAGCTATGTGCTCTTTCTGTAACTCTGAAGGGTGGCATGGAGGGGATGGTGGGTGGTGTGCAGCTCAGCTTTTTGGGTGGTGGGCTAGGGTGGCAGGAGGTGGAGAAAGCAAACAAGTGATGGGGAGACCAAGGCAGCACCCAAAGTTGGCTACGGCTTGGGCCTGCCCCCAAGGGCCCCTGCAGGAATGTTGCAGTCCCAGAATTACCTCAAGGAGCCCCTCAGGCCTGAGGCCCCACAAGAGGCCCACTGGCAGGCAGGACTGTCCACTTGGATTCAAAGCGTAGCCTGTGTGATGGGGAAAGAGGAAGTGAACACTGACCAGGTCCTGGTGCAGACAGGGGTGACTGGGCTATCACAAGCTCACAGCTCAATCCACAGAAGACAGGGGCTGGGCAAGAAGTAGAGGATGGAAAAATAACCCAGCCAGGGGTTAAATGGGGCTGTCAAAAATCTGAATGGCCTGCTTTTCAGTGCTGAGAAGGGATAGGGTCCCTAACTCTCTGTCCTCTATAAGGAGCACCAGAAGACCACAGCCTAGTATTCAGCTCTAGCTGAGGGTGGGTGTGAGGGTCAAGAGGCAGAATTAGAATACCGTGAGCAAAACTGGGTACAGGTGAAGTACTGTCAAGGCCAAGGCAAAAAGAGCCTCAGGCCTTTGCCTTATCAAGCCTACCTAGCTCAGAGCAATGTGGATCAACCCCAGAACAGCCACTCAAACCCTCTCCATCAATGACTTGAGGTCAGGCTGAATGGTCTCCTACCCCTAGGCCCATGTCTGTGAGATAGTGGAGGGCAGGGAGAGCCTATCCTCCCTCTTGTACCTTCCTCTCTGCCAACAAACACAGCCTCACAAGTGCTTTCCACGGGGCACTCACCCCACCTCCTACCCTGCTGTCACACAGGTTCAGGGAGCCACTCATTCCTGCTGCCCCATGTGATGGGTGTGGGGGGCTGATGACACCATCAGAAGTCGAAGGTACCAGGGTAGGGAAAGCCTATGCCCAGGTGTCCTGCCGAGCCCGTGCCAGCCTCTGGGGGAACAGAGGAAGTGTGATACACTGAGGAGTGCCCCGTCCATCAAGCCCATCAAGGCTATAGCCATGCCTCAGCCATCATTGTTGGGGTTCCACCCGGACAAAACATAAATGCACTTTGCAAAAAAGGGACCAGGCTGAGGTAGTCCAGGGTAGTTTACTGGTGGTCACTGGGTCCTCCTGTTTTTCTTCTTTCCTCTTCTAATCTTACCTTTTCTCCTGTCTTCCACTCTTCTTCCTTATGTTTTCAAAGCTGTAGAGAACCAAAAAAAAAAAAAAAAAAAAAAACCAAGAAAGAAAAAGAGGCATGTTTGTGAAGGCAAAGAAGCAGATGGGTTGGCACGTGGGAAGAGGACTGCCTCTTTTGTCTCACCCACAGTGTGGGGGTGCCTTCCTTGTGTGTTTCTGTGCATGGTGTGTGGGTACAATTTGCTGAACCCTAGGCATATGACGTGGTCCCTCCTCCCCCAACCCGCAGCCCCAGACAGCCCTGGAGTATCCTATTCAGGCCATCCGCCTTCTTTGGCTGGGCTGCTGGACCTGGATCTTCTGGGCCTGGGTAATATGGAAGAGTGAGTTTGGTAAGGACTTCAGGGCCTATATAAACAGCTATGGAAGAGCAGTCTACCATTTATAAAATAAGCCTGTCATTGGCTTGCAAGAGAGTGGCCTCTTTTTTCAGAAGGTTGCAATGTGGTGATAGCCACATTTGAGTTGGGAGTTTAAGGTCAGTGGTCAAGTCTCACTTGTCTTAGAATACACCCATCGCAGATGGTCTCCCAATAAATGCTGACTTAGGAACACCTGGGTAGCTCAGTCAAGTGTCTGCCTTTTTTGGCTCAGGTCATAATCCCAGGGGCCTGGGATTGAGCCTCCATCTCCCTCCTCAGTGGAGAGTCTTCCCCGTATGCCCTTCCCCTGCTTGTGTGCACGCACTCTCTCTCTCTCTCTCTCTCTCTCTGTCTCAAGTAAATAAAATCTTTTAAAAAATGCTTAGAGCCACTGAATAAGTAGCTGAATTGCTATCGCTAGTAAGTACGTTGCTAGCCATATCTTCTGAATCTCCTTAAAATTTTCTCTGCCACCTTCTCAAGCATCCTCTTACAAGCATCACACCACAGGATGCCATTGTAGGCCCTGCTCCCTCTTGAAACACATTCCCTGAACTACCTCATCAATTTCTCTGGCTGCCATCTATAGGCTAAGGCTGTATGGCAATGATTCACATGGTCCTCTCCTCACTCCCGTATCTAGCTGCTGACTGGACACCTCCTTTTGAAATGCTGAGGTATTTCTTTTTTTTTTTTTAATTTTATTTTTTATTTATTCATGAGAGATACAGAGCGAGAGAGAGAGGCAGAGACACAGACAGAGGTAGAAGCAGGCCCCACGCAGGTAGCCTGACGTGGGACTCGATCCCGGGTCTCCAGGATCACACCCCGGCCTGCAGGCAGCACTAAACCCCTGCGCCACCAGGGCTGCCCTGCCGAGGTATTTCAAACTCAGAGTGTCCCAAATCAAACTCACTATCTTAAAACCTATTTCTCCTCCAAGTCTCTTGAGGTTACAAACTACCCAGCCACACAGTGGCCTTGTCCTTGACTCTTTCCTCTGTCTTCTCATCCCCGCCACCAGAATCCTCTCAGTTAATGCCCTAAAAATTTCTAAATTCCACCCACTCCTTTTTATCCCCATGAGCACCTCTCAGATCCAGGACATGTTGACCTCTCACGGAGACACTAATACAGCTCCCTCATAGTCTTCCTGCCTTTGGTCTTACCCTTCTTCCATCCATTCTCCATGGTTCATCAGAGTGATTTCTAAAACCCACCACACAGGCTTTCTTTTCTTTTCTCCTAGGGAAAAGTCCAGGACCTTCACCCTGGACACAAAGCCAGCCAGCCCCACTTTTGCCACCTAACCTCTCACTCTACCCTGGAGCCTCACCTCTTGCAGGGCTTGCTTGTCCCTCATGGTACACTCTTCCCACCTCATCTTGCCTTGCTAATGCCAGTTCACCTAATAGGCTTCAACCTAGACATCACAGATTTCTTCAGGAGCTTGTTCCTTCACTATGTTCCTGTCATATCCCCTAGTCTAGTACTAATCACACCCCATGCAATTGCTTATTTATTTTTTATCCTCCAATATGTATATATATTACCATAATTTGCTGACTGCTCTACTGATAACAATCCACCCAAAACATTTTGAATATGAAAGTACCATGTTTAATGCAGGGGTGCCTGGGTGGCATAGTTGGTTAAGCGCCCGATTCTTTTTTTTTTTTTTTTTAAGATTTTATTTTGGGATCCCTGGGTTGCGCAGCGGTTTGGCGCCTGCCTTTGGCCCAGGGCGCGATCCTGGAGACCCGGGATCGGATCCCACGTTGGGCTCCCGGTGCATGGAGCCTGCTTCTCCCTCTGCCTGTGTCTCTGCCTCTCTCTCTCTCTCTCTCTCTGTGTGACTATCATAAATAAATAAAAAATTTAAAAAAAAAAGTATTTATTTGGGGGGTGGAGCAGGAGGAGGAGGAGGAAGAGACAGAAGCAGACTCCCTGCTGAGCAGGCCCCCCCCCCCCACAATGTAGAGCTCCATCCTGGGACCTCAGGATCATGACCTGAGCCAAAGCCAGAGGCTTAACCAACTGAGCCACCTAGGCGCCCCAGCATCCAACTCTTGATTTCAGCTCAGGTCATGATCTCAGAGTCATGAGATCAAGGCGGTGTTGGGCTCTGCACTCAGTAGAGAGTTTGCTTCTCTCCCTCTCCCTCTTTCTGCTCAAGCTCTCTCAAATAAATAAATCTTAAAAAAAAAAAAAAAAAAGTACTGTGTTTAATGGAGAAAGGCTAAACACCCAAAATACTCCCATGTGCCCTACAAAGCACAGTATTTTAGAATGTACTTTTACACTGGGATCCCAATTAAGGGATAAAATGGAATCCTGAGCATGGGACAATATAGGGAGGGAGAGCTGAGGCCAGACTGCTAGAGCAGGCAAGTAAGTTAAATCCACAGGGGCCAGAGGAAGCCGTTAGAAATGAGGCTGAAGGGGGGCGTCTGGCTGGCTCAGTCGGTGGAGCGTGCAACTCGATATCAGGTTTGTGAGTTCAAGCCCCACATTGGGTGTAGAGATTACTTAAAAATAAAATTAAAAAAAAAATAGGCTGAAGAGGTAAGCAAGGGCTTGCCATAGGGCCTTATGGAGTGGCTGGGGGGTTTGGAATTTACCCCCAGGGCACTGGGGACCCATCTGTGGACTTGAAGCAGAGGGATTTTGTGATTACATCTGGTCTTTGGAAAAGTCACTCTAGCAGTTGTGTGGAGAGAGGAGGCAGGAAGGAGTGAGGTGTCTGAAGGTATAGTTAGGAGAAATGATATTGGCCTGGGTCTGATGGAGGCAGAGGGGATGGAAAGGCTAGTGAAGAGATGTTCCAAAGGCAGAGTAGAAAAATGGTTTGGTGACAATATGGTGTGGGAGGTGAGAGAGTGAAGCCCAAATTTCTGGCCTGGTGATGGCTGGATGGTGGTATCATTCACTAAAAAGGGACAGCCGTTACAACAGAAGCAGGTTGGGAGGAGATAACAAGGCCAGTAAGGTGACCTGAGAGCCTTCCAAAAGGAAGTAACCAGAAGGAAGCTGGAAATGTAGATCTGGGGCAAGAAAACATGGGCATGAGCAGGAGGCAGAAACTTGAGAGTCACCCTTGCTGTACTATTAAGTCTTTTTTTTTTTTTTAAGATTTTTAATTTATTTATTCATGAGAGACAGAGAGAGAGAGAGAGAGAGAGGCAGAAACACAGGCAGAGGGAGGGGCAGGCTCCATGCAGGGAGCCCGACGTGGGACTCGATCCCGGGTCTCCAGGATCACGCCCTGGGCCAAAGGCAAGCGCCAAACCGCTGAGCCACCCAGGCTGCCCATCCACCCAGGCTGCCCTACTGTTAAGTCTTATAAGATTACTGTGATGTCCGGTGATTAACCTGTTCCCCCCACACCTGCAGTCATACCTTATACTTGCCTCTCCATCCTTGACTTTTAGCTACCAATGCTCATAAAGTTTAGTCTGGCCTCTACAGGCTAAGACTAAATATAAAGCACTTGAGGGCTAGGGGAAGCATCTATATCCAGTATTACTCAGCATGGGCATTGATCTGTATCTCAAGCAGTCACTCAGAACATACTTCTAGATTAAAAATTCATCACTCCAAACACTTCTTCCAAATACCTGAAATTTCCATCATTAGAGGCCTTCCTTTGAGTTGAGGGGTAGTGTCCAACTTGTTTTAGGGGTAGAAACCATTTCTTCCTCTAAACAAATCTCATAACATTTAGGGATGTGGGAGAGCATAGAAGGAGCAGGGAGGTCCAGAGCCTGCCTGATAGACCTCCCTTCCCCTACTCTTGCCTTTCCAAAGCAAACTCTGAGCTAAAGTATCTCCAGAGGATCCCTGTAAAATTGGAAATGTTATCCGACAGCGAGGACCACTGAGCAGCTGATGAAAGAACTGAAAGAGGGGTGGGGCTGGAAGATCTGAGCACTCATTCTGGTTTTTCCAACAAGTTACTAGACAAGTCACATCATTTCTTGAATTTAGGACAAAACTGTCTGGCTTTTCTTTCTTTTTTAAAGATTGTAGTTATTTATTCACAAGAGAGAGAGGCAGAGACATAGGGAGAGGGAGAAGCAGGCTCCATGCAGGAAGCCCGATGTGGGACTTGATCCAGGACGCTGGGATCCTGATGCGGGACTTGATCCCGGACACTGGGATCATGCCCTGAGCCGAAGGCAGGTGCTTAACCGCTGAGCCACCCAGGCGTCCCAGTGTCTGGCTTTTCAAACAGAGCTGTGAACATCAATTGAAAGGGCAGATGTGGAGATGTTTTGCAAAATGAAAGATGTACAGAGAAGATGGATTATTAAAAGGTGACCAGTAGGGGGATCCCTGGGTGGCTCAGTGGTTTAGCGCCTGCCTTCAGCCCAGGGTGTGATCCTGGAGTCCTGGAATCAAGTCCTGAGTCGGGCTCCTTGCATGGAGCCTGCTTCTCCCTCTGCCTGTGTCTCTGCCTCTCTCTGTGTCTCTCTTGAATAAATAAATAAAATCTTAAAAAAAAAAAAAAAGAGGGGATCCCTGGGTGGCGCAACGGTTTGGCGCCTGCCTTTGGCCCAGGATGCGATCCTGGAGACCCGGGATCGGATCCCACGTCGGGCTCCCGGTGCATGAAGCCTGCTTCTCCCTCTGCCTATGTCTCTGCCTCTCTCTCTCTCTCTCTCTCTCTCTCTGTGTGACTATCATAAAAAAAAAAAAAAAAGAGGTGATCAATGCATGCCTGAAAAATGCAGGTTAGAGCACAGAAAAGAGCACATCCCCTAAATGTGGGATGTAGGTCTAGGTAAAGTCCTTTAAACTCTAGAAAGCAGTAATTGGAGCTAAGAGGTGAAAAAATAAACGTGGCTTTTTACAGGGGTCTGAAGAAAGACATCAGTAAGGGATAAAATTCTTGTGATCTAGGTAGGAGATGATATGAAAGGATAGATCTTTAAAATGTTAGGAGAAAGTAGTTGCCCTCGACACTGAAAACTTTCCAAATGTGTTATAAGGTTTAGAGAAAGAGAAAGAAAGAAAGAAGAAAGAAAGAAAGAAAGAAAGAAAGAAAGAAAGAAAGAAGGAAGGAAGGAAGGAAGGAAGGAAGGAAGGAAGGAAGGAAGGAAGGAAGGAAGAAAGAAAGAAAGAAAGAAAGAAAGAAAGAAAGAAAGAAAGAGAGAGAGAAAAGGTTGTGTCACTACTCTGTACTCTATTCCAATGGTGTAGAATGATTTGCTGACTCTCAACATTCTTGTGGCCTTTTATGCTCTTTTCACCTTACATGCTTTTTGCCTTGCTTATTAATGCCTTCTGATCCCTTATCACCTAGCTGAGATGAGATACTTCTAGAGTGACTTACTCCTTTATGAATCCATTTTTTCCCATTATAACCACTATTGCAATCATTGTTTTTTTTTTGTTTTGTTTTGTTCTTTTTTTTTTAACCAGTCTGATCAGTTAAACTTTGAGTTCAAGGACAGGAAACATTTTTTTAAAGATTTTATTAATTTATTCATGAGAATACACAGAGAGGAGAGAGAGAAAGAGGCAGAGACACAGGCAGAAGGAGAAGCAGGCTCCATGCAGGGAGCCTGACGTGGGACTCGATCCTGGGTCTCCAGGATCACGCCATGGGCTGAAGGTGGCACTAAACCGCTGAGCCACCCAGGCTGCCCAGGAAACATTTTTTTTTAAGATTTTTTAAATTTATTCATTTATGAAAAGCACATAGAGAGGCAGAGACATAGCAGAGGGAGAAGCAGGCTCCATGCAGGAAGCCCGATGTGGGACTCAATCCCAAGACTCCAGGATCATGCCCTGAGCCAAAGACAGATGCTCAACCGCTGAGCCACCCAGGCATCCTGACAGGAAACATTGTAGGTTACTTTTATATCCCCAGTGCCTAGAACAGCAGGTACTCAATATAAATGTTTGCTAAATTGAATTATATCTCACATAACAGATACAGACACAACAGGGGTATTCAGGTGTAACTTAAGGTCTTACCCCCAAAGTGGGCAAGGAGTTTCCTGCCCATTATTACTTAGAAAATCAACACCTCTCCTCCATCATTGATTCTCTTGTTTGACAAGCTAACAACAACAACAACAACAACAACAACACATAAATGATCACAATAATTGCAGACTTTACATGGGGCAACAGTGGGAACCAAGGAAGATCTTGGAAATAGAACTGTCTCCTGAGAATTATAGCACAAAGTACACCCTTCCCAGAAAGAATGGTTCCCAGGCCAAGAAAAGCCTACTCAATAACTCATTCTGTTAATGAATCTAGAAAGACTATGTCCACCAGAGGAAGGATTTGGGAGTGAAGGTAGGTAACAAGAAGCATAAAAATAAAATAATAATAGTTTACCTTTTTTTGGGATCCCTGGGTGGCGCAGTGGTTTGGCGCCTGCCTTTGGCCCAGGGCATGATCCTGGAGACCCGGGATCGAATCCCACATCGGGCTCCCGCTGCATGGAGCCTGCTTCTCCCTCTGCCTGTGTCTCTGCCTCTCTCTCTCTGTGACTATCATAAATAAGTAAAAATTAAAAAAAAAAAAAAAAGTTTACCTTTTTTTGGTACAATTAGTAGTGTCTAGAATTCTGCCAAGAGCTTTACTTGCATTTCCTTGTTTAATCCTTGCCACTGTGTGAAGTACAATTATCATCGAATCTTATAGAGAAGAAATCTGCAGTTGTTATAATTCAAGATCACACAACTAATAAGGAGCCAAGATAAGATACAAATGCTGGACAATCTGACTCTAGCATCCAGAGAGGGTGGTATTAAATGTTTGTTATATAATTTACATCTCTTAATCTAATTACCTGCTCACCAAGCTTCTTTCTAGTAATTTGGCTTCCCAGGAGGCTCTCCTACAGGGAAAGAACATGCCTTTTGCCAGCATAAGGATACTGGTCCACCTGCCAGTTAGTAAAGCAGCACTCTGCTTACCCGTCCAGCTCCTGTGAACTGGACAAGTGCCTAAGGAAGGAATACACTCTTCTGATAGGTACATTTCTGATCCTGCTTGTGAGGCTGACGACCAGATTCTGGAACGTGGTGACTTCACTAATGCCATGTGGTAAGCTGACAGTGTCAGCCGATGATGCCCTGAACTCCTATGGACTACAAACCTAAGAGAGTCCACAGGAAGAATTCTTCCTTAGATCACAAAGTGGCTTTAAATCACCACAGTTCTCATTGGTGAGGTAGTCTGGAGTAGTACTACAGGGAACAAATCTGTCCTTTTTTTTCTCCCTTATTTTTATCATCCTAACAGTTTCACAGACTTGTCATACTGCTTTCCCCTCTCAGCTTGTTTCTGTCCAGCCTAAAACATCCTATCCTTTTCGTTTGGCCCTCCATTTCTTTGGAGTCCATTCCATGAAGTAGGACATATCACTGTTTCCTACAAGGAAAAGAAAACATTTATGTTCCTTTAGTGATCCTCAGCATTTTCTCAGCCCTTGTCAGAATAGCACCTGGGAGCATTGTCTTCAGAAAGCAGGCTCCAAGGCCATTTGGACCCTACTCCAAGTTTCTCATTCATGCCTCAGAAATCATATAATTGACATAGTTTTTTTTAGATTTTATTTTTAAAAAATATTTTTAAAAGATTTTATTTGAGAGAGAGAAAGTACATGAGAGAGCAAGGGAGAACACAAGTCAGAGGGAGGAGGAGGCTCCCTGTTGGGCCTCAATCCCAGGACCATGGGATCATGACCTGAGCCAATGCAGGTGCTTACCCGACTGAGCCACCCAGGCGCCCAATATTTTTTTTTTAATATTTTATTTATTCATG
Source organism: Canis aureus (assembly GCF_053574225.1). Taxonomy (NCBI): domain Eukaryota; kingdom Metazoa; phylum Chordata; class Mammalia; order Carnivora; family Canidae; genus Canis; species Canis aureus. The sequence goes on from NC_135613.1 coordinate 7,111,538, forward strand.
AGAGACAAACACAGAGAGGCAGAGACATAGGCAGAGAGAGAAGCAGGCCCCATACAGGGAGCCCGATGTGGGACTCGATCCCGGGACTCCAGGATATGCCCTGGGCCGAAGGCGGATGCTCAACCACTGAGCCACCCAGACATCCCAAGATTTTATTTTTAAAAAAGATTTATTTATGAGAGAGAAGGTGTGTGTGCACACACATAGGGGAAGGGGCAGAGTGAGAATCTTTAAGCTACCTCCTGGCTGAGCGCTGAACATACAGCCCCACACTGTGCTTAATCTCAGGACCCATGAGATCACCACCTAAGTAGAAACCAAGAGTCAGATGCCCAACCAGCTGAGCCATCCAAGTACCCCTAAAGGTTTTATTTTCAAGTAATCTCTACACCCAATGTGGGGCTCCAATTTACAACTCTGAGATCAAGGGCTGCACACTCTACTGAGCGAGCCAGCCAGACGCTCCTGATACAGTTGTTATAAATATAGTTATCTCAGTTGGTTCAGGCTGCTATAACAAAATACCAGTGACTCGGTGGCTTATAATCAACAAATTTATTGCTTACAGTTCTGGAGGCTGGGTACTCCAAGATTAAGGTACCAACATGGTTGCATTCTGATGATGGCTCTCTTTGTGGTTCATAGCCATTGCCTTCTGGCTGTGTCCTTAACATGGTGGAAGGAACTAGGGATCTCTATGATCTTACATTTTACAAGGCATTTATCCCATTTATGATGGTTCCACCACCTCCTAAATGCTCCACCTACTAATACCATCACATTGAGCATCAGGATTTCAGTACGATTTTTGAGAGGGACACAAATATTCAAACCATAGCAGCTGCAAATATCACTGTTAATATAGCTAGACTTTTTTCCTTCTAAATACACTGACTTACATTTGCCCATATTAAAGCATTAGAAGATATTCCTTTTTTTTTTTAGACTTTATTTATTTATTCATGAGAGACAGAGAGGGAGAAGTAGGCTGCATGCAGGGAGCCCGACGTGAGACTCGATCCCGGGACTCCAGGATCATGCCCTGAACTGAAGGCAGGCACTTAATGGCTGAGCCACCCAGGTGTCCCGAAAGATATTCTTATTGCTTACTCTTAAAGATAAGGAAGATGGTTTGAGGTTTTTCTTTAAAAAAAGATTTTATTTATTTATTTGAGAGAGAGAGAGAGAGAGAGAGTACAAGTAGTGGGGTCTGGCAGACAGAGAGGGAGAAGCAGGCTCCCTGCTGAGCAGGGAATCAGCTGCTTTATTGCAGGACCCTGAGGACCCTGAGATCATGACCTGAAAATGCTTAACTGACAGAGCCACTCAGGTGCCTGGTTTGAGGTAAAGTCTTACAGAAAGTTATTAATCAGGTTATTAAAGGTACCAGAAGGAAAAAGAAACTAAGAATTTAAGTGCAAGTCAGCCTTATTATTTCTAGTACATAGTTCCCAGGTACACCAAGAGGTGTCTGGGGTGGAAGGGTGAAGAAAATGCAAGATGCAAATATTCCAGAGGTACCTGATAATTTCCCTCAAAGTTTGCCTTTTCTTTATTTTTGAGTCCTCAGGTATACATAAGAGACAAATAGGATCATTTGGTTTCTAGAAAAAGTGGTCACATGTAAATTTTTAACTATTCACACATTTCTAGAATACTGGCTAAGTGACTAATAAGGCAAGTACTTGAAATTAGGAACCAGAAAGCTTGGGTCCTGGTGTTGAGAAACCAGATTATCACTTTTCTGCATGTCTGTACCCAAGCACCTGAATGTTCCTGGAAAAAGACACATACTGGGCCAATTGGTTTCACTTTAAATTCATGATCACAATTTTTTTTTTTTAAGATTTAATTATTTATCCATGAGACACACACAGAGAGAGGTAGAGACATAGGCAGAGGGAGAAGCAGGTTCCTTCTGGGGAGCCCAACGTGGGACTCGATCCCGGAATTCCAGGATCACGCCCTGAGCTGAAGGCAGATGCTCAACTGCTGAGCCACCCAGGCATCCCCATGATCACATATTTCAAAGGGGTACCCAATGCTACCAACACAGTCCTACTAAGAAAGTTGTAAGCTTGCTCCCCCTTTCAGCAGCATTACCATTCATCTTCACCTTTATCCTAATTATCAGGGACTGCCTGGGTGGCTCAGTGGTTTAGCGCCGCCTTCAGCCCAGGGCCTGATCCGGGAGACCCAGGATCGAGTCCGTCAGGCTCTCTGCATGGAGCCTGCTTCTCCCTCTGCCTATGTCTCTGTCTCTCTCTCTCTCTCTCTCTCTGTTTCTCATGAATAAATAAATAAAATCTTTTTAAAAATGTTATCCTAATTATCACAGTAGAAGCATGCTATTTCTTTTTTTTTTTTTAATTTTTTTTAAAAATTTTTATTTATTTATGATAGTCACAGAGAGAGAAAGAGAGAGAGGCAGAGACATAGGCAGAGGGAGAAGCAGGCTCCATGCACCGGAAGCCCGATGTGGGATTCGATCCCGGGTCTCCAGGATCGCGCCCTGGGCCAAAGGCAGGCACCAAACCGCTGCGCCACCCAGGGATCCCAGAAGCATGCTATTTCTATCCAAGATCAACGCTCCCGGTTTTCTTATATCCTTTCATGGATTTTACTCCTGTATAGGTCAGGCAAGACTTCTCTCCCCTGTATCACTCCCAATGGCACATAAACATGCTCCAGAACCCAACGTTTTATTTATTTATTTTTTTTAAAAAGATTTTATCAATTTATTGCGAGAGACACAGAGAGAGACACACACACAGAGGCAGAGATATAGGCAGAGGGAGAAGCAGGCTCCCTGCAGGGAGCCTGATGTGGGACTTTATCCCAGAACCCCGGGATCACGCCCTGAGCGAAGGCAGACGCTCAACTGCTGAGCCACCTAGGCATCTCTGGAACCCTATGTTTTATTTTTATTTATTTATTTATTTATTTATTTATTTATTTATGTATTATTATTATTTTTGGAACCCTATGTTTTAAAGCATCTCCTCACTGATCCCATATCGTTCCACAGTTCTCCCTAAATTTCTTTGCTCTCCTCACGGCAAAACTTCTCATGTTGCCTATGTGTGCTGTCTCTATTTCCTTACTTTTCCAATCATTCTCAACCCATTCTAGTGAGGTCCACATCTCTTGATCTACCAACATGAATCAAGCCAAATTCACCAATGATATTCTCCATTGAATACCAAGGTGACCAATCCAACAGCGTATCTCTGACCCGAGTTGACCTCTCAGCAGCCTAGACACAACTGACCCCTCCCCCCTCCTGGAAACCTTCTCTGCCCTGGGATTCCAAATTTAACATTCTTGTGGATCTTAAAAATCTTTTATCTATTCATGAAAGACACACAAAGAGAGGCACAGACATAGGCAGAGGGAGAAGCAGGCTCCCTACGGGAAGCCCAATTTGGGACTTGATCCCAGGACCCTGGGATCACGACCTGAGCCAAAGGCAGATGCTCAACCACTGAGCCACCCAGGAGCCCATTCTTGTGGATTTCTTTCTGCCTTCCTGACTGCCTCCTTTCAGATTCCTTCTCCATTATCCTATTTCTAAATGCTGGAGTGTCTAGAGTCTGGCCTTGAACTTCTCTTTACTCTTTCCTCCAAATGACAGCCCACACATCTGGTCTAATCAGCTCATGCAGTTTAAAAACATGACTTAGTTGCTAACACCTGAACACCCAAAAATTTTAATTACAAAAATCTAGATTTCGGATTCCCCTTTTCAACAAAACCCCCAGAAAATCTGTCAATATTGGGATGGCATTCTCATAATGGAACAAGGAGCTGAATGGAGAAGGGGTCTCCTTGATGCTAGGTCTGTTTGTTATTCGTGACATCTAAGGTACAGTTCAGAACACAGTCCTGAGTCAGATTGCCAAGGTACCAAAGGCTCTCCTCCCTGGGTCGTCAGAACATCTTCCAGTCTGCGGTCGGTGAGCTTCATCGCAGGTTGGGTGGAATCCGCAGGTGCATCCTGGGGAGGGGGAGGGATGACCGCACTGTGAGCGGCTGAAGGGCGCCGCCCACTGAGAACTCAGCTCTCCAGTACAGACAAGAAATGTACTTTTAAAATACAGTATGTATCAAGCCGAATCGTAAAGTTCTTTTGGCAAAAGATTGCTATGGTCGTGTAAAAGCATCAAGTCTGGTCTTCCGTCGGCCTCTCTTGCTCAAGCAGCCTGGTGACACCAAGGGGAAGCCCATGCCCTCTTCCCTTGCACCCGGCTTTAGGAGGTGGAAAGATCCCTTAAATTTTAGCCGCTGGGCAAGGCCAGCCCTCGCTCGCAGGAGCTGGGAGTGCACGGGGACCAGTCCCGCCTTACGCGGTGGCGGGCTGCGGTGGGGCGCCGGGAAGGAGGGTCCGGCCCAGCTAGGGCGGAGACTTGGGCGGGGCCCGGCCCAAGAACCGCCTCAACCCCACCGGCTCGCCCCGCGCGCGCTTCCTCCAAACACTCTCCCTCCCACCCCTAACCCCCCCTTTACGCGTTCAGGGAGGGAGACTGCGGCTAGGGAACCAGGTCAGACGAGCCAGGGATCCTGCGCCGCCCAGAGGCAGCGGCCTCCGCCCAGGAAGCCCCACCCAGCGGGAGCCCGGACGTCGCGGCGCCCGCAGAGCCCACGCGCGACCGGGCGAGGGCGCGGGAGGGCGCGTGCGGCGTGACGCGACTCGCGGCGCGCCCCGTGACGCCATCGCGCCCGCTTTTGAAAGTTGGCGCCCGGGGCCGCCTCCCATGCTGCCCTGCGCCAACCCCTCCCCTCACCTTTCCTCCCCCGCCCTCCACTCGTCGCCCGGCCTGCCCCCCCACCCGTCCCTTCCCTTATCAGCACCCGCGGCCCCGGCAGCGCCGACGCAGGCGCACTGCACCGCGCCGCCGCCATTTTGTGTCCGAGCCTGTGGAGCGATTAAACCGTGCGCGGAGCTGCTTCTTTGGCGGCAGCGGCGGTGGCGGTAGCCGGTGCGGGTGCGCGGAGCTGGCCGGGGACGCCGGGTGGCCGGAGCGGTGGAGCGGCGGCGGAGCGGGCGCTGCAGGGGGTGTGGCGCGGAGGTAAGGGGGCCCGGGGTGGAGGAGGTTTCGCGGGCCGCCTCTAGGTGTCACGATGGGGCCGCTCCGGTCGGCGCTGGCTGCAGCCCGGCGCCAGCGCCGCCGCCGGGGGGTGTTTGTCTCCCTCTACCGTCCCTGCTGCGGCGCGGCCGCCGCCATTGCCCGTCGCCGCCGCGGCCCGGCCGCCCCCCCCGCGCCAACACCCGCCCGCTAGGCCTCCCTCCTGGCGGCGCGCTAGGCCTCCGGCGGCAGCGGCGGCAACAGAGGCCCGCGCGCCGGCGACTCCATTTTCCTTCCTTTGTCTCTGCCCTCGAGGCCGGCTCTTGGCCCGGCTGATTGCCCGGCCGTGGCCCGCCCTCTGCCCTCCGCCCCTCCCGCGGCGGGTGGCCTCAGCCGAAAGGCGATCCCTGCGTCCCGACTCCCGCGCCTTGCTCCGGGGTCCCGACCCACTGCCGCCGCGCGCGCGGTCCGGTTTCGGTGTAGTATGGGTGTCGGGCCTTGGCCGACGCCTCTCGGGCTGCCCCTCCTCCAGCCTGCCCGGTCCCCGGAACCTACCCGGCCGCTCTGCGAGCGTACCGCTGCCGCCCGGCTGCTCGGCGGTCGCTCCCGGTCCGCGCGCCGCCGCCGCTGGTCTCCGTCTCCGCCGAGTGGCGCAGGCGGCGCTGCTGCGGCTGCGAGCAGAGGGACCCCAGAGCTGCCGAGAGCTCCCTCTGCAAGGCTGGCTGAGCTGCTCGCGCCTCGACGCTGCCTGAGCGGGCGGGGGGACGCGCGCTCGCCGCCCCCGCCGGGCCGGGCTGCGCCCCCAAACTCGCGCCCCGGCTCCTCGCTGGACCTGACCGGTGCGGCCCCCCATGGTGGGCGGAAGAGACTCGAGTTCCGCACCAACTAGTTTTTCTACAGTCGCGGTCGGGACACCACTCGTAGTGATAGCCTGACTTTGTGCGTTAAGAGATCTCAAAGGGATCAAAATTTAATTTCATTCTGAGGTCAAGTGACGTGACAAATTCCTGAATTCGGGATTATGGGCTGGCTCAGTTGGTTCAGGCGATCCTTGAGTTTCCCTCCCGCGTTAAAATGTCCTGACGCTAACTTAGTACAGTATTTAGTACCTGATGCTTTAGAGCTAGGCGAAGGCAATTCTGCCCCGGAATTGTGCAACCCGATCTAAAGCGCCAGTAGGGCAGAATGAATTTATTCTTGACTCCACTGGTAATTTGCCCATACGCTGAAATATGAGGGTTGATGTTGTAATTGAATCCTGGGTCACTAGCTGCAGTTGGTTTATAAATATCTACGCCTAATGTAACTACTCTTTAGTAGCTGACTTCCTGTAGCCCAGAGTTGAGCATTAAGTAAACATTCGCATACGGACGTAGTCTTCATGCTTTGAGTTTAAATCAACTAGGAAAGTTAAAAATCTACGTCCCCTATAGGCGGCAAAAGAAGTTAAAACGGGGCATGTATATTAAATTTATTGTCCTTAACTGTTTTCTTGAATCGTTAAAAAGCTTCCTGTTGAATTGCCATAGTTTTCTCTCTTTATTTTCCTCAGATACTCTAGTACTTTAATATAGTATCGTGCAGCCGTTGCTGCATCAACTGGGGGTGCTTTGGAGAGAGGAAGATCTTGATTAACTTCTTTTTTTTATGATAAGCTATGTTAAGCTTATGAGGAAATTAAAACAGGCTGGTGCTAAGCAAAGTTGTTGCATCTGCTGTGTGTAATCTCAATCTGTAGGATTTTGCAGGAATATCTATAGGAGAGTCTTTCAGCATCCCTTTTTTGAACCTTACAAAAAATGTTCCTTCTCTCCCTCCTCTACAGTAAAACTAAAATTGCACTAACAAATGCAGTAGTGTTGATTGTCAGGTTTTGGAATAGAACCATGCTTAATTGTCGTAAGTCCATTTGTGTAATTCTTTGCATTCTTGAGATTTTTTTTATTTTCCTTCTAATATTGTGGATGGCAGGTAGTCTGTTTTACTTATAAAAATAAGCTCCGTATGGGTTAAAAATTAAAATCTAGAAGTTCTGTAATTGATTCAGGAGTAATTGTTTTCCCTGGTTATTTTTGTGTTCCACAGGCCATGTTTTGTTTCTTTATTCAGTTCTGCCCTATACAAGTCATCAGCTTCTTGGTCTTCCATATCATTTATGCTTTTTTAATGGTATAGACTTTGTCCACAGAGTTGCTATACTTTGAGGTTTTCTGTATGCTAGGATTCATACTTTATTTTTATTGGAAGATGAAGTCTACAGAGAATAAATTGAGGATATGAGGTTACCCAAAGGAACTTATTACTTAAGTCAGTAACAGAGGAAGATTACAACAGGAATGTTTGCCCACTTAGGAAAATACTGCTTATTTAATAGGAATTGTAAAAGTCATCCTTAGGGGGTCTATTTAACCAAAGTAAGAAAATTTAGAAGTTGTAAAAGTCATTCTTAAGATACATTCCAATTGCAAGCGCTTTTGGATTTTGCTTTAAATGACACACAAGATGAGGGACATCTTTGGGTGGCTTAGGGAGTTCTTTGGAAGTTCAGAGGCCACTTGTGGCTGACTATGGAGTCCTGGGCAGAGCCTTGCACAGTGGTGCCTTCTGACAAAAAGTCACCTCTAGAGACTTTTTTTTTTTTTCTTTAGGGATGCTGCTGGAATCCGCTTCACTCCCCTTCATCTACTTTATAGCTTCCATTTCATTTTTTAAACCAGAAGTTTAATTGATTATCTATCTACCTTATTTACCTATCTTGGTCCCAGATGACTTCAAGCTCTTTTGCTAGAAATTAGGTCCCTCTTCAAACAACTAAAATTTGTCATAATTTAATACTTTGAGAAAGAGCATACAGGTTTGAAAAGAACAGTAATGGCAAGTAATGTATAGCCTTGAAGACCCTGATTCACAATTGCTTGTGTAGATTTGGCATGCCATATTATTTTTTTCTAAACATCCCTAAATTTTAGTCATTATCTTCAAATCTTCCTGGCAGTATCTCTGTGTGTTTTCTTAGTGATAAGTATTTGAGTTCAAAGATGGGACGTTGTGTATAGACTGCTGTTACATACACCAAGAATAGCAACTTTCCCATACTTGATCGTTGTTTTTACTCATTCTTAGAATGTTGAGGTATATAAAATCTCATCCTCTTTTGAGACATGCTAGTAACAATATATGGACTCCAATACAAAAGGGTTTCTTGGACTAGGTATTACTAATCAGTTCAGGTTGTAAATTGCCTCTCAGCAGAGAAGATTTTTTTTTAGCTTCATCTAGTAAAGTATTAGCTTGGTTTTATGAGCTTTAATTAATTATGAGATGGATTCTCTTGTAGTTGTACCTTATATGTCAAATTCTTTGAAAACTCTTAATTCAAATTTAGCACTTTCATTTCACTTGGGAGTTTTTCTTTCCCCCTTTGGAAGTAAGTTCCACTCTACTGTTGTCTGAAGCTTGAGCTTGACAGTTCATTTATTTGTAATTTAGGGAGAAAAATGTTAGCTAACAGAGTATTTCATTGCTGTGCTTCTAGGAATTTCAAGTCAATGAAAGCTCTCTCCATGGTTATTAAACTGAAAAATACAGTCTCATGTAAACTAACTTAATCAGTAAAGCTACTACTTGCTGAAGATAAGGAAGTATATGCTAAAGAACTATTATTATATCTATAAGAATTAATTTGGGGGGACACCTGGGTGGCTCAGCAGTTGAGCTTCTGCCTTCGGCTCAGGGCGTGATCCCAGGATCTGGGATCGAGTCCCGGATCCGGCTCCTTGCAGGGAGCCTGCTTCTCCCTCTGCCTGTGTTGTGTCTCTGCCTCTCTCTCTGTCTCTCATGAATAAATAAATAAAGTCTTTTTAAAAAATTAATTTTTGTTAGTTTGAATATATATACATGTGCCATTATTTGTTTGCAGGATCATAATGGTTTTTTCTTTTTAAGATTTTTTTTAATTTTAAGATTTTATTTATTCATGCGAGACAGGGAGAGAGGCAGACACAGGCAGAGGGAGAAGCAGGCTCCCTGTGGCGAACTCGATGCAGGACTCCCATCCTAAGACCTCGGGAATCATACCCTGAGCCTAAGGCAGACGCTCAACCACTAAGCCACCCAGGTGTTCCTAAGACTTTTTTTTTTTTTTTTTTTTTTTAATTTCTCTCTGTGCCCAACTTGGGGCTCCAACCTACAACCCTGAGATCAAGAGTCACATGCTTGGGATGCCTGAGTGGTTCAGCGGTTGAGGTTGAGTGTCTGCCTTGGCTCAGATGTGATCCTGGAGTCCTAAGATTGAGTCCCACATTAGGCTTCTGGCATGGAGCCTGCTTCTCCCTCTTCCTGTGTCTCTGTGTCTCTCGTGAATAAAATTTATTTATTTATTTATTTATTTAAAGATTTTATTTATTTACTCACTAGAGACAGAGACGGGGGTTGGGGGGCAGAGACATAGGCAGAGGAAGAAGCAGGCTCCATGCAAGGAGCCTGATGTGGGACTTGATCTTGGGACTCCAGGATCACCCCCCTGGGCCAAAGGCAGGTGCTAAACCTCTGAGCCACCCAGGAATCCTCAAATAAATAAAATCTTTAAAAAAAAAAAAAAGTCACATGCTCTACAAAGTGAGCCAGCCAGGACCCCACATGGGTACGGTTTTGATAATTACAGATCTTTAGTCATTTATATATTAAGCAAATGTCGAAAAAAATAAGTGTTTTATTATTGGCTTGATAGAATTTATGGAATGCTTTGTTTAGTAATGTGACGTATTAAAACATATTGTTTATTTTTTTTGTTTGCTTTTTTTAATGTATTGTTTCTTAACCAATTTTTTCCATTTTCATCTTGCCCTCATTTTGCTTTTCATATTATGTATGCATTTATGCATATTTAATGTTCATAAAATTATTTGTATTTCTGTTTTAGAATGATTGCAGATCTGGAGCCAAAGAACAAGATGCACTAGTGGACAGATTGCTAACCAGGGGCTTGAGAGTTCTGTTTTCCCTCCTCAAACTGACTTTGCAGTCACGGAGAGGTAAATGCTCTTTCCATTTCTTGAAAATGGGAGTAGTAAATCCTTTCTAGGGTGGAAGGATTTGCTATTTTGTTCTTAGGTATAGGAGATCCAGGACGGTGGGTAATTGAGGGCATATAGGTTTTATAGTCTGAGTCCTTCGTTTGGAAGTCCACTACCATATATTAGCTGGGTGACACTGAGCAAGTTACTTAACCTTTCTATTCCTGTGGTCACCATTTGTGAGAGAACAGCACAACAATTACAGAGGCTGTTCTCCAAGTCAATGAGAATGTTTGTAAGCATTAAGTACCATTCTGAGTGTGTACATAGAAGGACCTCCAGGAAATGGTTGTTTTTCTGCAGAAACCTTTGAAATGTGTATTCTGACTATTGGCAAATGAAGTCCACAGTCTGTGGTGATTTGAAATTTTGTTGGAACCATATTCTTGGGGAAATGGATCTGAGATAAAAGTTGTCTTCGTCAATAAGAGTTAGCCTAGCTGCTGACCCATTTTTGCATCATTATCAATAATTTTTAAAAAACATTTTAAAGAGTCACTTAAAATTTACTGTAGCCTATGATTTGTTATAAAATATATTGGACATCATAGGGAACTTGAAATAGACCTTATAAATGTTGAAATCTACTAGGATTTGGAATCTCATCAACAAGCGATGTAGGGTTCTGGGTAGGAAAATTACCTCTTAGCCTAAGAGAAAGCACATGAAAATGTGAAAATTTTTTAAAATATGAAAATGGCTTAATTTTACTTGTGTAATGGCAAAAGGGGGAAAGGTGGGAATTACAAATGCTGGCATTAGATAAGCTTATGTGAAGGAATCATCTAAATGACAACTACTAAGATTTTTCTTACAAGCTGTGCCTGGAGCAAATAGAGAGGAGGAAGGAAACAGGAGTGAAAGCTCTACTATTCTTCTCATCTCTATTTTCCATGGGCAGCTTGGTACATTGATAGATGGGAATGGCAAGGTCTGTGTGCTAGTGTTCTGTCACTCCAGAAATAATTTGTACCCTGCAGGTTTTTTTTAGGAGTGTTGACACAGTATATATTAATGAGCTGCTGAAAAGAAAAACAATACTAATTTGAAAAGCTGTTGGGGAAAACTAGCCGTAAGAGTTTGGGGAATGGGGTTGTAGGAACATGTTGGTCACTTTTAAGTGTTATGGCTATTTAATTGTTTAGATCCCTGTTTCTCAAACTGGGATATGAATACCCTTAGGGTACAAAGTGGTATGATTCCGGGGTACTTGAAGCCACAAGATAAACATGATCCATCTTCTTGGAGCTTCAATTGTGCTCATTGAGGGGGCGGTGAGTTAAGTAATTTGACTGGTAAGTAATTTTTAAATTTTTACATTAAAACAAATACATATTTTTAGGATCAGAATGGGAACCACGTATGACTGTCTAAGATAACACAGGTTTTCAACAAAGTGAGTCATGAATGCCTGGGATTAAGAATTGCTCTTTGTATAGGTACTATAGTGAAAGCATTCAAGAAGCAATACTTTTGAGATATAGAACAGCTCTATCTTTCAGCTCTTTACTTTGTTCCCTGTAGTATCCTACTGTGGGATATGGTTGTTAAATTGTATTAAATGGTGCTTGTTAGCTTGGATGCACGTTCCTGCACATGCCCAACATGCACAAGAGCTCTGTACATATTGGTAGGCAGTTCTAGATGGCTGGACCAAGTCAGAAATACTGTCATTAAGACCATTCCAATGACCTAAGAATTAGAATTATTTTTTTCTTTTAAAGACTTTATTTATTTTATTCATGAGAGACCAAGATCACACCCTGAGCCAAAGGCAGACCAACCACTGAGCCACCCAGGCATCCCAAGAATTAGAATTTTTAAAGCAATGAGCAAAATCAGGTCTAAAATTGTAAATTCTGTAAAACAGAATTTTGAAAACAAGTATCACATTAACTTCATCATAATTAACAATTTATACTGATTTTGTTACCCACCCATTCAAGTTGTTAAGTAGTCAAAGTTATAATAAAGTGGCTAAAAAAAAAAGTGGCTAAGTCTTAAATTGTAGACCTTGTGACTCCTAAGATAGTTACTCAGAAACATCTAAACTGTTCTGTGTGTTTTAAATTTACTAAGTGTTATTAGTGTATTGCTCTTAATATAAGTGGCACATAAGAATTATATTTCCTATTATTGATAATATCTGTTCTTTGAATATAAGTTTTATATTTGAACCTAGTTTGTTCTAGATATGAGCATGACTTTCTCTGAAATGTATTTGAATTGAATCAACCCGGATGTTTAGATGTGCTCTAAATATTTATAGTATTTATTGAACACTTATAAGGTGTTCATTATATTTTTTGAACCCTTGCCCTTCTACTTTGTGTCTACTAATTGGTTGCATTAGATACTAGGGATTCGAAGATGAATAAGAAAAAGATGGTTTTCCTCAAGGTCTTGAGTATGGGGCAAGAGATCAGTAAATAAGTGTTGCTTGTGCTCTCATAAAAGTGTGGGATTCAGGGAGAATAGTTACAGGGGTTGGTGAGAGATGTTGCGAAAGGCTTTCTGGAGGAGAAACCCTGATGTAGGTGTATGAGGAAATTCAAAAGCATACAATTGGATTTTAATCCTACTAGGGCACCAAGGTTTAGTCAGTGTTTTTTAATAGCTACATAGCTTTGGGCAAGTCCATTAGGGGTTACTTCCTTGTGCCTTTTCTCATTGGTAAAATGACATATTTACCTTGTTACAGGCTTATGGCAGTTAAATGAAGTATGGTTAAGGGGGAATATGTATATATATTTATATATTTGTGTATATGTATATAAACATGTATTTATGTCTGTAACTACAATGTGCTGTGTAGAAGTAAAATTATGATCTTTAGAATAGTTGGTCATTGTATATATTTTGCATTAAGCTACAGTGATGACAATTAGACTGTATAGAAGTTAGGTGAATGAAGTAATATGGATGAGAAAATTCTATTAATCAAAACCTGTTGATCAGGGGATCCCTGGGTGGCTCAGCAGTTTAGCCCCTGCCTTCGGCCCAGGGCGTGATCCTAGAGTCCTGGGACCGAGTCCCACATCAGGCTCCCTGCATGAAGCCTGCTTCTCCCTCTGCCTGTGTCTCTGCCTCTCTCTCTCTGAATGAATAAATAAAATCTTTAAAAAAAAAAAAAAAACAAACAAACCTGTTGATCAGTAGAGAAATGGATAAGGAAACAGAGCCACACTGTTTTGGGAGCAATTTTTGATAACCACAAAAAGAAACTGATTGGGAATACTGTTAACTAGCAAAATGCTTAAGAAATTTATTTTTTTAAATACAGTAGAAAAAAATTGTTATGGAATAAAAGCAAAGAAAAAAAACCAAAACCTGGCACATAGCAGAAACCTAGTGAGTAATTGAATGAATGCCTAGGAAAAAGACCAAACAGACGTCAAAAAACTGGTCAAAATATAATAAACTAACAGTGCAAGGGTGGTTGGATCTAGGGTAACTTTTCTGTTTTTTTTTTTTTTTTCTTTTTTTAAAAAAGATTTTATTTATTCATGAGAGATACAGAGGGAGAGAGAGAGAGGCAGAGACCCAGGCAGAGGGAGAAGCAGGCCCCATCCCATGCAGGGAGCCTGACGCAAGACTCCATCCCAGGACTCCAGGATCACACCCTGGGCCGAAGGCAGGTGCCAAACCGCTGAGCCACCCAGGGATTCCTTTTCCTGGTTTTCTATAGTTGTATAACATCTTGTAGTGCAAATAGATTCTCTTTCTTCTTCTTCTTCTTTTTTTTTTTTTTTTTAAGATTTTATTTGTTTATTCGTGAGAGACCCAGAGAGGAGAGAGAGGCAGAGGCAGAGGGAGAAGCTTGCTCCTCACAGGGAGCCCAATGTAGGACTCAATTCCAGAATATTGGGATTATGCCTTAGGTAGAAGGAAGACACTCAACCGCTGAGCCACCCAGGCGTCCCTTTTCCTTTTTCTTTTTAAAGATTTTATTCTTTTTTTTTTTAAGAGTTTTTTTTAAAGATTTTATTTATTTATTCATGGAGACGGGGGGGTGGGGGCACAGACATAGGGAGAAACAGGCTCCAGGCAGAGAGCCCAACATGGTACTCGATCCCGGGTCTTCAGTATCACACCCTAGGCTCAAAAGCAGCATTAAACTGCCGAGCCACCTGGGCTGCCCATAAAGATGTTCCTTATTTATTCATGAGAGAGACAGAGAGAGAGGCAGAGGCACAGGCAGAGGGAGAAACAGGCTCCGTACAGGAAGCCCGATGTAGGACTCGATCCCAGGTCTTCAGGATCACACCCTGGGCTGAAGGTGGCACTAAACCGCTGAGCCACCTGGGCTGCCGTTAATTGTTTTGTTTAGTTTTTGTTTTTAAATAAAGTAGCATTAAAAAAAGAAAAAAAGAAAATAAGTAAAGTAGCATTGCCAAAATTTGGGAATGACCATATTCAACGGTGGGGAAGTGATTAAATTATGAATATCTTTTTAAAAATTACGAATATCTATAAAATAAAATGTCATGCAACCATTGTGTTATGTATAGTAGTATATTGAAAGGGAGAGATTTGAGACATACTACATAAAGTAGATTATCAAATAGTATGCACAAATATGTGTATGTATATAGGGAGGGGACCATGGATATAAACCAGAAAGTTTGTTTATACAAACCTATAGATTTATGTTTTTGGTTTATCTGGGTTTTCTCCTATACATGTATTATATAATTTTTATTTTTTATTTTTTAAGATTTTATTTATTTATTCATGAGAGACACAGGCAGAGGGAGAAGCAGGCTCCATGCAAGGAGCCCGATGTGGGACTCGATGCCAGGTCTCCAGGGTCATGCCCTGAGCTGAAGGCAGGGCTAAACCGCTGAGCCACCCGGGGTGCCCTGTATTATATAATTTTTAAAGGGAAAAGGAATCCAGTATAGTAAGAATTAGTACTAAAGTGTTCTGATAAATATAATGAAATAATAAAAGTTTTTGTCTTGTTTACGCTGGCAGTAAAGTCTAGACTTCTTGAGTGGATTTGAAGCCTTGCCAGAACATTGTTGCAGAAGTGCAAGCATGAGGAGGAGGCAGGAGGCAGGAGGGAGAGTACTAGTAGCCACCTATCTGCCCAAGTATTAGAAGGAATTGAGGTTACAGAGGCAATTCTTAGAACCTTCCTCACTTAGATTTGGTCTTAAACCTTTTTTGTATCACCTGAGTAATGTTTAGTTTCTTTCTTTGGAAAGTCTAATATTTGTAGAACTAAAATCCAAAGAACTCTTTTTTTTTTTTTAAGATTTTATTTATTCATTAGAGACACGAGGTGGGGGAGGAGAGAGGGAGAGAGACAGACACAGGCAGAGGGAGAAGCAGGCTCCATGCAGGGAGCCGGATCTGGGACTCGATTCCAGGTCTCCAGGAACACGCTGTGGGCCAAAGGTGATGCTAAACCTCTGAGCCATCCAGGCTGCCCTTTTATTTTGTTTCTACAGAGATAAACACTATTAATAGTTTGATGTGTTCCCTTTTGAGTTTTTCCCCTGCGCTTTTGTAAATGGGCATGTACATTATAGTACAGTTTTATGTTTTTTGTTTTTCCTAGAGAAGGTGGGGGGAGAGGGAGAGAGAATCTCAAGCAGGCTCCATACCCAGTGCAGAGCCCAATGCAGGGCTCAATCTCATGACCCTAAGATCATGACCTAGTCAAAATCAAGAATTGGTTGCTTAACTGACTGAGCCACCAAGGCACATATAATATAATAGTATTAAAGGAAGAATGTAATTGTGCTATACAAGTATTTTGTAACTACCACATTAAATAAAAACACATGGGGGTGAATGTTTCAAATAGTACAAAATGTGCAGTGAAAAGTAATAACTTTTTTCTACCCCTGATCCCTCAGTTTTCTTCCTCGGAGGTAATAAATATTACAGCTTTTCATATATCCTTCTGGAGAAAATCATATGCATGCATAAGCATGTGTGTGTGTATCCTTTTTAAAAAAACAGATGGGGGATCCCTGGGTGGCGCAGCGGTTTGGCACCTGCCTTTGGCCCAGGGCGCGATCCCGGAGACCCGGGATCGAATCCCACGTCGGGCTCCCGGTGCACGGAGCCTGCTTCTCCCTCTGCCTGTGTCTCTGCCTCTCTCTCTCTCTCTGTGACTATCCTAAATAAAATGAAAAAAATAAAAAAATAAAAAAATAAAAATAATAATAATTAAAAAATAAATAAAAAAAATAAAAAAACAGATGGTATCATACAATGCACATAGTCCTGGGCATTTAAGTTGTTTTCAGTTTTGCTGTTAGACAAAGAAGTTCTAGTAGATATCCTTGCATACACCTCTTTGTGCACTTGTACTAGTGTATTTATAGGATGACTTCATATAAATTTAATTGCTTGAATATTCCTAGAAGAGGGAATAGCATATACAAAGGCCCAGAGGCAAGAGGAGAGAGCCCAGAATGTTCTGGCTACTGAAAGCAGTTTAGTATGATTAGAGCAGAGTGTGTGAGGCTGGATGCAGATCTGCTGATAGGGCCTTAAAGGACCCTGTAGTCTAGGTTTAAGAGTTTATTAGACTTCAGCTTATAGGTTTTCACTTGGGAGGTTTCAGAATTGAAATCTCCTTCCTGATAATAAATTACCATTTTAAAAATCTGTGTCCATTGTGTGAAAAATGGATGGTAAGGAAGCAAAGAGAGAAAGCAGGGAAACTAGTTTGACGAAGGCCGTTGCATCGGTCCAGGCAAGATGTCATACCTGCCTAACTTAAGATAGGGAATCTCGCTAGAAATGCTATTTGTTTTTTTTGTTTTTTTTTTGTTTTTTTTTAATTTATTTATGATAGTCACAGAGAGAGAGAGAGGCAGAGACACAGGCAGAGGGAGAAGCAGGCTCCATGCACCGGGAGCCCGACATGGGATTTGATCCTGGGTCTCCAGGATCGCGCCCTGGGCCAAAGGCAGGCGCTAAACCGCTGCGCCACCCGGGGATCCCCTGCATTCTCTTTTGTAAGCTTCCTTCATGTTATATGTTATGAACATTTTCCCCCATTAGATACTTTACGTTATTTCAAATTACTAAGAATGTACTTCTTTATTGCTGGTTAAGTTTTCTAACCTGTTCCTTTGGGGATAAGTCTCTTGGTTTTGGCCCTAGCATTTTGCCTCTAATACTTCATCTCTCCTCTTCCCCACTGTTTGAATTATTTCTAATATAAAAGTAGATGGACTTTGAGTAAGAGCCAAGTTAATTGTACATTTGAGTGCACAGATTTTGAGGTGTGATAATAGCTATTCATAGTCCTTTTTTTCTTTTTAAGGATTTTATGTATTTATTCATAAGAGACAGACATAGGCAGAGGGAGAAGCAGGATCCCCTTAGGAAGCCTGATGTGGACTCGATCCCTGAACCCCAGGATCACGCCCTGAGCTGAAAGCACAGCTTAACCACTGAGCCATCTAGGTGTCCCCAGAGTCCTTTTATTTTGATTTTATTCTTGACTGTTCTCAGTAGTAGATATTTGATGATTTAATGACTTTCAGATACGTCTGCATCTTAGCTAATGGCTAAGTAGATTATCCTATCAAGTATATAGTTATGGCTTTAAGCATTTTTCACACTAAAATTAAATCCTCTGTTTCTTATTTTGAAGGAGGGTAGATGCCTCCCCAACAAGAAGGGTGGCAAATAAGAGTCCTAAAATGTTGTAGATTGATGAGGGTTTTTTTTTTTTTTTTTTTTTAAGATTTTATTTATTTATTCGAGAGAGGCAGAGACACAGGCAGAGGGAGAAGCAGGCTCCATGCAGGGAGCCCAGTGTGGGATTCGATCCTGGGTCCCTGGGATCACTCCCTGGGTTGAAGGCGGCACTAAACCGCTGAGCCACCAAGGCTGCCCTGATGAGGGTTTGTTGTTGTTTTTTTTTTTTTTTTTAAGATTTTATTTATTTATTCAAGATAGACACAGAGAGAGAGAGAGAGAGAGGCAGAGACACAGGTAGAGGGAGACGCAGGTTCCATGCAGGGAGCCGGACTCGGGACTCGATTCCAGGTCTTCAGGATCACGCCCTGGGCTGAAGGTGGTGTCAAACCACTGGGCCATCAGGGCTGCCCTTGATGAGGGTTTTTAAGAGCAAATGTCTTGATGTTCTGTGTGTAGGGGGAGTATGCAGGGTTATACAGTGATTATACCTTGACTTTGAGCAGCCTTTCTAGTTTAAAACATAACCTAATGGAGGGAGGAAACAGCCAATCTGGTAGATTGTACCTAATGTTTATGGTGTTTCTGCCTGACACAGAGATTTCTTATTAGATTACTTGGGCTTCCAAGGTGCCTCGGTAGCTCAGTTGGTTGTGTCTAACTTTTGATTTCAGCTCAGGTCATGATCTCAGGGTCCTGAGATCAAGCCTTGCCTGGAGCTACATGCTGAGGTGGAACCTGCCTGAGATTCTTTCCCTTTCCCTCTGTCCCTACCCCCCTCTAAAATTTCCTGGACTTCAGATGTAAATGACAGTTGGTAGAGTGATGTGCATTAGCCATCTTCATCTAAATAGATTGTAGAGACCTCTTCCTGATTCTTTGTTACAGACAAGTAGACTGTGAAGCTAGGGAACTACCTTTTGTTCCATCCTTTTGTACAACTTTGCTGTATGCACTTGTTAAAATTTCCGGTCTTTTTTAGCTGGGATGTGGGGTACTTGTTCCTTTACCTGCAAGGATGAATCTAACTTCATAATCTAACCTAAAAAAAGAAGTATAGGATGTTAAGCCCAGATTAAAGTTGAAGTAATCTGGCAATCTCTTTTATAGAAAATAAACCTAAGAGAGTGATTTGCCTGAGGTCATAGATGTAGGGCAAGTGCTTCTGCCTTTTTTGTTCTTCCCCGTTTGGGTCTGCATAGTCTAGGTTTCACAGAATGTCCTGCTGCATTTGGTTTGGAGCTAATTATTTGCTATATATTCAGCTTTTTTGATCTCTTTTGTCAGAAATATAAATCCATGTATTTCTATAGAAGAAAAGTGTGAAGACTATATACACTGTTACTGCTCCTGCACACTGGCACACATTAGGTTTTTAGTATCAGATTTTTTTTTTAACATAGTCACCAACTTTAAAGGTTGTCTGTGTATGCAATGCATTGTTAGACTCTGGCTGTCACTAATATTAAAGCTTGGTATCTAGTACCAGCTGTGTTCAGAATTTGAGCTTAAATTCAACAATTTACCTCAAAGAGGTAAATACCTCTTTCATTATAATTCAGGGCTTCTTCAGAATCTTTCAGTAGTTTCTCTGTGATAAGAACAGACCATCATTGATTGGAAACCAGTGTTGCTTATCACCTATTTTTAGTATTGTCCAGTTGGACCATTGAAAGTTGTAAATTATTTCAGCCTGCTACTTCTTATTTTTTTATAAACTCTGGTATAACAGAAAGCTGGCAGAGAATGTTCATGATCATATATCATAAAGCAGGTACAAGGTATTTTACATTCACACAAGTATGTATGTACCCATTCTATAATAACAGGGGATACCCTAATTGCCTGTGATACTTCTTGTGTCTCTGAATTATTTGTATCTTTAACTTTCTGCTCCTACTTAAAATTTTTTGTTATGAATATATGTTGAGATTATAAAATAATAGTGACATGGTTACCTCTTTGTAATAAATTGTATTTTACAATTTTTTTTTCTTTCTGGCATCTTGCCAGACAAGGTCTTTAGCTCCTCTAATCATGTCTTTTAGATATTTATAAGTATATAATTTTTCCCCCAATTTCTTAGGTAAGCTATTGCCTATATCTCCTTTCCTATATTTGTTTCCATATTTTTAGAGTAACCAAATTGACAGATTATTTGTTTTCATAATCTAATGTAGTTTAAAGTAACATTCTGTTTCTTCCATTAAGCTTCTGTATGTGTTCCTATACACGTATAGCTTTTATCTGTTTTTAGATTTCTTTTGTTCTATTGAATAGTACTTAAGCAATTATCTGTACTTCATTCTACTATACTATTTATTCACTAAGAATATCGTACTCTCTTTATTTTTTTATAGATTTATGTATTTATTTACTTATTTGAGAGCAAACATGTACAAGCAACGTGTGAGGGAGAAGCAGGCTGCCCACTGAGCAGGGAGCCCAGTGTGGGCCTTAATTCCAGGACCCCGGGATCCAGGCACCTTTCTTACTCTGTTAAAAATATACTATTATTTGATTTTTGTTCAGAGAACTCCTATTGCCATTTATTATTGTGCCTTTAGTATGAGTATGCATTGTTGAATTTAAGCTGTTGACTTCTGATTTAACATTGATCTTATAGGAGACCCCATTTACCAAATAAAAATGGTCTTGGTAACGCCAAGTACCCTTCATGAGCAAGTACTGGTTTATAGAAACACTCAAGCAGTGGCTACAGGATCACTGAGAGACATTGCAAAACCAGGAGTTCACTCCTGTCACATATGTCCACTTCTCTTTACTTTTTTTCCTTGTGTCATGTGTTGAGCTTGTTGATATCATGTAGAGAGATATTTTGTTGATGGCCGATGGTAGAGGTAAAACTTAGTAAGACTTCCTTCTTGGGTAGGAAGGAATGGAATACATTCCATTATTGCATATGTGGAAGTCATACTAGTTTTGAGATAAACTTTGTAGATTTTTCTCTAAACAAAACAATTTTTTTTTTAAAGATTTTATTTATTCATGAGATAGAGAGGCAGAGACACAGGCAGAGGGAGAAGCAGGCTCCATGCAGGGAGCCCGATGTGGGACTCCATTCTAGGACTCCAAGATCAGGCCCTGGGCTGAAGGCAGGCGCTAAACTGCCGAGCCATCCAGGCATCCCTACCTGGGAACCTTTTAAAATATCTCTTCTACCCTAGACCTACTGAATCAGAATCTCTGGGATCTATGTATTTTAAACCTCACCAGGTGATCCTGATACCATCCAGGTTTGGGAACTGCTCACATAGAATCTGCCTCAAAATCCGTAGAATGTGGCTCTTAGATGTTCTATAAATTCTATATTGTGTGTGTCTGTAACTTATTCCTTTTTATGACATATTTATTCAAGGTGACAGACTTGCCATAGATCCCCAGCCTAGCTCATTCCCAGTAATGAAAGACTAAAGGACTACTCTAAAGATAGTGTAACTCTGAGCTGCTTTCAGGGTTATGGGCTTGGAGCAGAGCAAAGAGATCTGCTAGTTCTGATATCATCACCCTGGGGAGCACAAGGAGAAGTGAGGCATTAAGTTGCTGTATTCCAGCAAAAGTGTCACTCAGGTTATGGAAAGCAGAGAGGGGCACCGTGTGCTTGGGAAGCAGCTTTTTTTTTTTTTTTTTTAATTTTTTTTTTAAATTTTTATTTATTTATGATAGTCACAGAGAGAGAGAGAGAGGCAGAGACACAGGCAGAGGGAGAAGCAGGCTCCATGCACTGGGAGCCCGATGTGGGATTCGATCCTGGGTCTCCAGGATCGCGCCCTGGGCCAAAGGCAGGCGCCAAACCGCTGCACCACCCAGGGATCCCCGGAAGCAGCTTTTACTCAGTGTTGAGGCACCAGCATGTTGACTCCCAGATACACTTTGTCTTCTGTTTCATGTGTAAATTGTTCAATAAGTGAGATAAACAGGCTGCCCTTAGTGAGAAACCAGATCATGAGCATGACCTCCAAAGTCAGGTCACACTAATAAATCTGAAATGGCTTAGTACCGTTTCACTTATGTTGAATTTTTTTGCACAGAATTTGTCTAATTCCATACATATCCTCTTTTAGCATGTTCCTCTCTACTGTACTTTGCCTGTCAGGGTCCATCTCCTCTTTTAAGATCCAGATGTAGCATTTCCTCTCCTTCAAGCCCTCTTTTACCCACCTATGCCATCATTTGTGCCAAGGTGGTGGGAAGTATGTTAATCCCAGCTATAGCACTCAGTCACACTACCATAGACCCTTAAACAATGTGGGGTTAGGGGCGCCAATGCCCTCCACCCCCCACCCCAGCCTCTCCTGGGTATTACTTTTAACTCCCAAAAAATGTAACTAACAGCCTGCTGTTGACCAAAAGCCTCACTAATAACCTAAACAATTGATTAATACTTATTTTTTATGTTACATGTATTATATACTGTGTTCTTATAATCATGGGAACTTGGGATTACTATTTTTGCCAAGAGTGTATAGATAGTCTTCTAATGTGCTCCAGAAAATAAGTTAGGGTTTGTTTTTTTGTTTGTTTGTTTGTTTTTTAGCAATCACTTATCCCTTGTAAAGAACAGTATATTAAAAAGTTGTGGTAGTTTTATTTATAAAATAGACTACGAGAAATTATCCTTTTTTACTATCTCATTCTCAGTATCTATCTATCATTTTTAGTACATTTGTATTTTACAATAACTGATCTCCCCAGAGGACTAAACTCTGTATTGCTGAATGTAAAAGGTTATTTTGGTTGATTTCCTTTGGAAAATATCTGACATATTGGCTGTACAGCAGTATAATCTAGGTGATAAATTACTAAATTTTACTGTCTTCAAAATTAGAATAGTCAGTCTTTATTTAAATTTTTTTTTTTTTCGGGCAGCCCAGGTGGTTCAGTGGTTTAGCACTGCCTTCAGCCCAGGGCGTGATCCTGGAGACCCAGGATTGAGTCCCACGCCAGGCTCCCTGCATGGAATCTGCTTCTCCCTCTGCCTGTGTGTGTGTGTGTGTGTCTCTCTCTCTCTCTGTTTCTCATGAATAAATAAAATCTTTAAAAAAAACTTTTTTTTCATCCAGAACATATTTATTGAGCACCTACAGTGCATGATTCAGGGCATTTTGTTTTATTTTTTTTTAAGTAAGCTCCACGTACAACATGGGGCTTGAACTTACGACCCCAAGATCAAGAGTCACATGCTCTACTGGCTGAGCTAGCTAGGTGCCTCTAGCCTTTATTTTTATTGGTAGGATTTTTAAGATCTAACCCATAATTGTATTGTTAGGACTTTTTATTTTTCTTTAAGAAATCACACAAGAAATGGCACAAACAGCAATAAAGGAAATCATACAGCTAAGCTACGATGAAGCATACAATATTTTGTTTTTCCATATTCCCTGCTCTTGTTATGGACAGGAACTATTTATATGTGTTTCACATGATAGTAATGTCGATATTGAGTGTCTGATATTGTCGACTGTTTATGTAACAGTGTTTTGTATTTATTGCTGTAGAGGATACGGAATTAAAAGGCATAATAATTCCTCTCAACAAGCTAATAGACTATTTGAGGGAAAAACAAACTTAGAACAGTGTACTACAGTGAAAACCAGACAAACATAAAGTCAGTTTATACTTGAGAAGATGTGATTTAGGGGATCACTTGAGTTGGGAGGGGACAAAACAATAGGCACTTGTTTAGAAGATGCCTGTAAGGTGAGGTTAGGTGGGTGGAAAGGATGAGGACAAACTCTTCAGAGTTTTGAGAGTGCAGCTAAAGAATTTGGAGCTGATGGGTGCCTGGCTGGCTCAGTCAGTAGAACATGCAACTCTTTTTTTTTTTTTTTTTAATTTTATTTATTTATTCATGAGAGACACACACAGAGAGAGAGGCAAAGACATGGGCAGACGGAGAAGCAGGCTCCATGCAGGGAGCCCAATGTGGGACTCGATCCTGGGACTCCAGGATCACGCCGTGAGTCAAAGGCAGAGACGCTCAACCGCTGAGCCACCCAGGTGTCCTGGAATATGCAACTCTTGATGTCAGTTTGAGCCTCACTCACATTGGGCATGAAAATTACTTTAGAAAAAAAAAATAGAATTTGGAGTTGATTTGGTAAGCTTCAACCACCATGAGTTTTTGTATCTCATTTCAGAAGGAAAGTTTGATCAGGCATCAATACGCTGGACAGACTAGTAAAGAGAGACCAGCCTGGAATGCTGTTGTGTTCCTTTTTGGCTCTTCTTTTTCTCTTTCTTTCCTAGAATTGGTCGGTCACCAAGTTGTGTCCATTGGTTGCTGCCTTCATCCTGCAGAAATTGAGTAGTTTTTCAGAGAAGATTTTAGTGGGGAACATTTATGTAAGGTTTATGATTAGAATTCTAGGGCACCTGGGTGTCTCAATTAAGTGTCTGCCTTCAGCTTGGCTCATGGTCCCCAGGTCCTGGGATCAAGCCCCACATCAGGCTCCCTGCTTGACGGAGAGTGTGCCGCTCCCTCTCCCTCTCCTCCCTACTCATGCATGTGCGCGCGCACACACACACTCTCTCTCTCTCTCTCAAATAAATAAACTCTTTTAAAAACAAAGAAGAATTTAGGCAACTGAAAAGTTAAAAACTTGTTTGGCTAACATGTATTCATTACCCTCAGGGTGAAGGATCCAGAGGAGCACAGTATAATGATAGGAGCACAGTAGCTAGGCTGTGTGTGCGCATTGTTCTATTGAATCTTTATGATAGTTTATGAAGTGGATACCATTATTGTCCCTATTCTGTACAAAAGGATACTGAGAGGGGATCCCTGGGTGGCTCAGCGGTTTGACACCTGCCTTCGGCCCAGGGCGTGGTCCTGGAGCCCCGGATCGAGTCCCACATCAGGCTCCCTGTGTGGAGCCTGCTTCTCCCTCTGCCTGTGTCTCTCATGAATAAATAAATAAAATCTCAAAAAAAAAAAAAAAAAAAAGGATACTGAGGCACAGAAGGGGGTAGCATATCTCATTCCATGTCACACTGCTAGTTAGGTAGAGGAACCAGAATTGGGATTCAGGTTTCTGGCTGGAGGGCCGAAGCTCTTGATGACTATTCCATTCTGCTTCTCTTGCCCCTCCCTTCCTTTTTTTTTTTAATATGGAATGAGCATTTTCCTCATATTACACATTATATTGATATGTGATTTTCAGTGTATAATATTTCACTTTGTGGGTGTATCATTTTCCAAGTTTTGACTATTCACCTATGGTTGTACTTCTTAAGTTGTTTAGAATTATTCACTTTGATTAATGATACCCTTATAATCAGAGGCACCTGACTAGTTCAGATGAGCATGTAACTTTTCATCTCTTGGGGTCATGAGTTCAAGCCTCACATTGGGTGTAGACATTACTTAAATAAATAAAATAATATCCTTATAATCTTGATGTTCATCTCTTGAGTATTTCTAGGCATAAAGTGAATTGGAGTTACTGGATTATAATTTGAATATTTTTAAAATTCTTGATTTATATTATCAGCTAACTTGCTGATTTCATGGCATCATGACCAATATGACGGATTATCCTTTAAAACAGCCATGGCAGGCATAGAGATAACATGTTGTCATGATATTTTAATTTGCTTTATTTTTTGTTGTTTGATTTAGTGTTAAAGAGGTTCTTTTTTTCTTTTTAACTCATCTGCCATTTGTATTTCTTTGAGTCATTTGTTTGTGTCCTTTGCCCAGCTTTTTCTTTCGGTGTTCATCTTTTTTTTCCCCTTAAGATTTTATTAATTTATTTATGAGAGACAGAGAGAGGCAGAGACATAGGCAGAGGGAGAAGCAGGCTCCCTGTGGGGATCCTGATGTGAGACTCAGTTGAATCACAACTTAAGCCAAAGGCAGATGCTCAACCGCTGAGCCACCCAGGTGCCGAGATGTTCATCTTTTTCTTACAAATTTTACAGGCATATGATAAAGATGTTAATTCTTTGTCACATATGTTATATATAATACTTCTTTCTTGTTAACTGTTTTCTTTTTAATTTTGTTTGGTGCTTTTGTCATAAGAATTTTTTCTTAAGGTCACAATTTCACTAATTCAAGTTTCTCCTATTATTTCTGTGTCTTAGCTCAAAAACTTCCTCATTCTGAGGCTATTCACTTTTTTTTTTTTTTTCCAATGTGGGGTTTTCTTTTTTTAATTGTTGCTGTGTTTTGTTTCTAATGTCTCCTTATCTTTTTCTTTTTTTAAAACATTTTATTTATATATTCATTAGAGACACAGAGGCAGAAACACAGGCAGAGGGAGAAGCAGGCTCCTTACAGGGAGCCTGATGCAGGAATTGATCCCAAACACTGGGTTCACACCCTGAGCCAAAGGCAGATGCTCAACTGCTGAGCCCCCAGGCATCCCCACATCTCCTTATCTCTTAGACAACAGAACGTATTCCAGTGGATTAAAAATATAATTCAAAAATATACATAATTCAGTATTTTCCAAATAGTTTAATAGCTTTTTGGCACCGTTTATGGAATAATCCTCTGCTCCCCACTAATTTTTTTTTCCCACTAATTTTTTAAATGACAAGCTTTTTATATTCTAGGGATTGTTTCTGAATTGTCTCTTCTGTTTAAATTTGCTGTGATAGTGACAATGTACACTATATTAATTACTGTGGCTTTATAATATATTAATATTTGGAAATAGAAAGTTGCCTTCAGTTTTTGGAAATTTCATTGCTATCATTATCTTGTTTGTTTTTCGGACATTTTAAAAATACTGTATGTAAAGGAGAAAGAATGAACAGCTTTATGATGTTTGGCCTTTTTGATCATGGATATAGATAGTGTCCCTGTTTAGTGAGGTCTTTTATGTTTCTTGGGAGAGTTTTATAACCTTCAAATATGTCTGCAAAATTTTAATTGTGGTTATTTTTATTTTGATACATTTCTTAATAATGGTAACTCCCTTCATTTCTGTATTTTTTGTATTTTCTATGTATTAAATATGTATGTATATACAGTTTTAAGTTGATAATCCATCTTATTCCACAAAGAATTTGAGAAAATACACAGAATATATAATTAAGAAATGAAAAAGTCGGGACGCCTGAGTGGCTCACTGGTTTGGTGCCTGCCTTCGGTTCAGGACGTGATCCTGGAGTCCTGGGATCGATCCCGCATCAGGCTCCCTGCATGGAGCCTGCTTCTCCCTCTGTCTATGTCTCTGCCTCTCTCTATTTCTCTGTGTCTCTCATGCATAAATAAATAAAATATTTTTTTAAAAAAATAAAGACATGAAAAGGCTCCTGGGTGGTTTAGTTGGTGCTCAGTTGGTTCTTGATTTTGGCTCAGGGTCCTGAGATTGAGCCCTGCATCAGGCTCCATGCTGGGCAGGGATCCTGCTTGGGGCTCTATCTCCTCCTGCTCCCCCCCCCCCGACAAAAAATAAGATATAAAATCAAAACCCTAGAAAATACAAATTAGAATAGAAAATTATATTACATAGTTTGGGAGGAAACAAATTGATCAAGGTATGGCCAACTAAAAAAAATGGTAACTCACGATCCTGTTACATGGGTCTCAACAATGAAAAAAAAAATGTCTTAGTTTGGAAGAAAAGCTTTTTCAAGCATGCAACTCAAAAATTTCTCCCACGTATCCTTTAGTGTAAGCCAAGGGCATAATGCCAAAACAAAACTTGGTGAAAGCAGTTCTGTAGGGGATAAGACCATGTGACCCAAATATACCCAGCTTTTTTTTTCTGATGGTCTGGCATAATTCTGGGATAAAGCCTAGAATAGAATGGTGAATTCCACACAGAGGTCAAGTCAAATCAGGACAGAAAAGTCTCCTTTGGATTTACCAGTTAAGGGCCATTGCTCACCTTAAGCAATTCAATAGAGAATTGGGGAACGGAAACCAGACTGGTGAACCAAGGCATGGAAGGAGAAATAAAGGAGTTGAGATAGCTAGTGTGAGGTTGACCATGAAGGGAATAAAGAAATGGTAGATGCTAAATTATTGAGTGGGTTAAAGGAAGATTTATGCAAAAGATTTGAGCAACATAGAGCTGGCAAAGAAGAGACTGAGGCAAGAGGGGGAGTGCCGATTTAGTAGGCTCCCAAGTATGCGGGCCAGGCTGGTGGCTAGGAACATGGCCAGGCAGCAGGGGCCCCTGTTAACAGGCTAGGCTTCTGCATCCTCCTACTCAGGCGTAGTCAGCAAGGGCTGATAAGTAAGTGCTCAAGTGCCAGTTTTCCTCTCTGCCGGCCCCAACGTTTGCAGGTGCCAGGATCACTGTGCCAGTCTAAGGGAACCTCTTGCTTATCCTAGAAGTTGATCAAATGATTTTTCAAAAAAATGTCCTTGGGGCATCTGGCTAACCCAGTCAGTAAAGCATGCAAATCTTGATCTTGGGGTCATGAATTCAAGCCCCATATTGGGGGTAGAGTTTACTAAATAAATAAGTTAACACTAAAAATTACTTCTTAAAAAAAATATTTATTCATTTGACAGAGAGAACTAAGCAGGGGGAGTGGCAGGCAGAAGGAGAGGAAGAAGCAGGCTGCCCACAGAGCAGGGAGCCTGATGCAGGACTTAATCCCAGGATTGAGACGAAGGCAAACACTTAACCGATTGAGCCACCCAGGTGCCTGTGGGGTTTTTTTTGTTTGTTTGTTTTTGTTTCTAAGATTTTACTTATGAGAGCACAAGTTGGGGACGAGGGATAGAGGGAGTAACAGAGGGACAAGGGAAAGAGAGAAGCAGGCTCCGCACAGAGCCGGAGCCCAACACAGGGCTTGATCCCAGGACCCCAAGATCATGACTTGAGTTAAAGGAAGACACCTAACCGATTGAGCTACCCAGGCACTGGGGAAAATTAGGAGCACCTGGGTGGCTCAGTCAGAAAATTAGGGGCACCTAGATGGCTTAGTAGGTTAAGTGTCTTCCTTCAGCTCAAGTCATGATCCTGGGGTCTTGGGATCAAGCCCTGAGTTAGGCTCCCTGCTCCGTGGGGAGCCTGCTTCTCCCTCTCCCTCTGCCAGTCCCCTTGCTTGTGCTTGCTCTCTCTCTTTGTTAAGTGAATGGATAAAATCTTAAATAAAATAAATTAATGAAAACAAATGTTTCTAAGCTTCACTTTGTCACCAGGATGACAGAGAATATAGAAAGGATCTGTTCTTCAGAGGACTACCTACTTTCTAGCTGCCTTCATTTGGTTTGTGGTGGATTAGAGACTACAGTTCAGTAGTTCCTTCTCCAGTGCCACTGAGTTGAAGGTGGTAGCCAAACGTCCACATGGGGAGATGCCTTGTAGGCAGTGAAACTAGGGAATTGCAGAAATGGATCTGAAAGATCTCTGGAGACAGCTGAATTTAAAAAAGGCTAGCGGTTGGAGTGGCTACAGAGCAAGGAACAGGACCTTGATGTATTCAGAGGAGCAAGTGGAATAGCTCTCAGAGACGAAGGAAGAGACCTGGGAAAGACATAGCCAAGAGAGAAAAGAGGCTAGTGAAGAAGGAATACAAGTTTCATACCATCAGCTGCCAGAGAAACTGAGATTGAGGGTGAGGAGAAGTTGGCTGCTATGGTTCTTGCTACATGGTGCTTGTGGACCAAGCAGAGGGACCACAGAAGGCTCAAGGAGGAGTGAAGTCCTTTTATTTATTTATTTATTTATTTATTTATTTATTTATTTATTTATTTATTTTTTAATATTTCATTTATTTATTCATGAGAGGCAGAGAGAGAGAAAGAGGCAGAGACACAGGCAGAGGGAGAAGCAGGCTCCATGCAGGGAGCCCGACGTGGGGCTCCAGGGTCACGCCCTGGGCAGAAGGCGGCGCTAAACCGCTGCGCCACCTGGGCTGCCCTGAAGTCCTTTTAATAACATTGGGTTCTGAAGATAGGAGAACAAGGCCATATACAAGTGTGTGCAAACTATATGTATGATGTCATCTCATCTATATAAAAACACTTACCCATACGGGAAAAAACAACTGAATAAATAGCAAAGGGCTAGGTGATTATCTCTAGGTATTGTGAATTTTTAAGGTTTTATTTTTTAAGTAATCTCTATACCCAACATGGGGCTTGAACCCACAACCCCAAGATCAAGAATCCCACACTCCACTGACTGAGCCAGCAGGTACCCCATGAATAACTTCAAAAAAAATCTTTAATGTGTTTCATTTTTCAGATTTCTCTAAATGAACTAATATACTTTGATAATCTAAAAAATATATATATGTTCTGAAAGTAAACGTAAGCCTTTTTTATTATCATTGGTCCACAGAAAGCTTTGAAAAATCTAGAAAGCATGGATGACTGAAGCAAGGAGAGAGGTAGAGCATGAGAGGGGGGAACTCTTTTTTTTTTTTTTTTTATTCAATTTAACATATAGTGTATTATTAGTTTCAGAGGTAATTTAGTGATTCATCTCTTGCTTATAACATGGAGTGCTCACTACATCAACTGCCTTCCTCAGTGCCTATCACCTGGTTACCCCAGTGCCCATCCCCCCATCCACCCCCCCTCCAGCAACCCTCAGTTTGTTTCCTAGAGTTGAGTCTCTTTGTGTGTTCTGTGTGTGTTGTGTGGCTAAGAGAAACTGAGTGGAAACAGTGGAGTCTGTAAAGGAAGAGAAGACATGGATCAGAAGTGCTAAAGGGATGTTATAGCTCACAGAGCAGTACTTGGTGGGAAGAGAGACCTGGGCCGGCCAATTAGGTTAGTTACCAATTCAGGGGAGAGATTCCCTTCTCCTGTAGAATGTTAGGTAAAGGGATCCACTACTTGAGGTGATGCTTTGGGCTTTCTAAGCCCTGTGTGGGAGAGGCCGTGCCTTGCTACTTTGTATCTGATTGTTCTCTGTCAAAACTGAAGCTACTGCTTTTGAGTTCCTGAGTAGAGGCTGATGTTCAGGAACCTTACATGTGTTTTTTTCACAGGGAGGGAATACTCTGTCGGCTCAGTTCCCTGGCAACACAATTGGTTTCTATTTGTACTCCTTGTACTTTTACTTTTTCTACCTGGATTTTAATTCCAGTGATTTCTTTTAGGTTAGACCTGGTTATTTATAAGCAAGTTATTTATATTTAAAAGTTTTTGAATTCAAGGCCAAGAGGAGATGGATTTTTCTGTGTTCTTCAAATTGTTGTATGCCTCACAACTCAGTAGAGCTCAGAGATTGTTTTTCCTCCGTCAGTTTTATAGTTGAGGATATCAAAATAGCAATTGTCTGGAATGGTCAGCATTAGCAATTTATGGCTTATAAGTTTTTTGTTCTTTGTGCTTTGGTATTTTTCCCAAGAATGTCACCAAGGTAGATGGGCTTTTTTCTCTGTTCCTTAACTGCAACATGTGGAATTACCCATCCTTGTTGGGGTACTAATTTTGGGACCTTCCCGAACTGAAAAAACTTTTTTTTTTTTTAATCTGTGAAGAGCAGTGGTATAAAGTAGTACCTCTCAAACTTTAGCATATAAAACCACTTGGAGATCTATTATTTTTTTTTTTTAATGTTTTTAAGATTTTATTTATTCATAAGAGACAGAGAGAGAGAGGCGGAGACACAGGCAGAGGGAGAAGCAGACTCCATGCAGGGAGCCCGATGTGGGACTCGATCCGGGGATCCGGGATCATGACCTGAGCCGAAGGCAGATGCTTAACCGCTGAGCCACCCAGGCGTCCCTGGAGATCTATTAAATTGCAGATTCTGATCCTGTGGATCAAGAGGAGAACCTGAAGGGGTGCCTGGCTGGCTTGCTTAGAAGAGTATGTAACTCTTGATCTCAGGGTTGTAAGTTCAAGCCCTATATTGGGTGTAGAGATTACTTAAATTAAAAAAAAAACTTTAAAAACCCCACAAATATAATTGTTTAAGAAACAAAGAGTAGAGCCTGAAATTCTATGCTTCTAACAAGTTCCAGGTTATGCCATTGCTGCTAGTCCTTAGACCATGCTTTGAGAAACAAAGATATAAAACAGTGCTGTCCAACAGGGTAGCCCCATGTGACTATTGAGAATTTACAGTGTGACTAGTTCACACCAGTTGAGTAGAGTTCTCAGAACCTACCTACTTTTACCTAGAACCATTGTAGCTGTTCTGTCCCTTAAGTTAGATAGTAACTCTTTAGGGATGCCTGGCTGGCTCAGTCAGAAGAGCATGGTGACCCTTGATCTCGGGGTTATGAGTTCAATCCCCACATTGGGTATAGAAATTACTTAAGTAAATAAGCTTTGGTTTATTAAAATAGACAGTAACTCCTTGAATGCAGAACCAGCTCTTTGTAGTCTTTGTACTACCTTGTGGGTGGTCCTGACTACCAGCATGGGTATAGTGTTAAGGTACCCAAATTGGAGAAATGTTTCTCTAATAGAAGTAACAAAAGCTTTGTGTAAGACTAGGGCAAGAATACAAAACACTTTAATTTTGAATTAACCTTGTATATACTTAAGTCAAATTTTTTTGTGAATTAGATGATTGTTCAGACCCATTTTACTGTTAGGTATCTGGGTACTTTGGTATTCACAAGGCTTAAGAGCTGGAAACTGAATTGGCTCATTTTTCTTTTCCTGTTTTTTAAAATATGTTCAATTAGTTGAGTACCTACCAACCTGAGTGTAGTGCTGAGGAACAAAAACAACTTGTTAGACATGGTCCCTGTCCTCAAGGAATTGGTGGTTTCACAGAGGAGAAATAAATGAATGTCAAGTTGATGGTATGACACAGGAGGTAGTGTTGTGTGGTAGTCACTCTCAGGACCATTGGAGTCTGGATCCAAGGTCTGATTCTGATTCCAAAAAAATAGAGTGAGGAAACACTATGATGGGGTATTTTTCTAAGGTAGAATTTAGTGAAAAATAGCCAGGCCCTCTGTCAGTGTTTTTATTAATAGTTACAGGAAATGTAAAGGATTTAAACTAATTTTGTTAACAGTTCTTTAATATCATCAAATATCCAGAGTTGAAAAAAAAAATCCAGAGTTGAATCTAATTGTCTCATGTCCTATCTTTTTAACATTGTTTGTTGGTTTGAATTAGGATCCAAAGAGATCCATATGTTGTGATTGATTGCTATATTTCTTTAAAGATTTTATTTGTTTAAGAGAGAGAACACGCGCACGTGTGTGTGTGTGTGTATGTGTGAGAGAGAGAGAGAGAGAGAGAGAGCGCGCGCGCGCGCAGGGGGAGGGGCAGAGGGGGAAGAGAGCCTCAAGCAGACTCCCTGCTGAGCGCAGAGGTCTACAGGCCTGGCTTGATCACAGGACCCTGAGATCTTGACCTGAGCTAAAATCAAGAGCTGGAGGTTCAACTGAGACATACCTAGGTGCCCCATTATTGTATTTCTTATATCTCTTTTTATCAGGGTTTCTCAACCTCAGCATTATTGACATTTGGGGGCCAATAATTCTTTGTTGTGGAGGATTGAACCTATGCATATCAGAATATTTAGTAATATATTTGGCCTCTACCCACTAGAGATGCTAGTAGCATATCTACCCCAGTATTGACAACCAGAAATGTCACAGGCCTTGCCAAATGCCCCCAGAGGCAAAGTTACCCAGGTTGAGAACCACTGATATGTAAATTCTCCCTCTATCCTTCCCATTTTTTGCCTTGGTGATTTATTTGCAGAAGAAACTGGGTAGTTAGTCCTGCATAGTTTCCTTCAGTTGGGATTACGCTGATTTCATCCCTGTAGTGTAATTTAACATACTCTGTCACCAATTTCCTGTTAATTGGTGGTTGGAGCTAGAGACTTGATTAGTTTCAGATTTTTTGTTTTTTATAATAAGACTGCTTCATAGGGGGTAGTTTGTTCTTCCATCAGGAGGCACATAATATCTGTTGTGTCTTTTTGTAATTTAACAACCATTGATTTCCTAATTAATTTGTCAGGGATCGTTTTTGTTTTAAAATGTATTTATTTTCATTTAGACAAGCTTTATTTTAAATAACAATCTGTGGAATAAATGAATGAATAGATTAATAACAAGCTGTGTTCTCCCTTATAAAGGAAGGGGAAATGGAAGGTGAGGCGGTTGAAGCCATTGTGGAAGAGTCTGAAACTTTCATTAAAGGAAAGGAAAGAAAGACTTATCAGAGACGCCGGGAAGGGGGCCAGGAAGAGGATACTTGCCACCTACCCCAGAACCAGACTGATGGGGGTGAGGTGGTCCAGGATGTCAATAGCAGTGTACAGATGGTAATGATGGAACAACTGGATCCTACCCTTCTTCAGATGAAGACTGAAGTAATGGAGGGTACAGTCGCTCCAGAAGCAGAGGCTGCTGTGGACGATACCCAGATCATAACTTTGCAGGTTGTAAATATGGAAGAACAGCCTATAAACATAGGAGAGCTTCAGCTTGTCCAAGTACCTGTTCCTGTGACTGTACCTGTTGCTACCACTTCAGTTGAGGAACTTCAGGGGGCTTATGAGAATGAAGTATCTAAAGAGGGCCTTGCAGAAAGCGAACCCATGATATGTCACACCTTACCTTTGCCTGAAGGGTTTCAAGTGGTGAAAGTAGGTGCCAATGGAGAGGTGGAGACGCTAGAGCAAGGGGAACTTCCACCTCAAGAAGATCCTAGTTGGCAAAAAGACCCAGATTATCAGCCACCAGCCAAAAAAACAAAGAAAACCAAAAAGAGCAAACTGCGTTACACAGAGGAAGGCAAAGATGTGGATGTGTCTGTCTATGATTTTGAGGAAGAACAACAGGAGGGCCTGCTGTCAGAGGTTAATGCAGAGAAAGTAGTTGGTAACATGAAGCCTCCAAAACCAACAAAAATTAAAAAGAAAGGTAAAATGAATTTATCCATTTTACTCTCATAAAATCATTTTGGGATAAAGCAAATAAATAACATAGGGTATATGCAAATTATTTTATAGTAAGTGTTTTTTGTTTTGTCTTTTTAAGATCATGAGCTGGGTACCAGTCGTTTTAACCAGTCTAAAAGAAGTTTTTCCACACTGAGTATTTTTTAAGTCCTGAAGACAAAAAAGTAAATCTTTTAGTGGCATTGAATAATAATGATTTAACATGACTTAGATTGAATATAGTTAAAAAGGCTAATGAAGTTTATTTGTAGAAATTTAACATTCGGGTTAAACTTGCAACAAGTAAGTGTTTTGTTTTGCATATAGGTGTAAAGAAGACATTCCAGTGTGAGCTTTGCAGTTATACGTGTCCACGGCGTTCAAATTTGGATCGTCACATGAAAAGTCACACTGATGAGAGACCACACAAGTGCCATCTCTGTGGCAGGGCATTCAGAACAGTCACCCTCCTGAGGAATCACCTTAACACACACACAGGTGCTGGATATGAATGTTGGGGGCTATAACATGGTAAAGGTTAAAACTTCGGTTTTAAGTATTATCTAAGCTGGTTCCCGTGGGAAGTTAAAGAATGATTTTTGTTCTTCTGCTGTAATCCTGATTTATAATAAGCAGATGAATTTATAGGTAAATGTAAAGGAATTTTTGTGGAAAATAATCAAACTGTTTAAGGATGGTGAGCCAGAAAAAGATTATCTATGGTAGCTAACCTGTCATGTTTCCTGAAGGACATCACCATTGTGTTGCTAAGGTTTTTTGGTTTTTTTTTTTTTTTTTTCTAAGGTTTTTAACATCCGTGACAAAAAATGACCCCCCAAATTCCCAGGCACTGTAAGGATGAACATTAGAAATAGCATGCAGTTCTCCCTTTGTTAAAAACTATGATTTCTGGTTGTTTCACCTCAACTGAGGTAATTCATAATCTCAGAATGGACAGTTAAGGCATTATTCTAGCAATTCAGACACTCATTTGTGTTCCATACACACTTTAATATTTTGTATTAGTGTCATGCTGGCTGTGGTTAGGTCCCAGGAGTCACTAAAGTGGAGGTACTATGCACTGGAGTTCTCTTTAGGCTCCCTTCTGGTCTCTTTGCTCTTTTATATTGGCATTTGCCTGTGAGTGCTAATAGAAAGTTCTCTCCGGGGGATCCCTGGGTGGCACAGCGGTTTGGCGCCTGCCTTTGGCCCAGGGCGCGATCCTGGAGACCCGGGATCGAGTCCCACGTCGGGCTCCCGGTGCATGGAGCCTGCTTCTCCCTCTGCCTATGTCTCTGCCTCTCTCTCTGTGTGTGACTATCATTAAAAAAAAAAAAAAAAAAAAAAAAAAAAAACCCTTTAGAGAGTTCTCTCACACAGTTCTTCATGATGAGTAGCTTTCCTGTATCCACATGTGCTGGTAGACTGCTGAGCATGATCGAGTTTGGCCTATAAGTGATATACTATGCATTAGTATATTCTTGGCTAATATGATCTGGTCACTTTTCATTATTTCCCTGCTTTCTACTCAGACACTTGATAATATATTTTATTCAGTAATTTGAAGACAGACACTGTGCAAGGGCATATGACTAGATAAAAACATTTGGACGCATAATAGGACTTCCTAAAATGGGAGTGCTTGATGTGGGCACTGTGTGTCATGGTCTAGTCCTCAACTTTGAAAATAAGAGTGTAATATGTCTGGTTGCCCAGAACTGATTCAGCAGGACTAATTCATACTAGTCAAACCCTCAAGGGTCAGATTCAATCAGAAAATCAGTTTATGGTGAGGACTGTACCTTTTTTTTCTGGATGCAGTTGTATTACACTGTAGGCAACACCCTTGCCTATATGAAGAAGATGTAGCAAGTGAAGGGTGACTTGGTAAGCATGGACCCTGAGCAGAGGGACATAAGCTCATGTGGTGCAACCCAATGAAAATCTCTATTGCACAACAGTGTGTGTTTCTTTCCTAATTGCCATGCTTATATGTCTACCAGTAGCAGGCCTCTTTCTGTCCCCTACATAGTACTAGGTAAACATTAGAAATTCTTGGTTTCCAGTTTAGTTTATCCTAACAGAAGTGGATCCTTGGTTTCCTTCTCATTAATTGTTTTACTTATCTGTCTGTGCTGCCAGACAATATTTTTCATAGACAAAAAACTCTTTCCTCCACTCCTGTATCCCCGGTGATACTAAAGAAGCAAACTGAGCAAATGAACTTACCTTGCAATTTCTTAATTACCGTCATACTTTAATCACACTTTGCTCTGAGGGTCTTCTCTATCTCAGAATCATTTCTGCAGATGGCTAGTCCCATTCATTACATTGTGACTGTTTCTAATTCCATTCACAGAGGTAGCCTGCCTTTGATTTTGGTGTTTGGGGCTACCTTGTTGTCACCCCTTACCCAAAGTGCACAATTATAGATGGTCCCTAGTTTTTGAGTAATAGGCTATGAAAACATCACTGTGCTCTGCTGTCAGCTTATCTCCTTATTGTCATTATTACCTGAGGACATTTTCAGTTGCTGTATTTAGAATATAAAGTGACTAGACGGGATCCCTGGGTGGCGCAGCGGTTTAGCGCCTGCCTTTGGCCCAGGGCGCGATCCTGGAGACCCGGGATCGAATCCCACGTCGGGCTCCTGGTGCATGGAGCCTGCTTCTCCCTCTGCCTATGTCTCTGCCTCTCTCTCTCTCTGTGACTATCATAAATAAATAAAAATTAAAAATAATAAATAAATAAATAAATAAAGTGACTAGAGAGGATCCACTAATGTAATCAGTCAGTTATGTTGGGAGGCTACTATGTGAAGACATACTAAAAACAGTAAGATTTCTTCAGTAAAAGGAAAAAAAATTGTATATTATTAGCTTGTAAAAATGTTTATTTTTTATTTTTAAAAAATATTTATTTATTCATGACAGAGAGAGAGAGAGAGAGAGAGAGGCAGAGACACAGGCAGAGGGAGAAGCAGGCTCCCAATGTGGGACTCGATCCCAGAACTCCAGGATCATGCCCCCGGCTGAAGGCGGCGCCAAACGCTGGGCCATCAGGGCTGCCCTGTAAAAATGTTTATTTTATGATTTGACATTCAGATCACAGAATATTAGACATGGATGTTTGAAAGTGATCTGTTGGGGCTCCTGGGTGGCTTGGTTGGTTGAGCGTCTGCCTTCAGCTCAGGTCATGATCCTGGGGCTTGGAATAGAGCCCCTCATCAGGCTCCTTGCTCAGACAGGAGCCTGCTTCTCCCTTTCCCTCTGCTCCTCCCTCCCACTGCTTGTGCTCTCTCAAATAAGTAAATAAAATCTTAAAAAAAAAAAAAGTGATCTGTTTAGGCACGCCTGGCTGACTGAACTGGGTAGAGCATGTGACTCTTGATCTTGGGGTTATGAGTTCAAGCCCCATGGTGGGTGTAAAGATTACTTTTCTTTAAAAAGAAGTGATCTGTTGGGGCACCCGGTGGCTCAGTTATCTTTAAGTCATATAAAAGGCAGTACTACTTTGTAAAGCCTTTGATAAGTTTCTTAAAATTATCAAAATAAATTTATATAGAAAACAAGCTATTGTATTTGGTTTTGGGGGGTTTTCTGGTTTGAGTTTTCTTTAAAAATTGTCAGAATAAGGACAGCCCAATGACCCTATATGTACAGTCATAATTTTTTTTTTATTGGAGTTTGCCAGCATATAGCATAACACCCATTGCTCATCCCACCAAGTGTCCCCCTCAGTGCTCATCACCCATGTACAGTCATAATATAGTAAGAGTTGATGTGCAAAAGAATCTTGGGTCAAATAACTATTAATTATGTGATTTGTACTTGACAAAACACTAAGGCTTAAGAGATGACTTTTTTTTTTTTAGATTTATTTATTTGAGAGAAAGCATGTATAGGTCGGTAGGGAGGGGCAGAGGGAGAACATCTCAAGCAGACTCCTCACTAAGCATGGAACCCAGTGCCAGGGGTCCATTTCACGACCGTGAGATCACGATTGGTGCTGAAATCCAGAGTCAGCCGTTCAGCCTTCTGAGCCACCCAGGTAGCCCAAGGTGTTCTATATTTTTTTATCAAGAGTTGAAACAGACTGGTGTTTCTCTTAACTTTGATACATAGTGATCAGAATTCATAAACTAGGGATAAAAAGGATTTTGTATTCTGGCTAGCACATGAAATCACAAGTATAGGTATTATGGTCCATGAGAGGGAAGTCTTTCACTATCACCACAAGGGTGTCTGGCCTTGATTATTGATTGATTATACAGTTTTTTGTTATTTATTTATTGATTCGTTCATTCATTCATGAGAGAGAGAGAGGCAGAGACACAGGCAGAGGGAGAAGCAGGTGCCATGCAGGGAGCCCAAAGTGGGACTTGATCCTGGGACTCCAGGATCACACGTGGGCCAAAGGCAGGCGCTAAACCACTAAGCCACTCAGGCGTCCCAGAAAGTGGGGGGATTTTGTATTCAAAAGCATACTCAGATGGGTAATTAAGAGAAATTAAATCTTTAGCATGTGTTTTCAGTGTTCCAGGGTCAGTATTAGAAAGTTAGCCAGGCCCTGCTATAGCTTTTAGAGTTACTCTCAGGCTAGTGGTACAAGGTTGTTGAGATGACCAGGGTTCAATGTCATACTGCAGTTCTTGTCAAATGTTGAACTGTCATTAACTGTGCCCTTGATCTTGTTTTCTTGTTATAACACCTTTCTCTAGGTACTCGTCCTCACAAGTGCCCAGATTGTGACATGGCCTTTGTGACTAGTGGAGAATTGGTGCGGCATCGTCGTTATAAACACACCCATGAGAAGCCATTTAAGTGTTCCATGTGCGATTACGCCAGCGTAGAAGTGAGTGTTCGGCTCCTAGTTGGTCCCTTTCTTAAGACTGTGATTCCAGGATAAGGATAAAAACGACCCAAACTGACTTCAGATGAGATAGAAAGTCTTACAGGATTATTAACATACCCGCTCCCCTTCCCAGCCACAAAAAGTAATAAAACTGTAATGAGTGTGAAAGATTTACCCTTTTTAAAAAAAAAAAAATTATTTATTTATTTATGATAGGCATAGATTCAGGAGGGAGGGAGAAGCAGGCTCCATGCCGGGAGCCTGACACGGGACTCGATCCCGGGACTCCAGGATCGCGCCCTGGGCCAAAGGCAGGCGCCAAACCGCTGAGCCACCCAGGGATCCCCCAGATTTACCCATTTTTTATAAAGCACTAGTTCCACATATTTATTACAGGTAAGTTCTTTGAAACATCAAAGAGATAACTATACTAGTGGAGGGCATTTAAAAATGGGAAATATGAGGGAAAATTTTTTAAAATTTAAATAAATAAATAAGAATGGAAAATATGAGGACACCTGGGTGGTTCAATCGGTCAGGTGCCCAGCTATTGATATCACCTCAGGTTTTGGTCTCGTGGTTGTGAATTTAGGCCCCGCGTTGGGCTGCACACTGGATGTGGAGCCTACTTTAAAAAAAAAAGGAAAATGTTATCTCCTTTACTATTTGAAGCTACACTGTGAACAAAACTGGATAAGAATGCTGCCAAAAAGAAAAGTATGTATTATTCTCACAGAAAACAAAAACTACTAAATCAAATTATTCGCCAAATTTAGTAATACATTTTAAAAATAAATGATTACTGGGACACCTAGGTGGCTCAGTGGTTTGGCGTCTGCGTTCGGCTCGGGGCATGATCCCAGGATCCAGGATCAAGTCCCATATCGAGCTCCTTGCAGGAAGCTTGCTTATCCCTCTGCCCCCCCCCCCCCACCCCCGTGTCTCTCATGAATAAATAAGTAAAATCTTTATTAAAAAAAGCGATTACTAAATAAACTATATCTAAAAGCAAGGAGAATTGAACATTAGGAAATTACTGGTGTGAGACGCCTGGGTGGCTCAGTGGTTGAGCGTCAGCCTTTGGCTCAGGGCGTGGTCCCAGAGTCCTGGGATCGGGTCCCAGAGCCCTGGGATCGAGTCCCACATCAGGCTCCCTGCGAGGAGCCTGCTTCTCCCTCTGCCTGTGTCTCTGCCTCTTTCTCAATGTCTCATGAATAAGTAAATAAATTAAAAAAAAAAAAAAAAAGGAAATTACTGGTGCGTGCTACATTGAGTGGAACTATAAAATTCAATATTCATTACTATTTAAAGTCCTAGAAAATTAGCAGTAGAAGAAAATGGCTTTACTATAAGGAGTATATACCAGAAACTTATAGTCAGTCCATCCCAGTTAACTGAAACATTGGAAGTATTCTCATTAAAATTTGGAACAAGACCACCCGCCTATCTGGCTCAGTTGGAAGAGCATCCAACTCTTGATCTCGGAGTTGTGAGCCCCCAAGCTTCATGTTGGGTGTAGAAATTACTTAAAAGTGGGATCCCTGGGTGGCGCAGCGGTTTGGCGCCTGCCTTTGGCCCAGGGCGCGATTCTGGAGACCCGGGATCGAATCCCACGTCGGGCTCCCGGTGCATGGAGTCTGCTTCTCCCTCTGCCTGTGTCTCTGCACCTCTCTCTCTCTCTCTCTCTGTGACTATCATAAATAAATAAAAAAATTAAAAAAAAAAAAAAAGAAATTACTTAAAAGTAAATAATAAAAACTTGAAACGAGATATCTGTTCTTTTTTTTAAAAGATATTTATTTATTTATTCATTCATTCATTTAAGACAGAGAGAGACACACAGGCAGAGGGAGAAGCAGGCTCCATGCAGGAAGACCAATGTGGGACTTGATCCCAGGACCCCAGGATCATGCCCTGAGCCAAAAGCAGATGCTCAACTGCTGAGCTACCCAGGCATCCTGATACCTGTTCTTATTACTGTTTCAGCATCAACATTGTATTGGAAATCTTAGCTAAATAAATATGAATTATAAGTGATAAAACAAAACTTAGTTATTATAGCCATACTTGCTTACACAAAAAAATCCAAGAATATCAGCTGAAAAACTTAGAGCAATAAGAGTCCATTTGAGTGACCACATACAAGAAAAATACACAGAGCCCAGTAACTTACCTTAATATGATTGATAGCAGAAAATAGGTTCACATTCTAATAGAAATAAAATTATTTAGGGGTAAGCTGAACAACACAAAAACATCTGATACTGGGGCACCTGGGTGGCTCAGTGGTTGAGTGTCTGCCTTTGGCTCAGGTTGTGGTCCCTGGGTCCTTGGATCGAGTTCCACTTCGGGCTTCCTTTGGGGAGCCTGCTTCTCCCTCTGCCTGTGTCTCTGCCTCTCTCTCTGTGTCTCTCATGAATAAATAAAATCTTTTTAAAAAGTTTAAAAACATCTGATACATATCTGGAAGGAAATTGATCTGTAAATAAGCATAAACTACTATGGAAAATTTCAAACCTATACAAAAGCAGAAAACAGGGCAGCCTTGTTGGCTCAGCAGTTTAGTGCTACCTTCAGCCCCTAGGGCATGATCCTAGGTCTCCGGGATCGAGTCCCACGTCGGGGTCCCCGCATGGAGCCTGCTTCTCCCTCTGCCTGTGTCTCTGCCTCTCTCTCTCTCTCTCTCATGAATAAATAAATAAAATCTTTAAAATAAAAATAAAACAGCTGATTTAAAATGTTTAAAAAAGAAAACCTACAGATATAGAATAAGATAATATACTTCTATAAATCTGTCACTCAGCTTCAATAGTTACTAATAACCAATCTTGAGTCCTATGCCCTATCATTTACTTAGCTTCTTTGGATTATAAGGATTAGAAAGCAAAGATTATAAATAATGAGGAAGAAATACCGTTATTTTAGACTTCGTATTCTAAACTTCAGTGCCCAAAACTAAGCCTTTGTGCCTGACCCACAGCATTCACATTACAGGCAGTGTTAACGGAAGTAAGAAGTCTGATTACTTAAAAAAAAAAAAAAAGTCTGATTACTTTCATGTTTCAGGTCAGCAAATTAAAACGTCATATCCGTTCTCATACTGGAGAGCGTCCGTTCCAGTGCAGCTTGTGCAGTTACGCCAGCAGGGACACATACAAGCTGAAAAGGCACATGAGAACCCATTCAGGTAGGACGTCTTCCCTCCGTGTACTAATGAGCTGCTTTTCAGTGGATCCCATGGGACCTTGTGAACCACATCACACCCCTATTGCTTACCTGAATGGAAGCTGGCATAAAAGTAGTAGAATTGACAGATGCTTTTCTGGTATACCTTCTGAATTCATTGTTCTGAATATACATTGAAGAATGGAAGGTTTCAGCATTGGAAGTCTGGGTAGATTACCTAACCCAGCTCTTTGAGTTTCCCCCATACTGTCTTTCCCTAAAAAAAAAAAAACAAAAAAAAAAAAAAAAAAAAAACAGGGGTACCTGGCAGGTTCAGTTGGTAGAGTGTGCAACTCTGGATCTTCAGGTCATGAGTTCAAGCCCCATGTTGGATGTAAAGATAACTTAAAAAAGAAAAACTTGTTGGTCCTCTTGTCACCCAAAGGCATGCCTTGTAGGACCAGCTCGCTCTCTCATATGAATGACTCTGGTGGAGCTAGCAGAGCAGAGCTAGAAGCTGCAGTTTAGGACTTGATTGCCATCTTGTGAGAACAGTTGCGAGCCATGCAACAGGCCTGAGATTTGGTCTAGCTGGTAACACTTGAGGATTGTTTGTAGCTTAGCTTTTCTGCCACCTGACTACACCTGAATTACCACTTGAATTACCCTCCAATTAAATGACAGTACTCATTTCATCTAATTTGTTCATTCTATATTTCCTTTTAAGGGGAAAAACCTTATGAATGTTATATTTGTCATGCTCGGTTTACCCAAAGTGGTACCATGAAGATGCACATTTTACAGAAGCACACAGAAAATGTGGCCAAATTTCACTGTCCCCACTGTGACACTGTCATAGCCCGAAAAAGTGATTTGGGTAAGTAAAATAACTAGTGGCAAATGAAAAAATATTTTTGAGGATTTGTGAAAATAGGAAGATCATAAATAACTTCCTTTTCTGAATTGTATATGTGAATGGCCTGCAACTTAACAACAGCCATCATTTAACAACTGTTTTTGTCTTCTTTTTTCTCTAACTGCAATCAGACTACAAGATTCTTTCCTAAATATATCTCATTTATAAATTAATGGGAGCTGTAATGAGAGGAAATGTTAAACCTTTAATTAGTAGCCCTTACCGGTAACGTTCAAATCTCCAAATAGGGAAGTGACATAGTATGATTCAAACTAGGGTCTGTCCATTTCAGTTTTTCTCAGAACACTTGTACTTTCTTTAAGTAATTAGACTGTTTTATTGATTGAATGATAACTATATTTCTGTGCATAATTAAACTACAGCTTATACAGAGGCTGAATTTATCAGTAGAAATTGTAGTTGGGGGACACCTGGGTGGCCCAGCGGTTTAGTGCCTGCCTTCGGCCCAGGGTGTGATCCTGGAGTTCCAGGATTG
This sequence comes from Canis aureus, assembly GCF_053574225.1. NCBI lineage: Eukaryota > Metazoa > Chordata > Mammalia > Carnivora > Canidae > Canis > Canis aureus. The sequence goes on from NC_135613.1 coordinate 7,155,592, forward strand.
AGTCCCACATTGGGCTCCCTGCATGGAGCCTGCTTCTCCCTCTGCCTGTGTCTCTGCCTTTCTCTCTCTGACTAAATAAAAAAAAACTTTAAAAAAAGAGAAATTGTAGTCAGGTCATACATACTTAAAGGTATGGTCACCTGGATGTCTGCCTTTATTTTTCCTGTTTAAAAGAGATAAAAATATTGCCCTGGTCTTTTTTCTTTCCTTTTCCTTTTCCTTTTCCTTTTCCTTTTCCTTTTCCTTTTCCTTTTCCTTTTCCTTTTCCTTTTCCTTTTCCTTTTCCTTTTCCTTCCTTTTCTTTTCTCTTCTCTTCTCTTCTCTTCTCTTCTCTTCTCTTCTCTTTTTCTTTTTCTTTTTCTTTTTCTTTTTCTTTTTCTTTTTCTTTTTCTTTTCTTTTTTGCCCCAGTCTTTAACCAAAATGCATTGCTCCTTGAATATTATTATTATAAACATTTTTATGTTTAGCTAAATTGCTGTACGTTACAACATGTCTTTTATTATTTTGTTTTACTTTCTTAACTCATTTGATGTTCACGGCAACCATATAAAGTCACCAATGCATATTATTTTAGCTTTATAGGCGATGAACTTGAGTCACCTGACAGATGGTTTTGTTTTGTTTTTTAAGATAATCTTCATGAAAGACAGGCAGAGACATAGGCAAAGGGAGAAATAGGCTCCCCATGGGGAGCCTGATGCGGGACTTGATCCCAGGACCCCAGGATCGCGACCTGAGAAAGGCAGACCACTAAGCTACCCAGGTGCCCCCTCGACAGATGTCTTGACCAGAGCTACACAACATAGCTTATAATGTCAAAGCTGGGCTTGAGTCCTCTCAAGAGCCTCGAGCCATATCTTACACTGAGGAACATAAAAGTATCTGGGTCATAACAGGAGCATACTGAGCTACAGCATAAACATGGCCTATATTTCCTGTAGCATCGGTTTTACTCAAAATATTTTGAGTGAACTTATGCAATTTAGGTGATGTCTTAAAACATTTTTATATTAATATAACCATATTGAGCAAAATGCAGGCTAGCATGCATTTTTTTGTAAGGTATAAGTGTTTTTATTTCTCTTTAACATCTAATACACGTTTAAGGTGAAACCATGAGTTGGAAGCAGAGGACTTTGGGCTCCACGTAAGACCCACGGGTCACTTGTTCATCCTACTGTGCTGTTAAGAGGACTTTTTTTTTTTTTTTTTTTTTTTTTAATTTTTATTTATTTATGATAGTCACAGAGAGAGAGAGAGAGGCAGAGACACAGGCAGAGGGAGAAGCAGGCTCCATGCACCGGGAGCCTGACGTGGGATTCAATCCCGGGTCTCCAGGATCGCGCCCTGGGCCAAAGGCAGGCGCCAAACCGCTGCGCCACCCAGGGATCCCAAGAGGACTTTGTTACAAGGATTTAAGAGGGGGATGCCTGAGTGGCTCAGTAGTTGAGCATCTGCCTTTGGCTCAGGTCGTGATCCCAGGATCCTGTAATCAAGTCCTGCATCAGACTCTCCACAGCTTGCTTCTCCCTCTCTCTGCCTGTCTCTGCGTCTCTCTCTTTGTCTCTCATGAATAAATACATAAAAATCTTAAAAACAAACAAACAAGATTTAAGAGTCAGTGTCCTCTGATAATTGAATGAGTTTTACTATTATTATGGTACAGAAACTAAATTAATATCTCATGGCAGGGATCCTGGGTGGCACAGCGGTTTGGCGCCTGCCTTTGGCCCGGGGCGGGATCCTGGAGACCCGGGATCAAATCCCACGTCGGGCTCCCTGCATGGAGCCTGCTTCTCCCTCTGCCTGTGTCTCTGCCTCTCTGTCTCTCTCTGTGTGGCTATCATGAATAAATAAATAAAATCTTTAAAAAAAAAAAAATCTCATGGCAGGGTCGCCTGAATGGCTCAGTGGTTGAGTGGCTGTCTTTGGCTTAGGTCATGATCCTAGGGGCCTGAGATTGAGTTCTGCATCAGGCTCCCTGTGGGGACTATGCCTCTGCCTCTCTCTCTCATTCTCTCTTTCTCTGTCTCTCATGAATAAATAAATCTTTTAAAAATAATAATAATAGTAATATCTCATGGCAGTGTGTATAAGCTATTAGGCCACTGTCTGGATTATCCAAATTTTAAAAATTATTCACTTTTATTATGTAAATATCTTGGATTATGCAAATAACTACTTGCATGATACCCCTTAGGTCCTACATAATAAGGAACATTACCTCCCAAAACCAATCCCAAAGAAGTTTGTGTTCCTTCTTTAAAGCAGGCCTGATTGCACACTAATTATATAATTAAAATTTATCACTTTGTGACACAGGAAAGCATGGACTTTGGAGACTGACCTACTAGAGTCAAGATTTACCTCCAAATACTGCTTTTTTTCCCCCACCTGATATATAGGAAAAATAATTACCCAATTGTTACAAGTATTTCATAAGCACTTTTAGACTGATAGGCCTATCTCAGGACTAGAAGGGGAAGTTGAAACCTAAAAATTATTTGAAATAATATATGCATGTATAAAAGGCTTTCATATAATGCTGTACATGTGTAGAGAGTAAGAAAGAAAAGCCTTCCTTCATTTCCATTCCCCAGAATTGGTCCTCTTTAAGTCTGTTTTGATATCACTCTGAGTGAAGCAGATCGGTAGCTGCATAAGTTCATGATCCCACATGCAGCTAAGCTTTCATTGTTCTTGGGCAGTCCAGCTATTTGTCTTTGTCAGGTATGTTCCCATTTTTTTCAGTGAGTTCAGTCATTCATTCATTCTACAAATGTTTGGGTGCCTGCTATGTGGGAGACACCATGCAATGATTCAAAGTTGGGTGAATCACCTGAACTTTGTTTAAGCCTCTAATCCTTCCTCCCCTTTTCCTTCCACCTCCCTGGTCTCAGTAAGTGACCTCTTTTCCTATTTCATAAAAAAAGTAAAGGCAACAGATTGGAACACCTAAATTCCTGTTATCAAACCTACAAACCGGTCTGCATTCATCTTCTCTTTGCCCATTTGCTACAAGAAAGTTGACATTACTCCTATTTGTGCCTTGATCCTACTCTCTTGCCTTTGCAGCATTTATATTGTCATGTACTGCCTCCTTATCTTTATGCTTTCTTTCCTAGATCTTTCTCCTCAACTCTAAACATGCTTTTATTTCTCCTGTCTTAAAGAAAAAATCTTCCCTGTCTAGGTTTGACTGTTTTTTTCTTTAAGTCTCTAATTTTTCCTGTTAAAACATAATCTGGAAACCTGGAAATATTTTTTTTAAGGTTTTCTAAATTATTCATAACAGACACAGAGAGGTGGAGACACAGGCAGAGGGAGAAGCAGGCTCCCAATAGGGAGCCTGATGTGGGACTCGATCATGGGACTCCGAGATCATGCCCTAAGCTGAAGACAGATGCTCAACCCCTGAGCCACCCAGACATCCCAACTTGAAAATTTTTGTACATAGAAACTTTTATTGCTATTTTTAAAATTTAATTAAATTTTTTTTGTTAACACTTAAAATCTAAAAAAAAAAAAAAAAAACTTAAAATCTAGCATCTTAGCGAGTTTCTAATGTGTAACACAGTATTATAAACTATGGGAATTAGCGGCGCCTGGCTGGCTCTGTTGGTAGAGCGTGTGACACTTGATCTCAGGTTTGTGAGTTCGAGCCCCATGTTGGGCATAGAGATTACTTAAAAATGAACTTTTTTTTAAAAAAGATTTTATTTATTCATGAGAGACACAGAGAGAGGCAGAGACACAGGCAAAGTTAGAGAAGCAGGCTCTCCACAGGGAGCCTGATGTGGGACTCGATCTCCAAACCAGGATCACACCCTGAGCCAAAGGCAGATGCTCAATGGCTGAGCCACCTAGGCATCCCTCCACCCTTTTTTTTTTTTAAATATTTAAAAAAATAGGGGATGCTTGGGTGGCTCAGCGGCTGAATGCCTGCCTTTAGCTCAAGGCGTGATCCTGGAGTCCCGGAATCAAGTGCCACATCAGGCTTCCTGCATGGAGCCTGCCTCTCCTTCTGCCTATGTCTCTGCCTCTCTCTCTCTGCGTCTCTCATAAATAAATAAAAGATTTTTAAAAAGGATTTTAGAAAATAAACTAGGAGAATTATGGTATACAGTAGATCTCTAGGACTTACTCATCTTTAGCTTGCTTATTTTATTTTATTTTATGTTATGTTATGTTACGTTATGTTATGTTACTTGGGTGTTTAGGTTTGACTTTTTATGAGGATTGGCAGGTAAGGAGATAAGAGTTCTATCCTTCACAGTTCTCCTTCCTCAGTTTCTGATTGTCTTCCCATCTAGCTTACACCCCATTCTGTACAGTGACATTTCCTAAGATCACTAAATACCACATTGCTTAATGCGGGAAACATTCCATTTACCATCTTTCTTGATCTCTGTAGAGTGTTCTTTATAGCAAGCTGTGCCATCCTCCTTGAAACACTTTCTTCCCTTGGTTTCCATGGCACTATATCCTGTTGGCTTTCTTCTCTGACTCTTCTTTCTCCGCCTTTTCTTGTTTCTTGTTTTGAACCTTTTTCCTCCCATTGGCCTTACCTCTTAGTTTTCCTAAAGCATGACCCATACTCTTTCTTGATCTTAGTGATTTCATCAGCTCCTATCGTCTAATTTAAATCCTAGTAACTATAGTTTGTTTTTTTTTCTTTGTAACTACAGTTTCTATTCTAAATTTTTCCTTTGAGCTAGGCTTATCTAGCCCTTGCCATCCTTATCCTCACTTTGATATCATTGGCTTTTCATATTTAACATGTTCAAGAGGGTCTAAGACCCACATGTTCCCTTTCCCCAAAAACAGAGGACATTAGTCCTTTTCCACTGTTTGTTGTCTCAGCAAATGGCCCCAACTGCCTACTTGGTTTTGACTTTCAAACCCCAAAACCTGGAGGTTGTCTCTGATACCCACCTTTTTTCTTGATCTGAATTCAGTGAATAAATCCTATTGATGCTACTTTCTGGGTTTCTTATCAGTTCTCCCTGCTTCTTCCAAGCCACCATCTTCTCTCACCTGTCCTGATTCCATATCTTAACCAGTCTTTCCACTTCTATTGTTTTTTTTTCATCTTTTTTTTTTTTTTAAGATTGTATTTATTCATGAGAGACACAGAGAGAGACCGAGGCACAGGCAGAGGGAGAAGCAGGCTCCATGTAGGGAGCCCAACGTGGGACTCGATCCCGGGTCTCCAGGATCATGCCCTGGGCTGAAGGCAGTGCTAAACTGCTGAGCCACTGGGCTGCCCTCGTCTTTTATTTTTATTTATTTAAATTTTTGCCAACATATAACACCCAGTGCTCATCACTTCACGTGTGCTACTTTTCTACCCTCTTCTTCACCTTTTAATTCACTTTCAGGACAGCACCCAGAGTAATTATTTTAAGAAGCAGAGAAGAATGAATTATTTAACTTGTTTAAATGCTCGTTTGTGGGCAGCCCAGGTGGCTCAAGCGGTTTAGCACTGCCTTCAGCCCAGGGCCTGATACTGGAAACTTGGGATCAAATCCCACATCAGTCTCCCTGCATGAAGCCTGTTTCTCCCTCTGCCTGTGTCTCTGCCTCTCTCTCTCTCTCTCTCTCTCTCTCTCTCTCTGTGTTCTCATGGATAAATGAAATTTTTAATTAATTAATTAATTAATTGATGCTTGTTTGTGTTTTCACAAGTTAAACTGGGCTTTGTTTTGCTTTCAGGTGTCCACTTGAGAAAGCAGCATTCCTATATTGAGCAAGGCAAGAAATGTCGATACTGCGATGCTGTGTTTCATGAGCGCTATGCCCTCATCCAGCATCAGAAGTCACACAAGAATGAGAAGCGCTTTAAGTGTGACCAGTGTGATTATGCTTGCAGACAGGTAGAGACCTTCATAGTTTGAAAGCAGTTGACTCCCCATCAGTGTTAGATTTTTATCAGAGGGTTTTTAGATTCCTCATACGCTATTTTTAAAGATGGTATTTTCAAACTGATTTATGAGGAATGTCACCAAAGGTCTTACTTCTTGATTTTATCACTTCAGTCTCCAGCTGATGTTTTATTCAGTTATAACCTATCTCCCTCTCAGGCAAACTATTGGCTGCTTTCTCAGAACTGGGAAATTAAGTCCAGGGCCTGAGGGAAGGGAAGAATGTGGTACTGGAGCCTGGCGGGTGATCTAGACAAGCAGCCAATAGGAGGGAGCATATCTGTCCTGGGATTTAAGGAAGCAGTTTTGCACCCCAATAAAAAACTTTAATCTCTGAACAGCAGTTTTAAGCCTAAATCCTTCAGAGAAAGGCCTGTCAATGTCAACCACATGTATGCAAATGGTGGCTGTTGTAGCAGCCCTATGACAGACTCTGAGGCCTCTTCCTTCACCCACTGTCTTTAAGGAGAGGCACATGATCATGCATAAACGTACACACACCGGGGAGAAGCCTTATGCCTGCAGCCACTGCGACAAGACCTTCCGCCAGAAACAGCTCCTCGACATGCACTTCAAACGCTATCATGACCCCAACTTTGTCCCTGCGGCCTTTGTCTGTTCTAAGTGTGGAAAAACATTTACACGCCGGGTAAGAGTCAGAACTTTACTTCCCTTATCGTGGTTCTTAGTAGCATGTTCTTGATCTTCCACTGCAAAGCAGGCCAGTTGGTTATAAGCACAGAGATGCCGTATCATTTGGAAACGGCCTCTTATACTCACTTGAAGGTTTTCTATATGTGTGTGAACCCTTCTGCTGAAGGGGGACTCAGTATCTGTGAATAGGTCTGTCTTGGATCTTCCCTTGGGCCAATGTTAGGTCTGCACAGGACAGGGAGCTGGTCTCGGTCTCCTGTGTTCCTCCTGCCTGCAGAGAGGACCCACCCTCCTCTTTGGAGGGCCTCTTTTTTTTCTCCCTCTCTCCCTCCCTTCCTTCTCTTTCCCCTTCCAGATGGAGACCATTTCCCTTGAATGAGGAAGGCTTGTTCAGGATATGCTTATTAGCACATACTGGAACATTCAGACCTAACATGAATACCCCAAATTTTTATTTTATTAAAATAAAATAAGAGAACTTCTAACTTCTGAAACCAGCTTTTTTTGGTAACATAAGTGAAGATTTTGTTTCTTTCGTTAGAATACCATGGCAAGACATGCTGACAATTGCGCTGGTCCAGATGGCGTAGAAGGGGAAAATGGTGGGGAGACAAAGAAGAGTAAACGTGGCAGAAAAAGAAAGATGCGTTCCAAAAAAGAAGACTCCTCTGACAGTGGTGAGTAACTTATTTCTTGATTTAGTTACCCGTGGTAGATTTTGGTGCCCAGTCGCCAGTACATTGATGTATGCATATACTGGGATAGAGAGGTCATTACTCTTACTTCCTTTATATATACCCTCTAGTCTTTCTAATACCAGTTACATATTTACAGCAGCAGCTAGTTTGTTTCTGGGGCAAGTTTTTTTCCTCCTGGTGTTCCATTGCTTGATAGTATCTTCTATGTTATATGTTCACTTACAGCCAAAGCAAAAGTAGTATCTCAACTCATTTATCTCAGATTAGTGATATTCTAAGGCCAGCAGAGCTTCTTTTCTATGTTCATAACTTTTACATTTAGGAAGCTGGTCTAGATTTGAGCAATGAATTTATGGACATGAAGAAGGTTTCTTAAGCATCTTGACCAACTTCTGGTTTGACTGCCTGTGTCAGCCTAGCCTTGAGATGTGTTGATCAAATCCATGAAGGTCAGCCTTTCTCTTCCTACCTTAATCTCTCCATTTTATAATGTAACACTTTGCCTGTTTTCCTACCATTGATGCTTTCGGGGGTGTTTTTTTACTTCTAGTCATGAAATCCAGGCAGAAGGTATTCTTTGAGGTGCTAGACTCATGAAGAGGGAGGGAGAACAAGAGTGTCAGTAACGGAGGAGTCACATTTGATTGTACACGCTCATTTCATGGTATTAGGCTCTGTAATGTGAATGCTTGGGCTACTGGCCAAGTAGTTGAGAGAGCACATCTGTGACTAAAGATTTAAGCTTTTTATGGTAAAAGATATATGTAAGGGGTTTTGTTTTGGGGAATATACTTCCCCAGAAGTACCATCAGACTGGCAAGGTTATAGATGGTGCTTTATGTGTTTCTAAAGCTCCTTGTTTCGTCTTTTGCATTGTTAGTAATAATGGGGAGGGATTAAAAATTTTGGAGATTGAGGGATCCCTGGGTGGCGCAGTGGTTTGGCGCGGGCCTTTGGCCCAGGGCGCGATCCTGGAGACCCGGGATCGAATCCCACATCGGGCTCCCGGTGCATGGAGCCTGCTTCTCCCTCTGCCTGTGTCTCTGCCTCTCTCTCTCTGTGACTATCATAAATAATAAAAATTATCATAAATAATTAAATAAATAAATAAATAAATAAATAAATAAATAAATAAATAAATAAATAAATAAAAATTTTGGAGATTGAACATATTTGAAAACTTCAGTCTCTGTTGATTTTGTCTATAACTTGCTCATGAAAGCACTAAGGTGTTTTTTTTTTTGTTTTTTTTTTTTGTATTTATATCTGTAACAAGGTCTCTTTTAGTTTTTGTGTGTTTTATTTTAATAAAGCCTTTTCTGGTTAGAACTTTACCTTTTTCTGGGACAATATTCATCTAGTAAAGCATAAGAGTAATTTATTTTTTTGCTGCCTTTTCCAGAAAATCTATTTTAATCATTATCTTCACTGGGTTTTCAGTAAACATGCCTCCTTGAAAATGTCGGTTTACTTAACTTTTTAAAACCACACTATACTCTACTGGGGTGCCCGGGGTAGCTCAGTTGGTTGGGCATCTGCCTTTGGCTCAGGTCGTGATCTCAGGGTCCTGGGATGGAACCCTTTGTTGGGCTCCCTGCTCAGTAGGGAGCCTGCTTCTCCCTCTTCCTCTTCCTCTCCTCCCTGCTCACACCCCATCATCATCACCGACCCCACCACCACCAAATAAGTAAATAATCATTTAAACACACACACACAGACACACACACACCATTGTGGGATCCCTTTGGCCAAGAAATTAACGAATGGACTATTGGGAGTTTTGGGGGAAAATCACAGTCCTTAAGTGCTACCAGAGATCCACAGGTAACTTTGAGCTGAGGATCTTTGTAGGTGCTTCTATTTTTTTTTTTTTTTTTTTTTTTTATGATAGTCACAGAGAGAGAGAGAGAGGCAGAGACATAGGCAGAGGGAGAAGCAGGCTCCATGCACTGGGAACCCGACGTGGGATTCGATCCCGGGTCTCCAGGATCACGCCCTGGGCCAAAGGCAGGCGCCAAACCGCTTCGCCACCCAGGGATCCCTGTAGGTGCTTCTAGTTGCAGAGCCTCCTACTGCCACAGATTTTGGCCCTTAGCCTTCTTGGTTATGGTACTACCTTGTTGACTTTTGTGGTTCATCTCCCAGTAAGATCACTGCCTAATTCACTGCCTAATTATGCATCGCCAGAACATCTTTCAGCTCTGATGACGTATCTTTACTGATAGTTCCTAATAGATTTCTGCAATTCCTTCTTTTGTCTTTTGCATTGCTGGCTTTAGGGCACACTTGGATTCTAGGCCTTATACCTAGTGTCTTTTTATCACCCCAGAAAGTCTGGGCTTTCCATCCCTCTGCTGACCAAGGCCACACAGTCATATTTGTCTTCTCCCAGATGTTCTGCTTGTTGGCCATCTGCAGAGATGGACCAGCAGAATATACTGCTATTTTCAAGGCTTTTTGCCAGAATGTCTCCAAGCCAATAAGCCTTTGACCCTATTAACCTTCTTTGTGTGCCTCCCCCACACACACACACTTCTGACTGAATTTGTTTGGTTTTCTAGGCACTGGGCCAACTTAGGCAATAGGGGGCTTAAATAGTTCAAGAGGGAAGCATCTTGTTCTTTTTTTTTTTTCTCATCTCGTTCTTAACACACTGCCACATACCAGTATGTTCCCCACATTTTCACTTAAGATTTGACAAATAAGGCATTTTTTCCTGGAGATGAGGTGTTTATTCCCAGATTTCTAAATATGTCTAGTTCTGAGAAAGAGGGCATAACCTGTGCTTCTCAGAGGAAGGCAGGGAGGATACTTTGTGTGCCATGGTAAGGGTGAGGGGGATAGCAGGATTCCTCAGCTGCCTCCAGGGCCAGGCAGCAAAACCGCCCTAGACCGAGGCCAGAGGTTGGATTCTGGCTGCTGTGGTTTAGCTGTCCCTTAAATCATTTAGCTTGTCACTTTTTCTATACAATGAGGGTAACATCTCTTACTAAATGAAATAATCAAGCCTAAATGGAATAATGGAGAAACTTAAAACTGATGCATGGTGCAAACGAGAGCTGTGTCTGTGTAGTAGAGTGTAAGTTTCAGAGCATGATTATTACATGCATTATAGTTCAATCCTTTTGATCCTCAAATCACTAGTAAGTAGATTGGAGGTGCTTTAGAGATGATATCAGGAAACTGAGGTTCACTGTGGTCATTGTCCCAGGTCACACACTTAGTAAGGGATTCAAAGCTGCTTGTCAGTATTCTTTTTTTTTTTTTTTTTTAAGATTTTATTTATTTATTCATGAGAGACAGAGAGAGGCAGAGACACAGGCAGAGGGAGTAGCAGGCTTCATGCAGGGAGCCCAATGTGGGACTCAATCCCGGGTCTCCAGGATCAGGCCCTGGACTGAAGGCAGCGCTAAACTGCTGAGCCACTCAGGCTGCCCCCCCTTTTTTTTTTTTAAGATTTTTTTTATGTATTTATTTATTTATTCATTCATTCATTCATTCATTCATTCATTCATTCGAGACACAGACAGAGGCAGAGACATAGGCAGAGAGAGAAGCAGGCTCCTTGCAGGGAGCCCGATGTGGGCCTTGATCCTGGGCCGAAGGCAGGCGCTCGACCACTGAGCCACCCAGGCATCCCTTTGCCAGGTGGGGTTTTTTTTTTATTTTATTTATTCATGATTTAGAATTTATTTATTCATGAGAGAGAGAGAGAGGCAGAGACACAGGCAGAGGCAGAAGCAGGCTCTGTGCAGGGAGCCCGACGTGGGACTCGATCCCGAGACTCCAGGGTCACGCCCTGAGCCAAAGGCAGGTGCCAGACTGCTGAGCCACCCAGGCGTCCCTGTCGGTATTTTTTATACAATAGTCCTGTCTCCTTTTATGTGATGATGGCATCAGGGAGAAAATTAGGGAGTTAAGAATGACCCATTGAGGGGCTCCTGGGTGGCTTAGTGGGTTAAGCATCTGCCTTAAGTTCAGGTCATGATTTCAGGGTCCTGGGATCAAGCCCTATATTGGGCTCCCTGCTGAGTGGGGAGTGTGCCTCTTCCTCTCCCTCCTGCCTCCCTCCAACCCCCACTCATGCTCACTCTCTTGCTTTCTCTCAAATAGATAAAACCTTAAAAAGAGGGGGGGGCAGCCCTGGTGGCTCAGCGGTTTAGTGCCTGCCTGCCTTCCACCCAGGGCGTGATCCTGGAGACCTGGGATCGAGTCCCACATCAGGCTCCCTGCATGGAGCCTGCTTCTCCCTCTGCCTGTGTCTCTCTCTCTCTCTCTCTATCTATCTATCTATCTCTCATGAATAAATAAAATCTTAACAAAAAAAGAGAAGTCTTTAAAAAAAAAAGAATGACCCATTGAACCTGGCATAGTTAAGAATTAAGTCCAAAATTTTGGCCTTGGGATCCCTGGGTGGCGCAGCGGTTTGGCGCCTGCCTTTGGCCCAGGGCGCGATCCTGGAGACCCGGGATCGAATCCCACGTCGGGCTCCCGGTGCATGGAGCCTGCTTCTCCCTCTGCCTGTGTCTCTGCCTCTCTCTCTCTCTCTCTCTCTCTGTGACTATCATAAATAAATAAAAATTAAAAAAAAAAAAATTTTGGCCTTAAAAAAAATCCTCAGGGGGCACCTGGGTGACTCAGTCGTTTGAGTGGCTTACTTTGGATTTCCACTCCGGTCATGATCTCAGAGTCCTAGGATTGAGCCCTACATCAGGCTCCCTCCTCAGTGCAGAATCTGCTTTATGATTCTGTCTGCCTCTCCCTCTGTTCCTCCCCCCCACCCTTCCGACCCCCCACCTCCACCCCCCAGTCTGTCTGTCTCAAATAAATCTTTAAAAAAAAAAGAAAGGCAGCCCAGGTGGCTCAGCAGTTTAGCACCGCCTTCAGCCTGGGATGCGATCCTGGAGACGCGGGATCAAGTCCCACGTCGGGCTCCCTGCATGGAGCCTGCTTCTCCTCTGCCTGTGTCTCTGCCCCTCTCTCTCTGTGTCTCTCATGAATAAATAAAATTTTTAAGAAAAAAGAAAATATTAAAAAAAAGAAAAGAAAACCATCAGTTATAGTCCTAGGAACTTCTGTCTCTCACACACACACACACACACACACACACACACACACATACACTTGCCTACTCAGAATCAATCAGGAGCACATCTTCAAGGGTCCTTAGGCTTAGTAACCTGCTTTATCCTTGCATAATAGAAGGAACATATGTTTTCAACTTAAACATTGGCATTGTTATGTATCTGGAGCATGATGGATTTGCCGCTTAATTTGAAATTCAATATTTTAATGTCTAAAGCTAAGAGAAAAGAGTAATATAGGAATAGTAGTCTTCAGGTCAATTTGCATATTATTATTAGCACAATACCAGTTTATTCTTTTCAAGGTAAATAGCAAAAATTTTCTAGCAAAAGTATTTTTAAACGGACTTCTTTGATAAAAATAAATACATAACTAGACTTAACGGAATATGTGGTTTTGTGTGGATGTGTCATATTTTTCTTCTACCATACTTTTCCCTGGCTCCGCACCTGTTATTTCTGATTTCATGAGAAGAAAATGCTGAGCCAGACCTGGATGACAATGAGGATGAGGAAGAACCTGCTGTGGAAATTGAACCCGAGCCAGAGCCTCAGCCTGTGACCCCAGCCCCACCACCTGCCAAGAAGCGGAGAGGACGCCCTCCTGGCAGAACCAACCAGCCCAAACAGAACCAGCGTAAGTTACTTGTCTCAGCTCAGTAGGCTGGAGGCTGGCACCCTCCCCCCAACATGTTGGAGGAGCTGGCCCAGGCCCTTGTTTTGGGGGATGATGGGAACTAAGCCTTGAGAACAAGTTAAGAACACCAGGAACAAACTGTTAGGAACTTACTATTTAGTTTTTACTGGAAACCACGTGAGGAAGACCCAGGGAGCCTATTCTGCTTCAGGGAGAAGTAGTCCAGAGTAGAAGGGTACTCCTGTTCTACAAGATGGGTACTTTTAATGTGGGAGGGTTTTTGCAAAACAATCAAAGTCCTAGCCCCGCTGGCAGAAGTGATATGGTAATGAACGCAAAAAAGCCTAATTTTAAAGGAAGAAGGATAAAGCAATTTCTGTGCTATGATCCATTCTCCTAAGAATTCCAGGCCTGTGGATTCAAGTGCTGGCCTTTTGATTTGGGAGAGGACACAGACAGTAGAGGTGTTTCTCACCACCTCACACTACAAATGGCAGTGGGCAGCAGTCTTGTATTGGCCTCGACCTTTGTGACAGCAGGCCCTGGGGCACTCGGGTCTGTGTTCTGCTCCTTGTTGCTGTGGATATCCTGAAAGCCGGCAGCGTTTTTCTTTAACAAATGCATGATTTAATCTAGTTTTTATTGTACTCCCGGAGTCTCATGTGTAGATAGATGTCTATTGCAGGGGAGCAGGGGGTTGGTTGACTATAGACCCTTGGAGCCATTTCACCTGCACACACCAGAATGAAATACTGGTGAAGGGCTCTGGGTGTGGGAGGCTTCAGGATCTGAGATGGCTATTCTTGCTATAGGCGGTGCATCTCTAACAGCCCTGCGCCACACACGTGGTGAGGTATTCTTAGTCACATGCTTTCGGCGTCTTTTGCCTATCTCATACTAGTGCAAAGCTCAATTTTATGACATTAAGTAAAACTAATAAGGCCTTTAATATGGAATTTGGGAGGCATGTGAAGATGAATGTCAGCATTTAGTTTTTTGATAGTTTCTACCGTTTTGGGGCTTTATGAATGGCAGTATTTTCGATCATTACGTCGTTTTTTACTTGCTCTGCTGCTAAGACTTTCCTACACTGCTGACATTCATTTAGTTTCGAGTTTGACAGGACCCTTGCAATCTACAGGGGCTTTAATGGAGCATTTGTTTTGTTCATGCTCTTTCTTGCCAGCAACAGCCATCATCCAAGTGGAAGATCAGAATACAGGTGCAATTGAGAACATTATAGTTGAAGTCAAAAAAGAGCCAGATGCAGAGCCCGTAGAGGGGGAGGAAGAGGAGGCTCAACCAGCTGCCACAGACGCCCCCAACGGAGACCTCACGCCCGAGATGATCCTCAGCATGATGGACCGGTGATGGCGGGGCCTTGCTCATCGCCAAGACTGCTCTGGGCTGTGTTTAAACGGCCCGCATCTTAATTTTTCTCCCTTCTTTCTTCTTTTGGCTTTGGGAAAAGCATCATTTTACACCATTTTACCAAACATACTGCGAACTAAAACTTCAAGGATGATGTTAGAAAAATGTGATTTTACTAGAACTTGCTGTTTGATGTTAGCAAATCATGGAATGTTCTGAGTCCCCAAGGGTTTACTATGAAGTGCTGAGGACAGTCTTGATGCCTAACTGGTTTTCTTAGATGGAAACAGAGACATTGAACCCTCTCTCTTGCTATGGTAAACCACTCCAGAATGGCCACCGGGTTTCCCAGAGTTCTAGGTCTTCTTCCCAGGAGAGTTTTTAATTGTAAATGCAGACTGGGAAGGACTTACACTTTTAAACTGATTTTTGCTTCTGCTTCTCCCTGACTCCCTTTGCTCGGAGCCAGCTGCACACCAGTAGTACGGCATGCTGCAGTCGGTGTCTGTCCTGAAGGCTTTGCCTCTTTCTTGGCAAAGTTTCTGGTATGGTCAAGCTTGTAAATAACTTTTTTTACATTTTAATCTTTTCCATTAATTAAGAGGTTGAAAAGAAGTGCAGTGTAAGAAAACCCAGCATTTTAATTACTTGCAAATTAAGTTACCACAGACTCTGTAGTGTGTAAATGTTGACAAGGAATTGGATCACAATCATGTAGCAGAATGGCACCCAGACTGCTGCCCGCTAGTGATGGACACCCACGTGGAAGATCGTGATTTCCAGCCCATGGAGCCAGCATTTGAACCTTGTACAATTAACTTTCAGTTATGATTTCCCATCTACATTTTCTTTGCTCTGTTTGTAGCTGAATTTTGTGTTTTATGACTCCTCTGTTCAAGCAGAAGGGTGATTATGAGTGGGTCACAGCAGCCCTTAAAAGCTGGGCCAGAAAATTTCACTAGGTCAGTAATTTAAACTTTGGATCTGCAAAAAAAATAAAAATAATAATAATAATGTGAAACAAAACCAACTAAAAAATGATTCTTGCACATGAACTGTCACATGTTTGAAATGTGTTTTTTAGAGAGCCTCAGTCTTGCTGATTTCAAACACTTTTTTCTTCTGTGTATTGCTTTTAAAAGAGCCATCAGTTAGCTATCAGACTCTAGGTTGATGCATTTTGTACTTAGCTGTACTGTGTGATATTTTTCATTATTTTAGGACGCCAACATGAGACCTGTAATAAAATATGTAATGGGGTTGAAAGCTGGGGAGGAGGATCTACTGCTGTACAGCTAATAAATCATAACGGATTAACAAGTGCTCCAGACACTCCGTCACGTGTGATCTATGCTTAATGGGGGCCCCAGAGGGTCCGCATGGCCTCGGGTGCAGGCCTGGTCGCCTTTCAGAGGCACACTCTGTTCTCAGAGGCCACTTCCTCTCGAGACAGCACTTGGAAGATGATCTTGGCAAATGGTGGGATTATTGAGTGAATCCTGCTGTGGGTTTCTAACTCCCCAAAGGGGTGAGTAGCAAGTGTGGATGAACGACTGCTCGCCCCGTGATCCGCCTTAGGAGTGGTCCCTGCGGCAGAAGGGTGACCAGAGGTTAGAGATGCAGGGGCTCGTGGGAAGTTCTGTCCTCTGAGGCTCAGTTCAGTGAAGTCTGAGATCTGTACCTTGAATTCTGCCAAGTGCAGGATGACAGGCGGGGCCCAGTTTGCCTCAGAGAAGCTCCTGTGGGAGGGAGGCCAGTGAGTCCGCGAGCTGCAGGGACAGAGCCCTAGACCGCAGAGCTTGTTCAGAGCCCTGCAGGGGCAGGTGCAAGGGAGTGGGAATAGGAAGTTGACGTGTTAGTGAAACACCTGCTGCTGCTGCTGCTGCTGCTGCTGCTGCTGCTGGCCATTTCTGGACAGAGAGCTTCGGCAAACCCATTTTAGGTAAAAGCTTCAGCCACTAATTCTAGGGCTTTTTGACCAGAATTCTGAATTGGTGGTTTCCAGTGTGAAGTAACAAAAGATAAGGTATGTGTGACCACTTGGCTGCTTGTCCTGTCCACGTAATCCCGTCTCCCAGGAAAACAGGTAACGAGGCCTCAAGACTCAGAACCTGGCAGTCCGCTATTTGGACCGAGTGTTAGTGGCCTGAGGCTGAGTGTGGGGTTCTTTGTCTCACGCATGGGCCAGCCCCTTTGGAGGCCAGAGTTCCCCCCTGTACCGTGTTTTGGTGGATGTATATAATTTGCTTAATTTTTTTGGTGTTTATAATCTCCAAGGAACAGTAAGTTCTTTATCTCTTATCTTCAGCATAGCTTTTTGTTGTTAAGATTTTATTTATTCATGAGAGACTCACGAAAGGGGGGTAGAGACGTAGGCAGAGGGAGAAGCAGTCTCCCCTTAGGGAGCCTTATGTGGGAGTCTGATCCCAGGATCCCGGACTCACAACCTGAGCCAAAGGCAGATGCTCAACCACGGAGCCACCCAGGTGACCCCCAGCATAGCTTTTTATCTCTCGTGTAAATGCAAGTTGTTTGAAATAAAAGTAGGTCAGTTTTGGATGGAGAGGGGGCAAGAAAAGTCATTCTGATGTGGTAGAAACTTAAAGGGGATCCCCTATTGCGTAGCCCATGATATACCCCATGTGACTCCATTATGTATAAAACCTTTTATTTGGGACGCCTGGGTGGCTCGGTGGTGGAGTGTCTGCCTTCGGCTCAGGACGCGACCCCGAGGTCCAGGACTGAGTCCTGCATCGGGCTCCCTGCAGGGAACCTGCTTCTCTGTCTCATGACTAAATAAAATTTTTAAAAAAACACCTTTTAAGATACAGATTTTATATTTATATATAATCAAAGTACAGAAGCCACTTCACACCGGAGAACTTTTGATGGGGTCGTTACCCGCTGTTAAGCCATTATTTCCTTCCACACCTGGGCTGGCGCCACCCTGTCCCTGCTGCCCAGCCCAGCAAGCAGCTGGGCCCGTCGCTTCCTGTGGCCGCGACCTAGTCTTTTAAAACCCTCTGCAGGGAGCCTGGTGGCCGCCCCGGGAGGTGCAGCCTGGCCCTTTCCGCGGCGCTGCTGGGCCGGGCGGGGCCTGTGCCTCCCGATGCGCTGTGGGCATCTCCCGCGCGCCCTCCCCTCGGGGTGTGGTGCCCTCTAGGACGCAGACAGGCTGTTAGGAGCGGAGTCCCTGTGTTCACCTGGTTTCTGACGGCGGCTGTAGTTCTGTCGCCACCGCCCTGGCCGCCAGCAGTTGAGAGTGTGGCTAGCCTGTGCCCCTGCCCTGACTTCCGTGCGATTCTGGTTGGCCCTCCGCGGCCGCGCCCAGCCCAACGGCTCTCCGCAGACGGGCACGTACCAGCCGTGTGCGGCAGCCTGGGGTCCCCGCTGCAGTCCTTCCCTCTTCGCGTCCTAAGCCTCCTCAGCAGAGAAACCCCAGCGAGGTGGGTCTTCTCTTGTTCTGCCGTGGAGCCCTGGGGTTGCCCTGGCCGGCTTGGCAGAGGAGTCCACAGCGCCAGGCCCTGTGCTGGGCGCTCGGGCAGCATTTGCTCCTTACAGCAGCACTGAGGTGAGCTAATAGCTCCACTTACAAAGCGGGAACTGGAAGCCCAAAAAGGTTGACCAAGTTATTTAGTGTGGAACACCTGGTGAGAGGTGGGGTGGGAGGTAAGTTCAGGCAGTCTGCCTTCAAGACTAGTGCTGTTTTCTTAAAGCTTTTATTTATTTGTTTTGTATTTATTTATTTATTTATTTATTTATTCATTCATTCATTCATTCATTCATGGGGGGGGTGCGCAGAGACACAGGCAGAGGAGAAGCAGGCTCCGTGCAGGGAGCCCGATGCGGGATTCGATCCGAGACTCCACGATCACGCCTTGGGCTGAAAGCAGGCGCAAAACAGCTGAGCCACCCAGGGACCCCCTAGGACTAGCGCTCTCCACCTTGGCCTGCGGTGAGTGCCAGAGACCTACTGAGTTCTCACTCTAAGCCTTGTGGGTTCTATGTGGTCTTGGAGTCCTAGGTCTTTTTTTTTTTTTTTAATTTTTTTTTTATTTATTTATGATAGTCACACAGAGAGAGAGAGAGAAGCAGAGACATAGGCAGAGGGAGAAGCAGGCTCCATGCACCGGGAGCCCGACGTGGGATTCGATCCCGGGTCTCCAGGATCGCGCCCTGGGCCAAAGGCAGGTGCTAAACTGCTGCGCCACCCAGGGATCCCCCTAGGTCTTAACCCAAACTCTTCTTTCAAACTGGGTGACAGCAGAGCCGACTGGTGCCTCTTTGCAGGAACAGCTTCTCCGACTGAGTCCTCCCATCAGCCCTAGCTAGTCCTCTGCTTTCATACCATAGGCCTTTTGCCTGAGGGGAGGCTTTGCTCAAGTGGCCACTGTTCAGTTTCCCCGGCACTTTGTCTCAGTCCCCTGCAGAGAGGAGATTCTGCTGAGAGGTGGAATGACCATGTGCCTGGAGGAGGTTCCCACTTCTCTCCAGCCTGAGGTGGGGAGGGGTAACTAGGTGCGGAGGAAGCCAAGGGACCCTGCTGACCACCTCTCATCTCCTCTCAGGGCTATTTCACCCCCACCTGGCTGAGCTGTAGGCAGGGGCAAAGGTCTATTCCCAATACGTAGAGTTTAATTGGATTGTAGTGGAAGAAAATAATAATTCTCCTGTGAACCCGCATCTTTTACAGGGCAGCATGCTTCTGGTTAGCAGGACCCCACCCCATGACCTGCTGGCCCCTCCCAGCCCTGGAGACACTAGCTTTCCCTTCCTCTAGGGGTTCCCCTCTTCCTAAACTCTCTCCAGCAGAGGTGAGGGCCCGTGGAAGGGAGAGGCCCCCCCATGTACCTGGCCTTTGCTCACCCCTCGTGGCCTGAGAATACTCCCCACCTTCCAGCCTTTAACTGGCCTGAACCTGATGAAAGCTGAGGACCCCGCACTGCAGAGCCTCCATCTGGCATTTTTCCTGCCGGTTCAAAAGCTGGCGGATTGCCGGGACGCTTGGCTAGCTCATTTGACAGAGCATGCGACTCTTGATCTTGAGACGGTGAGTTCGAGTCCCCCTAGGGATTACTTAAGTAAAAATTGGTGGATCTCCGACGGTGTCACAGACTCCGGGTTAGGACCAACAGATTAGATCCCTCAGGTACCACCCGGGTGTTAGGAAAGATCCTGGGAGAGATCTGATGCTCCTTGCTGAACAGACGCTCCTCCTGGCGGCCCCCTGTCTGCCTCCACAGCGGGATTTTGGAGGACAAACGCGGGTGGGCCGCAGGGATTCCCCGAGCGGGCAGCGCCCCCTGGTGCCAGCGGCAAGGACTGCGGCGCGGGGTGGAAGTTCGGGGTTAGGACCCACAAGAGGCGCGCGCCACGAGCGCGACCCCCCTCCGCCCTCCGCCCCCCCACCCCTACCCCTACCCCTACCCCACTGCTGCCCTGCCCGAGGAGCTCCGGCGCGGCAGGGCGGGCGGACAGCTGGGACTCTGCCCCCCCCTCCTACGTCTCCCGGCCGCGGAGGCCGAGGCGGGGAGGAGCCGGGCTGGGGGCGGCCTGGCAGGAAGCCGCGCGTACCTTCCGCCGCAGGAGGAGCAGGTGGCTGCAGTGCGGGCCGGGCCCCCAGGCTTCCTGTGTGCGCGCCCGCCCGCAACTGCTTCTCGGCGGAGCTGCTTGGGCCACCCCGCGGCCCCATGGCCCAGACCCCCGACGGCGGCATCTCGTGCGAGCTGAGAGGTAAGCTCACCCGGCGGCGGCCGGGGCCCCCGCGAGCACTTCTCTCTGCTCCTGGGAAGGGCCTGGCGCCCCCACCTCCACTCCGCCCCTTGCTGCTGGCCCACACATGAGCCCAGGCCACAAGCCTGGTACAGACCACGGCCCGAGTGACCTCGAGGGATGACCAAAGTCACTCAGCAGGCTGCCATTCCACAGGCGAGATCACCAGGTTCCTGTGGCCCAAGGAGGCCGAGCTGCTGCTGCAGACCTGGCTACCCGAGCGGGAGGGTGCTGAGCGAGGTCATGTCCTGGTATGGCAGGGGCAGAGCCCGGGAGGGCCGCGGGGCGGGCGGAGAGCCTCCTGGCCTGCCCAGGGCTCAGACGCTCCCTCCTGCAGGCGCTGCTACGATGGCGAGCCTACCTGCTCCACACCTGCCTCCCGCTGAGGGTGAGTGGAGGCTGACTGCCGCCCCCACCTCGCCCTCCGCAGCTTCCTTGGTGAGAGCTGCGTCCCCGACTTGCCTGGGGGCTCCGGCCTTCCAACCGCACTGGGCTCTGAGGCAGGCAGGGCTGGCTCTGAGCTCCGGGCTGCCCGGGGGACTGGGATCCCAGGAGTGTGGGGCGGGGGGTGGCCTAGGGCCTCAGTTCCAGCTGATTGGGGCACTCCATAGGTGGACTGCACATTCAGCTACCTGGAGGTCCAGGCCATGGCGCTGCAGGAGACACCCCCTCAGGTGAGACAGCTGGTACCCCACCCCCATGGCCTGCAGACTGGTTTTTGCCCCTGCTCCCATCTTCGGCCACAGGTGGAGCCCAATCCAGCAGCCCTCCCTCCCCAGGTGACTTTTGAGCTAGAGTCCCTGCCTGAGCTGGTCCTGGAGTTTCCTGGTGTGGCTGCCCTGGAACAGCTGGCCCAGCACATTGCTGCAGCCATCAAGAAGGTCTTCCCTTGCTCCACCCTTGGGTGAGGCCCAACAACGACAAGGGACCAGCAGGAAAGGAGGGGTGTGCTCTGGATGACATAAGTGGGTTGCCTCCCATCCCAGGGGCTACAAGTCCCCTTCTCCCCCTCCCCAGGAAGCTATTCCGGAGGCCCACGTCCCCCTCCATGCTGGCTCGCCTGGAGAGAAGCAGCCCCTCTGAGGACACTGTGCCCAGCAGCCCCTGTGGTAAGCGCCAAGAAAAGGCCACACAGGGCTTCCAGCGTATCCCCATCCTGCAGCCCCAGATCCCTGAATTGAGGGTCTCCCAAACTGAACAGTCACTCAAGGCATAGCCACCACGCAGCTCGGGTCTGATCTGCCTCTCTCTCTGACCTTTTTTCTCTCTCCTTTTCTTCACTCCTTTACACCCCTGGCACCTCCCCCAGGTGGCTTCTTGGAGACATACGAGGCCCTGTGTGACTACAACGGCTTCCCTTTCCGAGAGGAGATTCAGTGGGTGAGAGTACGGCCCTCCTCAGGGGCTCTAGAGATATCTGGTCCCCCATGTGCACTGGGTCCCCTTACCCCTTGTGACCCCAAGCCAGTTGGAGACATCTTCTTCCCATCCAGGATGTGGACACCATCTACCATCGTCAGGGCTGTCGCCACTTCAGTCTATGCGACTTCAGCCATCTGGGCAGTCGGTCTGTGGCCTGCCAGGCCTGGGAAGGGAGGGAGATCCCATGACCCGCATTCCTGGGCCTCAGCCTCTCCATGGAGGGGGATGTGGGCCTAGGATCTGGCTGGAGGGCCCTGAACTCCACTCCTGCCCCTTCCCCCACCCAGGGACCTGGCCTTGAGTGTGGCTGCCCTGTCCTACAACCTATGGTTCCAATGCCTCTCCTGTGTGGACATGAAGCTGGTAAGAGTGTAGCGGCAGGGAGGAGCAAGGGCGTGGGGACCAGTGTGCGACTCACTGAGCCCCCTCTCTGGTTCTCAGAGCCTTGAGGTCTCAGAACAGATTCTGCACATGATGAGTCAGTCGTCCCACCTGGAGGAGCTGGTGCTAGAGAACTGTGGCCTGAGAGGGTAAGGGCGGCAGGGCAGGGCTTGGGACAGGAGTCTGGGAGCTTGGGATCCGACGGAGGCTTGTGGCCTGGAGGAGATGGGAATCTCACGCCTGGGGTCTGGTCCCCAGAGACTTTGTCCGGCGACTGGCCCAGGCACTGGCCGGGCACTCAAGCTCTGCCCTCCGGGAACTTAGCCTAAATGGGAACCTGCTGGACGACCGAGGTACGCGGGGCCTAGGGACCCCGGGGGGCTGGTGCTGGAGGAAGTGCGGCAACACAGCTGCCCCCATTCCCCAGGCGTGACTGCTCTCAGCAGACACCTGGAGCATCGCCCAGGAGCCCTAAGGAGGCTCGGCCTGGCGCACACAGGGTTGACCCCGAGAGGTAGGTCGGGGCCCGGGGGGGCGGGGGGCGGGGGGGCGGGGGAGTGCCTGACTGCCGCGAGCCACTCCGTCCTCCGCCCCCAGGAATGAGGTCTCTGGGCCGCGCACTGGCTGCCAATGTGGCCTTTGACAGCGCCCTGACCCACCTGGACCTTTCCGGGAACCCCGGGGCGCTGGGGGCCTCGCAGGACCACGGGGTGAGTGTCTTCGGAGGCAATGGCGGGGCGCTGCAGGCAGGGCCGCCGGGGGCTCCCCGTGAGGCGGTCCCTGAGCCTCCGGCCACCTCCCGTCAGGGCCTCTACGCTTTCCTGAGCCGTCCTAATGTCCTGACGTTCCTGAACCTCGCGGCCACCGACGCCGCCCTGGACACTGTGAGAGGCGGGCCGCGGGGGGCGAGCGGCGGGGCGGGGCGGAGGGGGCGCGGCCGCCGTCCCAGTGGCCCACACCCTCCTCCCGCAGCTCTTCGCCGCGCTGGCCCGCGGCTGCTGCCCCAGCCTCCGCCACCTGGACGCCTCGAGGAACGTCTTCTCCCGCACGTAAGGGGGGCGGGCCGGGGGGGCCGGGAGCCGCCTCCCCGCGCCCGGAAGCCCACTCCTCCCGCTCGCCCACCCCAGGAAGTCCCGGGCTGCGCCCGCCGCGCTGCAGCGCTTCCTCAGCCGCGCGGGGACGCTCCGGCACCTGGGCCTGGCGGGCTGCAGGCTGCCGCCCGACGCGCTCAGGTCAGTCGCCGCCCCGCCCCGCCCCGCCCCGCCGCCCCGGGGCGCCCCCGCCCCCGCGTCCCCGCCCTTCCTGCGGGGAATCCGTTCGCGCCTGGGGCCCCCTCTCCCAGCTCCCGCCACCCCCGGTGACGTCCCCTCCCAGGGCCCTTTTGGAAGGCCTCGCGCTCAACACGCACACGGGCGACCTGCACCTGGACCTCAGCGCCTGTGAGGTGAGCGCCGCACGCGCCGGGGGCTGCGAGGCGGGCGCGGGCCGGCGGGCGCCTGAGCCTCCGCACCTGTGGCCCGCTGGCCTGAGCGCCGCCTGTCACCTTCAGCTGCGCTCAGCCGGCGCTCAGGTGATACAGGACCTGGTGTGTGACGCCGGCGCCGTGAGCTCCCTGGATTTGGCCGATAATGGTGAGGCCGCCCCGAAACCCACCCTCCCACTGCCCACCCCGTTCCCACCCCATCCCCACCCCCTCAGCCTCTCCTGATGCGTGACCCGAGGCGCCCCTAGGCTTCGGCTCAGACATGGTGACCCTGGTGCTGGCCATCGGGAGGAGTCGGTCCCTGCGACATGTGGCACTTGGAAGGAACTTCAACGTCCGGTGCAAGTGAGCCCCCATTCCACTCCCTCCCGGGCCTCCCAGACAGCACCCCACCACCCGACCCGGGTCCTTCCAAACCACGGCTCCTGCCCCACAGGGAGACCCTGGACGACGTCCTGCACCGGATTGTCCAGCTCATGCAGGATGACGACTGTGTGAGTCTGGGGGCCACGCGGGATCCTCAGGCAACGGGCCCCTGTGGCTCCTGCTCCCTCAGACCCTGCAACCCGCCCTCCTTGCTGATCGCCGATTCCGGACCCAAATGGCTTTCCCTTAACTCCAGCCCTTGCAGTCTCTGTCCGTGGCTGAGTCGCGGCTAAAGCAGGCCTCCAGCGTCCTGCTCCGGGCCCTGGGCACCAATCCCAACCTGACGGCGCTGGACATCAGCGGCAACGCCATGGGTGACACCGGCGCCAAAATGCTGGCCAAGGCACTTCGGGTCAACACCAGGCTCCGGTGGGCGGGGTCGGGGCAGGAGGGCGGGGCGGGCGGGCTAAGGGGCAGGGCGGAAGGTGGAGGAGCAGAGTCGGCCACTGGAGCGCGAGGTGACTGGACCTGGCCCGCGGGTTGGGTGGAGCCTGCGGAGCTCTGCCCTTGACTGAAGCCCGGCCTGGCCCAGGTCTGTGGTCTGGGACCGGAACCACACGTCTGCCCTGGGCCTGCTGGACGTGGCGCAGGCCCTGGAGCAGAACCGCAGCCTAAAGGCCATGCCTCTGCCACTGAACGACGTGGCCCAGGCACATCGCAGCCGCCCTGAACTGACCGCCCGCGCAGTGCATCAGGTGTGGGTCCCTCTCTCCTCATCCCTGCCCTGTTCTGTGCCCTGGCCCCGCCTCCTACCCCTTCTCAATATCCCTTGTGCCCAGATCCAAGCCTGTCTTTTGAGGAATAACCGTGCGGACCATGCCTCTTCTGACCGCATGCCCCGTCCGCGGCCACCTGGTCTGGTCTCAGACCCCTCAGAGCAGGTTAGTGTCTCCTCTCTCAGCCTTGAGTAGGCACAGAAGATTGGGGATGGGAAGAGCTGTAGCCGCTGGAACCCTCCAATGAGTTTGAGGGTCTGACTTTCTTGGGGCGAGGCTGCCTAAATTATACTCTCCAGGACAGGTAGCTCTCCCAAATAACACCCCCAGATGCCTTTTAGAAGCATTTAAATAGGTTCTTCTGTTTAAGATGGTAGATATTTAAAAATTCTCCCTTAATTCTCCCCCCACCCCCAGCTGATTGTAGCCCCATCTGTGACTTGCCTTTTGCAGGGCTCTCTTCTCTACCAACCTCTGCTGGGGCCAAACCCAGCAACCCTTTTCCCTGGCTTCGTCCCTCTCCCCTACCTTGCCTTTGTGCCATGTTCCCACCTATTCATTCCCAAATTCCCCTTCTTTCCCAGGCTTTTGAGCCCAGGCATCTTGACCCAGACTTCACATTCTGTACACCTTAAAATGATTTTATCACCTCCCACAAACCCTTCTCTCTACCCTAGAACCCATTCTCACCCGTGCTCAAACTGACCAAGTGTTTTGGACAGAGGTTTGGGCCAGGTCTCTCCTGGCCATATTAGAACCCCCACGGACCTCCTTGCTCCTATCTCTGCTAATTCTCCAACACACTGCTCCTCACCCCCACCTCAACTATCTTCTTGCTCCTCCCGGTCCTTCTTCCATGTCTCTTCCCATTTCTGCCCACCGCATCCTGTCCTCTATGTGGCTAGTAAGCAGAGTGATCTAAAAACATAGACGTGCCTAACCGTTCCTTGTCTTCCTGCTCTGGACACTTAGGAAGTATATATAAAGTCCCTAAAATGAACCAAAGGAGACACTGCTTGCCCTCCTTGAACAGATAGGGTCCATGAGTGGCTGGCCGGATAGTATTGGCTCCAGGACCTCACTCACCCTGTTGGAGACCCTGGGAAGGAAGCAGAGTCCAGGGGGCTGGAGGGGATCAGGACTTCACTGATTCTTGATGCACACCTCCTCCCCCCTAGGAAGTGAATGAACTGTGTCAGTCAGTGCAGGAGCACATGGAGCTCCTGGGCTGTGGGGCTGGGCCTCAGGGTGAAGCTGCTGTGCACCAGGCAGAGGATGCCATCCAAAATGCCAACTTCTCTCTCAGTGTGAGCACTCCTTCCCCAACCGCTGCTGCAGGGACCCTTCCCCTCTTAATCAGGTGTCAACTTGAAACTCCTTCTCTTACTTGGCCTCCAGATCCTCCCAATTCTGTATGAGGCTGGGAGCTCCCCAAGTCACCAGTGGCAGCTGCGGCAGAAGCTGGAGGGCCTCTTAGGACAGGTGGGTGAGGTCTGCCGCAAGGATATTCAGGTAAGATGGTACCCTTGCCCCACCCCCACCTCTGTAAACAGGCTTGACACCTATCTCATAGTTTTGACTGTGTTATCCCTTGTGTCAATGTTCTGTGGGGGCTGGAGCCTCAGGCCACACTCTCCATGCTCTGATCTTTGCCCAGGACTTCACTCAGGCCACACTGGACACAACAAGAAGCCTCTGCCCACAGATGCTACAGGGACCCAGGTGGAGGGAGCAGCTAGAGGGGGTCCTGGTGGGCTCAAGGGGCCTCCCAGAGCTGCTTCCAGAGCACCTACTACAAGATGCCTTCACTAGGCTCAGGTGGGCTGGATGGGCCTGGGCTGGACTGGAATGAACAGGACTGGGCAGAGATAGCTCATTCATCTTTGCTCTCTCTTGCTCTCAGGGATATGCGGCTGTCAGTTACAGGGACCTTGGCAGAGAGCATTGTGGCTCAGGCTCTGGAGGGGCTGAATGCAGCCCGGGATCGGCTGGTGAGGGACAATCGTGCACATGCACCACATGCACGCACAGGCACACGCACCCACATACCCACAGTGACCTGCCACTGCCTTGCAGGGGTTCTGTAATGTCTTCTGGGGTCCTATAGCCCAGAGGTATTTCAGGTTCCTTTAGGACTGATGGAACTATGGCTGAGGCCCAACTGCCTGTCTTTGGGGTGCCTGGTATTGCAGGTAGAGAATCTGGCTCGGCAGGCAACAGTGGCAATGCCTCTTGCTATACCAGCGCTGGATGGAGGTGAGACCAGCCCCCTTGGGCCTGGGGAATTGGAAGGTCTTTTCTTCCCTGAGGAGGTGAAGGAAAAGCAAGAGGATGAAGAAGAGCAGAAGGTATGTGGTCTCAGAACTCTAGATCTTCCCATCTTGTTATGGAGTGTGGAAGGCAGGGAGGCAGCTTCCCTGTGTCCCAGGTTGAGTTTCTGCCCTCCCCACTAGGATGACAGTCCTCCACAAAAATGGCCTGAGTCCAGCCAGTGCCTTCATTTGGTTCCCTCCACTCACAGTAAGTCAGGGTCTG
The DNA here is from genome assembly GCF_053574225.1 of Canis aureus. Lineage (NCBI taxonomy): Eukaryota > Metazoa > Chordata > Mammalia > Carnivora > Canidae > Canis > Canis aureus. The sequence goes on from NC_135613.1 coordinate 7,182,696, forward strand.
GGGAAAAGGGAATTAACCAGGTCGGACTGAAAGTTCTTCATTAGTTCTGGGGACCTGGACACGTGGATACGTTCAGTCTTGTCCAGGGAATTCCCTGACCCTTGACTGAGCCAGCCCAGGCCCTCTGCAACTTGCAGGCTGGGGTCTGCTGCGGTCGGCGTGGAGCAGGACCTGAGCAGACCAGGATCCAGCCGCGGCCACGGTCTCCATTCGCCTCCCCCGCCCCTTTCCCCACCCCCAGGATGCGCATGCTTGGAGGCAGCGCAAAGCTGCGCCGCTCGGGGCCGCGCTCAGCACCGCGGACAGCGGCGCGGGGGAGGGGCCGGGGGGGGCGGGTGGCGTAGCCGGGCCCCTCCCCGCGCCCTGGGCGGGTCCCCCGCCGCCCTAGCGCCGCTGTCACCACCACCTCCCCTGGCTCGCTGCTCCGTGCTCTTCTGGTGCTCTCCCCTTAGGTGCTGCTGAGGAACCGGAGCCCGAGCTGGCGGCTCCGGGGGAAGATGCGGAGCCGCAGGCGGGGCCTTCTGCGCGTGGCTCTCCGAGCCCCGCCGCCCCCGGGCCCCAGGCCGGCCCACTGCCTCGCATGGACCTGCCACCCTCTGGACAACCCCTGCGCCATCCGACCCGGGCCCGGCCGCGGCCACGGCGCCAGCACCACCACCGGCCGCCGCCGGGGGGCCCCCAGGTGAGTGCCCTTCCCCCACTCTAGAGCTCTTGGAATTGGGGGTCACGAGTGGCTTGTTCGCTCCTCAGGAGTGATGGCGGCTAGGGAGGTGGGTTGTAGGGGCCCAAGACCACCTAGTCGTGCTGCCGTGTCTTGGCTTCTTCCTGGCCACCCCTTCCCCAGGTTGTTCCCATGCAGGGTCATGAGTGTGTGGATTTCACTGGGGATACATCTCAGTTTGGGACTGCACTTTGTGTTGGCCCTTTGCATGGATGGATGTGCGAGCTCCCTCTTCCAGGGTTCCTGAAAGATGCTGGGCCCCCAGGCTGAGGGGAAAATCCTGCATCTACTGCAGGTCCAGTGGGTGTTTATATGAGATGTGTATGTGCGCTGGGTACTGGTGGGGGCAGTGGACACAGGACAGAAGGCAGAGAGTCAGCTTGAGGCCCCCCAGAGGGTCTGACGCAGCAGCAGGCGCTGCTGAGCTGCCAGCAGGCCGGGTGGGGTGGGGGTGGAGGGTACTGCAGGGAACTGTTTGGAGCAGAGGGGGTGGCAAATGGGAATGTGTGACCCAGGGGGCCTCTGGGTTCTAGCCTGCTGGTTCAGGGTGTGTAAGAGACTCCATGGGACAAGAACAGGTGTGGGCCAGGTTTGTGTGTCCAGGGCCAACTACTGGCGAGGGGATATGAGAAACTAGCATCTCTGCCCACCAGCTGCACAGGAAGGTTTGTCAGTAGCCCCTTAGGGTCACTCCATCTCCCGGGTTCTGGAGTTGCCTAGGCCAGGTTGCTGGACAAGGGGTGGAAAGAATTCATGGTTGTGCTCAGCCCTGACCCTATGGTGTCCCCCAGGTGCCCCCAGCCCTGCCGCAGGAAGGGAATGGGCTCAGTGCCCGCGTGGACGAGGGCGTGGAGGAATTCTTCTCCAAAAGGCTGATCCAGCAGGATCGCCTGTGAGTGAGGGGCAGTTGTAGTGGGTGGGAGGGGGTGGGCTGTTCCATGGGCCTTCCCACTCACTGCTGGCTGTTCCCACAGCTGGGTCCCTGAAGAGGACCCGGCCAACGAGGGGGGTGCCACCCCTGTCCCTCGTACACTGCGAAAGAAGCTGGGTACCCTCTTTGCCTTCAAGAAGCCTCGTTCAACACGGGGGCCACGGCCTGATCTAGAGACCAGCCCTGGGGCAGCTCCCCGCACTCGAAAGACCACACTTGGAGACCTGTTGCGGCCACCAGCCCGTCCTGGCCGTGGTGAGGAGCCTGGTGGGGCTGAGGGGGGCACCAGCAGCCCTGACCCTGCCCGCAGGAGCCGGCCTCGTTATACTCGGGAAAGCAAAGCCTATTCAATGATACTGCTACCTGCTGAAGAGGAGGAGGAAACACTGGGTGCCAGACCTGACAAGGTAGGCCTGGTGACAAGGGGTGAGGGCTCTGCTAGGACTGAGGCAGTGGGCTCTCTCCCCATCTGAGCTTCTCTGTCCTCAGCGACGGCCCCTGGAGCGGGGAGACACAGAGCTGGCCCCATCTTTTGAACAGCGGGTCCAAGTGATGCTGCAGAGGATTGGTGTGAGCAGAAGCAGCGGGAGTGCCGAAGGCAAGAGGAAGCAAGTAAGTTGGGAGGGATGCAAGTGCAAAGTGAGGGGGCAGGGGACATGTGGCTTGTGGCAGTCTGTGGGTGACATATGTGACCAGAAGGAGACTCATGACACACACGCTGCTCTATCGGTTCCACCCCCTCTTCCTCAAAATAGTCATTGGCTTCAGCCTTTTTTTCCTTCCTGGCTTCTGCCCTGGCCACTGCTGTCTCTTCCTTGGAGCTGGGATGGTCCTTTCTCTGTAGATTAACAAATCCCCGACCTTGTCATTTGCATTTGAAACAAGTCCTCCAGGGACTTCCCCTAAAGATCCTGCCCTGGTTCCTAACCCTGCCCAAGGCCTCAGCCCTGTCACTTCTTTCATCTCACTGTGCTCCATCTGTGGCATCCCAGTGGCTTGTAACCCGTTCCTCTGTTGGGAGCTCCTCCTTGGCTACTTCCAGCCTCTCATCACCACCCATGGGTTGCATCAGCTTCCTCTTCACCCATCCCTGCATCTCCTGGTGGGCATTTAGTGGTAGTTACAAGAATGAAGAAAGAACAAGGCTAGAGTGAGGGCAGGACCAGACTGAGCTTGACTTCCCTGTTTCCTACAGAGCAAGGATGGAGAGATCAAGAAGGCTGGCTCAGATGGTAAGTGGGACCCTGTCCTAGGATGGTACCGTTTTGGTGAGGGAGTTGTCCTTAAAGATGGTCTCCAAGGCATTTCTTGTCCTGGGGTTAAAGGGAAAGAGGCCAGGTTTTCTTCCCCTACCTTCCAAGGGCTGGTGCCTGAACCCCCAGGCCCTCCTTGCAGGTGACATTATGGACAGTTCCACAGAGGCCCCTCCCATCTCCATCAAGTCCCGCACCCACTCCGTGTCTGCTGGTGAGTAAGGGCTGCTGTCTGTTGGGGAACATGCAAGGATAGGCAGGAGGGAGATCAAACCATTGATTAGGCTCATACCCTTCTCCCTTCAGACCCCTCGTGCAGACCTGGTCCAGGGGGTCAAGGGCCTGAGTCTACCAGCTGGAAGACACTGGGGCAGCAGCTGAATGCAGAGCTCAGGGGCCGTGGTTGGGGCCAACAGGATGGTCCGGGCCCCCCCTCTCCTTGTCCCAGCCCCAGCCCACGAAGAGCTAGCCCCTCCCCAGACAGCCTGGGCCTCCCAGAGGACCCTTGCTTGGGCCCCAGGAATGAAGGTAAGCAGGTACCCTAGCTCCCACTCCAATACTGGGCTCCCCAGCCGGACAGAAGGGGAGGCAAGGGATGGGGATAGCTGTCCAGACCATCCCCTGATACCCTGGCCTCCTCTAGATGGCCAACTGAGGCCGAGGCCTCTCTCAGCAGGGCGACGAGCAGTGTCTGTGCATGAGGACCAGCTCCAGGCCCCTGTTGGTGAGGGGGGACACCTCCCTGTGTGCTTGAGTGCAGGAGACGGGGGAGGGTAGACTCCAGGACTCTCTTCATGGCCCTGGTCCTTGGAGGGGGCCACCAGTGATGTGAGAATGCACAGTCAGGGAGCCAGAAGGCATGGAGCAAGGGTCTGACGAATCCTTCCTACTAGCCCTGACTCCACCTCCAGAACAGCAACCTCCACGAGGGGTGGGAGGAGGCAGGGGAAGGGGGGACGCTCTGCAGGCAACAGTGTGTGCTCATGCATACACACAGTGGAAGTCCAGGAGGAGGGGTGGGAACGGGCACCCCCCTTGCCAAGTATTTGTGTCTCTCAGAACGGCCCCTGCGGCTGCAGCGCTCCCCTGTCCTCAAGCGGAGGCCGAAGCTCGAGGCGCCCTCCTCTCCAAGCCTCGGTAAGAGGCAGCTGGGGCCACTGGGGAGGGGAGCAGGACTGCTTGGTCCAGTCTTGACCCCTTCTCTGCCTTTCTCCTTCCCTTGCAGGATCTGGCCTTGGAACCCAACCTCCACCCCCACAGCCTACAGAGCCCTCCAGCCCCGAGCCAACCCCCCCCTCCCCAGCCACAGACCAAAGAGGCGGCGGCCCCAACCCCTGATCCCTCTCCTTTTCCTGCCGCATGAGATTATTTTATTAAAAAACTCAAAGGAGCAGAGTGTGGAACACTGTTTGTCGATCTCCAGCCGTGGATCTGTGTGCATACATCCGCCCACATGCCCACGTGATCCCTCACACCTGGGTTAGCTCAGACTCTGGCTGTGGCTCCATCAGAAAGTGCAAGGCCCAGGCCACGAGCTGGGGAGGAAGCCTGGGAAGAAAACAATGGCTGTATGGCAATGGGGACTGGTGACTGAAAGCAGGGGGGGGGGGGGGGGGCAGCCCTTGGCACTCACCTGACAGCTTGGACCTGGGCACACAGGGAGGTGCAGGGTGGCTCGTACTCATACTGGAAGGCGGAACCATCACGATGCCTCTTTGGAGGGTCCTGAAAGTGATGTGGTAGCAAGAGCAGGGCCTAGAAGGACCCCTAATCCAAGGCTACTCCCCACCCCTACTCCCAGCTGCACCCAAAGCCCACCCCATTCTACTATCCACCTATGCTCACCCAAACGGGACTGGATTCCAGGGCTCCTGTGGCGTTTTTTGTCCTTGGAGACTGATGCCAGTTCTTGAGGGGCAACCCTAGCTCCTTGAACTCCAGGCTGGGTTTCTGGGCCTTGGTCACAATGGCCTGATGTGGGCTGGGTACATGGCCAAGGGGAGAAAGACTTGGGGTGCAGCTCAGGAGTGGGGAACTGGGTACAGGGTTAGAGTGTGGGGAGCCAGGGGGCAGGGGGCCATGGGCTGAACAGATGGCTGGTACAGCCTGGGAGCTGCCCTTCTGCACTAGGTCTGAAGCTGCCAAGGACAGGGCAGGCAGAAGGCTGATGCTGGCACCGTTTTCCTCTGAGGACACGTGGCTGGGTAAAGCTGGGGTTCCTGGGAAGAAGGGGACCATGAGTACAGCCCTCGCAGCTCAGTGGCCCGTGAGTTTAGGCAGGCCTACAGGGACAGTGCTTATCCCCCATCTGGGTGAGCAACCGTTTGCAGCGGCCTGGGTACCCGGCTGAGAGCAGTGAATGCCTGTGGCCTGAGCATCACCTTACCTGAGGAAGTAGGTGAGGAAGGAGAGACGATAGTCAGCGATAGGTCCTGCAAAGCTGGGTCTGGTGGGGGCAGCTCTGGAGCTGAGGGTCAGGGGGAGCTTATTAGCACTGTGGGCATTGGGCCCCCAGGTACTCCCCTCTTCACCTCTCCAGTCCTCCTTACCCTGGGTCCTGGAGCCTGGGCCCAGAGAGCTCAGAACTCGCTGGTCATTCTCCGAGATGTGCAGCCAGGAGCTGGGGACAGTGTACACAGCTTCTCCCTGTGGGGCATAAACTCTCAGACTAGCCCTTGCCCAACTCCTCACCCTGACATTTCCCAAGGAAAGCCCCAGACTGACCGTGGCCCTACAGCGGGTGGAGGCCCAGCGGGTGAGGGGGGGCGCTGTGCAAGGGCCTGTCAGCATCAGACAGCTCTCAGCCAGGTGCACCAGCGCCCCCTGATGCTCCTGGTCCTCCTGCACCTCATCCAGAAGTTGAGACAGTGAAAGGCCTGAGGGCAGGGACCAGAGGATGGGCCAAAACTTGAAGAGGCGGGAGGGAAGGGTGGGCAGGGAGAAGAGCTTACTAAGGAAGCAAGAGGTGATGACTGGAGAGGTCACTCTGCGGGTGTTAGGGTCATTGGCCAACCCCTGTAAGTACCTGGGCTGGGGGAGATGGACTCTGAAAGGTGCTCCCTATAGAAACAGAGAGGACAAGCCTGAGGAACAATCCTGAGGCCTGTCTACACAGATTTGACAGAGCCACACTTGGCCGCAGAGCCCAACCCCATACTCACTCCAGGCAGTCAAATAGCTTTTTCTGCACATCCGGGTCCTGGTTGCTGGGGCCAAGAAAGGAGAGTAGCAGGCAAGGTTGTTACTGGAAGGCCTAAGCCCTACCATCCGAAAGCCCCATTGCAACGGCAGCCAGGCCCGGGGTAGGGGGAACAGCCGGTGAGGGGGGCCATCGCTTACCAACCAATCACCCGTTCCAGGGGCTGCTCTGTGGGCAGCAGGCTGAAGCGGTCCACCTGGAGGTAGAACTCCGCCGCCTGAGGGATTGAGTTTCGGGACAGGTTTTGGGGGCTTGTCACGGAGAGCCAGGCTCCTTAACCCGCCCAGGCCAGCGTCTCCACTCACCGCGCCGCCTTCGCCGACTTGGACGCGGACCCCACAGTCCTGCAGCAGCAGCAGCCGGCCTTCTGCCCCTCGGAAGCCGAACTCCTTCTCCTCCCTGCGGCAAGCACGGCCCTCGGGCCTCAGCCCGCTCGAACACGGCGCCGCCCGCTAGCGGCCCGCCCACCCCCGGCGCAAGCCTCCCTCCCGCTACACTCAGCTGTCCCCGGGCTCCGCGGCGTCTCTCACCAGTCTGAGGCGTTCAGGGCCTCCCGCGTCACTAGGCACCGGACGCTGTGGGTCCCGTCAGACACAAGCAGCGCGGCCGCGACGTCAGATGTGTCAGGGACGCGGGGCGGGCCCGGGGCCTGGGCCTGGGCCTGGGCCTCGGCCTCGGCCTCGGCCTCCTGCAGCACCTGAGGGCGTCCACTGGCGTCAATCCCACGGCCCTCGGGCCCTGCCCTGGTCTCCGAGGCCTGAGAAGAATGCGGGAGGGCTCACCTCGAGCAGCTGCCCCGGCTGCGGACTTGAGAGAGCGTCTGACCCCAGGACCAGCTCTCGAATCCAGGGCCGCAGGACCAAGCTCCCCATGCCCGCCATTCCCGCAGCCGCCCCGCACCGAGAACCGCCAGCCCGCGTTTCCCGCGGACGCCGGGCCCCGCCTCTCGCCGTAGAGGAAGCGCGCTGTGGCGGGGCGGGACCCGAGGGCGAGGCCCCGCCCCCATGCGTGCCCGCGCGTGCGCACGAGCTCGTGTGGCTCGGGAACGTGTGTGCAGACTGTCTCGGGACGGTGGGTGCCAACGTGCTTGGTTTACCCCAGTGCCTCCGAGGAACGGCCCGCCGTGTGGGCCGTTCGTCAAGACTCCCGTGCCGCCGGGCAGGATGGGGCCCAGGGCTGGCTGGGATGGGAAGGGAAGGATCTGGAGCTTGAGGCTGCGGCCACGAGTGGTCAAGCGAGTTGGCTCAAAGCCACTTCAACACCGTGTGAACCGAGTTGCTCAGCAAATACTTATGGTTCAGTTTCCTCATCTAAACGTGCAGTCTCGTAAGGCCAGTGGAAATACTAGGACACAGACAACACTCGGTAAACGCCACTTCCCTGTCTCCCCTCGGATTGGCGAAGCCCCACCCCCAGACTCGGAGACTGGCGCGCAGGAGCGTAATGACGCAAGAGCACACGAAGACGCCCCCACCCCATCTCCGTTTCCTAGGAAACGTGGACTCCGCGTACCGCTCACTGTCGCTGCCCCCTTGACGTCATGGTCCGGACGGGAGGGCGGGGCGAGTGCTACCGCCAGGGGCGGGGCGACGGGCCGGTCGCCCGGGCTGTGCACCTGCGCCCAGGCGGGCCGCCTGGGGCACCGTCCCCGGCCCGCCGGCCTCACCATGGCCAGGCCGCAGAGGACTCCGGCGCGCAGTCCCGACAACATCGTCGAGGTGAAGAGCAAAGTAAGGGCCCCTCTGGCCCCGGCTCCGGCCTCGGCCCTAGGCGCTTCCAATTCCCCTATTCTCCCCTTTCCTGGCTTCTTAGTCCCCACCACCTTTTTTCTCGCCTCCATCATTCATGTCCCATTCTCCGGCCTTTCCTCTCGCTTTCCTCCATCCATCCTCCTTCCACTGCCGGCCCCGAGAGCCCCTCTGTGGCCTTGGTACCTGGAGGGCGGGGAGAAGACCTTGGACAGCGTCCCTCGTACTGGAGCTGAGGTCTGGGGGCAAGGCTGCAGCCATAGCGACAGCCTTTTCCGACCTCTAACACCCTCGGACCTGTGGTGGGAAAGGGCACGGGCCCCGTCCTGACCCCTCCTCTCACCCACCCCCTGCCTCCAGTTTGATGCTGAGTTCCGACGCTTCGCGCTGCCCCGCGCTTCGGTGAGTGGCTTCCAAGAGTTTTCGCGGTTGCTGCGTGCAGTCCACCAGATCCCGGGCCTGGATGTGCTGCTTGGCTATACAGATGCTCACGGTGACCTACTGCCCCTCACCAACGACGACAGCCTGCACCGGGCCCTGGCCAGCGGGCCCCCACCGCTGCGCCTGCTAGTACAGAAGCGGGGTGAGGAGGATGGGGTACAGTGGGCAGCCTCTGCGGGGTAGGACGGCAGGGCAGGTCTACAAGGGTTAGTGTATGCCCAGGGCATCCATGCTTCACCCTCTGCAGTCCCTGCCCTTGGCCTGACCTCCAAGTGGTAGGAAATAGCTACAGTGTCCCCTTCCCCAGGCCCGAGACTGAGGGAAAAGGGCCCACGTGGGAGAGCAGGGTTTCTGATCTCAGCACCCCCCTCTCCTGCAGCAGAAGCTGACTCCAGTGGCCTGGCCTTTGCCTCCAACTCTCTGCAGCGGCGGAAGAAAGGGCTCCTACTTCGGCCAGTGGCACCCCTGCGCACCCGGCCACCCCTGCTAATCAGCCTGCCCCAAGATTTCCGCCAGGTTTCTTCAGTCATAGATGTGGACCTACTGCCTGAGACCCACCGACGGGTTCGGCTGCACAAGCATGGCTCGGACCGCCCCCTGGGTTTCTACATTCGAGATGGCATGAGTGTCCGTGTAGCTCCCCAGGGCTTGGAACGGGTTCCAGGCATCTTCATCTCCCGCCTGGTACGAGGGGGCCTGGCTGAGAGTACGGGGCTGCTGGCAGTCAGTGATGAGATCCTCGAGGTCAATGGTATTGAGGTGGCTGGGAAGACCTTGGACCAAGTGACGGACATGATGGTCGCCAACAGCCACAATCTCATTGTCACTGTCAAGCCAGCCAATCAGCGCAATAATGTGGTGCGGGGAGCATCTGGGCGTCTGACAGGGCCTTCCTCTGCTGGGCCTGGGCCTACTGAGGCTGAGAGTGACGATGATAGCAATGATCTGGTCATTGAAAACCGCCAGCCTCCCTGTTCCAATGGGCTGTCTCAAGGGCCTCCATGCTGGGACCTGCGCCAGGGCCGTCTACTTCCTGGTGCCCGCAGTTCTCTGCCCTCCCTGGATGATCAGGAGCAGGCCAGCTCTGGCTGGGGGAGTAGCATGCGAGGAGATGGTAGTGGCTTTAGCCTCTGATGGGCAAGGATGCAACCCCTTGCTACTCCAGGCTGCTGGGACATGGCAGGGACTTCCTTGGTGGGGGTTTTTAGCTTGCTCACAGGGCCCTCTCAGTCTGGGGAACATTAAAGGTTTTCTACAAATGCAGTCATGGTCTTTCTGTGTCCCAGGCTTAGCGTCCTCCATGGTCTCACAATTTTGCCTTCTGCCCTGGACACAAGGCAGGAGTGATAAGGACAACAGGGAGACCTTCCTGCAGTCAAGCAGCAGGAAGAACACCAGGCTTGGCATTTCTAGGGTAAGAAAAGCTCTTAAGGAGACAAACCTCACTGTGTACAAAATGTTTAATTTTGACAAAGGGGTTAAGAGGCTGGGCTGACCCTTCTACAACCAGTGGTTGGGAAGAGTGCTCCAGGGATACTGCCCACCCCACAGCTGCTGTCTTCAGACTCCATTCTACAATGGGGCCTGATCCTGCCCTTTGCAACCGTGCGGCGATCCCTGGTGAGGACCCCCCATAACTATCCCCATAAAAGGGCTCAGGCGTCCATCTTCACGAAAACCTTGGGGCGAGAAAAGATCTTGATGGCTTCCTCTACCTGTGCCAGCTTCCGGTCCAGCTCAGCACGATGGCCCTGGGCCTTCAGTGAGTCGGCTCCAGCAGGCAGCAGCACTAGCTCACGTAGCAACTGGCTCTGGCCTACAAGGGGGCCAGGAACAGTGAGTGCTGGGCAGGGGTACTGGTCCCCATTGGGTTCCCCATCCATTCCACCCCTACCCCCTGCCCATGAACTCACTCTGGAGCAGATTGCTCAGTGTCTCTAGCCGCTGGTTCTCTGGCATGCGAGTGTGGCCAGGGGGCATGGCAGGGTCCGGCTGACTATGCTGGCGGGCCTCAGCCTCCCGTCGCCACAGATCTCTGCGTTCCAACAAGCTGCAGATGCACAGGCTCAGAGTTGATGGTCTGAGGGCAGAGGTTGTCTCCCACCCTCCATAGGTCCCCCTCACCCTGGATGTTGGGCAGTGGGACCTACTAATGGGGCACATGGCCCTTCTGCGTGGCGTTGTAGTGCTCTTGGGCTTGCCGTTGCTGCTCTAGCACTTGTGCCAGGACCTGCAGTGAGCGGGAATGCCTCCGGGGGGCCCTCTTGGCAGCGCGGGCATTGTGGCTAATGAAGTCCACACCCAGGCTTGGCCCCTGCAGGACATGGCATGATGGGGCAGATAGCACTGTGATGTGCTCCTGAACCCTTCAAGATCCCTGCCCTACCTCCTGGCCCCCACACATCCTCTCACCTTAGCACTGGGGCCTGCTGGAGTTAGTTGAGGACTGGGGACACGAGGGGGTGGGAGCCCAGGGCCGCAGCGGGAGTGTGCCCGCAGGAAGTGGGCAGGCTCTGTTCCAGATGCAGGGCTGGGCTCCTGGAGGGCAAGGCACAGCAGAGGAATCAGTCAGGCTAATGTCAGGGTCTTAAGCCAATTGCACAAGTAAGCTTCTGCTCCTGCCGGTGAGGACATTTCTCTATCTCCAGCCCTATGGGCCTCTTCCCCCTTGAAAAGAACACTTCTATCCATGAGCATTTAAGTATGTGGGGCTCTCACATGTTTAAGAAAACAATGAACCACCCCTCATTCTACCTCAGTCCTGGCTCTGGCTACCATTCCCTTTTTCTCTCCTTCCTGGACAAGCTTCCTGGCTCTGTCCCCACCAAGGTCACTCACAGCTGGCCTCCAAGCACTCAAATCCAGAGTTCCTTCCCTCATCTCCCTGTCCTCAGCCTAATCCTCAATAACTCCTGGGTCTCCGTCCTCAGATCCAGACCTGACTCTCCATCTGCTTCCTGGACACACGCCCACCCCCTGGGAGTCCCACAAATGCTTCAGCTTCAACAAATTTACATATGACCTTATTGTCTTTTCTCTCAATCCTGCTCCTTCTTCTGAAGACTGGATAGAGAAATGGTACTACTATCTGCCTAAGAATCCCACCACCATACCCCTCCCCCTGCCCATCTCACTGCCCTTCGAAATAAAGGTTACAAAGTGGATTATGTGATCCTTTAGGATGTGGGTCCAGCTGATGTCTTAGCCTCACCTCATGCTCTTCTCCCCTGTGCACAACATCCCACTACACATGCTACTTCTGGTCTTAGGACTTCTATCTGTGAGGTTCCATCTCAGTAGAATGTTCTCTTCCAGTCTCCCCTTGCCTAATTCCTACTTGCCTCTCAGGAGCACCCAGCCATCACCACTTCTGAGGAAGCTCACAGCCTGACTCTGCAGTAGAATCTTCTATTTCCTAGCCCTGGTTACCTTCGTCCCCTGTGATTTTTATCTCTCTCCGTAACTCGGATCTGAGTTTAACTGCCTATCAGTCAACAAGATGAACAATGCTTCTGGCTCTCCAAGGCAGGTACCTGCAGCTGGGCCTTGACCCGGGACTCCACTTTATCATATTTGGGCGAGCGCCACAGAGCTTTCAGGGGCCTGGGCTGGCCCTGCTCCCGGCTGTGCTCCTGCTCCCGGAAACGCCTCTGGATCTCCCTGATCCGCTTCAGGTTCTCCTTCTCATGGTCTTTAGGGTCCTTCCCTGGGAAAAAGATGTTGCCAGACTCTACCCTATATACAGTCCAGGAGATCCAACTCCTACTAGTTCACAAACCGGCCCACACACTCCCTCCTACGGAAAGATCTCCCTGACCTCTCCATGATCTCCCTGACCTCTCCCTGACTTTCTCCAAAGGCATTGCTTATTCCCTTCCTGACATAGTAATTATCTTCTTCTGTCCCTGATTATTCTCTATATTTTTATTGTGAAGTACATCATTAATCATTTTGTATATCATATCCGTCTCTTCACCTATAGGGCAGGCACGCAGTGGGCACTCAGCAGACAATGTTTCGCTGATGCATGAATTCATTAAGCTGAGTTAGGGTTCTTGGGAACTACGTCATCAAGTCCTCTCCAGGGAGGAAGTAATGCATTTCCCCGTCCTTCTATAGTTGGGGAAAACGACACTCAGAGGGGCAAAGCCTGAGCCCAGATCTGGGAAGGAGAAGCAACGCTTTTGACTTCCTACTCGCAGCGCTACCCCTTCTGTCCGAACTTACTCTTGGGAGAGGCTCCTGGGCCTAGGGAGATGCCCCTGAGCTGCAGCAGCACGCCCCCGACGCCACTCCGGCCACGCTCCAGAATCTCTCTGGCTCCGGGATTCATGCGCGGGCCGCGCGGAGGGGTGGCGTCCAAGTCAAGGTCCGATGTCAGCAGGTCCAGCTTCAGCGCGTTTCCCTCGAGGCGACCTAGGGCTGACAAGCCAGACGGGGCGGAGCGCGGGGCTCAGTGGTGGAGCAGAGCCCAAGCTCGCTCGGGCCTCGCCCCGCCGCGCCGACCCCCACTCACCCGAGGCCGGCCGCCGGTAGTAGTCAGGGCAGAGCGTAGGGTCTGGAGGGATGGGCCCCGAGATGCGGGACGGGCCCTCGCACATACCGCCTTCGCTGCCCTGCAACGGTGCGCCGAGGCCTGCTGGGCGCCGCGGTTCCGGGCCCTGGCCGCGTCCTCAGCCCCGCGCCTCCTCCCTGGTGCGGGGCCGGGATCCTGACCCCGGCGGTGCCCTCCGTTCCCGCTGCCCGCCAGCGCTCGCCGCCTCCGCTGCCAGCCCACTTCCCTGCCCGGGTCACGACCCCTTCCCCGCCACACGCGGGGGGAGTTTTGCCGCCGGCTGCTGCAACCCCACGGGCTTGCTGTTGCCAGGTAACAATAGTTTCCGTCCCTGAGGTCAGGGGCCAAGGCCCCCTGGCGCACAGCCTTCTGGGGCTTGTAGTTCCAGCTGAGGGTGGAGAGGAGCCACCGTCAGGCGCCCTTCCCAGCGGGCTGCTGTGGCCGGCGGGTGTCTGGGGCCAGCGCCAGGTCCACAGGGCCGGCCCCTCGCCTCCTCCCCGCAAGCAGCCGTCGAGGAGGCGCTGACTCCTCGCAGCCATGGCCTCAGCAGGGGCCGAGAGGCGGCCCGGGGCCCCGGAGGGCACCGCCGCGGGGCCGGCACAGCTCTCGGAGTCGTCCGGTGGCCACGCTCAGAGCTCTGAGGTGACCATCAGGCTGTGTGGTCTTCAAACACTTGTCCGCGGCACCCTAGGAGGCCAAACTCCGTGCGACGCTCCCCTGAGTGCCAGGACAAGCTCCCCAGACAGGGAGGGCCATGGGCTGGTGCCCTTCGTCTGCGTTTGGTGTTTGTCCGGTGTCTAATGACTGATCCCCTGCATCCTTTGCCTGGTGATCAGTTACCTATGTGCCACCTCTAGTGTCCAGTGATGGCAGACCGGTGCCTGGTACCAGCCTATGAGGCCTGCCGGACCCTGGGTGAAGACAAGGGCCCAGCAGGACCAGTCTCAGAGCCGGAGCTCCAGGAGGAACAACTCAGGCTGGAAGAAGAGAGGCTCAAGCTAGAGGTGGAGTCGTTAGAGGAGAGAGGCCCCAGGCCCACGGCCTCCGTTGTAAGGACCAGTCACGGTCCGAAAAGGAAGCCTGTCAAGTGAGGGGGCTTTCAGAGGGACGAGCTGCTGGGCTGGGGGCGCGGTGGGGGTGGCGCACCAGCAGGGGTCCTAAATCCTGCACTCCTGCACAGTGCCTCGGCATCCCGTCACCGCTGTCACTCACTCCCTCTGTTCCCGAAGGGCCCTGGCATAGCGGGGTGGGCAGCCAGAGGAGTCTCAAGGCCTTGTCAGGGAACTGAGCTCCCAGGAGCTCTAGTCCTCTGTCCGGCCCAGAGCCTCACTGACCAGGAAGCACACAAGAATCTGGGCGCCAGGTGGTGGACAGACAGGGCTATTCCCTATGGTCAGGACAAAGGAGCCAAAGCTGGAGGCCGGCTCCTTAGCCCCCTGTCCCCCAGCTTTCCAGGGCCCAGCCACCAAGCCCATCCTAGGGTTGAAGTGGAGATGCCACAGGGCCTGCCGTTGCAGAAGGAGGAGCCAGAAAGTAGCCAGAGTGAGCCCTTACCATCTGCCAAACAGCACAAAAAAGCCAAGAAGCGCAAGAGTCTGGGGGCTCCAGTGCTCCCAGCAATGACCAGTACAGTGTCTGCGCCTTCAGAGACGTTGGGGCTGGAGCGTGAGTGGCAGCCCCTGGGCCTCCCCTTTTCCTCCTGCCTGATGGAACTCTGACATGGCACAGCTTGGTGTTCTAGCTCTTGCCCTGCCCTGGGTCTTTGCAGGAAAGGCCCAGCGCCTGCGGCCCCTGTACCAGTACATCAACTATTGCAATCCCGAGCTGAATCAGGCAGGGGAGGGGGACAGGGAGGCTGAGGCAGAGCTGGAGCCTGAGTTGGAGCTGGCCCTGATCCCCGAGGAAGCAGGTGTGGAGCAACTGCAGGCCTTGCTGCCCGTGGCAGGTGAGCTGGCCTCAAGCCTCACTTTGCCTTGCCCCAGTACATTTGTGTCTTCCACCCATGCTCTGGTTCCCCTGGGAGAGGAGGTTGGAGAGGAGCCCGGTTGTTTGCCCAGCTTGGGGGTCAGCGGCCGCCTCAAGGCTGAGGTGGATAAATCAACCCAGGTGGACATCAACAGGATGCTGAGTGTTTGCGCTGCCCCACTTGTACCTCCACTCTCCCCTCAGTACAAGTGACTTTCCTGCCTCCTTCCCCATTGGTGGCTCCCCATCTCCAAAGCCCGAATCAGAGCAGCAGCCTTAGGCCCTGGGGGACGGAGGTAAATTAGTCCCTCTCCCTACTTGGAACCTTGGACTTGCTGAAAATAAACATTTTTCCTTTTCTGAGACTTTGTGACTTTCCAAATAAGACGGCTGAAGAGAGGCTGGGAAGGTGGGTGCAGGGTCTGAAGCCTGACTGGTCATCTGGATCACCCAAGAACTTGGGTGAACAAAAGTACAGCTTCTTGGGTACTACCCCAGACCTAACCAAATCAGAATCTGCAGGAGTAGGGCCTACTTTTGTGCATTTAAAGGCTCCTCAGGTGAACCTGAAGGTCAGACAGGGTAATGGTGGGGATGCAGAAGGAGGTAGTAAGGAGAAACTTGGGGCAGAGAAAGAAAAGGGACAGTCAGGTCACAGGAAGCAGATGCTTGGCTTTGCTCCATTTCCTAGGGAAGTGGCCTGCATTTGGTCTGACCTTGAGGGTCCAACACTTGGGATCTCCCATTGAGGTGTCAGAGTTCATTTGCCTGTCCCAAGAGTGGTGTCTTTAGACTGCTTTCCACTTACTGGAGGCAACAGCTGGACCAGTTTTTGCCCCCAAAGTGGACCTAACCGAGGCATTGGTGCCTTTTCCCTGGCAGCTGGGGGTGGGGTGGGGTGGTGGATTCGAGTGTTCTCCCTGGAGCCCTGCAGCCAAGCCACTGGATAACTGCTGTGTAAGAGGCAGCCTTTGGCCTTTTTGGAAACCTCATATCCTGCTGCCTCCTGGTCCTTCTGAATGTCCCTCATTTACCTTAGACATAGGGATTTCCAAATTAAATGAATAACTTCTCCTCCCTCCAATCTGCTTTTTTTTTCTTGTGTCTCATCTACATCACTGTTCAAGCCAAAATCCTGGGGGTCACCCCGGGCTCCATCCTATTCTTTGCCGGTTCTTTACTCCTACCAGCTAATCAGGCACCAAGGCTGGTGAATGTACCCTCTAGGCTGAGAGCCTCTAAGATCCCATGGTCAGCACTCCCGCCCTGGGACACTCTTACCTTCAGGTGAGAGCTCATTACTCTCCCTGCTTGTGGCCCTTTGCCCAAGCAATCCACCCAGTGATCCTGCCACACACACACCTGAACCCGATGGTGTTGCTTCCCTTCTAGCAGCTTGCTCCTCTTGCCTCGGCTGCCTTAAAACTTTTAAGTGGTTTCTTATAAGTTCCTGACCAGCCATATCTTTATTATTATTATTTTTATTTTTATCTTTATTATTTTTTAAAAAGATTTTATTTATTTACTCATGAGAGACAGAGAGAGAGAGAGAGGCAGAGACACAGGCAGGCTCCATGCAATGGCCCGACATGGGATTCGATCCCAGGTCTCCAGGATCACACCCTGGGCCGAAGGCGGCACCAAACCGCTGAGCCACCTGGGGTGCCCCATATCTTTCTTTTACTCTCTGCACGTGGGCTTCCCCTGCCTAAAATCCTTTTATTTCTTTACCCATGGCTATTGCACTCTTAACTTGAAGACTTGGGGGGATCTCTGCTTCTAGCACCCAGTATTACCCTATAGCATTTACATACTACTGCTGTTGTGGGCTATAACTGTTTTGGGGACTAGGCTGTGAACGTTTGTCATTGCATTGCACCCACCTAGCAGAGGGTCCCCATAAAAGGCACAAAGATAAGGAGACCAAGGTGGGGAGCTGAGGAGGTTGCAGAGGACAGGTCAGGATCTGAAAGGCTGAGGCCATCCAAAGTCCAGAACCATGTGTGGGGCCCCTCAAATAATGGCCTGGCAAGATCACTGGAAGAGATAGGATGGACAGGCCTAGATGGAAGGAGGAAGAAAATGGGCGTCATCCCAGGCTGCTTCCACCTTTAGGGGTCACCTGGATGCTCCCTGGCCTGGTGGCAAGTCCACAGGGCAAGCCATGGGGTCCGGACATTTATTACTTCTGCCCACGCTTTTCCTTGGGTAGTGACTGGACCACCCAGAAGATAGATCCCCCACAGGGACTATGCAGACCAAGTCTTGTCTATAGGGATGAGCATGGATTCTCCAGGACTTTTCAGAGGTAAAGGGCTCTTAACTGAGTTTGGGGGCACCTGAGTGACTCAGTCGGTTGAGCATCTGCCTTCGGTTCAGGTCATGATCTGAGTCCTGGGATTGAGCCCCGTGTTGGGCTCCCTGCTCAGTGGGGAGTCTGCTTGTCCCTCTCCCTCTGCCCCTCACCCCTCCTGTGCTCTCTCTCAAATAAATAGGGACACCTGGGTGGCTCAGTGGTTGAACATCTGCCTTTGGCTCAGGGCATGATCCCAGGTCCTGGGACTGTGAGTCCCACATCAGGCTCCCTGCACCTGCTTCTCCCTCTGCCTATGTCTCTGCCTCTTTCGCCTCTTTCATGAATAAATCTTTTAAAAAAATCAAAATCTTAAAAAAAAAAAAAAAAAAAGGTAACCGGTTGGCTGACTCAGTTAATGGCTGGGGAAGCAGAGGCCTTGAGAGAAGTGGCGTTGCATAAGATCACACCCTGGGCGCCAGGGACACACTGTCCTTTCCTGAACCCTGGAGATGTGTGGACCTGAGAACTCTGGTTAAGGCCTGACCCAAGAAGACCGAACATCTGCTTTCTATGTACAGGTCTCCAGGGCTGGAGGTGTGAGCCAGGCCAGTACTGACAAGGAAGCTGTTTCTCTCTTCCAACAGGTGACATAGAAATAGTAATCACCAAAGGAAGAACTGATCTACATTCACAGGTCTATTTCCTGACAGGTTTGTCCAAGCAGGGTGAGGGAGTCCTCTAGGAAAGTTGGGTGGCCTTCCAAGAAGAGGATATGCCAGGAAAAAGCCTTGCTTATGTGAAAGATGTCAGCCCCATGCAGGAGGACCATTTAGCATGGCTGACGCAGAGGCATGGCCATCAGGAAACCAGGTTGGGCAGTTCTGGGAGTGATGAGAGGGGGTGTAGGCAAGGACATCTTGGCCTGGCATTTTGGAGAGGTCACTTGGGAAGGAGTCAGAAGAGCAAAATGAGGGAGTCTGGGGACAGGGAGGTGAGGACACTGCTGGGTTGGACTGATGATTGGGTAAATATGAGGCCTACATTTGGTTGGGGGTTGAGAAATAAGCAATAGGTATTTTGGAAGTTCTTTTCTAGTTGCTCTCACAGAGAGGAAAAGCGAACTGCATTTTCAGTGACTTGGAAAAACTTACTCTGACTCAAGGAGGATCCTGAGATTTAGGGGATCAGGTCTAGGGAGGTGATGTTGTCTTCTTCCAGGAGGGGGCGCTGCAGGACAAGCCTGGATCCACATGCAGGCACAGTCACCCCTAAGGACCAGAACCCTGAAGGCTTCCTTCGCCACAGGCATCTGGGCTATTTCAAGGTGCATCTCCTCCCTGGGACCAACCCAAGACATATATGATGGTGAAGATGTCTGAAGGATGGCCATGGACCTAGACTCTGGGGAGTACCAACAAGGAACCTCAGGGTCCTCACAATAGTAGCTCTGCACCCAGCCCACCGCAACCTGCCCTGGGACTTCTGGGAAACCTGTCTTTGTGAAAAAGGAGGTTGCTGTAGAGCCCTATGAACCTAAGTGCCACTGTGGGTCAGTAACCTGGATGGCTCTTAATTAGGAGCGAGTCATGTATGATGGACACATGTACTTTCTTAGTAAATCCCCCAATTTAGGAGGGATCCCATCATCCTAGAAACACAGAGGGACTGACCTAGAGCTGATCTGATCACCTCAGGAGGAAAAGAGCAGCCTATTTCCTTCCTTCCTTTTTTTAATTTTTCTTTTTTTTTTTTTTAAGTAGGCTCCTGGCCCAGCATGGAGCCCAATGTGGGGCTTGAACTCATGATCCTGAGCTCAAGACCTGAGCTGAGGACAAAGTGTCCCACACTCAACTGACTGAGCCACCCAGGTGCCCCAAGCAGCCTCTTTCTAAATTCTACCAGCATCGTACCTTGCAGGCTCTCTCTGCAGTCCACCTCCTAGCTGAGGCCCAGCGGAGATTCCTGCTGCAGAGAGAAGGCAGTAACGTGGATAGGACCCTGAGTGCAGACGGCAGCACCTGGACGCTCAGTCTCTGAGATCTGCAAGTGCTGGGGAGAGTAGTTCAGGGTCAGGCTCTTGTAGTCAGATGACCCTGACCAGGCTCCTTCGTGGCTCCATCACTTATAAGTTATAGGAGGGAGTAACTTTGCCCCTCCCTGCCTCAGTTTTCTGATCTGAATGATGAGAATAGTAGTACCCCACAGAGCGGTTTGGAAATTGTCTCGGGGGGCTGGAGGGGCAGGTAACATGCAATAATAAGCATACTCCCCAACACCAGCTATTATTTTGTCTCACAAGGACAAGGTTTAAAAACCAGGACAACACACAGGAAAATCAGCCTGGTGATTTCTAGAAAGATGCCAAGAGGAAGAGGGAGACTTCCCCAAGCCTTTCTTTCTCTGGCAAGGAGCCCAGGGCAAGGAAGAGGGAGGGAAGTTGGGAGAAGGGAGGAGTTCAGGCTAGGCCTAATCCCAGCAGGCTGGCGGAGGAAACAAAGGGGCACGGGTGTCCTCTCCCCCCACCAACCTCACCTCTGAGGCGGTTAAAAAGCAGTCCCAGTGTAGAACACTTCCTAAAAGCACGGCTGGTGGCCAGCTGTCTGGGCCAGGCAAATTGGGGCAACATGTGGAGTTTTCCTCTAGTTCGTCTCATTCAGGCTTCCTGGGACCGCTCCTCACGTCTCCTGGCCAGAGCTCCCCAGAGCCAAATCCATGGTTTCAAGAACAGATTTCTTCGTGGCCTCCAGCCCAGGGAGGTCCCCAACTCTCCCTCCCTATCTCCCAGAGATGGCAGGCAAGACAGGCCCCCACTAGGAGGTCTCAAGTCCTGTTCTCTGAGAAAAGATTTCCTTTTCCTTGGAGGGCTCCTGGGATTCAGGCGGAAGGGAATAAGCCCACTAGACTGAGATGGATGCAGAGCAGGCCAGAGCTGCTGTGGAGCCCCAAGGAAAGAGAAAAATATGAACAATCTACAACAATAAACAAGCCTTTCATTGATAAAGAAATCCAATTTACCAAACAAACAACAACCACATAACATAGTGTCAGACTTTCTGATTTATTTATTAACATTTATCAGATATTCCAGAACTCTCCCTATCTCCTCACTGCCAAATAATGGGCCTTTTGCCCTTGGTCAACAGCCCCTGAGAGGTTACCTAATGAAGAATTCCTCCTCTCTGCCAGGGAAGGGGCAGCCTAAGGGCTGGAAGGGCCTGGTCATATGGGAAGGAGGGCAGGTGCAGATCCCTGAGGGATGACTCGATGCCCTCACCATTCCTGAGATGCCCTACCCCAGGAAGGGCAGGAGAGCAAGGCTTCTTGTCATTTCTCCTCAGGCCCGAGGAATCAGCCAAGCTGGGTCCTTGCTTCGCTTCCTCACCTAGTTAGGACCACAAATAGGCTAAAGCAGCCTCCAGGTTAAACCCTTGCTGGCTCTGCTCACCAGCACAACTATGCAGAAACCGGGGGACTGCTCCACCCGGGGTACGCTGTGTGGCCCTCAGCTCCATCACCACCCTGCAAGTCTGAGGAGTAACTGAGCATTGGAGGGGGCTTGACCTGGACCCTGCCCAGGTGACTGGTGAAATGAAAGACATGGTCTGTGCTGTGGCCAAGCCCTCCCATCTCGGCTTCGGGTCCCTCCCCGGCCCCTCTGTCCCGTGACAGGGAGCCCACGTGCAGGCTCACAGATTATTCCGTTGGAGTGCCTCACACAGGTTCTGGTTGGTGTCGGGTTCTTCCGTCAGCACCTCCACAGCCTCCCACTCCCCGGATCTGCTCGACCGTTTGATGGCGTCCACCACACTCTGCATGTACAGCCCATCCTCGAAGGAGGCGGCCATGGAGACAGGGGTGTGGTCCCACGTGCGGCGGTCCCCCTGCCCCTGGAAGGACTGGCGCAGGGCCTGTACCATGTAGACCATGCCCTTCAGGTAGAGCAGTGGGACATCCTGGGGCCCCTGCTCGGGCAGCCCCGCACCCACAGCCAACGAGTCCCTCAGGAGCAGCTCCTCTTGTGTGGCAGAGTTCTTCTGCCCGTAGAGGTCAGCTCCTCGGGCAACAAGACGTCCTGCGGAGCCCACTACCATGACCTCGTGCACAAAGGCTCCTGGCATGTTGAAGTTAAGGGTTACTGTGCTGCATACACCCCCACCCATGAGCATCTGGAAGAAGCAGAAGTCATCACTGGTGACGTGCCGAATGCCACGGATGGCCGCATTCTGCCTCACAAAGGTCTTGAGGAGCCCATGCACCTTCTCTGCTCTCCGGCCGGTCAGGTGGGTCAGCAGGTCCACAATGTAGGTGCCCATGGTATGTAGACCCCCGCCGCCCATGAGTTCGTCACAGATCCAGCCGTAGTTGGGGCTGAGCAGGCTGCCTGAGTAGATGCGGGCGTCACAGATCATCACTGCGCCCACGTAGTGCTCCGCGATCAGCTGCTTCATGCGCACGAAGGCAGGCAGGAAGCGCAGCACGTTCCCCACCAGGCTCATCAGCTGTGGATAGTAGCGGGAGGCTGTCACCATCCGGAAGGCATCTACTGAGGTTGCTGCCTTCTCACAAACCACATTCTTCCCAATACCTGAGAACAAAACACACCACAAAACACACTGGAAGATCTCAAAGTTCCAAGAGATTCACACGGGGGGGAGGATCTTTCCTTGAGGGTAGATGAACTCTCAAAAGCCTATTATCAGATGGTGGCCTCGGATAAGAGCAAAGGCAATGGTTTGGATAAAGATGGTGTCCCGTGACTGGGACTGGAGAACAAATTACAGGTTGGAGAAAGACGAGTAAATTCTTAAGGAAAAATGAAAGGAGTAGAAGCAGAAGGTGCAAACTAGGAATGGGAAGTAAACAGAGGAGGTATGATAGGTAATTTTATGTGCTAAGCTGGCTAGGCTGTGGTGTCCATCAAATATGTCTGGACACTGCTGGAAAGGTATTTTTCAGGTGTGATTAGCATTTAAACAAGTAGATTTTGGGACGCTTGAGTGGCTCTGTGGTTGAGTGTCTGCCTTTGGCTCAGGGCATCTCCTGGTCCTAGGATTGAGTCCCACATCGAGCAACCTGCGAGAAGCCTGCTTCTCCCTCTGCCAGTGTCTCTGCTTCTGCGTCTTGAATGAATAAATAAATAACATCTTTTTTTTTAAATTTTTATTTATTTATGATAGTCACAGAGAGAGAGAGAGAGGCAGAGACACAGGCAGAGGGAGAAGCAGGCTCCATGCACCGGGAGCCCGACGTGGGATTCGATCCCGGGTCTCCAGGATCGCGCCCTGGGCCAAAGGCAGGCGCCAAACCGCTGCGCCACCCAGGGATCCCACATCTTTTTTTTTTTTTTTTTTTTAAAGTAGATTTGGAGTATGTCAGGTCACCTTCCATAATCTGGGTGGGCCTCATCCTAATCGGTTAAAGGCCTTAGGAAAAAAGACTGAGGTTCTGTGGAGAGGAAGGAATTCTGCTTCCAGATGCAAGTCTGCAACATCAACTTTTGTTTTTTTTTAAGATTTATTTATTCATGAGAGACACAGAGAGAGGCAGAAACACAGGCAGAGGGAGAAGCAGGCTCCCTGCAGGAAGCCGCATGTGGGACTCAATCCCAGGACCCCGGGGATCACACCCTGAGAAGGCAGGTGCTCAACCACTGAGCCACCCAGGCATCCCTACAACATCAACTCTTGCTGGAATTTCCATCCTGTTGTCTTGCCCTACAGACTTCAGATTTGTCAGCTTCTACAATCACACGAGCTGATTCCTTAAAATAAGCTTCTCCCTCTCTCTAGATACCTTCATCTGTTTCTCCAGAGAACACTGCTTGATATATGTGGGCTGGAGAGACAAACAGGCCTATGTACTTTCATACATTTATTAGATCACCAGCAAAAGTATCTATTCTGTATTCTAGGGGATGGGCTTTGTACTCTCAGTTGTAACTGCAGAAAGGGCTATAAGATTTCCTAAAGATTACTCTCTGGTCCAACAAGTTAGTGTAGTCAAAAGGTTAGAAAATGTTTAGCTCTAGTAGGAGGGGAGAGGGAATAAAATATCCCTTTTGCCCTCATGACTGTTCTGAGTATACTGTAGCTGGGATGTACTGAGAGAGCAAAACAAGGCTAGAAAAAGCCCTGAAAATAGAGAACTAGAAGACTGAGCAGCTTCCATATTAGGAAGCAGAAAGGATCGATACTCCATGTTTTAAGATGAAAGTTTATGAGGGTATGAGTAGTCACAAGACACCAACACTTAGGATACTCCTGTGAACTTGGGGTGGTTCAAATTGAAGTCCTATGTTATACTGCTACGGATGTAGGGTGGAGGTGTAAAACAAAGGGAGATGTCTTGTACTCAGGTCTGGCAGGAGGGGGCCCTGCCAGGAGTAGCCCCTGATTGTTATCATGATCTGCTCTTGGACAGTCTCCAAAGCTTCCTTACACATGTGGGATTTTAGGATTAGGGACTGGAGAATCACAATACTGGGTGACAATTTTGCCACTTGGCTGCAGAACATTAATGGCTGACCAGGGGAATAATGAGGAAATTAGACTCTCAAATACAAACACTCCATCTGAGGGCTGCAGCTCTGGCCAACCCAGAAACTACCTGCTGTGAACGATTCATTGCAGGGATTGGGGTGGACACAGCAGCATGGGGCTGAGAGGAGGTGGGGCGGGGGGGGTACGGGAAGAACCTCTGTGGCTGCTGGGAATTTGGTGAAACCAGGATAAGAAATCTGTTTCGTGCCAAGAGACGTCAGGGAAGGGGGAAAGACCTCCCTTCTTGAGCCCAAACAATAGAAATGCTTTTGAACTTAGGCCCCAGTGGCATTATCTGTTTAGGAGCTAAAGGCCATCTTGAGTTAAATAGGCTCCCACAGGCCAACTGCACATGATCTCTAACTTGAGAAAACCTGGGTTGCCCAGAAAGACGTATTTATTTAAGTTATCTAGCACTTCTGCCAGGAAGCCAAAGGAGAGATTAGAGAAGCCTGGAACTGCTTTTTGTTTTAGGAGTGGGAAAAAAGCATGGATGCTAAGTGCTTATTAGCTCAGATTTTTTGGAGTGTCAACAAATTTCAAGCTGCAACCCTTTCTTTCTTTTTTCAAGATTTTATTTATTCATGAGAGACACAGAGAGAGAGAGAGAGAGAGACAGAGGCAGAGACACAGGCAGAGGGAGAAGCAGGCTCCACGCAGGGAGCCTGATGTGGGACTTGATCCAGGGTCTCCAGGATCATGCCCTGGGCGGAAGGCAGGCGCCAAACTGCTGAGCCACCCAGGGATCCCCAAGCTGCAACCCTTTCTTAAACTCCTATTCCCCAGACTTCCCAGGAGTAAAGTGCCTTTGAGCACCAGAGGCCCAGAGAAGGTGCCCCAGGAGACCTCTCTTTGTTCCCTATTAACAGACCGCAGGTTCAGAGCTCTAGGACTATGGCACCCGCCCATCCAAAGGCATGGGATTAGAGAAAAGAGATTTCAAGAAGCAGGTGGAGAAGGAGCTTGGGAAGAGTACCACTTTTATGTTTTACAAAATCCAGGAAGTCTACTTTCTTTGGGGAGGAGGTATAAAAAAGGTTCTGCTATTAGAAAAGTAAGTCTGAAAGCCACAAGACTGAATCATTTTTTTTTTAAAGATTTATTTATTTATTCATGAGAGACACAGAGAGAGAGAGAGAGAGAGAGGCAGAGACACAGGCAGAGGGAGAAGCAGGCTCCATGCAGGAAGCCTGATGCAGGACTCAATCCCAGGACCTCAGAATCCTGTCCTGAGCCAAACACAGATGTTCAACTGCTGAGCCACCCAGGCGTCCCATGACTGAATCATTCTTGCCTACTCTCTCTCTGTTACTGGTCCTACTGTTAGCACCTAGGTCATACCACCAGACTGGGCTTGCATGAGTAGAATTTGTGTGCCAGGCCCTGTGCTAAGCACTGGGAATACAGCATTGGCTTTGGTCTTTACTTTCAGAGAACTTATAGTTTAGTGGGAGAGATAGCCATTAATCAAATTATCATATAAATACATGTAAAACTGCACTTGTGGTAAATGCAATAAAGATGACATAAACAGTAAAATGAGAACATATACCAGGAACCTGACCTTAGGGTCAGAGAAATCCCCAGGGACCAGTGTTCCAGAGATTAAATTATTTGGGTTAGATTTTTTTTTTTTTTGAGGAATAACCTCTTATTATCTTATAAGCCCTTGGGAAAGAGTTGGGAAATTCAGTGCTTTTCTAATGAAGCACACGAACTGCCAAGAATTGGGCACAGAAACCTACCTGTTAGTGACAGATTTAAGAAAACTTTTAACTGTAGCAAAAATGTGGGGATGTTTTGCACACTAAAACACATCTTTTCTGAACCACTTCTAAACTGAGAAATAAAACTTGTTAGGGTCCCTCTCTCTCCTGTAAGGAACCCATAGGCAAGCTTTAAGGATGACATTGGAGCAAAAGAAGATGAAAAAAAAAAAGTCAAACAAAGGTAGAAAATAAGATGCCACAGAAAGAGCTGTGAAATGAAATGGTCACCCCTGGAGGCGAAGTTCAATCATTTATTTTAGGAAATAACCAATAAGAGTGAAGGCAAGAAACAATCTTTATGGCCTCACAAGTGAAGTAACATCTAAAGATGTAACAAGCCAAGGAAAATACAATTTTTCCTACAGCACTGAGACTTAGTGAGATGCAACCTTAATGTTCCTGGGCCTCGGCTTCTTTAACTGAAAAGGAAGATGTTGGATTAGACCAGTGGTTCCCTATTGTGTGTCAGGACAACCCAGAAGTCTTCTTCAAACACAAATGCACCTGGGTGGCTCAGTCGGTTAAGCATCTGCCTTCAGCTTGGGTCACGATCTCAGGGTCCTGCATAGAGCCCCATGTCTGGCTCTCTGCTCAGCGCGCAGTCTACTTCTCCCTCTCCCTCTGTGCTCTCTCTGTCTCAACATAAAAATAAAATAAATAAAAATAAAATCTTTTTTAAAAAATAAGAAAAATTTAAAAAAATAATTTGTTTTAAGATTTATTTATTTGAGAGAAAAAGCATGCACATGTGCGGGGTCAAGGGTGGGGGGTGGGAGAGAGCGCAGAAGGCAGAGGGAGACAGAGAATCTGGAGCAGATTCCCTGCTACATGCAGAGCCTGATGCAGGGTTTGATCTCAAGACCACCAGATCATGACCTGAGCCGAAACCAAGAGTTGGACACACAACCAACTGAGTCACCTAGGTGTACTACTCCCTGCCAAAACGAAGCATCTAGCCTATATCCTTAATGAAAAACAAGAGACACAGACCCAATAACAGGGAGACAAAAAAAAAAAAAAAACTTATTTTTTTAAAAATAAAGATTTAAATAAAGATTTTATCTATTTATTCATGAGACACACACACACACACACACACACACACACACACACACACAGACAGAGACACAGGCAGAGGGAGAAGCAGGCTCCATGCAGGGAGCCTGATGTGGGACTCAATCCCGGGTCTCCAGGATCAGGCCCTGGGCTGAAGGCGGCGCTAAGCCACTGAACTACCTGGGCACCCCCTTAAAAAAAAAAAATTCTTAAAGAATAAAATGAATTTAACTTCAATCTGCTCTTTTGCTTCAAACAACAGAAAATCCCTTGTGTTATGATGCCAATGTCTTTCTTGGTCAGCACTTGGAGGCAGTCATAAATCATGCTAGAAAGGCCAAAGGGGGCCTTGAGATGCCTATTTAACAGGAGTTCAGAGAGTTTAAAAGGGATAGAAAAAAGATGTGGGGTCTGATGTCGAAGCACCTGGCTGGGTCGGTGGGTGGAGTGTGCCATTCTTGATCTCTGGGTTGAGAGTCTGAGCCCCACACTGGGTATAAAGATGTACATAAATAAATAAATAAACAAAACCTAAAAAAAAAAAAAAAAAAAGAAAGAAAAGAAAAGAAAAGAAGTAGGGCCTGATGTAAAATTCAGTATGGTGTTCTGCCTACAGCAATTCCTACACTCACACCCAGTACTTTGAGAAAACTGGAGGAGTACTCATGGCCATTTTTTTTTTTTTTTTTTACATGTGCTTAAGTCAAGTGAGAATTCTCAAATAAAAAAAAAAAAAATGAGGGGTGCCTGCGTGGTGCAGTCGGTTAAGCATCTGACTCTTGATTTCAGCTCTGGTCATGATCTCATTGGTCATGAGACTGAGCCCTGTGTAGGGCTCAGTCTGGGATTCTTTTCCTCCCTTTGCTCCTTCCCCCACCCATGTGCTCTCTCTCAAATAAATGAATACATCTTAAAAAAAAAAGGAAAAAATGAAAGCACACAGAGAGTGAATTTCATGGTCACAATATGCTCAGTAACTCTTTTGGGGTTTGAGTGAGCAATACCTGAAGAAAGGTCCAGCTGACATGAGCTCTCCCAAACCCACCAATCTGGCCCTGGGATCATGTGCCTACAATAGACCAAGGACTCTCACTCATACCCTGTACCTCCTGACAACAGAGATGCTGAGAGAAGACAGATGACCCTGTTTCACAAAGGGCTGGGACATAAGATCCCAGAAGTCTCTGGTCATCCCTGTCCTTCCTGTTTACATGAAAATCAAGTCTAGCGCTTTCCTGTACCAGGAACCAGAAAACAGCAGGGTTTTGGCCAAAGAACCCTGGAGTTTCCTCTTTCTGTTTCATACACAGTTTGGTGATGGTTTCTATGGGAACCCTAAAATCTAAGACAGAGAGCCTCTAGAACTCTGGATATACCTGGCCTCACCAGCCTGCATTCATGCCACAGGGATGGCAAAAAATCAAATGACCACTGTAGCTTGATCCCCCTTGCACTAGTCCTCTCTGTTAAACTTAGGCCAATTCTAAACTAAATCTGAAAGCCATTACCTGCCCTCCTAAGAATCTAGTGACTAGTGAATAACTCCAGCGTCACACACTCTTAAGAGACTGCTCTCTGAAGGAGACAAACCATCTCTAATTTTTGGCTAAAATGTACATGCCCCCAAATCAATAACCAGACAGACTCATGTTCTTGATCACTCCAATGAATATTTATCTTTACCAACACGCTGGGTCAGTGAGACATCCTTTTCTCCTCAGAAAAAGGGAGATAGGCAGAGGCTAGGACTCACCACCACAGTAGTGGCCAGGAGGAGTGGTCAAGCCTGCCATACCAGTTCCTGGGCATGGATTGCATCAGAACGCATCAGAGAAATATTTTGTGACTATCACCTTACATAAATCAACCTCTGTCAATTAATTATATGCTACCTGAATTGTTACCTAAGTTTTTTCTCATTTACTTTGTAATGTGTGTGATCTTCAGTCTCAATTAAACTGTGAAATCTGAAGGCACGGAGGGCTCTGGTCCAACATTGCTTTAAATAATGTACAGAGTGACGTCAGGACAGGACAGTGCCTGGCACAGAGAAGGCATTAAAAACAAACAAATAGGGCGGCCCCGGTGGCACAGCGGTTTAGCGCCGCCTGCAGCCCGGGTGTGATCCTGGAGACCTGGGATTGAGTCCCATGTCGGGTTCCCTGCATGGAGTCTGCTTCTCCCTCTGCCTGTGTCTCTGCCTCTCTCTCTCTGTGTCTCAATAAATAAGTAAATAAATAAATAAAAAATATATATATATTTTAAAGATTTATTTATGATAGACATGGGGGGAGGGCAGAGACACAGGAGGAGGGAGAAGCAGGCTCCATGCCAGGAGCCCGATGCGGAACTCGATCCCGGGACTCCAGGATTGCATCCTGGGCCAAAGGCAGGCACCAAACCGCTGAGCCACCCAGGGATCCCCAATAAATAAAATCTTTAAAATAATAAATAAATAAATAAATAAATAAATAAATAAATAAATAAATAAATAAATAAAAGCAAATAGAGGATCCTGGCATGGAGCCTGCTTCTCCCTCTGCCTGTGTCTCTGACTCTCTCTCTCTATCATGAATAAATCAATCTTAAAAAAAAAAAAAAAACTGCTAGATGAATATTTACTGGCTTGTTTTCTTATTAGATTCTGATTAATATAAGAAAAAGAGAAAACGTCACCTCCATTTGACAGGGCAGAGAAGCCCAACAAGAACTGCAGAACAGCTCAGTAAGCCCTGTCTACTGCTTCCCAAGGGGGCAGAGATGCAAGCAGGCAGTCCTGTGGACCGTCAGAGGAGCCCAGCATTGTCAGAGAGCCTTCCTGCCTTGTGGCACACAAGATTGCAAAATTTGGCAGGAAGGGTGTGTACTCAATGTAGCAAAAGACCGACAAAACATGGGAAATGGCAGCCTTGCTACACACCCTCGTCTTCCCTCTGAGGTGCTATGTGCCACGGAAATGGAAGAACAAACACATCAGTCACAATCAATTTCCTACTGCCCAAGTCTCTGAATTCTGACTTCAAACAGGCCAACTTTACATTGCATGAAATGCCTATGTGCTGCCAAATCGAGCACCACATTGCATGACCTGATGATCTCTAGCCCCTAGGATAGGCCAACTCTTAAGGGTTTGCTTAATTTTTGCTCAGGGAGTTACTTATGGGGGTGAGGAAGGCTGGATCGTTTCTTCCCATAGCTGTACACCCCGCCCCCCCCCCGCCCCCGCCACGTGCCCTCTCCAGCACAGAGGAGAGCAGTGACACGCAAGGCCCACCCAGGGGGAGACACACCCTGCCCCTGCTCTGACTGTCCATACCTAAAGCCTTCACAGATATTTGCCGGGTGAGTGGAGGGGGGATATTGATGCACACAAGGTCCACGTCTTGATGTAGCAAGACATCGTCGGTCCGGCTGGTGTAGAAGGTGATGTTCATCTCCTCGGCAAGCTGTTTTGCCTCCTCCTCAGTCTTTCCCCACAGGGCCTCCACGGTGAACCCTTCTGCCCTCAGTAGCGGAACCAAAACCCGGGCAGAGCTGCCGGTCCCAAATACACCCACTCCTGGGAGCATCTTCATGCCAGCTTCTCTGTTCACCAACTCATCTCCTCACAAGAGCCTCCAACATGAATACGATTTTCCCACAGTACTGGTCAAACATGGCTCCTGGAACAGCAAGCATTATATTGGCTGTTAGTGGATGGCACACTCAGCTGAGGCTACCCTTCTAGACTTATTTGGAAGCAGTAAGTTCTCTGCCACAAAGCACAAATGAAATACTGCTCTAAAATGAAAACCCGCAAAAGCTTTTCTCACAGTGACTCAAGGACATTAGCAATATCCACCTACTGGAAGGTGGAAGAATGAAAAACGAGGAAAGCTGAGTTCAAATCCCTGTTTTGTTACTTAATGTTTGTGTGACTCACCGAACTGGCAACAACAATAACAGCGAGTTTAAAATGTTATGTTCTGTATAAAGATATTCACTCCAACATAGGCTGTGATAAGTGAAAAACTGGGAAACAATCTAGATGTCTAATAACAGTAATGAGTAAGATAAACAGCACTGTAAAGCCACTGAAAATCACAGGGGGTAGAATGCCCTTGATGACCTGCAAGACATCACCATATATTCATTGAAAAGGAGAAAGACGAAACAAGAGGTGAAGTATGATATTCACGTCTTTAAAGCACAAAAGAAGTATATATGAATGAAAAATATGGAAGATCTATAATATTATCTGTAAACATATTCCACACATGACATTAGAAGGACCAGAATACACCTGAATTTCTTAACAATTACTCAGGTTGATGGGATTATGGATGATTTTTGTTTTTCAAACTTTTTTTTTTTTTTTTAAAGATTTTATTTATTTATTCAAGAGAGACACACACAGAGAGAGCAGAGACACAGGCCCAGGGAGAAGCAGGCTCCATGCTGGGAGCCCAACATGGGACTCGATCCCGGGACTCCAGGATCACACCCTGGGCCGAAGGCAGGCACCAAACCGCTGAGCCACCCAGGTATCCCCTGTTTTTCAAACTTTCACCAAATTTTCTACAATGAATATATCTAATTGTAGAGTTTTTACTTCTGATCACAAAGGTTATTAAATGAAATAAAAGGGTGCCTGGTTGGCTCAGGTCATGATCCCCGGGTCCTGGGATTGAGGCCCGGGTCAGGCTCCCTGTTCAGCGAAGATTCTGCTTCTCCCTCTTCTTCTGCCCCCGCCCTCCAGCTTGTACTCCTTCTTTCTAATGAATAAATACAATCTTAAAAAATAAAATAAAGAACATTAAACAAAAGTTGTCTTGGAAACCAGGATAAGATTTAAGGTGTGCTTAGGGTATCTGGTTTCCCCATACAGCAGCCCATCTTCTAATTCAGTAGTCCTCCTCTGAATGTGTTATGTGTTGGCAATTCCAGACCCCCTGCATAAGACTATAGGGATGAGGCTCTGTTCACTATCACTTTCTTTTTAAAGTTAAATTCATTTTTGTGTGTGTGGTAAAATACACATAAAGTTTACCATCTTAACCATTTTTATGTGTACAGGTTCAGTGATATGAAGTACACTCATATTGTGCAACCATTACCACCATCTACCTCCAAAATTCTTTTCATCTTGCAAAACTAAAACTCTCTGCCCATTAAACACTAGCTTCTCTTGTCAACCCTCACAAGCCCCTGGGAACCACCATTCTATTTTCTCTTTTTTTTTTATTTATTTTTTTATTTTTTTATTTATGATAGGCACACAGTGAGAGAGAGAGAGAGGCAGAGACACAGGCAGAGGGAGAAGCAGGCTCCATGCACCGGGAGCCTGACATGGGATTCGATCCCGGGTCTCCAGGATTGTGCCCTGGGCCAAAGGCAGGCGCTAAACCGCTGCGCCACCCAGGGATCCCTCATTGTTTTTAAAATATATACACATAGATTTTAAGTAATCTCTACACTCAACCTGGGGTTGAACTCATGACTCCAAGATCACGAGTCACACACGCCCTACTGACAGAGCCAGCCAGGCTTGCTGTTGCTATGAATCTGACTATGCCAGGTACCTTGCAGAAGGGGAATCATAGTATTCATCTTTTTGTGATTGGCTTATTTCACTAGCATAATGTCCTCAAGGTTCATCTATGTGGTAACATGTGTCAGAATTTCCTCCCCTTTTAAGGTAAAAAAATATTCCATGTATATACCATATACCAAAATATGCTGTATACATTATTCTGTACACACCCAGGTTGCTTCCATGTTTTAGCTACTGTAAATAATGCTATGAATATGGGTATTCAAATATCTCTTCGAGACCCTGCCACCCCACCCCTCTTTTGAGACTCTGCTTTCAGGATGCCTGGGTGGCTCACCCGTTGAGCGTCTGCCTTTGGCTATGGGTGTGATCCTGGAGTTCCAGGATCAAGTCCCACACTGGGCTCCTTGCGTAGAGCCTGCTTCTCCCTCTGCTTGTGTCACTGTCTCTCTCTGTGTCTCTCATGAGTAGATAAA
This sequence comes from Canis aureus, assembly GCF_053574225.1. NCBI lineage: Eukaryota > Metazoa > Chordata > Mammalia > Carnivora > Canidae > Canis > Canis aureus. The sequence goes on from NC_135613.1 coordinate 7,215,178, forward strand.
TACAATCTTAAAAAAAAAATACTGCTTTCAATTCTTTTAGGTTCATATCTGGAAGTAAAATTGCTAGATCATATGGTAGATTTTTTATTTTTTGAAGAACCACCATATTGTTTCCCGCTGGGTCTGTACCATTTTAAGTAATAATTTTATAAATACTTCATAGTCCCTTAGTTTTCTACTTATCCTCCTTTAAAAAAAAAAAAAGATTTTATTTATTCATGAGAGAGGCCGGCAGAGGGAAAAGCAGGGTACCTGCGGGGAGCCCAATGCAAGACTTGATCCCAGGACCCTGGGATCACGACCTGAACCAAAGGCAGATGCTCAACCACTGAGCCACCCAGGCGTCCCTGTTAAATTTATTTCTAAGTATTTGTTTGATGCTATTGTAAATGGAATTGTGTTTTTTTTTTTCTTAAAAAGATTTACTCATTTATTTTAGAAAGAGAGAGAGTGTTTCATACAGGAGGAGGGGCAGAGGGAAAGGTAGAGAGGCAGAGAGCAGCAGACTCCCCAGTGAGCAGGGAGGTCAACCCAGGGCTTAATCCCACAACTTTGAGATCATGACCTAAGCTGAAATCAAGAGTTGGATGCTCAACCGACTGAGCCACCTGGGTGCCCCTGAAATTATTTTCTTAATTTCATTTTCAGATCAAGCATCTCTTTTGCTTCTAGTATAGATACTCTATATGTAGTATATAACCTACGTGTCTTTCTTACTGGTTGGTTTGCCGATATAGCTCAGTACATCCTGTGCTGCTTGGCACTATCTGAAGGATACCTGTGCCTTTGTGAACCACTGAAATAAGCATGACTTGAGCTGCCTCTAACTTGAGACCCTTGTCAGTTTTCTGCCCTCCTATCTCTATTTTCTGGAACACTGGATCTTGGCTTGCCCCCTACAATCCACCATTAGGTTTTATCTTAATCATCATTCTTTCTAATAATAATGAATAATGTCTGTGGACTCTCAGCTATGTCTTTTTCCTCTTTGCTGATAATTCTGCCTTTACTGACTTCCTTTCTAGTTAGAAAGAGGTCAGTCGCATAGTATCTTCTATAATTATCAGGTCCTGGACTTCTCCACTTCAGCTATTTTGGTCACCTTCTGCATTTGCAGTTTTGTTTTTGTTTTGGCTACTTACAAATCATTGATATTCCAGGAGCTTGAGAGTCTCAAATTCGTAGCACTAGACAAGTAAGCTTCTGCATAAGTTTTGTGGGTTATTAATTACCAAAAGCTATAAGGGCCAGAGTGACACACAGCAACTATAATAAGCAAAGTTGTCCATGCTCTAAATTCATGCTCAGGGCACTCTTCTTCCTCTCTCTCACCTCATTTCTTCATGCTCTAGTTATATTTGGGTATATGTTTGCATTGGTGGCTTAAAACAACAGAATGGATTAGAAGACATTTCAATAATCTGTTTTACTGACAGTGACTTAAAGGGCAGCTTCAACAACACTCATAAAGGGGCATCAGCTGGGCTCTGAGGAAGCCAGATGGCATGAAGCTAGGCAGGCTTGATCACTAGGTTTTTCCTGTTCAAGCAGGCAGAGCTGGTTTCCCTTATTTCAGTGACTATCCTTTCTAACCCTCCAAATTTCCTTACTCCCTGCCCTTGTATATATATATATCTTTCATATCCTCCAAAGATCTCCACAAAGTCAGTCCTGCCTAGTTCATATGCACTCCAAACGCCAGATACTGGTCAGGAATAAAGGGTGGAAATTGCCCTGACAGGATTGGCTATATACACTTTTAAAGCTATGGGGAAGATAGCAGAGGTTAGAGGCATAGAGTCTGCAGCCACTTCGCCTGGCTCAAGTCCTGGCTCTACCACTTAGCAGCTAGGTAACCTCAGGTAAGTTTTTTAATCATTCTGTGCTTCTGTTTCCTCATCTATAAAATGGGGACAGTTGTATCTATCTCACAGAGGAGTTAAGGATTAAATGAGTTAGTATCTGTAAGGCATTTATAACAGGGCCTAGCCCATAGTAAGTCACTGCATACAGCCTTTTATTTTAAAGATTTCATTGATTTATCCATGAGAAACACAGAGAGAAGCAGAAACACAGGCAGAGGGAGAAGCAGGCTCCATGCAGGGAGCCTGATGCGGAACTCGATCCCGGGTCTCCAGGATCACACCCCGGGCCAAAGGTGGCACTAAACTGCTGAGCCACCCGGGCTGCCCGCATACAGCCTTTTAGAAAAGATTTCTCTGACTTAGAGGTCTCCTCTTCAGAAGCAGTGTAGGAGGGGCACCTGGGTGGCTCAGTCAGTTAAGTGTCTGCCTTTGCCTTAGTTCATGATCCCAGGGTCCTGGGACTGAGCCCTGCATCAGGTTCCCTACTCAGCAGAGATTCTTCTCCCTCTTCTGTCCCTGCTCCCAGCTTGTACTCTCCCTAGGCTAGTAAGTAAAATCTTGAAAAAAAAAATGTGTAGGAATATGAAGATAATAATCTGAGCTAAAACGCACTGAAGTGCAATAGGCTAAACAATGTTTAGTGCAACATAAGTATATCTAAGTCCACACAATCCCATTCTGCAGATGAAGATACACCAGCTCAGAGAGGCTAGGTAACTTTTTTAGGGTTCTGTAGCTGGCTGTATATGACAGAGCTGCCATAATCAATTGTGAAACCCTGGGCAGGTTACTTAGCTTCCCTGAGCCTCTTTAAAAACAGAGGTTTTGTACGTGTGTAACAACTCTTCTTTCATTCTTTTGTGCTAAGCATGAGCCAGGAAAAGTTCATTCTGTTGTCTGGCTTGGCAAGTGCCTGCCTCAGATCCACCACTCAAACCAATGCTGATCATACATCACACCTTTATTGAGGGCCTATTAGGAAGACTGTGCAGACAAAAGGATGGAAAAAAAAAAACCAGCCCAAATTTTGGGGGCAACAAGTCAGAAAGGTGTGAAGGAGTCAGAGCTAGTGGCACCAAGTGCTAGTCTAGAGTTTGGACTTTTATAGGTGGGTATGATTATATGCTTGGTGTGGCCCACCTTCCCCACCTGATCCCCTCTCTGCCCTGCTCTCTAAGGAGTCAGAAGGCCAATTACTAAGGCTCTAAGGTTCCCATTGGGTTCAGCCAATGGGAAGCACCAGGAGGAGATCAGAGAGCAAGAGAGAGATAAATGGATGGATGAATTTATTTATTCTCTGCCTTTTCTCTGCCAGTACATGGTTCTGGTATCCCCATCCTTTTCCGATTGTGCCTGAGATGGTAACACGGACTACCAGCTATAGCCAGTCCCTGGGTGCTCCATCATCCCTTGGAGATTTGCTTCCCTTTTTAAAAAAATATATTTTTATTTATTTATTCCTGAGACACACACAGAGAGGCAGAGACATAGGCAGAGGGAGAAGTAGGCTCCTCGAAGGGAGCCCGATGAGGGACTCGATCCCTGGACTGGGATCATGCTCTGAGCTGAAAGCAGACACTCAACCAACCGAGCCACCCAGGCGTCCCAAGGTTTGTTTCCTTTACTGCTCACACCATTATAAATAATGAGTGTGCTAGCTGTTTTCTGTTCAGACCCTAATATAATAGCAATGAGAACCATTAAAATGTTTTTATTTTAGGAGACTCTAGACGAAGAACCAGTTAGGATATCAAGTAAGAGATAAGGATGGAGAGAACGAAATGGAGCAGACAACTATCGACAGAATTTGGGATAATGAGAGAGGGAAGAGCCAAAAACAATACTGAACTATTATTATAGACCAACATCCTTCATAAACACAGGCACAAAATTCTCAACAAAGTATTAGCAAGCTGAGGGATGCCTGGGTGGCTCAGATGGTTAAGCGTTTGCCTTTGAATCAGGTCATGATCTCCAGGGTCCTGGGATGGAGACCCACATTGGGCTCTCAGCTCAGCAGGGAGTTTAATTCTCCCTCTCCCTTTGTCCTCCCCTCTGCTTGTGCTCCCTTCTCTCTCTCTCTAATGAATAAAAAAAAAAAATCTTAAAAAAAATTTTTTTAGCAAGCTGAATCCAACAATGTGTCAAAAGGACAGCACATCATGGCTAAGAAAATTTAATCCCAGGAATGTAAGGCTCACTCAACATTCTAAAATCAATTACTATAATCCACCATATTAATAGTCATTACTTATTAGGCCACATTAATTATAAAGATTTTATTTTTTTTTAATTTTTTTTTTTTTTTTTTTTTATTTATGATAGAGAGAGAGAGAGAGAGAGAGAGAGGCAGAGACACAGGCAGAGGGAGAAGCAGGCTCCATGCACCGGGAGCCTGATGTGGGATTCGATCCCGGGTCTCCAGGATCGGGCCCTGGGCCAAAGGCAGGCGCCAAACCGCTGCGCCACCCAGGGATCCCGCCACATTAATTATAAATGCAAATTAAAACTTTCTTACTATAACTACACACCTATAAAAATGTCCAAAATTCAGAAAACCTGGTATCAAATACTGGCCAAGGCTATAATGTAATTGTTCACTGTTGGTGAAAATGAAAAATAGTACAGCCACTTTGGAAAACAGTTTGTTATTTTATAAAGTTAAATATACACTTATCATATAACCTTACAGCCCCACTTTTTGGTATTTACCAAGAGAAACGAAAACTAACAAAACAAAACAAAAAACAAACAACAAAAAAGAGAAATTAAAACTACTGAACTACTGTTTAGACCAAGGGAGGCTCTAGGCTTCCTCCAGCGTGCCGGGAGCTCAACAAATCCTCCAATCAGTGTTAAAAAAAATAAAAACAAAAAACTACTGTTCACACAAAAACCTGTATGTGAATGTCTATTTTATAATGTCTAATATTGGTTTTATTTATAACTGCCAAAACTTGGAACCAACACCAATGTCCTTCAACTGGTGGTGAATGGAGAAACAGACGATCAATGCAATGGAATACCCCTCAGTAATGCAAAAGAGCAAACTACTGATGCATTCAACTGACAAAATGAATCTCAAGTGCCTTATGCTAAAGGTGCCAGACTCAAAAGCTCCATACTGGGACGCCTGGGTGGCTCAGTGGTTGAGCACCTGCCTTCGGCCTAGGACATGATCCTGGAGTCCCAGGATCTAGTCCCAAATTGGGCTCCCTGCAGGGAGCCTGCTCCTCTCTCTGTCTCTCTTGGTGTCTTTCATGAATAAATAAAATCTAAAAGAAAAAAAAAACAGCTCCATACTGTGCAATTCCATTTATGTGACATAATGGAAGAGGAAAACAACAGGGACAGAAAATATTGATTGCCAAGGGGTGGACTGGGTGTATTGATCAACTGCAATGGACTACAGGGAATTTTGGTGGGTGGGTGGTAAAGCAACTGTTCCATATCTTGACTATGGTGTTAGTTGCAGGACTGTGTGCATTTGTCAAAACCCACAAAACTGTACACCAAAAAGAGTAGATTTATTGATACAGAAGTTATATTTCAATAAATGTGACCCCCTAACAATGATACTGAAGTTCTAAGCATAAAATGACAAGTTGTAGTGTCATTAAGAGAAAAAGGGAACCCAAAAGACCAGACTTGTTGAGACTTGTGCAGAAGCTGGGATTTGGGGGATCCCTGGGTGGCTCAGAGGTTTGGCGCCTGCCTTTGGCGCAGGGCGTGATCCTGGAGTCCCGGGATCGAGTCCCACGTCGTGCTCCTGGCACGGAGCCTACTTCTCCCTCCTCCTGTGTCTCTGCCTCTCTCTCTCTCTCTCTCTCTCTATTATAAGTAAATAAATAAATATTTAAAAAAAAAAAGAAGCTGGGATTTGTGGATTCTGTTCTTTCCAGACTGGTGGAATATTATCTTATCTTCTGTATGCCTAGCTCAGGGAGCCACAGCTTCTTCAAAACCATAAGAAGAGACCTATTCCCCACCATTGGAGGGGAAGGGGGACAAATCCAGTCTGACCCCCATTTTTCTAAGTTGTAGAACACAGTCACATCCATTCCTTTATCTATGGCTACTTTTGTAATAAATACAACAGCAAAGTAGGTGACACAGAGACCATATGGCCCACAAAATAAAAAATACTTACCATCTGGCTCTTTACTGAAAAGATTTGCTGATCCCTGCCCTATCCCATAGGCAATGAAGCTAGGAGCTCCAAGTGATAGAATATAGTCATGAAGGTAGCCAGGATTGATAAAAAGAACACCCTACCTGTGTGTGTAAGGAGTCACAGATTCTGGGAATTCTGGTGTTAGTGCATAATGTCAGAGAGATCGTTTATTCCTCAGGCAGTTTGAGTAGGAGTCAGACCCTGGGCAGAAGGCGCCTGTGAATCCTTCCCTATCAGATGCAACACCCAGAACTAAAACCTGTATTTCTCACAGCCTCTCCTGCAAAAAAAAGATATATCTTAAAAAGATAAATATATTAAGAAGGTACAGTTTGGGGATCCCTGGGTGGCGCAGCGGTTTGGCGCCTGCCTTTGGCCCAGGGCGCGATCCTGGAGACCCGGGGTCGAATCCCACATCGGGCTCCCGGTGCATGGAGCCTGCTTCTCCCTCTGCCTATGTCTCTGCCTCTCTCTCTCTCTGTGTGACTATCATGAATAAATAAATAAAATCTTAAAAAAAAAAAAAAAAAGAAGGTACAGTTTGGTAGAGCTTCTAGGAATGTTCTTTAAAGGAGGTACTCAAAAAAATAAAATAAAATAAAAAATAAAGGAGGTACTCTGGGGCGCCTGGGTGGGTCAGTGGTTGAGCATCTGCCTTCGGCTCAGGGCATGATCCTGGCTGGGATCCAGGATGGAGTCCCACATCGGGCTCCTTGCGGGGAGCCTGCTTCTCCTGCCTAGGTCTCTGCCTGTCTTTTATGAACAAATACATAAATAAATCTTAGAAAAAAAAAAAAAAAAGAAAAGAACATGAAGTGTTCCAATCCGTGGAAAAAAAAAACAAAAGGAGGTAATCTTCATTGACAGGCATCTTTCCCCCTCTTTCTCCCTTCTTTCTGCCTGAAATGCAGATTCTATGGGTGGAGCTGACATAGTCAAATGACCACCAGGAGGCAACTTGAGGATGGAACAGAAATTCCTGCAGACACTGGCACTGGGATGGTGAATCACCCTCAAGGAACTCCATTTCATGGACTAGACAGGCATGTAAACACATTTGTTATTCAGTATGACAGGTAGAGCAACAGAAATCTGTGTGTGGCATAGAGAACAGTCATCATTAACAGGGGCCACTGTTGGTGTGCAAGCAGGAAAGGCTTCCTGGAAGAGATGATGTAATAGATCCAAGTTGGTCAGAAAGACAAGAGGTCATGTGGCCTCTCCAACATATCCAATGACAGGACCTTCCCTTTATTGGTGGCTTGCTTCTGTTCCGGGGCCATTTCAGTCAGAAAACTCTTCTGTGGATGGACCTGAAGTTCTACACTGGGGAACTATCTGTGGTGATGATGATGAGGACTTTTTTTTTTTTAGATCTTATATATTAAAAAAAAAAATCTTATATATTTATTCATGAGAGACACAGAGAGAGAGAGAGAGAGAGGCAGAAACACAGGCAGAGGGACTCGATCCTGAGACTCGATCCTGGGATTCTAGGATCACGCCCTGGGCCAAAGGCAGGCGCTAAACAGATGAGCCACCCAGGGATCCTGTCTGTGATGTTTCTAATGAACCTGTCATGTTTCCTCTAAACTTCCTAGGTGGTGGTAGGTCATTTGCAAGATGGCCACAATAACTCCCTTTTTTGTTTTCATGCCATCAGGTAGTGAAATAACTTCCCACAATGACTTTGGACTTAATCATGTCACTTGCTCTGGCCAATGGCACATTAGCAAAATGACATAAGACGTTTGAAAACTACTTGTGCATGAAGGCTTGCTCTCTCACTGCTCTTGGGTTCTCCTGGGCCATTGCCATGTGAACAAGCCCAGGTCACCCTGTTGGATCACAAGAGACATGTGACCAAAGTCATCCTCATCCTGCCCCATCTGATACAAAGCCATCTGCCAGTTATGAGTGAGACGACCTCTGGCCATCCAGTTCCAACTGAGCTGACCCAGATCAGAACCACCACCCAGATCGCCCAAAGAATTAGGACAAAATCAAAATCAAAACAATACATTGTAAACTTTTAACTCACACAATATTATATGTCAATTATATTTTAATAAACCTGGAGGATAAAAGAGTGACTCATGGGAAATATTTGTTTGAAACTACTGAGTTGTGATGTTTGTTGTTAATTGTTGGTTATATAGCAAAAGCTTTCTGATACACTCCTTTACACACAAAAATCCCCTACTTCCCTTGGGCCTTCCTCATATGCTCTATCAGAAGAGCAGCATAGGGCCAAGACTGCTCTGTTTGCCCACTCTCTGGTTTATCATCAACACCCTGAAAGAGAGCCCCCAGAACTAACTGTCATATCCTGAGCATACTCTGTCTTGGCCTTCTTTCTCTGGTTACTATACTCCTATTATGCAGCTTACATTCATTACAGAATTTAGACAGCCATGTCATCCTGACCCACAGTAAGATTCTTCTCATGTCCCAATAAATATTCTGCACTTGTATCATCAAGTTTTCAAAATGTTTAATTGTGGTAAAATGCATATTAACGTAAAATTTACCATTTTAAACTTATAGTTCAGTGGCATTAATAACATTCATATTGTTACACAACTATCATCTACCATCCATCCATCCACAGAAACTTTAGATTCATTAGACAACACCACCCTAACCCCAACATCACCCTACCCCCCCAACACCCAGCAACCACCATTTTACTTTCTGTTTCTGAGTTTGACTCTCTAGGTGGACTACCTCAAATAAGTAGAATCCTATAATACTTGTACTTTTGTGATTGGTTTATTTTCTTTAGTATCAGGTCCTTAGTATCAGGTTCATGCGTGATGTAGCATGTATCTAAATTTCCTTCCTTATTAAAGCTGAATAGTATTCCATTGTACATATACACATTTTACTTATCCATTCATCTGTCCATCAATACTTGGGTTGCTTCCACATTTTAGCTATTGTGAAAGATGCTATGATCATGGGTGTACAAATCAGTTTTTTTTTAAGATTTTATTTATTCATGAGAGAGAAAGAGAGAGAGAAATTCAGAGACACAGACAGATGGAGAAGCAGGCTCCATGCAGGGAGCCCGACATGGGGCTTGATACCGGTCTCCAAGATCCCGCCCTTGGTTGAAGGCAGCGTTAAACTGCTGAGCCACTGGGGCTGCCCCCAAATCAGGTTTTTTTTAAAAAAAATATTTTATTTATTTATTTGAGAGAGAGAGAACAAGGAAGGAGGAGAGGCAGAGGGAGAAAACTGATTTCCCACTGAGCAAGGAGACTGACCCAGGGGTCGATCCTAGGACCCTGGAATCATGACCTGAGCCTAACGCAGATGCTTAACTCACTGAACTACCCAGGTGCCCCCAAACTAGTTTATCTGAACCAAACTTTAAAAGTTTCCTCTAAAAAATATAAAATAAAATAAATAAAATAAAATAAAATAAAATATTTCCTCTAATAAATGTCATTTAACTTAGGCATTTGTCAATTGGGATATTTTTGAATATTTATTCACTATTTGCACCAGCTTTGTATCAGTTGCAAATATGATCAGCAGGCTATGTTCTTCAAGCCAAAACAGCTATCTTTAAATATTATATTGTGACCAAATGCACACACAGGAAATCTGAATTGACCAAAATCTCAAGGTCAGAAACCAATTGCATGCGGTTTAGGCATCCAGCACAATTAGCCCTTGATAAATGTCTGTTAGATGATGTGTCCTTTATAAATCTATATACCTTTCAGTGTTCAATGGTTGCCTTTCCCTGTGTTCAGAGGTCATTTGTTTAATACAATGTTCTAATATTTTTCTGAGGAATCGTCTCTGAAAACTGGGAAAAATGCTGCACCTCGTCCATCTTCTGGTATCTCCCTCTGCTTTATAATGCCTCAAAAATTTGTTGACAGTATATGGGGCTATATATAGCATGGTCACCTGCTAATATTCTCAGACTCTAAGGAGGTAATTCAAATGGATCAGGAGAACAAAACTGTTCTGAGAACTGGGTATCCTCCCTTCCCTGAGCCTGCTTTTTCCAGCTACGTCTCCCCCCTCAACCCCAGCTAAGTCTTTAATAAAAGGAGAAATATAAAAAAATAAAAAAAATAAAAAAATAAAAGGAGAAATATAAGAGAGGAATTCAGTAGTTAATGTTTTGTCAGATTATTCTCTATTTATCCTCACTACCTCTCAGTATATCTTTAAGAATTCTTTTGATTAACTGCAGTTTTTTTTCAATCATTATTACTTGTTCTGAGATTGTGTCTCCCTGATCCTATTAGAAGCATCCAGCTCTTCAGTAGCTTGCAGATGGATAGTGTGGGTGGTTCTAGCCAAGCTATTTAAAATGTACCTATAATAGTTTGCCCTGTAACTATTCTTTTTTAAATTACAAATTATGCTTTCTATTTTTCAGTGCCAGGCTTCAAAAAGAACCATTAGGGATTTCTTTTTTTTTTTTTTTTTTAGGGATTTCTATAGATAAAGTTACTGCCTTGTAATACTATCTTTAATAAATTTTTTAAAAAAGATTTATTTATTCATGAGAGACATGAGAGAGAGAGGCAGAGACACAGGCAGAGGGAGAAGCAGGCTCCACACAGGGAGCCCGATGTGGGACTCGATCCCAGGACCCTAGGATGATACCCTGAGCCGAAGGCAGACACCCAACCACTGAGCCACTCAGGTGTCCCTCAACCTAATTTTATTTTATTTTATTTTTAAATTTTTAAAAAAATTTATTTATTTATTTATTTATGATAGAGAGAGAGAGAGAGAGAGGCAGAGACATAGGCAGAGGGAGAAGCAGGCTCCATGTACCGGGAGCCCGATGTGGGATTCGATCCGGGGTCTCCAGGATCACGCCCTGGGCCAAAGGCAGGCGCCAAACGGCTGCGCCACCCAGGGATCCCCCTCAACCTAATTTTAAAACAGACTGTGACATTAGCTTAGAGAATTATAGTCTATGTTTCAGGTGCTTATGTATACAATGACACATATAATTTATGCAAATTGATTCATTAATAAATACTTATTTTAATTATCTACTATTGGCCATGCCTGGCAAAGCATGTTGGTGAGCAGAGCAGATAGTTTCTGCCTGCAGAGTTTACAGTTGAGCAGAAGAGATAAGACAAATCATTACATAAATATGTCATTATAATTTGAGATAAGCAGTATAAAAGCAAAGAACAGGGTACTCTGAGAGTATTCAAAAGGGTATGAATTAACTTTCTTTAAGGAAACATTGGGCTCCTGGGTGGCTTAAGGGTCTGACTTTTGATTTTAGTTCAGGTCATGATCTCAGGGTTGTGAGACTAAGCCCCCTGCAGGGCTTCACGCTGAGTGTGGAGCTGGCTTAAGATTCTCTTTCGCTTTTCCTCTGTCCCTCCATCCCTATAATTCTTCTCCAAAAAGAAGGGGAGGGAGGAGGAAGAAGTAGTAGGAAGGAGGAGGAGATGACAAAGATGAAGTAGGCACATTAAATTACATACCTGTATTGCACTTTGAGTACCACATGAGAAAGGCATTACCCACACTCCAGGACTGAATTATGAAAAAACAATGATATGTTGGTAGTTCAGTAAAAAAAGAATACAGCAGCCCAATGGCTTTAAAAAGCCAATCTGTAATTGGCAGACCCTCCTTTCTCCCAGAGTAGTGTTTAAGCCTCTACCTAACAATATTTCTTCAGTATAAAATGGGTCTGGGGGGGGGGGGGTGCCTGGTCAGTACACTATGTGACTCTTGACCTCAGGTTATGAATTTGAGCCCCACAATGGGCACAGAGCTTACATTAAAAAAAAAAAAAAAAAAAGAAGGCAGCCCAGGCGGCTCAGTGGTTTAGTGCTGCTTTCAAGACTAGGGTGTGATCCTGGAGACCCAGGATCCAGTCCCGCATCGGGCTCTCTGCATGTAGCCTGTTTCTCCCTGTGTTTGTGCCTCTCTCTCTGTGTCTCTCATGAATAAATAAATAAAATCTTTATTTTTTATTTTTTTCAAAGGTTTTATTTATTTATTCATGAGAGACAGAGAGCGAGGCGCAGAGACACAGGCAGAGGGAGAAGCAGGCCCCATGCAGGGAGCCCGACATGGGACTCGATCCCAGGACTCCAGGATCACACCCTAGGCTTGAAAGCAGCACTAAACCGCTGAGCCACCAGGGCTGCCCCAAATAAAATCTTTTAAAAAAAGGAAAGGGGGCGGGCAGCCTGGGAGGCTCAGTGGTTTAGCGCCGGCTTCAGCCCAGGGCGCCGGCTTCAGCCCAGGGCGTGATCCTGGGGTACCGGATCAGTCCCAAGTCGGGCTCCCAGCATGGAGCCTGCTTCTCTCTCTGCCTGTGTCTCTCTGCCCCTCTTTCTCTCTCTCTGTATCTCTCATGAATAAATAAATAAAATTATTTATTTATTTATTTGTTTGTTTGTTTGAGACACAGAGACACAGGCAGAGAGAAGCAGGCTCCATGCCGGGAGCCTGACGTGGGACTGGATCCCGGGACTCGATTGCGCCCTGGGCCAAAGGCAGGCGCCAAACCTCTGAGCCACCCAGGGATCCCCTAAATAAAATCTTAAAAAAAAAAAAAAAAAAGGAAAAATAAAATGAGTTTCATCTCAGATTGAAATGTTCAGAATTTCAAACTGCCAAATGTGCAAATAGCTTAATGCTATGCCTTCAAGGCACCGTGGCCAACAATCCTACAGTACTGGCCATTAATACTTCAGCTACCTGATATTTGTCAAATACAATTAAAATGCTGCAAAATCCAAGAGCCAATTCTCATCCTCATCCCACTTTGAGGCTGGTAGCAGCAGGAGGATATAGCATGTTCGACTCTCTTTGAAACATTCTTTAACTTCCAGAACACAAATTTCTCCTGCTGTTCTATCTCTTTGACTACTTCTCAATCCTCTCTGCTAGTTTTTCCTGATAATGACTTTGGTAACCATGATTATCCTATTCAGTCTCATGGCTTAAATATATATATTATCTATTTTCTGAGGCCTTGCAAAGTTTTAAGCCAGGTCCTCTTTCTTAAGCTTCAGACTAGTATAAACAACTGCCTATCTGATATTTCAACTTGGATTTTTATTTCATTTCATTTTATTTTAGTAAATACCATACCCATTGTGGAACCCAATGCATGGCTTGGACTCATGATACTGAGATCAAGACCTGAGCTGAGATCAAGAGCCAGATACTTAACCAACTGAGCCACCCAGGTGCCCTAAATGTTTATATTAACAGGCATCCCAGACTTAATATGTCGAGACTGAAGCTCCTGGAATTATCCACTCCCGCCCCAACTTGCTCTTCCACAATGGATTCTACTCCTGCCCCAACTTGCTCTTCCACAATGGCTTCATCTCAGAAACTGGTAACACAAATCTTCTAACAGCTCAAGTCAAAATCTTGGGAATAATCATTGATTCTTATTTTTTTTCTCACACTTCAAATCTGATCCATTAACAAATCTTGCTGGATCTCTACCTTCAAAATATATCCTGAATCCAAGCATTTCTCACAACTCCTATAGCTACCACTTCAGTTCAAGTCATAAGCACCTCTGTTATCTACATTATTAAAATAGCTAAGTTAGAGGATCCCTGGGTGGCTCAGCAGTTTGGCACCTGCCTTCAGCCTGGGGCGTGATCCTGGAGTCTTGAGATCAAGTCCCATATCAGGCTCCCTGCATGGAGCCTGTTTCTCCCTCTGCCTGTGTCTCTGCCTCTCTCTGTCTCATGAATAAATAAATTAAATCTTTAAGAAAAAAATAAAATAGCTAAGTTGGCACTCTACCCTAACCACTCTACCTCATACTGCACCCCAATCTATTCTCAACACAGCACTGAGAGTAGTAAATCAATTAAAATGTAAGTCAGAACAAGTAATTTCTCTACCTAAGCCCTCCAGAGGCTTCCCATCTCTTTTGGAATAAAAGCCAAAGTTCTTCCACTGACCTACAAGGTCCTTCCTACAAAGTCTGTCCTCATTCCCCTCCTCCTTTTATCTTTTTCAGCTATGTCCTATTTCTCTTTCCCTTGGTCATTCTGCTCCAGCCACAGTGGTTAGTACTGACTATATTGCAAATATGCGAGGTATGCTCCCGTCTCAGGACCTTTGCACTTGCAGTTCCCTTTTCTGTATACATAGCCACTTGGCTTACTTTCTCCCTCAGTCCTTTCAGGCCCATACTCAAATGTTATTTGATATTGTATCAGAAACAAGTTATTTCCTCAATGTATGTCTACCCCAACCACTCCTGCTAGAACATATGCTTAAGACAGGGAATTTTTTTTTGTCTCTTTTATTCATTATTGTATTCCCAGTACTTAGAACAAAGCCTGATATATAGTGGGTGCTCAATAAATATTGCTGAAAGGATTAAAGATTTCAGATCTTGGGCAGCCCCGGTGGCGCAGCGGTTTAGCGCCGCCTGCAGCCCAGGGCGTGATCCTGGAGACCTGGGATCAAGTCCCACGTCAGGCTCCCTGCATTGAGCCTGCTTCTTCCTCTAACTGTGTCTCTGCCTCTCTCTCTCTAGCTGTGTCTCTATGAATAAATAAATAAAATCTTAAAAAAAAAAAAGATTTCAGATCTTGTTAATAAATCAAGATGTATATACTGAACTCAGAAGAACTTTATAATTCAGTAGAGTCTTACCATACGTTCACCAATATAATAGAGATTACTTACATCACTAATCTAAGTAGTTTGAGGCAAAATCTGATTTACTGGTTTAGAAAAGAAAACAAGCATCATATGACAACAGAATACCTCTGTCTACCACTTGGGATCAGGAAAATGAGCTGCTGCTCTGAGTCTTAAACTACAACTTGACCACTAAGGAGGTGTCCTCACCTAGAACTTACTCTCCCACTAACATCCCTCCTCCACATGACTCATACTTACTAGTTAGCTCAATCCCCTGTGGTCAAGTTTCCTCCCTCTAACAGAGAAGCACAATGTATGTAAAGGGCCTTGTAGGACCACAATGACCCAGCACTTAGGGATTTTGCTCCAATATCAACAGACAATTGTGAGGGGAAGACAATTAAGAGTGGACTCAAACAGGTGACAGTGATTCAGTCCTAACCAGGTCATAAGGAGCCTGGTTACAGAGAAGCATTCCTGCCCCTACAGCCAGCCCATCACTACATTTCACTAACCGGATTAAGTGCCCCTGAAATGGATCGACTGTTCTGGTTCCCTAACAGATACCTAATGTTTCTCCTGGTCTTGACCATTTCCTTCCCTAGACTGTAAAAGCCCCTAGGATAAAGCCCAAATTCCTTGATAATGTTCACAAAACATCTCCCACAGTGAGGTGGACCCTTTCCCAGATCTCTACCCTACTACTTTCCCCTTATACTGCATTTAACATGCTAGCAGCTATCATATCTAGCTCCTTCAGTCTTGCTCTGAGGTTCTGGTCCAAGCTGTTTACTCTGCTTGGAACAATCTTTTCTTACTTCTTCAGGCTAACTCCTTCTGAGATGTGGCAGTTCTCCATTTAAATATCACTAATTCTTTTCCTTTTTTTTTTTTTTTTTTAAGATTTTATTTATTTATTTCAGACGGTGGGGGTGGGGGAGAGAGTGCGCACACAAGTAGGGGGTATGGAAGAAGGAGAAGCAGACTCTTGGCTGAGCAGGGAGTCCAATGAGGCACTTGATTCCAGGACCCCAGGATCATGACCTGAGCTTCAGCCATCCAAGTGCCCTAAACATCACTTCTTTAGAAATCATGCCTAGCCTGGGTTAAGTGAGTCAGCTCAGTTCACAGTAGCTTTGGATTTGGTTTTCAAAGTGCCCATCACTCTTTCATTGGATCATCTATTTAGTGTCCATCATCCTGTCTACCTCACACCGTGGACCTGTCAACTGTCACAGAACACAGTGCCTGACACAGAGTAGCTGCTGAGTACTACCTGAAGAATGAACATATGAATGAGTAGTGTGAGAATGAATAAATCAGGAAGTCAGGTTAAAGCCTGTATTGATAGTGCACTAACTAGAAGGCAACAGCTTTTCCTGCCTAATTCCTTCTTTGCCTTTCTGATTTTAAACAAACATTTAAAAAATCATTTAAAATATCAAATAGTATTATGTTTATATATTATTTAAAATATTTAAAATATATTTAAAATATTAAAAAATCTTAAGAGTATAAGCTACTTTTTTTTAAAGATTTTTATTTATTTATTAATGAGAGACACATAGAGACAGAGTCATAGGCAGAGGGAGAAACAGGCTTCCTCTGGGGAGCCCGATGCGGGACTCGATCTCAGGATCCCAGGATCACGACCTGAGCCAAAGGCAGACGCTTAACCACTGAGCCATCCAGGCACCCCTAAGCTACTTTTTTTTTTTTAAAGTAAGCTCTATGCCCAATGTGGGGCTTGAATTTATAACCCCAAGATCAAGAGTCACATGCTCTACTGACTGAGCCAGCCAAGCACCCCAAGTATAACCTTTGAATGGTGCCCCAGAACTGAGACAGTGGAACATTATTACCAAAGGAGAAGGGCATGGAGGCTTAACAACCAGTCGCAAAGGGATCTATAACATGAGAGTCTAATGTCGAATTCTTGAGCATGATAAAGGAGACAAAACCATGAAGGACAATTTTAATTGTTGTTCTGCAAAACTGAGGACAAGTTGGGGAAATAAGCAGGAATGCCTTCTATGTGGCCTTCAACATCAGTCATGTACCAAGAATTAATTAGGAAGATGTATCTAACACATCTTCCCCGCCCTCCTTTTTGGCACCCCTTGACAGCTGGAATTGAGCCAGTGTGGCAGATAGGCGGTCAATGTCTGAATAGAAGAGCCAGACCCAAAGAGGGAAGACAACCACACCCCATTATCAGAACCTGGGCATGAGAGGAAGGCGAACTGGGGCTGGGGGCGGGGGCCAGGGCTGGGGTGGTGGTAGTATCAGCCTGAGTTAGAAATGGCATGTTCGGGCAGCCCCTGCCCAGGTGGCTCAGTGGTTTAGCGCCGCCTTCAGCCCAGGGCATGATCCTGGAGACCCTGGTCGAGTCCCAAGTCGGGTTCCCTGCACGGAGCCTGCTTCTCCCTCTGCCTGTGTCTCTGCCTCTCTCTGTGCCTCTCATGAATAAATAAATTAGAAAAAAAAAAAAAAAAAAAGAAAGAAAGAAACTGCATATTCCCTGCAGCATGTACTTAAGAGTCTGATATGGTAGCATGAATGCTTTCAGCAGGACTGCTTTCAGAAGATGTCAAAGTGTTTCTTTACCTGCATTTATGTTACCATTAAAAAATAAAAGCCAAACTAAAGAAGCAGGTGTTGAGTTTTATAAATTAGTTATGATAAATGTTTCAGTCCCTGGGTTTCAAAGATCCAGAGGCTCTCTGGAGAAGATTTTGTTTTCGTAGGATTTGTTTATTTTAACAGTGCCTACACTGACTCAGTGACATGGTCACAGATTCCTGCCTTTTCATTGAGAACAAAAACAAACAGGACAAAGGAAAGAAATGCAATTCCCTCAGCTCCACAAGCTGACATGGTGGTAAATTGTCAGGCAGCTATCACAGGATGAGAGCATACCCAGCGCTGGCCAAAGATGCCAATTCCCTGTCTCCCTGCCCAGTCCACACAGTGTCCCAGGAGGGCACTCATGAAAGACCTAATGACCTGTCCACTGAGGCAGAACTACCCAAAGTACAAGGTGAGCTAATTGGGTCATAAAGGAAAAATTTAACACCCACAGAGGTATCTAGATTGCTATTAGGTTTAAAAGTTAGCTTCAGCTGATGATTACAGTAGGAAAAAGTACTTATTTACCCACTATATCAATTATTTATTGCTTTTGAAAATCTAGCAATAACAAGATTATTTTTTTCTAAGAATGCTTTAGCAGTGAGTTCCAGATTGATATCACTCTGAAAACTCCATCCTCAGCCCTACTCTCTAGCAGAGCAACGTTAGTTAACCCTTCAATTTCACTATAACCTTCATGCATATTTTTTTAAAGATTTTTATTTATTTATTCGAAAGAGAGAGCACAAGCAGGGGCTGGGGAGAGGCAGAGGGAGCGGGAGAAGGGAGCTCAATGTGGGACTCCATCCCAGGACCCTGAGATCATGACCTGAGCAGAAGGCAGACACTTAACTGAGCCACCGAGGCACGCCACCATGCAAACATTCTTTTTTTTTTTTTTTTTAAGATTTTATTTTTTATTCATGAGAGACACAGAGAGAGGCAGAGAAATAGGCAGAGGGAGAAACAGGCTCCCTGCGGGGAGCCTGAAATGGGACTTGATCCCAGGATTCTGGGATCATGCCCCTGAGCCAAAGGCAGCCACTCAAACGCTGACCCACCCAGGCATCCCCTATGTAAACATTCTTAACTTCCAATTTCCAGCCTCAACAACTTGTTCCAGCTCTAGCTCTACTAAATGTCTGTGTCTACTAGAAATCCCCACCTGAGTGACCTACCAGTTGCTCCCATCCCAAATTCGTCTTTCCTCTCAAACATGGACCGCCTCCTGTGCACTCTACCCCTTTCAATGGCACACCATCCAGTCACCAGAGTCCTCTTCTCATTTATTCCACAATATTTATAAGTGCCACAATGAGTCAGGCATTGTGCCAGGAGTTGGGGCACAGAGCAGTGATCCAGACAGGCTAGGTCCCTGGAGCTTAGTTTCCATTTCCTCCTACACCCACAGCTGAATACCAAGGAGTGATTTGACACAGGAACACAATGAGTGTTCAGAGATCTTTTACTGTGGCAGTCACGTGAACAAAGACTCTGCCTTTACTTTAAAATTACTGAGGTAAATATAAAGCACATCTGGCCACAATGCATGTGAGACGCCAACCCTTAGAGAGAAGAGTATTGCATACTTTGGTTTTGGTCTAGGGCCCAAGAAATGGCAAGTTTTTAATGATAATAAATGTTTTTCAACGTGCACACCTAATTTAACTGAGGTTTTCTGTTTTCCACCTTCTACATGGATAAAAGTACTCTTCTCCTGGAAAAACTGGTATTTCTATGGCAGTAAAAGACACTAGATCCTTTCCTTCTGGATTTCAGGTATAGGACATTCTTTTTTTTTTTTTTTTTTTAAGATTCTATGTTTTAAGTAATCTCTATACCCAACATGGGGCTCAAACTCACAATCTGTAGATCAAGAGTTGCATGCTTCACCAAATGAGCCAGCCAGGCATCTGTTGGACACAGAACATTCGTGGGGCACTGAGGAGCACAGCAACTCCGATCAGCATTTTCTACTGTTATATGGCCTGTGGTCACCAAAAAGGTTGTTTTTTCTTTAAGATTTTATTTATTTATTCATGAGAGACACACGGAGAGAGGCAGAGACACAGGCAGAGGGAGAAGCAGACTCCTCACAGGGAGCCCGATGCGGGACTCAACCTCGGGACCAGGATCATGCCCTCAGCCAAAGACAAACACTCAACCACTGAGGCGTCCCAAGCATCTCCTTAGTATGCAGAAAACTGTTTCCCAGCTAGACCATGACCACACTCAGCTGTGGTTTCATTTAAAGATCTTCTAGCTGTTGAATGTGAAATCTAAAATAATCTAATCTAAGGACAGTCTGCTACACCATACTCTTTCTTCTTTTACTTTTTTTTGGGATGGATGGCTAATGTGTAATGAAGGAGGCTGGTTATAAAACATAGAATGTGTATAGGATATGCATTTCTGAAAAAAGCCATTCATTTTATATTTTAGGATTTTCTGACTATTGTTTAAATGATACATTATGTCTTGTCTTACTACTGAGACTCTAAGCTTTCAGGACCAAAATAGGGCTTTTACATGGTATTAAGGAGATAACAGACCCCCCAATCTCACACTTCCAGGTATTTTAGGAACATTCCCATACCACTTTGGAAATTACTTAAAGTCATTTAAATGGTTTTTGAATAATAATCTTAGTATATCAGGGCTATTAAGCGCTAAAAGAAAGAGAAACAACGATCGTTTTTCAAAACCACCATGACCAGAAGCAAGCCCAGGCCTGGAGGAACCAAAACAACCATTTAAGCACAATGATTTAATTTTGAAAATAACATCAGATAAGAAATACTATGTTCAATCATTTTCTCCAATGCTTCAAAATACAAGTCACTGGCACAGGAATATCAATGCAAAAGGCTGAAAAGTAACAGGAAATATGACTGATGTCTCCACCACTCCCCTTCTCCCTGACAATCAGAGGATGCCTAACAAGACAAACACATTCTACCTCACAGGCTGCCAGAGCCACTCCCAGAGCCACCCCCCCCCACCCCACCCCCGCAGAGAGGCTAACCATTTCCCAGCAGGAACCACCATCAGACTACAGAAAACATTAACCACATGGAAACACCCTCTAAAAGCTTTGGAATACTGTGTTACAAAAGTGCCCATCAAAACACACCAAAGAGACCCTGAGGGACAAGACTATCTGTCATCGAGCACAAACAATCTCCCCAAAACAAATAAAAACAACAGTCTTAGGGACACCTGGCTGGCTCAGATGGGAGAGCATGCAACTTAATCTTAGGGTTTTAAGTTTGAGCCCCACACTGGGTGTAAAGATTACTTAAAAATAAAAATCTTTAAAAAAATAACGGTCTTAGAAAGCTGTATATGATGTGTACAGTGTACCCTTCAATTATACACATGTAAATTCATTATCTAGGTAACCACATTACTGTCTGGTTCTGACACCTGGAATAGGAAACAACAGTACCCTCTGTCAGCCTTTTCCCACAGCACTTTTTTTTTTAAAGATCTTATTTATTCATAAGAGACACAGAGAGAGGCAGCGACACAGGCAGAGGGAGAAGCAGGCTCCATTCAGAGTGCCCGATGTGGGACTCGATCCCAGGACTCCAGGATCATGACCTGAACAGATGCTTAACCACTGAGCCACCCAGGTGTCCTTCCCACAGCACTTTAATGAAGTCATTGAGTGATAAGGGGTGAAGGCCTACAGAGAGAAAGTAAGTTCCAAATCATCTTTTACACCAACAAGAAACTCTTAGAAGGGTTTATATTTTAAAATATATACTCATTATAGGGGTGCCTGGGTGGCTCAGTTGGTTGAGTGTCCTACTCTTGGTTTTGGCTGAAGTCATGCTCTCAGTGTCCTGAGATCAAGCCCTGTATGCGGCTCCACACTCAGTGGGGAATCTGCTTGAGATTCTCTCTGCCCCTCTCCCCCCCCTTCTAATCAATCAATCAATATCCTTCAAATATATATGCTCATTATAGAAAACTGTTTTTCTCATGTTCTTTTTAGAAAGTTTTTACATTTAATATATGTGATCAAACTGTATATCATACCCATTTTGACATAAGCATTTTTCATGTTAATCAGTTTTTAAGGGTTATGTATTTCATGGACTACATGAACCAGTTTTTCATTTCCCTAGTGTTAGACAAGTGTCCTACTTTCAATTAATTTTGTTATAAATTATACATGTTAAGAAATTAACTTATATGATTTGCCTAACATTATCATTCATTCTTCTTTAAGATTTTATTTTTAAGTAACCTCTACACCCAACGTGGGGCTTGAATTCACAACCCCAAGTTCAAGAGTCTCATGCTCTACCGAATGAGCCAACTGGGCACCCAGCATTCTAAGTAAAATAGAACTGTGAAAGTTATTAATAATGGTTTTGAGGTTGTAAAGTGATATGGTAAATCTCAAAGCCAGTAGAAGTATTTCCGGTTCTATTTTGGGGTTATCTGTTCTCATGAGAAACTGAGAGCTGACAGTTTGAGAGTTATCAGTTATCCCTGGCCAGAAAGGAGGATTGCATTCGATAGCCAGTTCCCATTCCTCAGAGCCTTCGTTCTGGATCCTTCATGTTTGAGGACTGATAGAAATCCTTACAGAATCGCTGTGAAAGGTGACGGGGTGGGGGTGGGGGATAAGGGAGATCTATCCTTCCAGCAAATTCCGTGTATCCTGGCTCTGAAGAGTGTGGCATTGTGTCACTGGCCACTCAAAACTGCCAGTATCTAGATAAAGGCAACTCTTCTACTTAAAGAAGGATCTAAAGAACAAGTGCTTAAGGATAGAGTTTGAGTGTATTTAAGTAATGCAGGAATAATCATCTCCTCCTTTTTAACGTTTAATCTCTATTTTCTAGGTGTTTATTTCCATCACTGTGAGATTGAAATATTTAACTCCATTTCTCATTTCTTTAGTGTCGACTTAAAGAGGGAGCTCATTCCTGACCTAATGGCTAATTCATAGTGTTAGTGGAGAAGTCTTAACAGCTTTCAGTTTTTCTTAATATTTCTTCTCATTCTAACTTTCATGAGTTCAAGCCTATTTCACGTATCTTTCAATTCCTACTTTTTAAAACATCTGACATTTAAAATTTTCAGGAAATTTGGATATTTGGACTCTCTCAGAATATAAAACTGCTACTTTTTAATTTAAGAAAAATGATGTTATTATATTGTACATGAATTCTCAAAAATAGCAAAATCTACAATTTTTTCCTAGACACTGTCCAATTCCAACAATGAATTTATCCTGAAATTGGACCTCCTAAAATAAACAGTGTGAGCAACTTGTCAGAAATCAGAAAGGCTCTTCTCCTACTTCTAAGTTAGTGGTCTCTGATTCTTATGATGTTTTCTGAACAACAATGTCTGTGTTACAACTTATGTAAGGTGTCACTGCATCTCTAGTTCCTTTCTCCTACCTTGTAACTAGAAAATCAGTTCAGTGAAAGTAGATCCTGTTAGCATTACTGGTTTATCTGGTATGTTGGGCTGTTAAATACTGTTGATTACTTTATTACAGCTCAGATTTGATAACTGCCCTCAGCTGCCCCAGAAAACGGGGTGGATATTAAATAATTATTTGACAAAAGCTTCATTGCTATAGCAACAATGAAACATTTTGAGAGACTTTAAGTCCCTCTTTCTCTTTTGAAAACAAGTGTCTTTTTTATTATAGGAGCTCAAAAATTGCACACTAATCAATGGGGCAAACTCACCACACTTATGCAGTGCAGTATCTTCTTTCAACTGCTCATTCACAAAAGTATTGTCACTTACATTCAAAGCAGCCTCCCACGCCACGTCCAGCTCTGTAATCAGTAATTGCTCCCTCCCAACTTACCTTGATTTTGGCCTACTAGTCTTGTCTCTATCTGGGCCAGTACTAAAGCAATGAGGGCTTCTACAAAGAATACGATTTTCATAAAGCTTTTCTGACAGGATTTGATTAACAATGCCAATTTCCCCCACAGATTACAAACCCTTCTTTTTTTTTTTTTTTAAACCCTTCTGATACAAACCTCATTATCTCTCTAGAGGGATTTACACACAAAAATTTTTTTTTAAAGATTTTATCTGTTTATTCATGAGAGACACAGAGAGAGAGAGGCGGAGAGAGAAGCAGGCTCTATGTAGGGAGCCTGACGTGGGACTCGATCCCGGGACCCCAGGATCATACCCTGGGCTGACGGTGGCATTAAACCGCTGAGCAACCCGGGCTGCCCCTACACAAAATACTTTCATAGATGAAAGAAAAATCAATAAAATGCACAGCCACAACATTATACAGATATGGTCTGGCATTGGTTTATGAACGTAAGACAAAATTTTGCTTCTTTTTTTTTTCTTTTTTAAATTTATGATAGACGGGGGGGGGGGGGGGGGGGAGAGAGAGAGGCAGAGACACAAGAGGAGGGAGAAGCAGGCTCCATGCCAGGAGCCTGACGCGGGACTCGATCCCAGGACTCCAGGATCATGCCCTGGGCCAAAGGCAGGTGCTAAACCACTGAGCCACCCAGGGATCCCCCAAAATTTTGTTTCTTAAACGAATCTGACCTCTATTAACATCACCATACTCTAAATGTATGTTATCACTCTGAGGGTCAAAGAAAATCTGCTGCAAAATCAAATATACACTGAAAATTAGTTTTAACAAGCTAGTAAGAAATTGATTCTATTGATTACAATAGAGACCATCTTTTAAAAAAATCACACTTTTTTCCACATTACAAATCTTTATGTCTTTTTTTGTGGGGGTGGGAGGTGGCATGGCTAATCCTACTATAGTGGATTCTAGTACTACTATAAAAATCATATATCTGAATTTTTCCAGCAAATCAAAATAACCGATCAGACCCGGACCATTCATTCCACAGGAAACATAGGGCAACCAGGTGGTAAGAGAAAGCCCTACAACAGAATTTTTATCCATAAAATGGGGAGCCCACTAACAGAACTGTCTGCCTAAAAATTTCACCTTAGTCCAGTCTCGAAATTCCTAGTCCAAAACCAGAACTTTTTTCACATTTTCCGCAAAATGGATGGCCTTAATTGAAACTCGTTTGTGCCCTGGTGTACGGAGCTTTTCAGGAGAAAAGAAGTTTCCTTATGAAGACACTTAAAGACAATCTAGCTTCCCCAACACTTAAAGACAACCATCTTCTCCATATCTCAATAGTATGTTTTAAGTGTCTTTTCTGATTTAAATAGCTGTTCCCCTCAAGTGAAGAAGGGTCTTACACCAACGGCTCTTCCTTCGGAGACCTTTGTGCTCCACAGCTTACAATGGTCTTCTGGGCGGTGCCCCAACTCCGTTCTGGATACTCAAAAGGGCACCCACTTTCTTCTACAAGATGGTTTATAACCTTTCCTGCTGTCCAGCCAACGCAGCTTTAAACTTTGCTATTCTTGTCCGGTTCTTCAGATTCGGCTGCAGCTCGGGAGGTAAACTCTTCACATAACCATTCGCAGCTCCTGATCTCCCCGCCCCCATTTCCTTCCTCCTCATTCATGTGATAACGTCTTGATGGGAACACCTTACCTCACCTTTTGTCTCCGCTAGTCCTTCTTCTTCCTTCCTGAGCTTCAAAGCTAGGCCAGGGCCATGGAGACGTGGCCGGTGGGCATTCGGTGACTGGCAGAGCCACCCGCGCTTTCTGGAGTGGCCCTTCTCCCATCTGCCACCTGAACATTCTTTCCTTAAATCAAGATTTACCCCCGAAAAGTCCCATCTCCCCTCTGAAAGACGATGGACCAGCGCCCTTTGTCTGACGCTTCCAAACCTCACATCCTTGTCCACAAAGCTTCAGTCCTCACACAGGTAGGGTCTGCTCGGCGCAGGACAGGGAAGCCTAGGTTTCCGCGTCCCGTAAAAGGATGGGCTATGGCCGAGGTCCTTCCAGGAGCCAAAATTCTACAATTATACGAGCAAATCTGTAGGTCCTATTTCCGAGGCTGGGAGGGCCGACTCCGGGGCGACCCCCGAACTCGACCATCGCCCTGGCAGTTCGAACGGCCCCCTCCAACCCAGGGTCTGGGCAGCCCCGCCTCCGACCTCGGGCGCCGGGCCGCGGAGGAGGCCCGGTCGACGCCCGCCGGCTGCCGCGCCAAGCCCCCCTTCCAGCTCACCCGCCGCCGCCGGCCCGCCTCTCACCTGGCATGCTGGCATCGCCCGCCCCGCGCTACACTGGAGACCATGGGTCCGGGGGCGCCCAGCCCACCCGCCCGCCAAGAGGTAGGCTGGCGGGGCCGCGCGGGCCGCGGACTCCAACGCGCAGGCACCGGGAACGCGCCGCCTGGTTTCTAAGGAACCGGGAGCTCGGGAAAGGGAGGGGCGGGGCGGCTGGAGGTCTGCGCATGCTCCCTGACGGGGGTGGCCCTGCGCCGGGAGGGGCCGCGATCCGGGGCTGCGCATGCTCGCACTTTGGGGGCGGAGATTAAGTAGATGAGCCGGGGGGTTTGGTCCTTCATTTCCGGCGGTGGAGGCGACTGGGCAGGAGAGCTGCAGCCTCTGCTGCTTTCGGGTCCTCCCTTGGGGCATCGGTCGTGAGGAGGTTCTGGGAGCTGTGGTGGGCCTTGGCCTGGAATTAAGGAGGGGCTAGTTTTGGGATACCTGAGTGGCCCAGTGGTTGGGCGTCTGCCTTTTGCTCAGGGCGTGATCTCGGGGTCCTGGGATCGAGCCCCGCCCGCATCGGGGTCCCCGCAGGGAGCCTGCTTCTCCCTCTGCCTGTGTCTCTGCCTCTCTCTCTGTGTCTGTCATGAATAAATGAATCTAAAAAAAAAAAAAAGATTTGGTGTTGGACACAACTCCCTGTTGTTGCAGAATGGTAGTTCTCTTGGAATCACTGACTTCTTAGCCTCCTGACTCCAACAACAATGACTCTCTTTTCTGCTCTCTGGTGCCTGTCTGGGCTTCTCTTCCTCCGCATGTTCTTTGGTTGTTTCAAAGATGTTAAGTGCTCCTACTGTGACCTCAGTCTTCCAGATCTGTTACTGGAGTCTCTGTTCCCCCAAGTAAATACCATTTTGTAGTAAGACCACTCTAGTTTACCATTACTCTGTCTGGTAAGCATTCGTGTAAAACAGGCTATGTTGGAAATGTAGGATTAGGGGTTATTTCAGCATGGGGAGCCCCCCCCCCCCGCTTTTCTGACTTCCGGTGAGAATCTGGGCCCCCACTTAGCTGGTATTATAAGGGTGTCCCAGACATCGTTCCAGATCAACCTATGATGATAGGACATGTCAGTGGAGTTGAGGCAGTTGTTCTTGTGAGAACTGACCAGCAGGGCTACCCCTGCTTTAGGAGACTGGACTTCCTGCCACTGCTGCCACCTTCTGAGCATGGAAGGCTCCCAGTGATGAGAAATTGTAACTTCGAACCTCCCTCTTCTGATGGGGTTTTAGCCCCTTAATCTTTCCTCCTGGATTCTCAACAGCCATGCAGAATCGAAGTGTGCTTGTGTTTGGTGTTTTTTACTGTCTCATGATTCACTCTAGAACAGTTTTTCAATAGTGGCACTTTTGACATTATGAGCCTGATAACTCTTCTTTTATAGGGGGCTATGCACTGTAGGATGTTTATAGCATCCCTGGCCTCTACCCAGTAGATGCCAGTAGCTCTCCAACCCAAGCTGTGACTATCAGAAATATCTATAGTCCGGGGGTTGGGGTAACTGGGTGACGGGCACTGAGCGGGGCACTTGATGGGATGAGCACTGGGTGTTACACTGTATGATGGCAAATCGAACTTCAATAAAAAATATCTACAGTCACTGCCAGATGTTCGGGGCGGGGGCAGAATCACTCCCTGTAGAAACTACTAATCTAGAGAAAAATTAATCTACTCTGGCTTTATTTATGGAACCAGGACTTTTGTGCTTAATCTAACATTCCATTCTTCCCTCGTTTTCCCTAAGAGAGTTCTGTCAAGTAACAGTCCTGTAAAATAACCAAGTGAAGGACATATGTACTATATCTATGTCAAGCTTGCCCTATATGTGCTTTAATCCTCTGCCTCCCTGGGGTGGGATTAATCACGTTAATGTGGGGAAACTGAAGCTTAGGTTAATTTTCTAGTTACCCAGTTAGTAAACAGCTGATCTAAGATTTTGAGCATGAGTACTTTCTCCTCAGACTGACAGGAAGCTAATCTCTAACCTCAATAACCCTCAGAAGCGCTCTGTCCAGTGTTTGGGATGAGTGTATTTGGACTCTTTTATTTTAAAAGTCTTATTTTATATTAAAATCTTATTTTGAGGGGTGCCTGAGTGGCTCAGTTGGTGCCTCCACTCATGATCCCAAGGTCCTGGGATAAAGCCCCTCATCCTTTGCTCAGTGGGGAGTCTCATTCTCCCCCATTGCCCCGTTTTTCTCTCTCTGATAAATAAATAAATAAAAATATTTAAAAATCTTATTTTGAGGACAGGAGGACCTGTGGTCCCTTTTTAAAGGTGAATTTGCTATTTTTCTTTGTCTCAGATGAAAGCTGTTTGGGTGGGGAGTGGAGAGAACTGAAGCCTAACTGCCTATCCTCTTGGGGTCTCACAAACACCTGAAGTCTTGAGGGTCCCTGAGGGCTAACAGGGCCTGGAAGCTTGAGAGGTGGGCCGAGAAACAGAGGTCTGCCTCAGGACAGAGTGAGCCACACAAGAGGTGCCAACCCCAGTAAGACTCAAAACAGAGACCAGACAATCGGGACTACTCATGGATGTGTATTTTAATAAAAATAATTCTGTCAAAATACAACAGGAGTTTTTTTCATCTCTCAAGTACAATTTAATAGGATGTTTTGTGTTAGAATTCTCTCTAAACCCTCCCACGCCCACAAGTTTCATGCTAATGCCAAATATCAACTTGCGAGGACAAAGGCAGAACCAGTGTGCACAATGTGGAGGACATCTGTTTCAGCTGTAGTTACTAATGGAGGAAAACCCTATGCAAAGAGGCGGCACCTGAGGCATTCAGAGTCCATGAACAGGCCACAGGTCTGGTGCACGGGACTGGCGGTCAAGTAGGGCTCTGCTGCCTGGCTGCCACACGGCGTGCATACCTGAGTTGTGAGCAACCAAAGAAACTTTCAGCTCTGACAGTTCTCTGCCTCATCTTCTTTGTGCTTGCTTAAGGGGTAGGAAGGCGCTGGGTGGCTGGGCAGTCCCCCCTTCTCCATCTCTTGGTGTCCCTGTCCTGGTGGCCTACCCCCAGCCACAGATTTGTGTGAGGATCAGAGGTTCTGGCTGTCTTTGCGTGGTCTGCCAATGTCCGCTCTGGAAGGAGTGACCATTTGGTGGCACAAGGGGGAAAGATAAATAGGGAAGGCTGCTCCCCCAGGGCTGGACAACCCAACGGAACCAGGTCTTCTTCCTGACCCCACAGGTCAAGTCCAGCCCTTCACTGGGGTTCCTCCCAGGTGCCTTCCCCACTGTTGGCTCCCGGAAGCAGGCTGGTAGGACTGGGTGTGCATAAGGGGCTCCTCTGGCTGGCAGGCAGCCCTGGACTATCCATGAGATAGTGGACTCAAGCAGCTTGGTTTTGGTCCTCTCCACGGCTTGTGGGGCAAAGGCTTATGTCCCAAAGGCAAGCTGTCCAACTGGGACAGAGAGCCCCTCTGGAGAGGAACAGAGTAAACAACTTGGACTCAGCTGAAACAGTGAGATAAGGCACAGAAAATGGGGAGGTGGCCATGGGTACTGAGCACGAGTCAGGAGGACACCCAACCCCAAGCACACACAGCTGCCCTGGGCCCTCTTGGGCCCTCTCTCAGCCGCTCCACAACTTAAGCCCATGCACCCATCCCCATCCCTGACACACCCCTGAAGGTACCAGCTGCTCAGATACTGCTGGGGCCTTCCCCAGCCTAAGCCCTCACCCGCCATTTAGCTTCAGGACTAAACAGTGTTGCACAAGCCAGAGGGATGAGGTTAGTCCCAGCTCTGCCACATAATTTGCTGTGTGACTTTGGTTAAGTCATTTAATCTCCTGGGCCTGTCTCATTATCTGTAAAAGGAGAGTACTGGTGGAGTAGATGTTTTCTGAACCCCATTCTAGCTGCAAAAGCCTCTAGTTTTAATTCCCCATCCTGCTCAGCTCTGACCATTTTAACAGCTTGATGTTTCTGGGTTTGGGGGCCAGACATCCCCAGCCTTGCACAGGATGAGGTTCTTTACAGACAACACCTCCTCAACAGGCCACAGTCTGTGGGGTGCCAGCTGAGGCCCTGGTGGGGACCAAGAAAAGTAGCAGCCTGTAGGATCAGGTCCCAAGGCAGAACCCTGGGAGAGCAGAGGGCCAGGGCCCTAACCCTATCACCAGGAGTTGGTCCAACTCAATCACTTTTCCTGTCCAGTTGTGGGCATGTCAGGCAATGAGTATCTCAAGCCATATCACCATCCCTGTGTCCGCTGCCAGAGAACAGGAATCTACTCAGCCCTTGCTGAGGCAGGGATTGGGAGTTCAATTTCTGGCCTTCCCCCTTTGCAAGGGCTGCCTGTGTGCTCTCTCTCACTGTGAGGCAGATAGGGAAATCCCAGCCCCTCCTGGTGCTCCTCTGGGTAGGCCTCCTCCCTTCTTCCTCCTGGGTAGTCAGTCCTCTCAATGGATGGCCTGCCCAAGTCCTAGCAGCCATCTCAGCCCTTCCTTTCCTGATTCCCTGATGGCAGTACCAGGACTGTTTTTGCCTCACCAGCTGTGAGGATCCATCTGAAACAGCTGGGGTGACATTTGTAGAGCCCATGAGGTCCCTTCCTCCGGCCAGCAAATACTCCTAATAGTCTTTTCTGAGAGTGGTTGGGGCCAAGCTGCAGGGAGCTGCCTGGCACAGCTGCAGCAAAGCCTGGCCTAGTAGGTCAAGAGTTCCATCCACTCCAGCAACTGGTGGCCCAAGAATCTGCCTCCACAAAGTCCTAGCTTCTCAACAGAAAGCACTGATTCCATCAGAGCTGTGCAGAGACGGTGAAGATCCAGGCAGAAAGAAGGCAGCCCCTGTACTCAAGGGCCTCTGTCCTGGAATGGAGACATCCTCCCCGCAGCCTGACACACAGCAGCTCTTGGGTCAAAGGCAGGTAGTTTCCAGGCAATCAATTTAGAGTAAATGAATTATTTGGCCATCTTAACAAGGGAAAATAGGATGTTGAAAGGGGGAGAAAGGGAGGGGCAAGGCAGGCAGTGAGAGGCAGGGAAGAATGGTAGATAGCGTGCTGGCCAAGGACCCTCTACTCTCTTGCTTCACCGTGTAACCCTAGGCCAACTCATCCCTTCTCTGAAGCCTCAGCCCTGTAGTTCTCTGCTCACCCCAGCTCTCAGGAGCCTAGGGACCCATACCTCTCAGATGCTGCAAACCAACTTAGCCTGACCTGTCCACTAAGTGGCCCCCAATGCCTATTGGGCTTCCCTAGGCCGCAGCTGGGCATATGACTCAACACAGGGGAAGCCTGAAATAAACTTATCACTTGGCTGAGGTGACAGAGATGATTCTTTTCTATGAGTTGGACTCAAATAAAAACATGGTGTCTGGACAGCCTCGCCCAAGAGGTGCTGGACCACTAACACTACGATAAATACTGTGTCTTTTTTTAATATATATATTTATATATATATAATCTCATTTTTTTACTTATGAAAATAATAAGCTATCACCAACTTGGATAGGCTTCATCACTAAATTAGCAGAAACCAGCTCAGCACAAGCTCTCCAGAGATAAATACTGGTGGCTCAGTCAGGAGGAAAAAAAAAAGATTAAAAAAACCCAACCCCTCCTCAAAAACAAGACCCCCCTTTCAAAGTAGACGGCGCTACATGAGAGTAACCAGCCAATACTGTGTCAGAGGCCGCTGCACGTGAAGGGGAGAGAGAAACTGAGGGTGGGGGTGGGGGGAAGAAGGAAAAGGAAGAAGGAATGAAGGAGGGAGGGAGGGCAGGCAGGCAGGAAATAAAGAAGGAAGGAAAGAAGGAAGGAAGGGAGGGAGGGAGGGAAGGATGAAAGGACAGGAAAGGGAGTGGGGGAGGCCAGGCAGGAGGAATGGACTCTGCCCATGGCTTCCAGGTCCCTGCGCCAAATGCCTATGGAGGGCAGGGCTGCTCCAGCCCTGGGGCTGAGGGAGGGCCAGGTGGGGCCAGCCGGCATGGTCTGCTAGTGCAAGTAGTCGTCGACTCTGGCAAAGGAACAAGATCCCAGGCCTGCTCGGGCCATGAGCCGTAGACATTCAGATGCCTGACCCAGGGCGAGCATCAGAGGGGGCTGCTTTGGCAGGTTCTGAGACTCTGTGGAGGAGAGACAAGGCCTGATCACTGCTTTGCCCAGGAGTTGGGCTCAGGGCAAAGTTCCCTTGGGAGCAGAAAGTAGGGGCAGTGGACAGAATCCCTTAAAACACAGTGTTCATGTATCTCTGTGTATGTCCCAACCACCAGCTCATGGCCCCGTAGCCATGCCAGGAACCTAAGGACCTAAGCTCTCTTCAGAGCCATGGGCTGGCCAGGCCCACAGTCATAAGCCCGGGTCTATCATGATGTAGTCAGCCAAGTCAGTTGGGCAGAAGGAGGTCAGGATTTAGGTTCAGCCATGGAAACCCAAGTCCTCTGGGCTACCAGAGATTGCCAGGGCAGAGCTCACTGACCTGATTTGAACAAACATCAGCAATTCCTGGGGAAAGAGTGGAGGGGCCACCTAGGGCACTCATGGACCAGCTTCTGTTTTTGTTAGATCCACTTACCTAAAATGGCGCTGTTAAGGGCAGCACACACAGGCTCCCTCTGGATGGGATCAAGCTGCTGGCCAACAGGGCAGCTCCAGGGGTCTGAGTATGCCAGCAGGCTAAAGGCATCCTAAGGGACAGGGCATTCTTGAGAGGACTGTGGTACATACCACACCCATAAACACCTCCATGGCTCCGGAGGGCATACAGGGCCCATACAGGCCCCATTGAGGGCACCACAAACCCTGAGCATAGGGTCAGAAAGGACTGTGCCCTCTCCAGGACCTAGAGAGGGTTGTGTCTATACTGGATGTCCCGTTTCCCATTGTGGACTTGACTAGAGCCCATTCTGTCCTGTTGCTGCTGCCCCCAAGGCCCTCCCAGGGTTGACCTGCCCCACCCCCATACCAAATGGGGGTCTGCTTTGTGTGAGCACCTGGCTTGTTCTATACCTGCAGCATCTCCGTGTGGGCCAAATTCTTGCCGTACTCCCGGCCCAGCTGCTCACTCAGTGCCTGCAACTCGCGACCGAACAGGATAATCCTTTCTGTGGCAGCCTGGTTGCCCCCACAGAGTTGCCGCCGAGGATGCCCATCATCTGCACCCAGAGCCCAGCAGAGAACAAATCATGAGGGGTAAGGAGGAGAGGAGACTGGCGTGGGGACCCCAAAAAGGAGATGGCAATAAGGATCTTGGTGGCACTGCCAGAGGCAAGTTAGGTGGACCATCCATAGCTGAGGTGCTTTCTGTCCACCTAGCATGTGACTGGGAGTCTGGACTCAGCTTCTCTCCTTCCCACTCTGTACAGTGCTCATAAGAATGCCCACTCTCACCAACTCCCTCTAGCCTCAGACGCAGGGGCCAGGCCAGGGACCTTCCCGCTTCAAACACCCGTTCCTGACTGACTAAGGCAGCAGTGGACCAGGTCCGTTTAAAGCTTCTCAGGCTGACAAAGCCTGTCCATGCCAATCCCCTCCCAGGGGGCAAAGGCATCTGGACTAAGCTATTACCACCAATGTAACACCTTGCTGGGCCATGGTTCTTACCCATGCTGGACTCATCTGTCTGTAGGTCCTCATGTTTGTAGGCGCCATTGACAATGCGTGTAGACACACTCTCCAGCACACCATTGGGGTAATGCTCTGCTTCCATCTCCATCTCACTGTCACTGTGGAGAAAGGTTGAGGTGGGAGTTGGCCACAGGCATGTGGTTAGGCGCAGCCTAGCTAGGCCTCCATTCAGGCTTTAGCCATAGGTTGCTGTAGGGAAAATCAAGGGACCCTAGGAGCATGAAAGGCTTCTTAGGCTCCAACACTTGGTGCCTACTCTGGTATCAGCTATCCCCAGAAACCTGTCACCTGATTTTCACTCTTGTCTCAATGCTGCCTCTGTGGCTTTCCTCTTCCTGGCCTTTGTCTGAGTTGGCACATCCCTTCTACCCATTCCTCCCCCATCCCCAGTGACCAGGGACCCCTGAGAAGTATCTCTAGGCACCAAACTCAGGTCAAGCACTGAGATATGCCTGGGGGCTGCTGAAAGCCACCTGTAGTCTACAGCCTAAAACTTTACTCTGCTGCCCCATCTGTCTGATCTCAAGCCATACCCAGTAAACGCTTCTTCAGTGTAGATCCTAGGGGTTCTGCTAGGCCTGGTCTCCCGTGAGGAGACATCCTCACCCTGGCGTTATCTCAGTCTGGCAGTGTCTCTTGAGAAAGTCAGGGCTGAGGAAAGTGGTAGCTAGGCCACAGGTAGCGCCAGAAGCTGGAGTCAATGCCTGGCCTGGCAAGTCAGTAGCAGCTACTCCAGGCACAGACCAGGGATGGAGGTGGGGGATTTAGAGCATGGGGTGTGGCACTCAAAACAGGCTACAGTGAGCCCAGCTGGCACAGAGGAAGCAGAGCAGGACAGGCACCTGGTCTCCTGGTTACTGGTGCTGCTGCGGGGCTGGGACTTGGTGGAATCTGTTGAGTTGGACTCGGAGTAATTGACAGATGATGGGGATGAGGAGGATGAGGAAGACGAGGAGGAAGAAGAGGAGCTGGGTGCAGGGTATTTACTGTGGTTCTGTTTGCTCTTCGAGGATGCGATGCCATTGCTGCAGCTGGGACTGTCTGCTCCTGGAAACCAGGGGACAGTCAGAAGAGGTGGGGCAGTTTGCCATAATGGGGCCCCAGGAATAACCACAGTGGTTCCATTTCCCTTCCCCCACATCCAACATTGGGCCCTGAGCCAAGCCCAGGGAAGGGCATGTAGGTGGCCTTCCTTCTCCACACCAGTGCTTCCCCGAGCCCTCTGGAGAGTGGCTGACCTGTGTTGTGCATGTGGGAACTACTAGGGCCGTGTCGGGGGCTGAGGCTGGGGGAGCCAGGGTAGCTGTCCTGGGACTTGGGACTTCGGGAGCTCAAGCTGCGGACCTCACTGTCAGTCCCATTCACCATCTCCACAAATTGTCGGCACCTGCAGAGGGAGCAGAGCGGCAATGCTCTGGGCTTGGTCTGGGCCATATGTTCCCACCACCAGCTGAGAGGGGCTGGGCTAGGAGGGAACTGGTGGTGCTCAAAACTTACTTGAGCATGAAGAGCAGGTTAGGGTTATGTTCCAGCAGTCCTGGATAGAAGTGCTGTGTGGTCTCAATGGCCTCACCCACACGGCCCTCCAGCACCAGCTTCTGGATCTCTGCAGAGAGCAAGAGTATGGCAGTGAGTGAAGGGCTGCAGACCTTCTTCACAGCCACATGCCTGCACACTACCAGCCCCAAGCATGGTCTAGCCAACAGTCAGGTGGGCTGGCTCAAAATGGCATGCCTGGTTGAGATGCTCACAGAAGAGGTTGAAGAAAGAACCTGGCCTCCCAGCCCCACAACAGACCCTGGTTTCTGCCAAGTTTCAGGGCGTCCTCAAAGAATGACAGAGGGAAACAGAGGCAGGACTCAATGCAGAGGCAGGAGAACAAATGTGGAGGCCTGCTCCTATGGAGGTCAGACAGCCAGGGCCCCGGGCATGGGGAGGGGCTCTGGCTCTGGGGGCATGATCTGGAGCTGGGCACCCAGGCTGCTTGGTATCCCTAGGTGCTCCTCTTCAGACAGACTTCTCTCCTTTCAGGCCTCACAATGGGGTGGCAATGGGAGCACAATGGTTTCTAGGCCAGGCCCCAAGTCTTGGCAATCTTCAGAGGCTTCAGCATGCTCCCTGCTGGGAGAGGAGGTCACCCTCCTCACACTGGCATCTCTGATGTCACCTCTCAGGCCATCAGCATCTTGCTCTTGCTCTGGGGCCTGGTGTATCTTGCTGGGAGCGACTTCTGGGTCTGAGGTTCTCATTTGTAGATCCCAAGTCTGGGATCCCTTTCCATCTGGCTGGCTGGGCGAGCTTCTCTGGGAGACACGGACACATGCACATACACAGAGACGACAGGTTCAGAGACACAAGCAGGCACACACAGACATACACATCCACACACACCTGCTCTCCTTCACTCTCCTCTTCTCTTCCTATCTCCTCTCTGGGCTCTGTTTCCTCTTTCCCAGCACCCTCTTTCCACAAAAGAACCCCAAACACATTACAGGCCAGTATAGTTTCCTTTGGCTCCTTCCTTTGGTGGTCTGTAAAACGCAGGACCAGAGGTGGAAGCAGAGAGAGGTGCTACCCCAGCAGCCACTGAGAACCAGCCTTCACCCTGTCTGACTACATCAATCCTTTCTCTGGCCAGGAACAGACATAACGACTAAAGCTGAGTAAAGGGGAAAGGCAAGACATTGGTTTGCTAAGATGCAAACACATTCTTCCAGAAGACTAGGAGCAGGAGGCTGTTAGAATCCAGGATTCGGGGGAAGGAAAACAGGCACAGAGGAGTGAGAGTCAGCCATGCCGGGCCCCAGCCTGGGCCGGGCCATCAGAGTGTGCAGCAGGGAGGCCGCACTGAGGCACTCATTCCCATGCTGCCGGGCGGTCCGCCTGGGCAGCGCTGTCTTGAAGGAGGGGCAGAAGCAGAGCCTGGGGCTGTACTGGCTGGGCAGGGCCAGAGCCGAATGGACTCCTGACAGGTTACCCGAGGCTGGCACAAGCCAGAGAGCAGAGTTAGGGACAGGTGAGGGAAGGAGGGAGAGGGGAGAGGAGAATCAACCTTACTTTGTCTGTTCTTTATGGATGCTTGTTCTTCCTGAATCGGGGTTTCAGTCATTCGGGCAAAAGCCGTGGCTGTGGCACAATACCCATGATGCACCAGGTAAGATGAGACCATGCTAGAAGAAAGGAAATGCTCAAGGTGACACTCTAGAACTGCATTTCTCACTGATCATCTGATAGGACCAGCTACCTCCCTGTTTGGGCTTCCTGAAACACATCTTGGAGGTGCAACCTCCATAGAACGAGAATAAAGAGGCTATAATAGGGGATCCCTGGGTGGCGCAGCAGTTTGGCGCCTGCCTTTGGCCCAGGGCGCGATCCTGGAGACCCGGGATCGAATCCCACGTCGGGCTCCCGGTGCATGGAGCCTGCTTCTCGCTCTGCCTGTGTCTCTGCCTCATTCTCTCTCTCTCTCTGTGACTATCACAAATAAATAAAAATTAAAAAAAAAAAAAAAGAGGCTGCAACAAAATAAAAACATCCCCCGGTGCTCATGCAAGTCAGGCTGCGGAGGGGCTAGGCCCCACAGCTGTTCTCATGGCTTGGAGGAGGGGCTGCAGTTTCTCTGGAATAAGCTGCCAACAAGTGGGCAAGTACGGTAACAAAAACAGTCGCAGAGGCACATACCGTCTCCTTACAGCAGCGGCTGCCTCCTGTGAACTGTGGCCAAGCCCAGAGATGGCCAAGAGTGTCTCTGAGGCTTCCTGGAGTGGCAGCCAGCCAAGCAGTTTAGGAGCTGCCCAGACAGAAGTGATGTGTGCCATGTGAGTGCCTTCTATAGATAGAGGGGCTCCTCTGCAGACCGTCCCACATGCCCAGCATTAAGCATTCCAGCTCAGCAGGTGAACCTGGCCTTCAGGAGTGCTGGCTCTAGAGGGTGATGGGGAGCTAACCCGTGACCCAAGCTACTCTACCATACACCACAAGTCAGGGGCCCAAGAAGCCAAGATACAGGCAACAACAGGGCCAATAGGGGCACAATCTTCGGGGAATGACCTGGACAAGTGCAACACTCAGTAGCCATTTGATCCCACTCGCAGCTGGCTGAGCGGTGGCACATGTGTGTATATGTGCATACACACCCATGTAGAGCAGAAGGGGGAGCCCTCACATCTGATATGCACAGAAGTGAATCCCTTGGTATAAACATGTGTCCAGTGTCATTACTGTAATTGCCAAACACAAATGTGAAAGGCACAGAAGTTCAGCTGTGTCCCCTCAGGTTTTAAGGAGTAAATGAGATGATACGTAGGGAGTGCCTAGCATAGAGTAAAAAGTCAATGAAATAAACCTCTGATTATGAAATTATGTACTTATCTTACACTCCAGATAATTATAATAACTATGTTATTATAAACACAAGGGCAAACATTTTTGACAAAACATGGTTCAGATGAGTCCACATGCACATCAGGAGCCACTAATATGTACAGTCCAGTGACTCAGTAATTCTACTTCTTGAAAGGACACCAAGAAAATAATCTTAAGTGTGAAAAGCTCTTTACTTAAAAAGGGTTGCCTATACAAGCAAAAGAGAGGAAATAACCTCAACCTCCCACCAAGGGAAGCTGGCCAAGGAGCTTGTGGTAAATTTGTCTCCAAGATAATCCAGCCATTAACAATGTTCATAAAATGAAGTTGCATGAAATCACAGGATACAAGTTATTTGTCAGTCTTGGCAAATACTACATATGAACACACACCAGCACACATATAAACACATAAAAGCACACTGTAAGCTGAGAGTATCATTCCCTGCTCAACACAGCTGCGGCAGCTCCACCTCTCCCATTGCCTGTCCCAGCAAGCCTGCTTAGGGACTGGCACCATACTGACTACTGACTTCCCTCCAAGGAAGAGCTTCTCAGTAGCTCTGAGAGCTGAAAACAAAACAGTGCTGCTCTTCCTGAGAAGGGTCTGGCCACCTAACCTCTGCCTCAGCCCTGCCCCATGGCCTGCCTCTGTTATCAATCCTTTAAGAAAGGAAGACTGCATGAAGAACCCAGTGTGCAACCCCACCCCACCCCACCCCACCCCACCCAAGAGACTGTGCTACCTGTGTGCCTTTGCAAGGCAATAATCAGGGCTAGTGGAAGCCCAGCCATTCTCTGTCCACCCTTGGAAGCCAAGCTAACAAGCTCACCCACCTCCTAGCTCAGTGGGTACTGGTTATTGCCTCACTCAGGCCTGCAGCTGGCATGTAGAAGAGAGACCCAAACCTTGCCTCCCTTCAGATTCTTATCAAGACTGGCTTCCCGGACAGTTTGGAAACTAATCATCCAAGAGCCAGACAGGCTGGCCTCATGAAGATTCTCTTCTGGCCACTGCTGCCATGAATGCGTGGGACTTAGATGGATGATGACCCTGAGAGATGACCTCAGGCCAGAGTCACAGCATGATGGATATTCCCTATTGTGTAAAAAAGAGTCCAAAGATGAAGAGACCATGGGGCATCCTAGTACATCCTCTGCAAAATGACCTGGGAAGGAAAACAGCTCTGCTGGTGATACTACATTACATGCAGAGCCTTCCAATCTAGTTGAGGGAGGCAAAGGCTTAATTAGGAATAGAACTAGAGAACTGAGCAGAAGCTGTCTGTTCAGTAAGAGGAAAGCAGGAGAGCAGCAGGCAGAGTCACCCTGGGAGTGCTTTCCAGAGGGAACGGCTACCACTGGAGTTCATAAGGGCAGCCTGAAGAGGTACAGGGGCCTATAGCAGAGTGAGGCCCCTGGGATGGGCCAGCGCTGGGTAAGGGCGGGAGTGGGGCACTCACTTCTGCAGCACCGCCTGCCACTCGCCAAGCCGGGCACTGATGGGGAAGCAGTGCACAGTGCCTTGGACCTTGGCACGCCACTCCCGCATGTAGTCCTCAATGTCAAACAGGAAGGGCTGCTGCCCAAAGTTGGCGTCCACAATCTCCCCAGGTGTCTGCAGGCCTACGGTGGGGTAGAGGTTGGCCTGAGGAGGAGAATGAAATGTCAGTTGGGCCCTGAGGGCAATGGGGCAGCAGGGCATCGCCTTACCTCTGGTGCAGAGAGGGAAGGCGCTGGCTCCTGCAGGCCACTACTCCAGCTTTTGAAAGACTTGCAAGGCTGAAGGAGGTGGGACTAAGCCACATACTGCCCACCTCCCTACCAGAGACACCATTCCCCAGAGCTTAAGGACAGAAAGCAAAAGAAAAGCAAGCCAAGCTCAAAGTGGAGTCTCCTGCCCTGCAACAGAGGCTATGGTGTCCCCAAAGCCCAAGGTTCCCCTTTGGGGCTCAGCCAGGGCACACAAAGGTAGGCCAGGCTCCACGACCCTGCAGGCGTGCCCATGAAGATCTGCTACACAGGTGGCTAATAGCTCCATGACCCTGCAGGCATGCCCATGAAGATCTGCTACACAGGTGGCTAATGGCTCCTTTCAGAATGATCTACAATCAAGGATCCCTTTGCCACCAAAAAAGGACTATATGACAGGGCAGGAAGGGATAGGTGTGACAGGAAAGGAAAGTGGGGAGGAGGAGAACATGGCAAAAGGGGTAGGTGGTTTGGAACCCCCAGATGCTGGCAAAGGGTAAAGAGAAGCCACTGTCCTTCCTGTCAGAGGCACACTAAAAGGAGGATCTTCTGGCTAGTGAGGTTTGGGCATGTCCCTCCATGGGCGGTGGGGCTCCCTGGTTTCCACGCATTGCCTGCCATGGCCAACTTAACCAGATCATTCCCTCCCTCAATGCTTCCTGTGGCTCTGCACTGCTACTGAGCAGTGTCTCGCCAGCCGCCTCCTCAAGGTCACTGGGCCCCCAGTCCTCTCTTCCACGTTCCAACCTCAGGTCATGTGTCATTTCTGAGTATCACATGCCTTTACTGCACACTGGGTTCAGCCTGCCATAAGCTCTGAATCCTAAGACCTCTTGCTTCCTTCCTTTCCCCTCCCAACCTCTGTGCCACAGGCAAAGCTCATCCCCTCCAGCAAGACTTCCTGGACCGTCACTGCCCTCGGTGATGCTCCCCACCTTGGAGCAGCCATGCACTTCTTAGCACCTGGCAACTACCCACATTCGTGTCTGCTTATTTTATGTCACGTCTCCACAACTAGACGATTCCCTAGCCAGGGTAAGAATTCTCCTGTCTTTCTATTTGCCTAGGACTTCAGCCCTTCTCTGGGGTCAGATCAGAAGGATTCTGATCTACAGGTAAGAATTTGTAATAGGAGCTTGGATGCTGCAGGCTGGGCTCCAGAGGGCCAGACAGATAGCAAGGGCATTTCCTAGGGCATCACAGGGGTGCTCAGGATCCCAAGACAACCACCAGAGTCAGCAAACTTTTCCTCTTTCTAGAACCCAGCCAGGGCACAGAGAACCAGGCCAGGCTCCCAGCAGTCTGGGTGGAGGCCTTGCATGTGACAAGGTTTGTGATGACTCATAATAATGAAGGACTGGGGCACAGAAGATGGGGATGAGCCCTGAAATAAGCCAACAGGAAACCTCACCCTTTTCTAAGAAGAGAAAACCCCACAAAGCTCACCTCTCTGGCTTGAGCATACCCTGTGTGGTAGCAGGCCTAGTCCCTAGGGTAGTGGCCTTCCTTAGGGATCTCTGATGAGTAGTCACTGGGACTGGGCTCCCTAGCAGTTTAGAACGATTCTTTATACACCCCAGTCCACTGGCTGTAAGCCGCACAGAATTGGCCCAGACCAGATGAGCCATGGAGTTATTACCCTCATCTCCACCCATACCATCCCCCCCCAGCTGCCTTTGGAAATGCCACAAATCACTGTCACCTGCTAAGAGTCATGGAGGAAGACCAGGCCTTGCTGCTGGAGAGAGAAGAAGGCCAGGAGGTACCCCTACTGGTACTCTCAAGCTGACAGCACAGCATACATCCCTGTTTGGGGAAAGGGCCAGACTCCACACCCTGCACTTGCAGGTTCCACCATGCTCCATCCCAGTCAGCCCCCAAGAGCCCAAAGGGAAGAGACCCAATAACAGTACTTACCGGGAGGTCTGTGAAGGCTATACCTGCAGAGGGAAAGAAAAGAAATCAGGCCACTTGATCTCTTATACCTCTGTGGGACCACAGAGGATCTATCACAATGGGTGGGGAGGGGCTGTCTCCTTTGGTAGAGGTCAAGCATGAGCTAGGGCCTGGTAGGTCTAGATCCTGGACTTTCCTTTGCTGGGTGGCCTGGCTGGAAGTAAAGTCAAATACTTGAATACCTGTCCACAGCTCTTCTACTCTCTCAGGGAAAATCTGCTAGGAAGGACTAAAACCAAATAATTTACCCTGAGGCCTCTTCAGGCCTGATCCTTTTTGCAATCCAACATGTATTTATGGATACTCACTGTAAATGCTAAGTCCTTTTCCATCCATCACCTCATCTGACCTGCATACCAGTTTTGGGGAGCATACTTTCTTATCCCCACTTTACAAATGAGGAAAGTAAGCCTCAGAGGTGAAATGATTTGCCAACAGTCATAAAACTAGCAGAAGTGGTAGGCCTGGACTCTTTCCTAGTCTGATGCTCCAACATGATCTCTAAGCTGACAGAGAAGTGGAGACAAGGAGGGTAGCAGATGCCCATCTCCAGTCCATTCCCATCCAGAGTCTCCAGAGGTTTCAGGTTGTCAAATCCTAGGTCAACACTGGCCTGTATGCTCTCTGACCCTTCTGCCAAGAGAAAGGGCTGCTTCCAGGTTCCTCAGACTTGAGTTGGAAGTGAGAGTGGAGGAAAGTAGTACCCAAAATATATGAGCAGGATAGGCATCTCAGAATATCCGCCAGAGCACTCACGTTCTATAGATTGAGAACGGCTCATGGCCAAGTCCTTCCAAGGACTCACAGCCCTCTCATTTTTAGAAAATTTCTTGTATCTTCTAGAAGCTCCTGAACTTTTGGACTGAGAAGTTTCCAAGCCACTCCTTAGAGGTTCCAGCTGCTCCCTTAACTCCTACCCAGAAGAGAAGTTGAAACCCAGCAAGACAGAACAAATGAGGGTTGACAGTAGGTCTCCCAGTGAAGCTGGGGCCAGAATCCTGTCAGGCAGCCGGCATATACCACATGCCTGCTCTGTGCTGGGCACTGGGCTCAGGGTCTGCCAAGGAACCACTTAATCCTCAGAACAATTTTGGAAGGTGTATACTGTCTTGAATACCAGTTTACAGATTAAAAAACCACAGTGCAGAGAAACTGTTCACATTCCTTGCCAGGCTATTTTGCTCTGTAGTGAGGGAAGCTCACAAATCCCAGGATCTGCCTGCATGGAGCCACTCCTCAGCCCCACGTGCAGAGGCAGTCTCAGAGCTGCCAGATTTGAAGCTGGAAGCCCCTCTGCATCCAAGACCTCAACGCCCACCCTGCAGGTCTGCACAGGAGCTACCCTGGTGGATCTCAGTACGGTAGCAGGCTGCTG
The DNA here is from genome assembly GCF_053574225.1 of Canis aureus. Classification (NCBI taxonomy): domain Eukaryota; kingdom Metazoa; phylum Chordata; class Mammalia; order Carnivora; family Canidae; genus Canis; species Canis aureus. Next base: position 7,257,693 of record NC_135613.1, read on the forward strand.
CTGCTCTACTCCCAGCTCATGGAGAAGACCCACGGGCCTTGGGAAGAGGAGGTCAGACTCCATCAGCTATCAGTAGCATAACCTTGGCAATTTACCCAATCTCTGCAAGCCCGTCTGAGAAAGGGGGTAGCACTAAACCTGACACTTCAAGAAAGAAAGGAGAAACAGAGCTACTTGATGAAAACTGCTTCAAAAACTGTGGGGTATTGGTACAAGCTGGCTGCACTTGTGCTACAGGGTGAGCCAATTGCCACACTTCTGGGCAGGGGATAATGTACCCTGGCTTGCCCAGGTCTACCTCACAATGGCACTCAGGAAGGACAAGGCCTTGAGGTGCTTCCAGGAGGATGAGGAAAGAGGCTACTCCACCCCCTATTGCACTGGACAAGGGCAACACTGCTTCCCCCGCCCCCAGCCCTGCAGGTCTCTGGGAGCCTCTGCAAAGCCAATGTAGTGATGAGATGTGGGAAAAAGGTCAGGCAAAGAGCCCGGATGCAAACAGAACATTCAAACTTGCAGATAAGAAGTGCTCTGAGCCAAGAGACATAGGTCAGGGGTCAATGAGGCCAAAGGTATAACACCTATAATAGCACAGAGTGTATACAAATGACTCTGCAAGGGCATCTGGGTGGCTCAGTTGGTTAAGCATCTGCCTTCGGCTCAGGTCGTGATCCTGGGGTCCTGGGATCGAGCCCCGCATCAGGCTCCCTGCTCTGTGGGGAGTCTGCTTCTTCCTCTGCCTCTGTGTCTCTCACAAATAAGTAAATAAAATCTTAAAACAACAACAACAAAACAAAACAAACAAAACAACCCCCCCAAAAAAACAGGCAGCCTTGGTGGCTCAGCAGTTTAGCGCCTGCCTTCAGCCCAGGGCGTGATCCCGGAATCCTGGGATCGAGTCCCGCGTCAGGCTCCCTGCATGGAGCCTGCTTCTCTCTCTGCCTGTGTCTCTGCCTCTCTCTCTCTCTCTTTGTGTCTCTATGAATAAATAAATAAAATCTTAAAAAATAAAAATAAAAAAATCTCTGAAAGTGCATGGACCACTCACAGGTGAGACATCATTTTCCTGTCTCCATTCATTTGCTCATCCATCCTTCCATTAAGTATCTGCTGAGACCTCACAGGAGCCAGGCCCCCAAAGTGCTGCTGGCTCCAGGAGTCATTAATTACACAGACCACTGACACAAGGGCAAGTGCTGTGACAGAGGAACGATGGAACAATGCAAAAGAGTGGGGAGGTCGGCGCAGGGAACATCATTCTGCTTCTATAAAGGGGAGAGGGTTAGGGTTCTGAGGGTAGAGAGCTGTGACTGATCTCAGGTGAGATTCTGAAGCACATTATAGATAAGCTGGCTTGTGGAAAGGAAACAAGGCCATTAGAAGATTCATCAAGTGGTCTATCACTCCAAGTTCACTGCCTTTCCATTAAATTTTGTGATCTAGAAAATGCAGGGGGCAGGCCATATACATTTTTTAGTAAAGTCTCAGTAATATCCTTGCGGACAGGACAGAAAAACACAAGTTTCAAACTAACATTATGAAGTGATTCTCAAATAGCTATACCCTGAAGGACTCAGATCTCAGCCTCTTCCAATATTTTTTATCAAGACCTTGATGAAAACATATATCAACATGCTTATCAAATTTTAGGTTAATACAGTGCTGACAAGGCTATCCAATATTTGAGAAAAAACAACCAAGATCCTAGAAGATCCTGACAGCCTGGAAAAATAAGCAATATCCACCTAAACAAGTGAGGTCTTGCATGAGGTCTATACAAAACATGGAATACAGGGATAAGAATTTAAAAATACGAGGGTTTGGGCTGACATTAAGGTTGCTGAGAGCTCCCTATGGACCTAGGGACCTGACTGACAAAGAGCTCAGAGGCTAGGCAGAGGGTACAGATGAGGGAGATGAAGGTACAGAGAGGACAGCAGCTTCATCCCATGGCAGGTGTTGTGCTCCAGGCAAAGTGTGGATAGCCTGGAGGAATGTGACAAGGGCAGGTGTCCAGAGCAGAGGGGAAGGACTGAGCCTGGGACAAGAGTAAAGAGTGAGAACCCACAGCAGAGGCCCCTGGGACTCTGACAGCAAAAAAAGAGCCAGGAAACAGCTGGAGACAAAAAGCAGAGTGGCAAGTAAGAAGCCATCTAGAGAACTTGCCCTAGCTGCCAGCTCACCAGCTGGATGCCAGCAACTACAGCTAAGCGGCTACAGATTTCAGAGGAGGATTTCTCCAGATGTGCACCTGGATCACCTCTGCAGTGTTTATGCCATGCTCTTGGCTATCCACTGTGGGCTGTGGCATCAGACTGTCCTAATGAGGAATGCTGACTCTTGGCCACTCAGCCTCAACCACCAGCAAACCTGATTCCCACTCACGTACCCTAATTTGGCCCAGGCTCATCTCATGGAGAACCCACATAGAAGTCATCACAGTGGGGAATGACAGTCACCTTTTTACTGCCCCTCAAGCCAGAGGATGCAGTCCTCCTAGAAGTTATGTTCTAAGGAAAATGTCCAATTCCCTTTTCTGGCAAGGCCTGTGGCCAGTCTAGCTGGTATCTCTGCCCAATCAGAGACCTCTGCAAACTCAAGCAGGCAGGCCCAGCAGTCAGGCATTACCTCAGGGCCACTTTGGCCAAGGGCTCCTCTCACTCAAGGGCCAAATACCAATCAGCCTATAAGAGCAAGGCATCATAATGACCAACATCTCTCCATCTCCCAGGCTCTTATCCTAAATCTTTCCACATGTACAGGGTTGCTCTTCCAAGAGATCCTCCAGGGCCCCCATCACTCCACTAATTGCTGCTCCTCCTGGGTTCCTGATCCTGGTTGATAGCACAACTATCCAGCCACTTTCCCATCCTCCCCTCTTTCTAGTGCACCCCATCTGTCACTAATCCTGCTGGCCACCCTAGACCCTAGACCTAGACTTTGTCAGGCTTGCTCCCCATGCCCTGCATCAATCATCATGGCCTTGCCTCAGGCTACCTGCTTCCTCCCCAGGCCCTCACTCCAGTCAGTCGCTTCTTTGCAGTTACATCAAAGGACCTTTTTAAATAGAACTCTGTCCAGGTTTGCTATCTTTTAACCGGCAAAAGGGCCAGAAAAGACCTGGCCCCATCTAACTGCAGCCTGTCTGCTTACCTCCTATACTAGAACGCACCTATTGCTCCACAGCAACAGCATCTTGCATGTTGGAAGGGCCAATCAAAGTCAGAGCCCAGACCATGCACATGCAACTACTACCACTGTCAGGTATGTACGCAGGCCCCTCAAACTTCTCACCAATGCCAAACCCTGCTCCAAGAGGTTTCACACAGGCCAGAAGCATGACCATGACCTTGCTGTTTTTTCAGCACTGACCCTAGGCTTCATAAATGCTGCTAAATGGATGGATTAACAAAGGAAGCACCTCTGCTACCTTTTCTTCACTTTGCAGTGTTTCAATGCCTGGAAATGGCTGGAGTTCCCCAGAGCTCAGCAGAGGATCACTGAAACTGTTTTGGCTTTAAAGCCTGCCTTTGGGCCTCTCACTAATCAAAGTGGTTCCACAGGGCAGACCCTCTAAGGTCTCCAAGCACCCACCAAGGCTGTGGCCATTCTTGGTGTAGAAGCAGGTGCTGTTGATGAGGTTGACACAGCAGCCAATCACGTCTCCTGTGGTGAATGTGGGACCATAGGGCTGGCCAGTCCCGGAGGAGCAGAATGAGTGCCCATCATCGCCGTGGTAACCATAGGAATGTTTATCCCAACCTGTGGGGGAAGAGAACAGCAACAGCTGAGTGGAGGTACTTGAGACAGCAGCAGACACTGGCCTGGGTCTGAGCCCCTCTCCCCAGCCTGCTACCACCTCAGTCAGTATTCCTGGTCTCTCCAAGGCGGCTGTGGAAGGTCTGGCTATGTCAAAGGAGCAGTGAGTCCAGTAGGTCACCACACCTAAGTAGCTGAAGCAGTCAAGGGGTGCAAGCTGTGGTTAACAAGAACCCAAGCCATGAGTGACCTGGAAGGGACTTACCAGAGCCATGTCTGTGACAAGGAAGCAGTCAGGGAAAGCGTCATGAAGAAGAGGGTCTTAAACTGACCTTTGAGAGGGTTTTTAATGTGTTTTTTTTTTTTTTTTTAATTTATCTACGATAGTCACACACACACACACAGAGAGAGGCAGAGACACAGGCAGAGACACAGGCAGAGGGAGAAGCAGGCTCCATGCACCGGGAGCCCGACGTGGGATTCGATCCCGGGTCTCCAGGATCGTGCCCTGGGCCAAAGGCAGGCGCCAAACCACTGCACCACCCAGGGATCCCCTTAACGTGTTTTTTAATTGAGGTATAATTTACTGGGCAGCCCGGGTGGCTCAGTGGTTTAGTGCCGCCTTCAGCCCAGGGCCTGATCCTGGTGACCCGGGATCGATCCCACGTCGGGCTCCCTGCGTGGAGCCTGCTTCTCCCTCTGCCTGTGTCCCTGCCCCTCTCTGTCTCTCTCTCTCTTTCTGTGTGTGTCTCTCATGAATAGATAAATAAAATCTTAAAAAAAATAATTTACATGTAATAAGATTCTCCCGTTTTAATTGACAGTTCAACAAGTTATCACCATGTTCAAGATACAGAACATTTCCATTGTTCAAAACGGTTCCCTCATGCCTCCCCATGGTCTGGCCCACTCCACCCATCTCTAGTCCTTGGCAACACTGATCTGATTTGTTCCAAAGGTTTCACCTTTTCCAGGATGTCATATAAATGAAATTACAGAATACAGAGGGTCTTGTATCTGGCACCTCTCACTTAGCACAATGCATTTGAGATTCATCCACATTGTTTAGGTGTACCAATATTTTGTTTCTTTTTATTGCTTAAGTAGTACTCCATTATATGGATATGCCACAGTTTATTCATTCACTAGTTGGTGACATTTGAGTTGTTTCAATTTTTGGCTATTGTGAATAAAGCCAATAAATATTTGCATACACTCCTTTGCATAAACTTATGTTTTCATTTCTCTTGGGTAAATACTTACAGGTGTTATTGCTGGCTCATAAGATAAGTATATGTTTACCTTGATAACAAACTGTCCAACTGTTTTCCAAAGTGGCTGTACTCTTTGCATTCTCACAGCAATGTATAAAGTCTACTTTCTCACCAACACTTGGTATTATCAGTTGTTTGGGGTTTTTTCTTTTTCTTTTAGCCATTTTAGTAGGTATGTAGTATCTATAATGTCATTGTGGCTTTAATTCGCATTTCCCCAATGAGCAAGGATCTTTGAGCATCTTTTCATATACTGAACCAACAATTTATTAGAAAATCATTAAATCGGGCAGCCCAGGTGACTCAGCGTTTTAGCACCGCCTTTGGCCCAGGGTGTGATCCTGGAGACCTGGGATCGAGTCCCACATCAGGCTCCCTGCATGGAGCCTGCTTCTCCTTCTCCCTGTGTCTCTGCCTCTCTCTCTCTCTCTGTCTCTGTCTCTCATGAATAAATGAATAAAATCTTTAAAAAAAAATCATTAAATTGTCTATTCAAATCTTTAACCAAATTTTTAAAAAGAATTTATGAGAAAGAGAGAGAGAGCGCGCGCACATGCATGAACAGGGGGAGGGGCAGAGGAGAGGGAGAAACAGACTCTTCATTGAGCAGGGAGCCCAATGCAGGGCTCAATCCCAGGACCCTGGGATCACAACCTGAACCAAAGACAGACGCTTAACCAACTGAGCCAGCCAGGTGCTCCTTTAACCAGTTTTTAAAGTTGGGTTGTATATCTTATTAAGCTGTAAGGATTCTACATATAGTTTGAATACAAATGCTTTTATGTGTTTTTATAAATATTTTCTCCCAAGTTGTGGTATGTCTTTTCATTTTCTTTTTTTTTTTTTTTTTAATGATAGGCACGCAGTGAGAGAGAGAGAGGCAGAGACACAGGCAGAGGGAGAAGCGGGCTCCATGCACCGGGTGCCCGACGTGGGATTCGATCCCGGGTCTCCAGGATCGTGCCCTGGGCCAAAGGCAGGCACCAAACCGCTGCGCCACCCAGGGATCCCTCTTTTCATTTTCTTAACAGTATTTTTCAACTAGCAATAATCACGCCTCAGATAAACCTCATTGGCTATGATACTGCCACTGCGCAAAGCTGTTAATGGTATTTTTCAAAGGCCTGCTGGAATTTTGATTGGAATTGGGTTAAAAAAAAAAAAAGGAATTGGGTTGAATGTATAGATCAATTTGGAGAGGATAGACAGCTTAATAATACTGATTATTCCAATCTCTGAACATGACATATCTCTCCTTTTATTTAGGCCTTTAATTTCTCTCAACAATGTTTTAACAAGCTTATCTCTAAGTACTTTTCATGCTATTTCTAAGTGTTATTTTAAAAATTTAATTTCCGGGACACCTGGGTGGCTCAGTGGTTGAGCATCTGTCTTTGGTGCAGGGCATGATCCTGGGATCCGGGACTGATTCCCGCACTAGGCTCCCTGCATAGAGCCTGCTTCTCCCTCTGCCCATGTCTCTGCCTCTCTCTCTCTCTCTCTCTCTCTGGGTCTCTTATGAATAGATATTTTTTAAAAATTTAATTTCCCATTGTTTCTTGCTATCATATCAAATATAATTGATTTTGTGGCAGGGGACTAGGATCAAGGTTTCTTTTGGAGTGACAAAATGTTCTAAGATTAAGATGATAGTTGCACAACTCTGTGAACATGCTAAAAAACCACTGATTTGGGGATCCCTGGGTGGCTCAGCAGTTTAGTGCCTGCCTTTGGCCCAGGGCATGATCCTGGAGTCCCAGGATCGAGTTCTGCGTCGAGCTCCCAGGATGGAGTCTGTTTCTCCCTCCTCCTGTGTCTCTGCCTTTCTCTCTCTCTCTCTCTCTCTGTGTCTATCATAAATAAATAAATAAATAATCTTTTTTAAAAACCCCACTGATTTATATACTTTAGATGAGTGGTTTTTATGACATGTAAATCTTATCTCAATAAAGGTATTAAACACATATACATATATATATATATATTTGACTTTTTACATATTTACCTGGTATCCTGCAACCTTGTTAAAACTCAACAATTAGTTCTCGTAGCTTTTATGAAGATTCTTTGGGATTTTTCAATACACTATCTGAGAATAAAGACAGTTGTATTCTTTCTATCTATTCTGTATATCTTTTATTAATCTCTTTTTCCCACCTTACTGCACTAACTAGGACCTCCAATACAATGCTGAATTGAAATAGTGAGAACAAAAATGAGACCTCTGAAGCACACCAGTTTTGTACAGGGAAAAGAGTGATAAAGGTCATTCTGGGAAGGTAAAGGCATGAGCACAAGTGGTACCAGAGGGTGTGAGCTGCAGAGGGGCCTGACTGCCTACTTGGCTAAGGAGCAGGAGTAGAGCCCATAGGGCCATGGCAAGCCAGGACTTGCAAAGGGTAAGCAAGCCTGACAGGCTAGCAAGCAGGTCTACTCCTCAAAGCAGCCCCTCCAAATAGCTTTCCCAGCCTCTGCTGCCTCCTTGGGGTCTGTGCCACATGCCCATGTGAACATACTTAAATACACTCCTCCCTTCCCAAGTGGCATAGGTAGAAGCTCTCCTTCTGGGAGGGAAGCTCTCTCCAGAGGGGCAGAGTGCTTAAGGATCTGAATAGCTGAGAAAGGAAAGCAGAGCTCAATTCTCAGTGTGTGTATGTATGTGTGTGAGGAGGTGGGGGGTGGGGGGGGAGGAAGGAGCATGTGGGCAGTAAACAGAGGTATGGGGGTGAGAACAGAGGAGAAGACCACTGGTTGGCAAGGGAGGGAATGACTGGAGAGGTGAAGTGACCAGATCCTGGAGCCCAAACTCTGCCCTGCATTTGGATTGCTGGGCTCCAGGGCAAGTTGCCCCTCATAATCACATTATTCATCCCAAGACTTGTGTCCCCTGAGCTTTCATGTCTTTTCAGCCAGGAGCCCTGGGTTAAACAAAGCTTCCCCAGAGCCCATAGTGAGGAACAGGCCAAAGCTGAATGGCCTTTCACTACTGAGTACAGGACCCAGAGAACTGCTGCTCCCCTCCCAATAGCTGCAGAAACTATCTTGAGAACTGCCCGAGGCTGGCTTTAGAAGGCCCAAGGCCTGAAGCCAGGCTCTGTCCCCACCTTTCCTATTCTCGAGACACTGGGACTGCCTGGATTGGGAAACAAGGTGCTACTCCAGGTACCAACCCAACTTCTAACCTCCCCAAGCCCAGGAATGGGCGGAACCTTTCTACTGCTGTGAGTACACAGGTCATTTGACCTCAGGGAAGTACTCTTCTGGGGCACAGTGATGCTCATTCCTGCCCTGCTGATGAGGCTACCACAGGCAATGCCTCTTCTCTGGCCTCCACACAGGAGGCCCTATGGCTCCTGGCAGCAGTAGCTGCAGCAGCAGCTGCTCCTCTGGTCTACAGAAGGCCACAAACAAAGGGGGTCTAGCTAAACAGTAGAGAGGACCAAAGTGACTGACAATCATCCCTCCAGGTCTGGCTCAGAATGTGCTTGGTGGCCCGAGGCCTGCCCACCATCTTCTCCTGCCTCAGGTTCCACATTAATATGCCACACTGGTCACTGCAGTTCTCCCCTCACCCCACTCCTGGATCCTTCAGATGGAGCATGGGCACTTCCCACACGTGGCACAGTAACTAATCATACTATCTGTGGCAACCTGTGAGGATGAGAGCACCACAATAACCCTTTGTATGTGGCAGGACAGGTGCTGCTGCTTCCACCTCATCAAGAAACTGGGGGCCTTGCTCAGCAGCCTACAAAGCTGAGGAATGTGAGCTGGGATTTGCACCCAAATCTTCAAATTCCAAACTCCACATCTTTCCTGTCATGGGTCCTGTCTCATTTGGGGTGGTGATCACTTGGGCAGTAAAACCATCCCCAAGTCCCTGACCCATCACCTGAAGAGAGGTGTTAGATACACTGGTTTTAGGCAGCTGCGGATGTCAGTTCTCGGACTTGAGTGAGTCAGGGGGCCTCCAGGCCAGAAATGGGGGAAAGCCCAGACCTCAGCCCTAGAGGAAGACATAGGGACTGTTGCCTCCTGCCTGAAGGCTGCAGATGCCTGTCTCTGCTCTCCAGAGTGCCCCCAACTTCCCACCTCACCAGGCAGCCAAGGCCAGCTAACCAGAACACACACTTCCACTCAGTGGCCACTGGAAAAGGCTTCCTAAGCAGGAAGCTACATTTCTCACATCAAAGAACATATACATGATCCAGACAAAAAGACAGGAACACGTAACTTTAGGCCACAGGCCTAAGCTCTCCGCATGGAATCCCCTAGGGTTCTGCTAGGCTGTTATTAACCCAAATTTCTGCTCCAAGGGCCTGGGGTGCCAGGAACAGAGGTGTGGCTCTCCTCAATGGTGCTTGAGCTTTCCCTAAAGCCAAGCCTACCACTCACCACCTCCTAAATGCATCATGATCCTAACGCTTGCCCCTTGAAGGATTCCATAACATTATTTGGAACACTGCCCCCCAGCATATTGCTCACATTCCTGATCAATCCTGACCCCTATCGAACCTTTCAAGTCACCAGTCACTGGTGACTGTCCCTGTCTGTCTTCCCTGGCCAAGACAGGAGCTCCTTGAGGCAGGGGCCGTACAGTCTCAAAACCAGTTCCTTCAGTGCCCAGCACGTCAGGAGTCTGAGAGGTGATACAAACATGTATGCACACGTGTCACGTGTCTGAGTGTTCGTGTGCAGGTGACCTGTCCTAGCCTGTTTTTCTTTCACACAAGGATGACCCTGTAGGATAGATTTTATATGCAGATTTTACTGTCCAGAAGGTAGAAGACTTTCTAAAACTAGAAGATTTTCTTTGTTTTAGCTTTCTCAGATTGAAGCAGTAGGTATTCTAGAAATCCTAATAAAAATGTGGCCATTTGGGAGAGAATGGATGGCTCAATCAGCTGAGTATCTGACTCTTGGGTTTCGGGTTTCTGGTTTCGGTCATGATCTCAAGGTCATAAGATCAAGCCCCGAGTTGGCCTCAGCACTCAGTGGGGAGTCTGTTTGGGATTTTCTCTCCCTCTGCCCCTCTCCTCCACTCACACACTCTCTCTAAAGTAAATAAATAAATCTTTTTTTTAGGATACAATTTTAAATAAATTTTTTAAAAAAATATAGCCATTTGATTTCTTAAAAGTAGTGAAATTACCCAGAAAAAACATTTCCTTAGTGGTAAAGCCAATGACTCAAGGATATTTGAGAGATATTTTTGTCTCCACATATCGCAGTTCATTAACTATCACCAAAACAACAGATGCTTACATTTCCAAAGACCTAAAATAGAAATTAAGTATTTTGAATGGTTTTCTTCAAAAATAAACTATGTAATTATTTAGACAAAACTACCATAGAGTTGTAAGTATAGATTTTAAATTTTAAAAAACTGAAGAACAAAAAAATAAAAAAATTAAAAAAAAAAAAAAAAACTGAAGAGCTCCGTTAAAAAAAAAAGATACTTATTTAGAATCAATTCAAGATTCACCATCACTCAGGTTGTCTGTAAAATAGGTAAGTTTTCCTGTTTTTGTTTTCAATTCCTAAATGATTTTTCAACTATACAGATTGACCCAAAGGAAGAAAATTCATAGTCCCTGTGGTACACCGAATAAGGCTGTCCATGTCCTAATCCCAGAACCTGTGAATATGTGATTGTATATGGTAAAAAAGATTTTTGCAGAAGTGTTTAAGTTAAGGCTCTTGAAATGGGAGACTGGATTATCCTGGATAATCTAGATGGGTGGCAATGCAATTACAAGGGTCCTTGAAGGAAGGAGGCAAGTGGGTCTACTCAGAAAAGGTGATTTTTTAAAAAAATATTTATGTATTTATTCATGAGAGACACACACAGAGAGAGAGGCAGAGACACAGGCAGAGGGCGAAGCAAGCTCCCCGCGGGAGTCCGATGCGGGACTTGATCCCGGATCCCCAGATCACGACCTGAGCCGAAGGGAGCCGCCCAAGCACTGAGCCACCCAGGTGTCCCAGAAAAGGTGATCTGAAAGCAGAGATTGTTAGATGCTGCAATGTTGGCTTTGAAGACAGAGAGATGGGGACACAAGTTAAGAAACATAGGTGGGATGGGACACCTGGGTGGCTCAGCGGTTGAGCGTCTGCCTTTGGCTCAGGGCGTGATCCCAGGGTCCTGGGATCGAGTCCTGCATCGGGCTTCCTGCATGGAGCCTGCTTCTCCCTCTGCCTGTGTCTCTGCCCCCGCCCTGCTCTCTGTGTCTCTCATGAATAAATAAAATCTTAAAAAGAAAAAGAAACATAGGTAAGTTTCCTTGCAGAAAAAGCAAGGAAACAGATTCTACCCCCGCTAGAGCCTCTGAAAACAATGTCACCCTGTTGACATCTTGATTTTAAGCCTTCTATCCTCCAGAACTGCAAAATGATTATTTTTTTAAAGATTTTTTAAATTTATTTTTATGTATTTTTGAGGGAGAGAGAGAGAGAGCATGCGCAAGAGCAAGCAAAGGGGGAAGGGAGAGAGGGAGAGAGAGAATCTCAGACTCCCTGCAGACAGCAGAGCCCAAAGCAGGGCTGGATCCCATGATCCTGAGATCATGACCAGAATGGAAATCAAGAGTCAGATGCCTAACTGACTGAGCCACCCAGGCGCCCCTAAATATTTTATTTTATTAAGGTTTTGAGAGAGAAAGAGAGAGAGAGCGCACCCATGAATGGAGGGGGACAGAGGGAGAAGGAGAAACAGACTTCCCACTGAGAAGAGCCTGAAGCTGGGACCTGGGATCATGACCTGAGCCAAAGGCAGATGGTTAACCAACTAAGCCACCCAGGCGACCCCCCTAAAGATTTTTTTTTTTTTTCAGTAATCTCTACACCCAACGTGGGGCTTGAACTCACAACCCCAAGATCAAGAGTTGCATGCTCTACTGACTGAGCCAGCCAGGGGCCCCTAAAATGATTATTTTAAGCCACTACTATTGTTACAGCAGAAAGAGGAAACTAATATGGTCTCTCAAAGCTATTGATGAAGCTACTGAGCATCTGGAATGATCAGTGTAAAAAATCAACACCTCAGCTCTTTATCTCTTGCTCTTCAGAGTGCTATGAAGTTAAAAGGTTTTGCAAGAAAAATGTAGAGCTTTAATGTATCTTCAATTGAAGCTGTCATTTTATAACCAATGTTTTTTCCAAACACAATTAAGAGCCCGGGTGTGTATAGAAGGAGCCTATGTGGGCAGCCCCGGTGGCACAGCGGTTTAGCGCCGCCTGCGGCCTGGGGTGTGATCCTGGAGACCCAGGATCGAGTCCCACATCGGGCTTCCTGCATGGAGCCTGCTTCTCCCTCTGCCTGTGTCCCTGCTTCTCTCTTTGCTCTCTCTGAATGAATAAATAAATAAATCTTAAAAAAAAAAAAAAAAAGGAGCCTATGTATGTGTATGAAAGCTAGCTTGCAGTGAAAAATGGAATGTCAAACGCTTCATTTGGTAGCTGCAGCTTGATAAGGGCCACTGTGCTACCTTCCCATTCTCTAGGAAGAACAAGGAACCAATCCACTTGCCACCAATTAGTTAACAAAGGCCCGCCTAACTCCAAGGAACTGACAAATTGGAGGTGGTGGGCAGTGTGAAAGCAGCAAAGAAGACATAATCTATAAGTAAACCAACAACCAAACAAGAAAACACCTAGTAGATAAAATGTGCTCTGAAGGAAATAAAGCCAGGTGATGGGGCTAGAAATGGGAGCAGGGATGAGGACTGACCAGGATAGAGGAGTCAAGTAGTCCTCACCAAGGCATGACCCCTAAGCAGAGGTGTGCTTGACGAGAGAATCAGAAAAAAACTTTGGAGATAAAAGGAATGAGTTCACTGTGACTGAAACAGGAAAAGATGGACAGTGGGGCTGGAGCCAAGAGAGACTTACAAAGACTTGGAACAGAGTCAACAAGACTCACTGGACATGCGTGCTGCTGGTTTGAGAGCAAATAAGGATGCCCCTCAGGTTTCTGTCCTGGACAAATGGGTGAATGGTGGTACCACCTACTAAGAGAAGGAGCAGGCCTTTTAGACACATTAAGTTTGGGCATGTGGGTGGCTCTACACAGCTGGTGAACGAACATGGCTCATCCCAGGGGCTCAAGGCTGTGATGGGGACACTCACTAAACAACCAATGGTGCCGACAGAAAATTTAAAACGAACTCACTGGAGGAATTTCCTGCTGTGCTGTCCTGATACAATGGCTTTCTGTTTTTCCTTTGGGAGAAAAATTCAGGCCAGTAAAGGACTAGAAAGGTCAGAACACACATAGAAAAAGGCACCAGAAGCCCAAAATAGATGAGGAGATGGTCAAAGGCACAAGGTTACTCGAAAGGGCTTAAGTTGCCCCGCCCTCCATGAATCTCTCGTCCCCAGGCCTTGAGAGGCTGTACAGCAGAGAGGAGAAGGTACTCGCACGGCCAGCCGTTCTTGAGGAATCAGACAGGAGAAAAATTTTAAGGCCAAAACCTAACTGCAGTTGCACATTCTGAAGAGAGTCCATTGTTGTCCAAGCTAGGGTCCTCTAGAGGGCTGTGTGGCCTCTGTCAGGAAGACACTGTAGCCCTGTAGGACAGGGCAAAAGGCTGAAGGGTTTCTGCAGTCTGGTCCTGGATAAAGCTTTGTTCTTCCAAGATGGCAGGCCCTGGGCAGCCACTTGCTTCCTTGGACCTTGGTTCCCTTCTCTCTACCAAGTGAGGGGGGAGCAATTGGACAGTATTATCAAAGGGCCCCAAGGTCTACTTATAAGAAACACTGAGTCTCCAAAACAATCAGCAGGTACAACAAGCCCCATCTGAAGGTTGATGAAACTGAGACACTGAGAGGGCTAAATGAAGGCTTATGGTCTTGCGGATGACACTCTCAGAAGCTCAGTTCTCCCTTCCTCTCAGGTGAGCACCAAGAATGTACCCACAAAGATACAAGCCACTATCTCCTCCTTCTTGAGGTGGCCCCCAATCCAAACTCAGGAAAAAGGAAGATCCTGTGAAAGTAGAACACTTGAGTTCCTCGAAAACTGTGCTCCATTAGAAAAAACTTCAGGTAATCTCTACAAGGTTTCTGGACCGCAAGCTGGGCTGACCTGACCAATACTACTCCCTACTGTTATCTAGCTGAATTCCATCAACTTTGAGAAGGGACTGGCCACAAACCCTCTGGGCACCCCTCCCCCAAGGCTGCAAGAACAAACAGTAAGGTGGGTAAACAAGGAGTGCTAGGATTTGTCTGCGAGCCCCCCCCCCTTTTTTAATATATATATTTTTTATTTATTAGAGAGAGAGAGAAGCAGGCTCCATGCTGGGAGCCCGACATGGGACTCGATCCTGATCCCATCCCGATCCTGATCCCATCCCGGGTCTCCAGGATCACACCCTGGGCTAAAGGCAGTGCTAAACTGCTAAGCCACCAGGGCTGCCCTTTGAGCTCCCCTTCTTTAGGGGATAGCGCTCACCTAAGTCCTCCCCTACACCAACCCTGTCTCCAGTGGGGACTGCTAATCCTAGTAACTCCTCCTCCTTGACCCAAACTCATTTAGAGACCTTAGAATTTTTCTACAGGGATGTTGGGAAGAGAGTGGGTCTCTCAAAGCTCTGTGCTGCCACTGTTTCAATCTCGTGTTGAAGGCCAGTTTGACAGACTAAAGCTAATAAGCACAAAGCAGGTGCAAGAGACAGAGAAAGAAAAGTCCCAAACAGCATTTGAGTCCATGACATCTTACTCCTGTTTACCCTACCTGAGTTCTGGCTGACCAAACTGGTGAGACATGGGTTTCTCTCCAACCAAAGTTCTCTGGCTAAAGGGGCCACCTCTAAGCATCTTTTTGTTCACTTTGCATTATGCCTGGCCCACAGTAGGTGCTCAAGAAATTTTGTTAAAGTAAAAAGGAAAACGTGGCCAAGGGCTGGCAGGAAGCCTGAAGTATAAGATGGTTACTGGTCAGAGCACATTGTGACTGACACACTGCTAGTGGACAATTCTGGGCTCGACTATGAGGAGTTTTGTTGTTACCATTTTTCTTTTTAAGAAAAGAAAGGCAATTAAAGCTGTCAGCCTGCACCTTGCTCCCTTATACAGATTAATTAAGACAGATTAAAGCTGTCAGCCTGCACCTTGCTCCCTTATACAGATTAATGTGAAGCCACCTCTGGGCCCTAGAAGGCCTACAGATAGGCTGTGGAACTGGCTCTGCACCTGGGTAAGGCATTTACCTTCTCTGAGTCTGTTTCCTCTTCTGTGAAACAAGGCAGCTGATGCAAATACCTCTGCTGGCTCTGGAAGAATCCATGGTTTTGAGCCCCGTCCTCCATTAAGAAGATCCAGTAGCTATGGTCACTCCCATACCTCTGCCTGGGTAAGCCTCCCCTCTAGCCCCACCACTCTCTGCTTCAGGAGAGAACTCCAAGCAGAACCCCTGAAGCCAAAGTCGGCACTTTTTAAGTTGGTAGCAGGAGCAACCACCCTCTCTGGATGTGCCTGGTGTGGGGCTGGAGTGATATGGCCAGGAATGAGAACTGTCACCCTTACCACAGGACTGAAGCCAGCTGTCTGAGAGGACAGTGGGATGTGAGGGCCAGAAAGAGACAACAGGGCACAGCTGCCTGGGTCAGGCCCTATAGGAAGTCAGGTCTAGGTGGCTCTGAGTCAGAGGATGGCTGGGACTGCACAATGAGCACACCATTCTGACATAAATGCCACCCAACTAACCATTTTTTTCTCTCCAAAGAGAATAAGCTTTGTCACTCCTAGAGAGAACAAATGGGTAGCAAGCCTGGCACCCACACAGAAAAGCCTGCCACATCAGACACCTATCAGAGGCCAGTGATGCAAGGGGAAGCCAAGCCTCTTTAGGGCCAAGAGGCCCTAGGTGCCCACTTCAGATGCTTTGGCACCACCCACTTCCCCTTCCATTATCATTCAGAGGGGAAGTCTCCCCCAGAGAAGTGTGGGAGTGGCTGAGGAAAGGAAATGGTTCATCATCTTGGCACTCCCAGACACCATCCCTGGTTACAGTGCCCAGAAGGAAGGAGACTCCCATGGGGGTGCCAGAGACTCCAGCATGATTGCTCCAGGAGCCCACTACATGCAACTTCCATCTGCCAGGACATGTTGGGGGCCTCAGTCCCAGGGAACTAGGAATGGAGAGGCCTCCCACTGCCAAGTAGAAAGATTTCTGCGTCATCAGCAAATTAGCACAGAACCTGGAAAGGAGTCTGGTGCTGTGCCTACCCATTAGGCTAGTCCTGGAGCATGACTGACCAGCATACAGAGTCCAGCCTCAGAAAGCTCGCCTAATCCTTGGCCTTGCTATCAAGCCAGCCATCTCTCCCCAATAAATGAGTCCTAGTCACCTTTGGGCTTTGGGACTAGACAGCCCTGGGTTTGAATCCTGGTTCTCTCACTTGGCCCTCAGAGTTCTCGACTGAATTCTTTCAGGGTTGGTGAGAGAATTAAATGAAACGAAACGGCTATGGAACAGCAATCCTCAGGAGGCACTCACCCTTGAGTTTACCTTCCCTCTCCATTCCTAACTAACACCAGCTTCATGGTCAATCCTGGGCACTTCAGACTTCTTTCTTCTTTTTTCCCTGAGAGAGCAAGCAGGGGTGGAGCTGGTCACTACCACCCATCTCTCCTAACTAACAGCCCACCAACAGCAGCCCCAGGCCTGCACCACTCTTGCTTGTCCCCAGGTTCCTGGGAGGTCACCTGGCCTACAGAGCACTTGACAGGGCTCAGCAGCCATGCCCAGTGGCTCTCAAAATGTCACGTTAAGACTGGCTATGGATTGAAAATGCTGGGCTAGCTTGGCCAGGGTGCTTGAGCCTGAGGTTGCTGTGGAGAGAACACATGTGTCTTGGGAGACTTCCTGGCAGGGCTGCTTCTCAAGGATGGTCATTCTCTCAGAACCATCCATCCTTGGAAATCCATCAGACAAATATTTTTTGCAAACCTCAAATATCATTAAAAATCTGACAGGCCCCACTGCCTAGAGCAGCTCAACCATGAAGAACGGGAAAGCAAGAGAGATCTTTTCACTCAGCAGATGCAGCGGGGTGGCATCAAAGAAGGCCCATCGTAGTACTCAGAAGGCTGCTACTCCAAACTCTCAGAATCTTGGGACCAAGGAACAGGATCTACACATCCCTAAAGCTATGCCTCTGGCAGCTCCAGGCCAGTGGGGTCAGAGGTGCCCTGGGAGTCTGCTCTGCAGGTAGTTGGTGACACAAGAGGCTCATACTGGTGCTGCCTGCCCCTGGATATGGGATCCAGGCTCTACACTGAGATAGAGGCAGGTGTCAGCTTGAAACCATGATCAAGGCAAGGGCCTGTATATCCAGCACCTGCATAAAACGGGTCTTCCAATAGTCATACTCCTTCCCTACTCCAAAAGAAATAGGTACCTGTGGCCAGAGGAGGCGCAGGGAAGCCAGGATGAGTCTAGCAGGTCTGGCTAGGATATGACTCAAGTAGCATCTGCCATATCTGACAGAGCTATCCACCTATACTTCAGGCTCCCATAGGACAGGCAGGATCTGTCATCCACGCTGAATCAGGCTAAGGAAAGCACTGTCCCACAAACCTGTGGGGCAATCTCAGTTCCTAGGCCTTGGTATCTTTCCTCTAGAGCTGGGTCTTTTCCTTTTTTTTTTTTTTTTTTTAAGATTTTTTATTTATTTATCCATGAGAGAGACACACACAGAGAGAGAGAGAGAGACAGAGAGACACAGGCAGAGGGAGAAGCAGGCTCCATGCAGGGAGCCCGATATGGGAGTCAATCCCGGGTCTCCAAGATCATGCTGCAGGCTGAAGGTGGCGCTAAACCACTGAGCCACCCCAGCTGCCCCATTGGGTCTTTTCCTTGTCTCCACTGAGCTCCTTTTGAACCTCTGGGAAAAGTCAGTGTAGGAGACTGTAACTTTGCACACACTGCCAGATCCTGAGAGACAGTCATATGCAAAACCCTTCCCAAATGGAGACCCAGGCATGGTGATGCAGTACTTCCAGAACCCCTAGAAGACAGACTCTTGATCAGCACTAAAGAAGCAAGGATTTGACCAGTAACTAGTTCCCAGTCAGCTCCACTCTGTGGTGGCCCCGACCTCCAACCATACCAGAGGACACTGGAGAATCTCTGTTTTCAGAGCCTGACAAATTCAGGTTTCATAATTGGCCCCACTACTGTTGATGAACCCTCTTACCTCAAAGGACTTAACTTGTCCTGCAAAATAGTCTTTTTTTTTTTTTTTAATATTTTATTTATTTATTTAGGATAGTCACAGAGAGAGAGGGAGAGGCAGAGACACAGGCAGAGGGAGAAGCAGGCTCCATGCACCGGGAGCCTGACGTGGGATTCGATCCCGGGTCTCCAGGATCGCGCCCTGGGCCAAAGGCAGGCGCCAAACCGCTGCGCCACCCAGGGATCCCCCAAAATAGTCTTAAATCCATAATTTTTACCTCTGCTACAGAGGTAGGAGCTGGTATTTAGAAGAAGAAAATAGGATACTGTAGACGAGAAATCTCCAGAACTAGGAATAATAATTTCCATGCCTGGCTGAGTTGTCACACTTCAAAAGGCTGCCAAGCAGCCCTGATATGTTATGGAAATACAGGTCTTCCTGTGGGTGAGGGAAGAGGCCCAGAGAAAAGGACCATGACTTGGCTCACTATGGGGCCAAGGGCGTTGCTGGCCCAGGGAGGAGTAGCAGGGAAGCAAAGGCCCTCTTACATGAAACAAGCTCCACAGCAGGGACTACGGCAGGTCCTATGGCACTGGCACCATTAACTACCATGGAAACAACCAGGGATTTTGAACAGCTACCTGACCCTAGGGCCCCAAATGCCAAACCACGCTCCTCTCTGGACTCCCCAGTGGAACCTGGCTATCTACCCCTCCACTCCCATCCCAGTAATTTCCCAAGGGTATCTCAGAGAAAGAACAGAATGAACAAGGCAGTGAGGGGCTGGACAGCACTAGGCACAGAAACCCCAACCTATTCTTCCCACAGCTCTGGTCCTGGGCAGCTGCTCCAGGGGTGTCAGAGAATCTCCTGGCTGCCTGCCTTTTCTAGACAGGGCTACTTTGGGGCACCTTATAGGCTTGAACTGCAAGGTCATCACCAGTTGGCTTCTTCCTTCTACCAGCCTAAGCTGGCACTCACTTGGGAGGTTTGCATGGTGCCTACAATCATCCCAGTGTTACTGAGGCCTGTTTCCAGGTGCTCTGCCATGGACAGGAGGAGGTACACCCAGATTCCCAGTGGGGCCCTGACGGTTCAACTCACCAACTGGACTCACGGAGGGACTGAGCAGCCCCCTGGCACATTCCTGTGAAGCCCTGTAGATCCTGGGGTGAAAGATATCCACAGACAGGTGGTATTTACAGGTAGACATGAAGGGGGCTCATGAACTGAGGGGAACAGGGTCTTCAGACTAAATGGAGTGGGACAGAAGCAGTGCCTACTTGGTGGGTATAGACAAACAGCATTTTCAGAGTACTGGAAACCCACCTACATGCCAGTAACCTTTAAGGCATCCACTGAGCAAAGCCACCTGTGACTGGTATCTGCACTAAGCAGATACCTTATGCTGCAAGTTACAAGGGTAGGAAGAAAGGATACTGAACACCGTGTTATTTACTGTCAGTGCCTGCCACACTGACAGGGGCTAGCCTCTGCACTCATGAACCTGACGTAAATATCCATGTTCTGCCCTCATCTCTGCTCTCTGCTGTTCCTCTCCCATGGTACATGCAAACGTGAAATACTGGCTATCTGCAGAATGTGTCCTACCCAGCAGAAGCAGGCCTCAGCCCCAAGATCAGGACACACATAGGGGCATACTCCTAACAGACCATTCAGGGTAGGCTTTGGTCAGGTAAGCTCTAGGGGGAGGAAAGGATGTTCACTTGAACATGACCATCCTGTGGGAGCAAGGCAGAGAGTCCCCTTATAACCCTCCCCACCCTCCCACCAGGGCGTAGCTTAGAGGTGCCATCTGCTTCAGAAGATATGCACCTCCCCACCCCCAACCCCCAGCTGTGGAGTTGCTTCTTTTCCAACAGTTTGAAATAAGTATGCCTCAAAGGTTCTCCTTTGAGAGGTTGTAGTAATTAAGGTAATATATGCCAAACCAAGAGAACAGCTGCCTCCTGCAGAGAAACGGTAAGGTGGAAATCACCAGCTACCCAGCTCTGAGACAGATGGGGCTACCTATCAACAAACCCTGAGTCTCCCAGGCCCTCTTTTTTTTTTTTTTTTTTTATTTTTAAGATTTTTATTTATTGATGAGAGACACAGAGAGAGAGAGAGAGAGAGAAGCAGGCTCCATGCAGGGAGCCCAATGTGGGACTCAATCCCGGGACTCCAGGATCACACCCTGAGCCAAAGGCAGATGTTCAACCGCTGAGCCACGGAGGTGTCCCTCCCTGGCCCTCTTTGAGGGACAAGGCACAGAGGAAGATCCGTCTTATCCTCAACCCCTTCAACGTATCCAAGATTAGGAGGAGCCCCAAACCCTCTCTCTATCCACATCCCTGACTTTTCCACCCTGCTTCCTCAATCCAGGGATCTCAGTCCATGCTGCTTGCTGCCAGCTCATGGGAGGGTCGGGCTGCAGGTACTCACCTGCCTGTTGATCGTCCTGCCTTGCTTTCAAGCCATTTGGCCAAGGATTCTGATATTCTTATTTTGGATCACACGTGTTCCTTGGTTTCACATTTAATGGAGGCCAAAAACATCTTACAAAAGGTAAACATCAAAACTTCCGACCACGCAAGCTGAGACATGCCCCTATGTTCCTGGGAAAGTCTGGCCACCAGTCTCATAAAAGGTACTCTCTGTTATCATCTGCTCCCAGAACCAAGCAAGACCAGAGAGTGGCTACCCCTTACTCCTGACAGCACCAGAGGCAAAGACGTCCTTGTTAAGCCAATATAGGAAAACCTACAAGAAAACACTTGAAACATCAACATCCTGACTTTCTTTGCTATGCCATCTCATCCTCCGTAATTCAACTCCAGTTAACATGTACTAACATGGCTCCTCAAATACAGAAAACACAAGCACTGGAAAGAAAATGTAGTTTCGATTACACTCAACTCCACTCTGATATATAAACATTCATAAAAGAACTGTACTTGTTTATTTAAGACCTTTAAATGTATAGGTACTTCCTTCTTCAGGTAGGAAAAAATACTTTTTCTCAATTACAACAAAAGCTAACGAATATCTTCCTTTTTTATTAGGCACTATTCTTTTAAGATTTTATTTATTTACTCATGAGAGACACACACAGAGAGGCAGAGACAGACTTAGGCAGGGGGAGAAGAAGGCTCCCTGTGAGGAGTCTAATGCATGACTTGATCCCAGGACTCCGGGATCATGACCGGTGCCAAAGGCAGATGCTCAATCACTGAGCCATATTAGGAGGGACTGAGCAGTCCCTGGAAGATTTCCGTGAAGCCGTGTACATCCTGGGGTGAAAGATCAACCAGCGTCCCATATTAGGCACTATTCTAAGCACTATACATGAACTCACTAAATTCTCATAACCATTCCTTATGTGAGTTACATACTAGTAATGCTTCCATTTTACAGATGGGGAAAAGAGAGGCACAGGGCAGTTATGTAACTTATCTCAGGTTACATAGCTGCCAGGATGTAAATGCAAACATGTGGCTCCAGATCCATGCTCTTAACCACTGAGCTATATACTGCTCCACAAGCTGACCACAACTCTAAAGATCTGTTTCCTCACATGACTAAATGTGAGCCCATCGTTGGCTCAACAGCACTGAGCTCTAACATACAGAGAAGGGGGGACGCCTGGGTGGTTCAGCGGTTTAGTGTCTGCCTTCAGCTTAGGGCGTGATCCCAGGGTCCTGGGATCGAGTCCTGCATCAGGCTACCTGCATGGAGCCTGCTTCTCCCTCTGCCTGTGTCTCTGACTCTCTTTCTCTCTCTGTCTGTCATGAATGAATAAATAAAATCTTTTAAAAAAATAAAAAATAAAACCACACCTGGGGAATGGCAGAGCTGTGAGAAGAGGAAAGAGACAGTATGAGGATTACTCTGAAGAGTGCCACCTGGGCACTAGGGTGAACAGTAACTCAGTGGACACAAGGAAAGCATGAGGATCTGGGTTTTACAGGAAGATAAACTTAGTTTGGGGCAAGCAGGTTCACTGTGTGCTGGACCTTAAATAAAGCACTAAGGTTTCTGGAGGTATGACCTCCTCAAAGATAAGAGTGAGACAAAAAAGTGAGTTGTATAACTGCCTGGATGGCTCACTGGCTACTTTTCAACTAGACTTGCAGGCCTTGGAAAGCACAGTCAACTATTCACAGGCCACAGTCTTTGGGTCCCTCAAAGAGAGAGAGAACTGCCTCAACTGCCTCCACACCTACTTCACTCAGCTGCTGTAATCAGGAACAAGATGCAAAGCAACCAGAGAAACAAGTAGCCCAGGGTAGAGAAGAAAGGGAGGGAGGGAGAGAGGGAGTGAGGGAGGGAGACTGTGTGTGTGAGAGAGAGACAGAGACAGAGAGAGAGAGGTTATTTCCTACCGTCAAGAATCACTTACTTCAGACAGAGAGGAGTGGAGGCTCTCTGTCTCAGGCAAGTCCATCATCTGTTATTTGTTTCACTCAATCAGATCAGGAACCATAAGAAAAGTGGCTTCAGTTCTACACTTGGACCTTTCCTTCTTCATAAGCTTCTCTTCTGAGGACTCATGAAAGGCAGGATTAAGAGCCAAAGGCCAAAAAAAAAAAAAAAAAAAAAAAAAAAAAGCGCCAAAGGCCAGGTAATTCTTGACAGCAGCACCTGGGTAGGCCAAGGCTGGACTAAGTTACCTTCTTCTTAGACCAACTCAGACAGGGGCTGCACTGCTTGACTTGCACTCTGATACTTGCTCTGAGTGACAATGATATTTGGCATCTACAATGGCTATCCTCAGGCCATTTTATTAATAAAAGAATTCTTGGAACAAATTATCAGGAAAATCCTCAAGGCACAACACTAGTGGTTTGCAGTCTGTGCATCCACTACTCTGAAGACACCAAGCCAGATGAATTATTTCCCACGGGGCCCAATTCTGTTCTCTTCTCCCCATGTCTCTAGTCTAAGATACCACCGTGTTCTTCTGGGCCACCAAGACAGTCTCCTAACTGGCCTCCCTCCACCTATTCCTGCCCTTACCCCTCCAAACCGGGCATATCACATCTTTGCTTAAATTGCTCAGGGGCTCCCTGTACTACCTGTTTCCCTGACCCAGCACCAACCATTAGGCCCACAGCTGCTTAAACCCTTTAATCTTAAACCCTTAGCCCTTAGGGACAAGGTTCCAGGTGACGTTATTTTCAAAATTTCTTATGCCTTTTGGTAACAAATTCGTAAAATATACTGAATATATAAATGAGTGAAAAAAAAAAAACAAATGTATAGAAAACTCTATGGTAGATCGAGAACAAAATCTGTACCTACCTATTTCATAAAATCTGATGTTCTGGAGTATAAATCAGCATTACACAAGTTTTTTTAAAAGGCAGACCATGGGACACCTGGGTGGCTCAGTGGTTGAGCATCTGCCTTTGGCCCAGGGAGTGATCCTGGGGTCCTGAGATCAAGTCCCACATTGAGCTCCCCTGAGGGAGCCTACTTCTCCCTCTGCCTGTGTCTTTCCTTTCTCTGTGTGTCATAAATAAATAAATAAATAAATAATCTTTAAAAATACCAAAAATAAAAGGCAGACCACTTCATATTCCTGAACATGATGGAATAAGGTCAGGCTCGGCCAATTAAACAAATAAATAATGTTCAATCGTGAAAATTACAAAGCACTACAGTCTTGAATATAACCTGGGTCAGGAAGAAAACAGAGGGCATCCCTAGGTGGCTCAGCGGTTTAGTGCCTGCCTTCGGCCAAGGGCGTGATCCTGGAGCCCCAGGATCAAGTCCTGCATGGAGCCTGCCTCTCCCTTTGCCTCTCTCTCTCATGAGTGAATAAATATTTTTAAAAAAGGAAGAAAAATAAAATAAAATAAAATAAAATAAAATAAAATAAAATAGGAAGAAAGTCAAGAATAAGGGATATAATAAATACCCTAAAATGAAAAGCTCAAACTCAAACAGCATAACAGTGGTGCCTGGGTGGCTCAGTTAAGCATTGGCCTTTGGCTTAGGCCATGATTCCAGGGTCCTGGGATCAAGACCCATGTCAGGCTCTCTGCTCAGGAATCTGCTTCTCCCTCTCCCTCTCCCTCTGCCTGCTGCTCCCCTTGCTTATGCTCTCTTTCTGTCAAATAAATAAATAATCTAAAAAACCAAAAAACCAGCATATCAAAAGTTCTAAGTAGAGGCAGCACATGAGTGGTGGATCTGACTCTTAGTTTTGGCTCAGGTCATGATCTCAAAGTCATGAGTTTGAACCCCAAATCAGGCTCCATGCTAAGCAGGGAGTCTCCTTAAGACTCTTCCTCCCTGGGATCCCTGGGTGGCTGAGCGGTTTGGCGCCTGCCTTTGGCCCAGGGCGCGATCCTGGAGACCCAGGATCGAATTCCACGTCAGGCTCCCGGTACATGGAGCCTGCTTCTCCCTCTGCCTGTGTCTCTGCCTCTCTCACACTCTCTCTCTCTCTGTGTGACTATCATAAATAAATTAAAAAAAAAATAATAAAAAAAAAAGACTCTTCCTCCCTATGCCCCTCATCCTCCTGCTCATGCGCACACGCGTGCACTCCCACTCTTTCTCTCTTAAATAAACAAATTAATTTAAAAAAAAATTGTGAGGGGTGCCTGGGTGGCTCAGTTGGTTAAACAACTGCCTTCAGGGATCCCTGGGTGGCGCAGCGGTTTGGCGCCTGCCTTTGGCCCAGGGCGCGATCCTGGAGACCTGGGATCGAATCCCACGTCGGGCTCCCGGTGCATGGAGCCTGCTTCTCCTTCTGCCTATGTCTCTGCCTCTCTCTCTCTCTCTCTCTGTGTGACTATCATAAATAAATAATAAAAAAAAAAACAAAAAAACAAAAAACAACTGCCTTCAGCACAGGTCATAATCCCAGGGTCCTGGGATGGAGCCATATAGGCTCCCTGCTCAGTGCAGAGTCTGCTTCTCCCTCTCCCTCTGCCCCTCCCCCCACTCATGTTCTCTCTTATTCTCTCTCTCTGACATAAAATCTTTTTAAAAAATTTGTAAGAAGTAAAGTAGTACTTAGAAAAAAATATCTGGGGGTACTTGGGTGGCTCAGTGGTTTCACGGCTGCCTTCGGCCCAGCCTGTGATCCTGGAGTCCCGGGATCGAGTCCCTATGTCGGGCTCCCTGCATGGAGCCTGCTTCTCCCTCTGCTTGTGTCTCTGCCTCTCTCTCTCTCTGTCTCTCATGAATGAATGAATAAAATCTTTATTTAAAAAAAAAAAGAAAAATATCTAACAATGAACACCTATCTTTATTAGCAAGAAAATTAAAATACAAGACGCCTGGGTGGCTCAGCAGTTGAGCGTCCGTCTTCAGCCCTGGGCATGATTCTGGCATCCAGGATCAAGTCCCACATCAGGCTCCTTGCGGGAAGCCTGCTTCTCCCTCTGCCTATGTCTCTGTCTTTCTGTGTGTGTGTCTCTCATGAATAAATAAAAATCTTAAAAAAATAATAATAAAATAAAATTCATATGGAATTGCAAGGGAACCAAAAAACCCAGAACATACCTGAAAAAGAAAAAAAAAAAAATTAAAGGATTCATCCTTCTCAATTTCAAAACTTTCTACAAAGCAACCATAATCAAGAGAGTATGGTACAGGCGCAAGGACAAATATATAGATCAGTGGAATAGAATTGAGAAGCCAGAAAAAAAAATCCATGCATCTCCAGCTCAACTGGTTTTCAACAAAGATACCAAGATGATTCAGTAAGGAAAGAATAGTATTTTCAACAACTGATGCTAGGACAATTGGATAGCCACATGCAAATGAATGAAGCTGGATCCTTACCTCACAGCATAAACAAAAACTAAATGCATCAAAGCCTTAAATAAAAGGTGTTATCACATGACCCAGCAATTCTATTCCCAGGTACACAATCAAATGAAACATATGTCCATAAGAAAACTTGTACATAAGTGTTTATAGCATAAATCATAACAGCCAAAAAGTAGACACCATCCAAATATTCATCAAAAAATTCCAAATATTCATCAACAGACACATGGATAAGCAAAATGTGATATATCCATATAATAGAATATTATTTGGCCGTAAGAAGGAATGAAATTAGATGAACCTTGAGAACATTATGCTAAGTGAAAGAAGCCAGTCACAAAAGGCCACCTGTTATATGACTCCATTGATAGGAAATCAATGGAGGTCTAGAAAAGGAAAAACCATGGAGACAGAAAGTAGATTAGTGGTTTTCAGAGGCTACAGGAAAGGAGAATAAGGGAATGACTGCTAATGGGTATCGAGTTTCTCTTTGGGGTGATGAAAATGTTCTGGAATTAGAGGCTATGGTAGCACAAATTTGTGACTACACTAAAACCACTGAAATGCACACTTTAAATTGGTGAATGTTATGGTATATTTATTAGATCTCAATAAAAAAAAGGAATAAATAATAGTTTGGTAACAGTAATCTTTTAAAAAAAAATTAACAAAATGGAGCACCTGGATGGCTCAGTGGTTGAGCATCTGTCTTCGGCTCAGGTCGTGATCCTTGGGTCCTGGGATAGCGTCCTGCATTAGGCTCCTCACAGGGAGCCTGCTTCTCCCTCTGCTTGTGTCTCTGCCTCTCTCTGTGTCTCTCATGAATAAATAAATAAAATCTTTTTAAAAAACTAACAAAATGGATTAAATTCGTTTAAAAGATCAATCATGAAGATTTTTTTAGGTTGGGTTTTGTTTTTTTTTTTTAATTTTATTTATTGGGGCACCTGAGTGTCTCACTCAGGTCATGATCTCAGGGTCGTGGGATTGAGCCCTGCATCCAGCTAACTGCTCAGCAGAGAGTCTGCTTAAGATTCTCTCCCGCTAGGGCAGCCCGGGTGGCTCAGTGGTTTAGCACCACCTTTGACTCAGGGTGTGATCCTGGAGACCCGGGACTGAGTCCCACATTAGGCTCCCTGCATGGAGCCTGTTTCTCCCTCTGCCTGTGTCTCTGCCTCTCTCTCTGTGTCTCTCATTAATAAATAAATAAAATCTTAAAAAAAAAAAAAAAAAAGATTCTCTCCCACTCCCTATCCCTGTGTCCCTCGCCCTGCATGTACTTTCTCTCTCTCAAATAAATAAATCTTTTTTAAGTTTTATTTATTTAAGTAATCTCTATATCCCACATAAGGCTTGAACTCACAACCCTGAGATCAAGAGTCACGTGCTCTACACTGAGCCAACCAGGAGCCCCTTTGTTAGGTTTTGATAATATTCATCATAGCCATTTTCCTATAAAGAGAATCAGGTGGCCAAAGCAGAATATATTGAAAGTGATGCCATAAGAAAGAACTTACTTGAACAAGCTAACAAGAGAGGAAGGGAGTCTTAAAAAAATGTCCTTGCCAAAAGACCAATTGGCTCTGATGGATTTGTTGATAAATTTTTCTAAACTAACAAATCAAAAGTAATCTACATATACAGCCATGAAATTAAGGACCCCTCCCAATGACCTAGTAGGATTCTTCTCTACTAAGCAAGATATACTGAGTTATCACAAAATACACCCATAAGGCGCTTATAAATATAACTGTTCACTTCTGATTAAATGCTTCCAAGTAAGTATTTCAAAATAAGGAAAAGGAGTCCCTTTTTAAGCCATTATCTAGCACCTCCTGAAGTTCCATCACATGCCTAAACTCAGAATTCTCACTGCCCAGGCAGCCCAGCTTAGCCTCTACCCCTCTGGAAGGCCTCCTCTACACTAGTTCACTTGAACTAGTTACTTCTTAGCAAACCTGCTAGCATTTTGCCTATGCTTAAGACACTCCTTCAGCCCCCACTGCTTAAATAAAGAAGTTTAGGCCCCTTGACATGGAATATAAGACTTTCTTCAACCGGGTCATCCTGACTGTTCCCAGGAAGCCATCCCATCACACTAGGCAACTTAAAGATCTACCCATAGGCCTTACCACCACCCAGACCCACCTAGCAAACTCCTATATGTTTCTCAACATGAGGCTGATCACCCCTGTAAAGCCACACTAACCTCTCCAACCACCTCCATCAAACACACCAGTATCTATCAAAAAGATACATCAACGCTAAACATCTCATCTGAATTTAACACTAAAGTCTCAAATTCTAGACCCAGCCTAGGCCACCATCATCACCTCCCACCAACCATACATCCAAACAGAGCTTTCATTACAACCAAAGGTCTCTTGGAAATCAAAAGCAACTGGTAGAAAGGCTGCCATCATCCTCCATCTCATGTCCCCACTGGAATACATTCTAAGAATTTCAGGTCCAACTCTTTATGAATGGTGATAATTTCAGTTTTGGAGAATGTATGCTCATTAACCCCCAAACACACACCAAAAAAAGCAATCCCAGAAAATGGAAAGTGTCAAAGGGGATTGTGATCTTCCAAATCCAGCAGGATGAACAGCAGCAGGACACTTATTCCTAAGAGGAATGTCTCCCCTCTATCCCTACATCTGTCCTGTGCTAGGTCTTCTCACCCATTCAACCAGCCCTATATCCTGGGAAAGCCAGAGGCATCCATCCTTCCTAGGGAGAATCCCTATCTAGCTGCATTCTGATTCCTACTTACTACCTTAAGGACTAATCAGGGATATTAACAGATACGGCAGGAAGGAAAGCCCTCAGAGCTGGCGGGCAAAATGAAATGAAAATAGGTACAATACCCACAGAGGCCCCTTTCTCCTGCCAAACAAGAGATGTGCCACTGAGGATGTTAAAAAAGGTGCCAAATGGGATCCCTGGGTGGCGCAGCGGTTTGGCGCCTGCCTTTGGCCCAGGGCGCGATCCTGGAGACTCCGGATCGAATCCCACGTCGGGCTCCCTGCATGGAGCCTGCTTCTCCCTCTGCCTGTGTCTCTGCCTCTCTCTCTCTCTGTGACTATCATGAATAAATAAATAAAATCTTAAAAAAAAATTATTAAAAAAAAAAAAAAAAAAAAGGTGCCAACTCTCCTGATATATTAATGTAGGGACTCTCACCTCATCCACTGTGTCCAGGTCCCTTCTCCCTACAGGCCCACATCTTGTGCCTAGGTGCAGTCTGATTGCACAAGGATCCCAGATGGACTTCTCTACAATGTTACATTCACAACATCAAAACACATGACCAGCAGCTGGCTTCCAACTGGCCCAGAGAGGGTCAAAAAGCCCATCTTATGAACAATGCAAACAAACCAGGCCAGCTCCACAGGGCTCTATCTTGAAGAAATTCAAGTTTGCCTAGGTAGACCTTGAACCTCCCCCTCCTACCTCATCTACTCTACTCCATGGATCTCAAACCAAATGAGCCATGCAAAAAATAGTTCTTACTCAAGAAGGATGAGCATGTGGAATTTAGAATACCAAGCCTAGCACATAGTAAAATGCTATATTCCCAATCCACCTGAAAGACATGTGAGGACTCCTTGACACAACAGCACTTGCTTTTGTTTAATTCTATTCATACTTTTTTTTTTTTAAGATGTATCTAGGGCGTCTGGGTGGCTCAGCGGTTAAGCATCTGCCTTCAGCTCAGATGGTGATCCTGGGGCCCAAGGATTGAGTCCCGCATCGGCTCCGTGCAGGGAGCCTGCTTCAACCTCTGCCTATGTCTCTGCCTCCCTATGTGTCTCTCATGAATAAATAAATTTAAGATGTATCTATTTTTTCATGAGAGACAGAGAGAGAGAGAGAGAGAGAGGCAGAGACACAGGCAGAGAGAGAAGCAGGCTCCCCATAGGGAGCCTGTTGCGGGCCTCGATCCCAGATCCCAAATCCCAGGATCAAGCCCTGAGCTGAAGGCAGACACTCAACTGCTGAGCCACCCAGGCATCCCCTATTCATACTTTTAAAACAGATTAATATATTCACAAGAAAGAAGATGTGAAAGTTCTGAAAGTGAAAAATCTTTCTAGTCCTATCCCTAGCCACCCTGTCCCTTCCCAAGGGATAGCCGATATTATATAAGTTTTTCCGTAGCTTTCCAAAGATATTCAATGCATGTACAAGCAAGTACAGATACATTCATTCATACATTCATGCCTTTTTTATTTTTGCACATTTGGTAGCACATTCATACATTCATGCCTTTTTTATTTTTGCACATTTGGTAGCATATTATACACTGTTCTATGGCTTATATTTTCCACTTAACAATATATTCTAGAGATGACTCCAAATCAGTACCTAAACAACCTCCTCATTCTCTTCAAAGCTGCATAGTATTCTTTTCTGTGGATTAACAAAAATTCATTTAACCAATGTTCAGAGTTGCTTAAAGTGACATCTAATAACATTATAATAGTTACTTCCATATAATAAGCTTCTTTTATCTGCCATGAAGGCAGTGCAAAAGTTCAAAGAGCACATTTGGAGTAAGAAAAAGATTAAGAGGCATCTGGATGGCTCAGTCGGTTAAGTGGCCAACTTTTGATTTCGGCTCAGGTCATGATCTCAGTTTTGAAACCGAGCCCAGTGTTGGACTCTCCACTGAACGCAGATTCTCCTTATCCCTCTCTTCCTCCCCCTCATTCTCTTTTCCCTGCTTAAGGGCATGAACTCTCTCTCTTTCTCTCTAGTAAATAAATAAAAATCTTTAAAAATTACACAAGTGCGGGGATCCCTGGGTGGCTCAGCGGTTTAGCGCCTGCCTTTGGCCCAGGGTGTGATCCTGGGGTCCCGGGATCGAGTCCCGTGTCGGGCTCTCGGCGTGGGGCCTGCTTCTCCCTCCTCCTGTGTCTCTGCCTCTCTCTTCTATGTCTATCATAAATAAATAAATAAATAAATCTTTTTAAAAAATTACACAGCTGCGTGCTACACAAAGAGGCCAAACATGCCACATACATTCTGATTAATAACTAAAGGTCAGTTTTCACTCATATCAAAGCTGAAAAATGTTAGACCCCTGACAAATTAGTTGAATCTCGAGCAATTCTAGATTTTAAGTACTTGAAATTAGTCAATGAGAAAAAAAATCTGTGACTGATATCAAGCATAGATGGGAAAACACATAATGTTTAAGTGCTGCTCTCTTTTTGGAAAAAGCCAGTTGCCTTCTCTGTGTCTGAGGCATAAAAAAGAGAGGGCCAGGGCAAAAACATAGGGACTTTAAAACAAAACAAAACAAAAAACATAGGGACTTTGCCCGCCTTCATGATGGTGCTAAGGTAGCTTGCACCATGTCACTTATGCCACTATAGGGATAAATGGACTTAGGACCATCTTCTGGAACTCACCAGCTTCTGTTGGAGGTTTCTATCCCCTCAACTGTACACAGCCCAAGACTAGGTATGGGTCACTGGGCAGAAAGTAGCTGAAAGGGCTCCTGGAAAGTAGAGGAGGACCATCTGCAGGGCTCAGAGCATTCCACAAATCTGAATGAGGTTGCTGACTGACAATCCAAGTCTTGCACACATACTATTTATTTAAAAAATCACCTCAACCATGTTCCAAGTGGGAGGCCACTTAAAAACTTGATCATTGGGCAGCCCAGGTGGCTTAGCGGTTTAGTGCCACCTTCAGCCCAGGGCGTGATCCTGGAGACCCAGGATTGAGCCCCATGTCAGGCTCCCTGCATAGAGCCTGCTTCTCCCTCGGCCTGTGTCTCTGTCTCTTTCATGAGTAAATAAAAAATAAAAAATAAAAACTTTATCATCAATATGGTGCAGTAACAAAGAAGCCAGAATTGGCAGCAGCCTTCCTCTCCATATATGCCAGGGTCCCAGGCTGGTCAAAGGCCAATGGGAATAACAGTTACAAAGGCATATCCCCACTAGGACCAAACTCAGGTTGCTTTTAACTACAAACAGTTCAAATTCCATGAATGATGAACACTTGCTAATTAATTTTTGAAATGGAAGCCCATACCATCCCACCCATGGCCAAGTTTTATGATCTTCCACCTTATGACCTGGCTTTGGGTAAGGCAAGCAGCAAAGTTCACTCTATTCTCTTGGCTGCTACCATGATTCTCATCATAGAATGGATCAGGAGAGCAGAACAAATATTCTCTTAACCAGTGACTCACCAGGAAGTCTGTTCATGTTGACGCCTTGAGCTGACAGTCCTATTCCCATGTACCTTCAAAAAATCACACACACAAAATTTTTGGTTAGCAAATGGTTATGTGCCTCCCTTCTAAAATATTTCTTGGTAAAAGAAAAACGGAAAAGCAACAAATATAGAGACTCTTTTTTTTTTTTTAAAAGATTCCACTTATTTATTCATAAGAGAGACAGAGAGAGAGAGAGGCAGAGACACAGGCAGAGGGAGAAGCAGGCTCCATGAAGGGAGCCCGACATGGGACTCGATCCTGGCACCCTGGGATCACACCCTGAGCTGAAGGCAGAAGCCCAACCCCTGAGCCACCCAGGTGTCCCGAATATAGAGACTCTTAATACACTAAATGGTTCTTACAGAAGCTTCACATCTTTCTTTTTTTTTTTTTTTTTAAGATTTTATTTATTCATGAGAGACACAAAGGGGGTGGGGGGGCAGAGACACAGGCAAAGGGAGAAGCAGACTCCATGCAGGGAGCCCGACATGGGACTCAATCCCGGGTCTCTGGGATCAGGCCCTGGACTGAAGGCGGCGCTAAACCGCTGAGCCACCCAGGCTGCCCCCACATTTTCATTTTCTAAGGAAAATCATCCCAATGTCTTAAGTAGCTGGAGAAACAAGAGGTAGTTTGTGTGTTTATAAGTAGGAACCACTGGTTTCAGTTTCAGAAGAAAGTTTCCTGAAATCACTGTTTCCAGCCCCTTGGTTTTTGGCTCCAGCTAAGGCAGTGGAATCTACCCTCAAGAAGTAACTAAAGTAAGCAGATGAATCCTAGGTAGTACTTGGCAGAGTGATGCAAGATCAATCCAACAAGGACAAGCCACTCTTCAGCAAGGACCAAGACACCGAAAAAGTACAGCTAGGCTGGCTCTGTAGAAGACTGTAAAGACCCCTCACACAGGGCTTCTTATCTGGGTATCTCCAAACTCATTACCTTTGCCCCATACATTCACCACTGGCCCCCTGATCATCCAATGTTGGGGGGGGGCTGTCTTTAAGCCCCTGAGACACCGCCCCAGCCCCACTCTTCCCACCTAAGTACCTAAACAACTAAGCCAACCACAGCAAGGTGGGGCCCATGCTGCACAACTCTGTCAAAGATATCTCAGTGGCATTCATGAGAAGGCAGGCCAGAAAAGGAAATGAACACAGTTTTTCAGTCTGTTGGTAGTGTGCAAGGAAATAGTGAGGTATTTCCCCAAGAACTGAAATAATTACCTTCTAAGAATACAATAGTAGAAACCCACACATGATGCCTTATATTAACCTTGTATGAGTGCCAACAGGTAATTGAGAAGCTCAGAGTACTAAAAACACCAACCAAGAGGGCTGAGATATAACTATGGTTGCATAACAATGTAAATGTACTTAAAGCCACTGAACTTACACTTAAAGATGGTTAAAATAGTCGATTTTATATTATGTATACTTTACCACACACACAAAAATGTTTTTTGCCTTATTTTGACCATTTCAAGTTTACACATTTACATTCCAATTATTCCCTATCGTAAATAATTCTGCATTCCACATACATTTCTCCGTCTGGGATTATGTCTTTCTTTCCCAACATGTACCATGCACCTATGTACCTGTTTCCTAACACTACCTGAGTTCCCACAACATGGTGCTCCTGTCTCTCCAAGTCCTTCATCTACAGTAAATGCCCCTTTGCCCTTCTCTGGCTGGCTATACCAGTGAGTTTGGGGGAGCAGACTCTATCATCCAAAAAAGGACCAGGCAGAGAAGGCAGGCTCTGACCCACACATCCTCCTCTGAAACCAGCTATCTCATCATGCTGGTGGGAACCAGGAAGACACTGACCAACCCATGACCCTGATAATCTGGCCTGCAGGAGTTAGGGGAAGAGGAGGAAAGGGAAAGGAACAGCACTTCAAAGAGGGACTTGCAAGGTTCAAAGGACCCAGACTCTCCAAGTGCCTGCTACCTCCTGCCAAAAATGGACATTGAAGAACCATCAGGAGCAGAAGCAGTGTAAGCCTGCTGGCAGGATTCCCATTAGATTAAAACCTGTACTTTTTCCTGGAAAACCAGCAGCCCAAATAATCAGCTTCCTTGCTTTACATGGTAGAAGCTGCCAAAAGCCAGTCTCCATTCTCTTAATGCCTCAGCTGACCAAGCAGCAAATGACCTCAACTGCCTTGCAGTCATCAATAAAATCAGGTACCACATACCCAGGGGTTTCCCTGACTTAGATGTCAGCCCACTCATCTTGTCCTATCCGAAGGAGCCTGAGTCCCTGCCCAATACTACATGTGATCCCATCCCTGACATACAGGTTTCCTGACACTAAGATGAGGGTTTGTGTTTGGAGCACATGTTTCCTGGATAACTCTTAACCACTTAAAGCTAATGCAAATAGGGAAGGTTGAGCAGCTTGGCGACCAGCAACCAGGGTCTAATTCCACAAATTTCCATGGGAATGAGGAACTACTAAGGCATATGCACTCAAACTTAAGTTGCTTAGGCTTCTGCACTGGGGAAATCTTTTCCACCTCCAGCAGCTAGCCCTCAACACCTTTCTATAAACTCTGCCCCAGAGATGGAATAGTGTTGACCAGTGGATGGTCTGGGAGCCTTTACATAAACCCTAGGGTCAACTCGTGAATCCAAGTGGATGATCTAAGGGCAGAGCACCCAGAGGAAATCCAATGCCAACACATGGATGCATGTCACCTGCAGGTGTCAATGAGCAACCCCACAGGAACCTAAATTGCATATTCATAAAAAGTTGGAGCTGAGTCGATGTTCAAAACAAATGAGTCCCAACTCTTCAAACAATGGGTGACATTAAGTCTTTTGCAAAAGTATGATGTTCTAAAATTACAAAAAGACACAGCCTTCTACCTTTCAGCAAGTCTTCATGTACTTGAAAACTATTATCCAACCAGTCTGACATAAGCAAGGGCAAAAAAGCTATAAGGACCTCATGAACAGGGCAGCCATGGTAGCTTACCAGTATAGCGCAATCTTCCACCCAAGGCATGATCCTGGAGACCCGGGATCGAGTCCCACGTCAGGCTCCCTGAATGGAGCCTGCTTCTCCCTCTGCCTGTTTCTCCCTCCCTTCCTCCCTCCCTCCCTCCGTCTCTCTCTGTCTCTAATAAATAAATAAAAAATCTTAAAAAAAAAAAAAAAGGACCTCATGAACATACTAAAAAACACTGAATTATATACTTTAAGTGGGTGAATTGTATGGTACGTTGTTATATCTCAGTCATACTCAACAAACTAGTAATAAAAGGCAACTGTCTAGGGATGTCTGGGTGGCTCAGTGGTTGAGCACCTGCCTTCGGCCCAGGGCATGATCCTGGAGTCCTGGGATAGAGGCCCACACCAGGCTCCCTGCATGGAGCCTGCTTCTCTCTCTGCCTATGTCTCTGCCTTTCTCGCTGTGTCTCTCATGAATAAATAAAATCTTTTAGAAAAAAAGGCAACTGTCTTAATAATTAAGGCCGTATATGATAAGTCCACAGCTAAAATCAAATCTAATGGTAAAAGTCTGAAAAGTTTTTCCTAAGATCAGGAACAAGACAAATATGCCTGTTTGCCACCCTAACAGAGTATTAGATGTTCTAGCCAAAGCAATTAGACAAGAAAAAAGAAATAAAAGGCACCAGAACCGAAAAAGAATAAGTAAAACCATCTCTATCCACAGATGACATGATCCTGTATGTATAAAACCCTAAAGATTCCACAGAAATGCTATTAGAATAAACAAATTCAGCAGAAGTGAAGGATACAAAATCAACACACAAAGATCAGTTGTTTTTCTATTACACAAACAGCGAACAATTGAAAAAGGAAATTAGGGATCCCTGGGTGGTGCAGCGGTTTAGCGCCTGCCTTTGGCCCAGGGCGCGATCCTGGAGACCCGGGATCGAATCCCACAACGGGCTCCTGGTGCATGGAGCCTGCTTCTCCCTCTGCCTATGTCTCTGCCTCTCTCTCTGTGTGACTATCATAAATAAATAAAAATTAAAAAAAAAAAAAAAGGAAATTAAAACAATTTGATTTATAATAGCATTATAAAGTATAAAATACTGGGGTGTCTGGGTCGCTCAGTCTGTTAGATGTCCAGTTCTTGGTTTTGGCTCAAGTGATCTCAGGGTCATGAGCTCTAGTACTGCATCATACTCTGCGAACAAAGTCTGCTTGAGATTCTTTCTCCCTTTCCCCATCCTCCCACTTGCTCTCTCTCACACTAAAAGAAATAAGTCTTAAAAAAAAAAAGAATAAAATACTCTTAGTCTCTAAAGTAGACTAAAGGAGTTGAGTGTCTGCCTTTGGCTCAGGCCGTCTTGATCCCTGGTCTAGGGATCAAGTCCCACATTGAGTTCCCTGTGAGGAGCTTACTTCTCCCTCTGTCTCTGCCTCTCTCTATGTGTGTCTCATGAATAAATAAATAAAATTAAAAAAAAAAAAAAACTTAACCAAGGAGACAAAAGACTATACTACTAAAAACTACAAAATGTTGCTGAAAGAAACAGAAGAAGATACAAATAAATGGAAAGACATCTGTGTTCACAAATTGGAAGACTAATATTGTTAAGATCCCTAACTACCGAGTGCGAAACGCAGATTTTTTTTTTTAAATATTTATTTATTTATTCATGAGAGACACACACTTAGAGAGAGAGAAGCAGAGACACAGGCAGAGGGAGAAGCAGGCTCCATGCAGGGGCCTGATGTAGGACTCGGTCCCTGGACTCCAGGATCACGCCCTGGGCCAAAAGCAGGCGCTAAACATTTGAGCCACCCAGGCATCCCTCGAAACACAGATTTAATGCTATCCATATGGCATCGCAAGGAATAATAACTAGCCAAAACAATCTTGAAAAAAAAGAAAAAAGCTGGGATCCCTGGGTGGCGCAGCAGTTTGGCGCCTGCCTTTGGCCCGGGGCACGATCCTGGGGACCCGGGATCGAGTCCCATGTCGGGCTCCCGGTACATGGAGCCTGCTTCTCCCTCTGCCTGTGTCTCTGCCTCTCTCTCTCTCTCTCTCTCACTGTGTGCCTATCATAAAAAAAAAAAAAAAAAAAAAAGAAAAAAGAAAAAAGTTGGAGGACTCACACTTCCTGATTTCAAAACTTACCACAAATCTGTGATAATGAAAACAGTGTTGGTATGGCATACAGACAAACATATAGGCCATAGTAACAGAATAGAGAGCACAGAAATATACCCTCCCATATGTGGTAAACTGATTTCGACAAAAATACTAAGATCATTCAATTGGAAAATGACAGTCTTATCAACAAATGGTGCTGGGACATCTGGATATCAAATGCAGAAGAATGAAGTTGGGCCCCTACCGTAACCATATGCAAAATTAACTTAATACAGATCAAATAAACAAAGACCTAAAACTGTAAAACTCTCTGAAGAAAACAGAGGAGAAAAGGTTTACATTGGAAACAGCAATGATTTTTTTGGATATCACACCCAAAACACAGGCAACAAAAGAAAAAAAGTAAACTACATCAAAATCGTAAACTTTGGGGATCTCTGGGTGGCTCAGCGGTTTAGCACCTGCCTTCGCCCCAGGGCGTAATCCTGGAGTCCTGGGATCAAGTCCCGCATGGGGCTCCCTGCATGGAGCCTGCTTCTCTCTCAGCCTGTGTCTCTGCCAGTCTCTCTCTCTCTGTCATGAATGAATAAATAAAATCTTAAAAAAAAAAAAAAAAACTTAAACTTTTGTGTCTAAAAGGACACCATCAACACCGTGAAAAGCAACCCACAGGACAGGAGAAAATATCTGCAAATAGTATGTGATAAGGGTTGGTGTTTTTAAAGATTTTATTTGTTTATTTGAGAGAGCGAGTGAGCAAAACAGAGAGGGAACAAGTGGAGAGAGGGGAAGAGGAAGAAGCAGACTCTCTGTGGAGCAGGGAGCCTGCCACAGGGCTCGATCCTAGGACCCTGGGATCATGTTCTGAGCCAAAGGCAGACACTTAACTGACTGAACCACCCAGGCACTCCTGATTAAGGGTTCAATATCCAAGATATTTAAAGAACTCCTACAACTCAACAAAAACAAAAAACATAACAAAACAGAAAATCTATTAAAAACAGGCAAGCAGGACACCTGAGTGGCTCAGTGGTTGAGTGTCTGCCTTTGGCTCAGGGCCTGATCCCGGAATTCTGGGATCGAGTCCCATACTGGGCTTCCCGCATAGAGCCTGCTTCTCCCTCTGCCTGTGTCTCTGCCTCTCTCTGAATAAATAAATAAAATCTTAAAAAACAAAAACAAAAACAGGCAAGCACTTGAGTAGTTATAGAGACAGATGGCTAATAAGCACATGAAAAGATGTACAGCCTAACTAATCACTAGAAAATGTAGATCAAAACCACAATGTGAGGGATCCCTGGGTGGCACAGCGGTTTGGCACCTGCCTTTGGCCCAGGGTGCGATCCTGGAGACCTAGGATTGAATCCCACGTCGGGCTCCCGGTGCATGGAGCCTGCTTCTCCCTCTGCCTGTGTCTCTGCCTCTCTCTCTCTCTGTGACTATCATAAATAAAAAATATAAATAAATAAATAAATAAATAAATAAATAAATAAATAAATAAAACAAACCACAATGTGGGACCCCTGGGTGGCTCAGCAGTTGAGCCTCAGCCCTGGGCTCAGGGCATGATCTCCAGCTCTAGGGATCAAGTCCCACATTGGTCTCCCTGTGAGGAGCCTGCTTC
Organism: Canis aureus; assembly: GCF_053574225.1. Classification (NCBI taxonomy): domain Eukaryota; kingdom Metazoa; phylum Chordata; class Mammalia; order Carnivora; family Canidae; genus Canis; species Canis aureus. The sequence continues at coordinate 7,296,657 of NC_135613.1, forward strand.
TCCCTCTCCCTGCCACTCCTGCTTGTTCTCTTTCTCTCTCAAATAAATAAAATCTTTAAAATTAAAAAAAAAAAAAAAACTACTAAAAAAAAATCACACTATGCTTTTTAAAAGCTTGATTTTTAACAGAATTTCACTTCTGGGTATATACTCAAAAGAACTGAAAACAGGGCCTTGAATAATTATTTGTACATCCATATTCATACTAGCATTATGCACAACAGTCAAAAGGTGAAAGTAAACCAATCCAAGTATCTATCGCTGAATGGATGAATGGATAAACAGAATGTAACATCTGTACACAGTATAATATTCAGCTTTAAAAAGGAAAAAATTCTGGGGTGCCTGGCTGGCTCAGTCGGAACATGCAACTCTTGGGGTTGTAAATTCGAGCCCCATGTGGGTATAGAGATTACTTAAATAAATATAACTTTAAGAAAGGAAGGAAATTCTGATATTATACTACAACATGAATAAACTTGAAAACATTGGGACACCTGAGTGGCTCAGTGGTTGAGCACCTGCCTTTAGCTCAGGTCATGATCCAGGGCCCCTGGATGAGTCCCACATTGGACTCCTCACAGGAAGCCTGCTTCTCCCTCTGCCTATGTCTGCTTTTCTCTGTCTCTCATGAATAAAGAAACAAAATGTTTTTTTTTTTTAAAAGAAACCTGAAGACATCATACTAAGTGAAATTAGTCACAAAAAGACAACTGCAGGGAGCACCAGGGTGGCTCAAGTTGTTGTCTGACTTCGACTAAGGTCAGGACCTCAGGGTCCTGGGATCAAGCCCAGTGTCAGGCTCCCTGCTCATAGGAGACTGTTTGCCCCTCCCCCTTGCTCATGCTCGCATGTGCACTCACTCTCTCTTACGCTCTTCAAAAAAAAAAAAAAAAAAAAACTTAAAAAGACAAATTTTGTTTGATTCCACTTATAAAAAGGTATTTAGAGTAGTATAATTAATAAAGACAAAATAGAACGGTAGTTACCAGGGCCTAGGAGGAGAATCAGGAGTTACTGTTTAATGGGGACAGACTTTCAATTTGGGAGATGAAAAAAGTTATGGAGATGGATGGTGGTGATAGTTGCACAACAATGTGAATGTACTAATGCCACTCAACTGTACATTTAAGAATATTAAAATGGTAAATTTTATGTTGTGTATGTTTTATAATAAATAAATGAATACATATCAATGCAACTGCCCCTTGTCCCAAAAAAGGTTCAAGTTCACTATCATCAGCTATAGCATTTGTTATTACAGAAAATCTTTTCCTCTATTCAAGCTTGGGGATTTAGGATTCAGGGAGACAATACCTTCACATGTTCATTCTTTCAGAAGTGTCATCTCTGGCCAACACCCAGCATGTGGATATGTGTTTACTCAGTTCTGATATCCCCTAAATACCAATAACCCAAGCCATCCAAACACAAGAGATGGACCCAAAGTTTACAGGCCCAAACCCTATGTCTTATGCTACAATTAACAAACTGATACAAGGCCTGCTGCCTACCTCAGGATGCAGGAGATAGAGGAAGGAACCCGCAGCCCTCAGAGGAAAATCATGGAGCTACAGCAGTGCTGGGCACATAACAGACATTCAACAAACCCCTAGCATTCATCCATTCATGGTCTGGTGAACTTTATCACCAATGTCACAGGATCTTTCCCAACTATATTACAAGGGAACCTAAGCTTATAGCTGGTATGGTGAGATAATAAAAGAGCTACATGATAGTTCAGCTACTCTGAACTCAGCCACAGCACCTCCAGTACTATTCTCCCCTCTTGCAGACACTGGACTTTAGCAGTGAGATTAAATAACTTACAATCATGAAGCTAGTGACATTACAGGCATAGAGGGGAAGTCTACTACTCCATCCACTCATGAAAAATCTAAGGAGGCCTGAGGTTCCCTCTCAATCACCAACAAATGACATGTGTAGTGCTTTGCCAGGTCATGGACTCATGTGATCCCAGCTCTCTAACAGGCTGGCAAGAATAAAGTAAAATAATAAGGAAAGAGCATAATGAAAACCCCAAACCCACATACGTTCTCCTGGACACATATAGTAGTACCTCTGCATCTAAGCAGCATTGACAACACCTCTCTCCTCTATGGATCTCTGGTGGCACTTGAAAATGAATAAATTGTTAGGAGCTGTTGAAACCTTGCTAAAGTGGAGTAATTCAGTAAAAACAGGTGTGATAAATTTATTTTTACAGAAGCGCTTGAGATCATTCACCTACTCTATAAAGATCCTGTGTCCAATATGGTGTTGGGGACACAAGGATTGGGGTCTGAATTCAGTTACTGCACTCTAACAGTTTCTAGAGGCAAGGGGCAAGCCAAAGACTCAGGATGCACTGACTCGGGGATTCCCAGAGGATGTGAAGGCTGAGCCAAGACCTGGTAAGGAGTGAGGGGGAAGAGAGGAGCATGTTCCATGCAGAAGCAGCAGAATGTGCTGAGACATAGTGGCAAGAACACAGCTCCACAATCAAGGAACTAAGAGAAATTAGTGTGGCTGGGTCACAGCTTGGGCAGACCTAAAAAGAACCAAAGCTGGAGCAGGAAATGGGCTATTCACATACAGCCTGCATGGTAGCTTAAGGAGTTTGAACTTCATGGAAGGTAAATAGGAAGCTACAGAAAGGATTTAGAAAAGGGTGCAGCTGATCAAACCACTAATATCTGTAAAATGGACTGAAGAGGCAAAACCAAAGGCTTGACAAGGGCTGGACAAGGACAGAAGCAGTGAGGATGGCAAGGCATGGAGAGAGCCCACTGTTCCTTTTTTTTTTTTTTTTTGTTAAGATTTTATCTTGGGGGATCCCTGGGTGGCGCAGCGGTTTAGCGCCTGCCTTTGGCCCAGGGCACGATCTTGGAGACCCGGGATCAAATCTCACATCGGGCTTCCGGTGCATGGAGCCTGCTTCTCCCTCTGCCTGTGTCTCTGCCTCTCTCTCTCTCTCTCTGTGACTATCATACATAAATAAATAAAAAATTAAAAAAAAAAAGATTTTATCTTGGGACGCCTGGGTGGCTCAGGGGTTGATCATCTGCCTTCGGCTCAGGGAGTGATCTTGGGTGCAGGGATCAAGTCCTATATCCGTCTCCCTGTGAGGAGCCTGCTTCTCCCTCTTTCTATGTCTCTGCCTCTCTCTGTGTGTCTCTCATGAATAAATAAATAAAATATTTAAAAAAATAAAAATAAAGATTTTATCTTTAAGTAATCTGTATACCTAATGTGGGGCTTGAACTTACAACCCTGAGGTCGAGAGTCACACGCTCTACTGACAGCTAGCCAGGCACCCCTGAGCCAAGTGCTCTTTAGAACACAGTAAACTTAGATGCATGGGGGAGGAGATGCCTGGGACACAGCCCAGCAGAGCTAGTCACCATAGAAAGGGCTCCAAACTTTGGAGCCTAAGTACTTGGCCTCTCAGTAGTGGCCCTTCCCCAGCTCTCTTCCAACCCTGGCATTTACACTGTGTGCAAACAGCTGAACAAGAAACATACCTGCATCAGAGCAAATGTATCAGGCAAGCCCAGATTCAAATCCCACCCCTACCACTGAGTTCACCATATGCCCGAGTCAGCTTGTCAGAGACTGTTCTTCAGCTATAATCTTCAGCCCTAAGAGCCTTCAGTGTAGCCATTAAACAGGATCCTGGGCATGGTGCCAAAAGGGCTGCTAGTGGACAGTGGATGACTCCACTGTGCTTTAGTTCACACCTAGAGGCTTTTCTAGCATTGGAATCAGGTAAAATAGGCTATTTCTGAAGGCCTGGATCTTGGAACATCTAAAAACAAGGGCCTGTCTACTGGGGATTGCCAAGGAAAAAGGAGATGAGCATTTGCTTCCTTCTTCGTAACATGTCAGACAATGCTCTAACACTAACAGATACAAGCTGCCTTGGTCACCTGGGAGGGAGGCAACATGGGTTCTCATTCCCAAAAGCAGGTAACTGGAATAGACAGAGCTTAGCTCCCCTATATTTAGCATCTCCACTAGGACTTTCTTTTCAGGCAGCAGGATATATCTGAGGAGCTTGAGGGCAAACTTATTAACCCCATATCATGACTGAAAGTAGGGTAAACCCAGCCGATTTACTCCTTTCTCCCATATGGCAGCAAAATGGAAAATACCCTTTATCAGAGAGGTGAGACAGCCAGTAAGTGTGAAGGGACAATAGATAAGCTCTTCGGTGCAGTGAGACCATGAGTTGGCCTCTACCTTCTCTGTTTCTACTTCACTGCCAAAACCACAACACAAGCTAGAGCTAGAAGAGTAACTCTATCTGTGGGGCTCTCGCGAGAAGAGGACAGCAAGCGAGCACAGCTCTGGCCAAGCTGGAGAACAAGACAGAGGAAGAGCAACGTCTCTGGCAAGCCCCTCCGCTGACCACACAGCCAGGTCCGCCCTGAAGCTCTCACCATACACTGCAGGCAGCAGAGGAGAACAGGGGCCCTAGTAAGTCACCTACAATGAAAATAGACTGGTGGTTTCTGGGGCCCATGCTGCCCTCCCCTTGCCTCTGCTGACTCTCCTACAAAAGCAACAGTCTGCTGAAACCCTGCAGTCACGCGGGGATATGAGTGCACTCCAGTCAGCTTGGATTCTTCTTTTTTCCTCTCTGGTTTTCCATATTTTCTACAATTAACATAAATTAATAGTCATAGAAAAATCATTTTCCAGAGCCAGTTGATGGCACATACTGAGGAGGTTGTTGGCTCTCACCCACCAGACTCCCAGAGCAACATTTCAGTGCCAGGGAGACACAGCAGGGGACCTGGTTTTCATGGTCAACCGCTCAGTACACCCACTTCCCTGAGCCTTGACAGGAGGGCAGAGGCTGCATGTGAAGGGTACACCTTCAGAAACAGCGGGAAATTGTCAAAATCCCTGCTCAGCAGAGGAGCTGGGGCTCTGGCTCATGTAGTACCAGGTGAGTCCCAAGCACAACCCAGAGCATACACCCAGGAAATCTTCCTGCAGTAACACTGGCTCAGCACAGCTCCAACTGACCCAGACAGGCCTGATGGTGAACAGAGGACGGGACCTTAGAAACCAGACCTTTGGAGTCTCACAGCCTCCAGAGACATACAACAAGACCTGGGGCCAGGAGACCAGACTTTGCTGTTATCACCCATCCAGTCCTGAGAGACAGCCTGGAGCACCATACACAGGGGACCTTTTTGGCAACAAATTTAGCACTCCCTTCCTGCCTCCTGAAGAGAAGTAGAAGAGTTTTAAAGTGACAGGAATACTTTGCAGCAGGACTCCAGAGACAATATCCCAGACTCTGAAGCACGGTCTCAGACACTCCAGCCTAATTCAGGACTCTTGGTCTCAGATATCACCCCACATCTCAAGTTCCCTATCAGAAGAGGAGAGGCTGGACTAAAGGGCTTCTAAGTTCCTTCCCTGCTCTGACCTAGAGACTTCAATTCTTGGCAGAATAATGTCTGGATACTGTTACAAATGTGCTGTACCCAGATGCAAGCCCAAGATGGGGTAGATACTGAAACAGCAATCAAAAAGCCACCAAGAAGACATCAAAAGAAAAGGCAATTACAGACCAATATACTTTATCAACATAAATACAAAAATTCTAACAAAATTGCAGCAAACCAAATCCAACAGTGTATTAAAAGGATTACACACCATGATCAAGTAGGATTTATCCCAGGAAGCCAAGGGTGGGTTCAACATTAAGAAAATCAACCAATATAATAAACCACATTAATAGAACTAAGGAAAAACACTCATTTGATCATCTCAATTGCATGCACAAAAAAAACATTTCACAAAATCCAACACTCCTTCATGACAAGAGCAGGAATAAAAGTAGGAATAAAAGGGAACTTCCTCAATATGATAAAGGGTATTTACGAAAACCCAATGGTGAGCTTTTCCCCTAAGACCAGAATAAAACAAGTATGCCCACCTTTCACCACTAGTATTTAACATTGCAGTAAAAAAAAAAAAAAAAAAAAAAAAAAATTGCACTAGAGGTCCTAGACAGAGCAATCAGATAAGAAAAAGAAATAAAAGGCATTCAAATAGGAAAATAAGTAAAGCTGGGGATCCTTGGGTGGCTCAGGGGTTTAGCGCCTGCCTTTGGCCCAGGGTGCGATCCTAGAGTCCCAGGATCGAGTCCCGAGCCAGGCTCCCAGGATGGAGCCTGCTTCTCCCTCCTCCTGTGTCTCTGCCTCTCTCTTTCTCTCTATGTCTATCATTCATAAATAAATAAATAAATAAATAAATAAATCTTTAAAAAAAGAAAATAAGTAAAACTATCTCTATTTGCAGATGAAATGATTTTTTTTTTTAAAGATTTTATTTAAAGATTAATGAGAGAGACAGAAAGAGAGAGGCAGAGACAGGCAGAGGGAAAAGCAGGCTCCATGTATGGAGCCCGACGTGGGACTCGATCCCAGGTCTCCAGGATCACACCCTGGACCGAAGGCAGCACTAAACCGCTGAGCTACCCGGCTGCCCAGAAGTGATCTTATAAAAAAAATCCCCAACAGTACAAAGCTCATAAGAGCTAAACAATGAAATCAGCAAGGGTGCAGGATAGAAGATCAACACACATAAAGCAGCTGTGTTTCTATGTACTAACACTAAACAATCTAAAAAGGAAATTTAAAAAATAATTTTAGGGATCCCTGGGTGGCGCAGCGGTTTGGCGCCTGCCTTTGGCCCAGGGCGCGATCCCGGATACCCGGGATCGAATCCCATGTTGGGTTCCCGGTGCATGGAGCCTGCTTCTCCCTCTGCCTGTGTCTCTGCCTCCTCTCTCTCTCTCTGTGACTATCATAAATAAATAAAAATTAAAAAAAAATAAATAAATAAATAAAAAAAATAAAAAATAATTTTATTTATAACATAGCATCAAAAAAGTAAAATACTTAGGAATACATTTAGCTAAGGAAGCAAAAGACTCATACACTAAAAACTATAAAACACTGCTAAAAGAAATTAAAGAAGATACAAATAAATGGAAAGACATCTTGTTCCATATTAACAACTTAATATTGTTAAGATAGAGTATTATGAATACTCTCCAAATTGACCCTAAAAGTCAATACAATCCCTACCAAAATTCCAACAGTGTTTTTTTTTGTTTGCAGAAATGGAAAAGTCAATCCTCAAAATGATATGGATACGCAAGGGACCCTCAAGTAACTAAACAACCTTGAAGAAGGAAGAACAAAGTTAAAGGGTTCACACTTTCTGATTTCAGAACTTACTAGACTACTACAGTTAATCAAAACAGTGTGGTACTGACATAAAGTAGACACAGACAAATGGAATAGAATTTAAAGTGCAGATATACACCCATATCTATTGCTAAATTACTTTCAACAAAGGTGCTAAGTCCATTCAGTGGGGAAAGAATTGTTTCTTCAACAACCGGTGCTGGGAGGCATCAGCATCTGGGTGGCTCAATTGCATCCAACTCTTGATTTCAGCTCAAGTCATGATCTCAGGATTGTGAGATAGAGCCCCACTTTAGGCTCCACAATGGGCTGAGAGCCTGCTTGGGACTCTGCCTCTCCCTCTGCCCCTCCCCCATTCTCTGGGAAAAAAACACAATTGGTGCTGGGACAAGTGGACTTTTACATGCAGATGAATGAAGCTGAACCCCTCCTCCATATCATGTATAAAAACTGACAAAAAATGGATCAATAATCTAAACATAAGAGCCAAAACTATAAAATTCTTAGAAGAAAACAGGGAAAAGCTTCATGACCTTGGATTTGGCAATGGATTCTTAGATAAGACACCAAAAGCATGAGCAACAAAAGATGAAACTGGATTTCATCAAAGTTAAAACTTTTAGGGTACCTGGCTGGCTCAGTTGTTATTGGTAGAGTATACGACTCAACCTCAGGGCTGTGAATTCAAGCCCCACATTAGGCGTGGAGCCTACTTTAAAAAAATTTTAATTAAGAAAAAAGTTAAAACTTCTGTACATCAAAAAACATTATCAAAGGGGCGCCTGGGTGGCTCAATCAGTTAAGCATCTGCCTTCAGTTGGGGTCATGATCTCAGGGTCCTGGATCGAGCCCCACAGCGGGTTTCCTGCTCAGAGGGAGTCTGCTTCTCTCTCTCCCTCTGTGCTTTCTCTCTCTCAAATAAATAAATAAAATCTAAAAAAAAAGGGATGCCTGGGTGGCTCAGGGGTTGAGCATCTACCTTGGCTCAGGGCATGACCCCAGAGCCCTGGGATCAAGACCCACATCGGGTCTCTGCATGGAGCCTGCTTCTCCCTCTGCCTGTGTCTCTGCCTCTCTCTGTGTCTTTCATGAATAAATAAATAAAATCTTTTTAAAAATTAAATTAAATTAAAATAAAATCTAAAAGAAATTATCAAGGAAGTGAAAAGATAACCTAGAAAATAGGAGAAAATATTTGCAAAGCATGTATCTGATAAAGGTTTAATATTCAAAATATACAAAGAGGGACTCAAAGGGCACCTGGGTGGCTCAGTTGGTTAAGCGACTGACTCTTGATTTCAGTTCAGGTCATCATCTAAGGATCATGAGATTAGGCCCTGTGTTGGGCTCTGTGCTCAGCAGGAAGTCTACTTCTCTCTCTTTCCCTCTGCCCCTATCCAGCCTCCCATACTTGAGCACTCTCTAAAATAAATAAATAGGGATCCTTGGGTGGCTCAGTGGTTTAGCACCCGCCTTTGGCCCAGGGCATGATCTTGGAGTCCCCAGATCGAGTCCCACGTCGGGCTCCCGGCATGGAGCCTGCTTCTCCCTCTGCCTGTGTCTCTGCTTCTCTCTCTCTCTCTCATGAATAAATATTTAAAAATAAATAAATAAATAAATAAATAAATAAATAAATAAATGAATGAATCTTAAAAAGGGGGGGATTCAAATACTTCTATTGTTCACTTCTATGCACCATTATTCACAATAGCCAACAGATGGGGAAAAAAAAAAACCCAAGTATCCATCAACAGATGAACAGGTAAACAAAATGTGGTATATATACACAGCCATAAAAAGGAATGGCCCTGATACAGATCACAACATAAATCTTGAAAATATTATGCCAAGTGAAATAAGACATAAAAGTACAATACATAAGATTCCAGTAAGATGAAATATCTAGAATAGGCAAATTCACAGCAACAGAAAAGTTACCAGGGGTTGGGAGGAGAGGGAAATAGGGAATTATTGCTTAATGGGTACAGAGTTTCTATTTGGGGTGATGAAAAAGTTTCGGAAAATAGATAATGGTGATGATTGCATAAGAATGTGAATGTAATTAATATCACCGAATTGTACACATAAAAATGGTTAAAATGACACATTTTATGTTATATATATACTATACCCCCACACATGCACACACGCGCACAGTCACTAAGAACGCCCCCTGAGGCCCTGCATGCCAGCACTATCCTCATCTGGCTTTTCCAGATGAGACAAGGAAGCCCTGGCACAGAGCACAGTGGAAAGCATCAGAGTATTCTGGCCTCACAACAGTGCCAGAAGAAAGAAGTCCTTCACCATAAGCAAACAGCAGATGACACACTCACCTAGCTCTTTTTATTTTCTATTTCTTCTTAGAGAGAAGGTGGATTTTATGGTCTGACAGGCACTTTTAATAAATGCTGCTTAAGACATATGAACCAATGATCATGGGACCTGAACATTTTTTTTTAAGATTTTATTTATTTATTCATAGAGACACAGAGAAGGAGAGAGAGGCAGAAAGAGAAGCAGGCTCCATGCAGAGAGCCCGACGTGGGACTCGATCCAGGGTCTCCAGGATCATGCCCTGGGCTGCAGGCGGTGCTAAACCACTGCGCCACCGGGGCTGCCCAGGACCTGAACACTTTAAATTTAAGCTCCATCAAGTGAATATCTTCAGGCCCACAGAGCTCTGGTAGGAAGTGACAAAGAGGAGAGAAAAGAGACAAGCTCCTCAGCCTCAGGGCTAAGACAGCTCTTGGGGGCTGAGGAAAGCTACCAGCTCTGCTACCAATCCTCTCAGTCACCAATGCCTCTCTCCCTTGCCCCAGACCCCCAAGGAGCTACTGAAATCTTACCTGATAGTTTCATCTTGACATCTAACACCTTAACCACAGCTCAGCAGGCTGGCAATCTTGTTCCTATCAGAACCTGCCCTAGATAAAGAAATCAACATCCTACATAACAGAGGAGATCTCTGGAACCATGGATACAAAATGGTCCCTGGAAGACATTTCAGGACAAATATCAACTGATGTTTAAGTCTGAAATAAGGGCTAATATTTGGTGCTGGGGAATTTTACTTCATAGTCTGATGGGCCTGCTTAAAAACCACAGTCCATCAGGACACTGGCTGCTGTTTAAAAGCTGCTCCTCCACCAGCCACACCACCACTTGGCAGAGAATGCCAGTTACCTACTGAGCCCAAATCTGTGCCAGCCCCCCACTAGGAAAAGGACCATTACAGAGATGAATGAACCCAGCTCAGCATCATTCAAGGAAGAACAGGCCTGAAGACAAAAGAGCCTTGAGTCAGAATGTGCTTATATGGAGAAAGGTGATTCTGAATGTGGATCTGGTGACATCCACTGTCAAGAGCACTGTCAAAACACCCAGAGAAGGGCACCTGGGTAGGTCAGTGGTTGAGAGCATCTGCCTTTGGCTCAGGGGCGTGATCCTGGGATCAAGTCCCACATCAAGCTCCCTGTGGGGAGCCTGTTTCTCTCTCTGCCTATGTCTCTGCCTATTTCTGTGTGTCTCTCATGAATAAATAAATAAAACCTTAAAAAAAAAAAAAAAAAAAACAGAGCACCCACAAGACAGGAAGGGGCAGAACTAGTTTCCATGGGTGGCCCTAGACAGGTTACTCACACACTCTGGGTTCTAGCTTCTTCCCTAAGAATCTTGGGAATCTCAAGTGCCAAGACTTTCCAGAGCCTGTCACATTCAGAAACCAAATATACCACCCTTAACCACAGGGTATGGCTATGGGTACCCCAGCTTAATATGAATGATTTTCCACCACACTCCACATCCAAGAGGCTCTGGGCCCTAACCTCTGCTTCTCTGGCCCTGTGTAATTACAGAGCTAGAGCACAGCTGAGTTTGAACACAACAAATGCCCTTAGTTACTCAGATATTACCCTTAACTTTCTAGTTAAAGGTATTCATCCAGCAACTGGCCTGGAGTCTGTTGGTTTGTAATTTAGCATCTTTAATTATTTTCAGCAGGAGATCTTATTCGAGTAACCTAGCTCACCATTACCTGGAAACACTAAGTCCTAATGAGTTTGAAAACATCAGTCCCATGTATTAAACCCCTTTCTGGTTAAAATACCTGGAATGTTTTCTGCTTTCTGCACTAGTCTCAACTAATAATACATAACAGCAATAAACTACATTTGTTTAAACCTGCATCTCTCTGTCCCTCTGCTATTAAAAAAAAATATTTCCTTTATCGAGGCACCTGGGTGCCCCAGTCAGTTAAGCATCTGCCTTTGGCTCAGATCATGATCCCAGGGCCCTGGAATCAAGCCCCACGTCTGGTTCCCTACTCAGGGGGGAGTCTGCTTCTCGTTCTCCCTCTGCCTACTATTCCCCCTGCTTGCACTCTCTCTCTGATAGATAGATAGATAGATAAAATAAATAAATAAATAAATAAATAAATAAATAAATAAATAAATAAATAAATAAAATCTTTTAAAAAATAAATATTTCATTTATTGATTGAGAGCACACACGTGCACAAGTGGGGGGAAAGGCTAAGGAGAGGGTGAGAGAAACTCAAGCAGACTCCACACCAAGCTCAGAACCTGTCACAGGGTGGATCCCATGACCCTGGGATCACAACCCAAGCCAAAACCAGGAGTTGGATGCTCAACCAACTGAGCCATGCAGATACCCCTGTCTCTCTGCTATTTTTTAAATGTATAAATTGTGTCAGGTATTGAAAAATCCTATGTATTATTTACATTTTGGTCAAAAAAAGCAAATATAACTACTAATAAACTCCCAGAGCAACAGTTGTTATTAAAAGAGAACATTCTAGGGGATCCCTGGGTGGCTCAGCAGTTTGGCGCCTGCCTTCAGCCCAAGGCGAGATCCTGGAGACCTGGGACGGAGTCCCGCATTGGGTTCCCTGCAGGGAGCTTCTCCCTGTGCCTCTGCCTCTCTGTCTGAGTCTCTCATTAATAAACAAATAAAAATCTTTAAAAAAAAATAGAAAATAAAAGAGAGCATTCTATAAAATAGCCATGTCAATTTCAGATACATAGCTTTGTAAACTGGATTATAATCAGTTCTACCAAGGAAACCATCTCCCCTGCTTCTTTCCTTTTGGTTCAGCTGCACCTTGGCAATGTCCTTCAGAAGAGACGCGCTGTGCCCTTAGACATCCCAGGGACAACCGCCTCCTCTCTCCATTTGTTCTCATCTTCCATCTTCCAACTGCCTCAGCCCCTGTGACCAAAAAAATAGCAGCTGCCTGGTGCACCGCACATGAAGAAAACTTCTGGGGCTCTGTCTGGATAAGGATGAGCGCTGTTATCAATCAGTAACATGTGCCACAGAAGCTGAGTGGGCAGATGGAGTATCTGAGCCTTGACGCTTGCCATCTCCATAACCTAAAATAAACTTCCCTGGAATCCCAAGCCATCTCTATGGTCTAAGAGGTTGGAGAGGGAGAGAGCATAAGAGGGGTGCTTTAGACTTACCCACTCCTCCTCTACTTTCCTACACAGTCTAGAGCTGGTCTTTCTTGGGTCCCTTTGTAACAGAGGGGCTGGGTTCTGTTCCATCACCAAGTTCTCTAGCTTCGTTTCTAGCAATGGAGCCATGATCTCACGTTTCAATTACAACAAATGCCAGAATCCTGGAGCTAAAAAGACGTCTCATATGAATTCTGAGCAGAATTTCTGGAAGCAGAGGGACACCCTTGCATTTAGACATTTATCCATCCTCCTCCCAATGATCAGTTCTATCTTTCCAATTTGATCCCTGACCACAGAGACCCACTCTGGGAACCTTGATTCTTTCCCAATGGCCCCAGAATAGGATGACACACCATGCTTGCCATGCAGAACTACTAAGTCCATCCTCCTGTGCTCTAGCCCAATGAGCTTTTGCTTCCCCTCTAACAGGAATCTCCTTTACATGGTGACCCATTTAGGGAAAAGAACAAACATTCCAGGAAAAAAAAAAAAAAAAAACAATGAGGGCAGGAATTGGGGAGAAGGGTTATGCAGTGAATTTTAGGAATTTCTCTAGAGGCTGATGCTTGACTAAGAAGTTCACAGTTATAAAGAAGGAAGCCATATTCCCCACTCTGAACTCCCAGCTTGGAGCCTGGGTGGCAACACACAGTGAGCAACAAGGTCCCAGGGAAGCCCAGATGTACTCAGCACAAGAACAAGTCCTTCCAGAAAAGGGAACATTATGTGGACTCTAATCCTCTTACCCTGTAAGAGTAAGAGCTACATCTCAGTATGTCCAGCTAGACCTGGGCTTTAACCCCCAACAGAGGTAAGCAATACAAATACTCCAAGATGTTCCAGAATCCAAATACTCCATGTCTCCAGAAATAGTGCAATATGTTACCAGGGAGTGATGCAGCCCAAAGCTCAGCATCTGCCTGTGATGCCATCAGAATTGGAGGGCACTCAGGAAGAACAGGGCACAACCACCATCTGTACCTGCCTTCGGCGAGGACAGAACCTACTTCTTCGGGCAGGCAGGACAAAGCCTTCCCCAGGTCCACAGATGAGCACCTACTTCTCGGTGGCACTGCACAATGCACAGATTGGAGCAAGGGAACCCAGGGTGACGGGCCAGCCACATGCTATCTCTAGGCTGGAGAGCTGCAGAGCTCAAGTTGCTCTCCAGACCAGGAACATGGTAGGTGATATCTTGAATGAGTGAGTGGCTCTCTGGGTCACCATGGAAAATTATGGACAGTGTTGTCTTTTAGGTGGGTCTTGGCAAAAACGAAATACCAAAGACCAAGCACAGGCTAAGTCCTTTCACTCCCAAGAAGCCTCTCTGGCAACCAGTCTTCAACGTCCTTCCTCTATATCTTACCATACAGGAGGAAGACCAGCCAAAAGAGGAAAAAAGACATATGCTTTGGGAAACCCATGCCTGGAGTGTGGAAACTAAAGCTACTGGCCAGGGCTCTCAGCCTGAGAGGACTGACTAAACCAGAGCAGCAATCTTTTCCGCCCTATCCATTCTCAAAAGTGTGAGCAGGTCTGAAGTCCTCAAACACTACTATTGCCCTCAAGATAAAGCCCATACTCCTTGGACAGAGCATACAAGGTATTTCCAATCTGGCCCTTGCCTACCTTATGCTCTGTGTTCATCTTTTTATGCATTACTCCTTCTGCCTGAAGCATCTGCTTCTCAACAAAATGAGAACCTGGAACCCTGTAATTCATCCTTCCAGATTTAGCATCATCACCTCTTCTATGGTTTCCCCAAACTTTCAGGTACAGGAGGAAGCCCAAAATCTGAGCCACCCCTAGGCATAGCGCACACAATGGATGGGCCTTTTCTATACTATCCTGCAATATCAGTGCACAGGCATATCTGCCTCCTCTCTAGATGGGCCTCAGGCCTGTGCTCCTGAGGCCCAGCCTGGCACCGGGACTAAACAATGGGTCCCTCACTGCAGCGTACAGGATTAATGATGAGTGCTTTGCTGCCTGGCCAAAGGAAGTCAGCTGCAAGTTCAAGCAAAGGCAGGCTGGCTGTGGCCTGGGCCTGGGCACCAGCTGTAGAGAAGTGCCCCCCCCCCTTTAACTCCGCTCCAGCCCAGGCTTGCTGTTCTTGGGTAGAGCCACCCATCACATGTCAGGAGGCTGCTGCTGCTGGGATGATGTTACAGTCTATTTTGAGGGTCACACTGGAGCATCTGTCAGCCTGGCCAGCCACACCCTCCATGTGTCATCACTAAGAGCTGGGGACACCCACAGGTCCACAAACTCTGATTGAGCAAGTCATTTCCCCGAGGGACCCTCAGCTTCAGGGCCTCATTGGGTTTCTAACAAGATCAACCAAAATGCCCTTATCTCCTGGCACCACTGGCAGGGCTCTGATGTCTCCTCACCCCACCAGACCCAACTCCTGAGGTTCCCAGCATTGGTGACTTGGCAAAATGCAGCTGAACCCCATCAGTTTGTGCCAAGCTCTTAGCTCAAACATAGTCCCTCCGTCTTTAGCTATCTCTTACATTTAAGGAGTGCCCAGAAACCCCAGCACCCTGACTTCAAGCCAGTTACCAACCGGGCTCATTTTAGGTCCAACAGGTCTCAGCTGCTAAGAAACTCCTACTCACCCCTCAAAACCAAGCCCACACTCTGCCTCCTCTTGCAGAGAATATTTCAATCTACTCTGCTGAGTAGGCCACAGGCTCCCTAAGGACAAAGCTGATCTGTGCTGGCTTTACCTCTATTCTCCCTGTCCCTAGCTGGGCATAGTAGCTATGAATAAATACTCCATGAACTCCTGAAATGAAACATTCTAACTAGATTAGATTAGTATGTTCTTCTACAAAAGCCATCATCAAAACAAAGGCTTTTCTGGAAAATGACATTGATAACTGGGTCCAGAAACACCTTTTATGAAAAAATTTACAGAAAAACAAATTTACAGATTCAGTAAATCAAGCATAGAGTATGCCACATTTCTCTGGCCCCACTCAGCACTAAACACCTTGTAAATCTCTCCCCTAAGAACACTGTGACCCCCTAAGAATCCAACTGGGCATTCCTTCACTCTACCTACAGGAAATGAATTCAATGGGGAAAGGCAGCAGCAGCATGTACACATATGTCTGGAATCAGGCAAAGGCATCTAACAAGTTAGGTTACTCTACTGCAAACTCAAAGCACTGTTGCCGGGGCAGGTAACCAAACATCCTAGGGGTTCAGGTCTTACTCACAAAACAAATACATTATCAGGGAGGCTCAGTCTGTTGAGTGGCCTACTCTTGATTTCAGCTTGGGACATGATCTTGGGGTCTTGGGATTGAGTCCTATGTCGGGCTCCCCGCTTATTGGGGAGTCTGCATCTGCTTCTCCCTCTGCTCCTCCCCCTCAGCCCCTGCTCAAATAAATAAATAAAATCTTAAAAAAAAATTTTTAGGGATGCCTGGGTGGCTTAGTGGTTGAGCCTTTAGCGCAGGGCATGATCTGGGGTCGTGGGATCAAGTTCCACATCGGGCTCCCTTCGAGGACCCTACTTCTCCCTCTGCCTATGTCTCTGCCTCTCTCCCTGTGTATCTCTCATGAATAAATAAATAAATAAAATATCTTAAAAAAATTTTTTTTAAGTAGGGGCAACTGGGTGGCTTAGTTGGTTGAACATCTGCCTTTGGCTTGGGTCATGATCTCAGGGTCCTGGGATCCAACCCCATGTGGGGCTTCCTGCTCAGTGGGGAGTCTGCTTCTTCTTCCTCTTCTGCCCCTCCCCCTGCTCCTGCTCTCTCTCTCACAAATAAATTAACTTAAAAAGATAAAATAATTTTTTAAAATAGATTTTTGTCTCCCTCTGCCTCTCACCCCTTACATGCGCATGCTTCTCTCTTCCTCCAAAACAAATATATAAATCTTTAAAAAGAAAATTAAAATAAATAAATAAATAAATAAATAAATAAATAAATAAATAAATAAAATCAAATCTAAAAACAGGGATCCCTAGGTGGCTCAGCAGTTTGGCGCCTGCCTTTGGCCCAGGGCATGATCCTGGGGTCCTGGGAACAAGTCCCACATTGGGCTCTCTGCATGGAGCCTGCTTCTCCCTCTGCCTGTGTCTCTGCCCCTCTCTCTCTCTCTCTCTCTCTCTCTCTGTGTCTCTCATTAAGAAATAAATAAAATCTTTTAAATAATAAAATAAAAACAAACAGATACATTATCATCTGCTCTGGTCACTTTCCAGAGATGCTGCAAGGCTCAAATTAGATAATACATGAAAGCTATAAAACTGGTTAACACCTGGGTCATGGACCAACCCCAGGTCAGAAACACACATCCAATATTGACAGGAAACAAAAAACGTACTGGTAATTTTCTGCCCTGTATCTACCCTTGGCCTCTTCAAAACCACACCTGGCTCAAAACAATATCTGGCTATACATCCTAGCCATGAGATGGCTTTCAGGGACTCCATTAAGATGCTATGAGGAGACATTCATATACTTGCCATCTGATGGTGGTCAACTGAAGCATATAGGAACTGAGGTTTCCAGGTCAATTTAATGGCTGTATTTACCACATATAAAAATGCTGGGTATAGGGCAGCCGGGGTAGCTTCGCGGTTTAGCGCCGCTTTCAGCCCAGGGTGTGATCCTGGAGACCTAGGATCGAGTCCTATGTCAGGCTCCCTGCATGGACCCTGCTTCTCCCTCTGCCTGTCTGTGCTTCTCTCTGTGTGTGTCTCTCATGAATAAATAAATAAAATCTTAAAAAAAAAAAAAAAGGGATCCCTGGGTGGCGCAGCGGTTTGGCGCCTGCCTTTGGCCCAGGGTGTGATCCTGGAGACCCGGGATCGAATCCCACATCAGGCTCCCGGTGCATGGAGCCTGCTTCTCCCTCTGCCTGTGTCTCTGCCTCTCTCTCTCTCTCTCTCTCTGTGACTATCATAAATAAATTAAAAATTAAAAAAAAAAATGCTGGGTATAGAAGCTGGGAGACGATGGTCAACTCTCTTTAAATTTTCAGGCAACACCTATAGTAAGGCCAACTAACAAGACACAGGGCCTTTTCAAGCAAAATCTACTTACAACTGAAATATGAAAAGTCAGTTGGAGGAATCCAGATCTCTACATTTAAACACTACCTTTCTGAAAAAGTATTCACGTTTCTCAAAGCTCAGCTGCTACCTATGATTAGCACTACAGAGAAAACAATTGATTTTCCTTCCTACAAGTCTAAGAAATGCCCTTCAGTCTCTTTGGCAATATGAGACTCCAGTCACTGCCATTTCAGTCTCTACCAAAACTATTTTTGCACTGTTTAAGAGGCTATTCTTATTCACACTAGTTCAAGAACATTATATGTACATATGTACTTTTATCAGATGGTGGGAAGGGGAAATAGAAACCTTAAAGCTCTCCAAAAGTATGTTTTCTATCTGTAAATGCACTAGGTAGGAATAAAAGTGAAAAGATGTAATACCATGCCATGATCAGAATTTCAGAATCACAGAATTCTGCGGTTCAAGGCAGCTTAGATACTGACCTAGCTCCCCCATAATACAAACAAGGAGATTAAAGATGCACCATCTACACATGGCCACACAGCCATCTCAGGCAAGGATGTTACAACTTCACAGAGGAAGCAGGCACAGCTCTGACTCTATCAGTCCTCCCCCAACACAAACCCCTTGGCTGGGCGTTTTGCATGTACCACAAAAGGGACAGTCCCTAGGAGAGAGGAAGTATTCTGAATGCTCAAGAACACATATTCAGGGTTGGCACGAAGGTCACTGGTCTAGTTGGCAAACTTCCCACATCAGACCTAAGGTCTGATGAGGAAAGCCTTTCCAAGACAGCTGAAATCATGTTATTATATAAGTTAAACACCTGCTTTGTCACAATCAATAGGAAAAAGGGAAGACTAGGAGAAAAAGGAAAAAAAAGAAAAATGCGAAATCTACCCCTCTGACTTCCAGGTGTCTGCTTAGATCACTCTAAAATAGGGAGCCTCCCTAATGCTAACTTTAATGAGGACCTTCCTAAAGCTGGTCCAACTGGTGTTTGAGTCCCTGGACTGAAAAACAAGTTTATGAGCAGCAAGGTCATCTGATTCTGACCATGTGCATGTTATTTACCCTGACATGACAGGCTAGTGGCTGCCACAGCTGTGATAAATGCTGTGAAGACTCTACTATCCCTTTGAAGCCTACAGGGGCCTCTATGTGACTAAATGCCATAAAAAAGAACCCTGAATGCAACAAGAGTGTGAAAGAAGGGAAGTCACAAATGTCATATAACAGTAGGGGAAATCCCACTCTGGACCCTGAATTTTTTTTTTAATTTATTTATTTATGATAGTCACAGAGAGAGAGAGAGAGAGAGAAAGAGAGAGAGAGAGAGGCAGAGACAAAGACAGAGGGAGAAGCAGGCTCCATGCACTGGGAGCCCGATGTGGGATTCGATCCCGGGTCTCCAGGATTGCGCCCTGGGCCAAAGACAGGCGCCAAACCGCTGCGCCACCCAGGGATCCATGGACCCTGAATTGTTAATGTAAACTTGTTACTTGTTTCCCTGACCTATGAGGTATCTCATTACATAATCACTGAAGAGGAAGTCCCCTCCTCTACCCTCAATGAACCTACTTGCCATCAAGGGCTGCTGCTTAGACTAGGCCATGCCCACGGTCAGGTCATAGAGACAGCCCACTCACTATTCAACCCTCTGTAGCCCAGACCCATGCATCTTAGCAACTCACATCAGTCACAAGTGTCAGCCAGAAGACCTCAAACTCTGACCATAGGGAATAGCTCAGTGCCAAGGGAAAGAAGGTGGTAAGAAGGGGCTTACCCATCTCTTCCTTTGCTGACAATCTTCACCTCAAAGTAATAAATGCCACAGGCAGCAGGTATGGGGTGGGTGGCACGCACTGAGGCAGCATCTTTGTGATTTTTGCCATGACCTAATAGGAGAAAGCAAGTAAGAAATTTCAGCAGAAAGAAATGCAAATAGAAGTCCTGTTCTTTTCTACTCCATGGCAACTTCACTGCTTCATGGCCAGAGGAAGCCCTGACATTGTTGGAGGAATAACCAGATAACAACTGAGCAAACACATAAACCTCCCACCTTTGGCTCACCTCTTACTGTGAACAGCAGCCCTGCCAGAGACAATTTCTCCCATACAAACTAAGTCAGGGTGCAGGCAATGTGGATGAATGTGAGAGATTCCCAAGCGCTGCTGGCAGTCTCTCCAAAACACAGAGAGCCCACCTAGATCAGGGGAGAGGGAGGCAGCTCTGGAAGATCACCCCTCTCAACTTGAGTAAAGAACCACAAGCTCTCTCTGATATCTGGCAGGTGAGCAAGCCCATGGGCCTCTGGCTAATGGAGGGGTTGTGACCACCCCTTTCTTCAGACACTCCCCAAACTAAGCAGTGATGAAAGGCCCAGCTGGAATTGGAGCTATCCCAGGATAAGCAAGGCCCTCAGGAGGAAGGTCCAGCCTAGCACTGGGTTTGGACACCTGTTGCAGTCCTCCTGACATCGGGTGTCTCGGGGCACAGCAGTCCAGGCAGTCGACCCTCGGCCTGGTCAGCTTCAACACCTTGGACACCCCGCAGGGGCTAAGGCCTAACCCGGGGCACCCAAATCGGGGAAGGGACGTGATGGGACAGGGGCCGGGCAGCACAGCCGCCCGGCAGGTGCTCCGGTCTTCCCCCCACCCCCAGGGCCAAACTGGCCGATACCTTTGTAGTGGACGCGGAGGTTGCCCTGGGAGAGGCCGATGTAGTTGTACTTGTCCTTGGGGCTCCAGGAGCGCGGCAGCGGCGTCTCATGCTGGTTGACCGCGGGGTACAGGCGCTGAAGGCGCCGGCTCAGCTCCTGCTCCCCCGGGGACTGCAGCCCGCCCCCAGCGCCCCCGCCAGAGGAATCTCCAGCTTGCGGGCTCCCAGCTCCCGGGTCCGCCGTCGCCGCCGCCATCTTGGAGGGAGCTGCTATTGTGTCACTGGGGGCGGGGAGGAGCGAGACCAGATCTCCCCGCTCAGCCAATGGCCCGCGAGCCTACCGAGGCCGCAGGGAAACCGAGTCCAAGTCCTACACCTCTCTTTGGACTCTGCCCCGCTTCGCCACATTTCGGACTATATATCCCACAATGCAGAGCTCTCCAGAGGCGGGACAACCAGTGCTCGTAAGGAACTTTGGGAGATGTAGTACAAATTTGCTCAGTCATAAGCCTGTTCAGCGGAGACTTTGGGAAACCAAAAACTACAATTCCCGCTGGCGACGCGGCTCCGGGTCCTCAGTTCACCGCCCGCCCCCATGGCCTCTGTTTATCCCCCCGCCTCAGTTCCGATAGCCAGGGTCAAATCACTGGTAGTAACTGACTGAGGGGACCCTGTCCCCGGGTCCGAGGCCACCTTTGCTTATTGGCTTTGCTCCCAGCTTGTGGGCTCTGGCCGAGTGGGCGTGGCACAGACTCAACTCCGCCCCCGCCGCTAGGATGCTGGGGCCTGGTCGCCATAGCGACGGGCTGTACACTACCGCAGCTTCCCGGGCCGCGGGTGCTGGCTGCCCGACTGTCTGAGGGTCATGGCCTCCCCCAAGCCGCGGTGCTCCAGCTTCGCGACTACGTCGAGGTAGGCCCTGACCCGACTGAGGGCGGAGAGGAGGGTTTGAGAACTTCCAGAAAGTGAAATGCCTCTGCCCATTGGTCCAGGGCTTCAGCCCCTCAGGATCGGTGGTGCAGAAATGGAATCTGGACTGACTTAGCCCCCTGAGAACACTAGATGCTAGCAAAAGGGCTGGCGCACTTTATCATTAGTAAGAGACAGCTTGCATGTATTGAGCATATATTATGTGCCAACTACTTTATATATGGCACATTTAACCTCACAACTCTATGAGGTAGTAATATTTCCGTTTTACGAATGAATAGAAGCCTGGAGAGATCATGTGTTTTACACGTTTATAAGCGGTAGAGCTAAGGGGACTCCTGGGGAGCTCAGTGGTTGAGCGTTTGCCTTCCGCTAGGGACGTGATCCTGGAGTCTTGGGATCAGTCCTACGTTGGGTTCCGCGCGGGGAGCCTGTTTCTCCGTCTGTCTAGCTCTCTGCCTTTCTCTGTGTTTCTCTCATGAATAAATAAATAAAATCATTTATTAAAAATGCTAACAAAAAAAAAGTGGTAGAGCTAGGATTTGATCCCAGCCTCGTGAGACTCCTGAACCTGCGCTCTTAGCCACAGAGATAAACTGCCTCTTCGCCCATTAGCTTATGGCAAAGATGATTGTCGAATTGCTGTCTATTCAGGTTGCAGTCTCTGGGCACTCCAAAAGATGACAACAAGCTCTATTAGCTCGTAAAGCCACAAGTGTACATACTAAAACAAAAATTTTGGCTAAATATCTTTCCAGCTTTGGGAATTCAGAAGTCTCGGGATGCCTGGGTGGCTCAGCAGTTGGGCACCTGCCTTCGGCCCAGGTGGTGGTCCTGGGATCCAGGATCGTGTCTCACATCAGGCTCCCTGCGAGGAGCCTGCTTGTCCCTCTGCCTGTGTCTCTGCCTCTCTCTCTCTCTGTCTCTCATGAATAAATAAATAAAAGCTTAAAAAAAAAAAAGAAGAAGTCTCTTAAGTTCAGGGCCTTTGCTTCTGTATCTCAAACATGGGGATGATACAACCCACTTCAAAAATATTGTTGGGAGGGATCCCTGGGTGGCGCAGCGGTTTGGCGCCTGCCTTTGGCCTGGGGCGCGATCCTGGAGACCCGGAATCGAATCCCATGTTGGGCTCCCTGCATGGAGCCTGCTTCTCCCTCTGCCTGTGTCTCTGCCTCTCTCTCTCTCTCTGTGTGACTATCATGAATAAATAAATAAAATCTTTAAAAAATATATTGTTGGGAAAATTTAGGCAGAATATGTGAAGCTTTCATCACAGCTCTTGCATATACTAAGCATTCAGTAAGTGTTTAATGAACGTAGTTTCTCCCTTCTTATCACCAATGCAAAAACCTGATCCCACCTAAACTCTAATCCTTCAGGGTCTGTTGCCCCAACAGAGAAAGCCTACAAAAGTCAGGAGGCTCAGTAGGTTGAGCATCTGACTCTTGATTTCAGTTCAGGTTATGATCTTGGGGTTGTGGGATTGAACCCTGCATCAGCTCTGTGCTGGGCATAGAGCCTGCTTAAGATTCTCTCTGTCCCTCTCCCCTCCCTCTCTTAAAAAAAAAATCAGGAGATTATTTGCCAGTTTAATTATTTTATCTAGAGTTAAAATGAATCTACAAGAACCAGACAGCAGGCTTGAGAGTGTTGTTACTCAGCTCAGGAATGCGCTTGAGTTCACTCAATACCAGGATATACCCCTGTTATACCCACTGCCTGTGATCTGTTAGGTAACTTGAGTTTTCCCCACCTTTAAGGTAGAAATATAGGGGAATACCCAGCTGCTTCAGTCAGTAGGACATGTGACTCTTGATCTTGGAATATAAGTTTGAACCCCATATTGGGTGTAGATATTACTTAAAAATAAAATCTTAAAAAAAATAAAGTAGAGGGGCACTGGGTATCTCAGTTGTTTAAGTGTCTGCCTTTGGCTCAGGTCATGATCTCAGAGTCCTGGGATGTCAGGCGC
This sequence comes from Canis aureus, assembly GCF_053574225.1. Classification (NCBI taxonomy): domain Eukaryota; kingdom Metazoa; phylum Chordata; class Mammalia; order Carnivora; family Canidae; genus Canis; species Canis aureus. The sequence continues at coordinate 7,319,979 of NC_135613.1, forward strand.
CCTGCTCAGCAGGTTGTCTGTTTCTGCCTCTCTCTTTGCCCTTCCCCCCTGGTCATACTCTCTCTCTATCTCAAATAAATAAATAAAATCTTAAAAAGAAAAAAAAAAAGAAAGAAAAACAGAAAAAAAGCAAGACTCGTCTCCATTTCCTTATGAGCAAACTAGGATGTCTGAGAGAGGTTAAATGACCTGCCTAGGGGTCCCTGTTGGAACACCAGATGTCAGCCCCCAGGACCTTCAGCCATTAAGTATAGGATGGGAGCTGACACCCCAGCCCTTGGACCCCAGGCCCTGTGCTTCTTGTTCTATAGCACCTGCCTTGGTATCACACCCCCAGAATGTGTCAGTCACAAACATGAAACTCATCTGAACACTGAATGAAAGTATAAGCCCACAGTTTTCTGGGCTCATGGTGAGGCTTTCCTGTCACTGTAGGAATTGGTGAGATTCTCAGCATGAGAAGGTTTCTGGGAATGTAGGAAAATGTTTTGGGCCCAGGGCCAGGAGCTTGTTGGCAGCATCTCTGGGAAACTACAGGCAGTGCTGGGAAGACCCAGAGCTTAGCTCTACAGGGAGAAGACGCCATGTCATATAGATCTGGGAAGGGTGGAGGTGCTGTCCCCACTCAGGGCTCTGTCACTTACCACTGTCTTCCCCTTTTCTGTGCAGAACACACATGCGGCCTTCAGGAGGGATCATAGATGACTCCTTCCTCACAGAAACCAAGAACATCCAGAATCGCAAGCTTTCTCAGAAACGGAAGACACTGGTTAGTGGCAATGTCTTGTTGGAAACCCAGATGTCGGCTCTCAGACCCTATCTGCCTCCCTCTCTGCAACCCCAAAGCACCACCCACCTGAAACATGGTTCCCAGAGTAGCTTCTCCGCAGCTGGGGGAGTGTGGCTCACAGAGGCCAGGCCCATCAGGCTCTGAGATAGGGGTGTGCACACTTGCTGCACCTCATCTGAAAAGCCCTTCCAGATCTCTCATGGTAGAGAAAGACTCAGCTGCTGTCCATGGACACCCTTCCCCTGTAGCTCAGCATTCTGGATTAGACCTCATTTTTTCATTCAGCCTGCCATATGGCAGGCATTGTGCTAGGTGCTGGGATGGTCATACCAGACTTGCCAAGGTCCCTCAGGGCTGTGACTATCATTTTTTTCTGTATGGCCCAGGTACTTGAGTGGTGGGCATGTGTTAAGAGCTCCATAATGCTGTAGGTAGGTATGTGAAGGCAGGATTAAAGAGATGTTCGCCCCTCATGTTGCTGACTCTGGGTTGGAAATAGAGACTCAACTGGCCTCAGGAAATGTCCTTCCTCCATTCCTGTTCTTTTAAGTTTTTACATAAAAATGAATGCTGTCTCTATCTTGGGGTACCTGGCTGGCTCAGTGGTAGAGCATGTGACTCGATCTCTGGGTGGTGAGTTCAAGCCCCAGGTTGGGAATAGAGCTTACTTTTAAAAAATGAATGCTGTCTCATTAGGTACTTTGGGGCTTTGGTTGATATGATCATAGGATTGTAATTAATTAGCAAACAGCCACTATCAGAATCAAATGAAAAAACACATTTATTAAAAAATTTTTTGAAAAAACACAGTTTAGCAAACATAACTCCAGGAACACCTGGGTGACTTAGTGGTTGCATCTGCCTTTGGCTCAGGTCATGATCCTGGGGTCCTGGGATCAAGTCCCACAGCAGGCTCTCCGCAGGGAGTCTGTTTCTCCCTCTGCCTATGTCTCTGTGTCTCTCATGAAAAAATAAAATACTTAAAAAACAAACACCAAAAAAAAAAAAAAAAAAAAAAACCATAACTCTAGGTCACAGTGGAGCTGCATAGTATTATAGGCTGTGTAGTGATTTTTTAAAAATTTATTTATTTATTTATGATAGTCACAGAGAGAGAGAGAGAGAGAGAGAGAGAGGCAGAGACACAGGCAGAGGGAGAAGCAGGCTCCATGCACCGGGAGCCCGACGTGGGATTCGATCCCGGGTCTCCAGGATCACGCCCCTGAAAAGAAAGGCAGGCGCCAAACCACCGCGCCACCCAGGGATCCCCTGCAGTGATTTTTTTAAAAAAGATTTTATTTATTTATTTATTCATTCATGAGAGAGAGAGAAAGGCAGAGACACAAGCAGAGGGAGAAGCAGGCTCCATGCGGTGAACCCGACGCGGGACTCGATCCTGGGTCTCCAGGTCACATCTTGGGCTAAAGGCGGCGCTAAACCGCTGAGCCACGCGGGCTGCCCTGTAGTGATTTTCTTAGTGTGTCTGGAATAGGTAATTTGGGGACTCGAGAGAGGGAAGAGGGGTCAGTGTGGACTGCTCACGGAGATGAAGCGCAGCCACAGCCCCAGAAGACCGGATGATTTGGGGCACACGCTCCCCACACCGCGTAGCTGCCTCCCAGCACAGCTGAGCTGGGGCCAGGCTCCTTCGCGCAGCGGCAGCACCGCCCTCCCTAGCCACCAGGGAGCACTGTTCCCCCCCCCACGCCGCCATCCGCCCCGCGCGGCGGCCGCCCTTCCTGCTCTCCCCTGCAGGGGGAAGCCGAGAGCTCGGAGCGCCCCGGAGCCCTCTTGGCTCCCATCCAGGGCCGGAGGCCCCTGGTAATGATGACCAACACCCAGAATTCTGCCTTACTTGCCCAGGAATCAGTATAGGGTGACCACATTTTTTTCTCCACGGAAACGGCAGAGAAAATACAAGGACTGAACTTTTGAAAGTCTGAAAAACTTATTAATTCACTAGGGTCAGGTGCTTGTTTGACAGCTTCTCAGATATCTTTCAGGGTTACTTGACACGTTTATAAAAATCACATACCCCCCAAAAAAAAGCACATTAATTTTGACAAATTTCAAAAACATTTTTGTCTGGCTTTGATTTTTAATACTTTGACTTTTCTTGTATTTCCAGTTTGTCTATTTATACTCCTATTTAGTCTTTTTTTCTATTTAAAAATGTTGATAATTTTGTGGGTTTGTTTGTTTGTTTGTTTTTAATTTGGGAGAGACAGCACAAGTGGGGAGAGGAGCAGAGAAAGGGGGAGGGTCAGGTGAGTGCGTTGAGCGTGGAGCCTGGTGCCGGGCTGGGGGCTGGGAGCCACCACTCTGAGATCATGACCTAAGATGAAATCAAGAGTCTGGCGCTTTACTGCCTCAGCCACCCACACTCCCTGATAGTTCTTTTCAAACAGAAAGAAAGCTTAAGGTTTTCTTTCCTAACAGCATAAGTATTTTAAGCAATTAAAATAAATACCAGGGCACCTGGCAGGCTCAGTCGGTAGGGCATATGACTCTTCATCTCGGGTCTTGGGTTGAAGCCCCACATTCAGGATAGAGATTACTTAAAAAAATAAAGGGCTGCCTGGGTGGCTCAGTCTATTAAGCATCTGATTCTTAAAAAAAAAAAAAAAAAAATCTTTAAAAAAGATCTTATTTATTTATTCATGGGAGAAGCAGAGAGACACATAGGCAAAGGGAGAAGCAGGCTCCCTGTGGAGAGCCTCATGCGGGACTCAGGACTCAATCCCAGGACCCCAGGATCACAATCTGAGCCAAAGGCAGATGCTCAACTCCTGAGCCACCAGGTGCCCAAGATTCGGACTCTTGATCTTAAAATTAAAAAATAAAAAACAGGGCAGCCCCAGTGGCTTAGCAGTTTAGCGCCGCCATCAGCCTGGGGTGTGATCCTGGAGACCTGGGATCAGGTCCCACATTGGGCTCCCTGCATGGAGCCTGCTTCTCCCTCTGCCTGTGTCTCTACCTCTCTCTCTCTGTGTCTCTCATGAATAAATAAATAAAATCTTTAAATAAATAAATAAATACATATATACATACATACAATAAATAAATACAATAAATAAATACAATAATTTAAAAAATTTTTTAGGGATTCCTGGGTGTCTCAGTGCTTGAGCCTCTGCCTTTGGACCAGGGAGTAAACCTGGAGTCTCAGTATCAAGTCTCGCATTGGGCTCTCTGCATGGAGCCTGCTTCTCCCTCTGCCTGTGTGTCTCTGCCTCTCTCTGATCCTCTCATGAATGAATACATAAAATCTTTAAAAAATTTGTTTTAATTAAAAAAAGTATTTTGTGAGTGCTGCTCTGACCATGTCCCAAACATTATGAACTATAATTTTAACATTCTTTTTTTTTTTAAGATTTTATTTATTTATTCATGAGAGACACACACAGAGAGAGGCAGAGACATAGGCAGAGAGAAGCAGGCTCCATGCAGGGAGCCCGATGTGGGATTCCATCACGGGACTCGATCACGGGACTCCAGGACCACGCCCTGGGCCGAAGGCAGGCACTAAACCGCTGAGCCATCCAGGGATCCCCTTAACATTCTTTTTTTTTAAGTTTGTTTATTTTTAATATTTTTTTAAATTTTTATTTATTATTTATGATAGTCACAGAGAGAGAGAGAGAGAGAGAGGCAGAGACATAGGCAGAGGGAGAGGGAGAAGCAGACTCCATGCACCGGGAGCCCGATGTGGGATTCCATCCCAGGTCTCCAGGATCGCGCCCTGGGCCAAAGGCAGGTGCCAAACCGCTGCGCCACCCAGGGATCCCAAGTTTGTTTATTTTTAGTAATCTCTATACCCAACGTGGAGCTTGAACTTACAACCTTGATATCAAGAGTCCCATGCTTCTCTGACTGAGCCAGCCAGACGCTCCCAACATTATTTTTATAACGTTGTATTCTAAGAAGTTAATGGGTCAAGAAAAAAGGAATTTATTCTTAAACATCTACATAGTTAAGGGGCACAGAGGGGGCTCTAATATTGGATTCAACATTGAATTCTAATTCAATGTTCTTTTCTTTTCTTTCTTTATTAAAAATTTTACTTTGAAGTAATCTCCACACCCAACATGAGGCTTGAACTCACAGGGCTGAGATGGAGAGTTGCATGTTCCACCGACAGCCAGCCAGGTGGCCCCAATTTTCTTTTAAGTTGGAAAGTAATTGGGACACCTGGGTGGCTCAGCAGTTGAATGTCTGCCTTTGGCTCAGGGTGTGATCTCAGATTCCCCAGTTTGAGTCCCACAAACAGTACAGCGGGGCTGGTACAGATTGGTACTCATATCTGTTTTCATAGTACAGATATGCAATACTCACTGACATATCTCCAGAAGAGAAGAACAGCTCACCTTTACTGAGTTCCAAGAAGGTGTCTGAGTCTGTGTAAACCGACTTCATGTTTTCTCACTGCATCCTCACATCAATACAGTGCAGTGGGAACTAAAACCATCCCCATTTTATGAATGTAGAAATGTAGAGACTGCTAAGCCTGTGGTCACACAGCCAAGAAGGGGTATCTGGTTTTTTAATCTAAACTCTCTCTACCTCTAGTGCCCATAATCTTAATTATGAACCATATTAAGAATTCATAATTCTGGGCAGCCCCGGTGGCACAGCGGTTTAGCGCCGCCTGCAGCCTAGGGCGTGATCCTGGAGACCCTGGATCGAGTCTCACGTCAGGCTCTCTGCATGGAGCCTGCTCCTCCCTCTGCCTGTCTCTGTCTCTATGAATAAATAAATAAATAAATAAATAAATCTTTAAAAAAAAAGAATTCATAATTCTGTGAATTATGGGGAAGGGGAGCCTGGCTGGCTCAGTTGGTGGAGTGTCAGGCTCTTGGTTTTGGCTCAGGTCATGATCTTGGGATTGTGGGATTGAGCCATGTGTGGGCTCCATGCTCTAGTGGGGGTCTGTCCAAAATTTTCTCCCTGTGCTCCCCCCAATGCTTGTGCATGCATGCTGTCTCCATCTCTCTCTCAAATTAAAAAAAATAAAATGTAGAGGGAGGAGGATGGGGACGAGCATCAGGAAAGGGATCCGTGTTGCCATGGTAACCCCACCTGTCTCTTCCTGCAGTCCTGTCAGTTCTCCATTGGTGGCCAACTGTCCCCATGGCCCACACACACCAGTGGTCAGACCATTCTACATAATCGAAAGCCCTGTTCATATGATTACCGGAAGCGAGCAGGGTAAGCTGGGGTCAGCCTCATGGTGCATGGGCTGGTACAGACCCAGCATTGGACCCAGAGACAGCACAGGGGCATGTGCTGGCCCAGACTAATGATGCAAGAGGCCACGGAGTACCCATCCCTCTCATTCCCCCATCCCATGCAGTAGCTGGCAACAGCATCCTCTGGGCACTACTAAGCCGAGGTACCTGGAGCAGCTGGAGAACTACCTACGCAAGGAGCTCCTCCTGCTGGACCTGAGCACAGATTCTACCCAGGAGCTGAGGCTACAGGTCAGAGCCACAGAATAACTGTGGGCGGGGTGGGGGTGGAGGGGAGTGGGTGGGAAGACAGGTGGGAAGAAACCTTACTCACTAGGACTGAGCACTTCAGACTTCAGGAGAAACCAGTCACTCCCAGCTCTTTTAGGTCCCCATTCCTGGTAAGGGAAACATGTTCTATAAAAAAGTCAGTGAGCAGGCAAAGCTGCAAGTATTAAACCAAAACTCTCCCTAGGTCTGAGTTTCCACATCTGAGTCAGGTAGTAGACTGGATGCCATCTCCAGTCCCTTCAGCTCTGTGATCTTCAGTGCCTAGCATGGGTTGTTGGACATCAGCCAATGGCCTGAAATCCTGGCCACTGAGCAAGAAGCAGTAAATACAGTATTTACCAGGTCAGGGATGACAGACCCAAGCTCGAGGAACTTAGCCCAGACACATAGGAAAATCTAGATGTAGATCAGATTCTAGCACATTTAAAGGAGGGAATCACCAAATCCCTGCTCAAACAGGAATGATGACAGGGAATCCCTCACTTCTGACTTAATCACTGACAGAAGCATTTGCTGAGCATCACCTGTGTGTCAGGCCCTGAATGGGACCTTGAATACAATCTCACAAGCTAAAGGTACCTCATCATCAACAAGGAAGCAGAACTTCAGAGAAGGCATGCATTTATGAAATGGTGGGGCTAGGATATGAACTCAGGGCTGATTCCAGAACCTATTCTAATTCCAGGACATAATGCTGCCTCCAAAAACTTCTGTGTCCAAATGGGACAGAAAATCATAACTCTCCTTGGTCAGAATACAAGGCTAGAGCCTCTGATCTCCTCCTGTTCCCCCAGGTCTGTGAGATAGCAAGGGGGTGCTGGTGAGAGGCCAAATGAAACAGTGCTTGGAGAAGGCTAGCAGACTGGAGAGCCAGAGTGGAATGGCCCCAATCCAGGTCATCTTCCAGGCTTCAGAGATAGTACCAGGAGAGACCTCCAGAGAAGAGTTGAGAGGGACAGAGCTGCCCCTTAGCTTCCTGGCATTGAGAGACCCAGGTAGTACCCAGGCATTTATTTGAATGTGGGTCACCTGGCAGCTTCATGCTATAATACTTCTAAGCTTAAGAGTGGCAGCTATAGGCCAGAAGGTGACAGGTCCCCTTTTCTTGCCAGCCTTACAGAGAAATCTTTGAGTTCTTCATAGAGGACTTTAAAACGTACAAGCCATTGCTATCCTCCATCAAGAATGCATATGAGGTGATGCTGGGTAAGACTGCAGCCTCTGCCTGGATCCAGTTTGGAAGGCGTGGAGAGGATCCTACTCTGACCTTCTGGGGCTGTGCAGAAGTACTGGGGCAGCTGCTAACTGGGCCTTGAGGTCACCAAACCTTGCTCAGCTTTTTCTTACACTGTCGTGTGTGATAGAGAACCTGACTACCTACCTCTAGTCCTTGGCAAGCATGGTAAGGCAGTATCTGTAGGAAAGAGAGCAACTTCACTATTGAGAACAAAGTCTAAGAGGGAGTGAGTACCTCTGGGAAGTGATGAGCCTCCCCAACCAGGCTCAGGAGTGCTGGGCATGGTACAACTGCAGGACTAAAAGCTATAGGGAGGGGGGATCCCTGGGTGGTGCAGCGGTTTGGCACCTGCCTTTGGCCCAGGGCGCGATCCTGGAGACCCGGGATCGAGTCCCACGTCAGGCTCCCGGTGCATGGAGCCTGCTTCTCCCTCTGCCTGTCTCTCTCTCTCTCTCTCTCTCTCTCTCTCTCTCTATCATAAATAAATAAAAATAAAAAAAAATAAAAATAAAAGCTATAGGGAGAAAGGGCATAGATGAAACCCCAGTACTCATCCAGACTCTGTCTCTGGTTTGTTTGTTTGTTTGTTTGTTTAAAATATTTTTTTTTATTTGAGAGATAGAGCAAGAGCACAAGTGAGGTGAGGAGCAGAGGGAGAAGCAGACTCCCTGCTGAGCAGGGACCTCCCCCGGGACCCCCCCATCCCCCAACATGAGACTCAATCTCAGTACTCTGGGATCATGACCCAAGCTGAAGGCAGACAATCAATGGAAGCCACCTAGGCACTGCTGTCTCTGGTATAAAAGAAAATGCAGGAAGGCCTTAAGCAGGGGCCATGTTTTGAACAGGCATGCACAGACATGGAGTTTGCAAGGGACATAGCAACTCGCTGTGACCTTAGGATCAGTGTCTCTTGGCTGTTTGTTCTCTGTGGTCCCAAAGGGACTCTCCTACCTGTCCCTGCTTAGCTCACCAGAGGGAGAAGATTCGGGCTCTGGAGCCCCTGAAGGCCAAGCTTGTCACTGTGAATGAGGACTGCAACGAGAGGATCTTGGCCATGAGGGCTGAGGAGAGATATGAAATCACCATGCTGAAGAAAGAGAAGATGAATTTACTAAAACTCATTGACAAAAAGAATGAGGAGAAGATCTCATTGCAGAGTGAGGTGAATGGGAGTAGTATGGTAACCAACTCCCTAAATTCCTGCTACTCCCACCCTAGGGGTGATCTGAGGCCTTGGGCACTGAGGTGACTCCCTAACTCTCTACCCTTCTACCTGGAATGATATCCTGAGCCACCACCTCCCCCCAGAGGCTACCTCCACACCCTGCCCCTTCCTTCTTGGCTTAGCACTGGCTCCATGTGGCCCCAAATGCCAGAAGTCCTGCTTCTTGGCTGCCAAATTTTCTCCACAGGAGGAAGCGTTGATACTTTGCTGGATTCTCAGGAATGGTCTGTCTCCTTCCTCCACTTTTCCTGTTCCCAGACCCTGATGGGGCCACTCAGCACCCATCCCATCCCCTTTGATGGTTAGTTATATACAGCCCCTGGCCACACAGCCACCTTCCCAACAGGTATCCAAACTGAGAAAGAATTTGGCTGAGGAGTACCTGCGCTACCTCACGGAGCGAGATGCCCGGAAGATCCTCATTGCAGACCTGAATGAGCTACGGTACCAGAGGGAGGACATGTCACTAGCCCAGTCCCCAGGTAAGCCTGAGGGGGGTTTCTCTATGTGGAGGAGGTGCTAAAGAGGAGTCTCACCACTCATCCCCATTCATTGAACTCTCCTAATGTCTGTTCATTCCATGCCTATTCACAAAGCAGGGATGCTCCTGCTGCTGCCTGGGTCTATGGATCTTTTGAGCTTGGCTGAGAATCATAGACTCATCGTTTAAGTAGGAAACAATTGTTGGCTGCTAAGGCAGCCTAGACTCCCTGGGAGCAGGACAGGCCTGGTACTCCATGTCCTGGGTTCTCTATTTAAGCCCGAACTTCTGAGCTGTTAGTGCTGTGGGAAAGACCTAGGGCTTTCTAATCAGGGAGAAAAGGACCTGGGACCAGGCCCTGACGGACACTCTAAAATTGCCCTGGGCTGCAGATCCTAGAGGTAGAGTGTTGCAAGTTGGCGGGTACCCTGGCAGGCATCTGGGGGGAGGACCCCGTGAAGTTAACACTGGCTCTGAAGATGACCCGGCAAGACCTGACCCGCACACAGATGGAACTCAACACCATGAAGGCTAACTTTGGAGATGTGGTACCCAGGAGGGACTTTGAAATGCAGGAGAAGACCAACAAGGATCTGCAGGAGCAGGTACTGGTACTGGTGAGCAGGCAGGGCAGGCAGGTTCAGGCAACATCACACAGGTGGGCAGCAAGAATTAGTCACCTTGTCCACAGCTGGACAGCCTGAGAGATGACTATGAAGAGGTCTGCAAGGAGCATGAGATACTGCTGCAGTTGCACATGACCACACTGAAGGAGCGGGATCAGTTTCATTCTGAGCTCCAGGAAATCCAGCGCACCTCTACGCCACGGCCTGACTGGAGCAAGTGTGAAGGTAATGATGGTCATTGTACTCCCAGGGACTGCTCAAGGATGTGGTTTGGATTCCAGTACCCTCTCTCCACCTGCAGATGTGGTGGCTGGGGGCCCAGATCGCTGGCAAATGCTGGCTGAGGGCAAGAACAGCGACCAGCTGGTGGATGTGCTCCTGGAAGAGATTGGCGAGGGGCTGCTTCGGGAGAAAGATTTCTTTCCTGGTCTGGTAGGGGTCCCTGGGCTCTGGAGGCTTGGGGCCAGAGTCAGAACAGCCAGGCCTTGTGCTAATAAGACTTGAGGTTTTGGAGGAACCCTCTGGGGCTCTGCCCGGCCCAGAGATGAGCGGACACTCTCCTTTCCAGGGTTATGGGGAAGCCATCCCCCCTTTCCTTCGATTTGATGGCATTGTGGAGAATAAGAAGCCAACCAAGAAGGATGTGGTAAACCTCCTCAAGGATGCCTGGAAGCAACGTCTTGTTGAAGAGCAGGTCAGACCTCATGGGCCATTTTGGGTTGGTGTGGCCTCCAGAGTCCTCCAGGGGGTTCTGTTGAGGTACTAGGGAGAAGGGCCAACCCATAATGGGGCAGGCTTCCCAAACAGTCATCTCCACTCTGCAGAAAGAGAAATTCCCAGATTTCTTCTTCAATTTCCTGGAGCATCGCTTTGGACCTGGTGAAGCCATGGCCTGGGCTTACACCATTTTTGAAAATATCAAGCTGTTCCGCTCTAATGAGGTCATGAGTCAGTTTTATGCAGTCTTGATGGGAAAGGTAAGGTTGGGTCTGGCTCTCCATCTTTTGTCCCCAGCATAAGCCAACTCTATCCCTGCTACTCCAGGAAGCAGCAAATTATCCAATGCTTCCTTTCCTGTAGAGGAGTGAGAATGTATACATCAAGCAGAAGGAGACAGTGGCACAGTTGCTGAAGGAGATGACGAATGCTGACAGTCAGAATGAAGGGCTGATAACCATGGAGCATTTAAGGTGAGGGGCTGGTCCAGCCATCCCAAACTCCCGTCCAACATTTCCTCTGGCCAGCCTCCCTGATACGCAGGGGTAAGGGGAGCTTGGTAGGAAGGGGTCACAGCCTCAACACTTGTCCTTTCTGAGCACTAGTGGGGCTGGCAGAGGGATACAGGAAGATGCATGAGCAGGCCACAGCTAGGCCTGTTGGCCCTTGTATCTCCCCACAGCACTGTCCTCAAGAGCACCTTCCCCTTCAAGAAGGAAGAGAAAATTCAGGAGTTGATGGAGGCAGGAGGCTGGCATCCCAACAGCAGCAATGCAGACTTGCTCAACTACCGCTCATTATTTACAGAGGTGGGGGGTGGGGGTGGCGGGGGGTTGTCCAGGAACTTGCCCAGCCCTGCTCTAGCCTCTGCTGGACCCCAAACGTGTTTTCACCTTGCCTTATGGCCCCTCCTAGGATGAAGAAGGCCAGAGTACGCCCTTTGTGCAAAAGCTGTGGGAACAGTATGTAGACGAAAAGGATGAGTACTTACGGGAGCTAAAGCAGGAGCTGGGCATGGAACTGTGAGTAATTCCTGAGGCCCTTTGGCCCACTTAGCCATAGGCAAATCTCGATGCCACAGGGTGGCATCTCAAGGCCTTGTGTCTCCTTGTGCACTGAGCTTGCTGCTGGGCCCTATATACTGCTCAAGCTCAGCAGGTGGCACCTTGGGGTCTGGAGTGCAGAAAGGAGGGATCAAGGCCTATCTTTCTTTCTTTGTTGGGTAGCCATAATGAGGTAACCCTACCTCAGATACGTGAAGCCCTGATAAGCATTGATCCCAGCCTGGAAAAGCAGACCCTAAATAGCTACTTGATCCAGGCCTTCCAGCTCCCCATGACAGAACTGCCTGAGGAGGGTGAAGAGAAGGAAGAAAGCATTGTGGTACAGCTCAAGATTGCCCTGCAACGGCTTCAGATGATTGACATCAGGCGCATGGGGTCTCGAGAGCCAGAGCCTGCAAGCTAGGGACACTGTGGGCTGCCTGAGTGTTCCAGTGCTGCTAACCTCTACTTTTAGTATAAAATTATTTGACTGAACCTATTCTCCAGGTTATCCTGGGAATTGAGGGGAGGGAGAGGGTTGGTCCTGGCCTGGCTGGCCCCAGGATATACACCAAAACATGGAACATTCTGTTTGTGACACTTTATTGATGCTGGGGAACTGGGGAAGAAAACTGGAAGAATGTGTGGGGCAGTCCCCTAGGCAAGGACTGGGCAGGTGTTGAAGCCTGGCCACTACTGGGCAGGGAAGACAGAGTTGCCACTGAATGCACAAGGGATGAGCAGCTGCCGGTACTCCAGGGGCAGGTGCCGCTCCACAAGCACACGCAGAGAGACTTGGTCGTTGACCAGGCCCTGCCTGCAGCAGAGGAAGATAGAGACAGAATCAGTAGCAGCCTCCCATACCCAGCACCTCCCTGCTTCTGCCCACTTACCGTCGCATCAGCAGTTCTAGGTCCTCTGGCCTCACAGTCTTACGGCCAGCATGAGCAGCAAATGCCTCCAGGTCGTCACAAAGATGCTGGAAATACCTGTCCAGGCTGCCAAAAGGGTTGGGGTAGGACAGACTAAACAGTATTGTCGATCTGAGGGGCTCCTCTCCCTACCCTGAATGTTCAGGACTCACCATTTCTCCACCATCTCAACAGCCTTCTTCTCCATGGGCATCTTAGCACAGAAGCTAAAGAATTTCACATAGTGGCTCAGTCCAGTCTTGTGGGGATCTTGACGGGGTCTGGAGCCAGGGGCTCGGGCTCTGGGAGGAAGCCTGGTCGACAGAGGCTCTGAAGATAAGCTGGGGGCAAGAGTGGATAGTTAGCTAAAATGCTGCCCGAAGAGGCCCCTAATCAAAAACAAGTCTTATTGGCTCCAGCCAGACTAGGGCCCATATGCTCCTTAGCTATCCTGGACCAAGAGCTCTAACTCTCTGCCGGGCCGTGGTGGGGACAGGGGGCCACATAGAGGCCTGATCTTTCCCTGGGGCCCTGATCCTCTAGTCTGGACCCAATGTCGCAGTCTAGACTCATTACATAAACTGATACTTTCTCAGGCCCTTGACCCTCAGTCTTCCACATGGACATTTCCCCTCTGCCTGTTGCTACCTATTCAATTCTGCTAAAGTCTCTAGGAAGCCTTCTCTGACTACATACTGACTAAGGCACTTCCCCCTACTAGGTTCCTCTAAGAACCTGGAAGCAAGCACCAGGATGACACATGTACTCAGTGAGCCCCACCCAGCCTGTCTAAGGGTGATCTCTTGAGTGATCATCTGCATTCCAATGGGAAGGGGAATAACCCTTTGGTGCTCAATGCCAAGGTCTGAAGCCTGCCCCCTTCCTGAGAGGCCCATGCAGAACAAGGTCATGAGACTTACACTGCAGTGCTAGACGGTGGGGCTGGCTCAAGAAACTGAGGTCGCCTGGCCTGAGGAGACTGAGTGGTGTTGGAAGCCAACTCTGGACTTGCTGTAGAGAAAGAGCAGGATTACAGGGGTCTCAGCCTTGACTATCTCACCCAATTGTCAAGGCCCACAGCTTCCTTGTCCTATTCCTCAAGGGCCACATCTAGCTCTAGCCAGCCAAGCAATGGGCCCCTCAGAATCTCCCCAACTCAACATAACTTATGCCCAGAAACATAACCCAGAGGTATAACTCCTCAGATTAGGGACTGAACACAGTTGTTACCCATTTACTCCCTCTTCCCTGCACTGGGCCCTTTACCTCTTCTATCAGAGATATCCTCATCTTCTGAAGATCCTTTTGGCTCATTAGTCTCAACAGCTTCTGTCATTTCTCTATATCCCTTAGAATTTTCTGTCCTGACAGATCCTTGTGTTCCTGTTGTGTCCATTACTTCGCTCACACTCAAATTTTCCTCCATCCTTTCCTCTGCCTCCTCATCAATTCCATCCTGTAAAAGGTCTACTCCATCTTCTCCAGAGATTGCACTGCTCTTGTTTGGGAAGCTCATAGCAATGGCATCAACATTCTTTGCCTTTCTTGCCAGAAGTTGGGCTTGTTTTCCAGGGTCTGAATCAAGGGAGAGAACATAGGTTAGGGATCCCTGGGTGGCGCAGCGGTTTAGCGCCTGCCTTTGGCCCAGGGCGCGATCCTGGAGACCCGGGATCGAATCCCACGTCGGGCTCCCGGTGCATGGAGCCTGCTTCTCCCTCTGCCTATGTCTCTGCCTCTCTCTCTCTGTGTGTGACTATCATAAATAAAAATTAAAAAAAAAAAAAAAAAAAGAACATAGGTTAGAAAAGCAGTAGGACAAGGCTGTAGCTCTGAGAAGGATAAAGAGAGGGTATAGTAAGACCCAGTCTAGCTCACTGAGGAGAAGTGTCCAGAAGCAGACCAAGGTACTTATTTAGAGTATCCTGGCCCAAAACTGACCCTGCTCTAACACGTAAGAGGAACCAACAACCAGGGAGCTCTGCGGGGCACACATACAGGACTGAGAAGGGAAAAGCACCAGTGTCAACTCTCATCCAAGGCTTAGCTCCAGGCCACATGCTCCACATACTCACTGTAGTTCTGCAACTTAGGTCCACTGCTCTGTGTCCTGTGACTGACAGCTCTCTCAGCATCTTCAGCCTCAGTATGAGAGAGACAGGGCAGGGAGTGGTATACACTGGGGGAACGGCCAACCAAGGGCTGAGAGAAGGGCTGAGTGTCCTCCAACACGGTATCCGTTGGCAGGGTAGCAACAGGGGTTCTCAGGCTGTCACCTGGAGATCAAACACCAGTTGACCCTCTGTTCTCCAGCCTTATCAACCTTCCACAGCTCTCTTTGCTTACCTTCCTGCTTCTTAGCCTAGCATTCCCACCCTCTACAGCTTGTCCCACCAAAACTGCTTACCTATGCCTCCACACTTCTCACTCTGCTCCCTCTGCTAGGAAGCCTCCTCTTACTCTAGTGAACTTGATTTGTCTTCTGGAATCAGGCTGCCTGGTCAGTTCTGACTGGCCAGCTGATCCTGAAACCTGACCCTCATCAATCTACCAAGAAGCTCCAGTCACCACACCACACCTTTCTTTCCCTCGGCCCTGAACTTTTTCAAGAATATGGAATCCTAGAAGATACTGGGATCAAGACTGGGGCCCCATTACGACAAGAGGCACCTTGGAGAAAGAAAGCAGAAACTCCTCATAGACCTACTGGCCAAGCTGGCTCACTGTCCTTGACAGAGAGAGGAGTAATCCTGGACTCAGCAGCACTTCCTACGGGGGTGGGAGAGGGAAATCTCAACCTTACCTGGAGAAACCAAGGAAGTATCTCGCAGATCCTGCAAAAATGCACCCACATCTACAGCTCGGCGGGTAGGAGGTCTGCGAGCCAAACCAGGCCTCTGCACTGACTGTGGCTGGAGAGGTGTGGCAAAGGTCAAATTGAGGGAGCTGGTGGGAGGGAGGAGGCACAAAGGAAAGTCAGGTATCTGAGGCCCAATTTTCAGAACTCCCCATCTGCCCTGTGGCTCTCATCTCTTAGAACACAGCAATGATACCGTGAAGCTAAAACTGGCAGGGACCAGTATGGCCAGATTCCAACCCAATTAATACCTCCCTGTCCAAGCCGTTCCACCAACCCCTAGAATAGGCAACAGCACCTGGTAAGGGAGGAGGCATTGGCATTCCCATGAGGCTCTGCAAGAGAATTTAAAAAGAAACCATGATGAGTTACGAAGCTCCTGAGAGCCCTCTCTCAGGCCTCCTCAGCTTCTCCAGAGAGCAAGAGAGGATAGCCAAAGGTGTTGTCCAGGGTCTTACCTTGGGAGAGAGGCAGCCCCTGGTCCACTCCTTGCTGAAACGCTGACAATCTCAGCCTCTGCTTCCTCCTACCAGGAGCCAGCAGACCTAGAGCCAGGGTTGTGGGTGGCTCAAGTTCAGGAAGTTGCAGCTCCAGGCTACAAGGATGGAAATTATCTCAGACAGGCCAGGAAGCCCAATCCTGGCTTCTGGGGCCCTCAAGAGACTCCCTGATTAGAGCTGCCCAACAGCCCAGCGCAAGGGAAGAATTCACTGTGCACCTGCCCTGACTGCTTTTCCGTCTAGAGGACTGGACCACCTGCGGCGTCGGTACTGGCTTCACCACAGGCTCTGGCATCATGATGGAAGATTCTGGGGCTGCAGAACAGCAAAGAGAGGGTAGGGTTGGTAGGACAGGCTGCCCTGAATGAAGGATGCCAAGGGACTGGTATCTAACCCTGATCAGCAAGCTAGTGTTCACTCACCAGTTAGAAGGATGTTCTTCAGCAGAGTCCGGGGTGTCTGTTCATCCAGATGCCCACTGGTTTGAACACGGGCCAATCTGTCAATAGACTTTGGATGAAAGCACCAAGTAATCAGTCTGTGGCTTTGCCTTGAGATTTCCTCAGGGCAGAGTCAGATCTCAGAGCCCCCTGAAGGCAGCAAGAGCCCTGTAGTGGTCAGTGGCCTGGGGACTTACCCTGGCTCTTTGGGAACGCCGGCTCACATTCATCTTTGTGGGGCTACTCAGCGGCATTTCAAGTCGGGCTTTCTGGACACTGTGTAAACACCAATAGCTCTGAGAATTAAGTAGGGAGAGGGAACTAGAGGATGCAGAGATATGCCTTCATCAGGGATCCTGGCCTGAAGCCCTTTTCCCTCAAAGCCAGGGACCCAGAAACCACTTGCCCCTCCCTTTAGCCTTTGTTCCCAGCTCTATCAACAGCTTGTGGATAGAGGAGCCTGAGGGATATGGGAAAAAGAGGGATCATAATGATCCAGCCAGAGGGAGGGGCTAAGGAAGGCTTTACAGACCTGACTCTGTTAGAGGCAGAGGTTATCCACACAGACAAGAGGAGCAATTGGAAAAGTATTCATTCCTGACATGAAAATTAACAATCCAAGAAGGATATTTGAGTATTTTGAAACCTTTCAAGTACTTGTCAGTGTTTGACAGCAGCTTCTACATAGGTCACTCCAGCCCTAGTCTCTCCATTCCAGTCCCTCTCAGATTCCCAAGGCACGGCTCCCATCTCATCACTTACAGATCTAAAACCTACTGTGAGTAGCTTCCCAGTGCCTGCAAAACTGCTGCCCCAGTCTAGCAGACGCCACACCCTCTGGGCCGTGAGCTCACCACAGCCCTCATCCACTGCCACTGCCACCAGGTCAGGCCAAAGTCCCTGCTCCCGAGCAAAGCATCTTTCTAGTTTCTGCCTCCCGAATCTGCCCAGGCTGTGCGCTCTAGCGCCCTTCCCAACTTCCAGCTGAGAGCTACAGGGAAAGGGGACTGACTGCATGTGCGGGGAAAAGGTGGGCACCACAGAGGCGGCAGTTCAGGGTAGATGCCTGGATACACTTTGGGCCGGTGTTGGGGGAGGTGTGGCCCAGAGAACAGGACAGGCCAGATTCTGAGCGCCCATCCTGCACCACCTGAAGCAGAAACGCAAAGACGTGAGCAGAGTTGACCTCTGTGGTCCCGAGACCTGGCAGTCTGGATTCCCAGGGATGGGGGCACAACTAACTGACCGGAGCCCGGTAGAAGGTGGAGTCAGTTCTCAGAACCCTGGGCCCTGCGGCTCTGCGAGACTCAGTTTCCCTCTCCAAATAGGGTCAGTACTGGATCCCGCTGAGACCTGACCCCCTCGGCAGCGCTGTCACATACCCAATTCGAGCACTTCGGCGTCGCCGTGGGGTGCGCGTGTCCGCAGTATCCAGCACGCGCCGCAAAAGCGTGCGCGTCGTAGGCTCGCTGTCGCTGTTGTAGGTATCCGCCATCGCCTCAGCAGTCCGCCTTCCAAGCGCTGAAGCTGCCTCGGCCGCCGCCTTCCCGCCGCCGCATTTAAGCCAACTCTCGCGAGGCTGCCGCACTGCCTCACGGGAGTTGCAGTTCTAACCCTATTGCCCAGAGGCTAGGGGGAGCGTGTAGTGGTCGTTGCAAGCTCTGGATTTGGAGGCACTTTTTACCTGGGAGTGCACGTGTGCAACCATTCGAAGCCTTGGTTTCTTCATCTGTAAGTTGAAGGTGATACCCATCTAATAAGGGGCTTGTACCGATTCAATGAGATAATTTTTTAAAGTTCATTTATTTAAATAGTCTCTACACCCAAGGTGGGGCTAGAACTCCTACCCTGAGATCAAGAGTCCTCTGCTCTACAGACTGAGCCAACCAGGCACCCCTCAATGAGATAATGTTTAACATAGTAAGACAGGTCCTCAATAAATCATTATTATTAAAATGTCGCATTCCCATCTCCCTCTAGAGTCAAGGAAAGACACTTAAATAGGAAAAAATAATTTTATTCTATAGGCGACCTGGTCAGATTTGCATTTGTGAAGACCATTCTGCCTTAGAAGAGGCAGAAAGTTTGTAGACCCAAAGGCTAGTGGGCTGTTTGTGATCCAGCAGAAATGTTACAATTTCCAAACGTGTGATTTTTTTTAAAGATTTTATTTTTAAAAAAAGATTTTATTTGTTTATTCATGAGAGACAGAGAGAGAGAGAGAGAGAGAGAGAGAGAGAGAGGCAGAGGGAAAAGCAGGCTCCATGCAGGGAGCCCAATGTGGGACTCGATCCCAGGTCTCGAGGATCACGTCCTGGGCTGAAGGCGGCGCTAAACCGCTGAGCACCGGGGCTGCCCAAATGTGTGATTTTGAGATGAATTTTGACTCTCAAAAGTTCGCAAAATGCTAAAAACTCTATTACCATGTTTTCACCAGACAGGCTCCCCACCTTTCTTAAATATTCACGGAAACTTAATTAGAACTAGAGTTTTGAGTCTTCCATGGGCTTGTCCTTTTGCTCCTAGATCAGGTGTCTATGTGTTACATAATTGATTAAACTAGGGATCCCTGGGTGGCTCAGCGGTTTAGCGCCTGCCTTTGGCCCAGGGCGCGATCCTTGCATCTCGGGATCGAGTCCTGCGTTGGGCTCCTGGCATGGAGCCTGTTTCTCCCTCTGCCTGTCTCTGCCTCTCTCTTGCTATCATGAATAAATAAATAAATCTTTTAAAAAAATGATTAAACTTTACATTTGCTACTTGTTAAAAAAGAAATACTGGGTGCATGTAGAAGGGAGGGAGGAATGAGAGAGACTGGCAAGGACCAGACCATGGAAAGGAGTTTGGACAGTATTCTAAATTCAGTAAGCTTTTGGAGGGATTTAAGCAGAGGAATTACATAAATATATATATGTAGCCATACGAACAACAGATTTTATAGAGGAGGCAAGATTGGAAGCAAGGAGACATGTGACAAGGTTCTAGTCTTTCTCCAGAGGTGACAAGATAGAAGGTGGGCAGAGCCTGGGGGGTGGGGGGTGGGAAGAAAGCTATGCATTCTAGATGTTTCAAGTATAAGAGATTTAAGTGTAGATTAGAGGTGATTTTATGAAATGGGAGGTAGAATTTTTTTTAAAGATTTTATTTATTTATTCATGAGAGAGAGAGAGGCAGAGATATAGGCAAAGGGAGAAGCAGGCCCCATGCAGGGAGCCCAAAGTGGGACTCAATCCTGGGTCTCCAGGATGATGCCCTGAGCCAAAGGCAGATAATCAACCACTGAGCCACCCAGGTGTCCCATAGAATTTTATTAAGCATAATCTTCACTGTCTGTGCATGAATAATGAATTCTGTGCATGATATGAATTTGACCTCTCAATATTTTTTGAGTAAGGTAGGTCTTAAGACAGGTAGGAACAGGGATCCCTGGGTGGCGCGGCGGTTTGGCGCCTGCCTTTGGCCCAGGGCGCGATCCTGGAGACCCAGGATCGAATCCCACGTCGGGCTCCCGGTGCATGGAGCCTGCTTCTCCCTCTGTCTGTGTCTCTGCCTCTCTCTCTCTCTCTGTGTGACTATCATAAATAAATAAAAATTTAAAAAAAAATAATAATAATAATAAAAAAGACAGGTAGGAACAGTACTCTATCAGTAATAATATGACAATGAAAATACATAACAGGCAGCCTGGGTGCCTCAGCAGTTTAGCGCCACCTTAGGCCCAGGGCGTGATCCTGGAGACCCAATTGAGTCCCACATTGGGCTCCCTGCATGGAGCCTGTTTCTCCCTCTGCCTGTGTCTCTGCCTCTCTCTCTGTGTCTCTCATGAAAAAATAAATAAAATCTTAAAAAAAAAAAACATAACATGCTCTTTTGCTTAATTTTGTCTCTACTACACACATTTCTAAACGTTTAATCATATAACAAAGTGTGTATTCATGTTTTTACTGTTATATATTCACCCAAATGAATGCACATCTTTCACCATGGGCTGCAATTCTGTGTTTGAAGGGGTTCAAGCAAGCTGCAGACCTCAGTGGCATAGGCCAGGAGGAACGGGACTTTTTCCTGTTATGAGTCTGTGAAACCCATACCATGGAGCACATTAATTGTAAATACAAAATGTGATGGTAGGGATCCCCGGGTGGCTCAGTGGTTTAGCGCCTGCCTTTGGCCCAGGGCGTGATCCTGGAGACCCAGGATCGGGTCCCGCGTTGGGCTCCTTGCATGGAGCCTGCTTCTCCTTCTGCCTGTGTCTCTGCCCCCCCCCCCCCCTCTGTCTCTCATGAATAAATAAATAAAGTCTTTAAAAAAAATGCAATAGTAATGTTTGGATGTTGGGACCAGACAAACTGTTCATTTCCTATTGTCCTGTATTTCTCCAAAAATTTTAAGTATTGGTTCCTTTTATAATAAAGCTTTTTTTTTTCTTTTTTAAATAAATTAACTTGGGGTATTATTTTTTTTTCTTTTAAAGCTTTTACATAGACGGGTCTTTTTAAAATAGTAAACAATTAGAAATACTATATTCTAGGCTTAATATCATACCCATGGCCTGTAATCAGGAGAAAAAAAATGAGGAGCGGTCTGGAGAAAGGGTGGAGGAAGGCAAGCAGTGGGAGAAAGGGGGAACTCAGTAAAGAAGGGCTAGCTTGCAGGTAATTCCCCAGAACTGCCTGGCCTTCCCCGAGTTTTTCCACAGCTTTTCTTGCCCTTTAGAACATTTTCTCCACGGAAGTGGGGAATGGGAGGTATCTTGTTACAATACAAATTTTGTCCATTCTCGGGTTCAACAATTCAACAGCTCCCAGTCTCGTCTCCCAGAATTAAAACCCCAATCTTTTAATTTAGCCCAGGTTGGTATCTTTCATTGCTTCAGCTACCCCACCTGCCCTTTTCCAGGCTTTTTAAGGAAAGAGCCTAGTTCTTTCCTGAGGACCACATACTCCCCACTCAAGTTTTTCACCCTTTTTTCTTCCTTGGCCTCTGCCTCCAATTTTTTCCTTTGTCCTGTTCATTAGTTCATAGCACTTATGTCTGTGTTTAGACATCCATTCGGGTATATTCACATCTATTACCCAAAAATCGGACCCTCGTCCCTCTAGGTAGTCAGGCCTGGTCAGTGGAACTTCTGCAAGGTTCCCAGCTCACTGCACCGTACCCTCCACACGGTAGGTACCTACTGATGACTGTTTAAATCAGTCAACTCAAGTAGCGGCTGAATTAGAGGGGGTCCTCAACGCAGAAAAAGGGGCTCCTGAGGTCTTTCTGGGCACTGAAGCCCTGGTCTCCCATCCAGTCGCCGCAGGAATGCCATCCACGCACAGCCCGCAGGACTGGGGAAACGCTTCCGGGGGACACACAACCTCACCCAAATCCTAGGCTCCTGTAATCCCACCTCTCCCTTAGGCGGCGCTCCAGGCCGCAGCCGCTGAGTTCAGCGCAAGGCATTGAGGGATTTGTAGTTTCCGTGGGCAAAGGCCCAAGGCGCTTGCGCACTGTAGAGGCGCGCGCTGCTCGCCGCCCGCCGCTCGCCCCCCTCCCATCAGGATTCCGGGTCCTTGTGAAGGGCGGTCCAGGCCACAGCGTTCCAACCGAATACGTTTCTATAATCGGCCGGGGATAAGCCGGGTGGGGGTAAGAATCTGTTCTGCGTGGGCCGTCACGGTGCCCTGGAAAGCGCCCGGAATAATCACACCCCCGCTCCGGAAGTGAGCAGCTTCTGGCGCGGTGCATTGTGGGGGGCGTAGTCCTCCTTTCCAGGCGGTCCTTCGCGGCGTCCCCGGGGCCGACTCCGGAGCGCAGGCGGGCGGCCGGCGCAGCGCGGGCCCGCGGGAAGCGTATTCTGGGCACGGGGCGCCGGGCCAGGCCGGCCGCGCCGGGCGGCAGTAGTGGGAAGCCGCCTAAGGCCCCGCGCGGCGCCGCCCGTCGAGGGGCGGGCGGCGGCTGACCGACCGGGCCGTCGAAGGGCTCAGGAGGCCGGTGGGCCGGGCCGGGCCAAGCCGCGCGGCGCAGCCATGCCAGGCTTTACGTGCTGCGTGCCGGGCTGCTACAACAACTCGCACCGGGACAAGGCGCTGCACTTCTACACGTTTCCCAAGGACGCTGAACTGCGGCGCCTGTGGCTCAAGAACGTGTCCCGTGCTGGCGTCAGTGGGTGCTTCTCCACCTTCCAGCCCACCACGGGCCACCGTCTCTGCAGCGTCCACTTCCAGGGCGGCCGCAAGACCTACACGGTGCGCGTCCCCACCATCTTCCCGCTGCGCGGCGTCAACGAGCGCAAAGTAGCACGAAGACCCGCGGGGGCTGCAGCCGCCCGCCGCAGGCAGCAGCAGCAGCAGCAGCAACAACAACAACAACAACAGCAGCAGCAGCAGCAGCAACAACAACAGCAGCAGCAGCAGCCGTCGCCATCAGCATCCACTGCCCAGGCCTCCCAGCTGCAGCCGAACCTGGTATCTGCTTCTGCTGCTGTGCTCCTCACCCTTCAGGCCGCTGTAGACAGCAGTCAGGCTCCGGGGTCCGTGACCCCAGCGCCCACCACTCCCTCCGGCGAAGACGTGAAACCTATCGACCTGACCGTGCAAGTGGAGTTCGCCGCTGCAGAGGGCGCAGCTGCTGCAGCCGCCGCGTCGGAGCTAGAGGCTGCTACAGCAGGGCTGGAGGCCGCAGAGTGCCCTATGGGCCCCCAGTTGGTGGTGGTGGGGGAAGAGGGCTTCCCTGATACTGGCTCCGATCACTCATACTCGTTGTCGTCAGGCACCACGGAGGAGGAGCTCCTGCGCAAGTTGAACGAGCAGCGGGACATCCTGGCGCTGATGGAGGTGAAGATGAAGGAGATGAAAGGCAGCATCCGCCACCTGCGTCTCACCGAGGCTAAGCTACGAGAAGAACTCCGTGAGAAGGATCGGCTGCTGGCCATGGCGGTCATCCGAAAGAAGCACGGAATGTGAATGGGTTCCCTTTCGGCTTGCTGGACTCCTGGACCCCTGTCAGCCTGGAGGGACCTTAGGCCGCAGCTATTGAACTCCCCTATACTCCTGGGGGCATTGGTTGACAGTACTGAAGCTTAGGGCAGCTGGACTTTTTGGCTGGTGACCTGGCACCCTCTCTTGTTTTCTCATAAAGCAAGGTCCTGAAGTCTGGTACCTCAGACTCTGCACAGGTGACACCAGCAGTTACGACTTTGTCCCCCCACTCCCCACCTGATCCCCAGTTTATGTTGCAGGTTCTGGTTAAGCAGAGGCTTCAGAACCACTGAACCTGAAAATTACCCACTCAGGATGTAGGTCGGATGTCCAAGACTATGGGTTTGGGAAGACAACACGTTGAGGTTGGCCAGCATTGAGACAACTCTTCTGTGTGTAGTGATAAGAGATACAAGTAACATCAGTTCTCCTCCTTTTCGTGCTTTTCCTTCCCAGGTGCAGCCTGTGATTCTGATGGGGACTGGCAGATCTGTGCTTCTGCCTACAAGGACCTCCTTCCCCAGGAGGCCATCTACAAGGGGATATAGGTGACCTGCTGATTAAGATCCAGCTTGCCAGAGACTTAGGTTTATCCTGTTATGTTTGCTACTGGTTAAAAATTCTATTTTCTGTACAATTAGTCAGACTAAAGTTTTCACTGTGTTTGTTTGGCAAAACGAATTAAACAGAAAGTAAGGTTTTAATTTGGGTTTTGCTATTTTATTTTTATAAAGACTCATTTCCATATTCCCGAAACTTGGGAAGATAGGCCTCCCAACAGGCCTCTGCTTTAGGTCTCAAGGACCAGGCTGATCCTGAGGGTAGAAATGCTTCAGTGACCATGTTGTTCATAAAGGGGCCCTGAGCACATGGACCCTGGCCTCATACAAGGTTCTTACAGAGTTCTTGGCCCAGCGGACTCCAAAGAGTTTGGAAACTGCCCCAAACCGTCCCAGTTTGTGGGTTAGGGGAAGGGACAACTGAGAACTAAACTGAATTGTGACTGCTACTTCTTTTGAGGATTTTGAATTCCTCAGGTATTTTCAGCTGTGGTTGAATTTCACTTACCATTTTAAGCCTAGTACAGTGGCATACATGGGCTTGCAGTTACTTAA
The DNA here is from genome assembly GCF_053574225.1 of Canis aureus. Taxonomy (NCBI): domain Eukaryota; kingdom Metazoa; phylum Chordata; class Mammalia; order Carnivora; family Canidae; genus Canis; species Canis aureus. The sequence continues at coordinate 7,344,402 of NC_135613.1, forward strand.
ATTAGTGAAGACCACAGCTGGAGCCAGCCATGCCTCCTGCATGCATAAGAATTATAGATACCTTGGCCTTGGTACATTTGCATTGTGGAGGAGTTGGGATTTGTGATCTCTTGACTCATTTTCTTGCCTGTTTCTATTATGTAGATTAGATATTGTAGGGGTGTGGTGACATTTTTATCTGTAGATTCAAGTAATTTAGCTCAAAGCCAATGAGGAAAGGCTACCTTTAAAGCCAGCCCTATTTACGATGGGTGTTCAGGCACAAATGGACACTTCTTGGACTCCATAAAACATGACTCCCTTCTCTGTTACCTTAGGAAAAGCCACTTCCCTGGGGGCTTTCCTTTTATCTGTGAACTGAAATGACAAATGTTTCTCTAATCTCTGCTTTCCTCTTGGCCCCTTGGCACTGCCTTGAGAATCAAGTCTCTGGTGGGGGAGAGGGGTAGAGTAGAGGTTGTACAGGTGCGTAGTTGGAGAAGGGATTGGACCTCTGTTCCTAGCATTAGTTCTGGCTAATCATAAATAAGGTGGTGGAAGGGCAGCATTGCCCTTCCAGACTAGTGGGGACTGAAGCCCATTGTGAGCAGCTAACAAGCCAGTCTCTCACATGTCCCCCACTCTCCACTAGGGAGTGAGAGCTTTCTCAGGCTCAGTCTATGCTGTTTAGTGTATCCTAGCTCCTTGTTGAAGGCTCACTGTTTGTGCTATGGCTCACTTGGACCTCTTAGCAGCATTTGCAGGACAGGTGAGGGCCAAGCTCTGGCCAGGGCTCTGGAGGGTATGTGTATACAACATATCCAGTGTCTTGGCTTCTTGGGGGTGGGGGTAGTGGTGGTGGGATGACAGTTTAGAACAAGGGAAGGCTCAAATTCACCACAAATAGGACAGTGGAGAGTTCTAAGAAATAAGAATCTAGTCAGGCAAAGTAGTGCAGACCTGGGATTTAACAAACAGAAACTTGGCCTGGTCTTACCAGCCATGCCCAGCAAGTGAATGTGTGTGTGCATATTGGTGAAGGAGCAAGATTTATGGAAGAAGAGGAATACTGGGATCTCTGTCCAGGAGGGAAAGCATGGAGCTGCCAGGATATTTCCTTTACCTGTGGTCCACATGAGTTAGCTGCAGAGCATTTCCCCAACAGGCCTAACTTAGACACAGGCCTTACCTCAAATGTTTGCATTGCCCAGGAAACAACTAAAACGGGTGATGAAAGGACAAGGATGGGACAGAGATTTTTGACAATCTGGTCACTTAAATCACGGGAAAAGTTTAGGTTAGCCAGTTCTCTTTTATGAAATTCTTGGCTACCCTGACTGGGGCAAAAATAAAAACAACAAAAAACTTATGAGAATGTTTTGGAGACCCCAACTGTACAAGTGTAAGAGTAATCCTGTCTCCAGCAGAGTCCCACTTGAGCATTTGAATCTCCAGCGGAAAGGAAAGCCTCGACTGCTCGAAACCTGCTTTGAGCCGCCTCACAAGGCTCGTGAATGTTGGGACAGCAAAACTTTGGGTTCCGCCCTGGCTGGCTTTAGAGCACCGTTCCAAAGTGTGTGTGTGGGGGGTGGCGGGTGGCAGCTAGAGCACCAAAGGGGAGGAGGATTCGGGAGCGGAAACAGCCCAGGGGCCCAGGGAGGGGCGGCTGGGCCTGCTTGGGGCCAAGCCGGACTCCCACGGAGGCGGGGCCTGCTCCAAACCACCGCGCGACCTGGGCGGGGCCAGACCAGCTGAGACCTGGCGACAATTGAGCCCTGACCCTTGTCTGGCGCCAACCTCGGGTGTTCCAGAGGCTTCCGCTAGACCACAATTCTCAGGGGCTCGCCCTGGCAGCCTCCCTCCCCGGCTTAGCCTCACCTCCCGCGCTGCGGGCCGTGGCTGGTCCTCGGCGCATAGCACACCGGGAACTGTAGTTTTCTCCTGGCGCACCTATGCCAGGAAGGAACTCGGGGGGGACTGCGTTTCCCAGAGTGCAGCGGGGTGGCGAGGGAAGGCAGGGGGGAAGGGACAGTCGGTCGCAGACCGCGCTGGGTTGCCGCCGCCGCCGCTGCCGCCATCGTGCCAGCCCCTCGGGTGAGTGTCGGGGCGAGCGCGCCGGGGCGGGAGCTGGGCCGCTGGAGCCGCGCTCTGGGCCGCTCGTGCCTCCGCTGCCAGTCTCCGGGCGCCCCCCCCCCCACCGGCGGCCCGAAGCCGCGCGGGGACGGGGCCATGTGTCGCGCGCGGCTCCGCCTCCCGCCGGTCCTCTGAGGCGGCGGCCGGGGGGAACACAGAGAGACAGCCAGGCGCCTCTCTGGCCCCATCGTGTCCATGGCGGGTGCACCGGACTGCGCGGTGGCCGGGCCTTTTACTCTCTGGTCCAGACCACCCAGATGGGGCTCTCCGGGCCCCGCCCCGTCGGGCCTAGCCCGGCCTGCCCGAGTCCCGCAAGCTCTGCAGGCAGGCTAGCGGGACGACCCCAGCCCCACGTCCTGCCACCCGCCAGCGATGGATCCGGGGATGGGCAAGCGCCACCCGGCCCGTTCTGGAATCAGCACTGGGTAAGGGCGCTTTCCTGCCGCAGCCCGGGATTATAGGACTCTCAACTCGGTTCCCGACCATAGCCAGGCTAGGATGTAGGTGAATTCTCCCCTGCTTGTCTGCCCATCGGGAGTGCACAAAACCTATCTCCCAATCTCCCACTCTGGAACTGATGCGTAGGTTCCTGCGTGGAGGGCAGGGTCAGGGAATCTCGGGCGGGAGGGGGTTCCACATGGGACTTCATCCCCCGCCAGCCTTGGAGGATCTGGCCTGATGCGATGAAGCGGCTCCGGACTGGTAGGCTCAGACCCCGCCCTTCTATCGGGGACCAGGCCCCAGCTGCGGGTGGGTTGGCCGGCCCTGTTAGTGGAGGAGGGGAGAAAGGAAGCCAAGGAGGTGAAGTTGGATGTGTGAGCCCCCAACGCTTTATTAGACCTTCTCCATCACAGCCTAATCCTCACATCTGCCCTTGCCAGAGTCATCTGCCCTCTTCCTACAGAGAATGATTCCAGGAGAATGGTGGTGATAAGGTGGGATTTAGTGGAGGGGAAAGTAGAATCCAGGTCTGAGGTCCATGAAGCCAGTGCCAAACAAGAGACTGAGTTTGAAGCCACATTGGTGGGGAGGCACATTTGGGCTGTGGGGCTCAGATTCAGACTTTGTGGGGCCCTTCTGAACCCTGGCCTGGGTAGGAGAACTAGAGCTAAAAGCTGCAGAAAGTCAGGCTTCTCTCACTTACTTGCTCACTTCCCACAGCTACAGTAACCTATGTACAGGCAGGAGGCTGAATGTACCTTGGGAAATTGCCTTCAGTGAAGGCTCCAATGACCCCTTTGAGTCCTGGGAGAAGAGTATCTAACCTTAGAGTAGTTCTCTGACAGGCTTTGTAAAGGCATTTCTGATTGACTATGGATTAAGGGACCAGTCCAGAGACGACAAAGGGATTTGGGGAAGAAACAGCTTGTCTAGTCTTGATTCCTCTGACCCAGTACAACTTCTGAGCCATAGTACTTGCAAGGATTAAAGAAGCAGCTAAGTTTCTGCAGTCCTGGCTTCAGCAGCAAGCATGTCTCCTAGGAAAGTTGAGTTAGGCCCATGATGCAGAAAGCTGCCATTCTTGGACTTTTTTTTTCTCCTTGAGTATTTCCCCAGGTAATGTTTCTCTAGTCATTGGGCTCTAGCCGTGGAAGTTTTCCTGCTCTTTCTAGTTATTCTCCCTGGTTAAGGAGGACAAGTGAAGATCTGTCTATATCTTCTAACCAGCACTTCCCTTCTCTCTGAGCTCAAATGTCCTAGTCCACATTCTGGCCCATAAGCACATGGAAGTCACGTTCATTTAGCAGATTCAGGAGGATCTGACTTGCTAGTGGAGATGGGCAACAAGGAGGGACTACCCACAGGACACACGTAGGATTACTGTGAGGGAATCTCTTAGTAGTAGAAGCAGTTGTTTCAGGACCCTCTCTAGATTGTCAGGATTGGCTCTGTCTAGGACACAGGTTTTGGGTGAACTAGGCTTATAGTTGTGGATTAGTTTGCACATTCCAAGGCCTTAGGTGACTTAATGACAATGATTTCCCTTCAAGGTCAAAAAGATACTGTTCCTTCTCCATACTGTGTCTTCACCACTGCCTGCAGTGTCAGGAGTAGGAGGCATTCAGGTCTCTCTCTCTCTCTCTCTCATTCCAACCCTAGAAGTTTTCTATAACTTCTGTGTCTGGGCTTAGCTAGCTATTGGTAGGCATCCTGACCCTGAGAAGTCCTTGACCTTTCTGGAACTTGGCAGGCCATCTATCTCGGAGATAAGAGGAGAATCTTGAGTTTCTTTAGAATCTGTCTGCAGTCTATTCATGTAGGGCTGACTAGGAAGTGGGGTCTGGCATGGGGTAGTCAAGATGTAGCTGCATAAGCATGGCAGAGTGTGAGGGTGCCTGGGTTCTCAAAAAGCTCAAAATTAGGTCCTTTAGTGACCTGGAATGTACTTCTCTCCAAGCCACATCTTTATTCTGCTCTCTTTGCAGTTGGGTTGGGGTGGCATGAATGATTTAAGAGTGACACAGTTTGTCAAATTTTAGAACTAGAAGACCCTTGCATTTAAAAATTCTGGGATTCCTTTACTGGAGGATTAGTATCTTGGTTGGATTTTTTTCTTTTCCTTTCCCAACAATGATTATTTTTCAGCAACCATTCTTTGGCCTTTTCTGTGTGTCAGGTTCTGGACTGAGGCTGAAGGTAGAAGAATGAATCCTACCCAGTCCTGGTGCTGGGGAAAGGAGGTAACGTTGCTATTATGTACCTAGGCCTGAGTTGAAGGGACCTATTGGGGCTCTTGGCACTGTGCAGAAAAGGGGGCTTTGGAATGATGAGAGCACTGAAGAAGAAAGGCTATTAATGAGCTCACTCTCCTCTCCACTTCCTGCCAGGAACTATAGAGCAAGGTATACTTCCCGTAGTGGGCACAGGAAGGTCTGGGGTTTTCGGAGCAGTGCTGTCACCATTCCAAATTGCTGTGGCTGTTGAGTCTAGCTGCTGTCATCTACAGCTTGCTCTTAGTCTCCCGGGGGTCCCTGCTGGGTATGCTCCCAGTGTCTGGGAATCTCACCAGCGTTGTATAGTCGGTGGCTTCTGCCCCTTTCACTGAGACCCTCTCAGGTCACCTTTATTCAAGTGTGGTACCTATCAGGACATCTTCCCAGAGTGAGACACAGAGCTGCTCTCCCCCAGAGATGAAAGGGAATAGTCCTTTCAGAGAGAGGGGAGTGGATCCAAAATCTTTTCCACAGGATGGACATTGAAAGTTGAGCAGGATTTCTCATGGCCTGGTGTTGTTGAGCTGAACCTCCTCATGGGGTTTTTTTTTTTTTTTTTTTTTGCTTTTTTTACATTTAATTTATTCTTTTTAAATTTTTTTATTATTTGTTTATTTTTTTTTTTTTAAGATTTTATTTATTTATTCATGACAGAGAGAGGTAGAGACACAGGCAGAGGGAGAAGCAGGCTCCATGCAGGGAGCCCGATGTGGGACTCAATCCCAGAATTCCAAGATCGTGCCCTGGGCTGAACGCAGATGCTAAACCGCTGAGCCACCCAGGGATCCCTTATTTGTTTATTTTAAAGATATATTTATTCACGAGAGACCCAGAGAGAGAGGCAGAGACACAGGCAGAGGGAGAAGCAGGCTCCTCACAGGGAGCCCGATATGGGACTCGATCCCAGGACCCCGGGTTCATGCTCTAATCTAAAGGTAGATGCTTTAAAAAAAAAAAAAAAAAGGTAGATGCTCAACTGCTGAGCCGCCAAGGTGTCCCTGATTTCATTTTTCTTTTTTCTTTTTTTTTTTTTTTAAGATTTTTAAATTTATTTATCCACAAGAGACACAGATGCAGAGAGAGGCAAAGACCCAAGCAGAGGGAGAAGCAGGCTCCATGCAGGGAGCCCGATGTGGGACTTGATCCCGGGTCTCCAGGATCATGCCCTGGGCTGAAGGCAGCGCTAAACCGCCGAGCCACCAAGGATGCCCAATTTCTTCTTTTTTTAAAAAAATATTTATTTATTGGGGATCCCTGGATGGCTCAGCGGTTTAGCACCTGCCTTTGGCCTAGGGCGCGATCCTGGAGTCCCGGGATCGAGTCCCACGTCGGGCTCCCTGCATGGAGCCTGCTCCTCCCTCCTCCTGTGTCTCTGCCCCTCTTTCTCTCTCTCTCTCTCTCTCTCTGTCTATCATAAATCAATCAATCAATCAATCTTAAATTTTTTTTCTTAATTGACTGAGAAAGAAGAAGAGTGAGCAAGAACAAGCAGTGAGAGGCAGAGAGAGACAGGGAGAAGTAGGCTCCCCACTGAGCAGGGAGCCTGATTGGGGGTTGGGGGTTCTTGAGCCTAGGACCCTGGGATCATGACCTGAGCTGAAGGCAGGTGCTTAACCGACTGAGCCACCAGATGCCTTATTTAATTTTTTTCTGATGCGCCATTTGAGATTTTGTGTTTGGAGTTGGGTTTGAACTGGCTACCCCTTTCCCAGCTTTGAGACTTCTTGCCTTGACCAAATGTGACAGGAATTCTTGATTCCCTCCCTGAGAGAGGCAGCAGTGTGTAGGTTATATCTGGAGTGACTTCCAGGCCCATGTGATACGATTGTTTTGGTCAGCATCCCAGATACCAGGTCCATGTAGCACCTTCCCCTTTACCTCCCTAACAGCTGGAATGTGTCTTCTGGGAAGAATCCTTTGTTCAGGTCTGGCTATGACTGTGGAAGGGTCTTGGTTGCCCAGGAAGAACACTAGAGAACTGGGAGGTGGCTGTGCTCACTGGCCCCAGGGCTTCCACCACTAGCTGACCTGCTATGGCTGAGAAATTTCTTTTACTGCCTTGGGCCTTACTCCTTATATGTTGCTGGTACCTGTTCTGTTCTAAGCCCTGAGACTAGAGAGGGGCCTACCCCAGAGAAGGAGAACCTCCTTCTCATGAGAAGGGTGTGTTTGAGGTATCTGGGAACTCATGACTGCTTGCTTCAGTAAACTGGGGATATTCTGGAATGATTGCTTCTTAGAATCTCTGATACTTCGTCAGAGCCAGTGGGTCTCACCAGGGCAGAGACTGCTGCCCCCTGGAGTTATGTCTCTGTGAGGAGACGTTGGTTCCATTCCCAGAAGTGGTTTTAGACCTAGGTGAATGCGAGTTCTCACTTGTCTCTATGGTGTAGTCCTGCTTTGACCAGCTGAGCATGCACTCAGGGGCTTTCTGTCCTGAGAGGGACAGAACTTGCTCATTTTGGAGAGCAAGAAAAGGCCTAGGCTCCTTTTCTCGCCACCTCATTTGTTACCTCTACACTTCCCACTATTTGACATTGGCTCTCAGCTGTTCCAGTTTAGCGCAGTTTAATGGACATTATAATGCTGCCTATGCCAGTGGCCATATGTGGTCTTGAATTCTTTCTTACACTCATGGAATTTTGGTTTCCTCATCTAGAAAATGATGATAATCATACTAACTTTACAGCTGTGAGGCTTAAATGAGAGAACACATGTAACTGTTTGGGTCACAGAAGAAGGCATTCCATTCAGCACCCTGGGGACTCTGTACGGATTCATCCCTTTTTTCTGCTCACCTCAGTCTCAGAGTCTCATGATGGTATTGGCCAGGCAGGCATGGTCATAGCAGACCATGGAGGTGGTCACTTTGGGGCTTCAGGCCCAACTGGGGAGCCAAGTTCATATATACCCCATCAGCGATTTCATAGCCCAGGATTCAGTTCATGGATGGGAGCTGGCTGGGATGGGGCCTCAGAGATTTCTGAGTGATTTGGGAAAGGGGGGCTCCTCAGGGACCGAGTATAGATCAGAGAGACCAGAATGCAGGTCTCAGGATTCAACTCCTGAGCCAGCCAGGGCACCCTGAAAGCTCTGGATCCTTCCTCCAGGCAGAAGAGGAGGAAAGGGCCCTCAGGGTGCTGGGGGCACCTAAATCTCGGGTCTGACCCAGGAAGAGATTCTGTCCTGGGCAGCCATTCAGGCACCAGGCCTCGGCTGCTTGCTCTCTAGACTTGAGGCAGGAGATTGGTGGTCTAGGCGGTTGCCAGTCCTGGGTGGAGGCTGCTCCCTGATGTGATATCCTTGCAGGAGGCTGAGGTAACCACCCTTTTTCTAGTTCTTGACCTGGGGCTTCACTTTGGACCTGACTCCTAGGAGACGGGGTCAGGGGGTCATACAATGAGGGAAAGGAGGAGTAGGCTAGAGGCCAGACCTTGAGGGTGTGGTTGTGTGCCTGCTGTTGAGCCATAGCTGCCCCTCAGGTGACCAGAACTTTGAAGAAAGAGTGGGGGTTGGGCCAAGCCTCACTTGCCACACCCTCAGACAGACATGACTGATGAAAAAGGGTTGTCTCCTGATGACTTGGACAGAAGGTGGAGGTGGAGGGGAAGTGGGTCACTTGGCCACTTAAATTTAGCAGGGTTTGCCCAGAATTCACTCCTCCAGAGAAGGGCTGGGCCAGGGACTATGGGAACAGGCTGCTTAGGTCAGGGAGGCAGATCATAAATAAGTGAAGTGTGACTATTTCATGCAGCAATAAGCGCTAAGAAAACAAAACAAAGGGGATTCCTGGGTGGCGCAGCGGTATCCAGCAGTTCCTGGATACCCGGGATCGAATCCCACGTCGGGCTCCCGGTGCATGGAGCCTGCTCCTCCGTCTGCTTGTGTCTCTGCTTCTCTCTCTCTCTCTCTCTGTGACTATCATAAATAAATAAATAAATAAAATAATAAAAAAAAAAAAACAAGATGATGAAATGAGTAGCTGAGCAGTTCCTTTAGACTGAGTGGTCAGTGTCTGTGAGGAGGTGACATTTGAGCGGACACATATGTGACAAGGAGCCAGATACATGAAGATCTAGGGAGAATAGTGATCCAAGTAGAAGGATAAACAGTTACAAAGCCCCTGGGTGAGAATAGGCTCAGCATGTTCCAGAAACAGGGAAATGCCCTGACCGGCTGTAGAGGACGGGGGACAGGGTGGCAGGAGATGAAGTTGGACAGCCAGGAGTGCAGGTCACCCAGGGGCCTTGAAGGCAGGCTAAGTGATTGAAACTTTGTTAGTGGGAATGGGAAGAGAAGTCACTGGAGGGCCATAGGGCATGTTAGGGTAATTAATGGCCATGGTTGATACTGATTTCAAGGATCCTACTAGAGCTTGGCATATCTGCTTGACATTCGCTGCAGGCCTTGATGATAGGTGCCCCAAAAAAGACAAGTATGAGTCTTTCTGTCTATCATTCTGGAGTTTGTAGCACCTTTTTTTTTTTTCCTTTTAAGATTTTATTTATTTATTCATGAGAGACACAGAGAAAGAGAGAGGCAGAGACAGAGGCAGAAGGAGAAGCAAGCTCCATGCAAGGAGCCCGATGCGGGACTTGATCCTGGGACTCTGGGATCACTCCCTGAGCTGAAGGCAGGTGCCCAACCATTGAGCCACCCAGGCATCCCTGGAGTTTGTAGCATCTTGTTCCCCATTACCCTTGCCCCCCCCACCCCCATCCCTGCCCCAGGCCTAGCTAAGCCAGGATCTATTTCTGATTTGCTGAGATGGTAGGACTGAGCTGTGACTTTGCAGGTTTGGGAAAACTGTGAGATCATCCCCCATGAAAATCCCTATTGTTAGGTTTGGTGTGGGAATTTGCCTGGTGCCTTTGTTTAGAGACAGAGGCCGTGGTTCAGGCCTGTCTTGCCCCTCTGAGGAAGTGGAGTTTAGAGGTCAGGGCTTCAGTTGTTCATGCCCAGAAGCACCTCTGTCACTGGTGTGATATGCTCATTTTTAAATTCTGACCTACTGTCTCTGGGGGGCTTGGCCCTGGAGTAGTCCGCTAAACTTGGTTCCATCTAGTTCCACCATCCACTAGGCTCATGGCCTTGAGTGAGTTAGCTAACCTTTCTGAGCTTCATTTTGCTTAAGTATATTGTGGAAGTTGACTCATGGGGTGTTAGGAGCAAATGCACATAAAGCTCTTAGCACATTTCTGTGTCTAATACACATTAGTGAAAATGATATGTTATCAGCTAGACACTGCTATTTAAGTTTGGTCACTGGAAACAATGACCCAGAATTTGAGGATAAAAATAAAATTTTTCTGTTGTCTAATGGCATCTACTGGGCGAGAGGTTTTAACTTGGGGTCTATGACTGAACCTCAGAGAGTGTGAACAACTTGAAATTATTCACAAGGCTGGGGCATCTCTACCTCTGTGTAGATTTATTGGGAGAAGGCTCCAGGTTTTGAGACATTCTTAGAGGGTCTTTGCACCCACAGAGACCTAAAGGTCAGTGAAGGCTGATGCTCAGTGGGCAAGAGGTCATTAAGGTCATTTCTGCTCCTCGAGGAGCCTGGCCTCAGTCAGCCTGTGGACTGTTGGGGTGAAGCAGGAGATGGTGTGGTCAGCAGCCCTCTTGGAAGAACTGTAGGAGACGCTGTCATGAAGGTCAGTCCCCAATCTGATGTGAGGCTGCTTCTGAGCCTTGGCATTTTTCTTTTCAGATTGTTCTTTCTATAGTATATGTATTAGAAACAAGGTCAGGGCTTGCTAGCCATCCTGGGGAACATCCTCCCAGGCTGGCCCAGACCCCTCCCTGTGTTGCATGGGGATAGGGGAGCACTTTGCTCCCCTCTTCTTTTTCTGGATACAGGAATGCTGCCTCCCCGCCATGAGTTGAAAGCTTTGTAGGAGGTTTGGAGTTAGAAACTGTAAATCCTGTGGTTAGCTGAGCCATGCTCTGTGCTCAGGGATTGGGGTGGGGTGGAGTGGGTATAGCAAGAAACAGGCTGGAACCCTCCTAGCCCAGAGCTACCGTGTTTAGGCAGAGGAGCTGGCCCTGGCTCTATTGATACAGTTTTGTTTGTGGGGTTGGGGTCAACATTTGAGTTTGGGAAGGAGGACCCAAATAGATGGAGTCTGAACAGTGACTTGAGAGAAGATCAGGAACTGACCAGGCAGATGAGAGGGAGGACATACCAGCAGGGCGATTCATGGGGTAGGAGTGGGGTGAAAACCAGTGAGCAAGCCCTCAGCAAGTTCTGGTCTGTTTGTATGTGGAGCTGGATGAAGGTAGGAGAGAGTGGTAGGGACACATGGACAGGTGTGGTTGGCCACTTGTGGAGCTTCAGGGTTTAATCCAGAAGTGAGGCCGTTGTAGAGAAGGGAAATGGCCAGCTTTGTCATTTAGAACAGAGGGACAAAGTTAGCAGAAAGAAAGCATTGGCTTTGATCAGGAGACCTAGTATCAGTCCTGGTGTACTTACTTGCCACTGGACTTGGGTCAAGACAAATTGCTGAACCTTAGTTTTCCCACCTGTGAAGTGGGATGACAGTGGGATCTGACCACATGGTTATTATGATGACTACGTGGCAGTAAACACATCAGAGTCAAGCAGGCCAACAAGGTTGGTATTGGCTTCAGGGACACTTCTTGGAAAAGACCTCAACCCAAATAGTTTTGAAGATTCCTACTTACAACTTTCTGGGAGCCCCTGAGCAATCTCATTCCTTAGGAAAGCTGACTTTGCCCTACCCTGCTCCACTAAACTAGAGTGCTCTTCTGTCCCTTTATCCCTCCACCCTCTTCACTCTACCGCTACTTCTGCCAAGTAGTTTTAATATTGGCAAGTTATCACACCTTAAGAACAATATTGAAAAAGGGAAAAAAAACACTCCCGCATTTCCTCTGCGTCACTGCCCTACCACATGGCACCACTTTTCTTGTCTTTGGTGTTTTGTTTTGTTTTTTAAGATTTTATTTATTCATGAGAGACACAGAGAGAGGCAGAAACATAGGCAGAGGGAGGAGCAGGCTCCTGTGGGGAGCCTGATGACTCAATCCCAGGACCCTAGGACCATGACCTTAGCCAAAGGCAGATGCTCAACCACTGAGCCACCCAGGCACCCCACTTTTCTTGTCTTTGAATCAGCTTTTATTTAGCCTTTTTTCCTGTCACCCTCCATCTTCAGCTTTCTGGTTTCCTGCCCTTATCTCTTTTCATGCACCCAAACACTGGCTTGTTTTTTCTAATCGGCATACTCTTTTTCTAAGACCTTCCCTGAGGGCTGCCCAATCTTGCTGAGGACAGAGGGAGAGATGGCCCTTGTCCATTCCTCCAGCTTTCCCCTTGCCCCAGAGCTCTTGGGGGCTGAGCAAGACATCTTGGGGTAAGATACTGTAGGGCTGGGCCACAGTGAGTGAGCCAAACAGAGTGAATACTACTAGGGTGGAAGGGGCAGAGATGGGGAATGACTATAGCCACAGTCTGACCCCTTGGAAATGTGACCAAGACAGCAGCTGAGCCTAGCTGTTGATTCTATGCTTTTCCCACTTGTTGATTTGTTTCTTGGCAGAGTATAAACTGGGACACACCTTGTGTTCCTGTGTAGCAGGCGTGACCGGGTCCAGGCTTTCTCTTCTGCTTGTTTTAGACTTTTCTTGGACATTTCTTAGTCATCCCAGTACTGAGCTCCTATTTTTAGTGCCACCACCTCCTATGGGACCTAAAATAAAGCTGGCTCATCTTCCTGGCCCTTCATTGGCTGGAGTATAGGTCATAGGCTAGGAGATTGGCTGGATTGGGGATAAGCCACTGCCCCCCTACACTATCCATCCCAGCTGGCTCCTCTGGCCTTGGGTGAGGTCATAGGGACTGGAGTGAACTAGCAGGTTCCCTTCGTGAGGCTTTACAACCACTGGCAACATCAGGGTTCCACCCCTTTGCAGAGGAGGAAGCTGAGGCCCTTCTTAGGGCAGTGACTTGCATCAGATTCCACCACTGTTAATGGTTGTCTGCCAGGGTTGAACCCAGCTCCTCACCGCTTTGGTTCAGAGTCCTGTTATCAGGAGATGGGGAGGTAGTCAGACCCAACTACAGAACCATATACGATATTCTGCTGTCATGGAATCCTTCAGTGAGATGTGGGCTTCCTAGGGGGAGGGAGGGTGGTTAACAAAGCCAGAGTGGCTCTCATCTGGGGCTTGAGTTTGCCCCAGTTTACACCCTTGGAGCTGTGATGTTTCTAGCTGGTAGGGTGTCTCCTTTCCCCCCTCAGAGACCAGAGAGGGGCAGCCCCTTCCAATAGAGGCAGTGCTGGGATGAGGGGTGTGAAGAGATGACATATTTCCTCCTCATAGCCTCCGTTTGTCTTCCCTGTACCCCTCAGTATTACTCTCTGATATTTGGAACTCCTGTGTCCTCAGCTCTGAAGTGAGTAGGAATGAAGAAATGAAGAGATGTTACCTGTGCTCAAAGAAGTAAACTGCTCCCTTAAGACTAAAACGGAAGGTCAGGGATCCCTGGGTGGCGCAGCGGTTTGGCGCCTGCCTTTGGCCCAGGGCGCGATCCTGGAGACCCGGGATCGAATCCCACGTCGGGCTCCCGGTGCATGGAGCCTGCTTCTCCCTCTGCCTATGTCTCTGCCTCTCTCTCTCTCTCTCTGTGACTATCATAAATAAATAAAAAAAAATTTGAAAAAAAAAAAAAAAAAAAACGACTAAAACGGAAGGTCAAATAAAGGACTAAAATAAAGAGTCACTTACTCTTTTATTTCCAGTGAGGCATTGAGGAGCCATCTCCCACTCCCTCGCTGGATCTTCTTCCACCTGCCAGTACAGCCCTGGGACAGTATCGATGGGGCTGAGGACTGCAATAGAAGATACTTCACATACAGATATCTGTAGTTTCTGACCTCTAAAATGGGAAGAATAGTAGTAACTCTGGCCTTGCAGGTTGTTGAGAGGATCAAATGAAAAGATGTGGGAGGGTGGTGTGAGTTCCTCCTTGAAGGCCACACCCTGCCATTGGGCATTGAAGGACTTGCTATGACTTTCCTTTGTCTTGGCTCCACCCTCAGCTCCCATCCTGTGTGCTTCACATCTCTGGCACCCCTTCATTTCATCATTCAGAGCTCCTCAAAGGAGGAGCTGTATTGGAAGGGGCCTCCTACCAGTTAACCTGGGCCTCTGTATGTTCCCTGGGAGAACACACTTCAGCCAAGGACTCTCTCTGCTCCAGGAGGCCAAGAAGGGTAGGGTTGGTGAAGAAACAGAAACTGGCCACCTCCTGCTCCTTTGGTACCAACACTTGCCTCTCTGTTTTGCTGATCTTGCAGGTCTCAACAAGGCCGGGTGACGCTCCAGAATGGGAGACAAGCCAATTTGGGAGCAGATTGGATCCAGCTTCATTCAGCATTACTACCAGTTATTTGATAACGACAGAACCCAACTAGGCGCAATTTATGTAAGTCTTCAGCTCTAGGGCCTGAATGGGACCCCAGGGGATCAATTCAGATAATTGGGCTAGGGTGTCAGTTCACAAATTCTAGCAGCCCTTACGGGATTTGACTATATCCTTTTATATACATATATATATATTATATGATTTTTTAAATTTATTCATGAGAGACACAGAGAGGGAGGTAGAGATATAGGCAGAGGGAGATGCAGGCTTCCTGCGAGGAACCTGATGGGGGACTCAATCCCAGGACCCTGGGATCACAACCTGAGTCCAAGGTAGACACTCAGCTGCTGAGCCACCCTAGTGCCCCTTGACTATATCTTTCTGAGTTTCTGTCCATGGGACAGGTTACCTGAGGCCTAGCCCAATTACCTGGTCTACATACATGTTCCCTTCTGTCATCTTCTATAAGAGTAGGGATCCTGGTGTCCTTGGCAGGGTGTTCTAGGCTTGCCATTCCATTGTCCTGGGAGTGCCTCTGATTCCAGAGTGGGCCAGAGCAGGCAGATGCTGGGGCTTGTGGTGCTCTGTGGAGGCAGCAGCTGTGAGCATCATCAGTACAAAGCTGAGCACTCCTTGGAGGCCCTAGGCCCAGCTTCCTTTTGGGGACCAAAAGCCCCTGGATGCTCATGGTAAACAAATGGGGTTAGCCCAGGGGGGCTGGTATGTCTTGTTGTTGTTGTTGTTGTTGTAATTGTTGTTTTAAGATTTTATTTATTATTTGAGAGAGTGCACGCATGCATGAATGAGATCATGACCTGAGCTGAAGGCAGACACTTAGCCAACTGAGCCACTCAAGTACCCCAGGAAGGCTGGTGTGTCTTTTAAGAAATCCTTTTAGGCAGGCATTATTTGGTGCTATTTTAATGATGTTCATATACATCAGGAATTATTTGTATCTGACCCTGCCCAAGATTCAATCACAGAAATGTGATCAATTGGGACATGCCTACCAGGTCTGCCCAGAATGGAAGTGATAGGAGCGATCCAACATAGCCTCAGAGCCTGACTGTGGGCAAAGCCCTGTGTGTCTCTCCAAAAAGTCAGGGTCAAGTCTGAAGAAAAGAAAGGGATCTTACCAGTGGAAAACTAAATTCAGCACATGAATTATTTGGTTGTCATCATAGAGAATTTTAAAAACTTCAACTGATCTGACTCTAGGATCTTTTTTTTTTTTTTTTTTTAAGATTCTATTTATTCGTGAGAGACACAGAGAGAGAGAGAAGCAGAGACACAGGCAGAGGGAGAAGCAGGCTCCTTGCAGGGAGCCGACACGGGACTCAATCCCAGGACCCCAGGATGATCATGCCCCGGCCGAAGGCAGGCACTCAACTGCTGAGCCACCCAGGGATCCTGACTCTAGGATCTTGATACGTCTGTCTCATTGCTTCTTAAAATCAATTAAAGCAGTCCTGACCTAGAGAAGGGAGTTATTAGCAAGGTCCTAAAAGTGTGCTTTATGTCATTTCATATAATCCTCAGCACATGTCCCCTGCCCCCCACTCCCTTTTTAAAGATTTATTTATTTATTTGAGAGGCAGAGTTGGGGGAGAGGGAGACAGAGAATCCCAAGCAGACTCCATGCTGAGCTCCGAGCCTGATGTGGGGCTCAATCCCACAACCCCAAGACTGTAACCTGAGCCGAAATCAAGAGTTGGATGCCCATTGGAATGAGCTACCCAGGCACCTTACATATCCCTTTTTAAAGATCAAGAAGTGGGTGCCTGGATGGCTCAATTAAGTGTCTGCCTTCTGGTTGGGTCATGATCTTGTGGTTTGGGAATTGAGCCCTGCATCAGGCTCCCTGCTCAGCGAGAGACCTGCTTCTCCCTCTCCCTCTGTCCCTCCCCCCTGCTCGTGCTTGAACTCTATCTCTTTCTCAAATAAATAAATAAAATCTTTAAAAATAATACAAGTAAGGGCAGCCTGGGTGGCTCAGCGGTTTAGCGCCACCTTCAGCCCAGGGTGTGATCCTTGAAACCTGGGATCGAGTCCCACGTTGTGCTCCCTGTGTAGAGCCTGCTTCTCCCTCTGTCTGTGTCTCTGCCTCTCTCTGTCTGTGTATCTCTCATGAATAAATAAATCTTTAAAAGAAAAAAATAATATAAGTAAATAAATAAATAATGATCAGGAAACAGACTCAGAAAAATAAGTAACTTGCCAAATGTTAAGCTGGTAAGTAGCAGAAGCACTTTGAGTTCTACCCCTCTTGTATTTTGGGGAAGATAGGGTATAATTAAAGAGGATGTTAATAGTGCAGAGTATGGAAGCTGCTTTGAGTTCCCTTCTTTACAGGCAAGGAAACTAAAGTTTGAACTCATTTTTCTGAAACAAGGCCCTGCCCCTGTGTTTTCTGGTTTTCAGATTGATGCATCATGCCTTACGTGGGAAGGACAGCAGTTCCAGGGGAAAGCTGCCATTGTGGAGAAGTTGTCTGTAAGTAAGGGCCAGGGCCATGTTTAAGTAGCTTCTTCCCTGCCCTACTGGCCACAGCATAACCCATTCTTTTTTTTTGCAGAGCCTTCCGTTCCAGAAAATCCAGCACAGCATCACGGCACAGGACCATCAGCCCACGCCAGATAGCTGCATCATCAGCATGGTAGTGGGCCAGCTCAAGGTAATAGTACTGCTGCCTCTTAATAGTGGTGGTAGGTGCTTCTCCCTCTGCCTGTGTCTCTGCGTCTCTCTCTCCCTCTGATTAAATAAATAAATAAATCTTTTTAAAAAACGGTAAAGATGGAAAATTAAAAAAAAAAAATAGTGGTGGTAGGGAGGAATGGGCAGGCAGAGGAGAACCCTGCACCCCTGCCTTTTCTGTGATGTGACCTGCTTATCAAAGCAACTAGAGCTGTGCAATTCAATACAATAACTGCTAGTCATATTTTTTATTTTTTTTATTTATTTTATTTTAAAGAAAGATTTTCTCCCGTATGCTTTTTTTTTTTTTTTTTTTTTTTTTATTTATGATAGTCACACAGAGAGAGAGAGAGAGGCAGAGACACAGGCAGAGGGAGAAGCAGGCTCCATGCACCGGGAGCCCGACGTGGGATTCGATCCCGGGTCTCCAGGATCGCGCCCTGGGCCAAAGGCAGGCGCCAAACCGCTGCGCCACCCAGGGATCCCTAGTCATATTTTTTAAATGTTTTAATTTTAATGGTGATTTTTAAATTATATTAATAACAATGAAATAGGGATCCCTGGGTGGCGCAGCGGTTTAGCGCGCCTGCCTTTGGCCCAGGGGGCGATCCTGGAGACCCGGGATCGAATCCCACGTCGGGCTCCCGGTGCATGGAGCCTGCTTCTCCCTCTGCCTATGTCTCTGCCTCTCTCTCTCTCTCTCTCTCTGTGACTATCATAAAATAAAAATTAAAAAAAAAAAAAAAAAAAAAAGTTAAAATGGAGTTTCTCAGTTGAACTAGCCATGTTTCAAGTCCTCATAGTCTGTCCTTGTGGCTGCCTATTGGACAGCGCAGACATAGAATTTTTTTTTTAAGATTTATTTATTTGAGAGCATGAGCATGTGCAGGTGGGGGGATGGGCAGAGGAAGAGAGAGAATCTTGAGCATACTCCCCACTGAGCACAGAGCCTGACACAGGGCTCTATCTCATAACCCTGAGATCATGACCTGAGCAGAAGTCACGAGTTGGACACTTAACCAACTAAGCCACCCAGGTGCCCCCAGACATAGACTATTTCTGTTATTACAGAAAGTACTATTGCAAAGTACTGGTCTAGAGTTTTTTTTAATTTTATTTTTTATATTTATTTATTTATTTATTTATTTATTTATTTATTTTTTTTTTTTATGATAGTCACAGAGAGAGAGAGAGAAAGAGAGAGAGAGGCAGAGACACAGGCAGAGGGAGAAGCAGGCTCCATGCACCGGGAGCCTGATGTGGGATTCGATCCCGGGTTTCCAGGATCGCGCCCTGGGCCAAAGGCAGGCGCCAAACCGCTGCGCCACCCAGGGATCCCTATTTTATTTATTTATGATAGGCACACAGTGAGAGAGAGAGAGAGGCAGAGACATAGGCAGAGGGAGAAGCATGCTCCGTGCACCAGGAGCCCGATGTGGGATTCGATCCCGGGTCTCCAGGATCGCGCCCTGGGCCAAAGGCAGGCGCCAAACCGCTGCGCCACCCAGGGATCCCCTGGTCTAGAGCCTTTTTGGAAAAGGGACAAGAGATAAAGGAGCAGGCTGGAGCTGTGGTGCCAAGCTACTGGGCCTTTGTATTGCCCTGAGGTGTAGGTGGGCTTTTTGCAGGCAGCTGGCCCTGGATTGGCCAGCTGGGTACTGAGTCGCAGTCACCTGTGGGAGTCCATGCTGCCACTCCCTGAGCTGGCTGCTGGCTCCTCCACCTGCTAAGCAAAGCAGATTCCTGGAACTTCTGCTTCTCTTTGCATTTTCCTTTCTTCTTCTCAAGAGATGTCCTCTTCAAAGCCTTCAGTTCAGTTCCTCAAGAACTCTCCCAGGAACTCCCACCTGTTGTGCTCCAGCAGACTGAAGCCAGATTCTTAGTTTCCAAATAAGTCTCTCCGCATTCCCAAACTGGGACAAATTGGTTGCCCTTTGACAAGGTCCTCATCTCCTGGGCCCGTGTCATGGTGGGGCTCTGAAGGCTCCCTAGGCTAGGTGAGGTCTCCTGAGTCAAGTACAAGGGCAGAAAGAGGGGGGCCCTTAGGTCTCTGCCATGGACCCAGAGGACCTGCCTTCTGGCCTGGACTTTCTTGTCAGTTTTTCCTGCCTGTCCAACATGCCCTGCCCAGAGTTGGTACTCAGGCCCTTGAGAGTGAAGAGGTCTCTTCCAGGGGACTCAATACCCACTTTCAGGCTAGCGTCAGTCATCATTGCCCATTCGTACCTGGCTTCAGGCTCATTCTGGTGTTTCTGTCCAACATAGAATCTCCAAAAGATTGATTTGCCTTCTTGCTGATGATGCCCAGAAAACCCAGCCATGTTAGAGACAGTGCTGGTTAACTGGGCTCCTCCCCTAACTAGGCTTCATCCTGGTCTTTTGCAGTTTGGCTGAGGATGTCTTGCCTTTTATTCTCATTGCAAATGTTATATATGACGTGACAGGAAACATCAACTAGTGGTATTGCTTTGTTTTTGTTCTATAGAGCTGTGATCACAGTGTGAACTCCGTTTTGAGCCTTTTCTCACCTTCCTGGTCACAGTCAGTATTAGCAGTAGTTTCTCCTAATTGGGTAACTGGCATAATCAGACACTAAGATTGTTTCGTTTTTAGATACTGTTATGTGGTGAGCAGTGCAGAAGTCTTTTAAATTGATCACTGTGCCTAGAGACATGGGCTCAGAGCAGGTGTGTTCTCTGCTCTGTTGTAGTAGCTAACTGGTGACCTGTTCTGCGGCTTAAGTGTATGCAGCAGTGCGAGCTGCCATCCATAGCCCCTCTGTGTCCAGTACATTGTATCAGTTCACATTCACAAGTATCCCTTCGCCATACTGGAATTGGAGTCCAAGACAGTAGAGTCTGATCCCCAAGTCAGTATTGTTTGTCCTGTCCCCCTGTCACTGGACTACCTTCCTATTCCTTGGCCCACTAACTGAATCATTTTCTTTCTCTTCACAGGCTGATGAAGACCCCATCATGGGGTTCCACCAGATGTTCCTATTAAAGAACATCAATGATGCTTGGGTTTGCACCAATGACATGTTCAGGCTTGCCCTGCACAACTTCGGCTGACCTCTTCCCAGCCAGGCACTCATGCTGTTTCCTCCTCCCTCCTCTTCCTGATAACTATTCACACTCCTCCAGATGCTCCAAATATCATACACAAATGAGCAGGGCCACGGTGGGAGCGGGCGCAGTGCGCTGCTACTACCGAGGTATTGTGCATGATGTTTGGATGCTAGAATAGTTGCATCTGACAGGAGAAGTTTGTGTTGTACCAGCGCATGCCTTGGAAAGACTTAAGTAATGCAAAAGGTTGTCTTTTTTTTTTTTTTTTTTTTTTTTAATCTACTGACAAGTTGCTCTAGTAACCCAAAGAAGTGAAGGAGAAAGCAGCTGCCTCACCGCCCAGATATTGACCGCCCAGATATTGATTTGTTCGGATGTTTCAATGGCTCATGATATAATAAAACCACAAAAATTTTCTTAACAGTTTAAATTGTTTTAATTAGTTTAATAGTTGGCTGGGCATCAGTAACCACCCTGCCCCATTGGCTCTCTCATGTCCCACCGTCCCACCTCTTCCCCAACTGAGCAATACCTGTTGCAAAGAGAAAACTGCTGAAGCAGCACTCCAAGCTAGCTCCTCCCAGAAGCCCTAGGGCATAGTATTCCCCACCTCAGCCCCCTGGTCTTGGAAAACCGAGCTGCAGACAGAGCTCAAGGCCAAGCCTGAGGCTTCCCTTGCACTCTCTAGTCAGTTCTGATGACTCCTACGTGGGGTAGGATCAGGGCTCTGGTAGTAGAGATGATCTAGAATCCCATTGAAAGGGACTCATCAGGTTCAGGTGCTCCAGACTGAGGGCTCAGCAAAACTACCATGTATAAAATGAGCAAAAGTTTGAGGGAGAGGGTCCTGTTCTACCCCAGAACAGTCAGGATCACATCCAGGGTACCCCATAAACCCCAAGCCAAGCAGAGGGCAGCTCAGGTTTTGTACTACCTGCTTTGGATATCCTTGCCCACAGAGCCAGGCCCAGTTTAGAGCTATTGAAAGTAGGCAATCTGAGTTTGAGGGATTTGTGCTCTGGGATTTCTCACCCCTCAGACCTCTGCAAGGCATCTCTAGGCCTCCTGCTTCCTCCCTCACCACACACATACTTTCACATTGTCTTCAAGTTCCAGGAAATCTCAACTCTTGGGGCAGTTAATGCTTTTCATTTTGGGGGACAGAGGCCTTCTGCTCACTGCAGAACTTGCCCTTTAGCCCTGAGACCTCTAGTGGTATAAATAAGCCTGGTGTCAAGGAAGCAACCAGAAGCTAGAACCAAACCCAGGTGTCAGGCTGGTGCCCTGTTAGGGGTTTCAGGATTGAGGAGGGTACCACAATTAGGCCTGACCTGCACTCCCCCTTCCCTCCTGCACTACAGATGGAGGCCAAGGACTTCTTCAGACCCCCCACAGGTTGCCTGGCTACACTGAGCACAGGCCTGGATGATGGATTGTTTTTAGGAGACCACAAATTCGGATTTCAGGGGGACTGATCTAGGAGGCTGGGGGTGGGGAGTGGGGGTTGGGAGAGAGGTGGATGCCTGATGCCTCTTAAACCACCCTGTGTAAAATCTGCAATACAGCTTCTTCCATGTACCTGTGCCTGAAATTTCTGCAATAAAGAGGTGTTTGTAAACTCTGGTTTCTTTATTCCTGCCTGAGGGTGTCAAGCCTGGGTGGGTAAAGGATGCTGGGGGACATTAACAATGTGACGTTCTGGTCTGACAAGCTCCCCTAGCAATTCCTGGGCTTAAGATTCCCCTGAGGCGTGGGTTCCCCTACCGTATTTCCCCAAGGGGAAACTAGGCTCCTACCAATTTAGCTTTCTCCTTGGGAGGGTCTTAGGGAGTTGATCCAGTTCCAGGCCTATCATGTTTCCGTGTTCTGGGAATGAACACAGGCTGGACAGGATGTCCTGAGCTGAATAGGGTTTTCGGCGGTCCTATACGCGCCCAATTGCCCTGAGGAACGCCCACTGACCTAGGGGTCCCGGAGGGGCGAAGCTTCCGCCCCCAGCCCGGAACCTTTCTTCTCCGTACTGCTTAGGTTCCGGGAGCCGGAGCTCCGGCGGGCCGGAAGTGGAGGCGGTTGGTGGGGCTGGTGGGGTACAGGGACGCGGCGCGGGCGGCGGTTTGCGGGCAGCGGGCGGGCCGAATCTAGCGACCCGTGTCCTGCCGTCTGGTCCCGGCAGGGCTGTGCGCGGCTGCACTGTGCGCGGCGGCGGCGAAACGAACGCGGCGCGGGAGAGGCGCCCGCGGCTGGGCCCATGGCCTCCTCCTGCGCGAGCATCGACATCGAGGACGCCACGCAGCACCTGCGGGACATCCTCAAGCTGGACCGGCCCGCGGGGGGTGAGCCGGGACAGCGGGGGTGGGCCTTCGGCGAGCGGGCCTTAGGGCGGCGCGGGCCTGGGCCGTCCTCAGTGTCCGCAGGTCCCTCAGGACCCGTGCCGCATCTTCCTGGCTGGTGAGGCAAGACGAGGGTTGGAGCCGTAAATTCCTGAGCGTGCCCCGCAAGGGTGCAGATCCCTTCCTATCCCGGGGCCGGGCCGTTCTGCCTCGCCCTTCAGCGTCTCTGCTGAAGGTGAGGTTCCTTCTCTGAATCCGCAGGGCCCCCTTGGTGTCCTGGCCCCAAGGTAGAAGCGTTCCTAGGGCTCGATCCGTATCATGGTGCCATGTAGTTCAGAGGCCTGATCAGGGCTCTGTATGCTAGTTTTGGGTCTAGACCTAAGCATTTTGCTGAGGAACCACTGGTCACCCTCTGCAACTTGCCCTTCACTCTGGAATAGACTCCAGGCCTGCTGTTCTAAAACTGATTCTTAGGAGACAGGTGACCAGCCCCAGGATGTGTCCTTTCTGAGATTAAAGCAAATCACAGATTGCATGGCCCTGATTGAATTAGGCTACAAACATCTGCAAGCCCTAGTTTATTTCCATTCATTTAAACTTGACTTGCAGTGATAACCTCAGAGTTGCTCCTACCCTTAAAGAGCTCCCAGGACTTAGAGAACTAATGCTGTTGTCATTGGGGGTGGGGGTGGGGGCGTATTTTGGTACTGTGATGAAGACAGGGTAGGAGGTTAGGGCTGGATAGTGCCTGAGAACAGATCTGAGAAGACAGTGTTTAGGCTAGGTGTTAATAGTATGATATGACCAGGTGATTCAGTGTCAGGAATGGCATTCTACAAAGAAGAAATAGCATGTATGAAAGCACTGCCAAAGTTTCCTGGTAGGTTTAGGGACCTGTGAAAAGCAGTGGTTGAAAGACTGGATGGTGATGGTGGTGTGGGGTGTGCAGGGGCCACAGCTGAGAATTGGTGTTTCTTCAGACTCTGTTCTTAAACTTGCTGGGAGGCCCAAACTGGCTGCTTTTAGAAGCAGGCATTGGTGCTCACACTGGGTGGGTTTAGCTACCCCTGGTCCCCTTAGGAAAATCCATCTGCTGCGTGAAACCACTAAGTACTTTGCCCCAAACCTGGAGTGTGTGCTCGGTTTACTCGTGAGCTTGGTTGGCTTGGACCTGTCATGGTCATCAGCACTGGGCAGACTAGACTGCACAAAGATTTGGTAGACGCTGGCATGGCCAATATTTTGCAGCTTGTTTCTTTGTCCTTATGGTAGCCTACCTTGGAAGGAAAGTGGCCAGCTTACTCCTGAGCAGCTAAAGTGGCTCTGATCCAAGTGAAGTGGCTTGGAGGCTTTCCACTTAATATCTTACGTATTGATTGGTATTTAATTGCCCCATTTACCAATTAGCTCTTGCTTGTCTCCTCTGGAGGCACTGGAGGACCATGTTAGATGCCAGTGTGGGGGCCTAGTCTCCTTGTCATCTGGGAGTTTTAGGGTGGTATCTGAGCCTATAAGGGTGCTTGAAATAGCCAGTGGCAAACAACTGAAATCCTTCCTTTCCTGACTACACACCCTATCCTAGAGTTGCTCTCCACTTTGTCCAACCCCTTTGTGTCCATTCCTTCTGAGTTTACCTGCCCAAGGTGGCTTCTTCTGAACCATTTCTTTGAGGGGCAGGTTTCTTTCTTTCTTATTCCCACATCTTATCAGTGTTCTTTCATGCCTTAGAAGCCCATCTTCCTTTCTATATCATCTACCACTATCTTGGTCTAGGTTCTTAAATTATATCCTACATGCTGCTTTAGAGCAGTCATTCTTTTGGCCATAGCAGACCATGTCACCTTTCCATTTAAAACTCTGTGTGGCTCTCTGCGCTACAGGGAAAATTTAAGCACCTAAGCTTCATATCTGAGACCTCTATGGCTTGTCTTCCCTCCATCTTTCCTATACTTGTGTGTGCCAGCCTTACTGGCTCTGATGTACCTCCTTTATGAAGTCTGTCCTGACCCTTTCCATGCCTTCTCTTGAGTACAGAGTCCCTTTGTACTGACCCAGGCCTAAATATTAATTGGCTGCATGGGATTCTTGATGGCTTTACTCCTCCCTCAGGCAGAAGAGCCACATGCATGTCTTTGGTCCTGGCAGGCATTGGGATAACTATCAGTGTTGATGGAACAAAAGATGAACCAAGAGTCCTCCTCCCCTCAGACATGGCTCCCTCAGTTGAATGTTCCCAGAGCACCTCATGGCTTTTGAATGAAGTTCGGCAAGAGGAAAGGCCAATGGGCAGGTGGAACAGCCTCATCAGAGTAGACCTTTCTATCCCCAGGTCCCAGTGCAGAGAGCCAGCGGTCATCTAATGCCTACAATGGGGATCTCAATGGGCTTCTTGTCCCAGACCCCCTCTGCTCAGGTGATGGTACTTCAACAAACAAGCCTGGTCTCCGGGCCATGCCACCTATTAACCTTCAGGAAAAGCAGGTCATGTGAGTGTCTGGGAAATGGCAATGATGGTATTGGGGTCTTTGGGGTGGTGCACTTAATCACATTATATTTGTGTTAGGATGAGGCTCAAGGACAAGCTAAGAGCTTGGCCTGGATCCAAAGTTTGGGCTTCCATTTTAGAGTGGAAATAGGCCCATTACCAAGGAGGAAGGTGAGGAAAGGGAGCTGTGGGTGTGGGGACCAGTGGACCAGGCAGAGCTGAGCATCTGGGACTTGACATCTTCACCAGAGTAGTTGTGTTCTCTTCCCCTCTCAACCCTGCCCATTGAGACTTTTCGGGGACTAGGAGTCAAGCTTGTGCACCCCTCCCCCAGCTGCCTCACAGGAGATGACAGCTCTACATGCATCGGGATTTTGGCCAAGGAGGTGGAGATTGTGGCCAGCAGTGACTCTAGCATCTCAAGCAAAGCACGGGGCAGCAACAAGGTGGGCACCATGATTTTGGGGCATACATGGTAGATGTGGGCACATTCAGCCTCTCCCTCCCCTATTCCATGCTGCCAGTTACTATGAGGACCACCTTGACAGGTAGTGTGCCTCAGTCTCAGGAAGCCAGGGTTAGCTGCCAAATCTCTATGGGAATCTGGCCCCAAGAGTTGTGAATGGGTAGCTGGGCTTACACATGTGGCCTTTCCTGTCCCCAGAGATACTGAGGACCAACTGGGCTTGGGCAAAGCTACCCTAGCCCTCAGCTTCTACAGCCTTCTTTACTCTTTTTTCTCAGGTGAAAATCCAGCCTGTGGCCAAGTATGACTGGGAGCAGAAATACTACTATGGCAACCTGATTGCTGTGTCCAACTCCTTTTTGGCCTATGCCATTCGGGGTGAGTAGGGGCAAGAGAGAGGGAGGTTTTCTGCTAGAAACTCCAGAAATGCAGATCCAGTGTCGGGCTACTCAGCCCACTCAGCCTGTAGGGTACAATAGAAGGCTTGTCTCTGCTGCCCCCATCTCTAACAGGCCTTGGGAAGCTGCGTGGGAAAGCTGAGCTTGCGAATGGTAGTGGCAAGGGCAAGGCTTCTTTGTTGGTGCCTGGGCCTGGATGCTTCCTTATGGTCTACTGCTTTTCTGATTTCAGCTGCCAACAATGGCTCGGCGATGGTGCGGGTAATCAGTGTCAGCACTTCAGAGCGGACCCTGCTCAAGGGCTTCACAGGCAGTGTGGCTGATCTGGCCTTTGCACACCTCAATTCCTCACAGCTGGCCTGCCTGGATGAGGCGGGCAACCTGTTTGTGTGGCGCTTGGCTCTGGTTAATGGCAAAATTCAGTATCCTTTCCCTGGGGTGGGATGGGGGACTGAAGAAAGGTGGGTGGGGCTACTAGACAGATCTCATCATCCACCTGTTTAGCCCTTAACACCGCGCTCAGAGAAGAGATCTTGGTCCATATCCAGCAGCCAGAGGGCACGCCACTGAACCACTTCCGCAGGATCATCTGGTGCCCCTTCATCCCTGAGGAGAATGAGGACTGCTGTGAGGAGGGCAGCCCAACAGTGGCCTTGTTGCATGAGGATCGGGTGAGGGAACCGGTATAGGAGGAGAAAAGGGGACAGAGCAGCCATGCGGTGGGCATGGACTGAACACTCACTTTGTACCCTCCAGGCTGAGGTGTGGGATCTGGACATGCTCCGCTCCAACCACAGCACTTGGCCTGTGCTTGTCAGCCAAATCAAGCAAGGCTTCATCGTGGTGAAAGGCCACAGCACTGTAAGCCTCCTCCCTGCCTTCCCTTCTTTGTGTTCCTCCTCTCTTCTCTGCAGCTTTACTGGCACTCTGCCCAAGTGACCCTTACCTGCGGAGTGCACACCTAATATGCCTGGACCCTGGGGGTCTGGTCTTCTGTACAGCCCCCCCACTTAGTGAGTCTTTGATACAGACGTCCACATCTACTGTGGCCCAGCTCAGCTTGCTACCATCCTCACCTGAGGAGGGCTTGCTCCCACCACTAGTCAGGTGGCAAAGCAAGGCTCTTTGGGTTCTTCCAGTGCCTAAGTGAAGGGGCCCTCTCACCTGATGGGACTGTCCTGGCTACTGCAAGCCATGATGGCTTTGTCAAGTTTTGGCAGATCTACATTGAGGGGCAGGATGAGCCAAGGTAAGGCAGGGCCTGAGGGACTGAGACACCCCCTCCCCTAAGACAAGGACCAGATCATTCACCCAGGCACCTCATCTGCCTCCTTGCAGGTGTCTGCATGAATGGAAGCCTCATGATGGGCGGTCCCTTTCCTGCCTCTTGTTCTGTGATAACCACAAGAAACAGGATCCTGAGTGAGTGAGTGGGCAGGCAGGTGGGTGGTGGGCTGGACCTTGGTTCTGTAGTAGGGGGCCCAGCCAGCTATTCAGTGCCTCTCTGCAGAGTCCCTTTCTGGAGGTTCCTTATTACTGGCGCTGACCAGAATCGGGAACTGAAGATGTGGTGCACAGTGTCCTGGACCTGCCTGCAGACCATTCGGTAGGTAGAGGCTACGCAGGAGCAGCCGGCTTATAGCTGTGGGTTCTTTCCACCCTTTGTCTCATTAATCCCGCCTCCCCGGCCCCACAGGTTCTCCCCAGATATCTTCAGCTCAGTGAGTGTGCCCCCCAGCCTCAAGGTTTGCCTGGACCTCTCGGCAGAATACCTTATTCTCAGTGATGTGCAACGGAAGGTAGGCTCTAGTGGGGCACCCCAGGCAGAGCTGGTATCGTCAGGGAGGCAGGGGTGTTGGGCACCCTCCACAGCACTCGTGGCCTCTGAGCCCAGCTATGAGTGCACTATCTGTGCAGGTTCTCTACGTGATGGAGCTGCTGCAGAACCAGGAGGAGGGCCGTGCCTGCTTCAGCTCCATCTCTGAGTTCCTGCTCACCCATCCTGTGCTGAGCTTCGGTATCCAGGTTGTGAGTCGCTGCCGGCTGCGGCACACTGAGGTGCTGCCTGCCGAGGAGGAGAATGACAGCCTAGGGGCTGGTGAGTTGCTCTCAGGGTATGTAGGGAAACGTGGAGGTATGGAGGGCCAGGGCTTAGTCGCTCACACTGTCTTTGTAGATGGGACCCACGGAGCTGGTGCCATGGAGTCTGCAGCTGGTGTGCTCATCAAACTCTTTTGTGTACATACTAAGTGAGTATGTTGGGGAGTCTGACCTGTGCCTTGTCTGTACTGCTCCCCGCCCACTAATACTGGCCTCCATGAGCTCTCTCTTATTCTCAGCCTTCTCTGCCTATAGGGCTTTGCAGGATGTGCAGATCCGTTTCCAGCCACAGTCGAACCCTGATGTGGTGGCCCCGCTCCCCACCCACACCACCCATGAGGACTTTGGTGAGTGTCGTGTAAGAGAGAGAGGCAGGTTAGACTGACCGGGGTCAGAGATCTGACTCAAGTGGCAGCTTTCCCCACAGCATTTGGAGAGTCTCGGCCTGAACTGGGCTCTGAGGGCCTGGGGTCAGCTCCCCAGGGCTCCCAGCCTGACCTCCGACGCATTGTGGAGTTGCCTGCACCTGCTGACTTCCTCAGTCTGAGCAATGAGACCAAGCCCAAGCTGATGACACCTGACGCCTTCATGACACCTAGCACCTCCCTGCAGCAGGTGTGCTGGGAGAGGAGTGTGGGGCTGAGGGCAGGGGGTACCCAGGAATGCTCCACCGGCAGGCCACAGCCCTGATCCCCTGCGTCTCCCCAGATCGCTGCTTCTCCCAGCAGCAGCAGTAGCAGCTCCAGCTCCAGCTCCAGCTCCTCCTCTCTCACAGCCGTGTCTGCCATGAGCAGTACCTCAGCTGTGGACCCCTCCTTGCCCAGGTGAAGTGAGGGTCAGAGTTGGGGGATGGCAGGGGCTGGTGCCAGGTGATGCTGGGCTCTGGCTGTTATACCTCAGCCTTCCTGTCACCAGGCCGCCTGAGGAGCTGACCTTGAGCCCCAAGCTGCAGCTGGATGGTAGTCTGACAATGAGCGGCAGTAGCAGCCTACAAGCAAGCCCACGCAGCCTATTGCCCAGCCTACTTCCAGGTCCAGCTGACAAACTGACTCCCAAAGTACCTGGGCAGGTGTGTGTGTGGGTGTGTATGAAGTGCAGGGTGGCAGGTATGTGATAGTGGGAAGCTTGGTGGCAGTTTCCTCTCAGAGCACGTGAAGTCTTTCCCTGAGGTGGTCCCAGCCTCCCCTGTTCCCTGGAGGGCAGCTTCTCAGCCTGGGTCCATCCCCGCCTCCTATCCTCCTGGTTTGTGGGATTTTTGACCTGGATCCCCCTTCTCCACTGACCCATCTCTACAGACATCAGGCCTCATCTCTATCTCTCCCATCCCCACATCCCATGACCTAAGTCCCATCTTTGCTCCACCCCAGGTACCTACTGCTGCCTCTGCATTATCACTGGAGCTGCAAGAAGTGGAGCCCCTGGGGCTACCCCAGGCTTCTCCTAGCCGTACCCGTTCCCCTGATGTTATATCCTCAGCTTCCACTGCCCTGTCCCAGGACATCCCTGAGATTGCATCTGAGGCCCTGTCCCGTGGTTTTGTCTCCTCTGCCCCTGAGGGCCTTGAACCAGACAGTATGGCCTCAGCTGCCTCAGCACTACACCTGCTGTCCCCACGGCCCCGGCCAGGGCCCGAACTTGGCTCCCAGCTTGGCCTGGATGGAGGCCCTGGGGATGGGGATCGGCATAGTACCCCTTCCCTTTTGGAGGCAGCATTGACCCAGGAGGCCACAGCCCCTGACAATCAGGTCTGGCCTACGGCACCAGACATTACTCGTGAGACCTGCAGCAGCCTGGCGGAGAGGTGAGGAACCTGGGTGGGGAAAGTGTGCTGGTGGTGGGGGTTTCAGATAGAGTCACTGCTGTTGAGTTGGCCTGTCCTTCAGTCCCAGGAACGGTCTCCAGGAGAAGCACAAGAGCCTGGCCTTCCACCGACCACCTTATCATCTGCTGCAGCAACATGACAGCCAGGATGCCAGTGCTGAGCAAAGGTAGGTGCCACCCTCCACTGTTCTCGTGAGGGAGGGCCAGCCAGTGGGTAGGTGTTGATCTTTGTCCCTTCCCTTCCTACAGTGACCATGATGATGAGGTGGCTAGCCTTGCCTCTGCTGCAGGGGGCTTTGGCACCAAAGTTCCCACTCCCCGGCTACCGGCCAAGGACTGGAAGACCAAGGGTTCTCCTCGAGCCTCACCCAAGCTTAAGAGAAAGGGCAAGAAAGATGACGGGTAGGGGGTAGGGTCCTGTGGCCAGGGAGAGGGGCGGTCCCCAGGCTACCCCAGCTGACATGGCCTGAAGTGCTGCTTGTCCATGGCAGGGATTTGGCCGTGGGGTCCCGGCTCATGGAGCACCAGGTTAGTGAAGTAACCGCCTTTCTGATTCTGGGGCTCCTCCCTGTGAGGATGGGGAAGAGTGCGGAGCCATTCCCTGGTCTGGCGTGTTGGCGATGTCTGAGGTAGATGTCACCTGACTGTTGGTGCTCTTGGCAGGGGCCAGAACCTCCTGAGGACTGGCTAGCACTGATTTGGCAACAGCAGCGCGAGCTGGCGGAGCTGCGTCACAGCCAGGAGGAGTTGCTGCAGCGTCTTTGCACCCAGCTCGAAGGCCTGCAGAGCACTGTCACAGGCCACGTAGAACGCGCTCTAGAGTCACGGCACGAGCAGGAGCGTATCCTTAGAGGTCATGGCCTGGTGTGGCATAGGGGCAGGGACAGCAGCGTTCGAAGCCCAGGAAGGGCTGTGGGACCTGCCCCAGGTCTTTTCCTTAGCTTCAGTGCAGAGCGGCGGCTGGAGCGGGCACTAGCTGAGGGGCAGCAACGGGGTGGGCAGCTGCAGGAGCAGCTGACGCAACAGCTGTCCCAGGCGCTGTCTTCGGCCATAGCTGGGCGGCTAGAGCGCAGCATACGGGATGAGATCAAGAAGACGGTGCCTCCATGTGAGTTTTGTATGGAGACTTCTGGGTGGGCCAGCCTGTCTGTCAGGCTGCCTCTCGTGACTCCACCTGTTCCTCCTTGTCCTGCCCCAGGTGTCTCCAGGAGTCTGGAGCCAGTGGCAGGCCAGCTGAGCAACTCAGTGGCCACCAAGCTCACAGCCGTGGAGGGTAGCATGAAAGAGAATATCTCCAAACTGCTCAAGTCCAAGGTTCTGTAGGGCCCAAGATGAGGGAGGTTAGTGGTTGGTGGGCCTGGTCATGCCAGCTTGGGCTTAGCCTTTCAACTCAGCCCTCCCTCTACCCCCAGAACTTGACAGATGCCATTGCCCGAGCAGCTGCAGACACATTACAGGGGCCAATGCAGGCTGCCTACCGTGAAGCCTTCCAGAGTGTGGTGCTGCCAGCCTTTGAGAAGAGCTGCCAGGCCATGTTTCAGCAGATCAATGATAGCTTCCGACTGGGCACGCAAGAATGTGAGTGGAGTCATATGCCTCAAGGTGCGAGAGGCTGTCCCCCTGTCCCCTACCATCCCTCTCATAGCCCCTGTGGTCACTTCTCAGACTTGCAGCAGCTAGAGAGTCACATGAAGAGCCGGAAGGCACGAGAACAGGAGGCACGGGAGCCTGTGTTGGCCCAGCTGCGGGGCCTGGTCAGCACACTGCAGGGTGCCACTGAGCAGATGGCAGCCACTGTGTCCAGCAGCGTTCGAGCTGAGGTGCAGCACCAGCTGCACGTGGCTGTGGGCAGGTGTGTGGGCAGGGTATTGGGCAAGGTGCTGGGTTTGGAAAGCGCCAGACCAGATTTCTTGTCTACTTCATTTCTCTCACTTCCCTTTGCAGCCTGCAGGAGTCAATTTTAGCGCAGGTACAGCGCATTGTTAAGGGTGAAGTGAGTGTAGCACTCAAGGAGCAACAGGCTGCCGTCACGTCTAGCATCATGCAGGCCATGCGTTCAGCCGCTGGCACACCTGTCCCTGCTGCCCACCTCGACTGCCAGGCCCAGCAAGCCCATATCCTGCAGCTGCTGCAGCAGGGCCACCTCAATCAGGCCTTCCAGCAGGTACGCCAGCCATTAGGTCCAGGTAAGGGGCAGGTGTCCCCTGACAGGGCCCACACACCATACTCTACCTTACTCCAGCCCCAGTAGACTGTTTTGATTCTCTTTGGCTTCCCCTCTGCCTGGACCCTAGACCCATTTCTTTCTACCTCCACATACCTTGCTTCATGACCACCCTTCTAGAGTAACAACGCAGCTCTGTGTTACTGCCTCTAGGCCCCTGAGCATCCCCCTCTGGAGCTCCCAGTACCCTACTCTGGTCATCCTCATCCCAGCCACACAGCCAGACAAGCAGGTATTCCTTTCTGACATTAGCTCTAAACACTGTTCTCTCTCTAGGCCCTGACTGCTGCTGACCTGAACCTGGTGCTGTATGTGTGTGAAACTGTGGACCCAGGGCAGGTTTTTGGGCAGCCACCCTGCCCACTCTCCCAGCCTGTGCTCCTTTCCCTCATCCAGCAGCTGGCCTCTGACCTTGGTACTCGAACTGACCTCAAGCTCAGGTGAGTGGACTCAGGGATCAGGAGACAGCCTGGGTGAAGGTGAGGAACAGTTCAAAGCAGACTCCTGCTTGACCCTGCTTCCTGATTTTCTCCACCCATCCCCTTTTTCCCCTCCCATCTCAGGCTTTAAGCCCCCCTCCCCCTTGTCTGCAGCCCCTTGGGCCTCATTGCCACCAGGGGGCGCTTCCATCTGCTGGAGCCCACCTGTATCCCATCCCTTTCTTCCACCAGTTACTTGGAAGAGGCTGTGATGCACCTGGACCACAGTGACCCCATCACTCGGGACCACATGGGCTCCGTCATGGCCCAGGTGCGCCAGAAGCTCTTCCAGTTCCTGCAGGCTGAGCCACACAACTCACTTGGCAAAGTGGCCCGGCGTCTCAGCCTCATGCTGCATGGCCTCGTAACCCCTAGCCTCCCTTAGCTAAGCCTGCCTTGCCCAGGGGTGGGGAGGCACTGAAGGCCAGCAGACAGGCCTAGGCCAAAGCAGGGTCATGTCTATTCTTTTACCTGCTCAGGCTCCCACCTCTGAGGCGTGTGAGGGGAGAGCACGGCTGTGGTCTATAGGTTGTGGTAGCCAGCAGGTTCAGGCTGGGCCCAGGGTGGGCATTGTGCCTTCTTGGGTTCTTCTATGCCTGGAGCATGACCCCTGAGATCGTGACACCACTGGAGTTGAATTTTCCATGTTCCTTTTTACCTCCAATTTGGATCTTTTTGTTTTTGAAAAATATTGAGAAATTCAATTAAATGCTTTTGGAATAAAATGGAGTATGTGTGTGCTTTTGGGGTGACTTTGATAAGGGCCTCTGATCTCTCTCTCCTCTTTTTCCTGTGTGGAGCTCTGTCCAGGCTAACCCAGGTGCCTGAACACCCACCCTCATCTGCACAGCCGCCTTCCCAGATTCCCGCTCCACCTCTGAGACAGGGGCCCTAGGGTCAGCTCTGCAACTGCCCGGATGCCCAGCTCTTCTCTCTGGGGTCCCTCCCCTCCTCCTCTCTGGGTACTGGGGCGGGGCCACCAGCTGGCTTTGGGCCCCGCCCCCGGCTCCCATCCAATCACAATCCTTTCTTACGGGGGCTGGGCCCAAGGGCTGCGCTTCCAAGCTGCTAGCTCCAGCACTAGGCTCCCAGCAGGGGATGATGCGGGGATGATGCGCAGATACTGCTCCTGTCACCACCGCCAGCCACTGCCCCGACCTTCTGCCGTGCTGGGGCTGTTGCTGCTGTTGCTACCACTCGGTGAGTGTGGGAGTGCTGGACCCAGCTTAACGGCTGGGCAGCACACTCCCAGTCTAGGTATAGGGCATGTGAGAGCTGAGGTACAGCCTTCCTGAGCCCTGGGAACCAGGCTGGAGAGGAGGTGTGACGGCTCCGGGGAGGGGATAATGAGTGCCAGTGGTTTCAGGATGCAAAATGGGCATGAGCTGACACCTAGTCACCAGGGAAGGACCCTAAAATTCCACATTGCCCATTCCGGCAAAGGGAGACTTAGGCTCTCATGGGACCCCCAGACTACCGTGGAACCCCTGAGGCCCTCTCTTTGAGTCTGATCTGGATCCTGACCCTGCCTGTCCTGCTCTACTGACTGAGAATACCTGTCTTTGGGAATGGTGTGGGATGGCCTAGCGAAGCTTGTCCAGCCTCCAGGATAGCTCAGGGAGCCTGTAGCCCTGGACCCTGCCCCTTTTCTCTGTGTCCTGACTCCTTCACCTGGACCATCCTCACCTGACCTGTGGTCCTAGAAACTTAGAGGAAGAGCCAACCCCTTGGGATGGGACACTCCCCCCTCCACATATCCTGTCCAGGTTGCGTCTAGAGGGGAGTCAATGCAGGTGGATCCCTAGATGTGCCCCTTAGTTCCCTTGGGTACCTCTGTTTCACGCTGAGTCACGTCCCCAGAGCACACTCAGGTAAACAAGGCTCTGGGGGCTTGACTGTGAAGTGGAGGCGGGGTGGATCATCCTATCAACTATTCTCCACCCCCACCCCTGGTCCTTGGATCTCCCCTGGCAGCAGCTGCACCAGGCAC
Source organism: Canis aureus (assembly GCF_053574225.1). Taxonomy (NCBI): domain Eukaryota; kingdom Metazoa; phylum Chordata; class Mammalia; order Carnivora; family Canidae; genus Canis; species Canis aureus. The sequence goes on from NC_135613.1 coordinate 7,378,677, forward strand.
AGGGGGCTGTGACACCATATACCAGGGCTTCGCCGAGTGTCTCATCCGCTTGGGGGACAGCATGGGCCTTGGAGGCAAGCTGGAAACTGTCTGCAGGTAAGGGCAGATGTGAAGACAGCCGCCTAACTGCTGATCCCTCCCACCACCCTTGAGGCCTGAACCTTTTCCTTCCTATTACAAAAGCCTTTTTGCCCCACCTAATTACCCTAACCCTGAGCCTTTAACAGGTCTTGGAATGACTTCCACATCTGTGCCTCCCGAGTCCTTTTGCGTTGCCCAGAAGAGGCTGCCGCTGTGTGGGAGTCACTACAGCAAGAAGCTCGCCGGGCTCCACACCCAGATAACTTGCATGCTCTGTGCAGCACCCCTGTGAGTGTTAGGGAGCATGGCACAGGCCCTGAGACCAACCAGGAGACGCTGCAGGCAAGAGCAGCTGCACCCACCCCAGCCCCGACACCCCCACTGCTGGCGGCTGCTCTGGCGTTCGCCTGCCTCCTAGGCCCTCTGGCCTAGCCAGTCTGGTGAAATAGCAGCACCTGCCTCCTACCCTGCTCTGGTGGCTGCTGTCGGAGCTCTGCAGAGTGCCCTTGGCTTTCATTAAAGGTATTTATATTTGTACTAAGCTCCTTCCTTTCTTCTGGCCTGAGCGCTGCTTGGCTGGGGCAGAACCTCCAGAAGCTAATCCCCATGACTGGAAGGGCGGGGCTGTGGCCACCACAGGGGACTCCGTCTCTCTACTTACAGACACTCATTTCCAAGCGCTGGCTGTGCAGAGTTTTCCATTGTGTGTAGGTTCCAGGAGCTCTGGTGGATGCACAGCCTTCCTCTGCTCCCCTCCCCCGGGGCTGACATTTCTACCCCTGCCTGCTCCTCCTATTCTGACCCCTGTGGGCCCTGTGAGGGGGAGAAGTGTACCGCCCCCTCACCCCTCAAGCCAGTTCACCCCCATCCCCATGTTCGTTCCAGCCTCCACGTTCCTGCCAGCTCTGCTAACTACCACCTTAGCCTGCAAAACAGATTAAGCGCTCTGTCCTCTCCCTTTCTGGGGTCCTGGTCTACCTGAGGGGAGCCTCTTCCAGAAGGTGGAGAATCCCTGTTGGGGTCTATATTCAAGTCCCTGAGGTCACCTGCAGCTGCAATCCCAGAAGACTTGCTGGAAGCATGGAATGAGGGTGTGGTGTGTAAGGAGACCCTGTTCATCCTGGTGGAGAAAAGCAAGAATCTGTGTGGCAGAACCCTGAGGGAAGGAGTCCTCAGAGAGGGTGAGACCCTCTCTCAATCGGTCTTCTGCCTCCGCCTCTAGGACCTTACTCCAAGCCACCACCCCATGACTTGGGTGGTGCTCTGCTCTCACTCCCTCTGCTTTACTCTATGGGGCAGCATAAGCCAGCTCCGCCCATAGTTGATTCAGTCCCCTCCTGAGACTCCCCTCTGTCTGAGCTTGGAGCAGGATGGACATACAAGTCCTTGGCATCAGGAGAGGCTTTGGGGAAGGCATGTGACAGGGGTGATAGAGGAGGTCGGTCTGTGAGACTTGCAGGTAGTGGAAGAGAGATGGGGCTGAGTTGGAGAGGGCTTTACAAGAGAAGCCCAAGGAAATCAGTGTAGGAATCTAGAGTTTGGCAGACTAGATTTACACTAAAGCCCATGCTGGGGGGCAGGTGCCTTAAGTGACCTTTGTTTGGTAGGTGACAGGTGCCTCCAGAGACTTTCATCCTCGTGTATAGAAGCCCTACTTTATCCATTCTTCCCAAGCCCCTTCCCATTCCAGTTAGCTCAGATACTCAATCAGCTCTCTCTGCCTTACCTTTGCTCCTCTGCCTCATTCACCTGTACCTTTATCTTCACTTCTATCTCCCAACCAGTTAGTTATCCATCTCACATCACCTGAAGGAGAAAGTTCAGAAGAAAATCCCTCTCACGTCTGCTCCACTTTGACCACCAGAATTTTCCAGAAGGAAAGACCAGGCTTTTATCTCCTTGGTTCTTTGTATATTTATTATCTGTACTCAGAATGCCCTTCCCCATATCCTCCTGGTGAACTCCTGTTCTTGTTCAGTATCACCTTCCTAATCCTGACTTTGAACCTGAATCAGAAGCTTCCTACAGGTCCATACAGCTCCCCGGTTGTCTTCTGTCTCAGTACTGATAACACAGGCTTGTTACTGTCTGGGTCCGGGTCAGAATTCTGCACTGTGGACTCCGCAATGCCCCTCTGTATGTCTCTAGCACCCAACTTAGGGGTTGGGTATAAAGAGTACCCTTGCAGAAGTGTGTGGAATCAAAGACAATCTCTTAAGCCCAGCATAGGAAGTGTTAGAATTAGTAAGAGATCAGACTGGAGCATCAGTCCTCAGCATGGAGGATGTGTCATTTGGGGCAGCCCCCTTACCTGGCCTGGGCATATTTTGGGAAGGATGATGCTGGGAATCCAGACCCTGAAAGTCTTCTCAGAGCCACTCTTGGTGGGTGGCCAGGAGCAGCCTGCTTCCAGGAGCAGAGGCCCAACTGTTTTGACCAGCCATCAGGGGGATTACCATATTCCTGCTGTGACCTACTTTACCCTGGTTTTTGCACCCTAAGTCCCTGCTCTTCCCTGGAATCTAGTGACTTGTAATGTGTGCATGGGGGTGGGGACAGATCTGCTTTCTGGCCAGGGGCTTAAGAGCTTTGTATGTTTTATCCCAGAGCTGGAGGAGAGGGGTGGGCTGATTGCCAGACTGGGCCCTGGACACATCTGCCCAGGCCAGAGCGTAATGGTGATGGTGTGTCTCACATTTACATCTCTGTAGACATGGAATACCTTATTGCTTAGGGGACAGCCTGGGGGCCATATGTCCTGAACTCAGTCCCTTTGTATCAACCTACCTCTTCATCTCAGGGCCTTGTGTTTTTTTTACCAGAACCCAGACCAGCAGCTGCCAGTAGCTGGACTTAATAGATACTTGTTGGATTAATTTGCTGAGTGTCTGTAAAATTGGGGTGTTGTGTGGATTTCTAAGCCCCACCAACCCTAGAATTCCATACTGCTTTTATCCTTCACAACAACTCTGTGGGGTCAGGATTAGACTCCCATAAAACATAAGAAAAATGAGGCTTGAGGGGAGATGTCTTGCCTAAGGTTACACAGCTGTGAAAGTGTCAGAACTTGGGATATGATCCCAGGTTTGTTTGACCCCAAAGTTCATGCCCTTAATCATCACACTAGACTTTTGGAAGTGATTTTTTTTTTTTTTGGAGGTGGGGGAGGAGTGATTCTTAAAGGTTTTTTTTTTTTTTTTTAATAAAATCTTTTATGAAACTCTGCTACATAAAACAGACCATGATGTTTTATTGGTATTTATTTTTAGGTTTATTTATTTTTATTTATGATAGTCACACAGAGAGAGAGGCAGAGACACAGGCAGAGGGAGAAGCAGGCTCCATGCACCGGGAGCCCAACGTGGGATTTGATCCCGGGTCTCCAGGATTGCGCCCTGTGCCAAAGGCAGGCGCCAAACCGCTGCGCCACCCAGGGATCCCTTACTTTTAGGTTTAAAGCATAACATTAGCTTATATAGTCAATTTAAGACCATTTGATGTATGTAGTAAATAATATTTTAACAAATGAACAGACTGAAATGAGGTAGATGGAAGGAGGTTAACAATGCCCTTATTACCCCCAGCATCTACTTTTCCTCCCTGCAATGTGGATTTATTGTAAAGTAGTGAGATAATTTTTTTTAAGACTTTATTTATTAATTCATGAGAGAGAGGCAGAGTCAGGCAGAGGGAGGAGTAGACTCCATGCAGGGAGCCGGATGTGGGACTCCATCCCTAGACTCCAGGATCACACCCTGGGCGTAAGGGAAATGCTCAACAGCTGAGCCACCCAGGTGTCCGGAGATAATTCTGATCTTATATAGAGAAGTCTTAACGGAAACAACTTTTTTTTTTTAATCTACTTGATTTGCAGTCCCAAGTTGTTATTGAAACTTAAATTCAATAACAACAATAACAAAAATTAGGGGCACCTGGGTGGCTCAGTGAGCATCTGTCTTTGGCTCAGGTCGTGATCCCGGGGTCCTGGGATCGAGTCCTGCATCGAGCTTTCCACGAGGAGCCTGCTTCTCCCTCTGCCTGTGCCTCTGCCTCTCTGTCTCTCATGAGTGAATAAATAAAATCTTTAAAAAAAAAAAATCTTAAAAAAACCCCGTTACTCCGAAGTTAGCCCAAGACTAACTTCACTTTCACAGATCCTCAGGTTAACCATTTGCAACTCCACTGTGAGGAAGGCCAAATTTAACGTCTGAGTCCCTGAATTATTTTAATTGCAGTTTCAAAAACTGATTTGTTAATAAAATTTAAATCGATCCTTTGCAGAGTTCCAGGGGCACTTCCAGAAACCTCTGTCGAAACACACTACGTCCCCAACTTCGCACTACGGGGCGTCCGGCCGCCCTACCCAGAAATCTGACACCTTCTCCCGACCTCCCGCGCTCCCGCCCCGGGCCCAAGGCTCAGCTACTTGGAGGGTGACTTCGACTCACCCCGGAGACAGAGAAAGTCTCCGCCCCGAAGGCGTCGATGGGCAGGCCACGCTGCGAGGGCGCTGAACGCGTGGCCGGGCCCTCCGGAGTCCGCCCCGTCACCGCCCCAGGGGCGGCCTGGGTTTGTTTTGGCGTAAAGCGCGCGCTGTGATGACGTCAGGACGCTGACGCCCGAGGATGGCGGCGGCGGTGGCGGCGGCGACCCTGTCCGCAGTCTGGAGAGGGTCAGCGCAGCCGCCGAGACGCCGACGACCCCGCCGCCCGCTCGAGGTGAGGCGGCCCGGCCCAGGGCGACTGCCCGACGGGCGGGAGGGGCTGGCGACCTGCGGCCATGGTCGCTTCCTGGTGCCCTGGGCCTATCCTCGCCCGGCCGGAGCCCCGTGCGCCGGGGCCTCCGGGACTGGGGCGCAGGCCAGGCGAGGGCTGCTCGGGATGCCTGGTGTTGGAGGCTGGACGGGCCTCAACCGTGCTGCTGTGCCGGGGAGCCCGGCTCTGGGGCCGCGTGGGCCTGGTCGACGTGCTCAGCTTCCCTGCCTGCTGTTCAGCCAGCCGGCGTCGGGCAGGGTGAACTAAGCAGGTTGTCCTCCCTGCTTTCTCGTGCCCGCCACCTACCGCACGCCCCTCCTTTGCGACTGAACGCTAGCAGCTGTCGGGCAGCCGGTCGCTTCCGTGTTCAGGCGGGGAAAAGCAGGCTTGAGCCTGGCCGGGTTGCCTGCCCCGCAAGCCAATAGCCTTCAGCTTACGAGGGGAAGCCCAGCGCCCCACGCTCATTCCCCCTCCACGAAGCTGCTGAAGCGATCGGTCCCACCTGAAAATTTGAGTAAGTGCTTCACTGCCTGAAACGGGATCCCTGGTGCCTACAGGATGAAGTCCAAGCTTCGCAGCAAGGCGCTCAGGGCTCTTCGTAATCTGGTAGAGGCCTAACCGGAAGTTAACACCTGGGCACTTCTCCCTTCTGTTTACAGTTGGTCGTTGGGACACGTGAGCCCGCTGTGTTCAGTGTTTTAATACCCTTGTACTTTAGATACGCATTTTGTAATATTCTTTTACCCCCACCCCTAACCACCAGAATGGAAAATTTACATCTGTCCTTTAAAATCCACCTTAGATTTCATTTCCTTTTCCAAGGGAGAAGGCTCCCTTGCCTCACAGGTAACCGTTGGCTCCTATGTATTTTATTCATGTGACTACAGTTGAGTATATCATGTGGTATCACGCGATGGTGGGTCTGGGTCTCCTGTCTGAGTGTCTGGCTCTATGCCTGGCATAAAGTAGTTGCTGAATGGACTGGGATAGGTTGCTGGTCTAAAACTAGAAATAGGGACGCAGTTTGGCGCAGCGGTTTGGCGCCTGCCTTTGGCCCAGGGCGCGATCCTGGAGACCCGGGATCTAATCCCACATCAGGCTCCCGGTGCTTGGAGCCTGCTTCTCCCTCTGCCTATGTCTCTGCCTCCCTCTCTCTCTCTCTGACTATCATAAATAAATAAAAATTAAAAAAAAAACCCAGCGATCAAGATTGATGATATTAAAAAAGAATAAAAAAAAAACTAGAAATAGATTCACTGTATTATTGAGGCCTTATCAGAGGCCAGGATCTGACATAAGGAGAGCAAATGTATATCTCCCGTTTGCACATGCACACATATTCCTGTGGTAGGTGGTGCAGCCTTGTCAACTTCCATGGTCTAAGATCCCTTGGGGTAGTTTTTCAAGATACAGATTCAAGAGTCTCTCTCTGATATTTGGATTCAGAAGATCTGGAGCCTGGTAGAAATCTGTATTTTGAAAAAACAAAACAAAACAAAACACATCTCAGAGGACTTTGCTCCCTGGTTGAACATCTTTGTCATTGCACTAGGAATCTGCTGTGTCTTCTTTGTCCTGTAGGAAGGGCTAGCTGTGACATGTGGACTCCTGTTATAGCCTTGTTGCCCATACTGAGGGAGGCAGTATGATTTGCTGGTTAGTAGTATGGACTTTGGAGTCAGAAAGACTTGGATTCAGTTTTTGGTTTTTGTGAGATCTTGAGGTCTTTTGAGTCCTATCTTGCTCGTTCCAAAATAGCAGTAATCGTGCCTACTGTGTGTGGTTGCACGGAGGAATGAGAGTTCCTACGAGATGCTTAATATAGTTGGAATTCAGGAAATGGAAGCCATTGTTATTACTAATGCTGCTTTTCCCAGAGTGTGTCCCTTGTCAAAAGGAGAACTCAGGTAGCTTGTTTGCTCTTCAGACAGCCTCATGTAGGAAGGTGCCTTAAAGGATTTCCTTGAGGTGATTTCTGCTTATCAGGGAAAGCTCTGACAAAACTGTGCTTCTACTCAGGGCAGTTATAGTTGGTCATTTCCCTAGAAGAGGCTTGGAATGCTGATTTACCAGAGGGTAGGTTTGTTGCATAAGCACTTTGTCCCTGTCTAATTGCAGTGGCTGTGCTTGTTGACTTGTATAAATGAGCTAGAGAAAGTGCAGCTTTCAGGAAACCTGTTTGCCTCTGACACTGAGCTAGAGTTGCACCTGACCTGGAATGGAACATCCCTGCAGATCCTACTGTCTGTGGAATTTGAAATAGATACTGGGGATCTCTGTTGGTCGCAGTTCACAGTTAAACGAGTGAGACTTTGGTTTGGCTTTCTGTCTTACAAGTGTTAGCATGTTGTATGGACAATTCTGTCCTCTTCAGAGCTTCCTGACTGTGTGATATGAATGGGCTATAAGTGTGCCAAAGAATTGAATCGATAGCCAAGAACAGCCATCTCTCTCAACCCTAGGATACACAGAGAAAATTTTGAGAAGTACAGCCCTAGAGGAACGGAAGCAATTCTGCTTGTGAGAGCTAGAGACTTATTTATTTGAACTCCTTTTCCTTCCAAGAATCTTACTCAGTGACTATTATGTGGATTTGTGTTGGCTAGGTCATCACTGAGCTAATTCTTGGGACAGCTTTCTGTTGCTGTGGTATCTGATATGATGCTAAAGTAAAAAATGTAGTGTTTTCATTTTGTAGGGGAAGATTATCGCAGAGGGTCCCCTTCCAGACTGGCAGTCTTGAAGTGGCCTCACCATGCATCATTAGAGAGATTCTTGTGTAGAATCATCTGTGCTGTAAGTTCCTTGAGAGCAGAGATTATGGCAGCCTTCTTTTTGTCTGTCACAGTCCCTGGCTGAGTTCCTGGCCCACAGCAGGAGCTCAGTAAATATTTGTGGGTTGAACCTTGGGATTTTGGAAGAAGAACCCCAGGTACATTGCCAGAGTCTGTAGTTCTGATGATCAGATGGCCAGTGGGTGGGATGTCTTAGATGGAGCTGGGGTCATGATAAAATGAGGACACAGTAGACTTTTGAACTTTTTCCCTCTCAGCCCCAAGGCTGGAGTCTGTCCACCAGTTATTACCATGTAAAGCTTGGTGCCTAACTGGAGTCTTGAGAACTGGTGTCCTGAGTTACTGTATTCTAAGAAGAAGTCATAACAATTTTTATTATGAAATATTAAAGGTTAAATCATCTTGGGCACTGGGGTAGCTCAGGGGTTGAGCGTCTGCCTTTGGCTCAGGTTGTGATCCCAGGACCCTGGGATCGAGTTCTATATCAGGCTCCCTACGGGGAGCCTGCTTCTCCCTCTGCCTATGTCTTTGCCTCGTTCTTTGTGTTTCTTATGAATAAATAAAATAGAATCTTTTTTTTTTAAAGATTTTATTTATTTATTCATGATAGTCACACAGAGAGACAGAGAGGCAGAGACACAGGCAGAGGGAGAAGCAGGCTCCATGCAGGGAGCCCAACGTGGGATTCGATCCCGGGTCTCCAGGATCACGCCCCGGGCCAAAGGCAGGCACCAAACCGCTGCGCCACCCAGGGATCCCAATAAAATCTTTTTTAAAAAAGTTAAAATATCTTTAGACTCAAACACTGCAATAATTTGGTATGTATTCTTCTGGCACTTTAAAAAATTCATATAATAGGCTGTACATTTCTTTTTTTTTTTTTAAGATTTTATTTATTTATTCATGATATACACAAAGAAAGAGAGGCAGAGAGACAGGCAGAGGGAGAAGCACTGAGAGCCCGATGCGGGACTTGATCCCGGGATCCCAGGATTGCGCCCTGGGCCAAAGGCAGGCGCTAAACCGCTGAGCCACCCAGGGATCCCCAGACTGTACATTTCTACAAAATATATATTTTTTAACTTTAAAAATATAATATTTGGTGATGATTTTAAGAAATAACAACAGCACAGGAATATGTAAAGCTATAAGTGAAAGTCCTTCTCCCTCCGCTCACTTATTTCCTTCCTTCCTTCCTTCCTTCCTTCCTTCCTTCCTTCCTTCCTTCCTTCCTTCCTTCCTTCCTTCCTTCCTCCTGTTCCCTTCACATTTACACACCCTAGAAGCAATCCCTGTCAACAGTTTTTCTTTTTCCTTTCGAGGATATTTTTCCATATATGTGTCTGTATCTTTTTTTTTTTAAAGATTTTATTTATTTTTTCATGAGAAACAGAGAGAGAAAGAGAGAGGCAGACACAGGCAGAGGGAGAAGCAGGCTCCGTGCAGGGAGCCCGACTCCCGGACTCTGTCCTGGGTCTCCAGGATCGCACCCTGGGCTGAAGGCGGCGCTAAACCACTGAGCCACCCGGCTGCCCTGTATCTTTTTTTATTTTTTTATTTTTTATTTATTTATTTTTATTTTTATTTTTTTTAATTTAAAAAAAATTTTTTTTTAAATTTTATTTATTTATGATAGTCACATAGAGAGAGAGAGAGAGAGAGGCAGAGACATAGGCAGAGGGAGAAGCAGGCTCCATGCACCGGGAGCCTGACGTGGGATTCGATCCGGGGTCTCCAGGATCGCGCCCTGGGCCAAAGGCAGGCGCCAAACCGCTGCGCCACCCAGGGATCCCTATTTTTTTAATTTATGATAGTCACACAGAGAGAGAGAGAGAGGCAGAGACATAGGCAGAGGGAGAAGCAGGCTCCATGCACTGGGAGCCTGACGTGGGACTCGATCCTGGATCTCCAGGATCGCGCCCTGGGCCAAAGGCAGGCGCTAAACCGCTGCGCCACCCAGGGATCCCTGTATCTTTTTTTAAATCCATCATTGGACATATGCTTCAGATACTATTTTAAACTACATATTACATCACAGATATGGATCCTGGCATGAAGCCATTCAATAAAATTGGCTAGTAACTTTCTTTGTTAGTATATATGGATTTACCTCATTCATTTCAACAGCTTCACAGCCTTCCATTATATGAATAGATGTTAATGTATGTAATTATTCCCTTATTGATGGATATTTGGGTAATTTCCATTTTTTCATTATTACAAAGAACATTTTCTTTTTTTTTTTAAGATTTTATTTATTCATGAACGACACAGAGAGAGAGGCAGAGACACAGGCAGAGGGAGAAGAGGCTCCATGCAGGGAGCTGGACGTGGGACTCGATCCCGGGTCTCCAGGATCACGCCCTGCCTGGGCTGAAGGCGGCGCTAAACCGCTGAGCCACCCAGGCCGCCCCAAAGAACATTTTCATGAACTTGTTTGTGCAACTATATCTGCAGACTCGCAGAAGTGGTTTTATAGAATTATTTTTGAGAATGGAATTGCTAGGTGCAGTGTCCCTTTTGTTTCAGAAAGCAGATGCACATAGCTCCCCTTAAGGTTGCTGAGGTCCTTGTTCAAGGGGTTTTCATCTAAAGTGACAAGTTCTTTTGCCTGGTGTCTCTGCTTGCCTCATGATGGTTAGAAGTGTTGTTTAGCAGTTACTTATTTCAGGGATTACTGGGAGATTACTGCCTACTTCATTTGATAGATTTTCAAAACAGTCTTTTCAAAACAGCATGATATAGAGATCTTCGCAGGTGAAAGGTTGCAAAGCTTTTCTGTGGAGGACAATCTTAGGGGGTGTTACTGGAGAGGGCGGGTTGCCTATGGGCCCCTGCCAGGGACACAGCCACAGTCTCGGCTTCTGTGGCCAGGAAATTGTTTCGGGATCCATCTTAGGCCCTTCTCCTCTCTTTCCCATGGGGTCAAGTCTGACAGCTTGTGGACAAACTTGCTTTGGAGTTCAGTTAACAATCTAAGAAAAACAGGCCTGAGAGCTCCAGCTTCCTTTGTTGTTGAGGACATTTACACAGGTACCAAAGGAGCAGGGCTCTGGTTTAATCACCAGTCTGGCTTCTTCCTGCCACTTGAAAATGTTTGAGGTTCTGGGACTGTTGCCTTGCAGCAAGTAGAAATCCAAGAGCCAGACCACCTTTCATTCATTGTTAACAAACATGAATGCATGCTCTGAGCTCAGCACTTCACTGGGTGCCAGAGAGTTCTAGAAACCTGAGAAGTGGCTTCTTCCTTCAAGAGGCTGAAAAATAGTGTTCTAAAGCGATCTAGAGTGCAGCAGTGAGCAGTGTGACCCAGATTATACTTGGAATGGTAGTTTCATAATATAGGCCCTTCAGAAAAGGTCCTCAGTAAAGGCCGGTTGTTTCATCAGCTGAATGTTCTGAAGAAGGATAGAGGCCTTGACCTGGTGAGGCTGAGCCCCAGACTCTTTGGAGTCTCCTTTGTGATGGAAGGAACTGTGAATGGAGAACTAGGAGATTTGGGTCCGTGCTTGGCTGTCACTACTTAAAGTGGCTGTGGGCAAATTTCTACTTTCCTGGTCCTGTCATTCCTCAGTGAGAACAGTAGTGCTGAATGCTCATGCCCACTACCACACTGTAACATGCTTGCACTCCTCGGGGAGTCCTCGGAATCAGGCTGGGAGTTGAGGGTGTGGAGGCTGACTCTAGAGATTTCTTCAGTTCCTTCTGCAAGATGTGTTAGGACTGGTATCATGAAGAGGAACAGTGACTTGTGATAGCTGGCATAATGTGACCTCCTTAGTCCTTTCTCACACCCTGGTCACTGTGCTAGGGACATACACAGGAGGGCTGGGGGCAGGAAGACAATCTGCCCTTATTCCCAGAAGTTTTGTCAGACTCCTTCCCTGTTCCTATCTTTGCCTTTTCACCTGATCTCTGAGCAATGGGAATTTAACAGATGTGATTGGTTGTGTGGAGCAGCTGTGGTAACCTGGATGCTGTTGGCTGTTGCCCCTTCCCAGAGCTAGCAGCCTCTCTCCTTCACTCTTCATCTAGTTGGGAAGGTGGAGTCCAAGCGTCAGCTTATCTTGGAAGACTTTCTAATTGGAACAAATGTGGGAGAAACTATGTCCCAGGAAGGAAGAAGGAAGGTCAGAGAGGGATAATTTTTGGCTCTCTTACTGCTGACTTGAAATCCCTATGCAGGCTTTGTTTAAAGTGAGAAGTCAGGCCTTTTCTTTTGTAAACCTTAGTTTTTCTCATCAGAACCAGACTAGATGTGCACATTTAAACAAAAGACCCAGTGCACACGCCTGGAAACAATTACTTATTTTGCAGATCTTGGGAGAAGACCTCCAAGCAGCTATGCTGGGTCACCCATGCAGTTTGTTTTCTCTCTGAATGGTGGTAGACATTGCTTACCGGTGATCCTGGAGGTCAGGGGCCTCTGTTCTGCCTCAGGAATCCTGACCTAGGAACTGTCTTGTTCCTGAGCTTCAGCCCTTTATAGCATTGAGAGTTTTGTGTTTTCCATGAAAGAAGAGATGAGTCTGCAAAATTCTAGTCCACAGTTCTAATCTTGAGCCTCTGTGAAAACAAACCTTGTTTCTAAGTGTCTTTGTTTTTTTTTTTTTTTTAAATTTATTTTTGTTTATTTATGATAGTCATACAGAGAGAGAGAGAGGCAGAGACACAGGCAGAGGGAGAAGCAGGCTCCATGCACCGGGAGCCCGACGTGGGATTCGATCCCGGGTCTCCAGGATCGCGCCCTGGGCCAAAGGCAGGCGCCAAACCGCTGCGCCACCCAGGGATCCCTCTAAGTGTCTTTGTTTAACATGATTTCCTGTGCTACTATGTAGGATCTCCTGGGCTCTTCCTTATGTTGGTGGAGGAATCCTTCCCCGTCATGAGAGAAAGATCCCTCATTCTGCTGAGAGTCATATTGACATACTGATTAAAATCTGAGCCCTTAGTCTGTGGTCTCCAGATTCCTCCTTTTTATCTAATTGAGGGCTCGGATATGTTTCATTAATGAGCTTGTTCCTTGAAAGAGTTAGCCACACTACACCGATCGGTATCACCACCTTAGAATCTGGCCCTTGACTCACTGGAATTTGGTGGCCTCTGTGGGTTCTCTGTGACCCCCAAATTGCCTTAGCAAAACCTGCCTGGGTCTTCCTCTGCTGCCTTTGATGGGATCGTTTGCTGGCTTCTCAGTGGCTGGGAGTGGGAGGTTTAGGTGTTGCCCCCTTGGCCCCAAGCACCACCCTTGGTCAGCCTCTTCAAATGTCAGATTCTACCTTTGTGTCATATGGATGTTGCACATGCACTGCAGCATACCCAAGACTGATCTCTCCCTGATGCTTCCCAGATCTGTCCCTCCTGCTGCGCTGCTGACCCGTTTGCCCAGGAGCCCAGGCAAGGGACTAGAGCTGCCCTCTCTCCTTCCTTTCACCCCTTAGGTCTCCCCTTCAGTCCTTGTCAGTTTTCCCCGCTGACATCTTTCCACCCTGCTATCTGGGCCACCACCCTCCTCACCCGCCCTTTTAATAGACTTTGACCCTCCTCCAGTTCTGCCTCACACTTCTTTCTAAACACAGATTGATTGCCGTCTTTGTAAACCCTTTGTAGCTCGGGTCAACTCCCTGGAAGGTCCTGGTTCCTCACCCTAATTTGTGTTGTCTGCAGCTTGGTTCCTTCTGCTTCCAGAACTTCAACCCAGCCTGCCCCCAGGGCTGTCTTCATACCACCAACGTGCCTGGTCCTAGGCCCAGGGTAATCTTTGAGTATGTTGTGCTCTCTGTCTGAAACACCATTCCCACCTCTCCTCAACTGACTCCTTCTTACTTTAAACTTAAATTCAGTGTGGGAGGGGATCCCTGGGTGGCTCAGCGGTTTAGTGCCTGCCTTTGGCCCAGGGCACGATCCTGGAATCCCGGGCTCGAGTCCCACATCGGGCTCCGGGCATGGAGCCTGCTTCTCCCTCCTCCTGTGTCTCTCTGCCCCGCCCCCCCTCAGTCTATCATAAATAAATAAATAAATCTTAAAATAAATAAATAAATAAATTCATTGTGGGGGTCACCTCCGGGAAGCTTTCCCTGAGACCTGTGTCACTCTACATGTATGTTGTTATTTTTCTTTTTTCTTTCTTCTTTCTTTCTTTCTTCTTTCTTTCTTTCTTTCTTTCTTCTTTCTTTCTTTCTTCCTTCCTTCCTTCCTTTCTCTCTCTCTCTCTCTCTCTCTCTCTTTCTTTCTTTCTTTCTTTCTTTTCTTTCTTTCTTTTCAAAGATTTTTATTTATTTATTCATGAGAGACTCAGAGAGAAAGAGAGGCAGAAACACAGGCAGAGGGAGAAGCAGGCTCCATGCAGGGAGTGACTCCCAGGTCTCCAGGACCACGCCTCAGGCTGCAGGCGGCACTAAGCCGCTGCGCCACCGGGGCCACCCTATGTTGTTATTTCTTAAGCCTAATACTTACTATTGCTGTTTTGAAATGATCTCTTCCTATGTTTTTTTCATCTTACACTGTGACTTTGGTGACCGTGTTTTGCTTTTGTATCTGTGTGTGTGTTAAAATGTAATCTACATTGGACCATGTCTTATTCATTCCCATATCCCTAAGCACCTGGTAGATATTTGTGAGATAAACTAAAATATATATGGATCTCTACCCCCAGTTCCTGGCACAGGGTTCCTAAAACCCTCGTAATTTCAAAGTGATATGAGCATGAGGAGCATCTCTGTTCTAATATTTGGCCTTTGAACTTAGTTCTTGATACAGGCTCCTGAAACCCTTGCAATTTCTTGGCTGATAGGAGTGTCTTTTGTTCTAATGAGGTGACTCTGAGTGGGCTCCTAGGTGACTCCTAGATGGGAACTGGTCACCAGAAAGACTCAAGCCATGATTAGAAGATTGGAATTTTCAGCCCTGCCTCTTATTCTCTTGAGAAGGGAGTAGGGCTGAAGATGGAGTTAATGATAATCATGCCTATGGGATGAACTCTCCATAAAATTCCAATAGTAGAGTGCTTGAGGGACTTCTGGCTTGTTGAGCACATGGAAATACTGAGAGAGTGGTGCACCCAGAGAGAGCATAAAAGCTCTGCACCCCTTCCCACATGCCTTGCTCACCATCTCTTCCATCTGGATGTTCACCTGTATCTCTTATCATATCCTTTAATAAACTGCTAAATGTAAGTGTTTCCCTGAGTTCTGGGAGTCTCTCTAGCAAATTAATTAAACTTGAGGGAGTTGTTGAGACCCAACCTGATCTATGGCCAGTTGATCAGAAGAACAGGTAATAACCCAGGCTTCTGAATGGCATCTGAAATGTGTGTGAGGGAGAGAACAGTCTTAGGGGACTGAGCCCTTAACCTGTGGGAGCTGACGCTATCTTTAAGTAGACAGTAGACAATGTAGTTAAATTGTCGGACATCTGGCTGACGTTACCGAATTGCTTGGTGTAGGGACTCCACACATGTGATCAAAGGTGTCAGCAGTGAAGTGTTCTAGGGGCACTGGCTGACTCCAGTCGGTGGAGTGTGCGACTCTTCATCTTGGGGTTGCGAGTTCGAGCCCCATGTTGGGTATAGAGGTTACTTTAAAAAAAAAAAAAAATCTGGGCAGCCCTGGTGGCTCAGCAGTTTGGTGCCGCCTTCAGCCCAGGGTGTGATCCTGGAGACCTAGAATTGAATCCCATGTCTGGCTCCCCGCATGGAGCCTGTTTCTCCCTCTGCCTGTGTCTCTGCCTCTCTCTCTCTCTCTCTCTCTCTCTGTATCTCTCTGTATCTCTCATGAATAAATAAAATCTTTAAAAAAAATTTAAAAAGTAAAATTTTAAAAAGAAAAGAAGTGAAGTGTTCTCTGTGAAGGTAAAAGAGACACATGCAGTGAAGAAATACACAGTACGAAAGAACTCTTTATTTCCTAACATAGAAAGGAAAAGAGCTGTTTTTTTTTCCTTCACAATGTTTTGTAAATGTTTGACCTGAATTGATAATTTTACCCCTAATTCTGTATGTCATAGTCAATAGGAAATTCTCAGCTGCCCTCTTTGACCTGTGGAGCTCTTCAATAGACTTAAAGAAGGACAGCCAGGGTAGAGGTAACCTCTGGAAACTTCACCTTATCAAGGCCCCAACAACCATAGGTTTTATGGTTAGAACATCTCTAAGAAGCACATGGAAAAACTCTTGGATCCTCATCCCAAGGAAGCAGAGTACCCTGATCCACAGCCTGAGTCACATCAAGATGAAACTGTTAGTGTCCTTTCTGAGCTCAAGGTTCCCTTTGTCTCTTGAATGAAGCCCAGGATAGTTCGGTAGCTACCTGGTGGCAGTGTGCTAAGGTTTGTGGTCCTAAGTTTACTGGGGTTGATTTCAGCTAGCTTTGGGATTTCAGCCATCCATGTGGTGAACTGAAAGTGGAAGACCCTGGAACAGAGTGTTAGACTGCCAGATGAAGATGATGCTTTAATGGGAACCATCTAGGAAAGAGTAAGGTTAGGGCAAAGATCCAGGACAGGGCTGGTAGTGTTGGCAGCAGTTGTAGGAGGGAATCAATGCCTGCAGGAGGCCTAGAGGGCCTGGAAAGCTATCCTTAAGGGGTGCCTTGGGGAAGTGGCTTTCTGAGCCATCGTAGGTGATAGCGTTGGAGAGCAGGCCTCCCAACATTCCACACCCCCATTTCAGAAAAGATGAGTCAGAATAATAAGAGGAATGATTTTAACATTTAAAAAAAACTTTGAACTTTGACTAGGATAAGGGACCCAGGCAGAGTAGGGAGGAGGGTGGGGGCAGTGACAGCTAAGCCTGGTGCATGTTCTTGCCCTGCACTTGGGGTTGGAAAGCAGCATGAGAATCAGATCCAGGGAGATTAAGTCAAGACCATGAAGCTCAGGCCCAGCCTTTCATCCGGACCTTCCATTGAGCACTCAGGGACCAAGGCCGTCCTTCCTTCTAGAGAACCATATTAGAGTCAGGTCTTCAGGCTACATTTCTTGAGGAGCAAGAGAGAGGGGATGAGGGTGACTAGTATCCTTTCCGTGGTACTCCTGGCTATACTGACTTGCCCTTTCTTCTGTGTGCATAGGTGTAGACAGGGCATTGCCTGCAGAGCAGGTCCTGCCAACCTCCCTGGAGAGGATGCCCCCGTGTCCGTGATGGGCTGTGGGACAAGCAAGGTCCTTCCTGAGCCGCCAAAGGATGTCCAGCTGGATCTCGTCAAGAAGGTGGAGCCCTCCAGTGGCACTGAGAAGGATGTGCACAAGCACTTCATCACAGAGGTGAACAGTGATCTTAAAGCTGGGTTCCCAGCAGCCAGTCAGTGTGCAAACCCCTGCCCCAGTGCCCCCATTACCAGCCACACAGAGCCTCCTTCAGAACCACCACGCAGGGCCAGGGTGGCTAAGTACAGGGCTAAGTTTGACCCACGTGTGACAGCCAAGTATGACATCAAAGCTCTGATTGGCCGAGGCAGCTTCAGCCGAGTGGTACGTGTGGAGCACCGGGCAACCCGGCAGCCATATGCCATCAAGATGATTGAGACCAAGTACCGGGAAGGGCGAGAGGTATGTGAGTCAGAGCTGCGTGTGCTGCGCCGGGTGCGTCATGCCAACATCATCCAGCTGGTGGAGGTGTTTGAGACGCAGGAGCGTGTGTACATGGTGATGGAGCTGGCCACCGGTGGAGAGCTCTTTGACCGGATCATCGCCAAGGGTTCTTTCACTGAACGTGATGCCACAAGAGTGCTGCAGATGGTGCTGGATGGTGTCCGATATCTGCATGCACTGGGCATTACACACCGAGACCTCAAGCCTGAAAACCTGCTCTACTACCACCCAGGCACTGACTCCAAGATCATCATCACTGACTTTGGCCTGGCCAGCGCCCGCAAGAAGGGTGACGACTGCCTGATGAAGACCACCTGTGGCACACCCGAGTACATTGCTCCTGAGGTCCTGGTCCGCAAGCCCTACACCAATTCAGTTGACATGTGGGCACTGGGTGTCATTGCCTACATCCTGCTCAGTGGCACCATGCCCTTTGAGGATGACAACCGTACCAGACTGTACCGGCAAATCCTCAGGGGCAAGTACAGTTACTCTGGGGAGGTGAGTCTACCCTGTCCGGGGATGGTGGGAGGCCCTGGAAGAGGGGGTGTATCCGGCAGCTCTTGATCAGGGCATGTGCCCTGAGGGCTCTGCTCATGGGTTCAGATAAGTAATGTAAAAATGATGAAGTGAGATGAGTAGGGTATCTTAGTTTGGATTTCCCTGAAAGTGAGCCCGTAGACTTGGGAGCAGGTAGTGTAATTGGGATTTGAGTCCAGTAAACACAGGCAGAAGGGTGGAAAAGTGAGGCAGAAAGGAAGGAAGCCAATAAATGGGCTGTGGAGGAGCCAACTGCCACTGTGGGCCATTGGAACTTCCACTGGGACCTGGTGAATAATCACGTGGTGCATGCCTCAGAGTTGTATCACCAAGGGACTAGAAGGTGGGTTTTAACCCACTGACTCCTATAAGAGTTAAGGATTTCTTTGTAGGGAAGGGTGTCAAACCCTTCCAGGCTATCCTGAATGCTGGCTAGTGCTGGAGGAAATCTTTAGGCTGAGAAGCGGGGAACACAGGTACCGGCATCTGGGGAGCTGTCTGCCTGCACAGGGGCATTGCAGCCGTAGGCGAACTCAGAAGGCGGCTGGAGCGTGTGAGCCACAGTGGCCACTGTATCTGTTCCATGGGGACTGGGACAAGCTACAGTGACCGTGCCCTGTCAAAAGGAGCCCCTGCTGCTCATCTCTGCCCAATTTTGCCACACAGCCCAGAAGATTCTGTGTCCCCAGATGCTCCAGTTTTTTAAAGAGAAGCCAGAAAATTTGATCTTAAAATGTTGGAATTCCATTTGTGTATTTAAATACTACCTTGTGTGGCAACAAATACTAACCTGCAGGCCAGATTCAACCAGTAGACCATCATGATGTGTGTGTCTTTGGATCCACTGATTGTCTTGATATGTGAAAAAAATTGTTAGGTTTCAGCACTGCTGCGAACTGAAGGAAGGCACACAGAAGGAGTGAGCTGGTTGGTCCTTAGGCAGGATGCTAACTGTGGGGGACATGAGGCTGACCTTAGCAAGAGCAGGTGCTGTAAGCATAATGGTGGGCTTGGGAGGGTGGCAAATAACAGAATGTGCAACAGTTTAAATGGGAGGTAAACTAAGCTTTGCAGGATGCTGTCAAGGCAGCGAGGGCCCCTCCCCAGGTGCCCCCTGCAGAGCGCTCCCAGGTGTGGGCTTCCATAAACAACCCATATGGAGGGGAGGAACCAACTGCCTTCTGAAACCTCCTTCCAGGGGTTTTGGACTGGGCCCTCTCTGGCCCCAGCCAACTGGCCCAGAGCAGCATTTCCAGTAGGAGTCACCCCAAAGCCTCTTGCCACTTTGTCTTCAGTGCTTGAGGTCCCATGCCCCACCAGACTCCCTGTCAGCTTTCAGACGTGATCGTGGGGTCAGTCAAGGACTCCCTGGGAGGATGGTGACTGGCATTCCTTAGGGGGATCTCCAGGTCTCATGTCCAAGTGGTGCAAGGAATGGAGGGAAGCCTTCGTGGTTAGGCCAGCTCTGTGCTGGCCACAGGTGAAGGAGAAAGCAGAATGTTCTCTAGCTCTCTCCTAAAGTTTTCATATCTTCTTTGCTCCACATAGATTCACATGGATTCAGCAAAACAAATGCTGGGAAGCATTTGGCTAGCATCTAGCTCAGGCTAGAATGGCATAGTCACAGAGGGCACCTCTCCCATCCTCTGGCCAGATTTCATCACAGGGCAGAAGACCCAGGATCCACCTCCCAGAGGCAGTGTTGTACCAAGGCCCCACCTGGCCTGCTGTGTGCTATGAGCTCTGTGTGGTGCCCGGCTGTTGGGGGTCTGGCTGGCAGAGGGAGTATCGAGCTTAGCTACAGTAGAGAGGGAGGTTTCCCAAGAGTGCTGACAAAGGGAAGACTTTCTGAAAGTCTATTGGTTTGCCCAAGAGTTCTTAATTCTGGCAGTTGTTGATCAAGCAGTTTATCTATCTAATTGGGGCTTGCAATCTTGCTAAGCAGCTATTGATTATCTGTGGCTGAGAGAATGACAGGAGAATGGGGTGAGGAATGGACTCAGGCTCCCTGCTCCTCTTATAGCCACAAGACTGGATCCTGAGACTGTTTCCTGTTCTGCTAGAAACACAGTCTGGGGCTCCCAATGTTATGGGGGGCACTGCCCAGCCTTGCCTCCCGCCCCATTTATCTGAAGCTGAAATCAAGAGTTAGTTCCCAGTTCCAGAGCCAAATTCCTGGCCCTCCCCTGAGGGCATCTGTCCCTTACTAAGAGCTTTGCTGACTCCAGCAACTGGTTCTACCACCATCTGATTTGGGTGGGATTTGCCTGGGGTGCTTCCTGGGTGAGGAGGTGGAGACCAAGCATCTGTCTTTCTGTTCTGCTGACCATTGCCTACCCATAAATGCACCTGGGGTAGATGCAAAGAGACATGAAGGTCTGTTTTCCATCCCCATGAAGCTTGAGATTGCCTGGGGAGAAAGGACTAGGAGTGGGAAATGGCCACAGAACAAACCCTGCCAGTGCAGGCCTCACCACTAGCCACTGGGCCTGGGCACTCTGAAACAGGAGCTGTGGGGCTCAGGTCAGATGGCTGAGCTGATCCCCCTTCGTGGGGCTGGGCCCTGCCTCCACCCTCAGTCCAGCCATCTGTTTTCTGTGTGATAGTCATTTGCTCTTCTGAAGGCCATCCAAGTGAGTAAGGCCCTGCCAGAAAACCTGTCTGAGAGCATATCATGTTGAAAGGAGGGTGTTTTTTTTTTTTTTTAATATTTTATTTATTTATTCGAGAGAGAGAGAGAGAGAGAGAGAGGCAGAGACACAGGCAGAGGGAGAAGCAGGCTCCATGCACCGGGAGCCCGATGTGGGATTCGATCCCGGGTCTCCAAGATCGCGCCCTGGGCCAAAGGCAGGCGCCAAACCGCTGCGCCACCCAGGGATCCCCGAAAGGAGGGTGTTTTGATCTAGCTTCCTCTGCAAATGAAGGACCACTCACTTTGAGCCCAGCAAGGTTTGGAAGTGTGCATTCCTCACCTGACAGTAAGTACATGGCAGTTAGTGCCTTTCTAGGGGCACTTTTCCTGCCCCCTACCTTCTTATAGTGATGTCTTCTGTATACCAAGCCCTATCCAATGAGCTTGTTCCCTGAGGCCTACCGTCTGTGCAGTCCCTTGTCAGACTCAGTGGTTTCCATGGACTTGAATAGAGGGCGTTTGAGAAGGGTCAACTCTCAGGAGGTGGGCTTTGAGAAAGGGTCATTGCTGACTGTGCTCAGAATAAACAGGAAATTGGGAATAATAATCAACCTGCAGGACAGGTTGATGAGGGTGGGCCAGGCCTGGTATTTGGTGTTGGTGTTTGCTCTTTGGTGCCAGAGGCAACTTGGAGATTGGAAGCATAAGGTGGGAGGGAGCCCTCTGGGTTCTTGAGAGTGAAGGGGGAATGCAGCAGGAAGCATTGTTGGAGACTCAACAGGAAGAAGATTGATGGAGGGACTGTTGCAGTATTCCCAGTTGGGGATGAAGAACCTGGCATCTTGGGGGTGTTTAAGGCAGATCAGAGGTTCCCGAGAGTGAACTCCACATTTTGTGAGCCAGTTTAGGGACAGAATCCTCCTGCAGTTCGCAGGAGCATCAGCTTACAAGGGTTGAGTGAGAGAGTTCTCTCACCTGGGAGGCTGCTGTCTACATGGTCCAGAGAGTGTGTAGGCTCCTGCCTTGACATCCCTAGGGGGATGTGGTGGAGGGAAGTACACCAAGTGGCTGGCTCCTGCCACACAATCCTGACACTGTAGATACTCCAGCCCATAGCCCTGGCCCCATTCTGCCCCATTTCCTACACACTGTAGGTCCTAGATGTTTGCTTCATTCACTCCCCATACTAAGCTTTGGTCAGGCTTTTCCCTGTGCTCTGAGTGTTGACCTTAGAAATTTGACCAGCTCTGAAAGGTTCAATTCAAAGATTGCTCCCATTAAGAATAGTGGTGACCGGGGATCCCTGGGTGACTCAGCGGTTTAGGGCCTGCCTTTGGCCCAGGGCATGATCCTGGGGTTCCGAGATCGAGTCCCACATAGGGCTTCCTGCATGGAGCCTGCTTCTCCCTCTGCCTGCCTCTCTCTCTCTCTCTCTCTCTCTCTCTCTGTCTCTCATGAATAAAAAAAAAAAAAAAAAAAGAATAGTGGTGACCACTGTGTAATGCCTCCTGAATACCAGACTCAGGGCTAAGGGTACTGTATCCAACATGTTTAATCTCCACAGCAGTGCTGCCAAGTGGGTATAATGCCTGCATTTTACAGATGAGAAAACTGAGGCTTGTGATGTTAAGTAACCTGTCCATGGTTCCACAGCTAGAGCATAGCAGGCCTGGAATTTGAATCCAAGCCATCTTGATGTCAGAATTCTTGGCCTCTCCATCCCCGCAGTCTCTGTTCCCTGACATACATGCCTCAGCATGTTGCCAGAGTCTTTGGTTCAGTACTTTCTTGGGTTGTTGTCTGTATACATCTCTCTTCTCAAGCCTATAAGGTCCTTGAGGACAGCATGTATATCAATACATAGGTTTCCAGTACTTTCTCCTGGCTTTTCCTGAGGGAAACACCAGCAGTTGTTGGTGATGCCTTGGAAAAGGACCCAAAAGTGACTGGCTGGCAGGCAGATGGGCGTAGCTCTGATGACTTGGAAGCATTCTCTTCTTGGGGTTGGGCTCCAGGAAGAAGTGGAGAGCCTGCTGGAAGGGTGTTTAGTGGTCTGCTGGTCAGACCTGCTTTAGAAGCAGCTATGGGAATCTTGGAAGAGGAGGGAGTGCTGAGAAAGAGGAGGCTAAGACAGATAATTTTGAGAAGAGAAATCTGCATTTTCCCTGATGACCAGAGGTGCTGGAATGGAGAGGGCCAAGCCAGGGTCATGTTAGAAGTGACAGAAAAAAAAAAAAAAAGAAGTGACAGAGAGACCCGTGTCGGCCAGATGTGAGGAAGGCCTTTATGAATGGGGGAGCAGTCTGAAGACACAAAGAGCCACCTTGAGAGAGGGAGCTTCTTGTCCTGAGAGATTCCAGAAGGGCTGGAGCAGCTATTTCTAAAGAAGTGACACAGAAGGTGAGTCATCACCTGTAAGACCTATACTGGAGGCTCGTTATGGTCCTGCTGACTTGAGATGCTGTCATTAACTGCACATGAAATGTGACGTTGCCAGCCTAATGTTATTGCTTTTGTCAAGAGTTCTATTCTTAGAGGCAGGATAGTTGAAGAGGCTCTTGTGGGTTGATGGCAGAGTGGTGCCATCGGCAGCTTTGTTGTCTGCTGCCTTTAGCAGCCTTTAATTGTCGCCCTCTGCTGGGGTGGTCTCTGAGCTGTGGGCAAGCCTGAGCACAGGTGGGCTTGGGCAAAGGTACTCACAGTGGCTTGTTCAGGAGAGTAAGGGACAGAATCTTGGTGAGAGAGGAAGGCCACCTGCAGGGCCAGTCTGTCACCCCCTGGGGGATCAAGGTGGTGGGAGGTGGCTTTCCAGGGTGGGCCTCTGGGCTGTAGTCAGACCACCCATCCACTTGACGCCAAGGGGTAAGCGCTCAGGGACAGTGAATGGGACCATCTTGTAGTTCTGATAGTCCTGCAGTAGGATGAGTACCCAGAGCCAGAGTTCACATTTACTTCCCCACCTTAAAGTGACCCTAACACTTGTCATTCTGTCCTGGGATGTTGAAGATAAAAGGAGGTGCAGAGGATGTACCATGTCCTGTGGCTCTCTAGGTGAACCGGGTCAGCCCCTATGAGGAGGCTGGTCATACAGCCTAGTTCATATGCCCTGGTAGGGACGGTCAGCCGAGTGGGGTTAGGACCTTGACCCAGAGCCATGGGGAGGACTTCCCCTGGGATATGGGAGAGCTGGAGACTGGAAGTTATGTGCAGGCAGCACACAGACTGCAGAGAGGCAGGTGGCCTGTTTTCAGGCTTGTGCTTAGATTCTGCTGGTGCATTTAACTGCCTCACGTTCCCACCTCCAGGGTGGATGGGGACTGTGACGGACCATCGGCTCATCACTCTTCTCTTGCTTCCTCCTGCTCCCAGAGTAAGTGGATGGATTCCCGTGTCTGTTGCAAAAGCTGACAGCACACGGAAACACAAATTGATTTAGAATTCTTTCCTGTGAGGTATCCCTAAGCCCTTCCTACTTGCCTGTCTGCTGTCAGTGCTGGGTGATGGTACTAGCTCAGTGCCAGGATCCCACGAGGACAAGCAGATGCCCCCATACTTGTCCAGGAGGGACCTTTCTGGAAGGGCTGTCCCTACTTCACCAAAGCTCCTGGTACTCAGTAGGTATTGAACAGAGCAGTCTCCCTCCTTCATTGCCAGCAGACGCTGGCAGTCCAGATTCCTGACTGGTCACTGATAGATGGCATGATCTGGTCCACTGGGTGTGGGTGGTGGATCCTCACTGGTCACTGTGCTTGGAGACCTCTTAAAGGAAGGCAGGGGTGGCTTCCTCTTGGTTGGGGGCAGGAGGCAGGCTCTGCATAGAGAAGGGCAGTATTTCCCCTCTTGTGCCACCTCTGGTGTACCACTCAGCTCCCTGGAGCCCTATCTTCTAGGCTTCCCTCTGCCGCTGCTGCCCTGGTTACACAGTCCCCAAAGAGCAGTACTCTCCTGTGGTGGCAGAAACAGATGCCCATTCTCCCCACATTGCTGCATTCAGCCGTTCCTACCAAAATGCCTTGCCCTGACCACCTCCAGCTTCTCATTAACCCAGGGTCAGAGCCTCTTTCATCACTGCTGTCTCCCACCCCCACCTAGCCGAGGCCTCTCCATCAAAGGGCTGTATCATGGGTTGTGTTCAGAGCAGTGCCTGGTGTGCTGTCCGTCCCCTCCCTCTCCTGCTCTTCTCATTGTCTGTCTCCACCTAGGTAGCTCGGCCCACTCACAGGCCCTGTCGCTTCTAGGCTCTTGAGTTCTTGTGGGAGCTGCCACAGCTGTTGTCTCCCACAGTCTGACCTCTTTCAATCCGCTGACAGCCTCCCACACTCATTCCCTCTGCCCCCACTGAGTGGAAAACACACTCACAGGTGGATGGGGTGGTTAAAGGGGACCTGATCCAGCCACTCCCCACCGGCCCTATCTCACAAGGTCCCCCTTCTGGGGCATGCCTGCCTGGCCTCAGTTTGTCTCCCCGTGTAAGTATAGTGCCCAGACCTGAGCTTTGCTCCAGTGTGGTCTGGCCAGCTTCGAGCAGAAGTCTCCTTCCTGCCATTCCACGTGGACCAAGTACCTGCCCTGTGCCAAGTCCTGTGTACCAAGAGTTCGGAGACACAGGCTTCAGTGGGGATGACATGCTAGTCAATAGCCACCAGGGTTCTAACTGTTTCAGAAACCAGAAGAGAGGAGGTTTTTTGGCATTGAGTTTTTCTTTTAAGAGCCAGGTTGGCCTTAGTAGAATCTGTGAGTGGAGATAAAAGACCACTCTGCAACAGGCTCTGAAATCCAGAACCATCCAGGGCTGCTTCAAGACATCATTAAGGGATCCCTGGGTGGCGCAGCGGTTTAGCGCCTGCCTTTGGCCCAGGGCGCGATCCTGGAGACCCGGGATCGAATCCCACATCGGGCTCCCGGTGCATGGAGCCTGCTTCTCCCTCTGCCTATGTCTCTGCCTCTCTCTCTCTCTCTCTCTCTCTCTCCCTGTGACTATCATAAATAAATAAAAATTAAAAAAAAAAAAGATTTAAGACATCATTAAAAGCAGACATTACTTAGTTGCTGGCACAGGTTGCCAACATCCCCCTGATTCCAAAGCGAGCACACAGCATCCTTCCTGACTCTTGAGTTGTGCCCTGTCTCCCTCCTGTCCCTGTCCTTCACTTTGTGGACTCTGGACAGGGACAGATGGGAGCGCATGAGTTCATTTTATTTCTCATCTTAGGTTTCCGAATGCAGCTTTACTAACCTTTAGGTTGTCATGCCTTTTCTTGTTTTATTTTTATCTTCATTCTCTGCCCCTTTTTAAAACTCTATTATCTTCCTTCATTTTCTCCCCTCAGGCTCTCTCCCCTGAGGTCCTCTTTCCTGCCGTTCAGCCCCCACTCATCCCCTGCCAGATCCTAGAATGGTAAGTGTCTTGACCAGAGGAAGGGGCTGCTGGCTCCCCTGCCACACGGTCTCCAGCTATGCTGAATTCTCAAAACCCTTTGCCTCGTGGGCCACATCAGAGTATGCTGTTCTTGTCATACTAATAGTTCTGCTCTTCTGAGTAAACCCAAAGCTCCATTTCCCAGAAACATGCTCTTTTCTCTGTTCTCATTCAGGCCCACGTAAGTACAGGAAGGAGGCCCTTGAGGGTGGGAATGCTGGGTCTGAAAATATATCTTGAGACAAAGCTGAGGGAAGACTGAGTCATGGGAGCAAAGCCCAGGCTTCTTTCCTCCCTTCTCTCCCCTAGCAGCTCTTTGGTGGGGCTAACTTCTCTGCCAGGGAACATTCCCCAGAGTCTTCATGGGCTAGAAAAGAACCCATAGGGGTCAGGAGGTTCAGGCCACTTAAATGTTAGATGCTATGCTTTCTTTTTTTTCTTTTTTTAAAGATTTTATTTGTTTATTTGGCACAGAAAGTACAGGCAGAGAGAGAGGGAGAAGCAGGCTCCCCCCTGAGCAGGGAGCCCAATGTGGGACTTGATCCCAGGACCCTAGGATCATGACCTGAGCCAAAGGCAGATGCCCAACCAACTGAGCCACCCAGGTGACCCAGATGCTATGCTTTTGTTCCTCATGTGCAGCCAAGTGAGGAAGAAAGCGAGAGAAGAAGAAGCGAGAATCTAAGAATGAGATCTTCTTAGATCAAGTACTTCTTAGATCAAGCCTGGGTGGCTCAGTCTATTAAGCACAAGCAAAGGGGTGGGGAGAAGGAAAATGCATCCTCTGAGCTGAAGTGGAAAGCCCTTTCTGATTTAGTGCCTCCCTTCGAAGGGAGGGTTGGATTCTGCTGGTCCCTGAGAAGCAGGGGATGAGGAGCGTAAAGTTGGTAAGGAAGTGCTCTGGAAGAGTTGACTACCCCATTTTGGCTTCTCTGCTGTTATAAAATCAAGAGTAGGTACCTTAGGGGCGCCTGGATGACTCAATCAGTAGAACACAAAACTCTTGATCACAGTGTCATGAGTTCAAGCCCCACACTGGGGCTTAGTTAAAAAAAAAAAAAAAAAAGTAGGTACCATAACTGCAAGGGGATAAGTATTCTGGGGGCTACAGACTAGGGAAAAGGAGTCAGCTTGATGGTCAGAAATAGGGTGGAAATGATGTCCCCCCCACCCCCCCCACACACACACAACCTGTCCTTGTCTCTCGGGATGGGGCCCAGCCCTTTACCCACACAGCTCATAAGAGGGTCATAGAAAGGAGGGTGTAGGCTCTCACCCTGAGTATCAAAGTTGTTCTCTGATCCTACAGCAGAGGGAAATATGAGTCTGGAGGCAAGGCAGACTGATAATTAACATTCCCTTCCACATGCTGTGCTCCATGTCAGCCCAGAAACAGGTGGAAGCCTCTGGGAGACTGGTCAGGTGGTACCTGGAGCCTGTTGCTTCTGTCAGCCACTTGTGCCTCACATGTGTCCCTGACTTGGCTCCAGGTTTACTGAGGTGAGAGTTCTGTTTACCCAGAGCCAGCAGCTAGAGCTATGGAAATGGAAAGGCATGACTGTTTATCATTCTTTGTCTCACCCAGAATGCTACCCAGCCAGTCAGTCATAGGCTGACAGACATACTCATGGGGCTCCAGAGGCCCAAGCGTGTTGGGGAGGCGGATGGGTTGGTCTGTGGGTGTTGAATATTTTCCTAGGAGGTACTAAATTGGACATGGCCCTGAGTGAGTGTGGAAAGCCTTTTCCTTGCTGAGTGCTGTTGGAGGACTTGGCGGGGCTTCCAGGGGCCACTGTTCGGAAGGCCGCCTGAGCCCCTTTCTCGCTGTCAGTGGGCTAGGTTGAGGACACTTTCCTGGATTTGGCCCGCCTGACTTCCTGCTGCTCAGTGTGTGAGGGTTAGGCTGGGTGCCATTGGCCTAGCATGATTCTCAAGTCAGGATGGCTCAAGTCACGTTGGCTTGGGGGACCCACCTGGCCCAGCTGTTCACAGCTCTTCAAAAATGAGGAAGGCGAGGGCCTGCCGGAGAGGGCTGGCCTGGCCCTTAGATGAGTTCATTGGCGTTGTGCACACAGCTGTGTGTACACAGTAATCGGAGAGGCAGGCATCTCGGGGGGAGCAGGAGGCGCAAATCAGTCTGGCTCAGTTTGTCACTAACAGGCTGGCCGCTCGGGGAACAGCAGGGGTCGATGCCCGGTGTAAGCCTGTGCCACTCTGGAGATGGAAGTGCTTACGCCCCCAGGATGGGTCTGGTGAGAGGCCCGCCAAAGACCACAGTGGACTAGTCTGGAGCTGCAGGGGCCTTTGGGTGTGGATGTGAAGTGGGGAGGTACCTCTGATCCATCCGTGTTTAGGTTCCTGGCTTCTGAGTCCAGCTTTGCCACTCTTTCTATTCTGTGGTCTGCAGAGGAGTTACCCCTCCTCTATCTTGGCTGGACCAAGGGGTAAGCGCAGAATCCATGTGCCAGCTCTGTTTGGCTCGCCTGGCCTGCCAGTTCTGTCTTCAGGCTGTGCCATTAAGAGGCCAGAAGGACCTGCACTGTGTTTCCCAGTGACTTCCCTTTTTCTTTTTTTTTTTATGTTGACTCTTCTAATGATAGTTCTCTAATCCATCAACACAGTATGTCTCATGATATGATGTGAGTATGTGCTAAAGAGCATTTACAAAAAGTCTACAGCTAACATGATACTTTATGATGACAAACTGAATGTTTCCCTCTAAGGTCAAGAACAAAGCAAGGATATATACTCTCACCATTCTCATCCAACATAATACTGGAAGTTGTAGCCATTGTGTTAAGGAAAGCAAAAGAAATAAAAGGCCTACAGATTAGAAAGGAAGAAGTAAAACTGTCCCTATTTGCAGGTGACATGATGGTCTAAGTAGGAAATACAAGGGAATCTATTTTTGAAACTTCTATAACTAAAAAAAATAAAACTTCTATAACTAAAAGGTGGTTCAGCAAAGTCACAGGACACAAGATCAACACACAGAAATCAACTGCATTTCTATATACTAACAATGAACATGCAGAAAGTGAAATTAAAAACATGACACTATTGATAGTTATTCCCAAATGATGAAATGATTTTGTAATGCACTTAACAAAATTTGCACAGAATCTGTATGCTGAAAATAACAAAATGCTAATGAAACAAACTTTTAAGGCCTAAATAAATGGGGAGACATACTGTGCTCATGGAATAGAAGTTTCAATACAGTAAGAAGGTCGAGGAAGACACAAAGAGATGGAAAAATATTCCATGCTCGTGGATTGGCAGAATTAATATTGTGAAAATGTCAATGTGACCCAGGGCAATATACACGTTTAATGCAATCCCTATCAAAATACCATGGACTTTCTTCAGAGAGTTAGAACAAATTATTTTAAGATTTGTGTGGAATCAGAAAAGACCCCGAATAGCCAGGGGAATTTTAAAAAAGGAAACCATATCTGGGGGCATCACAATGCCAGATTTCAGGTTGTACTACAAAGCTGTGGTCATCAAGACAGTGTGGTACTGGCACAAAAACAGACACATAGATCAATGGAACAGAATAGAGAATCCAGAAGTGGACCCTGAACTTTATGGGCAACTAATATTCGATAAAGGAGGAAAGACTATCCATTGGAAGAAAGACAGTCTCTTCAATAAATGGTGCTGGGAAAATTGGACATCCACATGCAGAAGAATGAAACTAGACCACTCTCTTTCACCATACACAAAGATAAACTCAAAATGGATGAAAGATCTAAATGTGAGACAAGATTCCATCAAAATCCTAGAGAAGAACACAGGCAACACCCTTTTTGAACTCGGCCATAGTAACTTCTTGCATGACTTCCCTTTCTCATGGAGCTCAGAAAAGCCAGTCAGGCAGCGTGAATATTCCTGTGCCCCAGCCTGCTTAGCTCCTAGGTTTTGCTGTGTCCATCAGTGGGCCCATCAGGCCTGCTTCTTTCCAGGTCTTCAGTGAGTGACAGGGGCTGCAGTACCTGTGGTTTAGACTGGCTGACCCCTCCTGGTGGCTTCTTATGTTCAGGTGGCAGCAGCAAGCTGCTTTCTCCAGTACTGAAGCTTTCTTGAACTGTGAGCCAAAACCTACTGTGGCACCCAATCCGTTCACGCATATGTCAGCCTCACTACGGGAGCCCGAGCTGTGCAGGTCTGCAGGGAAACTAGGACCGGGCTCTGTATGGGGGAGCACTGTCTGCGACTCTGTGCCCCCTCAGTGCTCTTAGCAAGGTGTTCTGGGCTTCCCTGACTGTGCGTGCATCCTGAGGGCCGTTATCTCCCCGGGAGTCACTGGAAGCAGGCCCGTTAGTGACGAGGTGGCTGTTTGGGAATGTGGCCTGTCATTTTCTACCAGTTCGGTTTAGTACAAGTTGGGATTTGCCTTTCGTAAAGCAGGTTAGGGTAGCAACTGCAAGTAGCCCCACCCCTTCTTCAGGATTCCAGAAGAGTGTTCTCCTTGCCCCCGCCCCCCCCCCCATATAAGTGGGGAAGAGCCTTGGGGAAGAATTGGAGGTCAAGGAAGCTGAAGTGAGGGTAGCCATAGTCAGTGTTATATGGATCTGCTAGATAGGCATGCAGCAGCCCCAAATGTGGGCTCTGCGGCTTCCTGAACCCCCCTAGACAGTGAGTTCAGGGGTACCCCAGGGCGAAGAGCACTCTTAGGTGGAACAGGCGGACCTCACTGGTCAGAAAAAAGCGTGGGGGTCCCTTGACATCCCACCCGAACCTTCTGCAGCAGGCTCAGCAAAGGCCGTAGCTGCCCACCCCTTGAGGGGGTCAGAGCCCATGCCAGAGTGTCTCAGAAGATGCAGGGACTCAGGACCGTCTGCCCTCCCTCCTCCGGGCTCCAGGGCCGCTGTGTGCCTGGCACCAGGCACGGGGGCTCACCCAGAGCACTATGATCTAATGGGAGCGAGCACTGAACCTGAGATCACTGAAATAACGCTTAGCTCTGGGGGCTAAGAGGAATTCTGAGGAAGCGTCCTTTACCCCGGGAACCTAAGGATTCAGCCAGGTGGGACTTCTTGACAGGGGCCACCTTCCTGAGCCAGGCTTTGAGTCCAGGTCTCCTTAGAAGTTTGCTGCTTGGGAAGAGGTACAGTCCTTGTGCTTTCAGATGGACTCCTTACTCAGAGAAGAGCCTCTGCTTCATGGCCTGGCCCAGCGCTGGGTGGGCGGGGGAGGCCCAGAAGACTGTACTTGGGAGGAGACGGGCATTGCTTTTCTCGAGGGGAGAGTGCAGGGATGCTGGACAGTTCTAAGTGCTGTGGTGGTGGCATCGTCAGCATGGGGAGAGCCGTGTTCAGTGCTCTCGTGCTAATGCTTGTCCTTGGCCTCTAGCCCTGGCCCAGTGTGTCCAACCTGGCCAAGGACTTCATTGACCGCCTGCTGACGGTGGACCCCGGCGCCCGTATGACTGCACTGCAGGCCCTGAGGCACCCATGGGTGGTGAGCATGGCAGCCTCTTCATCCATGAAGAATCTGCACCGCTCCATCTCCCAGAACCTCCTCAAACGTGCTTCCTCACGCTGTCAGAGCACCAAATCGGCCCAGTCCACGCGTTCCAGCCGCTCCACACGCTCCAACAAGTCGCGCCGTGTACGGGAGAGGGAACTGCGGGAGCTCAACCTGCGCTACCAGCAGCAGTACAATGGCTGAGCCACCTGGCTGCAGTGCAGACATGCCACGGTCCCAGCTTGGCCATGCACTGCCGTGCCCTTTGGGCCCGACACCCTCTCTAGAGATAGGCCTGTATGGCCAGAGGCAGGTGACTGGCCCCAGCCCCTTCCCTGTGCCTTCAGCAGCCCCTATCCTCATCCTGGGCCTGAGTCTGGTGTGACAGAGTGAAGGGAGCCCAGGGGGCTGTGAGCCCTGTGAACTGGAAGCCTGGCCTGGCACCAGTGCTCCTGGGCAACTGCTCTGCTACAAGTTGGGGAAGGGGCAGGACCTGGCCTTCAGGCTCCCTCACCCCTTGACTCTTCCCCGAGACCAAGGGGGTATGTCGTGCCAGGCGGAGGGCGTCCTATGGTCCCAGGACTCTTTGGGACAGTTACTTCTGAAAGCCTCTTCACTGAATCTTCTCTGGCCTCCCCACATTCTATTGCATCCTGATCTGTGCCCCAGTGAGAGGCCTAGGAAGCACAAAGCTTGTGCCTTGGCTGGACTCTCAGCCCCTGGCTAAGTCTACAGTCTCCCGCCTCTCACCCAAGGTCTTTGTCCCTTCATGGTGCCCCCAGGGACCCCTCCTAGCCCCAGGACTGGCTAGAACCTCTAGTGGTAGGGCCATGGCATGGTCCTTGGCCCTTCTGGACTATGTTGGCCATGTTAGTAGCAGGCTTGCTCCAGGCTC
The DNA here is from genome assembly GCF_053574225.1 of Canis aureus. Taxonomy (NCBI): domain Eukaryota; kingdom Metazoa; phylum Chordata; class Mammalia; order Carnivora; family Canidae; genus Canis; species Canis aureus. Next base: position 7,410,853 of record NC_135613.1, read on the forward strand.
CAACCTCTCTCTCTGCAATGAGAGACCTCCTGCCCACCAGGCCGCTGTTTTGAGTGCCTTCTTTACAGAGCCCACTATCACCTCTCTCTCCCCCTTGGATGCCCATTCTATTCCCTAGGTGCCTCCTTCCCAACCGTGGGGGTTAAAGGGAACCCCACTGCTGCTACCTGGGGAATGGGGGCACCAGGGTCAAGGCAGAGGCCAGGGGCTTTCCAGGGAGACCCCCATCAAGATTCCAGTGTCAGCCCTGTCCGGTTCCACCCTTGGTACTGCGGTTGCCCCTTCCCTTCAGGCGCTGCTGTTCCCTCCTCGCAGTGGCATGAAGGCGCCATCTAGTGTCTGACATGAGTTATGGGCAGCCTAGGACTGACCACTGTGCTCCTCCCTCATCCTCTAGAGAAAGTAGGAAGGAAGGACCTCCTGTATTTAGGAAAGGTCCCCAGGCTGCTCAGCCCTCCCCTTCTGCTGAGCTGCTGTGCAGCTCCAGTTGGAACTTAGCCATACTGTGTGACCTGCCTCTGAACCCTGAGTGCCTAGGGGCCCTGGCCTTCCCACAGCTGGCCTTGCCTGGTCCAGCCTGTCCCTGCTTCCTTTTACAGCATTACCCTTCCAGCTTGGGCTCTGCCGAATCTCAGGCTGGAGGGACCCCCTGCAGGAGGTGGGTGGAATTGGGTGGCTGCTTTCCCAGAGGCCTGAGCCAGACCATCCCCATGTCGGTCATGGCACCTCCCCCATCTCCCTCCACCAGGCTGGAACCCAAGTCCCCTTCCTCCACAGCTGCTTTTAGTGAATGGGAAGGATCTGGGGCCCAGCCTGGAGGGATTGGCCCTCACTGTTTCTCTCAGTGGGTAGCCTTGCTCCAGGCCCCCTTCTTTCTGCAAGTGCCACCTCCAGTGAGAAACAAAGCCAAAGAGACCGCTCTGGGCCAAGTTGACTGTGCCTTATACATCTCCCATCCCAAGTGCTCCTGGCACAAGGCAGCGGAGAGCCAAATCCTCAGAATTCCACCCATTTCCCCAAGTGTCTCGGGGGCCTGAAGCCCTGGGCATTCATTTCCTCTCTTGTCCAAAATAGGCGTGGTCCTAAGGGTAGGACAGAGGACATTTGGAGACATGGGCCTTTGATAGGCCCACCTGGGCCTTTATACCATGGACCGTGGCTGGAGAATGTGCAGGTATTTATTTTGTGTACTCTGTTTGTAAATGTATCCTCTGTACTCAATAAACAGGCTGCCATCCCCAGGGAAGGCTGCTCATCCATTCTGACAGCCCAGACTCCATGCTGTGGACTGAGGGGTTGCCTAAGAAGAAGACAGATGTGGGAGCCCGGGCTGGGCATGGCTACTCTGGGAAAATCTGACTCAATGCCTGCCATGCCAGAAGTCAAAGTCCCAAGTGGGGAGCAGGGCTCCTGAGAGCCTCTCCTTTCCCTTGAAAGGACAAACAAGAATACACAAGAGGACAGAGCATGGAGTCTTTATTGGATTGAGATGGGGAGAGGGCCTGTGGTCGGCTCAGTTGTAGGCTATGACCTGGCTGATCCAGGTGCTGAACTTACTAACCCGAGTGTATATGGCAGGCTGGCGCACATTGCAATTGGTGGTGCCCCAGGAGACAATGCCAATAAGCACCCATGTGTTCCCCTTCTGGCAGACAAGAGGGCCTCCAGAGTCTCCCTGCGGGAGGGAGAGGAGAAAAGTCAGCATGGTGATTAGGGGGTGCCACAGGGCAGTGGAGAGGGCAGGACAGGGTGCCGATGCTCACCTGGCATGAGGAGGCCCCTGAGCCACCTGCACAGATCATGGCATCAGTGATACGTGAACCCCAGTACTGCCTGCACTCATTCACGGTGACCAGAGGCAGAGCCACCTGCTGTAGACGTGCTGGGGTCACATTGCCTGTGGACCAGAAGGGGGTAGTTCGGCCCTGGATGACTTGTTCCCATCTTAGCCACATTACCCAGATCTCTGGCCCAAATTCCTACCCACGCCGCTGAGGCGTCCCCAGCCAGTGGTGGCACACTTGAGGCCTGCAGGCAGCTCCTCATCTGGGGAAGCCAGGCAGACTGGTGAGATGCGTTGAGTGTACCGGGCTGGGGAGGCGAGCTTCAGTAGCGTCAGGTCATTGTTTAAGGTGGTGGGGTTCCAGGAAGGGTACGTGATGGCCTGTGGAACCAGGAAGGGACCATATAGGATGGTGGTGGGCGAAGGCCCCGCAGGGTTGATGGTTGTTGAAGGGGCTAGCCTAGGGCATGCCCTGAATTCCTCATCCCCAGAGCCCACCCACCTGCCCTGTCCACTCTTCCTTTCCATGTCTGTAGCCCAGACACTCACCTTTGAGATGGACAGAACCTGCAAAGGCTCAGCATTGGATGATCGGTCGTACTCTCCCAGGACAACAACGTGACGGCCAGGGCTGCAGTCAGAGTGGGGTTGTGCAGCCACAGGGAGGGCAGAGTGACAAGAGGGGCATCCAGGGGAACGAGGTGGGGAGAAGTGGGCTGAGGGGGCGGGTAGAGTGGGAGTACTCACATGACATTGCAGTGGGCAGCAGTGACCACCCAGGACTGGCTGATGAGGGAACCACCACAGAAGTGGAAGCCACTTTTGTCCTGGGGTCAGTGGTCAGAAGTAGGGGTGGGCTCAGGCTAAACCTACATGAAGCACCTGGGACCCTGCCCCACCCTCAGGGTTCAGGGTGCACGTACCTGCAGGGACACCTGCCAGGGCCAGGAGCCGGGCACTGCATTCTCCCCGTTGACAATCCTCTGGCTGAAGCTCAGGACTGGCTTGATGGCAGGAATGCCGCAGCCTGGCCATTGGGCTGGTGAGGACCTGCTTTCTACACCCCCACCCACCTCTCCCCACCTCCTGGGTGCCCCTGGGCTCTGCCCCTCAGAGAGGTCCGAATCGAGAGGGCTTGTCACTACCCTTTCTCACCCTGAGCACCCCTAGGTATCTTGGTTTCCCATGTCCTTACCTGTGTCTAACTACCCCCCAAATTCTGTCCATTCTCTCACATCTCTCTCCACCCTTACGTCCCATTATTCTTCAACTTTACTCCTACCCTCCAACTCAGACCATTTTTCTCCCTGACCCCTGGGATAGTCTCCTTCCTGGCCTTGCCACCTGCTCCAGGCCTCAACAGCCAGAGGCTTCTCCCTAAACTACATGTCCAACCTCTACTTCTCAGCTTTCTCAACCATCCCTGGCTTCTAGCTCTGGCCTGATCTCCTGTCTCATTTGTGAAACCAGCCCCTGCCCACCTCTTGCACACACACACCCCCCACCCGGCCCCAGCCCTGGCATATCCTTTTTCCTGTACCCACTCTGTCCACCTGGTTCCTTCCAGCCAGCCCAGCCCCTGCCCTGAGCCCCTGGGCAGGAAGCCTGGGCTGGTTTGGGGAGCCAGGTTGCTTTAGGGCTGGTCATCAGGGCTAGTCCAGGCCCACTCACCCCAGGAGGAGCCGAGGAGGACCAGGCTAAGGGTCAGACTGAGCAGCAGCATTGTGGCAGGCATGAGGCTGAGAGCTGAGCCTGCTTTTATGGTTCTCTTTGTCCTTGGGCAAAAGTCCCAGGCCTGAGGCCTTGGTCAGGAGGAGGATCTCTAGGCCAAGGTCCTGGACCTAGGCCTGGGCTTTATCAGACAGAGCCCAGGTGTGAGGTTCTCATCTCCACTCCCCCAAAACCTGGTCTCTGATTGGCTCCTTGAACCACCTCACATCCCTAAGTATGTGCTAAGTAGCAAGGACTTGTGTGGACTGCCTGGTGGCTGGGATCAGGGAAGTGTCTCAGGGCTGGCTGGGGCACCAGACTCAGAGAAGCCTGCTCAGCGCCCAGGGGTGTTCCTGATGGGTGGAGGGAATGTCCAGCTGTGCCAGCTCTGCTGTGGAGGGCCAAGGCCATGCAGCCAGGACAGGGGTTCCAGCAGGTCACAAATCCTAACAGCATTTCAGTGATGTCTCACCAACCTGGAACAGGAGTCAGTTTTCCTAGAGAGATGGTATCTCTCCTACCAGCACATAGTGTGTCTGGACCCAAAATTTCATCTAGCTCTGAAGCCCACACTTATTGATGAGAGGACACCTGAGAGGGACCCTGAGAGGAGGGTAAGGTGTGAGCCCTTGGTGACTGGCTGACCCTGAATGGAGGTTATGGGTGCAAGGGTGACAGCCACCAAATCTCTGGCAGCTTCCAGGCCTTCGGGCTCCTGTGGGCAAGCTCTTGGTGTCCACAGCCCATCTGTTATAGAGTTCAAGGCTGAGCCTGCACTGAGGAAGAGAAGACAGCCCTGCGTGCAAAGCTGCAGTGGGTAAGTTGGCTGGGCTCCTAGGGGGTGTGGGGCACCAAGGGACTCCAAACTTCAAAAAATAAGATGAGTTAATGGTTGAACAGAGGGATGGAGGAATAGAAATGTGATCAAGCAAATATAACAATAATTGTAAAGTCAGTTGTGGGTATACATGTGTTCAATGCAGTTCTTTCAGCTTCTATGTTTAAAAATCATAATAAAATACTGGGTGTGAGGGGGCACAATCAGTGGCCCGGGGAAGTCCAGCTCAGAGGAGATGCTCCCCAGGGCTTGGGCAGATTCTAACAGTTCCGAGGCTCGGGTGGAAACAGCTGTTCTGAAGGCAGGATGCTCCTGCCTGCACATGGCACCTAGGCTGGCCCTCAGTGGGTGCCCAGCAAAGGTCTGCTGGATAAATGTGTCATGTCATCTCTCTCTGCATGAGCTCTAGGACTCCTGTCAGCCCAGCAAACTTAGGAGTCCCCCACCCCCCCCACCCCCGCCCGGTCACAGCTCAGCACGTTCAAATAGAAGGCCTGTTTGGTGTTAGCACCTCAGGGTGTGCCTGGTCAAGGGAGGGGTTCCACGGGTACAGGTGTTGCAGGGGGGAGGAGTGTTCTGTGAGAACTTGCCCTTGGAGTCAAGGAGCAGCTCCTTTACCAATACTCAAGGCTGACTCAGTGAGCTCCACGGGGCCGTCCTTGACCGAGGGGTGTGGGGTTTGCTGTGGGACGCTGATGAGCCAGGTAAAGACTCAAGGCGGGGGCAGTGCAGGGGGCCTTCTGGACTTCACAACATTCCCCGGTGGACTAGAGGGCAAGAGCAAGGCACTGGAGCAGCAGGGGACCTCTGCAGTGTGGAGTCGGCAGGGGGCTCCCCTCCTGTAGCTGCCGTGCTTGCTAGGGCTGGGGTTCCGGAGGAGTAGATGCCTGAGGTGATGGGTGAAGCCACCTGTTAGGCCAGGCACTGGAGCCACGGCAGGGAGTGGCACCTGCAGGTGTACATTAGCCAGAGTCCTGATGGCTGCTTGTCCCCTCTCCACCCAGGAACGACACAGCCATCTGTTTAGGTGTTTTTCTATTTTCTATGTTTATTCCTCCTTGTTCCAAGCCCTAAGCATCATCCCACTTCACTCCACCTCCATTGCCTGCACAGTTTCCTCCAGCAGCTCCAGGGTCAGTGGCTTCACTGTCTGGGACTGGACTGCTGTTGTCCCAGGGGCAAAGTAGTACTGGCTGGGTCTGGGAGAGGGGAAGGACAGCCTCTCAATTTGGGCCCATCATATAGTCCATCTTGCAGTCCCCCATTTGCCCTGCTACTGCCCCATCCTCCCCAGTGGTCTCCCCATTTCCCAAGTTCCCACCTTTCTGTGGGCTTTGTGGGGGAGCTTAATGTTCTCAGAAGTTTGGCGCCGGTCCCCGTTATCACACATGCATCCACACTGCCGCCGGAGCCGAGGTCACCCAGGATCCCAGCAGTGATGGCTTCCACTAGCAGCTCCTGCGCAGCCTCTAGCTGTGACGATACGTGTGGGGGAGACCTGCCGGACCCTGCTGGCGCCCTTCAGCCTACAGCCTACAGGTTTCTGCTCATCTCAAAGCCCAGACTATTTACCATTTGCTCCTACCCAGACCCCTATTCCCTATTCCCCCAGCCAGCCCAGACTCCCTTGCCCTGGCCTCTGCCTCGTTCTCTCCAGAGACTGTCTCACTGTCCCATGTTCACAAACTTCTCTTACACTTACGGTTCTGCTTCCAGGATTGTCCCCCCAACCAATGCGTCTGGGTCCCCAAACTACCAGCTCACTGCTCTTTCACTTCCGGGCCTTAGGCGCCTCTGAAGCAACACCTGTCATTCACTTCCATCCCACCTCAAACAGAATCGGGACTCCAGACCCCACTTGCCGTTCCCTCCTCCCTCAGCTTCACATGGTCCTGAGCTTTGACTTCTCCGGGCAGTTCAAACTCTGGCGCTGATGATCGTCTCCTGGAATAGCACTACTTCATTGTGATTCCACTGGCCCCTCGGCCTCCACTCAGTCGTCACCTCCTCCAAGAAGCCCTCCCTGACCTCTACTAGGATCCCTGTGTGTTACCCCAACTCCCGCGTGCGCTTCCCGTCAGTGAACACGTCGTGGGGGACAGGTGTTGCTCACCGTCATGTTCGGCTGGAACCGATCCTCCAGGACCGCCAGCGCGGCGTCCTGGCCGGAACCTGCGGGCAGGAGGGGCATCTGAGGTCGGTCGTGGCCACCCAGTCGCGGGACGAACGCGAGGCCAGGGCCGCAGGGAAAGGGGAGAAGCGCTCACCCAGGGCGGTGAAGGGCAGCCGGCTGTAGGAGCCGTGCGGGTGCACGCTGTAGAGCTGCGGTCCCGAGAAGTCTACGCCGCCCACCAGCAGCGACGCGCCCACGTGGCCCCGGTACCTGGGGGGAGTGGGCGTGGTCAGCCCCGCCTCCGGGCCCGGGCCCGGGCCCCGCCCCTTCCTGTGCTGGCGACCGGGGCAGCGCCGCTCCTTCCGGCCGCCCGGCTCCTCCTGGGGCGGCCCCTTCCGGTCCCGGCTCTGGCCGCCCCGCCCCCGCCCGGCCCAGCTCCCCTCAGTCCCGCCCCCCGGCCGCGCCCGTCCCCGGGGCCGCCTGAGCCCGGCCCCAGCACCGGAAGAGGGTCTGGCGCAGAAGGCGCGTGACCGTGGTCACGCGGGGCTCGCGGCCCGTGGACAGGGAGTGTAGCTCCATGTTGGACGCCGCCATCCGCGTGGTCATCTCGGCGTCCGCGGCTACTCCAGCCCCACAGCAGCTGAGAACGAGTGGAGGCTCGGTGTGGGTGGGGCCCGGAGAAGCAGGGGCCGGGGGCGGGGGGGCGGGGGGGCCGGCGGCAGGGTTGGTCTTGAGTAGGGGGTCGGGGTTGGGGATTTCTCACTAGATTTTGGGGGCGATGAAGTGGATCTTCTCGCAGTTCTTATCCATCACGACCGAGTCGTTAGTGGCCCGCGTATCCGCGCCCAGGATGACTCCATCCTGGTGGGAGAGGGTCGCTGGCCCAGTGGCTTTGGATCCCCCAGCAGCCCCTCTAAGCCCCCAGGCCCAAGTCCCTGCTCACTCGGAACACGAGGCCCGCGATGGTGGTTCCGGTCTTGTGTGCACGAGGGATCCGGAACCCCGGGAGGACGCGTTCTAAGGATGCGTTTCTGGAAACGGAGTGGAGTGGCCCAGGTTGGGGTTCTGGGGCCGCATCACATCCTCCAACTACGTCCCAGCCTCGCCCGCGTCTAGCGGCGGGAGCCTGGCAACCCAAGTCGCCCAGCACACCCTGCCGCCCCTCCGCCCCCCCGCCCCCACCGGGAATAAAGGCCCTGGAGTGTCGGTGCCCGAGGCCTTCGGGGAGAGCATAGCAGCTCAGCTCTAGACCATCACCCCCATCACCTCTGGCAGTTCTCGAAGGAGAAGCCCCGTTGGGGCTCTGACGCCAGCTTCAGCATCTCCAGGTGGGCAGGGTGGTCCAGGGGTTGGGGGTCTCTGTGCGACCAGCGGGGAGCAAGAAAGGCCCAAGCCGGGTCCTCTGTCCCGCACCCGCCTGGCTGGTCCGGGGCTTCCTGGTTTCGCTTTCACCTTTCCTGAGCTTGGCTGGCCCCTTTCTGCATCTTCTTTCACTTTCACCTTTGCCTCTGGTCCCAGGCAGCTTGTCAAAGGGGAGATGTCCTCGCTTGGCTTTCCATCCTGCTCCCTAGTCCTCAGTCTGTACAGAGGGACAGACAGCTCCATCTGGGTCAGGCCTGGGTCGGGGGATGTTAGCAGCTCCTCCGCCTTCCAGCCTGAGCCCTAGCTTTGAGGATCCCGATCCCAGCTCTGACTTCAAGTCCCTCAATCCTGAGGCTGTCACACTGGCCAGGTGTCTAGTCCTGGCCTCCCGACAGCATCAGGCATGGCTGCCTTTTGTCCTATGGCGCCCTTTCTCCCTCAGCTCTTTTGTTGCCTTTGCCTCCTCCCTGAAATCTGAAACACCAAGGCTCTATCCACCGTGGTGACACATGGTGACCTTCTGTGTCTCGGGTGCTATCTTCCCTCTCACAAGAGGGGTGCTGTGGGGCTGCCCATCTCGTGGCTTGGAGGCATGCTGGGCTCTACCCGTGGCCAAGCCTTATTTCACCTCCCAAATGACCTATTGGGAGCTTTGGCAGCTTTCTCCTAACTACCGCGTTAGTCTCCGCGAGCATCCTGTCCCCTCTGGATACCGCACTGCCTTTCCTGGCTTCCCCAAGCTTCCCGCTCCTCAGTCCCTGCCTCGGGCTAGCTTTACCTTCCAGAGAAGGGTCTCCTAGATTGAAAATCTGGTTAACCCCCTCAGCAACTGCATTATTGTTCTTAGGTTCAAACCCAAGTTATAGGGGATCCCTGGGTGGCTCAGTGGTTTAGTGCCTGCCTTTGGTCCAGGGCGCAATCCTGGAGTCCTGGGATCGAGTCCCACGTCAGGCTCCCGGCATGGAACCTGCTTCTCCCTCCTCCTGTGTCTCTGCCTCTCTCTCTCTCTCTCTTTCTCTATGTCTATCATGAATAAATAAATAAATCTTAAAAAAAAAAAAAAAAACAAGTTATAGCGGCCCACATGACCTTTCTCATCCCGTCTGATCTCAGAATAGGCACCATCCCCTCTGGGCAGCCTTCCCTGACCCCCCAAGACTCAGCCCTTTGGTGCTCCCTAAACTTTTCTCTCAGACCACTTAGTTCCCTTAATTACACCATCATTAGAGAAATGATCTGATTAGGGGCTGTTTCTCCCTCAGATTCTAAAAACTCTTGTGCTTCTGATATCCACTTAGCCCTCAAAAGGCCCTGTCTAGGGGGACTCCTGGGTGGCTCAGGTGAGCATCTGACTTGTGATTTTGGCTCATGGTTTGTGGGATCGAGCCCTGCGGTGGGCTCTGAGCTCAGTGGGGAGTCTGCTTGAGATCTTCTTTGCCCTCCACTGCCCCCTCATAAATAAACCTTAAAAAAAAAAAAAAAAAAGACCCTGTCTAGAGGTGGAATCCACTTGCCCTTTTGAGAGTGGGCAGGACAGCTCACATCTTCCCTGCTCTGCACTTTGGCTCCAAATGCCTCCATCCCACAGCTGTTTGTGCAGCTACCTCTAGTCCCCCATCCCCCAAGCAGAGGCAGGCTACATCAACAGCTCAACCAGGAGAGTGGGAAGCTAGACATCTCAGGGTTCCCAGTTCAAGCCCAGGCTTCACCGAAGTCCATCCTGCCCTTATATTCCACAAAGCACCAGGCCTATGGCTACTGCTCAGTGAGGCCTGCTATATGGACTCTAGTGCCTCCTCCCCAACCCACAATACACGTCAAGGCTTAGAGAGCAAAAGAAGATCTTTATTCAGGGGGCAGAGGCCCTGGGCTGGCAGCTGGGGGTACAGGGGTGTTATGTCGGTAGGTACCCAACAGGATGGCATTGATGTGCTCTAAAGTCTGGTTACTGAAGACCATGTTGAGGTGCTCTGTCCCATGCAGAGGCAGCAGGTGCACAGGCTGTGGCTGGCGGCTCTGCCAGCGGGCACAGAGCTCAGTACTGCGTGTGGCTACGGTGTCATCACCGTCCTCATAGAGCACCCCTACGGGGTCTGTGTAGGGAAAGCCATGATCAAAGATGTAAGTGCGGGGTGTGGGCAGGCCCACGCCATATAGACAGTACACTTCCACACCGGGTGCTGGGAGTCCTGCCAGTAGGTCACGTGACTGTAGCCACATGTACCAGCCTTCCTCAAAGTGCAAGTCTGCAAAGAAGCGCTGGAAGTCACGGCCTGTGTAGTTGAAGCTGGGCGTGGAAATGAACACATGGTCTTCGGGCCATGCCTCTCTGGAAGGAAACATCCAGGGGGAGGTCGTCGTTATACGCTGTTCCTCTCTCAGCTTGATGCTGGACATGATCGGGATGCCCTGGTTGTCACCTGTGAACAAGAGGCAGGGGGGTCAGGGAGCCAGGTCTGGCTGCCTCTGGCCCACAACATGCTTCCCACCCCAGTCTCAGCTGGATGCTCAAGCTTGCCCCTGCGCAATCCAAACACTGATTACAAGCCACAGACTCTGAGCAGGCCTGGCATTCAGTAGGTGTTCAATGTGTGCTTATTAAATGGGAAGCCCTGAGGGCATGTCTGTGGAGCAGAGCTAAAGAGCCTCTAGGGGCTGGTTTCCTGAAGATGGCTGTGTGTGTGTGTGTGTGTGTGTGTGTGTGTGTGTAGATGGTGCTGGTGGTTCTCCCTCAGCCAGGTGTCTGCTGGCCCCTGTGACCCAGAGCTATGTGACAGGGGTCAGAGCTGTGTCCTTGGGAAGGATGAAGGTAGACTGTGTCTGTGTTTGGCATTTATTGATGTAGTCTGATGAGTGTTTCCCTCAGGGACTGTACGCTCCTGGGAGGAAGGTGGAGTCTGGCTCTGCCCAGCCTACACTTAGTGCTCAACAGGTGGTAGCTGTGCCACTTCTCAGGGAAGGGCAAAGGGGCTTTTAGGATCTGGCCCTGGCTTGGGCACATCTGTCCTCCATAGGCAGATCCCTGGAAAACACCTGGAAGCTCCTGGAAGTAGATGGCAGCTAAAAGCTAAGTGGGCAGGCCCTGGGACCACAAGGAACAGACCTAGGCCCATGTGTCAGATTGCTTGGGTTCATTTCCTCTCTGTTTACTTTCCTTTTGTCACCAAAACAGATTTCTGGCAGGAGTCACCAGGTCGGGCCGGGCTTACGGCTCTCAGGGGCCAGTGACAGGGGCCATGCCTTAGGGATGGTAAATAATACCCTCAGCCTGGCACCGTAAGCAGAAGCTGGAGTGAGGACAGGCCCGTGGTCAGCTTCATTCCCCCAACCCCAGTCCTCTCATTGACATAGGTGGTCTGAGGCTCTCTCACCTGAGGCCAAGACCAGCATGGGCTTGATGGAACCCCCCCAGGGAGCCCCGAGAGAGATGAACCCATCGATGAAGTGGTCCTTCCAGGCCTGAGGCTGGCGCAGCAAGAAATAGAGCAAGTGTAGGCAACCGAGGCTGTGACCAATGAGGAAGACAGGCTTCCCATAGGCAGCGTGCATCTCCTCCACCAGCCCAGCGAGCTTCCGGTAGTATTCCTCCTGCTGGCCTGCAATGGGACAGGCAGGGTCAGGGTGGGGTCAGGGCCGTGGTGGTCGGGGGCCCACCTGCCCTGCCCCAAGCCCACTCCCGCAGACACTCACTAGGCTCCAGCCGCCAGTCGTAGGGGGCGGCCCTCACCGTCTCGTCCCGCACGTACCCATTGTTGACCAGATTCTGCACCAGTGTGTGCATGTAACCTGTGGGAAGGCAGCGGCACGGGAGGCTCTGGGACACCAATGGCAGCTGGAGCCCCGCCCTTTCCCCCACTGAACTCACCTGCCAGCTTGTTGTTATCCAGGTACTCGACAGAGTAGGTCTTCCCAAAGCCAGGGACGCGGATCTCTACACCAGGGGCATTGGACACACGCCCAGAGCTGCGGTTGTAGACAACCCTGGGGGCAGGGGGCCATTCAGCCGGCCAGCAGCCCAGGGGCAGTGTGGGGGCCCAGGCAGAGGGGATGGCAGGTACCTGGTGTTATCGATCCAGCAGTCCACTCCAAGGGGTAGGAACATATTGAGATCCAGCCAGATGGTGAAGAATTCTTCTGTCTTGCGGTAGCACATCCAGTTCACCACATCTGGTTTATCCAGCTTGGCTTCCAGCTGATTCCCCAGGCAGCCAGGCACTGTGGGCACTAGCCTTCATTCTGAATTCCTTGGATTCCACCCCCGCCCTCCGCTGCTCACTCCAGGCCCGGCTCCACCCCTTCATCTCCCACACCCTCCACCTCCAGGAACTAAGGACTTGGTCCTTTCCGATCACAACCCCGCACCCTCTCCCCCCAGCAGCCCAGAGCCCAGGTTCCCCTCAGGCAAGGAAGGTGCAGGGGCCAAGGCCACTGACCCCTGTCCCCAAAAGGCAAATATCTAGCCTGGCTCTCCAATTAATGCCGAAGTCCAAGGTGAGAACAAATAGGTATAGGGGAGTGGGGCCTGGGCCTAGGAGTAGGAGGCAGGCCTTGATGGGCCTCTTGTTTTGCTGGGCTGGGCTTATCCTTGCTGGGGTGGGGGCTGAGCGGCTGTAATGCCCTGGCTGAGCCCTCAGGCACACCCCCCCCCCAACTCCACCCGCCTGGGTAGAGGGCCCAGGCACGCCTGACCAGTGTGGTGGGGGAAGGGCTTCATTTCTCTTCAGGAGAAGCATTTGGACCCTCAAACACAGAAGCAGGTATCAGGGCGGATGCAGGGGCAGACGGGCCTTGGCAGGTCTGCTACCAGGGGGCTGGGACCCAGGCTCCCTGAGGTCTGGCCTGGCGCTTCAGGGGCCTGGCGGGGGCTTACCGAGGATGACGGGCCGTGTGTGGTTACTGAGCTCAGCCTTGGGCGTGGTGTGCGGGGGGAAGAGCACATTGAAAAGCCAGAAGGGGGTGGCAGGGGGGAGCAGCAGCAGCAGCAGCCCCCACTGCCATGGGGAGCCCGGCGGCCCCATTCCAGCCCTAGTGCCTATTGCCCAGTGAAGCAGTCCTGGGCTGGCCTTATCTAGAGTGGAGGTGGGAGGGGCTCTAAGGCCAGTGGGAGGGACACCCTGGCCAATGGGGGTGGCTAGAGATTGCTGCAAAGGGGCATAGCCTCAGGGAGCCAGCTCTGGGCCTGGTTTCAGTTCCGCCTTCCTCCCTTGGTGCCAGGGGAAACAGAGCTGGGGCAGCAGGAGGCCCAGAAGTACACAATGTTTTATTGAAAAAGTCAGGCCCCAGCTGGCCAGTTCCATTCAGCCTGGCTTGATGGGGGTCCCTGCCCACAGCAGCCTGAGCCAGGTCTTCCAGCAGGTGGGCTGGGCCAGACCCCGTCCCTTGTTGCCCTCCCCCTCCTCTCTGATGGTGACATCCGAACAATAAATATGCAATAAATAGCGTTCCTGGGCAGGCTGCTTTCAAATCCCGCATCAGCCCTCCCCCAGTCTTCTCCAGCCAGGACGGGCCTCCTGGGGTGCTGGGTGGGGTAAGTCCCCACACCTCTCAGGGTCCTGCAGAAGCTTGGATCCATCTCTGTTACCAGCCCAGGCCGGGTCTCCAAGGAAACCTAGCAAAGCTGGGTCTAGGACAGGTCCAGGCAAAGCAGGGCTACCGGCTTGGTGTTGGGAGGGGGCTGGTACCCTGGACACCTCTACTCTAAGCCGTAAGCATATAGCCAGCTCAAGAGTAAATGGTGATCACTTCACGACCGCCTCCACGCACCAATAGCACACGCTCGAGGCCCTCGGTCAGCACCTCCAGGAACTCCATGTCTGTAGGGCACCAGGTCAAGGAGGCAGCACCAAGGGGCACCCAGGGAAATCGGGCCCATTAATCAAACCTGGGGTAACCCGGCACCCCCTGGGGGCATCTAAGGAAAGGAGCTCTAGGCGCACCTCATGCATTGTCCACCTCCCCACTACTGCCTCCCCAAAAGGATACAGTTCTCATCACCTTCGCTGTTCTTGGGGGGGCCAGGCATGTTCAGTAGAACCAGGCGGGCATCGTGGGAGCGTGTGACGATGACTTCATTGAGCTTTACAGCCGTGTGCATGCGCCGCACATTGGACTGGTCCCTGCAGGTAATGGAGCTGATCACAGGCCCCACGTCTGGCCCACCCAAAGACCTTGTCCACCCCCAGCCCACCTCCATGCCCAGACTCCAGCGTGGGTGGGTTCGTTTTTGCTGCACTCACGGCTTAATATGCACCAGCTCCCGAAAATTGTCAGGGGCATGGCTGGGGTCCCAGGGCTCAGCTGCCATGTACTTGTCCCGTGTCCATGTCATCTGGATTTTGTCAGCCCCAGCTGCAGACTCGTCCTCCTCGTCGGAGTACAGGCTCTCCAGCCGCAGGGCTGAGTGCCGGTCCTTGACCAGCTGGGCCTAAGGCAAACCAGAGGTGGCCTCGGTGCCATGAGAAAAGGGGAGCCCGGTCGGCCCAACATGATCACTTGGCCTCGGGAAGATGGGTACTGACTTGGGTGAGACTGAGTAAGTCATTCTGATTCCCCAAACCCATGGTGCCTCTGAAGTGTGACCTGCCACCGCCCCTGCCCCAAAGCAGCAGGCCACTGACCTCTCGCTCCCGCTCCGTCTTCGTCAGCCTCATCTGCCGCAGCATCTGGGAGCGCTGCTCCATCATCAGGGTCCGCTCATAGGTGTAGGCCGAGATATCACTGTTATGCTGGGGACAGGGTGGACCATGAGGAATGGGCTGCATGGGGCAGCGTGTCCACAGGGCCACAGGGGCAGGTGACTCACCATCTCTACCACCTCCACCTCTGCCTCAAGGCGTAGGTGGTACAGGAAGACGGCCAGATCCTTCTTCATCTGGATGCTGTTGTCGTCCATCTGGGCCACAGTGAAGATGCGCATCCGGCACTTCCTCCACACCTGCGGCAGGTGCTTTAGTCATGTCCCACCCCTCCACATGCAGCCCTTCCAGCGTGGGTCCATCCGCCTGGCCTACCTTGTGCTGGCGCAGCAGGAAGGGCAAAAGCATGAGCATGCCCCCGTCATGCACAATCCACCAGACATCAATGTGGCCCTCCAGGTAGCGCTCGTGGTTGCTGGGGTAGAAGGCGATGTTCTTGGGCACAAGCAGCGCCAGGTGGGCTGCCGTGGTGCAGCGCACAGTATCTGAGGAAGAGGGCCGCTGTTGACTGCCAGCCCGTGGCCCTCCGGTCTCCACTCTGACTTGATCCCCAGCCCCTTTCCCCGAAGGCCGAGCCCAGGAGCTGCCACGTCACGTACCAATAAACGTCTTCCAGGCACGTGGATCTTCACTCTGTCGCCAGCCATAGGGCCAGCCCAGCACCACAGAGTTATGCCTCATGCCGCCCAGGCCGCAAGACTGGATGAGGTGGGCCAGCCCCTCTCGCACCTTGCTGGCTACCACCACCTGGCAAAAGCCCTTCACCTTCTCAATCTCCATCATGTTCTTGATTGTCTGTGGGGAACACAGCAGGGGCAGAAGGTGAGGCCATTAAGGTTCCCTCTGCTGGGCTCCCTCCCCACAGAACGATGTGGGGTGGGGGTGGGGAGGGGAAGGAGGAAAGCTGCTGGCCCAGAGGCCATGTTTTCAAGATGGGACGGCCATACCCCCTCGTTCCAGCTCTCAGGTGGCAGCAGTGCCGGCCACCTGACTGACCAGGATGAGTCCCCTTCTCCTAAGAGTCAGCTTCAGTCCAGACACCTCTGGTCTGGCTCAGCACCCTGCGCCCTACAGCAGGCACCTGCTCAGCGGCCTGGGCCTCGCCATAGCTCTCCAAGAAGCTGCCCTGGATGACAGAACCGACGATGGTCAGGCCCTTGCCAGCCTTCAGCTGGGAGGCGAAAGTTAGGAGCCGCGGGTACTTCACATGAAGGTCCTCGTCCAGCTTCAGCAGCACCAGCAGCTGAGGCCTGCAGAGGCCAGATGGGGAGCCTGAGACCTGGGCCACAGGTTTCCAGGGAGCCCCTCTTCTTCCTCCTGTCTCAGCTCACAGGCCCCTACAGGTTGGAGTAGGAATCCAAGGGCACCCTGACAACCCCAGGGCAGGGAACATGGACTAGGGAGGGAGAGCCAGCACCTCTCCACCCTCCCACCCTCACAGTACCCCCTGAGAACCCAGAGCGGCCCTTGCCAGGCTGGGTGTGAACTCACCGCCAGTTCTTGGTGTGTGGAGGCCCCTCCTCTAGCCGCAACAGTGCATAGCGGGCAGCACTCAGGGAGAGGCCTCGGATCCCGTCACCCCACTCCTTTTCAGCCCTGCAGAGGCCATGTGAAGCTAGTGAGTCCCTGGTCCCACCCATGGGACTCTGTCCATGTGTATGTGAGATGGAGGACGGCCAGCCCCTGGGTCACAGACCCCCCAAACCCACACCCACGGTGGCTAGATGATGGCTCAGCTCCCCCAGATCCCGCATACAGACCACCCCATTTGCCCCGACTAGGTGGCAGCCCCTCACTCACCCTTGGTATTCAATGTACTTGTAGATCATGCCCGCAATGAGCATGGCCACGAGGGCATAGTACCAGGAGGAGACAAACATGAGGGCCAGGCAGAGGCTCATGCCCAGGAAGGACAGTGCCCTGGGTCATAGTGGGGAAGGGCCAGAGTCAGGGAAAGATCAGCTGGGGCCCCTCCAACACCCCAATCTTTCATGATAGCAACAGTTACTCAGGAAATCAAACCCCAGGATGGGGCTCCCAGCTTCCCCCCAAATTCTTGTGTTGGAGGACTTGGTTCAGGGGCCCAAGCTTACCAGTGATAGTACTTGAACCGGGGCCGCCAGTTGGGTGTCCTGAGGAGCGTCTGCACAGCACAGGCCAGGTTCACAAACAGGTAACACATCAGAAAGAACCTGCAGCACAGGGAATGGCTGGTAGAGAGTGGCCTCCTTGGCAGCCAGGTACCTGACGTACCTGCCCTTCTCCGGGCAAGGCCTGGACTAGGAACTGAGAGCGTCACGGCCCCGCCCTGAGTGCGCTCAGCCGGGTCTCCTCAGCTGCAAGCCTGAGGCAGATGGGCCTACCATAGGGGGATCCACAGAGCCAGCCCTTAGAGGACGGGCAAGGGGCCCCAGGCAGAGGTGTGGGGAGGGGGCTGCAGGCAGGGGGAACGGTGGGAAGGGACGGAGCCGAGGAGTGTTCAGTGTCTGGAGACGGCTAGACCACATTCAGGCTCTGGCCAGGTGACCAGTTGGATGAAGGGCTGTCATGAATGTGCAGAGGGGAGCCTCGAGGAATATGAAAGGGCCATATTGCATACACTGAAATATGTGTACCCCGTGAGGGGCTCTGGGGTGAGTGGGGGAGGCTGCTGCGTGAGCCCTCTGGCTGAGGGCTGGCAGGAAAGGAAGGGCAGACAAGACGGCAGGACAGCTTACTAGAAAGGGCGTGCCAGGGGGCAGGGACTCCCAGAGGGGAGAAATGGTCAGTTCCATCAGGGCTCAGGGAGAAACACCTGACAGAGTCTGGGGCAGACCCTTTGGCTTGGGCAGTAGGGTCACCAACCGGTGACGGTGGCAAGAGTTTCGGGTGTGCACTGGCGCACGAGGGAGCTGGGCAGCAGTGGGGGTGAGCCGGAGGGAGTCGGGAGCACGACTCTGAAAGGCCTGCCTGAGGCTGGGGGGCGCTGCTTCAGGGGGAAGGAGGGCCGGTCAGGCGGGAGGCGACTGGGACGGCGACTGAGTGGCAGTCCTGTGATCACCGAACGAGAGGGAGCACGGGCGGGCCGTAGAATGAGGTGTGTGAGAAGTGGCGTAGCCCCTGCCAGAGGTGAATAGCACCCACAGGAGCGCTGCCTCAGAGGCCCCCAGAAATCCCCACATGCTGACCACCTCCCACAGGCACGGGGTGGGGGGGGGGGCTCAAATGCCCAGCTGATTCCAGAACTTTAAAAGCAAGCAGCTTTGAAAGCAGACGGATGGGGCAGTGGCGGCCTCAAGGCACGAGGCACTCGCGCTCGCCCTGTCTGGGAGTGCAGGGTCCGGCTGCCTGCTCTGGGCGTCTCCCAGAGGAGCACGGGACCTGCTGGTCTCTGAAAAACTGCTGGTAAGTGCCGGGCTCACCCTGAAAGTGGAGGTAGGCTGAGTTCTGTCGTGCAGGCTTTCCCCATACAGCCTGGCATGTCTCCCAGCTGTACCCGCAGCAGCGGGAGGGTCACAGGAGGGTGCTGGGGCTCCCGGGTGAGGGGTGCTGAGGGGTCAGGGAACCCTTCCCAAGACCACTCCCCGGCCCTGCCCTGGCCCCCAGCTCACATGGATAGAATGGGGGCCACCATGTCAAGGGAGGCGATGAGGATGCCCAGCTCAGCAATGAGTGCTGTCAGGAGGAGTGCCCACGTTGGTTCACCATTTGCCTTTCCATGGCCAAATACCTGCAGGCACCAGGTCCGTGGAGTCAGCAAGGCAAGAGTTGATCCCGTCACCCCCATTCCACACTTCGGGCCACAAGCCCTAGCCTGGCCTCCATTACCCCCAAGTCTCTCCTCCGGGGCTTAGGGCACATCCACACCTGCCCTGCTAGGTACCACAAGTTTCTCTGCCCTCCCATCTCTCCAGGCCTCTCTGTTGTAGATGAGCCATGGAAAGGCCATGAGGATTCTGGGCCCAAGTAGCTCTGCCAACAGCAGGGCAGGACCAGGGCAGCTCTCGGCAGCTTCCCCCGAATGGCTGCACGGCCCCAGAGCCACTGTAGGCCCCGGGAAGAAGCAGTGCATCCACATCCCCGACCTCACTACCCAAGTCAGTGTGAGGCCAGCAGCACCCGGGCCCCCACCGGGGAGTGCAGATGGGCTCACCCTGAGGAAGGGAATGATGTTGTCCTTGGCAATGGCCTGCAAAAGGCGCGGTGCCCCAGTGAGGCTTTGTAGGCCGGCACCACAAGTTGAGAAGAAGGACCCGATGACGATGACCCAGGGCGAAGGCCAGGCCAGTGTGCCCACCACCAGGTTCCTGCTGACGCCATCGCCGTACCTGCAGGGGCCAGGCTCAGGCCATGCTCCATGCAAGGAGCCCCCAAGCCCTGGGTGGGGCTGACCAGAGTGAGGGATGTCAGCAGTCAGGAAGGACGGCTGTGGTGGGCAGAGCTCTGGTCCCTCAGCAGAGAAGACTAGTTCATCAGCCCCTATCCTTTCCCTAGGCCAGCCCTGATCCTGACGTCACCATCCTCTCAGAAGAAAAGGTCCTGGTAGGGCCGGACTCACCTGGTGGCACAGACCAACCACCATTGCCAACCAGCAGCCTGAGGACATGTGTGGGACCACGCGTATGAGGGGAGCTGGTGTCAGGGCAGGCAAAAGCTGAGCCCCCTGCCACAGGGAGGGGCCCAGCTCACTCACTTGTCCCGGAGTACCACACCCTCGATGCAGGCACCAAAGAGAACCACACTGCTGAAGTCTGCAGCCATGTCAAGGAAAGCTAGGTCTCCGCTGCCACTGCTGCCCCTACTCGGTCCCCACGCAGAACCCACATGGCCCTCACCCCAGCTGGAACCAGCAGATAGCGGGGACAGCCCCAGCTGAGGGCTTCGTGCTGTGCACACACCCCTCAAGCATGTGCACGTGGAGAGTGAGGTATGTGTGTCCATGCGTGTGTGGTACATCCGGTGTCAGCTGGTGACCTATGGCAGACAAGTGCCTCCTGCCCCTCTCCCCACACACCCATGGCCTGGGAAAGGATACACACAAGGGAGGTTGTAACAATGGCCAGAATGGTCCCCACAGGGATGGACTTCTGGGCATCACGGAGGTCCCCGGAGCGGTTTGAGCCAGCCATAATGCCTCCAAAAACAACAAGACACTCTCAGGGGCTCCCCAGGAGTGAGGGCAGGGCCAGGTGGGTGGGCCAGAGGTACTCACCTGTTACAGAGGGAAAGAAGATGCCAACCAGCACGGTGAAGGATGTGGCGATGTCAGCCACCACGTACAGGGGCAGGCTCTCCTTCAGGCCCAGCGCATCTGTGGAAGGCAGCCCCTGCTTCTCCACGACCTCGCCCTTCTCCAGGTAGGCACTCCACAAGTTTTCTGTGGGGGCAGCAGCATCAGCACTGCAGCCCCACTTACTTCCCAGCGGCAGGCTGGGGCAGCCCGGCCAGAGGCTGCAGATGCAAGAGGCTCTGTGGGTTCGGGATGTGGGGAGCCACGTGGGCCACAGGGAAGCAGCTGTCTTGACAGAAGTCTAACAGGCAACGGTGGCCAAACCACCCCTGACAGGAGCCTCCCCAATGCCTGTCTCCTACACAGAGGCCCTTTACGGCTCCTGTGAGAACAATCCCGAGCAGCGTCAGGGGCTGGTGGCTGCGGAAATAGGGACTGCCAGAACTTTCTGGGGGCTGCTGCATGCCTGGGATACTGGCCAAACAGGCTCTGTTCACCCAAAACCTAGCTGCCAAGCGCGAGGCTGAGAGGACACTGCTGGGCTGGGAAGGTAGCCAGGCCTGCCCCTGATTCCTGAGCTGGCCACACAAGGACAGCTCTGTGCTCCACTCCCCTTGCCCACTCCCTCCCTGTCTCCTGCTCAGCCTGGGGGTCAGAAGAGGGAGGCCAGGAGGGAGGACGCACCCTGGAGCACACCGGCAGCTGCACCAGGGATGCCAGGGATCTCGGTCACATTGTTGACCAGGAAGTAGGGGTCACAGGAGTCAGTGGTAAGGTTGGAGCTGCGGCAGAAGAGTTTCCATAGCTGGGTGGCCACTGTCTCATTGTTCGTGACGGTTGTCTTGGCACAGACATCAAACTGGTCCCGGGACAGGGTCCTGTTGCCCAGCATGCATACCCTGTAGGGGATGGGCAGGGGGCAGAAGCATCAGCACCCACTCAGCTGGAGGCCCCAGTGTGTTCCCGTCCTGCAGTCTCTGGGACGCAAAGGCCATCTACTTAGGAGGAGTGTCGGTGCCATGCCCGCCCGGGTGTGTTCCCAGGTGACTTACGGAAACACAGGAGGCTCAAAAATGGACTTGATGCCCCCAGCATAGATGGACAGGATGGAGATGATCACACAGGCCAGGAAGAGTGAGGCAAATTTGTTCACATACTTGACACCAACAAACACTACCAGGGTCATGAAGGTCAGAAAAATGGTTCCATAGACCCGCATGTTGTTCAAGGTGGCACTCGACGTATCGTGAGCGCCTGTTGGGTGAAAGATGGCAGCTGGCGGGGCAATGTAGGTCTGGAATGAGACACATAGAGTAGGTTCAAGCTTCCTTTCTGGAAAGTGAATTCTGTCTCTTTGGTGTTCTTTTTAAAAGAATATTAAGAAAAAAATAGTTACAAAAGACCATATAGTGTAGGATTCCATTTATATGAAATACCCAGAAGGGGTAGATCTGATTTGTTTTTAAGATTTTATTTATTTATTCATGAGAGACACAGAGAGAGAGAGAGAGAGAGACAGAGGCAGAGACACAGGCAGAGGGAGAAGCAGGCTCCATGCAGGGAGCCCGAAGTGGGACTCGATCCCGGGTCTCCAGGGTCATGCCCTGGGCTGCAGGCAGCACTAAACCACTGAGCCACCCGGGCTGCCCGTGAATTCTATCTTAATAAAGTTGTTATTTTTTTAAAAATTAATTCAGACACGGGAGTCAACCTGAATAGCTAAACAGCCAACAAATAAATAATGAGGGTGCTGGATTATGAGCCAAAGAATAAAATAAATATCCAGGAGTACATACTGATGTAAATACATGGTTAAATGAATAAGTAAATGGGGAAGAGAACACATTTTCCTTACAGAAGAAATCCAAATAATAAATGTAGGAATGTGGGAAATGAAAAACAAAACACAACCCCTCTCTCTTGACCCCAGAAAATCCAGGAGCAGAGCCCTACTACAGGCAAAGAGCCTGGAGGTGGAAATAGCCAGGCAGTTCCTCCCAACAACTCCTATTGTCTGGATCCCCAGGGGTGGGCACTTGTTACCCTGTGCTCCCCACTACCACTACTTCTCTTCTTTACCAGCTCGGGCATTTCACTGGAGAGAGGGAAGCCGAGTCAGGGCACACATGGGGCTCACGAAGGGGGCAATGGCCTCCACGCAAGGTCCAGAGACGGTTCACCCTTTTAGGGATGAGGACAACATTGATCTGAAGGGCCCTGGCATAGAGCCCTGGGGGATACAGACTTGGCCAGAGCCTACACAAGCCCAGGCGGTAGGCTCTGCATGATCAAGATCATGAAGTTTCAGCTTTTCAACAGGTCACAGACCACTTGCTATGGCTGAAATGGTGCCCAGGTGGATGGAACACTCAGGGTCGAGGTGAAGGCAGCCAGGCTGCTTCCCTGCCTGGCCCAAACTGGCAAGGAGTTGAAGGGGAGACTCGCGTGAGCAAAGACCTTTCTCCCTTGAGAAGGCCTTCTGCATAATAAGCCCTAGACCCTAGCCAGAGGTGAGGGGAGCATGAGCAGCCCTGGCCTTTGGGGAAGGGACTATTTGGACAAGACCAGAATTGGCCAGGGCTTAGCCTAACTCACCAGCAGGATCTCAATGGCACCCAGGATATACATGGCTGCTGCAAATGTTGTTCCCAGGTAGAAGCACAGGCCCACAGCGCCTCCAAATTCTGGTCCCAGTGAGCGGGAAATCATGAAATAGGAGCCCCCAGCTACAAAAGAGAAAGTCAAGGCTGGTTCTTCTTCAAGGGGGGGTTCCCCCCATGACAACCCCTCACAACCACCCAGGGTGACAGGGACTGTTTTTCCCATTTACAGATGAGCAGAGGGTTGGGAGGTTTGCACAAGCCTGCACGGTTAATAAGTGGCCACGCTGGGGCTGAACCCCCGTGCCATCTGACTCCAGTGCCTAGCACAGCCAGTGAAATGACTGCTTTGCTAGGGCAACCCTAATCTATAGCAGTGCTCAAGTGGTCCACTGTCCCACCAAGTCCTTGCACTCAGGCCGGTCCCCACAGCCTCTAGCTGGGTGTATCCTAGCTCAACAGGCCTTACTCCTCGCAAGGGCTGTGTCTGTTAGTCAGACCCCTCCTGACCAAGACAAGGGCTGTGTTGTCCAGTTTTTTGTCCCCAGGGCCCAGCACATGGCTGACCATCAGGTGAGTACCATGGCTAACCCTCCTGACGTGAGACTGTGCTTCCTCTGGAGTCTAGATAGACAAGACTGACAGAGTCAACACTGGGCCACAGGGCTAGCGGGGGTGCAGGGGTTAAGAGTGACCCCATGTTGTTTGTTCAGTCTGCTCCTAATAAAGTGTCTCTGGTGAAAAATCTGGGGATAGGACTCCAAAAACTTTAAAAAAGTTAATCCCTTCCATGCTGTAATCCTACCTCTAGGATCCTCTCCTAAGGGAGTTGCCAAGGGCAGTGCATAGAGATCTGTGTGCAAAACTGTTCATGACAACGTTTGTAACAGTGAAGAAACAGAATCCAAGAGCAGAATAATCACATAAATTAGGTAATATCTTATTGATCCAGTTTAACCAAATACTGTTTTTAACTCAAGAAGGTGTGATTATGGGTACTTCCAATTTTCCTTTCTATATTTTTCTTCACTTTCAAACCTTCTTATGGTAATCATAATCTTTTCCCCTTCTTACTTTTATACTAATACTACTAAAGCTGTTATTTAAAAAAAAAATCCAGACACAGAAGCCAAACTGAATAGCTAAACAGCCAAAGTGGAATAGTTTGAGCAACAAAATAAATAATGATAGCACTGGATTATGATCCAAAGAATAAAATACCCAGAAATCTACATCAGTATAAAAAATGGTTGAATAAATACATAAACAGGGTCTCTGAGAACTAAGTCCAATCCCATCATCCCTGCTGAAAATGAAAGCCCTCTACATTGTCTATCCTGTAATCCGTAGCATCTAGATTCCTTAGTTTGGGCCACCCCGTGTGTCCCAGTATCTTCTTTGTCAGCCCCAGTATCCTTTTTACAAATATTACTTTTATACTAAACAAACGAAACACAAAACATAACAGTAATCTCAAATTCTGTCAAGCAAGGATGCTCCTAAGTGTTGGTACCATCACAGAGTCAGTGATTAAGACCTCACTTGAGAACTACTTGGGGAGGGAAGGAGGGCATGGCTTGGCATGAGGGTTCCCGGGCACATCAAGGTGGATTCTGGACCCCTTCCTCCCATCAGGCCTGGGGTGGCGCTTACCCACCTGGAACCACACCGTTGGTGGCGATGGCGCTCATGGAGATGGCTGTCAGCAGAGTCTGTGGGAAGGAGGCCTAGGTGAGCAGCTCAGCTGGGCGGGCTCTGTGGGGTGGCTGTGGCCCCCAACCCAGCGAGGATACTCACACAGCAGCAGCAGATGAGAACAATGAGGAGGGCCTGCAACACACCGGCTGTGCCTACCATCCAGGTCAGCCTCAGGAACAGGATAACCCCGAAGATGTTTTGCAGGCAGGGCAGGTACACCCCCATGAGGGTGCCCATGCTGGGTGCCTACGGAGCAGGAGGGGAGGAGGGGAGCAGAGAATATCAAAGGGGCTCAGATGCGCTATGGAAGGCCAGCCCCTGGTCACTCAGAAGACTCCTATCCCCAGGGTGTTCTACCAGAGAGTAGGTTGGAATCCCAAGGGTAGTCCTGGGGAGCACAGTGGGTGGGGTGACAGCTAGGATGTCTATGTTGACTTCCGTATAGGAAGGCAGTTTGGGACTGGAAAGTTATAAAACCAGATTATTTTAAAAACCCCACATGTGAGCTTTTGGGCCTCACCTCCCCCTCCAGGTATGGCCCTCTTCCCTTCCTCTCTTTTCTTAAACTTCTAGAACCTTCTCATCCAGCAGGACCCATGTCACTCATGTCAGAATCCAAGAAGTTGTTCCTGGGAGCCCCTCTCTCCAACCCCCAAGTCCAGTCCAGGTGGATATGAAGTTCTGCTTGGTCTGCTTCTTAGCTGCCCTGAGATCAGCCTGCCTGACCTCAGTCTTAGTCCCTTGACCCTGGGGCACTACACCTGTGGCACCTGGGTGGTGCCCCCCCCCCCCGTGCCTGTCGACTTCTCCACACTCCAGCCCACTCTGCTGCCACAGCAGGTCTCTGAAAACCAAGTCCAATCTCATCATCCATGTTGAAAACCCTCTGCGTCCTCGATCCTGTAATCCACAGCGTGGGCCAGGCTCCCTGATCTGGGCCACCAGGTGTACCCAATCACCTTCTCTGACACCTTCAGCCCCTGATGACATTGACTACTCACAGCCTCTGAACCAGGACATGTGCTGGGCTCTGCCTGGAAGGGTCAGCCCTGTCTCCTTGCCTGGCAAACTCTGCTTCAGTTAAACCTTCAGGGGGACTTAACTGTTGCCTCTTCCATGAAGTTCTCCTGGGTTGCTTTAGGTTGAGTTTGGTACTTCCTCTTGTATTCCCTCAACACATGTGATCTACCCTTTCATCATAGTGGTCACTACGGGTCATGGTAACTGTTCACTCAAATGCCTCATGACTGTGCTGGGGTATACTCAGTTTGCTCACTTTTGTTTCTTTTTTTTTTTTTTCTTTTTTTTTTAGTTTGCTCACTTTTCTTTCTTTTTTTTTTTAATTTTTATTTATTTATGATAGAGAGAGAGAGGCAGAGACATAGGCAGAGGGAGAAGCAGGCTCCATGCACCAGGAGCCCGACGTGGGATTCGATCCTGGGTCTCCAGGATCGCGCCCTGGGCCAAAGGCAGGCGCCAAACCGCTGCGCCACCCAGGGATCCCAGTTTGCTCACTTTTCTATCACCAGTAGGCACTGCAGGTACCCAAAAGGTGGTCTTGAGCCCAGTAAATGGTGCTTTAGGAGGTCCCTGGGGTAACCTGTTGGGAAAATCCTGCAGAGACAATAGAAACCCACGCTGAAGGACAGGTGAGGAAGGTCCAGTGGGCAAATCCAGACAGGATTTCTCAAATACCTAAGGGCAGAGTGAGGGT
This sequence comes from Canis aureus, assembly GCF_053574225.1. Taxonomy (NCBI): domain Eukaryota; kingdom Metazoa; phylum Chordata; class Mammalia; order Carnivora; family Canidae; genus Canis; species Canis aureus. The sequence continues at coordinate 7,436,575 of NC_135613.1, forward strand.
CATCCAGGATGACCCTGGTCAGCCAGGGTAGAGGCTGAAACAAGAGGCAAGGCTAGCACCTTCCTGAAAGATACCTTACTAATGCAGCCCAAGGTGGCAGGGCCCTAAGAGCTTCCATCAGAGCTCCAGCAAAGCCTGCTGCCCTGGAGCTGGGGTGGGAGAGAAAACCACGTGGTCACAGGAACTCTTCTGAAGGGTCTGGGTCCAGGCCAGGATCTGTGTTCAGCCTAAAAGGACCTCAGAAGTGCCTGGAAAGGCTGGAGTAAGAACAAATGGCCCCTCAAATGTGACAAACACACCTCAACTCAGCTCTGAGCCCTTCACAGAGCCCCTGGACCACTCACTGGACGGTGTCAGCTCCCAGCCCCACCTCCATTCCAAGCTGAGTCACTCTGGGGAAAGGGCAGTGTGGGAAAGGGCAGGGCCGGAAATGCCTTCTGCATCCCCAAATAACCTCTGGCAGCCTCTGAAGGTCATCAGGCCAGAACCAGAGCAGCTGCCATGGAGAGGCTGCCTTGGGTCTGCTTGAAGGACCACCCTTCCTGCCCTGAGCCTCCTTTCCTAAGGGCCCTGCTCAGACCCGTCCCGGGTATGGATCATAGCTCGGTAGCTCCAACTCCCTAGATTCCTACTGACCCCACTACAAACTGAACCAGCCTTTTCCTTCCTCTGTGGAAAAGCCACTGAAACTGAGACACTCTGCCATCGTCTCACGTCCTAGCCCTAAGGCCCAGTGAGCTGGAGCAGGTAAGCTGAAGCTGGATCCCAGCATCCTGACAGCCTCCTCGTAAGGCTAAGGGACCATGACCCTTCACCAACCCAGACTTTCTTCTGGCACTTGTCGAGATGTGCGCTAGCCTTTCTCAGGGACCTTTGTACTTCTAGCCACCAGCTCCCTGGATTGGGCCTGAAGGAACAGGGAGGAGGCTCTTATCAAGGATCCTACCACCCACTGCAGGTAACACTCTCTGAGGCTAAGATCCCTCTGTAGGGCTGAACAGGGATGGCCAGAGACACTCAGGCTTCTCTGGCACGTGCAGTACAAATAAATTCCAGCAAAATCACAACCAGCAAGATAGGGTGGGGGTCAGGTCTGTGTGACGTAAGCTGCCCTCTCTGAAGCGGGGGCTGGTTTGCTTCCGGGAGGAGCAGGGTGAGGAGTGCACAACAGCCCAGGTTACCCTCTCCTTGGGTCACCCCAGCAAAGCCCAAATTTCTTTTTTTTTTTCCTAAAGATTTTATTTATTTATTATTTATTTATTTTATGAGAGCAAAAGAGAGAAAATATGAGGGTGGAGAGGGGAGCAGAAAAGAGTGGCCTCCCAGCTGAGCAGGGAGCCCAAAGTGGGGCTAGATCCCAGGAACCCGGGATCATGACCTGAGCTGAAGGCAGACACTCACCAACTGAGCCACCCAGGTGCCCCAGCAAGGCTCAAATTTCATAAGCAGGACTGAGGCTGGGTCCCCAGTTTATCCCAACCAGGAACTTCTGCCCATGCTGACCTCCAGCAAGAATACTATGGCTACTGCCAGACTCAAGTTCCTTTTATTTCCTTATTTTTAAAAGATATTATTTGGGATGCCTGGGGGCTCAGCAGTTGAGCTTCTGCCTTTGGTTCAGGACACGATTCCGGGATCCAGGATCGAGTCCCACATTGGGCTCCCTGCGAGGAGCCTGCTTCTCCCTCTGCCTGTGCCTCTGCCTCTCTTTCTGTGTCTCTCATGAATAAATAAATAAAATCTTAAAAGAAAAAAATATTTTAAAAATTTATTTTTTGAGAGAGAAAGTATGTGAGAGCAGGGGGAGGAGCAGAGGGAGAGAGAGAAGTAGACTCCATGTGGAACATGGAGCCTGATGCAGGGCTCAGTCCCACGACCCAGAGATCAAGACCCAAGCCAAAATCAAGAGTCAGATGCTTAATGGACTGAGCCACCCAGGCAGTCCTCAAGCTCCTTTTAAATCATAGCTGTTTCCCAAATGTCAGAGTCAGTCGATGGAGAGGGAGGGCTCCTTGCCTCCAAAGTGAAGATATAGAACTTCTTGCCCCAAGTCTTCAGTTAAACTGAGACCTGTCCTATAGGGGAGCTGAGCAAAGATGTGTAAAGTCATCCTGTTGAGAGAGGAGGACTGGAGGGCCAGAAGCCTGGACAGTGACCAGGGACGGCAGTGACCAGGGATGGGCCCAGGAGAGGGATAGGGAAGTTCCAAGAGGCAGTGTTACATTCCAGTCACTCCCTAACCCTGGCACTCGAGGAACACAGGGGCTATTGGAGAGGTGTGCCAATGGAAGCCACATAGTCGGGGGCAGGTTTGGGTCACTTGGTTACATAGTCACAATGGACAACCAGGTTCCTGATTCCCACAGTAACAGGCTTATCCATCCTGATGGAATGAGAGTGCTCTGGCGCTCTACAGTCAGATATCTCACAGTAAATCCTCAAGTCCGTCTTCTAGTGTACACACACATCTTGTCTAGCCGAGAGACCTTAGGCAAGTTACCTAATGCCCATGACACTCAGTTTCCTTGTCCGTAAAATGAGGATGAAAGTAGCACCTGTTTCACACCTTTCTTGTGAAAACAGCATGCAAGAACCCAGGCCCACTGCTTAGCATGATGCCTGGCACACAGAGAGGGCAGAGAAAAGGCAGCCATCACTCTCACTACCATTTCTGAGGGCCTTCCCGACCCTCTGCCCCCTCTAGTCCTCTGCCCCCTTCACAAGCTCCTCCTTAGCCCATCCCTTGAAGCTTTCTTGAGCTCAAAGCACTCAGTGCCCATCATCCATGCTCACCGTACCTGATACCCACATCTCCTGGGATGTTCACAGTTGTCAATTCCATGGTGATGAGTCCCAGGAATGCGGCCCCCGCCCCCCAATCGCCGCCATGCCCCTGACCAGCTCACCTTGGCTGCTCTCCGGCGGGTGTCCTCCCCACTCTCAGCTTCCTCATGCTCCTTGGCGCCCTGTGTGAGGTTGGTGTAGCTGACAAGCTTGCCCAGAAGAGATGATACCTTTGGGCGGATGTCCAGCTCTTCCTGCAAACAAAGCCACAGGGCAATCTGGCAATGAGCCTGGCTGGTGCCAGGCTACTTGTGTGTAGGCAGCAGCCTAGCCTCTGGCCCCTTGCCAAGCTCTCAGGCAGGCTTGGGCCTGATCCCACTCTTGCCTGAGGAAGCCCAAGCCAGCCAACTGGGCAGGTGTGGGCACCACACCCCAGCACGCGCCACACAAAGGCCCAGCCCAGTGACTGCTTTTCTCTGCCTCATCTTGGCTACAATCACGGCCAGCACATTTGTGAAAACTACCTGCCTCGGGGGTGAGGGCGGGGCAGGGCACGGCTGGCAGACAGGCGAATGGCACACTTCATCCTCCTGTTCTGCCTGGCTACTCCCAGCTGTGAGCGGGCCTCTGGGACTCACCTGCCCTCAACTCTCCCATAAAAAAAAAAGTCATCTGGGCAGCCCGGGTGGCTCAGCAGTTTAGTGCCGCCTCTGGCCCAGGTCATGATCCTAGAGTCCCAGAATCGAGTTCCGCATCGGGCTCCCTGAATGGAGCCTGCTTCTCCCTCTGCCCGTGTCTCTGCCTCTTTCTCTGTGTGTGTCTCTCATGAATAAATAAATAAAATCTTAAGAAAATATATACGTAAAAAAAAAAAAAGTCATCTCAGTGAACCAAGGAAGTCAAAAGAGGATGTCTGGAACAACTGAAGTCTCTACCCAAACCCTGAGCCTCTCAGATGGTCTTTTCCCTAGGCCCCAGGCTTTGTAACACACCTTAATCTCCAGGATGGATCCTGGCTCCCTAGCTCATCTTTAGGTGGAGCCAGGTCAAAGCCTTTGCTGCAGAAATTTGCCACTTTTCCAGGTCAGAAGGCCTCCCAGGGCTCAGGCTCCCCAGTCCCCACTGGAGTCTAGGCTTTCCCTATTCCTGCACCCTTCTCAGCGCCATGCCTCTACCTGCTGCTTGCCCATTTGGTCTTTCCCTGTCTGGCAGCTTCCTTCTGACCCAACACACAAGGAGAAACCGGTTTGAAGTGAGAAGTGAAGATGCAGGTCTTTTGGGGCATGTGGAGGTGGAGGAACCCATGAGATTCCCAGGGACAGCTGAATGTGTGTGTCAGTGTCAAGAGGCCTAAACCATGCCTTAAATCCAGATCCAACTTCTGAGCTTGAGTCTCAAAAGGATAAAATTCAAGTTTAGAGGCACAAAACATCTGGAGAGGTGTCCCCTAAGGCTGCAGATGTGGAGGTAAGAAGGGCCAGGACTCTGTAAACAAGGTAACACCCTTGACAGAGACACAGGGAAGCTCCAAGGACAGAGTCAGAAGAGCCAACCAGGGAGGACTAGGAAGAGTTCACCGGGGACGGTAGAATGAGAAGTCCTATGAGTAAAGGGAAAAAAGGAAATCCTGAGGCGAGTAGTCCTGAAGGTGGTCACCTTGCTGTGGGGCTACAGGGAAATCAAAGGTACATACCCCTGGAGGTGGTAATGGTGTGGGGTTGTGAGTGGCCTTTGGGAAAGCAGTTTCCGTTCAAAAGGGGAGACTGGAGGAGGAGCTGAGACATTCGGTGACACAACTGTCCAGAATGCCTGCTTAGCTAAGGCTTGAGTTCTGAAAGGCCTCTGTCCCCTACTCCCACCTGCCAGCCACACTGATGGCCCAGAATGGCCCCTCAGCTACCTCAAACAGGGCCAGGTTCCTGTCGTAATAGTCATTTCCTCTGGAAGCCTCCAAGGGACAAAGGAAAGGGCTGCTCTCTCTGTGGTTGCCATGTCCTGTGGAGAGAGAGAGACAAAATTCCCAGTCAGGGGCTGCCTCCTGCGCCCCCAGCCCAACAAGCCAGCCCACAAAACATCTCTGTGGAGCACCTTAGGGGTCAGAGTACCAGGCTGGGCCTCAGTTTCCCCATCATACTCTGCCTGTCTCGGTGAAGAGCCAGAATTAGCAAAATGGCCAACGACCCAAAAAGCCAGCGCATCACTTCCCCGAGGCCGGCGTGAAGGCCCCAGACGTGCGCCCCCACGTGCTAAGGCCGAGGGGCGGGGCCTGACGGCAGGGGCGGGGCCAAGCCCTGGTCAGTCCTCAGACCATCCCAGCCCCGCGCCCCAGATTCCCACTTTCCAGGTCCACCTGGAATAACCGGTGTGCTGGGCGCCAAGGGCTCGGCGTCCTCAGGGCCCGACTGGGGGCCGCCCTCCAGATATATGAAGCCACACAGGGCGCCTTCAGCGGCCATGGCCAGCTGGCCGCCGGCTCGCTATCCCACTGTGCACTGCGTGGGGGCGTCCCGGGGGGCACCCCGGGGCATGCTGGGAGGAGGGGCAAGGCCTGTCCAGACGGCGGAAGCGGTGCCAGGGGCCATCCAGGGTCGCCGAAGAAGAAAGCCCTTGCAGAGGCCGGGCGAGGTGAGTGGTGAGCCGAGCAGGGACCACTGGGGAGCCCTGTCGGTGGGTCCCCCTGCCCCAGGCCCCAGCAACTTGCCCCAGCCTCAGTGCGAGGCCGATACCAGCCCCCACCTGCCCCCTGGGCTCCAGGTAAACCACGCGCAAAGCCGCCAGACGCGCCTTTTTGAAAATAAGCCTGCCTCAACTCAGAGCTCAGCTATTTTTTCTGGTTGCCCAGCAATCAAATTCTCCGGTTTCCCAAACTTTATCCTTTGTCAGTCTCTATGGGTTACACTCCAGTTTTCTATCAAGCAGGCAGAGAACACCAAGTACTTCTCTAATCGTTAAGTGCTTTCGTCCCCATCTAGATAGCATGGCAGCTGTGGCAGTGGCTGGAGGCCCCGTAGCAAATGGAAAGCTGTCATCTTGGTTCAAAAAAGCCACGTTGGTGTTGGATGACAATAACTGTGACAGCAGTGTTGGCCTGGTGTCCAGTGATGGAGGTGGCAACAGAACTGTCATCACCGACCCAGACTAGTGGGGTGTTCCAGCCATGCACCAGCCATGCCCGGTTTTCAAAGAGCTATCTGCTAACCCTCTCTGGTTAAATAGCCTACAATTAATCTATCTTGTTTGCAACTCAGAATGCTGAATGATGCATCCTCCATCTGACACATTCTCTTGTCATCGGTGTAAGATTTAGCTTGCCTTTTCTGAGCCGACAACACTCTGTAGGTTGCCGCGCTATGGATTCTTTATCTCCCAAAGACTGACAGGTAAAGTGTGTTGATGAGAATTTTTGGGGTAAAGTCAGCTCTTCGTTCCCACAGCATGTGAAAGGGATGCGTCATCTCATCTAGAAACCTAGACTAGCTACATGAGCCAAGCAGCTCAGTCCTGTGAGCTACACAATTGTAGGTCAATGCCAACGGCATAGTGGACAAAGACAGCAAGAGGTCAAGCCAGCCCACTGAGTCATGTTAAAGCCTCATGGGGTCATTTAGCTCCTTAGACACCCTATGATACTTGTTCAGGATCAGGATAAGGAACCACAAGAAAAATCAGAAAACCCAGTAACACTGCTCATTATATTAACATGCCTTCAGTGAGAAGCCTCTGAAAAGTATTCTTGGATTTTGTGACTAAAAAAAAAAAAAAAAAAAAAGCGTGTCTCCTGAATAAGTCAGATGCTTCATTTTGTAAGAAAACGGCATCTATCGAGCTCATCTTATTTCCCTTCCTGCCTTGGCTGCCAGGAATCTCCAAACTAAGTTTACTCTTTAAATACATTCATCATCTGTCTCATCACAGAGTCCTTGCTCTCTTCCTCTTCATAGTTATGATCTTTCTGTGAGAGTGCTTTGGGGAGCCACTTTTCTTGCATTTATCTCTCTTGACCCTTTTGTGAAAGTAGGCTGGAAATAAATGATAAATTATGCTAAACTCATACACTGAGTACCCCATCATCAGTACCCCCTCTGAGGCTATCCCATCATCAGTACCCCCTCTGAGGGGACTGTGCTAGTATCCAAAAAATGCAGAGTGGAACACATAGCAGTTTCCACCAAAATGCCTGTGAATAGTCTTCTAAAACCCACCCAATTCTTGTCCCCTCAGCCATGACCACAGAGTGGCTGAGAGCCCATCCAGGGTTTGCCTTTAGTCCTCACAGCAGCACTCCAGTAGGTATCATTTATTCCCTTTTAGTACAAGTAAGGCTCAGAGAGATTCAGAGACAAGGTCATCCAGCGAAAGGGGCCAAATCTGTGTCCCAGGATCCACCAGAGCCAAGTGGGAGCTAGGCTGCAGGTTTCCTACTCCTACCCTGAGCCCTGGGTCATCCCAGGATGCACTCCAGGGTGCAGTATAAGCCTTTAACCAGAGAAGTGTGGCTGGGGTTTGCAGGTAGCCCAGGGTGCACATATTCAAGGTTCTTGGGGCTCAGATGGCTGGCAGCCCACTTGGATTGCAAATCTTCCCTCTGTGTGACCCAGGGCAACCCGCTTACCCTCTCTGTGCTGCTTTAGTTTCCTCTTCTATGAAGTTGAAATAATAACACCTATTCTTCCAATGACCCAGACATATCTGAAAAGGGACAATCTGGTGCTATATACCCAGCAGTCATTCCTGGGATTTCCCCAAGGATAGCTCCCATGAAACTGTGGGAAGGTGGGGAGACCTAAGCAGTGCCTGGATGTCTGTACAGCCCTCAGGTATTCCAAAAATTCCAGAGCAGGTCTGGGCATGCCTGCCAGGCCAAACTACTCAGATACCAACCTGAGACCCCCAGTGAACCAGAGCATGGCGTAGTCCTGGGGACTATCTGTGAGGTACACATATATGTATGTTCTTGCCCACAGCTATGAACACACCAGCTACAAGTGGGGATCCAGGTGAGACTCCTCATCCCTGTTCTCACAGGCATCTGCCAGGGGTACACCTCTAGAACCTCCCCACCCCCTACCTACATGCCACAGTGGGCTGGATGAGAGGCCCGTCTACACCCCTTGGAGCAGAAGTATGGGCCTTGAGAGATTCAGGTACCAGGTTGGGATAGCCCCATGAGATGGACCTGAGACTGTTTTTGTGCTCCCTGACCCTTTGCAGTCCCCACCAAGAAGGATCATAATCACTCACCAGGGCGCAGAGTGTCCCCCATACTGCAGACACAGCCAAGTTCTGGCTGAAAAGGAGCAAGAAGAGAAGGAGGGCGGATAGTGGGAGGAGCTGGCCCAGCTCAGAGGGACCTGGCAGGACTCAGCCAATGTGGCTCCAGGTCCCTCCAGTCACCCTGAGAGGCCAAGGCGGAGCCAGAGGCTAGGCTCAGCTCTGCTTCCCCACTGGTCTAGGCTGATCCTCCGGATGCAGCCCTGCCCAGCCTCTATGGGAAAATAGCCTCCCAATGCTAACAGGGAAGCAGGGGTTACAGGCTTTTGCTGACCACTGGAGTAAGTCTAGGGGCAGGGGTGGAGGTGGAGTATGTGCATGCAGACAACTGTCAAGCCTGTAAAACCTTCATGTCTAGCAGCCCACACCACTGTCCTGTGCCATCTCCACACATAGCAGTCAGGTGTGATACTCAGAGCACCACACTTGCACAAGTACATATATATGCTGCTATTTGTTCAGACGTGTTTTCCAAGGGACTCCTAGCAAGGACAGTCCCCCGAGGGATTCCTGGGGTGGGAGATGGAGAAAGGGTCTTGGGAGGCAGAAACCTGGGAGAAGGGAGGAGGAACTACCTCCTGGCCCACTTCTACCACCTATGTTAAAGGTTAGAGTGCAGGACAGCCCGGGTGGCTCAGCGGTTTAGCGCCGCCTTCAGCCCCATGGCCTGATCCTGAAGACCTGCATGGAGCCTGCTTCTCCCTCTGCCTGTGTCTCTGCCTTTCTCTCTCTCCGTGTGTGTCTCTCATGAATAAATAAAATATTTTTTAAAAAAAGGTTAGAGTGCTGGAGTTTCCAAGGCTGGGTCTGAATCCTCTGGGGCAAATTTTATAACTGCTCCACTCCTTCCTAAGTGTGAGTAACAGGACCTGTCCCATGGGCGAAATTGGGAGGATTAAACGAGTTAATGCATGTGAAGCGCCAGACAAGCCTGGTTCTGTGGAGTGCTCCACAGATGCCCCCTGTGCCTACAGCGCCCGCAGCACCTACAGCTCTAAGGGGAGAGCCACCCGAGCGCACTCACAGGCAGTTACCCATAGCCCCCCTCTGGCAGGCACAACCTCCTTTCCCGGCTCCACACGGCTGGGGGAAGAGAGAGGGGAGAGGTAGTCTCGGGGCAGAGTCGCCGAAGCGCAAAATGGGGAGGCGAGGCGAGAGGAGGCTGGGGGAGTTCGCAGAGGTGCTGGGACTGGGGTCCGGGCTGCGTAGGTGCTCCCCGGCGCGAAGGGCCAGAGAGGGGTGCTCGGTGCTATTCGCGATCCGGGCGGCCCCGGGGGCCTGGCCTCCTTCCCGGCCACGTCTGCACCCCCGCCCGCGGCCCGCAAGGGAGGAGCTGGGGTGGGGAGGGCGGCCCGGCCGCGGGCGCCAGGGGCCCGGAAAAAGTGTCTGCGCGCCCGGAGCCAGGGAGGTGGCGGCGGCGGCGCCGACTACGAAAAGTTGGGCCCGCACCGACGTGTGCGCGCGCGCTTCGGGCGTGTGTGCGAGCGGCGGCCTCGCGTGGCCCGCGTCCCGGCCCCCCCCGGCCCCGGGGGCGCCCTCACCGTCCGCGTCCTCCCGCTCCGCGCGCTCCCCGTAGTCCACCCAACTGAGCCCCTCGAGGTTGTCATAGTCGCCGCGCCGCGGCCCGTCCACCGGCACCACGGTGAAGTGCGGCATCGCGCGCTCGCCCGCGCCGGCCGCCTGCCCGCTGTCCCCGCCGCCCCGGCCGCGCGCCCCGCCCGCCCGCATTCCTCCCCGCTGCGCTCACTTCCTCCGCCCGCCCCCCGGGCCGCCCCTCGGGGGCGGGGAGCAGGAGGGGCTCGGCCGGCTCCTCCCCGAGGGGGGCCGGGGCGCAGGGAAGCCCCCCGGAGGCAGGCCCTCCCGAGAGCCCGGTTCCTGTGTGACCTTGGGCGTGGGGCCGCCCTCTCTGAGCCTCAGGTGCGATGCCTGTGAGATGGGGAAGTGCCCTCCATGAGGGGGGCTCGGGGTGCCCTGGCGAGCGCCCAGCGTCGTCTCTGTGACTCGGGGACGGGAGAGAGGAGGCAGGATCGGAGCAGGACCTCAGGCCACCCCAGTCCCTCCTGGGTATCCCCACCCCATTCGCATCAACGCTGCCTCCCGCCTCTGCGTCCCTGTAAGCCGAACCCGCGAAGATAACGTCCCTTCCCGCGCCCCTCACCACAGTCCGTCCCTGGCCCAGGAGGCAGGGGATTTTGCACCCCCTCCGCGGAGGCTGCCGCCTCCTCCGCGGCCCGGAGGACACCCGTCCCCCAGCCGCGCGCTGGCCCCTTTGAGACACCGCATTGGGTTCTTTAACCACGTTCTTTCATCTTAATTTTCTCTTTCACTGTCTCACCTCCTGAGGGTTCCTTTATCGAGTCGTTTATATATTTGCTCTCAACTTTTCTTTCACTTTCCATATCACTGCTTCAGATCACTTATCCATGTTGGCTTTAAGATCAGCATCTTTCTGGGCTATACTATCCTCTTAGTTATTTCTCTGTTAGAAAACCCCAGAGCTCATTCAACTTGTCTGTCTCCTTCTCTGCTCCCTCCCTTCTCTCTCTCTCTCTCTTTTAAGTTTTATTTATTTATTAGAGACAGAGAGAGAGAGAGAGGCAGAGACACAGGCAGAGGGAGAAGCAGGCTCCACGCAGGGAGCCTGATTTGGGACTCTATCCCAGGTCTCCAGGATCATGCCCTGGGCCAAAGACAGTCTCTAAACCACTAAGCCACCAGGGCTGCCCCCCCCCCGCCCTTTTTTAAGATTTTATTCATTTATTCATGAAAGACACAGAGAGAGAGAGAGAGAGAGGCAGAGACACAGGCAGAGGGAGAAGCAGGCTCTATGCAGGGAGCCTGATGTAGGACTCTATCCTAGGTCTCCAGGATCAGGCCCTGGGTGAAGGCGTCTCTAAACCGCTGAGCCACTAGGGCTGCCCCCCTCCCTTCTGTTTTATGGCTCAGAGAGCTTGAGAACATCACTGAAGAATCAGTGGTATCTCTGCCTGACTGCTGCCTCCTCCCAGTCTCAGCTCTGGGGTGGAATGAGGAATCAGAGTCACTGGGTCCTGCAAGAGGACCTCCAAGCTGACCACCATCCTGGCCCTCACCTTTCAGTCATCCAGCCAGGGCCTGCCAACTTGACCTCCTGTCCTTCACGCCACCTTCAGCTGTACATGATAGCAGCCTTCCAAATGGACTCCCTGTTCTCTCCCACTGCTCATGGTAGAGCCACCTACCATGCTCTTTTCTCTTCTCTTGGACTGCAAGGCCCTCCTCCATCTGGCCCTTCTAATCTCCCCAACCTCAGTCTTTTGGCCTCTTTCCCCAAACCCAGAGCCTTACTGCACGTTACCTGCTGTTCACTCTGACAGATGACTTTCTACCCTCTGCCCCTACTCTCACTAACCAAATTCCTTGGTATTAGGGTAGGTCTCACCCTGGAGGACCACCTCTTCCCCAAAAACTTCTCAGACTCACATCCCCCACCTCACCTCCAGAAACCTGGATTGGGTTCCTCTTAGGCACTTTCCCTTCACAGTACCCTTTGCAGGGAGAAATGTGTTGGTGGGGATCTTTGATTAGTGTTTTTCATGCCCACTAGACTGGATTTCATTAGAACAGGACTCTTTTGGTCTTGCCACCTTGGTATTCTCAATTCATCCCCTAACACATCTTTTGAATAAAGAATGAACAAGTGCCCCCTCTTTCCTGTCTTCCCTAATGCCCTGCAGAGTTTCCTATACCTCTCACCACACCCCTACACACAGCCTCTCCCCAGGGGTGCGGTGAAGTACTGTGTGAGGAGATAGGCCACTGCAGCCCAACTGACAACCTTAGACTCTGAGGGACCCTATGACTAGGATACAACTTCCCCCACACCATTGACTGTCCAAGTAGCCTGTACCATCAAGATACTCCCAGGCAAAAAGAAAAAGACATTCGAGGAACACAGACATTTCAAAAGAAAACATCTATCAGGAAAATTCTTAGAACACAACGGAACAAAAATTCCAAATTAGCCAAATAAACATTATAAAAGATAAGAGAGAATATTATCAATATGAAACAAGAAAATATAAAAAAGCACAGGCAGATATATAAGGTATGAGAAATATAATTGTTCCAGTGGCCTATTGCTACCTAACAAATTACCCCCAAACAACAATGGCTTCAAGCAATAATCAACAAAAACATTTGCTCATAGATCTGCTGGTTGAGTAAAGTTCATCTCTACTCCATATGGCATCAGCTGGGGCCAGAGGATCCCTTCCCAAGAAGACTCATTCACATGGCTAGCAAGTTGTTACTGGCTATAAGCTAAGAGCTCAGTGGGGCTGTGGATCAGGAGATTGGGTCCTCTGCATGTGTACTTCTCCATGGGCTCCTTGGCTTCCTTATGGCACAAGGGCTGCAGTCCATGAGTGACCATCCCAAGAAGCAGGGAGTAAAAGCTGGCAGTTTCTCTACGCCTAGGTCTGGAAACAGGCACAGCATCATTTCTGCGGTATTTTTCAAGCCCAGATTCAAGAGAGAGTAGGGAAGCATTGAATCCATCTCTGGGAGAAGTATCAAAGAAATATGAGACCATATATTAAAGTGACCACAAGAATATTTTAAACAAAGAACACAAGAGGTGATCTACTAGCAGAAAGTCATAGCTGAGAATAAATTAGTAAATTGGAAAGATCAAATTAAGCAATCCACCCAAAAGAAGAAAGAAAAAGACAATGAAATGGAAGACAAAAAAGAGACAGAGGATGGAAATAGAAGTCCTAAATGTAAGAAGCCAGACCCAAAGGTCAAATTTTGTATGATTCCATTTGTAAGAAATATCCAGAATAGGTAAATCCATAGAGATGGAAAGCAGATTGGTGCTTGGGAGAAACAAGAGAGTGGAAAGTAGGGATCCCTGGGTGGCGCAGCGGTTTGGCGCCTGCCTTTGGCCCAGGGCGCGATCCTGGAGACCCGGGATCGAATCCCATGTCGGGCTCCCGGTGCATGGAGCCTGCTTCTCCCTCTGCCTGTGTCTCTGCCTCTCTCTCTCTCTCTGTGTGACTATCAAATAAAAATTAAAAAAAAAAAAGAGAGTGGAAAGTAACTGTTTAATGGTACAGGTTTTCGTTTTAGGGGGATTAAAATGTTTTAGAAGAAGATAGGGGATGGTTGCATAACACTGGGACTATTCTAAATGCTACTGACTTATAAACTTTAAAATGGTTAGTTTTACGGTATGTGAATTTCACCTCAATGAAAATATTGCTAGAACTACAAGGAGAAATTGATAAATACACCATCACAGTGGAAGATGTCAACATGGTTGACTAAGAGATCAAGAAAAAAAAAAAACAGCAACGGTATAAAAGATTTTAACAATACAATTGATGAACTTGAACTAATGGACATGTATATAGTCAGACATCCAACAATTGGAAAATTTCATATATTTTGTCAAGTATAAGTGGAACATTTACAAAGATTATTGGTTGTGAGGAGTACCTCAACAGAACTTCTGCTTCCAACCATGAGGCATAATAGGAGCCAAAGTTACCTCTCTGTGTAAAATAAATAGAACTTCTGACAAAATGTATAAAACAGTGATTTTAAGACATCAGACAATAGGTAGTGCAGGATTGGGATCCCAGACTGAAGGAAAATAAAATGATGTGAGCCCTAGGATAGCTGTAGCATGGGAGTGGGAGGAAAGGTGGGGAGCCCAAAAGGAACCAGTGGTCTTGCTGAGTTGAGGAGCAAAAAAAAATTAACTTTTGGGAAAGTCAAAGCACCAGATTTGCAGGATAGAATACCAGAGAAAGAAGCTGCATGAAGAGAGAGGTCTGAAATGTCTAGCAGGTCCCCTTAACTCCACCAGAGGATTGATCACACAGTAACAGAGCACTATCAAGGCCAGAGAAAGACCCACTGGAAAAAGTAGGTTCAACAGTTCCTGGAGCACAATAGTTCATATTCCCATTAACTCCAGTGAAAGACTCTTTAGTATATGGGACATTAGCTAGAATCTTCAGAAGAACACTTGCTAGCCCTAGATGAAAAATCAGTTGTACTAACAAAGCACAAAGGTCACCCTGTAGAAGTGGGACAGACTCACCCTCCCTAAAATATACTTCAGATGTCAGGACTGATAAGGCTACGCACACTCCAAGAGTGTATAGAAATGTACATTACTGACATAAAGAGGCTTTCTGGGAGGCACCTGGGTGTCTCAGTGGTTGAGTGTCTGCCTTTGGCTCAGGTCATGGTCCCGGGTTCCTGGGATCGAGTCCCGCATCAGGCTCCCCATGGGGAGCCTGCTTCTCCCTCTGCCTCTCTGCCTGTCTCTCTCTATGTCTCTCATGAATATATATTTTAAAAGAGGACTTCTGGGGAGAATAGGTTGACCTTAGGACCTTCCCAGCTGGTCCAAAAGTGGTTTCATAGAGGTGAGAAAGGACACTGACTTGGAGTTTATGGACAAAGATATAGCCAATAAGCACAGAAGATGCTCATCATTAGTCATTAGATAAATGCACATCAAGACCACAACGTGAGGTTGGTGGTTGAGATACCATTTCCCACCCTTTAGGTTAGCTATCACCAAAGAATGGAAAATATGTGCTGGCAAAGCTGTGGAGAAACTGGAACCTGTGTATGTTGCTGGTGGGGATGTAAAATGGTACAGCTGCCATTGAAAACAGGTTGGCAGTTTGGCAAAAAGCTAAACACAGAAATAGCATATGATCCAGCAATTCTATTCTAGGAATATACACAAAGGAATTGAAAGCAAGGACTTGAACAATTACCAATATGTCAATGTTCACTGCACAACTAAAAGGTGGAAGCAACCTTGGGTTTCACCGACAGGTGTGTGAATAACAAAACTGTGACCTATCCATACACGGGAATATTATTCAGCCATAAAAAGGAATGAAATCTGATATATGCTACAACATAGATGAGCCTTAAAGACATTTGGTTCGATGATATAAGCTGGATGCAAAAGGACAAGTGTTGTATGATTCCACTTACAGAAGTTAGCTGGAATAGATAAGCTCATAGAGACTGGGAAAAGAATAGAGGTTACCAGGGGCTGAGATGAAGAGAAAATGGGAAGTTACTGCTTCTTGATTAGAGTTTTTGTTTAGGACAATGAAAAAGTTTTGGAAATACCAGTGATATTTGTACATTTGTGAGTGTAATTAATGCAACTAATTTCTACATTTAAAAATGGTTAGGGCAGGGATCCCTGGGTGGCGCAGCGGTTTGGCACCTGCCTTTGGCCCAGGGCGCGATCCTGGAGACCCGGGATCGAATCCCACGTCGGGCTCCCGGTGCATGGAGCCTGCTTCTCCCTCTGCCTATGTCTCTGCCTCTCTCTCTCTCTCTCTCTGTGTGACTATCATAAATAAATAAAAATCAAAAAATAAATAAATAAATAAAAATGGTTAGGGCAGCCCCGGTGGCTCAGCAGTTTAGCGCCGCCTTTGGCCCAGGGTGTGATCCTGGAGTCCCAGGATCGAGTCCCACATCAGGCTCCCTGCATGGAGCCTGCTTCTCCCTCTGCTTGTGTCTCTGCCTCTCTCTCTCTCTCTCTCTCTCTCTCTCTGTGTCTCTCATGAATAAATAAATATAATTTTTTAAAAATTGTTAAAATGGGGAGCACTTAGCTGGCTCCGTCAGTGGAGCATATGACTATTGATCTTAGGGTTATGCATTCAAGCCCCATGTTGAGTATAGAGATTACGTAAAAATAAAATGTTTTATTATTTTAAATTTATTTATTTATTTATTTATTTATTTATTTATTTATTTATTTATTATATTAGAGAGAGATTGTGTGTGCATGCACGAGTTGTGGGGAGGAGCAGAAAGATAAAGAGAGAATCTTTATTTTTTAAAGATTTTATTTGTAGGAATGCCTGGGTGGCTCAGTGGTTGAGTGTCTGCCTTCAGCCCAGGGTGTGATCCTCAGATCCCGGGATCGAGTCCCATATCAGGCTCCCTGCATGTAGCCTGCTTCTCTCTCTGCCTATGTCTCTACCTCTCTCTGTCTTCTATGAATAAATAAACAAAATATTTTTTAAAAGATTTTATTTATGTATTTATTTGAGAGAAAGAGAGCAGGGGGAAAGGGCAGAAGGAGAGGGAGAGAAAGAATCTTGAGACTCCATGCTGAGCAGAGCTTGACATAGGGCTGGATCCCAACCACCTCAAGATCAGGACCTGAGCCAAAATCAAGAGTTGGACACTTGGGATGCCTGGGTGGATTAGCGGTTGAGCACCAGCCTTCAGCCCAGGGCGTGATCCTGGGGTCCCGGGATCGAGTCCTGTATCAGGCTCCCTGCACGGAGCCTGCTTCTCCCTCTGCCTGTGTCTCTGTCTCTGTCTCTCTTTGTCTCTCATGAATAAATAAATAAAATATAAAAAAAAAAAGAGTTGGACACTTAATCAACTGAGCTACTCAGGTACCCTGAGAAGGAGAGAATCCTGAGCAGACTTCACACTGAACATGGAGCCCAGCTGAGGTGGGGGGACGGAGGCTCAATCTCATGACCCTGAGACCATGACCTGAGCCACAGTCAAGAGTCCAGAGGCTTAACTGGCTGAACCACCCAAATGCCCCAAAATAAAATCTCTAAACCAAAAATAGTTAAAGTCTCAAATTTGTTATATACCTTCTACAATTAAAAAAATAACATGACATACAAAACCATTGAACAATACACTTTAAATGGGCGAATTGTGTGGTATGTCAATTATATCTCAATAATGCTGTTTTAAAAAGCAAACAAGGGCAGCCTGGGTGGCTCAGCGGTTTAGCGCCACCTTCAGTCCAGGGCGTGATCCCGGAGCCCCGGGATCGAGTCCCATGTCGGGCTCCTTGCATGGAGCCTGCTTTTCCCTCTGCCTTTGTCTCTGCCTCTCTATCCCTCTGTGTCTCTATGAATAAATAAATAAAATCTTTGGGGATCCCTGGGTGGCTCAGCGGTTTAGCGCCTGCCTTTGGCACAGAGCCTGATCCTGGAGTCCTGGGATCGAGTCCCTCGTCGGACTCCCTTCATGGAGCCTGCTTCTCCCTCTGCCTGTGTCTCTGCCTCTCTCTCTCTCTCTCTCTCTGTGTATCTCTCACGAATAAATAAATAAAATCTTTAAAAAGAAAAAAAGAAACTGCATTTCTAAAAAAAAAAAGCAAACAAAAAACACACGATGTAATTAACTGAATAATTCTAATATTTAGAGGACAGTAGGAGGAGAAAGAGAAAGTGAGAGCTAAACAATCTTCATTTTTCAAATTACTGGGTCAGTACATAATATCTAAAGTTTATATCTAAAGAGCTAGTAATTATATATATCATTTAGAAATATGGAGGAAAATACCAGTAAATACCAACAATTAAAGTGTTGAAAGGGATTCCTGGGAGAATAGAACTGGGGAATGGGAGTATGAGGACGGAAGTTGCCAGAACTCTAGAATGTCCTTCATGCCTCCTCCAATTGCCACCCCATCAATCACAGACATGTTTTTTTTTTTTTTTTTGGTAGTCTTTAGTTTTTTTATTATGCTTTTTAAAAGATTTATTTATTTGAGAGAGAGAACGAGAGAAAATGAGAAGAGAGAGAGCAAGAGCAGTGCAGAGGGGCAGAGGGAGGGGGAGAAAGAGAATCCCAGCCGACTTGCTGCTGAGGACCAAGTCCTATGTGGAGCTTGATCTCATGACCCTGAAATCATGACCTGAGCCGAAAATGTAAGTCAGATGCTTAATCAACTGAGCCACTCAGGCATCCCTAGTGTTTGTTTTTTAAAATTGAGATATAATTGACACATAATGTTGTGTAACTCAGGCATTTTCTAAATATATGAGTTTGATGATAATATTTTGTTTACTATTTAAAAGCTCAACCTGAGGGGCAGCTCTGGGTGGCTCAGTCAGTTTAACGTCTGGCTTCAGCTTGGGTCATGATCCTGGGATTGAGCCCCACTTTGAGCTATTTGTTCAGTGGGGAGTCCGTTTCTCCCTCTCTCCCTCTCTGCTTTCTCTCTCTCAAATAAATGAATAAAATTAAAAAAAAAAAAGAAAAGGAGCTCAACCTGAGCATAAATCTCTGAACATTAAATTTAGCCTTTTCTGGTTTTTGTTTTGCTTTTTAAGTAGACTCTATGCTGAATGTGGGGCTTGAACTCACGACCTGGAGATCAAAAGTTGCATGCTTTTCCGACTGAGCCAGCCAGGCATCCCAAAAAACTTTTTTATTGACAAAAAATATCCATACAGAAAAATTCACATACCATAGGCATACATAGCATGCTGAATGTTCACAAAATAAACACTCTCATGTAACCAGCACCCAGATCAAGATACAGCACTTTACTAGAACCCAGAAGCCCTTTTTCATGTCCACTTCCAGGCATTACCTACCCACAAACTGACTGTAACAGTATTGATCACTTTTGCCTGTGTTTGTACTTTATACACACGGAATAATAAGAGATTATTTTGTCCTGGCTTTCATTCAACATACTTTGAGTGATTCTTGCAAGTTTTATGTAACTGTCCTTGGATATATGCATCTTCAACTTTAGTAAAAAATGTCAAACTGTCTTCCAAAGCAGTTTTTATCCATATATACTGCCACCAGCAGGGTGTAAATATGCTTGTTGCTCCACATCCTTGCTAACACTTGGTATTGTTCACTTGTTGAATTTTTTAGCTGTCTTCACTATGAGTTTTATTTTGCATTTCCTTAGTTGCTAATAAGGTTGTCTACTTATTCGTATTCTTATTGACCTTTTGAATATCCTTTCTTATAAAGTTACTCTTCAAATATCGTGCCCATTTTTTTAAATTTTTTTTAAAATTTATTTATGATAGTCACAGAGAGAGAGAGAGGCAGAGACACAGGCAGAGGGAGAAGCAGGCTCCATGCACTGGGAGCCCGACGTGGGATTTGATCCCGGGTCTCCAGGATCACGCCCTGGGCCAAAGGCAGGTGCTAAACCACTGCGCCACCCAGGGATCCCTCGTGCCCATTTTTATATTGGCTTGTCTGTCTCTGGATGCAAGTCTTCTGTCAATTATATGTGTTGAAAATTTCTCCTGCTCTGTGGCTTGCTTTTTCACTCTTTTAAATGTTTAAAATAGTATTTTTAAAAAATATTTTACTCATTTATTTGACACAGTGAGAGGAAGAGCACAAGCAGAGGGATCAGCAGGCAGAGGTAGAAGAAGAAGCGGGCTTCCCACTGAGCAGGGACCCTGATGTGGGGCTCGATCCCAGGACTCTGGGATCATGACCTGAGCTGAAGGCAAACACTCAACCAGCTAAGCCACCCCCAGGTGCCCCTTTTTACTGGTATTTTATGACAAGCTTAAGTTACTAATTTTAATGTAACCCAATTTATCGATATTTTCCTTTGTCATTAAGGTTTTTTTTTTTTTTTATGATAGTCACAGAGAGAGAGAGAGAGAGAGAGAGAGAGAGGGAGGCAGAGACATAGGCAGAGGGAGAAGCAGGCTCCATGCACCGGGAGCCCAACGTGGGAT
Source organism: Canis aureus (assembly GCF_053574225.1). Lineage (NCBI taxonomy): Eukaryota > Metazoa > Chordata > Mammalia > Carnivora > Canidae > Canis > Canis aureus. The sequence goes on from NC_135613.1 coordinate 7,456,152, forward strand.
TCGATCCCGGGTCTCCAGGATCGCGCCCTGGGCCAAAGGCAGGCGCCAAACCGCTGCGCCACCCAGGGATCCCCATTAAGGTTTTTTATATCCAGTGTCCCTATACTGAGGTCACCAAAGTATTTGCCTACATTATCTTCTAGGAGTTTTATTCTTTCAACTTTTACATTGGATCAATAACATATTCAAATTAATTTTATATTGTGTGTTGCATTCTGTATGGTCTGAGCTAAGGGATCAAATTATTTATTATTTTTATTTTTCCAAATGAATATCTAATTGTCCCAATTTGTCCTTGTTCTCCTTTACATCATATCCCGTGGTCCCTCCTAACTTCTGGCTAGCTTATCTGTATAGACTAAGACTTAACACCAGATGCACAGGTAACAGACATAGATTGCATTGCTTTTTCCACTGGCTCCTACATATGCATGAAGTCCAATCCCAATGATAAATCTCTTATTTTATATCATTCATAGTGGATCTACTTATCTGATCAAACACTGACTGAAAAAAAAAAAACAAAAAAAAAAAACAAAAAAAAAACACTGACTGAAATAATACCCTTAAAGTGACAGAACTCACTCTACCAGATAGCAAGACTTGTTTGAAAACTACTGAGATTAAGACATTGTGGTATTGATACTGTGATATATAAATAAACACATAGAACAGAATTCGGAAATAGACTTACACATATATGGACATGATTTGTAACATAGGCTCTGTATATAACATATACATACACAGAGAGTATAATTTCTCTTTCTCCCAATTTCAAGTTCCCATGGAATGAACTTAGATCAGGCTCTGGCCCACTCTTATAGATCAGGAAAGGAAAGTTGCCAAAGATGGAGGGCCTGCAGTAAGCCAAGCAAATGAAGCTAGTTTCCTTTTCTTTTTAAGACTTGATTTTTTCCCCCTCCACTAAAAAAAATCAGTTTAATATTAAGACTTTATGTGAAAAAATCTAAAATCTTTACAGATTTTCTCTCTTGATATTTCCAAACAAGTTACTATTTATTTTATAAATAATATCAGCTTCAACTTCTTAAAAACACACACACATGGGGCACCCGGTGTTAAGTGCCCAATCCTTGGTTTCTGCTCAGGTTGTGATCTCAGGGTCATGAGATGGAGCTGTGAGTTGGGACTCCTGCCTGGCTCTGCACTCAACATGGAGTCTGCTTGGATTCTTTCTGCCTCTCTTCCCCCAGCTACCGCCCCCACCCTTGCTCTCTCTCTCTCAAATAAATAAATCTTAACACACACACACACACACACACAGTTAAACCTTTCAGAGACTCAAAATCCACCCATTGTCACATTCCATAATGGGATAGACACCACACAGAAGTAGATTCCTTTGTGCTCTTCTGTGGGCTCAGACTTTTAGCATAAGAACATGGTGAGATCCCTCTGTGCTTTCTGAGAAAGAGACAAAGCTAGAGGCCACTCACCTGGAGCAGCTGGGGCTAGACCTACAAGACTCATCCCCAACCAACAGCCCACCAGGCCCTACTCCCCTGCTCCCCAGGGAGAAGGAAGAACTTTCACACCTGGGTCCATATCCAAAATATTTATTCTCAGCATATATATACTTGTGTCTGGAGAACAAGGAGGGGGACTTTGTGAGACTTTGCCACAATGACCTCAGGGTAGGGGGAGGACTGGCCAGGTCACCAGAGACACAGAATGAGGATTGAGAATGTGGCAGCAGCCATGAGGCCTAGAACAAAGTATGGGGAGGCTTTCAAGGGCCTCTGGAGGACCTGGTTGATTGGCCCCTGGATCACCTCCAGATGTGTGGCCAGATGTTCACTCTGAGGCTGAGACAGGAGGTGGGAGTGGCAAGTGACCACCTGCCTGTCTGGAAACTCTGCCTCCACAGGGTTCTGCCCACTGTTCTCCTCTCTCACCTGGGGATGGGAGTCAGCAGTTAGTGGCTCCCATAGCAACCTCTCCTCACCTACTCAAACCACTGCACCATCCTTTTACCCAGGCCAACATACTTGTTCCACCTGTCTGAAGACCCGCAGCAGGTTTCCACGAAGAACACCTTGGAGCTCTTCCTCACTCCAGCCACGACTCAGCAACTCCTCTATCAGCACTGGGTACGTGGACACGTCCTCCAGCCCCTGAGGGAACCTTGTGGCAGAGAGTCAGCCAGCTGTGGAACCGCAGCCCTGATCCTGGTCCAGGGCCCACAGTCCCACCAGCCCCAATCACATATGCAAAATTGAAGGCTATGTTCTCCAGGCTACTGAATGTCACTTTGGAAGTTCCTTGAAGACTGAGTTGCTTCAGAGGCATTTATGCCCTGAGCAGATGATTGGCCCAAAACAGATGGGTTGGACTGGGAGTTGGGCATGTGCTGGGTAAATGAGCTCTGCTTGAGGGAGGAGAGTACTTAATGAATGTGATGATCTGGAGTGGGAGTGGGTACCAGGCCACTGGAGGGACAGGAACAGCCCAGGAAACAGGCCCTGGGAGTGGAGAGATATCAGGTGAGCTGGAAAACCAGACCCTATGGTCAAGGTCTGAAGGACAGGAGGACCATGGCATGGGAACAGAGACTAAAGGACTCCCTGCTGTACCCCCTGCCCAAGACAAACCCCAGGGAAACACTCACCGTCCAGACCCATCATAATTTCCACCAATTCCGATGAACTCTGCTCCAATGACTGCTCTGATATGGTCAAAGTGATCTAGGGGGTAGGGATTAGTGGTGGGTAGCACTAGGCTGGAGTTAGCCCGGTCTGGGGAAGCTCAGCCCTGGCCAACTCTGCCCACAGCACTCCACACCATGGCAGCTGACTTCATGGAGCGCCTGGCCAGTTGTGAGTTTTGAAGCGACTATAGGCTTAGCAATGGACTTCAGAATTTTTTCTACCCAGGAGCCACCCTGCCTCTGGGTTCCTTGAGAGCCTGCCTGTACTGTCCAGAGATGTGAGAGCAAAGAGAGTCAGAGGCAGAGGCATTTGCTTCCCCCAAACACATCAGCTTTGACTGTGGTCCCAGGACTGTGGTCCCACAGCTTTGACTGTGGCAATGAAGAGCTGTATCTGCTCCCCTGAGTTGTCAGAGGTCTGCCCATTGCCCAACAGGTGTGCTCAACTGCTGGAACTGTCCTGAGGGCCCCGTGGCCATAGGCTCAAGCTAGAACTGCATAAGAGGTCAAAGTGAGGCTCACCTGCCACGGTGGACGTATTAGCAAACAGGTTACACTGAAGCACCCCCATGGACAGCGTCACCATCACAATGCCACCATTCTTCTTCTACAGAGATAAACAAATGGACACTCAGTTTGGCTCTTCTGGCCTGATGGCCTGGGGGCCCTGGGAGGACATTGCTCAGTCCTAACTTCAGGGGCTGGAAGAGACTTGATCTCTGGGTTTGTGGGTCCCTGAGTGGAGCCGGTTTGGCTGTGATTTTCAGAGATGGGGGAGGGTTAACCAGCCTTGAGTCCAAGGATGAGGCCCGGTCTAGTAGCTTTGTTCAAGGTCAAGAATATTTGTATGAAACATGCTTAGCTCTGGGTTTGAGGGCTGGGTAGCTACTCACAAGAAGTTGCAGGATGTCATCGGGAACATTCAGCAAACTGTTGCACACGGCCCTGGCAGCTGAGTGGGAGAAGATCACGGGAGCCTTTGACATCTTCAGCACTTGTCGTACCAAGGTGTCTGACGCACAGGACAAGTCCACCATCATGCCTAGTCGGTTCATTTCCCCTACCACCTTCTGCAGAGACAGAGTTTTGTTTTGTGTGTGTGGTTGTGAGGTGGATTGTTGTTGTTTGTGAGGTGGGGGAGATGTCAGGTATGCCCATATTTGCACATTATTTGTAGGGAATGGGTGGGGTGGGGTATGGAACAGGAGTCCTCACCTCGCCAAAGCTCGTCAACCCACTGACGTTGGTGTAGAAGTGGTGTTTAAACTTGGTGGAACTTTCTGCCCTGCAGGACAGCCAGAAGAGGTCAATTTCTCGAAGGCCATATCATGGGCTCTGTAGCCCCTCTGTTTGTCCATCCATCCCACCTCCAGAACAGAATAGGGATCTGGGCCAGCTGCTTTCCGGGAGTGTACCAGACCTGCTGGGAGTCCAGCCTCCTCCTCTGTGGACTCCTCTGCCCTCACCTCTTCCATCTACCATTTCATCCTGGCTAGGCACTATGCTCACCAGGGTGTGCTGCAGGTGAAGGTGAGTGTCAGGTAGCGTACTCCCAGCAGATAGAAACCACGCAGCACGGAGAGGCTGCTATCCAGTGAGTGACCACCCTCCACGCCAATGAGGCAGGCCAGTTTTCGAGTGCTGTTCAGACCTAGAAGAGGATGGATAATCAAGTGGTCAGGGCCCAGGACCACTACCACCAGAGTTAGGAGCTCACCATCTATCCCCCCATTTGCCAGCCACCTGCTGCTGAGGTCACAAGATCCAGTTCAGAGTAGGAGGTACACATGCGATGAATGAGGTCAATTTGCTCCAGGGTGAGGCGCAGGGCATCCTGGTCCTGGGTCTGACATGGGGCATAGGCTGACCAGAACTAGAGGCAGGCCCCGGGATCTGGCATGAGATTAGGGTGGTCTCCAATGTCCTTGGCCTGCCACTCCTCCTCAGCCCCCAAGGTTCTTATTCAGGTCAGTGGCCCAGAATGAAATACTGTATGACCATGAAGCTTACTGCCAGCAACCAGACTGCGGACTGTGAAACGTCATTGTCTGCTGTTTATCCATGTGCTATGTGAATGCCCCAAGGCCAATCCACTATGTCCCTTTGGCTCTGGCAGCCCCCACGCTCACCAGAGATTTTCTGGTCACTCTCTGGTGTCCCCACAGAACCTGGGCATGCATGCGGCTGGCCTGTCTTGGCTTCCAGTGCCCCCACATTCCCAGCAGCCATGCTGTGGCACCCTGTGTATCTCTGTGGTACCTGGGCACCCACGAGGCCATCCTTAAGCTTGTCCAAGCTGGTCTGACCACGACTGAAATTGCGCAGGTTAACATCTTGCAGCCTGTTCTGGAAAAGCTGTCTCAGGAGCTGGGGCAAATGGTTGTGGCTGGGGGCATTAAGACAAGGTTAGAGGGGGAGACAGCACCTCCAGGTCACGCTGGGCACGCCGACATACCTGGTCCTGTCCTGTCCTCGTCCACCTCCCCCTATCACACAGGCAATGCAAAAGAAGTCCTGAGGTGCAGCTTTCGGAGGGGGGACGGGGTACACCAGGAGGGGGTAATGGGGCTCGGGGCCCGGGGGACAGAGCGGAGGGCGCATCCCGAGGTGGCGGGAGGGAGCCTTCTCACTCGCCCGCCCGCCCTGCGCCCCGCGCCCCGAGGGCCCCTTCCTCCCGCTTAGGGCCGGGCTCGCGCCACCGCCCCACCGCGCACCTACGCACCCGTCCACGAGAGGGAAGTCCCGCATCAGGGCCCGCGCGCGCTCCCGCAGACTGGGGGAGCTGGGCGGGGCGGGCGTGGCCTGGGCGCGGGGCACGGGCCACCGCAGCAGGGACAGCAGGAGCAGGAGACGCAGCGGAGGTCGCTGGCGGAGCGCGGGGGTGGCCTCCGGGCGCAGGGGCCGCATGCTGCGCGGGGCCACACAGGCGGACGGGCCGGTCTTGGGGGGCGGCTGGGGGCGCAGGGCGACGACGGGGCCCGGCCGGCGATCAAGGTGACCCAGCGGCGCGGCCCCGTGAGGAGGAGGCTGGAGTCGGTCGGCTTCCACACGGGCAGGGATCCGCGACGCCGCGGCGCAGCGTGACCGCCGGGGGCGACACAGCCCCCGGGCCCCCAGGAGGGCGCCCCCACGGGGCCACACCGGGCCCTGCCGCTGCCGCTTCCCGGTTCCTGGGGCCCGCGGCCGGCGGGGCGGCGGGGTGGGCAGCAGTCTCCCCAGCCTCACCCTAGCCAGACAGTCGCAGGTCCACGGGGGGTTTTAGTTGTAGGAACGTGCCTCACCCTGCAAACCTTCCATGAAAAACACTGAATTCGATCTCTATGTTTTGACTGACAGAAAAAGGATTCTATTTTTAGTAAAAAATGAAATTTAAGAATAATATGATGGGAAACCATTTTGTTTTAGTATCTAGTATTGAAATTGGCTTCTGTAACGTGTTAACAGATGCACACAAAAAGATTCTAGATGCTAAACATTAATTAACAGTAGCCCTCTTGGAAAGGGGGTTACCCACTCCCTGGTCAATTTACATCACATCTTGTTTTCTGTCATACGGTCATCCTACCTGAGGGATGTCCTGAGTAGTGCTGGTGAGGGTTGGCCAGTTTGGTAAGAGGTTAATGGAGGCACCACAGCAGCTGAGCTTTGAAAGGATAGGGTCTGGATTGGGCAGGGGATGGAGAAGGCATTGGACAGTAGCCCAGGCAAAGGTCTGGTTTGCACAAGACAGCCATCTGGAAGGGAGGAGCTGCAAGGTCCTCAATGGCATAAAATAATGGGACAAGAGTTCTCACTGGTAAAAGGGCACCTGGTCTGACAGGATTTCACGCGGGGCAGAAATCCTCCTCCTTCAAGGCAACATGGTTTCCAGGATGGTCAGAAGCCTGGACAGTGTAATTCATTCTGCAGAAAAAGCCCTGATGCAGTCGAAACTGACCTCAGAACTGATCTCAGAACTGCATTTGGGTGGCATCTGGGCTTCCTGGGCCTGCACCAGATCCTACTAGGCAGAGAGGGGCCTATAGCACAGATTAAAATTGGAAATGCCCCTCCTTCTGTATCTGTGTCTGTCACCTGTTCTCCCACCAGGGCTCCCTAATAAGTGGGCCTCCCCCTCTGGGCACCAGGAGAAGAGCCTTGACCTCTGGTCACCACTGCCTCCTGTCCATCACTGCTCCCTTCTCATGCCTAGGGGTTAAGTACTAAATCTGACCCTGCTGCCTCTGGCCGGCTTTGGCTCTCTCAGGAGTACGAGAGAGAGAAAGAATGTTTATTCTGGTCTCTCCTGTACTGGGCTGTCGTTCCATGGGAGGCCTTCATTTAAGTCATATAAATGACGTAATGAATGATGAATTTGCTAATGGTTTATCAAAAGTTCAGGGGTGCCTGGGTGGTTCAGTGGCTGAGCATTTGCCTTCAGCTTGGATCATGATCTCGGGGTCTGGGATCGAGTCCCACATAGGGCTCCCGGTGGGGAGCCTGCCTCTCTCTCTGCCTATGTCTCTGCCTGTCTCTCTGTGTCTTTCATAAATAAATAAATAAAATCTTAAAAAAAAAAAGTTCAGAAGTACTGGGGCACCTGGGTGGCTCAGTCAGTTAAGCATTTGACTTTAGGTTTTAGCTCTAACCATGATCTTAGGGTCATGAAATTGAGCCCTGTGTCAGGCTCCACACTAAGTGAAAAGTCTGCTTAAGATTCTCTCACCCTAGGGCAGCCCCGTTGGTGCAGTGGTTTAGCGCCGCCTGCAGCCCAAGGAGTGATCCTGGAGACCCTGGATCGAGTCCCACATTGGGCTCTCTGTATGATGCCTGCTTCTCCCTCTGCCTCTCTCTCTCTCTGTCTCTAAATAGATAAAATCTTAAAAAAAAAAAAAAAAAAAAAAAAAGGTTCTCTCACCCTTGGGATGCCTGGGTGGTTCAGTGGTTGAGCATCTGCCTTTGGCTCAGGGCGTGATCCCAGGACTGGGATCGAGTCCCACATCAGGCTCCCTGCAAGGAGCCTACTTCTCCCTCTCTCTGTGTTTCTCATGAATAAATAAATCTTAAAAAAAAATTAAAAGTTCAGAAGTATTGCACATACAGCTAATTCCTATAATAGTCTTAGGTGAAAGGAAAGGAACAAATGTTTATAATTAACTTTTAATGTCATCAGATTAATACATAAATGCCATTTCAAATGTCTGGTTTGGTTTGCTAAGAGTTATACTCTTCCTGATAATGACTGGGAAAGTTGGGCAAAATATAAAAAAGGCTCTGCCTCTCTCTCTGTGTCTCTCATGAATAAATAAATCTTTAAAAAAATAAAATCTTAAAAAAAATATATATATATAAAGGATCTTCCCGAAGACATCAGAGAGTTCAACAAGATATCAGAAAATTACTTGATGAGGACCGAGGGAGGGTAGAAACCCAGAAATGAGGCCAACTTTCGGGCTGTGTCTTCCATGAGGGGTGCTGTGGTCTAAATAGACAATGATTCATGTCTAGAGTCCACCAAAGTAAGCAGGACCCTGATGAACACTTAGTTTTGAGTTTGAACACAAAAGAATGCACCTAGGAGAAAGAATGAATGAATGAAGCTATCCCAGGCAGGCAGCAATTCTAGTGATTAAGCAATTGTCTTTCAATTCCAGACGCGGTCTCCTATTCTCTGCTCTGTGAGGCTGGGGCTCAAACTCTTACCGCATTTCCTAAACTCCTAGCTGGCTTCCTGTTACATTCTGCCAATAGGAGCTACAGAGGAAACCGAAAGGCAGTTTCTGTGCCAGCAGTGATGGTTGGCTGTAATCCCCAACCTCTGGCTGTCACAGAGAGCACCCTTACCACTCGTGTTTAGAACACCTGCAACTGCTGAGCAAGATCGTCAAGAGGTCTGCTCCCCAGCAGCGCAGGGCACCCCCATAAGCCTCGGTCTTCTACCTCCTGTTTCCATTTTTTCCTAAATGGACCCTGAGCTGGATCAGCTCTGCTTGGAAGGATCTGTAAAGGGATTAGGTCATCTCAGAGTGCTACTCAATCCACCCAAAGGAGTCAAGAAAAGGGAGAAGAGGTAAAATGAACAGAAAGGACTATTAGCACTTTCTGAGTAATACTGCAGAGCACAGCCAATTTGGAGCCTGAGGCAAAGGGAAAATGTGTATCACTATATACATTTTTAATGTATTTTCAATGATGAACTTTTCTAGAACAATAAAATAGTTGAAAAATATTAGAGAACTGAAAAGTAGGTGTATTAACTCACAACATTATTTTATTCATACTCAAACCAGAATTTATTATAATTTTACTTACATGGCTTTAATGGAGGCAAACTCATGCGTAAAAATGTTTTTGGCTTGGGATCCCTGGGTGGCGCAGTGGTTTGGCGCCTGCCTTTGGCCCAGGGCGCGATCCTGGAGACCCGGGATCGAATCCCACGTCAGGCTCCCAGTGCATGGAGCCTGCTTCTCCCTCTGCCTGTGTCTCTGCCTCTCTCTCTCTCTCTCTGCGTGACTATCATAAATAAATAAAAAATTAAAAAAAATTGTTTTTGGCTTTTTAAGCTTTTGTTTTAATCGTCTAATTTAGTTAACATACAGTATTAATTTAGTTTCATGTGCACTATATTAGTATCAGCAATTGCGTACATCACCTGGTGCTCATCACAAGTGCCCTCCTTAATCCCCATCACCTATTCCACCCTTCCCCCACCGACTTCCTCTCTGGTAACCATCAGTTTGTTCTCTACAGTTAAGAGTCTATTTTTTGATTTGTCTTTCTCTTTTTCCCTTTGTTTCTTAATTTCCGTACGACTGAAATCATGTCTTTCTCCTACTGACTTATTTTGCTTAGCATTACACTCTCTAGCTCCATCCATGTCATTGCAAATGGCAAGCATTTCACCTTTTATGCTGAAAAATATTCCATATATATGTATATATATGCCTCATCTTCTTTATCCATTCATCAATCGATGGACACTTGGGCTGCTTCCATAATTTGGCTATTGTAAATAATGCTACTATAAACACGGGGGTGCATGTGTCCCTTTGAATTAGTGTTTTTCTGTTCTTTGGGTAAATACCCAGTAATGGGATTGCTGGATCCATAGGGTAGTTCTTTTTTTTAACTTTTTAAGGAATCTCTACCGTTTTCCACAGTGGCTGTACCAGTTAGCATTCCTATCAACAGTGCACAAGGTTTCCTTTTTCTCCACATCCTTGCCAACATGTGTTGTTTCTTGTCTTGTTGATTTTAGCCATTCTGAAAGGTGTGAGGGGACACCTCATTGTGGTTTTCATTTGCATTTCCTTGATAGTAAGTGATGATGAACATTTCATAAATAATATTTTCAAAACTACTTCTTAGTTCATTTTTTTTTCTTTTTATGTTAAGATTTTATTTATTCATTCATGAGAGACACACAGAGAAAGAGGCAGAGACATAGGCAGAGGGAGAAGCAGACTCCATGTAGGGACCCTGACCTGGGACTCAATCCTGGAACCCCAGGATCACACCCTGGGCTGAAAGGAGGCGTTCAACCGCTCAGCCACCCAGGTGTCCCTTAGCTCATCTTCTATTGAGAGATTGAATGCTTGGCAATTTCTCTTGACCAAGTGAGGATCTTAAATAATTTTTAAATAACTGCAGCTTGTTAACTTCTTTTGTAGGATGCCATCATGACTGGTATAGTTAAATTTTTTTTTCAAGAGGGCGCATGGGTGGATCAATTGGTTAAGTGTCTACCTTCGGCTCAGGTTGTGATTCTGGGATCCTGGGGTCCTGGAATGAAGCCCTGCATCATGCTCCTTGCTCAGTGGGGAGCTGCTTCTAGCCTCTCCCTCTTCCTCTACCTGCTGCTCCCCCTACTTGTGCTCTCTCTCTCTGTCAAATAAATAAATAAAATCTTTATTTTTTAAGGCCATTTCCAAATTTTTGTAAAATTCCACAAAGCAAAATTTGTTAATTTTTATTTATTTATTAAGATTTTATTTATTCTTTAGAGACACAGAGAGAGGCAGAAACATAGGCAGAGGGAGAAGCAGGCTCCTATTGGGAAGTTCGATGTGGAGCTCGATCCCAAGACCTCGGCATCATGACCTGAGCCAAAGGCAGACATTCAACCACTGATCCACCCAGATACCCCTCTATTAATCAGTTTTTGAAAATCCAAATACAATGCTGATTTTAAGTATCATTATTGTGTGTTTCTTTTCTTTTCTTTTTTTTTTAAGATTTTATTTATTCATTCATGAGAATGCACAGGGAGGAGAGAGAGAGGCAGAGACAGGCAGAGGGAGAAGCAGGCTCCACGCAGGGAGCCTGATGCGGGACTCGATCCAGGGTCTCCAGGATCACACCCTGGGCTGCAGGCGGCACTAAACCACTGAGCCACCGGGGCTGCCCTATTGTGTGTTTCTTAAAAGTTTTATTTTTAAAAATTTTATTTTTAAGTAATCTCTCTCTCTCTCTCTCTTTTTTTTTTTTTTTTAAGATTTTTATTTATTTATTCATGAAAGAGAGAGAGAGAGAAAGGCAGAGGGAGAAGCAGCCTGACGTGGGACTCGATCCCGGATCTCCAGGATGACACCCTGGGCCGAAGGCAGGCACAAAACCGCTAAGCCATCCAGGGATCCCTCTCTTTTTTTTTTTTTTTTTCAGAGAGAGAGCATGCATGCGTGTGGGCCAGGGAGGGGTTGGCACAGAGGGAGATGGAGAGAGAATCGCAAGCAGGCCTCAAGCAGGCTCTACATCAGGTGCTAAGCCTGAGGTCAGGCTTGATCTCACAACCCTGAGATCATGACCTGGTATGAAATCAAGTCAGACACTCAACCGGCTAAGCCACCTAGACACCCCAAATTAATGTGAGTTTTAAAAATATGACTGCTTTTAAGATCATCTCTTGTATTTGACTTCTTCAAGTTCAACTTTAAAGTACACAGTTTGGGGTTATTATGAAGAGGGCCACTTTAAATATTATTTCACATCCTTTTTTGGAAAACCTATGAACGTATTCCTGTTGGGTATAGACCTGGAGTGAAATTGCTCAGTCATGGGGTCTGCATAGACTATTAGTATTAACTATTATTTTTATTAGGCATTATCTATTATCATATGTTATTTATTATTTTTAGCTATCATTATTAGCATTAACTCTTAATTTTGGCTATTAGTAGTGCAGTTGTTATTACCATTAATGGCCTGTGGAAAAGACACTATGGTTTTCTAAGTAGCTTCTGCCTCTCAGAGAGGAAGTCCCTGAGAGGCAGAGGAGGGGTTGAGTTCACATCTAGGGAAGTTCAGTGATTGGAGGCCCAGTGGCCTATCATGTAGCCTGGCATCCTGGGCTCTGTCCAAATAGGAACAAAGATCATTTGTGATCCAGGCAGGTTCCCTTCTTGGGAATCTGAGCCAGAGTTCCCTTCAAATTCCCTGGGTGGTGGTCATTGAGTCAGGATGTGGACTGAGGTGAGCTATTGTGAAGCAGCTCAGAGGAAGATCCACTCTCCCACAGCTGGAACTACCCACTGTCTTCCTCAAGAGTTGAGTTCAACTATCTGGGTCTACTCAGGCCATGCTAGTGAGACTCAGGTCTTACCTGAGTAACTGGTGGCTGAACTGCAGGGTCCCCTACCAACCACCGGAATTGGGAACCTGTGTCACCAGACTCCACCACAGAGAAGGACAGTCATGCCTGGTTCCTTGTGTAAAACATTTATTTCAGGAAATGTTTGTGCCTGCATGATGGGGGAACATTGTGGGGTATCCGCAGCTGCCATAGTGACATTTGGTAGGATTAACTGGGTCACCAGAACCACAGAATGAGGACTGAACAAGCAGCAATAACTATGAGGCCTGGGGCCATGATGGGGAGAGATTTTGACAATGACTGTTTAGGGGACCACTCAGGTGAAATCTCAGTTAGTTTCTGGTATGGAGCAGGGTACTGTGTCTGATGCAGACGTGAGAGAACGGAGCGGCAAGAGCTGCTCAGCTGCTCATCCGGGAACTCATCCTCCAAGGGCCTTTGCCCCTTGCTTGCCTCCCGTACCTGGAGGTAGCAGTCAGTGGTCAGCAGCTCCCACAGCAACTCTGACATGCTTGCTCAGACCCCCGAGCTACTCTTTTGCCCAGCCCAGCATACCTGTTCCACCTGTCCAAAGACCCGCAGTAGGTTTCCTCGAAGGACACCCTGGAGCTCTTCCCTACTCCAGCCACGCCTCAGCAACTCCTCTATCAGAACTGGGTATGTGGACACATCCTCCAGCCCCTGAGGGAAACTGTGTGGCCGAGAGCTAGTCAGCTGTGGAACCTCAGCCCTATTCCCTGTTCATGACTCAGCCACAGCCATATGTGTCCAGGTCTACTGAACTCCAGCCCTGGTCAGATGTGGGAATAGGAGACTTGGAGAGGGTAAGTGATTCAAACCTGCTCTTTATCCTGCAGAAGGAAGCTCCTAACCTCTTTCAATATTCATAAACACTCACTGAATTGTACGGTTGAGATCTATGCAGAGAGACCTTGGTGGCTCAGTCAGTTAAGCATCCCACTCTTGATCTCAGCTCAGGTCATGATCTCGGGGTTGTGAATTCAAGCCCTGTTTTGGGCTCCAGCCTTTCACTGAATACAAAGTTTTCCTCCATTTATAGAAGGACCTAGACTGACATCCTGCAGGCACACACCAAGCTGCAGGCAAAGAAAATGGTCAGTTCACACCAGACTTTGCTAAGAGTCTGCTCAGAAGCAGTGGGTCAGGGGCACCCTGGTTGGCTTGTTTGGAAGAGCATGTGGCTCTTGATCTAAGGATTATGACTTCAAGCCCTGCATTGGATGTAGAGATTACTTAAATAAATAAAACTTGAAAGAAAAAGAGAGAGAGAGAGAGAGAGAGAAAGAAAGAAAGAAAGAAAGAAAGAAAGAAAGAAAGAAAGAGAAAGAGAGAAAGGAAGGAAGGAAGGAAGGAAGGAAGGAAGGAAGGAAGGAAGGAAGAAGAAGAAGAAGAAGAAGAAGAAGAAGAAAGAAAGAAAGAAAGAAAGAAAGAAAGAAAGAAAGAAAGAAAAAGAAAGAGGAAAGAGGACTCTGGGTGTGCAGAGATGCAAGGTGGGCCTAAAGGCGATGAAGACCATGGTGTGGTAGATATGATGTCTATTAAGCTAACCCCACAGCTAGCCCCAGACAAGCCACAGAGAAGCACTCACCGTCTGGCCCCATCATAATCTCCACCAATTCCAATGAACTTGGATCCAATGACTGCCCTGATGTAGTCAAAGTGATCTGAGGGATGGAGAGTCAGCACTGTGGGGCTTCCAGGGCAGGGATGCGTGGGAACTGCACTCTACTGATTCCCCTTCTTGCAGCCTGTAGGCCATACAGGCCTATTCCTTCATGGCCTGACACCCAGTTCAAGGGCTTGAGAAAGCTGATCCCAGTTGACTCTAGACTGGAATTTAGATTTGGAGTGGACCCCATTTGGGCGATTTCTCATACAGGATTCACCCTGCCTCCAGTCTCCTTGAGAACTATGAGGGCTCCTTTCCATGAGTATAGAGGATGAGAGGGAAAAAAATACAAGTGACAAAGACCACAGAGATTTAAGGGGATGTTTAGTCCCTTGGTCAGAGGCAGGGGCAAGGAGTTTTGGGAACCCCTGCCGAGGCCCAGATGGTTGGCACCTGGGCTCTCTGTCTGACTGCCTCCCTTATATCCATGAGTGTCATAGTTACCAACTCTTGTGTCTTCAGCAGTTCCACATGGCACCAAGGTGCTTTATACCATCCATCATTGAGTTTTGGGGAGCGGTGCCTATTGCTTACAATAGGTCAGACCACTGGGACTATTCTGAGGCCCTTCCCTCAAGGCTTCAGGTCCAAATCAGAGCTGCTCAGAGAGCCCAGGCAGGGCTTACCTGCCACAGTGGACACGTTAGCTAACAGGTTGCATTGCAGCACCCCCGATGACAAAGACACCATCACAATGCCACCATTCTTCTTCTGCAGGGGTGGACAAATGGACACTCAGCTTGGCTGCCAGAACAACCACCTGTCTCTAGGCTCCTGTGAGGAAACTATTCAGCTCTGGCTTTGAGGTCAGAGGAGACATCACCTCTAGATTTGTGTGGATGGAGGAGTCTAAGCTCTGGTTGGGATGGAAATGTCTTGGAGTATTTACCACTTAGAACCCCCACACCTGAGTTCAAGAATTCAGGGGCTGTGGACTCTGGTTTTGTGGGACAGATGTTCAGCCTAGGGTTTGAGCAAGTTGAGGGAACAGGGGCTCAGATTCAAGGGCTCCTGGTTTAAACCTCTTGCTTTAGGTTTGAGGGCCAGGGCAGTCTCTCACCAGAAGCTGTAGGATATCATCGGGAACGTTCCTGGCATTCTTACACACACCTCGGGCAGCCGAGTGGGAGAAGATCACAGGTGCCTGTGACACTTCCAAGGCTCGCCGAGCCACAGTGTCTGAGACATGCGACAAATCTACCATCATGCCCAAGCGGTTCATTTCCACCACCACCTTCTGCAGGGACAGGTTGGGGAAGAGGCATTAGGGATACACATGCATGTGCCCTTTTCTGTAGGGAACTGGTGGGGCATGTGAATTCATGTGTGGCAGGGTATGGCACTAGAGTCCTCACCTCACCGAAGCTGGTCAGCCCACTGACATTGTTGTAGAAGGGATGGATGCCCTTAGCTGAGCTCTCTGCCCTGCAGGATGACCAGGAGGCTGTCTGAATGGTGGCCCTAACTTAGTCACAAGAGCCTACTGAACCCTCTCTACCTGCAACCCCTGGAGTGAGAGCAGGGACTCAAGCTGGGCTGTGCCTGGCAGGAGGTGGTCCCTACTGGGGATCCAGTCTTGTACCAACTCCTGCTCCTCTCTCCACTCCAGGGTCAGTGTCAGATCCCAGGGGTAAAGCTTGGTCTGAGCCCCAGTATGATCTTGGGCATGTCCCTGCATCAGTGGGTGCATACCATTTGCACTGAGCTCACCAGGGTGTGTTGCAGGTGTGAGTGAGTGTCAGGTAACGCACACCCAGCACGTAGAAGGTACGCAAGATGGAAAGGCTACTGTCCAGTGAGTGTCCTCCCTCCACACCAATGAGGCAAGCCAACTTCCGGGTGTTGTTCAGAGCTGGGGGCAGGTAGGTCAGGTGGTCACTTTCAGAGACTCCGGTATTCAGTCAAGTCCCTAACACCCCCCACCAGTCTGCCTACCTTTAACTGAGGTCACAAGCTCCAGCTCAGAATAGGAGGCACACATGCGGCGGATGAGGTCAATTTGCTCCAGGGTGAGGCGCAGGGCATCCCGTTCCTGGGTCTGGCATGGGACGTAGGCTGACCAGAACTGGGGGAAGGCCAAGGGTTGGCTTGGGCAGGGGTTGCTTTGGAGTTCCTTGACAGCCCACATGGCAAATGTGGTCACATGTAATGCACTGGTTGTCTCTGGTACTTGGATGCCTACCAAACTAATTCACTGTGAGCCCTGCAGCCCCCAGCATCCATATGGTAGCATTTGGGGGGGCCCTACAGTAACTGAGTTCCCTTGTGACTAACCTGTGCTCTCTGGGGCTTCCACACTCCCCCTCAGCCATGCTGTGTCCCTGTGGTACCTGGGCACCGACGAGACCGTCTCTAAGCCTGTCCAGGCTGGTCTGGCCATGGCTGAAATTGCGCAGATTGACATCGTGTAGCCCCTGGCGGTAAAACTGCCTCAGGACAAGGGGCATGTCATTGTGGCTGGAGGGAGGGCAAGGCAAGGTCAGGTCAGGGGCAAATGGGTGCGCTTCTTAGGCCTTAGGATCAAGCAGGACGTGGGTCAAAGCTGGTGGAGGGGGATGTCCCCCACACCACAGTCACACAGACTGTACCAGAACCCCTTGGGGCCTACGCTGGGGGTTCCCACCAGGGGCAGAGTGACAGACGAAGGGAAAAGGCATCCACGGATGCTGGGAGAGTGAATCACTGAGGACCTGAGGACCGCTTCCCCTGCCCTGGGGCTCCCCTGCCCTGGGCCGGGCTCGTGTCCACCGCCCCACCCCGCACCTACGCACCCGTCCACGAGAGGGAAGTCGCGCATCAGGGCCCGCGCGCGCTCCCGCAGACTTGGGGAGCTGGGGGTGGCCGGCCGGGTCGCGGAGCTGGAGGTGCCCGGCGTGGTGTGGGCGTCGCTTACCAGCCGCGGCAGCAGCAACACTAGGAGGAGCCGGCGCAGGGGTGGCCCGCGGGGCGCGGGGGTGCGCTCCAGGCTCGGGGGCCGCATGCTGCGCAGCGCACTGGCAGCCCTTGTCGAGAGGGGTGCGTGAGAGGGGTGGCGAGGGGCAGAGGGCGACGGGAACGCCGACTCCGGCCACCCCGGGCGCGCCGCCCTCCCCTCCCCTCCCCCCTCCTTTCCCCTCCCCTCCCCCTCCCTTCGCCTCCCCTCCGCCCGCCCCCGGCCCGCAAGACCTCACCCCCTGGGCGCTGGGCGCTGGGCGCTGGGCGGGCCCTCGGTGCCCGTGGCCTCTCCTCGCCGCCCCGCCGGGGCGCGGCCGGGCTGACCCAGGTTGCTCTGCCACCGCCTCTAATCCCGCTGTCCGAGAGAGAAGTCTTAGGGCGCCCCGCGCAGGGCAGCCCTCAGCCCTGAAGCCTCTCTCCACCCCGTCAGGTGCCCAATTAGGCCGGACCCTGCGCCAGCGCCCCGAGGCCACATGCAAAGGTCTCTGGCCACAGTACCCCGCGGCTCTGGCTCCCGGTGCCGAGCCACAGTGGGGGTGGGGGAGGGAGGGGACAGTTTCTGGGAATGGGGGGTTGACCTTGCAGACTTCGCAGTGGTCCTCTGCCCTGACCTCTCCCTCCCCTGCCTTCCTCCCTTGCCTACCCGTCCATCCCCTGGGGGGCTCAAGCTGAAACTGGGAACTGTCGGGGCGCCCCTCCCCCAGTCTTCCCCAGCTTCAGGAAAGAGCTAGCTCCTCAGGAGATGCTACACCTCCCCAGGGTCTGAATGGAGGGACTTCGGGGATGTGAACTGAGCAAGCATCTGAGGAGGGTCCGGGGTGGTTAACTGAACAGAGCAGGAACTCAGTAAGCGATTTGAGTGGAAGGAAATTGAGTCAGTTGTAGGGCAGCACAGCACCCCTCCCCCCATCCCAGCACCCCTCCCGCCCCAGCTGCTGGCTGAGCTGTCGGTTAGGATCCCTCCTACCTCAGTGTGGAAGTCCTCAGTGTATGAAGTTAGAGGTATGGGTCCTGAGGAAACGCCTGGCATCTGGGTCCTGAGGCTACATCCGCCTTATCTTCCAGCTCCTGTGGCTCTAGCTCTCCAGAAAACTCCAGGCTGAGTTGCGTCTTTCCTCTGAAGGCCCCACCCTCCTTCCCAGCCCCAGGCCCTTACCCTGGCTGCCTCCTCCAGGAACCACCTCCCTCCACCAGGCACCACACAAATACAGGGAAATGCATCTTCTCAGAAGCTCCGCCACTGAGAGGCTTCGAGGTCTCTGCCCAGACTCCGTCCCCAGCCTCTCAAGCTTCTACACTGAACCTTGGCACCCCCTGGAGCTGCTTTGCCTTTGGAACCTTTAACAGGTGGCAGGCGTGACCAGTGCAGGGGTAGTGACCCAAGTCGGAGGACTGGAGACCCTAGAAACCACCCTAGAAAGGAAATGAGCAAAACTCTGCAAGAGGCTCTAGGGGTCCTGGGCTACCCAGCAGAGGCCGCCCGGCTTGGGCTTGGGCTTGGGTATATTTGAATGATTGTGCAAATGGTGGTGCCCGGTGCGGGCAGGCAGGGGTGAAGGGCTACCCAGTGGCGCTGTGCTGGACGTCGGTCTGCTCTCTGACTACTGCGGCTGGAAGGTTCTCTGGCAGCCCCACTGCAGAGTGGGAGTCCCCCAGGGTCTGTGCTTGCCCTGGGTGGCTGGGGAGCCCAAACTCAGACCTGGCTCCCTCCTTTCTCCCCTCACCGCTGGCCTGCAGCCTGGTACCTACTCAAGCAGCGGGCTGAGTGAGGAGAGGGAGGAGAAACTCTTATGGCCGGTCTCCAAGACAAAAACTTTGTTTGGGAGAATAAACAACTTGTCTGTTCTACTTTTAATAGCCCCCCAGGAAGTGGGGTAGGCAGGAAATCCAGAGCAAACAGCAGCTGCTAACAGAGAAGGGAGAATTTATTTAGCTTTTCAAGGTTTGTTAGCTTTTCTCCAGGGATCAGATGTCTTACATCCCAAGGCTCGGAGGAAACTCTAGCCCAGCAGAGACAGGTGGTGCTGAGCCATAGCAAGTGGGCGCCATCTCTGTAGAAGGTCAACCAGGCAGCTTAATTTTCAGCAATGTTCAGCTTCAGTCCCTAAACTGACTGGCATTGCTAGTCACGGCCTCAAGGTGACCATACAAGGGCAATCACAGAAACACAGACATACCCAGCCCCTTACACACTCAGGGACATGAGAACACTCATACTCAAGGGGTGAGAGGGTTTGAGCCAACTGGACGGACTGTTCTCCTTTTTACGTTGTTTGAGGCCTTCTCTCTGCCCTGTCCTGTGCAGGGGGAAATAAGCAAGCACTAAAGAAGCCTTGTCCCATTCCTTCCTTCCTCTCTACTGTCCTCCCTCCCTCCTTCTCTTCTCTCTTCTCTTCTCTTCTTTCTCTTCTCTTCTCTTCTCTTCTCTTCTCTTCTCTTCTCTTCTCTTCTCTTCTCTTCTCTTCTCTTCTCTCTCCTCTCCTCTCCTCTCCTCCTCTCTTCTCCTCTCCTCTCCTCTCCTCTCCTCTCCTCTCCTCTCCTCTCCTCTCCTCTCCTCTCCTCTCCTCTCCTCTCCTCTCCTCTCCTTTCCTCTCCTCTCCTCTCCCCAGTACCTCTACCCCTTTCATCTCTCACCTCCTCCTGGTCTCCCCACTTCCAGTCCATTCCCCAACTGAGCAATCAGACCTATCTCTCTTTGAGAAGAATCTGTCATCCTCTTGCTAAAGTTCTTCTGCAGCTTCTCGTGGCTCTTAGGATACAGATTTCTCCACTAGCTGAAGTCAGAGCTTTCCCATGAAACCTTAAGTCAAAATGATGTAAAGGGATGAGTACCCTGGCTTTCAGAAAGTTTGCATTGTGCCACCTTGTTTTTATGAAAGATCTACATTAGTACCCGTTTTTACTAACCAAAAGAAATCTGAAGAGGATTTTGCTTTTAGGGAGAAAGCCATTACTATACTAATGTAAGTCTGTCTACCAAATACCTTTATTTGGCACTCAAGTCCTGGTGTGTCTCCCATCGGCCTCTCTAGTCTCAGCAAATGGCATAAACCCTCTTGCCCTCTTGCCTTGCTGCCTACTACCACAGAGCCTTGTTACATGCTGTCCCCTTAGCCTCCAACTGGTATGGTTGCTGAGGCAGGGCCAGTGTGGGAAATCTTGACACAAGGGACAGTATGTGAGTAAGCACCTTCTCTTCTAATCTTTACCTATGTAGTGTTTACATAAATCAAGACCTGCAGAGGACACAGTGATAGAAACAGGCTCCTCCTGGGACCAAGCTTTCTTGGGCAGAGCCGATCCAACCCCATTGATCTCCAGTGTATTACAAGAATATGCAGGGAAGAAAAATATCAGACTGACAGGCCACCTCACATGCTCAGAGTGCAGGAGGGGGACAGAAGCACGGTCTTCCTCAGTATCCAGTATTGTGCAGGTGAGGTTCAGCCTCTTTCAGGGTGCCTTGCTCCTGAAGACTTCAGACTCCTGAAGACTCACCCCTACTTCTCTCTGGGTGTTGCTCTGTTTCTGCTGCCACAATGACAGACATAGCCAAATTCCCGACACAACAGCCTCTCTGGCCAGAAGACAGCCTGGCCACCAGGGACACACATCCTCTAATCGCAAAGCTGAGGCTACCCTTCTGGAAGTGGCTAACAGGTAGCACATTTTCCTTCCTCAAAAGGCAGCCACCATCCACCTTGCTAGGCGAAGTGCAGTAAGCACGAACGCATCTCTGTCTCCTGCTTCCACCTAGCTTTCTCCCCAATCCCCACTTTTGTCTTCCACACCCTTCTTGTCCATTTTGGGTCTCCTGCAGCCAGACTCTGCCTGACTTCAGGCAGTATGAAGGATCCAGTGCACAAGATCCCCAGAGCAAAGTCATGGTGGTGCTGGCAGGTTTTAAGTGTTTGACTGGGCTGCCTCCTGGGACCAGTTATTCTGGTGATTTAGGCATAAAGTCCACAGGGCTTGGAGCTCTTGTCCTGAGGTTGGTTTGCTTGCTGTCCCAAGTTCTTGAGGTAGTGCCATCAGCTGTGGGGAGGCTAGAGGGGCATGTGCTACAGGAGATTGACTGAGGAAGATCATACAGGGAGTCCCTGAGATTCAGATGGCACCTTCTGAACTGTGATATTCAGTTGCCTAGAGAGGGGGCCATATTATGGAGAACTCCAACAAATCCAAATCTTCTTTGGTAACTTATTCTCTTTAAAACAGGAATATGGATGAGCCTCTCAGATTGCTCAGGTTCAGGTTTGCTGGAACCCCTCCCTCCTCCTCCTCCTCCTCCTCCTTCTCTCCCCCTCCTCCTCCTCTCCCCCCTCCTCCCCCTCCTCCTCCTCACCTTCGTCCATATCTTCCTCACAGAAGTCTGCAGTGGCTGGCCCTACTAAAGCTGGCACGTGAACTCAGTGAGGCCATGATCACCATATTCTGGCCCCTAGTGCCATACCTGCACACAACAAACGCCCAACCAACATTCCTTGAAGAGCAAGTTGGCTTGGAGCTCAGGAGACTGCTACCTTTCCTTCCTTCGTGGAACAGGGGAATGTGACAACAGTGACAACGTGTCAGAGCAGCCTAAGTTACTGTGTGTCCAGAGCTGTACTACCAGTTTGATGTGTTGTAGTCCATTTGATCTCAATAGCTCACAAGGTAGGTTTTTACCAGCCTCATTTTCTAGGTGAGAAAATTGAGGTTGAGCGAGGTGAAGCTGGCAGGTGGAACTGGGATCTGAAACCAAAATTCCCTTACTCCTAGACTTGATGAGTTTTGAGCTCTCTAATTCTGTTCTCTGTCTCGGACCACTCCAGGTACGAAGCAGCCGCCCCAGCTAACAGATGCCCTTTCTTAACTTTTGCACCCCTCTGTCTGGAGACCTCCCTGAATCTAAATCCAGAACACTGGGCAGGGGAATTCAAAATTTGGGGACAACTTGTGAGGGCAATGGGACTGAGTTTGTGGTGGAGGAATGTACTTAGCTTTCTGATGTCCAGGCTCTGTGGGACCATAGGCCAGAGCTACTCAGAACTACACCTTCTCTCTGGGTGTCCAGGCCCTGAGGAGAGAGAACTTTGAAGAATGATTGTCACTTCGTAAGGTCTGTCCTGTCTGCTGCTGCTTCTTCTTCTATTTTTTTTTTAAGATTTTATTTATTCATGAGAGACACACAGAGAGAGGCAGAGACATAGGCAGAGGGAGAAGCAGGCTTCCTGCAGGGAGCCCGATGCGGGACTTGATCCCAGGACCCCAGGATCACAACCTGAGCCCAAGGGAGACACTCAACCACGTAGCCACCCAGGCACCCTGTCCTATCCCCTTCTGCACATGCCGCTCACCTCCTGTTCACCACTGTCAGGCTCACCAAAGTTGGAGTGTACTGACCTTCTTTTCAGTGTGGCTTCATGGGACATAAGGAAACCATCTGGGGTACAACAGAGCCCTCCTTGAACTTGGCTGAAGGGGAGGAAAGATAGGGAGGCAGCAGCTGGACAAGCAAATGATTACAATGATTACAATGATGCCTTCCTGGCCAAGTCAGATTGGGGTTCCATGGACTTCTTGACTTCCAGCTGCTGCCTCTCTCTTCAGGAGAGGCTTCAAGTCCCTTAAATCATCTGTCTAGACATTCCCTACTGATCACCCATTGGAGCTGGCCCCTCGCTGGGGTATGCAGTGAAGGGGCTGGACAAGTCTCCAGTTACCTACCACATCTGCTCACATAAGCATCAGAGGAGTGGGCTGTGTGGATGCCAGGTGCTAGGATGGGCTCTGACCAAACAAGCATCTATCGTGTGGCATATGTGGTTTTCATTTAGTCTTAAGTTCAGACTTGCTGTTTGCTCAGCCTAGCCTGCTCATCTCTGAGGCCTTTCAGACCTGCAGCAGCATGCTATACACAGCGCACCCTGCCTCAGAGCTCTCTGAGCTTCCTATTTTTTATGCAGAAAGACTACCCTACTCTGCCTGGCTGCCATGGCTCCCACAAGCTAATTTATGCTATGAAGTGACCCCCAAGTCCTCAATGATTCCAAATCTGGATGGAACATTGAACTGCACCTGAGAAGCTTTCTTAAAAAATTTCTGGGCTGCTCTGATGGCTCAGCGGTTTAGCGGCACCTTCAGCCCAGGGCATGATCCTGGAGACCCGGGATCAAGTCCCACATCAGGCTCCCTGCATGGAGCCTGCTTCTTCCTCTGCCTGTGTCTCTGCCTCTCTCTGTGTCTCTCATGAATAAATAAATAAAATCTTAAAATAAAATAATAAAAAAATTTCTGGGGTGCCTGGGTGGCACAGGCAGTTAAGCATCTGCCTTCAGCTCAGGTCATGATCCTAGGAGGCCCAGGTCATGATCCCAGGGTCCTGGGATCTAGCCACATCCAGCTTCCTGCTTAGTGGGGAGTCTGCTTCTCCCTCTGCTCATCCCCCTGCTTGTTCTCTCTCTCTTTTTCTCTCACTCTCTCTCAAATAAAGTTTTGAAAATTTCTTTTAACTTATTAGGTTAATTTCAAACATAAAAAAGCAGAAGATGGGCAGCCCAGGTGGCTCAGCAGTTTAGTGCCGCCTTCAGCCCGGGGCCTGATCCTGGAGACCCAGGATCGAGTCCCACGTCGGGCTCCCTGCATGGAGCCTGCTTCTCCCTCTGCCTGTGTCTCTGCATCTCTCAGTGTGTCTCTCATGAAAAAACAAAACAAAACAAAACAGAAGAGTATAGTGAACCCCTATATATCAGGCACCTGGCTTCAACAATTATGGATGGCCTATCTTGTTTCATGTATACCTTACTCATTTACACCTTCTACAGAATATTTTAAGGCAAATCGAACATTTATTCCATCCATATTTAAGTTTGCATCCCAAAAAATAACGAACAGCTTTTTAAAAAGACAGCTACCAAAAAAAAAAAATATATATATATATATATATATATATATATATATATAAAAGGGATCCCTGGGTGACGCAGTGGTTTGGTGCCTGCCTTTGGCCCAGGGCACGATCCTGGAGACCCGGGATCGAATCCCACGTCGGGCTCCCGGTGCATGGAGCCTGCTTCTCCCTCTGCCTGTGTCTCTGCCTCTCTCTCTCTCTCTGTGTGTGACTATCATAAATAAATAAAGAAAAAAATATTAAAAAAAATAAAAAGACAGCTACCATACCACTATGGATCTTAAAAGAGTCACAATACTTCCTTAATATTATGAATTATCTATCATGTTCAAATTTCCCTGATTGTCTAATTTTTAAATAATTGTTTTAATTATAATGTAGATAAGGTCATCCACATTACATTTGGTTTTTATGTCTCTCAATCCATTGGTTCCTCTTCCTTCTTTCTTTGTAATTTATTTGTTGAAAAAATCAGGTCCTTTGTTCTTTAGAGTGTTCTGTTTTGGAATTTGCTGATTGCATCCCATGGTGTCATTTCACAGGTTCCTCTGTCACTTGTATGGGAAAATTTTTAAAGTGCAGGTTTCCAGATCCCACTCTAAAAATGTATTCCTGTAGGACTGGCATAGGTGCTGGGGATCCCTTGTTTTCCTGGAAGTCCCAGGTGAGTCTGTTTGCCTCATGTTTGGGGATTGCCAACCTACCTGACTCCTCCAGGATCGCAAATTGTCCTCAGACACCCCAAGTTTCAGAGAGCAATATAAGATTATAATCTCCAGAGGTGAGGAGTAAGAGGAAGAGGAATTAGCTGTCTTTTGTAAGCTTTTTTTTTTAAAGATTTATTTATTTGTTTATTTATTTATTTATTTATTTATTTATTTATTTATTTATTATAGACATAGAGAGAGAGAGAGAGAGAGAGAGAGGCAGAGACAAAGGAGGAGGAAGAATCAGGCTCCATGCCGGGAGCCCGAAGTGGGATTGCACCCTGGGCCAAAGGCAGGCGCCAAACCACTGAGCCACCCAGGGATCCCCTGTCTTTTGTGAGTTAATTGAGACTCACAGTGGGAACCCCCCAGAGCTGGTGACTCCTTCCTCTAACTCAGATTAGGGAAACTATTTAAATTATCAGGACCTTTCCTGGCTTTGAGGGTGTCAGAGGAGGAGCAACACTCTTGCTCATGTGGCCCCCTGAGAGTGAGTGTGCTGTCCACGGCGTGAGCTGCTTCACTGGGACCTGAGGGTCAGGAGCTGCTGGCAGTGCCTGCTTTTGATCTAGGATGCTGAAGACAAGTGGACCCGGCACACAGGTCCACACACACCCTGTGCTCTTTCTTCTCTGCTGACATTCCCTCACCCCTACTCTCTGTCCCCTTAACTGCTCAGTGAGACATTCCACTGGTAATAGCCAGCACCTCACTGCCATTGCACACAGTAGTCAGAATGATATTTTAAGCATATCTATCTGATCATTTCACTACCCTGCTCAACTTCTTCCCATGACTGCCCAACACGCTTAAAATCCACATTCCTCACCATGGCTGACAAGGCCTGCTATGGCCTGGTCCATGCTTGCTGCTTCAACCACATCTTTCATTCTTCTTTTTTCTCTCTGGCCACACTGGCCTTTCTGTTAGTTTTAGAACAGGCCGGCCTCATTCCTGCCCCAGGATCTTTGCACTTTCCATTTCCTCCTCCAGGAATTGACTCCCTCCAGCTCTTACTAGGATTCCCTCACATCTTCCTTCACTGAGATGTCACCTCCTCAAAGAAGTCTCCCCTGACTACCTTGTGGAACCTAGCACCACCTCATCACTGTATCCTTTTATCCTATTTTTATCCTATTTATCCTATTTTCTTTTTTTCCTTCTTTTTTAAAGATTTTATTTATTGGGTGGCTCAGAGGTTGAACCTCTGCCTCTGGCTCAGAGCATGATCCTGGAGTGCTGGGATCGAGTCCTGCATTGGGCTCCCTGCATGGAGTCTACTCCTCCCTCTACCTGTCTCTGCCTCTCTCTGTGCCTCTCATGAATAAATAAAATCTTTAAATTTTTTTTTATTTATTTGAGAAGAGAGAGAGCCCACATGCGCATGAGTTGGGGGAAGGGCAGAGAGAGAAGCAAACTCCTCCACATGGGGCTCTGGATCCTGGGACTCCAGGATTATGACCTGAGCCAAAGGCAGATGCTTAACCAACTGAGCCACTCAGGTGCCCCTCTTTTACTTTTCTTTATTGCACTTATAATTATTTGAAATTATATCCTTTACTTACCTCTTTAGTTTGTGGGTGCCTTGAGGTGAGGGGCTTTAATCATCTTGCTCACTAATATACCCCAAGCAACTAGCAGGTGCTCAGTAAACATTTGTTGAGTAAATGGATAGATGGATGGGTTGATGGACAGAATGTCTTTTCAGTCCTGCCTCTCATCTTCTTACACACACATGCACACACACACACACACGCACGTACACACATGTACATATACACAGGGAAGTTCTCATCAGGCTTTGCATTTCTTAAAGAACCTGCCTGTGTCCTGCCCCGATCTGCGCAGGTGTCATTGTGATAGTCACAGTTAGAAGCTGTACTCCAGGGTCTTTTCGGAGGCAGAAGGTCTTAGAGCATCAGGTTCCCCATGTGGGAATGTACTTCAAGGGAACAGGAAGGTTTGGGGCCTGGCCTTGGACAAGCTAGGTTTCAAGCCAAATATGTTGGGCAAAATCATTTTATTGGACAGCAAGTAATCCCACTGGGGCAGAAAGGGCTGGGAATGAAGGAGCACATGAGCCTCAGCGTTGGTGCCACCCAACTCTTCTGTTTTCTTCTGGCTCTGGGAAGCAGGTCTTCCTGGGTCTCTCTATTCTGTCTCCTGGCTCCAGACAAGAGGCTCCCTGGGTAGACACAAATTGCTTCTTTTCAGTTTCAAAAAGCCCAGCTCCTCTTGGTTTGTGTTGGCAGCTTCTGGCAGTGACTCAGGGCAGGAGTCTATCTGCTAGATTGGCCCCTGCTAAGACCACTCTGAACCCTCTCTCTGCTCTTGCATTGTCCTTGGCTCCAAGACAGCAGACTTTTCTTTCTTCTTCCCAAGAAGGGGCTCTAGAGGATTGAGCAGAGAAACGTCAGGTTTTCTTCCAGGCCGGTTTTAGCCCTGGGATGTTCAGAGCAGCCTCTTCCTTCAAACCTCAGTTCCAAGGCTCCTTGCCCACGGCCAGTTGGTATGGAAGGAGGCTCCTGGCTGAGGAAGGCTGAGACAGAGCGGCTCAGGTTCTAGTTCCAGCGGTGGATAGTCGGAGTCACTGCAGGAAGAGGCATTGGCTGTCTTAGGTGGTTAAATGTTTGCCCTCCCCACAGAGTGGCTCAGCCACTGAGCTTCTGTGGGGTCAGCCTCCTGCCACCACGCTGCAATCGCCAAATTTGGGGGCTGGAGCAACCTAGGTCTTTATCCGATTCTGCTAGGTCTTTACTGATGCCTCTGGAGAGCCCTGCTGGAAATTGGTTTCTCTGCTTCCACCTTTGCTGGGGTGACCACAGGAGCATCCCCATAGGTCCGGTAGCCACCAACCAGGCAGTATGTCTCTCCATGCCAGCCCACCTGGGTTTCTCCACAGCCTCGGTAGAGGACATGGTAGTGACCAGGTGTAGGAGGAGAAATGGGAGCCACTGTTGCTGGAAAGAAAATAAGATCTAATCAGTCATTTTTGCTATGTACAGTGACCTGCCAGGACCTCCCATCTCATGTCTTTCCCAGTTTCTGGCTGAAGTCCTTTAATCTGCTTGGTATCTGGAACACAGCCTTGGCCCATTGCCTCTATGAGTCCCCTAGAGAAGGAATATGGCTGCAAAAACGATTCTATGTAGCTCAGGGTAGCAGCAGGAGATGCGGAAATCTGTTCCACATTCTTGGAGGAAATAGTAGAACCTGAAAACAATTGCATCTGGGATCCTTTCCATCTCTCCCTTCCACAGCAGAAAAAGCATTTCTCAAGGTCTATCACTTCTGAGGCTTTAATGGAAATACCTTTTTAGTATTGGAAAAATTAATATAAATGGGCTAAGAACTTCTCTCATCTTGGCAACCCCTCCGGGGCCCCATTCATACTGCCTATTTCAACCACACTGATCTCTAGCCCTCTGGTACTTTTACCTAGGTTAGCAAAAGGCCAAATACTGAGGCAGAGTGACCAGGAGGTTCAGAGCCAGATTCTGGGTGACAAGTCTAGGCTCACGTCAACCCAGCCTCCTAGGACACCATTTCGTCAGCCCTCCAGTCTTGGTATCACTCATCACTCTCCTTGGTTCTTCTGTTCTTCCCATTGATAGGGACACCACATTTTCCCAGCACTCAGCAGCTCATTCTGGGGTGTCTGAGGGGACCCATGTGAATGTCTACATGACAGCATGGTGAAGGTGCCTGGGTTTGAAGGAGGGTTTCATGAGTGGCCCTCAACAATTCTTCCTTGAACTGCTCCATTTATCACTTGCCAACAAAAATTGGCTTGACTTTTGCTGAGAGGCCACTCAGAAAAGGGTCAGAATGGAAGTATCTTGTAGCCAAAAGGGAAGGCTGCATTTATAAAGATTAGAAGCTTTCTGAATAGTTGCCCAGGGATGACATTTCACTTGTCCTCAGCAGTGAGCAGGAACACTGTAAGTCCCTGAGGGGGCCCCAGGTCACTTGTATTACTTACAGCTGATTAAGTTCTGAGGTGTGGTGGGCAAGCCCAGAAGGAACCTGTGTCAGCCAGGTGAAGTTGTGTGTATACCAATGACTCTTGTACAGATGCCTGACCTAGGCCTACCTGCTATGCTGCCCTCCCAGGGGACAGAGGACAAGTTAGAATGAATATAGAAGATCCGGTCAGACATTCTCTCTCAGGCAACCGAACAGATTGGTATCTGGTAGAGAACTGGTAGGGAAGTTTCCCCGAGAGCATCACGTTTGCGTCGTTACTCTGCCATGGAAACTGTGAGAAGGCTTGTGAAGTCATCACTATCCAGTGAGGTCACATAAGGAATCTGTGACTTGAAGGGCAGGCTTCAGGCTCTTGGGGTTTTGTGGAGGAGAGCAGGGTGGAGACAGAAAAGCACCTTGTCTGGGCCCTCACACTTCTCTCCCCAGCCAGCCCTAGGAAATAACTGTGGCACAGCGCCAGGGACCAAAATAGGGCAAGAGAACCCACATTCTGTGATTGGCTTGAGAGGCAAGACTAACCCAAGAGACAGTCAGGTTGTATGGCACTGACCCTAAGTATTCAACAGCTGGGGAGGCAGAGATTTGTGTGGAAGTTTCCTTGGCAGTGGCCCTCAAGGATAAGTTAGATTTGGACTCATGGAGAGGAGAGGGAAGAACTTCCAGCTGAGAAGAATAAAAGCAAAGACAAAGTCTTCTTGAACTTGTCCTTCTCCAAATGCAAATTCACAGAACCCTCACATTTTTACAACTGAGGACTCAAAAAACTAAGAGGTGTAGGGGGCCTACGTGAGGTTATACAAGTAGTGGAAAGGTGTTCCGCTCAATGGTAGGGCTTCAGGTGGGCTCTGGATTTATACCTGATAGGAATGTGAAGACAAACTCATCCTTTTCAAAGTGACACTGCTAGAGATGTTAAAGGTGCTCCAAGGCCAAATGAGGGTCCTGAATGGCTTTCACCAAGTGGGAATGGTGGGGGCGTTTTAGTATGAAATTCAAAACAAATTCACGACAAAACAACAACCTAATCATTACATTCATCTCTCCCCTAAAAAGGCAAATTACTGATATAACAATCCTACCACTGTGAAAGGATGAAGTGTGGGCTCAGCAGAAGTGTGGGTGAAAAACATGGTCAAACTGTGAAGAGGCGTTACTAAAAGCTGATTGGGTCCTACTCAGAGGAGGAGGAAATAGCTCTGCCCTGAGCTTGATCAGGCCCACAGGAAGGAACCACATTTGGGGCAGCCCTGGATACAGTCAATCAACACTTCCTAGCAATGAGAGATAATCTTCCTTAAAGGGGGCCCCCTGTTGCTGACCTTGAATATGCAGAGATGGGATGCTTGTTTCCTGGGGCAGTTGCAAAAGGCATGTTCCCTGGAGGTACATAATGATGCAGGACTATTTTAGAAGTTGGGCAACAACAACAAAGTGGGGCAACCGTGGTTGAGAACCACATCATCTTTCTATTCCTAAATTGCTTGAATTAGTGTGGTGCATGTTAGGACACATGAAATCAGGCCTGATTAGAATTGACTGCCCTTGAAGAGTGCTGGGAGGGAAGATGTGAAGGGGAGAGCTCTGGGGGAGGTTCTTTCTGGCCAAGTGGGCCAGCAGAAGACCACTTACATTCTCCAAGGCTCAGGAGCGTTTATTTATCTGGGAACATCAATCTGACCTCGTAGGGTTACTGATACATTATCAGGACCTGGGTCTTTGGGGAAAGGAGAATAGCATAGACAAATGGTTGTGAGCTCAGAAATATGTAATTTATTTTTTTAAGATTTTATTTTTAAGTAATCTCTATTCCCTTCATGGGCCTTGAACTCAACCTAGAGATCAAGAGTCACATGCTCTACTGACTGAACCAGCCAGGTGACTCTGAAATCTGTTTTTTTTTTTTTTTTTTTAAAGATTTTATTTATTCACGAGAGACAGAGAGAAAGGCAGAGACAGGCAGGAGAAGCAGGCTCCCTGTGGGGAGCCTGATGTGGGACTTGATCCTAAGACCCTGGGATCACTAGCTGAGCCAAAGGCAGAGGCTCAACCACTGAGTCACTCACGTTGTCCTGAAATCTGTATTTTTAACAAACTTCCTGGGCAGTACTGCAAGTGATCCATGGGTAGTGACCAAATTATTGTCCAAACTGGGTTACTTTTGAGAGTTAAAGTGGGCAATATTAAAAGTTGGCAACTAACTCAACCCTTGGTGCACACAGACAAAATTGTCATCATTATGTTATGTGTAGGATTTTGAGCAACTTTATCCCTCTGAGCCTCAAGTTTCCTTATATGACCCCTCTCCCTCTACCCCTCTCCTCTGCTCATACTCTCAAATAAAATCTTTAAGTTTCCTCATATGAGAGCCATGATTATACATGTAGTGCAATCTTCTGTTCTCTGCAACCTTGTCCTTTGCAGTGTGCAAGTATTTTTGTGTGTCTGTGTGTGCGTGCAAGTATTTTAAAGTTGTTTTGTAGAGTATGACTCTCAACTGCACATTACTTTAGGCTTATATACTATAGAAACTGGAACCTAGGAAACAGTGAGAGGATGCTACATGCTTATTTTGCCAGTTTTGTAAAAAGTTTAATCCTCTTTCTCTTCCCAGGCCACAAAGATTAAGAATGCAGAGCTTGGAAATGCACACCAAGAAATACTTCTGTGTCAGTCTGTCTTTTCTATTCTTCTGGCAGTACTTCCTGAAGAGACTTCACCAAGAATGCCCAAGCTTGCCACGAGCACTGTTGGTGAAGAAAATCTCTACTGCTAGTCACGTCCCCTTTCACTTCTCCGGGGGGCTTAAGGGATGTTTTGGGGGCAGGAAATAAAATCTAAGTGTTTACTAATTAAAACGGCAACAGAAAGAGGCTCTGTCCCAGATGTGTTGTTTGGAGTGTGAATCTTCTCACAGTCCAATGAATTCCACCCCAGTGGTAACTATTATTAAGCGAGACCCATAAAAACATTACTTATTGTTAGAAATTATAACATAATACAAAGCCAAAAATCTACTTTATTTTTCCCGAGTCATGTGAAAGACTGCAAAGAACTGTGCTCAGTAGCTCGCTCTCCATTTAGGGCCACATCTATCTTTGGAAACCAGACAGCAGCTCGCCAGGCATTCAGGGAGGTGACTAGGTAGCCCAGTGCATCCGTTTTGGTTTTTTAATTTTATTTATTCATGAGAGACACAGAGAGGCAGAGACAGAGGCAGGGGGAGAAGCAGGCTCCACCCAGGGAGCTCGAGGTGGGACTCGATCCCAGGACCCCAGGATCATGCCCTGGGCTGAAGGCGGTGCTAAACCTGAGCCACCCGGGCTGCTCAGCCCAGTGCATCCTACTGACAAGTGCACTCACACACTCAGAACAAAGGGAAAGATCCCTGTTAATGGCATCATGTTTAAGCTGGCTGCCATCAGACTTGCTAGGGCAAAGACTCTCACTGAGGACCTAGTCCTGGAAGACTTCTCCTCCGACGAGCTGCCAGCTCAATCTTCTGAACCAGGCTTACATCCCAGGGATGGGTCACAAAGCTGATGACAGTGCCAGGCACCTCACTCCCTACACGGCCCACCCTACCGGCTCTATGGATGTAGTCTTGCAGGGTGAGGGGGAAATCGTAATTGACAACTAACTCTACATGGGTGCTGTCCAGGCCCCGAGAGGCTATGTCTGTGCAGAGGAGTATGTCCCGGGAGCCCTTCTGGAAGCACTGGAAGATACCTGCTCTCATTGAGGCTGGCATTTGTCCCTGCAGCCTTAGGTGTTGGATTTTGTGGTCATCCAGAATATATCCCAGCCAGTTCACAGTGCTGGAGCTATTACAGAACACCAGAATAGTTCCCGAGGGGCCAGTCCTATATGTTCTGTCATGCTGCTTGAGGATCTGCACCAATTCAGTCACCTTCTCTGCTCCCTTCAGCCTCATAAATGTCTGTCTAACATGAGGCATGATGCAGTGGAGCTTAGAGCTGGTGATGGTGGTCAGAGAGTCTGGGCTGGCAACTTTACTTAGCAGCTGGCTTACACCTTCGGGAAACGTGGCCCCCACCAGCACTAACTGAGCTTTGGGATTGAAGGGGTCTTTTAAGTCATCTGGGTCTTCTGCTATATGGCTCTTCTGCAAGATGTAGTCCACTAGTTCCAAGAAGCTTTCATCCAATAGTGTGTCTGCCTCATCCAACACCAAGAAGGAGAGCTGCTTCAGGCTGACTAGGTGACTTTTCAGGGCCTTCCACAGAGCTCCTGGAGTGGCCACTAGTACGTCTGCTGGAGGTTGTTTGGACAGTTGCACCCGGATCCTATTCATGCCATGGCCTCCCCCTAGCTCTCGCACCTGGAGGCCCAAAGAGATGCCCAAGGGCTGGGCCACTGCCCGCACCTGTTCCGCTAATTCTCGCGAAGGCACAAGGACGAGGCCTCGAGGAGCAGGTGTACTGTGGGGATTCAGGCCTGGCCGGCCCAGGAGCCGCTGAAGCAGAGGTAGTAGGTATCCGAGAGTCTTGCCACTGCCCGTTTCCGCGGCGCAAAGGATGTGGCGGCCGCGAAGTAGAGGGGGAATGGTGCTGGACTGCACGGTTGTAGGCCGAAGGACTTCAGGCGCAGCCTCCTTCAGCGCACGAAGCACTGGGGGTTCCAGACCCAGATCCGCGAAGCTGCCCTCGGATGAGAGGTTCCGCAGCGCTGGTACCTCGTGTTGCGCGCGCTCGATGGAGAAGTGGTCTCTGCGGGAGCGCCGATTCTTCCAACCACGCGAAGCTAGTGGCGCGCGCTCCCAGCGGCCCAGCGTGAGGCGCGCCGGCTGGCTCAGCTCCCGCCGCCGCGCCGAGATGAGCAGCGGGCCAGGCCGCGCCAGCACCAGCCGCGGGGAACTCCGTCGCCCGCTCTGCCGCTGTTGTAGAGCCCGCGGGATGCGAACCACGGGCAGGGGCTCCTCAGGACCGCGGCCCGCCAGGTCCCGTCGAGGCGCGCAAAGCCACCGGGCCGCGAGCCGCAGCAGCCGCGGCGGCCGCGCCACAGCCATAGTCCCCTAGGCGTGCGAGAGGCGCACGGCGATGACGTCACGAGCGCGCGAGGCCTCGTGGACGGTGTCCGGCGCGGCTCAGTAAGGCTTGTGGAGTCGGCGAACCCTGAGGAAGGAGGGAGAGTCTGTAAAGTTCAACTGCGGCGAGGTCTGTGGGTCCGAGCAGGTGTTGGCGACGTCCAGACCCGGATCGGCCTGGGGGAAAAGGGCGCGATGGAGGCAGGCGCGGGGTCCGGCGATACGCGGCGCTGGGGGCCGGGCCTAATGGACAGGAGGACGGAGGGCTTCTGGCGATTGGGTGTCGGTCCTGGTCATTCTCTTTTGTCGCTCCCACCGCTCCTTTGGTGGCTTGTCTAGTGTTGGTCTCCTGTAAATTCCGAGGGTGCGGTGGTGTTTTCCCAGGTGTGATCCCCGCGCAAGGTCTGGTAATAAATGTTTACTGAGAATCTGAACGCATGGTCAGGCCTGGGGGAGAAGACGAGGGCCAGGTGTCTTAGATCTAGGCCCCCCCTTCCCTTGGCCAAGAGCTGAGAGCCCCGAGGGCAAACTGATGGCCCCTCTGTGAAGCGGGAGCTGTAAGATCTTCAGGCTTTATTTCAAGTAGACCTTTCTCTTTGTACTTACCCCCACCTTTCACCTGAGGTTCGCTCTCCATTCTCTTGCCAACCCTCCCAACTTTTTCATCCTGAACCTACTATTCTTGCAGTATGCTCACCTTCACTGGGTTCCCAGTCAAGATACATAAATTGCTTAAATAGTGGTGAGGAGGGTCCTTGATCACTCAGGTGATCAAATATGTGGCTTGTGTTACATAGCCCTGGCCAGAGTATTTTACTTGCATTCAGTTGTTCAGGTTGCAAAAAAACCCTTATCTGTTTCTGATTGACTTACTTCGCTTAGCATTATACCCTTTGAATCCATTCATGTTGTTGCAAATGGCAAGATTTAATTCTTTTTTTTTAAAGATTTTTTTTAAGGTCTTTTATTTACTGATTCATGAGAGACACACAGAGAGAGGCAGAGACACAGGCAGGCAGAGGGAGGAGCAGACTCCCATCAGGGAGCCCCATGTGGGACTCAATCCTGGGACTTCAGGATCATGCCCCGAGCCAAAGGCAGACGCACAACCACTGAGCCACCCAGGCATCCCAAGATTTTTTTTATTTATTTACTCATGAGAGGCAGAGACACAGGCAGAGGGAGAAGCAGGCTCCACTCAGAGAGTCCGACGTGGGACTCGATCCTGGGACTCCAGGTTCACGCCCTGGGCTGAAGGCAAGCGCTAAACCGCTGAGCCACCCAGGGATCCCCTATCTCACATCTTCTTTATTCATCAATCCAGGGACACTTGGGTGGCTTCCATAATTTAGCTATTGTAAATAGTGCTGCAATAAACATAGAGGTGCTTTCCCCCCCCACCCTCAATTCGTGTTTTTGTATTCTTTGCCTAAATATCCAGTACTAGAATTGCTGGATCATATGGCAGTTTTATTTTTAATTTTTTGAGAAACTTCCATACTGTTTTTCACAGTGGCTGCACCAGTTTTAATTTCCACCAACAGTGCAAGAAGTTTCCTTTTTCTCCACATCCTCACCAATGCATGTTGTTTCCAAAGAGATAAATACTTGAAAATTTCAAATGCCATTCTGATACATAAGTAGACTTTCTGGAAAGTTACCCATCAAACCAGCAGAGGAGAGAGTTTTGAGTAGTGACAGGTGAACAGAGTCATTGGATAGAGCAAGCAATGGCTCTCAGGTGAGGGTGATTTTTGCCCCCACCCCACCCCGGGATATTTGACAGAATTTGGAGACATTTCTGGTTGTCACATCTGGGGAGGTGCTACTGGCATCTAGTGAGCAGAGGCCAGGGATGTTGCTGAACATTATGCAGTGCACAGGAAAGCCTCCCACAAAAAAAGATTATCTGGCCCAACATGTGAATAGTGTGTTGTTGAGAAACCCTGCATAGAGTATGAGGACTGAAGAGAGGCTGAGGTTACATGTGCTTTCACTTCAGGTAGGCATATCTGACAGCCTCTTGCGCTGGCTCTGCCTCATCCCCAGAATTTGTAATTAGGACACTGATGCCATTGCTTGCTATGCCCTTGGGGTTAGGAAAGTTGGGGGTCCTTCCTGAAAGTCATAAACACAAGAAATAGTGACTCAAGGAAGTGAAGCTGGAGAAGAGAAGTTTAGAGAGAACAAAACTGTCCTCATGGGTCTGGGGAATGTGCCAAATGGAAAAGAGCTGAAGTGTGCCATGGGGTGTACCATTCCAGAGTGCAGAATTAGGACCCATAGGTAACAGGAAGATTCTGAATTTGATATAAAGAACTGCTGTAACAACTAGAATTGCCCAGGTCTGTCTTGAGGATGCTGAGTTTTTCCATCATTGAAAGTTCATATCCAGGCCGGATGACCGCTGGTTGGCAATATGATCGAAGGGAGTTGATATAAAGGGCACTGCAGGGATCTCTGGGTGGTGCAGTGGTTTGGCGCCTGCCTTTGGCCCAGGGCGCGATCCTGGAGACCCGGGAACGAATCCCACGTCGGGCTCCCGGTGCATGGAGCCTGCTTCTCCCTCTGCCTGTGTCTCTGCCTCTCTCTCTCTCTCTCTCTCTGTGACTATCATGAATAAATAAAAATTAAAAAAAATAAAAAAATAAAGGGCACTGCAAGATATTGTGATTCTATACTACTTTTATGATTCTTCTCAAGAAATCAGAGCTCCTTGCTCCTTATCTATGTAGCTTCTTCTTCTTCTTTTTTTTAAAGATTTTATTTATTTATTCATGAGAATACACAGAGAGGAGAGAGAGAGAGGCAGAGACACAGGCAGAGGGAGAAGCAGGCTCCATTCAGGGAGCCCGACATGGGACTTGATCCAGGGTCTCCAGGATCACACCCTGGGCTGCAGGCAGCACTAAACCACTGAGCCACGGGGGCTACCCTATGTAGCTTCTTTGACATCTGACTCAACAGGTCTTATCCATTTACACGTGCCACTGTTTTTTTCAGATAAAAACAAAGTCTTACTTTGCACCAAGCCAGAGTAGATACACTGAAGGAATTATCAGAAAAGAATAATACATAGGTATGTAGTTGCATTTGGGTTCTACCGAAATATTTGGGGCAGGGAAGCTGGTTACTATATGGCTACTTTCTCACCATGCTCAAGTCCTTACAAGATGATTAACTCAAAATCTCATAAAGATTGGAGTCTGTCTGAGCCAGTCTTTGCCCTTGGTCCTTGATTTCTTTTTGTCAGTTGTCAGCTACTGAATAAGTCTCCTCTCTTTTCCTGCTGTTCGCAGGAGACATTGAGTAATCTCTAGTTGTTATTGAGATACATGTTTTATATTATAGTACTCTAGAAATAAGAAAGTTTTACTTATTTGTGAAAAGAATGAGAATAGGGGCCTAACTTGGTAGTATTTTTTTCCCAGGGCTGTCATAGTAACTCACGTTGCCTGGTTACTCCATAAGTTTTAAACAGAATTATTGTCCCTTGGATCTCAGGTGATAATAGTACAGCCATTCATTCATTTATTCGTTCAATAAATATTTCCTGGGCACCATGTATATGTTGGGTACTGTTCAAACAGACAGTGGGCAAAACAGGTAAAATTCCTGCCCTAATGGAGTTTACATTCATTCATTCATTCATTCATTCATTTAAGAGTTTATATTCTGAGTTAATTGACTTGGGGGTAAGGCCTGGACTTTGCTATTTTTTAAAGCCTTTCCAAATGATTCTAATATGCCTCCCCATTTGAGAATCACAGTTATAAACAAAGCACTTAGGGAATTGCAAGGCATTGCAAAAATAAAAAGTAGCTGTTAGTTAGTATTCTCTCCCTGTTCCTTCATTTTCCTGCCTGCATCAGGACTGTTGTACAAGTGCTGAACATTTTTTTAAAAATTAAAAAAAAATTTTTTTATTTATGATAGGCACACAGTGAGAGAGAGAGAGAGAGAGAGGCAGAGACATAGACAGAGGGAGAAGCAGGCTCCATGCACCGGGAGCCCGACGTGGGATTCGATCCCGGGTCTCCAGGATCGCGCCCTGGGCCAAAGGCAGGCGCTAAACTGCTGCGCCACCCAGGGATCCCCTGAACATTTTCTTTTCAGCCTGTGTCACTATATGCCTAGATCATTTCATCCTCTTTCTAACCCAACTCCTTACCTCCTTCCTGTCTTTCATTCTCCAGTCCATCATCTGTTTTCCGAATGATCTTACTAAAAAGCACAGCCATGGCCTTGTCACTCCTTGACTCAGAAGCTATTAATGGATGGATGCCTGTGGCCTACAGCTTATCTCCTAATCATTCTGCAGAATCTGCCCCCAACTCCATCTCCTGCTACTTTCTTGAAAATGTATTTTTTAGGGCTCCTGGGTGGCTCAGTGGTTGGGTGTCTGCCTTTGGCTCAGGGCGTGATCCCAGGGTCCTGGGATCAAGTCCCGCATCAGGTTCCACGCAGGGAGTCTGCTTCTCCCTCTAACTATGTCTCTGCCTCTCTGTCTGTGTCTCTCATGAATAAATAAATACAATCTTAAAAAAAAGAAAATGCATTAAAAAATATTTTATTTATTTATTTGAAAGAGAGCAAGAGAGAGAGAGAGCATGAATAGGGGGAGGGGTAGAAGGAGAGAGAGAGCAGCATACTCCGCACTGAGCTGGGAGCCCAGTGCGGGGCTTGATCTGCCCTGGGATCATGACCTGAGCTAAAGGCAGACACTTAACCGACTAAGCCACCACCTGGGTGCCCCTCCTGCTTTCCTACCCGAATCTTATTCATTTTAGTGGTAGCTCTTATGCAAGTTGGGTAAGCAAGGGATTGGGGTAGACATTTGTCTGCTCTGTAATCATACTTGAGGTATGGCAAGGCAC
Source organism: Canis aureus (assembly GCF_053574225.1). Taxonomy (NCBI): domain Eukaryota; kingdom Metazoa; phylum Chordata; class Mammalia; order Carnivora; family Canidae; genus Canis; species Canis aureus. The sequence continues at coordinate 7,494,522 of NC_135613.1, forward strand.
TTGAAATGCTCTGTTATAGAGTACACATTTGTCTGTGATAGAGCTCTTCTTTGGCTGAAACATTAACCGTATTGTGGTTCTTGTTGCCATTTGACCTGTTAGCTTCTTTTTTATTTTTAAAATTTTTTAGTTTTTTTTTTTTTTTAAGATTTTATTTATTTATTCATGAGAAACACAGAAAGGAATGAGAGAGAGGCAGAGGGAGAAGCAGGCTCCATGTAGGGAGCCCGATGTGGGACTCGGTCCTGGGTCTCCAAGATCACACCCTGGGCTGAAGGTAGCACTAAACCGCTGAGCCACCCGGGCCACCCTTTTTTTAGGTTTTATTTATTTATTCATGAGAGCCACAGAGAGGGAGGCAGAGACAGGCAGAGGGAGAAGCAGACTCCATGCGAGGACCCCGATGTGGGACTCGATCCTGGCACTCTTGAGATCATACCCTGAGCCGAAGACAGACACTCAACCGCTGAGCCACCCAGGCATCCCAGTTAGCTTTTTTTCACAACAAACCCTAAACATCTACCTTATGCCAGATGTGTACTTTGTGACAAGGACCTGGTGATGAGCAAGATGTAGTGATTGCCTTTAATTTGTGATGAGGAAGGCAGATTGATAGTTAGTTGCTCTTGTAATTACAAGAGTATATTCCAATGTAGGACAGGAATGAGCTAAGAGGAGCTCCCTTACTCTGTGTTTGGGACATAAGTGTCAGGGAAGGCTTTCTGGAGGAAGTGACATCTGTATGGAGGTTCTGAAAGGCTACTGGAAGTCGGCCAGGTGGAAGAATAGGAATATGGGTTCTAAGCAGGGGCATCTTATTTAGAGACTCCAAACTGAGAGAGAGCAGGTTAGTTTGGGGAGCTAGAAACAGATCGGAATAGCTGAAGCTTAACATGGAGGAGTTAAGAGGGCAGGGGGCAAATGATGAATGGGCTTCTGAGAAAGGGGGGGAGCAGGCCTTGTGAAGGAGCTGGGACTTAATTCTAAGAGCAGTAGGGAAGGCTTTGGAGAACGGGAATAATATCCTATCCTGATTTGTGTTTTGAAAGACCCCTTTGGCTGCTGGAAGGAACATATACAGAACATGATAGGCCTGGAAGCAGAGAGACTGGCTTGTAGGCTCTTGTCATCAGTCACTTGGCAGTGGCAGATCCGAGCAGCTTCTTGAGGTCAAGAACTTAGTTCTTTCCATTTCTTTACCTTCAGCACTTCACATAGTGCCTTCATCCTAAAACAGCTAGTAGATGTTTGTTGATAGAAGAGTAGACTTAGAATGTATTGAAAGTGTAAAAGCCCAGTAGCGAGAGCAGTGAACATTTATTAAGCCCTTACTACGTGTGGAGAGCTACTGAGCATCATAGAATTAACTCTTCACAATATCCCACCTGGCAGATTCTGCTGGGGTCTCATATTCCAGAGGGAGAATGGAATAAGGTTAATTATTCCATTCTCTACTAGGTTAATTCATCTGCCCAGGGCAGAGTTGGGATTCCAGGGCAGGTCCTCTTCTTCTTCTTCTTTTTTTTTTTTTTAAGATTTTATTTATTTATTCATGATAGAGAGAGACAGAGAGACAGAGAGACAGAGACACAGGCAGAGGGAGAAGCAGGCTCCATGCAGGGAACCCGATGTGGGACTCGATCCGGGGTCTCCAGGATCACGCCCTGGGCTGAAGGCAAGCACCCAAACTGCTGAGCCACCCAGGCTGCCCTCAGGGCAGGTCTTCTGATTCAGTGTTTAGAACTGTAACAGAGATATACTGTAGTACCTCTTTCTCATTATAAATATATTAGGTCACTTTAATTTTTTTCTTATCTACAGGTGTTTTGAGTGGGAAGTAGGATAATTCTCTGAATATTTAATCCTAATTGACTTTAATTTTAACTCTATATTTTATTTTATTATTTATTTATTTAAAGATTTTTATTTATTTATACGTGAGAGACAGAGAGAGAGAGAGAGACAGAGGCAGAGGGAGAAGCAGGCTCCATGCAGGGAGCCCGACATGGGACTCGATCCCAGGTCTCCAGGATCAGGCCCTGGGCTGAAGGCAGGGGCCAAATTGCTGAGCCACCCAGGGATCCCTAAATTTAATTTAATTTTATTTTTATTTATTTATTTTTTTAATTTTTATTTATTTATGATAGTCTCACAGAGAGAGAGAGAGAGAGGCAGAGACACAGGCAGAGAGAGAGGCAGGCTCCATGCACCGGGAGCCCGACGTGGGATTTGATCCTGGGTCTCCAGGATCGCGCCCTGGGCCAAAGGCAGGCGCCAAACCGCTACGCCACCCAGGGATCCCCCTAAATTTAATTTTAAAGAAATTGTTTTTTAAGCAATATCATAGTCTCCAGGAAAATTTATGTGGAAGGGACTGGGAAGTTTTTTTTTTTCTTTTTTAAAGATTTTATTTATTTATTCACGAGAGACAGAGAGGGGGAGAGGCAGTGACACAGGCAGAAGGAGAAGCAGGCTCCCTGCAGGGAGCCCAATATGGGACTCGATCCCAGGTCTCCAGGATCAGGCCCTGGGCTAAAGGCGGTGCTAAACCACTGAGCCACCCGGGCTGCTGGGAAGGTTTTTTTCCAGTCCAGTTTGTTGTTTTCCTTGAATAGTGTTATCTTTAATCAAAAAGCATTATAATTGTTGGGATTTTTGTATCCATGAAACTGAAGTTAAGGCTACTGAGAAGGTCATCAAACTGTCATAGAGAAGACCAGCCCTTAAAGGAATGGTAGAGAGATTGTCTCAGTTTGTGTGACTAAAATGGTGATCTGGGTGTGATTTTAGGGCTGGGTGAATGGTTGTGATGGGAACTGGGAAAGGGTGGGGACAGCCTAGCTTCTTTGAGAGGAGCCTTCTTGGAGGCAGGCCCTGTCAGGCCCTGCTGGCATGCACCAGAGGGAGTCCCTGGACCAATGTCCCAACAAGAGGGTGTCCTCAGCCACCACAGAGTAAGTGTTTGGTCACGCCTTCCTTTCGAAGCTGCTGCTAAGGGCCAAGCCCTGGCTCAGGGCTAGAAACCTGGCAGTGAACTAGGTAGCCATGTTCCTGTCTTTGTGGGACTTGTTGTCCTGGTGATCTAGAGCAGGAGATGGGGGATAAACGAGAGACCACACAAGTAAGTGTGGACACATGGATTGTAACTGAACTATAAGGAAGAACAAAGTGTTGTGAGAGCATGTGACTAGGGACCTGAAGTTAGATGGTCTGGTAGGGAAATGTCTCCAAAAAGGGGACGTTCAAGGTAAAGAGGACCTTAGTGTGGGTGTGTATGATTGAGTCCAGGAGAGTGTTCTAGACAGAGAGGACTGCAAGTGCATGGGCCCCAGGTTGCAGAGAGCTTAGTGTAGGAGACTTTCAAAGAAGGCCAGGGGGCCAGAGCAAGGAGAATGAGTGGAAGAGAGGCTTAAGATGAGCTGGAGAGGGGATCCCTGGGTGGCGCAGCGGTTTAGCGCCTGCCTTTGGCCCAGGGCGCGATCCTGGAGACCCGGGATCGAATCCCACGTCGGGCTCTCGGTGCATGGAGCCTGCTTCTCCCTCTGCCTATGTCTCTGCCTCTCTCTCTCTCTCTCTGTGACTATCATAAATAAATAAAAAAAATTAAAAAAAATAAATAAAAATTTAAAAAAAAAAAAAAAAAAAAGATGAGCTGGAGATGTGAACAGGGACAGGTCGTGCAGGGCTTGATGGGCCATCAGAAGGGTTTGGGAGTTATCCCTAAACTGAGTGGGAAACCACTGAAGGATATAAACAAGGAAGTGGTATTATCAGAGTTGTCTTTTTTTTTTAATTTTTATTTATTTATGATAGTCACAGAGAGAGAAAGAGAGAGCGGCAGAGACATAGGCAGAGGGAGAAGCAGGCTCCATGCACCAGAAGCCCGATGTGGGATTCGATCCCGGGTCACCAGGATCACGCCCTGGGCCAAAGGCAGGCGCCAAACCGCTGCGCCACCCAGGGATCCCCCAGAGTTGTCTTTTTCAAAACCCATGCAGTATCGAACAGAAAAAGGATAGGAGGGGCGCCTAGATGGCTCAATCGGTTTAGTATCTGCCTTCGGCTCAAGGGCCCAAGTCGTGATTCTGGAGTCCCAGGTTTGAGCCTAATGCACGGCTCAGTGCATTGGAGAGTCTGCTTCTCCCTCCCCCTTCACCCCTCCCCCTCTGTTCATGCTCTGTCTCTTGCTTTCTCTCTCTCTCTCTCTTAAATAAATAAGTAAAATCTTGGGCAGCTCCAGTGATTCAGTGGTTTAGTGCCTGCCTTCGGCCCAGGGCGTGGTCCTGGAGACCCAGGATCAAGTCCCACATCGGGCTCCCTGCGTGGAGCCTGCTTCTGCCTCTGCCTCTGTCTTTGCCCCTCTCTCTCTGTGTCTCTCATGAATAAATAAATAAAATCTAAAAAAAATTAAAAAAATCTTTTTTAAAAAGAAAGGATAGGAGGAGGTAAGATTAGATTTGGGGAGAGCCATTAGATGACTGGGCTTTGTGCACAGTGGTGGCACTAGATATGGAGCCAAGCCGATGGATTAGTTATATTTTGAAGGCTGTTTCAGAAGGAGTTAGTGATAGATTGAATGTGGGGAATATGGATTAAGGATGAGTAACTGGGTGAATGGAGGTGTTAGTTGCTGAAATGGGAAACCTTTTCTCTACCTGTATTGGCCTGATTAACACCTTCACTCCCTTGGGATCTTGAATCAGAAATTATTTATTGGATGCCTAGGTGGCTCAGTCAGTTAAGCATCTGATTCTTGATTGTGGCCCAGGTCTTAATTTCGGGGTTATGAGATCAAGCCCTATGTCAGGCTCTGTGCTCATGTGGAGTCTGAGATTCTTTCCCCCTCCTTCTCCCACCCCCTCTGTACTTCCCCTCTTGACCCCTTGTGCTCGCTGTCTTTCTAAAATAAATAAAATAAATAAATAAAATAAAATAAAATAAAATGAAACAATTATTTCTTAAGGGAAGCCCTTCTCAACCTCTATCTGTCCCTTTCCTGCTGACACAGATTCCCAAAACCTCATGTCCTTCATAGCACTGTATGTGGTTTAATTTCCCAAGTATTTGTAAGTTCTCTTTCTATAACCCTCTTTTTCTACTCGACTTCCTCCTCTGCATTTTATCTCTAGTGCCAACCAGTGCTTGGCATATTATAGGGGCTCAATAAATGTCTGTTGAATGAATTAATGAAGACAGAAGAGGCAGCTTAGGAAGGCAGATCAGATCAAGATTTTTGTTTTGTGCATGTTTCTTATAAGATGTCCTTAAGATACCCAGGTGGGGATGTATATTGAGCAGTTGGTATAAGATACCTTTAGAGATCACCAGTATGGGCAGCCGTGGTGGTGCAGCGGTTTAGCCCGCCTGCAGCCCAGGGTGTGATCCTGGAGACCCGGGATCGAGTCCCACATCGGGTTCCCTGCATGGGGCCTGCTTCTCCCTCTGCCTGTGTCTCTGCCTCTCTCTCTCTCTCTATGTCTCTATGAATAAATAAATAAAATCTTAAAAAAAAAAGAGATCACCAGTATATTACCAATATTGTAAGCCATGGGAGTGAATACATTTACATCGGAGAATGTGTGGAATTAGAAGAGAAGAGGGCCCAAGACTAAGGAGGAAACTCAACATGTGAGTTGAGGAGGTGGAACCAGCAAAGATGCTGAGAAGCAAGACAGAGGGGTGGGAGAAAAACCAGGAAAGTGTGGGGTCAGGGAAGCCTAGGGAGGGGAGAGGTCAAGAAGAGGGGAGGCTCAACCATGTCACTGTACTGTTAGTGAAACCAGATTGTGGACAAGTGTGTGTGTGGTTGATTGCCCAACTTCCAGGTAATTGGTGACTTTAATCAGAGCAGTTTTAGTAGAATGGTAGAGGAGGGCACCAGCCGGAATGGGCTAAATAGTAAAGAGAAAATGGAGACATTGTTAGTAACTGAGCAGAATAGAACATTGGCTAGCTAGGTTTGTGACTTTTTAGGGGGGTCCATATTTGCTCAGCATAAGTAAATATTAACAGTTTTCTCTGGGATATGGAATTTTGATTTTTTTCTTTTTACTCCTGTTGGCTTTACTTCAAAGTATATATTTAGGATGTGACCACTTCTCACTACCTCTACTACCAGCTTCCTGGCCTGAGCCACCATCATCTTTTTTTTTTTTTTTTTTTTTAAGATTTTACTTATTTATTCATGAGAGACAAAGAGAGAGAGGCAGAGACATAGGCAGAGGGAGAAGCAGGCTACCCGCAGGGAGCCCAAAGCAGAACTCGATCCCCAGACCCCAGGATCACACCTGGAGTTGAAGGCAGATGCTCAACTGCTGAGCTACCCAGGCATGCCAAGCCACCATCGTCTCTTATGTTGGTTATCAAAGAGCCTTGTACTTGGTCTCCCTGTGTTTACTCTGGCCCCTAACCAATTGCTTGTTCTAGAGTAATCACTGTGATCATGAGAAAACATGTTCAGTCATGCTACTTCTCTACTTAAAGTCCTTTACTGGCTTCTGTTTTGTGAAGAGCTGAAAAAGTCCACGGAGTGTACTTCGAGTCCGTATGGGATCTGACACTGTGTCCTATCTGCTTACTGCTGTGATATCGTGTATCTGACTTTCATTACTCTCTCTTCTCCTCTTTGTGTTCCAACCACATTGGCCTCCTCACTGTTCCTCTAACACATCAGGGAAGCTGTTTCTTCTGCTGTATATTCTTCTACTAGATACCAACTTGACCAACTCAAGTCTTAGCTTTAATGTTACCTTCCCATTGAAGCCTATCTTGGTTTCCTTATTTAAACTTTTATATTTTAATGTAAATATTTTCACATATTTTTATATTTTAATGTAAAATATACCATTAGTATACCATTTATTTATATTTTTCCTGCTGGGAGTATGAGGTAAGTGGGTGAAGGTGGTCAGAAGATAGTAACTTCTAGGGCACCTGAGTGGCTTAGTTGGTTAAATGTCTAACTCTTGATTTTAGCTCAGGTCATGGTCTCAGGGTCATGTGATTGAGCCCCGTGTCAGGCTCTACATTCAGCATGGAGTCCTCTTGTCTCTCATCCTCTTCTTCACCCTGCCCCCTTCTCTCTCTCTTTCTCTCTCAAAAAAGGAAAAAATAGATATGAACTTCCAGCTAGAAGATAAATATCTTCTGAGGATGTGATATACAGCATAGCAACTATAGTTGACAATATTGTGTATTTAAAAGTTGCTAAGAATAGATCTTTTTTAATAAAGATTTTATTTATTTATTTATTTATTTATTTATTTACTTACTTACTTACTTACTTACTTAATGAGAGAGAGAGAGAGCGAGCAGGAGGGAGCAGCAAGGGGGAAAGAATCCCAAGCAGACTCTGTGAGCTGAGCTCATCACAGAACTCTGTCCCACAACCCTGAGATCATGACCTGAGCCAAAATCAAGAGTCAAACACCCAACCTACTGACCCATTCAAGCACCCTACTAATAGTAGGTCATCATCATCACAAGACAAAAATTATTATTATTTTTAAAATTATTAATATATGAGGTAATAGATGTTAAGTTATTGCGGTACTCATTTTGTAGCATACACATATATCAAATCGTTATGTTGTACACCTTAAACTAATATACTGTATGTCAATCACATCTCAATGAAATGGAAAGAAATTTTAATCCATCCCTGGTGTTTTCAATCTTCCTTTCTCCTTGCTGTTTTTTTTTCTTTTGTAAAATATTTTTATTTGTTCATTTGACAGAAAGAGAGGGACCACAAGTAAGTGGAGTGGCAGGCAGAGGGAGAGGGAGAAGCAAGCTCCCTGCTGAGTAGGGAGCCCAACATGAGGCTTGATCCCAGGACCCTGGGATCATGACCTGAGCCGAAGGCAGATGCTTAACCAATAGAACCACCCAGGCACCCCACTTCTTGCTGTTTTTTACTCTCTAGCATTACTAATTTTCCAACATACTGTATCATTTATTTATTATGTATTTTTTTTTTTGCCTTTGTTTTCCTGCTAGAATAAAAGCTCTGTTAGAACAGGAATTTTTGTCTGTTTTGTTTTGTAATGTATCCCCAAAACTAGGACAGTGACTGGCACAGACTAGACACCTAATAAATATTCTTTCAATGAATGAATAAGCGTGCATTATTTTTATGGTCAGAGAAAAGGAAAACAAAGTCTTATGTATTGGAAAGAAGAAGAAAAACCTATCTAACAGAAGAGATTTTCTTTATTTGAATTTCTAACTCTTGTTTTCCTTTTCTGCAGGCTTCAGCAGAGGAGGAATGATTGAGCACAGCCTCTCACTGTGCTACCACAACAAACTCATCTTAGCCCCTATGGTTCGGGTAGGCACTCTCCCCATGCGGCTGCTGGCCCTGGACTATGGAGCGGACATTGTGTACTGTGAGGTAAGAGGCTCCTAATTTTCCTGGAGGACTTTTTCACCAGTGCAGCCTCCTAATCTGTGAGTTGAAGTGGCCAGGAGTTGGGAGAGAGAATGGGCACTCACTTCACAGGTCCTCACTGAAGGCAAATATGTATGACACTTGTGAATTCTCTGGGCCCTGTTCAGGGCCAGGAGGCCAGGCAGCATGGAGGCATTGTGGGATTCCTGGGCTGGATAGTTGGATGAGTGTCATGTCAGGTCACTGCCCTGGCCTCTGTAGGAGTTAATAGATGTTCAGTGCATGACTGAATTACCTCATGGTTAGGAGGAGGATGAAAAGGACCAGATTCAGGCTAGGGAAGCTGGATAGGGTTGGTTTGGGGAGCCACAGGATTTTCTAGTAGTAGTAGCTAGTGAGTTGCCTACATCCTGGCTGCTGTGGAGAACAGTAGGACTTGAGACCCAGGTTTAAAAAGCATTTTCAGGGTGTCTGGGTGGCTCAGTCCGTTAAATGTCTGGAATCAGGCCCTGCATTGGGCTTCCTGATTGGTGGAGAGGCTGCTTCTCCCCTCACCCTTTCCTGCTCCCCTTGCTTGTGCTTACTCTCTTTTTCTTTGTCAAATAAATAAATAAAATCTTAAAAAAGTATTTTCCAGGAAAAATAGCATTACAAGAATAGCTGATATTGGATAGTGTGGGGGTGTGAGCAGTGTTTTTCAGCTGGGCATATAAAAGAATTATCTGGAGAGCTCCCCACCATCTCCAGTACCAATGTGTCTCCCTAGTGTGTGTGAGAAGTAAGAAGAAGCCATTCAAATGCTTCAGATATTTCTGTCTTTCAGAGGCACTGGTGGTGGATGGGGACTGTGGCTATAAAAGGACAGCACAAGGGATTCTGGTGTTGATGTTTCTGTGTCTTAACTGTATCAGTGTCAATATCCTGGTTGTAATATTATACTATATTTTGTAAGATGTTACCATTGGGGAAGGTGGGCAAACAGTACATAGGAGCTCCTATTCTCTCTCTCTCTCTTTTTTTAAATTTTAAAGATGTTTTAAATTTATTTATTCATGAGAGAGAGAGAGAGAGAGAGAGAGAGAGGCAGAGACACAGGCAGAGGGAGAAGCAGGCTCCATGCAGGGACCCCGACATGGGACTCGATCCTGGGTCTCCAGGATCACACCCTGGGCTGAAGGCGGCACCAAACCACTGAGCCACCCGGGCTGCCCTCTCTCTCTCTCTTTTTTATTTTTATTTTTTTAAGATTTTATTTATTTATTCGAGAGAGAGAGAGAGAGAGAGAGAAGCAGAGACACAGGCAGAGGGAGAAGCAGGCTCCATGAGGGGAGCCTGATGTGCAACTCCATCCTGGGTCTCCAGATTCAGGCCCTGGGCCGAAGGTGGCGCTAAACCGCTGAGCCACCAGGGCTGCCCCCCTCTTTCTCTTTTTTAAAGTAGGCTCCATGCCCAGCAAGGAGCCTGACAGTGGCTTGAATTCACGAACTGAGCTAAGATCAAGAGTCTGATGCTTAACTGATTGAGCTACCCAGGCGCCCCTTGGAGCTCACATTCTTACAACTGCATATGAACCTCCAATTATTTCAAAATAAAAACTTCAGTTAAGAAGAAAGCCTCTGAGGGGTGCCTGGGTGGCTCAGTTGGTTAAGTGTCTGCCTTCAGCTCAGGTCATGATCCCAAGGTCCTGGGATTGAGCCCCATGTTGAACCCTATGTCAGGCTCCCTGCTCAGTGGGAAGCCTGCTTCTCCTTCCCCTCTACTGCGCCCTCTGCTTGTGCTCTCTCTCTATCTGCCAAATAAATAGATAGATAGATAGATAGATAGATAGCCACTGATGTAGAGAGAAGGGAGGGCTTAAGAGGGAACTTGGGAAAAATACACTCCAATATACTGGATGTTTATATGTGGGGGGACAGGTAAGTAATTTATGATAGAAAAGTGAAAGAATGGGGCACCTGGCTGGCTCAGTCAGTAGAACATGTGACTTTTGGTCCTGGGGTTGTGAGTTCAAGCCCCACGTTGGGGTGGAGCCTACTTAAAATTAAAAAAAAATGTAGGAGTGAGAAGAATAGGCAAATTAAGAATGTGTGTCAGAGAAGGCAAAAGTCAGGTTTGTCAAATGTGACAGATGATGCAGAGAAATCCAATTTGCAAAAAGACCAAAAAGGTGTTTGATTTGAAAACCAGGTGATTGGAGGACAGCTGTGACAGAGATGAGGACTTGTTGGGGCAACATTGTGGAAGGAGCAGGAAATGAGGAAAGAGAAACAGAGCTGCCCACTACCCTTCAGGAATTCGAGAGGTGAAGGGAGGCAAAGAGTACACGCAAGTAGGGGAGATGGTGAAGGGAGTTGTTTCTGGGTGACTTGCATGTTTGCAACATAAGAGAAAGCTCTTAGCAGTGAGGGGAGGCCTGAAGATTTGGCAGATCACTGTGGGGTGGGTAGGGGCTGGACTTGGAGGGGCAGGATTCTTTTTTTTTTTTTTTTTTAAGATTTTATTTATTTATTCATGATAGAGAGAGAGAGAGAGAGGGGCAGAGACACAGGCAGAGGGAGAAGCAGGCTCCATGCCGGGAGCCCGACGCGGGACTCAATCCCAGGAGTCCAGGATCATGTCCTGGGCCAAAGGCAGGCACTGAACTGCTGAGCCACCCAGGGATCCCCGAGGGACAGGATTCTAGATGAGGTGGTGGGATCTGCCTCCAAGATAGGGCAGGGAGGAGAGTGGGAGAACCGTGGAAGGCAGGGAAACCAAGGGATTTTGCCTGAGTGGCTTGTTTTACAAGACATGGAAAGCCAATCTTCTGTCGGTGATGAAGGTGGCAGGAGTGGGATGGGGACCTGAGGAAAGAAAGTGAGGGCATTTTGGTCCCATTCCTATGGGGAATGGGCACTGGGAGATTTGCCTGGCCGTTAGGTATGCATAGTCATGCTGGTTTTTAGCTTTATGGGAACGAGAGCTGCAAAGCCTGGCAGACAGATGCCCGTGGCTGCAGATTGGCATGTCAGTATCTACAGCTGGGCAGAGGCAGAGCCAGCTAGGGTGCTAGCAAGGTGAAATGGGAGAGAGGGGCTATGTGTTGTCCAAATGTGGGAGTCAGAAAGGGAGGTTCCCGAGTTTAGGGTCACGGGCATAGAACCTGACTTCTAAGGGGGTTGTTGAAATAGAGTCAAGGAGGTCCAAGAAATGAGAGTTGGGCATCCATAAGCTTTCCAGGCTGTCGGAATATCCCCAGGGCAGGAAGGAACCTGTGTCCAGAGGCCAGTCCCGAGGGAATGTGATAGTGCACTGAGCATTATTTTTCTGGTCACTCATCCTTGGAGCCACTACTCAGGCCCCCAAGTGGTCAGCTGTGGGTTAGGGTTAGCCTTCCTTTCCTTTCCTTTCCTTTCCTTTCCTTTCCTTTCTTTCCTTTCTTTCCTTTCTTTCCTTTCTTTCCTTTCTTTCCTTTCTTTCCTTTCTTTCCTTTCTTTCCTTTCTTTCCTTTCTTTCCTTCCTTCCCTTCCTTCCCTTCCTTCCCTTCCTTCCCTTCCTTCCCTTCCTTCCCTTCCTTCCCTTCCTTCCCTTCCTTCCCTTCCTTCCCTTCCTTCCCTTCCTTCCCTTCCTTCCCTTCCTTCCCTTCCTTCCCTTCCTTCCCTTCCTTCCCTTCCTTTCCTTTCTTTCTTTCTTTCTTTCTTTCTTCTTTCTTTCTTTCTTTCTTTCTTTCTTTCTTTCTTTCTTTCTTTCTTTCTTTCTTTCTTCCTTCCTTCCTTCCTTCCTTCCTTCCTTCCTTCCTTCCTTCCTTCCTTCCTTCTTTCCTTCCTTCCTTCCTTCCTTCCTTCCTTCCTTCCTTCCTTCCTTCCTTCCTTCCTTTCTTTCTTTCTTTCTTTCTTTCTTTCTTTCTTTCTTTCTTTCTTTCTTTCTTTCTTTCTTCTTTTTCTTTCTTTTTTTTTTTTAGATTTTATTTATTTATTCATGAGAGACCCACAGAGAGAGGCAGAAATATAGACAGAGAGGGAAGCAGGCCCTTCACAGGGAATCCAGTGAGACTTGATCCCTACACCGGGATCATGCCCTGCGCCAAAGGCAGATACTTAACCACTGGGCCACCCAGGCGTCCCAGGGATAGCCCTTCTTAGCCAGCCCCCTTCTCGCCCTCCAGAAAAACCTCTTGGACGTAGAAGAAGATTGGGAGGAAGGACTGTGAGGACTTGTGGACTCAGAGCCTAAGGAACGGAGACCAAAAAGATCAAGTCCCAGAGAACTCAACTGTTGTTTTGTTGCTTGTGATGCCCTCTTTGGCATGTTTGATGGGCATTTACTTTGGGAGAATCAATATGGCTTATGAACAAACCGGCCTCTGCCAGAGGACACCTCGACCTTCTACCCAAGCCTAACCCCTATGAAGAGCAGAGGCAGGCTGGTCAGTGGACCCTTAGCATGGGTAGGTGGCCAGGGACTGGGCCAAATACTAGACATGGCACAGTATGGTGCCTGGTGCCCCCTGGTGGATCCAGCGTTGCTCTACAGGCCCGCTGCCTGGATGATCAATCTTCCTGGGTTCACATGAAGTGGCACAACTGTGGATTTAGTTAAACCATCCCACCCACCTAATAGGACCAGCATATAGGGTCTACGACATACCAGGCATGCATGTACCTCCTCAAAAGCTCTGCAAAGCCCTCAGCAGCTGGAAGTGAAGAAAGGATGAACTAGCTCAGCAGAAGTCGAGGGAGTCAAGGGAGTTAGATCTCTAGAATCTTTTCTTTGTGCACAACTGAAACTAAGGTCTGCCTTATTGTTAGGGGTTTTCCAAGAGTTCCTCAGATGTCATTTATCGATTCCTTTTTTTTTTTTTAAAGATTTTATTTATTTATTCATGGGAGATACAGAGAGAGAGGCAGAGACATAGGCAGAGGGAGAGGCATGCTCCCGATGAGCCCGATGTGGGACTCAATCCTGGAACCCCTGGATCACTCCCTGAGCTGAAGGCGGACGCTCAACCACTGAGCCACCCAGGTGTTCCTATCTATTCCTTATTATAAGGGGACTCCAGTCCCTTAAACTGTGAGAGGACACCTACCTGTTAGACTTAAACCTTTTACTAAGCAAGATCAAGGGAGGAGGTGGTGTTCTTAAGAGGCCCTGATTTCCAGAATGGGCACTTAAATTTTTTTTGTGTGTGTGTGGTAAAAAACACATAACATAAAATTTACCATCTTAAACATTTTTGAATGTGCACTTTGGTAGTGTTCAGTTGTGAAACAAATCTCTAGAATCTTTTCTTTGTGCACAACTGAAACTCTCTATCTGTGAAACAACTCCCCCTTACCCCATCTCTCCAACCCCTGGTAACCACTCTTCTATTTTCTGTTTCTATGAATTTGACTACTTTAGATACCTCATAGAAGTGGAAGCATGTGATATTTGTCTTTTTGTGACTGGCTTGTTTCGCTTAGCATAGTATCCTCAAGGTTCATCTATGTTGTAGTATGTGGCAGGGTTTCCTTCATTTTTTAGCTGAATGATATTCCATTGTATGTATATGCCCCATTCTGTTTATACATTCACCTGTTGATGGACATTTGGGTACTTCCACCTTTTGGTTATTTTGAATAGTGCTGCTATGAACATAGGTATGCAAATACCTCTTTGAGATCTTGCTTTCAATTCTTTTGGGTATATATATCCTCAAGTAGGATTGCTAGATCAGGTGGTAGTTCTGTTTTTCATTTTTGGGTTTTTTTTTTAAGATTTTATTTATTTATTAGAGACACAGAGAGACAGAGAGAGAGAGGCAGAGAGAGAGAGAGAGAGAGAGGCAGAGACACAGGCAGAGGGAGAAGCAGGCTCCATGCAGGGAGCCCGACATGGGACATGGGACATGGTGGGACTCGAGCCGGCGTCTCCAGGATCACGCCCGGTCTCCAGGATCATACCTGGGGCTGAAGGCAGTGGTAAACCGCTGAGCCACCTGAGGCTGCCCTGTTTTTCATTTTTGGAGGAAACTCTAGACTATTCTCCCTAGCAGTTACACCACTTTACAATTCTACCAACAGTGCACAATTTCTCCACATCCTTGCTAACACCAGTTCTGTTCATTCGTTTTTCTTTCTTTCTTTCTTTCTTTCTTTCTTTCTTTCTTTCTTTCTTTCTTTCTTTCTTTCTTTCTTTCTTCTCTTTCTTCCTTTTCTTCTCTTTCTTCTCTTTCTTCTCTTTCTCTCTTTCTTTCTTTGTTTGTTTCTTTCTTTCTTTCTTTCTTTCTTTCTTTCTTTCTTTCTTTCTTTCTTTCTATAGCAGCCATCCTAATGGGTGAAAGGTGATAGCTCATTGTGGTTTTAATTTGCATATCTCTGGTGATTAGCAATGCTGAGTATGTGCATATGCTTGTTGAGTGTCAGTGTATCATCTTTGGAGAAATTTTTATTTAAGTCCTTTCCCCAGAATGGCTTAAAAAATAATTCATATTTATGGAAAAGTTGCTATATGTTTATACCTCAGTAAAAAATTTTTTAAAAGGGAAAAATTTATTGAAAAGTTACAGGAAAAAAAAAGAAAAGTTGCAGGAATGAACAGAGAGCATCTATCTGTACCCATATTGACCAATGGTCAACATTTTTGTTTGATTTGTTTTATCATTTGTGCTCTATCTAATGTATATATATTTTCTCCTTAACTAATTTTTAAAAATTGAAGTACAGTTGACACACAATGTTACGTTAGTTTCATGTGTTCTCCTTAACTATTTTTTTTTCTCCTTAACTATTTGAGAGTAAGTTTCATGCAGTATGATTTCTTACTTCTCAAGTACTTCACTGATATTTTCCCAGAATTAAGTCTTTCTTCTATTCAATTATGATATAGGCATCATCTTTGATTAACTTAATATTGATACGGTACTTTTTAAAAATCTACCTTCTATGTTCTAATTTTGTCAATTGACCCAAAATTGTTCTTCTAAGCATTATTTTAACATCTTTTTTTCCCCCCAATGTTTTATTTGGGACACTTGGGTGGCTCAGGGGTTGAGTGGCTGCCTTTGGCTCAGGTCGTGATCCCGGGGTCCTGGGATTGAGTCCCGCATCAGGCTCCAGAGAGGGAACCTGCTTCTCCCTCTGCCTATGTCTCTGTCTCTGTGTGTGTGTCTCTCTCATGAATAAATAAATCTTTTAAAAAATAGCTAAATAAAGATTTTATTTTTAGGGGCATCTGGGTAGCTCAGTTGGTTATGTGTCTGTCTGCCTTTGGCTTAGGTCCTGATCCTTTGGTCCTGGGATTGAGCCCTGGGGCTAGTTTGTGCTTAGCAGGGAATCTGCTTCTTCCTTTCCCTCCACTCCTCCCCCCACTCGTGCTTTTCCTGTCTCAAATAAATAAAATCTTAAAAAAAAAAGATTTTATTTTTACGTAATCTCTACATTTAACATGGGGTTTGAACTTACAAATGCAAGATTAAGAGCCTCATGGTCTATTGTCTAAACCAGGCAGACTCCCCTTTTAACACCTTTACTGAGATATGATTCATATGCCACATCATTCACCAATTCAAACTGTATAATTTGGTGCCTTTTGGTATATTTACAGAATTGTCCATCCATCACCACAATAAACTATTGAATATTTTCATCACACCAAAAAGAAACCTCATATCTGTTAGCAAATCTCCCCGATTTCTCCCTTCCCAAGTCCCTGGAAATCAATATTCTACTTTCAGAAATATTCTACTTTCAAGACCTAAGCTGAGATCAAGAGTCTGATGTTAGGGGCACCTGGGTGGCTCAGTGGTTGAGCGTCTGCCTTTGGCTCAGGTTGTGATCCTGGGGTCCCAGGATCAAGTCCCACACAGGGCTCCCTGCTGGGAACCTGCTTCTCCCTCTGCCTGTGTCTCAGCCTCTCTCTCTCTGTGTCTCTCAGGAATAAATAAATAAAATACTAAAAAAAAAAAAAAGTCTGATGTTTAACTATATTGAGCCACCCAAGTGCCCCTAAGGCATTTTAAAACTAAATGTTGTGGGGTGCCTGGCTGGCTTAGTCGGTAGACCATGTGACTTTTGATCTCAGGGTTTTGAGTTCAAGCTCCACATTGAGCAATGGAGGCTACTTTTTTTTTAAAAAAAAAAATGTTGTTCAGAACATTGGGTACTCATTTGAAGAAAAAATGACTTATAAATGGCCATAATTTTCAGGCAAGTTAAAATCTAAATTAGTTTTGGGATGCCTGGGTGGCTCAGTTGGTTAAGTGACTGCCTTTGGCTCAGGTCATGATCCCAGAGTCCTGGGATCAAGCCCTGCATTGGACTCCTTGCTCAGCAGGAGTCGTCTTCTCTCCCTTTGCCCCTGCTCATGCTCATGCATGCGTGCTCTCTCTCTCTGTCTCTCTCAAATAAATAAATAAATAAATAAATCTTTAAAAAATATTACAAGAGGACTATTTTAACAAAATCTAAATTATTTTTAAAAAGAATGGGGCGACTGGGTGGCTCAGTGGTTGGGCGGCTGCCTTTGGCTGAGGTCATGATCCCGGGATCCAGGATCGAGTTCCACATCGGGCTCCTGTGAAGAGCCTGCTTCTCCCTCTGCCTATGTCTCTGCCTCCTCTCTCTCTGTCTCTCATGAATAAATAGATCTTAAAAAAATTATTTTTAAGAAGAGGAAAAAACAATTGAGATTATTTTATTTATTTATTTATTTATTTATTTATTTATTTATTTATTTATTTATAGATTTTATCTATTTATTTGACAGAGAGAGAGAGAGAGAGAGAGCGCACAAGCAGGAGGAACTATAGGCAGAGGGAGAGGGAGAAGTAGGGAGCCCAATGTGAGTCTTGATTCTAGGACCCTGGGACCATGTCCCGAGCCAAAGGCAGTCGCTCAACCAATGAGCCACCCAGGTGCCCCAAGATTATGTTCTTCACTATATAATGGATATATACTTAGGAAGTAAAAGGTACTGTTCATGGCCAAGTTAGGGTGATCTTTCCTATAAAAATAGAATGTTATGTATGATAGAAATTAAGGTTTGTAACAACGTGGATAGACCTAGAGGGTATTATGCTAAGTAAAATAGTCAACAGAGAAAGACAAATACTGTCTGATCTTACTACCTGTGGAATCTAAAAAGCAAAGCAAATAAAAAACAACAACAAAAAAGAGAAACAAACTCATAAATACAGAGAACAAACTAGTGGTTGCCAGAGGGGAGGAAGTTAGGGGATGAGTGAAGTAGGCAAAGGAGTTTAAGAGGTACAGACTTGTAGTTATAATATGAATAAGTTATAGGATTGAAAAGCACTGGGACGCCTGGGTGGCTCAGCAGTTGAGCACCTGCCCCTCGCTCAGGGTGTGATCTGTGATCTCAAGATCGAGTCCCACATCAGGCTCTCTGCCTGGAGCCTGCTTCTCCCTCTGCCTATGTCTCTGCTTTTCTCTCTCTGTGTCTTTCATGAATAAATAAATAAAATCTTTAAAAAAAAAGTAAAGCTTAGGGAATATTGTCAATAATACTGTAATAACTTTGTTTGATGATACATGGTAACTACATTTCTTGTGGTGAGCATTTCATAAAGTATAGAATTGTTTGAACCACTGTTGTATACCTGAAAGTAACATAATATTATATGTCAACTATATCTCAAAACTAGAAAAAAAAAAGTAGAGCATAGGTTAAAAAAACAATTGAGGAAGTGGTAGTAATAGAAGAAAAGTATTTGTGGTAGGTAACTCAGAAAAACTCAATATACAATTTGACAAAGAATAGATTTTTTTCCTGCAACTTGTATAGATGTAAAAGGCAGTTTGGAAAAAAAAACAAAAAAAAAGAACAAAAAAAAAAGGCAGTTTGCTCTGAAGATTCACTGATCATAAACTACCACTAGGAAAAACGATGTTTGTTTTCACTTAATTAAGGAAATATAGTGAAAAAACCAGGAGGTTCCATTTTATCCCAGAACTAACTAAAATGAATAAAATTGACGAACAGTGGTGTTGAGGGTGCGTGTTGAGCAGACACACTTGTGGTTTTTTTGGTGACAATTTAATTTCTCCGCTTAAACAGTTGAACATCTGCTGCATACAAGGTCTTGAAGAGGTTCTGGCAGATGTTTCGTGAGCACTTGCAACATGCTAGATGCTGGTGATGAATGAAACGGCATCCAGGCCCCACAGGCTCCTTTGGTGTGGTGGGGAGACTGAAAAGAAAACAAGACATTTCAAGGGCCATTTTGCCTTAATTCCTCCTCTTGTGGCTCAGGCTACCTGGCCTGGGTCCTCAAGGCCTACCTTTGTGTGATCACAGGATCCTCCTCAGGGGGTATAGTCTAATGTAAAGGTATGACTGAGGTATGTATAGCTAGCATTTGATGAAGTAGCAAATGTGGACTTGGAGGAGGGGCGTTTGGGAATCCTGAGGAGGACAAGTTAGATCTGGCAGGGCTGGGGCTTCAGCAAAGGCTTGCCTTGCTGTCTCCTGCTCATTTCTGGCTGAAGTTCAGCCTGCCTGCAAAGCTTCTTTTTATGAGCACAGGCCATTTGATGCTCTGCCCACTTTCCCACTTGCCTTTTTGGCCTGCCCCTGCAACTAAGATCCTGGCTCCAGGGACTCTGTGTTGGGCTCTGTCCATCCCTTGAGACACTACACGGACTCTTGCCAGCCACATATCCATAACTGCTTGGTGGTGGTGATTTGTTTGGCCAGGACTGGTGGACATCGGGTACTTGATGACCTGAATGCAACATAGAGAGAGAATAGCCAGAGAAACGCCTATGTGTGTACTAACTCAGATGATGAGTATGTGGGGAAGCCATAGGTGCCCTTTGGCCACTTTAGCTTTGCATACTCCCATGAGATATTGACAGTATTGTGCCCACCTGGCTGGAGTTGTGACTTGCTGAGGCTCATAGGTAGTCAGTATGGCGATGGATACCAGGGGGCAGAGTTTCCTCTCCATTTTTCTGGACCTGCAGAACCCCTTGGTATGAGCTTCTGGGCAGTGTGGCAGGTTTTATCTTACACATTTGTTGAAATGATCACTGAACAAAGCAGAACAGTTGTCTCCTACCAAGAGGCAGAGGATCTTAGTCCTTCAGGAGACAGGAGCTTTCCCTTCATTTTCATGATCCTGATTTTGAAGAAACCTCTTTCTCTTTTCTTTCCTAAGTCAGTTTGAAGATGTCCAGAGTCAAAGAGCTCACCCCTTTTGTTTCCACACAGTGTGACCCATGTTGGGCAGGAGTTTTAGAACTGATCTCAAGGCTTCCTCCCTCTGCTTTTATTCACTGGTCCCACTTTTGTCCTTGGACATTTCCTGGGAGCCCAACACTGTCTGCTGTTTGTGTGGGGATGAGGTAGGAGGGTCTTTGAGGGGATGGACTGGAACTGAGGTGAGTAGGTGGGGAGAGTGTCCAGGTGTCCATAATCTGGGCTATTGTCTTATCTCTGGCTCCCTGAGTAGCTCATCCTTCCTAGGCCCCCGATGTCTTCACAGCCACTGGGAGGAACAGCTGACCGAGGGTAGCTCACTCAGGCTCCTGCTTGCCATGTTTAGGTGAGGATATCAGTGTTACATTTCCCAAAAGCCATGATTTGTTGTTAGTAGTAGGATAACAGGCTGAGTGACCACCCTCCCATTAGCGACCTCCAGTGAAGGTCCCTCCCCCTGGGCCCAGGACCTACATGACCAGCACTGATAAGTGCCCTCTGATTCCTCTGCAGGAGCTGATTGACCTCAAGATGCTTCAGTGCAAGAGAGTTGTCAATGGTGAGTACAGTTCTGATCCCAGGATTGTGTGGCACCTGGTCAGGCCCAAGCAGCACCAACTACTCCTGCCCTTGCGTGGAGTGACAGTGTCCTGCCAGTGTGCTCCTTGCCTGGCTGTGTCATTTTGTGGATAGTGTCCTCCTTTGACAGCAGTCACTACTCTCCAGAGACCCTGACAAAGACCAAATATAAAATAGGCTGAGAATACCTTCCACCCACAGGCTTGCTGGCATAGACAGTGACAGGTTTCATAGTAGAGGAGGGACCCTAAAAGCCTTGGGCTTGGCCAGCTTCAGCATTGTTCCTGACTCTGCTACTCCCTAGCTGTGTGACTTTGGGCAAGTCACAATGACTTCTCTGCCTCCATTTCTTCAGCTGTTAAGATGAAAATCAAAACCCCTGCTTTACTTAAATCATATGGTTGAAGTGAAAATCAAATAAGATAAGGTACATGTAAGTACTTTGCAGATAGAAGTGGTTGTGCTAAATTGTGGTTTTGCTTATGTTTTATTGATGAAGCTGATTCTGTTTTGATTAGAGTTGTGGTATTGTTTGAGGTTTTTGAAATGTATACCCATTTTTGAAATCTTAATATCAGAAGTTGTGACTCATTATGTCTTTGTTTTAGATTTCTATTTTTTTGTTACAAAAATTTCATTTTTACAGAACCATATAGCCTAGAAAATGAAAATGCCCATAATTTCATATTTGAAGAGGTAATCATGAGGAGGAATAATATATATTTTTTACACGTTTAGTAAAGCATGTATGTAAAAATAGAGAATGTTTCTGTATATGCTTTCCCTTGGGATCATGCTCTGCAAGTTTTGCCCCTTACTTTTTTACTAGAACCTTTCCCCATGTCAGTACCTGTAGATAATTATGTCAGACTTGATTTCATCAGTGTTTTAATGGGAGTTTCCAGTATTTTGCTGTTAAAAATAAAGCTGTATAAACACAGTAAGTTTTTGCAGTTCTTCTCTCAGACTTCTTTGCTAGTTAAAAGCCTGCGCTGTTGGAATTTACTTCAATTGCCTCTCCCAACATGTCATCACCTTTACCCTACGTTTTTAACCTAATCTGTTTAGCGCTGAGTTGATAATAACTGCTTCCATTTCTGGAAATGCCTTACGTGTATTAAAGATCTCATTCATTTCTCAAAATAAATGCACAAGGTAGGCATAATCTCCCGTCTGCCACATTGGATCTCTTTGATGTGCCCGTCATCTTTGAGAGCTAATAATGGTAGTACCTACTATAGAGCTGTATTTTGAGCAGCATATAAAATTCTTATTATTTACAACAATTATGTTCTATTAGGTTGCATCGAACAACAAATTAGCAAATACTGAACCATTGCTTTTAGGGGAAATACAGGATTAAGTTTGTGCAAGCATCTGGTCACAGCATTTTCACTAACATCAGTACATAACCTTGTTTTATATGTGTTTCTATTTTAACATTGAACTCACAGACTTCAGTTCTCTAATTTCATGTTTGAACAGAGGTTGTTTAACGTGTATTTTCTCTGTAAGGCATCTCTGAGCCTTCTTGTGCTTTGGAGCACGAGATAACACTTTAGCACTGTGCTTGGGGCCATTTTCAACAGCGGAATTAACAAAAGGCCCACAAATGCAGAAATATGTGACGTTAAATATACCGCCATAAGGACACTTATTTACAGTATAAGACCTTAGCTGGAAATGCACACATCAGGGGACTGACTTTTTTTGCAGTTCTATATTAGTCTGTGAATGACCATGAAAATGCCATGAGTATTGATTTTGGGGTTACAGATACATTTTAGCAATCAGGCAAATTTGGAAGTACGTAAGTACACATAATGAGGGTTGACTGTAATAGAGTGAATCTCCACTCACAGTACATGGTAAATAATTAAGAAACAGCAACTTTACTGAACTTCAGAGTGACATCTGGGAAAATTTGGGCCAAGGCTAAAACATAGACAAGGTTCCATGTATGCACATTTTTTTCCAGTCTTTTAAAAATTACAAAATGTAAATACTACACCAAGGAAGTGCATAAAACACAAGCATGCAGTATAACAAATAACTGTAAAGCAGCCAGCTGTAACTAACCATCCCCTAGATCGAGGAATAGACCATCATTAGCACCTCAGAAGCTTCCAGGTGCTCACTGATTTCTTTAAAGAATTATGTATTTCCAGCATCCATTTCTCCCCTTCAGAGTGATTTTTTTGCTGTGTTTTCTCCCAGGGATTAGGCTAGGTTGAACTTGCTTCTTCATTGGGTGGCCCTGTGTGTTTGTGTTTTCTTGCAGAGGTGCTCAGCACAGTGGACTTTGTCGCCCCTGATGAACGAGTCGTCTTCCGCACCTGCGAAAGAGAGCAGAGCAGGGTTGTTTTCCAGATGGTATGAGATTCCAGGGGCTGAGCACCCTCCCAAGGGTTATGCATCCTTAAATGCCTGGGCTCTGTTGCATAGTAGTGGTTTCCTGAGACTGCTTTAATGTTTTTCAAAGATTTGTTCATGAGTGTTTATGTTGTCAGAGAGAGTTTAAGGAAGTCAAGTTAGAGTACTCTGTTACATGCCTCCAGTGTCAAATATAATTTCCTTAGCTGTTGGAATTGTTTTTTTGGCATGACTTATATATTTTTACCTGCTAGGATTGGTTATTCAGTTCATGTTCTTTGTTTTTGTATAGTCTGTATATACTTCCCATAGAAAGAAAATTAGGTTTCCTCAAGACTAGTTGATTTATGTTTGGCTTGTAATGACTCCATAGCACTCTTCTCTCACTTTTTCACAAATAGGTTCTGTATGACGTTTAAGTTTTTATTTTTATCTTATTTTATTTTATTTATTTTAAAGATTTTATTTATTTATTCATGAGAGACACACAGAGAGAGAGAGAGAGAGAGAGAGAGACAGACAGACAGAGAGAGGCAGAGACACAGGCAAAGGGTGAAGCAGGCTCCATGCAGGGAGCCCGACGTGAGACTCGATCCTGGGACTCCAGGATCACGCCTTGGGCTGAAGGCAGGCGCTAAACTGCTGAGCCACCCAGGCTGCCCCAGATGTTTAAGTTTTTAAACTTAACAATGGGTAGACATATGATAAAGCAAATATAGCAAAAATATTAATTGTAGAATATAAGTGGTGAGTATATGAATATATGTTCACTATATAATTTTGTCAACTTTTTTTTGTATTAGAAAATAATCACAGCATTGAGGACGTTTTCTAGGCCTTCCAGGTCCAATTTTTACCTCTGATAGTGAGCTAGTCCAATGGCCTGGCTGTTTAAGAGGATGACAGGCAGACTCTACTTGCTGAAGTGTGCGTGCACATGGAGTGCATAGATGTGTTTGTCTATGCATCTGTGCATGTATACTTGTGTCAGGGATGGTGATTGATGCAGTCTCTTTTGTTCCCAGGGGACCTCAGATGCAGATCGAGCCCTTGCTGTGGCTAAACTTGTGTAAGTTCTGTCTTTGGGACTGCCTTTTCCTCTCCTATGGGCTGTGAAATTTTACTGTTTTGGTGACCTTGGAGGTGACCATCCTTTTGTCTCTTAGCTCTTTACCTTCTCTTTCCAAATTAAGAGTCTCTGTTGTTTTTTGTTTTTCTCTGTTTTTGGCATCTGAGGGCTGGCCTGGGACTCATGTGTACCAACAGTACCCAGATTCCAGATAACCTCTGTTCAGGCAACTATTTTTTAGTATTTATTCATGAAGCTCCCTTTCCAGGGTTTCTTATGACTATGAGCCCTAACATTTTGAGGCTCATGAAGTGTAGATAAGGTTTACTGCTGCCTAGATTAATGAAGGCAGGAGAGTACGTGGTTAGGAGATGGGCTTTAGAGTTAGGCAGACCTGGGTTGGAATTCTGAGTTGCTGCTTGCTGAGATTCCAGGGGCTGAGCACCCTCCCAAGGGTTATTTGATCTTAGATAAGTTGCCTAATCATACTTTAACCAAGGGAACTTAGTTTCCTTATCTATGAAATGAGATCAATAGTACTACCTACCTCTGTCTTTATAGGTGACGGTAGATGAAATAATGCACATAAATGTCTTCACAGTAATGTGGCACATAGTGAGTAATTAATGTTAGTTATTATTATTAAGTGAAATGATGGTGAGAAGGAACTTAGGCATTAGCTACAGATTGTTAACTGTCTACATACCAGAAGATGGGCTAAGGGTCCTTGCCACAAAATCGTTGGAATAAGCCAACCGTATAGCCCAGCAAACAAAGGCAGTCTTGTAACTTCTCCTAGAACCAGTGTTCTGGAAAGGGCTCTATGTGTTGACAAATAGCTTGTACTACCCCAATCAGAACTGGAACTCTGAGATCAAATTCAGTGTGGCCGTCACTTGGTATTTGGATTATCTGATATAATTCCCAAGTAGCAAAGTCCTCTACAACTAGCCCATTGTAGATGTTTGAGCGCAATATGCTCTTCCTCTTGAACTCTGCTCAAGGAAGGCAGTTCTACCTTTCAGAGACCAGTTCTTTTTTTTTAAATATTTTATTTATTTATTCATGAGAGACACAGAGAGAAAGAGACAGAGACACAGGCAGAGGGAGAAGCAGGCTCCCTGTGGGGAGCCCGAGGTGGGACTCGATCCCGGGTTTCCAGGATCACACCCTGGGCTGAAGGCAGGCGCTAAACCATTGAGCCACCCAGGCTGCCCTCAGAGACCAGCTTTTCACCTTCTGTCTCTGAGGGTTGGTATGTTTAATATGGCCAGGAACATGGGAAGAGGTTTATGAGCACAGATCCATGCCTTTGACTCTAAATTCTCTCCTCAAGTTGGATATTTATTATCTTTTCTACTTCATGTTTTTCCAGGGAAAATGATGTGGCTGGTATTGATGTAAACATGGGCTGTCCAAAAGAGTATTCCACCAAGGTAAACTGATTTCTTTATATGCCTTACAAATATAGAGTACAGAGTAGTAATGACTAACAAGACATTACCTGACTCTGGAGTAGATCCTATACTAGATGGGGAAAATGCTCAAAAGGATATTATTAGGTCAACTGGCAAAATTGGAATATGGAGCATAGCAGAATAGCTACAAATATTGTATCAGGGCAGCCCCGGTGGCTCAGCGGTTTAGTGCTGCCTTCAGCCCAGGGTGTGATCCTGGAAACCCGGGATTGAGTCCCACATCGGGCTCCCAGCAGGGAGCCTGCTTCTCCCACTGCCTGTGTCTCTGCCTCTCTGTGTGTGTGTGTGTGTGTCTCTCATGCATAAATAAGTAAAATCTTTTTAAAAAATTGTATCAATATGTTTATGAAATTGATAACTCTGGTTTTGTAAAAATATTTCTTTTTTTTTTAAGATTTTATTTTTTTAAATTTTAAATTGTATTGAGAGAGAGAGAGAGAGAAGGAGGGGCAGAGGGAGAGGGAGTGAGCGAATCCTAAGTAGTCTCCATGCCCAGCCTGGAGCCCAAAGTGAGGCTCGATGTCATGACCCTGAGATCATGACATGAGCTAAAATCAAGAGTCGGATGCTTAACCGACTGAGACACCCAGGCACCTCGCCCCTAAAGATTTTATTTTTAAGTAACCTCTACATACCCAGTATGGGTTTCAAACTCACAATTCTGGGATTGGAGTTGCATGCTCTACAGACTCAGCCAGGGAGAAGCCCCAAGAGTATCTCTATTAGAAAATACACACAAATATTTACATGTAAAGGGCTATGATACAATGATCAGTAGCTTACCTGCAAGTGGTTCAGGACAAACTTTATTTACATGCACATGCACACATAAACACACATAAAGCACTCATGCCTGAGTAATTAATGATGTAAATGTTAAAAGGAAAAAATGTGAACATTGCTTTGGTTTTTCATGAAAAAAACCAAGATGTACATTAAAAAAAGAAAAAGAGGATGCAGTATATGTGTGCCCGTTGTCATATCATAAAATCAGACCACAGTGCTAGGGCAGTTCAGAAAATGGAGTGGAAAGGCAGCCCTTAATATCTTAATAGGGAAATGTGGTCCTCGATGAGGAGATTTGGGACCCTAAAGGCAGAGGAAGTGGTACAAGCAGGGGCCTGGAGGCCAATATGAGATAGAGGCAGAGAGCCTTGGTTTGACCAGAGCTGGGGAGTAGAAGACGAAGAGGAAACCGGAGCACAGGATTGAAAATCTTGGTTAGGACCAGGTTAGCTGAATGTGGACTTTTGATATTTCTGGCCTTTTGGCACAGAGAAGGCATGTGATCAGAAACTTTATTCCCCAGGGGAAACCAGTGTTACTAGTTTCTTGTGTGTCTTTCCAAATATATTCTGTGATAGAAATACTTAGAAATACTAATTTGAAAGCCATGTCTGGTACATTTGAGTGGAAATTGGGCTAGAGGTAAGGACACAGGTTTAGGAGATGAGTGTCCTGGGTGCATTGGGGAGATCAGGGATGGAGAGAGGAGAAGTGAAACACAGAATTTGATAGGACTTGGCAATTGACTGGACTGGGTGTGGGAAGGTGAGGTGAGTATTTGGTAGAGGGAGGAAAGACCAGTAGCCAGAAGAACAGTTTGTCTTCAATGTGATTGGGACTGCTGGAGGAAAAGCATGTTTGGGACAGATAACAAGGACAGCTTGGGGTTGGCTGCATGTGAGGCCCCAGAGGGAGTTCTGTGGGGCTGCCGCTGGGAAACTTATCACAGGGTATGCAGTCATAATCTGCATTGTAGACATAGCAGATGTCCCCCTGGTTCCCCTGCCCAG
The DNA here is from genome assembly GCF_053574225.1 of Canis aureus. Taxonomy (NCBI): domain Eukaryota; kingdom Metazoa; phylum Chordata; class Mammalia; order Carnivora; family Canidae; genus Canis; species Canis aureus. The sequence continues at coordinate 7,521,384 of NC_135613.1, forward strand.
AGTCAGCCACTCTGTTCCCAGGAGTTTAGTGGCTTGAGAACTTTGGCTTTAGGCCAGGAGGTAAAAGATTACTTGAGGGAAAGGCTCTTTTGGATGCTTGAAAACCATAGGGCCTACTTCAAGGAATTATGGAAGTTTAAAATTGTCTATGAGGAGTTGAAAACTTGGGACCTTGTTTTGCTGTCTTCTAATTACTCCTTTATGCTCTGAGATAATATAAAGCATAGAGCCTAAATTATTGGCATTATTTCCCTGATATATGTAGAATGAAAAAGCAAGGAGCCAAATTAGATAAGATGTACCACCATCTGTATATGAGGGATAGGGAATGAATATTTATATATATTTACATTTCTCTTCATAGAATATTTTTGGAAAGACTCACAAGAAACTAGTGTTTTCCCTAGGGAAGGTAACCAAGTTTTTATTTGGTTTGGCATGAGGAATAAATTCCCATTGTAGGGGTGCTCCTCAAAATAACTAACAACTGGCACAGCACTGGTCCTGGCCAGTCAGAACAGATACGTACTAGTATGCTATACCAGTATATACCACCTGAATAGCGATGGTTAAAAAATTGAAGCCTTATAAAAAGCATAAATTGAAAAGTTTTCCATTTCTCAGGGAAGAAGAGTTCTTATTTTTACCCTTTTGAACCTTTAAAATTTTTAATGTGTTATGTATTCAAAAAAGCAAATAAATAAGTTAAATAGAAAGGAAGGAAGGAAGGAAATACTCATTGACAAAGCTATTGTTGTGGGAGGGCTGGATTTTAGATCATGTGATTCCACAAGGCAGGGCTGGATTGTGTGTCGGGTGGATAGATGGAGCCAGGATAAGTGGCTGGGACTCTCTTAAGGCTTCTAAGGTTTGTATCTGTAGCCAAGGTAGGCCAGGGCTGGTAGCTCCTCTGCCCTTTCCATTTTCCTCTGAAATGCAGACTCAGGCTAGCCGAGTCTGCGGGTGGTTCAGGTTCTCTGATTCTAATCTATCATCCTTAAATATGAAATTAAACTGTAATAAGCAAACTTCAAACTTCTGAGCATATCCTATGAGCATTCATTAGATCGCAGTCTAAATACTGACAAGGGATTTATTTATTAGATTTGTTTTTTTTTCCTTCACCTCATTTTTAACAAGTTCAGCTTTGTTAACATCCTCCTCTTTGCTGATTATTAAAGTAATTCATACCATTGCCCAGAACTTAGGTGATATAGAAAAGTAAAAAAAAAGACCAATCATCAATAACCCCGCCATCAAGAGACAACTATTGTTAATGTCAAGATTTAAGTGGCTCTGCAGGTTGTTGGTTTTCATCAGCTGGGGCTTTTGCTAGAGTTTGATGTTGGTCTGGAGCATTGTTGCTAGCAAGGAAGAAGAGCCTGGACAAGGTTTGCAGGTTATGTTCCTCTAAGTGGCTTTGCTGGCAGTGATGGTACTAAAACAAGTGTTGGTAGGGTAGGACGAAGGTGCATTGGATCTCATTCCAAAGGGAGAATGATTCATTGCTTTCTTAAGGGGTTGCCATATTGTGGGGTTTAGTTTATTAAAACTCTGAGACCTTGAGTAAGGAATGGGCATTCCTAAAAAACAATTTTTGTGGGACCCACTTGCTGATAGATCTGTGGGTTTTGCTAAGAGGATCAGAGTGATGAGTTTTAGAATTTATCAAACTCTGATCCCTGACATTGTGGGCATGGATGCTGCTACTTTCCTGCTTGACCAGAAGTGCCAATTGCCAGGGAACCTTGGTCTCTTGCCTGTGAGTGCTGGGGCGATGCCAGGTTGCCACACCGTGGGGATGGACCACCCTCCTCCAGCCATAAGAAGACCCTCTGTGTGCTTTTTCCTTAGGGAGGAATGGGAGCTGCTCTGCTATCAGACCCTGACAAGATTGAGAAGGTAAGTCCTGCAGGAGTGAAAGCAGAGGTCTTAAACATGTCTGTGAATAGAGATGTCTGGAACAACCTTCCCCCGACCAATGCCCCCTTCCCCCAAGATTAGTGAATCAGTTACTCAGTTACTCTACCTGGAGTCTGGAAGTTTTTTTTTTTTTTTAAAGATTTATTTATTTGAGAGAGAGAATGAGTGAGAGTGCATGATTGGGAAGGGCAGAGGGAGAGAGAGAGAATCTGAAGCAGATTCTGCTGAGTGCAGAGAGATAGTGGCTTGATCCCACAACCCCGAGATCACAACGTGAACTGAAACCAGGAGTCAGTCACTTAACCAACTGTGCCACCCAGGCACCCTCCCCCTCCCATATTTTTATTTATTTTATTTTAGTTTATTTTTTAAAGACTTAATTTATTTATTCATGAGAGACACAGAGAGAGAGAGGCAGAGACACAGGCAGAGGGAGAAGCAGGCTCCATGTGGGGAGCCCGATGCGGGACTCGATCCCAGGACCCCGGGATCACGACCTGAGCCAAAGACAGACGCCCAATCCCTGAGCCATCCAAGTGCTCCCCCTTCCCACCTTTTTAAGGTAAGCTCTGTGCCAACATGAGGGTTGAACTCATGACCCCGAGATCCAAAGTCATTCGCTCTACTGACTGAGTCAGCCAGGTGTCCCCCTGGAGTCTGGAAAAGTTTTGAAAGGCTACCCAGTGATTGTGACATACAGCTAGATTTGGGAACATCTGAGAGAGCATACAAGAGCCTTGGAGTTCCTCAAAAGTCCAAGGCTTAGGGACAGGTCACCTGAGAGCCAGGTAGCTTGAGGAGTCATTTAGAGCCTCCTGTGTATGGCCTGTTCTCTCTTCTGAGGAGATTATGAGAGCATAGGCCAGGCTACCCATGGATTGTGGACAGACTCAATGGCAGTGGGGGTGGGATGGCCTCTCCCAGGGGGCTTGCTGAGAGCAGCTGTGGGTCCCCTGAGTCTGTCATCAGCCTTTGAGAGTCAGGCCAGTGTCATCTGAGGTGAGCTGAAGTTGGTCCCCTCGGGTCCCCTTCCCTTGGTGATTCCAAAGGCCAGGTTTATGAGGCACTGTCGACAGGTTGGCATTGCTGCCCAGTGTTGTGAGCTGCCAAGGCCTGTAAGGGTGACATTTCTGCAGCACCATTTATACCTTTAACTTTTTCTCAGTCCACCAGCTCTCTTCTTGTTGCTCTTCTTAGTTCCTTTGTTTTCATTCTCCATTCCCACTTCCCTGTCTGGGCTTTAAGCCTCCAAGTGCCTCGCATAGGCTAGAGCAACTTGGAATAAGGCACTACCAAGAAAAGCTGCCATTTCTTGTGCTGGCTGCTGTATTGCAGCTCAGCCATGTATATTCCTCAGCCCCACTGTCTTTGGGATATTGGAAGACCAGTGTGTTGATGGGCTTGGTGCTTTTTCATTTTTCCCATGTGTAGATAGGGATATATATATATATATATACACACACACACACACACACACATACATAGGCACATTATATATATTATATGTAACTGTATATAATAATATATGTGTATCACATATTATATGATGATTACATATATAATGTGCTTATGTATGCATGTATATATATTCAGTTTGTTCCTCAAGCCTCTTGAAGTAGACAGGGGAGGCATTTGTTATGTTAATATGATTAAGAATAATAAAACTGAAGCACAGAGAGATAAAAATAATTTGCTCAAGATTATGTAGCAAATAAATAGCAGGCAGAGCCAAGGCTAGAGCCATGATCTTGGGACCCCTAGCCCAGAATCAGTTGCACCCTCTTGATGGTATCTCAGTTTAACGGTGCCTGGGTATAGTTTATAAGTGTCTAGCTACGGGTCAGTAGACATCTGGATTTAGGAACCTCCAGTCAGACATCTCTGCAGAATGGAGTGGATTTGGACAACTGTGGATGTTCAGCTCATCACCACACTTAGGGGAGAGGCCCCAGTGTTAGGTGGTTTTGCTTTACAGCATGTGCCCACAGACATTACCCTATCCTCCAGCCTCCTGGCTGCTCCCTCCCATACTGTTGGCTCTGTCTTCTCCACTGCACCTCTTTGGAAAAGGCACATTTCATACATGAGACAGCAGAGTTACACTGCTCAGTTTATTCCATTCCTTTTCTGTTTGGTGGGGTGGTTGGATAGGCTGGGTTGGCTAGTGGTTGTGGTTTGCCTCATGGAGGGGAGGTTGTAGGCTTCCACAACAAAGCCAGATGGGACCCAAGAGTAGTGGGCTGGATTAGATACAGGTTCAAACTCAGCTGGCAGACTTGGGGACCTGGGTGAGAGTTTTGTGAGTTCTTCCAGGCTGGTGTTTTAGGTCCATGGTTCTGTCTCTGGGAGCATTTCAGGATGACCTGCAGCATTTTTTCAAAACGAAGATACTTGTTTGGGTGATGAAGAATTTTGGAAATAGGTAGTGGTGATGGTTATATAACATTGCAAATATAATTAATGCCACTGAATCATACACTTAAAAATGGCTAAAATGGGAAATTTTATGTTATATATATTTGATGATGATGATGATAATAATAATAATAAAGGATTCTAAAGGATTTTATCTGTTGAGAATTCTGTATACTCTTGGGGTGGATAATGGCTGGGAGGGAGTATGAATTAGTCTTTTAAAAAGACTTCCGGGATCCCTGGGTGGCGCAGCGGTTTAGCGCCTGCCTTCAGCCCAGGGTGCCATCCTGGAGACCCGGGATCGAATCCCACGTCAGGCTCCCGGGGCATGGAACCTGCTTCTCCCTCTGCCTGTGTCTCTGCCTCTCTCTCTCTCTCTCTGTGTGACTATCATAAATAAATAAAAATTAAAAAAAAATAAACTAAAATCATTAAGATCCCATAGTGGATCTTAAATTAAAAAAAAAAAAAAAAAAGACTTCCTAGAAAAAATTAAAAACAAACAAACAACTTCCTAGGTAACTCTGATGTATCCTCCCCAGACTAAGAAGCTCAGTTTTAGACTCTAGGTTAGTAATATCCTCTCTGCCCAAGATTTCCTGTCCCCCTTCCCTTGGGTGCCCAGGGCTTTCCCCTCTGCTCTGTACACTTGGGCTATGACTAACAATTGGTGGGGGTCAGTTCTCAGTGATTCCTAAACCTATGCTCTCCCATCCACCTTTCTACCCATTCCACAACAACCAGGGGAGCTACGAGTCTGCTTTTCCTGAGTCAGCTAGTAGATCTGGTGAGATGAGGCTTCCTGTGGGTAGATGTGCCATGTTACCTGTGTTATGAGCTTATCTCAGGTCCTTCTCCCCCACAGACTTGCACACCACAGAGATGGGTGGCGTGACTTGGGTCTGGTAGAGTTGAGTCCGGCAGGGTTTCATGCTAGAGCCTAGCCAGAAACAGTCTCTATTCACTTGGTCCCCTCAATGTGACCCTTGCAGGTGGCTGGGGATTTTGATTACTAATTTCCTTCCTGATTCTGAAAATGCACATGAAATGAACAGAAATACCAAAGAAAGTGCTTAGAGCTACTTGGATGAAATTCGGCAAAGGAAGTTCTGCAAAACAGAGAACTGGATCAAACCAGCTGACGTTGCTTTAGTCACGAAACTTCAGGGGATTCTAAGTCAGCACTAGCAGAGGAACCTTCCAGAGATGGTACTGCCAGCCTGAGGGATAAGACTAGAAGGAGGATTTTTATTGTGTATCTCAGGGGATCTGGCAGTCCCCCCTCCTTAAAGGGTAGTTTGCCCCCTTAAAGCCTGCCAGAGTGACCCTAGGACCACAGGCCCAGTCTGCCTCCCAGGGCAGCATCCAGGGACTTTTCCTTTCTACCAGTTCCTGGCATTTGTGCTTAGGCTAGTAGGCCCTCTCTTGCCCATGATCTGTCTACCTGCCTTGTCAGCCCAGCCTCTTGGTCTGATGTCTTCGAGAGAGGTTTGCCTCAGCTGAGGCCTGAGAGAAAGGCCTCCTAGAGTGGTTCTTGCAGTCTGGCTCTCTGCTGCCCCCACTTGTCTAGAACCAAGACTGACAGCAGCTGCATGAGTGTCCCCTGTGCCCTGATGGCAATCCAGTTCTTGGAAGAGGGCTCTTGGGATCACCTTCCCTCCAGCTTGCCTAACTTGAATTTGTTTTTAGTTTTTAAAAATTATTATTTTAAAGTAATCTCTACACCCAATGTGGGGCTCAAACTTACAGCCTTGAGATCAAGAGTTGGAGGCTCTACAACTGAGCAGCCAGGCACTTCTAGCCTGAAATTTTTAGTGAGGGAAGAATATAGTAATGTGACAGATGTTCATTGTCATCTTGATCATGTCTCTTGATCTCTGATTCATATGAGATCTGGCATCGCTTACTTCTCTTGACTCTTTCCTGTGTGACTTCTTGGTCTTTCTTTGAAAAGTCCTTTGCAGTTACTGTGCAAATTAACGCTTTTCAATGTGTTGAATATGTTATATTTTCCTTTGCCAATTTTGCTTCTGTGTATCCAACTCACCTAAAGAGAGTCGCATGAGGACAGGGCCTAGGCAGGACCTGTACAACCTTCCTGGTTCTCTTACTTGGAAGATCTTGGAACAGCACTCAGAGAACATTGCCTTCAATCAGGAAAGAAGCTGTTGGCTATGTCTTCTCAACCAGGATGAAGCCTCAGAATTATGTTGACGAAGGAGTGTGTTTTTTAAAATTTGAAAAGATTTTCTAGTTTTATTGAGAAATTGACATACATCACTGTCTAAGTTTAAGGCATGCAGCATGATGGTTTGATTTACTTATATTGTGAAGTGGTTATCACAGTAAGCTGCACTGTATTCTGTATCCATCATCTCATATAGCTACAATAAAATGAAAATTAGAAAACTCTTCTTAAACTGTCACATTGTCAACTATACTATAAAGATAAAACAAAACAAAGCAAAACAAACTTTGTCTTTGTGATGAGAACTCTTAAGATCCTCTCTCTTAACAACTTTGCTAGATATCATACAGCAGTGTTAGCTGCAGGCGTTATGTTGTACATTATATGCCTAGTACTTAATTGGAAGTTTGTACCTTTTGACCATCTTTCTCTAATTCCCCCTCCCAATACCTCTGGTAACCATAAATTTGGTTTCTTTTTCTAGGAGCTTTGCTTTTTTATTAGCTTCCATGTATAAGCGAGTTCATACCGTATTTGTTTTCTCTGACTTATTTTATTTAGCAGAATGCCTTCAAGGTCCATCCGTGTTTTTTGCAGATGGTAGGATTTCCTTACTTTTTATGGCTGAATAATATAGAGCCTTTTTGAAAATACATATTCCTAAGCCCTGCCTCTAGAGACTCAGGGTAGAATCTAAGATTCTGTGTTTCTTAAGCTCTCCAGATGATTTTTTTTTAAAGATTTTATTTATGAGAGACACAGAGAGAGGCAGAGGCATAGGCGTGGGGAGAAGCAGGCACCCCGTTGGGAGCCCGATGTGGGATCAATCCCAGGACCCTGGGATCGCACCTTGAGCCAAAGGCAGATGCTTAACCACTGAGCCACCCAGGTGTCCCATCTCCAGATGATTCTGATGTTTGCCTGGCAAAAGGTTTACTGTGTTCTTCATAGACATGCATGCAGACCCATTCATTCATTCATTTATCAAATATATGTATACCACAGTATACCAGGCAAGGGGCTTCTGGTGCTGGGGTGCCAGTGTAGGAAAGGAAGGACACATACATGAACATGGACTTGTCCATGCCATGGTGATGCAAAGGTCTGTAGCACAGGTAATTAGTATGAGCAATGTGGTTATTTTTCCAGAAGAGTTTGTGTTTTCCTCTCTGCAGATCCTCAGCACTCTTGTTAAAGGGATACGCAGACCTGTGACCTGCAAGATTCGCATCCTGCCTTCAGTAAGGATGATATGTTACATTTCAAGGTCCACTTTCTCTTGGGATGTTGATTTGGGGGTGGTGGATGATTCTCGAAGAGCTGAATTAGGTTTGGAGGAGAAAGCAGGGCTGAGCCTACTTTGGGAGCTGGCAGCTGTTTCGTGGGTAGCTTCAGTAACCACCCTGGGCTGTCCTCTTCCTCAGCTGGAAGATACCTTGAGCCTTGTGAAGCGGATAGAGAGGACTGGCATCGCTGCCGTCACAGTTCATGGGAGGTGAGTAGTTGCCTATCTAGTGACTGACTTGCAGAGAGGTCCTCAGGCATCACCATACCCCAGGTGACAGCCAACTTTTCTACATATGCAGCCTGACTCTGCCTAGCTCTTTAACATCCTGTAAGTCCTGAGGGCAGTCACACCCTTTACAGGCTGGCGTTCCTTGTTTCATTCCCTGAGCACCTTACTGGTGGTAGACACTGCCCTGAGTTTAAAGACACAGACAGAAGGAGAGGAAGACTGAGTTTAAAGATACAAGAGGAAGGAGAAACGCCCATACCTTCAGGATGTGTAAATGGTTGAGATTGAGTGATAGGTTCAGAATTGTACCTTGCAGCCAGGAAGTGGTGGAATTAGAACTCTGACTCTGAATCTCATTTTATTTCCATTACGTTGAGCAATGGCTTCTCCCTTGAATGATCCCAGGCAGATGGCTGTTTTTTTTAAAGGCACTATCTCTTTTGTCTGCCCTTCTTGGATTTCCAGCTGTCACAATGACTGCTTGAAACAGCCCTTGTATCTGTAGCTAATGTGCTCTCTTCTGAGAGCTGTGGTGTTGCTGACGGCTACTTTTGGTTTCCCAGTCAGACTTGCCTCCTGTGTCTAGATATGCTTTTGTATATCCCAGGTCCACAGCCTTTGGCTAGAATGACCTCTCTTCTCTGAGTGTTGTTCCTTTCGGGTTCAGGGGTCTTGTAGGAACAGTCCACATTTTGCTGGTTGTGTCTATTACAGCATTTCAGAGAAGTGAATCCGTAACTCCAACATTTAAGAGAAAAGCAGAGCTGTGCGGGTCAAAGCCAGTAGGGGGCGGTGAAAGGCCACACACATGTACACACATGTTCCTCCCTGTCGCAGCAGGCTGTAGGCTCCTGGTTTGGGCTCCCAGCTCTGCTGCTTGTTGGCTGTGTATCCTTGGACAAATCACTTAACCTCTCTGAGCACCACATTCCCCATTTGGAAATTAATTGGGGAAATTTAATTGGAAATTTCTGCTTTATAGAGTTGTCTTGAGGCTTTTATGAGGTTGTGAATATTTAACCTTGGCACAATGCCTGGCATATGGTATTCTCTGAATAAACACAGCTATTCCTTTTTGCCAGTAGTTGGAAACACCAGGAAGACAGATTTGGGTGAGTTTGAAAAGGGGCCTTCTGGCCATCAAAGCTGTTGAGGATGGGCTAGACTGGCTGCTGGGGGTGTGAAGAGGTGGAGGTGGAAGAGGCTTGAGGTAGTGTGGTTCCTGACCCTTTTGTTGAGGAGTGTACCAGAAGGGATGTGCCCAGGCAAGACCTGTGCAAGGGTTGTCTAGTTGACCATCTCTTTTGCTCGTTCCTGGGCACGACTTAGATCAGTACTCATTTTGTATCCCTAAGACTCACTCATACACAAGAACTTCTTGCAATTGACCTTGGAAGGAGGGGCCCCAGGTTGTTGTCCTGCCTCCCCAGGGCACATTGTGACAACCATGATCTGTGGCCCATCCTGGCTGCTGGGTCTGCCCTGTGCCAGGTGCCTCTCCCCAGGATCAGCTGCCCAACTTGGCCTCAGCATAGGCAGCTGTGTGGGAGTGGCCAGACTGAGGGCAGCAGCTGTTCCCAGTCTCGTGGGGAGGGCAGGACCGGACAGTAGGGGCAGCATTCTTATAGCACTGTCCCTCATCTCTAGCAGAGGTGAAGGGAAGCCAGGGAAAGGCACTGTGACCTTGGGAGCCAGGCCACCCACACCAGCCGTCTGCAGCCATGCCTTACCTGCGGGCCTGCAAGAGCTGAACTTGCTTTCCCAACAGGGGCTTATGCTGCTTTTGTCCCCTCAAACAGAGGTCATGGAGAGACATCCTTTGCAGTCCAGAACACTGTGGTTCATGGCCACATGACTTTGCTGAGGTTCAGCAGGGAGGACAGTAGGGTTTGGCTAAGGTAAACCTGTTCGAACTGTGACATAGCCTCAGCCCTTGGCCCCATCTTTTTATCTCCAAGGAAGCGGGAGGAACGACCTCAGCACCCTGTCAGCTGTGAAGCCATTAAAGCCATTGCTGAAACCGTCTCCATTCCTGTCATAGCCAAGTAAGCCTCTCTTGTTTATCATTTACTGTTTTATGTCCACCTCACTCTGAGAGACTTGAGATAGCCTACAAAAAAGGACTGAGATAGCATTAAAAAATGACCTAAGGGAAAAGGAAAAAAGGGTGGGACAAAAAAATGAGGTTGGGCATGAGGCTGAAAAGTACCTGTTGAGTCCCCTAGCCTATGGTGAGTGGCTGGGGTTGGTGTGCAGCAGGCAGGGCATTCTGATGGATGGGTTGAGGTAAGGAGGGTTCAGGGAACAGGGAGAGTGAGAAGGTGGCCACTGAAGTAGGCCCAGGGGAAAGTGATGTCACACCCAGAGTTAGGTGTGCAGGGTGGAGGGTGAGTAGTCACAAGCCAGAGTGTATAGAGATATGGCTCAGGGGGCATAAGGCAGGTTACAATCCAAAGCATTCTGGGCAGCTATCGGACCAGGAACTGAAATGGGTAGTTGTGAGGTATCAATGACTAGCCCAGAGGCTTAGTAGTAAGACAGTGTCCAGTTGTCATTGGGGAGCTGGCCGTGTGGATCAGTCGGGAGTTCAGTGCAGCCTTGCACCTTAGGATGCACAGAGTCTGATGGCAGGATGGGAACAGAGAGGTTCCAAAGTCCCGAAGCCCTGATGAAAGGCATACCTGACTGGTGGGAAGGAGGGAGGGAAGTAAAGTCGGGGGTGTTAGCCAGGCCTGGTTGTCCCTAGGCCAAGAAGTTGTAGGAGTGGCTTAGAGAGGGTAGGGCTACTCAAGAGCCTGGATACCATTGCTGCTGCTGCCACCTGAGGGTCTTCCTCATAATACTTATAACGCTGTCTCTGGATTGAGATTGTCATTCAACTCCTAATGGAACAGATGCAAACAGAGCGGTTTCCAAGGAGGCCCTTGGGGCCTCAGAGTGGCAGGAAGGGAAATTGCAACCAAACTGGGCCTCCTTTCTTCATCTCTACTGTGTCTGTGGTTTTTGACCTACCCATTAGTCAGTATATAGGTGCCCCAGGCTAGGGGTTTTCCTGTGATCCCAGCATCTACTTACAGACCCATGTCTTCAGATTTGGGCTGGCTTTAGCCACTGTTTAGGATGAGGAGGAAGGAAAGTAAAAATCTCTGGGACATGGTAAGTGCAAGGCCTGGTTCCAGGCTTTTTTACTGTGTTATTTTATTTGGTGTTCCTAACCCCTTAGCGGGGTGTGTATTATGACCTCCAGGCTCTCAAAGTGCTCATAGCTAAAGGATTTGGCCCAAGCCACACAATTAATAAGTAGCAGTTCTGGGAGTTGTCATTTTCTGAAACTGCTGGTATGAGGGTGGGGACACCCCTTACTCCCCTATTGCCTTTCAGTGGAGGATCTCATGACCACATCCAAAAGTATTTGGACATAGAGGACTTTCGACAAGCTACAGCAGCCTCTTCAGTGATGGTTGCCCGAGCCGCCATGTGGAACCCATCCATCTTTCTCAAGGAGGGTTTGCGACCCCTGGAGGAAGTTATGCAGAAGTACATCCGATATGTACGTCTATGTGCTTTTTTCAAAAGAAACATTTCTTACTGTCTGCCACATTCCTGCAAAAAGTGCTTTGGGTGAGCCCCCAGCCCCCAGCAGCCCTGTTGTTCCTCTCCTTTTTTTTTTTTTTTTTTTATTAGTTCTTGTAACGTAGCATTGGGTTTCCCTGACTGCAACGTGAAGACAGTGTGCTGGGGAGGCGTGCCCCTATCATTACCTCCTCCAAAAGCTTTCTAGGTGTGAGGGTCATAGTAAGGACCCCCGGATTCAGGATGCTACCAGGGCTCAAACATGTGATATCTTTCTCTTTCTCTCTCATTATGCCCCCCCCCACCCCGCAACATATACATGTATGCACAATGACAGTGGGATCTGTGTCAGGAAGACATTCATGCCAATGGGTTGGCACTTGAGCAGCCATAGCCAGGAGGAGCCATTGTAACTGTTGTTGAGGACAGATTATCTCTGTAGAGACTTCTCTCTGGTCATGAGTCAGAATCACTTCTAAAACTCTTCTCTTGCTAATTCCCAGAAACCTTTAACCCTTGACTTAGGGACTAGCCTAACTTTAACCCTCTAATTAGGGACTGGCCTTTTCCTCTCACTGAGAATTTGATGGTAGTGCCAAAGGCATTTCCCTCTATAGGAACTTTCTGACCAGTTCATCTGCCCTGTGCATTAGGCACAATCCTGGAATTCTATGACTCTGATTAGCTGTACATGTCTGTAGGCAGAGATACTAGACTTCTAATTCTTCAGTGCATTGGGTCTGAGCAGACAGTCCAGCCCTCATCTTCTTCAATCCTGGAGCTCACACCTTCCTGGGAGAGTCAAGAGCTTCTTAGATCCTCAGACTGCCCATGCCCTCTTCAGTTGTGGCTGCCTGCCATGGCATGTGGGTATCCCCAAGACTGTGCAAGCTGGGGGTGGGGAGGCCCTGAGGCTTCTGTCCAAAAATGGGCGGTTTCTGCCCTAGAGCCTCCCCTGCTTGATGCTACAGCCCTCATCTCCTGGGTTCCTGGTGTCCTGTTGGGCAAGTTGGTGACCACCAAGGCTCCCCAGTACTCTGGGTCAGCCAAAGACAAGGAGGGCTTACTTTAGCCCAGGCCACCTGTGCTAGCTCTTGCAGCTGGCTGGTATGTCTGTAGCAGAGAAGATAGGCTCAGCGCTGATCCCTGGGTAAAAGGTGATATTATCATTCCTACTCAGTCTATCCTTTGGCAGCTCCTCAAGAGCTGTTGTCCTGGAGGAAGGGAGTGGCTTTCAAGCATAGGCAGGGCTGCTTCTGGACCAGCCAGGTGCCTTCTGTCCCAGACAAACTCAGTCAAGGCCTTGCCACTAGCTGGGGCTTACCAATGTATCTCTGCTTTGTCCTCAGCATGTCAGGGCACCTTTCCCAGGCACTGAAGATATAGGCCCAGTTGAAGATATTAGAAGAGTGTAGGCGGCAAGGGCTGGGATGGTGTTCTACAGGGCCAGGCCGCTCTTTTTTTTTTTTAAAGATTTATTTTTATTTATTTATAATAGACATAGAGAGAGAGGCAGAGACACAGGCAGAGGGAGAAGCAGGCTCCATGCTGGGAGCCCGACGCGGGACTTGATCCTGGGACTCCAGGATCGCGCCCTGGGCCAAAGGCAGGCGCGAAACCACTGAGCCACCCCGGGATCCTGGGCCAGGGCACTCTTTACCCACCGCTTTTCTGTCTGCCCCAGCCAGGCGGGCTTCTAGTGTGTATCCCTGTGTAGCCAGCCTGCCTCCCTAAGCCTGCATTTGTCAGGAGTCGTGGTAACAGCTGCACCACACGCTTGTGAGGTTTGTGAAGCTCAATGAGGTGACAAGTCATATGGGAATATGACTGGTGGATTGTGCTGTGCTTTCCCATGCAAGCATATATTGGAGACCGGTCATTTAAGATGTGGGAAAGGAAGGTATTCACTGTGTATAGAAATAGAAGAATCTCGCCCCTGTCCTGGTGCTGCTCCTGCTACATCAGAATTTGACTTGTTCCCCCTCCCTGCCCTGGAAGGGCAGCAGGTCCTCTGTAGTGGCCTGTGGTGGCTGCAGCAGGAGGGGCTCCCTACACACCTAGACTTCCTTCAGGCTGTCTAGTCGAGTGTGCTCCTAATCCTGATCTCGGCTATGACTCTAGAGCTTTGTACTGCTAACTAGAGGAGTAGATGGTCAAGATGGAAGTGGCTTTTCTCAGGGGCTCATATTACCTCAGCTGCAAGCACACCTCTCATGCCCCCTTAAAGCCCCTTTCTCTGCCATCAGGGCATAGCCTGGGCAGCAAGTAGACTCATGCTGGTTCTTCCCTCAGGCTGTACAGTATGAAAACCACTACACCAACACCAAGTACTGCTTGTGCCAGATGCTGCGAGAACAGTTGGAATCACCCCAGGGAAGGTTGCTCCATGCCGCCCAGTCTTCCCAGGAAATTTGGTGAGAGGGGCAATGGCTGTCCTTCATTCCTTGCAGACGTTGCCCGGACTTGACTATGAGCTCTAAGCTGACTATCAGGGACCAGGGATACAGCTTCTGGAAATGGATGTACAGGAGTGGGATGGTGGTACAGTTTCACCTCCCAGAATACGATACTTAACAAAGCTTTGGAGCTTTCCATCCCTGGACTGATCTCATAGCAGAATTTTGGGAACTGGAGTGCCAGTAGGATGGAGGAATGTGGAGGCTGGGCTTGGGAATTCCTGGGGAGCAAAGAGCTTTCACGGTAACAGATCTGTCACACATCAGGCCATCAAGATTCAATGGTCAGGAGAGTTGGGGTTGTAGTATCAAGCCCCTGGCCTGAGCCTGCTCCCACAACCCATTACTCTGCAGTCCGGAAGGCTACCTGCTGGTCCTCTACATTTGGTATAGCTCCAATTCAGGTGGTTGACTTTTGGGGCCCCTCACAGCCTGGCCTACTACCTGTCCCTGTGGCTCCCTATTTGTCCATATCCCCAGCTCCATACTTGTGCTCATACTGGGTCTTCTGCCTGAATGCTCTTTCCTCCTTGCTGTTTCCTCCTCCTCAAAGAAACTTTCCTAAACCACACTTGAGCCCACGCACCCATCCTCACGAATATTCTTCAGCCCTCCAAATGCTTTCTAGAAGGGCAAAGAGTTGCCAGAACTCTCTTCCTAACCCCAGGCTTGTGCTGTTGGTGCTGGCCCTACCCCATAGAGCCTAACCAGCTTGACGCGGGTGTCTTGTGAACTCAAGGGAAAGAATGTAACTCTGTAGTTCTGGGTGGTACCTCAGTTTAGGCTAGGTCTAACTGCTTGTGTGCTTGTGGCTGGGGCAGGAAGTGGGGAACCACTTAGTGGTCGTGGCCTCTGTCTCTTCCTCCCTTGGGCCCACATGAGGATGAGGCTGTGTAAAACCCAGGTGCTTGTTCAGTGTAGGTCAGTTCACTTACTGTTGGCTGGGGACACTTGCTTGTATTTTCTTCTTTGGAAGAGAGGCTGGGCTTAGGTGGTAGAGGTGACCTTTCACTCAGCCTACTCTCTAGTGTCCACCCTCAGAGGCTCACATTCACTTTTTGCCAGTCCAGGCTGATCCCAGGGGTAGGTAGTGGCACCTTCTGATGGCTAGGTTTTGGTGGTGCTTGCATGCGTGTGCATGTGTGTGTGTGTGGAGGGGGGAGGGCAGAAGGCATATCTCATTGGTGAGTCCCTGGGCTCTTGCAGTAGTTTCCTGGATGCTGGCTCCACTAAGGGGTCTTTTCTGCTCTGCTTGTCCTTCCATAGTGAGGCCTTTGGCCTTGGTGCCTTCTACGAGGAGACGACACGAGAGCTAAATGCCCGGCGGGCTGAGCTCTTGGCTAGGACCCCAGAGGCTGCACGGGAGCCAGTTGAAGATACCTCAGGTGTCATTAAGATGGCTGTCAAGTTTGACCGGTAGGTCTCCAGCTGGGCCAGAGCCACTGCCCTCAACTGGCAGTGTACATGGTTGGCTTCTGTACATGGTTAATGCTAAGTTTAGGGACCCCAAGTCTTCTTGATTGGGATACTTATTCTTATTTTTCAGCATCTCCAAGAAGGCACTTTGAGGAAGATGGTCCCTGAAAGCCCAGGCAGCACTGTCAGGGATGTGCATGTTGTCCCACGATGACAAAACTTCACCTTTTCTTAGATCCACCCCATCCCACAACTCAGGGTGGGAGGGCTTGTCTCCTGTTCCTGAAAGTCTGTACATTTTTCCTGGTCCCAAACAGCTAGGTGCCTCCAAGGCATTGGGACCTTTGCCCTCATCTGGCTATGCAACCTCTGCCCATACCCACTGGCCCATACCAGCCCTGTGGTACCCTTTCTAGTCAGAAGTAGCCCATGATGATTATTGCTCTCAGAGTGTGACTCAGCTTTGAGGGAGGTCCTTATCCTTGTCTTCTGCCATCTAGGATCTGAGCCTTTCCCAGGTCCCCAGGCCCATACCAGGAGCCAGTCTTGTCTAGCAAGGGCTTGGGAGGAGAGGACTATGGGCACAGCTGTAGGGCAGTCTGGGGAGAGCTTCTGGTGGGAAGTTGGAATATAGAGCCTTCTACCCTGTCACCCTGTCACAATCCAACTCTGACTCTGAAATAAGAGTACACTGAGTTCAAGGCAGAAACATCATCCTAATACTCAGGGGACATAATAAGGGTGGATACTGAGCTAGATCTGAGACCATCATGCAGCCACCCATGTTCCCAACCCCTACTCACTCCCTTCTGTCTTGTCTTGAGAGGCAAACTGAACTTTGTTTCCTTTTTTTTTTTTAAGTAGGTGCCACAGTGAGTGTGGAGCCCCATGGGGGCCTTGAACTCACAACCCTGAGATCAAGACATGAACTGAGATTGAGTCAGACATTTAACTAACTGAGCCACACAAGAGCCCCTGTACTGTCATTTCTGGCTGTGGAAGGCTGTTTTCTAGGCTAGAGTTCAGAGTGTTGGGAGTTCACTTCATATCCCAATTCCCTAAGCATGCTGAAGCCCATCTTCCTATTAGGTAGAATCCAGGCCACACACGATTGGTGGGACAGAAATGGGAGCTCAGGGGAATAAGTACAGGAGTTCTAAGACAACAGCCTGGTGGTGATGGTAGGTGAGCCTTACTCCTTTCCCTCCTTGCCCCAGGAGAGCATACTCACCCCAGATCACCCCCAAGATGTGCCTGCTGGAATGGTGCCGGAAGGAGAAGTTGGCGCAGCCTGTGTATGACACGGTGAGTTCCTAGCTGTGGCCTGCCCGGCATTCAGTTCTATAGTGCTCCCACTGTTGGTGCCATCACCCCCAACACACCCATAGTTCGTACCCTGAATTCCAGACTGCTTGACTGCAGCCTGGCTTTGCCCTCCAGGGGCATGCAGTGGTTGCTGGTGGCCGGACCAGTTGTTGATATGATAGTCCCTTCCCTATGACAGCGGGCCCGTTGTCTAATTCTGGACACTTTCATAAACTGAACTTGAGACCTATGTAAGGGGCCACTGGGGCCAGTCTCTGCCAGTGGTGTTTCTTAAATAAGAGTGACTGCTCTGGAAAGGACTAGTTGGCTCACTTAGGAAGGATGCTCAAACCTAAGAGTTAGGCAGGCATGTTTTTAGACCAGGCTTCAGCCAATGGGGCACAGAATTGGGCCCCAGACTTGAGGCTCCTTGGTGGAAACTTTAAAACAGTCTTGCTTCACCTTCTTTGGTCTCTATGACCATGTGTTATTAAGGCTGCTCTGTCTCTTCTAGACTGGCCTTCAATCTCTGATCTCCAAGCTTACACCTTTCAGAACTTGTGTCCTCCTCTTCCAGAGTGACTTTTCCAGAATGAATCTGACTTCTGCCTCCTTGAAAAGTCCTCATCCTCTCCCTAGTGCCTTTTGGATCAAGTCCTAGCACCTCAGCACAGAGCACAAAGCTCCCTTTTTGCCTTTCTGCTTCATGTCTCATCCACTCAGCTCTTTGTCCAGCCCTATCACCTGGTCGCTCTGCCAAGTGTACCTTTTCTGCCCCATCCTTGTCCCCTCTCACCCCTTTGCCATCTGGTAATTCCTTCTCATTTTTGGTGACCTGGCCCATCCAGATGTCAGTAGGATCCGGATCCATAGTCACATGCAGCTCAGGGCTCTGATGGCCCTTTGCTTAGGTACATGATTGAACTCCTGACACACTGGAATGTCATTGCTTATGTCTCTGCCTTTCTTCCTTGGCAGATGCACCAGGCACTTCTGCTGGGGAGGAGCATGTGATATGGGTAGCTTTCATTTATCTTATGTGGAAAGTACTTCCCTTTTTCTGTCTTCCACGTGGTCCCTGCAGGTGAGCCCCAGGGCTCATTTCTTTTGCCCCCAAGGAGCCATCCCTGTTTCCTTTGCTCTCTTTGCACCAGGTTCAGCGCCCCCTGGATCGCCTCTTCTGCTCTGTTGTGACTGTTGCTGAGCAAAAGTACCAGTCCACCTTGTGGTGAGTTTCCTCATCATTGGGTTTGGGGCTTGGGATGAGGGGCCTGGCTGAGGAGGGTTTGGGGAGGATGGCATACCTGGCTAGTGGCATCCTGGGCGATGACCCCTTGCCTCAGTTTTGTCAGAATCTTTGGCAAGGGTGTATAAAGTCAGGCCTTCCCTGCTTCCAGTCCTGCAACCAGCCCGCCTGCCTACCTGCCTTATTGCCCCATGCCTTGTCTGCCCAGGGACAAGTCTAAGAAGTTGGCGGAGCAGGCTGCGGCCATCGTCTGTTTGCGGAGCCGCGGCCTCCCTGAGGGTCGGCTGGGTGAAGAGAACCCCTCCTGGCACAAGCGCAAGCGGGAGGCCCCTGACCAAGACCCTGGGGGTCCTGGAGCTCAGGAGCACGCAGTGCCTGGGGAGCTGTGCAAGAAGCTCTTTGTGGCCTTGGGAAGTGGTGAAGAGAGCCCTCTGGAAGGCTGGTGACCATTGTCCCTACCTTGGTCACTCACTTCAGAAGCCTGGCCATAAGATGTCTGTGGGTATGAACCAGATGCCACTGGACAATTCTCTGTTCCTGACAGGAGTTAGGAGGTCCTTACCTGGGCCATCAGCCTGGAGCACTGGCTAAAGGGTGCCTAAGGTGTATATCTCCTTTGGTGGGTTTGAGGAGCAAGGCCAAGTTCCCAGTGACTTCAGTATTTTCTTTGAAAACGGGAGCTTTTCATGTGGTACCCCCTCAACCTGACATTGCTACAGTGCAATAAAGATACCCCCACCCTTACCCATGGCTGGCTGCTCTAGCCCTGCGCATCTTCACACACATACTCATGGCCTGGCATATTTTTTTTTACTCCCACCCTTTATGCACAGCTGGAGCTTCCTAAAAATACCCCTACCCATCCTTCCTCTGGGTGGAAGTGGGGGATGAGGTATCACTTTAACGCTCGCAGGACTTTGGCTGAGCCAGGAAGGCCCAAGAAGCCCATTCTACTGATGGCAAACCTGAGGTACTGCCTATCAGTTGACTTTCATGATGAGAGGTATTATAGAATCTGGGGAACAATTAGGGTATCTGGTGCTCCAGTGAGGGACCATCTCAGGTGAGGGGGAGGTTCCTGGGCTTGACCCCCAGCTGGCTGGAGCTCAGACCTGATGAAGTGTCTGCTCCAGACGGGGAACATTGAGCGTATGTGTTGTTGATGCCAGCAGCTTGGGGCCCTGACAATTGCCCACCCACTCCACTGCCTGCCACCAGCCCCCACTATCCCTTGGGCCGGAAGGAAGTGGCAGATTCTCTTTAATTTCCTCTTGGCAGTGAGAAGCAAACAAACGGCTACCACATCTCCTGGGGCCTCCCCCTCTTACTGGGAGGGGCGTTCTGACCAAAGGTCCCTGCCCTGCACCACCCCCGCTTCCTCCACTGTAAACACACTACTTCTCCTCCCCTTTTCCAAGTTCTGTGGGGAGGGGCATTCCCCTCTAGGACAAGGCCGATTCTCCCTTAGGCCTAGGGTCTGGCCTCACGGCCATTTGGCAGCCCCTGGCCCTATGGCCTGAGTCAAAGTTCAGGCAGGTGAGGCCTCTCAGTCCTGGAGTTGCCCCTCCCTGCACACTTGTTCTGTATGCAGATAAGGATACCACACTACCAGCCGCCTCCCGCCTCCTGGAGCCCATTGCTGACCGACATTGGGCAAGTCACTTCTAGTTCTCTTTGGGCCTGAGGGACCTCCTCTGAGAGGGAGATCTGCTCTCTGCTTGCATGAGGCAGGCTGGAGGATAAATAGGCCTGTGATAGGGCACACTGTGTGGCTAACAGGGTCACTCCATGCTAGCTTCCCAGACTAATGCTCCAAGAGAAGGAGCTCTGCCCAGGAGACAGGCTGAGACTTGGTACAGTCTCAGCCATCAAGCTTTAGGCACAGTTTCTGATTTTTCTCACCAAAAAACCGTTTCAGTTAAAATGCTCCCTTTGTCTTTCTTCATACCCCAACTGGAACAGGGTGGACACCGAGGCCCCAGTAGACCCCCAGGCATCCTAAGCTCGTCAGGGGCTGTGGAAGGACCCTGTGGTGGGTCAAATACCAGTCTTAAGATCCACTTCTTCTGTAGGGTTGGGTGGTACCCTCAGGCCTCTTTCCCACCAACGTACTGTTCCTGGGGAAGCCCCTTCTCTGATGGGGTCGGTTTATTTCTGGGCTATGAGAAAGGAGAGGCAGGGGTGGAGGTCAGCTGTTAAGATGGGAGGCTGGAGTATGAAAACTTAGAGGGCCCAGGAAAAGCACCAGGGAGAGTGTCATTCACAGGGGAGCAGGTGAGGAGGGGCTTGTGTATGTTCCACGACTGAGGATACCTGGCAAAGATCCTGGCTGGGTATGCTGGCTCTCAAATGGTCTCACTTTAGCATACCTCAGTGATGCCTGCCCTGGTCTCAGAGTGACCTGCCTAAGACCTGGGACCAACTGGGAGGGCCCAGTCAGATCTGAAAGCTCTACACATTGTTCTCACCATGCCCACCTAAACTCAGGCCACTCTGATGCCCAAACCCCTCTCTGGGCTAGTGTCCATGACACTTATTCATCCATTCCAGCCACCTACACTGAGGACTTATTAGCTCATCACATTTTGGGGACACATGGTTTTGAGCCTGAGAGGTAGGGACAAGCAAAGCTGGAAAGGATGGCACATCTTCCAAAGGCCACAGCAAGAAGACTGGACTTTGTGCACAGAAGAGTGGGGAATCCCTGGTTCCTGCTCAAGACTCTTCCATGGCTCTCCACTGCCCTCTGGATCAAGTCCAAACCCCTTAGCCTAGTATCCGAGAACAAAGTGCTGACCCTGTCTTCTCAGCACCCTGTGCTGACTTCAGCAACCAACTCTCTTCAATTGTAGCTGGCCAGTATTACCTCTGCCCAGATTGGGAGCTGCTCAAGGGCAGTTCTTGTGTCTGCTATAGTCCCTCCTTGGCTTGAGAGTGGGGAGCGGCCACAAAAAAAGAATCCAACAAGCTCGTTGAATGGGATATGTGGCATGGAAAGAACTTTTCTAAACTCTGACTTTCCTCTAAGGTTCCCGTTTCCCCTAATGAACAAAAGGGGGCTGGGCTGGGCTGTGCCAGGCCAAGCTGTACCATCCCATGGCTCAGACACTACAGGAGAGTCTTTGACATTGGGGGCTCAGAGCCAGGCCTGTGGCAGCTGGTGAAAGTAACGGCTTTCCCCAAATCTCAGGCCTGGCTCACATTCACACAGGAGGGAGACGGGGTGTATAGGGAACCACACGGTCCTGTCCACTAGTCTGGAGTCCTATCTACTGTAGTGGTCCCTTGGCCTCCTGGTTTCACAGGGCTCTCAAAGGCTGGAGGCAGATCAGATGGCCATCCCCTGCTATCCATCTAAAAGAGCTTTCGAGGGTGGCACAGCGGTTTAGCGCCGCCTGCAGCCCAGGGTGTGATCCTGGAGACCTGGGATCGAGTCCCACATCAGGCTCCTTGCATGGAGCCTGCTTCTCCCTCTGCCTGTGTCTCTGCCTCTCTCTCTCTCTCTCTCTGTGTTTCTCATGAATAAATAAATAAATCTTAAAAAAAAAAAAAAAGAGCTTTCGAGCTGGCCTGAGGAAGAGCTGATAAGGGAGGTCCTGGCTGAGGAAAAGGGTTTGGAGAGAGTTCATGTGTGAGTGGGGCAGGCCTCAGTACCAGCCTGCAGAGCTCTTAGCCATGGCCGCCTTTCTTATGAAAGTGGTAACACTCTTCCCGCAGTCAGGGCCCACTGCTGCTCCAGCTCTGATCAATCCAGGTTCGAGTTCTCAGTTTCCTCCAGACCAGAAATCTTCCTAAGACCTAACCCCTTCTAAGTGTTCTCCAGGTGCACATTGGCTGGGAACACAGATGGATTGCGCGCGTGCGCGCGCGCACACACACGGTTGCATTTGGTGAACAGGTGAATTTTTCAAGCCATCTCCAGCTCCTGTGTGGTCCCTTCCCAGTGGTGTGGCTGACAGGTTCAGGGTCTCCCTCTTGCAGTCCCCCTAGGCTGCCTAGTTGAGCCCCTAGTTTGGAGGGCAGAAGGGCTAGATAAAGATCTATTTTCTCCATTCAGATGGTAACCTGGGAAGTATGGTGGGGGGGTAGGGGAGGGACTTAGCAGGGGGATGACAACACATCCTGAAATTGTTCATTAGGATGTTTCACCCACACAATACCATGTGCTCCATCTCTTTGACCTTTATTTTCTTCTGCTCCTAATCTCCTCCTCTCCCAGAATTCTAAATATGTAAATTCCTAGCTCTAAATCCTTCCATGGCTCCCTACTGCCCTCAGATAAAAAGTCTAGATACTTTGCAGTGGCCTATAGTACTATAGTACTCTGCCCACTCATCTGGCCTTACCTTTGGCTTCTGCTCACTGCAGGTACTTTTTGTTTTTGGAAATCTGTTTGCTGCTTGGAATCATCTTCCTCACCTCTTGGCCATCTTTCCAATTCCTACTTAGTCGTGTGGAGGCCCTGTAACCCCAAGGGATTGTGAACCTTGCTGTAGATCCTGGCACATCCCTAATCTTTTTGTGTAGTGATTGTAGACTTGATGGCCTCCTCTCCCCAACCCCTGAAGGGAGACTAATTTATCTCTGTGTCCCTAGGTTCAGCTCAGGTATGTGTACAGAGCACTGGGCAGGAAAGATTTTCTGACTTCAGGGCTGAATCAATCCAAGACAAACATCTCATCTGCCCTGGACATTACCTGTCCTCCTGACCCAAGGCCTAGTTAGGCCTTCCCTGCGGCTCCCTGGTAGCTCAAGTATCAGTCCATATATTGAGACCTTTCTGCAAAGCATTGGACTTTGTCCTCTTCACCTTTTTGTGGGTGAGTGCCTGGGCTCTTACACCTGCACCCAGGCCTCTGAGACCTAGTGCCCTGGGTTCTTACAGCAATTTGCTTCTAGAGATACTTTGCCCTGTGGGACCTGGAGTTAGGGAAGTAGGTCACTGCTACTTCTCCCAGCTCCCAATCCACGTTGCATCTTGAAGGAGCCCTAAGTAAACAAGCCAGGCTCAGCGTCCCCTGGCACGGCCGGCCTCCACCCCAGGCCCAGGAGGAGGCGTCCTGGGTCTCAAGGGAAGATAGGCCCGCTGGGGAGGGACCGAGAGCGAAAAACAGTTTTTCAGATACAGTGTCACTTCCTCTCCATTACCAACCACTCAGTTTGGGTAGCGGGCCCTCCTGCTTTCACGGATGTGCGCTGGGATGCTGAGATCATAAGCCCGTGAGTGGTGCGAGTTCAGGACAGGCTTTCTGGTTCAGTCGGCTTCGACTTCCAGCAACGGATCGACCTTGCCCGTGGGGCTTTGCCGAGGCCTCGAATGCGCCGGCTGTCTTCCAGGGAGCAGCTGCCAGCTCGGAGGGGCAGACAAAGGCGCAGCCTGCGGGCGCGGGCCCCGCCCCGAGGGGGTGGGTCTGCATTGTTGAGCTGAGACCCGGGACTCCTAACGCTGCGCAGGTCTCCTCCCGCTCAGCCCCAACCTAGCTGGAGCCTCGGCCCGGCCCTGCCTTCCCTAGACTCCGCCATTAGGGTCGGGGTGGCGGGATGGGCGACTGAATGGCGTTGACGTAACCCTCTCCGGCCCCGACACATTCCTCCAGCCCAGCCATCAGAGTAACATTTCAGCCGCCCGTCACCGAACCCAGAACCCCACTCGACGTGAGCTCTGCCCAATAAGGAGAGGGATCTTCCATTGGCGGGCGGATTGGATTGCACCAACCCTATTAGAAGGCCCTGGTTTTAGAAGTTGAGGAGAGAATAACGGCCGAACTACAACTCCCAAGAGGTAGTGGGGCTTCTCCGGCTCTCCGTCTGCACGTGACTTCCTTCTCCCCGAGAGGGAATCACGCGGTAGGCGGGTGATGGGGGCGGAGCCATTGGGCTGGCAGGCGCACCAGGGGCCTATAGGCAGCACGGTCCGATGGGCGCGCGGCCGGGGGCGGGGCTAGGCGTGCTACACGGCGCGGCAACGCGCTGGCGGCGGCGGCGGCGGCGGCGGCTGTTGGGGGGCGGGGAATATCGGCTGAGGCGACCGTGGCGGCTTAGGCACCAGCGACAGGCTGTGGCGGCGGCTCCTGGTGCGGCTCGGCGTGCGTCCAGCTCTCGAGTTTGGAAAGGAACGCTCGGTGTCACGGTCTCGCCCGGAAACTTCGCCGCGGAGCTGCGATCTCCTGGCCCGCGCGGCCCGGCATGAAGCGGCGCTGAAGAGCTGCTGCCGCCGCTGCCGCCGCCTCCGTCGCCGCCGCCGCCAGAGGAGGAGCCGCTGCACCCCGGGCCACGCCGATGACTACTGCAAACTGTGGCGCCCACGACGAGCTCGACTTCAAACTCGTCTTTGGCGAGGACGGGGCGCCGGCGCCGCCGCCCTCGGGCTCGCGGCCTGCAGGTGGGTGCCGGGCCGGGCGGGACCGAGGACCGTCCCCTGCTCTCCTGGTTCGCTCGAGCTCGCCCCTTCCCTGGTCCCTGGGTTGTCCCGGGATTGGTAACGCCGTGTGTGTGTGAGTGTGTGTGTGTGTGTGTGTGTGTGCGCGCGCGCGCGTGCGCGTGCGGTGAGTGAAGGCGGATTTAAATCGCTGAAGAGGTGTGTGGGTCGCAGCGACGTGGAAGTAGCCGCGGGCTTGGCTGGGAGCGGACTAGGGGAACTCGACTCCGGGACGCCTGTGCCAGTGGACGCCTGCGGTCTGGAGGCCGAGGGTCCGGGCCGTTGCCCAAGTGGCGTCTGGTTGTCGCTGCTTTGCCAGCGTGGTGCGGAGAAAGCTGCCCCTGTGAAGTATAAGCGCACTTGGCTTGTCATCTAACCCAGGTTTTAAACTTTTTTTTTTTTTTAATCTGAAGGGGGCACATTCTTGAGGTGTAGGAGTTCTCAAAGATTCTTGCACATGTCCGCTTAAATCTACTTTGTTAGGAGAGTAATGCCATCGCGCTAACACTTGTGCAAGTTTATGGCCCACATTTAATTCGAAGTGTAACTATAACGGGACTTGACTGAAAACTGGATTTCCTTTCTTGAGCAAAGTGTTTCGGAAGATTTAAAAAAAAAAAAGGTGAGGTGCCTTGTTCATAATTCTAGAAAGTTCTGGAAGTCAATTTTTATTTTAATCAAAAGCTCACCTCAGAAGATGTTTTAAAGGAGATTGTGAATTGCGAAGGTTGGGCACCATAATGCTTGGAGGTCAGACCAATCAGGAAACAGAAAACAGGATGGCTGGGGACTTAGAGCTCTCCTGTGACCTGGTTTGGAATACTCTGGTTTAAGTTCAGTTTCCCTATTGCATATGCAGGCGAACTTCAAAAGAGAGATGGATAAGACTAATTCCTATTTATTCTTTCTGGGTATTAGGTGAATTACTTCATGATCACATTGGTGTTCCTCGGACGACTAATTCTGTAGCTTTGCGTTGAAAAATATCTGAAAACATAACTCAAAAATATATCTGAACGTGAAGCTAAAGGATTTCTGTGTGGACTATTTTTAGTCTATGTATGTCGTCTTTTAAACATAGTAATCTGTAATAGTTAATTTGTTGCTTGCGTTTATTTCAATTCTACTGACGTTATTTGAGCACCCATTAGGTTGAAGATACTGTTAGGTACTTTGTAGTGTTGTGTTGCATGCAGAAAAGGACTGAGGTCCCTCAAGGAGCTTGGGAAATGGGGGGGGGGGGGGGGGGGGAGACAAATAATTAGGCTCCCAGGCAGACTGAAGGGTGGTGTGTTTGTTATAAGTAGAAATGGGAAAAGTGGCATTTGTGCAGAGAGTAGCGCTGAATTGTGTATTTAGATTATTGAGATTTAATGAGTTTTAGTGAGCATTTTTATTATAAAGAAAACCATTTGATGTCTGTAGGCTTTTATTTAGCACGGACTTGATTAGAGCATGTTATATACTAAATTCATGATCAATAAAGGAGTATCCTCACGTAAGTCGGAATTCTAAAATATTGGATAACATTTAAAAGCTATGAGAACAGCATTTTAAGAAGTGATTTTTGCCGTAAAACCCCCAAAACCATTTTGGTATTAAAATGGGTTCCAAAGGAGGTAAGGTTTGAAACTTGACCTGTAACTGAAACTCCCAAATTTAAACTTGAGCAGTTGTATTTGAGAAAAAGTCAATTTTCTTTTTTTTTTAAAGTCAATTTTCTTAAAATGAGCAATTCAGTGGCATCTAGTGCATTGACGGTGTTGTGCAACCACTTCTGTCTAGTTCCAAAACATTTTCATCACTCCAGAAGGAAACCTCAAACCTATTTAAGTAGTTGTTCCTCATTCTCCCTTGTCCCCTCCCACTCCCTGGCTGCCCAATCCCTAATCTGGGATTTGTGTGGATTTACCAATTCTGGATATTTCATGTAAATGGGATCATACAGATGTGAGCTTTTGTGTTTGGCTTCTTTCACTTAGCATAGTATGTCACGGTTCATCCATGTTGAATACATCATTTCTTCATTTGTTTCTATAGCTGAATAATATTCTTGTATATATACCCCAATTTATCCATTCCTCCTCTGATGGACATTTGGCTATTTCTTCTACCTTTGGTTATTGTGAATAGCATAGCAGGTGATTTAAAAGTTCTATTGAGAAGGTTATGTTATATATTCAAAATTATTTGTTCAGAAAATTAGTTTCCGTAAGCATGATAATGAGTGTAGTTGAAGGAACTAAGTGGATTAACTGACA
Organism: Canis aureus; assembly: GCF_053574225.1. Classification (NCBI taxonomy): domain Eukaryota; kingdom Metazoa; phylum Chordata; class Mammalia; order Carnivora; family Canidae; genus Canis; species Canis aureus. The sequence goes on from NC_135613.1 coordinate 7,548,101, forward strand.
TGGCTTTAGGATGGTAGTAATATGCAGTGAAATAAACTACGAGAATAAAATAGCTTGATAGAATTAAGATCAGCATGGGATTATATCAGTGTGTTTACTTGTTTTTGGATTCTGTTTTACTGGGTTGAAGGTTCCATGAAGGCAGGGATAGTGTCTATATCTTATTCATAGTTGTATTATCAGTGCCTAGCACAGTACCTTTAACCTAAGAGGACACTGTTTGTTGAATTAATGAATATATACCGCTTATGTTTTGAGTCAATACTTATTTTTTTTGTGGTAGAGGAAGTTGGTGAGACTTGTTTCAGTTCTTTGACTTTTATTGGTCAGTCCCATAAGACAGCAGATCTTGGTAATTTGGGGCTGCAGGTTTTCCATCTCAAGAATTTGAGAGTGCTTGTATCACATGTACATTTTCATACAGAAGATTTTTGAAAGATATTTGGAGAAAGGGATAATGGATGGGAACTGAAGATAAGCTGAGAAGCTGAATTAATGTCCTAAGATCAAGCTTGTTATAGTACAAATTAGATGTTTTGATACTTGATAATGTTGGATACATTTCTGACTGGGGTTATTTTTTTTTTTTAAAGATTTTATTTATTTATTAGAGAGAGAGAGAGAGCATGAGCGGGAGCGGGGTGGGGTGAGCAGCAAAGGGATAGGGAGAAGCCCACTCATCATTGAGCAGGGAGGCCGATCTGGGGCTCAATCTCAGGATCTGGGATCATGACCTGAGCTGAAGGCAGACAGGTGACTGAGCCACCTAGGTGCCTCATGACTGACTTTTTAAAAGATTATTGCTTAGCAAGGTGTTTTGAAATTTTTCCATTAAAGAAAATTTAAGATCCTGGAGTCCCTAGCTATAAGGACAGTGTTAGTTGTTCAGTTAAAACTGAATCAAACTATTTTTAAATTTTCCCTTAATACCTTGCTTCAAAATGAAGGTAAACTTCAATAGTAAATACAGTTTTAAATTGGTGTTTAATGTGTTTCACTAACACTATTTGCTATTATAAAGGGCAGCTTCTGGTGCTTTATTTGAGGGTACTGATTGTGTATCTCTAGTTTAGTTTGATGTTATAATAATCTTTTCAGATTTAAAGTTTCACTCTCAGGGTTGGTCCAGTATTAAATATTGACTTTTCAATTCTGAGTGAAGTCACTGGGAGAAGTGTGTGGTATATACTGACTACATAATATCTTTTCTACTGCAGCTTTTTAAGGGGGGAGAAATAGCTTAGATACAATATGTATTTTTTTTAAAGATTTTATTTATTTATTCATGAGAGACAGAGGGAGAAGCAGGCTCCCCGCAGGGAGCCTGATGTGGGACTCGATCCCAGGACCCCAGGATCACACCCTGAGCCAAAGGCAGATTTAACCACTGAGCCACCCAGGTGCCCCAATATGTATTTTTGTAAGAAATTAGCTAAAGGGTAAGATATGTGTATTTTTGTTGGATATCACTCAAATACATAGCATTTTCCTATGTAAAGTTGAGGAACTTTTCCTAGATGATTGTCAAAGTCCTAAATTTGTAGTGTTCTTACTTTGTTTAGTGCTTGAAAATCTGATTCATATGTTCTTTGTATTTACTGTCTCAGATAATTTTCTCACTTTTCTGTTTTTATTGATAATTTTTACTCAGAGTTCTTGTTTTACCTGTGTTAAGTGAGATAATGTATTTAAAAATGTATTTAAAGCTCTTAGCACAATTTTTGGTCCAGTAGTATTCATTAAGTGCTGATAGTTAATATTTTTATTTAAGATTTTATTTATTTATTCATGAGAGACACAGAGAGAGAGGCAGAGACATAAGCAGAGGGAGAAGCAGGCTCCCTTACAGAGGACACAAACTGAGGGAGGGGGAGAAGGAATAACACTCCCCACTGAGCAGGGAGCCAGATGTGGGCCTCGATCCCAGGACCCCAGGATCATGACCTTAGCCAAAGGCAGACGCTCAACCACTGAGCCACCCAGGTGCCCCGATAGTTAATATTTCTTAACACACACACGCACACTGATGTTAGGTTATTTTTTTATTTCCTCTTCTTTCCTAAAGCCTTTTCCCTATGCTAAACTAAAACACAGAGAGTGTAGGGGCAAATAGGAGATCCAGTTATTTAAATCTTGCTTAGAGAAGTTGGAATATTTGTCTTAGACATCTTTTTTTTAATCTATTTCTATTCTTTTCAATAGTAATCTTCATTCTTGTATTTTACCAAATAAAAGTACTGAAAGTCACTTGCTTTTATGTTTTCTACTTTCTGGAATTGACCTGTTACTTGGTATGGTGTGAAAGTTGGTTGATTTGCTAACCATACTAAGTATAATTGGATATTTAAATCAGTATGAAAAAAGGGAAGTTGCCTCTATGGTTTCCTGTAGAAATTTAATGGTGTATTTGTACAGCACATTAGATAGTGTATAGGCGGAGATGATTACTGCAGAGCCTTACTTTCATACCATAGGTCAGCGTTTTCTTTAGACTTGAATGCAGTGAGAGTATGTGGTGATTGAGTCACTGATAAACATTTCAGCATTTCACTTGGAAGAGTAATTTGATATTCTGTTTCTTTGACACTTCCTGATAGGGGTAGATGGTCCTGAGGGTATTAGCAGAATTTTGTGATGGAGGTTAATGAATAAATGTGTTGGGGAAAAATGGAAGAAAAATAAATTCTAAATAAATAAATAAATTAATTAATTAATTAATTCTCTGTCATATGTTGTGTTAAAACCTCATCAGTTAAAGAGCATGGCTACACCTGCGCTCTTAGGTTTTCCCATGTACCAATACAAAAGGAATATTTTGGCATATATTCTAAATTTAGTAGAGGTAATACAGTAGCAGTTATCCTACATGATATAAAAATTAAAACTTGAGTATTATATACATGGCCATGAAATTGTGCCTCTTGTAAGGCCTGTATCTGAAGCATTTTTAGGACATTTAAGGTATTAATTTAAGGTAAATTGTAGGGGATGGCTACAGTGGCTCAGTGGTTTAGCGCCTGCCTTTGGCCCAGGGTGTGATCCTGGAGTCCTGGGATCGGGTCCTATATCAGGCTCCCTGCATGGAGCCTGCTTCTCCCTGCCTGTATCTCTGCCTCTCTCTCTGTGTCTCTTATGAATAAATAAATAAAATCTTTTTTTTTTTTTTAAAGGTAAATTGTAGGATCAACTTATTATGACTTGCCTTTCTGTAAACTTTGCCAGTAATTACATGTATTTTTATTGAGGGCATATCCCAGGCTCTGCTTTTGAGTTTTGCTCTTTATTCTTTCAGTGAAGTGTGATCATACGGACATTTTTGGTAAGAAAACGTGAAATTTGTTTTTCTTCAGAGAAAGTAATAAAATACTGATACATAACATGGAAGCCTGCTAAACAAAGATAAATGCAGTTGTGTTACTGAGAGTGAAGTTTATTTTTTAATTTTAATTTTTTTTGAGAGTGAAGTTTAATGCGTCCTTTATTTTCCTTTTAAGTAGTTGATTCTGTAAGGTGATGTTTTATTTTAAATAAGAGGTGGGGTTGAGGAAGCCATAATACAGTGAAGTCAGTTGCATTACTCTTAAGAGATAGGAAACCTGAGTAGGTTAAGCCTCATTTGATAGTAAGCTGCAGTTTGCTCACAGCAGTAACATAAATAAGGGAGGTGTTGTCTAAAGCTGTCCTGGTGGGTTAGGGGAGTAGACACAGCAGACTTGGCAAGAAGCCTGGCTTCTAAAACAAAATCCAAGTCATCAAATTTGCCCAGGCATGCCATATGAGGTTCAAGTAACAGTGGAATTTGAGGAGCGAGTTTGTTCATGGAGACTTAGAAGAGTCACAAGCAGGAGTAAGCTTTTTTAACAGCCAAAATTTTAACTCAAACATAGTATGGATCTGCATATATTTTAGGATTTCTGGTAATGTTTATATAGTTATATTGCATGGCTCTCACTTGCTTGCCTGAATTCAGCAGACTTTAGAAGAGAGGAGCAATTGGACCTGTAACATTTAAGTTATGTTCTTTTTTTTTTAAAATTTATTTATGATAGTCACAGAGAGAGAGAGAGAGAGAGAGGCAGAGACACAGGCAGAGGGAGAAGCAGGCTCCATGCAGGGAGCCTGACGTGGGATTCGATCCCAGGTCTCCAGGATCGCGCCCTGGGCCAAAGGCAGGCGCCAAACCACTGTGCCACCTAGGGATCCCCACATTTAAGTTATGTTCTATAAATTTTCTTTGAATTGCTACCTGAAATTGAATCATTGGGACAGTTATAGTTGTGTTGATATCCTGAGTGTAAGGGAACTATATATCTCTGAAAGCCAGAAAATCCCTGGTACACTGGAGAAGTAACTCTGAAGGCTCCACTGTCCTACAAAATGTAAAGTTTGGATATGTCTTATGCTAAAGAAGCAGGTGATAGTTTAAAAAATTTTTTTTAAGATTTTATTTATTTATTCATGAGAGAGAGAGAGAGAGAGAGAGAATGGCAGACCGAGAAGCAGGCTCCATGCAGGGAGCCTGACGTGGGACTCGATCCCGGGTCTCCAGGATCAGGCCCTGGGCTGAAGGCGGCGCTAAACCGTTGAGCCACCCAGCTGCCCGATAGTTTTAATTTTTTAAAAAAGATTTTATTTATTTATTTGAGAGAGCGAGCCAAAGAGAGCACAAGCCGAGGGGAGGGGCAGAGTCAGAAGCACCCCACTAAGCAGAGATCCTGATGCAGGGCTTCATCCCAGGACCCTGGGATCACGGCCTGAGTTGAAGCCGGATGTTTAATTGGCTGAGCCACCCAGGTGCCCCAACAGTTTTAATTTTTTAAAATATATTTTCAGTGTCTTAAGATAATTATGTTTCTAAATTCTGTGGTAAATTTTTATCAGCTTTCCTGTTTATTTTATTTTATTTATTTATTTTTAAATTTTTATTTATTTATGATAGTCACACACAGAGAGAGAGAGAGAGACAGAGACATAGGCAGAAGGAGAAGCATGCTCCATGTACCAGGAGCCTGACGTGGGATTAGATCCCGGGTCTCCAGGATCGCGCCCTGGGCCAAAGGCAGGCGCTAAACCGCTGCGCCACCCAAGGATCCCTCCTGTTTATTTTAAATAGAAAATAGGATTAAATGAGCTTTGAAATTAATATTGATAACTTTTCAGGGACGCCTGGGTGGCTCAGCAGTTGAGCTTCTGCCTTCAGCCTTGGGTGTGATCTTGGGGACCCGGGATCAAGTCTCGCGTAGGGCTCCCTGCCTGGAGCCTGCTTCTCTCCCTGCCTGTGTCTCTGCCTCTCTCTCTCTGCATCTCTCATGAATAAATAAATAAAATCTTTAAAAAAAAACAAAACTTCTCAGTAATGTTAATTTGTATCATATGAAAAAACACATTTTTAAAAGATTTTATTTATTTGACACAGAGTGAGAGAAGCCCAAGCAGGGGGAATGGGAGAGGGAGATGGAGATGCAGGCTCCTTGTCCAGCCGGGAGGCAATGCAGGGCTGGATCCCAGAACCCTGGCCCAAGCAGAAGGCAGATGCTTAACCAACTGAGCCACCCAGGCACCTCTGAAAAAATATTTCTAAAAGCATTTTTCCATCAAGGTAATCATTGGCCAGAACACTTCAATGGACAGTTTATAAGTTGTACTTACATGTAACTATTTTTCAGTATTGTTTTAAAAATAAAAAAGGTTGTTAAATAAGAGTGACATTCAGAAGTTGTTGAAGCTGGGCACGTGGTGGTTGCCGGTGGTTGAGCCATCTGCCTTTGGTTCAGGTCGTGATCCTGGGGTCCTAGGATTGAGTCCCACATCAGACTCCTCGCAGGGAGCCTGCTTCTCCCTCTGCCTATGTCTCTGCCTCTCTCTTTGTGTCTCTCATGAATAAATAAATAAAGTCTTACAAAAAAAAAAAAAGTTGTTGAAGCTAGGGACATCTGACTGGCTCAGTTGAAAGAGCATGTGACTCTTGGGACCCTGCGTGGCTCTGGTTGAGCGACTGCCTTTAGCTCAGGGAGTGATCCCAGGTTCTGGGGTAAAGTCCCACATTAGGCTCCCTGCAGGAAGCCTGCTTCTACCTCTGCCTATGTCCCTGTCTCTCTCTCTCTGTTTCTTTCATGAATAAATAAATAAAATCTTTTAAAAAAAACCCCAAAACTTGTGACTCTTGATCTTGGGGTTGTGAATTCAACCCCTACCTTGGGTGTAGAGATTACTAAAAAAAATAACTAAACTTAAAAAAAAAATTGTTGGGGTTCCCTGGGTAGCTCAGTCGGTTAAGTATCTGCTTTTTTGGCTCAGGTCATGATCTTGCGGCCTGGGATCAAGCCCGGACTCTGCCTTCCTGCTCAGTGGGGAATCTGCTTCTCCCTCTACCCCTGCCTGCCCCCTCACCCTGTACACACACACTCTCTCAAATAAATACCTAAAATCTTTGAAAGAAAATGTTGAAGCTAGATAATGGGCATATGGGAATTCTTATTATATATATATATATATATATATATATATACATATATATACACACACACACACACACATATATATATATAAATTTTTTTAAGATTTATTTATTCATGAGAGACACACAGAGTGGCAGAGACACAGGCTGAGAGAGAACCGGCCCCCCCCCCCCCCCCCCCCCCCCCGCAGGGAGCCCAATGCAGGATCCAGGATCACGCCCTGAGCCAAAGGTGAACGCTCAACTGCTGAGCCACCCAGGCATCCTGGAATTGTTATAATATTTTCTGTATTTTTTGTGTATGCTTAATTATTTTATTTTATTTTTTAAGATTTTAGTTTTTTATTCATGAGAGACACAGAGAGAGAGAGAGAGAGAGGCAGAGACACAGGCAGAGAGAGAAGCAGGCTCCATGCAGGGAGCCCGATGCGAGACTTGATCCTAGGTCTCCAGGATCACACCCTGGGTTGAAGGTGGCGCTAAACCGCTGAGCCACCGGGCTGCCCTTATTTATTTATTTATTTAGGATTTATTTATGAGAGAGAGAGAGAGAGGCAGAGACACAGGCAGAGGGAGAAGCAGGCTCCATGCCGGGAGCCCGACCTGGGATTCCATCCCAGGACTCCAGGATTGCGCCCTGCGCCCTGGGCCAAAGGCAGGCGCTAAAAGGCTGAGCCACCCAGGGATCCCCTATTTTTTCAAAAGCTTTTATTTATTTATTCATGAGAGACACAGAGAGAGAGGCAGAGACCTAGGCAGAGGGAAAAGCAGGGTCCTCGAAGGGAGCTCAATATGGGACTTAATCCAGGATCCCAGGATCACTCCCTGAGCCAAAGGCAGATGCTCAACCGCTGAGCCACACTGGCTGGTGTCCTGGTGTTTTTGTGTATGTTTTAAAATTTCCCTGAAAAAAAAAAAATTTCCCTGATAGAAAGTTTACAAAATAACATTCCAAAACTCTTCAAGTTTTTTAAGGTGCTACATTAGGATAGGAAAAATGTTTTATTTTTATTTTTTTAAAGATTTTATTTATTTATTCACAAGAGACACAGAGAGAGAGAAAGAGGCAGAGACACAGGCAAAGGGAGAAGCAGGCAGGGAGCCCGAAGTGGGACTTGATCCCTGATCCCGGGATCAGGCCCTGAGCCAAATGCCAAATGCTCAAGCCAAATCAGGCCTTGAGCAGATTCTCAACCGCTGAGCCACCCAGGTGTCCCAGGAACAATATATATATATATTTTTTTGAAAAATGTTTTAAAATAGCATTGTGAAGGGTGCCTGGATGGCTCAATCGGTTAAGCATCCAGAACTCAGGTCTGGCTCTGGGGTCCTGAGTTCAAGTTCTGCATTGGACTCCTTGCTGGACATGGAACCTACTTAAAACAACAACAACAAAATAAAACAGCATTATGCGGTTAATAGTATTTGCAGTTGCATGTAATTAAGAGAAAAGTGGCTTAGCTGGGCTCCTGTTTGGTTCAGGTCTTGATCTCCAATCTCTAGTGATGGGATCAGGCTCTGGGCTCAGTGGGGATTCTGCTTGTCTCCCTCTCTGCCCTCCCCCCTTGCATGCTTGGGCTCACTCTCTCAAATAAAAATCTTTAAAAAATAAAACCTGGTTTAGCAAGTAAACAGAATATGAAAATTAGTTATGGTATATCTGATTTACAAAACTCATTTCTCTATTTAATTAGTATTAAAGTGGGGGTGCCTGGGTGGCTCAGTTGGTTAAGCATCTGCCTTCAGCTCAGGTCATGATTCCAGAGTCCTGGATTGAGCTCTGCATTGGGCTCCTTGCTCAGGGAAAAGCCTGCTTCTCACTCTCCCTTATGTTCCCCCCTGCTTGTGCTTGCATTCTCTCTGTGTCAAATAAATAAATCAAATCTTAAAAAAAATAGTATTAGAGTGGGATGGTGAGGTGAGTTAATGTACATAAATAGAAAGTGAACTCATGATATATGCTTTTAAGTAGGTTTTTTTAGAGGTATCCGGATGGTTCAGTCTTTTAAGCATTGGACTTTTGGTTTCGGCTCAGATCATGATCTCATGGGTTGTGGGATTGAGCCCTGGAGACCTGCTTCAGACTGCTCAGCAGGGAGTCCACTCGAAGATTCTTTCCCTCTGCCCCCCCATATTCCCATGTTCTCTCTCAAGTAAATAAAGAAATCTTTTTTTAAAAGTAAGTATTTTAGGGGATCCCTGGGTGGCGCAGCGGTTTGGCGCCTGCCTTTGGCCCAGGGCGCGATCCTGGAGACTCGGGATCGAGTCCCACATCGGGCTTCCGGTGCATGGAGCCTGCTTCTCCCTCTGCCTGTGTCTCTGCCTCTCTCTCTCTCTCTCTCTCTCTGTGACTATCATAAATAAATAAATAAATAAATAAAATTTAAAAAATATTAAAAAAAATAGTAAGTATTTTAAAGATTTTAAAAAGATTTTATCCATTTATTTAGAAAGAGAGCATATGTGGGAGAGGGGAGGATGGAGGGAAAGGGGGAAGAGAGCCTCCCGAGCAGACTCCCTCTCCAGTGAAGGGTGGAGCCTGAGGTGGGGCTCTATCCCACTAGCCCCAAGATCATGACCCCAACAGAAACCGAGAGTTGTTTGGGATGCCTGAGTGGCTCAGTGGTTGATCCTGTGCCTTCCGCTCCGGGTGTGATCCTGGAGTCCTGGGACCGAGTCACACAGTGGGCTCCCTGCATGGAGCCTGCTTCTCCATCTGCTTGTATCTCTCATGAATAAATAAATAAAATCTTTAAAAAATATTTCTAACTATAGGATCAGAAAAATTCACTTATTGCTTAGTAATTTAAGGGCTTGATGTTATTATTTCTATTATTATTATTATTTTCTTATTTAGGCTCCCCACCTAGTACAGAGCCTAGCTTGAACTCATGACTCTGAGATTAAGACCTGAGCTGCAAAAAAAAAAAAAAAAAAAAAAAAAAAAAAAAAATTGGAAGACCTGAACTGAGATCATGAATAGGTCACTTAACTGACAGCCACCCAGAAGCTCTGGGCTTGAAATTATTTTTGCAGATGTTAATGCTTTATTATATTGGTTGTATCCATCAGTCTAATATTTCTTAAGTATTGTCAATTCACTTGAGCTTTTAGATTTATGATGAAATGAAGCTAGAGAACTTGGTCTTAATTTTAAGACTAGTTTTTTGTTTATTTTTTATTTTTATTTTTTAAAGATTTTATTTATTTATTCATGAGAGACATAGAGAGAGAGAGAGGCAAAGACGTAGGCAGAGGGAGAAGCAGGCTCCCGGCAGGGAGCCCAATGCAGGACTCTGGGACCACGCCCTGAGCAGAAGGCAGATACCCAACCGCTGAGCCACCCAGGTGTTCCTTGTTTGTTTAGTTTTTTGTTTGTTTGTTTAGTTTTTAAAGTAGGCTCTGCACCCACTGTGGAGTCCAATATGGGGCTAGAACTTGGGATCCTGAAGTCAAGACCTGAGCTAAGATCAAGAGTCAGAGGCTTAACTGACTGAGCCACCCAGGTACTCCAAGCCTAATTTTTAATTCTACTATATAATTTATAGTGATTAACTTGCAAAATAATTGACATGTTAAATCTTTTGATTTGTAAACATTTCAGAGTAAACAAGCTCTGAAATTTATGTCTTATATCTTTTTTTTTTTTTTTTTTTTAAGATTTTATTTATTAATGAGAGACACACAGAGAGAGGCAGAGATACAGGCAGATGGAGGAGAAGCAGGCCCCATGCAGGTACTCCAGGATCGCGCCCTGGGCCAAAGGCAGGTGCCAAACCGCTCAGCTACCCAGGCGTCCCCTATGTTTTATATCTTGACATTTGTGAGAGCATATTGAGTATTAAAGGAATTTAAGTATTAAACTTCTCCTTTATAAAAGGAAAGCCTTTGGGAAAAATATAGAAAGTTTCATCTAAAAGTTTTACTTTTTCTTTTTTTTTAATTGCAGAATAAGAGTTTTAAGGAAATTTGGTATTTCCTCTGCTATTAACACTTATGGTTTTCACCTCCTTTCAAGAAAAGTTCAATAAAAGTGACATTTAGGAAAAAAATGATATTCAGAAATTGTTGAAGCTAAATGTTATGTGAGGACTTATTATTATACTAAACTGTTTGAAAACTTCCATAATACAAAGTTTTGAAACTTTTTTGAATATAATGCAATGTAAGAAATCTAGTTTATGTTTCAACATAGCACAAGCATACATATTTATTTTTTTATTTTTATTTAAAGATTTTATTTATTTATTCATGATAGAGAGAGGCAGAGATAGGCAGAGGGAGAAGCAGGCTCCATGCAGGGAGCAGGATGTGGGACTCGATTCCGGGTCTCCGGGATCAGGCCCTGGGCCAAAGGCAGGCATTAAACCGCTGAGCCACCCAGGGATCCCCAGCATACATATTTATATACAGAAAACTGAGATAGAAGTTTCAGATCAAGCAGCATTTATACCTATTCTGTGACATTACCCTGACATTTTCTTTTTCATTATATTAGAAAATTGTTCAAGGGTGCCTGGGTGGCTTGGTCAGTTAAGCATCTGCCTTCAGCTCAGGTCATGAGCCCCAAATCCAGGGATTGAGCTTCACAAGGGAGGGGGTGGTCCCCTGCTCAGTAGGGAGCCTGCTTCTCCCTCTCCTTCTGCCTCCCAGTCTCCCTGCTTGTGCTTTCTCTGCCAAATAAATAATCTCAAAAAAAAAATTGTTTTTAAGACCTTCAGTTTGAAAAACAGAGCTTTAGGAATGGTTTCAGGGGCACCTGGGTGGCTCAGTGTTTGAGCATCTGCCTTTGGCTCAGGTCATGATCTCCAGGTCCTGGGATTGAGTCCCTCATTGGGCTCCCTGCATGGAGCCTGCTTCTCCCTCTGCCTGTGTCTCTGCTTCCCCCCCCCCCCCCCATGAATAAATAAATAAAATCTTAAAAAAAAAAAGCTAATGGTTTCATAGTTCTGACATATTAAAACTGTTAGGTCTTTGAGGTGTTTTTATTATTCAGGCCATATTTCGTTGTCACTAGTTCTTTTTTTTTTTTTATATTTTATTTATTTATTCATGAGAGAGAGAGAGAGGCAGAGACACAAGCAGAGGGAGAAGCAGGCTCCATGCAGGGAGTCCAATGTGAGACTCGATCCCGGGACTCTGGGACCATACCCTGAATCCAAAGGCAGGTGCTCAACCACCGAGCCACCCAGGCATCCTAATCAGTAGTTATTCAATACATTTTTTAAAAATTATTTTTTATTGAATTACTTTATTGCTATCTTTTATTGGATTACTTTGTTGCTAAGTTTTGCCACTCTCTGAAAAGGGGTTTTATCACCTCCGTTTTCTCTGCTCTGTGACCAAACTCAAATCTTGGTCATCTCTTGTTTGGATTTATGAAATTTTCTCTTCATATTTTATTTCCCAAAAATCATTTTTGAAAGTCACAGCTAAGGGCATCTTTGATTCCTGCTCCCACATCTATACCTTGCCTTCTCACTGGTCTTTCTCATCATGCCCTACCTATTTTATTCCCTCAGTCTGTATGTTAATAACAAGTTTATCATCTTTAATTTTATTCATCTCTTCAGTCTCCATGTGTGAAACCTTTTGCTCTACCCATTTATTTAAACTGCCTCTGACAACCACATGTCATTTCATAGTCTATCTTTTGTGAGTCAATTTATAAACACTATTTTGAGGTAGTACTGAGGTAGGTCTAGGTTCTAGATTTCCCATTTGTTGTGGTTGTGTTACATTGCTAAAAATCACAGAATAATTTTAGGCTAATTCAGTCCTTTTATTTTATAAGAGAGGAAATTAAGGTTCAAGTTTATTTGCCCAGAGTCACTTAACCAGTTAGTTGTAAGACGAAGACCCAGGACCTCTGACTCTTACTCTTTTTTTCTTATCTAGAAAGTTGTTTGATTTCTTCTTGAAAATTATAGAATTGTTTTTGCACAGCTTATAATTTTGATCATTTTTGTAATTGTTTTTCATTTGTGTTTTATTAGGTAAATACTTAATTTGAGTACCTGTTATGTGCAAGATATTTTTATGTATATTATCTCTAAGTTTTATGATAATTGGAAGAGGTAGATGTTATCTCCATTTTTTTAAAAAAGATTTACATATTTTAGAGAGCACTAGCAGGAGTGGGGATGGGGGGCAGAGGCAGAGGGAAAGGGAGAGAGAGAAAATCTCAAGCAGACTCCCTGCTGAACTGGGAACATCTGGAGGCCTGATTCCACAACCTTAAGATCATTACCCCAGCCTAAACCAAGAGCCAGATGCTTACTTAACCAACTGAGCCACCCAGGTACCCAGGTGTTAGTTCCATTTTCTATCTGAGGAAACAGATGCCAGGTTTGACCATCTATCTAGAAAGTGGAAGATACAGCATTTGAATCCTGTTTGTTTGTTTTGTTTTTTTAACCAGCTTGGGGCTCCAACTTGCCAACACGAGATCAAGAGTCACATGCTCTACCTACTGAGCCAGCCAGATGCCCCGAACCCTGTTTTTTTTTGTTTGTTTGTTTTTGTTTTTAATTTAGGTTCTTTCTTTTATGCCTCTTGCCACTTGGACTTTTTAAGAGCAGAAATTTTCCTTTGGTGAAACCAAGATTCATGATAAGTACAAGGATTCAAATATATGTGGGCTAGGGCTTACAAGTAATGTGTGTTCTTGTGACTAGATTTCTGCTTTTGGCTCAGAATGGCTGTTTTGAGGGATGATCCCTCTACTTCAGCCTGTACTAGAAAATTTTAAATGGTAGCAGTATTACAGCCAGACCAATAGAAGGTACTGCACTGTGCTAGGCCCAAATTTAGGTGTTAGGCCTCTTTTCTTTGCTTCCTTGTGGATCTGGAGGTTAAGAGGTCGTTTGTTCTAGGTTTTCAGTAATGAGGACTTGGCCTTTTTCTTTGGCAGCTCCCTCCCGAGGTGCCCTGATTAGGGTCTGATTTGTGACCTTTGCAGGCAGTTTTTCACTTACAATTTACAATTTAAAATTCAAAGCATTTTTCGATTTGTTGTCAAGATTGCTTTAAACCTAAATGAAGGAAAAGTTCAGAATTTTTTTTTAAAGATTTTATTATTTTTTATTTTAATTTTTTTTAAAGATTTAGATTTTATTTATTTATTCATGAGAGACACACAGAGAGAGGCAGAGACACAGGGAGAGGGAGAAGCAGGCTCCATGCAGGGAGCCCAAATGTGGGACTTGATCCTAGCACCTTGCGTTTCATACTCTGAGCTGAAGGCGAAATGCTCAAGCTCAATCGCTGAGCCACCCGGGTGCCCCAAGTTTAGAATTTAAAAAAATGTGAAATTACTAGTTAGAGCAGTTTTTTTGTTTTTTGTTTTAACATTTTGCTTTCACTTGTTCCAAAAGATATGTATGTCCTATTTATTTCTTTGGTTGAATTTAGATCCTAAGTAAAACTGATGTTTTGTTTAGTTTTGTTGTAGAGATTTTATTTGGGACGCCTGGGTGGCTCAGCGATTTAGCTCTGCCTTCTGCCCAGGACATGATCCTGGAGTCCCCGGATCAAGTCCCACATGGGGCCCCCTGCAGGGAGCCTGCTCCTCCCTCTGCCTGTGTCTCTGCCTCTCTCTCCGTGTCTCTCATGAATAAATAAATAAAATCTTTAAAAAAAAAAGATACTATTTAAAAATAATAAGATTTTATTTAAATATTTATTTGAGAGAGAGAGAGAGATAGAGAGAGAGACAGAGAGAGTATGAGTAGGGAGAAGAGGGAGAAGCAGACTCCCTGCTAAGCAGGGAGCCCCACATGGGACTGGATTCCATGACTTCGGGATCATGACCTGAGCCGAAGGCAGATGCTTAACTGACTGAGCCACCCAGGCGCCCTTGATGTACTTTCTATAGCCAACTAACACTGATTCACAGTTTTTTCCTTGATATTGTGATCAGTTTGCCATCTGTCACCTACTCTGCCTTTTGGGCTTTCCCTTTGTTTCTCTTTGTTTACTACCTATTTGTTTTAACACACACAGTTGTCTTTGAGCTTTACCAGAACTCTCCTTTTCAGTACGTTTTTATTTACCTAATAAATGTTAACTGATCACTCTTATTGAAACTTCATATCATTTGATCACTATTTGAAAGAAATAGTAATACTTTAAATTTTCTAGTTTAAACATGTGCAAAATGGCTATATTTGGGGTTGATATATTTGGTAGGGGGAGGAAAAGAGATACAAACAGGGCTACACATGGCTCTTTTTAAGGGTGCAGAAGGACTGTTCCAGAAGCCTGTAGCAAACTTAACCACTCATTTCATTGACCAAAATTGGGTTACATTCCCTTTCCTAAATTAGTCACTCGTAAAGACTGAGGGAATTATTCTTAGCCAACCAGGCCCATCCCTTGGCCTGAGGAGGTGTTTGACTTCTCCTGAAACATGGCTGCATGAGAGAGGAGTAGATAGATACTTGTGAGAAAATATATCAAGGAGGAAGGAGAAAATTGGGGGGCAGGGAGAAGTTCAACCAAAGAATCCTCTACACTTACTATTCATAGTTTGTTAGCCGTTCAGGAACTTTAAAATGTAAATGCAGCTTTTACTATGCAGTTACTTTTTCTGGCATTTGCTTTTTTCTTGCTTTGTCAAAGTCCTTGGGGTGGATGTGGGAGCTTATATAAGTATGGAGAAAGAATCAAGTATGACTAATAGGTGCCTGTGAATTGTGGGTGGGCTTGGTGTTTGGTGATTGAAATATTTGGGACAGCGAATTCATGTTCTTGTGTGGTTCAAGTGGAATCGGATGGCCACGTAGGCATACAGAAACATAAAGACAGTCATCTAGTTAAGCCAATCATGAGTTTTCAAAATAATGTCAAGTGTTTTATTTTACTCTTTAAGGCTAACCTGAAAGGAAGCTAGAATTTATTAAATGGTAAAATAGAAGGATATGCACTGGGAAGACAGAAACTAGATGGGAGCATTGTATAAGATCTCAGAGTAACTGCAAGGGAGGGGAACTCAAGACCGTTAGCTGAATGTACAAAATCATTCAATCTTGTAATAAAATTTATTATATCAATATTACGTGTGAATGGTTCAGTTTATCGGAGTGGACATGTAAATAAATACAGCAATATCTATGTAATATAGGTACAGAGAAAGCCCTCTGAATGCATAAATGACAACTTTGAGAGGTCAGAAAAGTTACATGGAGCTGAATCCTGAGTGATTTTCCTAGATAGATAAAGGAAGAAGTATATTTTAGTTTCATCGATGACCACATCCAAAGACCCGAGTTAGAGAGAGTCCTTTAATTTGGAAAGATTGAATATCAGTCTATGGTATCCAGATTTGACCATAGGAGAGCCTATTATGCTATAATGAGGAATTTGGGTTTTAGAATGAAGATTGTAGGGAACCACTGAAGGATTTGTTTTTTTGTTTTTTTTTTTTTTAAGATTTTATTTATTTATTCATGAGAGACGCACAGAGAGGGGCAGAGACACAGGTAGAGGGAGGAGCAGGCTCCCTGCAGGGAGCCCGATGTCGGACTGGATTCCCAGACTGATTCCCAGACCAGATCACGCCCTGAGCCAAAGGCAGATGCCCAGCCGCTGAGCCACCCAGGTGTCTCCCATTGAAGGATTTGAATCTGTAGGAATGCCAGATCTATGGCTTAGATCACTGTGCTAGGTTGGATCATGGTTTAAGGCAGGAATTGGTGGAATAGGCCCCAGGGGATGGGGGTGGCAAATGTACCTGAGAAATGATAAGGGAAGAGGACTAAAGAGATAGATTTAGGGAAAAGAAATCAATAGGACCTGGTACCAGTTGAGTAAAAAGAGGAAGGAGGGTAGGGTTATTTCTGCTTTTCTAATTCAGGTCAGTTGTGATAGGAGAAGAAGCAGATTTGGGGATGGTGAGAAGGAAAGGTGATTCAGTTTAATAAAATGTTTCAGGCAGTGGGGAAAATCTGGGAGGCATATATATAATTTTACCAGAGTGATAAAGTGTGGAGAAGAGATTAAACCAAGTAAAAAGGGAGTTTGGGCTTCTAGAGGGGGAGATGACTAGGAAATGTATGATAAATAAGGGTTGTTTAGTAAGATTTGTTATGCAGATAAGAATACTTCCCTTCCTGGTACTGAAGGGAAGAACACTTACAAATGGAAATTTATGTCACTTACGAAGGAAAATTTATGCCCTGCTTTTAGGCAAAAAAGGAGAGGGCAGGGTTCTTCCTGTGTCTGCTGTTTTTTAGTTGCCTTCAGGCTCAAATTTTTATGCCAGAGTGGCATATTTTGGGATGATGTATTCTGATCTCCTTCAACAATAAATAGTACTTATTTAAAGTGTATACTCTGATAAGTTGGTTTTTTTATTTAATTTAATTTATTTTTGAGAGAGACACAAACACACATGCTGGGTGTAGGTGTGGGGAGAAGCAGGGGGAGAGGGACAGATTGTGCTGAGCATGGAGCCTGATGCCGGGCTTGATTCCACACCCAGATATCATGACCCAAGCTGAAACTAAGAGTTAGACACTCAACTAAGCCATCAAGGTGCCCCTAGTCTGATAAGTTCTGACACAAGTGTATCCATAGAACTTTTACCCTTATTCAAGATAGTGCATATATCTATCACCTCCAGAAGTTTCCTTATGTCCCTTTAATGGTCATTTCCTTCCACTCATCTCTCTTTTCACTTTCCTAGACAACCATTGAAGTCACTATAAAAATCATGTAAATGAAGCCATGGAGTATATACTTAGGGGCAAGGGGTTCTCACTCTTTTATTTTAATTTTTATTTTGAGAGAGAGCGCCGAGTGCCTGGGTGGCTTAGTGGTTGAGCATCTGCCTTTGGCTCAGATCGCAATCCTGGTGTCCTAGGATCGAGTCCCCAATTACGCTCCCAATGGGAGCTTTTTGTCTCTGCCTGTGTTTCTGCCTTTCTGTGTCTCTCATGAATAAATAAATAAAATCTTTTAAAAAGCGCATGAGTGGAGGTTAGGAGGGCAGAGGGAAAGGGAGAGAGAATCTCAAGCAGACTCCCTGCTGAGCAAGGATCTGGAACTGGGGTGACATGGGGCTTGATGTCAGGATCCTGAGATCACGACCTGAGTCAAAATCAAGAGTCAGATGCTTAACTAACTGAGCCACCCAGGCGCCCCTGGGTCTGACTCTTTTTTTTTTTTTTTAATTCATGAGAGACAGAGAGGCAGAGACATAGGCAGAAGGAGAAGCAGGCTCCCCACAGGGAGCCCTTTGGGGGACTTGATCCCAGAACTCTGGGATCATGCCCTGAACCTAAAGCAGATACTCAACCGCTGAGCTACCCAGGCCTCCTGGTCTGACTTCTTTTATTGGGCATTGTTACTTTTGAGATTCTTCCCTGTTTCTTTTTTTTTTTTTTTAAGATTTTATTTATTTATTTATTCATGAGAGACACAGAGAGAGAGGCAGAGACACAGGCAGAGGGAGAAGCAGGCTCCATGCAGGGAGCCCAACACGGACCTCGATCCTGGGTCTCCAGGATCACACCCTGGATTGAAGGCGGCGCTAAACCGCTGAGCCACCTGGGCTGCCCAGAGATTCTTCCCTGTTAAAGAGTATATCAGTAGGGGTGCTTGGGTGGCTCAATTGGTTAAGCGTCTGCCTTTGGCTCAGGTTGTGATCCTGGGGTTCAGCCCCACATCGGACTCCCTCCTCAGCACAAAGTCTGCTTGTCTCTCTGCCCCTCCCCCTGCTCATACACATTTTCTCTGCCTCTGTGTCTCTCTTTCTTGCACATGCTTTCCCTCTCCCTCTCAAATAAATTTTTTTAAAAAGTATATCAGTAGGTCATTTTTATTGAAAAGTAGTTGCCATTGTATACATATATATGACAATTTGTTTATCCATTCACCTCTTGATGTACGTTTGGATTGTTTCCAGGTTTGGGCTATTACAAATAAAGCTCCTAGAACATTCATGTATAAATATTTATGTGGACACATATTTCCTTTAGTCTTGGATAAATACCTAGGAACAGAATGGTTGGATTATATGATAGGTATAAGTTTAACTTTATGAGAGACTGCCAAACTGTTTTCCAAAGTGGATGTATCATTTTACATTCCTCTTAGTGGAAATGTACATTTGCACATCATCACCAACATTTGATATGGTCAGTCTTTTTAATTTTGAGTATTCTAATAGGTGTATAGTAGTATCTCCTTGTGGTTTTACTTTATAAAGAACTTGCTATTGAGCATCTTTCTGTATGCTTTTTTACCATCTGTATATCTTTTTTGGGTGAAATACCTGTTCAGGTTTTTGCCTGTTTAAAAAAACCTCAAATTTTGAAATAATTATAGATTCACAGAAAGTTGCAAAAAATATATAGAGAAATTCTGAGAGTCCTTCACTTAAGTTTCCCCTGGTAATATCTTGCATTTTTATAGTATGATATTAAGATCAGGAAAATGACATTAAGACAATTGATACAATCCACCAAACTTACTCAAATGTCACCAATTTTACATGCACTCCTTTATGTATGTGTGTGTGGTTCTCTGCAATTTTATCACGTGTAGATTCATGTAACGACCACCATAATCAAGATACAGAACTGTTCCATTACCACAAAGTTCCATCACACTAACCCTTTTATAACCACACCTACTTCCCTCCTTCCTCCCCACCCCATTATCTAATTCCTGGCAACCACTAATCTATTCTCCATCTCCATAATTTTATTTCAAGAAAATGTTATATAAATTTAGTCATATAGTATTTAACCTTTTGAGTTTGGATTTTATCACTCAGTATAATTCTCAGGTGATCATTCCAAGTTGTTGCCTGTATTAAATAGTTTGTTCCTTTTAATTCTGAGAAGTAGTCCATGTATTAAAATTTGTTTAACCTTTTATCTATTGAAGAACACTTGGTTATTTCCAGTTATAGGCTATTATGAATAAAGTTGCTATGAACATTTATTACAAGTTTTTGTTTGAATGTAAGTTTTCATTTCTCTCATTTAAATACCTAAGAGTGTATGTCTCCCAATCTCAAATGTATGAGTTCAGTTTTATAAGAAATTGCCAAATTTATACATTCCCACCAGCACGTGCTGCACAAATTACTGAGTTTCTCAGCATCTTAGACAGCATTTGGTATTATCACTATTTCTTATTTTTAGCCTTTCAGATTGGTATGTAATAGTGTTTCATTATGGTTCTTTTTTTTTTTTTTTCATTATGGTTCTAATTTATATATCCCTAATGACTAATACTATTAAGTATTTTTTTTTTATCTTCTGTATCATATTTGGTCATGTGTCCATTTAAGTCTTTGCCTCTTTTATTTATTTTTTATTTATTTTATTTTATTTTATTTTTTGCCTCTTTTAAAATAGGATTGTTTTCTTATTGTTCAGTTTTGAGAGTTCTTTACTTTTTTTAGACACAAGTCCTTTATCCACTATATGCTTTCAGTTTCTCCCAATATATGTCTTGTCTTTTCAGTAACAATGGTTTGTAGAAGTTTTTAGTTTTAATAAAGTTTGATTTATCAGCTTATTAAGGATTGTGCTTTTGATGTTACATCTAAGAAATTTTTGCCTAACTTAAGTTCACCAGAATTTTCTCCTAGGTTTTCTTTCAGGGGTTTTATAGTTTTGGGTTTTACATTTAGATCTATCTATTTTGAGTTAATTTCTTGTGTGTATGGTGTGAGTATGGGCTCAAGTTCATTGTTTTTTTACATATGGATTTCCAATTTTTCCAGCCCCATTTGTTGAAAAGGCTATTCTTTTTCCCAGTGTTGCCTTTGCTCCTTTGTCAAAAATAAGTTCACCATATATATGTGAGTTTATTTTTGAACACTATGCCTTGTCCTTTGTTGATACTACACTATCATAAGTTTCTTTATAATAACTCTTGAAATCAGTATCACTTTGCAGCTTGGTTCTTTTTTTTTTTTAATTTTTAAAAAATTTTTATTTATTTATGATAGTCACAGAGAGAGAGAGAGAGGCGGAGAGACACAGGCAGAGGGAGAAGCAGGCTCCATGCACCGGGAGCCTGATGTGGGACTCGATCCCGGGTCTTCAGGATTGTGCCCTGGGCCAAAGGCAGGCGCCAAACCGCTGAGCCACCCAGGGATTCCCAGCTTGGTTCTTTTTCAAACTCTTTTGGATATTCTAAATCCTTTTGGCCCTCCCATATAAGTTTTGGAATCAGCTTGTCTATTTCAACTTCCTGGAATTTTTTTAAAAGTTTATTTGAGAGAGTGTGTGCACACACTGGGGGAAGGGCAGTGGGATGGAGAGAATATTAGGCAGTCTCCCTGCTGAGCATGGAGCTGGATGCAGCTACATCCCTCAACCTTAAGATCACAGCCTGAACTGAAAATCAGGAGTTGGATGCTTATCCAACTGAGCCACCCAGGTGCCCAAAAACCTACTGGAATTTTGCCTAGGATTGTGTTGAATCTTCTTTTTTTTTAAAAAAAGATTTTATTTATTCATAGAGACAGAGAGAGAGAGGCAGAGACACAGGCAGAGGGAGAAGCAGGCATCATACAGAGAGCCTGACGTGGGACTGGATCCAGGGTCTCCAGAATCACGCCCTGGGTTGTAGGCGGCGCTAAACCGCTGCGCCACCGGGGCTGCCTTTTTTTTTTTTAAATAATCTCTACATCTGTGTCCAACATGGGGCTCAAACGCATGACCCCAAGATCAAGAGTCATATTCTCCACGAGCAGAGCCAGCCAGGCACTCCAGACTATGTTAAATCTATAGACCAGTTGTTTTGTGAGAACTGATACCAGTATTGAATCTTCCAACCTGTAGATAAAATGTCTCTACTTATTTTTTTTTTAATTTGTTATATATCATTATTGTTTTATTATATATTGCTATTATGTAATTTCTCTCAGCAATATTTTATGGTTTTCAGTGTGTAGATCTTTCTATTGTAAATGCTTCTGTAAACCTTCAAACGCTAAAAGTTTGTGTGTGGACATGTTTTCCTTTCTTTTGGGTATATACCTGAGTGGAATTGCTGGATCATATGTTAATTCTATGTTTAACTTTTTGAGGAGCTGCCAAACTGTTTTTCACACTAGCCACACTATTTTATATTCTTATTAGCAGTGCACAAGAGTTCCAGTTTTTCTACATTTTCACTGATATTTGTTATTTTTTGTTTTTGGCCTCTCACTGTAGCTTTTTTTTTTTTTTTCTATAAAGATTTTATTTCTTTAATTCTGAGAGACACAGAGAGAAGGTAGAGACATAGGCAGAGGGAGAAGCAGGCTCCTCACAGGGAGCCCAATGTGGGACTCGATCCTGGAACCCCAGGATCACGCCCTGAGCCAAAGGCAGTTGCTCAACCACTGAGCCATCCAGGCGTCCCTCTCACTATGGTTTTAATACCATTTCCCTAATGACTTATGATGTTGAGCATCTCTACATGTGTTCACTGGCTGTTTGTATAGCTTCTTTGGAGAAATAAGTATGTAAGTCCTAAAAATAGTCCTATTTTAAAATTGAGTTGTCTTTTTGTTGTTTAGTTGGAAGAATTCTTTATATATTCCAGATGCTTTTTGGAGGTTATGGCCTCATAACATGTTATATACAGTACATTCTTTTTACAGTGGGTGCATTCCATCCAGGAACCCCCCCTCCAAACTCCTTGATTTTTTTTTCACTGCATACATTAAAGTTCATTCTCTGCGATGAACAGTTCTGTGGGTTTTGACAAATGCATAGTGTTATGTGTTCCTTACCCCATTAACATAGAGAAAAGTTGCTCATCTTAGAAATCCTCCCATGAGTCATTCCTTTGGTGTCTAATTTATTTCACAAATGTGCAAAATGTATTTAAGATTCATCCATGTTATTGTATGAATAAATAACTAGTTCCTTTTAATCCTATAAAGTATTCCATTATGAAAGTGCCAGAATTAGTTGTTTATTATTATTATTTTAAATATTTTATTCATTCATTTAACAGAGAGCAAGCACAGCAGGAGGAGCAACAGGCAGAGTGTGAAGGAGAGGCAGGTGCCCCACAGAGCAGGGAGCCCCATGCAGGGCTCGATCCCAGGACCTTGAGATCATGACCTGAATCAAAGGCAGTAGCTTTACTAACTAAGCCACCCAGGCACCCCTAGAGTTAGTTTATACATTCAACTGTTGAAAGGCATCTTGTTTCTTTCTGATTTAGGCAATTATGAATGAATCTGCAGAGTTACACATGGTTTTTATGTGACCTTAAGTTTTTAGCTCACTTGATTTTCTCAGAGCATCATATTTTGGTTTCATTGATTTTTCTCTATTCTGTTTCATGTATTTTCTGCTTTCATGTCTTCATGGTTGTTTTTTCAAATAGAAGACTTTAAGAAGGAGGGGTGGTTAATATCTACTTCTTCAGTGAGATGGATGAAAGTGCAGGACTGTATTAAGAGTTGTTTTGGGGAAAAAAAAAAAAAGAGTTGTTTTGGTATATAGATGAGACCTGAAGCCAGATAACATTGAAAAATGAGGAAGTAGAGACAGTAAAAGAATATGACTCTTTCTAAAAATTTATTTTTTATTTTTTAATTTTTTAATTATTTTATTTTATTTTTTAGAGAGGGGGAAGGGCAGAAGGAGTTGGAGGGAATTTTTTTTAATAATAAATTTATTTTTTATTGGTGTTCAATTTGTCAACAAACAGAATAACACCCAGTGCTCATCCTGTCAAGTGCCCCCCTCAGTGCCTGTCATCCATTCACCCCCACCCCCTTCCCCTAGTTCATTTCTAAGAGTTAGGAGTCTTTATGTTCTGTCTCCCTTTCTGATATTCCCACACATTTCTTCTCCCTTCCTTTATAATTCCTTTCACTATTATTTATATTCCTCAAATGAATGAGAACATATGTTTGTCCTTCTCTGATTGACTTATTTCACTCAGCATAATACCCTCCAGTTCCATCCACGTTGAAGCAAATGGTGGGTATTTGTCATCTCTAATGGCTGAATAATATTCCATTGTATACATAAACCACATCTTCTTTATCCATTCATCTTTTGATGGACACCGAGGCTCCTTCCACAGCTTGGTATTGTGGATATTGCTGATATAAACATCAGGGTGCAGGTGTCCCGGCGTTTCATTGCATCTGTATCTTTGGGGTAAATCCCCAACAGTGCAATTGCTGGGTCATAGGGCAGGTCTATTTTTAACTCTTTGAGGAACATCCACACAGTTTTCCAGAGTGGCTGCACCAGTTCCTATTCCCACCAACAGTGTAAGAGGGTTCCCTTTTCTCCACATCCTCTCCAACATTTGTGGTTTCTTGCCTTGTTAATTTTCCCCATTCTCACTGGTGTGAGGTGGTATCTCATTGTGGTTTTGATTTGTATTTCCCTGATGGCAAGTGATGCAGAGCATTTTCTCATGTGCATGTTGGCCATGTCTGTCTTCCTCTGTGAGATTTCTGTTCATGTCTTTTGCTCATTTCATGATTGGATTGTTTCTTTGGTGTTTTTTTTTTTTTTAAAGATTTTATTTATTTATTCATGAGAGACACAGAGAGAGAGAGGCAGAGACACAGGCAGAGGGAGAAGCAGGCTCCATGCAGGGAGCCCGATGTGGGATTCGATCCCCGGACTCCAGGATCACGTCCTGGGCCAAAGGCGGGCGCCAAACCACTGAGCCACCCAGGGATCCCATGTTTCTTTGGTGTTGAGTTTCATAAGTTCTTTATAGATCTTGGAAACTAGCTCTCTATCTGATATGTCATTTGCAAATATCTTCTCCCATTCTGTAGGTTGTCTTTTAGTTTTGTTGACTGTATCCTTTGCTGTGCAAAAGTTTCTTTTCTTGATGAAGTCCCAATAGTTCATTTTTGCTTTTGTTTCTTTTGCCTTCCTGGATGTATCTTGCAAAAAGTTACTGTGGCTGAGTTCAAAAAGGGTGTTGCCTGTGTTCTCCTCTAGGATTTTGATGGACTCTTGTCTCACATTTAGATCTTTCATCCATTTTGAGTTTATCTTTGTGTATGGTGAAAGAGAGTGGTCTAGTTTCATTCTTCTGCATGTGGATGTCCAATTTTCCCAGCACCATTTATTGAAGAGACTGTCTTTTTTCCAATGGATAGTCTTTCCTCCTTTATCGAATATTAGTTGACCATAAAGTTCAGAGTCCACTTCTGGATTCTCTATTCTGTTCCATTGATCTATGTGTCTGTTTTTGTGCCAGTACCACACTGTCTTGATGACCAGAGCTTTGTAGTACAACCTGAAATCTGGCATTGTGATGCCCCCAGATATGGTTTTCTTTTTTAAAATTCCCCTGGCTACTCGGGGTCTTTTCTGATTCCACACAAATCTTAAAATAATTTGTTCTAACTCTCTGAAGAAAGTCCATGGTATTTTGATAGGGATTGCATTAAACGTGTAAATTGTCCTGGGTAACATTGACATTTTCACAGTATTAATTCTGCCAATCCATGAGCATGGAATATTTTTCCATCTCTTTGTGTCTTCCTCAATTTCTTTCAGAAGTGTTCTATAGTTTTTAGGGTATAGGTCCTTTACCTCTTTGGTTAGGTTTATTCCTAGGTATCTTATGCTTTTGGGTGCAATTGTAAATGGGATTGACTCCTTAATTTCTCTTTCTTCAGTCTCATTGTTCGTGTATAGAAATGCCACTGATTTCTGGGCATTGATTTAATTTGGGGAAGAGAGAGAGAGAAAACAGGGAAGAGGGAGAGAGTCTCAAGCAGACTCCGTGCTGAGCTCAGCCCGATGCATGGCTCAATCCCATGATCCTGAGATCACAGCGTGAGCCAAAACCAAGTTGCTGCTCAATGGACTGTGCCATCCAGGCACCCCAGGAGAGAAAGAATCTTAAGCAGGCTCCATGCCCAGTGCAGAGTCTAAAGCCCAGTGCAGAGCCTGTCACTGGGCTCAATCTCACCACCTTGAGATCATGGTCTAAGCCAGAATCAAGAGTCAGACCCTTATCTGACTGAGCCACTAAAGTCTCCCCTAAAAACATAGTTTTTAGAGCAAGGTTTCTCAGCTTTGGTACTCTTGACATTTTAGACTGGATAATTCTTTGGGGGAGTTGAGTTGTACGCAGGATCTCTGGCCCCTACTTGGTGTTTGCCAATAGTTACCCCTTCAGCTATCACAACCAAAAATGCCAGCAGAATTTTGGTAGGGATCCCCATGTATACAATGGAATATTATGGGGATCAGTATTGCCCTGGGGATCAGAATTGCCCCATCTTAAAACAGTACTTTCGATAAAGAAGAATGAAGACCCTTCTTCATCTAAAATAGAAGATCTCATCTCAGGGAGGCTTTTTAAAGGAAGTGACTGATTGAAGGAAGTAGCGGGTGACGAGAAGGGGAAAGTTGAAGCTATGAAAGAGAAGACCAGTGATGACTCTGGGGAATGGAATTTAGAGCATAGACGGAGAAGAGTAGATTTCTATGGGAGATGGGTCACTTTTTTTCTGGGAAAGGAAGAAATGAAAAGGGCAGTTATAGATATTTATAGAGATCATATATTTTTGAGGGTGGTATAGTGGGAGATAGTAGTTCTCTGCTGTTATTTGTTTTTATGCCAGTGTAGATGGTTGTTGTCCTTTTCCAACTGCCTCTGACTCCTTCTCCCATTCCTCCAGCAATATTTGACTACTTTTATGTAATAACAGAAAAACAGATGATTGGATTGATTCTGGGCTGAAATTTGCTAGGTGGAAGGTTGAAGAGTGAATGGAAATGAGCTGCCTGAAAAAGGCAGTTGAAGTGACAGAATTTGAGATATAGTGTAGATAAGGTACTAAGTAAAGCCAGGAGATGAAAGATAGATTGAGAGAAAGGGGAAGGGTTAAGAAACTGTGAATCTAAACGAGATAACACAGTGGGTCTAATGGAGTAAGAGAGTGATGAATAGGTAGGGGTAGTAGTCAAAGATGGGAATTTTAAAAATTTAAAATTATAGGAATCAAATGGGCCCAAGCAATGTCAAAGTCCAAGTTCCTGGAAATTGGATACTGAAGTGGGAATTGGATGTTGAAGGTGCCTAGGGTCAAGTAGAGTTGAGTTATAGAGGAAGCCTGTTTCAGATGCCAGTGACCCAGAGGACGTTAGATAATGGTAATAACAGATGGAAGTTGATGTAGCTGGATGGTATGGGCCTTCCAAAGACATGGTAAGAAATGTTGAAAAAGCTGGGAGAGATGTGTGGGAGTAGATGAGAGTGCTAGCTCTCTGGGATCCCAGAGTTCTGGGATCAGGTCCTGCTTTGGGCTCCCTGCAGGGACCCTGCTTCTTCCTCTGCCTATGTCTCTGCCTCTCTCTCTGTGTCTCTCATGAATAAATAAATAAAATCTTTAAAAAAAAAAAAGTTTGAGAGATGAGGTTGGAGAATCTCTTAAGAAATTGAGAACGGAGAGGAGTCTGGTGGGAGGTGCCATCCTTAGTAGCCTGATAGTAGTAAGGGATTAAGAAGAAATGGTATCTAAAAGAGAATGCTGGTTTGGGAAGAAATCAAAAGTCTATAGTGTAAGACATTGCTTTCTGAAATCACGGATTTCTTGTACACTCATTGGAAGCATAAGCGTTGGCATTCATATCACTGTGGTAAAGGACTTATCCATGTGGTTTATTAGATGACTACTTTGAAAGTTCTTATGCTTTTATTCTCTGATAATAGGCATTTTGAATAATGGATATCTATTGTTGACTTAAAAATTATAGTCAATAGTAACAGATTATTGAGAACCAGATTTGCTTCTGTTCTATTAAATATTTTATATATATATAATATATGTATAAATGTGTATGTATATATACATATATATAAACATTTATTTGGTATGTTATCCGATATGATACTAGATATTGATACAGATTATCTAGAATCCTCACAACATTTCAGTGTCAATAATATCCTCAATTTACTTGATGAGGTAATTGAAACTTGATAAGGTAATTAACGTGATGAAGGTAAGGCATCTATTAAGTAGTCTATTTGACTCCAACGTCAGTGTTCTCCATTGTGTTTTTTCTTTTGATCACTACCCACCTCTACCTTGGTGTTATTCTGCACTACTTTCTAAATATAATACACAATCCATTATTTGTCTAGTGTGGTCTTAGTGTAGTCTGTGTTAATGTTGGATCATAATTCAACCACGTTGTTATTTTCTCTCTGCCTTTTATTTTTATTTATTTTTTATTTTTAATATTTTATTTATTTTTCATGAGAGACACAGAAAGAGAGAGGGAGAGACACAGGCAGAGGGAGAAGCAGGCTCCATGCAGGGAGCCCGATGCGGGACTCGATCCCAGGACTCCAGGATCATGCCCTGGGCAGAAGGCAGGTGCTCAACCGCTGAGCCACCCAGGGAACCCCCCCCTTTTTTTAATTATTATTATTTTTTCCCATAACTAGTTCATATTTTATTGGACTGTTGATTTCAGCACTTCTGTGATGTCAGGCTAACGTAGGACTAAAAGTTTAGTCGCGGGGATGAAGCCACCCACAAATTTGAGCAAACTTGAAACGTAGTTGGAATCAGGGAAAAGTCTGTTGAAGGGAAGTCCTTGGTTCCTAACAGTTCTAAAGATTTAATGATCCTTTAAGGATCAGTTTTATGGAAAAATTCGAAGTGTCCAGATGTCCTTTAGGCAGGAGCAACAGGCAGGACTGGAGGACGGTCTGCAGCACAGGTGGCTGGGCTGGAGAAGCCGCTTTCCTCAGACAAGGTCTCTCTGCCTTTTTTAAAAAAGATTTATTTATTTATTTTAGAGAATGAGGGAGGGGCAGAGGGAGAGGGAGAGAATCCCAGGCCGACTCCATGCTGAAGCTCAGAGCTTGGAGCCTGGTGCCCCATTTTGCCACACTGAGGTCATGACCTGAGCCAAAACCTGAAGTCGGATGGTTAGCCAATTGAGCCATCCAGGCGCCCCTGTTCTCTCTCCTTTTAAGTGGTTTTCAACAGCTTCTCATGGTAATTTAGAATTTTGTCCTCCATAGTAGTTGCCATTGCCATTATGTATTTAATACAAGTATTATACAAGGACTAATAATACTAATCCAATATAATATTTGGAAACATGAATATATATTTAATATTGTTATATTGTTTATTCATAAGTAAATTGAAAAGGATAAGCTCTAAATGTTGATATCTATGGGTCACTGTTTACAAAACAATAGTTTGTATACCTAATTGCTATACCATGATTTCTTGCCCCATTGGTGAGAATGTCACATGCAGTGTATTCAAACAAAGGCTTCTTATTATAATCTAGGTAGATTTGAGTTTCTAATTGTTTTCTCCTTGTAGGCCACTATAATGGCAATTGTAGGAAAAAATTAAATTGTTCTGACTTTTTTTTTTAACAAAATCATATTAGTATATATAGTTCTGTGTTCTCTTTGATGACTGTGAATTGACCTTACTTATTTTTTCCTACATTTGGATGTTAAGCTGTGGTGGCAGTACCATTTCTTCACTATTGACTTCGTCCCTATAATCAAGCATAATAGTGCTAGGTCAGTGGTTGCCCAATGATTCTCCTGCTTTTTTCTTTTCGTATGAAAATTCCTTTGAACAATTTTTCATTATTATTAGATAGAACCTAAAGGTAGGGAATCCTTTACTTTTTTAAACTCTTAGGAGGACGCCTGGCTGACTCAGCGGTTGAGCGACGGCTTTCGGCTCAGGGCGTTGGTCCTGGAGTTCCAGGATTGAGTCCCATGTCGGGCTCCCTGCGAGGAGTCTGCTTCTCCCTCTGCCTGTGTCTCTGCCTTCTCTCTGTGTGTCTCATGAATGAATAAAATAATAAAATCTTTGTCACTTGTGTTCAGAAATTTCATATGATGTGCATTAGTGTGGATCTGTTTTCATCCATTGTGCTTAATAGACCCTCAGTGATCCTTTATTTCTTCCTCTTCATTTTCTGTTCTCTTCTTCCGGAACTCAGAGTTTCAACTCTGAGACTCCTCGACAGATTCTAATATTCTTTCTCATTTCCTGTTTTTCTCTTTGCTTAACTCTTTGGATAATTTTTTCAACTTGATATTTCAGTTTTTCTTTGATCCTCTCATTCGTTATTTTAATTTCTAGGGGCTCTTATTTCATCTTTTTAACTTTTTTTTTAGAGCATGCTTGCACATGGGGTGGAGGGAGGGGCAGAGGGAGAGAAGAGAAGGAATCCATGCAGGAATCAATCTCACCACCTGAGATTGTGACCTGAGCTGAAATCAAGAGTTCAGCACTCAACTGATTGAGCTACCCAGGCACCCCTCATCTTTTTAAATGAGCGCATGTTCTTGTTTTTTCCTCTGAGGTTATTGAGGGCAACTTTTGTTTTTATTTTTGAGGTTTTCATCTTGCTGCATAGCCTTTTCCCTCTACTTCTCTTTTTGCTTCTTTCTTTTTGTTAATTTTTTTAAAAAGATTTTATTTATTAATGAGAGAGAGAGAGAGAGAGGGGCAGAGAGAGGCAGAGACACATGCAGGGAGCCTGACATGGGACTCAGTCCAGGGTCTCCAGGATCACACCCTGGGCTGAAGGCGACACTAAACCGCTGAGCCACCAGGGCTGCCCTTGCTTCTTTCTTTAATGGTGAAGCTTTTCTCAGATGTTTGATGATCTGTGGCTATCTGCTTATTTTTTAAAATGAGGCACCAAAATCTTAATGGCAGTTACGTGATCACAAGTGGCACTTGCTGGACGCCTGGGTGGCTCAGCTGTTGGGCGCCTGCCTTCTGCTTGGGTCGTGATCCCGGGATCCGGGATTGGGTCCCATATTGGGCTCCCAGCGGGGACCCTGCTTCTCCCTCTGCCGGTGTCTCTGCCCCTCTCTCTCTCTCTCTCTCTCTCTCTCTCTCTCTGTCTCTCTCATGAACAACAACAACAAAAAAAACAAGTGGCACTTGCTAACTTGTAGGCCTTGTTTTAGGAGTTTTACTGGGTTACCTTGTGATGTCATTAACTGTAGGTCTTTTCTCTTTGGCTAATCAGATTCCCAAAAGAAGAATCTCTTCTATTGCCTGCAGAGTATAAGCACATATTACTGTGAACCAAAGGAGAGAAGAGTATTGGGGGTTTTAATGATTTAGAGAGACTTTAATATCGTCCACTCTGTTTTCAGTGTGGTTACCGTGGTTCTCACTTACCCTGTTTTACCTCTTGAGAAAATTTCCAGTGTTCTACCTAGAGAGATGGTCATCCAGTAGTGCAAAGTGAGGCAGTGTGGGAAATTGGGAAGGTTAGTGACTCATTAAATTTTGTGCCATCTTGTTTTCATTTTTGCCTTCACCAAAAGTACCTGGTGGTTCATTTCTTGAGTTTTTGGAGTTCTTTACTGAAAAATTAGTTTTCAGTTTTCAGATGCTAAATCAGTTGCCATGTGTTCTGTATTGCACATTCTAAAAGTTTTGTTGCCATAGCTTTACCTTCTGTTCTTTTTGTTCTTGTGAGTTTACACCCTTAAAAAATATCTTTTACTATCATTTAGTGGAGTTTCAGTAAGGAATGGGCAAACATCTGTCTTCAGTCCTCTTTCTGGAAATTCTTTCAATTTGTTTTTGTTTTGATTGGGGTAAGATTTACATAACATGCAATTAATCATTTTAAAGTATACAATTAACTATTTTAAAATATATAATTCAGTGGTATTTAGTGTATTTATAATGTTGTGCAACCACCAACTCGCTTTAATTTCAAAACTTTTTCATCACCCCTTAAAAACACCTCATACTCAATTAAGAAGTCACTCCCTATTTCCTTCTCTCTGCATCCTCTGGTCATCTCTAGTCTGCTTTCTGTCTCTATTATTTGCCTTTTCCAGATATATCATATAAAAGGCATCATATAATGTGTGATTTAAAAAAATTTTTTTTATTTATTTATGATAGTCACACAGAGAGAGAGAGCGAGGCAGAGACATAGGCAGAGGGAGAAGCAGGCTCCATGCACCGGGAGCCTGACGTGGGATTCGATCCCGGGTCTCCAGGATCGTGCCCTGGGCCAAAGGCAGGCGCTAAACCACTGAGCCACCCAGGGATCCCTGATTTTTTTTTTTATTAATTTTTTTTTTTTTTTGGTCTTCTTTCCCTTACTGTAATGTTTTCTAGGTTAATCCAGATTTCAGCATCTTTGAATACTTCGCTTCTTTTTATGGCTTCCATTGTTTCTATGCACCATAATTTCTTCTCCATTCATCTACTGATGGACATTTGGATTGTTTCTACCTTTTGGCTATTAATGAATAATGTTGCTGTAAACATTTGTGTGCAAGCTTCTATGAAGACAGTATATTTGCATTCTCTTGTGTATGTATATATATATCTAGAGGTGGGTTTGCTGGGTCTTAGCTAATTCTGTGTTTAACTTTTTGAGACACTGTCAAATTGTTTTTCCACAATGACTACACCATTTTACATTGCCATCACTAATATATGAGAATTCCCATTTCTCCACATCCTCATCAGTACTTGATTTTGTTGTTGTTGTTTGTTTGTTTTAAAGCCATCCTGGGATGCCTGGGTGGTTTAGCCAATTATACACCCAACTCATTGATTTTGGCTTATTAGGTCATGATCTCAGGGTTGTGAGATACAGCCGCATATCAGGCAATGCACTTATTAGAGATTCTCTCCCTTTGCCTACCCCCCACCCCAGCACATAAATAAATAAAATCTTGGGGGGAAAATGAAAGCCATTTTAGTGGGTATGAAGTGGTATCTCACTGTGGTTCTGATTTACATTTCTTTAATGACCAATATTGAACGTCTTCTTTTTCTCTTTTTTAGTTTTCTTTATTTTATTTTTTTTTTAAGATGTATTTATCTATTCATTCAGAGAGAGCGAAGAGAGAGGCAGAGACACAGGCAGAGGGAGAAGCAGGCTCCATGCAGGAAGCCCGATGTGAGACTCGATCCCGGGTCTCCAGGAACACACCCCGGGCTGCAGGCGGTGCTAAACCGCTGCGCCACCGGGACTGCCCAGTTTTCTTTATATTTTATTTAAAAATTTATTTTTAGGGGCACGTGGATGGCTCAGTCTGTTAAATGTCTGCCTTCAGCTCAAGTCATGATCCCAGGATCAAGCCCTATATTGGGCCTGCCCCGTGGGGAATCTGCTTCTCCCTCTCCCTCTGTTACTCCCCCTGCTTGTGCTCTCTCTGCCATAAGAGAGAATAAAATCTTTAAAAATAAATGAAATAAATAAAATCTTAAAATTTTTAAATAAAATTTTATATCTATCTATCTATCTATCTATCTATCTATCTATCTATCTATCTATTTTTAAAGTAGGCTCTATGCCCAGTGTGTGTCCTGACACGGCCTGAACCCATGACCCTGAGATCAAGGCCTAAGCCAAGATCAACAGTCAGTTGCTTAACCAACTGAGCTACCTAAGTGCTCCTTAAAAATCTTTTCTTGTGCTTGTTGGCAATTAGGATATCTAATTTGAAGAAATGTCCATCAGATCTTTTTCCCATTTTAAAAATTGGGTTGTGTTTTTGTTTTTGAACTCTAAGGATCCTTTATATATCTAGACACTCAAACTTTTATCAGATACATTATTTGCAAATATTTTTTTTCCATTCTCTGGGTTGTCTTTTTTTCCTCTCTCAATTTTTAGATTGCTTTCTTTTTTTTCTTAAGATTTTATTTGTTTATTTTTAAAAAGATTTTATTTTTTTATTCATGAGAGACAGAGAGAGAGAGGCAGAGGAGACACAGGCGGAGGGAGAAGCAGGCTCCATGCAGAGAACCTGACGTGGGACTCAATCCAGGATCATGTCCTAGGCTGAAGGCGGCGATGAGCCACCCGGGCTACCGAAGATTTTATTTATTTATTCATGAGAGACACAGAAAGTGGGGGCGGGGGCAGAGACACAGGCACAGGGAGAAGCAGACTCTGCCTGGAGTCCGATGGGGGACTAGATCCCAGAACCCCAGGATCATGACCTGAACCAAAGGCAGATGCTCAAACACTGAGCCACCCAGGTGTCCCTGATTGTTTTCTTTTTTAATATATGGGGGAAATTAACTTTCTGAAGGGAAAATGTCATTATTACAGGTAATCAGAGGGTCTTGTTGAGTGGCATTTTTCAAGAACTATTTTTGAATATTTTAAAATTTTTATTATTGAAGTATAGTTGACATACAATTTTATATTTATTTCAGGTGTACAACATAGTGATTCCACACTTCTTTGCATTACCTAATGTTCACCACTTAAGTGTAGTCATCATCTGTCACTAAACAGCATTATTATAGTATTATTCACTGTTTCCTGTGTTGTACTTTTCATCCCTGTGACCTATTTATTTTATTACTGGAAGTTTGTGCCTCTTAAACCCCTGCATCTATTTTGCCTATCCTCCCACTCTCTCCCTTCTGGCAATCACAAGTTTGTTTTCTGTATTCATGAGTCTGTTTCTTTTTTGTTGTTGTTGTTTTGCTTTCTAGATTTCACATATGACTGAAATCATAGTATTTGTCTTTCTCTTTTTTCACTGAGCATAATACTCTCTAGGTCCATGCATGTTGATGCAAGTGGCAAGATTGATTCCTTCCTTCCTTCCTTCCTTCCTTCCTTCCTTCCTTCCTTCCTCCCTCCCTCCCTCCCTCCCTCTCTCTCTCTCTCTCTCTCTCTCTCTCTCTTTCTTTCTTTCTTTCTTTCTTTCTTTCTTTCTTTCTTTCTTTCTTTCTTTCTTTTTCTTCCTTCCTTCCTTCCTTCCTTCCTTCCTTCCTTCCTTCCTTCCTTCCTTCCTTCCTTTCTTTTTCTTTCTTTTTTAAGATTTTATTCATATGAGAGAGAGAGAGAGAGGCAGAGACATAGGCAGAGGGAAAAGCAGGCTCCATGCAGGGAGCCCGATGTGGAACTTGATTCCAGGACTCCGGGATCACGCCCTGGGCCGAAGGCAGGTGCCAAACTGTGAGCCACCCAGGGATCCCCGATACCATTCTTTTTTATGGCTGAGTAAGAAATGTCCTTATTTTCTTTATAGTATCTTTTGATGCACAAAATTTAATTTTTATGAAGTCTGTTTCATCCAGTTTTTCTTCTTTTGTTCCTGCTTTAAATATCAAATCTAAGAATCTTATTGCCAAATCCAAGGTCATGAAGGTATACACCTGTGTTCTTCTAATAGTTTTATGGTGTTAGCTCTTATATTGAGGTCATTGATCTAGTTTGAGTTAATTTGTGTATGTAGTGTGAGGTGGGGTTCAACTTCATTCTTTATCTTTTTTTAAAAGATTTTACTTATTTGATAGAAGGAGAGCACAAGCATAGGGAGCAGTAGGCAGAGGGAGAGGGAGAAGCAGGCTTCTCACTGAGTGGGGAGCCCAATATGTGGGACTTGATCCCAGGACTTAAGCTGAAGGCAAGATGCTTAACCAGCTGAGCCACCCAGGTGCCCCTCAGCTTCATTCTTTTGTATGTGGTTATCCTATTCTCCCAGCACCATTTGTTGAAGGAACTGCTATTTTCCTATTTAATCATTTTATCATCTTTTTAAAAAATTAATTTTTTTGAATTATTATAATTTAATAATTATTTTTGGAGTCACTAATGTTGCATTAGTCTATATGTTTATCCTTACACCAATATCACACTGTTTTGGGAGTCTTCTTGCTTTTTCATTTTTATTGTTGTTCTGGCTGTTCTAGACCCCTTTCAGTTCCATATAAATTTGATGATTGGTCTCATTTCTGCAGAAAAAATCATTGAAATTTTGGTACAGATTGCATTGGCTAGATTGTTTTGTGGAATATTTCAGTGTTAACCGTATTAAATCCTCCAATCCATGAACGAGGGAATTCTTATCACTTACTTAGTTCTTTAATTTCTTTCAGCAATATTTTGTAGTTTTTAGGATGTAAGTCTTCTACCTCTTTGGTTAAATTTATTTCTAAGTATTCTTTTGGAGGCTATTGTAAATAGAATTATTTTCTTAATTTTTGTATTGTTCCTTTTGGTGTATAGAAGCACAACTGAATTTTATGTGTTGAAGTTCTACCTTCCACCTTTCCTTAATTTGTTTATTAGTTCTAATTGTGTTTTGTGCATTCTGTGGCATTTTCTATATATAGAATCATGCCATCTGCAAAGAGATAGTTTTACTTCTTCATTTCCAATTTGGATGCCTTTTATTTCTTTTTATTGCCTAATTGCTCTGGCTAGGACTTCCAGTACAATGTTGAATAGCTGTGGTGAAAGTGGCATCTTTGTCTTGTTTTTGATCTCAGGGAGAAAGCTTTCAATTTTTCACCAGTAAGTATGATGTTAGTTACTATGTTTTTATAAATCCCTTGATCGTTTTAA
Source organism: Canis aureus (assembly GCF_053574225.1). Classification (NCBI taxonomy): domain Eukaryota; kingdom Metazoa; phylum Chordata; class Mammalia; order Carnivora; family Canidae; genus Canis; species Canis aureus. Next base: position 7,583,876 of record NC_135613.1, read on the forward strand.
GGAAGTTCCCTTCTATTCCTGGTTTGCTGATTTTTTTTTTCTATCATGAGAGTATTGAATTCTGTCAAATGTTTTTCTCTGTCAATTCAGATCCTCCATTCTAGTACTATGGTAATTAATTTTCATATGTTGAATCACCCTTGCATTCCTGCCCTAAATTCCATTTGTTTATTTTTTTTAATATGCTGTTAAATTTGGTTTGCTAGTATTTTGTTGAGAATTTTTATGTCTGTAATCCTAAGGGATATAGTCTGTAGTATTCTTGTATCTTTGTCTTGCTTTGGCATCAGGGTAATACAGGCCTCTTGGAATGTTCTCTAAATGGTAGAATTTACCAGTGAAGCCATTTCGTTTTAGACTTTTTTAGTTGAGAGACTTTCTGGGTACTGGTTGGATCTCTTTATTTGATACTGATCTGTTGAGATTTTCTCACTTCTTCTGAGTCATTTTTGGTAATTGGTGTGTTTGTAAGAATTTGCTTATTTCTTATCGATTGTCTAATTTGGTGGATTACAGTTGTTCACAGCATTATTATCATTGTATTCTCATACATATTTTTAGCAACACCAGTTATAATACATCCTAAGAGTCCATTTAGATTGTACTCAAGTAGGGACAACTGCGTGGCTCAGTGGTTGAGCGTCTGCCTTTGGCTCAGGATGTGAACCTGGAGTCGCAGGATCGAGACCCACATTGGACTCCTGCATGGAGCCTGCTTCTCCTGCCTGTGTCTCTGCCTCTGTCTCTCATGAATAAATAAATAAAATCTTAAAAAAAAAAAAAAAAGTTTGTACTCGACTATTGTATTCTCAACTTTTTCAAAAATATTCTTACCTGACATTGTTCCATGCAGACTATTCATAGAGGCTAATTCTTAGTCACTTTAAATTTCCCATTGAGGGACGCCTGGGTGGCCCAGTGGTTGAGCATCTGCCTTTGGCTCTGGTTGTGATCCTGGGGTCCTGGGATCAAGTTCCGCAATCAGGCTCCCCATGGGGAGCCTGCTTCTCCCTCTGCCTATGTCTATGCTTCTCTGTGTGTGTGTCTCATAAATAAATAAATAAAATATTTAAAAATAAATAAATTTCACATTGACTCTTCAAATAAATAGTAATTGAACATAATCTGTAACATCTTGTTACACATCAGGAGCCAAGGAAAACCACTTGAAACTGTTTGCCTTGTTTTGTAATTGCCTATTGATGTTGTTAACAGTGTCCTCAATTTTTCCTCAATTTTTCAATCAACCATGCTTGCTGAAAAGCTAATACAGTTTATTTTTCTCTGAGCAAGTTTCTTCCCTTGCTGCAATCAAACAATTTAAATAAATCACCATTAGAAGATAGTTTTCTGTGCTTGGCTAACAAATGAGCCACTCAAAAACTTTCTTTGGTTGCAGCCTCATTTTTTATTCTTTTTTTTTTTTTTGCAAAGAAATCTTGCTATAAGGTATTGTTTTTTTCTAATTTTTCCTTTGTTTTCTTGTGAGTTGGGCTATTGTGATGAATTTACTGCGGAATTGCTGATGTATAGGGTATTCTTATAGCACAGCCATAATGTCATTGCATGGTAAACATGATACTTTGCCATGTAATTTGATAACAAAATTATCAGTGTGCCTTGGAAGTGTGACTTAGATTTGAAATCCACTTTTCTCTGGCCTGTTTTGACAGGTATGTACTTGTAAGCTTAAAACAATGTTGCAATATGTCAATATGCACTGCATGGGGAATGCTGTCCAGTAGTGCAACTTGTTAGGTAGCAGTGGAAGCACTTATCTCTCAAAGCTGCTCAGCTCTACCCTTGTATGAGAATAATCATAGACCATACATAAATGAATGAGCATGGATCTGTTCCAATAAAACTTTATCTGTGGACACCAGAATTTGAATTTCACATCATTTTGTGTCATGTAACAGTATTACCTGATTCTTTTTTTTCCAACCATTTGAATGATTGGAATTCTTAGCTTGTAGGCTATACAGAAACAAGTGGAGGCCAGGTTTGGCTCATGAGCTATATTTTGCCAACCTTTGTTCTACAGTTACAGATTACTGTATACCTGTGTGGAACCTCTTAGTGGCTGAATGAACACAGAGCAAATAAGTCTTGATCAAGTTTCTGAAGCACCATGAATTTGAGAATTGTAGAGTTGGAAATACCGACCTAGAATTATTTATCATAGAGAGGTTATAGTAGCCATTCACATCATTTCCAGAGCTTGGACTTTGGTGACACTTGGGAAGAAGATGTAGCAGCATTCTCCCAAATTTTGTATTCAGATCTCTGCAGTGCTTTAAGACATTTGACACAACCTTAACAAATACATTACTATAGACTTACTAAGCATTAGGGACTTACGATACTAGATATGTAGTAGTCAAAGTTATTCTCAAATATAATCGAGATCATGTCACTCTCCTTTTATTTATTTTTAAAGATTTTATTTATTTATTCATGAGACACACAGAGGCAGAGACATAGGCAGAGGGAGAAGCAGGCTCCATGCAGGAAGCCTGTTACGGGACTTGATCCCAGGACTCTGGGACCATTCCCTGAGCCAAAGGCAGATGCTCAACCGCTGAGCCACCCAGGCGGTCCCTATCACTCTCCCTTTAAAACTCGTATAGTTTCCATTTTCCTTAGAATAAAAGTTACGCTTCTTACCATTATCCTTTTAGTTTTTGCTTTTCAGTTCTCCTGTTGTATTGTTGGCTTTAGCCATACATTAGGCTTTTCACTTCCTCAACGAAGTGAAGGTCTTATCTGACTCAGTGTTTAGTTGTATCATCCCCTTGTGTTGGAGCTGTCATCTTCTCTACCTGTGCCTGCCCATACTCACCCCCTTTTCATTGCTTGCTGGTTCTTATTCATCTTTCAGGTTTTAGCTTATATGCCACCTTCTCAAAAAGGCTATCCCTGTACTCTGTAAAGTAGGTTTCTTCTTTAGTCTCTGAAATTTCTACCACTTAGTAGTAGTTACAGTGTTTAATTTGTATTTTTGTCAATATCCCCTGAGACTGTACATTTCATGAGGGCAGGGCCCATGCATGTATATTTACTTATTTGCTATTTATATACCTAGCATCTGGAACAGTTGTAGAAAATAGCAATGAAATTATAAATGCTGAATAAATGAGCTCTTGGTTTCTGGGATGCTACGTTCTTTTTTTTTTTTTTTCCCCTCATTTCAATGACTGACCCTTCTTCCATTTTCTGTCTCCCTGATCCCTAAACTTTGAAATCTCCTATGCCTCGTTTGCCTGCTTTCTTCTCCATCTGCACTCCCTAGTCCTCTGTTCTGGTCTTTTTTTTTTTTTTTTTAAGATTTTATTTATTTATTTGACAGCACAAGCAGAGTGAACTGGAGAAGGAGAAACAGACTCCCCGCTGACCAGGGAGCCCGATTGGGGGCTTGATCCTAGGACCCTGGGATCACGACCCTCACGACCTGAGCAGAAGGCAGACACCCAACCAACTAAGCCACCCAGGTGCCCCTCTTCTGGTCTTAATACCCTTAAGTATTATCTGTACATTAATGACTCCCAAATCTATGTGGTAAACCTGAGACTTTATAGAGCTATCTACTTGGTATCTCCACTTGAAAAGCTTACTGGCATCTCACATTCTATATGGATTTTTGATTTCCTATCTCCCAAATTTCTCTTTCTTCTTCATTTCAGTAATTAGAAATATTGTTCTTACAGTAGTCCAGGCCCCAAACCTTGGTATCATCCTGGACTCACCTCTGTTTCTTAAATCCAGTCCAAGTTCTGTGAGCTTTACCTTATCAAAAAAAAAACAAAGCAAAAAAACCCACCTCATTTCTTACTGCTTTTTCTACTTCTGTAACCTATCACGACCCAGGTCCTATACCTAGATTATTACAATAGTCTCTCTCTTTTCTTAAGATTTTATTTATTTGAGAGAGAGAGCAGGAGCAGGCACAGAGGGAGAGGGAGAAGCTGACTGCCCGCTGAGCAGAGAGCTCCACACGGGGCCTACCCCAGGACCCTGGGATCATGACCTGAGCTAAAGGCAGATGTTTAACCAACTGAGCCACCCAGGTACCCCTTACAATACTTTTTAAAATATATATCAGGTTATAATGTGTCAGATTATGACACTTCTTTGCTTAGAACCTTCCAGTGATTCTCATCTCATAATAAAAATCAGTTGTTCAATGGTCTATGAGGCCTTACTTTTACTAGCCAGTGTCCCTCCACCCCCAGTCCTTGCTCCACACCCTCACTCAGTTCTTTTCCCATTGGCCTTCTTTCTTTTTCTCATAAAATCTAGAAATTCTCTGTCTTCAGGACTTTGCACTCACTATTTCCTCCACCTGCAGTGTTTTCCCCAAAGATTTCTATATCGCTCAGTTTCTCATATGCTTTTGGTAGCTCCTCATGTATTGGAGAAAATCCTTCCTTGACCCCCTTATCTAGTTTAACTTTGCTTCTCCCCTCACATCTCTTCTTCTTACCCTATTTTATTTTTCTTTATGGCAGATATTACTGCCAATTACATGTTATTGGTATTAATCTTAAAAATAAAACTGCCAGTTATTTTACCAGCAAAAATGTTTATTTGGAATAGGGAATTGTGATTTGAGACAAGCAGGCTATGGCAAAACAATAGGCAAATCCGAGAACAAAGGAGAGGAAAGCTCTTTTATGTAGGAAAGTGAGGGAGTTGGGTTGTTTTAATCAGAAAGCCCATTGGCGAGGCACCTGAGTGGCTCAGTGGTTGAGTGTCTGCCTTTTGCTTAGGGCATGATTCTGGAGTCCTGGGATGATTCCCACATCACGTTCCCCATAGGGAGCCTGCTTCTCCCTCTGCCTAGGTCTCTGCCTCTCTCTCTGTGTCTTTCATGAATAAGTAAATAAAACCTTAAAAAAAAAGCCCATTGGCATTAATTGGAGCTCAAAGTGTGATGACTTTTCATTGGCTAAGTTGTGACAGTCTCTCAGTGGCTGGCTGTTGCCTGGGGGAGGAGAAAAAATTCTTCCTCCTCCTTGGGATGGTAAACTGCTGTTCCCCTGCTGGTTTCATTTCTTCCTGTTTGTTCAGCAATTGAGGAAGACTTGGAGGATGTGAGAGCTCCCCCTGCTGGCCTCCAGACTCCATTTAAAATGAAATTTCCTTTTATTAATTTTCACAGTAGAATGGAAGCTATATGAGGATGGGGATTTTGTTTTGTCTATTCTTGTGTTTTCAGTGTCTAGAACATGTCTGTTACATAGCAGCTACTCAAAAAATATTTTTAAACAAATTATCACAATGCTTCTGGTTTAGGACAGAATACATATTTGTGGTTGAAAAGTGAACACCATGGGGATCCCTGGGTGGTTCAGTGGTTTAGCACCTGCCTTTGGCCCAGGGCGCGATCCTGGAGTCCCGGGATTGAGTCCTATGTCGGGCTCCCGGCATGGAGCCTGCTTCTCCCACCTCCTGTGTCTCTGCCTCTCTCTCTCTCTCTCTCTCTCTCTCTCTCATAAATAAATAAATAAATAAATCTTTAAAAAAAAGAAAAGAAAAGTGAACACCACAAAGTGCTAACTTTTGCCACCCCAAAAGTGGCAAAATGGGAAAAACAGAAAGAAATGGATTTATCAGTGACTTTGTTGAACTGATGAAATAACCAGTTCTGGAACTGTCCTACTTTTAGACCTCTTGTCATGTTAGAAAATATCCTCCCTTCTTCAGCTACTTTCAGTTGGATTTTCTTTTTTTTGCAGCCTAGAAACATTGTATACCTTACAGAACCATTTTACTCCTAAATTATATTAAAATTGAAAATAATATCCTTGTTGGAGAAACTAAAGTAAAACTGATACTCATGCCCTTCCCATGTTGCATATTAAAACAAGTCTTTTGAAACAAATGTCTCTACATAGTAGAAGTGTTAAAAATGGATGCCCTATGATCTAGTAACTCCACCTTTAGGAATTTATTCTTGGAGAGGGATTCAAAAGAAGAGAAAAAGATGTATGTATAGAGATGTTCAGTGCTACATTATTTATAAAAACAACAAGTATGAGATGGTTGGGTGGCTCAGCAGTTGAGCATCGTCTGCCTTTGGCCCAGGGCATGATCCCGGGATCTGGGATTGAGTCCCACATCAGGCTCCTTGCAGGGAGCCTGCTTCTCCCTTGGCCTGTGTCTCTGCCTCTCTCTTTCTCTGTGTCTTTCATGAATAAATAAAACCTTTAAAAAAAAAAGTAGGAAATAGCTATGATCACTGACCCTTGATGTTTTACGTGGCCTTGAAAATTGCTTAGGAACTTTTTTTAAGCCTCAATAAAATACAAAAAAACATACATACAATAAACAAACAAACCTAGGCCATTAGAAGTCAGTATAGTGGTTACTCTTGGTGGAGAGGTAATGACTTGAAAGCAAGCCAAAGGCGGGCTTTTGGCATTTGTTTTTCTTAAAGGATGCTTTTACAGGGGTGCCTGGGTAGCTCAGTTGGTTAAGCGTCTGCCTTTGTCTCAGGTTATGCTCTTAGGATCCTGGGATTGAGCCCTGTTTTGGACTCCCTGCTGAGCAGGGAGTTGCTTCTCACTCTCCCTTTGCCCCTCTACCCATTCTCTCTCTCTCTGTCTCTCAAATAAATAAAATCTTTTTTTTTTTTAAGGATACCATTACAGAATATGTCTATTTGTGACAGTTTATCAAGCTGTATATAATGTCTGCTTTTGGGATCCCTGGGTGGCTCAGCGGTTGAGGGTCTGCCTTCAGCCCAGGGTGTAATCCTGGAGTCCTGGGATTGAGTCCCACATCAGGCTCCCTGCATGGAGCCTGCTTCTCTCTCTGCCTGTCTCTGCCCCCCTCTCTCTGTGTCTCTCATGAATAAATAAATAAAATCTTAAAAAAAATTTTTAAAATAATGTCTGCACTTTTATGATGTATCTTGTACTTCAATAAAAGGTTAGGAAAAAACCTCCAAAATATTATGTTCCACAGCTATTTGAAAAATATACTACTGTAGACCAAGATATATGTGAAAATGTTAAACATTAGTTAAGTGTTAGGTGATAACATTTGTTTATGATTTTCGTAGATAAGAAACAAATGTTTTTAACTTTTAAAAAAATTTGTGATAAAATATAGGTAATATTGTTTTCTTTTTATATTTTCATAACTACTTTATTGGGACATAATTCATATGCCATACAATTCACCCATTTAAAGCATACCATTCATTGGTTTTTAGTATATTTGCAGAGTAGAGTAACCATCACTACAGTCAATATTAGAACATTTTCATCACTCCAGAAAGAAACCCAATACCCATTAGAAGTGACTCACCATTTTCCCCAAACCTCTTCTTTTTGTTTTTCTATTAATTTTTATTTGAGTATAGTTGACACACAATGTTAAATTAATTTCAGGTGTATAACATAGTGATTCAGTATCTCTGTACGTTATGCTGTGCTTACCACAAGTTCGTTATTTTTCTTAAGATTTTATTTATTTGAGAGAGAGAGAGAGAATGCGAGAGCATGAGCAAGGGTGATGGGCTGAGCAGAGAGCCTGATGTGGGGCTTGATCTCAGGACCATGAGATTGTGACCTGAGCCGAAGGATGAAACTTAACTGACTGAGCCACACACCCCCCCACACACACACACAAGGTGTTTATTTTTAAAAGCTTTTTTCTCCAGCTTCTGTCACTGTTAAGTATTAAGATTTTATTTATTTATTCATGAGAGACACAGATTGAGCGAGAGAGAGAGACAGAGACAGAGACAGAGACATAAGCAGAAGGAGAAGCAGGCTCCACACAGGGAGCCCAATGCGGGACTCAATCCTGGGACTCCAGGATCACACCCTGGGCCGAAGGCAGATGCTAAATTAAACCACCGAGCCACCCAGGCGTCCCAGGGGTGTACTTTTTAAAAAGCTGTTTCAGTTTATAAATAGTTAAGAGTAAAAAAAAAAAAAAAAAAAAAAAAAAAGTATAATATAACATATCCACCTTAAAATTTTTAAATGGAAAGACCGGGTAATTAACATGTGATGAGTTCTTGCTGAATATTAGTCATAATATTAGGTTGCTTACTTTAGAATGGTCCTGTGTGTTTCAGTTGATACTCTGGTCACCTTCTAACAGTTTTATAGAAAAAAAAACTGCCTCAGAAAACAGGTTCAAGCCGGTTAAATAACTTGTCTGCACCGCTACGCAGAGCCAGGGTTTAAACATGGGGGGAGGAGGTTGTTTTAATACATGTAAAAACTTTACTGAATGTGTTGACTAACCACAGAGCATCTTTGAAGTTTCAAAATCTAGGACTTAAGGAGATAGTGAAATTATGGATGCTGGTTAATGGCAGCAGCACTAGGAGTCTGAAGATATGTTATTTTCCAAGATTACTAATGTAATGAAATAATGTGATCTCCTTGAGTACTTTTGAGAAGAGGCTAAAGGTTTGTGCTTTTCTCTGTTCTACCTATGAACAGTTTTGTCTTTGGTTTCCCAATGATGATCTCTTTGAAGAAAGTGAAGGTGTTAACCAGCACCTTGTGCTAATGCTTTGAACTACTTTTTCTGTGCAAAGGGTAATAATCACTCCATTCTAAAAGTGAAGTTGCAAAATACCCTTATTGCTGCAGTTGCGCTCAAGTCATTTGGCAGGACAAACAAGTGTTAGATATTCCATCCAGCAAGGGTTGCATTTTAAAAGCTCTGCCCCTAAAAGGTTTACCTTAACAGTCAATCATAGGTTAAAAGCTCTAATCAGTTTTTTTTTTCTGGTTGAGGTAAAGGATCCAGTGGGGTCATGTGGCTCTTGTAACCTGGACTGCTGTGTCCAAAGATACGAATTCTTGATAGTATGATGTTGAGGGAAGAAGCAGCTACTGTTAATCATACAAATTTCTTGGAGTACCTGGGTGGCTCAGTTGGTTAAGCATCTGACTTTGACTTAGGTTTTGATCTTAGGGTCCTGGGATCAAGCCCTGCAGGTTCTGTGCTCGGTGGGGGCTTAAGATTCTCCCTCTCCCTCTCTCCCTCACCCCCTTCCCTGCCGCCATCCCCAGTCATGTGCACACAAGCTCTCTCTCTCTCCCTAAAAAAAATCCTTTAATGAAAAGATCTGGTACTGCTACACAGAAACTGAGGCCTTGGAGAGGCTAAATAATATGGCTAAGAGCTCACAGTTAATGGCAGAGGTGGACTAGAGTCTAGGTCTCCTCAGTTGAGTCTGTAATCGTTTTCATTAATAAACTTAGTATGTATGCTTATAACTAAAAATGTTTCAGATTCTCTTCTATCCTTTATTCTGTTTTAACTTGCAGACCCCAGATGAGGCTGAATTTATAGGATTATATCATTTTATAATTCTATAAATGTTTTTTAGAATTGTGGATATGATTCTTTTATAGAAGCTTTTATTTTCAGATGTTTTCTGATTTTCATTTTAGAAAATGTGGAAATGAGAAAATTACATATATAGGTACAAATATAAATATGTAATAATTATGTATACTTGAAGAAATAATTAGATACACTTTTTAGAAAACACACGTTGAGGTGCCTGGCTGGCTCAGTCGGTAGAGCATGCAACTCAGGGTTGTGAGTTCAAGCCCTATGTTGGGTATAGAGATTACTTAAAAAAAAAAAATTTTTTTTTTTTAAACCCACACTGTTGGTGTAGGCAGAGAAGTGATTTGAATATAAACAAAACACACATACCACTCTTTAGTGGAGCTAATGATATACATTTTATGTCCTTTTTTCTCTCAAGATTATTATTTACTTTCTCATCTAATAATTTATACATCTAAATTTTCTAATTTCTTGTTTTGTTGATTTTTTTTCTTTTCTTTTTTTTCTTTCCCTCCATAGATCTTGAGCCAGATGATTGTGCATCCATTTACATCTTTAATGTAGATCCACCTCCATCTACCTTAAACTCACCACTTTGCTTACCACATCATGGATTACCGTCTCACTCTTCTGTTTTGTCATCATCGTTTCAGCTGCAGGGTCACAAAAACTATGAAGGAACTTGTGAGATTCCTGAATCTAAATACAGCCCATTAGGTGGTCCCAAACCCTTTGAGTGCCCAAGTATTCAAATTACATCCATCTCTCCTAACTGTCATCAAGAAATAGATGCTCATGAAGATGACCTACACATAAATGACCCAGAAAGGGAGTATTTGGAAAGGCCTTCTAGAGATCATCTCTATCTTCCTCTTGAGCCATCCTACCGGGAGTCTTCCCTTAGTCCTAGTCCTGCCAGCAGCATATCTTCTAGGAGCTGGTTCTCAGATGCATCTTCTTGTGAATCTCTTTCACACATTTATGATGATGTGGATTCAGAGTTGAATGAAGCTGCCGCCCGATTTACTCTCGGATCCCCTCTGACTTCTCCTGGTGGCTCGCCAGGAGGCTGCCCTGGAGAAGAGTCCTGGCATCAACAGTATGGACTTGGACACTCCTTGTCACCCAGACAATCTCCTTGCCACTCTCCTAGATCTAGTGTCACTGATGAGAATTGGCTGAGCCCCAGGCCAGCCTCAGGGCCATCATCAAGGCCTACTTCCCCCTGTGGGAAACGAAGGCACTCCAGCGCTGAGGTTTGTTATGCTGGGTCCCTTTCACCCCATCACTCACCTGTTCCTTCTCCTGGTCACTCCCCCAGGGGAAGTGTCACAGAAGATACCTGGCTTAATGCTTCTGTCCAGGGTGGATCAGGCCTTGGCCCTGCACTTTTTCCATTTCAGTGCTGTGTAGAGACTGATATCCCTCTGAAAACAAGGAAGACTTCTGAAGACCAAGCTGCTGTACTACCAGGAAAATTAGAATTCTGTTCAGATGACCAAGGGAATTTATCACCATCCCGGGAGACTTCAATAGATGATGGCCTTGGATCTCAATATCCTTTAAAGAAAGATTCATCTGGTGACCAATTTCTTTCAGTTCCTTCACCTTTTACCTGGAGCAAACCAAAGCCTGGCCACACCCCAATATTTCGGTGAGTTGATGGAAATGTCTGCTGGTCATTTTTCATGCTTATGGGTTATTGGCGGCATGTGACTACATTATCTATATGGAATGGTTTGACCGTTCCCTTCCCCTCCTTTTCCCCCAGTGTCTTCTGGTTAAATCAATTAAAGTCAACATGTGTTTTCCTTTGATTCTTAAAAGGGCCTTGGATAGACTGGGCTTAGCATTTATTTTTTTTTAAGATTTTATTTATTTATTTATTCATGAGAGACACAGAGGGAGAAGCAGGCTCCATGCAGGGCGCCCGATGTGGGACTTGATCCTGGAACTCCAGGATCACACCCTGCAGTTGCTCAACCACTGAGCCACCCAGGCTTCCCTGGATTTAGCATTTTAAAACCATATGGATAATGAGTTGTAGATAATAATAAGTTACATTTAAGAATCCCTAGAAAGAAAAAAAAAAAAAAAAAAAAAAGAATCCCTAGAAAGAATTTTCCTACCTAAAAAAGCTTCTTGTAAAAGATTGATTATAGTATGGGTTAAATTACTAATAAAATAAATTGCGAACAGGCTTTTTATATTTTTAAGAGTTTATTGTACAAATGAAATTTGTATACTGTGGCAAGTTTTTTTTTCATAATTTGCTTTTTATCTATATTTTGGCTTTATAAATTTGACTTTTTTATTAGTGTAGGGGAATTTTAACATTTTACATATTCAAATTTGTTGTCTGCTCTGTGGCTTTTGGATTTTGTGTTATATTTGAAAGCCTTACCCCAATCTAAACTAATTAAAAATAAACAAAAATCTAACTTGCAAATTTCTAGTAAATTTAATGTACAGACTAGTTTTATGATCTATGTATATAATGTTTTATATATATATTTGAATTTTGAGTCTAGCTGAGGACTGGAGTAGAGAACAGTGTAACAACTTTATTTTCCAAATGACTGATCACTTCCCACAATTCTATTTTATAGAATCAATCTAGTCTAATTGATTAGAAAAGACAGCTTTTATTATATATTAAAGTGACACATGGTGGAGTTGAGTTTATTTCATTTTTTTTTAAAGCCTTTTCATTAGTATTTAGGAAGATACAATGTGGAATTATGGTTTTGAAGGTGCCTTTGAGCCTATCACACTGCTTCTGAAAATTGTCTAAATCTTTTTGGGGTTTGCTTTAGTCTGGGGAACAAGTGTAGAAACTAGCTGAGAGTTGAAATTGAGTTGTTTCAGACTAATAAAAATTAATACCTATGAGGTTCACAGTAGGTAGTAAAGCTAGGCTGAGGACATTCAAAGAAGTGATGAGGTAATTTAGAAATTTACAACTAAGAATGATAGCATTTCAGAGATGGAGGAGACCTTAAAAGACCAATTTCCCCAGTCACTAAGAAGGTTTTTTTTTTTTTTAAGTTTTGGTTTATTTTTTCATGAGAGACACAGAGGGGGAGAGAGAGAGAGAGAGAGAGAGAGAGAGAGAGAGAGGCAGGCAAAGACATAGGCAGAGGGAGAAGCAGGCTCCCTGCAGGAAGCCTGAGGTGGCACTTGATCCCGGAACTCTAGGATCATGCCCTAAGTCAAAGGCAGGTACTCAACTGCTGAGCCACCCAGGCATCTCAAGAAGACATTTTTAATATAAATCATTGTAGCCTTAGGTCTTTTGATATTAGACCTGTAGACATATGTTACCTTTTTTTTTTTTTTTTAAAGATTTTTATTTATTAATGAGAGACACAGAGAGAGAGGCAGAGGGAGAAGCAGGCTCCATGCAGGAAGTCCGACGCTAAATCACTGGGCCACCCAGGCGTCCCAAGTTATTTCTTTTTTAAATTCCACATTTTCAATATTAATATCTGAATGAATCTGTGTCCCTTTAAGCGGTTTAAATTATCTTACTGATCAACTGATGTTTTCTCTGAAATAGACATTTAGAGTGCTGTATTGATAGGCCTTATAATTTTCAGCTGAGTATGTAGTGGAATTAAATTTGTGCCTCAAATTGCAGTATACCTTTGACTTAAGCAGTATTTCACAGAGACAGGGAAAAGAGCAATAGGGAGGAAGCAGGGAAGCAACATGTACAATAGATTAACTGCTATAGCTACACACCAGGGAGGGAGACATTTGTACTGGGAAATACAGGGATGTTTGTTTGGTTCCTTAGAGAGACACTGGTATATGTTCATGCAGGTTGATATCTTTGCCTTAAAAATGACATTATTCGGGACACCTGGGTGGCTCAGCAGTTAAGTGCCTGCCTTCAGTTCAGGTCATGATCCTGGAATCCCAGAATTGAGTCCCACATCGGGCTCCTGGCATGGAGCCTGCTTCTCCCTCTGCCTGTGTCTCTGCCTCTCTCTCTCTGTCTCTCATGAATAAATAAATAAAATCCTTTTTTTTATAAATTTCTTTTTTTTAAAAGATTTTATTTATTTATTTAAAGATTTTATTTTGGGCTGTCCAAATAAAATCTTTAAAAAATGACATTATTCTTTTAATTCTTTTTATAATTATGTATACATAGTTGAGAATCAGTTATAGTTTTACAGAATGTTAGAATATGTCCTTTTATTTATTTATTTATTTAAAATATTTTATTTGTTTATTCATGAGAGACATAGAGAGAGAGAAAGAGGCAGGGACACAGGCAGAGGGAGAAGCAGGCTCCACGCAGGAAGTCCGATGCGGGACTCCATCCCGGGACCCTGGGGTCATGGCCTGAGCCAAAGGCAGACGCTGAACTGCTGAGCCACCCAGGCATCCCAGAATTTGTCCTTTTAAAAAAAAATAAAGGAAACAAAAAAGTAAATGAAATTGATTTTATTCTTAAGATTAAAGAATTATTTCTTATGTACCTGTCAAATCCAATGTTATAACTTACTAACTGAAGTTTTATTTTGCAATATTCAGCTTCAGAGATCACAGGAAGAAAATGTTGGGCGCTGGCAAAGAAGTGATTTGAATCATTGCTTGGCAATAATAGTATGATGAAATGTCTTTTTTGTGTGTGTTTTGTTTATAGCACATCTTCATTACCTCCACTAGACTGGCCTTTACCAACTCATTTTGGACAATGTGAACTGAAAATTGAAGTGCAACCTAAAACTCATCATCGAGCCCATTATGAAACTGAAGGTAGCCGAGGAGCAGTTAAAGCATCTACTGGAGGACATCCTGTTGTAAAGGTATGAGTTGGGATATGAGTTGGCTTTTGGAGACGTCCTACATCTGTTGATGATAAAGTCTATTCATTTAGGTACTACTGTGCCCAAAAAGAGAAAGTTCAAAGCTTACAAAAACCTCTGTTGAGGTTTTGTGTTCTTGATGGCAGCACTTCTATCTACATTGAAGGTTTTTTGTTGTTTTTGTTGTTGTTATTTGCTATGTTGAAAACCAGTCTTTTTTTTTTTTTTTTTTTAAGATTTATTTACTTATTCATGAGAGACACAGGCAGAGGGAGAAGCAGGCTCCATTTAGGGAGCCTGATGTGGGATTTGATCCCGGGTCCCCAGGATCAGGCCCTGGGCTGAAGGCAGCGCTAAACCGCTGAGCCACCCAGGCTGCCCCAAAAACCAGTCTTTTGATTGTGGACTGACTCTCCAGCTTTGGAACTCTGGGTCAAGATTATAGTGGTCAAACAGTTATTTTTCTCATTAAAACAACACAAAACACAACTGTTTTATAATACATGCTCATTTAAAATCTAAATAATGCCAAAAAGTAGAATAAAGCAATAAATTACCCCAAATCTAAACCCCTCAGAAATAAGCAGTTAATATTTGATTAATATTCCAAATAATTCTCTGTGTATATTTAGTGAAAGACTGAGTGGATGACTAGAAAATAGAATGAAGTTTTTAAGGATAAGATTATATTGAGCATCTTTGTGATTAAAATACTGTTTATCGGATAGCTCGAGTGGCTCAGTGGTTTAGCGCTGCCTTCAGCCCAGGGCCTAATCCTGGGTCCCTGGGATCAAGTCCCACATCGGGCTCCCTGCATGGAGCCTGCTTCTCCCTCTGCCGTGTCTCTGCCTCTCTCTCTCTGTGTTTCTCATGAATAAATAGAAAGAATCTTTAAAAAAATAAAATAAAATAAAATATTGTTTATCTGAGTTTATTAGAAAATAAAACTAACGTGAAATCATAAAAATTGTGATAGTTGAGTGTGTGAAATATATTTAATATGTAAGTTTTGAATCATAATAGTTGAATATTAACTTTAATTTTATTTGAATAAAACATTTTAAAAAATGAAACAAGTAAAACTAAGAACTACCGAATCTTAGATATTGTTCTTCACTTTCAGGAGTCCTAAGAAGATCTAAGGTCAGAGATACTAAATAATTGAGAAATTAATCATTGTTTAAAAGATTTAGATGGTTTGAATTGACGCCCTTCTTTGAAAAATGAGATAATGTTTTTTTTTAAACTCCTTTTGCTCTCCCCCTCTGCTGTCTAAATTTTGTTGCTTATTTTTCCCTACTGATGTACCGCCATCTCCCCACCCTTGTACCTTACCACCCCCATTATTTAGCTTTAGTCCTATATCTAGTTGAATTCAATGATTACTACTAATTTTTACTTACTTTACTCTTAAGTGTTTTTGTTTGTGGGTGGTGGGATCAAGCCCTGTATTGGGCTCTGTGCTGAGTATAGAATCTACTTGTCCTTGTCCCTTTGCTCTTCCCCCTACTCATATACTCTCTCTCTTTTTCTCTGTTTTTTCTCTAAAATAAATATTTTAGGGGTGCCTGGTGGCTCAGTGGTTGAGCATCTGCCTTGGGCTCAGGTCGTGATACCAGGTTCCTGGGATCGAGTCCCCCACGCGGCTCCCCACAGGGAGCCTGCTTCTCCCTCTGCCTATGTCTTTGCCTCTCTCTCTGTGTGTCTCATGAATAAATAAAATCTTTAAAAATAAATAAAATTAAAATAAATATTTTTAAAAATAACAAAAAGTAAAAGCTGATTCTTTGTTGGAGCTCTTCCCTAGCTCAGTAGAACATGTGACTCTTAGTCTTGTGGTCATGAGTTCAAGCCCCCATGGGTGTATAGATTACTAAAAATTAAGAAACCCCACAACTCCCCCCAAAATAAACTAGTTCTCTGCTTAAGGGGAGATTAACACTTTGAGTATCATCAGTGTTTTGTATTTTCCTTGTTAGTGACTTACTTTTTTTTTTTTTGTAACTGCTTCCTCGAAGAATTGTATCAGTATACTTGAAATTACTGACTTAACTAGAGTATGTCTGGATATTGATGGTTCTTTGTCAGTCTGTTCCTAGTACCTGTAATGCTTCTTTTAATCTGAGATTCTTTTCTTCCTTCATGCAAGAAAACCTTTTTATATTATGTATCTGTATACATTTCTTCTTCATTTGTTTTGTCCTTTACTTTGGGGACTCCAATTACTATTCAGATGTTTACTTGTTTTTATCTCCCATGTCTTTGTGTTCTCTTCTTTGATTCCTTCAATGTCTTTTCTTATCATTTATTGTGATTTTTTTAAAGCCCTGCCCTGATGTTTGCACTGATGTTTTTGATATATTTGTCGCTCATGGTTTCTAATCTAGCTTTTTTAAAAAATTTATTTATTTATTTATTTATTTATTTATTTATTTATTTATTTATTTATTTATTTTAAAGATTTTATTTATTTGACAGAGAGTGAGTGAACACAAATGGGGAGTGGCAGACAGAGGGTGAGGAAGAAACAGGCTCTCTGCTGAGCAGAAAGCCTGACATGGGGCTCGATCCCAGGACCCTGGGATCAGGGCCTGAGCCAAAGGCAGACAGATACTCAACTGACTGAGCCACCCAGGTGCCCCTTAATTTAGTTTTTAGATCTCCAGTTGTGTTTTGTACTTTAGTTTGCTTCTTTAGCTACATTTTCCACTTATTTCATATTTTATCATTATATTTGATTTCATGATTTATTGACTTCTTAAATTTTGTAGTGTGGAACATTCACTGGCAATTAGTTTCTCAGTTGTGTGTGTGTGTGTGTGTGTGTGTTATATTGAGGGGGAGATTTTGTTTTCACTTTTTTTTTTAAGGTGGGAGGGGCAGAAGGAGAGGGGCAGATGAAGAGAGAATCTTAGGCAGGCTCCATGCCCACCTCAGAGCCCAATGCAGGCCTCGATCTCACAAATAGGATCACCAAAAATAGGATCTTACAACCCTGAGATCATGACCTGAGTCAAAATCAAGAGTTGGACACTTAACTGACTGAGCCACCCGGGTACCCCTTCACTTTATTAAATTATTCAAATGTCTTGTATAGTTTGTTCCTTTTTTTTTTTATTAAATAAAAATTAAAAATGTATACTGTAATTGCCTAATTGCCATGCCTTTTATCCCCCATTTTGTTTGAGAACTTTGGTCTATAGCCTGAGGAAATTGGGTGGAAGAGGTACAGAATTAGCTTAAGATAGGCCTTGTTGAGTTTGGCTCAAGAGAGTAAACAGTATCACGTATGTATTATGGCCCACTCCCATTACTCTAGTATGTATCATATTTTCATGAGCTGTACTTGTTCCCTTAGTACAGCACAGAGTCCTGGAAGATGGTAAGCACTCCTGACCTTTTCTGCTTCTGCCAAAGGCCCTGGAGCAGAATGTGGTATCTTTTATTCTTGAGGGAAAGTTTTTCCTTGACTTTTTTCAGAGCTGACTACTTACACTTGTGATTTACTTTGCTGTAAATTAGTTAGCATTATATCAATATTTTATTTTATTTTCTCAATTTATTACTTTTATTCCATTAATTTACTTAGTAATGTTATTTGTTATTACTCTTCCTAGTGGATAAAGGTATGAACTAGTTAGCAGTTCTGCCACACAAATCAAAATCGTAATCTTATGTTTTGCATTTCTCATACTGCCCCTGCTACCACCACACACGCATGTATTTAATTTTGTTAGGTATTGGGGGAAGATGATTGTGATACTACTTCATTCCATTGTTTTTATCCAAAAGTTTTCTCTTTCTAATAATCAGAGTAAAACAAGCATTGCACGATAAGAAGAGGTCATCTCAAATTGGAAATAAAATGTGCCTGATTCTGTGTACTGTACCACACTTGTATGGTACACTCTTGAGTTGTGTATGCCTACTTCTGAGACCTCATTTTTCCCACTAACAGAGGCAGCCCTTTCCCAGCAGCTAAGAAGACTATTTGTAGATTTTCTGCTGTTCTGAGAATTTTGTAATACTCAGGAAAGGAAGGCATGATTTGCCATTCCAGACTGGTCTGACCCATCACACATTAGAGTGGCATGCTTGGTTCTCAGAAAAAGCCCTGATTTTGCTCTCTTTGTACTGTTTTTGTTTTGTTTTGTTTTAAACATTTTATTGCTGTGTAAGAATACATCACTAAAGTACACAAGTCTTAACATGTACAGCACAGTGAATTTTTAGCACATGTGCACACACACAAAACTACCACAAAGGTTAAGATACAGAATAATTTTAAAAGATTTATTTAATTATTTATTTTAGTGTGGGAAGGGGCAGATGGAGCCATAAAGAGTCTTAAGAGGACTTGTGCTGGGATCCCTGGGTGGCGCAGCGGTTTGGCGCCTGCCTTTGGCCCAGGGCGTGATCCTGGAGACCCGGGATCGAGTCCCACGTCGGGCTCCCGGTGCATGGAGTCTGCTTCTCCCTCTGCCTGTGTCTCTGCCTCTCTCTCTCTCTGTGTGACTATCATAAATAAATAAAAGTTAAAAAAAAAAAAAAAAAAAAGAGGACTTGTGCTGAACCTGGAGCCTGATACAAGGCTTGATTCTATGACTCTGAGATCATGACCTGAGCCGAAACCAAAAATAGGATACCCAACCAACTGTGCCACCTAGGCACCCCAACTTATAGATTTTAAGCACCTAGAAGACTCCCTTGTACCCTTCCTAATTTGTATCTCCCAATCAAAGGTAATCATGCTTCTGACCGCTTATCATCATAGATTCATCTTTTTATTCTTGAATTTCATATGTATAGAATCATACAGTATGTTTTATTTTCTGTCTGGCTTCAACATTACGACTGTGAGAGTCATCCACTTTGGGGGGATAGTTTTTCTTTTTCTTTGCAGTATAGTATTCCATTGCATGAATTAGCTGTAATTTCTTCATCTGTCTCCCTGTTCATAGACACTTGGTTTGTGATCACTTTCGGACTATTTTGAATAAAGATAGTATGTTCTTTTCTCTCTCTCTCTTTCTCTCTCTCTTTTTTTTTTACATATCTTTTTACTTTTAATTCCAGTATAGTTAACATACAGTGTTACATTAGTTTCAGATGTACTACACCTATATTTTGATAGACAAAAACATTCACTTTTTTTGCTATATATCCAAGAGTAGAATTGCTGGTATTTCAAAGTACCTATACCAATTTCTACTCCTAACCAGCCATATATGAAGGTTTCAGTTACTTCACATCCTCATCAACACCAAAACTTTGGTTCCTGGTATTTTTTAAGCATTTCAGTAGTGTTGTAGAGGAATCATACTGGTTTTGATTTGTGGTTTCCTGGTGGCTAGTGATATTGAACATCTTTTCATGTTTGTCAAACATTTGACTGTCGTCTTTTGTCCAGTGCCTGTTCATGTCTCTTGACTAGTTTTTAAATTGTCTCTTTTTCTTACTGATTTGTAGGAGTTTTTAATATTTTGCATGTAAGTTTTTTGTCAGAACAATGTGTTGCAAATAAAATTTCTTCTCGTCTTTTGCTTCCTTTTCCACTTTCTAATTGTGGAAGTTTTTAATTTTAATGAAGTCCAAGTTATTAGTCTTTTTTTATGGATAGTGCTTTTGTTTATTTTTTAACATTTTATTTGACAGTGCGCACACATGCACATGTGAGAGTAAGCACAAATGAACGGGGGGGGGGGGGGCATGAGGAGGCAGAGCAGGAGAAGCAGGCTCCCCGCTGAGCAGGGAGCCCTACATGGGGCTTACTCCCAGGGCCCTGGGATCATGACCCAAGCTGAAGGCAGGTGCTTAACCAACTGAGGTGCTGACATGTGGCTGGGTGGTGCTTTTTTTTTTTTTTTTAAGATTTTATTTATTCATGAGAGACACAGAGAGAGAGGCAGAGGCATAGGCAGAGGGAGAAGCAGGCTCCATGCAGGGAGCCTGACATGGGACTCGATCCTGGGACTCCAGGATCATGCCCTGGGCCAAAGACAGGCACTCAACCGCTAAGCCACCCAGGGATCCCTGGGTGGTGCTTTTATATCCTGTTCAAAAATCTTTGTTTAGAGATGCCTGAATGGCTCAGTCATTAAGTGACTTCTCAATAATATTATTGATTCCAGTCCATGAAAATGGTCTATTCCTCCATTTATTTGGGTATTATTTAATTCCTCTTGGCAGTGTTTTGTAGTTTTCAAAGTAGACATTTTTATATCTTTTGTTATTTCCAGTGTTCACTGTTTTTTACACTATTATTTTTTATTCCATTTAATTTTTTGTTTATAGAATACAGAAATGCAGTTTATTTTTTTATGTTGACTTTATATTTCTTGACCTAATAGTTTATTTTAGCTTCTTTTGGGTTTTCTAAATAGTCAACTCATCTTTGAATAATGAGTTTTACTTCTTCTAATTTTTATACCTTTTCCCCCAAAATTTTTGTGGTAAAATACACATAACATAAAATTTACCATCTTAATTATTTTTACATATACAATTTAGTGGTATTTAGTGGTATTAAATGTACAACTTTGACCACCATCCATCTCTACAGCTCTTTTTATCTTGTACAACTGCAATTTTTATTTTATTTATTCATGAGAGACACAGAGAGAGAGAGAGGCAGAGACAGAAGCAGAGGGAGAACAGGCTCCATGCAGGGAGCCTGATGTGGAACTCAATCCCAGGACTCCAGGATCACTCCCTGAGCCAAAGCAGACCCTCAACTACTGAGCCACCCAGGCATCCCTATTTGTGCTTCTTCTAATCAGAAAAAAATCACTTTTTTGTGGTGCTTTTTAGTTTATAAAATGTTTTCTCATAGTTTATATTTAATATTCACAAAAGTTCTTTGAAAAGGGCAAGGCAGGGATCCCTGGGTGGCTCAGCGGTTTAGCGCCTGCGTTTGGCCCCCGGCCTGATCCTGGAGTCCTGGGATCGAGTCCCGCATCAGGCTCCCATCGTGGAGCCTGCTTCTCCCTCTGCCTGTGTCTCTGCCTCTCTCTCTTTCTATGTCTATCATGAATAAATAAATAAAACCTTAAAAAAAAGGGCAAGGCGGGATCCCTGGGTGGCGCAGCGGTTTAGCGCCTGCCTTTGGCCCAGGGCGCGATCCTGGAGACCCGGGATCGAATCCCACGTCGGGCTCCCGGTGCATGGAGCCTGCTTCTCCCTCTGCCTGTGTCTCTGCCTCTCTCTCTCTCACTGTGTGCCTATCATAAATAAATAAAAAATTAAAAAAAAAAAAAAGGGGCAAGGCAAGTACATTGTGCCAGAGATTTGCGATTACACGTGATATAATTGATGGAGATCTTAAACTTAGGTCTTTTGACTCTGCTGTTCTGGTTTCTGTTGTACCATATTGCCTCTTGTATTACAGATAAATTATAGTTTCATAGTGCTTTTCATTTTATTAACACTTTCACATTGTCTCATTTAATTCTCCAGATAAGCCTTTTTAGAAACCCTGAATTAAAGTCACGTGCTGTTTCTACTACCTTTATAATCCCTAGTAAAAATCTTAGACCTATTATGGCCATAGTACTTTACACAGAGTTAATACTAAGTAAACATTGATCACTGCTCTGAACCCTCATGAAAAGTAGCAGAATAAGAGCAAGAGAGAGTGCATGAGTTGGGGGAAGAGGGAAAGGGAGACAATCTTAAGCAGACTCTGTGCTGAATGCAGACACTGACACAGGGCTTAATCTCACAACCCTGAGGTCACTACTGAGCTGAAACCAAGAGTTGGTTGCTTAACCGACTGTGCACCACCCAGGTGTCCCTGAAGTAAATAATCTTATTCGTTAATATGATCTGCAGCTATTTAATAGATTGAAGCCAGTCTGCTGCTATAGCTGGGAATTTGGGGGGGGGGGGGGATCAGACATGTTTCCTTCTCCCATGAAGTTTACAGTTTGGTGAAGCTTGCAAATGAGATAATAACGATAAAGTAGGATGGAGGAAATTCATATCCTTAAGAAAGCAAATAGGTGAATGGGTTGAAATGGCATTACTTATTTGAGGAATGTTGATAGCTCATTAATAAACAATCATTAGCCAGAGAAAAGGTAGATATTAAGAAAGGAAAAATATTAAGCAGAGGGAAGAGTTTAGAACTGCACTATCCAATCCAGTAGTCACTAGCCGCATTTAAATTTAAATTAATCAAAATTAGGGATGCCTGGGTGGCTCAGTGGTTGAGCGTCTGCCTTTGGCTCAGGGCGTGATCCTGGGGTTCGGATTCGAGTCCCACATTGGGCTCCCTGCATGGAGCCTGCTTCTCCCTCTGCCTATGTCTCTGCTTCTCTCTCTCTCTGTGTCTCTCATGAATAAATAAATAAAATCTTTAAAAAAATTAATCAAAATTAGAAATTCACTTCTTTAGATGCATTAACAGCATTTCAAGACTTGGTAGAAGTGTGGCTAATGACTACATTGTCTTTTTTTTTTTTTTTTAAGAGATTCCCTCTCCGTCTGCCTCTTATGCTTGTGCTCTCTTTCTCTCCGTCAAATAAATAAAATCTTTTAAAAACAACAAATGAAAAAAAACTACATGTACATCTTATTGTACTGTGATCATTTTATTAAGGCATAGATATTTTGCATTTTAAAAATTAAGAGAGCCAGCGAAAAAAAAAAAAGAGCGAGCGAGTGTGCATTGGTGGGGGGCAGAGGGGAAAGGAGAAGCAGACTTCCTATACTGAGCAGGGAGCCTGACACAGGCCAATCCCAGGACCTAGAGATCATGACCTGAGCTGAAGGCAGATGCTTAACAGACTGAGTCACCCAGGCGCCCCAAGGCATGGACATTTTGAATGTTACCTCAAAAATTACTGAAATTTTAAAAATGGGGATTGTCGAGGCACCTGGATAGCTCATTCATTTGGCATCTGACTCTTGATTTTGGCTTGGGTCATGATCTCAGGCTTGTGGGTAATCTGGTTGAGGTTCTCACTTTTCCCGTCCTTCTGCCCCTCCCCCTGCTTGCTCGCTCTCTCTGAAATAAATAAATAAATCTTTAAAAAATAAAAATGGGGATTATAGAAATTTTTCATATTTAGATTGTATTTCCTCATGCACCAAGATCCTTTTCCAGGTGATGATTGTTTATATGTTGTTACATGCACATTTTCAGTTTGAAGCAGTTTACTTATGGAAATTTAATTTTGTGTTTTTAGTATCTCTATAATGTGTTCTCATGTTTCTAATATATTCAGATTCCCTACCCCCAAGTAATTTAGCAGAACTGATAATAGAATTCCTCTTATTGAAGCTACTCTAGTTTGTCCTATAGTGACCTTCGGGCTTTAACACTCCAGCTTTAGTTAAATTAAGCAGGCACAGACCTTTGCTATGGAAACGATACAGAAACATAACAAACAACTTGGCTTACTTTCTTCTCCAAAGCGGAGGGTGGCCTGAAGAGAGGTATACTGATCCTAGAAGAAAATTTTTTGAGTAGTAGTAGCAGCAATAATTTGTTTATGGCCTACAACATAATGCTTATCTGAAAATGAAATGGGAAGACAATCTAATTTATTTGACTCCTTAAAATCCCTAAGATACATAGGAGAAACTGTACTTTTCATATGCTATATAGTATACATATGCTTGGAGCAGATGCTGACTGAAGTACGTGTTATGAAATATATTCCCTTTGAAATCTTATATGCATGATTACCTTCCCCCATCACTGGTTTATTTTACTATCAAAGTATAAAGGACAGGTGGCTTATGTCTTTGCCAAGCGGGTATTAATGTGAGTCATCTAATATGACTAGGATACTTTGGTATATAGTACTTACTGGTACGTTATGTGATATTTGGGTAGCTTATTAGATGGCAATAAAATTTTTACTTGTATTTTCTATTTTAGACTTAACTATTTTTTGAACAGTCTACTTTAGTGGCTATTCTAATTTAAGTAATTCTGTTGACTAACCTCATGGTTCTTTTGCTCCACCAAATTGTACTCTTTACTCCAAAATTCATTCATTCAACAATGATCGAACAAGCATCTGTAATATGCTAAGTACTGTACTATGCTCTGGAGATAACTAGATGGACCCCTGTCCCTTTCACAATACTTAGAGGAGAGTGGCAAAATTGTTGCTATTTCTTCCTCTATGTAGATGAACATTTGGTTCCATGGAACAATTTGTTCAATTGGATTAAACATGAAAGAGCAACAGGTATAGCAGAAAGGAATAGCTAATCACTTATTAACCATACGTTTCCAATTTTTTCTTTAGTTAATTTACCTAGGTTTTTTTTTTTTAAATTCTGATTGTGTTGGCATTTTATTTTTCATGGATTTTTTTTTTTAAGATTTTATTTATTTATTCATGAGACACACCCACACAAAGGCAGAGACATAGACAGAGGGAGGAGAAGGCTCCCAGAAGGAGCCCAATATGGGACTCAATCCTGGATCCCCCAGGAACAGGACCTGAACCGAAGGCAGACATTCAACTGCTGAGCCATCCAGGCGTCCCTCATGGATTATTTTCAATTTAATTAAAGCTATATAAAATTTATCAACTTATTCTATGAAAATATATAAAAGGAAATCACACCTGAAAATATTGAGGGGTGCCTGGCTGGCTTGGTCAACTCTTTGTTCGTTTTAAGATTTATTTATTTTAGGGAGAGAGAGTGTGCACAGGAGGGAGGGGCAGAGGGAGATGGAGAGATAGAATCTCAAGGAGAAACCCTGCTAAGCCCAGAGCCTGACACAGGTCTCAGTCCCACGACCTTGAGATCATGACCTGAGCCAAAATCAAGAGTTGGACACTTAACCAACTAAACTACACAGGTGCCCTAGAGTGTGCAGTGCTTGATCATGGGGTTATAGGTTTGAGCCCCACATTAGGTGTAGAGATTACTTAAGTAAAATCTTTTTAAAAAAAAAAGAGAATATTGATCGATTTCTTGACTATATAAGTATTTGCAGAGAACTGCAACTTCCAGTTTAATATAGTAAATTGAACACATGTGTTTTACTTTCATTAGAGTTTAGACAGCTGCAACTTAAGCCTGTTGGATAGAAAGAATCAATAAAAAATCATTTTACAGCAAAAAATCCTGGAAAGTCTCAGAAATTTGAGGCAATGAATATCTCTGAAAGTGGGATGTGAGCTGGATCTGGAAACAAAAGGATTGGTTGAAAGTCTATAAAAGAAGTAGTTAGACTTCCCAGATTTTTCTCTTATGTGGCATAGACACATGATAAATACTGTCTTACCCTGTGAGAATATTGCAGATTTACTTTTCAGAAGGAATGAAGTAGAGATTCAAGGTTCTAGAATTACTGAAGGCAGAGCTTGAGAATCTGTACAGAAAATGGAGCGGGTTAAGAGGGGTGGCATAATGAAAGTCTACATACTGAATAGGGAGACTGCTCACCCCTTTTCTCAACTCCTCAAATGCTTATTAACAAGTTTATTCTTCAGAGACAGGCGATTGAAAGATTTGATTTTAGACAGACTGGTCAAGAGAAAATACCTGTGTGCCTCTTGACTTGGCACATCTTCCAGACTAATGATCATATTCAACCCCACTCTTTAAAAAACAAAACAAAACAAATATTTTTTAATACTATTTTATTAACCTGCATGGATAAATTTAAGAATATCGAAACAATGCTATGATAGTATGAGAAAATAAATTTAAAAACTACATTATAACAGAATAATTGTGTTTCAAAATGAAAAGGCTTGATATTGACTGTAGAATACAATGAAATAGTTAGATATTTGTACCTGCAGTATCACTGCAGGTGTTGCAGATATGAAGGCAGATACATGTTAATCAGCAACCTAAATTCCATTAGGGAGTAGCATTACTGGCAATGACATGATTTTCTGAAACGATGAACTCTTGGTAAAGTTTTCTTCGATTTATATGGTAGTTACATTCATTAAACGTATTAAAACTGCAATTTTTTTTATATATACTAAGGAGTTGGATTCTAAATTCATAAACTTTTCTATATATATATAAAAATATATACAGGACATTCTGAAGTTCTATGCAACATAGGCTAGTTCTGTACTTGGAAGAACTAATTATCTCATGCATTGACAGGAATTTCAGTCTCTGGCCCCTTGTCATAAAATGCTTGTAATGTACCTCACTCATGTTGCCATGCTCATTCATTTATATATTGACTATGGCTGTTTTTGTGCAAAGATGGCAGAGTAGTTAAGATAGAGAACATAGGTGGGGGATGCCTGGGTGGCTCAGTGGTTGAGCATTTGCCTTTGGCTCAGGGCGTGATCCTGGAGTCCCAGAATCTAGTTCCGTATCGGGCTTCCTGCATGGAGCCTGCTTCACCCTCTGCCTATGTCTCTGCCTTATTCTCTCTCTCTCTTTCTGTCTCTCATGAATAAATAAAATCTTTATTTTTTAAAAACATTTTATTTATTTATTCATAGAGACACAGAGAGAGAGAGAGAGGCAGAGGCACAGGCAGAGGGAGAAGCAGGCTCCATGCAGGGAGCCCAACGTGGGACTCGATCCCGGGTCTCCAGGATCACATCCCAGGCTGAAGGCAGGCGCCAAACCGCTGAGCCACCTGGGCTGCCCTAAATAAAATCTTTAAAAAAGAAAAAGAACATAGGTGATACATCACTTCACACTTTGCTTAGGACACTGCAAATCACAGTGTTGCAGTTAAAACTCGGTGTATTTCAAGTCCTCAGAGTATTGCTATACTGGAACTTTCATAGTGCATACTTATGTCAAAACAAAAGAAAAATAGATTTCAAACGTCATCCTTTTAAGGCACAATAGATTGTATTATTTTGTTATCAAAATAGATAGCAAAGCATTGTGTTTATTGTTCAGTAACGTGGCTGGCTAAAAGAATATACATCTTATATAGCCTCACATTTCCAACTAGCTGTATCACTGTTGTTTTGAATATACCAAGACTAAAGGTGAAAACATTACCCTCCCCCAAAGTTGTTCTAAATCATTGACTTGTTTACTTTTTTTTGCTAGTGATACCACCATTCTCTTGGATACTGAATCTCAGAACTTTTGTTTTTAAGAGGTTATTTATTTGAGAGAGAAAACATTAGTGACTAGGTGGGGGAGGGGCAGAGGAGAGAGCCAAGGAGAAGGAGACTCCCCACTGAGCAGGGAGGCCAATGGGGGGCTCCATCCTAAGACCCTGGGATCATGACCTGACCTGAAGGCAGACACTTAACTGAGCCGCCCAGGAGCCCCTGAATCTCAGAACTTATAGCTTCTTTTTTCCTTTCTCTTTATTATTCTATATATAGTCAGTTAAAAAAATCTCTTTATAAAGGGAAAGATTTATTGTATTCATCCCTTTCCATTTCTATTCTCTATTATGTTCTTACTTCTACTCTAAACTTTCAGTACACATGATGTTAGTACTTAGTGCTTCAGCCTCTTAGCTGATTTTCATGATTCTGTCTTTTCCCTCCTTCATAGAGCCTTCTTTGATTTTTATCATATGCATCCCAACATTCTTTTTTGTAGTGCCTTTTAAAGTCTTCACTAATTTCTTAAAGTTTAATACATGCCACTTTGTTCTTTATTTTTTGTCATCTATATAGTATTGGCTAAAGCAGTATCACTGCTATTCAATATGGATATTTCCCTAATAGATCCTCAGTTAAAAGAAGAAGGGGTAGAGGAGTGAACAAGACAGAGTTTCTGCCTTTTTGGAACTTTACGCTACTGAGGAAAACAGATAATAAATGTATAACACAGGGCAGCCCCGGTGGCTCAGCAGTTTAGTGCTGCGTTCAGCCCAGGGTGTGATCCTGGAGACCCAGGATCGAGTCCCACGTTGGGCTCCCTGCATGGAGCCTGCTTCTCCCTCTGCCTGTGTCCCTGCCTCTCTCTATGTCTCTCATGCATAAATAAATAAAATATATTTTTTTTAAATAAATAAATGTATAACACAGGGGATCCCTGGGTGGCTCAGCGGTTTAGCGCCTGCCTTTGGCCCAGGGCCAGATCCTGGAGTCCCGGGATCGAGTCCCACGTCGGGCTCCCAGCATGGAGCCTGCTTCTCCCTCCTCCTGTGTCCCTGCCTCTCTCTCTCTCTCTCTGTCTCTTATAAATCAATCAATCAATCTTTAAAAAAAATGTATAACACATTTTTAAAAAAAGATTTTATTTATTCATGAGAGACACACACAGAGAGGCAGAGACATAGAGGGAGAAGCAGGCTCCTCGCAGGCTCCTTGCAGGAAGCCCGATGTTGTCCTCGATCCCAGGACCCTGGGATCATGACCTGAGTCAAAGGCAGAAACTCAATCACTGAACCACCAAGTGCCCCTATAACACATTTTTTAAAAATTATTTATTTCTAGAGAGAGATTGTGCGTACATGCATGAGTTGGGTGAGGAGCAAAGGGAGCGGGAGGGAAAGAATCTCAAACAGACTCCCTGCTGAGCACAGAGCCTGACATGGGGCTTGATCTCAAAACCCTGAGATCATGTCCTGAGCAGAAATCAATAATAGCACACTTAACCAACTGAGCCACTTAGGTGACCCTGTGACACACTTTTCATGGTGATCCATACTATAAAAAATAGTGAAACAGGATAAGGGGATAGTGATAACGTATTTTAGGTAAGGTGATCTTTTCTGAGGAGCTGACATTTGAGTATGGAACTGAAGGAGTGAGGTAATATGAAAATCAGAGAGAAGAATATTCCAGAGTGATAAAGTATTAAATGTGAAAGCCTTGAGGTTAGGAATGAGCTTAGGTGGTTCAGGCAACAAGGGCAGAATAATCAGAGCAGATTGGGGAAGGGAAAGGAGTAAGATATGGTAAGACAAGTTAGCTAGAGTTCAAATCGCTTAGGCCTTATAAATCATCACAGGGCATTTGGATTTAGTTGAATGTTGCAAGGAAGCCATTAGAGTTCTGAGCAGGAGGTGAAATTATCTAGTTAAAGTTTGTTCTGGCTCCCAGACAGTGAATAGGCTGTAAGGGAGCAAGAGTGAGAAGTTATAAGGCCATTGCAGTGGTCTAGGCTTTAACTGCTTTTCTGTAAATGTTACAGTACTGATAACCATCCTAAGTAAATTATATTACCCAATAATAGGCAGAAATCTTCATGTTGTTTCCTGGGGAGAGGATAATCAATGATGATGTTGCTTGGTTACAAATTCCACTATAAATCTGGGAATGGACAAGCAGGAGTGTAAAGTGTTCACCTGAAAGACCTCATAGTGGACTAAAACTCCTTCTACCACATTTGAACTCTGACTACATTACATACCTAGAATCATGGATGCAGACTAATAGCTAATATTTGTTTATCGCTGCCTACATGATAGCACTGTACTAGACACTTTATATTTGATATCATGTGTTAAGCTAATTTATAAGCCATAGTACAGAAACAGAGAATTTTTTTTAAAGAGTATTATAAAATCTGAGGCTTGGAAGTTTCGTGGTTTGGAGCATTGTCCAGCCATCCAGCCCAATACTGCCATAGGGAAAACATCACTGACACTGTGACTCATGTCCACAACTTGTTCTGACAGTGCTTGAGAGTACCAGAAACTCCACTACTGCCTCGAAGAGCTAGATACCTCCACTATGTATACTTAAAAAATAGACTTTATGCAACCTCCAATATTTTGTCGCTCCCTTGCTGGTTTAATGGATTTCAACAGCTGTGGAACAAATCTTTCTCCCACTTGGTGGCTAAAAGTAGGAGTGGAGATTACCGAGAGAGATCTTTCTGAAGCTTGTGAAACAACCAAGTACAAGGATGCCACTATCTCAAAGCAGAGGTATCAGACTAAAGGTGTAACAAAACCCAGACATAGGGACGCCTGGGTGGCTCAATGTTTAAGCATCTGCCTTCAGCCCAGGGAGTGATCCTGGAGACCCAGGATCGAGTCCCACGTCAGGCTCTCTGCATGGAGCCTACTTCTCCCTCTGCCTGTGTCTCTGCCTCTCTCTCTCTCTCTCTCTGTGTCTCTCATGAATAAAAAAAAAAACAAAAAAAACAAAAAAACTAACAAAGCATATCCAACTGCACGTTAAAACAATTATACAGCATTGCCTAGAGGAATTTATCCCCATAATGCAAAAGGTGCCCGAACATAGGAAAATCAGTTGAGATAATACACTGCATTAATAGAAGGGATAAAAAACCATGTGATCGTCTCAGTTGACACAGAAAAGGCATTTGACAAAATTTAACAGCCTTTCATTTAAACACACACACATACACAATCTAGGAAAGGGGGAAAATTCCTTACCACGAAAGGTCATTTAGGGAAAGCCTACAGCTAACATCATACTTAAGTAATGGTAAAAGACTAAAAGCTTTCTTCTCAAGATTAGGAACAAGGATGCTCAGTTTCACCACTGCTGTTCAAATTTGTACTAGAAGTTCTAGTCAGAACTATTAGACAATAAAAAGAAGTAAAATAAAAGGCATTTGAATTGGAAAGGAAGAGGAAAAACTGTATTCATAGATGTT
Organism: Canis aureus; assembly: GCF_053574225.1. Classification (NCBI taxonomy): domain Eukaryota; kingdom Metazoa; phylum Chordata; class Mammalia; order Carnivora; family Canidae; genus Canis; species Canis aureus. Next base: position 7,614,529 of record NC_135613.1, read on the forward strand.
CTTGTACATAGAAAATCTCAAATCATCCACAAGAAAGCTACTAGAGCTAATAAACAGAGTATTTCAGGGTGGAAGATCAACACATACAATCAATATTTGTGTTTCTGTATACCACTGTTGAGCAACCTAAAGAGGAAATTCTATTTATTTATTTATGTATGTATGTATTTATTTATTTATTTAGAGGAAATTTTAAAAGGCAGTTCCAGTAGTATCTAAAGGAATTAGGAATAAATTGAGCGAAGGAAGTGTCAAGATTTGTATGCTGAAAACGATAAAATATTGCTGAAAGAAAAATATAGATGGAAACATAAGATAAAAAATAAAATATAAGTATATGGAGAATAAAAAGATACCCATTTTTATAGATTGGAAAACTTAACATTGTTAAGCCATCAGTAGTATTCCAAAGCAATCTGTAGAGTCAGTGCTATACCTACCAAAATTCCAGCAGCCTTTTTTGCTGAATGGGACAGTGTATTTTCAGATTTTTTTTTAAGATTTTATTTTTTCATGACAGCCATAGAGAGAGAGAGAGGCAGAGACACAGGCAGAGAGAGAAGCAGGCTCCATGCAGGGAGCCTGACATGGGACTCGATCCCGGGTCTCCAGGATCACACCCCTAAACCGTTGGGCCACCAGGGCTGCCTGTATTTTCAGATTTGTATGTAATTGCAGTAGGCCTCAAATGGGCAAAACAGTCCTGAAAAAGAAGAAGAAATTTGGAAGACTTACTCATCCTGACCTGTAACTTACTACAAAGCTACAGTATTTAAAACGCTGTAGTACTGGCATAAAAACAAACCAATGAAATAGAATTGAAAGCCCCCAAATGAACTCTTATGTATATGGTCAATTCATTTTCTGTAGGGGGCCAAGACTATTCAGTAGGGGAAAAGGACAGTCCTTTTCAACAAATAGTAATGGGGAATTGGATATCTACATGCAAAATAATGTAGTTGGACTCTTACCTTACATCATAAACAAAAATAAACTAAAAATAGGGGATCCCTGAGTGGCTCGGCGGTTTAGCACCTGCCTTCGGCTCAGGTCGTGATCCTGGAGTCCCGGGATAGAGTCCCGCATTGGCCTCCCTGCATGGAGCCTGCTTCTCCCTCTGCCTGTGTCTCTGCCTGTGTCTCTGCCTCTCTCTCTGTCTCTCATCAATAAAGAAATAAAATCTTTTTAAAAAAATAAAAAATAAACTAAAAATAGATTAAGGTCCTAAATTTAAGACCTAAGAGTATAAAACTCTTAGAAGAAAGCATCAAGGAAAGTCTTCTTGACTTTGGATTTGGAAATGGGTTTCTCAAGTATGATACCAAAAGTACAGGCAACAAAAGACAAAATAGATAAATTGGATTCCATAAAAATTAAAAGCTTTTGTGCACAATACCAAGAAAGTGAAAAAACCTATAGAATGAGAGAGAATATTTGCAAATCATTTATTTGTAAGAGATTAATAGTTCAGATTATATAAAGAACTCCCAACTCAAAAGCAAAACAGATACACATGTACACCCAAATGTACCCCCAAAGAATGCTGAATTTTTTATTTTTTATTTTTTATTTTTTTTTTAGAATGCTGAATTTCTTTTTGCTTACTAAGCAGTCACTTAACTTGGTTAGAGTCAACCTGCAGAACCTTTCTCTTTCTGGTTGGTGGCAGTTTATAATCTCATTTCAGTTATGTTAACCTTACACTTCTTGGGATTTAACCTATTCGTGGATGGTTCCCAGGTCAACCAAAGGATCCGGCAAAGCTTACATGTATATTTTGGAGCTTCCCTTCTCTGGCCGTCTCCTTTCTTAGATTTCCCTCTTACTCTCCAGAGGCTGTGGTTGTCCTATATTTTCTCCTTAATTCTTCAGACCCTTCAGACCGTAGATTTTCTATAGGAGTTTAAGCATGGTCTGTGGCCTTCTCAGGTAAAAAGCCTTAATGAGAAACAACACATTTTTCCTTACTCGCTTCATAAATGTGTCAGTTTGCTTCCAGTAAGTGCTTTCTTTGGTTACCCTCCATGCTTTCAAGTCACTCTTTATGTTTCTTCCAGTTTGTAATTGTTATCTGCATGATAATAGGTCAGACAGGTGCTACTCTGCCATCAGATTGGGTAGGTGGAGTCTCCCTAAGTGCCAGGCTCTGTTTCTTTTATTTTCCTTCTTTTTTGTGGTTACTGTTTTTACCTCCAACACTTTCTTCAGCAATAATGAAGAATACCAGAGAAAGTCAAATAGCTCAGCCTGTTAAGTCAGTTGAAATTTTAAGTTGGTAACATACATAATAGGGTTTTGAGATTTTTCTTTTCTGCTAAAACAAACTGTCTCTGATTTTAAGAGCTTATTAGAGGAGCTTTCTGTAACCAGTCTTTTAAGTCTGGTCTGGATAGTTAATGTTGCATGGAGTACAGAATCAGCATTCATTTTGGTTTTTCACAGCATTCTACAAAGAAGGCTTTGCAAAATTGTTATTGTTCTAGCTATTTATACAAAAAACAACCAAATCCTCATCTCTTTGTAACATATCCCAACATTCTATAATTCATAAACTAAAATTTGGAAGATTGTTCACTTATTACTTTTTCTTATTATCTTTTTGAAATAACATTTTGTGTATCAATAATATATGTTATAGATATAATAGACTTACCATTGTAAGCTTATTGTAAGTACATGAATAATAAGTTGTATTTTTCCATTTTTTCTTCCTCCTTAGCTCCTGGGCTATAGTGAAAAGCCGATAAATCTACAGATGTTTATTGGAACAGCAGATGATCGATATTTACGACCTCACGCATTTTACCAGGTCCATCGAATCACTGGGAAGACTGTTGCTACTGCAAGTCAAGAGATAATAATTGCCAGCACAAAAGTTCTGGAAATTCCCCTTCTTCCTGAAAACAATATGTCAGCCAGGTATCTTGAAAAATACCTTCAAATGGATAGTTCTTTTTTTTTTTTTTCTATAAAGCAACTTTCAGAAAAAATATATTTTTTTAATTTCTTTTTTAGTACAGAAATGAAATATTCATTGTTCTAAATTAACTAATACTATGTAAGTAATCATAGTATATTTGCTAATAAGGTTAGGAGGAAATTTCCAGAAAAGAAATTCAATTTACCAAAAGTTTATGAACCATGTAATACCAGCCAAGCATTATGTTAAATGATAGAGAAAAATATATATGGACTTCTTGTAGTTGCTTGCAGTCTAGTAGAATAGACAATAAAGTAATAATTGCAGTACAATTATTATAATGTTAAATTTCCTTAAAGGACACTTTGACTCTATCTTCAGGTATACTGTTTGACTCGTTTCCAAACAAAATGAGGTGGCTAGCTTCGGAATGAGAATCCTTTAGAGTTTTGTTCAAGTTAGGATTATATGCAGGATATTATATGTTAGATTTTATGTTAGAAAATGCAGTTGCTTAAACATTAGATGCTTCGTTTGTTATTCCATAAAAAAAGGTACAGAGATAGGCATTTTAGGGCTAACACAACGGCTTCATAAGTCATTGGGGGGCCCCCTCTCTGTCTTTTCTTCCCTGCTATTTTAACACGCAACTTCTAGCCCCAAGATACAGGAACTCTAGCCATCACAACTGTAGTCCCAAAAGGAATAAGGAAGAAGGGATAAGAGGAAGGGTAAATGAAAACTTCCATCTGAGTTAGCCTCTTTATTTTTTAAGTAAGTTTGTGCCCTGTGTGGGGCTTAAAATCACAACCCTGAGGTCAAGTGTTGCATGCTCTACCATCTGAGCCAGCCAGATACTCCCGAGTTAGCCACTTTATTTTTTTTTTTAAAGCTTGATTGATTGATTGATTTATGATAGACACACAGAGAGAGAGAGAGAGGGAGAAGCAGGCGAGAGAGAGAGAGAGAGAGAGAGAGAGAGAGGCAGAGACACAGGCAGAGAGAGAAGCAGGCTCCATGCCAGGAGCCCGATGTGGGACTCGATCCCGGGACTCCAGGATCGCGCCCTGGGCCAAAGGCAGGCGCCAAACCGCTGAGCCACCCAGGGATCCCCGAGTTAGCCATTTTAAAGAGCTTGTTACAGAAAGCTACGCAACACATCTCATTATTCATCCTTGTATATATACAAGAAACATCTGGGATTTTTGTTTTGTTTTGTTTTTACCTGAGTATATTACTACCTCTAACAACATAGGGACCTATTACCAAGAAAAAAAGAGGAAAAAGAAATTTATTTTTTTATTTTTATTATTTTTTTTAAGATTTTATTTATTTATTCATCACAGAGAGAGAGAGAGGCAGAGACACAGGCAGAGGGAGAAGCAGGCTCCATGCAGGCCTGACATGGGACTCGATCTCGGGTCTCCAGGATCACAACCCATGCTGAAGGCGGCGCTAAACCGCTGAACCACCAGGGCTGCCCGGAAAAGGAAATTTAATTTTAATTTGTCACAACTAGGTATTTGAAACTTACAGTCAGGTTTGTCACGATTGTTTCAAACTACGTTATGGACCTTTCTTAAAATGGCAGTAACATCTGTCCCAGGCTATTATTGTAATAACAGTTATATAAAATAAGATTTTGGTCTCTAGCTCTCTTCCTTTAAATTCATATTTAAATAACTTTTTGAGTGAACCGAATATACCCTTGAAGGCATAGCAATTTGTGATATAATTCTATCATTATAAAATAAGAATTGCCTTAAGAAATAACTTATCTTGGGGTGCCTGGGTGGCTCATTCAGTTTAGTGTCCAGTTCTTGATTTCAGCTTTGGTCATGGGATCGAGCCCCACATTGGACTCCACACACAGTGCAGAATTTGCTTGTCCTTTTTCCTCTGCGCCTCCCCATGTACACATGCTTTCTCTAAAATTAATAAAATCTTTTTAAAAAGGGGACGAGGAAAAGAAAGAATTTATGTGTTTACCTACTTCTTTTTTCTTATTACCTACTTCTTACCAGAAAAGACAAGTTAATATAAATTGAGATAAAACCTTATTTTTATCTACTTTGTTCACATAGACAGTACGCAAGAACCCAACTCAGTTCTCTGCCTCCAGACATCCTATTTGACACATTTTCAAATAAGGTGAGGTGGTCAATGAGAACTGAATGAGAATGCATGCATGTAGACTTCTTCCCTTTTATTCTGGAATCTTACTTTTTCATTTGGCATCAAAAGCGTATGACTAAACAGTTGCAGTAGCTGCCAGGGTGAATTTAAAACAGTTTTGAATAGAGAATCTAGAAATGGCCCCTCAACTCTATGGTCAACTGATAAATTCGACAAAGCAGGAAAGACTATCCACTGGAAAAAAAGACAGTCTCTTCAATAAATGGTGCTGGGAAAATTGAACAGCCACATGCAAAAGAATGAAACTAGACCATTCTCTTACACCATACACAAAGATAAACTCAAAATGGATGAAAGATCTAAATGTGAGACAAGAATCCATCAAACTCCTAGAGGAGAACACAGGCAACACCCTTTTTGAACTCAGCCACAGTAACTTCTTGCAAGATACATCTATGAAGGCAAGGGAAACAAAAGCAAAAATGAATTATGGGACTTAATCAGGATAAAAAGCTTCTGCCCAGCAAAAGAAACAGTCAACAAAACTAAAAGACAACCTACAGAATGGGAGAAGATATTTGCAAATGACGTATCAGATAAAGGGCCTAGTACTCAAGATCTATAAAGAATTTATTAAACTCAACAGCAAAGAAAGAAACAATCCAATCATGAAATGGGCAAAAGACATGAACAGAAATCTCACAGAGGAAGACATAGACATGGCCAACAAGCACATGGGAAAATGCTCCTCATCACTAGCCATCAGGGAAATACAAATCAAAACCACAATGAGATACCAGCTCACACCAGTGAGAATGGGGAAAATTAACAGGACAGTAAACAACAAATGTTGGAGAGGATGTGGAGAGAGGGGAACCCTCTTGCACTGTTGGTGGGAATGTGAACTGGTGCAGCCACTCTGGAAAACTGTGTGGAGGTTCCTCAAAGAGTTAAAAATAGAGCTGCCCTACGACCCAGCAATTGCACTGCTGGGGATTTACCCCAAAGATACAGATGCAGTGAAATGCCAGGACATCTGCACCCCAATGTTTATAGCAGCAACGTTCCCAATAGCCAAACTGTGGAAGGAGCCTCGGTGTCCATCAACAGATGAATGGATAAAGAAGCTGTGGTCTATGTATACAATGGAATATTCCTCAGCCATTAGAAATGACAAACACCCACCATTTGCTTCGATGTGGATGGAACTGTCAGGTATTATGCTGAGTGAAATAAGTCAATCGGAGAAGTACAAACATTATATAGTCTCATTCATTTGGGGAATATAAAAAATAGTGAAAGGGAATAAAGGGGAAAGGAGTGAAAATATCAGTGAGGATGACAGAACATGAGAGACTCCTAACTCTGGGAAACAAACAAGGGGTAGTGGAAAGCGAGGTGGGTGGGGGGACGGGGGGACTGGGTGACAGGCACTGAGGGGGGCACTTGACAGGATGAGCACCTGGGTATGCTATATGTTGGGAAATTGAACTCCAATAAAAAAATAAGAAAGAAACAACAGGTGTCTAATAAAAAGTATCTTGAATCTAAAAATAAAAATAAAACAGTTTTGAACCATCTTTTTTTAAGAACTCATAAAACTGATCCCTACAAGATAGTTTACAGGCCATGTTACCACATTCATTCTTCTGGATATTACAGGCACTAGACTTGAATCTAGTTAAATAGAAAGTTACCAGAAGCTTCTTATGCCTTTTAACTTTGAAGGATTAAGAAATATATGAATAACTTTACACCAAAAACAAAAAGAAAAAAAAAAGAAATATATGAATAACTTCATAATCTGAAAAAACAGTATTAAAGTACTGTCTCTTAGGTTAGTCACATATACATACCCACAGAAACTTTTCAAGTTAAAGGGGAAAAGGTGGGGCAGCCCAGGTGGCTCAGTGGTTTAGCACCTGCCTTTGGCCCAGGGTGTGATCCTGGAGTCCCGGAATTGAGTCCCTTGTCAGGCTCCCTTCATGGAGCCTGCTTCTCCCTCTGCCTGTGTCTGCCTCTCTCTCTCTGTGTGTCTCTCATGAATAAATAAATAAAATCTTAAAAATAAATAAATAAAGGGGAAAAGCCGGTATTTCCTGATAACATGATAGATTTTGCTTTACCCAACAAGGAGAGACCTATAAAAACTTTATCACATTTATTTTTTTGCCTTGGCTTCCAGAAGTTCACAGTCAAGTTCAGTTATAGTAATTCTAGTAATTTGTATAACCCTAGATTTGGAATACATTTGCTGTTCCTTCTATTTAAGTTTTTTTCTATTTTTCCTTGACCTTATTTGTATTTATATTGTAAAATCCCTCATCCTTTCTAAAAATAATGTATAAATCAATAAATTAAAGAAGAAAGTGTGGGTACCTGGGTGATTGAGTCGGCTGAGCATTTGCCTTGGGCTTGGGTCATGATCCCAAGGCCCTGGGATGGAGTCCCATATCAGCCTCCCTGCTTAGCAGGGTGTCTGCTTCTCCTTCTGCCCTTCCCCCCTGCTCATGATCTCTTTCTCAAATAAAATTTAAAAAAAAATTAAAAGAGTATAGAAGTTTCTAAAATTTTCAAGAAATTGGGAAAGCTTCACATATCAAATAAGTAGCTAGGAGGGGTGCCTTGGTGACTCAGTTGGTTAAGCATCTAACTCTTGATTTTCGCTCAGTTCATGTTCTTGGTTGAGATTGAGGCCTGCGTCAGGCTCCATGCTCAGTGGGGTGTCTGCTTGAGATTCTCTTTCTCTCTTTCTCTCTGTCAAATAAATAAATCTTAAAAACAAAATAAAACAGAAGAACCAACTTGGAAGCTACCCAAACCTAAGGAAACTCTTCCATGTATCTTAGATAATAGAGTAGCTAATGATGAATGAGCCTTTTTTATGTAACAACTAATTATAAGGATAAGCTACAGTTACTGAATGTAGTGTAGTGTCACATAATGGTAGATAAAAAATTTATGAATGATAGATAAGACCATTGTTCAAAGTAATTTATGCATAAGTGAGTTATAGGTATGTATTCAATGACTCTAAAAGCAGTAAGATGGGAGAAGGTTGGTAGATAGTCCTCTTTGTTTTGCCTATTGTCTCACAGTCATGGTCATGTCAATACTATCTTGGATGTATAAGACCCTTTATTTAAGACCATTATACTAACCCATTGCTGTAAGCCACCCTACAAGGTACTTTAAATATAGGATGCCAGTATTCATTGCCTTATCCTATTTGTAACTCCTTGTTTTTAAAACTAGATGCATATGGATATGGCAGCTTTGTACTCTGATCTAAAATATAGTTATACTTGGGAGGTGCCTCGGTAGCTCAGATAGTTAAGCCTCCAACTTTTGATTTCTGCTCAGGTGATCTCAGGGTGGGGAGATCAAACCCCATGTCAGGCTACACCCTAAGCAGAGTCTTCTCTCATCAGTCTCCCTCTACACCCTCTCCCTGCTTGTGCTGCTCTCTCTCAAAAGAAAAAAAGATATAAATAAAAACCCTGATATAAATAAAATATAGTCATACTTTTAAACAGAATTAATAGTTTTTATTTCTCTGTATATTTCTTACCCAAAGTTTTAAGATTGTCATTTTTCATATTCTTATTCCAAACTTCCGAACCTTCTTCTAGATACTTAGGTCTCTGATAAACTACCTTCCCAGGGGTCATGAGTGGCTCAGTCAGTAGAGCATGTGACTCTTGATCTCTTGATTCCAGGGTTCTGAGTTTGAGCCCCGTGATGAGGATAGAGTTTACAATGAATGAATGAACAAATAAATAAAACTTCCCTCAAAACTCAATACAATGGATGATCTCTGGTATTTCCCCTTAAAGACTCACGTTGGCATATTAACATGAATAATCACTACCTGATATAATTTGATCAGTACTGCTTTGATCTAAAGTACAAGGTTTGGGTGCCTGGGTGGCTCAGTAGTTGAACCTCTGCCTTTGGCTCAGCTAGTGATCCCAGGGCCTGGGATCGAGTTCCACATCAGGCTACTCACAGGGAGCCTGCTTCTCCCTCTGCCTATTTCTCTGCTTCTCTCTGTGTCTCTCATGAATAAATAAATAAAACCTTTAAGAAGAAATAAAATGCAGATGTTTAATATTAAATATAATTCATTATCCATAAATGGCAAATATTTACTTTCAAAAGTGTTTCCTTTTTTTTGGAAATTTCTTCTCCTTTGTCTTTCTGAAAATGAAAATATTCATCCTTTTGGAATTCTTTCTTGTGCTTTACTGGTTTTTACCTTGATTACCTAGTTCTATAACACATACTGTCCTCATAGCAACTGGTGCAGCCTCCAGGCAGTGAACACTAGAGTTGGGACTGTTGGTAGATAAAGCAAAAGAATGAAAAGGAATACCGTAAGAGAGAGTAAACTTTAACTAGAATGTTGATTATTGGGATGCTTGCGTGGCTCAGCGGTTGAGGGTCTGCCTTTGGCTCAGGGCATGATCCTGGAGTCCAGGGATCAAGTCCCACATTGGGCCTCTGTGTAGAGTCTGCTTCTCCCTGTGCCTGTGTCTCTGCCTCTCTCTCTTTGCGTCTCTTATGAATAAATAAAATCTTAAAAAAAATGTTGTTTATTAGTTATCCTTTTTCATTCTTTCAAAATGTGACTACAAACATATATTGTAGATATGTCGTTTCTTACCCTGTGTGTGTCAAGCAGCCAGCCATACACAAGTCATAAATTTGGAAGATAATGAAATATTAGATCTTAAATGTCAAAAGTTTAGTTTTTTTTTAAGATTTTATTTATTCATGAGAGAGAGACACACACACACAGAGGCAGAGACACAGGCAGAGGGAGGAGAAGCAGGCTCTGTGCAGGGAACCTGATGTGGGACTCGATCCCGGACTCCAGGATCATGCCCTGAGCCCAAGGAAGCCACCAAACTGCTGAGCCACCCAGGGATCCCCTCAAAACTTTAATCTTATATGTGCATACTTTAGAAATGAAAGAATCTTAGTCTGATGGATTGTTTTGACTAGCTAACGTCTCCAGAAAAGTCTAAATATCCTATTAAGTGACTGATTTGTAGTCCTACAAATGAATCTTTTCTGCCCTGGTTACTTATATAAAATTAAACGGTCTTTTTAAAAAAAACAAAAACGGTCTTTTTAGTGGTGCCTGGGTGGCTCGGTCAATTAAGTGTCTGTCTTCTGCTCAGGTCATGATCCCAGGGTCCTGAGATTGAGCCCCATATTGGGCTCCCTGCTCAGCAGGGAGTCTGATTTTCCCTTTCCCTTTGCCTTTGTACCTGTCCCCCCTACCTGGTGCTCTTGCGCTCCTTTTCTCTCAAATAAGTAAAAATTAAAAAAAACAAACAGCCTTTTTACTTTGTATTTCACTTAACCTAGTTCTGTAAAGCAAGCCACTCTAATATCTAATGGCCCAACATAATAACTGTTCTGGGCACCAGGGTGGCTGAGTCAGTTAAGTGTCTGCCTTTAGCTTTGGCCATAATCCTGAGGTCCTAGAATTGAGCCCCACATCGGGCTTCTTGTTTGGCGGGGAGCTTGTTTCTCCCTCTGCCTGCTGCTCCTTCTGCTTGTACTCTCTCTCTTTCTGTCAAATAAAGTCTTTTAAAAATAAATAAATGAGGTTTACTTTATTAAAAAAAAAAACCCACAAAGTAATAACTGTTCAATGTTTTCCTGATTCTTACGGTTGGCTGGACTCAGTTGGTCCATTCATGTGGTGTCGGCTGGAATTACTCCTGCTCCCGAATCCAGCTTGCTAGTTGGGACTTCATGGTGGCTCAGGGCTCCAAGAGAGCAAAAGTGGAAGTTGTGAGGCTTAAGTGTTGGCCTCATAATTTACACTGCATCAGTTAGTTAGTTACATTGTTTGTCAAAGCAAATCATAAGGCCAGCTTTCAAGGAGAAGGTACATAGGTACTCCACCTCTTAATAAGAGAAGCAATATTCAGGTACAGGAATGAGGAGGAATTATTAACAGCCATCTTTTTGGACAGTCTACCACACTTACTATTAAACATTTGTCATTCAAAACACTTATAATCTAAAAAACAAAAACAAAAACAAAAAACTTTTAATCTCAAAATAGGAGAAAATGCAATCATGTCTTTTTTTTTTTTTTTCTTAAGTGGTCTCCATGCCCAACACAGGGCTTAAACTCATGACCCAGAGTGTAAGACCTGAGCTAAGATCAAGAGTTGGATGCTTAACCAACTGAGCCACCCAGACCCCATACATCTTTCTTTTTTGACCTGATTTTAGGTAGTGATAGTTCTTCTATGCCAAGTTGACCTGAGTTGTTGAGGACCACTAAATATCAGTAAGCAAGCAAATAAAATTTGTGTATTTTTCTCCCTAGTATTGACTGTGCAGGTATTTTGAAACTCCGCAATTCAGATATAGAACTTCGAAAAGGAGAAACTGATATTGGCAGAAAGAATACAAGAGTACGTCTCGTGTTTCGTGTGCACATCCCACAGCCCAATGGAAAAGTCCTTTCTCTGCAGACAGCTTCGATACCTGTTGAGTGCTGTAAGTGAGCTTGTGGTGATGTTTTCAGATTTTGTTTATAATAGGCCATTTTCTGTTTTGCATATAATGTAATATTTGGATCACAAGTATAAACTGAGGCACAGAGACTAGATAGCTGATGTGATTTTCTTATATGGAAATAAGCTACGTGTTTAGGTGGGAGGAATACTGATCTTGGATTTATAAAATGGGTTCTCATGACAATTTGACCATAGGTAGCTGTGGGACTATAAACAACTTCTCTTGACCACAGTTTTCTTATCTGTAAATATCTGTAAATGAGGTAGTTGGGCTTGATGACACCTAAGGACCAACTGAAACTATAGTTCTTGGGCAGCCAGGGTAGCTCAGTGGTTTAGCCCTGCCTTCAGTCCGGGGTGTGATCCTGGAGACTTGGGATCAAGTCCCACATCGGGCTCCCTGTATGGAGCCTGCTTCTCCCTCTGCCTGTGTCTCTGCCTCTGTGTGTCTCTCATGAATAAATAAAATCTTAAAAAAAAGAAACTATAGTTCTCATATTAAGTATCCCTTGGTCACCTTTGTTTCGTTAAAATGTGAGCCTTCTTGTTAGAATATGCCTATCTCTGTAAACTGACTCCTCAGCTAAAGACTTAAAGGATTTTATTTTTTGGTTGGTTGGTTTTATCATTAATCTACTCAAAACATCAGATTGAGAAAGTGAATGCTTTTCCCCCTAATTTACAAAGGCAGGAAATGAGAACAGGCCCTAGAACCTGGTCCCTGCTCAAGTCCTGGAGAACTATGGACCTCTGGCAGGTTAGCTGTTAGGACTGAAATTTTGAGACTGCTGTTCAGATGTTTAGGGCATAGTCTTAGAAGTGTTCTAATCTCATGTCTTAATTTTGTGTAGGAGGAAACAGGCACAAGTATCTGACGTAGTCATTCAATCTTATTTGCTTCTTGGTGACAGAGCTGTGCCTAGAACATAGGTTTTCTTAGTGCTCTTTCAGTTATATCATTTTATTTCTGTCAAACACGTATTTTTTTTTAATTTTTTTTTAATCTTTATTTATTTATGATAGTCACAGAGAGAGAGAGAGAGAGAGAGAGGCAGAGACACAGGCAGAGGGAGAAGCAGGCTCCATGCACCAGGAGCCCGACGTGGGACTCGATCCCAGATCTCCAGGATCGCGCCCTGGGCCAAAGGCAGGCGCCAAACCGCTGCGCCACCCAGGGATCCCAAACACATGTATTAATATGAGGTCAAACCTACTATATTACCTTTCTGTGCTCCTTTTGCTGTTTGTTGAATTGGACTATTACTTTATTATTTCCCACTTGACCGTGGGTATCACTGAGAAAATCCATGGTAATAGAATTAACTGTAAAAGCAGTTTTGTATTAATTTTTAATAAACAATACAGACACATGCTACAAAATTCAAAAAGAATATAGAGTGGAAAGCAAATTACCAAGTTAACTGTTTCCCCTTCTTGGAAGCAGCTGTCATTACCAATGTTTTTATTATCATGCCAGACTATTCTATGCCTACATAAACATATATGTCTCTTTTTTAGCAAAGTTAATTTAAATAATTTAAGTTCATAGAGTAATTTGAATTTTTGAGATGAAGTTATTCTAAAATTATTTTCTTTTTTCTTTTAGTTTATTAAATTAATATGTGACTGTTGAGAATATAAAAATGCAGAGTGGTACAAAGTAGTATGAAAATCTTTTCGTAATATCACTAATCTCACAGAGTCACTATTAACCTTTCTTTGGACTTTCTTTTTTTGTCTTTACGTATATATGTATGTATGTGTATATATGTGTGTGTGTGTGTGTGTATATATATATATAAAATTTAGTTGAGCTTACCTGCTTTTTATGACTGCCATTTGTTGAACACATTTTTGCTGTTACTTTGAATGCTGTCATGGTGGCTAGTTTCCATCATAAATATCTAAAACTTGAATTAGTCTGCCTCTTAGGCCAGTCCGTGCTTGTTTTCATGCCCCTTCTCTGTGAGCCATTTTCTGAGATCTAGATTAGTGCTCAGTACTTTCTAAGTGGTAGTTAATCCTAAGTCCCAGACCTATCTCCTAAGAAAAGGGTCTGTTTTAACATTCTCTTTGAATGGGGCAGTGATCCCAATTCACATACATTTTGTGGCTTGGTATAAATATTTGGGACAGGGAAGAGCCATAGTGAACTGTGAATGTGTGCTTCCCAAAGGCATTCAAGTTTAAATTTCTTTAAAATATGTTCTAGCCAAACAAAACATAAGCTGACCTTCAAAGCCACCAATTTTCCACCCACGAAGTAGAACTAAAAGTAGACCTGTTTTCCAGCTGTGAAGAAGAGTGCATAATCCACACTTTGTTTTGTTTGTTTTGATCCAGAGAGAAACCTAATTAGGCATTGGGCAAGAAGAAACTCTTAGTGAACCTAAGCAATCATAAGAAGTATAATCTGTAGCTTAAAGCTCAGTTTAAAAAAAAAAGAAAAGAAAGAAAGAAAAAAAAGAAAACCCAGAAATAGGATCTCCACAAAATATAACAACTGGAAATCAGTCAGTATGAGAGAAAGGCAAAAAAAATACATATATATGAGAGAAAGGTGACCAAGGTCACTTTATAAAAGTTGAAATTTAAAGAATGACCCTAAGGCATTAAGAAAAATTATGTTCTCATACTTTGGGAAGGAAGAGTGTAGTACACTGTAGAAACATTTACTTCCATTTTTAAAAATTCAGGATGTACTTCAGTTACTTAGCAAATTGCCCAAAATGGAATCCTGTTGTCTCACGGTGGTGATGTAGATATTTTCTTGATGAAAGAGCTAATTCGCATTTGTCCTTTAGAAACTTGTCTTCTTTTAATTGTATGAAATATAATTATATGTTTGAATTAATTTGCTTTAGATTTACCAATTTTAACAGTTGTAGGAAAGAAATGTACTGAAATAAGCTAAAGGGAGAAAAGTGGATGAAATTAGTATTTTGGAGTCAATATGAAGTTGCAGGCATTGATTAATTTTTCTCTTTTGGTTTCTTTACAGTTGTGAGAAAATTATTTAGAAATCACACAAGTCTAATAAATCTGTTTTGTTTTCTAAATAATAGTGGATATTGCTACCATTATCTCAAACATTTAAAGCCCAAAGTTTGCTTCTCTTTATTTTTATTGTATAGTTTGAATTTGTCATTCATGTATGGAAGATTGTAAACTAATATTTTATCTCTTCTCAACTCTTAAAAAAAAAAACAGCTCAGCGATCTGCTCAAGAACTTCCTCATATTGAGAAGTACAGTATCAACAGTTGTTCTGTAAATGGAGGTCATGAAATGATTGTGACTGGATCTAATTTTCTTCCAGAATCCAAAATCATTTTTCTTGAAAAAGGACAAGGTAAATAAGATTTGAGTTGATTGACCTCAAAATAAGGGGCAGAGGGGATAAAATGAATTACTCAGTTGTTTCATTAACATTAATCACAAAATAGTTTTCCTAAAGCTACAGACATCATTTACACAGTTTTTTTTTTGTAAGCCATACATTTCTTAAATTTTTATCTAAATGTTGAATTCTCATTAAAGATGTCTCAAAACTAGACGAACCCCCCAGTATTTCTACTCCTATATATACATATATTCAAGAGAATTGCCAATATGTTACATAGAAACTTAGATATAAATACTTATAAGAACGTTAGTCATCATAGCCAAAATAGATGAACAACCCAAATAATCATCAACTGTTACATGGATAAACAAATTGGGATCTATCCATACAGTGGGATATTTAGCCATAAAAAAACAATAAGGTACTGATACATAACACATGAATGAACCTTGAGAACATGGTAAGTGAAAGGGATCAGCATGCAGTGTCCAAAATCAGCATTCTATAGAGGCAGAAAGTGTATTAGCGGTTGCCTCAAGTTGGAGGGAGGTGTCAGTGGGGAGTGACTGCTAATTGGCATGGGGTTTCTGGAATTAGTGATGGTGATTGTACAGCTCTGTGAACATACTAAAGAACTTCTCACTTGTTACTTTAAAAGGGTGAATTTTATGTATTTTATGCATAACTATATAAATTATTATATCTTCAATTTTGGAAATGTAGAAGAATCCTGTGACTATCAGGATGTTTGATTTAGCCCTTTTGAACATATTTAAAACATTTTTCTATCAAGCTCCTGGAGGACAAAAAGTAAAAAATAAAAAAAACAGTGCTTCCCCCATTTCACACAGTGTCCTAGGACCCTGTAGGGTGTTGGAGGTGTACCAACAAAACGAAACATTTTTCCATCAATTATTCCTTCTCAGTTTTTTAAGCATTTTTTTTTTTGCATTTTAAAAATTTAAATTCAGTGAATTAACATGTAATGTATTATTGATTTCAAAGGTAGAGCTCAGTGATTCATCAGTCTTATTTAACACCCAGTGCTCATTACATCACATGTTCTCAATGCCCATCACCCAGGTACTCCATCTGCCCTCCTGTCTCCCCTCCATTGAGCCTCAGTTTGTTTCCTATGATTAAAAGTCTCTTATGTTTTGTTTCCCTCTCTCACTTTCTTTGTCTTATTTTATTTTTTCCTCTCTTCCTCTGTTTTAAAATTGTGAAATACCTTTTTTATAAGAAGAAGATAACAGATATTTATATCTGTTACCCAGTTTAAGAAGTAGGACATTTATCTCTGAAGTTCCTCTTGAAACCCCTTTCCAGATGGATCCTATTCCTAAATCAGTTCATGCATTTCTTTATATAAAGTTTTATGTGTTTTCTCTGGTTTTGGACATGTTATAACATTGCATGTATTCTCCTGAAAATTGCTTTTTTCAGAGGTCAACAGTAATGTCTTAAGCTTGATCCATGTATGGCACCCCTGGGTGGCTCAGCTGTTGAGCGTCTGCCTTTGGCTCAGGGTGTGATCCTGGAGTCCTGGG
This sequence comes from Canis aureus, assembly GCF_053574225.1. Classification (NCBI taxonomy): domain Eukaryota; kingdom Metazoa; phylum Chordata; class Mammalia; order Carnivora; family Canidae; genus Canis; species Canis aureus. Next base: position 7,631,028 of record NC_135613.1, read on the forward strand.
ATTGAGTCCCACATCGGGCTCCCTGCATGGATCCTGCTTCTCCCTCTGCCTATGTCTCTGCCTCTCTCTCTCTGTCTCTCATGAATAAGTAAAATCTTAAAAAAAAAAAAAAAGATTGATCCATGTAACAAAAGATCTTTCATTTTTACTTCTATGTAGTTTCACTGTATAAACATGCCACAGTTTATTAACTGTTTTCTCACTGGATATTTGGGCTGTGTCTAGTTTTTGGCACTACCAAACAATAACAGTGCTGCTATAGTTCTTATCACCTGGTGGACATAGATAAGAATGTTGTAATTCTTAAATTTTGTTAATTTGGTAGATGTAAAATGGTATCTTGGACTTTGGATTTGAATTTGCCTGGTATTTATTGAGGATATTACAGGTCATTCACATATCCTTTTTTGTGTAGTATCTTCATGTTTTTGCCCATTTTTTTTTCCATTGAGTCAGTTTTCGTTTTCTTATTGCCTTATAGGATTCTTTCTGTGTTCTGGATATCAAAGTGATTTGGGGAAGTGCCTCATTTTTTCCTATTCCCCAAGTGTGTGTCATATAATTTCACCTTCCTTTGAACATGTAGCTGAGTTCATTTCTGAAACCTTCTGGGCAGAGGTTTTGTGGGACTCTTAATTTCTGCTATAATCCTATTTATGGGTACAGGGACCATTTAAGTTTATTTCTTCTTGAGGTAATTTTCTTGATTTATGTTTTTCCAGGTAAAAAGAAAAACCCTCAGTCTGTTTCTCCTTCACTCTCACAATGTTAACCACTGTCAAAACACTTTTTACACCACATGTGTGAGTTTCCCATATATCTACCAACTCGTTGACATGAACTGGGTGTTCTTAATTAAATTCAGTTCTGACAGTAACTGGAGTTAGCATAGACCCCACATGTTAAAGGTTCAGTCCCATAATACTGCCCCCCACTTCAAATGCTAATTGAAAGTGGAGGTGCCTAGGAGTCCACAACTTCTGCCTGACTTGGCTACAAATCAGAAGTTCCCATGACCCCTATCTTGGATTTGATCATTTGATAGAGCAGAACTCAGAGAAACACTTAACTTACGTTTACTAGTTGATAATATAACAACGGATATCATAAAGGATACAGATAAACATCCAAGTGGAAGAGATACATGGAGTAAGATATATATAGTGAGGGGTATGGAGCTTCTGTGTCCTCTGTGGACTTGCCCCTGTCCCAGCTCCTTTGATGTGTTTGGCGACCCAGAAGCTACCCAAACCCTTCAGTATTTGGAATTTTTATGGAGGCTTCACCACACAGGCTTGATTGATTATTCCATTTCCAGCCCCTCACCCCTGTCTGGGGAATGGAAGTAGGACTGAAAATTTCAAGCTTCTAATCATGGCTTGGTCTTTTTGGTGACCAGCCTCTATCCACGAGCCACCAGGAGTCCCTTCCTTAGAATAAGAGATAGTCCTATCACCCAGGAAATTCCAAGGGTTTTAAGACTTCTGTGTCAGAAACTGGAGTCAGAGATCAAATACAAGAACAAAAAGTACTCCTTGTGAGCTTCTTACCACTTTTTTAGGAGTTTTATGCCAGGAACCAGAGGTAGAAACCAATATATATTTTCCCTATTATTTCACAGTGGGATTTTATTTATTTCACCCAAGTTTTCAAATTTGTTGATATTAATCTGATTATAATACCGTGTTTCTGCATCTGGAATTCTATCCCTTTTAAAAAAATGTATTCCCGCTTTTATTTATTTGTACATCTCTGGTGTTTTAGTCAGTATTCCCAGAGTACTTTGGCTTTATTGATCTTTTCAGTTGTGTATTTGTTTCCTGTTTCCCTAGTTTCTGTATTTTTTTTCCCCTTTTTTGGGGCTTAATATGTTTTTCTTTTTTAAAGATTTTATTCATGAGAGAGACACAGAGAGAGAGAGAGGGAGAGGGAGATAGAGGCAGAAACACAGGTAAAGGGAGAAGCAGGCTCCACACAGGGAGCCCGACATGGGACTTGATCCTGGGTCTCCAGGATCAGGCCCTGGGCCGAAGGCGGTACTAAACTGATGAGCCACCCGGGCTGCCCATGTTTCTTTTTCTTAATATCAGTGGTAATCTCATTCATTTTTCATCCTTTCATCTTTGTAAAACTTAAGTACTTAAGGCTATACATTACTTTCATTGCCTATCTCTTGTGATTTCAGTACTTGTTTTTCCACTTAGTATTTTTCTTGGAGTTTAAAATAAGTTTAAATTTTTTCATACTAAACTATTCCCGGGCAGCCCGGGTGGCCCAGCGGTTTAGCACCACCTTCAGCCCGGGGTGTGATCCTGGGGCCCCGGGATTGAGTCCCCCGTCGGGCTCCCTGCATGGAGCCTGCTTCTCCCTCTGCCTGTGTCTGCCTCTCTGTGTGTCTGTCATGAATAAATAAATAAAATCTTTAAAAAAAATAAAAAAATTAAAATAAACTATTCCCTTTCCCTTGACTCTGTCATCCTCATAATGTATTTTATTTCTCTTTCATCATCCTCAAAAAAATTATCTTTCCCCTACCTTCATTTCCTTACCTCCTACTTATCTTTTGTATTCTACTATATTGAAATTATAACCTAAAATTTGGACAGTCAGCTATCCACTCTCCTTCTTGATACTGTTTTCTTTCTTGGCCTGTGTGATTTTATTTACCTTATTCTCGGCACATTTTTAACTGTCCTCATTCATCTTTTTTTATTATTATTATTATTAATTTTTCTGGCCCTTAAATATAGATGTTTCCCAAGGTTCTGTGGTTCAGCTTTCTTTTCATTATATTCCTTCATTCTAGGAAATCTCATCAACTAGCATATCTCTATCCATAGGCGCATTATTTTAAACTTCTAACATGTGCTTTAAAGTACCCACTAAATAGTGCATTAATGTCCCACTGATACTTAAAATATAAAAACATGTCAGACTTAACAAACCAGTTTATCTCACTGGGTCCCCCAACTTGATTTAATAATGTCACGTCTTCCTCTTCTTAGGCTGGAAACCATGTGTCTTTCTCCTTTAAAATACAGTTCCTTAAAAAAAAAAAAAAATACAGTTTCTTGAGCAGCCCCGGTGGCTCCGCAGTTTAGCACCGCCTTCAGCCTGGGGCATGATCCTGGAGACCTGGGATCAAGTCCCACATTGGGCTTCCTGCATGGAGCCTGCTTCTCCCTCTGCCTGTGTCTCTGCCTCTATCTGTGTCTCTCATGAATAAATAAATAAAATCTTAAGAAAAAACAAACTGTGAAACAGAACTGATACTCCTTGCAGACAGGGAGGCATGGGTCAGGATCAAAGGAGCTGGAAGGAATTTTGATTTGATTTTATTTTATTTTATTTTTATTTTTTATTTTATTTTATTTTATTTTATTTTATTTTATTTTATTTTATTTTATTTTATTTTATTTTATTTTATATTTATTTATTTTTTTATTTTTTTTATTTTTTAAGATTAAGTGCCACAGGGAGCCCGATGTGGCACTCGTTCCTGAACTGGGATCTCATCCTGAGCCAAAGAGATGCCCAACTGCCACCCAGGCATCTCAGCACAGTTTATTATTATTTTAAACATTTTATGTATTTATTCATGAGAGACACAGACAGAGAGCTGGAGACATAGGCAGAGGGAGAAGCAGGTTCCCTGCAGGGAGCCTGATGCCGGACTCAATCCCAGGACCCTAGGATCACGCCCTGAGCCAAAGGCAGACCCTCAACAACTGAGCCACTCAGGCATCCCTGTTTCACAATTTATTAATTCATCAATTATTTGTGAAACAACTGTTAAATGACAGACACTTATCTAGGCATTGGGAATATAATGGTGAATACAGTCTTCAAGTTGCTTGCTTTGATGGTCTACATTCTAGTGGAGAAGCAGACAATAAACATATAAACAAATCAGTGAGCAAAATAATTCCAGATAAAAGTACTATGAAGTAAGAGAGTAACATGATAGTAACTGAATATTGAACTATTTATATCAGCTGGTCGAGGAACGTCCTCAGCAGTCATATAAGCAAAACAAAAAATATAAGGAAGACTTAGTATCTCAAAGCTATCCCTTTCTATTATAAAAATTCATTTGCACCTGAATATAATAAATATGTATGTATGTATGGCAGTTTGATTATAGAATTCATTTAACCCAGAGCTTTATTTTTGAGACCTTTGATTTAAATGGAATCATGTTAAATGGTAGCAGTTATTGTTTCAGATGAGACTGCAGCTGCGAATATTTAAAGCCCATTCTGAAAGCACCATCAGTAATCCCTTCATAGTTTAGGCCCCTTAACATGGCATTTAGGTCACAGTCTATTGCCTTTCTTTCCAGCCTCATTTCTTACTGCTCCCTGCCCACCAACACAGCTGCTTATGGTTCCCTGTATCGTGTAATTTCCTTTCATCTTGGTTTTGCTCGTGCTGTCTCTTCTGCATAGACCACCCTTCCCCCGCCACATCACTTAAATTCTCCCTTATTTTTAAGCCTCAGTTCAAGAACCCAGGAAAGCTTCTTGTCTCATACTCTCACACTAAGACTAGGGTAAGGACCCTGACTTCTGTTCTCTTGGCACCTCCAGAGTTCACCTTTTTTAGTTATTGTAACCGCCACATTTTATTATAATGAACTGTTTATATTTGCCTTCATCCACAGACTGAAGGTAAGAGTATCCTATCTTCATTATCTCAGTAACCCAAAGTGCCTGGCACGTCAGGAATCAGCAAATGATTGTTGAACTGAGCTGTATTTCTGTGTAGGCATAGCATTTGAGTGTAGTATCTCTTTTGTGCGAGAGTAGCCATTATCTAGTTATTTATTGGACTGGAAAATGATAGTCACAGGTCAGAAGATGTTTGATTGAGTCTTTTTTGATATCTTCACAGACCAGATGAAGTCATGCTAGCTGTGAAGATACATGTATGGGTTAGTCAATGGGTGAATACCTGTGACTTACAAAAGAATGCCTTAGAATACTCACATCAGACTGGAATGAGAGCTTTAGCAGTTGGGGTTCTCCCCAGATGAACAGTTCACTTAGGATGAAGAGACAGATAATGTGCTGGCCAGATCTTTGACACAAATCTGGAAAGCCTAGCAAATATATTCAAAGACATCAGTGTCTAAAAAGCTCTTAGCAAGCCAGGCAATCCAAGTCTACTAGGGAGAAATTAACCTAATAAGGGTTGGGAGGAAAACACATAAGTGCAGTGTAGGAGTTTGAACTTAGCAGTAGGAAATACAATGGATTGAGGGAAATTTGCTGACTATACACTGAGTGTAGGTCAGTGTGGTGCACTCACCATTCAGATGCAGCATCTTGACATAAGATGGCAGGAGCCTTCATCACTGTAGGCTGATGGTAGGAGCCTACCATCTCTTCATTTCCCACCTGAGCTGTTCAGTTCTGGGCTTGGTACATTTGGAGAGATATGGTCACACTGGAGGATTGTTCAAAGAGTGGGCCGGAAGGCTAAAATACTGTGTAGGAGTTAGATGCAGAATTGAGGATACTAGCCAATAGAAGAGGAGACACATGTAAGCATAGCTATTTTTAAACATCTGGACTACTGTCCTGGAGAGAACCACTCAAGATGTTTTGGATTGGGGGGCTGCAAGGAGTAGTTCTTAAACCAGTGATGGGATACTATAAGGAGGCAGATTTTATCTATCATGAAGAGCTTTCCAGCAGCAATCACTGTCCAAAGATAAAATGGGTTACTTGGTGAGGAAATGAGTTTCCTTTTACCTAAGGTAGACAAATGGAAGTTGACTACCACTTGGTGAAGGTGCTCTCAGAAGGTTTTCAGACATCACTTAATAGAATAAACTGTGGGGTCTACTAACTCAGGCAGCCCAAGATATTTCTCCTCTTTTTTTCTCATGGGTACTTATTTTCATAATGGAGGTCAGTGAGAAAAAGATTCCCTTTGCCAATAAGCTTGTGATACTAAATACATTAGATTTTGTTTATATATTTTCAGACTTAAATTATTTTTAACTGTAAATTGTTTCTTTCAATAGATGGACGACCTCAGTGGGAAGTAGAAGGGAAAATAATCAGGGAAAAATGTCAAGGGGTAAGAAATTTACTTTTATTTTTTTAGAAATATTTAAGACGCTTAATGAGAAAATTGGATAATGCTACCTGTTGTTGTAGATGAAGAGTCTTTTATCTATTGAGTGAAAGAAAAGTAAATTCAAACTTTTAAGAAGTTTGCACATGAGATAGGTACTTTCCTGGCACTAAAATTAAAGTTTAGGATAGATAAGCAATTGGTGTCTTTCCCTTTTATTAGAAGGTTCTTACTGATGTTATTATTTACATATTTCTCTGAATTCAGTGATGAAATAAAATAAATTCAATAAAGAACATTTAATGGGCAAAAATAAGGGGGAGAACAAACCCTCATGAGTTTGTGTATTTAGCATGACATTTGCATCTTTTCAGCATTAAGCCTTCCAGGATTCAACACTAAATGGTGCAGTCCCTTCATCCTGGTTGGAATGGAGATAGAATCTTCTGTGGGGTAGAGAATAACACTTTGCACAGTGCTCTCTTGAATATCTGGAGACATTAGATTAAGAATTGCAGGGACGCCTAGGTGGCTCAGTGGTTGAGCACCTGCTTTTCCCATATCGGGCTCCCTGCATGGAGCCTGCTTCTCCCTCTGCCTCTGTCTCTGCCTCTCTCTGTGTCTCTCATGAATAAATAAAATCTTTAAAAAATGATTAAGGATTAGAATTGGTTTAGGACTAACAATTTTTCATTCTGCTTGTGTAAAATTATTTCTTATGTGGGAACAGATTATATATAATGCCAGTTTAGAACACTTTGAATATGAAATTTAAGATAAGAAGTCTAAACTATAATACAACTCAGGAAATAGGAAACCTGATAGAAAACCAGAATAGACTTCCACTTAAGATCAATAGTAACATGTAATATTCAGTAGTGCAGAGTATCTCACCACAAAGTATATATATGACTGTTTTTATTTCTGCTACAACTAGAAACCCAATTGGATGACAAAAAGGCAATTTCTCCTTACTGGTTTACTTTAAAGACTTTATCTCTGTTGAGATTAGAATTTTATAGAGTAAATCTCCAGATGATTTACATGACCAACTGATGTGCATAATGATCTATGATGGTAGATTTTGAATAGTTAAGACTCATGAGTTGTGCTGAATTTAGCAGGTGCGTGTTTCATTTGTAGTTCTGAGTGTAACACAGTCTTGCTTTCTATGCTCCTTAGGCTCACATTGTCCTTGAAGTTCCTCCATATCATAACCCAGCAGTTACAGCTGCAGTGCAGGTGCACTTTTATCTTTGCAATGGCAAAAGGAAGAAAAGCCAGTCTCAACGTTTTACTTACACGCCAGGTATGGGAAGTTGTGATGATTTACTATCGAGGTTGTTTTCATAATGAATAAAAACATAATGAATTCAGTGAAGCCTGTATGGAAATATTTAGGGTGGAGTGCTTATAACCAGTAAAAATCCCAACATATGCCTAATCTCTCAAGTTTGTGTTGACTTTAAATATTAGATGTGATATTAGTTGTTATTTTGTAGTTATTTATTACAAGGAAATTAAAAGATTGAATGTAGATTTTAAGTCTATTTTTCAGTAGCTGCCAGAAATCACCAGTAATACAGTTAAGGGCACATGTTTGTGAATATATGTGAACTCTGCTTATGTCCTTAGCACTGCAAGAAGGCAATGTGTTCATCTCAGCAATTTCCAACCATATGAAAAATCTCCCATGAGGTTTTCATTTGGCAAGTAGTGACTGTAGCATACTAAGGGCTGTGGGGGATATAAAATTGTTACTAGAGCTTCTGGTTTTATGGATGTACCCTAACAAAGGAGGCATCCATACTGCTTTCTGCAGTAGTTCAAATGCAGTAAATTTCCAGGTCTTGGTTGTGACACATAAATATTATATGCAGTAATCATGCTGATGTTTACATACTTGGAGAACAAATCTTTATAGAGGCCTTCTCTGTATTAAGCACTGTATTAATCACCAGAGCATAAGATAATAAAAAAATTCACAGTGAACTTTATTCTCCAAAACTTAATTCTTGCAAAAAGTTTTATTTTTAATTTTTTTAGGATTTTTTTATAGATTTTATTTATTTATTTTACAGAGAGAGCAAGCACAAGCAGGAGGAGAAGAGGGAGAAGCGGGCTCCCCACTGAGCAGGGAGACTGATGTAGGGCTTGATCCCAGAGCTCAGGATCATGACCTGAGCTGAAGGCACAAACTGAGCCACCAAGGTGCCTCAAAACTTTTCCTTTTTTTTTTTTTTTTAAGATTTATTCATTTATTTCGGAGAGAGAGAGAGAGAGAGAGAGAGAGAGACACTCTCAAGCAGACTCCCCATTGAGCTCAGAGCTTGATGCGGAGCTTGATCCCACAACCCTGAGACCATGACTTGACCCAAAATCAGGAGTCAAATGCCCAACCGACTAAAGTACCCAGGCACCCCTTCTTACAAAAACTTTTAAATGGTTTATAATAAATGAAAAAAATAAACACTTAAATTTGAGAAGGTACTGGTTATTAATGGTCATTCATTTGTCATTCATATTCTTTGAAGCCTGACTGGATTTCACTTTTTGCCTCTAAAGGCCATTTATATTCCTGAATCTGAAAATTAATATTATTTGATCATGTTAATACATTACTTGGTAATAAAATATTTCAGACCATTTTCAGATAGAAAGATTTTGGTTAGCCATTTCAATATTAATTCAGTTAAGTATTTGAGGATGCCTACCAAGTGGGCAAAACCTATCTCAGTTCTTTTGTCATGGAAGTTTATCTAGTGGGATAAACAGAAGCTAATGAAATCATTAAATTAATTAATTACTAACAAATTTGTAATTAGAAACAAGGTGAGAACAACAGAGGAACCCTTGTGTAGGCTAATTGGTTGAGAAAAGGCTTTTATGTGAAAGTATATTATTATTTTTTTTTTTGGTCAGAAAACAGCTAGGGGTTTTCACATTTTATTAGCTACAGCATAGACCCTTGAGCTGCCTCATTCCCTCCCTCCCACTCCCCCCCCATGGGGTCAGGCCATCCCAGAAGCCCCTGCCTTGGCTGCCTGGGCCCTCTGGAACTCCTGTTGCAGCTGAGCCAGGGTCTCCCTCTGTTGCTCTGACTGCCGCTCAAGGTCCTGGAGCTGGGATTCGTATCGCTTAATTTCAGCTGTGATATAGTCCAGCCTCTTCCCCACTGTGGCACGAGCCTCTCCCAGCTCCTGTTTGACCAGCACAGGACCCAGAAGTTTAAAGACCATGTTGGATCCATCTAGCAGGGCCAGCTCCTCCTTCACGATATTATTTTCTGTTAGCTGCGCCTCAAGCTTCTGTCTCCCCGACATGGATTTACTCAAGTCCTTCTGTAGCTGCTGATATTTCTCCACTTCTCCCTGTAGCTTCTTCTGGATTAGCTCAGCCATGGCGGGGACGAAGGCCTGCGGGGAGTGGGAGCGGGCACTGGATCTCACTCTGGGAGGTACCTAAACTCCCCTTTCTGGCCCGGCGTTCTTGCTTCACTCTATTATTTTTTTTTAATTAATTAATTTATTTATGATAGACGGGGGGGGGGGGGCAGAGACACAGGCAGAGGGAGAAGCAGGCTCCATGCCGGGAGCCCGACGTGTGACTCAATCCCGGGACTCCAGGATCGCGCCCTGGGCCAGAGGCAGGCGCTAAACCACTGAGCCACCCAGGGATCCCCTTTTTTTTTTTATATTATTTCTCTTTTTTTTTTTTTTTTTTTTTAAGATTTTATGTGAAAGTAATACTGGAGTTGATAACTTGAAAATAATAGTTTATGGACATATATATATCCATAGTGCCTATATATGTGTGTGTACGTACATACATACATATGGTACAATTGTAAGCTCTTTCTGTATATATTCTTTTAATCCTCATAATAGACCTATAAGGTAGATTATCTTGTTTTATAGATGAAGAAATGGAGTAGCTAAGTAATATGCCCAGGGTCTCACAGCATTTAAATCTGAGAGCCAAACGTCATGCATAGGCAATCTGGTTCCAGAGTCTAGGCTCCTAACTGTTATGCTAGAGTACATCTCAGGTTTGTTCATTTATTTAGCAAACATGTAGAACATTTAGTGTGTTCTAGGTGGTATTCTCAGCAATTTATACATAATAACTAATTTATCTTCTCATAGTGCTATAAGATAGATAATATTGCCTTCCCTATTTTGCAAACAAGTGAATCAATGTCACACAGCTAATAAGTGACAGAAATAAGAGAACTTATTTCTGGCAGTCTGGCTGTAGAATCTATATTGTTAATAACTGTCTTAGAGAAAGTGAGGGAGAACATTCCAGATAAAGGCAGCAGCATATGCAAAGGTCTTGTGGTTGTTTGGATAATAGAGTATTAAAAGAATCTTGTCAACTAAGTGTCCAACTCTTGATTTTGGCTCAGGTCATGATCTCAGGGTCATAGGATCAAGCCCTTCATTGGGCTCTGTGCTCATGGTGGAATCTGCTTATTCCTCTTGCTCTGCTCCTCCTCTGACTCTCTCAGTGTCTCTCAAATAAATAAAATCTTGGGGGGGAAAAAGAAGAAGAAGGGCACATTGGTGGCTCAGTCAGTTAAGTGTCTGACTCTTGGATTTTGGCTCAAGTCATGATCTCAGGATTTTGAGATCAAGCCTTGTGTTGGGGTCTGTGCTGGGCATGGACTCTGCTTAAGATCCTCTCTCTCCCCTTCTCCCCCTTGCTCCTCTCTATCTTCTCTTAAAAAAAAAAAAAAAGAGTTGTAAGAAATGAGCTTTAACAGAGAAGTGGCGTGATCAAATTTGTATTTTTTTTAAGACTTTATTTGAGAGAGAAAGAGCACAAGTGAGGTGGGGAGAGGGAGGATCAGAGGGAAAGGGAAGCAGACTCCTTGCTGAGCAGGGAGCCTGATGTGGGGCTGGATCCCAAGATCCTAGGATCATGACCTTGCTGAAGGTAGGTGCTTCATCGACTGAACCATCCAGGCACCCATCAAATTTGTATCTCAAAAACCATTTTCAGGGGCGCCTAGGTGACTCAATCAAGCATGTGGCTGTTGATTTGGGGTCGTGAGTTCTGTCCCCACATTGGGCATGGAGCCTGCTTTTAAAAAAATAATTTTCCCTACAATATATGAATGTATCAAATTAACATATTGTACACATTAAATTTTAGAGTTATATGTCAAATATATTCAATTAAAAGAAAGTTTAAAAACCATTTCCCCCCTATTTCTTCTGTCTTATAAGGTTTCAATGACCAGTTCAGTTTTTTCTCAAATTACTAACTGTGGAGAGTAAGATTTATATGGCAGAGACCCAAGAAGGTTAAAAAGGTGATTCACAGCATTAATGATAATAAAATTGAATGGGCTTTAGTTGGGAGAAGGAACAGGAGTGAAGGTATGGATGAACACGATGGATGTATATTAGGCAGGTTTGTACATTTAGTAGTGGAGAGTTTAGGAGTTTTCCATATGATAGGATCAACTTTTTTTCTTTAAAGAATAGCATGCAGGAACACCTGGGTGGCTCAACGGTTGAGCAACTGCCTTTGGCTCGGGGCATGATCCTGGGATACGGGTTCGAGTCCCACATATGGCTCCCTGCAGGGAGCCTACTTCTCCCTCTGCCTCTGCCTCTGTCTCTGTCTCTGTGTTTCTTATGAATAAATAAGTCTTAAAAAGATAAAGAATAGCATGCAGTCTTCTGTCTGAGCAGAGGGGGAGTGTGGGTGCTTTGGCAGTTTGAATAATGTGGACAAGTTTGAAATAGTCGAAAGGCGAGAATAGGGATGCCTGCAGTTGAATGTCTGCCTTCGGCCCAGGGCGTGGTCCCGGATTTCCGGATTGAGTCCCACATCAGGTTCCTGGCATGGAGCCTGCTTCTCCCTCTACCTGTGTCTCTGCCTCTCTCTCTCTGTGTCTCTCATGATTAATAAATAAAATCTTTAAAAAAGAAAGAAAGAAGGAGAGAGTAAGTTAACACGGAAACATAATAGGATTCTAAGCATGACCAAAGGGCACCTTTGATGTTGATACTCATGAATTTATCAATATTAATTTGCTGTATAACTTTCTTAAGCAGCACTAAGATTCTTTAGGGTAGATAATAGGATAGTAGGGTTCCTTTAGGGTGATACTTACTAAAAATATACAGTCTAAGAATGTTATCAAACGCTATGAAGATGTGAGAGTGTAGAATCTAACCTTGATAAGAAGGGAGAGGGCTTCTGGGATTGTTTAAAAATAAAAAAGCAATAGAAGAGGATCAGCAGGATCCCTGGGTGGCGCAGCGGTTTGGCGCCTGCCTTTGGCCCAGGGCGCAATCCTGGAGACCTGGGATCGAATCCCACGTCAGGCTCCCTGCATGGAGCCTGCTTCTCCCTCTGCCTATGTCTCTGCCTCTCTCTCTCTGTCTCTCTCTGTGACTATCATAAATAAATAAAATTTAAAAAAATATTTAAAAATAACAAGAAGGGAGAGGGCTTCTGGGATTGTTTAAAAATAAAAAAGCAATAGAAGAGGATCAGCAGGATCCCTGGATGGTGCAGCGGTTTGGTGCCTGCCTTTGGCCCAGGGTGCGATCCTGGAGACCCGGGATCGAATCCCACGCCAGGCTCCCGGTGCATGGAGCCTGCTTCTCCCTCTGCCTATGTCTCTGCCTCTCTCTCTCTCTCTCTCTGTGACTATCATAAATAAATAAAAATTTATTTAAAAATAAAAGAAGAAGATCAGCAGATTACAGGTTTTCATTGTTACCATCATAGCGGTAGTAATTGAACAGGCAAACAGAAAGGAGAGAATATAATGCCTTTACATTATCAGCTCATGAGTTGGGCAGACAATATAAAGGCAGAACCCCAGAGGGCATTATATAGGAGAATGGAAATCAGTGAGGCCCCAGAGTGCAGAAAAAATACTGCATTCAACTACCGTCATCACTGGCCTTATGATTGACAATACAAATCAGGTGGGATACACAGAATAATAGATTCAAGAAGTGTTTGGGGGCACCTGGATGGCTCAGTCAGGCATCTGCCTTAGGCTCAGATCATGACCCTGGGATCCTGGGTTCCCCATTTTGGGCTCCTTGCTCATTGGGTATCCTGCTTCTTCCTCTTCTTCTGCCCCCTGCTCATGCTCTCACTATCTCTAATAAAAAAATGAAATCTTTAAGAAAAAAAAAAAAAAGAGGTCTTTGGGTAGTCCTTATTTTGGTTGATTACTATCTTTTTTTCTGTAGTATTTGGCTTTTTTTGTTTTGTTCTAAATGAAATTTTAAATAAAATTTTTATAAAAGTGAATACGTTACTATGAATTTATTTTTTTAAAAAGATAAGTTGAGGGCAGCCTGAGTGGCTCAGCGGTTTAGCGCCGCCTTCAGCCCAGGGCACGTGATCCTGGAGACCCAGGATCGAGTCCCACATTGAGCTTCCTGTATGGAGCCTGCTTCTCCCTCTGCCTGTGTCTCTGCCCCTCTCTCTCTCTTTCTGTGTGTGTCAAATAACTAACTAACTAACTAACTAAATAAATAAATAAACAAACAAACAAGTTGAGGGACGCCTGGGTGTCTTCCTTGGGCTCAGGGCATGGTCCTGTGGTCCCAGGATGGAGTTTCACATTGGGCTCCCTGCAGGGAGCCCGTTTCTCCCTCTGCCTGTGTCTCTGCCTCTCTCTGTGTCTCTCATGAATAAATAAATAAAATCTTAAAAAAAAAAAAGTTGAGGGGTGCCTCAGTTGGTTAGGTGTCCAACTCTTGGTTTCAACTAAGGTCATGATCTCAAGTTTCTGGGATTAGGACCTGCATTGGTTCTGCGCTCAGTGCAGAGTCTGCTTGTCCCTATCCCTCTGCACCTCCTCAGCTCATGTGCTTGCTCTCTCTCTCTCAAATAAATAAATAAAATCTTTGGAGGAAAAAAAAAGAGGAAAAGAGACAACTTGAAAAAATATTTTCAAGTACCCTAATTGTCCTCTGCTCTGAAACTCTCATTCTATCCTTCTAGATCCTTTTGTGATCCATTTATAATGTAACATTTTAAAATAAAAATAAGACCACAATATATATAGTATACTAGTTTTCTAACCTTAACATTTTTATTTTTTACTCATGAGCAGATAGTTTTACAGAATTTAAGTAGCTTCTTGTATTCTAGTGTGTGATACTTATATTAGAGTTTTGTTTGTCTGATTAATTTCTATGAATTATTTATATTAAAGATTTTTGCCTTTTATTTGTTGTGACAATTCTTTTTTAAATTTTAGTTATAAAAATCTTAGATATTCAGGGGCATCTGGGTGGCTCAGTTGGTTAAGTGTCTACTAAGTTGCTTGTTTTTTATTAAAGGGTTTGATAATTTGTTACCTTTTTGACAACCCTCCAGCAGTAGGAATCTGATCAATATCAATATCCAATCAAAGAATGATCAGTTGTAAATGGCTGTTTTGAGTTTTTTATTTTGTTTTAATTTTTATTATTGAAGTATAGTTGATATACAATGCTATGTTAGCTTCAGGTGTAATAACTTTTTTTAAATTAGAAATTATATTTAGCCTTCTTTGTCCCATAGCTAGTTTACTTTATAAATTGAAGAACATTCCCAGTATATGTGTATGATTCACAAATTACCTAATCAGGAGCCCTTCCCAGTGGTGGTGCCTGAATTTCTACTCAGCCTCTAGCTTCAAAACTTCTGATGTGGGGGCACCTGGGTGGCTTGGTGGTTGAGTGTTTGCCTTTGGAAGCTCAGGCCATGATGCCAGAGTCCTGGGATGGAGTCCCACATCAGGCTCCACGGGAAACCTGATGTCTCTGTCTGTCTCTGCCTATGTCTCTACCTCTCTCTGTGTATCTCTCATGAATAAATAAAATCTTTACTTAAAACAAAAAAAAACAAAAAAAAAACTTGTGATGTGGGAACCCTTTCTTCCATCCCAGTATACCTGAAGCTTTTGAGGGAATATACCTCCCTTTGAAGCCTAGCAGTAGTTATTTGTACTGGAGGTACCATCTGAGCTCTGGTTTTGGAATAGTGGGGCTTTGGGGGACAACATTAGAATCAAACTTTCATGTATAATATATTATCTATGGGAAAGTATATTCTATGCTCTAAGTAGTTGACTGGACAGGCTTTTGGATTGTGGTTTTCCATTCTCCCGTTGAGAGAGAGAGCCTGCCTTACAGTCAGGAGATCAGGTCTCAGTTCTGCCACAGAATGTACCCACTTATTAATCTCTATACAAGGAGGATGGATATAAGTCTAAAAAGGCATGGTTTTCAAGTTATTTAAATTGTTTTACAATTCAGATAAAGTGTTAGCCAAAAAGCCAATATATAAAAAGGGTGAAATCTAGTTTGGGTATTCTGGTTATACTGGAAGAGGAATCCAGAGAGCTTCTATTCTATGGATGCTACTCTTCCACATCCATTACTTGAAGAAGAGAAGAGAGGTTTCTTACGATTTGAAAACCAGTAGACCAGTAGATTTTTCCCCCCTGGATCCCTTTATCCATAACATTATAAACTTGAGAGTGACCATATTTAACACAAAAGGTAGAGTTAATCTATTTCTAAATCTAAAATTAGGTAATCTAATATTCAACTCATTCTAGATATTATAAGGTCTCTTTAACTGTATCTCCCTCTAAGTAAAAGCAAACAATCATAGACCAGCCAAGAGGGCTTCTCAGTTTTGGTCAGGTTGGATTCTTAATCCCTATAGACAAAAAAATGATAGTTGATTTCGCAAAGTGGAAATATACTCAATTTAGCAAAGCAGAACTCTCAATCTGAGTGCACATAAAAAACAGGGATTGGATCATGCAAAAAAGGTGGATATGCTGTAGTTCTCAGTCCCTCTGTCTCCTTTTTAGATAACCAGCCACTTATGTAACCAGGGGCCTCACCTCCTCCATTCAGGACTAATTGAGAGATGAGAGGCTTTCTTAATATTCTCCCTCCTTTACATGAAAATGTCATTCTGGGTATGGCATTTACTGTGCCTTGGGACCAGAGTAGAAGCTAAAGTAGAAGAGGGAAATAGAATCCAGTAGTAGTACAGGTAGAAAGTTCTAATTGTGCCAGAGTCAAAAGAAAATTAAGTACATTAAGACATAAGAGAGGTCAGAGTTGTTGGGCACAGTGAACCATATTTGAAATACCTGGGCAATGGGTGACGGGCACTAAGAGCACTTGATGGGATGAGCACTGGGTATTATACTATATGTTGGTAAATTGAATCTAAATTTTAAAAAGGGAAAAACAAACACAGGAATACCTGGGCAAGAATGAGAAACTGGAGACAGGCCTGGTTTAGGAATGTTAGCATTGGGGCAGAAGCAATAAGAAGACTGGTGATATGCTTTCTCTCTGTTTTAAGGGTTGTCTTGTTAATTAAGGGTGTACTCATGTGTCACTTGGCAGATTTAGAGACTAACACAGGTGAATAATGAGCTCATTCTGTTCTTGCTAGGACACTAGAGAAAAGTGTCGGGATCCCTGGGTGGCTCAGCGGTTTGGCTCCTGCCTTTGGCCTAGGGTGTGATCCTGGAGTCCCGGGATCCAGTCCCACATCGGGCTCCTTGGATGGCGCCTGCTTCTCCCTCTGCCTGTGTCTCTGCCTCTCTCTGTATATGTGCCTCTCATGAATAAATAAATAAAATCTTTTAAAAAAAAAAAAGTAAGGAGTAAAATTTGACTTGGTCACATAAGTAGGTAGTAGTGTTTAAAAAAAAAAAAGTGTCAAGTTCAGATGCACTCCCACACAAGTGCTCTGTTAATTACCTACTCTATAATAAATATAATATTAGGGCTATTTTAATTTTTACATACTTTCATATCCTCCAATTGAGACCATGCTTATGTGAAGAGACTTGTACTTGGCAAGGTTTCAGTAGATGATCTGATGAGGGGGTGCCTTGGTGTCTCAGGTTAAGTGGCTCAGGTCAAGATCCTGGAGTCCTGGGATGGAGCTCCACTTCCAGCTCCCTACTTATCAGAGAGTCTGCTTGTCCCTCTGCCCTTCACCCTTGCTTGTGCTCTCTCTTTCTCTCTCAAATAATATCTTTAAAGAAAAATAGAAAATAAATAGTCAGATGAGGTTTCACTATGCTTTGGTTCTCATTGTTATTTTGACCTAGAATGAAGTATTTACGTTTTAGTGAAGATCTTGAAATTTTTAATGTTAGTTTAAGGTAGTGTAAACATGGAAGGAACAAAGAGATACAATTTCAAGAAAATTATTTTTATTTTTAAGATTTGATTTTAGAGAAATCGAGCAAGAGCAGGGGGGAGGGAGAGGGACAAGCAGACTGCACTGAGCGTGGGGCTCGATCCCAGGACCCTGAGATCACAACCTGAGCTGAAACCAAATTTTAGGATGGGTCTATTTCTGCAAAAAGAAAACATTGCTGGGGGCACCTGGGTGGCTCAGTGATTAAGTGTCTGCCTTTGGCTCAGGTCATGACCCTGGGGTCCAGGGAACGAGCTCCTCATCGAACTCCCTGTAGGGAACCTGCTTCTCCCTCTGCCTTTGTCTCTGCCTCTGTCTCTGTGCCTTTCAAGAATAAATAAATAAAATCCTTAAAAAAAAAATGGAATCAAGAGTCAGGATGTTCAGCCCAGGAAAATTATTTTTAGAGGAACTTTAGCACTTTAATAGGAGGATAAAGTAGATAATTTTTACAGAAGTGGACTGAAATATTTCCCAAGAGAAATGAAATCTGTTGTTTTGACACACAAAAAATTAACTGATGGTTTAGTTTTGATAAACATTAAAATAAGCAAAATGCATTCATTTCTACAAATTTGTTCTTTAGTATTATTTTTTGATTCTATTGTAAATGAAATCATTTTCTCAGTTTCCTTTTCAGATTGTTTATTGCTAGTTTATAGGAAGATAACTCATTTCTACATGCTGATTTTGTGTCCTACAGCTTTGTTGAATTAGTTTATTAGCTCAAACAGGTTTTTTGTACATTCCAGTACTTTTATTGATCCTTCATATTTCTCATGCAATTTGTATCTGTTGGTGATTGAAGATCAGATGAGGTGCATGTAAAGATCATTGTAAACTAGAAGCTCTATGAAGATTAGATTAGATCTCTGGTATATGGTACAACATGAAAAATAGGTGACTGGTAGGTTACTGCTAAGGTACCACCAGAGGTCTCAAATTCAAGGTTTTTGGTCTTGTTTTTGTTTTTAAGATTTCATTTATTTATTTGAGAGAGAGAGAGCACGCAAGCAAGAGAGCACAAATGGGGAGCATCAGAGAGAAAGGAAGAACTAGATTCCCACTGAGCAGGGAGTCCAATCTAGGACTGATCTCAGGACTCTGAGATCATGTCCTGATCCAAAGGCAGCCACTTGGGATGTCTGGGTGACTCAGTGATTAAATGTTTGCCTTCCAGCTCAGGGCATGATCCTGGAGTCTCAGGATTGAGTCCCACATTGGGCTCCCTAAATGGAGCCTGCTTCTCCCTCTGCCTATGTCTCTGCCTCTCTCGTGTCTCTCGTGAATAAATAAATAATCAAAAAAAAAAAAAAAAAAGGGCAGCAACTTAACTGAGCCACCCAGGTGCTCCTTAAAATTCAAGGCTTTTACTAGGCCATAGAGTTTTGGAGGGTTTTATAAAATCATTTATTTAAAAAAAAAAATCATTTATTTTTGAATATATAATATATATATATATACCAGGTTGAAAACACTAAAAAAAATATAAAAACTTTCATAGAATAGAAAGTAAATCCATGGGGAATCCCTGGGTGGCTCAGCCATTTGGCGCCTGCTTTTAGCGCAGGGTGTGATCCTGGAGTCTCGGGATCGAGTCCCTCATCGGGCTCCCTTCATGAGCCTACTTCTCCCTCTACCTGTGTCTCTGCCTCTCTCTGTGTGTCTTTCATGAATGAATGAATGAATGAATGAATGAATGAATAAATAAATAAATAAATAAATAAATAAATGGTAAATCCGGGGCACCTGGGTGACTCAGTTAAGCCTTTGGTTAACCTGAGCCTTTGGTTCAGGTTGTGTTCCTGGGATCCAGGGATCAAGTCCCACATTGGGCTCCCTACACGGAGCCTGCTTCTCCCTCTGCCTATGTCCCCCTCTCTCGTGTCTCCTATGAATAAATAAATGAAATCTTAAAAAAAAAAAAAAAAGTAAATCTGGCTCCTGCTGTTATTCCCTAGTCACCTAGTTTCCATTTCCAGCAGTTACCAGTTTCATGACATCTTTCTGGAGATATCCATACCTATATAAGCAAAAACATGTGTACATGTATTATGCATTAGTATATATATACACACATGATACTTTATTTTTATTTATTTTAAGATTTTATTTATTCATGAGAGACACAGAGAGACAGGCAGAGACACAGGCAGAGGGAGAAGCAAGCTCCATGCAGGGAGCCCGACATGATACTTTATAAGAATTTTGATATGTATACATTGTTCTGCAACTCACTTTTTTTGTTATTTAGGAATGTTTTAGAGATCTTTCCACGTCACTTCATAAAGCTCTATGAAGTATTGTTTTTTTAACTTGAATACTTCTAGAGCAAGAACTCTACTCCCTGTTGTCTTTTGCTTATTGACTTCACCTATTTTATAGTATTTGACTTCTCTGAAGGCATTTGAACTTTTAACCCCTGGCTTGGATGCATCCTTATAGTTATGTAGCCTAGAATGAAGGCCTTTCATAATCATTGTATATATTATGTAATAATATTTGTTTTAATCATTTTCTTTTTAGTTTTGATGAAGCAAGAACACAAAGAAGAGGTTGACTTGTCTTCAGTTCCAGCATTGTCTGTGCCTCATCCTGCCCAAACTCAGAGGCCTTCCTCAGACACAGGACACCCACGTGATAGTGTACTGTCAACACAGAGAAGCTTGGTTTGTCCCGTCCAGCAAACATATGCATCCATGGTAACTTCATGTCATCTGCCACAGTTGCAGTGTAGGGATGAAAGTGCTGGTAAAGAACAGCAAATGATACCTTCTTCAATCATGCACCAGCCTTTTCAAGTCACACCAACACCTCCTGTGGGGTCTTCCTATCAGCCTATGCAAACTAATGTTGTGTACAACGGACCAACTTGTCTTCCAGTTAATGCTGCCTCTAGTCAAGAATTTGATCCGGTTTTGTTTCCACAGGATGCAACTCTTCCTACTTTAATAAATCTTGGCTGTCAACCGCCATCATCCATACCTTTTCATTCTTCAAATTCAGGCCCAACAGGACATCTTTTAGCTCATACACCTCACTCAGTGCAGACCCTGCCTCACCTGCAGTCATTGGGATACCATTGTTCGAACACAGGACAAAGATCTCTTTCTTCTCCAGGGACTGACCAGGTCACAGGCCAGCCTTCCCCTCAGTTACAACCCATTACATATGGTCCTTCACATTCAGGGTCTGCTACAACAGCTTCCCCAGCAGCCTCTCATCCCGTGGCTAGTTCACCACTTTCTGGGCCACCATCTCCTCAGCTACAGCCTATGCCTTACCAATCTCCTAGCTCAGGAACTGCCTCATCACCGTCTCTAACCACCAGAATGCATTCTGGACAGCACTCAACGCAAGCACAAAGTACAGGCCAGGGAGGTCTTTCTGCACCTTCATCCTTAATATGTCACAATTTGTGTGATCCAGCTTCATTTCCACCTGATGAGGCAACTGTGAACATTAAGCCTGAACCTGAAGAGCAGGAACCTAACTTTTCAACAATTGGTCTACAGGACATCACTTTAGATGATGGTAAGTTTATCTTTATGTTCTTGAAGCAATGAAGATTCGGAAACTTCCTTCTCTGATAGTCCTAAAAAGGTCACCATGGATTGCTTACTGGTATATGGCATGTGATTGGGCTTTTTTTTTAAAATGGTTGTTGTTACTAGAAATATGTTAATATAGTTTCATGCAGACATGAAAATCTATGCTTTAAAGTCTGTTTTACCACTAATACCTGTTGCAAAGGATGAGACCTTGAATGATAACCTATTACCCATTTGTAATGGAACTAAGGACATGAAATTGATTGGACATCTTTTCTTTCAGAATGTATGATGAAGTCACAGTGCCTGGAGAATGGAATTCAATAAATATTGCTGAATGGCATCTGTTTGGAAGGCACAGAGTTTAGATGCTGGAAATACCAGGAATATGTTTAGATAGAATTCCTGTCCTTGAGGAGACTCACACAAGTAAAGAACTTGTTCCTCTGTGGCCCTGCCAGCTTGCTGAGTCAGATAGTGGTAATGGTACAAGACCAGACTGGTTGACTGTAGCTGGCACAGCTGTCGGCACCAAGATAAAAAGCTATTTATATAAATGTAGTAAGTTGGCAGATGGATCCCTGTTTTTAAATTAGAGAACAAACTCTGGAATATTAGTTATTTCAGTAATTGAAAATTCCCCAAGAAAGTATTTTCAGGTAATAATTTTAGAGTTTGTTCTTGGCTTTATCTTTTATATGGTAGTCAAATTTTGTCTAAATAGAAATTCAGTGAAAACTACCTGTAAGTGTTCAATATGAAAGTTGTAAAGACTCTAAAAACATGGATATAGAATTTTAATTCTCTGATTCTGTATTTTCTGTAGAGAATAGTGATTCTAAGTCAGCCATCTCTTTTACACATCTGGAGAAGCTGAATTTACTACTTAGTTGCAAAGCTGGTATTAAATCCCAAATACCAAGCATAAGGGGAAGGAAGGTAAATAAAATAAGGCATCCCCATTGCCCAGGGCTTCCACCAGATCAGTACATGACTGACTACACAGTATAGTAGGCCTAAGTCACTTACGGTCAAGGTCTAAAAGAAGCACATTAGGAGATCATCAGAGAGATGGGACAGATTCCATTAGAAAGATTCAGTAGTGGGGCAACTGGCTGGCTTAGTTGGTAGAGCTTAGGACTCCTGACCTCAGGGTCATGAGTTTGAGCTCCACAGTGGACCTAGAACTTACTTTAAAAAAAAAAAAAGATTCTTCAAAACTTCCTTGAGGAGATGATATTTGAGCCAGATCTTAGAGTATGAGTATGTGTTTTCAGTAAATGAATATCAGAGGGCAAATCAGGCAACATAAGTAGAAAGAGAGCTGTGTCTGGGAAAGCACGATTCACCTTAATGGCTGGAGGGCAAATGACATAGTAAAAGATGGCTCTCAAAGCCACGACGGAATGTACCAAGTCATTTGTGTGTAAACAGAAAGTACAGTTAGCCCTTGAACACCTTGAGAGTTAGGTACACCCACTCTCACTCAGTCAAAAAATTGACTTAAAACTGTCAGTTCCCCAAAAACTTAACTATTAATAGTCTACTGTTGGTTAGAAGCCTTACTGATAACATTAACAATCAATTAACACATTTTATATGTTATATGTATTTTATACTATATACTTACAGTAAAGTAAGCTAGAGAAAAGAAAATGGTTATTAAGAAAATCATAAGGAAGGGACACCTGAGTGGCTCAGTCCATTAAGCATCTGCTTTCAGCTCAGGTCATGATCTCAGGGTCCTGGAATTGAACCCAGCGTTGGGCTCCCTAATCAGTGGGGAATCTGCTTGTCCCTCTGTCTCTTCCTCTCCCACCCATCGTGTTCCTTCTCTCTCACAAATAAATAAAATTTAAAAAGATTTGAGAGAGAGAGTGTGTGTATGAGGTAGAGGGAGAGAATCTTTGTGTGGAGCCTGACAGAGGGCTCCATCCCACAGCCCATGAGATCATGACCTGAGCCAAAACCAAGAGTCAGGTGCTCAACCAACTGACCCACCCTGGTGCCCCAAAACCCATGTTATTCAGGAGTCAATTGTGTATGTGTAAACTGAAGCAACACCTACAATTTGCATAGTATTTTCCTATTCATTATTTCTTTTAATCCTTATTAATCCTATGTCTCTGAGATAGTGATCATTTAGAGAATTGGACTTTCTGAAGGTCACACAACTGGTAAGGAGCAGAGTTGAAACTGGAATCAGATCTTTTTAGTCTAATCTTTTTTCATGCAGTACTATATAGTTGCCTCCAGCAACAGCAGGCCATGGTGGTTAGAACTCTGTGCTCAAGGAGATCCCTTGAACTTTTAATTTTTTTCTTTAATTCATAGAGGAACATGTGTGCAGAACTTCACTGCATGAACACATGTTCACAACTGTATCTGATCTATCACAATTGTGTCGGGAGTACTTGAGGGCTCTGGTATTATGTCTTGCTATTCTCTTTTTGTACAGCTGGCATAAGTGTCACTGCCTACTTAATAATGGTGAACAACAGGTAAAGAGGAGACTTCTATTATACAAAACAAATTTAAAATAAGGCTTTTTCAAATATACATACTTTTAAAATGTTCCTTATTCATTCTTTTAGCAGTTTTAGACTATTCACCATGCTTTTAAGGTTTATAATTAGAATTTTAATCCTGAGACAAAGAGCAAGACCTTGAGTGATAGATAACCTGCCACCCATTTGTGATGGAACTAAAGACACGAGATTTATTGAGCACACCTCAAAGTGTATTCCAGCTCACTTTCTTTCCAAATGAAGATTTTTTCCTCCTAAAAAGGGACCAGAGGTAGTGGAACTGCTTTTTCCAATTTATCAGTTTGATATTTTGGGGGCAACAAATTGGAACTTCTGGAAAGGTTTTATGAAAATTTTATTTTACCCTTTGAATATGTGAAAATATGTTGTCAAAACAAAGAATCTGGAAATATGAGGGCAGGTATAAAATTTTTTTCATATTTGTTCCATTCATTATAGAGGCCACACAGTCAAGAAAAGTTCCCAGATGGTAGCCCTACAGAAGATCTGTTGAGTCCTCTCATTGCCATTGGTTCTAGCAGTATTTAAAGGGGAAGGAACTAAAATGCACTCCTGGGCATCTTGGATTATTAGATTTATAATATTTGCCAGCTGACTCATTGATGATGTTATTTTGATTTGCCTTTAAAGGTAAAGTTCTAGGTACTTAATCCTACAATTTTGCAAAGTTTTAATACAAATTCACTAAAAAACAACAACATTTGAAACTTCATAGCATTTGAATGTTCCCTTTTGGTTAGCTTTAAAAGGAAGCCATAGGGGCACCTGGGTGGCTCAGTCCGTTAACCATCTGCCTCCAGCTCAGGTCATAATTTCAGGGTCCTAGGATCAAGCCCCATATCGGGCTCCCAGCTCAGTGGGGAGTCTGCTTCTCCCTCTTCCTCTGCCCCTCCCCACCCCTCATGCTCTTTCTCTCAGATAAATAAAATCTTTAAAAATAAAAATAAATGAAAGGAAGCCATAAACACACCATAAATGATTAGAAGCACTTAGGTGAACTTTGCAGTTAGCCTAAGCTCAGGTTTTATATTAACTTTTCTATATTGTGTTAAATATTAAGTACAAAGTAATTTCCACTCTACAACTGGAGGACACAATTATTTTAATTTGTGTTACACTAGTTAAATATATTTACCATCGGGGATCCCTGGGTGGCTCAGCGGTTTAACGCCTGCCTTTGTCCCAGGGCGTGATCCTGGAGTCCCGGGATCGAGTCCCACATCGGGCTCCCGGCATGGAGCCTGCTTCTCCCTCCTCCTGTGTCTCTGCCTCTCTTTCTATGTTTATCATAAATAAATAAATAAATCTTTAAATATATATATATATATATATATATATATATATTTATCATCTAGTCTTAAGAAATTTTGTTAATCATATTTCTGTTTTAGGGCACCTGGGTGGCTCAGTTAAATGTCCAACTCTTGATTTCAGCTCAGGTCATGATCTCAGGCTCACGATATCAAGGCTGTGTCGTGCATCACGGTGGGTGTAGAGCCTGCTTAAGGTTCTCTCTCTCTCTCTTTCTCTCTCTCACCCCCCCTTCTCCCCCTCCTGTACTTGTGTTTTCTCTCTCTCTCACCTCCCTCTAGAAAAAATAATAAAATAAAAAAAATAAATTTTAAAATAAAAATACATGAAGATCACATTAAAGATTTTAAAAGATTAAAGATAAAATATTCTTTTTACTTTGCATTTTTAAATAGATAGAGTCAGTAATCATCCAATTATTACTTGACTCTTATTTTTAGAAATGTGGACATTAACACAGTTCAATGACATTTAACAGAGAAGATATTAGTGTACCTCACCTCAGAAATTGAAGACTTGGGAAAAAAAAAAAAAAAAGAAATTGAAGACTTGGGACACCTAGGTGGCTCAGTGGTTGAGCATCTGCCTTGGCTCAGGTTGTGATCCCAGGGTCCCGGGACTTAAGTCCTACATCAGATTCCCCTCGGGAAGCCTGCTTCTCCCTCTGTCTGCATTTCTGCCTCTCTCTGTGTGTCTCTCATGAATAAATAAATAAAACCTTTAAAAAAAAAAAGTTGAAGACTTAACAGATGTTAGAAATACCTCTAATACAACTCCCTCAGGACACCTCGGTGGCTCAGAGGTTGAGCATCTGCCTTCGGCTCAGGATGTGATCCCAGATTTCCAAGATTGAATGCCACATCAGGCTCCCTGCGAGGAGCCTGCTTCTCCCTCTGCCTGGGTCTCTGCCTTCTCTCTGTGTGTCTCATGAATAAATAAAATCTTTAAAAAATAATAATAATACAACTCTCATTTTATAGTTGAATAATCTGAGTTTTACAGAGTCTGTGGTGTTCGTCCAGGGTAACACACAGTTAATAGCATATAAAGACTAAAAACCTGTCTCTTGGCTCCTAATTCAGTACTTCAGGTATTTTTCCTGTATCTGCAGTCATGTTTCTCATTGGTCTATGAAATGAGACTGCAGATGTAGAGCAATCGGAATATGTTGAAAAAAACTGCCATTTTCTCTGTAGAGCCTCTTTTGTCAGAGGGGCCAGGACAATCTTAAGATTATAGATTCCCAGGGATGCCTTGGATGGCTCAGTCAGTTATGCCTGACTGTTGATTTCAGCTCAAGTCCTGATCTCAGAATCATGAGATCAAGCCCCACGTTGGGCTTCCCGCTCAGTGGGGAGTCTGCTTCCTCTCTTCCTCTCCTTCTCCACTCTTACTCTGTTTCTCAAAAAAAAGATTCTCAGAAGTGTTTTTTTTTTAATTACTTTTGTTGTTATTAACACACGTTTCCAACTTATTCTTTTTTAAGATTTTTAAAATTTATTCATGAGAGACACACAGAGAGAGAGAGAGAGAGAGAAAGAGAGGCAGAGGGAGAAGCAGGCTCCATGAAGGAAGCCTGATGTGGGACTCAATCCCGGGTATCCAGGATCACATGCAGGGCTGAAGGCGGCGCTAAACAGCTGAGCCACCAGGGCTGCCCAATTCTCAGAAGTTTTAAAGGCTCTCTGGTCCATTCTCTTTCACCCTGGAGTTTATACTCTGGTATTTATTCCTCTGTGTGTCTTCCTCTTCACCTTCTTTGCAACATCTCAGGGCCTTTTTGAGTTCTCGTTGCCCATATTTTATGTGGGCTCTGATGCCTCTGGAATCATGTAGAACAAACCTAATCTTTCTTGTAATAGACCTTCACATTTATGAAATCTTGATCTCTTTCCCTTTCTTAAAAAACACTCTAGCAACTTCATCTGTCCCTCTCCCTCACCCACCTCTGCTCGACCTTGATGTTTTAGTTCCTTTTTGTAGTGCAGTATCTAGAAGGGCACACTCTTAGCCAGCTCAGAGTGGATTGGGACTGTTACCTTCCTTGTTCAGAAGGCTTTATTTTATCAATATGGTCTGAGGTCAGTGGATTTTCTTAGCTCCATCTTAATGTTAATTTAGTGAGTCATAAGTACTGCTAAATCACATCCTTTCTCTCCCCACTCCCTACCCCCTTGCTTTTTGCGTATGTTGTTTTTGGAATCCAACACTAAACTTTACAATTATCCTTGTTCAGTCTCCTTGGGGTGATTTTGGCCCCTCATATCAACCTTCCAAGCTAAGAACAGTCTGTTTCAGTGTAGTGTGGGTCTCTTCCCAAGGTGTATTCTTTGGGGGAATAACAACAGCAGAATACTGATTTTTACCAAGGGATGTTTTCTTTCAAGAAGTCCTCTTGGAAGGCTGTAATATCTCTTATCCAATTAGGGCATTATTCAAAGTTCTTTTGATACTTCTTATTTCTTTGCTATCTAGGTGTACCATTGCCCCCGCTTGAAAATTGTGCTCTCTACATCCATAAAATTATTGATAAGTTTTTACTTGTTACAGTTCCTATTCCTGGAATTGTAATTTTCCTAAACATTTCCATTCATTATAGTGTGTATGTCCCAGTCTTTGGACCAAACGATATACATTAAAACAGTACAGAAATATAGAAATTGTCACTGCTGTGTTTTAAGCATTTAATTAAGATTATAATATTGTTAAACTAGACTGCCTTTGACCTTTAAATATAGGCCATTTAATTTGTGACTGAGCTGAATCCATTTACAGCTTTCCATTAGAATCCCTCAATTCCCACTTGTCCTCTTTTGTTCACAAACTAACAGAGCTGCAGCTGCAGCCTTTCAGCAGAGAAGAGGGTACATGTTAAATATAGCCTGACCTGCTGCTATGGTGAAAACTGAAACTGCCACTTGCAGGCTCTGCGCAGTAACATGCCGATCCTGAATGTAGGGCAGATACAAATTCGACTGTAAACAGGGACTCTAGACATGACCTCAGACGCTGAAGTGTCTCCTTTCAAGTAGCATGGGGATGATAAAAGACAAGATTCAGAATGAGGAAAGTAGGAGGCTGGTATGGAGGAGCAGAGGTAAATATTATTGTCAGTGTTCTGTTCTACCTGTTTGAATATTAGTTTTTCACTGGTGATTATTGTATTTTTTTTTATTTATTTTTTGATTATTGTATTTAAATAAAACTAAATAAAGCCACATATAGTCAGTACTGAGAGTGGGTCACAAACAAAGTATTTAATGACTTTAGGGAAATGAGGTGGAGGGAGACCAGTAGTGAACGTTCTCCTTTAACCGGGACTCTAGGTGGCTCATGAATGCTTTTCTGGAAAGCATCATGTAATATCCAGCATCAAACATTAATGAGAATAACTCCAGAAGCGGGAAATCCCCATAAATAATGCCCATGTAGGCTTTGGATAGTGGCTTATGCAGAACAGACCATGATGGGGATTCAGGACCTTAGACATAGTGTCTCTTGGGTATATGATAAGAAAGCTAAATTTTTAGACCCAGTGAAGCAACTGCAAGCATTTGAGAGAATTTTTTATTTGTTTTTTTTTTGTTGTTTTTTAAATTGTTATTTATTTATGATAGTCACACACAGAGAGAGAGAGAGGCAGAGACACAGGCAGAGGGAGAAGCAGGCTCCATGCATCGGGAGCCCGACGTGGGATTCGATCCCAGGTCTCCAGGATCACGCCCTGGGCCAAAGGCAGGCGCCAAACCGCTGCGCCACCCAGGGATCCCGAGAGAATTTTTTATTTCTTACATCAAATGTATCTTTTATCTGCATAGACACAAATTAATTGTACTCCATTCAAACAAAAAAAAATTTTTTGAATCAACTTGACAGTGAAATTTGTACATAAACTTGGGACGCCTGGGTGTTTCAGTGGTTGAGCATCTGCCTTTGGCTCAGGCTGGGATCCTGGGGTCCTGGGATCAAGTGCCGCATCAGGCTCCCCGGTCTGCCTATGTCTCTGCCTCTCTCTGTGTGTCTCTTATAAATAAAGATTATTTTTGTTTTAAAAAATTTGTACATAAACTTAGAAAAGCCTAAGAGAGGCTATGACTAATTAACTGGCATATGTCACAGCATATCAGAAGTCTTCAAAAGAGGGATCCCTGGGTGGCTCAGCGGTTTAGCGCCTGCCTTTGGCCCAGGGCACGATCCTGGAGTCCCAGGATCGAGTCCCACATCAGGCTCCCGGCATAGAGCCTGCTTCTCCCTCTGCCTGTGTCTCTGCCTCTCTCTCTCTCTCTCTATCATAAATAAATAAATCTTTAAAAAAAAAAAAAGTCTTCAAAAGAAATTCACTTCAAAATATATTTAAAAATAATTAATGAGGGACACCTGGGGTGGCTCATCGGTTGAGCATCTGCCTTCAGCTCGGGGTGTGATTCCGGGATTCCGGGATCGAGTCCCACATCAGGCTCTTTGAGTGGAGCCTGCTTCTCCCTCTGCCTATGTCTCTGCCTTTCTCTCTCTGTGTCTCTCATGAATAAATAAATAGAAATCTTTTCTTAAAAAAGTTTAATTAAAAAAAAAAAGTTTAATTTTGGGCAGCCCCGGTGGTGCAGCGGTTTAGTGCTGTCTGCAGCCCAGGGCGTGATCCTGGAGACCCTGGATCAAGTCCCACGTCACTCTCTGCATGGAGCCTGCTTCTCCCTCTGCCTATGTCTCTGCCTCTCTCTCTCTGCATCTCTATGAATAAATAAAATCTTTTTTTTTTTTGTAAAATTTTTATTTATTTATGATAGTCACACAGAGAGAGAGAGAGAGGCAGAGACATAGGCAGAGGGAGAAGCAGGCTCCATGCACCGGGAGCTCGACGTGGGATTCGATCCCGGGTCTCCAGGATCACGCCCTGGGCCAAAGGCAGGCGCTAAACTGCTGCGCCACCCAGGGATCCCCAATAAATAAAATCTTTTAAAAAAAAAAAGTTTAATTTTTTAGAGATGTGGCTCAGAAAGCTTAACTGTTTTACCAGTTACTACATGACCACAAATGCTGGGACTGGCTTTTGAATCCAAGCTGTGTGAAATTTAGATTATCTCAGGTATTTAGTGGTTTCTGAAATAGCTATAATATATTATTTTATATAATCTTATTTAATCTTATTTACCTCTATAAATACAACAAACATAGTAACTTTCCCATGTCTCCGTGTGTAAGGTACAAAGCCAATGTCTAAAGATGTATTTGATTTTAAAATTTATATCTTGCTTTTGAGTTCCTTTGGAGATGAATCATTAACAAAGACAAAAATGTTTTAAGTGAGATAGAAATAATTTTAGGGGATCCTTGGGTGGCACAGCGGTTTAGTGCCTGCCTTTGGCCCAGGGCACGATCCTGGAGACCCGGGATCAAATCCCACGTCGAGCTCCCGGTGCATGGAGCCTGCTTCTCCCTCTGCCTATGTCTCTGCCTCTCTCTCTCTCTGTGTGTGACTATCATAAATTAAAAAATAATAATAATAATAATTTTAGGCTCATCAGTTCAGCTTTTATGGTTTGGTGGTAATTGGTAATTATCTGGGTTTGTGTGACAAGGTTACTTCTAGCCATGGAGCTTAGCTTTTGATAAATGTTGATTGAATATACTCAAACAGTTCTCTGTTTGAAGAGGTCTGACTTTTTTGTTTTGTTTTGTTTTTGGACATTACCTGCTATTAACCTGTCTGAGTAGGAGGAAAAGTATCAAACTCTTCAGTTCTGGTGGAAAATAGGATATAGTTGAGAGTGATGGGTACAGGCATTCTAGTTTTACATCTAAAAGAATTGGAGCAGGGCAGCCCCGGTGGCGCAGTGGTTTGACACCGCTTGCAGCCTGGGGTGTGATGCTGGAGACCCGGGATCGAGTCCCACGTCGGGCTTCCTGCATGGAGCCTGCTTCTCCCTCTGCCTGTGTCTCTGCCTCTCTCTCGCTCTCTCTGAATGAATAAATAAATAAATCTTTAAAAAAAAAAAAAAACTCCCGGGATCCCTGGGTGGCGCAGCGGTTTGGTGCCTGCCTTTGGCCCAGGGTGCGATCCTGGAGACCCGGGATCGAATCCCACATCGGGTTCCTGGTGCGTGGAGCCTGCTTCTCTCTGCCTGTGTCTCTGCCTCTCTCTCTCTCTCTCTCTCTCTCTGTGACTATCATAAATAAATAAAAATTAAAAAAAAAAACCTCCCATTCTATATAAAACCATTTACAGATGCTTTTAAATACACAATATGTTTATAAGGGACTTAATTTGCTCCAATTATTTTATTTTTTATTTATTTTTTAAAAAGATTTTATTTATTTATTCATAAGAGACACACACAGAGAGAGAGAGAGAGAGAGAGAAAGAGTCAGAGACACAGGCAGAGGGAGAAGCAGGCTCCATGCAGGAAGCCCGATGTGGGACTCGATCCCGGGTCTCCAGGATCACACCCCGGGCCGCAGGCGGTGCTAAACCGCTCCGCCACCAGGGCTGCCCTAGAATGGGAGTTTTAAAATTCTATTATATTTGTGTTTCTAAAGGTAAAAATTGGTTTTTGGAAAAGCCATACATTCATATTTTAAAACTATTAAAGGTACCACACAGTACGTAGTGAAAATTCTCTCTCCTACGGAGTTACCAGGTTCTTGGCTATCACCTCAAGGGTATTTTATGTATTTATAAGTAATTGTGTACATTATTTCCTTGTTTTTACTAGCATAGTATATGTACTGTTAAGCATTTTGCTTTTCCCATATATTGAATCTTAGAAGTTTTTAAATACCGTAACATAACTTAATTGGAAGGTGTTTCTTAATAAGTACAATAAATAACTTTTTACAAATGTTATTTCCATTCTTTTTTTTAAGCACAAGTGAGTTTTATTTTTCTATAAAAGATGTATAATATACGTCTTAATTTTCTTTCTTTTGTGGAGAGGCAAGAGTATTTCACAGCTCAGTGAGACAGGTGTTGTAAAAAGATGTTTGCAGTGAATTTTGGTGGGGAGGCCTGACCCTGGAGGAAGCTCTCAGCGGCTCCCGGCATGAAAGCTGAGCTGGAGGAAGCCGGCTGCACCAGAGCCATAAAGTGCAGTGGGTGAATGGGAATTCAGTGATGTATTTTAAGAAGTGTCTTTATGGTACTTGGCTAGACGGTGTTCAGAAAGGTGAGGACAGGCTGGCACGGAGGGAGGCTCCTCTTCTGGAGAAGGCCACGTGGACAGGGCTGACAACGGCGGGGCCGTTTTGCCTCCTTCCAGTCAGTGGAGGTGCTCAGGTCCACCTTCGCCGCCATGGCCCGGGGGCCCAGGTGCATGCCCTGGCTCTCCTCTCCGCCCCACCTCCAGGGCCGTCCGCACCCAGGGTCGCGGGGAGGAACCGCACGCGCTGCTGTGGGTCCGCGTGGCACCTGCCGAGGGGCCGGGCCAGGGGCGCAGGACACAGAGCACCTGCTCCTCCGCGCACAGCTGTGCCAGGCAGCCGGACACTTGGCTCTGCAGGGACAGGAGCGGGTGGTGTGGGGAGGTTCCCCGCCCACTTGGACTCTGTTTATGGTGCTGGGAGTCTCGCCCCGAACTGCTCGGGACCAAGCAGTGTGTGCTAGCAGCGACTGGCCTATTTCCATTCTTTTTATAGACACCCATGTATGTACGTATATATGATAAATTCTTAGAAGTGAGGTTGCTAGACTAGTATTTTTTAAGAAAGATTACCAGATATGTTTCATAAAAGTTGTACCAATTTATATTGCCACTGGCATTGTAAGAGAATATCTATTTCTCTCCTACCTTCACCAGTACATTCTACTATCAAACATCTTATTTGCCAGTGGAACAAGTGGAAAACAGCTTCTCACTATAAGTTTAGTTGACATTTCACCAAGGAGTAGGGTTGTGTACCTTTTTATAAAACTGCTTAAGAAAATCTTTGTCACATCTGTCATCTCTGTTGGTATTTACTTATTTTTCTATTAGATTATTGATCCTTTTCTTACCAATTTATAGAATATAGAAGCCTAACACATATAGAATATATGTGTTAAGTTCCTTAACTCATTGAGCAAAGAGTTAAAAATTTTCACCAATCTAACATGAATTCATTCCATGAAGAATTTTTTTACTTTTATATAACTTTTTTTTAAGATTTATTAATTTATTACAGAGAGCATGTGCGTGAATAAAACAGGGAGGAGGGGCAGAGGAAGAGGGAGAGAATCCCAAGCAGACTCTCTACTGAGCACAGAGCTTGACAGAGGGCTCCATCTCAAGACCCCAAGATCATGACCTGAGCTGAAACAGAGTTGGACACCTAACCAACTGAGCCACCCAGGTGGCCCCTACATTTATAACTTCCGAAACATTTGTTTTGTCTCCCATAGAGAACTTCTATGATTTTTTAAGTCTTTATTTGATCAGGAATGTACTTTGGTGGAATGTATGAAGAATTGATCCAATTTTACTTTTTTCAGATGCCTACCCAGTTGTCCAAACATTATTTATTAGGAAATCATTTTTCTACTTGATTTAAAATGCCAGCTTTATCTTATACTTAACTTCCCTGTATATTTGGATCTCTCTCTCTGGACTTCTTACAAGAGGAAATTTTTAATTTTAAATCTTTAACCCAACTGTACTCATTGGTTTATTCAAACAGCATTTATCAAATGCCTGTTATATGCTAAGTACCATTATTGTAGGCCCTCAGTGGATAAAACAGATTCTTACCATCACAGAGCTTACATTCTAGTTGAGTGGGTCAGCAGTTGAGCCATCTGCCTTCAGCTCAGGGCGTGATCCCTTGGTCCAGGGATTGTGTCCCACATCAGCTCACTGCATGGAGCCTGCTTCTCCCTCTGCCTCTGCCTCTCTCTCATGAATAAATAAAATCTTTGGGAAAAAAAGAAGAGACAGTAAACAATAAATACAATAAGTAAGTAAATTATAAAATGTTGGAAGTGCTTTGAAACAGAAAAAGAGCAAGCAAGGTAGAGAATATTTGGAGTGTTGTGAAGAGTAAAGTGGGGAGCAAATTGCAGTTTTGAGTAGAGCAATCTAAGTTTTGTTGATGAGGTAACATTTGATCAAAAACTTGAGGATGAAGGGCACCTGGGTGGCTTAGTCATTTGAGCGTCTGACTCTTGATTTCAGCTCAAGTCATGATCTTAGGGGTGGTGAGATCAAGCCACATGTCAGGCTCCACACTCCACAGGGAGTCTGATTGTGCTTCACTCTCTCCCTCTCCCTCTCCCTCTGCCCTCTAGGCGCTCTCTCTCCAAAATAAATAAATCAATAAATCTTTAAAAAACAAAAAACATCTTGAAGATGAGGAAACTACCAGCGTGAATACCTGTGGGAAGAGTATTGCAGGCAAAAGTGACAACCAGAGGAAAGACCTTAAGGTGGAAGCATGCCTGGTTTCATTTAAGAGGAGCAGCAGTGAGGCTAATGTGCCTGGAACAAAAGGGATCTAGGGGGAAAGTAGTAGGAGATGAGGTCAAGGAAATAACAGGGAACCATAACATTTAGGGCAACAGTTCTCAAACTTTTTGGTTCCAAGACTCCTTTCTAACCTTGAGTTAATTGAAGATCACCAAGAACTTATATTTATGTGGCACATATCTATTTTTTAAAAACAAGACACAGGCACACATTCCATTATAGCACTGAAGTCACCATCATGTAGCTCCACTAGAAAACTCCACCATAGGGCAGCCCAGGTGGCTCAGCGGTTTAGCAACGCCTTCAGTCCAGGGCGTGATCATAGAGACCAGGTATCACATCCCTGTCAGGCTCCCTGCATCAGGGAGGGATGTCAGGCTTCTCCATCTGCCTGTTTTTCTGCCTCTCTCTCTCTCTCTCTCTCTCTCTATCTATCTCTCTCTCTCTCATGTATAAATAAATAAAATCTTAAAAAAAATTCTATAGATTAATGAGAGAATGATAGTGACAAAAGAAAAAAAAAAAAGCATTTTAGGATTATTCTTTTGACAGTCGTAGGCACTCTTAAAGGTTCTCTGGACAAAACCTCGTGTCCCTGATCATACTTTAAGAACTGCTATGTAGAGTTGTGTAGCCACTGTAAGGTTTGAACAGATGAGTCATGATCTGATTTAAGTTTTAGCTGGGCTGCTCTGGCTCCTGGTTATTAGAAAAAAGACTGTAGGGAAGTAAGGGCAGAAACAAGGAGACCAGGTAAGATGCAATTGTAGTAATCCAGGCCAGAAATGATTTAGACGAGGTAGTAGTGTATAGGAGCTTTGAAATGGTCTGATTTTGGATATATTTTAGAGGTTGAGCCAATAGCATTTCCCGGCAGATTTCATATAAGGTGTGTGAGAGAAAGAATTTAAAATTGGCACTAAGGGATCCCTGGGTGGCGCAGCGGTTTGGCGCCTGCCTTTGGCCCAGGGCGCGATCCTGGAGACCCGGGATCAAATCCCACATCGGGCCCCCGGTGCATGGAGCCTGCTTCTCCCTCTGCCTGTGTCTCTGCCTCTCTCTCTCTCTCTCTCTCTGTGACTATCATGAATAAATAAATAAAAATTAAATAAATAAATAAATAAATAAATAAATAAATAAATAAATAAATAAAATTGGCACTAAGGTTTTTTTTTTTTGTTTGTTTCTTTCCTGAGAAACTAGAAAGATGAAATTGCCATCAGCTAAGATGGGGAAGGCTGTGGATAGAGTAGGTTTTAGAGAAAGATCAGGTGTTCAGTTTTGGATGTGTTGCATTTAAGATATTTGTTGAACACTGAAGTAGAGATATCAAGTAGTCATTTGGATGAATGAGTCTAGAGTTTGGAAGTGAGTTATAGACTGAAGATACAAATTTGAGAGTTGTTGGCTTGCATATGCTATTTAGTCATGAGACTAGATGAGGGCACTAAGTGATCAATTCATGTCCTGCTTTTATCAACTTAAATAATAATAATTGCATGTCTATAAAATGTTGCAGAGTGCCTGCACATACATTTCAGGAGACTCTACCTTCTTTGAGTAAGTAAGTAAACAGATTCACACAGATTAAGTGACTTCCCTTGGGTCACCAGTACTGTAAGTGATGAAACTAGGGATTCAAAGCCTTTATTTTCATCTACCCACCAGGTCATTGCCTTGTTTGTATAAACCAGAAATGTCTATATATATTGATTAGGTGGCTAAAGAAAGCAGCTTGGTCAAGTGGGGAAATTTTGCTTTCCTTTCCACAAACATATTTCAGGATCTGTAAATATTTAATTTGTTAAAACTTTAAGATAAAAGGAACAGATTTTGTATACAGATTTTTTATTTTTATTTTTTTAAGATTTATTTATTTATTCATGAGAGAGAGAGAGAGGGAGGGAGGGAGGGAGGGAGAGACACAGGCAGAGGGAGAAGTAGGCTCCATGCCGGGAGGCAACATGGGACTCAATCCCGGGACTCCAGGATCGTGCCCTTGGCCAAAGGCAGGCGCCAAACCGCTGAGCCACCCAGAGATCCCCTATTACAGATTTTTTAAATTTTAAGATGGATTTACAAGGATCTGTCACGTCTTGCTTTAATGGTTAGCTGTAAAAACCTTAATTCAGTCATTTCATACAGGTATGAGAAAACCCAAAGTTTGTTTTTGGAATTTGTTTAATGTGGTAAAATGTACATACATAAAATATAGCATTTTAACCATTTTAAGTGTACAGGTCAGTGGCATTAAGCACATTCACATTATGTAACTGTCCCCACTATTTTGAGAACTTTTTCCTCAACCCAAATAATTTTGTATCCATTAAGCAGTAATTCCCCATTCTCTCTCCCTCCAGCCAGTAGTAATCTCTATTCTACTTTATGTATCTATGACTTTCCCTACTCAAGATATCTCATATAAATGGAATGATACAACTTTTGTCCTTTTTTGTCTGGCTTTACCTCACTTAACATAATGTTTTATCCAGGGTTCAGCCATGTTGCAAGCGTGTATCAGAATTTCTTTCCTTTTTATGGATGAATAATACTACATTATGTATATAATCACATTTTGTTTACCCATTCATCTGGTGAAAAACACTTATTTGCTTCTGCCTTTTGACTTGTGAATAATGCTGCAATGACATTGGTGTGCAGGTATCAGAATCTGTTTTCCGTTCTGTTAGGTATCCTAGGAGTAGAATTGTTGGGTTATATGGAAATTCCTTGTTCAACTTTTTGAGAGACTGCCAGATTGGTATTTTTCCCATAGTCGCTGCAGCATTTTACATTTACAATGCATGAGGGTTCTAATTTCTCTGCTTCTTTGCCAACACTTGTTATTAATAATAGCCATCCTGAATGGATATGAAGTAGTATCGCATTGTGACGCTAATTTGCATTTCCCTGAGAACTAACGATGTTGGACACCTTTTCATGAGGTTATTGGTCATTTCTATTTCTTCTCTTGAAAAAGTCTTTACTTTTAAGATCTTTAGCCATTTTTTCATTATTTTTGTTGTTGAGTTGTAGGAGTTCTTTATATATTTTGAGTATTAATCTTTTATCAGACGTATTATTTATAAATATTTTTTTCCAATTCTCTACATTCTCATTTCACTGTCTTGATAGTGTCCTATAATGTTTTAAATTTTGATGAGACCCTGTTAATCTGTTTTCTTTTATTGCTATTTATTTGTTTTTTAAAGATTTATTTATTTATGAGAGACACAGAGAGAGGCAGAGATACAGGCAGAGGGAGAAGCAGGCTCCTCACAAAGAGCCCAATGGGGGGCTCAATCCCGGATCCTGAGATCACACCCTGAGCTAAAGGGAGACGCTGAACCACTGAGCGACCCAGTCATCCCTTAGTGTTATATTTAAATCATCGCCTAATCCAAGGTCATGAAGATTTGCCCTATGTTTTCTTCTAAGAGTTTTGTAATTTTAGCTCTTCTGTTTAAGTCTCTGATCCATTTTGAGTTAACTTTGTATATGGTGTGAAGTAGGAGTCCAGTTTCCATTCTATTGCATATAGATATTCAGTTTTCCCTGTATTGTTGTTTAAGACTGCCTTTCCCCATTTAATGGTCTTAGAACCCTTGTTTGAAAGTGAATTGGCCATATATTTTGAGGGTTTGTTTCTGGGCTCTTTGTTCTGTTCCTTTGGTTTGTGTGTGTCTTTATACCTGTTCACACTGTAGCTTTGTGTAGTGAGTTTTGAAATCAGGAAATGTGACTCTTCTATCTTTGTTCTTGTTTTCAAAACTGTTTTTTTTTTTTAGTATGAAATTAGTTTTTATTTTTACCTCAAAATAAATGCTTAACATTTTTCCAAAACTGAAACTAAACGTGAACACTTAGAAGAGTGGAAGGAATGGAAGGAATACCTCCCAGAAAGCCAGTGAGTAAGGCAGACGTCGTGCCATGTGGTTCTTCCTGCAGGACTAGTATAGAACCCCTTTCCTCTTCTACTGTCAGTTGTCCTCACCAGGGTGCTGGCTGCAGGGGGTCCCCCCCAGACCCGCACAAACAAGGGATTTGAAAAGTGGAGGAAATCTCGCTTAAGACGTGAGATTCCATATGAGTTTCAGAATTGGTTTTAATGTATCAGTAAAAATCCAGTTGGGATTTTGCTAGGAATTACATTGAATCTGTACATTGCTTTGGATAGTATTGTCATCTTAACAATATTAAGTCTCCTGGGCACCTGGGTGGCTCAGGTCATGATCCCAGGGTCCTGGGATCAAGCCCCACGTTGGGCTCCCTGTTCAGTATGGAGCCTCTTCCTCCTGCTTGTGTGCACGCATGTTTGCATGCGTTCTCTCTCTATTCCAAATAAATAAAATATTTAAAAAAATAATAAGTCTCCCAGTCCATGAACAGGGGATGTTTTCCATTTATTTAGAAACCTTAATTTCTTTCAACAATGTTTAGTTTTCAACATACAAATCTTAAGCTTCCTTGGTAATTCCTAAATATTTTTATTCTTTTTGATGCTATTGTAAATGGTATTGATTTTTAAATTTCCTTCTTGGGGAGATCCCTGGGTGGCTCAGCGGTTTAGCATCTGCCTTCAGCAGAGGGCGTGATCCTAGAGTCCTGGGATTGAGTCCCACATCAGGCTCCCTGCATGTAGCCTGCTTCTCCCTCTGCCTGTATCTCTGCCTCTTTCTGTGTCTCTCTCTGTGTCTCTCATGAGTAAATAAATAAAATATTTTTTTTAAAAATTTCCTTCTAGGGGATCCCTGGGTGGCTCAGCGGTTTAGCGCCGCCTTCAGCCCAGGGTGTGACCCTGGAGTCCCGGGATGGAGTCCTGCATTGGGCTCCCTGCATGGAGCCTGCTTCTCCCTCTGCCTGCGTCTCTCCTCTCTCTCTCTCTCTCTCTCTCTCTCTCTCTGTCTCTTATAAATAAATAAAATCTTTAAAAAAAATTTCCTTCTTGGGTTGTTGATTGAAAGTATGTAGAATACAACTGGGGGCACCTGGGTGGCACAATCACTTGGACATCAGACTCTTGGTTTCAGCTAATGTTTTGATCTCAGGGTTGTGGGATCGATCTCTGATTCAGGCTCTGTGCTTAGCACATAGTCTGCTTGGGACTCTCCGTCTCCTACCCCTCCCCACCATTCTCTCTTTCTCTCTCAAATAAATAAATAAATAAATGCTTTTTTTAAAAAAGAATACAGGGGCAGCCCGAGTGGCTCAGTGGTTTAGCGCCACCTTTGGCCCAGGGCGTGATCCTGGAGACCCGGGATCGGGTCCCACGTCAGGTTCCCTGCATGGAGCCTGCTTCTCCTTCTGCCTGTGTCTCTGCCTCTCTCAGTGTGTGTGTCTTTCATGAATAAATGAGTAAAATTAAAAAAAAATAATATAAAAAATTAATAAAGGAATACAACTGAATATTGTGTGTTTATTTTTAAAAATTATTTATTTGAGGAAGAGCACAAGTGGGGAGAGGAGGAGAAAGGGACAAACAGACTCCACACTGAGCACAGAGTTTGATACCACGACCCCAAGATCAAAACCTGAGCACAAAGAGTCAGATGCTCAACCCACCCAGCCACCAAGGTGCCCCTGTGTGTTGATATTTTATAACTGCTGACTTAATTTATTACTGCTAACATTTTTTGTTATGTCAGTTTTTTTTTTAAGGTTTTATTTATTCATGAGAGACAGAGAGAGAGAGAGAGAGGCAGAGACATAGGCAGAGGGAGAAGCAGATTCCCCACACAAGGAGCCCGATGTGGGACTCAATTCCAGATCCCAGGATCAGGCCCTGAACCAAAGGCAGATGCTCAACCAGAACGCCACCCAGGCATCCCTGTATGTCAGTTCTTTCAAGCTTTCTGTAAAAAACAAAACAAAACAAAAAACAAACAGAAAGATGATTTTTGAACAGTGAAAATTTTACCTCTACCTTTACAATTTGGATGCCTTTTATTTCTTTTTTTTTTTTAAGATTTATTTATTTATTCATGATAGATCTGGGGGTGGGCAGAGACACAGGCAGAGGGAGAAGCAGGCTCCATGCCAGGAGCCCGACGCAGGACTCGATCCCGGGACTCCAGGATCATGCCCTGGACCAAAGGCAGGCGCCAAACCGCTGAGCCACCCAGGGATCCCCTGCCTTTTATTTCTTTAGCTTAATTGCTCTGGCTAGAAATTTCAGGACCATGTTGAATTGAAGTGGCAAGAATGGACATCCTTATCATGTTCTTGATCTTAGTAGGAAAGCTTTCAGTCTTTCACCATTGAGTGTAATGTGGGTTTTTCATATATGGCCTTTATCATGTTAAGGAAATTCCCTTCTATTCCTAGTTTATTAGGTGTTTATGAAAGTGAATTGAATTTTGTCATATGCTGCTTCTGCATCATTGATCATGTAGTATTTTAATCTTTCATTCTAATCATTTCAATTACATTCATTGCTTTTCATATGCTGAACCATCTTGGCATTCTGAGAATAAATCTCACTTGGCCGTGATATATAATACTTTTAGTGTACTGCAGAATTTAGTTTTCTAGTATTTTTTGAGGATTTTTGCATCTGTCTTTACAGGGAATATTGTGTAGTTTTCTTGTAATGTCTTTGTCTGGCTTTGGTATCAGTAATGCTGGCCCTAGGATGGGTTAAGAAATATTCCCTCCTCTCTAATCTTTTGGATGAGTTTAAGAAAATATTGATATTGGGGCTCCTGGGTGGCTCATTTGGTTAAGCTTCTAACTCTTTATCTCAGCTCAGGTCTTAATTACAGGGTTGTGATATGCCCCACACTGGGGCTCTGAGAGGAGTCAGCTTGGGATTCTCTCCCTCTTCCCTTCCCTGCATATTCTCTCTCTCTCTCAAATAAATAAATCTTAAAGAAAGAATTGGTGTTAATTCTTCAGGTGTTTTGTCAAAGTTTTTGTGACAGAAATGAATCAGGTATTTTTTGAAGCTGTCAACAATGTTTCAAGGAACTAGAAAGATGTCTTGGGGACTGCATATTTCCATAGCATAATATGCAATTACCATTGCATAAATCTACTTGTAAAAGTCACTAGGGTCTGCTGGCCTCTTAGCTTTGTTCCTGGACTTCTTTCTTTCTTTTTACTTATGAATCACATGATCTATACTTTCGTGTCTGTTTTGGAAGATTCTGTTATGGAGATTGGGCATCCTCAGAAAGGAGACTTTTGACTGTATATTTAGTCTTTAAAATACTTCATATATACTGTAGTCCTTAAATCCTCTTTGAAAACTTGGTGATCTCAAATTAGTTATAAAAAAGCTTAGGGCAGGGATCCCTGGGTGGCGCAGCGGTTTGGCGCCTGCCTTTGGCCCGGGGCGCAATCCTGGAGACCCGGGATCGAATCCCACGTCGGGCTCCCAGCATGGAGCCTGCTTCTCCCTCTGCCTGTGTCTCTGCCTCTCTGTCTCTCTCTGTGTGACTATCATGAATAAATAAATAAAATCTTAAAAAAAAAAAAAAAAAAGCTTAGGGCAGAAAAATTTTTTCTGTAAGCACAAAGGATTTCTGGCTTTTGTGTTTTGTTTTGTTTGTTTTGATCCCTTAATGGAGATTGCATTTTGCACAGATTGGCTCCTCCTTTGTTTTACCTCCTTTATCAGCCTAAGACAAGGGTATTAATTATTGTTCACAGAGACTATATACAGATTCTTCTGTGCTAAGATAAAATAAGCATTCTTCTAGAATCTAAAAGGTTAAGTCCTTTTGTTTGAGGTTGAACAAGCACAGGCCAAAAATAATTCCTTTTAGGCTAAAGGAGGAGGCTTTGCATCATTGTGTTTGGGCTCTCTAATTAGGCATCTGAATGTGTTAGCCGTTATC
This sequence comes from Canis aureus, assembly GCF_053574225.1. Classification (NCBI taxonomy): domain Eukaryota; kingdom Metazoa; phylum Chordata; class Mammalia; order Carnivora; family Canidae; genus Canis; species Canis aureus. Next base: position 7,673,003 of record NC_135613.1, read on the forward strand.
ACAAAACTGACCAATGATAACTCTTGAATACAGCAACTTTCAAACATTTTTGATAGCTCCCTACAATAAGCAAGTTTTATAGCATAACTTAGTATATAACAAATGAAAATATATATGCAACTAACATGAAGGTCTCAGAGGCCAATTCTTAACCTTTATTAAAGAAAATGCAGCCTGCTATCTTGTATTTTGTTCTATTTCTTTTTAAAAGATGCTGTTCCCAAGTTCCTAATTGATTTCATAACCTGCTAATAAATGTGGGCTTTAGTTTAAAAAGTATTCCTCCAATGACCCTCAGATTTACCTGTGCATATAGTTTTTTTTGGCTCCTACCCTTTAGACATTTTGATTCCATGGTCTGAAGTAGAACCCAGGAGTTCTGTTTTTATTAAGTATCCAGATAATTCTAAGGTAGCCATAGACAAGTATTTGGGAACGACTAATAGATCCAATCTAATAAACTATTAGATCTAAATAAACTATTTGTTTAAAACTAAATCTGTCATATAAATTGCTGAAATCAGGGCACTTGGCTGGCTTAGTCGGTAGACCACATGACTCTTGATCTTGGAGTCATGAGTTCCAGCCCCACATTAGGGGTAGAGTTTACTTTATTTAAAAAAGTAAATAAAAATAAAATTGCTGAAACCATCATTGTGACTTTAAAATTATTGTCCTTTTAATTTTTGGAAATAAACTCTGGACTCCAATATTTGTATTATTTAATAAAATGTGGGGAGCCATTTTATGTAGTGATTGACAGATGAAGGATGATTAAATTCCTCTTGATAATAGAAAAAACAGGCTGGGCATGTAGTAGATTAAGTTACTCTCTGGTTTGTTCCATTCAGTAGTGATGTTGTCTTCTTTGACACAGACCAGTTTATGTCTGACTTGGAACACCAGCCATCAGGTTCAGCAGAGAAATGGCCTAACCACAGTGAGCTCTCATGTCCAGCTCCTTTCTGGAGAATCTAGAGGGTGAGTGTTGACTGAAATATGTCATTGTTTTTATACCCAAGTCTGGTATTGCATGCAGTGGCTGGATTTGCATGTGCTACAGAGGATGGGGCATACACGGGCAATCTTCTTGATAGGTCCACTCATTTTTTTTTGGAGCTACACTCTGACTACAAGACTCTGCTTTTTAAATCTAACCACATTCAGGTTTGTAGCCTTATAAAGTGCTTATAAATTTAATCTGGGTTTGAATAGAAGGGAAGTGTCTAACTGAATTTATTAAATCAAAATAGAGAAGCCCATCTATAAGAATTCTGTGACTTAGGGGAAAAAGAATTCTATGGGTTGGTGGCTGAGTAAACCTGGTTGCCAATCAGGTGTACAAAGCCTACTGATTTCTGGTCATGTACTCTATAAAGTTTTGATGTGAGGCAATATGAAATGGAAATAAAGCAGGAAATTTTATCCATTTGTTAGAGGCAACCTGGATTATTTACCCTTGAGCCTGCTTGCCTTGTAGGCCCATGTTTGTACTCTAGATAGTTCTTCAGAGACTCCATTTGGAAAGAATTCATAGAAATGAAGTCTGTGTGAGTGAGAGCCTGGGCCTCAGGCTTCTATACCTTAGTAACCCGCCAGGAACACTTCAGTCCCTCACGGTCATGCAGCTCCTTTTTTCAGAGACTCTGAAAGCCTTTTATGAACGTATGTGATAGAAATTGTAAATATACAAATTATAATTCTCAAAATGCCATTTGAATTTAGTTTTAATGAATTTAGATTTGGAAAAGGCTACCCAAATCTTGATATTTAGGATCCTAAAGCCTCCTCTTTAGACAAGGCACCAAAACACTGGCTTCTCCCAGAAGCTGAGCCTACCCTGGTCTCACTTAATTGTCTCCAGTCATGAGAGGAATAAAAAGAGAAACTAAATTCCTGCATCTCTCTAAGAAGAGTCATAACCTGGAGGGTTTTTTTTTTTAATTGAAGTATAATTGACATACAATTTCCTTTCAGATGTGCATCACAGTAATTTGTTGTTTTTATATATTACAAAACGATCCCCGTGATAAGGCTAGTTACCATCTAGGACACCTGGTGGCTCAAGCGGTTGGGCGGCTGCCTTTGGTTTAGGGCGTGATCCCCGTCCCGGGATTGAGGGATTGAGTCCCACATCAGGCTCTCTGCAGAGAGCCTGCTTTTCCCTCTGCCTGTGTCTCTGCCTCTTTCTCTGTCTCTCATGAATAAATAAATTAAGTCTTAAAAAAAAAAAAAGCTGGTTACCATCTGTCACCATATAAAGTTATTACAATATTATTGACCATATTTCCTCTGCTTACATTACAACCCCATGACTTACTTATCTATTTTACAGCTGCAAAGTTTTTTCTCTTAGTTCCCTTTTACCTATTTTGACCACTTCCCCAACCTTCCTCCCTATAACCAGAAAGATTTAAATGAATTTCCTCATATTACGATGGAGCAGATCAGTTGAAGAAAGATTAAGTAAATCACCCTAATTATGTCACAACTGAGCCAAAATGAAAGTTTTATCTCTTCTAGAGTTTACCCCATAGCTCTTCCTATGTATGTAGCAACAAGTAAGTTGGTCACTAGTGATCTTGGTAAGAAATGTTTTTGTGGAATGAAGGGATCAATATATGACTAAGGAGTGAACAAGAGGTAAGAACAGAAACATGAACATAGAAACATGAAAGAGCAAGCAGTGTAGATAACTCCTTTAAGATGTTAAGCAATGAAAGAAAAAATTAGACATAGGGAGCTATGTGGGGTCTAGGATTTTTATTTGTTTGCTTGCTTGTTTAAGGTAGAAAGCCTTACCATACTTAGTAATGATAAGAAGGATCCAGGAGGGAAGGTGGGTAGATTGATTGAAGAGCTGAAAGAATGAAGAAAATTTTTGAAGCATGTCTTGAAGAGGCAAGTATATACAGGGTCCATAGCACAGGTGGTGAAATGAAACATGTGAGTTTATGGTTCTGGAGCTCAGGTTGGGTCCCCGGAGGTCAGATTTGGGAATGAGCATATATAGAAATGGACAAGATAATCCAGAGAATATGTACAGTGTGCAAAAAAACAAAAAGGGAAAAAGAAGGAATCTTTTTATAATCTTAAAATCCTTCTGAATCCAACATCTTCACACAAATTAAAAAGAAGTGGGTTCTGGCTTTTAATTTTTCATATTTTAGTTTTTGCTGATTTAAAATAAGGATACATGCTGATACTTGAATACACTTTTAGGTACCTGTGTACTGTTTACTCAGCTACAGATTTAATGTTTGTCTTTGAAGAATGTTTTGATTTACAACCATTTTTAGAGGAAATATCTATATGACACTGACTATGGTATCATACATATAAGAGATTTCTTAAGAAGAAAGAAAAAAAATACTTTAAAAAAAAAAAGAAGAAAGAACACGTAATAACAAGACTGATTCCCTTGTTATTACGTGTGTGGTAAAAAAAAAACTATCATAACTTTCCTTTACGAGTAATAAAGCTAGTGTTAAAAAGTGAAGGATATCTTCTAATTTTTGTGCATACATTTTCACTTTGTTCTGTGGTTGAAAGCTGTGTAACATTTAGGATAAAATTTAAAATGACTTAATTAGGGCAGCCCAGGTGGCTCAGCAGTTTGGCGCCGCCTTCGGCCCAGGTCATGATCCTGGAGACCTGGGATTGAGTCCCGCGTGGGCTCCCTACATGGGGCTTGCTCCTCCCTCTGCCTGTGTCTCTGCCTCTCTCTGTCTGTCTGTCTCTCATGAATAAATGAATAAAATCTTAAAAAAATAATAAAATGATTTAATTAAAAACTTGGCATGGTAGAGCTCAAGCTATCTTGGTTCTTGCTTAAAATACTTAAATATTCTTTCTGTGTTATCTTTATGGTGAGGAGTTTTTTTTGTTTGTTTTTTTGTTTTTTTTAAATTTATGATAGTCACGGGGGGCGGGGGGGGCAGAGACATAGGCAGAGGGAGAAGCAGGCTCCATGCACCGGGAGCCCAACGTGGGATTTGATCCCGGGTCTCCGGGATCGCGCCCTGGGCCCAAGGCAGGCGCTAAACCGCTGCGCCACCCAGGGATCCCTATGGTGAGGAGTTTTATTCTCATTAATATAAGCTAGGTTACTCTAATGGAGATTCTAAAATACAGTGACTTAACCACATTGGAAATTTCTCTCACACTTCATAGTAATTCAGAGATCAGGATTCCTTTTATTTCATTGTTTCTCTGTTTCCTTAGTTATTGTCAAAGCAAGAGTCACCACTTTGATTTGAGACTTAGCCCAAAGCAAGAGGTAGGGGGGAAAGAAGGGAAGAGGTTATTGAGCTGGGTATGAGGAAGATGCACACATCACTTTTGTTCACATTTCATTGGAAAAAAACAAATTTATATGGTCATACCTAACTACAAAAGGGAAGCTGGGAAATGTAGTTTATAGCTGAGTGGCCATGTGAATAGCTAAATTCAGTTACTAAGAATGAATTGGAAAATGGGACGCCTGAGTGGCTCAGTGGTTGAGTGCGCCTGCCTTTGGCTCAGGGCATGATTCCGGATTCCTGGGTTCAAGTCCCACAAAGTCCCACATCGGGCTCCCTGCTTGGAGCCTGCTTCTCCCTCTGCCTATGTCTCTGCCTCTCTCTCTCTCTCTCTCTGTCTGATTCTCTCATAAATGAATAAATAAAATCTTTGAAAAAAAAAGAACTAAAAGTGTATCTTAGCAGAACTGTGTTATAGAATAATAAACCCATAAATATTAGATTTCTCGGGATGCCTAGGTGGCCCAGCAGTTGAGCGTCTGCCTTTGGCTCAGGGCATAATCCTGGAGTCCTGGGATCGAGTCCGAAGTCAGGCTCCCTGTAGGAGCTTGCCTCTCCCTCTGCCTGGGTCTCTGCCTCTCTCTGTCTCTCATGAATAAATAAAGAAAATCTTTTAAAAAATTAGATTTCTCATCCATTTAAAATCATTCCTTCTAAATTTCTCGTGTTTTTCTTTTCAAGTGGAACTCAGAAAATAATTGCACACTTCGTTTATAAAAAAAAATAACAAAAAAAATAAAATAAAATAAAATAAATAAAAAAAATAACATTTCCATAAAATTGCTCACCAAAGAATGGATTATATATACCTTTAAGCTTTAGGTAGAGAGAAGGGAAGAAGAGATGGATTTGCCAAACCTGGATGAATGATCATTGCAGCTTCAAAATGAAATAATATATATAAATAGTCTAATTATACCCAGAAATCATTTACAAAAATTCTCAAGATGCTCAGATGCTAGTTAGAAAGGCCCTTTGGGCTTTTGTGCATATGACTATGTGCCTACCCCAGAGGCAGTGTCCTGGGTTACTCTGCCCCTCTCCACCTGGTGGTGAGATTTCATACCACACCAGGATTGTCACTTCCAGCTCTGAAACCTTTAAGCATTGGAAATAGCTCTAAATAAGAGACCTGTTGTTACAACACCTCATTCTTGTGTATAGAAGTAGCATTCCAGTAAACTGTTAATTTGGATAGCAATTTCTGGATAAAGAACTTGTTCTTATAGCAAATACTGCTAATGGCTCTGACTACTTCTGTTGTGGTGGCACAGGAGACCCAGGTGTTGGAGTAACTGGCAGCTGTCACAAGTGGGCCAAATGCTGTGACCTACATAACCTATTAACATGGGTGTTGAGGGCTGTTGACTCTTGTTTTAGGCTTTTAATTCACTTTACTCTTTTTAAGGGGGAATGATAAAATTGCATAATAGGGCTGTAAACTCTTTCTGCTCTTAATTAAATTGATGAAAAAACATAAAGCCACCTCAAACACCTTCTGGACTAGGGTTTAAATAAATGAATAAATTCAGTCATATATATTCAAAAGAAAGTAGAAAATGAAATTTGGTTTCCAAATTTACCAAGTTGTTGGTATTTTTAAGAAATAACAATGTCAAATCATTAAGATTTTTTAATCACTAAGTTGTACACCTGAAACTAATGTAAATATGTATCAATTATACTTAAAAAAAATACTGTGTTTATCAGTATTGTTAATAATTTACATCATAGATTTGTTTACCAGTAATAATTTTGACTTGCTTAAGTTGACACTCAAATTTTGGCCAATTATAACAGAAAGCTATTCCAGGAATCCAGAGGTAGGAATCTGAGCCCAAAGCTCCCAGCCTCAGGGAGAAGTGAGAGGCAGAGAAGAACAGCGGATTCTGTGCAATACTGTGCTCAAGTCATTGCTAAAGGGCGACAAAAGGACTGCCTTGTTCTAGTTCTGACTCCTTGTCCTAAAATTCATATTCAGCATTCACCTGTAGCAATTATTTGAGCATAATTTTTGTTGTTTTTCCAAGTACCCAAATTATATTAAAATATTCACTTGGCTAGTTATTGTATTCAGCATGCAGTAGGTACCAAGCATTAAGGGTTCAGTGGAAAACAAGATAGATAAGGTCCTTGCTCTACTGGAATTTAAATCTACTAATTTTTATGTATTTATGTAAATATGTATGTAAATCTACTAATTTTATGTACTAATATTCTGTATCAAAGTATATTTGAGTACAGTCAGCTTGAATGCTTCTTTGTGGAAAATCTTCTTGGCTTTATCATAGTCTGAAAATCCCAGTCAAGAACCTTCCAGCTTGCTGGAGCTAAGTGAGGTTAAGCCACAGGCAAAAGAACAACAGAACTTTGATAAGGGGGAACAGAAATAAAATAGCTTTGATCAAGCTTTTCTGTAAACATCACCTGGCTACCTCAGAAAATGATGTGTTTGTCCTTATCATCAAAGTGTACTTGTTAAGTGGGTGGATAGTGCTGGATATATACCCTCATCCTCAAGAAAACGTAAGAGGGATCCCTGGGTGGCGCAGCGGTTTGGCGCCTGCCTTTGGCCCAGGGCGCGACCCTGGAGACCCGGGATCGAATCCCACATCAGGCTCCCGGTGCATGGAGCCTGCTTCTCCCTCTGCCTGTCTCTCTGCCCCTCTCTCTCTCTCTCTCTATCATAAATAAATAAAAATTAAAAAAAAAAAAAGAAAACGTAAGATACAGGGAAAAAATACTCATGTGACTTTTGATGATGATAAAGCACCATTTCTCATCACTGTGTAGATGTAAAACTTGAAAATTGAGATAATTTAAGAAGGTGTGGTAAATGGCAGTTTGGAACATCTCCGAAGTTAACTGTCCTTTTTTGTTGTTGTTGTTGTTGTTGTTGTTAACTGTCCTTGGAAGGGATAAGCACTGGGAAAAGAGGACTGTCAGCTGGTACTCCCTTCTATATTTGGCTTGTTGCCACTGCTGGGAGACCTGTCTAAAATAAACACTGTTAAAATAAATAAATAAAATAAAATAAACACTGTCAAAATCAAAATCAGATGTCATGCATTAGTCTTAATAACATTTTCTGGTCCTTTTCCTACCCTACCACCTTTCTGTATACCAATCCCAATAGTTTCCAAGTAATTATATTGAATTAGGATCCATTTATTCAGTCATCAAAAACTGATGTTTCTGGGCAGCCCAGGTGGCTCAGCGGTTTAGCACCGCCTTCGGCCCAGGGTGTAATCCTGGAGACCTGGGATGTAGTCCCACGTCGGGCCCCTGGCATGGAGCCTGCTTCTCCCTCTGCTGTGTCTCTGCCTCTCTCTCTCTTTCTCTCTCTCTCTCTCTCATCTCTCTCTGTGTCTCTCTCATGAATAAATAAAATCTTAAAAAAAAAACAACTCATGTTTCCTCATCAGTAAGGTCCTTGCCTTTTAAGAGCTCACAAACTATTTGAGAGACAGATGATGATGACCCGTACCAGTAATTCAATGTGGTGAGTTATGTGAGAGTTCACACACACAGATCATGGGCCGTATTTGTGCTCCATCTTGGCATAAGACTAGCCCATAGACTATACATGGTGTCCACACTGAAAACTCTGTTCCTTGCTTGTTATGGGGCTTGGAATAACAGGTGCCAACGGCTGCCTTTTCTATTTCTGTCCCCTTTATACACTCTTCTCTGTCTCCCTTTCCTCACTCTCAACATACTCCCTCTCCCTCCCCAAGCATCACATTTGTCCAGGTCTTTCATATTTTCTTTGTCTGAAAGATTTCTGTTTCTCTACTCTTGGCCTCCAAGAAATGATGGGTGTTTGGAAATTAATTCCACCATTTACTAAGCAAATGATGTGAACTGCCAAAGCCTCAGTTAACTGACCTATAAAGTGGGTTAGTAGTTACCTTAACATGTTTTGAAGATGAAATAAGTTATAAAATTTCAGTTGTAAACTCTCATAGATGCTCAGTAAATATTTGTGAAGTGAATGTTAGTTCCTTCTTCTAGCCATCAGTATATTAATTTCAAGAATTTTTTTTGATTACCTAAACTATAAAGAGATATTAATTTAATACTTGAAGATTTTTTTTAAGTGATTGATAGTGTCTCCTTTGCTCTGTGATCACATCACATTTCTAAGTTGTTGTTTTGTCTTGGCCTGTTTTCATTTATAACAGCTATATTGAGATATAATTCATTACTGTAAAATTCATCCTTGAAAATGTATCATTCAGTGGTTTTAGTATATTCACAGTTGTGCAACTATGACCATTATCTAATTTTATAAAACTTTGATCCCTCCAAAAAAAGAAAGAAAGAAAGAAAGAAAGAAAGAAAGAAAGAAAGAAAGAAACCCATACCTGTTAGCAGTCACTCCCACCATACTCCTGGTAATGAGGTGCGTGGTTAACCTGTTTGTGCTATTTTATACAAATGGAATCAAACCGTATATGATCTTTTGTGTCTGTTTTTTTTTTTTTTTTTCACTTAGCATCATCTTTTCAAGGTTCATCCATGTTGTAGCATGTATTAGAACTTCATTCCTTCTTGTGGCTGAATAGTGTTCCACTGTATGGATAGCCCATATTTTGTTTATCCATTCATCACTTGGTAGACATCTGGGTTGTTTCCACTTTGGGACTGTTATGAATAGTGCTGCTGTGACCTTGTATTCGAGTACAAGTTTACGTGTGTTTTCAATTCTTTTGAGAATGTGCCTAGGAGTATAATCTTTAGTTGATAAAGAATTTTCATTTCAAAGTAAAGAATTCTCATGATGAGAGAACTTAAGATTCTTACTGGGAGAATTTCTATACTGGTTACTTAAGACTGAAGTTTTTTGCATTGGACTTCACAAAGCATTATATGTTTACTGCTTGGCTTGTCATAGAAACCAACAAAAAAGCAAGAATCTTTTCTGAAAGGATGAGAAACAGTATAAATGCCCCCAACATAATAAAGGATACTTGTATTAGCATAAAGTAACAGAACAATTCCCAAATATTCTTTTATTCTCACCAAAGCATTTATTTTCACTCACTTTACATACAAAGTACTCTTCAGGAATCAGAAGGGGAAGACCCTCCTAAAGGGATGCAAATTAAGGAAAAGTTAGATTAATGTAAACACATTTAAGAAGTATGCTATCTTCAGTTCTAGAGCTTTTTATTTTATTTTTTTAAGATCTTTATTAATTTATGATAGTCACAGAGAGAGAGAGAGAGAGATTGAGAGATAGACATAGGCAGAGGGAGAAGCAGGCTCCATGCACCGGGAGCCCAACGTGGGATTCGATCCCGGGTCTCTAGGATCGCGCCCTGGGCCAAAGGCAGGCGCCAAACCGCTGCGCCACCCAGGGATCCCAAGCATGAGCTTTTTAGAGTGAGGGTAAGAATGTTTCCTGTTCCCTGAGCCATCTCCCTTCCCAACCCAAACTGAACTGAAAGGGAAAAGCAGGGGCTGGAATAACTTCTGGACTTAGGTCTCCATTCAGTTTAGGAGTAGGCTTTAAGCACTGCATTTACCTTTATAGAAAACTTCAGAAAGCGAAAAAATGTGTTTGAAATGGAACTTGCCTTTGAGCATCCTATGGTCAGTCACACACAGGTCACTAATCATTTTCCCTTTTCTTGTTTTTCAGTGAACGAGATAATTGGGAGAGACATGTCCCAGATTTCTGTTTCCCAAGGAACAGGGGCGAGCAGGGAGGCTCCCCTCCCAGGTCCCAATTCCCTGGATAGAGGAAGATCCGATGGGCTCTAACAGTGCTCGCTGCAGCCATGTGTCCACCACCATGGACTTCTCAGCATGTTTCTCTCCTTGGACCTTGGGTTTCCAATTCTGTGGCCTTCAGGACTGGCGCCAGGAGTTGGGATCACTGTATGTGGGGAAAGCAGCATTCCTCCACCTCAGGCCTTGGGTAGATTTTTGTAAAAGAACAGGAGCAGCATAGACTGAGCTTTGGGGAAATGAGCTTTGCTTTTTATATTTAAATAGGATACTTTTATATGATGGGTGCTTTGAGTGTGAATGCAGCAGGCTCTCCATTTCAGAGGTGCTGCTTTTGCAAGTGACCTGGTTGCTTAGCTGTGATTGGTGATTTGTACTCCTTTATGGTCATTTGAAGGACTCTTTAGCTTTGATGATATTTTTAAAGTAGTAACTTTTGATAAAACCTTCCAGAGGTAAACATGAAAAAAAAATTCTCCCAAGCCCACACCTATGCCTCAGAAACTCAGCATGCCCTAAAGCCTTTCATAGATTTATAGGAAATAAAGCCAAATGTAGCTCATACCTCTTATAAAAGTAAACTGTTAACGTGAGGAGACCATTCCAATCATTGAAGTGTTGGAATATAAAACGACATTCCAGAGCATAGCCTTTTTATAACTTTTTAGGTAATCTTCCTGCAGTCTCTCCATAATGACTCCATGTTGAAATTGCTTTTTTCCCTCAGGGCCTTGGATAAGATAGCGACACATAAGGTGACTTTGAAAGGTGGGTTTTTTAGCTTGGTAGCTTTAATATCCTGCCATCCTGCAAACAAGTACGCTGTGGAGTGCTTTTCTTGTGTCCTCTGGTCCCAGACCTTTTCCGAATGGTAGTTTATCTGCATTTGGCTGCTCTATATCCTTTGAAGCCATAGCCTTATTACGGTTTAGGCAAATTTGCTGGTTCTAGCTCATCTCTAGAGGCCAGGCTGTGTCAGAAGCTAAGCACAAATAAGCTATGCTTCAAAAGAGGAGCAGGAAAAAATAAAAAAAAGGAGCAGAGAAAATACAGGACTCCAGATGGGAAGCTTTTAAGATTCACAGTGGCATGAAAGGCTTATCCCTCATTCTGTTTACAGCCTAAAATGTTTCTGGCCTACCTTGTCCCTTCTGCATGGCCTAAAACCAAGCCTTTTCCCCAAAAGGCTTTGAGGCAAACCCAAACATGAGGTAGCATCATAGACCTAACCCTCCACACCAAAGATGCCCTGGTGCTGCTGCTGGTGAGGCTGGTGCCCAACGCAGGGGCCAGTAAGAAACTCCAGCCTGCTGTCTACCAAAGGAGGTGCCCGAGTTGGGTGCTTTTTCCAAACTCTGCCCTTACCCATCCCATTAATGGGATTAGTACCTATTCCAAGGCTGGGGCCATTTCAAAGCACCTGAAGTTTGTAGAATGCTTGCACACAAAATCATGTAATTTCATTTATTCAGGAAGGAAATTCTTTTGAGTGCCTATATGTGCGACAGTGTGCTGAGCTGGTCAAAGGCTTGATGTTACTCCAGGGGATAATGAGTCCTAGATACCAGGACTCTATTGAGGTCAGCTGAGGCCTGGGCAGAGGGAGCCGGGTCACTGGCCACCACCTCTAGTCAGCCAGGTAGAACTGTTCACCTCCTACGGGATGAAGTATGGTCTTTTTATTTTTATGCCCTCTTCAAACCATGATGATTTAATTTTCCCCCTAAAACTAGTTAGAGAAAAATGTATATCCTTCAACAAATCACTCTAGTCCCTCTTGGAGCTGGGTGTTTTCATATTTTCTTTAAGTTTTGTGTCAGAGTGTGGATAGTGAGATTTGCTTCAGGGCCTGTAGTTGGTAGCCTACAGCTGCCTTTGGAGGGGTTGTGAGAGGCGGCCCCTGACAGGAAGCTCCAGACAGCTGGCTGGACTTGCCTCTACCCTCTTGCCCCTGGGGTAGCTGTCTCACATGGGGTTTTTGCAAGACCCTTTGGGGGTTGCTTTGCTGCCTTCAGGAATAAAAGCCTCTATGATCCAGAGTTGCTATGCACCAAATTTCGATGCCTTTTAAATACCTTGATGCCTGTAGCACTAGAAATGCTTTCCTATTTAAAATAAAAGTTAAATTTTAAAATAGAGCTTTGTATACTATGTGGGCAGTCTTATATCATTTTGTAAAATCTTTGGTTTAAGAATCAATATTCTTTGGCTTTGTAGGTAAAGACTTTAAACTTTGTGCAACAGAAGTGGTGTTAAAGCACATATCCATTGGATTGTGTAAACTGACTTCTAGTAGCAACATTGAGCAACTCAGCATGCCCTGGCCCCTACCCCTACCCCAACCAACCTGTGCTGATTCTGGGTTGAGGAATGAGATAAGCAGCCTTTTGCTTACTAGAGATTCTCAGAGAAACATGGCTGAAAACATCTTGAAAGGGACCAGATGTCTTGTCTTCGGGTTTACGTTTGGTGCTGCTGCCTGTGCAACCCACCCCTGCCCGAGGCTAACCATTATAGAGCTCTGCTGGATCTGGCAGTGAAGCCCTGGGGTGGTGGTTCTTATTTGTTTGAGGACTTACTTATTTTACAGGGGGAGGGGCAAAGAGAGCCCCACAAGATAACCACCTGAGCTGAAACCAAGTGTAGGCTCAATCGACTGTGCCAACCAGGCGCCCTCTGGCCTTGAAGCCCTGTTTTTAATATTCAGTACAGATGGTTATCTTTAACACTCAGATGGGCTCAAGCTGAAACCTTATGTTTTTTAAAATGGGTGATGTTCAGTTAAGGAATTGGTTCTGAGTTATGTTTACAGCACTTGGAATTGTGTTTTCTTAGACATTTTGTATTTTAAAAACTTTTCTAGGAGTATAGTGCTCCTTACACAAATAACAAAGGGAAGAGCCAGCAATTCAGGTTCCTCAGTTACAGTGCTGAAATAATAAATGATGACAGGTTAACAGTGTCCTTGAAATCTGCCTGAGTTTTCCTCTGCCTGGGGCAAGTGTGGAGCCCCACACTCTGGGATCCAAAGCTAAGGGTACTTTGGCTTTTAAAAAATCCACCTGGTTAGGAACCTTTATTTTACGGAGAAGTAAGCAGAATTCCAAATTCTTTCCAAAGCTTCAATTATGTACCCTCTTAATGGGTGCAAAGGGCATTCCACGAAGTCTGCTGAGTTCAAGACCACTGGCCCGCCCAAGGTGTGCATGAAAAGTAGGCAGAAAGTCCCCTTTAAAATTCAAGTCTGAGTTTTTGTGTGAGGGCTTCCTGCCCTCTAGTGTCCTCTGGGGATACTGCAGTACAGTCCATCAAAACCAACTGTGATTTTGCCACCTGATATTCCTTGTGCCAAGCGGAGAGTTAGCATCCTCAGACCCATGGCACAATGTGGCCACTAAGGTCCAAGTATCCTCCTGGGGGCCGGGGCCAGCATTCTCTGTCTCCCTGCCCCCTACCAGAAGGGACAGGGGAAGGTAGAACGTTGGGATCTTTACTCAGAAGCTCCCAGGAGTCAGACACTGAAGTCACCAGGGCTTACATTTTAAAAAGAAAACCAAGCCTGCTGTGGACATCAGCCCCACAGCCAAAACCAACCAAAGGCTCTCTTGCTGCTACTCAGGAGGCCTAGATCAGGCCATTGGGAGCAGGGTAACACCATTCCACCCCCAGCCCTGCATGCAGGGGTCCAGCCATCATCTTTGGGGTGAACAGACAGCAACAAGTGGGAGATGGACCTGGGGCTTGAGCTCCTCTAGGTGCTTTCTGAGAGCTTTGACAAGCCAGAAGCCACCTGATTGAGGATACTGATTCTCTGGACGCAAGAGAGACATGTTAGACATCAGCCAGCTCTTACCTCCTGGCTCCCTCACCTACAAACACACCCACTCTTTGGGGGCCTGTAGCACAGTGCGAGGCGGGTCACCAACAGGCACCAAACTGGTGTAGTCATCAGGGGCTAACTGCAGGAGGGAAAGAGATTTAGGGGAGGGAGCCCCTGGCTCAGCCACGTTCCCATGCCCTCCAGCCACACCTCACCTGATAGGCTTGGAAAACGCTGAGCAGATCCTTCATACCGGCTGTATATGGGACACCCTGCATACGGACCAGGGCTCCTGGCTGGGACAACACTGAGGTGGAAGCAGAGGCCAGGGCAGCAGGAGGTGTGGTGAGGTAGCCCACTGTGGTGGGGGACACTGGGGGGCTAGGATGGGAGAGGCAGGGATTTTAGGAGTGCAGTCCCACCTGCCTCTCTCCTGCCCTGGTCTCTGCCTTGTGCTTAGTTCAACTCCTCCTCCCTAAAACCTCAGTCTCTAGAGTCCGTCCTCTCCATTCCAATCTATAGATGGTATCCGCCAGGCCATACCTGTCACTCCCTTGACCATCTTAGAATAAGTCCCAGCTCTAACAGACCTTGGACTGTCTGGCCCAGAAAGGGGATCATGAGCCTCCCCCAAACCAGAATTGGGGCAAGACTGTGGAGTTTTCTTAAGCAGCTGGTACCTGGGGTAGTAAGCAGTATAGTTCATGTAGAGTTGAGTGGCTGGCCCTGGGTAGTAGGCAACAGGGGTGGGGGCAGCAGGCACCCTGGCAGCCGGGAGCAGTGCTGAAGAGGGATACAGAGCTGCCGTCTCAGCGGGAATGAGTGTTGGGGTGGCCTGGAAGGTGGCGTAGGTGGGTGGTGAGAGGCCTGGAGGCAGAAGTAGAGAGTGCATCTGCAGGGAGCCCAGCACTGCCCTGGGTGAGGCAGCCAGTAAAGTGTCTCCCTGTAGAAAGTGAAAGTTGTAACAGCTCAGCCCCCACACACCACCTTCCCCAGCCCCTGGGACACTCACAGGGCAGCTTGCAGGGTGGAGGGGACATGCCACTGCGGCCCAAGGTGCCCCCCATTAGCACGCGACTCATCTCCTCTGTGGAGCAGGGGACCACTTCCACATAGCGTTCCTTCATCACTTTCTTATGGCAACGCTGAGCAGCAGCTAGGGCCCGCTCTGCTGACGTCATCTGGATGAAAGCATCGCCAGATGGCCGGCCCTGCGCACATGGTGGTCTTGTAAAGGGTCTGTGATCTGTCACGTGCTAGAGCACCTGACCCGCAACCACAAACCCCTCTCTCACTATGGAGGTCTCCCCACTGGCACCAGCCCCACCTGCTGGTTGAGCACCATGTGCACACCGTGGGGCCGGATGTCGGCCGCTGCCTCCCCCAGAAAGCTCAGGATGTCTTCGATGGTGGCGGTGTAGGGCAGGCCCCGAAGGCGTACACAGTCTCTCCCAGTCCCAGCTGCCAGTGGGAAGGGGATGGGGAGCAGTGGAGCCGTGAGTGCGGGAAGGAGTGGGCTGGATGCGTAGCGGTTCAGGACCTGGTAAGGAAGGCAGCGACAGGCCGGTCACGCCACATAGGGCAGGGGTCCAAGGCATGGAAGGGGTACCCTAGAGAAGCACACGGTGGGTAGGGGGAGCCCTGGGTGCTCACCTGCTGCACCTCAGCTGCAGTGCTCCGGAAGAGTTCAATGTATCGCTTACCCAGTATGCCCTTGTGCCTGCGCAGGGCAGCCTGTGCCAGCTCCTCACAGGCAAAGAGGGCAAAGGCATCACCAGTGGGCCGGCCGTCAGGGTGGCGCACAAAGAGCAGCCCATCAGCACCCCCAGTCACCGGGCACTCTGGCCCCAGAAAGCCCAGCACGTCCGCTGGCCCGGCTGAGAAGGGCAGTCCCCGTAGCCGCAGGATCACTTGGTCTTCCCGTGACAGGAAACGAGCCACCTCTAGTGATGTGCCTTGGTGAGAGGCATGGGAGTCACCCACTGACCTCATCCGTGCCCTTCCAAACACCCACCTACGCCGGCACATGGGGAGCAGAAAGGCAGGGGGCGGTGGGCCAGTGGGACATGGACGGAGAACCGGGGGAGCCGCCGCTGCTGCTGGGAGCACACTCACCCCCCGCGATCTTGACAAACTCCTCTCCTGTTGCTTTATACACCTGTGGGGACAGCGGGGACAGCCCGTGTGTCTCCAGCCTGGCCGGCCTCGGCTCTGCCCTGCTGCTCCCCCGGCCCAAGGCCCACCTCAATATAGCGGACACCCATGTGGTGCTTGTGTCTCTGCAGCGCTAGGTCCCGCTGCTCGCTGTCCACAAAGCGGATGAGGGCCTCGCCGTTTCTGCGGCCCTGGGCGTTGAGGCAGAGTGCGACGCCGCCCCTGCCGAGCCAGTGCTGCGTTAGTGCCTCCCGGGCAGGCCTGCCCGCCGGAGCCCACCCATCCTGCCGTACCTACCTGGCAATGTTGAGCCCTTTGAAGAATCGAGCCACATCCTGGTCTGATGACTGCCAGGGCAACCCGCGGGCCCGCACCACGGTCTCACTGTCCACCACGTCGGCCTTGCTGCTGTGGGGGCGGGCACAGAGTCAGAGCTGCGCCCCCCACACGTGTCACCGCCCACCCCGGCCCCCACACTCACCAAGGACCTGTCTCATACTTCTGCTTTACCACCTCTGCCTTCGAAAACAATTGACCTGAGAGGATATGGCATGGGGGTCAGCAGGGTCTGGTGGAGGGGGTCTCCCCACCAAGCTCTGCAAAGAGAGGACAGTTGAGGGGGATAAGGCAGTGACAGAGGAGCTCCTACCTATGGTCTCTCACAGAAGGTAACAAATGGGGATGGGGACTTTGAGGGAGTAAGAGGCAGATGCCCAGTCCTAGAGCAGGTGACCGGTGCTGAGGCGAACCTTACCACTGGGCCCTTCGAGCAGGTGGAGGATGACCGCTACCATTGTCTTCACTTCCCAGACCCCAAAGTCATCCTCTGTGGCATCTGTCTCTAGCCCCAAGTCTATGAGCAGAGAAAGAACCGTGAGAAAATCCCAGCATGAGCACCAATCTTGGTCCTACCCAGGCCCACGTCCCTTTGGGGGACACATGCAGAATCCCAGCAAACATGTTGGTTCTGATCCAGCTCCTGTATGTCCTTACAAGTCTCCAGCCCAGACCTATGTGGACACACGTCCGTATTCCAAACACACCCCAGCGCAGACACAGAAGCGTGTGTCCTCAGGACTTGGCAGATAGCGTAAACCCGCGTGTGTTTATATAACCCCCCAGGACGCACATACTCAAAAACAGCCTACAGCCTCCCCTCCACCCTAACCCCGCCGGGTCACAGATACCCTGTGCCATGGTGGCCACGGTGAGCTCCCTGGCAGGGCGGGCGCTTGGGTGCTGCACATGGAACTCTCTGCGGAGGTCGTAGAAGGAGAAGAAGGTGTCGGGGAGCACCAGGTTCTGGCGGCACATGGGAGTGGGCATGAATAGGGGGAAGTGAGCTGCCCTGCCCACCCCCATGACAGGGGGTCCTGGGCACCCTACCCCGTTGTGCCCTCGGTGGCATACCTTCCTGGAGGCCTCAGGGTGCAGGACCTGTCGCAGCAGCTGCTGCCCATCAGTGCATAGCATGTATGGGCCCCCGCCCAGCAGAGCCACATCCCCGCTCACCAGCTGTGAGAACTGGGGACAGAGAGTGGGGAGAGAGACAGACACAGACTCAGAGCTGGGCGGGCAAGAGGAAGGAGGAGGGAGGACACAGGCTACCAAGCTGGTTCAGCTAGATGTTCAGCTCTGCCCTGCCTGGGGAGGAGTTGGCCACAGTCTTTGGGCCGGTCCTGTGTCCCTTTTCTCCCCCAGTCCACTGTCAGCTTCTCCAGGCCAAATGGGGGCAGTCACATTATCACCCAAGCCCCCATCACACACACTCCCAAGAGTCTGGAGTGGGGCCAGAGCAAACACCTGGTGGAGTGGGACAAGCAGGTGGGAAGGGGCGGGGCAAAGCAGGTTAAACCTGTCCCTGACCAGGCACCACCCTCAGACAGGTGGGGGAGGCCCAATCCTGCCTGAGGCCCAGCTGGCTCATGGTCAATGGCAGCCCCGCCTCTAGGTCTGACCAACCCATGGGCAGAGAAAATCCAAGGACAGAGCTCCACACCTGGACGCCAGGGGCAGTGCGAGCTTTGACCCACACCCTATCGACCGGCTGGCACGGAGTTGTTTGCTCACAGAGGGGGTGGCACTCCCCAAGCTGCCCAGCCCCCGCCCCCCACCCGGCCTTCCTTCCCAGCCAGAGGAGAGGGAGAAGCACTAAGCGCAGGCCCAGGGCAAGCCAACCCAGTGCTCCTCCAGCACACTCTCCAAGTACGGTGTAGCCTGGGAGCCCCTGGAACAGGATCAGGTTCAGCACCTCACCAGCGGAGAACCAGCGGAGTTGCTGGAAAAGGAAAGAATTTGTGCACGTAAAGCACTTAAAGCCCTTACGCTCGAGACCAGGCACAGGGTGAGTGCAGTTAGTGAAGATAAGAGAAAGAAAACAGCAGTGGGAACCGCCTCCCGCTGGAGCCAGGCCTGGGAGGCACCGGGCCTCTGCGCTCGGGAGGCAGGTAGCCTCCAGGCGGGGTCCGGACAGCGCCCACGCCTGGCCAGCCGGCCGGGGCAGGCCTAGACGAGCCGCTTACACCTGGCGGCGTCTGCCTCCCAGGCAGACCCCGCCCTACGCCCCCGCTCCCGCGTCGCCCAGGCCGCTGGGTGGGCCGAGGTCGCAGGCGGCGGGGACCGTGACCTATGGCCAAGGCTGGGCCCCTTCGGCCCTTTCAGCTTCCGACTGCTGGGCTGGGAGACCCGGCCAGGCGGGTTCCCAAAGGCGTCTCGGTCTCGGCCTCCCAGCCCCGCCGGCCCTGGGAGGGGTCTCGCGGCCTCCGTCCCGCCGCGTAAGTAGGAGTGGATCCCGGGAAGGCTGAGAAGCAGGGCGCCCCCAGGAAGGGCCGGCACACGCGGGAACCTCTGAAACTTTTAAACAACAGGAACCCGTCCTACCACCCAGGCCGATCGGTCGCAGCACACCAGGCCTCGCCCCCCGCCGCCGGTCCCGCCGGGCGATGTCCCCGCGGCCCGGCCGGGCCCCGACGCTCACCTGCTGCAGCACCTTGTCCAGCGGCTCGGCCCGCGCCAAGCTGTCGGCGCTCAGGCCGCTCGCCTCGCGGCACTGCGGACTCAGCGCCGCCGCCTCGGCGCGAACCAATGACTTGTGCAACGTCCCCACCTACGAGCGGCGGGGGGAGCCGATCAGCCACCGCTCCCCTCGGACCCTGAAGCCCGCGGGAGCCCCACCGCCCCTCCTCGCCGTACCTGCCGGCTCTGCGGCTCCACCACTTGCCAGACCAGGAGGATTAAGTCGGTCTCGTCGGAGCCCAGGTCCGGCCCCAACGCACCGGCCGTGGCCCCGAACAGCACGACCAGGGGTCCAGGCGCGGGGCGGGGGTCGGCGACCGAGTCCGAGGCGGGGTCCGGGCCGGGGGGCGGTGGCTGGGGAGGCGGCGGAGTCATGGCCGCAGAGGAAGGGGGCGCTCGGCCAGACACACGCGGACCGACGAGGCGCACGCACGCACCGGCCGACGGCAGACACCAATCAGCTTGGGCGGGACCCGGTGTGTCGGGGGCGGCACCTGCGGCCCGGCCGGCGCAGTGGGCGCCGCTGAGACCCGCCCGCGGCGCCCCGTGGGGCGGGGCGGCCACTGGCCCCCGCCCTCTCCGGGCGAGTTACCTGGCGGCCCCGCCGGCCACGTGACCCAGGCGGCCCCGGGAGCGCGGCGCAGGCGGCCGGCGCCCAGCGCCCAGCGCCCAGCCCAGAGCGCGCGCGCTCCCTCGCCGGCCCGGGTGCGCGCTCGCCGCCCAGACTCCCACTCGGTCCGTGGGCCGTGCCTGCCTCCTGGGGCGATCCCGCCGCCCTCTGCCCCTCCCCGCCGTGAGGCCTGCGCCCAGGGACCTTCTGCAGGGCGTAGGGGTCACATGGCATTTGTGAAAATCACGGGGAGCCATTCCAGGGCCAGTGGGGGTCCTGACGGCCGGTGTGGGGGCTGATGAAAGTCACCAAAGAGGGCGGTGAATTACCCGCTATCACCCACGGGCCGGGGGTGAGCGGAGGCTCTTACAGCCTTGGGATCGGGGGACCGAGGGGACGGGCAGGGCTTGTCCACACAAGTCAGCACCTGGCCTTAGCCTGGCTCTGGGGTGCGCAGGTGGGAGCGCCGTGCCCCAGCCCCGGGGAGCCACTCGAGGCGGGCGGCGCCGGACGGCCGGGCCCGGGGGCTCACTCTGCCCCACGTGGAGACGGCTGCCCGTTTCCGTCGCCCTCCCCGCCCGACGACGGGCCTGCTGCCCGGAGACCGAGCGCCCGGGGGTGGGGGCCAGCGACCAGGGTGCGGCGTGCGCGCACGGGCCGCGGGTCCTCGTCGCTGCTCCCTCCGAGGCCGGCGACGCGATCAGGTCCGTCCCAACACCCTCTTGCCCCGTCGTGCTTGGGGAGCCTCCCTTCCGGCGCGTCTCCAGGCCGCCCCGGACTTCCCTACGTTCCCGCATTTATAGGATTGAGAAACGGAAGAATCTGGCGGGAGAAGGGACGTGGGGCTGCCAGGCCCGCGCGGACGCCGAGGCGGGAGCCGCACCTCGCGCTTTCGTTGGAGATGGGCGCCCTGGGGTGGAGGGGGCGCTTCCGAGGCCTTGCCCAGAGAGCCCACACTTCAGCGCGTCCCTACTCAACGGATAGAGACCGAGGTGCCCCGTACGGAAGCGACTCGCTGCGGCCCGCCGGGAGCGGGGAGCAACCTCCCAGCGGCGCGGGGCCCGGCGCCTCCTCCGCCCCTCTCGGGCCGCCCACCCCGGCGCCCGCCCGCTGGTCCCCACCCGCCGGAGCGCTAGGCCAATCGGGCCGGCGGGAGCGGGAACGTCGCTCCTCGGGGCCGGCCCGGCTCTAGATAAGCCTGGAATGTCAAATATTTGTTCGGGGGGCGGGGCCCGCCGGGGAGCGAGGCTGCCCCCTGGCGGCCGGGAGCGCGCGTGCGCCTGGCGGAGTCGGCCTTCCGTCCTCGGCCGCAAGCGCCTTCGCCCCCTCGGCCTGCATCGCTCCCTGTCGGGCTCCCGTCGGGGCTCCAGCTTCCAGGGGACAGTCCTGGCGGCACCGCCTTGCCGGCGGAGCGCTCGATCTCGACCTCAGCCTTCCCGGAGCCCCCGTCCATTAAACCGTTAGGGCTTCACGCTAGGCCCTTCCCTATTCTTCCTTCAGCGTGGGTCTCGAGGCCAGGGCCTCAGGGAAGCCACCTTCTTGAGGTGACCTCTCCAGTGTGGCACCTCTGGCCGTCCTGGCAGTGTGGGCAACTCCCCTGAACCTCCTGCGCTCCTGTCTGCCTGCCCCCAGCCCGCATCACAATTCCCGATACTTTTTTTTAAAAAAAGATTTTATTTATTTATTCATGAGAGACACAGAGAGAGGCAGAGACACAGGCAGAGGGAGAAGCAGGCTCCATGCACCGGGAGCCCGACGCGGGACTCGATCCCAGGACTCCAGGATCACGCTCTGGGCCAAAGGCAGGCGCTAAACCGCTGCGCCACCCAGGGATCCCAATTTCCGATACTTGGACTCTTCTTGAAAGAATAAATTTTTAAAAATAAGGTTAGAAAAAAATAATAATAATAAGGTTAGAGCCCCTGCTTTGCTGACCTCCTTTACTCATCTTTAGATGAATCCTCCCGGATCACACCATGAATGCCAAACAATCCTCATTCCTTTTTCCCCCCAAACTAAAGTAACTTCTACCACAGCAAATCATTGTCTCCGTTCACCACTCACACCGGGAACTCAGTTCCTGGAGGACAGGCTCATCCCCAGTGCCCTTCATGGTGCCTGGCATGTAGTGCTTGATCCAGACTTCATGAACGAGTAGTTGTCTAAGCACTTTGCTTTGCTTTGCGTTGTCAGCCTTTGGATATTTCACACTAGTAACCTTCCCTGGGGCTAAGGATCTTTCCTCTACTGAGCTTCCCTCCACCTGTCCCTTGCCCCAGTTAATCCCTGCTCTTCCAGATTTTCTCTCAAGGCACTTTCCTCTGTAGCAGGGGTCCTTAATGGAGTTTGAGATTTCTGTATTTCATTGGGAAACAGCCCTCATCCCAACCCAGCTACTAGGGTTCACAAACTGTCAATAAATGAATTGGAAATAATAACATACATGAAAGGGGTGAGCAAGGTTCCAAAGGTCCAGCCGGTAGCGTTCCCCAAAATGTAATCCAGGTACTTGAGGGAAAGGAACTTGGTTATGTGAGCCAGGCCACACACTCACAGAATCCCATCCTTACCTCAGCCCTTCGAGGCATTTCCACGAAGGCAACTGGCCCTCCAGCCGCCTACATGAAGGTTGGGGCAGACACAGGGTGGGGATCCTCACGTGGGGCCCGGAGTGTGGGTCTTGACCTACCGGGTATCGATGAGTGGTGTGAAAGCCCCCTCCTCTCCCTCCCAGGCCAGAACATATCCCACCGTGGGAGAGGATTCTACGTTGGGTGCCTTGTGGGATCCACTGCGGCGATCTGCACTCGCCGGCTCTGGCCCATCCACGCCCTGTGCGGCCCGGTGGCCCGGTGGGTGGCCCGCAAGTGATCGCCTTGCTGAACTCCTGGGCCTCGGGGCAGACCGCGCTCTGCTCCCCTCCCAGGTTCCCAGCTACCCGCCGTTGCCGAATTTCCACTGAGCACCCACCAGAGGGCGCACCGACCCTGTCGCCCGAACCAGGTGATGGGGGCTGGGAGAGGAAACTTGCACGGGAGAGTGCAAAGAGTGCAACCCCGGGCCAAGCTCCGGGACAGAAGTGAAAAGGGAAAGCCCTTGACACCGCCTTCCTCTGGTTTGAGCATCTTTGCGACTCCCGGCTTCCTGAACCTAGGCCCAGTTCTTAAGCTTGGTTTTCAAGACCCTCAACCTCTCTTCCACTCCCACCGGCCGTGTGTCCCAGACACACTTACTGTGACCAGGTCTGCAGGCTGCTGCTCGTACTTAGCACATACCCTACCTGGAGCACCCACCCACCTACTCATCTCTTTGTTTTCCTGGCAAATTCGTATTTATTCTTCAAGACCCATCTCTAATAATTCTTCCACCACGTAACATTTGTTGATGCATAAGCCTGTTCTGGGCCCCTTTTCTTTTTTCTTTCTTTTTTTTTTTTTTTTTTTTTTTATGATAGTCATACAGAGAGAGAGAGAGAGAGAGGCAGAGACACAGGCAGAGGGAGAAGCAGGCTCCATGCACCGGGAGCCCGCCCTGGGACTCAATCCCGGGTCTCCAGGATCGT
This sequence comes from Canis aureus, assembly GCF_053574225.1. NCBI lineage: Eukaryota > Metazoa > Chordata > Mammalia > Carnivora > Canidae > Canis > Canis aureus. The sequence goes on from NC_135613.1 coordinate 7,696,201, forward strand.
GCCCTGGGCCAAAAGCAGGTGCCAAACCGCTGCACCACCCAGGGATTGGGCCCCTTTTCTGTCATGATTTGGTCAGTGTTTGGCCTCTTGTGACCCCAGGGAGGCTCCCACAGCAGAGGAATAGGAGCCTGATGAGCTGTGAGCTTTAGGGAGAATCATTTGGCCTCCAAATAGGTTCAGCTCTGGCTACCAAACCAGCTCAGAAGCCATGGTCTTGATTAGGTTGCCCTAAACCCAGGCACCCACCTGGTCCAGACAGGGTAGCTTGGAATTTGTGTGAGCAAGAGGGAATGAATGCAAAGGGCCCAGGGTAACAGAGAAAGGGCAAAGGCTGTTGGCTGGATTCTCACCTGAGGAAGGTAGCACAACTGGCCTGGCTCCCTGGTCTCTGGACTTATTCCTACATCTGGTCTTTGCCCAGCATATTCTCCTCCACAGGAATATTATCCCTCTTTGCCCAGTGTTTTCCAAAATTCACAACCAGCCCTGTGAACCTCTCAGTCCTTTATCTCCTCCAGACCTGACAGGCATCAGGACCATGTCCTAGAAATGGGAAGTGTTGGAGAATGGGGTATATGACTCAGTCACTCAATATATGTTAAGCACCTGCTGTGTGCCTGGGACTGTGCTGATGGGAGCCAGTAACCAAGAAGGCAGTTGTACCAGTAACAGGCAGGTGAAGGGTTTGCTCTTCCATTGATTATATTCTAATGGGAGCCAGGTAGGGGCTGCTTCAGAGTCAATGGTCATGTCTGGGCTGAGGCCTAAAGGCAGAGCTCAGTTGAGTCCCCAAAAATGGGGGCTGCAAAATGATTCCAGTGCAACAAGTGCTGAAGTCCAGAGTGAGAATGAGATTGTCCTGTTTTAGGCAGTGAGGAAGCTGCAGAAGCTGGAGACCTGTGAGCTGAGGAAGAGGAGAAGTGAAAGTTGTGGGAAAAGGCCAGAGTCCCCTGCAGGGTCTTCTTTCACTATGAGTGAGATGCATATGATGCATACAATAGAAGGGTTGTGAGTGGGGGTAAGTGGACAGTGATGGGCCCAGTTTAATGTCTGATGGGTCAGCCTGACACATGGAGAGCAACCCATAGGAATAAGGGTATAAATTGAGACATTAGCAAAGAGGCTACTATGGGGATGAAAGTAATTTGGCTTTGGGAAGGTAGAGCTGGCAAGACTTGGTGACCACTTGGTTGTAGGTCTGAGAATCAGGATAGTATCTAGAGTCCAGGATGAGCCCAGGCCAGCAGTCAGTAGGGGGTAGGGGTGTGTGGGGGGGTGGGAATCATGTGGATGACAAGGTCATTGTGAGAAGGGGGCATCCTTGCCTTCTGATTCCTCCCCTCTCCACAGTGTCAGCACAGGTCATTGCTGCTAGGTCTTGACATCCTCTCCCTGAAATCACTATGGTTCCTATCTGCAGGGCCTGGGGGGCTGGGGCACCCTATGAAGGGCCCATGGTCACCTGAGGTTACTTAGTTGATAAGACATTCAGTCTGGCCACAGTCCAAGGTAGCCCAGGCCATCCTGATGCCTACCCTCTTTCCACTTAACCCTTGACTGTGGCCCCTGCCTATCTCTAGTACTGGCAAAAGGATCTCTGTGGTTTTCCACTGTGGGCCTGCACTAGATTGGTCTTCAGCACCCCCTCTTCTGGGGCCCAGGTTGGAGATGAGGGAGAGGGGTTTTGGGCCCTTGCCAGGGCCGGAGGGAGATAGTTGGACCTTAGGAGAGTAGTGTACACCAACCACCAATGTGTTTCACTATAAGAACGCAGGAGGGGCAGGCCAAGATGGTGAGTTGATTCATCCAGGAGTACTCTGAAAGGCTAGAGAGGGTCAGCCATTGACCAAGAGGAAGGAAGGAAGGGAGGGAGGGAGGAAGGAAAGAAGGGGCTGGCTAGCGGTCTTAAGACCAGCCAGAGGATGATCAGGGTGTTGTCTGACCCTCTGGAGGAGGTGTGTGGAGGATCAAGACTTCCAGTCTCCAAACATACTGGTCTCCGTATCCTAGAGCGACCCATGGTGCTGGTCCCATTGCCAGCTGTCAATACTGCCCATTCTGTTTGCTAATGATTCCTCCAGCAGAGAGTCTACGTGTCTTCTCTGGATCCCCAGTTTGAGTGGGGTGGGGATGGGAGGTGGACTCCAAGGTCACGAGGCCTGTCCTGCTCTGCTGGGCAATTTGCCGATGGGCCATGGCCGCAGGGTGGAGGTTCAAGCCCACCTCTCCGGGGCACCAGAACTGCTCGGTCTGGCGGGGGGGACTCCAACTACAACTTTGGGCCCGGAAGCCCTCTCACTTGGAGGCGAAACACGTTGACCTGGCCTCCAGGCGACAGACAGACGCACGGGGCCCCTGGACACGCTGCTTGAGCCCACGTGCCGTCAGGGGCAGGGCGTGAAGAATCGGTGTGGGGATTGCACAAAGGTCCGGGTCAGCTCCCGGTCCCCTAAGGCCAAATAACTCTCCAGGACTCACTTCTCCCCTCCCTCCCCTTGCTCTGGCCACGGTTCTCCAGCAGCGGCCCGCACTGGACTGAATCCGCGCTCGGCCCGACCCGTTCCAGACCCCAGGTCAGGGGCGAGCCAGGATTCGGACGTGAGGGCTGCGCAGCGTGGGGTCCGGGTGCACAGGGCTGGGCTGCGCATCCGGCAGCAGCGACCCGGCTCTGGCCGCTCGGGGACCGCCGAGACGCGCGGCTGAGCCCCGATCAATCGATGCGCTCGGCGCGCGGCGCGGTCCGAGCGGCGGGCCGGGGACCCGCAGGGGCGGGGCGGCGAGCTCCGACGGGGAGGGGCGGCCCGGGCGGCGACTCCCTATTGGCCGGCCGGCCGGGGAGGCGGGCCCTGATTGGCCCGGCCGCGTGGCCGAGTGCGGGCGGCGGGGTTAAGCGCGTCGCCGCCGCCCGGGCCTAGGCGCGAGCACGGAGCGCTGAATCCGCACCCGGGACCTGGAGCGGCGGCCTCCCGCCATGGGCCTTCGCCGCGGTCCCTGCCCTGCGGCGCTGCTCCCGGGGGGCTTCCTGTTCCTCCTGCTGCTGGCAGACCCGGCGCTCCTCGCTGGACGCCGCCCTCCGGTGGTGCTAGGTGAGCGCGTCCAGGCGGCGGGTCCGTTGGTTCGTGCGTCCGTCTGGACGGGATGCGGGCGGGGCTGCCGTCCAGGTCTGCATCTGCCCCCAGCGTGGGGTGGGGGAGCGTATGACTGTCAGTCTCGTCACCTGGGTCTGTCCGTCCGCCTCCACCTCGGCCGTGCTGGGCGCGGGTGTGGTCCGCCGCTGCCCGCTCGCCTTCCCTTGTGGATCGTGGGGTAGGTGCGAGGGCTGGGGCCGACTCTCCGGCTGTCCGCCTGTGCGCGTCGGCCCCAAGCTTTGCCTCGCCTTCTGCCCATTTTTTAGCTGGAGAACCCGAGGGCCTTTGGCCCCACTCCCGAGGGCCGGTGCCTGGCTGTGGGTGGGGGTGTTCTCGGAGTTGATCCCCAGGGTCCTCATTGTTGATTTGGGCATGGCTAGGAGTCTCTCTCTCTCTCTCTCTCTCTCGCTCTCTCTCTCTCGCCACCCTTCCAGCCCGTATGTTTCAAGAGACATTACCGAAAGGAAGCTTTTTGGGAAAAGAATGGCTCCCTTATCCCACCCTCAAACCTAGCCAGTGAGTGACCTTAGGCCTAAGGCAGGAGCGTAAGGGAACCTGAGGATGACTAAAGACAGGGGTTAGGGTTGGGACAATCGCTATGAACAGACGTCAAGAAACCTGCCTGTACTCATCCCTGCCACACCAATTTGGACTGGGCTATGTTGAGACTAAGTGACCTCCCCTGCCTATCCTCCCCTTGGTCCTGGCCCCTGCAACTATACAGGAGCCACACTATTTCCTTGTGGCGGTGGACAGGGGTGAGACTTCTGTCTTGGGGGGCCTTGGATGCTTCATTCAAGTATTGAGTTGGTGGCCAACCAGGATTCCCAAGGGCAGAGACATTTTAAGGTATATGCTACATACTGAATCTGCTACAGCATGACCCCTATGTTCGTTCGTTCTTTCTTTTTTTAAAGATTTTATTTATTTATTCATGAGACACAGAGAGAGAGAGAGGCAGAGACAGAGGCACAGAGAGAAGCCGACTCCATTCAGGGAACCGGATGTGGGACTCGATCCCCGGACCCCAGGATCACGCCCTGGGCGCCCTGGGCCGAAGGCAGGCGCTTAACTGCTGAGCCACTCAGGTGTGCCCCCTGTGTTCTTTCTAATGGGAGTTTTTAAATGGAGATGATGCAGGTCATAGAAGGGTAGGGTTGGTAGGCTGTGTGGTCTTAGGTGGGCCCCCACCAGGAGCTCTAAGCCAGGAAATACTCCAGGTTCAACATGGAATTTGGGCAGACATGGCCATGTGTTCCCTAAGCTTGCAGGGATCCCCAGAGATGAAATCTGTGTTGGGCAAGCACAGAGAGTCCACCAACCCAGTTAGGGAAGGCTTCCTGGAGTATGTGGTTAGAGCTGAGGCCAGGAGAGAGTTTCATGCAGAGGAAACTACATATGAGAGGGAAGGAAGTAAGCAGTCCAGGCTGTTTGGAATGGAGTTGGGGGAGGAGTGGATTGTGCAGAGCCCGTGACAGGTTGGGTCATCTAGACTTTATCCTGCAGGCCCACAGGAAGCCATGGGTAGGCCTAAGGAGTCTTGAGTATGAAGGGTGTGGCATTGGGAAATGTATGGTTCCTGATGCGGGTAGCCAACTGCACTCATTAACTCATTCAGTTCTTGGTTATCCTAGGTCACGGTGGAGGAGCCTCAAGCTCCACCCAGAGTCACAGAATCCTGATCTGCCTCGCTTCTCAGAGAGCGAAGCTGTTGGCATTAATCCTGAGAAACCCCATGGTGGGCGATGGAAGAGTTGTTGTTTCTGGGCCCAAAGCATAGACCTGACCTTGGCCATCAGAGGATCAGCATCCAAGGGTGACCAGCCTCTATGAGTGAGGCCCAAATTGGTGGTAGAGGAAGCAGAGACCAGAGAAGCAGAGACAGAAGAAGACCTTGGGCAGGAGGAGACTGTAGCAAGCCATTTCTACCCCTCTCAGCCTCGGTTTCCTCATCTGTAAAGTGGGCATAGTAAAGATATTCTCTCCTAGTGTTATTTGAGGTGAAAGGTACATAGATGTCCTAATTATAAGCAAAAAAGGGGCTTAGGAAGTGACCACTGCTATTTTTAGAGGTCACACAGCCTGTCCAGGACTAAGGGCATTCAAGCACAGCAAATCTGGTGACTTCCTCCTATAGCCATTTCCTCTTTGGTGGAGATAATGACCCAGGTCTCTGCACCATCGTGCTGAGGACTCCTCACTTCTGCATCTGTATTGTTAAGGGAGGTGAAGGTAGGTGCATACCTGCCTCCCATGGTTGCCCTGAGGACTTTGTGAGATGATGTACAGGGAGGGCATGCCCTCTTTAGATCTGGGTTCACAGAGCCCAGGCCGAGACCAGGAGAGCCAAGATCTGGATGTTCACTCAGTGGTCATGGATTCTAAATGGAAATGTGCTTGGAAGGTGTCAAGAGCATGGCTTGTGGAAGAAGGTGAGGCCTGGAAGGTCAATGGGAGTAAATACTCTGGGAAGGGACTTAATGTGGGGCTGTGAAACCATGGGGATGGGTTTAGGTGTCACAAGGTTCCCAGTGTTCTGTGCAGACCAGGCTCGGTGTAGCTGGTCTCTTAACCAGCTTGAACAGAGAGAAGGCGTCCTTGGGGCCTGGTCACACCCACCCCTACTGGGCTGTGGCTGGAATGGTGTGATGTTTCAGGGTAGCTGTTTCTGACACAGGGTCCAGGTGTGCCGAGAGGCGAGGGCCCTCCAGATGACCTGCTCTCTGGAATCTTACTGGGCTCTCATGAGGCTGGCAGGTGCTTCTGTTCATTGCCCCCCATCCACAAGCCTGTCCTTGAGTGCCTTCCCTGGATTCAGTTTTGGCTAGTTAAGTGGCCCAGTGCTTTGTCCTGTCTCCCACTCCTTCTTTGAGTGAACAAGGCCCTACCTACTCTGTAACCTGGGATGGCAGTGGGTAGAAGGCCTTTGGGTTCAAGCCTCAGAGGTCCCCAGGCTGTCAGATCCAGTGCCTCATGCATGCTCTGTGTCCGCCTGCAGTGCCTGGTGATTTGGGCAACCAGCTGGAGGCAAAGCTAGACAAGCCAACGGTTGTGCACTACCTCTGCTCCAAGAGGACGGAAAGCTACTTCACACTCTGGCTGAATCTCGAACTGCTGCTGCCTGTCATCATTGATTGCTGGATTGACAATATCAGGTGGGGGCTGGGGCACAGATGGGTGCTGCTCACCGACACAGCCTAAAAAATTCTCTAGAACTCATTTCTGTCTCATTCCTGCTTCAACAGGCCCCGAGGTCTTGCCTTTCTCATTTCCTCAGTCTGGCCTGCCCCACCTCTGCACTCTCCCAGATAGAACTTTCTTCCCTTTCCTGCAACTTTTGTCCCACCTTCTCCAATTTATGCCTTGTGCTTCACACCCTCTGCATGAATTTTTTTTTTTTTTTTTAAAGATTTTATCTTTAAGTAATCTCTTCACCTAATGTGGGACTCAAACTCACAACCTCGTGATAAGAGTCTTGTGCTCTCTGGACTGAGCCAGCCAGGCACCACCTTCCCTGTAGATGGTATGCTCTGGGCCTTATTCATATCCTCAGCATAGCCTCCACCTCTTCCCTGCCTCTGAGTTGGCCACTGGCCCCTGAGCTTCTTGTTCCTCCTGGGACATACCAGGTCTGCATATCTTTGTAGATGCAGTTCTTTCAGCCTGGAATCTATGTCTACACACTTTGCCTGGTAAATTCCTTCCATTCACCCTTTAAAACCTGAGCCTGAGGGCACCTGGGTGGCTCACTGGTTGAGTGTCTGCCTTTGGCTCAGGTCGTGATCTGGGGTCCTGGGATCGAATCCCACATTGGGCTCCCCACAAGGAGCCTGCTTCTCCCTCTGCCTGTGTCTCTGCCTCTCATGAATAGATAAATAAAATCTTAAAAAACAAACAAACAGAAAACCCTGAGCCTGATCCTTCTGTCAAGTTTCCCTTTCCACTCCCCAGAGCTCTTAACCTTCCCCTCCTCCAGACCTGTTTCCTTTCATCCTTATCAGGTGCCAAACTTTGTTTCCAAGAATATTTCCCTGGTAAGACAATAATGTGTTGGGAATTACTGCTTATTTAATATAGGCACTGTCCATATCACATACTCTTTTTCATTTAGTCTTAGAGCAACCCTATGAAACAGGTGCTGTTTTCAACCCTGTTTACAGGTGGGGACATCTGGAAGCTCAAAAAGTTTACAGAGTTGCCCATGGCCATTCAGCTAGTAAGCGGCAGAACCAAGATTTAAGCCCAGAATTGTGTGACCCTGAGCTAAGACCCAGCTCCCTGAAGTCGGAGGTTGTATCTCTTTTATCTTTATAGCAGTAGAACCAGGAACACAATTGGTGCACAGTATATGTTTGAGCTGAACGGAGTATCACAAATCTTTTTTTTCCCCGGAGACATACTAGCTGGTTCTCCAGGTGCCTTGCCTTTCTATGTTGTTGATGACACCTGCTTTGTTGCCTTTTTCTTCTTCTGTATGTGATCAGAGTTATTTCTGGGCTGTTGATCTGCAATTCTATTTTTATACCGAGACATGGTCTCAGGTACTGCCAATAGAAGGGTCAGGCGATACTGAGAGGGGCTTGTCTACCTTCACTGGACATCTGACCTGTTTAGAGCTGCTTTGGCTTTCTAGAAAGTTTTCTATAATTTGCTGAGTGGCCATTGAGTTAATCTACAGATTGCCCTAGAGAAAATGGGCCCCCAGACCTAGTATTTAGGTCAATGTTGGGTATCTTGTCAGCTTTCTTTCACTGATATTAGGGGGGTAAGACTCAGGACCACCAGGGATGGCAGGTGTAGCCTGTGTTTTCTTGGGCACATTTTCCTCCTTGGTATCAGGGAGACCAGAACAGAGTTCCTGGCCTACCACAAAGCTTTCCTCCTGTCTCCCACCACCCTGTCCCATTGTTTTTCCAGGCCTCGTCCATCCATCCACATAGCAGCCACAGGTGTTTAGGCTCTAAGGTGGGGGTTTCTCTGTTTGATTACGTGGCATGCTGCACGTATCCCCTCCTTTGCCCTGCGATGTGTTGTTGTGGGTGGCAAGAGCTGAATCTATGGAGATAGGGCAACGGGAGCCTGCAAGATTAGGCTGACTGCCTTTTGGGTCAAGTAATATGTTGATGGCAGAGCCAGGCCTGACACTTCCCTTTCACAATCCAAGACCTCAATTCTGAGGTAGATGACATGGAGAAGGAAATACTGCCTTGATGGGGGTTATTGGGTCAACTTTGAATGAGTCTTGGGGTTCTCAGACGGATATGGTTACTCTGATCTGTGCTTTATAAACTTGCTTTGTTACTTTTTAGTCTCCTCTATACTTCTTACCAAATATAAGGGTAGTAAGGGAATATGGCTCAGGAAACAGCGCAGTATTAGGACACACCAGGTTCAGTGTCACCTCTGGATCACCAGCTCAATATCCCCCCCACACCCACACCCGACAGGCTGGTCTACAACAGAACATCCCGGGCCACCCAGTTCCCAGATGGTGTGGATGTACGCGTGCCTGGCTTTGGAAAGACTTTTTCACTGGAGTTCCTGGACCCCAGCAAAAGTAGTGTGGGTATGTAGCCCTTCCTCATGCCCTCCAAGGGAATGGAGATGCAAGTTCTGCTATATTCCTAGAGTGGGAGGAATGCTGTTAGTTTGGAAGGATAGCCTGTAAACTGTCTCTAAGCAGTGTAGGCGTAGAGCCTTATAGCACTCCTTAGGATTTTTCTACAGTAGATATCACAGTCTCCTTGTTGGGTGTGGTGTGGGTGGCTGGCACTGGCTGTACTCTCTCTAATTCTCAGACATTTCTGTCTACAGGTTCCTATTTCCATACCATGGTAGAGAGCCTTGTGGACTGGGGCTATATACGGGGTGAGGATGTCCGGGGTGCCCCCTACGACTGGCGCCGAGCCCCAAGTAAGTGGTCACTCCTGCTTCCTCCCTGACGCCTTGGAGGTTGGGATGAGGAAGTCACAGCCACCATGGGCCCTGGAGGCATGTGTCCCCTGCCCCCAGGGCCCTTCTGTCCAGCTCAGCAGTCACAGCTGTCACCCCTGGTCAATCTGTCCGGTCTTTCCCCAGTCTTCACCCTAGGATTCCTGGGCCTCTGAGCCCTGGGGAGAGATAAAGAGGCTGAGGAGGGGAAGAGGAGCTTCTAGGTTTCCTCCCTTCCTGGAAAAGGAGGGGAAACCAGACCATTTCCACTTGGGTTTTAACATTTTCCCCACCCACTGAGTCCTGGAACTGGCCTAAAGAACATTTAGTGGTTCAGGCCCTAGGACCCTTCTTTCCTGACTGCTGCCTGGCTCTGGCCTACAGATGAAAACGGGCCCTACTTCCTGGCCCTCCGGGAGATGATCGAGGAGATGTACCAGCTGTATGGGGGACCTGTGGTGCTGGTTGCCCACAGCATGGGCAACATGTACACACTCTACTTTCTGCAGCGGCAGCCACAGGCCTGGAAGAACAAGTATATTCAAGCATTTGTGGCACTGGGTGCGCCCTGGGGTGGCGTGGCCAAGACTTTGCGTGTCCTGGCCTCAGGTAAGACCCTGCCTGAGCCAGTGTGGGGGACTGATGTCAGGGATGGTGCCCTCTTTCCTTCAGCAGTGTCCTCCTGGGCCCCCTTGTATCTCTTCTCTTGGATGAGGATCCTTCTTTCTCCAGAGTGGTACACTTTTCCAAACATCTCTTCTTCCAAAAGAGAACACTACTTAATTTCATCTCTCTAGCTGATGGTCTTGGTTATCTGTGTAAATTGGTTTACAGCGAGTACATGCAGTGGCACAACTGCTGGTCACACAGGTACTTGCATATGTGTGCACATACACTGTGCTCCGGCCTGGCTGGCCTAACTTGGTTTGATCCAGAGTTCTTTGGGGGATCCTTCTCCCTTTTCTTTTTCTTTTCCTTTCCCTTTTCCTTTTTCTTTTTCTTCTTTTCTTTTTTTAAAGATTTTCTTTATTCATGAGAGACAGAGGCAGAGACATAGGCAGAGGGAGAAGCAGGCTCCCTACAGGGAGCCCGATGTGGGACTTGATCCCAGGATCACGCCCTGAGCTGAAGGCAGATGCTCAACTGCTGAGCCACCCACGCGTCCCGCCTTCTCCCTTTCTTCATGCCCACCTTAGCCCCACAGAAGGAAGGTTGGGCTACAGTTTCCTGTTTATGAGTTATACCTCCATCTGTGGCAGTGGGGAGCCTTTGTGGGTAATGCAGGGAGGAAGCAGGTGCAGATTTCTTTGGGCCTGCTTGCCTGGCATTGGGGAAGGCCATCTTCCCCACTCCTCCCCAGTTCACCTGCCTCTTTATGACTGTGAGAGCCTGCCAGCTGTAGCCGTGGGGCTTTCCTTCCTCTGCTAGTCCTGGGGGTGAGCCCATGGCCCCTTACTTTAGGAGCCTGGAGCCATGGCTATGCCAAGCATCTGAAGAGCTTCCTTCCTCCTATCATTAGCATTGCCTCACCTACTTGTTGGTCAACTGATAATCGCAGTCAGGTCAGACCTAGTGCCTCTCCCAGTAGTAGTAGACCCTGGATTGGCTGGACAGTGAATCCAGATCTAAAGAGGACTCATTACAGCCACCTGGACCTAAAAAGACAGATGTGGGCACAACTACATTTGAGACAGCTGTGGTGGGGCTCAGAGCCTTCCTGTAAGTCCCCTTAGAGCTTTGCCTCAGATTCTGGGAAACTGTTCTGTTAGGCCCTGACAGGGGACTGGTGGACTAGCAAGGGGCTTCCCTTTCCTCAGGGGTCCTACCACCAGACCCCACAAGGCAGAGCTGAAGGTGTGTAAGTCAGTCAGAGCGGGGGCGGGGAGATGGGAGGCTGTGTCCTGAAGAGATCACAGGGCCCCTGTTTCCAAGTTCCAGCTCACTCCCCAGAGGCCTCACTGGCTGTGTTGTTGGAATTCCTGTGTGAGAAGGACTGTCGTTCAGCCTGCAGCCTCCCCTCCTGCCTTGTCTCCTGCAGGCCTGGCCGTCTGGGTCAGTGACAGGCAGATGAGTAGATGAGTAGAGTATGACCGGGGGTGACTGGCTGCAGGTCTGAGCCTAGGAAAAGAAAAATATTTTCAGGGACGCCTGGGTGGCTCAGTGGTTGAGTGTTTGCCTTCGGCTCAGGGTATGATCCCGGGGTCCCAGGATCGAGTCCCACATCAGGCTCCCTGTGACGAGCCTGCTTCTCCCTCTGCCTATGTCTCTGCCTTTCTTTCTCTGTGTCTCTAATGAATAAATAAATAAATCTTAAAAAACAAAACAAGACATTTTCATAACTTAGTGTAAGAAAAGAGAAAGAAGAATGTGTCTGGGCTGCCAACCTGCTGATTCACCTTCACGAAGGTCTGTGCCCACAAGCCTGGTGACGAGTGCTCAGGGGGTACCGTTTACACAGTGAATCACCTGTGGGTACGTGCTGCCCAAATCCCTGGTAACAAAATGCAGAAGGAAAGAAACCAGTCATGGTCGTGTGTTTCCCAGATATAGCAAACTTAAAGGGAACCATGGAAGTTACAGGATGATGACAGTGTAGCACTGCGGGAGTGCTGACTGGGCCCCTGACTGGGGCCCAGCAGAGGGCCTGGCAGGACTGTGCTGCCCGGAGGCTTGCGTTCCGGAGCGCAGACTGAGCCAGCCCTCTCCCTGCAGGAGACAACAATCGGATCCCCGTCATTAGGCCCCTGAAGATCCGGGAGCAGCAGCGCTCAGCCGTCTCCACCAGCTGGCTGCTGCCTTATAACTACACCTGGTCACCTGAAAAGATCTTCGTGCATACGCCCACAGCCAACTACACGCTGCGGGACTATCACCAGTTCTTCCAGGATATTGGCTTCAAAGATGGATGGCTCATGCGGCAGGACACGGAGGGGCTGGTGGAAGCCATGGTGCCGCCCGGCGTGCCGCTGCACTGCCTCTATGGCACTGGTGTCCCCACGCCAGACTCCTTCTACTATGAGAGCTTCCCAGACCGTGATCCCAAAATCTGCTTTGGCGACGGTGACGGCACCGTGAACTTGCAGAGTGCCCTGCAGTGCCAGGCCTGGCGTGGCCACCAGGAGCACCAAGTGTCTTTGCAGGCACTGCCAGGCAGCGAGCACATAGAGATGCTGGCCAATGCCACTACCTTGGCCTATCTGAAACGTGTGCTCCTTGGGCCCTGATTCCTGTGCCGGGCGGGACTGGGGGATGGCCTGGCCACCGCTGTTTCTCTTGTCCTCTGGGGCTATCATGGCCCACGAGTTTAGCAGTTTGTGACTGACTGCCTAAGGTCCTCAGTCTTGGGTTGTGAAATGCCTGCCGTTGGGAGGTACTGTTTCTTACCCTTCCTTTGTGGGAGTGAGGAAGGAAGAAATAGTCTGGACTCACTTGAGGGATCCCTGCTGGGAAGAATGCTGCTGCTGCTGCTGCTGCTGGAATTGCTGTGACCTCAGGACTGGCTCCACAGGCAAGGATTGGCTGGCATCTGGCCCCAATCCTGAACTCAGGGGCCTCTTTGTTCCTCACACCCCTGTGGCCTTTTCACACTCACCCACCAGGCCCTGGCCCCTCAGCCTTCCTGTGAGGGATATTACTGAGCTGTGTTCCCTGTCCCTAAAGGTCCCAGGGATGGGCTGGTCCCTATGGTGATCTTCCCATAAACTGGCCATAAACAGGTAGGCTTGCTACTGGCTGTGGGTGGCTGGAGCTGCTGGCTTCCCTAGGGCCTAGTTGCTGTGAGCCTGACTGTGGCTTTCTGGAGGCAGCCTGGTTCCTCCTGCAGGCAGGGGCGAGTTGTGTTCTCCATGGTTCCCAGGTCCTGGGGCATTCATTCCTACCTCCCTCACCTCTAAGAACAGCCTAGCTCAGGATTGAGCAGCAGATGGCCCTCCAGTTCTTGGGGACTCTGTCCCAGGAGCCTCGATTCCCTTGGACTCCTACCCACAGTATTGATGCTGGTTCCCTTTGCCCTGGGACTGTGGTTCAAGGATGAGAGCAGGGCCCAGTCCCATAGCCTTTTAGGGACTCATGAAGAAAAACTAAGGATGCAGCTGAGGCCATTCAGAACTACCCTGAATCCCACCACCACATTACCACTCTAGGGCTTTTCTAGCATCCGGGTGGGCTGGCACAGGGCTGAGAGGAGATGGGGCTCTTGTCCATCCTGCACAGCACCTACTCCCTCCAGGCAGCTCAGTGGTGTTTAGTCTGCAGACACTAGCCCAGAACCTTGAGTGGGCCCCCGAGAGAGCAGGGTGGCTTGGGGCTCCCCTGGTAGTTTTCTGTCTGTTCCAGAGGTGCTTCCCTGATCTTCCTATAATAGCAGGGATGGAGAGTCTGGATTTGCCTTGGTGGCAGTCATCTCCAAGTGGGCAACGGCTATAGGCCAAGACTTGAGTCTAGCCTATAGGATGGGACCCCAGAGCCAGAGTCTGGGGTTGTGCTGCTGGACTGGACTGTGCTGCTTTCCCACAGGGTTTCTGTGGAGCTGGATTTTCTCTGTTATGAACACACCCAGCATCTCTCCTTTCATTCCTGGATGGTGGGCTCTTCGTGGAGCTCTAAGCAGGCTGTACCTTGATTCTGGCAATAAAAATGTTCTGGATGCTGTAAAGTGCCCTGGCTGAGGGTCTGTTCTGAGCATAAGAGGAGGGAGGTAGCAGAAGGGCAAAGGGGCTAGAGAGGCAGGCAATCAGGGGCTAGACCGTTCCTAGGTCTAGCACCAAAGCATGGCTCCTGTGCACGTATTTGGGCTTCATCCTCCTGCCTGTTCTCCTGGAATCTATTTCCCCTCCAGGGACTAAGAACAAGGACCTGAAACATTTCCATTGGAATGTGACTTCTGCGTGGCTGGCAGATTCCACAAGCTGCCTCAGAGCTGGGGCAGAGGACAACGTGCAGGTTACCCTGGCTGGACTCTCCTTCCCAGCTTGTTTGTTTGTTTGCTTGCTTGCTTGCTTTTTTATTTATATACATATTTTTTCCTTCCCAGCCTTTTTTGTCCTCTCTCAGCTTTCAGGTGTCAGCATCTTTTGATCCTAGAGTTTTTTTGTTTGTTTGTCTTTTTAGATTTTTAAAAATTTATTTGTTTGTGAGAGACACAGAGAGACAGAGAGGCAGAGACACAGGCAGAGGGAGAAGCAGGCTCCATGCAGGGAGCCCAATGTGGGACTCGATCCCGGGACTCCAAGATCACACCCTGGACTGAAGACAGGTGCCAAACCACCGAGCCACCCAGGGATCCCCAGAGCCTAGAGTTTTTTGTAAGATACCACCCTTCTACTTTCTTTCTACCGTCTGGCTGCCCACCATCTGTCTCTCTCTCCGAGGACAGAGGCTGAGGGAGAAAGAGACACTAGGCTGAGAGAAGGATAGAGACCAAGATGGCCAAAGAAAGGGACCAAGACTGGGAACCAAGTGGAGATGGGTAAAAAGAGAAAGAAAGAGCCTAAGAGGGATCCCTGGGTGGCTCAGCAGTTTGGCATCTGCCTTTGGCCCAGGGTGTGATCCTGGAGTCCCGGAATCGAGTCCCACGTCAGGCTCCTGGCATGGAGCCTGTTTCTCCCTCTGCCTGTGTCTCTGCTTCTCTCTCTCTCTCTCTCTATGTCTATCATGAATAAATAAAATGAAAGAAAGAAAGAAAGAAAGAAAGAAAGAAAGAAAGAAAGAAAGAAAGAAAGAAAGAAAGAAAGAAAAAGAAAGGAAAGAGAAAAGAAAGAAAGAAAGAAAAGGAAAGAAAAGGAAAGGAAGGAAGAAAAAAGAAAAGAAAAGAAAAGAAAAGAAAAGAAAAGAAAAGAAAAGAAAAAAAAAGAAAAAAGAAAAGAAAGAGCCTAAGAGGGACGCCTGGGTGGCTCAGCGATTGAGCATTTGCCTTTGGCTAATGGCGTGATCTCCCGGTCCAGGATCGATCGAGTCCCATATCGGGCTCCTTGCAGGGAGCCCCTGCCTCTCTCTGCCTGTGTCTCTCATGAAGAAATAAATAAAATCTTAAAAAAAAAAAAAAGTTCTGAGACAGGGAAGAGGTATAGGGATGGGGTTCAGTTCAGCCTCGAGCCAGGCCAGCCAGGGCTCTAGGCCTCAGTGCATCCTCGACCACAAGAGGGCGCTCCGATCCCTCTCACTGCACTAGTTGTTGGCCCAACCTGGAAGAAGGGTGACCCAGAGAGGGTGAGGATGCCTAGCCATACAAAGGTCCAGTTGCAATTGCTGATCTTGGTAAAAGGATAACAACACAAAAGGGTGCAAATCCTTACCTCCAGGTCCTGTCCAGCCTGAGTCTCAGCTCTGCCCTGCCACCCACCACCGTCCATGCCACTCCTTGTGGTGGCCTTACAGCTACCTACTCCTCCCTAGCCTATTTCAGCCCCACTGCCACCCTCAGTTTCATAGCTGCAGAGAGAGGGCAAGGAGTCACAGCAGGCTATACCCCCACCTGACTGGGGTTCAAATCTGAGCTCTACCAGTGGCCTGGGAGTCTCCTGACCTCCCTGAGCCTCAGCTTGCTCATCTAAGGAATGGAGCTGAATAAAGGTGCCCTGCAGAGTAGCCCTGAGGAACACAGATATTATTGGAGAACATCTGATTCAGTGCTTGGTGCATAGTGGGCTTCCATGGTAGGTTGTTGCAACAGGTAGGAGACCGCAAAGCCAGAGATCTGGATGCTGGCAAGTCGTATATGCATTTGTCGGAAGGGTAGGTGGACCAGCTACCATTGAGTGACACAAGGGACTGCCTGGCCAGGGAGACAGAAGGAACTGATCCGGGGGAAAGGGTCAGATTCTTTTTTTTTTTTTTTTTTTTAATAATTTTTTTAAAAAAGATTTTATAAAAAAAATAAATAAAAAATAAAAAAATATTTTATTTGCTCATGAGAGACACACACACAGAGAGAGAGGCAGAGACACAGCCCAACGTGGGACTCAATCCCGGGTCTCCAGGATCAGGCCCTGGGCTGAAGCTGGGCTGCCCCAAAGGGTCAGATTCTAACGACTCCTAACATTCACACTTAGGCAAGGTATTCCAAGCAGAGAGCCCAAGGAGGGGAGTACGGAGGAGGGCTCCTCAAGGATCATGGTCTCAGGTCTATAGGTAGGAGAATGGAAGGGCTTCAGGCAGAGGAGATAAAAAGTCGTTCCCCTGTGGGGATGGGTTCGAAGGAAGAGGGTGGGGACTGGGAGTCTAGCAGAGCTGGGGAGAAGAAAACCACGAGAAAACCTGCAGGGCTGTGGGGGGCAGGAGGAGGAAGCTCCAGGGTGCTGCTCGGCTCTGGCTGGTTTACTGGTGATGCGGAGCAGGGGGTCGGGTATGCTCTGTCTGGAGTTCAAGACGCCTGTCTGGGGGAAATGACTCCAGGTCTCAGGAGAGAGGCATGGCTGAGGTTGTAGACAGGAAGCCAAGGGGGAGGGCTTAGCCGTGAGGTGAGGGGACCAGAAGAGCCCCAGAGCTACCAGAGGAAAAGGCCCCTAGAAGGACAGGAGGGGGCAGCGGCAGGTACAGGAAGAGGGAGGACGGGAGGTTTCAGCTCCCCCAGAGGATGTCAGTGGGCCAGGCAAGAGGAGGACGGGAAAACGTCCTCAGGCCTGAGCCCGGGGTGGCGGGGTTGGCTACAGGAGCGCAACAGCGTCCAAGGGCCTGAGGAGGCCTCAGTGGCCGCGAGCTGGGCCGGGGCTGCGGGGCCCAGGTCCCGGGTCTGAGTCTTCCTAAGGCCGCGGCGGAGGGCGGAGGGGCACGAGGCTGTGGGGCGCTCCGGGAGCCGCTCTAGGGCCCGGCCCGCCCCGCGGCGCTGTGCCGGCCACGCAGAGCCAGGGCGGCCGGGCCCGGTCGCCGGCACCAGCGCACGCGGAGGCGGGGACCGCACTCCCGGGCAGGCCGGGCGCTCCCCGAGGCCTCGGCGGCCCCGGGGGTCAGAAGCGCCGCCGCGAGGCGTCCTGTCCCGACGCGGGGCGCGCTGTCGCGATCCGGCGGCGCGTGACGTGGCGGGGGCGGGGCCTGAGCGGCTGCGGCGGCCGCGGCGCTCGAGCGGCGGAGCATCCTGTGGGCGCCCGGCGACTGCGAGGTAACGGGCCGCGGGCGGGCGCGCGGGGGCCGCGGGGCGGGCCGGGCCGGGGCCGCGTGCTGGGGGCCGCGCTCTCCGCGCCGCCGCCGCCGCCGCCCCCGAGTGCGGGTTGCGGGCCCGCCAAGCGGGGCGCGGGGCGCGGGGCGCGGGGCGGGCGGGCCGGGGGCACGTGAGGGACGCCGCGGCGAGGACGTGCGGAGGGTGACGCTGTGCGTGTAAGACGGAGCGCGAGCGTGAGCGTGGCCCGGGAGCGTGGGGAGCCCTGAGTGTGGGGCTGAGCGGGGGGGAGAGGCTACGTGTGTGAGCGTGAGAGACCCCCTGAGCCTGAGGGTGGCCCTGTGAGTGAGTGTGCAAGAAACACCGTGAGGGAGGTGACCCTGACAGTGCGGGAGAGACCTTGGTGTGAAGGAGACTCGGTGTGTGTGAAAGACAGCTGAAGGAGAGCGCGCGCGCGTGAGCCCCAGAGTCTGGGGGTGATTCCCCTGAGGGTGTGAGAGCCCGAGGGTGAGGGTGACTCCAGAAGTGTGGAAGAGGGGAGAGTGTGAAGGACACCGCAGTGATAGAGGCCCGGAGCGGAGTGCGATGCGGACCGAGTGCGAGACTGAAATACGGAGGCTGAGTGTGGTAAGAAAGAGGACCTGGGCCGTGGCCACTCGGCAAGTGAGGAAGACCGCGTGCAAGGCTGTGCACCAGGGTCGCAGCTTCCTAGGATGCTGCAGATGGTGGGCCGAGCCGCCGGCCTGCTGTGTTGGCACCAGGCCACCATGTGCTCCCGCCCTGATGGCTCCTTCTCGTGTCTTCTTGTCCTGTCATGTTGTTTGATCATCTCATGTTATAAATGGAAGGAGAGATTTGTAAAACAGTCTGAGAATTCTTGACTAAGCGCTAAGCAAACAGTCCGGGTACCACATTGTGTAATGGGCGGTATAAATAGGAATCAATATTTAACAGATATTTTCGAGCACCTCTTGTGCGCCCTGGGCTGTGTGCTTGGTGACACAGTTCAAAAGAATCCAGTCTCTGCCCTTGATGGGGGGAAAAAAAGCACTGCCAGCAAATCTAGCTTGTGGTAGCAGAGCGCTCAGCCATCTGGTGCTTCTGCGAGAGCTGCTCCCTGATTTGAAGATCCGGGAGGAGCAGACTTTCTGAAAGTCTAGGGCTTCCTGAGCTCACTTTTGTCTCTCTTTGCGTGCTGTGAAGCCCTTTAGGAGGAAACCGCCCAGGCTGCCTCCCTTACTCAGGTGCCTTGGCTTGCTAATGACTTTTGCCCCCTAACTTCGGTCTCAGCCTGCCACTAAGTTCTTCTATTTGATTTCCCTCTCCTGACAAATATGCAGAAAACCACAAACCTGATTTTTTATCTTCCTTCTTCCCTGTCTGGCTGTGGACATATTTTTATTGCAGCCCAAGAGTAAATACCAGTTATGTGACTGATCTCTATGGCCCTTCTCGGTACAGGAAATTTCCTGACCTCCGTCCTGTGTGCTTCCTGCTGTAGCCTCCAGGATGTGGATACATTTCTACAAAAGTGACGCAAGTAGGGCTCAGAGGACCCGGGTCTCAGGGAGTAGCAGCTGTCTGGACATGCATGATTTGAGATGACCGGGCCGGGCTAGTTCTCTGACACGTGTAGGCTGGTTGCTTCAGTTACACTCCACCGTGAGAGTGACGGAACTTCTCAGTAACTGAGTGCTGCCCCTGCGAGGCCTGTGCAACTTAAAATTTTCCAAAGGGAAATCTCATCCTGCTGCTTACTAGGTTCATTTTTTGATAAGCTGCCTCTTACTCTTTGTTGCAGAGGTTAAATGGCCAAGCCAGACAAGTGGAATTAGGCCTTGCTGTGGAGACTTCCATTTTCTTCTCAGTACCTGACCATTTGTGATGAGGCAGCTTATGAAAGTGTGATGTTTGCTTATTTCCTCACAGGTGAATATTATTGCTCTGTTCTCTATTAGATTTTGGATCTTTGCGATTTGTAAAGTTTCAGTTATTTGTGCACAGTATGAACAGGATACTAGTAATCAGACTGGCTCACATATAATGAACAATTACATAACACTATTTTGGTGTATTTATTAAATTATATCTTTTTCTAAAGAGTAATTGTGGCTTATAATTAAAGATACTTCCAATGAGGTTATTGAAAGGAAATTAACCAAAACAATAGAAAAGACTACGCATCACATACTGTTAAAAGTGAGGGTATTTATTCACTGTGATTGGGTACTGAATTTGATATTGAATTTCCTGGTATCTTAGGTAAAAAGATAAATGTAGAATTACATAAATTTTTCATTTGATAGGAATACTGTGTATGTGTGTATATATATATATATATATAGAGAGAGAGAGAGAGAGAGAAAGAGGGAGAGTTAAGCATTAAAAAATTGATGCCTAAAAAAAAAAAAAAAAATTGATGCCTATTCTGGAAAATATATAAAACTCAGAGAGATATAGAAAAGAAAGAATCCTCTAGGTTTTCACCATAGTAAAGATTTTAGTATTTTTCTCAACAGCATTTTCCCTCATAGTCATCAATTTTAAAAGAGCTTTTAGGGACACCTGGGTGGCTCAGTGGTTGTGATCCCAGGTCTGGGGATCGAGTCCCACATTGGGCTGCCAGCATGGAGCCTGCTTGTCCCTCTGCCTATGTCTTTGTCTCTCTCTCTATGTCTCTCATGAATAAATAAATAAAATATTTTAAAATAAATGAATAAAAGATTTTTAAAATCCAGCTTGTAAAATAAATAAATAAATAAATAAATACAGCTTGTAAAACATTTTTTGTAATTGAACTTTGAAAGATTCTTCTTTTCCCCTGAAAATTGCATATGATAGTTTTATGGTTAAATTTTCATGAGGCAGGATGCCTGGGTGGCTCAGCGCGTGATTTTGTGGTCCCAGGATCAAGTTCCGCATCCGGCTCCCTGCATAGAGCCTGCTTCTCCCTCTGCCTAGTCTCTGCTTCTCTCTGTGTATTTCTCATGAATAAATAAATAAAATATTTTAAAAAAATTTTTGTGAGGCAATTTTAGTAGTCTGATGAATTCCTTTACTATCTGCTGCAGAAGCCTGTAAAATAGGTTGAAAACTGCATTGTGTCCTTACAGGCAGAGTTTAACACTAGTCTTTTGTTTTTGGGTTGTTTTTTTTTTTTTTTTCTAATATTTTATTTGTGTGTGTGTGTGTGTGTGAGAGAGAGAGAGAGAGAGAGAGCATGCATGCATAAGCAGGGGGAGAGGGAGAAGCTGGCTCTCCACTGAGCAGAGACCCAACTTGATGCTCCCTCCCAGGACCCTAGGATCACGATCTGAGCTGAAGGCAGATGCTCAGTGGACTGAGCCACCCAGGCATCCCTAACACTAGTTTTTCAAGACAGGAATTTATAGGGTATGCTGAATGATTTAATGGAAATTGTCTTCAACATGATTTTAAAGACTATGTGTGAGAAAGAGAGACTGAGAATGTGATATTGTGTGTGATCTTCACATACCAATTTCTCTTATCCAATGGATAAAAATTGAAGGCAGAAGGAAAGCGAGTTCGGAGAGGGTGATTTGGTAAGATTTTGTTGCATACTCTTTCACCCAAATACCAGGCTACTGAGCTGGAGTTAGTGGCTTAGTTATGAGTTCCTTGATTTTTGTCCCATTGTTGCAGAAGGTTTGCAAATCTACTCTGTGGGGATAGGATAAACAGTGCATCTTATACAGATATGGACTGCCCTTCTGAGAATGTATGTAGATACTGTGGTGATTAATTAAACACAAATGAATTCAAAAGCATTTTTGGAGTCATAGTTGCTTTTTCTCATTTCCCCCCCCTTATTATCTGTTACCTAAAGAACAAGTGCTTTGACAAAATGATAGGAACCACTATCTCAGACTGAATTTTTTTAATGATCACTTACCTTCACTTAAGCCTTGTTTTGCTTATTGTGCTGGCGAGCAGGTGGCTCAAGGTGTTAGACTTTCAGTAGGGTTTGTTGTATATTTTCTCTCACAGATATTTTCTGCCATTTCTATAATTTTATTCATTGATCACTGACTGAGTACTGAGCCTGTGTTAGGCCTTGTACTGGGTGCTGTTAAAATAGATAAGCAATTCACAAACTAGTTGGGAGACTGAAGGTAAGTAAATGCAACCAAATGAGGTGGCTGCTAAGGCAGAAGTACGTATTAGAAATCTTATGGGCACAAGGAGATATATGGTGAAAGATGGCAGCCAAGCTTTTAGGGACAAGGTGGTAGCAGAAGAGCTTTGGAAGCAGAGGGCTCAGTATGAACAAAGATGAGATTGTCTGATGGACTCTGGAAACCCTGGACTACTCTAGGTTCTGGAAGCTGCAAGTATTCAGTGGCACGGGACCTTGGGTGGGACTGTGGGGGTGGGAATATGGGGTGGGGGTGGGACTGTGAGGGTAGGAGTGGGGTGGGAATATGGGGGAGGCGGTGGGGATGGGACTTGGGGGTAGGAGTGGGATGGGGGGGTGGGGTGGGAGACCTAGTGATAGAGCCCTGTTAAGAAGATTGGAATTGGTTTTAAAGGCCTTAGGCAAAAAAAAAAAAAAAAGGCCTTAGGCAGCACCTGAGGGAGGGTTCCTGACAGTGCTTGGATACCAACTGAGGAGATAGGGTTGATACTCTGTTGTGAAACTCAAGGAGCCAAAGTAGTGTTTTTTTCTGCTAGAAGCCTGTCTCCCACCCGTGCCTGTCCAGCATCTCCTGTATGGAGACAAACCCTATTGCAGATGTCGGTTTGTTTTTTTTTTCCCCACACTTGGAATTTTCACAGTTACTTAGGTAAGAGCTATGTTGGGACATACCATTTTCAGGTCTTCTAGATCTTGTTTTTAAAATTTTTTTTTCAAAAAAAAAAAAAAATTTTTTTTCACACTCTACATGGGGCTTGAACTCATGACTCTGAGATTGAGAGTCTTATGTTCTACCAACTGAGCCAGTCAAGTCCCCCTAGATCTTGATGACTTTATGTCTACGTAATCTATTGATGACTGAGAGAGGTACTTTGAAGTCTCCAACTATAATTGTGGATTTGTGTATTTCTCTTTTCAGATCTATGGTACTGCTTTATGTGTTTTGAACCTATATTGTTGGAGGAAATACACACTTAGAATCATCTTCTTGGTGATTTGACCTCTTTATCATTATATAATGTCCCTCTTTATCTCTAGCAGTCTTTGTTATTCTGGAGTCTATATTCTCTGATGTTAATATAGCTACTCCAACTTTAGATTAGTTTTGCATGGTTTATTTTTTTTCCTATCTTTTATCTCTCTTTTATTTCTTTTATCTCTTACCTATAACTTATGTATGTTTATTTACTTATTTGTTTATTGGGTGTGGAGCCTAACATGGGGCTTGATCTCTCTCATGAATAAATAAATAAAATCTTTAAAATAAATAAATACATAAAACATTTATTTTTAAACATTTTTTATTTTTGTATTTTTAAAGATTTTATTTATTTATTTATTTATTTATTTATTCATGACACACACACACACACACACAGAAGCAGAGACATAGGCAGAGGGAGAAGCAGGCTCCTCACAGGGAGTCCGATGTGGAACTCGATCCTGGGACCCTGGGATTACCCCTGAGCCAAAGGCAGACAGACACTTAACCTCTGAGCCACCCAGGCGTCCCTCTATGCTGTACTTTTTAAATTTATTTTTTATTTTTAAAATTGTTTATGCTGTACTTTTTTTTTAAAAAGATTTTTATTTATTTGAGAGAGAGAGAAGAGAGATAGGGGTGCATGAGAAGCAGAGGAGCAGAGGGAGAAGGACAGGCGACTCCTGCTGAACATGAACCCTACTCCTCTACTCAGGGCTCAATCCCACGACTCTGAGATCCTGACCTGAGCAGAAATCAAGAGTCAGACATTTATCTGACTGTACCACCCAGTGCCCCATGCTGTGCTTTCTATCTCTATGACTTACTTATTTTATGATTAGAAGTTTGTACATCTGAATCCTCTTTTACTTCTTTTGCTCATCCCTTCACCCCTCCCCCTCTGGCAACCATCCGTTTGTTTTAAATTTTTTTTAATTTTTATTTATTTATGATAGTCACACAGAGAAAGAGAGAGAGAGGCAGAGACACAGGCAGAGGGAGAAGCAGGCTCCATGCACCGAGAACCCGATGTGGGATTCGATCCCGGGTCTCCAGGATCGCGCCCTGGGCCAAAGGCAGGCGCCAAACCGCTGCGCCACCCAGGGATCCCCATCCGTTTGTTTTTTATGAGTCCGTTTCTTTTCTTTTTTTTTTTTTAAGGTTTTATTTATTCATCTTAAGAGACAGAGAGATGGGAGATGCCTGGGTGGCTCAGCAGTTAAGCGTCTGCCTTTGAAAATGAATGAATGAATGAATGAATGAATGGACACCTGGGTGGCTCAGCAGTTGAGTGCCTGCAGTAGGCCCAGGGTGTGATCCTGGAGTCCTGGGATCTAGTCCCGCATACGGCTCCCTGCGAGGAGCCTGCTTCGCCCTCTGTGTCTGCCTCTTTCTGTGTGTCTCTTGTGAATAAATAAATAAAATCTTAAAAAAACAAAAACAGAGATAGTAGCATGGGGTGGGAGGCAGAGGCAGAGGGAGAGGGAGAAGCAGGTTCCCCACTGAGCAGGGTGCCCAATGTGGGGCTTGATCTAAGGACCCTGGGATCGTGACCTGAGCCAAAGGCAGATGTTTAACCTACTGAGCCACCCAGGCACCCCGAGTTTCTTTTTTGTTGTTCATTTGTTTCATTTTTTAGATAAGTGAAATTATGTGATACTTGTTTTTCTTTTCTTTTTTTTTTTTTGATACTTGTTTTTCTTAACCGAGTTTTCATTTAATGTAATACCTTCTAAGTTGCTGCCTACTTTTGGTTTGAGCATTTTTTTATGATGTTTTATTTCCACTGTTGGTTTATTATTTATAACCCTTCTTTTTTTTAAGATTTTATTTCTTTATTCATGAGAGACACAGAGAGAGAGAGAGGCAGAGAGACACAGGCAGAGGGAGAAGCAGTATCCACGCAGGTAGCCCAACTTGGGACTCGATCCTGGGTCTCCAGGACCACACACCCTGGGCTGAAGGCAACGCTAAACCGCTGAACCACCTGGGCTCCCCTATAACCCTTCTTTTAATCTTTTTAGTTTAGTGTTTTTTTTTTTTAAAGTAACACTACATTTTTTCACATATAAGAAACTTACAACTGTATAACTCCCAGTTCTTCCTTGTTTGTGCTGTTGTCATACATTTTACTTTTTTTTTCTTAAGATTTTACTTATTTACTTGAGAGAGGGAGAGAGAAGGAGCATGAGCATGGAGAGGGTGAAGCAGATTCCCCACTGAATAGAGAGCCTGATGCAGGCAATCCCAGCACCCTGGGATGATGACCCTAGGCAGACACTTTACTGACTGAGCCACCCAGGCACCCCTCATACATTTTACTTTGATATATGCTACAAATCCACAATTCATTGCTACAATATTTACTTGAGGCAGTCAATTATATTCTAAAGCATGTAAAAAAAACGTTTTTTTCCCCAAAAAGTAATTTATTTATTTATTTATATATTTATTTATTTATTTTTATAAATTTTATTTTATTTTTTATTTTGTAATTTTTATTTATTTATGATAGTCACACACAGAGAGAGAGGCAGAGACACAGGCAGAGGGAGAAGCAGGCTCCATGCACCGGGAGCCTGACGTGGGACCTGATCCCCGGTCTCCAGGATCGCGCCCTGGGCCAAAGGCAGGCGCTAAACCGCTGCGCCACCCAGGGATCCCTATTTTTTTAAATATTTACTTCAGACCATTTGATATTATTCTAGAACTCCTGGGGGCGCCATTCTATTTTTTTTTTTTTTTTCACTTTTTCCCACTTTGACTCTTAGGGTTTTCATCTCTCTGCTGAAATTTGACGTTTCTACTTGCTGTTCAACTTTTCTACTAGAGCATTTAATTTATTAATAATAGTTATTTTAAATTCCTTATTTGGTAGTTCCAATATCTGGGTCATCTCCATGTCTTATCCTGTTGATTACTTTGCTTCTTTCCTTTTTCTTTAAAGATTTTGTTTATTTGAGAGAGAGCAAGAGAGTACATGGGCAGGAGGAGAGACAGAGGGAGAGGAGAGAGAATCCTGAGCAGACTCCTTAACTGAGAGCAGAGCCTGACTCTGGGCTTGATCTCACAACCCTGAGATCACAACCCGAGCTGAAATCATGCGTTGGTTGCTTAACTACTGAGCCAAGCAGGTGCCCCTGATTACTTTGCTTCTGGATAATGAACATGCTTTTTTATGTATTGCTTGTAATTTGTTACTGATTGCAAGATACAGGATTTAAAACAGTAGAGACTTACGTACATAGTATTTATTCTGGATACATCTCTTCTTTTGTTAGGTTTATTAGTGTGGGAGTTCCAGTTAGAAGATGAGTTAGGTTTGGGTTTTATTGTTGCCTTAGGTGCACACAGGGCTTCAAATTCCTCCAGTTTAGGATTGGTTTGCTGGAGGGAGGGTTTTTCTTCAGTGTTTACGCTTCACACTCAGCTCTAGGTCTTTCTTTTATTGCTGGGTGCTGGCTTACCTGGTGGTGGGAGCAGGGATTCTCTGTTATCTTGGTTTACCTCAGGGTTCAGCCCCTGTTTTTCTGGGTCTTGGGGGAGAGGGGTGTAGATCTTTCTGGTGATCTTGCCCTTGTCCCAGAGGTAGGACGCCTCTAATGGCCCGGATCAGAATTTCCTGTCTTTCCCCCAGGCATAAAGGGTTGTTTTATTTTTCTTTTACTCTGCCCCAGCTGCCTTGGGAGTGACAGAATTTGCCACCCTAACCCTGGTGGTGTACGATTTTTATTCTTTAGAGAAGGGACCAAGTGGACCTTTGCATTTTTCCCAGAGTAGTGATTGCTTTCCTTCTCCAGATTAGCACTACTGAGAGGCTCTGGCCTCTTGTCTAGTATTTTTTTTTCCTTTAAGATTTTATTTATTCATTCATAGAGACACACAGAGAGAGAGAGAGAGAGAGAGAGAGGCAGAGACACAGGAAGAGGGAGAAGCAGGCTCCATGCAGGGAGCCCGGCGTGGGCCTCCATCCCAGGTCTCCCAGATCATGCCCTGGGCTGCAGGCGGCGCTAAACCGCTGCGCCACCAGGGCTGCCCTTGTCTAGTATTTTTTATGAACATCCAATCCACTGAAGTCTGTGGAGAAAAATCTCTGAATGTTTAGGCTCTTGCTAACCCACACGAGACATTTAGTAATTCATTAAAAATTGTACCTGAGTTCTTCTTACTTACTTTTTTTTTTTTTTTAAAGATTTTGTTTATTCATTCATGAGACACACAGAGAGAGAGAGACAGAGGCAGAGACACAGGTAGAGGGAGAAGTAGGCCCATGAAGGGAGCCTGACATGGGACTCGATCCCTGGTCTCCAGGATCCAGCCCTGGGCTGAAGGCAGGCGCTAAACTACTGAGCTACCGGGACTGCCCCTATTCTTACTTACTTGCTCATATCTTGGTCCCATCATTCTCCTTTTGCCACAGGTGAGCCAGAGCTTGCATCTCTCCACAGAGGTGCCTGTTTTTCCTTAAATTTCAGTCTAGTAGGTTGCCCTGTAACCTCAGCTCTCTGATGGCTTCAAGAAAAGTTGTGGTTTTGTAGATTATTTGTTTTTTTTCTTGTCATTGGAGTTGTAGTGATGCTCTTCCCAGCTTTCCACATCCTAAATGGAAGTTAGAAGTCAAGGCAATTCCATTTTATATGAATTTTATTTTCCAGTGAAATTAATTCACCTTTCTTTCCCTGTGATACTGTGATAAAAATACATATATTTGGTCTGCATCCACTGTTTCTAGACACAACTCCTATAATTTTCTGTTTTAAGAGCTATAAGGGCATTTTTTTGTTACAATATTTGCTTTTGTTCTCAATACCTGAAATAGCTCCAGGGCAATGAAAGTGAAATGGATTTCTCTTGTTATTTATATAACAAGCCCCTTTCCACCCACCTCTGAGTTTATGTTACTGAGGTGATTTTTGGGAAGTATCCAGATCTTCTAAGGATGGGGGCTCATTGCTAGAGGAACCAACCCTGTGATTAGGAGATTGGGACTTTCAGTCACAATCAGTTGTGCCTTTGTAATGAGGCCTTCATAAAAACCCCAAAAGACAGAGTTGGAGAGCTTTCAGGTTGGTGAACAAGTGGAGGTGCTGGGCAAGTGGCTTGGCTGGAGAAAGCATGAAAACCACACCCCTTCCTGAATACCTTGAACCCAAGGAGGGGGTAGTGGGACCCTCCAATTCCTAGCCAGTCAGTTGGAAGCATTTGGCATCTGAAGAGAGGGCAGGTTCCCCCCCACCCCCCCAGAGGGCAGTTTTGTGGGACTGAGCCCTTACCCTGGAGGATCTCCAGGTAGATAGTGTCAGTGATGACGTTTTGGAATATAGGTGAGATTTGGTGGGGTGAGGTCCGGAGACCACAACCAAGAAAGAAGTTTTTTTTTTTTTTTAAAGATTTTATTTATTTATTCATGACAGAGAGAGAGAGAGAGAGAGAGGCAGAGACACAGACAGAGGGAGAGAAGCAGGTTCCATACAGGGATCCTGACATGGTACTCGATCCTGGGTCTCCAGGATCACACCCCAGGCCGAAGGCGGCACCAAACCACTGGGCCACCGGGGCTGCCCAAGAAAGAATTTTTGAGACATCTTTGGTACAAAATGCTGGTTTTGTTAAAGCTCAGGGGACAGGACCCATGGACAGAAAGAGCTGCCCTGGAGTTTTGAAGAGCAGTTGATTATATACTTGGAGTTGGGGGAGGTAAGGAAAAGGGAAGTTTTCAAAATAAAATTTTTTTAAAGATTTTATTTGTTTATTCATGAGTGACACAGAGAGAGGCAGAAACAGGCAGAGGGAGAAGCAGGCTTCCCATGGGGAGCCTGATTCAGGACTCCTGATCCCAGGACCCTAGGGCCCTGGGATCACGACCTGAGCCAAAGGCAGAAGCTCCTGAGCCAAAGGCAGATGGTCAACCATTGAGCCACCAGGTGTCCCTCAAAAGAACTTTCACATGCTAAAGAGGACCTGAGATACTGGGGGCCTTGCCATTGTTAAGGTTGTTTTTTCCTCTAGTAAAGCATTAAGGTGAAGACAATTGGGAGCTTCCTTATACACGCCAGCCTAAAGTATTTGTCAATAGGCTGCAGGTTATAAGGACATTTAATTTTATCTACACTTCCTTGTGGAAGTTAGGTTATTGATAAGAA
This sequence comes from Canis aureus, assembly GCF_053574225.1. Lineage (NCBI taxonomy): Eukaryota > Metazoa > Chordata > Mammalia > Carnivora > Canidae > Canis > Canis aureus. Next base: position 7,724,633 of record NC_135613.1, read on the forward strand.
TGCTTTTTTCTGTAAACCACTAAGACATTTATAATTTTACTTTTATTTTTATTTTTTTTTATGATAGTCACAGAGAGAGAGAGATAGGCAGAGACACAGGCAGAGGGAGAAGCAGGCTCCATGCACCGGGAGCCTGATGTGGGATTCGATCCTGGGTCTCCAGGATCGCGCCCTGGGCCAAAGGCAGGCGCCAAACCGCTGCGCCACCCAGGGATCCCAGACATTTATAAATTGAGGGAGGCCCATGTGATGCAGGACTATAATCTTTATAAGTTAACCATTTGTTTTTTCTTCCCTTAGCTTTAGGGCAGCCAGGAGTGCTGAGCAATATCACGCATATCCCACTTTGGGGGATGGTTTGGGATGTCAGCTTGTGCTTTGTCCTCAGCTTGCCTTCTGCATCTTCTTCTTCTTCTTTTTTTTTTTTTTTAAGATTTATTTATTTGTTTATGATAGAGAGAGAGAGAGAGAGAGAGGCAGAGACATAGGAGGAGGGAGAAGCAGGCTCCATGCCGGGAGCCCGACGCGGGACTCGATCCCGGGACTCCAGGATCGGGCCCTGGGCCAAAGGCAGGTGCTAAACCGCTGAGCCACCCAGGGATCCCCCTGCCTTCTGTATCTTCATCGTCAGAATTAAGTTAAATTGTCTGGTGTTGCAGAATTGCTTGATGTGTAGAAAACCCATACATCTGGTGTCAGAAGTCCAAAAAAATATATGGGAGCCTCAGCCACCTCTCCCCATCTAGCTAGGGTCTGATAGAATAGAGGGGAGGTTAAAGTGGTCACGGGGACCAGGTCTCTCTGCTTGACTCTGTGTTGAGCTGGGTGGAAAAATGCAGTCTAGGTCTCTGCACCTGACTTATGTGAGAATATAGGTTCCTCTGCTATTTCCAAGTTTGTTTTCATAGTTGCTTTAGCTCACCTGACAGACACGTGAAAACAAGTATGTACCCACATGCCTGTGCTTGCCTAGGGAAACCTACCTGGCTTGGTGCCAGGAGGGAAAGGAAGAATGGTGTTGCCTTGAAGCCAGGTCTCATCTAAGCAGAGGTAGGCTGGCTCAACTCTGGGAGTAAGAAGGCCTAGTGCCCCAGAGGAGTTTTCTTAATTGATCTCCAGTCCAGACCCTGGCAGGGCACCGTGACAGGTAAGGCGGGAGTTTTGGATGGAACCATGGAGACTGAAGTTTTCCTTGAGAACTACTTACTCTTGAGTGGCTATGGTTCCCTTGCTCTGAGCTCCATGGGGTAAGGTTCTGGCACCTCTGTCTTTGTTTTTTTTTTTTTTTTTTAAAGCAGTGGAAGAAATCTTTTTTTTTTTTTTTAATTTTTTTATTTATTTACTTATGATAGTCACAGAAAGAGAGAGAGAGGCAGAGACACAGGCAGAGGGAGAAGCAGGCTCCATGCACCGGGAGCCTGATATGGGATTCGATCCCGGGTCTCCAGGATCGCGCCCTGGGCCAAAGGCAGGCGCCAAACCGCTGCACCACCCAGGGATCCCCACCTCTGTCTTTGTTGAGTAGATGAGAGGCTTCTGGGAAGATAATGTACTGATTTCATGCTTATCTCTGAAAATTATCTCTGTGACCTTAAAAGACTGATTCCTGGGTGGGAATCATATGGCTTACAGAATTCCTTTATCCAGAAGATGAGGTGGGAGTAAGTAAGTGATCTGAATTCCTGATTATTGGGGCACAGGAATTGAGAGAGAGGACAAGCTCATGCTGAGTGCAAGATCAGAAAGGTGTTTGTCTTCTTCTGATAGACTCTGGGTTCTTCATGTATGTAGAAGTTGGTGTGGATTCCAACTTCTTTTAGTTCTCTGGACTGTCCTAACTCTATTTTTATTTTTTTTATTTTTTTTATTTATATATTTTTTTTTTTAAATTTTTTTATTTATTTATGATAGTTACAGAGAGAGAGAGAGGCAGAGACACAGGCAGAGGGAGAAGCAGGCTCCATGCACCAGGAGCCCGATGTGGGATTCGATCCCGGGTCTCCAGGATCGCGCCCTGGGCCAAAGGCAGGCGCCAAACCGCTGCGCCACCCAGGGATCCCTGGACTGTCCTAACTCTAGACCAAAAGTAGTAGTGTGTGCCATCTCCCTACAGAATGCCTTCTAATGCCAGGTCTGTGGATAAGAGAAGCTATGTAGCTCTGATGAGGTGTCAAAATTTCTAGGTCCTATTCTGGGAGAATCTCTGTGCAACACTAAATGATAGTGAGCGGCATGCTGAGGAAGTAAACAAACTAATAGCAGTCAAGCCCCAGCTTAGGTTGCCCTCTGGATGTTCTTTCTCCATTAGGTCTTAATTATGTTCTTTCTCTTTTCTGGGTACTTTGGAAAAAGAGATGTGTTGAATGGGCAAGTAGCAATGTGGGAAGTAAGATTGATGTTGTAGATGCAACAATACACAGGTGTGATTTTCATGAAAACCCTTTCCTTGTTCTAGTCTTAGCATCTTCCTAGCCCTTTCTACCACCTGCTCATTTCTTTGCTGGACTGAGAGTAGCTACAGATTTCTCTGCATGTTGCTGGATACTGCAGAAATTCCTGTTTAGGTGCTTCTGGGTGGCTCAGCAGTTAAGCAACTGCCTTCGGCTCAGGGCGTGATTCTGGAGTCCCAGGATCGAGTCCCATGTCGGGCTCCCTGCATGGAACTTCGTCCACCCTCTGCCTGTGTCTCTGCCTCTCTCTCTCTCTGTGTGTCTCTCGTGAATAAATAAATAAAATCTTAAAAAAAAAAAAAAGAAGTTCCTGTTTATGTTTGGGTAGAGGTAAGTGGTTGTGGGCAATGAGAGGCATATCAAGCTAGCTAGGGCTGTGAATCTGCTACTGGGAGTCTGGTCTTTGTAGGGCAGGTTTGTAGATTTTAAAATGGTAAGACCAGACCAAAACCTATACCTCAGGAAGAATCTGTGCTATAATAAATCTAATGACAACCTACTCTGGGTGTCAAGCCAGGTATCTCTTGTTGGAAGTTGCCATCAGCTAAACACTAACAGTTATCTTTCTTGGGAGTACTAGGTGTCTGCCTGCCTCCATTTATTTCTCTATATCCTGTGGTGGAAATGGATATGAGCTCATTTTATTTAGGTCTGTGTGTAAGGCTTGCTGTTCATACATAAGAGGTTGGCTTTGGCTTTGCAGTTCAAAACCAGAGACTCACCACCTCCTGCACTAGACTAACATACTTATTATATTCTTTGCCAGGCCACAGTAAACACAAGTGTGGAGGAAACATTTGCCATGGAAGCCAGGGAGCTGGAGAATCCCACACCAGCCTACCATCTCATTCCCGAGGCCAGCCAGCCCAGGGAGGAAGATGTCAGTGTGCAACCTCAACGGACTGCAGAAACTATGCAGCTAAAGAAGGAGATCTCGCTGTTGAATGGGGTCAGCCTGGTGGTGGGCAACATGATTGGCTCAGGAATCTTTGTCTCACCTAAGGGTGTGCTGGTATACACTGCCTCCTACGGGTTGTCTTTGGTCATATGGGCCATTGGTGGGCTTTTCTCCGTGTTTGGTGCCCTTTGCTATGCGGAGCTGGGAACCACCATTACCAAGTCTGGGGCCAGCTATGCTTATATTCTAGAGGCCTTCGGAGGCTTCATTGCATTCATCCGTCTATGGGCCTCCTTGCTAATTGTTGAGCCTACCAGTCAGGCCATCATTGCCATCACCTTCGCCAACTACATCATCCAGCCCTCGTTCCCAACCTGTGATCCCCCATACGTGGCCTGCCGTCTCCTCGCTGCTGCTTGCATATGTAAGTCTGGGGTTTAGTGGGGGCATATGTTTGAGGGTGTGGGTTCCTTTAATAATGCTAATAGTACCTGATATTTGAACACCATATTTTGCTGTTTTGGGGGAAAAGGGGCATCTTACCTTTTGAAGAAGTAATTTCACCAAAGTCATTTAACCCTGAGAGATAAGTCAGGAATGAGAGAAGTTTGAATCCCTTGTAGGGCTTTTGGTGCATGACATTCCTTTGACTCTTGACTGTTCCCAGAGTTCTGTTCCTGTCTATGTGACAGGTTGGTGCATGTCTTAAATTTGTCTTATCAGATGTTTTGATTGGAGTCAACAACACTAGTTGTAACTTAACCCAGAAAAAAACATCAGTGGTAAAGACTTTATTCTACTTCTCAAAAATAAATTATGTTGCCTCCTAGCTTTTTATTTTAAACCAGTTTAGAGGCTGAGGAAAGAGGCGTCTCTAGATTGTTGAGGTCCCAAGGTGTTATCCCTCAGCCCACAGGACTACAGTTTTCTGCCACTGCCACTCTTTGCAGCCTATTCTAAGCAGCAGGCACCACACCAAAATGGCTTTTTCTCATTGGTGTTTCAGATTTCTTTATACTGACTTTGTAAACAAGCTCTGCCTGTGGCCAGTGACAGGAAGGTGGCTTCTACCCCGTATTTGGGTTTCTGAGGACAGAACCTGAGAGATCCCAGTTGATCTCTCTTTATTTTCCTTTTTCTCTCATGAGGTGGTAAGGAGGGATTCTGTGTGAAATCGCTGAAAAGGAGAGAAGATTACTGTGAATTTACCTAGTCTCATAGAGCTAGTGTTTTAGCTGAGAAGTAGCCCAGAATTCCCTGTGTTCCTTACCACTGTGCTGCCAGAGGCACTTAATTATACTCTGTTCTTTCCATATCTCTGCTTGCAAAAGCTTTGGCAGTATATGTAGTTTATCCACAGTGTTAAAAATAGACCGAGAGTACCTTGGAGTTAGCAAAAAAGGATTGTACGGTAAACTGTGCCTCCTGACTTTAAGGAATTTGTTAAAAACAAATGTTAAAGGGGACTCCTCCACATAGAGCCCCAGGAGGAGGAAAGGTGGGTAGGTACTCAGTGGTATGCGTGGTAGGGTCTGGCCAGGGGACCTCTGGCTTGACTGAGTTCTCTAAAAAAATAATTTTCTGATTATAAAATGTGTTCATTAGGGAGAAAATTATCCTCATAACACCCATAATCCACCACCAAAAGATGAGCACTTTTATAATTAAGTTGTGTCTTTATCTCTTTCTTTTATGGAATTGGTATTGTACTTTGCATATAATTTTATATTCTGCTTTTTAAATTTGGTATCTCATTTTTTTCCCTCTTTTTGTGGAATGTTCTTTAAAAGAAACATTTTTTAAAGTAGTATCATTTTATTATTATTATTATTATTATTATTATTATTATTACTTAAAGATAATACAGACATTACAGGCACTTTGAAAATGCAAAAAAAAAAAAAAAAATAGAAAAAAGAAAAATCACCCATAATTTTAACTCCACAGAACTACTACTGCTGTTTGTGTGAAATACCTTCTAGTATTTTTTTCGGTGCTTATCTCAGTTTTTAAAGGTACTCTTGAGATCATTCTCTCTGTGATTTGTATAATGCTTAAAAATTTTAATATTTAATCCCTTTCATTAGATATTCTTAGAAAACATGGTTTAGGAACATGTAAGTAGTTTTCTTTGTATATAAAATTCAGAGTTTTTGCATCTTTTTTTTAGGGTAGAATTAATTATACAGGAGAAATACCTATGTCTAAAGAAATAAACTGTTTGAAGATTCTTCATCTATTACCCAGTTTCCTTCTAGAAGGTTTTGTGACTTTGTGCTCTTATCAGAGCACCAGGGAGTGCCTATGTGTATGGCCTTAGGGTGAATTCCAAGGGTAACTCAGTGAAAGGACACCTCTATATATAATTTTCCATGTACAGAAGACTTTTATTGGTAAATCTTTTTTCCTTTATGATTTTCCTCATTGTTTTTGTGCTTAGGAACCCCATTCCCAGGAACTGTTTGTTTTATTTATTTGTTTGTTTATTTGCTAGGAACTGCTCTTTTGATTGGAGGAGAGATCTTGCCTCTTAGAAGTACAGTCATGGTATCTGTAGCTTCTTTTATTCAAGTGTACTTTTACCCAGATCACTCACTATCAGAATTCCTTCAGGCCCCTATCCCAGAAGCCCAGGCTTTCCCCTAACGTGTACCTTCAGGTAGGAACTTGTCAGAGATGAGCTTAAGTCATAAAATGATGTCCCGTCCTAATGGACAAGACTGTGGGGTTCAGCTTACCTTCTAGGAACTTAGGGTGTAGAATTGTGTTGATGCATCATCAGACAAAGCTGGAATGTGCCGAAGGGAATCTCTCTGGGCGGGGGTGGCAGTGAGAGCAGCTTGGTCTTTTTTTTTTTTTTTAAGATTTTATTTATTTATTCATGACAAACACACAGAGAGGCAGAGACACAGGCAGAGGGAGAAGCAGGCTCCACACAGGTAGCCTGTCTTAAGACTCAATCCCAGGTCTCCAGGATCACGCCCTGGGCTAAAGGCAGCGCTAAACCACTGAGCCCCCCGGGCTGCCCGCAGCTTGGTCTTAAGAGAAAAAAATTGGAAACGACCAAATAGATCATAATTAGGGGGAAAAATACAAAAATCTGCACTGATTCCATGCTGAAATTTAGGTAGGATAGGAGAATTAAGTTAGTCTTGAAATTAAGACATAAGAGGGGTCCAGGTTGTTATTTGGGAAACTGTCTACAGAAATTATAGCCATGCAAGCTAGGCAGTTAAAGTTCTATTCTAGAAGAAAGGGCACAACATTCTCCATATAACAACTGTAGGTCGGAGCTGCAAGCTGGTGGCTCATGGGCCAGACTTGACCCACAGATATATTTGTTTGGCCTAGTGTTGTAAGCAATTTTGAATTATTTGGCAACATTTGAAAATCAGGACCAGCATTTTCTGTTGTAAAATCAAAAGTTTGGCAACCTTGGACCCAAATTCCTTCCTGACACAATCAGCTGCCTTGCCTAGTGGTTGCTCCCTTTAAAGGAACATGCATTCTTTAGTCAATCACAGCCCTCTACTTCCTCTTGTGGGCTTTTTTTTTAAATATGTAAAGCTATAGTCTTTTTGTTTTTTTTAAGATTTTATTTATTTGAGAGCAAGAGTGAGAGAGAGGGAGCAAGGGGGAGGCAGAGGGAGAGCAAGAAGCAGACTCCCCACTGAGCAGGAAGCCTGGTGTGGGGCTCCATCCCAGGAACTTGAGATCATGACCTGAGCTGACGGCAGAAGCTTAACTGACTGAGCCACCCAGGCACCCCTCCCTCTTGTTTTATACCTAGTTGCTCACTCGCATTGCCTTTTTGGCCCTTGAAGGTATTGCTGTTTCAGATCCTGGCTTTTCAGCTGCCCCCCACCCTATTCCCAGGTTACACTGGCAGAGAGAGCCTAGCAACTTTCTTAGATTTCAGACTATCTTAGCTACTCATTTTCTGAGAGCGTGGTTTTCAACCGGAGGTGAGTTTGCCCACCAGGAGACATTTGGCAAAAGTCTGGAGACATTTTTGGTTGTCACACCTGCTGGGAAGGGGTGCTACTGGCATCCAGTGGGTAGAAACCAGGGGTGCTATTGAGCATCTTATAAAGTACAGGACAGCTTCACACAAAGAATGTCAATATTGCTGAAGTTGAGAAGCTCTAGCCTAAAGGTGCATTTTATTCATATATATTCCGGAGCGTGGTTCTATGGCGGGTGGGGCGTTTGGCTGCCTACTGGGCTCAGTGTGCTTAGAGGCTCTTATGGGACTGTCAGGGGAAATGACAGTTCTTGAGGTCCATAGGTCCCTTCTCTGGCCTGGTGACCAACAGTATTCTTGGTAACTCAGGTGAGCAGGAGTAGTAGATTTGATTGTGGAAGGGTGATTTTTCTGTCTTACATTGTTTATCTTTGTGGAGTCCGGCCTGTTGTGTAGGCTTACACACGTCATTAGAGAATGTTTGCCGTGAAGGTGTCCATATAGAAGTCATTCAGCATTGACACTGGTATCAAAGCAGAGGCTTGCTGACTGCTAAGTCTCCATTTCCCTCACCCCCCAGGATTTGTTTGGGAAGGCTGACAGTGATGAGGAACAGGAAGAGGAGAAATAGGAGCAGGAACAGGAAGAGATGGGGGAGGGAGACTTCTGAGCGGGAGACTGAAGTGAAGAAACACTGATAGTGCCTAAATAGTTTTCTGTTGTCTCTTATTGTCTTGGACTCTGGCCTGGGCAGAGTTCTGAGAAGTAAACATATGCTCCCCTATTTTGGTCAGTTGTTATGGATCAACAGCTTTCGTGTTCTGAAGTGACATGCCTCAGAAGGACTGGGTCTTTACCATAGCCTCAAAGACCCGGGAGTCTACCCATGTATAGAGCTTGAATTGTTTGATAATAAGACTAAATGTATATATTTGTGTAATTAAAAACAAGGAGGATTCTTAAAAAGGCATATACCTGACATATTCATATGCATCCCAAGAGGTAGCTCCAGATTCCAGGATTTCCATTTGGAAGGGTTTACCTTTCTTGGACTGTTATAGAACAATTTTCTCCTAATAGACTTGTAGATATCTCTCCCCTGCTTTTTTTTTTTTCTTCCACCATGTTGCTGCTGTTGTTAAGGATTGCATTCCTCTGTCCTTGAGTGCCTCTTAGTAACATCCAGCTTGTTTTTGGGAGAAATTGGAAGGGTTCCTTCTTCTCCTCGTTGCTGTGGAAAAGGGAGCTGTGACTGTCAGCATAACTGGGACTGTAGCTGCAGATTGCCAAACGAGCTCCTCCTCATCAGAAAGAGAATATGAGGGGCATAGTTCTTAGAGTGCATGTATTACCCAGGATTAATTTGGATTTTAAGCACCTGAAAACCAAAAGCAGCATCGCTCAAATATACTGAAGTTTATTTCTCTCACATATTTAAGGTAGGCAGTGTGAGGCTGGTAGGATGACTTCAGAATTTTTCAGGGAGACAGGTTCCTTCCTTCTGCCTTACTGCTCTGCCATCCTCAGCGTGTGACTTTTAGCTGGTCGTCCAAGGTGGCTACTCAAGCCCCAGCTGTCAAGTCTGTACTGTGGCTGACAGGAAAGACAAAGAAAGGCAGGCTCTGTCCTTCAAAGAGACTTCCTGAGGCCTTTTTTATATGAAACTTTGCTTATATGCTGGGGCAAGAACTTACTTATTTGGCCATACCTGCCTGCAAGAAAGCCTGGTAAATGTCAGCTTAATTTTGGGCAATCCTGGGACGCCTGGATGGCTCAGTTGTTGGGCACCTGCCTTCGGCTCAGGTTGTGATCCCAGGATCCAAGATCTAGTCCTGAATCAGGCTTCCTGTGAGGAGACCTCTGCCTATGCCTTTGCCTCTCTCTCTCTCTCTCAATCTGTGTTTCTCATGAATAAATAAATGCATCTTTAAAAAAAAGTTTTGGGCAACCTAGACCCTAGCTAAAGTTTCTATTAGTAAGGAAAAATGGAAGAACAGATATTAAAAAATAACTAGCAGTTTTTGCCACAAAGCGACCTTGGGCATTTGTTTCTGCTTTAGGTGTGGATCTGCTATTTGAGTACTCCTTTCCCAGCAACAAGCCCCCAGAGCTTGAAGACCCTCACACAAACCCCACACTCATTGGTGCAGGCTTTCCAGCAAGGAGATGAGATCTAGAGAGGAGGGAAGGCTTGGATGTTGTCATTGTGGTAGTTTTATCTGAGCACCTGGCCTCCAGGCCCAGTCTTGTGCTTGGGCTCTGATGGACTCTATGGCACTAGATGGGGATGGGAATTTTGGGATGTTTGGAGGGGTGGGGATTAGATGGTGAAATGTTTCTTAATTAGAATCAGGAAAACATTCAGGGGACTTGGCTTCTGTTTGGTAGACTGTTGTCAGAGCTCTCTGTTCTCTGGCAGAGCTGAGAGTACAGTGAAGCAAGCAAGACTCCTGTGGCCAGCATTTAAGGGTGTATTCAACCTCAGGTTCTCCAAGTGGTCCTGAAAGTGAGTGCCTCCTTAAATTATGTGCCTTCCTTGCCTCACCCTGCTCCTGGCCTTGCTCCTTTGCACATTGTTTTAGATTAAATAGTTTAATTTTTACTGAGGAAGAAGCGTATGTGCATAGTAAAAAAGTCAGAGTATAAAATAGTATACAATGGAAAAAGTCTCTCTCCCTCTCCAGTGCTTTGGTCTTTTTCCCCAGAGGCAACCACTATGACAGGCTCTTTTGTATCTTTCTGACTGTCCTTCAGAATGGGCTCTGCAGGGACTTCTTGAGGAGCTGCCTTCTTTCACTTATTGGCAGTAGTCATTGAATTGCGCGCAATATTTACTCCTGTGCTGAGAGGAGCAAGTGTGTGTGTGTGTTTGGGGGGGTGGGGGGAGGTTGTAGCAGGATGGAGGGAAGGAGGGGTAGAAGTGAGAGGGAGAGGGAGTGCCTGTCAGTGGGGCTGAGGAGTAAGTCTGCTCCTCTTCTCCATCTCACATCCACATCTTGGTGCTACAAGGCAGAAGCATAGTGAGCATAGCCAGGGCATGGTGAGATAATCTCTTTCTTCATGTATATGTCCATCTTTTTGTCCCTCTCTCTTTTTGTCCCTTATGTCTCTTTATCTCTGTCTCTTGTCTCTTTGTCCTCTGTCTTTCGTGTATTTATCTTTCTCTGTTAGTCTTTTTCTCGCAGGCTGCACGCCCTCTCACTTCTGCTTTGCATAGTTCTGCTTCCTTCCTCTGTTTTCTTGTGGTTTTTGTTCCTCTATTACAAGGGTCTGAATGTGACTTTGACTTGCTATATTTCCCAACTCTGCTACTGTTAGGTAGATTCAGTCTTTTGGTACCCCAAACTATGTTCCTGGGAAAGGCAACTGAATAGGCTCAGCTTGGGTAATCAGCCATGATAGGCGAGGGGGAGCAATTTGAGGCAGATACCTCAAAATATCCTTACTGTATTGCACTGGGGTCTGTGGATTACTGGGCTATTAATCAGGTAATCCTTATGCTAGCTGTTCTAGGCTTAGCCCCACATAGCGAACTTTGATTTGCAGGGCAGCACCATGCATGCATTCCTTTGGCCTTTCTTCCCATATGACTTTTGCCTCCCACTCCCCATGACTGACTAGTGAGCATTTGTGTTACTTGCTAGCGTATTACAGAGTGAAATTTCTTAAAGTGCCATGGAGGTGTTTAGCCACCATGTTTATTTCCGTAGGCTCTTGGCTCTCCTGCCATTTGAGTAGAGGAATGTCAATTTTCTGATAGTTTCCTTGCTCTAGGGAATCGGTGATTAAGTGAAAAGTCATCACCATCTTGATTCCAACCAGAGTTTATCATTTCCCCTTTTTTCTTGGCAATAAGCTTAAGAAAACAATATGCTTGGGACACCTGGGTGGCTCAGTGGTTGAGTGTCTGCCTTCTGCTCAGGGTGCAATCCCAGGATTCAGGATCGAGTCCCATATCGGGCTCCTTGCGGGGAGCCTGCTTCTCTCTCTGTCTGTGTCTCTGCCTCTCTGTGTGTGTGTGTCTCTTGTGAATAAATAAATAAAATCTTTTTTATTTTAGAGACCTAGGCAGAGGGAGAAGCAGGCTCCAGTGCAAGGAGCCTGATGTGGGACTCAATCCCTGGAATCTGGGATCACGCCCTGAGCCAAAGGCAAATGCTCAACTGCTGAGCCACCCAGATGTCCCAATAAGTGAAATCTTAAAAAGAAAAGAAAAGAAAGGAAAAGAAAACAATATGATTTTGTTCCCCCCTCCCCAATAATTTGTGACTGTGCAAATGCCCAAGGGAGAGACCTTCTTGAGACAGGTGTCTACATGATCATAGCATGAGATACTAAGCTGTGCTGTGAAGTGGGAGTGCTATAGGGTTCAGGGAGGGAGAGCTCAGTGAGGGACTGGCTGGTATATTTGAAGAAGATTTTACAGAGGAAGTGGTGAGTGAGCTAGACCTTGAAAGCGAGAGTTGCTGTTGGCTGTGGCAGCTGGAAGAGTAAAGGACACTTCTTCTAAGTGTATATATGGCACCAGTAAGGAGAGAGTTTCTGGCTGAAGAAGAGAGCGCAAAATGGGTAGGGGTAGGTAGAGGTGGCTTGGAAGATCAGCCCCAAGGATTTGGTAATAATGTTTGGGGTTCACATAAAAGTTCTATTTTTGGAGGCTTGTGACAGTACTTAGCCACATCACTGTAGAACCCCTTGAGGCCTGTAGAACCCCTTGAGAACCCCTATTCTGTTCTTGTGTCCTCCTGGTAGGTCAGAGAAGTCCCTATTTAGCAGGGTAAGATGCTGGGACCCTCAGCACAGGGCTTGGATATCATTGAAGCCCACAAGGAGCTGGGCCCTAAAGCCGGCAGCACAGACAGGAGCCTAGGGAATGCCCAGGCAAGCTTACTTCTCCATGGACCTCAGTGAGAATTGGGAGGTTTGGATAGAAATGCAGAGGATGGTGGGGGAGGTTGCCTCTCTCAACCAGTTTCCTCATCTAAAAACAGGAATAGGGTTGTCTATATTTTGGGGTTGTGGGAATTAATTGAGAGGATATATATGAAATTGTCAGGTACTTACATGTAAAACATTGTAATTCCTAGGTGACTTGCCACCTGCATTCAAATTCACCTCATTTGTTGATGGGCCTCTCTTGTGGCCATGGAAATGTTTTATGCCTTGGATGGTTTGGAACATTGGGAGTCTGAGTGGGAAAAAGTGGGTGAAGTCCATTATTCCTGGGCCTGGGGGCAATTTCCAAAAAATGATTCTGGCTGTTAGAATTTAAGAATGTGTTAATGCATGCGTTTGTATCTTTACTTGTCCACAGTGATGAGCGGATGGTGGATGTCCCTCCATTGCTTATTCTTCTGGTTCTGACTGATCTATTGGCCCCTTTGCTTTAGGCAGATAGGGCAGATGTGATGCTTTCTACAAGGTGAGATTGGGTCACATGCCCTCAGCTCAAGCCTGTCAGTGATGTTATGTTTTTCCTTCTAGGTCTGCTGACATTTGTGAACTGTGCTTATGTCAAGTGGGGCACACGTGTTCAGGACACATTCACTTATGCCAAGGTCCTAGCGCTCATTGCCATCATTGTCATGGGTCTCGTTAAACTGTGCCAGGGTAAGATGGGCCTGGGCTGGGAAGGAGGGTGGGTGACTCTGGGAGTTTGCATGGATTTCCTAAGGAGGACATAGGGAATCTTGGCTTTACTGATTAGCTCTTTTTATGTGTATCCTGGACTATCAGTGAGAGTGAGACATCTGTTCCTGAGCTTCTTGGGCCAGGCTGGCTTGGCCAACTGAACAGTCCCTCCCTAGGGCTGCTTTCCCTTTGTGGAGGCTGGGAACATTGCAAGAAGGCAGCTGGAAGCCTAGGAGTTTTTGAAACCTGGATCATGTATAATTGGGTCATAAGTGTAGTTGATGGGGATAGAGTGAGCCCTGCTCTTGCCCTGTTTTTGGTCTGTGACTGCCATGCAGTGAGTAGGAAGACCTGGCCATCCTTGAGAGGAATGGGAAGGAAGGTATGGAATGTAGAAATGAGTGGTTATTTTGCAGCCTTTACTTTTCATCTGAATTTGCTTCTATTTAACATTCGGTCTCAAAGTCAACTCTCAGGAAAATATTAAAATAGTATGAAGTTGGCACTGACTTTCCTGCATGTTGGCCTTAGGAAGCTTTTCATTCCTGAATCAAAGTAGACTGGCAATGAGGGTAGACAAGATTTCCCGAGCTCTTAGGGAAATCCCTAAGGTATTTTTGGCTAAGGGGATCTCAATCACTTACTTAACAACCTAGTTTTATAGATTGTCTCTAAACTCAGCCGTGTTTATATTTACTGGGGAGGGGGCTGAGGCCCCCCCATCTCAGATCCATTGGATTAAACACTGATTGGTTCGGGAGTTCAGAAAGCTCTGTTTTTAAGTGCCTTGAGTGATTCTTAGGCAGCTGGTCCAGTACCTTAGTGCACATGTACCAAGTTACTACAGCCAGCCACCTTGATGTCCATGAGTCTCAGGAACATCTTGGGGTCAAATTCGGTAGATAAGTTATCCTTCTACCAAGATCTATGCCTGAGGAAACCACTCCTGTATATGATGACTGACACGGGACATAAAAACCTCTATTTTCCCTTCTCTTGCTGCATATCCAGCCCTTTTTGACACATTGAAGGACTAGGTCTACTTTTTGCAGGGGGTGACAGCAGGCTTCCTTAGAAGTCTGGATCTTGTTAAAAACCTCCAGTGTGTCCAAAAGGTCTCTCTGCTGGGCCAGGCAGGTGCTGCCTCCTCAGCTTTCTAGTGTATGGTCTCCAGAGGCCTCCAAGGAGAATGACTGGTGCCTAGGCTGTCTCCCTAAGGGAGGAAGTGGCCCAGGCCTACCCCTGGCCTAATGAGAGATAAGAAGACCCCAGTTCATACATAGCCTGTGATTTCCTGCCACATGTAATCACAGCTCCTGCAAGTAAAGCAACAGAGTTCTTTTCATGAGAATGGGAAAACTATTTGACCCAAATTGTGCATTGGTTTTGGCCACAAGAGATAGTTCCACAGGAAGGTCTAATTGTTAATTAAAAATGCTTCCTTTATGTGAAACAGGGTTCTTTCTAAAAAAAGGAGGAAGATCTCTGGCCTACTGTGAGGACACTGCAAATTTATTAGAGCTTTTCTGGAAATGGTATTATCACTTCAGAAGGCAACCAGGAATGCCTTTGTTTTTCTAAGATTGCATAGGTTTGTTAGAGGAATATGCACTTTCTTGACGGAGTGGGTGGGGTGATAAAGTATAGAGATGGCTGATGGTTGTTCTTTTGATGTTAAATTATGTTTTTTTTTCTTCCCTCTTCCCACTTGCTTTTCCTTTTTTTTCTTGACCTTCCTTTCTTTCCCCATCTTTGCTTCCTTTTTCTTACTGCCTCTCCCTGTTCCTCCTCTTCTCCTTATACCTACTATGTCTCTTTTCTTTCTTCTTCCTCTTTCTTCTCCCTGAACTCCTTCCCCTACTTACCTTTGTCCCCACAGGACACTCTGAGCACTTTCAAGACGCCTTTGAGGGTTCCTCCTGGGACATGGGAGACCTCTCTCTCGCCCTCTACTCTGCCCTCTTCTCTTACTCAGGTTGGGACACCCTTAATTTTGTAACAGAAGAAATCAAAAACCCAGAAAGGTAACGGTGGGATCACACTCTCACTTCCCAACTTGGCTGGAACTCCTCCTGCTCATAGTGGGCACACTTGCCTTCTTTCTTCCCCTTTCTCTTTCTCTCATCCTTTCTTCTCCCTACTCCTCCTTCTCTAGCTCGGAGGGATAAGGGGCTAGGTTGGGGATGAGTGAAGGAGGGAAAGCCCCTTGCTATTCACGCTCAGGTTTACACTGGAGGATTCCCAAGGTCTTTGCTCAAGAAGAGGTCTTCCAGGACAGCCCCGGTGGCGCAGCCTGCCTGGGGTGTGATCCTGGAGACCCAGGATCGAGTCCCACATCAGGCTCCTGCATGGAGCCTGCTTCTCCCTCTGCCTGTGTCTCTGCCTCTCTCTCTGTGTGTCTATGAATAAATAAATAAAATCTTAAAAAAAAAAAAAAAAGAAAAGAAGAGGTCTTCCATTTAGCAGTGGCTGATCCAGCTGGGGCTAAAGTGTTAGAACCTCATACTCTGGTGCTGACACTGAAGCCTGGGAAGCCAGAAGCTTATTTTGGGCAGCCAGGTCCCCAGCCTGGCTTCCAGTCCCTGGAGGACACTGCTCCTCCTTCAGTGGGACTCATGAGTCCTATTGTGGCAAGGATCAAATATTGATCCCCAGCTATCTTCACAGAGAAGGGTCTCTCTCTCTCTCTCTCTCTCTCTCTCTCTCTCGTTTCTTAGCAGAAAGGGGCATGGGATTCATACCCACCTTAGACAATGTGGGAAAGAGGAGCCTGCCTCAAAGACTTAGAGTCAGGGAACTGCTAAATTTCAGAAAAGTCCCTGGGTGAACTCTGACTCCAAAAAGAGTTGATTCTAGGTAGTCCTGTCTCACTTGTCCTGACAGAAATTTGCCCCTGGCCATTGGGATTTCTATGCCAATTGTGACGCTCATCTACATCCTGACCAATGTGGCCTATTACACAGTGCTGAGCATTTCAGATGTCCTTGACAGTGATGCTGTGGCTGTGGTGAGTCCCTATTTGCTTGTCATCTTATGATACTGTATGGCTCAATCTCTTTCTGCAGCCACTCCAGCTCTGAAGGGTGAGATGATGGGTCTAGGCCAGAGAGTGGGCTGCTCAGTAGTGATGGTGTTTGTCCTGAAAGCATAGGTATAGGAGGCTTATGAAATCCTGGTCTGTGCTGAGTGACTTCTGTGCTCTTTCCCTAGACATTTGCTGACCAGACATTTGGCATGTTCAGCTGGACCATTCCCATTGCCGTTGCCCTGTCCTGCTTTGGGGGCCTCAATGCATCTATCTTTGCTTCCTCAAGGTAATGTATTTCTGCTTTACCAATAACAGATTGCAATATTTAATCTTCTGAGGATATAGGTGAGCCCATAAGAGCCCTTCTTACCTCTTTTGGATGTATAGGGTGTGTATGTGTGTGTGTGTACACTTGTGTGCATGAGTATTTCGGCCTTTGTGCTGACATTTGTGTGCTTGAAGCTCACACTTCCATCTGAGGCGAGAACAGATTGGTTAGAAGTGGAGGGAAGGAAGGTTATAGCCTGGAGTAGAGACCCTGTCAGGGACCATACTCTAGGCTCCTTGTGGGTTATACTGTAGGCTCAGGACTCCTTCCTTTAAAAGATTATTAGTGATCACTTGCTGTATACCAGGTATCGGTACAGGGTGACCCTGCCCTTCACTTCACAGATATCACTGAAGCTGATAGGTAGGCTCTGCTCTCCTCTCTGTGTAGAGACTTATCTATAAGAGCATTTTTCCTTCCTGTTGTTTCAGAGAAAGGAGTAGTTCCGCTTTTCCAGGCTGACCCTGCTAGCTGGTTGGTCTCAGGGCTCCAGCACCATCCCTCTTCTTAGCACTTTGCTTCATCATTTGGCCCTTCTCTTTGGTGGATGTTCATTTGGGAAGCAGCTCTGCACAAGCTTCATCTCTGCTCAGTGAAGTCACAAAACAGCTTTTCTCATCTCTCTTCTTCCTTACTGGATACACTTCTTGAGGGAATGGTCTGCATTTTGACTGCCACTTATTGTTCTAGCCATTATACTTTGACTTCTGCTACCTAAAAAATATTCTTAAGTGTATTGGTGACTTCCTTCTTAGCCTGCTTTTAGTTCTTATTCTTATGGACTCCTATAGCAAGTGATGCTTACTACCCTCTACTTCTGAAACTACTCCTGTGACTCTGTGACACTCTGGTATTTGAAAGGAAGCCTTCTTTCCTGATTTCTCTTCCACTCACCCTATACACGTTGCTGTCCCTAGGGCTGGGAGTATAACAGGCATTCAGTAAATATTTTCTACATGAGGAACACCTGATAGCTCAGCGGTTGAGCGTCTGCCTTTGGCTCAGGGAGTGATCCTGGAGTCCCGGGATTGAGTCCCACATTGGGCTTCCTGCATGGAGCCTGCTTCTCCCTTTGCCTGTGTCTCTGCCTCTCTTTCTCTCTCTTGAATAAATAGATAAAATCTTGAAAAAAAAATATCTTCTGCATGAACAGGTAGAGGATGAATTAGTAAAAGAAATAATATTTTGTCCTATTTCTTTTCTTACTGGTTTTGACACCCCAGTCCAGGTACTTGGGGCCTCCCTACGGAGAGCAATAGAGCGATCAGTCCTGGAAAATAGTATGGTGTCCTCTTCCTTTACTTCAAGCTGATGTGGCCAAGGTTGCACTGAGTGTGACTCTTCACAAGTTACCCCACCCAAAGATGGTGTTTCCCATAACCTCACCCTTACTGATGCCCAAGATATTCTATTTTTTTTTTTTGATATTCTATTTTTTAAAATATTTTATTTATTTATTTGACAGAGAGAGAGAGTGTGCACACAAGCAGGGGGTATGGGTAGGCAGAGGGAGAGGAGGGAGAGTAGGCTCCTTGCTGAGTAAGGATCTTGACATAGGGCTCGATCCCCAGACCCTGGGATCATGAGCTGAGCCAAAGGCAGATGCTTAACTAACTTAGCCACTCAGGCGCTGTGCCCAAGACATTCTAATTGGCTCTGCCAAACTTAAAATACTTACACAGTAGGTGCCTTTTAACCTCACTCAGCTATACTGTGGGATTGACAGTTTGGCACCCCAAACTGGGTTTTGAGGGTGGGGATAGAGGATTCAGAGAGTAAGAGTCTGGACATGAAGGGGACTGCAGTGATGTTGAGGTAATGCACAATTGTTTCTGTGTTAACTTCTCACTTTTTCTTTGTTGCCTATGTAGTTGTCTTTGGTTTTGTACTAGACACTTTTGTTGTACCTGCATAGTATCTCCTAGCATCCCCTCTACCCTATTTCTTCTCTACCTAGTACAGATTATTAACCTGTGTGAGCCAACTCCCACCATCTTGCCCTGTGACCTTTCCAGATGCTATCATCAACTCCTGTGGCTCCACCTAGATGGCTCACAAGTATCTAAATGCACTCCACTTATGCTTTGTCTTTAGTTGTGATATTATGTGTTGCCAGTTCTCCTTCCTTGACCTCTTTGTTTTTCCCTTGGTGTTCACCCTCTTCTCCCAGCTCACACATGTACACATGTGCACACACATAGACACACACTCAAAGGACCACCAAATTTTTTTTTTTTTAAGAATGTATTTATTGGGATCCCTGGGTGGCGCAGCGGTTTGGCGCCTGCCTTTGGCCCAGGGCGCGATCCTGGAGACCCGGGATCGAATCCCACGTCGGGCTCCCGGTGCATGGAGCCTGCTTCTCCCTCTGCCTATGTCTCTGCCTCTCTCTCTCTCTCTCTCTGTGTGTGTGACTATCATAAAAAAAAAAAAAAAAAAAAAAAGTCCAAATACCTTTAAAAAAAAAAAAAGAATGTATTTTTTTATTCATGAGAGACATGGAGAGACAGAGGCAGAGACACAGGCAGAGGGAGAAGCAGGCTCCATGCAGGGAGCCTAATGTGGGACTCGATCCTGGGACTCCAGGATCACGACCTGGGCCGAAGGAAGGTGCTCAACCGCTGAGCCACCCAGGTGTCCCAGGATCACCAAATTTGATTGAGGTGGTCATATCTCTCTTGTTCTCTCTTCAGCCACGGTGTCTACCCTCATTCAGGCCTCCTCTCTGATGGGATAGTTATCGCAAATTACTTTCTTTTTAGATTTATTTATTTGACAAGTGGGGGAGGAGCAGAGGAAGAGGGAGAGTCCCAAGCTGACTCTGCTGAGCATGGAGCATGACGTGGGGCTTGACCCCATAACCCTAAGATCATGACCTGAGCCCAAATCAAGAGTTGGAGGCTTAACCGACTGTGTTACTCAGGCACCCCACAGACTACTTTCTTATCTGGCCTTCTTTCTATACCCTAGCCTCTCCCTGCTTTAGTTGGCCTCCATGATGCCACCAGAGTCTCTGTCAAATCCTGTGAGGCCTTTACTTCAAAGCCACAACAGACTGTCAGTGTTTGTTCAGACTCCATAGCATGGCCTCATGTGTAGGTTATTCTCAGCTGTCTCCTCATGCACCTTATCCTGGGACTGTAGGCATTCTGGTACTGACCTCAGGAAGCTCACCCTCTTTCATTCCTTAAGCCTCTTTTGCCTTTGCCAATGGTGGTTTCCACCCACCTGCTCACCTTCTGGCAAACTCCAGTTCTTCTTCCCAGCCCAGATGTGGTCATCTCTTGTGAAGTTTTTTGTTCTCTCAGCCCACTGCCAAGCCTGTTGAGTGCTTTGTACTTCATGATGATGCTGACTACCCTAGATGGTAGTTCATTTCTCTCTTGCTTTGCTTCTCAATCAGTTGGGCTCTTTCCCTAAAGAGAGGAAACCTGGGTTATCTCTAAGCCCCTGGGCTTATCCTGGCCTATCATATATCAGGAGCTCAGGGAAGATATATAGAGAGCACAACAGAAGGCTGGCTGCCCTTCTTTAAAAAGCCATTGTGTTAAGTATGAAATCTGTGGGGTGTTAGAGTGGAGGTACCTCTGATGGAGTGGATTGGGGTGGCAGTGAGTGATGGCCGGGTGAGGCATCCATTGGGTGATGGTGGGTTTCATAGCTGAGGGGCTGGGGGGTGTCTGTGGCCAATAGTAGGGTAGGGCATTCCTGGATAATGTTGAAGTACAAATGGTTGGAAGTTGGAGACATCTATGGGTAAAGTTGAGGGGTGAAGGTGGGGGTTAGGCATGTATAGAGAATATGGGATGGTCCTGAGACACTGCCTCCTAGCTCTAGAGCTCTGAGCGTAGTTTGTCCAAGTGAGGAGTGTGGCTACATGGCCAAATGAAAGGATCATCCTGACACTTCTTATCTTTCTAGGTTGTTCTTCGTGGGCTCCCGTGAGGGCCACCTCCCAGACCTTCTGTCCATGATCCACATTGAGCGTTTTACACCCATTCCTGCTTTACTGTTCAATGTAAGCTCTGCTGGGGGAGTGTGGAGAATTGTAGAATCTCTCCTGGCTTTATGAGAAGACTGTGGGTGGGGAGGTATACTAGGTTTTATTTTTTATTTTTTTATTTTTTTAAAGATTTTATTTATTTATTTCTGAGAATACACAGAGAGGAGAGAGAGAAGCAGAGACACAGGCAGAGGAAGAAGCAGGCACCATGCAGGGAGCCTGACGTGGGACTCGATCCTGGGTCTCCAGGATCAGGCCCTGGGCCAAAGGCAGTGCTAAACTGCTTGAGCCACCTGGGCTGCCCTATACTAGGTTTTTAAGCTACTTCCCATCCTCTCAGTGTTTCTTAAATTTTTTAAAAATATAAAACAGTTATATGAGGGAGGGCAAATGGTACAAAAAATATAAAATTATAAAATTTGTGGGATTATTTTTATTTTTGAAAGATTTTATTTATGTATTTATTTATTGTATGACTGGAAGAGGGGAAGAAGGAGAGAGAGTCTTTTTTTTTTTTTTTTTTTAAAGATTTATTTATTTATTTATTCATGAGAAACACAGAGAGAGAGAGGCAGAGACACAGGCAGAGGGAGAAGCAGGCTCCATGCAAGGAGCCTGATGTGGGACTCGATCCCAGGTCTCCAGGATCACACCCTGGGCTGCAGGCGGCGCTAAACTGCTGCGCCACCGGGGCTGCCCAGGAGAGAGAATCTTAAGCTGACTCTGCGCCGAGCACAGAGCTGGATGCAGGGCCCAATCTCATGTCCCTGAGATCAAGACTGAGCCAAAATCAAGAATTGGATGCTTAACTGACTGAGCCATGTAGGCACCCCTAATTTTTTTTTAAGTAGGCTCTAAGCCTAATGTGGGGCCAGAACTCATGATCCTGATATTAAGAGTCACACATTCCACCATCTGAGCCAGCCAGGTGCTCCTCCTGTTTTAAAAATTTTAATTAAATCATATTTAGAAAAGCCAGGGCAGTTGTATACAAACTACCTAGGGACTTCTATTCATGTTATACACTTTATAGATTTTTTTTTTTAAGATTTTAAGTAATCTCTATACCTAACATGGGGCTTGAACTTACAACCCTGATATCAAGAGTTGCACACTCCACTAGGTGAGCAGCCAGGTGCCTTTAGTTTTATATATAGTAGATGGTGCTTCATGTTCCAAGTGAATGATACATACCCCTTATAGTATCAGCAGCTCAACTCTTCCTCCCCATCAGCATCAAGCTTCATTATTTAGCTCTGTACTGAATTTCTTTTGATTTTTAAAGATTTTATTTATTCATGAGAGACAGAGAGAGGCAGAGACACAGGCAGAGGGGAAGCAGGCTCCATGCGGGGAGCCCGATATGGGACTCGATCCCAGGTCTCCAGGATCACGCCCCGGGCTGAAGGCAGACGCTCAACCGAGCCACTCAGCCATCCCCCCCGCCCCCCCTTTTTTTTTAAAGATTTTATTTTGAGGATACTTTTTTTTTTTTTTTTCTTTTGAGTATACTTTAGTTTCTTCTTACCCCTGGAATTTTCCTGGCAATTATCACATTTGTATTTTTATATTTGTTTTTGTGAACTTTGTTATTTTGTCAAAATAACAAGAATCCTTTCAGTATATTGATTGGGATACCATTGAATTTGTAAATTTAGGGGAGATGTGACATCTTTTAATCATCTACTGCCCCAGTTTCCCCGATACAGTCCCCCATCTCTCCCCAGAATGGGCCCTTTTAAAGTCCTTTGTTGATGATCTGGGTGAGAGAGGATGAGGTGGGGGAACTCCATATTCTGAAGTGAGTAAATCTGGGATCCCTGGGTGGCGCAGCGGTTTAGCGCCTGCCTTTGGCCCAGGGCGTGATCCTGGAGACCCGGGATTGAGTCCCACGTCGGGCTCCCGGTGCATGGAGCCTGCTTCTCCCTCTGCCTGTGTCTCTGCCTCTCTCTCTGTGTCTCTCATGGATAAATAAATAAAATCTTAAAAAAAAAAAAAATGAAGTGAGTAAATCTGATCACGCCACTGCACTCTAGTCCCTTTGTCTCCTAGGACTCTGGTCCCACTGGGCAAACTCTGCCATATGTTTCTTAACAAGTATGGATCCATTTCGTCAGTCTGCATTTCTAAGACCCCAGGACAGTGAGGTGTTTCTGGAGGCATTTACTCTGTTTGTATGCCAGGTAGTTGGGACTCAGGAGTAATGGTCTCCAGAGGGTGGTGTGATTCATGTTGAGGTTGGTGCATCGAAGTGAGGAGGGCCTCACTCTCTGCTATCAAAAGGGGAAAGGAGTCTGGCTTGTTATTGCAGTGCTTGCAAGAAGATGGGAGGCACTGTGTGTAGGAAGGGACCCCAACAGGAGAGGGAGAGATGCCACCTTGAAGGTTAATGCAGAGAACAGGCATATCTGATGCCAAGGGGTCACTGAAAAGAACTGGAGGTAACCTGGTAAGCTAACTCAGCAGTGAGTGACAGATCTGGTGCTGATGGCTGGGTTGTTGGTCTCTTGGGATGGCCGGGTGGTGACAATGCCCACTCCTCCTTCCCATCCTTTCCCCATCCAGTGTACCATGACACTCATCTACCTCACTGTGGAAGATGTTTTCCTGCTCATCAACTACTTCAGCTTCAGCTACTGGTTCTTCGTGGGCCTGTCTGTTGCTGGACAGCTCTATCTTCGCTGGAAGGAGCCCGAGCGGCCCCGGCCTCTCAAGGTCAGTGACTCTGGACAGAGTAGGAGGGGTGGGCCATCTCCCCAAGGTGACTCTCTGTACCTTGTTCCCCAATAGCACTTTACCTAATAACTCATCTCCTTCCATTTCAGCTGAGCCTGTTTTTCCCCATCATGTTCTGCATATGCTCCTTGTTTCTGGTGATTGTGCCTCTGTTTGGTGACACCATTAATTCCCTTATTGGCATCGCGATTGCCCTCTCTGGGGTTCCTGTCTACTTCGTGGGTGTTTACCTACCTGAGTCCCAGAGGCCAGCCCTTATTCGGAATGTCCTGGGTGAGCTTCTTTGCCCATTACTCATGGCCTGTGTGGATATGTGTGTATGTGTACAGATGTGTGCAGAGGTGGGAGTGGTGGTTAACGGCTTCCCCTATACTAGTGATGTGCTGGAGACCATGAGACCTGGTTGCTCCACATGACTTCTCCCCTTTCGATCTTGACGTGAGCATTTTAGTTCTAACTTTAGAGTCCTATTTTAACCCCAAAGGGGTTAAAACACTCCCTTTGGAAAGTGCAATCCATATGGGAAGATGAGGAGTCATGCATCCTTTTCTGATTGGGCACAAAATGAAGGACAGTGAGGCTTGCTGGGGGGTGGGGGGCGGTAAGAGGCAGAACCTGGCATAGGATGCCCAAGGGACAGATGGGAGGGAGTCCAGATATGCTTTAATCAACTTTGGGGTATTCATACTGAGGTTGTAGCTGTCAGCTTGCTGACTTCTGTTCTCTATTTTCATTTAGCTGCTGTCACCAAAGTCACCCAGCAGCTTTGCTTTTGTGTCCTGACTGAGCTTGATGTAGCTGAAGAAAAAAAGGTTGAGAGGAAAGCTGACTAGAGGCCAGAGGTGATGTCCCTTGAGGCCTGGAAGGCCAGCCAGAGCCACCAAAGTCCAGATGACAAGACTGTGCAGGCCCAACCCTCTTTCTCTAAAGGAGCCTGTTGGCCCATATTATATAAGGGGGGCTCAGGGCTGATGGCCTGCTCTGATGGTTACTCTAACTGGTAAGCTATGGGAGGAGACTCAGGGTCTGAGACCAGCCTGAAGGTGAGAACTTTATAGAGGGTGGTGGTGGGGAGGGCTTGAAGTCAGGGGAATAGTTGTTTAGTTTTGTTCTTGGTGAACTTGGTATAGCTTACCAAACACTCAGCAAACTGTACTGGGGCAAGAGAAAGTGCTAGGTCAATAGCTGTGGCTGGTGGTTCTGAATTTGATATTTGAATCAGGAGCCTCTACAAAGGGGCTGCTTTATGGGAGCCCCTCTGATCAGGTCCAAGCACCTGACTTTAGAGGCCTGAAATGCTACCATTTCCTTCTCTGACTCAAAATCTTTCCCTGGGAAGATAGTGGTATTTCATTATTTATTGATATTATTTAATCCAGAATACCAGTTCTAACAGAGCATTGGTGTTCATTCATCTACAGGCTGCAATAGGCTGATTGTGTTTAAAAACTCAAAGTACCCCAAACTGAGTCCCTCTGCTCTTAGGAGGGGTCTCTGTGTGGTGGTGGGCCAGCCTCTGACCACAGATTTTTTTGCTTGGTTTTAACACAATCTTCTGTTGAGTCTTAGCTGCAAAGGTGAACTTCAAACATATATATATATATTTTTTTAAACTCATGTATTGGTTACACTTTAGTTAGTAAGTCACAGATTACACGTACCTGGCTCAAATCAGCAAGGACAAATGAAAAAATTCATGAGTCAGAAGTCTGGTAATACTATTTTGAAGGATAATCCTTTGTTTTACTTGAGACCTTAGGTCTTTGTCTTAGATGACAGAAGGTAGATCTCTGGTTTCTGGTATGAACTTTAAGAGGACATAAACTGTTTTAGAGTTCAAGTGTATTACCAGAATTCTCAGCTGTCAATGGCTTAGAGAACATCTCATGGACCCAAGCAACCAAATAGCTTGTTTCTCTCTGTAAGGGCTGGTTTGAGGGACTGCTGTGCAGACCCACACAAGCCCACTTTGGTGCTAGAAGTGGTCATTTTCCTTTTCCCAAAACCTCACACGAGACTGCATCCTCCTCTTCTGTCCCTGACACTGGGCTTTGTTTATACTCTGAACTGTCTTGGTGTGGATCATCAGGATAATGCATTCCTGTCCTGTCTGCCTCCCCTTGTGGGAGGTCTGGTGGGCCTGCAGTCTCAGGAAGAGCTTGGTAGTTATGTGGACTTCTATTTTCTCTCTGTGGAGATCAGAGAAGACCTTGGGGGGAAAAACTACTTCAACCTCAATCTGGCTCCTCAGCAGACTGCATGAGTGGATGCAACTAATTCTGGTGCTCAGGGTGTACTTTAGCATCCAGGTCAGGCCAGAGCAGGTTTGGCCTAATGGATGTTCCCTCATGGGCAGCTATGGTTGCAGGGGACTGTACAGCTGTCCTGTGAAGCCTCCAGACATTGTCATCCTGGATCCAGAGGAACCTGCTGACTTGGCTAATCCCATGCCTGGACTTCTTATCCTTTCGTTTGAGAACTGGTCAGTGGTAAAGACAAAACTATGAGGCAAGCTGCCTTTCTGATCATCTTTTCCATCAAATGGCCTCCGTTGAAGCCTGGGGAGTAACTTTGGTCATACTTGCTCAATGAAGACAATTTAGGGAAGCATGATCACAGCTGCCTCCGGTTCAGGATACACATGGATGAGAAAATGGGGGGACATTCCTACTGTCACGGGTTGGGGATTTGTACAGCAAATTCCTTCCTGGCAATAGGGAGTCTTGTGCAAAGGCTGACTTGCCTAAACTATGTAAACATGACTCTTGTCTGAGCCAAGATGGCATCTATCCCAGGGATCCTCTGGAGCTAATCCTTTAAGCAGAGTATGCTTGTCTTGAGGATTCCTGACCCAGGTTTTAGCTATCTCCACTGAAGTAAATGACCAGCTAATCCCAGGAACTTGCTGCCCCCCAGTGGCTCCTGGGGGGAAGCATGGGCCTCACACCCCAAGTGCCCCAATGCAAGCTTAGTGAGCCATGTCATCCCCCTCTCATTACTGGATGGCAATCGCATTCTTCCCCTCTGTGCTGGATACAGTCTTTACCCAGGAACTGTTTTGTCGGAAGGAAGCCAGAGACGCCCTACAGCACTCAAGCTTCATGGTGGAATTAAATTTCTGCAAGGTCTTTGTTGTTTGTCTCCTTCAATCCTTCTCCTGGTGTGTTAATCCCCTTTTCAGTAGGTACAGTATGTGAAATTTTCAGTCCTTTAATGTTTGCAAACCTTAATGAGTACATAAACAGCAGTGAGCACATTAAAATGGCATGGAGTGGTTTTTAATCCTTTGTTTCTATGCCTACAGGAGACTAAGATGACTAGTATTAGACATATAAGTTGCTGCCTGTTACTTGCAATACTGAATTGTACCTTTGTGGATAGTCTGTTAGTTTTCTAGCCACAAGAGTAGAGCCTAAGTATGTGTACATACAGAACTTAACTACTCAAGTAGGTTTAACATGTAGATAGGAACTAATATAGGTGAAGACCTACAAAATGAACACAAAGTGAAAGGAAGAGTAGGGGCAGGATAGAAAAAGAGATGCTTCTAAGACGTGGGGAGACTTATCCCTGTGGATGTGATAGTGAGTCTTTGCCACACAGCAAGAAGGCACATTTTGAATCACAGGTTCGGTGTATTGTTTTTGTAGACTTGTGCTGTCCAGTATAGTAGTTACTAGCCACATGTAGCTAATAAAAATTTTGATTCTTCAGGTGCATTAATCATAGTTCAAGAGCTGAGACCCATGTGGCTAGTGCCTACCTCTGAACAGTGTAGATATAGAACATATTCATCTTTGAACAGAGTTCTGTGGGACAATATTACATTAGAAGAATAAATGCCAACTCTAAGACATTTGTGGTATGAAAAGAAGTAGGGTCAGGGTTTGCTTATAGGGAATTGAGGTTCTGGTAACAAAATTGGTCACTATTTTCAGTGAGTGCTGTGAAGAGTTAACATTTCTCATTGGAAAGCTAAGCTTAGGATGTTTTCCTTTACCTCACTTTCCTTAAAGTCCTTTGTGTCTAAGGGTAATTCTGAAACTTCTGTCTCACTAAGCCTCTCATTTTTGGTGGAGAGTGGAGACAGGAGAGAGGGAGTACAGTGGGAAAACATGTAAAGACATTCAGATTTGGGGTGCCTGGGTGGCTAAGTTGGTTAGGCATCTGACTTTGGCTTGGGTCATGATCCTGGAGTCAAGTCCCATATCCAGCTCCCTGCTTAGTGGAGAACCTGCTTCTCCCTCTGTCCCTACCCCCTCCTCATGCTCTTATTCATTCAAATATACATACATACATAGAATCTTGAAAAAAAAAAAAAAGGCATTCAGATTTAAAGTTTTTTTTTTTTAATTTTTATTTATTTATTTATGATAGTCACAGAGACAGAGAGAGAGAGAGAGAGAGAGAGGCAGAGACACAGGCAGAGGGACAAGCAGGCTCCATGCACCGGGAGCCCGATGTGGGATTCGATCCGGGGTCTCCAGGATCGCGCCCTGGGCCAAAGGCAGGCGCCAAACCGCTGCGCCACCCAGGGATCCCAGATTTAAAGTTTTTAAGTAGGGGTGCTGGGTGGTTCAGCTGGTTAGGTGGCTGACTCCTGACTTCAGCTAAGGTCATGGTTTCAGGGTCCTGGGATCCCCCTGCATTGGGCTGTGCTCGGTGGAGGGTCTGCTTGAGGCTCTCTTGCTTCTCTCCCTATGGGCCTTCCTCGTACTTATGTTCTAATAAATCTTAAAAAAAAAAAAAAAAGAGTTTTCCAGGAATTTCTTGCTCCCATATTTAAGTTTTACTAAACACAGAGTATCACACTCATACATCCTGTTCTCCCTGGCACTAGTGCCAAAGGAAGACAGCAGTCTTTACAAGCATTATCAGTCAGGAAGCAGGGAGGTAGAGACCCTATTAACTTAAAACCTCTCTCTCAGCGCCAGGCAGATCCTACTTCCTTCTCCAACGGCCCCCACTATCCAGTCTGTGCTGCTGTAAAGGACCCATTGTAGTCCTTCTGGATTCTACCAAAAGAAACAGACTTTTAGTGGAGGCAGTGGCCTGGTAGTATGGGAAAGCTAAATCTTAGTGCTGAGGGAAAGAGGAGCTTCTCTTCTACATATTGGCTTTAGGACAGGAAGAGAATGGGAAAATCCCCAGACTAGGAAGCTTCATTTTTATGGCATTTCCCCCGATCAGACTGTAGAGTCTTGAAGCAAAGGGGCCGTACTCTTACTGAAAAGACAATCCTTCAGGGCACGTTTTCACTGGTAGGATGCTGCTATTGGACATGCTTTTTCCTTTTATGTTAATCTAGAAAACCCAAAGATGTTACCAGGGTGGATGAAACTACAGTCAGAGCCCTCAAGGGCACATGATTGAACTTCACAGATATCATAGGATCATCAGTCTGAATCCAGGTCATGGGGGCTGTCATAGCCAAACTCCTTCTGCACATCCAAAGGGTATTTGCTCCACATTTGTGGTCTGCTGTTGCCTCTTTCCTCTTCACTGAAGCTGTCATATTCATCAGAGCCTAGAATGATAATAGGAATGGGTTCTAGATGTTTTGAGTTTCTAGATGACCACAGTAACCATTTCCCATCTCAAGAAGGTCTGGTTTTTTGTTCTCTATTCTAAAATACTTGATCAGTAAAGAGAATTTAGAATTAAAAAAAAAAAAAAATCCTGTTTCTACCACCTAAACCAAATCCCTCAACAATACTGGGAGTATTTTTTCATTTCTTTCCTAAGTATAGGATTTCTTTTTATATAATAGTTGTAGTCATACTGTAAATATAATTTCACATCTGCCCCTATCCTTTTATCATATATATATGTGTATATATATGTATGTATATATGTAACATATATCATAGATACTTCCCTAATAGAATATTCCATAGTTTAATTAATTGTTCCTCCATTAACCAACAATAAATCCTTTTCGTTGGCACAAAGAACATAATCACTGAAGGAACTGTTTCACCAGAATATCTTTCCTTCCTTTCCCCCAGGTACCATGTCTGTGTTGCATCTTTCCCAAAACACTGTAAACCGATCAACTTCTTGAGAAGTTAGGTAAATGACACGTCAAAATCCTAGCCCTGCTCCTACTGGCAAACCTCTCCAACACCTTGACTGAAGCAGAAGAGACAATGAGCTATGATGTTTCCCTTAATCCCAACCACTGAAGTTAGTGCAATATTCTCTTGTTTTCTGGAGAGAGGATAAGGCTCGATGAGGTAAAGTAACTTCCCTAAGACCCACAGATAGGCAATGACAGAACTAAGGATTGGAACCTAGGCCTGACTGACATTAAAACCTCACCAGGGTCCTCTGGAAACACTAGTTCTTGGGGATCCTATAGCTCCAATGGCTTGTGGTTGAGCTGTTGGGAATTCAATGGCAGAGAAGGAAAGCCAGTAAAGATGTACATGTTAACTGCGCACACCTCAGTCTTGGATCTCAACAGGCCCCTCCCATCTAAGGCTGCTACTCATGTACCTCTGGACTCTTCATCTTCATCAGTGTTCTCCTCCTCTGGGTACTCATTACGCCAGTTATTCTCACTGTTCTCGTCATCATCATCTTCATAAATATCTTCTGGCTGCTGGTCATCATTCACCTGCACATCTCAACACAAACATAAGCATAAGTCAACACCTCTAAGGCTGTGCTGTAGGGGAGGCTATTAGCAGACCAATTTGGAGAAGTCACTTAAGAGCACAGTGTGGATAGGATGCCTGGGTGGCTCAGCAGTTGAGCATCTGCCTTTGGCTCAGGGCGTGATCCTGTGGTCCTAAGATCGAGTCCCACTTTGGGCTCCCTACATGGAGCCTGCTTCTCCCTCTACCTCTATCTGTCTCTCTCCATTTCTCATGAATAAATCTTTAGAATTATTGTAAGAATAATGATGTTGGGGATCCCTGGGTGGCTGAGCAGTTGAGCGGTCTGCCTTCAGCCCACGGCATGATCCTGGAATCCAGGAATCAAGTCCCACATCAGGGTCCCTGCATGGAGCCTGTGTCTCTGCCTCCCTCTCTCTCTCTGTGTGTGTCTCTCATGAATAAATAAAATCTTGAAAAAAAAAAAAATGATGTTAGGAGGTGTCTGGCTGGCTCAGTCTATAGAGCTGCAACTCTTGATCTTAGGGTTGTGAGTTCAAGCCCCACATTAGGTGTAGAGATTACTTAAAAAGTAAAGGGACGCCTGGGTGGCTCAGCCTTTGGCTCAGGGCATGATCCCAGGATCTGGGACTGAGTCCTGCATTGCACTCCTTGTGGGGAGCCTGCTTGTCCCTCTGCTTGTGTCTCTGCCTCTCTCTCTCTGTTTCTCATGAATAAAGAAATCTTAAAAAAAAAAAAGTAAATAAAATTTAAAAAACCCCAAAATAATGATATAGGATATTAGCTTTCTTTTTCTTCTTCTTTTTTTTTTTTTAAGATTATTTATTTATTCCTGTTGCCCGATGCTGGACTCGATCCCAGGTCTCCAGGACCACACCCTGGGCTGAAGATGGCGCCAAACCACTGTGCCACCCGGTTTGCCCAAGGATGTTCGCTTTCTTAATCCAAGGTTTCCCCTCCTTAAGATAGTTAAAAAAAAAAAAATCTTTTATTCCCATTTATGTTAAGAATTTTTGGTTTACTGTCCTTATTATAAGCCCCTATATGATTTCCCCCAAAAGTGGGTGTTATAAATGATAAAAATTATATTGCAAACTTTATAAAAGATCTATTAAAAGCAAAAATTATCAATGTAGATTGTCATTTCCAAAATTCCCTGCACTAAATCCAGTTCCAAGAAGGTATTTAGAATAAGTTTTTCCATTTAAGCAAGGACAAAAAGAGCCAAGAACAATCTTGAACACACTGGAGGCAATGTGGAACACAGGGAAGCAAAGCACCCTGACTAGAGAATTGCTTAGTCTACCTCATCCTCATGGGTCTCCTTACCAGGTCCCACTCCTGGCTATAAGGCTGCACAGAGAGGATGTTCTCAATCCATCCTGGAGTAGCCATCTCCAAATAGTAAATGTCATACACATAGTCATCCTTCTGTTCCTCCTGATGCCCGATTCTTGGTCCATCCTCAGATACAGTCAACCGCTCACGGATCAACTCTATGGAATTGCAGAGGATCACATCTGGGTCAGATGTCTGTAAAGAAATCAAAAGATAATATATACATGATCTGAACATTGGTGTTTCAAAAGGAGAAATCTAAGATTTGAGTGAGATTTTAAGTCTCTCTACAGTTGTCTATGTTAGATTCAAGATTCTTCTTTTATTTTTTATTTTTATTTTTTTTAATTTTTATTTATTTATGATAGTTACAGAGAGAGAGAGAGAGGCAGAGACACAGGCAGAGGGAGAAGCAGGCTCCATGCACCGGGAGCCCGATGTGGGATTCGATCCCGGGTCTCCAGGATCGCGCCCTGGGTCAAAGGCAGGCGCCAAACCGCTGCGCCACCCAGGGATCCCTCAAGATTCTTCTTTTAAAAAGATATTTTATTTGTTTGAGAGAGAGATAGAGACAGTGACAGAGATAGTGAGCGAGCACAAGCAGGGAAGAGAGGGAAAAGCAGGCTCCCCGCTGAGCAGGGAGCATGCCGTAGGGGTTGATCCCAGGGCCTTGAGACCATCCCTGACAGGAAGGCAGATATTTAACTGACTGAGCCATCTGGGTGCCCCTAGATTCAAGATTCTTATCCCTATTTCCTACTAATCTCTTAATTAGCTATGAAATTAAAAAATCAATTATCTCTAAAATAATTGTATAGTTTTTCTTTTGTGATAGACTTAAGATAGCTCCCTGCTCTCTTGTGCTTGAACAACATAAGAGAGCACATGGAAAAACTGGCCTGAGAAGATCTCCATTAGGGATCTAGAGGCCCCCAGCAGCACCTCCATGGCTGATCTCTATATGGGTCTGCATTTGTGTGATATAAGGGTCTAAAAGCGATTCCTGGACTCTGATGACTACCACCACCTGGTTTGCCCACAATGATGTCTTTTCTTTAAAAAAGTATTTTATTTATTTATTTGAGAGAGAGAGAAAAAGCATGAACAAGGAGGAGGGGCAGAGGGACAGAAGAAACAGATTCCTTGCTGAGCAGGGAACCCAACACAGGGTTTGATCCCAGGACCCGGATCACAACCTAAGCTGAAGACAGATACTCAATGTCTCTCATGAATAAATAAAATTTTTTTTAAAGATTTTATTTATTTATTCATAGAGACACACAGAGAGAGAGAGAGAGAGGCAGAGACACAGGCAGAGGGAGAAGCAGGCTCCATGCAGGGAGCCTGACGTGGGACTCGATCCAGGGTCCCCAGGATCAAACCCCGGACTGCAGGCAGTGCTAAACCACTCGCCACCAGGGCTGCCCATAAATAAAATCTTAAAAAAAAACAAAACAAACAAAAAAACAAAACAAAACAAAACAAAAAACAACCCTCAAATTTTGAGTCAAGATGCGTTAAAAAAAAAAAAAAAGATTTAATCAAGAGAGCCAGCAAGTGCATGTGTGAGCAGGCAAGAGCTGGAGGGAGAGGAAGAGAATATCAAGCAGACTCCCCCTCCAAACATGAAGCCCAGGGTGGGGGTGGGGGACTCAATCCCATGACACTGAGATCATGACCTGAGCCAAAAACAAGAGTCAGACTCAACCGAGCCACCCAGGCGCCCAATGATGTCCTACTTTTAATCACAAACCAGGAGTGGACTCTCCTATAATCCTCCTGTTAGAACAGCTCAAGATAGATTGACCCAGAATAGAATTGGCCCAGGGAAGATGTACTCCAGTGCCACAGGCTGTGTCATCCAGAGCAGCGCAGGTCAGTTTGGAAACCCAAGGGACATGCTGCAAATGACCCCTCTCAACAGGTTCATCAGAGGAGGCTATGTGGCTCAAACCAGACACCATACTTGGGGGGGGGGGGGGTGGAAGGGGTGTGTTCCATAGCCGAGGGAGGAAGAAGGAATTAATTCTTCCTTGCTCCAAAGTTAAAAGGAACTAGAGATGTCAATTTTTGTGCATTCTTGACAAACTTCAAAGCTGTTCACAAGCAAAGTTGTGACTCCAATTCACAAGTTCCCCACCTTAGTCCAGCAAATTAGGTAGCCATTAAAATATTTACAAAGACTGGCAAACAGAAAAATGCCAGACATAGAATTTTATACTCAGAAGACAACAAATTAATTTTATTCCAATTACCTTTGTGATGGGGGTAAAACGAGTGATTCCACCCCTTGTTATTTTCCCATATTTTTTCAAATTTTCTATAATGAATATTTTTATAAAAGAAAAGTTATTCTTTAGTCTATGTGTGCCTACCCATATTTTCAAGTATACAACATACAGCACAGTATAAACATATTTAATGTCTCGCCAGTCTTCATGGTTATTACTTTAATGGTGCAGGCAGTTGTGTATGTCAATTTCTCAGACATAATTTTTAGCCTCCATAAAGAATATTGCATAAGGAACATGTTTCCTGCATTCGAAAAATAGAGATGAAATACCTACTTCAAAGGGTTCTGGTAAGGATCACGAGTTAAAAGAAAACATAACAAATACTTAGCATAGTACTTAATGTACAGCAATTACTCAGTAAATCAACAATAAGCTTTTGTTAATACCATAGCTGTTTGCTTCTGCTGAATTATTTCGCTAGCATAAATCCTGGAGGTAATAAGATCACTAGATAAAATAAACTGAACTTTTTCACTTCTTAAGATTTTCTATAAAATAGTACTTTATTTGCTTAAAATTTAAATGGTATCAAATTAATGAGAAATATATGTGGCAAAAATGCTGTCACTATTTTAAAATTTCTGTAGATACTTGTTTGGATGGCTTTAGGATCCAAACAATAAAAATAAATTTAAGTAGTTTTAGAATAGGCCTCAAGCTATTTTTAGGATTCCCGGTATGTAAAACCATGCTGTTTTCCAAAAGCCTTGCATCAATTTTAAGCACGACAATTGTGTACCATTTTGATCATGGCCTTGCCAGCAGTGCTATCAACAACCTTTCCCCTGAGAGTCTAGTAGGCATAAAACCCCAAATTTTCTTTCAGCTTAAATCCATTTTTAAAAAAATAATTACTGAGGGCAAACATTTTTGTAAAATCTGTGATTAATTCTACAGTTGTGGGGACACCTGGATAGCTCAGTGGTTGAGCATCTGCCTTTGGCTCAGGGTGTGATCTAGAAGTCCCCAGATCAAGTCCTGCACTGGGTTCCCCAAGGGAAGCCTGCTTCTCCCTCTGCCTATGTCTCTGCCTCTCTCTCTCTGTGTCTCTCATGAATAAATAAACTCTTTAAAAAAAAATTCTACAGTTGTGTGTTTTTTTTTTTTTTTTTAAAGATTTTATTTATTTATTTATTCATGATAGTCACAGAGAGAGAGAGAGAGGCAGAGACACAGGCAGAGGGAGAAGCAGGCTCCATGCACCGGAGCCCGATGTGGGATTCGATCCCGGGTCTCCAGGATCGCGCCCTGGGTCAAAGGCAGGCGCCAAACCGCTGCGCCACCCAGGGATCCCATACAGTTGTGTTTTTGAACAGCTGTTTGAAAAGATAATCCTGAAAAAAAGGACAATAATTAATCTGGCCTACTTTTAATCACAAGCAATGTAAAGAATTCACAAGCAAAATTTGCTACTATACTTTGCCACACTGAATTTTAAAAACATCTGACCTTAGAGATTATCTATAAAATATGAGAAGCATTAAGTATTCTTTAATATTACACATAAGCCACATTAAAATACCTCCCATTAAGCAAAGAGCAACATTTTAGATGCAGGGAATTTTAATTGAATTGGCATAGTTAAGACCAAAAAGATAAAAGTGCACATTGCCAGCTTATCTTCAACCCGGGACTTTTAACAAGTTAACACAACTTGAAACACAGCTGAGTCTTGTTCTATGAAACAGTGAAGGGATTTCCTCATTATTTACATATATGTTAATATGACAAGTTATATGAATTTAAATACGAAACCAATCTCCTACAGGTTTAGAGATGGCATTTACCAACTCTGTGAAATGCTGAACATTACTGGGGTGCCTGGTTGGCTCAGTCAATGGAGCACATGACTCTTGATCTCTGAGTTGTGAGTTCAAGCCCATGTTGGGTGTAGAGATTACTTTAAAAAACTTTTAAAAAGCTGAACAATTAATTTTTTTAAAGATTTATTTATTCCTAAGAGAAGCAGACATAGGTACAGGGAGAAGCGGGCTCCCTGTGGGAGCTTTGGACCCAGGACCCTGGGATCATGATCTGAGCCAAAGGCAGACACTCAACCACTGAGCCATCCAGGTGCCCCTAATCAATTCTAATAAAATCTTTGGAGGGGGAAAAACAGTTTAGCACTTACTGAACAAGAATTACTATCAAAGTTCAAAAAACTGATCCTATTCATTTTTTTTAAAGACTATTTATTTATTCATGAGAGACACACAGAGAGAGGGAGAGACATAGGCAGAGAGAGAAGCAGGCTCCACGCAGGGAGCCTGATGAGGGACTCGATCCCAGGACTCCAGGATCACATAACCTGGGCTGAAGGCAGATACTCAACGACTGAGCCACCCAGATATCCCATGATTCTATTCATTTTTTAAAAAAGATTTTAATTTGGGATCCCTGGGTGGCGCAGCGGTTTGGCGCCTGCCTTTGGCCCAGGGCGTGATCCTGGAGACCCAGGATCGAATCCCACATCGGGCTCCCGGTGCATGGAGCCTGCCTCTCCCTCTGCCTGTGTCTCTGCCTCTCTCTCTCTCTCTGTGTGTGTGACTATCATAAATAAAAAAAAAAAAAAAAAAAAAAAAAAAGATTTTAATTTATTTGACACACAGAGAGAGAGAGAGAGAACACAAGCAGGGGGAACAGGAGGCAGAGAGAGAGAGAAGCAGGCTCTCTGCTGAGCAGGGAGCCTGATGTGGGTCTTGATCCCAGGACCCTCTGATCCCACCTGAGCAGAAGGCAGATGCTTTAATTCACTGAAGCACCCAGCCACTCCAATCCTATTCATTTAACCACAAGCCAATCTTATTTAAATCCGGATTGTACAAAAGAAATATTCTATCAGCCATTCATGGTCTGAATTCTCGTGTATGAGATCAACTTAAATATGGTACACATAAAAAAAGACATTTTTGTTTTGTAATAAGTGGTAGCCAATTAATTACTCCTAACTAGCTTTTTCTGAGATAAGCTATCAAGTCTGCCCTTTCTCCTCTTTTTTTTTTTTTTAAAGATCCCATCCATTTATTCATGAGACAGAGAGAGAGAGAGAGAGAGAGAGAGAGAGGCAGAGACACAGGCAGAGGGAAAAGCAGGCTCCCCATGGGGAGCTCAATACGGGACTCGATCCCAGGACCCTGGGATCACGACCTGAGCCAAAAGCAGACGCTCAACCACAGAGCCACCCAGGAATCCCTCCCCTGTCTTCTTAATGTCAGCAAAAATTATTTTTGTTCCAGGGATGTACTTCTTGGGATCATCCAAATACTCCATCAATGTCTTCTCTCCCCAGGTAATGCCTTTGTTCTATTTATTTATTATGTACTTATTTGAGAGAGAGGGAGAGAGCGAGAGAGCTCATGCACAAGCTGGTGGAGAGGCAGAGGAAGAGGAACAAGCAGACTCCCCACTGAGCATGATCCAAGCAGGGCTGGATCCCAGGACCCCGTCCATGATCGTGTCCTGAGCCAGATGCTCAAATGGCCGAGCCACCTAGTGGCCCTGATATCTTCGTCCTTGTTGGCGTCCTTGTAAGAAAATCCAGGGGCCTGACCTATCTTTTTGCTCAAATAGATCATGGCGTTTTGGCCCAGTCTTGTGCTTGCCTTGCCTCTTTTCGACAGTATGGTAAAACTGGGCACACTTCTGAACAAAAATCTTGCCCTTCTCAACATTGCCCATTTTTTTTTTTTTTTAAAGATTTTATTTATTTATTCATGAGAGACAGAGAGGCAGAGGGAGAAGCAGGCTCCATTGCTGGGAGCCTGATGCAGGACTCCATCCCAGGTCTCCAGGGCCATGCCCTCTGCTGAAGACAGGCGCTAAACCGTTGAGCCACCCAGGGATCCCAACATTGCCCATTTTTAAATTGCTCTTCTGTTGCATGCAAAATGAAGGTGCCCGCTGGCAAGCCAGATGTCCCACTCTCATGTGCAAACATTTTCTTATGTATTTACAGTTTATATTCCATTTTTGGGAAAAATTTGTGTACACATGCTTCATCAGTTTATATACTAGTTTTTGTTATAAAATTAAACTAGTTATTTGATTCCACTGAATGCTGATTTACTTTTAAAAGGTATTTTACTTGTAACTCATGAATCAGTCTTCCATTCATTTTGGTAGAAGATGTGGCTATAGTCATCATGCCCAAATTGTTATCCAAGTATACTACCACCATGATTAAATATTTTTTGCTTGATATATTTTCAATTAAAATCAGTTTTTAAACTTCAAGAACTATTGAAAGAAGTGAAGGGTGATGTTAAAAAAAATGATTATTAAGAGAAGACAAACCTTAGGTTGAGAATTTTCTATTTCTATAGTCTTAATACAACGTAGTAGAGTTTGTTTTTTTTTTGGAACTGAGGTACAAAACAAATTTAGTAAATGTAACAACGGAAAGAACATTGGATTAAATGTGACAAGACTTGCATTCTACACTTGAATCTGCCTCAAACTTGATTCACTACCCAATACTAGTCCTTAACATCCCTTTGGTGAGTTTTTCCATCTGTTCTATCTTTACTGCTCAAAACCCTCCAGTAATTCCCCATCTCAAAGTGAAAGGCAGTATGTCCTTACAAGTGCCTTCAGAGTCTAGCAGGAATCCTCTCCCAAATTCCTTATTATTCTTCCTCAGTTCACTGGGCTCCAGGCACACTGATCTTGAAAACACCAAACTGCTTTTCTCTCAGATATCCACAGTGCCTTGCCATTCACCTCCTTCAAGTTCTCACTCTGTCATTTTCTGAGACCTTTTCTGAAATGGAACCATTCTTTCCCTGCTCTCCTCACCCTCATACAGCCCCTATCACCATCTGACATTGAAGTTAACAGTGTTCTTTCTTCTACCTGAATGTTAAGTCCTCAAAGCTATATCCACAGAACCTAAGAACGTATGTGCCTGGCACATAGTGCGGATTCAGTAAATATCTGTTGAATAAATAACCAAATCTGTTAAACGAGGTTACCACGGCCGAGAGATCATCCATCAGTAAGGCGAAGCCGTGTGCCTCCTCTTACGTGTGCAGACTTAACGCCCAGACTCTTGGCACTATCGTCCGGCGAAGCCCAGCCCTCCCTCTCTTCCGGGCGGGTACTCACTTTGGAGGAGCCTCCGGTGGCGACAGCTTCTGGGTCGTCTTCTTCCTCGTGGACCAGGTCGAACAGCTGAAAGCTCGCGTCCTCGGCGGCTTCTGGGTTTCCCGGTGGGTCTTCGGACTCCAGGCCACCTGAGGGAATCCCTGAGGATCTGCGGCTAGAAATCACCCGGTAGCGACCCTCCTGCCGGTTCTCCCGAGCCGAAGCGCGGAGGTCGCGGCGGATACGCTGCTGGCTGCCCCGGGAAGGGCGCAGGGCGGCTCGAACGAGCGCCTGGACCGGCTCCTCCTGTAGGAGAGGTCGTAGGGGAGGGAAGCCGGCGTGAGCAGGTTCGTGCAGAAATCAGAGATACAATTTCGCCCCGGCAGCGCCCTAAGATCCCTTCAAACACTGGCTCCATCCCGCCCAATACCTGGGAGCGCACGGTGGCCACCAATTGGAAGACATTATTCTCCGGCCCTCTCTCAAGATCCTCGGGGACTGTCTTTTGGGCCGTCGACTCGACTGCGCTGCTCCGAAGGCGTTTGCAGGAGAGGACAAGGGCTTCGACCGGCTCTGCGCTGCGCTTCCGCTTCACGCGAAGAACCGCGGTCCTGCCGGCCTCCATAGCGGCATTCGCGGAGCACTGTGGGAACGCGCGGGGTGCGACGGGAGAGCCTTCAAGTTCCGCTTCCGGGACTCGCTGCCGGCACGCTCGGCGGGCGCTGGGAGGTCCCGCCCCTTTTGCCAGCCGCGTCCAGGTGGAGGTGGCTGCGGAAGTGAACGCGAAGGTTCCCGCGGAGGGTGAGGTCCTGGGCGTGTTGGGAAGGTGGGGTAGCAGAATCCCGGGGGCAGCCATCATCTATTTTGAGCCCACGGGCTCTGGCTGACGAACCTGGCGTGGACGTACTGGGCCGCCGTGGTGTGCGTCTCCTCCGGACTCTCCAGCAAGGCTCAGAGCTCCTGGGCTAGCAAGAGAACTGGGATACGGTTGGGCCCCGACTCTGCCATTCTGTTGGGTGACCCCCACGGGGACCTTGATTATAGTACTTGGCACCTCCTTTCAGCGAGAGACTCGAACCGCAATCATACGGCGCTCCAACCATCCCACGCTTAGCTGGGCCACGTTTCTTTTTTCAGGGAACTGCTAATGGGCTCGCTTTCCCCAGGCACAGAGTTCTGAGTATTTGGGAATCAGTCCATTCACCACACCCTAGCCAGAGCGGCCTTGTAGAAGCATGTACCTGACGACATTTTTGTTCTTAAAACTCTTGAGTGGCTCCCAGGGCATGTAAAACAAAATCCAAACCTCTTTCCGAAGCCGGTATGGCCCAGTGTGATTTGCAGAAGCCCACCCATACTCGATTACTACTTGTGCTTAAAGTGCTTCAGTCACTTTTTTTAAAAAAAATGTTTTT
The DNA here is from genome assembly GCF_053574225.1 of Canis aureus. NCBI lineage: Eukaryota > Metazoa > Chordata > Mammalia > Carnivora > Canidae > Canis > Canis aureus. Next base: position 7,764,420 of record NC_135613.1, read on the forward strand.
AAAATTAAATATTGACTAGGTAAGAAGTAATCATTATTAAAAATGGTGAGGCATAGGGACACCTGGGTGGGTCAGTGGTTGAGTGCCTGCCTTCAGCATGGGGCGTGATCATGGAGTCCCAGGATCGAGTCCCATATCAACCTCCCCGCATGGAGCCTGTTTCTCCCTCTGCCTGTGTCTCTGCCTCTCTCTCTCTCTCTGTGCCTTTCATGAATAAATAAATAAAATCTTTTTTAAAAATGGTAAGGCATAAGGAATGACAGTATCATAAACATCTTTAATCCCACCATCCATTTATAGAACGATGCTATTTTGAAGTCCCTTGTGTGGCCCTCCTTGAATCCAGCCTTTTCCCTTACCTCTTAAGAATAACCACTGTCCTCATTCCCTCATATACTTTTTAGTGTGATTCCTGAAGAATATGTTGTTTTTGTTTTGCATAATTATAAATTTATATTAATGTCCTATTGTATATGTTCTATGATTTGCTTATTTTTTGACTTAATATTTCTGGGATTATCCATGTTTGCTTATAGCTATGATATATTTGTTTAGATGAAGGTCTTCATAGTTTGTTTGAATGCTTTGTATTTTTCCTTAAACTAAACATTTAATATCCTGAGGCAGTATTGGCGGGACTCTTTTACTACAACCTCAGTCTGTTTCTCCTTTCCTTTTAGCCTCCGGTTTCCTCTGCTTTATTTCTCTCCTCACTTGCCTTTACCTTGAGGCTGCACCCAGATGCACCTGTGGGGCTCATTTGATTCTCCCACCCCTTGGAATCACTGAGGACTGCTGCAGTTTCCAGATAGCTTCATGAACTTACATATTACAGTTTTTGATGTTCTATGCTGAATGTAAAATCGAAACTCTTGCTGGAAAGATTAAAATACTGATTAATATTTTCAGTGGCTTTGACACAAGTGGCTATTTCTTGATTTTTTTTTGTCTTAATTTTTTTTTTTTCTCTACAATTTGGGCATTATGGTGTGAATAGATTTCTGACGATTAGATCTGTCCACAAGAAGTAATCTGGCAAGGCTGCTTTTCTGTGCTAAAACTGAAGAGCTGACTGGCATCATGAAAGTCTTCTGCGGGCGGGCCAATCCGACCACGGGATCTGTGGAGTGGCTGGAGGAGGATGAGCACTATGATTACCACCAGGAGATTGCAAGGTAACAGGGCTGTGTTCACAGTTGGCTGCAGCTGGGTGAGGGCACTCAATCTCCAAGCGGGAGCCCTGGAATCGGATGGGAATGTGGAATAGGCATTACCCAGTGTTTCGGATCGGGGCAGATGTTGGTCACGAGCAGGTCTGCTTAGAGGTTTGTTTGGGAGTTAAGCAAAGTCATTTCAATGTGAAGAGTCAGATGTCATGTAACAGCTCGATATATGTAAAAATGTTATGTTTCCTCATATAATATCCTTAATTTAGAGTTGTTTGATGGGTGAGTGAAATACAATGTGTGGGGCAGAATATAAAGGCTCAAAAACATTACCTTTCTAAAGATTTTGGTCATTATTTTCAGAGTGATTTAGATGTTAAGCAGGGAGAAAACAGATTAGGTTGCATTTTGGAACATTTACTGAGAACAGTGTGGAAAGTAGGTTGGAGGAAGCAGAAACCATGTGAGTGATATACAACCGCACAGGTGAGGCAGTAGAGGTGGGGAGAGGAAGAGAGAGCTTTGAGGGAGCTTGAGTTTGGTAACTTATTGGATACAGTGAAGAAAGAGAAAATTCAAGAAGCACCCAGGATTTCTGGTTAGAGTGACAAGGTGGATGGAGCTGTTTTTCCCAAGAGGGAGAACACAGTGGAAATGGGTACTGCTGGGAAGAGGAAGGTGATGGAGAATAGGTGTCTGGGTTTGGACATCCAGGCTGAAGAGACCAGGGTCAGTGAGGGTGTGGAATGAGAAAGGTCTCCACCTGAAAAAGGAATCCTGGAATAGAGGAGGCAGGAGAACCAGGAGGAAATGGCTGGAAAGTGGAAAAGAGGAGAGTGTTTCAGGAAAAGGGAGTGTCCAGCTGGGACAGAAATCCTGGATGTTAGTGGTGGAGTGGTCTGGTAGTGCTTAGAGTATCTGTGGAGTAGTGGGGGAGATTGGGTGATGAGGCTGGGAAGATGGGGACCAGAAACATCTCTTGAAAGGCAGAACCAGATTTCAACTAAGCAATTGTAGGTGGGTTCACATGTAAAAGCCTTGTTGTGCCACTTTAAAAAAGAACAGTGTTCTTTTAGTACAGTGCTCTGCAAAGTGTAGAGTATGAACGGCCTATGTCGCAGTTGGCTGAGGCACCAGTTCAAGTATGTAGTTCTGGACTCCAGCCCAATTTTCTTGATCAGGATCTATTTCCTTGTGTCATGGGAATCTGCATTTAAAATAAGTTCTCCAGGGGCACTTGGGTGGCTCAGTCGGTTAAACATCTGCTTTTGGCTCAGGTCATGATCCCGGGGTCCTGGGCTTGAGCCTCGCATAGTCACTGGGCTCCCTGTTCAGCGGGGAGTCTGCTACTACTTCTTCCTCTGCCCCTTGCCCAGCTTATGCTCTAGCTGGCGCTCTCGCTCTCAACTGAACAAATAAAAAATCTTTAATAAAATAAAATAAGCCCTCGAAGCTACTTGGCTGGCTCAGTCAGTAGAGAAATGTGACTCTTGATTTCAGGGTCATGAGTTCAAGCCCCATTTTGGGTATGGGGCCTACTTTTATAAAAACAAATAAAAAAACTTCTCTAGTGATTAACGTTGACCTGAAGCTGGAAATCCTCTGTTTAGTGAGAGCCACTTAGCTCTTACTTGGAACTCAGCAAGCATCTTTGGACTGGGATTGCTGAGTTCTGGAGGTTTATCCTGACCCTGCCAGAAATTTTTCCAAGTTTGTGAATTAATGTGACAGAAAATATGGAAAAGCAACTCTCTTCCCTTTAACAGCCTGTAGTTTGGTAAGCTCTTTGTTCTCCCTGATGACATAAGGGAAAGTTCTGGGCTTTAATAAATAAAGTTATTTATTCTCTCATGAATAAATAAATAAAATCTTTAAAAAAAAATGTGTGATGTATAACATGATCAATATCTTGGTGGCTATGGAATTACTGTGAGGGCTAACTACCAGAGCATTTTTTTTTTTTTTTAATTTATCTATGAGAGACACAGAGAGAGAGGCAGAGACACAGGCAGAGGGAGAAGCAGGCTCCATGCAGGGAGCCTGACATGGGACTCGATCCTGGGTCTCCAGGATCATACCCTGGGCCGAAGGTGGCGCTAAACCGCCAAGCCACCCGGGCTGCCCTACCAGAGCATTTTAAAGCTGAAGTTATTTGCTGAAAATAAACATCTTTCTCTAAGATTTTTGTCCCTGCAGTACTGGAGAATGACAGCTTATAACTCCATTAAAATAGTTTAAAATGGACCTGGATTAGAGATGTAAAGTACAGCATAGGGAATATAGTTAATGATATTGTAATAATGTTATGTGGTGACTACACTTACTGTAGTGAGCATTGAGTATAGACTTGTCAAATCACTATGTTGTATACCTGAAACTGATGTAACATTGAATGTCAATTATTGTTCAGAAATAAATAAAAAATAAAATGGGCTGGCCTGGATGTTTGTCCATCTGATTTAGGAATGCATTATATATATGTATTTTAAAGATATTTATGTATTTATGTATGTATGTATGTATGTATTTATTTAGATTTTATTCATTCATGAGAGACATAGAGAAAGAGAGGCAGAGACATAGGCAGAGGGAGAAGTAGGCTCCATGCAGGGAGCCTGATGTGGGACTCGATCCCAGTATCCAGGCATCATACACTGAGCCAAAGGCAGACGCTCAACCGCAGAGTCACCCCAGGTGTCCCAGGAATGCATTATATTATATATGTGATTGCTCTCATAAGTTGATGGATATCATTAGCAGAGATTTCTGACCTGTTGTTTTTTTTTTTTTTTTTTTTTTTTTAGATCATCCTATGCTGATATGCTGCATGACAAAGACAGAGTAAGTATAAAAGGAAACCATTATCTTGCTGTGGTGTTTGAAACCTTTAGTTATAAGGTTAAACATTCCCTCCAGAGGCATGTTGTTAGGATAATGCAGGGAGCCATTATGGTGTAATGGTTGGGCTATCTGTCAGGAGGCTGGGTCCTACTTCCAGCTCTACTATTTACCTGAGTGTGACCTTGGAAAGGACACGAGACCTCTGCAGATCTTATTTATAGGATTTGAAAGGAATGGGATATATTAGCTAATCTCCATAGTCCCTTCTAGATAAAACTTCCTCTTAATTACAGTTTGACCTTGTATAGTCCATTAGTAATTTTAAAATCAGATCTCTAGGGGCCACTCCAGACTACTTAGTAAAGCACATTTGGCTTCCATTGCACAGTGATATTTCATTTTTATTTTCCCTTTTCCCATTTTTGTTTCATCTCTGTTTTCTTTTCCTGTTTGGACTATGTTGTAGTTCTGGTTATGATAGCTAGCAACGCAAGTTTTTCTGGTCTACAAAGAATGGTTGACTAGTCATTCTCATGTGGATGGCTTAGAAATGGGGAAGCTTGAAGGCCAAGAATGCAGGGCGAACTGAGCAGTGCAGAGCAGGAGAAGGATCAAGGCAAATGGTAGGGTTGGTTGTGAGGCTGTGTTGGTGGTAGTGTCTACCCTGGTTAACTGCTCAGGCTGCATACTTCTTGGCAACATCATGACAGAACAATCTCCTTAAGCATCATTAGTTTGTAGGCTACATCAAGGGGGGCTGGGTGCCTCCCTGATTTTCATCAAATATCTGAGTGCCTTTGCCGAGCTGTTGGAGAATTATAGAATGTGGAACAAACATTGTTCCTGGTTTTGACTCATTTTCTCTAGCTTAATGGTCTTGGCCATTGCTGCCTTTTTTTTTTTTTTTTTTTTTAAGATTTTATTTATTTGAGAAAGAGAGCACGCACACAAGCAGGGGGAAGGGGCAGAGGAGGAGAAGGAGAAGCAGACTCCCTGTGGGGCAGGGAGCCTGATGCGGGGCTTGATCCCAGGATTCTGATACCATGACCTGAGCCAGGCGCTTAACCCACTGGGCCACCCAGGCGCCCTGATGGTCTTGGCTTCTTAATGGATTCTTGTGAGCCTCTCTGATTTTAGTGTCATCTGCAAAGAGGATCCTTTTTACCTCAGCTTCCAGGGTGTTTGGACGAATGGCATTACCATCCATTCATTCGGCAGGCCAGAAAGATGGCACCCTTTTCCTCATCTGAGCCTGCAATCTGTCATCAAATCCTATGGGTCTTTCAACTCCACTGCCTGCTCAGACCTCGTTTATTAGTGTTGGCCTCTGTTTTTTTTTCTCTGCATAGCAGCTCAAGAGATCTTTCTGAAACGCCAATCTGTGTGTTTCCTCTACTTAAAACCCTGAGAGGGACACCTGGGTGGCTCAGCGGTTTAGTGCCTGCCTTTGGCCCAGGGCGTGATCCTGGAGTTCCAGGATCGAGTCCCACATCGGCCTCCCTGCATGGAGCCTGCTTCTCCCTCTGCTTGTGCCTCTGCCTCTCTCTGTGTGTGCCTCTCATGAATAAATAAATAAAATCTCTAAAAACAAAAACCTTGAGAACCCAGTTTAGCACTGTCCTCAGTGGTCTCTCACTGCTTTCAAAGTAAAATCCAAATTCCTTGGAGGAATGTTCCCGACTGTTCGTTATTTACCACTTTAACTTCTGCTTCCCCTCCTCACCATTCTCTCCATGAGGAAATGGAGTCAGAATTTGCTGGTTAGTGGCACAGCCAAGGTAAACTAATTTCTCTGTACTTTTGCATGGTGCCTTACTTTTGTCGTTATTTAGAACACTTCTATTACCTCATAAAATTAGCTCCTGCCTGTTTGCAGTCCCTCCCAGTGCTAGCTCTCAGCCCTAGGCAATCACCGACCAGCTTTCTGTCACTGCAGTTTTGCCTTTCCTGGAAATTTCATGTAAATGAAATCATGTGAGAGATAGTCTTATGTGTTCTTCACATAAGAACACATAATGTTCTTCATCATGTTTTTGAGGTTCACTCATGTTGAATATGTCTTAGTATTCATCCCTTCCTATTGCTAAGTCACATTCAATTATATAGATTTTTCCATTATTTTATCCATTTATCAGCTGATGTATGTTTGGATTGTTTCCAGTTTGGGCTGTTGTAGCAATCCTGTGTATGAAAACTCACATGCAAGTCTGTGTGGACACATTTTCATCTCTTTTGGGTATATATCTATATGTGGAATTGCTGGGCCCATATGTTAAACATACATTTAATCCTGGTTTTAATTTCCATTTTTTTCTAATGACTAATGATGTCAAACATATTTCTATGCAGTTACTTGTCATTGGAATATCTCCTTTGGTGTAGTCTAGGGTTTTGTTTTTTTTTGTTTGTTTGTTTGTTTTTTAATTTTTATTTATTTATGATAGTTACAGAGAGAGAGAGAGGCAGAGACACAGGCAGAGGGAGAAGCAGGCTCCATGCACCGGGAGCCCGATGTGGGATTCGATCCCGGGTCTCCAGGATCGCGCCCTGGGCCAAAGGCAGGCGCCAAACCTCTGCGCCACCCAGGGATCCCCTAGTCTAGGGTTTTGAATGTAGATATGATTCTTGTTAGACACTGCCAAATTGCGTTTTAAGAGGGCTTCAGTTTCACTGGAGTAGCTTAAAAATTGGGTAATTAAAAAGCCTTAGCTAATTTAATGGGTGTCATTAATTGGAGGGTATGCTGACCCTGGTTTACTGTTGAGGATGGTGCTAACCAGGTTTCTCAGGTGATCAGCTCGTGGCTGTACTGAAACTCCCAGGCCAGGTCCCAGTTCTATTCTCCCTCTGTTATCCCACAGCCACACACAGAAAGCCACACACCTCCTGCTTAGGAGGGATGTACTTGTGTTTGGAAGGCAGCTGTGCTCCCCACTATACCACCAACTTCCTATAATATATTTGTTTGTTTTTTAAGATTTTAGATTCATTAGAGATTTTTAGATTTTAAGATTCATTAGAGACACATAGAGAGGTAGAGACACAGGCATATTTATTCATTAGAGACACAGAGAGAGGGGGGGAGAGAGAGAGAGAGAGAGAGAGAGACATAGGCAGAGACACAGGCAGAGGGAGAAGCAGGCTCCGTGCAGGGAGCCTGATGCGGGACTCGATCCCGGGACTCCAGGCCCACGCCCTGGGCTGTGATTTTTCCTTAAAAAAAAAAAAAAGGGATCCCTGGGTGGCGCAGTGGTTTGGCGCCTGCCTTTGGCCCAGGGCGTGATCCTGGAGACCCGGGATCGAATCCCACTTCGGGCTCCCGGTACATGGAGCCTGCTTCTCCCTCTGCCTGTGTCTCTGCTTCTCTCTCTCTCTCTCTGTGTGACTATCATAAATAAAAAATTAAAAAAAAAAAAGTTTAATTCTATAAAAAAAAAAAAGAGTTAAACTGAATATGGATTCTAGTTTGGAAATCACTTCCCATCAGAATTTTGACAATATCCATTTTTAAAAACTTTTTAATTTTTTACCTTTTTAAAAATGATTTAATTTTTAAGTAATTTCTACAACCAGCATGGAGATTGAACTCACAGCCCCAAGATCAAGAGTTGCATGCTCCACTGACTAAACCAGCAAGGTACCCCTATCCATTTTTTCTCTTCTTTTTTTTTTTTTTGATTTAATTTATTTATTCATGAGTGATACAGAGAGAGAGAGGCAGAGAGAGAAGTAGGCTCCATGCAAGGAGCCCAACATGGGACTCCATCCTTGTTCTCCAGGACCACACCCCTGGCCAAAGCCGGGGTGCCAAACTGCTGGGCCACTGCGGCTGCCCTCCATTTTCTTTCTTTCTTTCTTTTTTTTTTTTTTTAAAGATTTATTTATCTATTCATTCAGAGAGAGAGAGACAGGCAGAGAGAGAAGCAGGCTCCATGCAGGGAGCCCGAAGCAGGACTCGATCCGGGGTCTCCAGGATCATGCCTCAGGCTGCAGGCGGCGCCAAACCGCTGCACCACCGGGGCTGCCCTCCATTTTCTTTTAGAGTTCAGTGCTACTATTTTGAGGTCTGGTACCATTCTTTTTTGTTTGTTTAAGATTTTATTCATGAGAGACACACAGAGAGAGAAAGAGAGAGAAGCAGAGAGACACAGGCAGAGGGAGAAGCAGGCTCCATGCAGGGAGCCTGATGTGGGACTCGATCCCGGGTCTCCAGGATCAGGCCCTGGGCTGAAGGTGGCGCTAAACCCCTGGGCCACCCGGGCTGCCCAAGATCTGGTACCATTCTTATTCTTTGAAATCTATTTTATTGTGACAGACATACAGAAGAGTATAATATGTGTACGTATGGTTTAAAAAAGAATAGTAGTGGTACCTGGGTGGCTCAGTCAGTTCAAGCATCTGCCTTTGGCTTTTATCTCTTGTTTAAGAAATCTTTCCCTTTGCCCATGGTTTTTTTTTTTTTTTTTTTTTTTTAAGGTTTTATCTATTTATGAGAGACACAGAGAGAGAGAGAGAGAGACGCAGAGACACAGGCAGAGGGAGAAACAGGCTTCATGCAGGGAGCCCGATGTAGGACTCGATCCCGGGTCTCCAGGATCACGCCCCAGGCTGAAGGCGGCGCTAAACCGCTGAGCCACCCGGGCTGCCCCTTTGCCAATGTTTTAAAGGCTGTTGCTGATACATAAAATTTCACTTGGTTTTTATTAAGTTTACTTAGTGGCAGAAGTTGTCTGTAGGTATTTTGGGTTTTCATAGACATTCATGTGTGAATAACAACAACTTTCTTTCTTTCTAGATCTTATTTCACTTTTTCTTGCTCTAGTGTGTTGCATTGAATTTCCAGTATAAAGTCTACTTCGTCTGATTTTTTAAAAATTTGTTTACTGGGATGCCTGGGTGGCTCAGTGGTTAAGTGTCTGCCTTTCGCTCAGGGCATGATCCCGGGTCATGGGATCAAGTCCCGCATCTGGCTCCCCACAGGGAGCCTGCTTCTCCCTCTGCCCATGTCTCTGCCTCTCTCTCTCTGTGTCTCATGAGTAAATAAATAGAATCTTTAAAAAAAAAAAAAAAAGGAATTTTATTTGCTAAGAAGTTGTTCATAGCCTTTTTTAAAAAAAGATTTTATTTGACACAGAGAGTGAGAGAGCACAAGCAGGGGGAGTGGCAGAGGGAGAAGCAGACTCCCCACTGAGCAGGGAGCCCAATGCAGGCCAATCCCAGAATTCTGGGAGCCTAAGGCAGATGCTTAACCAACTGAGCCACCCAGGCACCCCTGTTCATAATCTTTAATTTCTAATACCTGCCACATATATACTGATACCGTGTTCCAGCTCCCCATTTCCAGTTTTTGGTCACTACTTTTTCTCCCCCACTTTTTTTTTTTTTTTTTTTTTTTTGGACTTAGCAGAGGTTCGTTAATTTTATTAGATTTTTGAAATAATTTTTATTAAAAAGTCCTATAAAATCTCTATATTCCCTAGTTAGCTAATTTTTGTGTTTTATTATTTTTATTCATCTGCTGGTCTGGAGGTTATGTTGTAGTCCTCTTTTTAATTTTTTTGAGGTGGATGATTACTTTGTCTTTTGTCTTTTCTAATATATTTCTCTCCAAATATTGCTTTTAGCTATCCCCCGAATTTTGATATGTAATTTTAAAAAATTCAGTTACAGATAGTTTCTAATTCTTTTGATTTAGTCTTTTATCTGTGATTTTAGAATTTCTCAATGTTCAAAAATCTTTTTTCTTTAGAATATTTATATTTTTGTTACTGAGATTTGTAACTTGATTGCACTTAGGTCAGAGAATATTGTCCTTTTGTTACCAGTCCTATGTTAGTTATGTATTGTTGCATAACAAATTATCCCAAAATTTAATGGCTGAGGAGAGTTACTATCTCCGTATTTCTGCGAGTTCGAAATCTGGCTTAGCTTCACTATGCACCTGGGCTGTGGGTCCCTGGCAGGCTGTGATCAAGGTGTCAGCCCGTTGGACCATCATTTTAAGGCTCAGTTCGGGGGCTGGGAATCGACTTCCAGGTGTTTTGGCCTCTTTTTTTTTTTTTTTTTTTAAATTTTTATTTATTTATGATAGTCACAGAGAGAGAGAGAGAGGCAGAGACACAGGCAGAGGGAGAAGCAGGCTCCATGCACTGGGAGCCCGACATGGGATTCGATCCCGGGTCTCCAGGATCGCGCCCTGGGCCAAAGGCAGGCGCTAAACCGCTGTGCCACCCAGGGATCCCTGTTTTGGCCTCTTAATGCTTCTTACTAACTTGCCAGCTCATTAGTGCACTAAAAGAGATTTGCAAGTATTTTCCCCATCATTATTAGTTATTTTTGACAGAAGAGTCAGGATACCTATTGAGCCAAACTGTTACAGTTGGAAAACGTATCTGTTTAAGCTACTAAGTACCTGAACTAAAAACAAAGAAATGATTTCCTGAGGAGGGGATTATTTTGTAGACAAGGAACCTGTGTGAATTAGAGTCCAGTAAGGAAGCCCTAGGCCAGGTTACTCTTTCAGCAGAGGGAATTGGTAACAGATGTGGGAGGCCTGGGACACAAGCGGGAAGGTTACCTCGTGGTAGTAATTGCGGAAAGCAGCCACGTTGCCTAGGACTGAGGAAACCCGAGAGAAGAGTGACATTCTTGAGCCCTGAAGTGTGGAGAAGAGGTCCTGTGGCTGGTGCTCAGCTCTCAGAGGGGCAGCTGCTTGAGTGCTGCTGCTGTCCAAGGGGCCCAAGGCGGCTGGTGAGGAAAGGAAGGAGATGAGTTGGCACTGGAGCCAGCCCCCACTTCAGGAGGACCCTGATGAAAGCAGCAACCATTTGGGAAAGAATGAATTTTCTCCCCACTGCCAGTTGCCACCCTCTAGTTTCCTTGTTCATACCGAATAGCTGGAAAAGGAGAATGTGGTTGGCAGAGCCCCAGCCCCTCTAAGCAGAGTACTGAAGAGAATTGGGTGTGGAGGGGAGGGGCAGTCGCCAAATAAAGGGCAAGAGGCTGACCCCATGCTCTTGGAGTCTCGCAGGACCTGCCTGACTCAGCTCCCAGTGCTGTTCGTTGAGGGGCCAGAAAGCCGTGGGATCATGACTTAACACTGTTGCTGCTAGCCATGACTCCCAGACTAAACAAAGAACTTTCCATTTATTTATAGTAACTGGTATGAAGTGACAGTGGTTTCTCTGTTTCTCTTAGAATATAAAATATTATCAAGGTATCCGGGCTGCTGTGAGCAGGATGAAGGCCAGAGGACAGAAGGCCTTGGTTCTTGACATTGGCACTGGCACAGGACTCTTGTCAATGATGGCGGTCACGGCAGGGGCTGACTTCTGCTATGCCATTGAGGTGAGCTATGCTCTTCACTCTGTGTCCTGTGTCTTATTTGGGAAGTCCCTCATGCACCTTGTCTATCCATTTGTTCGCAGACATTCAAGGAGTGTTCATTGTGCCCAAGCACAGGGCCAGGTTCTAGGATATGGAGATGAATCAGACACAGTTCCTTCTTTCAGGGACTTGTTTTCTCCTTGGAAAATAGCAGTTCTCAGTTTTGGCTGCATATCAGAATCACTAAGTAGCTTCAAAAAATACTGATGCCTAATTGCATCCTTCCCCTTTGTTTTAATTTAGTTGTTCTGGGATGGGACCTGGGCATTGGGAGTTTTGACTCTGCACTGAGGTTGAGATCTGTTAGCTTAAATGTCCCCACAAAGCTAGCTATCTTAGTATGTTTGTCAAGAATTGGGTGTTTACTAAAACATTAAAGATATGTTGTTTTTCTGATTAATGTAAATATTGCATTCCAGTCTAGGAAATATCATAAATGTAAAATAGTGTGTTAACTTAGTTAACCATTGTTAAAACTCTGATGTATGTTCTTCCCAGCTTTTGGGAAGAGGTGTTATTTATTTATTTATTTATTTATTTATTTATTTATTTATGAGAGAGAGAGAGAGAGAGGCAGAGACACAGGAGGAGGGAGAAGTAGGCTCCATGCTGGGAGCCTGACGTGGGACTCGATCCCAGGACTCCAGGATCGCACCCTGGGCCAAAGGCAGGTGCTAAACCACTGGACCACCCAGGGATCCCCAAGGTGTCATATATTTAAACACTTTTCCTACAAAATTTGGTTTGTGTGGTGATTGAGTTGCAAATAACAAAGTCTCAAAATAACAGTGGCTTAAACAAGATAGAAGTTTTTTGCTTTCTCACGTAAGGTCTGAAGGTAGCACCCTGGAGTATTCATTCTATTCAGACTCTTTCCAGCATTCCTACAATGTGATGCTCATGATCTAGGAAGGTGGACATTTTAGGCTGAAGGAATACCATGTTATGTTGTCTAGACTCATGACTAATGGTGTCATGGTAGAAATCCAGAAAGATAGGTTGTAGCCAGACTATGGAGGACCCGAGTGCTACAATAAAGACTCCAAACTCCCATATCCTGAGTTAGTTCTTAACCTAAAGTAGGAATAGTGGGCTTCAGGTTTCCATGGAAGTCCTGAGAGTGAGGTGTGTATGTGTGTGTGCATGACTGTGCACTTGCCTGAGAACTTCATAAAAACATTGAGTCACTTCTTGGCCTTTTTGGGCGTCATGAAGATTTTAAAGCAGATGTGAAGACATCTGTTTTAGTATGATTGCCTTAGTTAGCCTTAAGTAAATTCTATTATCCTTACTTTACAGATGAAAAAACTAGGACCCACAGAGGTTAAAGACTTAATCTCACAATTAATAAATAGAACTAGGCCTGATCCCGGGTTGGCCTAGGTGGTTAAGCATTTGGCTGCTTCTCGGGTCATGATCCCCAGGTCCTGGGGATCGAGTCCCACATTGAGCTCCTTGCTCAGCGGGGATCCTGCTTTTTCTCTCTCTACCTGCCGTCCCCCTGCTTGTGTTCTCTCTTTCTCTGACAAATAAATAAAATCTAAAAAAAAAAAAAAAAAAAAACTAGACCTGGAGACTTGGTCTACAGTTTCTAATTGTGGTCACTCTACAATGGTAGCTTTGATGGGAGAATGTGTGATTGTCAAAGGAAAGAGTAGAATAAGGTGGGCAAACCTGAGAACCCATATCTCTGAGAGAAGAAGAGTGACCAGTAAAGTCAAGTTCAGACAGACATAAAAAGATCCCAGAGGGCAGAAGTGGAAGCCAAGAGGGGACAGATTGCATGGAAATCAGAGGAAAGAGGGAGTGGTCAGCAAGTGTGGATGTTCTAGAGCAGCAAAGTCCAATCACTTTCTGTGATGCTGAATATCTTTTATAGCTATGCTGATCAAAACCGTGGTCCCTAGCCACATATGGCTGCTTAGCACTTGCGGTCCAACTTGTAAGACTGGGGAACTGAGTTTTTAAATTTCATTCGGTTTTAATCAACTTAGATTTAAGTGTGTGTTGTCCCTTATATTAATGTGGGTAAGGAAGCTGACTGAGCTGGATGAGGACTGAGAGGAGGCTGTTGGGTTGATAGTAAGGAGGTGGCCTCCTTTAGATGGTATTTTCAGGGTAGTAGGATTGAGGAGTGGATGGAATATAAGAAATCATAGACATTGACTATAAACTTCTCTCTCTCTTTTTTTTAAAAGATTTTATTTATTTAAGTGAAAGACACAGAGAAACAGAGACATAGGCAGAGGGAAGAGCAGGCTCCATGCAGAAGCCCTATGTGGGACTCAATCCCAGAACTCTGGGATCACGATCTGAGCCAAAGTTGGATGTTCAATCACTGAGCTACCCAGGTGCCCCTAAACTTCTCTGTTAATACATTTGAAAAGTAAGGAATATTTTGGGAAGGTATATTAGGTGCAGTAATTTCTGTGGCAGATGCTTTGAAAATGAAGCATGGTCCTGCTTTTCTCACTTTTTTCCCCCTCCTTTTTAAGAGCAAGAATAACTTTCTCAGGAATCTCCAGCACACCTCTCCTTGTGGTATCATTGGCCAGAATACGGTTAAATACTGTTTAACTTACCTCATTGACCTGGCCTGAAAGATTCAGTTACCCATAGACCAGTCAGGTGCACATACCATTTGGAAGAAGGTCAGTCCCCCAAACTGACTGGAGGGGCAGGAGAATACACAGAATGATGTTGGGAAGTCAACTTCAGGGACCATTCCAGAAAGAAATGTTCTGGGTGAGATCTTGAGTTCTTGGTGGCTGAGGAGGAGACTGCGAATGTCAGAGCCTGAAGGGTCAGCAGAGGAAATGAGTGACAACGTCAAGAGGCAAGAGGGCCAAGGGGGTGACATGAACTTGTGATACTTTGGGATGGAGGCAAAGTGATGGGTGAGAACTGAGGGTGTGAGGCCCCCAAACTACATCTAAATACATCGAGATAGATCCTAGAAATAATTTGAAACAGATTGTGAAGATTTCTTTTCCTAGCTAAGCACGTATGTATTCTTTACAGAAGAATATAGCATTTCCCCTTGATTATAATAAAACTAATATGTGTTCATGGTAGAAAATATAGACAATGCAGAAAAGGACTTAGAAAAAATGGCAGTGTTGTTGTGACCAGCTTATCAGTTTGTTCTATTTCCACTCTGTGGGTGTGGCTGCATGTATATCTGTAATGTTTTATGTGCTGTTGTGGTTGGAGCTTTGCAGTCTAAATTGGGCAGGCTAGGGGTGCCTGGGTGGCTCAGTCAGTTAAGCATCTGCCTTTAGCTCAGGGTGTGATCCTGGAGTCCTGGGATCGAGTCCCACATCGGGCTCCCTGCTTGGAGCTTGCTTCTTCCTCTGTGACTCTGCCCCCCGCCCCCACTCTCTCTCATGAATAAATAAATAAAATCTTAAAAAAAATAAATAAATTAGGCAGGCTAGGAAGTAAGAATTGGAGGGACTTGTGTTTAGGGACATGTGAGAGGTTTAGGAAGACTTCTGGAGAAGAGGGGATATGTGCTGCCTTGGAAGGTAGGGTTTGCTTTGGCAGGTGGAAGTAGAGCAGAGAAGGCTCAGGCTTGCCTAGTGCACAGTGAGATCAGCGTGGCTACAACATCAGTCATGGGTGAGGGTAGGGTGGAGTGAGGGTGAATAAGGCTGGAGGAAGTAAGGGGGTTTGTATTATGGAGGGCCTCGAATACCATAAAAGACTAGCTGTATTCTGCTAGCAGCGGGGATTTGAGAGTTTTGAACTGATGCCTGTCCAACTTAACAACTAATACCATAACAGTCTCACTTTTCCTCTGGCAAGGACAGGACGCGTCCTGCCCCAGGTCCCAGGTTCATGGTTTTGTGAGGCACGTCCCCCTTCGACCTTCCTCTAATGTGGTACACTGCCACCTGCCGTCCTTGTCGGGTAGTGCAGCCTCCTTGGGAAGCCCTGCTTCTCCAGTGTGCCTGGCATGTAAGGTTTAATTCCTGCAAGGTAAACCCAGCAGAATGTCTTCCATTTGTATTCATTTTCTTTTTTTTTTTTTTTGTATTCATTTTCATAACACACATTTGGAGAATAAAATATTTAAGTTCCAAAGTTCGTTTATTTAGATCAGATCAGCCCAAAGGTATATTTTGCTGTATCATATCCTAACAGAGGTACATTTTATATATATATATATATATATTTTAAAGATTTAGTTTATTCATAGAGACACACAGAGAGAGGGTCAGAGACACAGACAGAGGGAGAAGCAGGCTCCATGCAGGAGGCCTGAAGTGGGACTCAATCCTGGGTCTCCAGGATCACACCCCAGGCTGCAGGCGGCGCTAAACCACTATGCCACTGGGGCTGCCCTTATTTTTAAGATTTTATTCATGAGAGGCACAGGGAGAGAGGCAGAGGCATAGGCAGAGGAAGAAGCAGGCTCCCCATGGGACTCGATCCCAAGAACCTGGGATCACGACCTGAGCCAAAGGCAGATGCTCAACCACTGAGCCACCAAGGGATCCCAACATTTTATATATTTAGGAGAAAATTCTGTAGTGGAGATTTCTTTTAGCAAGACATATCTTGCTGGTCTTTTGTGTCAGGATGTTATTCAATTTATTGTTCATTTTTACTTGGGCTTTGGCTCTCATTTCTAGGTTTTTAAGCCTATGGCTGATGCTGCTGTGAAGATTGTAGAGAAAAATGGCTTCAGTGATAAAATTAAGATTATCAACAAGCATTCCACTGAGGTGACCGTAGGGCCAGGTAAGATTAACAAATAGTGTTTTTGAAAGCTTTACTTATTCTCGAAGGAGAGAAGAAAAGGTTTATTCTGATTACCTGGAATAAATGTTTTCAGGTAATCTCAGAAAAACGGAGTCTCTCTATGTGGTCCTAAGATAAGCACTTTGCTTCTTTGCTAGTTAAATCAGCAGTGAGTAAATCAGAGCTAATTATGTTCAACAGTGGTAGTACAAATGAAACTTCCTTTTGCTTTAAGCACGTTCAAATTCTTATGTGACCTAGCTCTCTGAGTTTTCAATTTCATCAGACGGAAATGAAACTAAGTAGATGACAGAAAGAGATTTGCTTAGTGCTGACATCCTACTATAGCATCCAATGTGATATTTGCCTGTATGGCACAATCCCTCCAGGTTTTGAGAATATTTTTTATAGTCTAGGCGTTTGAATCAGACTTCTAAAATGTTCACATGCCACTGATACCTGGGGAGCACAGTGGAAAGGTTTGCAAAAGAAACTTCTGGAATGTGGATATCATCACAGTTTTTAAAATGCAGTATTTTAGAAGGAAGCATGTATATAAGGTCAACATTTTTGTTACACTTAATTAAAAAAATGCTTTTAATGGAGAAACTGAAACATGCACAAAGAAGGGATTAGTGTCCCCTTTATTTTTGAAACATAATGCAAAAGAGTATAAAAATTATTATCCCACTTTCTAATCAGTGCTATTCAGATAAATTTTCATAAAATGAGTGCATCTGGGGTTACCTGGCTGGCTCAGTCGGTTAAGCATCTGCCTTCAACTCGGGTCATGATCCCAGGGTCCTGGGATCAAGCCCCCCAAGTCTGGTTCCCTATTTGTGGATAACTGTTTCTCCCTCCCCTCCATGTTCATGCTCTCTGGCTCTCTCTCTCTCTCTCTCTCTTTTTTAAAAGATTTTATTTACTTATTCATGAGAGACACAGAGAGAGGCAGAGACAGAGGCAGAGGGAGAAGCAGGCTCCACGCACGGAGCCTGACATGGGACTCGATCCTGGGACCCCAGGATCACGCCCTGGGCCAAAGGCAGGTACTAAACCGCTGAGCCACCCAGGGATCCCCCCTCTCTCTTTTAAGTAAATCAAATCTTTTTTAAAAAGGCATCTCTCTTAAGTATATAGGTTCATGAGTTTGGACAAATGTAAACACACTTGGGACCTCTTTTGTAATCAAGATTGTAGAATGTCTTTATCATGTACAAAGAGATTCCTCATGATGCTTTACAGCTGGTTGCCTCCATATTGCTGACTGTAGACACCCACTGATCTGCTTTCTTCAATACATATTAGATCTCCCTTTTCTAGAATTTTGAATAAGTGAAATTATCCATGGGTACTCTTTTGTGCCTGCTTTCTTTTCTGTATTATAATGCTTTTGGGTTTCATCCACATACTGTGGATCAAGAGTTCGTTCTCTTCTGTTGCATTTGTGGGTGTATATCTTCATTCATCCCTTCAGCTACTGATGGACATGGATAGCTTCATGATTAGGTCTTTATTTATTTATTCATGAGAGACACAGAGAGAGAGGCAGAGTCACAGACAGAGGGAGAAGCGGACTCCACACAGGAAGCCCAATGTGGGACTCAACCCGGGAATCTAGAATCACGCCCTGAGCCACCCAGGCATCTCAGTTTTGATATCTTTATCTTCTTCCACTGTCCTTCCTTTTGGGTTTGTTCTATTGACTAATTTTTATCCTGGTTCTGGATTAAATTTTTCTTTTTCACATGTAATTTTTATTTGGATGCTGTGTATATTGGGAGTTTTGCATTGCTGAGAATCAGAGTTTATTGTCTTCCTTTAAAAACTTTGTTTGCCGGGTCACCTGAGTGGCTCAGTGGTTGAGTGCCTGCTTTTGGCTCAGGCAGGTCATGATCCTGGGGTCCTGGGATTGAGTCCTGCATCAGGCTCTCCCTCTGCCTATGTCTCTGCATCTCTCTCTCTCTGTCTCTCATGAATGAATGAATGAATGAATGATCTTTAAAAAAGAAAAACTTTGTTTGCCATGTAGTTGGGCTACTGGCAAATCATTTTGATCTTCTCAGGGGTTGTGTTTTTTTGTTTGTTTTATTTTGTTTTATGAGATAGAATCCCAGGACGAAGCCTGATGTGGGACTCAGTCTCACAACCCTGAGATCATGACCTGAGCCAAAATCAAGAGTTGGATGCTTAACCTCCTGAGCCACCCTTTCAGGGCTTGTTTTTAAGTTTTGTTGGAACAGGGTTTGAATAGCTTTAAGTTGGGGCATTCTGCATCAGGCTGTGCTGGGTGTGGAGCTTGCTTAGGATTCTCTCTTTCTCTCCTTCTCTACCTCCCTCCCTCCCACTACCCTATTTGCCCCAACTCTCCAAAAAAAAAAAAAAAAAAAAGCTTTAAGTCAGGGTTTGTTTGTTATTTTTTTAAAGATTTTATTTATTTAAGAGAGAAAGGGAGGGCACAGGGAAAGTGAAAGGGAGAAGCAGACTGCCCTCTGAGCAGAGAGTCCGATGTGGGGCCTTGATCCCAGGCCCCTGAGATCATGACCTGAGCTGAAGGCAGATGCTTAACTGGATGAGACCCCCAGGGGCCCCTTAAAGATTTTATTTTTGAAGATTTTTATTTTTTTCTCTTCACCCAAGATGGGCCTCAAACTCACAACCCCAAGATCAAGAGTTGCATGCTCCACTGACTGAGCCAGCCTAAGTGCCCCTAAGTGAGGGTTTCTCAACAGTGACATTGTTGACATTTTGGGCCTGGTAATTCTTTGTTGGAAGGAGCTGTTCTGTGTATTGTAGGATGTTTATTTCTGGCTTCTAACCAGTAGAAGCCAGTATAGCACCTAGTGCCCCCTTCCCCTCCATCATTTTGTGCCAACCAAAAATGTCTCCAGACATTGCCGAATGTCCTGGGGGTGAGGGCAAAATCACTCCCTGTTGAAAACCATTGTTCCAAGACTACATGGGTCATACTAGTACAGCATGGCTTTTCTGGGATCTCTGGGTGCTGGTTGATTGGAACTACTAGAATGTTTCCCAGTCCTCTGAGCTCTGGAAATTGGTTTCTATCTACATGGTATGGTCATCCTTTGTCTGGCTTTCTACAGTTTTGTCTTCTGTGTGTGTGAGTATATTCAACAAGAGGTTTCGTGGGAGCTCTGCAGATTTCTGAAGCCCCTTTTCTGTGTAACATCCTCTCTGGTACCCTCCCCTACAAATCCCAGCCACCTGCACTCCCTCAACTCCAGTTGCTATCACCTTATCTCAGCAAGACTGCTACATTCCACTTGGTCTCTTGCTCCCTATAGCAGCCTGGAAAGTACTTACTGGCAGAAAGCCAGAGCAGTTGTAGGGGTCACTCTATTTCTCTTCTTGGTGAACAAATTGCATTTCCTCTTGTTCAACATCTGAAAAAACTTGTTTCATGTATTTTTGGCTGGTTTTCTAGTTGATTACAATGAATGGGTAAGTCTGATCCCAGTTATATTATAGCTAACTTAGGGAGAAGCATTCCTCCCATCTAGTAGTGTGGCAGAGACCCAGGAGGCACTGGGGTAATCACTCTCCTCAGGCTCCCACTGTACCTTCTCCATTCACACTCAATATGCTAGATGCCTGGCTCTCAGGAGTGTTTGTTGAGATTCAGGTGATCATAAAGCTGTTTATTTGAAGCAAATTAGACAATCATTTAAGTTACATAATTGGCTTAATAATTATTCAGGAGGTAAAATTGGCAGGGCTTGGTGACAGTGTAGGGTGACAGAGAAGGAGGAATCAAGAATTCAGGGATCCCTGGGTGGCGCAGCGGTTTAGCGCCTGCCTTTGGCCCAGGGCGCGATCCTGGAGACCCGGGATCGAATCCCACGTCGGGCTCCTGGTGCATGGAGCCTGCTTCTCCCTCTGCCTGTGTCTCTGCCTCTCTCTCTCTCTCTCTCTGTGACTATCATAAATAAATAAATAAATAAATAAATAAATAAATAAATAAATAAATAAATAAAGAATTCAGCTAATGTTTGCTGACTATTCCTGGGTGCTAGATGTTGTTCTAGGCATTGGGGTAAAATGGTGAGCAGAGCAGGCGGGGGCCCTGCTCTCCTGGAGCTGGCAAATGATGCCCAGGTTTCAGGACTGTGTGATTGGTGGTGCCATCCACTGAGGCAGAGGCATCAGAGGAAGAAGCAGATATGTAGGGGTGAGGTACAGTTTGGGACAGAGTATTTCTGTTTGAGTTTGGCGTGATATCAGAGGGTGGGCTCTGTGCCAAGAAATAGATATTTCTTGTAAGTCTCCTTTCACGGCTTTCTGCCATTGAGCACAAGGGTACTCTAGAAAGTGGACAGTTTTTTACCTTTGCTGCCATAACCACACTACCTGGAGTAGATCTCATTACCCTTGTTTTACAGCTGAGATGACTGATGATCAGCACTAAGAGTTCAAGGCTAGGCAGTGGGCTCCAGGCTCAGGTCTCCATGACTTAAGGTTCAACCTCTCTGTACTGCAGCCTCCTTTGAGTCTCCTCAATGCTTCTCTTTCCTTGTGTTATCCACTTGACTTGTTTTCTTTGTAGGGAAGATGAGTGGGCTTTGTCAGATTGGAATTTGTGCACCGTTAGGAGGATTTATTGTTAATTCTCTATGATGAATAGCCCCTTCCAAAGTTTATTTTATCTGTTGGCTCATTAATCAAAAAAATTTTTTTGAAGATTTTATTTATTCATGAGAGACATAGTGAGAGAGAGGCAGAGACATAGGCAGAGAGAGAAGCAGATTCCATACAGGGAGCCCTATGCAGGATTTTTTTTTTTTAATTTTTATTTATTTATGATAGAGAGAGAGAGAGACAGGCAGAGACATAGGCAGAGGGAGAAGCAGGCTCCATGCGCCCGACGTGGGATTCGATTCTGGGTCTCCAGGATCGCGCCCTGGGCCAAAGGCAGGCACCAAACCGCTGCGCCACCCAGGGATCCCCCCGATGCAGGATTTGATCCTGAGACCCCAGGATCATGCCCTAGGTGGAAGGCAGGTGCTCAACCGCTGAGCCACCCAGGCGTCCTGGCTCATTAAAAATTGTAATTGTAGAAGTAATATTACATTGCAGAAGTTCAGGAAACAGAGTCAGCCAAAAGACCTGCTCTCTTCTTACTATCCCAAAACAACTGTTATTTGGGAGGGTTGTTTGGTAGCAAGAAACTAGCTTAATTAGGGGGGTTTAGTGTAAGGAACTAGTGATGCTGAATCCTGGGTTTCATAGTATCACTGGAATTCTGCAGCCTCTCTTGCTTTGGTTTTCTCTCCCTTTGTGCAGCCTAGAATTATTTGAAGTACTGGAGTTCAGTTTTTGCATTTTTTTTTTAAGGATTTTATTTATTTGTTCATGAGAGGCAGAGACATAGGCAGACGCTCCCATGGGGAGCCTGATGCAGGACTCCATCCCAGGACCCTGGGATCACAACCTGAGCCAAAGGCACATGCTCAACCGCTGAACCACCCAGGCATCCCCAGTTTTTGCTTTTAAAATCATTTTTGGTAATACGTTAGTAGTTGAATTGTTAATTTGTAGCTCTCCAGTTGCTAATAAGAATGAAACATTTTCCAGATATTTGATTAATTTTTCTGTTTTGAATTGTCTATTTGTATTTTTGTCTGGTTTTATTCTTGAATGCTTTAGTTTTCTTATCAGTTCTGTGCGTCCCTTGCAATATTAAACATACAGAAAAATTGAAAGAGTGATATAGCAAATACCTGCATTCTCTTAACCAAGATTTACCAGTTGCTAGTATTTTGATGTGTTATATGTATATCAAAATGGGTTTTTTGGTGAGCCATTAGAAAGTTAATTGCATGACATTTCTGGTTACTTGGATATATCTGTATGTGCTTTCAGTGTAATATTCTGTTAACCTTTTATCTTCCATGTATTTGCTGTAAATATTTTTTCTTATTGATTGTTTGCTTCTGGCTCTGTTTCCTTGTATTTCTCAGATGGTGACATGCCATGCCGTGCCAATATCCTGATCACGGAGCTGTTTGACACAGAACTGATTGGAGAGGGAGCACTGCCCTCCTATGAGCATGCGCACAGACACCTTGTGCAGGTACAGGTAACCAGGGCCTCCCCTAGGTACATTGTTGTGATCTCAGCTGGCTCACACAGGTCTGTTTGATGCCCCATGCTCTGCACAACCTGAACCCTCCATCCTTCTCTGTATACCCTAGACTATGCTTGATTCTTGTGAGACTCTGATTCTCCTTAATTAGGACTTTCGGGTCTCTTATCAAGTCTTTGTAGGCTAGAGCTGAAAGGCAAGAAACTGTCTTCAGATTCAGTTCTCTTCAGCAAAGATTCTTTCAGTGTCACCTGTGTATAAAGTGTTCTAGCATCCAGGGAAAATTATAAGACAACCTTCTTGTTTCTTAGACCCATACTGGTCAGTGATGGTGTGGACCTGATGGGCCAATTAGAGAGGCAGACAGAAGCACCACTCATATATGTTTTCTGACTGGCAGATGAGGTCAGGGATCAGGAGATGAGGGCATATGTAGAGAGGCTGGAACTTGGAGAGGCACCGAGGAGAGGGAAAGGTATCCCAGGTAGTGGACCTGTTTTTTTGGTACGTCGTGGGAACATGTCCCAGGTCGGTTTCTGAGGTAATGGTGGAAAGTAGGGGAGAGGGTGGAAGGCCTTGAATGCCAAGCCATTCTAGGCAAAAGAATTTGGGTACTGATAATCTTTGACCATTTTTTTAGGAAGGGAGAGGCATGCTGACAGTGTTCTTTAGGAGGTGTTGGTCTTGCTTTTTTATGGACGTAAACATCCCCAGAGGCAAAGGCCAGCGGGAAGATAAGAGTGTCTTTCTTTTGCTGCCACCTGTCCTGTGGGCACCATCTAGGTGAGCCTGCAACTGTCCCAGACTAGGACCCTTTTTTTGGAGATTTTTGGTGTGCCCGGAGTGAAGAATGTGGGTCCTTCCAGAGCAACTGGGGCCACTTTCCATGTTACACGGTAAGCCTGAGATGGTGATTGTTCCGCAGATCCTCATACTGTCTGAGATGTCTCTTAGCCTCTAAAATGTAAAATCTTCTTCTAGTAACTTGGGTAGTAATTATTTCTGTTTCTCCACATTAAAACCATCAACTAGATGCATCCCTGAAATAGAGAACAAGGATATTTAAAATTACATTAGTGTTGGCTAATTGGTCTTTCTTTAATTCATCTAATAGTTAAGAAGATGTGCAGGCAGCTGTCCACAGTTTCCTTTCTCAGCTGGTCTGAGTAGCAATGTGTCCCTTGTCTGTTCTAATCATTGCCCCATCTGCCCACCTTGTGTCTGAGCTTGGAAGAATTATGGCTTTACACAAAAGCTTTCATTGCCTTGTCCCCTCTTCCTGCCTTATTGGAGGTCATGTAAACAGGATGCTGGCATGTCTGACAGGTAGTCCATGTAGTGATGAATGACCCCGTGATTGGTCTGAGAAGATAAATTTATTGAGCACCTTCATTTTGCCAGGCCCTTTTTTTGAGTGCCAGGAATATGAAGGTGAGCTCCCACACAGGCAGGTAGGTGAGCAAGTTATCACAGTATAGTTGGAGGTTATGCCCGGATGGTGGTCAGTGGGGTGAGAACCTGCCTGTTGTGGGAGGGGAAAATGGGGAGCATCAAGGAAGATGAAGCTTGAGCTAAGTGTCTTGAGGAGTAATCAAGTGTTGGCCTGGCATGTGAGAGTGTTTTCAATAGAGGAGATCAGCACAAAGATGGGAGGATGAGCTGGTATGGTGTGAGTTGTTGGCATTGTGGGTGGTGTGGGAGGTGGGGTTAGGGCTCAGTTTGGGGAGCTGGGCAGGACTAGACTGAGATGGGTCACTGTGTTGCAGAAGGCAGTATAGTACCACAGGGAAGGTTTTAAGCAGGGGATTGACATTGGATTCACTTAGGCAGACATGTGGAGAGCATTTGGGGTGCAAGATCAGGGACAGGAAGACTGGTGAGAAGTGGTAGGAGTCATCCAGGCTCTGGAGTTGAGATGGGTCTCAGCTGAGACCAGAGAAATGGTCATGGAGAGGTAGACTTGCCGGGGAGGAAGGTGCTCAAGGACTTGGTAATTCCTTAGATGTGGAGGCATTGAGGATGATGCCAGGGTTTGGGGCTTGGGTGACTGGATTGGATGGTGGTGCTCCCTATTGAATGAGAAGGTGGGAGGAAGACCAGGCTTGGGAAGGAAGAGGAGAGGTAAAGATGATTTGTTTGGTTTAGACAGAGTTTGAGCTATCTGAGGGTCAGACAAATAGGACCAAGAGGCTTTTAGCTCCATGGTATTTGGT
This sequence comes from Canis aureus, assembly GCF_053574225.1. Classification (NCBI taxonomy): domain Eukaryota; kingdom Metazoa; phylum Chordata; class Mammalia; order Carnivora; family Canidae; genus Canis; species Canis aureus. The sequence continues at coordinate 7,788,875 of NC_135613.1, forward strand.
AAATGAAGATGGACTGAGGTCTGTCAGGGGAGAGTGTATGGAAAGAGAGAAAGGTGGGCCGGACCAGGACTCTGGGGGAGTCCTCTCTGTGAAGGGTGGGTAGCGGAACCACAGCCTTGTGAAGCAGCCAGAGGGAGAAAACCATAACTTCTCATCCAGAGCCATGCCTGGAGACATTTTTTGGGTCACAACTGAGAGGGGGACGCTATTGGCATATTGTGGATAGAGGCCAGGGACATTAATGAACAAAGTATGGTGTACAAAACAGCCCCACAGCAAAGGATCATCTGACCCAAGATGTCTCTAGTACTGAGGCATGGAAACCCCGTGCCTGTCATTTCCCTGCAGGAGTAGCTGTGATTATCCTCTTCATGGCTGGGACCAGGTGCCTGGTGTGCAGAGGCTGTTGGGTGAAAGGATGAGGTACGAGGGAAACTGGATGAGGCCCTGCGGCCAGAACCAAACGAGGACAGTGGTTGGCAGTGCCCTGTGAGGCCAGGATGTCAGGTTACCTGAGGGTGGACATTTATCCATCGGGCTGTGGATAAATAAAAAGATTCTGGTGTCTCGGTGAGAGTTGTGCTGAAGAGAAGCTCAGAGCCCAGTGCCAGAATCACTGTTTAGCAAGACTTGGACTCTTTCTTCAAAGTTGGTGTGGGAGTTAAGCAGCATGATGACAATTAAGGATTATTTTTGGAGTATTTAAGAGTGTCAGGTAGTTAGGAACTTATCTGACATAAATCATTTTAGGCATCATGTGTATTTTTGAAACCTGGTCCTTTTTTTTCTTCCTCAAGCACATAAGGCCAAAAACAGTTCACTGTCCTGACAGTGGTAAGGCATTAGATGCTACTAAGCCAACCTGATATTAAGGAACAAGCCTCTTTTGATCACTGAGAATTGCTGTGAGTTTATTTTATATATACTGGTTTATTTTTCTATACTTTTTTTTTTTTTTTTTTTTAACATAGGAAAACTGTGAAGCAGTGCCTCACAGAGCAACTGTCTACGCTCAGCTGGTGGAGTCCAGGAGGATGTGGTCATGGAATAGGCTCTTTCCTGTCCATGTCCAGACCATCCATGGAGAGCAGGTCATAGTTCCGCCCTTGGAGCTGGAGAGGTGCCCTGGTGCACCCTCTGTCTATGACATTCAACTGAACCAGGTGTCATCCACTGACTTCACCGTCCTCAGTGATGTGCTTCCTATGTTCAGGTACCAAAGAGCCGCCCCAGGCCACGGTGCTTTGAGATATTTGGTGGAATTGGGGTCTTTAGAAGTTCTTTATGAGTGAAAAGGAAATCTAGCTGATGTCACCTGCTTCTGAAGGGAGGAGTCTGTTGCAAACAAGTCTCATTGCTGGTGATATCACCTTAAAAGCTAAAAAAACAGAGTGCATGAGCTTGAAATATGTTTAAGTTGCTGCATCTTCTTCCACAGTGTGGACTTTAGCAAGCAAGTCAGTAGCTCTGCAGCCTGCCACAGCCGGCAGTTTGAACCCCTGGCATCTGGCCGAGCTCAGGTGGTTCTCTCCTGGTGGGATATTGAAATGGACCCCGAGGGGAAGATCAAGTGCACTATGGCCCCCTTCTGGGCACACTCAGACCCAGAGGAGCTCCAGGTAAGAGGCGGGAGTTGAGCATGTTTTTATGTAAATCAGGAAACTTGTCCACTTTAGGTTGTGGAAAAGTAGCATGTTGAACCCTAAATTCACAGGAGTTTAGAGACAGAAGGACTGTGTCAGGATTAATGTCAGAGAAGGTTTTTTTTTTTTTTTTTTTAATTTACTTTAGAGAGAATAGGGAAAAAGGGGCAGAGAGAGGAGGAGAGCAGACTCCACACTGAGTGTGGAGCCTGACACAGGCAGTCTCACAACCCCAAGATCATGCTCTGAGCCGAAATCAAGAGTCGGATGCTCAGCTGACTGAACTACCGAGGTGCCCCTGTCAGAGAAGAGATACAAAACAAGAACAACAAAAAGACAAGGCTACCTATCCTAAGATACAAGACAGACCTCTCCGCTGAGTTCAGGCGCAGCACTAGCAGACATGGGGTCACGGGAAAGCTTTGGTGTGCTGGCTCTCCCTTGCACAGCCAATGTCAGAGCCTCTACACCTTGCCCCCAGGTAATCCCAGGATGCCTCAGATCAGCCTGGAATGGAGGACTACAGTTTGTCTACCTGTCATTTTCCATGACTTCAAAATTTTTCCAGCTTAATAGTGGGTGGAGGATATGAACTAGGAAAAGATGACTGTTTTAACATGTGAACAGTTGTTTGGCCTCACTTATAAGAGCACTGCAATTGTAAACTACAGTGAGATATTATTTTCCACCTGTTAGTGATAAAGTTCAGAAAGTTTGGTGATGTGCTCTGGGTGAAGCTGTGGGGGAAAAGTAGGCCAAAGAGCATCAGATCTTCCATGGAATGCAGGGAGGCTCAATCCATTACCATGGGAAGGGACACCACTTCTAGACATTTAGGCTCTGGGTAGATTGGCATATGCATATAATAGTGTGTCAGGATATTCACTGCAGCCCTGACTTAGTAAAAAAAAAAAAAAAAAAAAAAAAATAGCCTAGAATAACCTAGAGGCCACTAGTAGGGGACTAACTAAGTCTCTTGTGCTATATCCATTCAGAGGGTGAGGCAGATCCCTTAGCACTGATAGAGAGCAATCTCCAGGATGGTCATTAAGTGAAACAAAAGCAGCGGTGTGGAACAGTGTGTGGCACGACAACATTAGTATTTTTAAAGATGAGAATATATGCGTTCCCGAGTTTACGTGTGTGGTAGGTGTGTTTAAGAATATCTTTGGAAGGGGATCCCTGGGTGGCGCAGCGGTTTAGCGCCTGCCTTTGGCCCAGGGCGCGATCCTGGAGACCCAGGATCGAATCCCACGTCGGGCTCCCGGTGCATGGAGCCTGCTTCTCCCTCTGCTTCTCCCTCTACCTGTGTCTCTGCCTCTCTCTCTCTCTCTCTCTCTCTCTCTCTCTCTCTCTCTGACTATCATAAATAAAAAAAAATTTAAAAAAAAAGAATATCTTTGGAAGAAGTCACAGAAATTGGTAAAAGTGGTTGCTTCTGGGAAAGGGGCTGAAGGTTAGGGGTGGAAAGGAGACTTATTTTTCACTCCACCACCCTTTTATATCTTTTGAATTTTAACTCATGTGCATGTGTTGTCTCCTTCCTCTACACACACTCAAAGGAGAGAAAGTGGGAAAGGTACTTCAGGGCTGAGGAGTCAAACTTTCCTTCTAATGAGGGAGCAGAAGGCAGACTGAGAACAAAACACAAGCTGACACTTCACAATCCCTCCCACCGCCCACCCCCAGGTGGGATATGTGTGACATTCCTCAGCACTCCTGGCTACCCTAAAGCTGAGGGAAGGAAAAATAAGTGGTTAACTAATAGAGATCACGGTCCTGCAGGATGAGAGTCTCCCTCTCATCCCTCTCCCACAAAGCGTCTTAGTGATTTACAAGAGGAAAGCATTCTTTTTTTTTTGTTTTTGAGGAAAGCATTCTTATCAATAAAAACATTTTTTTTTTAAAAAAAACATTTTTATCACTAACCTAAATTCCAGAAAGAAACTCCCAGCTGTCTAATGTTAATGCTTTACTAGAGGGAAAAACAACCTCAACTTGGCAATGGAGAGGCCCCCAGTATCTTGTAGGCCCTTGTTAGCATATAGAAGTTCTTTTGAAACCTCTCTTTTTCCTTACCTCCCCCAACTCCCAAGTATATAATCAGCCACCCCTCACATCCCTAGTGCAGCAGCTCTTTCTGCCCACAGGTCCTGTCACCGTGCTCTAATAAAACCACCGTTTCACACTGAGGATGTCTCAAGAATTCTTTCTTGGCCATTGGCCTTGGACCTCACCAACATCACCAACATTTCCAAAAAAAAAAAAAAAGCATCACTTCTCTATGTGGGAGGCCTTGGGCACCATTCTCTCTGTATTCTGTTGTCCTTTTACTTGTTTGGGCCCTGGGTTTATCTTGATTGCTGGCCTGATTCTAGGTGTACACAGGATGACATCAGTGGGATGGCCTTCGCTGCTCCCCTGCTCTCCAAGTTACTGCTTAGGCCAAAGAGTCATGACTGCTGCAGGATTGCAGTTGGTTTCCCCCACCCCTGGGCATGTGAGGTCCCCCCATCTCCCCTCTACTCTCCAGTTGCCTGGCCCTCTTCAGGCTATGTGAGTATTTGGGGGCCAGGAGGGGTGATCAGAATTCACCCACAGAATTGAGATAGACACTGGGCTGCTTTCTTCCTCTGTCGGAGTGTGATGGACACAAATTAGCATAAGAATATAGAATGCTAATACTTCATTTACGTATCTTCACTGTGCTACTCTATATTTTCTCCTCCAATCTTCTTACAAGAGGTGCTGGGTAACCACATAATGCCCAAACTGAGACTGAGGCCAGACCCAGTGATTGGAGCAGGGCCTCATGTGCAAGCAGCAGTGCTGGATGTTTGTCCCAGGTCTCCTGTGAGGTGTGTATCCTTCGTTTACCAGCGGTGACTTAATGGATTGTTAGAAATTTGAAGAGCTACTAATGGATCTCCCTCATGACTTCACTAAACTGCTCGTGGGCTGAAATACATTCAGTCTCTCACCTTGGCCAGTAGGTTCTGTCAGCAGCCCTTTAGGGTCAGGACCTAGGAGGACACAATGGTCAGGGAGTGTTATGGGAGCTCCGGAGGGGTTGGGGAAGACTTCTCTTGTCTTTGGGTCAATTTGCATAGTAAGCAATGAACAACAGGTTTCAGAGAGTCTATTTTTCCCTCCTTGTTAGTGTTTACTTTTTCTTTTCTTTTTTCTTTTTTTTTTTTTTTAAGATTTTATTTATTTATTCATGACAGACACAGAGAGAGAGAGAGGCAGAGACACAGGCAGAGGGAGAAGCAGGCTCCATGCAGGGAGCCCGATGTGGGACTCGATCCTGGGTCTCCAGGATCACACCCCGGGCCCCGGGCTGAAGGCAGCACTAAACCACTGGGCCACTGGGGATGCCCAGTGTTTACTTTTTCTACTGTGTCTAGTTATACCATTTTCTAGCTTTTATGTTCAAGTAGACATTTTAGATACCTGGGAATGTCATTCACCTGCCTTTCAGTTAAATTCAAATCTGGGTAGGGTGGAATGTGTTCCTGAGTAGCGGGTTGGTGTCAGCTCTGTTTGCATCTGCACCCAGTGGTGCTCTGGAGTCTCCCAGGGACCAAGTTTTTCTTAGTTCCTGCCGACGACAGAGAATGAGCAAGCACACACTTAATCAAAATTGAGCCAGGCACCTACTTTTTAGAATAGTTCTTTCTTTTTTAAAGAGAGGCTTAAAAAATGGAAAAATAACAAGAGGCTTAAGGATGATGAGAGTAATAAACCTCCTTATGTAAAACAAAAATGAATCCAAAGTTACTCGGGGTCCTATCACTGCAGAGAACGTCCTTCTTCTGATCTCTTTCCATATGCACAAGTATTGTCAGTGTCAATTCCTGTGTTTTTGTGCTGCATCGGTCTTCAGTTACCATTTTTAGTGCTGCTGATACTCTGTATAAAGGCCTGTAGGTCCATTTCTGAGCTGCCTGACATTTGGGTTGGTGCTGGTTTTAGTAAGGCTGTTCATATGTAGCTTTTATTCTTTGTTTTTTCTTAGCAAAGTATCCTGTGTGGGGGGTTTATAGTGTTGAAAAGGAACAACACAGCTTATTAAAGGTTGATTCTGTATCATCATAAAGTATGTTTCACAATTTAAAGTATTCCAGGCCTTTTAAAAACTATATTGTTTTAAACATGGGGCTTGAACTCACGACTCTGAGATCAGGACTGGAGCTGAGATCAAGAGTTGGAGGCTTAACGGACTGAGCCACCTAGGTGCCTCTAGAAACTATTTAATTCAAAAGAATAAACAGAACAAAATCTTTCTGTACTATTTTCCCCACTTTTTATTTTGAAAATTCTAAATCCAGAATAAATGAAAATAAACACTGATATGCCCTTTACCTAGAATTACCAGTTGTTAACATTTGCTTTCTCTCTCTGCCTCCATTTTCCCTCTCTTCTTCTCTTCATTGCATGTACACACACACACACGTGTGAGGTAGAGGTGTGCACATGAACACATGCACATGGGACAGAGACTGGAGACCCCCTCTCCTGAGCCCCTCTTGAATATTGCTGTCTTGGGCTACATTTATCCTTCTAAAGCCAGCAGTGTTCCAGCAAGCTTTCTGGCCATTAGCCTCTCTGACTTGAGAATTTTCTTTATTTCTTTGACAAGAGTAGGCATCTGTAGTCCATGGCCTGGTCTCCCTGCAAGTGGATTTTTTGGCTTGGATTTTGACTCTTGGATTAGAAATGTTGCTTTTTTGGAGGACAGCTGATTCTTTCTTCCCTTTTTCAGTGGCGGGACCACTGGATGCAGTGTGTGTACTTCCTGCCACAAGAAGAGCCCGTTGTCCAAGGCTCAAGCCTCTGCCTGGTAGCCCACCACGATGACTATTGTGTATGGTACAGCCTCCAGAGGACCAGGTATGCCCTGGATCTTAGTGTGGGTAGTGTGCACTGGGCTGGTGTCATTGTGCACTTATATAAGTTCACCTTAGAAACCCTGTAGAGGCTCAAGTGGGCAGGTTTGCGTCTGAACATAATAAAATAAGAGCAAAAGTTTGTGACTGAATGTGTTAGCATCCACTGTCATGTACTCAGAAGAGGCTGCCCCAGGTATAGAGCCCCCATTTGGAAGAGACGTAAATGAGAAATCTTGAAATGGGGGGCCCTCCAACCTGTAATGCCCATCTAAAGCCAGTTCCTAGACTCATGCCCTCTAGAGGATGTGCATATGCTCACGATGGCCCATCTGTTTTACCTGGGAAGACTCCTGTGCCATGCCTTCATGCCTGCCAGTTCCTAAAAGATCATGCTCATGATATATGTCTATCTGTTCATTTCCTGGCCCAGTGCTGAAAAGAATGGGGGAGTCTACCCAGCACGCCCTGTGTGCGACTGCCAAGCTCACCTGCTCTGGAACCGGCCTCGGTTTGGAGAGATCAATGATCAGGACAGAACTGATCAGTATGTCCAGGCCCTGAGAACGGTAAGTGTCCAGCCTCTCAGGTGGTTATAGGTAAGAAGGAGTTTGTCCCATGGACCCCAGCTCATTGCTTGCTTATAGTTCGTTGGTTTTGATTACTGTGCTCCCTAGTCTTCAGATGGCTTCTAGGTGGGCCCTCAGGTGATGAGGCAGGGAGGATGTTACTGGACTTTGTGAGGGCTTGTTCTCTGCTCTCCTGTGAGAGCCTCTGCCTGAGATCCTTACCCTGGCCCCTGCCTTTTGTTCTTCTAAACACTTGGCCTTTGTGGTCACTAGCAGTTCCTTGAGTGATCCCAGTAGACTCAGCCACCTGTTCTTCCTTTCATCTGCTGCCTCCTAATACTCTCAAAAATATATATCTGTTTTTTTAACTCTCCTGCCTGAAAACCTGTGTTCCCTGCTGCCTGTAGCAGGGGTCTCTCAGGCCAGGACAACACAGGGTTTGGAGGGGTGTCTCTTGGACCTCTTGGAATTGTATGCAGAAACGTGTGTACGTATGCGAATCGATGCATTTTTGCAGGAAGGAAGAGCCCAACTGTCTTAAGTTTCTCTCAGAGGGATCTGGGACATAAAAAATAATTCCTGTCTTTGGCAAATCACTCGACAGACCCACAACTGTCTGTGCTATGACCATAGATGGGGAGATGGCCTCCAGCAAGTGGGGCAGATCTTCAGTAGGGCCTTCTAGGACAGCTTGAGGAGAGCTTTCTCTGACAGTGAGGTCTGGGTGGAGAGAGGTGGGTGAGTGGATACATTGGAGAGAAGATCCAGCTGGGTGTTGAGTGGTTAGAATTGGATTAAAGGATCACAGAGTGAGTTGGTGGGGTCCGGGGAAGGGAAGCATTTCTGTTAGTTTGCCAACAAGAATTTCTTGACCTATTATAAGAAAACAGGAGTTGGGTGGTTCTTTTTCTGCAGATGCTGAAGCCAGACAGTGTGTGCCTGTGCGTCAGTGATGGCAGCCTGCTCTCCTTGCTGGCCCATCACCTTGGGGCAGAGCAGGTACTGGACATGCGCCATTCTGTCAGCTTCCTGAAGGTGGCTCCTTAGTTTGACTGTTACGTGGTCTGGGTACACAGTTCTGTGACTCAAGCTCTTTGCAAGCACAGCTGTCACGGGTGCGGGGGCTTTGGGGCTTATTGCTCTGTGTGCAGGCAGGAGCCAGGCTGTAGCTATCCCCATGTAGCTGCAGCTCTGGTGACGGAGTCTGTACCTTGCTAGGGTCAGTGCTGAAAGAGGGGGTGCTGTCCCTGTGGGTCATGAATACCGGTAGACCTGGTTGGGTGGTACCTTCTGCCCTGGAATGGTCTTGTTGGTGTTTAATCTTTAATTTCTTTTTCTATCAGTTGAATCTCCTACCACTAAGAGCATGGTATTCTCTTTAGGTGTTTACAATAGAGAGCTCAGCAGCTTCGCACAGACTGATGAAAAAAGTAAGTGGTGATTGTTGTTACCGAAATAACGAGGGGACCAGGCGAGCCTGCCTTCCCGAGTCTGGGATTGATTGCTGTGTTCTGTGTTGGCACTAAGGGAGCAAGTGAGAACTCCCACCTTGAGAGCTGGCTCAGAAGTGTTCCTGGGCTGTCAGTGGATAGCAGCAAACATTCAGACTCTGCTTTGTTTTTTTATGGCTTTTCTCCTCACTTCACATAAAGCTAACAAAACTAAAATCTTTGCAGTGATACACCTGAATTTATGATTTGTTTCTGGGACCCAGTGCCCAGGGAGTCACTGCTCACAAGCTGGCCTGACTGGTTAGTTCTGTGATGGTGTTTCTCCCCCGGCCAGTGATTGGTTTTGATTTCTTTCTCTCTGAAGGAAACTCCCAGAACTACAGTCCTATTGCTGAGTCCTGCTGTTATACCTGCCGGAGAAATTTCTTTTGCTGTTATAGCATTTTGTTAGTGCTCTCATCCTTGGTGCACAGGAAGCCCCTGGAGGAGAGAGTTTTCACAAAGCAGTTAAAAGTGGTGCTCTAGAACTATTTAACCAGAAAACTTCAAACAGACAAGGCAACTTTGAGATGTTTTTTTCTGGACAAAAACAATACTTTCTATTTTTTTTTCTTGTTAAGATTTTCAAGGCTAACCACCTGGAAGATAAAATTAATATAATAGAGAAACGGCCTGAGTTGTTAACATCTGCAGACTTGGAAGGTAAAAAGGTGAGTGGCGAGGGGCTGTGTATCTGCATGGACAGCATAGCACTGACCTGGCCTGAGCGCCCCCCTTCTCTTCTCCCAGCTGGCCCCACACCTCACCTGGCCCCCGTGAGGGTGTGGTGAGGCGTGGTGTAGATGCTTGCTGTGCAGATTCTTGCGTTGCTCTGAACTCCAGCTGATCTCTGCTCCTTCCGAGTGAGGGCACAATGGCTGTGGTGGGATGAATAGCAGCGTCCTGTCGCCTCTCTGCCCTCCCCTTGCACAGTGCTCCAGCTCCATCTGCTCCCGTGTTTTCGTTCACCTTTGGCATTTCTGCTTCTTTCCTGCCACCGCTGAGATTGATCTGTCTCTCACAGCTGGTCTTCTGACCCCATCTCCCCTGGCCCTGTGTGCCTCTGAAACTACTTCTTAGTGACCCAAGAAACTAACTACAGTATTCCCACACATTTCCTCTCCCCAGCCTCCTGGACCCTTATGACCCAGAGGCCTTCTTAACACATTTCTTTCTTTCTTTCTTTTTTTTTTTTTTTCACATTTCTTTTTAGGTCCTTAAGAGACTGCTTTTTTTTAGGGGCACCTGGTGGCTTAGTCGGTTAAGCCTCTAACTCTTGGTTTCGGCTCAGGTTGTGATCTCAGGGTTGTGGGATCGAGCCCTGTGGAGCCCCACCCTCAGCAGAGAATCTCCTTAAGGTTCTCTCTCACCCCCGACACTCCCCCTGTATGTGCTTTCTCTCTCTCAAATCTTAAAAAAAAAGAGAGAGAGAGAGACTAGTTTTCCAGTTTTTTGTCTTTCTAGCTGCTCCTTCTCAGCTTCTCGTGGGTTTCTTTTCCTTCGTTTGATCCTCTTGTGGCAATGTTCCTTGATGCTTTCTCCTTGGCTCTTCTCTCCTCTCTCTCTGTGGGCCCCTCTCTGGGTGGTCACATCCTTTCCTATAAGGGAATCTTTGGCTGCCAAAGCCGGGTCTGCAAATCTCTTATGTCCGAGTACTGGATAGCTTTCCTTGCATATCCTGCAAGCCCTTCAAGCTGGAACTGATCATCTTTCTTTGCCAACTTTTTTTTTTTTTTTTTTAAACAGTTTTACTGAGATGTAATTGACATACCATAAAGTTAACCCGTGTCAAGTGTCTAACTCAATGATTTTTAGTAAATTTTTTTTTTAAGATTTTATTCAGGGATGCCTGGTGACTCAGCAGTTGAGCCTCCCAGGTGCCCCTGATTTTTAGTAAATTTATAGAGTTGTACAACTATTTTACGTTTTTAGCTTTAGAGCATTTCTATCCCTAACCCCTAGCCCCAGGCAAGCACTGATTTGGTTTCTGTCTGTAAATTTGTTTTTCTTGGGCATTTTATGTAAGTGAAATAAAACAATACGTGGTCTTTAGTGTTGGGCTTCTTTCACTTGTCACACCTTTGAGATTCACCCATGTTGTAGAATGTGCCGGTATTTTGTTCATTTTTATTGCTGAATGGTATGCTGTGCCACATTTTGTTTATCCATTCACCTGTTGATGGAATTTGGATTGTTCCAAAAACTATTTTTGGCTATTATATACTGCTGCTGTGAACGTTTTCTTTTTTTAGTTTTAGAAGGGAACTGATACAGTTAGATTTTTTAAGTTTAGATTAATTTAAAAGCTTTACTTATTTAAGTAATCTTTGAGTCTGATGTGGGGCTCAAACTTACGGCCCCGAGATCAAGAGTCCCATGCTCTTCTGACTGAGCCAGCCAGGCGTGCCGCCATTGCTGCTTTGAGCATGGATATATAAGTCTTTGTGAGGATATATGTTTTTAATTTTCTTAGATGCTTAGACTTGGGATTGCTTAGTTGTGTGATGTTTTTTAACTTTTTAAGATACTGGTAAACTGTTGTCCAAAGCAACTATACCATTTACATTCTGACCAGTAACATGTATGAAAGTTCCAGTTTTTCTTATCTTTATCAACACTTGGTATTGTCTATCATTTTTATTAGAGTCATTTTAGCAGGTGTGTGATAATATCTCATAGTTTTGATTCGTTTTTGAGATGTAATTCACGTGCCATACAATTCACCCATTTACTTTGTGGAATTTAGTGATTTAGTACTTTCATAAGGCCATACAGTCATCACTATAATCTATTTTATTTTATTTTATTTTTTTAATTTTTTAAAGATTTTATTTATTTATTCATAGAGACACAGCTAGAGAGAGAGAGGCAAAGACACAGGCAGAGGGAGAAGCAGGCTCCATGCAAGGAGCCCGATGCAGGACTCGATCCTGGGTCTCCAGGATCACGCCCTGGGCTGCCGGCGGTGCTAAACCGCTGCGCCACCGGGGCTGCCCCTATAATCAGTTTTAGAACATTTTCATTGTCCAAAAAGAAAGCCTGTGCCCATTAGCAGTCACTTCCCATTTGTCTCCAATCCTCCCAGCCTCTGGGCAACCTCTGATGTACTTTTTGTTGATGTACAATTTATTGATTCTGAACATTTCACATAAATGGAATCATATGAAGTGTGAGGTCTGTTTGTGACTGGCTTCTTTCAAGGTTCATCCATGTTGTAGCGTAAGTTGGTACTACATTTCTGCTTACGACTTAATATTCCATTGCATGGATAGACCACATTTTGTTTATCTGTTGAACAGTTGCTGGACACTTGGGTTGTTTCCACTTTTTGGTTTTGACTGCCTGCTATCTAAATACTCAGTACAAGTTGAATTCTTTTTTCCTTCTCACAGATGAGAATTAAAAAGATACTCCAGGGATCCCTGGGTGGCGCAGCGGTTTGGCTCCTGCCTTTGGCCCAGGGCGCGATCCTGGAGACCTGGGATCGAATCCCACGTCGGGCTTCCGGTGCATGGAGCCTGCTTCTCCCTCTGCCTGTGTCTCTGCCTCTCTCTCTCTTTCTCTGTGACTATCATAAAAAAAAAAAAAAAAAAAAAAAAGATACTCCAGTTTTAGGGGCACCTGGGTGGCTCACTGGTTGAGTGTCTGCCTTTGGCTCAGGTCATGATCCTGGGGTCCTGGGATTGAGTAACACATCAGGTTCCCCACAGGTAGCCTGCTTCTCCCTCTGCCTGTGTCTCTGCATCTCTCATGAATAAATAAATAAAATCTTTTTTTTTTAAAGATTTATTTATTTATGATAGACATAGAGAGAGAGAGGCAGAGACACAGGCGGAGGGAGAAGCAGGCTCCATGCTGGGAGCCCGACACAGCACTCGATCCCGGGACTCCAGGATTGCGCCCTGGGCCAAAGGCAGGCGCTAAACTGCTGAGCCACCCAGGGATCCCCAATAAATAAAATCTTAAAAAAGAAAAAACATATTCTAGTTTTATAAGCCATTGATAATGGTGTACCAGCTAGACTCCAGGTCACTAGAGTGGTGACTAGAAGGGTAAGACCAGGCATTCTTGCCTTGTTCTGATGTTGCAGGGTAGGGGGTACTCAGGGCCAACCTTTTCTATCTTCAGTGTTTCCTTCTGCATCTTCCTTACCTCAGCCAGACACCTAGGTATCATTTGAGACTGGCCCCTCCCTTGATGCCCATCTGCTTGGGCCTAGCCCTGGGTCCCCTATCTCCTCAGCCTCTGCTGCATCTCCCAGTTCTTCCTTCTGTACACTCTCTACTCCTTGCTTGGACCATTGCTGTACTCACCCAAGTCCTAAGTCCTCTCCTATGCCCACGCTCCTTGCAGATGGTGTCTCCACATGCTTCATGGTTTCAGAGGGCCCTTTCTAAAACACACTCCTCATTTTGAGCCCCTGATTAAGGCATTTAGAGATCCCATCTTACCTCCAGGAAAGAGTCCAGTCCCTGTGGCCTGTCATCAGCTGCCTTTGGGTGACCTGGCTTCTCTCTACTTTTCTGGCCTTACTCTTTACCGACCCTGACCCATTTGCTCATGTAATAAGCTCCCGAAGGGCCTTGCTCTCACATCTTTACTTTTGTCCCTGCATCCCTCTGCTCAATTCCTGGTCCTTTGCTTTTCTGACTCCTATTCATGCATTAGTTAATTTACTCAGCAGACATTTGCTGAGCATCTGCTCGAGGCCAAGCACTTGGCAGGGTGCTGGGGATACTGTGCTGCCAATGTCCCCACTTTTGTGGTACGCAGAACCTAGTGAGGAAGACTGCTAGAGGAGTACTGATGACAGTTTGTCATGATAAAGCTTTGAGTGGGGATCTACCTACAGGATGCCATTCAGGAAGCTCTTCCCTCTAGGGTCCTTCCACATGTCCCTTCCTCACCTCTGTCTGCAGAGCTTACTGCGCTGCCAACCTTTTCTGTTCCCTCTTCCACTCTGCGCTCCTGTGGGCATGGCTTGTGTCTGCTTCTCATCTTTGTGTCCTTTAGGGCAGGTGTAGACCTGGCATACCCGTTGGTTGACTGAGTGAGTGAATGAATGCCTTTTTATTTCCATGTTTCCCATGAAACTTTTTTTTTTTAGATTTTATTTATTTATTTGAAAGAGCACTTGAGAGCATGAGCATGGGGAGGGGCAGAGGGAGAAGCAGACTGCCCTCTGAGCAGGGAGCCCGACAGAGGGGCTCAATCCCAGGACCCTGGGATCATGACCTGAGCTGAAGACAACACTTCACTGACTGAGCCACCCAGACGCCCCTTCCCATGAAACTTGTAACTTGTCCTTCACTCTTTAGCTGAATCATTCTGATACCTTGGTCCTGCTTCTTGTTCTGATTGCCAGGTATCTCTTCTCCTGGGCGAGCCGTTCTTCACCACTAGCCTGCTGCCATGGCACAACCTGTACTTCTGGTATGTGCGGACTGCTGTGGACCAGCATCTGGGACCTGGTGCAGTGGTGATGCCCCAGGCTGCCTCGCTGTATGCTGTGGTTGTGGAGTTCAGGGTAGGCCACCCAGAAGTTGTAGAAGGGGTGGGAGGCGGAGGTCCTTGTTTTCTTGCAGAGACCTCGAGTGCAGATAGAGCAATGTGAGTCTTAATGATATGAGCCTCTGCTTTTCTGTATCAGCTCACTGCAGGGTTGAATGGAAGAGGCTTGCCTTTGTACAAATGCAATAATTCGGCATACGAAATGGAAATGGCTGTGTGTTGTCATTTTACAATTATCCCTTATCAGAATAATTAAAAAACATAAATGAGTTTCAGAAGACATGCTGCGCAGCTCACTCTGCTCTTACTAAGAACTGGCGCTCTAGTTGTTAAAAGCATTTTGAGATGGAGAGTCAGCTTCTTTTGTAAGAAAAAATTGAAAAGCTTCATTTTAATTTTCTCATCAAAGCAGAACGAGTCACAAAGTCGTTTTGGGAAGGCATTTCTTCTTAAAAGGATTTTGAAGTGCTTTCAGCCTGAGAAGTAGAGTGAACCTCCTTTGATATTTCTTTGATAAGAGCTACTTTATCCATGGTAGCTCAGTGGCTCCATAGCTTATTTTCTGGGCATTTCTTCTGTATTGTTTATTTACTTAATGAGATTTCCACAGGACTTCTGGCTTTCGTGGCCCAGGAGGGAATGTGGGAATGAAGCTCATTCCCAGGCATATATCCTGGAAACAGGACATAAAATTGGCTGACCAGAATGCTCTTCTGGTCCTCTTCCTCCCATTGCCCTCATGCTCTGTTCATGGGTGCAGAGCCTCAGGAACTGGTTTACAGATTTCCCAAAGAAACCCCATCCCAGTGGCTCTGGTCAATTGTCCCCTGTGGGAGAGGACTTGGGGTCATGTGAGACTTTGCAGATTTGAGTGACCATCCCGGATCCTTGATACTTCTGAGCACCTTAGGATCTCTTCCAGGTGTGCAGGAAAAGCAACGTGTGCCTCAGATTTGGGACTGGGGTACTCCCAGCCCGACTTCAGTAGCCCTTCTTGCTCTCGTCACCACACTTCCATGTCTCTGGGTGGGTGTGGATGTCTGTGTGCTGTCCTACAGAACCTGTGATGTCCATCCCCAGCTGGGTGTCGACAAGGGCTGTGCCTTCCTCACAGGACCTGTGGCGGATCCGGAGTCCCTGTGGTGACTGCGAAGGCTTTGATGTGCACATCATGGATGACATGATTAAGGTAGGTGGGGTCATAGTTCCTACCTGCAGTGTCCCACCCACTCATTCCATGGTCCTTCTACTTCGCCTTTTCACAGTAGATGAACATGTAGATTCTGAGTCTGGCCCTGTTTCTTATCCCACCCATCACTTCTGCCACGTGGGCCATACCCTGCACCCTCTCATTGCTTGGCTTTATACGCTTTCCGGCCCCCCTTGTGTCACCTTCAGTCAGCGGTCCAGAGATCACCTGTGGGGCAGCCTTCCTGCCCAGCCCCCTTCTCAGCTAAAGACTAGTGTCCCCAGGCACTGAGATTCCTTGTCTCCCTCTAGACTGGGAGCGTCGTGTAGGGGTAATCTGGCTGCTATAGTGCTCAGTAGAAGTCACTGAATGGCTGAGTGTCCAAGTGTCAAGATTTTTTTTTTAAGATTTTATGTATTTATTCATGAGAGAGACACAGAGAGGCAGAGACACAAGCAGAGGGAGAAGCAGGCTCCATGCAGGGAGCCCGATGTGGGACTCGATCCCAGGACTCCAGGATCATGCTCTGGGCCGAAGGCAGGTGCTCAACCGCTGAGCCACCCAGTGTCCCAGATGTTTTGTTTTTTAACCAGTGTAGACATTTGGTCCTCTGAATAGCTCATGAGACAGGCAGTGTCATCCCATTTTAAAAGGGAGAAGATGAGGCTTAGGTATAGTGATTCTCTGAGGAGATTGTGCATGGCTGCAGGGAGTGGAGAAAGCAGCTGGTCTGATCCAGGTGCCTGTGGTTTTTCTGTGAGGACCCACTACCCCATGTAACTATGGCAGTTACTCTGAGGGACCAGAGCCAAGTAGGTGAAGGACCATTGGCCTGGACCTTGGAGACTGGACATGAGCCCCTTATCCCCTAAGCCATCGGCTCTGTCTCTGTTTCTGCCCACCCCCACCTCCCTTTAACCTTCTCAGCGTGCCCTGGACTTCAGGGAGAGCAAGGAGGCCGAGCCCCACCCGCTGTGGGAGTACCCCTGCCGCAGCTTGTCTGAGCCTCAACACATCCTGACCTTCGATTTCCGGCAACTGGTCCCCCCGCACCCGCTCCGTGCTGAGGGCTCCATCAACCTGAGGAGGTGAGAACAGGTTCTGGGGTGCAGCAGGCGGGGGAAGGGTGGGTGGGGCCTGCTTTCTGTCTAGTTACCGCCCCAGTGGCTAAGCACTTACTTCAGCTTCTTACACGTGGATGGGATGGCCTCCCTGTCTGGGCCTTGCTCATCGTGGTCCAAAGTGGCCCTGAGTCTGTAGCAGGTCCCCACAGCCCTGGGTATGTGCAGGTGGAGAGAGTGAGCCAGAGTGGGCTTGGCGTATCTACCCATATCTGCAGCTCCCTTGGAGCTAAGCATCATGAGGATCATAGCTGTAGAGAAACCTGATTTTTTGGTTGCTATGGTTACCATTAGGCCATTTTCCCTGAACTCTGCTGGGAATTAAAGCAGGTTGGGAATTGGTGAGGGCTGCTCGTTTTGAGGCACAGTTGGTCCATCCAGCTCCAGCATCCTTCACAGGGAGGAGCTGCTGCTTTCCTGAGGAAACACCTCTGTCCCCTGGCTCTTCTGAGTGCTTGGCCAGGCTGCAGGGAGCAAGTGGGCCTTTGGGTTGTGGTTCTTTTGCTCAGCATTTTGCTAAGTGGCCTATAGTCAGGTGATATTAGCAGCCTTCTGACTGGGCAGGAAGGAAAGATGGGAGGTTTCTGGCAAGCAGAGGGAAGCTGTGGCTATGCCTGCCCATCTCTTGTGTGGCTGTTTCTATTTGGCCCAACGTCCCCCACCCCCAGGCCTGGGAGGAGCCATGGGGCCGTCCTGTGGATGGAATACCACCTGACTCCGGACAGCACTGTCAGCACCGGCCTCCTGAAGCCTGCCGAGGACAAGGTAGTGCTGCGTACGTGAGTCCCAGAGCAGGTATTCCTGGCCTGTGCAGCTAGGTCGCAGCTCCTCCATGGCCTCGGCTCACCTGGCCGTGAGCAGCAGCTTCTCACTGCGAGTTTCCCAGGCTAGAGGCTGAGCAGGAGGGGGCTTGGGTGCCAGGAGCCCTCACTGCCTTCTTGTTCCTTTTACAGGGGGATTACTGTTGCTGGAACCCCCACTGCAAGCAGGCTGTGTACTTCTTCACCACACCAGACTGCAGAGCGTCGCTGAGTGGCTCCCGGACTGTCGGCTACACCGTGGAGTTCCACCCCCACACCGGAGACATCACCATGGATTTCACCCTGGCTGATGGGTGCTGACCCTCACTTGTTGAAAAATAAAGTGGCCCTAGGGCTCTGGGCTCTGAATGGCGTGGCTTTCTGGGAAGCAAAGTGAAGGCACCTCTCTTTTCAGGGCCCAGTTTGACCTCTGGGCTCTAAGGAACCTGCTTCCCTTTTTGCATTTTTGCACCACCAGCTCCTTGCTTCGGGTGTGATGGGCAGCATGAGCTGCTGACTGAATTGGGAGCTGAGCGGGGGCCAGGGAGCCACCCTGCCATGTTTCTGAAGTGATCAGAAAACTTAATGTGTCAGCGTCCCTCTGCTGTCCTGGAGTTGGCTGGGCTGGGCAGGTTGTGTGCTGCTCTCAGCCTCTCAGTGCTGTGGTGGGTGTGCTTCCCCTGTTGGAGCCAGCCCCGCCTATCCTAAGGAACCTCTGGATCCTTCCTGCTTGGCTCCAGCTAGAGGCAGAGATGCAGATTGTGGCTAGGCCCTGGGCTTGAAAGACCCTAGCAGGACTGTCTTTCTCTATAGCGGGTAACATTGTCAAGGCACATCCATAAGCATCTGGCTTCGGTGTGCAGCCTCAGCAGATGACCAAGACTTGACACCTGCACATCAGGCTGCTGCTCAGGGGATAGGGAAGAGGTTGTCTCAGAGCATTTCCTGAGATGCAGACCCAGGAAACCAGCCACCAGGAGGAGGAGCCAGGAGGTAAAGCCTTTTCCAGTGTGCCCCCATTCTAGCAGAGGGACCTTCTGCCACCTTGAAGTGTGAGGCAGATGGGTGCGGTCGGTGTAGCCACCCCACCCTAGCCTTGCTTGTGCCAGGGGGAAGGCTAGAGTCCTGAGGAGGCCCAGCCTTCTCCCACTGAAGATGCCCTTTGCTCTTTATTTCTGCTTCCCCAGAGAACAAGGAGGTAGTAGGATCCCAGGTGGCCTGGTTTTCTGGTGGTTTGGGGCAGACTTGGCCTGTTCTCATGTGGATGGGGGGCGAGGCGGGAAATACGGGCCCCCCCCCCCCCGCAGCCTAGCCCCAGCTTGCCACTCAAATAAGAGAACACCAGCCTTGAGCCTCACAGTTTTATTTTCTTGTTATCCATCCTTCTGTTCAGCACCAATAAAGGGAAAAAACACCTCTCTTTTCAAAATATTTTATCAGGTGTAAAGATTGTTTTTCTTCTAGGGAAGAATCGTCTGGATATACATTTGATAATATTTTTACCAAAACCTTAGGTGTGCTTAACCATATAAAACCCCTAATGTCCCATGAGGATACAATACAGAAAAAAATACAGAAATTAAAAAATTGGTTTTTTTTTTCTTTTTTAAAACAGTATTTCTAAATCTCAGCAAGTTAATACAATAGTTAAAAAGCATCAAGGTTAATATCCATACTTAAAACTCAAGGTGGTTTGGACAAATGGAAATGACCGTTTCCTTCCGAAGCTGACCCCTGCCTCCTGGCTCCTCTGGAGGAAGCTGGGCCTGGGGCAGGCGTGGGGCCTCAGGTGGGGATTTGGATGACCCCTGTGTCCACCCCTCCTAGGCCTAGATGCCATAGAATCTGAGATCCTGGTAGTGTTTTCTTTCTTTTTTAAAAATCAAAATGTAAAAGTCTGGCTTGTGCATGGTCCTAGGAGTCCACAGCCTTGATGAAACGTATGGTTGGGCAGTGATGGCCTCAGTGCTGAGGCTGCGCCAGAGGGAAGTGCTAGGGGAGGTGGGATGCAAGCTGGCCTGGCTCAGTTGCCAGAGCCAGGCTGGGCAGAGGCGACCTTGTTAGGACAGGAAATGACCGAGGCACAGGGAGGTATGACTTGCCTAAGGCCACCCTGTGAGTAGGGAGAGAAGCATGCGCCCCCTGTGCCGTGGCTCCCATAGCGCTGCCCTGGGAGGGAGGTGGCTCCTTGGTGGGTTGCAGGCTGTGCTGGAGTTGCTCTGCTTCAGGAACCCTGGCCTCTGTCTCCGCTGTTCTCCTGGACATAGCCTACTTGAAGCCTGGGGCCTTGGCTCAGTCCCAGTCCTCCAGGCGTCGAGTGTGTTCAGTTGGGCCCTGCCTGTGTGAGCAGATTCCTGGCTGCTCCTCTGACCCCACAAAGCCTAGCCAAAGCCCTGAAGGCCAGGCCCTTGGTGGAGAGGCACAGCAGAGAGCCCAAGTGGGATTGTGTGCTCAGTGGTAAGCAGCTCGTCCTGGCTCTGGATGCAGGGTGGGGTTGGGGGCTTGGTCAGTGAAGCCCTCAACCCAGACACTGCCCCGGACAAACCAAGGCTCCCGTGTGTCTGGTTCTCAGGAGTGTCCTCCCCCAGCACTGGGCCTGCCTCTGGCTGGCTGCTGGGCCCCTTCTTGCAGCTCAAGTGAGTGACAAGGCACAGTGTCAGCGAACCGGCACCAGGAGGCCTCTGGCAGAAGGGTCCTGGTACACTGCCCAGCTGAGCTGGCCTGAACCAGGTGGGCACAAGGTCAGGGTGCCACAAGGAGGGGAGACCAGTGGGGGTTGTCAAGGACAGTCTTCCAAGTTGGAGGGTCCTTGCACTGGGAAACAAAACCCTCCGTTGCGTGACTAGTGAGGGGGAGCATCCCCGGATGTGTTTAAAAAGGTGGACAGAGCAGTGCTGCCGTGGAGTGGGGAGCTGTGGACCTCACCTGTAGGCTCCGTTGTGTACTGCCCAGGTAGCTAGTGCTGGCCCTGGTCACATGGTGGCAGAGTGGGCATCTATGGGCCTGGCTGCCAGCCAGTACCACTGGCTGCCCCAGGCAAGCAGTGGCCCCTGGCCTTCACCCCCGTCCTCCACACTGGTGAGGGCGAGGGGACAGGCCGATCTGCACCTTGGCTTCCTGCCCCTTCATCCAGGGCCCCTGGGCTGCATTTCAGGATGCGCGGGGGAGGACCGAGCTATAGCCTCACCCAGAGGCAGGCAGACAGTTCCTGAGCTCAGCCAGGGAAAGCTTGGTCCCAAACCAGAGAGGTGTCCAGAAGCGAAATGGAATCAGGTGGAAGAGGATGCGTTGGTTTTGACAGAAGAGAAGCTATAAATCATTTGGAAAACCTGAAGCCCCCCCCGCCCCTTTATGCCATGAGTTCCCCTTCTTCCTGTGAAAAAGTGATGCTCTCTCCTCAGATTCCCTTTGCCCACTTTGAAGTCTCTTGGGGGAATCTCTGGGGCCCTGGTTCGCTGGGAGAGGGGAGCCCGAACAGCGTTCTCCCTCATGGTTGGCGGACCCTCTAAACGAAGGGTGGTAACTTTTTCTGTTTTTCTTTTTAAAATGTGATCGCCCTTGAATGCAAGACCCTGGGAAGAGCCCGGGCTTGCTGGTAACTGGACACAGCCCTCACGGTCCCTGCTCGCTGGCCGTCGGGGCTGGAGGCGGGAACGCGCGGCTCTGTGCCCAGGAATGCTTCTTTGGCTGGTTCTGATTGTGTTTGGAGTTTGGCCTTGGGTGAGGCCCAAGTGAGGGGTCTGTGTGGCTACGGTGTGGCACGTGACATGCGGGCAGCGTGCATGCGAGGGTGCAGGCATGCGAGACAACATGGCAGCAGACAAAAATAATGAACCCTGGACGAAGCTTGAGAAGAGATACAAAGAGTACAGAAACCCGGTTCTCATACTAACCCCCGGGTTACAAACTAGGTTGTGCTGTAGATTTGTAGAAAATCACGTTTTGAAAGAATGGCACTGTTGGGCAGCTGCGGCTCCCAAGGCCGTCCTGACTCCTCTGTCCACGGTGAGTGCCCAGAGGTGCAGGGCAGCGCTGGTTCCAGCTCACCTGGGACTGACCGAGGCTCCCCCCCGGGTCCCTGCCCTCCTCCCCGGGCACCAGGGGTGCTCACTGGAGGGGACATGGCCAGAGAGGTGCTGCGGCTCAGAGGGCTGGCAGAGGGCCCCCTGCTTGGAATGACGTGGCTGGTCTATGCCTCCTCCTCCCCTGCAGACACCATCAGCCGCATGGCCACTGGAAGGTGGTCGGTCAGGCCAGACAGCTGGGTGATAAAACTGAACTCTTCCACCTCCTGTAGGGGAGAAGCATCCCGATTAGGTCCAGGGGATATCCTACAAAGGGGGGGCCTGGAGGTCAGGGGTGGGGCTGTGGGGTGGGGGCCAGAGCTGGCCAGGATCTTCCTGGACAGGGGCGGGGGCATTACATGGCCCCCAGGTTCTCCGGGATGGACTGATCTCGTTTTCAGAGGAGAGCTCAGTGCTGTTGAGGGGTGCAGGGCAAGGGTCCCCTATCTACAGGCATGGCCTGGGTCCCCAGCCCGCCCCAGACTCACGGCCTTCCAGTCCGGCCACAGCCCCTCCTCCGCGTACAGTATGTAGTCGATGCGCCTGCCGTTGCCTTTCAGCAGGTCCTTGCGTCCCTTCTGGCCTGCCCCAGGGCTCTTGCTGGTGGGGAAGGCCAGGTACTCCCTGCGGCCATCCTCGCTCTCCAAGACCCTGCTCAACACACAGGAAAGCACAGGAAGCAAGGTGAGCCCCTTGCCCCATTCCCCGGTCCCCAGATCCTGAGTATGGAGCTATGTTCTCATCCTCAGTGAGACAGGCAGTTCAGACCAAACCCTTGTGTTTAAGATCTATTCGCTGTGGACCCAGCAAGGGACTGGGGTGGAGGCTGAGCTGTGTGACTCCAGAGTCTGTCCAGGAGTATCCCCTGTCCACCTCGGGCTTGGCTGTGGCTGAAACTTGGACACAGAATTGTCCAGAACCTGGAGCCGAGTTGGGGACAGAGGTGCTGAACGGGGCTGTACTTGGAGCCATTGGAGGGGCCTGTTTTGGGAAAGGGTCTTTGCAGGGACCCACTCCTGTGCCTTGTTTCAGGTCATCAGGGGGCTGGGGTTGCCAGGAGAGCACCCAGGCCCTAGACCGGGACTGGACTCTTGGGTCAGTCTATTTCCGAGCAGCTATGCCACCAGACCCCTGGGTTTGCCTCTGATACAAGGATGATTGCTGTGGGCCCCAGGACTTGGAGACCAGGCATCCTGAGAAAGGAACATGGAGGGCACCTGTAGAAAGAGCATGTGACTCTTGATCTTGATGTTGTGAGTTTGGGTCCCACATTGGGTGTAGAGATTACTCAAATAAATAAAACTTGGGGTTCTTGGGTGGCTCAGTTAAGTGCCTTTGGCTCAGGTCATGATCTCAGGGTCTTGGGATTGAGCCCCACGTTGGGCTCCCTGCTCAGTGAGGAGTCTGCTTCGTCCTCTCCCTCTGCCCCTCCCCCCATTTGTACACATGAGCACACATGCCATCTCTCTCAAAGTCTTAAAAAAAATAAATAAAACTTAAAACAATGTGGGATATGACTGCCATCCCATTTCTTGGGGGAAGGAAAGTGATGTGGGTCAAGGTTCTACAGGGTGTGCAAGGCGCTCAAGTGGGGCGTTAACACCCTGAATTCAGGTCTTTTGACTTCCTGTCTGCTGTTCCCTTCCTGCCAGGTTTCCTCTGGAGCTGGAGCACCCATTGTGGAGAGCCTTCATGGGAGGCTTGCAGAGGGCAGGCGCAGTCGCCAATAGACACCGCGCAGGCCTGCCAGGTCGGCTAATGCCTGGACAAATGGAAGGGGCGCCTGGACACACACAGCCAGCAAACATAGGTTTCTACAAGGTCTTTATCAGCCCTGAAATAAATACACTAATGACATGCAGAACATCATTACATCTCAGAAATATA
This sequence comes from Canis aureus, assembly GCF_053574225.1. Classification (NCBI taxonomy): domain Eukaryota; kingdom Metazoa; phylum Chordata; class Mammalia; order Carnivora; family Canidae; genus Canis; species Canis aureus. The sequence continues at coordinate 7,812,038 of NC_135613.1, forward strand.
ATCCATTACTGTCCTTTGCCTTTGATAATTAATTCCAGCATCAATGATCTAAGAGTTACTGATAGTCATTTTTAAATCATCATCTCATAAAAAGATAATTTTCTCGGCATAGGATGATGTTTCAAATTTAGTCTATAATCTAATTAATTGGCTCAAATTAGCTGTGAGGAGCCACTGCCATGACTCTGTGCAGTCTCAGGCTGTGAGTTATAAATTGGTTCTGCTGCTGGCCTCTCAAATGTGCCCTTTATGGAAGTCTCATCAGGTTCAAGTATGAAGTTTGGCTGGGATGGAACTGTCTCTACTTTGAAAACAACTAGTTTGTGTTAGCTCTGCTTATATTTTAATTTGCCTAATTGGTAGCTACCAGCTGCCAGGCAGATGCCATACCCACAGCTCTTCCACAGGGATCCTGACAGCCCTCGGCCTCACCCTGGGAGCTGCTGGTCCCTTTCCTGTTCCCAGAAGGATCTCCACAGGATGGGGCTCAGGGCAGGCCAGGCTCTTCTAAAGTGAGCCTGGACTCTGGTGCCGAAGTAGGAAATGCCACTCAGGCCCCTTGTCCTGGTTGGAGGCTTCTCCTTGGTCAGACCAGCCCCTGGGGCAGAAGGGTGGTCTTGTCTCCAGCCACCCCAGCTTCAGTCCCTTGTGTTCCCTTGTCTGCCCAGCACAGCCCAGCTCTCCACAGGGCTCAGTGCTCATCGCAGCCCCAAGAACCACCCTCCCCTGCACCACAGTGGGAGCATGGATGCTGGCTGCTTACTTCTGCAGATTGTCAGGGGTGCACACTTCCTCGTCGTAGAGGTTGTCTGTGTCCAGCAGGGTACCTGGGAACAGGGAGGTGAGAGTGGTCTCTGTGGGCAGGGCCCAGCCAGCCTCCAGGAGCCCACCCCCCAAGGGCAGGAGGCACGAGTGAGGGCTTCCGTCCCCTGCCCTTTGCCATGGGACCTTGGGGCCAGGTCCTCAAATCTCTCTGGGATAGTGTTGGGTCTCAGCGTGCTGGGCTCAGGCCACAGTAGTGCCCCCCACTCCCAGCCCCATCAACCATGCCCCCAGCCCCAGCTCACCGATGGCCCAAGACTTCTCCTCTCCGGGCCCCAGGCGGCAGGGGTCCTTGTAATGTGTAAACAGGGAGTGCTGCTGCTCCAGCTTGTCGTCTGTGCACGGAAGGAGAGTGGGAATGCTGTGGGACTCAGAGCGTCTGCGGTGGAGGGCTGCCTGCCTCTGGTTCCAGTCAGTTACTCCCACTACGTACCACCAAGTCCCTGAGACCTGCCTCTGGGTGGGCTCTGTGGTCCCAGAGGAACCTGTGGTTCTTTTGTCACTGGCTTTCTGTGTCCTTGAGAATGCCTCCCCACAACCCTGGGTTGAGCTATCCTCCCGAGGACAGTGGTCACAGTCCCTCTTGGGCTCCAGGGGGCAGTGATCTTGAGCCTTCCCAGATCTGATAGCAAACCCTACAGGGCGGTGGGCTGATGCTACCCCGGCAGGCACTCCTGCCTTCACAGACTTGGGTGCCCAGGTTCAGTGAGGGGTGACTTGCCCTGGATTCCAGTTCGTCCTGCCAACTCGTGGAGCCAGAGACCCGCCCCGCCCCCCCCACCCCAGGAGGAAGGACAGGCATCAAGTGGGGCCTGCCTGGGTGGAACACCCTCTGGCAGCCTCCTCCTTGGTGTGCCGCCTCCCCACCCTGACTCAGCAGATCCCCAGAGCACTAGCATTTGGAGCTGGTACCAGGTATAGACTCTGAGGGGACTGCAGGGCTCCAGTCGGGGCTGTGTGTTCCACGGTAGGCACTGTTCTCCCCACCCCCCTGGAGCTGCCATCATTGTCAAAGGGTGATTTCCTGGTTGTGAACTCAGAGAAACGGCTGCCACCAGGTGAGGGCACCACCCTGTGCTCCAGGTGGGCCCTTCGGGTCTCCTGCCTTCACTGAGGGCTAAGCCTTAGCTCATAGACCCCATGTCCCACACTCATCTTTGGTTTCTCCTGGGGCTGGGACTAGTGTGGAAGGAGCCCAGGAGCCAGTGGACGGGTGGGGGGGCTGGAAGTGGGGGTTCCTCACATTAGCTTCTTGGGCCAAGGGAAGCTCAGAGCTGCCCAAACTCCCAGGAGGTCCCTGGGACCGGCATGATCATCAAATTAGTTATTTAAGTCAATTATTTTAAAGTTGACCTGTGATGGATTTTTAGTCTTTTAGACTAATGGTTAAAGGCATAATTGCCAGGGTTCAAATCCCAGTTCAACCACTTCCTGGCTGTGTGGCCTTGGCCTAATTACAGGCCTGTCTGGGTCTCTGCTTCCTCTCCCACCCCTGTAGATCAACACCCTGCTCACTCTCAGGGTTGTTCTGAGATTTAAATGAAACAGCCGGCCCACAAACAGCCTTTAGAATCGTGCCTGGTGCAAAGCAAGAGATGACGGAGGGCTTGGTGGGTAGAGCTAGCTGACTCGCCCATTGTCTGAGTTGCAGAGGCCCCGAGCCTTCTCTGTCAGAAGTTCATTTTTAGGGCATCTCTTTGTCTCCAGTCAGGAGGCCTCTGAGCTTTCTAGGCAGAGCGTGGGCTTTTCTCATTTTAGGATTTCTGGGGGACAGAGAAATCATAGTCTTGCTAATATCTCACCCACATGCTCACGAGGAGCAGGAAGCTCTTCCAGCTGCATAACCCAAGCCTTTCCGGTTGTGACTGGAGCCCAGGCCCCGAGTGGGGAGGACCACCACTTCACCTGAGGAGCAGTTGTCAAAGTTAAGATCTCCGCAGATGACATCAAACGCCACCAGCTCCTCGGGGTTGGCTGTGCTGGACGAGGAGGTAGATTTTCGGAAATCAGCCAGCCAGTCCTGAAGCAGGTCCAGCTGCTCACACCGGATGGCACTGTCTTCTGTGGGGCAGAAGCATAGAGACCAGGTGGTGGAGCTGCCATCAGAACCCGCCCCGGCACCTGTCCCAGCGCACAGGAGGCAGATCGCCCTCCCCATGGAAAGCACGGGCCACCAGATCCTACCTGGCAGGGCATGCAGGTGTGTGCAGGAGATGTACCCGACAATTCTTTGGTCCTGAGGTGTGCTTCCCACCTGCACCTGTTGTGGGGGAGAGGAGGTGTTGATGATGAAATCATTATTGCTCTGAGTACAAGCTCATCTCTGTCAGCTCCTGGCTAGCCTGGGCCCAGGAAGGAACAGCACATGTCATGCTTCTAGGACCTTCTGGTGCAGTGTGGGAAGCAGATGTATAAAGAAATACCAGCCTATGGTATGGTAAGTGCCACTAGCAATTCATGCAAAGCTTTATGGGAGGAAAGATGAAGTCACTGCTGATTTCCTCCCTGTAACCCTGCCATCTCCTGGTTACCAGAGTGTCCGTGTGGACGACCCTCACGTGCCAGCTCCTTAGTTCCTTGTCCACTCCTGTCTGATAGTTCTTTTCCCCTTCCCTCAGTCACAGCCTAGACCTGATCCCACCCCTCCAAAGTCCAAGTCAGGTTCCCCTCTGGGAGCAGCCCCGCTGCAGAGCCTTGACATCCTTCCTGACACTGTGAGAGGACCCTGCCCTCTGTTCTTTCCCCAGTCTCTGCCCCTGTGGCTTCATGAGAAGCCCCTTCATCTGCTTTTTTGGCAGTGGTTCCTGTTGGTTCCCCGATCTGGGATGATAGCTGTGGCCTGTGTCTCTACGGCACCCAAGTCATGGGCCTCTACCCAGAGCCCAGTTCTCCTTTCTCCGCAGCAGCCTCTGCAGGCCTTCATGCTGCACTGGCCCCGACCTCCGTCTTTGCCTGCTGCTCATCACTGGAGATAGACTCTGGGGGAGGGGTGGAGTAGGGCGGGATGGCTCCCCTGAGACTCCCTGCCCAAGTGCAGATGATCCTGGGGGCTGTCTCCACAGGCTGCTGTAACGACATCACAGACAACTCGAAACAGCACCCAGTGGTGACCCTGATGCCAGCCTGAGCCCTTGTCAAGGCTATGGTCATAGAAGTAAGGGAGGGCTGCCCAGCTGGCCACTCTCCCAGGCCCTCTGGTCATGGCACAGCTGCTAGAGGCCACAGTGGGAGAGTCCCCTCTCCCTGCCAGGCATTCTCCCTTGGATCATCGGTGGGTGCCTTTCCTCAGAGGTCTCTGGTTGGTTCCTTCTCTTTCTCTCTGGGCTTTCCTCCCACCTGATTCTCAGTAGTCTTCCTCGAACTTCTTTAATCCATTCCAGAATGGGTTTTCTGTAATGATGATATCCAGGACCCTGGGAACTCCCCAGGGAAGGTAACTGTAGAAGCCAGTTCTTGGCTGACGGATGTATATCTGCTGAACATGACCCTGCCCATCATCCAACTAAGAGTGGCCTGGACTTGCCACTACTGCCACATCATGGGCCCACAACTCTGGGATCTTTGGGAGGCTTCCAGCTTTCTTTGTGCTGCCAAAGTAAGGTTGGCATTATTCTCCTCCATACGGGTTTCTGCATCATTAGGTATTCTTAGCTTTCTATAGCTCTTCATCTCCTTTCCTGACCTGGATGGATGCACATCTCTCCTTTCCCAGTCCCCGGTGGAATGAACATCTGGTTACTTGATAATGGGCAGGGCAGCCTGGATTTGGGGCTGTTTATCAACTCCCATGTTTTCCATTCACCCCTTGCCCACAATCCAGACCCCAGCCTCTCGGCCTTTCAGTACCGCCAGCCCCTGGAATGTCTCGGAAGTCACATACTATTGATGTGCTCTGTCGCAAAAACACAACACACTTTTAAAAACCAACAATGCCCCCAAAGGCCACACGATGGCGCTCTTGCCCCCTGCATTCATGGGGCAATGCGGTTCCCCCTCAATAAGACGACACTGAGCACTAGTGCTTGGTGCTTCATGGACACCGCCTTGCTAGAGCCTTAGGACAGGTCTCACGGAAGGCTATACTAAGATTATACCAGAATTGACTTGGAGTTACGAGGCTTGGTTGGCTGAGGCAGGTTCATGTCTGATATTTGCTGCCCCTAGTCCAGCTCCTCACCCTACTCCGCTTCCTCAACTCCTGGTGACTTGGCAGGCTTTTCACCCATTTGAGGGTCTTACTGTGTCAGTCAGCCCCTCACTCACTCAGCACTTGGGGTCCCTGCCCTCACGGAGGAGGTACTGCTTGGCCCTCCCTCTGCTCCGCAGGGGAACTGCCCAGAGGGAGGGAAGACACAGCAGCAAGGCCCTGGCAGCAAGTACCTCCGCCCCTCTCTCAACTTCCCAGCTCTCCGTGAGCCCGGTCAGCTGCCAGGATCCACTTCACTACTGCGTGCTTAGACGGATTGATTCTGCTCCGGCTTGAGTCCTCGGAGCTCCAGAGATTTGTGTTTCTCTTGCAAAAACAATCACACCGAGAGGCCTTTGCATCTTGGTGGGCGAAGACTGTCAACAGAGAAGGGGCCCAGACCCAGAATCAGGTTCTCCCACACGTGAGGCAGCAGCAATTCCAGTCCCTTCCTTCTCAGGATGCGACAGTAGCAGGAAGGCACATTTTCCTCAGGCATAGATGTGCCACAGAGTAAGTGGTGGGGGGAGGAGGAATGTAGATGGAGGGAGCATGGGCCTCCACCTGCAGTCACAACCCACGGCTGCTGTCTTCCAGGCCCCCAGCCCCTTGGGGACTGGCCTGTCTCCCAAAACCTCATTTATTTCACTCCTCCAGGCAGGAGAAACAGGCACGCTTTCACCAACAGATGAGCTGGGTCTGCTGTGTATATAGGGCCCAAATGGCCCATTTTAATTTCTGTCTGACCAGAGAGATAGGCAGCGAGATGCTGGGGACAAGGGCTGAGGAACCTATGGAGGGAAAGCTGGCTTGTGCCAGCTGTGCTCTAAAAGCTCCACAAGGGTGGTGTGGCCAAACCAGGGTGGGACCAGGACAAGGGGAGTGGGGCATGGATGCCCCTGGGGGGTGGGATGCTGGAGCAGAGCCCAGGGTAGGTGGAGTGGCCCAGTGGAAGGCTGGGCCTCTCCGTGGGGCAGCACAACATGGACAGCAGGAGTCAGACCTGGGACCTGAGGCGGATGGGGTGGGAAGGGGAAAGACAGCCCAAAACACAGGCAGATGGGGAGAAATGGCATCCTGGGCCATGATCATGCAGCTGGGGATGTAGAGTGGACCCAGACGTATTTGAAAAGTGAAATTAGGGGCAGTCCGGGTGGCTCAGCAGTTTAGCGCCACCTTCAGCCTGGGGTGTGATCCTGGAGACCCGGGATCGAGTCCCACGTTGGGCTCCCTGCATGGAGCCTGCTTCTCCCTCTGCCTGTCTCTCTCTATGTCTCTCATGAATAAATGAATAAGATCTTTTTAAAAAGAAAAAGAAGAAAGAAAGAAAGAAAGAAAGGAAGGAAGGAAGGAAGGAAGGAAGGAAGGAAGGAAGGAAGGAAGGAAGAAAGGAAGAAAGAAAGAAAGAAAGAAAAGTGAAATTAGGAGCCTGGATAGAGGGGAGGGGCTCAGGGCACAGGCAGGAGTCAAGGTGGGGATGGTGGAACCTGGCTGATGGGGATGGGCAGACAAGTGAACGAGGACTGTGTCCAGGAGGCAGCGGGACACAGAGCTGGGGGCTCAGGAGAGAGATGCGGGCTGGGACAAACGTGAGAACCGTCAGCACGTGTGGAAATGGAATCTGTGGAGTGACTTCCCTGGGGCGGTGTGTGGGGCTGGCCGTGGTGACCACTTGGAAATGAAGAGGCCTACCTACGTGGGGTCAGGTCGTCCTGCTATCAGGGCTGCCACCCCTTAGCTTGGGCTGAGAGCTGGGCAGAAGGCAGGAGGCCTGCCACGTGCTGCGAGACCTAAGAGGTGGGAGAGAAGTTGCAAACTGGGTTTTATGTGGAATATCTTGATTTTTTAAATGTTGGCCAACACAGGAAAAGTTTTACTGATGTGGACCAAATTAAACAAATCTGCAGACCAGTTTTAGGCTAAGGAGCTGAAGGAGCGTCAGCAGTTAAAGGCTGGGTAGGTGACCAGGACCCTGGAAGGAATGACCAGAGAGGTGAGAAGAAAGTCCACAGCAGAGGGACCCTCCCAAGAGACTATTGTGATCCTGGTGGGCATGGTGGTCAGGGTGCCAGACCCAGGAGGGAGATGAGGGTGTGGGCTGGGGGCGGGGGCAAAGGGGGGTCCCCAGCCACGAACCATCTGTGGTAAAGTGGGTGGAAGGAAGAAGGTACGTTCTCATCCTGAGCTTGACAACATATCCCCTCCTTCCCCAGAAAGTCACTCCAGCTGCTGAGACAAAAATATATCCGCGGAACAGAACATTGATGAACCATATGCCAAAATGAGGAGGTAAGAGGAGTTCATTCAATTTCAGCCTCTCAGGCTATGAATGGGGAGTCAAGGACCCCCAGCTCTGGGCCCGCAGAGTCACACATGAACCACTGAGCACTTGGAAGTGGAGTCTGGGTCCTGTAGCAACGGGCCAAACGTTGCTTCCCGAAACTCTGGAAACACTAAGAGTGGCTTTTGCTTAGGGAACAAAAAGCCAACACTCGGAGGGTGTCAGGCTCAGTAGAAGATAACGGGTAATGACCAAATTACCATGGTCTAAAAACTCCTCCAATTGCATCCAAATTAGCAGAAATAATTATGATTCACTTTAATTAGTGACTATGGAAGTGAAGCCTTGGGCTGTTGGGCAGAGTGCCTGGCACAGCAGCTGCGTGACAGCCAGCAGGGAGGGGGCAGCTGGCCAAAGAGGCTGCAGGCCTTTGTGAGCCGGCGTTTGCCCCTTAACGGACTGGGGGCCCCTGCCTCCTCCTCTTCCCTTTATCTCTGCCACCACTGCTGCCCACCTTCACCACCGGCCAGGCACCACAAGAACCCTCCGGCCTCAAGCTCGCTCCCTACCCCATGAGGGTGTGCACCATGTTGCCCCCACTTCCAAATGAGGAGATAAAGGCTCAGAGATCTGAGGAACTTGCCCCCTTAAGAGCACCTGGCCAGGTTGGTCTGAGCCTGGACCCTCCACCCTTGTCTCTGAGCTGGGCGCCCACCCGTTCAGCTCCACGAAAGGCCTCGCCTGCCCCCCAGCACTCCAAGAGCCTAAGGACCCCTGGCTGCCACCCTCATCCCCTGGTGCCTCTACGACAGGCTGATGTGCGCCCCAAGGTCAGGGCCACGGCCTCCTACCTTGAGAAACAGCGCTCCTTTGGAGGCCAGGCCGTCGGAGCGCCGCCCGTTGGGGTAACAGTGATAGGCCACGTCCATGATTGGGTAGCGGCTGGCGAAGAAGAGGCCACTGTTGAGAAACTTGAAGCTGCAGCAGCCTTGGCAGCCGTACACCCCGACGTCGTACAGAATGTACTCGAAGTAGCCGTGCAGCTGGTCTTTCAACTTGGCGGCTGCCCGCTTGTCAAACACCTCCTGCAGGCACAGGAAGTCCAGGTTGGCGGGGAAGAAAGCGGAGACCTCGTGGTCAAAGGCCTCGTCCGGGTGCCGCCTCCTGCGCGCGGCCGCCTTCTTCACCCCGGAGGCCTTGTAGGGGAACTTGCTGTTGGTGGCGCCAGGCTCCCCGCTGCCACCGCCGTCCGCCGCGGCCCGCGTCTTCACCAGGGACTCCCTGGAGGCCGAGGGGCTGCCCAGGCTCCCCGAGTCCCCGTCCCGCTGGCTGTGGTTGGGCGTCTGGCCCTGTGGGCTCCCGCCAGCCCCGTTCCTGGTCTGGCCCCCGGCGGCAGGGTCATCAGCTTCGGGGGGCCGGCCCCCCTCTTCGCCTCCGATGCGCACAATGCAGGCGTCCTCAAGGCCAACCCCCTCGGCCGGGTCCCCGGAGGCCGGGCCGTTGGCAGCCTCTTCACTGGGGTGACGCCCGCCGTCCCCCTTGTATTCCACAGAGGCCGTCCTCTTAATGCTCCCAGGGACGGCCCGGGCCACGCCATCACTGCCCTGCGGTGACACCAGGCTGCTGAAGCTGGCCGCGCTGATGGAGGTGTTGGTGGGCGAGTCGATGTAGATTTTTATCTGGGGCCGACTGGCCCCGTTTCGGATTCTCTGTCCGATCTCTCTGGCCCGCGCTTGGGTGTTAAAAACGTTGTTGAGCCTGGCCAGCGAGTCAGGGAGGAGGCAGAGGTTGGCAGTGGCGAAGCAGAAGCTTTTGCCAGGGCCTGTACCCTTCCATTCACTGAGCAGCGCCGCCCCACTAGCCGAGCCCTGGTCCTCCAGCCGGGAGTAGATGTAGGGTCGGCGGGCAGACTGCAGTGGGGACCAGAGGAGGAACCCAACAAAGGCGAAGGGCAGCGAGGCAACCAGAAGGGCCAGGTAGATGGGCGTGAAGAGCACGGTGCAGAGCAGCTGGAGGTAGCACGGGTCGTCCGCCCGCTGGCGCTTCTCATAGGTGGTGGGTATGAAGGAGGCCACGAGCCGGTCCGCCAGCCAGTAGCATGGGAAGAGGAGAGCCCAGGACACGGCGTGCAGGGCGGACAGACAGCTATTGGGAAAGGGAGCCGTGTACAAAACCATCGCAGCTCACTGGGCGCCGCAGCCGGCCCTACTACATGGTGTCCGTGGCAGCGCGGGCACTTTCCTGTGAGGGGTGGGCGAGTGGGGGAGCAGGTGCAGGAGGGGTCACCTCCTGGTGAGATGCGTCTCTGGGTGGTCAGTGGTGAGTGTTGGCCAGCCAGTCATGGTTCACCTCAGTGGGCCATACTGGGCCTGCAGGGGAACCTGGAAGATAGAAAGTAAGTGGCTTGACTCATCCTTAATGGAGCAGGTGGGATGCTGGGGCCACTCCCTCCCTTCACCCTGTTCCTGTCTCCCCCATCAGAATTAGGAGTATTCTGTTTGCCTGTGTGTATTTGCTTTTCTTTTCTTTTTTTTTTTTTCTATTTTATTTTATTTTAAAGGATTTATTTATTTATTCATGAGGTATACACAGAGAGAGGCAGAGACACAGGCAGAGGGAGAAGCAGGCTCCCTGCAGGGAACCTGAATAGAACTCCATCCCAGGACCCCAGGGATCATGACCTGAGCCAAAGGCAAATGCTCAACCACTGAGCCACCCAGGTGCCCTGTGTGTTTGGTTTTCTTGCAGTAACCAACTTGGTGACGTGACCCTCTCTAGCTGTCCATCTTGATCTTGTGACCTAATTGCTTAAAAACAGACCCTGGATTTTGGGAGCAGCCTAGCTTTGTGGGCATTTGGGAGGCAGCCTGGGGGATCCTGGAGGATGCCCAGGCCTAACACTGGCCTGAAGCAGCCAGAAGTGTTTTTGGAACAGGTAAGGGGTGACCCTGGTTCAGAAGAGCCACAAACAGAGCCACTTGTCACTGAGTATCCTTCAGGTCAGGACAGAGGGAGCAAATGGTGAGAAAAGGGGCCAGAGAGTCCCAGGGTTGGGGGGGCAATACAGCTGGCAAGACCCCGGAGAGAGGGGCTTTAGCCACAACCAGCTCTCACTGCACCCCATCCTCCATCATGAGACTACTCTTACACTCCCACTCCTGCTGTCCCCCCCAGAAATCCCCGACCAACGAGGATCTAGGTACTGCGGGGGCCTTACCAACTTTCTGGAATGATGGTCCCTGTGACTTTTGGAGAAGCGTCCTGGGGCTGTGAGGATCTGGCCCAAGCTTCTCCCCTAAGCCTGAGATCCAGCCCCAGTGCCCAGCTGAGGCCCATCGCTGGAGGACTGAGTCCACCCCAGGTTCCTGTCCCAGCCGGTGCCTGAGCCTCATTCCAGGCCCCAGGGCCCTGCCTAGCAGAGGCCCCCAGCTGCAGTTACAGCACTGAATGTAGAATTGATAAAAACAAGAGTCTGGAGTGTTTGCCCAACCTCCAGAGACCCGTCGTGATCATTCTGCAGTGAAGCTAGTATAAGCATAATCTAGAGTCTTTGTTACCAGATCTGCGGGGGGTTCATTTCCTGCTCACTGTCCCACTGACCCAGTCCAGCTTCTGCCCTGGCGCCATGGGGGTCTGTGCTCATGTTCCAGCCATCCTAGCCCCACTGCCTGTCTTCCTCCTGCCTCCCTGGTCCCTCCAGCCGGAACCCGGGTGCCACGTGGGTTCAGCCCCTGTGCTGGTCCATGACTGCATCATGCTTCACCCACTTTCTCGGCTTTCTCTCCATCAGGCCATCTTCCACACAGGGGCTGGAGGGATTTTATCTAATCTGACTGTCCGTCAGATACCCCAAACCCTCTAAAGCCTCTCTTGGCCCTTTCTGGGGTGTTTAGTCTCCTAGCCAGGCCAGCCGTGTCTGCAGCCCCATCTCCAACTGTGACCTCTCCCACTCGGGGAGATGTGGCTTCCTGCCTGTGCCCTGCCCCTGCCCTAGCTCATCCCTTCGCTTCTAAGACTCAGCTCACAAATCACCTCCTCAGAGAGGCCTTCCCCACCCCCGGCCCCTCTTTGCCGGGTGGCTTAGGTATAGCCACTGGGGGCTCCTGGCCCCCATTGTACACAGCCTGGTCTCTGCAGCTCTAGGTCAAAAATGCTCATGGAACATGGCCACCTCCCCAGCAGACCAGGAGCTTCCCAAAAGAAGGGGTTGCACTGAGAGCTTGGTGGGTCCTGGGGCTGCAGCAACGGAGCTCAAGAAATGGGTGGGTGAATGGAGGTCGCTGTCTCCAGGCCTGAGGCGCACCTGTCACCTAAGGGAACCTCCATGGCTGTGTCTCCAGGGCTGATTTAGTGGGGATGGGGTGCTCGTCCCAGACCAGAGCTTAATGTCTAAGATGAACCTTAGCTGGTGTCGGTGTCTCGTTCTGGAGGATACATTTCACAAGGATTTTTCTTTCTTCGGGGGGAAATCCCTTTGAAGAAAACACTAGAAGGTTACAGTTTGGGGAAGCAGGTGTGTCTACTCAGACCACAGCTGTCTGGCCAGGAGCCACGGGAAACAGTTCCTTGCAGACAGCTTTGCACTGCACCTCGGCTTAATCTGGGAAATGCCATGCCATCTGCCTGGGGCACAGGGACCATGTGGCTTTGTCTGGTGCTGTAGTAGAAAGGCCTCTCACTCAGGTGTGGGCAATGAGGCTCACTGTCAAGGACGTTGGTGAGGCCAGAGGGCCAGCCACTGGGTCCCTCTCCCCTTCCCCATGGGGCAGGGGTTGAGGAAGCTGTTTCAGAGAGGATGGGAGGAGACCCCTGACATCTGCCTTGGAGTCCCAGACCAGACAGTGACCTTCACCACCTGCTCCACACCCAGCCCAAGTCCTGGTCTCTCTCTGAAGGCCAGGCTCTGTGTGAGGGCTGTCCTAACCTCAATGGCCTTGACTTTGGGGTCTGCTGATTCAGAGGTCTGTGAACTTAGGCAAGGCTCTGGGTCTGGGGCCCTGAGACCAATTTTATAATGGCAGTGGCTGAAATTGGAGGGTTTGTTGCAGGCTTGCTGACCCTCTGTGCACATGATTTTTACCCCCCCCAGCAGAGCTGTGTCACCACTGTGGCCCAGAGCTCATGGCTAAGTACTTAGAGGGACTAGTGGCTGTCCAGAGTCCTCCCATGCCTGCCATTTGACAGACTTACTTATTCTTTCTTTAAAATCCCAGCCATTTCATTTGAATTTAACCTGAAGTTGGGGTAACAGCCTACTGGTTCCATCTGTGCCGTTGGGTTTGGCTACCTTCGGCACAGCGGGCCTGCTCATGGCAGTGTGTGGAGGGCCAGCTTCAGACTGGCTGGAGTGAAAGCTATGGAAGAGGGCGCAGAGCTGTCTGCATCAACCAGAACTAGAGGAAGGAGTGGCAGGTCCTGGCCCTGCAGGTGGGGACAGTGGCTTGGGATGGTGTCTCCCAAGGCTCCAGCAGCCACTACAGCTGGCACCAAGGTGCTGGGGGTAGGGGTCTAGGCCAGACTTCTGGGGACCTCCAGACACCACCCCCAAGTGCATGGAGGGGGCCCACACCTAGGTCTTCTTAGCTCTTCCCTCCTCTCCCAGTGGCCCAAGATCACCGGCCCAGCCTGGCCAACACCATCTTCACCTGAGTGCCTATCCCACCCCATCACTGTCCCCCAGTCCTCCGTCTCAGGCCAGAATGTGCCTGGTGCTCAGAAGAGCTGATTACACCTTCCCTTTGGTGGTCCATTATCTTGGAGGAGGAGACAACCCTAAGACAACCCCAACTCTTTGCCCAACCCCACCCCCGAGGGGTCCCTCTCACCCTCGAGGTGGATGCAAACTCTCTTCATCACAGGGCCCCTGAGAGAAATTCCCAAACCTTCTGTTCTCCCTGTGGCTCATCCCTCACACTGGCCGGGCAGGGCGGGGATCCCTCTTCAGCTGCCCTGTGTCCACCTCACCTCTGTGGTGGCTCCAGAGACCCTTCTGGGCAAGCTCCCTCCCAGCCCCGCCTGCAGTGGCAGTGAGTGGCCAGGCCTGACCTTTCTGCCTCTCCTGGGCTGGCCGTAGGAATGGTTTTGGTCTCCATTCAGGCCTCGGTGGGTGCGAGGCGGCTGGCAGCCCCGGGGCCACCACAGCGCTCCTCCAGGGTGTAGCAGAGCTGAGCATCCCAGCTCTTCGTGGCTGCCGGGCCCTCGTGCCCACGCCGCACCCGCCCGCCATCCCCAGGGCCCTGGGCAGAAGGCCCCCCAGCTGCTGCCCGCCCGCCCGCCCGCTCCCGCGCGGTCCCTGCATCTGTGCACGAGGCTGCTGACGCACTTGACACAGAGGGGATTGCTACCAATGGAGCCAGTTTCTAAAGCTCTGTGGTTAATTATTTTGTCTCAGTGAAATGAAAGGAGGATAAACAAACAACAACACATTAATTAGTCTGATCTGCACTTTCCCCGTGAAAGAGGGGAGTGGGGGCGAAACTCCAGAGGCTGGGAACTTCCCAGAGAGCTTTACAGTCCTCGGGGGCACCCAGTCTGCACCTGTGGGCCCTTTGTCTTGTCTGTCCGCCCTCGGTGGGGCAGGACAGTGTGGGTGGCCCGGCCCAGGCTCAGCCTCCTGGCGAGGAACGCCCCACACCCCGTTCTCCATCTTTACCAAGCAGAGTCCACCATGGGCGTCTCTGATGGGGGTGACAGGTCCCTCAAAGCCACATGAGCTGTAGCCACTCGATCCCACACGCTGGATTGCCCTTTCAGTTTCTTTTTTAAAGTAATAGTCACTCCTGGGTTTCTCCCCATTATGAGTCCTGGCGTTGGCTTCCTGGTTGCTCAGGATGTCCCCTCCTCCCCCGCTTGCCCAGTGCCCCAGTCTCCAGAGCTGGGCTTGGGTCCCAGACACCCTCAGGTCCTCGTGGTCACTCCGGAGCCCTAGGATCAGTGTCGGAGGCTACCTAGGGCCCCAAGAGGGGGCTCCTGGGAGTCAAGCTGTCCTAGAAGTGGAGACCTCAGGCTGGCCCCCTCACTCCCTGCTGCACCGATGCTCAGCTTGCGCTCAGGGGTCAGGCTCGCTGAGCCTATCTCATGATCTCTGACGTGGGGTCAGCAATACCTGCCTCCAGGGCTAATCAGGAGGACTTATCCCTCCCTACCTCCCCTCCTCTTCCTTGTGGGCCTCCTCAGCTGAGCTTGGCTCCTCTGTGTTCTGGCTGCTTACACCCTGATCTGTGGATTCAGTGGATTTTGAAGATGGGACAAGCTGGTTCTGCGCACTGTGCTGGGGGCAGTCTGAGCCCACCCACCAGTCCTCTAAGCTCCTAACTGCCCTTCAGATCCGCAGAGACCCATCCACCCTGTTGAGGCTCGAGCTGCCGGCCTTCATGGACATGTTCCTTTCCCCACAGCGAGGACCAGACTGGGCCTGACTGTGACGAGCTGCCCGGGCTGCAGGCCACACTGGATAGAGGGAGCAGATCGGTTCACAGGCTGATCTACCTGGGAGGGCAACTTGCCCGGGGCAGTTCGGGACCCAGACAACTGTAAGTCCAGATGGGAGAGGAAGTGGTGGTCACAGGCTGGCCCGGGAGCTCATATATTGGCGACACCTGGCGAGGCATGGGGCAATGACAGAGAGAAGCTCCATACCAAAGTTTCTCCTGTGGGTTACTGGTATCTGTAGTGACTCGACCTGCAGCCACCACAGCACGGGGAAGGGGAGACTTGGACTGCTGTTCACAGGCCTAAGCCAAAGGTCCTCCCTCACACACCTCCCTGAGGGCTGGTTGCTGTCTCTTGGGGAGGGTGTCCACAGGACGCCTTGGTCAGGCCTGTCCTATTTGATGTTGAAGATGGCAGGGAGGTCCCCACCAGCCTGCTTGGGTAAGCTGCAGTGGACAGGCCCTCTGCTACTGGATACCACGTGAGCCTGGCACCAGGACACCCACCTCATGTCCCATCTCCGTGGGAAATGGACCTGGCGGGCATGCTGGTACATAAGACCTGCTGCACAGAGGATCAAAGGGTCCTAGGTGAGTGCTGACTTTGACTCTGAATTTCTCCTGCAGTGGGAAAGTGAGCAAGCCAGACCAGTTCTGCTGGCCAAGGCAAGCCCTGGCTCCTGTAAGGAAGCCTGAACCATCTTGAGAGATGTCTGAGCTTTGGAGAACTTTTGGGAAGTTGATGAGGGTCGGGAGTTGCCCCAGGCTGGGCAGAGGATGGAACCTGTCCCTCCTTCATAGCCCATCCCTCTGGTCCTCATGCCTGCTGAGCCTTCTCTTCCCAGCAGCTGGGCTGGGAATCCTGGAGCAGAGGGACCTCCTCCCATCCTCCCTGTGTCCACAGGCTCATGTCTAAACAGGCACTGGCCCAAGCCCCAGGTTTCTGCAGCAAAGACTGAGAGGATTGCTCCAATCCAATTACCCAAATGTGCTTGTATCCGCTGGTGGCGCCGGGATTGGGCCAGCCCATTTCTGCCTGGATGCCTGCCGCCTGGGGGTTGGCATAGCAACGGGAGCTCTGAGCTGCTGAAACTTGGAAGTCAACTGGTCACTAGGAGGACAGACTGAAGAGGATGCCTTTCTAATCCTTGAAAGTCACAGGAATGGAGTCTGGGGTCTGGCATGAACATGTGTGCTGTAGCAGCAGCTCCCAATGACCTAGGTATGCCAGGTAAATGCCCACTGACCCTTCTAGATCCAAAGCACCTGTTCCCTTATCTCTGAAGCCCTCCCCAACTTCTCCATCCCATCCATACCCTCCCTGCCCTGCACGCCCTCCAGCTGTCCCTCTAATCGGGCACGTGTCTATTTGCACGTCAGGCCCCCACCAGCAGCCCAGCAGTGCCTGATAGAGTCTCTGGCACCAGCACAGGCCCAAGTCCTAGCCTGCTCCACCCCTCTGGCGGTGGCAGACCCACTTTTGTCTGCCCCACTCCATCCCAAGGGGAGGGCAGTGAGCCACACTAGGTCCATTGGCACCACCACCCCCCCGGCCCCAAGGTGAATGGTCATATGACCTAAACTTTCACTGGTGTTGTTACTGAACCCCATAGGAAAGAAGCCCGCATTTTCTCTGAGATGGAAGCATTAAGAGCCTGAAGCTTCTGGAGTCTTCCTTGAGAGTGAATCTAATTCAGAGGAAAACAGACCTTGGGGCTGGAAGGAGAGAGTCCTGGGGGCACTTGAGCTCCAGTTCTCCTGTGCCTGAAGACAACAACCCCAAGAGTTTCTAATCAGTGAGTTTGTGCATTACTCTTTTCTTTGCTCTAGTCAAAGTTGCATTTCTGTCACTTGCCACCAAAGGGATTCCACCTAATATATACCAGTGGCCCAATCTTTCTGAAGATTTGTCTTTGTCTCCTGGGCAAACTCCCCCACCCCGGCCTGTACACTGGACAAAGGGGGGCCTTTCTCCTGAGTCCCTGAAGGCCCTGTGAGACCGATGGCAGGAATCCATGCCTATATGGCTTGAGCATCCCTCAGGAGGTAGCAGTGCAGGTGTTACAAGCACAGAGTTGGTGTCAGATGTGCCAGGTTCAGGTCCTCCTGCTGGATATTGGGCAAGTTGTTTCACTGACTCTGAGCTGTAGTTTGCTCATCTGTTCTGCATACATGTGTGTGTCTCATGCATATACGCTATCTCAGGGTATGAACAACACTTAGAGCAGCACCTGCCACATTGCTAGTAATATTTTTGTTACTGTTGCTATTGTTAATTCCCTTGCTGCAGAGGCCCTCAGGATGGACCTGGAGTCCTCAAAGTTTCCTCCTTGTGTGAGTGGTTGCTGGACAAAGACGGTGCCCTGCTCTCCCAAACGAGGGGAAAGGATGGTGCAGGGGAGGCAGGGGGCTCCATCTCCTGGCAGGACCGTCTGTTGGGGGCTGCTTATGCAAGCCCGAGTCACAGGCTTCTGCAGAAACCAGATGCAGGCAAAGGGGCCATAAAATTTTCAAAAAGATACTTTCTATGGGAGCTATTAATGCATCATGTGGTTTCTGAGAATAGGAACAGGCTGCAAGCAGCTCTGTGGCACTCCTTCAATCAGCCAGCCTCGGCATTTCCATGTCAGAACTCAGAAAGCCCAGATGAAGCTGATTCTTGCATGACTGGAAAGCAAATCTCAATCCACATTGGAGGTATATGTGCCAGGAGTGCTTGAATCAATTTAATATTTAAAACAGCGGTACTCCTGGGCTTAAGACCTTTTGTTGCAGTGATATGGGGCAGTTGCCCTGAGACCATGGACTCCATCATAGGATGGGGCTGTTTGGGGATCTGGCCACCCTACCCTTTCCTGTCTGCCATTCCAGAATCATCCATTGGTGACCAGAAAGGGGGCCATTGAGGAGAAGGCTGGATGGTGGCTGGCACCTAAATCCCCACCTGAGCTGTCCTGAGTGGCATCTTCTCTCATTCCCACATACCCCTGTATTACACTCAAGAACCTGCCTTCAGCCTATGTTTGCTTAGGTCTGCTGGAAGCTGAAGCCCACAGGGCTCCTTGGCAGTCCTGTGCCCTGATGGAGGCTGAGCCCAGGGTAGGGGGAGCCTGGGGGCAGGGCTTCCTCCTTGATGAAAATCGGATCTAATATCACTAACATCATTCCAGGCTCTCCTCCATATGGGCACTGACAGGGCAGCTCCAGGGGAGGACTGGAGCAGGAAGTCGTAACTACCGAAGGGGAGGCTTTAAAACATCCTTAAGCGAGGTCCAGGTCAGGAGGCCACGTGTCAACCACTGAACATCTAGAATGGCACGGGCCTTCTGTCCCCAGTCGTCTGAACCTGCCCAGTGCTGAGGTCTGTGCCTGAGCTGGTCCTCACACACGGACATGAGCAGGGGGTCCTGGAACGCCCCAGCAGGTCACGTCGCCTGCCTCAGGGGAGCTCTGTGGTGCCCACTGCGTGCCTGGTTGAGTGCCAGCATGCACACGCTTTCAGCTGGCCAGCCCCACCTCCACCCCGAGGAGAGGCCCTCCCCGGGCATGGAGGCCAGGAGGGATCTCACTCTTCTCGGGCTCTGCTACTGGGGCTGCTGTCCCCGCAAAGTCCCTGCTTCCCTGCTGATGTTAATGGTTCATGAGCTGAACAAGGCTTGGAACATCCTTTGCTTAAGAAGAAATGACAACATACTTTCTGTGGGAGTAGAACTTTAAATACAAGTCCACACAAATGGTAGGATTTCTGCAGACCCAGCATTCAGCTGCATTTCAAGTACAGCATTTCCTCCTGGAATGGATTGGCCGACTGAGCGGTGTGTAGGCATTTCAAGGCACCAAAGAACACAGAGGAAGACAACAAACCTTCCTAAAACAGAACAGACTTGCTAAAATTCTTCTGAAGGGAATCATTTCACATTCAGCCTAAAGTTTTCCGTGCAAAGAACATTTAACAAACCCAAGTCCTAGAGGAGAATTTATGCAGAGATTAAAAAGCAAATCGGTGTGAATGAGTAAATAAAATGAGGCGTCAGCATCTCGCCAGGCCTCTCTGCAGCCCTGGGCAGCTGGGCCCAAGGGCGGGGCTTCCTGGGCAGAGGCTGGGTCTCATTCACCAGCCAGCGCTCAGGCCCCTGTCCCGGGCCCTCTCAGAGGCTATGCTCCAGTCCTCCCTCGCACGCAGTACCACTGGAGCCCTTGGCTCTGACAGCACCAGCAAGAACTCCCTCCCCCTAAGAGAGGAAACCCCACTCAGGCTAAACCGAGGACTGCCTGCTTCGAGAGGGCTCCGACCTGCCTGTGGGATTTCAGAGCCTGCTCCAGAATGTATAACTGGGAGGGATTGGGGGCTGCCGGAGCCTGCTTCCCCCAAGAGTGAGATGTTGAGCTTCATTTGCCTCAGACTGAATCGGTCATTTGTCCACAGCAAAGGCTAGTGGGGTTAGAGATCATGGGGATCTCTAACTTGGATCCCCAGGGGTTCCCTCTAGTTGCTGCCACCAAACTTGCCTTCCAAGGGTCTTCTGCAGGTCTGGGTTCCCACTAGCTCCAGCCCCTCTGGTAGTGGTAGCTGTGCCTACACCTATTCTTGCTTGTTGAAGCCTGCACTTCTGAAAAGGGAAATGAGAACCCTTGGCTCTGGATATGGATTGCTGATGTAGACATGCTAGTATAGACAGGGACACGTCTCCATCTAGGAATGACTACTTAAAAGATAAGCACACTTTATCTTTGTGAACATCTGGGTAGATGTTTCCCTTTTCGTCTCTACTTCTGCCTCCCAGTCTAGGATAGGACTCTTGCTTCCCTTCCTCTGGGCCCCTAAGGGCTGGAGCCTGCTCTCCAGGCATGAGGCAGGATTGCTCTTCCAGGTCCTCTTGTAGTTGGGTGGAATCATGTGACCAGCTCTGTCTGACCAACTAGATGTGAGAGCAAGTGATATATGTCACTGCTGGGCCAGAGTACTTAACAGCAGAGTACTTAACTTCCAGAGTTCTCTCCTTTTGCCACATCTACCTGTAGTGTTCATGATGGTGGGTGCTCCAGCAGCCTGCATCCCAAAGTGAGGACACATGGGGCAGGGCCCCCACTAATCCACATGTCGTATGAGCAAGACAAAAAACTTTGATTTTGGGCAGCTGGGTGGCTTCTTTTTTTTTTTTTAAGATTTTATTTATTTATTCATGAGAGATGCACAGAGAGAGAGGGAGAGAGAGGCAGAGACCCAGGCAGAGGGAGAAGTAGGCTCCATGCAGGGAGCCTGACGTGGGACTCCATCCCAGGACCCCAGGATCACGCCCTGGGCTGAAGGCGGCGCTAAACCGCTGAGCCACCAGGGCGTCCCTCTTTCTTTTTCATGAGAGACACAGAGAGAGAGGCAGAGACCCAGGCAGAGGGAGAAGCAGGCTCCATGCAGGGAGCCCAACGTGGGACTTGATCCTGGGTCTCCAGGATCACACCCTGGGCTGTAGGCTGCGCCAAACCGCTGAGCCACCAGGGCTGCCCTAGAGGAAGGCTTCTGATTCTTTCTTTTTTCTTTCTTTCTTTCTTTCTTTCTTTCTTTCTTTCTTTCTTTCTTTCTTTCTTTCTTTCTTTCTTTCTTTCTCTTCCTTCCTTCCTTCCTTCCTTCCTTCCTTCCTTCCTTCCTTTCTTCTTCTTCTTCTTCTTCTTCTTCTTCTTCTTCTTCTTCTTCTTCTTCTTCTTCCTTCCTTCCTTCCTTTTCTTTCTTTCTTTCTTTCTTTCTTTCTTTCTTTCTTTCTTTCTTTCTTTCTTTCTCCTTCCTTCCTTCTCTTCCTTCTCTTTCTTTTTCTTTCTTTCTTTCTTTCTTTCTTTCTTTCTTTCTTTCTTTCTTTCTTTCTTTCTTTCTTTCTTCCTTCCTTCCTTCCTTCCTTCCTTCCTTCCTTCTCTTTCTCTTTCTTTCTTTCTTTCTTTCTTTCTTTCTTTCTTTCTTTCTTTCTTTCTTTCTTTCTTTCTTTCCTTCCTTCCTTCCTTCCTTCCTTCCTTCCTTCCTTCCTTCTTCTTTTTTTCTTTTTTTAAAGATGTTATTTATTTATTCCTGAGGGAGAGGGCGGGGCAGAGACGCAGGCAGAGGGAGAAGCAGGCCCCATGCAGGGAGCCCAATGTGGGACTCAATCCCAGGTCTCCAGGATCACGCCCTGGGCTGAAGGTGGCGCTAAACCGCTGAGCCACCAGGGCGTCCCTCTTTCTTTTTCGTGAGAGACACAGAGAGAGAGGCAGAGACACTGGCAGGGGGAGAAGTCGGCTCCCCACAGGAAGCCCGATGTGGGGACTTAATCCTAGGACCCTGGGATCACAAACTGAGCCAAAGGCCGACTCCCAGCCACTGAGCCACTGAGGCACCCCCTTCCTCCTTTCTTATTAAGATTTATTTAGTTATTTATTTATTTAGTTAGTTAGTTATTTGAAAGAAAGGCAGTGTGCACGAGTGGGAGGGGCAGAGGGAGATGGAGGGAGAGACAATCCCAAGCAGACTCGGAGCCGAGAGTGGAGCTCAATGTGGGGCTCGATCTCAGGATCCAAGCCAAAACTGAGAGACAGATGCTTACCCGACTATGCCACCCAGGGACCCCAGGCTTCTGATTTCTTTAATCCATTTACCAAAAACAAGCCTTACTGATCAACAGCCTTCAGTTTCTCAGGTACATAGCTAGATTGACCCTCCAGACCTGACTCTTTTCAAGAAAGATCTCCATTTTAAATGGCAATAATGATGTTTCTCTGCCCCAAATCCAGACCAAGTTGGGGACTCACTCCTTCCCATCCCCTCAGTGTATGGTTCTGAACAGTTGATTCCTGCTTAGGACCATGAGGCATCAGGGGAGCTAAGCCTGAATCTTTTAATTTCTAGTGGAAACTGGGTGCCTGGGTGGCTCAGTCAGTTAAACGTCTGCCTTCGGCTCAGGTCATGATCCTGAGGTCCTAGGATTGAGTCCCACATTGGGCTCCCTGCTCAGCAAGGAGTCTGCTTCTCCCTTTGCCCCTCTCCCCTGCTCATACTCTCTCAAATAAATAAATAAAATCTTTAAAAAAATTTTTTTTTTTTTACTGGAAACCATTTCTGCTCAGAGAAGAGGCCACTGCTAGTGATATAAGTAGCAGAGTAAGTCCACACACATGGGGAAGTAGGTCCACTGGAAACTTCTGCCAAGGATCAGTGTTGGTTCCAGGGGCCAATCAAGGCCCACAGGCTTAGGAGGAGGGAGTGTCAGGACTCCACCGAGGTTGTGCAGATTGAGTTGGATGCAACAGCCTCTGATTAATGGTTGGGGGTCAGACATGGTCAGACTGTGCTGGCTGAGGGGTGCATGCCCAGGCTGTGAGGGGGGCGACTCAGGGGCTGGGGGCTCCTGGCATCCGGCTCCTATGAGTCAGACGCAGCACTCTGACTGCTTGGGGTATTTCACAGAGAGGTCCCAGGGATTTCTGGGGGCAGAACATTTGCTTTCTAGGTGTGTATATTTTAGTATGGGGGTGTCCTCCTAGAGGGCATGGAGACAGAAAAGGGGTAAGTGGTGGGTGGAGCGAGCTGCTGAGCAGCGAGCTGCGAGCAAGGGAGGGAGATAAAGCACAGAGTCTGGGAGAGCTGAGAGCAGGCCTGCGGGAGGCAGAGCCGCTCAGGAGGTCTTGCCGCTCGGCCACGCCCTGACCACAATGACCCACCGGGTCCCAGGAGGCGGGTGAGGAGCCACCGGGCAGGAGCAGCTGTGGAAAATGGGCCTGAAAGGAGGATCCAGCACATTCATTGACAGTTTGTCTTGAGCTGGGCTTGTTTAACTTAAATGCTTAGAACGTCTGAGTAGCTTCTCCCTACAGCACACAGATCAGGCTGGCCTCGATAATCCTTGGGCTCGGGGCAGGGGGAGCCTTGCCTCGCTGGCCGGCCCTGTGTCCTGCACTCTGGGAGGCCTGAGCGACCCCCTGGCTGGTTGAGGGTCCTAGCAGCGCTCCCCCCACCCCTTTGAGGCTTCCTGCACCCCCCTCACCGCTAGACAGAAGGTGGACAGGGTGTCTCACGAGGCTTTCTGGGAGAGTTGTGGAAAGAAAATAGCCAGAACAGAGGTCAGCACCAATGAGAAAACAGTCTATGCAGTTTCAACCTGATTGGCTTTTAAAAATAAGCCCAACAGGAGGCTTAAACTGCATGATCCTCATCTATCCTTTGGCTCTCTGCCCTTGGTCCTTGGGCCACCATCCTTCTTCCCTTCCTGGCCCTGGGGCTGCTTCTCCAAACCCGTTGCTGTCCGGTCCTCCCCTGCCCACCCTGAGGAGCTAGACCTTCCTCTGCCCCTTCTCTCCTTTTTTTTTTTTTTTTTAAAGATTTTATTTACTTATTCATGAGAGAGAGAGAGAGAGAGAGAGAGAGAGGCAGAGACACAGGCAGAAGGAGAAGCAGGCTCCATGTAGGGAGCCCGATGTGGGACTCGATCCCAGGACTCTGGGATCACGCCCTGAGCGGGAGGCGGCCACTCAACCGCTGAGCCCCCCAGGCACCCGTGCCCCTTCTCTCCTCTCGTGCCTGATCCCTCAGGGTCACCTGTTCCCAGGTGTCTCTCCTGATAGCTGACTTCTTCATCCACTGCCACCCCACCAGCTCTGTCCCCTGAGTAGTCCCTGAAACTCTGGACATCCTCCATGCCCTGCTTCTTCCCATCAGCACCAGTTCTGCCTCCCTCACCCCTACTATCGGTTCCCACGGTTATGGCCAGATCAGGCCCCGCCCTGTCCCACTGAGACGCTGCACAGCCACCACCTGTCTCCTGGCAGCTGGCCTCCCCTCCTCTGGTCCACATGGCAGCTACTGGGATCTTTTTAAACTTTTCAACTACACAGTAGACCACACTACTCCCCTGTTAAACTTTTCAGTGGCCCCTGCTGACCCCAGGAAGACGCCCAAGCACCTGGCAGGGAAGGGCAGCATCCCGATCGCTCTGCATTGCCTCAGACTTCTGAATTCCCAGGGGCCCTGTGTGGTTTCCCCACCACAGCCTTCTAGACCTCCCTGCCTTTGCTGGGGCCGTTCCCTCCTGAGCCCTCCTCTGTGTGCTGGGATGAGGCCCCAGCAGGGGGCTCGGGGTTTGAAAGTCACAGTGCCCACCTCTTACTAAGCCCCAGCCAATCCCCTACTCTATGGCCCCAAAGATAACGAGAGGACCTTTGACCTGGCTGAAACAGGTCATTTCTCTCGACAGCTGGTGGTTTCTGTGCATTTATTGCTCATGTTTGCTGTCTGCACACCAGAAGGGGGACCAGCCCCCTACATCTTGAGATGTACCAAGCTAGAAACAGAACTGAGAGAGGAGCCTGAGCAATGGTGACACATTCTATTCCTCAAAGCAAAGGGAGGAAGAATCAGAGGTGGCCTTATGGATTGTCTCTGCAGACCAGGGACTCTGCTCTTGCGATGGACAACAGCAGCCCTGGAGCCGCTCACCGCCCCCGCTCCACCTCCAGTCTCAGAGAATGCAGGTTTTGTTTTCTAACTCCGAGGCCTGCGTCCTCCTGCAAGTACTTAGTATTTTATCCCATCACCAGACTCTAGCTGTGTTGGGGACATAGTAGGCAGATAATAGGAACCCCTGATGCCTGACAAGTGTCAGCAACCCCCTCTTCCACCCCACCTCCCGCCCAAATCTCTTTCCACCAGTTGTTTGACAGTGCTTGTTTCATAGCATCTTTACCAGCTCTGGGTTTTAAGCAATTAAAAAAAAATTTTTTTTTTTCAAAATAGTTTAGTGGGTAATGATATCTGGTTGCATTTCCCAAGATCTTTAAATTGTATTCCTTCACTTTGGAGAAGTGCTGCCTCAAGTGTTCCCCGTGTATTGAAGGAGTTTGTGTTTTCTCCACCGATTTGGGTGGGTGAGACACACCCCTCCACGGCATTGTACTCGGCTGGGGAGCTCCGGGTAGGAGGGGGGCCAGCCCCGACGGCTTACCCCAGCTGTGTTCCCAGACTTTTTAACCAAACAGCAGAACCTTTTCTTAGGCAATTCCACAGGCCCCTCCTTACAGACAACACGCCTGAGGGGCGGCCCGCACGGGCACTCGCCCCTCCAGAAGCCCCTGTCTTACCTGAGGAGGGGCCGCTGGGACCGTCTCTCTTCGTCTGAAGAGGGGGCGCCACCGCAGTCAGGACCTGGAAGGAGAAGAGCGGTTCACCGAGTGCCGGGAACTCAACCGACAGCTACCCAGCAGCCCAGAACAGGTGAGCCAGGTGCAAAGACCAAGGGGCCCCACCTGCGCCCGAGGCAGCGCCACACCCTCCACGTCGCCAAGGAGAGGGTGTGGACGCGGCTGTCCCCGCGAAGTGCAGCCGGAGGGGGCGGGGCGGGGGTTCGTGCGCAGACCTACACGGGCCTGGGGGGACGAGGGCTGACAGGTGAGGAGGACTGCGCCTGCCGGTGGGAGGGAGGGCATCTCCACGTGGACAGCTGGCCGGGCCAGCGGGGACGTGCGGGGTGGCGGCGAGGGGCTAACCCAGAGCCCAGCCTCGCGGCCTCGGTTTGATCTGAGAGGGGGAAGCCAGAACAGTCGGAGCCTCCCCCAGGAGCTGTGCGTAATCTCGCAGAGATACGTGGGGGTGGGGAGAGCCGAACCCAGGCCTAGAGGAGGGACAGCGGGGTGGGGGAGGCAGGAGGAAGCCGCCCTGGGGGAGCGGAGGGGAGGGGAGGCTGGCCCGGGGAGCTCAGCAAACACCCGGCCACCTCAGCGGGTCTCTTTAGGGGACCGTGGGGAGCACACGTGCGGGTGGAGGCCTGGGACACGATGCGCGGGTTCCCTCCAGACAGGCGCCCCGGCGGGTTGGTGGGCGGGGCCTCGCGCTCTGGCCCCGCCCCGCCCGGGCTGGCCCCGCCCCTTCTCCCAGGCCCCGCCCCACCCGGCCGCTCTCGGCCCGCGCCCCCGGGCTTCAGCTTCAGGCGCGCCTCTGGCTCCTTAGTCCCGCCTTCCAGCCCCAAGTCCGCCCTCGACTTTCCAGCCTCATCCTCCGCTGGAGGCCCGGCCTCCTGGCCTCAGGCCTGGGAAGTTCAGCCCCGCGCCCCGCCCGGCTCCGTGCGCTGCTCCCTGCTTGGCCCTGCACCTTTTGAAGCCAGTTCTGCTGCCAGACTCTCTTTACTACCGTCACATCTCCGAGGCAACCGTTGCTCCCCAGCGCTCCCCTGGACCAGCTCCCGTCATTTATATACACTTATTTTGCACATCACTCAAACTGTGTTTCAGAAGAATCTGAAAATTTAAGTCCTAGTCCCTCGGTCCACAAGCCAAAGATGTTGCAGAAGGGCTGGCAAGAGTGTTTCTTCACTTGGCAAATATCTGGCTCTCTCTTGCTTAGAAATCTATAGGGAGAAGCTCCAGGGAGACCTGAATTCTAGGGCTGGGTCTGCTACCTGTCTGAGCATCAGGTGCCCCCTTCCCTGTAACGCCGGGGGTCACTCCAGGGTCTTGGACAGCCACGAGCATGGGTACCTGATGTTGCCACATTAGAGTGGCAAGAAGGAAGCCACAGCCCCTAGGTCCTCTGTTCCCCTAGGGACCCTTTCTCCCCTGTGGACACCCTAACTTGTTTCCTCTGAGTTAACCACCTGGTAGGCATCCTTCCCCACCCAGAGCCTGGGGCGTCCAGATGTGGCCTGCTGTTCTGGCCTCCATGAGAGGTCCGGTCCCCTGTACCTGGCACGTCTGTCTCTTCACCCTCCGTAGGCTGATGACCTGCATGCACCTCTGTCCTTATCTTCTCTGTGGGCTGACCTGACCCTAGGCCACAGACTGGCAAACATCTAGAAGAGAACACGAAGGAGGCAGCCCTCTCCTGAGCCATCCCAGCCTCTGAGACTCTCAGGCCCCACTACCCTGGAGTGGGGAGGAGCTCACTCTTCATCCATCTCTCTGTGAGAAGCTTCTCGAGGAGACCCTTTGTGGTGAGACCTTCCCCAAACTGTCTCCCTCCAGCTACACAACCTCCCTCCCTCACCAAACTCTTCTAAAAAAATTCTCTGCACATTTTTTCAAAATAGAATTAAATGACAGCAACTGGCTATTTAGGGAGGGGCTCCCAAGGGGCAAATGGGATCTCTACAACCTTGAAATTACAGGACTTCTGTTTCCTCAAAAGAAAAGAAAAACACCTCAGATCATTGATATTCTCAGCCAGACTGTGTTTTGAAATATGCTCTCCTCTGTCCTTTCACCAACTACGGGCTTTCTGCCTCTTTGAAAAGAAGATCACATCAAGTCAGGGATTAGAAATAGGAAAAATTCAATCAGAGCCTCCCTCGGCCCGCTACACATCTCAATACACTCCCAGGCCAGCAGAATCAGCTCCCGCTACAACCCAGCTCAGCAGCATCATTCAAAACGCACCGGTAGGATATGGTGAAACAGAAGGACCTTTCATCCCCGAGTGAGCGAGGCCTGCAGGGCTGCTCTCCTAGCTCCGGAAGCTGGCGGTGCCTGGGCCAGTGGAGTCGGGGCCTCTTGCTTAAATAGGCAGTGGGGCAGGGCGGGCCTGGGGGGCGGGTGTGGAAAGTGGGCTGTTTACCCAGCACAGTGCGGCAGTGTCTAGGGATCCAGTAGTGGTCCTGAGCACGCGCCTGCCTGCTTGTCACCAGGAGCCTCAAGGCCGCAGGCCCCTGGACCACAGACCAGCACCTGGAGTGACCTCTGATGGACGTGCAGCCCCAAGTGAAACCATGTCCCTAGATGCTTGGTCCAGGTTCCAGGATGCCTCTACGTCCCCTGAGACACAGCCCAGTTAGCAGAACCAGCTGTGGAGCTGGATGGATCTGCTCCCTAGACCAGTAAGTGGTCTCAGGGCATCTCTCCAAGCCTCAGTTTCTACCTTATTTCTTTCTTTAATACTTTATTTATTTATTCATGAGAGACACACAGAGAGAGGCAGAGACACAGGCAGAAGGAGAAAAAGGTCCCTGTGGGGAGCCCAATGTGGGACTTGATCCCAGGGCCCCGGGATCATGACCTGAGCCAAAGGTAGATGCTCAACCCCTGAGCCACCCAGATGCCTCCGTTTCTACCTTTTTCTGCAGTTTCTCCTCTCTTTCTGACTTCTTAGATCCAGAAATCATGTGTGCAAAGGGCCTGGCACCTTGGAGGTTGATTTAGTTATCCACATGCTAATGCTGGGGCCAGGTACTGTCAACAAGGTTCAAACCCAGAGATATTTGGAAACGTATGTAAAGTGACACAGTCCTCCAGCTGAGTGTCAGGGTCAGGTGTCATGCAGAGCTGTGACTAAGTTGGGTTGGCAGAAATCCCTTGGGCTGAGGGTGAGAAGCAGTTGCTGGGCTTGGGAAGGATCTTGACTGTACTCTGGTGAAGGAGTTACCCCTACACCTCCAATACAAAGGGAAGGGGAGAGGCATGGTTGGACAGGCTTGTCTGTGCATTGGTGGAGACCTTATTGGCTGGGTGCAGAAGAACCCCAGAGTCACTGCTAGGGATGGCTGGTGAGAAGGGGATAATCAGACCCACAACTCAGCAGAGAAGTCTGCTAGAGCAGGATTTGGGAATTATTAGAGTGTAGGTTAAATCTTAGGAGTGGCTGAATTTTTGTCAGACCACTTATTTTTTCTTTTTCAACTGGTCCATTCTATATATTTTTTAAATATTTTATTTCCTTATTTGTCATAGAGAGAGAAAGAGAGAACATAAGCAGGGGGAGAGGCGGGCAGAGGGAGAAGCAGGCTCCCCGCTGAGCAAGGACTCCATCCCAGGACTCCAGGATCATGGCCTGAGCTGAAGGCAGACATTTAACCAACTGAGCCACCCCAGGCATCCCTTCAGCCAGTCCATTCTAATTCCAATGTCTTGTTATATCAGCTTTTGTCTTTCATATTTTTGTAAAAAGTCAGACATTCCCTCTCTCTTTCTAAGTATAATTATGCATAAATCCTCCCCCATTTTTCAAATGAGTCTGTTTTCTTCTTACACAGAGTGAGTCTTACTTAGGACTGCCATGTGGTTAGGACACTCATGTGTGGTTCAAATGGCACATTTCTTCCTGAGAGTCATCTTGTCTTCACTATTTGTGATGTCAGTTCTCTTGTCATTCTTATCTGATTTCAAACGAACATATCTCCCTTCAGCTTGCCAGATCATTTATCATTCCAAATTGTAACTAGCAAATACTGATTTCTTTCTCTCAGGCTAACCTTGAAAGGCACGGTGTGCGTTCTTTATTTCTAGGCTGAGCTGTTTTTTTTTCATCTCTTGAAACTTTTCTTGTATTGTTTCTTTTCTGACATTTCCTTCATCGTGTGCCTCACCCCGTTTATCTTTCTGTCACCTGCTGTAGGGCTGTGACACCATTTCCCATTTCCCAGTGGGTTATTTGTACCTCTGATTGTCTTCTTTGTCTGCATTTCTGGTTTGACATGTCACTTTATAGCCCGGACATCACTGCTTTCTTTCTTTGCTCTTTTGTTTCAGTTATCCCGACTTCTACTGACAGACATGTTTCTTTTCTAGTATCCACCATGGAATTACAGCTTTTTTGAGGGGCTTGGTGGTGGGGGTTCTGATCTATTCTATTAGTAATATTTTTTGGTCACATTTCTTTCACAGCAGCTATTACTCAGTCCATCTCATTTGTTCCTGAAGCCTTTCAGATTCCACCATTTAAAAAACAAACTGATTGACATTTATTGAGGGCCCACTGTGTGCTGCTGCTGCTTTGTGTTTAGCACTTGTAGGAGCCTGCTGCTCTTCTAGGTTTGGTACAGCAGAATTCTGCAGGTAGAGCTGCTTTGAAGCAGCTTCTGTTAACTAAGATTTATTCCATTTGTTCCAAAAAAGACTTAAAATGTGTTCTATGTACAAGATAATAAGACTTTTTTTTTTAAAGCAGTGAGGGAATTAGAGCTAAGAGAAAATAAAGGTAGAAAAAGCAAGTAGAAACCGAGCACAGATCCAAAAGTAGTGTGCAGGGGGTGAGTGTCTCTGTTTTCTGATGGCGGCCTTGGTGGGCACAGACAGGCCATGTCTTACAACCAAGGCTTCTCCTTTTGATCTGTGTTGGTGGTGTTGACCCTTTGCTTTAAGTCCCTTGAAAGTCTGCAGCACAGAAGAAGCCCCCTAGGTGGGGAATACTTACTTAAAATTTTTTTCCCAATAGGGATGGAATTGGACAGAGACAGAGGCAAGATATACCCGTGATGGTGTGGGCTGGCTCTATGTAGACAGTAGGACAGCCACCTCCTGCTCTCTTACAAAAGTTGGTATTGATTGAACAACTAATCAGCTGTGTATTCCCTATGCTCTGAATCAGGTAGCTTCCCTGTTTTGGGGTGCCAAGTGTAATCTGGGAGTGGAAGGCTTCTCGGGGTCTCTCTGTTCCCACAGAACTCCAGAGTGGCCTCATTTCACACCTCTCAGGAAACAGTTTTCCAAGTGACAGATTGATTGGTGTATGGGTGGTTACCAAAAAAGAATCTATTTTATTAGCTATTTGTCTTTCAAAGTGAAATCGTTTTGTAAAACTTGATCTTGGGGTGCCTGGGTGGCTCAGGTCGTGGTCTCAGCTTTCTGGGATCCAGCCCCACTCCGCGGGGAGTCCACTTCTCCCTTCCTCTCTGTCCCTATCCTCAGCCCCACTCTCAAATAAATAAACAAAACCTTTTAAATAAATAAATAAATAAAAGTTGATCCAAATGTCAACATCCTGGGGTTTAAGAAGGTGCCCTCTGGCTTGGAGAAAAGATCTGCAGACCCTACAGGGGAAGAGCTCCATGTCAAGCCCTTGGGTGATAAGCCTGGGTTGTGCCACCCAGCCTCAGGCTCTCTGGGGAGGGCGGTACGAGGGGCAGCTGGGCACTAAAGGGGTGTTGTAAAAGCTCATCCTGATGCCTGAAATGATTTTTTTTTAAATATACCAAGGAAAAATGAAAATCTAGACATTTACACAGATGAGAGACAATGTACAGGAAATTTTGCTTCAACTTACTCATTTTTTTAGATTAAAAACAAGGAACTATATCAGATGATTAAATTAGTATTGGGGGGACACCTGCAGTTGGGCGCCTGCCTTTGGCCTGGGGCGTGATCCTGGAGACCCTGGATCAAGTCCCACATCGGGCTCCCTGCACGGAGCCTGCTTCTCCCTGCCTGTGTCTCTGCCTCTCTGTGTGTGTCTCTCATGAATAAATAAATAAAATCTTTAAAAAAAAGAAAAAAGCATTTGGTTTTTCTGTTGGTGGCAGTTAAAGATGAGAGAAAGACAGAGAGGGAGTGAAAGCCATGGAGGAAAGGCGGAGGGGAGTTCTGCCCCTGGAAGCCTCGGGGGGCCCAGCCCCCATTAGCCGGGCAGCGGGCAGCGGGCAGAGGCTCTGCTCGGGCCTTCCCTCCGCCCCCCTGTCCCATCCAGAGTCGAGGCCAGTCACTTCCAGCCTGTGGTCCGTTTCCGGTCCCTGCTGCTCCTCTGCCCTCCGTCCCTGGGCTGCCTCACTTCTCGTCTTTTCAGCTGCACAGCTCCAGGCTCGCCTTCGGGCTGTCCCCCCGGCTCATGTCCAAGCTCGGGTCCCCAGCACAAGCCACTCTGAGGTCATCTGCCCCTTCATCTATCCAGCACTGGAGCTCCCTCCGTGCAACGAACAGATCCCTCTACCCAGCCTGGTCTGGGGGGGCCTTTGGTGCCGGCCCAGCCTCCCTCTGCCTCATTCCTGCCGCTCCTCCCCTCCCACTGGTTGGTTCTGATGGCTCCCACCCCTAGCTCTCGTCTTACCTGGAACGCACCACGCTCTTTCACGCCTGCGTGCCTTTGAACATGCTGTCCCCAGTGTCCGCGACACCCTCCCCGTTGGTCCACCTGGCACCCATCTTCTGCGGCTCAACTCTGCAGCTGCCAGCCCCCGTGCTTCAGTCGCACCCCCACCGGGCATCGGACTCGTAAGCCTAGGACCCCCTGAACCCCGAGCCCCGAGCCTGATCCCCGAAAGGCACTCGGGGAACCAAGGTTGGATTAACACCATGGCTTCTGGCCAGGCCAGAGTGTCAGTCATCAGAACGTTCGATTCCCTCTGTATGTACCAGGTGGCACAGCAAGGGCTGTGAGAAAACTTCACAGGTGTTTGAAGTAGGGCATCAGGTAGGCTGCTTTGTATAAAGGAAGATTCTGGAATCACATAGCGAGAGTGGCAGAGCCTAGACTCTGAGTAAGACTTGTCCGTGGCCCCATCCTGGCCAGTGTTTTGAGCCCACAGGGCTCCCTAATGCTCAGAAGGCACCCACAGGCAGGGGAGGAACCCCCCAGGAGTCTGGGAAGGCTGGTGGCCACCGCCTTTCCCTCTTTGTGGCCACCCTCTTGCGTCCCAGAGGGATTTGAGGTGGATGGTGCCACTATTTGCCCTTAACATCTGAGTGTGACTCGGTCTGTGGGTTGTTCTGTCTGGGCAGAGCTGGGGCGGCCGGGAAGGGAAAGCCAGCAGGAGCCAGGCAGCTACTGTTGGGGGTCCCTGGGTGTCAGAGGGCCGAGGGAGCCATCCTGGCCAAGCCTTATCATCTCTCATCGGGTCCTTCAGCCTGGTCTCCACCCTACATCCTCCACACAGAAGCCAGAGTCCTCTTTCTCCTTGCAAACCCGAGCACCTCCCAGCTGGAAACACCCCCAGGATGAAACCCATGTCCTAGGTCCACCACACCCTGCTGTGTCACTGCTCGCCAGTCTTATCCTCCCTCCTCGCGCCTCCACAGCTCTCCTGCTCCCTCCTGCAGTCCCTGGTCTCTTTCAGGGCGGATGATCTTTCCTCACCCTGTCCCCCCACCATCCCGCGCTGGAACCCCTGCTGGCCTGGCTGGCTGCTCCTCCCCTTCAGGCCTGAGGGAGGCCTCCCCAGTCTCCCCTTACGTTTACTATCAGGGAATCTCGTAGGGAGCACCCTCTGCTCCAGTCCCTGCCTCTGAATGTGTCACCTGTCAGACAGTCCTGGCCACCAGCATACAGACAAGGCTCTGGGGGGAAGAGTATGCCCCAGATGTGACCCTCCAAAGGGAGACATCAGACCTGGTTCTGGGCAGTTGGGGGCCTTATCGGAGGAGGGGGACTATCCAAGAGGCAGGCGGTTGTGTGGAACGTGCCTGAGCTCTGGCCACGTGGACGCTGCACTGAAGGCTCCCTTGCGGACGAGGGCCGGGGAGGGACAGAATGGGGTCAAGGACAGAACCATGGGACGCATCCCATTTTAGCTTTGGTGAGGAAAGAGGAGCCAAAATGAACACTTGGGAGAAGGCGGAAGAACGCAGAAAACGTGGCTAAAATAGAGCTCTGTGTTTTTTTGTTTTTAATGTAGTTCTCGGATAATCTTACTTCTTTTCTTTTTCACT
Source organism: Canis aureus (assembly GCF_053574225.1). Taxonomy (NCBI): domain Eukaryota; kingdom Metazoa; phylum Chordata; class Mammalia; order Carnivora; family Canidae; genus Canis; species Canis aureus. Next base: position 7,845,108 of record NC_135613.1, read on the forward strand.
TAGAATAGCTGGAAAAGGAGGGCCCTATGTGGCAGGCCCTGGATGAGAAAACCATGTGTCAAAGCTGTTGCCGACTCCCTCATTCTATTTTTGCCTTCCTGACACTACCTCTTTGAGCCCCGACCAGGGATCCTGGTCTGAGGTGGCCAGCCCTCACTTCGTTCTCCAGAAACCACCAAAAAGCCAGCTATTCACTTCTCTTGACCAGAAATAAATAAATGCATTAGACAAATGTTCTCAGGCAACCTTGAGGGATGTGAACACAAAATTATCCCATGAATTATTTTTGTTTCCTTTCCTCAGTTGAAAGTTGGGTGGTTTTTTTGTTCCCATTAGTACATTGAAGTTGGACAGTAATTAATGTTCTTAAAATAGGACGCCCGTATTCCCAAGTTTAGAAAGAAAAACCACCGAGGAATGAAAGGACGTGGACATATGTGAAATGCCATTTCTATCAGCCACAGAATCTTTTATGAGCCTCGGTGGGGAGCGCCTGGCGAGTGGGATTTGTGGCGGAACACGCCGTGGCAGACCGTGTCTGTGGTTGCTTTTCATTCTGTTCCCAGCTCCAGGTCAAGGAAGCCTTTGACATCGTGGCCAGGAGCCGTGGGGGTTCACCAACCTCTAATTACAGTCCTTTTTTAAAAATATTGATGAACGGTCCCTCTGTTGATTCAATCGTTTTTAAACACCGAGGCTGTAGCGGTTGGCTCCGCGCAAGGGGAACAGACTCTCCGGGCCTCTTCGGGCCACAGGGCCTCTTCCCGCACCTTGAGGCTCTGGGACTCTTTCAAACACCGAAGTAGGAAAACTGTCGCTCCGGGTAGGGATGGGGGAGGTCACTTCAGGATTCAAAATCAGGCTTGGCTAGGCTGCAGGGGGAGGCCCCGCTTTCCCCAGATGGGGGCTTTTGGCCTCTGCTGCTTCTAGACTGGGTTCAGGGTGGAGGTACGGAGTTTGGCAGAAGGGGCCACCATCCTACTCCCACTGCCCCACGGCCTGATGCCCCACTGCACATTTGGTCACCCTGTCCCTGACATGTCTGCCACCTGAGTTGGAGGGAATCAGTTCTAGTCCCATAGGGTCCAGAAGAGCTAAGTGCCATCCATCCCATCTTGGGCACACCCACACAGAAGGACCTTGCAGACCCAGCTCCCCCAGAGGCAACTGACTACAGTGTGAGGGTGGGTAGTGGTCCCCATTCTCCTGGGGGCTTGGAGCCCAATCAGCTACTTCATGCCCGCACTACCAGCTTTTCATAGCCTGTCCACAATCAGGTATTGACATGGCTTCAGTAGTAACCTTGTCTAGAGAAGAGCACCTCATTATAAATGGGGAACGTCCGTGTTGCCCGTGATACCCCAAAGCTCCTGACTCCATGGGGCTGAGGCCTAGTTCCTGAGGTCATCATACATCCCCACATTACAGCATAGCAGAATGGCTACTATTGTCACCATTTTACAGATGAGGTGGCCAAGGCTCCAAGAGGAGTGCATGCTCCCCAAGATCACCATGGAGGAGGTGGGATTTGAATCCAGCTCTGCCTGACTCTGAAACCAGAGCTCTTCTCAATCCACTCTGCCACAGAGCCTCCTGGTCCTACTTCCTGCCTTTGGCAAGTGGCCTCTGGAAGGGGCACCCTCAAATACATGCCACGTGGCCCTGGGTGAGGGTGTCATGAACTCTGCAGAGGTGCCCACAGTCATGGTACTTCTTGTCAAATGCTTCCCAGCTCTGCCGGGGTACCCCCTTAATAGGGGGTTGTTGTTGACATGACCCATTTGGACTACAATTTTAAGAGGTAATTATGGATCAGCTTGGTGACCATCAGGCCCTTCTGCTACATCCTAGGAAATGGACCTAACCCTGTTACAGGGTAAATCAGATATAATCAGCTCCTAATTCAATATGGTGGCTCTAAAGCAACATTTATCAAGATTCAGAAGCTGGTCCAATGAGTTAGACAACAGTGGTGGTTGGATTAGACTCAGACAAGAGGAACCCATTTGCTGATAGTTTTAAAAAGATTAGAAAGACAAAATTTTTCCAGTATTGCCCATTATTAGAGACAAACATTCATGCATTCTAGACACAGACAAGGGCATCTTTCAGACTGGCCATGTGCACACCTTGGCCTCATCCTGCCATGGTTCATCCTTCAAGTCCTGACAAAAGTGCCCAGACACTTGGGACACCTTCCTGTTCAAAACTGAACCTGGGCGAAAAGCCAACAGGCGAGGCTGGCCATTCCTGCCCCTTCTGTGCCCGAGAATCCTAAAGCTCTCAGCTACAGAGCATAAGTATGTGGCAAACTTCTGACCGGCTCTGACTGGGATAGAATCTCTTCTAACTGGTGGTTAGGGAGTCACATAGGCCAAAGAATATTGGATGACTGATTGGATCTGTTACTTTTGCATTGGATGGAACTTTACGCCCCTACCTCCTTCCCGAATGCCAGCCAAGCTGACCGACCACAATCCCAGGCCCACACCAGGTACTTCTCTGCAAACTTACGGAGGCACTGGCCCCCAAGAGCCAACAACGGTCCATAGACTCCTACCCTGGCCTCCCTTAGCTCTGTGGGCCTGCCTCCCAGACCTCTGTGCAGGGCTTGACCCCCTTCACCCACACTAGGGCTGGCTAGTGACCTTCCCCTGACCCATCAAGTCCCCTCTTGGGCTCTTGCTCCCCCAGCTCCTCTCACAATCGCTAAGGCCTAAGCCTTATAATAAATTCCTTATTCCACCACATTTACAGTGATTCTGCCTCGATTGAACCCTGAGTGATAGGGCACCCACCTCTCCGGGTTGACCTCATTTCTCTCTCCTGGAAAACAGGGATGGTGTGAGACATGCCAGTTCCAGGAGCGGGGCCCGAGCCTGGGACAGACTCTGGAGTGTACATTTGTCATAATCTGCGGACAAGCTTTGGGCCAGAATCATGACTTGGTTGGGCTTTTCATCTTGACACCAGCTACAGGGGCCCCACACACCAGGACCCTCATGAGCTCAGTGGACACGTTTATGCTGGTGGCAGGTGATGTGGGGTGTCCTGCCAGTGGTCTGCTCTGCTCTGTGGCACTGTGGATGCCATGACAGCGTGTTTAAGGCATTGCTGCTCTGGGCCTTTCCTGACGGGACACTGACGTCTCTGGTGGGAATGCAACCCCGCCTGGGACATCATTCTCCCGGGAAGTCAGTGTGTGCTGAGTTAGGAGGCTTCCAGGAGGCTGCTGAAAAGGCGAGAATGGCTCTTGGGACAGAGAAGCGCTCTGCTGACTTGCTAGTGAGGAGGCTTTTCTCCCGTAATGACGATGAGCTGGAGCGTGGATGTGTAGACGCTGGATCAGGGTGCCGCACCTCCTCTGGGCCCAGGTCTGGGCTCCCACTGTAATACCCTGTCCCCAGATGTCCACACGGCCCATCCTTCACTGCATTCAGCTCCCTGCTCAGATGCCACCCCCTCGGAATAGTCTGTGCCACCCTGCATGAACTAATGCCCCCGTCCGTCACCCTCTCTGCCCTCACCTTCTCCATTTTTCTTGCCAAAATATCATCACTTAACACATGATGCATTTCCATTTGTCTTTCTTCCTCTCCTAGAAGGTAGAGCTCCATGGAGGCAGTGCTCCTGTCTGTCCACTGCTGGATCCACGACACCCAGGACAGCACCGGGCTCATAGGAGACACCAATCTGCGGCAGCTCAGAACTGATCTTTGCCCACAGAAGCATCCTGATCTCACCTCTACCTCCGTCTTCATTTGTGCTGGAAAACACCAAAGACGGCACCCCCAGCCTGGAGGAAGACTGCTTCCTGGTGTCAGGAAGGCCGGTGTGATCAGTGAAGTACCAAACGTGAGTTCTCGACACCAGGGGTTTAGTCTTTTCTTCGTATCATTACTCTTGATCTTAGGATCTGTATCCATTTTGGAAGTGGATTTGGTGTGATTAAATTCTTTTCTAACCTAATCCTTTATGGAAAACAAAAGTTTTAAATGGAGTGAATTAGAATGGATTTGCTGATGTCTGATTGCTTGCATGATGATTCACCCCGGCTCATTTCAGAACCGGGGCTGGGCATCAGGCCCTGAAGAATATTCCACTGGATCTTGTAACAGAGGAGAGACTAGAAAAGCCGTGCAGGAGTCAGAGGGCCCACGGCCTCTGAGGAGCAGAGCTGTTGGAAAGCCCATGCACTTTATTTTGCAGGGAGCACCATCCCTCCTGGCAGGGCTACAGCATGGCTAGGATGGGGGGCAGCGTTACAACCCCTGGCCTGGGTTCTCTGTTTTCTCCTGGAGTTCTCAGGACCGCAGCTTAGAAAACGCAAGGATGGGTGCGCCGGAGGAGGGGCCGGCAGAGGACTTTCGGTAGCAAGATTGAGGGTCAAGCCGAGGTCTCTCAAGGAGGAGGATGAGGGGAGTCACCTGTGTCCCAGGCCCACCAGCCACTGAGGCACGAGCTCCCAGAGGCTGGTGTGTTTCCAGCTCAGCCCAGTACAGAACCTGGGGGTATCATGACAGCAGGAAACAACATTTCCAAGAATATAAGATAGAAAAGAAAGCGGTCCACCCAAATTGGAAACAAAAAGGCACCGGTACTTGATGGGACGACTTGCGACCCAGAACCTGGTGGGAGACCCCGTTCGTGGCAACACTAGAAGTGGGAAGCCGGGAGTTTCCTCTCTGTAACCCCAGGCTCCCGTGTGCAGGCTTGCCAGGCCCTGTGGGCCGAGCTGGGCTAGAACCTGGCTTTTACATAGATATTTGGTAACTCTCAGAAAAAGAGATTTCGCTCTTCTGCTGATTTGATTTTTTAACTTTGGGGATTTATCACTTTTTAATCTCTAGCTTTTGGATGTAGACAGCAGGGTTTCTTCCTCCAAGACAGGTGTTTTGATGAGGGCTTGGGGTCATAGCCTTGGGACTCACGGCTACGTCTTCCGTCCTGCTGGCCCGGCCGGTGACGTTCCCACTCCTCTCTAGACTGCCTGGCCAGTCTTCACGGGAGGAGACACCCAGGATCATTTTGTCTGAGAGGTCTTAGGATCCATTCCCATCGTGAACCCAGCTACACTCAGATGAATGTGGAGGCTTGGGGTAAAACGCTGTGCCAGACGTAGTGCCACGAGGCTCATCTCACTCAATCCTGGACCCAGGCCTAGTCTGAGAAGCCCTCAGAGGTCACAACTTTTGCCCTTGGTCACAGCAAGACTGAGATCTGAAGCCCCATGGGTGTGTCGATAGAGCCTATGCGCTTAGCCAGCCTGTCACTCTTCCCATGGGGCCCATTTGATGATTCATTTCTTATTCTATACCCAGAGACAATGAGGCGGAAACCAGAAGAAAAGGGGGCTATTATGATATCACTATTTGCCGTTTACCTAAATTAGATCATAAATCACGGAGCTACTTGAAAAATATACATGTCAACCTCCTGAACATCTAGTTATCACTTAGTGCCGTTTGATGGTACGCATGGTATAATTAACGCTTTCGTATAGAAAATAAGATATTTTCTGTGAAATGGGAAAAGGAATGAGAAAGTGAGTTTCACCTGACCCTCCTCTTCCTTGGAGACAGAACGAACGACGGACCCGTGGTGGTGGGCGGCTAGGGGCTTGGGCAGGCAGGTGGGGGGTAAACATTCCCAGCCCCTTCCAGTCCCCTCCAGCTCCCTCCAGCCCACAGGGTGCACTGGAGGGGGAAGCCTGTCACCTAAGTAGCAGCGGGCCCAGCTGAGTGATGCTGCCGAGCCCCAAATAACTCCGAGCCCATTCATCAGCCTCAGCATAATTGGGCATCTGCCACTGGCATCTCCAGATGTTTGCCTTGATCAGACATCGATGCAGTTCAGTGTTTTCATTGAGAGCCTCATAAAAAGCTCTAGCTGGTTGGGGACGCTTATTGTTCATTTTATTTGAGTTCCTTATCATGTGCAAAATGTTCCAGGCACCATTAGGAGACACAAAAGACTCAGAAAACACAGTTTCAGGGGGTGGAAGCTCAGCCTTGCGTGGAGGAGACACGGCCACTGAAATTTACAAACATTTGCTGAACACAATCAGCTGGTAGGATTGAAAGTGCTCGCTAGCTCGCAGCAGCACATGGGGCGGGGCGGGGTGCGTGTGCGTGCCTGTGTGTGTGTGTGTGTGTGTGGCCGAGACTGAGGATTTAATGCTCGCCTGAGGGAATCTTCTAAAATCAGATGGGTATTCCAGGCTGTTTGCTCATTAATGTGGTCTTCAAATGACTTTTCAGCGAAATCTTGGAGTGTGGGGACCCGACCTGGGGCAGAATGGGGCAGAAACCCAGCAGGGGATTAAAGGGGACCCGAATCTTGCTTGAGGTGAAACGTTTGAGGTGCAGGTCTAGGCACATTATAATGATTGCTTACCCATAAATGTATCTTGGCAAGATACATTGATTTGCACATAGGTTGCTAAGGGCCTTTAATGGAAAACAGACCATAGGCAATGAGAACTGTCCCCATCAATTTACCAAATTCATGTCTGAGCATCATGGAAGCTCGGAGAACTCTGCTCATAGGCATAAATGAAGTCCATCTTCCTTGGAAAAGGATAATTTAAGTGATCAATACCCTCTTTTGCAAGAATACTTTGAGACCATTCCTTCTAAAAAATTGTCTTCATTTTATTCTCTAATCAAAAAAGGATTTGTAGAGGTTTATAACAAAAGGTACGACAGTGAGGTTATTAAAATTGAAATGGGAAATCAGAACCCAGTCAGCAAAGAGAATACAAGTTCTCTAACTGTAATGGCCAACCTGACTTCTGTGACCAAGGTCTAAATTAAGCTCTGAGCTTCCTGGAATCCAAGGTGAGAAGGGCAACATAATTAATTAATTACATGGGTTGGACTACCGAAATGGATAAACTATGTCAATTCTTGACGAATTATTCGTAAATTTATAAAAAAGCAAGAGAGGCAGAGGAGACTTTTAGGGAAATGGGGGAATATTTTTTAAATATTTGGAAGGGAAAAGATGGGTTTTGACTTTTTTTTTTTTTTTTTTTTGAGAGGCACAGCTTGGGCAACAATGACAGACATGCCCACTAAGATCTGGGTGAAACTAGAATAAGCTCTGGTTCGATCAATTCATTGCTGAATGAATCACTTCGGACCAGGACCCAGGCAGGCAGCTTGTCCGGCCTGTCCTCAGGAAGAGGCTGTGTTCCTTCCATTTCTCAGCTCTGCCTAGACAGGGCCTGGTTTATTTTGCACCAAAGAGCTCAAACATGGCTTTGTCTCCCCTGGATTGAGAACTCCAGGGGGGCAAGGACACATTCCCTGCACCCCCTGGGTATCTGCCTGCTACAAGTAGCCACTAGACATTGGATAATAGCTCACTAACTAAAAATGGGAAAAGTATTCATAAAAGGGCAAATGCCTTTGGCAACATAGTGGGAGCATTTTCATAGCTCTCAGGGACAGCCATTGAATCTTCCAGTTGTCGGCCTTTGCCATGGAGAACTTCTGGATGAACCTGCTCAGAGGCAGATGGGCCGTTACAAAGCATTAGAGGTGTCGGTACAGTTGAGTTTCTGGACTTCATTTTAGAAGGATCTGCCGTGGCCCTGGTGATGGGGTGCTCGCTGGAGGGCTCTGCTTAGGCAGACTCGTGCAGATCTCACAAGGGCCTATCAGTAGGAAGGTGGGGGGTTTGGGGGGGGACCCTCGGTAACAATGCTGACCTGTTTCCAGCCGCACTCCCAGCAGGCTTTAGGGTGGGATTCGAGCAGTCACTGCATTTCACAGTTGGTTTGCAGTCACCTTTCATCCTCAATCACTCAGTGCAGATTCCTGTGCTGCTCTAAAGAGCCTTTGTGTTTCACCATTTTGTTTGAAAAATCCCTAGAGGGTTCATTTGGGTCCCAGCAGGGGATGCCTTTCCTGAGAAATGGAATCCTGGGCCTGGCAGGCAGGGCCTCCGGAGGTTCCTGAGGTCTGAGATGCAGGCCGAGGGGAAAGGCACTGGGCAGGGAAGGCAGAAGGCCGTGGCCTGGACATCAGGCCCTCAGGAGGACAGATGCATCTGCAAGCAAGACATCGCTTGTGGCGAAGGCAGGGTGTTTGGGTCCCTCTTGTCCTACCCCGCTGGGTCTGGGGGGCGGTAGTAGCCTCAAGAGCAGTGCTCTGAGCAGGGGCGCTGGCTCCGGCACAGCAGCCTGTCTCCTGCCTGGCTGGGAGGCTGTGGGTAGGTCAGGTTTCCCCTCCAGGCCTTGCTTTTCTTCATCTCTGAAGTGGAGACTTTTTTTTTTAAAGATTTATTTATTTATTTATTCATGAGAGAGAGAGAGAGAGAGAAAGAGAGAGGCAGACACAGAGGCAGAGGGAGAAGCAGGCTCCATGCAGGGAGCCCGACGCGGGACTGGATCCCAGGGCCCCAGGGTCGCACCCCGGGCCAAAGGCAGGCACCAAACCGCTGAGCCACCCAGGGATCCCCTGAAGTGGAGACTTAAATAGTACGTCAGTCACAGCACAGCAAGGTGTCCCCAAGATAACGTGCAACCCCAAGTCCTGTCGCAGTGTCTGGCTCAGAGCCCGCGCTGGGGGGGATTGTGGCTCCTGTGCTCGTCCTGGAGGCCGAGGGACCCACCAGCTCTCTCCCCGGCATCTCGTGCCCCTGACATAGGCTTGACACCCCGGGAGAGGAGGCTGACCCACTCAGGTGCGCCTCGTGGCCTCCCTGACCCACCGGCGGAGATGGGGCATCCAGGAGTCCCACCTGTCCCCTGAGTGCTGTGGGAAGGGAGCCCTGGAAGGCCCTGGAGAGGGTCCCCCGCCCCCCAACCCCAGGTCAGGAGGCCTGGAGACAGCACTCAGGAGAGCTGTGGCTCAGTGCCGCACACACGTGCCCAAGTGCCCACGGGGGTTTTACAAACTGCCTACGCCGTGGGTATTATTTGGGGAAGCACAGGGCTCAGGGGGCAGCAGCTCCTAGGGGAGGGCTGGGGGGGAGGGCCTTGTCCTCCATAGACCTGGGACAGCCCCACCAACCTGAACACTGCTGGTGTTGTCACTGCAGATGCCACCCTGAGTCAGGCACAAATGAGGCTCGAATTCCCCTCCCCGCCCCACCACTGCCACCCCCAGCCTCAGCGGTAGGATTGTCCTTTATTTTTTTAGGATTATCCTTTATTTTTACTAAATCTGGCACCTGTGGTGGAGAAGCTACTGGATTTAAATCAGCCTGACTTTGGACACCTAAGTCTCCTAGAAAGCTATGAGTGCCCGAGTAGTCCCGGCTGCAAATCCTCACTTCGCAGCAGGGTTCAATGGAGAGTCATTTTACCTGTTTCTCTGTCACCATGGATGGGTATCCTAGAGTAGATCTTGGTGGTTGTTGTTGTTGTTTAAAGATTTTATTTATTTATTTATTATTTATTGATGGAAGGAGGGAGAGAGAGAGAGAGCACATGCACACAAGAGCACAAGCAGGGAGCGGGAGAGGGAGAAGCAGGCTCCCCACTGAGCAGGGGACCTGATGATACCAGCCCATCCCAGCACCCTGGGATCATGACCTGAGCCGAAGGCAGATGCTTCACCCACTGAGCCACGCAGGCACCCTAGGATTTTTGGTTTTTAATTCAGAAGTTTCCCAGGCATTGAGAGGGACTTATAAGCCAGAGGAAGGCTGCAACACTCCTGTTACAAGTAGTGTAGGTAAAATAGAGTGATAGAGGTACCTGGAGCTGGACAGGCCCTGGCCCCCGTCCATGGAGAATTGAGGCAGAGTGAAGACTGCTAAGGGCAGGAGCATGGCACCCGAACGTCAGGCCGAAATTGGACTTTGCAGCAGGTGCCAGCAATTTCTAAGTGGGGAATCGGCTGGGCATCACTGTCCACCGTGGCAGAATGGGAAGTGGCTGCTGTTTGGCATAAAGGTGTGACGTTGGAGAAACCAGCAGGATGAGATCGTGTGGCTGTATTGCTCGGAGGCCAGAATGCCCCTGTGGGCACAGAAGAGGGCAGCATCCAGGCAGAGCAGGCCTGTGTGCAGCCCCTCGGGTGGTCAGACCCGGCGAGGCTCAGCCTGGTCCCGCCTTCCCGGGCCTCGGCCTGTCTTCCTGCCTGGACCACTTCAGTCCAGTGACAGAGACACACAAACACCTTGGGGACCTGGTATTCAGGCACCACTGCAGGGTCGGAGTGGGGAGCTCCAGGTATTCGGGTCACACTGCCTGGCCAGACAGGGGCTCAGAGCTGGGGCCAACACCCTCTACCATCTGCTGCCAAAGTGACCACTCCGGTTCAGGCTGGAAGCCTGGGTTTGTGGGACCCAGCCTGGCCCTTGTCTCCGTCAGGCATGAGTGGAGGAGTGGGGAGTAAGGGGTAGAAATGGGGAAGTGGGGAGTGGGGAAGGGATAGGTGACACACAGGCTGGGCTGTCCAGAGTTGAGGTTGGGCAGGTGGAAATGATGATGGATAATGAGCAAAGAAAATGGGGCCCATGCCCAGCAATGGAGGAACACAGCCAACACGTGCCGCACCCTCAAAACTAGCAAGCCCCGTGCTTTATCTTGGCTTTTGACCCTGTGAACGGAATTCCTACCGCTCTCCCAGGGGAAGTGGCTGTGAGGCCCTGGGGACCTCGGGCAGTGGGGCAGCCATCAGGGAGTGCTGAGGGTGGGAGTTGGGGCTAGGAATGGAAATCCAGGAGTCTGGATCATCGGGTTTGGAGACTGGGTGGCCAGGAGGCCAGGGTGCCTTGTGCAGAAATGAGGGTGTGGGGAAAGTAAGGTGTTTGGGGACATGATGCGTCTGAGAAGGTGGCAGGCAGCTGGGAACGTGGGCCTGGACCCGGGGGAGCCGCAGAGGCCGAAGGTAGGTAAGGGTCACTGGCATCCGGAGGTTTGTACGCAGCCAAGGTGCATTTGCTGAGGAGAGAAGCCAAAGACAGTCTCGTGGGGGAGGGGGCACCTAGAACCAGCAAGGAGGCAAGAAGGAGGAAAGAGGATGCTGGGAAAATGCGGCGCATGCAGGCTAGGGAGGCAGAGGCACTGGCCCTGGGCACACCTGTGCCGTCCGCCTTCCTGGGAAGCAGTAGGAAGCGGGGCACTGGGTACAGATTATGAGCAACGGGTGGGCGGCGCGGACGTGGCAGGTTTACCACCACGTTACCCCCAGGAGCCCGCTGAGACCCCTGAGCGCCCAGGGCCCCGGGCCTGGTGCCAGGATCCACGGCCATTCCTGGCCGCCAGACAGTGACCCGGGGCGCCGCCCGCAGCCACCAGGAGCCCCCCGGCCACAAGAGATCAAACCACTTAGCACCAAATACATGTGAAAGGTCAAGATCAGGAAGTTCGACAGATTTCCAGCCATATCTCCCTCCCCAAACGTAGCTGTGGATCTGGAAGTAAACAGAAAACATTTCTGCGCAAAACGGCCACCAGAGCGCCTCCAGTACTGGCCTGCTGCTTTGTCAGGAGGCACCCCGAAGCCCTCACTCAGGGCCAACCTGCTCTTACTTAGCACACAGTTCTGATAAGCATTGTTACCTGGTTTTAACCAAAAAAAAAAAAAAAAATCAAAATCAAGAGAAAAAGTACAACGTAAGTGGCTTAGAAAATCTCAGCTATGTGAGCTCATCACATGAGGATCAGCCGGGACAGCATCCTGTTCCCACTCAGGACTGATATTCTGTCATTCATTCATTCATTTATAAAGATTTTATTTATTTATTCATGAGAGAAAGAAAAAGAGGCAGAGACACAGGCAGAGGAGAAGCAGGCTCCCCACAAGGAGCCTGATGTGGGACTCGATCCCGGACTCGGGATCACACCCTGAGTCAAAGGCAGATGCTCAACCGCTGGGCCACCCAGGCGTCCCTGTAGTTCTCATATTTAGTGAAGAGGATCCTCAAGTTATGAAGACATTGTGAAATAATGTTCTGTCTCCATTGCTCAAGAAGGCAGGGTAGTGTATGGGGCAGGAAGTTGTTCTTTAAAAAACTTTGGCTTGGGCAGCCCCGGTGGCGCAGCGGTTTAGCTGGATCGAGTCCCGCGTCAGGCTCTCTGCATGGTGCCTGCTTCTCCCACTGCCTGTGTCTTTGCGCCTCTCTCTCGCTCTGTGTGTGTGTGTGTCTCTATGAATAAATAAATAAATAATCTTAAAAAAAAAAAAAAAAAACAACTTTGGCTCTTGGGACACCGGGGTGGCTCAGTGGTTGAGCGTCTGCCTTTGGCCCAGGGCATGATCCCAGAGTCCTGGGATGGAGTCCCACGTTGGGGTCTCTGCATGGAGCCTGCTTCTCCCTCTGCCTGTGTCTCTGCCCCCCACCCACCCCCATCTCTCATGGATAAATACATAAAATCCTAAAAAAAAAAAAAAAGCTTTGGCTCTTGAAGAGGAAATGGAGCCACATTTATTGAGCATCTACTACAGACTGGCCAGCTTAAATCTGTTAACTTCCTAACAATCCTACAAGTAACTACAATCTTTATTATTTTACGGAAAAGAAAGTAGACTTAGCGGGCTGAAGTGATTTGCCCCCGCTCATGCCGTGAACGCTTTCTCGCTGCCCTCTACTTCCCTCCAGGTCCCCGCGAGCGCCTGTGGGGACCACCTGCTCTCTGGCAACAGGCAGCCTCCTGGGCCTGAGCTCCAGGATGCCCTCGGCGGAGCTGGTGATGCTCTGCTCTCCATCTGGCCAGTGTTCCTGGCCTGGCCTCCAAAGCTTCGGCTACTCTGGGGGCTGGGGGTGGGGGCCTAGCCCTCTTCCTACCCCTGAATCCAAGACAAAGCACCCTTCTCCTCAGGTGTAGACCATGAATGGTGAAGTCCTTGCAGCTGGAAGATAAATGGCTGCGGGAGCCCCATCACGAACGGGTAGTTTTGTGAGCCCTGTCCTGCAGGGGAAATTACTCCTGAAGGACTTTGGTGGTGACAGGCCCTGTTTTTCATTCTGTAATCATTCAGAAAAATACATCCATTTCAGTTTATTCAAAACAGTGGAAAATCATTGAGGTTTTTCCTGTGTAAAGGTCAAACTATAAAAAGATAAGTGGCCTCAGAGAAATCCAGGCTAGTCATGAAAACGTGGCAATGTATTAAAATGGATCCAAAAGAGGATTTAATCCTCCTCTGGAAACAGCTCATTATAATCCCCCCCTACTCTTCCCTATGTGTATTAAATTCCTGTTTTCAGGTTCAAGGACATGAGGTAAGTGACTTCCAATGGGTAGAACATGGACTGTACAGACCACGGTCCTGAATCAGAACCCCTGACCAGCTGCGACATGCCAAGTGTGAGAGTTGGAGCAGGAAATTCCTGGGCTGGGCCTCGGGTCCCTCACCTGCAGATTTGGGAAGCTCCCCCACTTCCACGCTCTCCTAGAGGTCTAGCGTGCTGCCTGACAGGGTCCAGGCGGGTGGATATTGAGAACCTTCCACTGTCCTGTCCATGACTTCCACCTGAGGGGACAGATGAGGCCTGGCTTGGCCTGCTGGCAATGGGGACCCTGAGCAGGGTCCTGCTGGACCTTGGCCTGGGGACAGATCCCTTGAGCTGGCCTCCTTCCCTGCCTCTGGCCATCGGATGTCCCCAGACTCTAATGGGGCTCTACCGAATGTGGACTTCGGTGACCTGGGAAGTCCTTGCAGCTGGGGAATAAACAAGTGTCTGTGAGATCTCCATCACGAAGACATTTTTATTTTATTTTTATTTATTTGATAGACAGAGTGCACATGCACAAGCTGGGAAATAGCAGAGGGAGGGAGAAGCAGGCTCCCCGCTGAGCAGGGTGCCCAACACAGGCTCAACCCCAGTACCCTGGGATCATGCTGAGCTGAAGTCAGATGCTCAACCAGCTGAGCCACCAGGTGCCCTGAGAATGACAGTTTTAAAAACACAGCCTGGACAGTAAAATCCTCCCTTTCCTCTTTACTAATGAAGAACGTTAAGGTCTTTAGGAGTGCCTTTGGGAAGACAAGGAGCAGCTGTGTCTCCTCTTCTTCATTGAATGAGGCTCCGTCTATGCTCAGTTGTGTGCAGCCCTGCCTGCGGGGTAGGCCCAGCCTGGTCTCCCACGTCAGCCCACCCACTGGAGAGGAGGGAATTTGGGAGACGGAGTCAGGGTTCCTGGGGGTAGTCCCTGGGCCTGGGAAGACTCCTAGCCCCACAAATGGGAGCTGGCTTTTGTTTCCTGATATGTGTCCAAGTAGAACAGAAGGAAAGGCATGGGCGAAAATCTACAGGGGGGAGCGCCGGCTCCTGGGTCCGGCCCGCAGGACGTGGCAGGAGATGGAGGGGGCTGGCAGCAGCCAGATCCCGCAGACATCAGATCCAGTGAGTGACATGTCTCATTTGTATTCTACAAAGGTCACCCCGGCTGCAGGAGTGGAAGGGCTCAGAGGCAGCACAGCCGGGCAGGGGGTGGCCTCGGCCAACCAGAGACGTGGTAATGGGATACAGGAGACGACATATCTAGAAGACGGACTGGTGTGACACGGAGGGCGGGGGGAAAGGGGATCCTGGGAGGAGGTGTCTCCTGCCTGTGGCCTGGGCACTTGGGGGGATGCTGATGCCTCAGTAGACGAGCTGGGGTTGGGGTGGCACGGATTTGGGCATCTGTGAGGAGTCCGAGTTGGGCAGGTAGCCCCTGAGCTGATGGAGGGACGTCCAGGTGGCCCTGTCCATTGGAGCATGGGACACAAAAGTGCAGCTGAGGAGGGAGTCAAGTGTGAGAGGTGGATGAGGCCAGCACACTGGGAGCTGAGGGCAGAGAGTGGACGAGGTCCCACGGGGTGAGCTCAGGGTGAGGCCCAGAGGGCGCCAGGAAGGGAAGTTCCAGGAATCACTGGCATTCCAGTTCGAGGAAGCAGACCCCGTAGAGAAGCCTAAGGGGCCTCCGAGGGGCGTCTGGGAGGGCAGGGACCCAGGGGGACCCCAGGGTTGCTGGAGAGCTGTGTGAACCCGTGCACGCCCAGGGGCGCCCGGCCTGGTCAGCAGTGCTGAGGTTCTGCTGTGACTTCAGCCAGCGCGGCAGGTGTGAGCGTGGCTTGTTTTCCTGGATAGAAGGTTCAGGGCGGGCTTGGGGATTTCCAAGAGATCTGTCAGCGGAAACTTTATCCCACATCTTAACTTTCCCCCCTGCTAGGACCTTTTAACTGTAGGTAACCTGGAAAGTGTAACCACGGCTACTGTGTATCTAGTATTTTAATCTCGCCTAGAAACAATATTTCTAGCAGACGCTTGTTTTAAATGGCAAGAAGAGGTTCTATTTTACTATCCTGTATCCTCTTTAAATGAAGAGCCTCCTTTGAAAAGATCTACAAATTACCTGTACAGATCTTGGAGAGTCTACTTCTTCAGCTTTTTTTCCCTTTTTAGGTCACAAGACACCCGTCTCAGACCGTCAGGGATTTAATGTGATGTGTTCTGCTTTGCAAAGTAAAAGAGAGAGGGTAGCTTTTGGCTCAGAGACAGCAGCTGTGCCCCAAAATGTGTCCAACGGCCCGATTTAGTATCAGAGCTCTGGAGGAATTGATTAGCCATTAAGTTGGCTGTTTAGAGAGTTCATCGCATCACGTCCAAACCGACAATGTTGGCGCTGCCAGGCCCGGGAGAACCAAAGGGAGTCTGAACGGAGCCTGGGATCCCAGCTTCCGCGACGCTGTGCGACCTGGCCTCCGTTAAGGGAAGTGACAGGTTGCTGTCACCGCTGTGCCTGGTGAGCAGGCCTCTGCTGGCTGCGCCCTGCTGGGCCCAGGTCACGGGGCTGCTGCAATCTCACGCCCTCCTCCCGGCCGTCCCTGCCACTTGTCCCCTGCCCGCCGAGCTGTCCCAGGCCCGCGCTGCCCCCCGCCAGCCGCGGCGGCCTCCCCTGCGGGCCGTACCCGGCCTCCCGACCTCCCCTCCAGCGGGGCACTGGCAAACCCGCAGTCTGGGTCTGAGGCCACTGCTGTTTTCTCCGAACCTGCAGGCCTCCTCTTGCCGGCGCCACCCAACTGGTTCCCTGGGTCTGCGTCCTCCTTGTGTGCTTAGCAAACAGTTTACCTTGGCAGGTTCACCAGGAAGCAATAATGGTGCTAAAGCCAGGCGCCTGATGGACCTTTTACTTCTGAAGTTGTGTGTGTGCAGGTGGGTGTGCCCTAGGCGGCTGCTGAAGTTTCCAGGCCGAAGTTACCCTGCTGCCCTTGCTCACAGGGGCTCCCTCCCGGCTGCAGCCCTGTCGGCCTGGCTGTCAGAGCCCCCCCAGGGCTACCTTCCAAGGCCATGTTGGCCGGTCCTAGTGCCTGACTTGTCCAAGCCTCGCTGGGAGGCCCGTATCCTTGGAGGGTGCCTCAGCCCCCACGAGGGCTCTAGGGCTGGAGGGGCTCCTGGGTGGCTCAGTCCGTTAAACGTGTGACTTGTGATTTTTGGCTCAGGTCAGGGTCTCATGGGGTGTGAGTTTGAGCCCAGTGTCGGCTCCACGCTCACTGGGGAGTGTGCCTGAGATTTCCTCCCTCTGCCCCTCTTCCACTTGCTCATGTGCACACATTCTCTTTCATTCTCTCTCTCTCAAAAAAGGAGCTGTGTGGCTGGAAAGCTCCCCACGGATTGCTAGGGCTCTCCGTCACAGAGGCTGCCCCCACAGGCTCTTTGTCGTGGGTGCTGTGGGTCCTGGCTAGACCCCATCTTTGGGGCCGCCATGTCCATCCGCTAGATGTTCTCAGAGCTGCGTCCCTCCCTGGGAATCGCCTCACGCCGAGGGGAGCTGCCTCACTCAGGTTGAGGCCCCCTCCTGGAGGCTGGCCTGTGGTCAAAGATTGGTCGATGGAGAGAAGCACTGAGGCTGGACCCTTGGCCTCCACCTGGGGCATCTGAGGGACCATCTCAGCTCCTGAGTTCCTTGTAGAAATGCTGAGGCCTCATGCAACCACGGGCCGGGTCACTTGCTCTCTCTGCTTGATCCTGCCCTCTTCCTTTCCTTGAACTGACCATCGAATCTGCACACAGCTTTGGTTCCCCAGTCTAAGACAGCTGCCGTGGCTTAGCGGGGGTGGAGGGGTGGGGGGGTGGGAGGGGGGGTTGGGGGTTGGGGAAAGAGGCTGGGTTGGCTCATGGCCCCTCCCTTCCCTCCTCCCCCCTCCCCCCCAACCCCGTGCCACCCTGGCCACCTGGGCTGCCAAGATGCCTCAATTGTTACACTCAAGTCTCCAAAAGACGTCACTTGGGAGGCATTTGTTTTTTGGACTTGAACTTAGGAAAAGCTGGGTCTTTGGTCTGTTTGATTCGTGATTATGCTACCAGCACCAGTAACTGGGGAAGAGGTTGGGCTTTCTTTGCTTTGGCTGCTAGGAAGCTCAGAGCCCGGTATAAGGTTCATGTGTTAGATGACACCCTGTTGCCTTCTGAGTCCCCTTGAAGCACCTGTCTCACCGTTGCTATTTGTGTTGTTTTGCTGTATCACCCAGCTCCCTCTGAGCTGCCTCAAAGTGTTTGGGATGAGGTGGGCTCTAAATGAGTAAACACAGGCAGCCAGCCATAGGGGTGTGTTGTCAGAGAGACCCGGCTGCCAGTTACCAGCTCTGGGACATTTGCCAAGTCACAACTTCCCTAAACCATAGTTTTTTTCAGCCAGGGAGTGGGCCTGATGCCTGCACCACAGAATTATTTTGAAGATACATACAGTAAGCACGTGGCTGGTGCATATCAAGGACTCAATAAATGGTACACACTAATAACAATATTTTTATAAAATCACATAGCTCTCATGAATCTGCCCTACCATGTGGTGGGTCGGAACTTCTTCCTTCCTGGCACAGGCTGGCTGTCAGCCAAGATGCATTTCTGGCCTGTTGGGTTTTATTTTCTTATGGGAAGAAGCTGCCCACCCAGAACCCTACACCTCACAGGAGACCGTACGGACCAGCAGAAGGACCAGTGGGGATGTTTGTTGATTGTTAATCCAGGCAGGTGGAGACACAATGAAAATGCCCATGACATAAACGAACACATACTTGGCTAGAGAAAAACGAAAACTAAAACTCTTTATGCAAATCAAGCCTTCAGAAAATAAAAAAAAGGTTGTAGACGAGGGATCGGTGATGAGTAATTTAACCAAGACGATGTAAATCTAGGCCTTTGGCTACTTTAAATATAACCATCTGATATAAAAAGAATTGCACTAAATTTTTTAAAGCTGAGATCTTGCCTAGAGTGAGAGACTCACTCTCCCAATAGGGCCATGTTCCCCAAAAGACAAGTGGGGAAGGCACAGAATAACATCCATGTTAGCTTCCCATCCCCCTCCAGGCAGCCTGGGAGGTGTTTATGCATTTCAGTGTGCAATAGCTCCTCATAGGCTATATGTTACCTTGCAAACCAGTTTAGAACCCATATTGGGACAGAAAAGCCCATTTCAAGTGGCAGGTGGCTTAGAAAAGCCTTTCTTTTGTCCATTTCTGAGGAGTGCATGCTCTTTGTGGGGAAGGACAGCCTGGAGGCAGGGTGGAGGGAAGGTGGCCTGGGGGCCAGCCTGGGCACTGAGCAGAGCAGGCCCTGTGTGGTCTCTAGGCCTGGGCCTCAGGAAAGGGGGTGAGGGACGCAGGAGTGAAGGGAGGCGAAGGGGCAAGAGTGAGTGTCTGGCCGGGCTGTGTAGTCCTGCAGAGGTGAGGGGTCCTAGGCCGCACCCTCAGGCTGCTTTAGGAGGGACCAGGTGGGTCTCGGAGGAAGTGGCCTCAGAGCCCCTGTGGCGCCAGAGAGGCAGGAGGAGGCTTTCAGGTGGAGGCTCTTGCGCCCCTTGCAAGGATTTGCTGAGCACATTCATCAGCCTCAGGAGCCTTCCGCTGGGGGATCAGCTGGTGTAAGGAGGGCAGTTGGTGCTGGGGACAGAGACCTCCTGCTCTGCACGCCAAGGGTGGGCAGCCCCTTGTCTGTCCTGTCGCAAGTGGAGACAAAGACTGAGGAGGGGGGAGGGAGCCTGTGTCTTTGCCTCCTTTCTGGGCAGCTGTCGACCCTTCTCCCTGCAAATCTGTTGCCTACACTTTTCCTCACGTGTCCAGAGTGTTGATGGGTGAGAAACCCCACACACCTCACCTCTAGCTCCGTAACCGTTTCCTCCCTTCCTATGGAAGACAAAGGACCAGAGAAGACCAGAGACTGCCGCACCCCTTGCCTGACAGGGCACAGAAGCCTCTGGGTCGTGTTCCCAAGCACAGGCTGGCCCATTTACCCTAGTTGGTGATGATGGTGATGGTGATGGTGATGGTGATGGCAATCATAATTAGGCACACAGTCTTGTTCCTAAAATGAGTATGATGGCTACACTGATAAAGGCGGTGTCTGAGAGTGGACGACAGACTAGATCTTGCCGCCAGGAGGCCCTGGGCCCCTATTCTGGCTCCGTTTCTCACTAGCTAAGGGAAACCTGAGGTCACTTCTTTATGCTGCTGCTTCTCGCTTGTCTATAATACGGGGCTCAGGGTAGCTAATTAGGAGAAAGCTTGCCATGGGGTAGTGTCCTTACAGCTATCTCTATTGTTATTACTATTCTTACTCTTGATCTCATTACCGTAGGCATGAGGCCTATTCACGTGCTGTCATTTGAATCTGGCCATCCTGTAAGGCAGGGGGTGCGATTATTACCATCCCACTGTGCAGATGAGGAAACTGAGGCTCAGAGAGGTTGATGGGCTTGCCCAAAGACACTCTGCCTGATACAGAGTCCGCACGCCCTTCCACCTGCCTCACCTTGGCAAGGCTGAACAGCCTCGGCACCAGGGATTAAAAAAGACACTTGCCCATTACCTGACAGTCCTCCCATTATCCCTGCTCAGTGGGGTGGGAGTTTTATCACCTCTCCTTAATGCACGGAGATAACAGCCAGGTGAGTTAAGTGGCTCCTGCACAGGCCTGCCTCCTCCAGCTAAGCTGCTTTTGAGCCGGCTGATCAGGACCGCTCTTCAAAATCGCAATTTAACTGCTCGCCTGCGTCCATTGTTCTACGCATGGAGGCAGCTGCCCACAGGCCACCCCACTTGGTGCTGTGGCGGTGATTAATAAGGACAGTCTGCGTTCATGTGAGGCCTCTCAGCTGAGGCCTCAGAGCACTTTGCAAGCATTAATTAAGCTTCATGGTGGTGGCTCAGGTAGGTGGGGGCCCTGGAGCCACTTTACATGTCTTTAGCTGATGCAGACCAAATCATTCCCCCAGCAAGCCATGGCCTTCATGTCTGCGGGGCCCCGGTGGGCATTCCTCATCTCTGGAGTTTGGCCAAAATCACTTGCGGAGAAAAGACCTCTTCACTTGTCTTTCCAGACCCCAAAATAAGAACTGGCCCTCAGAAGCCATTTCCCATTCAAGTTAGGACCAGGCCAATAGCTCTGTGGCTGGGCCCTACCCAGGGGCCAGCCATGGGGGTCCCCTAGGTTCACTAGGACCTAATGTGGCTCGGGTCAGCGCATCAGAGCTGACCACACCTGTACGTGGGGCTTGTGGGATGAGGCCTGTCCCTGCCCTACCATCTGCACAGTACTCCTGTCCGCTATCACTTATCTAATTCACTCCCATCTCTGGCTCTGCCCTCACACATCTGCCACCTGCCTCCTGGGGTTCTGACATCCTGGAGCTTATTGGGATTTGGGGAGAGACCGTATAACTGAGGGTAAAGAGCTTGGAGGTCCCCCCAGGGATAAGAGGGAATCACACAAGGGAAGACATGGTCAAATTTGTGTTCTGTGATTAAAATTCAGGGAGCTATGTGATATGAGGTGAGGGGCAGGGAGGCCGGAGGAGGCAAGGAGCCAGGGGAGCACGGATGGAGCTCCACTTGGCCAGGGCAGTGGGGTAGAGAGAAGGGGCTTGAGGGGCACTTAGAAGGGAGATGGCCAGGGCAGGGTGACTACCTGGAAGTGAGGATGAGGGAGAAGGAGGAAATCTAGACAAAGCTTCTGGCCGGCAGACCCACTCCACTGGGCGGGCATTTGTGCCCTCTGTGTCGGGCACTGGGCTTAGTGAGCTTGTGACCTACTTGGCAGTGTTAGTGCCAACCAGCTGCCCCAGAGACACCATGTCGGGTGGAATAACTGAGCCCAAACCCTAATTGCTTCCCTATAATTTCCCAGGCACTATCCTGTCTAGCTTGGCCAGGGGGTGAAGCCTCCTTTGCTGGGCTATGGACATTCCAAGGCACCACTGAGTTTGACCCACACAAGGGTCTGGAGGGTGGGGATTTGGTCCCCACTTGGCCGATCATACCAAGCCTCTGGGGTTAAGTGACCTGCCAGCGGTAGGCTGAAGAGAGGCCCCTGACAAAGGTCCATGCCCGAATCCCTAAAACCTGGGAAGAAAGGAAGTCTGCAGATTTGATTAAGTTGAGTGTTCTGAACTGGGGAGATTATCTTGGGTTATCCAGGTGGGCCCAGTGTGATCCCAGTAGCCCTTATAAGAGGGAGGCCGGAGCACCGGAGGCCAAAGGGGGGGATGGTGCAAGATAGAAGTGATAGACTTGGAACATGGAGGAATGACCACCAGCCCAGGACTTCAGACAACCCCCGGACGTTAGAAAAAGTGAGAGGAAATGGGGCTTCCGGACGAACACCAACCCGGTGACCCTTTCATTTTAGCTCAGTAAAGTTGAACTCGGACTTCTGACATCCCGAACTGTAAGGTTACTACAGTTGAGTAGCTGTAAGGTAATCCTGGGCACCCTCCAACCACGGCAGAATTTGTCGGTAGGAGATACAATGTGTTCTGGGCAAAGGAAAAGGTTTGTTCTGATTCCGCAGAGGCCTCAGGGGTTTAGAGTCAACCTCTTTCTTTGGCCCAGACTGGGGAAGCCGTCCACCCTGGGCCTGATCATCCTTGGAGCTGTGATTGGGGTACGTGCTTGGGCAAGACGGAGGGAGGGCCCCCTGAAAGGGGCTGGAAGGCTGTGGGAGGCAGAGGGCAGCAAGGTGCCCGGAGGCGGGAAAGCCGCCTGTTGCTGTTGTCCCTGGAGTGTGAGCCCGGGCCGGGCGCTAGGGGTCTGCGGTGAGGGGACAACCAAGGGTGAGGCGTCCCTCGTCCTGCTGAGGGTTTCCGTTGCGCTGTTGCTGAAGATGTGCGGAGAAAGAGGAGGGAACCTCTCTCCTTAGCCACAGAGCTGAGGTGGCTGCAAATTGCCCCTGTGTGGTCTCAGCTTAATCCCCAGGGAGGAGGGGGGGGGTCTGCCTCCTGGGGTGGGGGTGGGGGTGGGGAGCGCCCTGGCTCATTCCAGTGAAACCCCTTTCAGCTTAAAATGTCAGAAAAGAAACTGTTCCCTGAAAAGCCATTGTGCGTATATACAGTCCTGCCTTGGTTTACGGGATTTTAGTTGTGATTGTTGACATTCACACAGTCTTCAGGGGGCTTTTGGGTCATTTTCAAATTAGCCTGTGGATCTTCACAACAACATCTGAGGCGGATACTGGTGTCCTCCCATTTTGCATTTGAGGAATCTGAGGTTCAGAGAGATGATGTGTTTAGTTAGTTGTCAGCCAGGATTTTGACCCAGCTTTTCCCACCTCCTCCTGGCCTTCCTTATGACCCAAAGATCATCCTGTTCACCCCGGTTCTGTGACCTTGCTCCGTGAGGCTGAGGGCCTTTCCTGGCATACCGCAGGGAGTCCACCCGCAAATTCGGGTAGGTCTTTCTTCTGAGGGGTCTTTTTCCTGCACCCCAGACCTCTGCTTCAGGCCAGGATGTGGAGCCTTGGCCCACCGCATTGTTCACTCACTAGCCAGTATTTCCCAAACTTGATGCTCTTGCCGGCTCTGGGGGCGGCTCTGAGTATGGAAGAACAGACTGACACAGAAAGAGCAAGTCATGGAGGCTGATGTGGGTGGCTCTGGAGCCCAGCAGTGCCTCTGGGGGTGCTGCAGGAGCCATCGGGGTGATGCCAACCAGCAGACCCGTGCTGGGACAGGGAGCATCTAGAGGCCTTAGGAGGGTGGGCAGCCCACACTGAGGGTGGACGTGGCCCAAAGTGAGCAGGTAAGAGGTTGAGGAGACCAAGGACCAAGGCTGGAACTGATGAGGGAGGACCTCTCCTATTCAAAAGAAGTAGGCTGCTTGGGGTAGAGGTAGCATGGACAGGAGCCCTGTATGTCAAGAAGGTCTTCTCTGGCCAGAAGGTTTGAAGATACCATGTGAAGTCGGTGGCCTGGTTTACCCCAGAGGAAAGGGAACGGGCCCAGCTTCCCCATATCCCCAAGATTGTCTTTGGCTCCTGAAGCATATGGCATGAGTGGGGCAGCAAACTCCACTGGATGCCATAGGAAGCAGAGAGGTCCCTAGGTAGGATCCAGAGTGGCTCTGCTGGCCTCTGGAGCAGATCTGGGATGGGGAGAAAGAAGGACAGAGGCAGAAAGGTAGAGGCCCCAAGGGAAGCATTCAGTCCTAAATTCTTCGGATTATTGTTAGAGCTGCAAGAAGTTGAAGATGGGTGAACCTAGAGCCTGGGAGGCTGGTGGACACTCAGGTCTGGCTAAGGCCCGGCCCAGGCTTGTGCTGAGTCGTGGGGATCTGGGGAATAAGGAGCTCTGCTGAGAGAGAGTTCTACACCACCCAGAAGGGAGGCACCTGGGTTTCCCAGTCCTCCTCTCCTGTGCTGTGCTGCAGGGAAGCTGGTCACACATGCCTCCCTGAGGTCAATGACATACTGTTGGCATAGAGCCTGGTATGTGAAGTGTGCTCAGAGGGGTGCCGAGTGAGGGAGATGGACCAAAAAGGGAACAGGGACCCCCGGTACTGACCATGGGCCAGGTTTTCCTCAAGGAAAGTAAACTTCAGAGAGTAGAACAAAGGGGAAACCAGAGTAAAGGCTCTATTCTAGACTATCTTATCTACTGCACTATTAATAATCCTGCCCCAGTTTTGCAAACTACGTAGCATAGTTCTAAATAGGATCTTTATATGATCAGCTATCCAGTCAACATGTTTGCTTAGCGTCTACTAAGGTTTCATGCAGAACCAGGCCCCATGAGTGCCAGACACAGGTGCACCCACAAGGAAATGAATGTTGATTCAATAACCTCATTTGATCTTTGACAACCCCATTCATTATGTCATTATGGGGATGGGGCCCTGGAAGAAGAAGAAACAAAGGGTGGTAAGCCGGCTGGCCAAGGTCGTGCTAACAACGAGTTCATGACCATACAAAGCAGTTCCTCTGGGTCTCCCGATGGTGACCCCGAGCTGACCCTGACTGGCCTAGCAGCTCCCCACTTACTGTTTGGGTCTTATAGAAGTGACTCATTGACAGGGGTTTCCAGTGGTAGCTACTAAATATCTGAGAGAGAGAGAGAGACAGAGAGACATGCTTCATGAAACTGTGAAGCAATGAAAAGCCCTTAACAATTGATTTAAAATCCATTTGGCAAGGCACTAGCACTAAAAATAGAAATATCCCCAAGAGGCCAAGGGGCTCGATCTCCACTCCTCATTGCTATTTCTGTCACTGTACTCATTTCCCAATCCTGACCATGTATGTGCATTTAATCTATCCCACGGATCCAGGCCTCAATCCCGTGCTGTTCGACAGGGGATTATCAATAACAATAACAAAACAAAACAACTTTTTTTTATCCGTAACAAAAACAATAACTACATTTATGGGCTGCTGCTCTGCCAGGGACTTTACATTTGCCCCTTGAATCCTGCTATCAATCTACTTAGGTTGATAAGATTATCCCATCTTACAGATGAGGAGGCTGGAACATCCTAGGGACACTCAGCTCCTAGGTTTCAATCAGAGATTTAAGCTCAGGCCTTCGGATCTAAACAAAGATGGTCTTCTTACAGCTCTATGGTCATCAAACTTGTAGGTGACAGAGAAGAGCCTAGAAAAATAGTAAATTGGAATGCTTGAGTGGCTCAGTGCTTGAGTGTCTGCTTGTGGCTCAGGGCGTGATCCCAGTCCTGGGATGGAGTCCCACATCGGGCTCCTTGCGAGGAACCTGCTTCTCCCTCTGCCTGTGTCTCTGCCTCTCTCTGTGTGTCTCTCATGAATAAATAAAATCTTTAAAAGAGAGAGAGAGTGAGAGAGAGAGAGAAACGGTAAATGAGTTCAAGGAAGGAATCAGGACCCTGAAATATCTTGCAGCCCTGGGCAACACTGTTCACGAGAACTCTCTGCCATGATGGAAATGTTCTTTATCTGTGTCCGATATGGTAACCACTAGCCACACGTGACTATAGAGAACTTGACTACAGAGAACATGTGGCTAGTGTGACTGAGAAATGAGATTTTAAATTTTACTTAAATGACTTAGCCACATGTGGCTGGTGGCTACTGTGCTGGACCATACCAGACTTAGGGCTATGGGCAGAAGCCAACAGGATGACTCTGGGTCAGGATATGTACAACTCTTGCCTTTGAGTCATAGAAACAGGACAGGGAGCCAAAAATAACTGGGGGACCCTGATACACCATGCGCTCGGGCCTCAGTGGATGACGCCTCGGCAGTCACCTCTAAATGTGGGAGCTGAGATGTTAAATCAGACAAAGAGGGGCACCCAGGTGGCTCAGCGGTTGAGCATCTGCCTTTGGCTCAGGGCATGATCCGGGGTCCTGGGATTGAGTCCTGCATCAGGCTCCCCGCAGGAAACCTGCTTCTCCTTCTGCCTATGCTCTGCCTCTCTCTCTGTGTGAGTCTCTCATCCATAAATAAATAAAATCTTTTTAAAAAATCAGACAAAGGAAGGAGAGAAGGTGTGGGTAGGGCAGAGGGGAGAGATGGGGCTTAGAGAGTGGGGACGGGTACAAGAGGGCTTCACTTGAGGACCCTGTCCCTAGTTCCCTCTGCAAAAACCCCAGAAATGCAAAGGAAAGAGGTCTTCATAGAAAGACCTCAATGCCAGCTAGTGGGCCGGCCCCAGAGGGAAGCACCTTCCTGTCCCCCTGCTGGATGCCCTTGACTTCCTGTCGGCTTATGACCACTTTGGTCTGCTTCCTACTTCTTGTTTGCCTTGGAGCATCCAAACAGCCTATGCCTCATCCTGGGAGCAGGGAAACAAACGTCACCGTGGAGACAAAATCACTTGACTCCACTTACAGTGGCTAACGGCCCATGATTTTCCAGCCTGAAGGCCCTTTTGCTTCTGTGAGCATTGCCCAAGAAGATTTGGCCGGTGGAAAAAGACTTTAGGAAGCTAAGGGCAATAAACTGTGATCAGAAAGACTACGGACAGATCCCCGACGGGGGCATTGGAAGCCACGGTTCGAATAGGACAGCCGCACAGATGCTTCAAACAGCTACTCTCCCTCTGCGATTGAAAGCTCCCTGCAGCCAACTCCCACCCACCCTGCAGACGCAGGTGCAGCGGCACAAGGGCTGAGACGGCTTGCTCCAGAGGGGGCTTCTTGCCTTGGGCTTTCAAAGGAGAGGGTGGGCTTACCCTCTTGTCCTCATACTGTCTTGAGTCTAGACTTCAAAGGGCAGGAGGTGGATAGCAGAACTGGTCACAGGGAGAAAGGGCCTTTCCAGGAAGTCATGCTGTGAAGTGGGAGAGCTAATCCCTTCTTTTCTGTTCTGATTATGGACAGAGAAGAAAGGTAAGCTTGGGAGGTAGCAAGAGGCCATTCCTGTGGTCCCCACATCCTTGAGCCCTCCATCTGCACCTGAGCCTGGACTTGGGAGAAGAGGGGGTCAGATGTGGTCCCTGCCTAGAGGAGAAAGACAGACATGGTCACAGCATGGAGTGTGGACACAGCCCAGAGGAGGCCATGATCCAGCAGGTTCTTGATTCTGGGAACTACTGTACATCAAAAGTTCCAGCACCACCTCGGTGGCTATGGCTGGAGCAGGCCAACCTGGCTGAGCCAGGGAGGAATCTCAGTGGCATAACAAAACCTGGCTGCCCTGCGGAAGATGAGCCCTCTGTGAAGGCTGCGTATTAGGTGAGGCAGATGTGGGGGAGGGTCTTGGTCACTGCAGCAGGGTTATAAATCTGGAGTCGGTCTTGGCCTACCAGGAACTCGGAGGTAGGGCACATGGAAACCCTAAGTCTAGATTTCTGGTGACCTGGATTCAAATGTGGACAAAGTCAAGGCCTATCTGCTTTCCTGTCAGACACAGTGGGCTCAGCCCAGGCAATCTTGCCTGCCAGATCCCACACTCGGAGCAGGCCTCATTATAATAGGGGCTTCCAGAGTCAGGTGCCAGTCAGAGTGGTATGAGGGCTGGTCAGTGCTCTGTGCTCGAGCAGTGTCGTTCTGGAAAACAAGGAGGCCTCTGTGGCTGGTGACTGGGGAGCTTTGACTCCTCTGGCAACACTGGTGTAAGGCTGGGCCTCCTGAGAAGGACCTGGGGAGGCTGAAGGGAAACAGTGGTTTCTGCTCTCAACATGAGCTCAGGGCAGGGCAAAGGCACTTGAGGTACATGTGCTGGCCACAACAGGCTCTCCTTCCCTGGCCTGGAAGGGCAGGAGTGGGGCCCTGTGGCCCAGGGCTGCCACCAGCCTGCCTGCTCATCCTGGTCAGCAGCGAGTCTCTGTGAGCCTTCTGGGCTCTGCTGTGTCCGGCTCTTTTCCAAATAAGGGACTTGAGGACCAACGTAGGGAAACTGTTCTCTGGACTGAGCAGTGGGCCCTGTCTTAAGAGAGAGGAATGATGTCCAGGTCTGCAGTGAGGAAAGGAACTGAAAGTGGGGCCAGGCTTCCAGTTTGGGTGTAGAGGAGGTGACTCTCAAGGTCAACTTTGACTGGAGAGCAGCAGAAGCTGCTTAGCTCCTTCTCCCCGACCTGTTCCTCTCCCTTTCTCCTCTCTCATTCTTCCCAGGAATGCCTGAGAACATTTTCCAGAGAGAACACATATGTCTCCACAGAGCCCACCCCAGGGCCCTCTGAATATTTGGTACAGATGCTTTCTACTGCCTCCCCCGTCATGCTTTTTATCAACTGCAATGCCAGGGCCACGGGTTGCGATTCTGTGGTGAGAATCAATTTCATAGATGTCAATAAACTAAGAAGACGATTAATTCAGACTCTGAGGCTGAGCATGACAGCTATTTTGGGTCAAGTCCACATTTTGTTCCTGAATGGACTCTGGCTTCCGCATTCTTTCCTCAGTCCAGCTCCTCCGCCTTTGTTTTGAGTTCAGCGCACTGAGTTTGGCCATGTGCCCATGAGGAAGCCCTGGACTAATTTCCAGTTTTGGGGGCCTTTTCCCATCATCTCTTGCTCTTCATTGTAAAAGCCAAGCAACACAGAGAATTTAGAAACAGGGATCCCTGGGTGGCGCAGCGGTTTGGCGCCTGCCTTTGGCCCAGGGCGCGATCCTGGAGACCCGGGATCGAATCCCACGTTGGGCTCTCGGTGCATGGAGCCTGCTTCTCCCTCTGCCTGTGTCTCTGCCTCTCTCTCTCTCTGTGTGACTATCATAAATAAATAAAAATTAAAAAAAAAAAAAAGAGAATTTAGAAACACATTGGGCAGAGTCCCTCCCCTCTCATAGCAACAGATACTCTTCGGCTTTTCCCTTCGATCTGGGTCCGTGTGTGTGATGGCTGGACAAGGACACTCGCTTTATGGTCTATTTATTCAGTTAATGTTAGATGTGTCTCCGTGTGGCCTTTGAGGCTTTGAGCACATCATTTCCAGTGGCTGCAAAATGTCGTGTCAAGTGGATAGACATGCATTATTTAATCATTTGCCTTCTGTGCACATCATTGCTGGAAGCCAGGTCACCTGACCTGATTTTGGCTCATAATGCACATTTGCTAGTCTCAGTGCAGGGAGGTGCAAAAGTAGGGCCAGAATTCAGATACATTTATTTATGAAACATTTATTAACTGTCCACTAAAGGCCAGGAACTATACCAGAGAGATGGTGGGGTTTTGAGGGGGGAGGAGGAGGTAAGAAAATGAGGCCCTAGGTACCCAATTGCTTGAGAGTCTGACTGGGGCCAGGAGACAGGTCTTTAGGTCTCACAGGATGAGGGGGTGTTAGGGCTTGTGAGCCCCAGGGAAGTTATGATATGCCTGGTTCTGAGAACCTAGGTTCTCAGATAATTGGGATGTGTCTTTTAGACACTGGCGAGTTCCCCTTTATTTGTCACTGATGATAAAGTAGTCAAGTTTGGGACTAACTTGCCTTATAAAACCAAAAAAGCAAAGATGCTAGGGGCTTTTCCTATTATCACTTCAATTTTAGTTATTTGCCTTCAGATGTTCTTCGAGTAAGAGGAGAAAAGATATGGAAATAAAGCTGTATGGCTGGAAACTATGGGAAATATAGGAGCTTTTCCAGAATGACTTGTGTCCATCATGTGTAGGACCAGAGGCCAGAGAGGCTAAAAACCACTACTTGATAGGAGAATAACTGCTATGCTTACTGAGCTCCTGCTGCAAGACACACGGGACTAGGCACTTTATGTAGGGAACCGTGAGTTTCTTTACAACAATATTTTAAGGTAGGTATGACTGTCTTTCACTTTATTTATGGAGTTTGAAAATTAGGATAGTTAAGTGACTTGCTAGAGGCGACTTAGCACTACCTCTTCTCTAGAGCCAGATGGCTGCGTAGTATCTTATGAAACCCTGTTTCCAAAGACTGGTCCCAGGCATGTTTGCCTTTCAAAACAAAATGGTAACTGGATAGCAACCCAGACCTAGAAACGCAAGAGAAATTATATGTAATAATT
Organism: Canis aureus; assembly: GCF_053574225.1. Taxonomy (NCBI): domain Eukaryota; kingdom Metazoa; phylum Chordata; class Mammalia; order Carnivora; family Canidae; genus Canis; species Canis aureus. Next base: position 7,874,718 of record NC_135613.1, read on the forward strand.
TTAGAAAGCTCTCTTAAAGTAATTTACTTCCCATTGAGAGTATATACTTAGAGCTGAGATTGATAAGAATATATGTTTAGGGTTAGTAGTTAAGTTTATTTTTGTCATTTTCAAAAGAAATTGTACCTTAAAATTAACATACCACATCAGTGGTATAAGAATCTGATCTCATCCTCAATCTTTTTGCTGGTAGATTAAAGACTTTGGGGTATTTACAGACTTTCTGTCCTGCCCTGAAAAGTCAGGAGGCCAGACCAGAAACTACTGCCCAGTAAATTTTAGTGGTAGAGCCAGGTCTGTCCGCTGAACCAGTAGCTGGATGTGTGTGATGGGCAGAAGAGATTTGAGGGATTTGAGGGAATGTGAGCATTCCAAGGGACAGGACAGTCTGGGCCTGCTTTTTGTTTTTGTTTTGTTTTTAAAGATTTTACTTATTTATGAGAGACACAGAGAGGAGGTAGACACAGGCAGAGGGAGAAGCAGGTTCCACGCAGGGAGCCCGATGTGGGACTCGATCCCAAGACCCCAGGATCACGCCCTGAGCCGGTCAGACCCTCAACTGCTGAGCCACTCAGGCGTCCCTGGACCTGGTTTTTAAATTTGACTTTGTTGTTTTTCTTGATTACAGCCACAATTCTAATTCATAGCCCTGTACACCAGAGCTGTAGGTTCTGCTTTCAAATGGCATACGGGGCACTGTGCTCAAGATGATGATTTATCTAATTCTTTCATGGAAACCTTCTTTTACCTCTGACTGCGGATGCCTTACATGCTCTCATCACTACCCCTTGGCATCCTTGCTTCCCATTCAATCCCTGTGCCCTATGTCACGTGCTCAGAGGGGCTTCACTGACAATTTCCTCTGCTGGCATGTCTATCATGCCTGCCCCACATTTATTCATTGACATCCAGTCTGCGGGCTGATGCACACCCTTGAAACTCTGGTGAATTTGGGGCTGGAGACGCATTCTTGAGTCCTTGGCATATAGAGGGGGCTGCATCCCTCTCCAAGAATAGGTGTGGTCATGAGAGGCATGGGTGGAGGGGAAAAGCAAGGAGACCAGGGTCTGTCTTGGGGGAAACCACAGTTGAACTGTCAGTGCAGGTTGGAAGGGTCATAAGGGCAAAGTAGACGAGATGGGAGCAGAGCTGGGAAAACACAGGTGCCCTAGGGTTTTGAGAAGGGAGTGAGTGACCAGATAGATCTAGAGGGGCCAAGATCCCCAGGCTGTGTGGGGCCTGCTGGGATTCCTGTCTGCTGTTCTTATTAATTTTACCCAAATCTTTTTTTTTTTTTTCCAAATCTTAAAAATCGTAAACCCTATACAATGGGGATGAGTCTAAAACTATTTTTTTTTCAGTTCACCTTTTTTTTTTTTTTAATTTATTTATGATAGTCACAGAGAGAGAGAGAGAGAGAGAGAGAGGCAGAGACACAGGCAGAGGGAGAAGCAGGCTCCATGCACCGGGAGCCCGACGTGGGATTCGATCCCGGGTCTCCAGGATCGCACCCTAGGCCAAAGGCAGGTGCCAAACCACTGCGCCACCCAGGGATCCCTCAGTTCACCTTTTTAAACTCATAGAATATTATATGATCATTAAAGAACGTTTGGAGGAAAAAGTGGAAAGAAATTTTAAATACCTAAATTCAAACCTTTCTAAACACACCACATGCCAACCTTTTGGTATATTTTCTTTCAGTGGCTTTTCAGCGGCATAGGGTTTTTAAAGTTGTGATTATATATAAAGCTGTACTCAATTTAACATTTATATCCTAAGTACCCATTTATGATGGTCTTTTAGAAACATCATTCACACTGGTACAGAGTTCAGCACTTGCCTTCAATCTTCAGAATATTACTCCTTTCTGTTGTTATGTATGTTTTGGCTACTAGATGTCAGATACTGAACGTAGTATGTAAATTTATGTGCACGATTGTCTTCATCTCATATTTCCAACAGCAATGGGTTTTCCCTCAAGTGTCCTGATACTAAAATCGAGAGTGTACAAATGTTCAGAACAGTTATGCTTGCACAGTTGCTCCTATGAATATAAAATTGCCCTTTTATCCTGCTTGGTGCTACTTATTACCTTAAATTGTCTTTTGTCTGATATAGCCACTCACGCTTTTGCTTTTGTTTGCATTTATCTGGTATAGCTTGGCCTACCCTGGTGTTGTTTAATTTTAGTTGAGTCTCTAGTTTTATTTATTTATTTATTTATTTATTTATTTATTTATTTATTTATTTATTTATTTATTTTTTCTAGTATTTATTTAATCTGGGAGCCTTTGTCTTGTAACAAGGGAATATTAACTACTTAAATTTATTGTCAGATTCATTTTGGGTAGCCTCCTGTCATCTTGTTTTATGTTTTCTGCATTTCTTTTCTTTTCTGACTTTTGCACCAGAGTAGATGATTTCTTTTATCTTCTGCTGTGATTTAGGCAGGGAGACATCTTGTTTCTCACTCCACTGATCTGCATTCTATTGCCTCCAATGAATGTTTTGATTTGTCTCTGTGTTCAGTTTCTAAGCAGCTCTGCTTATCTCAGCCTGGCCCCTTCTCATTTCTTTTGGTGGAGGCAACATCCTCTGCAGAATGGTTTTAAAGGCCCTCTGTAGTTTTTTCTTTGCTCCCTCTGGGAAGGGAGTCCTGCATAGGTACTCAGTGGTGTTTCCTGCAAGTGAAGGGACCATCCAGGCCCCAGCCAAGGGGGAAGTGTGTTGGGTGATGGTGAGGGGGAGAGGCAGGAAGTGTCCTCCCCACTGCAGAAGCCCCAGGAAGAGGTGCCTGCTGACCCTTAGTGGTGAAAAGCAGCCTGAGCGCATGTAGCCCCAGCTGACAGGGATGAGCTCTCTGCAGAGAGGGTCCCAGGGTTAAGGGACCAGAGTGAGAGGGGATCGAGGACCGGAGTTGCCTGGGTGTTGGCTCTGGCCTGGGAAGGTGGTTCAGAGCCTGTCAGTCTTATGCATGCAATTTCCTGGGCACTTGAATTATTTGAAGAAAAAAAAAAAAGGATTTTTAGACTTGTAAAAGGAATTTCAGCAAGGGCTTTTTCAGTGCTTCCATTTATCTACTCTCTTAACTAGGTGTTGCTCTAATGTATTGTATATTAAAACTCTCTCTATGGGGCAATTAAAACCTTTAAAACATTTGCTTAAATTTAACACTCTGGCATTTTTTTTTCATTTATGCAAGATAGTTGCTCCTCTGTATCCCCAACACAGAGGGGCCAGTTCTGGGGAGGGCATTGCCACACCTATAGACAGGGCAGTAGTGGGGGCTGGGAAATGGAGTGTGGGGTTGGCTGGGGAGGACAGCCTGCCAGGGTCGAAGAAGGTCTCCGGAGGGAGACACAGGCCAAGCAAAGCTTTGCTTTGCTTTCTTTTTTTTTCCTGGCTTTATTGAAATATTATTGACATATAACATCTAAGTTTTTTTTTTTAAGGATTTTATTTATTTATTCATTTCTGCTGGACGCTAAAGGCTGACCCCTTACAACGTCAAGTTCCTCTAGGGCTGGCATCTCAGCTGATCCTCCGGAATCCCTTGGAACATTTCAGCCAGAATCAAGCGGGTCCAGACAAGCAGGTTCCCAGGAGGTCTTGGGGCTGGGACCAGTCCAGGCCTTGGCCACTGAGATCAAGGTCATCACCCTAATCTCCATGCTACTCCAGGCCCACATGGTCAGGAGAGCCACTACCAAGCCTTTGGAGGACCAGATGGGGAAACTGAGTTCTAGAGGTGTAGATGATACATCCAAGGTCACTCTACAGGCCAATCCCAATTCCCTTCAGTGTCCTGAAATATCACACTTCTATGTGTGCTGGTGTAAACCCTCTGACTTAGGCCTTAACATCTGGGTCAAGCTTAGGCATGTGTGTGTATTATCACCCCCTCACTGCCCCCCATCAGTCAGTCACTCCTCTGTGCCTCTAGTATGCTCTGTTCATCCCCCCATCATACCACTTATTTTGCTGCACAACAATTATCTGTGTTTGTCCTCCTTGCAGGAGGCAGTACCTAACGATGGAGACTTTGTGTTGCTCTTTGTGTATAGTAGACCTACATGAATTTTGTTAAATGAATGTTGATGAATTCATAATTCCACTCACATAGGTTACAGTGGTTTGGTCCAATTAAATGTGCAGTCCTTTTATGATCCATTAATCCAAGATTATGTTCTTCTGAAAGTTAACAAGTGAAGAACTATTTTGCTCAGCATATCATGCCCATGAGGAGGCTGCTTGGACCAACTGCTTCGTGATTGCTCCCTATGGCCACATGCTCTAATTGCAGGCAAAAGTTCTCAAGAGTGGGTCTTTCAAATGAAGCATTTTCACTAGGTGTACCCAGCAAGTTTCTGCAATATACGAGCCTCTGCCTCCTTTACCTTCATGCTGCTACCTCAGATGCCACAGCTGGACCTGCTCAGATTTGAGGTGAGATGAAGTTGGCAGTAAAAGATCCCAGTTTGGCTCATCTGCTGGGCTACCTTATTCCAGAAGTATGAGGAAGCATCTGGAAGGGAACATCATGGGTGACCACGTTCACTTGTACATTTCCTACAGTGCACTCCTTGTTCTGCTTTGGAATTGACTAACCCCATAAGGACAGGCACTAAGCCTCATTCACTTCCATCTCCCCGATGCCTGGCACAAGGCTTAGCACACAATATGTCAAGCGCGTGAGCAAACTATGAACACTTGGTGAGCACCTACTATGTTCTAGGCCCCAAGCTGGGGGCTGATCACAGGAACATCTAATGATCAGGTAAATGGGACCTGGCTGGTAAAGATATTCTAAAGTAAGCACAGCTGTACTTTCCACTCTAAACATCCATACCTTCATTATTATGATTTCCCAATTTGATTTTATCCTTCAAAAGTCACCATTCCACCCTGTTGCGTCGAGTGTTTGACACATCAATTGTTACTGGGGTCAGTGGCCACAGGAGCCTTTAACATTCTATTACCAAGTGTTTGTCATTTCTTTTTAAATTTATTTTTATTTATTTAAGATTTTATTTGATTATTCATGAGAGACACACACACAGAGAAAGAGGCAGAGACACAGGCAGAGGGAGAAGCAGGCTTCATGTAGGGAGCCTGACGTGGGACTCAATCCCGGGTCTCCAGGATCACGGCCTGGGCCAAAGGCAGGCGCTAAACCGCTGAGCCACCTGGGCTGCCGGTGTTTGTCATTTCTTATTAATGATATATTTAAAATCCCTAGGGACTTGTTCCTGGCTAACTTGTCAAGACCCCTGTGGCCTTGCTGACCTGTTTGTTTATCCTTCCAGAACTGTGGAGGGCATCACTTTCTAGAGAAAACATAGTATGGCATCATGATCTCTTTCATTTTCTATCATCTTGTACATCAAAACTCCTTTACTTATCAAGGCGCTCTCTCATGACTGTGGAAATTCCCTCCCCATGGCCTCACACCCTTCACAGAACTGCAGGGGCCTCTAGGAAGAAATGCCACATCTGGGTCCCTCTCCCTTCCTGTCTTTGTTTTCCATTGTTATTAGAAGCATAGCCGTGGAGAGAAATCGGGTGGTCAGCAGCTACTGCAGCCATTAGAAAGGATAGACTTTTCTTCTAACCCCCTCTAAGGAGAATGGGGTTTGGTCTCTAATCTCTGCAGTTTGCAGAGAAATAAGCACAGCGAATTTACAATGGCAAATTCAGAAACATTTCATTTTGTGAAACAGCTCTCTACAAAGGAGGCAGGGGGCACTGGCTGACAGTGCTGCATCCAAAAGGGACTACGGGATTTACAATGACCCTGACACAGGCCCTCACAGCAGCCACCCTGGGAGGCTGCTACTCAGGCAGGGGTGTCACTGGGAAGTCAGACCAAAATATAACACTGCCTGCTTCCCAGAGCACAGAGAAAAGGACTCAGCCCAGTGGGCAAGGCTTCTGCCTCCCCCCTACAAAAAGGCCTCCAAAGCTTTTTGCCTGAGTTTGAGCACTGCAGCTGTGCTTGGCATCTGTGTTCCTGGCAGCCCATGCTGCCTGCCACTCGACACAGGCAGCAATGCTGGTAGCAGACCTTCCACCCTTCTACTGCCTAGGGCTTTTGTGAAGATCAAGTGAAAGAAAAGGCTAGGCACATGGTTTGGAAAGCAGAGAGCAATGGTAGGAATGCTGGATTGTGGTGTTGTCTGGCCGCCCTCTCCTCAAACTGGCTTTGGGCATGCCTGGTCACCTGCTCCACACGGCAACCATATGCCCAAATTCAGTGAGCTGCCTCCAATTGGTGCCTTCAGATTTCACATCCCTTCTTTTGCCTATGAACTTTTTTGGTTTTCTAGCTTGTTAGCTTGACATCCAAGACTTTCCAAACATCTATTTCGTATTGAAAACCTCTTCTCCATTTCAGGGCCCCCAGCACACCTCATTGGTGTTCCCAGCCCTATTCATTTGATCATAGCTTTTCCCTGTCTTCCCTCTTTACTGTACTCACCCTTCAGAGCCTCTCCATATTGCACCCCTTCTTGAAGACCAAGCAGATGACCTCTATACAGGCTAATCAATGAATCATCTTGCCCTCTTTCAAAATAACAGTTATTGGGTTCCTGCTGACCTTGAATCAGAGAGGACATTGGTCACAGTGGTCAAGAGAAGGTTTTACAGTCAAATTGCCTGGGTTGGGGTCCTGGTTCCACATCTTACTGCTTGTGTGACCTTGAGCAAGTTAAAGTATCTGAGCATTGCTTTCCTCAGCTATAACGTAGGATAATAGTGGTATCTCTTTTATACATATAAAGTGCTGAGCACATTGCCTGATGCACTGTAAGCATTCAATAAAAGAAAGTTAGTATTACCTTAAGAATTTTCTTATAAGTTGTCATGTAATGGCCATAGCAACCCAGGGAAAGTAGGTTTTATTGCCCCAGATGAGAAAAATGAGGCTAAAAAAGGTTAAAGCACTTGCCCACCACATTGGTGATGAAACTGAGATTCAGATTCAGGTCTGTCTGACTGGGATCCATTGCTTTAGCCAAATGCCATAGCCAACCCGCCTTCATCAGGCCTCTTGGGCTTACTTTAGCCCTTGTTCCTTGGTTCACTCTGTACATTAACATCTCTCTTCTCCTCAGCCAGACCCTGGGCTCTTCCAGAACAAGGTTTTCCAAAATGTACCATTCTGCATTTGTTGAGTGAACAAGAGGGAATGGATGGGGGAAAATGCATTTTAAGATCAGAACTTATCCCAAGAGAACTTAGTACTGGTACTTAGGTCTCTGGAAGTCATGGGTCTCTCAACAGAACCAGGGTTGAGCCTGCCTGCAGGCTCTTCCCCACCTCAATCCTCCCATCATACTTTAACCCCAGACATCTGACTATGTTGTTCTCATCTGCCAAAATACTTTCAGGGATCTCCACACTTGCTGTATAACTAGTCTGAGTGTTTTCTCTAGAGTCCGATCTGCTTTGTCAACAGAAATCCTCATTCAGCTTAACATACATTTCTTTGGTCCAGAAAGCAAACTTTTGGAAGAAGAATAGATATTCAAGGATAGCAGTAATGTGCTGCCTCAGAGCTGTGCAGTGGGTGGACCCATGGCCTGCTCTAAGAGCCTAGAGAACATGGTTCTCTGGGGACTATGGTTTCTAGATTTATGTCCCATTTATTTTTAAAGCAAAGCTGTGTGTAAAGTGCTCTAAACACTAAGGTCAGAATGTCAGAATTTGAGAAGAAGTATGATGGAGAACAATACCCATTTTGCTACTTGCTTTACCATCCCAGGAAAGAAACTTCACATGTGTTAATAGGACAGAGAGAAGAGCATGAAAGATTGTGTAGGGTGCCCAAAGTTACTGAGAACCTACATTTTGGTGCAGACACACTTATCAGATGAAACTGTCCTTTCAACCTCCTGTTAAAGAATATCTGAAATTTCATTTCATGAAAGCTACCATTTTTGAGCACTTACTATGCACAAGGTGTTTTATTTGCATTATCTAATACAGTCCTTACCACAACCTGCAAGAGAGGTGGTGCTAGCTCCATTTTATAGAGAAAACTGGTACTTTTTTAAAAAACATTTTATTTTTAAGTAATCTTTATACCCCATGTGGGCTTGAGCCCACAACCCTGAGATCAAAAGTTGTATACTCCACCAACTGAGCCAATCCATGTGCCCCTACAGTATCTTGATCAAGGCCAATGGGGAAAAAAAAAGGCCAATGGGTAGCAGAGTGGCTTTGACCTCACATGTGTCTGACTCCACCCAGGATCTTTCTCCTAGAGCATAAGGCTTATATTTCCCTAGGAATCTTGGAGTCAAAGAGACTTAGAGCTCTTGGGTCATCTGCTCTTAGTATACTTTGATCATCTTCTTCCTCAACTCATTTAGCAGAGGTCAAGACCTGGGCATAATGCAATTAGCTAATTTGTTTATCCATTGTATGCTTATGTAAATGGCTTGAAATTTTTCCTCAGTATCATTATCTGCCAGAAAATTGGGGCCACATCAAGGTAGTTCATGAGCTTATACTGAGCAAATATTTCCAGTCCTGTTTTAACTAGTAGTAAATCTTTTCCTTTATTTATCTGAAAATTGCTTGTTCTTTCTGTTGCCTCTGCCTTGTAAGATTCCCTAAGCCCCTTCTGATAATAACAATAGTTAATATTGAGTACACACTATGTACTAGCCACTGTTCTAAGGGATTTGACTCAACCAAAGAGGTAGGCTCTGTTATTATCCTCATTTTACAGGTGAGGAAATAGAAGCACAGAGAGATCAATCAACTTGTTCAGGGTCACACAGCCCAAGTGGGAAAGCTACTATTCAACTCAGGTTGACTGATTATAGAACCTCCTTTGCTAAATGCCTTAGTTTGTAAAGAACATTTCCTCCTAAGTGGAAGCACTCTAGAACAGCATTATTCAGTAGAAATATGAGCTATAAATGCAAGCCACATATATAATTATAAATTTCCTAGTATACACATTAAGAAAGTAAACAAATGAAATTAATTTTAATATATTTTATTTAAACCCAATATATCAAAAATATTACTTCAATCCACATTAACATTATTAATGATATACTTTATATTCTTTTTTCATACTAATTTTTCAAAATCTAGTGTATATTTTATACTTACAGTGCATCTCCATTTGGACTAGCCACATTTCAAGTGCTCAATAGCCGCATGTGGTTACTATCTTGGACAACAGGATATAAACAGGCATTCTTCTTTTTGTATTTCATCTATGATTTGTTTCTCTTATAATTTTAAGTTTTGCATTAAGATTAGATCAAAGAAGGCTATGTTAATGAAAATGTGCCCTTTGGATAATTCGGTGAACAGAGCAGTTTACTTTGTACAATGGAGAGAAGAAGCTTTAGGAATTACTAAAACCTGGGTTCTAATCTCCATCTTCGCTACTCCAGGGGCTGTGTGTGGCCAGTGGCAACCCCAATTTCCCTCAGCCTCTTCGTGTTAAAAAAGAGATGATGGTTTGTGATTATTAAGGTTCTTTCCATTTCTAAAAACTTTATTTACAGCACACACCCTTGTCAGGGGTTCTGCCTCTGTTTCCACTTTCCATTCAAGATTCCTATATGACAGAGCTTACCCTAAGTTGGACTGTGTTCACTATGACCAGCTCTGTGCTTGGCACATTGCAGATACAGGAATATTCATTGGATGAATAAAAAGTCTTGAGACCCCTGGGTTTCCCAGTTTTTGCCAGAATAACTCTACCAGTCTTGTCAATTAATTACACTTTTATTTCCTTTCTCATATTGGCATAAAATCTTGATGATCTAAGTTTTCTGAAGGGTCATAGCCAGAATTAAAAACCATTTCCTGATCCTGTTAGCAAAGGAGACGGTGCTCAGCTGTAGGCATAGCTTCCTAGAGACCCCCACAAATAGCTTTCCTCTTAATACATGCTGTTCTGATGTTGAGGAGAGTTAATTAATGACTCTAAATAAGAAAACAATCAAATCTGTCTGCGGTCATATGAGTCAGAGCAGACCCAGATGGGGAGCCAGGTCCTTGGCCTCCAAGTGCCCTCGGGAACAGCAATAGCAGCCTTGCTCCATGCATCAGAGTCTTGCAAGGCCCTAACCTAGAAGGGGAAAGAATTACTCAAAATGGATTGGAGACCCAGCCTGATTTGAGGCATTTTCTTAAAAGGTGAGGCCCCCTATCTGTGTGTTGTGCAGACTGAGATAGAGAGAAGAGAAAAAGCAAAAGTCCGTTCCTCTCTATTCTCTTCAGACACCTAAACAACAGCTACTGAATGGGGAGTTCTCAGGCATAGGCCCCTTGTGCATGTGGCAAGATTGGGGCAGTTGGCACTGCCACCCTGGGAGGACCAGAGGACATGTAGCTTGAAGCATATCAAACCCCAAACCTGCCTACCTTCAGGCATCCTGCAGCCACATATGAAGACAGAACAATGGTTATGATGACATAAAGGCAGAAATGTGATGCTTCCCTGAGATTAGCTGAGGCTTACAACAATGAAAACTTTTATTTTGGAGTTAGAGACTTTGCTGTAAAAATCTGAGAGTAGGAATATGGGGAAGGAACCCCTTAACAATATCCAAGTGTCCTCAGCATTGGAACTGGACAGTAGCAAATGAAGATAAGCCCTATTTCTTTGGTTCTGCATGTATTCTGTGAAATAATATCAGCCTCTTCATTTTCCCACTATTCTTGCAGATTATTAAAAATACATTTTGATGCCATATAGGCTTGGCTTCTTGTGAAATTGTTCCATTCTGGAAAGAAAACTCTGAAACACTGGCCATGAGGATCATTATACTCCCCTTTATCCTCCTTGGTAATCAAGTACAGGTATCCTTTTCGCAGGATAATATGTAAAGTATTGTGGTAATATCCTTGATGCATTTGAAAGGACTCTTTATGGCTTATGTCTGAATCTTTGTTGGCCCCCAATCCATTCCTCTAAAATTTGGTTAGAATCTCATAGAGGACAGTTCAAAACTTCAATTTTGCTTCTACAATAGCAATAGGAAAAAATAGTGGTAAGAGCAACCTCTGCAGTTTAAGAGATCCAGATTGGAATCTAAACTCTTTTTCTTCTGATCTGTATAATCATGGGCAAGCCCCTTTCCTCTTAAAGCTTCATTTCCTCATCTTGAAAGTGGAAACTACCACTACCATCTACCTCATAGGACTGTGAGGATTAAATACATTCTTACATTTGAAAAGCCTGACTCAGAAATGTTTCCTCTTATTAGCTTGTAATTCTTTAAATAGGGTTTGCCAATGGGTTCATTTGAAGCGATGCGATAAAAGTCTTTATAGCTCTGTTGCCTCCTATTTCTTTCTATGATGATGAGCTTTAGGGAAATCCTCACAGAGGCCATGCTCGTCAGAGCTTGCTTCTACTCCATGCCCTAAATCCTGCCTTCCCACTACTGGGGCGGAAGCCGGTGCTCCAGAACCTCGGACAGCTCCACTCCCTTGTGACTGGCAGCCCAAAGGAACTGGAGAGATTTGGGGGATTTTCCCAGAAAGGCTGCATTAGTGTTTGGAATTAGGAATCCCAGGGGCTTCATTCTCATTCACAGCATGCATGCTATTTGCTTGCATCCTCAGATTCTTCAACATGACCAGTTCTCCTGGAGAAATTCTGAGGAGCCTCTCCTCTTCAGAAACCCGTTAACTACACCCATAAGATTTACTAAATCTTCACCCCCTTTCCTTCTCTCCTGTGAACTCCAAGGATTTTTTTGAGCCCAAGAACAGAAACACCACCCACATCTTCCTGTATCTGCTGATATTTAATTTGTTTGGCTTCTGTACAAGGATTAAACATTCTTGATTAACTTCAAGTGAAAGTAATAATGTATGAGCATGAAGAAAGGCTTTACAAGACAAAGAGATTCAGGTATGAATTAAAAGAAACATAAAATAATGTTATTGCCTGTAGGTGATGTTAAGCGCCATTCTCTAATCAGAACAAGCAGGTGGTTCAATTTATGAGATAATTTAGCTTTTCACTCTTCTAATACAGAACACAACACACATATGCAGTCACCTTCTGAACAGGCAAGGAAGAGATTAAGTCCTATTTTTACTTTGTGATACTGAGTCACATAGTTCAATGCAAATCACATGGATGCCAAAGTAAGAACAATACCAGGTATTTAAATACCTCCTTTCCTTTGAGGAGCTCTGAAGATTTTGTGTCTGTGTGAAATCCCTTCAGAGTAATTCTGGGAGAAGAGACACACGTCACCAGATGAGGATTTAAGACAGCATGTTTCATCCATCTCCCCTACTGCCATGATTTCACGATTAGGTCTGGAAGAGCCAGTGTTTGCCAGTTCTTTGCACTTAGTAATAGCCTCTTGATTTCTACATTTTCTGGGCCATATTGTCAACTAGTGAAAGAAAGCTTATCTTTGAAAATATGTTATTGACTAATTTAATGATGAGGAAGAGAGAAGGATAAAATGGAATAAGAAGGGGAGGTGGGAATCATAGTGGGTGAGGAAGAGATAAATAAGATACCTAAAACATCCTGAGCTTGATAAGATTTTTCCATGCATTTTCCTCATAAGCAGATTTGATGCCCACCCCCAACTGGACAGAAATGTGGACAAAGGCATTTTGGCCCTCTTCAAATACTTCTTCCTTTTTTTAAAAAAGAAAGATTTTATTTATTTATTTGACAGTGAGTGAGAAAGCACAAGCAGGGGGAGTTAGCAGAGGGAGAAATAGGATCCCTGCTGAGCAGCAATCCAGATACACGTGGGGCTCACTCCCAGGACCCTGGGATCATGATCTGGGCTGAAGGCAGACCTTTAACTAAGCCACCCAGGTGCCCCTTTAAATACTTCTATATGGGCAAGGACAGTGGCAGTTCCACTGCTTGAACTAGTTTGAAGGAAATGCTATTAAAAACATCAACCTAGGACTCCAAAGGCAGACAAGGAGCCCCCAAATAGAAGGGTTTGTGGTTTTTACCTAACAGGGCCCACACCCACCCGTAATCTCCACCCTACGGGAGAGTGTTAGTTGCAAAATTACTACTTTTCCCAGTAGAGGTCGCTGTGGGTACCGGCAGTGGATACTTGTTGAGACTGGACCAGGCAGGGCTGGGCTGGATGGTGGCTCCACTGCCTGGTAACTGCTCTTCCTATGGTTCCACTGACAGCAGTCTAACCCCTCATCCTACGGGAGGGGGGTCTGTGGTGGGGATTATCTCAAAGCTATACAACGCCTTTGCTGTAAAAGCACAATGAAACTGAGGTCACTTGCTGGAAATGGGCATGTCCGTGGGAGAGCTGTCATCCTCAGAGGTGTCCACTCACAGTAGTATCTCTGTCTCACTAGTGCCCTCTCTGTAGTATACCTGGTATTACTGAGAGGCTACCTGCCAATAACCAGCAACCTAGACCTTTGGCCCTTCCGGACATGAAAGCCAGACTGAAAAAATTTGCCTTGCCACAAAATCTTACAACCACATCATAAAGACTGTGCTGGTGAGCGCCTCAAGCCCCACCTGGAAGCCCACGTGGAGGGGTAGGGTGGAATTCTGGGCCTCAGGGGAGCCCATTACAGCAAGATAAGGTTTCTCGAAGATGGGAAAGGCAGGACAATGGTAAGGAATGTTAGGGTCAGACCTGAGACCCCAGAAAGGCTGAAGAGGGCTCCACATACTTGTAAGGTCCTATCTTCTAGGCCACACCCCTGCATGCAGGCTAGGCCGAAGGCAGCCTGAAGCTACCTTCACCCTGAGGACACACACTGAGACCTTAGGTTATTACGGTGGCTTTAGAGTGGAAGGGGCTACTACCCTGCCTCCACTCCTAGCATCTAAGGTCAGCAGTAAGTGGCTCCTCTTCTCACAACCACACACAGCCAGATTCACAAGCTCACCATGACACACATATGAACACTGGAGCACACACTGGCACATTCACCCAGTCATACATGTTCACACTCCGATCCATGCAAACACCTTCGGAACCCGGAATCAAACTTGACCTAACGTGGTTGATGGGGCACAGGGGCGTCCAGTCAGGATGGCCCTCCAGACACTGGCCCACTTAGGTCTCCTGTATCCTGGGACCCTCCCCTCCAGGCGGAGCCCCCCCCCCCGCCCCCCCGCCTGTCCGCGTCCTCGTGGTCACAGGTCTTGAATGTCTCCCAGAAGGGACCCTGATTACCATCGCACACACGGCATCCTGGGGTGCCGGGCCGGCGTAGGGGGTGATGTGCCGGAAAGAAGGGTGCGGGGCATAGTACCCAGCCAGGGCGCAGCCGCCTCCTCCCTCGGGATTTTCCATCCCGGCTCGCGCAGGCCCGAGAGGAGCGAGCGCGCTTTGTCTCCCGCCCGGCTCCTGGCATGTTTCCGCGGAAGCTCTCTCCGCGCCGCGCCCGGAGCCCCCCCTTCCCTGGCCGCGCCCCCCGCCCAGCGGGTGGCGCAGGCCCGCCAGTGCAACGACCGCCGCTTTGTCCTACGGAGGATGCTTGGGCCGAGCGCAAAAGCCGGGTTCCCGAAGCGGCCGCCGCGCGCCCTAGAAGCAGGTAGCCAGATCTAGGGCGCGCCTTGCATTTAGCCGAGCAGCCCCAAAGGTCTGGGGGCGCAGGGGGAGTCTCCCCCGAGCTTCGGAGTGCTAGAAAGGGGACCCGCCCCGTCCCGCCCGCACGTGCCCATCCTCGTCGGGCTCCCTGCAGCGGTGCAGAAGCCGGGTCGCGGGCGAGGCGGGACGGGGCGGGGCTGGGAGGGTCGTCTCGACTTTTGGCCCTTGGCCTGCATCCAGGTAGAGAGGGCCTGGGAGGTAAGGCTCAGGTAGGGAGAGGTAGGGAGGACTCCCTCCACGCCTCTTACTTTCCCCCACCGCACATCCACACCCAGCCCACTCGGACCATAGGCGAGGGGCCCTGAGCATGAGCATCGAGAACCCCGAGAATCCGCCAGTGCTCTCCTGTGCCGGCCACTTCAAGCACAGTGGAGAAGGTCTCCCAGCCTTAGCTCCTCACATCCCAACCCCCTCCCCCCAGTAACCTAGGCGGGTCCAAGTGGGAGGAGGAAGAGTCCCCTGTCTCCATCCCCATCCCGTTTCTCCTCTTCACAAAAACCTAGGCTTCAGGAAAGGGGTGGCATGGAAAGGATCTGTCTGACATCCCAACAGCCCCTCCCCAATAAGCCCAGGAAGGTCTGAGCAGAGGAGGAAGAGCCCCTCGTTCTCACCCATCGTACCCAGACCCCCTTTGTAACCTCAAGCAGTACAGGTGTTGTGGGGAAGGGTCCGCCTGCCTCAGAACCTTTCATCCCGTAACACTCCCTCCCATCTTCAATAATCCAAGCAGCCTCGTTTTCAAGCACGGGGGTGGGGGAAGGCTCCAAGCTCCCCGACGCCCTCTCGGTAGAGATGGGGGGGGTCCCTCCAGCCCTTGCCCCTCACACTCTCACACTGCGCCTCCACCATAAAACAAAAACTAACCCAAGCAGCTCCGACTTCAGGCGCCGGGCCACAGGGAGGCCCTCGAGTCAATCAGCAGCTCTTCGGGACAGATGGTCTTGGGGGCGGTGAGGAGAGGTCCCATTAACTCCCCAGGCCCCCTCATATCTCAGTTCATTCCCTCCCCAATGAAACAAAAGCGAACCCAGCAGCACCGACCTCAAAGAGGAGGGAGGGCTGTCAGCGCTCGGCAGCGCAACCAGCTCCTCTGGGCTCCTCACTGCCCGGCTTTCCCGCGGTGGCTCTCGCGGCGGCGGCGGCGGCGGCGGCGGCGGCGGCGGCGGCGGCGGCGGCGGCGGCGGCGGCGGCGGCGGCGGTGGCGGCGGCGGCAGCGGCGGCGGCGGCGGCCACCGCAGCTCTCGCGTCCGGAGCCTCCGTCGGACTCAGCACCTGGAGCTGCGAACAGCTCCGCGCCTCATTCCGCTGACTCCGCCTCCCCTGCGCCGCCGTAGCCAATGGCGATCTTGGCCCCGCCCACGAGGCCGCCCATTGGGGGCGCCTACTCCGTTCTCTTCTGCCCAGCCTGCTGGTTTCTCGGGCTCTCCGTCAAGACCGCATCCCCCAGAGACTGCCGGAGTTTTTGCACAGCCTTCTGGAACTTGTAGTCCTTTAAGGACGCGGAGGGGGCTTATGCCGCAGGCAGGTAACCGAAGGTGGACTTCATTTCCCAGGGTGCATGGAGCAACCGAGGCGCTGAGGAGGGCGGGAGGAACTGTTTCCATAGCAAAGGCGGCTGGTTGGGGACTGCTGACGGAGAAATGGGGCAGGCCGCGGGACCGTCGGATTGTGCGTGACTTCGGGCAGCCTCTTGGGAGGGCGTTTCGATTTTTTTTTTCTTTTTTCTTCTCGATACCCATCACTGGACTTTGGGCCTCAGTTTTCCTATCTGAGAAGAAGGGCTTGGATCCGATCCGTCCTCCTGCCCGCGGTCCGCGGGCATGGGGCAAACCGAGGTCGAGCCCTTTGGTTTGCCGAGCAAAGGTGAGAGAGGACGGAGGAGACCTGTGGCTTCAGAGTGTGGCATTCTGAAGTTTATCCCTTTATTTTTGTCTCGATTTATCATGGAAGAGCGCTTTACTTCTAGTCATATCCCTTGAAGCAGGCCTTGTCCCCCGGTCTATCCCCTCCCAGACTGGCCTCCCTACACCACCCCCGATACCGCAACATTTCCCCCGGGGTCGCCAGAGGGCGCTACTCACGCTTCCGATTGCCTATGGAATTAAGCCCACACTCCTCTCAACGTTGCTCTAAAAGCCCTTCTGAATGTGGTGACCACCTCGTTCTTGCACCACTCCGAACTTCTTGGTAGCTGGGAAGCCTTAGCCACCCGTGTTCTCTCGCTACGGTGGTTCCCTCCACCCTTGCACTCGACTAACCGCTCGCCCTCTTCAAGCCCCAGCCTAGGCGTTGTCTCATCCGTGAAGCCTTCCTAGATGCCTGGCTGCATATTAGGTACCCCACCTCGTGTGTGTGAACCGCGCCCTCTACTTCCCCTATCTACTTGCGTGTTTGTGTATGTATCCATTTTCCACATTAGTTTGTAAGATTCACAGAACAGGGGCCATGTCTATATTATTAATACTTACAGTCCAGTGCCTATCGTGTCTGGCACGTAGTAGGTACTTCCTAGATATTTGTTGAGTTGAAAATGAACCGAACAGTAATTGAATTTTATTCACACCTCCATGCTCTTCCATTTCTTAAGGTTGCATATTTCCCATTGCTGGAAGCATTCAACCAGAAGGATGCCACGGCAGTGAGGAAATGTTTATGTCATTCATACAGTGGATTGGAATTTTGCCTGAATGCTTTGGGAGCCCTTACAATCCTATGACGCTAGGGATTGATAGATTCATGCCAATCATTCCTTGGAAGTCTTGTCAATTCTCCCCTAAATGTCATCAGTTCTTCATGTTCCTCTATTTCTAGCTGTTTGCCCTTCTCCTTTTTTGTGCCTAAATTCCCTGCCTCCCACTCCCTTTCTGGGAAAGATCTTCTGCCCCTGTCAGTTATGAAGTAATGACAGTCTGAGATCCCTGCCCTTCTTCAGTTCTCTGCTCAGCATCATAAGGCTCTGGTGCTGATGTCCCATCTTGATAGCTAATTTTTTTTTTTTCTGAATCTTTTCCACTCAGGGCTCTGGTGTTGGCCAGATGGTCCAATTAATCCCACACATGCTTCATATGTCACCCCATCCAGACTTTTGGGTGTATTTCAGCTAAAGCATTCTTGGGAGAATGCCTTAATATATGGGTATAATTAATTCATGGCCGAAGAAATAACCAGGGGGACTATTACCCTGAGCCTGATTCAAAGCAAAAAGACAGATCCTGAGAAAAAGAAACTGTCATCCTTGAGTTGATGACATCCACGAGGGAAGACTAGGATTGTTGAAGGAGTAAAATGGGTTGCATTGGGGGAAGCACTAACGGGACCTCTAAGAGGCATGGCAAAAGGGCTTTGATCCAGGCTAAACCCTGAGGGAAGATCACTAGAGCTAGGTAAACAGATGAGGCCTCATTACTGAAGATGAGAAAACTATAAGGAGGCGGGGGAAATGGGATTTGTGCTGACACAGAGTGTCTAATTCTGTAGAAGCAGTGAGAGTAGAGGTTGTCAGAAAAGCAGGTGGGGGAAGACTAGGCCACAGAGTGGGCATCAACAGAGCATTGGCAGAGTATCAACAGAAGGCTAGCAAAGAACTGCCTGTAGCCACAGCTGAAACTCTGAAGGTCAGCTTAGCACTTAAGGAGTAATGCTAGTTTTCAGGAAATTGTTGCAAATAGTGAAAAAGCCAGGGTACCATGATTCTTCCAGAAAGCAGGGATTAAAATAGCATTGGTCCAGCCAAGTAGGGTAAGGAAAGCCGGGTTCTAATTCTGACTTTGCCTCTGATTAGATGTGTGACCCTGGGCTGGACCTGATTCTTCAGTTGTAAAATGCTATATTGATGTTAGGGAGTAGCTAATAAGATGGAGATATGGAATCCAAACCCATTTACTAGCTACGTGACCTTGAACAAACTACATTATCAGATCTGTAGTTTGCTTATTTGACAATGTTGTAATAGATAAGTGAGGTAGCTTATGTAAAGCACTTCACAAATATTAAGCACTTAACATATGCTATTCATCTTCGATTATCAGAAATTGTTTTGACTATGAATAAACAGGCATGAGGTAATGTCCTGAGTAGCCTGGGTTCAAATTTCCATTCTCTCTCTTATTAGTTGTATGGTTTTGCTTAGGCATATACTCAATACCTTTGTTTTATCTTTTTTTTTTTTTTTTAAAGGGTGGCCTTAGAGCAGAGAATGGAATTCTAGCTGCTTGGAAGCTAGAGTTATAAAGGATTCCAGGGAAACATTAAGTTAGCCTCCTACCTTGTTAAAGGGGAAGTAAAGGTCTCAGTGAAATTCCATACGTCTTCTAATTAAGTAATGAGGGGATTAACCAGAATGTTGCAGGGTTGAAGTGATTAACCAGGGCTGGGTGTTGCAGTGCCTAGTATACTAGGCTGAGGAATATAGCTTTATTCTAAAGATAATGAAGGTTTTTACGGAGACATGCGTTTTGTTTTTGTTTTTGTTTTTGTTTTTGTTTTTTTGAGACCTGCATTTTGAACAGTTCTAGGGCCTGTGTGGAGAATGGACAGGAGAAGATGAGGCTAGGATGTAGGTCAGAAGCTGCTGTAGTGATCCAGCACAGCATCTATGAAGATAGAAAAGAGGGGGCAGATCTGAGATGTATTACAAAGGTAAATATTCAAAGGACTTTGTGACTGATGAGCTGAGTGCACAGAGGAGAGTGGTGAGTCAAGGATGATATCCAGGTGTCTGCCTTGGGAAATTTGGTGAATGGATGGTGCAACATTTCCCCGAGGTGGGGAAAAGTTAAGGAGCAGGTGGGTTTGAGGTGAGTAGGAGACATCCAGGTAAGATGTCCACTAAGTGACTTGGAGTTTGGCTTAGGAGAATGCTTTAATATTTAGGGATTCATGGCCAAAGAAAAAACAACCAGAGGGACTATTACCTTAAAACTAATTCAGAACAAAAAAAGCAGGTCCTGAGAACCTTTCATCTTTGAGAGATGAGAGATGTGATCCGGAAAAAGAATCTTAAGCTATCAAGTTATGAGCATATACATCATAATTGAAGCCATGGGAATAGATGAAATTCTTTACTAGAGAAGATCAAAGAGAAAACCAAAATCCCTTGGGAAATACTAATATAGATAACACTTGGGAATGGTTTTGAAGAGGAAGAGGGAGAAAACCAGAAAGAATGTAGAATTGAGAGACAATTTTGTTTTAAGTTGGGAGAGATTAGGACATTCAAAAATGCTGATGGGGAAAAGTCAGTAGAGGTATAGTTGAGGATGAATGCTTTGGGAGAAGGGTTGACGGGTGAACTGAAATCAGTTAGAGGGGTAGGAGGTGGTAGGGTTCAGAGTGAGTCTCAGGTAAGAGGAGGGCCCACTTTTCCTTTGATATGGGAAGGGAAAAAGGAAGGAAGAGTTGGAGATGCAAGTAGGTTGATAGTCAATAGGTAGGTAGTTGGGAGGTGGGCTCAGGAAATGGAGGCACTTCATACCTAATGGCCATTACTTCTCATGGGATATCAGAGGCAAGGGAATCTGCTCAGCATGAGGAAATGAGTTGGAATGGAAAGCTTGGAAAAAAAGAGTGAAAATGTTCAAGATAGCTGCTGTGGAAAATAGGAGAGAAAGCTAATAGCAACCGACAGGCACTGAAGAGCAGTGGTAAAGACCTGCTGAGCTTAGAGGTGATGGATTTGTAGGAGCAGTAATTTGCGGGGTTATTGGTTTTCTTCAGCATCCTATTAGTCCTGAGATATGCATGGAGGAGGCCCCTTGTGAGACTGATCCAGGTCTTGGCTTTGCTGGACAAGGGAGATAAGAAAGCAAGGAAGTTGGAAATGTTGACAAGAGAGTTAGAAATACTAGTCCACCAAGAGGAAAGAGGTGAAACCAGGATAGCGTGGGCAGATGAAAGGAATGGGATTCTCAGTGTAGCAGAAGATAGATATGATGGGTGGGAGGGCAGGGAGTGCAGTGCTGATCGGAGGTAGAGGAACTCTGGTCAAGGGCACTGGCTGGAGTGGACAGAGAAGATCATGAGAAGGTATTGAAGGCAATTTTGTAGGTTACTGGCAGGTCTTCCAGAAAGATGAAGGAGAGAGGAACCCCAGTAGCCCTTGTCGAACTGTTTAGTGAGTGGGAAGTTAACAGATGGTAAGGGAAATAGATAGGGTGCAAGATCTCTGACATGAGTGTCACAGAAACCAAGATGTTGGAGAGCTAAGAAGCCCTCTTACACCCATAAAAGCCATGAGCTTTCTTAGCAGTATCATTTGAACATCATCTACACATGATCAGTTTTATACATACCTAAAACGCAGAATGTCTAGGAATAAACTTAACAAAACAAAAACCAATTCTAGATTTCATGGTGAAGTTGTATCAACCAAGTTCAATGTAGTGATTCCTGCAATTTATATTTTGGTATAGTTTGTAGATTTGAGTATGTGCATATCAACTAGAAAATGTGTTTAAGAATTTTGCAAATTTCATTTCTTAGCAACGATTTGTTTTCTCATTTTAGAACATAAATTAGAGAACTTGTGTTGATTTTTTTTTAAATGTAGAGTTTAGAGCTTAATTCATGCCTTTGAAATGCCATGAATTTGAAATGCAGCCATTTTCCTTTCTGCATCCTTGAAAAGGATTACAAGGATTTTATTAGTTTTTCAGATAATCTTGCCAGCACATACAGCCTTCCCACAAGGGTCTCCTATCAGTAATGTTGGGTTGTGATTGACGTGGTAGGAGTGTTGTATGTGAGCTTTGTAAGACAAGTCAAATAAGCAGCCAACTTCAGGATTTTCCAAACAGCAACTCAGTATACAATTATGGGAGTTGGCATAGAATATGAAATGTGCATCTAAATGTTTATTGAGAAAAATGATCTTCCTAATTTTTAAAGAAAAATGACAAAATCAGTTAATTGCATTGAGCAATCTTTGTCTTTAAAAAAAGCAGTTACTTAAAAATATTTTTGTATGGTTGATATGTCTTTGTAATGTTGGAGTAGGTTTGCTATTCCAGCCCCTGGGAACAGTGGGTGCTTAGAAAATATTTTGTAAATCAATTCATGAATGTTATGATAATCTGTTCATTGTTGAAAATTCTTCCTTTTATCCTAAACTCTCTCCTAAAATATTCTTGTAAAAGAATGATTCTTTTTTAAACATGAGTCAAATCATATCACACCTCTGCTCAAACTCTTCTAGTGGCTTCTTTGTCTTGAGAGCCAACGCTGAAGTTCTTATGATGGCCCACAGGACCGTGTATACTCTGACTTCTGTAGCATCCATCTCTGCCTTGTCCCGTAGGCACCCCGTGCTTCAGCACATAGACCTCCGTGCTGTTCCTGAGTATACCACCTATACTCTGGCCTCAGGGCCTTTGCACTTGCTATTCCCTCTACTTGGAAGCTCTTTCCCTAAATATCCTTATGGGCATCCCATCTGCAATGGCAGTCTTTCCTCTTCTGGCACTCTCTATTCCCCCTTTCTGTTTTGTTTTCTTTTTCCAATAGCACTTATCACTATCTGACATATTAAACATTCTCATATGTGTTTATTTTCTGTCTCTCTCCCATCCTCACTCCTCCAGTAACCCACTATAATAAACTATCCATTAAGGTATAGACTGTCTACTTTTTTTTTTTTTACTGCTTATTCACAGCATATGGCACAGCACTTGACACATAATAGGTACTCAGTGAAACATGTTAAATGGATAAGAATAACACATCATCCCTAGTATATAATCCTAACATCTTTTTATTTTTCCACATTACAGTCTACATGTAGGACACACACACACACACACACACACACACACACGTCTTTCATCTTCTAGAAATCATAGTTTAGATATAATTTTGAATGCTGCTTTTTTTAAACATAAAATATAATAAGGATTTTCTCTTGCTAAGATTGAGTTCATTTGTTCAGTTGTTCATTCACTCATTCATTCAACAAATATCTAATGAGCTGTTTTGTGTTCCAGGCAGAGCTGGATCTGTAGTGGTAAACAGGATGCAGGACTTGCCCTCAAGAGGCAAAGCTTCTTTATAAACACCATCTGTAATGATTGCCTAATATTCCATCAAAACCATACTATACTTAATTTCTTCCCTATTTAAGGCTTACTGCTTATTATTAATAATGGTGTAATGAATATTTCCAAGTTTATAGCACTTATCCTTTTAAATTGTTCCCTAAGGTAAATTCCTAAGTGAACAGTTACTGAATGAAAGTATTAAAAATAATTTTGGTTTTTGGTATTATTTGCCACATTGATTTCCAAAAAAGTGGTCTTCATTTTACCCAATCCCCATCATGAATGTTCCAGTTTTATCACAACCTCTCCAGCATTAGGTATCTTTCTGTTTTAGCTAGTGTAAAGTATAAAATTCTTCTTCTTTTTATTTTTACATGTAATTGGTATCTAATAAAAGTGCCTTTTTTTTTTTTGGTCATTGATTAATTCAGTGGGTCCCTAGAAGGCTCTTGGAGGGCCATTGTCCTATCTTATGGATCATAACTGATGTTTAGCACACATTGGAGGCTTATAGCATCTTAGAGTTGGAAGGAATTGCATTCATCATCTAATTCAACTAAAATTTTTGGTAGATGATTCTCTAGCCTGTTTGCATATCCCTGGTGATGGAGACTTCATAACCTCATGGGGAAGTCTGTCTTCTTTTTGCCAGGCCTTACAGGTGTTGAAGTGGCAATGGGTCCCAATGTCTCCCACGTGGCCTCAGTTCTATCCCGTGAAGCAGCAGAGCCCACTTGCCAGATGTTACGGAACCTCTCTACCTTGGCTGTCCCACTCTGCAAATGTGGCCAGACTAGAATGTTTAATCCAAGGTAAGTCTGGCAGGCCCAGAGGCCAAGACACTGTCCTGCCCATAAGTCTTTGCAGTGGTATGTCAGCAGCCTCTTCAGCTGGTTCATATGAAATTTAAGATTAACTGAGATTCTAAGACTATCTTTAAGTGACCTGTTGCCAAACTTAGTTCCTTATCTCACACTTCTGTAGTTGAATTTTTAACCTGAAAACAAGACTTTGCTTTTCTCTCTATTTTATATCAATATATTGATAGAGAAGCTGCACTGGTCACATTCCTTTTGTCTAAAATTGTCTAATAAGAGTCATTCTGGCAGCTTTATGTATTGGTGTGATGATTGAGTCGGACATTTGTCAGTCATTTTGGTTGCCTGGCAGCTAAGCCTCCTTCCTGTGCTTGAGGAATCCTATGCCTCATCAGGTGGAATCATCTTCCTTTACAGCTAGGGCGTGGGCATAAGCTTGAGGCTCTGGCTCCTCCGGTCAGACAAGCCCCCTCCTCATGCCACACCTCACCGATTTTGTGTGTGTGTGTGTGTGTGTGTGTGTGTGTGTATTTTTTTATTGGAGTTCGATTTGCCCACATATAGTATAACACCCAATGCTCATCCGTCAAGTGCCCCCCTCAGTGCTTGTCCTCCCCAATTTTGAATTGGAAGCCAGGAACAGCAAAGGAGTAGGGTCTGCTTTGTAACCCTTTTAGTGATTTGATGGGTACAATCTCAGTTTCCAGTGACAGCAATTTTATGGGCAGCACCCAGTATGAAGGTGTCTGTGGTGTAGGTGGCAGGAATGGTAGTCCAGATTCAGTGGTCACAATGATGTCTTCTTAGACCACTGTTGAGTTGGGGTTAAAGGCATTGTTTCTGACTGTGTGCTTCCAAGCCTGATTTTCTACCTTCTTGGAGATTTTGTGAGCCATTTACTCTTTTAATTTATGTCCTTTTCTGTGCATGTCAGCCAAAGTTAGTAATTTTTGCTTACGACTAAAAATCCTAACCAATACATTCAGGATATGAAAAGTGTATTGGAAGTGCTAAGCACCACACACATACAATATATTGTTGTTTGGGACTTTGATTCTTAACTAGTAGGTGTGAGGGGTGTTAGGGGAGGTAGGCCTGAACTCTGTACCTGCTGAGAGTTCAGACAGGTCTAGGCATGCATGCCTGAAAAGCTGGCCAGTGGGAGGGTATAATGGCAGGAACTTGTGGGCTGAACACTGGCTCAACAGCTAAAGGCTGACCTCTGACTCAAAGGCAGCTGTTATGAGGATGGAAGCTGCCAGAGGGCCTGCTGGACACACATAAGTAGATTGGCTGCTTTCTCTCTCCTACCCTTGGACAGTTACCAACAGCCAAGGCCAGGAGATGGGGCTAGACTGTTAAGCAGGTCTCTTGAGGTTGTGTAGCTGCCCTTGGGTGTCCTCATTGGGGTAGAAGAAGAAACCTGTCTGGATATGCTCCCCACCCCTGGAATCACAAGAGGGATATGAGTGGGTTGGTATTCTATCCCATACTGCCTTTAGGCTGCCATTCATCCCACTGAGCTATAGCTTGGCTTTCCAGCCCAGCCTAGCTGTGGCTTTCCAGAGTCCTGCCTTGCATACTGCCATCTGAACCTATCAGTCCTGGTGTCCCAGTATGGGGCTGAGGCTGGCACTTCTCTTGTGGTCAGTAACAGACCCTTGGGAGCTTTGTGACATTGAGATTAACCTACCTGGGGACTTTCTGCTGTGAACTCCAGAGGACCCCCAAATCAGCTCTGTTGGGTATGTGTATGGGGGGTGGTACTCCTGCCTTAGGGCATTCCCTGATCTGAGTATACAGTGAGCACTCATGCTGGCCTGATCTCTGCCATTGCCTATACCCTGGTGCACCTCCAGGGAAGACAAAGATCATGATGTCAAGGGTCATGTATTGGACCCGGACTATGGTCATATCTGAAATGTGGTAGCCCTGAGCATTGTTCAGAGAAATCCTCATAGGAAGCTGTAGGTCCCTCCTATAGCATCTGATTTTGTGATGTTAAAATCATAACCACCAATTTTAATCCTCTTGCCAAATGTGACTATATATAATATTATTTTCAAATCAAAACAAATAAAATAAAATCCACTATAAAAACAGCATAGAAAATAAGTTCTTAAACTTTATCATTTGATTTAGGTTGGCTTTCAATGCCAAAGTCACTCTGTGTCAAGTAGTACCCTGGCACTTTCTGTGCTTTCTTTTGCTAATCTTACCATAATTTCATGAACAAGGTACCATTTTAATTCCTATTTTACGGCCAAGGAAGCTGAGGCCCATAGAGATTAGAGGATTAGCCCAAGGTCACACAGCCAGTAAGTGGAAGAGCTGGGTTAGCCATCTACTGTCAGAGCCTGAGAACCGCCCTTCCCTTAGCCCATTCCATTGTGGAACATCTATGGCTATTGAAATTTTTCCCCTCACATGGAGCTAAAAATCTGCTTCTTCCTAAGTTAGTACCACTTCTGTTTCTGCTTATGTCAGTAGCCCACCATGGCAACCCCTCATCTCCCAATCTTTTAGCTCAGTTCTCTTAGTCTAGTAATACCTGAGGGCACGTCAGCTTCTTCTGGGAACATCTGAACTAGTTTGTATTAGCCAAATCCTTAAGACAGTCACTTAGTAAGGTTATTAAGGCTGGGAAGCTCTCTAATTTTCTGATTATTTTGACTCCAAAGATACTGGCATGCAGTCTTTCCCACTACTGGCAAGGTCATGGCAAGAAGGGGCAGCCCGGGTGGCTCAGTGGTTTGGCACCTGCTTTCGGCCCCGGTCATGATCCTGGAGACCCGGAATTGAGTCCCATGTCAGGCTCCCTGCATGGGGCCTGCTTCTTCCTCTGCTTGTGTCTCTGCCTCTTTCTCTGCATCTCTCTATGTCTCTCATGGATAAATAAATAAAATCTTAAAAAAAAAAAAGGTTATGGCAAGAAATAGTGAACCTAGCCACAAGTCTTAAAAAAGGACTTGGGGGGCAGCCCCGGTGGCCCAGTGGTTTGGTACCGCCTGCAGCCTGGGGTGTGATCCTGGAGACCCGGGATTGAGTCCCGCGTCGGGCTCCCTGCATGGAGCCTGCTTCTCTTTCTGCCTGTGTCTCTGCCTCTCTCTGTGTGTCTATGAATAAATAAATAAAATCTTAAAAAAAAAAAGGACTTAGTAGAAAGTTCTTCTCTAAGAAAAATGTTAGGAAAACAGTCTGAACAGTAGAAATAATATCAATATAGTGTTAAGGATTGTACTGCTGAATGGGAATCTTCTGTCCCCCTGCCTGGAAGCCAGGCTTCATGAGGGTGGCAATTTTTGCTAGTTTTGTTTTCTGTTTATATCTCCAGGTGCCTAGAATTGTGCCTGGACCATAGTAAATATTCAAATATTTGTTAAATGAATTAGTACAGTTCTACCTCTGGTGTCACTTCCTCGGGTTACTAAGTTGTTTTGGAGAATAATGTGATCTCCCAAGTGCATGGGTTTGAATATCTTTTTCCATTACCTCACCGGCAATTTTTCTAGTTTTGTTGTGATCTTGATTCATAAGAAGGTAACCTTAGCCATATGTAAAGTACGTTGGATAAATAACTCTGCTTCAAAAACAATTTGGTTTGCTCTTGTAAACATAAGTATAAACTGGAAATTGGTTCAGCCTGGCAAAGGGCAATATGCAGGAATTATTGGATTTCTACTTTCCTATCTTTTGGAAAAACATTCCGTGGCTTTTTGTCTTGAATGTTGAGCTTGAATTCAGAATGTGAATTCATTAAGAAAAAGCTAAGTGAGAGGATTGTTAGTCCTTATGTTTTTCTCTTTGTTTACATACAATAAATGTTCATTGTTAAAAATGAAAACATGGATAATAAAAATGATGAATATAGAAACTATTTATAGTTCTATCACTCAGAGGTGATCACTGTTACCATTTCTCTGTTTATATCAAATACTGAGGGGTGCCTGGGTGGCTCAGTCGGTTCAGTGTCTGCTTTACGGCTTAGGTCGTGACCCGAGGATCGAGCCCCGTGTCGGGCTACCTGCTCAGCAGGCAGCCTGCTTCTCCCTCTCCCTCTGCTTCTTCCCTCTGTTCGTGCTTTCTCTCTCAATCTCTTTCTCTCTCTCTTTCTCAAATAAATAAATCTTAAATAAATTTTTTAAAAAAATAGTGAAATTAGTTAACATGGTTATTGGTTCAGGGAAGGAGCCCCATTTTTCTGATGAGAAAGTGAATGTAGGAGATCTGGTTCCGGCCCAGGTCCACCTGTGCTAAGAGCAGCAACAGATGTGAGCCTCCAACAAGACACAGTTGACAAATGGATAGGGTCACCCCTGGTTCACATCCCAGAATCTGACCTTAGAAGATGACCCAAGAAGTAGCAGAAGGCCAGACTGGGAGGGAGTAAGGAAAACAACTTTGACCTGGCTGAACATCCCAGATGTGACAAATTTCACCAAATTTTCCTAGAAACGGGAGTGTCTTTTCCTCAGAATTGAATATAATCTTGGGAGAGTCTGCCTGGGGATAGCTCGAAAGTCAGAAACACGGACCGTGCAAGCAAGGCTCTGGGGACAATGAGGGTGATAAGCACGAGGACTCACTGGGTAATTGCCTGGTTTGTCTTCGACACCACTTTTCTTCTACATGGATTTTCTAGGGAGAGGCCTTGTCACTTCTGGTTTATGACTCACAGCAGGAAAAGGTGGACATGTGTGTGAAGTGGACCTGAGGTCATGTCCTTGGCATCTTCAAGCCGCCCTGTATGGGATTCCTGGGAGGTCTGGAGCATGGCCGTAATGACTTAGGATTTTCTTTAAAATTTTACACAAATTTTATATTTTCTTCCATATTTGTCTTACTATTAAAATAATATATATATATTTAAAGATTTTATTTATTTATTTGAGAGAGAGAGAGAGAGAAAGAGAAGGGGAGAGGACAGACGGAGAGGGAGAGAGGGAGAAGCAGGCGTCCTGCTGATCAGAGAGCCCAATGTGGAACTTGATCCCAGGACCTCGATATCATGACCTGAGCCAAAGGCAGATGCTTAACTGACTGAGCCACCCATATGCCCATAAAATAATATTTTAAAAATCCTTAAATGAAATTGATGTTCCAGAGTGTTAGGTATATAAGCACTTTATGTAAATGTTGGCTGAATGAATAAATGTTGTTCACCTCAATATCCATAATATTCTTGCTCAGGTCGTAGCAAGTCTGAAAAGACATGATGGGACCACTGGGCTGGGAGGTAAAGAAATGAAAACTCAGACACCTGGGTGGCTCAGTTGGTCAAGTGTCTGCCTTTGGCACAGGTCATAATCCCAGGGTCCTGGGATTGAGCCCCACATCGGGTTCCCTGCTTAGTAGGGAGTCTGCTTCTCCCTCTATTGCTGCAGCTCCACCTACTTGTGCTCTCTCTCTCTCTCTCAAAAAAATAACATGTTTAAAATTAAAAAATTAAAAATAAAAGAAATTAATACTCTACTGGGTACCACCTATATGCCAGCTAAGGTGCCAGACCTACATAGTCTCAGTTTAATCCTCATGACCTTACAAGAATCCCTATATTATAGGCAAGTAAGTGGAGAATCAGAGAAGTTAGATAATTTCTCAAGATCTGGAATGGGTCAGAGCCAAAATGAAAATCCTGGTCTGTCTGGGCTTCTGCTGTCTCCATATACCATGCAGCCCCCTGAGGCCCATCAATTTCTTAGAAATTTCATGGGGAGTGTGGCCATTGCTGTGTCCTGGGGGCATTAAAGAAACTCCCCCTGCTCTGTCTTCTTGGACTGAAGGCCGAAAGTACAGGGCTCCCAGGACTTAACTATGGGCAGAAGAAGGCAGCACCTCTGGGGGCCTGGGGCACATCTCCTCATTCCTGAACAGGACAAATGGGAGTACCCTGGGATGCTCCATGCAGACAAGGGCCCACTTGCTATGTTATTTCAGGATAACAACCATTCAGGGTGGTGGTTGGCATTTTTAGCTTGTTCAATCTTTTGAACTCTGTTCCTACTGTGTTATGGCTCAGGCTCAAGTTTCACTGTCTCCACTCATCCATGTGTTGAGTATCCCTGGTTGAGGGACCCACCACAGCTTTGTGGAACTCTCCAAAAGCACAAATTACAAGGTTGTAGATTATTCACAGATGTCCAGGGGGGTTGTTAACATGATTGTTCAGTGAGGGCATTGTGGTCCCTGGAGCAGATGTGGCCATTTCACCTTCCAGGGAGAGCCCATGGTGTCTTTCTTCTCCTTAGGTTAAGCTCAAGGCACCCTCTACTCTTTCTTCCAAAACTCTTTCCCTGAGGTACAGGGCAGGCAGGTGGATAGGGCACTTGAGCCCTGAGAGCTGGATTCCTTAAGGCAATTATAGGTGGTTGAAAAAAAAGTAAATATGGTGTGAACCCACTGTATATAGGTTAGAGAAGGAGCTGGAAGACATGTTCTTGCATATTCACTAGCTTCCAGTTCTCCTTTTACCTACCTGTAGTTTTACATTTTTCCAGCATGAACGTACATTGTTTTTCTCATAAGAAAAAAGGGAACTAAAAACAAATCCTATTGTTGAATATTTAAGTAATTCTGATTTTTATGAGTATAAACAGTGCAGAGTAGGAGTAACCAGCTGAAAATGAGTTTAAAATTATAAAGCACAAAAAGTCTATCTCTAAATTCTGAAAAATGGATAAAGTTGCTTGAAGATGTTTAAGAGGCTGATAAAACTGCTGCAGTCTTCAGCAGCATGATTTCTATTCAAAAAGCAATGACTAGACATAACAGGGTTCATCCTGCTTATCCAATAATAGTTCATCAAGTTGACCAAATTATTGCATTTTAGGAAATTGTAAACTTATCTTTCTAAGCACTTTCAGCACCAGTCACCTGCACAGAGGTGAGAAGTAAAGGTAAGAGTCTCAGCCTGTTGTCACCTCTGAGTTTGTGGGGTGGACATAAGGCCAAGAGATGTGGCATGTGCCCGTAGAGGCGTTTGACTCTGGTCACTGATGCAAAAGCAAGGTGGGGTGTGTGTTGCTACTTTGATGTTGAAAACATCAACTCCAGTCGTTTGAATGGCTTTTCTAATTACTATCTTTTAAGTTGCAACAGATTATTTTCTCTTCTATAAAACAAAACTGGAGGGCTGCCTGGCTGGCTCAGTCGATAGAGCATGCAATTCTTGATCTTAGGGTTATGAGTTCGAGCCCCATGTTGGGTGTAGAGATTACTTAAAAATAAAATATTTAAAGAAAAAAATAAAAGAAAGAAAGAAACCTGGAAAAGTCTCTATTATCTGCCAACTCCAGCTGTTCCCAGAGCTGCTATCATCTACCCATCATTCTCCATGGCCTTAAGCCCCATGTCTAGCTGTACCCTCCCTGTCTACCCCAGCCTGGAATAATCCAGTCTCCCATCTTGTCTGAAGGACTTCAGAGCTGTTAAATTCTACTGGAACAAAAGAAAATTTGCACCACTGCAGAGATGTGGTTTCCAATTCAGCTAGCTCTTTACCACTCCTTTTATTCGTACCTGGCCAGACACTAATTCCACTCCCCTATGGTCGCTGTTTCCTGTTTGTCCAACTCTCCTCAAATTGTCCACCCCACCACTGTCTTTATCACCAGTGACCTCAACTTCTACTGCTTCAGGACAGTGAGGCCTATCAGGTTCTCAATTCCTCTCTTCCCTGCTTCTAAAAGGATCCACATGGCATTTCCAAGACAAATCCTTCTAGGTGCCCCCCTCCTATCCTCTCTTGCCTCTTCCAAAATCCAGTACAATAAATCACCCTCTTTCTCAGATTGTCTAATCCTTCCTCTGTGTCTGTTTCCTTTCCTTCACCTTGCAAGCATAATTCTTTCTCATTCTAGACATGTGTCCTTACCTTTACTTTCTCTTCCCAGGCAGTTTCCACCCCACACTTTATAAATAAACTTCTTGAAAGTAGCCCACATTTTGTGCCTCCATTTCCCCATCTTCTTTCATCCCCCACCAAGTTGGGTTCTACCCCCATCATCTTACCAAAATTGCCCTTGCTAAAGTCACCAGCAGCTTCTTAATTGTCGAGTTATTAAATGACATCGTTTCACCAGAACTGACCTTACCCCTGTGATATGTGATCAGTTTCTTTTTTTTTTTTCTTTTGTGATCAGTTTCTATAACTCCCCCTTAACACTCTTGTTTCTTTGGCATTTCTTGTCCCTTAATGCTTTCTACCTGCTTCCACTGACCCCTCTTCATCTAACCAATCCTTCAATACTGGTATACCCTGAAATTCTGTCCTTGACTCAGCTTCTCAGCCTTTCTACCTCAGCTTCCTTCCATGAGCTTTTTAATGATAAGGGATTTGGGCTGTGGCCAGTGGCTGCCCAGCAGAGTTCTGTAGATCTGGAAACCATCGGGTCTCTTTGATCTCTAACACAGCACATAGCCTTGACACCAAGGAGTAAATTTCTAATGATGGAAATTTGCCATTGAGCCCTTGGTGGATTGGATGAAGTAGGTCTTAGAGGTAACTGATATTCAACTATAAGAAGCCATTCCATTCCCTCATTCAGGATTTAGCCAACATGGGGGACATAGAGCTGACACACATGAAGGTTTTACGCCCAAAGAAGGTAATTTATTGTACTGCTTCATGTTATAGTCAAGAGTTTTCTTTGTTGACACATGTAGCTCTAATTATTCATCTTCGTTGTTCCAAAGTATTCCATCATGTGGATATACTACTGTATCTACTCTCCTGATAAACATTAAGCTTATTCCTATTTTTAAAAAATATTTCCCACAATGATCTGTAGCACTCTCATACTGGTCCCCTGTGCATACGTGCAGAATTTCTCTAGAGTGTGTGTGCATCTGGGACTTGACAGTGGATGTGAAGTTGCTTCCCAAAGGTTGTGTCAATGTGTACTCCCACTGGCTTGCATAATAGTCCCCAACATTTGATACCAAAAGTAAAAATGAAAACCCCATCTGCCCCAATCTAGCCATTGACTTTTCTTTGCTCCCAGGCAGCTACCTGCTGCTGGAACACCCTACATGGCCATGTGGATATGATACCAGACCCCAGTGTCTGCTTTCCAGCTTTGCCTGGGCTCTCTGTGCTTTTTGGCAGACTTCTTGCTTAAGCCCTACTGGGAGAAGTCCCCGTGCTCCACATTGAAGCTATTTCCACCTTTTCCAGGATTGGAACTTACTCCTATAAAGTGCCTGTTGCCAAGCTAGTTACATAATTTGTGGGAAGTGGGGCCCCTTGTTCAAAAAGCAGGAGAAAGCTTTTTTTGTTTTGTTTTGTTTTGCAGTTTCTCTCTCCCTTGTCTGTAGTGGTGTTTCTAATTCGGTGTTTAATGTTGCTCTTCCTCAGGCACAAGCGTTGTTCACAGTGCCTGGGGCCCTATGGTATAGTGTGACACACACACCCAACATGACCTTCCAGGGCTGATGCGGCCACTGGAGGAGGATGGTGGGCAGAGCAGAGAACCTGTCCCGGGGGGTGGCACTGGGGGAATCCAAGGTGCCTAGCTAGCCCTTGGTGTGTATTCTGTTGTCCCATCAGACTTTGTTTACAAAATATCAACTCAAAGATAAAATTATTGGGGACTTTGAGGTGGCCACAATTGAGCATTAAATCCTGAGTACAGGGCCCAGTACAACTGTACTGGTTGCTTGTCCATGGAGCCAGCCCCTCAGGCCACACCCCTCAGACCCAGATGCCAAGTTCTCCTTGCCTGCTATACTCCTGATTAGCTGGAGAACCCACTGTGACTGTATTGAGTTTTATTGACATGGGTGTCATGTTTTTGCAGAGAAATCCCCAAATTGTTAAGTTTGTGTCTGTTTGGAGCTTGCATTCTTCCTTTTGTCCTCAATGGCTTTAGCCACTTAACCTAATTCTTCTCTTGGTTCTCTTTGCTTTAATAATGTAAGAGTAAAAAAAAAAAAGAAAAAAAATAATGTAAGAGTATTTTTTGTTCACTATGGTTAAGCCTTTAGGTACCAAAATAATATCTAAAACTATTTGATGGAAAAGGATGGAAACTCCTTCTAGAGACTAAGCCAGCTGTGGCTCTATTTGGT
The DNA here is from genome assembly GCF_053574225.1 of Canis aureus. Lineage (NCBI taxonomy): Eukaryota > Metazoa > Chordata > Mammalia > Carnivora > Canidae > Canis > Canis aureus. The sequence goes on from NC_135613.1 coordinate 7,908,234, forward strand.
TAATCCATTGTGTGGTTCTTTGTCTAATCTTATGAAATACAAAATCACCATGATAATCACCAGAAAAATAAGGGAATTTTGACTAACAAAACTATACTCCAACCGTAATAATGGTAAGGCATGATAAGAAATAGTGTAAAAGCTAGTTTTGAAATATTTCTGAACAAAATTGTTTTTAAAATTGTAAGACTATTTTCTTAACAAATATTGAGAATAAAAAAATAATTTCATATTTTGTTCAATACGAGTAGAAGGCACTTTCAAAGTGAACTAAAATTGGATTTGAGTCAGAATGGAAAATTTGAAGTTCTAGGATTTCCTGAGATTGCGTAGCTAAAGACTTTGTAGGAAAAATCCTGTGTGTGTGTGAATATTCTTGCTGTTTTAAAATATTGGCCCCCAAAAAGGCATTTCTAAAAATAAATTCCATGTCAATTTTGTTTCTTCTTTTTCTTCTCCTTCTTTTTATAAAAGATTTTATCTATTTGAGAGAGAGAGAGAGAGAGAGAAGGAGCACATGGTGCACAATGTGCAAGCAGGGAGAGGGGTGAGGGAGAGAGAATCTCAAGCAGCATCTGTATTGAGCATGGAGCCCAATTCCAGGCTTGATCTCAAGACCCTGAGATCATGATCTGAGCTGAAATCAAGAGTTGGACACTTAACTGACTGAGCCACACAGGAGCCCCTCTTCTTTTTATTTTAATTAATTAATTAAATAATTAATTAATTATTAAAAAATCTCTCTTCTTCTTTTTAAAAGTTATTTGGGCTAACATAATTTTTTGCTATTCCTAGCCACTGAAATTTTCTAAAATACTGGGGTCTGTACAGCTACTAGTAAAGTTTGCTTAAAAAAACAGCAACAAAGGAAGCAGTAGGGAACACCCACATTCTTGTTTATTTATAATGTAGCTACACATTTTTGCAGTCATTTATTAACTGATTCACCCAGAGCCTGGGGGGCAGATTCTGAATTTGTCTTATGATAAACAAAGAGCAGAGCAGCTGCTTGCCCTGCTTGAGGGGACATGGTGGTATGGTTACAAGGAAAGCAAGTTACATTTGTAGGGTGTTTGTTATGTGACACTTATTTAATACATATGCTTATTGAATCCTCACAACCCAGCCACTTGCAACTGGGGAAACTGAGGCACAGAGTAGGGCAGTCTCTTGGCCAGAAGCCACAGAGACTATCTGGTTCAAACTCCTCTCTCCCTCTCAAGAACAGCAGGAAGCCTGGTGGTACTGAGCCCTGTGGTCTGGGGGAAGAAACTGAATGTTCTCTGAGGGCACACATGTCTCTGGTCTGGGTTTCCTTTCTCTGTTCTCTTCCCAGCTAGCTGGCCTTGGTCACTCAGGGCCACATGGATAAAATAGGCTGCTTTCAAAGGAAGACTCTGAGTGCCCTGTATTGGCTGAGTCTTCCATGAGCCACAGAGGCCTCAAGGGAGTTCATTTTCTCTGATGGGAGAAGATGAATGGCCTAGACAACCTTTACCCAGAGCTCAGCCCATGCAGGAAGAGCCATGCTCCACAGGCAGGACTCTCCCAGGTAGTCTGACACAGGGCAGAAGGGTTTTACAGATCCAGAACTGAGACCAGAGGAGAAGTGGTCTGCCTAGGATCTTGCAGCAAACTGTGGCAGAGCCTGGCTCAGTGCTGGGCTCCCCGCTGCCTTCACCCTGGTTAGCATGTGCCATAAAGCTACAGATGGCTGTAGACGGCATTTGTGGGAGTAGCGGGTGTTGGCATTGTGGTGCCATTCTCATTCATTTAGAGCCCATGCTCCTAGCCCACGCTGCTGAACCTCTGGCCCAAGGCTGGTGCAGGAGCTGCACTGCTAAGGCCAAGAGCAATGCATCAGGCCTTCAGGAGAGGCCCTGGTGTGGCCCATGAATTTCTTTACACCTTCTTGGTGCTCAGGCAGCCTTGGCCACTCGCCGAACCTGGCCAGGATTCACAAACACACACACACACACACACACACACACACACACCACATATACCCCCTCCCCCCCATATCTATTTCCTTTTGGCTGAGGTGTCAGCTGTTGCTTCCTGTATCTGGCCCCACCCTATCCTGTCCTGAGTTCTTTCTCCCTTCACTCAGGGATGGAGTTCTGAGCTGCTTCTGGCATCCCACCTGGTCAGCCCTGTTCTTGCTTCATGACCTCTCAGGGCTAATGCTACAGGGCTGAGGCTGTGAGAACCTTGAGGCCAGGGGCCTCATCCATCTGAATGAGGCTGAATCCATAGTGCCAACATATAGTAAGTGCCCGATAAATATTTGAACAAGGACCTGAGTTCCTAATAGAAACGTAGGTGACCTCAGGGTCAGGGCCCTGATGCCCACTCCACCACCCCCCACCCTGTGCTGAACAGATGTACGTTTCTGTGTTGTACATGTTAAACACCAGGTATTGGGGTACTGAGCTAGATAGCAAAACCCCATGTCCTTCTCCACATGACTCTGCAGTTGGTCTTTTTCACACCCTCATTTCCCTGTATGCCAGCAAGGGATAAAAGATCTGTTATAACACAAGTGGGAAATGTGCTGTGCCAGTGTGAGCCCTGTGCAAGTGCTTGGTAAGGAGAGAGGTCTTGCAGTTTTGCCTTACCAACTGGGGTGGCCATTCTGGGCACTTGATTTCAATGAAAATTCATCAGGAGAATTCGCTTGGTTACCTGGCCAGGTGGTGAGTTGTTTTCTGGAGTCTCCTGGTGAGAGATCTAGAAAGCAAGCTTTTCCCACTGTTTGGATGGCTGAGCTCAGTCAGAAATATCTGGGAGGCTGAGGAGTGCTCCCTAGTTCTGAGCCTAGAGAGACACTGGGCTGAGGGGAAAACACGGGGATGTGGGCCCGAGCCAGAGAACAGAGCAAGGCCTGTGGCATCCACGAAGGTCAGTGGGGGCATCGGTGGTGACCTAGAGAGAAAGTTCAGACTGTCTGCCATGCACAACCCTTTGTCCCTGCAGCCTGGCCCCTCTCAGCGTTGAGGTGAACTTTCTGAGGAAATGGAGCCACAGAAAAACCCGGAGGAGAGGACGACTCTCACTGGAAGAGTTGCCCTGCTTCTCAGGCATGCCTGAAAATCCACCTGCAGGCAGCTTCTGCAAACCAGATCATTTTATGAATGCCTGTGAGAGAATGTGTGATTTAAAGGAACACCCGGAACACCTGTCCATCAGGTGTCTAATTCCTTTGTCATTGTAATGTTGTGATATAATAAGAAATAAAAAAAAAAGAAGAAGAAGAAAGAAAGAAAAGAAGTACATATTTGGTCTTTGTCACCGGTTCCTGGCACAGAGCTTCTAAAATCCTTGTAGCTTCCTGAGCAATAAAGGGAAGGGTATTTTTTGTTATTCATATAACAAAGGCTTATATAGCCCCTTGAAACCACATGTGAATTTATGCTGGTGAGGTGGCTTGAGGTGGGGGGATGGGAGCTGGTTTCTCATGTGATGAGAACCTTGGAACTTTCAGTACCCACTCTGGCCCCCACACCCAATCTCTGAGGAGGGGAAAGGGGTTGGGGGTTGACCTTAACACCAGTGACCAATGATTTAATCAGTTGTGCCTGTTCATGCATAAAATGTGTAAATAAAAGGGTTCAGACAGCCTCTGGGTTGATGAACACATTGAGGTGCTAGGAAAGTGGTGCACCCAAAGAGGGCTTGGAAGCTCTGTACCCTTTCCCCATACCTTGCTTTGCACATCTCTTCCATTTGGTTATTCCCAAGTTGTAACCTTTACAGGACACTGGAAATAGTACGAAGTGTTTCCCTGAGTTCTGAGAGCCATAGAGCAAATGATTGAATGTGAAGAAGGACTCATGGGAACCCTTGATTTCCAGCCAAGTTGAACAGAAGTGTGAGTTACCTGGGCACCCACTACTTTTAGTTGGTGTCTGAAGTGGGGAAAATCTTGTGGACCTGAGCCCTCAACCTGTGGCATCTGCACTAACCCTGGGTAGTGTCAGAATCGCCTAATGTGACACTTTGGCATCCAAAGTATTATGAGTAGAGAAAACAGTTTTTCCTTTAGTCATGTGAGTAATAACCCCAACACATATGCCCATTTTATGGTTGTTGTTGTTTTTTTTTTTTTTAATCCAGCTTTCCTTTAGTGAGGCTAATGCTACCAAGGAAAGGCCACAGGGAGTAAGGGCAGGTCCCACATGTGGGCAGGCCTGACAACAGAGTGGAAGATTGCATTCTTAGCCTAGCTGAATGCCACAGAAATGAACTCCTTCATGTAGAGTCAAGTGTTTGGCCCTCAGGAGTCCGGCCCTCAAGAAACTTCAGTCAGGCCAGCATGGTAAAGATTGGAATCTGGGTTTAGCCAATTGGAGGAGTGCCTTGCACATAGCTTTGGCTTCCTGGCTCCAGAATTTCACGATCATTGTAGGTTATGTAATGACCATCTTGTCTGACAGCCTTGACCTGAATGGTGAGCCCTGGTAGTTCACTTCCTTCACGAGCCCCACGCATGGTTCAGCATCTCACCTCTGCCTTATCCAGTTCTGCAGCCATGTTGGGAGAATTCCCAGAGCAAGTTGTTGCACATTCCACAAATGAGGCAGGAATGACAGTGGCCCACACGCTCCATGGTTGGGTAAATTCTTCCAGGAGCCCAGTGTGATCACCACTGGCCTCTTGCTGCTGTCCAAGGAGCCTGGTCCATCATTGTCATCTTCCTTCTCGACAGAAGACTTGACACAGAAGACACAGTTGGGAAACCTGGAATAAGTGAGGGACCTGGATGGCAGAGGAGACATAGATTTTGTGGACAAACTATACCCACACCCCACCAGGAGAGCAGAGGAGTAACTGGTCTTTACCAAGGGGCCAAGGGCTGACATCTTCTCCTGTCTCCTTTGAACAGCTTTATTGCAGTAAAACTGACGTAAACTGCATATATTGAATGCATACAATTTAATGAGTTTGACACATATCTCTCCTGTGAAACCATCACCACAGCCAAAACAAGGAATGTATTACTCACTCATTTCCCTGTGCCCCTTTGAAATCCTTCCTCCCTGCCCTTCCTGCCCTACTTGGCCAACCACTGATCAGCTACCAGCAACTGTAGATCAGATTACATCTTCTAGAATTGTATATATGTGGAATCATACAGTATGTGCTCTTTTTTGGTCTGCCTTTCATAACATCATCATTTTAGGCTCCTTCCGTGTCATTGCATGCATAAATTGTTCCTATTTACTGCTGAGTAGTAGTCCATTGTGTGGATATATTGGGACTACTACACATATAGCTCCTATGAATGTTCATGTGCAAGTATTTGAGTAAATATATATATTTTTAATCTCTCTTGGGTAATTACCTAGAGTGGAATGGCTGGCTCATATGGCAGATGTATGTTTTAACTTTAAAAAACTGCCAAACTGTTTTCCAAAGTGGTTGAATCATTTTACATTGCTATCAGAAATTTCTGAGAGTTATAGTTGCTCCATATCCTTGACAACACTTGGTATGATCAGTCTTTCTAATTTTAGCCATTCTGGTGGGTGTGTAGTAGTATCTCATTATGGTATTAATTTACATATCCATAATAACTACTGATGTCGAGCATCTTTCCATGTGTTTACTTGCTATTTATATACTTCCTTGGATAAAGTATTTCTTCAAATGTTTTGTCCACCTTTAAAACTGGGTTGCTGGGATCCCTGGGTGGCGCAGCGGTTTGGCGCCTGCCTTTGGCCCAGGGCGCGATCCTGGAGACCCAGGATCGAATCCCACGTCGGGCTCCCGGTGCATGGAGCCTGCTTCTGTCTCTGCCTCTCTCTCTCTCTCTCTCTGTGTGTGTGTGACTATCATAAATAAATAAAAATTAAAAAAAATAAAATAAAATAAAACTGGGTTGCTGGGATCCCTGGGTGGCGCAGCGGTTTGGCGCCTGCCTTTGGCCTAGGGCGCGATCCTGGAGACGGAGGATCGAATCCCACGTCGGGCTCCCGGTGCATGGAGCCTGCTTCTCCCTCTGCCTATGTCTCTGCCTCTCTCTCTCTCTCTCTCTATGACTATCATAAATAAATAAAAAAAAATTAAAAAAAATGAAAAATAAAACTGGGTTGCTCATATTAATATAATATACAAAATAATTATAATTTAAATTATATTATACATTAAAATAGTATATGTTATATATTATAATTTATTACATCTTATCTAAAAATTATATATTATATATAAATATAAACTATCCACCAAAAGGCTTATATTTCAAATATATATCCAAATATGTTCTATTCCCCTTTGGAATTTATTGACAAGTTCTTTGATGAATTGTCTGAAGGTAACGCCATGTTGAAATATCAAGGAAGAGACTAAAGTTTATAGTTTGCTTATTGGTGGATATATAGTTTGCAAATATTTTCTCCTAGTCTGTGACTTACCTTTCCATTTTTGTAGCAGTGTATTTTGAAGTACTAAATCACAAGATTTTTAGGCCAATATATTGATTTTTATCCTTTGGAGCCTGTGCTTTTGTGTACAATGTAGGAAGTCTTTGCCAAATCTGAGGCCACAAAGAATTTCTCCTATATTTTCTTCTGGTCATTTTATAGTTTCAGTTCTTACATTTAAGTCATTGATCCACTTTGCTTTTTGTATCTGATGTGATTGAAGAGTCTAGGTTCATTTTCTTTCAGGATTCCTGGTGCTCTAGGTCAGTATTGTCTTCTCCCCACTACATTTCCATCTCCATGTCTTCATAAAGCCACCATCCTGTTCTCATCTCTGATGTCTCATAAGCTATTCAGCCTCTGACTTCCTGCTGTACACTCAAGCATTTGGTGGGTATAGCGTTCTGGATGCCCTGGAGTTTCCAACTGGCATTGATCAGGGAGGCAAAGAGCAGACACTATCCTTTTGAGGTCATTCCACTCTGATGGTTGTTTAGTTCTGGTGACAATTTGCCTTCCCTTACATCTGTCTCCTGCAGTGACAGCCAAAGGATCTGGAACTCCCCAGTGGGAGAGATAACTGCTCTTAGGGTTCTAAAAACCAACTGGAATCTCAACTAGCCTGACATCCTTGTTGGCACTTGGCAGCAACCCTTGTGTGTGGAAGGGAGGCAGCCTTACTGAATGGGGCCAGCTGTTGCTGTTGTCTTTATACCACGAGTAGGCAAAGTGAAGTTTCATAACATTCAGTGACCTGCCCAAGGTCACCCAACTGGCTCAGCACAGAGTGCCTTAACCCCTGGGTCCAGAAAGGACCCAGACTCTCAGGCCAACAATTTCCACTCTCTCAAATGCTGCAAGTTGCATGTGGAACTTTCCTGCCAGGAAGACAAACTGCAGCCCTGTATTCTTTTATGGTTTCAAAGCAAAGCAACTTCAGTGAATGAAAGGTTTCAAAGGCATATTCAAGGTCTTGTGTGCAAGTGAAAGAACTAGGTGTGGGAGAAGCTGGTTTTCCCTTTGTCACATGGATCTGGGCTTTATTTTTTCTTCTTTTATTGGGTCCAGAGGGAAGTGCTCCTGTAGGGTTCACATCACTGAGACTGTGGAAGAAAGAAAGTAGGGGCTGTCTGATGTGCATTCCCTCTGGTCCTGTATGCAGCAGGCCCTTCACAGTCTTACTGTCCACATGAAGACCCAAGTTTCTCAGCCTGGTATCTTCAGCCTGGCCCACCGCCAGCCTCAGCCCTTTTTACCTGGCCCTTTCATCTGGCCTCTGTCCATCCAGCCAGGCTGGTGGCCTCAGGGATATACACACCCTTTACCCGGTGTACGCTCTTCTCCTTGTCCCTCAGTTTTGTGTACATGAGTACCCCTGCACTTGGTCCCCCAAACACCAGCTTACATTTCAGTTTCTGTCAGCTTGATGGGCCTGCTCTTGCCCCAGCACCCTCAGAGTACTAAGCCTGTCTCTAAGGCTCAGTTTTGCAGAACCTCTTCCCCTATGGCCTGAAACTGGTAATTAGGCCTCATTCCACTCTGCATAGCTTTCCTATGTAACTTATCTCCTTACCCAGATTGTAAGCTTTTGGACATGGATAGGCCTGAACCTTCCTCATTCTATTGTATCTCCTCAGCACCTGGCATCATACCCACAGCACAAAATCTATACAGATTGCTTCGGTTTGATTTTCCTGGATCTGAGTCTTGGCAGGAAGGTGGTAGGTTTGCCTGCTGCAGCTTATAGTTTTCCTATGAATTCTGGGAAGAAATGGTGGCACAAAGATGCATACCACTGTCAAGGCCCAGCAAAAGACTGCTGTCTTTTGACCCAACAAAAGCAGCTTGAGCTTCATAGAAGCTGGTGTTCACTTCTGAAGGTGAGAGGAGTAAGAGGGTCCACTGAAGAGAAGTCCTAAACTCAGAACCAGCCCTTAAACCACCCAAGAGTATGCCTGCCCATAGAAACTTCTCTGTTGCTTCACACAGGGAGAGAGCATGTGGGTGGGATAATTCACAGCATGGGTATGAATGCTCTATATGACAAGCTCCAGGAGAATGTGCCCCATCCTCCGAGCTGTGCTGGTTGGGAAAGGATCTACTTGGGTGCAACTTCTACCTGTCTGCTTGAGCTGAATTTAAAAAATTCAAAAAATGTGCCCGCCATGCACCATAGAGGGTACTTCTGGGGGTGACCAAGCATGGTCCCAGCCCCCAGTAAACTCACACCCTGGCAGGCAGGTGACACATGGGCACACTGAACATGATACAAGTCCTTGACAATCACTAAAGGCAGGAGTTCTTTCCTGAGGAGGAGACATTTAGGATGAAATTTCCAAAAGAATGGGGTTGGAGAAGGAAATTTCAGGAGGAGGTATTGGTGTGAGCAAAGGCAAGAGTTTGGATCATGCAGAGCATGTTCAGAGAACAGAACAGTGAACATTGGCTGAGTAGAGGCTGGGATGGGAGCTTGGGACCAGTCTGTATAAATCCTTGAAAACCAAGAGTCAGAAAATAGAATGGTGGTTGCCAGGGACTTGGGGAAGGGGGCAGTTGTCTTTTAACATACAGTTTCAGCTTTGTAAGATGAACAGGGTTTGGGAGATGAATGGTGGTGATAGTTATCCAACAATGTGAATCTACTTTAATGCCACAGTACTAAACACTTAAAAATGATAAGATCATATATTTTATGTGTATTTTACCACAATTGAAAAAAAAGAAAAACCTTGAAAGCCATCTTAATGCTTAAGGCCATGAGATCTCTGAGTCAGACAAGCAAACCCAGGTTTGTTGCTTTATAGTTAGGCCATCTGGGCAAGTTAGTTCATTTCTCAAAGCCTGTTTCCTCATCAATGAAACTGGGATGATGTTAAGACCAGCTTGTGGAGTAGCTGTGAGGAATAATAAATGAAGGTATTGCTGTGCCATGAAGTTGTTAATGCAGTATCTGAGTCTCTTGCCTCTGGGATCCTAGCACTGCTGTGGTTGCCCGGGAGGCCACCAGAAAGGGCAGGCTGTGAGGCCTGGTAGTGGTCAGACATCTAAAATGGGATCTGGGGGGGAGGCGCAAGATGGCGGAGGAGTAGGGTCTCCAAATCACCTGTCCCCACCAAATTACCTAGAAAACCTTCAAATTTTCCTGAAAATCTATGAATTCGGCCTGAGAATTAAAGAGAGAACACCTGGAATGCTACAGTGAGAAGAATTCGCACTTCTACCAAGGTAGGAAGACGGGGGAAAAAGAAATAAAGAAACAAAAGGCATCCAAGGGGGAGGGGCCCCGCGAGGAGCCGGGCTGAGGCCGGGGGAGTGTCCCCAGAACAGGAGAGCCCCGTCCCGGAGAAGCAGGAGCTGCACCAACCTTCCCGGGTGGAAAGGGGCCCGCAGGGAGTTAGAGCAGGACCCCAGGAGGGCGGGGATGCCCTCGGGCTCCCTGGGACAGTAACAGAGCAACTGCGCGCCCAGGAGAGTGCGCCACACCCCAGAGCCGAGCTCCCTAAAAGACTGCAGCGCGCACGGCGGGACCCGAGCAGCTCGGAGGGGCTCGGGCGGCGGCTCCGCGGAGGGTTCTGCGGGGCAGGAGCAGCTCGGAGGGGCTCGGGCGGCGGCTCCGCGGAGGCGGCTGCGCGGCCGGGAGCGCGAATCCAATAGCGCAGGCCCCGGAGCACAGGGCGCCGGGACACAGTCCAGGATCCGGCCTTCCCCCGGGACAGGCAGAGGCCGGGAGGGCCCAGGACAGCAAGGACGCTCCTGCCCCGAGCTGAGCAGATCAGCGGCCCCGCCCCGGAGCCTCCAGGCCCTGCAGACGGAGAGCTCCGGAGTTACTGCGGGGGCTGACTCCAGGGCTCCAGAGCTGGCTCCGCCACTGGGGTTGTTCCTCCAGGGGCCTCCCTGGGTAAACAACCCCCACTGAGCCCTGCACCAGGCAGGGGGCAGAGCAGCTCCCCCAAGTGCTAACACCTGAAAATCAGCACAACAGGCCCCTCCCCCAGAAGACCAGCTGGACGGACAAGTTCCCGGGGAAGCCAAGGGACTTAAAGTATACGGAATCAGAAGATACTCCCCCGTGTTTTGTTGTTGTTGTTGTTTTGTTTTGTTTCGGTTTGTTTTGCTTTTTGATTTGTTTCCTTCCCCCACCCTTTTTTTCCTTTCTTTTTCTTTCTCTTTTTCTTCTTTTTTTTTCTTTTTTCTTTTTTCTCTTTCTCTTTTCTTTCCTTCTTTCTCTCCTCTCTTTTTCTCCTTTTCCCAATACAACTCGCTTTTGGCCACTCTGCACTGAGCAAAATGACTAGAAGGAAAACCTCACCTCAAAAGAAAGAATCAGAAACAGTCCTCTCTCCCACAGAGTTACAAAATCTGGATTACAATTCAATGTCAGAAAGCCAATTCAGAAGCACTATTATACAGCTACTGGTGGCTCTAGAAAAAAGCATAAAGGACTCAAGAGACTTCATGACTGCAGAATTTAGAGCTAATCAGGCAGAAATTAAAAATCAATTGAATGAGATGCAATTCAAACTAGAAGTCCTAACGACGAGGGTTAACGAGGTGGAAGAACGAGTGAGTGACATAGAAGACAAGTTGATGGCAAAAGAGGAAAAAAGAGACAAACAATTAAAAGACCATGAAGATAGATTAAGGGAAATAAACGACAGCCTGAGGAAGAAAAACCTACGTTTAATTGGTGTTCCCGAGGGCGCCGAAAGGGCCAGAGGGCCAGAATATGTATTTGAACAAATTCTAGCTAAAAACTTTCCTAATCTGGGAAGGGAAACAGGCATTCAGATCCAGGAAATAGAGAGAGGCCCCCCTAAAATCAATAAAAAACCGTTCAACACCTCAACATTTAATAGTGAAGCTTGCAAATTCCAAAGATAAAGAGAAGATCCTTAAAGCAGCAAGAGACAAGAAATCCCTGACTTTTATGGGGAGGAGTATTAGGGTAACAGCAGACCTCTCCACAGAGACCTGGCAGACCAGAAAGGGCTGGCAGGATATATTCAGGGTCCTAAATGAGAAGAACATGCAACCAAGAATACTTTATCCAGCAAGGCTCTCATTCAAAATGGAAGGAGAGATAAAGAGCTTCCAAGACAGTCAGGAACTGAAAGAATATGTGACCTCCAAACCAGCTCTGCAAGAAATTTTAAGGGGGACTCTTAAAATTCCCCTTTAAGAAGAAGTTCAGTGGAACAATCCACAAAAACAAGCACTGAATAGATATTATGATGACACTAAACTCATATCTCTCAATAGTAACTCTGAATGTGAACGGGCTTAATGACCCCATCAAAAGGCACAGGGTTTCAGACTGGATAAAAAAGCAGGACCCATCTATTTGCTGTCTACAACAGACTCATTTTAGACAGAAGGACACCTACAGCCTGAAAATAAAAGGTTGGAGAACCATTTACCATTCGAATGGTCCTCAAAAGAAAGCAGGGGTAGCCATCCTTATATCAGATAAACTAAAATTTACCCCGAAGACTGTAGTGAGAGATGAAGAGGGACACTATATCATACTTAAAGGATCTATCCAACAAGAGGACTTAACAATCCTCAATATATATGCCCCGAATGTGGGAGCTGCCAAATATATAAATCAATTATTAACCAAAGTGAAGAAATACTTAGATAATAATACACTTATACTTGGTGACTTCAATCTAGCTCTTTTATACTCGATAGGTCTTCTAAGCGCAACATCTCCAAAGAAACGAGAGCTTTAAACGATACACTGGACCAGATGGATTTCACAGATATATACAGAACTTTACATCCAAACTCAACTGAATATACATTCTTCTCAAGTGCACATGGAACTTTCTCCAGAATAGACCACATACTGGGTCACAAATCGGGTCTGAACCGATACCAAAAGATTGGGATCGTCCCCTGCATATTCTCAGACCATAATGCCTTGAAATTAGAACTAAATCACAAGAAGTTTGGAAGGACCTCAAACACGTGGAGGTTAAGGACCATCCTGCTAAAAGATGAAAGGGTCAACCAGGAAATTAAGGAAGAATTAAAAAGATTCGTGGAAACTAATGAGAATGAAGATACAACCGTTCAAAATCTTTGGGATGCAGCAAAAGCAGTCCTAAGGGGGAAATACATCACAATACAAGCATCCATTCAAAAACTGGAGAGAACTCAAATACAAAAGCTAACCTTACACATAAAGGAGCTAGAGAAAAAACAGCAAATACATCCTACACCCAGGAGAAGAAGAGAGTTAATAAAGATTCGAGCAGAACTCAACGAAATCGAGACCAAAAGAACTGTGGAACAGATCAACAGAACCAGGAGTTGGTTCTTTGAAAGAATTAATAAGATAAATAAACCATTAGCCAGCCTTATTAAAAAGAAGAGAGAGAATACTCAAATTAATAAAATCATGAATGAGAAAGGAGAGATCACTACCAACACCAAGGAAATACGAACGATTTTAAAATCATATTATGAACAGCTATAGGCCAATAAATTAGGCAATCTAGAAGAAATGGACGCATTCCTGGAAAGCCACAAACTACCAAAACTGGAACAGGAAGAAATAGAAAACCTTAACAGGCCAATAACCAGGGAGGAAATTGAAGCAGTCATCAAAAACCTCCCAAGACACAAGAGTCCAGGACCAGATGGCTTCCCAGGGGAATTCTATCAAACGTTTAAAGAAGAAATCATACCTATTCTCCTAAAGCTGTTTGGAAAGATAGAAAGAGATGGAGTACTTCCAAATTCGTTCTATGAGGCCAGCATCACCTTAATTCCAAAACCAGACAAAGAGCCCACCAAAAAGGAGAATTACAGACCAATATCCCTGATGAACATGGATGCAAAAATTCTCAACAAGATACTGGCCAATAGGATCCAATAGTACATTAAGAAAATTATTCACCATGACCAAGTAGGATTTATCCCTGAGACACAAGGCTGGTTCAACACCCGTAAAACAATCAATGTGATTCATCATATCAGCAAGAGAAAAACCAAGAACCATATGATCTTCTCAATAGATGCAGAGAAAGCATTTGACAAAATACAGCATCCATTTCTGATCAAAACTCTTCAGATTGTAGGGATAGAGGGAACATTCCTCAACATCTTAAAAGCCATCTATGAAAAGCCCACAGCAAATATCATTCTCAATGGGGAAGCACTGGGAGCCTTTCCCCTAAGATCAGGAACAAGACAGGGATGTCCACTCTCACCACTGCTATTCAACATAGTACTGGAAGTCCTAGCCTCAGCAATCAGACAACAAAAAGACATTAAAGGCATTCAAATTGGCAAAGAAGAAGTCAAACTCTCCTCTGCGCTGATGACATGATACTCTACATAGAAAACCCAAAAGTCTCCACCTCAAGATTGCTAGAACTCATACAGCAATTTGGTAGCATGGCAGGATACAAAATCAATGCCCAGAAATCAGTGGCATTTCTATACACTAACAATGAGACTGAAGAAAGAGAAATTAAGGAGTCAATCCCATTTACAATTGCACCCAAAAGCATAAGATACCTAGGAATAGACCTAACCAAAGATGAAAAGGATCTATACCCTAAAAACTATAGAACACTTCTGAAAGAAATTGAGGAAGACACAAAGAGATGGAAAAATATTCCATGCTCATGGATTGGCAGAATTAATATTGTGAAAATGTCAATGTTACCCAGGGCAATATACACGTTTAATGCAATCCCTATCAAAATACCATGGACTTTCTTCAGAGAGTTAGAACAAATTATTTTAAGATTTGTGTGGAATCAGAAAAGACCCCGAATAGCCAGGGGAATTTTAAAAAAGAAAACCAAAAAAAAAAAAAAAAAGGAAACCATATCTGGGGGCATCACAATGCCAGATTTCAGGTTGTACTACAAAGCTGTGGTCATCAAGACAGTGTGGTACTGGCACAAAAACAGACACATTGACACATAGATCAATGGAACAGAATAGAGAACCCAGAAGTGGACCCTGAACTTTATGGTCAACTAATATTCGATAAAGGAGGAAAGACTATCCATTGGAAGAAAGACAGTCTCTTCAATAAATGGTGCTGGGAAAATTGGACATCCACATGCAGAAGAATGAAACTAGACCACTCTCTTTCACCATACACAAAGATAAACTCAAAATGGATGAAAGATCTAAATGTGAGACAAGATTCCATCAAAATCCTAGAGGAGAACACAGGCAACACCCTTTTTGAACTCGGCCACAGTAACTTCTTGCAAGATACATCCACGAAGGCAAAAGAAACAAAAGCAAAAATGAACTATTGGGACTTCATCAAGAGAAGAAGCTTTTGCACAGCAAAGGATACAGTCAACAAAACTCAAAGACAACCTACAGAATGGGAGAAGATATTTGCAAATGACGTATCAGATAAAGGGCTAGTTTCCAAGATCTATAAAGAACTTATTAAACTCAACAGCAAAGAAACAAACAATGCAATCATGAAATGGGCGAAAGACATGAACAGAAATCTCACAGAGGAAGACATAGACATGGCCAACACGCACATGAGAAAATGCTCTGCATCACTTGCCATCAGGGAAATACAAATCAAAACCACAATGAGATACCACCTCACACCAGTGAGAATGGGGAAAATAACAAGGCAGGAAACCACAAATGTTGGAGAGGATGTGGAGAAAAGGGAACCCTCTTACACTGTTGGTGGGAATGTGAACTGGTGCAGCCGCTCTGGAAAACTGTGTGGAGGTTCCTCAAAGAGTTAAAAATAGACCTGCCCTATGACCCAGCAATTGCACTGTTGGGAATTTACCCCAAAGATACAGATGCAATGAAACGCCGGGACACCTGCACCCTGATGTTTCTAGCAGCAATGTCCACAATAGCCAAGCTGTGGAAGGAGCCTTGGTGTCCATCGAAAGATGAGTGGATAAAGAAGCTGTGGTTTATGTATACAATGGAATATTACTCAGCCATTAGAGATGACAAATACCCACCATTTGCTTCAACGTGGATGGAACTGGAGGGTATTATGCTGAGTGAAGTAAGTCAGTCGGAGAAGGACAAACATTATATGTTCTCATTCATTTGGGGAATATAAATAATAGTGAAAGGGAATATAAGGGAAGGGAGAAGAAATGTGTGGGAAATATCAGAAAGGGAGACAGAACGTAAAGACTCCTAACTCTGGGAAACGAACTAAGGGTGGTAGAAGGGGAGGAGGACGGGGGGTGGGAGTGAATGGGTGACAGGCACTGGGGGTTATTCTGTATGTTGGTAAATTGAACACCAATAAAAAATAAATTAAAAATAAAATAAAATAAAATGGGATCTGTGTCGGGAAGTAGTGAGGATGCCCTGGGATGGAGGGCGACTTTCCATAGCTATGTGGAGCGCTGAACAAGACCCAGGTCCATTACACACACACACACACACACACACACACACACACACACACAGGGGTGCGCACAATATGATGTTAAATCCGGGCAACCAGGACACCTGGGTGGCCCAGAGGTTGGGTGTCTGCCTTCAGCTCAGGGTGTGATCCTGGAGTCTGGGGATCGGGTCCCGCCAGGCTCCCTGTAGGGAGCCTGCTTCTCCCTCTGCCTAGGTCTCTACCTCTCTCTCTCTCTGTCTCTCATGAATAAATAAATAAAGTCTTAAAAAAAAAAAATCCGGGCAGCCCGGATGGCTCAGCCATTTGGCACCGCTTTCAGGCCAGGGCATGATCCTGGAGACCCAGGATCGGTCCCATGTTGGGCTCCCTGCATGGAGCCTGCTTCTCCCTCTGCCTGTGTCTCTGCCTCTCTCTCTCTGTGTCTCTCATGAATAAATAAATAAAATCTTTAAAAAATATATGATGTTAAATCCATTATCCTATTTGATGGTTTCTGTTTTTCTCATCTTTTTTTGTGTTTCTCTTTTGGACTGATTTTTTAATTTTTTTTACTATTGTCTTTTTTCTCCTCTACCACTTAGAAGTTATATGCTGTGTTTCTTTTTCTTTTTCCTGTTAGTGGTTACCTAGAAATTACTGTACGCATACTTATCAAGGTCTAAAGTTAGTTACCTTACCTTCCTCTTTGGTAGTGCAGAATCTTAAAACATCCTAACTCTATCCCCCCCATTATTGTTTTGTACTTTAATTCTGCTTTGTTTTGCTATAGCCTCCCAAGACCTTATCATCATTATTATTATAGTAAAAGCCAACGTTTGTTTGGCTTTATGCACATATTTACCACTTTTTTTTTGACTCTTCATATGCTCTTATATCTTAGATCTTCCATCTGGGATCATTTTCTCTCTGCACAACATACCTTCTTTACAATATTCTTTAATGAGAATTCCCCCATTGCATATTCTCTCAGTTTTTGTTTGTCTGAAAATATGTTTACTTTGTGCTCCCTCATGGAAGATGTTTTCACTGGATGAAGACTTCTGAGTTGTCAGGTCCCTTCCACCCCCAGCTTCTAACTGTTGCCATTACTAAATCAGCTGTTAGTGGAAGATATACTACTTTTTCTTTGCTTTTCTCTTGCTCTCTCTTCCTCTCTGTCCCTGTCTCTGCCATTTACTCTATGTGTTTAAGTGTATGTTTCTTTATTATCTTCTTCCTTTTTAAAATCTTGTTGAGGAGAGCCTGGGTGGTGCAGCTGGTTAAGCTTTGGGCTCTTAGTTTCAACTCTGGTCATGATCTCAGGGTCCTGGGATCCAGCCCCACATCGGGCTCTGTGCTCAGTGAGGAGTCAGTCTGCTTAAGAATCTCTCTCCCTTAAAGACTCCTAACTCTGGGAAACGAACTAGGGGTGGTGGAAGGGGAGGAGGGCGGGGGGTGGGGGTGAGTGGGTGACGGGCACTGAGGGGGACACTTGATGGGATGAGCACTGGGTGTTATTCTGTATGTTGGTAAATTGAACACCAATAAAAATTATTTTATTAAAAAAATAATAAAAAGTAAAAAGGCAAAAAAAAAAGAATCTCTCTCCCTCTCCTTCTGCCCCCCCTTCCCCACACTCCCTCTCGCTCTCTCTCAAATAAATAATAAATCGGGATCCCTGGGTGGCGCAGCGGTTTGGCGCCTGCCTTTGGCCCAGGGCGCGATCCTGGAGACCCGGCATCGAATCCCACATCGGGCTCCCGGTGCATGGAGCCTGCTTCTCCCTCTGCCTGTGTCTCTGCCTCTCTGCCTCTCTCTCTCTCTGTGACTATCATAAATAAATAAAAAAATTTAAAAAATAAAAATAAAAAAATAAATAATAAATCTTTAAAAAAATAAATAAAATCCTGCTTGAAATTCCTTGAGATTCTTAACGTCTGTGATTGGCATCTCTTATCAATTCTGGAAAATTCTCACCAGTGTTTCTTAAGAATTCCCTGTCTCCATTTTCTCTTCTCTTCCTAGAACTCCCACTAATCATAGGCCACTCTTCTCCATGTCTCTGAACTCTTCCTCTATATTTTTTATCTTTTTAAAAATACATATTTTTATAGCGGCATGCTCCTAAGTAGGCAAAAACGACCCAAATATCCATCAAGAGATGTATGGACAAATAAAAGTAGTAGTGTCTACACAATGCAATATTACCCAGCCATTGTAAGAGTGATGTACTGACACATGTTGTAACATGGATCAACTCTGAAAACTTTTATGCCAAATGAAAGAAACCAGATACAAAGGCCACATATTGTTTGACTTCATTTATATGAAACATCCAGAATAGTCAGATCCACAGTGAAAGTAGATCAGTAGTTGTGGGGGCCTGGGTGTAAGAGAGAGCAGGGAGTGACTACTAATGGGTATGGAGTTTCTTTTTGAGGTAGTGAAAATGTTCTTAAATTAGGTAGTGCTGATGGTTGCACAAGTCTGTTAATACGCTAAAACCTACTAAATTGGACACTTTAAAAGGATGAATTTTGCAGTATGCAGTACGTGGATTCCATATTTTCCATCTTTTGGTCTCCCTCTGCTCATTCCTCTTGCCTTCTTTTAATCCATCTGTCAGTTTGCAAATGGTCCCTTTAGTTAAGTTTAATCTTGCACTGCGTTTTAAAATTCCAATTATGCTATTTTTCATTTCTGGGAGTTCTGTTTGCTTCTTTCTCAGATCTGTTAGGTCGTTCTTTATAGTTTCCTATATTTTTTTTTGCAGATATTTCCAAGCTCGTCTTCTATTTCATTAAACATATTAAGTAGGGTTGCTTTATAATCTGTGCTTGGTAATTCCATCATCTGAAGGTGTAGGGTCATGCTTGCTGTTTGTTGTCTCTTCTGGTTCTTGTTTGTTGTTTCCTTGTGTGATTGGTTATTTCTGGGTTGTACCACTCAGTATACTGGAGAATTTAGTAATGGGTATTTGTTGAGGCCTGGGATGAAGATGCCTTCCTCCAGAGAATATTTATACATCCTTCGGCCAGGTGTCTCAGTATATTAGCAGTGCAGAAGTACTTTGAACTAAGTCCATGATTTGAGGTATCTTGAAGCACCCCAATGATGTGAAGTTGGCCTGCTCCTCTGCGTGAAGATCAGCTTGTGGCCTAACTTCAAGACAGCCCCACCCCCTTCTTTTGCATTCCCTGGGTAGAAGGCCTTTTAGGGTGCCAGCTTAATCTGGGAAGATCTTCTGGTAGATTCCTCACCTGGGACAGGTCCTGAGTTTTGACATTTGTCCACATTGCCGCTCAAGGCCATTGAAATGGAGGTTCATATGTGCCTGTATCAGCAGACGCCTAGAGAACCAGAAGAACTCTGGTATTCTTTCCTTCTCTAGATTTTTGCCTCTTCTTTCGTTTGACCTTATTCCTTTCTGCCTTGCCAGTTCATCAGTGTTCTCAGGAAGGCATTTTTCATGCTTTATCCAGCATTTTTGGTTGTTTTCAGCAACTGTATTCCCCCAAACAGAAATTGGCAGATCTTCTTATGCTATTTGACTTTGAATAGGTCACTTCCCTTCCCAGGAGAGGCACTGACCACCAGCTCCAGTGCTGGGGAGCATGAATTCTCTTGGGGAGTCTGGACTGCGACCTCAGTAGTATCTCCCGAAGTGCCACCATCAGGCTTGTGAGGGTGTTAGACTGCAGTTGTTTGGGGTGACTTGGTTTACAAGCTGAACCTCTGAGAAAAACTCTCCCCCTGGGTCTAGGAAGCCACTGGTGAGTGTCCATTCCCAGAGGAACTGGTTTCCTGGGGGCAAGGTGCCAGGAGTGTCCATCTCTACCCTGGGAAGCTGGAATAAGGGATTCCCCTGGGGGCTATACAGGCTCATCCTAAAGTTAATTCTGACCTTTCTTCCCTATTCCATTACAGTCCCCCCACCTGGCCAGCCCAGCCAGTCCAGGTTACAGCAGCTCTCCCTGACACCAGAGAGTTTTAATGTGTTTCCAAGGTCATTGGCACTGTTTTCTGTGGATAACATTTTCTCTTTAATAAGAATTCCCAAAACTCAGAGGACACTGCAGTATCCTGTCCCCTTAGCCCTTTTGGTGTTGGTTAGGGAATCCCCTGTCCTTTCCTGAGCTTAACTCAGTCATTCCTATCCTTTGGCCCTTATACCAATTCCCTGGGAGGTGAGGTCAGGCCCAGCAGGCTGGACACATTCACTCTGACAGTGTGTATTACATAGTCCCTGCCCAGAGATACCTTTCTACATTTCAATTAGGTAGGGTGGACACCAGGTTGGAAATCATTGCATTGGCTATGGAGCAGCTCCGGTCTGGAAGAAAGAAAAGTTCTGTGACCCTAAATCATTATAGACTACATTATAGAATGCAACCACACCCTTATCAAATGTACTTTTTGCCATTTTGCCCATATATGTGTATAAAATAGCCCTTTAAATAAGCTCAAACAGCTAAAAAGAAAAGGTGCAGGCCCTTACAAAATGGAAAATGCGATTCAAATGCAGATAAAATGTATCAATTAAGGAGCCCTAGTCAGTCCCTGGGCTGCCACAGTTTATACCTTTAGAGAAAACAACCATCCTCCAAAGATTAGGCTACATCCTAATTATCCAGTGGGGATTTGGTGTGTCTTTGGAGAAACATTTCTAAGGGCTTTTAGCATGAGCTATCTCCAAGAAATTCCCTGCAGAGGCAGAGGGAGGAGAATTAGACCAGGGCCAAACAGGCACACATTCTTATATCAAAAGGCAAGCATCACTGCATTTTTTTTTTTAATCTGGGAATTTCTCTGGAATTCTTTGAATAGCAAAGTTTGTATTTCTTTTAAGCCACTTCTTATCTCATCATAAGATATTTCTCTGAGATTTGCTCATGTTTTCTTGGCCTGGGCTGTCCTTATGCCCTTTATCTGCCTGGAAAACTTGTTTATTACTCAGAGACTGTTCGAGCAGCCCCTGCCCACAAAGCCTTCCCTGACCCTTAATACTCCCAGTAGAAAGACCAGATCATCTAATACTGCTGGAGAGTGAGATGTGAATGAGAATGACATGAACCAGGTGCTGTTCCCACTTTGCTCCCGGTACACCTGTTCTGGAACATTCTTTGATCAGTTCATATAGCACTCTGAATTGTGTTGTGCGGCGTCTGTGCTGTGAGACCTTTACCCTCCCCTCACTTTCCACATCCCCAAGCACCCTCACTGGACCTGGCTTTCAAGCTTTGAGGGTCAGTGAGTGTCTGAAAGCTGACTTCGAGCCTCCATCTGGTAAGTATTTCATTTCTCTTCCTTGAGATATCTAGTACAGGGACCCACATGCAGCAGGTACCCTAAAAATATTTGTGAAATGAAAGACAGGAAGTGAATTACAGACCCTTTGCAATGGAAGATACTGAGGTGCTGAGAGTCTTAGTAACTTTTCTAAGCTAGAGTGTGTGGGCTTTTTTTTTTTTTTTTTTTTAGATTAATACTCCCTTTTTATCAGCTAAAAAATTGCCAGGCAGCCCACAAAACAGGATTTGATTTAAGACTAACCCACAGAGTTAGTTGATGGTGCTGGGACCTGCTGGACCAGGCCATCATAGTATTTTTTAACCAAATGTCAAGAGCATTAAGAAGGTCTGGGCTGGAGATGCAAGGTGTGCAGCAACAGCTGTGGAACCTCCATGATGTGACTGCACATCTCCATCCTCAAACATTTGCAGAGTGATCACAACTGAGAGGGGACATAGCTGTAGATGGGCATTCCCAGGGCTCCAATATGTGCGCACAGTGACTGGGTGGAGGACAACAGGAGTTGGGGAGTGGATGGTCAACAGGATACCTGTTGACATGACCATAGTGGTCCCAGATACCATGCTCATGGTGATGCCATTGCCTCTAAGTGGAGGGATGAGAGCAGGGTATACCATCGCCAGCATGCGGTTGGGCTGCAACACTGTGATATGGTGGATGGTGTGACTAGGCGGGGCATATGGTGTGTGTCCTACTTGCCTTGTGCATAGGGGCTCTGCTGGGGGTAGGCACTTCGCATAGGGTACATAGCAGTCTGCGAAGGGTTGAGGGAAGAGGAATATGGTGGCACTGCCCTGCTGGTGGGGGAACAGGATACTTTGTTGTTGTTTTAAGATTTTATTTATTTATTCATGAGAGACATACAGAGAGAGGCAAAGACATAGGCAGAGGGAGAAGCAGGCTCCCTACAGGGAGCCTGATATGGGTCTCGATCCTAGGACCCCAGAATCACGCCCTGAGCTGAAGGCAGACACTCAACCACTGAGCCACCAGGCGTCTCAGACAGAACACTTTGTAAGGTATGCCAAGAGTGTAACCTGTTTGGGAGCTGCAGCTTTGTAGCCTATGGGGAACTCAGTTGGATAACTAATTCCTTTGGCATTTGCATAGGGAACCCCGGAAGAACCAGGGCTCTAAACAGGATTCATGATTTCAAAAACTGTCCACATGCTCCAGTCTGCACCCAGCTCTGCTTCCCTTGGGCCTCCAGTGGCTGGTCTGGGCCAAGTAAAGCACAGCCAGAGTTCCTCTGCCATACACCTACCCTGGCACCAAGCGACCCTGAGCTGCATGTCTGACCTTGGCACCACCTCTAAAGTATGTGGGCCTAAGAATGAGTTTGTAGGATCTTTCTTTGGGATGCCACCTTGAGAAACTTTCAAGTGATGTGACATTAGAAGGCCCATCTCCAAGGGAAGTGCCATGGGATACCTTCTAGGAGAGGCTGATCTTGTGTAAGCCCTTTGGTGGGAAACCTGTTACTAAACCAGCTTGAATGGAATCCAAGACCAATGGGCTCATGGCTGGTTCAGCTCAAGAGTAAATAATGGGATCAGCCCCAGTGGTATCACTTGCATTTTTGAAAGAAGTGTTTCATTTATGATCACCTGCCTGTGGCATCAGAAAATAGTTTGATGGTCATTGAACAAATGATGCATTTCTGCCTTGGGCCCAGGCTTGTTACCCTCTGGGCAGTGCCTCTGGCTCTTGGCTGTCCTTCCTCTCCGGTGTGCTTCAATGGTGCAGGGACTTTCAGCCCCTGGCACACACATGTGTCTCTAGTTACCAACCTAGAAGCTTGTGGGGGCATCATTTCTGGGTATTTATCCTCCCAGGTTTGATCCCTGAAGAATGATCTCCCTTGGTGGCCTTAGCCTTGGCATTGTTCCCTGATTAACCAGGAAAAGTGGGAGCTCTTTTCCACCTGTGTGGCCCAGCTCCCAATATAAAGACCAGTTCATTCTTAGGCTACAGCTGAATGGGAACACCAAGGCTACAGGGCTAGGTGGAGAAAGGGTCACCCTTATACAGTCATCCAGCCAGAGGCCTACCCAGGACCCCTGAAGCCATGGAAGAAGGGTAGGCCTGGACGGCTGGGCAGTTACCCAAGGCATCATGAGCTCAGAGGGTTCCCTTTGCAATAGTTCTTTCTCACTGTGTTCAGGAATCACTGAGGAGTCTGCTGTCCATTCCACTATCCAAGCTGCTGACTGTAGGTATAGTCTCTGAAGCCATTTTTCAGCAGATGTGGGGAATGCAGACAAACAGATGAGTATTGGAGCAGAGGCCTCAGTCCCCAACCCCATCCCTGCACCAAAGCTCCTCACATGGGGAAGCAGGGAGCCTACTTTACCGAACCCTACCTAGCTGAGGCTCTAGCTGAATCCTGATCAGTGCAGTTTCTTCAGAGCAGCCTGCCTCTCCTTGAAGGCTGTGCCTTCTGCCCTTCCTGACTCTTCCCAACCCTCAGATCCTGTTCTGGATCTCTCATACCCCACCCCATGCTAATCCACCCCACTTTCTTGGGCATATTGAATTCACTGAATAAAGCTTCATGGATGCCCATGGGCCTGACACAGACAAGACAGGGATGGATGTGATACTGTCCCTAGCCTCAAGGAGCCCCCAGTCTGCCCAAACAGATCCTAACAGCAAATTGGGCACTTGGCTGTCGAGCATAGAGAAAAGAGCTGTTCATAGTGACCTGCTAGCGTTGGGAAGGCTTCTGTGGAGAAGGCAGTTCTGAGCACGGTCTTGATGATAGAGTAGGAATTCTCTGGGTGGTTGAGGCAGGAGATGGACCTACTGGTGGAGGGGACAGCATGCACAAGTGTAAAATAGTGTGGCACATTCAGGGAGCCACAGCTGATTGATTACCACCCAGGAGAGATGTGAGAGATGAGGCAGGAGAGGGTGACCAGGCTGCTGGAAAGGCCTCATGGACCAAGTTGGGTGCTCATTGTAGCCTGAAGGCAACAGAAGACTGCAGTGAGAGTATGAGGGCACTCTGTTCTTTCTTTCCTTCTTCTTCCTCTTTTTTTTAATACCTTTATTAAGTTATAATTAGTATATATATATAAACTTTACTAAGTTGTATATAGTATTTATTAAGTTATATATAATATATATAAACTGAATGTACCTAAAGTGTACAATATGGTGAGTTTTAACATACATATACACCTGTGATACCACCACCATAATCCAGATAATGAATATACACCACTCTCAAAAGTTTCCTTGTGTCCCTTTATCATCTGTCCCTCCCACCCCCACTATCTGTAGGCAACCACCCATCTACTGCTCTGTCACTACAGATTAGTTTTGCATTATCTGAATTTTTCATAAATGAACTCATTCAGTATGGAATATTTTTGTTTGTTCTCTTATCACTCAGCATACTTGTTTTGAGATTCATCCATGTTGTTGTATATATTAACAGTTAATTCCTTTTCATTGCTAAGTATTATTCTCTTGTATGGATAGACAATTTGTCTGCCTCTTCAGCTATTGAGGGCCATTTGGGTTGTTTCCAGTTTTGGCCTACTACAAATTAAGCTGCCATGGGTATTTGTATGCAAGTGTTTGTGTGGATATGTGCTTTTATTTCTCTTGGGTAAGTATCTAGGAATAAAATGGTCATGTCATATGACAGATGTATGTTTAACTTTTAAAGAAATTGCTAGACTTGCCAAGTGTCTGCTTCATTTTATAATCCTATTGCGTTTTACATCTCCATACATACCTTTTTCTGACTGGCTACAAACTGTAGATGAACCTTCAGAACTGAGTCTCTGTTTGGATTTGCCCAGCTAGTTACTACAACTGAAGCCCTGAGACATGGACTTCTTGGGACCAGGAAAGGGAAGGAGGTGATCCTGGAAATCTTTCCCAAAGATGATGTCAGAGGCTTGGCATCACTTTGAGAGGCTTGTTTGTCATCGATACTGCCTCAGGAGCTCCAGGAATTGAGTAGCACCGAAGGATATAAACTAAGGGCATCTCTAGCTCAGAACTCGAGAAAATCCCTTTAGACCTAACAAGGCCACAGTCCCACAGATTAAAGCCCAAATTCCACAGAAATGAATTTTTGTGTAAATAAATGATTTCAGCATCTGTGGGGGCCCCAACCAGTTGTGGGAATGGCTGCGGTCTCTGATTCAGAGCCTGTTCCAGAGAGGTGGCATCCCAGATAGATAGAAGGAACCGTAAAACTGAGGGTTCCAGAGCCCTGGGGACATCTCAGGTGAAGGTTGCTAATCTAGGTACATTCCCCAGAAGTGGGAGCTGTGGAGCAGCATATAGGACTAGAAGGCAAGACCAATGGCCATGTCTTTCTGGCCACTGCTGGGGCCTGGCCTTTCTGGATGCTGAGATCTGTAGGGTGTGAGCCCCACCAGAGTTTTGAGTATGCTATTTATTCTTTCATATTCATTAGTGTATCTTTGGAACCAGAGATGACTCAGGCAAATTGGAGTCAGGTTGTGAAATCCTCCAGTCTCTGCCAGGTCTTTGGATGGATTTTATGGAAGGGGCACAAAATGGTGATTAGATCAGGCTTGTGATTTAGATAGGGGCCCTGGCAGCCAGTGTAGAGGACAGGCTCAAGTGTGGACAGGCTGTGGGCATGGAAGTCAAGCAGGTAGGGAGATCATTAGAAATAGGCGAGGGAAGATCTGAGTAGCCAGCAGCAGTGGGAGGACAAGGGACCTGGGACAGATGTGTAGTTGAGAAAGAGAAGAGTCAGCACTGCGCCACGGCTGCTAGCTCTATTCTTTCATGGCGCTAGTGACATCTCCTAGTTCCCACCAACCACTGATGGCATAAATAATAAATACACAGAGGGATGTTTGGAAGGATAGAAGGATGGCTGTGTGGCTCAGGAGTGAGCCAAGGTGTACATCTCTGCACCCATACTTCCATCACCCGCCTAAACTGCCATCCTTCACTGAGGTCAACATGGGGACTGCAGGTGTCCTCCTGGCTCAATAGAATGTCACTGACTCACATGTGACAGCTCTCAGCAGAGACTGACTCCAAGAGGCTCATTTAGTCACCTGGGAACCAAGGGCACTGTGGTCCCTTCTTGCCCTGGATTCCTAAAGCAGCGGAGGACACCCCAAGACTAATGCTTTGAACCTCTAAGAAGGAAAGGCCTCAATTTCTCATGAAGACCTCCTCCTCAGGGGCAGGAGGAGAGAAGAGAAGCTAGAGCCTGGTAGGGAGGTCAAAGGTCTCAGCTTGATGCCTGTGAAGGAATTGGGTCTCAACTGTAATCACTAAGTGTTGATATCATGTGACCTTTGTCTGGTTAAGCACAGTGAGTATAGCACTGTTCTGGTACGTTTGTGATTTTTACTGACCTGCTAAAAGCTCCATCCGCAGGGGCCTCAGAATGGTGTTCACCATAATCAGAGTTCACCCTCAAAATAGTATGCAGGGGCAGAGGAGGGGGATGGAGGGGTTCGGGGCAGGGGTCACTGGATTTGTGTGATGTGGAGGAAAGAGAGCTGGTGACATGTGGGAAAAGCCTAGAGTCCTGGTTTCCAGTCCCCTGTGCCACCTCTCCTAAGCGACCACAAGAGAGAATCACTTCACCTGTCTGAGCCGATCTGGACTCTGATCACAGGTGCTGCAAGTCAGCATCTATGTCTGTGTTCTGTTGTCTTCAGTCTGGGCTCCAAGAGGGTCAAGGCACTGGGCATAGACCCTCTGAACTGGGTTTGGAAAGGTAGATCAAAGATGTTCACTCCTGCTTCTGCTCAGGCTGCAACTTGTTGGCAGTTGATGCCAAGTGTCGAAAGTGAGGGAAGGGCTAGGGGATCCCTGGGTGGCTCAGCGGTTTAGCACCTGCCTTTGGCCCAGGGCGTGGTCCTAGAGTCCCGGGATTGAGTCCCACATCAGGAACCCTGCGTGGAGCCCGCTTCTGTCTCTGCCTCTCTCTCTCTCTTTCTATGTCCCTCATAATGAATAAATAAATAAAATCTAAAAAAAAAAAAAGAAAGGGAAGAGCTAAAGTTCTAAGTTTGGGGCCCAGTCCTTTGCAGGAAGCCCAAATTCCACAGAATTTGACAAATTGCAGAGGTTTGATTTGGTCACAAGGAACACTATTATGTGAGGTCATTTGCTCCTGGCCTAGGGGCTGCTCACAAGTCTTTTGAGTCACCTGGAGTTTCAGTCTTAGTGTTTCAGAGCTGAGAAAGCACTGAGTGGCTTCCTCTCGACCCTTTGTTTGATGTAAGAGGAGCCAGAGGCCCAGAGAGGGTAGAGGAGCAGCTGAGGCCCTGGCCAGAAATGACCAAGCTTGTCCACATGGGCTCTGAGGGCTCCTGAGGGACCTCAGTGCTTGGTGTTCTGGGCCACTGTACAGGAGGCACTCAGTGGTCACTGACTCGGAACAGCCTTGGCCCTGTTCCCTGCCCTGTGGCACTGCCAGCAAGGCCCTCCTGCCCTTGTCCGTTGAGAAAAGAAGAAAGCCTGCCTGGTCATGCCTACTTGGTGAATGGCCCTCCAGTCTGCCAGGCCACTGCAACAATAGCAGCAGCAGGAGTGGGGAAAGTGGTTCAGACACAGACAGTGGAGGTGAGGAGCCCAAGGGTGAGGAGGAGACAGCAGAGGCCTAGTACTAGAAGATAAGGTTTATAATGAGCGGGGCAGTGCCTGACACACAGAGAAGTTAGGCCAGTTGTTGTTATTCTCAGTCCAGGGCACTGGCCTGGATTTGATGATAAAAGCCAGAGCCAAGCCCCAAGTGGTGGTGCCAGCCTGAGAAATCCTGGGAAGGAGGCCTGGCGATGAGGTGTTTGGCCCCAGGCCAGATGGAACAGCTGGGCATCCCTAGACCCAGGGCATGAATTCCTGCCAATGACTAGGGAACTTTGAAGCAGAGGGCACCCCGTAAATCTCCACAGCTCTGCCAGGAGTCCTACCCGGGGTGACTGCCTCAGGTGAGTGAGGAGGAATGCGGAAGATCTGGGTAGGGCATGGCTGGAGGAGGGAGGCTGTGATCTGTGTGCTGTATTTGTGCAGCAAACCCTCCCCCAGGCCTCCTGGTGCCACCTGGGAGCTGCAGGTGTGGCGTGTACAGTCCAGAGTGGCATGAGTCACCTACACTCTGTATCCTCTATGCCTTACCTTCTCAAGGGAGAAAAGATGCCCCTGGCTGCTTGCTCCATGATTGATGGAAAGGGAGGAACAAGTGGCCACAAAGAGGGGCCCTTGGCTCCCAGGCCTCCAACCCACAAGCATGGGTGACCTAGAGCTCATACATGGCTGGATTGGGAGATGGTGGGGGAAATGAGTGGGCTGGATGAGCCCCTGATGGTCTGATGTTCTGATGGTCCCTGAGCACTTCCAAAGTTAAACCTCAGATCCTTCAGATGTGAGCAGACATTCCCCCCTCCCTCCCCTCATGCCCTTATATCGCAGCAGTGCCCTTACACCTGGCTATTTGACCATATTTTCTTCCCTCTTCCAAACCTTCCCTGCTCCCTGACCCAGCTCAGTCCTCTGACTCCTGCCAGAAGCCTTTCCTGCTGTACCAGGCCTTGCCTTTATCTGTTCCCATCTCTATACCAGTCTCAGGTAGAGCAGGGGGCTGAGGTAGGAAGCATCCAGAAGGAGGGTAAGAGGAGAGCAAAACCCAGCCAGCTTATCTGTAACTGAGTAGGGGCCTGGAGAAGAGAACTACTGAGAAGGCCTGAGGAAGTGGTCCTCTCTCTGGAATCTGTACCAGCAGGGACAGACAAACAATGGGAGCCCTGGTCAGAGGGCCAGGCTGATAGGGACAGGCAAGTGTTTCACTGGGGGTAGTAGCTGGGGCTGTGATCAGTGGAAGAGATAGCAAAATAGAGGAAAGGCCAGAGAGGTCTGGGCCTTTCTGGATGGTGAGGCAAAGGCTGAGGCCCTACCACAGATAACCTCCCTTGAGATTCTTGGTAGCAGGAGCCGGGCAGTAGGCAGGGTGACAAGATCTGATCATGAGTCACTGGAGAGCCCATTTTGGGTGCAGAAGCAGACACCCCAACCCCCCCTTGTGGAGCTCTCCTTATTAAATGGGGTAGTACTTCTTTGTGGCAGTTCTGGAGTGGCACTCATTGGAGGCAATCATAGCGCCTTTAGCATAGGCAGCTCCACCCCATCCTTTACTCTCCTTCCTGGTACCACAATTACACCTACACCTAGGAAGGGCCATTGTGGGTGGCTAGAGGTATTCTCAGCACCAGTTGTCACAGCCTGGCCCAAGTCATTACCTAGACAACCAGCCTATCACAGATGAGGAACTCAGCATGGTGGGATAGCAGACACCCATTCATTTTGAGCAAAATGGGGCTTCCAGCATAGCTCTGAGCATATGAGCCTGAGCCTGCTCATATGAGCCTGCCTTGGTCCTGAAAAGTCCTCATGCTATCCTGGGTTCTCCTAGCACTTCAGGGGAGCAGTGTCTGGATCTGAAGCCCTGGCTAGGCACAGGCCACGTGCCGTAGGTTTGACTGGCAATAAAATACACCAATTTAAAATCATATGTGAATTGCAGATTAAGACCACAAGGAGATACCACTACATAGAATTAGAATGGTCAAAAAAAAAAAAAAAAAAAAAACAACGAATAAAATCAACTCCTGGTCAGGATGGAAAGCAACTGGAACTCTTAGACATGGTTGGAAGGAATGCAAAATGGTGCAGCCACTTTGGAAAACCCTTTGGCATCTTCTTATAAAGTTAAGCATTCAGTGATGCCTGGGCGGCTCAGTGGTTAAGCATCTGCCTTTGGCTCAGAACGTGATCCTGGAATCCCGGGATTGAGTCCCACATCAAGCTCCCTGCGTGGAGCCTGCTTCTCCCTCTGCTTGTGTCTCTTCCTCTCTCATGAATAAAATCTTAAAAAAAAGTTAAGCATTCATTTACCATATGACCCAGAAATCCCAATCCTACATATCTACCCAAGAGAAATGAACTTACCTTTACACAAAAACCTGTATGCAACCACTTATAGTAGCCTTATTCGTATTCGTATTTGTCCCAAACTGGAGATAATCCGAATGTCCTGGCAAGTGGATAAACAAACTGTGATACATTCATACAGTGGGATACTCCTTGGCAGTGAAAAGGAAATCAAACTCTCAAATGTATGATATGATATGAGCAAAAATAGGGATCAGTCCCAAATGTGTTATGCTAAGTGAAAGAAGCCAGACTCAGAAAGCTCCATGATGTTATTCCAGTTACATTTTGGAAAAAGCAAACCTATAGGGACAGCAGACAGATCAGGAGTTGCTGGGGCCTTGGTGGAGGTAAAGGAAGAGGGGATCAACTACAAAGGAGTACAAGGGAACCTTTTGCGGTGAAGGAAATATTTTATATGTTGATTGTGGTGGTGATTACACAATTGTGCATTTATCAAAACTCATAGAACTATATACTGCAAAGGGTGGATTTTACTGTCTATAAATAATACTGCATTCAACCTAACTTATACACACAGGCACACATTAATCACAGCCACTGTTTCCAAGCACCTACTAGGCCCTGTGCCAGGGGCTCTGAGTGTTCTTCTGCGTCCACTCACTTGCTCACTCACTCAGCAAGCATTTATTGATGGCTCCACCAGGTGCATAGTACTAGTTACTCCTCCCTAACACCTTCAAGCCACATGGCTCCCTAAATTGTGTTGGTAAACTAGCAGGAAGATGTGGCCAAAGCCCAAACTTGGGGGCCTATAGGTTAGCTTGAAGGCTGAAGGCCCTCTGTGGGTACATTTCCCCGGGGAGAGGAACTCCTGGTTTTTGTCACCCTCTCATGGGATTCTGCAACTCAGAAAGAGAGACCAAGGTGAGGGACAAATCATAAGGACCCGGTGGTGGGGGGGTGGTTTGCTTCCCTCTCTGAGGTGCTGGTCTTGTGCCAGCTGGCCAGGATATGCCCCTCACAGCTCTGAACACAGAGCCTGAACTGGGATGGAGAATTGGGGCTCCAGGCCCAGTTAGGACAGTTTTTTGTTTTGTTTTGTTTTGTTTTTTTGCTAGGTGGCTAGTTCTCTGCTTGGAAGCTATCTGTGCCCAGCTCAGATGGGAGTAATCCTGGCTTCTTTGGTAAGAATCCAAATGTGGGAACCCCCTGGATAAACCCAGCATATGGGGTATACAGTCATGGGATCACTATATGGCAGTAAAAATTAGCAAACCAGAGTTGCATATATCAACAAGGATCAATCTCAAAAATGTGGTGTGGAGAACAAATGACACGGTAGGCAATATATGACACAATTTAAATATTTAAAAATAGTTGAACACCTTGTATTTATATGTGCAGATTGTTTAAAGAGATCAAATTACATTTAAAAAATGCTTTTTTCAAAAAAATAAAAAAATGCTTTTTTCTGTTTTATTGAGATAATTGACATACAGTACTATAGAAGTTTTAAAGTATATAGCATAATGACATGACTTACATATATTGTGAAATGATTATAACAGTAAGTTTATTTAACATCCATCATCTCAGATGAATACCAAAAAAAATATTTTTTTCCTTGTGATGAGAACTTTTATGACCAGCTCTCTTAGAAACTTTCAGATATACAATATGCCAGTGTTAACTATAGTCATCATGTACATTAAATATATTTTAAAGACGCAAAATTGTACCATATATTATTATGGTTATAAACTTAAAAATATAAAAGCATTAACAAGAAAGATGCATACTAGCTTCAGAACTGGATTAGTTCTGGGGAAGACATTACAAAAAAAACAAAAACAAATACAAATACGGCAAAAGGCTAACATTTAACAAATTGGAGATGTACAACTTAAGTCAAGGCAATGTGTTGCATATTGCTTTCAGTTGAAATGTTTCATAATTAAAAAATAAGCCAGATTGGGCAGCCCCAATGGCCCAGCAGTTTAGCGCTGCCTGCAGCCCAGGGTGTGATCCTGGAGACCCGGGATCGAGTCCCACGTCGGGCTCCCTGCATGGAGCCTGCTTCTCCTTCTGCCTGGGTCTCTGCCTCTCTCTCTCTCTCTCTGTGTGTGTCTGTCATGAATAAATAAATAAAATCTTTTAAAAAACTATTAAAAAATAAGCCAGAGTGAACCTTGAAAACATTATACGAAGTGAAAGAAGTCAGACACAAAAGAACACATTTTGTATGGTTGCACTTACATGAGGTGTCTAGAGTAGAAATTTACACAGAAAAAGAATAGTGGTTACCAGGGGCGGGGGGGTGGGGGGGAAGAAGGATGGGAAGTTACTGTCTAATGAGTATAGAGTTTCAGTTTGGAAAGATGAAAATCTCCGGAGATAGATGGTGGCAATGGTTGCACCACAACATGAACGTACTGCGTGCCACTGAACTGGACACCTAAAAATGTTACAGTGGTAAATTTTATCACAATAAAAATAAAATAAGCCCAAATAGGCAAATCTATATAGAGAGAAAGTAGATTAGTGGTTGCCTAGCGTTGGAGAGGATGCCAGGAAAATGGGGATCATGGGTAAGGAGGGCGGGGTTTCTGTTTGTGGTAGTGAAATGTGATAATGAAATGTTCTGAAATTGATTGTGATCATGGATGCGCAACTCTGCAAATATACTAGAAGCCATTAAATTGAATGCTTTCAATTAGTGAAGTCTGTATCTCAATTAATCTACTTAAAAAAAAAAAAAAAGCTAACAGGTACCTGGGTGGCTCAGTAGATTAAGTGTCTAACTCTTGATTTTAGCTCAGGTCATGATCTCAGGGTCGTGGAATCAAGCCCCGCATCAGGCTCCATGCTCAGCAAGGAGTCTGCTTGGAAATCTCTCTCTCCCTTGCCCTCTGCCTCTCCCCCTGTACTCATGTATCCCCTTCTCTCCTCAAATCAATCAATCAATCAATCAATCAATCAATCTTAAAAAAAAAAAAAAAGCCAAAAGAAGGGAAATCCTTCCTGTGTGAGTTACTCTAGTAGAAGCCAAGGTCTTTCTGGTCTGAACCTGGCTCTGACACAGGTTTCTTGGAGTCATCAGGAGCCTCCAAGCCTCCCCCAACCCGTATGACATAAGGAGGGAACCCTGTCAGCCTGGCTCCTGGGGCTGGAGCCATTGCTACATCCATGGGGTTCTAGGAAGGAAGCAGAGTCATAGCCTCTGCAGAATGAGGTTAATGAGAATCTACTCCAGACTCCAGGGGTTTTGAGCCTTAATTAATACTTGTGAGACTCTCGGTGATTGTGAAATCAGAGGTTTTATAAATCTGTACAGCAGTGGCCTTATTAGTACCGGCTCATTACTCCAGAGAAGGAAGCCAACCTTCTTATCACTGACTTAGTTCCTTGGAAAGACTGGGCCCCGGGTATCCAAGCCACACTGAAGGTCCTCCTGCCCCCCCCCCTTGTCTTCCTTTGTAGGCCACCCCTGGGGGCTGACTGGTCTGGATCAGTCTGGGGCTTCAGGATGCCCCCCTCCCTGTCCCGAGCACTGTGGCCAGGCTCCTGATAGACAAAGACCTTTGCTGCCTGGGGGTCCGAGGAGGGAAACTAGACATTTCCCCCACAGCAGTCTTGGTGATTTTCGCTCTAGGCCTAAAGAAAGTGGAGCATTTCCTTTTCTATAAGTCTCAGGACTCTGATGAGAGCGCCTGACACCTTCCCAAGTGGTCATCCTTTCTGTATTTGATGTGCCTCCTAGGTAGGATTGATCACAGGCAGGCTCTGTGGGTCCCTGAGGGGAGGACTGACTCTGCTCTCCACCCAGAGCAGTCTAAGGGCATGGAACTATCCCATTTTGCCTTTGCTTGTGTCTTTTCTGCCTACTGGCTCCTTCCTGGTCCCCTCAGACACCCTCCCCCAGCAGGACTCTGTGGCATAGCGTCTTTCCTCCTTTGTTCTGGCACTGTCCGCTAGGATAGATCCTCAGATCACATCACCTCACACCAAACTCAGAGGGCCCTATTTATGCTAGGCATCTTGATGCCATGCAGAATCACCCCTACCTGGCAGAGCCTTGTTGCTCTTGGACTTTATATGGACTCATTTGTAACCACTGGGATGGTTCTCTGGCCAGAGAGGTGGTGATAAACAGAGGCACAGGCTGAGAGCCAGGATCTATGACCCCAGGTGCCCTCAGCTCTGGGGCTGGTGACACTTGACTTTAGGGACCCTGTAAATCTATGAATTTGATGATCTGTAGTCCGGGTTACCTCCCTCAACCCAGGGACCCATAGCCCCCAGTGTCTGTTGACCCCGGGGCTGTGACCCTGGGCCGGCCAGTGGCATGTAGGCCTCTCTAACCAACCCGTTTGATGAGCCCTGTTAAGACCTGGCACATGGGGTGCCCAGCTGGCTCAATCGGTAGAGCTTGTACATCTTGATCTTGGGGTGATGTGTTCGAGCCCCATGTTGGGCATAGAGTTTAATATTTAAAAAATTAAAAATAAACAAATGAAAATAAATTTGTTAATGACAACAAAAAAAGACCTGGCACAGCTTTCCCCTACATTCAATCTTGTTTCTGAGGACTAATCCCTGCCCTCCACATTTGCCTAGATATGTTACATCCTTTTTTTTTTTAATTTTTTTTTAATTTATTTATGATAGTCATACAGAGAGAGAGAGAGAGAGAGAGGCAGAGACACAGGCAGAGGAAGAAGCAGGCTCCATGCACCGGGAGCCCGACATGGGATTCGATCCTGGGTCTCCAGGATTGTGCCCTGGGCCAAAGGCAGGCGCCAAACCGCTGCACCACCCAGGGATCCCGATATGTTACATCCTGAAGGTACAACTTGTCACTCCTGCTGGCTAGCTCTGAGGATTGTGAACATCATGTTCCATGTCAGCAGCCCCTCCCTTCCACTTGCCCTCTTGGCTTCCTGATGTACTCCAACATTGCCAGCCCTTAGCCAGGGCTGGCAGAGGTCTCTTCCACAGCCTTCTCACAGGATCAGTGTAGTATCATGGTTAGACCTATAGGCACTAGAGACACTTCTTGGGTTCAAACCCTGTCTCTACCTTTTACCTGCATGTGACCCTGGGCAAGTTGCCTAACCTCTCTGTGCATCATGTGTAAAATAAGGGCAACCATACTACTACTGCACAGGATTGTTGAGAGAATTAAATGAGATCATTGATGGGTAGTGCTGGGCCTGCCATAGAGTAAATACCCAAGGAAGGTCAGTTGTCAATGATGCTGAACTTGCTGTGTCTGAATCTCCTTGAACCTCCATGGTCCTTATTTAAGAATATGTACTGTGTGTGTGTTTGGGGGCTAGAATATGTAGTGAGAGGGCACTGGGCATCTTGCTTAAGCCAACGTCCCCGTCTACAACCTGCCCCCAGGCCTGTCCCCAGCCTCTACCCCAGCCAAGGGAGCACTACCCACAATAGTTGGATGCTGAAACTCCCTCCCCAAAAGCTTTTCTGTGCAGCACACTCAGTAAGTGCCTCCCCGACCCTGCTGAGCACCTCCACCCAGCTGCCTCTGAGGGTCCAAGGTAGGACAGTGAGGCTGCTTAATGAGAGAGTACAGGCTTTTGCCTAATCGGACCATCCCAGAGAGCTTGGACAGGCCAGCTTATATTTATAGTTAAACTTCTCTGCCATTATGGGGCATCTCCAGTTTGGGAGCTCTTTTATTATGTTTTTTTTATGCCTTCTTCATGTGGATGAGCGGAAAAATAAATGAAAGGGAAAATCACAGTTTTG
Source organism: Canis aureus (assembly GCF_053574225.1). Lineage (NCBI taxonomy): Eukaryota > Metazoa > Chordata > Mammalia > Carnivora > Canidae > Canis > Canis aureus. Next base: position 7,944,012 of record NC_135613.1, read on the forward strand.
TGGTTAGGAAAAACTGCTGGGGCTGGGGCGGGTAGTGGTGGCAGGCTTTATGTTCATTGCCTTGATGGCACATCTAGGGTGTCCTGGGGCGTCAGCACAAGACATGACCTTTCCTGGGCGTGGTTATGGAGTGCTCATGAGGCAGGGTGCCCTTGGTTATGGGAACAGACTGGAGCTTGAATCCTGGCTTTGCCATTTCCTCCTTGGCAAACCTTGGGTAGGTCCTACCTCTTCAGGCCTCACCTGCCATACTTTTAAAATGGGATAACAAGCTGGCTCAACTTCCTGGTGGGCTAGAATGCACAGTCCCCTTGGAGATGACAAAGGGCAGCTTAGCAGCAAGAGCAGGAAAGGCTGGAGGCCCAATTCTGGCCTGCCCTAAGTGCACAAGATCCCTGTCCGCATGCCTTTTGGGATGCATAGAACTGCTACCCCTTCCCACTTTTGTGTTGTGACCACTCCGCTGGGAGCAGGGGAGTCCAGGGTGACCAGACCAGGATGAAAAGAGCAATCCTTTCTCGAATGGGGACTGTCCTGCAGCCCCTCATGGAGATGCAAGAGTTAACGTGGTCATAGTGGATCACCAAGTTGCAGTCACAGATCTCCTTGGCGCATAAATTCATTTTAGGAGGGTGGCCTGGCACTTCTCACTATGGAGCAAGGCCTGGCTTATTTTAAGCTGGGTGGAACAAAGGGCTCGGTGTCTCTATGGTTTGTGGTCTGTGCCCATGGCAAGGCTGTGGTGGGAGGGACACCAGGAGGCCCAGCTTTCAGCCTTCATCTGACCTACTGTGGGTCAGCATGCCTGCTGGGATGCCTATTCTCCACCCCAAAGGCCCAGCTTGACTCCCCTCAGGCTGTGTGGACAGGGAAGGTCCACCCATAGCTCCTACCTGAGGCACTGGAGCAGAGCAGGGCAGATACTAGGGATTGGCTGGATAGCCAAAGTCATGTCCAGAGGCTGTGGCTGGGTCAAAGTTACTCAGCTATGGTCTGTTCTGATCTTCAGTGGAGGGACTGGGACCATTTTGTGAGGTGGGAGAGCTGGGGCAGGGAGCAGGCAGGGGAGGGCTGAGGAGGGGCAGGAGGAGTGGGTGGGTATAGTACACAGCTGTTATACTTGAGCCAGACCACCTGGCTTTAAGCCCCAGCTCAGCCACTCACCAGATATCCAATGACCTTGGAAAATTACTGAACCTCTTTGTTCCTCCATTTACCCATTTATAAAATGGGGATAATGACAGTGACTTATACCAACAGCCACTGAGAGGGTTAAATGAGCGCAGTGTAAATCACTTAGAAATAAGCCTGGAACTTGACCAGTCCTCTGTGGCCGGTCCCTGCCCTGACCCTGCTCTGTCCCTTTGTGAGTAGATGACCAGACAGTCAGTCACCTGCGACCCTCTCCTCTCATAAAGGAGGAAGGGAAGGACTCTGGCCCCTAGGCCGGCAGTAAGGCCAGGGCAGGCTGCCAGCTGCTGTGGCTCCACCTGGTTAGGGCAGTGAGCATGTATAGAATTTGAGCCCATCTCTCCCCATAACTTCTTGGCCCACATTCTGCTGCTCAGGAAGGGACCTCGGCCAGGTTCTCAGCTTTCCTCCACAACTCTTGTCCTCGTTGTTCTTGTCAGTCTGCACCGTGTCTGGTGCCCTGCCGTGTTGTTCAGGACCCTCAGTGACTCTCTGACACTTTGGCTTTTCCTCTCAATGGCCCCTGGTGAGGGTGTATGCGGCTGCCCATTAACACACCCGATGTCCTTCATGGGAGCTGCTGCCCTCGCCGTCAGCAGCTATGTCTGTCAGTGGACTCAGGTATGTCTAGGCTAGTGCCCCCACCCCCAAAACACACCTGATTCCAGGCCAGGCTGTTTCACTACCCAGATGTGTGGCCTCCAACCAATCACTGGGCTTCTCTGAGCCAGGCTTCTCCCTGGCCATGTAGGGATGATGATTTCTATCTCAAGAGTCATTTGAGGATTGGGTGAGAGAACAAATGGAAATACCCTGCCTGGGGCCTGGCATGCAGTAGCTGCTCAGCTCCTCCCACAGACCTCAGTGACTCATTGGGTTGCAGGGGACCCTAGGACCAATATAGCATGCCTTCCCAGTTTCATTTCCTTCATTTCTTCACACACACACACACACTCACCAGCCCTACCAACTTTGTCCTTGCTCTGGCCTCTTTGCACCTCTTTTCTGACCACTCAGCCATTCTCCACACTCAGAATGAACTTTAGGACACGTGAATCAGATTGTGGTGCTCCCTGCCTACAACCATCTATGGCTTCCCACTGTCTTCAGGGCAAGGTTCAAGTTACTTGACCAGACCCATGAGACTAGCATGATCCATCCCTGCCAGTTACTCATCACTGCTCCCACAACTGCCCCCAGAGTATTCCATATTCCACAAGTTGCTTGGAGTGACCTGTCCCTTGGACGTGCCTTGCGCTCTATATCTCCAACTTTCATGTCGGCAGTTTATGGAATGAGCTGGGTTTGGCTTCTGCAAACCTCCTCTCCCCCAACTCTCTGTAATGGAAAAACTCAGGTAGGCATGAAATCTTTTCCTGCCACCACTGCATAATCAAATATATATCCTACTCACACCTCTCCCTACCTCACCATGGGAAGCCTCCAGGGGGCACCGCAGGTTTCAGTGTGGCTATTTTCTTTCTTGCTCCAGCTCATCTTCCATTTGCTAGCCACTTTGTTGCCCCTGTCTTTGAGGTTGGTTAAGGTTGGAAAGTGAGGTGGAGAGAGAAACAAGAGGTCCCAGAAGGGCTTCTTTTCCCTGGAGCTAGGATCTGACATTCTGGTTTTCCCTGTGGCACATAGATAACTTCTAGATTTTTCCCAACTGGGCACTTTCATGAGTGCCTCAGAAATCCTTCTCCCCTCTTCTCACTAGGAACCCCCAATCACAGTTCTCTGGCATGGGGTTCCTCTTCCAAGTGGCTACCTATGGCCCACCCCAACCTCTTTCCCTGCCTTCTCACCTGGAAGGATGCTCTCTTGGGCAGGATTCCTTTTTAATGACGTCTGTTGGTGGTTTGGGAGTGAGTGTGGAGCCCATGTATCTGTAAGCTGCTGTGAGAAGTTTGGGTGTTAACATTCTAAAAATGTGGAGGACCCACCAGACGGATTGTGAAGCAAGGGAGTGATATGATTGGTGTCTCCTGTGACAAGAGTCTTTTGTCTCCTGGCAAAAGACTATGGTGTTTTCTCTGGGATGGGAACTGCAGAAAACAGAGGAGCTGGCTGAAATGGTGGTGGGGCTGATGGACTGGCTACTGTTTTATATGTAAAGAGAAATGAAAGGAGAGGAGTCCAATGTTTTTGGATTGAGTAACTGGATAAACAGAGGTGCCAATCATCGAGAGGGGGAAGTCTGGGGTGAAGCTGCCTGAGAGGACCAGAAATCAAGGTTCATTCTTAGTCATGCAGTGTTTGAGATGCTTGTGAGATACCAAGTATAGCTATCCAGGGGGCAGATAGATAAATGTAAGACTTCCACCAATCCATATGGTGCCTTTGTGCAAATGAGAGAAGGACATCCTTTCCTTTAGGCAAATGTAGCCACCTACCAGGGCACATGGCGTGGTGAGCAGAGCACAGCTGGACTTCAGCCCTGTGAGTCACCTTGGCCATGCACCCTTGTGGTCCCAACAAACTATACAATTCTGCATGGTAGCCCTGGATGTGCAAGTCTGGAGCTCAGGGGGGCATCCAGGACTGGGGAAGAGACTTTAGCTTGTAGGGTGCTTATTTGGACGCAGGGTAGGTTAGTGGCTCACCAGCCAAAGTAGGGAGGAAGGACCAGGGATGTGCCCAGGTAAGTGAAAAGACCTTCCTTGTCAGGGCCAAAGTTCTCCTTCACTTCCTGCAGATGAAAACCTCTTCCTTCCCTGCAGGGCTAAGTAGCTATGAGCCCTTTAGTTTTGCTTTCTCTGGATTCATCCTGAGGAGTGACACAAAGGTGGGGCTTCATTCTCTTTCCCCTTGCACTTTCCATCCTAAATGCAGGGATGTTAACCTCTGTCACCATGCTGATGGCTGCAGTGCCCCCAGATGGGTTCTAAAGACAGGGTGAGCACCAGGTGGGGGAGGGACATTCAGAGTGTCCCTTGGCATCTCACAGAAGAGGAGCAGGAGTAGTCAGCCAGGTCACAAGGCTGAAGAAGCAAGCAGCCAAGTGTTCAATTGAGGGGTGATTGGCTCAGGCTGCTTTGATTCAAAACCCAGGGCCAATTCTTATCATCTGGGTGACCTCAGCTATAATACAGCATCTATCTCATAGGGCTATGATGAGAAATGATTGAGTTTTCTAATGTCAAGCACTTAGTACAGTACTTCAAATCGTAAGCACCCAGTATTAGCTTATATGGTGTGTATGAGGAAGGCCCTTCCTGAAGCCCCTGCTAGTTGCTGACCAAAGCAGGCAGCAGAGGAAATGGCCTTGCTGAGCTGGTAAAGATGGAGATGCTTTCTGCCTTCTCAAATTGGGTCCTTAAGAGGTCATATCTCCAAAGCCTTATGATAGTTGAGCTTGAGTCATGGCAACTGAACAGGGCCTCTCCCCTTTGCAAACACTTTCAGGGAAAGTGATTTCACAACTCATCAGACCTGGTCCAGCACTGCTTAGCTCCCACCCTCTCTATTTTTTTCCTGGGATTGTGCCTGAGTCCTGATCTCATGGTTGAGCACTTTTTAATCTTCAGAGTTAGGGAAGTAAACTCAGTGTGGGTCCCTTTGTTGCACCACCCTACACCTTCTCTTCAGCTTGCATGGGTCCTGATGAGTGCCTTAGACTCTCTGAGAAAATGTCTCCCAAATACAAAATACAAAATTAGTAAGATTCCTCATCTTTTAGGAAAGATCTTTTATAATTTAGTGGTTAAGTGAGCTCTGGAGTTGAATTTCCTGTCTCAGTGCTGCTTTTACTACGTACTGACTATGAGAACTTAAGTTACATGGCGTCTCTAAACCTCAGTTCTCTTATCTTTAAAATGGAAGCAGCAATGGTGGCTCTTCCATGAGGTTTTGAGAGGATTAAATGTGGGGTAACCAATTCGTCCCTGTTTGGGACTCTCTCATTTTCACATCGAAAGTGCTACTTCCAGGGAAACCCCTCAGTGGTTGACAAGCTAGGACAATTGGGCACCCCAGTAATGACATAATGCCCAGAAAGCAATTGGCTCAGTGCAGGAGGTTCATCCAGTTTCCATTGCTGTTGGCTGATACTATTGGTCTTTTCCCTAATTAATCGATCTGATTGGAATGTTGCCTGGGGGATATGGCGTCCAAGACTCTGTTCACTGTTCTGTCCTCCTCCACTCTAATGGCTTCCTGGGCATCCCTCCATCCTCCCTGGGGCCTCAGTTTGTTCACCCATCAAATAAAGGATATGAACCTGAGAATCACTGGGGATTCCTCCCACTAAAGCCTATGAGATTTATTCAGGGATGCCCTCCCAGTGCCTGGTAAGGAAGCCTTGAATATAGATGGTACCAGGCATGCATTTGTCTGCTTGACATGTCATTGAGCAAAGCCCACGCACATTCTAACAACACAGTCTGCCTCAGGAGAAATCTGAATTGGAAGTTTCATTTGCACCTTGATGGTGACGTTTTACCTACAGCTAGGGCTGATTTGACTCTTGGAAATCTTGACCTACGTGTTGGGGGGAAATGACAAGATAATTGATGTTCTTGTGTTTTCATGAGTTAGCAGTCAGCCCCGGGAATGAGTATGCCATCAAGAAGTGGAAATTTTCCCCCAGGAAAGCCTTTTCCTTGAGGGGATGCAAAGAGTTGCTTCTTCTCCTAGGCAGGTGGAATCTAGGTTTTAACCCCTCTTGGCGGGACCCACCTCAATAACCAGATCTCAAGTCAAGCCAAATGTCCCAGTTTATGGGACAGTTACGGGTATTTACGGGGTCCCCCAAGATCTGGGGTTGGTGAGTCCTTGAGAGCATAAGTCCTAGATTATCAACCTCCCTTAATTGTATATCCTAGTATAGTACTGGGCTCACAGAAGATGCTCAGTAATAGAGCTGCTTTACTTTATCATTCCTGGGCACTTTCCTGTTTGGGGCCTCTGCATATATCCTGTCGAGATGCCTGCAACAAGCTCAGATGAGAAGGAGAGCTGTTTTATTTTAGCTCTAACAAGGAGGGTGCTGCCTAGGTTGAACAGAGCTCCCTGGACTTTGGGATGTGTGCCCCTCTCAGATAATTTGATGATTGTCTAGTTAGGTCCTGGAGGATGAGGAGCAGTTGCCCCTGAAGAGAATAATTGGCTTAGGTAACTATCCTGGAAATGATTCATTTTGAGGCCAGAAATGAAGCTAGTCTCAGTACTGGAGGAGAGAGTGACTTCTTTTCTCTCTGGGGCTGCTTGAGAGGCCTCCAGATTCTGAGATACAGAGATGGGAGTTAATCATTCTGGTTTGCCTGGGACAGTCCCAATCTTAACACTGAAAGTTCTGCATCCCAGGAAACTCCTCAGTACCAGACTGAGACAGTTGGTCACCCTTCGTGGAGATGTCTGGGTGGTTCCAGCAGGGGACCAACTGCCCACATTGAGGCAAGAAATAGCAGGGGAGCTGATAATAGAGGCCCTACCAGACAGCTGCTATGGGTGGCACTTGTGGCAGCACTAACAAGTGCCCACAGTGGAGTCCATAGCAGTGGCCAAAGACAAACCATTTCTGAAGCAAATGATTTTAGAAGACCTGACATCTGGCAAAGAAGCTTTTCAGGATTGATCTCTTGGCTCCAAGAAAAAGAAGAAGCCAAGTGGGGCCTTAGATGTGCCCAAGGAGGCCAGCAGTGTTCAATGAGTGGCCATCTCAGGGTCACTGGCAACAGACAGCTTCATAGCCAAAGAGCTGCGATATGTGTCTAAAGCACAAGTAAGTTACCAGGAAACTCACAGATTTTCAGAAGGGTTCACTTAGATAGGGTGCTAAACCCAGCCAGAGGCTCGCAGGAGTTCATGCTCTGACATGAGGCATGGGAGAGAAGTTTCACCCTAACTTTGTTCTGAGCTGGTACAGTAGACTGAATAATGGCCTTCCCCTTTCCCCCAAAGGTATCCCTATCTTAATTCCAGAACCTGTGAATGTTAGCTTATATGGCAAAGGAGATTTTGAAAATGTGATTAAGTTAATGATCTTGAGATGGGCAGATTATCCTGGGTTATCTGGGTGGGTCCAGAAGTAATCACAAGTGTCTTTAGAAGAGGATGGGGAGGTCACAGAAGGAAGTTGGAAAGGTGATGTGATGTCAGAAGCAGAGGTTGGAATGATGTGCTTTGTAGCTGAGGAAGGAGCCACAAGCCAAGGAATACAGGTGGCCACTGGAAGCTGAGAAGGCAAGGATTTTTCCCTCAGGGCTTCTTAAAAGAACTAGCCATGCTGACACCTTGACCTGAACCCAGTGAAACTGATTTTGGACTTCTGACCTCCACATCCATAAGAGAATACATTTGTTTTAACCCCGAAGTTTGTGTTCATTTGTTATAGCAGCAATGTGAAGCAAATACTGCTGATGAGTTAAGAGTCACAGCATGGCCATGTGCTATTTCTCACACTTGTCTTCATAGTGCACCTCCTCACAGGGCTGAGAGAAGTGAAAGAACACAGAGATCCTTTTCAGGATTGACCGTCCTGAGGAATAGGCTGCTCAGAGTTTTAAAAGACCAGCACCTAGAACAGAACTTGAAACATGGTAGTTGCCAGAAAAAATTTGCAAAGTCAATAAATACTTTCAGTCTGGTAATTGAATTGGAATAGCTCCTGAAAGGAGAAGAAATGCCCACCAGGCATGACCTACATGGACTCTCATTGGAAACCATGGGTCCCAACCCTAAGAGTGCCCCTCTTCAGAGTCAAGGGCTTCAGGGAGTCTCACTGAATGAGTCAACTAAGGAAGGATTGCCAGGTAGTTTCAACCAAAACTTTGAACACACTTGAAAATTTCTCAACCAAGACACATTCTACAACATGAGAAGATTACTAAAAGTCCCCATTGCATCTCATATTTCACATGGTGCCATGTGACTTTTATTTATTTATTTATATTTTTTTAAGTTTATTTTTTTAGTAATCTGTATGTCCCACGTATGGCTCAAACTCATGACCCCAAGGTCAAGAGTTGCATACTCTTCCAACCGAGCCAGCCAGCACCCCTGTTTCTGGAAAAATGGGAACTGACTTTAGGAAGCCATAGGAGGGGCAGCCCAGGTGGCTCAATGGTTTAGCACCCCCTTCAGCCTGGGGCGTGATCCTGGAGACCTGGGTTCGAGTCCCGTGTCAGGCTCCCTGCGTGGGGCCTGCTTCTCCCTCTGCCTGTGTCTCTGCCTCTCTCTTGTGTCTCTCATGAATAAATAAATAAAATCTTAAAATAAATAAATAAATTAAATAAATAAATAAATAAATAAATAAATAAAATCTTTTTAAAAATTGCTTAAAAAAAAAAAAAAAGGAAGCCATAGGACCCCTTCTTGGTGCCCTGACACCTGACTTGGGGCATCTGCTGGCTCTTGACATTGAACACACAAACACTCTGGAACTGAGCATAGAGATTAAAACGGTTTTCAAAAACTTGGTGGAACAGATTATTTGGCTGAAGATAAAAAAGTTATTCTTCCAGGCAGCCCAGGTGGCTCAGCGGTTTAGCACTGCCTTCAGCCCAGGCCTTGATCCTGGAGTCCCGGGATCAAGTCCTGCATCAGACTCCCTGCGTGGGGCCTGCTTCTCCCTCTGCCTGTGTCTCTGCCTCTCTCTCTCTCTCTCTCTCTCTCTCTGTCTCTATGAATAAATAAATAAAATATTTTTTTAAAAAGTTATTCTTCTTACTAAGAAGAGTTTTGAGGGAAACAACATTGTGTCCAAGGTACCAATTTCTTCATAAGGAAAATTAGGGAGGCACCCTTTCCTCTGAGCCTTAGCAGCTAAGGTGACAACATGCAGGTTTGGATTGGTTTGTCACACATCTCTAAAAGGAGTGTCCAGAATACCCAGCTGCTATGTGAGGGCACCTAGGGACTCATTTTGGCTGTTGAGAGAGAGGTCTGAGGTGATGCAGAGAGGGCAGCAAGGGGGATCCTCCAGCCTCTGGTGATGAAGTTCCCACTATTTTTGTTCTGGCTCTGTTGTGACCCTTGCCCACCAGGCTGGGTACCCACAGAGCTCAGACTACCTGTGCCTTATCCACTATTGAGCTCTGCAGTGCCCATTCCTGGATTTGGCAAAAGTAGATGTTCCATAAATGCTTCCAGAATTTCATTGAATTATTCCTGCAGCTTGGGTAGTGGATACTTACATGATAAGCCACATGGTTCTGCTGGGAAAAGCTCTTCTTTCTCCTGGCCTCCTCTGTGGAGGACGGCATATATCACTCTGGGCCCCAGGCCCCAACCAGCCAGCACCATTGATCCCAGAGCTGTCCTGGTCCATTGACCCACCCAGAGCCCCAGAGCCACCTGTGCCAAGCAAATGGGAAGTTGGCTTTCCTGTTTCTTCCTCTCTTTGCTCCCTTCTTTCCACTCATACTGGTGGATCATAGGGTTGACCAGCCAGTGTTCTAGGTGCTAGAGATATAAAACAGGCAAGGACCTTGCTTGGAAAGCTCTTTATTGAAATGCACAGAGAAAGAAGTTTATCTTTGCCTCCCAAAGAGATAAGCTGAGGAGACTTTATTATAAATTACCCAGAGAAATGGATGTTCACCATTTTGAGCCATCTGGCATCCATTTCTTCTTCCCTTTGTTTGTTTGTTTTTTTTCTTCTTCCCTTTGATGGTGTACTCCATATTTTATTTGAATGTCCATCCTTCCCCCATGCAGCCCCTGGACTTCCCACCCTCCGCAGCTGCACAGGCGGGCCTTGATAGAATGAAGCCAGTCAGCATATCCCATCCACCTGGCCCTAGCGATTGGCTAATGGTTGGACACCAGACACAATCCGGAACAACTGGACCAGAGGGATTTTTGATGGGTCCCTGGGAAGATGTTTTCTTGATCATCTGGAAAAAGACCCACACTCTTCAGGATGGTCAGAGTATGGACATAGTTTTGAAACAGCTTTGACCTCTTTATGGCCTTAAGGGTGGTTAGGCTGGGGATTAAGCCTGTATCCAGAGGCAGTCAGGCCTGAGAGAATCCCAGAGCAGTGGAGTCATTGCCCTGCCAGAACCTCCACTGGAGCTTCAGCCACCCCAGGACTCTGAGGTTATGTGAGCCAATCCACATTCTCTTCCTTGTTTGCATTAGTTTGTATTGGGGTTCTGTGTCCTGCAGCTGAGAACATACTAGCTGATCTTACTAATGAGGAATTTCAAATCTGGCTGCAAGGTCAAGACCAAGGCAGTCTGAGTATAGGGGAAAGAGGGCCAGGCACTGGTTAGTGATCCATTCAAGGATCAACAGCCTTGTACCCCTAGCTCAGGAGAAGTGGGAAGGAGGCCTGAATAAGGACAGAGGAGCCTAGGCAAGTGGGTGAGGAGAGGGCTAATTGTCCCTAGAGAGTCCCTTGCCTCAGCCTTGGCTGGCAGCTCCCTTAGTTTTAACTCCACCTGACTAGTAAATGCAGAGTGCAGTCCACTTAAAGAAATCAGAGCAGCTGCCACTTCAAAGCAGGAAAGATGTGTGTAGGTGGGTGGGGAGGAGGCGGATAATTATGCAGGGAAAATAGTTTTCTTGATATTCTTCTGGAAATGTACATGAAGCACAGGGAGCAGCAGGAGAGATGACAGGAAAGGGAAAATGTATTAGTAGAGGCTGTGCACTGTGCCTCTCCAAAGGCGCATAGGATGGAGTGTGCAGCACACTGCATGCTTATTTGACCACAGCACCCTTTTCTGGGGAGCATCCCCCATATATGGGACTTCATCCATGGGTGACTAAAGAATTTGTTGCGAGGGATTGAGTCCTCCTTTTGTGTGTGTGTTTGTACAACACACTCACTTCCTAAGGACCAGTGGGTCTGGGTGCCATTTGTATTTCACACCTGGACTTTTCATGTTCTAGGAAAGGTAAAGGGAACTTATGCCTAGCAAGAGAGAAAATTGCAGCGTTCTAGGGAGAGCTAGGAGCTCTATGTGCCATCTCTTTGCCTTCTTCGGGGTCTGCCCACAGATTCCATGTCCCCTGCATGCTTTGAGTGGCAGAGGGATAGCACCAAACTTTGAGAAGCAGCTCTGAATCTGTGAACGTTGGATGCCAGTAATTATCCAGCTGTGAGTAAGCTGAACATTTCTTAGGGCTATTTCTGTGTAATTATAAATATTTGAGGATATTAAACTCCCAGGTTACACATTGAGGGTGTTATTTGAGCAATGGCTGGCTGCAGAGTTGAAAATGCAAACATCCTTTCATTCTCCCCCCTGGAGCACTTAGAATATTTTATGGGATTCAAGAGAAAAAAAGTTTCAGTTGAGAAAAAACAAAAACAAAAAACCCAACAACATGGAAGCAAAGTCAGTTGCTAATATTTCTAAATAGCTCTAAATCAAAAAAGAGGAATGTGACCACTTTACTTAATTGTGGTGGGTTTTTGATGCATTTTCTCTATGGGTTAGGAAAGCAATTACCATCAAACAACCTACTTGTGCTTCCGTTGTGATAAAATGTTCCCTCTAATGGGGCTGACATGCCAAGCAGAGGGCCTTTTAAAGCACTTAATTCTCCCAAAGTGCTCACACGTGTGTGGCTCCTTGGCGTGCACTGGCTCCCTCTAAGGACTCTAAGGACTGTTGGGGTGCAGGGGGTTCTCAATAGGAGATAGGTCCTTTGAAGCAGCCGCTGAGGTCCAGGGCACGAGCAAGGTCTGTGTTGCCCTGGCTCTATCCAGTGCCCACATGAAGCCTTGGGAGCTGTCCAGCCTCCTACCCTCATACCCTTGGGCAACCTATCCTGTCCGTCCATCCCTTGACGTCTCCCATCTCTTCACCTGCTCCTCATCTGCATCCCACCCTCCCCTGGATAACAGGGGCCATGTGCCATAGACACATGCACAACCTGTCCTCCCATTGTCTGCTTTGAACCTGTCCTTTCTTGCCACAGCTTCCCCCACAGTCCCTGGGGGTTGCCACTCATCTCCAGACCCCCAGGGCTCCCGGAGACCATGGCTCCTGTGCCCTTGAACAAACCCCCCAGCCTTTGAGGCTCCTGCATGCTGTTCCCCTCTTCTCGGCCCTTGTTCTGGGCCCTGGCTCACCCTTTCCCCCCTCAAAGAACTGCCTTCTTCTTGGGTAACTTTAACAGGGTGTGAATGGCCCACGGCCCGGGGCCAGGTCACAAACTTTCTTGATGCCCTTCCACTTCCTGTCACATCCAGGTTGCCATGTCCAGACCTGACAGTCTTGGCCACTAGGTGACACCGTGGCCACACGGAGCACCCTGTGTCTCCCTCACCCTCGGCTCCTGCAGAGGCCTCTGCTCCCCAGCCCCGAGGATTCTGTGGCCTCATTGCTGGCAGGGACCCTGTGGCCATCCCCCTGCTTCCCTCTCAGGCCCCTGAACCCCATCATCTCCGTCGCTCAGCCCCCGTGCTGACACCCAAGGCCCCTTAGCCAGCCCGGGAGAGAATCCTGACCTAGCAGCCTCCCTCGCCCCTACCCTGCCTTGCCTTCCGTCCCTAAGGTCGCAGCGAGATGCCGAGATGCCGGTGAAGACCTGTTAACGGTGAAAGTTCTTTAAAGTGAAATAAGCAGACACCCCCCCCCCCCATGCGGGCAGCCGGCAGGGGCCGTCTTCTGAGACACCAGGGCAGCACCCCCGCTTGCTTCCCAGGGGCGCGGTGGGCGAGGCGGGCGGAGACCAAATTCAAAATCGGTTTGAAAGCTGGAGGTCCTCACACAAAAGTGGGGGTGCGCGGGTCCGATGCGATCGGGAGGCAGCGCTCCCCAGACGGCCCCCAGCCGCCCGCGCCGGGCCCTTTTCCAGCTCACCATCCTTGGATGAGGGAGCAGGAATAGGATCCGGGACAAAGAGGACCAACCCAGGTGGACCCAGATCGCGGCTCCGGCCAGAGCTGTCTGCCCAGACGTTCGCGGGCCCCGGACGCCCCCTGGAGGCTCTGCGGGCTGCGGGCGCGAGGCCCAGACCCGGGAGGCTTGCTCCCACGTGGAACTTCCTGCTCTTCAGCTGGAAAAATTACCCCCATAAAAGTGGACAAAGGACAGGAACAGAAACATTTGAAATGAAATATAAATGCCCAATAAAAGTTTAATCTGACGTTTACATAGACAGGATCTGTTGCAAGCCATTACATGCATTGACTCCTTTAAATCTCTCAACAGCACTACTAGGGAGAGACAGAGTACTCCCATTCTGTGAATGAGTAAACTGAGGCACAGGACTTGCTCAAGCCCACACATAACGTGTCAGGGCTAGGATCTGACCCAGCAGCCTAACACCAGACTCTATGGCCTTACTTGCTCACTACATGAGACTGAGTCTCAACATATGAAAAATACACTCTGGCTAAAAAATAAAGTGTAAATTAAGACATTTCATTCAATAAATTTATTCTTCAAGTATTTACTGGATGGCTACTGTGAGCCAGGCCCTATTCAGGGTGCAGGGGAATGGATACCGAAACACACAAAACGTTAAACTTCTATTTCAGAGAGGAGAGACAGACAATAAATAAATATGAAACTAAAATGTACAGCAAGTAGGATAAGTGCTTGGGGAAAAATAGCAGGGTAAGGGGGAAAAGGAGAGCTATTTAAATCAGATGCTCAGATCCTTTTTTTTTTTTTGAGATGGTGACACTTGAGCAGAGACCTAAAGGAAGTGAGGGAGGGAGCCTTGTGACTATCTGTGGAGAGATTATTCAAGGGAGAGCAAGGTCCCTGAGGCCAGTACTGAATGCAATGTCTGCATAGTCATCAGGAGGTGGTGGGCTCCTATCTAGCTACTGCGGTCCATTGCCTGTGCCCAGAGCTGTGCTAGGTGTTTGAGGAGGAAATCTTGCTTGCTAACCATTCAGCAGGGGTGTTCACTCACTTCCCTGCTACTTGGCCCCATGTGACAATTGTCCCTTATGAGTCTCTGCAGAAGGTGGGATGATGTGGAAGTGGAAGGGAACGCCCCTACTAATGTTTGGGTGGGAATAACTGACCTAGATTTCAGGTCTCTGGGCTGAGATAGCAGCAAAATTTAGCCCTTTAAATGTGTTGAGAGAAGTTTCATTATTGGGGGGACCATCTAACCCTCCCCCAGACTCTGAGAGGGCAACTTGCACAGAGGCCTGAGGGAATCTGGATGAGTACACCTGCACCTCCCAATGAGCCCAGCAGGGTCCACATGCTCTTGCTTCTATATTCCCTTCCCAGGTCTTTCTGGTCTTTCTTCCTGACTAGATCTTGGAGGCACCTGGAACTTTCAGTGAGTGTCCCTTCAGTGAGCGTCCTGTCTGTTGGCCCAGGGTAGGAGGGCCAGGCTATGACTGTAATCTGCATGGTCTCCTTTCCTCCAGAGACAAAAGCCCAAGAGTAAGGGTGGAGGGAGACCAGGTAGTCCCAGAAGAGGCAAACCTGATTCTTTCCCAGTGCCTGCTACCTGCTTCTTGCTATGGCCAAAAGGTCATGCTTTTCCCTACTGGTTTGATCTAATTTCATCCGTTTGAGATTAGATAAATTACTCTCTAAAAATTGCTTATGGAGCACCTGGGTGCCACAGTTGGTTGAGCACCCAACTCTTGGTTTCGGCTCAGGTCATGATCTCAGAGTCCTGAAATCCATCCCTGAGTTGGGCTTCATGCCCAGCTCAGAGTCTGCTTGAGATTCTCTTTCCCTCTGTCCCACCCCACTGCATGTGCACGCACGCTCTCTCTATAACAGTAAATACATCTTAAAAAAAAAAAAACCCTATAAAATTGCTTATGTTTTATATAGTGAACTGCTCTGTAGTTCAGTGTTGAAAAGCTTTTATTGATTCTTATGTCCACCTGGGCTCTTTCTGAGTCCTGCTGGGACCACCTTAAGAAGGTGTGAACTTGTTTTCAGAATGAGCACAAACCGAGGCAGAACCTGGAGCAGAAGGAGCTGAGAGTAAGGACTGCTGTGGGGGCTGGCCAGTATCGCCATCTCCCTCCCAGAGTCACACAGTGTCTCTCTGAGCTCGCTCTCTTTTCTTCTCAACCAACGGTGACTCTGTCCTCCCTCCTTTCACTCTGAGTTCCCTTTCCCTGTCTCCTAATCTCTGTTTCCTGAGTTTCTGCTTTCTCATATCTGAACACGCCACTGAGCTGAACATCTCCTGACCTCTCTGTCTCCCCCTTCCAGCAACTGCACCAGCTACCAACCCCCTCATCCCTGGAGTTCTTCATTCATGTTCCCAAGACAGCTCATCTATTTTATGCCAGGGCATGTCGTATATCTCTGGACAGTCCCATCTGGGTTCAGTCACTGGGGGCAAATAGGGAGGTCATCAAGGGAGCCAGCACAGGGCTGTCCCTTCAGCCAGTGCTCAGGCTGATGCAGGCACCACTATTAGACTGTCTGCTACAGTTCCATTTCATTTTTAAATTCAGTTTACCCGTGCTTGTGTTTCAATTTTTCAGTTTTGTTGCTGTCTAGAGGTCTTTTAAGAGTCCTTAAAAATTCCGCAGGCACCCAGCCTGGTTCACTGCAGATGGTCCTACCCAGATGCTTGGCGGGGGGGAGGGTCATTCATAGTTAAACAGGAAGTCCCTTCTTCCTCCCACTTTAGTCTCACCTTTCATCAAAAAAGGGAGGGGAGACCATATTTAATAAACACCATCCATTAGATTAGATCGACGGTCTCCAAATACTGCATTTCTTCCAGAAACAGTATCTCTTGCCCTCACAGAAGAGCATGTGGTCAAGAGGAAATTGAATAAAGTCCTTTAATCAGCCGCAGTAGTATTTGAATCATTTAATTTAGGATCTGACAACCACAAATTACTTTATTTTCCAGGCCAATTTTAGCTGACCAGGAGAGCTGGCCTAGTCCGACTCATACTTTAATAAATCACTCCCTTGCCTGAACGTGGGAAGTTTGGGGAAGAGATTTTTCTGAGGTTTTTCAAACATAATCAAAAACAATCCCCCATGCTGTGTGTGCCTGACATGAGTCCTTGGCCATGCTCCCTTTGCATGGCTTTGTGGCTGTCGAGTGAACCCTCCAGCTGAGAGAGCCAGGGACATGAAGCAGGGAGCTGTCACCTCTGCAGCCTGTGCTTTTTATTCCTGGCTCCAGGTTTTCATGGCTAGGAAAACAAGTCAAATCAAATTAGATGCCAGACACAAGCTGCTTATTGCAGCTCACCCTCTGCTGCTCAGACTTTTCAACACCTGCCCAAACCCCTTCACTTGAAAAAATGAAAGAGGAGCTTCTGACTCGAATAACACCAGTGGGACACCCCAGATGTGGCCTCTTCCAGAGTCACGTAAAATCACCTGTGAAGTCCCAGTGATTTCTCCTTCAGAACTAATCTAGCCAGATGCCTCCTCTGGCCCCCGGGCAGATGTAGCTGGGCTGAGAAAAACCCCTGGGGCTTCATTCTGTCCCTACTGCAAGCTACAGCCATGTGTCTGTATGAAGGTCTCGCTTTTAGGCCACTCTGCTTATGTTACTCATTTTTCTCCATTGATTCCAAGGAAACAAAGTAGCAAGTAGGAGGCTGGGGGGACAAGGCAGGATGACTGGCATTCTTGGGGGCATGTTGCATTCCTGGAGTTGTAGTACGGATAAGTAAGTGGGATTAAGAGAGGAAGAATCTTGTGTGGGCCAGTGCATGCAGGGAATTTTAAATTTTAATGAAATTCAGTTAGGGTTTTTTTTGTTGTTTTGGTTTTGGTTTTGGTTTTTTGTTTTAGAGTTTCTGTCTTAGTCAAGGATATGTTGATGTGAAAATAGAACCATCAACAGCCAAGGTTACAATTGGGGGGGCATGTGCCTGCAGAGACCCAGGGAAATCCTGGGATGGGGCCAAATATGAGAGCCCTCCAGGCCTCCTGGGAACTGTATGGTCACAGGCAGCATCTCCCTGGCAAAGACCCGGGACTGCTCACCGATCTTCTGGCTCTGGGAACCCCTCTCTTTGTAGATGGGCCATCGGTTCCTACTCCGCCTGTCCCATCAAAACTTCAAATCACACAAACATGGGTTCATCTGGTCATGACACTTAACCCAGTAGTTGGAGAGCCAATATCAAACAAGGAAACTCCCTCTGGCCTCTTTGTAGGGGGTTTCCAAGGACAGAGTGCCCCATGCGCCCTTGTCAAAGTCCTGGGCAGCCTTAGGGCCACTGTGCTAAATAGGTGTTTGTCAAGAGGCCCACCTGATACCTGTCTAAACAGCAGCTGCCCATACTTAAGAATAGGAGCAGAGATGGAGCTTTGGGGAAGGGCTGCTGAAGCCCCATTGTTACCACCACTGCCTGAACCCCCACCTGACTTCTCTAAAGAAACCTTGACTCTGCTGTTCACTCTTGTGTAACTTTGAAGCCCTTTCTTAATTTCTGATGCTCAAAAGTAAACAGGGATAAATAACAAGAGCACTGCCCTTCCAGGGCTGCTAAGAAAGTTAAACGAGATAAGAGTTCAGAAGCATAAACTATTTGGGAAATAAAAAAGATAATAGATCTTTGCAACGTAGATGCAACTGGAGATCCTGGAAAATGTAGATGAGTGTAGACCGGAAATATGATCTTGTTCTAGAAAGATGAATATGTTTCAAATCGACACAAGAGTGAAATACATTTCATTGAAGAAAAAAAAAATTTAAGTAATTTATGTGTAGCCCTATAAACATGACTCATAAAATTTAACTGGAAAATAGTTGGTCTTGCCCTTGGATGAAATTTAAGCTAAATCCCCATATGACCCCTTTTTTACCCTTTGGTCTGGCAGTACTTTTCTCTCTTCCTCCCACAGGCTTTCTTGATCAAGCTCTAAAATGACCCTGTGCTCGTTGTCTCATGTCAGCAGCCACCTCTGGTCTACTGGAAACATTCACTCATCTCTTGCCCTCATGATCTCTGGGCTTGTAGGCAGATTCCAATGTGGCTACCCTCCTAGCTGTACTGCAAAGACATCTGGCCAGCTTGTCACCTGCCATTAAGATTTCTCTGACATAAATTGCCCTAGTTCACCATATCCCTGAAGCTCCAATGACATGTATTGGGCCTTCTGAGTGATCCCACAGAATCCCCTTTCCCAAAGCTTGAGGTGAAGAACAAGCATCCTTCACAGCCCCACCTCCCCAAATATGTCCACAGAGCCCAGCACACTCCAAATGCTCCAATAATGGCAGCCATCCCAGCCTTCTGACCCTGCCTCCCAGGGCCCCACCTCTCAGTGGCCACCTGGGCTTGACTGCCCCTTTCCTGAGCAGCTCTAAGCCCTAAGTCCCAAGGGCAAGCCCAAGTCCCTAAGTGACACAGTTATTGAGAGGGCAAACTGATTCCACTCCGAGCCAAAATATTCCTTTCAGGTCTTTAGCAACTGCCTCCAGGGGGAACAATCTCTCTACCTCTACATTATGAGGCTGGATGGGCAGGTGAGGAAGAGGAAGGTGTCCAGACAATCACAGTAATGTGATGGCTATGGCAGTGTCTGAGGCAAGTATCACATAACTCCCACATTGACTGCTGGATATTTTGTCTCATTATGGACTTTCTCAGAGAACTCAGGAGAGAAAAATTATAAGGCCCCTTGCTCAGTGTGACTAAAGGGACCTCAGGAAGTATGAGGCTAAGGCAAGATAAAAACCATGCCCCAGGAAACAGAAAGGAGGAGACTGGAGAGAGGAAGATAATGAGTATGGGGAGAAGGGGAGGACCCTGAAGTCAGGGATTGCCTGGGGAGAAATCTTGGGTCTGAGGATCAGCCCAGAAGCCCTGATGGAGGGCTCCATGCCCTCTTCTTGGAGTGGCCCAGGAGGAGACAGATGGTCTGGAAGGCCAGGAACATCCACACCAGTAAGCCTATCTCAGATGATTAAAAATGGCAGCAGATAAATTTAACTAAACATGAGTAATGGGGACACAAAGGGGAAGTGAAGAGAAATAGAATATTTTAGCAACATAAGGAAATGAGAAGAAAATGACTTTGCAATGAAATGTCAAACTTCTGTGCCTGGAGGAGATGTAATCTGGTCATTGCAGGCTCAGGGGAGCGGGGGAGTCTGTGGTTATTTCAAGCCAATTTTAATTCACTTTAATTTAATAACATATGGCCAAATTCCTTTGTGGCAGTGTCAGGGGATAGAAACAGGAGTCAGAGAGTTACCTGGGGTGTTTATTTTTGTTGTTTTACAAGGAGCTCTGTGTGTATTCATCCATCCATCCATCTGCCCCATTCATGCATTCAGAGAGTAAAGGTTAAAGTCTGAGGATTAGAAAAACAAAAGACAGCCCTGTCAGCTCCCACCCCCAGGATATCCTGGTCAGTTGGTGAACAGAAAGTTATGGTATAGGGCCACATTCTGGGTCTAACACTTGGTGTTCATTAGAAGTTTGTGAATTGAATGCATGATTGAAAGGGTGGTTCTGGGAAGGCACCAGAAAGGAGTGAACATCAAGCTGGGTTTTTTTGGATTTTTAAAAAGATTTTATTCATTTATCCGAGAGAGAAAGAGAGAATGATGGGGGTGGGGGGATGGGGCAGAGGGAGAAGCAGACTCCCCACTGAGGACAGCATGATGTAGGGCTCAATTCCAGGAACCCAAGATCATGACCTGAGCTGAAGGCAGACACTTAACCAACCAAGCCACCCAAGCACTCCTCAAGCTGAGTTTTGAAGAATAAGTAAGAGTCTGGGTCCTGGGTGGCTCAATGGTTGAGTGTCTGCCTTTGGTTCAGGTCATGATCTCAGAGTCCTAGGATCATATCCCACATCAGGCTCCCCACAGGGAGCCTGCTTCTCCCTCTGCCTATGTCTCTGCCTGTGTCTCTCATGAATAAGTAAATAAAAATCTTAAAAAAAAAAAAAAAAAAAAAGAGTCCACCAGGTAGACAAGTAAGTTGTAAGCAACTCAGGAAGAGGAGACCACATGTAGCAAAGGAGTGCTGGTTACAGTCCTGGGGCTGAAGGAGATAGCCCAGGGAAAGGAGACAGAATAAGAAGAGGGTAAGGACAAGGAGGAGACACAGGACCAGTGGACTTCAGATGGAGAATAACTCTCTCAGAAAGGCAGCTTCTGAAGACCTAAAGCCTACCTTCCCTGAAATCTCTACTCCAGCCTAGATACCTACTCATCCTTCCAGCCTCAACTCAACATCATGTCCCCCAAGAAACATTTCTTTCTGATTCAGGTCGAAGTGAGTCCCTCTTCCCCTCCCAGGACACCCTGTGCCACCAACCCTGTCACTGCCATCCCACTCCCATATGGGTTTAGCTTGTCTATATGCCTGCCCATCTCCCAACTGAGGCTGCGATGCCCAGCTCTGGTGATACTCACCCACCCCCAATACTAGTGCCTCCCTAGAGTCTAGCCAGGCTGTCCCATCCATTCCATCCCAAGGATTGTCCATCCAGAGAAGTGGCCCTAGAAGCTAGGGTTGCTGGGAGGTGTGCCCGAGAGAAGGGTGTTTTAATTCACATTGTGTTGGACTTTTCTGCTCTTCTAGAGGGATTCTGGAGTGTCCTGAGTAAGAACCCTTTTTAAGCCCCCAGGAACCCGGCCTGAAGGGGTGGGTGGTTAGGACTACTGGGCCTGAGAGACAAAGCCAGCCACACAAGCCTGGCCCCAGGGCAGAGAAGCTGGAATGGCTGAAAAAGTCAGATCAGGGCCTAGCAGTAGAGATACCCATAGGGAGCCATCTCCCTAAACAGAGCTGCCCCCAGTTCATTGCCAGAGGGAGATGACAAAACTGTAGGTGCCCTGGACGTCCTGGTTGCTAGGCGGCAATGGAGGCTACGCCAGCCTGCGGGTCACCATGGTAACCGCAGAGCCCCATTGAGCTGTTAGCCCCCTACACCACCATGGGGTGGGGGGCAGGAAACGCCCAAAGTGTGGCATCTGGAAAGCTAGTGGATGGGTGGCAGTCGGGTCAGGCAAAGGCCCAGGCCAGGAGAAAAGACCCAGCTGACTTTCACTTCCATGTTTTCTTGCCTCCCTGCAAGTCACACCTGCATGTTTGAGCCAGGCATAACAGTTGTAGGAGAAAAATAAAATGGAGCTTTGGATCAGCCAAACCAGATCTTTCATTTTACAGATGAAATAGAACCCAGAGAGGGAATGACACTTGTTGGGTGACCACACAACTTCAGTCCTGCAAATAGGGCTGAAGATAAAATGGAAAAGAAGAAAATGATGCAAATGACCAAAGACCTAATCTAGAATGTGTTCTATTGTTTAAATTATCATTTTTAAATTTAAATTGTTTTAAACCCCAGGATTCATCTGATAAGTTAAAAAAAAAAACACCCAATGCCACATGTAACCTATGAATCTCCTTTAGCTGATCATATGAATCTTTTTCTTCTTGTACCATTTTCTTTTTTTCTCCAACTAATGTCTTTCCCTCTTTGGGCTTCTATTTCATCCTTAAAGTGAAGGAGCTGGCTTAGTTGACCTCAAAGCCCATTACTCTTTATAATAAAGCAAAGCCTTCATTTCATAAACTCAGCCAGGTTAAGGGGGCACATGTTTACTGGGCATGCAAGTGGGTAAGATTCTCTTGGGGCTACAGTCCACTTAGCAGTCAGATGTCTCTGTAACTGGGCCCCCGGCAGGCTCAGTCTAAGGACAGCCTAGCTTGGGCCCTTGGATTCATGTATCTGGTTGTAATGTTAGAGAACATTAGCCATGAACAAAAATTACCTTGTTGAGAATAATTGCAAGTTAATTAACTTGCAAGTTTATTTTAAAAACAAAAACTCATGGGTACCTGGGTGGTTCGGTCAGTTGAGCATCTACCTTTGGCTCACGTCATGATTTCAGGGTCCTGGGAACAAGCCCCGCATCAGGTTCCCTGCTCAGCAGGCAGACTGCTTCTCCCTCTCCCTCTGTCATTCCCCCACATGTGCCCTCTGATTCTATCTTTCTGTCAAATAAATAAAATCTCAACAAACAAACTCAGAGGGGTCCCTGGGTAGCTCAGTTGGTGAAGTGTCCGACTCTTGATTTCAGCTCAGGCTATGATCTCAGGGTCATGAGATCTGGCTCGGTGACTGGCTCCATGCTGGGCATGGAGCCTGCTTAAAATTCTTTCTCTCCCTCTCCCATTGCCCCTCCTCTACCCCCCTAACAAACAAAAAAAAAAAAAAAAAAGAAAAAGAAAAAGAAAGACACAGTTCATCAAAAAGTATGATGTGAGAACAATCTTGTTTTAATTTCTAATCCCTCATCTTTTCTCTGCCCTCCTTCCATATCCTGTCTTTGGACCATTTTAGAACCACTTCTTGGTTTCTAAGCAGAGTCCCCTGTGTTTGACTGGGAAAGCCCTCAGATGCCATTCACGTCTTGGAGTGCCTGGTCTTCCCACACTCAGGGGATCCTGAAGACTCAGGATCGGTCTTCCTACACAACTAACCACATCCCAGTCATTGAACACCCTTGTCTCATATAACAGAGGTATCTATCTGGGGGAAAGCCCTTCCTTGAATAGACTTTTTCATTACGCCATGCCCATGAGGAGAGGGTGGGACCAGGCCACAGTGCTAGGCCAAAGGTGGGATGCTAGCATGCACCTGGGGCTCCACAGAGAAACAAAAGACTTGATAAACAAGGGGGCAAGTGACTGGGAGAGCAAGATGGCTAAGCCAGAAGCTAAAGTGAGGTCTTTTGGCGCCTGGCCCTTTGTGACCTTTGCAGGGACTACATTGCCCTTGAGGTGTCACCACTTGGATCCAGCCTGAGTCCATGCAGCTGGGATGGAGCAAGAGTCTGTGGGTCACTTCAGCTCAGTCCAGGGTAGCAGGAGACCAGGGAGGTTTGGTGAGGAAATCGGGGCAGTAGGGCTCAGAAAACGTGGGCCACATAAGTGTTAGGTGAAATTTTGTCGAAGTGAGAAGTATTCAAGAAGTGAGAGGCTTCAAGCTTGACGTGAGGGTAGTCGGCAGGGTCAATAAAGGTCTGGAAGCTGTCAAATTAATGTTCGTATTGTCAGGCAGCGGACTTTGCCAGAGTAGAGGGTCCCAGTGGCCAGCAGGTGGCGCTAGAGCCCAGCGCTCCGGGGACTGATGTCTGGACGTTCCAAACTGTAGCGGGTGTAGGTCTGATGCGAGAGGACCCGGCGCTGAGAACTGGCTTCCCCTCCTGTCTGACCCGGAGCTCGGCCTCAAATCTGGCAGTGGATGACTGAAGCTACGCAGCTTCCACTCGGCGTCTCAGTCGCGTGCTCCTGGCCTCAGAGTGCGTGGAAGACTGGGGACCCGAAGCCCGTTGGTCCAGATCGCCGGTTCTCTGGCTGAACAGAGTCGCATCTGGGCGAGCTACCTGCGTCAGGTCCCTTTTTTTTCTCACGAATTCTCATGGGAACCAGGAGGTGGAACATTTTATGAACTGGAACTTGGATATTCTTGTGTTGTGGGGTAGGCCCCAGGAAGAAGGCTTGAACCCACAGCGGGCCGAGTGAGGAATTGAAGGAAGGCCAAGTCCAGGTGGATATTAAAGATAGAGCAGGTAACATGGAAGGCATTTGGCATTAACGACGGGCCTTTTCTCCTCTGCCCTGGCTGGCGCGAATCCCGCTGAATAGTGCATCACCGGCTTCCCCGACAGAGGGGAGGACTCCTGCCCCCCGTGTCGCGGGGTGTGAAGAGGCTTTGGAGCTCCCCTCGGGCACCCGGGGGCCCCTGCCAATCTTCCTGGGCAGGACCTCAACTGGACCTGTGAGGCGGTCTTTTCAGCCTCGGTTCTCCAAGTCCGGACCAGACGCCGAGACGGTTGTCATGGAGACCGGAGCGCGGGCGGGGAGAATGTCGCTCCTGGTTGGCTGCGAGGCTGGTTAGCGCCACGCCGGCCGCACAGCCTCAAAGGTGTGGACTGGTCTCGGGGAAACTGGCCGCTCAGCGGTCTTCGCCCTGTGGCCGGATGACATCAGCCTACCAGGACACCTGACCTCCGCCGCAGAGCCGCAGAGCCCGCAGGGTAGGGCCGCGCTTCCCCGGAGAGGAGGCTGCCGCTCCCCTCTCGGTGCCCTTGGCCTTCCCGGCCACAGCGCAGTCCCTGAACGGAAAGAAGGGGACCATGAAAAACGAAGCTCAACTTTGCCTCGTTTGGCAAAATCTTGCAGGTGAAAGCTGGCTTTCAGTGCTCCACCCACCACTCTTGTCATTTTTGCCCTCTGTGTATTCCTTACCAATTTTCCAGTGCATCAGTGCAATTAAAAACGTTTTAAAACGATTCCACCCAGGGTTCAAGTTGCTGAGCCACAGCGGCAGATACGCGAGTGCAGTTGTGAGTTCCCTGGAGGAAACCCACCAATACCTGATTGAGAGATCTGGCTCCGGTTCAACCACTTCCAACCTCCTCAGCTCCTTCCACATCGTTAGTTCCGCACCCTTGTTAGTATTGTGAGCCACACCCCCCTCCTCCCCTCCCCTCCCCTCCCAAACCGGAGCCTAAAGCCCCATTGTTTTCCAGCGTATCTACTCACTACACAATGAGAATTCAGGTTGCTCTCATTACACGCAGCCGGTTCTCTAACCCCCTTTCCCTTTCTCTGGAAGGCATTGGGGGTAATTTATGTGACCTCCCTTTTCCTGGGTGTTCTCGACGTTTGAGACCTTTTCTTTGGGAGTGGAGGTAGAACATTGCAATACCCCCTAGGCGGAGGGCTTGCATTCTGAGGAATTCTTTTCTTTCCCGTTTCTAGTTTCCTTAGAGGGCTTGCGAAAGAGGGGTGGTGTCGAGGCAACGGTTAATAGCAACAGGGCAAATTCAGCACCCGGATCCCTTTTGTAAGACCTGAGGGTGTCTAGCTCCAAATGGCTTTGTCTTTCTTCAGAATGCGGAAGAACTAAATCCTCAGCTGAATCGCGGTTACCAATTCTGGGACAACAGGAAAAGATTCTCTAATCCACTTGGAGTAATAAGTGACTCAAGTATCTTAGTCGTAGTAGGTGTGGTGTGGGGAATCAGTGTCCAAACCTTCAGTGGTGAGCCACAGGTGAATATGGCATAGGAGAGGCAACGGAAATAGCATCTTGTGATGAAGACGCAACGCTGCCCTTCTCCCTTCCCCGTCCTACTCCTGGAGCTGAAGTCAGTACTTGAAACATACCTTGTGGATATGTTTACGGTTTTATTGTTGGCCTCGTCCGCAGCAGTGCACACCAGCTCCCCGAGAGTAGGGTCTTTCCTTCCCCATCTACCGCTGAATCCGCCCCTAGCAACATGCCCCTAGCACAGAAGAGATGCTCAGTGTCTATTATTGGAGATAATGGACACACGCGTGCCAACGCCACACCGCGGACCCCACCGCAGCCGCCCCAGCGTGGTGCAGCGACCCCCCAGGCCGCCTTCGCGGGACCCACCCGCGGGGGCCTCTGGGAAGTGTAGTCCGTCACGGCCCGGGAGTTGCGGGGCCGAGGCTCCGCGTGCGCAGGCGCACTTCCGGCTCTGCCCCGCCGCTGCGGCCATTGTCCGGCCCCGGTGCGGCTCAGGCCGCGGTGGGCCGTCCTTCCGCGCATCAGCGTTGGCGGGGACTGAACCTGCAGCGGGCGCAGGAGGAGCCGGCGGGAGCCCCGGCGGGCCCGAGGCCGCGAAATCCGGGGTCCCCAGGAGGCGGTAACTCCGCGTGCGCGGGTCGCGGCACCTCCCACGGGTTTGGCTTGGGTCCGCCGGGCCGCGCCCACCCTCCTGCGGGCGGCCCTGGGCGTGGCCAGACGGCGGGGTCCGGGACGCGGCGAGCCCTTCCCCGCGGCGGGCGGGACGGCAGGCCCACGCGCGGCCCGCGCAGCTCGCAGCCCTGGCCCGGAGAAGCGGCTGAGGGGAGGAGGCGGGCGGGCGCGGCGGGAGGCCCGGCGGGTGCAGCCGGCGAGCGGGCCCTGTCCTCTCTCCCCAGCCGCAGCCTGGGAGCCGGCCCCGGCGAGGCAGGAATGGCCCCGAGGCCTCCGACGGCCGCGCCCCAGGTGAGCAGCGCGTTCCTCACTCCCCGGGGCGTGCTTGCAGCAGTCATTGTTCTCCGCCGGTGCGACTGCCTTTCCTAGCTTGGTCATCCCTTCAGAGCCCCCCCAGCTGCGCGAAACCCAGCGAGTCCGAGCTGGGGGGGAGGGGCCGCCCTGGGGGGAGAGGGGACGGGGCGGTGAGGTTCTGCGGGAAGAGTTGAGTCAGCGTGTTGGGAAGTGTCACTGTTGAGAGTCCTGAGTGCCAGGCCAACTCCTTGAACTCCGTCAAGGACTGGAGAGGGTAGGGTGTCAGGATAGAGAACTATAGAGGAGGTGGTTAACTGTTAGTAAGGGAGATAGGGACCCCAGCCTCTGACGCAGGGGCCAGAAGACCGTTAAGGAGCCGAAAAAGTTTGGTCGGGATTTGGCTTGGAAGAGGCTGGAGATGGGCTTTCTTGGGCCAGGAGGGAAGCAAACAAACAAAACCCATACGAAAGAGGAATGACCTCTCCCATAGCTTTTCGTGTTCTTTTCTGCTTTAATAAAAGTATAATAGTGCACACCCCCAGATGTCCAGCCTTCAGCTTCATTAAGATGAAACCGATTTTTATTTTTTTTATTTTTTTATTTTTAAAATTTTTAAAATTTATTTATGATAGTCACAGAGAGAGAGAGAGAGAGGCAGAGACATAGGCAGAGGGAGAAGCAAGCTCCATGCACCAGGAGCCTGATGTGGGATTCGATCCTGGGTCTCCAGGATCGCGCCCTGGGCCAAAGGCAGGTGCCAAACCGCTGCGCCACCCACGGATCCCGAAACTGATTTTTAAACTCATTTATTCTTGTAAGGGAGGAGGCATTTTCTAGAAGCATCACAACTCTGAGGTTATGCATTGATTTACGTAGAGTATATTGGTGAAAATAAAACAAGGTTCAGATGGTATTTTAATCCACACTCTCCTTAGAATGAAGGAAAGTCAAAGATTCTAGTTGCTAAGTGTGTGAGACTATCAAAACCAACCCAGGGGCACCTGCCTGGCACAGTCGGTCGAGCATGTGACTCTTGACCTCAGGGTTGTGAGTTTGAGCCCCACAGTGGATATAGAGATTACTTAAAAGTAAAATCTAAACAAACAAAAACATAAAAATACTGGCTAGTAATGTCCTATAAAAGCAGTTCACAGTGAATTAGGAGTGCCTGGATGGCCAAGGTGGTTAAGCATGGGACTCTTGATTTTGGCTCAGGTCATGATATCAGGGTCATGATATGGAGCAGGAGCCCCCACCCCCTCGTGTCCTCCGAGCTCAGTGGGAGTCTACTTGAGATTCTCTCTTGCTTTCCCTCTGCCCTTCCCCCTGCTCGTCCATGCACGCACGCGTGCTCTCTCTCTCAAATCTTTTTTAAAAAGCAACTTCTAGGGATCCCTGGGTGGCGCAGCGGTTTGGCGCCTGCCTTTGGCCCAGGGCGCGATCCTGGAGACCCGGGATCGAATCCCACATCAGGCTCCCGGTGCATGGAGCCTGCTTCTCCCTCTGCCTGTGTCTCTGCCTCTCTCTCTCTCTGTAACTATCATAAATAAATAAAAATTTAAAAAAATTAAAAAAAAAATAAATAAAAAGCAACTTCTAGTAAGTTAAACACAGTATGTGTAATGCCTTTATATCTTTTACTTGTTGAATGTTTTTGTTTTATAAGCATAGGGAGTAAAACAAGTGACAATAATAGAACAAGACAGTTTGGTTTGAGGTGAGCCAGGGCAAATCACTGGTCATCAATGCCTGTCCATATAAAGTGCTTCCTCAGCAGGCTGTGAGAATCAGGGCCGCTTAACACACTTAACATCTCTTGGAGGCGATGATCCTGGGCGGGGGTAATAATCCTTTCCATTGGGGTCGCCTTTTTTTTTTTTTAATTTTTATTTATTTATGATAGTCACAGAGAGAGAGAGAGAGAGAAAGAGAGGCAGAGACTCAGGCAGAGGGAGAAGCAGGCTCCATGCACCGGGAGCCCGATGTGGGATTCGATCCTGGGTCTCCAGGATCGCGCCCTGGGCCAAAGGCAGGCGCCAAACCGCTGCGCCACCCAGGGATCCCTGGGGGTCGCCTTTTTAATGGTGAAGTGGGTTTGTGTTCTGAGCAGTGAATTTTAGGCTGCTTTAAACTACACTTTCAAAGCTTTGTTGTCCCAGAACTCTAGTTCAGTTATATTCTCATGGAATGTCTTGACAGTCCACTTGGGTTACCTAACCCAGACTGCAGGTAATGACCCTGGAGGAAGGACAGAACAACTGACTCTACAGAGGGGGCTTTTTAGGCAGAAATTTCCCTTTGTAGGCGGTTCCCTATCTCTGAGTGTGGCCCTCTGGGGAATGCAAGAGATGAGTAATTGAGTCATGTGACTGCTTATCCTGGAGGTTAACAGTGAGGGAAGCCTCCTGCACAACAAGCATATAGCACAAGAGAGGTAGTGTTAGGTGTTGTTTCAGA
The DNA here is from genome assembly GCF_053574225.1 of Canis aureus. Lineage (NCBI taxonomy): Eukaryota > Metazoa > Chordata > Mammalia > Carnivora > Canidae > Canis > Canis aureus. The sequence continues at coordinate 7,972,532 of NC_135613.1, forward strand.
GGTTCAGAGGCTGCTATGAAGACAGGAGAGAGGAAATTCCACCCGTGGGAAAAAGTCAGTGGAGATGTACTTTTGAATAGGAGCAGAGTCCAACAAGTGAAAATGAAGGGAGTGGAGATAGAGCTGATTGACTTTGTGGGTTAGGGGCATGTTCATGAAACTGCTGTCCTGTGTGACAGTGGGTGTGGGCTGCAGGCAGTGTGTAGAGGAAAATAGAAAGGAGTTTGGACTTTTTTCATTTTGGCCCTGGTAACCCTTTCATTCATTTACCAGCCTGTAGCCATTGAATCCCTGTGATTTGCAAAGACACTTTTCTAAGTGGTTGGGATACATTAGTGAACAAAATTTATAATTGTTTCTGCTTTCATGGGACTTAACATCCTATAGGGAGGAGACAGAAAAATGCAGTCAGTAACTTTTTTTTTTTTTTAAAGATTTTATTTAGGGCAGCCCGGGTGAATAAATCATGAGAGACAGAGAGAGGCAGAGACACAGGCAGAGGGAGAAGCAGGCTCCACGCAGGGAGCCCGACGTGGGACTCGATCCCGGGACTCCGGGATCAGGCCCTGGGCCGAAGGCGGAGCTAAACCGCTGAGCCACCCAGGGGTCCCCAACTTTTATAATATTCTAGAAGCTGACACTACAGGGGTGGGGGAGAAGGTAGAGAAAAGTAAAGGGGGATTGAGTGGGGGAGAGGGTGGGCTGTGGTAAGGATACAGCTTTTAAATAGCCTTCTTCTTAGTGAGATGGTGACATCTGGACAGACCAGAAGGAGGTTAGGGAGCCAGTGATGCAGAGGTCTAGAGAAGAGTGCTCTGAGCAGCAGGATGTGTGTGTCTGATGTGTTCAGGGAGCTGCAAGTGTTTGGTGTAGCTTGAGTCACTGTTGTTGCACAGGAAACTAAGATGGTTGCTTCTTAGTTTTAAAGATTGCTGTGAATGACAAAGTGTAGGAGCAAGAGTCTGAAAGAGCTTCCGAGAAGAGGTGATTGGCTAGCGGTACCTTCCTCCAGCGTTTGGCTAACAAATACGTCCCTGAAATGGCTCCAAGCTGGAGGGGAATGGGAGCAGAGGGGTTACCTCGAAAATACTTCAGATCATAAATAGCTATATTTGTTTAAACCTTATGTATCTTTTTCTTCATTGTATGGGCACTGCATTTTTAGTTAGGAATTTTAAAAGGTGAAACCACCATAAAAGTAAGAAATGGGGAAAGTTTTGTAAGAAAAAAAGCTGCATATGGAGACTAGGTTTTCTTGAAGGGGAGGAAAAAACCAGGACCTGGTCTCCACTGACTCCAGATCCCAAGAGCTCTGTGGTTAGACCAGCATAGTGAACAGGCTCAACCAAAGCTAGCTCAGGTCTCCCCAACTCAGACAGGATGCTTCTGGACCCCCAGGGGCAGCCAGGCTACTTGTTGGACCAGGTCAGGATGTTTGCAGCCAGGAATGTTCAAGCTCCTTCTGTCCAGAGACACCCTTTCTTAGCCTCTGCTGAGCTGACTGGCGTTGAGCTCTAAGCCTTAGCCCATTCTTTCCCCCGGGTCAGGTTAGGTGCCTCGCTCATGCATCCTCACAGCTGTTTTGCACTACTTTTATTAAAATATATCTTATGAGGGGCAGCTGGTCCAAAATTAGGCCCCTTTGATTTTCTGTTCCTTCTCTTGCTCTTTTCTCTCAGTTTGCTGGCTTTCTTTCTTTTAAATAAATAAATAAAATCTTTAAAATATATATATATATAATCAAAGCATGTGAGTTCTGTATAATATACTTTTTTTTAAAGATTATTTATTTATTTATTTATTCATGAGAGACAGAGAGGCAGAGCAGAAACAGAGGGAGAAGCAGGCTCCATGTGGGAGCTCAATGTGGGACTCGATCCCAGAACTCCAGGATCTCACACTGGGCCACAGGCAGGCAGGCGCCCAACCACTGAGCCACCCAGGCGTCCCTACTTTCTTTCTTTTTTAATAGGAAAAAGTAATTTGTGATCCCTCTTTAGCACCTCCGCATTTGTTGTGATGAATTGTCTTTTCCTCCCTATGCATGTTTTCCCTTAAGTATTTCAAATTTCATATAATTTTTATGAGGATTTTTCTTTTGTTTAAAAAAGTACTTTTAATGGCTGTTTTATATTGGTTTGCATGAACAATCCAAAATTTACTTCTCATAGGTTTCTAAAATTTTTATGATTAAATAATATTAGGATAAGATTCTCTTAGTTAGGGATCCCTGGGTGGCGCAGCGGTTTAGCGCCTGCCTTTGGCCCAGGGCGCGATCCTGGAGACCCAGGATCGAATCCCACGTCGGGCTCCCGGTGCATGGAGCCTGCTTCTCCCTCTGCCTATGTCTCTGCCTCTCTCTCCCTCTCTCTCTCTCTCTCTGTGTGACTATCATAAATAAATTTTAAAAATTAAAAAAAAAAGATTCTCTTGGTTACAAATGATCTTTTTATTTGAAAATACAATTTCAAAAAATTATTTACATCTGTGTTCTTAAGTGAAATAGCCCTTAGAGTGAGAAAGATCTTTCAGTGGTTTGATGGCATGTTTATCCTTAACTTAAAGAAGTATTCAGATTGCTTTTCATTTTTTTCTGCCTTTTGAAAGAATTTACCTATAAAACATTTAGATCTAGGATTTTTATTTAATTAATTTTTTTTTTTATGATAGTCACAGAGAGAGAGAGAGAGAGAGAGAGGCAGAGACATAGGCAGAGGGAGAAGCAGGCTCCATGCACCGGGAGCCCGACGTGGGATTCGATCCTGGGTCTCCAGGATCGCGCCCTGGGCCAAAGGCAGGCGCCAAACCGCTGCGCCACCCAGGGATCCCTATTTAATTAATTTTTAAAAAGATTTTATTTATTTATTCATGAGAGACACACAGAGAGGCAGAGTCATAGGTAGGTAGAGGGAGAAGCAGGTGCCTGGCAAGGAGCCTGATGTGTACTCAATTCCAGGACCCCAGGATCACTGAGCCACCAGGCGTCCCTAGATCTAGGATTTTTATAGAGAGGATGATTTGGGGACAATTTTCTTTATTTCTCCCTCAGTTATTAAGGTTTTTACTTTTTTGCATCAACACTGGTAATTTAAAATTTAAAAATTATCCACTTCATTAAGATTTTCTACATTTCTTAATACCTGCTATATATTTTACTGGTTTATTCCCTTTAAAGTCATTTATTTTGTTGTTGTTTCTTTTTAAGATTTTATTTTTAAATAATATCTACACCCAACATGGGGCTCCAACTCAGAACCCTGATGAGACCAAGATCGAGAGCTGCACACTGCACTGACTGTGCTAGCCAGGCACCCTAGTTGTTTCTTTTCGTATGCTAGATTTGTCAAAGGTTTTTCTGTTTGGCCGGTATTCAAGAGGAACTAGCTTTTGAATTTGGCTCTTAACAACATTATTTTTCTGTTTGCCCCTGCTTTTTATTTTCCAAAAATTTAATTCCTTTTAATTTTTTTTTTTTTTGATCCTCAAAACGACTCCTCATTTTCCTTCACTTAGAATGACTCAGACTCTGTATTCGTTCACTCAGCAGACATTTTTGGAATACTTTCTCTGTGCCAGGCTGTGGTTCTTATTAACAAGGGTCACATTTCATAAGTAGTCAGGGGAAGGCACCTGCTTCCTTTAGGATGGCAGTAGAGCTTCAGTGAGGAAATTTAGTGAGAAGATGCACATAAATGACCAAGCTTGGTGCCTGGCCTATGGTGAGTGTTCACTGAATGTTAGCTGTTGCTCTTTTATAATGAATCACCTGAGGAGTTTTAAAAAGTTGTTTGTCAGGGCCCTCCCTGCATGGGCAAGCTTTCTAAGTTGCTCCAGTGATTCTGGACAATTCCAACATGCTTGGCTTTGGAGATACTGAAATGAAAAGTTTGAGAAGGTGTTGAGAGAAAAAATGTGAATAAACAGCTGCAGCTCTAGGGACACTTGGCTGCCTCAGTCGGTAGAGCATGCAAGTCTTGCTCTCAGGGTCATGAGTTCAAGCCCACATTTGGGGGTAAAGATTACTTTAAAAAAATAAAATCTTAAAAAAAATAAAATAAAATCTTAAGAGCATATAGAGTTAAAAAAACAAACAGCTACAGCTTTGAAATGGAGATGTGGGCCAGATGCTGAAGGGGAGGCAGGGCAATGCAGGATCTGGAAAAGCTTCAGAAGGGAAGGGACCATTGATTTGCTTCTAGAAAGGTGACTAGGAATTTTTCCTGTTGAGCTGAGGGGAAAAACGTTCATGGTGGTCAGAATAAGATGTACAAAAGAAAGGAGCCTTGAAAGAGAATGATGTAATAAGGGCAAAAAGTCCATGTGGTAGACATACAAGGGCATATGGCAGAGGCAAAATTTGAGAGAAGGATGTAGGTCTGTATTACTATAAACTTCCCTTTAGAACTGCTTTTGCTGTATCCCAAAGATTTTGGACTGTTGTGTTTTCTTTCTTTCTTTCTTTTTTTATTTTTATATTTATTTATTTATCTGAGAGAGAGAGAAAGAGCATGAGCAGTGGGGAGAGGAAGAAGCAGACTCCCCGCTGGAACTGGGAGCCTGACATGGGGCTCAATCCCAGGACCCTGGGACCATGACTTGAGCCGAAGGCAGACACTCAACCAAATGAGCCACCCAGATGCCCCGGACTATTGTGTTCATTTTCATTTGTCTCGTGTATTTTCTTATTTCCTCTTTGATTTCTTGGCTGACCCACTCACTGTTTCTTAGCATGTTATTTAACCTCCATATGTTTGTTTCTTCCAGATTTTTTCTTGTGGTTGATTTCTAGTTTCATTGCATTGTGGTTGAAAAGGATGCATGGTATGCCTTCATTCTTTTTGAATTTGTTCAGACTTGTTCTGTGGCCTAACATATGACTATCCTGGAGAATGTTCCATGTGCACTTGAAAAGAGTGTGTATTCTGCTGTTTTAGAATGGAATGTTCTGAATGTATCTGTTAGATCCATCTGGTCCAATGTCTCATTCAAAGCCACTGTTTCCTAGTTGATTTTCTGTTTGGATAATCTATCCATTGATGTAAGTGAAGTGTTAAAGTTCCTTAGTATTGTATTACTCTTGATTGCTTCCTTTATGTTTTTTATGAGCTGCTTTTTGTATTTGGGTGTTCCCATTTTGGATACATAAATATTTATAATTGTTGTATCTTCTTATTGGATTGTCTCCTTTATGATTATATAGTGTCCTTTTTTGTCTCTTTTTACAGTCTTTTGTTTTAAAGTCTATTTTGTCAAGTGTAAGTATTGCTACCCCAGCATTTTTTTCACTTCTATTTGCATGATAAGTGCTTTCCTATCTTTCCACTTTTAGACTGCATGTCTTTAGGTCTGGAATGAGTCTCTTGTAGGCAGCATATAGATGGGTCTTGATTTTTTCCTCCGTTCTGTCATCCAATGTCTTTTGATTGGAACATTTTGACAGTTTACAATCGAAGTAATTATTGATAAGTATGTACTTAATTGCCATTTTGTTACTAATTTTATGGTCCTTTTTGTAGTTCTTTTCTGTTCCTTTCTTCTCTTGCTCTCTTCTCTCACAATTTGCTGGCTTTTTTTAGATTCCTTTCTCTCCACCCGCCACCCCCTCCCCCCGCCTCTTTGCATATCTGTCATTGGTTTTTGATTTGTGGTTACCATTAGGTTTGTATATAGAATCTTATGCATGTAGCAGTCCATATTAAGTTGATAGTCACCAGAGTTTGAACCCATTCTTTACTCCTCTTCCCTCACATTTTAAGTATATGGTATCATTCTTTGCATCCTTTTATTTTGTGACTCCCTTGACTGATTTTTTTGCACATATACTAATTTTTTTTTTCACATACTGCCAGGTTTGTGGCACTGCTTTGGATGAACTCCCACCAAGGATATATAGGAGGGAGCAGGTCTGTGGGAGAACTAGAGGGTGGGGCACATAGTTACAGTAAGGTTCCTTGCTGGTCTGCTGTGGGAGGGAGACTGCAGCATCCTGGGAAAACTCCTGCTCAGGCTGGGATGTAAGGGGTGAGGCCACAGAAGAGCACTGGAGCAGGGTGTACTGTTAGCAAGCTAAGTGGAGAGTGTTGGCACTGCATTGGTTCCCACAGGTGTCCATGTATTGAGGATGAGGAGTGGGAGAGGGAATTGGTGCCTGCCAGCTCTTTTGTTCTTGAAGTCTCCGAAAGATCCCTGCCCCTCCAGCACATGCTCTGAGATTAGTAAATATATCTCCTACCCCTGTACCCCAGGTGTTTTTCAAACTGCTCCTTCTGTGATCTGCCCTCTGGGGCTCTTTGTTGTGCTGTCTCTTTAAGGGCAGGAAGTCAGTTTCCTATCACCCCTGTCTGGCTCTTTCAGAGCTGAACCCTCTGGTTTTTTTTTAAAGTTCCATGTGTTAAGTCCCACTTATTGTAGGAACTCTGAGAGTTAGGCCCTTCTGATTTTCAAAGCTGAATGTTACAAGGATTCATCTTCCTAGTTCAGGTCCCATGTGCCTGGGGTGCCTGGTGTGGGGGTCTACTTCTCTTCTCTCTCTGTACCCACATTGTTCCTCTCTCCTGCGTACAGTCCCACAGATCAGTTTGGCTCACCAGTCTTCACCTTTTCTACTCTCTTCATTGTGGCCTCTTCTCTACATTTCACTGTGGAGAATCTGTTTGCCAGCCTTCAAGTCATGTCCTAGGTTACTTGCATGTATGCAGGTGCTATCTAGGTGTATCAATAGGGTGAGGTGAGCCTAGGATCTTCCTATCCCATCACCTTACCCAAGAAAGAAAGATGATTAAATAGGAGAGTGGCTGAGGTGGAGATCTAGGACAATCTAGAATATTGTCCAAGAGAAATATAAACTACATATATAATTTAAAATTTTCTGGTAGTACAATGTAGAAAGAAATAGGTGAAATTAATCTTAGTAATACATATTATTTAACCCAATATAATTGAAATATTTCTACATGAATCAGTATTTTTTTATTTATTTATTTTTAAATGTTTTTTTTTTTTTTAAGATTTTATTTATTTATTCATGAGAGAGAGAGAGAGAGGCAGAGACACAGGCAGAGGGAGAAGCAGGCTCCATGCCGGGAGCCCGATGTGGGACTCGATCCCGGGACCTCAGAATCACACCCTGGGCCAAAGGCAGGCGCTGAACCGTCGCGCCACTCAGGGATCCCCTGAATCAGTATTTTAAAATTATGAATGAACTGTTTTATTTATTTCTTTATTTTGGGGCTAAGTCTTTGAAATCCATTGTGGGGATCCCTGGGTGGCGCAGTGGTTTAGCGCCTGCTTTTGGCCCAGGGCGCGATCCTGGAGACCTGGGATCGAATCCCATGTCGGGCTCCCGGTGCATGGAGCCTGCTTCTCCCTCTGCCTATGTTTCTGCCTCTCTCTCTCTCTCTCTCTCTGTGTGTGTGTGTGTGTGACTATCATAAATAAATAAAAATAAAAATTAAAAAAAATGAAATCCAGTGTGTATTTTATACTTGCCACACATCCCATTTTGAATTAGCCCCATTATAAATGCTCATGTAGCATGAGCATGAGCATGAGCACATGTAGTGACATGTTTCTGGTGGCTACCATATTAGCATAAATCTAGAAAGTTATTGCATGGCTTAATGGTATCATTGACGGGAGGATTTGAGCAGGATTTGAGAGATGAAGGGACTCTATGTAGGAGATGTTTTTTGAGGGTCTTGGTGATTCCAGGGCACAAAAGAAAAATGAAGAGGCAAGGTTTCCAGGTAGAATGCTATGGATAATAATGTCCTTAGGCTAAGTTGGGTGTGTGTGTGTGTGTGCGCGTGTGTGTGTGTATGTGTGTAAAGGCTAACAGTAAGAGTGTCTTCTCTCTGTACTTTATCATTAGATACGCTGTTAACCCAGTTTGCCAAGCTATTATTGGTCTGGTGTCAGAGAGCACTGACTACTTGAGTGAAAACCCCATACTGTGTCCTAATTGGGCAAACTAACTTTGGTCTTGGAGTAGTTTTTATAAATTTGATTGTTTTAACTTATAAGCTACCATTCTCTGGTTTTCAGCTTTGTAAAGATTCTAAGTTACAAAATTTTTTGAGTTAGAATTTGAGTGGATTTCTCCTCTAGAGTTGGCACATGTTAGAGTTGGAGGGGTATCTCTTTATATTTACAAGTGTGGTCCTATAGAGTTGGAAGTGTCCTTTGACCCTTCTGCTCTTAAAAAGCCTACATTTTCAGTTCAGGGAACCCAGATACAGATGTTATAGATGAGAAGATTGGACCAAGAGTCTGTGATTTATCCAAGGGATATTGCACATGATTAGTGTACCACTTTTTATGGGCCCAGGAAATTGAGTCTTCTCAACTTAGTATATCTCTTTCTAGTTCTTTGGACTTTTTATGTCAACATGAAGAAGGTGAAATGATACTTGATACTTCATGATAACTGTTAATTTTTAAAAGGGATTGATAATGAGGTCCAGTTTTATCTGGAAGGAGGGTGAATGCTGTAGAGTTGAGCCCACTCAGAGTGGCTCACTCACACCAGCAGTCTCAGTACATTTTACCTATTTAATCTTGCAAGATCTTGATTGTCTTTTGTGTACCAAACTGGTTCTGACCTCTGGAGATTCAGAGGTGCCTGAGACAAGGTCTTAACCCTTTCCGAGTACAGTGAATAATAGGTAACAGACACTTCTGTCTTATGAGCATGCTGGAGAGGGCCCCAAGGAGGGGGTGGGGGGCAGAGGGTTGGGACGAGGCACTTGGCCCATACCTAATGTTAGGGGAGGAGCTCCAGAGGAGAGAACTTTACCAAGTCCTGGTGAGAGAATAAGTGTTACCTAGGCAGAGGAAGGAAGGCCAAGCATTTTTACAGAGACAAAAGAAATGTTTAGTTTCAAAGAGTTGTAACTCTTCTGTAAGCTGAATTACGGTGTACAAGGGAAGGAGAAGCCAGAACTGAGGCTGTGGAAGTAAGGTGGGGACCAGGCTATAAAGTTCTCTGAAGGTTGCATGAAGGAATCTAATTCTTAATTTCAAGAAAAACATTTTATTGAATATTCCTCAAACACCCACTATGTGCCAGGCCTGTTCTAGGCAATGAAGAGTCATAAAGAAAATAAATAATAGTCCCCGTTTCCTGGAGTTTACATTGTACTCTGCAAAACAGACTATAAACAAATGAAAATATGTGTCAGCTGCTAAGAACTATGAAAAAGAGAAGAGGGCAGCCCTGGTGGCTCAGCGGTTTAGTGCCGCCTTCAGTCCAGGGTCTGGTCCTTGAGACCCTGGATAGAGTCTCACGTCAGGCTCCCTGCATGGAGCCTGCTTCTCCCTCTGCCTGTGTCTCTGCCTTTCTGTCTCTATGAATAAATAAAAATCTTTTAAAAATAAATAAATAAATATTTTATTCATGAGAGACACAGAGAGAGAGAGGCAGAGACACAGGCAGAGGGAGAAGCAGGCTCCATACAGGAAGCCTGACGTGGAACTCGATCCCAGGTCTCCAGGATCATACCCCAGGCTGCAGGTGGCGCTAAATCGCTGCGCCACTGGGGCTGCTGAATAAAATCTTAAAAAAAAAAAAAAGAAAAAGAAAAAAGAAATCAGAGTGACAGTGCAGGGTGGGGGTGCTGTTTAATGCTGGGTAGCCAGGGAAGTTTGCCCTGATGAGGTAACATTTGAACAAAGAACTGAAGCAAGTGAATGGGGAGCCACATGCCCATCTGCAAGAAGAGGCTTCCAGGTCAAGGGAACAGTCAAAGCAAAGGCTCCAGAGCAGAAACATGCTTAGTGTGTTCCAGGAACCTGAAGGAGGGGCAGGGTAAGTGAAGGGGAGAGAGCAGTGGGTTAGAGATGAGGTTCAAGATGAAGTTAGGGAAATAGCCGGGGACCAGACTGGGGGAGGGGATGTGTAGGCCACTGTAAAGACTTTGGCTTTTACTTGGAATGAAGTGACATCCTGTTGGAGATTTTTAAGCAAAGGAGTGACTTGATCTGACGGGTTTTAACAGGATCACTCTGGTTCATATATGGAAGACAGACTTGGGAGCAAGACATGAGTGGATAAGGAGAGAGACAAGTTAGAAGTTGTAGCAATGGTCTGGGTAAGAGGTGTTGGTGGTCTGGCTTATAACATGATCAAAGAATTGCATCTTAGAAAACTGACTCTGATAGTGAGTAGGAAAGAGGGTTCGTGGGACAAAGAGTAGAACAGAAACCAATTGTCCTGTTGAGGCAAGAAAAGATATTTGTTGAACTTGGACTAGATATTTGTTTACTGGTTAGGACATTCTTTACCACATGTGCAATCTATTTGAGGAAGCAGAAGAAAACCAGAAGACCATGTTTTAAACTGGGACGCCTGGCTAGCTCAGTCAGAAGAGCATATGACTCTTGATCTCGGGATCATGAGTTAAAAGCCCATACTGGGTGTAGAGATTACTTAGTTAATTAAAAAAAAATAATAGGGGTACCTGGCTGGCTCAGTTGGAGGAGCCTGTGATTCTTGATCCCAGGCTTGTGAGTTCAAGCCCCGTGTTGGGTGTAAAGATTATTTATTTATTTATTTATTTATTTATTTATTTATTTATTTATTTATTTATTTTAATTTTATTTATGATAGTCACAGAGAGAGAGAGAGAGGCAGAGACACAGGCAGAGGGAGAAGCAGGCTCCATGCACTGGGAGCCCGATGTGGGATTCGATCCCGGGTCTCCAGGATCGCGCCCTGGGCCAAAGGCAGGCGCCAAACCGCTGCGCCACCCAGGGATCCCTAAAGATTATTTAAATAAATATTTTAAAATAATAATAATAATAATAATAAATAAGAGGGACCAGTTGAGCAAAGGAATCCAGGTTGGCTGACAACCAAAGGGGCTGTATGTGTTTACCTGATAGAGTAGGCAATGGGGAGAAAGTGTTACTTCTTACAACCTAACTTAAAACGCCTGCCTTGACAACCCCTTTTTCCCTGCTGGCCATGCCCAGCCCAATCTCAGCCTCTCTTTTCAAGCTTGGTAATCCCTGGATTGGATTCCCACTTTTCTTCTCCCATTCAGGTGGTACCACTGAATTACCACTTCAGGCCCAGTGCATAGCCTGCCTCAAGCTTCTCTCCCTTCCCTCATTTTCCCTGGTCTGAATGCCTGGGCACCTTGCTTTACCATGGATCATCTCATTATCATCCCAGGACCCTGAGATCATGACCTGAGCTGGAGGTAGTCACTTAACCGACTGAGCCACCCAAATTTATTTTGCTGAAAATTTTCTTCTGGTGTGATTTTCTTCTGGTTGGATGTGTCTGGCCCCAGATATCTTTTCCAGTTTTCCTGGTGCCTCTCTAACTGGCTAGTAACATCCCAAGTGTTTTCGAATGTGGCATGTGAATCTGTGCTATGGGATCCTTCAGCTATGCTCTGTTGCAGATGAGATGATTTGACTTCAGGCCTGGTCTTCCAGTCTGAAAAAAATCCAAAGTGCAAAAGTCCCCTGTTCCCTCCTACTGAAATTAACTGCTATAGTAGGAATGGGAAAATGAAAGAGAGATAAACTGTGCATGATTTGTTTATGAAATTGGTCCTATAGCTGGGAGAGAAGACCCAAAATGAAGGAAAGGAAGAGTAAAAAGAAATGACAGGGATCCCTGGGTGGCGCAGCGGTTTAGCGCCTGCCTTTGGCCCAGGGCGCGATCCTGGAGACCCGGGATCGAATCCCATGTCGGGCTCCTGGTGGATGGAGCCTGCTTCTCCCTCTGCCTATGTCTCTGCCTCTCTCTCCCTCACTGTGTGCCTATCATAAATAAAAAAAAAAAATAAGATAAATAAATAAATAAATAAATGAAATGAAATGAAATGACAGTGCAGACTGCAGAGCCAAAGTGTATGACAAGTCTAGAATGAAGAAGCCTCCAAATATTTTTTAAGCATCCACTCTGTGCTGGGCATATAACCCATCAGCATAGATAAAATCCCTGTTCTTGTGGAGCTCATGGTAGGGGGAAGAGAGAAGCTAACAAGTCAGCTAATCTCAGATTATTGTTAGAAGTACGGTGTCCTTTTTACCTGAATCTGTTTGGTTCCTAAGTTCAAGTGGTAGGAATTTAGGTGAGAGAGATTACCATGGTAATGTGATGGAGGGTCAATTTGAGGGAGGTGCCAAGACAACTTTTCCTAGGGGGTGTGCTCGAGATGAGGCCTGGACAACTAGAAACTTCGTTTTCAACCATGTGGAGATCCTAGGGGAAGAGGGAGTAACAAGTATAAAGGCCTCAGGGTAGGAGGAAGCTAGATGTATTCAGGGATGAGCAAGAGCAGCCTGGCTAGAGTCCAATAAATGGTGGGGGATGTCTGAATCTTATCCTCAGTACAATGGAGTACTGTTGGTTTTAGGCAATGAATGTGTTATGATATAGCTGTATATGGAGTACTATGAAGCAGTTCAAAGGGATAAGGTGAAATCATATGTACCCCTATGGGAAGATCTCCAAGATACAGAGTTAAATGCAAAAAGCAAGTTGTAGAACAATATGTAAGGTATTTCACAAAACAAGACTGTGTATGTATGAATGAAACCTTGGAGAAGGGACTCTTGCATGTATCTGCCAAACTGTTAACAGTGTTGATGTCTAGGGAGCATAGTGGTATTGGGGGGGTGGGTGAAGGAAGGCTGCTATTTTTATTCCCTGCTATGTTGGGGTTTTGTAACAAAGGAGGTACATGGGCAGTGTGGAATTGCTGATTGTGTGACAAGGCTTGGCTTTATAGGAAAGCAAGATAGCTAAGTAGGAATATGAGATTAGAGAATATATGGCCCCTCCTGACTTTCCTGCCTGCCATACTGGATTCTTTGCAAAAACAGTGCCCCCTCAGGATGTCAAACGTGTGCTCACTGTTTCTGATGACCCTACAGTATGTTCCCAGTATTGCCATGAGCACATTTGTGGTATTGATCCCTAGTTGAACAAGAATGTGATCCTCCAGGAATCAGTGACATTCAAAGATGTGGCTGTGGACTTCACCCAAGAAGAATGGCACCATGTGGATGCTGCTCAGAGGCTCTTGTACAGGGATGTGATGCTGGAGAACTATAGCCACCTGGTTTCTCTTGGTAAGGACCAATTCAGTATCTTGCCTACTGGCAAGTTTTCCTTTCTCAGGTGCTAAGGTGGTGGGGCTTATAGATCATGTGGCAGTGAGCAGGGTGTTCATGGTTAGTGCTTGTTCTTCTCTTTGGGACTCAGCTTTATGGTTTTCTGAGCCTGCTCTTTAGGTAAAGTTCTTTCTTTTGCAGAACTGGAAATTAGGTCATTTGATTTCATGACTCCTCAAGTTGCACCTTTTTTTCCCTTCAGAGTTCCTGAAGATCAAGGACTAGTACTGACTTGTAGGAGGGGTCTTTGTCCACTTGTACAAACAACCAATCTTGTGTATTTACCCATGAGCAGGATATCAAGTTTCCAAGCCAGAGGTGATCTTCAAATTGGAACAAGGAGAAGAGCCATGGATATCAGAGGGAGAAATCCAAAGACCTTGCTGTCCAGGTAAATGACGGGGGAGACAGGCATGCAGGAATCAATGTAGACATTACCACAGCTGAGGGAGGGGGTAGCACCTTCATGTTGGTGCCTTGGGAGCTCCTAGACCTGCAGAGGAGACTGAGCCATCTCCAGGTAACACCTCTATCTCCCTTCTCCAGTAGGGCATTCCTGCTGCTGACCAGTCTTAGAGGAAACCCAGCTGGGTTTTCTCCTCTGGTGTCCTCAGTCTCCCTTCATGATTAGAAATCCCTTTTCTTACTCATTCAGACATTAATTGAACTCCAGGGTCTTCTTGTCTTGTCTTGCTGCTTTTTATTGGCCCCAGACTTGTAGGAAGTACCATGGCTTTGATTCTCTGCCTTTTCATAACTTTCCTTCAGACTTCTTTCCCTGACCCTACAACACCTGTCTGGGGAGGAGTTACATCTTCCTTCCATTCTGTTTTCATGCCAGTTTGCTTCATTGCCTCTCTTTGGTTCCTGGAGTGTCATCCTTGCCTGGTTTCCTGGCTTACTAAGTACCTCTTGGCTTTAGGTCTCTGACTTTGCTGGGTTTCCCCCCTAAGCGACTCTGCCTAAGGAGTCTGCTCTTCAGCTTCTTCCCCCTCTTTCTTTCGGTATTACCACCTTAAAAGGGTACCTGCCCTCTGGTAGTTATAGCTCTTTATTCTATGCTTTCGACTCATAAATCATACTTACTTGTACCCTGGTCACTTTTGTCTCTTCTCACAAGACCCCTCCTTGTGGAAGTCCCATGCAATTAAATACCTAAAATCCAAATTAATCATTTTTCATCCCCACCCAGCACATTTTACTATATTACTCATTACCCATTTCTCCCCTACCCATTAGAAACCACTGGATCCCTAATCCCTCGGGCCAAACACCCCAGTCAGTTTAGACTTTTTCTTATAATTCAGATTATTTTCCTTCTACACTAGGCCCCATGTGGACATTACTGTAGTTCTCAGTTGAAGTTGCTCACTCTGTCTTTTCTTTTGTAACCCACATTGGATTTTTAAAATCATACCTTTTTTTTTGAGATATAATTTACGTACCACAAAATTCACCTTTTTAAAATGTACAATTTAGTAGTTTTTCAAATATTTACTGAGTTGTGCAACCATCACCAATATCTAACTACAGAACATTTCAACATTCAAAAAGAAACCCCATACCCATTAGCAGTCGTTTTCCATTCCCCACTACCCCTGCACCCATTAATCTTTTTATCTCAGTGGATTACCATTTCTGGGTATTTTATGTAAATAGAATCATAATATATAGCCTTTTGTGACCAGCTTCTTTCACTTAGCATATTATTTTCAAGGTTCATTAATGTTGTAGCATGCAGTAGTACCTCCTTAGTTTTATTGCTGAGTAATATTCCATTGTATGGACATACCACATTCTGTTTATTATTTACTCATCACTTGGTGGACCATATTGGGTCTTAATGCTTTATCTTCATAAACCACCTACCTCTGACAAAATCTTGCTGTTACTCCTTGTACCTCATGATAGGAAACAGAAACTCCCCCTTGATTTAAAGGTCCCCTATCACACCTTCCAGTATTCTCTTTCTTTTCCTACTAAAACAAGCTCCACTTGAGTTGAACTTCTTTTTAATGTTTTCTGTAAGTAGTGTATACTTTCCCTAATTAGATAATGCTTTCTACCTATCCAAAGTTCTCTATTCCTTAAGTTCAAGGTGTCTATTCAATCTCTGAATATAATATGTATTAATATATTTATTTCTTCCTTCCTTGATCACAAATATACCATTTATATCATATTTGCTACACAAACAGATTTTAAAATATACCATCTGATGGTTTTCCTTTTTTATCAAAAGATTAAGTCTTGTTTCTAAGACTTCAGGCTCTTATAGAAAGAGTCTGTTGTATATCTATATATTCTATGTGTTGTAGAGCACACAGAAATCAGTAAGGAATTACCTGATTGTTTTGGAATGTGATTGAGGAAAGAACTTTCTTACTCATTCGTATCAACAAGCAATTCTTAAATATCCCTCTGGGAAGTATCCTAAAAGAAATACAAAGCATTTTCTGTCATTGGGAAATTGGAATGGAGTCTTGTTCCAGAATAAGGAATTTTGAGACAGATTTAGGGTCCCCTGGTTGTTGTTTTTTTTCCTCTCCTAATATTTTATTATGAATATTTTCAAATTTATGGAAAGTTGAAAAAATTATACTGTGAACACCATATACCTACCACCAAGATTCTGTAGTTGTCAAAATTTTATTATTATTATTTTTAAAGATTTTATTTATTTATTCGTAGAGATGCAGAGAGAGAGAGGCAGAGACACAGGCAGAGGGAGAAGCAGGCTCCATGCAGAGAGCCTGACGTGGGACTCGATCCAGGGTCTCCAGGATCACGCCCTGGGCTGCAGGTGGCGCTAAACCGCTGCGCCACCGGGGCTGCCCTCAAAATTTTATTATACTTGCTTTATCACATATTCTTCATCTATCCATCTATCAGTGTTTTTAAAAAATCTGTCTTTTTGATGCATTTCCAACTAAGTTGCCAACACAAATACATTTCCCCCCTTCATACTTCAGCTTACATATCATTAACCAGAGTTCAATATTTATGGTTTTTTTAAAGAAAAATATACATACAGTAAGATACACAGTTCTTCTAAGTACCACCAAATTGGTTTTGACAGATGCATTCACCCATCTAATCCAAATTCATTTCAGTATGGAATATCTCTATTACCCCAGATCCCTCCTTTCTCTTATTTTTTAAGTTACCATTTCTAGAACCTAGAAACTAATTAATTCTCTGCTATTAGTATTATAAGGTTAAACAGGGGTTTAGAGATCAATTTACTAGGCTGAGTAAAATCCTTTTTGGTTGAGAGAAGTGATTAGTTTAGAACCAGAACTCAAATAGGCTAAAACCACAGCCCTAATTGTAAAGGCAAGGATGATTTGCCTCCTGAAATACTACTTTATGTCAGCTTGTGAAGCATAGCCATTGGTCTCCAAGTATGTCAAAGAATAATTTCAGTTACATCAGTGGCTATGGATTTTCTCTGTCAGATTTGAAGAATTTGGAGCCTCAAAGGGGACTTTAAAGAAATTGTGAAATGGCTGTATTAGGAAAACAGATTTGAGGATGATTTGTAAAATGGACAGGAAGCATGGGAAGCAGATAGGATCTTGCAAGACAGACCATGATTTTATTTCATTTGTATCTGTGCCTAACCTTCTCATTCTCATTTATGCCCTTACTTCCTAACCAGCCCTCCTAGGTGGGCTTCTTCATTCTAGACTTGCCATACACTCTGGCTCTGCAGTCTGTACTGTCACTTCTTTTTACTCTTCCTTTCCTTCATTTTGGGTCTTCTCTCCCAGCTATAGGACCAATTTCAAAAACAAATCATGCACAGTTTATCTCTCTTTCATTTTCCCATTCCTACTATAGCAGTTAATTTCAGTAGGAGGGAACAGGGGACTTTTGCACTTTGGATTTTTTTCAGACTGGAAGACCAGGCCTGAAGTCAAATCATCTCATTTGCAACAGAGCATAGCTGAAGGATCCCGTAGCACAGATTCACATGCCACATTCGAAAACACTTGGGATGTTACTAGCCAGTTAGAGAGGCACCAGGAAAACTGGAAAAGATATCTGGGGCCAGACACATCCAACCAGAAGAAAATCACACCAGAAGAAAATTTTCAGCAAAATAAATTTGGTGAAAACTCTAGATTGAACACAGTCCTGGTTACACAACTGAACATTCCTTCAAGGCCTACTGAATGTGATGCACTTGGAAGCAACTTGGGACATAATCCAGACATACTTAATCAGAATAATATCCTTGCAAAAAAGAAACCTTATAAATGTGATAAATGTAGAAAAGCCTTTATTCATAGATCATCACTTACTAAACATGAGAAAACTCATAAAGGAGAGGGAGCTTTCCCTAATGGTACAGATCAGGGGATTTATCCTGGAAAGAAACACCATGAATGTAGTGACTGTGGGAAAACCTTCCTCTGGAAGACACAGCTTACTGAGCATCAGAGAATTCACACTGGGGAGAAGCCCTTTGAATGTAATGTTTGTGGGAAGGCCTTCAGGCATAGCTCGTCACTTGGTCAGCATGAGAATGCTCATACGGGAGAGAAACCTTACCAGTGCAGTCTCTGTGGAAAAGCCTTCCAGCGCAGCTCCTCCCTTGTTCAACACCAGAGAATTCACACTGGAGAAAAACCCTATCGATGCAATTTATGTGGAAGATCTTTTAGGCATGGCACATCCCTCACTCAGCATGAGGTCACACATAGTGGAGAGAAGCCTTTCCAGTGTAAGGAATGTGGGAAAGCCTTCAGTCGGTGTTCTTCCCTCGTCCAGCACGAACGGACTCATACAGGAGAGAAACCTTTTGAATGTAGCATATGTGGGCGGGCTTTTGGACAGAGTCCATCCCTTTACAAACATATGAGGATTCATAAGAGAGGCAAACCTTACCAAAGCAACACCTACAGCATAGATTTCAAGCACAGCTCATCACTTACTCAAGATGAGAGCACTGTCACTGAAGTGAAATCCTATCATTGTAATGACTGTGGGGAAGACTTCAGTCACATTACTGACTTTACTGACCATCAGAGGATCCATGCCGGACAGAATCCCTATGAATGTGAGCAGAACTTTAATCAACAACCTATCTCTCATCCTGGAGAGAAACCCTATCAGTGTAATGTATGTGGGAAAGCTTTCAAAAGGAGTACAAGCTTTATAGAGCATCACAGAATCCACACTGGAGAGAAACCCTATGAATGTAATGAATGTGGAGAAGCCTTCAGTCGACGCTCATCACTTACTCAACATGAGAGGACCCACACTGGAGAGAAACCCTATGAATGTATTGACTGTGGGAAAGCCTTCAGTCAGAGTTCATCCCTCATTCAGCATGAGAGAACTCATACTGGGGAAAAACCCTATGAATGTAATGAATGTGGGCGAGCCTTTCGAAAGAAAACCAATCTGCATGATCATCAGAGAATTCATACTGGAGAAAAACCCTATGCTTGTAAGGAATGTGGGAAAAACTTCAGTAGAAGTTCAGCGCTAACTAAACACCAGAGAATTCATACACGAAATAAACTGTAGGAGCCCTGAAATTAAGGAATGTGCAGAAAACTTTAGTTCAAATATTGTTTATTCAGTGTCAGAGAATTCTTACCTGAGAGGAAGTTTAAGAATGTAATGGTGTGTGTGTGTGTGTGTGTGTGTGCACATTGTGTGTGAAGAAAGCCCTGTGCTAGTAGACAATGTTTTGTTTTTGTTTTTGTTTTTTTAATAAATAGAAGCCACATTCTCAAATTGATTACAGACGTTTGTAAAAACAACTATAAACATATATATAACCAATTGGAAATGATATGCCTATGTATTGGACTTTATAAAGCTTTTGAATATGTATATGCAGGAGGAGATCATCAACTTGGAACAGTTTGACTTGTAACTCTGTGTTTACAGCCTTTTTTAATAAAACTCCTGCAGCAGTGACCAAAACTTAACTTTTCAGATTGTTTGACAACAGCATTCAAGTGCAGCTCTTACATTAAATTCACCATGGAAACCAATTCCACCTCCCGGAATTCACCATTCAAAGAATGAGATCAACTGGTCCAACCGCTTCATTGTACAGATGAAGAAACCAAAACCAAAGATGTGAAGTGGTTTGCACAGTGTGATACAGCTTATAATGGCAAAGCTGGGTGGAGAGTAGGTCTCCTGGATCTTTGGCCCTATGATCTAGCCACTCAAAAGGTATCTTAGAATTCAGAGGGCTTTAAAGTAAATTTTAAAATAAATTAAATACAAAAATTAATGAGCACTCGAGTTGGATACTCTGGGAATTCATAAAAGCAGAAGAGGCAGCAAAATACAGATTTGTCACAGACTTATTTAAAACAACTGGTTGGAAGCTTACGTACCAAAATGTTAACAAAAACTGAGTAGCTCAACTGCTGGTAACTTGTTTTCCTTTTTCAAGTGTAATATTTATACTTTGAATTAACATATCAGTTTCATAAACCTATTAGGTCCTCTTATTGTACTTTGTATGACATTCCTATGAGAAAGCACAGCTCCAAGCTTACCTAAATGGCTCAAAGGGAAAACAGCACAAAACTAAAGAGGAAAACTTTTCCCCAAATTAATTTTACTGTGGAGAAGTAGAAATGTAGTTACCCATTGTCATAAAGTCTAGTCTGTCTTTAAGTTATTAGAGAACCCATGTACTGATCCATTTTTTGTGCCAAGGAAATACTTCATCATAAGAAATTTAACTTTTTAAATTCTATGCTGCTCTTCCATCAGTAAAGCATGAGATAAGCATCAGTAGCCCACTCCCATCCCTAAGGTTCTTTCATGCCTCCCGTGGGCTTTCCTAAAGGAATCTCAAAGGTGCCAACAGTGGAGATAAATTTGGAAGCAACTGTGGACCTTGGCCCCTTTCACACAGGAGCCTCTCCTCTTAAGTAAATTTTCCCACCCTAACAAACCATGATAGGAATGATATGGGTGATGTTGATGGTAAACCTTTCCTATTCTTTGCATGCCAGGTAGCAGGATCCATCATCCTTGTCTCATCCTGGACAACAGGAGGAGGCTCCCAAATATTCTTCATAGAATATTTGCGTAGAATATTTCTTTGCATATTCTGCATAGAATTTTTCTTTGCAGAAAAAATGTGCATGGGGACTGAAATGTGATGTCTAGCCCAATGAGTCCATCACAAGATGGGGACCTGCCCTTGTAAGACCTTAACCATTCAAAAATACCTTGTTTGTGATGTTTTATGCTTAACGCACACACGCAGTGCCAAGACCATGTTGCTGTCTGATTCATAGTTTGACAATGGGTAACTCTACACAAACCACCCCCCCACACACACATTGAGTGGCTTCCATGCTTATCAGGAACTTATTTGCTGCTGATTACTTGGGGATCCCCATAGTGGACTGTTTCTAAGAATGACATATTGTAACCAGTTGAGTGCTATCCTACTTTTATGGAAGTCTGTAAAGACTTAATTTCAGAAGACTCAAAACCACTGGTTTGTGTGTGGAACTTGGCCTAGATCCAACCAGTCTCTGAATCTCAACAAATGCACTGACAGAAGGAGCCCAAAATGTACATGGTATGTTGTGGGTTGTTTGAGGAGAGGATTCTGTAGTTCCACGCAACCAGGTACCACGCACTTACGAACACCCAGCTTTCTAGGCCACATGAAATGCATCCTTGTAACATCATTGTATTATTTCAATAAATAGCCTTCTTAGTTGAATGGGAGTCATTTTGTCTTTTTCAGTTTTCAGAACTTGGCTAAGATTAAAATATGGTGCGTCAAGGAAGAGGGATTAACTGCTAAACTCAGCATGGTCAGGTGAGTTAATACGAGCTACCATTTATTGAATGTGTACTACTGGAAAGAGATCATGTGAAATATGTCATAGCCATCATTTCATTTAATCCTTACAACTCCTAGTTCTAGGTCTTATGGTAGCTCTTGTCTCTGCCCAGCATTTTTTCCCTTTCTCTTATAACATTTCTGTTACAACACAGGAACACAAGTCAACAGCCCTGGGGCTCAGTGATAGTTTTAGGAGCAAGCTTGTGACCTAGTTGAGCCAGAGTCCTTTGCCAGATAATGTTCAAAATAGATTTGGCAGGGATATTTTAATTTTGTGTTGCTAGGCTGGAAAAGTGAAGGTCTAGAACTGCTTAAAGTGCAGTTAGTTCTTTATCAGAGGGGAGGTCTGTTTTAGAAGAGGATGCAGCTGACACGATGGTGTTCTCATTTCTAATCCTGGGGTCCTTGGACCTGACTCACTTTCTGAAACCCTTCCTGGGATTCAGTGGACTCCACACTGTCAGTCCAATTTACCCCTTTTTGATTAAGCCAATCTGTCAGATTTCTGTTGTTTGCATTAAAGAAACCTAATACATGTATCCTTGTTTTCTAATGGGGGTTGGGGTGGCCAGAGAGGTAAATTAATTCCCTTAAGGTAGTATTTCCCA
Source organism: Canis aureus (assembly GCF_053574225.1). Taxonomy (NCBI): domain Eukaryota; kingdom Metazoa; phylum Chordata; class Mammalia; order Carnivora; family Canidae; genus Canis; species Canis aureus. The sequence goes on from NC_135613.1 coordinate 7,994,120, forward strand.
TGCAAATTCAGGTTTTGAACCCAGGACTGGCTACAAAGGCATAGCTTTTTATTTTATTTATTTATTTTTTTTTTAAGATTTATCTATTTATTCATGAGAAACAGAGAGAGAGGCAGAGACAGGCAGAGGGAGAAGCAGGCTCCATTCAGGGAGCCCGACGCGGGGCTGAAGGCGGCGCTAAACCGCTGAGCCACCGGGGCTTCCCAAAGGCATGGCTTTTTACCTCTAACTCTTGTCTCCAGAGCCCTGTTATGTTCAAGGAGCTGCATATAATGCAGCATTGTTTGGGGGAGGAGTAGATGAAAGGATACGGTGATAGGTTAGGTTGGAGACCAAGCAAAGACAAAATGGTAAAGGGCTTTGGAACACTTTCCCTGACTAGTAAATTAAATGACCTAAAATCACCCATAACCCTCATACCTTAATATATCAAGTTATTATTTATATTTGCCCATACCATGAGTAAGTCTTGTAGTTTTTTGAAAAGCACCATTTTTCATAAATATTTTTCATGTTACTATACAGTCCCAAGAGCTCCATAAGTCCCTTACTGTAGGGTCACATTTGGATTGGTTTTGGTATTGGTTTTTATAATAACATTGCTTTTATCTTTTGAAGATATAGATCTCAACTAAATTGATCACCCTCTTTTAAATTTTCATAGATTACTATTAATGTGCTTTATGTTACCACAGTTTGTATTTGTGATTATTTGGTTTTTCCCTCACACTAGGTTGTGAGTTACAGGAAAGCAGGGTCTATGTTTTGGTAACTTTTTTGTTCCCCTACTAATCACAATGCAGACACCTAGTAAGTATGTAATATAATCTTGCTAAGTGAGCAATGGAATGGAGATCTGTGGTTAGACAAAGGCTGGCTTATAAATGAAAAGGTGCTCAATCTTGAAATCAGAATTTTGCAAAAGAAGGCAATAAAATAATATTTCATACCCATTAGGCTGGCACAAATTTAGAAGTCTGGCAGGGGGAAAATGAGAACCTGTGTACACTGCTGACGAGAGGATAAATTGGTATAGTCATTTGTAAGAGTAATTTGGCAATATCCAGTAATAGTGAAGCTAGGCATACCTCATGGCCCAGCAATTCCACTTCTAGATATATATCCTAGATTAGAAATTCTCCTGTGTGAGCACAAAAACATGAGCAAGGATTGCCGCATTGTCTGAAATAGTAAAGACATGGACACAGCATAGATGTCTATCAGTAAGTGAAGGGGTTAATAAATTATTAATATATTGTGGCATATTCTTATAATTTAATGCAATATTAAGATGAAGGAACCAGAGCATCTTGCCAAAAATAAAAATAAAAACATTCTAGTTCTGCCTATACCACTCCTGTCCTCCACATGGCTAGATGTGGCTGCAGAAAAACAGCCACAGTGACTGGTCCCATTTTAAATTCCTGACTTCCAGCCTCAAGCATTTGTTTCCCTAGTCCAGTCATTGTCCCAGTCTACTAAGTTCCTTGCCTCCTGAACTATAATTCTACAGCTTCTCTCTTCTCAAGCTCCAGCATTTCACCCAGGCCTCACTCAGCTGGTGGCCTGGTTTCCTAGGTAACTGAGAAATGAAAGCAATCAGAAGATAACTACTATCACCTGTGTGCATCTTGTCTCTGTGTTCTTCCTTTCCTTCCTCTTCCTACGGGTGACACTTGGTTCTCTTATCTAAGGCCAACTTCTCTCCTCTTGTATTAGATCCTATCCTTAAACTAGGACATCGTTCTTAGAAGTGTCCTCAGCATCTTTTCTTCCCCCAGTCTACTGAATCTTTCCCAATGGTGTAGTTTTCTCATCTTAAATATATGTATTTGTAAATATATGTACTGCATCCCTCTCCACTTGCCACTCCCATTTCTTGTTTCACTTAAGAGGAATATTCCTAATCAGGTCTTTGTTTCTCTTCTGGCTGAAGGGCACTGGTCTTTTTCCAGTCATTTTATTTGACCTTTCAGCATTATTTGGTACAGTTCATCACTTCCTCACCCTTGACATTTTTTTCACTTGGCTTCTGGGTTATCACACTTTTCCTCGTACTTTATTGGTAGCTACTTCTTCCAGTTTTTTGTTTGTTTCTCCAGACATGAGAATTCTTCTAGGGCTCAATCTTTAGACTTCTCTTTTTCTATAGGCACTCTCATTGTGACTTTCATCCTGTCTCATGGCTTATATATCTACTTGCTGGCAACCTCAAAGTTTGTATCCTAGCCCAGGATTCCAGACTTACATAATTGACTGCTATGTGACATCTCTGCTGGATATCTAACATACTTTGAATTTAATGTGTCCAAAGATGAACTAATTCATAATCTGTCCCTCCCAGCCCTATCATAATCATGTTCTTTCCTCAGCCTTTCCTTTTGGGAAAAGATCCTACTTTTCCTGTTGCGCAGGTCCCAAACTGGGAAACCGTTCTTGATTCTTTTCTTTTGCACCCCACATCCAAGCTTCAGTAAGTCCCATCTGCTAACTATCAGGATGGATGCGGATGACCATTTTCTTGTTCCCTTTCCCACGCTAGCTCAAGTCATCATCATCAACCATCTCTGGCCCAAATATTTGCAACAGCCTCCTGATTGGTAGCTATCCTTCCATCCTTGCCTCCCTGTGGTTGCAGTTTAGCAGCTAGAATGATGCTATAATAATCTAAGATCGTGTCATTCGTCTGCTCAAAGTCCTCAAATAGGTTTCCATGTCACTGAATAAAAATGAAAGTAAAAGCTCTATGTAGTATTACTACCACCTACCACCTGGTATTATCTCTCTGACTCACCATATCTTTCTTCTCACTGCTCTGGACCCACTGACCTCCCTTGCAGTAACACACAACAAGCTTCTATCTCAGAGTCTGTACTTTTGCTGTTCCCTTTTCTGGAGTCCATTTGCCCTACATGTCACATAATTTAGTCCATCATCTCCTGAAAATCTTTGCCCAAGATTTTTCTTAACAGCCCCTTTTTGACTACCCTGCCAAAATAGCATGCCTCTTCCTTGGCACACCCCATCCCCCTTCTCAGCTTCATTTTTTTCCATAATACTTCAAGCACCACCTAAATATTTTACTTGATTATTAAATGTCCTCCTCTAGAAGGTAAACTGAGAGTAGGGATTTGGAGGGGAGGAGGGAGGGTAAATTTCACTGAAGCATAACCTACAGAAAAGTGCACAAATAGTAAATGAACAGTTTGGTGATACAGGGCAGCAACATTTGTATCTTAGTGTTGTGTCCTCAGCACAGGAAATACTCAAATATGTAATAAATGGTTGCACTGGCTCTACCTGTATTACTAAGGCTAATGTTGAAAATAAGGGATACATAAAGTGTGATGTTATAACTTTAAAAATATTAAAACCCATTTTTAATAAACTCATATGAAGTAAAAGTAGGAAAGTATTAAAATACAACTTCAGAGTGGTTTCCTCTGGAGCTACAGGGGAAAAGGGTAGGATGGAATAAAAGGAAGCTTAAACTGTCATTTTAAAAGCAAACATGGCAAAATATTAACATGTTAAAAGAGAATGTTGCATACATATTTGTCCTACATGTATCTCTGAATGTTTAAACTCTTTTACAGTTAAAATCTGTCTCCTTGCACTTATCGGGTCCCTCAACCCACAAAGCCACCTGTTTGGTTCCTCAGGGAAGGAGCCTGTTTGACCAGTACATCCAGCATGCCTGAAGGATTTAGGAGAAGGAAAATGGGCATTCATTTTCTCAAGGGTGAGAAGCTGATCTAAGCCTAAGAACAAAGAAAAGGGTCTTGGCACTGTCAAGACCAAGCAAAGTCATTGCCAATCCCTATAAATGTCTCCTTAGGGACCAATTAGAAAGGGGGAAGAGCAAGGGAGCAGAGCAGAAGGCTTCCTGTAGTAGAAATAGAACCCAAGTGATTATTTGCAGTAGTTGGTGGAAGAAGAAAACTGATTTTTCCTAATAAATTTCAGTAAAAACCTTGTAACTTTGGAAAGGCACTTTTTAAAAAAGATTGATTGATTGATTGATTGATTGATTGATGAGAGCGAGAAAGAGGCAGAGACATAGGCAGAGATAGAAGCACGTTCCACTCAGGGAGCCTGATGTGGGACTCGATCCTAGGACCCAGGATCACGCCCTGAGCCAAAGGCAGACACTCAACCGCTGAACCACCCAGGCGTTCCTGAAAAACACTTTTGGACAGTTTTATGGATAAAGGAACTGAGAAATTTGGACCTAAAATATACATGGTATTTTATTGTGCTATGAACAGATAAGTATTCATTGTAATAATTATTGGGGTTTTTGTTTTACTGTATGTATTAAGAAACGCAATTAGCAATTGTTCTTGATGCTTAGTTTAATGCTTGTTTTCAGAAGAGTTATCACGGGTACTTTGACAGGAACTTTTCTATTGGCTTGGAGTTGCTGATAAAACCCCAAAAGTAAAATCTCATGTTTTCCTGCATTTTAAAGGGTACCACAAGGCCTGGATGCCCTGTCCCACAGGAGTCTCTAGAAGGTGTAAGATTTACAGAATCTCTTGCTCTTGGGCCTCCACTGACATGTTAGCATATAACAAAGTTCAGATCCAGAGAGGAGGGGCCTTGTCCTGAGATGAGGCCTCTGCCCTCTTCACAGGAACTAGGAGACTCCGGCACCAAGAGAATAATAACGAGATATTAGGGGCATCTGAAATCACTAGAGCTTGGTGTGTCCATTCCAGCAAACAGACCCCCTTCTTGGGAGAGCTTGCCATGTACCCCTGAAGAGTGTATAAAGGAACCAAACACAGGCAGGGGCCTGAAAAGATCACAAGACGAGATTTCAGTAGATCTGAAGAGGGCGACCATATAATTGATGGTTGAAACCCAAACCAAGGCCCTCGAGAATGAATGGAGAGCTAACCAAACCAGAAGCCGGGGAAGGGGGGGGGGGGGGGGGGGAGGTGTGCTCGAAAACCGGGACAAACCTTTTCTCTGCCTGAGGCTCCCAGAAAAGGGAGTTGGAGTGGGAGGAGCCACACCTAGGGCTGCATCCCAGGGACTGCTAGGCCAGGACCCACCTGGAGAGGGCTTAAAGGCGAAAGCTGCACAGGGCCCCAGAGAAAGGAGAGCGCCCCACTGTGAATGGACGCCGGGCACTGGGGTGAAGCCGAAGGCCGCTGCCACACAGCCGCGCATCTCTCCCGGTTGGGGCGGGGGCGGGGGGGGGGGGCTCCCGGCGGACCCGCGCGTCGGAGCGAGCAGGGCATGCGGCACCTGACGGTAACGTAGGAGTTTGGAGTTTTACAGCGGTCTAGAGTAAGTTTTATTTTTTTTATTTTTTATTTTTTTAATTTTTATTTATTTATGATAGTCACAGAGAGAGAGAGAGAGAGAGAGAGGCAGAGACATAGAGGGAGAAGCAGGCTCCATGCACCAGGAGCCCGACGTGGGATTCGATCCCGGGTCTCCAGGATCGCGCCCTGGGCCAAAGGCAGGCGCTAAACCGCTGCGCCACCCAGGGATCCCCTAGAGTAAGTTTTATATCCGTAAGGAAGCGCAAACTTGCTTTCCCTGAGGTTCAGGGATCCCGATGGGGGGATACGAGAGCGTCGCGGGGTCAGAAGGCCTCTTAATGGTGACACCACGCCGGTTAGAAGGGTTTGCACCACCAAATTTCGAATTAATAACAGGAAGAGCTGGGCGTGCCCTCTAAAGCTGTGTCAAAGGAAGCCCACTTGCATCCCCCCACTTTACACGGCGCTGGGTGGGAAGCGCAGTCCGCTCGGGCGCGAACCTCGGGCCTCGGAGCGCCCGGGAGGCGTGGCGCGGCCGGAGACTACATTCCCCGAAGGCCTCCGCGGCGGCGCACTTCCGCCTCCGTAGCCGACGTCTTCCGGCGCTGACCCGGCGCTCGGCGCTCGGGGAGGGATTTTCTAGGTAAGTGGGGAAACTCTGGGTAACCGTATCTGATCTCTCTGAAAAAGTGTGGCTTTCCTTGAGGACGTGTGTTTGTACTCCCCTGAAACAAGGTCGTAAAACCGGGCAGCGTCTCCTCTTCCTCTCCTCCTTTCTACTCCCCCATTCTGGATAGGAACGGTCGTGCGCAGGCAGGCCAGAGGGAAGGTGATGAAGCCTCGAGTGAAGGCCACACTCCCAATAGTGGTGGTCTAGGTAATTGGGCCCACTCGCCCACGGAATATAACCTGAGCTGGTTGAGATGTTGAGAAACGGCAGCCTTGCGGAGAGCTAACAAGAGCGTGGAGAAGCAGGACCCAGACTCTAGGGGAAGCAAGAGACGGAGTGCATACACCCATCACTTAGGCTGCTCTTGCCTGAAGAGACACCTGAGAATCCCAGCTTTAATGTTGGCGGACTTGAAGTATAAGCGGTGCAAGTGTAGGGACACCTGGGTGGCTCAGTCGATTAAGCCTCCGACTCCAGTCATGTCCTTAGGGTTGTGCGATCAAGCCTCACATTAGGCTCTGTGCTGGGCATGGAGCCTGCTTAAGATTCTCTCTCTCATTCTCCCCCTGCCCCCTTCCTGCTCTCACTGCCTCTCTCACAACATAAGTATAAAAGTGCTGAAAACTTGGAGTCTGAATAATCACCCCACATTTGAGCAGAGAACCACAAATGAAGGTACCCTCAAGAAAATATTGAACTGGCATAGGCATTTCTCCCAAATTCAGGTTATCTTGGAGGTGTAAGGAGCCTTAACCTTCAGGATGGACCAGACTAGTGGTGTGCCCAGGCGTTGACCGAAGCAAATGAAAATACAATACCTTATAGAAATACTTTTTTTTTTTTTTTTTTTTTTAGAAATACTTTAAAGAAAGCTGTTGTCATCTCAAACATCCAAGTATTCACACACACACCTTTTCTTAGTAACTTCCAGCACATTCTCAAAGATAACCAAATATTCAGGGAAGTAAGACATCATGAAACACATGCAGAAATAGCAGAAAACAAATACACAAAAGTTCCGGATTTGTCAGAGAAAGAATATAAAATTGCAATCTTTTGTATTTTTAAAGAGAGAAAATAAGCTAAAAATATCTACAAAACCAAGAAAGCTTAAGAAATTGACATATCAGATTTGGCGAAGTGACCAAACAACATTTAAAAATAGGTAATTAAAAATAAAAACCTGTCTAACAGCAAATCACACAAAAGAATTAATCATCTCTAATATAGGTAAGAAGAAATTGTCCAGAAACTGGTGGGCAGAGACAGTGAGATGAAGAGACAAGAGACAGAAGAGGCAGAAATAAGGCTAAGTAAAACACATGAAACCATTGGGCAGGAAAGCCCAACATAAGTTTAATCAGATTCCCAGGGGAAATAAAGAAAAACCATAAGAAATATTTGAAGAGTTAATGGCTAGGAGTTTTCCAGAACTGATGAAAGGACGTACCAAGCTACAGATTGAAGAAGCCCGATGAAACTCAAAGAGGATAAATAAAAATAAGTCCACAACTATATACATCATGGTGAAATAATAGAATGTAGAAGGTAAATAAAAATCTCAAAAGCAATTAGACAAAAAGGTCAATTAACTTCAGAGAAGTAACACCTGACTTCCCAATAGCATTAATGAAAGCTAAATAAATGAGGAATAACATCTTCATTGTTTTTAAAATATGTGCCTATCTAGAACTCTGTATAGCAAAAATCTTTCAGGAATGGAGACACAAGTCCCTTTTATACTACTAAAACCAGGAATTTCATCATGAGCAGACCCTAAGGAAAGGAAATTCTAAACGTATTTCACACAAAAGGAAAATAATCCCAGATGGATGGTTGGAGACACAAGAATAAAGCCCAAGGAAAGTGGTCAAATGTGAATAAGCTAAATGATTAACTGTATAAAACAGTAGTGTTATTTATGTCTTTAACATACAGAATTAAATCCAAGACAGTGATGCTTCCATTGCTAGCTATAACAGAATAGCTTGTTGTAAACTATTTTTACTAGAAATAGCTAGAAGAGCTGTATAAAATACAAATATATTTACTTGAAAGCACTGGAGAGCTCCCAAAGCAGCCAGGAATTGAGGATCCAAGATACCAAAGAGAAAGGAAGCTCACTGCGATAAGCCCACCATACTTCATGCCTCCTCTCCCAGAGGGACAGTTGACAGTACTTAGTCACATCGTTGTAAAATGTTTGAAAAACAAAAGACTAGAAAGCATTCAAAGCAGCAAAAGAGAAAAAGGCATTTTACCTTTGCAGAGAAAATACTGGAAGAATGGTCCAAACAAAATGCCACAGGTATCTAACAAGCTAATGGAGAGAACAAAATAAAAAATATTAATTCAGACAGTGAGAACATGTCAAAGGCCTCCTGAACACTCAAATGCCCCAAATCCAGGAATCACAGTGGGTAATTTGACTCTTATGGGAGGAGTCGTGGTGTCAGTAGAGGGATGAAGTTTCATCTTTGACCAGATGGTCAAAGGTTCTGGCTTGAACCAGAGGGTAATGGGCTGGATGCCAACCCTGGCCCAGAGAAATCCCAGGATATTACAGCCACAGACACCATGCCTCACCACCCCCAACCTAACCTAGAAGCAGTTCTACAGCTTCTGGAAAGGCATGGCTTTCACCTACCACGCTCCTGCCCAGAAATGGTCCCTGTGTCTACCCAGAGGTTGCCAGGTCAGTGGCATTTCCTGGTTCATGGACCCAATTCAGAGGTGAGGGTGACTTCACTGACTCAAAAGAGCCAGCAACCCAGCAGAACTGCGGTGGTGAATCTGCCAAGAAGTTTGTGGCATTGGGGCCCTTCCGTGGGACAAAAATAGCTTCCATGCTGGGGAGTTTTATGAACTACCTGCAGGCCCTGCAGGATTCTGCACACCTTCCTCCACCTGCACAGTCTCTGTCCTCTGCCACTGAGGCCCTTGAAGAGACCTGTAGGGCTCAGAAGGAGGTGGTGACCTCTGTACTGCTGAGTCAGCAATGAGAGACCCAGGAGCTTGTGTAGGGGATGCCGTGCAGGGAAAGATGAGGAGTAAAAAGCTGGAGCTGGATAGAAAGAGGTTTAGGGGGGTCAGAAGGAGAACAGAAAGGGATGGGGAGGGCAGCCTGAGTGGCTTAGTGGTTTAGCGCCACCTTCAGCCCAGGGTGTGATCCTGGAGACCTAGGATCGAGTCCCACGTTGGGCTCCCTGCATGGAGCCTGCTTCTCCCTCTGCCTGTGTCTCTGCCTCTCTCTCTCTCTGTCTCTCATGAATAAATGAATAAAATCTTTAAAAAAAGAAAGGGATGCAGAGAGGAGGACAAGGGACAGAGGGATGGGAGCCAGAAAAATACCCCCAGGAAACCCTTCCTGGGAGCTCTAGGTTGCTCAGTGAGGTGGGATCTTGCACAAGCTACAGGAATCCTTTCCTTCATGCCCACCCACCCCTACCTTTAGCCAGGCCAAATCAGCTGTCGGGAAGGGTATTCTGGGTCTTTTCCCCCTTTCAATTTATTTTCCAGTTTCACAACACAAACACTTTGACGGGTAGAGATTAAGGAATCACACCCCTGACATTGCCCAACCCACCTGGATGCCTCGACTTTATACTACATGTTACTTAAAGGAGAGATAATGGGTGGGAAGACTCTGTCCCCACACCAGGCATTTTACAGGCTCCTCTTTCTACTATGCGTCAAATACAAGTCAATGTTGTTACAGCTAGGGAAATATAATTTATTTTTTAAATACCACTGAATTCACAGGAGATTTGGTCATTGTGTAGTACAGTGGTTTTCAAATTTGAACATACATGAGAATATCTTAGAGCACTGGTTGAAACAGATTTCTGGGCCCCAGGCTGCTATTTTCTCATTCAGCAGGTTGGTTCCAAAGCATTAGCAGTTCTAAAAAGTTCCCAGATAATGCTGACGCTGCTGGTCCAAGGACTGCACTTTGAGTACTGCTAATCTGAATTATCAGAAATACAGCTGCTTTTAGGGATGTTCTGTTTGTTTTGTTTTTGTTTTATTTTTTTCCAAACTCTCTCCTCTAGCTTATTCAAGACTCTTAGCCATTTTTTTCTAGCCTTATCCCTTCCTCAAATATGTCCAAACAACATTTCATGGAGGATATAAACCAGAATAGTAACAAGAATAGCAAGAATGAAAATGAAACTCCAGATTCTTTTTTTTTTTTAAGATTTTATTTATTTATTCATGAGAGACACACAGAGAGAGGCAGAGACATAGGCAGAGAGAGAAGCAGGCTCCATGCAAGGAGCTTGATGCAGGACTGGATCCCAAGATTGTGGGATCGCGCCCTGAGCAAAAGGCAGATGCTCAACTGCTGAGCCACCTAGGTGCCCCAAAACCCCAGATTCTTAAATACAGAGAACAAAAACTGGTGGTTGCCAGAGGGGAGGTGGTGGTAGGGATAGGCAAAATAGATGAAGAGGATTAAGAGGTACAAAGTTCCAGTTATAAAAATAAGTCAGGGAAATGATAAGTACAGCAAAAGGAATATAGTCTATAATATTGTCATAACATCAAATGGTGACTACAGTAATCTCTGTGAGCACTGAATCAATATTGTGTACACCTGAAACTAATAAAACATTGTAACATTGTCAATTATTTTTCAATAAAAAAATGATACTCAAAGTGTATACATTATGTACAGCTAAAGTGTATCAGTTATACCTTAATAAAGGGATGCGGGGGTTTTTTTGCGTGTTTTTTTTTTTTTTAATGAAAATAAAACCTTGTGCTCTTCATTTTTCTGCAGAATTTCTACAAGTATCTTGTTTGACCAGGTAAGCTGAAAAGAAATAGAAGTGTGTTGTTGGCAGAGAGGGGCAGTCCTGGGCTGGTCCTGAGAATATGCTCCAGCCCCAGCGGCAGTGACAGTACAGTACAGGCGCCCTCCTGGTGGGTGCTAGGCCTGGCTTCCTTTTTTTTTTTTTTTTTTTTTTATGATAGTCACACACACACACACACACAGAGGCAGAGACATAGGCAGAGGGAGAAGCAAGCTCCATGCACCGGGAGCCCGACGTGGAATTCGATCCCGGGTCTCCAGGATCGCGCCCTGGGCCAAAGGCAGGCGCTAAACCGCTGCGCCACCCAAGGATCCCTAGGCCTGGTTTCCTGAGATGGCTCCTTTGCCCTAGGGTCTCACCCAAGTAAGAAAGGGGTGTATCTCTCACAACAAAGCAGCAGGCCTAAGTCTAGAGCCTTCCTAAGAAGTCCTGTGTGGCAGCAGGCTTGGGAAGCACCAGAAGGAGGGAGATGGTGAGGACCAGGTAGGGGGGCAGTGGGCTTTCCTAGGACTGGAGAAGAGAGCCTGAGAGCCCCACATGGCAGCTGCTTCACACAGGCCCAGGCTTGGCCGCAAGGAGTTAGTTGCATTTGTGGTCAAATGGCATTCTCTAAAAATCAGATTGAATCCCCAGATAATTTTATTAATTAAGAGTAAGAATTTTGGTATCCCTGGGTGGCTCAGTGGTTTAGCACCTGCCTTCAGCCCAGGGCATGATCCTGGAGTCCCAGGATCGAGTCCCACATCGGGCTCCCTGCGTGGAGCCTCCTTCTCCCTCTGCCTGTGTCTCTGCCTCCCTCTTTCTCTCTCTCTGTCTCTCATGAATAAATAAATAAACCTTAAAAAAAAAAGAGTATGAATTTTAATTCATGTCTAACATGCTATACTCCTGAGTGACTCAGTGGGTTAAGCCACCTACTCTTGATTTGAGCTCAAGTCATGTTCTTAGGGTCTGTGCCGGGGGTGCAGCCTACTTTAGATTCTCTCCCTCTCCCTTGCCCCTCTCCAGCTCTCTAAATAAACAAACAAAAACAAAAAAAAAAAAAAAAAAGGAAGAAAAAGAAGAAGAAGAAGGGGACCTGGGTGGTTCAATTGGTTAAAATGTCCAACTCTCCAACTCTTGATTTTGGCTTGGGTTAAGATTGCAGGGTCCTGAGCTTGAGCCCCAACATGGGGCTCTGTGCTCAATGCAGAGTCCGCTTGAGATTCTCTCCATCTACCCCTCACCTCACCACTAAAAAAATAAGTCTTAAAAAAAAAAAGATAAAATGCTACCCTTTTCTGAATTTCTCAGGGAAATGGCAGTGCCCTCTTTTTACTTTTCTTCAAAGCAGATGTTCAGCTAAACCTTAAATTAGGGCTTACCAGTGTGTTACCCCTGCTGGCAGGTTGCAGTGACCCTGTTTGTATTTACTTAAGCTATCCTCTTCTCCCCTACAGGTGGTCAGTCGTTCAAGTATTTTTTTTTTTTCTGACTGATTTAAACCATTTTCCTTGTTGAGGATCTCATTTTCAGTAATATATTTCTTGGAAATAGATTTCGTCTTTGCAATTTTTTCAGTTTCGAGGTAATAGCATCATTTTGTCCTCCTCCATGCTGCACACTCAGATCTTAACTCAGGGCCCTCCACCTAGTATGTGCTTGGTAAAAATTTATGGACAGAGGTAATGGACAATTGTAAATCCACCTGATGCCCTCCTAGTCAATACTTTGCTCTCTTGAGTGACCTGGGACAAATTTCTTAATATTTTGTGTACCTCAATTTCCTCAACTGTAAAATGGGCACATTACTAGAACCTACCCCCTAGGGTTGTTGTTGACTAAATGAGTTAACATGTTGGACAGTGATTGGCTCAAAGCACTGTAGATGTGTCTTGCCACTATTTTGTTGTAATTATCACATCATCATCATTAGAAGCAACTGTGTTGTAATGGGCACAGCGTTGGACTTGAGTTAGAAAATGTGACAGTAGCTGTACAGTCTTTGTGCACTTCACCTCCCCTCCCTGCCACTCATTTTGTCCTTAAAATGGGGACTGCCATAGTCCCACGTATAAGGAAGAGCTGATGCTGTGAGGATTTAGTGAGTTAACATCTGTAAAGCACTTTGCACCAGGCTCGACTCCTAGTTGGTGTTCTTTAAGATGTCTGGTCCTGGAGGCCCTGGGTGCTGTGGTGGGTTGAGCTTCTGACTCTTGGTTTTGGATCAGGTGATGATCCTCGGATGGTGAGCCCCAGCCCCACATGGGGCTCTGAGCTTAGGGAGGAGTCTGCTAAAGTTTCTCTCTCCCTCTCCCACTGCCACTCCCCACTCTCATTAAAGTGAATAAATAAATCTTTTTAAAAAAAAAGCAGTCCTAGGGCAAACAGGCTGGGATTGTTGGAGCGCTGGCCTTCGGCAGGGGGAGCTCTCCCCAGGAGTGCCCTGGTAGGGGCGAAGGCCGCAGGCCCTGCTCACCTTCCGGCGTGGGTGCCGCATACATTCGGGCGGCCACGAGGGGGCGGTGCCAGACTGCAGAGGGTGCCAGGGTGAGGCAGCGCCTAGACAAGCCAGCCTCGGGTGCCAGCCATCCTCTCCTTTTCTTCCTTCTCCAGTGTTTGGAATTTCAGAGCGTGGAAGGAGGGACCGGCCCTTGAGGCCTCTAACCCTGGCTCCTGCAACGGGAGTACTTGACAAGAAGGGAGATTGGCGTCGATGTCAGCTATGGTAAGACCTGCTAATCTAAGGTGCCCCCGTTGTAATAATGTAACCTAAGGGTGCCCAGCAACTCTGAGAGCAAAGGGTGTTTTATTTTTTCACAACTTCTTCTTTTGAAAGATTCCAAGCCAATAGAAATGTTTTTGGGGCACCTGGGTGGCTCAGTGGTTGAGCTTCTGGCCTTGGGCTGGAGCTGTCGGGGTCCTGGGATCCATTCCTGCATCAGGCTCCCCGCAGGGAACCTGCTTCTCCCTTTACCTATGTCTCAGCTTTTCTCTGTGTCTCTTATGAATAAATAAATAAAATCTTTAAAATTGTGCAACAAACATCCTTGCAACTTTCATCTGTATTCTTGAATTGTCAATATGCTTTACCAAATTATTTATACACACCCATATATTTTATTCTTGGCTAAATTATGTGAGAGTTACTTGCAGACATTCTGATACTTTACCCCTAAATACTTAAGCCTGCATCTCCTAAGAACAAGGACAGCCACAATGCTATTATCACACCTAAGAAACTTCACATTGATATATTTAAATATATATGGTTCCATATTTAAACTTCCCTAATTGGTCCATTTATATTTTGTATAGCTGTAGTTTTGTTTTGTTTGTGATCCAGGATCCTGTCAGTGTTCATCTCATTTTTTCTTTCATGACATTTTTGAAGAGTCTAGAGAACTTGTAGAAGATTTCACAATCTGAATTTGTCCTTTTTATTCTTCAGGGTTAGATTCAGGTACATCACTTTTGTTAAAATACTACAGAGGCCTCGTTATCTATTTCCCATTACATCCTTATCAAGAAGCCCATCTTGTAGACTTGTACCATATTGGTAACACTAAGCTGGGTCACTGGGCTACATACGAATTTCCTATCCTTGCTTTTATCTCCCCACCAAAAGACAACCAGATCAACACACTATCAAAAGCAACAAACTAAATTCAGGATGTAAGGCAAATATCACAGTTTCTTTAACCATCTATGGAATGGAATGGGTGGGGAGGAGAAGGAAAGGCTGATTTATTTATTTATTTTATTTATTTATCTATCTTTAAAGATTTTATCTATTTATTTGACAGAGCACAAGGAAGGGGGAGTGACAGGCAGAGGGAGGGGGAGAAGCAGACACCCTACTGACTGAGCCCCCCAGGTTCCCCAAAAAGGCTGTTTTAGAATAAAAGATTTAAGAGTCATATATATGGCTACAAACATTGAATAGATCTTGTTTGAATCCTTTTTTAATTTACTTATTTGACAGTGGGAGACAGACAAGAGACAGAGAGAGAGAGCACAAGCAGGTGGAATGGCAGGCAGAGGGAGAGGGAGAAGCAGACTCCCTGCTGAGCAGGGAGTCCAACTCAGGACTTGATTCCGGGCCTTGAGGTCATGGCCTGAGTCAAAGGCAGATACCGAATCAACTGAGCCACCCAGGTACCCCAAAACACTTTTTTTTTTAAAGATTTTGTTTATTCATGAGAGAGAGAGAGAGAGAGGTAGAGACACAGGCAGAGGGAGAAGCAGGCTTCATGCAGGGAGCCTGACGTGGGACTCAATCCTGGGACTCCAGGATCAGGCCCTGGGCTGAAGGCAACGCTAAACCATTGAGCCACCCGGACTACCTGGCCCCAAAACACTTTAAATTGTAATATATTCACACGATGGATTATACAGCAGCAAAAAATAGTGAAAAAAGATTTATCATGCTGGAAAAATCTCAGAAATAACGAGTGAAAAAAGTAAATTTAGAGTGATACAACTGATATACCAAAGATAACATTGCATATATATATCATATATATGATATGATATATATATATATATTATATATGATACATATATATGATATACTGGATTTCCTTTCTTCTCTTTTATTGTGTTAAAATACATATACAACTTGCCATCTTAACACTTTTTAAGCATATAGTTCAGTGGTATTAAATATATCCATTGTTGTATAGCCATTACAACACCCCATCCCCCATCCATCCTCACCCATCCCCTAGCTTCATAACTCTTTCACCCCATCCCCCATCCATCCGCACCCATCCCCTAGCTTCATAACTCTTTTCATCTTATAAATCTGAAACTCTATACCTATTAAGGAATAATTCCCTGTTTTCCCCTCTCCCCAGCCCCTGGCAACCACCATTATACTTTCTTTATGTTGACTACTCTAAATACTTCATACAAGTAGAATTATTCAGTATTTGTCTTTTTGTGACTGGCTTGTTTCACCTAGCATAATGCTTTCGGAATTCATCCACATTGTAGCATGTTACAGAATCTCCTTCATTTTTAAGGTCAAATAATATTCTATGGGATGTATATACCACATTTTGGAAATCCATTCATTGGTTGATGGATACTTGGCTTGCTTCCATGTTTTAACTATTGTAAATAATACTGCTATGAACACGGGGCTCTTCAAGACCCTGCTTTTCCCTTCTTTTAGGCATATACCCAGAAGTAGAATTGCTGGTCATATGCTAATTCTATTTTTTAATTTTTTGAGGAAACTCTATACTGTTTTTCAAAGAGGCTATATACCATTTTACGTTCTCACCAACAGTTTACAAGTGTTCCAAGTTCTCCATACCCTCACTAACACTTGTTGTTTTCTTTTCCTTTCTTTTCTTTTTTTTTTTTTTTAGGATTTATTTATTCAAGGAAGAGAGCAGGAGGAGGGGCAGTGGGAATGGGAGAGAGAATCCTCAAGAGACTCCCCACTGAGTCTGGAGCCTGATTCAGGGCTCAATTCCAGGGTCCTGGGATCATGAACTGAACCAAAATCAAGAGCTCCCCACTTAACCAACTGAACCACCCAAGCTCCCCAACACCTATTGTTTTCTGTCTTTTAATAGTAGCTATCCAAATGGATATGAAGTGGGGCCTCTTTGTAGTTTTGATTTGAATTTCCATAATGGTTAGTGATGTTAAGCATCTTATCATGTGCTTCTTGGCTGTTCACGCATCTTCTTTGGAAAAATGTCTGTTCAGATTCTTTGCCCATTTTGAGGCTGTTTGTTTTTTTGTTGTTGAGTTTTAGGAGTTTTCTATATATTCTGGATATTCATCTCTTATCAGAATCACTTATTTATTTCCTAAGAAAACAGTGCTAGATACTGTTTATGGATACATGCATATAGAGTAAAAACATAAAGCCATATATAGGAAAGACCAACACTATTCAGTGAAGGTTAGGATAGGGAAAGGCACATAGGAAGCTTCCGTCATAGCTGTTGAATTTTCTCTTTTTTTTGAAAGATTGTAATGATTTATTCATAAGAGACATGAAGAGAGAGGCAGAGACACAGACAGAGGGGACAGGCGTCCTGAGTTTTATTTCTTAGAGTCGATCATAAATGAGTGCTCATTATGTTATTATCTTTCCTTTCTTGTGTTCTCCTGAGATTATTTAACATATTAAAAAAAATAAAGTGGGATCCCTGGGTGGCGCAGCGGTTTGGCGCCTGCCTTTGGCCCAGGGCGCGATCCTGGAGACCCGGGATCGAATCCCACGTCGGGCTCCCTGCATGGAGCCTGCTTCTCCCTCTGCCTATGTCTCTGACTCTCTCTCTCTCTGTGTGACTATCATAAATAAATAAAAATAAAAAAAAATAAAGTATATAACAGGTCCCTTGGCTGGCATGCAACACTTGATCTCAGGGTTGTGAGTTCAAGCTCTGTGTTGGGTGTAGAAATTGCTTTAGAAAATACATAAAATAGGGGATCCCTGGGTGGCTCAGCGGTTTGGCGCCTGTCTTTGGCCCAGGGCGCGATCCTGGAGTCCCGGGATCGAGTCCCACGTCAGGCTCTGGGCATGGAGCCTGCTTCTCCCTCCTCCTGTGTCTCTGCCTCTCTCTCTCTCTCTCTCTATGTCTATCATAAATAAATAAATTAATCTTAAAAAAAAAAGAAAATACATAAAATGTAGCTTCTTTTTTTTTTTTTTTAAATGTAGCTTCTTAAAGAAAAAAAAAGACTTTAAAAAGAGAGCAAAAAAAGAGCAACTACTAGATTCAAAAAGCTTAACATAGGGGACCTGGGTGGCTCAGTGGTTGAGCATCTGCCTTTGGCTCAGGTCATGATCCTGGAGTCCTGGGATCGAGTCCTGCATCAGGACTCCCCATGGGGAGCCTGCTTCTCCTTCTGCCTGTGTCTTTGCCTCTCTCTCTATCTCTGTGTCTCTCATGAATAAATAAATAAAATCTTAAAAAAAAAAACAAAACTTAACCTACATTATCTACTTTAATCCTCCCCTCGTTTCTCACATCATCTGTCACCACTCTGTCCGTGCACACTGCAGTCGTACTGACCTCCTTACTGCCTTTTTAAAGAGCTTGGCATTGTCCTGCCACAAGACCTTTGCACTTGCTGTCCCTTCTACCTGGAATACTCTTCCCCATGAAAAGCATGGTTTCCTCCTCACCTCCTTCAGGTCTTTGCTCAAAGAACACCTTTCCAGCAAAGCCTTCCTTGACTAGCCCATCTCCCTTCCCTTACCCTGCTCTACTTTTTCCTCATAGCAATTGTCAGCTTCTGACAGATCATATAATTTACTGACTTACTATCTTTACTGTCCGTCTCCCCTTACTAGTATGTAAACTCTGTAAGAGCAGGGATTTTTCTCTGCTTTATTCACTGTTGTATTCCCAACACCTCAAACAGCTCAGCACATAGTATAGCACTTAATAAAGATGTGCTGAATCAGTGATTGAATGTATTTGTTACCTATTACTGCATTACAAATGACCCCCAAAATTTAGCAGCTTAAGCCACATTCTCTCACATGGTTTCTGAGGGTCATGCATCTAGGAGCTGCTTAGCTGGGTGGTTCAAGCTCAAATGCCCCATGAGACCGTAGTCAAGCTGTTGGCCAGAGCTGTAGCAGTAGCAAGGCCTGGCTGGGGCCGTAGAACGTACTTCCAAGCTCACAAACATGGTTGTTGGCAGACCTCATTCCTCTCTGGCCGTTGGCTGGGAGTTTCTGTTCCTAACCCTGTGGGCCTCTCCACAGGGCTGCCTCTTTCATGGCAGCTGGCTTCCCCCAAAGGGGTGAGAGAGGGAAAAGAAAGAAAAGAGGAAGGTAGAGAGAGTGAAAATAAGGCAGGGAAGAGAAAGAAAGAAAAAGACAAAAGAGGAAGAGAGGGGATGGAAGCACTTGAGACAAAAGACAGTCTTTTATTACCTGATCACAAAAGTGACATACTATCCATGGCAGAGAAAATAATGGTCCCCAAAGACGTCCAAGTCCTAATCCCTAGAACCTGTGAATATGTTACCTGATGTGGGGAAGGGATTTAGCAGATTAAGTTAAGGATTTAGTTGAAGTGGGGGAGATTATCCTGCATTGGCCACATGGGCCCAATATAATCACAGGGTCCTTATCAGGGCAAGAGGGAGGCAGGACAGTTGGTGACAAAAAAAAAGGTGGCAGTGGGAACAGTGGTTGGAGTGATGTACTATGAGGATGGAAGGAGGGACCACGAGCCAGGGAACTCAGGCCTCCTTCACAGGCTGGAAAAGATAAGGAAATAGATTCCCCCTGGGAACTTCCAGAAGGAACACAGCCCTGCTGACAACTTGGTTTTAGCCCAGTAAGACCCATGGCGATGTCTGACCTCCAGAATTGCAAGGCAGTAGCTTTGTGCTGTTTTAAGCCACTAAGCTTGTGGTGATTTTTTCCAGCAAGAAGAGGAAATGATTATAGCACCACTCCCGCCATATTGTACTGGTTAGAAGTGAATCAGCCCACATTCACAGAGTGTGAACACCAGAATACACGATTGTTGGGGGGCACTTTAGAGGCTGCTTACTATAAGGAATGAATTCTTTTTTTTTTTTTTAAGATTTATTTATTTATTTATGATAGACATAGAAAGAGAGAGAGAGAGAGAGAGGCAGAGACACAGGAGGAGGGAGAAGCAGGCTCCATGCCAGGAGCCCAACGCGGGACTCGATCCCGGGATTACAGATAAGTAAACTGAGGCTCAGAAGAGTGAAGTAACTTGCCTGAGGTCGTATACCTAATGATGGTGGAGTGGGTTCATCTGATGCTCAGAATAAATTCCAAATCCTTTTGACAAATAGCTATGAGGGCCTATCCCATCTGGGCCCTGCCGGCCTCCCCAGTCTCCACAAACACAGTTCCTTGATTCCCACCAGAGGGGATTTTACACCTGCTGTTTCTTCTCCAAAATTGCTCTTCAGTGAGCTGGCTTTTTCTCACCTTCAGGTCTCAGTTCAAATACAAGTCTTCCCTGATAACAAAATAATTTTTCTCACCTCTTTTTACTTTATCTTTACTTCTTTTGTTTGTTTACTGTCTAACACCTGTTTGCATTATTCCCAGCCCTCATGAGGACAGGGATTTTGCCTGTTTTGTTCATTGCTGTTTCCCCAGCACTGGAAGGTAGTAGGTCCTCAGTAAGTCTTTGCTGAACGAATGAATGAGTGACTCCACAGGGAGGTGAAATAGATAATCTATTCAACTCACTTCTTGAGGCATCTTGAAATAACAGTTCTTACCTGGCGAGCTTATAAAGATTAAAAGATAGAAATAAAAGAAGTCACAAGGCCTAGAGCCACAGGATATATTTTTTTTTTAAATGAGAGTTTCAGTTCTCTGACCACCAACAGGCTGGACCTGGGGGTGTTCACGGGGCTCTGGGCTGAGAGTCCTTTGTCTCCAGAGAAGGCAGATCCTGGCAGGAGGGGTAAGCAATCCACCAGCACCACTATTTGGGTAATAACTAAGCCTTTTCTTCCCAGGCTGGTTCTGCTGGTCCCCACACCCATTCCCACAGGCTAAAATCTTCCCTACTTAGCCAGGAACTGGAGCTCTCTGAAGACTCTGCAGGTCAACTCTGGATTGAATGAGGCTTGTCAGAGAGAATTGATTAGGGAGGCTGGGTCCTTAAGATCTTGGACAAAGAACCTGTTTTCTCAATCTCTCTCCCTCTTTTTGGAGGGATAGGGGGACTTGAGTAAAGAGAGTTGAATTATCTCCGTTCACTCCCATAGTTGGTTTATGCAAGACTCCCCACCTCCTCTACTCTGTTTAATAAATATCTTTTAATTTGTATGTCCTCTCTCTGCCCCCTACTCACCCTCTCAAAAAAATTTTTTTTAAGATTTTATTTATTCATGAGAGACACAGAGAGGCAGAGACATAGGCAGAGGGAGAAGCAGGCTCCCTGCAGGGAGCCCTATGTGGGACTCGATCCCAGGATCCTAGGATTATGTCCTGAGCCAAAGGCAGACACTCAACCACCGAGCCATCCAGGTGCCCCTCAAAAAAAAAATTTTAGTTATATCATTTGTGGATTCACCCAAGTTTCTTTGAATTTATCTAGTTCAGGAGTCAGTAAAGTTTTTTCTGTAAAGAGCTAGGTGTATATGTTCAAGGCTTTGTAAAACTCAGCTCTGCTGTGGTAGTGCAAGAGCAGTCACAGACCATAGATAAATGAACAAGCATGGCTGTCTTCTTTTTTTTTTTTTTTTTTAATTTATTTATGATAGGCACACAGTGAGAGAGAGAGAGGCAGAGACACAGGCAGAGGGAGAAGCAGGCTCCAAGCACCGGGAGCCCGATGTGGGATTCGATCCCGGGTCTCCAGGATCACGCCCTGGGCCAAAGGCAGGCGCCAAACCGCTGCGCCACCCAGGGATCCCCGCATGGCTGTCTTCTAATAAAACTTTGTGGATGCTGAAATTTGAATTTCATACAATTTTTATATGTCACAAAATATTTTTTAAAAAGATTTTATTCATGAAAGATGCAGAGAGAGAGGCAGAGACACAGGCAGAGGAAGAAGCAGGATCCCCGTGGAGCAGGGAGCCCAATGTGGGACTCAGTCCCAGGACCCCGGGATCACTACCTGAGCCAAAGGCAGATGCTCAACCACTGAGCCATCCAGGCATCCACAAAATATTCTTTTGATTTTTTTCCCCACCATTTAAAAACGTAATAATCATTCTTAGCTCTTGAGCCAAGCTGCACAAAAATAGATAAGTCAAAAAAAAAAAATAGATGACAAGTCAAATTTTGGCCAGAGGCCTCTGTGCATTGACCCCTGGTCTATATCATTGTTTTGAATGCTGCATAATTATCTCATAGTTTCCCAAATATTCCATACTTTATATATCTATTTCCTTCGAGGGGCATTTGTTTACCTCCTACTCCCAGCTACCATAAACAACAGCTGTAAGGAGCTTTCTTGGTCATATGGGAAGATCCCTGGGATATTTACCTGGAATTGCTGGGTTTCAGGGTATTAGGCTACACTCTGCAGTAGTGTATGAGAGACCCATTTCCTCCACATCCTACTGACATGTGGTGTTTTCCAATTTTCTTTTTTTTTTTTAAAGATTTTTATTTATTTATTCATGAGAGACAGAGAGAGAGAGAGAGAGAGAGAGAGAGGCAGAGACACACGCAGAGGGAGAAGCAGGCTCCATGCAGGGAGGGAGCCTGATGTGGGACTCGATCCCGGGTCTCCAGGATCACACCCCAGGCTGCAGGCTGCGCTAAACCGCTGCGCCACCAGGGCTGCCCTGTTTTCCAATTTTCTAATGTTTGCCAGTCCGAATTGGTATGTCCTCCTTGTTTTGGCTTGGATTTCCCTACTAGCTAATGAATGTGAACATTCCTTTGTATACTAGCATCCATTCAAGTTATCTCTCTAAATTATCTATTCATGTTCTTTACCCATTTTACTATTAGATGTTTCTGACTTTTTCTTATTGGGAAGACTTCCTCTTCCTGGGCCTGTTTCCCCCTTTGCACCAGAGTTCCCTACAGGGCTCTTCTGATATGCAGTTTCCAGAACAGGCTCTTCATCCCTGTTTCTGAAATTTCATGTTTCAAATAATGAGAAATGGGCCTTGGGTTGGGTTTTTATGTGTATCATCTGATTTTAGAAATCGAATACTCAGGGCTATATCTGAGACTTCTGGGTTTAGGGAAGTTGATTACTAGCCCAGGGCCACCCACAGGGATCCTGGGGTTGAGCAGATGCTGAAGCTGAGCCCCATTAGGAAGAGCTTAGACCACAAATCAGAATAAGATAGCAAACAGCACTTCTGGGTCAAATTGGAAATGTTTCTAAATGATAGGAGGCAAGACACTGGAGAGAATGAAGGTTTCTTTTTCTAGCTGGTGCAAGTGAAACTAGTTCTAAACCTTTCTGAAGGGCAGGTTGACAATTATGTGCCAGAAGCCTTCAACACCTGCATACCATTTGACTCAGCAAACTTCCTAGGAATTTGTCCTGAAGCAATAACTGGTGAAAGGCAAGGAGAAAATTGTTTAGTGGTTGGGGGGAAAAATCACTCCTAAAAATATCCCACTTTAGGAGATGAAATACTACATATGCTATCATAAGAAAGATATTCTCTCTCTCTTTTTTTTTTTAAGATTTTATTTATTTGACAGAGAGAGAGAGAGAGAGAGCAAGTGACCAAAAGCAGGTAGAGCTGCAGAGGGAGAGGGAGAAGCAGACTTGCTGATCAGGGAGCCTGATGCAGGGCTCAATCCCAAGACCCTGGGATCATGAACTGAGCTGAAAGGGGATACTCAACCAACTGAGCCACCCAGGCACCCCATTAAGAAAGATATTTTATAGGGGATGCCTGGGGGGCTCAGCAGTTGAGGTCTGCCTTTGGCTCAGGGTGTGATCCTGGAATCCCAGGATTGAGTTCCACATCAGGCTCCCTGCATGGAGCCCGCTTCTCCTTCTGTCTATGTCTTTGCCTCTCTGTGTGTGTGTGTCTCTCGTGAATAAATAAATAAAATCTTTATTAAAAAAAAGATATTCTATAGGATTTCTAATGCTACGGAAAAATTTTAATAATTCACTTAAGATGGGGGAAAAGATCCACATTATAAAATAGTGGATCCCGAATGATCTCCTTTTTGTAAGGAAAATACATATGTGAGTAAAAAATGCTGGGAAAATGCATTAATGTACTGGGGCCATGTACTGTTTTTAGTGATTTACAGCTTCACACTTAATTCTCACACAATTTGGGTTGGTGCTGTTGTTATTCCCATTAGTTAGTTTTCCAGGTGAAGAAACTGAGGTCAACAGAATGCCTAGGTGGCTCAGTTGGTGAAGTGTCCGCCTTCAGCTCAAGTCATGATCTCAGGGTCCTGAGATTGAGCCCCACATCGGGCTCTCCACTCAGCAGCGAGTCTGCTTCTCCCTCTCCCTCTGTGATCTTTCTCGCTTTCATGCTCTAATAAATAAGTCAATGAAATCTTAAAAAAAGAAAGAAAAAGAAAGAAAAGAAAAGAAGAAAAGAAAAGAAAAGAAAAGGAATAGGTCAAGAGAGGTGAAATGAACTGCCCAGAGTTAAACAGATGATAAGTGATGAACCCAGGATTTGAACCCAGGCAGCTGGCTCCAGAGCCACCACAAAATATCCCCAAGGTTACCAGCATATTTGCTCCTGGGGAGTGAGACCAAAATGATGCCTATTTATCTTTGTTTCCTGATTTTTCTACAATTAATTTTTTAAGAGGATTCTCTACCCTACCCTCCTTGTAGTGGTTGAGGCCTTTGGAAATAACGCCAGGAGATGTTGGGGTAAGGAGCATTGTGGGGAAGAGAATCGGGAATAGGATGGAGCTTTGTTTACCTCAGATCCTACCCTAGCCCGAAACCCTCTCTCTTTTCATTCATATCAAGGAAATCAGAGGTCAGATATCAGCTCTACAAAGTCAGACCCGTTCCTCACCCCTCCTGAGCCCTAGATATGTCATAGGGAACCCAGATTTCTGGAGAGGCCTGCCTGTTCCCCCTCCCTTCCCAGCACCCTGAGTGAGGCATAAGGAGGAGAGCTCTGCTCAGTAGTGCTGGGAAGGGAAGGAATGAGAGCAGGGAGGGTGAGGTCCGGGGAGGAGTCTGCTCCTATCATCTCCTCTCCCCTGGGGCTTGGAGGGATGACTACCTAGGCTCTGAACGTAACTGTGGGAAGGTCTGTGCTGCAGTGAGCGCTGCAGAGGGAGTTTAAAGACCTGCATTCTGCTCACACATCACCTGTCAACAAGTCACTCCCTTCTTGAGCTTTGGCTTTCTCCAAGGTTGAAGCTATTAATGCCTGGCTGTTTGTGACAGTGCGAGGAAAGGTGCTTTGTGAGAGGATAAACAAACACGGGCCGCCCATGTCAGGTCAGCACACCACAGTGCACCTCCTTTTTCACAGCCTTATCACGATCTAATCCCCTACCCACACAGTTCACCCATTTAAAACGTACACTTCAGTGGATTTTAGTATATTCACAGAGTTGTGGTACCATCCCCACAGTTTTAGAACATTCTATCACCCCAAAGGAGAGCCTATGTTGTCACCCCCAGGCTCCTCACCCCCTCAGCCCTAGGCAACAGCTCCTATGCTGTCACTACAGGCATTTCCTCTCTGTGTGATCATACAGTGTGCCCTTTGTCCTTCACTTAGCATGTTTTCAAGGCTCATCCATGTCGTAGCACATATAAAACTTATTCCTTTTTACAGTTGAACAATATTCCATTGCATGAATAGACCATATTTTGTTTCTCTGCTCATTAGTTGATGGACAAGTGTGTTTTTCTCCTACTTTTTGGCTGTTGCTAGTGGTGCAGCTTTACACCTTGATGTACACAATTTCTATGGACATGTTTTCATTTCTTTGGAGATAGGAATGGAGTTGCTCAAATAGTAATTATATCACATTTTGGAGATAGGAGTGACATTGATCAAATAGTAATTATATGTCATACTTTGAGACAACACCTGTTTTATACAGTCCAGGAACTAAGAAGGGTTCTTATATTTTTAAATGGCTGGGGGGAAATCAAAAGGAGAACGATACTTTGTAACATATGAAAATTACATAGACATCAAATTTCAATGACCACTAATAAAGTTTCATTGGACACCGCATCATTTCTTTGTGTGTCATCTGTGGTGCTTTTGAGCTACAATGGTAGAATTGAGTAAAGTGACAGGCTTGCAAAGCCTAAAATATTTACCATCTGGTCTTTTATAGAAAATATTTGCCAACCCCTAAACTATGGATTTGTGTTGTTATTATTAATTATTTATTGTTTGGTGGAGACAGCTGGGGTATGTACTGCCTTGATGGGAGCGGGACTCAGGTCGGCAGCCCCGCTCTGCCAGGAAAGGAATGAGAGCTCACGGCCCCATTTTCTGGACTGAGAAACCGAGTCCTGCAGGAGGGCTCAGACTCATGCAAGATGAGGAGGCAGTGAGGGCACCTTGTTCCTCCCCGCCAGTCAAGAAGACCAGCTGTGAATAATTCATGGTTGGCGTTTGCAGAGCACTCCATCTTTTCAGAGTACTTTGATCGTCATTAATTAGTCAGAACCTGGCTCCAGCTGTCGCCTATTAAAACACAAACAGAAGTGGCTTTGATGGCTCCATCTCTATTCCAAGGCTTTGCACCACAGATTATTTCTCTCTGCCCATTACCCATCACCTCTTAGAGACCTAGAACCCACTGAATTGGCCCCAAAATCTGGCTTCTTAAAGGAAAAATGGCAGTGCCAGGGTTGGAGCCCAACCCTCATAGATGGTGTATTCTGAGAAGTCACATCCTCTCTCTGCCCCTCAGTGTCTTCATCAGGAAGATACAAGTAAAGATGCCTATCTCTGGGGTTGTTGTGGGGATTAACCAAGTTTGTACTTATAAAAGTGTTCTGAAAGGATCTCTTATACACTGCCAGTAGAAAGGTAAAATGGCACAGCCACTTTGGAAAATATTCTGAGGGTTCCTCAAATGATTAAATGTAGAGTCACTGAATGACCCAGCAATTCCACTCCTAGGTGTGTATTTGGGAGAAATGAAAAACCTGTACACAGATGTTTGAAGCAGCATTACTCAAAATAGCCAAAGAGTAGAAATGGCCCAAACGTCCATCAACTAAAGACAAATAAAATGTAATATATCCATAAAATGGAGTATTACTTAACCATAAAAAGTAATGAAGTTCAAGCAATAGATATGTGCCTCAAGGATGACAAACCCAAAAACAATGTTAAGTGAAAGAAGCCATGCATAAAAAGGCCATGTATGGTATGACTGCATTTATATGAAATTCCAGAATAGGCAAATCCACGAAGGAAATAGGTTAGTGATTATCAGGGGCTGGAGAGGAAATGAGAGTAACTGTAAATGGACGTGAGATTTCTGTGTGGGATGATGGAAATGTTCCAAAATTGATCATGGTCATGGTCACCCAACTAAGTGAATATATTAAGAACCAGCATGCTTCACATGGACAAATTTTATATGTAAAATATGTCTTTTTTTAAAAAAGATTTTATTTATTTATTTATTTATTTATTTATTTATTTATGTATGTATGAGAGACACAGAGAGAGGCAGAGACATAGGCAGAGGGAAAAGCAGGCTCCACGCAGGGAGCCCGATGTGGGACTCCATCCCAGGACCTGGGGATCACTACCTGAGCCGAAGGCAGATGCTCAATCACTGAGCCACCCAGGTGCCCCTATATGTAAAGTATATCTTAATTAATCTGTGGGTTTTTATTTATTTTTTATTTATTTTTTATTTTTATTTATTTATGATAGTCACACAGAGAGAGAGAGAGGCAGAGACATAGGCAGAGGGAGAAGCAGGCTCCATGCACCGGGAGCCCGACGTGGGATTCGATCCTGGGTCTCCAGGATCGCGCCCTGGGCCAAAGGCAGGCGCCAAACCGCTGCGCCACCCAGGGATCCCAATCTGTGGGTTTTTAAAAAGATTTTATTTATTTATCTGAGAGAGAGCATGAGAGAGATCACAAGTGAGGGGGAGGGGCAGAGGGAGAAGCCGACTTCCCACTGAGCAGGGAGCCTGATGCAAGACCCCATCCCAGGACCCTGAGATCATCATGAATTAGTCAGAACCTGTCCAGCCGAAGGCAGGCAGATGCTTAACTGACTGAGCCACCGAGACACCCCTAAAGCTGTGTTTTAAGAGGGCTCTGAAAACTGTAAAGCAATGAGCACAGTGATAGTCACCTGCCTCGTGGAGGATCTCGCCTAATGGATGGAGAGGTGAGTGTTCTGACCAGTCAGTTTAGGGCAGTTCTGAAGACTTTAGAAATCAGAGATGCCTGGATATCTTGCTATCTATGACCTAAGGCAAGTCACTTAACTCTCTGATCTTCAGGTTGCCCATCTGTAAAACTGAGACAATAATCTCTGCTTCGGGGATGGCAGGGTGTCAGTTAAGCATCCGACTCTTGATTAAAGCTCAGGTCTTGATCTCAGGGTCCTGAGTTCAAGCCCTATTTTGTTTTGTTTTGTTTTTTTAATTTTTTTTTTTATTTATTTATGATAGTCACACAGAGAGAGAGAGAGAGAGAGAGAGGCAGAGACACAGGCAGAGGGAGAAGCAGGCTCCATGCACCGGGAGCCTGACGCGGGACTCGATCCCGGGTCTCCAGGATCGCGCCCTGGGCCAAAGGCAGGCGCTAAACCACTGCGCCACCCAGGGATCCCCTCAAGCCCTATTTTGAACTCCACCCTAGGCATGGAGCCTACTTTAAAGAACAAAAAAAAAAAAAAAAAAAGAATCTCTATCTCTTAGGACTTTTGTAACAATTAATATTGTAGGAACATGCTGAGCTTGGTAAATGCTGATTTGCACGTGGAGTTACCTGACATTCCCAGCTGCTCCCAGCTGCTTCAGGGAGCAAGTCCACACTCTTTCCATCCCCTCAGAACCTGCTGTTTCCCAGACTTGGCTGATCATAAAAGTTGTTTGTGGCATCTGTTAAAAATACAGATTTCAGGGCCGCCCCGGTGGCTCAGCGGTTTAGCACTGCCTTCAGCTTAGGGCCTGATCCTGGGGACCCGGGATCGAGTCCCACTTCGGGCTCCCTGCATGGAGCCTGCTTCTTCCTCTGCCTGTGTCTCTGCCTCTCTCTGTGTCTCTCATGAATAAATAAATAAAATCTTTAAAAATAAATAAGTAAATAAATAGTTGTGAACACTTTTTCTACATCATTGAAAGTTCTGCCCCAGCATTATATTTAATGATTTCAGAGTATCAAAAAAGTACACCATAATTTATCTATCAGCACTCTGTTGGACACATAGCTTGTTTTCCATTTTTCCATATTATAAATCATACTGCATGAACATCCTCTGAAGCAAGAAGCAGCACAGGGTAGCAGTTAAAGCACAAGCCTCAAAGCTACCTTACTGGATATGAATCCAGAATCTAACACCTGCTATGTGACTTTAGGCAAACTGCTTCATGGCCTGGTGCCTCAGTTTACCCATATATAAAATGAAGGTGATGATAGTCATGATAATGGCACCCATGTTATTTTTTGTTCTAAGGATCCAAATGTGTTAATAGAAATATAGTGCTTAAAACATTACTTGGCACAAAGCAAATGCTCAGTAAGTGTTAGCCACTGTTAGGAGTCATTGGGAATATTTCCTAGAAGTAAAAAAAAAAAAAAAAAAAATTAGGTTGACCCTAAAAGGCATTCAATTATTCCCTTTCTGTATGGTATCTGTTGGTAAAGTCACTGAGTGGGATTCGTGTCACAGTAGGATGAAGTGAGAAAGGCCCAGACTGGAGGGCACAGAAGTCTGCACCCCACCCTTGGCTTGTTAGTGAAAGAGCTGCTGTGTGATCTTTGAAAAGTCCTTTGATGTCTCTGAGCTCTCATTTCCTCATATCTTTGAAGAACTAGGACTGACTTCAGCCTACGGTATAGTATAAAGTTAATTAGGCTGGCTTTGGGGGTCATGCAGAACTGAGTTTCAATTCTTACTCTGCCACTTACTCTCCTAAAACCCTTGGGTAAGTTATTCCATTTACTTAAACATAGCACTACTATATAATACTAATTTTTAAAGTATGTCTATATATGTTTTCATAGAAAAAGAATGGAAGGAACCTAAATTGAGGCACATTTTATAAAATAACTGGACTGTATAATAAGAAATGTCAAGGTCAAGATAGAAAAAGTCTGAGACACTATTCTCCTTTAAAGGACTTTAAAATGGGGATCCCTGGGTGGCGCAGCGGTTTAGCGCCTGCCTTTGGCCCAGGGCGCGATCCTGGAGACCCGGGATCGAGTCCCACATCGGGCTCCTGGTGCATGGGGCCTGCTTCTCCCTCTGCCTGTGTCTCTGCCTCTCTCTCTCTCATGAATAAATAAATAAAATATTTAAAAAAAAAAAAAAAAAGGACTTTAAAATGATATGACAACTAAAAAAATAATGAAATAAAATAAAATAAAATAAAATAATATGACAACTACATGCAAATTAAGATCCCAGTTTAGATACTGGCCTGGGGAAATATTATATATATATAGAGAGAAAGCTAATTGATTTAAATATGGACTATAGATTATTACCGTTAATAATAGTACTGTTGCAATACTAAATGTCCTAAGTTTGCTAATTGGTCTGTGGTTATGGATGGGAATCTCTTAGGAAATTCACACTGAGGTATTTAGGGGTTAAAGGGCATGATGTCTCCTATTTAATCTCAGATTGTTTGGAAAAATGCACACACCCATATGAATATTTATACAGAAGGAGAAAATGATTAATGCATATGGTAAACAACCGGTTAATACAGATAGACGAGTTTCTGGGAGTTTATTGTGCTATTCTTGCAACTTTTCTGTAAGTTTGAAATTATACCAACATTATAAATTACTAAAGAAGACAGGGAGGGGAAGACAGGCACATAAACTAATACTTCTGGGAATAGAACTAAAAAACAAAATTGGAGAAAGACAAGCTTTTTCAAATAGCCTTCTGAAAGTAATAAAATAGTGGCATGCTTTCCTGAAAGGAACAGAAAATGGAGGACAGTATACCAAGCATGAGCTGTGTCCAGGTGGTAATATGACCCAGCGGTGACATGCACGACCTCTGGCCCTAGGTAACTTGGATTGAATCCACACTCTGCTATTTACTAGACGTGACACCCTGGGTGAGTTACATTCTCTGTGTCCCTTTTCCACCCCTCCCCTGTGCTGTGGGGATAGCCTACTCACGGGGGAGTCACATGAGTCACTGGAGTATAAAGCATTTGTGACAGTGTGGGCTCATGTCCTGAGACTTATGTAAATATCAGCCACTATGTCTGATTGGTGGGATTAGGGGTGAAATAGTCAATATCTTTTTTTATTGGGATATAATTGACATATAACATTATATTAGTTTCAGGTGTGCAACATAATGATTCAATATTTGTACATAGTGTGCAGTGATCACCAAAATAAGACCAGTTCACATCCATCACCATACGTAGTTACAATTTTTTCCTTGTGATGAGCACTTTTAAGATGTACTCCCTTAGCACCTTTCAAATATACAGTACAGTATTAACCATAGTTATCATGATGTACATTACAGCCAAGACTTACCTACCTTATAACTGAAAGCCTGTATCTTTTGACTCTCTTCACTCATTTTGCCTGCCCCATCTCTGACTGCCACCTGTGTGTTCCCCATATGTACGAGTTCGTTTTTGTCATTTTTGTTTTTAGATTCCACGTATAAGTGAGATCACATGGTATTTGTCCTTCTCTGACTTATTTGATTTAGCATCATGCCCTCAGCGCATTTTTTAAACTCCTTAAAGTGAGCACACACTAATTTTGTAACCAGAGCAACAAAACATGAAATAAAAATATCATAAATAGGGACCCCTGGGTGGCGCAGCGGTTTGGCCTGTGCCTTTAGCCCAGGGCATGATCCTGGAGACCTGGGATCGAGTCCCACATCGAGCTCCCTGCATGGAGCCTGCTTTTCCCTCTGCCTGTGTCTCTGCTTCTCTCTCTCTGTCTCTCATGAATAAATAAATAAAATCTTTTTTAAAAAATCATGAATATTTTTTTAGAGGATGAGGGGAGATGCCTTCCCAATGGCTCTGCTTTTCCTTTTAGTCTTCCTTCTCTCTCTCTCCCCCCACTCTGATTGCCTTTCCCTCCCAGTCCCCTTCCCTCTGCCCACCAGATTGCATTCCTCACTTTTTTTCCCCAAAGAACTATAATTAAGCTCTTACTCTGTAATTGCCATGTCATGGTTCCCCATCTGAAATCACAGTCTTGCTTAGCCTGGTTTCCATCTCCTCAGCCTTGGGAAGCAGAGGTAGGATATGACCCCTGTTTGTTGAATATTTGCTCTGCATGCACTGGGAACACTGAGTGTGATCAGCTCCTTCTCTGCATAACTTTGTTTAAACTTTGAGGAAACTGAAGCTCGAGGACATAGAGCAAATCCCAAAGACCTTGCCAGTAGTTAATGGAGCTGGCATTCAAATCCGGTTTGATCTGGCCTCAAAACTAGGAAGTGAGATTCCTGCTACTTCAAGTAATGTGTGTATTCTGAACTCCCCACATGAGACACCAATGTCGAATGGTAGTTGGATCTCAAAACTGACCATCCTGACCCTTCCCTGTGTCCTCATCCTTCATAATATGACTTTGCAGTCCTCCATCTAAAATAAAAGGTGGAGTCTATTCTGCAGCCCTTGAATCTAGACCAGACTTGGAGTGCAGTGGAAGTGACAGTGTACCACATCTAGGTCCCAGAAAACCTTGCCTACTTCTGCTCTTTCTCTTGGCACACTGTCCCTTCCATGGAAACAGGCCCAGGCTAGACTGTTGGAGTATCGTGACCCAGTCACCCCTGCCACGTACCCAAAAGCCAGACATGTGAATGAGGCCATCCTAGACCTAACAGCCACCGGCAGCCTACTGGCTGCCTGTAGATACATGAATGGGCCTGGTAGAGATTAGGTGAGCCTGCTCAGCTCAGCAGAATTACCCTGCTGGCCCATAGAGTCATGAGCAATTGTTTCAAGCCATTGAGTTTTGGAGTGGTTTATTATACAGTAATAGCTAACCAATACAACACTTAGAGAAAGGACAGAGTGGGAGGTGGTTCCTCCAGTATTCCAGAGGAAAGAAGACACTTAGCAAACATCTATTTAATGGTTACTGTGTGCTGAGCATTTTAATTCAATCCTCACAACTTCATGGAGTAGGTCCTTCTATTGTCCTTAGTCTATATAATGTATTTTTTATTTTATTTTATTTTATTTTATTTTATTTTATTTTATTTTATTTTACTAGGTCCATGCTCAATGTGGGGCTTGAATTCATGACCCTGAGATTAAGAGTTGCATGCTCTACCAACTGAGCCAGCCAAGTGCCCCTGTTGTCCTAACTCGATAAATGGGAAGACTGAGGCAGAGAGGTAAATAATTTGCTTAAGATCTCACAGCTAGTAAATGGCAGGCATTCAGTCAATTAACAAAATGTAGAAAGTATAAAGTAGAGTCCAGAAATCTGTCTTGTGAATCTACTGGAGGCAGAAGTTGGACTTTCAGAAACCTAACGATGGAGGGATACCTGAGGGCCTCAGTCGGTTAAGTGTCTGACTCTTGATCTCAGCTCAAGTCTTGACCTCAGGGTCATGAGTTCAAGCCCCACATTGAGCTCCACTCTGGGTGGGTAGCCTACTTAAAAAAAAAAAAAAAAAGAAAAGAAAGAGACCCTCTTTCCCCACCCAGGGAAATGGGTTCTTTAAAGAGAGAATAATAATTCAATTTATAAATATTGTGTATTTATTAAACCTTATTTGTATTTATTAAATAAATCAAAATTGCCTCAGAGGCTAGTGAATGAGGAGCAGATGAGGGGGTGCAGAGTTAGATACTGTGTTAGTCAAGGTTCTTCAGAGAAATTGAACCAATAGGATGTGAATATACATAGAAAGAGATTTCTCTTAAGGAATTGGCTCACACAATAGCAAAGCCTCGGTGAGTCCAAAGTCTGGTGGAAGAACCAGTTGGCTGGAGACACAGGAAAGATTTGCAGTTCAAGTCCAAAGGCAGTCTGCTGGCAAACCAGGAGGAGCCAGTGTTGTGCATGAAATCCAAAGGTGGTCTGATGGCAGAATTTCCTCTTGCTCAGAGGAGATCAGCCATTTGTTTTATTCAGGCCTTTAACTGATGGGATGGGGGCCATCTAAATTATGGAGAGCAATCTGCTTTACTCAAAGTCCACTGATTTAAATGCAAAGCTCATCCAAAAACACTCTCACAGAAACACACAGAATTATGTTTGGCCAAATATCTGGGCACCATTGGCCTAGCCAAGTTAACTCATAAAATTAACCATGACAGATGCCAAGAGAGGCTAATGACACTGGGAAGCAAAGTCAAAGCTAGCAGAGCAGTGACCTCTGGATTGGCAACATGGAGGTTGTTGTTTGCTACAATGGATTCAATGCAACAGATAAGCCAAAGTTAGCCAGTGCGGAATGAAGAAAGGAGGAGAGAGGGAGTGATCTGTGGGCAGAAGCTCTTTTGTGAAGGGGAAGCATGCTAGAAGGCAGGAACTCAAGGGAAAAGTGGGGTTGAAGGAGGACTACTTAGTTGGCCTTTTCTTTTTCTTTTTTTTTAAGATTTTATTTATTTATTCATGAGAGACACAGAGAGAGAGGGAGGCAGAGACACAGGCAGAGGGAGCCCATGCGGGACTCGATCTGGGGTCTCCAGGATTAGGCCCTGGGCTGAAGGCGGCGCTAAACCGCTGAGCCACCCAGGCTGCCCTTAGTTGGCCTTTTCTAATGGAGATAAAAGAGTAGTGGGTGCTTCAAATTGTGGGTTTTGATCCTTTATCAGGTCAGTTCAGTGGGTGATGACCAGCACCTAAAAACGAAAGAGGGATGCCTGGGTGGCTCAGCCCTTGAGCTTGGCCCTCGCCTCAGGGCGTGATCCTGGGATCCGGGATCCGGGATTGAGTCCCTATGGACTCATCGGGTTCCCTATGGGGAGCCTGCTTCTCCCTCTGCCTGTGTCTCTGTCTCTCTATCTCTGTCTTTCATGAATAAATAAATAAGTCTTAAAAAAAATAAAAGGAATAGAACAAAAAGAAACAATAGAACACATCACACACAAGAGGAAGAAGCATTGTTTCGTGAGGCCTCTGTATCCTGACTTCTAACACCAGAGACTAGTTTTGCCTATACTTAGATTTATGTAAATGGAGTCATAATGCTATGTACCCTTCTGTATCTGGATTCTCTCACTCAGCATTAGGTCTGTGAGACTTATCCATATTACTGCACGTCCTTGTAGCCCATTCATCTCATTGCTGAGCACAGTTCCACTGAGTGACTGTATCAATTGATTTATCCATTCTACTGTTGATGCTCTTGAAGAGAATGCAGTCTTAGCAGTGGCCCAACAAATGAATGGAATAATGTGTGGCAGGTGCCCTTATCTGAGTCACTAGGCCCTGTTCACCTGAGGGTAAAGATAGAGTTGCCAGGATATGTGGGATACAGAATAGGGAGGATTTGGATGAGAGGGAATTGAGGACATGACCAGAAAGGTGAATGCTTCCGGAAGATGCTGTAGCTCCCTGGGATTACCTTTATCCTATCATTTACCACGTATTATAGAAAATGTCTGTTCATCTGTTTGACTTCCCACTAGGATGATGAAGACTAAGTCTTATTCATTGCTAAATCCCCATCCCTGAGCCACACCTCAGGCTGGCACACAGTGGGCTCTGGGGAACTGGCTAGGTTTGGGCCAATTTAGGAGAGCCTTCATTGCCAGGAGTTGGACTCAATACTCAAAGACAATAGGAGCCATAGAAAGTTTTTGAGCGTGAAGAGGTCACAATCTGAAGAGGATTTTAGAAAAATTAGCCTGAGCAGCAGCAGTGAGGAGCTGGATGTCTTGGAGAGGGGGAAATTGCAAGTGGGCTGGAAGGCAGGGGAGCTGGTTAAGAAGTTAAGAAGCTGTCACAGAAATGAATAAGGATCTGAATTAGGGTTGTGGAGGAGGGAAAAGAAAGGAAAGGGCCACATTGCTTTTTTCAAAATATGGAATACAATCTCATTTTTATAAAACCATGTATTATTTGTGTGTGCCTTTTCAAATATAATATATACTAAAAATCTTATGAATCTCTAAGCTTGACAATAGTCAAAGAGGCTTCTGGGGGAAATGGTGTTCTATGTGGGTGTATTTTTTTTTTAAATAACCATGTATTATTTTTATCCTTACAAAAAACCCTGTGAAAAAAAAAAAAAAAAAAAAAACAAAAAAAAAAAAACCCTGTGAGGGAGGATGTTGTCAGTTTCACTTTACAGGTAAAGAAACTAAGGCTCAGAGAGAGTTCCAATCACTAGCTCAAGGTCACACAACTAGTACTTTTACTACTCCAGTAAACCTTCCCCAGAGATATTCAGAAGGAATAATCAAGGACCCTTCATGATTAATTGGATGAGGGAAAAGAGGAAGGGAAGAAGACATGAAGGGATTAAGAATAACTAGGACACTTTGAGCCTGACCAAGTGGAAAATAATGAGTAAGTCAGAAGGGAGTACTGGGTTACTGGGGGAAGGTTTAAGCCAAAGGAATGAATATCTAATTATAGGATTTGGTTTTAAAAAAAAAAAAAAAAAGGAAAAGATGGGATGCCTGGATGGCTCAGTGGTTGAGCATCTGCCTTTGGCTCAGGTCCTGATCCTGGGATCCGGGATTGAGTCCCACTCGGGCTCCTTGTGGGGAGCCTGCTTCTCCCTCTGTCTTTCTTTCTCTCTCTCTCTCTCAAATAAGTAAACAAAATCTTTAAATTAAAAAAAAAAAAAGATGGAATTTCTCTAAGTTCAGATCAGAACTTAGAGAAAAACCCTAAGTATACTTCTTACTAGCTGGCCCTGCCACTGAGCACCTGAAGCCCCCTAGCAACTGGGCATTTTCAAGAGAAAATAAAAAAATTCAACCCCACACTTCCAGGCAAGTGGTGAGTTCCTCTGAGTACTTAGGTCCTTCTGCATCAGCAGCTTGTACTTTCTGTGGCTCTATGTGGCCTGATTGATTGACCAGGCTTAAAAAGCTTGCTGTTGAATTTAAGATCTCAGGCTTCCAGCCTCTATAGGTCATCAGCAAAGACCTAAAGGCCTGGCATGAACTCGAGGTTATTATTCACCCAAGAAGACATTATAAACCACAAGAACACAAACCCAGCAGGCAGGAATGGCCGCCCAGCTCACTGGGCACACTGCGTTCTCATCCATCCATCTAGCACGATTCATAATTAAATCTGCAGCAGCCAGGAAGCAAACTAGAATTTTGCGTAAACTGGTGCTGGGGAAGCACTTTGACTACAATTTAACTTCAGAGCTCTAGAGCTCCAGAACTTGAAATGCTTGTGACATTCTGAGGTGAGGCTATCCCTCCCTACCCTTCCCTGGGACCACGCTTTGTAGGGGGAGATGACCCAGAGGGGAAAAAAAAGTTGTTGGGTCACTGGGCATATTAGCTAGAATTCTCTAGAGAAACATAACCAATAGAACAAGGTTTCTCTCTCTCTCTCTTTTTTAATATTTATTTATTTACTTATGATAGACAGAGAGAGAGAGAGAGGCAGAGACACAGGAGGAGGGAGGAGCAGGCTCCATGCCAGGAGCCCAACGTGGGACTCGATCCCGCGACTCCAGGATCGCGCCCTGGGCCAAAGGCAGGCGCCAAACCGCTGAGCCACCCAGGATCCCCCCTTTTTTTTTTTTTTTTAAGTAAACTCCATGCTGGGCATGGAGCCCAATGCACGGCTTGAATTCAAGATCCTGAGATCAAGACCTGAGCTGAGCTCAAGAGTCAGATGTTTAACTGACTGAGTCGCTCAAGTGGCCCTAGAACAAGATTTATTATGAGGGATTGGCTCATGCATTTATGGAGCTAAGAAACCCCACAGTCAGCTCTCTGTGAACTGCGGCCCAGGAAAGCTGGTGATGTGGTTCCAGTTCTAACCCAATGGCCTGGGAAATGTGAGAGAGGCAATGGTATAAGTCCCAGTTTGAGTCCAGAGGCCTGAGAACCAGGAGGGCAGATATCTGAAAGCAGGAGAAGATGGATGTCTCCAGCTTAAGCAGAAAGCAAATTCACCCTTTCTCTGTGTTTTGTTCTATTCAGGCTCTCAATGAATTCAATAATGTCCACCATTGGTGAGGACAGTCTTCTTTACTCAGTCTACTGATATAAATACTAATATCTTCCAGAAACACATTTAGAGACACATCTAGAAGTAATATTTGACCAGCTATGTGAGGGCTCAAGTTAACACAAAATTAACCATCAAACTAGTAAGGTTTAGGTGTGGAAAATTGTGGTATTGAAATGCCACATGCTCAGGCCCCATGTGTTTCTGGTTAAATATATTATGAAAAAAGAAAACCAGTATGTGGGCAAAGTACATGGAGAATTCACAAAAGGAAATCCAAAAGGTATGTAGCCATATTACACAACTCTAGAGGGGGAGCAGCATTCGCATTGGATTCTATTCACAGAGATGCACATTGTGATGGCTTATCAGAGAGGACACTCAACCTCTCCCATCATGAGGTAAATGCCCATTGAAACAATAAGGTACTGTTTTTCATGTGTTAGATTGGTAAAGTTCAAAGAGTTGCTACATTCTGTACTGCTGGGAGTGTAATATGATGTCACCTCTGGAGGACGTAGTACATTGGCTTTCTCCAACTGGCTCATTCCACCCTCTTCTAGTTGGAAATGTAGGAAAGCTAAATGCTACACTTCCCATGCTCCCTTGCAGTTAGCGTTCCATCCACATGAATGAGACTTCCTTCTGTGACTCCACATCCTTTTCAGCATTTGATATTATCAGCATTCTGCCTTCCTGTCATTCTCATGGGTGTGTAGTGTTATCTTGCTGTTTTATTTTTTTATTAATTTTTTTATTTATTTATGTTAGTCACACACAGAGAGAGAGAGAGAGGCAGAGACACAGGCAGAGGGAGAAGCAGGCTCCATGCACCGGGAGCCCGATGTGGGACTCGATCCCCGGTCTTCAGGATCGCGCCCTGGGCCAAAGGCAGGCGCCAAACCGCTGAGCCACCCAGGGATCCCTATCTTGTTGTTTTAATTTGCATTTCTGGGACGTGTGGGCGGTTCAGTCCATTAGGCATCTGCCTTGGTTGGGCTCAGGGCTTGATCATCAGGCAGTCTGCTTCTCCATCTCCCTCTGCTCTTCCCCTCACTTTCTCTCTCTCTCTCTCTCTCTCACACACACACACACTCTCTCTCTCAAATAAATAAAATCTTTACAAAAAATTTTGCATTTTCCTGATGGCAGGATGTGAAGCATCTTTTAATATGCTTATTTCCCATCAGTATATCTTCTCAGGTCTTTTCTTGTTGAATTTTTGTATATTTTGGGTAAACAGTTCTTTATCAGATATGCCTTTTGCAAATACAGTCTGTGACTTGTCTTTTCATTTTCTTCAAGGACTTTTTCACAGAGCACAACTTTTTAATTTTAATGAAGTCTAGTTTATCAACTTTCTTTCTTTCTTTCATGGATCATGGCTTTGGTGTTCTATCTAGAAAGTCATTGCCAAACCCAAGATCATTCAGATTTCCTCCTGTGTTATCTTCTATGAGGGTCTTACAGTTTTACATTTTACCCTTAGGTCTGTGATGCATTTTTAATTAATTCTGGTGAAAGGTATAAATAAAGCCTGTGTTTATATCCATTTTTATTTTTATTTTTTTACATGTGGAGGTCCAATTGTCCCAGCACCAGTTGTTGCCTTTCCTTCTTTGGCAAAGATCAATGGACTATATTTATGTGGGTCTGTTTATGGGCTCTCTATTCTGTTCTATCGCTTTATTTGTCCATGCTTTTGCTGATATCACACTGTCTTGATTACTGTATTAATATTAAGTCTTAAAATCAGATAGTATCAATTCTCCAACTTTGGTCTTCTTAAATATTGTCTTGACTCTTCTGGGTCTTTTTGGTGCAGGTTGGTTGGGTCTGAAACCCAGAGGGGCTCCTCCAGGACTAGCTAAAAGTTCTTGGCTTCACCCAGAATAGAAATCTAATCCAAGCCAAGAGGAAGTGAGAGCAGAAATTATTAAAGATATATAGAAAGGCCAGATAGGGCCAGAGTGTCCAGAAGACTCAGAAAGGAAAGAGCCTCGTCTTTGCTCTGGATCTGGAGTTTTTATTGAGGATTGTGGTCCAGTGATGTATCTTCTCAAGTATCTAGGAATGGTTAAATCAAAGTGTTTAGGTCTCCTCCATAAGCCACTTAGGCCCTGGAGCTGGGGGTCTTGTGAGTATGTGGTCTTGGAAAATGAGGACCTTGACCAGTCACTCCTTAAATGTTATCTCTTGTGCTGGAAGACTCCAAAGAAATCATTAGCTCCTTGACCTCTACAAGGAGGACATACATTATTTCTACCAACAGGCATGTGTAGAGCAGGGGTGTAGGTCCTAGCAAGAATAGAGGCACCAAGAAAGCAGTCTTTGATGGGGCTCCTTCAGTTTCTCTGTCTCATTTTGCTCCTCCATATAAGCTTTAGAATCAGTTTGTCAGTATCCACAAGTATAACTTGCTGGGATTTTGATTGGGACTTCATTGAATCTATAGATCAAGTTGGGAAAAACTGACACCTTTGAAAATATTGAGTTTTCCTATCCAGGAACATGGAATATCTCTTCATTTATTTAGTTCTTTGATTTCTTTTATCAAAATGTTATAGTTTTCTTTATACAGATCTTGTACATATTTTGCTAGATTTGTATCTAAGTATTTTATTTTGGGGAGTGCTAACTTAAATAGTATTATGTATTTAATTTCAAATTTTACCTGTTCATTGCCAATACATAGGAAAGCAAATATTATATATATATATATATATATATATATATATATATATATATCTTCTTCTATCTTTTACATATATATATATATATATATATTATACATATATATATTAACCTTATATCCTGCAGCCTTGCTATTAATCATATAGTTCCAGGATGTTTTTTGTTGATTCTTTCTGATTTTCTGCTTAATCATGTCCTCTGTGAAGAAACACAGTTTTATTTCTCTCTTCCCAATCTGTACCCTTTTTATTTCCTTTTCTCATCTTATTGCATTAGTTAGGACTTCCAGTATGATGTTGAAAAGAAATAGTAGGAGGGGACATCTTGCCTTATTCATGATCTTAATGGTGAAGCTTTAAGTTTCTTACCACTAAGATGTTAGCTACAGGTGTCATTTTTTAAAAAAGATTTATTTATTCATGAGAGACAGACTGAGAGAGAAAGGCAGAGACATAGGCAGAGGGAGAAGCATGCTCCTTGCGGGAAGCCCGATGCAGGACTTGATCTCGGGACCCCAGGATCACGCCCTGAGCCAAAGGCAGGTGCCCAACCACTGAGCCACCCAGGTGTCCCGCCGCAGGTGTTTTGTAGATACTATTTATGCAGTTGAGGAAGTTCACCCCTATTTCTAGTTTACTGAGAATTTTTGTCATTAATGGATGTTGAATTTTGTCAAGTGCTTTTTATGCATTTATTTATTATTATTTTAAAGATTTTATTGATTTATTCATGACAGACACACAGAGAGAGACAGAGACACAGGCAGAGGGAGAAGCAGGCTCCATGCAGGGAGCCCGACGTGGGACTCAATCCCGAGACTCCAGGATCACGCCCTGGGCCAAAGGCAGGTGCTAAACTGCTGAGCCACCCAGGGATCCCCCTCTCTCTTTTTCTTAGTTAACCTGGCTATAGGCTTATTGATTTTATTGATCTTGAAAAAAAAAAAAAACAGCTTTTGCTTTTATTGATTTTCTTTTTAATTTCCTGTTTGCAATGTCATGATTTCTACTCTCATTTTTATTGTTTCTTTTCTTCTCTTTATTTTTTTTAAAGATTTTATTTGTTTATTCATGAGAGACACAGAGAGAGAGAGGCAGAGACACAGGCAGAGGGAGAACCAGGCTCCCCTCAGGGAGCCTGATGTGGAGCTCGATCCCCAAACTCCAGGATCACACCCAGAGCAGAAAGCAGAGCCCAACCACTGAGCCATCCAGGCGTCCCTCTTCTCCTTATATTGGATTTAAAATTATCTTTTATTTTTCTAGGTTTTTTTTTTAAGATTTTATTTATTCATTCAAGAGAGACACAGAGAGAGAGAGAGAGACAGAGACACAAGCAGAGGGAGAAGCAGGCTCCCCACGGAGAGCCTGATGTGGAACTCGATCCCGGATCCCAGGATCAGGACCTGAGCCAAAGGCAGACATTAAACTGCTGAGCCATCCAGGTGTACCTATTTTTCTAGTTTCTTAGGATGGAAGCTTAAATGATTGCTTTTTTTTATGATTGGTTTTAAATCTTTCTTCTTTTCTAATACATCATTCAATACTATAAATTTCCCTGTAAGCATTACTTTTGCTCCATCCCACAAATTTTGATAAGTTGTGTTTTCATTTAGTCAAAATATTTTAAATTTATCTTGAGATTTCTTCTTTGACTTCTCTTCTTCTTTGTTCTCTAGAAGTATGTTGTTTAATCCCCAAGTCTTGGAGACTTTTTCAGCTATCTCTTTGTTGCTGATATCTCATTTTAATTCCATATGGTCTGAAAGCAGACATAGTATGATTTCTATGCTTTTAAATTTGTTAAGGTGTGTTTTACAGTCCAGATGTAGCCCACTTTGATGAATGTTTCATGTGAGCTTAATAATGCTATAGACGTTGGATAGAGTGGTCTATAGATGTCCATTATACCAGTTGATGGATGGTGATGTTGAGTTCAGTTGTGTACTGACTGATTTTCTGACTGTTGGGTCTGTCCACTTCTGTTAGAGGAGTGTTGAAGTCCTCAACTATAATATTGGATTCATCTATTTCTCCCTGAAGTTTTATGAGTTATTGCCTCACATATTTTGATGCTGTTGTTAGACATCTATATGATAAGGATTATTCTTTCTTCTTGAGGAAGTAACCCCTTTATCATTATGCAGTGCCTCTCTTTATACTTGAAAACTTTAAAAAAAAGAAAACTTTTTTTTAACAGTTATATTACTTTTATTATGCCAGTGTTGTGCACACATGTGTGCATATACACACATGCAACACATACATCACATGATTTAATCTTCACAACCACCCTTTAAGTTAGATTCCATCATTATCTGCAACTTATGAGAAAAATGAAACATAAAGTTGTTACTTGCCCAAAGTCACACAGTTAGAGAGTAATGGAGTCTGTCCCCAGATTCTCCAGTCTTAATCAATATATTAATGTTGCTTGTTCATAAAACCATGAATTTTTTTCTAAAATATATTCTTTAACATTTCTTGTAGTTCAGGTTTACTAGTGATGAATTCATTCTTCGTATATCTCAATATCTTTGTATATTTTTATTTTGCCTTCATTTTTTTCCAGGAATATTCAGTAGGTATAGAATTCTAGAATGCCAGCTTTTCTTGTGTGTTTATTTTCTCCAATACTTTTGTTTTGTTGTATTTCTTTCCTTCCAATATTTTATTTAAATTCAAGTTAGTGAACATATAGTATAGTATTGGTTTTAGGAGTAGAATTTAGCGATCATGGAGCACCTGGTTGGCTCAGTTGACTGGGAATCTCTTTTTTTTATTAATAGATTTATTTTTTATTGGTGTTCAATTTACCAACATACAGAATAACATCCAGTGCTCATCCCGTCAAGTGCCCCCCTCAGTGCCCGTCACCCATTCACCCCCACCCCCCGCCCTCCTCCCCTTCCACCACCCCTAGTTCGTGTCCCAGAGTTAGGAGTCTTTATGTTCTGTCTCCCTTTCTGATATTTCCCACACATCTTCTCCCTTCCCTTATATTCCCTTTCACTATTATTTATATTCCCCAAATGAATGAGAACATACACTGTTTGTCCTTCTCCAATTGACTTACTTCACTCAGAATAATACCCTCCAGTTCCATCCACATCGAAGCAAATGGTGGGTATTTGTCATTTCTAATGGCTGAGTAATATTCCATTGTATACATAAACCACATCTTCTTTATCCATTCATCTTTCGATGGACACCGAGGCTCCTTCCACAGTTTGGCTATTGTGGACATTGCTGCTAGAAACATCGGGGTGCAGGTGTCCCAGCGTTTCATTGCATCTGTATCTTTGGG
This sequence comes from Canis aureus, assembly GCF_053574225.1. Taxonomy (NCBI): domain Eukaryota; kingdom Metazoa; phylum Chordata; class Mammalia; order Carnivora; family Canidae; genus Canis; species Canis aureus. The sequence goes on from NC_135613.1 coordinate 8,037,606, forward strand.
ATAAATCCCCAACAGTGCAATTGCTGGGTCATAGGGCAGGTCTATTTTTAACTCTTTGAGGAACCTCCACACAGTTTTCCAGAGTGACTGCACCAGTTCACATTCCCACCAACAGTGTAAGAGGGTTCCCTTTTCTCCGCATCCTCTCCAACATTTGTGGTTTCCTGTCTTGTTAATTTTCCCTATTCTCACTGGTGTGAGGTGGTATCTCATTGTGGTTTTGATTTGTATTTCCCTGATGGCAAGTGATGCAGAGCATTTTCTCATGTGCGTGTTGGCCATGTCTATGTCTTCCTCTGTAAGATTTCTGTTCATGTCTTTTGCCCATTTCATGATTGGATTGTTTGTTTCTTTGGTGTTGAGTTTAATAAGTTCTTTATAGATCTTGGAAACTAGCCCTTTATCTGATACGTCATTTGCAAATATCTTCTCCCATTCTGTAGGTTGTCTTTGAGTTTTGTTGACTGTATCCTTTGCTGTGCAAAAGCTTCTTCTCTTTGGAACTATTGGATGAAGTCCCAATAGTTCATTTTTGCTTTTGTTTCTTTTGCCTTCTTGGATGTATCTTGCAAGAAGTTACTGTGGCCGAGTTCAAAAAGGGTGTTGCCTGTGTTCTCCTCTAGGATTTTGATGGAATCTTGTCTCACATTTAGATCTTTCATCCATTTTGAGTTTATCTTTGTGTATGGTGAAAGAGAGTGGTCTAGTTTCATTCTTCTGCATGTGGATTCCAATTTTCCCAGCACCATTTATTGAAGAGACTTTCTTCCAATGGATAGTCTTTCCTCCTTTATCGAATATTAGTTGACCATAAAGTTCATCTGACTCTTAATTTTGGCTTAGGTCATGATCTCAAGGTCATGGGATTGACCTCTGCATTGGGCTCCATGCTCAATGTGGAGTCTGCTAAGATTCTCCTCCTTCCTCACCCTCCCCTCGCTCACGCTCATGCACACTCTGTAAATAAATAAATAAAATCTTAAAAATTTAGTGATTTATCACTTACTTATAACACCCAGTGCTCATCACAAAACATACTTCCTTAGTGTCCGTCACCCATTTAGTCCATCCCCCCCACTCTTCTCCCCTCCAGCAACCCTCAGTGTGTTCTCTATAGTTAACAGTCTCTTATGGTTTGCCTCCCTCTCAGTTTTTATCTTGTTTTCTTTTTCCTTCTCTTCTACTGTGTTCATCTGTTTTGTTTCTTAAATTTCACATATGAGTGAAATCATACGGTATTTGTCTTGATTGATTTATTTCACTTAGCATAATACATTCCAGTTCCATTCACATCATTGCAAATGGCAAGATTTCCTTCTTTTGATGGCTGAGTAATATTCTGCTGTGTATATATACCACTTCTTTTTCCATTCATCAGTCGATGGACATTTGGGCTCTTTCCATAATTTGGCTATTGTTGATAGTGCTGCTATAAACATTGGGGTGCACATTCCCCTTTGAATGAGTATTTTTTGTATCCTTTGGATAAATACCTAGTAGTATAATTGCTGGGTCATAAAGTAGTTCTATTAACTTTTTTACAAATCTCCATACTGTCTTCCAGAGTGGATACACCATCCCTGAATATTTTTTTTTGCTCTGAAGTCTACTCTGTCTTAAGTTAATATAGCTACTCTTTCTTTTAATTAGTATTAGCATAGTACATATTTCCCCATCCATGTACATTTTTTTAATGTTTTTTTTTAAAAAGATTTTATTTATTTGAGAAAGAGAGTAAGTGAGAGAGAGGAGGAGCAGGAGGAGGGGGCAGAGGGAGAAGCAGATTTTCCACTGAGCAGGGAGCCTGACAGTGTGGGGCTCAATCCCTCAGATCATGATCTAAGCTGAAGACAGATACTTAATGGACTGAGCCACCCAGGCACCCCAGCCATCCATTTACTTTTAATTTATATATGTCTTTATATTTAAAGGAGGGTTCCCATAGATGATATATAGAGTTGGATCTTGTTTTATGATACTCTCCAACAATCTGACTTTTAATTGGTACATTTAGCCCATTGATGTTCCAAGTAATTATTGATATAGTTGGAGTAATATCTGCCATATTTGCTACTGTTTTGTATTTGCTCTCTTTGTTCTTTTTTTTTTTTTAAGATTTTATTTATTTATTCATGATAGACACAGAGAGAGAGAAGCAGAGACACAGGCAGAGGGAGAAGCAGGCTCCATGTAGGAAGCCCGACATGGGACTCAATCCCGGGATCTCGGGATCACGCCCTGGGCCAAAGGCAGCGCCAAACCACTGGGCCACTGGGGCTGCCCGCTCTCTTTGTTCTTTGTTCTTATTTTTGTCTTCCACTCTTTTTCGGTCTTTGTGGATTTTATTGAGCATTTTATATAATTTCATTTTCTCCCCTTTCTTGGCATATTATTTTTTTAAAAGATTTAATTTATTTATTCATGAGAGACACAAAGAGAGAGAGAGAGAGACAGAGGCAGAGGCAGAGGGAGAAGCAGGCTCCATGCAGGGAGCCGGATGTGGGACTCAATCCACAGACTCTAAGATCACCCCCTGGGCCGAAGGCAGGCGCTAAACCACTGAGCCACCCAGGGATCCCCTTTTCTTGGCATATTAGTTTACTTTTTTTTAGTAGTTGCCCTTGAGTTTGTAATACACATTTATACCTAATCCAAGTTGACCTTCATATAACACCATACTGCTTTATAGGTTGTACAAATACCTTATAATAATGACAATATTTTTTAAAAAATCACTAGTCTTATTTTTTACTAAATTTTAGGTAGTTGATATACAATGTATTGGGTTTTATTTTATTTATATATTGGTATTGGTTTTTTTTTTTTAATTTTATTTATATATTTGACTGAGAAAGAGAGCACAAGCAGGGGGAGCAGCAGGCAGAGGGAGAGAGAGAAGCAGGATCCCTGCTGAGTAAGGACCCCAATGCCGAGTTCTATCCCAGGACCCTGGGATCATGACCTGAGCCGAAGGCAGACATTTAACTGACTAAACCACTCAGGTGCCCTGCAATATTGGTTTCTAGAGTAGAATTCAGTGATTCATCACTTACATACAACATCCAGTGCTCATCATAACAAGTGCCCTCTTTTTTTTTTTTTTTTAAAGATTTTATTTATTTATTCACGAGAGAGGCAGAGACACAGGCAGAGGGAGAAGCAGACTCCATGCAGGGAGCCCGATGTAGGACTCAATCTCAGGACTCAAGGATCACGCCCTGGGCCAAACAGAGACTCTCAACCTCTGAGCCACCCAGGTGTCCCAAGTGCCCTCCTTAATACCCATCACCCATTTAGCCCAGCCCCCATAACAAAATAATCTTAATTCTCTCTCTTGTTCCTTGTATCATTGATGTTATTTATTTGGCATATACATAAACATACACAAATAGGGCAGGCCTGGTGGCTCAGCAGTTTAGCACCGCCTTCAGCCCAGGGCATGATCCTGGAGACCCGGGGTCGAGTACCTCGTCGGGCTCCTGCATGGAGCCTGCCTCTCCCTCTGCCTCTCTCTCTCTCTGTCTCTCATGAATAAATAAATAAATTCTTAAAACACACACACACAAATACATTGTTGCTATTTATTATTTTGAACAAACTCTCATCTGTAGATCAATTAAGAATAAGAAAAAGAGAGGCACCTGGGTGGCTCAGTGGTTGAACATCTGTCTGCCTTTGGCTCAGGTCGTGATCCTGGGGTCCAGGGATTGAGTCCTGCATCAGGCTCCCTGCAGAGAGCCTGCTTCTCTTTGTGCCTAAGTCTCTTCCTCTCTTTGTGTGTCTCTCATGAATAAATAAAATCTTAAAAAAAAAAAAAAAGAATAGGTAAAAGAAACTGATGTAAATAGGCTGTAATATGGCAGGTAGGTGTTGGGAGAGAAGTGTTCTATATTTTACATTCACTTATTCCTTCTTTGATGCTCTTTCTTTCTTTATGTAGATCTGGGCTTCTAATCTATATAATTTTCCTTCTTTTAAAATATATTTTCCTAATAGATTTTTATTTATTTATTTACTTGTTTGTTTGTTTATTTATTTATTTATTTAACAGATAGCACATGAGCTGGAGGGAAGGGGAGGGTAGAGGAGGAGAGAGTGGGAGAGAGAAAATCCCAAGTAGACTCTGCTGAGCACAGAGCCCAACACAGGGCTCAGCCTCATGATCCCAAGATCATGACCCAGTCTAAAACCAAGAGTCAAATGCTTAACTGACTGAGGCACCCATGCACCTTTATGTTTTCTTTTAGATTTAGAAGTTTCTACTGAAATATCTTCAAGCTCAGAGAGTCTTTTCTCAGCTGTGTCCAGTCTACTAATAAGCCGTCAAAGGCACTCCTCAGGGATCCCTGGGTGGCGCAGCGGTTTAGCACCTGCTTTTGGCCCAGGGCGCGATCCTGGAAACCTGGGATCGAATCCCATGTCAGGCTCCCGGTGCATGGAGCCTGCTTCTCCCTCTGCCTGTGTCTCTGCCTCTTTCTCTGTGTGACTATCATAAATAAATTTAAAAATTAAAAAAAAAAGGCATTCCTCATTTCTTCATTTCTGCTACAGTGTTTTTGATCTCTAACATTTCTTTTTGGTTCTTTCTTAGAATTTCTAGCTCTCTGCTTATGTCATCTCTTTTTGCATGCTGTTTACTTTTCCATTAAAGTTGTTAGCATATTAATTTTAGTTGTGACAAATTCCTGGCCTGATACTTCCAACATCCATGCCATATCTGAGTCTGGTTCTTTTTCTTTAAGACTTTCTTTCTTTCTTTCTTTCTTTTCTTTTCTTTTCTTTTCTTTTCTTTTCTTTTCTTTTCTTTTCTTTCTTTCTTCTTTCTTTCTTATAGAGAAAGCAAGAAAGAGAGCACAAACAGGGGAGCAGCAGAGAGAGGGAGAAGGAGGCTCCCTGCTCAGCTTTTCCCAATGTGGGGCTTGATCCCAGGGCCTGGGACCCTGACCTGAACCAAAGGCAGATGTCTAACCAACTGAGCCATCCAGGCACCCCTTTGAGTCTGGTTCCGATGCTTGCTCTGTCTCTTCAACTTATATTTTTGCCTTTTAGTGTAATTTTTTTTTGTTTTGTTTTGTTTTTTGTAGCTGGACATGTCCTCTGGCAAAGCTGAGGAGTTTGTACTCTGTAAAAAGAACTGACGTAAAAATAGGCTGTAATATGGCAGGTGGGTGTTGGGAGAGAAGTGTTCTATAGTTCTGTGATTAGATCTTAGTCTTTTTGTGAACCTGTGCCTCTGGACTACAAACTTCACACATCTCAGTTGCTTCCGTCCTATAGTTGGGACATGATGGCTAGGGTGGACTGAAGTTGGCTATTTCCCTTCTTCTACATGGAAAGCTAGATCAGCTGGAGTTGTATATTTTTTTATCATAATACTTTCTAAAAAAATAAAATTATGCTCATGCCCCCCTTAATTCCGAGAGTCCTGGAGACTCCTTTTCTTTGCTCTTATTTTCCTCTCTTTCTGTCTTCACCATGAGAATTAACTCAGGAGCTTTAGTAGGCTTGTGGTGGGAGCTGACCTATTTTGACAAAATTTCTTTCTCCTGGAAATTTTGGTGAAATGAGAAAGAAGGGGATCCCTGGGTGGCGCAGCGGTTTAGCGCCTGCCTTTGGCCCAGGGCGTGATCCTGGAGACCTGGGATCGAATCCCATGTCGGGCTCCCGGTGCATGGAGCCTGCTTCTCCCTCTGCCTGTGTCTCTGCCTCTCTCTCTCTGTGTGACATCATAAATAAATTAAAAATTAAAAAAAAAAAAGAAGAAATGAGAAAGAGGTCTCAACAAATTCCCTGGCACTGGTTTGTGAAAGGAGAGCATATTAGTTAGGCTTTTTTGGACAGCAAGGAAGAATCCTGCCTGCTCAGATGTCCTTGTGGGATTGATGAGGGTTTATTACCAGGACAGATGGGGAGGTGTGGAATAGCCAGAAACTACTCCCTTGGCTGGGGCAATCCACAGGCAGCATGGAGAACTGAGGTCCACCTCAGCTTTGCCATCTGCCCTGAGCACAGCTGCCCTGCTTCCTTTTTCGGTATTTGTGCTTCCTGGGGGAGCCAGTGAGGCTGCCCCTTTTCTCTTCAGCCACATCTGGTTCTGAGAGGATCTCAGCTCACTGTCTCAGCTGTTGTTGTGTCTCATGACTCCACCACTTAGGTCATGGCTGATTGAAGGGAGGGTAGACAACAGATGCAAGGAGACTCCAACTCTCAGGCCAGGCTGAACCAATCAAGCTCCCTGTCCTAAAAATTTAGGACCCAGAGATGAAGTCAGTTAGTGTGCACGAAAGGAAAGGCCAGGTAGTGTTGGAGCTATGGAGGCCATGTTGGGTCAGGTGAGGTCAAGGGAAGGGCCACCAAGAGGAGAGACAGAAATGGTAGTGCCTGGTGACTCTGACAGCACAACCTTGGTTCCTGACTTTCTGGTTCTGTTTCCTAATAGCCAGCCTTATCATCTTCTTTCCCTGGATGCCCCAGAGTAAACCTCTCTTTATTTGAGCTGACTTTGACTCTCATTTCATTAGATCATACAGCTTCTTCCCCTCTTTATGACAGATATCTACAGACACAGGGTCACTCCTCATTCCCTGAAGGTTTTAATTTCTGGATCACTGGCCTGCTCTCTGATACCAAGAATCATAATTTTTAGGCATTCTATTGTCAACAAAGAGGATGACCTTTGAAAATATGCTCAATGAAAGGAGCCAGTCCGAAAACACCACATATTATAAGATTCCATTGATATGAAATACCAAGAGATAAATCCATAGAGACAGAAATCGGATTACTGTTTGCCTAGGGCTGGGGATGTGGATAAATAGGGACTGATGGTAAAGGGTATGGGTTTCTTTTAAGAGTAATGAAATTTTTAAAATTGATTTTAGTGATGAATGTGCAACTCTGTAAATATACTAAAAGCCAGTAAATTATATACTTTCAGCAGGTGAATAATATGGTATGTGAAGTATATCTCAATAAAGCTATTTAGAAAAATCTTTCAGTTTCTTAATCTCTCTTCTCTCAATAAACTTGTCCTACCTCAGCTCAGCCATGGTTTCCTTCCATCTTCAAAGCCAACAATGGTTGATTGAGTCTTCTTCAAATGGCATCACATCTCCTTCTCTTTTTAAAAAAAATTTTAAAGGATTTTATTTATTTGACAGAGAGAGAGAGAAAGAGAGCACAAGCAGGGGGAGTAGCAGGCAGAGGGAGAGGGAGAAGCAGGCTTCCCCTTGAGCAGAGGGCCTGATGTGGGGCTCGATCCCAGGACCCCAAGATCATGGCCTGAGCTGAAGGCAGACATTGAACCAACCGAGTCACCCAGGTGCCCCATCTTCTTCTCTATCTCTGCTCCTTACTCTTCCACAAATAAGGACCCTTGTGATTACATTAGGCAGACCAGATAATTCGGGATAATCTTGCCTTCTCAATATCCTCAATTTAATCACATCTACAAAGTCTCTTCTGCCTTGAAAGGTAACATATTGTGTTCACAGGTTCCAGAGATTAGAATATGAAAATTTGGGGGGCAGGGGAGAGCTACTATCCCATCTACCACAAGTGTTTGCCAAAAAACTAATGAAACTTGAGTTCAGGCCCACTAACACGAACTTCTCCTAAGACCTAGGCAAGGGCCTTAGCAGTGTGTTCATGTGGTCATATGTTTTAAAAAATTTACAAAGATAAGATATTTTAACTATAATTGGTGATTATCCAATTTATCTATCCCTTTCTCTTTTTTTTAAGATTTATTTATTTATTTATGATAGACACAGAGAGAGAGAGAGAGACAGAGGAGGAGGGAGAAGCAGGCTCCATGTCAGGAGCCTGACGCGGGACTCGATCCCGGGACTCCAGGATCGCGCCCTGGGCCAAAGGCAGGCGCCAAACCACTGAGCCACCCAGGGATCCCCTATATCACTTTCCATTCTGATTTTCCTTCACTTATACTTTCCCTTCTGTAGAGTAGCATTGGCAAAGACCTGGGCATTTTTGGAATTTAGTCAGTAAGAGGAAGTTGAATTAGGGATACATTTAGTTTGAATTTAGTGAGATATGTTTATATGGTTTGTAGTAACTTCCATGTATACTTAAATTATTGCTAGCTTTCCTGGTGTAGTAATGGTTTCAGAAATACCATTGCTACCCAATGTTGTGCGCTGAAGTTGCAAGCCCAAAGATCCTATTGCAACGTGAACAAATCCTATGGCACCCACATCAAAAGTGTATGGTGGTGGAGAGACAAGATTTCAAATGTAGAAAAGCAGAAATTAGTCTACGGAAAATTCTTCCATTAATCAGATATATAAAATGGTAAACAGACAATTCAGTTTTCATCACTGTGTAGCCGAAACAGAAGTGCTTTTCCTATCAAGAATATAGTCTGTAAAAAAATAAATAAATAAATAATATATATATATATATATATATATATATATATATATATAGTCTGTAATGCATTACATAGTAGATCATTTGCAAAGATGTTCACAATAATTCTTCACATCATTTCACAAACGCCTTTTACAATATGACATTGTTGCTCTTCCCATTAAGCTGTGGAGCCTGTCCCCACCTCTTGAATCTCGGGTGGCCATGTGACTTGCTTTGACCAACAGAATGTAGAAGTGGAGCAGGAGTTTCAAGCCCAGACTTCAAGGAGCCATGCCGCTTCTGTTCTTGGCCTTTGCTATATAAAGAAGCTCTTCCAGGGCTCCTGGGTGGCACAGTCAGTTAAGTGACCAGCTCTTGGTTTTGGCTTAGGTCGTGATCTCAGGGTTGTGAGATCAATAGCCAAAAAGTAGAAACAACCCAAATGTCCATCAACTGATGAATGGAAAAACAAAATGTGGTATATCGATACAATGGAATATTACTTGAAAATAAAAAGGGGGGATCCCTGGGTGGCTCAGCGATTTGGCTCCTGCCTTCGGCCCAGGGCGTGATCCTGGAGTCCTGGGATCAAGTCCCACAATGGGCCTCCTGCATGGAGCCTGCTTCTCTTCTGTGTCTCTGCCTCTCTCTGTGTGTGTGTGTGCCTTTCATGAATAAATAAATAAAATCTTAAAAAAAAAAAAAGAAAAGAAAAAGGAATAAGAAAGTACTGGTATATGCTACAACATGGATAAGTCGATCATACATAAAGTATGATTCCATTTAGATGAAATATCCAGAAAAGGCAAATCCATATTCTGCAGATCGGTTGCCTGGTGGTGAGAAGTTTGGGAGGAAGTGAAGACTACTAATGGATAAAGAGCTTCTGGGTGTATTTTTGGGGGTGATGAACATATTCTAAAATTGATTATGGTGATGGTTGTTCAAGTCTGTGAATATACAGAAAATTGTGCACTTTAAATTGGGAAATTTTATGGTAGATTAATTGCATCACAAATAAAGCTATTATTTCTTAAAAGCTGAAAAAGAAAAGCACACCACAGTTTCCCTAAGGGTCTGTTACTGCAGAACACCTCATGTGAGCATGTATCACAGCCTGACACTGAGACCAATCAGACCACAAATGACCCCAGCCAATCACGCTTGGCAATGCTCGGTCACGCTCTGGTCACACGGAGCTGTCAGTACTTAATACTGGTCATGGGAGCTTGGGCTGACAAAGTTAATTATGCATAGCATGTATAGCAGTGGCTAAGGGCATAGGCTCTGCAATGAGACAAACCTGAATTTGAACCTTGAATCTGTCTTACGACCAATGGCGAGTTAGCCTCTCTTGGCCTTAGTTTCATTTTCTGTAAATTAGAGATGATAATACCTACCCCACAGGGAGGATAAGGGGATTAAATGAAATACTGCTAGAACAATTAGCACAGTGCCTACACCTGGCTAAAGGATCAGTCAATGATAGCTAACATCATTTTTAATAATGTATATAATAAATCATGGAGCACAGTGCCTGGCTTATAGGAAGTGTTCAGAACATGAAATGATAAAAGTTATACTTTTCGCCAGAAAAATTTTTATGAGACAGAATAAACTTTACAGACAAGGACAGAGAATTTGAATCTGCTGCTTAAAGACCAAAGTAGGTGACTTTGGAAAGCTGCTACGTGCTCTGCACCTGACTTTCATCAGGCTCCTCTTGACAAATACACAGCCCAAAGCACTGGGCTCTGCCCTGGAGCCTCTTGGCCACCCCCACCAATCACTAATGAGCAAATCCAAGCTTCCGGAAGCTCTAAGAGAACATTCCAACTAAGAAACTGGAGTTTTTGATGAGGACCCAGAACAGGAAATGACATTGACCCTCCAAAGCATAATCTAAGACAGGGAGCTAGAAAAGGAACTCAGAATAGAAAATAATTGCAATTGGTTGTCCCAGGAATGAAGAGGCATTTCAACAACAGAAAATCTATAAATGTAATACACCACATGGTATTAACATGGTATGGTTAAAGGAGAAAAATGTGATCATCTCAATAACTGCAGGAAAAAGTAGGCGATAAAATTCAATAATCATTTATGATTAAACATTAGTAAACCCGAATTAAAGAGAAATTTTTGTGTCTGATAATACACATATCAAACAGCATACATAAAGGTGAAATGATAGAACTATTTCCAAACTAGGAACAAGGCAGGGATGCTGGCTATTATTCTTATTATTTGATATTATCATGGTAGCCAATTGATTTTCTTTTCTTTTTTTTTTTTAAGGTTGCCTCTTTTGTTAATTTTTTATTTATTTATTTATGATAGTCACACAGAGAGAGAGAGAGGCAGAGACACAGGCAGAGGGAGAAGCAGGCTCCATGCACCGGGAGCCCGACATGGGATTCGATCCCGGGTCTCCAGGATCGCGCCCTGGGCCAAAGGCAGGCGCCAAACCGCTGCGCCACCCAGGGATCCCGCCAATTGATTTTCAACAGTGATCCCAAGACTACCCACTAGGGAAAGAACAGTTTTTTTCAGCAAACCGTATTGGATATCCAAAGGAATGATGCTGGACATTCCTTTGGATATCCATATTTAAAAATGAATTAAACTGTATCACCATACCTCACACCATATTTAAGAATTAACGATAACTGTGTCAAAGACCTTCATGTAGGGACGCCTGGGTGGTTCAACAGTTGAGTGTCTGCCTTTGGCTCAGGGCGTGATCTCGGAGTCCAGAGACTGAGTCCCACATTGAGCTCCCTGTGTAGAGCCTGCTTCTCCCTCTGCCTGTGTCTCTGCCTCTCTTTCTGTGTGTCTCTCATGAATAAATAAAATCTTTAAAAAAAAAAAAGACTTTCAAAAAAAAAAAAAAAAGACTTTCATATAAATGCTAAAATATAAAACTTACATATTTTTAAAGATTTTACTTATTTATTTGAAATAGAGAGAGCACAAGCAGGGAAGAGGGAGAAGCGGGCTCCCCACCAAGAAGGGAGTCTGACATGGGGCTCCATCCCAGGACCCTGGGATCATGCCCTAAGCTGAAGGCAGATTCCCAACCAACTGAGCTGCCCAGGCACCCCTAAAACTATAAAACTTTTAGAAGAAAACATAGGTGTAAATTTTCATAACCTGGGATTAGGTAATGATTTCTTGGATATGACACTAAAAGCATGAGCAATCAAAGAAAAAGTAGATATATTGGACTTTATCAAAATAAAAACGTGTTTTATTTTTTAAAGGTTTTATTTATTTATTCATGAGAGACCGAGAGAGAGAGAGGCAGAGACAGGCAGAGGGAGAAGCAGGCTCCATGCAGGAAGCCGGATGTGGGACTTGATCCCGGAACTCTGGGATCACGCCCCAAGCCAAAGGCAGACACTGAACCTCTGAGCCACCCAGGAGTCCCAAAACTTGTGTGTTTTAAAGGACGCTATTGAGAAAGAGAAAAGACAACCCACAGAATGGGACAAAAATATTTGGACATCATATATTTGACTAGTCTACTATCTGGAATATATAAAGAACTCTTACAACTCAACAATAAGAAGACAACCCATTTTAAAAGTGGACAAAGGATTTCAGTATACTTTTCTCCAAGGAAGGCATGCAAATAGCCAATAAGAACACTAAAAAAATTCTCGACATCATTGGGCATTAGAGAAATGCAAATCAAAATCAGCGATGAAATAGCACTTTACACCCACTAGAATGGCTATACTTTTTTAAAATGGAAAGAAGCAAGTGTTGGCAAAGATTTGGAGAAATTAGAAACCACATGAATTTGTTGATAGAAATGTAAAATGGTTCAGCCACTGTGGAAACTAGTATGGTACTTCCTTGAAAAGTTAAACATAGAATTACCATATGACCCAACTCTAAAATATATATACCAGAGAACTGAGAATGTGTGTTTGTACAAAAAGTTGTGCGTGAATGTTCACAGCAGTATTATTCATAGGAGCTGAAAAGTAGAAACAACATAAATATCCATCAGCTGATGAATGGATAAACAGAAAGTGGTTAATCAATACAGTGGAATATTATTCAGCCATTAAAAAGGAATGAGGTACTGATACATGCCACCATGTGCATGAACCTTGAAAACATTATGCTAAGTTTAAAAGCCAGATACAAAACACTATGTATTGTATGATTCCATTTATATGAAATGTTCAAAATAGTTAAATCTGGGCAGCCCTGGTGGCTCAGCGGTTTGGCGCTGCCTTCAGCCCAGGGCCTGATTCTGGAGACCCGGGATCAAGTCCCACATCAGGCTCCCTGTAGGGAGCCTGCTTCTCCCTCTGCCTGTGTCTCTGCCTCGCTCTTTAAAAGTTTTAAAATCTTTAAAAACAAAAAAACAAAACAAAAAAAAGTCAAATCTACAGGTGTTTGCCAGGGGCTGAGGAGGAGAGAAATGGAGATTGATTACTGAGTTAGGGGGTTCTTTTTGGGTTAAGGAAAATGTTCTGGAGTTAAATAAGAATGATGGTTGCACAGCCTAAAAGCTCTTGAATTCACCCCTTTAAGATGATTAATTTTATGGCCTGTGAATTATATTGCAATAAAAAAAAACTGAGTAATTAAAAAACCCAAGTTGGAAAATTCAGTTCCAGCAATTCTACTTCTTGGTACACACTTTAGAGACACACACTTCCTTTACACCAGAGGTGTATACAAGGATGAGTACTTTAGTAGATTTAAGATGGCCACAAATTCTTTGCATTCCCTCTCATCAAAGATGGGGTCTATTTTCCAGCCCTTTGAATCAGAGCTGGTCTTGTGATTTTCTTGAACAGAAAGAATGCAGCAGAAGTGGCTGTTGCCAAGAACTTACAGCTTCTGCTCTCACTCTCTTGGAACATTTCCACCACCTTCTGAAGAAGTCCAGCTGGAAAGAGAAGGCCAAAAATCCCAACTGAAGCTCCAGATTGAGGCCATCATAGGCCAATTAGCCAAGCTGCCTGCTGACCACAGCTACTGAGCGAGTCCAGGTAAGATCAGAAGAAGCATTTGTCACCCCACAGAATCATGAGAAATAGCCGTTATTGTTTTAACCCACTATGTTTTGGGGATGGTTCGTTACCCAGCAATAGCTAATTGATACAATACTGGGGCCACTTGCCTGAAAGATCAAAACTTGGGAAGCAACCCAAAGGCAGGCTGGATGGTACAGTGGGTAAGAGCTTGAACTTTCATCCTAGAATTGGGCCCCAAACCACACCCTACCACTTACCAGCTGTGTTAATGATGAGAAATTTTATTTATCCTTATTTCGTCCTAGGTGAAGAATTCAAGGGGTTGATATACAGAGTGGACTTGAGATCCTTTCTGGTAGAGAGGAACGCTATTAAGTTTTGGCCACCAACAAAATGTGGTCCATGTATGTGCTGGAGGTGGTAAAGGAGTAAATCATATATATCAAATTGGACAGTTCTTAACAATAAGATTGTACAGAAAAAGCAAGTTGTCAGGCTATTATGATTATGTAAAAGTATTTTTTATTTTTATTAATTTTTATTTATTTATGATAGTCACACACACAGAGAGAGAGAGAGAGAGAGGCAGAGACACAGGGAGAGGGAGAAGCAGGCTCCATGCACCGGGAGCCCGACGTGGGATTCGATCCCGGGTCTCCAGGATCGTGCCCTGGGCCAAAGGCAGGCGCTAAACCGCTGCGCCACCCAGGGATCCCAAAAGTATTTTTTAAATGTAAGGAGGAGCACATAAACCACCTCAGAGTGTTTGCCTCTTTGAAGGTAAAGATGGGAATGGATTTCTAAGTAGAAATCAAGTATTTTTGCTTTAATCACAATATTATTATTTCTTATTATACAAAAGGACACTAGTTGCATCATTTTGGGAGAAAACGAACACTGAAACTCCAGCATTGGTTAATTTGGTTTGGTGGGAATGTTTTCATCTTCCTCATCCCTCAAATTCCTGTAATTAATTTAATTACAATGGTTCCAAATTCTTCCTTCCTGCATGTAGCGTGGGGGGCTAGCCTTCTCCAGCCAGCCCTGACACCTGTCTCATCACAGGCAGGCTCAGCAGGGTATGCACAGCACCTGGTACTGCTCTCCAGGGCCCCCCAGCTTGAGCCCACCCATGCCCACAGCTGGCTGTATTCTTGCCAGAGTTTCAGATCTCAGGCTTTGATCTTCAACGTGCTTGAAGAATATCAATTCATTAGGTTCACCTGACTGAATATAAGGGGTTTCTCAATCCTCCAACTCCTCTGCAGAGGGCCCTGACACCCTCCTAAAAGCAGCTGAGGGTAAGCCGTGGGGAAGAGTGTTTGTACAGAAGGTGTCTGGAAAAGGCAACACAACAGAGACACATGCCAGAGGCGATATCCTTCCGTGGCAGATGCCAAATGGAGGATTTTATCAGGCTCTTTAAATTTTTAAAGACTTATTGGTGATGTTTTGTCTTGCTGTCCCTGTTTTAGTGAATTGGTTCTGGCGTCCTTAACTATTGTGTATGAGGGTGTGAGAGCCAAGACCTACAAAATGTGCAGATTAGCAGGTGGGGGCCTGGGCTCTGGGACTCAGGAGACCTGCTCCTGGATTCTCCTGTTTGGACCCTTCTCACTTCTCAGGCCAGGGTGTTACACCCAAAGGGAGATCCTGAAGTTGTTCTTTCTGATTTTCATTGATAAGTTCTGGGTTAGACACTCTGGAAAATTGGAGTTTGGATAAGACTGGTTTTTGTTTTTGTAAGATTTTATTTTTAAGTAATCTCTACACCCAATGTGGGACTCAAACTCACAAGCCCGGGATCAAGTGTCACATGCTCTACCAACTGAGCCAGCCAGGAGCCCCGGATAAGACGGGTTTTTAACTCACAAATAACACATGCTCTGTGTAGAAAACTAAAAAAAAAAAAAAAAAAAAAAAAAAAACCACATATAAATAAACCAAAAAAGAAGAGACAGAGTACCTATCATGTACTAGCACTGTGCTAGGACCAGGGATATCATGAGCAGCAAACTGTTAATTCCATGAGGACACACCCTTTGTTATGTTTAAAGGCTGACACTGGACTCCCAGGGTGTGATCCTGGAGGCCTGGGATCGAGTCCCACATCGGGCTCCCTGCATGGAGCCTGCTTCTCTCTCTGCCTGTGTCTCTGCCCCTCTCTCTGTGTCTCTCATGAATAAATAAAATCTTTTTAAAACAATTTATTTCTCAATTTTTTTGATATAATACAATCTATTTCTCAATTTAAAAAAAAAAAGAAATGTTCTAAGAACTATTTCTCAGAGTATAGTCCTGGTATTAGATGGTTTTAAATCACATAGACCGGGACTCCTGGGTGGCTCGGTGGTTGAGCATCTGCCTTCGGCCCAGGGCACGATCCTGGAGACCCAGGATTGAATCCCACGTTGGGCTCCCAGTGCATGGAGCCTGCTTCTCCCTCTGCCTGTGTCTCTGCCTCGCTCTGAGAGAGAATAAATAAAATCTTAAAAAATAAATAAATTACATAGACAAAAAAAAAAATTCCCTGGAATTCTCTTTCAGTCCTTCAAGGAGAAAGTCTCACTTTGATGTTGATATGTCTTCAATGTCTAACACTTACTGATTTCCCTTTTTAAACAGAACCAGTCCTAGGCTCAGCCCCCAGCCGGCAATAATACCCAGCTGAAATGGATATATGACATGTTTTTCATTTTTTTCTTTTTTTTATGAAGTAAATTCTACACTGAATGTGGGGTTCGAACTCACAACCCCAAGATTAAGAGCTGCATGCTCCACTGACTGAGCCAGTCACCCTCATATTGTTTAATTTTCTTTGAACTGATTTTTTATTTATGGCAAGTGTGTATTGGTTTCTCATGTGATGTTGTAATATTGCTTTTTTAGAATAAAGGCTTCAAGCAAATTTAAATTAAAAGTGAGGGCAGCCCCAGTGGCTCAGCGGTTTGGCACCTGCCTTCGGCCCAGGGTGTGATCCTGGAGACCTGGAATCGAGTCCCACATCGGGCTCCTTGCATAGAGCCTGCTTCTCCCTCTACCTGTGTCTCTGCCTCTCTTTCTCTCTGTGTCTCTCATGAATAAATAAATAAAATCTTTAAAAAAAAGAAAAAAATAGAAGTGAGTTGATTTTTAAAATTTATTTATTTATTTATTTAGTGATGTCCGGGGCAGGAGTTGGGGCAAGAGAGAGAATCTCAAGCAGATCTGTGCTGAATGGGAAGCCCAACTCGGGGCTCAATCTCAGGACCCCAAGATCATGACCTGAGCTGAAATAAGAAGTCGGCGCTTAACCAGCTGAGCTATCCAGGCAACCCTGAAAGTGAATTAATTTTAAGACTAATTTTAAGTGTAGAGCACCCGTGGTGTAAGGATGGGGCAGAAATAAAGATGATTCTTCAATGACTAAAGTTTGGAGAACATTGTTCTAGTAAATTCTATCTAGAAATAAAGTAAACCCTCACTTGACTCCACACACATCTGTAGCTACACCCTCGATGAAGGAAAACTTGTAAAGAATTGTCTATCCATGCTTCCTCACCTCTAATTTACTCTTCTGTCTAATCTAATCTCGTTTCTGGGTTGATTTTCCAGTGAAACTTTGCTCCCAAAGACCTCGAGCAGCCAAATTCAATGGACATCTCTCTGACCACATTGTTCACGGCCTCCCAGCAGCCTTGACCCAGCTGATGATTTCGTCTTTTCTGAAACTCTTTCATTTTTGGACTTCAATCGTCTGGTTTTCCTTTCACTTTTCTTAGTGCCTCCTCCTCTGCCCGGTCTTCAAATACCAGAGCACATCAGGGCTAATCCAATGTGTTTAAGTATCATCTGTTCGGAGATACCCACTATGGTATCTCCAACCAAGCCCGTGGTTCATGGTGAACTCAACATCTGTGTCTGGCTAGCTCCAACTTCACAATCCAGATGGAACTCTTGATTCCTCCTGCACCTGATTCTATTTCCTTTTTTTTTTTTTTTTTTTTTTTTAATTTTTTTTTTTTTTATTTATTTACTTATGATAGTCACAGAGAGAGAGAGAGGCAGAGACACAGGCAGAGGGAGAAGCAGGCTCCATGCACCGGGAGCCCGACGTGGGAGTCGATCCTGGGTCTCCAGGATCACACCCTGGGCCAAAGGCAGGCGCTAAACCACTGCGCCACCCAGGGATCCCTGATTCTATTTCCATAAGTAGCACCATCTCCTCCTTTCCTTCATCCTCAAAATCAATCTATCAAGTCTTGTTGACTTCACCCCAAAGTTCTATCAAGAATCTGACCACTCGGGATCCCTGGGTGGCGCAGCGGTTTGGCGCCTGCCTTTGGCCCAGGGCGCGATCCTGGAGACCCGGGATCGAATCCCACATCGGGCTTCCGGTGCATGGAGCCTGCTTCTCCCTCTGCCTGTCTCTCTTTCTCTCCCTCTCTCTGTGACTATCATAAATAAAAAAATTTTTTTTTAAATTTATTTAAAAAAAAAAAAAGAATCTGACCACTCTACTCCATCTTCCCCTATGGTCCCAGGCAAGCTCATCATCTCTTTTCTGGACCCAGCACCAGCCTCCTCTCTTGTCCCTTACTTTTATTCCTCCTGCCCACAGTTCATTCACACAGCAGCTAGAAGGATTATTACAAAATATAAATCAGTCTATGTTCCTCCTCTGCTTAAAATTCTTTAGTAGCTTTCTTTTTTTTCTGGAATAAAGGACCACTTTCTATGACTGCAGAGCCCTATGTGATCTGGTTCTCACCTATTTCTCTAATCTTACCTCATTTCTCTCTTGCTGACTCCTTCTGCTTCAGCCACCTTGACTTTTTTGTTTCTGGTGTCTAGAAGTTACTTACCTCAGGACCTTTGTACATGCTGTTCCTTCTGCCTGAAATACTTTCTCCCCACTTTTCCATGATTGGCTCCTTTTCAACCCTCAGGCCTTAGCTTCAGTGTTGCTTCCTCAGAACATCTGACCATTCTATCAAAAATGGGCTTCCCCAGAGACTATCTTGTTACTTTATTTCCATTTTAGCACCTTTAATAGTCTAATTATCTTGTTTGTTTACTTATCTACTTTTTTAAATTATAAACTCCATGAAAGTAAGGACCTTGTTTATTTGATTTACTGCTGCATGCCCAATGCCCAAAATAGCATCTGACATGTGGTTGGCCCTCAATATTTCTTGAATATAATGGAGAGGTAAGAGGTGATTAGACCTGGTGGAATCTTTTTTTTTTTTTTTTTAATTTTTATTTATTTATGATAGTTACACAGAGAGAGAGAGGCAGAGACACAGGCAGAGGGAGAAGTAGGCTCCATGCACCGGGAGCCCGACGTGGGATTTGATCCCGGGACTCCAGGATCGCGCCCTGGGCCAAAGGCAGGCGCCAAACCGCTGCGCCACCCAGGGATCCCAGACCTGGTGGAATCTTGACAGAGCACAGTGGGGAGGCCTTTGGGGATCTTAATCAGAGAAACAAAGTGATCAGACATGGCAGGGTTTTTTTTCTTTAAAGATTTATTTATTTAAATTAACCACTCAGGAAATGAGATGTTGGCTGGGATGCGGAGAAAGGGGAACACTCTTACATTGTTGGTGGAATGCAGGCTGCAAAAAAAACAGTTACTTAATTTTTTGAGGAACCGGGGATGCCTGGGTGGCTCAGCGGTTGGGCATTTGCCTTCGGCTCAGGGCATGTTCCTGGTCTGGGGATCAAGTCCTGCATCAGGCTCCCTGCGAGAAGCCTGCTTCTCCCTCTGCCTGTGTCTCTGCCTCTCTCTCTGCATCTCTCATAAATAAATAAACAAACAAACAAATAAAATCTTTAAAAAAAAAATTGAGGAACCCTATCACCCAGCAATTGCACTACCAGGGATTTACCCCAAGATACAAATGATCTGTGATCCGAAGGGGCATCAGCACCCCAATGTTTATAGCAGCAATGTCCACAATAGCTAAACTATGGAAAGAGCCCAGATGTCCATCAACAGATGAATGGATAAATAAGATCTGGTACACACACACACACACACACACACACACACACACGGTGGAATGCTACTCAGCCATCAAAAATGCAATCTTGCCATTTGCAATGACATGGATGGAACTAGAGGATATTAGCTAAGGGAAATAAGTCAATCAGAGAAAGACAATTATCATATGATTTCACTCATATGTGGAATTTAAGAAACAAAACAGAGTATCACAGGGGAAAAAGGAAAAAAAAAATAAAACAAGATTAAATCAGAGAGGGAAACAAACCATAAGAGACTCTTAACCATAGGATGCAAACTGAGGGTCGCTGGAGGGGTGGGGGTAACCAGGTGATGTAATGAGCACTACGTGTTAGATTAGACCGATGAATCACTGCCTTCTACCTCTGAAACCAATAATATATTATATGTTAATTAATTTAAGTTTAAAAAAGATTATTTTAGAGGTTGAGGGTGATGCCGAAGAAGAGGGAGAGGGAGAAGGAGGAAGCAGACTCCCTGATGAGCACAGAGCCTGATGCAGGGCTCAATCTCACTATCCTGAGATCATGACCTGAGCTGAAATCAAGTGTCAGATGCTTAACTGACTGAGCCACGCAGGTGCCCCCAAGACTTGGCAGTTTTAAATGATCAGTCTGACAGTAGTGCAGGAAACACGTTGGAGGGAGACTACGGAAGGCTATTGCAGTCATCCAGGAGAGAGATGATAGAATAAGGTGCACAAAGCATTCAGCAGTTAATGATATGGAATAAGGGTGAGTTACTACCCGCAATGAAGCAGGCAAGTAAGGGATGCTTGAACTAATGAGTAGGTAAAGTTCAGAGTCCAGAGATAGATTTGTGTATCCTCTGGAATTTTTGAGCTTCCTCCAGTGAATGCTAGAATTTCTTACCCGTATCAAGTTATTTGAGCTGAAGTCTGATAGTTTATCCTCCATTCGTATTTGCATCCTCCTACTTGTGTTCCTCCTTATTACCATGAGCTGGGAGGGAGAATTTCAAGGAGCGAGCTCTAACACTTCTCATTAGCTGTGTGACCTGGTAAGTCACCCAGTCTCTCTGAACTCAGTTTCTTCTCCTTCTCCTTCTCCTTCTCCTTCTCCTTCTCCTTCTCCTTCTCCTTCTCCTTCTCCTTCTCCTTCTCCTTCTCCTTCTCCTTCTCCTTCTCCTTCTTCTTCTTCTTCTTCTTCTTCTTCTTCTTCTTCTTCTTCTAGATTTTGTTTATTTATTCATGAGAGACACAAAGAGAGAGGCAGAGACACAGGCAGAGGGAGAAGCAGGCTCCCTGTGGGGAGCTCAGTGCAGGACTCAATCCCAGGACCCAAGGATCACAACCTGAGCCAAAGGCAGACTTTCCACCACTGAGCCACCCAGGTGCCCCTCAGTTTCATCTTCTGTAAAATGAGGATGCTGATATCTATTCTGTCCATTGCAGGGATCAGGGAATAACTGTACAAAAAATGTTTTCAAAATGCAAGAAAAAGTATTACTATAATGTCATTCAATAAATATTTATTAAGTAGCTCCTGAGTGCCAGCCACTCTTGGTACTGGGAGTATACCAATAGAGTGCAGGGCGGAGACAAAAATCGAGCCCTTATGGGGTTGGTTTTTTAGAGGTCCATTTAGATTCTGGGATTTTTGGATTTTGATCATAGTTTCCAAATTGTCAGATAACCTTAGACCCCTGTTAAAAAGTATAGACTCTTGGTCTAACCACAGTCTTGGTCAGAATGGGGAAGGTAGAATGGAGGAAGGATTCATGAACTCTTCAAAATTATTCAGAAAGGACTGATGATAAGAGATTAAATGGATTAAACTGCCTCTTTTTTTTTCTTTTTCAAATTCTGATCAACTGCTCAGCAATCCTGCACATATGTCTGTTCATACAGAGTTTTCCAAAACATTCCTAATAATAAGTGGCTTCAGATGGCTCCTAGGGAAAACAAGTCCAAACATTAGAACCAGCCACGTGACCTTGAAGGAGCAGAGAGCAGAAGTGCTGTCCTCGGCGGTGTTTTTGTCTGCCATGGAGTTTGCTGTGCAACCGTGGGCAGGTCACTTTCCTGTTCTGGATCTAGGTGTCCTCATCACCAAAACAAGGTCATGGTTTCCTGACTACCAGTTCACGGAGGAGTGCTGGGTTTGTTGCTTCAAAATCACCTGGGAAGGGATCCGTGGATGGCGCAGCGGTTTGGCGCCTGCCTTTGGCCCAGGGCGCGATCCTGGAGACCTGGGATCGAATCCCACATCAGGCTCCCGGTGCATGGAGCCTGCTTCTCCCTCTGCCTGTGTCTCTGACCCTCTCTCTCTCTCTCTGTGACTATCATAAATAAATAAAAATTTAAAAAAAAATCAAAATCACCTGGGAAGCTTTTAAATATCCAGATTCCTGGGCCCTGTGGACCAGCGAATATGATTCAGTAGAGCTAGGATTGCATCCATCACCTTCTCTATTTTTAATTAGCTTTCTGGGAAATTTTTGATATGCATCCAGATTTGGGATGTTACTTAGGGTAGGTCAAACTCTCTGTGTCTCAGTTTTGTAAAATGTAAATGTAAAATGTAATCTGTCAAATGTGATCCTCAGATGGTGGATTTGAGTAAGTTAATTTCTATAATGAGCTGAGAACACTGGCCCATACTGGGTACCATGGAAGTTTTAACTCTTCCATCCAATCAAGAAGACAAAACCACCGTGAGTCTTTAAAGCAGAGGGAACCGAATGCAGACATGATGGAGAGGCTGAGAAGTCAAATAGGGGACAGGGATGCAACCTATAGATTAGGCAGAAAGATGTCATCCACTACCTAGCAGGAAACGAGAAGGAAAAGGTGGTGTTACTGGAGCCCAGATTCTGGATCCACAGAATGGACCTACAGCTGGAGCTATAGACAAGACACAGCCATTGCCAAGACACTGCTGCAGGAGAATGAACACCCTGGCTGGTTGTCCCACCCTCCAGTCTCCCACTAGTGCTTCCTACTGGCTGACCCCAGCAGGAAGTCCTCTCTCAAGTGAGCTGGGGAAACCTCATCTGCAGGTCACCCATGCCCCTCAGGGAAAGGATGAAGAGTGGCTTTGAGAACAGATTATTATTATTTTGTCGTTGTTATTGTTACTATTATTATTTTCTTTAAGTCTCTTTTGGCCATACAGATCTTAAAGTTTCTAGACCTTAGACAACCACTCGGATCTTCGGGGCTTTGTGAGTGCTTATTGATTAATTGATTCTATGCACTCAGTGTACACACATACATAAATGCTTGGCCTCTGATCTCTGGAAACTGACAGCTCAGGTCTTGGCAAAAATTTATTGATGCTGAAGGCCGCACAGCCCCTCCCAAGACTTAAGGAAAGGGAAGGTATATGAATCCGGTTTCCTGCTGGGGATCAGTAGCCTCAGCACTTTGCAGGCTTCAGAAGTGATACATGGGAGGAGCTGGCCAGTGACATCACCAGACCAAAAGGAAGGTCCCAGAAAAATCAAGAACAAATATAAAGAAGCAAGACCATGGAATCATTTGTGCAGAGCACTGGGCAGTGGAGGAGAGGGACAGGAAATAGGGCCTCACCTAGTTTTAAGACTACTTCCTAGAAAAATCTGCAAAACACCAACTTGTCTTTGGGACACATCCCCTAAGTGTGCTGTGTGGGAGTGGAGATGTAGGAATTTTGCTACCAAAAATGGGCAGAAAAGCTCTTCCTAAATGTTTCCAGGAGGACCCAAAATTTAACCTTGAACCAGGGGCAAATATGTTTATCTTAAGAGGTTTTTTTAAGAGAAAGGACTGGATATTGTGGAATTCTTCCTAATATACCAAAGACCTGCTTCACAGATTCATTCTTTCAGCAAATATTGATGGATAACGGTTTGGCAGCTAGTTCAGTGAGCTTTGGAGTGAGGCAAAACTGGGTTACACTATGGCTTTGCCTCTGCCTAGCTCTGGGGTCTTGGGCAAGGGACTTTACCCCAATTTCCTCATCCGTGAAAGGGAATAATATGAACTACCGTGTAGAGCTGTGAGGATTGGAATGAGTTCATGCATGAAAGTAATTAGTACAGAGTCTGAATCCAGTGTGTGCTCAGGTAGTTCATTTTATTATGACTCGTACTATTTGTAGGATACTTCTCAAAACACTTAACCCTATATTAGCTCATTGGATCTCACCTCAGCTCTGTGAGGTGGGTCAGGCAACCCACACTGGTTTTGCTTCTACTATGCATCTAGCACCCTGTCAGATGTTTGTCAGTTACATCCTGTTGATTTCATCCATTCAGTATGTATTTGATATTTTATGCTAGGCTGTTCTGTGCATTTAGGCTACAACAGTGAAGAAAGACAAAAACCCTTATCTTTCATAGAGGATACACTCCATGAGGGAAGAGGGACAATAAACACAGTTTAACAAACACTTAGGTTTATCATGTTCTAAGGTGTTTTATAGGGATGCCCAGGTGGCTCAGTGGTTGAGTATCCGCCTTTGGTCCAGGGTGTGATCCTGGAGACCCGGGATCAAGTCCCATTAAGGCTCCCTGCGAGGAGCCTGCTTCTCCCTCTGCCTGTGTCTCTGTCTCTCATGAATAAATAAAATCTTTAAAAAAAATAAAGTGTTTTATAAGTAGTGGCTCATAATCTATGAGGAAGGTGTTATTTTGCTTATCTCATTCTATAGATCAGCATACTGGAGCACAAGGGAGTTGGAAGTCACTTGCCTAAGATCTCATAGATCAGGAGAGCTGGATTCAGGATTTAAAGCCAGACAGTATGACTTTGGAGTCCTTGCTTTTTTTTTTTTTTTTTTAAGATTTTTAATTTATTTACTTGTGAGAGAAGTGGAGCAAGCACGAGCAAGGGGAGGAGCAGAGGGAGAAGGAGAAGCAAACTCCCCACTGAGCAGGGAGCCCAACACAGTGTCCATCCCAGGACCCTGAGATCATGACCTGAGACAAAGTCAGTTGCTTAATCAACTGAGCCACCCAGGTGCCCCCTGCCCTTTTTTAAAGTAGGCTCCACACCAAGCATGGAGTCTAATGCAGGGCATGAACTCATGATCCTGAGATCAAGACCTGAGCTGAGGGGCACTTGGGTGGCTCAGTCAGTTAAGTGTTTGCCTTTGGCTCAGGTCAAGATCTCAGGGTTGGGCTCCCTGCTCAGTGGGGAGTCTGCTTCTCCCTCTCCCTCTGCCACTCCCCCTGCTTGTGTTCCCTCTCTCTCTCTCTCTCAAATAAATAAATAAATAAATAAATAAATAAATAAATAAAATCTGAGCTGAAATCAAGAGTCGGATGCTTAACTGATTGAGCCCCCCCAGGCACCCCTGGAGTCCTTGCTCTTAATCATTACTGTGTGTTGCCTCTCAGAGGAAAAAATATATATGTACTAATAAATCAGGGTATGATAAGTGCTATGAAAAAATAAAGCAAGGTAAACGGCAAAAAAAGGCAAATGCTCTCTAAGGAGTGACACCTGAGCAGAGACCTGAAGGCATGAGGAAGAGAAGCAGGTGAACATCTTTGGGAAGGATGACCCAATAGAGGGAAGCACAGCTGCAAAGGCTGGAGACAGGCCACACCTGGTGTGTTCTGAGAAGCACAAGGGAGGTGAGTGCTGGAAAAGCAGAGTGAGCATGTATAAGATGAGTCAGGGAGCGAAAGACACCTCAGGTGGGAAGGATGCTATTGCCTTTTGCTGAGATGGACAAATTGTAAGAGGAGCAGGTTTGTAGGAGCAGGTCAGGAGTTCAGTTAGGGATAACAGGAACAACTAGCTGCAGAGGGCTTTGAGGGATTAAATAACTCACCCTAGGTCATCCGGGAAGTCGTCTTTAGAGGCAAGCTTCAGACCCTTGTCTGCCAACCCTAACTTCAGTACCACACAGGCCTTTTCCTGGGTGGGTGCCGTGGGGAATCTGCAGAAGTTATAATCTGACAGTCCTAATCCCTGATCCCAAGGAGCTTCCAAGGAGGGAGAAAAGAGGTGCTGGAGAGTAAGGGAGAAAGACAGAGTAACAATGCCACAGATTCCACACCACCGTAAAGAGCATGAGTTTATTTTTTTAAGAGATTTTATTTATTTACTTGGGAGACTGAGTGAGAGAGCATGAGTTGAGGTGGGGGCAGAGGAAGAGGGAGAAACAGACTCTCTGCTGAGCAGGGTGCCCGATGCCGGGCTCGATCCTGGGACCCCAGGATCATGACCTGAACAGAAGGCAGATGCTTAACTGACTGAGCCACCCAGGTGCCCCAGGAACATGAGTTTAAATGGGAAGTGCAGACAAGAAGCACAGAAAAAGTGCTTCTGTTTTTTTAATCAGGGAAAAGTTTCCTTTTCTTGCATTTCTTTTTCTTTGCTCTCTCATTTTGTGCACTTCTTTTTGAAAAAGCAAAGAGTGAGGTTGCCTGGGTGGCTCAGTCAGTTCAACATCTGACTCTTGGTTTCAGCTTGGGTCGTGGGGTCAAGCCCTTTGTTGGGCTTCACACTTGATGTGAAGTCTGCTTGGGTTTCTCTCTCCCTCTCCTTCTCCCTCTGCCCCTCCCCTTCGCCCACACTCTCTAAATAAATAAATAATATCTTTAAGAAAGAAAAAAAGAAAGAGCGAGCAAAGAGTGAAAGACTTAAAAAAAAGAGTGAGGGATCCCTGGGTGGCGCAGCGGTTTAGTGCCTGCCTTTGGCCCAGGGCGCGATCCTGGACACCCGGGATCGAATCCCAAGTCGGGCTCCCGGTGCATGGAGCCTGCTTCTCCCTCTGCCTATGTCTCTGCCTCTCTCTCTCTCTCTCTCTCTGTGTGTGACTATCATAAATAAATAAATAATTAAAAAAAAAAAAAGAGTGAAAGACTCTTGGCTCTGTGTGGAGGGTGTCAGGGACAGTACAAACATCTCAGTGTTGACGGCCCAGCTCTGTCTGACATGGGAAAGCCCCAGAGGCTCAGGGTGCTACGTAGGCAAGTCTTTCCCCACAGATTGCCCCCAGTATTGATGCTTTCCCATCATGACAAACGCATATTCCCAGGCCAGACCTCTCTCCTGAACTGACGTCTCCAACTACAGCTTCCTCAATATGCCGCTACCAGGCATCTCTAAATACAACCCAATTTGAAGTCCTGATCTTCCCCCAATCCCAAACTTGTTCTACCTGCAATGAGATGCCAAGAAGCTCACCCTGCGGCAAGGATTCATGTGACTTACTAAGGAAGGGTTCCCAGGAGGAACAGTGAAAGAAGTGGGAGAAATAAGATAGAGAAGGCAAGAAGGGGAACACCTGGTTGGCTCAGTCGGAAGAGCATGCAACTCTTGATCTCATGATTGGGGGTTTGGGCCTCATGTTGGGTGTAGAGATTACTAAAAAGAATAAAAAATAAAAAACAATAAGATAATTTAAAAATAATAATAATAATAAAGAAGGGGCACCTGGGTGGCTCAATCGATAAAGCATCTGACTCTGGATCTCAGTTCAGGTCTTGATCTTAGGGTCTTGAGGTCAAGTCCCGAGTTGGGCTCCATGTCCATTTTAAAAGAGCAAGGGTAAAATAAATAAATAAAATAAAATAAAAAATAATAAAAAAAATAAAATAATAATAAAATAAAATAAAATAAAATAAAATAAAATAAAATAAATAAAATAAAATAAAATAAAATAGCAAGGGTGTTATTTCGGGCCCAGTCTCCGCAGGGTAGTTTCAGCCTGACCCCCAGAGGAATGCTGGATGTAATTACCTCTGGGCAATTGGCAGGTGTAAAGGGGGCTGGGCTTCCCTATTACAGTATCAGTTGGTCACTGGCTAAGGGCTGGGAAGTGAGCCCCTGGGCACTTCCTTGCAAGGCCAAAGGGACCCCAATAGCAGATGAGCAGATCTCTGAAGAGAGTCACATGTGCAGGCTACTAGAAGCATCAGCACACAGAAGCCTAGAAGGGGGAGCTCAGAAACCATCAAAGGGACCCCAGGGAGGATCTGAGCAGTACCCTGACAGTGTCTACCATACACACCTTCCCAAACTCAAGAAATGGCACTGCTCTCCTCCTGGTTGCTCAGGCCCCAAACGCTGGAGTAATCCTTGACCTGCTCTTTCTCTCATGCCCATATCCAATCTTTTGGTCAGTCTTACTGTTGGCAATATCTTTATTTTTAAAAAAAAATTTTTAAAGTAATCCTTATGCCCAACTTGGGACTCTGTCTCTCAACCCCTAAATCAAGAGTCTCATGTTCTACTGACTGAGCCAGCCAGGCACACTCTGGCAATTGCTTTAAAATAAACCCAGAATATAATCACTTTTTTAAAGTAACTTTAAAAATCGTGGTAAAATTCATATGACATACAGTTCAGTGGCATTAAGTATATTCACATTGCTGTTCAACCATCACCACCATCCATCCACAGAATTCTTTTCATCATACAAAACTGAAACTCTGTACCTGATGAACATTTTGTTTATTCACTTACCTATGGATGGACACTTGGACTGCTCCTGCCTCTTGGTTATTGCAAATAATGCTGCTATGAACATGGATGTTCAAATATCTGTTCGAGCCCCTTCTCTCAATTCTTTTGAGTATGTACCCAGAAGTGGAATTGCTAAATTATATGGAAATTCTATTTTTAATTTTTTTAGTAACTGCCATGTTGTTTTCCAAAGTGGCTGCACCATTTTTCATTCCCAGCAGTGCACAACTGTTCCAATTTCTCAACATCCTTGCCAACACATTATTTTCTGCTTTTTTAAAAAATATTTGTTTATTTGAGATAGAGAGAACATGAGGGGGGTGAGAAGGGAGAAGGAGAGGGAGAAGCAGACTCTCCACTGAGCAAGGAAACTACCTGCCTCAACTCTGACTCCATCCCAGGACCCAGAGATCATGACCTGAGCTGAAGGCAGACAGGCAGACATGTAATCAACTGAGCCACCCAGGCACCCCTCTGGGTTCTTTTCAATTTGATAATTTTTATCCCTTCTACGATCTCCACCCTAAACCAAGCTGTTTAATTTCTGCCTGATGTTTGCAGTAGGATCCCAGTTGACCTCCCTGCCTCTACTTCCATTCCCTGTGGTCTCAATGCCACTCCTCTGCTCACAGTCTCCAATGTCTTCCTTCCCTCCCACTCAGCAGAAGGCCAAGTTCTTACAATGGCCTATGATGCTCTGCAAGATTTGTTCCTCAACCTCCCAGCTCTGACTCATTTCCTACTTGTCACTCTACCCCAGCCATTCTGGCTTTTTTTTTTTTTTTTTTTTTTTCTGTTCCAAGTAATCTACTGCCTCGGGGCCTTTGCCTGGGTTTGTCTGCCTGGAATGCTCTTCCTTCATATCCTGGGTGTGACTTGCTTCTTCATTTCTTTCAGGTATTGTCCAAATGCCCATTTCTCAGAGAGGCCTCTTGGCATCACCCATTGTGCACCCACCCCTCATCCGTTTTCTGCCTTTCTCCCTCCTGCCTCATGACTGGAGAGAATGACCCCTCCACACTGTGCCAACTGAGCTTTCTTGCCCTCAGGCTTCTGGGTGGGTTTGGCCCACCAGGAGATGAATGGCAAAAGGAGGAAGATGCTGAAGATTTCCTGCATCTTACCTGCTCTTGGCATTGAGCGAGTGGCAGGACATCGACTGCATTTGGGAGAGGTAGTCCTTCCTCCACTCTCCAGCTGCCTGCCAACTCCCAAGTATCAATGACATCATTTCCTCCCTTGGCTCTTCATTCCTCAAAGTTCTAAGGCCTCTCTCTTATTGGTCCCTGGAGCCTCAACATCCCTTTTGATTCTCTGAACCCTGCCCATTCCTTTAGTCCCTTCACTGAGACTTGAACCACCCAATCTGGAGTCTGTCTCTTGTTGGACCTGACTGAAACACCTTCCAGATCACATTCTGTATAGTCTCCAACCCTACCTTCTGTCGCATGTGGTTTTTTTTCTTCCTTCCTTCCTTTCTTCCTTCTTTCCTTCCTTCCTTCTTTTTCTTTCCCTCCTTCCTCTCTCTCTCTTTCTTTCTGTCTTTTTGCCCATTGCAGGGCTTGAACTCACAGCCCTGAGATAGAGTCCCAGGCTCCACCAACTGAGCCAGCCAGGCGCCCCTACCTTCCATCTCAGGAACTGGCACTTCCTATTTCACCCTTCTTCATCTACACAGTACATATGGTCTTTTTTTTTTTTTTAAAGATCATTCATTCATTCATTGGAGACAGAGAGAGAGGCAGAGACATAGGCAGAGGGAGAAGCAGGCTCCCTGCGGGGGGCCCGATGCGGGATTCCATCCCAGGAGCCCGGGATCACGCTCTGAGCCCAAGGCAGATGCGCGACTGAGCCACCCAGGTGCCCCCAGCAGGTATTATCTAACACACATTTACTTCTTTGGTTATTTTCCTCAACCCCCCACCCCCACCTCTCCAGGCTGCAGATTTGTAACAAACAGTTTGCTCAGTGTTGCATCTCCAGTGCTCGGCAGATAGCAGGCTACCGGCGAGGATTTGCTGAGTGAATGCAAGGCATGGCCCAGGGGCCAGGGGGAGGAGCGCGGCCCCAGCTGCCGCCGCAGCGCTGACTCTCCGCCTCTCCGCCCGCCCCGCCCGCCCCGCCCGCCAGGCTGAGCGCCCGGGACGCAGGCGGAAATGAGCGCGCGGAACGGCCCTCCAGCCGCTGTTTACTTGACGGGGGCCTGCGTCCCGGGGCTCGTCTGCGGTTAACGGTCCGCTTAATGGCTTCATCTGGTTCCGGGCGGGCGCAGCGGCATCTGCGGGCCGAGGAGAGGCGGAGCCGCTGGTGCCACCCGGGGCCTCCCCGCCGCGGTGCGCCCCGCGGGTATCCACCCTGCCCTCCCGCGGGGAAGGCGACCCCCGCGGCGCAGCTGCCAGGCTTCTCCCGCGCGGCGTCCGCGCCCGCCCCAGCCGCTGGGCCCACGCGCGGAGCCCGGGCTCTCCCGGATACTCGATGCCAATGGCTTGCTTTTACATCAGCTGCGAAATTCAAGGGTCACATTTCTTAGGGTGGGGAATGTGACGGTGCTAAGGACAGACACCACTCCCCGGGCGGGGGACAAATTAGACCCCAAAGCAATAGTACCAAGCAATGTTTGGGCACGTGCTCTGTGCTGGGTACTGAAGTTAGCGTTTTGAATGTATTAATTAATTCTTGTTTCTTTGTATTGATTCATTTCATCCTAACCTGGGTGGCTCAGTGGTTGAGCCTCTGCCTTCGGCTCAGGTCATGATCCCCGGGGTCCTGGGATTGAGTCCCCCATCAGGCCCCTGGCAGGGAGCCTGCTTCTCCCCCTGTCTCTGTCTCTACCTCTCTCTGTGTGTCTCTTATGAATAAATAAACTAAATCCTAATGTATCAAAACTTTAGAGGGCAGATGTCCCATTCATTTAATGTATGTAGAACTGAGCCTCAAAGAAGTTATTTCACTTGCCCTAGTACTAATCACGGTGCAACACAGGTTCAAACACTGGCATTAGGGCACCAGAGCCAAAGCTTGGTTGGAGAGAGGACTATCGTGGTCGCAGCACAACCCTCCTCCTAGCCATAGGGCCTAGTGGTTGGAAAGACAGCAGGCCACGGGTTAGTCCTGGAGGGCAAAGGAATCTATAGTTGCAATCTTCAAACCCCTGAATCTGAGCTGGGGAGGAGGAAGGAGAGGGAAGAGGAGGTGTTAGCCTGGGTTCTCAGGGCAGCTGGGGAAAGTGGAGAGACCTCAGGGAGCGCAACGTTGGGAAAGCTCAGCCAGGTGGGGAGACAGTGCAGCAGGGTGGAGGGATTGAGTCTCAGGAGGGTTTCTGTGTCCGGGCTCCACTTGTGTGTCCCGTAGAGGAAAGCACTTCAGGTCTAAAGTAGAGGGATGAACTCCAGCTCATCCACGTTTCTTTCAAGAGGGGGGGGGGGGCGGCAGGGTTAGGAGAGCTGCTTATGTGGGAGGCTCACTGGAAGGCCGCTTGCATGGCAAGTGCAGTTTTCACTTAGATTCTATTCAATATTTCAGACGAATGAAACAGCCGAGGTTTTTTAAATGTCTATTTTTTTAAGTTTTTGCCTTTTACATGAAATTGAGAAAGTGTCATATTTAGTGGGGAAGGGGGTCCCTGGAGATACTGGGGCTGATAACCGCCCCTCTATCTCGCCCCCTTTGGCGCCAGGGCAGCCTCAGAACTCCGGGGCCTCCTCTCCTAGCCTCCATTTATTGGGCTGGGCCACGGAGGCAACGAGGTTCCGCAAGTTGCAGCAAAGCCTGTAACGCGGGCTCTCTGCGCCTCACCGCCAGGTTTAAACCCCACTTAGTGTCTTCAGGGCGGGCTGGCGTGGGAGACGGAGAAAGAGGCAGGGGGCACCCCCCCCCCCGGAGCCGGTTGTGGGGCGGACACACCCGGCCTCCATCAAAGCTTTGGACAACAGAATGCCTCGGGGGAGTATGAATGGGGCGCCTCTTGTTTGCAGTCGGGTTCAGATGCGTCTCCATTTTTTTCCCCACTGCAGCCTCAAGGCACAAAAACACTTTTCTTTGCGTGCTGCGGAGGCTGAGAAGCGGGGTGGTGTTTTGTTTGGTTTTTTGTCTTGCGTTTCTCCCCTAGATCCCAGAATCTGTGAGACAGAGCCTGGGTTCCCGCTGGGAGAAGTCGAGCGCCGGCCGCACGGAAGCGTGTACGGGGGCGCGGCCCCACCTGCGAGGGGGCGGGCCCGGGCGGCGTCGGGCCAATCAGCGCCCACCTGCGCTCACCTGGCCCCCGCCCGCTGCCTCCCGCGGCCCGCGGCGCTCAGAGGTGTCCCCGAGGCTCCGCGAAGCACCGGCCGGCCGTCGCGGCAGCTTCTTCGTCCTTCATCCCGCAGCCATGGGGCTCCCGAAGGGGCTCCTCGCGTCCCTGCTGCGCCTCGCCCTGCTGCTCCAGGTACGCGGCGCCCGGCCCCGGCCGGCCCGGGCGTTCCGGCTGGGCGGGGTCCGCACGCGGCGGCGGCGTCGAGCCGAGCGGTGCGCGGGGCTGCTCGCGGCCGGGGCGGCATCTGGCTAGGGGCGCGCGGAGCGGGACACGCCTGCGAGCCACCCCCTCTGCCCCTTCCCTCAGGCGCAGGTTTGCTGGCTGCCCTGCGTGGCCTCCGGGCCGGGCGGCGCGGGCGGCGGGAAGGCTGACGTGACGCTGGAGGCGCGAGGCGCGGAGCTGGGGCCCGGCCAGGCTCGGAGGACAGGTAGGACCTTCTAGGACCTTCCCGGAGGTGCCTGGAGCACCGGCGGGCCGGGGGCTCACGTGGTCGCGCGAGGGGCGCCTCGGGCCGGGGCTCGGGTGCGGGGGATGGAGAGCGGCGCCCCCCGACCTCCGGCTGCGCCCGGCCCGGCCGGGGCGGCTCACCTAGACCTCCCCCGGGGTGCGGGGCGGTGCGCTCGGCCAGCCCGGACCTGGGCAGCTGGCCCCCGCCCGCCCCGCCCGGGAATGCGGCGGCCGCATTCCTCCCCCAGCCCCCGCGCAGGTGTGCGGGTGAGCCGTGCCCCGGGCAGCCCCCCGCGCCCCTCTCGGGCCCCCTTTGTGTCCCGCGCTTTGTGTCTCCGACAGACAGACCGGGTCTGTTTCTCTTCTTCGCGCTCCCCTCCCCCGCCCCCCTTCTTCCCCGGCAGCTGGAATGCACTCTTAACCCTGCCCTCCCCGGAGGGCCTGCGCCCCTCCGCCTGCCTGGAAACTGGGTCTGGCACACCTGGGCCGGGGCCGTCGCCCTCGGGGATACTCCTGCCCCCCGCCCCGCCCGCAGTCTTGGACTGGAATGTTGGGGGAGGGGGGCTCCCAAGCCCGAGGTCTTGAGCTGAGGCCAGGGTGGATGGGAGATCAAAGCGCATTTTTGATCACCCAATTTACTTGGCCCTACCCCACCCCCCACAAGTTCAAAAACTTGAGGACTGGGAGTCCCTTTGGTGCGGACAACCAGGGTGTTGTGAGACCCAGGCAGCTGCCGGCTGGTGGGAGCCTCTTTCCCTCCGGCCAAGACAGGACAGTGTGTGTGTGTGTGTGTGTGTGTGTGTGTGTGTGTGTGTGGTGTGGGGGGGTGGGATACTCCACCGATCAAACCAAGTTCTTAAACAGAGGTGTAACCCAGGATCCTTGGGTGGGGTTCAGGGGATCCCTAACCTATGAAAGTGTTTAAGAACTTGCATGTGCATCTTCCTGGGGAGGGGGATCTATAGTTTACCTGGCCTTCAAAACAGTTAAGAACCTTTGCCACTTAGCATTTTTCTAATGCCTTCATCAGCATACCTCTCACCCCAGGTACAAATTACCTGTTTGAATGGAGAAGTGCCAAGGCCTAGGGGACAGAATGGCTCTCCTTTGTTTCTCTAGAAGAGGACTGAGGTCTGGAGTCCGTAGGAGCCTTTTCCCCCCCCTTCTTTTTCCGAATAACCCTGCAGATTGACAAAACTATTAACACCCAGGCTAGGCCAGGCTCCTTCAACTCTTGGCTGTAGGGAGCCAAGCAGAGGCATTAAGAGGCCATGCCTCATAAACTTTAAATTCTTGCACATGGGTTTATTACTGACTGGCTAACAAACTGCAGCTCAGCCAACCTGTAAAAATGTTAACTTGGGCAGGGCCCCAAATCCAATTCCGGCTCCCTGAGGAAGCTTTATTGCTAACCAGACCTCTGCCAAATCTGTACTCCCTCCCCGTCATTGTCAAGTTCTCTGACTACAATCTCAAGGCTTTTGAGTGTTGACTGTGCCTTATCTTTCTTACTGAAGCAAGAAATACCAGATTAACTGTCACTTCACTAAACTCCAGGTTGTTGAGGGGAAGCCGTGATCAGGTTTTCGATTTCATGGTCCAGTTGGCGAGTGTTTCCTGGTGACGTCAGGCATTTTAAAACTTTTGAGAAAATTCTGCTTTCTTGGATGTCTGGTTTATGATTGTGAAAACGGTGGGTTCATGCCAGGAGCACACCTGGGTTATAAAACAAAGGGTTGGTTAACGTGCTTAGCTAACTCCGAGCCTCCCTGCAACATGACTGGTTCTTAGAGTAGTTTTCCTGTGAAATAATTAGGCTGCTGCCACCTTTTTTTTTAAGCAAGATTCTGGGGCGAGTTGGTCCCAATAAATTGAGACACTCCCAACAAAAAATATTGATATTTTTCTCCTTAACTCTAAGCTGCTGACATCTTTCTCTACCTCCCCAGTTTTCTGTTTTCAGTGCATAGGATGGATCCAGCCACGTTGAAAGGGTTATCCTGAGGGTACATACAAACTCTCAAGTTTGGCCAAGCAGACAAGTTTCTTTATTGCTAAGGAACAATTGCCCCTGTTGTTCGCCCCTGGGTTATGAATATCATAGGTGTCTATGAAGTTGAGCTCAAAGAAATGATCTGATATAATTAATACCTTGTTTGCATGTGCACTTTACTCTTCAAAGCACTTCCACAACTCTGAGCTTGCTTTGTCCTCCTGACACTCTCTTGAAGCTGGTAAGGTAACTATTAAACAGCTTGAGTTCTTAATCTTAGAGTTGGAACTTCAGAGAGCCTGTAACCCCAGCCCTGCTGGAGGTTTCAAAGGTGGAGACACAGAAGCAGCTTAATGGGTTCAATTTGCTAGCCTGAACATTTCAGGAGCGTCCTTGAGGGTCACAAATATGATTTTTGCCTTTAGGTTTAGTCCCAGGCAGGACCTGATACTTCACAGGATGCCCAATAGGTATTTGCATGAATCATGACCATCTCGTGAAGGTCTGCCTGCTTTGCAGATGAAACCTGAGTGGTGGGATCCCTGGGTGGCGCAGCAGTTTGGCGCCTGCCTTTGGCCCAGGGCACGATCCTGGGGACCTGGGATCGAATCCCACGTCGGGCTCCCGGTGCATGGAGCCTGCTTCTCCCTCTGCCTGTGTCTCTGCCTCTCTCTCTCTGTGTGTGTGACTATCATAAATAAATAAAAATTAAAAAAAAAAAAAAAAAAAAGAAACCTGAGTGGTTGTGGCTTCACCAAAGTCATTACTATGGTGACCAGCTGAGACTTGAATGAAATTTGTGACTCCTAAGTTCCGTGGCAATTTTTACTACCAGAAAGTGGGAGGTTGAGGGGCATCTGGGTGGCTCGGTTGGTTAAACATCTGCCTTCATTCCGCTCAGGTCATGATCCTGGAGTCCCTGGATCCAGCCCTATGTGGGCTCCCTGCTCATCCTTCTCATCAGGGAGCCTGCTTCTCCCTCTGCCCCTCCCCCTGCTTGTACTCTCTCTGCTTTCTCACTCTTTCTCAAATAAATAAAAATAAAATCTTAAAAAAAAAAAAAAAGTGGGAGGTGGAGGAAATGAAGTGGAGCGTTGGAGCACCAGATCCCACAGACACCAATAACAACCTCTGCCCTAAGAGCAATTAGTCATTTGTTCGTTCTTATCAGAAGGTTTTCCAGAAACATTCCTGTAGGGAAACTGGCTTAGATACAGTCTCTGTGTCCTAGTGATGAGGCTTGGGTCAAGTGAAGCTGGGCTTGCCTGGACCAAGAGCAAGAGGTTAATCTGGAGGGAGGCACTGCTGGAATGTTCCCCCCCTACCCCAACCCCACAGTCTGAGAGGGTGCCTTCAAGTGTGGTCTGGAAGCAAAGACAAAGGAGAGGTGGGAGGAAGGAATTTGCGTGGTATTAGTTAGTACAGTGATTAAAAGCAATTGACCTAACTTGGTCTATACATCCTAAAGGACAAACAGTTGAGAGAAGCACCTTAATTGCACTAAAAGAAATCCAGTACTTCATTATGGCTCCTCAGCAGGTTCAGCTCACCCTTAGTCAGTGTTTGAGTAAGATTAAAGGTAACCCACATTAGCTTTGGTAGGAAACTGCAAAGTTCAGTCATGAATCTGACTGAGCATGAATTAACTTCAAGATGATCTTGCTTATTTCAACTTGTGTAAAAATTACCTTTTGTATTAGAGCCTCCATTCTGGGCCATGCCCTCTATTTATATTTTATTCTTTCAAGATACATACATTTAACATCTGTATGTGTCAGGCAGTGTTCTAGAGAACTGCAGCTAAAGTAATGGACAAAAAGTTCCTGCCTTTGGGGAGCTTATAGTCTAATATTTTTTATGCTTATGATCACCTTGTGAAGCAGGTGGTAGTAACTCTTTTTTGCTGTAAAAGGAGGTAAGCAACTTGGCATAAGGTCAAGGCAATCAGCAGTGAGGCCAGGATTTTATTTTATTTATTTTTAAAATTTTTATTTTTTTTTTAAGTAATCTCTACACCTAACATGGGGCTCGAACCTATGACCTCAAGATCAAGAGCCCTATGCTCTACTCACTGAGCCTCCCGGTAACCCCAAGGTTTTAAATCTGGGGGGATTCCATAGTAAATCTGCCTCAGTAAGGAATATTTGGGAACTGGGGCTTTGAGCCTGGCTGGCTGCCTTCCTTGCTCAGCAGCTGGCTAAGGTTGGTTGCTGAAGCCTGTTGCACATCACTGTTGGCTTGTGCCTGGGGAGCAGGTCCCAAACCTCTAGTCTCTTTTCCCACCTCCTCACATGGCACTCTGTTCCTAGGTTACCCAGTGCAGGGTGCCCTCAACCTCCCTGCTGTGGGGTAAGGAAGGCATTGCTTACGATGAGCAGTGAATTTCTAGGGCTGCAAACTATAGCTCTGCACAGCATTTGAAAGATGATGAGGGGAATGAGGGAGAGGAGGGCCTCCCCTGCCCAGATCACTTGAGGCTTTGGTTCTGAGGCTGAACTGTCTCCATTCAGAGAACCACTGTATTGAAGAATAACAAATGTAGAGGAAAGTGCCCAAATGATAAGTGTACAGCTCAGTGAACATCACAGATGTAATACACTCACGTATCTGTACCTAGATCAAGAAACAGCATTACCAGGGCACCTACGTGGCTCAGCCAGTAAGCATCTGACTCTTGATCTCAGCTCAGGTCTTGCTCTCAGGATTATGAGTTCAAGCCCCATGTTGGGCTCCACGCTAAGTGTGAAGCCTACATGAAAAGGGAAATGGGTAGCAGGGTGGCTCAGTTGGTTGGGCATCTGCCTTTGGCTCAGGTCTTGATCCTAGGGTCCTTGGATCAAGCCCCACATCAGGCTCTCTGCTCAGCCCCTCACCCCATTTGTACATTGTCTCTCTCTCACTCTCTTGCGCTCTCAAATAAATAAATAAAATCTTAAAATAGCATTAGCAGCACCTCAGATGCCTCTTCCTTCCCATTCTCTACCCTCTCCAGCTGGAGAAGCACTATCTTGACTTCTAATACCATAGATTAATTTGCCTGTATTTGAATTTTATATAAAAGAATCATACAGGAGCACCTTGGTGGCTCAGTGGTTGAGTGGCTGCCTTGGCTCTGGTCATGATCTCAGGTTCCTGGCATCGAGTCCCACATCAGACTCCCCTGCAGGAAACCTGCTTCTCTCTCTGCCTGTGTCTTTTCCTCTCTCTCTCTGTGTGTCCCTCATGAAGAAATAAAATCTTAAAAAAAAAAAAAAAAAAAGAATCCTATGAAATATTCTCTTGAGTTGCTATACCATGTTAGATTCTTCTATAGTTCTGGAGATACTTGCAGGTGATTATTAGTGTCCTATCATATCCCATTTTGTGATGATTGGTGCTTCTACTGTTGATAGGTATTTGACGAGTTTCAGGTTTTTGGCTATTAAGACTAGTGCTGCTGTGAACGTGATTGTTCCAGTCTTTTGATGAAAAGTCTTGGTGTACACTATCTGTTAGGTACGTACCTGGGAGCAAAGCTGCTGGGTTAACAGGATTGCCTGAGGATCTCAGTACTGTGACTGTGTACTGAGATGACAGCTTTTCTCTGCCTTGAAGTCACCAAGTCTCTTGTGGGTTCTCCTATCCCCTTCCTCCAACAGTATCCTCGCTGGACCCATCAATTCTGGATTCTTGATTTTTCCCTTGGTCCTATCCTAAGAGGCAGCAAGTCTTTATTTGTTTTTGGTCACATCCTTTGCATTGGGGGAGAAATCCTTCCCTTTATTTGTCCTTAGCCGATGCTTGTTATTTTCCCCCAAAATAGAAAGGGAATCTGGAAGTGGACCTGAATTTCTTAGGTGAGGTTTTCTTCCCGGGTAAATTTAATCCTGGACAGTACAGTGTATGAGTGGGGAGCAGCAGCCTCGAATAGGCAAGGTGGTCAAGTCCAGCTCCTCCCTCATTATGGAGACAATGAGGTATCTGAGACCCAAGGACAAGTTGATTGGTCATTCAGCCAACAAATGTCTGAGTACCTACTGGGTGTTAGACATTCAGAGATGACAAAGACTCATTAATGTCCCTGAACCCCACGATTAGAGGAGGAAGCAATCAGCCACTAGGCAGTTTTAATTATGAATCTGACATTCGGGATCCCTGGGTGGCTCAGCAGTTTAGCACCTGCCTTCGGCCCAGGGCGTGATACTGGAGACCTGGGATCGAGTCCCACATCGGGATCCCAGCATGGAGCCTGCTTCTCCCTCTGCCTGTGTCTCTGTGTCTCTGTCTCTCTCTCTCTCTCTCTCTCTCTGTCTCCATGAATAAGTAAATAAAATCTTTAAAAACAACAAAAAGAATCTGAGATTCAACAAATATTTATTCAGTTACCTACTAAGTGCCAGATACTACTGTTCTAGGTGTATAGTTACATTAGTGAGCAAAACATGCCTAAAACACAGGCTTCATGGGCCATTTACCTGCTAGTGGAGGAAGACAGAAAAATAAGCCCTATATATAATAAGTGTATATATACTATGCAGTATATATGGTATAATATATATTATGTTTTATATGTACATACAATAGATAACATATGTTGTATATACATATGATCCAGCAGGAGGTGGGGGAGATAAATATGGAGGCACGTAGGAAGGGCTGCTGACATGTTCTCAGGAAGACTTGAAGGAAGTGATGTCCAAGTGGAAGGCTGTGGAAGATTATGCAAGGGAGTTGGGGCAGGAGAGTTCCTGGCAAGGGAACAGTATGGGGGCCAGGCCCTTCAACATATTTAGTCTGGCTGGACCGTGGAGTGTAAGGTGGGAAGAGGCAAGAAGAGGAGTAGGGAGGGTCCGGTCCAGCTGGAGTTTGTCCCACCCCATCAGAGAGGCGGGAAGGTGTTTGGGAGAGGCAGGTGTGGCTGAGATCCCAGTTATGCCTCCTGGAGACCAGCGTCTCTGAAGTCTCCTCTGGAACCAGGACCCTGGGCCCCAGCTCTAGCGTCCCTTCTTGCCTCCCCTTCCCGGCTTTCCCCAGACCCAAACCCTCATTCCATTTAGTTACCTGTCGTTGCCAGGCAGCGGGGCCTTCCAAACAAACAAACAAACAAACAAAAACAACAAAAAAAAGGCAACCTAAATACCACTTACTGAGAGCTTACTGA
Organism: Canis aureus; assembly: GCF_053574225.1. Taxonomy (NCBI): domain Eukaryota; kingdom Metazoa; phylum Chordata; class Mammalia; order Carnivora; family Canidae; genus Canis; species Canis aureus. The sequence continues at coordinate 8,077,282 of NC_135613.1, forward strand.
GTTCTAGAGACTACAGTATGTACTTTATGTAATAAGCCCTTTTAATCCTCCTCAAAGCCCAGGGGGGCCGGGGTGGGGGGGTTGGGGGGTGCTTGGTGGTGTGGAATTGGCTTCATTTAACCGGATAGGAAACCTAGGCTTGTAACTGTGTAACCTCTCCAAGATCACCCCGCTAGTAAATTGTGGAGTTAGGATTTGAACCCAGGTTGGTCTCCCTAAGGGGGAGATGCTCCGCACTCTCCTAAGCTGCGAGCCCTCTGGCCACAGCCAAGCTAGAAGAAGATCGGAAATAGTTAATTCCTGACCCAAGGGCTTGGAATTCCTGTTCCCTCCACAGGCCTCTCTGGTAATCACCAGGAGCTGGAGCTGGAGCTGGGGGGAGGGGGCACCGCTCTCCAGGACCCCTGGCCCCCTCTTGAGGGCGTGGGGGGTCTAGGGCTGGCTCAGATCCCAGGCCCGATAGCTCCACGGACAGCCCTCAGCGGGAGGCTGCCCCCGGCCCGCTATCTCTCGCCTCCCCGCCTCCCTCCCCTCGCCCTGGCGGGTCACCGGAAGGGCAGTGGTCGGCAAGTCCCTCGAGGCCTATGGGAGCCGTGATGGTGCTGAACTTCCGGGGTGCTGGGATGCTGTGGCTCTCAGGAAACCAGAAGCCTTACCCTGGAAAGAGAGCCAGACGCCTTCCTTTCCCCTCACCCCACCTTTGAACTCACGACTCTGACTCTTTGGCTGTCTGACGTCTGACGTCTGAGGAGAGGGCTCAGAGCCAGGGCCCCGAGCCAGGAGGTGGGCGAGCTTCTTCCCCCTCAGGAGAGCGTCCTAAGCCACACGGAACCCCCGGGAGGGCGAGGTCTGTCCTCCACAGGACCCCAGGGCCTCTCAAGGGCTGGGTGGGGAGAGCGGGCCAAGGAGGCACAATCCTTTTCCCTCACAATCTCAAGACCCCAGTTTTTGCTTGACACATAAGTAAGAGGAGTTCAGTGCTCCAGCTCCCTTGCCAGGAAACGTAAACCTTCGTCGGAGGCTACAAGTAGGTTGGTTGGCCCAGAGTTCTGATCTCAGGGTCTCACGTCCGCTTTAGGAGCCCTTGGCGCCCCTGGAGTTCACTGTGCAGGAGTGCGTACGTCCTTTCCTGAGAAGATGCCTCCTCCTGATTTGGAAAACCTAGCATATTCCTCACCGTCTCCCCAAGCCCCCCAGTTCCTCGGAGTCTCGTCAGGTTCAGCAGACAGCCCGAGCCTGGCAGCACGTATCTGTGCCCGGGAAATGGGGTCCTGGGCCCGGTTCCTCATCCCGAACCATGTGGCCTGAGACAGGCTACTCCGCTCCCAGCTCCTCGGCCTTGAGCCCTGACTGTCCTGTGTGTGAGAAGTGGCTCTGTGTCCCTGGAGCTAGGAGAGGGGGGATCGTTGGCTGGTCACAAACAGGGCAGGCCCGGGGCGCTCGGCTACTCTGCTGGGGTCTAGCTCCAGGCTGGCTGCCGCCTCGCCACGAGTCCCAGCTTGTCGTAGCCGCAGGCAGAGAGAGGAGCTGCTTGTGGGCTCCTCGTACACAAGCCAGAACAAGATGCCAGGCCCACACCCTGCCCTCTCCTCGTGGAGTCGGCCTCAGCCGGGGCTTCCCATCAGGACTGCGTGACCTGCTATCTTCTTGTCTTTTATGGTCTTTTTCCGCTTCCAGAATGCTCTTGCATTCCCCAGCTGGGACTCAACCACACTCCCAACTGGTTTACTGGTCTTTTCTCCTTGACTCAGTAGTTTGCAAACTTAGCTGAATATCAGAATTGCTTAGGGAGGTGTGCCTGACTGGCTCAGGTAGTGAAGGGTCCGTCTCTTGGTTTTGGCTCACGTCATGACCTCACGGTCCTTAGATTGAGCCCCATGTCAGGTTCCACACTCAGCAGGGAATCTGCTTTAAGATTCTCTCTCCCTCTGCCCCTCCCTTACCCCCCCCCCACATATGCACTCATGCTCAGCGCTCTCTCTCTCTTCTCCCCTCTAAAATAGCAGGCGCTAACCGATGAGCCACCCAGGGATCCCCTAAAATAAATAAATCTTTTTTAAAAATTGCTAGGGTGCTTTTGATTTTTATCACATCCCCCTCCATATGTACTATTTATATTTTTATAGAGTTGGGCTTGTTCGTTGGAATTTTACATTAATACATGAATATATGTTTACTGTTAAGAGCATGTTTTTCTTTTTTTTTTTTAATTTTATTTATTTAAAAAAGACACAGAGTGTGCGCGAGAGAGACAGAGACACAGGCAGAGGGAGAAGCAGGCTCCATGCAGAGAGCCTGACGTGGGACTTGATCCCAGATCTCCAAGATCACAGCCTGGGCTGAGGCGGCGCTAAACCGCTGAGACACCCAGGCTGCCCAAGAGCATGTTTTTCAATAAAATATGCAGCACTTGGTATGTGACAGGTACAGCTCTTAGCATTTTATGTGTCTTAGCATGTGTAATCACCATAACATCCCTTGGAGTAGGTAGTATTATTATCCCCATTTTACAGATGAGGAAACTGAGACCAGAGGGGTTAAGTAACTTGCCGAAGATCACACAACTGGTAAACAGCAGAGCTTGGATTCAAATCTTAGCAGCCTAAGCTTTAATCACTGAACTCTGCTGCCTCTCAATAGAAATAAATCAGAAATAAATAGAGGAAAGTTCTTCTCTTCCTCAGTTTTCCTGCCTAAGGATAAGCACATCCAGTGGTTTAATGTGAATCCTTGTGGACTTTTTTTTCTTTATGAGAAGCTTATGTGTGCATTCGGGGATTTTTATTTATTTATAAGATTTTATTTATTTATCCATGAGAGATAGAGGCAGAGGGAGAAGCAGGCTCCCCTCAGGAAGCCCAATGTGGGACTCAATCCCAGGACCCTGGGATCATGCCTTGAGCCAAAGGCAGCTGCTCAACTGACGGGCTACCCAGGCATCTCTATTCAGGAATTTTTAAAACAAGAATTGGGCTCTATCAAGCCTATAAACACTGTAACTTGATTTTTTAACTCTCTTGAATCACGGGCATCTTCCTGCATATTGTTAAATAGACATCTATCTTGTCTTTAACGGCTCCATAGTCTTCTCTGTGGAGGATATACCAGGATTTATGTAGCTAACCCCTTGTTTTATCTTTTACAGATGTGGAAGTGGGGAGGAGTTTAACATAAAAATTGTAAAGTGTTTGGATTTTCAAGAAACCTAACTATCAGAAATCACCTTATTAGGAAAGACTGTTGTAGAAGGATGATCACATGAATTGTTCATTTTAACCGAATTCAGATAAATTAAGCTTTTATGTTTGAATAATACCTTTAAGATGACAGGCTTTGCAATAAGCTTAATAAGAGTACTATGCCATTTAAAGCCATTAGTAAAAAAAATAATAATAAATAAAATAAAAGCCATTAGTTTTGGGGCACCTGGGTGGCTCAGTCGACTAAGTGCCAGACTTGGTTTCAGCTCATGATCTCAGAGTTGTGAATACCGGCCCCTTGTGGACTGGACTCCCCGCTCAGTGGGGTATCTGCTTCCCTTCCCCTACGTGCAATGCTCTCTCTCTGTCTCTTTCAAATAAATAAATCTTAAAAAGAATAATAAAAACCATTAGTTTTCACACTAACCATTGTTTGAGGACTTAATTATTTGAATGTTTCAGAAGCATTTGAAGTCATCAAAATTTTTAAAATGTAAACTGCTTAACAGAAGCTGTCAAGTTTCTTAGCACTTGCATTATTTTCCTTGGATGTTGAGAATTTAAAAGAATTTGCTTCTGTCAAAGCAAAAAATGAAATTTTTCTCATTTTTCTTTAGATTTCAGATTGTTAGCAAAATTTTATTTACTTATTTATTTATTTATTTATTCATTCATTCATTCATGAAACAGAGAGAGAGAGACAGAGACACAGGCAGAGGGAGAAGCAGGCTCCATACAGGGAGCCTGACGTGGGACTCGATCCCAGGACCCCAGGATCACACCCTGGGCTGAAGGCGGCGCTAAACCGCTGAGCCACCAGGGCTGCCCTGATTTCTGTTCTTAAAGAAAATACTTACTCATGATCTTATTTTCTCCCAAGAGGTGCTATGAGCTTTTTCTTAAACCTAAATATTGCTGTAATAAATTATGTTGTATAGGGCAGTGGCATGATGTAAAAGATGCATTCTTGAAAATCTCAAATAATTCATAACTTCCATGATTGAAGACTTAGGTTCTCTTGTGATGTATGTGAAGAGTATGTGTGTGGGGCAGGGAATCTAGAGGGGTACTTGCAATTCACTAGTGTCTCTGATTGTGAAATTATGTGACTTTATACTATTTGGGAGATTTGCATTTCTTCAGACTTTGCATACAAAGTGTGGCTCGAATATTTACGGTACCGTTTCAAATTTCTACAATTGAAATCATAAAGTACAGCTATGTTGTAACGTGCAGAGTTCCTGAGCCGGAGTTCCATAGTGCCTGGGTTAAATCAATTTGTCCATTTAACTAGCTATGAAAACTTGGGTAAGGTGCTTCACCTGTATGCCTCAGTTTCCTTATCTGTAAAATAGGGATAATTATGGGGGTCACACAAGGCTCTAGTATGGATTAAATGAATTAGTACACGAAAAAGCATTTAGTAAATAAATAAGTGTTTAGGTGTTAGCAGTGGTAATAATTAGCCTTATTGTCACAACTGGAATAGTTTACATATTTCTTTAGAATGCATTCCTGGAAGCAAAATTGCTGGGTCAAAGAACTTTCCTAGTTCACTCAATGTTATTGAACACCTACTTTGTATCAGCCACTGAGCTAAGTGTTGAGATATGGTGATAAGCAAATTCTAACATAGTCTTTGCCTGTGGGCATTTTTGAAAGTTGTAAGGGAGATAGGCAATTAGATAATAGCAAGTAAACATATAATTACGCTTGTAATGAATTATATGGCAGGAAGTTACATAGAGCTTCCCTGAGAAACTTGCTTTGTGATCTGAAAGATGTTAGGAGTTAACTGGGTAAGCTGGAGTACGAATGTAGGGAGACCCTGTTCTAGATGGGGTGGGAGGGCAGCACATGCAAAGGTCCTGTGGTGAAGGGGTTATACTGCATTTAAGAGTAGCACTTATATGACTAGACAGTGGAGACAGGGAATTGAGCACATTTAAGATTTTGTTTTTTGTTTTTTAATAAGATTTTGTTTTTTATCCTAAGAACAGTGGCACACCATTGATGAGTTTCAAATAAGAAATTGATCTCATTTCACTTTCTCAAATGTATCATCTGTTGCATTTTAAAAGATCCTTTTTTAAATGGAGATTTTTACACTCATTTAAACTAAATATGTTGTATTTACTAGAGCAATGTCGGTAGAGATGAAGAGGCATGAATCTTGGTGATTGACTGGGAAGGGGTTTCTGAAAGAGAAATGGTCATGGAAGATGATGCTACCTCACCATTGCCAGGCACTGTGCAAAGTATTAACTCATATAACTGTGGTAGATATTATTAATATCATTCCATTTTATAGGTGAGGAAACAAACTTGCCCAAAGTTGGAGGTGGAGCCAAAATTTGAGCCCAGGTACTCTAGACTCAGACTCTGAGACCCAGATTTTGGGTTTGAGTAAGTAGCTGAGTACATGATATATCTTTCTCTGGGAGACCATGGGAAAGGACCATATTTGAGCAAAGAGTAAAAGATCATGGATTTGGGACAGCCCCGGTCGTGCAGCGGTTTAGCGCCACCTGCAGCCCGGGGTTTGATCCTGGGGACCGTGGATCGAGTCCCACGTCGGGCTCCCTGCATGGAGCCTGCTTCTCCCTCTGCCTCTCTCTCTCTCTCTCTCTCTCTCTCTCTGTGTGTGTGTGTGTGTGTGTCTATGAATGAATAAATAAAATCTTAAAAAAAAATCATGGATTTGCTTTTTTACATATTGATTTCAAGATGCCCTTAAAACATCCAGGGAGAAATACTGAATAAACAGATATATGTGCTGTTGAGAGGAAGGATCTGGACATTTGAAATCTTTTTTTTTTTTTTTTTTAATTTTATTTATTTATTTATGATAGAGAGAGAGAGAGAGGCAGAGACATAGGCAGAGGGAGAAGCAGGCTCCATGCACCGGGAGCCCGACGTGGGATTCGATCCCGGGTCTCCAGGATCGCGCCCTGGGCCAAAGGCAGGCGCCAAACCCCTGTGCCACCCAGGGATCCCCTGGACATTTGAAATCTTGATAATGTCTTTTGAAGTACCTTCAAAAGCCTTTCCAATTTACCTATTTCGAGAAATAAATGAGACAATTAGAAACTTTTCAAAACCAGTAAACTGCCTCCCTGAGATTACCTCCAGAAACTGATTCAGAAGAAGTGATGGGTGGGCTAGAGGTAGGGAATTTTTTTTTTTTTTGAGTCCTCCAGGTGAATCATTCAGCTTTGTTTGGGAACCAGTGCTTTTACCTACCAGACCATTCACTGCTATTCCAGATAACTCAGGGTGGTCACTAGGATCTCTGTTCTGGTACGGGACTGGAGGGTGGGAATCAGTAAGCCAGGCAGCACACCCCATGATAAACCTTGAGTCAGCCCTATTCCAAACTCCCAGGGTGCTGTGCAGTACAGCTGAGCGTGGGTTTTTCTCTGAGGTCAGTGAGGAAGAGCCCTGCTCCCATGGGTAAGGAGGAACCTGAATAATGCAGCTCTTTGCCAAAAGTTTTCAACAGAGAGACAACAAGAAATTCCCAAGAAAGAATTGCTTTCTCCTCAACAACATGGGGTTATCATACAACTTTTCTAGTAAGGGGAGGAGGGGACCTCAACATCTCATTCTGATAGCAAGTCAAATCATGTTTAACTGCAGAAAAACTGGAAAATAAGCAAAATGGAAGCCCACCATCTATAAAGTAAGCTTGTCGTTTCATTTCTTTATTTTTTTAAAGATTTTATTTATTGTAGCACCTGGGTGGCTCAGTCGGTTAAGCATCTGCCTTTGTCTCAGGTCATGATCCTGAAGTCCCAGGATAGTCCCACATCTGGCTCCCTGCTCCGTGGGGAGTCTGCTTCTTTCTCTGCCTCTCCCCTCCCCCACTAACTCTCTCCTCTCTCAAATACATAATTTAAAAAAAAAAAGATTTTGTTTATGGGGCACCTGGGTGGCTCAGTGGTTGAGTGTCTGTCTTTGGCTCAGGTCGTGATCCTGAGATCCTGGGATCGAGTCCCACTCTAGGCTCCCCGCAGAAAGCCTGCTTCTCCCTCTGCCTGTGTCTCTGCCTCTCTCTGTGTCTCTCCTGATTAAATAAAGATTTTATTTATTTATCTGTGAAAGAGAGCAGGAGCAGGAAGGAGGGGCAGGGGGAGAGGGAGCAGCAGACTCCTCCCTAAGCAGGGAGCCCATGGGGAACTCAATCCCAGGATCCTGGGATCATGACTGGAACTGAAGTCAGCTGCTTAACTGACTGAGCCACCCAGGCACCCACCTTTATTGTTTCAAATGAACATTTTCAACGGATCTTTCAGGACCATTTCTCTAACCAAGTGTGCCTTGACCTCTGATCTGAGGGAGAAGGCCAGAGTTCCAAGGCTTCACTGCCCCACAGCTCACCCTCCAGTCCTGCTCTTCTGACAATCCAGCTTCATCTTCTACTTTGGGGGGCAGGAGAAGACTTCCATGCCTAAGGCCTCTAAAGCTTCCGTGGACCCCCTCTGTTGGAAGATCCAGGTCCAGGGTGAGTGGTGCTTTGAGGGGGACCATCTGTCAGGTGTAGCGACATTCTGCCAGGGTCATGCGGTCATCCAGGAGCTGGTTGTCTGTGTAAAGCCACTGCTGCACCAATGGCCTCTTTAGAATGCCTTCCACCAAGCGCCTCACCTCCAGCCCGGTGCCTAACCCCTCGGCGCACCCGAAAATGGTGATCGTGTGGTGATGAATCACCATGAACACCTCCGTGGCAGTGAGTCGGCTAGCTCTGCTCTCAGCTTTTGGAAAAAAGAGTCTGGGTCCTCTGAGGACAGCTATGGAGCTGCCTCAAGCACTTTATCTTCTGGCAAGGCACTGGGTGCCTTCCAGGTCAGTGAAGCCCTTGGCTTCTCAGCATGCCTTGCGGACTCTACCCGGCCCCAGCATCCTTCGCCCCCATTCCCTCACCCTGTTGAGTGCCTTAGACTAGTCTTGCTGCCCCTCCACCATCTCGGGTTTCTTTTGCTTCTGGGATCATTGGTTCTAGGGAGAGCTAGGCTACCTATCCTGGTGTCAAGGCTCAGCCCCAGTCTCTTTCTGTCTTTTCTCTCCACATCCCCCCCTCTTTTACAAGTATAAAAATATTAATATTTTATGTTTTAATTGTCTATATATGACTATTTTGTGGGATACCTGACTGGCTCAGTCAGAAGAGGATGCAACTCTTGATCTTGGGGTTGTGAGCTCAGCCCCTTGCTGGCTGTAGAGATTACTAAAAATAAATAAACTCTTATAAATAAGTGGCTGTTTTGTGACCTGGGTTTTTTTTTTATTCCCCTTCAGCAGAACACTTTTTTTTGTTTTGTTTTGTTTTTTAATTCATTTAAGTAATCTTTACACACAAGGGTTGGGCTCATACTCATGACCCTGAGATCAAGAGTTGCATGCTCTTCCAACTGAGCTAGCCAGGCACTCCTATAGGTTTCTTTTATGACATTTAATGCAGTAGATGAGACATTTGAGTGACAGTAGCACACATCATTATTCTGTTGAAAGTTAAGTTATTGTGACCTTTTTTTTTTACCTTTTTTTTTAACAATTTCAGCAGCAGTTATGAATATCCTTCTAGTTATTTGTATTTTAGTGAACTTTTTTCCTATATGTAGTTTTACTCAGGAAAATGCCAGAATCTTCTTTTAAGGTAGTCCTGCATACTTAGCCAATGCATCTTGTTATCCCAGCCCCTTAACAGAAGGTGGTGATAGCTATGAGCACCCATTTGTTTGCTTTATGAGCTAGATGTATCCTAAGCCAAGCCAGGTTGGAGACTTGACGATCTCTAATACTTTATAAGTGATCATACTCTTCCTTTCTATTTTAAATGCCCAAAGATCAGCTGGGAAACTGGCCAAGGTTGGTCACTTGAAGGACATTTTATTCCCAGAGAGATAGGTGGTTTTATTTCGTCAGAACATCCAGTAAAGTTGGACAATGAGACAATATAGCATCTTTATGTCGTGGCTGAGAAGACAAGCTTCTGACCTTCAAGAGTGTTCCCTTGGCAGTTTGGAGGTGTATAGGCAATTCCAACCCTAAGAGCAGGACTGGAATGAATTCTCAGCTCAGTATCGATCAGGTCTTATACGTCTACTTAAAAAGCATTCTTTTTTTCAATAGCTCTTGTACCCCAGGGACTTGACTCTTCCCACCCAACTTTTATAGCAGTGCCAGTTCGCAATCTGAGGCCAGGCTTGGCAGGATGATCTTTAGAAAGGAGCTTTGAGCACAGGCCAGGGACTCCTGGTTCCATAGGATGTCTTTCTATCTAGTGCAGATACACAGAGCTCTGATTGTTATTTCTCCAGGGGGGAGTCTCAAGTTACTAACTGCCTTCCCCAGCAATATTCTAGGAATCATGTGCTAGGCTCAGTGCTGAAAGCTATCAATTCATATTGATACAAATACCTAACTCTCCATCAGGTTCATTGGCTTTATGATTCAGAATCTCGAGTCTAAAGTAGTTAAGTGATTTTAAGGTCCCAGGTAGATGCAAAAGAACTATGTTCAGGTGTTTTCCAGTCTTAAGAGCTGAACTATTAACCCATGTGTTCATCAGTGCTCATCAACATACCCCAGAAAAAGGTTGATTCAAGCCCATTCATGCCCTCATGATTTGGCCAAGATGTGTGGCTTTGTGGAGCTAGGCTACAGTCAGGAATGGGAATCGGCTTACTTCACTAGCTGTTAGAAGGTGGGGTAGAAGGGGATAAATGATGGTGAGACCTGGTTTCAGTCAATTTCATTTTGAAACCAGTAGTACAAGCCAGTGGTGCCAGGAAGTATCAGGGAGGAAGTTGTAATGATCTGCCCCAGGGCTTACCATTTGCCAGCCTCTCTGTGACTCATGGCTTGCAGGAAGAACTCATGTTCCTACTGGTGCCTCAGCAAGTTTCCCTGGGCAATTTAGCTTGTCTGTGAGGTTGTCATCCTCTGCCTCCCCCAGTAAACTATGGGGCACCCTTACAAAACCGTCATCTCCAAATGCAGACTGAGCCAGGTCCCTAGTAGGCTCTTTGGTCCTATGTAGGTCTTTCTTGCTTCAGGTCTTCATCCCTCAGGTAAAACATTTGGCTGCGGCTAATCCCTTACCCACTTTAAGAAATGGTTTCTCTTTGGTGTAGGGAGAGACCCAGAGTTAGAATCAGAAACCTGGGCAGCCCGGGTGGCTCAGCGGTTTAGCACCGCCTTCAGCCCAGGACGTAATCCTGGAGACCTGGGATGGAATCCCACGTCGGGTTCCCTGCATGGAGCCTGCTTCTCCCTCTGCTTGTGTTTCTGCCTCTCTCTCTCTTTCTCTCTTTCTCTTTCTCCCTCTTTCTCTCTCTCATGAATAAGTAAATAAAATCTTTTAAAAAAATCAGAAACCTTAAATTCTTTGTAAATAGATGAGAGGAGCCTTTTACTGAAGGCTTGCTGTGAGCTAGACATAGTACTCAGTGCACACAAGCGTTGTCTTATTTAATCCTCCAAATAATCTTATAAGTAGTATTATTTCCGTTTTCAGATGCGGAAACAGCTTCCATATGCTCACACATGGATTTGAGCCCAGGTCTTGTGGGCTTTAAATCCTATGCTCTTCATCATTTATGGGACTTTAGGATTGAAATCTGGTCCTACTGCTTCCTACTTGTGGGGCCTCACCTACTTTACTTACCTCTCTGAAGCTGCTTCCTGAGGCACTTCAATTCCAGGCAGCCTCTTGTTTTCTGAATTGTCAGAATGGGGGCAGTAATATTCACCTTACAGGTTATTTTCTAAGGATTTGGATAGCAAAACACTTAGCTGGGTGTCTCAGGCAGAGTGGGTTGAAGCTTGTTCCTGCCTGCCTGACTCCTGCCCCTTGGTTGTGCTCTGTATCCAACTGAATGCCGGTTGGAGCTGATGGGGCCAGGCCCTCTGATGCAATGGGAGTATGCAACCTGAGTGTGAGGCACGTACACTTGGGGTACATGACTATTGACTTCTCCTTGATTGTTGGCACTGTCCTAACAATAGATGAGTAGCCCAACTACAAATATTTGGAGCCATATGATAATGGGAATGGACCAGCAACAGGACACTTAAGTGTACTGTACATTTGCAAGGTGGGGCAGATTTTGTAGAAAACAGAGGGTTTCTGGGTTCCTGACATCTTTTAGAGTTTGGAGGATTAAGGCTTCTGGTGGGGGTGGGGGGAATGTCAATCCATTAGCATCTAGCTGGATAACCTGATAGAAGAGGATGGGAGAGCTCATAGTCTCTTGTTAAGGGAAACAGCTAACAGGCTTACCTGGCCACCCCTCTGCTAGCTGAAGATCTTCCCTTAGGAAGAAGGCTGTTTTGAGAATGGGAAACAAGACTGATGATTTCTTTTTTTTTTTTTTTTAAGATTTATTTATTTTAGAGAGCACAAGTGGGAAAGGTGGAGGGAGAAGGAATAAGACTCTCAAGCAGATTCCCTGCTGGGTGTGGAGCCCCAAGAGAGGCTTGATCTCACAACCCTGAGATCACTGCCTGAGCTGAAACCAAGAATCAGACAGTTAACTGACTGCGCCACCCAGGAGCCCCAGGACTGTTCATTTTTTTAATCAGTATTTGAAAAGCTAATGTATTCATGCAGGTCAGAATTTAGAAGGGTATTGGGATGCCTGGGTGGCTCAGCAGTTGAGCATCTGCCTTCAGCATAATCTTAAAAAAAAAAAAAAATTTAGAAGGGTATTCAGTAAAAAGAAAAATCTCATCCCTTCTCCCTACCTGTTGGTTTTTCTGCCTGTAAGCCCATTTTTGGGGGGTCACCTTCCAGAGGTATTTTTCAAATACAGTTAAAAATGCAAATGTATTTTTGCCTGGGTGGCTCAGTGGTTGAGCATTTGCCTTCAGCTCAGGCGTGATCCCAGGGTCCTGGGATCAAGTCCCACATCGGGCTCCCCACAGGGAACTTGCTTCTCCCTCTGCCTCTCTGTGTCTCTCATGAATAAATAAATAAATAAAATCTTAAAAAAAAAAACCTAAATTGTTGTTTCCATCTAATGTTGAGGGATCTTTGTATGCATCCTTAACATACCTTTAAGGAATGCTGAATCACCTAAGGAGTTTTAGGTATTCCCTTTAAGCTTTTCTTAACTCTTAAGGAACAAGTGTGTTTGGTCCTTCTACTCTTCAATAACTCTTTTTTTTTTTTTTTTTTTTTTTTTTATGATAGTCACAGAGAGAGAGAGGCAGAGACTCAGGCAGAGGGAGAAGCAGGCTCCATGCACCGGGAGCCCGATGTGGGATTCGATCCCGGGTCTCCAGGATCGCGCCCTGGGCCAAAGGCAGGCGCCAAACCGCTGTGCCACCCAGGGATCCCTCTTCAATAACTCTTAATAGCATGTATCTCTCCTTTCAAACCAAGAGAAAGCAGGCCTCAGGCACAAAGTTCAACAAACAATAGATGGTGGGGCCCAGAGAATTCAAGTTCCTTATACCAGATCCCCTGAGCAAGTTAATGTCATTGCCTACAGCTGTCTCTGTGTCCACTAACTGCATCCAAGGCAGACCCTGACATAATGCATTCTCTTAGTCCTTTACTTATATTCTCATTTATCAACCCTGTAAGAGTGATACTGTTATTTTCTCCACTCTAGTGCTTTCCCCCAAACATCACACTGCCTCACCGGGCATCTAAAAATCAGACTCCATTATTTTAACTGATGGAGAAGGAGAACAGGTAGTGGGAGGTGGGGAAGAGATAAGGAAAGAAACTCTCAGGTGTATCTAAAAGACACTCAAGAAGGATAATGGTTAAGAAAATGACTCAGGCCATTCTAGCTCCTATGTAACTTCAGTGAATTCATTTAACCCCGGGTCACATACTAGAAAATGGACTTTAACTCTACTCCATAGGGTGCTTGATGAAGATTAAGTAAGAAGGCATTTAAGTGTCGGCTGTTAGTATTAATTCAGGAGGGGAAGAATTCCTGATTCCTGAGAATGGAGCAGGCTGTATTAGTTTGCCGGGCTGCTATAACAAAGTTACCCAGACTTAGGAGCTTAAACAACGAAAAGTAATGTGTGGGTAAGGTTGGTTTTGTGTGAGGCCTCTCGCCTTGGCTCATGGCTGGCTGTCCTCTCTTCCCTCTGTAACTGTGTCCAGACTCCCTCCTCTTATACGACCACTAGTCATGTTGGCTTGAGCCCTACCCTAATGACATCATTTTAGCTTTGGCACATCTCTAAAGGCTCTGTCTCCATGTACAGTCCTGAGGGTTAGAACTTCAACATATGAGTTTGATGGGGAGAATGAGGCAATTCATGTGAAGAGAAGAATCTGACAGAAAATTCAAAAAAATAAGTTGTTGGTATCACCAGTCATTGGAAAGGTTCATTTCCTTTCAGTCTTTTGAAATGTGCATAGTTGCATATCTTATATAGGCCTTTCTACATTCCGCTGACTTTCACTTCATGGCATAAGAACTTACCTAGATAACTTAAAAACTCTACTATAAATATCATTTTGCATAGTTGGATAAATAATCCATGGAGTAAGCATTCCATAGATTATTTAACTGTTGCCCTATATTACGGTGATGTAACCGTTGTCATATATCATTCCTGGTCCTTTTAGTTCTAGGCCAAAGCAAGATGCCTGAGAAGATGAGACTCTAGGGCACCTGGGTGGCTCAGTCGGTTAAGCATCTGCCTTTGGCTCAGGTCATGATGGGATCAAGCCCCACATCGGGTTCCTTGCTTGGTGGGGAACCTGCTTCTCTCTCTCCCTCTGCCTGCTGCCCCTGCCTGTGCACACGCGCACGCGCGCTCTCTCAAATTAAATAAATAAATTAGATAGATAGATAGATAGATAGATAGATAGATAGATAGATAAAATCCTAAAAGAAGAGGATACCCTAAAGCTCTCTGCAGGAGGCAAAGGGCAGGGTCACCCTGGGAGTCTTGCTTCCTCTAGGACCCTCTGGAGCTGACTCAGACCTAGATTCCTCTCTTCCCTCCTACTGGCCAAGCATGTCACAGCCCTCCACTCTTTAGTAGGGACCTTGGCAAGGGAGCACCTGGTTTCTAAGTATCTTCTCTTTATCACAGGCACATTTCCAGGCTTCTGCCACCAGAGTCTGCCTCTCTGTGAACTCTTGGGTTCTAGGGAGCTGGCAACGGGCTCTGTGGAGCTGAGGGCAGCTCTGCTGTACGCCTTTCAGCCTCCCTTCCTTGCCACTTCCATTCACTGAGCCCTCTTCCCAAAGATGACCAGCATCTTAACTTCATTCACCTTGGTTAGCAGTGCCTGTTCTTGAACCTCACGTCGATGTGCTCACACCTGTGTCCTCTTAGATCTGGCTTCTGTCATTCAGCAGTAGGTTTGTAAGATTCATCCGTGTCATCTGTCCTTGTGGTTGATTCATTTCATTATGTGAATAACCGTGGTGTTTCTGTCCTTTCTGCCCTGATGGACCTTTGGGCAGTTTCCAGCTTTTCACCATTAGGAAAGGTGCTGCTGTGAACATTATAACACATGCCTTCGGGGGAGTGTGTATGTGCTTGTTGGGTCTCTACTGCAAAGTGGAATTGCTGGGTCCTGGGGAATGTGTATATTTAGCCTTGGTAAATACTACCCAACAGTTTTCCAAAATGACTATTCCGTTTTGCACTCCCACATCAGACTTCTGCTGTTTTTTCTTAGTGAAGTAAAATATATGCATAACATAAAGTTGACCATTTTAACCATTTTAAAGTAAATAATTCAGTGGTGTTTTTTAGATTTAATTTTATTTATTCATTAGAGACACACAGAGAGAGGTAGAAACACAGGCAGAGGGAGAAGCAGGCTCCTCACAGGAAGCCTGATGTGGACTTGACCCCGGGGCCTGGGGATCACGCCCTGAACCGAAGGCAGATGCTCAAACTCTGAGCCACCCAGGCATCCCTTTAATTCAGTGGTGTTAAAGCACATTCACGGTGTGATACAACCAGCATCATAATCCATCTCCAGAACTTTTTCATCATCCCAAACAGAAGCTTTGTACCCATTGGACAGTAGCACCCCACTTACCCCTGTCTAGAGCCCCTGGTAACCTCAAATCTACTTCCTTTCTCTATTAACTATTCTAGGTACCTCGTATACACGAAATCCTACAGTATTTGTCCTTTTGTGACTGGCTGATTTCACTTACCATGATGTTTGCAAGGTTCATCCATATTGTAGTATGTGCCATAATTGCGTGACTTTTGAAAGCTGAGGAGTATTCTGTTGCAAGGATATACCGCATTGTGTTTATGGACACTTGGGTTGTTTGCACCTTTCAGCTACTGTGAAAAATGACACTATGGAAATTAGTGTGCAAGTATCTGTGTGTGCTCCTCCTTCCAGTTCTTTGGGATGTATACCTAGAAATAGAACTGCTGGATCATACAGTAGTGCTCTTTACCTTTTGAGGAGCCACCAAACTTTTTCACACAGCAGCTGTACCATTTCATATTCCCTATGCCAGAGTGGTTCAATTTCTGGCCAGCACTTATCTCTCCCCCTGATTTTTAAGAAATAGATTTCTGGGCAGCCCGGGTGGCTCAGCGGTTTAGCACCATCTTCAGCCCCTGGCGTGATCCTAGAGACCCGGGATCGAGTCCCACGTCGGGCTTCCCCCATGGAGCCTGTTTCTCCCTCTGCCTGTGTCTCTGCCTCTCTCTGTGTGTCTCTCATGAATAAATAAATAAATAAAATCTTTTTTAAAAAATAGTTTTCCTAGTAGGTATGAAGTGGTATCACATTGTGACTTTGATTTGCATTTCCCTGATGACTAATGATTCTGAGCATCTTTTCATATACTTATTGGCCACTTGTAGATCTTTTTTTTTTTTTTTTTTTTGACAGATATCTTTTCAGGTCCTTTACTTATTTTTTAAAATTTATTTATAATTAGAATGTTTGGTTTTGAAATTCTGTTTTTAGGAGTTGTTTTTATATTCTAGATATTTTTCATTTGGAATTCTACTTTTTATTTTAAGATTTTATTTATTTATTCATGAGAGAGAGACACAGAGAGAGGCAGAGACACAGGCAATGGAAGAAGCAGACTCCCTGCAAGGAGCCCGATGTGGGACTCAATCCCGGCCCCAGGATCACACTTTGAGTAAGAAGGCAGATGCTCAACTGCTGAGCGACCCAGGTGTCCCTAGAATTCTACTTTATTTTATTTTATTTTATTTTATTTTATTTTATTTTATTTTATTTTATTTTATTTTTTTATTTTATTTTTTTATTTTATTTTATTTATGAGGGACACAGGGAGAGAGAGGCAGAGACACAGGCAGAGGGAGAAGCAGACTCCATGCAGGGAGCCCTACACGGGACTCGATCCCGGGTCTCCAGGATCAGGCCCTGGGCTGAAGGCGGCACTAAACCACTCAGCCACCCAGGCTGCCCAAATTCTACTTTTTTTTTTTTTTAAGATTTTATTTATTCATGAGAGACAGAGAGAGAGAGAGGCAGAGACACAGGCAGAGGGAGAAGCAGGCTCTATGCAGGGGGCCTGATGTGGGACTCGATCCGGGACCGTGGAATCATGCCCTGAGCCGAAGGCAGATGCTCAACCGCTGAGCCACCCAGGCGTCCCAAATTCTACTTTTTTAAGGGCGTCTGGATGGCTCAGTAAAGTGTCTGACTTGAGGATGCCTTCAGTGGTTGAAGATCTGCTTTTAGCTCAGGGTGTGATCCCGGGGTACTGGGATCGAGTCCCTCATCGGGCTCCCTGCATGGAGCCTGCTTCTCCCTCTGCTTCTGTCTCTTCCTCTCTCTGTGTGTGTCTCTCATGAGTTTAAAAAAAAAAAAAAAGTGTCCGACTTGGTTTTGGCCTAGGTCATGATCTCAGGGTTATGAATTCAACCTTGCACCCAGTGATTTATTTAAAAATCAAATCTTAAACAAAACAACAAAAAACCCACAAGTCATCTATCCTTTCTTATTTGAAGGAAGAAATTTTTTTTAAGTAATCTCTACACCCAATATGGGGCTTGCACTCACAACCCCGAGATCAAGAGTTGCATGCTCTACCTCCTGAGCCAGCCAGGTGCCCCAAGAAATGATTTTTTTAAAGATCTTATTTATTTATTTGAGAGAGAGAGAGTGCATGAGAGACAGTACAAGCAGGGGGAGGAGCAGAGGGAGAGGGAGAAGCAGGGCTTGATCCTGGGACTCCAGGATCGTGACCTGAGCTGGAGGCAGATGCTTAACCAACTGAGCCATCCAGGCACCCAGGAATGATTTTTTCATTTCTTATTTATTTTTTAAAAGATTATTTTAGGAATCCCTGGATGGCTCAGCGGTTTAGCGCCTGCCTTCGGCCTAGGGCATGGTCCTGAAGTCCCGGGATCGAGTCCCACATCGGGCTCCCTGCATGGAGCCTGCTTCTCCCTTTGCCTGTGTCTCTGCCTCTCTGTGTGTGTGTGTCTCTCATGAATAAATAAATAAAATTTTTTAAAAAAGATTTTTTAAATTTATTCATGAGAGACACAGAGTGAGAGGCAGAGACACAGGCAGAGGGAGAAGCAGGCTCCAAGCAGGGACCCCGATGTGGGACTCTACCCCAGCACCCCAGGATCACGCCCTGGGCCAAAGGCAGATGCTCAGCTGCTGAGCCACCCAGGCATCCCCCAGGAATGATTTTTTTAAACAATCGTCATCATAGAGGAAGAAGGGAGTGGTGACAGCAGGGAGAAGAAAAGATTAACCAATCATCATCTGAGACTAAAGGATAATTTTTCAAAAAAGGACAGTTTTTTTCCTGTGGCACTGTCCCAGTGGGCCAGGTTGTGCTAGAACCTAGTGAAACAGTGTACACCAGTGTCTGGGCCAGCATTAGGGAACCACACGGACAGAGCATGATGCTGAGGGGCCCAGGTGGGCCCTCAGGTCCCCTCTTTTCATGCTTTGGCCACAAGAAAGGGTGGGTAAGAACATGCTCTAGAGAATACTTTGGAATAAGGCCCATCTGGCTTCTGAACCTCAGTTTTCTTATCTTTCCGAAGGAGCTAATTACCTACCTTGGTTGTTAAGGTAGTTGTAAGGATGGAATGGGCATGGTCTTTAGCTTCCTGAATGGTAGTTATCACCTCAGAGTGCTTCTTTAAAGGGTGGCTAAGCAGGGGGAGGGGAGGGATTCAGAGGAACAGCTAGAGGTTGTCCAGAATGATCTGTGTGGGCAGCCATGTAGCAGGATGCATATTGCATGTAGGTAGACTCCTAGTCTTCTGAAATGGTGACAGTCTCCTGCATCCAAGTATGACTTTGGGTTAACCTGTGTCTCATGAGACCACCTGGGGCCGATGTGCTGAATGACTATGACCTTGATTCTTTGGTGTCAGGAGCAGATAAGGGCTTGGCCCACAAACCACAAACCTTTGGTCTTCCTCTTGAGACCAAAGTTGGAAGCCCCATCTGAAACTCTTATTTGATCACAATGGAGACCAAAGCCAGGTCTCTGGAACAGCCCTTGATCATGTCAGAGGGCTGTTGTCAGGTGTTGCTTCCCCTGATGTAACTTCCAGAAGCCCCCTCCTTCCTAATACCGTCTTCCTTCCCCACAGTGATTTGCATGGACTGCCCTGGGCAAGAGTCAGCCCTGCTTAGCACTGATAGTGATTTCGCTGTGCTGAATGATAGAACAGTCCAGGTAAGATACCACGTGCACTGGCAAGGTGGAAGAAACATCTTCTCCATGCATGCTCAGCTTGCTGCTGGCCGGGACGTCCTGGTTGCTGTAGCCATGGCGAACCACATAGCCCCTTCAGAGGAGGCCGTGCTAGCCGTCAGCTGCCCACAGCTTGCAACACCCCGATAGAGGCGCTAGAGAGTCAGGCCCGTGGCGCAAGGAACTGCCTTGGGTGCAATCACCCAGTGCCCTTGGCCCCTCGGATTCCCTTCCCACCTCCGTTTCCTTCTTTTCTTTATCATCTGGCTAAACCCAGGGGGAAAGTGATTCCAACGTGGGGCTGCCAATCCCATGAGCCTCTGGGAAGACAGACCTGAGGCATTTTGTTCTTTTAATTTTTTGAATAACTAATATAGCCACATGGTTCAAAAATTTGAAAATATTAAAAAGTTACACAATGAGGAGTGCCCGGGTGGCTCAGTCAGTTGAGCACCTGCCTTGGACTCTGGTCATGATCTCAAGGTCCTGAGATTGAGACCCGCGTGGGGCTCACTGCTCAGCGAACCTTCTCCCTCTCCCTCTCCCTCTCCCCCCTCCACCCTCCCCAGTCCATACTCTCTCTCCAAAAAAGAAAAAGAAAAAAAAATTGAAAAAATGTACACAGCAAATAACCTCCCTTTGTTTCTCTGCATGTACCTAATGCCCTGTCCTAGACACAGATAACCACTGTTCCCAGGTTTTTTTCCTCCTAAAGTTTATTTATATATTCTATATTTATATTAAACATATTATATATTTTTATGTATTTATACATAAAGAGATACACAATTACTCTTTTTCCTCCTGTCTTTTATGCAAAAGCTAGTGTACTATTCACGTGTCTGCACCTTCTTTCTGCACTTAAAAATAGATGAGCTTACTGTCTCCTTCTGACAGATAACCCTACCTTTAATTTCTTTTGTATATCTCCCCACATTTTGTTTATATACGAGCCACTGTGAATACATGGTCTTATTTTCCTACCCTTTCACACCAAAGATGGTACATATTGACTCCATTAATTTGTTAAATAAAATACCTTGTTCTTTTTCATTTAATAGTATATATCCAAGATCTTCCCGTACCAGCACATAGACTTCCTCATTCCTCATTTTTAGTGCTGTATGGCACTTCCACTAGATGGAAGTATTAGGATGTATTTGATTGGTTCTCTATAAATGAACACTTAGGATTATTTTCAATTTGTCTTTTGCAGTAAACCCATTTAGGTCTCTCTCCTCACTCTTAACTTCTGTAAGTGAGAGGATGTCGGGTGTCTGCATGTCTGGGTTAAGCGGTCCCCTCTCCTTGCAGGAAAGGAAAGCACTGAAGATCTTCCCATTCGACCGTGTCTTGCGAAGACAAAAGAGAGAATGGGTGGTTCCACCGATCTCTGTCTCTGAGAATGGCAAGGGCCCCTTCCCCCAGAGGCTGAATCAGGTACAACTGCACCTTCTCCTGTGGAGTCCTTGCTGGCCGCAGGGACCTTCATCGAAAAGCCCGCTGATGGGGTTTCTTGCTCCTTAGAGCCTCCGCCATGGGAGTGGATTTGGATAAGGCAGTGCCTCTCCACCACCCCTCCCCACCTCTGTCGCCATCGTGAGATAGTTGAGACTTTGTCAACTGACATTTTCTTTTGCTTCTAGCTCAAATCTAATAAGGACAGAGGCACCAAGATTTTCTACAGCATCACAGGGCCCGGTGCAGACAGCCCCCCCGAGGGTATCTTCACCATAGAGAAGGAAACAGGCTGGTTGCTGTTGAATAAGCCACTGGACCGAGAGAAGATTGCAAAGTATGAGGCAAGTAATCTGCAGCATCTGCCAAGAAGCAGGGCCCCATGGCCAGGTGGGGAGGGCGGGGCCAGGCTGACCCCACACCTGTGCACCCACAGCTCTATGGCCACGCCGTATCAGAGAACGGTGCCTCAGTGGAAGACCCCATGAACATCTCCATCATTGTCACAGACCAGAACGATCACAAGCCCAAGTTCACCCAGGATGTTTTCAGAGGGAGCGTCTTGGAAGGGGTACTGCCTGGTAAGAGGACGGGGGAGGGGACAGCTGGAGGGAGAGGTTCCCTGGGCTCAGACAGCCTTGGGTCAACTTCTGGAACCATCTAGAGGTCTGACCAGACCCCTACAGGCTGGAAGAACCCTCCATACCTGATTTCCTCGGTTCTGTATTAGATCACCTGGGATCATCTTAAATATTCAGAGTCTCCCACTCCATCCCAAGATCCCTGAATAAGAATGATCCTAGAGGGATCCCTGGGTGGCGCAGTGGTTTAGCGCCTGCCTTTGGCCCAGGGCACGATCCTGGAGACCCGGGATCGAATCCCACGTCGGGCTCCCGGTGCATGGAGCCTGCTTCTCCCTCTGCCTATGTCTCTGCCTCTCTCTCTCTCTCTCTCTCTCTGTGTGACTATCATAAATAAATAAAAAAAAAAAAAATTAAAAAAAAAAAAAAAAAAAAAAAAGAATGATCCTAGAGTATGGCCTGGAATCTGTGTATTTAAAAATTTCCCAGAAGCTTCAGATGATCAGCCATGTTTGAGAACCACTAGCTTTGGAGCTACAAAGATCTAGATTTGAATCTTGATTTGCCTCTTTACTTGTGACCTCTTTTGCTGTAACCCTGGGCAAGTTCTTTACTTCTGAGCCTCAATCCTCACATCTGAAAATGGGAACAATGGGGGTACCTGGGTGGCAGTTGAGTGTCCAACCCTTGATTTCAGCTCAGGTCATGATCTGAGGGTCCTGGGATCGGGCCCTGCATCAGGCTCTGCACTCAGCATGGAGTCTGCTTATCCCTCTCCCTCCCTCTGCTCCTCCCCCCACTTGCGCTCGCTCTCTCTCTCTCAAATAAATAAATAAATAAATAAATAAAACCATTTTTTAAAAAAGAAAGAAAATGGAAACAATGTGACCTGCAAAGAATTGTCAAGATTAAGATAAAATACATAATGACCTCAAAGACAGATGCTACTGGGCAGGAGTTCTCTTCCTTCCTTTCTGAGTTGTGGAGAATTCAAGAAGTGTGAGTTGGCTAGATTGCCAATATAGAAATCCCCCAAAGAAAAACAGTACCTTAAATGAGATGGAACCTCATTTTATCCTTATAATAGGAAGCCTACAGGTGGACAATCAAGGCTTGAATGGTGCTTCACAGTGTGGGGGACCTAGGCCCCTTCTCTCTAGTTGCTCTGCTATTTGGGCTTTATTTCCAAGATTACCTCGTGGTTGCTGCTAGAGCTCCAGTGGTTGCACCTGGAAGTGGTGGGTGAGGAGAATAAGCCCCATCCTCAAAAAAGCACGTTCCCCAAAGTTGTATATACCATTTGTCAGAATTCAGTCTCAAAGACATAGCTAACTAACTGCAAGAAGGGATGGGAAATAGTCTTCGTTCCAGACAGGACTGTGCTCAGCTTAAAATGGTTATGAGGATTTTGTTTCCAAGAAAGACATGAAGAATGGAAAATGAACACCAAGTATCAATCTGCCACAAAGTGGAATAAGGGTCCAAGCTAATGGGCAGAGTGGAGCCTCTCAGTGTTCTGAAAAGTGGGCGAGGCTGGAATTGGAGCTAAGAGGGAAGGGTGCTCGTTCATTCATTCCTTCTCCCCTCTAGGCACTTCTGTGATGCAGGTGACAGCCACAGATGAGGACGATGCCATCAACACCTATAATGGGGTGGTTGCTTACTCTATCCATAGCCAGGAGCCAAAGGACCCACATGACCTCATGTTCACTGTCCATCGGAGCACGGGCACCATCAGTGTCATCTCCAGTGGCCTGGACCGGGAGGTGAGTGGCTCTCAGGGAAAGTGCTGCCTACCCAGCTCAGGCTGGAGCCTGACGCTCAAGAGTAGAACCCCCATCCGTGCCCCAAAGCCCAAGGCAGAGCAGTGAGTATCCAGGTCAACTGGGAATGGCTGCTGCTTGCTGTGTTCCCATGTTGACGTCCCACAGCTCTCTAGAGCCAATGGCGTGGTGCCAAATGATCTCGTTAAGGCTGAGGAGCCAGCTGTAAAATGCAGGCATTTGATATTTTCTGTAGGTTTTCTCATTTCCTCTCGGAATGGCTCACTTAGCATGCACATTTCCCAGATTTGTCCCTTGTGTGCTACAAAGTCGAATTAGCTCCATGGATATTGGAGTTGCCTACTGTTTCCTAATTAATACTGTTGCCCAAATCCCCACTCAAAGCTCCCATTCTGCATCACCCCAGGGCCAGGGGGCAATGCCCAGACCGGACTCCACCCCCGGTTGGCCCAGGAGAACTATTTGGGTCTGCATTCCTGCCGCCCCCCGCCCCACCCCTGCCTCTGTTCTTTCCTGCAGTGGGTAAGCAGTGGGCCAGGGATTTAAGAGAACACTGGGAGGTGGGGGACATACTCCCCTTCCCTCCACAGCCATCCATCCAGGGCTATGCCTCTGGGAGCCCAGGCTGAGGGACCCCTCAACCTTAACCTCCTTTCGTCCCCAGAGAGTCCCTGAGTACACGCTGACCATCCAGGCGACAGACATGGATGGGGATGGTTCTACCACCACTGCAGTGGCCATAGTGGAAATTCTCGATGCTAATGACAATGCTCCCATGTTTGATCCTCAGAAGGTAAATGTGCTTTCAATCCTTCTTCCCTCAGCAGGTGATAGAGGACTGAAGTTTTCCTTTTTTTTTTTTTTTTTTTCTGTCCAAGGTTTTCCTTTCTAATGAAATTCTGAAAGCAGCTCACATTGCTTGCTATCCTGTCCCACCACTTCCTAGTGTGTGACCAGAGGCAGATTTAACCTCTTTGTGCCCCGATTTCCTAATCTGTGAGGTAGAAACCATATTACCTACTGCATTGTTCTGAGTTTTCTTTTTTTTTTTTTTTTTTAAGATTTTATTTAGGGATCCCTGGGTGGCGCAGCAGTTTGGCACCTGCCTTTGGCCCAGGGCGCGATCCTGGAGACCCGGGATCGAGTCCCACGTCAGGCTCCCGGTGCATGGAGCCTGCTACTCCCTCTGCCTGTGTCTCTGCCTCTCTTTCTCTCTCTATGTGACTATCATAAATAAATTTTTAAAAAAATTTAAAAAAAAAGATTTTATTTATTGGGATCCCTGGGTGACACAGCGGTTTGGCGCCTGCCTTTGGCCCAGGGCGCGATCCTGGAGACCCGGGATCGAATCCCACGTCGGGCTCCCGGTGCATGGAGCCTGCTTCTCCCTCTGCCTGTGTCTCTGCCTCTCTCTCTCTGTGTGTGTGACTATCATAAATAAATAAAAATTTTTAAAAAAAGAAAAAAGGGAAAAAAATATTTTATTTATTTATTTGAGAGAGAGGCATGAGAGAGTGCAAAAAGAGAGTAGCAGGCAGAGGTAGAGGGAGAAACAGGCTCCCCACTGAGCTGGGAGCCCGAGGTAGGGCTCAATCCCAGGATGTTGGGATCATCTGAGCAGAAGGCAGACGCTTAACCAGCTGAGCCGCCCAGGTGCCCCTCTTCTGAGTTTTAAATGGAATAATCTCTTCACAGTTCATAACAATCCCTGGTACATAAGAGCTCAATATGAAAATCCTTGTCGAGGGGCGCCTGGCTAGCCGAGCTTAGTCATCGGAGCACATGACTCTTGATCTTGGTGTCATGAGTTCAAGCCTCACACTGGGAGTAGACTTTACTGAAAGAGAGAGACAAAGAAAGAAAATCCTTGTCGATATGAAGACTTACAATTTGCCTCACCATACTTGCCCACCTTCACCTAGTGAATGCCTTGTATACCTCCAGTGACAGAGGACTCTGTGCCAATCGGGATGACACCCACCCCCCTTCCATCTTTAGATAACTCTGGCTACTAAATATTATTTAGGCTTGATTAAAAATTTGTTCTGAGCAACTGAATTCCCATTGTTTGCCACCTGTTCCAGAACTTCCAAAAAAAGTTCCTAATCATGCCACACAGCAGTCAGGCACCTAGTCTTTCTCACCACCTTCTTCATACCTTTCTGACCTCAGCTGGATGGGTGGGCTATGCATGGCAGGGTTTAGGGCACGCAGACCAGTGAGATGACTGGGGTATTTTGCCCCTGGATGTAGGAAAGGTAGGTTCAAGATCCCTGTGGTCTGTCCCAGCAGCTGATACTTGGAACTATGTGCATGTGTGTGCCCTGAAACCCTGATATATGGGTTGGGCGGTCCCAGAAAGAGTGAGTGGCATGGAGCTCCCCTGGAATTGCACGGAGGATCCATAGCTGGTGAAGAGTGGAACAGTCTCAGGGTGGGTAGAGAGCCCTCTGCTCTGACTATGCTGTGCTTCCCACACCAACAGTACGAGGCCCGTGTACCCGAGAACATGGTGGGCCATGAGGTGCAGAGGCTGACAGTGAGTGACCTGGATGCCCCCAACTCACCGGCCTGGCACGCCACCTACCGCATCTTGGAAGGTGATGACGGGAACCATTTTAGCATCACCACCCACCCAGAGAGCAACCAGGGCATCCTGACGACCAGAACGGTGAGTCGGTTTGGGCTTTAGACAAGGGCCACCCCTGGGTTAGTCAGGTCTTCAGCCTCCAGTACAAGGAGGTATACCACCTGCCTTGTGACACCTGCTCTGGAACATTCACCAGAATTCACAGGGAGTGTACCAGGCTTCTGACACTTTCCCATCCCTCTTGTGTTAGGGAATGAATTTGTTCAAAGTAAGTCTTACCAAGGGACTCAATTCATAAAAGAGGTCAGAATCCCAGATGTGATTGAGGCACATTAGTGGAGCCTCTCCTCCCAAATCCTGGTGTCCATGGCTGCCCCCAATTGGTCTTCTCACACAGAAAGTCTCTGTTTTAGTGGAATTCTTACTAGTTTTACATTTTATCCATAATACATATGTAGGTTTTTGCACAGTAAAATGTTTTAAGTTACTTAATAGTTAGATATGGTTGCCTCTTAAAAAGTCATTCAATAAAATTGATGCTTTAAGAAAATGGGCTTGATCTTTCTTTGATTTCGTTTACCTCCTGGTTTATTTTGAAGAATGGCCTAGTTTGAGAAGCAGGGTCTTATATAATACTTTTTTTATTTTAAAGATTTCATTTATTTATTTGAGAGATGAAGAGAGAAAGCAAGACAGATCCGGAGAAGGGGGAGGGGCCGATGGAGAGGGAGAAGCAGACTCTGTGCTGAGCAGGGAGCCTGACATGGGGCTCATCCCAGGACCCTGAGATCATGACATCATGACCTGAGCTGAAGGCAGATGCTTAACCCACTGAGCCACCCAGGCACCCCTTATATAATACGTTTATCACTATCCTCTTCTTGCACCCAAAACTTTGTAATGCCCTTTTTATATTGTGAAATAAATTTCATTTATAATATAACTTATCCAATTTACATAATTTCTAGAAATGTAGAATTCTCTGAAATAAAGGAGGATTTTACAGGAAAAGTTACTGATAATAAGATAGTATTATCTTAGTACATATAGAACATATAGAACATATAGAACATAGTACATATAGAACGATGTAAAACTTGGGTGCATACGAGAAAACATAATGACATGGTCAGTTACTTGCATCTCTCTGTAGAAACGTCCAAATGCAGTGGATGCTGCGTGTCACTTGGGTGGCTCATGCATACCACAAGTCATACTGATGTCTTTACAGAGTAGCAAAAAAACAGCTTTCAGGGAAAAGCCTGAACAAATCAAATGGCAAGCTCCCCTCAGAAGCTGCACTCCTAGAAAGGTCACTATATATTAAAACCACACCAAAAACTTAGTTTATATGTGAAACATGTAACTATAAACAGATGTTTCACACCCATGCATATGTGAATGTCCGAGGGGATATTGGCAAGTCCCGTGGCCTGTGGGGACAGGTCTTTGTGTCCCTGCCCTAGCCTAGAAATGCCAACAGCGTCCCCAGTCATTATGACAACCGGAAAGGCCTCCGAAAGTTTCTACAACAACCCCTACAAGGCCACCGCCCCATTGGAAAGCAGTTCTAGGGCTTCCTGGTCTAGGTTTGGTCTGAGAGGCCCCATCAGCCACTCAGAAAGTGCAGGAGGCTGGGGTGCCCAGGAGGCTCAGACAGTTAAGCGTCTGACTCTTGGTTTCAGCTCAGGCCACGATCTCAAGGTCGGGAGACCAAGCCCTGCGTCGGGCTCGGCCCTGGAGCCTGCTTAAGATTCTCTCTCTCCCTCCCTCTGCCCCTGTACTCCCTCAAAAAAAAAAAAAAAAAAAAAAAAAAAAAACAGTTCAGGAGGCTTTATGCAAAGGACAGCATTTCTATTTGAAAGATTTATTTATTTTAGAGAGGGTGGGGAGAGGCAGAGGGAAAGGGAGAAAGAGAGAAACTGAAGCACGCTCAGCCCCAGCCTGGAGCATGATGCGGGCCTCCACGTGGGGCTCGGTCACAACTCCTGAAACCAAGAGTCAAACACTTAACTGACTGCACCCCCCAGACGCCCCAGAAAGGACAGCATTGTTGATGTTGGGAGCCTCGAACCCCTCCCTGTTGCTCCTTTCTTTCTGCCATCATAGCACTGCAATGGGTCCTCCTCACAAATTGGCAACTCAGATCCTCCCTCTCCTTCTCTCTCAGGGCTTGGACTTCGAGGCCAAAAACCAGCACATTCTGTACATCGAAGTGACCAATGAGGCTCCTTTTGTGGTGAAACTCCCGACCTCCACGGCCACCGTGGTAGTCCATGTGGAGGATGTGAATGAGGCACCTGTGTTTGTCCCACCCTCCAGAGTCGTCGAGGTCCAGGAGGGCATCGCTATCGGGGAGACTGTCTGCACCTACATTGCACAGGATCCCGACAAGGGGGGTCAGAAGATCAGGTACACGGGAGCTGGGCTCGGATGCATCCAAAAGCAGTAGTAGTATTGGATGGGCTATTTAGTATGGTCTGCATTTGTTCTAATTACCATAAAGATTGCTAAATATACTGAACATCGCCCCTACACAGGGCCTTCCCTTCCTACCGTCCCCGGGGCTGAAGACTCTGAACAGAGATCCAGGGGGGCAGGTATACCCCCTCCCCCTCATGTGTCCCTGCTGGGCCATCTCCCTGCTGCTCAGGCTCCCATTTAGGGGTGAGGTGCATTTTTCATGTGATTCCGCTTAGGAGCCCTGAGTCCCATGACACCATCTGCCAGTTGGAATGAGTAGGCTTTGAATGACAACCAGAATTCTAAGTATTCTAGGTATGACTCTTCTCAACTTTTCCATTCCAGCTACCACATCCTGAGAGACCCAGCCGGGTGGCTAGCAATGGACCCAGACAGTGGGCGGGTCACAGCCACAGGGGTCTTAGACCGTGAGGATGAACAGTTCGTGAAGAACAATGTCTACGAAGTCATGGTCTTGGCCACAGATGATGGTGAGAACTTCCTCCAAACGCCTCCACTTGGGTACCTTTGGAACCCATGACATAACACATCCCCTCCACAGACATAGCATGGGTACCAGCAAACCTATCTGAAGGGTCAAGGAAGACTTTCAGAGGAGATTTCTAAAGACTAGGATTGGCTGGCTATGGTTTCCCTAAGATCCAGGTGTTAGGAGAAGGATTTCTTTCGGCCCACGTGTGTAATTCACTGAGCCCTGAATTGGCCAGTCAGTTTCCTAAACCTTGTAATTTGATTGAAAGGGGCTGCCAGGAAAGGGCCATGATTGATTAGTGATGTCACACTGTGACAGAGTTGGGAGTTGTGATGTGATTTGACATCTCTGCTTGACACAGTGAAGCAAGGCCTGGAAACAGGTGAGAAGTCCCAGCAGGACTGTGAAGGGTGACATCCTTAAAGCTCATCAGTCCTGGGGTGGCCAATAGGTTTCCCTTTGTGATAGATTGGTAGTGGCCATATGGATGAAGTGGCTGTAACTGTCCTATGATCAGTTAGGAATATCTGCTATCAGAATGATGGCATGATTGCCATGGACTTGCCATCACTGGTTTGACCTATGATGAGACTAGGGCGGGACATGGAGGGTCTTGAAAAGTTGCAGCTGGGCAGTGAACAGGAACCTCCCTGAGGCTGACTGGGTAGGTCATAGAACTCAACATTCATCACCTCCACCATGGGCAGATGCTGAAAAGGGATCTATGTGTCATTATGAACAGGGAGCCCTCCCACCACTGGCACTGGGACCCTCCTGCTAACACTTATGGACGTCAATGACCATGGCCCAGTCCCTGAGCCCCGTTGGATCACCATCTGCAACCAAAGTCCTGTGCCCCAAATGCTGAACATCACGGACAAGGACCTGTCCCCCCACACCTCCCCTTTCCAGGCCCAGCTCACACATGACTCGGACATCTACTGGACTGCAGAGGTCAATGAGAAAGGTAACTGAGTGGTGGTGGTAGGTGGGTGTGTGCCCCATATGAGGACCCTGTCCACGTTGTGGTCTGCGTTTGAAAGTCAACCAAATGCTAGTTATTAACTTAGTTTAAGCCTTCAAGAATGCTCTAGCCCAACCACCTTTCTGTACAGTTCGAAAAACTGAGGTGGGGGGTGGGGAATATGGACCAGGATGTGTGAGGTATCACATAATGAAGGAGCCAGGACTCCTGCAGTGATAATAGCTCACATGCCGTGAGCATGCTTATTATGTGCGAGACAGCACTTCGGACGCTTCATAGATGAGGTTACTCAATTCTCACAGAAACCCACATCTATGTGCGTATGCGCCGTTTACAGGTGAGAAACCAGGCTTACAGAAAGTTCAGGAGGTGAAAGATCTTGGCAGAGGCATTACAGCTAGAAAATGACGCCACCAGATTTTGAATCCAGGCACTCTGATTTACCGTTGGTGCGCTGCTGCCTACCATTTATTGATCCCTGATATTACACAAGATGCTCGCCCTTCCTTCCTTCCTTCCTTCCTTCCTTCCTTCCTTCCTTCCTTCCTTCCTTCCTTCCTTCCTTCCTTCCTTCCATCCATCCTTATTTTATTTATTTTAAAGATGTTATTTATTTATTCATGAGAGAGAGAGAGAGAGAGAGAGAGGCAGAGACACAGGCAGGGAGAAGCAGGCTCCATGCAGGGAGCCCGATGTAGGACTTGATCCCGGGCCTCCAGGATCAGGCCCTGGGCCAAAGGCAGGTGCTAAACCGCTGAGCCACCCAGGGATCCCCTCTTTCTTTAATATTTCTACCACCCTCTGTGGTCAATGTTTTTATCCACATTTACAGATGACAATGAGGCTCAGAGGGGTTAAGTAGCATGCCCAACGGCACAGTGTGTGTGAGTATGGAGCAGAAGTTGAAGCCACAGTCCCAGGCCGTCACGCACCTGCTTCCATCTACTTCCCTATCCTTTCTCTTTCCCATCCTGCCCTGGCAAGGGGTTTAATGGTGTCAAGTGAATGAGGACCCAGGATATGTGAAAAATCCAGCCCCAAATGCCATTAAGGCCCCTGGAGTGAGTGACACTGTTGACTTTGGTTTGAAATGTCCCCCCCACTTCCTCTTGGGGTTGGGGTGCACCAGGAGGAAAATAGGGAACCAGTGCACACAGATTCTGCCCAGAAGGAACCAAATGCCCAATGTCTAGTACTGCACTGAGCACAGCCCAGAAAGCACTCAGGAGACATGCTGCAGACACCCACATTGTGTCAATTTTATGATTATTGTGATTTGAGTATATAATTTCGGGCACCTTGTCTTTAACAAGCCCAGGTTGGTCTCCTGTCACCCCCTTGTGGCCTAGAAGCCATTTTTTCTCCTCCCTGATCTTAGCGTTTACAGACAATGGACTCTGGAACCGGGATGCCTTGGTTCCAGACCCAGTTCCTCTGTTTACTAGCTCTGTGATTATGGGCAAGTTCCTGAACTGCACTGATCACCAGTTATCCCTATCTGTAGAATGGTGCCAATAATTGTACCTACTTCCATCTAGTTCCTGTGAAGATAAAGTAGGTGATTATGCGAGAGGCTTCTTGTCTGGTACATCAGTGCTCAATAGATGTGAACAGCCACCTTTACTAGCACTCTTCCCCAGCGGCAATCGCAGATCTGGCTCGGTCAAGTGTGAACATTATGGCCAAAGCCTAGTACCAACACCTGGTTATAGTATTGATACCTGGTTCTTGGGGAGTTCTTTGCTTGTTTTGTTTTTTTAAGATTTATTTGAGAGGGAGGAGGGAGGGAGAGAAGGAATATGAACCGGGGAGGGGCAAGGGAGAGGAACAAGCAGACACCTTGCTAACTTGGGGGACCCAATGTGGGGCTCAATCCCAGGACCCCATGATCATGACCTGAGCTGAAGGCAGACACTTAACCAACTGAGCCACTCAGGTGCTCCTGGTTCTTGTGGGTGGGTGGTTATTTTTTTAACTTTTTGTATTTGAGAGAGCGAGCAAGCCAGAGAGCACAAGCAGGGGGAAGGGCAAAGGGAGAGGGAGAAGGAGGCTCCTGTCTGAGCAGGGAACTTGATTCAGAGCTTGATCCCAGGACCCAGGGATAATGACCTGAGAGCCAAAGGCAGACACTTCAGGTCTCAGCCACCCAGATGCCCCTGGTTCTTGTTTTTTTAATTTAGTTTTTCTATCTGACCATGTCCTTGTTGTCAGGGGAGTTAACCCAAATTCTACTCCTGTGTGACCTCAGTCTGGTTACTTAGCCTCCCTAAGCTTCAATTTCTGCATTTGTAAAATGAGGCTAATAGTGCCTCCTCTTAAAGTGTCAGTGAAGATAGAGTAGAGCCTTGTACCCAGTTAGTGTCCCCTTAGTTACCAGCACCACCATCATCACAGTCACCTGAGAAATCCTCCCTCCAGCATGGGGACATGATGGTGGTAGGAATGTTTTGATGAAATACCCCACATTGACCTCCATGACTTTGGTGGACTAAATATTCAGCCTGCAGAGCTCCCTGTCTACCTTCCATTACTGTACAGGAACATAGCAAATTCTCCCTTCTGGCTTTTGTGCTAAGAGGAGCCCAATGTATATGCAGGATCTTTGAACAAAAAGTTGCTTAAAGTCCGTGCTGAAGGGACGGCTGGGTGGCTCAGCGGTTGAGCGTCTGCCTTTGTCTTGGGGCATGATCCTGGTCCCGGGATCGGGTCCCACATCTGGTTCCCTGTGAGGAGCCTGCTACTCTCTCTGCCTGTGTCTGTGCCTCTCTCTGTGTATCTCTCATGAATAAATAAATAAATAAATCTTAAAAAGAAAAAAATCCATGCTGAAATACACTGGCAACCCTGAGGGTGGGTGAGCTAGAAAGGTGGGGTGGTTTTTGGTTGCCCCAGTGATTGGGGACACTCCTGGCATTTAATGACAAGAATCTGTAATGCTTGGGAGAGTCCTGCATGATGAGAAATCACACTGCAAAGGCTAATAGCTCCTTCCATGAGAAGTCTAAACTGAAGGCCTTTCTTCTGAGAGACCCCTGACCCTATATTTCTCACCCACAACCTAGCCCTCTTCCCCATTCTAGGATGGCCACACCTTGTGCAGCCTCACGGAGGCTTGGCTTCTGCTTTGTGTCCAACCTGCCACTCGCTCAAAGCCTTTGAAGGCCAGTTAGCACCATGTCCACTGCAGCCTCGTAGCCAGCACCCCTGAACTTGTGTGCATCGTGAATGCTGTGACAGCACAGTTTGGAAGCCTCTCTGATCTGCCTGACAATCCCAGTTATTTTTTTTTTTTTTTAAAGATTTTATTTATTTAGTCATAGACACAGAGAGAGAGAGGCAGAGGGAGAAGCAGGCTCCACAGGGAGCCCGATGTGGGACTCGATCCTGGGCCTCCAGGATCACACCCCAGGCTGCAGGCGGCGCCAAACCGCTGCGCCACCGGGGCTGCCCCGACAATCCCAGTTATATCACCAAGTCCTGTGCATTTGGATTTGTTCATAATTGATGTTCTCAGGGTGCCTGGGTGGTGTAATCGGTTGAGCATCCAACCCCAGGTTGTGTTCCTGGGGCCATGGGATCGGGCACTGTGTCAGGTTCTGCGGTCAGCGTGGAGCCTGCTGCAGACCCTCACCCTCTGCCCCTCCCTCCTGCACTCACACATGCGCTCTCTCGTGCTCTCTCTCAAATAAATAAATCTTTTAAAAAAATTGATAATTTCACAGAAATACCAGTGTTTCAAATAATGAAGTTCCATCAGACCGTTGAAACATAAACATATTTGCTATTACTGTAAATGCTATAATAATAAATGGTAGTGAACTTTCAAATAGGAAAACAAGTGGTCAGTTACTGTGAATATTAAAAGATGGGGTTAGTTATCTCCAGGAACGATATATTTCAATGTGTTCTTTTTGAGAACAGTCAAGCAGCTAAAGTTGCTGAGAACTCTTGGCCCTGCCTGCCATGACTTTTTTAAAAACTTCATTATCTTAAAAATGCTGTGACTATTGATTTGATTTTAAGAAAATAAAATGATGGGGCAACCCAGGTTGCTCAGCGGTTAGCGCCACCTTTGGCCCAAGGCGTGATCCTGGGGTCCCAGGGTTGAGTCCCACATCGGGCTCCCTTCATGGAGCCTGCTCCTCCCTCTGCCTATGTCTCTGCTTCTCTCTGTGTGTCTCTCATGAATAAATAAATAAAATCTGGGGATCCCTGGGTGGCGCAGCGGTTTGGTGCCTGCCTTTGGCCCAGGGTGCGATTCTGGAGACCCGGGATCGAATCCCACATCGGGCTCCTGGTGCATGGAGCCTGCTTCTCCCTCTGCCTGTGTCTCTGCCTCTCTCTCTCTCTCTTTCTCTCTCTCTCTCTCTCTCTCTGTGACTATCATAAATAAATAAAAATTAAAAAAATAAAATAAATAAATAAATAAATAAATAAAATCTGGAAAAAAAAAAAAAGAAAATGATGAATTTATTTTGTTATCCCAATAATCCTTTCCATGATAGTGAACTTGGCTTTGGCCAAACATTAATCTTTAACACTTGGCGTAAGTGTGCTTTTGGGGCATTTCTCACTAATTGCCCAGATGGAGAGGCAGTCTCCTTAACTCCGACAGGATATGCTCAGTTCCACTGTGGCCTCCCGGGTAAATGTCATCTGTCTGCTCCAGGAAACACAGTTGCCTTGTCCCTGAAGAAGTTCCTGAAGCAAGACACATATGATGTGCACCTTTCCCTGGCTGACCATGGCAACAAGGAACAGCTGACAGTAATCAAAGCCACCGTGTGTGACTGCCACGGCCACGTGGAGACCTGCCCCCACCGCTGGAAGTGGGGCTTCCTCCTCCCGCTTCTGGGGGCTGTCCTGGCTCTGCTGCGTGAGTACCGGTGCCCTCCCCCCTGTAAGGATGGGGTAGTTAAAAGATCCAATTCTACCCTGACCTGCTGGGATGAAGGCATCCCCAACATCACACATCAGTTCCTGGTACTCGTAGTTCCTGAGTGTCATTCAGGTGATGGATGTTTATGGAGCTTCTGGTATGTGCCAGGCTTTGGGGATACAGTGGTGAACCAACAGACTCAGCCCTGCTGTCATGTCATCTAGAGGCTGGAGCAGTAATTCTGAAAGTGTGGTCTCCAGACCAACAACAGCATCAGCAGGATCAGGAACTTGTTAGAAAGGCCAGTTCTCAGGCCCACTCCTGACCCACTGATTCAGAAACTTAGGGGTGAGACCCAGGAATCTGTGTTTTAAGAAGCCCTCCAGGGTTCTGATTCATGCTAGAGTTTGAGAGTCCTTGGTCTAGTGGGCAGAAGTGTTTAGTTACAAACCGAGTTCTTTATCTAAAGATAGAACCTGTCACATTTACTTTTTTCCACTCTCTGAATTGGTCCTTACACAGAAACACGTTTAATCAAATATGAATTCGGGACACCTGGGTGGCTCAGCAGTTGAGCATCTGCCTTCGGCCTAGAGTGGGATCCTCAAGTCCCAGGATCAAGTTCCACGTCGGGCTCCTGCATGGAGCCTGCTTCTCCCTCTGCCTGTGTCTCTGCCTCTCTCTCTCTCTGTCTCTCATGAATAAATAAATAAAATCTTAAAAAAAAAAAAAAAAAGACTGGAAAGAGGTGAGGAAGCAAATCATGCAGATATCTCAGGAACAGCAAGAACAAAGGTCCTGAGGCAGCACTGTGCTTGGTGTGCAGAAGTGACAAATGGCTGGAGTGGAAAAAACAAAAGGGACAAAAGTAGGAAATGAAGTCAGAGAGGTGATGGCTGTGCTGGGGCATCATGTTGGGCCTTGTAGGCTATTACAAGGATCTGGATGAAATGAGAAGTCATCAGAGGGTTTAGAGCAAACCAGTGATGTGATCTGACTTGATTTTTTATAGGATTCTACTAAACAGACTGGTAAGGGTGGAGAGAGGGAGACTGTTAAGGAGCTATTGCCATAATCTAGGGATAAGATGGTGAGAGATGGTCCTATTTCAAGGCAGAATCAGTTCGGGTTCATAAGTGGTATCAGGAAAAGAGCCATCAATGTTTCTAAGACCTGAACAAGTAGAAACTGGAGTTTCCATTAACCAGTTTGGAAAAGATCATGGGAAGAGAATTGCCAGGCAGTCCGAATGGAGATACCAGTAGGCAGATATATAAGCTTTGTTGCAGGGATCCCTGGGTGGCGCAGCGGTTTAGCGCCTGCCTTTGGCCCAAGGCACGATCCTGGAGACCTGGGATCGAATCCCATGTCGGGCGCCTGGTGCATGGAGCCTGCTTCTCCCTCTGCCTGTGTCTCTGCCTCTCTCTCTCTCTCTCTCTCTCTGTGACTATCATAAATAAATAAAAATAAAAAAAAATAAAAAAAAAGCTTTGTTGCAGGTGAAAAGTCCAGTTCACCTCCCCCCTTTCCTCCAGATTCAATGGGGAGGAAAAGAGGAGAAAAAGATTGCTGCAAAGCCTCCATAGGCTGTGCATTCTGACAACCCATAGACTCCCCAAGAAGGCTAGGTCTGTTTTCTCTGGCCAGTGATAGACATCAGTTCTGTAAACAGGCCAAAAAAGTGGTAAAGGTAAATAGTGGTTGTATTCTCTCCTACTGAACAGCCACAGAGAGAGCCCTGGAGTCCCTTCTTTATATGGGATTAACTGAAGGTGGTTCTGGCATTAGGGAGAACAGCCAGGCATCAGTTGTCCACTACCCCCATGTCCAAATAGGCTGTCAGCCTTTCAAACCATAGCACTAAAGGCCAGTCCTCTTGAAATACTAAAACCGTATTTTACCTGTATTCAAATTACTACACCTTATCAGACTTGCACGGTCTTGCTTTCCACTGAAAGTCTGTGGTTAATTTAGGTGTGACTGGGGACTGAAAAAGCAGACGTTGAAAAGTAACATCTGCTAGGAGATTCCCATCCCCCAGAGAATTTCCTTGAGGACCTTTATCACCGATGAGAGGAGACTGGCAATAAATGATACAGAATTACTCGGGGGAACGAAGTCAGGTTGCTGCTAGGAGGAGGCGATAGTAGGCCAAGGCATGAAGGAGGAGAGCCGTGTGTGTGTGTGTGTGTGTGTGTGTGTGTGTGTGTGTGTGTATGTGCGTGCGCACAGTGTTCCAGGTGAGGAAAGCCCAGATGAAGATCCTGAAGCAGGGTGTATCTGAGGGACTCCAAGGAGGCCAGTGTGACTAACCCCATGCAGGCATGTGCATATGTGTGTGGAGACAGGCAGAGGCCAATCCCATACACTTGGATAAGGATTAGGGGTTTTCCTAGGTGCAGGGGAGCCACTGAAAGTATTTTAAGGGATCCCTGGGTGGCTCAGCGGTTTGGCGCCTGCCTTTGGCCCAGGGCGTGATCCTGGAGACCCGGGATCGAGTCCCACATCAGGCTCCTGGCATGGAGCCTGCTTCTCCCTCTGCCTGTGTCTCTCCTCTCTCTATGTCTATTGTGAATAAATAAATAAAATATTTTAAAAAAAGAAAGAAAGAAAAAAGTATTTTAAGCCCTGGCTACTGAGTAGGGGGGTCTAAACTTGGGTGAGGCTCTGAGGGCTTGGGGGTACTGGCCAGCTGTGTGTGTGTGAAGGGTGAACATTTAATTTACCCTCCCTGACTTTTTCAGTCCTCCTGCTGGTGCTCCTCTTGTTGGTGAGGAGGAAGAGGAAGGTGAAGGAGCCCCTTCTGCTCCCGGAAGACGATACCCGTGACAATGTTTTCTACTACGGCGAAGAGGGAGGTGGTGAGGAGGACCAGGTAAGGTATAAGGAGGTCTAGGGGTCGGGAGATGGGTGCCCCTAAGGCCACTGGTGGATGTGGCTGAGTCAACTAACTAACCACATCAGCTACTTTGACCAGACTCTGGCCTAACGTGCCAATTTTCATGTAGGATTGACTACCAACTCTCCTCTTCTGAGAGGATATCTGGTCCAGTGCTATAGTCCCTTTGACGCCAGCCAAGATGGCCTTGAGGCTATGCTTGATTTCTGAGGAGGGGCTGTGGAAACGAGGGGTTTCGGAAATGTCTGGCAAAGATTGTCTTCTAAGACCTACCCGTGAACCAGAAACCCACGTGGCAGGGGAGTGGGCTGAAACCTAAACTGTGGGGGGCTGCCTTCTCAGTCCCATGTTCTACTTCACCTCCATGAAGGACTATGACATCACCCAACTCCACCGGGGTCTGGAGGCCCGGCCTGAGGTGGTTCTCCGCAACGATGTGGCACCAACCTTCATCCCCACACCCATGTACCGTCCACGTCCAGCCAACCCAGATGAGATTGGGAACTTCATCATCGAGGTGAGGCCTAGGGGGCCAGCCTGGCACAGCCCTTTATTCAAGCACCAGCAGCATGGGATAAAGAGCAAGGGCTTGGAGTCTGGGCTCCTTCCACCAGCTGTATGACTTCTGGCATATTTGAGTAACTTCTGGGTTTGTTTTCTCCTCCATAAAATCCTAAGGGGCAGAATGGTTAGCAATATGTTAGGAATAATTTATTCATTTATTCAACAAATAGAACAATTGTTAGAAAAATGTGCAGCCAGACTAAGTTTGAATTTTTAAAGGTCCCAGGTGACCCCAACATGGAGCAGAGTTGGGGACCCTCTGTTATAGATTGCCTTTTTTTTTTTTTTTTTTAATTTGAGAAAGATCATAAGCTGGGGTGGGGTGGGGGTGGCGCGGGGTTGGCAGAGGAAGGAGAAGCAGATTCCCCACTGAGCACACAGCTCTATGAAGCCTCATCCCAGGACCTCAAAATCATGGCCTGAACTGAAGTCAGATGCTTAACCGACTGAGCCACCCGGGCGCCCTGTTATATGTTATTTTTAGGATTGCATCAGTAAGCACCTGGAGCTGCAGTTCCCAAACATTGGAATCTCCTGTGGAACTTTAAAAATTACTGATGTCTATGACTCCCTGCAGAGATTGTAATTTAATTGATCAGATGTGGCCAGGGCTTCGGAATTTTTAAAAAATTCCCAAGTAGGAATCCCTGGGTGGCTCAGCGGTTTAGTGCCTGCCTTCAGCCCAGGGCGTGATCCTAGAGTCCCAGGATCAAGTCCCACATCGGGCTCCCTGCATGGAGCCTGCTTCTCCCTCTGCCTGTGTCTCTGTGCCCCTCTCTCTCTCTCTCTCTCATGAATTAATTAATTAATTAATTAAATATTCCCAAGTAATTTAAGTCTAGGAACCACTGGCCTGCTGGCATGTAGCATTTATTAGGTAATGATAGTGATTTTTTTTTAAGATTTTATTTATTTCTTCATAAGACACACAGAGAGAGGCAGAGACACAGGCAGAGGGAGAAGCAGGCTCTTCGAGGGGAGCCTGATGCGGGATTCGATCCTAGGATCCCAAGATCACAACCTGAGCCGAAGGCAGATGCTCAACCACTGAGCCACCCAGGCATCCCGATGATAGTGATTATTGATAATAGCTGAGTGTTTCCAGTGTTTTTAACTCCGATCACATGTTTGATTTATCTGAGATATTTTGAAAAATAGCAATGCCTGGAATCCAAGGATTCATTTGTTTTTTAAGCTCTGATTTTTTTTTTTTTTTCCAAACCTCCCCAAGCTTAAAATCAAATATTCAGCCAGGGTTGTGAGAACAACTGAACTAGGTATATAGCAGGTATATGATAGAAGTCTATCACAGGCTGGTATCTCATTAGCAATAAATGGAGATTTTCTTTTCTCTTTTTTCTTAAGACCCAACATGGGCCTTGAACACAGACCCCGAGATCAAGAGTCGTATGCTCTACAAACTGAGCCAGCCAGACGCCCCATAAATGGAGGTTCTTAATACAAGGAAGGATAGACTGATGGAATTTTTTTTTTAATAGGTTTCATTTATCTATTCATGAGAGACACAGAGAGAGAGACAGGTAGAGACAGGCAGAGGGAGAAGCAGGCCTCATGCCGGGAGCCCGATGTGGGACTCGATCCCGGGTCTCCAGGATCACGCCCTGGGCCGAAGGCAGGCGCTAAACCGCTGCGCCACCTGGGCTGCCCAGTCTCCCATTTTTTTTTTTTTTTAATTTATTTATGATAGTCATACAGAGAGAGAGAGAGAGAGGCAGAGACACAACAGGCAGAGGGAGAAGCAGGCTCCATGCACCGGGAGCCTGATGTGGGATTCGATCCCGGGTCTCCAGGATCGCGCCCTGGGCCAAAGGCAGGCGCCAAACCGCTGCGCCACCCAGGGATCCCCCCAGTCTCCCATTTTAAAGACAAGACCAAAACAACACATAGAGGTTAAGGCGTTTGCCCAACTTCACAAACCTAGGGTGTGAAGTCCAAGCTCTGACTCCAGCTGTCTGATTTCAGAGTCCCTGCTCTTGACCCCTGGCCCGGTGCACGGAGCCCTTACCGTACGCTGGGCTCAGGGCTCAGTGGTTTTGTGTGTAATTTCATTTCACCTTTCAAAACTCTAACGGAGGGAAGAGGTATCTTCACAGATGAGGAAACGCGGGCTCAGCAGGGCGAACTCCCTCGCCGCTGCTCCTAACCACCTGCTCTTGTCTCCGCAGAACCTGAAGGCGGCCAACACGGACCCCACGGCCCCGCCCTATGACTCCCTATTGGTGTTTGATTACGAGGGGAGCGGCTCCGACGCTGCCTCCCTGAGCTCCCTCACCTCCTCGGCCTCTGACCAGGACCAAGACTATGACTATCTGAACGAGTGGGGCAGCCGCTTCAAGAAGCTGGCGGACATGTACGGGGGTGGCCAGGATGACTAGACAGGACCAGGGGCTAACAGTCAGCTGCGGTGGCATCTCCAAGGAGCCTCAGTCCTCCCCTCAGCCGGGGACTTGGGAGCTTGTCAAGAAGTGGCCTTAGCGACTTGGAGAGAGGCCCTCAAATCTCACATTAAGGGTTGGTTTCTAAGCCTTTCAGAATGGAGGCACATGGGCGCTTTGATTTCACCTCTTGAAACCTCTCCGCCTGGGCCAGGCTTGCCTCCAAGGCCAAATTTCTGGGAGTCTATCACCTGCCATAAAATGCCCGGACCGACTCTGACCACCCCATGCCCCCCAGTGATGATGTTCTCTCTGGAATGGACCCTTCTCCTTCTTCCTAGAATGAGGCCTCTTATTGCAACCTGGAATTTTTTTTTTTTTTTTTTTTTTTTTTTTTAATGCTGTCTTCAAAACATTAGAGGCGGGTCCTCAGCCGTCCCCTGGATTGCTCAGAAACCCGGGCCTGAGCTGCTCGGCTCACACGCCTTCATGCATTTCTCTCTCCTCTCCGGACAACAGGCCTCCTGTCAGAATGAATTCCTGCGTTTTTATACTAAGCGCGACTATGTTGTCCTTTATTTTTTATTTTCCCTGTTGAGTGCTGTAGATAAAGAGTGATGACAATTGTGTAAATGTACTACGACTTTTTTTATTAAAGGAATTTTTCCCAGAGGTGTGTGGGGAGTGAACTACTTTTTTGTCGTAGTTTTATTGCCCTGAGAATCATCACATACTACGCCATTCACCCACGACACTCTCCACTTCAATGGCTTTTTTTCTTAAAGAATTTATTAATCATGAGAGACAGAGGCAGAGACACAGGCAGAGGGAGAAGCAGGCTCCATGCAGGGAGCCCAACGTGGGACTTGATCCCGGGTCTCCAGCATCAGGCCCTGGGCCGAAGGCACCCCTGAGCCACCTGGGCTGCCCCAAGGGAATACTTTTTAACTCTGCTGGCTTTACCCTGCTTCTTCTCCATGGTAGAGGAAACTCAGGAGTCATACGCTTGCTCAGGTGTGCCTGATGACGGTAAACCTACCCTTCTCTCTACATTTTTTTTTTTTAACGTAATCTCTACACTCAATGTGGTGCTCAGACTCATAACCCTGACTTCCAGTCAGGCTCTTCCAACTGAGCCAGCCAGTGCCCCTCTCTCTGCAAATTCTGAGCTCCCCTTCTGTGTGGGAGAACAATTAACCCTCTTCTCCCTGGGCTGAGCCCCACCAGAGCTACAGGCACCGTCTTTTCTGGAACAGTGGCAGCTCTTGCATAGTGCAGCATGGAAAGATTTCCTCGTCTGTGTGGTAGGCTCTATATGGAAAGGCAGGGAGGGGTCTGATTCTGCTCTTCCTGGCAAGTTAAATTTAACCTCTACTTGCCTCACATTTTTCATTATGAAATGGGGAGTTTTTGTGGAGATCAAATGACTTAATATCTGGCACATAAGTTCTATTTGTGTTCACTGGTAACAGCTACCACTTATTTAATACTTTCTAGGGCCAAATAACTTTATTTCCTTCAAACAAATCCTCACAACCACTCTCGGAGGGGATTTTCCTCCTTTAAAGAATGGCTTCATTGTATTTCTTTTTTTTAAGTGACACCTGATCATCATCAAAATCAAGCCAGACAGAAAATGAGAGAAGTCACCCAGGATGTCCGTGAAATTGGAACGGTCCTAACAACACGCAGATGCAGGGATGAGGATGAAGAGAGAGCAGGGAAAGAACAATAATTCCATGTGTGCCTTTGTTAAAGTGAAGTGGAACATTTTCTTTGCAATGAACCAAAAGAAAAGAATGTGAAGTGAAGCCAAAGGGTTTGCTGAACTTGAAATAAAAGTCTTCTTCCCGCAAGAGTGACTAACACTCTAAAGCATTGCTACTCCAATGCAGCTCCTAGCCGGGCAGCATCAGCATTAGCGGCCGAATCAGAGAGCCTGCAGGTGGGGCCCTGAAATGTGCTTTCATAGGCCTCCAGGCAATTCTAACACACTGTCAAGTTTGGGACCAAAGCTCTGAAGGAGGAGGCAGGGGGTGTCCTGAAATCAAAGGGGAACTAAGTTGAGTGAGAAACCCTTCCCACCTCTCCTTGGTCCACAGCACTCCATAGCACCTTAGCCTGTAGGTCAAGGCCATCTCCCGCCTCACCCTCCAGCTGCAGCTTCTGGCTCCGGGGGCCTCTGATTTCCCTCCACCAGAGTCCTGCTGCTCTTGCCGATAAGGTGAGAGGATTAGGTGTCTCAGCCAGCAAACACCTGCTGCCTGTTATCTTCAACTCCTCTCTGAAAAGCCTGAATAAAGCCTGAAACCCTATCTTCAGCCAAGACTAATAATAAAACCAAACAGCCCCTGTGCAGGCTGGCCTTCCTCCCCTGAGATTTTTGGAGGGCATTGAGGAGGAAAAGTGGCCTCTTCCAGCCAAGCCTGGGCTCTGTGGAGGGATCTAGATTCCCCTGGCAATGGAACGAGGCACCATACTCTGAGTGATTTGGGGGGAAAAAAATCTGGGCTCTGTGATGGGGATGGATGTTACTCTGGGCATGCTTCTCCTCTGCAAAATGGGATTTTAGGACTGTGGTCTTTAGGACCTATAATAAGTCAGCACATGGTC
The DNA here is from genome assembly GCF_053574225.1 of Canis aureus. Classification (NCBI taxonomy): domain Eukaryota; kingdom Metazoa; phylum Chordata; class Mammalia; order Carnivora; family Canidae; genus Canis; species Canis aureus. The sequence continues at coordinate 8,119,858 of NC_135613.1, forward strand.
AGTTACCCATGCTAACCACTCCAGAGTTTAGCCCCCATAAATAACCAGTGTGGCTGGCCATACCAGGGGGGACTGGGTGAATGAGTTTAAATACCTGGAATGTTAATCTTTGATATTTTGTGGTGTGAAAATTTGGTATGCATCCTTCCGATCTATACACATACACGTTTCACATACACGTTGCAGTATACATTTCATAACAAGGCCTCGGAGACTGCCTCACCGTCTGCGACATACCCAGTTGGGATATGTTAGCATTTATTTAATAAGTTCACCACCATCCATGGACATTGAGGATTCTAATCTTTTGACCTTAACCATGTTGAAAAAAAAAAAAAAAACATGTTGAAATAAACTCCCTGGAGCATCCAGCTCTGCAAATGCTTCAAAGCCAGTCCTCCAATGACCAGGGATGGGTGAGAGGGGTCCTCATGGCCTTGTTTGGGATCAAGGCTGCCCACTTCCACGTGGAGGGGTCAGTCAAGCTGACAGCTTCCTGCTGGAAGGACCCCTCATGCCATTCTGTTAAGTGACCCCCCCCCCCAGACTTAACAGCCAAAGTCACAGATCCCTAGTCCAATAAAAAAAAAAAAGAAATTGTGAGGGACCCTGGCTGGCTCAGTCATTGGGGCTTAAGATTCTTGATCTTGGGATCATGAGTTTGAGCCCATGTTTGGCATATAGATCACTAAAAGAAATAAACTTAAAAATTTTTTTTATCAAATTGCTGGAGGAAGGGGTCAGGTGGCCAAGAGACCTGGCTCTTTGGCTTCCTCTTCTTAGTGTTTCTCCTTAAGCCCCAAACCACAGCACTTTGAAAATTGCCCTCAATTCACCCCTGTTGTTTTTCAGATGGGAAGATAGTTTGCAAAGCAGGCACTCCCCAACATCCGCTCAGCAGGGCTGAGATGGGCAGAGCCTGAGCCTCCCTTCACACATTTTCCCTTGCTGCTGACCTGAGCTGGGGGGCTGCAGATAGGACCCACTTCCCCGGGTGAACTTTGTCTAGGCCCTTGGGGAGCCTGAGGGAAACGACTGTCATCCTTGGAAGGTGGGCAAGTAACTGAGGTCTCAATGCACAGCCTCTTGTGCTTAACCCTAGGCCCACACAGGGACGCCGCAAGATCCAGGCAGGGAAATGCTGAGGGATGGCCAATCAGGAGGGGGTCCCGAGGTCGGCTGGCCTGCCACTAAACGGGTGGGGACAGTCACTAAGGAAAGCCCCCTTTACAGTCCGTACCCCGTATGGCCAGTTCCAGACTCACTGGGGAACTCCACAGAGCCAACTCCTTTTTAGCTAAAGGTAGAGCTACTTTCCACCAAGAACCATTGGTTCCGGACACAGGTTCAATCCTAGCACTTCCAGTGTACGATCACCTTAACTCACTTAACCTTTCTGTGCCTCACTTTTCTCATCTGCAAAATGGAGGAGTAAATGAGTTAATATGTTTTTTAAAGATTTTATTTATTCATGAGAGACACAGAGAGAGGCAGAGGGAGAAGCAGGCTCCCTGGGGAGGAGCCTGATGCGCCTCGATCCCAGGACCGCGGGATCCCCCAAACCGAAGACCGACCCTCAACCTCTGAGCCATCCAGGGGCCCCAAGTTTAGTATGTGCAGAGTGTTGAGCAAGAGTGCCCGGCGTGCGGAGCTGCGGAAGTGCGCTCTGCTGCGTGATGGCCCGCGGCTGGGCCGAGACCGCCCCTGGGTCTCCGCCGCTCGCGCTGCCTGCAGGAAGCGGCTCCCGGGCCTTCCCCAGGCGCCCGGCAGAGGGCGCTACCGGCCGGTGGGCGGGCGGGGCGCGGGGTGAGGGCCTGCAGGCGTGGCAGCCGCCCGCGGCTCGGGAGCAAGCTTTGGTGCTTCCCCTTTTACTTATTTTTTTTTTTTAAGATTATTTATTTATTCGTGAGGGACACAGAGAGAGAGAGAGGCAGAGACACAGGCAGAGGGAGAAGCAGGCTCCATGCACTGGGAGCCCGACGTGGGACTCAATCCCAGGTCTCCAGGATCGCGCCCTGGGCCGAAGGCAGCCGCCCCCCCGCTGGGCCACCCAGGGATCCCGATGCTTCCCCTTTTAAAAGGAAATTGAAAAAAATAAATAAAAATAAAAGGAAATTGAGGGCACCTGGGGGGGGCGGTGCTCAGCGGTGGAGCCGCTGCCTTTGGCTCCAGCCGGCCCTGATCCCCGGGTCCTGGGATGAGTCCAGCATCGGGCTCGGGGAGTGGGGGGGGGGGGGGGGGGGGAACCTACTTCACCCTCTGCCCGTGTCTCTGCCTCTCTATGTCTCTCATGAATAAAGAAATACAATCCGGGATCCCTGGGTGGCGCAGTGGTTTGGCGCCTGCCTTTGGCCCAGGGCGCGATCCTGGAGACCCGGGATCGAATCCCACGTCGGGCTCCCTGCATGGAGCCTGCTTCTCCCTCTGCCTATGTCTCTGCCTCTCTCTCTCTCACTGTGTGCCTATCATAAATGAATAAAAAATTAAAAAAAAAAAAAAGAAATACAATCCTTAAAATAAATCAGTAAATATAAATAAATAAGTAATTAATAAATAAGGAAAGGGAGGGTAAAGAAAGTAAAGGCCGTGCACAGACCAGAGATAACTCAGACATTTTGCTGTACAGGTCTCCTTGATGCCCAAGTACGAGCTCTGGTCGTTCCGTGGGGCCTGCAACTCTTGATCTTGGGGTTGTGACGTTGATCCCTACCTTGAGTATAGAGATTATGAAAAATAAAATCTTTAAAAAAGAAAAATTGCAGCTATAATGGGGGTGTGAGGGCAGGCAGGTGGTGGGAGAGGGTCTTCATACATGGCCTAGCCCCTCACACAAGGCAGAGTTAACCCCAACTGACCCTGAGACTCTGAGGCTCTGACACAAAAAAGCCACAACACTCCCAGCCACTTCTGGGGTCCCCTAGAGTATGGGGCATCACCCCAGGGCTTTTTTATTCATTTAACAATTTACCAAGCATGTGTGTGTGCCAGGCACTGTTCTAGGTGCCAGAGATACAGAAATGCAGAAAATAATCAGAATCTCAGTCCTGATATATTGGAAGCTCTGGGCAAAATTGTGTGGAGGGCCAACATAGCATATGAGTTGAGTAAACTGTTAAGTGAAAGATATTCTATCAGGCAGCCCTGGTGGCGCAGTGGTTTAGCGCCGCCTGCAGCCCAGGGTGTGATCCTGGAGACCTGGGATCGGGTCCCACGTCGGGCTCCCTGCATGGAGCCTGCTTCTCTCTCTGCCTGGGTCTCTGCCTCTCTTTCTAGCTGTGTCTCTATGAATAAATAAACTTAAAAAAGAAAAAAAAAAGATATTCTATCTTCCTACTAGAACAAGCCTGTCTTCACAGCAATCTGGAAGGCCAGGTTTTAATCTGGATCTTCAGATATCTAGTGTACTGGGCCAGAATGTGACTCATGGCCAGAGTTAGCCCTCATCCCAGGAGCAATGGTCATTTCTACCCACCCCAGGCTCAATTCCACGCCGTGAGGTTCCTGTGGGTACAACCCAGCCCATGCACCCAAACTTCATCCACTGATACCCATAGGCAGCCTTCCATCCCCTGGGCCTAGGAATATACACCTGGATTATGCTGGCTGCCCTCTGCACAGCCCTGGGGTGGCCTGGGGCCGTTTGAGCAGGGAATGATCTAGAGAGCAAGAAGGGAGATCCAGGTTCTAGCAGTCACAACTCCTTGGCTTCAGGGGAAAGGCAGGGGGGTCAGAGCAGGGCCTTCAAAAGCACAGAGCAGAGGCCCTTCTTGCCCAGTCTAAGGGTGATCCTGCTAACATTCAATGGGAGACAGGCCATAAACAAGACAAATCAGTAAAATACATGGTACAGTGAGATGTGAAGCTACAGAAGAAGATGAAGCTGGGAGAGGGTGCAGGAAGGACAGGGCTGGGTGCGGGGCTCAGCTCTAGTAGTCAGAGAAGGCCTCCCTGAGAAGGTGACATCTGAGCAAAGGCTGGAGGATACTAGAGAGCGAGTATGCAGGTATGCTTGGATAAAAGGAATAAGTGCAAAGGCCCTGAGGCAGGAGCGTGCTTGGTGCGATTCAGCAGGGAGGCCAGTGTGACTCAGAGCAGAGGAAGAGCAAGAGTACACTGGGAGATGAGGTCAGACGGGTAAGAAGGGGGGCCGGGTCGAGTCCAGGAAGCCCTGGGAAAAGGCCTGACACAGCAACCTGGGTTCTGTTCCGAAGCTGGCGAAACCTGATTCCCCCTGCTGCTTCCCCCCACCGAGGAGGCACGGCCGGGACCTGTCCAGGCGTGCGGGCAGCTGCAGAGCTGGCGGGCAGGAGCTGCAGGATTCCTCTCCTTGGCGGGGCGGGGCCCCCAGAGTCGTGGGCCGCAGTCCTGGTGAAGAGGGCAGCCCCTAGAGGCCCCAGGCTGAGTGTGACTCACCTTCGCGCCTCCCCAACCCCAGTTTGCTGAGGCGCCCCTCTTGAAGGGCTGGGAGGAGACCGGTGGGGGGGGTGGGGGGGGTGACACTCGGAAAGGCCTCGTCCCCATCCCTTGCCGTGCCCAGCAGGCAGCCGGTGGGGCTCCCGGGCGCTGGCGCTGGGCCCCACCCACCGTGCCCCGCAGCCGCCCCAGGCAGGGCCAGTCCCCCAGGCGGTGTGTGTCACCGGGTGTCACCCCTGCCCTGACGGCTGAGGCACTGTTGGAAGACCACATAAACGATGACAGGAAGCATGACCACTGGAGCTCCTCTGAATGAGGCCCCTGCTGTGTGCTGGGCAATATGCTAGATTTTTCTTTTTTTTTTTTTTTAGATTTTATTTATTCATGAGAGAGCGGGAGAGAGGCAGAGACACAGGCAGAGAGAAGCAGGCCCCATGCAGGGAGCCCGATGCGGGACTCTGGGGTCATGCCCCGGGCCGAAGGCAGACGCTCCACAGCTGAGCCGCCCAGGCGCCCCAATATGCGAGATTTCACTCCAAAAGCGGAGTTATAAAATGTCCACAAGATCCAGTCCCTTTGCCTCTGGGACCTCATCTCCTGCTGCTCTGGTTCTTCACTCACTGGTGTTCCACCTGTATCGGTCTCCTGCTCGGCTTGAAGCCCTAGAAGCCCTAGGCCCGCTCCCACCTCGGGGTCTGAGTTTGCTGCACCCTCTGGCTGACCTGCGTTCCTCCAGGCATCTCAGGGCTCCCTCACCTCCTCCAGCGTCCCCCAAATGTCAACCAGGGGGCACCCGGGTGGCTCAATCGGTGAAGTGGCTGCCTTCGCCTGAGGCCCTGATTCCAGGGTCCTGGGAGGGAGCCCGATAGGCTCCTGCTCAGCTGCCTCTCCCTCTGCCCCTGCCTGCTGCTCCTCCTGCTTGCACACTCACAATCTCGCCCTGTCAGATAAATAAATAAAATCTTTAAAAAAACAGAAACTAAGAACTCCTAACCAAAAAACCAAAAACAAACAAACAAACAAAAACAACAACAACTAATACAGCAGATCTTGGATCCCCTTTAAAAAAAAAAAAAAAAAAAGAAAAGAAAAAAATAAATAAATAAATAAAAATAAAAATAAAATACAAAAAAAATAAAATTAAAAAATAAATAAATAAAATACAAAAGAAAAGTCAACCTGTCAGCAATCCTATCCCTGGATAAAACTGGCAACCCTGCCCCCACCCCATGCCTCATTTTTCTGTAACATTTATCCTTTCGCACCATACTGCAGCTTTTACCTATTGCCCCATTTAGTTTTTCTCCTCCTCCCACCCTTTGAAGATTAGCTCTAAGGGACATAACGTCCCTCCTCTGCTGCTGCAGCCTCAACCCACAGAACAGTGACAGGATTACAGTGGGTACGCAGTAAATATTTGTTAAATAAAAGAACTTTACAACTCTCCAAGGCAGGGGGCGCCTGGCTGGCTCAGCAGTTGAGCGCCTGCTTTCAGCCCAGGGCCTGATCCCAGGGTCCCGAGATCGAGTCCCACGTCGGGCTCCTGCATGGAGCCTACTTCTCCAAGGCAGGTTTTATAAACTCCTCTCTGGGAACGGAGAAGCCGAGGCCCCGAGAGGCCACAGGTCCCCCGTGGTCAGGCGCAGGCGGAAAGCCCCGGAGTTGAGGGGGTCCAGGCCCGCAGGCGGGCGGCACCTGCTCCACCCGCGACGGCGCTCCGGGGAGGCTGTGATCACACCGAGGCGGAGAGCCGCACGGATGGGAGAGAAAGCTGGTCTGTCCCTTCTGACCACGCTGCTGTTTCCCGGGAGCCGGGCTTCCTGCCTGCGCAGGGCTGCGGGGTGACTTCAGGCCGAACGAGGCAGGGACTGAAGCATGAGATGACCCTAAGTCACAAGAAAGAAAGGCATTCCGTTTTCAGTGCTCCTGCTTGCATCAAGGAGAGTCCTCCTTTTTGTGCGTGGCAAGTCCAACAACTTAAGACGTACATTTCTCTCTCTCTCTCTTTTTTTTTTTTAAGATTTTATTTATTTATTCATGAGACACACAGAGAGAAGGAGGCAGAGACACAGGCAGAGGGAGAAGCAGGTTCCACGCAGGGAGCCCGACGTGGGACTCAATCCCAGGACCCCAGGATCACGCCCTGAGCCCAAGGCAGGCGCCCAGCCGCTGAGCCCCCCAGGGGTCCCGAATCTCTCTGTTCCTTAAGAAGAGGATGATGTGAGTACATTCCTTGCCACGTTGCTGCAACAATCAAATAAGTTAATGGAGGTAACACACTTAGAACAGCACGTGGCTCATAGCAAATACTCAATAAATGTCAATCCTCATAGTTTTTGTTAACTCTAGGGTGGGCTGGAAACAAAAGGAGAGGTTGGAATCAAGGATGCTGATTAAAATGCTGTCACCCCTGTGCCTCAGTTTCCTATCTGAAGCCCCTGCTCCCTGGGCGTCCTCCTTTCCAGCTCCGTGAGGTGTGGGAGCCCACGGAGTACTGGAAAGATCAACCACTAGAACTTGGTGCCTGCCTCATCATTCAGCAGATTTTTATTGAGCCTCTACTGAGTGCCAGGCCCTGGGGATATGTGGAAAAACAACTCCACCCCACGTCTCTTACATAAATAAGCTCTAGCCTGAGCGGGAAGAGATGAGGAGGAACCAGGCAGTCACAATGCGGGCTGATCTTAGCTTGACCTGGTGTGGAGTCAGGGAGGGCTTCCCGGAAGAGGCAGTACCCAGGCTGATACTTGAGGGCTGTGTAGAAGTTTGTCAGGGGCTGGAGGAGATAGAGAGGAGCAGTGTGTGCTCAGCAGGGGCAGGGGCATGACCAAATTGGTGTTCTGGAATGATCCCTCTAGGGACACATGGGTGGCTCAGCAGTCGGGCACCTCTGCCTTCAGCCCAGGGTGTGGTCCTGGGGTCTCGGGATCGAGTCCCACATCAAGCTCCCCACAGGGAGCCTGCTTCTCCCTCTGCCTGTGTCTCTGCCTCTTTCTCTGTGTCTCTCTTGAATAAATAAATAAAATTAAAAAAAAATAAATAGGTAGAATGATCCCTCTAACATGTGACCTAGGTAGACTTGCATATATGCAAAATTCCAGATGGATGAGGCCACTTACTGTTGTTCCATTGTCTGTAAGAGCAAAAGATTGGTAATAACCCTTGGTCTGTCCGTGGTGGCGGCAGGGCGGCCACTTAAATAAACTCTGCCACACTCGCAGCACGGGATGGATATTCTGCAACTTAAGCAAAGAAGGAGGAAGCTCTTTTTGCACTAACGTGGAAAGATTTCTAAGGTCTCTTGCCAAGTGAAAAAGCAAGTTGGGGGGACGCCCGGCTGGGTCAGAGGTTGAGTGTCTGCCTTTGGCCCAGGGTGTGATCCTGGAGACTCAGGATCGAGTCCCGCATTGGGCTCCCTGCATGGAGCCTGCTTCTCCCTCTGCCTGTGTCTCTGCCTCTCCCTCTCCTCTGTGTGTGTCTGTCATGAATAAATAAATAAAATCTTAAAAAAAAAAAAAAGCAAGCTGCAGAACAATGTGGAAAGTGTACTACTTTTTGTGTAAAAAAAAAAAAAAAGAGGAAAATGAGACTGAGAAATTCTGTAATACAATAGCATAGCCACCCAATAGAATGATCTGTGATGATGGAAATGTTCTATATTTGCGCCGACCAACACTGAAGCCACTCACCACATGTGGCATTTGAAATGTGTGACTGAGGAACTGAAATTTTTTTCATTTAATTAGCTTAATTTTACGTTTGAATCTAAATAGCCATGGGTAGAGGTGCGCCTGGCTAGCTCAGCCAGAAGAGCATGCAACTCTTGATCTTGGGATCGTGAGTTCCATGTTTGTGGTCGCCTCATGTTTGTGGGGGTAGAGATTACTTAAAAATAAATAAATAAATAAACAAACAAACAAACAAACAAACAAACTTTAAAAAGCCACATGTGGAAAGGGGAATTTACCAGCTCAGAAGACAGTGCTGTCACCCAAGTAGGGGTAATGGTAGGTAGAACAAGAGTGTAGACAGAAGTGAGTAGATTCAGGGGTATTTAGGAGGATGGGATGGCTGATCGGATGTGGGTTGATCAGTGAGTGAAAGGATAGAGTTATAAGGACACATAGTTGGCTCAGTCTTTAGAGCACGTGACTCTCGATTTTGAGTTTGTCAATTCAAGACCCACATTGGGGGTAGATTTTACTCAAAAAATAAAAAATAAAAAAAGGAGTTACAGACTAGATGTTCAATTTCTGTCCTGGGTGGCTGTTCGATAATGGTGCCACTTTCTGAAATGAAGACAGAAAGAGCACAGGTTGGAGAAGAGCAGTGATGGGTTTGGTTTTGGACATGCCTGCATTTTGAACATTTTGAGGTGCCTCTGGGACATGGGAATGCAGATGCTCAGGTACAGTAAAGTTCCAGCCTCGTGTTTGCACACCTCTACCTGTGGCTATTTAGATTTCATGACTAAATAAGTAAAATCTTTAAAAATGAATGAATGAATGAATGAATGAATGAATGAATGAATGAATAAGAAATAAAAATAAAATGGGAATAAGAAAGATAGGCAAACACCCGAATTTTGAACTCAGGACTTCCTAAACCTGAGGTCCTTATGCTGCCCACTTCTGGGCCCAATGCAGCATTTTCCCTCCCCTGGCATTTCTCACTCCCTCTGCTGTTGGCCCTTGGCCAGTGTCCCCTCCTTCTCTCCTCCGGATACCTCTCCACCCTTCTCCACCCTTCCATCCCTACTTTCCTTCCATCCCCATGTCTCAATGGAAATGAAGTCAAGATTGTTTTTTTTTTTTTTTTTTTTTTTTTTTTTAAGATTTTATTTATTTATACATGAGAGACACAGAGAAAGGGAGGCAGAGAAGCAGGCTCCACGCAGGGAGCCTGACGTGGGACTCCATACCGGGTCTCCAGGATCAGGCCCTGGGCTAAAGGGGGCGCTAAACCGCTGAGCCACCCAGCTGCCCTCAAGATTGTTTTTGATGAAAAAAAAAAAAGAAAAAAAAAGATTGTTTTTGATGGAATGTACTTTATGATCCTTGAAAAATATTTTTTTTTTGAAAAATATTTTAAATGTAGAATCTCATGTATCGTTTCCATTAAGGAAAAAACAATAAAATCAAGTCATTTCATTCTTAGAGGTCACTTTTTTTTTATTTCCCCTAGTAATTCAGTTGACCCTCAATTAAAGAAGAAAAGTTCCCCTAATCCTAATCAACAAGTATATCAGGTTGCACTTGCTCCTGCTGGCTGGGGTCAGGAGCAAGTTTATTTTTCCCGGGGTATTAGACATCTTGACTCATGAATCACCAGGGAATAGCTTCAGGTTTTTAATTTCAAGTGTTTCAAATGGCTGCTTACAGACACTCTTCCGTCTTCTCTGTGCCCACCAGATTTCTTGCTGAGACAATTTGGGGTTTTGCTGCCTCCGAAGGACTACCCCTCCCCCCATTTGTGCCAGAGTGACCTTTCCAGAACATAGATCTTGTCTTGTCCCTTCTCTGCTTAAGCACTTCTGTTCCGTTCCCATGACCTACTAGATGAAGTCCAAGTAGCATGTCATGTGAAGCCCTCCAAAAACCCTGGCCTACATTGACCTTACAGCTTTAATTCCTGCCCACTCATAACCTCTCCCCAGGTACAAGCTCCATAAGCCACACTGAACAGTTCACCCTTCCGGAACATAGCCTTTCCTAGTACCTCTCCTTTGCTTGTGCTGTTCTCCTACCTGGGAGTCTTCCCTTCTCACCCCATTGCTCCCTGAATTTGATAAACTCTTGCAAGCATTTCCCCCTGCAAAGCCTTCCTTATTACCCTAGTAGAGTCAGAATTAGCTGCTCCCTTGACTTTCTACTCTTTATTCTAGCAGAGCTCATGAGACTCTCCTTTTTTTTTTTTTTAAGATTTTATTTATTTATTCATGAGAGACACAGAGAGAGGCAGAGACACAGGCAGAGGGAGAAGCAGGCCCCATGCAGGGAGCCCAACGGGGGACTCGATCCCGTCCCGTCCCGGGACTCCAGGATCAGGCCCTGGGCTGAAGGCAGACGTTCAACCGCTGAGCCACTCAGGCGTCCCGAGACTCGAACTCTTTTTTTCTTTTTTTTTTTTTTTTTGAGACTCGAACTCTTAAGCGTTTTGTGTCCATCTCCCTATTTTGGTCTTAGGCTCACGGAGCACCTCTGCCTTAATATCCCCAGGCCACACTTTTTTTTTTTGTTTTGGATTTTTCTTTTTTTTTTTTTAGGTAATCTCTACACCCACCATGGGGCTCAGATTTACACCCCCAAGATCAGGAGTCACAGGAAGTCTCCCTCCTTACAAGTGTTTCCTTAGCGTCTGCATTAATGACTCATCACCCTAGATTATAAATGCTTCTGTATGTGTCTATCTCCTCCACCTGTCCGAGGACACCTGAGGGCGGGGACTGTGGGTCTAGCCCAGGGCAGGTACCTGGTGATAGCTAATAATTAGAGAGCACTTTCAGCATGCCCACTGTGTTTTGAGCACCTTACATATAGTCACACATTTAAGGAACAGTTTTTTTTTAAGTAAACTCTACCCCCAACATGGGGCTCAAACCCATGACCCAGAGATCAAGAGTACATGCTCTACTGTTGGAGCCAGCCAGGTGCCCCTGTATACCAATTCACTTAAATGCCGGAACAACCCCATGAGGTGGGTATCATTAGCTCCATTTTCCAGAAGAGCAAACTGAAGCCAGAGAGATTCTACACTTGCCCAAAGTCACACAGCCAGGAAGCAGAGGAACAAGGATTTTAATCCAGGCCATCTGGCTCCAGGGCCATCTCCTACCCACTGCATGATACTCATTGCATAAGTGAGTGGACGGAAGTGGAGTTGATGCTGAGGAGCCCGGCACACCCTGGATTCCTGCTCCTCTTCCCCCAGGAGACCTAGACCCATGCCAGACTGCAGGGAGTTGCCCACATGCGAGGCCAAGATCTGTACTAATAAAGCGTTCTTGGTGAATAGCATTTTAATAAAGACTTGTTGTTTTCCTCTGCCAGACAGGCCACCCCATTTCCTGCCACCCCACAGGGAGGTCCTGGGAATGGTTAACATTGCTTTGCTGTTGAATAACCTCTGGAGTAGCTTTAGTAACAAAAGAACTCTCGGCACAAGCCTCCTGCCAAACTTTTAAAGACAATCCCCTCTCTCCTTGTTGGTAGGCCCAATAGATGGCTCAAAATCCTGAAATATGCGCTTATCTTTGTCTCAGTAACTCAAGGGGAGTTACCCTTGGAGAAATTGATCCAGACCTACCATATGATTCATCAAAGGTGTGTATATGAAGAGGTTCCTCATAACATTGTTTATAAGAAGAAACACTGGAAAAAACTCTAGGTAGGTCAGGGGCAGCCCCGGGGGTCTCAGTGGTTTAGCACCTGCCATCGGCCCAGGGCATGATCCTGGAGACCCCGGGTCAAGTCCCACATCGGGCTCCCTGCATGGAGCTTGCTTCTCCCTCTGCCTGTGTCTCTGCCTCTCTCTCTCTCTCTCTCTCTCTGTCTCTCATGAATAAATAAATAAAATCTTGAAAAAAGAAAAGTTGCCTTGGGGGTGGCGGGTAGGGAACAGAGTGGCTGGGGGATCAGAGAGGAAGAGTTATTTTTTTATTTTTATTTTTAAAGATTTTATTTATTTAGTCATGAGAGAGAGAGAGGCAGAGACACAGGGAGAGGGAGAAGCAGGCTCCATGCAGGGAGCCCGACGTGGGACTCGATCCCAGGACCCCAGGATCACGCCCTGAGCTGAAGGCAAACGCTCAACCGCTGAACTGCCCAAGCGTCCCAACTTTTTCTATTTTTAGAATTTTTTTTTTTTTTTTAAGATTCATCCATTTATTTGTAAGAGACACACAGAGAGAAAGAGATAGGCAGAGACATAGGCAGAGAGAGAAGCAGGCTCCCCACAGGGAGCCCCATGCAGACTGGATTCTGAAACCTGGGATCACAACCTGAGCTGTAGACAGGCGCCAAACAGCTGAGCCGCCCAGGGATCCCCCTAGATTTGTTTTTTTAAGTAATCTCTATACCCAACGTAGGGCTTGAACTCACAACCCCAAGAGCCACAGTCACATACTCCACCAAGTGGACTCAGCCAGGCATCCCAGGAAGAGTTACTTTTTAATTTTTATTATTAGTATTTTCTAAAGTTTATTTATTTATTTACTTATTTTAGAAATCTCTATGCCGGGCAGCCTGGGTGGCTCAGCAGTTTAGTGCCACCTTCAGCCCAGGGTGTGATCCTGGAGTCCCGGGATCGAGTTCCGCATTGGGCTCCCTGCATGGAGCCTGTTTTTCCCTCTGTCTGTGTCTCTGCCTCTCTCTGTGTCTCTCATGAATAAATAAATAAAATCTTTAAAAAAAAAAAAAAAGAAAGAAAGAAATCTCTATGCCCACTGTGGGGCTCAGACTAATAACCCCAAGATAAAGAGTCGCATGCTCTGCTGACTGAGCCAGCCAGGCGCTCCTGTTCATTTGTTTTTAATTCTCCATCCAGCCCAAGGAATAGAACATAAAATACTGTATGTCTACCTGTGGGAACCCTCTCCCTCCAATGTGCCCCATCCCTCCAGTGATGATCACTCTTCTGATACTTCCTTTTTTTTTTTTTTAAGATTTTATTTATTTATTTATTCATGAGAGACACACACAGAGAGAGGCAGAGACGCAGGCAGAGGGAGAAGCAGGCTCCACACAAGGAGCCCGATGTGGGACTTGATCCCAGGTCCTGGGATCACGACCTAAGTCAAAGGCAGCCATCCAACCACTGAGCCACCCAGGCCCAAAAATAAAATCTTTAAAAAAGAAAAAGAAAGGATCTTGCCTTTTACTTAGTTCACTTGTATTGTTTTTTTGTTTTTTCCCTGACCTTAATTCAATCCTGCCGTGGCTCCTCCCTGCTCTGAGGACCCAGTCTGCTGCTGCACCCAGGGTTCTCCTTTCCTGCCTGTTGGGTCTAGCCTCCTGCCTCTGCCTCCTCCAGCCAGACTGAACTACTTGAAAATGCTGAGCCCTCTTTTCTGGGCTTCTGCCCAGGTGGTGACTTCTGACACTGGCTATCTCAACTTAGACATCACTTCCCCCAGGAAGCCTTCTCTGAGCCACTTGTGCCCTTCCATCATGGGACTTGTTAATCTTGAATCGTTATCACCAGGGCTGGTCTCCAACGGATATGGCTATTCTAGTTGCTAAGATACTATATTGAAGTGTTTCCATTTCAGGGCATCCGGGTGGCTCAGTCGGTCGAGTGTCTGCCTTGGGCACAGGTCATGATCCCAGGGTCCTAGGATGGAGCCCCAGGTCAGGCTCCCTACTCAGCTGGGGAGCCTGCTTCTCCTCTCCCTCTGCTGTTCCCCTTGCTTGTGCTGGCTCTCTCTCTTGTCAAATAAATAAATAAATAAAATCTTTTAAAAAAAGCTTCCATATCATTGGTCCCACGTGCTCCCCACACTCAAGTACTCTCCCATTCCCCCCCAGACTTCCCTGCTGTCCAGTAATCAAAAGGGTAAATAAAGGGCCTGGGGACCCTGCTCTGGTGTTAAGAGATGGTGTTGATTTCGAGGGGCCTGGTGCCCAGGTTCTACCAGTTGTTGAATATTATTAATGTCATTTTTTTAAAGATTTTATTTATTTATTCATGAGAGACACAGAGAGAGAGAGAGAGAGAGAGAGGCAGAGACACAGGTAGAGAGAAGCAGGCTCCCCGCAGGGAGCCCAACGTGGGGCTGGATCCCTGGACTCCGGGATCACGCCCTGGGCTGAAGGGAGGTGCTCAACCGCTGAGCCACCCAGGCGTTCCCTATTAATGTCATTCTTGATTATTGCCCTGGGTTATAAATACCTGGTTCCCTTGTCTATTTATTCCATCAGAGTGAAAACTCCTTGACGGCAGGAAGGCACTCCTCTCACCAGCAAGGCACTTGGCACATGCTTGGCACCCAGTGAGTGGTTACCAAATGAATGAGTGGACATTCATTTGGTAAATTTGAAAAGTTGCAGAGTCACCCTGGACAATTATGGGCCCCTCACTCTCAGTCTGGACTCTGTAGTTCCTTCCTGCCATGGAGACTTTGCTCTTTGCCCAGGTTTTATCACTCTGCTTGTCTCTACCCCTGCAGGAGCTTCCTTCCACCTGCCCCCGCCTGGCTGGGCTTCACCTTCCCTTCCTACAGAGCTTGAACTCCTTGCTGAGAAGTGCTGACCTGGCAGACGAAGACGATCCCTTTCCTTCATGAACCCATGAATAGACAAGCACACATGTGCACACACACACAAGCAAACACATGCATGCACAGAAGTGCACAGTCAATGTGCTCCCTGGCTGCGGTACGGTGCCTAACCCAGCCTGGTGTAGCCCGGACTTCTCTGGTTTTAACACTGAGGCTCTGATACTCCAGGAATCCCCTCTATCTGGGGCAGAGATGGCCTCTCTCGCACTCGGTTGGTTGGGTCGGGTCGTTCTTCATGTACAGTGGAGGGGTGATGGTCTTCAGGAGGGACTTCCTTGTTGCTGGTGCTGAGCCCAGGCCCTGGCCCATGGTGGGTTTTCCTCAGCTCTGCCACTTGCTAGCCATGGAAAATCACCTCACCTCTTGGAGTCCTCAAGAGGCGACAGGATAGGATCTTCCTCTCAGAGGAGCATGAGTCAGTAATACTAAAAGTGCCTGGTAGGGGGATCCCTGGGTGGCTCAGTGGTTTGGCACCTGCCTTTGGCCCAGGGCGTGATCCTGGGGTCCCGGGATTGAATCCCATGTCGGGCTCCCTGCATGGAGCCTGCTTCTGCCTCAGCCTGTGTCTCTGACTCTCTCTCTGTGTGTGTGTCTCTTGTGGATAAATAAATAAAATCTTAAAAAAAAAAAAAAGTGCCTGGTAGTAGCACCTGGAACACGCTGAGTATTATATAAATGAGAGCCATTGTTGTTATAATTATATATGTGTGTATGAAAAGTTTCTAGATTTTTCCATTTGTGAAACAAACCAAAACAGTAGGAGGTATAGGACTACACAAGTCACCCCTCTGCTAAGCTTGCTTTTAGCAAAACTCTCCTCCCAACTTACGAAAGAACAGCTTTATCCTGATAAAATTCATAAACCACTTAATTCACCCATTTAAAGTATTCAGTTCAGTGGGTTTTAGTGTGTTCCCAAGGTTGTGTGATCACGACCACAATCTAAGTTTAGAACAGATGCCTCTCTCTCTAAAAGAAGTCCCATCCCCATTAGTAGTCACTCCCAATGTCCCTCTTACCCCCCAGTCCTGCCCAGTCCTAGGCAACCACTAATCTATTCTATTCTCTGTCTCTGTGGATATGCCTATTCGGGACATTTCATAAAAATGGACTCATACACTACGTGGCCTTTTGTGTCTGGCTTCTTTCGCTTAGCATGTCATGTTCCCAAGGTTCATCCAGGTTGTTGACCAGTAGTGTGCATCAGAGCTCCATTCCTTTTCATAGTCAACCCCCCACCACCCTCCTTCAATCCATTTAAGATATATCTAGAAAGGGTTCAACACTTAGCATCACCAGAACGAGTTTGCACTTGTAGAGCAGAGACTAAATGCTTTTTAAATTTTGCTATCTCTGTTTCTGTCTTATTCATTATGTCTCACATTTCCTCTTGCCTTTTCTTACTGCTTTTTAACTTTAAAAAATTTTTTTTCTAGATTTTATTTTTAAGTAAACTTTACACTCAGTGTGAGGCACTTACAACCCTGAGATCAAGAGTCCCACACTCCCTTGGGGTATCTGGGTAGCTCATTTGGTTAAGCATGTGACTTGATTTTGGTTCAGGTCATGATCTCAGGGTCATGGGATCCAGCCCCACATCTGGCTCCAAGCTCAGCAGGGAGTCTGCTTGAGATCCTTTCTCTCCTCCCTTTGCTCCACTACCCCTAAACATGCATTATATTACTATGTTTTATTTTTAAATTTTTAAATTTAAAATTTCTTTCTCTCTAAAATAAATCTTTAAAAAAATAAATTTTACCTGTTTATTTCTCTCTCTTTCTCTCTCTCTAAAATAAATCTTTAAAAAAATAAATTTTACCTGTTTATTTGACACAGAGAGAGAAGGCACAAACAGGGGGAGGGGCAGAGAGAGAGGGAGAAGCAAGCTCCCCACGGAGCAAGGAGCCCAACACAGGACTCCATCCCAGGGCCCTAAGATCATGACCTGAGCTGAAAGGCAGATGCTCAACCAGGAGCCCCTAAATAAATAAATTTTTTTTTTTAAGATTTTATTTATTTATTCATGAGAGACAGAGAGAGAGGCAGAGACACAGGCAGAGGGAGAAGCAGGCTCCACACAGGGAACCCGATGTGGGACTCCATCCCTGGACTCCAGGATCATGCCCAGGGCCAAAGGCAGGTGTTAAACCGCTGAGCCACCAGGGATTCCAATAAATCTTTTTAAAAAAGGAGAAAAGTGTTGTATGCTCCAGCAATTGAGCCCTCCAGGCATCCCTTACATTTTCTTTATCTTTTAAAGGATAATATTTGAAAATTTTTAGGAGAATAAATATATTGCATATACATTATAAACCATAGTAATATGGGATCCCTGGGTGGCACAGTGGTTGGGCATCTGCCTTCGGCTCAGGGCGTGATCCTGGGGGACTGGGATTGAGTCCTGCATCAGGCTCCCTGCACGGAGCCTGCTTCTCTTCCCTCTGCCTGTGTCTCTGCCTCTGTGTGTGTGTGTGTGTGTGTGTGTGTCTTGTGGATAAATAAATAAAATATTTTTAAAAATTAAAAAATAAAACATAGTAATATAATGAGTAGAAGCTGGGGATGGCTCAGTCATTTTAGCATCACACTCTTGATCTCAGCTCAGGTGTTGATCTTAGGGTTATAATTTCAAAATCTTAAGAAAGAAAAGAAAGAAAGAAAGAAAGAAAGAAAGAAAGAAAGAAAGGAAGGAAGGAAGGAAGGAAGGAAGGAAGGAAGGAAGGAAGGAAGGAAGAAAGGAAGGAAGGAAGAAAGAAATATCTGTTGGATGAGGTTCTGGTGTCCTCACCAAACTTCTCAGCTTCCCTCTCAAGCAATTCTCAATTTCCCCCCCAATTTTTAATAGTCACATATTATTCATAATATTTACATTTTGTTCTGTGACTATAATTTTTTTGAAGATTTCATTTGTTTGTTCATAAGAGGCACAGAGAGAGAGGCAGAGACACAGGCAGAGGGAGAAGCAGGCTCCATGCAGGGAGCCCGACGCAGGACTAGATCCTGGGACCGGGGGATCCACCCTGAGCCGAAGGCAGACACCCAACTACTGCACCACCCAGGCGTCCCATGTTCTGTGACCATAATCAGGTCTTCTGTGCTTTGTTTGGAAGTTGAATCTAAAAACTGAAAAGCAATATGCAACATCATGATTCTGCAAGCGTCAGTCAGTGAGAACCCTGGCTCTCACGAGCATGAAATGTGAACCTGGTCAGTGACATGATTTCCAATCTCAAGAAGCTCAAAGTCATAGTTTTTAGAGGCAGAAGCAAGAACTTCCGGGCCAACTGAGTCATTTTACAGACTGGATTTTGTTGGCAGAGGCTGGAGGGTGAACTTTGTCTCAAGTGAAGGGAGGAGGAGGAGGGGCTTTCGGTCTCCATCTTGGTGAAGGTGGCCTTGGCTCTGGGGGCAGGGGTGGGGTCTTCTCTGCTCTTGGGAGACAGGAACCCCATGGGGCGGGGTGGGGTAGCCCGACTGTGATTCTGGCACCTTATCTGTGATTCTTGAGGAGATGCCAGGTATAAAGATACCTGTGCAAACAGAGGGCACCCGGCCAGCCCCAGAGCTCCCCCTCTTTCCGCAGGCCTAGGAGAGGCGGAGAGGCTGGAGGTGGCCTGCCACCCACGGCCTGTACTCTGGAAAAACCCTGAGCACCATGAAGTGTGGAAATAATATTAGTTAATGTTCATTTAGCACTTCCCGTGTGCCACGTTCATTTAGATTCTTTTACCTGTTTCTCACAGCTACCCAACAAGGTAGGTGCTCCTGTTATCCCTGTTTTGGTACAGATGAGGACATTGAGGACCAAAGGGAGTTTAAGTGACTCATTCAAAGGCCTACCACTAGCCGGTGGAAGAGCAGGATTCAGATTCAGGCAGTGAGCACCCATGTCCATGCTGGGGACCATTTTGCCATAGTGCTCTTGGAACTGGAGCGCCAGCCCCAAGCCCACCTCCGCTATGACCAGGCTTCTGAGCCTCACTCACCTCCTCTGGAAAATGGGGATGGTACGTTCTTCTGTAGGCAGGTTGGAGAACCACAAGCACCCCCCACCCCCTCGAGCCTGCTGCACTGGCTTCAGCTCTCATCATTCCCCCCTACCCCATCCCTTGATGTATTGAAGCTCCAGCATGGCTGAACAGTCAACAGCATGACCTATGCTCTTACCACCTTCTCTGGGTTACCCTGGGGTCTGGAATTTCAGGTGAACCCAGCGAGATCATTGCTCGCTAAATTAAGCAAGGTTTGCCTCTCAGTTCAAATGGTAACGGTAAATAAAGGCCTGCCCTGGCCTTAGCAGTATAGCATGGGGATTAAGAGGCTTTGGAGACCGGTGGTCCTGGATTCAAATTCCAGTTCTATTACCTTTACTGTGTAACCCTGGACAAATCTTGTTACTACTGTGGGCCTCTGCTTCCAAATGGGTAAAATGGACGTAACGATAGTACTCAGAGGAATGTATGAGGACCAACGAGAGAAAGTGTATAAGGCACGATGAGCTCCAAAACATGGTAGCTATCTTTTTTAAAATCATACTATATATTGCAATTACATTGAGCACAATTCCTGGTTCATGGTTAGCATTCAATACATAAATGGATAAATAATGTTTACCTGTCTGCATCCCTCATTACCTATGAGCTTCTTTTTTTTTTTTTTTTTAAAGATTTTATTCATTTATTCATGAGACACACACACACACACACACAGAGAGGCAGGGACACAGGCAGAGGGAGAAGCAGGCTCCATGCAGGGAGCCCGACACAGGACTCAATCCCGGGTCTCCAGGATCACACCCTGGGTGGAAGGCAGATGCCAAACTGCTAAGCTACCCAGGGATCCCTGCCTATGAGCTTCTAAAGGGCAGGAAATATTTCTTTAAAACTTTGCTTACTGGGCACCTGGGTGGCTCAGTCGGTCTGTCGTCTGCCTTCAGCTCAGGCCATGATGGAGCCCTGTGTCCAGCTCTCCGCTCAGCAGGGAGACTGCTTCTCCCTCTCCCTCTCCCTCTCCCTCTGTTCCTCTGCCACCTTGTGTGTGTTCTGTCTCTCCCTTTCTAGTAAATAAATAAAATATTTAAAAAATAAAAACAAGTAAATAAAAATAAAACTTTGATTATTATTTTTTTCTCAGTTCAACTTAATAGAAACAATGAAAGATTGAAAGTGGAGCCCCACTGGACACCTCAGTTGGCCTGCGCCATAGCACAGCTCAGGCCATTCTCTCCAGGGGAAGAAAGGTTGGCGTCCCCAGCCCCTGCTGGAAAGGCCTGTCCTGTCCCATACCACATCTGCGCTGAGTCTGAAGCCTTGTGTTTTAAGCATGACAGCAGTAGCAAGGAGATTTTGTTTTCACGGCCACCCACTGCAGCCCAGCCCTAAAATGGCCCAGTACTCGCTTGTGCTAAGAGAAATATTTTTTGCTCTTCTGGACACAAGGCTTGATGGTATCACTGCCAGGCTTCCAGCCAGGTGGGTGCCCTTCCTCATGTTCGTCAGTGAACTGGGAGGCCTAAACTAGCCTCAGCGTCTCATCCATAGAGCAGCTGACAGGAAGGTCATTCACGGTGATCTGCCAAAGGATATTTTTCTCATCAACAATAAAGAGGCCCCTGAACGAGATGCCTTCATCAGCCTTTAAGATTCCATAGTCCTAAAAAGAGAGAGAGAGAGAGAGAGAGAGAGAGAGAGAGAAAAGACCGTAATTCTGAGCGATGCTACACCTGGGGGCTGACACCAAGGGAATGTTCATGGGTCCCAGTCCTTCTTCTTTCTTGGGTGTGTTGATCCATGCCAAGTGATAGAAATGAGAATCCACAGAAGCACCAATCACTTGGTGAGCTTCTTTTTTTTTTTTTTTAAAGACTTTATTCATTTATTCATGAGAGATACAGAGAGAGAGAAAGAGAGAGAGAGAGAGAGGCAGAGACACAGGCAGAGGGAGAAGCAGGCTCCCTGCCAGGAACCAGATGCAGGACTTGATCCTGAATTCCAGGATCAGGCCCTGGGCCAAAGGCAGACACTCAACTGCGGAGCCACCCAGGTGCCCCGACTTGGTGAGTTTCTTAAATTCTTCTGTCCTGTCCCTGAAAGCAGTGGTCTCTGTGGGGCGCACAAAGGTTAAATCAAGAGGGTAAAAAAAGAACACAATGTGTTTGCCTTTGTAGTCAGGTGGTGTGATGTCTTTGAACTGGCCACTTGGCATAATAGCCATAGTGTGCTTTGAAGCTGGGGACAGGGGCACCTGGGTGGCTCAGCAGTTGAGGGTTGAGCATCTGCCTTTGGCTCAGGTCTGCCTTTGGCTCAGGTTGTGATCCCGGAGTCCTGGGATCAAGTCCCACATCGGGCCCCTGCATGGAGCCTGCTTCTTCCTCTGCCTGTGTCTCTGCCTCTCTCTGTGTGTCCCTCATGAATAAATAAATAATAATCTTAAAAAAAAAAGTTGGGGACAGGATGCCCAATTTTGGCATTTCCTGAGTACATCTTGCTCTGGACATCTCTGAGACAGGACACACACCAAAGACCCTCAGGAAGAAGGTGCTTTATTTATTTATTTATCTATCTATATTTTATTTGCCTTATTAAATAAAATAAAATTTTTAAAGATTTTATTCTTTTTTTTTAAAAAGATTTTTATTCATTTATTCACGAGAGACACAGAGAGGGAGAGAGGGAGGCAGAGACACAGGCAGAGAGAGAAGCAGGCTCCATGCAGGGAGCCCGACGCGGGACTCGATCCCGGGCCTCCAGGATCATGCCCTGGACTGCAGGCGGCGCTAAACCGCTGAGCCACCGGGGCTGCCCTGCCTTATTTATTTTAAATAAATTCTACACCACATATGGGGCTTTGAACTCACAACCCTGAGATCAAGAGTTGCATGCTCTGCTGACTGAGCCAGCTAGGAGCCCATAGGGCAGGAAACATACTTTATTTTTGTGTCCACAGTGCTTGTCCACAGTGCTGAGCATAGCACCTAGCACATGGGAGTGCTTAATAAATATTTGTTGCTTGCCCTAATGAGCTCATGGATCTGGTCAGCCGTCACATATCGTGCTAAAATGACAAAGTAAAAGGCTGATAGAGAAGTTGATAATGGGGAATCAGCTGACTAACTGAATCTTAGTATTCTCTCTCTCTTTTTTTTAAGATGTTATTTATTTTTTTGACAGAGAGAGAGAGCACGGGGGCGGGGGGAGGGGGGCAGCGGCAGAGTGAGAGGGAGAAGCAGACTCCTCCCTGAGCAGGGAGCCCCCGATGCAGGGCTTGATCCTAGGATGCTGGGATCGTGACCTGAGCTGAAGGCAAACGCTTAACCAAGTGAGGCACCCAGGGGCCCCTGAATCTTAGTATTCTAATAAAGCCAACCAGACAACTTCTTGCTTCCTGATATGACATTATGGGAAGTATTCAGTACCTCACACAACATATTTTTGTCTAAAAAACTGAATCTGAATCAAATCAAGCCTCTAGATGTGAGGACCATATAGGATAGAGGGATGTGTTACATGACACTTGTGAGGATGCATTCAACCAAATACAAAACATAAGACGACCAACAAGACGGGGGCGCCTGGGTGGCTCAGTTGGTTAGGCATCTGCCTTCGGCTCAAGTCATGATCCCAGGGTCTTGGAATCAAGTCCTGCATTGGGCTCTCTGCTTAGCAGGGAGCCTGCTTCTCCTTCTCCCTCTGCCTGCAGCTCCCCCTGCTTGTGCCACTTTAATGGTGGATACACTTCATTATACATTTATTCAAACCCTGAGGATTTTAATGTAGACTTTGGGTGATGATGAAGTGTCAGGAAGATTTACCAATTGTAACAAATGTACCACTCTGGGGGGATGCTGCGGGGGGGGGGGGGGCGGTTATGGATGTGTAGCGGGCAAAGGGTAATTGGGAAATCTCTGTACATTCCTCTCAAATCTGCTGTGAACATAAAACTGCTCTAAAAAATAGTCTTAATTTAAAAAAAATGCAGAGACAATATTTAGTACAATTGCAAAGTTGACAAATTACAAGAATTGCAAAAAATAATTATTGGAGCTAGATGATAGCTACATGGTGTTTCATTCTACTCTACATGGTATGCAGTATACTATTTTCTTTGTGTTTGAAAGAAAAATGTTTTCTGCAGACGTGAGTGGTTGAGCTCCAAGGGGCGGCACCCCTCTCAGTTACCAGTTACCGTTATTTTCACAGGCAGCTGAAGCTGGGTATCCAGCTCCCTCCCCTGGGTGCTGGCGGGCAGCCCTGGGCAGAGGTTTCAGGAGCCCCCAGGAGCAGCTCGTACAGAGCGTGCTCTCCCCACCATCGGGAGCTTGATCGCCTGCAATCCCTAGCAATTTCGATTTCCCTGGGATTCCTCTCCAGCCAGGCGGGGGTTAAGCTCCTCTCAGAGAGGCTTGGGGCCCTCTGAGTACCATCATAACCACCCCTTTACCAGGAGATGAAAGGGAGGAGACTGCCCAGGTTGTTAATCATTAGCCAGCCTCTTTTCTGACCAGTGGCCAGGACACCCAGGCAACGAAAGTTCATCAGAGGCACACCCTGCAATAAGGAAATCTGCCGTTCTCATCCCAGTGATGGACGCTTGGTTAGCACCAGGGACTAGGGCTGTCATCCACTGGGAGAGGCACCCAAAAGGCCTCTGGTCAACCTTCATTTTTGCTGTAGATAACCTAAAATTCTACTGTTAACACTGGACTGGCCCCCAGAGACCTCTAATCTCAAGATCTTGATTCTTCTTCCCCTCAGTTGAGAAGCTAATGAATGCGGTGGCCCCTATCTCCTTCACTGACAGGGTTGCATAGAATCTCAGGGGGCGCAAGTACCTCCCAGAACCCATCCACAGACACCACCTTAAGAACCCTGGGCAGAGCTTACCAGATCCAAATGTCTCATTCCTTTGAAAGAAGCCCACCTAGAGCCCTCTTTAAAATGCAAATAACCCCTGTGAAGTTGAAAAGACTAACATGCCTGTCCTGTCCCCGCACCACCCCCACAGGAGATTGCCTAAGAGATTTTAAGGGTAGGGTGGGGAAAGCAGAGCCTGGGAGTGGGGAGGCTGCATAGGGCTCACAGTTTGGTCTAGAACTTGGAAGGGAATGTATTGAGCCAAGAGTTCTAATAGCTAACTCTATAGAGTGCTTACAAGAATCTTGCGAATTAAGTGCTAGCAGCATCCCCATTTTATGGATGAGGAAACTGAGACTGGAAAGGATCAAGTGACATGCTCCCCAGCTAGTGGCAGAGGGGAATGTGAAGCCTCCAGCAACTTGAGATCAAAGGCCATCAGCAGTATAGCCCATCAGCTCCTTTGATCCTCACAAAGGGGAATCGTCTCTAAAAAAAAATTATTTATTTAGTCATGAGAGACACAGAGAGAGGCAGAGGGAGGAGAAGCAGGCTCCATGCAGGAGCCCGAAGCAGAACTCCAGAATCACTTCCTGAGCCGAAGGCAGACGCCCAACCACTGAGCCGCCTAGGCATCCCGAGGAATCTTTTCTTTAAAAAAATAGATTTATATACTTATGGGGGGGAGGGGGCAGAAGGAGCAGGAGAGAGAGAGTCCCAAGCAGACTGTGCTAAGTGAGGAGATCCATGAGGGGTGTGACCTCACAAACCCTGAGATCATGACCTGAGTTGAAACCAATGGCGGGATGGCCAACTGATGGGCGGGAGGCACCCAGGTGCCCCTGAGGGAATCTTTTTTTTTTTTTTAAAGATTTTATTTATTTATTCATGAGAAACAGAGAGAGAGAGAGAGAGAGAGAGGCAGAGACATAGGCAGAGGGAGGAGCAGGCTCCATGCAGGGAGCCCGATGTGGGACTTTATCCTGGGACCCCAGGATCATGCCCTGGGCCAAAGGCAGACACTAAACCGCTGAGCCACCTGGGCATCCCTAAGGAAATATTTTTTTTTTAAATAATTTATTTATGATAGTCACACACACACACACACACAGAGAGAGAGAGAGAGGCAGAGACACAGGCAGAGGGAGAAGCAGCCTCCATCCACTGGGAGCCCGACGTGGGATTCGATCCCGGGTCTCCAGGATCGCGCCCTGGGCCAAAGGCAGGCGCCAAACCGCTGCGCCACCCAGGGATCCCCAGGAAATATTTTTTGGTGGAAGAGGAACTGAGGGCCATAGTCACTCAGTGCTTCACCTCCAACCCTTGAGTGTTCCCACCTCACTCTGGACAGTTGAGAGCGGCAGCCCTTCACTAGTGTCCCCTAGAGCTTGAAGGACTTTCTGAGAAATCTGGAGAGAGTGTCATGCCAATCTGTTTTCACTGCCCCTAATTGTTTTCTAAAATCCTTTTTATTGAATTATCAGAGTGTAATGGAAGAGTCGATGAGAGTCGCTTTGGAGTTACAAGGCCAGGCCTTGCTGGGTGGAGAAAAGCAAAGCCCTAAAGGCTCCCTGGGCTGAGCAATGGTATAAAATATGTATTTTTACATAACTGGGAGAAAGAAAATAAACGTACAAGCTGCCCCATGGGGGAAACGCCTCTTTCTGTATTTCCATTATCTTGTTTAATGCACATTCGGTCAGGAGCCTCAGTGGGAAAGGAAATACTGGAGCCCTTTCCCTATGAGCCTCCTAGTGGGTTAAGAGGCAGAGAGAGCCAAAATTCAGAAATCCAAATGGCCTGGGCGTGTACTTAGAAACCCATTAAAACTGAGGGGCCAGGGGTGGCTGCATGGCTTAGTCCGTTAAGCGTCTGCCTTTGGGTCAGGTCATGATCACGGGGTCCTGGAATCCAGTCACGCATTGGGCTCCCCACTTAGTGGGGAGCCTGCTTCCCCGTCTCCCTCTGCTGCTCTGCCTGCTTGTGCTCTTTCTTTCTTTTTTAAGATTTTATTTATTTATGAGAGACACAGAGAGAGGCAGAGACACAGGCAGGGGGAGAAGCAGGCTCCCTGCAGGGAGCCCGATGTGGGACTTGATCCTGGGACCCCAGGATCACAACCTGAGTAGAAGGCAGACACTCAACCACTGAGCCACCCAGGCGCCCTGTATTCTCTCTTTCTGTCAAATAAATAAATAAAATCTGAAAAACAAAACAAAACCAAATCAGAAGGGACAGGTGGGGAAACCTATTAAACCTGAGGGGACAGGGTGGGAGGGGGGACAGGCTGATTCAAAACAGCGTCTTGGTTTTCTTTTTCTTTTCTTTTCTTTTTTTTTTTTTTTGGCGTCTTGGTTTTCAACAAGCGTCTCCTCTCCTCTGGGTTGAGAAAGTAGCCCTCAGGGAGCTCAGAACCCCCCTCAGCTCTGGGTGAAGTATTCTAAACTCGGCCTTCCCCGTGAGGAAGGGGGCAAGGAGGGGGTCCTTTCCAAAGAACAACCACCACACCAACATTTACTGAGCGGGTGCTACCAAGTGCCAAGTATTCTGTTCAGTGATTTTCTTGCATAGCTTCCATCAACCCATTTATACAGATAAGAGCACTTAGCTGCCCAAGGTCATGCAGCTGGTGAGCAGCTTACTTCACACAGTGTTTTGCAGTTCCCACCATGCGTGGGGGATGAAGGGAAACAGCGTCCTTGTCAGGGTAGCCAAACTGCCCAGATGCAGCTGGCCCCTGGCCGTCAGACACAGAAGCTATCTGACCTAACATTTGCCTGTTTATTCTTTTTTTTTTTTTTTTGACTCTAAAATTATTTTACTAAGGACAGAATTCTCTAGGGAAGGCGGTGATGGCAATAGTGTAGTGTTAGGAGCCCCAATCTGGGGATCAGAGATTTTAGGCTCTAATCTTGGCTTTGATACTGACTTGCTATGGGACATTGAAACTTATCTGCTAATAACAGGTTTGGATGATCTTTAAAGGGTCTTTTCCACCAAGGACAGGTGGAAAGCCATAGCTCCAGCTCCCAGACGATCTTGGGTTTACATGAGATGAAGCTAATAGAAGAGTCCTGGAATCAGAGGGAGGTGGGTTCCGGTCCTCCACCACCTCCTCCTGGCCTCCAATTTATAGGCCAGTTGCCTGGCTAACGAATCAGGAATAGTAACAGCTCTTTGGGGGCACCTGGGGGGCTCAGTGGTTGAACCTCTGCCTTTGACTCAGGTCATGATCCCAGGGTCCTGGGATTGAGTCCCACATGGGGCTCCCTGCAGGGAGCCTGCTTCTCCCTCTGCCTGTGTCTGGGCTTCTGTCATGAATAAGTAAACAAAATATTTAAAAAAAGAAAAAAACAGCTCTTGGTTTGTTTTGAGACGGTCAATGTTACTGTTACCATCCTTCACATCGTTACAGAGCTTTTATGGCACAGGAAACATTGGTCTTATTAATTGTAGGGCAACCTCATAACAACATAGGGAGGGGGTTGGTGATTATTCCCATTTGGAAGGTGGAGAAACTGAGGCTTTGAAAGATGAGTCCTACTCAGTGGTTTGATTTGCACTCACAATCTCTGGAGACCTGCAGTTAGAAAGACAAAACTCCAGGCAGCTGGGTGGCTCAGTCGGTTAAGTGACCCACTCTCTTCCGGTCTGCTCAGGTGGTGATCTCAGGATCATGAGATAGAGCCCCGCCTCGGTGCTTGACTCAGAGCCTGCTTGAGACTCTCTCCCTCTCCACCTCCAAAATAAATCACTCTTTTAAAGAGAGGGAGAGCGTGCTGGTGGGGCGCCTGGCTGCCTCACTTGGTAGAAGGAGCGACTCTTATTCTCTGCGTCAGGAGTTCAAGCCCCACCAGGAGTGCTGGGCCTACTTTTTTTTTTTTAAAGATTTTATTTATTTATTCATGAGACACAGAGAGAGAGAGGCAGAGACATAGACAGGAGGAGCCCGATGGGACTGGATCCCTGGAGCCCAGGAGCACGACCCTGAGCGGAAGGCAGACAGACGCTCAACCGCTGAGCAAACCAGGCGGCCGAGAGTTGGGCCTACTTAAAAAAAAAAAAAAAAAAAAAAAAAGACAAAACTAGTTAAAGAGTTAAAGTCGTCTCCGTCCGGAGTGTTCGTGAGCCTCCGGGTGCCGGGGGAGCTGCTGTCCCCCACCCGCGCTCTAGAAACTGCGGGGGGCGGGGCCGGGCGCCGAGGCGGCGGGGCCGCGCCGCTCATTGGCCGCCCGCCGCAGGTGCAGCCGCAGCCAATCAGCGGCGCGGGGGGCGGGGCCTCGCGGCTCACCTGGCGGCCGGACGCGGCCCCGCTCAGTGGCGTCGGGCGCTGCGGGCACCTGTGATTCGCGGAAGTCCTGCCGCCTCGCGCCGCCTAGCGCCCGGCTCTCGACCCCCGCCCGCCATGGGCCCTCGGTACGGCGGCGCCCCCGCGCTCCTGCTCCCGCTGCTGCTGCTGCTGCAGGTACGTCGCGTCTTCGGGCTCTGCGGGGGCCGCCTCCCGCCCGCCGCGCCCCCTTCCCCTCTCTCTCTCTCGTCCGGCCTCCGCTCTGCCGTCGCCCCCTCCTCTTCCCAGAAAGTTGAGTTTCCAGAGAGGCCTGGAAGCTGCGCGGCGCTCTGGGCTCCACCGAGGCGGGAGTGGGGGCGGCGGGGAGCCGGCGCGGCCGGGCGGCGGGGTGGGGTGGGGTGGGGTGGGGTGCAGAGGAGGGGAGCGCCGTGCGGGTCAGGGGGAGCCGGGAGTGGGGGCGAGCGGCGGGGTGGGGTGGGGTGCAGAGGAGGGGAGCGCCGTGCGGGTCAGGGGGAGCCGGGAGTGGGGGCGAGCGGCGGGGTGGGGTGGGGTGCAGAGGAGGGGAGCGCCGTGCGGGTCAGGGGGAGCCGGGAGTGGGGGCGAGCGGCGGGGTGGGGTGGGGTGCAGAGGAGGGGAGCGCCGTGCGGGTCAGGGGGAGCCGGGAGTGGGGGCGAGCGGCGGGGTGGGGTGGGGTGCAGAGGAGGGGAGCGCCGTGCGGGTCAGGGGGAGCCGGGAGTGGGGGCGAGCGGCGGGGTGGGGTGGGGTGCAGAGGAGGGGAGCGCCGTGCGGGTCAGGGGGAGCCGGGAGTGGGGGGCGAGCAGCGGGGTGGGGTGGGGTGCAAAGGAGGGGAGCGCCGTGCGGGTCAGGGGGAGCCGGGAGTGGGGGGCGAGCAGCGGGGTGGGGTGGGGTGCAGAGGAGGGGAGCCCCGGCGCGGGTCGGGGGGAGCCAGGTGTGGGGGGCGAGCAGCGGGGTGGGGTGGGGTGCAGAGGAGGGGAGCCCCGGCGCGGGTCGGGGGGAGCCAGGTGTGGGGGGAGAGCAGCGGGGTGGGGTGGGGTGCAGAGGAGGGGAGCTCCGGCGCGGGTCGGGGGGAGCCAGGTGTGGGGGGCGAGCAGCGGGGTGGGGTGGGGTGCAGAGGAGGGGAGCCCCGTGCGGGTCGGGAGGAGCCAGGAGTGGGGGCGAAAGGAAGGGGAAATCCGTGGAAGTAAAAGCACCTGCCGTGTAGGAGAAAGCGAGGTAAGCGGGTGGGGAGGCGGCCCTGCGCTGGCAGAGGCTCGGGAGGTGTCGGGGCGCTGGTGCCCGCGAGGAGCCAGGCTGCGCAGGGGGGCGTCCCCGGGAGAAGGGAAGCGAAGTGGGGAAGAGCGAGGACGCCTCCGGTGGAATTAAAGAGGAGACGGGAAGGAAAGGGAAGGACGTGACCCGGCAGCCCCTCTCCCCGGAGGCCCTGGGGGCTTGGCCGCAGCAGGTTTCGGAGGGAAAGGGTTTGGTGCGGCCGCCTGCCCCGGGGGTTGGGGGTGGGGGTGGGGGTGAGGGTGGGGGTGAGGGTGAGGGTGAGGGTGGGGGTGAGGGTGGGTCCCACCCACGACGCCGACGCCGGGAGCGAGGGAGGGGCAGCGCCGTTGGTTTCGGTCTGGGCAGGAGGGGACGCCCCCCCCCCCCCCCGCCCCAGGTCACCCCGGTTTCATGCCTCCTGCCCTCCTCCAGGTCTCATCGGGGCTCTGCCAAGAGCCGGAGCCCTGCCGCCCTGGCTTTGGCGCTGACAGCTACACGTTCACCGTGCCCCGGCGACACTTGGAGAGAGGCCGTGTCCTGGGCAGGGGTGAGTCTCGAGCTGAGTGGGGTGGGAGCAGGAAGGGTCTGAGAAATTGCACTGCCACACCCCTGAGAAAGCCCCTTTTTCCTGGTTCAGATGATGACCCTTTGGAGTTTACCCAGCCGGAGGTACCCAAGCTTCTAGGCTGGGTGAGGGATACCCTTGCATGGCCCTGCTGGGGAGGGGGCCTTTACTTGGAGGCCTTCCCTGCGCCTAGAGGGACAGTCTGTCACTTGAGACCGCAGACACCTGATGTATCGCAGGGGCGGGGAGGGACACCACAGTAATTCCCATTTTGCAGCTCAGGAAATGGAGGCTTGGAGGGTGGAGTCCCTGCGCCCAAGGTCAGGGAGCAGCGTCGGTGGCAGGCCCAGGTGCCCAAGTGCATCATCTCAGTGATGAAGTGCCCTCTCCGTTACCAGGTTGTGGCATTTGCACAAAGAGGTGAAAACATTTAGGTACAGGTACTATTCCCCCTGAGGAATAATGTTTTTGTTTTATTTTTTTAAAGCCTGATAGCTTTGACTCGGAATGAAAAGGCACACTATATATTTCGGGGTGGTATCGTTGTGATCATCAGGATTCTAGAGTTTGCTTTAGTTCACTTCACTGTGCCCGTGCCCCAGGAGTGAGAGAGCAGGGAAAGCTTCTGGTTTCATTGATTCCCAGATGCTTATTTCTTACCCAACAACTTCTCCTTCCTCTTGATTTTAGTTGATTGGGTGAGTATGGTAACTATAAAACACTTTTTAAAATGAGAACTCACCCATAATTCCCAGAGGAAATTCACTGCATTTATTCTTCCAGTCTTTGGCCGCGTGAAAACTGTAGCAATCACACTGTTGTGTGAAAATTGTTTGAATTTTGGAAGCTGTTCCAACAGTGGGCGGCATTTTTTTTCCTTCACAGAAACTGCAGCTTCATTGATTAAACATATTTGCTTTTCTGAGGCCTGTGTTGTGTGGAGGTTTCTATTGAGTCAGAAAAGAAGTGTTTGACTTTCGCAGTGGGTCCACCATTAGTCAGTGGTTGATACTCTGCACCCTGGTGCTGGGCACCCAGGAATGAATTGAGACACAGGGACACTCCAGTCCCCTGTTGGTCTATCACATAAGAGCAGATTATGGAGAATGTTCCAGGACCCACTCAGAGGCCACTGTGGGACATAAGCATTTAGGTGCCAAAGAATGTGGGTGGCCTGCGATGTTTTGTTGGGTATCAGTGGGCAGTGAGGACTGGCTTCTTGGAGAAGGCAAAGTTGACCCAGCCTTGAAGATTGAGGCGGGGGTTAGAAACCCGGAGTGTGAGTGCTTGTCTGTATATGGGGGTGTTCCAAGACCAGCGCAGGACACTTTATTTTCCAGCACCAAGTATTTCGTAGCTCTAAGTGTGGGGTAGTCTAATTGCCCCTGCACTTGCCTCACGCCCCCCCAACCTCCCACACCCCACCAAGTTGTTGGTCTGACTGACCAATATATGGTTGTTACATAATATAAATATTACCATTATTATTAATAGAGGCACCTATTCCGTTTTGAACCAGACTCTGGGGGCAAGTGCTTCCTTTTACCTCATTTAATATTCGCAGGAGCTTTATGAAGGTCCAGGCGCTGTTGTTACTGCCGTTTTGCAGGTGAGGAAAGCTGAACCGTGAAGCAGTTGAGTAATCTGTTCAGAGATGCGCAGCTGGTCTTCCTACGCTTCTCTCCTCTTCTCAGTAATCTCAAAGAGAGACGGTGGCTGGAGAATTAGTGTCCATTAGTGAAGTACCTGTGGTCTTACGTGTGTGCCTGAGAGAGCAGAGGTTGATGTGGCACGACCCCAGGAGAGGAGGCGGTGGCGACAGAGATGGGTCAGGCCAGGTGGGAAGAGCAGGACGTCTGCAGCTGGTGTTCTTGGTGATGGCGGCCACCTCTGCAAACTGCTCCCGCCGTTGGTTTCAGTTTCTTTTTTTCTTTCTTTTTGTTTTAAATATTTTATTTATTTATTCATGAGACACACAGAGAGAGGCAGAGACATAGGCAGAGGGAGAATGAGGCTCCCTGCAGGGAGCCCGATGTGGGACTCGATCCTGGGACTCCAGAATCACGCCCTGAGCTGAAGGCAGACGCTCAACTGCTGAGCCACCCAGGCGTCCCGGTTTCAGTTTCTTTATATCCAAGACCCACCCCATTCAACCAATTTTCTGACATCTCACTGTTTTGGGCCTTCTAACCAATCCAGTGTAGAAGTGCCCTTCTGGTAAACTCACACATGTGACCTCAGAGAACTGGCTTTGTGATTTTAAAAAGGCAGCCAGGATTTAGGGTGGTGGCCTTACTCTTGGGACAGCCTAAGGAAAGTGACATGAGGACCAGGTTTAAAGCACTGACTCCACGAACACTGCTCCATGGAAGTTTGAAAACGAGGAACTTGTTACTTTTTGTCTGCCATTGGCCATAGAGTGTCACAAATAGGGTTTGACCAAACTCAGGGGACCCTGGGGGTGGTTTGCTGGGGTGAATGTTGTACTCTATGGGATGGTTGACCCCATAGTCTCAGTCTTGTATTTATTTCATTGGTTTCTCTCCAGGTTCTAGAATGGAGAATGTTTTAAAAAATGAACTGGTTCTCTAGAGTTTCTGATTATTTTTTCTTTTTCCAACACAAGCCGGTTTAAGAAACCCAGGCTATTGGACAGTTTGGGGCCTAAGAAGTGTCAGAGTGCCCTCAGCTTTAAGATGATCGAGGTGTGGGAGGGGAAAAGCAGGCAGGGTTTTAAACTGATGGCTTTCTTGCTTTGTTTCCTCCACCACCTGGCTTTGGGCAAACAGGGTTTATGTTTTGGGTTGAGCTCTGGCTCCTTGATGGATTGACCTAGCTCACAAGCATCCACTTGTGTACATTAAATACATCCATTTCCCCTTCCTAAAAGATGTGCTGAGAGGTGGTAGAAACAGTGTGCAGACCTCCTAATTAAACTGGGCTGGAAAAAAAAAAAAAGAAAAATAAATAGAGAAACCTGCTCTGATAGCTCCCTTACATCATCAGATTCCCTCTCCCCCGCCCCTCAAACTCACTTCCCCATTACTCATCTGTGGCGAGGCTTGATGCGAGCTCACTGAGGAAGGAGACCTGGATTCTCCTGTCCTTGCCTTTGTCTGGGAGAAGTGGCGGCTTCCCACATACTTCCTAGGTAAGGAAGTCTGGCTCCTGATCCCCCAGGCCCCCGCCCCCGGGGGCCTGCCTGTTTGCTCTCCGGGGCTTAATATTGGGCGAGTCTTTTCTTCCAAAATGCTCACCTTGGTGTCTGTTACACACTCCCTCCCAGGCGTAGCCCCAGATAAGCCAGACGCTGAAGCAATCAGCTCTCCCATCTCCCAGGAGCTGCCAAAACCCTAAAATCCCCAAGAGGCACTGTCACAGTTGACACTTTCTGGGTTTCCACTCTGCCTCAACTCCCATCTCCTTTCAGGGCTTTAGGCTTTCAAGGAGGGGAATGAAGTCTCTGGCTGGTCAGTGATAGTTCGCACACCTGAAAGATCCAGGTTTGGGGCCCCTGGGTGGCTCCGTCGGTTATGTGTCTGACTTATGATGAGGTCATGATCTCAGGCTCCTGGGATCGAGCCCTGCGTAGGACTCTGTGCTCCTCAAGGAGTCTGCTTGTTCGTCTACCCCTCCCTCCACTGTGTGTGCACACTCTCACTCTCTCAAATAAAATCTTAAAAAAAAAAAAAAAAAATCCCGGTTTGCCTTCCAGCGCCTAGCCGTGTGACCTTGGGTAAATCACTTTATTTCAATGAACCTCAGTCCCCACCTGTGAATTGGGGGTGTGTGTGCAATAATACTCAGCGATTTGTTGTGAGACGTAAATGTGCACGTTTGTTTATTTGGCTAGGCGGTAAGCAGGAGTGCCAGCCCTGGGCTAGACTCTGGGGTTACGGTGATGAACGTAAGCCCGCAGGTGCGGGCTGAACGGAAAGCAAGTGAGATGATGTAAAGAAACAGCAAAGATTTATAAGATGGTGCCTCATATTTCTTAGGGACCGAGTAGGCACTCAGGAATTTTAAACAAGTGAATGACTGAATTAATATTTATTACCCTTCATACATTCTAATTTTCCCCCCTCTTAACTCTTTGGCCTCAGGCCAGCCCTAGATGTTGATCGAAATGGATTGGTTTATTATTATTTTTTATTTTTGTTTAAATTTTTATTTATTTATGATAGTCACACAGAGAGAGAGAGAGGCAGAGACATAGGCAGAGGGAGAAGCAGGCTCCATGCACCGGGAGCCCGACGTGGGATTCGATCCCGGGTCTCCAGGATCGCGCCCTGGGCCAAAGGCAGGCGCTAAACCGCTGCGCCACCCAGGGATCCCCGAAATGGATTGGTTTAGAGGGGAGTCTGAACTCTCTAAGACTTGTGTGAGGGCTGCACGCCCGATCATGGTTTCTGGAAGTTGGTCTACCTGGATAAGTGTCCCGGGGATACAGTGTGCGGAGTGCTTCCCTCTGAGAGCCAGAGGCAGGAGCCCTCAAAACTGAATCTGGAAGGGGAAAAGGCAGTCATTTTTAAGTGTTTTTCATCTTTGGTCAGTTAAATTCTTTTTTTTTTTTTTTGGTCAGTTAAATTCTTGTGGTGGCTTTTCTTTCTCTCTTTTTTTGCTAATTTAAGTAAATTTACCTTTCCTACATCCCAGCTCGCATGCTTGCTGCTTTTGGGAGGGCTTTAGCCTCTTTTTTACACATTTCCTCTTCCCTTTCCTTCCTCTTATCTGCCTCCAATCCTCCATATACCACCCCATGCCCCCCCACCCGTGGCTCTGGAGGCACATTTCCTCATTTACAAAATTCTTGAGTCAGGCTGCCTAGATTGAAACCCAGGGAATGCCCCTTGCCAGCTGAAGGAATGTTGGCCAAGGACTTTACCCTCTATCTAAGCCTTAGTTTTCTCATCTGTGAAATGGGCATAATAGTACCAGGTGCTAAATGAATATTAAATATTAAAGCCCCTGAAGTATTTGGTGCCTTCTGAGTCTCTACTGTGTGTTTTACCTTTGGTTCAAACGTTAGCCCTGCTCTCCCTCCCACCCAGTAAACCAGCCAAACCAGTTTCCTCACTCTCCCTGCTTCTGTGTTAAAGCAAACACTGCTCTGCAAACAGTGACTCGACCAAAGTGCCCTTTGCTAGGAAAGGCAATTCGGTGGTGTTTTCTTGCTTGCACTGTGTAGTGTACCTGGGTGGGGCTGCCTGTGGACCGGCTCAGGAATATTGTTTGCAGTTGGTGTGGGAGGAGTGGGGCAGGGAGCAGCTGGGGATGAAAATCAAGATGACCTTGAACTTGTCAGCTTTTTTTTTTTTTTTTTTTAAGTGAGAGGGCAAAAGCATGATGGGGAGAGGAGAGGGAGAAGTAAACTCCCTGCCTAACAGGGAGCCCGATGCAGATTCAGGCTCATGTGGGCTCTATCCCAGGATCATGACCTGAGCCGAAGGCAGATGTTGAACCACTGAGTCACCCAGGCATCCCTTCTGTTTAGTTTTGAAAATTATTTCATGGGGTACCTGGCTGGTTCAGTGGGTAGACCATGTGGTTCTTGATCTCATGACCCTGAGATCAAGAGTTGCATGTTCCACCCATTGAGCCAGCCAGGTGCCCTGGGTTTTCTCTCTATATATTTCTTTCCCCCTTTATATTCTTTTAGTGGACAAATCATTCACTTGGTTAATGTGCAAAAGTCTCCCTATCACCCCGACCCAGGCAGTGTCAGAGGTGGGGCTACAGTCCTGTACTTTTATCTTCCAAAACCCATGCTTTCATTGTGCCCCTCTTGTGCCTTGTGGCCAAACTGCATCTCCAGTGGGACCTAAGTCACCTGAGGGTAAGGACTTCCCTCCTTCCTCTTGGGAAAGGTGTCTTTATTATACCTTTTGTATCTCACTTATTTTAACTGTGATGCTGGAATTCAGCTTCTTTTGTTTTCGGAGGGCTGCTTGTCTTTGATGTGTGGGCAGTTTCCAGCCTGGTTCCCTTTTAACTCCACTTTGAAATGAATGTTCGTGGAAGTGCATTTCTTTTCCTTTATGTCTGCAACTTTGGTCCCTGGAAATGCAATTCAGTCAATTCAGTTGGCATTTGGAATTATGGGTTGGGAGGGAAAGTGTCCTAATCTGACTGAGGTTCAACTCAGGCCTGACCTCTCAGGAGACCCAGATAATTCTATTCCCGCTAATCCTCTGAAAACTCCACCACACATTGGACCAGGACTTTTTCAAGGTGTGAGAGAGGTCTGGGCCCAGATCCCTGTGAACTCAGGTGTTCCTGCTGGGACCTAATGGAGCCTGTCTGGAAGGGTTGAACCTGTTCACCATGAGCAAATCATAAACAGTGGCCAGCACAGGACCCTGTGGGATAATTGGCCAAGGCCTAGATAATAATTAGTGGGCTTTGTAATTAGGAAAGCTTGTAACAAGCCGAAAGCCTTTCAGATTTATGGTACCTGGGCAAGTTGAAGGTTAGGGAGAACACCTGTTTCTGTGGTTTGGCATCAATGTGCTCATACACCTCCTCTGTTCCCAGAAGAATTTTCCCGAAAGAAGTGTTAGTGTCTTCACTTAAGGTATTGCAACAGCCTCCTTTCTAGTCGCCTTGTCTCCTCTGCCCCTCCCCCCAATTTTTCTCTCCATCCAGCCAGCTGGATGAGCTGAGCTAGCCAAGAATGATGGTTTTTATTTTTATTTTTCTTAAAGATTTATTCATGAGAGACACAGAGAGAGAGGCAGAGACACAGGCAGAGGGAGAAGCAGGCTCCATTCAGAGAGCCCGATGCGGGACTCGATCCCAGGTCTCCAGGATCATGCCCTAGGCCGAAGGCAGATACTCAACTGCTGAGCCACCCAGGCATCCCAGGAGTGATGGTTTTTATTTTATTTTTATTATTTTTTTATTTTTTTTTAAGATTTTATTTATTCATGATAGATAGAGGCAGAGACACAGGCAGAGGGAGAAGCGGCTCCATGCAGGGAACCCGACATGGGACTCAATCCCTGGTCTCCAGGATCGCAGCCTGGGCCAAAGGCAGGTGCCAAACCGCTGAGCCACCCAAGGATCCCTGAGTGATGGTTTTTAAAGTTGAAGTTAGTACAAATAATGAATAGTATGTTCTACACCTGAAACTAATAAAACGTATGCCAATTATACCTCAATTTTAAAAAGTTAAATTAAAAATCAAAATCCATCAGTGGCTCCCCATTTCACACAGAATGTAAGTCAAAGTCCTTTCTGTGACTTGCAAGGCTCCTGTGATCTGCCCCCGCCCCTTGCCTCTTGTCATTTCTTCTTGACTGTATCTAGAACGTACCAGGCACACTTCTACCTCAGGGCCTTTGCACTGGCTATTACTGCTGTCCATGATACTTTTCTCTGATATCTGCATGCCTCACTCATTTTATTTTTTTATTTTTAAGTAAGCTCTATGTACAATGTGGAGCTTGAACTCATGACCCCGAGATCAAGAGTTGCTTGCTCTACTGATTGAGCTAGCCAGGTACCTCACAGCTATCTCATTTAGGTCCAACTTTTTGCTCACATGTCACCCTCTCAGTGAAGCCTTTCTTGAAACCCCTATTTGAAATAGTTACCCCTTCTCCTAGCACTCCCCTTCCTCCTTCTTTGCTTTATTTTCTTCTGTAGCACTTTTCATCATCTAGGATACTATATATTTCAGTTATTTCTCCTGTCCATTTTCTGTCCCCTCCCAGTAGAACAGAAGCTCCAGAGGCCACAGAATTTCATCTGGTTAAGTTCAGGCTGTATTGCATCCAGAATAGTTAGTGCCTGGTACATATTAGGTACTCAGTGAGTATTTGTTGAATGAATAAATGAGGTTTCAGAGTGTTAAGTATAGATCTATACATTTTTTGCGTGTTTAGAAACTATTCCAAGGTGTTTTTGGTTTTAAAGAAAATATAGAACTTTGTCAGTATAAGCCATAGAAAGACATGAGGAGGGGACATTCCCAGGGCATGTGTCTCTGCTTGGCTCTCCTCAGCTTCCCTGAGCCCTGCACACCCCTGGTGTAACCTTACCTAATTGTCTTGTCACAAAACAGCTTGCAATCTAGAGTCTAAAGGTCAGGGGAGCTATTTCTGCCCCACACTTCTTGGTGTAAGGAAGCACCAGATCAAAATCTAAACAGAGATCCGAGCCGAGCCGGCCGGGGCCATCTGTTTGGTTTCCTATTGTCTGGGTAACACCTTCCTTGAGTGAGACTCCCAGATGCACCCAACACCTTCTCCCTGGGTATCTGCAGTATCCTTTGGGGCCATTAATTGTTTAAGACCTGGTATCCATTTTTCCGGTTCTTGGCAACGCACAGAAGCCTGGAAGGAACTTGTGAGATGCAAAAAAAAACAAAAAACAAAAAAACCTCCCCAAGACAAAAATCGAAAGCCATCTTAATTAGCTCATGGCCAAGATACAAGTCTCACAACTCCAAAATCCATCTGATGAGTAAATATTGAGAAGGTATTGTAGGGCAGTGTCTTAGAAATCATTATGTAAGATATATTGTCACCCTGCTTTCAGGAGGGTAACTGTCTAATGCCCAGTTGCCAGATCTAGCAAATAAAAATACAGGATGCCCAGTTATATTTGAATTTCAGATAAACAGTGACTAATTTTTTTATTAGTACGTCCCATGCAATATTTGAGACATACTTACCAAAAAAATTATTTCATCCTCTATTCTCATAAACAACATTGCACTGACAAGCAGTTACTCTGTGTCTAGATCTTCCAGATGCTGTCTCTCTCTCTCTCTTTTAAATCTCAACAACCAGTGAGAAGCAACAGTTGTAGCTCTGAGACGCTAAGATAGTGCAAGTCCTGGAGACAAGAAAGAGGAGAGCCTGGCTGGGTGTCGTGGTGCCTCTTGGACTCCAGAGCACAGCAGCGCCTGTGCTCTTTACAGCTTGAAAGGGCAACTAGCCAGATGGTCTGTGACCGGCCAGGTGAGGAGAGTGGGGGTGATTCCTGCTCTGAAGCTCTCAGGGGGAGAGAAGTCCTTCCAGATGATGAGCCTCAGTCTGATCAGTGAACAAATTTGTGTTGAGCACCTGCCAACACTAGTACTGTGTTGAGCTACGGAGGATCTAATGGACCAAAGCACAAAAATCCTTGCCTTTCTGCAGCTTCCCTTCTAATCAGAGGAGACAGGAGACAGCATGGTGATCCGTGGAAGGAGAAAAGTACAGGAGGAAAGGGACAGAACTGTGAGCGTTGGAGTGGAGGGGCTTGGGGGAATCCTTACTAAACGACATTTATATGAAGACCCCAGGAAGTGAAGTGCTTAATAGATGTTAGGATTGGACTAGGTCTTTGAGGGAGCTGAGCTTCCCACATTCTTTTAAGTCCATATTGGTCCATATTGGTGCCATTTTAAGTCCATATTGGTGCCATTTGAAGACAATTCTGTTAAAGAGGCCTGGGTGGCTCAGCAGTTGAGCGTCTGCCTTCGGCTCAGGACATGATCTCAGGGTCCTGGGATCGAGTCCCGCATCCAGCTCCTTGCAGGGAGCCTGCTTCTCCCTCTGCCTGTGTTGTATCTGCTCTCTCTCTCTCTCTCTGTCTCTGTCTCTCATGAATAAATAAGTAAAATCTTAAAAAAAAAAAAAAATTTAAGACAATTCTATTAAAAAAAAAATGCTGTTCTCTTTAAAGGTACATACTCCCAGTTGTGAAAATAAGTAAGACACAGGATCCACTGTACAGCACAGGGAATATAGTTAATAGTAGCTAACAACCTTATATGGTGACAGATGGTAGTTAGGTTTATCTGGTGATCTCTTTGTAGCCTGTATAAATGTAAATCACTATGTAGTACCCCTGAAATTAATACATTGTATGTCTGAAATTAATATATTGTATATCAGCTACACCTCAGAGGGGGGAAAAAAAGCCTAATCTCTGGGCAGGTATTTTTCTAGAGGAATAATCCCGAGGGCTAATTGTCCCTGCATCTCCTTTAAAGGGTATCCGGTTTACACCAGGGTCTAAGGTGCTTTCCAAGGCTCCCGCTGGAGAAGAATAGGCTTCTAAATCTGCTTTGCTTAAGCTCCTCAGGCAAGAGGGCCGGGATGGCCCTGAAGGCATCGAGGCCCTGGGGGTGGGCTACACGCCTACGGGTGTCCCAAGACCTTAGTCAGAAGCATGCAGCTCTGACTGCGCGCCCTGGTCTCCCTCGGATTCCTCCTCTCCTGTGTGGGAGGGCGGGAAAAGGGAACCTGATGACCGAGTTGTGGTGGGAAAGTCTTGCATTTTCTGTAACGTCACCCCCTGAGTCAGCCTGGGGCCAGGAGCCTGGGCGGACTGTAGCCTGGGCCTGGTTGCTCGGTGGGTGAGCCACCCCGCCTCTGGCCAGGTTATCAGGATCCGGGCTGAATCCACTTGGACCCTCAACCTAGGACCCTCACCCTAGGACGGCGCAGTCCTAAATCCCGGGACACTGGCCCTGGGAGCGCTCTCCTCCTAGCAGGAAGACGGGCGTTTTGCAGAAATGACAGGGCTCTGCAGCTGCTGGGTGAAGTTCACGTGGCCCGCTTCATTACCGCCTCGGCTCCTGGGCTTGTAATGACTAAACTTTCTGGAGAATTAGAATTTGGGGGTGTACTTCCCGTACCTTCTGACTTCAGTCTGCAGGGATAAAGAAATGCTCTTGCATGCCTTCCAGATGGGTGTTTCAGAGCTTGTCATTAGTCTTTGATTGGGCAACTTTCATGTAAATTGCGCTGATTTTTCTTTGGACTTTGGTTATAATTTCTCTCTTTTCTTTTTTTCCTTCCTCCTTTCTGCTAATCCTCTCACCTGAACCGAGGGAGTACTTAAAAACTTTGGGAATTAAATATCTGGGAGGTGGTTTAGCCGAGGAAACTGAACTTCACTTACCAGGTGTGAGGTTGCACTCCCGGCTTCAGCAGAGATCTGACGTCAAGGTTGTGGCTTGAATCTTCAGCATTTATTTCTCTTTTATCCTTTGAAATGAAGGAAAGTCTCCTTGAGCCCCCTCCGGGAGTAAAGCTGATTTGGCAAAGGCAGTATGAAAAACAGGATTGTCTAGGTTCAACTTCTGATTCAACTCTTGGTTGCCACGTGACCTTGGGCAAGTTACTCAACCTTTCTGTGCCTCAGTCGTCTCACCTAAAAAAGGGGTTAGAATCGCAGCTCCTGCCTCACAGGGTTGAGGGAGGAGGATTCTGTGAGTTACCACATCTAAAGCACTTTCAGTGCCTGGCCTCTAACAAACATTTTGAACTATTGAGTTTTTCTTATTAGATGTTTCTCTGCTTTAGATTTGTGTCAAGGGGGTGGAAAAAATGTATAAATATTAGAGACCAAAGGAGCCAGACAGAAGATATTAAGGATGAGGAAGGGCTACATCCCCTTGCCTCTTTGCGCCTTGACCTCCTTCTGGCTAAGATACTCTCCAGCCAATATCATTTGAGTGCAAATTGTCTACAAGTCAGGCACTGCCAACCAGATACACCATCATTAAGCTACTTGCTTATGGTCACGCCTGTTGGTTCACCCATCCTATGAGCTTGACATGACTCTTACCTCTGCTTTTTATGGAGGAGGGAACTGAGACTCAGTGACTTGCCCAAGACCAAGTTAAGAAATGGCAGACAGTGATATGAATTCTGATCTGCTATCCCAAAGCTTAGGTCACAACCTCAGTACTACCTGTACCTGGCTGGTGCTTTCTCTGTGAATTCCCAACTGCTCAGTCCCTTTCAAAATTACTATTACTACTTAACGTATTTTCCCACTGTTCCTTGAATTATGTATGTATAGATCCTTTTTTTTTTTTTTTTAAGATTTTATTCATTTATTCATGAAAGACACAGAGAGAGGCAGAGACACAGGCAGAGGGAGAAGCAGGCTCCATGCAGGGAGCCCGATGTGGGACTCGATCCCGGGACTCCAGGATCACGCCCTAAGCTGAAGGTAGCCCTGAGCCGAAGGCAGGCGCTCAACCCTTGAGCCACCCAGCAACCCAGGCGTCCTGTATGAATAGATCCTAATGCCACCAGCAGCAGCAGGAGTAGTACTGCAGAGAAAGAGAGAGAATCCGAAGCATACTCCCCGCTGAGCATGGAGCCTGATGGGGGCTCTATACCATGACCCTGAGATCATCCTGAGCCAAAACCGAGAGTCAGAAGCTCACTGAGCCACCCAGGTGCCCTCTTCTTCTTTTTTTAAAGATTGATAGATAGATTGATTGATGAGAGAGACAGAGATAGTAGGCAGAGGGAGAAGCAGGCTTCCTATGGGGAGACTGATGCAGGGACTCCATCCCAGGACCTCAGGATCATGACCTGAGCCAAAGGCAGACACTCAACCACTGAGCCATCCAGGTGCCCCTAAAGATTTTTATTTTTAAGTAATCTCTATACCCAACACAGTGCTCGAACTCACAACCCTGAGATTAAGAGTTGCATGCTCTACCGACTGAGCCAGCCAGGCACCCCCAAGAATCGAGTTTCTTAGTTTATACATGAATTGGCTGGTTCCAGGAGATTAGATGAATGGGCCAGTCACGCAGCTGGTAGGTGTCAGAATAGTAATATTGTTAGACTACACTGCACTAACTATGGCAGCCATGTATCGATTGAGTATTCAACGGTTGATGCAGAACTTTGTTTTTTTCCTCCCTACCCTAACCTTTGAGGTAGGGAGTATCACAGTTCCATTTTCAGATAATAAAACGGAAGCCTCCAGAGGCAACTGACCGACCGAGATCACATAGCTAGGGGCACATCTCTAGGCCTGGCCTGCTGTTACCCTTACCTGCATTCAGCTCCATTTTTGGGAATATCTGCTGCATTCCAGATTCTACACTTTGGCCTAGAAAGGAGCCTCAAGGTCCCAATGCAGCTTTCAAAGTCCTTTCACCAGTTTCAGCCCTTGGGGTAAATGAAGCTTCAAGATCCCCTCCCCCTTTGGAAGCCCAGCAGGAAAGGGGTGTTCCTGGTGCCCTTGGGCTGCCCTGTAAATCTGAATGGTGAAGTGTGGCCAGAGACAAAAGTTTGCAAGCCACCATTTCAGAGTTTCTTAGGCTCCTTTTATTACTGTATTTTCCTTTTTTAAACTTCTACTTCAAGTCTCTTAATCACGCGGGGGTTTTAAACCTGTTAACTGTGTGAACACCACTCCTTCCTGATCTCCACGCCAGGCAGGATCAGATGGAAAGTATTTTGTTTTTTAAAACCTTAAAGGTAGTAGTGGATAGGGATTATTTTTTTGAGGTGAGGGAGTAGTCTTAACCCTCTAGAGGTTGAAACTGACTGACTTACAGATGGAAGGAGGCGCCTGGGGGTGGGGTAAGGAGCCGGGGTTGGGGTATACATGAAATCACCAGTAGGGTATTGGTGCTGCGTGCTCTGTGTGGGGCTCATTACCCTGTTTCCTCTACTTTGGGACATGTTTGAAATTCCCCATTATAAAGCTTAAATTCTACAAGGAAAACCTGAATAATCTATAATATGAAATTTAAACACCTTCCAAAATTTCCTCCCCTTCTGAGGTGGCTGCTGTTAATGATTTGGTGTATATCCTCCCAGACATGTATTTAAACACTTAACAGCACATGTGTGTCCATATTTGTGGGTTTTCTTTCTTTCTTTTTCTATCTTTCTTTCTTTCTTTCTTTCTTTCTTTCTTTCTCTCTTTCTCTCTTTCTCTCTTTCTCTCTTTCTCTCTTTCTCTCTTTCTCTCTTTCTCTCTTTCTCTCTTTCTCTCTTTCTCTCTTTCTCTCTTTCTCTCTTTCTCTCTTCTCTCTCTCTCTCTCTCTCTCTCTCTCTCTCTCTTTCTCTCTCTCTCTCTCTCTCTCTTTCTTTCTTTCTTTCTTTCTTTCTTTCTTTCTCTCTCTTTCTTTCTCTCTTTCTTTCTTCCTCCCTTCCTCCCTTCCTCCCTTCCTCCCTTCCTCCCTTCCTTCCTTCCTTCCTTCCTTTTCTTTCTAAGATTTTATTTATCTATTGAGAAAGACAGAGAGAGAGAGTGCGTGCACGGGAGAGAGGCAGAGACACAGGCAGAGGAAGAAGCAGGCTCCATGCAGGGAGCTCGATGCGGGACTTGATCCCGGGTCTCCAGGATCACGCCCTGGGCCAAAGGCAGGCGCTTAACCACTGAGCCACCCAGGTGTCCCTGGTTTTTCTTCTTTTAAACTGGAGTTTTCCATAAATGG
Source organism: Canis aureus (assembly GCF_053574225.1). Classification (NCBI taxonomy): domain Eukaryota; kingdom Metazoa; phylum Chordata; class Mammalia; order Carnivora; family Canidae; genus Canis; species Canis aureus. Next base: position 8,163,718 of record NC_135613.1, read on the forward strand.
AAATATGAATTGTTCTACAAAATGTAATCATCTCCTGTCTGTCCTTTATAATATGTCCTGGAAAGTTTTCCACATCAGCTGGTGAACTTTTCCTCCTCATTTTCTTCACCCAGAGGAAAGTGTTTTTAATATCTTTTTTTTTTTTTTTTTTAATATCTTAGAAGCTGACCAAGTTCCCCTCAGTACAGTGATTGAGGGCCTACTATGTGCTTTGTGTCAGCCGCAAGGTTTCTCCTATCCTGTGGGGTTTGGCCATCCGTCCATGAGTGTCGGAAAATGCTGAGATGCCAGGTTTTCAGACAATGGGCGCATTCAGAATCCAGGTGGGGTGAGACCTGTGTGGGCTGGAGCAGCTGGCGAAGCTGTGGTGGGGAGTCAGGTGGAGCTGGGGCAGCATTGTTGGGTAGCATATGAGCAGGAAGGTGGGGAGGATTCTGATGTTGGCTAGGGTGGCGGGGGTACCATTAGCTAAGGCGGTTGTGGAGGGATCTTCCCAAGCACATTCTGGGTGTTAGGAACATGAGGAAGGGGATGTTTGGGTGGTATCTCAGCTGACATGAAACTGAGCTTCCAGCTCTGGAGTCCACACTAGAAGCGTGGGGGCTGCGAGGAAACTCCCCCTTGGCTTTTCCAGCCTGGCCTCTGAGCTGATGAGCCTAACATGGCCATAGAAGGATAGTAATGTGGCTGCCGCTGGCTGGCTGGTTGGGTGGGGCCCCGTTGGCAGAGACCCAGGCAAGCTTGGAGAACAGGAGTAACAGGTTCTCCTCCCTCTGCCAGCCCTGGGGCCAGTGGACCAAGTCACTCCTGGGCTCTGCTGGAGCAGTCTGGAGTGAGCCACAGAGAATGAGAAATGAACCACGCCATCCACATGGCCCCCAGAAAAGCCAACATGGTCTGGCCTGGGGGTATCAGATCCAGGGCGTTCACCTACCTGTCCCGCAGCCACCTGAATGCTTATCCAAGGTCTACTCCTCTCCCCCCAGCCTTGCTTCCAGGTGTTCATCTCCACAACTGGTACCACCCATCCTATCTATCAAGTTGTGCATTATTCATTCATTTGCTTATTCATTCATTCAGTAAGTAATGAATAAGAGCTATTATGTGCTCTGTTCTAGGACTGGGGATCCAGCAGAGAACCAGCCATGTACAAACCACCCAGGTGGAGTTCCTAGTCTAGTATGTTGGTGGGAACAGGCAGTAAACATAATACACATATAAAGCATTTAGGGTGTTGGGGTGGCAACAAATGTTAAAGAAAAGTGAATCTGAGTGAGTAATTGTTGGGAAGCAGTTGAGATGGTTTGAGAAGGCCTCACCTAAGGAGGGACATTTAAGCTAAGATCCAAGAGAGGTGAAGGATCAGGCTATGTGGGGAAGGGTGTTCTAGGTCAAGGGAACAGCAGGTCAGACACCTTGAAGTAGAGTAGAAGAGCAAGAAGGCCGATGTGCATGGATTTGAGCGACCAAGCTGGAGGGGGTGCTAGGAGGGCAGAGGCAGATGGTCCAGGGTAGAGGGCCTTGGGATGACTTTAACTCCGGGCTCCTCTCTCTCTCCAGTGCAGACCCCCTCTCAGATCTTATCTCTTTGCCTTATCTCTTCCCTTCTCTATTCCAGACAGTGGAATGCTCCTAAGTAGTTGTTTGATGAAAGGCTCTTCAGTGGGAGAGTATTATGCCCATGGTTCATAGCTTGAACCCTGGCCCCTGACTGCTCAAGTTCAAGACCCTCCAGGGTAACGTAAGGTCGATGGATTCACATTTCGAATGGTGATGCTGGTCTATCTGCCGAGTAGCCAGACTGTGTCCCTTCTACCAGCAGCACTTCACCGTGCTTTCTCCCTGGCTAACTCCTTTCTCAGGTCCAACCCAGTTAGTGCTTCCTTCAGGAAGCCTTCCCTGAACTTTGGTCCTGCCCTCAAGGCGTTGCTCAGGACATCTCCCCCCAGCCCCTTCTCAGATTGAGATCCCCTGAGTTCTCTCTTCCCTTCCCGGTAGGCCGGATGACCCATGAAGTATCCCCAGCGTGGCACCTAGAATGTAGTTGGCGCTCAAATAGTGTTTGATGAGAGGCTGTTCACTGGGGAGAATTAGGCTGAGGGTCCCTGGAGCCCAGGTGACCTATATCCATCTGTTGAGGACATTGTGAAAGGTGGTGGGGGGGAGCTGTGGGAGATGGCGGGGAGGGAGTGCATTATAATGTAGAAGTCAGATTTCTAGACCTCTTATTTTTACAATTGTATTTTGCTTTTCCTCTTCTGAAAAACAACAACCCACTTTCAGCTGAGCTTAAATATGATCCTGATCCCTCCGTCCATTCTTTTAAATAATGGGAAATTTTTAAAGTTTTATCCACCCCCCCCCCATGGCTGTTTGCTTCCTAAAGATAAGTCAGATGTAAAAAGCATCTGAAAATATTCAATTTCTTGATTTTTACATTGAAGGAAAATTACAGTGATAGCTACTACTTTTTAGAGTGTTTCGCACCCGCCAGCCACTTAACTCAAACAAAACTTGGTCACTCTTCAACCTGCCAAGGCTGCCCGCTGCCAGGCACCCTTGGGAAGTCAGTGCTCGAGGTGAACATCCCCACCCCCTGTGCATAATTTCCATTTTAGAGGGTGGAGAGACGACGCACTGAGTAAGTACAATGTTAGATGGAAGTTGGGGGGAAAAAGACCTGAGTATAAAGCAGCATGGGGTGGGTGAGCTAGGGGTCTTGGGAGTGGGGGTTGCTCCTGTAATCCCATCTTTGCCACCCCCAACCTTGGTGTTTTCGGCCCCTTATGATTACAAAGATGGCAGGTTTAGAGGGAAACGACTGGCAATCCCTACCGTGAGTACGTAGGATAGTTGAGGAAGTGGCTGGGACCGTGAGCAAAGGAGAGAGACCCCTGGAAGTGGAGGAGGGAAGTGAGTCCTGGAGGGGGAAATGTCACAGGCTCCTCTCCCCACTCCTTGGAATGTGGGTACCCTGAATGCTCTGCAATTTGAAATGCTGATTAGTTGATTAGCAATTGTTTACCGGTCTTCAGCTGTTATTCTGGGACAAAATTCTCAGTCTTTATTTGGCTTCAAAACCACCCTTGTAACTAATTAAAAATGTAGACTCCTGGGCCCCAACCCCCAGAGATCCCCATTGATACTTTTGGGGGAGGTCCGGGAATCTAAGCCCACCCTGCTCCTGGATCAAGGTCCTGGGATTGCACTTCAAAGGAACCTGATCCACACCTTCCGCTTCCGAACCTGGGCCCACCCAGACAGCTTCAAGTGCAGATTGGAGGGGCCTCCCCACCAGAGATCCAGAGTCAAGAGGTCTGAGGGGAACTGAGGCATTTATTTCATTTTTTATTTTATTTTATTATTATTTTTTTAAGATTTTAAAAAAATTTTATTCATTCATGAGAGAGATAGAGGCAGAGACACAGGCAGAGGGAGAAGCAGGCTCCCTGCAGGGAGCCCGACCTGGGACTTGATCCCAGGTCTCCAGGATCACACCCTGGGCCGCAGACGACGCTCAACCACTGAGCCACCCAGGAGTCTGTTATTTTGTATTTTTTAAAGAATTTATTTATTCATGAGAGACCCAGAGAGAGACCCAGGCAGGGGGAGAAGCAGGCTGCCTGCGGGGATCCTGGTGCGGGACTCTGACCCCGGGGTCACAACCTGAGCCAAAGGCAGATGCTCAACCACTGAGCACCCCCAGGTGGGCATTTAAAAACCCACTGGGGCATTTAAAAACCACACTCTCTTTGGATGATTCTTGATTGGACTTGGTTGGACCGGGGAATCCACGAACCTACCCTAAAGTAAACAAGATGAATGTGTGTGTGGAAGTGACCTCGCGGCCGTCTTTGGGTTCAGTGTGTCCACAGCTTTCGACAGACCTTGAGGTGTCCATCTCCCCCTGAAGGGTGCTGAAGGGTGGCTCTGTGCCCCAGAGCCAGTCCCAAGTGGAGCCAACCCCGGGGTCTTACTGAGTCAGAGGGGAAGAGAAATTGCGTTGAGCACTGTAAACGTTTGCTATTTTCTTGGAGGAGCAGATATGAGCAAACTATGCAGGACGTGGGATGGAGTGACCAAAACCCGTCGGAGGAAGAATCTATTGTATGCGGAGGGGAGAGTTGGGCGGCCAGCGGGGCTTATTCTCTCCCTCCTCTCCTCCCTCTTCCCCTGCCTTCCTGCATCATTCGTTCCTGCATTCAGGTAGTCACTGGGCGGCTGCTGGCTCAGGACCCTCCGTGACCCGGACTCCAGCCCAGGAAGGGTCTCCCCGATCCTTCGGACTAGTGGATGACTTGATAGATTAGCTTACTGGGTTTGGGACCGGGGCCTTAGCAGTTGCCCAGCCACCATTAAGATGCATCGCCAAGCCCTGCTGCTGTCCTGGAAAAACTGGCATGAAACTCAAGCGTAGCAGAAAACAGATCCAACATGGAGATAAGGCAGCTGCAGTTTCAGTTTTAAGGTTGGGCCAAGTAAGAATTTTAGGGACTTTCCTTGCTGTGAACAGGGAGTACAGGTGCTTTTCTACTTTGGAGGGGGGGGGCTGAGGGGGATTTGGTTATGAGTAATCTACCTGGAGTTTGATAACAGATCCAGCGAATGTGTAAGGCATTTCAGAAATGTGATTCTAAATGCACTCTTGATATTTTAGAGGGCAATTAATCATGAACCCAAAGACTCATGGGTTATTAAAAAGGTATGCCTTAAAACAGGTGACTTAACCTCCTTTTTTTTAAAAAAAAAAAAGGTATTTCTGGACATGTCATGGCTTTCAGATACTTAACACTTTTAAAGATTTATTTTTCTCTCATGAGGAATTTCCCTGTTAAAGTTGGATCTGGGTTCGGTTGAGGAAGTCCAAAGGAGAGGTGTAAGGGTCTGCTCAAGCTGTCATCCCAAGTGGAGGTGGTGACAGGAACTTCAGCCATTTTGGCGTATCCGCCATCTTGAGGAGTTTCCCTTCCCGCCTGGCCCCAACACCTTGTTCTCAGCAAATTGTCCTCAGTATAAGTGTGAAATAATGAAGACCATTATCAAGAACCTTTCTTTCTTTCTCTCTTTTTTTTTTTTAAGATTTTATTTATCTATTCGTGAGAGAGAGAGAGAGGCAGAGGGAGAAGCAGGCTTCGCACGGGGAGCCCAATGGGGCCTCCATCCCAGGACCCCAGGATCACAGCCTGCATCAAAGGCAGATGGTCAGCCACTGAATCACACAGGCATCCCATCTTCTGCCCATTATTTTGGGGTAGTCCCAGTAATTTTGCTTTTGCTTCCCATATCAAAGGAGACATACCTAGAAAAATGTTTCTTGAGGGGGTGCCTGGGTGGCTCAGTGGTGGAGTGTTTGCCTTTGGCTCAGGTTGTGATCCCTGGGTCCTGGGCTCGAGTTCCGCATTAGGATCCCTGAAAAGAGCCCACTTCTCCCTCTGCCTATGTCTCTGCCTCTCTATGTGTCTCTAATGAATAAATAGAAAAATGTTTCTACAGCTGATGTCAAAGAGATTACCGCCTTTATTTTCTTCTAGGAATTTTGTGGTTTCAAGTCTTACATTTTGGTCTCTAATCTGTTTTGAGTTTATTATTTTTGTGTAGGACGTAAGAAAGTAGTCCAGTTTCATTCTTTTGCAGGTAGCTGGCCAGTTTCCCTAGCACCATTTAAGGAAACTTTCCTTTTCCCATTGTATATTCATGCTTCCTTTGTTGTGGATTAATTGACCATAAAATTGTGGGTTTATTTCTGGGCTCTCTGTTTTTTTTGTGCCAGTACCATACTTTTCTGATTACTACAGCTTTGTAGTATATCTTGAAATCTGGGATTGTGGTACCTCCAGTTTTATTCTTCTTTTTTTCAAGATTGCTTTGGCTATTTGGGGTCTTTTGTGGTTACAAGTTTTAGGACTGTCTTGGCCACAGTTAGGTTTTCTTCACCTTTGACTAAGGATCAGTAGTTTCAGAGTTGGAGGGGCTCCTGGGGGCCACTTAGTCCAGTCCTTTCTCTGGCCTAGATGGTCAGGCTAAGCTTCCTATCTGCTGGCCTGAGAGTCTTGCTCACCACCGCCAGGTGTGTGCTCCAGGGAGCTCTGCCTCCCATCCTAAAAATGTTACCTTCTGGACCCGGGCCTACTTTCCATGGATGCCATCCCTGGCCAGGCCCCCTCTGCCTACATCCTCCCCCTGGGACTGGAAGGACCCCAGATGTAAGGATTTGGGTCTCTTTTCTGTTCTACCCTGACCCCCAGCCCCTAACACAGCATTCAGCACTTAGTAGGCACTCAAGTAATGCTTATAGATGGATGACTGACTCTGCATCTACTCTCAGGTGGACATCAGTCAATCCATGTTTATTCTGGGCCTGCCTTTTGCTGATACTGGGGTACTGCAGAAAGAAAGGGCAACAACCAGGCCCATGTCTTCAGGGACCTTTACTTCTAGTGTCTTTTTTTTTTTTTTTTTTTTAGTTTTTATTTATTTATTTAAGATTTTATTTATGTATTCATAAGAGACAGAGAGAAAGAGAGAGAGAGAGAGAGAGAGAGAGAGAGGCAGAGACACAGGCAGAAGGAGAAGAAGGCTCCACGCAGGGAGCCCGACATGGGACTCAATCCGGGGTTTCCAGGATCAGGCCCTGGGCTGAAGGCAGCGTTAAACCTCTGAGCCACCCTGGCTGCCCAGATTTTATTTATTTATTCATGAGAAACAGAGAGAGGCAAAGGCATAGGCAGAGGGAGAAGCAGGCTCCCAGTGGAGAGCCCTAAGTGGGACTCAATCCCATGACCCCAGGGTCATAACCTGAGCCAAAGGCAGATGCTCAACCACTGAGCCACCCAGGTAGCCCCAGTTGTAGAGTCTAAATAGACATTAAGCATGTCAATAAATAGAGATTCCTGGAATGGCACATTCTATGAAGGAAATGAAGCAGAGAAATGGATAAGAGACTAACTAGAGTGGGGCGGGGGCATAATATAGCTAAGACTGGGTCAGGCAAATTGTCACAAGGGAACATGTGTTATGTGTAGTGCTGTAAGGGAGGATGCCATGACAAGAACTGTTGGAAGCAGAGGAAATAGCTAGGACCAGGAGCCCAAGACTGCAGAGCACAGTTTACTGGGGAAAGAAGAGGCCTGTCTGGCAAGGGCCTGCTGGATGTGGTGTGGTAATAGTGGGGAGATCCCCCTGGAGGGGTAGACAGAGACCAGATCTTGTTTCTGGGTCAGATGGTCTCTTCATTCATTCATATTTATTTATTTATTTCTAAAGATATTATTTATTTTGAGAGAGCAAAAGTGAGGGGAGGGAGAGGGAGAAGAGACTCTTCCCACCCCATCCCATCCCCCCACCCCCAGCAGGGAGCCTGACGTTGGGCTTGATTCTAAGATCTCGGGGATCATGACTCGAGCTGAAGGCCAATGCCCAACCAACTGAACACCCGAGTTCTCCAATTCATATTTAAATATATATTTAAAAAAATATATATTTAAATTCTATGTTGTTGCACATGGTAAGATTTCATTCTTTTTTTTTATTTTTGTTTATTTAATTTTTTTTAAAGATTTATTTATTTATTCACAAGAAACACAGAGAGAGAGAGACATAGGCAGAGGGAGAAGCAGGCCCCATGCAGGGAGCCTGATGTGGGACTTGATCCCGGGTCTCCAGGATCAGGCCCTGGGCAAAGGCAGCGTTAAACTGCTGAGCCACCCGGGCTGCCCACCCCCCCCCTTTTTTTTTTAAAATAATCTGTATACACAACATGAGGCTTGAACTCACAACCCTGAGTTCTGGAGTCCTTTGCTCTTCCAACCAAGCTAGCCAGATGCCCCAATATTTCATTCTTTTTTTTTTTTATGGCTGAATAAATATAGTCTCTTGTGGAAGACAGATAAATACCACTGTGTCAGCTTCTATCCAGATGAAGTGATTGAACCATTCCATTCAACTGATGTATCCTTCTGGTTAATCATGGAAACTTTGTCCTCAATTGGAGGAGCCTCTATTTCTTAAGGAAATGATGTGCAAGAGACCAGAACATTAAGTTTATTCAGTGAATATGGCTAGCTAAGTACGGGCTATGTGTCGGAGAGGATTTGGGATGGATGGTTGATGAAAATTACTTTGTACCTGCTGTATCCTGCTTCTCAATTCCAGCTAAATCCAACCTCCCCTGGCTGCTGGATATATGTATGGTTTCTTGCTCCAGCTCTGTTTCCAGTAGCATGTGAGTTTCCTATGGGCCCTGGAATAGCAGCTCGGGGTCTCTGAACTGATCTGATATCTGAGCCTGTGCTAAGGGCTTTACATGGATTAGCTTGTTGAGTCATCTCACCCCTTTAGGAAACAGGAACCATTGGATCCTTGCTCTGCAGGTGAGGAAGGTGTGGTGGGAGGAAGTATTTGTTGAGTGATGGAGCCTGGGCTTGAATTTAGTCATCTGACCTCTCACCTGGGACTCTAGGATACCTGTCTCACAGGTGACCTTGTACTGCCACACGATGGCTGAGAGTTTATATCCTGGACTCCTTGCAGACAGGGTCATTGCCTTTATGACTCTTACCCTCCTCCGGCCAGTCATGGAAGAGAAGGGCTCCATTAGTTCTTTGAAGTCTCATCTCTAATTTACGGTTTGATAGTTGCCACCCCTCCCAGCCTCTTGGGAGAGAAAGATCTCTTTAATTAGTCCACCGAGATTAATAAACCATAGACCTTTCAAGGAAAGGGAACAGTACGTGTTTCCTGAGCATCTTTTATGTACCAGGCTCTGCATTCAGAGTGAGAGACCATTGTTTGCCAACATTTATTGAGGACTTAACAGTGTGCCCAGCACTGGACTCCCCTCTCCATGCATGTATCCTTTTTTTATTCCTCTTTTTTTAAAAGTTTATTGAAATCTACACCCAGTGAAGGGCTCAAACTCACAACTCTGAGATCAAGAGCCGCATGCTCCTCCTGAGCCAGCCCTGTGTGGGAGTCTTCTGCAGATCTTGCCACAGAGAAGTAGCAGCTGCAGTTACTACTACATTGTAACCAGACAAAGGCCTTCCTGAAAACCACCACACTAAACACCCAGTAAAAACCACAGGGTTTATGGGAAATGGCTAGGGGCACAGCACTCAAAAACTTCGTTGTAATACGTTAAAAAAAAAAAACAAAAAAAACAAAAAAAACTTGTGTGTGTAGGTCTGGTGGGGCTGCATCTTGTGAGTTCTTGTGGAAGGAAGATAATCTGCAGTCGATGGAAAGTGGTAACAGCAGATGTGGATGGGTGTGGCTGGAAGATCTGTGTGTGTTTTGTGCATTCCTACCCCTCAGCAGAGTATACTGCTCTGTATTCACCTAGTGTTTCTCCCAGACAAAATTACACACATGAGCAAACTTGAAATTTGAGTTATGCTCAAATTGTTCCCTATTAAGTCATTCATGTTGGAACACATTTGCATTTTTGAAGCAAGTATAATAGAATTGACTGTATATTCTCTATGTTGCAGTGAAGTAAACTGAGTCTTGGAGAAGTAAGGTGACTGGCCTAGGGTTATGCAGCTAGAAGATGGCAGAGCTGGGATTTAAGCTCAAGTCTGCATCGATGCTTAACCTCTGTCCCACAGGGCTTTTCCTGTTCTCGTTCAAGGGAAGCAACTCTCTTGGCAGAGTTGGCCAAGAGCAGCAGAGACTCTCAGACCTGTTTAAGGAGCAAGAATAGTCTTTGGCAAATAGCCAGGAGCTAGGAACATTCAGGAGTGGATATTTTTGGTTTTGTTTTTTTTAAAAGGTTTTATTTATTTATTCATAAGAGACAGAGAGAGAGAGAGAGAGAGAGAGACATAGGTAGAGGGAGAAGCAGGCTCCATGCAGGGAGCCTGACACGGGACTCGATCCCGGGACTCCAGGATCACGCCCTGGGCCCCGAGGCAGGCACTCAACTGCTGAGCCACCCAGGCGCCCCCAGGAGTGGATGTTTTAAAATGTTTAATGATGACCAGTACAGCACAGACCCTTTGCAATCAAAGTGGATGCCTGGCATTTATTGTTCAAACAAATAGTGAGATCCTGAGCAGCCTCTGGAGGGAGGACATGGGGGAGGCCTCCAGGAGGCTCAGGACAGAGGCTTCTTACCTACGGACGGGGGTGGCCTTTGCAGCTTGTCAGCCATGGGTGCAGGCGTGTCAGCACATCCTAGCAGAACATCAGTCCTGATTACATCCTCAGTAACCTGGTCAGTTAGTTTGGTTTGTTCCTCCTCTAGATCCTTTCCCCACTCCCAGAACTTTAATTATGGAAAACTTAGAGCATACATAATAGTTGAGAAATAGTACAGCAAACATGAGTACTTCTCATTTTTACCATCGGCACCGTCGTGCTTACCTTAGGTGTGTTTGCTCTGTGAGCCATGTGAGAGTATGTCAGGCCTCTCACCACTGCACAGTTTAGCCTGCGTCTGCTAAGAGTAAGGACAGCCTCCTTTTGAACTGCAACTGAAAATCACCATTGTCTCGACAAAGAAAATTTGCAGTCTTCTCTAACAGCCACACCATATTCACAATATTCCCAAATCTCCCAGGAATGTCTTTTTTTTAAATTACAGAATCTTGCATGCAGGCCATTGAAAATGTTGGCTTCTGTGATCACAGTGTATGCAGTAGGGAATGTGAGAAGAAATGAAGGCATTTTCCCTTCATTCAGAGCCTCTGGCCTCCTTTTGTTCTCCCACTTTGGGAATAAGACTTAAAGCATCTGTGGGATGCAAGGAGAGGATGGAAGTTTGTTTCTTCTTCTTCTTCTTCTTCTTCCTTCCTTCCTTCCTTCCTTCCTTCCTTCCTTCCTTCCTTTCTTTCTCCCTTCTCCCTTCTCCCTTCTCCCTTCTCCCTTCTCCCTTCTCCCTTCTCCCTTCTCCCTTCTCCCTTCTCCCTTCTCCCTTCTCCCTTCTCCCTTCTCCCTTCTCCCTTCTCCCTTCTCCCTTCTCCCTTCTCCCTTCTCCCTTCTCCCTTCTTCCTTCCTTCCTTCCTTCCTTCCTTCCTTCCTTCCTTCCTTCCTTCCTTCCTTCCTTCCTTTCTTCCTTCTTCTTCCTTCTTCCTTCTTCCTTCTTCTTCCTTCCTTCTTCTTCTTTCTTCTTCTTTCTTCTTCTTTCTTCTTCTTCTTTTCTTCTCTTCTTTTCTTCTTCCAAGATTTTATTTATATGTTCATGAGAGACACAGAGAGAGAGAGAGAGAGGCAGAGACACAGGCAGAGGGACAAGCAAAGGCTCCCTGCAGGGAGGCGGATCCCGGAATTCCGGGATCACATTCTGAGCTGAAGGCAGACACTCAATCACTGAACCACCTAGGCATCCCGAAGTTTCTGTTCTTGTGTTTATAAGCACATGAGTTTCATGTAAGCTGTATCCATGTACACACCAGCCGCACATGGAATTCAAGTTTGTAATTTAAAAAGACATATTTCTTTCCCCTGTAATAAAGCATGGCTGGCATTTTTAGATCTGAAGCTTTTGTTTTTTTTGTTTTTTATAAAGATTTTATTTATTCATGAGAGACGGAGAGAAGCAGAGACACCGGCAGAGGGAGAAGCAGGCTCCATGCAGGGAGCCTGATGTGGGACTCAATCCTGGGACCCCAGGATCACAGCCTGGCCTGAGCCATCCAGGGATCTTGAGATCTGAAGCCTTTTTTTTTTTTTTTTTATTAAAAATTTTTTTTAAAAAAAAATTATTATTTTTTAGATCTGAAGCTTTTGAAGTAAAAAGAGCTGGTGGTGTCAGCATGTGCCTTTCAAAAGGAATAACAGGGGATCCCTGGGTGGCGCAGGGATCCCTGGGTGGCGCAGCGGTTTGGCGCCTGCCTTTGGCCCAGGGCACGATCCTGGAGACCCGGGATCGAATCCCACGTCGGGCTCCCGGTACATGGAGCCTGCTTCTCCCTCTGCCTCTCTCTCTCTCTCTCTCTCTCTCTCTCTCTCTTTCTGTGTGTGTGATGTGACTATTATGAATAAATAAAAACAAACAAACAAAAGGAATAACAGGTTATATTTTAATAGGCCCTAAAGTTAGACCTCAAGGTCAAGACAGTGTAAGTTCAGTGTGAGCATTTTCCAGAGCATTCATTCACTATACTTGAGTGTTTAACATTAGCCGAGCACTGCTTTTCCACTTTTTATCGTCCACAAACCTCCAAAAGGGGAGGAATTTAGCAGTGAAAGTTCTAAGCTGCCCAAATACAGTTACTTTCAATTTCTTTTAATGGAGTGGCAGGTAACAAGGACAGTTCATATACTTTTGCTATTTTGAATAAGCATGCTGTCTATGAACATGGATGATAAAGGGCTTAGCACGGTGCCTGATGTGCACTGAGTTCAGCCTGAGCCACCGGCCAGGGCACTCATGTGTGCATTGACTCCTTTTAGCTTGAAATGGCACTGTAATGTTTTACATAGTAAAGTCTCATTTTGTCTGCAACTTTGAAAGAACAGGAATCCTTCACCCCTACTTTTACAGGAAAACTCAGCATGTTTTGAGTTATGCACCATTTTTAGCAGAACAACCTGTGCATAAAATCCCAGTCCGACAGGCTTGTATGTGAGCTAGGGTGCTGATCTTTTGCCTTCTGCACTTTCTCATCTAATCCTCAATACAGGTTTCAGATTTAGAGATCACCATGAGACCCATCTCCCAGATGAGGAAACAGTAGCCTGGGGGCGGCAAATGACTTAACTTGAACCTGGAGGTCTGGGTGGTAGAGCTGAAACCTTACCTGGGTGTTTGTGACTTCCAGGTTGCCACTTGTTATCATCAGGTGGCCCCCACCTCCCAGGGATAGCCCTGTCATAAATGCAATGCTGGTGTATATTATATAAGCCTTATATCATGAGCTGGTTAAGAGAAAGCTAGAATCACAATGGGTTCGTATAAGGTGTGGTGTTCAGGCCTTCTGGCAATGTGCTTCCTATCTGTGGAAGGCCTACTGGTCAAAAGCTCTGAGGCCAAAAAAAAAAAAAAAAAAAAAAAAACTCTGAGGCCTGACTGTGCTCAAATTCCAGTTTGATGTTAGTAACTTAATAAGCTGTGGGATGTGAGCAAGTTACTCAACCCCTCTGCACCTCATTTTCCCCACCTGTCAAATGGAGATAATAATAGCACTGTTATTGTTACTGTGAAAGTTAAATGTGTAATATAATGAGCCCGGTACATAGTGTGTGCTGTAGAAAGTGTCCGTGGTAGAAGCTATAGTAGTAGTTACTGTTAAACCACCACCAAGTGCTTCAGCCTGGGTTGTCTTCAGAGCAACCTTGTGTTTGTGAGGCTGTGATTTTCTAGGAGAGGTGACCTGTTTCCTTAAAAGATCATTAGCAAAACCACAAGATAGCACTTCCCACTCACTAGGGTGGCTATCATTTGAAAAACAGAGGGATGCCCTGGCTAGCTCAGTTGGTGGGACATGTGATTCTAGAGTTGGGATTGTGAGTTTAAGAGTTCAAGCCCCATAGTGGGTGTAGAAGTTATTTAAAAATAAAATCTTTTGGGATGCCTGGGTGGCTCAGCAGTTGAGCGTCTGCCTTTGGCCCAGGATGTGATCCTGGAGTCCCAGGATCGAGTCCTACATTGGGCTCCCTGCATGGAGCCTGCTTCTCCCTCTGCCTGTGTCTCTGCTTCTCTCTGTGTCTCTCATGAATAAATAAATAAAATCTTTTTAAAACAAATCTAAAATAAAAAAAACAACAACAACAAACCACAAAACAGAAAAAGACAACTGTTAGCAAGAATGTAGAGGAATTACAATGTTTGTACCCTACTCGTGGGAATGTAAAATTGTGGAAAACAGTGTGGCATTTCCTCAAAAAGCTGAGCATAATTACTATACGAGCTAGCAGTTTCACTCCTAGGTATGTATCCAAGAGATTTGAAAACATGTTCACCTGAAAACTTGTACATGAATGTTCATAACATTATTCATAGTAAAAACAAAACAGAAACCAACCCAGATGTTCATCAGCTGGTGAATGGATAAGCAAAATGTGATCCATCCATACAATGGAAGTCTTCAGCCATAAAAAAAGAACAGAGCACTGATGCCTGGTTCAACGTGGATAAAGGGACGGACCTTGAAACAGGCTAAGTGGAGGAAGGCAGACACAAAAAGCCCCATAATATGTGATTCCATTTATACAAAATGTCCAGAATAGGCCAGTTCATCTGGGAAGGGAATAGAGGAGTGGCTGCCAGGAGTTTGGGGGGGGGGGGCAAGGAGAGGGATTGGGACCTGCTGATGGGTGCAGTTTACTTTTTGGGGTGATGGAAGTGTTCTGGAATTAGATTGTAGTGGTCTCAGGCTGCACACACAACAGAGATAATAGCTTAAAAAACATCGAAATTATATACTTTGAATTGGTGAATTTTATGTGAATTATATCTCAACTTTTAAAAATGCCGAAGGGGAAAGATAAGATCATTAATTAATGAAACAGTTCCTGTTTCATTCCATAAGGCCCCATCCCCCAAAGAAACCTTGGTTTGCAGGCTTCTCATAAACAGAAGGGATTCTGGGAAACCACAACCACATACCTGCCGAAGGAAATGAACACCCAAGATAAGTTTGATGTATTGTATAATCAAAAAGCAGGCAGGGTCTCCAGATGAGCCTAATAAGCTAATGGCTTAAAAGGGTGTTTAAAATGGCATCCTGGCTGGTCTGAACTCCTGCCCAGTCAGCAGAAGTGGAGCATTAAGAATGAGAAGGGAAAGTATTTAAAGCTGGAGACAATAAATAAATAAATAAATAAATAAATAAATAAATAAATAAGTAAGTAAGTAAGTAAGTAAGTAAGTAAGTAAGTAAGTAAGTAAGCAAGCAAGCAAGCAAGCAAGCAAGCAAGCTGGCGACAATGGCATGTGTTCGCCTTGTACAGGGCTTGATAATCCGCAGGTCTACCATGGAGTTGATGGAGATAAGGAGGTTTTTCTTTTCCTGGCTCCTCTGGCATGCTTCCTTTCTGTCCGAAGGCAAGAAGTTCTCTGCGAATTAACATCCAAAAGTTGCACTCTCACGTAAGCAATGAAGTCCTTTGGGGATGGCCAGGTGGCCTCTCCAGTTTTTTTTTTTTGTTTTTTGTTTTTTTTTTTGCCTCTCCAGTTTTGCCAGGGCCAGAGAGCCCCATTACCAGCTAGGTGTTGAGCGAGCCAGCTTTATTTACAGCTCTTAGAGTTAGTTCCTGTGCTGTTGAAATTCCCCGAAGATGAAATTCCCCAAAGATCTCCTCTAACTGGGCCTTGTCAGATGTCAACACTCTGCCTGCCCCATCAGCACTTAGCCTTCTACCTGGAGTGCCAGCTTTAATGAGATGCCCCAGTGGCTTGTCTGGGAAACAAACAGCTCCTATCTGGAACCTGACACTCCCATTTCCTGACCTTGTGCAGGAAGTGAAAGGATAGAACCAGGGAGGAGACTTGACAGAACAGATCAGAAGGGTAGGACAAAATGGCTTTGGGGTCGAGTTGGCCTGAGTTCAGTTCTCATCTTTGCCTGTTTGCTAGCTGTGTGACCGTAGGCAAGTCACTTCACCTCTGTGAGTCTTGGCTTATTTACCTGTAAAATGGCACCACAGTACCTACCTTCTAGGATTGCGATGATTGAGAATCTGTATGGTGCTGGGTCACCTGGGTTGCTCAGTTGGTTAAGCATCTGCCTTCAGCTCAGGTCATGATCTCAGGGTCTGGGATGGAGCCCCACATTGGGCTCCATGCTCAGTGGGGACTCTGCCCCGAACTCAGCTTATGCTTGCTCTCAAATAAATAGAATCTTTAAAAAAAAATCTGTACAGTGCTTGTGATAGGGTTAATACTTGAGTGCTTAACTAGTAACCATAGGCATGAAATCGTTATGATAATAGACTGTTTTAGCCTACTTGCAAAGACTCATGAAGTTAAGATGGATACTCCTGGCTCATGAGCATCTTTGTCTCCCTTACACTGGAGCTGACCCCAAATCCCTTAGTGTCTAAAACTGGGGATTCAAAGCCCCAGTTCAAAGCCCCAGTTGCTGGCCACTCCCAGGCTCCTCCATGGTCTCTGGAAAGTATGTTCACCTCTGTTGGATTACTGTTCAGGGTTTACTTGCTCTCGGATTGGTTTTGGGGCCATCTAGGCCATAGGATCTGACCAATGTTTGGGGAAGACAGAGGCACCGTTTATTCACTTGACAAATGTTTATTGAGTTCCTACTAAATGTTTGGCAATGTCGTACATGTAGAGATACAGTAATAAACAGCATTTCAGGGGCAAGCAAAACTCCTGTCCTCATAGAACTTATCCTCTATGGGAGGATATTAGGTAAATAATAAGTAAATAAGTCTTATTTAATAAAGATTTATTTACTTATTAAGTAAGTAAATAAATATATAATGAGGTGGCAAATGCTATGAAGGAAAGATAAAGCAGAGAAGCATAAGGAAGAAATGAATACTAGAGGCAGTAGAGTGCTATTTTATTTTATTTATTTATTTTTTTTTTTAAAGACTTTATTTATTTATTCATGAGAATACACAGAGAGGAAAGAGAGAGAGGCAGAGACACAGGCAGAGGGAGAAGCAGGCTCCATGCAGGGAGCCCGACGTGGGACTCGATCCCGGGACACCAGTATCAGGCCCTGGGCTGAAGGTGGCGCTAAACTGCTGAGCCACCCGGGCTGCCCCTAGAGTGCTATTTTAGCTAGAATGTTCAGAGCCTGCGTTGAAAGTAACCTTTACCTTAACCATTGAGTGGAGGAAAAGAGGGAGGGAGCCATGAGAAGGATGGTCATCTGGGCAGGGGGAAGAGCAAATCTGATAACTTGCGCAGGAGCATATCTAGCATGTTGGCTTGGAGCAGAATGATTGAGGTCAAGGTAGTCAGAGAAGTAGTGGGGGTCTGACAATAGGGAGTTGGGCTTTTATTTGGAGGAGAATTGGGAATCTTTGGAAGGCTGTGAGTAGATCACAGGCAGACTGTGATCTGACTGGTTGTAATAGGCTGTTGTGTAGAGCAGAGGCAGTAGGGACCAGAATTAGGAAGACTCTTAGGAGGCTACTTCACTGGTCTGGGCATCATAACTGAGTCTATGGGGAAATGGGGTCGACTAGCTGCCTCCATGTTCTTTTCTCACCCCTTATTTTGATCCTCCTGCCCCAACCCCTCACCTGTGCTGTTTTTATCATTCATAGCACTCAAAGCATGCCAGCAGAAGGTTTGGAGTTATTTCTCTGTTAGTGTTGCAAGGGTTGGGGTTGGGGAGGCATTGGAGACAGCCAGTCATTGTGGCCTTGGTTGAACCTCTTCATGCTCTCTCATTCTCCCTCCCAACATCTCATACCCCCAGTATGTCTCTAGGCCAGAGCTCCATTCTGAGGATCTCTGGCCCCTTCAGGAAAGTATCAAAGGCCATAGAGCCTGCTGCTGGTAGTTCCAGGGGCTCACTCCTTCCCTGGGGCCCATTCACAGACCCAGAACCTTGACTCCATTCAGAGGTGGTCACTGCTATGTCCTCAGAATTGGGTGGAGCAGAGGACAACAGTAATGGGAAATGGCCTTTTATAGGCATGGATATGTTTCCCAGGTGGCCACACTGCTCCCTGTGTTACCTGACTTCCATCTAAAATGTGGGAAAGGATTGATCTTCCCAAGTTGAGGTCTTGCCTGCAGGCAAGGGGCCACCACACCCAAAAGCAGGAGTAGGTCCTGAGGGGAATGGATGCGGCCAGAGGGAGGCACTGGTGGGATTATTTGAGTTTACTGGGAGGGCTGGTGGTGGCCCTGCTTCACCTGTAGGGTGGCTCCAGAGGTGGCTGCAGAACTTCCAGGTCCATGTATTTATACTGTGGCAACAGCACAGCAAAGCTCACAGGGTCAACTATGTAGGAGACTGAGCGTTAGATGAGAATTCAGATCTTCCCAACAGATGTGTGTGTGCGCAGGGTGTATAGGGACTATTTTTTTCTAAAATCAAGGAAACTAAGACTCAGGGGTTAATGTTCCTGAAGTCCTGCATAGTTGAGGTTAGAATCCAGGTCTCTTTGGACTCCAGGCTTATGCACCAAACCCCAGTGCTGCATGGAGGCTGCTCCTGCTGAAGCCATTTGTGCTCGAGCGGCTGAGGGGCACTTGGGAGGCTGGCAGCCCAGTTCTGCTTGGGCTGGCTCTTAGCATAAGACATTTCCTTCTCTTCTCAAGTGATCTCACTCTTTCTACTCTCCTGCTGGCCCTTACCATGCCCTTTGATGCCACTGTCACCGACACTTCTGGAAGGAGTCAGCCCTGCACATCCTGAGGACACACTATCTTTTCTCCCAGCCCATCCCTCACTCTGTAGAGGGCATGACTTTTGGAAAGAAAGGCACATTCAGCATTGAGCTCATTAGAAGTACCCCGAGAATGTACTTCTCCAACCACAGATGGAATTGGACAGAACAGGACCAGATAGCTTCTCATATCCCAGGTGTCTTGTTTCTGATAATGCAGCTGAAGTCTGCATCCAGGGTTTTGGGAAGCCTGGATGCAAGGCTTGCCCGTCAAAGTTAGTCAACTAAACAGCATCCCTCCTTCAGTTTTACTCTTTCATTAAAGAAAAGAAAAATGTCAGTTTTTGTGAAGTTAGGAAGCAAATGTGAACCGGTTAAAATGGTGCAAAAGGATCTAAAAGGGAGTCTCCCACCTGTACACCCCCCACCCCACCCCCAGCAGTCTGCTCTGGAGATTCCTAAAGATGTTCTAAGTGAATTCTCCAGCCTATTTTGCTTTTTTTTTTTTTTTTTTTTTAAGATTTTATTTATTTATTCATGAGAGAGAGAGAGGCAGAGACACACAGGCAGAGGGAGAAGCAGGCTTCATGCAGGGAGCCTGATGTGTGGGACTCGATCCCGGGCCTCCAGGACCACACCTTAGGCTGAAGGCAGGCGCTAAACCTCTGAGCCATCCAGGGATCCCCTTGCTTTTTGTTTTTATTTAAAGACAGATTCCTCCCGTTATTATGCATAGATTTACCTGATTCTTTTTAATGACTATCTTATTCTTTGTGATTTCTGCATGCCTCTTGCTCATTTAATCTACCCTCTCTTGGTGCTGTTTCTGTCTCAGGGCCCCTCTCACCACACCTGCAGTGACTCTGCAAGGATGTCTGTCCTTGTTCACATGTGTGAGTCCCCCTGTGGGATGAGGCTGTGGACGCGGGCTCAAGAATGTAAAATCTGCAAACATGGTCAGAATGGCCTCCACGAGAGGCATACTGGTTCTACTTGCCATGATGTCCAAGAAGAAAGCCCTCGAGTTCACATCTTTGATGATGAAGTCCAGACTGTGTGTTACTGATGAGAAAACTAACCCAGGGAGAGAATGAAGGGACTTGTATGAGTGCTCCTCTTCCTGACAAACCCCCTACTTCCCGAGAATCTAGTCCCCTGACTTGGCATCCAGCATTCTTCCCAGACCACCTGACTAGAGCCCTCCTCTGCAGCACCCCTTCCTTCTCTGGTCATGTGTGGGTCATCCATCCCCTTCTTTCCCACTGCCCATGTGGACCCCTCCCTATGGCTTTGCTGAGATTCTCAGAGGGGTTCTGGTCCCCTGGAGACAAGTCCTCTGAGCACTTGCAAAAATATAAATTCTTCTCCTAAAAAAATTTATATATGTTGCCTTATAATTCTTCTTTTTCTTTTTTATGGATGAATAATATGTTCACATGGCTTTAAAATCAACCAATATAAAAAGTATACACATTGAAAAGTTGCATTCCCACTCTGTCCTATTTTGGTCTAATTCCTCATTCTTATAATCTTGCTTATTGGTTTCTTTCAAAGTTTCTGTATGCAAACATAAGCAAATATGAATATATATTCTTTTAAAAAATATATTTTTAAAAAATATTTATTCATGAGAGAGACACACACACACAAAGAGAGGCAGAGACACAGGCAGAGGGAGAAGCAGGCTCCATGCAGGGAGCCTGATGTGGGACTCGATCCCAGGACTCCAGGATCACACCCTGGGCCAAAGGCAGGTGCTAAACCATTGAACCACCCAGGGATCCCTGAATATATATTCTTATTCTTGCACTGCTTTGCACCTTTTTCACCCAGTAATATGTCTTAAAGTTCATTTCATTGTAGTGCATAAAGAGCTTTCTTGTTTTATAACCACAATAATATTTCACTGGAAATTGAGAAAATTCTATGGTTTATTTAATCCTCTATTAATAGCTGGTTGAGTTGTCTCTATTTGCTACTACAAACAATGCGTTGGTGAATAGCCTTGTACATTAGGTCATGTTGCATGTGTACAACATTCCAATTTTGATCACATTGGAAAATGGGAAGAGGCTGCATAAAAGTTCCATGGAGTCTTGAAAGAGTTGCAACCAGGAAAATGAAAATATTGGGAGCTGCCATGGGGGTAAATGCCCCAGGTCCTTGTGTGGTAGCAGCAACCATACAGCTGCATCTTGTAGGATGTGGCCTGTGGCTGTACTGCGGCTTATGGCAAAGTCCACATCTGGAGCTACTGGGCTGGTCTTCATGTCCTTTTCATTAATTCATTTATTTTTTACTTTTTTGAAACTCTTGAAGTGAGCACCCCAGTCTGAGATATTTCTGCTTTTTCCTGGCACTTGGAGGGATACAGAATTGGTTGTGGAGTTGTGGAGTTTATTTCTCAGGGGCCTATGCAAAGGCACCCATGGGGGCTGAGCAGTTACCTTTAGAGCCAATTGAGTAGATTTAGTAAACGCTCTTGGAATCTACGGCCTTTTGCATCAATGCTTATTTGTTCTGATAATGAAAAATGATGCTAGCATCTATTAAAAAAGAGAAAGCCTCCTCTTGTAAGCTTTATTGGACAAGCGAGCACTTGTTTCGGAGTCATCTGCAAACGCATGTGACCTAGAGACTGTGGGAAATGCCTAACTTCTGCAACTTTGGCTTCCAGCTGTTCTTTGGAGCCCTTTTAGGAGTTGTGTTGCAAATGTCAGAGTCAGAAGGCCGGTGCTTTTCTAGCACAACCCACATTTGGAAAAGGTGCAAGCCTTCTCTGTGAAAGAGGTTTCCAGTCCTTGTTCCTTAGTTTACTGAATGATTCCACATTCCAAACTCCACAGCAGATTTCCATGTTTCCAACAGCCAGAGTCAGCACATTTCTGTGTCACTCAGGCCTTGGGAATGCTGCCCCAGTTGGGCATGTATATCCTTTTTTTTTTTTTTTTTAAAGATTTTATTTATTTATTCATGAGAGACACACAGAGGCAGAGACATAGCAGAGGGTGAAGCAGGCTTCCTGCGGGGAGCCCTATACGGGACCCCGATCCCAGGACCCTGGGATTACTGCCCTGAGCTGAAGGCAGATGTTCAACCACTGAGCCACGCAGGTGCCCCGGGCATGCATTTCCATCTGCGTTGTGTTCTTTACAGAGCCCAAGTCTGGTGTTAGCAGTCTACCTGTATGTTCCGCGTGGATCTGCATCGGTCTCACGTTGCTCTGCTGCCCCTGGAGCTTCTCTCCTTCCTCAAGGCAGAGCAGGTTTCGTCTACTGGCTAAGGCAGTGGTGGCTGGAACTGGGTGTGAATTCCGCTTCAGAGACTGACTAGCTCTGTGACCTTGAGCAAATGACAGAAGCTCTTCTGGGCCTCCATCAGCATTGAGGGATTAGAGAACCCCACCTGCTTTATAGCAGCCTAGGAGTCAAGGTTTGTCAGGTGCTCAGCACGATACCTGCACATAATCACTGTCGTTATATTGGGTATTTACTCTTCTAATTATAAAGAATTATTTGTGGCTTCTCTTTTCCCTCCCCACTTCTTCATAACTCAGACTGTGGCAGTATTGGGTGCATGGATTGGGTCTTGTTTTGAACTATATGGGACTTTGACTCAAAGGAGACCCAAGTAACTTATTTTTGTTACAGGATCATCCAAATGTAATTTACATACCACACAATTTACCCACTGCAAGTGTACAGGGAGATAATTTTTATAAATGTACCCAGCTGTGTGGTATCACCACAATCCACTTTTAGAATGTTTTCTTCAACCCAGGATTTATTTTATTTTATTTTTTTAAAACAAAATGCCTTTAGGAAACATGAAGAAAAGTTGGGAGGGGCCACAACATCACTGGGGGGCAGTAGGAACTAACTAATTTCCAGCCTGCCCCTTCCTTCTGGGAACACCTCACACAAGTTCCCAAGTTCCAAACCACCGCCCCTCAGGAACTTAGGGGTAAAAGGAGGCATCATGGCCTCCCAGACCCTTTGTAACTCAAGACCAGGGTGTCCCCAACTGTATCCGCCCCTCCCACTGATCAGTTTTCTCTCTTGTTTTCTAGAATTTTTTTTTTTTAAGATTTTATTTATTTATTCATGAGAGACACAGAGAGAGAGAGAGAGAGGCAGAGACACAGGCAGAGGGAGAAGCAGGCCCCATGCAGGGAGCCCGACTCCAGGATCACACCGCTGAGCCACCAGGGCTGCCCTAGAATTTTCATATAAATAAGAAGGTACTCTTTAGTGCACTTAAACAACAACAACAACAACAACAAAAAACTCAGGCCTGAGCCATTCCCCAAGCTAACTGAATCCAGATCTCCAGGGCTGGCAGTATTTTCCAGTCTTTGGTCTTTTTCTTTCACTGAGTATAATGCTTTTAAGGTTCACTGATGCTCTTGCCCTCAGTAGTGTGTCATTCCCATCTGTGGCAGAGTAGTAATATCTATCCTAATAACTGCATAGGTTAATATTTTTTTAATGGATAAATGGAGAAAAAGAAGAAAATTAGGAAAGAAGGTTCTTCTTTTTTTTTTATTAAGATTTTATTTGGCAGAGAAAAAGGGAGCACAAGCAGGGGGAGGGGCAGGCAAGGTGAGAGGGAGAAGCAATCTCCCCGTGGAGTAGAGAGTCCTACATAGGGCTCGGTCCCAGGACCCTGGGATCATGCTTGAGCCAAAGGCAGACATTTAACCAACTGAACCACCCAGATGCCTCAAGAAAGAAGATTCTTAAAAATACAGTAGTGCCCATCCCTAATTTTTTTTTTTTTAGTTTTTCTTTATTTATCTCCACCCAACATGGGGCTTGAACTCATGACCCCAAGATCGAGTTGCACACTCTTCTGACTAAGCCAGCCAGGCACCCTTACACCCTGACTAAACACACACACACACACACACACACACACACACACAACCAACCAACCAGGCTATCAAAGAATTGCAGAAGGGGGACATAAATGAATCACAAGAGGGATGTAGGCCAGAATCTGAGGAACGCATACATTGCAAGCATAGACAGTATCTTCTCTGGATGAGACCGTGAGGGCTTTGTGCTTTTGGCTTTGTCCGTTTTTTTTTTTTTTTTTTTTTAATTAAAAGTTTTTATTGAGATAAACTTCTTAGATCATATATTACACCCATTTAAAGTGTAGTGTTGGGTTAAAAAAAGTAAAATGTAGGATTCAGTGGCTTTTCAATATATTTACAGTTGTGCAATCACACCATTTTAAAGCATTTTCGTCATCCCCAAAAGAAATCTCTCACCCCGTGGCTGTCACCCCTCAGCTCTGCTCACCCCGACACCTCCAGTCTTAGGCAGGTCCTAATTGATTTTTGGTCTATAGCTTTACTGATTCCGGGCATTGCCTATAAATTGAACCATACAAAACAGTCTTATATGACTAATTTCTCAGTGAAAGGTTTTCAAGGTTCATCCGTGGTGTAGCATGTATCTGCAGTCCATTTCTTTTTATTGCTGAATAATGTCATATGGATAGACTACATTTGACCCATTCATCAATTGAGGGACATTTGGGTTGTTGCCACTTTTTGTCTGTTATGAATAATGCAGCGGTGTCATCTGTATTTTGTTACTTCCTCTGATGGATAGAAGATGCTACTTTTTTTTTTTTTTTTTAAGGTGCTACTTTTTAAATTAAAAACCAAAAACTAGGGATCCCTGGGTGGTGCAGCGGTTTGGCGCCTGCCTTTGGCCCAGGGCGCGATCCTGGAGACCCGGGATCGAATCCCACATTGGGCTCCCGGTGCATGGAGCCTGCTTCTCCCTCTGCCTGTGTCTCTGCCTCTCTCTCTCTCTCTCTCTCTCTCTCTCTGTGACTATCATAAAAAAAAAAAAAAAAAAAAAAAAAAAAGCCCAAACTAGGATTTGGGGAGGGGATAGATGTGGGTAACAGCACCCTGATAAAAAGTGAGGAGGGGCTCCTGGATGACTGAGTTGGTTAAGCATTCAACTTGTTTTTTTTTTTTTTTTTAAGAATTTATTTATCCATGACAGAGAGGAGAGGAGAGAGAGCGTGAGCAACAGGCAGAGGGAGAAGCAGGCTCCATGCAGGGAGCCTGATGTGGGACTCAATCCTAGGATTTCAGAATCCCGCCCTGAGCCAAAGGCAGGCGCTAAACCCCTGAGCCACCCAGGGGTCCCAGCATTCAGGTCATGATCCTCAGGATTGTGGGATCGAGCCCTGTGTTGTGCCATATAGAGTCTGCTTTTCCTTCTCCATCTGCACCTCCCTCTGCTTGTTCTCTCTCTCTCTCTTTCTCTCTCTCTCTCTGTCTCTGAAATAAATGAATAAAATGTTAAGAAAGTGAGGAAATGTGAAATGTGTATGTTTTTCCCATCACATTAGCATCCAGTAGTCCACAGGTTGTGGAGGCTATGTGAGAGTTAAGACTGTGGTCCTGGGGGCAGCCCGGGTGGCTCAGCGGTTTAGTGCCGCCTTCAGCCCAGGGTGTGATCCTGGAGACCTGGGATCGAGTCCCACGTCAGGCACCGTGCATGGAGCCTGCTTCTCCCTCTCCCTGTGTCTCTGCTTCTCTCTCTCTCTGTCCCGCATGAATAAATAAATAAAATCTTTAAAAAAAAAAAAAAAGACTGTGGTCCTGGGGTTCAACTAGACCAATATTTGCTGTGTGATCCTGGGAGAGTCACTTAATATCTCTAAGCCTTGACTGATGTCATTGGAAGAGGATCCTTCTCATATTGGTTGTTGTGATAATAAAAAGTGCTTATTCTAATGCTTGCCTTGCACAAAGGGAGCCCTCACTGGGTGCTCTAAGCACCTGGTGAAGACTTAAGGTGTATGCCCACGCCTGAGTATTTTTAAAAGCATCACAGGAATCTGTGTAGGACATGTTAGACCCTGGTTGGAGACGATGTTAGAGATACTTTGGTCAAGGTATTTTATTGCACGAGTGGACAACTAGAACCAGCGGAGCCCTTCCTATGGCCTGGCCCCTTCCCCAGGCCTGTCACTGCCTTTACCTGTGAGGGGTCAGCAGGAGCTAGAGGCAGGAGGGATTCAGCTGCTTTGGAATTCAGAACAGGGGGCCCTCCCTGGCCTCAGGGAAACCAACAGAAAGGAAAAGTGGGCAGTTACTGTGGTGTGAGAGGGAGCCTTTCCTTTCTAATCAATAAGCAAACAGTTCCTGGAGTTGCCCAAGCTGGCCGCAGGAATGTATCCTGGCCTGCAGCCCTGTGGGAATGATCAGCGCCTCTGTATTTAGGCAGGTGGGTTGGGTGTTTGTGTACTTAACATGCAGCCAGAAGCTGGGACCGTAAAACTCCAATTTAATATGGAAGCCAGAGCACCCCCCACCTCAGTTCTCTTTGTTCTTTTTGATAAAACCAAACAAGGTTCCCTCCCTAAGTCAGGGAAGAAGTCCCAGCTCCACCTCTGCAACAGGCAAGGTGCCAGCTTCTGTTAGAGTGAAGTTCAGTGTTGGCTCACTTCCCCTCCTTAAATGAATTGAAATGAGATTCCTTGCTGGTTAGTGTCCATCCTGGGACATTGAAGCCAAGCCCTCTGTCCCAGACTTGAGCCACAAAGCAGCCCCAGCTTCCCCAGCTGAACCCCTGGAGCCCCCATGAAGACCGGAATATTGAGATTAAACTGAGTGAGGTTTTATCCTTGGGTGCTGGCTCATTTCTGAACTCTCCAGTGGAAGGCAAAAACAAAAGATTTAAAACTGAGTTCTTTTTTTTTTTAAATTTAAATATTTAATTTATTCATGAGAGACACAGAGAGAAAGAGGCAGACACTTAGGCAGAGGGAGAAGCAGGCTCCTCACAGGGAGCCCGATGTGGGACTCGATCCCAGGACCCTGAGCCAAGGCAGATGCTCAACCACTGAGCCAACCGGGCATCCCAAAAACTGAGTTCTTTTCTGGCCTTGATAACAAAAGGGCAGGGGGAATGGAGGGGCCCTCTGGCCCTTCTGGACTCAAGGAGCAGGAGGCGATGCCACTCTTGGTTAGGCCATGACATCATTGTCATCGCACTAGAAAGGCAGCCCCGGCAGGGCAGGGCCTGCGTCCTGTTGTGTTCGTGGCTGGGTGTTCAGTACTAGGACAGGAGCTGAGTGATAGGTGTATAGGGCTTGAGCAGGCCCTGGAACTGTCCCCCACACTGCCACAGGGCTCACTGCCTTGCTTTGGCATGCAGCCAGAAAACCAGAACAGTCTCTTCAAATGCCCCTTCTTGAGGTGTCCCTAAATGCCCTCTGTTAAATTGTGTCCCCCCCGCCCCCCCTCGCTCTGCATCAAGCCTTAGAACTCCCTGACCTGCTGCTTTTTCTGTATTAGCACTTTGCATTCCTGACCCTTAGTTGTTAATGATCTCTTCCTCCCTGGAATGGAAGTCCTCTGAGGGCAAGGACCTTACTAGTGCTGTACTTGCCAGGCCTTAGAATGATGCCTGGCCAAGAATAAGGGCTCTGGAACTAGTTGTGGAACAAAGAATCCTTGAAACAATCACTCAAAGGAGATGAGGACGTCTCCCTGTCTCCCTTTCCGGAATACAGAGGCAGATGCTCAAGGAAGGTCAAAGTACAACTTGTTACTGGGATTTGAACTTGACTTGGTTTAACCCCTTCACACAAATGTGCAGCCATAAAAGTATTTGCACTGGCTTTTTACTAACTCCAGAAGTGCCATTTATGACATTTTTTAGTGTGCTGATCAATCAACATCCGGGATGTTTGCTCTCTGAGAAATAATGGACCATTAGCCCAAGCAGAAACATGACTGGGAGCAAACATCCACTGCCAGAGAGACCTAGACAGCCATGCCTAACCTTAAAACAAAGTGGGGTGGGGGGGATCAACGATGGTGAGTCATGCCTTTAACCTTGCCAGCTCCCCTTGGGAGAGGCCTGGGCTAAGTGTTCCTTGATCTGTAACCTCAGTGTTTTCTGTGCACACTGATGCCCTGCTCCCCACCAGTCTGTTGTGTGTGTTTTGTTTTTTATGATTTTATTATTAGTAAGTAATCTCTACACCCAGTGTGGAGCTCAAGTTTACACCGTCAAGATCAAGAGTTTCATGCTTTATGGTCTAAGCCAGCTGGGCACCCCATACCTCGATCTGTTTTGATGGAAACACTTGAAGGAGAGTGCTCCTCACTTCCTACCCAGCTGGGTTCATTGTTGACATCTGTTTTTAG
Source organism: Canis aureus (assembly GCF_053574225.1). Classification (NCBI taxonomy): domain Eukaryota; kingdom Metazoa; phylum Chordata; class Mammalia; order Carnivora; family Canidae; genus Canis; species Canis aureus. The sequence continues at coordinate 8,191,163 of NC_135613.1, forward strand.
GGTGTTCATTACATGCAAAGACTTTTTTATTATTTTTATACAATTTGGGTTCATTTATTTTGTTTCAAGTTTTTATTGAAATTGTATTAGTTAACATATAGTAATGTTGGTTTCAGGAGTAGAATTTAGTGATTCATCTCTTACATTAAACACCCAGTGCTCATCACAGCAGGTACCCTCCTTAATACCCACCAGCCATCTACCCCATCCCCCTACCTACTGCCCCTGCAGCAGCTCTCAGTTCTCTATAGTTAATAGTCTTTTATGGCTTGCCTCCTTCTCTCTTTTTTCCCCCCACTTCCCCCATGTTTATCTGTTTCATTTCTTAAATTCCACAGAAGAGAGGCACCTGGGTGGCTCAGTTGGTTAAACATCTGCCTTCAGCTCAGGTCATGATCCCGGGATCCTGGGATTGAGCCACATATCGGGCTTTCTGCTCACCTGGGAGTCTGCTGCTCCTTCTCCCTCTGCTGCTTCTCCTGCTTGGGTTCTCTCTCTCTCTCAAATAATTTATTTTTTTGTTTAAGATTTTATTTCTTTGATTTACAGATGATTCATAGATGAGTGAAATCATACGGTATTTGTCTTTCTCTGACTAATTTCACCTGGTGTAATACACTCTCGCTCCACCACTGTCATTGCAAGTGACAAAATTTCATTGTTTTTGATGGCTGAGTAATATCCGGGTGTTTGTGTGTATGTGTGTGTGTATAAACTATACCCCATATCTGAAACCACTTATAATTTGTTCTGGCAAGACATAATGGGAGGCTGGGAGAAAGAATGCGGTAGACTTCGTGAAAGTAAACTTCTCGTCCCTGAGATCCCTTGGGAGCTGCCTATCAACATGGGAGATTGGGCGGGGTGCGGGCTCCCCAGCCGACAGTGCTCCTGGAGCACATCACCCAGATTTTGTGGACACCAGCTGCAAGTCATGCTGTCTACCAGGAATATAAGCTGCTTATCTTCCTCCAGAAAATGTTTGGGGTTTAAGGAGACTGACGAGAGGAACTTTGACTTACTTTAGCTTATGTAATGTGGTGATCTACAGCGGAACATTCTTGGATCTGAAATTTAAAACTTCCTCTTTCACTTGGCTATCTCACTGTCCCTGTGTTTTTCTGTGGCCCTGGGACTGTAACAGCTTTCCCTCAAGGAGAGTGAGGGGATAATGCGGGCGTGTCAGGTGAAGATGGAGACGGGACACGTCGCGGTTACCATCGTAGGGACTCCACCTGTCCTGTGGGAGCTTAACCCTACGGTATCCATTCAGCTAGGAACTAGTTGACAGACGACTTGGATATTAAGGTGGTTAACTCCTGACAGAGGCCCAGACCTCTACATGTCTCTGTGGCTTGGCCAGTTCTCTCTGCTGAGACATCGGAGCCTCAATTTCCTCATTTATAATCAGTTTCCTCATTTATTAGGCTGCTTAATTCCTACCACCCAGGGCCAGCATATCCCGTACAGCTATTAGGTTGTGATGTTAGGTTGCTAGTTGGTAGCAAATGGACACCTATAGAAGTATCTATATACTTGCCCAGGCTAAAAAGACCCATCTTCCTGGTACAACTTGAATCTCAACATCCCCAGAGTGTGAACAACTTGGAGATCTGATCATCCTTTTCTTCTTATTTTTTAAAATATCTTATTTATTTGAGAAAGAGAGGGGGAGAGTGCATGAGCAATGGGGAGGGGCAGAGAGAGAGGGAGAAACAGACTAGCCCAACGTGGGGCTCAATCCCTGGACCCTAAGGTCATGACCTGAGCTGAAGGCAGATGCTTAACTGACTGAGCCACCTAGATGCTCGATGCTCATTTTTTAAACATGATTTTTTTTTCCCCTGAGCATGAGTTCTCAGTAAACTCATAATTTTGAGTAATTTCATTGACACTCATCAAAGGGAGATGTTCCAGAATCACCGAGTGCCATCAAAGAAAATGGAAGCTAGAAAGAAATTTTATAGACAGTGGTATCCATGGAGAATTTGGGCTTTGTGGTTGGAATTAGAAATACCACGCCTACCCAGGAAAAAACAAAACAAAACAACTCCTGCCCAGCTAAGCGATTAGTCTGTCTCTCCAGGATTCCTTTTGGCCATCAAGTTAAACCTTCTGTCTTTTATCTTCGGTATGTAAGTCAGAAACCAGAGTCCTTGGTTTGGGGTACGCAGTGGTGACATGACCCCCAGGAGCCTCAGAAGGCTCTCTGATCTTGTTGTGTGTGTGACTTTTTCTTCTTAAGCTGAGTGGTTGAGTTCACATGGTCCTTGAAATAAATCTAAATGCAGGGTTCTCTGGTGTTAGCTGTGGGAAATGTGTTCCAATGAGAGAGAAACAATCCATAATGCGTGCCTTTGTGTGTCGAGTGGGGCAAACACTGCTTTCAAGTAGTTGCTGCTAAGAGACTGGGTTATCCCACTAGTTACCAAATAACTCAACTATGGTTAGCTGGCTTTGATTGTCGGTCCCTGTTCTTAAATCCCAACATCTCCCAGAAATATATGAAGGCTTTGAGACTGTCTGGTTTCTACCCACTCACATTCCAGCTGTGGGGCTTGGCGGGGGCGGAAGTAGAAAGGGAATCCTTAGAGCAGGACTGTTTGAGCCACAACAGCAATTCCAAGCAAGGAAAGGATTTAATTTTTATCTTGAGCTTAAGTCATTTCTGCAAAGTGAGTTAGCAAATAGGGCTCTTATAGGATGAATAACGCGGGAGAATCACGATGTGTTAAATAGACTTTTAGGGGCACCTGGGTGGCTTAGTCGGCTAAACATCTGCCTTCGGCTTAGGTCATGATCTCAGGGCCCTGGGATCAGGTCCTGTGGCTGTGAGTTCCCTGCTCCGTGGGGAGTCTGCTTTTCTCTCCCCCTCTGCCCCTCTCCCCTCTTGGGTTCTCTCTTTCTCAAATAAATAAAATCTTTTAAAAATGTATAAAAAAGGGATCCCTGGGTGGCGCAGCGGTTTGGCGCCTGCCTTTGGCCCAGGGCGCGATCCTGGAGACCCGGGATCGAATCCCACATCAGGCTCCCGGTGCATGGAGCCTGCTTCTCCCTCTGCCTATGTCTCTGCCTCTCTCTCTCTCTCTCTCTGTGACTATCATAAATAAATAAAAATTAAAAAAAAATGTATAAAAAAAATTTTCCCCTTAATATTCCTTTTTATTATTGCTGGGAAGCTTATCCCCATTTTGCAGATGGAAACAGAGGTGAAGAGCACTCACCTTGGAGCCAGACAGGCCAGTCCCTCCACGCACAAGCATACAAGTTAGGACAGAGAAAGTGGAGGTGGCTGGAGGAATTAAATTGGAATGCTGGACATAAAGAACTTGGTGCAAGGGTCTGGCTTGTAGAGAGTGGTGTGAGGCACAGTAGTTAGGAGCCAGAACTCTCAGACTGCCTGGGTTCTAGTCCCAGCTCTGCACCTTATGAGCTGCCTCAGTTTCCCCACATGTAAAAATGGGGCACTGGTAGTAACAACTTCATAGAGTTCTGGGGTGAAGTGAGTTAATAATATTCTTAAAGTGCTCAGAGTGGAGCCTGGCACATGTTGTTCTACAAATGTTTAAATAAGGTTACGGGAACAGTAGGCAAAAGGTATCTGCTATTAGTTGAGGCTGTGGTTGGTGATGGTGATGATATTATTGTAGTGAAAAGATTTTCACACCTAGAGATGGCCACTTGGGTTCTTGGCTCTTGTCTCTGGGATTGGTTTCTGGACCTAGTGACCAAATGACAGGTTTTAGGAAAGGCAGTTATCCTGACTTAATACTTAATCCCATGCTGGTTTTATTTTTGTTTAATTTTTTTATTGTGAGACGTTCAAATATACCCAGTCTCCATGTGCTAGTCCTCCTTTCAATACTTTGCTGTTCCTGTTGGACTCCCCTGTGCTGGCAGTAGTGGTCATTGTGGCTCTGAGACACTGCCCAGCCTTTTTCAGGGGTGCAGCAAGCTTCCGGGAACAGGAGATTCCCTCATCTTTCCTATAATTTCTGGTTTATCAGCCCCAGAGGATCATATTGCATAGAAAGGTAATGGGCCTTAATGAGCACCTGGAAATTCAGGTTGGGCTCCTCACACTTCTTTGTCACTTCTTAAAGGGTGGGGCTTAGCCATCATTAAGACAAGATGCCCCAAAGTTACTTGCAAAACTATTTTCCATTTTTTAGGCTGCCACCCTTGGCAAGTCCAGTCCTGCCTGTCCCAACTTTCACTGCCCAGATTTGGGCCAGCTGGGGAAAGGAATTAATTTGGTATGATAAATGGGGGCAGCATTTGCTCCCTGTTTATGTGACAATCCTCCAAATACAGTCCGATTACCCCATTACTTCTGCTGGAATGGGTTTTGGGGGGAGGGTTATTTGAAACACATCTTGTTTTTACTAGTTTGAGATGGAATTCCTACGTCAGACCTAAAAGGCACTATCTGCCCATCCCTCAAGGACGGCATTTCTTCTTGCATCTCTTGTCATTTTCGGTTCATCTGTTCGCTTAGCAAATACTTGGCTTCTGCTTGTCTACCCAAATGCACAGAAATAATAATTATCATTTTCTACTCACATTGCTCTTCCACTTTCAAAATTTGATCACATTCACTGTCTTTGTTAATCTTCACAAAAATGCAGATGAGGTAGGCTCCGTCCGTGGCTATATCCTTCATGTCCCAGTAGGGGCAACAGGCCCAGAGAGGTTAAACATGTTGTTTAAGGCCACTCAGCAGGAGCGAGGTGGAATCTGGGTTATTATCTGACCACAGACTCTGAGACCAGCCTTTGCCTCTTGTCCCTCTTCTTGTGTTTATTACAGCCTTCCTCTGCTCACCCCACTCCCACCCCGTAAAGTTTGGGAAGTGAGTTATAAAACCGGCATAAGAGGTGAGGAGGGTAGGGATGGAGGCATGGTTTTGATTTTTGTTTTTACAAACAGGGAGGAGAGAGTGTTTGTTGGGTGGGTGATTGTTTGAAGGACCCAGCTCCCTTCGTATGAACTATCTCTGGCTAGATCTCAACTCCAGGTTACTGTACAAGGTGGCACCATATTTCCCTGGATTGTAGCTAGGAGGCAAAACTGTCCTTAAAACAACAAGGCCGGGATCCCTGGGTGGCGCAGCGGTTTAGCGCCTGCCTTTGGCCCAGGGCGTGATCCTGGAGACCCGGGATCGAATCCCACATCGGGCTCCTCATGCATGGAGCCTGCTTCTCCTTCTGCCTATGTCTCTGCCTCTCTCTCTCTCTGTGTGTGACTATCATAAATAAATAAAAATTAAAAACAACAACAACAACAACAAGGCCTTCACAGGTCTCTTCAGGGCAGGGAAACTTAATCATGAGACAAAGTAATTCAGATTAAGGGCCGGTCCTAGCTCTGTCCCTCACTAGTTACCAGATGCTAGGCAAATTTCTTAAGTTCTCCAAGCCTTAGTCTTCAAAAGGGGACCATCTGCGGGCTGCTCACCCTCCCACCCCAGTCATGGTTACTTTCTCTGGCCAGGGTGGGACAGTTGACTTCAGAAACATTTGCAGGGGTGTCCCCTGGTGGAAAAGAATGAAAACTGCAGCCCAGGAATTGAGGATGGCTTTGGGGATTTCTGGCAGAGACCTGATCCTCATGAACATAGAGGTGTCTAGCCAGGGAAAATAGGTTCAAGAACAGGAATTTTTATAAAATTCCTTGGACAAAAATTTTATAAAACCACTTGGACAAAGTAGAAATTCCATTGGAGAAATGAAAGGCAAGTATTTGAAAAGGATGAAAACAGGCTGCCTTGAGAGTTTCCCATAATTAACTGTTCTTCAATTGGCTGTTCCCTCTGCCTCATAGGCTCTTGAGCCAGGTTTCTGGAAGACTTGATCCTTCAGGTCTTAGCTCTGCCACCCCCACCTAGGTTGGCCTGCTCTCACCATCCAGTATGAGTTACACTTTTCTGAATCACCCCCTTTCCCCAGCAATTAAAAAAATTATTAAAACGTAGGCTCCACGCCCAGCATAGAGCCCAATGTGGGGCTTGAATTCATGACCTTGAGATCAAGACCTGAGCTTGGGAGGAGGGGTGCTGGGTGACTCAGTCAAACATCCATCTCTTGATTTTTGTCTCAGGTCATGATCACAGGGTCCTGAGATCCTGCCCTGCACTGGGCTCCCATGTGTCAGCGTGGAGTCTGCTTATCCCTCTCCCTCTGCTTCTTCCCCAACTCACTCTCTCCCTCTCTTTCTCATATAAATATATAAAATCTCAAAAAAAAATAAGCTGAGCTGAGATCAAGAGTCAGATGCTCAACCAACCGAGCCACCCAGGGGCCCTCACCTCCTATCACTCTTGTATCACCCTTTTTAATTCCTTTGTATCTAGTACTTGTCACTACCTGAAATTATTGGTTTCTATATTTGTCCATGTTTTCTACAACAGTGTAAGCTCAGTGAGAGCAGGTGCATTGTCTGTCGTCTTTACAAGTTTATCCTTAGAGCTCAGCACAGTTTCTGGCATATTGCTTGGTGAAAAACCTGTAGAACAAGTCCTTTGGGATTCTGATGTTTAGTGTAGACTTTTTTTTTTTTTTTTTTTTTTTTAACCACAATACCTCCAGCTTTGGGTGTTGGTAGTTTTTAACTTTTAATACCTCAGTAGCTATATAGTTGGAAGTAGAGTTTCAAAGTCATTGATCATAACATTCCTCTATCCAAGTAGTCCTTCTCTGTTTTTTTGCATTTATCTTGCCGCCCTGTGTGATCAATTATCTCCCCTAACCGAAAATAATCAGATTGCAAGCAGGCATTACCTCTGTATGCCTCAGATAATAAGTCTATAACCAGTCAGGAAGTATTTACAATTATCAGTGTCTTTTGTGGAATACTCATGAGAATTGAGTAAATGATTAAGCAAAGCCACATTTGTTTTTAAAGATTTTTTTCCAAGATTTTATTTATTTAGAGGGAGAGTGTACATATGGGTGTATTAGCAATGGGAGGGGCAGAGGGAGAGAGCATCTCAAGCAGACTGTGCTGAGCGGGGAGCCTGGTGTGGGGCTCGATTTCATGACCCTGAGATCATGACCTGAGTTGAAATCAAGAGTTGGATGCTTAAGTGTGTCACCCAGGAGCCCCTGTTTTTAAAATTTTTATTGAACAAACTTTAATATAGTGCTGATGATGGACCAGGCATTGTTCTACGTATCTTAAAACAGCCGTAGTAGATAGCTGCTCTTGTTGGCTTCATTCTACAGTTGGGTAGACGGAGGCACAGACTGAGGCACCGGGAGATTAAGTAATTTGCCCAAGGTCGCAGAGCTGGGCCTTGAACCCAGATAGTCTCTTCCAGAGCCCACACTCTTAACCATCGTGCCAGGTGCCTCATTATCTGCCACTGTTAGTTGAAATAAATGTAAACTGTTACTTGAATGTAGACTCTCCACAGCATCTGCCTGTACCTTACAGTCTCTAAGTTTTGGACTTAGTAAGGACTCTTATTAGATATCTTGGTGGTCTGTTTTCATATTGTCAACAGCCAGCTAAAGGAGAGGCCCTTTTTTGGCTTTTGAAAAGAAGTTTCTTTCTTTCTTTCTTCTTTTTTTTTTTTTTTTTTTTTTTAAGAAGTTACTTTCTAGGCAGGTTTCTGTTTGCACTTTACAAGTAGATTTAAAAAAAATCAGACCACAATGGACAGTCCCTCTATAATTACGAAGAACATAATGATAATATTGACTACTTGCATATCTTTCCATTCTGTCACCAGTCTGTGTCTTGTTTTGCTTGTGCTTGTTTTGTATGAGTCAAGTTTTTGGTGGATGAATCAATCTTACTTTTTAATGCTCTTGTCTTTAATCTGCCCCATTTCCTAATTAGTGTGATTTATCCCCTACAGTGAGTTTTGAAGGATGCACCGGTCTACCTAGGACAGCCTATGTTTCTGATGACACCCGATTCAAAGTGGGCACAGATGGTGTGATTACAGTCAAGCGGCCTCTACAACTTCATAAACCAGAGATAAGTTTTCTTGTCCATGCCTGGGACTCCAGCCGCAGGAAGCTCTCCACCAGAGTTAGGCTGAAGGCAGCGACGCACCACCACCACCATCATGTATGTTGGAGTCTTTCTTGGAAGTTCACCATTGTTTTAAGTCTGTTGCCTAATCTGAGTTCTCTACCCTTGGCACCTTTTACATTTGGGGCTGGATAGTTTTTGTTTTTGTGTGTGTGTTTAGCAGCCTCCCTGACTTTAGCCCACTAGACAGATACCAGAAGCCCTCTCCTAGTTGTCACAACCAAAAGTGTCTCCAGACATGGCCAGTACCCCCCTGGGCAGGGGGTGTGGAATCACCCCTCGTTGAAAACCATTGGTCTAACTGAACTAATTCTCGCTGGGAATTTTTTTTTGTGTGTTTGGGTGGGGAACAATCAGGTAAAATGATAGCAAGGTGTTAATATTATTTCTGTGGATAATATAGAATAGTGGGTGAGAGCATGGACACTGTCTAGGATTGAATCATAGTCCTGCCGCCTGCTACCTGAGTAGCCGTGGGAAAGTTCACTTAGCCTGTCTATGCTTGAAATTCCTTGTCTGTAATGTGAAGGAAATAATGACTGCATGAATTAACACATGTGAAATGCTGCAACTGAAGTAGGCATACAGTAAGTACTCAGTAATTGTTGACTTTTTCTTGAAGGAAGAATGAATAAGAGATCAATTCTCTGATCACTTTATTTTACTCTTTTAATTAGTATTTTATAAAGACTTTATTTTGAGAGCATGAGTAGAGGGGAGGGGAGGGGCAGAGGGAGAGGGAGAAGTAGACTGCCCATTTCTTTTTTTTTTTTTCCCCCATTTTGTTTTACTCTTTGTGTTTCTAGTGGGGAGGGTTTTGGGAAGAGAAGAGAAGAATCATTGGGAAGGCTTTGTTCCATTGGACTGTAATCTGCACAAGATCCTTCCACATTGTATCTGTAGCGCCTGGCCCACAGTCTGGCTCCCTCCAGGAGCCCTGTAAATATTGAATGGACAGGTGGGTGGATTGGCCACAAACGAAAGGATATATGTTTGCCCAGTTCTTAGCAAGAATGTTTCTGAGTATTGTTACCCAAGTCAGACACCTTTGCTAGTTTCTAAATTGCTCTCATGGTGCTTCCTATCAAAATGTCTCTCTGGAGGCCATTCTAGTTGGATCCTGGTACTGCCTTAAAAGTATGGAACATGTTGGAAGTACCAAGGCCTTTCAGGCTGGCTCCTGTTTTTCTCCCCAAAGATTGTTGAGATTCCAGGAAGTTAATAGTCCTTGATAGATGTATTATTCTTTTCTCCCTGATGTAATTGGGCAGATCAGAAAAATGAAGAGCTTAGTAGCAGTGTATTAACATAACTCCCTAACTCAGGTCTCCAACGGACTCCGTCATTCATGTAAGTTCAGCATGGTGAGTTCTTGCTGGGCAACTGTGTGTGTGAAAGGCTTTTATGATCAAAAGACAACTTTTGTTTTGTTTTTTAAAGATTTTACTTATTTATTCATGAGAGACACACACAGAGAGAGAGAGAGGCAGAGACACAGGCGAGGGAGAAGCAGGCTCCATGCAGGGGGCCCGATGTGGGACTCGATCCCGGGACTCCAGGATCACACCCTGGGCCGAAGGCAGGCGCTAAACTGCTGAGCCACCCAGGCGTCCCAAAAGACAAGTTTTGAGCTTGATTTTTATATATACATATATATATATATATATATATTTCCTTCCTACTTCTGCCAATTTTGCCTTTGCCTCCATTTTTTGTTGTATCATGATTAAGTTCAAATATATATGACAGAAAACCATGAATAACAGTGGTTTATGCAAAATAGAGTATTTCTCTGTCAAGTTAAAGAAATTCAAGGGTAAATGGCCAATCTGGAGGCCCCACAGTCACTAGGAGCCCAGCTTTCTCCTTTCCTTCCCATTCTGCCATCCTCAGCACATGGCTTCTGTCCTCAAGGGTACCTCATGATCCGAAATGGCTGCTGGAGCTCTGTAATCAAATCTTCATTCTAGATGATGAGAAAGAAAGCAGAAAAATGCATTACTCAGCTGTCTGCCTGGCTTTTAAAAGAAGCTTTTGTGGAATGCATTTTTAAAGGATTAAAGATACTTTATTAAGGTAATCTCTATACCCAGCGTATAGAGAACTTAGAACTCAGATCTAAAAAAAAAAAAAAAAAAAAAGAACTCAGATCTAGAGTCATATGCTTTTCTGATTGAGCTAACCAGGTGCCCCCTTTGTGGAATTTTTAAATAATGCTTACCTCTCACTGGTTACAACTTGACCTCATGCCATACTTAGCTGTAAGTGCAGTAGAAAATCTGCTCTTTTACTTAAACACAGTGCTGGATACAAAACAGATATATGGAGAGAGACAGCTACTTTAGGGGGTTTTTTTTGTCTTTAAAAAGAAAGAAGAATGGATATTGAGTGGTATGTGGCAACACTGCCATAGTTGTATTCTAAGTGCTTTATCTTGTAATACTAGTATCTCATTTAATCCTTCTAATGTTATCCCAATTTTTGGTTCTTAGGGAACTGTGGAACAGAAAAAATAATCTGCCCAAGAGTAGGAAGTGCCATAGTGAGAATTCACAGCTAAATAGCCTGGTTTTATGGCCTGTCCTTGGCTCAGGAGGGACTACTTCTCTAGAATATTAATAATCCAAGGATGCAGAGAGAGAAAAAGTGTGTGGGCATAACCAGTATGTAGAAATGTAATACTGGGATCCCTGGGTGGCGCAGCGGTTTGGCGCCTGCCTTTGGCCCAGGGCGCGATCCTGGAGACCCGGGATCGAATCCCATGTCGGGCTCCCGGTGCATGGAGCCTGCTTCTCCCTCTGCCTGTGTCTCTGCCTCTCTCTCTCTCTTTGTGACTATCATAAATAAATAAAAATTAAAAAAAGAAATGTAATACTAGGAAGGATGCTGCGATGATAATCTGTTTTTTTTAAAAATTATTATTATTATTTTATTTAAATACAAGAGACACCGAGAGGGAGAGGAAGAGGGAGAGAAAGAAGCAGGCTTCCTGCAGGGAGCCTGATGTGGGACTCGATCCCAGGAACCTGGGATCATGACCTGAACCAGAGGCAGACACCCAACCTTTTTTTTTTTTTTTTTAAGATTTTATTTATTTATTCATGATACACCTAGAGAGAGAGAGAGAGAGAGGCAGAGACACAGGCGAGGGAGAAGCAGGCTCCGTGCAGGGAGCCCGATGCGGGACTCGATCCTGGGACTCCAGGATCGTGCCTTGGGCCAAAGGCAGACACTAAACCGCTGAGCTACCCAGGGATCCCAGACTCCCAACCATTAAGCCAGCTGGCGTCCGATGATATCTGGTCTTCTATCTTGTGCATTTTGGATCAAATTTGAGAAGCCAGGAAATAGCACTTGAATCACCTTTGGAAAATGGTGATCAATGATTATGTGGGGTGTGGGAGATGGAACTGTCCTCTGGAACTTTCATGCCTTACCGCTAATCACTTTAAAGCACTTAGCAATTTGGAGGATATTTTTGTTCCATCTTCAACTATCTTATTTCCCTGTGTGTGCATAAAGTTGTCTTTATCACACGTGAAAATTGTTCAATATAAGTCTCAAAGGATATATTTGGTTCCCATCCCAACAGCTTCTGTTAGAACAAATGGAAACCAAATAGATAAAATAACACAATGAGATTAAAGAATTTGTATTGATCACAAGTAGTTCTTAGTACCAATTCCATAAACTTAACTCATCTTCACTAAGAGCTCCACTTTGGGGACCTATACCCCTAGGAAAAACATAAGAGAAAATTGAAATGCTTGAATATCCAATTGTTGGATAAACTCTGATAATAAATCAGCAGTGTCATGTTTCATTAAAACCGACAGGTATCATATATTTAGGCTTGTGATAACTTGCAAAAGAATACTAAACCCTCAAACATGTAATTGTGTATGCATAATGATTACTTGAACTCTGGACATTAGAAGGATCAAAAGAGAACACAGTCTTTATTATGTGGCAGAGAGGTTCATTGGGTTGTGTTTTGTTACTAAGTTAAAACTGTTGACTGTCCTCAAGAAGGTTGGGGATGCTGGCTAGGTAGGTGGGACTATTTGGCCTGTATGTGTCTGTATGTATCTGTCCTGAATTATCTGATTTTGTTCTTCATCTTCTTTCTTTTTAGGATGCTCCCTCTAAAACCCAGACAGAGGTGCTCACATTTCCCAGTTCCCAGCATGGACTCAGAAGACAGAAGAGAGACTGGGTTATCCCTCCTATCAGCTGCCCGGAAAACGAGAAAGGCCCATTTCCTAAAAACCTGGTTCAGGTAGAGAAGGAGGTTCTCTATTTCTCTGGGAGCAGTTTGAGAGAGAAGGACCTAAGAGAAAAAGAGGGAAAGCCCCAATGTCAGGATCATTTCTTGATAATTCTGTTTCTTTCTCTTTGATCTTCAGATCAAGTCTAACAGGGACAAAGAAATCAAGGTTTTCTACAGCATCACTGGCCAAGGAGCTGACGCACCTCCTGTTGGTGTGTTTATTATTGAAAGAGAAACAGGATGGCTGAAGGTGACTGAGCCTCTGGATAGAGAACAAATTGCTAAGTACATTGTGAGTATCTCTCAGAAGCCTGCTAATAATCGGGTTGTATCCTTCCAAAATTTTTTTGTTCTCAAAGACCAAAAAATAAAGACCCCTCGAAGCCCCCCCCCCCCCCCAAAAAAAAAAAAACCCATGTTGGATCCCTAGATCAGATGTTCTGGACACATGAGGCTTAATTTGATACCTGTTGACAAGGGGGGAATGACAGAAGAATTGGAAAAAATGGGGAGGGGGGTTGATTTTTTTTTTTTTTTTCCCCATCAGGAATAAAGAGAGAAGAGACCTTATGATCATATGTGTTTTTAATTTTTTTTTAAGATTTATTTATTTATTCATGAGAGACAGAGAGGAGGAGACCTAGGCAGAGGGAGAAACAGGCTCCCCACAGGGAGCCCGATGTGGGACTCCATCCCAGGACCCCAGGATCATGACCTGAGCCAAAGGCAGATGCTCAACTGCTGAGCCACCCAGGCATCCCCATACATGAGTTTAGACCCAAGATACCAACTTAACTTATTCTTGGGGCTAAAAGTCCCTGCCCCAAAGGAAGAGGCCAGTTATGATATTGGGAAGCAAAAGCCATTCCTGGGCCTTGGTAGCAATGTGAACCTAGAAAGCTGGAGGGTAATGTATTGAGGCTAAATGCAGAAAACTCTGGGAGAGACACTAAATTGGAGCAACCAGAGCAAATTTTACCCTGCTGGGGAACAAGGGTGTTTTAGGCTCCCTCCCTCTCTTGTGTCTTAGGCCTGGCTCCCTATCCTTCTGTGGGAAATGGGAGCTCTGACCTGCTGGGGTGTTCTATGTCCATGAATCTTTACATATCATGACCTCAATCAGTGTCATGACATCACTGAAGCAGCAGCACTTGTGGGGGGAAGTTCTCTTCTGGGGGTGTCCATCCTTGGCTCTTAGAGAGTAGGAGGGAGTGGGGAGTACAGGCCTGCTAGAGTTCGAGCCACACGACTTCTCCCATTTTTTCCTCCTTGTTGGGGCCCAAGTAACTCTCGCTTGGCTCTTACAGCTCTACTCTCATGCCGTATCTTCTAATGGGAATGCGGTTGAAGACCCAATGGAGATCGTGATCACGGTGACAGATCAGAATGACAACAAGCCCGAGTTCACCCAGGCAGTCTTCCAAGGATCTGTCACGGAAGGTGCCCTTCCAGGTATGGTCTATAACGAGTAGCTGAATACTCAGAAAGACACTTAAATTCTTTGGACCTCAAAGTGTCGGGGCTTGTGTTTGGCATCAGGCTCTTCATAGGGACAGAACTTCTTTGGAAGCCTCTCTCTCTCTCTCTCTGTGTGTGTGTGTGTGTGTGTGTGTGTGTGTGTGTGTGTATGAGAGAGAGAGAGAGGGATCCCTGGGTGGCTCAGCGGTTTGGCGCCTGCCTTTGGCCCAGGGCGCGATCCTGGAGTCCCAGGATCAAGTCCCGCGTCAGGCTCCGGGCATGGAGCCTGCTTCTCCCTCCTGTGTCTCTGCCTTTCTCTCTCTCTTTCTCTATCATAAATAAATAAAATCTTTTAATAAAAAAAAAAAAAAAAAAAGAGAGAGAGAGAAACATCCTTTCTACAGAAGTGTGTATTATAAAATAGGAGCAGTTTGAAAATCTCACCCACCTCCTCCCCCTAGAAAAGAGGAACCTTCCCTGATTTAGAAACAGATCCTTGCCATTCCTGGCCATATTCTTTTCTCACCTCTATAAAGGTAACCACTGTCCTGACTTTTGTGGTAATCATTCCTTTGCTTTCCTTGATCTTTTTCATCATGTGTCTACCTACCTCTGTATATCTTGTTTGTTTTGCATGTTTTCTAGCTTTACATACATGGAATCCCACTCTACATGTATTTCCGTGATGTGCTTCTCTCATTCAGCTTTATGTACATAACATTCTTCATGTTGGCACCCATAGCAATCTAAAAGGTCATTCATTTTCATTGCCGTGTAGTATTCAATATTTTTGTATTTATATAAAACACTTTGTTCCCCTGTTAATGGAAATTGGGTTTGAGTTTCTTGCTGTTAGAAATAGTGTTCTCAGAGCATTATTTAACATATTTCCTGATGCATGCACACAAGACTTTGGGGGAATATCCGTAGTAGTGGGTTGCTCAATTGTAGGGTATGTGTCCATTCATTGTGACTACATGGTAACAAACTGTTTTCCAAACTGGTTGAACCACTTTACACGTCCACCAGCAATATATATCCTGGAATTGTTAGACTTTAGCTTTGTTGAGTGTGCAGTTGTATCTCTGTACAGTTGCATTTCTCAGATTTATTAAGGGGCTAATGAGCATTTTCTATGTTTGCTGGCCATTTGGGTTTCTTCTTGATGGCTTGTCTCTTCAAGTCTTTTTGCTCCTTTCTTCCCTTGGGCTCTTTGTCCTTTTCCTGTGGATCCCTAAGGAATTTTGTTGATGGCACGGGCGCTAGTCTTTTTGCAGACACATGTGCTGTAAGTATTCTCTGCTGCCTTCAAGGCCATGATCTCAAATGACCATTCTGTCTGGTGAAGCTGTGCCTGAGGAGCCAGTTGTGGATATTGGTGGGATTTTTTCCTATTTTTCACCTCATCCACTCAGTATGAGAAACATGGCACAGTGTTTTAATTTTTTTTTTTTTTTAATTTATTTATGATAGGCACACAGTGAGAGAGAGAGGCAGAGACACACACAGGCAGAGGGAGAAGCAGGCTCCATGCACCAGGATCCCGATGTGGGATTCGATCCCGGGTCTCCAGGATCACGCCCTGGGGCAAAGACAGGCACCAAACCGCTGCGCCACCCAGGGATCCCTAATTTAAGGTTATTTATTCTACATACTCCAGCCCCCATCCAGAATATCTATTGGAAAAGCTGAGTCCTTGGAACACTACTCATTGGGTGGAATGCTTTCTTTCTCCCCTACTACCACTTTGGTAAAAATTTTGGGAATGAGAGAATGGAGAAGCCATGACATGGTACTGTCCCTGGTACTCCTCCTTGAACACTCTGGACAGAATTGAACTGAGCAGTGCTGACTGGAATCCAAAGTGCAGCTCAACTGATTTGTCTCCTTTTGCACTTGCAGGCACCTCTGTGATGCAGGTGACAGCCACAGATGCGGATGATGATGTGAATACCTACAATGCTGCCATCGCTTACAGCATCCTCACACAAGACCCCCTCCTGCCTAGCAGCATGATGTTCACTATCAACAAGGACACAGGAGTCATCAGCGTGCTCACCACTGGGCTGGACCGAGAGGTCAGAGGTCAAGAGCATCTATAGGGTGTTGAGGGCAAATAAACATCAGCTAAATCACACTAACAATGCAAAACTCTGCCGAGGCCAGTGCTACTTACTATGTTTATCGTCTGAGCATTGCATCTAAGCATCACTCTAGAGGATTTGTACCTAGAAGGCCGGCTGATGTTGAAGCAAATGATCAAATAAGGTGTTTCCATGCGCTGGGCTGGGCTTGATGGTGCCGTTGGTCCTGACACCAATGTGTTTGATCTCTGCAGGGTGTCCCCATGTACACCTTGGTGGTTCAGGCTGCTGACCTGCAAGGCGAAGGCTTAACTACAACTGCAACAGCTGTGATCACAGTCACTGACATCAATGATAACCCCCCCATCTTCAACCCAACCATGGTAATTCTATAACCCCTTGGACAGTTTCCAAAGAAAGGTCCTCTGTTGTTTTATGGCTGCTCATGGGCAAACCCTTTGAAAATTTTCCCCAGAATAGTGAACTTTAAGAAGCAAACAGATTGGGATGGCAGTTGTCTCTGTCATCCTCAGCATGGGCTCTGTTGACATAGGTTTGTGAAGTTGCAAATGTCACCTAGGAGTGCCTGGCTGGTTCAGTCAGTGGAGCGTGTGACTCTTGATCATGGGGTTCTGAGTTCAAGCCCCACGTTGGGTATAGAGATGACTTTAAAAAAACCACTTGTTGATCTCGTGTCTTAATGTTGTGCATCTTGGTAACAAATCCTACCCGGTTTTATTTATTCATTGAACAAATATTTTCTAAGTTTATAACAACAGGAACTGTATTACACACTGGAGATTTTATCACAAACAAGACAGACAAAGGTTCTATTCTCAGTGGAGTTGACAGCCTAACCTAGAGAGGTTTGACAACTTGTACAAATTAATATGTACAATTGATTAAATGCAGATGAGAAGAAGGTACTGAAAGCCACATGAAAGAACCTTATATCTTAATACATTAGCTAGAAATAAGCTCAGTGGTTAGTAACAGAGACTTGACTCTTGTGCTTAAACAAGTAGGGCAAACTTTTCCTTGTGTCACAAAAAGCCTAGAGCTAGAGTATCTACACTGTCAATGGAACCTCCTTTGTCTTGCGCCCCACCATCGTTGGTGGATGGCTCCCATCCTCAGTGTCCCGTTGTGGCCCTAGATGGCTGAGCTCCAGCTATCTCTGTGCTTCATTCAGAAAGGAGACCCGCGCATGAAGAGCAAAAGGCATTGCTGTTAAACAGTCCTCTTCTGTGCAGACCCATCCCGCAACTTTCATTTACCTCCTATTAGCAGCTGCTGTCTTTGAAGATGACTGGAAATAAAATATTCTGTCTGGGCACATTGCTGCCCCCAACAGTATAGTTCGTGAAGAAGGGGTGAGTGGGTGTTTAGTAGGCAATTAGCAGTCTGCCACCTAATGTAGGCATTGTGAGTACAAGAAGGCTTCACAAAGACCATAACATTTACAAGAAGACTTGGAAGGAGATTGTCAAATGTGGAACAGGGGACAATGGAAGTGTTCTAGGCATAGGGATCACCATATGCAAAATGCCCTGAATCAGGCAGCCTGGGTGGCTCAGTGGTTTAGTGCTGCCTTTGGCCCAGGGCCTGATCCCGGGGACCTGGGATCAAGTCCCACGTCAGGCTCCCTGCATAGAGCCTGCTTCTCCCTCTGCCTGTGTCTCTGCATCACCTCCCCTTCCCCCTCCGTATCTCTTTTGAATAAGTAAATAAAATCTAAAAAAAAAAAAAAAAAAGCCCTGAATCAATAAAAAAGTTTTTAAGAACTGAAGAATAGGGGATGCTGAGTGGTTCAGTGGTTAAGTGTCTGCCTTTGACTCAGGGCATGATCCTGGAGTCCCAAGATCGAATCCCTCATCAGGCTCCCGGCATGGAGCCTGCTTCTCCCTCTCCCTCTGCCTGTGTCGGGGCCTCTTTCTCTTGTCTCTCATGAATAAATAAATAAAATCTTTAAATTAAAAAAAAATGAACTGAAGAATAGTCTGTGTAGTGAACCATATGAGATCAGGTCCTATAGGACCTTGTAGTTGGAGGTTAGAATTTTAGAATTTATCCTGGGTGCAAGGGGATGTCATCAAGGGTTTTAAGCAGAGGACTGTACTGACCAGACTTTGATGAAAATTATTGGTACCATTGGGAATGATGGGAGAGGAGGGGAGTAGTGGATAAGCCACAATGTGGAATTTGTTGAAGATCAAAGCAACTGGGCCAAAGTGTGCTGAGGGGCTCAGGTAGCCCTTGAAAGACTAACTCAGGTAGTCTTGAAGGCTGTTGCAATTTGAATGATCTTGGCTGTTCCACCAATAGGAAATAGAGGCCCAACTGGTGGAGTGGGCACTTCTCCAAGACTCTGCTCTTTGGATCTTGGGCTCAGAAAGGACTCCTTTAGCCCTCTTGGATATGGCTCCTCTATTAGTTGTCAAGATGTCCTAAGTGACTCATCTTCTCCTTTGCTCTGTAGTACCAGGGACGGGTGCCTGAGAACAAGGCTAACGTCGAAATCGCTGTACTCAAAGTGACGGATGCTGATGTCCCCGATACCCCGGCCTGGAGGGCTGTGTACACCATATTGAACAATAACAATGATCAATTTGTTGTCACCACAGACCCAGTAACTAACGACGGCATTTTGAAAACAACTAAGGTTTGTACGGTGCCTGGCAAGATGCAGGTATTGACATCTCAGCTAGCCGCCCACTGCCTTGTCCCCTGGTGTCTTCTCAGAAGTAGATCAACATGGCATTGGCGGGCTGGGGGTGGGCAGCTTTCCCAGGTTCTGGTGGACCATTTGGGGTTTGCAACTATTCTTCAGGCACATGTGAGAAGCTCCTACGCAGCCCCCTGAAATTGAGGAGAAAGAAAGTACCATCGGTTTTAAAAGGCTTTCTCCCTGAAACATTTGTCTACCCCCATATCCATTTTGCAAATGAGAGGAAAAATGGTTTACTGGTCTCTGCCATTTTGCCGGATTATTTTAGAAGTGGGACACATGACTTTGAAACCTGAAAATTTAAGAAGTTGGGTGACCTTCTTGTTGAGGTTACTAACAGCAGATCACTGAATTTGCCCCCAAACTTAGACTTCCTATTGAGCAAGTGAGCAAAGCCATTCATTTCTGCATCACTCACTACATAACCTTATTTCCCACCCAACATTTGATGTCACCATTTTCTATGCTACAAATGAAAGATAGAAGCTAGGAAAATGAGCCCCCGCCAAACACACTCGTTCACAAATGTTCCCGGTGTACTCCTTACAGCGACTCTATTTAGTATTTCCTTTTCCTATGTATTTGGATGTGGAAACAGACCCACAGGGCTAGGAAATGGCCCACCCTGGCTTTGTTTGACCTTTTTGCCGCCTCATTGGAACCGCGTGTTGTCACTAAACTTAACTGAGGTTAGTGAGTTGGACAAGCAGGGTCTTCTGTCCATCTGCTATCACAGAGACAACACGTCGCATAAGATATGAACATTCTTACTGGTCTTGGATAATAAATGACTTCCAGTATGAGCATTTCTTACTGGGTTTTGCTGTGTGAGGTTTCATGTAGTTCGTTTTTATTCTTCTGCTAGGGTTCTCATCTTGAATGTGGTTGCTTGTTAGCTTTTGAAAAACATCCATGGCCGGGCCTCCCTCTCAGAAATTACGATTTACTGGATTAGGGTGCAAGCCTCCCTTTTCTTCTCTAGTTCTTAAGTTAATTCTTCCTAGCACAGCTAGGTTTGAGAACCACAAGATATTGTTAACCAACGACAATAGTTAAGGATTTAATCTTTTTTTTTTTTTCCTAAGCTAACATAAAATAGGTTCTTTTAACTCATTTCTGTTCTCTTTAGGGCTTGGATTTTGAGGACAAGCAGCAGTATGTCTTGTACGTGACTGTGGTGAACGTGACCCCGTTTGAGGTCATCCTCTCCACCTCCACAGCCACTGTCACTGTGGACGTGGAAGATGTGAATGAAGCCCCCATCTTCATCCCTTGCCCAAAGGTAGTGTCAATCCCTGAAGACTTTGGTGTGGGCCAGGAAATCACATCCTACACCGCCGAGGATCCAGATACATATATGGAACAGAGGATAACGTAAGTAGGGAGATTTTTCAACAGACTAGCAGGAACTGGGGAGTTGTGTGTGTATGTGTATAAAATACTTAGTTCTTAGTATTTTATCATCGTTGGTCTGTGCAAGACCCTTCTCTTGTTTGGCTTGCCTTTTTTTTTTTTTTTAAACTCCCATTCCCCACACCTTTTCCATTCCCTCCACAGCCAGCCATTCTACTGTGTTGCTTCTCGAAGTTCATGCAGTGTAGCCGAAGGGTGGTTTTCAATTACATACGAGGTGTTGTATTATAAGAAGCTCACTATTTCTTCTCCTTTTATTTTTTTATTTATTTTTTTTCTTCTCCTTTTAAACTGGAAGGCACCTCTGTAATCTAAATCATATCCATGTGCAAACACATGTGCAAACCAAGAGCAACACCCCATGACCATGTAAGACAGAGAAGGTCCTTAATCTTTTGAGGGCTGGATTTGAGTAGGAAAAAACTATTTGAGCAAGCACAAATCCAAACATGAAACCTGTGTCTTGTGATTTGTAACGTGATTTCCCGGGAGAACAGAGCTTGTCCAATGTGCCCACTTCTTCTTCTCAGAGAAGTTCCTGCCTGTTCACATCTACTTTAGAGGAAACTGTAATACTGAACTATTTATAAAAAACATTCTACAAATCTGGAGTAGCATCTTGCTTACTAATTGAGTATATTCTTGTTTTGGGATGTGTTTGTGTTTTAGCATTAGTACTTTTGACTTGTGAAACTTCCAACTTCAAAAAGAGTTTAAGTGGGGCACCTAGGTGGCTCAGCAGTTGAGCATCTGCCTTCAGCTGTAGGGCATGATCCTGGGATCTGGGATCAAGTCCCACATTAGTCTCCTTGCATGGAGACTGCTTCTCCTCCCTCTGCCTGCGTCTCTGCCTCTCTTTCTGTGTCTTTCATGAATAAATAAATCTTAAAAAAAAAAACAAAAGTTTAAGTGGGACTTCAGCTTTTAAGATTATTCTGGGAATTTTTTATGCTGATTCTGTCCTGAGCAAAAGAGCTCTTGAATACCTTTAGACCACATATGTGCCCTGTACAGGAGAACTATATAAAGGGTGCAGGTAGTGAGCTTAAGCCTGCTAGAATTGAATGATTAGGTCAGGGATGATGGGGAATTTTTAAATGGAGGCTGATAACCTCCAAGCCTTCTGATTGTTTTCAACATATTTTTTTTTTTAATTTTTTAATTTATTTGAGAGAGGGAGAGAACATGAACAGGAATGGGAGTTGGGGTGGGAGATGTGTGGGAGTGAGGGAGAGGAAGAAACAGGCTCCCTGCTGAGCAAGGAGCCCTGATGTGAGCCCCAATCCCATGACCCTGATATCATGACCTCAGCTAAAGGCAGATGCTTAAGCAACTGAATCACCTAGGTACCCCTAGTTTTTAACATTTACTAAAAAAACAAAAGGCAGGGACAACACAACATGACATGATGTGCCACTTGATGTGATTCAGTAGCATGCACAGAGTACACTAAGGAAATTTTTTTTTTGGAGGAAACAAAAGTTGGGACAGAATGTAGTCAAGTGTTAGGATCTGATTTCGAAGAAATGCAGAGAATGAAGAAACTTAAATGCCACAGGAAGCAGTCAGCCAAATACAGAATGTGGAAACTATATGACAAATGGTACTGTTTCTTCAAGACATGAATGAATGGCAAAAGGGTGGGGGGGCTGCTGTCGATTAAGAGAGTACTGAGAGGAAAATGAACCAATTGTAATGTGTAGACTACACTTACATATGGACTCAACAATCCAACTATAAAAACACCTTTGAGTCAATTAGAGATACTTGAACATGGATGTGGCATTAAAATGACATTAAGTAACTATTGTTATTTTTGCAGGATGTGTTAGTGGCATTCTGTTTTTTTTTTTTTTAACCTTTTCTATATAAGATACGTGCTAAGGTATTTACAGGAGAAACCGTTTGATGTCTGAGATTTGCTTTAAAATTCTCTGAAGTTTGGGAACCTGGGTGGCTCAGTGACTCTTGATCTTGGGGTTGTGAGTTTGAACCCCATGTTGGGTATAGAGATTTCTTAAAAATAAAATATGAACTAAGTTAAATACTCTCATTTCATGCATATATTCAATGTACTGCTCATAATCCAAGGATTCTTACTGTGGTCCAAAATATAAGGGCTAGTAAAGTGTGTGTGTGTGTGTGTGTGTGTGTGTGTGTGTGTGTGTTTTCCAAGTCCCAAGAAGGCTTTGTTAAATGCAGAGGGGAGTGGGTGAGTCCTTCCTAGCTGCTGCTTTCCTCATGGCTGCCAGGACATTGTTCAGCTCCTTTTCCTCTTGGTGCAAAGATCTCCCCACCTTTTCTTTTTTCTTTTCTCTTCAGATTTTATGTATTTACTTGTGAGACACATACAGGCAGAAATGGAGGCAGAGGGAGAAGCAGGCTCCATGCAGGAAGCCCGATGTGGGACTCGATCCCTGATCTCCAGGACCACGCCCCGGGCTGAAGGCAGTTGCTAAACTGCTGAGCCACCCAGGCGTCCCGTAAGATGTGTTTATAATGAAATTCGAAAAGTATAGTGGAAGGGGCTCCTGGATGGCTCAGTCGTTTAAGCATCTGCCTTTAGCTCAGGTTTTGATCCTTGGGTCCTGGGATCAGGCCCCATGTGGGCCTCCCTGTTCGGCGGGGAAGTCTGTTTCTCCTGCTCCTCACCCTGCTTATTCTGTCTTTTCACTGTTCTCTCAAATAAATAAATAAAGTTTCTTTTAGAAAAAAGGAAAAGTATAGTGGAAAACCACAAACAATACTGTAGGGTTTTTGTTCAGTGATGAAACCTTGGATTTTTTGGGTTGATGTCTTTGCCTGCAGTAGTGAAATGAGTAGTTCAGAGCTTCTTCCTTTGGGAAGCTGGTCTGAAAGAGTCTACTTTTGAAAACACATAGAGATCATAGTATCTGTTGCTTACTGCAGGAATTATCCACGGATCCTAAATCTAATGAATGACAGCTAGTTGGTGAACAGCATATTGGCAACATTTTCTCCCCTTAGGTCATAGATTAATTACCAAAAGTAAAAAGGTACCTTGACTATAAAGAGATCTGGTTGCCTGTCCCTTACCCCAGTGATCAGAGTTAACCTCACCAAGAACAGATGTCTTGTGCCTCCTAATGTGATTGATACACTGAGGACACATGTCACCTATGCAGTGTTCTTCTTCCCCTTCCCTCGCATAATCTACTTAGGGAATAATCAGACCAACTCAAATTGAGGGGCTTTCTCTAAGATAACTGGCCTACATTTTTCTTTTTCTTTCTTTTTTTCAAGATTTATTTATTTTAGAGAGAAAGAGCTGCAGGAAGGAGCAGAGAGGGAGGGAAGGGAGAGAGAGAGAGAGAGAGAGAGAGAGAGAGACTGAGAGACTCAAGCCAAATGTGTGCTGAGTACAGAGCCTGATGTGAGGCTTGATCTCATGACCTGAGCTGAAACCAAAAGTTGGGCACTTAACAAACTGTACAATCACATCAAGTGGCACATCATGTCATGTTGTGTTGTCCCTGCCTTTTGTTTTTCCAAAAAGTGTTGAGAAAGAAAAGAAAGGCTAAGGAATAATTCCGTGTTAGGGAAACATGATGTTTAAATGTCACGCATGAATGGATCCTGGATATGGGCAGGGATGTTCTGGAGGACAGTTTTGGGGAAATTGACAATTTAATTATGTGCCATATATTAAATAATAGTATTATATCAAAGTTAAATTTCCTGAAATTAAATCAGATGGTGTTATATATATAAATGCCTCTGTTCTTAGGGGATAATACACTGAAGTATTTATGAATAAAAGAACATAATGTCTGCCATTTATTCTCAAATGATGAATTCAACAGTGGGTAAATCCAGGTGAAGGGGACATGGATGGTCATGCTTTCCTGTACATGGAATAGGTCAACAAAAAGGAACCTTAGCGTTCTTCACCTACATGCTGTTTACTGTTCTAAGCCAGAGCTTGTGCCTTTTCAGGTATCGGATTTGGAGGGATGCTGCCGGTTGGCTGGAGGTTAATCCAGAATCTGGTGCCATTTTCACTCGGGCTGAGCTGGACAGAGAGGATTTTGAGCACGTGAAGAATAGCACGTATGAAGCCCTCATTATAGCCATTGACAACGGTAAGGGTGCCCTTAGCATTTGGCCTTTGCTGCCTCACTCTCCTGGCTAGTTTGCTTTCTTGCCCCCACCCTTCTTTTAGAGGCAAGAATTCATTCTTTTTCTTGTTTTATGAAACAAAAGTATATGATTTTCAAAAGTACAAATAGGTGGAGCAGAGGTTCTTTTTACCATTCCATCTTTATACCTGAACCCACTCCTTCCCCACAGGAGCCAGACTGCCTGGATCTGGATCCTAGGATGAAAGCTTAGGTCCCTCACTTCCTTGTTCTGACAAAATGATAATACCCCATCTGAATTTTTCTTAAAAGATTCTATTGGGACGCCTGGGTGGCTTAGTGGTTGAGCACCTGCCTTCGGCCCAGGGCGTGATCCTGGAGTCCCAGGATCGAGTTCCGTGTTGGGCTCCCTACATGGAATCAGCTTCTCCCTCTGCCTGTTTCTGTCTGTGTCTCTCATGAATAAATAAAAATTTTTTAAATTTTATTTATTTACTTATTTGAGAGAGAGTGCACGAGCAGGGTGAAGGGGTGGTGGAGGAGGGAGAAGCAGACTTCCCACTGAGCAGGGAGCCTGATGTGGGGCTCAACCCCAGGACCCTGGAATCATGACCTGAGCCCAAGGCAGATGCTTAATCGACTGAGCCACCTGGGCGCCCCCCATCTGGATTTTTAATGAGTTCATTTATATAAATGTGCCCTAGAAGAGTGCCTGCTACACAGTGTATGCTCTACAAGGACTACCATCATTTTTATCTTTATCATTAGGAGTGAATCGTGGCTCCTTCCAGACTGTTTCCATGTATTTGATTACATTTATATGCATATAGAAATATAGTATTATGAAGCCACTATCTCCTTTATAGCCTGGTTTTGTTTTTATTACAAAAACCATTAAAATTTAATTTATTTGGTATTCTTATTATTTACAATATGTCTTTTTTTTTTTTTTTAAGATTTATTTATTGGGATCCCTGGGTGGCGCAGTGGTTTAGCGCCTGCCTTTGGCCCAGGGCACGATCCTGGAGACCCGGGATCGAATCCCACGTCGGGCTCCCGGTGCATGGAGCCTGCTTCTCCCTCTGCCTGTGTCTCTGCCTCTCTCTCTCACTGTGTGCCTATCATAAATAAATAAAAAAAAATTAAAAAAAAAATAAAAATAAGATTTATTTATTCATGATAGAGAGAGAGAGAGAGAGACAGGAGGAGGGAGAAGCAGGCTCCATGCCGGGAGCCCGACGTGGGACTCCATCCCGGGACTCCAGGATCACGCCCTGGGCCAAAGGCAGGCGCTAAACCGCTGAGCCACCCAGGGATCCCCCTACAATATGTCTTTAAGACAGATCTACTTTGACACCTTATAAATCTGAAAATATTATCTTGGATGTAGCATCAATGACTCATTCACATCTTAAAGAGCACTGGGGTGGTTTCCACTTGTTCATTATTTCCATGAGTTTTATAAGTAAATGTCCCTGTCCTTGCCTTTATGTGCAAGTATATCCCTCAGCTAGATATTTAGAAACCATGTGGGAACTGTTCAAACCTGCTCTCTTCCTAGGATTGTGATAGATTCTCTTTCTCTTACCAACTCCCCAACTTCTGGAGGTAGTAACTCCAGGCTTGACGATCTGAAAACACAGCAGGGCAGGTAAGGCCATGATGGAGCTGGACAGGTGGCTGTTGAATGATGCAGCCTCCATCACATTGTGAATGTCCTTGGATAAGTCTGGCCTGTCGGTTAGAATCTGAAGCGTGCTCCTGCAGCTGTAATTTGAAAGCAGGTTAAAAGCAGAGAGCAAGGCAAATAAGGCCATGATGGGGTCTCAGTCACAGAATGCTTTTGCCTGAAGGGAAAGCTAGCCCCTGGCTTCAGCCACACCGGGTGGCTGTCTCTGGCTGCATGGGAACGCTCCAGCTTGGCCTGGAAATAAGTGGAGGAGATGTCACTTGAACATAGGTTGGTGCCTTTACTTTCTGTAAAGGAAGGGCCAAGGGAGTATTTTAGTTTTGTAGACCCATGTGGTCTTGATTGCCTTTGCACCCGAGCAGCAGCCATAGAGGGGTCCCTGGGTGGCTCAATTGGTTAATTGCTTTCAGCTCAGGTCATGTTCTCGGGGTTCTGGGATAGAGCCTTGTGTCGGGCTTCCTGCTGCTGGGGAGCCTGCTTTTCTCTTTCCTTCCCTCTCATACTCTCCCTTGCTCTTTCTCTCTCTCTCTTAAATAGATAACATTAAAAAAAAAAAAAAAAAAAAAAAAAGGCAGCCAGACAATCTGTAAAAGGGGAATGAGCACAGCTGTGTTCCTAAATTGTTCTGAAAGTATTAGTTTGCTGACCCCTGACCTGATAATAATGACTAAGGTATGGTGGTGTCGAATTGTCATAAATAAATATATTTATTTTTAAATTTTTAAAAAAGATTTTAGGGGATCCCTGGGTGGCTCGGCAGTTTAGTGCCTGCCTTCGGCCCAGGGCGTGATCCTGGAGTCCTGGGATTGAGTCCCACATTGGGCTCCCTGCATGGAGCCTGCTTCTCCCTCTGCCTTGTTTCTTTCTCTGTCTCTGTCTCTGTCTCTGATGAATAAATAAATGAAATCTTAAAAAAAAAAAAAAAAGAAAAAAGCTCAACCCTTTGATAATGACCTTAAAGCCAAAGAAGTTCTGAAAAGGGAGAACTGGTAGGGGGGCAATGAGGAATTCTTAGAATGGTTAAAGTTTAATAGATGCATAAAGGTATGTGTAGAAGAGGGATGAGGATGTCCTTGGTATGAGAATAATTTGAATAATAATTAAAGTGGTGCCAGAGAGCAGCCCAATCTAAAGTGAAGATGACTTGGGATGGGGAGGGCTTCTGGTGATGGAGCCCTGAAGAGCCAAGCCAAGATTGGGATTTGGTCTGAGGGAGGCAGTAGAGCTTCATGAATGAATGTTTCTGAGCTATGGTATTTCCTTTTTTTTTTTCCTTAGGTTCTCCAGTTGCTACTGGAACGGGAACTCTTCTACTGGTCCTCTCTGATGTGAATGACAATGGCCCCATTCCAGAACCTCGAAATATGGACTTCTGCCAGAAAAACCCACAGCCTCATGTCATCAACATCATTGATCCAGATCTTCCCCCCAACACATCTCCCTTCACAGCAGAACTAACACATGGCGCAAGTGTCAACTGGACCATCGAGTACAATGACCCAGGTGGGAATTGGAGTCTTACTTCAGAAAAGTTGACCCCATGCTTTCCCTGCTTCCAACACCGTCCCCTTCTGAAATTCCCTTCTCAGCTCCCAGATGTCACCGCTTTTGTTTGATGTTTGTTTATTTGCCCCTTCTGCTTTCCAGGCATTCCACCAAATGTCCCTTTCCTTTCTGGTATCTGACTTGCAACATACTGCCCAGTAATCTGCAGCCCAAACAGTTCCTTTTTCTTTACCCCAGTATTTATTCTAGAATGAGATTTTTTTTTCTCCCCTTGTCCCATCATTTATTTTTGTTGGTTCCTCCAGCTCGTGAATCTCTAATTTTGAAGCCAAAGAAAACTTTAGAGTTGGGTGACTACAAAATAAATCTCAAGCTCACAGATAACCAGAACAAGGACCAGGTGACCACCCTAGATGTGTTTGTGTGCGACTGCGAAGGTGTCGTCAACAGCTGCAAGAGGACGGCGCCTTACGCCGAAGCAGGCTTGCAGGTTCCTGCCATCTTGGGCATTCTCGGAGGAATCCTCGCTCTACTAAGTATGTATGCTTGGCAAGTGTTGCAGCCTTTGGCTTCTAAAATAGGGGATCTTTATCCCTTACTGAACAGTTCAGAGATAAGTTGGCCAAGACTGGAAGGCAGCCTTACTCCATTAAATTTTAGCAGGAGCCCAGTCCTTCTGTTTTGTTCTTTCAGTCCCTCACAGCAGTTCTTCTCATGCTCAAATACCTACAAATCACCTGCATTAGGGTTCTTTTTTTTTTTTTTTTTTCCTTTTACCTGCATGAGAATTCAGATCCGGTGATCTGGGAGGTCTGGGGTGGGGGCCTCAGATTCCACATTTGTCACCAGCGCCCAGGGGGTGCAGATGTTGCTGGTCGTTGGACCAACTTGGAACAGCAAGGCCTTGCAGCACTATCCTCACCTGAGCCCATGTACAAGCTGGTTCCTATGGTTGATGAAGACACAGAGAAGGCTTGATTGGACTGTGGAGGGCAAAGAGGAGGCCAACATGGCTGGAATAGAAGAAAGTTCTTAGAGGGAACAGTGGGACCAGCTTGGGATTTTGTTTTTGTTTTGTTTTTTAAGATTTTATTTATTTATTCATGAGAGACACACAGAGGCAGAGACACAGGCAGAGGGAGAAGCAGGCTCTGTAGGGAGCCTGGGATCCCTGGATCACAACTCAAGCCAAAGGCAGATGCCCAACCACTGAGTCACCCAGGCATCCCAGGAGGTTGGGTACTTCTAAGAAATTTTTTCTCCAA
Organism: Canis aureus; assembly: GCF_053574225.1. Lineage (NCBI taxonomy): Eukaryota > Metazoa > Chordata > Mammalia > Carnivora > Canidae > Canis > Canis aureus. Next base: position 8,219,717 of record NC_135613.1, read on the forward strand.
GTCTTGTTTCAATGCAATACTACTTCAGTAGTGTATCCTATAGAGATACTTGGGGGGCACAAACGCCTATAAAGAAAACACACTGAAGTTTAATACATTTTTCATTAATAAGAAATAGCTTTAAAAAATTTTAACAATTAGTTATTAATCACATGTATCCTCGAAATATCCCAAGGTCACATGAAAACTTTGGAAACCAGATTTTAGAGCTTGCTTACATGATTTTTGTCTTAAGAGAAAATAAGGAATATACAAGCTATCATATGATCTCTGTCACACTTCTTGGAACTGATTAAAAATAATTACGTATCTGTCAATCACATTTAGGCTGACCCAACCCTCCTCACAGACCTTCAGTGGTTCCAATTCAGAATCAAAGCCAAAGTCCTCCCAATAGTTACCACATTCCTGCCACCCCTCTGAACTCCTTTTCACTTTCCCCCTCACTAACCCTGCTAGGCCATGCTCATCTCCCCTCTTCTTAATCATGCCAATTTTGCTCCTGCCTCAGGGCCTTTCCCCCTACCATTTCTTCTGCCCTAGAGCATTTTAGCTCAGGTTCTGGGAAATGACTGTTTGGTTTAAGTCCAGTTAAAGACTACACTTGAATTCCCATTTAATTGGCTACTGTGTTACACTGCATATATTAACTTCAAGTTATGTGAGCATCACCATTGTGGGTTGTCTGACAGCCCTCTGCCTGGTGGGCAAGGCAGTGCTGCTCTGTGATAGCTGCATTTTATGGCCTTCTTGACCTGTGGCTCTCCTTATTCTCTCTTCACCACACCAGTCCTGATTCTGCTGCTTCTGCTATTTGTTCGGAGGAGAAGGGTGGTCAAAGAGCCCTTACTTCCCCCAGAAGATGACACCCGGGACAATGTTTATTACTATGATGAAGAAGGAGGTGGAGAGGAGGATCAGGTATGTTTTCTAAACAGTGATAAAAAGCTAAATTGCCATCTCTTTATTTGGAAGAAGCGATGATTAGAAGAAGGTAGACATTTGAAATAGCATGTTCTGTTCGGCGCCCAGATGAACGAACAGAGGCAAAGGGCAGTTAAGCAACTTAGCCAGTCACACAGGTAGGAAGCAGTAGAACCAGGTGTCTGATTCCAGAGCTTAGCCTCCTCATCGATGTCCTCAGGACACAAACTTCAAATTATCTTTAACATAAAGCAACTACTCTGTTGTAATATTTTGTTTCCCTTGAGCTTTTAGGTATGCCAAACGTTTTTTCCCCACTTTTTGTGGATGTTAAATCTTTAGCCCTTTATAGATGGTCTTGCCTTAGCCTGGAGTTTTCAATTTTTTTAAATAATCTCTGAGCCCAACATGGGGCTTAAACTTGTGACTCCAAGATCAAGAGTTGGTTGCTCTATTGACTGAGCCAGCCAGAAGCCTTTTGAAGAATTTTTGAAAGTGTTTAGAAAGGGAACTTCAGGACCCATCTCAGAGTTCTACTTTTGGCTCCGGCCATGCATGAATGTGTTTGCTGAACTCGTCTGGAAGAACAGTTGCTGATTAGAATTTCAGTGCCTGGTGTATGCAGCATATTAGGGTACAGAGCAGTGTCCATCGGGGTTAACTGCTGATCTCAGCTGGTGCCTTAGTCTATGTGGGCTGCTATATAGGATACCACAGACAGGTTGCTTAAAAACCACAGAAATTTTTCTCAGTTCTGAGGATTTGGTGTTTTCGGGGAGGGGGGCTGCTTCCTGGTTCGCAGGCAGCCATAATGTCACGTGTACTTCAACAAGGCAGAAGGGGAGCTCTAGGGTGTCTTTTATCAGGGCACCAATCCTATTCCCAAGGGCTCCGTATACCATCCTGACTTCATGACCTCCCAGAAGTCGCACCTCCAAATAGCACCACATTGGGGGTTAGGCTTCAACGTGTGAATTTTTTGAGGGACACAGACATTCAGTCTATGGCAGCTAGGCTCACAAGAATCTGTAGATTGACTGGGATTTATCCAATAAGGTACACAGTCTACATCCACACCCAGAGTTATTCCTCAGAATCTTTTTATGCTGTATTTTATTCTAGTGATATTTTGAAAACTCTCAGGTTTAAAGCTCTCATTTCCGATTATATTGGCACATGCTTATAACTATCATTCAGTTGACAGGACATGATCTGATATATCCAAATATAGCCCTGGACTTTTTTTTGTTGTTGTTGTTGTTTTTGTTTTGTTTTGTTTTTTAACTCTTTGCTCTATTTTTATCTTTTTCTCCAAAGGACTTTGACTTGAGCCAGTTGCACAGGGGCCTGGATGCTCGGCCTGAAGTGACTCGCAATGATGTGGCCCCAACCCTCCTGAGTGTGCCCCAGTATCGGCCCCGCCCTGCCAATCCTGATGAAATTGGAAACTTTATTGATGAAGTAAGTTAGCAAAGTCAAAAGCTATGGTGCAACTCATCTCTAAAGTCAGGAGCATCCCAATGATAGATAGATAGATAGATAGATAGATAGATAGATAGATAGGAGCAGTTGTATTGAAAGTGAGGAGAAAGTGTTTAGATTCTTTGCTTTACCATGTTTTCTCCTTGCCTGATCCCTGAATGCTATTTTTTGTTTGAGTCTCATCAGAATTTCAGAACTAAAAGCACTTCAAATTGTTCCTAGTGAATTTGCAGTATCCATATGGCAAAACCAAGAATTGCTTGTAAGGATTTAGTAGAACTAGAAATGAAACTAAAGAGATTCAAAGTAGATCCAATTTGGTTTCACTAATGAGTCTTCTTGCCCCTGCATCCCACTGCTGGTTGGGAAGTGATAGTAAGTGTGTATCACAGGTCTACCTAGGGGCCAGGAAAATGGCATCAATTTGTAGATGTCAGAAATACATTCAGCTATAAACTCTCAAAGCTTTTAAACAGATAGGAGTAGATTAACCCCATGAATCCTTGTTCCCATGCTTGTTGCCACATAATCACAAGATGCCTGCTACACTTTCAGGCTTTGGGTCTGTATTCTAGTCAAGAAGGAGTAGGAAGGGCGGAGCAGAGGCCAAAGAATCTTTGTTCTAAAAAAAAAAGAAGAAGAAGAAGAAGAAGAAGAAGAAGAATCTTTGTTCTAGCAAAGTGTTAATGCAAGTAGGGAATTCATCCCATATGTTACTGGCCAGAACTGTCACAAGATTGTCCTTATCTGCAAGGGAGAATGAGAAATAAGGCATTAAGTTAATTAGCTTAGGGTAAGATGAGGACAAATTAGGGGTCAAGATGAACAAAGAACCAAGTAAGATAATAGTCCAGCAGGATCTATTTCCTTAAACAATGTTCCCTGATCACTTGCACAGTTACTGAATGATTTTTAGGCCTTGTCTGGATGGTCCAGTGGCTCTCAGTGAGTCTTCCTGGTAGAGGCTGGTTTTGCTTTAGTTTCCTATGGTAGTTGTCACCAGGGACTACACAAAGCACACCAGTGTTGGAAGTGACCAGGCCACATTGATTTTAGCCACTGGATCTTCTAGAAAGCTGGGATTAGAAAGGTCCAGTTAAAACCTTCCTCTTAGGGGATCCCTGGGTGGCGCAGCGGTTTGGCGCCTGCCTTTGGCCCAGGGCGCGATCCTGGAGACCCGGGATCGAGTCCCACGTTGGGCTCCCAGTGCATGGAGCCTGCTTCTCCCTCTGCCTGTGTCTCTGCCTCTGTGTGTGTGTGTGTGTGTGTGTGTGTGTGTGTGACTATCATAGATAGATAGATAGATAGATAGATAGATAGATAGATAGATAGATAGATTTAAAAAAAAGAACTTCCTCTTAGGGGATCCTTGGGTGGCTCAGCAGTTTAGCGCCTGCCTTCAGCCCAGGGTGTGGTCCTGGAGTCTCGGGATCAAGTCCCACATCGGACTCCCTGCGTGGAGCCTGCTTCTCCTTCTGTCTGTGTCTCTGCCTCCCTCTCTCTCTCTGTCTCTCATGAATACATAAATAAAATCTTTTAAAAAAACAAAACAAAACAAAAAACCTCCCTCTTAGGTAAATCTGAATTCAGGTCCTTTCCTCCATTCACATTCATTTGTGTATCGTCACATCTGATAGTAGCTTTTTTTTTTTTTTAACTTAGAATATTAATGTCATTACATTACTTACAAAATAATGTTATAATAATTTTATTATGAATAAATATATAATAAATTTGTAAAATGTACATAAAGAAAAAAAATGCAATCCTTCCTTACTGCCTCCAACTCTATTCTCTAGAGTTAACCATTAACAGTTTGGCATTCATCTTTCCAGACCTTTCCAGGTGGCGATGCTGTATGGACCAGTATGACTATCCTCATTGTTTTCAGCCTCTGTCCATCCCGACTGGCTTGTTTCTCTCCTGCCTACATATAATTTATCATTAGTTTAGGGGAAACATTCTGCGTATTTACCCATAATGTTTTCTTTTCATCAAACAACATATTGTTTATCCTCCTTGCCAGTTTGTATAAATTTACCTTATTGGTGCGGATTGCTCCCTGTGTTCTCTAGGATGGTTGTTGCGTTATTGTGCATTACATGCTGCTGCTTGAGGCACCTAGAGAAGGCATCTTGCCTGACAGGTGTGTGATTCCTTTCATTAAAGGATCCTACTATCTTCTTTCTTCTTTAGAACCTGAAGGCAGCGGACACTGACCCTACTGCTCCTCCTTATGACTCTCTGCTCGTGTTTGACTATGAAGGAAGCGGTTCTGAAGCTGCTAGTCTGAGCTCCTTGAACTCCTCAGAGTCAGACCAAGACCAGGACTATGACTACCTGAATGAATGGGGCAATCGCTTCAAGAAGCTGGCGGACATGTATGGAGGTGGCGAGGACGACTAGGGGACTTGAGACAAATGAAGATGAGTCCTTATACCATGTGGTAGAAAATGCGGAGGTGACTGTTTTCAGCTCCCTTCATCTGAGAGGAATTTCTGGAGAAGAGAAAATGCACAGTGATATATAGTTAGGATAGTTAGGATTTCTACTTTATAGATCTAATCTGTGTGTTTGTTAGAACGATTTTGACCTATTCTTTGAAGCTTTTTTTTCTTTCTTTCATCATTCTTTAAATGGTGATGCTGTCCAAAAGACCCCCCACATGTTTATATTTCAAAAGAATAGCTAAAGCCTCCAGAAGGTTCTGCTAGCAATTTGCAGATTGCCTTATTGACTTGTCTCATTTTTTTAAAGGAAGGTAGGGCTAAACTACCCTATTGTGTTTGTGTGTGTGTGTGTGTATGTGTAATTATTTTTAATTTGTGTTCTTTTTTCTCCTATCACTGCACTGGTGTCCCGTGTTCTAATAACCACTCTTAACTCCTTCTGAACTTACATTGCCTCAGACAGGAGTTCTCTGCTGCAGAAATTATTGGGCCCTTTCAGGATAAGAGACTTGGTCTTAGTTTGATGGTAGTGTGACTGGGTATTATGGACTCGTAAGGACTTTAGTGGTTCTCCTTTTTTATTTCCTAAGTACATAAATTGAAATTCATATCCATCCACTGACTTGTTCTGCATTAAGTGTGTTTGTCATGTGGAAGTCATTATTGGGCTACTTTGGTTCTGAACAAGGAGCATTGACCAGAAAAGGTGGTGAATTTTCAGGTGCCACTCAACTTCTAATGTTCACTTATCACTCAAACAGAAGAGTGATCTATTCTGACGTTTAGCGTAGTGCCTGCAGTGCTGCAGCCAAAGATTAAAGGCGGTTTGTCAAAGCCAAGGGCAACATGAAAAATGGACTTGGAGGTGGCAGGCGGGATGGGTCATTGAGCCTGTTGTTTTAGCAAACTGATGCTGAGGATAACTGAGGTGGCTCTACCTCTAGTCCTGAAAATTCTGAAGAATGGAAGAATCCCGACAAGTGTGTCCTATCGCGATCCTTAGGTCACAGTTTGTACCTGAGGCCAAGAATCCCCAGGTGCCTGCTTTTGTTAATGTCTACCGAAAATGCAGCCTGATCTGGACTCAGGTGCCCCAATTCTAAGTGTGCATAGAAAACTGACAATATTAGGAAATTCTTTTTTCCCCCCTTAGGAGCAGGAAGAAAATATGACCCTAAAGGGTTTTGGCAAAGGGAGGGTGGGGAGAGCTTTGACTTGGATTTTTTTTAAATTGAAATGTGAACTTCAAGGAACTTTTGAGAACCATGGGAAATAATTTTATCTTAAATTGCTTTACTGTCTGTCAGCTGTTTTTCAAAGAAAAAAAAAATCATCCCTGCAATCACTTCTTGGAATTGTCTTGATTTTTCAGCAATTTAAACTCTAATTTAGTCCTGTATAGAGAATGTTAATGTAGTTTTGAGTGTATATGTGTGTGGGTACGGATAATTTTGTATTTTCTTTAGGTCTGGAAAAGGAAAACAATTTAAGCTGCGAAAATTCTTAAATATTCATTTTTATAAATTTTATTAAAGAATTTTGTTAAACCATTGTCAAACACTTGTTTTATATGATTATACTACAATTCTAGGCAAGACCAGAGATAGTTGAGCTCATTCAAAACATGGGGAAGGAAACTTCATGTTGAAATGACTCCTCCAGAACTTTGTGTCCTTTTATTGTGGGCAGAATGCAGGAAACTGCATTTAAAAGGTCACTTTATTTGAAAAATAACTATCCATGTGGTATATGGAGAAACCATTAAAATTCTCTTATTATTGGAAAAATTGTGGGTGACACTGAGGGACCAAAAAAAGTTGAGCTTCAGACAGTATTCAGTGGGTCAGCCAAATTGGTGTAGTTCAGGGGTCCACCGTCAAAAATGACCCTAGCCTCTCCCCAGGGGACATTGGGCAATTTCTGGAGATACTTTGATTGTTGCGACTGAGGAGGTGCTACTGGCATCAAGTCCAGGCCAGGGATGCTGCTAAACATCCGACAACAAAGGACCACCACGCTCAAGATGTCAGTGGTGCTGCTAAGAAAACCTGTTCTGTGACTTGACTTTGTTGGAGGGGTATAATATTGTTTGTGTGTGTGTGTGTGTGTGTGTGTGTGTGTGTGTAATTTTTAAATGGGGGTGAAATATATATACATAGATCTTACTTGACTTACAGTGTGGTTATATCCCAATAAACCATCATAAGTTAAGAATATTTCAAGGGCAGCCCAGGTGGCTCAGTGGTTTAGTGCCTGCCTTTGGGATCGAGTCCCACATCAGGCTCCCTGCATGGAGCCTGCTTCTCCCTCTGCCTGTGTCTCTGCCCCTCTCTCTCTCTCTCTCTCTCTCATAAATAAATAAAATATTAAAAAAAGAATATTTCAAAAATGCATTTAATATGCCTAATCCACCAGACATGATAACCTAATCCACTTTTTTTTTTTTTTTTTTAAGATTTTATTTGAGAGAGAAAGCACAAGTTGTGGGGAGGGGCAGGTAGAGAGGGGAAGGATGTGGGGCTTGATTTTGGGATCATGACCTGAGCCACCCAGGCACCCCTAGCCTAATCCACTTTCAATGTGCTCAGAACATTTACTTTAACCTACAGTTGAGTGAAAGCATCTCACACAAAACCTGTTTTGTAATAGTGTTGAATAGCTCCGACAGTGAGAAACAGAATGGTTGTAAGTGTATCAATTGTTTACCTTCCAGATCACAGGACTGACAAGCTGTGGCTGCCACTGCCCAGCATCATGAGGGAGTCTGACCATATTTTGCTAGCCCAGGAAAAGATCAAAATTTGAAGTATGGTTTCTACTGAATGTGTGTTACTTTCAAGGGTACAATTCAGTGCTATTAAGTACATTCAAAATGTATAACCATGTTTCCAGAACCTCTGCATCATCCCAAATTCTAAAACCATAGGTGATAAGTCCCTGTTCCCTCCTCTCCCAGCCCCAGTTACCTCCATTCTACTTTTTATCTTCATGAATTTCACTCTGCTAGGTATTTCATATTAGTAGTGTCATGTAATAAGTGTCCTCTTAATTTTGGCTTGTTTCACCTGGCTTCATGTTTCCCGGTGTCCTCTGTATTGCAGCCTGTGCCAGGACTGCATTCCTTCTTATAGCCGACCATTGTTTCATTGTGTCTATGTACACCAAATGTTATTTATCCATTCATCTTGGGTAGTTTCTACCTTGAGGCTATTGTGAATGATGCTGCAGTGAAACTGGCATACAAAAACTTTTCAGGAAAATAAATAATGTTGGTAAATTGAACACCAAAAAAAAAAAAGCCTTTTCAGGGATGCCTGGTGGGTCAGTGGTTGAGCGTTTGCCTTTGGCTCAGGGCGTGACCCGGAGTCCCAGGATCAAGTCCCACATTGGGCTTCCTGCATGAAGCCCACTTCTCCCTCTGCCTGTGTCTCTGCCTCTGTGTGTGTGTGTCTCTCTCGTTAATAAATAAATAAATAAAATCTTAAAACTTTTTTTTTTCAATTCTGGCTATCTACCCAGGAGTAGACTTACTAGGTGATATTGGTAATTCTAAGTATAGTTTGAAAGGCTGCCAATATATAAACCTAGATTGGGTCCAGGAGTGAAAATTTAAAATCCATGACTTTTTTTTTTCTAATTGGGCAAGTTTTATTTTTTAGATTTTGAGAGAGTGATCATGAGCCATGTTCGTCTTCATGGGAACATAGTTGACCTAGAGAATTTTATTAGGAGATAGATGATGAATTTGGGGATAAAGTGTTATGTCTGGAAATCAACTTAAAAATGGTTCAACAAAGTATGTCGAGCGGTAGCACAAAGGCAAATGACAAAATGCTCACAGTGACAATCTGGTAAAGGTTATGTAAGTGTTCAGGTACTATCTTGATTTTTCTTCAGGTTTAAAGTATTTCAAAATTAAAAGTTGGGGAGAAATCAGGAAGCCAGAAATAAACCCTTGCATAGATGGTCAAATGATATTCTATAAAGATGCTAAGATCATTCAGTGAGAAAATGACAGGTTTTGTTTTTCCTATAATACAAAGATGATTGTTCATATCTTTTTGAGTATAGTTGACATGATGCTACATTAGTTTTAGGTGTACAACTTCGTGATTTGGCAAGTTGACACGTTATGCTATGTTCACCACAAGCGTAGCGGCCATTTGTCCTGTTCTATCGCTATTTCAATATCCCTATTTTCCTCATGCTCTGCCAAAAGGACAGTGTTTTCAACAAATGGTGCTGAGAACATTGGGTGTCCACATGCATAAGAATGAAATTAGAGGGGGATCCCTGGGTGGCTCAGCGGTTTGGCACCTGCCTTTGGCCCAGGGCGTGATCCTGTATTCCCGGGATCGAGTCCCGCGTCAGGCTCCCTGCATGGAGCCTGCTTCTCCCTCCTCCTGTGTCTCTGCCTCTTTCTCTCTCTCCCTCTCTCTCTCTCTCTCTCCCTCTCTCCCTATGTCTATCATAAATAAATAAATAAATCTTAAAAAAAAGAATGAAATTAGATGTACCGTTACACTATATACAAGAAATAAAATGGATCAAAGACTCAAAATCGAAGGGCTAAAACTAAAACTCAGGAGAAAATAGTCATCATGACACTGGATTTGGCATTATGTTGTGTGTATTTTACCACAATAAAAATGGCCCAGGAGAAATAAAATACCATGAGGACAAATAAAGATAAAATGGTTCTATAGACAATAAAATTAATCTGTTTACAAAGTAACTACCATGGGTAGAGGGCTACAGCAGTCAGAAAATGTAACTTGTGAGAAAAACTACAGAGAAGGTAGTTTTGCATCTGTTTACCCCGTGGCTGCTGCTGTGGATTTAGTGAGTCCAACAGAACAACCAAAGTGGTGTGAGCAGATCCAAAGTGGTGTTCTGTGAAGGCTTCTGTTGGCAGGGAAGATGAGTTGGCTTGGAGATGGTACCTGACACAGTAGATAACCCTCTGGAAGTTGAAATAAAGGATCTAGAATATACCCCTGTGAAGAAGTTTTTCTCTAGATTCCCCTTATCTGTCTAAAAGCAGAGCCCCCTCAACAAATTCAGCGATCATAAATCCCTTTCCAAGGAGTTCCATAAGCATGGAGGATTGGCTTCTACTACCAGAGATTAGAAATTGGCACCCCAGGGTAAGAAATCACCTAAACAGGAGCACCTGGGTGGCTCAGTGGGTTGCATGTCTGACTCTTGGTTTCGGCTCAGCTCATGATCTCAAGCTTGTGAGATCGAGCCCTGTGTTGGGCTCTGCACTCAGCATGGAGTCTGCTTGAGATGTTCTCTTTCCTTTCAATCTGCCCACCCCCTACTCGTGTGTGTGCATGCTCTCTCTCAAAACAAGGAAAACCTTATCTAACAAAATGTCACCTATCTATAAAAAAAAAAAAAAAAATTCCTATCTCTGGGGTGCCTGGGTTAAGTGGGTTTAGTGTCTGCCTTCAGCTTGGGTCATGATCTCACTGTCCTGGGATCAAGTCCTGCATCTGGCTCCCTGTTCAGCGGGGAGTCTGCTGCTCCCTCTCCCTCTGTGCTCTCTTTCTCAAATCTTTTTTTTTTTTTTTAAATCCCATCTCCTATCTCATTTCTTTTCTCAAAATTATTTGTTTCTCCATACGTGCCTTTCTCTATTAAGATGGACTATAAGCCCCAAATTCCTTTTTTTTTTTTTTTTAAGATTTATTTATTCATGAGAGACACAGAGAGGCAGACATAGGCAGAGGGAGAAGCAGGCTCCCCACAAGGAGCCTGTTGTGGGACTCGATCCCAGACTCGGGGATCATGCCCTGAGCTGAAGGCAGACACTCAACTGCTGAGCCACCCAGGCGTCCCTAAACCCCAAATTCTAACCACCTTTCTAAGTCACATTTTTCTGTGAACTCCATTGGATCTGAATAAAAATCTTTCTTTCTCTCACGAATCTGTCTCTTGTCAGTTTAATTCACAGGCCTCCCTATTCAAAATCTAAGAGGACAGAGATAAGTTCTTCCTCTCCTATAAATATCTGATTGATGCTAAAGAGAAAAGCTTTCCTTTAAAATAAGTGAAAATTGGGGTTCAGATTTTACCTAAAATCTTACATTTTAAAAATGCCCTAAAAAATAAAATAAATGAAAAATTAATGAGCTTCAGGCACCCCTTCTTTGTGGAGTGATGAGGATCATTGCAGTGAGTAAGGTTTTGACAAGAATTGGGTAAGAGTTTGGGGGCAGTTATGGAAAATGGGCCTTTTTAAAAAGCCCCACAAAGATTTATATAAGCCACTCCAGTTATTACCGTGGCTTTAGAAGATATGTACCCAGGGATCCCTGGGTGGCGCAGCAGTTTGGCGCCTGCCTTTGGCCTAGGGCGTGATCCTGGAGACCCGGGATCGAATCCCACGTCGGGCTCCCGGTGCATGGAGCCTGCTTCTCCCTCTGCCTGTGTCTCTGCCCACCCCCACCTCTCTCTGTGACTATCATAAATAAATAAAAATTAAAAAAAAAAAAGATATGTACCCAGAAGAACTCTTAATTTGCTTTTTTACTGGTCTTTACTGGGAATTATGTTTCTATAAATCAGCCATTGATGGCTGTTGGGTGTCATTAGGCCTGCTAGTTTTCTGGGTTGAGGCAAAGCATGCCCCAGCCAGCTTGGATGCGATGTTCTGCTGCTGTCTCTCACGTCCCTGATAATGGGCTCCTAGTTGCTCGACTTCAAATCAGTGGAATAGTTTCCATGAATACAGACCTCTGTGTGTGTGTCTTGAACATCCCCGTATGGTTCATTGCAAGGGAAGCAGCAGCCTCTCATTAGCTCTTGTGCATATTGGTTGTGATGGATATTTAACAGCACATGCGAGGGAGTCTCCCAGCTGTACTTAAGTGTTTTAACAGAGCCACACAGAGCAAACCGAGGAAGGGGCTGCCAGACCAGAATTCAGTTCTATAAACTAAGATCCTGTAAGTGTAAATACCGGATTCTAAGGAAGTAGAGTAATTAAAAGCCAATTTTAATAATTTTTTAGGGCAAGAGAAGCTTGAGAATGCTTCCTTTTTTTCAGATGCAGAGCCTATTTATAACCTTATAAACCCTAAGCACTCCTCCAACATCCTTTCATATGTATTAAGATGCATCCAATATTCTATATGGGATGAATTTTTTTGCTGGAAAAAACTTTTAGGATCTTTATAACACTGCTTTTGAAATTAGCTGTGTCATTTTGTGGTATCTGAGCCTTTAGAGCCCAAATGATAAGATCTGGTGCCATAATGTTTTGGGATAAAGGATTCTCACCTCTGGGGCTCCTCTTACCATCTTTTGTAAATCCCACACCATTACAACCCTTAGACTTGGCCGGTAGGGTCCCTACCCTGGGTCTTCTGCTCTACAGGCCCTACCTGGCCTCCTCCACGATGCATATCTTTATGGACAAGGAATACACCAGTCTTAGGGAACTGCCCAACCCAAATCCTCACCTTCCTCTCAGACCTCACTCCAAGTTCTGGGACTCTGGAATTTCCTTTCCAACCATCCCCAGTCTGCTTCCAGTGCTATGTGGGCCTCTTCACTGGGTCTGCCTTCTGGAAGGTGAACCATGCTCCCTGTGTATGTACCCCCACCCTAGGGGGATAAGTAGTAGTTTTTTAGGGGTGTATGCATATCTAGGCTGTGGTGTCCACATGTGTGAATGCAGGATGGAGACACTAGTGGTAAGAAAAAGGAGTCAGGCCAGAGGTGGGAAGTTGGTTTCCCTGTGCTGGCACATTCAATATGGAACTCTAAGGCCAAGTCTGACAATTTTCAACTCAAACCTGGTATATTTTTCAAAGTAGGAGAATAGAAGATATTTTATTTAATAGTCTATTTGTTTGATTTACACTTTGAAATACTTAGGCATATGGTATGAAGGCCTCCACCTGTGTTTCTACTCCAGTGCCCAGAAATCTTAGGGGTAGGCCTTTCCCACAAAATGCTTTACACCCACTTCGCTAAATGTTTAGTATCTTGAAATGTCTTAAACTTTTGGGTTTTGTTTGGGGGCTTTTTAAATTTAATTTTATTTATTTATTCATGAGAGACACACAGAGAGGCAGAGACACAGGCAGAGGGAGAAGCAGGCTCCCTGAGAGGAGCCCCATGCCAGACTTGATCCCAGGACCCCAGGATCATGACCCGAGCCAAAGGCAGATGCCCAACCACAGAGCCACCCAGGCACCCCATTAGGGTTTTTTTGTTGTTGTTGCTGTTTGTTTGTTTTGGTGGCCTTTACAGGGAGACCTCAAATTTTTTATTCTCCAAAATGAACTTGGATACATACATAGCTGAAGAAAAACTATCTTCTGCCAAAGTCTTCAGTGGGATATACAACACAATAAAAAGATTTGTGGTAATTTCATAGGTCATTAATTTCCCCTTCAAAAATGTTTTTCCAATTTAAAGACATTGTGGTAGAATTTTATTTGAGGAAGAGATGGAGAATAAGATAATGGTACAATTTTTTATTTTTTTAAATATTTTTTAAATTTATTCATGAGAGACAGACAGAGAGAGAGAGAGAGGCAGAGACACAGAGGGAGAAGCAGGCTCCATGGAAGGAGCCCAATGTGGGACTCGATCCCGGGACTCCGGAATCATGCCCTGAGCTGAAGGCAGATGCTCAATTGCTGAGCCACCCAGGGATCCCTGGTACAATTGTTTAAAGCATCCCCTCTTTGGCATACATTGCTAAATATTTAAGAACAATATCACTTTAACTCTCTACAATAGCTTTGTAAAAATAGATCTGTTATCTCCTCACTTTATTTTTTAAAAAGATTTATTTTTATTTATTTATTTATGATAGACCTAGAGAGAGAGAGAGAGACAGGCAGAGACACAGGCAGAGGGAGAAGCAGGCTCCACGCCCGGGAGCCGGATGTGGGACTCGATCCTGGCACCCCAGGATCTCTGAGCCACCCAGGGATCCCTTATCTCCTCACTTTAGAGAGGAGGAAATACTTGATGGATTTGGGCTGGAGCCTGACATCCTGGGAGTGACTAAGAGGGGCCTGAGAAAGGAGTGTAAAAAACCAGCTTCTTTCTCCAGTGGTAAGGGCTGGCAGTGGATCACATCCTACTTCCTAAGACTTCTAACAGCTAAATGCTGAAGGGAAGTCAACAGTAGTGAATTCAAGCTAGCTCAGGGGATCTCAAGGAGAAGCAGGACAGCTTGCTTGGAAGCACTTTCAGAAAGTGGGTGGTGACGGTGGTTGAGAATGATATAAGAGATTATTGCTTTTTAGTGAAGGGAGAGGCAGGCACACTAAAGGTCTTGTTTTCAGAAGTACTCTCCTACATTTGTAGTATGGCTTTTATTTATTTATTTATTTTTTTGTAGTATGGCTTTTAGACAAAAGTTTAGAATGTCCCACCGGGAGGGGCTCTTGTGTGGCTCAGTTGGTTGAGTGTCTGGGTCTGGTCCTGTTTCAGGGTAGTGGGATCCAGCTCCATGTAGTGATCTCAGGATTTGTAGTATTGGTCCTGAATGGGGCTCTGTGCTCAGCTGAGATTCTGCTTGAGATTCTCTTCCTTTCTCTCTCCTCCTGCCCCTCCCTTCACTGCTGTCTCTCTCAAATGAATAAGTCTTTTTAAAAAGGCCCACAAAGATTTATATAAGTGAAAATATGTCTCTGATGGTTTGATTCTCAAAGGAATGCTGTTTTACATATTAAGGTTATTGGGGAGGGGACATGATTTTAATATACAGAGAATTTTTTAAGAATGTAAATGGAGCAACTGTAATTAGTCCATTTCAAATATTGTATCACCAAGAGCAATATTTGTAGCTATTCAAAATTGATGGGGGCAGCCCGGGGGAGCTCTGTGGTTTAGTGCCGCCTTCCGCCCAGGGCGTGATCCTGGAGACCCGGGATCGAGTCCCACGTCGGGCTCCCTGCATAGAGCCTGCTTCTCCCTCTGCCTGTGTCTCTGTCTCTCTCTCTCTCTCTGCATGAAAAAATAAATAAAACTTTTAAAACAAAACAAAACAAAACAAGATGGATGTGTTTCTGTTTGGCATTATTTTCATTTTTTTCAAGTAGACTCCATGCCCTTAAACTCAGGACTCTCCCGTGCTACCAACTGAGCCAGCTATGCACCCTCAGTACTTGATTTTAAATATCACTCATAAAGAAATTCAACGATATTCAGTTGAACATTGCTTTATGTATCCAAACTTCATTACAAGTAGGCACAGCATCTGTTTACTTCGCTATGCCTTCTAGTGCTTCCATACACAAATTATTTTCATAGTGATACACATTATCTCATGATAAACTACTGCAACCCTGTTCCTTCTTCTTTAATCATATTGAATTTCTGAAATTGTGTGTGTAGGCAGGTGGTGTTAGCTGTTCGCCCCCCCCCCGCCCCGCCCCTGGCCGGGGAGTAAAAGGTGCCTGAGAAAATATTCATAGTAGAATCATCCCCCAAATAGGCCCCGCCCCCACAGGCCCCGCCCCTCGCAGCGGGGCCCGCCCCCAGCGCCTTCCGCCACATTCAATATGGCGGCGATGCCGGCCCGCCGGGGCGCTTGAGCCGGTCGCCAGTGGCGCATTCCACTCCAGTCATGGCGGCCCCCCGACCCGCCGCGGGCCGCGAGGCTCTGGAAACGTGCAGCTTGGAGAGCATTCTGGAGGCGCTGAAGCTGCTGCTGAGCCCGGGAGGTGAGAGGACGGATCTCGGCGCCGGGCAGCCCTCGGGACTCCCGGGGCCGCCAGTCTTCCCGGGCTGCCTTGCCTTCCGTAGAGTGTGCCCCTCAGGCCCTCCCTGGGATCCGCGATCCTGAGGCCGCCACGCCCCGCTCCCGGGGGCTTTGGGCATTGTCTGTGCAGCCTCCTTTTTACTTGAGGAAACCGAAGCTCAAGGAGGGGGTGGGATCCGCTGAATACTGACGGAACCCACGTCTCTCGAGCGCTTCCCTCGTGCCAGGCACCCGGTAGTAGCCCTGGCCGCACGGCTCCCTGCAGCCCTTCCGGCCCCGCGCTGAGGTAGGGACTGCGGCAGCTGCCCGAAGGCGAGGCACTGGAGACGCGGAGAGCCGGGTCCAGCCTCCTAAGGGCGCAGGGCCCCCTGTGGACGCCGGAGATCGTACAGAAAAAGGAAGCAGTGGCGTTCGAGCTGGCTGTGGGGAGAAGATTTAGGGACGGATTCAGTCACTTGTCCTCTTTCGGGATGCGTTGACAGAATCTCCCGCTGTAGAACCTGAAGGGACCTCGGGTGAGCCTGGCACTCTTCCTTTTACCCCCGAGGACACGGACACGTAGGGCTCCCTGAAGAGATTACCCTGCCCCCAGATCACGAGGTCAAGTTAGGGGCAGGTCACGGTCCATTCTCAAACCAAGGCAGACTGTGCCATCCGGAGCTTCTGAGGTGGTCTGACGCTTTGAGAAAGGCCACCAGCAGTACGACCGTGTATGTGCAGGAAGGGGTTTGTGTGGACTGAGCCAGGTAAGATACATGAAGGGCCTTGAGGTGATGTTCCGCGTCTCAGATGTTGAGATAACTCCCCCAAATGCAAAAACTCCCCCAAACATGGTCCTGGGAGAAATGAAAGGAAGTCATTTATAACAGTAGTTGAGTCCCTACTGAGTATCAGGCCCAGGAGTATGCTGTTGACATGTATATTATTTAGTCCTCAACAAGCCCATGAGATAGGTAGTACTCGTATTCCATTTTACAGATGAAGAACCAAAGTTCAGGTACATTGGAAATTGGTACGATGTCAGTCTAGTAAGTGGTAGAGCCAGGATATTTTTTAATTTTTACTTTTTAAGTAGACTCTGTGCCCAAGGTGGAGCTTGAACTCACCACCTCAAAATCAAGTGTGCCATGCTCTACCCACTTAGCCAGACACACCATAGCCAGGATGTATAATTAATATATACAGTGTTACATTAGTTTCAGGTGTACAATATAGTGATTCGACAATTCCATATGACACCTGGTGCCTGTCACAACAACTGTACTCCTTTTTTTTTTTAAGGAATTTATCTATTTATTCATGAGAGACACAGAGAGAGAGAGGCAGAGACACAGGCAGAGGGAGAAGCAGGCTCCATGCAGGGACTCAATCCAGGTCTCCAGGATCACACCCTGGGCTGAAGGCGTGATAAACCGGCGAGCCAACAACTGTACTCCTTAATCCCCATCACTTATCTCACCCATCCCTCCACCCACCTCCCCTCCCCTCTGGTGACCATCAGTTTGTTCTTGTTAGCTAAGAGTCTGTTGGTTTATCTCTCTTTCTCCTTAACTTGTGTTGTTTGTTTCTTAAATTCCACATATGAGTGAAATCTTTGTCTTTCTCTGATTGACTTATTTTGTTTAGCATTATGCTCTAGCTCCATCCATGTTGTTGCACATGGCAAAATTTCATTCTTTTTTATGGCTGAATAATACACAGACACACACACACACATTCCACATCTTCTTTATCCATTCATCTATTGATAATGAATGGGCTGCTTCCATAATTTGGCTATTGTAAATAATGCTGCAATAAACATAGGGGTGCATATATCCTTTTGAATTAGTGTTTTTGTATTCTTTGGGTAAATACCCAGTAGTGTGATTACCAGATTGTAGGGTAGTTCTATTTTTAATGTTTTGAGGAAACTTTATACTGTTTAGCTCTACAGTGGCTGTACCAGTTTGCATTTCTACCAACAGTGCATGAGAGTTCCTTTCTCTCCGCATCCTCATCAATACTTGTTCTTTCTTGTGTTTTTTATTTTAGCCATTGTGGCAGGTGTGAAGTGATATCTCATTGTAGTTTTGATTTGCATTTCCCTGATGATGAATGATGTTGAATATCTTTTCTTTTTTTTTTTTTTTAAAGATTTTATTTATTTATTTGTCAGAGAGAGAGAGAGGGAGCAAGCGTGTATGCACAAGCAGGGGTAGCAACAGGCCAAGGGAGAAGCAGGCTCCCTGCTGAGCAAGGAGCCTGATGCGGTACTGGATCCCAGGACCCCTAGATCATGACCTGAGCCAAAGGCAGACGTTTAACTGACTGAGCCACACAGGCTTCCCTGTTGAGTGTCTTCATGTGTCTGTTGGCCATCTGGATGTCTTTTTTTTTTTTTTTTTTAAGTTTATTTAATTTTTTTAGTGATCTTTACACCCAGTGTGGGGCTCAAACTCCTATCCTCAAGATCAGGAGTGATTCAGCACTTGCTCTTCTAACTGAGCCATCCAGGCACCCCTGGATGTTTTTTGAGAAATGTTTGTTCATGTCTTCTGCCCATTTTTATTTATTTTTTAAAAATATTTTACTTATTTATTCATGAGAGAGAGAAAGAGAGGCAGAGACACAGGCAGAGCAGAGGGAGAAGCAGGCTCCATGCAGGGAACCCGACATGGGACTCGATTCAGATTCCAGGTCTCCAGGATCACGCCCTGGGCGGAAGGCGTGCTAAGTGCTAAACCACTGAGCCACCCAGGCTGCCCTGCCCATTTTTAAATTGGATTGTTTTTTTGCATGTTGAGTTGTATCAGTTCTTTATATATTTTGGATACTTTTTTTTTTTTGATAGAGTTAGGATTTGAGCTCAGGTGCCTTCCACTATCGGATGGTAACTATATACTTTCCCCCAATGAAGAAATAAACTGTAAAATATAGTTTTAACTTGCTAATTGAGAGGTCACTTGTCTAGCAACTCAATCTAGGAATGCCTGAGAACAAGGTTAAATGAGCAAAATATCTGGAAGTAATAATTTGTCACAAAGCACATTTATAAAAGACCCTCTCTATATCTTGAAGAATATGTGGTGGAGTTATGTACATGTACTTATTTAACATACAGGAATTCAAGCATTCCTACTTGAAAAAGAATATGTACTGTGGTAAAATAAGA
Organism: Canis aureus; assembly: GCF_053574225.1. Lineage (NCBI taxonomy): Eukaryota > Metazoa > Chordata > Mammalia > Carnivora > Canidae > Canis > Canis aureus. Next base: position 8,238,462 of record NC_135613.1, read on the forward strand.
TTTTGCACATATAGCCTTTTATATATTGTGTGCATCTCCTTGCTGTTTTCTTTTATCATATCAGCTGCTGAGGGAATTAAAAAAACACCTCTGCATCATGAGTATTCTTTTTTTTTTTTAAGATTTTATTTATTTATTCATGAGAGACACAGAAAGAGAGAGAGAGAAGCAGGCTCCATGCAGGGAGCTGGATGTGGCACTTGATCCTGGGTCTCCTGGTCCAGGCCACAGGCCAAAGGCAGCACTAAACCGCTGAGCCACCCAGGCTGCCCCATCATGAGTATTCAGATGTCTCTGATGGACTGAGGGTATTGAGGTGTCAGGATGACATTACTGGTTAGGATTATATCCAGCTAGATTAAACTTTTTTAAAAAGATTTTATTTATTTATTTGACAGAGAGATTGAGAACAGAAGCAGGGAGCGGGGGGGGAGAGAATCAGTCTCCCCGCTGAGCAGGGAGCCCAGTGAGGGGCCCTGGGATCATGACCTGAGCCAAAGGCAGACACTTAACCAATGGAGCTCCCCAGGCACACCTGGATTAAAATATTTTTGATTTATCTTTAAATTGACTCATTTTGAGGTAATACTCACTGGGAGTCATCTGTATAAAGTAGTCTGGCCTTACTGCTAATGTAGAAACAAAATTACATAAAAATTTGTGCTCCCAAGTATCTTGTCTGTTTGGGGAGATGGTACTATGCATATAGACCAAGAGATATTCAACATGGTGGAATAATGCTATTGGTGAAAGGATCATACATATAGGAATTGCCTAGAGGAGGAATTTTCAGGGTTGGAGCTGTGAAAGTCTCCAAGGGGAAGAGGAATTCAGTCTTGGTGGGAATTACATAGAAAGGAAGGAAGATGCCAATGGTCTTTCACTTTGGAGCCATGGAATGTTCTGCTGCATTTAGCATTTTCTCTTCCTCTACTTTCCATTTCTATTCTCAATCATGGGACAAATAATAGTATCTCCACCTCTGTTGTTAAGAAATGAGTTAAGCAGAACTTGAAAGGGGCTTGGCAACTTAAAAAAAAAAAAGATTTATTATTTTGAGTTGAGCACAGAGCCCGACACAGGGCTCAATCCTACAACCCTGAGATGATGATATGACCCAAAATCCAGAGTCAGACACTTAACCAACTGAGCCACCCAGCTGCCCCAGTGGTTTGTCAATTTTAGTGAAATTTTGTTTGTAAGAAATAGACTATCTCCACAACAGTTTTCCTAACTATAATTTTCTATACTAAATATAGATTCACTGAACTCTGTCATTAAATTTGAATTTCATTGTAGAGAATGGGCTGGAAATTTTGATAATTTTTAAATAATGAAGCTGTACCACACTTATTCTTGCATGCCATATTGCTTTGCACTTTGAACATAATAAAAAGTACCACACAAACTATGAAATCTGCTTTTAAATGTCACAAAGAATAGGCATTTAAATTGGTGATTGGGAAAAATAAATCATGCTGTCCATAAGGGTGACATTCCCCAAAGTGGGATAGGGATGATTTTAGGTGGTACATAGAGTAACATTTTGAGGCTGCATAGTGTAGTGATCAAGAGCCAGCTTATCAGGAAGAATGGCATTGTTTTTATTTTTGCAAATCTCTTTAGTGTCTGGTGTATTAAGGACAGCTGGATTTTCATATTTGCTTCTCTGTTCAGTCTGTCATGATAGGTTGTTTTGATTGAAATAGATGAAGAAAATCTAGACTCAGATATTTAGTTGGAAAAGGAAGAACTCAGTTGCCTTTTCAGATAATTGTGTATATTTTTTCATACTGTACTGAAACTGAACAAGAGGTAATTTCCTAAAGGTTAGTTGCCGTATGGAATCTGAACTTTTCAGTTGGTACACTCGTGAGAGAATGAGACTGTAAAAGGCAAATAATGGCCTAGTGTTAATATGAAAATAGTTTTGAACTTGCAGACTTCCTGACGATCTGAAACCCCCCAAAACAGAAATCCCTATACCCCATTTTGAAAACAGCTTTAGGGGATGCCTTTGTTATTTTCAAGTAAGTTTTATTATTTACCACCAGTAGAGGGCAGAGAAGACTACTTTATTAAGGGCTCTTGAAAAACAGCTAATAGCTTTTGTTGTAAATCACTTTCTTTGTGTTGATGTTTGGGTTAAAGATCTTATAAAGTCGCAGGAAGTCATAGAGGTTGTTTAGTGATCTTAATGTTAGTGGTGACAAATTAGGAGAACACTCCTTTCCCTTTTAGGTATATATTAACTAAAGGAACCCGATATGCTAGTGAATCAGAACCCTTGCCCTGGACAGTCTTAAAGAAGTACTGAAAAATTCTTACTCTTCTGATTCCTATTATTCTTTTTAAAAAAATATTTTATTTATTTATTCATGAGAGATACATGGAGAGAGGCAGAGACATAGGCAGAGGGAGAAGCAGGCTTCCTACAGGGAGCCCGATGTGGGACTGGATCCCAGATCAGGATCATGCCTGGAGCCAAAACCGCTGAGCCACCCAGGCATCTTGGCGTGACTGTGTTCCAATCAAACTTTATGGAAAAGGTGGTGGGTCAGATTTGACCTGCAGATTGTATTGTGACAACCTTGGACATAAAGTGCAGAATTATTAGGTTCATTTGTATGTTTTTTATTTTTAGGAATTATTTTTTAAAGTTTTTTATTTAATTTTTTTAACTATGAAAAACATATATGGAAAAGAAAAAGAAAAACATATACAGGGTTACAAAACACACTTTAAAACTGGATAAATTTGTCCCTAACTCCTACCCACTATTCTTTTCTCTCTGTAGATAACACATTTTTTTTTTTTTTTTTTAAGATTTTATTTATTTATTCATGAGAGAGAGAGAGAGAGAGAGGCAGAGACACAGGCAGAGGGAGAAGCAGGCTCCACGCCGGAGCCCCATGCGGAACTTGATCCCGGGACCCCAGGATCGCGCCCTGGGCCAAAGGCAGGTGCGAAACTGCTGAGCCACCCAGGGATCCCCCCATATTTTGCTTTTACTTGTTCTTTCACTGCCTTTTTGACAATAGAAGCAAGTAATGTATTTTATATTTGGTCCCTTTCTTACACAAAAGGTGGCATATTCCTTTATACCTTACTTTTAATATATTTTTTTAAAGATTTTATTTATTTATTCATGATAGTCACACAGAGAGAGACAGAGAGGCAGAGACACAGGCAGAAGGAGAAGCAGGCTCCATGCACCGGGAGCCCGATGTGGGATTCGATCCCGGGTCTCCAGGATCGCGCCCTGGGCCAAAGGTAGGCACCAAACCGCTGCGCCACTCAGGGATCCCTACTTTTAATATTTAATATGTCTTAGAGATAACTACATAGCTACATAGTGGTTCACAGCAATTTTCTTTTACAAGCATGCCATTATATGGATATACTATTGTTTATTCCATACGTTCTCTTTTAATGGACATTTGGGTTGTCTGAGGTCTTTTTTTGGTACAAGAAGCACTACAATGAATAGTCTTGTGTATATGTCATTTTGCATTTTTGCCTGTGTATTTATCTATAGGAAAGATTCCTAAAAGGGGGGATTGCTGGGCCAAACGTTAAATACGTATGTAATTTTGCTAGATTTTGCCAAATTGCTCTCTTCAGGAATGTTACCATTTTAGTTTCTTCCAGCAGTGTATGACAGTGCATGATTTCCCAAAACCTTGCCACATAATGTGTTATAAAACTTTTGGATTTTAGCCAGTTGATAAATGGAAAGTGCTATTTCAGTATAGTTTTAATTTACTCTTCTGTTATGAGCAAGGTTGATCATATTTTCATGTTTCAAAGTCATTTGCATTTCTTTTTCGCTAAACTGTTCATATCTTTTGCTTATATAGTGTTCATACTCTGTTCACTTTAGAGTATGTTTAACGAGCATATTCTAAGTAACTTTTTTTTGTTATTGTTAAATAACATTTAATGGAACTTTTTTTTTTTTTTAAGTAATCTCTCCATCTAGTGTGGGACTCGAACTCTTGACCCTGAGATCAAGTCAGATAACTGTTCTGACTGAGCAGCCAGGTGCCCTGCAACATAACTTAATGGCTGCAGATATTTCATTATTCATTCATTTAGCAACTACCTATTTTGAACAATACTGTATTATCAGACAGGCCTTGTTCCAGGCAAGGAGAATATGGCAGTGAACAAGACAGAGCAACATCCCTGTCCTCAAGCAGCTTTTATTCAAGTTGGCAAAGAGGCAATAAATAATAAAGTAAATCTTACACTTACATATTGTATGTTAGATACAGGTAGATGGTTATTTACTCATCTAATCTGTTACTGAATATATATTTCTCATTTTATGCTATTATAAGTTATGTACTGTTGGGCACTCTTTTAGTTACTCCATTTTAATCCTTTCTTTTGTTTCTTAGGTGTTTTTATTTATTTTTTAAGATTCTATTTATTTATTTGAGATCGAGAGAGAGCACAAGCAGGAGGAGGGGCAGAGGGAAAGGGAGAGGCAGACTCTCCACTGAGCAGGGAGCCCAGTGCGGGGCTTGATCCCAGGACCCTGGCAACATGACCTGAGCAGAAGGCAGATGCTTAACCTACTGAGCCATGTAGGTACCCCTCTTAGAAGGTGTTTTAATTTTAATTTTGAAGTCTGTTACTACTTATATCCATTTACATTTTCAACATTTTGTTATGGTTTTATAACCATAACCCTCCATTTTGCATTGTATATTTTTTTAAGATTTTATCTATTTATTCATGAGAGATACAGACAGAGAGAGGCAGAGAGAGAAGCAGGCTCCATGCAGGGAGCCCAATGTGGGACTCAATCCCAGGACTTCAGGATTATGCTGTGGGCGGAAGGCAGGCGCTAAACCGCTGAGCCACCCAGGGATCCCCGCGTTGTATTTTTATTTATTTTTATTTTTTTATTTTTTATTTTTTTTAAATTATTTATTTATTTACTATAGTCACACAAAGAGAGAGAGAGAGAGAGACAGAGACATAGGCAGAGGGAGAAGCAGGTTCCATGCACCGGGAGCCCGACGTGGGATTCGATCCCGGATCTCCAGGATCGCGCCCTGGGCCAAAGGCAGGTGCTAAACCGCTGCGCCACCCAGGGATCCCCCCCGCATTGTATTTTTAATAGTTATCCTGGAATTACAATATACGTCCTTAATTTTTCACAGTCTACTTAGAATTAATATTGTTACTGCTTCACATAAGGGTTAAAGAACCTCAAGAACTTTGCAACTATAAGGGTCATTTTATAACTCCCACTTGGGCATTATGCTATGAGTTTCATGTTTATTATATCTATTGTAGTTATAAATCCCAATACCATTTTGTAAATTTTGCCTCAGACACACACACACACATATATATGTATTTGAAGAAATTAAGAAAAAAAATCTTTTATATTTACCTGAATATTTACATTTCTGATGCTTTTCATTTCTTCCTAAAGATCCCAGTTTCCATCTAGTATTATTTTCCTTCAGCTTGAAGAATTTCCTTTACCATTTGTTTGTAGTTCAGGTCTGCTGATAGTTCTCTTGGTTTTCAATGATCTGAAATGTCTTTATTTCACTTTGATTTTTTTTTTAAGATTTCATTTATTTATTCATGAGATACACAAAGAGAGAGAGAGAGGCAGAGGGAGAAGCAGATTCCATGAAGGGAGCCCGATGTGGGACTCAATCTCAGGACTCCAGGATCATGCCCTGAGCTGAAGGCAGGCATTCAACCACTGAGCCACCCAGGCATCCCTTCTCTTTGATTTTTGAAAGCTATTTTTACTAGATCTAGAATTCTGAGTTGGCATTTTGTTTCTTACTCTTTTTTAAGAGAGTGTGTGCAGGAGCAGTGGTGGAGGGATAGTAGGAAAGAGAGAGAGGGAATCTTTTTTTTTTTTTTTAAGATTTATTTATTTATTCATGAGAGACACACAGAGAGGCAGAGACACAGGCAGAGGGAGAAGGAGGCTCTACGCAGGGAGCCCGATGTGGGACTCGATCCCAGGTGCCCAGGATCAGGCCTGGGCCGAAGGTGGCGCTAAACCACTGAGCCACCCAGGCTGCCCCCCCCCCCCCCTTTTAAAAAATATTTTATTTATTTAACTGAGGAAGCGGTGGGAGGGGCAGAGGGAGAGGGACAAGCAGACTGCATCCTGAGCATGGAGCCAGATGAGGGGCTTGATCGTATGACCCTGAGATCACGACCTGAGCTGAAACCAAGAATCTGTCACTTAACTGACAGAGGCACCCAGTGTCCCAGGAGAGAGAATCTTAAGCAGATTCCACACCCAGAGAGCCCGACTTGCAGCTCCATCTCCCAACCCTGAGATTATGAGCTTGCGATCATGACCTGAGTCGAAATCAAGAGTCTGATGCTTAACCACCTGAGTCATCTAGGTACCCCTCTTCTATCAGTATTTTAAGATGTTTTTCTACCATCTCTTAGGAGTCATTGTTGGTAAGTTTATAGTCATTCACAGCATCATCCCTCATAGATAGTGCCTCATACTTTTCTGGCTGCTTCCAAGATTTTCTTTTTCTCTCTGGTTTTAACGATGACTATAATAATGCCTACTTGTGATTTTCTTTTTACTTATCTTAATACTTAGAGGACCATCATGGGCTGGGCCTACAGATTTCATAGTTATTAGCTTATAGATGGCTTTTAAAGACATGGACCTGGAGAAGATCCTTGAGGAGGAAAGTGCAGAATTCAGGAGAAGCCCTGGAAAACGTAGCAGCAACCTGGTAGAGAAGGAGTTGACAGTGGAGGCAATAGAGGGATGGCCCTTGAGGTGTCTCAGAAGCCAAGAGATGAGCGTGTTTCAAGAAGGCAGTTGTCAACTCCTCAGCTACTGCTATGAGCATGTAAGCGCTCCTTCACCAGTAGAGGGCAGGAAAGACCATTTTAGGAAGGGTCAGGGTGGGGGGGGGGGAGATTGAAAATAGATGTTTTGTGGGAAAGAGGTGATTAAATGAACCCCTCTGAATCTTAGGCTGTAATTTGTGACCTCCCTTACTAGAATGTAAGCCCTATGAGGGAAGAGACTTTTTTTGTTTAGTGCTTTATCCCTGGCACCTGGAACAGTTAGAATGAATTTTCTGTGGTAAGTATTCCGCCTTTTATTTTTCTGTTCTGGCTACAATTTGAGCCCAGGAAGATGACTAGACAAGGTCTCTGCCCTCTGAGCATGTGAGGAATAGAAACAAACTAGATGAAGTATAATGTGTTTAGGTTCTGCTGTTCTAACCACATCCCAGAGTGCTTTGGGAAGATAGAAAGCATGGTCTCGAATTCTGCTTAGGCTCGGGTGGTGCAACTGGGGGGAGGCTTTCCAGGGGCAGTGACATCTGGGCCGGGTCCTAGAGAATGAGCTGGAGTGGCCAAGGCATTCCACATAGAGAAAAGTAGTTTGTTTCCCATGTATGTAATCTTTTTTTTTTTTTTTTCCTTCAAAAGGATCGGATTCCGGTTCACTACTCATCACAAAACATGATGTCCTGTTGGCTACTTTAAACTCTAACCTGTCTGCTTTGGAGGACAAATTGCTGAAGGATCCTCACTGGGAAAAACTGAAACTCCTAAGGGATGAAATGGCTAATAAGGCAGAAAGGCCTCAAAACTCTGTGGATGTCACCTGGAATTTTACCTCTCAAACCTTATTGTTGCTATTGTGCTTGAAGGAAACCATGATCCACCTTGCAGCCAGTTTCAATCCAGGTAAACCCAACCCGAGGACTCCAGAAGCTGCTCCTGCCCTAAGCCCAGATACACTTAGTATCTCACAGCAGAAGACTGTCCAGTCAGCCTTGCAGTTTGTAGTCACCTTGGGTGTCTGCCCCTATCTCATGCCCGGAGTTGGAGTCCCTTTGAGATGCAGAACTGAGTTTGGGGCCGTTGTTCAGGATGTGGTATGTCTCGATGCTCCTCCTCATGCAGCCCGGAGACTGTACACCAGCTGCAAGCTTCTTCTAAATGTTGCACATCACACATCTCTGGGGAGCTTGATTTTCAGCCGCCATTTTGGGGATGTTGCTGCCGGTCTGTGCCAGCTCGGATTCTGCCCAAACAAGGGAAGGTCACAAAAACCTGAGGAAGAGGTAAACACATGCTGAATGTGCACGTGTCTGTGTGAATGTGTGTATATTTGTGTGTGTTTATAAAAGACAACTCTTAGTTCTTTGGAAAGGGGCTGTTGGAAAGACCTAGAATTCCTGTTGAATGCCAAAACATATGCAGTGGATAAATGAATCTTTTTAGAAGGCTGGGGTTTCATTTATTAGATGCTAGTCCTTAGCATACCTAGAGACTCTGTTTCGCCTGTTTCTTTTTATTTATTTATTTATTTATTTATTTATTTATATTTTTGAAGATTTTTTTTTAAAGATTTTATTTATTCATGAGAGACAGAGACAGAGAGAGAGGCAGAGACACAGGCAGAGGGAGAAGCAGGCTCCATCCGATGTGGGACTTGATCCTGGGTCTCCAGAATCATGCCCTGGACTGAAGGCGGCGCTAAACCACTGAGCCACCCGGGCTGCCCTGTTTCTTTTTATTTTCTGACAACTGTTGCAGGCTATGTCTTTAAGTCTCTGTTTCTTTCTTTCTTTCTTTCTTTTTTTCTTTTGCCTCTGTTTCTTTTTTAATAAAATGTGTATAATGATACCTGCCTTGGAAAGTGGTTGTGAGGATTAAGGATAATGTGGGTAAAGTACCTAGCCCAATCCCCAGTAGTGCTTATCAAAAAGTAATTACTACTAATATTAGTATTAAACTATTCATCTCTCCTTCATTAAGGTCTTGGGAAGATTAAATGAAATGAAGAATGTAAAGCACTGAGTACACTGCATAATTCAATCAGTGTTCCTTGTTATTATTAGCTGTTGGGGTATGCGCCTCTTTTTTTGCTGACATGGTAAGGATTTGAGTACCTGGATTGTAAAGGTGCCGTGGAGGTTACAGAAGCATTAGACATTAACCGAGTAGACAAGACTCTTAAGTAGAACATAGCAGGGACCAGTGCCCCTCCCATGAGAAGACCACCAGCATCAGTGTAGGAGCCTAGCCAGAGGAAGCTGTTGAGATATGAATTTATCAAAGGTCAGTGTGGCTCAGATGCAGGGAAAATCCTTAACCCCTGGAGCCAGATTCATAATGCCTACCCACCTCATTTCTTTGTCACCCTCCAAACTAGTCTTCTCTGTTTGTTTCCTTTTCTGTTCTCTCTCTTGCATATGTTCACAAATAGTTGTCTAAAAGTTGCTATCAGGCAGCCCAGATGGTTCAGCAGTTTAGCGCCGCCTTCGGCCCAGGGCATGATCCTGGAGACCTGGGATCCAGTCCCGTGTCGGGCTCCCTGCATAGAGCCTGTTTCTCCCTCTGCCTGTGTCTCTGCCTCTCTCTCTCTCTGTCTCTCGTAAATAAATAAATAAAATCTTTAAAAAATAAATAAATAAAAGTTGCTATCATCTGAGCAGTAACATGAAATTATGAGCTCCCTCCATGGCTTCATGTTTCGGGGAGCAGTGCACTGTGCTCTTCACTACAGGGTATGAGTCTGTACATTTCTATCAGTGCCTACTGCCACCACATCTCTCAGATAGGGGTTCTGGATTGACAGGTCTTGTTACTATGACTTAAGCAGTGCCCCAGAGTATCTAGAAGGAAGGAGAAAAGGGAAGCACACAGAAAGGACCAAGGAGGGAGATAAGAGAAGTTGCCAAAAGGGGAAACACAGCGGGTGTATGTTTTGAAGCTGAGCAAAGCCCCAGTGTTAGGAGCTCTTAGCAGTGCCTATGCTTCATGTTGCTAAATGGTAATGGGCATGACCCTAACTGCTTTACTGAGTAACCAAAGGGGGACAGTACTGGTGAGGCTCAGGGGAACTCAACAAATAGCACCCCTCTTTGCTGCCCAACTTCTGAATGAATTAAAAGCTAACCCAGTAAAGTGAGATGAGAACTCGGAATGTCACTTCTATTACTCCTAAGTGCAAAGTCAAGTATATGACTTAATTGATGGAGACAGCTGGGCTTTTTAACAGTGCATTCCAGAGTTAGACACCCTTACTGCTCATCCAGTTGTAAGGAGTATGGGGAAACCGCAGCACCTTCTGCTCCGCCATGGCAGGGGATAGGCCTCTGTAAAGTCCATGGCAAGGAAGAGCAGAGCAGAATGTGCACTTACTCCCAAGACATTAAAGGAGCTGAGTTGTACATGTCAACACTCACCAATAAGTAAGTATATTCCAAACTCACCAATAAGGTAAGTGCCTATGTGATCTCCTGCCCAGAGTGAGCAAAGGGATGGAGAAGGGGCTAGGAGCATTTTAGTATTATTACTTCCTCCATGTGGAAGGGAGCCAGAAAGAGAAAGAAGCCTGCCCTCCTGTCCTCTCATAAGTGTTTTTATACAGTATTGTAAACATTACCTTCTATTGCCTGCTAAAGCCAATACATGTTTCTTTTAGGTTTTAACAGAAGAGGAAAGAACCCTATCTAGGGAGGCCTTGAGAGACATCTTGGATCAAGCATATCAACCGTTAGCAGTCCGAGAATTACTCATTCTCCAGGGAGGACCACCCCAGGTATTTAGGCCTGAGGACTCTTGTGGGTGAATCATTAATGATCATGTGCAGAATGTTGTCTTCTCCTGGGAAATGTGATAATCTAGTTGAGTCTTATTTCATCCTTTCTTTATTTTATTTTATTTTTTTAAAAATTTTTATTTATTTATGATAGTCACACACAGAGAGAGAGAGAGAGAGAGAGGCAGAGACATAGGCAGAGGGAGAAGCAGGCTCCATGCACTGGGAGCCCGACGTGGGATTCGATCCCAGGTCTCCAGGATCGCGCCCTGGGCCAAAGGCAGGCGCCAAACCGCTGCGCCACCCAGGGATCCCTTATTTCATCCTTTAGATCACTAAATGATATTTGTAAAACAGTTACAATGATCCTTGGGATAATTTTTTTTATAAAGATTTTATTTTTAAGTAATCTCGACATCCAGTGTGGGGCTAGAAACTACACCCCCAAGATCAAAAGTCAAATGCTCTACCAGTGAGCCAGCCAGGCACCCTGACTGTCAGGATAATTTCTGTTGTTGTTGTTAGATACACAACTTTATTTATTTATTTATTTATTTATTTATTTATTTATTTATTTATATTTATTTATTTATTTATTTATTTATTTAGATTTTATTTATTCATCAGAGACACAGGAAGAGAGAGGCAGAGACACAGGCAGAGGGAGAAGCAGGCTCCATGCAGGGAGCCTGACGTGGGACTCGACCCCGGGTCTCCAAGATCAGGCCTGAGGCTGAAGGCGGTGCTAAACCGCTGAGCCACCCGGGCTGCCCTTTATTCTTATTTAATAGCAAAAAATCACAAGTGATCAGAATTATGCATTAGGATAATTTTTAAGGATTTTTCTATTAATGGAATGATGATGACTTTCCCCAAGAATATGGCCGTTTTATTTATTTATTTAAAATTTTTGCTTATTTAAAAAATTTAACTGGAATATGGCAATTTTATTTAAAATATATTTTATTCATTCTGAAACCAGAGCTTTATATATATATATATATATATATATATATATACACTAAAATTTGATTGTTTGATGATACATTCTTCTGGCAGAAGTACTTGGACATTTTATTCTTTGAATGGAGTCTATATAATCAAGAACTTAACATTAGGGCTATTGTTGGGACTATTTTATCTCCTTTGTTTGAAAAACATAAGAGTATATATTCTGCTAGGTGTAAGATAGTTCCTTTTTTCCTTAAAAATAATGATTTATCTGAAATGTTTTAATTTAATGATGGAGTTACCTATCTGCTTAAATATCTATGTTTAGTTATGGGTATAGAGTAAAGAGTGAGGGGCCAGAGGCATTAGTGGTAGGTCAGGAACAAGGACCAGCTGAAATTGGGTATAAAGATACCTTGTAGATGAAGTCATTTTCATCTCATCCCTAGAATATTACTGTAGCCTCCCACTGGGCTCCCCTGGCCTCACACCACTTTTCTGGATGACTCCACAGTTTGCCAGATTAAATCAAATGCATTATAAGAACATGGTGAAAAGCAGAGGCTCTGGACATCAACATATTAGGATTCAACCCCAGTGTGCAGTTATGTGGATTAGTAAACCTTTCTATCTCTGTTTCCTTAATGATAGGATAGTAGCTCCTTGCAAGTCCATTTTGAGATCATTTGGGAGTTATTTATCACAGTGCTGGCAAATCATAACCCCTTCCATAAGTGGTGATTATTAGTCTTCCTTAAATGAAAGAGGGCCTAGTTAGGATTAAATGTTTCTGTCACTAATTTTTATTTATTTTATTTTTTAATTTTTATTTATTTTTAAAGATTTTATTTATTTATCCATGAGAGACATATATATATATAGAGAGAGAGGCAGAGACATAGGCAGAGAGAGAAGCAGGCTCCATGCAGGGAGCCCAATGAGGAACTCGATCCCGGGACCCCAGGATCATGCCTTGGGGTGAAGGCAGATGCTCAACCGCTGAGCCACCCAGGCATCCCTGTCACTAATTATTATGTTCACGTAGTTATGTATCATGATTGACAGCAACATAGTTCAGGTCTAGATCCCAAACAGAGACCCCAGGTCTCTGTTTTATTCATGGTGGTTCCACAGAGCTCTCAGAAAGGAACACTTGAAGAAATTCAAGTATTTTTTTAAACAGCTGTGCCACAAGGAGTCAGAGTAGCTGAGACCATGGAGGCAAGGAACAGCTGCCCTCTTACTGTCACAAATTGTACTCTTAGTGATGAATAACTTTCATAGGACTCTTATATGGAAGCTAGATTTGATTGGAAGGGCTGCATTCAGAGATTGGTTACATTAACTTTGTGTTTCTAAAATCTATATTTCATTCACCTATGTGTTTGGCTATTTCTGGGTTTGAAATTTCACTTGATATTTCACTTGAAGTTTCGTGGTATTTCTACTTTCTCATAGGTGATACTAAAGGAAGTTTCTTTGTGGAAAAAAATGCTGTTCTTTTTTTTTTAATTTTTAAAAAAGATTTTATTTATTTATTTGAGAGAGGGAGAGAGCAGGAGAGCATGAGCATTGGAGAGGGAGAAGCAGGCTGCTCATCCAGCAAGGAGCCCGATACAGAGCTTGATCCCAGGACCCTGGGATCGTGATCTGAGCCAATGGCAGCCGCTTAACCAACTGAGCCACCTGGGTACCCCCAAATGCTGCTCTTCTGAAGTCTGTTTATCATACTGTTACTTGTCAGTATGACTCAGTATATATTTCTATATTTTAATGATTTCTACATATCCTATCTATTTTACTGACACTGAATTCATACCTTTTACTTCCTTTTTTAGTCCTGCATGGATGAGAAGACACAAGTTAGGTGTCGGGCCCCTGCCTGGCTTCGGCGTCTATGTGGACAGCTGCTCTCTGAAAGGTTGATGAGACCCAGTGGTGTTCAGGCAGTAGTCCGGGGCATTTTGGAAGGAGCAGGTGGTAAGAAATAAAATGTTTCTGTTACTTTGGTATCCAGTTTCCTCTGATGCAGGGTGAATTATTGGTCTTTAGCACTTGACTGTAAAACCTGATTGTGAATTATCTCTGCCTTTGTGGAGATTGAGGAGGTTCAATTTGGAGATTAAACCTTAATGAGCTTCTTTTACAGAAACTAATTTTCTTGCCATTTTTCTAAAACAGACGATTTTTCTAAAATAATCTGCTTATGTTGTTGAATAATATTCTTGGCTGTTTCAAATAACTTATAATATCAGAGGAAAACATTGCCCAGAACGTTTAAGTAAAACTCTCAAGAAAGGGCAGCCCTAGTAGCTCAGCGGTTTAGCACTGCCTTCAGCCCAGGGTGTGATCCTGGAGACCCGGGATTGAGTCTCCCACATCAGGCTCCCTGCATGGAGCCTGCTTCTCCCTCTGCCTGTGTCTCTGCCTCTCTCTCTCTCTCTCTCTGTGTGCCTCTCATGAATAAATAAATACAAATATTAAGAAAAAAAACCTCAAGAAAGTGTGAAATTCCCCAGGGGAAAGGGCTTTGTGCCAGGGCACTAGGAGTACTTCACTTCAGGACTTAAAATACAAAACACTTCTCTGAAGCTGGAGAGACCTTAGAGATGCACACTTCAGAATGAAATTGTGGATTCATTTCCTCAATTATATTCTCTAAGTCCACAGGAATAGAAAAATGTTGATTATCATGCTAAGCATGGTAGTCGTTTTTAATTTACATTTTTAAATTTTTTTCAACAAAATTATTCTTGTGCATAAAGAGTCAAATTGGTGTATAAGGCTTACGGAGAAAAATAGTCCTTGGCCCCATTCCAGTCCATCTCCCTTACCCAGAAGCAAGCACTTTGACCTCTTTTAGCAGGTTTCTTCTGGTATTTACCTCTAAGGCATTTACAGAACCTTTTAAATTTTTTTCATTTTAGGCAGCATTTATCATCTTCTCACCACATGTGGAAGAGGATTTTGCTCTCTTTTAGAACTCTATCACCACTCCCCTCAGACATACTCCATCTCCTAAATAGTCATGTCCTAATTTTGGTTAGGTTAATAGTCAGTGTTCATGTTCTTCTAACAGTATAATTATTATTTACAGCTGGGTTGTATAGTATGCCATGACTACTTTTCTTTTTACATAACTTTTGTACTTCTTGTAGTTAATAACCACTTGTTTGCTAGGTTTTTTATGTACCTCTCACTAATCTCTTCTCAGATTCTCTCACAGTTTAAGTCTCCTTTCAAATACACCCAATATTCTATTGCTTTGGTCTTCTTGGAGACATCTCTGTCTGAGTCTTCTCTAATCTGGACTAGTTATCTCTTGGACAGCAAACCTCCTGGGATCTCCCTTCACTTTTATCCTGGTGATTCCTTTGCCTTTCTTCTGTGTTTAGTCCCTTATCTCCTATATCCCATGCACATTCATTTCCTATTGCTGCTGTAACAAATTACCACACACTTAGTGCTTCTTGATGGAAATGATATTTATACTGGGCCCTGAAGGCTGAGTAGGACTTTATTAGCTGACAGTGAGAGAAGACTAACACATAGGCAAAGAGAATAGCATGTATGAAGGAACAGACATAGAAAAAGCATAGTGTTTTTGAAGAAGTTTCAGTGTGGGTAAAGCAGTGATGGCAGAGTGTGGTGTTCAAGATTTTGAACTTTATTCTGAGGGTAATGAGAAACCATGGAAGGTTTTAAGAAGGAGAGAAGTTGGATCAAATCTACATTTTATTTATTTATTTTTAAAGATTTTAAAAATTTATTTAATCATGAGAGATACATAGAGGGAGAGACAGAGACACAGGCAGAGAGAGAAGCAGGCTCCATGCAGGGAGCCTGATGTGGGACTTGATCCTGGGACCCCAGGATCACGCTCTGGGCTGAAGGCAGACGCTCAATCGCTGAGCCAGCCACCCAGGTGTCCCAAAACCTACATTTTAGAAATACCTATCTGGATGTATTGTGAAGAATGGGTTGGGTAAGAGCAGAAGCAGGGAGATCAGTTAAGCAGTCAACTGAGAGGTCTCAGTGGCGTGGATCAGTGCAGTGGCCGTAGAAATGGAGAAAAAGGAATGACTTGCAAGAGGTTTTTAAGAGGTAGCATTCCGGGGACACCTGGATGGCTCAGTTGGTTAGGCATCCCACTCTTGATTTCAGCTCTGGTTATGATCTCAGGGTCATGGGATTGGGCCCTGCGTCCAGTTCTGTGCTCAGTGTGGAGTCTGCTTCAGGTTCTTTCTCCCTCTCCCTCTGCTCTTCCCCCTGCTTGAGCATGCTCTTTCTCTCTCTCTCTCTCTCTTTCTCTTAACTAAGTAAACTTTTTTTTTTTTTTTTTAAAGAGCTAGCGTTGCCAGAACTTAATGAAGGGCTGGATATATGGGGAGGGAAGAGGAGAGACAAGAATCAATCTTGATTTTCCATTTCTAGTGTGGTAAATGTACCTTGGTCCTATCAGACAAATGTGAAGTCAACATGGTTGATAGATTTGGTCTAAAGTGACTCTGATGTTTCCTCCCTAGTTCTGCTGGCCTTTGCTTCTAGGGCTAATAAAATGAAAAATTATCAGTTACTTGAGAGAAGTTGCTACATGCAAATAGGTCCTTGCAAATCTTTTTCTGAAGAAAAGTTAGAGTTCATCCAAGGTCATGCAAATTAGAGAGCTGCAGTAAGACGCTTAGAGCCCTATTTTTTGCTATGAGCTTTTTTCCCCTCTACTTATGCATGTATATATTTTTTTGTTATCTATTTAAATCTTGTTTCTTCTCAAAACTGATTTGAGGCAATTTATATTTACTCACACATTTGCCATTTCTGGTGTTCTTCATTTCTTTGTGTAAATCCAAATTTTAATTCAAATTTCCTTCTGCCTGAAGAACTTCAGCATTTCTTATAGTACAGGTCTGCTGGCTGTGAATTCCTTTAGCTTTTGTTTATCTGAAAAAGTCTTTATTTCACCTTCCTTTTTTTAAATATATTTTATTTATTTATTCATGAGAGACACAGAAAGAGAGAGAGGGGCAGAGACATGGGCAGAGGGAGAAGCAGGCTCCACGCAGGGAGCCCGATGTGGGACTCAATCCCGGGAAGCCAGGATCACGCCGTGGGCCGTAGGCAGGCACCAAACCGCTGAGCTACCCAGGGACCCCTCACCTTGCTTTTCAAAAATATTTTTGCCGTCATTTTTGTCTTTGTTCCCCTACATGTGATAGATCTTTCTTTTTCTGGTTACTTTTAAGCATTTTCTCCTTGTCACTGGTTTTTAGAAGTTGATTATGATATTCCTTGGTATGGGTGATATTCTTCTTTTTCTCTGCTTAACATTTCTTGAGCTTGTTAGAGCTGAGTTTTATAGTTTTTATCATATTTGGAAATTGTTCAGACATTGTCTTCAAAATTTTTTTCTATCCTCTCTTCTCTCTAAAACTGTTTTTAAAAAAAATTTGAGCCCCAATGTGGGGCTTGAACTCACAATGCCTGAGATCAAGAGTTGAATGCTCTACCCACTGAGCCAGCGAGGTACCCCTCTTCTCTCTTTTTGGAATTTGAATTACACCTAATATTATGCTTAACGTTGTCCTATAAGTTACTGATGCTCTGTGTTTTTATGTTTGGTTTTGTTTTGTTTCTCAGTCTTTCTGTGTTTCATTTTGGGTGATTTCTTTTGCTATGTGTTCAGGTTTATTGATTTTTTTCTTCTGCAGTGTTTAATCTGCTGTTAATCCCATCCAGTGTATTTTTCATTACAGATTTTTTTTTTTTTTTAAAGAGAGAGAGAGAGAGCACAAGTGGAGGGGAGGGGCAAAGAGAAAGGGAGAAGCAGACTCCCTGCTGAGCCTGGCGTCCCTAGAGTAACCTTTAATCTGAGGTAATTTGGCCCCACTTCTAAGCCAATAGCATTCTGAGATTTTACTTAATGCCCTGTGTATATATTAGGAGGCCTTTCCATGCACACTAGTGGGAACACAACCTGTTTCCAGCCCTTGTGAACTTTATTATTTTTTTTTTTTAATTTTTTTTTTAATTTATTTATGATAGTCACAGAGAGAGAGAGAGAGAGAGGCAGAGACACAGGCAGAGGGAGAAGCAGGCTCCATGCACCGGGAGCCCGACGTGGGATTCGATCCCGGGTCTCCAGGATCGCGCCCTGGGCCAAAGGCAGGCGCCAAACCGCTGCGCCACTCAGGGATCCCCCTTGTGAACTTTAGGGACTTTTTCCCCTACTTCTTTCTGGTGGTTCTTGCCTCAGCCTTGTTTTTGTTTGTTTGTTTGTTTTGTGGGTTTTTTGTTTGTTTATTTGCACATATACACAGGTTATATACTATACTAAAGATTTGAAAGAGGACACCTCTGCAGATCTCTGGAGCTCTCTCTTTACATACCTCTTTTCTGGTATTTTACTCTGAAAATTCTAGTTGCCTTAACCTCCCTGAACTCTGAACCATGTTTCTTTTTTTTTTTTTTTTTTAAAGATTTTATTTATTTATTCATGAGACACAGAGACAGAGAGAGGCAGAGACCCAGGAAGAGGGAGAAGCAGGCTCCACGCAGGGAGCCCGATGTGGGACTCGATCCTGGGACTCCAGGATCAGGCCCTGGGCTGAAGGCAGGCGCTAAACCGCTGAGCCACCTGGGCTGCCCTGAACCATGTTTCTTTAACTGAACAAGATGCCAGGCTTTGTTTGGGTTCCCCTTTGATGTGTTGTGGCCTCCAAGCTCTCTCTAAGCAGTAGGCTAGGGCATTCATGGAGCTCACCTTGTTTGCTTTTTTTTGTCTCAGAGGTCATTGTCCTGGGCTACTTGTCCTGTGTCTAAAAACTATTGTTTATAAAGTTTGTCCAGTTTTCCAGTGATTTAAAGAAGTAAGGTAAATCTGGTACCTGTTACTGTATAGCTTTGGTTTAAGGCAGTTTAAATGACATGATGAATATAAAGAGACATAATAATAATAATAACAACAATAATAATAATAATAATAAAAGTAATAGACACTGAGAAGCAGCTAGTATTCAACCTCTGTCAATAATAACATTACAATGAATAAGTGCTCTTTTTTCCTCTGAACTTCCAGAAACCAACATGGAAAGTGCCAAGGGGTAGATTATCTTATTAAAGAAAAAAACAATTTTTAGTAGAGAAGAACACTTTTGCAGAAATTTTAAGGACTGTATGGGGGAACTAGTAGGAGTTTTTGACCTCTCTGTCCATCACTGACAGCTGGGGCCGCTGGCGGTAGTGACGCTGAGGCAGCGGCTGCTGATTGGAAGAAGTGTGACTTGATTGCAAAGATTTTGGCCTCTTGTCCCCAGCAGTCTCTTTCACCAGAGGATTACTACAGGGATATCTGCCCCCAGGTAAACACTTGTGTTTCTTCTCACTGTGTGAGGATTATCTGCTTATTCACAGAAAGGAGACTCTAATGCTTCTCTAAGGTGGAGGTAAAAGCAATATAATAGGTTTTTCTGTTTGGTGACAGGCCTTCTTAATAAGTGAATAAACACCTATGGAAGAGACCCACCTAATTGTTATGTTTAAGAATGCCTCCCTATTGTCAAATGAGTAGCCCAGCTTGCTCTTTTTTAATCTTTTATTTATTCATTTATTTTTTTTTTTAAATTTTTATTTATTTATGATAGTCACAGGGAGAGAGAGAGAGAGAGAGAGGCAGAGACACAGGCAGAAGGAGAAGCAGGCTCCATGCACCGGGAGCCCGACGTGGGACTCGACCCCGGGTCTCCGGGATCGCGCCCTGGGCCAAAGGCAGGCGCTAAACCGCTGCACCACCCAGGGATCCCTTTTTTTTTTAAAATTTTATTTATTTATTCATGAGAGACAGAGGGAGGTAGAGACACTGGCAGAGAGAGAAGCAGGCTCCATACGGGCAGCCCAATGTGGCTCAATCCAGGGACTCCAGGATCAGGCCCTGGGCTGAAGGTGGTGCTAAACTGCTGAGCCACCCAGGCTGCCCATGAGCTACCTGGGCTGCCCCCCCAGCTTGCTCTTAAGAGCTGGAATAAGAAACTAAAATTTCATCTTGTTCATTATCTTTTCTGTGTGTTTTTAATTAGTTAAAAAAAAGCAGGTATTAAATAAACAAGGTAAATTAACATGGTATTCAACTTAAAAAGCACAGAAGAGTAAACAGAAAAATAAATCTTCATCTCATTTGGTTTCTAGTCCCTCAGAAGTAGTCACTGTTGGGATCCCTGGGTGGTGCAGCGGTTTGGCGCCTGCCTTTGGCCCTGGCCCGGGGCGCGATCCTGGAGACCCGAGATCGAATCCCATGTCGGGCTCCCAGTGCATGGAGCCTGCTTCTCCCTCTGCCTGTGTCTCTGCCTCTCTCTCTCTCTCTCTGTGTGTGACTATCATAAATAAATAAAAATTTAAAAAAAAGTAGTCACTGTTACTAATTTCTTATTTATTGTCTGGCAATATTCTGTATATTAATGTGTATCCAATTATATGTGTATCTGTATATATATTCCAATTTTTATCCAAGTAATAATGTATACACACACTGTTTTTCATTTTGCTTCTTTAACTTAACAGTGTATCTTGGAGATCATTTCATCTAGAATCATTTCATATAGTTACCTCATTCTTTTCATAGCTATGTAGTATTTCACCATATTAATCTACCATAATTTATTTAACTAGCCTTCTCTTAATGGGCATAAGTTGTTTCCATTCTTTTGCTACTACAAATCATGCTGCAGTTAATGTCTATAAATATTTATTTATTTATTTATTTATTTATTTATTTATTTATTTATTTAAAGATTCTATTTATTTATTCACGAGAGACACAGAGAGAGAAAGAGGCAGAGACACAGGCAGAGGGAGAAGCAGGCTCCATGCAGGGAGCCCGATGTGGGACTCGATACCGGGTCTCCAGGATCACGCCCTGGGCTGAAGGCGGGATTAAACCGCTGAGCCACCTGGCTGCCCAATTTTTATTTTTTTAAGAGAAGGAGAGAGTAGGGTTGAGGCAGAGGGAGAGAGAGAGAATCCTTTTTAAAAAAAAAGATTTTGGGATCCCTGGGTGGCGCAGCGGTTTAGCGCCTGCCTTTGGCCCAGGGCGTGATCCTGGAGATCCGGGATCGAATTCCACGTCAGGCTCCCGGTGCATGGAGCCTGCTTCTCTCTCTGCCTGTGTCTCTGCCTCTCTCTCTCTCACTGTGTGCCTATCATAAATAAATAAAAATTAAAAAAAAAAAAGATTTTATTTGTTTATTAGAGAGAACACACAAGCAGGGGGTGAGGGAGAGGGAGAGTATCTTTCAAGCAGACTCCATGCTGAGCGTGGAGCCCCACATGAGGCTCAGTCCTATGATCCTGTGATCATGACCTGAGCTGAAGTCCACAGTCGGATGCTTAACTGACTGAGCCTCCCTGGCACTCCAATCTCCATGCAAGTTTTTACACGTGCAAGTATTACCATAGGAAAAATTCTTAGAATTGAAATGATCCATTTAAAGGTTGTGTGCATTTAAATTTTTGATTGATATTATTCATATTATTTATTTATTTTCCCATACCTTTGCTTACACCATGTGTTACAAGACTTTTCTTTTTTTTTGCTAATGTAATACATGGAAAATACGGAAGGAGTTTTCTTAACCAGTATTCCCTAGGCATTTAGATGTAAGACACACCCTTTGGAGTAGAGTCCAAAGAAGGTCATTCAGTTGTTATGCTTATCATCAGAGTTCTCATGGATAGGCATGCATGGAAATAAAATATCACAATGCAAAGACGTTATGTTGAAAATACTACACATAAATCGTTCACAGGACAAAGTTGGCATTTGCGATGATGAGTACATATTTTCTGAATCTAATAGCTATAGTTTTGCTTCTTAACAAATTGATTAAATCAAGTCACATGTTTTAGTCTCTCTGGAGCAGTGTCAAAGGTCACATAGTTTTGGACAGAAGATACTTCTGTTTGCAGAAAAATGCAAGAGTCACTTTTAAGTCAGGAACAAATGCACTTCTCTGTTGGTTGCTTATACTTTGGTGAACCAGTCACAGGCACTGGAGAACTATATTTATCTTTGAGAATAAAATAGACTCCTTTGTGGGATAGTTCAGGCATGACAGGTTCTTTATTTTATTTTTTTTAATATTTTATTTATTTATTCATAGAGACATAGAGAGAGAGAGAGAGAGAGAGGCAGAGACACAGGCAGAGGGGAAGCAGGCTCCATGTAGGGAGCCTGAGGTGGGACTCGATCCGGGGTCTCCAGGATCACGCCCTGGGCTGTAGGCGGTGCTAAACCGCTGCACCACTGGGGCTGCCCAGGGTTCTTTAGGCCCTAAATATATTTATATGCCTTGATTCAGATATTTCATTTGGTGGCACTATTTATAATAGCAAAAAATTCTTTTATTTAGGGTTTGTTTTTTTTTTAAGATTTTATTTAATTATTCATGAGAGACAGAGAAAGAGAGACAGAGACACAGGCAGAGGGAGAAGCAGGCTCCATACAGGGAGCCTGACGCAGGACTTGAACCTGGGACCCCAGGATCACAACCTGAGCTGAAGGCGGCACTAAACTACTGAGCCACCCAGGCTGCCCTTTTTTTTAGGTTTTTAATTTAATTTAATTTTTAAAAAGATTTTATTTATTTATTCATAGAGATGCAGAGAGAGAGAGAGGCAGAGACACAGGCAGAGGGAGAAGCAGGCTCCACACAGAGAGCCAGATGTGGGACTCGATCGAGGGTCTCCAGGATCATGCCCTCGGCTGCAGGCGGCGCTAAACCGCTGCGCCACCAGGGCTGCCCTAGGTTTTTAATTTTAATTCTAGTGTAGTTAACATATTGTGTTATATTAGTTTTAGTTGTACATAATAGCAAAATTTTGAGGGAAAACTGAATGTCTGGATATTAGGGAATAATTTAATAAGTTCTTACATACAGCTTAAGTATAATATTTTTGAGGAATTTATAACAATCTGAGCAGATTTCAGCAGTATGTAAAAATGAATATTAAGTGTGGTCTCAAAAAAATTATATGGAAATATACTGGAAAAAGTATATCAAAAATGTTGTAGTGCTTTGGGATGATTTTTCTTCTTAAAACTTTATTTTGCAAATTTTCTCCAATGAACATGTATTTTATAAATTTGATAGCATTATTTGATAAGAGCATAGCTTGGTTCATACACCCTCTGATACTGGGTTGTTAAATTAAAAAAAAATTCTGTTGGATCAGTATTATTGCAGTAAGTTTTTTATTTTTTATTTTTTAATTAAAACATTTTTTTAATATATATTTTTTAATCTAAAGACTTTAGTCCTTTCTCTAGTTAATGCACTGTTCCTTGCACAGTCTTGTATTTACCTCATGTACTTTTCCTTGTAGATTCTAGATTTATTTCACTTTCAAGATAAATTGACAGTACGACAGTTTCAAAGAGTTGCCACCACTACTTTTATAACGATGTCAAGAGAACGCCCACAATTGGCTTCAAAGTATTTGCTTCAGCCACTGCTAACTCCTCTCCATCGATGTTTAAATACAGCAGGTAAAGAAGGAAGTCTGGTGATTGGGTATCCTTCTCAAGCATCTTCTTCAGTGTCTCAGATTTAAATGATGTAAGTCTGTAGCATTGCAGTGATTTTAGTTTTGCTGTCTTTTGCCCCCAACTTTTTATTTTGAAAAATCCACCTCACAGAAGTTCCAGGGAGAGTACATTAAACCACTTTTATACACCTTACCCGGATTGACCATTTTGGCCATATTCACTTTATCTTTCTCTTTTTATAGGTGTACATTTTTCTGAAGCACTTGAGACTTAGCTGTAGGCATCATCTAATATACAGACTTGATTCAGGGTGCCTGACTGGCTTAGCTGGAAGAGCATGCAACTCTTGATCCTGGGGTCATGAGTTTGAGTCCCATGTTGAGCATAGAGATTACTTAAAAATACATAAAGTTAAAAAAATAATGTGCACACTTGATTCAAATTTCTCAAATTTTTTCAAGAATTTTCTCTGTAATATTTTTTATTATACTTATTTATTTAGATTTGTTTTATTTATTTGAAAGAGAGAGAGATCACGAGCAGGGCGAGGAACAGAGGGAGAAACAGATTCCACTGAGCCAGGAGTCCAATGTGGGGCTTGATCCCAGGACACTGGAATCATGACATGAACCTAAGGCAGGCACTTAACCAACTTAGCTACCCAGGCATCCCTGTAGCTGTTTTTTAAAATCAAGAATCCAGCCAAGAATCATGCATTTCACTTACTGGCTTTATCTTTTTAGTTTGCATTAATGTAGAGTAGTTCCCTGTGTTGTGCCCAAGATTGCAAATCCGAGAAACCACCAAGGAGCCGACACCGATGCAAACACACGAGGGTTTATTTACAAGCTCGAGCTTGGATCCAAGTATACCTGACACAGCGGAGCAGGGACTTGGACCCCGAGACTAAGAGGAGTAGCAGCTTTATAGGGGCCATTGGCCAATGGGATTGTAACATACGCAGAAAGTTGCACAGTCATGTCCGTCTGCACGCAGGTGGCTGATTGAATTACATTTTACCCTATAGTATCCATTTGAACTGGCCTATTACTTTGGTGAGAATTGGCGCGCACTTTGGTGGGCACAAGGCGGGGATTACATTGTTATGAGCCGATTTCTGATTAGGGTGTGCCCATCAGCTTGACTAGGGTGGGGCAGCGCCTTAAGCAATAAGCAGGTCATGTGGGGGTGATACAGGAGGTGGCCGGTGCAGCACAAAATGGAGTTAGTCCTGGTCTGCTTGTCCAGGGGTAGGGGATTTTTGTTATATTTCCTGGGTCCCACACCCTAGTCTTTTGTTTTTCACAATGACATTTTTTTTTCCAGATGAATACACTTTCTTTATTGAGGGTGACAAGCCAAAACAAAACTCCAAAACTCCAAACGTGTAAAAACCCAGGATGCTAGAAATACAGACTCAATTCATTTGAATAGAAGCTCATCCAGACTGCAGTCACAAACCCTAGTGAGATGCATGTGAGTGCTAAGACAGGGACAGGGGGACAGGAGTGAGGCCAAGAGAAAGGGTGGGAAGGGGACTCCATAGGCTTCAAAAGGATCACCTTCACAGTGCTACCTCCACCTTCCCAGTGACTGAAGACCTACTAGGCCCAATCTTTTGACCCCCTATCTTGGAGAGGGCTTTGAAGGCCAGTCCCAAATGGTTCTGCCCTTCCTTGTGCTATCCTTGTTTGCTGAGGCTTCGAGCCTCACTCTTCTCCTCTATACTCTTTTCTGTGATGAGTAGCAGGTTAGGGTACTATGAGCCACAGTGTGAGGCTGAGGGATAGGAGAGGCAGAGTAGAGTCAGGGTGAAGAGAGAAGAGTTATTCCAGGATCCTTCTTCTACATGAATCCCAAACTGTGCATCCCCCCACACTGTGCCTCTTATATCCACTCAGATCTGAGAAAGTACACTATAGGCGTAAGCAATTGTCCTGGAGACCTGCTGTGAGTCGGAGAAGGGGATGGGCTCTCTAGCCTGCACTTGGTGGAGCTGCCTGGTGAGAGTTGATGGCAGCAGCAGCTTCTTTCAGCGGGTCAGGCTGTTGTTCAGCGCAACCAAGCAGGAGCATGCTGTACTGCCTTGCCAGATCCATGTACTTGTGCTGCTCCATGCCCCGGGAATCCACAGCAGACAAGTCAGTGATGTTGCTGGCTGTCTGAGCAAGGATGGGGGGAGAGCAGGGCCTGCTTATCTGTGTAAGCAGGCTGTGGTAGTTGGGCTTAGCTCCAGTGAGGGCTTCGAAAGGGGGGCCAGGCCACTAGGTCCAGCAGCAGCTGCCGGTCCTCTGTCCTGGTTCAGATCCTTGTTCTCCCAGCCTTAGCAGCACTCCATGGTGGGGTTCAGGCCGGGTACCCAGGCCACATTGAGGATGGATGGCATCTGTCCTCATGATATTTTTGAAGAGCCTTGATTATAAAATGTTCTGTAATTTGTATGTCTAATTGTTTCCTCATGATTAGATACAGATGAAACATTTCAGCAGCAATACTACATAGGATGACAATATTTTTTCTTAGTCTCCATCAGATTAGGGGAGCTTTTATAAAGAGGAGCTTTTCTTGGGCAGCCTGGGTGGCTCAGTGGTTTGGCGCCTGCCTTTGGCCTGGGGCGTGATCCTGGAGACTCGGGATTGAGTCCCGTGTCGAGCTCCCTACATGGAGCCTGCTTCTCCTTCTGCCTGTGTCTCTGCCTCTCTCTCTGTGTGTGTCTCTCAGAATGAATAAATAAAATTTTAAAAAAAGAAAAAGAAAAAAAGAAGAGTTTTTCTTTCTCCTTACCTCATCACCCCTCCTATTTTTTTTTTTAAAGATTTTATTTATTTATTCATGGTAGACACACAGAGAGAGGGAGAGAGAGAGAGAGGCAGAGACACAGGCAGAGGGAGAAGCAGGCTCCATGCCGGGAGCCTGATGCAGGACTCGATCCCGGGACTCCAGGATCGCGCCCTGGGCCAAAGGCAGGCGCCAAACCGCTAAGCCACCCAGGGATCGCACCCCGCCCCACCCCCTGCTCCTATTTTTTTAAGATAAAAAAAAATTAAGTACAGTCTACCCCCTGAGCATGAGGCTCTCTAGCTCACCACCCCAAGGTAAATTTTATTTATTTAAAAGATTTTATATATTTATTTGTTTGAGAGAGAGAAAGAACATGAGCAGGAGGGAGAGGGAGAGACAGGCTCCTTAGCTGAGCAGGGAGCCTGCCTTGGGGCTTGATGTCATGACCTGAGCCGAAGGCAGACACTTAACTGATTGAGCCACCCAGACACCCCTAAAGATTTTTATTTTTAAGTAATTTTTGCACCTAACCTGGGACTTGAATTCACAACCCCAAGATCAAAAGTCTCATGCTCTGTTGACTGAGCCAGTTGAGCCCCTTGAAGTATTCTTTCTGTTGGACTTCAGTATTAGGGCCTAAGATTCTTATATATCTAATTTCATGTACTAAGACTAATACCTCATTACTAATTTATTTATTCTCTTGTCTGTAACTGATGAGGTGTTCTAGTCTGCGGCAATGGTTCTTATAGTGTGGTCCTAGGGCCAGCAGCATCGGCATCACCTTGGGAATTTATTAGAAATACAACTTTAGGGCAGCCTGGGTGGCTCAGCGGTTTAGCGCCACCTTCAGTCCAGGACCTGATCCTGGAGACCCAGGATCGAGTCCCATGTTGGATTCCCTGCATGGAGCCTGCTTCTCCCTCTGCCTGTGTCTCTGCCTGCCTCTCTCTCTCTGTGTGTGTCTCTCATGAGTAAATAAATTTAAAAAATCTTAAAAAAAAGAAAAAAAAAAGGATTGTAGCAGCTTTGCATATATTTTTAAAAAAAGAATACAACTTTATTATTATTTATTAGAAATATAAATGGGTTCTCCCCAGACCTACTAAATCATAAGTGCTGGTGTGGGTCCCAACAATCTGTGTTTAATAGACCCTTCTGGGTAATTCAAAGATTTTTTTTTAAATTTTTATTTATTTATGATAGTCACACAGAGAGAGAGAGAGGCAGAGACATAGGCAGAGGGAGAAGCAGGCTCCATGCACCGGGAGCCCTACGTGGGATTCGATCCCTGGTCTCCAGGATCGTGCCCTGGGCCAAAGGCAGGCGCCGAACCGCTGCGCCACCCAGGGATCCCCCTTCTGGGTAATTCAAATGAGTGTTCAAGTTTGAGCCCTGGTCTAAAAGCACTATTCTTGGGAGGCCTAGATTCAGTCCATTTGTTGATCAATTATTTTCATCCTGGACCTTGTTCATTCATTTTAGGAATATTTATTGGACATCTGTTTGCCAGGCCTTTCTTCATGTGTTAGGTTATATTTATAACACCAACTGCATGTTTTGCATTGATAATCTATGGATAACAAAAAAGAACTATCTAATAGTCTGACTGGTTTTAGATAGATAGCCCATCATTGCCACTGGAAAAACAATCCAAAAAGATAGGCTTTCTCACTTCATTTTTCATATTGTATCACATTTTTAAGACTATGTGACAATAATGATGAATTATCATATTTTATCAATTCTAAGGTACACATGCTTTTCACATAAGAAACTTTAATTTTGGAAATATTTTTCACATTTTAACAACTCTGATATCAAGATGCATCTCACAATTATTGTTGTTTCCCAGGCAGCAATCATGGCATTGTCTGTGCCTGCAAATGAGCATTAAAACTTGTAGAATGGGGCTGCCGGGTGACTTAGCAGTTTAGCACTGCCTTCAGCCCAGGGCGTGATCCTGGAGACCTGAGATCGAGTCCCAGTTGGGCTCCCTGCATGGAGCCTGTTTCTCCCTCTGCCTGTGTCTCTGCCTCTCTCTCTTCTCTCTCTCTCTCTCTCTCTGTGTCTCTCATGAATAAATATATAAAAAATCTTAAAAAAAAAAAACTTGTAGAATGGACATCAGCAACTTAGAAAAAAAAACCATGAAGACAATAGTAGAGTGGTGAACTCTTTTTTTTTTGTTTTTTGTTTTTTGTTTTTTATTTATGATAGGCACGCAGTGAGAGAGAGAGAGAGGCAGAGACACAGGCAGAGGGAGAAGCAGGCTCCATGCACCGGGAGCCCGACGTGGGATTCGATCCCGGGTCTCCAGGATCGTGCCCTGGGCCAAAGGCAGGCGCCAAACCGCTGCACCACCCAGGGATCCCTAGAGTGGTGAACTGTTAAGAAATATCACATCACCTGCACTCTTGGTGGCACAGAGGATAATATATTGTGGCAAAATATGGATATCAGTAATAGTGCTGAAGTGTTTTAGAAGAGTTGGACTCTCTTGTGAAGTTTTAAGAAATCCTTGTTTTGGGATCCCTGAGTGGCACAGCGGTTTGGCGCCTGCCTTTGGCCCAGGGCGTGATCCTGGAGACCCGGGATCGAATCCCACGTCGGGCTCCCGGTGCATGGAGCCTGCTTCTCCCTCTGCCTGTGTCTCTGCCTCTCTCTCTCTCTGTAACTATCATAAATAAATAAAAATTTAAAAAAAATAAAAGAAATAAATAAAAGATTAAAAAAAAAGAACTCTCTTAATACTTTTTTTTTTATTAAGTGTTTTAATCTTCATTCCAGTTTAGTTAGCATACAGTGTTATATTAGTTTGGGATGTCCAATATAGTGATTTAACAATTCTATGTTTTATTCAGTGCTCATCATAATAAATGTTCTTTAATCCCCATCACCTATTATCACCTATTCCACTTTTTCCCTGATCCATTTCCCCTCTTTTAATATTTTCTTAAAAACTCTATTAAGAATTTTTTTAAGGGGATCCCTGGGTGGCTCAGGGTTTAGCACCTGCCTTCGGCCCAGGGCGTGATCCTGGAGTCCCAGGATCGGGTCCCACATCAGGCTCCATGCAGGGAGCCTGCTTCCCCCTCTGCCTGTGTCTCTGCCTCTCTCTGTGTGTCTCTCATGAATAAATAAAATCGTTTTAAAAAAGGGCATTTAAAAAAAGATTTTATTTATTTATTTATTTAAAAGATTTTATTTATTTATTCATGAGGGACACAGAGCGAGAGAGGCAGAGACAGGCAGAAGGAGAAGCAGGCTCCCTGCAGGGAGCCTGACGTGGGACTCAATCCCAGGTCTCCAGGATCAGGCCCTGGGCTGAAGGTAGCACCAAACCACCAAGACACCTGGGCTGCCCTAAGATTTTATTTATTTATTTATTTATTTATATTTATTTTTTATTTGTTCTTATTTTTTTAAAAGATTTTACCTCTATTCATGATAGACATAGAAAGAGAGAGATGGGGGCAGAGACACAGGCAGAGGGAGAAGCAGGCTCCATCCTGGGAGCCTGACATGGGACTTGATCCCAGGACTTCAGGATCATGTCCTGGGCCAAAGGCAGGCGCTAAACCACTGAGCCACCCAGGGATCCCCAAGATTTTATTTTTAAGTAATCTGTACACCCGATATGGGGCTCAAACTCAGAATCCTGAGATAAAGAGTCTGATGCTCCACAGATTGAGCCAGACTGGCACCCTATTTTAAAACTTTTTTTCTGGGGTACCTGAGTGCTCAGTGGTTGTGTCTGCCTTCAGTTCAGGTCCTGATGCTGGGGTCCTGGATCAGATCCCACATTGGGCTCCCTGCGCAGAGCCTGCTTCTTCGTCTGCCTGTGTCTCTGCCTCTCTCTCTGTGTCTCTCATGAATAAACTAATAAAATCTTAAAAAAACAACCACTTTTTTTTTTTCAAAGATTTGACTTGTCTATTCCTAGGACCCTGGGATCTTGACTTGAGCCAAAGGCAGAGACGCTCAACCATTGAGCCACTGAGGCGTCCCAGTTTTAAAAGGGAAATTTTGGGATCCCTGGGTGGCGCAGCGGTTTGGCGCCTGCCTTTGGCTCAGGGCGCGATCCTGGAGACCTGGGATCGAATCCCACGTCAGGCTCCCTGCATGGAGCCTGCTTCTCCCTCTGCCTATGTCTCTGCCTCTCTCTCTGTGTGACTATCATAAATAAATAAATAAAAATTAAAAAAAAAAATAAAAGGGAAATTTTTAAACACATCTGTAGAGAAAAGTTTAATAAATTATTTTCTACCAGTCACCTCAACATAACCATTGACTCTGTCGTTTTCACTTAATCCAATCCCCAATTTTTCAATCATTCAATATACAAGTAAAATTTTAAGTCATAATGTATCATAGGTTACTTGTTTTTTCTTTTTTAGTGATACATAAAATAATAATGAGTGTTTATAATCATTAGCATCATAGATTTCATGAAATTTTATATTTGATGTACATTAGTAACCATGTCAAGTCTGTAATTTTAGCTGTTACTTAGAGAACTCTCTTTCTAGTAAAATTTTCTTTCTTGAGTCCTGAGTTCTATTCAATGAGGTACTAAGTATGGGCTATTTTGTTTTTTGTTCTCTAGAGATTCCAGAGAGTGACATGGTGCCAGGGGTCATTTTGGTGACAGAAGAAGAACTTAATAGATGTATTGAGGATGTATATAAGGTTGGTAATTTGAGTCACTAATGTTTTTAGCTAATATTTATACTTAGTCTTTTAAAATAGTTTTTTGCCTTTTTAATTAGTACTTCAAGAACTAGAATGACTAATCTTGAATTCCAAATGATTAATATTTTTTTCACTTTGAAACTGGAAACTATAAGCTCTTAGTATAAAAAAACTGTTACATTTTGAAACTGTCAATTTCATCATTTACTCTGAATGTTAAACAGCTTAGATTCTCTAACTGGCACATACTACTGATGAAAGCATGTCTTTTGAAGATACATTTGAAATGCAATAGGTTTTCAAAACTGTATGATAGTATTGAATCTACTTTATATCTTTTTGATAGTAATCATGCCATCATTAAAAGTCTGAATAAATGAATCTTGCAAATGACTACCTAAATATGTTACTGAAAATGAAAAAAAAGTATGTTCTCTATGATTATAGTCTTATAACTATATATGAAACATATATTTTTAGACAAAAAATGAAATCCATTGTGTTAGGGCCAGATGAAAATATTCTTCTTTTTTTTAATTTTTTTTTTAATTTCAGATTTTTATTGTCTTATAAAATTACATGTATAAGTGAATATATTCTCACTACGACAGTTTCTTTTTTTTTTTTTTTTAAGATTTTTATTTATTTATTTATTCATGAGAGACACACACAGAGAGGCAGAGACACAGGCAGTGAGAGAAGCAGGCTCCATGCAGGGAGCCCCACATGGGACTCAATCCTGGGTCTCCAGGGTCACACCCTGGGCTGAAGGCAGGCGCTAAACCACTGAGCCACCCAGGAATCCTGAAAATATTCTTTAAAGTTTAGTTCAATAAATTTATAATAGTATTTTACTATTAAAAATATCCACACTAGTAAACAGCTTTTAAAATTACATTCCATGTAAGGGATCCCTGGGTGGCGCAGCGGTTTAGCGCCTGCCTTTGGCCCAGGGCACGATCCTGGAGACCCGGGATCGAATCCCACGTCGGGCTCCCGGTGCATGGAGCCTGCTTCTCCCTCTGCCTGTGTCTCTGCCTCTCTCTCTCTCTCTCTCTGTGTGACTATCATAAATAGATTAAAAAAAAATAAAAAAAAAATAAAATTACATTCCATGTAAAAAGGTACATGTGCTTTGGAAAATAGTTTGGCAGTTCCTTAAAAAGTTAAACATGGAATTATTACTATGACATAGTAATGCCACTCTTAGGTATATACCCAAGAGAAATGGAAACATATTCAGACACAAACCTGTGGATAGATGTTCATCACAGCATTATTCATAATAGCCAAAATGTGGGTACAGCCCAAATGTCCATCAACTGATAAATGGATAAGTAAATGTGATACATCCATATAATGGAATATTTTTTAGTCATAAAAAGGAATGAAGTATGGACACATGCCGGAACACAGGACAAACATTTAAAAATAACAATTTTTAAATTAAAAAAAAAGCCAGAAACAAAAAACCACACATTTTTTTTTTTTTTTAAAAACCACACATTGTATGATTCCATTTACATGGAATATTCAGAATAGGCAAATTCATAGACAAAAAGTAGATTATAGGTTGCTAGGGCCTGGAAATAGGGAATTAGAAAGGCTGTTGGGGGTCCCTGGGTGGCTTAGCAGTTTAGCACCTGCCTTCGGCCCAGGGCGCGATCATGGAGTCCTGGGATTGAGTCCCACGTCGGGCTCCCTGCATGGAGCCTGCTTCTCCCTCTGCCTGTGTCTCTGCCTCTCTCTCTCTCTCTCTCTCTCTCTGTGTCTCTCATGAATAAATAAATAAAATCTTAAAAAAAAAAAGAAAGGCTGTTAATAGGGATGGAGTTTCTTTTTAAAGATTTATTTATTTATTTATGATAGACATAGAGAGAGAGAGAGAGAGAGAGAGAGGCAGAGACACAGGAGGAGAGAGAAGCAGGCTCCATGCTGGGAGCCCGACGCGGGACTCAATCCCAGGACTCCAGGATCGCACCCTGGGCCGAAGGCAGGCGCTAAACCACTGAGCCACCCAGGGATCCTCCGGGATGGAGTTTCTTTTTGAGATAAGGAGAATTTTCTGGAATTACAACTAGTGAGTTGAACATCTTTTTGTGTTCTTGGCTCATTCGTATTTTCCCTTCTGTACATTGCCTATTCATATATTTTGCCCATTTGAAAAATTGGGTTATTTGCCTCTTCAAAATTTTTTTAGAATAAATCTTTTTTTATAAAACTGCTTTATTGAGATATACTTTAAAGACCATAAAATAATACTTTAAATGTACAAGTTAATGATTTTTAGTAAGTTTACAGAGTTGTGAAACTATTGCTACAATACAATTTTAGAACATTTCCATTACTCCAAAAAGATCTCTATGCCAAACAGTCCTTCTTGTTCCTACCCTCAGCCCCAGGCAACCCTTAATCTGCTTTCTACCTCTATATAGATTTGCCTTTTGTGGCTGTTTCATGGGAGGGAACCATGCAACATGTGATCTTTTGTGGCTGGCTTTTCTCTCTTAGCATAATGGTATGTGTTTAAGTAATCTCTATGCCCAACATGGAGCTTGAACTCATGACCTTGAGATCAAGAGTCCGATGCTCTACCAACTGAGCCAGCCAGGTTCCCTTCTCTTAGCATAATGTTTTTCAGGTTTACCCAGGTTGTTGCATATATCAATATTTTGTCTCTTTTAATTGCTAAGTAATATTCATTATATGTATATATCACATTTTGTTTATTCATCAGTTGATGGACATTTGGCTGTAGAGGAAATCTTTCTTTTTAAAAACAGCTTTAAATGTCCATCAACTGATGAATGGATAAAGAAGACATTGTAAGTATACACAATGATATTACTCAACCATCAAAAAGAGTGAAATCTTGGGGCAGCCCGGGTGGTTCAGCGGTTTGGAGACCCAGGATCGAGTCCCATGTCAGGCTCTCTGCATGGAACCTGCCTCTCCCTCTGTCTGTGTCTCTGCCTCTCTCTCTCTCTTTCTCTCTCTCTCTGTGTGTCTCTCATGAATGAATGAATGAATGAATAAATAAATAAATAAATAAATAAATAAATCTTTAAAAAAAAAGAGAAATCTTGCCATTTGCAATAATGTGGTTACAGCTAGAGTGTATTATGCTAAATGAAATAAGTAGTCAGAAAAGACAAATATCCTATGATCTCACTCATAGGTGGAATTTAAGAAAGAAAACAGATGAACATATGGGAAAGGAGAAAAGGAAAAAAGAGGGAAACAAACCATAAGATACTCTTAACAATAGAGAACAAATTGAGAGTTGATGGAGGGAGGTGGGGGATGGGCTAGATGGGTGATGGGTATTAAAGATGGCACTTGTTACGGTAAGTACTGGGTATTGAGTTGAAGTGATGAAACTGAATTCTGTTCCAGAAACCAATATTGTACTGTATATTAACTAAAATTTAAATTAAAAAACCCCAGCTTCATGAGATACAATTCACATACTGTACAGTTTACCTATTTAAATGTGCAAATTGGTGCACCTGGGTGGTTCAGTCAGTTAAGTGTCCAACTCTTGATTTCAGCTCAGGTCACGATCTCAGGGTTGTGAGACTGAGCCGTGTATTGGGCTCTGCACACAGTGGGGAACCTGTTTGAGATTCTCTCTCATCCTGCTGCCTACTCTGTACTCTCTTTGTCTCTCAAATAAATAAATCTTAAAAAAAAAAAAGTGTGCAGATCAATGGCATTTTATTACATTCACAGGTTTGTGCAGCCATCATCACAATTGATTTTAGGATACTTTATTACCCAAAAAGAAACCTCACACATACTATCAAAGCCCTCCACCACTCTTCCCTCCACTCTTCTTACCACCCTACCCCTCTACCCAGATTAGAGCCACTAATCTGCTTTCTCTTTCTATAGATTTGCCTATTCTGGATGTTGCATAAAAATGGAATTATAAAATATGTGTTTTTTTTGTGATTGTGACTCTTTTACCTAGCATGATGTTTTTCAGGTTCATATTGTATCAAGCAGGGCTTCATTCTTTTCTTTTCTTTTCTTTTTTTAAGATTTTATTTATTTATTCACAAGAGACACACAGAGAGAGGCAGAGAAATAGAGGGAGAAGCAGGCTCCTCACAGGGAGCCTGATGTGGAATTCTATCCCAGGACCAGGATCATGCCTTGAGCCAAAGGCAGATGCTCAACCAATGAGCCACCCAGGGGTCCCATTTAAAAAAAAGTTTTTTTTAGGGCAGCCCGGGTGGCTCAGAGGTTTAACGCTGCCTTCAGCCCAGGGCCTGATCCTGGAGACCCAAGATTGAGTCCCACGTCGGGCTCCCTGCATGGAGCCTGCTTCTCCCTCTGCCTGTGTCTCTGCCTCTCTCTCTCTCCCTCTTTCTTCTCTGTGTATTCTCATGAATAAGTAAATAAAATCTTTTAAAAAATAAGTTTTTTTAAAAGATTTTATTTATTTATTTGAGAGAGAGAGCATGCACAAGCAGCAGCAGGGGGAGGGGCAGAGGGAGAGAGAGAAGCAGGCTCCCAGGTGAGCAAGGAACCCCATGTGGGGCTTGATCACAGGGTCCTGGGGTCTTGACCTGAGCTGAAGGCAGACGCTTAACTAAGCCACCCAAGCACCCCATATTTTTTTTTATTTTTAAGTAATCTCTATACTCAATATGGCTTGAACTCACAACCCTGAGATCAAGAGTTGTATGCTCTACTGACTAAGCCAGCCAGGTACCCCAACATTTTATTACTTTTTATTGCTGAATACTATCCTTTTGTAGATATAGACTGTATTTTGTAATTCATCCTTTCATGGATATTTGGGTTGCTTTTACATTTTGGCTGTTAGGATCAATGCCGCTGTAGACATTCGTGTACAAGTCTTTGTGTATATATATGTCTTCATTTATGTTGGGTGTACTGCTAGGTCTTACATTAACTCTGTTTAACCATTTGAAGAACTGCCAAAGTGACTGTACCATTTTACATTCCCTCTAGCAGTGTATGAGAATGTAGAGTAAATCTTAAGTTATATTCTTTCAGGGCAGCCCAGGTGGCTCAGTGGTTTAGCACCACCTTTGGCCCAGGGCGTGATCCTGGAGACCTGGGATTGAGTCCTGCGTAGGGCTCCCTGCGTGGAGCCTGCTTCTCCCTCTGCCTGTGTCTCTGCCTCTCTCTCTCTCTCTCTCTATGTGCCTCTCATGAATAAATAAATAAAATCTTTAAAAAAAAAAGTTATATTCTTTCAGGTAAGAAGGCAAATACTTTTGTTTTAAACTTTATGTATGATATTAATAATTTGTAGATATAAAACGCATGCTGAAAAATTCAGAACTCATTCTCTACAACACTCAGCTTTTTGCTAAAGTAAGATGTTTACTACACTTTCATTTAATTTGCTATTTTAAAAAAAAGATATTGGGGTACCTCAGTGGCTCAGTCTGCTGAGCATCTGCCTTCTGCTCAGGTCATAATCTCAGGGTCCTGGGATCGAGCCCCATGTTGGGCTCCCTGCTTGGTGTGGAGTGTGCTTCTCCTTCTGCCTGCCGCTCCCCTTGCTTGTGCTTTCCCTGCCTTCTCTCTGTCAAATAAATAAATAAAATCTTAAAAAAGAGAGAGAGAGAGAGAGAGAGAGGCACAATACCTCTCTACTCTACCTTTAGAGGGTAGACCTGGCATACAAATATAGAATTAAGGGGATCCCTGGATGGGTCAGCGGTTTGGTGCCTGCCTTTGGCCCAGGGCGTGATCCTGGAGACGGGGGATTGAGTCCCGCATCGGGCTCCCTGCGTGGAGTCTGCTTATCCCTCTGCCTGTGTCTCTGCCTCTCTCTCTCTCTCTCTCTGTGTGTGTGTGTGTGTGTCTCCCATGAATGAATAAATAAATAATATTTAAAAAATATAGAATTAAGTTGCTAATAGATAAAATATGATATGGTGACTTAGTGAATATAATGCTATTTTTGGTTTTTTTTAATGCCTTATTTAGAGACTTATGAAAAAAAGTTTTTATATTCTGTTCTCTAATATTCATAGGCAAGGTCGTTTTAGATTATAGGAAGAAGAAACTATATAAAGCAGTCTAGAAAGCAAATGTTCTGATTTAGAGAACAGGGCCCAGCTAACTTTCAGAAAGGTTATCTTCAGTCACATACCATCTAAGGAATATCGTGATGAAAAAATTGTTAAATGGTTGGGTGTGGAATAGCAGAAAAACTTGAAAGTGGCGTCAAGGATAGAACTAAATGTGACTAAACTTTGATAAAAATCCTCATAGTATTTCTGGGAAGTAAAAAAAAAATTGCTTTTCGAGGAAAAAGAAAGCAAAACAACTTCTTTCTGGCAAGTGAATTAGCCTCCAAAAAATGGAGAGATCCAGAAATAGTGAATCCTATTGTTCCTATTCCTGTCCCCCAAAGCAGGGAAGGGGGGGGGCCTAATTTGGTGAACAGTTTGGTGAATTTAAAACCTCCTGGAAAGGCAAGCAAAATGTTAGTTTGCTATAAACACTTGATGATGAACAAAAGATTGGGACTGTTATGAAAGCAGGAAGGGGTGTAGAAGGGTAATTATTTTCCCTACAAGATTTTGGCAGCTCAGCTGCAGTGGGAAAACAGAGGAAATGTGTATGTTGGAGGAAAATGCTAAACACTGTGTAAAGTTTAACAACAAAGGATGTGTTGTCTTTATTAACTTTCTGCTAATACTCAATTACAGAGCACAGCTCCAAGGCAGGAAATAAGGAAAACATCTGGGACAGTTGAATCGATCCGACAAGTCACTGGGTAGCAAGAGGATACAAGAGGGTGTTTAATTTTAGAGCAGCATTTGGGAACATTTCCAGCTCTGGTTTTCTTTCTCTCTTCTCTTCTTTTCTTTCTTTTTCTTTTTTTTTCTTCTTTTCTTTTTAACAGATTTATTGGTATATAATTCACGTACCACACAATTCACACATTTAAAGCATTCAGCTCAGTGCTTTTAGTATATTCACAGTGTTGTGCAACTATCACCACAGATCTGATCTGAGAATATTATTGTCCGCCTGACCCAGAGTAGCTTTAGGTAACCACTGAAATATATTTTCCATCTCTATAGATTTTCCCATTCTGGATATTTCATATAAATGCACTCATGTAACACATGGTCTTCTTTAGTTGCCTTTTCACCAGCAGAATATATATTTTTAAAGATTTTATTTATTTATTCATCAGAGACACAAATTGAGAGAGAGGCAGAGACATAGGCAGAGGGAGAAGCAGGCTCCATGCAGGGAGCCCGATGTGGAACTTGATCCTGGGACCCTAGCATCATGACCTGAGCCGAAGTCAGACACTCAACCACTGAGCCACCAGGAGTCCCCCCAGCAGAATATTTTTAAGATTCATCCATGCTGTTGCATGAAGCAGTACTTAATTCCTTTTAATTCCAAGTGTATTCTATTATATGGATATACCACATTTTGTCAGTTGGTGGAAATGTGTGTTGTTTCCACATTTTGGCTTTTGTGAACAATGCTGCTAATAGATATTCAAGTACAAGTTTTTGTGTGGACATATGTTTTCACTTCTCTTGGTCTATATAGCTAGGAGTGAAATTGCTGGATCATATGATAGTGCTATGTTCAACTTTTTGAGGCACTGTCAGACTGTTTTCCAAAGTGGCAGCACCACTTTGCGTTCCCACCAGCAGACTATGAGAATTCCAGTTTATCCTCTCTGGCCAACACTACCACTACCATGACCTCTTTTCTTTCTCCTCCTCCTCCTCTTGCCCTCCTTCTCTTCCGTTATTATAGCCTTACTGGTGAGAATGAAGTAGTATCTTATTGTGATTTTTGACTCACATTTCCCTAATGGCTAATGATCTTGAACAGCCCCTCGTGTGCTTACTGGCTATTTGCATGTCTTCCTTGGTGAAATTTCTATTAAGATCCTTTGTTTCAGCTCAGGTCATGATCCCAGGGTTCTGGGATTGAGTCCGATGTCGGGTCCCAGCTCAGTGAAGAGTCTGCTTCTCCCTCTCCCTCTGTTCCCCCACCCCTCATGCTGGTCTCTGTCTCTCTCACTCTCTCTCAATTAAATAAATAAAATCTTAATTTTTTTTTTTTTTTTTTAAAGAAGGGGCACTTGAGTAGCTCAGTCAGTTTAGCGTCTGTCTTTGGCTCGGGTCATGATCCCAAGGCCCTGGGATGGAGCCCCGCATCAGACTCCCAGCTCAGCGTGAGTCTGGTTCTCCCTTTGCCCCTCCTTCTGCTCATGTTTTTGTTTTGTTTTATTTTTATTTTTATTTTTTTATTATTTTTTTTTAAAGATTTTTAAAATTTTTTATTAATGATAGTCACACAGAGAGAGAGAGGCAGAGACACAGGCAGAGGGAGAAGCAGGCTCCATGCACTGGGAGCCCGACGTGGGATTCGATCCCGGGTCTCCAGGATCGTGCCCTGGGCCAAAGGCAGGCGCCAAACCGCTGTGCCACCCAGGGATCCCTGTTTTGTTTTATTTATTTTTTATTTTATTTATTTTTATTTTTTTTTTAATTTTTATTTATTTATGATAGTCACAGAGAGAGAAAGAGAGAGAGGCAGAGACATAGGCAGAGGGAGAAGCAGGCTCCATGCACCGGAAGCCCGATGTGGGATTCGATCCCGGGTCTCCAGGATCACGCCCTGGGCCAAAGGCAGGCGCCAAACCGCTGCACCACCCAGGGATCCCTGTTTTATTTTTAAAAGGATCCTTTGCCCATTTTTAAGTTGGGTTATCTTTTTTTTCTTTCTTTTACCATGGGTGGGTTGAGGGGATGAGATTCACCTTCACCAGCAGCTCTCCTCAAAGAAATCTTCATCAATCTCCTCTTGGTCTCCACACGTTTGATCCTTCTCTACCTTTTTTCTGAATGGGAAGTTTTTTTTAGTCCTACTCTCATCTTAGTCTGGTATCTTATGTTGGGGTTTTAAGTCTATTTTATCTTGGTGCCTCATTTGACATTTCCAATTGAATGTCCTGGGTTACCTGTATCACAATAGCGTCTATCTGGCTGCCATCTCACCTAACTGCAGAGCCTCTTATTCCTCAAAGCCAATTTCCTTTTTACTGAATACACAATCCAGATCAGACTATTTTTCTGGTTAAGACTGTAGTGGAATTAGAAGTAACAAATTAGAAATTAGGAGTAGGCAGCTGGCTCAGTCAGGAGAGCATGAAATCCTTAATTTTGGAGGGTTTTTTTTTTTAAGATTTTATTTATTTATTCATGAGAGACACACACACACACACACACACACAGAGAGGCAGAGACACAGGCAGAGGGAGAAGCAGGCCCCCTGCAAGGAGCCCAATACGGGACTCATCCTGGATTCCGAGATCGTGCCCTGAGCTGAATCAACTGCTGAGCCACCCAGGTGTCCCAATCTTGGAGTTTTGAGTTCGAGCCCCATGTTGGGTTATAGAGATTACTTAAAAATAAAATCTTGGGGCTCCTGGATGGCTTAGTTGGTTAAGCATCTGTCTTTGGCTCAGGTCATGATCCGGAGGTCCCGGGATTGAGCCCTGAATTGGGCTCCCTGCTCAGTGGGAAGTCTGCTTCTCCCTCTCCTTCTGCTGCTCCCCCCCCCACCACCCATATTCACTCTCTCTCTCTCAAATAAATAAAAAATCTTTAAAAATTTAATAATACATGAATAAATTAATAAAGTCTTAAAAAATAAGTTAGTTAAACTGACTAAGGCATACTACGGGAGAATGCCAGCAGAGAGGAGCAAGAAAGGAGACAGAAGTACCCCCCAAAAGGGCAGAATAATTTGAAAAACAAAGTATGTGGCGACTGGTATGTTCAGTATACTTATTTAAGAAGGCAAGGATTGCATATAATCCATTTTTTAAAATTGCTTCTGAAAGAGGTAAAATAAAAATA
Organism: Canis aureus; assembly: GCF_053574225.1. NCBI lineage: Eukaryota > Metazoa > Chordata > Mammalia > Carnivora > Canidae > Canis > Canis aureus. The sequence continues at coordinate 8,278,906 of NC_135613.1, forward strand.
CATTTTGGTATTTAAGGAAATAAACACTCGGCTTACTGAATGAAAATGTGGCAGGAGAAATTATAAAAGAAGGCCTTTTGATGCTTGCATCCTTCACATACAGCACAGAATGGAGCATTGTGTCTCTAGTGGACTAGGTGGAAAGTTCTCAACAATACAGGTATACACATATATGCTCATTGAATTGAACTGAAAATTTGGCATAGCCACTTGTACTTTAGTGCAAATAATTTTAGTCATTTCTATGTGTGTGCCTTATGTCTGGTAAAGTTATCTAAGTTGAGAAGGGGATTTGCAGCTCAAATAACTTTTAGTCCAGTGGCTTCCTATTCTGTCTCCCTCTGATTCTGAATGTCTGGGGCCCTGTCCCTAGAATACTTTTTTTTTTTTGGTACTCCTTGGTATGAGAGGGATAAATGGTTTTTCTTTGCCTAGAGAGGTAAAGAGAGACCTAGGCTGCATAGGGATTGGTTCTGGCTAGGGCAGGATGAAAGAATTATAATTCTTTACAATTTGGACATTTTCTTGCTCTTAAGAGAACTGGCCAGAATCTGATACTAGGTAGGACTGGGAGAGTTGGGGGGATGCTTCCTTTTAGTATTTCTCACAATACTTGTTGAGACTCCCTAAAGGCAGAAGAAATTTTAGGGTAGGAGAGGCTGGAAGGTACCTAATTAGTTTATATTCTTCATTCTCATTTCCATTTTATCTCTCTGTTTCTAGATTCAGGGAATCCTGACTTTAATTATCCAAGTCTTTTTTTGGCCATTTAATCATAGCAAATTTCTTTTTTTTTTTTTTTTTCATAGCAAATTTCTAATTAAAGTTACTCTCGCGGATCGGCCAATTGATTCCTCTTTCTAAATTTTTAATTGTTTTTATAGAGTAAATTGGAATAATGGAATCTTAGAGCTTGAAGGAAATTTAGAAATAATTTCTTTTTTTGTTTTTGAATAGACTGTTTTTTTCCGGGCAGTTTTATGTTCACATAACAATCAAGCAGAGAGTTTTTCCATATATTTCCTGCCACCACATGTGCACAACTTCTCCCACTGTTAACATTTCACATCAGAGTATGACATTTGTTACAGTTGGTGAGCCTCCACTGACACACCTGTTTCATCCAAAGTCCATGAGTTATATTAGGGTTCATTGTTGGTGTGGTACATTCTTTGGATTTGACAAACTAATCCCTCATTTTGCAGTAAAGGAAACAAAATCCAAAAGATTGTGAAGTAACTTGTCCCAAATCATACTAGTGAATGCCAGATCTGGTCTGGGAACCAATCCTTTTGTCTCTTCTCTTTGACTCTGTGTTAAGATAATATTTGCATATGGTACACATTTAAGAAGTACAAAAGGCTTTGCAGTAAAAAATTAGTCTTCTCCCACCTATAGCTCTTCCTCAAAGGCAGTTATTCTTTCTGGATGTTTCCAATTCTAATTGAACTGTGACCTTGAATAACATGTAAAGGACTAAAAGAAGTGTCTTTGGGGTCCCTATGTGGCTCAGTCCGTTAAGTGTCAGACTCTTGGATTCAGCTCAGGTCATGACTCAGAGTTGTGAGATCGAACCCCACATCAGGCTCTGCACATAGTGGGGAGTCTGCTTGAGATTCTTTCTCTATCTCCCTCTTCTTCTCTTCCTTCCCCAAAATAAATACATCTTTTTTTTTAAAAAAGGTATCCTTCAAAGCTGTGAGAGATTCACGTGTTAGATGGTACATTCAGATTCTGTGGTATAGTGTAGTGAAAAGCACCTGGCCTTTTGAATCAAATAGACCTAGGTTGGAATCGGGCTCAAGGGTTGACTATCCATGTTACTTTTTTTTTTTTTTTAAGATTTTATTTATTTATTCATGAGAGACATAGGCAGAGACACGGGGAGAGAGAGAAGCAGGCTCCCTGTGGGGAGCCCGATGTGGGACTCGATCCCAGGACCCCGGGATCACACCCTGAGCTGAAGGCAGACGCTCAGCCACTAAGCCACCCAGGCGTCCCTATCCATCTTACTTTAGATAACAGTATTTATTTAACACTTGAGTTGCAGGGATGAAACAGAGTAACTTTCGATAGGTTCATTGTATACTTTAGCAAATAATTTGTGCTTAAAAAACTGTCAGTTCTCTTTTGGTTCAAGGAAACTTTTTTAAAAAGATTATTTTATATAACACACTCTGAAAGCATGCACAATGCAGAATAATGTATTAGGTAACTTGCCTTGTTCTCTTGCTTCTCACAAGTCTTAATTAAACTCAGTAATTGCATTAGAAGTTCTGGAACATTACTATCAAAAGGATCAATGTGATATTTTAGAAGGCAGCATTTGACTAGTTTAATCTTTAACAGGGTGAAAAATCAAGTTACAGCCTGTACTGAATTTCACTGTTAGGACTCAGCTTGATTCATGTTTATATTTCCACACGTATATATCCTTGTAGAAGATAAGGCCATAAAGCAAGGAGACCGTTCCATTTACAATCACATCAGCAGGTATTTAGGAATAAGTGTAACATTTGCACAGGACTGTATATTTTAAGAAAAATATCTTAACATAAATTATCTTAACTGGTACCTATGCAAAAAGCTTAACACTTGCATTATGAATGAGGAAGCTGAATCCTAGGGAGGTTTAAATGTCTTACCCATGTTCACTCACATAATATGTGATTTTGGGCAATCATATAGGTGTCAGAAACAAAATTCATACCCGTTTCCTGACTCCTGACTTGCTGGTGCTCTTTCAACTTTGCAGTGGTCCCTTAGGGATGTGCTTAACAATGTGATGGAAGTCTAGTAAATGAGAAGTGGAGTGTGTGAGGGCTGCTTTTTGTTTTGCTCTGAATCAGAAACAGATGTTTATTCTTAATACTTCTGGCCATTTGACTCCTCTGGGTTTTTCCTTTCCTTTTTAATTTAAATTTCTAGTCAGTCCTTCCAGAGAAATTGAGTCCTTTAAATATCGAAGATAGGTTCTGAATAAGCCAATACACTAAAAGCAAACTTCCTATTGTTCAGTATGCTCTCCCTTCCATAGCTGAAGTTCTGTGATTCTTTAGCTCATTAACATTGATGGAATAGCTTCTAGCTATAGCTTTAAAAAAAAGAAAAGAAAAGAAAATACAGAGAACATTGTAATTCCTCTACAAAAATAGAGCTTTTGAGAACATAAAAAGCATTCAATGTACTTTATTCATTCTTTCTTTGATTCAGTTAATCAGTCATATACACACACACAAATTTTGCCAAGTACATATAGAATGCCATATAGTCTGCTAGGTTTACAAACACAGAAATGATTAAGAGCCAGTTGCTGCCTTCAGGGAGCTCCCAGTCAAGCAACAAAGAGTTACCAGTAGTACGTGATCTGTTGTTAAGAGTACCCAGAAACATATCTCTATTACTTGTTAAGAGTAGTCTTTAAGCTCAGATGAGGGGTTATAAGACTTAACCACAGACATTTCTTCTCATGGCTGGATCTGTGGTAGAAAGCCAAGATGCTTTCAGAAAGGAATGTGGAAATCCCCAAGCTGCCAGTGGGGTCGTTGGTACCCGTCTGTTTCCTCGAGTGATCTGTTCTGAGTCATTATGATTTTAATAAATCCATACTCCTTCTTATTTTGCTCCTCAGCCCTGTCCTATGTATTTATACCAGAAAAGCCACAGGTAGACATGGAAGTTCATCTTTTCTTCAAAGCACCATTTCACTTACTCTCAGAGAGGTTTTTTTACACCAAAGAATTGAAAGGCTACCTTGAAAGTCTGTCTCTCCCTTCCCTGCTTCAGTTTTCCTATCTCTTGGTGTTGTGTTGGGGGATCCCTAGTTCCAGCATATACCTCAAGTAACCAGAAGGAATGTGATTCTTTCAACTGAACAGGATTTCATCTTTAAAGTGCTAACTTCAGAACTGATAGGGCAAGGGAAAGCATGTGGGGAGGGTTAGAAATTTTTACAACTTTGTCAAGTTTCAGTGTTTCAAAATTTTTTGGGTGGTGGAGAATTGGCTCATGTTTTTATTATTTTTATTTTTAAAAAATCATTTATTTATTTATTTATTTATTTATTTATTTATTTATTTATTTATGAGAGACACAGAGAGAGAGAGAGAGAGAGAGAGAGGCAGAGACACAGGCAGAGGGAGAAGCAGGCTCTATGCAGGGAGCCCGATGTGGGACTAGATCCTAGGTCTCCAGGAAAGGTCCTGGGCTGAAGGCGGCGCTAAACCGCTGAGCCACCCGGGCTGCCCAGCTCATGTTTTTAAACTAACTTTACCTCTTAATGGCTAAGGTACCAGAAAGATACAGAAGGAAGAAAGCAAATTTGTACTCAAGTCAGAGGATAATAGATGAGATACCAAAGAGTCCTTAAAGCTTGATTAATCTGACCTTCCTATTCTCTAGATAAGGAAACGGAGACTCAGAGAAGTCAGTTGATTTGTGTTAAGTCCCACAACTGGTCAGTGGGAAATAACCCTATGTGAAACATACTCCACTGTCACACTGCTGAGAAAATGGAATTTCCACAGGTCAAAATAATATATAAAGTATGGGATTGTGGTTCTGAACTTGAACTCTCATCCCACTGTGCCTCTAGGTGAACAGAAAAGAACCCCAACTAGGAGACTACACATAAGCACAGTCCAAGGAACTCCCACAACACCCATGTCAGGGCACAGATGCAGGGTAGTAGGGTCCTCTTCACTGTGGGGCAGGAACAGTTTACTATTGTGCTTCCTCAGTTGGTACTGTCACCAACCTAATGTGGAGGGGACTGGAAGGAATTGGCCCCAACAATTTCTTCCATATATAGTATGACTTCATTAGAAGAGCTATTGTTTTTGTTTTTGTTTTTTCCTAGAGCATTTGGTCATTGTCAGTGCTGTTGGCAAGAGATCACAGTGTGACATTGACTGAATCAGTGCAGCCTCCTTTATCCCTTGATGAGTCACTGAACTGCAGGTATATGTCAATGATCTGGGGAGTCCATGTGAATTGGGAAGTAACCAGATGCCACTTTGGGAATGTACATAGAGGGTAATGTTGGATGTGAGGTGCAGACCAAATGTTAACCTGCATATGAGTTGAGTGCTTGGCAAAAGATTGGAAGGAGGGCACTGTCCTTGGAAAGGCCTGGCCATAGTATGACCCTGGAGATCTACTTACTGGAAGACTTAGGAGGAAGGGGAGGTGGTGCAGAAGCTGCTGTCCGTGGTGCCGCTCAGGAACTCTTTCCCTACTTTGCAGAGGTAGCAGGCCTAGAGGTACTAATAGCCCAACAAGCTGGGGCCTATTGATTCAGAGGGAAGATGGCTGGGATAAAGTTGATATGGGTTAGGGACTGAAGCAATGAAAAAATGCACATAGGAGGTAAGTATTAGGAGGCCATGGAGTACATGCTTTATTCTTTTTAAAATTGTGGTAAAATACACATGACATAAAATTTACTATTTTAACTATTTCAAGTATACCATTCACTGACATTAAGTCCATTTGCAGTGTCACACAGTTATTGTCACTGTTTAGTTCCAGAACTCGTTCATCACCCCAAGTGGAAATGCCATACCCATTAATGAACCAGTTTCCATTTTCCCTTCATCCCACCCCTGTACAACTACTCATCTGCTCTCCATCTTTATGGATTGTGCATGGATTTTATGTCAGGCAGATTTGAGTTCACCCTGGCTCTGCCATTTACTAACAGAGTACGTTGGTTCAACTCACTTGACTTCTCTGTCCTGTTTTCCATATTTTTAGAATGGGAATAAAAATACTTAACCTGTAGGACTCTTGTGAGGATTGATTGTTTATTAAATGTTTAGCTGAATAACCTTGTTGATTCTTGAGTAGACATTGCTATAAACGTTAGTTGTTTGCTTCATAAAAATGGTAACAGTGTCGTTCCTTTAAGTTGTATATTTCTGTCACAACTGCTTATTCACCAAGCATTCAAGTAACACAACTTAATCATCTATCACAATAGGTGCTGAAATAGAGAAATAGGCTAGTTGAAGAAGGGAGAGATAACTGTATATTTATGGGCTGATTATATCTTAGAAGCTCTAGTGCTATTGGAATTCAGAGGAGAAGAGTCATTAATGTTGGTTAGATGCTTATTAAATATTTGAACTAGTGAATGAATGGATGAACAGTTGTACAGTCAATGGAAAAGGTAGAACTTTCAAATGGCCCATCCAAAACTTTTGAAAAATAAATATCCTTCCATCAAGGAGGTTTTTTTTTTTTTTTTTTTAAATCTTATTTATTTATTCATGAGAGACACAGAGAGGGAGAGAGAGAGAGAGAGAGAGAGAGAGAGAGAGAGAGAGGCAGAGACACAGGCAGAGGGAGAAAGAAGCAGGCTCCATGCAGGGAGCCCAACGTGGGACTTGATCCCAGGTCTCTAGGATCAGGCCCTGGGCTGAAGGTGGCGCTAAACCGCTGAGCCACCTGGGCTGCCCCATCAAGGAAGTTTAAAATGGAGATATCTTTGGGCTCAGGACAAAGAGAAATTTATTATTGTCTTGGAAAGGAGGTGACAACTTCTATGTGTCAAGCAGAGGCCATTCAAGTTCTTTGAGACGTCACAGAGAAAACTCATTGATCAATTGTTCTTAATACAAAAGCAGTACTTGTTCCTTCAGAAAAGTATAACAAGAGAACTTAAAAATGGGAAGAATTTATCAGTAACAATATCCTGAGAAATGGGCTTGATTGAATTCATGTTAAAGTTTGAGGTGCTTTGGCCCAGTAAAGCCAGTAAATAATGGAGATTTAACTCCATTTGGTTTTGGTTTTTTGTACAAAAGATGCTGGTAAGGAAGGATGGCTCCACAGGGATTACTTCTGGGAACACAGACTACAGAGCCAAACAATGGGCCCTTACGTTAGTTATCTGGGGGAATCTCTCTCTCTCTCTCTCTCTCTCTCTTTTTTTTTTTACCACTTGTAATTGGTGATATCATAATTAGGCCTGCATATTGCTTGTGAGCACTGCCATACAAGTCACCTCATTTAGCTGGGCTTATGGAGATTAGATCATGCACAGGAAGCTGGCTCCTTGGTTATCAGGCTCCACAGAGGAGCTGGGAGGTTTAAGGAGTGTGAAAAATTAGGATTGATTTAAAGGGACAGGCTCTCTGGAAAAGCATGGAGAGTTTTCCAGCTTGTGCCTCTATGACCTTTAGTATTACATAAACAGCACTGATTTCTACTTAAGTTAAACACATTTTAATTAATAATTAAAACCTGATAGTATAGACACAGATAATGATGATGAAAGGAGAAAGATGAGGAAGTGACAGTTAATTTTTTTTTAAAGATTTTATTTATTTATTCGTGAGAGACGGAGAGAGAGAGAGAGAGAGAGAGAGGTGGAGACACAGGCAGAGGGAGAAGCAGGCTCCATGCAGGGAGTCTGATGTGGGATTCGATCCCGGGGCTCCAGGATCATGCCCTGGGCTGAAGGCAGGCACTAAACCACTGAGCCACCCAGGGATCCCCTGATTATTTTTTTTTTAAGATTTTATTTATTTATTTTAGAGAGAGAGAGTGCATTGTTGCACATGCGAGCATGCAAGTGGGGGAAGGGAGAGAGAGAGAGAGAGATTGAGAGAGAGAGAGAAAATCAGAGAATCTCAAGCGGATTCCATACTAAGCGCAGAGCCCAACAGGGCTTGATAGCACAGAGCCCGACAGGGGTTGATCTCATGACGGTGAGATCATGACCTGGGCCAAAATCAAGAGTTGGTGGCTTAACCTACTGAGCCATCTAGGCGCCTCATGATTACATTCTTAATATGTGTTACAGGAACTATGCTAGCATTTTTATCTTCCAGGTACTATATTAGATTCTTCTTCTTCTTTCTTCTTTCTTCTTCTTTCTTCTTTCTTCTTCTTCTCAGACTTTATTTATTCATGAGAGACAGAGAGAGAGAGAGGCAAAGACATAGGCAGAGGGAGAAGCAGGCTCCTTGCAGGGAGCTCGTTGTGGGACTTGATCCCAGTATCCCAGGATCATGCCCTGGGCCGAAGGCAGGCACTCAACTGTTGAGCCACCCAGGCGTCCCTATATTAGATTCTTTATAAACAGTTAGCTTATTAAAATTATGACGGTCTCCTATGGAAAAAAAGTTATAACAATCACCCATGGTCAAGTCTTAGCCCTCTTTTATTTATTTATAAATTTTTGTTTATTTGAGTAATCTCTACACCATTGTGGGGCTAGAATTCACAATCCCATGCTCTTCCAACTGAGCCAGCCAGGTGCCCCAGCCTCAGCTCTGTTTCAAAGGATGAGGAAAAGGAAACTTACAGAGGCCCTTATAAAGAATATTGAAAAAATAGCATTTTGCTCCTCTTAATTCTTTAAATTCCCTGCCTTGAATTATTATTATTATAATTGGTTTACTTGTTTTATTCTTCTTGGTAGATCACAGCAATTGAGAGAGAACAACTCTCATTTTTATACTCACTACAATGCCTAGGACAATGCCTAAATTCCAGTGGGTATTCACATAAAGCTCATTGAATCCATGTGTGTTATCCTTTTTAAAGGCCAACTAGAATGTGTAACGTAATTACTGTAATTACCGTTAACAAAAATTGGCATCCTTACACATTTAACCCTGCAAATCCATTGCAGAGCTAGATGCACATTATAATTTCTTTTAACATTTTTTATGAACTGGAGAGAATAGGACATGCCCACATGGCAGTTATATCTTAAGAGTGACAAATCTAGAGCAAGCTTTGTTTTTGTTTTTGTTTTCAAACCTAGTTTTAAGTTTTTCTATTTGGCATTAATTGTCTGTTAGTTCCTGAGAGCAGAGCCTTCAGTAATTAGAGAATTATTGTAGAGATGAGTGATGGCAGATTAGCCGGAGATACGAAGGTCATCGAAAGCAGGAAAGGAAGGGGTCAGGACATGGGTTAATTTACTCATTTTCCCCAGTATTTCTTCAGGCTGCACACACCAAAGGGTGCTGTTCCAGTTCAGGCTCCCTGTGTTTTGGCCTGTCTGACAATCTCAAATAGTTTTCTTAGCCTTAGAGCTAAAATTGTTCGGTTTAGGACTAAAGTGTTACTTAAGATAAGACTCTCTGTGCTGCTAATAGATATATGGTATTTGATTCCAATTTCTCTGGCTTTGCACCCATTGGTACCTCACATCATTTTCTTTTCCCTAGGTATACGTGGTCGGGAATGACCCTGTGACAGTTTTAGTGGATTCCCTGCTTCCAGTCCTGGGAGTGCTCTTTTCTCTCTACAGTTTTACCAAGCAAAGTGTGTCTCACATAAGGTAAACAGTCTAGAGAACCTTATTTATTTATAAATAGTGAAATCTATATTGAATGATGTTCTTATTCTTATAAAACTTAATGCCACTTTGTAATTTTTTTTCTTTCAAAATCAGTAAAACATTTGGGGATCCTCTTACTCTGCTCATCTGAGAAAGAAAGAAAGCTTTTCCTTTTAAAAAAGATTTTATTTATTTCCTGGAGAGGAAGAGCACAAGCCGGTGGAGCAGCAGAGGGAGAGAGAGAAGCAGGCCCCCTCCTCCAGCAGGGAGCCTGATAGGGGGCTCGACAGGAGGACCCTGGGATCAGGACCTGAGCGGAAGGCAGATGCTTAACTGACAGCCACCCAGGCGCCCCGAAAGAGAGCTTCTCAGGTTGCAGGGGATTGAATGTAATTTTTAGAATGGCTTTCCTCAGCCTCTGTCCTAGACGTCAGAGACAAAATCCTTGTTTACGTGTGTAAACATGTCCCTGTTTGATCAGTGAGAAATACTGGAATTACATGTCTAGGGAGGAGGAAATGGAGAATGGATCATAACAACCTTGTGGGGAGTAAGAAGTCAAGTTGGGGAAATCTGGATCTGAATGTGGCACCCTGTAATTTAGACTTGGATTTGACGTGAGTGCTGCACAGTGTTGTTTGGAATGAAGGGATTTCTTAATCATCCTGAAAATAATCTTTTGTATTGGGATTTAGGTTGGCTTCATTTTGTATCAGCTCCATTTTCATAGATACTTATGTTGTTTCTTCCTCCTTATATGAGTTTATATCCTTTTTAAAGTCCTAGAAAATTCTGATTTTTAGTGTTTAGAAATCCCCCATATGTGATCAGACATATAGTAATAGTACCCTCTTCATAGGGTTATTATAAAGACTGACTATAAAGTGTTGAGCACTCTCCCTGGATAATCACAAACTCAGTAAATGACAGCTATCCTCATCATTGTTAAGTGGTGAGGGAAAGCTCACATACTACCTTGGACTCTAACCTTTGGTCAACACATTATTGTAGCCCACAGCAACAGAGCAGAGAACACAGAGGAAGATGGAGACTATAACTACGTGAAAGAACTTCAAAGAAGTTCAAAGAACTGTCCATATAATAACTTTGAGTTTTGAAACCCAAATCCTCAGAGCACTATCATGTTCTCATCAGAGACTGAGAAGGAAGAAGCAAACATTTATTCCACCCTGATCCTAGTTGACTGGTACAGATAAAAGGGGCTGAGGAATCACCCAGAATTTGTGGGTATGCTCTTTCTTGGTCACCAGCTCTTGTTCCCATTGATAGATGGTTTTTTGTTTTTTTTTTTTAAAGATTTTATTTATTTATTCATGGGAATGCACAGAGAGGAGAGAGAGAGAGGCAGAGACGCAGGCTCCATGCACCGGGAGCCCGACGTGGGACTCGATCCCGGGTCTCCAGGATCGCGCCCTGGGCCAAAGGCAGGCGCCAAACCGCTGCGCCACCCAGGGATCCCCGATAGATGGTTTTATCAGTGTAAACTTTCTTTTATGGTATCTAATCCAAAGGCAATGGTACACTTGGAAATATTTAAAAAAACAAAAATAAAAAACATGGATCTTATCAGAGTTGCTTCTAGAGCCAAAGATTAGTCAGTCACTCACTGAATTTCAGGATATTAGATATATTCTGAGATTCACAGGAAGCATAGTTTCCAGTCCTGCACTTCAGTAGTACTAGGTGGTTGTGCCAGCATTTAGAATGCAGTGGAACCTGACAGTCTTCCTGTCTTTTTTTATGTTAGCTTGTTAGATGTGTAGAGTAAGATGACAAGCTCATTTATAACTGCTTTTTCTGCCAGGTCACTTTGCCAAGAGATCTTATTATGGATTCTGGGGAAGCTAGAGAGGAAGAAGGCAATTGCCAGCCTGAAAGGATTTGCAGGATTGGACAAATCTGCGTCCTCCCTTCATTCTTTGTGTCAACTTAGAGCTGCCACTCAAGGTGGCATAATTGTTACCATCAAAGAGGCCATTTGGTGAGTTCACCCACCCTTTACCCTCGCTCTTGGGATAGAATTGCACCCAGAAGGCCCTTCCCTGACTTGTCCACTAAGGGGCGCTGATAGAACAGGACCTAGAACTTCAAGCAGCCGAGGTGCTGCTATTTATAATCTCTAAATGAAATGTGAGCTCCTTAAATAATCCTGCAGGTTTTTTCCCCAGATGCTAGCTAATAGTAGATGCCATTTGCTGGAGCCTTGCAGCTCTGCATCACAAGTGCACTTACTTTGCAAGTCTTTGCCAGAGAATCAGAATAAAGGGTAGTCACATGTTTACCCTCAGCACCATAACCATCCAGTTCTCTTTCTGAATCTCCAAATGGTATATGTCTGTTCAGAGTCAGACTTATTCTTAAATGAAATTGTCTGATAGCTTTTATGTTAATTTTTTTGATGGGGGTTTCTTTCTCCTGGAGGGCAATTGGAAGGTACTTAATAAATATTAGTGGAATGGATAATTTATTTCTCTCACATTTCACAAATATATTTTAAGTTATTTCCTTTTTTGGGTGATATGTATAGATATTATGATCTCAGAATGTAAGTTCCTGTCGACCAGAGTCCCATACAGTTCTTAACTGCTGACAGATACTCAGATTTTTTTTTTTTTAAAAGATTGGATTTGTTTATTTATTCATGAGAGACACAGAGGGAGAGAGAGAAAGAGGCAGAGACACAGGTAGAGGGAGAAGCAGGCTCCATGCAGGGAGGATGTGGGACAATCCCGGGTCTCCAGGATCACACCCCAGGCTGAAGGCAGCGCTAAACCACTAAGCCACCTGGGCTGCTGGATATTCAGATTTTTATGTCTCATTCAAAGTGTGGCTGTTTATTAAAGTGTTAAATTTAATTTTTTATTCATGGTTAACTTAGTAAAGTTATAAAACACTCTATCAATAGGATGGACTTGAGAAAAATGGAAAACATACATTGATTGCAAGCAGAATTCTCAGTACAAATGCAAGCTACCAATTTCTTTTTATTTATTAATTTATTAATTTATTTATTAATTAATTAATTTATTTATGATAGTCACACAGAGAGAGAGAGAGAGAGGCAGAGACATAGGCAGAGGGAGAAGCAGGTTCCATGCACCAGGAGCCCGACGTGGGATTCGATCCTGGGTCTCCAGGATCGTGCCCTGGGCCAAAGGCAGGTGCTAAACCGCTGTGTCACCCAGGGATCCCAAGCTACCAATTTCTTGAGAGTTGTTGAGCACTAGTAGGTTTTGTGGTTGTAACTATGCTCCTGAACTGAAAGAATTTAAAATTTAATGTGTTTATTTTAAGAACACTTTGGAATAGTTTAGTCTGAGATCAATCTAGTGAGTGTATAGGGAATTTTTTTTTTTTGGGGGGGGAGTTTTATAGTTATAGTTTATAAGTTAAATCTTATCAGTATTAAAATTAATAGCTATTGTAACTGGTCTCTAGTGTACATCTTAGTGTATATCAGAATCAACAGTTCTTATTGAAACTATAGTTTCTCTTCATGGTAGAAGAAACATGAATAGGCAGTTATTGAATGAATCTCCATCTAATGCTGGAAGCAATGGACTCTTAACTCAGGGTTTCTACATAGACTTCTAGCTGTCCATAGTCCCTTTGAAATTATATACAAGAAATTTTTATGCACAAAGCTGATTTTTTTTTTTAAATAGGGTCCATAGTTTTCATTTGATACTTAAGATACTCCGTATCTCCGAAAAGTTGACATGCACTACATCAGAGAAGTGTGTGTGTGTGACTGATTTTATCTTTCATTCTAAAGATCTTGCTCCTGGTGCCAGTCCCCTAAAGGCAAGTCAGTCTCACCACTTACCCTTTCCCCTATCATTCTGTCCAGGAGCCCTAGTTATCAATAAAAAGTTTGTTTAAAGAAACACTAAGAGACACCTGGGTGGCTCAGTGGTTGAGCGTCTGCCTTTGGCTAAGGGCGTGATCCCAGAATCCTGGGATGGAGTCCCAAATCCGGCTCCCTGCAAGAAGCCTGCTTCTCCCTCTGCCTATGTCTCCGCCTCTCTCTCTGTGTCTCTTATGAATAAATAAATAAACTATTTTTTTAAAAATAAAGAAACACTAAAAGAGCAGCTTGGGTTTCATGATCTCTGGATCCAGAATTTTTTTTTTTCTGGACCCAGATGTAACTATAGTATTTGAAACTGAGTCTTTATCCTTGAAATTTTAAGAATGAATGAAATAGAATTTCATAAGGTAATTATTGTCATGTCTTTTTATTTTATTTATTTTTAAAGATTTTATTTATTTATTTGAGGGAGAGAGCAAGCAGAAGTGGAGGGGAGAGGGAGAGGGAGAAGCAGGCTCCCTGTTGAGCAGGGAGCCCAAAGTGGGGCTTGATCCCAGGACTCCAGGATCAAGGCCTGAGCCAAAGGCAGACACTTAACTGACTGAGCCATCCAGGTTCCCCTGTCATGTCTTTTTTTTTTTTTTTTTTTTTATTTATTTATTTATTTATTTTTTCCCTGTCATGTCTTTTTTAAAAAGTATTTGAATATAGTATTTCATTTTGACAGGGCGGTTCACAGAAGCTTAGAAGTGACTCTTAGCCATTTCAGTTTTTTTGTCTAATATAAAATGTGGTGTAGATAACATGACTAATCTGAAGGATGCTGGGAGATTCTGGGATAATGGAAGAAGTGATCTTAAGCTTAGTTAATAGGTTACCCATTCTACTAGAGGAGTATAAAGCCCACATCATTAGTGAACTGGCAAATTGGGGCTTACTGCCCAATGGAATGGCCAAATCAATTCTATTTCCTAATTGTATTTTTCAGTGATATGAAACAACATCTGTCATTTTTTTCTCAGTTTAGTCTGAAAACTTTTGTTTCCTTCTTTAATCACAAGAGCACATACCTTCTTTGTATAATGCAAAAAAGCATAAAGAGGAAAACAAAAGACAACTGCTATCCTAGTCACTGTTTGCATTTTTTTAGTGTTTTGTCTTCTAGTCCATCTGTGTTTATTTACATGATACAGTATAATAATATTGTATCTTGGCTTTTTCACTTATCCTGCAAATTAAAATTAAAACCCTTAGCACCTCATGAGAAGTTTCTTAAAACTTTTTTGCAGACATCGTAGCATTGCTTTTAATAATGTAGCCGTATTTTATTACCTGAAAATTTGGCTTACTCAGTTTTCCGAGTCTTTCTGCATTTTCATATTTCATCTCGTTAGTTCTTATTAGTTGAGACTGACTGCATGTTCTCCTGTAAGGATAGTATCTTTTTCTGCTGCCCATAACCCTTCAGGGGCTCATCAAAAAAAAGTCCAGCTTTCTTTGAATGGCATTCAAGGCCCCCCTGTAATCTGACCTTGCTTTGCTGACTTCTTTTTCTCAGAATATCTGCATACAACCTATACTTTAATTCCTCCTTGCTATTTCAGTTTATTGAAATAGTGGTAATTCTTTAACATCCATCTTCCTTCAAAAGCCACTTCCTTCATGAGTCTTTTCCCCACTGAGCAAATGACTATATACGACATCTTACCCTACCTTCTGAGAATAAATGCTTTTTTAGCATGGAGCATCAGGAAAATAATTTAAACAAATTTTTGAGATCTTTCTAATGCTTTACTGTATGAAAATACCATGTGTAACTTTGGAAGATTATTATGGAGTTTCAAAAATAATATCTCTGGGTGACACTGCCAAGATAAATCTTACTTCATGTTGCAGTGATGAAGATGAAGATGAAGCCCTGTACCAGAAGGTGTCCTCAGAGCAATGTCGGGTAGAGCATCTCGGGGACTTGTTATCCCACTGCCAAGAGTGTGGTTTGGCAGGTGACTTCTTCATCTTCTGCTTGAAGGTAAGAACTACATATATGATAAGGGCATGGTCAGCTTTATTTCAGGATACAACCAGGATCCCCTTTGAATTTTCAGGGCAGTCATAATTTTAGCTCCTAAAATTAAGGTCCTAATCTTAGAGAGAAATAATCACAGGATGTAAGAGTAATTTATTTGTTAGTAGCCTTTGGGTTGGTAAAAAGAAAAAAAGCAGTACACATATGATTGGACTGTTTTCCGAGGTGATCTGCCCTGAACTTTTAGAGATGACCAAAGTAGAACTCTTGATCTATGAAAGGGTTAATCTTTGCTCTGTGTTGACAGTAAGTACTCTTTTGAAGTTAATAGCAGGTTTTGCAGTTATGGAGTAATCCTTTATCCTTTCTGACTGTTGTTTTGTCAGGTATTTGGAAAGCAGATTTAGCAGTTCTGCCTTTCTCGTTTCATTTTGTAACCACCTGAAACCTTTTCCGGGTCTGTTTCTTAGTGTTGGTGATTGTGCTTCCTCTTGCTCTAATCTCTGACAGCAACTTGTACCTCATACTGTACTCCTTATTTGCATTGTTGGAGACTGTCAACGGGGTGATCTCTGATTTTCTGTCCTCCAGCTCTGCCTTCTACTTTATTTTCCCTAAAATAAAGTGTCTGTTCTAAGAGAATGTCTGTGGAGTTTGAGGTTGGAGTGGCTAGAGGGGAATACAAGGAGAGAATCAGGGCTAACATTTCTAGAACTTGAAATAGGGGCCATTTTTTGATGCTTTTCTCACCTCTTGTGTTCACTTTTCTTTCTTTCTTTCTCTCTCTCTCTCTCTCTTTCTTTCTTTTCTTCTTCTTTTTTTTTAAAGATTTATTTATTTATTTGAGAGAGAGAGAACACAAATGGAAGGGCCAGAGGGAGAGAAAATCTCAAGCAGATTCTGTGCTGAGCATGGAGCCCAGTGTGTGGCTCGATCTCACAATCCTGAGGTCGCAGCCCTGAGACCACAACCTAAGCTGAAACCAAGAGTTGGATGCTTAATCGACTGGGCCACCCAGGCACCCCTTCCTGTGTTCACATTCTATCCCCTTACTTAGTCACCCATTGTAAATAACATTACAAGAAAATGTGCTCTTAATCAGAGAATTTTAAAAATTATTTTAAAAAGCAAAAAATCAGGGGATCCCTGGGTGGTTCAGCGGTTTAGCGCCTACCTTCGGCACAGGGCATGATCCCGGCACAGGTCCCGGGATTGAGTCCCGTGTCGGGCTCCCTGCATGGAGCCTGCTTCTCCCTCTGCCTGTGTCTTTGCCTCTCTCCTCTCTCTCTCTGTCTCTCATGAATAAATAAATAAAATCTTAAAAAAAAAATCAGAGGCGCCTGGGTGGCTCAGTTGGTTAAGTAACCGACTTGATTTTGGCTCAGGTTGTGATCTCAGGGTCATGGGATCGAGCCCTGTATCAGGCTCTGCCCCGTTAGTGGAGCCTGTTTGAGATTCTCTCTCTTCCTCTCCTTCTGCCCTTCCCCTCTCACCCCCACCCCCCACTTGCACACACCGCACACTCTCTCTAAAATAAAGAATAAATAAATTCTTTAAAAAAACAAAAACAAACAATCAAAGGACTTTGCTTAAACCCAAGGTTTTTGCACCTTGGGTACTATTGGCATTTTGGGCTGGGTAATTTTTTGTTGAGAGGCCAGGGGCTTCCTGTGCTTCCTTGTAGGATGTTTAGTAGCATCCCTGACCTCTACCACTAGATGCCTATATCACTCCCCAATTATGAAACCAAGAATGTCCTAAGACATAGTTAACTGTCCCCTGCAGAGCAGAAATTCCCAGGCCCTGTTGGGAACCGTTGCTCTAAACTGTCACTTACTTTGGTAAAATATTAATTGTTAAGGAACTTAAGGTTTTCTCTTCCCAAGGAAATTTACAATGTGAAGTGTAGGGAAAAAGCCTACAAAACCCACAGTAATGAATTATCTATTAGTAGAGATTTAGTTTTAAGTATCGTAGGGAAAAAGCTGCTGAAAGCATTTAATAGTCTCTAAAAAAGGGTTTGGAAATGTTAGATGGCCTGAGGTCTCAGTTCAGCAGGGCTAGTGGTAGAGATCATGAAAAATGCTGATAATGTAAGTAGTTTGTCAAGCTAGTTCTCTTTATGTATGTATGCTTTTTACTATGAAGTTTTAAATGTTCATATATGTATACCATAAAATACATATCATTCTACAGCTTCCATTTTTCACTAAGCACTGTTTTTGAGGTCTTTCTGTTGACATCCACATAGATCTAGTTTATTTCAACTGCTACAGTATAATAAATACAGTTTATTCATTCTCTTATTGCTAGACATTTGTCTCCAAATTTTGGCTATTATAAATAATGCTGCAGCAAACACTTAGACTAGTTCTTTACAAATACATTTCAAACAGAGTTTTCTCACTATTGTGGAAGCCCTTAGTTCTACAGCCTTTTTCCTCACTTTTTCTTTTCTCCCATGCTGGTAGGAGTTGACGCATATGGCCATGGAAGATGAAGCAGAGTTAAAAACAAAGCCCTTCTCCAGCAAAAGCCTCTTGGAGTTAGAGCAGCACCAAACTCTTGTGGAAGGCCAGGAGCAGAAGGTGCTCATCCTACATCTCTTGGCTGTTCTGTGCGAGAGGATGTCTGAGCAGATTTTCACAAACATCACTCAGGTCAGTGGCTGCCACATTCCAGATCCCAAGCTGGTAGTATTCATCTATTTTGGTTTCTTTATATGATTTCCAAAAAATGTTTTAAAAAAGTTACTGAGTGTATGGCTCGGTAATACCTGCCTCAGTGTTACCTGGAATGCTCCTTGAACATGCAGATTACTGAGCCCATGACAACCAATGGAATCAACACTTTTGGAGGTCCTGCCAGCTGGCATGTTAAACAAGCTTCTGAGGTGATTCTCATGCACAGAAAACTTTGACAATTGTAGATATTTATGTATTATATTACAGGGTCTTTGGCTTTTGGGGCAAATACGATTGTCTGAGTCTTTTTTCAAAATATGGATGCCCAGCCACTTGTAGAGATTCTGATTTAGCATGTCTGCATTAGCATCTAGGGATCTGTATTTTTTTAAGCCCATGGATGATTCTAATATGTATCAAAAGTTGAGCATGATAAGAAAACTTAAATTTGAAAAAATCGCTGATGATAAAAATACCTATTATTTCTACAGCCTATTTCTACAATAGCCTGTGAAGTTTTAAGATGTTTTTTAAAATGTTTGAAGGGATCAGTGCCTGAATTTTGTTGGCTCAGACATTATAATTATTTTATTTATTTTTTGAAATATTTTATTTATTCATGAAAGACGGAGAGAGAGAGGCAGAGACATAGGCAGACTTAGAAGCAGGCTCCCTGCAGGGGAGTCCGATACGGGACTTGATCCTAGGACCCGGGGATCACAGCCCAAGCCGAAGGCAGAGGCTCAACCGCTGAGCCACCCTGGTGCCCTTGAACATTATATTTATCAACTATTTATTTATTTAAAATAAAGATTTTATTTTTATTTATTTGATAGAGAGCACAAACAGAAGGAATGGCAGGCAGAAGGAAAGGAAGAAGTGGGCTCCCCACTGAGCAGGGAGCCTGACTCAGCTTGATCCCAGAACCCTGAGATCATGACCTGAGCCGAAGATAGACACTTTACCAACTGAGCCACCCAGGCACCTCATTACTAGCGTTTTGAAAAATAGGAAATTAAAGGGGAGCCTGGCTGACTCAGTCAGTAGAGGATGTGACTCTTGATCTCAAGGTCTTGAGTTCAGGCCACACATAGGGCATAGGGCCTACTTAAAAAGAAAAAAAATGTAAAAACCCACAGGAAATAGGAGTAATAAAGTGTAGGCAATGCAGTCACCATATTTTATTGTTATTACCAGAATTAGGTGTTGCTTGGCTGATGAACAGTCAGTTGTAAGATGGTATGATTGTCACGCTTAAATCTGATTCTTCAGCTCTTTGTATCGCCCTCATTGTCATCTGCCTTCTGGTGTTGCTAAGCAGCGTTTCAGTCTAGCTCCCGCTGAGAAAATTTGCAGCTGTGTGTCAGCTCCAACTTACCGTGCCTGTTTAATGAGAATTATGTTCATGATTTCTTTCCTAGCTTCTTATTCCTTCAGTTCACTGACCCTGTGTTACACAGTAGGGTGATTTGTTTCTCCTGTGTTTATATCAGTTCCCTAAAGACTTTTTCACCCAGACCTTATGTCTTTGTCTCAAGATGGTAGTTGGAAGGGAAAATGGCCTAAAAACTATATGACCTGAGCTTTTGCACTTAGCTCCCTTTGTTCCTAATTAAGGAACAATGGTTTTAGGCTGACGGAGAAGTGACTTGTCCCATTAAATTATCCTTCAGTTAAGGTTAAAATGTCTAGATGAAAGAACCACAAAAAAAATATTAAATGTCATTTAGTAGTTTTACTGCTAGTGATAATTTTAGTAATTATTTTGAAATACACACACATATGGGTAAGTTATAAATAATACATGTTACAAGTAATTTTGTTAATATCATTAGGAACCAAGATTTTCAGTATAAGAAAAAAAGTTATGAATATAAAATCAAAGAACCTGAGTAGAATTCCTATAATATTGAATTTCAATTGGAAGTAGTCATATGAGGGGCGCCTAGGTGGCTCAGTCAGTTGAGCATTTGCCTTCCTTTTGGCTCAGGACATGGGCTCGAGCCCCACTTTGGTTTCCCTGCTTGGTGGGAAGCCTGCTTCTCCCTCCTTCCCACTTGTGCTTTCTCTCTCTCTTTCTCAAATAAATTTTTTAAAAAAAGAAGTACTCGTATGAACTCACAATTTTTTCTTTTTAAAAAATAGATATTCCCAGGACACCTGGGTGGCTCAGTGGTTGAGCATCTGCCTTTGGCTCAGGGTGTGATCCTGGGGTCCTAGGATCAAGTCTCGCATCAGGCTCTCCACAGGGAGCCTGCTTCTCCCTCTGCCTGTGTCTCTGCCTCTCTCTGTGTCTCTCATGAATAAATAAATAAAAGCTTAAAAAAATAGATATTCCCTTGCTCATTCCAATGTCTGTGCCAAGAAGCTGTAACAACCCAGCAGCAATAAGCGTTTTTAGTGCCAGACTGTAGTTTCTAAATATCATGTCCTGCTGAAAGAACACAAAAGTCATTGGAGTAAAGGTTCATTCAAGGTCTAGGGCAGGAATTGTACACTGTAAGCCTCAGGATATCTTCTTGTGCCTAAATAAAAGGAAGATGCTTGAGATTAATGAAGTCATGTCAGTAGCACTCAGGAGCCAACTTGAAAGATCTCCCATTGGCCACAAATAGGGCATTTCAGCATTAAAAAGGATAGTGCAGGGATCCTTGGGTGGCACAGCGGTTTGGCGCCTGCCTTTGTCCCAGGGCGCGATCCTGGAGACCCAGGATCGAATCCCACATCGGGCTCCCGGTGCATGGAGCCTGCTTCTCCCTCTGCCTGTGTCTCTGCCTCTCTCTCTCTCTCTCTGTGACTATCATGAATAAATAAATAAAATCTTTAAAAAAAAAAAAAAAAAAAAGGATAGTGCATGTAGTGGATCGAGATACATCAAAGTTATGAAAGCCTAAGCCACCCCTTCCCAAAAATCACTTTTGGGCATCTCTTGAAGTTGCCAGGGCATCAACTCATTATTTTGTAAATTGATAAATGAAAGAAAAGAATATAAAACATTTATCTTACCATTTTCTGTCTGCCCTGTATTTCAGTATACTCAAATGGTGAAGGAAAAATTTTCTTTATATAAGAATTGCAGCTTAAATATTAAAAAAGAGACCTACAAATGTATATATTTTGCATTCCCCTAATGAAATAATGAATCTAGGTGACAATATCTGATAAAACTATTAGGGGTACTGTATAATGAATGTAATTAGGCCAAACATATCCAAATCAACTGATTCCCCCCCCCCAGCATTTTATTATGAAAACTTTCAAATTTGAAAGAATTTTATAGTGAATACCTGTGTACCTACTACCTAGATTCTACTATTAGGATTTTATTTGCTTTATCACATATTTCTCTGTGTTTCCATATGTCTGTCCATTTAATTTAATTTTTGGTGGAGGGATCCCTGGGTGGCGCAGCGGTTTGGCACTTGCCTTTGGCTCAGGGCGCCATCCTGGAGACCCGGGATTGAATCCCATGTCGGGCTCCCGGTGCATGGAGCCTGCTTCTCCCTCTGCCTGTGTCTCTGCCTCTCTCTCTCTCTGTGTGACTATCGTAAATAAATTAAAAAATTAAAAAAAATGCATATATTAAAAAAATTTTTTTTGGTGGATTCCAAGGTTAATGTATGCATATGTTACCCTAAATATTTTCAGCCTGGAATGATTGATCGCAACATCACCAAAAGTAGACAAGCAGACATATGTGACTCCTTAACGTAATGTAATAGGAAGTACGTAGCACCACCTAGGAAGGACTCTTACCCCCAAAATAAACAAAACCCCACAAACAAGCAAAAAACAGAAAAAGTCCATAAAATATGAATCTAATCAAAGAAATTCAAGGTACAGGAGCAAGTTAATGCCATGAGGAAGCAAGATCAGTCAGTTTCATAATGTGAGACATTCTACAGTACAAATGACTGAGTTTCTTTATAAAGTAAATGGTATAAGAAAGGAGCAGAGCTTCTGTAGCTTAGGAGAGACTTAAGAGACATATCAACCAAATGCAATGTGTGGATTCTCATTCAAACATACTAATTGTGTACGAGAGGACATTTTTACAACAGTCATAGGCCAAATAATAGAAGGTATAAGGAATTTTTATTGAGTTTAATCATGGTATGGTAGTTGTGTGTGTGTGTGTGTGTGTGTGTTTAAGGTTTTTAAGTAATCTCTCCATTCAACATGGGGCTCGAACTTACAATCACAAGATCAAGAGTCACATGGTCTACTGACAGCCAGGCAGGTGTCCCTGGTATGATAGTTCTGTTATGAAAAATTTCCTTGTTGGGATCCCTGGGTGGCGCAGCGGTTTGGCGCCTGCCTTTGGCCCAGGGCGCGATCCTGGAGACTCGGGATCGGGTCCCACGTCAGGCTCCTGGTGCATGGAGCCTGCTTCTCCCTCTGCCTGTGTCTCTGCCTCTCTCTCTCTCTTTCTCTCTCTCTCTCTCACTGCGTGCCTATCATAAATAAAAAAAATAAAAAAAATAAAAAAAAAGAAAAATTTCCTTGTTAGAAATGTATATTGAAGCATTTATGGACTAAAGATTAAAAATTTAATAAAATGTATTGGCAGATAATGTATGAGAAGATATACAGTGGAATGAGCCATTCAGTGGTCTATATATGGATACCAACTCTCCAGTTTCTAATATGTATCAAAGGCCCACTAAGGGGATCCCTGGGTGGCGCAGCGGTTTGGCGCCTGCCTTTGGCCCAGGGCGTGATCCTGGAGACCCGGGATCGAATCCCACGTCGGGCTCCTGGTGCATGGAGCCTGCTTCTCCCTCTGCCTGTGTCTCTGCCTCTCTCTCTCTCTCTCTGTGACTATCATAAATAAATAAAAATTGAAAAAAAAAATAAATAAACAGCACTCATTTAAAAAAAAAAAAAAAAGGCCCACTAAGTGGCAGGTACTCTTCTAGGTATCAGGGACATAGCAGTGTACAACACACATCTCTGTCCTCATGGGATTACATTCACATGGGAGATAGACAATAAACAAGTAAGCAGAAGAACAAGGTGTGTTAGATGGTAATAAGTACCAGAGAGAAAAATCAAACAAAGAGAATTTAAAGACAGTGTGGTAGGTAGGGTGGTCATGAAGAACTTCACTGAGAAAATGGCCTTTTTAAAAATGTTTTGGGAGAGAGTGAGCATGTGTGCATATGGATAGGGTAGGGGTAGAGGCAGGGGACAGGAAGAGAGAGAATCTTAAGCAGGCTCCATGCCCAGCACAGAGCCTAACACAAGGGCTCAATCTCACAACCCTGAGATCAGGACCTGAGCCAAAATCAAGAGTAGGACGTTTAACTGACTGAGCCACCCAGGCGCCCCAACAGAATGGCTTATGAGCAAAGATCTGGAAGCAGGGAAGGAGGGAGCTGCAGAGATACCTTGGGGAAGAGTGCGCCAGCTAAGAGAGAGCGTGTCTCAGGTGTGGAGGGCTCAGCAAGAAGGCTAGTGTTAATGGAGTAGAATGAGCAAGATTTCCTTTTTCCTGCCCTTTCAGAAAATTGCCACACTTTGCACCTTTCTATATTTAGATCGCTGTACTTGGCAGAGAAGTGGTTTATATGATTTTTTCTTATATATTAAGAACGCTTTTAACATAAGTAACGCATGTTCATTGTAGAAACATTTAAACATAAAAGAAGTATATGGTTTAAAAAGTATGGACTTCTGATTAAAGATAGTATATTGGGGCAGCCTGGGTGGCTCAGTGGTTTAGCGCCACCTTCAGCCCAGGGTATGATCCTGGAGACCCGGGATTGAGTCCCATGTTGGGCTCCCTGCGTGGAGCCTGCTTCTCCCTCTCCCTCTGCCTGTGTCTCTGCTTCTCTCTCTCTCTGTGTCTCTCATGAATAAATAAATAAAATCTTAAAAAAAAAAGTATATTGAACACTTGAGTTTATCTGCTCCTTCTGGAAACCATAGGGGCCAACAGAGCAGGAGACAAGAAACAGCAGATAAAAGAGAATAACAACATTTGAAAACTGGAAAGTAATGGCTGATCTAGCAACTCTGAAAACAGAAAGCTATGTGCCTACATGGGAGAAGCAAAGCACTATACCTCAGTGAGGCTGTTCAAACTTTATTTTGAAAAGGAAAAAAAAATGTTCTCATTGCAGAACACTGGAGGGACTGGATGGTAGATCAACTGTAAAGATGAAGGTGAGTTTAGAGCTTAAAATAGGTTGAAAGGCTCTGCAAGCTTTGGTAGACCCCTTGATTCCTTCCTCAGATTTGTACAAACACCTCCCTCCCCAGCAGTAGCTGGGAGGCATATTCTTGACAGTGGTTGAACTTAGGTGGCAGAAACAAACTAAAAAACCTTCTAGAGGATCAGGTTGCTGTCTACAGACTCAGTAGTGAGGTCTCGGCCACTTCCATGCGTCTGCCAGAATGTTGGCAGCAGGTTTATACATCCCCGTAGGAAGAGAGGGAGGATTTAGGGAGTTAATATCTATAATGTGTTCAGAAGGGAACCTGGTAAATAGTAAATGTTTAATGTTATTAATAAGCAGCTAACCCATAAAAGTGGTTGCCAATGTAGAACCCCAATCAGACA
This sequence comes from Canis aureus, assembly GCF_053574225.1. Classification (NCBI taxonomy): domain Eukaryota; kingdom Metazoa; phylum Chordata; class Mammalia; order Carnivora; family Canidae; genus Canis; species Canis aureus. The sequence goes on from NC_135613.1 coordinate 8,303,311, forward strand.
GGAAGAATGCGGTAGAGCACTGTTTTTCATTATAAACTTTCAGGAATATTTGGCTTTTTAGATTATGTAACTTTACAGATATGTTTAAGTAAAAGTCTCTCTCTCCTCTCCACAACCTATATAAATTCTAGAACATGCTTTAGTTACATACCTATCCTTGTGGCTGGAAGCCCGACCAGTCACAGGAAGTGAGTAGTCGCGAGGAGGAGCTGTTGTCCAGATGGGTATAGTGGTTTTGTTGTGACAAGAAGAAAAAAGCTTGAGGGAAAGGGCACTTTATGGATGACAATAACAGCTGGCTATCAGACCACAGTTAACAGCTCCCAGGTGTTTTGTTTTTTGTTTTTTGCCTTTTTTTCTACATACATACAGTTTCTTTCTTAACAAAATAGGATCATATTACTTGTTTTGCAGCATCTAAATATGTGTGTATATATATATTCTGAATAATATATATTATGTATATATACACATAATGTATATAATGTATATGTATAATGTATATAATGTATATTATATATATATATATATATATTCTGAAGAGGGACTTAGAAAAAGTGGAAAGGCTAGATAGTTCTTTTCCAGCAATTTAACAAAACATTTGTGCTGAAATAGAAGCTTCCTCAAATCAAGGGGTGCTTTAAAAAACTCTTTGGAGGCAAAATAGGTGGCCCGAGATGGTAAATGTAGCATTTTCTCTAGAAAGGCCAGTGTCCTTAACTTCTAATCAAAGTTTTAGGCTTGAGAGGGTGGTGAAAATTGCCATAACCAGCATTGTTCATTTCAGTAAGTGGAACTTTTAATAACCTTTCTAGTTTCCTGCCTCGCTCCAAAGACAAGTGTTAACAAGCCATTCTCCTGACTTTAAGCTTGCAATAAAGACTCTAGCATAGCATGTGATTTGCCCAGAGAATTAAACATGCAAGCTTGCATGGTATTTAGAGGCTTATTATGACCTATCTCAGCTGTACTACTTTCAAAATGATTTTTCCCTTTTCAGCCATTAATCCTAAATATGCGTGCATGTGTGCATGCTTGCACGTGTGTACCTGCGCATGCACGGATGTGTGCATTTGTTTTTATTCAAAGATACTTCTACTTAAGGTGATTAATACAAGTGCAGTCAAAATGATGCTGACCAAATTAATTCCATTTAAAGCTTAGTTGTTAGCCAAATGCTATATAAAATCTTATATATGAATAATCTTAATCCTTTAAAAATATTTGGTACTTAAAAAAATGACTGGATCATTTGTACAGATTGTTTGAGGACTCAGTTCTAGATAAAATTAAGTGCCTCTTCGCCTATTCTTTGCTTACTGGAATCAGATGGTCATAACTGGATTGGAGCAGGGGAGTCCTTGAGGAGGAAGCCTCATTAGGAGAAGCAGATCTGGGGCACCTGGGTGGCTCAGTGGTTGAGTGTCTGCCTTTGGCTCAGGTCATGATCCTGGGGTCCTGGAATGAAGTCCCACAACAAGCTCCCTGTAGGGAGCCTGTTCCTCCCTCTGCCTATGTCTCTGCTTCTCTCTGTTTCTCTCATGAATGAATAAATAAAATCTTAAAAAAAAAAAAAAAAGGAGAAACAGATCTAGGACCATCTAAGATAATCAGCAAGTATCAAATCATTTTTCATTTTAATTTCCTGTCAAAATTCATGAAAAATCAAGGAAGTTGGATTAATATATTAAAATATTTGGGCTGATCTTAAAAATAAAATATTTGGGAAGGTATAAATGAGGTTTCTCATTTATTATTAACTGCATGGCTTTGACTAGCTTACAGATTCTTCAGCAAAAAATAAGGACAGGGACACCTGGGTGGCTCAGCAGTTGAGTGCCTGCCTTCGTCCCAGGTGTGATCCCACGGTCCTGGGATCGGGTCTCACATCGAGCTTCCTGCATGGAGCCTGCTTCTCTCTCTGCTTGTGTCTCTGCCCCTCTCTCTCTGTGTTTTTCATGAATAAATAAATAAAATCTTTAAAAAAAAAAAAAATGAGGACAAAGAGTACCTGGCTGGCTCAGTTGGTAGACCAGCAACTCTTGATTGTGAGGTCATGAATTTGACCCCCACATTGGGAATAGAGTTTATTTTAAACAAAAAGGGGGTACCTGGGTAGCTCAGTCAGTTAGGTGGTTGCTTTTGGCTCAGATCATGGTCTCAGGGCCCTGGGATCCAGCCCCATATCAGGTTCCCTGTTCAGTGGAGAGTCTGCTTCTCTCTGTCCCTCTCCCTGTTCATATTCTCTCTCTCTCTCTTTCTCTCAAATAAACATATAAAATCTTGAAAAAAAAATGAGGCACTGACCCTCTAGAGTTGACATGAGATGTGGGCCTGTACATAAGACACTGAGTACCATGCCTGTTCTGGTAGATTCTTGCCTTCATGATGTTGATGAGGAAGGAGGTAAGGATGTAGACATAACATATAAAGAGAATTTTGAGATTCTTTTTCTTATTCCTCACTGATATTACATTCTGTTTCTGTCATAGGTTGTAGACTTTGTAGCAGCAACACTACAGCGAGCATGTGCAAGCGTGGCCCACCAGGCAGAGAATCCTGTGGAATCGCAGACACTGAGCATGTCCATGGGGCTGGTGGCTGTCATGCTGGGAGGAGCTGTTCAGGTGAGTTGCCAATATGAGCCAAAGTTGGTTGGAAGGAGGAGAGAAGAGAGAAACTTGTTGCTTCTCTTTTCACCCTTGTGAGAAATCAGAATGGATGTTGTGCTTAGGAGAACTAGAATAATAAACAAGTCAGGCTGTTAATGAGAATTCTCTCCAAAGTAGAGGATGAGAAAATTGTACCACTTCCACCTTGTCACCTGTGTAGACTTCACTTTCAGAAGGTCAGGGGTCTTTCTGAGCTGACACAACATTGATTTGGAAATACTTGGCACACTGTTTTGCATCTTTGGTGAATACTAGCTTCTCTATCCGTTACTCTAAGGGCTCTTCAAAGCTCAGCCCTTGTCCCTTCTGCTGTAGTGGGGGCAAACCTGTATAAACTGCTGATTAATTAGGATTCTGTCTGTTTTGAATAGTTTTCTTTTAGCACAGGATCCATTGTTTAATCCGTATCATATAGCATGTTAAAGCTTTGTGTCCAGTGCATGTATCTTTTTTTTTTTTTAGATTTATTTATTTGAGAGAGAGAGAGAGAGAGAGAGAGAGAGAGAGACACCACAAGCAGGAAGGGCAGAGGGAAAAGGAGAGAATCTCAAGCAGACCCCACACTGAGTGTGGAGACCAATGCAGAGCTCTATTCCAGGACCCTGAGACCATGACCTGAGCTAAAACCAAGAGTTGGACACTTAACTGACTGTATCACCCAGGTGTCCTGAATACATATATCTTTTACATACTTATAATTTTTAAGAATTTAAAAAATACTCAAAAAATATTTATTTCTTACTGCTGTGTGCCAGTGAAGGGTCTGGGAATATTGTCATGGACAAAGCAAACATGGTCCTTATCCTCATGAAGTTTACTGCTAGCGAAGGAGTCAGACATTAAGTATTCAAAAAATATACTTCAAATTGAATGCAGTGCCTGAAAAGAGAAGAAGAAGGTACCAAGAGAACATCTAACCTAGGTTGGGAAGGTTTCTACTGAGGAAATGTAATTTTAAGATAAGACTTGAATGGTGAATAGGAGTTTGGGGGTGTATGTGGTACAGGTGGAGGCAACTCTTTCAGTTAAAGACAATATAAAAAAAAAAAACTAAAAAAATAAAAAAAATAAAAAAATGAAGACAATATCATGTTCAAAGGCCAGGAAGCAAGAAAGAGTTCGGTGTACTTAAATACTGATGGAAGGCCCATGTAGCTGAGCTGTAGATACCAAGAGGCAGAGGTGTGCCAGACAAGGAGAGAGGTGGGCATGTGTGTATGTTAGGAAACTACAAGAAAGCAGAATAAGCTTAGTGCAAGTATAATGAAATTGGATCCAAAATCAGACTGGTTAGAACTCTTAGCGATGAGCGGGGAACCCTCTAGGAATGGATTTTTTAATTTGAAGATTCAAATTTGATACTGATTTGCGATATATTAGAATTTGCCTCCTTTTACCCTGTCCTTAAAAGGAAAAGGAATTTGTTTTAAAAGATTTTATTTACTTATTTAACAGAGGGAGAGCATAATCACAGGGGGTGGAGCAGAGGGAGAGGGAAAAGCAGACTCCCTGCTGAGCAGGGACCCTCCCCCCACCAATGTGGGACTTGATCCCAGGATGCTGGGATCATGACCTGAGAAGAAGGCGCGTGCTTAAGCGACTGAGCCACCCAGGCATCCCAAGGAAAAGAAATTTTATTTGGGCCTCTTGTTAATGTGAATCCATTTCTTGGTAGATTTACTTAGCACTCCAAATTTTTTATTTTCTAAGTAGTTTGAAGAAATCATTTTTCATTCAGTTTCTAAAGTCCTATTATATCACTGCCATTGGAATTGTCAAGGAGGTATTCACCAAAGGAATAATTTTTCTTAAGTTATATTGTTATTGAATTTAGTTGGCCTGATTGGTTTTTGTTTTTCTGGTTGAGTATTAAAAATAGTCTTTGTTTCCGTAAGTTGAGAGTGTGTTTTTTTTCTTTTCTCTTATTTAACACCTATAATTTTATGCCACACCCCAAATGGAAAGTAGAACACAAGTATTTCCATTTCCCCTTCTATAAGCCTGTTGTTGGGGGGATTGGCTATGTAAATTAGTCATGTTTTAAGAGAGATTCACCTGAGTGATGCAAATATATATCCCTTACCTACCTGTCCCTGCCCTTCCATGAGCCATCCTGACTCACTGATTACATCCTGGATTCCTCTGACTTTGCATTTAGTTAAGTGAACATAAACACGCCACTTTTGCCCTAGATCTACTAATTTTTTTCTGTTTGATTCATGAATTCATAAGGGGTTTCTATAGTAATGCTGAGCTTTCCATCTTTGTATTAGAAAAAAAGTCATGATTCTTAATTATGTTTTCAGACAGTCATCATGAGGCTTAGGGCTTTTATTTCAGAGTCTAGATTATACTATACCTACCCCCAATTAGAGTTCATCGTTGTTTTAGCTAATGGAACAGAGTCTAACAACATTGCAACCTTTCTTTCCTTTCTAATGTATGTAATTAAGGTGATATTAGAATATAGTATCTGGGAAGAGGAGTTAATTTGGAGAAAGTGTAGGTCTAAGACTGCTAACAAGATAAGTGTTATTCCAAACTCATTTTCTAAATTTCAGGGTTGCTTATCAGTAAAAGTGTGATGCTGGTAACTTCCCTGGCCCCCTAGGAAGCAGTTTCTTGATAATGTTGCAGGACCCATTAGGTCCCCTAAAGTGCTGCTGCCATGGAGCTGATCTGAGCTTTGAGGCTCAGGGTGGTGGGGCTGGGACTCAAACCCAAATTCTGAGATCTCATACTGCATTTTCTGAGAACATCATGGAGTAAACCCATTCAAGAAATCTTTATTATATGCCTCTTTGCCCACATGGAGTTCACCTTCTAGTGGCTGTGATTAATCCAACGAATTCTTAATTTTTTAAAAGAAGATTCATATTTCTGTATCTCATATGTGTTTTTATATGTTGCTCATTATAAAATAGGCTGTACTGCGCACTGACTTAGAATAAGAATACCACTTGTAGGGATCCCTGGGTGGCGCAGCGGTTTGGTGCCTGCCTTTGGCCCAGGGCGCGATCCCGGAGATCTGGGATCGAATCCCACGTCGGGCTCCTGGTGCATGGAGCCTGCTTCTCCCTCTGCCTATGTCTCTGCCTCTCTCTCTCTCTCTCTCTCTCTCTGTGTGTGTGACTATCATAAAAAAAAAAAAAAAAGAATACCACTTGTAAATAAATTCAGTGACATTATAAGTAAGAACTGGACATATAAACAACTCAGCTAAATATCTGAAGAAACATAGATGATATATAGAAATGAGAATACAAAGAATAAACCTAAGTATTTGTTGGAACTAGGGATTTTTAGGCAGCATTTTATTGTTGGAAGAGGCCCTTGGAGTCCTCCAAAAAAGTGATTCTCACTGGGCAGGATAAGGCATAATGAGAATTTGTATGCTCCTTAGGTGAGCCTTGCAGAGGCTCATGTGGGACTTTTTCAGTGTACACATGCCCTCCTCTGGCTGTCAACTTGGCTCTCATATGCTTACCTTAGCAGGCATCCTCCCTCCCACCACTCACTACCCTCAATTCCTTCCCTACCAGTCCAACCTCCAGTTCTTAAATTTGAAAACTTGCAGAAATTCAGAACAATTCTCTATCTAACTGGTTCATTCCTGATGCCCTGAAAGAAGTCATAGACATAGCTGACATAGCTCTGCATGTTCCATTCCTAAAGTATACCAGAGACTCTGGAAGAGGCACAGCCAGATAAAGAAATCTGTCACTCACTTGTGGGCTTCAAGCCTCAGGGCTTTCCACACAGAATTCTGAAGTCTGGATATGAAATCTCTGCTGAGTAGCAGTGACAGGAGTAGAAATGAGGGCTTTGTGGTTAATTCTTAATTTTGATATGGCCCTTGGTAACCCTTGAAAAATAATTAATAATTACTTAGTGGTTCCATTTTCATGTTTATCAATTAAGTGAATATTACTTTGTACCTCAAAAATTTTTTGAACATTTATGAACAAAATAGTTGGTATCTGCAGTCTTGGGCTTTACTGATTATTCTCACAGTGGGACATCTATAGGCTTACAAAGCTGAAAGAATGCATAACTTTAATCTTAAGCCTTATAAACTATTTGATTCAGAATCTACCTATGTGCCTATTATGATTAAAGAAGTTACCCAATTGAATAAGATGATTCCACAATGCCTAGGAAGTTTGAAAACTGGAAGAAAATATAGTTTTTTTTTATTAATAGACTATTTTTTTAAAAAGATTTTATTTATTTATTCATGAGAGACACACAGAGAGAGTGAGAGGGTGGGGGAGAGACACAGGCAGAGGGAGAAGCAGGCTCCATGCAGGGAACCCAACACAGGACTGGATCCCCAGTCTCCAGAATCATGCCCTGGGCTGAAGGCGGCGCTAAACTGCTGAGCCACCCAGGGATCCCCTAATAGACTGTTTTTAAGAGCAGTTTTTGGTGCACAGCAAAATTGAGCAGGAGGTACAGAGATTTCCTATGCATCTCCTGCCCCACAGAGCACAGCCTCCCATACTGGCAACATTCTGCATAGGAGTGATGCATTTGTTACTGTCAGTGATCCTACATTGACACACCATGTGTGTGTGATCACTCACAGTCTACAGTTTACATTATGGTGGTTCACGCATGGTATTGTAACCTCTATGGGTTCTGACAAATGTGTAATGAGTATGTAGCTATCATTATAATATCCCACAGAATAGTTTCACTTCCCTTAAAATTCTTTGTGCTTTGCCTATTCATCTGTCCCGTCAAACCCTTGGCAACCACTGATCTTCTTACTGTTTCCACAGTTTTGTCTTTTCCGGAATATAACTTAGTTGGGAGTATATACTACATAGCATTTCCATACTGACTGCTTTCACTTAGTAATATGCTTTTAAGCTTCTTTCATGTCTTTCAGGTTTGATGGCTCATTTCTTTTTAGTGCTGAATAGTATTCCGAGGTCTGGATGTACCACAGTCTTTTTATCTGTTCACCTACTGAAGGACATCTTGGTTGCCTCCAAGTTTTGGCAATTATGAATAAAGCTGCTATAAACATCTATGTGTAGGTTTTTGTATGGACATAAGTTTTCAAGTCATTTGGGTAAATACCAAGGAGCTCAGTTGCTGGAGCATATGGTAAAAGTATGTTTAGCTTTGTAAGAAACTGCCAAACTGCCTTGCAAAAGTGGCTGTGCCATTTTGCATTCCCACCAACAATGAATGAGAGTTCCTCTTGCTTCACATCCTTACCAGCATGTGGTGTTGTCAGTTTTGGATTTAAGTCATTTTAAGAGGTGTGTAATGGTATCTTGTTTTACTTTGTAATTCCCTGATGACATGTGATATTGAGCATCTCTTTATATGCTGTATATCTAATATATCTTCTTTGGAGAGGAGTCTGTTAAGATCTTTTGCCCATTTGTAAATTGAGTTGTTTGGTTTTTTACTCCTGAGTTCTAAGAGTTCTTTGTGTATTTTGGATAACTATCTTTTATTGATGAGTTTTTTGCAAATATTTCCTCCTTAGTCTGTGGCTTGTCTTCTTTCTCTTAGCTTTATCTTTTACAGAGTAAAAGTTTAAAAATTTTAAAATTTTAATGTGAGCAGGCCTGGTGGCTCAGCGGTTTAGCGCTGCCTTCAGCTCAGGGCGTGATCCTGGAGACCTGGGATCGAGTCCCACGTCGGGCTCCCTGCATGGAGCCTGCTTCTCCCTATCCCTGTGTTTCTGTCTCTCATGAATAAATAAATAAATAAATAAATAAATAAATAAATAAATAAATAAATAAATAAATCTTTTTAAAAAATAAAAAAATAAAATTTTAATGTAATCTCATTTATCAGTTATTTCTTTCATGGATTTTTTTTTTTTAATCTAAAAAAGTCAGTGCTATACCCAAAGTCATCTAGATTTTTTCTTATGTTGTCTTGTAGGAATTTTATAGTTTTGCATTTTACATTTAAGTCTATGATCCATTTGAGTTAATTTTTGTGATAGTGTAAAGTCTGTGTCTAAATAATCTTTTGGCAGCTCTTTCTGCCCACGATCCTGCCCTTGTACTATAATAAAAACACCTTTTTGCACTGGAAAAAAAAATCTTTTTCCACATGAGTGTCTAGTCATTCAAGCACTATTTGTTGAAAAGTCTGCCTTTTCTCCATTGTATTAACTTTGCTCCTTTGTCAGAGATCAGTTGATTATACTGGAATCACTGTGTTGGACACATGAAACTAATGTAACAGTGTGTGTCAATTATACTTCCATTAAAAAAATTTAAAAGATCTGTTGACTATATATAGGTCTCTTTCTGGGTTCTCTATTTTGTTCCATTGGTCTATTTATCTTTTTTTTTTTTTTTAAGAAGAAACTAGTGTATATAGTAGAAATGAAAAAGAGGCCATACACTGTAGCTATAAGTAGATATTCCCATTTCAGATGCTTAAAGAAAAAATAAATGTCCATAATACTACAGAAGCAATGAATGAAGTCTAGAGTAATGATAACACAAACTAAATATCTATTACTATCTAATACTAAAATATCTTTCCCAGTTCCACAGATTCCTCATATAATTGGCCCTTTACTTAGATAACATGTATTCTCTTCTCCCTTTAAGATATAGTAATATTGGAACGGTCACTTGTACACATGCAGATAAGTCAGCATATGTTGCAAAGCTAGAAATTTTACCTTCTGTCTATTTTGCATTGTTCCTAATTGTTTAAAAAAAGAAATCTGGGGACACCTGGGTGGCTGAGCAGTTGAGCATCTGCCTTTGGCTCAGGTTGTGATCTGGGTGGGGTCTTGGGATTGAGTCCTGCATCTTGCTCCCCGCAGGGAGCCTACTTCTCCTTCTACCTATATTTCTGCCTCTCTCTTCCTGTCTCTCATGAATAAATAAATAAAATCTTAAAAAAAAAAAATCTGAGGGCAATGTATGGTGAAATTCTACAGGTACAAACCTGACATGAACCTCAGGTTTTTATGTACTTGGAAGGAAAGTGTTGGGGAAAATAAACAGTAATAGTTCTGTGGATGTAGAGTTTAAATGAGAATGTTATATAGGTCCTACAAAAGTGGTTGGTTGGTTGGTTGGTTGGTTGGATAATGAAGTGAGAGAATGAGCAAGTAGTAAATACCCTGCTTTGTTCTTAAAAGGATTTAAGACCTGTAAGGTTTTCAGATGTCAGGAACTAATGAAGCCTCATATGATGATATTCCTAGTGTTTTCAAACAGAAAAGGATTATCACTGATTCTTGCTTCTCTACTGACTGCACATGCACTTTTCCTAGTAAGGCATATGGCATTATAGCACAAAGCTTCTGGAGAGAATAAAACCTTCTGTAATTTTTACTCTCACTTTCTAGGAGAAATCCTTTTGCCAGTTATTGTCCCAATCCTTTCCAAACCTATGATGTCCTTGAATGCTGACCAGCCTCTTTAGAAAATGTAGTTAAGAACTGCTTTATTTGTTCAGTAGAGACTTTGTAGGGTATCAGGTAAGAGTGTGGACTCTGGGATGCCTGGGTAGCTCAGCCAGGTAAGCATCCGCCTTTGGCTCAGATCACGGTCCAGGGTTCTGGGATTGAGCCCTACACTGGGCTTTCTTCTCTGTGGGGAGTCGGCTTCTCCTTCCCACTCTGACTGCTACTCCCCCTGCTTATGCTCTCTCTGTCAAATAAATAAAAAACTTTATTAAAAAGTAAGACTGTGGACTCTGGAACCATACTTACTGAATTCATATCTTACCATCTTCCAGTCGCGTGACTATGTATATGTTATGTTCTATGACTGTTCTTTGTCTCAGTTTCTCCTGTTTAGAATGTAGATAATAACATATGAATATGAATATGTGTGTTTTTGTCTGTCATATTTCTTTTTAAGACACTTACGTAGTGCTTACTATGTGTCAGGTGCTAAGTACTTTGCTAATATTAACTCATCTTTTTATAGTAAAAGGTACATAGAGGCCAAAAATACAATAATGCAATAAAAAGGATAATAAAAGTAAAAAAATAATCATCTTGAAAAGAATTTCACCATATGACTGCATATTAAAATCTGATATGATAAGAATAACTGTAGAGACAGTCTAATAGGTAAGTGGGGTACAAAAAAGGATGTAAAAAGGCTATTTACAGAAAAAGAAATGCAGACAGCCAATAAACATGAAAGGATATTTAATAGCCCTGGTAGGTAGTCTGGCTAATGCAAATTAAAACCATAAGATAACCATGTTTTTCCCACCAGGTTGTAAAAATTAAGTATAATCATATGCATCACTGGTGTATTTTTAACTCAGAAAAGTACCTGCACAGAGTATTTAATAAGTGTTAGCTATAATTATTCAACAATACAGAGTGCTAGACTATGCTGATTACACCATGAATAAGATATGCACCCTGACCTTCTTACTCAGAATGTTTCTTAGTGTTCAGGCATTATTAACATCTGCTATATTCACTTTGGTTTGGCATTTTTCATTTTATTTTGTAGTTGAAGTCATGTGATTTTGCTGTCCTGAAGCAATTGCTGCCTTTATTGGAGAAAGTCTCCAAGGTGCACCCTGACCCTGTCATCCAAGAACTTGCTGTCGATCTTCGCATCACCATCTCTACCCATGGAGCCTTCTCCACTGAGGTTGTCAGTGAGGCTGCCCAAAGTACCCTGAACAAAAAGGATGCAGAAGGAAAAATAGAAGAGCGGCAGCAAACCAGTCAAAGTTATGCTGATGAGTCTCACCTCAAACAACAGCAAAGCCATGAGAAATCCAAAGAAACAACCCTGAAGTCTCCTACTCCACTCATTCCTCAAGAGGTTAGTGAGCCCAGAATGACTACGAACCAGAAATCTGGAAGCATCACCACAGACCAGCTCCAAGAGGTTCTTTTATCAGCTTATGATCCTCAAATCCCAACCCGGGCTGCTGCTCTGCGAACTCTTTCCTGCTGGATAGAGCAGAAAGAAGCAAAAGTCCTTGAGATGCAAGAGAAGCTTCTCAAGGTGAGTAGAACACACTGGAAAAACATATGCATACAGAGTGGGGCAGTTTTCCAGGAGCCCTGACTATGTATCAAGCATGGCCCTGGACTACCCCTAGGGAAACTGTAATTGTTCTGAGGAGGCAAGACTTAGACACAGGAAAGACTTAGATCACCACCTGAGACCACTCAGTTGAGCATGAACAGTAAAAGAAAGGGGCGGATTCCCAAGAAGCCACCTATTTTTTCTGGGCCCCTTTTATTTGTTTGTTTGTTTATTTATTTAACTTATTTTTTAATTTTTTTAAAAAGATTTTATTTATTCATGAGAGACAGAGAGAGAGAGAGACAGAGACACAGGCAGAGAGAGACGCAGGCTCCATGCAGAGAGCCTGATGTGGGACTCGATCCCGGAACTCCAGGATCACGCCCTGGGCTGAAGGCAGGCGCTCAGCTGCTGAGCCACCCAGGCGTCCTTCTGGGCCCCTTTTATTTTTTTTTTTTTTTTTTTATTTTTTTTTTTTAATTTTTATTTATTTATGATAGTCACACACAGAGAGAGAGAGAGAGAGAGAGGCAGAGACACAGGCAGAGGGAGAAGCAGGCTCCATGCACCGGGAGCCCGACGTGGGATTTGATCCCGGGTCTCCAAGATCGCGCCCTGGGCCAAAGGCAGGTGCTAAACTGCTGCGCCACCCAGGGATCCCCTGGGCCCCTTTTAATAGGGGAATTGTGCAGAACTGGGCCCTCTCCCCATCCCCCAACCTCCACCTTCTCCCCCCATCACAGTGAAGAAGCTGTTCCTTACATTGGAGATGTATGTGGGAGAAAAATGTATGCTTAGTTGAGGATCTTTTCAGTTTTGTGTGAATTTTCCTGACCTCAGTATGGATTAGAGATTAAGAGCAAAGGATCTAGAGACTACAAATCAAATCCCAGGCCAGTTTCTTGGATAAGTCATTTACATTTTCTTTTTTTTTAAAGATCTTACTTATTTATCTGAGAGAGAGAGAAGAGAGAATGCACATGTGTGCACATAAGTAGGTGTGGGGCAGGGAGAGAGGGAGAAGCAAGCTCTCAGCCAAGCAGGGAGCCAGACATGAGACTCTATCATCATGACCTGAGCCAAAGTCAGACAGAGCCACCCAGGTCCCTTAAGTCATTTAAATTTTCTGAGCCTCAATTTCTACATCTGCAAAGTGGTACATACCAATAGGACTCACTTTATGTTGCAACATTTAGGGGAACACCTGGCTGGCTCAGTCTGTATAGCATGCAGCTTTTGATCTCAGGGTTGTGGGTTTGAACCCCACTTTGGGTGTAGAGATTACTTAAAAATGAAATATTAAAAAAAAAAGAAAGATGTAAAATAAAATGGTTCATGTAGGAGCATCTGGCTGGCTCAGTTGGTAAAACAGGCAACTACTGATCTCGAGTTTGTGAGTTCAAGCCCCACATTGGGTGTAGAGCTTAGTTTAACAAACAAACAACTAAAAAATAAAAGAGACTTTAGAGGGAATGAATGCAGCCCTGCTGATACCTTGTAAAAAAAAACTAGTTATATGTAAAGCACTAGTTATAGTGCCAGGCACATAATGAGCATCTAATAAAAAGCTCACTGTCATTGTTATCATCTTTTTCATATACTTTATTTTTTTAAAGATTTTATTTATTTGAGAGAGAGAGAATGTGATTGGAGGGGGAGCAGAGGGAGAGGGAGAAACTGGCTCCCCACTGAGCAGGGAGCTCGACTCAGGGGCTTGATCCCAGGATCCCAAGATCACTACCTGAGCTGAAGACAGATACTTAACTGACTGAGCCACATAGCTGTTCCTCTTTCATGTACTTCAGCCATTAGATTAAGAGTTATAATTCTGATTAAAAACATTTATCTATGGTCACTAAAGTATTAGAACCAATGGTATAATAATAATAACTGCTGTTGGAGCACCTGTGAAGCAGCTGATTCTTGGTTTTGGATCAGGTCATGATCTAAGGGTCATGAAATTGAGCCCTGAATCGGGCTCTGTGCTCAGTGCAGAGTCTGCTTGAGTTCCTACTTCTCCCTCTGTCCCCCTACCTTTTTCTCAAATAAGTTAACAGTAATAATAAAAATAATAACTGTTGTTTATTGAGCCAGATAATTGACATTATCTCCAGTTCTCATAATAGCTGCAGTATTGGTATTATCCCCATTTTATAGATGAGAAAACCAAGGCCAGAAATATGCCAAGGATTTGTTGCCATTGAAATATTCATAAAAACCTCATTATATATCTCCTTTGAGTAATCATCAAAAATATCCCATCATACAACTGTTTATTTTTTTTTAAGATTTTATTTATTTGGGAGAGTGTGTGTGCGCGTGTGCGTACACACACACACACACACACACACACACACACGAGCAAGGGGGAAGGGCAGAGAAAGCTCCCTCACTGAGCAGGAAGCCTGACATGGGGCTCTATCCTAGGACCCTGAGATCATGACCTGAGCTGAAGGCAGATCCTTAACTGACTGAGCCACCCAGGCGCCCCCATACAACTGTTTAGATGGTGAATGCTATGAACGTCTTTGGAATTTTCTTTAACTTATTTAACCTTCATCTTCTGTCCATGATCGATCAGGTCCTGTCAATTATTTTTCCAAGAAGTTTCTCAAATATGTATCTCTTCCTATTTTTTCCCATAGCCACTACCCTGGATTAAGCTTCCTTTATTTACATGACCCTCACTCCTTCCAATCTGGCCTTCTTTCCAGTTTAACTAATCTAGGCTCTCTGTAGCATGGTGCAGATGTGGAGACCGGCAGCATCAAGTTGGTATCAAGAATCACTGTGCCAGCAAATGATGCATCGCCGTATATGGAACAGACATCCCGTCCCCCCCACCAGATACCAAGCAAGAAGAATATGGGCGCATGGCCACTCCTGTTCTCTGGCCCTCATATTAGGGCCTAAATTTAATATGTTGCTGTCATAGCTTCTAGATAAGCAGTGTCCTCTGCAGTTGACATACCCTGGTTTGTTCCTAAATTGTGAGATAATCTGTTGAAAATAATTCATTACTAATGTCAGTTGAAGTGCCAAAATTTGCAAAAGGTTTTAAAAAAATAAATTAGAATAGATTCAAGGTTATCCCAGTAACATCTCTGTCACTTGCATTTCCATATACTTTCTGAGTGGAAGAGAAAAGGACCAAATTATAGCAAATATGCTGTCAATTGGACATAACCCCAAACTTGGCATCGTGTGTGTCATGACTGGTAGTCTTTCATGATACACATGAGAATGTTGTCCACCATGGGTAGTATACGTGGAGAAAATGTTCAGAATTTTTTCCCCAGATTTTGGTTTCCATGCCTACTTCTGGTATATACTTAGCCACTTCAAGAAGTATCTCCCCCTAACTTGCTGCCCTTCTTTAGCTATTGTAAAAATAGGACTTCAAACATATATACTGTTTTCTCTACAAAATTCTGAAGTCAGACCAATGTCTAGCTAAGACAAGAAGAAAAGCATTTATTCTTTTGAGGCTGCTGTAAGGGTCTCCTGCTTGCTCTTTGCAAATCATAGTGCTGCTCTATTTTGTGGTTCCAGATATTCTTGGAGAACTTGGAGCATGAAGATACCTTCGTATATCTGTCTGCTATTCAGGGTAAGTTAGTCCTGGTTAAAGGACTTTGAGTCTGTGAACCAAAGATTGTAGCATGTGTGTTTGCACAAAATCTCTAAAGTCATCAAGCCATCAGACTGTTGGTCATTTTGTCCATCTTCCTGCCTCCTAGTGAGGACTCAATTTACATCATAATAATAATATTCCTGGATGGTTCCCTAAAGATTCCAATAGAATTTCAGTGTCTGATAATGATGAGGAGGTCTTTATTATCCTATAGATCACAACCCATTTCTTCTCACTCAAGGAGGTAAAAAATGTCTCACACATAAACTCTCATTACCTTAACCTTTTATGTACTTGACTACTGCTAGTGTGTACCCTTGCTTTCCCTTTAAACTAAAAAAATCTGAGTATATAATATTTTTTCATCGAAATGTTTTTCGCAATAATTTTATTTCTTTTTTGTGATTTTTTTGTTACTGTTCTCCCGGTCTCCATTAATTTGTGGATTCCAAATCTGCAGAGAAATATCACAAACAGGGATGTTGAGAGTAGGCACCCTTCCTAAAGGAGGAGAATCAGACATGATGAGAAAGTCAGTTATCTCACAACTTCTCTTGGCTCTACCCAAAGAATGTAATTGTCAAGAGCTAGGACTCTGGGATGGACCACCTGGGTGTACCTCCATTCCTCTGCTGCTCAGCTGTATGGGTTTGGACAAATTACTTAATCTCTCTGGGCTTCAATTTCCTATCTTCCTTTCAAATTCCTATCTGTATTTAGGGAGCTAAATAGAAATGTAAAATGGTACAACTACTTTGGAAAACAGCCTGACAGTTCATCAAAAAGATAAGCTTAGGGTTACCACTTGACGCAGCAATTCCACTTCTTGGTATAATACTCAGAAAGATTGAAGACATATGTCCATGCAGAAACTTATATACCTGAATGTTCATAGCTGCACTGTTCATATTAGCCAAAAGGTGGAAACAGCACAAATATAAACAAACTGTATTTTATACATACAGTGGATTATTACTTAGTCTTTATAAAAATAAAATACTGAAACATGTCATGGCAGGGATGAGCCTTGAAAACATTATAAGTGAAAGAAGCCAGTCACAAAAGACCACAAATTGTATGGTTCCTTTATTTATTTACTTAGTATGTATGTATTTATTTATTTATTTTTAAGATTTTATTTATTTATTCATGAGAGACACAGAGAGAGAGAGAGAGGCAGAGACACAGGCAGAAGAGAGAAGCAGGCTCCATGCAGGGAGCCTGATGCAGGCTGGATCCCAGGACCCTGGGATCACAACCTGAGACAAAGGCAGATGCTCAACCACTGAGCTGCCTATATGGTTCCTTTATATGAAATATGCAGAATGGGGAAATATATGGAGACAGAAACTAGGTAAGAAGTTGCCTAGGGCTGTTGGGAAAGGGGAAAGTATTGGGAGCTAATAGCTGGGGTAAGGATTGCTTTTTGGGATGATGAAAACATTCTAAAATTGATTGTGGTGATCATTGAATAACTCTGTCAATATTATAAGAACCATTGAATTGTATACTTTAAATTGGCGACTTTTATGATATGTGAATTATATCTCAATAAACTGTTACCAAAAAAATTAAAATTTTATAAGAGGGGAAGGGTTAAAACTGTCAGAGTTTAAGCAGATATGATGATAAAATGTAATGTGGTAGATAAGATCCTGGAACAGAAAAGAGGCATTTGGGAAAAACAAAGATAATCTGAGTAAATTATGGACTTTAGTTGATAGTAAAATGTCATTCTTAGTTCATTAATTGTGACGAATGTACCATGCTAATGTGAAAGTTGATAATAGAGGCAACTGGGTGTAGAAAATATGAGAACTTTCTGTGCTATGTTCTGAATAATTCTGTAAATCTGAAACTATCTTAAAAAGTCTACTTTATAGAGGTTAATATTAGAATTAAATGAGTTAATACCTTGAAAGTGCCTAGTGCAGGAGCACTCTGGTCCAACTCTTGATTTCAGCTCATGTTATGACCTCAGAGTCATGAGATTGAGTCCAGTGTCGAACTTCACGCTCAGCATGGAGTCTGCTTGATATTCTCTTTTCCTCTCCCTCTACCCTCCTCCTGCTCTCACACGCTCTCTCTGAAATAAAGAAAATCTTTTTTTAAAAAAAGTACTTAGCACACAGTAAGTGTTCAAATAAGGTTAGTTGTTATGAATTTAGTGTTATCATCATCATCATCATCACCATTATATTACTACTGCTTCTACTGTTAGATTGCTAGATAATGTGGTGATACATGTTACTTCTCAGGTCCGAAGTTTGAGTAGGCAGGCTCTATCAGGTAGTTATTGCTATGTAACAAACTACCCCAACCTCAATACTTCAAGCACCAATCATTTATTATCACTCACGCATCTGTAGACCCATGGAATTGAGCTGATGCAGGCTGGGTTTGGCTAGACAGTTCTGCTTTGCCCTGCAGCTCTGTGGGCTGGCTGTGGCAGCTCTGCTGCACTTGTTCCTGGTCATCACTAGCCCAGTGGCCTACTAGAGTGTTTTGTGGTGATGGCAGAAGTGTAAGAGAATAAGAATAAACTCCAGAGGCTTCTTCAGGCCTAAGTTTGAAACTAGCATCTTATCACTTCTGTCTCATTCTGTTGGCTGAAATAAGCCAATGTGGCAGAGCCCAAAAGTCAAGAAGTAGAGAAATAGACTCTTTTTCTTTAGTGGGACAGACTGCCAGGTCATAGAACAAAGGGCGTGAATGCAGGGAAAAGTGAAGAATTAAAGCCAGTAATAGCAGTCCTTCACACTGATGTGTTCTGTTTATCTGCAAAAGGCAAGGTCCTCTGTGAGCACAAGGCATGCTTGGATCTTTATTGGCTACTTCTTTCTTGGTATAATTTTTGTATGCTCTGAACAGATCTGGCAGTTAAAGCTTAAGAGAGAGTGCAGAGGGGATAGCATACAGTGATAATGGCCAGAGCCTTGGAATTCATTCTTTATTCAGCAGACATTTATCGTGCACCTACTATATACTTAAAAACACTTCAACAGTTACTTGTCATGCCCAGGTTAAAAAGCAAAAAGAAAATTCCTCAAAGGAGACAAAATGACCACCCAAAGTGGTAAAAGGACAACTAGTTGAGAGCAGAAGCTGAAAGAGTAGGGTTTTGTTCTGTTTTTAAATTTTATCTATTTGAGAGAGAGAGCACATCCAAAAGAGAGCACACAAGCAGGGTAAGGGGCAGAGGGAGAAGCAAACTTTTGATGAGCCTAGAGCTAGATATAGGACTTGATCCCTGGATTGTGAGATCATGACCTGAACCAAAAGCAGACGCTTAACTGACTGAGCCACCCAGGTGCCCAAGAGTAGGTTTCAAGAAAGTAACTACCTTCAGGTGAATGGGCAGAGGCCTGGAATTAAGATATGCCTGGGGCTCAGGAAGTCACATGACAATAAATGGTACTTATGGAAGCAAAATAAATTGGTGAAGCAAGAACCTCAAATGCCTGGTACTTTTCTCGAGAAACTCTAATACTGTTATGCTAAGGAGATGTTTCTTATTGATTTTTTTTTTTTTTTAGGACGGTTTTTGGAGAAGAGGTGGTATGTCATTCTCCTATGGCAACATTACTGTTTGGAATAAGCTCCTTAGCTGATTAACCCGTTGAGCTCATTAGCCTCTAGGGTCTACTATAAAAATCACAACTGTTGGTTTTATGTTTGTTTTTAGTAATTTTAATTGGTGTGCTAATCAGTTAGTAGTTAATTTGGCAATGAAGAACATGGGGGGTAGAGGTGTAATTTCTGTTCTCAGGTCCCCACAATGGACAAGTTTGAATTAATTGATGTTTTGGTGTTTGTAACATGCACTTAAAGGCCAAGGCCTTAGGTGAATTTCCCATTATGAAAGGAAAGAGCTGGATTTTCCCACCTGAATTGCCAGTGTCCTTTGCCCAGGCGTAAAGCATGCCAAGAACCAGGCCATTTTGGACTCCCAGTCAGACAAGGCCAGCCTACTTATAAATGTTCTGCAGTAGAATGGGTGTTTGGCTGTGGTTTGAGTAGCATTTAGTTGTATGTGTGTGTGTATGTGCATGCATGTGTGCATGTGTCTCTGTTTAAAATTTTCCTTTCTAGGCTGTCTAAATATCTCCATGTGAAAATTACAGCATATCTTTTGCTTAATTTGTTTGATAAGCTGTATTTTGTAATTTCTCATCAACTTTGCAGTCTACCGGCAGAGAAGAGAGGAATTAAATAAATTAATTCATTCAACAGTTCCTTATTGATACCTGATGTAAGAATTTATGGTGTGTATATTATCTGTCCATCATAGCCATCTGAGAACTAAATTCCTTGTGAGTTAAATTTTAGTTTTATGAAAGACAGCCTGCATCTCTCTTAGTCCTACTGAGAAAGTGATGGTTGATTTAGTTCTTGCAGCGGTTTCTCCCAAGTGGGTGGGTACTCAGTAGCAAGTTCTTCAGGCGGAGAATTATATACCAAGTTCCTGTGTTCCAGTTACAAATCAGAGTTCATAATTAAAAGGCCTAATCTTAGATTATGGCCATTAAGTGTCTTTCCCTTTTAGACTCCTTTTGTATTATTTTTTTCATTCTTTATTATATCATTATTATTGTTACACAAATTAATGCATTTTCATAGTTCTAAAAAATTTGAGAAGGAAGTATATAAAGTAAAAAGTAGAAGTCCTCTTTTCCAAAATAGGAGTTAAACTATGTCCTTGGGGGTCCCATAATGTATATCAGATGTTTGAGATATTTTTCACATTTCAGTTTTGAAATAGATATTCAATAACAAATATGATAAATAAGTATTCTTCTAGTAAGATATTATAGTCAGGTTATTTATTATACTGTGGATCTGCTCGTGTATCCTCTCAGTCACTTTCAATTATTTAAAAGACATTTTGAAAGCAACACCAGAGACAGAAGCATTTCAGGGATCCAAGTGATCCCCATCAATGTCAGAAGGATCCTTGGATAAAACTACCAGACTCATTGAAAAAGAGAGAAAACCCCAAAAAACCCTAGGCTCTGAGCCAAGCATATGAGGTGAAAGTATACTTATGTGTGTGCAGTAAGGAAAACCTAGACATCTTGACGTGCCCAAACAGATCTTACTAACTCTCCTATCCTCTTTCTCTTCAGAGAAGAGTTTTCATTTCTGGCAAAAGAGCCAAGGGGTGGGAAGGCAAAAGGCCCGGAAGGGGGAAAGGTGGATAGAAGGTGAAATTGTTTTTACAGAGTTTCAAACTAAGCAGGATTACAAGTTTTAACTTGTCAGAAGCTGAACTCCCTATCTCATTCTCAGATTTCTACCTCAAATAAAGTAAGTTGAGAAACCATTAGCTGGAAATAGTTCTATCCCTTGAAGGACCATCTAATTGGGTCTGGCACTGAAATTCAGAATGCAGTGCTGTGAAGTTTATCATCTCCATTTATGTCCTTGAAATGGGAAGATTACTTTTACGTCCTGACCTGGTTTTTGTACTACCTAATTAGCGGGTGTGCATTTAAAATAATGTCTCTCACATCTGCTATCTTGGTAAATGGTTGAAGTAGTTAGAGGTAGAAGATTATCCCTATTTTTTAGACTTTTTATTTGGGATTTAATTTATACCTAAATTCCCCAATTTAAAATGTTCAATTCTGTGTTTTAATATATTTAGAGTTGTGCAACTATCACTACTATCTAATTTTATAACTTTTTTACCATCTCAAAAAGAAACTCCATATTCAGTATTAGTGAATTTCCATTCCCACTATTCCTTACCCCTGGGAACACTAAACTACTTTTAGTCTCTATACATTTTGCCTATTTGAGATGTTCCCTGTAAATAGCGTCATACAATGTTTGGTCTTGTGTCTGGCTCCTTTCACTTAGTATAATGTTCTTGAGGTTCATCCATGTTGTAGCATGAATTGGTACTTATTCCTTTTTATGGCTGAATAATGTCCCACTGTATAGATTAACCACATTTTGTCTGTCCATTCATAAGTTGATGTCATATTTGAGTTGTTTTTACTTTTAAGTTACGATGATGAATAACACTATTGTGAACATTTATGTACAAGTTTTTGGACATATGTTTTCATTTCTCCTGAGTTTATGCCTAGGATTAGAATTGCTGAGTCATATAGTAACTGTTTAACCTTTTGGGGAACTGCCAAACTGTTTTCCAACGTGGCTGTACCATTTTACTTTCCCATTAGCAATGTAGGGGGATTCCAATTTTTCTAAATCCTCACCAGTACTTACTATTGTCTTTTTTATTACAGCCATCTTAGTGGGTAAGAAGTGGTATCTCACTGTGATTCTGATTTGCATTTCCCTAATGACTGATGATGTTGAGCAGCTTTTCTTGAGCTCCTTGCCACGTCCTTACCTTCTTTGGAAAAATGTTTAGATTCTTTGCTCATTTTTAATTTACATATTTTGTCTTTTTATTGAGTTGTAAGAGTTCTTTATATATTTTGGAAACAGGTTCTTTATTATGTATGTTAATTACAGATATTTTCTGCCATTCCATGGATTGTCTTTTCTCTTAATAATGATGTATTTGAAGGACAAAACTTTTTACTTTCAATAAAGTCTAACCAATATTTCTCATTATTGATTGCACTTTTGGTGTCATATGTAAGAAATCACTGCCTAACCCTGGCTAATGAAGATTTACTTTCATATTTTCTTACATGAATTTTATAGTTTTCACAATTACACTTAGGTCCATGATCCATTTTGAGTTAATTTTGCGATGTGAAGAGAGAGATTCCCGTTTCATAGTTAAACATTCTGAGACTTAGATAATGGAAGTCTTTCTTCTAATAGGACAGTAGCAACCAACTTGAACCTTGTTCATGGCTTCCAAATCTTTTTTTCTCTCCAATACACTTGATTACTTCTTTAGAACTTTCCAAATTATGGTAGAAATTGACTCGATTGTTGTGCGTTTAAGATTAAAAACATATGATTATCAGTAATATTTATTAAAATTGAATAATTCCTAATTATCTAGAAAGTTTTGACTCTAAACAATCCCAAAATATAATAAAAGCAGATATGATAATCCTTTTATAAATGAATAATTGACTTTCCTACAGTCACAGAAGTTGGGAGGGTGGTGGAGACCCATTTTTTTGGGAATCCAGTTCACTGTACCTTCTCTCTTTTTTTTTCCACTTTACCTTCTCTTACTGCAGCCCTAGTGATATATATATATATATATATATATATATATATATATATATATATATAGCCTTCTCTCTCTCCCTCCAGTTATAGATTGCATTTTAAAGTCCAGAACACTTGAGTCTTACATTAGCCTTATTTTTCAAATATCTATCCAGTAGTTTTCTCTATTAACTGAAAATTGAAACATTCAGATTTGCATCAGAGTATTTAGTAGTTTAGTACTTTTACCTGTAAGTAAAAGAAGATGAACTGGCGACTTCGAGGTTAGTTATTTTCACTGCCCAAGATTGTCGTGGATAATTGCCATGTAAGAGAAATGGCAGTAAATATTATAGAAGTTACTACTTACTAAGGGCCTGTACTGTGCCAGTCACAGCAACCTTGCAAGTTAGGTATTAGCCCTATGTACAGATGAAGGAACTGAGGCTCAAAACCATTAAGAAACCAGCCCAGAGTAATGTCGATACTGTTAGCATCAGAATTTGAGTCTTAACTCTCTCTGGTTCTGAAGAGGATGCTCCTGCAATAGGGAAAAATAATTAATCCTAGTGCACACATTGTTCTTGTTCTCAGGCACAAGGGCTGAGTTCCTAGGTGGTCTTACATATAGGAGAACTAGGCTTGCCAGTGGGAAACGGTTTCACTATAAATCAACCCTTTCTATAACTTAATAATATGCTGATCTCATGTTTGCTTGATTTGTGTATATGAGTGTGGTGTGTTTGTGTTGGGGGGGGTTATTCATTTGGCAATGTGTGCGGTATTATTTTTTAAGCAATCTTTATGTGTATCTTTGAAATTCATCTTCCATTAGTGGAATCTGAGTGTGTGACTCACACTGCCTGCCTTTCTTCCTGCTGATGATCATGATTGTTTCAGCAATGTATCAGCAGAGATTGTGGGTCAGGTAAATGCATAGCTTTCTATACAGAACTTTTGGTATTTGTTGCCTTTCTGATTACAATAAGTGACATTTAAAAATAACGTACTTTAAAATGATATGAATGATGAGGCTCTGGAGAAACGGAAACCTCATACACTGCTGGTGGAAACTGTAAAATAGTGCAGCTGCTCTGGATAGCAGTCTGGCAGCTCTCAAAAAGTCAAACATAGTTACCATATGACCCACCAATTCCACTTCGAGATACATACCCAAGAGAAATGAAAACACATGTCCATACAAAAGCTTATATATGAATGCTCATAGCAGCATTATTCATAATAGCCAAAAAGTAAAGACAGCCTAAATATTCATCACCTGATGAATGGATAAATAAAATGTGGTATATCTTATACCATGAAATATTATTTAGCAATAAAAAGGAATAAAGTACTGATTCATTCTACAAAATGGATGAACTTTGAAAACATGGTAAGTGAAGGAAGCCAGACACAAAAGGCCACATATCGTATGATTCCATTTATGTGAAATGTCCAGAATAGGCAAACCCACAGAGATAGAAAGTAAAGTAGTGTTGCCAGAGGATGGGAGGAGAGGGTTGTGGTGGGAGTGGCTGATAATAGATATGAGTGATGAAAATGTTCTGAAATTAGATATTGGTGATTATTGCACAACCTTGTCAATATACTAAAAAACCACTGAATTCTGCAATTCTAAAAATACAGTAATAAACTGAGCAGCCTGGGTGGCTCAGCATTTTAGCGCTGCCTTCAGTCCAAGGTGTGATCCTGAGACCTGGGATCGAGTCCCACATCGGGCTCCCTGTGTGGAGCCTGCTTCTCCCTCTGTGTGTGTTTCTGCCTCTCTCTCTCTGTGTGTCTCTCATGAATGAATAAATAGAATCTTAAAAAAAAAAATACAATAATAAACTTAAAAAATTCAGGACAGTAGTTTTTCATGGAGCCCCTAGGACTCTGAGGGGTGGACAGACAGTATTGAGATGTGTGGAGCTACAGTGAGGGAGTCAAGATTGAAAGAAAAGCAGAGGCAGAAGAATGAGCAAGAATAGGGCAAGTGTAGAGGAAGATAAGCCCTTCAAGTTGTTAGTGGAACAAAATGAGCATGAAAGGGAGGAGTGGGATTGGACTGGAGTGCAGAAGCTGTTGGAATGCCAAAGCAAGGCATCCAAGCTGTTCTGTTTGGGTTCTAGGGAGTCTTTAAAGGCTTGCCATTGTTGCCAGCCTGCCAGTAATGTCTTGGTGATGGGCTTCCTGGATTGTCATGCTATTATCATGCTTGTTATAGTTATTACTTACACTTCCTTTGTTCTTATTTTCACCCCAGATTTATTGAGTGCCAGTACATATCAGATGTAGCTTATATAATCTCATTTACTCTTCACCACACTGTGAGAGTCATATCTTCATCTCCCCGTTTTTCAGACAGAGAAATTGAAGTTCCAAGCTATTACCTGTAAAACGACAACCAGTGAGAGATGGAGACTGGAATCAACTCCAGAGCCAAGTTCTACCTCTGTATTTCCCTCCTCTCTCCATTCCATTTTCTCACCATTCTTAAATTATCATGACCTTGCTCTCACAGTGAATCAAACCCTGGAACCAGTGGCTTTTGACATTTTCAGCTAAGCATGTAAATACTTCTTAATTTCTTGGTTTCCAGGGCTCCTTTACCTCCTATTCATGTCAACCCGCAGTCATAAGAGATACAGTGGGATACTCAGTTGTTTTCAATGTCTACTTCACCAGCCATTAAGAAGGTGTAAGTACCTTCTCTACAGAATAGCTATTGAAATTTTGCTTGGGAGCCACCCTGTAGTTAGCAAAGTTGGAATTTGAAGGTGAGTTCAGGAAGATAAACTAGTGAGAGAACTCATAAGTAAAATAGCAAGTTCCTCCTTAGACTTATGCTTAAGTATGATATTAGCTTGACTATCTGAAGGAATCCATCTGTTCTGGAACTGCTCTGAGGTAGCGGCGAAAGGGGTGCCCTGTCCTTGCTTTTCTTTCTGAAACTAAACAGCAAGCAGCCTGTGGGCCCCTTTATTCCAAATATAAATTAAAATTCCTAATCTCACCAGAAGTGATTAAGATGATCCTTGAAACTGTTCACACACTTAATAAGCCCAATTATATTTTTTATTAACCCTGACATAGTTCCTTTTGTTGCTGAGTCATAAGTTTAACATTTTTAACTAATTGAAGCATCATTTTCTCCTTCTTCAGTCATGTCAAGATCTTGGGCAGTGCACTTGGGAAAAGTGCACTTAAATGGTGTCCATACAGTTTTGGCAACTCATCATTAGATTCTTACATTAGATCTTTGTGCTTGGTTTCGTGACATTGTGGTGTCTCTCATGTCCCTGAAGAAGTTGGAAGATTGGGGATGAATTGAGCCTCAGGGAATGGATCACAGGCATTGAGCTACCAAAGACCTAATTAGGTCATCCCTCCTGTCCACCTGCCAGGGCATGATTGCTAAAGTTTTCTTTCTTAGGGGAAGTCTGTTTTTGGAAGCAGGTTTGCACTTGATGTCCAACTTTTATTTTCCATTATTGGTAACCTTGCTTTAGATAAGGGCAGAAAGAATTATAAAATATCTTTGGCGATTGACTTTTTTTCTTAATGGCTTAAAATGTTTATTCATTCATCCCTAAAGATTTATCAAGCATCTCCTGTGGGCACCGTGTTCAGTATGTTGCTAAGAAAAAGTCATTCCCTGCCTTTATGGAATTTACATTTGATGGAGGGGAGGAGATGGTGGGAGGCAAGTAGTAACCCAGTAATCACATGAACAAATGTGAAATGTGACTTTGACAGGTGCTATAGAGAAAGAGTACACAGTGGTATGAGATCCTGTTTTAGGAACATTTTCCTGATAGAGAGGGGAAGGATCAAGTGACCCATAAGCTGAGATCTGGCAGATTAATATGTATGAATCTAACAAAGAAGGAAGGGAAGAATTCCCCAGACTGAGGGGACAGCAAAGGTGCAGTGTTGTGGCTCGGAGGAGCCTGCACACAGTCAGGACCACATGAATGCCTATATTGTATAGGACCCTAGGGTCAGGGCACCTGGGTGGCTCAGTGGTGTTGGTGTCTGCCTTTGGCTCAGGACGTGATCCATGTCCCAGGATCAAGTCTTACATCGGGCTCTCTGCAGGGAGCCTGCTTCTCCGTCTGCCTATGTCTCTGCCTCTCTTTGTGTGTCTCTCATGAATAAATAAATAAAAATCTTTTTTTTTTTTTAAAAAAAGGACCCTAGGATCAGTGAAAAAGAGGGTAGGCTGTGTGGACTCAGACCACCAGTCAACCCCACTCTAACTAGAGGGCTCTGCTTTTTTCCCTTTCGTTGAGTCTCCTTTAAAGATATCATGTGAAAACAAGATTCTGTTGCTTGTAAAACAACAGCAAATCTCTATCTCTACCAATCTCCAAAGTCAGTTTCAACACACAGCCCTTAACCATTATGAAAAACATCCTAATTACAGATGAAAAAGGTAAAACCATATGAAGTGAATTGTGGTCAGTGGTTTTCAAATAATTTTTTTAGCAGTGGAATCTATTTTTGAAATGAGATCCAATAAGAAGGTGTCAAAAACCCAAATGATTTTTATTTTCTTCTTCATGCCCTTTTACATTTTTCACATTTTATAAGTATGAACATTTATTGCTTTTATAATCAGAAGGTAATGTTTTTAAATTATGTGGCTGTTTAGGAAAACTGAGTTGTTTCATGATAACAAGGCTCACGGACTAGTGCAGATTGAAACAGATGGCTCTCTCTGTTGTAGTACCCCCTGTTGACCTTTTCACAACTAGGGATTACCAAGGCACAGGGTGACCATGGCTTTTTCATCGTGAAATTGTATGATGACAGCAAAACCTTACTGACAAACAGATGTTTTTCCCAAGTGAAGCTTTTCTTAATGAAATGGTTGCTTGGAAACCAGACCATAATAATATTTTTTCTATATTTAGTTTATAAAGAGATTCAGTTTGCAAAATTATTAAGTCAGAGAATACTAACCAGATAAAATTGAACATGTTCATTATTTCTTATCTTGCAATTCAACAGTCAAATGGTTAAATTAGCAGCAAAATTTCATATGGATGTGTCTATCCAGATGCTATTCATAACAAGGACATACAAGGAAAATGACAGCTCATGGAGCCACCCTGCTTTGCTCTTAACTGTGATTCTCTAGTGGCACAGCATGCTTGATCTTTCAGCAGTATGTTTTAGGAACTGTGACATATAACACTTACTAGGTTGCTGAAAGGATCAGTTAGGTCAGTGGGCCAAAAATTGTAAAATATGAAAATAACCTCAAGGTTAGCACAGTGAGACAGCAGTTTAAAGGAGGGGCTCAGGAGTGAAGATGCTTTTTTAGGATAACAGAATTTATAAGTGAAAAATATATGCTGACCATTACAAATAACAAAGAAACCTCAACATGTACCATATTTGTCAGGTGAATTAAGACATTAAGTCTTATATTCAAACCAGGCAAAACCTAGAAGAAAGTATATTTCTGTCTTCCATTTCTGGTAATGATGAGACAGCTCTGCTGAAAACAATCATTGTGTAGGGTAACATTTATTTATTATTTATTTATTTTAATATTATTTATTCATCAGAGATACACACGGGGCGGGGGGGAGGTGCAGAGACACAGGCAGAGGGAAGAGAAGCAGGCTTCATGCAAGGAGCCCGATGTGGGACTTGATCCCAGGACTCCGGGATCATGCCCTGACCCAAAGGCAGACACTCAACCACTGAGCCACCCAGGCATCCCATAGGGTAACATATTTAAAATATTTAAAAAGCATTAAAGAACCAACAAGAAAGCAGAGACTCACCAAACCAACATCTTAAGAAAAAGCCAGAATCCTGAAAGGTAAACTGAGTGTAAGAACCTTCACTTTCCCTGAGGGCATTTGAAGAAATTAAGCTGTGAGTTTCTAGGCTTTTTTTATTTTTTATTTTTTATTTTTTTTAATTTTTTTTTTTTATTTATGATAGGCACACAGTGAGAGAGAGAGAGGCAGAGACACAGGCAGAGGGAGAAGCAGGCTCCATGCACCGGGAGCCCGACGTGGGATTCGATCCCGGGTCTCCAGGATCGCGCCCTGGGCCAAAGGCAGGCGCTAAACCGCTGCGCCACCCAGGGATCCCTAGGCTTTTTTTAAATAAAGATTTATTTATTCATTATATATATATATATATATATATATATATATTTAGAGAGAGAGAGAGAGAGAGAGGGAGAGAGGCAGAGACACAGGAGGAGGGAGAAGCAGGCTCCATGCTGGGAGCCCGACATGGGACTCGATCCCGGGACTCCAGGATCCTGCCCTGGGCCAAAGGCAGGCGCCAAACTGCTGAACCACCTAGGGATCCCCAGTTTCTAGGCTTTGAAGGAGAGTTGCAGAGACGAAAGCCCAAACCCAACTTCTAATAGAAGACCTCCAGCTTTAAGCTTAGACCCCAAATAAATACACCTTCAGGTGGATCAGAAGGGCGTGAAAGGGCATTGTCTTGGCACTGAGCAGGGCAGGAGGAAGTAAGGAAGGAAAACCTGTCCCTGAAAGGTTATAATCACTGAGTGAACCACCTTCTCTGCAGATTTATATTATTGGGATTCAGGAAATTTCAAGCAGAGAAAAAAAAATTTTCAAGCAGGAAATTAGAGTTTAAAATTTCTTTTTTCTTTTTTTTTTTTTTTTTGAGAAAGAGAATGTGGGGAGGTGTTGGGGTAGGGGCAATGGGAGAAGGAGAGAAAATCTTAAGCAGGCTTCACATCCAGTGCAGAGCCTGCCATGGGGCTCAATCTCATGACCCTGAGATCTTGCCTTGAGCAGAAATCAAGAGTCAGTTGCTTAACCAATTGAGCCACCCAGGCACCCCTAGAGTTTGAAGTTTCTGTAGTGGTAATATGTATGGATATCTTGTAGAAACAAAAGTGTATCTCCTATGAAGGAAGGCACCTTCATCCTAGACCCAAAGAACCCCCTAACAATTTCTACTTTTTATTTTTTAATTTTTTAGTAATAAAATTTTTTTATTGTGGTAATATATGTAACATAAATTTTGCCATTTTTACCATATATATCCACAATGTTGTGTCATAGCTGTTTACAAAGCTTTTTTCTTTTAGGGTTTATTTGTTTATTTGAGAGAGAGAGAGAGAGAGAGAGCACATGCACATATATGAGCAGGGCAAGGAGTAGAGGGAGAGAGAAAATGCCAAGCAGACTCCCTGCTGAGCACAGAGCCTGATGTGGGGCTTGATCCCCCCAACTCCAAGATCATGACCCCAGTGGAAACCAAAAGTAGATGCTTAACCAACTCAGCCACCTGGGTTGTTCCTCTAAAACATTTTCATCATCCTAAACACAAATTTTGTAACCATTAAGCAGCAACTCTCCATTCTCTCCTCCCATAATAATTACTTTACATTTCTTTATGAACAATAACAAATACATAGTCACAAAATGCCCATGCACAAGGAAACAAGATTCCAGAAGATTTTATTTTATTTATTTATTTAAAGATTTTATTTATTTATTTATTTATTTGAGAGTGAGAGAGAGAGCAGAAGCAGAAGCAGAAGGTGCAGAGGGGGTGCAGAGGGGCAGAGGGAGAGGGAGAAGCAGACTCCCTTCTGAGCAGGGAGCCTGATGTGGGGCTCTATCCGAAGATCCCAGGATCATGACAAGCTGAAGGCAGATGCTTAAGCAACTGAGCTACCAAAGCACCCAGAAGATTTTAGATATTAGAATCGTCACACACAAATTATGAAGTAGCCAGGTATAGTAGTATATTCAAAGAAATGCAAGACAAGCTTGAAAATATCTTCAGGGGAACCCTGGGTGGCACAGTGGTTTAACGCCTGCCTTTGGCCCAGGGCGCGATCCTGGAGACCCGGGATCGAATCCCACGTCAGGCTCCCGGTGCATGGAGCCTGCTTCTCCCTCTGCCTATGTCTCTGCCTCTCTCTCTCTCTCTCTCTCTCTGTGACTATCATAAATAAATAAATAAATAAATAAATGAATAAGTAAATAAATAAATAAATAAATAAATAAATAAATAAATAAATAAAAGAAAATATCTTCAGGGATAGGAAACAACCAAAACTGGTGCAGCAGATTTGGAAAAAAACAAATAGAATGTCCAAAAAGTAAAATTAGCTCTGAGTTGCAGAGCCTGGTGCCTATTGTAGCATGGCTCACTTATCCCTTCTCCAGAAAGTCCCACCTACCCCTGCACCACAGCCTTTTTTGACTCCTCCCTCCCTATGCTCTCATTATTCCCCAACTTGCAATATCAACAGTCTTGTATTTGTCTCTTTCTCTAGACAGGCACTGTTCTATTATATTTGTATGACTTAGTAACAGTATCTGGCACATAGTATGCATTCTATTAATAAGTAAATTCATGAAAGAATTCTTTCCATTGCCTTTATTTAAAGATGTTTTCCTGCCTTTATTTAAAGATGTTATGATTTATGCCATAGCTGCAGAGTACTTCTGTATAATCTTATATAACCAATTTGGGTTTGGCTTTCTTGTTTTGTTTTGTTTTGTTTTGTTTTGTTTTGTTTTTACTCTTTTTTTTTTTTAAGTTTTGTTTTGTTTTGTTTTTTGAGTAATCTCTACACCCAACTTGGGGCTCTAACTCACAACCCTGAGATCAAGAGTCGTATCCTCCATGACCACCTCTCATCTCCTAACTGAAGTAAAATTTGAAAGAGATCCTTTCTGTTTCAACCATTAGAAGCAATAACACTACTTACTATTGAAGTGTTCAGTGTTATCATTGGACCACCTCAAATTACCTAGTATAAAAGCTGTATCATCTGGGACAATGAACTCCTCCCATCCTGCTTTAAAAAAGAAAGCTGTTAAAATAAAATGAAGTTGTCCACAATGAAAACTGTGTGTGTGTGTGTGTGTGTGTGTGTGTGAGAGAGAGAGAGAGAGAGAGAGTGTGTGTGTGTGTGTGTGTGTGTGTGATTCAAGGAGTGGTGTATGAATGAGAAGGCACTAAAATGTTTGTATTGTTTTCAGGTGATTTTTTTTTTAAACTACTTAACTGAGTTATAATTCATAAACCAATACAATATGCACTTTTTAAGTGTAAGATTAACTATATTTGTTAGTATATTAACAGAGTTGGGCATCTATCACCACAATTTTACAACATCTTCATTATCTTAGAGAGTCTCTCCTCTTAACTCTTCAATGTTCCCCTACCTCCCAAAGGTGATTTTTATTTTACTTTCTTCTTTAGCTTTTCTCTAGTATTTGCATCTTTTACAGTGACCATGTATTATTTATACTATCAGGGGGAAGAAAACAGTCAAGTTCTTTTTGATTGTGCAAGCAAGTTTTTTTAAAGGTTTCTCTTTTCCCCTCTATTTATGGGTGCCCTACTTAGCACAGGGATTTTAACCTGAGGGCTGTGTGGACTCCTAGAGGGTCCATGGCTAGGTTTATCGGCAGAGTGTATGTGGATATATGTGCCTTTATCAGGGGAAAACAGGCTCTTTGGGTGAAACTTATACTAGCTCTGCCCGGTTTCCGTATGAAACTATAGTTTAAGTCCTACACATCACAGTTACTGATTTAACAACAGTCACTTTCTAAGCAAGTCCTAGCCTGGAGTGCCTATCACAGAGATTTGCTTAATCATATCATCAGGATTCGTGCTAGGCTTAACTCGGGGGAAAAAAAGGAGCATTTCATTGAAGTCTGTGTCTTGTCTGTGTCACTGCTTGGTGCCCAAAGCACAGAGCAGGTCTCCTAGCCCTGAGACACTAGAGAACGTGAAAGATCAGCCCTGTCTTGTTCGAGCTTCAGGCCAGGTGACAACTCCCCGGGGAGGCTTTGGCTCCTTCATAACGAATGAGAGCCTGACACATCAGTCAGCTCTGCTGATTCTGCAGCTTCTTTTTGGGTATGCTTGAGGTGGAATGCCAGTAGAAAACTTTGGAAAAAATGAGTCTGCAGATTAGGTAGTACTCCTCCTACCAGGACCACCCATCTTGGGATCTTTAGGAGATGTAAAGAGTTTTATTTTCTTACCAAGATTCAGCTAAAAGAGAACCACTCCCTATTTTATGGGAAATCAGGAGTCCCTCTTTTCTTTTTACCAGTAAATGTTTTGATATCATGAAGAGAATGTTGATGTCCTCTTTGACTCTTGGAAAGCTACATAAATAGAATTAAATGAATGACATCCTGCTCCTTTATTTCTAACCCTGGAACAACTGAAATGTGGGTTTCT
The DNA here is from genome assembly GCF_053574225.1 of Canis aureus. NCBI lineage: Eukaryota > Metazoa > Chordata > Mammalia > Carnivora > Canidae > Canis > Canis aureus. Next base: position 8,336,001 of record NC_135613.1, read on the forward strand.
TTGAATGTGTAGGGCAGCGATTACCCTGAAAGCAGAGGTAAATGCTGTCTTCCCATTCTTCCTTCCTCACTTCTGCATCCAGGCAGCCTTGTTCGAATTTCTGCACATACAACAGAACCTGTGATGGTGGCGGCAGTCTCGAGGCTCCATTTTCCTCAGCATTCTTCCTTGCCCCTTCGTCTCTATCACGCACTGGTATTTGAGACAGGCAGTCCTGAGAAGGTGGATTCTAAGCTTTTGGGGGCTGTTTTGGATTTTGTTTATTTGGGGAGGGTAGTAGAACCAGAGATTTAGGGGGCTTGCAGTATCAAATAGAGTGGAGGTGTTTGAGGATCATTTGTTAAACACTGAAACTCGTGAAAATTCAAGTTCTCAATTTCCTTCTGTATGGCTCCTCTGTTACCACTAATGTCAGCAACATCTCAAGGCAGACTCATTTGTGAATTTCATTAGCATCACTCATCTCCTTTTGTGAAATGCTAAATAAAGATATCGAGTAGGAATGAAGTGGTCCCTACAAAGCCCAGCTAGACCCAGTAAAGAATTCTGGCCTATCTCTTAGGGATGCGATGTGCAGAGCAGCTCTCCTCCCTCTGACCTTGGAGTTCAATCAAAAGTAAAGTTTATGGAGTGAGGCTGAGAACATATACTTGAAAATTTAAGGTTTGCTATCTTTGGAGTTAAGATCTGCAAAGCTACTGTTTTTTTTTTTTGCAAAGCTACTGTTATTCGAAGAGTTACTTTGTCCTTGGCATTGCTGCCCGGGTGGCCACAGTGTAGCCGATTGCAGGTTTGCAATTCTGCTCTGCTGTGTGCCAGATATCTTGGATCATATTTTTCACCCATCTGTTTTTCAACTTCTCCGTTTGTAAAATTAGGAATATTAACAATAATACCTAACTTCAAAGGTTTGTTGGGAGCATTAAATGGCTGAATGCATGTAAAAGAGCTCAGAATGCCCTGGCATGTTGAAAACATTCAGCAAATGTTAAATGTTACTGTCTTTGCTGTTAGGTTTTGTTTATTGTAATAACATTTTGTGATCCAAAGCACTTCCAACAAGTGGAGTTAACTAGGAGCAAATGTAGATTATTCATTCCTTTTCATATTTCCCCTCCAAAACGGGAAGAAGAAAACAATTTAAGTAAATAGATTGTCCTTGTTTTAGTGTCTGGATATATTATTATTATTTTTTAAAGATTATTTATTTGCAAGAGAGAGAGGGAACATGGGGATTAGAGGAGAGAGGGCGAAGGAGTCTTAAGCAGACTCTGCACCGAGCCCGATGTGCGATCCCACAGCCCTGAGATCATGAACCTGAGCCAAAACCAAGAGTCGGACGCTTTAACTGACCACACCATCCAGGTGCCCCTCGAATATATGACTTGGGTCCTGACTTAAAGAGATGGACTCAAAAAAAAAAAAGAGAGAGAGAGAGAGAGATGGACTCTAGGTATGGTTCTTACAAAGCTTTAGCTGTTAACTGTGCCAGTTTATTATTCTAACCCTGTTTTTTCTTCAGGCCTGGTTAACACTCACTCACACAGAGTCTTTATAAATTTGTTGGGGCTTGTCCACACTTAGCATAGCTTTGGAGCTGTAGAGAAACTTAACAATAATTTGGCATCTAGACGCTGTCATTTACTCTAATTACAAAGACAGACCAGCCATCCAGTTGAATTCCTCACACTTCCTTGATTTAATAACCAACTTCCCCAGTTTGTGCAACTTCCTGAATTCTTGGAGCTGAAATTATTGTTGGCTTTCATCATAATGAGAGGTCTCAGATGTAACAGCCGAAGCACCCTGCTAAAGGAGGGATATTTCCCTTTTTGTGAAGTTTTTGCTGTTTGTATCTTTGTGTCATAGAGCTGCAAGAGAGGACAGGCATAGATCAGTGATGATCTTTTTGTAATCAGAGGGAAATTTTTCCTATGCCTGACCTCTTCTCTAACCCATCATTGTTCTTCCACTGAATTTCCTCTATAGGTTTAACATGCCTTTTATCTTCTATCTAGTTTTTAAAACAAACTTACTTTTATTAATTACTTTGAGCGTAGTTTGTAATGAGTCAAAAAGCTTATCCGCTGCCCTGCCTCTTCCCCTTCACAGTTCCAGTCCCCAGAGATAACCATTCCTTTCCTACCCCTTTTTAAGTAGTTTCTTCTAGCGGTTACTTTCTTATTTATAAATAAAATGCTCACACATATTTCTCTCTTTTTCCTTTTTTCCTTTTTTTGGGGGAGGGGCTACATTGAATATTTAATTTTACTGTCATATATTTTTGTGGTTGTAATATCTTGATTTCATATAAGCCATATTTTAAATGCATCATGCCCATATTCAGAGGGATGTATATTTGGAATCCCTGACAGTGGAACTTACAAAAAGTTTAAAAACAATGAAAGGGGGATGTCCTCTTCCAGACAACTTTTCTCCCCTCCCTGAACTTCAGTGATATATTTAACAAGATAACAGAGGAATATTGCATTCTTGCTTGAAATCTAAAGTCATCTGCGCCTCCACCCATGCTTAGAATCTTAATTTCTGATTGTCTATCAGCAATCCTTGCTATTTATACCTGGCAACTTCTTGTCCATGAATTCTTGCATGGAAAAGTGTTCCATGGAACTGTTGAAAACCCTCTGAAAAGATTCACTGTATCTGTTAATGGTCAGAAAACAAGCTCCTCATGGAAGATGCCATGGTTGGTTTTCTGGGGCACCAGTGGGAAAATCTGAAGTGGGCAATGTCTTTTTTTTTTCCTTTTAAAGATTTTATTGGGCAGCGCCAGTGGCGCAGCGGTTTGGCGCCGCCTACAGCCCGGGGCATGATCCTGGAGACCCACACATCTTGAAAGATTTCAGGAGGAAGAGAAGACAAACATTTGTGGTCATTCTACAACAGTTGATTATAAATTCTTTTTACTCTTGCCTCTAAAAGAGGCTTTTTTAGTTTAAAAGACCATGCCCCTTATCACAGACCTTTTTGACTTATATTTCTTAAATTTATATTTGATAGATATCACATTACATGGTTCAAAGTTCAAAAGGTACAAAAAGATACAGAATAAAAACTCTCTTCTTCTCTCATATCTTTCCCATTTCCCTCCCCAGAAACAACCAAAATCACGAGTTTCTCTTGTATCCTTCCAGAAAATTTTTAGAAAGATTGTATTAATTTATTTGACATAGAGTGAACAAGAACAAGCCGGAGGAGTGGCAGGCAGAGGAAGAAGGGGAGGCCGACTTTAGACTTTGAGCAGGGAATCCTGGGATCATGACATGAGCTGAAGGCAGACACTTAACTGAGTAAGCCACCCAGATGCCCCCTTCCAGAAATATTTTATGAGTGTGTTTCCCTTTTGTACAGAAATGGTTGAATTCTATATACACTGCACTTTGTTCTGCATTTTGCTTTTTATCTAACAGTAGATCTTAGAATTTATTCCATAATAGTTCTTAAAAAGCTTTTTTATTTTTTTAATGGATACTGCATCCTGTTATATGACTGACCACAACTTAATCAGTCCTCTATTGATGAATGTTTGTTTCCAGTCTTTTCTTTACCAGTAGTACTACAGTGATGATTTTGTACATAAGTAATTTTCTACTGTGCTAGTGTATTTGCTAGGATAAATGCCTAGAGTTTCTGGCTTAACACAGAACTTAGAATTTTAGACATAGTATATATTTTTTAAAGATTTTATTTATTTATTCATGAGAGAGACAGAGAAGGAGAGGCAGAGACATAGGCAGAGGGAGAAGCAGGCTCCATGCAGGAGCCTGACGTGGGACTCAATCCCTGGTCTCCAGGATCATGCCCTGAGCCAAAGGCAGACGCCCAACCACTGAGCCACCCAGGCGTCCTGTCCCGTATAGTATATTTTCTTACACATGTAAGACAGATTCTGTGAAAAAAGAAATACTTGACATTTTTCCCCATTCAGGTGAGAAATCCTTTTCTCTCTGTCCACCCTCCTCACCCTACAGGGGCAACCAAAACAGATTTGAGTACAAAAGGAAGCTGATACTTTGCACTGGATTTCCCTTTATATAAGATGTGCTATATTATCTTCTCCCTTTTTCTTCTATTCTAGAAACCTAAAAGAGTAGATCTGAAATGGCTTTTACAGTGTTTTTAATAACTTTTGGGGATATAACTCACATACCATACAATTCATTCATTTAAGGTGTATGATACAGTGGTTTTAGTATATTCACAGAATGAATACCCATTACCACAATCAATTTTAGAAAGTTTTCATTGCTCCAGTAAGAAATTCTGCATCCATTAGCAGTCCCTCCCTATTTCCCCCTGTCTCCTACAGCCCTAGGTAACCACTAAATCTACTTTCTCTCTTCTGCCTTGCCTTGTCTGGGCATTTCATGTAAATGGAGTCACACAATATGTGAGGTGTTGTGTTTTTTACAGTTTTTTTGTCAGCAGAAATACCTGAGAGGTTTGAGGGAATAGGTGGTTTTCCAAGTAGCTGTGGGTATTTTGGGAGGTAGGTTGTTATCTGCCCAGGAGAATGAGGCTGAGGTTAGTTTTAAAGTGGAGATTGGCTTAGCAGTTTCTTGGGATAGAGTCAGTCAGCAAAGACATTTAAGTTAAACTATCTTTCCTACTACGCAAGAGTGTTGTGTAAGGTAAGACTATACCTAGGCTTCTTTTACTGCTGGAGGTCTGCAGAATCACTGAATACCTTGCTGAGGAATCATCGTGAAGTCAACACCGTTGGGATTAGAACACATTTCTGGCTTTGCAGGGAAAGTCTTTTGGAGAGACAAATGGTTATTTTACAGAGTTGACTGTCTCCGTTTTATTGCATAATGTGCTTTTAACAATATTTTTTCAGTTGAGTTAATTTGTCTATATCCTATGCTTTCCCTGAAAATACAGATCAGAATGTTTTCATGAACCCTGGTCATTTTAGGTTCACCTTTACCTTCCTTCTATGTAACTTATCTATTAAACCACATCTTGAAATATGTAGTCATTTTCCTGCGATCAGAGCAGAAGCAGGTATTTATCACACAGTCATTTGGTTCTTATTGCCAAAGGGATTGATGTGTCATGTTTTCTTGAAGCCTGGGCTGACCCAGAAATTACCCCATTTTTCAATTACAAAGGAATTATCAGGCGTGAGGGGCAAGGGGTCATGTGAAGGTTATGGTCTCGCTTCCTCAGTTGTCAAAATTCAGAGAACTTTTCAAGTAAGAAACAAAAACAGCCACATGAAATTTCACCTCTTTAGTTGTTTAGCAGTCTTGACCATCATTTATGATTCTCTTCACTGCTTAGTGTAAGAGTAAGGAGGGAGCTGCCCTAGGGATTTATAAACTCCTAGGTGGCAGCTGTATCCTAGAAGGTAAAACTCAAATAGTCAGAGGGCCATTTGGCAGCAGTGTGGAAAAGGCCAGCAAGAAGATAAACAATTGCTAACGTGGGACTGTGGGAAGCAAGGAAACTGGGCTTTGCTATTAAGCAACCTTTTAATGCAAGAGTGGAAGAATTTAAAGCTCCCTAGTGGAGTTAAAAGTTTGGCATTATTAGGAAAAGTACGTAAGTAAATAAATAAAAATTTCAATCTTTTTTTAATCTGAAGAAGGGTGTGTTAGGATTCCTTTGAATGAAAAAAAAATCAAACAAACTGGCATACACATAAAAGGATATTTATTGATTTATGTATGCAGAGAGTCTAGTGGGTGGAAGTACATTTGGATTCAGAGTCTCAAAGCATGACATCAGCTCTCTTCCTTTTTTCCTTCCCTCTCTTGGCTTGACCCTCTTCTGTGTTGGCTTTTTTTGCGTGGGCTTTCTCCACATAGAGGCCACAGGCAACTCCAGGCTAATAACTTCAACAGGAAGAAAGAGCTTATCTTTCCCAGTACTTTCAATGTGGGCTCCAGAATTGAGTTTCATTGCCCATTCCTGAGCCCATCATTGTGTGGGCATGGGATGGAATGTCCTAACTGGCCACCTGGGATATGAGTTTATATATGGAAGGGGAGAAAGTGAGTAGTTAGCTCCACTCAAACCACATAGACTAAGGCTGGGAAAGGGATAGTTTCCAAAGGACCACCAGGTTTTGTTACCAGAGTAGATGCTTTGTGCAACCAAAATATATCTTTAATTCCACCTTGGACCTCCAAAAACTTCCCCATCATTTTGCAGAAGATAACTAACTACAAATGCAGTGTCATATTGTGCCAACAGGGAAACTGCCTGATTCAGGTTCTGCCACAGCCTGAACCTTCCTTAAGAGCAGAGCTTCTGCTCGTAGAAAATTGGAGGCCACATAAATGAAGATGTGGTTTAGGATGACATGCAGGGACTTCCCAGACTTTTTGGAAGCAATGAAAAGATAAGGGTGGGGAAGGCAAAAATAGAGGCAGACAGGTGCAGCCTTCAGCAGGTGTACTGCCTTTGTGTATATCTGATTTATAAAAGAATGGAATATCACAACCTATAACATAGAAAATAGGGGTGGCTCACCTGGGTGGCTCAGTCAGTTAAGCAGCCGACTCTTGATATCAGCTCAAGTCATGATCTCGGGGTCTTGGGATCCAGCCCTGTGTCTGGCTCCGTGCTCAGTGCGGTGTCTGCTTCGGGATTTTTTCTTGCCCTCTGCTTCTCTCTCTCAAATAAATAAATAAGTCTTAAAAGAAAAAAGTATGTAGATTTTGCATAAATATCAGATTTAAATGGGAGATTGGAAAAGAAATAAATAGGAGATTGGTAAACTCAGATGAAAAATGAAGATTTCTTAAGCATTTTTTTAAAAGATTTTATTTATTTATTCATAGAGAGAGAGAGAGAAAGAGAGAGGCAGAGACACAGGCAGAGGGAGAAGCAGACTCCATGCAGAGAGCCCGATGTGGGACTCGATCTAGGGTCTCCAGGATCACACCCTGGGCTGCAGGCGGCACTAAACCGCTGTGCCACTGGGCTGCCTTTCTTAAGCATTTCTATTACTCCTTCCCTATCTTCTTTTTCTTAATTCCTGAAATTTATATCAAGACTGTATCTTTGAACTCTTTTATCAGTTCATTCATTGAACAAATAGTTGCTGAGCACTTGCTGTGTCCTGGCACTCTTCTAGGATTGAGGCTACAGCAGAGAGCAACAAAAAAAATCCTTGACTTTATAACGTTTACACTCTAAGGAGGGGAGCAGTCAATAAATAAACCAATACTGTATATAACATGTGCTAAGAAGAAAAATAAAGCAGGGTGAGAGAGATAAAGAGTAGTAGGGGAAGGAGGCTGCCATTTGTATGTGGTAAGTGTAATATTTGAGCAGAGACATGATAGGGCTTGGGGGGAAGCCATAAGGGTACCTTACCTGGAGGAGGAGCAGCCTAGGCAAGGGGATGTCAGGGGAAGACTATGGGCCTGAAGCAGCTTGGTCTATTCGGATAACAGTGAGGAGGCCAGAGTTGCAGGACAGTGAGCAAGGGAGAATATATGGTAAAAGAGGAGGTCAGAGAGTAAGCAAAGGTAGTTGGGATTGAGGTTGCTCATAAGCAGGGGAGAAGGGGAAACCATTGAGGGCTTTGGGCAGAATGATGGGGCCTGACTTGTTTTAACCAGATGGTTCCAGCTGCAGTGAGGTTATCAGGTAAAAGCAGAGAGACCAATTGGGGAAAAAAAGAAAAGCAGCATGCCACAAATGAGAGACCAGCGTAGTTGAGGTAGAGGTGGTAAAAAGAAGCTTTCTCCTCCTGAATGTATTTTGAAACCTGTATTTCTTTCCTTTGTTTTTCTTTTCTTCTTCCTTAATATTCTTTAGAAGTGTGTGACATTTTCCTCCCAAGTAACAGAACTCAAAACTTGTTTATATAGTTTTGAGACCAGGGGCTTTATTTCTAATCCTATCTTAGAGCATATCTCCCCTCCTCTTTCCACCCCTGTGAAGTTTGCTCCCTGCGGGGTGGGGCTCAGATAATGATTACACATCTAGGAGGTACTGGCATGATGGCAGAAGGGACCATCGAGTACTGTAGTCCCCACTTATCCACAGTTTTGCTTTCCACGGTTTCAGTTATCTGAGGTCACCTGTGATCTGGAAGCAGATAATCCTCCTTCTGACTAATCATCAGAATGTCAGTCGTAACCTAACATTGTGTCACAACCACTATGTTATCTAGTGGTTCAGCTCATCATGTAGGCATTTTGTTATCTCATATAATCACAAGAAGAAGGGTGTATAGAATACAATAAGTATTTTGAGACAGAGGGAGAGAGACCTCATTCACATAACACATTACAGTATGTTGTTATAACTATGTTATGTTCTATTTTATTATTAGTTATTGTTGTTAATCTCTTACTATGCCTAATTTATAAATTGAACCTTATCATAGGTAGGTATGTATAGGTAGAAACATAGAATATAGAGTGTTTGGAACTCTCTGCAGTTTCAGCCTCCCACAGGGGGGTTTGGAACGAATTCCCTACAGATAAGCTGGGGAGGACTACTAATGTACTTGAAATATGGACTCAGGAGCAGGACCTTCCCGGTTTCTGATCAGGGAACTCAGCTTCTAAGCACAGGTCTCCTACTGCTCATGCCCAGAATGCTCTGAAGATATTTCCTTGTGGAAATTACTCTCCTCGTTGCCAGTCGTACAGAGAATACTCACGTTGGAACAGAGAACTGCAGCAAAGACAGGAAGCGCTGCTGTGTTTCGGGCTGATATGTTGGCAGGAATGATACTAGTCAAAGAACCTTAGAGTCTCAGACTTGGAGGGCTCCCCAGAGGGTATTTAATCCTGTCTTCTCCTGCTGCTGTGTGAATCTCTGCCACAGTGTGTAATCATCTAGCCTCTGCTTTAAGACTCTAGAGTCCATAAATCATAGAATGTCGGGGCTGGAAGTGATCTTAGAGATCATATAGGACTGAGACTAGAAGAATCCAGGAGACTGAACTTTCAGACTCATGTTCTTTGCACTCACTGTGTTATCATTCCATATAAAGGGCAGCCTTTCTGGTAGAGTCACAGAGGTAGATTTAAGTGTCTCAGTGTTCATCCCATCTCAGGCTGTCTGGGTTTATTTGCTTTACATTTTCAAATCATAATGAATCCTTTCTTTTTATTTTTCATCCTAGGGGTTGCCCTACTCTCAGATGCATACCCTGAGAAAATCTTGCTTGGCCTATTGGCTCAGTATGACAGTGATAAAGACACACCGGAAACCAGAATGAAAGTTGGAGAAGTCCTGATGCGAATTGTCAGAGCATTAGGTGAGTTTTCCATCGTCTGGAAAAAGGTGGGAGGCACTTTGGAACCAAAGTCTGCATACCTTGGAGATTTCTTATGCCAACACTGAGGACAGTTTCAGGGCTGAGATGAACTACCTCCTGTTCAAGGATTTAGCAAATGTCCACACGCCCACTAAGAGATTGGCAGCAATGTTGCCTATTTTCCTACCACCGCTTGGACTCCTCTCCTGAGCTATGTTGGGACCTGATTTTCATTGGAGTTGGAATGAGAAGTTTCACACTTGCTGAGCAGCAGCAAGCATAAAAAGAAGAGGAATGTCAGACAGGGAAGGAATAGCTCTAGCTCTTGTTTGGCTACTGTGTGCCAGGTCGTCCGCATATATAATCTCATCTTATTTTCCAAAAAAAATCCTATCTAGAGAGGCTATTGTTAGACCCAGTTTATAGGTGAGGAAATTGTGGTGCAGAGACCTTCAGCAGTTTGTCCAAGACTCATTCAGCTGATAAGTAAAGTGGTGCTAAGAATTGAGCCCATGAACTCAAAGGAAGGTGCTCCAGACTACATAGGCTGAGAGTAGTAAGTAAGATCTCTTGAGTCACAGTGCCTATATTGAAATCCCAAACTGCCGTTTATTGGCCGTGTGACCATGGGAACATTTCTTAAACTCTTAGTGCCTCAGTGTCCTAGTATATAAAGTGAAGCTATTAATAGCACTTACCTCGTAGGGCTAGCATAAGGATTAAGTAAGGTAACATTTAGAATAGTGTCTGGCACACAATATAAGCTCAATACATTTTCATTGTTGCTAAGAAGAAAGATTGCTTTCTTATTTTTAATTTTTTAAAGATTTTATTTATTTATTTGAGAGAGCACAAACATGGGGCAGGGAGGAGGGGACAGAGAAAGAGAGCGAGAGAAGCAGACTCCCTGTTGTGCATGGAGCCCGATATGGGACTTGATCCCAGGACCCTGAGATCATGACCTGAGCTGAAGGCAGATGCCCAAATGACTGAGCCACCCAGAAGCCCCAAAAGACAAAAAATACTTTATTTAAAGTATGCTCTTTTTTTTTTTTAATTTTTTATTTTATTTATTTATGATAGGCACACAGTGAGAGAGAGAGGCAGAGACATAGGCAGAGGGAGAAGCAGGCTCCATGCACTGGGAGCCCGACGTGGGATTCGATCCCGGGTCTCCAGGATCACGCCCTGGGCCAAAGGCAGGTGCTAAACCGCTGCGCCACCCAGGGATCCCTAAAGTATGCTCTTTTTAAAGAAAAGAAATACTTTATTATTTATTCTTTATTGAGTGCCCTTATGGGACTAGAAGATGAGACACTGGGGAGTAAGGACAAAGAAAACAGTTGTTCACTCTAAAGATAGGGGTTAAATTAAGATAAATTAACAAATTTCTCCATAAGTCAGTAAGTATTTTTATATCAAGCTATATAACATGGAATTGGAAGGGCTTTCTTTAACTTGCATTATATAAACTTAGCCATGGACTGCTACATTGAATATAGACAGCTTGAAGCTGTCATACTCCACTGAGTATGGACCAGTGTTATAGAGTATCCATTCAGCAACTCCATCATGTGTCCACTAGGATGTGATCTAAGGCATAAAAAGAAGTGATCTCTGGGATCCCTGGGTGGCTCAGCGGTTTAGCACTGCCTTTAGCCCAGGGCCTGATCCTGGAGACCCTGGATCAAGTTCCACATCGGGCTCCCTGCATGGAGCCTGCTTCTCCCTCTGCCTGTGTCTCTGCCTCTCTCTCTACCTGTGTCTCTCATGAATAAATAAAATCTTAAAAAAAAAAAAAAGAATGAAATCTTAAAAAAAAAAGAAGTGATCTCAGCTTCAATTTGACTAATTTGTCTGTGAGCTTGTAAATTTTACCCAATAGGGAAGATTTTGGAAAACAAACAAGCTTTTTGCCCCTTGCTTCGAGAAATCACACTGAATTCTTCTTTCACCAACACTCAAAGATTTACGAAGATTCTACATAACCATGCATTATTTCTTCAGATACAGCCCTGAATTTTCCTAATTTCTGGGTGTCCCTTGTGACTAAAAAAGAGGACCTAGATGTCCAACCACTTAAATCTTTTTGTTAGTGATATAAGAATATCATGAAAATGATTTTTTTTAATGTTTTCTACTCTTTAAAGAAAGACTAACTCTCTGTATTTGCCTTGTCCTAAATATGCGTCTGAAAACATACCAGACAAGTACACCATTAGAAGAAATCATTCTCTCACAGGAGGTGTGAATGTTAAGCTTAAAGTATCACAGGGTCAAGTGCAACTTCTGATTTCTATTTGCTTGTATCATTAGGATTATCAAAGCCAAAAAGGAATGTATGCCATACATAGACTCTATCATTATAACTTCTGGTAAACGTCTACCATTGGGACAGTGAACACCGAAAATACACATTTCTCAGTCTCTCGTGGCTAGGGCTTAGGGGTGGAGATGAAGGACCAGGTTGAGTGGGAGAGAGTCCTAAGTGGGAAGTTGAGTAGGAAGGAGTCCTTACTCCTTCTTACATGTTCCTATAATTAGCCCAATTTCCAAAACAGCCTTTGGCATTTCATTTTTTTTTTAATTTTTATTTATTTATGATAGAGAGAGAGAGAGAGAGAGAGAGGCAGAGACACAGGCAGAGGGAGAAGCAGGCTCCATGCCGGGAGCCCAACGTGGGATTCGATCCCGGGTCTCCAGGATCACGCCCTGGGCCAAAGGCAGGCGCCAAACCGCTGCACCACCCAGGGATCCCACCTTTGGCATTTCAAAGCAAACTCCATCAATTCTCAAAGTTCTCATGTTTCTATAGCCTACTTTTCCAAGTATCCAACCATAGACATTGCCTTAGCTTTAACTGCTAATGTCTAATTCACATTACCAACTTGTTCAAGTGCGTAGATGAGGTGACTTGTTGAAATCCTTAAAGTGAAATTAAAGCCTGTTTTTACAACATAGCCAGTATTCTTAGTTTATTAGTGATATGGAAATCCTTGGGAACAACCACTCTGTAAGACTTCACTAGAAAGTACCCTAGTTTCATTGGCCCACACCTTGCTCTCTCCCTACCCCCAACTTTTCTTGGCAGCTGGGGAGTTCCACAGAACAAGGCCCACAGGTGGGAGCGGATGCAGGACACTGCTGCTTCCTCTTGGCATCATGTCTAGTTCCCTAACTCTGCCTACTTGTCTTCCTGCCACTAGACAGTGGTGAAAATCAGGAGTTTTTTTCCTTTCCATTTTTAAAGATCACCACACTTTATTTTATTTTTATTTTTTTTATTTATGACAGTCACAGAGAGAGAGAGAGAGAGGCAGAGACACAGGCAGAGGGAGAAGCAGGCTCCATGCACCGGGAGCCCGATGTGGGATTCGATCCCGGGCCTCCAGGATCGCGCCCTGGGCCAAAGGCAGGCGCCAAACCGCTGCGCCACCCAGGGATCCCTCCTTTCCATTTTTAAAAACTGAGGTATCATATACACACAGTAAAGTATATAAAGTATACTCACATCAAAACTTCTAGTAACCTGTAAAGTTTCCTTTCATCCCTTCCTAGAGGTAAGCCCTATTCTAGCTTGTTATCACCATTAGTTTCTTTTGATTGTTCTTGAACTTCATTTTAATGGAATTAAATCTCCACATTTCTGGTATGTTAATAGATCTAGACACTTAGGTAAATTCAGGTCAGATCTGGGGGTAAGAATACTTCATAGGCATGATATATACTCTATTTCCTGTTATATCACAATAGGAGGCACATAATGTCTGGTTATCTCATTTTACTGACGGTGAGATTGATTAATGGTGTTTCCAGTCAGGTACATCTGTTATAAACTTCCCCATCAACCTTCCTGCTCGTGGGGGGTTTTTTGTTGTTTTTTGTTTTTGTTTTGTTTGGTTTTTTTGACAGAGCACAAGCAGGGGGAGCAGCAGAGAGAGAGAGAGAGAATAACAGCTTGCTGCCAAGCAGTGAACCTGATGCAGGGCTCTATCCTAGGACCCTAGGGTCATGACCTGAGCCTAAGGCAGACGCTTAACCAGCTGAGCCACACTGGTGCCCCCCTGCTTGTGGTTTTAAGTAACCACTGATAGCCGGAGCCTAGATCCGTTATTTCATAGGGGTTCTATTTTTTACACATTAAGAAACAGGTACAGAGGGATGCTTGGGTGGCTTGGCAGTTGAGCATCTGCCTTCAGCTCAGGGCGTGATCCTGGGGTCCTGGGATTGAGTCCCACGTTGGGCTCCCTGCATGGAGCCTGCTTCTCCCTCTGCCTGTGTCTCTGCCTCTCTCTCTCTCTCTCTGTCTCTCATAAATGAAAGAAATAAAGAAAGAAAAGAAAAGAAAAGAAAGAAAGAAAGAAAGAAAGAAAGAAAGAAAGAAAGAAAGAAAAAGAAAGAAGGAAAGAAAGAAAAGAAAGAAAGAAAAAGAGAGAGAAAGAAAGAAAGAAAAAGAAAGAAAGAAAGAGAGAGAAAGAAAGAGAGAGAGAGAAAGAGAGAGAGAGAGAAAGAAAGAAAGAAAGAAAGAAAGAAAGAAAGAAAGAAAGAAGAAAAAGAAACAGAGATGGTTACTATCTTGCCTAATGTCACACAGCTAATTAATGGTGGATACAGAATTTGAACCCAGACAGTCTGACTCCAGACCTAGTCTCTTACCCAAAACACCATTGTGCCCTGAACATTCTCCCATGTCATTAAGCATCTTTTTCCTGTCATTAACATGGACATTGTCCACATCCTCTATAATTTTTAATGATTGCATGATATTATTTGAATGTACCATAATTTTTTCAGCTGACCAACTTACAGGTTGTTCCAAGCTTTTGCTATTATGAATTACATTAAGATGAATATTCTTGGGACGCCTGGGTGGCTCAGCAGTTAAACGTCTGCCTTTGGCTCAGAGCTTGATCCCGGGATCCGGGATCGAGTCCCTCATCGGGCTCCCTGCAGGGAGCCTGCTTCTTCCTCTGCCTGTGTCTCTGCCTCTCTCTGTGTGTCTCTCGTGAATAAATAAAATCTTAAAAAAAAAAAGATGAATATTCTTATAGCTAAACCTTTGTGCAGATTGTCTTCCAGGGAGATTGTGCCCATTTGTTTGTTTATTTGTTTAAAATTTTAATTTGAGTATAGTTGACATACAATGTTACATTAGTTTCCAGTGTACAACTTAGTGATTTGACAAGTTTATACATTATACTGTGCTCACTACAAGTGTAGCTACCATCTGTCACCATATAACACTATTACAATATCATCGACTGTATTCCTTATGCTGTGCCTTTTGTTCTTGTGATTTACTCATTCCATAACTGGAAATCTGTACCTACCACTCTCCTTCCCCCATTTTGCCCATCCCCCTGAGATTGTGCCAGTCTGTGTTTCAGTGTTTGAGAATGTTTGTCTGTACCTTCATTGGTACTTATATAATATATGCTATATATTACCTTTTTTTTTAATCAAAGACATGTATAAAGAAATACTATCTTGTTTTTATTTACATTAATTCAGTTGATAAGATTAAACATTTTTCATATATTTGTTGGCTAAGTTGTGTGTATGTGAGAGTGTGTGTGTGTTTGTGTGTGAATTGTCTGTTCCTGTTCTTTCTCCATTTTTCTGTCAAGGTATAGATTTTGTTATTTGATTTATAAAAGCTTTATCTATTTAAAAATCATGAACCACTAAAATTTATGTTGTGACTATTTTCTTTGGGTCATTTACATTTTAGTTTTGTTCATATTTTCTGTTTCTGTTCATATTTTGTTTTTTAAACATGCAAAAGTTTTTTTAAATTTTGATATATACAAATATATCTATTTCTGTATGGTTTCTCATATAGAAAGGATTTTCAAACTAAGATTATATAAATATTAATATATATTTTTTAATTTCTACTTTTCAATGTAGAAAATATTGTGGAAAAAATTTTGGTTTAGTTTCTTTTATTTAAGGAACTATTTGATTTTTTATTATACTTTTAGAAATTTAATCTTAACACATTGCTAAATTACCAATTACTCCAAATGTTTCTCCATATGTTTCCTCGTATATGGCCCAATGTCAATGTTGACAATAACCTGGGGACCATTATATGTCATTACATTTTTTAAAAACCTCTTTTAAAAATATAGCATTAAGTTACTGTGCCCACGATAATGAATTGGTAATTAGGACATTACTTGAAAAGTAGAATTAAAGCAAAGGGGATTAAATACACATGTGAGGGTATTTCCTTCTGAGACTGCCTTGAGCATTATTCCGGATCTAATGTAGACTACACAGCTTTCTCACATATGCCAGATGCAATATCTGCTTTCTCTTCAGCAGGGCTGAACAAACATTACCCCATTCTTCTTTGTTCTATAGATTAGTGATTCTCAAATGGGAGTAGGGGAAAAAAATTTTCCCCCCTAGGAGACATTGGCAATGTAAAAATGTCTGGAGACATTTTTAATTACTACAACTGGGGGCATAGGGATATTACTGGCACTTAATGGGTATAAACCAGGGATGCATCTAAATATCCAACAGTGTACAGGACAGCCCCCTATAATGAGGAATGATCTGACCTAGAATGTCATTAAGGCCCCCTGTTGACACACCCTGCTGTAGAGCTCATGTGGATCATTCTATTTCTGCTTTATAATATTACTCATATGTGTTAGTTAAATCCATGACAGCCACATACAATTACACAGGTTGTTCACAGCCATAAAAATTCCAAAAGGCATTATTATATGAATGGTATACCCTGGAGTTGTACAGTACTCAACCTGTGCAGTCATCCTAGTGGCCTTGACTAAATTCTAGGCTATCTCCTGACTGTTACATTTTAGATTGCCACCTCACTGGGAGAGTTTGAAAAAGTCATTTATTCCTTTCTGTAATACGTTTATACAACCTTTTGGATGTGAGAGCTTCTGCATATGGTTAATCTTCTCTATTTTATACCAGTCTTATGAGCATAATTTTTAGTGATATCTTTTCTGATGTCTACTGAATTTGGGAGTTGTCCTTCTTAAAGTCTATGGCCACCTTTGAGGTGATTATATGTGCCTCCTACCCTTTCTTGCCTTCCTTTGTGGACCATAATAAGAACTCAAGTATATTTTTAAATTACTCCTTATATTTAGGGAAGATATTATATACTTTGCCAATATTTATTTCATATTCTAAGGAAAAAGATAAAAAATAGATGAAATTGCCTTTTATTGGTATGTGGCTCTTATTTGAATCCAAAGGTGGATCAGAAGTCCTTGATGGAAAAAGAATTTCTACCTCTTCCTATAGTAATATCCAAACATTCTCTGAATTGTAATTTAATTTCCTGCTTTTGTCAACTCCTAAATCATATAAATTCCTGGGTTATTTGGTAGCTCTTCCTAATGCTCAAAGTTGTATATGTGTGTGTGTATTTATCTTGAGTATAATTTTTTTTTCCTTAATCTTGGGTGGGTAGGGATATCCATGTAGTTCAGTTCAGAAGCATTTTTTTAAAATTTTATGTATTTATTTGAGATAGAGAGTGAGAGAGAGCACAAGCAGGGAAAGAGGCAGAGGGAGAGAGAGAAGAAGCCTCCCCCACTGAGCAGGGAGCCCGATGTGGGGCTCGATCCCAGGACCCCGGGATCATTACATGAACCTGAGCCAAAGGCAGCTGCTTAACTGACAGAGCCGCCCAGGTGCCCCTCAGAAACATTTTTTGATTAGCTGCTGAATGGCATGTTCTGTACCTGGGACTGGAAATAGGAACATGAAAAGCCACAGTCTCTTCCTGCAAGGAGCTTATCATTTGGAAGGAGAGAATGACTCAGACACACATCATCTCTGTAAGGTGACCTGCACGTGAAGGGTATTGTGGGAGCACAGGGGAAATGATGGTCTTTGTCCTTTCTCTTCTTGAGATCCTGCAGTCAAATGTGGCAGTGTGCTACAGGGCTACATCCATTCCTCATGCTTATCAGCACAGCAGGTCAGTTTTTGAAAAATAGCCTTTGTCTGATGGTTTTCAGAGATTTTCAACTCACAGCATAGGTCTGAATTAAGGTAAAAAGGTAGGTTGGACATGTGAATAATCGGGTAGTCTGGGAGTTGAGCATTTACAGATTTCGGCAGCAATAAACAACAGTCAGGGATTAGAGTTTTCATATCCTAAGAGGAAAGATTTTCATCAAAATTCAGAGGATCAAATGAAATGCTTCTTGCCAAATCTGCCTAGATTAGCATGAATGTAGTACAATTTAACAAATATTTATATTAATGTAAATTGGAAATACTAACCTGGCTAGATTTGAAGGTTGAAGCCAAGACTGAATTTTTTTTCTCATTTTCCTTCTCTTTTTCTTCCTCATGTTAATTTTTTTGAGAGGTATAACTTTAAAATCTATCTATAGACCTTTCTCCTCCTAATTGTATCAGTAACACAGTCATTTTAGACAAGTGTATTTTTTTTAAGTATTTATTTAATCATTCATGAGCCACAGAGAGAGAGAGAGAGACACAGGCCGAGGGAGAAGCAGGCTCCATGCAGGGAGCCCAACATGGGACCCAATCCTGGGTCTCCAGGATCACGCCCTGGGCTGAAGGCGGCGCTAAACCGCCGAGCCACCCGGGCTGCCCTAGACAAGTGTATTGAAAAATATTTAAAAGAAAAAAAAAAAGAAAGAAAAATATTTAAAAGTATAAAAAAAAGAAAGTGATCACTGATAGTTTCACCGTTCAGAAATAACCACTTTGTTTGCATTTTGAGGTTCCCTTCTAGTTGCTTTTTCTTCCTCATAACTGTAATTATACCATATGTATACTGTTTTCTTTCATTTAATATGACTTCTAGGCACTTTTCTATGTCATTAAATATTTTTTGAAAACACAAGATTTATTGGTTGTATTATAATTAGTAACTTGAATTTACAATAATTTTACTTAATTATCTTTTAGAAAGATATTGTTTAATTAGGTTGTTTCCAATTCAGTTCCTTACTTGATGAGGAACTTTATGAGGATTATGAGGTGTGCTATTAATTATTCTGTGACAAAAAAAAAAAATTTATTCTGTGACATAAATTCTTTTGGTAAATCATTAATTCTTTCCTTAGGATTGGTTCCTACCAGATAAATTACAAGGTCCACATATATGCATGCACTTAAGGCTCTTGAAATCGAGTGCTCATTTGTCCTCCAGAAATGTGTACTCTTGTCAGCTGTAAATGACACTGCTAAGGTCGCACAGAGAAAACTTTTTCTGTGGCTTTAGACCAGACTTCTGAGCCTGACCAGCCATTTCCAAAATGTGTATCTTTGCTTCCAGAATGAATGGAGGAACCTGTCAGAGATGGTTGGTCTGTGGGTGGGTGAGGAGAAAGATGAGAGGGTAGGAAGGATTGACTGCAGATAGAAGGGTAGGTGCATGACTCAGTCTGAGCCCACTGCTGCTCCAGGAGAGCGACTCAGATCTGGTAGTGTCATCATGATATACAAAGAAGAGTACTCAATTATTTTTAGAGGCGAAACTTGCTAGTTTTCTAATCAGCAAGCTCAGACAAGTTCCAGTTTACTCTAGGTCAGAAACTTCCAAAAACGAGAGCAAAAATAGAAAGCCATATTCATATTGCTCCATCTGAAGCATTTTACCTTCAATGAACTCTGTAGGAAAGATCAGGAATTAATATTTGGAATAAGGAATTGGGGGGAAAGAACAAAATTACATGTCTCTATTGGTGTATGCTATGGCAAGTAGAATGTCACCCAGGAATACTGGGACAAAGCAGCTTATACATCTAGGTTAAAAGGCACCTTTTCTCAAATTACTCTATATTCGAAGAAAAGGGTGGGTCCTGGGTGTGAAGGTGTATTTCTAACTCTTAAAGCCCGTAAAACACCCTTATTTAATAAGCTCTGTCAACTTTTCCATAACCTGCTTAATTTTTAAGTTTTAGTTCAGCACTTTGGCACTTCAAAGTTCATCCAAGTGGTGAGCAACCAGTGCATGATCCCATCCAGCTCCAGGATGAAGTTCATAATCTACTTTAGAAAACCTGTCACCTTCTGCTTTGACAACCATCTTCTTCTGGCCAGTTGTAGAAGATAAAGGAAAATGGGCTAGTTGGATTTGTCTAGTAGGCTACCCTGATTTCTAGTTGGCTTGGCCTGGGAATTAAGATGAGTGGAGGAGCTTTTAAATGGCTATAATATTCTAGAGTATGGATGTACCACAGTTTACATCATTTATTTATTATTTTTTAAAGATTTTATTTATTTATTTGTGAGAGATACACAGAGAGAGCCAGAGACATAGGCAGAGGGAGAAGCAGGCTCCTCGCAGGGAGCTAGATGCAGGACTCCATCCCAGAACCCCAAGATCACAACCTGAGCCAAAGGCAGATGCTCAACCACTGAGCGGCCCAGGTGTCCCTGGTTTACACCGTTTATTCAATCATTCCTCTGTGGCTGGACCATCAGTTTTTCTGTTTTGTATTTCCTATGGCATACAGCACTGCAATATAAATTCTCATATATGTGTGCCAAGAGAAATATATATTAATATGTATATATGCATATTCCATATATATGTGCATACTGAAGTCCTGGGCCTTTATTCCTGTAAGATTGATATTTGCCTAAGTGGAATCATTGACTCAAAAGCTGTTTATATTTTAAATTGTTTATATGCTGACAGATTACTTCCTAAAATCATGGGTGAGATAGGGCTTTTTGGACCCCCTGCTATGTCTGTTGTCAGAGAAAAATATCTTTTGAAAATTGTGTTTTTCAAAGGGAACAGACTAAGAAAGTTCTTTCTGTGTGTGTTATTTTGTATGTCTTCATTGCGATGGGAAAAAAGTCTTGTGGTTTTTTAAAAAATATTTTATTTATTCACAAGAGACACACAGAGAGAGGCAGAGACACAGGCAGAGGGAAAAGCAGGCTCCACGCAGAGAGCCCAATGTGGGACTCGATCCCAGGACTCCAGGATCACGCCCCGGGCTGAAGGCAGGCGCCAAACCTCTGAGCCACCCAGTGATCCCCAAAAAGTCTTGTTTTCAGCAAGATGTTATTAATACATTTTGGTATTAAGTAATTTACAAGACTAGTCAAGGAATGACAAATCAGCCGTACAAGTATCTTACTCAACAAAATTTGTTTAAAGGTGCAGCATTATATCATTCACTTCAAGAAGCATTCTAGGGGATCCCTGGGTGGCGCAGCGGTTTAGCGCCTGCCTTTGGCCCAGGGCGCGATCCTGGAGACCCGGGATCAAATCCCACGTCAGGCTCCCGGTGCATGGAGCCTGCTTCTCCCTCTGCCTGTGTCTCTGCCTCTCTCTCTCTCTCTGTGACTATCATAAATAAATAAAATTAAAAAAAAAAAAAAAAAAAGAAGCATTCTAGTTAGGCAGTTTCCAGAAATATTTTAACTTTTAATTTACTGATTAAAAATTTAACTTTATGGGCTTTTCCTTTTCAAATATTTTATTTATTTATGAGAGATACACAGAGAGAAAGAGAGAGAGAGGCAGAGACACAGGCAGAGGGAGAAGCAGGCTCCATGCAAGGAGCCCGACACAGGACTCGATCCCAAGTCTCCAGGATCAGGCCCTGGGCTGAAGCTGGCACTAAACCGCTGAGCCACCTGGGCTGCCTGGCCTTTTCTTTTCTAATAAATGTTTTGGTTTTCTTCTGTGTCGTAGATAATCCTAGATTTTAATGGCTTGAAACAACTATTCAGTTGTCTAAAACTCTGTGATACGTATATCCGTGGCAGGGACAGCTTATCTCTGCTTCACATGGTGTTGCCTTGGCTTGGCTGGTGGTTCTGCTGTGTGTGGTGTAGCCTGGGCTCTCCCAAAAGGTTGCAACTTAGCTGGAATCCTGACTGGGGCAGTTTACTGCTCTTCCACATGACTTTTTCACTGTCCCTGCATGTGGACACTCAACATTTGGTAATCTAGGTCAAACTCCTTTTCAGCATGGTGAAAGGTTTCCCAGAGAACAAAAGCAGAAGCTACTATGCCTATTAAAAGCTGAACCTAGGGGTGCGTGGGTGGCTCAGTCCACTAAGCCAAAGGTCCTGGGATCGAGCCCTCCATCAGGCTCCCCGCTGAGGTTCTCGCTCTCCCCCTGCAGCTCACCCTGCTTGTGCTCTCTCACTCTCGTTCTCAAATAAATAAACAAGATCTTTAAAAAAAAGAGCTAAACCTAGAACTGGCTTAGTCTGACTTCTGCCACATTCTCAAAGTAAGTCACAAATCCAGCCCAGGTTCAGGTGGAGGGGAAGTAGCCTCTAATTTTTTATGAGAGAAACAGCAGTATGTTCAAGGATGGTGTGTTGGCAGCCATATCTGTATACTAACTCCACACTACCAAAAGTAGTGCATGCTTATGACTATAAGCCTAACAATACAAATATATAAAGGAATATCAGTCTCTTCCAAATATTAGTGACATTTACTATTCTTACCTCCCAAGGTAAACAATAGTAATAATTTGATATACATTGTCATACATTTCCTTATGCTCCTACAGATGTATGTAAACATATATGGGCTTTTCCCCTTTATAAAAACAAATTTGAATACTTTTACTATTACTCTATTATTACATGCCATCAATCTGTAATTTGTTTTCTTTGAAATCAACTTCAAAGGGTGAAATGCACACTTTTCAGTGCATTTCAGTGTGCATTTCAGCGTGGTTTGATATAAATCCATGTAATCATCACAACAGTTGAAGTATAGAACATTTTTATCACCTCAAAAAGTTCCTTTTTGCCCAAATTATCTCCCATTCCAAACCCCACCCAGGAAACCACTGATGAATTCTGTTACCATAGATTAATTAGATCTGTCTTTTCTAGAGTTTCATGTAAATGGAATTATGCATTGTGTATACCCTTTTGTGTCCGATTTCTTTTGCTCAGCATAGTATTTTTGAGATTCATCTGTGTTGGTGT
The DNA here is from genome assembly GCF_053574225.1 of Canis aureus. Classification (NCBI taxonomy): domain Eukaryota; kingdom Metazoa; phylum Chordata; class Mammalia; order Carnivora; family Canidae; genus Canis; species Canis aureus. The sequence continues at coordinate 8,358,205 of NC_135613.1, forward strand.
GTCTGTCAGTAGTTCACTGCTCTTTATTGCTAAGTGGTATTACTTTATATGAATATACTGCAATTTGTTTACACACTTCTGTTGATGAACATTCTGGTACAAGGCTCTGTGTGAATGTATGTATATTTTTTTCTCTTGGTTAAGTACTTAAGAATTGGAGTTGCTGGATCATGCAGTCTATGTATAAGGAACTTGCCAAACTGTTTTCCAAAGTAGTCATACCATTTTATGTTATGACTAGCAATATATGAAAGTTCCAGTTGCTCCATATCATTGCCAACACTTTGTATCAATTTTTTAAAAAAATTTTAGTCATTTTAGTGGATCTGTGGTGGTATCACATTGTGGTTTTTAATTTCTTTGATGACTAATTATGTTGAGCACGTGTCTTTTTATGCGCTTGTTTTCTACTCCTATAACTCTTTTGTGAAGTAACTCTCCAGATCTTTTTCCATTTTTAATTGTATTATTTCTTTTTGTTGAGTTGTAAGAGTCCTTTATATGGAGAAGATATAAGCCCTTTGTCAGATACATGTATTTTGCAAGTATTTTCTTCCAGTCTTTCCTTAGTGGTGTCTTTTGAAAAGCAGACATCAATTTTGGGGTTAAAATAATATTTATTATAATATTAAGTAAATATGCAAAAACATAAAATTAGGTTATATTAGCTAGCTCATTTACAGCTTTAAAAACAAATAAATTTAAAATTTTAATGCCAACAAAAAATTAAATTTATGACAATAGGGTGCCTGGGTGGCTCAGTGGTTGAGCATCTGCCTTTGCTCAAGTCATGATCCCAGAGTCCTTCTCCCTCTGCCTATGTCTCTGCATCAGGCTCCCTACAGGGAGCCTGCTTCTTCCTCTGCCTATGTCTCTGCTTCTCTCTGTGTGTCCCTCATGAATAAATAAATAAAATCTTTTTTAAAAATTGACAGTATTTTTTTATTGACATTTTATTTTTTTAATGTGATATGTCACATTTTGCAAAACTTAAATCACTGCCTACAATGTGAACATTCTGATGTTATAGTGGAGAATTTTTTGAGATTAGCATGCCCAAATTATTATGTGATGTAAGTTAAACCCTTACTCCCATGTATTCCTTCTCTATAAACTATTACAAAACCCTTGGGTTCTGAAGTAAGACTAGCTGCATTCAAATCCCTGAGTTTTGAGTGTCTGGCCATAAGCAAGCCAACAAGCCATCTCTGTGCCTCAGTTTTCTCATCTGTAAGATGATCATCATAATAACAACTTACTTGATAGAGCTCTTGTGAGGCTTACAGGAATTAATAAGGGTAAAGTGCCAGGTATACATAGTAAGCACTCAGTGCTAATTAGTACCTTTTATTACCTCAAGCTCTAAGTAGTAACTCTGCAGGAACTGAAGCCTCAGACCAATAGGAACACCAGACAGTAGTGGGTAGAATTTCAACTTGCTCAGAAAAACAAGAACTGAACCCAAACCAGACTTCTGGCATATAGCTGGGAACCAGGTTTATACTACTCGCTACACATATAAGAATGAAAGCTGCTGTTACCACAGGGAACAAGCTTTTCTCTTGAAGGATCAACAAAGACACACTTACCCCCAGACCCTGCTCACTGGTGAAATTACTTCTAGTAATTTCCCAAGGATGAAGGTCTACATCATCAGTTTCTTCTTCCTATTGAATTATTCCCATTTACAAATAAACATTACTTAAAATATATATTTTTTAAAGATTCTATTCATTTATTCATGAGAGACACAGAGAGAGAGGCAGAGACATAGGCAGAGGGAGAAGCAGGCTCCCTGCTGGGAGCCCGATGTGGGACTTGATCCCGGGACCTGAGGATCACGACCCAAGCCAAAGGCAGACGTCTGCTTAACCACCGAGCCACCCAGGTGTCCCTTAAAATATTTTTTTTTTATTTTTTTATTTATGACAGTCACACAGAGAGAGAGAGAGAGAGGCAGAGACACAGGCAGAGGGAGAAGCAGGCTCCATGCACCGGGAGCCTGACGTGGGATTCGATCCCGGGTCTCCAGGATCGCGCCCTGGGCCAAAGGCAGGCGCCAAACCGCTGCGCCACCCAGGGATCCCGCCTTAAAATATTTTTAAACAAATAAAACACTTCTCTGAACTTCTCCTAACTATTGTTCTCTGGTCTCTGTCACAGTAAAACTCTTAGAAAAAGTTGTCTGGATTTGCTTGCTATACTTCCTCCTACACCATTTTCTTCTCAAGTCACTCCAGTGGAGCTTTACATCCTCAGCATTCTCTTGTTAACCAAAATACTGAAAAAGCCATTGACCTCTTCTTCATCCTTATATTACTTAACCACCCAATACCATTTGATGTGTTAGACCACTGCTTCCTTTCTGAAATACCTTCTTCTCCAGGCCTCCCAGACAGTAGAGTTGCCTGATTCTCCTCTTACTTCATGGCTATTCTTCAGTCTTTCTTGCTGGCTCATCCTCCACTACTGATCTCCAAAGGTCAGAATCTCCTAGAGCTCTGTCCTTGATCCTGTCCTCTTTTCCACACACACAGTGCTGCTTAATAGCTGCTCAATCTAGCTAGAGGTTTATTGATTCTATTAACTTTTTTTTTCACAAAGAACCAGCCTTTAATTAATTTTCCGTATTGTTTTTTTGGTTGTCTATTTTATTGGTTTTCTGTCCTATCTTTAATGTTTCTTTCAATATTAGTTATCTATTACTATAAAACAAATTACCTCAAAACTTACCAGATTAAAACAGCATTTACTGGGGTACCTGGGTGGCTCAGTGATTGAGTGTCTGCCATTGGCTTGGGTTGTGATCCCGGGGTCCTGGGATGGAGTCCCATATCAGGCTCCCAGGGAGCCTGCTTCTCCCTTCTGCCTGTGTCTCTGCCTCTCTTTCTCTGTGTCTCTCATGAATAGATAAAATATTTTTTAAAAAACATACAATCATTTATCTCACAGTTTCTGTAATATAGGAATCCACCCATGGCTTAACTGGGTGTCTCCGTCTCAAAGACTGTCACAAAGCTGCAGTCAAGGTGTTGGCTGGGCTGTGGTCTCATCTAAAGAATAAACTGAGGACAGAGCCATTTTTAGGTTCACTCACATGGTTGGTAGGATTCAGTTATTGGTGAGTCACTGGAATGAAGGCCTCAGTTCTTTGCCTACTGTTGACCTGCAACCTCCCTCAGTTCTTTGCCATATGGGCCTCTAAAGAGGTTGCATACAGCATGGCAGTTAGCTTTCACCAGATTGAGCAAGCAGGAGAGCAACAGAGGGTAAGCAAGATGGAAGTGTTAGTCATTTTGTAACCTAATCTCAGAATTGACATCCCATCCCATCACTTTTGTCACAATCTGTTACAAGCAAGTCACTAGGTTTAGCCCCAATTCAAGAGGAGGGAATTATACAAGGCAGGAATATTAGGAGATGGGTAGTATAGGGTACCATTTTAGAGGTTGCCTATAACACCTTCCTTCTATGAACTTTTGGTTTAACTTGTTTGCCTTTCTAGTTTCTTAAGGTAGAAGCTTATTTAGATCACTGATTGTGGACCTTTCTTTTTTTTTTTCCTAAAGTATTAAAAACTACAAGTTATTCCATAAGAACTACTTAGCTGCATTCCTTAAATTTTGATGTTTTCATTTTTATTCATTTCAAAATATTTTGTAATTTTGCATGTGATCTCTCTTTCTACCAAGGATTACTCAAAAGTGTGATGTTTGTTTAAACTTCAAACATTTACTGGGCGCCTGGGTGGCTCTGTCAGTTAAGTATCTGACTCTTGGTTTTGGCTCAAGGTCCTGGGATCGAGCCCCACATCAGGCTCCCTGCTAAGTGAGGAATCTGCTTATTCCCCTTCCCTCTGCCTCTCCCCTCCCCTGTTGACGCTTATCCTTTCTCTGTCTCTCAAATAAAGAAAAAAAAAAAAAACCTTCAGATATTTACTGATTTTCCAAGTAGCTTTCCATTATTGCTTTCTGAGTTCTTTGTAGTCAGAGAACATATTGTATATTATTTTTGTTATTTTAAGTGTATTGAGACTTATTTATGGCCCAGGATATGGCCTCTCTAGGTGAATGTTCCATGTGCACTTGGAAGTGTATTCTATAAATATCAATTATATCAAGTTGGTTGATATTTTATTGACATTTTCAGTATCCTTACTGATTTCCTGTGTACCTGTACTATCAACTACTGAGAAAGGAATTTGAAATCTCCAACTCTAATTGTAGATATGTCTTATTTCTAATTCTGTTAGTTTTTGCCTTATCCATTTTGAACCTCTGTTACTGCATGCATGCATGCAGTTAGAATTGTTGTCTTCTTCGTGAATTAACCCCTCTCTCCTTGTAGTGTATTCCTTGTTCCAAAGTCTACTTTCTGTGATGTTAATATAGCCATTTCACTTTCTTAAAATGAGTGGGGTTTCGGGGTATATCTTTTTCTATTCTTTATCTCTTAACCAGTTTATGTCTTTATATTTGAAGTGGGTTTTTGTAGACACCATATTGTTGGATCTTACTTGCTTGCTTGTTTTTTGGATCTTGCCTTTTTTTTTTTTTTTTTTTTTTACTCATTTGAAGTCTTTTAGTCTTTTAAATTGTTCAGATTGTTTATATTTAAAATAATTTTTGATATGGTTGAGTTTAAATCTATCATCCTGCTATTTGTCTCATCTGTTCTTTGCTCTCTTTTCCCTCTTTTTCTTTATTTCTTTTGGATTGATCAAGTATATTTTATCATTCTTAATCTCCACTCTTGGCTTATTCACTATACTACTTCTTTAAGTTTTCATTCCTCGTTCTAGAACTGCAGTTACAATGTATGCTAGAATTTTTTGCTAATGTCCTCAGGCTCTGCTCCTTACCCCCCCCCCCCCCCCCGCATCTTTTCTCTTACCTTCAATTGATCCATCTTCAGGTTCAGGAATTCTTTTCTTTGATATCCTGTGAATTTAGCCCAACCAGTGAATTTTTTGTTTTAGGTATTTTTAATTTCTAGAACTTCAAATTTGGGTTCTTTTATTCTGCATTTAGTTCCTTTTATACTTTCTTTTTCTCCATTGAGAATTCCTATCTTTTCATTTATTATGTTTTCTTTTACCTCCTTGGGCATAATTATAGTAGCCACTTTAAAATCTATTTTGATAATTAAAATATCTGTATTATTTCAGTATGGTCTTCTGTTGATTATCTTTATTCTTGAGAATGGGTTATATTTTTGTATAACAGCTAATTTTGGATTATGTCCTAGACATTATGGGTATTTTTTTAAAGATATTTATTTATTTATTTATTCATTCATTCATTCATTCATGAGATACACAGAGAGAGAGACAGAGACAGAGACACAGGCAGAGAGAGAAGCAGGCTCCATGCAGGGAGCCCTATGCGGGACTGATACCCATTCTCCAGGATCATGCCCTGGGCTGAAGGCGGCGCTAAACCGCTGAGCCACCCAGGCTGCCCGACATTATGGGTATTATGTTGGGGCAGCTATGGGTTCTTTCGTAGTCCACCAAACCCTGTTAAATTTTTGTTTTACAGGCAGTTAACTTAGACTCAAACTGCAGACTTTGTTTTTGCCTGTGATGAGTTCAGATCTCTGTTTAGTTCCTTTAACCTTACCTGCAAGCTGCTGTGAGTCTAGTCTACACATGCTGAATTTCAGTACATTCCCTGAGGTCAAAGAGAGGCAGAGAGAGTCTATATTCACTGACCTGAATCCTCACCTTACTCATATATCTGTGCCCTGCATGCTTGCCACTTTAGGAGTAAATAAAATTAAAAGAAAAGAAATCAGGGGTCCTTGGCTCGCTCAGTTTGTAGAATATGTGACTGTTGACCTTAGGGTTTTAAATTTGAGCCCCATGTTGGGTACACAGTTTACTTAAAAATAGATAAACAAATAAGGGGTGCCTAGGTGGTTCAGTCAGTTGAGCAGCCAATTCTTGATTTTTGGCTCAGGTCATGATTTCCCAGGGTTTTAAGATCAAGCACTGTGTCAGGCTCCATTCTCAGCAGGGAGTTTGCTTGAGATCTTCTCTCTCTCTTTCCCTCTGCACCTCCACTTCTCATTCATTCTCTCTCTCTCTCTCTCTCTCTCTCTCTCTAAAAAATAAATAAAAGCTTTTTAAAGATAAATAAATAAAAATAAAATTAATTAATTCTCATTCATCTTCAAACTTAGACCAGGTTCCATGGCCTGACTTAGTTCAAGAAGCTGAGATCATAAAGACCTGCTTATGCTATGTTAGGGGATTTGGACTTATGTTGATCTTACGTGGAAGCCATGGAAAGATTTTAAGGAGGGAAGAATTAGTCATAATTACATTTTAGCAAAATTACTTTGGCTGTTCTGTGAAGGATAAGAGTGGAACAAGACTAGAAGCAAGGAGACCTGCTTAGAATATTGTTGGGTCAATCTGGGCAAGATAATTGATGGTGGATACCCAACTATGGGTTACATATGAGAAAGGAGAAGAAAAGATATGCCCAGATAGGAAAGAAAGCATGAGAACAGAACAAAAGTGGAAGGGATGTGGTATGAATGGAGAGCTGTCTTCCTACTGTTAATCGTGTTTGGTGTCTTGGGGAAGTCAGGCTAGATAGGGAGGAGTTGGGCTTGATGTGATGGGCATTTGGTAATCACTATACATTTGTAAGAAAAGAGACAACATGAGAGACATGCAGGTGTGGTTGGCAGGGGCATGAAAGATGGATGAAGAGAGAAGAGCCTGGAGCCAGAGAGCTCTCTCGGAGGCTGTTGTTGGTATTCCTTGGCACAAAGAGACGAGCACTTTGATTAGAGAGATGTCTGTGAGAATGGTAAGAAAAGGTAGATTTTTAAAAGATTTTATTTATTTGAGAGAGAAAGAGCATGAGCAGGGGAAGAGGGAGAGGGGGAGGGAGAGAATCTCAAGTAGACTTCACACTAAGCATAGATCTTGATATGGGGCTCGATCTCACGACCTAGTGATCATGAGTGAGCTGAAACCAAGAGTCAGAGGCTTAACCAACTGAGTTACCCAGAGATGCCCCCAAAACATAGATATTATAGGCAATTCAGAGGAAAAAATGAGACTCATTTTTTTTTTAACATTTAGTGGAGATGGGAGTTATAATCCACCCAGCAGCCATTCTTCTCATAGAAATGTTGAGAGAGGGGATCCCTGGGTGGCTCAGCGGTTTAGTGCCTGCCTTCAGCCCACAGCATAATCCTGGAGTCCTGAGATTGAGTCCCACATCAGGCTCCCTGCATGGAGCCTGCTTCTCCCTCTGCCTGTGTCTCTGCCTCTCTCTCTCTGTATCTCTCATGAATAAATAAATAAAATATTTTTTAAAAATGTTGAGAGACTCAAATATTATAATATATATGCTATTCCTTACAATTATTTGAGTGTCATTATAGAGATATACTCACTACTGTATTAATTCCGTAGTGAGATTACCAGATACCAAGTAGAGAGGTGGGACCATTGATGGTGGCAGCCATTGGGCAGATAAATAAAGACTTTGACATATAGACTTAACCTTGGAATACATTTTAATTTTTGTGCACAAGTTACATTATCTCTCTGTTACTTATCTGTATAATGGAGATAATTATAGTAACTACCTGATAAGGTAGTAATGAAAGATCATATATGTAAAGTGTTCAGAACCAGTGTCTTTCATGGTAAGGAGTGAATAAATGTTGGTTGCTATTATCTTCTGGTTATTTTTGAATGAGTACATCATATTCCTTCATTTCCCAAGGCCAACCCTGAGAAAGGAGCCCTTCAGACAAGTAAAATAGATGGTCATCCTATGTTATTCCAGCATACAAATTATAGTTGAGGACTTATTCCATGCCAGGTTCTCTGTTAATCACTTTATGTGCATGTTCTCACATAATGCTTGAAGTGGCCCAACAAGGTGATTCTTCTTAATATTATTGCCTTTTTATAGAAAAGGTAACAGATTCAGTAGAGTTAGTGACTTCCCCTCATCATGCTGGTAGTTAGTGCTAGATCTAAGACCTTACCATGTCATAAATAAATTGTTGTTAGCTTTAATCAAAACTTTTATTTTAATTTATATGGGGACTATAAAAGCCAAATTATACTGTGAAATTAGAAACCAGCTGCCAGATATTGGCATGAACTCTTAGAAGCAGAGTATACATTGATGATTTGTAGTAGGAACAGGGAATTAATTTCTGTAACAAAAAAAATCATGGGACTTTTATGTTGGGAAACTTGGGGGTCAATAAACTATACCCTTTGGACCAAATCCAGCCTGTTGCCTATTTTTGCACAGCTTATAAGCAAGAATGATTTTCACGTGTTTAAATGGGAGGAATGCGTGGCTGGCTCAGTCAATAGAGCATGCATCTCTTGATCTTGGGGTTGTAAGTTCAAGCCCCACATTGGCTGTAAAGATTACTTAAAAAATAATAATAAAATCTAAATGGTTGATGGGAGGAAGCAAAAGAAATTATAATCCTTAGTGATATAATAAGAATATGAAATGCAAATTTCAGTGTCCCTAAATAAAGTTATTTGAACTAGTCATGCTTATTTGCTTATAAATAGTAGTCTGTAGCTACTTTTATACCACAACAGCAAAGTTGAGTAGTTACACAGAAATTGTATGGCCTTCAAAGTCTTACTCTTTGACTCTTTACAGAAAATGTTTGCTGACCTCTATTCTAAGGTAACCATTATTCCAGTACATAAATCTGTTTCTTTGACAGCCTTTCACTACTTGCTTTTCAGTGGAGTCTCTTTGGAAGTGACTCATCTTTCCAGATCATTAGGTCCTTTTCCTCCCCAGATCAAGCTTTGTATTCTACTTTAAACAGCAGAAATATTACCTTTTGTATTTACTTCTCTTTAAATATATTTAAGTAGATAGTGCATTTCTTTTCTGAAAATCACCAACTGTGAGAATCATTGGCTCAGAAGGTACAAGATGCCATTGGCAAGGGTCCTTTCTTCAAAGATAACAATATGAACTAAACTTGAATGCTCCAGCATTTTCTTGTGCTATTTTTATTTTCAGTGTCTTCATACTTTTGTCTTCTCATCTCACTCCCCTATTCCTATTTAAAGCAAATTAAGGCATTAATTTGGATCCTTCAGTATGTATGTGAAAGGATACAGGACAGAGAAGCACCTGATTCTCTCATTTTTTTGCAAATCTTGAAATAGATTCTTGCATTCATTTTGACTTACGGACTTACAAGAGAGTACGCCCAACAATCTAAATGAAATATAATATTCCCTTTAGAAAGAAATTGTAACTTAATTTTCCTTTTGTTTGACCTGATTTCGTAGCACTTGAAGAATGTTCTCTTAATAATTTAAACATGTAGTTATATTCTCAGGCTACAGGCTTCCTGATTTGTGTTTGTCAATATTATGAGGCTAACTAACACTTGGGCATGCTTTAACGAGTTTGAACATTTATGTAGCAAATTAAATTAATTAAGTCAGTGGAATGGTCTTAATACTTTCATCATCACAGAATTGTAAAGAGCGTCTCCATTTAAAATATCAAGTTTTTTCTTCTTTCATCTTTTAGAATAATTTACCATAAACCTGGAACTATTCCTTCCTCATGATCACATTTCTGTGCTTTACTTTGTTAATTTTGCTCTTCAAGAAAATTCCACCACATTTCTGGTCTGTTACTGTCTCAAGCACACTTTTCAAGAGAACTACCCTATTTGTCTTGTCAGTAACACACATGGGTAGAGTCAGTTATTGCAGATTGTGCAGGCAGGATGACTTTGTGTAAACTGATAGCTTATACACTGATTAAACCAATCTTGAAGTTCAATGAGCTGATGAAATGGAATGAGTAATCTGGTTAATACGTAACTATAGAAGTCTTGGCATCCCCTATTTCAAACTTTCTTTGTTTCTGTGTTACTTTAGTTCACCGAGTTGCCAAAAATCCATTGGTACAAAGCATTTCCTGTGCATTGTTTTACTTTGTCCAAAAGATAATTATCTATGGTTCTTACTTGCACATCACTCTGTCATTTGAAGACAAGGGAAAAAAACGTCCTTGGGCAAGTCGAAGTGTTAGGTAGGATCTCTATTTCTCCTCCCTTTGCCTTCACTTAATTCTTTTTCCCTTCTTCTCTCCCATTTAAAACTCTTCTCTACGGGTCCCTACTCAGGCTCGACCATCCCTAGAAAGTAATCAAATTTCAGAAATTATCTCACCATCAGATCTTTCTTGTTCCTTCCCAACTTGTAAAAACGAGGTGGCAGGTATATTAATATTTGCTAAGGAATGGATAGCAGCCTCCTATTGTGCTGCTTTTCTTGGGATTATTTTGCATTTTTAATAAGAAGGCCATATAGTTCAAAGAAATAAAGTTCTAATTATTAGGTAGACTCAGAGGCAGTACAGTTTGCTAACAGAAGAACTGTTTGGAGGAGCACCTGGGTGGCTCAGTGGTTGAGTGTCTGTCTTTGGCTCAGGTAGTCAGTCATCCTGGACTCCCGGGATTGAATCCCGCATCGGGCTCCCTGTGGGGAGCCTGCTTCTCCCTCTGCCTATGTCTCTGCCTCTCTGTGTGTCTTTCATGAATAAATAAATAAAAATTTTTTTAAAAGAAGAAGAAGACCTGTTTGGAGACAGGAAGTTTCTCTGTCTCTTTAAAACATACCTGGGAGGTCATTTGCACCAACAACAGCCCCACTGGCAGGTTTGTTTTAATTTAATTTAATAACTTGTCCCACAGGGGGCTTCCTCTGGTTACATCTAAGCCTATCAAAGTCTGTGTACATACAATTTACATGTAAACTATCCCTGCTTATGTGGGCTCTGTGATGAGGTACAATGAAACTAGACCCAGGAAAGGGAGGGCAAAGAACCCCGGAAATCTTTGCTAACCTACTCATAGCTCAGGGTCACATCTTGGTTACATTACCTTAAAAAGGTAACAGTATGAATGAAGAACCAAAAGCAGCAGATCAACAATTAGCCTTAGGGAGAAATGTGGGTCCTGACATGTAGACACTGGTAGAGGGAAATCTATTAAGGGACTACCCAGCATTCTTGCCCAATGACTACTGTGACCTGCCTCCCTGGCAAGCCCTATCAAGACTAGACGGTGGCTTTGGCTCCAGCACTCTGCAGTGCCCTAATATGTGCATCAGGTTTAGGGGTTCAGCAGCTTTCACAAAGCCATTTGTCAGTCATCTCCTACTGTTAGGAAATCGGAAGTGTTCAGTTCTTTCCCCCTTGAAAGTGGTAAAGAGGAGGGGAATTTTTTGGTTCTTCTCTGGAGGCTAGAATTAATAGGATTCCCGCCCTTACACAAGACAATAAAGTGACAATTCTGGTGTTTGCCCATGGACCAGAAGAACTTACTCTTATTACACCCTTTTGCATATGCCTTGTTTTAAGAACTAAGTCCCTGGATTCCCTTCTGCTTCTAGTTTATAAGGTTAAACAGGGAAAGAGGAAAACTGCAAGGACTGAAATGTCACAGATGCGGGGAATCAGTTGGCCACATTTATGTCCTTTGTTTCAGAACGGAAGTTCCTGCTGAACTTACTGGAGAGCCAAGTAAATGTCCTGATGGCAGTAGAAAAAACCTTCTACCTAGAGGCCACAGCCTCATCTTGAAAATTTGTCTGTCCTACAGTAGCTATGTGACCTCAGATCAGCCTGTTCAAAGCAATTGTTGTTAATAGATCAGAATTTACCTATGAGTTTTTTAATGATGAATTTCATAAAAAATTAATCACCTTTAAATTATTTAATTCTCTAAATGGCTTTTGAAGAGGAAATCCTGCCCGTCGGGATCTGCCATGTTAATCGAATCTCCTTCTGACCTTGACAAAAATTATAATCTCTGTTGACTCTGGTCCACACATAGCAATAACTTGTATGCATGAGGTGTTATAAGAAACTGGTAGTTCAGGGATCCCTGGGTGGCCTGGCAGTTTAGTGCCTGCCTTCTGCCCAGGGCGCGATCCTGGAGTCCCGGGATCAGGTCCCACGTCAGGCTCCCTGCGTGGAGCCTGCTTCTCCCTCCCTCTGCCTGTGTCTCTGCCTCTCTCTCTCACTCTGTGTCTCTCATGAATAAATAAATAAATAAAATCTTTAAAAAAAAAAAAAGAAGAAGAAAGAAAGAAACTGATAGTTCTTCTGTATTTCTTTCCATAGTAAAGTAGAGTTCTAGATTCTGAAATGCAGAAAAAATTAGTAGATATTAAGAACAACATAATAGGGTGCATGAACAGAATTAGATTTATGTTTTGTCTGCTGTTTCTTCATTGGCTGATCAGCAGCAATATTACTGTGAGGGCACGTGGCTATCTATGGTGTTTCCCCTAAGGATCACTTGGGTTCCAGAATAAATGGCAGTTCAAGATGGAAGGAAAGTAATTTCTCTGTATCCTTTTTCAGTAACTAGTGAAATTAAGTATGTATTTATCATTTAACTGTTTTGCACCTTTCCTTTTTTTCCCTCCCCAATATGTCTAGTATAAAACTCAAAGTACAGAAAGTACCATCTTGGTGAGTAGAAGAGCATACTTGAACTGGTTGGATTACAGAGGAGATTTAAACACTGTAATTGAGATCTGGGAGCTTGCAAAGATAAGATTAAGATTGAAAGATATGCAAAGAAAGAACAGTTCCCTATCTCCACTTGTGTCTGGTTTTAACAGGGGAGGGAAATAAAGAGCAGAAGAGATTTGATTTAGACAAAATAGAAAGTCTGGAGCACAAATGTGTTTAAATATTTGCAGGAGATCTTATCCCTGGGTTAATGTTTGTCAAATGGGTTTGGCACAGCCATACCTAGAGTTGGGATATTGGACCAAATGGCTAACTATATATAAGGACCTCTCGGTTTAAATCTTCAGTATTTTGCTTGCCTTTTCTCTTTTAAGAGACTTTAGAATTACACCAAGTATTTTTTTTTTTTAAAGCAAGAAACAAAAACCTGATGCAGTGAAAGTTAATTTAGGTTTTTAAAAATGTCACCCCTTAAATGCCAGCTCTGAAGTAGCAAAGACTGAAATTGTATTGTCACCATCTTTCACTAACAAGGAAGCAAAGATCTGGCAAAAGTAATGCCATTCACAAAGAGAGAGAAAGCTCTGGGTTCTGCTTGACCGGTGGTCAAGGACAGGATCTGGTTCCTCTAGTGGGCATATCATCAAAGAATCCGGATCTCCTGCCTCCTGTTTGAGGGGAGCAGCCATTGTGATTTGTCTGTGGAATTCGCCCCAAGCATTTGGTCTCTGAGCTTTTAGAAGGCAGAATTGTGTTTTACATCAGATTCTGCTTATATATACCTCTTCTCTTCTAGTACATGAAGATTTTTGTGTAAGTTACTTATTTTTCCAGTTTTATTGTAAAATAGATTCTCTTGTTCTCCTACCCCTCGTACTTTCAAAATTTGTTCTTTAAAAAAAAGCAGCTCTGGGATGCCTGGATGGCTCAGCAGTTAGGCTCTACTTTCAGCTCAGGGCATGATCCTGGCATCCTAGGATCGAGTCTCACGTTGGGCTCCCTGCATGGAGTCTGCCACTCTCTCTGCCTATGTCTCTGCCTCTCTGTCTCTCTCTCTCCGTGTCTCTTATGAATAAATAAATAAAATCTTTTTTAAATAAATAAAGCAGCTTTATTGAGGTATAATTCATACACCATACAATTTACCCATTTACAGTATACAGTTCAGATTTTTTGTGTGTGTTTACAAGGTTGTGAACCATCACCACAATCAATTTTAGGACATTTCATTACCCCAAAAGAAGTTCTGTACCAATTACCAGTCAGGCAACCATAAATGTACTTTCTGTGTCTAAGAATTTACTGATTGTGGTCATTTCCATTTTCGTAAAGGAAATCATACATGTGTGTTTTTTTATGTGTGTGACTGTGTTCTTTCACTTAATATTTTCAGAGTTCATCTAGGATGCAGTAAGTATCAGTGCCTCATTCCCTTCTGCTGACAAATAATATTCCACTGAATGTATATACCATATTTTAGAATCAGCTCTACTGGGTGACTGTAACACACGGCATGCTGCTAGGTGAATATGACCAAAAATAGGCAGGGTCCCATCATAGGGGGCATGGAGTTAAGGATTTGAACAATGGGGAACTGATAATCCAAAAATAGTTCAGCCACCTTGAAAGCCATTTTGGCGGTTTCATATAAAACTAATAAACATTCTTACCATATAACCCAGCAATCATGCTCCTTAATATTTGACCAAATGAGTTGAAGATGTATAACTGCACAAAAACTTGCCTGTGTATGTTAATAGCAGTTAATTCATAATTGCCGAGACTTGGAAGCAACCAAGATGTCCTTCGGTAGGTGATTGAATAAATAGATTGTGGTATAGCAGGCAATGGTAGCAGGCAATGGAATTTTTTCAACATGTAAAAGAAATGAGCTGTCAAGCCGTGAAAAGACATGGAGAAACCCTAAAAGCCTATTATTAAAGGAAAGAAGCCAAGTCTACCAACCATAATATTGTTGGAACCATAGGACATTCTGGAAAATGCAAAACTATGGAGACCGTTAAGATCAGTGATTGCCAGGGGTTAGCCCAGAGTGAGAGACGAACAGGCAGGGCACAGAGGATTTGGGGCCAGTGAAACTGTTCTGTATGATACTATAATGCAGGAGACGTGTCCTTATATGTTTGTCAAACCATGCGGTGTACAACAGCAGAGTGAACCTTAATGTAAATTACGGGCTTTGGCTGATAATGATGTGCTGATACAGGTCTATCACTTGAAACAATTGTATGGTTCTGGTGCAGGATGTTGCTAGTGGGGGAGTCTGGGGAAAGAGAGGGGAAGGAATATACAAGAATTCTGTGCTTCCTGCCTAATTTTGCTGTGAACCTCTAACTGATCTAAAAGATAAAGTCTGTTAAAAAAAAAAAAAAAAAGGAAAGAAAGAAAGCATTATCAGGGGTGCCTGCCTGGCTCCTTCAGGTGTGCATGCAACTGTTGATCTCAGGGTCGTGAGTTCAAGCCCCATGTTGGGTGTGGAACCCACTTAAAAAAAAAAAAGCATTATCAGTTTACCATTGTTCAAATCTTTAACTTTCATGTCCTCCATGATTGGACCTTGGGGATTTCTAATCATCTTTACATTTTAGTGCACCCTTTGTTAGAGTTACCTGGTATAGTTGCTACTTTCTGATTATGCCATCCATTTTATTCTCTCTATCCCCACCACCACCTTGCTTCCGTGACTCTGCAGACATAGTTCCATCTGCCAGGAATACTCTTCCTGCTGTGCCAATGAAAATCCTCACCATACTTCAAGATTCAATTTAGACACCACCTCCTCTATGAAGTCTTCCCTGAAGAAACTAAATCTCACCTGCCCTGTTGCTCTTGTGCCACTTGGTACCTGTAGCTTCCCAGAATTAAGAACAAAATCGGGGGGATCCCTGGGTGGCGCAGGGATCCCTGGGTGGCGCAGCGGTTTGGCCCCTGCCTTTGGCCCACGGCGCGATCCTGGAGACCCGGGATCGAATCCCACATCGGGCTCCCGGTGCATGGAGCCTGCTTCTCCCTCTGCCTGTGTCTCTGCCTCTCTCTCTCTCTCTCTGTGACTATCATGAATAAATAAATAAAATCTTTAAAAAAAAAAGAACAAAATCGGGGACACCTGGGTGGCTCAGGCAGTTAAGCATCTGACTTTTAATCTCAGCTCAGGGATCCCTGGGTGGCGCAGCGGTTTGGTGCCTGCCCTTGGCCCAGGGCGTGATCCTGGAGACCCGGGATCGAGTCCCACATCGGGCTCCCAGTGCATGGAGCCTGCTTCTCATTCTCTCTCTGTGACTATCATAAAAAAAAAAAAAAAAAAAAATCTCAGGGTCATGAGTTCAAGCCCCATGTTGGGCTCAACGCTGGGCATGGAGCCTACTTTAAAAAAAATTTTTTTTAATTAAAAAATAAAAAGTAAAAAAAATTACTGGAAATACAAATAAAATCTCCATCTCCGTCTCTAGTGTCCTATGGAATCCCTTGCCCATATTAGTACATATTAAATATTTTCATTAAGTTGCTTAGTTGGAAGGGCATTTCTCAAACTGAAGCTTGGAGATTAAATTCTGATATATTTCAGAGGTTTGTGAATTCTTTGAAAAAAATTTTTTTAATGTTGCATTTTCATTTTAATGATGATTATGAATCATCTGAATTCACATTATAATCAGGTCGCACTGTACAATTTCAGTGCCCATGTTTGTGTTTGAGAAACATTGTACTAAAACATTACTCAGAATGCATATAAACTTCTGATTACAGAGGAGTGCTGGCTGTAAGTGATCATTCAATCTTTGAAAAATATAACTTGTACTCAGCAACACCTTAACCAGCAGGATGGAATAATTCTTACTTCCTTCCTATTGGTAGATAGAATAGAGTACTTAGGAATGGCTTTATCTATGTTCATTTCTGTGCCTCCAAAAGTTTTTTTAATTAAAAGAAAATGATAGAAGGGAGGAAAGAAAGAAGGAATAGAGGAGGAGTCCCCAGACATTTATAATGGAGTTTTAATAGGCCGGTATAAGAATTTGGCCAAGGGTGGCATTTTCTTTCTCGGTTTTTATCAATTTCACTTTTAGGACCTATTTCAGTTAACTAGGGGAATGGTTGAGCCCTTGAAATCAGTAGGTCCCTGGCTCTAGAAGAGATTGTGTTAATTCAAATTTAATAGTGTCCTTTCACTATGATTTAAGTATCTCTTTTTGCAACTCAGCTCTTCTGTGAAAGAAGACGGGATCTGATAAATGAATCTACAAGTGTGGACTTGAAAATTCCATTGAAAAACTTGATAAAAATCTTCCAAATCCTAATATATTAAAATAATCTTTTCACATAGATGATAATTGATACAAGTAAGTCATAGGCAGGTTAAAAATATTTTCATCTCTCTTTCACTATGCACTTGACTTTTCACCTTCCACAGCAACTCATTTTTATCGGGTTTGTTCAAACAAATCTAGATCCTTTGTTTGCTTCTGTGAACACACAGCTGTGTGCTTCTCAGTAAGGTTGATTATTGCTGATTTCCTGAGAATATGGAGATGCAAATAGCCAGGTGTTGTCATCATCATTGCACAAAGTTGAAGTCATTAGAGCTGAACCAAGATAAACCTCTCTGACTAGCATGTACTTGAATAAATTTCTAAAAGTGAGCTTGGATTTACTGTGTCCATTTCCCAGAAGCGTTAAGAAATGGGTGAGGAAAAGATGATGGTCTCTCTAACTTCAGTCCTCATGGGTATCCTTAGTCTAATTATTGTACTCCATGGTGAGTACTTTCTGAATATGGGGATGAGGAAATTCAGAAATCAATACCATTTTTTTGTAAAAGCCATATAACATGCATATTTTAAGGGGACGACCTAATAGGATGGTAACGAATGTTTGCTCTTGTCAGGGGGCAAGTATATGCTATCTTAAAGACAAAAGTGAATTAGCATTTTGGAATCTTTTAGTTCAAACAAGTTTCAGTTGAAGCAACAAGAACATCTCATCTGGATAAAGAATAAAACACACACACACACACAAAACAAACAAACAAACATAAAACCCCTACCCAATCCCTCTTGGATGGGATAGTTGAGGTTTTGTTGCTTAATCAGAAACTACAGAATAGTAGCAGGTATCTCAGAGCCTAAGGTTTTAGTTCATAATGAAAGGAGTTAATCAATAGTTGCAAAATATAATCAGCATATAACCTCTTCTCATGAACCAGTACTGTTAATAGTTACTCACCTGTTTTTGTTTTTCTTTTTTAATAGGTTGGCAGATGTATAAGGATAACTTAGCTCTTTGGGAAAGTCATATATATATATATATATACTATGTTTTTGTCCCAATTAAAATTGCAATTAGAAGAAAGAAAATTATTGGGTTTAATTTTTTTCTTTTGTTATAAAATTGATTTTCAGCCCTTCAAAAAAAGCTTCCACTGTCTTAAGTTTCTTTGTTTTGGCAAATCTAACTTTTCTGGCTTTGAAATTAATAGACAACTAACTGACATAGAAATGCTCTACAATTTTTTTAAGTTTATTTAATTTTTTTAGTAATCTCTGCACCCAACATGGGGCTTGAACTCACCACCCCAAGATCAAGAGTTGCATGCTCTTCCAACTGAGCCAACCAGGTGCCCCAAAGTGCTCTATAATTTTAAAGAACATCCCAGTTTTCATATTATATGTTAGAATGCTTTTGGCTACAGATAACAGAAACTCCCAACTCAACTGGCTTCAACAGTGAGGAATGAATCATTGCACATAACAAGAAGTCCTGGACTGGTTAATGTTTTGGCTTCATGATATCATTCAAGACCCATATCACATTCATTTTCCTGCTCTTCCAACCTCAGTTATTGACTTCATCCTCTGGTCCCTCATGGTTTCAGGTTGGCTGCAGTAACTCTAAGGTATCATATCCTTATCATAGCAGAGGTAAAATGTCTTCCAGCAGATTTTGCCTTGCACCTCATTGTTCAGACTAGATCACATGCCCATATGTAAACCAATTAAGGCAAGCAGATGTGTTTACCATGATTCACTTAGACCACTGAAGACCTTAGCCTTAATCACATGGGTGATGATTGGGGCCAGGGGCTTGGTGGATACATGAACAAAATTAGAGTGCTGTTTGCAAGGAAGAATGAGAGAATGCCAATGAGATGTGCGTGAAAAAATGTGACATATAGGGATCGCTAAAGCTAAAATTAAGAACCCTTTATGTAGGATCTTGAAATTCTCTGCCTGTGTCAAATTGCAGCTATGGAAGCTATATTCTCTGACTACATGCATTCATTTTATTCTACATAGAAATCTGGTCAGGACTGATCCCCAACCTAGAGGCTAGGATCCAATAAAGTCTTGAGAAACTAGCCACATGGCATGGTAGGAGTTAAAGGGAGGGAGGGTTAGTCAGAGGCAAGCAGTAGCCCCAAGGAAATGGGAGCAGAGATGTAAATCCATGAAGACCAGGATTGAGTAAGGGTGTGACAAATCTAGGCTGTATATGTGAGCTCTACGGGAGATCAGATTGGAAAGAACATGATGCCAGGGCACTTTGAGAAATGCAGAGTGGATACAGTGTTCTAGCTCTTCGAGTCCCAAACTGACAACATAGAAGCATGTGGGCCCAGAGCCCACTGACTAGGTACAGTGCAGGGCTCTTGAAATGCTAACCTTCCTTCTGGCTGGCTCCTCTTGGTTCTTAGGTGCTTTTGGGGATGGGATTGGTGGAGCATGCAGTTAAATGGATGCTCATTTTCCAAGTAGTAATGAAGCTCAGGTAGGGCAGGAATTTATATACATGAAACATTAAATTGTGGTTTTGTTAATGTAGTGGTATGTCCTTTAATGGCGAGTCAGGATAAGAAACAACTCTATGGTATCTACACTGAATATCAAACTTCTGTTGTCCACTTACTCTTCACTGTCCCCCAGGGTCTTCATGACTTGTTCCTTCAGGTTTTCCCCTCTGAGAGCCTTTCCCTGAGCCCTCAACTGGCTCTCAATCTCCTCCCCTAATCCCCACACACCTTCCTTATTTTTCCTCATAGCCCTTTATGCTGCAGGAAAATTTATTTACTGTCTATTGTCTTTCTCCTTCACTAGAAGTAGGCTTCATGAAGATGGGACCTTTATTTTCTTGCCCATGTTTCGTTATCTCCAGACTGAGAACATACTCAATTAAGATTTGCTGACTGGGTGCCTCGCTGGCCCAGTCAGTAGGGCATGTGACCCTTGATCTTGGGGTCATGAGTTCTATCTCCACATTGGGGGCAGAGTTTACTAAAAACAAAACAAGAAAAACACTTTAAAAAAACAGGGTAAGACTGGCTGGGTGAATGAATGAGATTCCTCTTGCTGTTCTTCCTAAAATTTTTCTCAACAAATTGATGTTCCTTTTTTTTAATTGGATAATGAGAATTATGTTTTTTCTGTTTCCATTTTTGTCTTAGCTACCAGGAATTGATAAGCTGAATTTTGGTTTCATTTGCAGTAACCATCCTTAGTTTCAGATATCTGCACTCCCTCACTTACTATAGAACTTTTGAAAATATTTATTTCAATGATGCACAATTCAATGTTATTTATTATAAGTTGCCTCAAATCCTATACGGAAGTAAACAAGGATTAAATACTAATAAATGCTGACTGATTGACTGAAGGATAACAGGGAAAAGTCAAAAAAGGACACCAGGCTTTTGAGTCTGGATGGGTAAGAATACTGGAGCTGTTATTAATAGAAATAAGAACCAGGGGTGCCTGGGTGGCTCAGTTGGTTAAGCATCTGCCTTTGGCTGAGGTCATGATCTGGGGGTCCTGGGATTGAGTCCTGCATTGGGCTCCCTGCTCAGCAGAAAGTCTGCTTTTCCCTCTCCCTCTGCCTGCTGCTCCCCTTGCTTGTGCTGTCTGTCAAATGAATAAATTAAAAAATCTTATTAAAAGATTATCTTATTAATCTTCTTAAAAAAGAAATAGGAACCAAATCAAAACACTACACATAAAAATGTCTTTCTCTGTCACCATGTTGGGCATATCTCACTCCATTGTCACTTGGTTGGTTATTGCCCTCTTCCCCAATAGGTTTCAAATGCCATGAAGGGAGTGACTGTGTCCTTTCTAGTTCATGATTGGATCCCCAGGCCTAGGATAGTGCCTAGCACATAGCACCTTTTCTTTACCATTCATTTTTACCTCTAAATCCCTATGTTGGTAAACATTCACTTGTTTGTCATCTGCTCTTATCTTTTCAACCTGCAATTTCCCCTCCTTAGGGATTTCCAGATGGTTCCTTCCTTCCCAACAAGGAGACTTCATTCTTTTAAGGCAACAGCCTCCTTTCAGGGATAGTAAATGTGTGCTTCTTCCTTGCTAGTCTGCTGAATTTCATTCCCCTGGTGACTAAACCCAAGGTGACTCATCAACTCATAGATTCTTTTTTTTTTTTTTTTTTTTTTTATTTATTCATGAGAGAGAGAGAGAGGCAGAGACACAGGCAGAGGGAGAAGCAGGATCCATTTAGGGAGCCCAATGCAGGACTCGATCCTGGGTCCTCAGAATCAGGCTCTGGGCTGAAGGCGGTGCTAAACCGCCAAGCCACCCAGGCTGCCCCAACTCATAGATTCTTAACAACTGGAAGGGGCCAGAGAGCTTGGTCTTGTCTAAGTGTCTTATCTCTAGCTGGTCCAGAGAGGTGAAGCAGATTGCCCAAAGTCACACTGCTAATTGGTAATAGAGCCAAAACTAGAACAAATCTCTCTCTCTCTCTCTGTCTCTCTCTGTCTCCCTCTCTCTCTCTCTCTCTCCTCTCTCAGGAGATTAATTATTTGAGAGAGTGCAAGCAGGTGGAGGGGTACAGGGAGAGGGAGAGAATCTCAAGTAGACTTCCCACTATGTGCAGGGCCTGACCCAGGGCTTGATCTCATGATCCTGAGGTCATGACTTGAGCTGAAGTCAAGAGTCAAAGGCCTAGCTGACTGAGCCACCCAGGTGCCCCAAGAGCACACATCTCTTAACTCTCATCCTATAGAACACACAAGTTCCCTCCTAACTCCAGAAAGGAAAAGTACTAGAACAAAAGTAGAAACGTATGTTTTCCTCTTAGTTGGAAATTTAAATATAATATTAGTATATCATAGGAGTTAAGTGCAAACTACCAAACTTTGACCTTGGGTGTATTTACTCTGTGAACAAGTTATTTAAACCTTCTCTTCTACTATATCCTATCATTTTTCTGTACATTTGTATATTTCATATATATATTTAAATCTGTACATTTGGCTTATTAATAGTGAGAGAAGTTGCATGTGTGCATCTTACATACACAAATGGAATGATACTGGTTCTATTAGTTCCTTTTGCTTTAATAGTATCTTAAGGGACCTTTCTGTATTAGTGCATATAATTCTGTCATGTTCTTTTTTTTTAATAAATTTATTTTTTCTTTTTCTTTTTTTTTAATTTTTATTTATTTATGATAGTCACACACACACAGAGAGAGAAAGAGAGAGAGAGAGAGAGGCAGAGACATAGGCAGAGAGAGAAGCAGGCTCCATGCACCGGGAGCCCGACGTGGAATTCGATCCTGGATCTCCAGGATGGCGCCCTGGGCCAAAGGCAGGCGCCAAACCGCTGTGCCACCCAGGGATCCCCTAAATTTATTTTTTTATTGGTGTTCAATTTACCAACATACAGAATAACACCCAGTGCTCGTCCCGTCAAGTGCCCACCTCAGTGCCCGTCACCCATTCACTCCCATCCCCCACCCTCCTCCCCTTCCACCACCCCTAGTTTGTTTCCCAGAGTTAGGAGTCTTTATGTTCTGTCTCCCTTTCTGATATTTCCCACACATTTCTTCTCCCTTCCCTTATATTCCCTTTCACTATTATTTATATTCCCCAAATGAATGAGAACATATAATGTTTGTCCTTCTCCGACTGACTTACTTCACTCAGCATAGTAATACCCTCCAGTTCCATCCATGTTGAAACAAATGGTGGGTATTTGTCATCTATATGGCTGAGTAATATTCCATTGTATACATAAACCACATCTTCTTTATCCATTCATCTTTTGATGGACACCGAGGCTCCTTCCACAGCTTGACTATTGTGGACATTGCTGCTAGAAACATCGGGGTGCAGGTGTCCCGGCGTTTCACTGCATCTGTATCTTTGGGGTAAATCCCCAACAGTGCAATTGCTGGGTCGTAGGGCAGGTCTATTTTTAACTCTTTGAGGAACCTCCACACAGTTTTCCAGAGCGGCTGCACCAGTTCACATTCCCACCAACAGTGTAAGAGGGTTCCCTTTTCTCCGCATCCTCTCCAACATTTGTGGTTTCCTGCCTTGTTGATTTTCCCCATTCTCACTGGTGTGAGGTGGTATCTCATTGTGGTTTTGATTTGTATTTCCCTGATGGCAAGTGATGCAGAGCATTTTCTCATGTGCGTGTCGGCCATGTCTATGTCTTCCTCTGTGAGATTTCTCTTCATGTCTTTTGCCCATTTCATGATTGGATTGTTTGTTTCTTTGGTGTTGAGTTCAATAAGTTCTTTATAGATCTTGGAAACTAGCCCTTTATCTGATACATCATTTGCAAATATCTTCTCCCATTCTGTAGGTTGTCTTTTAGTTTTGTTGACTGTATCCTTTGCTGTGCAAAAGCTTCTTATCTTGATGAAGTCCCAATAGTTCACTTTTGCTTTTGTTTCTTTTGCCTTCCTGGATGTATCTTGCAAGAAGTTACTGTGGCTGAGTTCAAAAAGGGTGTTGTCTGTGTTCTCCTCTAGGATTTTGATGGACTCTTGTCTCACATTTAGATCTTTCATCCATTTTGAGTTTATCTTTGTATATGGTGAAAGAGAGTGGTCTAGTTTCATTCTTCTGCATGTGGATGTCCAATTTTCCCAGCACCATTTATTGAAGAGACTGTCTTTCTTCCAATGGATAGTCTTTCCTCCTTTATCGAATATTAGTTGACCATAAAGTTCAGGGTCCACTTCTGGGATCTCTATTCTGTTCCATTGATCTATGTGTCTGTTTTTGTGCCAGTACCACACTGTCTTGATGACCACAGCTTTGTAGTACAACCTGAAATCTGGCATTGTGATGCCCCCAGATATGGTTTTCTTTTTTAAAATTCCCCTGGCTATTCGGGGTCTTTTCTGATTCCACACAAATCTTAAAATAATTTGTTCTAACTCTCTGAAGAAAGTCCATGGTATTTTGATAGGGATTGCATTAAACGTGTAAATTGCCCTGGGTAACATTGACATTTTCACAATATTAATTCTGCCAATCCATGAGCATGGAATATTTTTCCATCTCTTTGTGTCTTCCTCAATTTCTTTCAGAAGTGTTCTATAGTTTTTAGGGCATAGATCCTTTCCCTCTTTGGTTAGGTTTATTCCTAGGTATCTTATGCTTTTGGGTGCAATTGTAAATGGGATTGACTCCTTAATTTCTCTTTCTTCAGTCTCATTGTTAGTGTATAGAAATGCCACTGATTTCTGGGCATTGATTTTGTATCCTGCCATGCTACCAAACTGCTGTATGAGTTCTAGCAATCTTGGGGTGGAGGCTTTTGGGTTTTCTATGTAGAGTATCATGTCATCGGCAAAGAGGGAGAGTTTGACTTCTTCTTTGCCAATTTGAATGCCTCCGTCGTGTTCTTTTTAATGACTGCAAGGTATTCCATAATATATATGTTTATGTAACCACTTCCATATTAATTAATTTTTTCTAATTTTTCACTACTACAGTTCTACAGTAAAAGCTTCATGCAGATATCCTTGTGCCATATATGTGGCTACCTCTTTAGGATTGATATTCAGAAATGCAAATAGTAGGTCTGAGAGTAGGCACAAAGGCTCCTCTTTTCTATTCTGAAAATAGGCTACAGCTGAGTTACTTAGTTTCTGCAATATGTGTTAATGTTAACCGGGCAGGGGGTGAGTCTTTTGACTGCCCATAGTATATTAGGAACTGGGAGCATTATAGAAAAATTACTCCTTCATCTTTATCTCATATTGTATGGAAAATGCATTGTGTTCCTAACATCGAGGGAAAACAAAACAAACTGCCTCCTCCTCTCTGCTCCAAAGTGACTGAGATTTGTGAAATTAAGTGCTCCAAGCAACATCTGCTTGATTCTATGATGGCATTTGGGCATTTACCACACAGTACTGTAATTGTTGGTACTTACCTGTTTGTACCCACCTCCTAAACTTGGGCTTCTTAGAGGGTAAAGATTATGTTTATGTTTTTTATCCCTAGGTAACATTAGCATGATAACTAGCACATAATTTTGTTTTGTTGAATAAATTAATGAATTCCATTCAACCGTAGCATTTGTTGTGTACCTGGCACATACAAAGGTTACTAAGAACTGATGGAACCGAAGATCTACCCTCGAGGAGTTTATAGTCTAAATATATATGAATATGAATGAGAGAGGCTGTAAACATGTAGGAATCAAGGCATTAGTGACACTTGTGATTTAAGCCAAAGTGACTTAAGTTCAAAGAACTGTGAGACTTCCCAGGAGGACTAATTAAGGCCAATTGAAGGTTTTGTAAAGCTGAGCCTGATAGGACAAGTTGGTAGTGTTTTTTATGATTTGTCATGTTAATGATTAAGAATAGGTGACTTTAAGCAATGCTTCAAGAACCATTTTGTTACGATCTCTTGTGTAGCTTTAGGACTACAAGAAGGCTAAAGGTGGAGTGTTATAGTTGGGTTCTGGAACTAAAACCTCAGAAACTAGATCAAGACCAAACAGCTTTAGCTCCTGGCATTCCTGCCGAGGAAGAAGTTGTTTCCGTATATAAAATGACAATTCTGAATGTCTCGGTGTGCTATTTCTCCTTTCTTCAAATAAAAACTTCTCTTGACTCCTCCTTCCTTGACCAGATACCACTCCATTTCCTTGATATGCTTTGCTGAAAAGCTCATTAAGTAATCTTTCTGTCTGCAATTCTTCCATTCTCTTAGAGCCACTTCTGTTGTGCTCTTACCCCTACCAGGCCATCGAAACCATTCTCATCAAGGTCAACAGTGACCTCATTGTCACTCAGTCTAATGGGCAATTATTAGTTTTCTTCCTACATGACATTGAATATTCTACCAGAGCATGACTTCTAATGGTTATGCAAGTACTTTGAAAAGTATAAAACAAGGCAGCCTGGGTGGCTCAGCAGTTTAGTGCTGCCTTCAGCCCAGGGCCTGATCCTGGAGTCCCAGGATCCAGTCCCATGTCGGGCTCCCTGCATGAAGCCTGCTTCTCCCTCTGCCTGTGTCTCTGCTTCTGTCTGTCTGTCTCTCATGAATAAATAAATAAATATAAAATCTTTTTTAAAAAAAAAGTATAAAACACCATACAATATACCATGATAGTATCCTTATCCCTTCTTTAAGAACTTGAAATTTTATTTTTATTTTTTATTTATTTTTTTAAAGATTTTATTTATTTATTCATAGAGACAGAAAGAGAGAGGCAGAGACACAGGCAGAGGGAGAAGCAGGCTCCATGCAGAGAGCCTGACGTGGGACTCGATCCCAGGTCTCCAGGATCACACCCTGGGCTGCAGGCGGCGCTAAACCGCTGCACCACTGGGGCTACCCGAAATTTTATTTTTAAAGATTTATATCTCTTTTTTTCCCCACAGGGGACATGGTCTCAAAATACAGAGAACCTTTGATCCACACCTTCCTGAGGGGAGCAAGAGATCCAGATAGTGCTCACAGGGCCAGCAGCTTATCGAACCTTGGAGAACTATGCCAGAGGCTGGACTTCCTGCTGGGCTCTGTGATTCATGAGGTACTACATGTTGATTCTTCTTTCTAAAGTTTGTTTTTCCTTGGCACTATGATATAGCTGGGGATTGGGAGTCAGATCTGTGATTTTTTTCCAGATCAGATACATCATTGAACCTCCCTTGGCCTCACTAGTCTTGTATATATACCGGAAGTTATATTCATAAGAACTTTTTTTATTGCAAGTGATAGGAAGTCACCTTAATTTACCTTATGCATTAAAAGAGGATTTATTATAAAGATTCCAAGATAGCTAACAGAGTTGAAGACACCTTGAGCAAGAGCAGGGACCTTACCCTGGGCCTGTGGGCCATCTGTGAGTTTCATCTCTGTTCACAGGAAAATCTCAGGCAAATATTCTCAATGGCCCATTTTGATCAGAGGTGCCCTGTAACTCAGGGGGATGAAACTATTTACCTGAAAAGACTAATTAAGTGCCATGTTTTGTTCACCACTTTACACCCAGTACCTGATACATAGTAGGTAAAGCAGCCAAAATGATAGCCACTGGACACTCATGGTTTTACAGTTTCTGAGTTGATAAAATGTGCATCTTGCTGTTGTCCTCTATGAACACCTCCCTTTAGCCTCTTGAATTTTATCTTTGCACTTGTGTTTAGTCATCAATACATTAACGTATATCTTAATTACCTACTATGTGCTAGGCACTCTACTATTTAAAGATTATGCTGGACAGAAAAAGACTAGTTTTTATTTTTTTAATTTTTTGAGAGGAGGAGCAGAGAGAGAAGGAGAAGCAGACTCTCCTCTGAGCAGGGAGCCTAACGTGGGGCTCGATCCGAGTACCCCAGGATCATGACCTGAGCCAAAGGCAGCCACTTAACCGACTGAGCCACCCAAGCATGAGAGAAAAAGATTTGTCAATATGTGATCAGGAGTCTTTATTACTGATGACTTGGCTGTCCTAAATCTTTATTTGGAAGAAGACGGCTTGCAAATTATAAATATATAAATAAACCATAGTTTGTATATATATATATATTCTTTTATTTGTGAGAGATCAGATTTCTCTTAGAGGACAAGAACTTACAAAACTGTAATAATTCTGGTTTCCTTTACAGTATTCAGTATGCTAAGGCTGACCATATTGAATAGCAAATATTAAAAAGTTCCTAGAGAGAAGGAATTTTCTTTGATGTCTATCTGATGATTGTGTCTTATGAATAAGCAGAGAAATACACTCATGGATATATGCATACACTTGAATTTATGGCATTTCCTGATTCCTGAACTTTATAGGCTTTGTTTTATTGATAATAAAGGCTACTCATGTCCTTAAATTCCAACTTTGGATTTTTAAGAAATTTATCCGCCAGTCATTTCCTCTCCTTTAACTCTTCCATGAGGGGCACACCCCAATGCCAACTGTTTTTATCTTTTTTTTCCTTAAGTTTTTATTTCAATTCCAGTTAGTTAACATACAGTGTAATATTAGTTTCAGGTGTAGAATTTAGTGATTCAGCACTCAGACACAATACCTGGTGTTCATCACAGCAAGTATCCTCCTTAATCCCTATCACCTATTTATGTATCTTTTTTTTAAATTTATGTATCTTTTTAAAATAACTTAGAAATAATAATTATTACCAACTTCAAACCTTAGAGTGCTCTAATATAAGTGAACTGTTAGGTACCTGACCTTTGGTGGTCTTGGATAGCACTTAGCAAATCCCTTGTCCTTTAGTATGTGAACTCATAACACTTAAGAGAAGGCATTTGCAGGTCTATTTCATTATATTGTCTAAAGATTTCAGCTTATGATAACTTTTCTGGGTCAAATATTGAAGTGGTTCCTACATTCTTTTCTGTTTACTTGGTCTCTTCACATGACTCAATCTAACCTGTGATCTGAACCAAACCAAAATATTGTTGTATTTTGTCTTTGTAGAGCAAGTGTAGGGGTGGGAGGACGGGCAGAAGGAGAAGAAGAGAGAGAATCTTAAGCAGGCTCCATGCCCACCAAGGAGCCTGACACGGGACTCCATCTCACCACCCTAAGATCATGACCTGAGCTGAAATCAAGAGTCAGATGCTTAACCAACTTAGCCAGCCAGGTGCCCCTAAATATTATTTTTAATAACAGCTTTATTGAGATGGAAGTCACATACCATACAAGTCTCCTATTTAAAGGGTACAATTTAACAGCTTTTAGTTTATTCACTGAGTTGTACAAGCATCACAACATTTTTTTTTTTTTTTTTTTTGCATCACAACATTTTTAAAGCATAGCTGTAATAGAATAAAAACTCATCCCAGATCTCCAGGTGAATCACCTCAGGTTTGACAGGATTCCATACATTTTCTAAAACCAGTGACTCCAAACAATACCCGAACCTCATGATCTTCTATGAACCAAAAAACAGCCCTAGACTCTTTTTCCCTTTTTCTCTCTTAAGAAACTGTAGCATCCTGGTGGTGTATGATTTCCTATCAGGGCACTAGAGAAATTTCTTGGCTGGATAGATTAGAAAAATTGAGCTAAAGCAGGGTTTATAACATCCAAGAAGTGTCCTCTCTCTGGAGACTCACCTTACCTGTGGAAAGAGAATGAAATTTCCCAATGCACTGGGGGATGGGAATTAGTGAGGACCTATCTCCACCACCTAGTTACCTATGTTCACTTGAACACACAATTTAGACTCTGAACTCCGGTTTCTGACTTACAAAATGGGATTAAAGGGGTGTCTGGTTGGCTCAGCAGTAGAGTTTGTGACTCTTGATCTCAGGGTCCTTAGTTCAAGCCCTGCGGGGATGGGGAGGGTAGAGATTACTAAGAAAAAAGAGGGGAGATTAAAATACCTACCTTGCCGGATTGCCACCAGGATCTAAAGATAATGTAAATGTGGAAAATAAGAAAAGGTAGAGGAGGATAGGGTGGCCAGCATTGTAGTGTTAGGTGGAGTGGAGGTTACAAATGTTAAATAAAGTATTCAAGGTAAACCTCATTGCAAAGGTGACATTTGAGTAAAGATTTTTTTTTTTTTTTTTGAGTAAAGATTTTTTTATTAAGATTTTTCTTTGACGCCTGGGTAGCTCAGCAGTTGAGCGTCTGCCTTTGGCTCAGGGCATGATCCCAGATTCCTGGGATTGAGTCCCACATCGGGCTCCTTGCAAGAAGCCTGCTTCTCCTCCCTCTGCCTGTGTCACTGCCTCTCTTTCTGTGTCTCTCATAAATTTAAAAAAAGTGGGGGGGATCCCTGGGTGGCTCAGCAGTTTAGCGCCTGCCTTCAGCCCAGGGCACGATCCTGGAGTCCCGGGATCAAGTCTCACATCAGGCTCCCTGCATGGAGCCCGCTTCTCCCTCTACCTATGTCTCTGCCTCTCTCTCTCTCTCTGTATCTCTCATTAATAAATAAATAAAATCTTTAAAAAAAAAAAAGTTTTCTTTAAGGAGCATTTTGGTCATTTGAAGGTCAGCGATGACAGTGATGAGGATGGCAGCAAGGAAATGAGAGAACAGCGGTAACCCATGTTCCTCAGATGTTCCCAGTCATACATTTACTGAACACCTGCAGTGTGCCAAGCCCTTTGTAGGGGGCCAAGGTCACAAGACCCAAGCACTACTCTTGTCATTGTGGTTTTTGTATTAATAGAGACCACATCTCTT
Organism: Canis aureus; assembly: GCF_053574225.1. Lineage (NCBI taxonomy): Eukaryota > Metazoa > Chordata > Mammalia > Carnivora > Canidae > Canis > Canis aureus. The sequence goes on from NC_135613.1 coordinate 8,388,176, forward strand.
GGGGCCTGGTGAAATCAGAAATCAGAGGACCCCATGCATTCCAGATACCATAGCATCTCACCATCTCTCAGTTCCCTGGAGAGAAGATGGACCTCCTGGATATTGCCAAAATACCACCTTGCCTTCTAGGCATGGGTAACCTGGTGGAAGACACAGACATTAATGGCTACAAATACTGTCCTTTGCAGTAGTGCTGTAGGAGCACATTTTAGGAGCCCCTCAGTCAGGTTTGAGTGTTGACAGAGATGTGCTAGAGGAAGAGACCCTTGGACCTGAATCTTTAGAACAAATAGAATTGGGTAGTCCAAGAAGGCATTTCAGCAGAGGGGATAGCTTGTGCAAAGGCACTGTGCTGTAGGACACCCTGGCATATTTGAAGAACTGTAGGAAGATCCAAAAGGCTGGAGTGAAGGGATGGGGACAGGAGGTTAGTTGGTGGCAGAACAGATGCAAGAGAGGTGGGCAGGGGCTACATCATGAGGGGGTCTTAGCTTTACAGCTTTCTGGCTCACAGCAAGAATCTTGGATTGCTTATTTAAGCCTTCAGAAATGAAGTGTGAATAGGCAGTAGGATGTTTGCTTACCATGGGTGCTAACACAAAAAGAGAGCCCTTCCTTTTGTTTCTACATTAAAATCCATGTGAGGAGCTGCTAGTCTGTGGGCCCTACCTGGCCAGCCCCTTGTCCAGTGACCCTGCCCCACTTCTTAAGATCTAGACTCCCTGAAACATGAATCCCAGGTGTGTTTGTGATCACTAATAAACTGTGAGCCCAACGAGGGCAGAACTAATCTTTATTTACCTATGGATACGTTCCAGCACCTATCACAGTGCTTTGGCAGATAGTGGGTTCTCTGTTTGTTCACTGATATTGAATGAAGAGGAGAGTAAGGCTTATTTGGGAAGACTTGTTCCTAAATGTTTTAAAAATAGTAATAATAGCAAGCACATAATAGAGTACCTTGTATATGTCAACTGATCCCGTTCACAAAGGAAACTAAGGCACAGAGAAATTAAATAAGTTGCCAAGGTCATGTAGGTAGGAAGTGGAGGGCTGGGATTTGAATGTAGGTGGGTAGTTCTAGCACCCATGCTCTTAACCATGCTCCAGGTTGTCTCCCAATAAATGTTTTCAGTTCATTTATAAGATTGTTTTTGTGCCAAAAAAAAATTGCTTTTGTGCCTTGAAAAAGAACAGTATTGCCATATAAGTAAAGCTACTGACAGGAAGGGTCATGCAGCTCCATTGCTTTTGGCAGTGAAACTTCAGAAAGCAATATATTCCCTCTGATTTGAAAAACCAGGTGTTTCCATCCAACATAATTTCTGTCTTTTCTTTTTAGATGTTCCTTCTTATGTAGCATCCCACGCTTGCCATGTCATTAGTGCCAAACCAGCTGCCTTGGGTGGACTACAAGTTTGAACATGGTTGGACACCTGACAGCCTTAGTATTTCAGCCATTGAGCCCTCTTGTAGTCATACTGCTCTTATCTATTCACATGGAAAAAGTGGGATATTGGGCATGGCTCTTAAGTAGTTCTTCATTTATTTTGTTTATACATTTGATGGATATTTATTGAGCACTTACTCTATGCCAGTTATGGGCCTATCATCTAGCTATGTGCTAGATGGTAGGGCTCCAGCTGTGAACACAGCAAAGTTCCTTTCCTTATGCAGCTGCCATTCAAGAAAGGAGAGGTGGATAACCAACAAGGAAGTAAACAAATATGTCCTATGTCAGATGGATTAAGAGCTAAGGAAATTAATCTAGTAAGATAAGGGGCACAAGGGGAGCTTGCTCTGGTAGGTGAACTTGGATGAACAGGAAAGGCTTCACTGAGGAGTGACGTTTGAGATAAGACCAGAAGGAAGCAAGGGACTGATCTAGAGAGATACCTGGGGAGAGAGCATTCTAGGTGCAGGGAGCAACAAGTACAGAGGCCCTGAGGCAGGTGCATGCTTGACATGCTACTGAATAGCAAGTCCAGTGTGTCAGAGAGGTGGTGGCCATTTAAGTGGGGCCTTTTAAGGGCTTTGGCTTTTAGTTTGAGTGAGTTGGAAAGCCAAAGCAGAAGAAGGAAATTATCTAACTTTTTTTTTTCTTTTTGAGAGAGAGAGTGCATGCACAGAGTAGGGAGAGGAAGAGAGAGAGTCCCAAGCAGACTCCCCACTGAGTGCAGAACCCTACACTGGGCTCAATCCCACAACCCTGAGATTATGACCTGAGCCAAAATCAATAGATGCTTAATCGACAGAACTACCCAGGTGTCCCATGTAATTTGTTTTGATATAGAATTGAAAAAACTAGCCACCATAGTCTCTTCTAACATGATCTGATCTGAGAGATCATTGCTGTAGCTGTTGGGCCTCTGAAGAAAGCTGTCCTACCTGTTGGGTGGTCCATATTTGGGCACTGTCTCTATTGTGACGGAATTTGCCAGTCGAGAAGAATATAAAGGATAGGATCAACCCTTCAGTCTCTGTACTGGAAATTCAGGTTCTTCCTCTCTGTTGATGTCAAGATTTAACCTGTTTGAAGAGCATATTATTTTCCCCTATTCCTCCTTATTCTTGTTAAGAGCTTTGTTGCTTGAAACGAAATCGTGATTGGCATTTTCATCTTTATCTCTTTATCTCTGCCACAGAAAGTTCTGTGGAAAGTAAATATGATTTAAAGGAACCACGGTGAGAGGCCCATCCTCAGTTCATCAAGTAAGATGTGCCCAAGGTGAGAAATCCATGGGGCAATCCACTTTAAATGTAGTGCCCAGAATTCCATAAACCTGAGCTTTAGGGTCTGATGCAAAGCCATCACCTCCGACCCCACTAAATTACCAGTCTTGCCATGATTGGTGCAGTTGCCTAAGTGCAGTTTGAGGATAAGGGGACCCCTGAGAGGAGGACTCCAGTGCGTGTCCTGGAAACCATGGGGAAGCTGAGGTAGCCACCATGGTTCTCCTTCTTGGCAGGTTAAGTGAGCAAGCTGAGCATGTATGAATTGGAGACTATACTGCTTTTGTTCTTAAGGTTTCTTAGTTTACAAAATAGAAGGACAGATGATTTCTTTTTGGATAAGTGAGCAGACCAACTGAAATGTTAATAAAGAATGCTCTAGGAGAAGGGATGAAGATGCAGTCAGGAAATTGAAGTCATGCTTTCATGATACATACCTCAGCTCTGGTACTTTCTCTCCTAGAATTTCCCAAAGTTGGTTTGTGGCAATCATGCCCTTTGTAATATCTTTATTTACATGGTTCTGATCTTGCTTGATATGTGCCGGTTATTTAAAGAGTGACATTTATCCATATTTCTGTTGGTTCCAAACGTTAAATTGCTTAAGCTGATTTTTAGTACTTCCAGAATAATCATCCTCCTCTTTGTAGGTCTCTCAGAAGTGGATATAAGTATTTTAGCCAGGGAAGAGGAAGCCTTCCACAGTGTTGTTTATTAGAATAGGTGCACTGACCCTGAAGGCAGGCAACATGAAGATCACATAGGATGGATTTCGCCCTCTGGGAGGACTTAGAATGGAAATATTACACCAATTCATAAATTAGTAAAGACCTTACATCATCTATTTGCCAAGCCTTTTAGAGGTTGAAGGCAACATTAAGTGTCTCCTTGGGGTTGAAGGTAAGAGAGACTATGGGAACAACTTGTTTGGATTGGGCAGATGGAAGAGAGCAGCCATGTATCCTCCCTCCCTGCTTCGAGGGTTTGACGAGCGGTCTGCCCCAGTGGCCTGCAGGAGACCAACATTGTAAGCTGGTTATGGGAGCTTGGCCTGAACAGAGGCCTTTCTTGTCTCTAGATGATATCTGCAAGAACATAGTAAAATTCTCATACTTTAAAAACATTTTGCATAATTGGCCATCATACATTTCATAGGAGATGGGCCTTGTGACAGAGGTGTTGAGGAAGGCTCGTGAACACTCTTCTGTTTACGGGCCTCTTCCTGACTATCCCGGATGGCTGATTGCAGATGGGCTGAGTCGTGTCTGGTGCATAAGTCACTAACAGCCTGTAGTAAGCAGGAGGCAAGGCTTGTAATAACCAGCTCCTCTCCCCATCGTACCTTCAAAGTGGCACAACGATTCAAGCATTGGCCTTGCAGGGGAAACCCTTTACCAGCCAGGATTCTTCTGTCTATCCAATTGTGGAATTGATGCCCCACAGCCAGGGCCAGACCCACTGAGAGCTGAGGCCCAAGCATGGCCTGCTCAGCATAATGTGGGAGATCAGAGGTGGCAAAGCTGGACACCAGCATGGTTCTAGGCCAGGAAGCCCTTGGTCCACCAAACTGGAAACCTAGGACCCAAACTAAACCTGGGAAGAGGCAGGCAAAAGGTTTGGGAACATCTGCACATTATGTGACCCCAGGCTGGTTTTTGTGCTTTAGTTACCAGACTGAATAAGCTAAACCTCATGTGTCAAGAGGGACTCAGGCCTAGCTCTAACTTGTCTCTCTGATTTCAGCTCTTACCTTGTAAATACTAAGCCTGCAAGTGGAGGTAGCTATTATATTGTTACCTGTTTGGAGATCGCCCAAGGAATTCCTCCTAGGATTGAATTGCTTTTACCGTTAATGCCAGAGGCATAGAAGCCACCAATGCCCTTGGGTCAGGGTGTCCTAGGTCAAAAAGGAGAAGCAGCTTGCTGGATTTTATTGAGAAACAGCCCCCAAAGAGTTGAGCGTTTCTGGGATTTCCCTTCACTTGCAAGATGCAAGATTGTCTAATAGATGTACAACTTGATTAAGTGCCAGTACATCACAGATGCAATTATATTTAAGAACAAGCTACTTCTTCTAATCTCTCTGCCATCACTGATTAATTAGACTCTTTGAACTATGCCCAACTGTTTGAAAGCTGTGAAAAATACAACCTGCATAGTTAAAATTTCTGCACAAGCCTATTTCCTCGTTTGTGCCTGTATTCTTTTTTAAACCTTTTTAAAAACCATTCTTTAAACATAATATGTATTTATACATGTTTCCAAACACACAATCTGGCTATTTTCTTATCATGGTTCGAAATCTTTCCATGATTGGCCAAGAAATACACTCACACACTAAATGAAATGTCAAAGTATGTGAGAGACCAGTTGAATAACACCTTCAGGTTGTCGATGCCGTTGGTTACACGTTCAAGATTTTTTTGTTTTTAATTTTTAAATCTTGCATGAATGCCTCAGAGAGATTTTTTGCTTTTTTGTGGTATCTCTCTACTGAGGTTTTAAAATATTTTTGCACTTACCAGGAGTAGGGCAGGGGCAGAGTGGTAACAGGGTATGGAAACGTTCTTATACATAATTATTAGCTATATATCTGGCACAATGCTGTGCAAGTAATTTCTAGTCTTTTTTGTCATAGAGCTGTCTTTCAAAGTAAATAAGCACTGAAAGACCTATTCCATACATGAAAAAGCCCAGGGAGACTCTGAAATTGGCCCCGGTGACTGACATGGTCGGGTATGCTAGATTTGCAGGACTGGGACATCTATCTGGGCATGCTGAAGATCAGTCTATTTATGTATCTCTCTTTCCCTGAGCTATAACTTTCATCAGTGGCTCGTTGATGTTCATGTGGGGCTCAAGGCCTGCTCAGCTAAATCTCCACGGTCCTCACTCCCTAGAAGCCACTTATGTTTTGGGCCATCTTTCCTTTCCTTCCTTCTATTTAGTGTCCCCAAAGTAACATTTCTACCCATTTTTCAGGAAATATTTGAATTCGACCATACCTTTTATTATATACACACATCCCTTCTGACTCCCTAATCTTCCTCCTGAATTCTAAACCCAATTTTGCCCTTTTCCAGAAAAGCCAAACTAAATCAAGATCACCAGTGCTAGATCTCTCCCTTTTTATTGAGAATGAGGAAACTATCCACCCCTCTCTAAGCCCGATTGTTCACAATGAACGTGTAGAAAGTGGAACACAGTTGAAAAGCTTTCAGTAATTGTGCAACCCTGATTTTTATTGACTTTTTCTCTTACCCTCCTAGGTAACAGCTTGCCTGATTGCTGTGGCTAAAACAGACTCTGAAGTTCAAGTGCGCAGAGCTGCCATCCATGTGATTGTGCTGCTGCTTCGGGGCCTCAGCCAGAAAGCTACTGAGGTAAGTCTGTTTCTGATCATTTGCAGCTTCCCTGCTTTTTTGGTTTTTATCTGTTTATCAGTCTTCCTTTCACCAAGGAAGCCTCAGATCTTTTCCCTGGATGGACTCATGCAAATGAATCCATCCACAGAGGTTTTATTTTGTTGCAAGAATACTGTTTGCGACTTTAGTAAGAGTCCCTATTTCCTCTGTAATAGGCAAACTACACTCTAACTGCTGTAGGAAAACCAGAGCACAGGTTTATAGGTTTGAGACTCTGAGTCCTGGCATTCTTCTCAGAGGTACCAGTTTCAGGTACCCTCAGAGGGGTAGCCTGAACTTTAGTGACTTGTCTTCTTGACTCATTTCGTTGTTCATGCCGAATTACTAAAGGACCTCATCTGAAACATGTTTCCTTTCTAGCTGTAAATTCAATCCATGAGATTTTAGTTGATGCATAAATTAAACTTTTTTCCTCTTCCAAGTGAGTCTGGCTGCATTTCTCCCCAGTGTATGGCTAATACAAGAAGAAAGTATATATATCCACATGTGTGCTAAGAACGAGTGACCTCTAAATTAATTTTCCTCTTGATTTTAATGGAATCACATTCCCAGTTGAGTTTATAGAGAGAGCTTACATTAATAATTCACTCCCTGGCATCCATAATGCTCATGGCACATCAGTATTTAACTATGTGTCAGTGAAGCTATTAGAAGAATGTTTGTTTTGTCAGACCTACAGGCTTTTATTCATGATAGAATTTTGTCATATCAAGTTCCTGACACCATTTTTGTACAAGCATAGACTCATTAGTTATCACCTAGTTAGTGGTGGGGACACACAGATCACAACTCAATAATGCAGATTAATTAAATAAATTGCTGTCAGGTACACACTGCCCTTGATGAGAATCTGCTCTGCAAGAAAGTGTTTTTCATCCATCCTCAAGATCTACACAACTCTTGGGGCACCTGGGTGGCTCAGTTGGTTAAATGTCTGACTCTTGATATCAGCTCAGGTCTTGATCTCAAGTCTTGATTTCAGGATTGTTAGTTCAACCCTGCATTGGGCTCCATTCTGGGTGTAGAGACTACTTAAAAAAAGAAAAAAAATCTACAAAACTCTTGACAAATAACCATCGTTATGACAATTGTTAACAATAGGGGAAACTAGATGAGGGGCATACAGGAATTTTCTGTGCTGTCTTTGCAACTTATCTGTAAATCTAAAACTATTTCAAAATAAAATCTTAGTTTAAAATATGAGTTATGGGCACCCCCAGTGGCGCAGCGGTTTAGCGCCGCCTGCAGCCCAGGGTCTGATCCTGGAGACCCGGGATCGAGTCCCGCGTCGGGCTCCCTGCATGGAGCCTGCTTCTCCCTCTACCTGTCTCTGCCTCTCAGTCTCTCTCTCTCTCTGAATAAATAAATAAATAAAAACTTATAAAATATGAGTTATAACACTATTAAAGTAAATCTATAAAACCCTGTAAGTGAGCTGTGGCAATCAGCAGATCCTGGTGCTCCTCACTCCTCACTCCTCACTATTTCTTGTGGCTAGCACAGCCCTCATGGGCTATAGGCTGTGCCTGGCTGATGGCTGGTCCTGCCCTGCTCTGGGCACTGCAGCACTGGGTGCTCCACACTGCTGTGCCGGGCAGCATGGGGTAAGACGCGGCCATTGTACACCAAGATCACAGGATGAGGGAGTAATGGGTTCAGGTGGCGCTACTGGCTGTGCCCCTGCTTGCAGTCTATCTGCATATCTCCCCCTCCCCAGCTTTCTCTTCTTTTCACTCATGGAAGTTCTCAGGCAAATTTTTCACCTATAAACGACTGCACGTCTTCTACCAAGGCTCGGTGTGTGTGGTTGGAAGTCCTGAGATGTGCTTTTACAGGGGTTTTCAACTTCCAGCTGTGAGTGGTACAAGATTTGGGAAGGTCTGAGCCTGATGTTTTATTCAGTGATAGCCCTTGATTTCTTGGGCTTTACCTTCTGTTCCGTATTTTGAGCAGGCCAGCATTGTGGAGGCACTTTTGCAGCATCTGGAGCTCCAGAACCATAAGATCCACCTTTTGTCTCATGATTACAGAGATATTGCTCAGGAGGTGCTTTAAATAGGTTCCAGCAGAACTGATCTGGTCAGCTTACCATAAAAAGTCTCTATGTGTCAAATGGAGGTATTTTTCCTAAGACTTACCATCCTCTCCTTCTCCAAAAGCTTCTCAAAAATGGAGGCGAAAGCCATCCTCACACAATTGATGAATTTCTTTGTATTCTCCTGAGATCTCATCCTAGTCTTTGGGCTGTACACACAATGCTCTGAGAGTGAGGTTGTGGGACACGTGGGCAGGGATACCCAACAATGATGGAACTTAGTTACCATTAGCCTCTTACACTGCATCAACCAGATAAAGAAATTTAGAAGACACTGAGAGCTCTTGCTTCTATAACTATTACTATTCATTTTATCTGTGGGCCATTGGATTCCATGAATCTTTCTGCAGAGTTTTTGAAGCTATATAGGGAAACATTCTGGACAGCCCGGGTGGCTCAGTGGTTTAACGCCGCCTTCAGCCCAGGGCATGGTCCTGGAGACCCGGGACTGAGTCCCACGTCAGGCTCCCTGCGTGGAGCCTGCTTCTCCTTCTGCCTGTGTCTTTGCCTGTCTCTCTGTGTCCCTCATGAATAAATAAATAAAATCTTTAAAAAAACAAAGAAAGAAAAACATTCCGATTCTGGATGACCACATTAGCCACTATCCATAGCTAGAGGATCCCATGAGCTTTTTGAATACATATATGGGCTTCATCAGTTCCTTCTGAGCTGGAAAGAGTAGTTTCCCTCTGTTACCTCCCCTACTCCCTTAGCTGTTGTGTATTCCACTTAGGAAGAAATGCCCCAAAGAGGTCCTGGCCACCAAACATTATTCCCTCACAAAAGTCCATCTGACTCACATCGGTAGTCAGCATGTAGTTAAAAGCCCGCAGAAGCTCTGGCTAAGGATGACCTAACAGTCCACCTCCCATTCTTCTGAGTGAGTGTATGGACTTGCCTCTGATTTTGTGCTATTTGGAAACTCTGATGAGCACTACATCTCACAGATATAGACAGAAGATATTCTTAAAAGTCTTTTTAATACTTCTATGGACTCTTCTGAATTATTTAGAAATATTAATTTCTGACCCATCCTTGATAGGAATGCTATGGTGAAGAATGAGGAGAGGGTGTCTCCTTACCTGTCCTTGAATGGCTTTAAGGGTACATGTTGTTTAAAGTTCTCTAAGTAGCACAGTTTGAAGTGAGAGTGAGTCTCCCTTGTCATAACTTTGGATTTTGTTTCATCAGCTGCTTTTAATTATAGACATTTTGTTAAAATAGGTTTGGGTTTGAATAATGCAGTATTTCTAAGTATACTTTAAGACTATGATTTATCTACACATATTATATATATATATATATTTATAAGGATACTAAACCAGCAGATACTCTGCCAGAGTAGTGAACCTTTTAAACATGTTTAATTTCTGAATAAATTGAATTAAATCCGAACTATTTACAGATTTTCCTAAAATCACAAGGATATTAAAGACCAGTAGCATTGGTGCCAGGGATTTACTGTTAATTATTAGCTAATTCTTTTTATTTTATTTTTTTAAATTTTTGTTCATTTATGATAGTCACAGAGAGAGAGAGAGAGAGGCAGAGACACAGGCAGAGGGAGAAGCAGGCTCCATGCACCGGGAGCCCGACGTGGGATTAGTTAATTCTAACAGCAAATAACAATCTGACTCTTCATACCTCAGTGATTAGAATCATGTCCCTCCTTTTTTTAATTTAATTTAATTTTAATTTTTATTTTTTTAAAGAAGCATGTCCCTCCTGAGCTGGAGGGGAGGGGATCGTTGTATAGTCCAAGTTACCATGCTAAATATACATTGATTCCTTTTATGACAAGTGTTTAACTTCTCATTGGTTGTCCCAGAGAGGCTTCCTCTTGTAGCATGGTAATTCCTGTACTTTACAGATAGGAAAGTTCCAGAAACTTTAAGAACAAATACTGAAAGGCCTATAAGCAAATGGTGCTGAATATTTTTTTTCTTCCTTTTTTTTTTTTCTTTTCTTTTCTTTTAAAATGAGAGGTTTTTTTTTTAATGCTGGGAGTTCAATGAGGAGCTTGAACTCACAACCTTGAGATCAAGACCTGAGCTGAGATCAAGAGTTGAACACTTAACCAACTGGGCTACACAGGCACCCTACTGAATTTTTTTTAAGCCAGTTTCAATTGTCAGTCAAAACAGGATAATTAAGTGATTATTTTAATTTTTTTATTAGCAACTTCAGGTATAACAGTTGAAACTGGAATAAGTGTTTATTTTCTATAAATAAAAATGGATTTTGGGACACCTGGGTGGCCCAGCAGTTGAGTGTCTGCCTTCGGCTCAGGGCATGATCCCTGGGCTCTGGGGTCGAGTCCCACATCAGGCTCCCTGCATGGAGGCTGCTTCTCTCTCTGCCTATGTCTCTGCCTCTGTGTGTCTCTCATGAATAAATAGGTAGAATCTTTTTTTTTTTTTTTTTTTAATTTATGATAGTCATACAGAGAGAGAGAGGGGTGGGGGCAGAGACATAGGCAGAGGGAGAAGCAGGCTCCATGCACCGGGAGCCTGACGTGGGATTCGATCCCGGGTCTCCAGGATCGCGCCCTGGGCCAAAGGCAGGCGCCAAACCGCTGCGCCACCCAGGGATCCCAGGTAGAATCTTTAAAAAAGAAATTAATTTTGAAAAAAAGTGGCAGAAACCCTTTCTAAGTGCACACACTTACAGAGGAGTGAGAGTGTGAGAGAGTGTGTTTTTGTGTGTGTGAGAAGCACAGCAAAATACCTGGTTAGTAAAGTGAGAGAAGAAATAGAAACTCTACCCAGATTTCTCACATCTGTGTGTAGCCAATGAAAGCAACACTCTTGGTCTCACCAGTGCTAAAATAATTTGTGGCCATGGAAGATTATTGTCACTTTCAAAAAGCCATGTGAATGGAAAACCTCTCCTGTTCTCCAAACCAGCTCTATCCTGCACTCACGGAAATTTATAAATTGTGCTTACTCAGTGAATAAAGAAAAGGAAATGGGATGGGATGAATGTATGATTCCTCTTCCTGGTGCATCCTTAAGGCCAGGTGCGTTAAATCTTGTAATCGTAGGTGTGATTATAATCAGGGGCATTTTAATGAGAAACGGAGATCACCACAAAGCTTTCAATCTAGTATTTATCTTTTCTGCTGTTTTGCCCCCAGGAACAGCTGAAATGAAAATGCCACTTTGTTGATGAAGTTGTGTGTGTGTGTGTGTGTGTGTGTGTGTGTGTGTTTCCCTTCTAATCACTATTTCTGAAGTTACAGAGTGCCAAAAGATAATGCCAGGTTTCAGTGAATTTTCTCTTGCTGGTAGATGTGCCTGCCAAGGACCTCTGTGGTTCTGGCAGCTTGGAAAGGAGGCAGAGAGTCCAGTAAGAGATGGGGCTTCAGAAGATCAGAAGATAGATTTAGATCAGAGAGGGAAGACATCACCACCCCCACTCATTTGCAAGTAGCCAGAGTCTTGTGCAGTCAACACAATACCTGTACTGGAGGGAGATAATGCATTCACTTTCTTACTGAAAAACTTGTTTTCTCTGCTCAGCCTTGTTTTGACCGGTTAACTGTTGATTTATTCCCATTATAGCCTGAAGCCCAGGAGAAGCTGAAGGAACTCCCTTTTAACCTATTCTACCTTACTCTTACTGAAAATTAAATTTACTAGGTGTACCCAGTGGAGGAGGTAGGTTTAGACCTGTGCCTTCTAGTGTTGGCCTCAGAGTTAAGAACAGCCTTCCTTTTTTTCCCCAAAGATTTTATTTATTTATTTATTCATGAAAGACACACACACACACACACACACACACACACACAAAGAAAGAAAGAAAAAAGAAAAAAAGAAAGAAAGACAGACACACATACAGAGAGGCAGAGACACAGGCAGAGGGAGAAGCAGGCTCCATGCCGGGAACCCGACATGGGACTCAATCCCGGGTCTCCAGGATCAGGCCCTGGGCCGAAGGTGGCACTAAACCTCTGAGCCACCTGGGTTGCCCAAGAACAGCCTTCCCTAACGTGGAGGGGGTAAATGGAACAACAGAATGAAAAAACTGTGCCTAACTCTCCAGGTCTTCCCAGGTCTTTGCAAAGTGACTTGTTTATTTTAAATATTATAAATGTTTAGAACATCGATTTTCATAAAATGCTTCCAAAGACAATAATTGGGGCAGTCAGGGCTGAGTAATAGCCTACCAGACAAGCCCTCCTTCAGATAACAGGTATAAATTCTGGGCATAATATAGTAAGCAGCTGCCTTGAGACACTGGAAAGCGCTCAACTGCAGGCAGATTCTCATGGGGAGTCCGTGGTCAGAAGAGAGGCACCGTACAGGGTGAGTTTCCATTTTTTTGGCTTTTAACTTAAGGACAAGTCTATTTGGGAATGAATGCAATGCAAAAGGGGCACTGGTGGAAATATCACAAGTCTTTCTAACCTGGGGAACCAGAACACTGACTCTGGGGAAACCACAGCTTCAGGACAGAGAAGGGAAATCCTGGAGTGGATAGATCCAGAGAAAGGCATCCCAACTTCTGGCTGCCTACATGTAGAACTGACCCCTGAACCAAGCAAGATAAGTACCTGCTTTAAAATAAGAAGAAGCAGAAGAACAAAATCTCGGGTCTTAATAATTTAACATTCATAATATCCAGGATATAGTCCAAAGTAACTCAATATATGAAAAACCAGGAAAATGGAAATATTCTCAGTAGAAAAGAAAATCAGCTGAGACCAACCCCAAGACAATCCTGATGTTGGGATTTTAAAGCAGCTATTATAATAGAAGTAGAAGAGAGGGATGCTTGGGTGGCTCAGTGGTTGAGCACCTGCCTTTAGCGCAGGGTGTGATCCTGGAGTCCCACATGGGGCTCCCTGCATGGAGCCTGCTTCTCCCTCTGCCTATGTCTCTGCCTCTCTCTCTCTGTGTCTCTCATGAATAAATAAATAAAGTCTTTTAAAAAAATGAAGAAGTATACCTACAATTAATAAAAACTTAAAAATTTCAGTAAATATTATATGATTGATGAATCACTGAACTCTATCTCTGAAACTAATAATACACGATATGTTGAGTTTAAATTTTATTTTTAATTCTAAAATTTAAAAACTAAAAAAAAAAAAAACCTCAGCAAAGAAAAAGAAATAATTTTAAAAATAAAGCCAAGTGGATGTTTAGTACTGAAACTACAATACTTGACATTATTTTTAATCACTGAGTGGGATTAAAAGCAGAATGGAGATGACCAAGGAAAGACTAAAAGAATTTGAAGATAGAACAATAGAGATGATAGAATGTGAAGAAGAGAGAGGAAAAAAAAGATTTTAAAAGTAAGTGATCTTGGGACACCTGGGGGGCCCAGTGGTTAAGTGTCTGCCTTCAGCTCAGGATGTGATCCTGGAGTCCAGGATCGAGTCCCACATCAGGCTTCCTGCATGGAGCCTGCTTCTCCCTCTGCCTATGTCTCTGTCTCTGTCTCTCTCTCTCTCTGTCTCTCATGAATAAATAAATAAAATCTTAAAAAAAATACAAAGTAAGTGATCTGGAGTGACCAGAGGCTCTCAGAAACCTAAACCTGTATTTCCCCTAGGAGCCATGGTTCAATATTCACTAATTCAGTGTTCATAGCAACTTTATAGAACATAACTATCATGAATAATGAGAATTGGCTGTTTATATAATAGGAAAAAAAAGTTGATGATCTTAAAAAAAGGTGTGAGTGATTTGGGACTGACTGTAGTTCTAGAATGATTTGGATAACTACTACTATAGTCCTCTACATAGTTTACAGAAAGCTGACTTCTTAGAAGCAGTGTGAAGTACTTGAGAACTTTGTACGTGGGTTTTCAGTGAATAAATGTGACAGCATTTTGTGTGATTCTTGATCTGGGGGTTGTGAGTTCAAGCCCCACAGTGAGAATAGAGATTACTGAAAAATAAAATCATTCATTCATTCATTCATTCATTTAAGAGATAGACTGTTCCTGAGAAAGCAGAGGAGGGGCAGAGGGAGAGGAAGAGAATCCTAAGCAGACTCTCCACCGAGTGCAGAGCCTGACCCAGGGCTCTGATCCCACAACCCTGCGATCATGACCTGAGCAGAGACCAAGAGTTGGAGGCTTAACCAACAGAGCCACCAGGCACCTCTGAAAATTTTGTTTTTATTTTTCAGGGGCATCTGGGTGACTCTGTCAGTTAAGCCTTTAACTCTTGATCTCAGCTCAGGTATTTATCTCAGGGTTGTGAGTTTAAGTCCCACATTGGACTCCATGCTGGGCCAATGTGGAGCCTACTTTAAAAAAAGAAAGAAAGAAAAGGAAAAGAAAGTCTTTTTTTAAAAAGTGCCAGTATTTTATATTAAAACTTTCTCCCTTGCTTTTTAATATTAAAAGGTAATTCCTTGAGCATAGCTTTTCTTCTTTCTAATCACTAATTTTAGGGGTAAAAAAAAAAAACAAAAACTATACTCTGTCTGGTAGGAAAGAAGTAGTAGGCTTTAGAAATCATTCCTTTGAGGTGATCAACAAGTCTTAACACCAGGTCCTGTCTTCAAAAATAAGCAAACCCTGGGGATGCCTGAGTGGCTCAGCAGTTAAGCGTCTGCTTTCAACCCAGGGCATGATCCTGGAGTCCCAGGATCAAGTCCCATATCGGCCTCCCCACATGGAGCCTGCTTCTCCCTCTCTGCCCGTGTCTCTGCCTCTCTCTCTCTCTCTCTCATGAATAAACAAATAAAATATTTAAAAAATAAAAAAATAAAAAAATAAGCAAAACCCTGGAAGCATCTTCAGGGGGAAGAGTTTGGGATTAATATTAACTGATGGCTGAGTCAGATTCTGAGCCAAACCCAGGCCTCCCTCCAGGAATAATTTTTTTTTTAATGTCCAACGTTTATAATATGAGGGCCAGGGCTTTCTCCCCAACTCAAATTTTCGATTGGCTTGTGAGGCCAATAGGGATACTTCTTCTTGTCTAATTTGGTTTCTGGGAAGACTTCATTCAGGTCCTCAATGGTCATCTGATCAAATGGAATTATGTTCTTCATCTTCTCCAGCTCTTTTTCATATTCTTCAATCCTGGCCTTTGAGAGAGACAAAAACTCAGCACAGCTTTTCACATCTTTTTCTCAGCATCCACCTGGACAGTGTATTTATCCTCTGGTACAGGAACCTCCAGGGCATTAAACTTCTTCTCAAAGTCATCTACCAAGCCAGCCTTTGCCACATTGGCCTTATAGTAAGCCCAGTCAATAGCAAGTGGTTTCTCAGGAAGAGTAGCCAGCCTGGAGGTAAGCGTCTCATTCCAGAATTTCAAGGAGTTGGCAATGGCCTTCTGGTTTCAGGGTATGATCTCCCAAAAGCTACCCAGTCAATGGTTTTTAGAGCAAGTTTTCGCCCAACCATCTTGAGATCCTTCACCAACCCCGGCAGCCCACAGTCCACAGCAGCAAGGGCTCCCTCCAGGAATGATTTTGAATTCCTTCTTTGAGTCCAGTGATGGACTCTGATGACAGAAGCCTCTTCCTGATAACATTATGAATAGTGGTTTCACTAACATTTGTGTATCTGGAGGGTACTCTCCTCATTCTCTGTCAGAGAGAAAGCAAATCCTGGCTTAAAAAAAAGAAATGGGGATCCCTGGGTGGCGCAGCGGTTTAGCGCCTGCCTTTGGCCCAGGGCGCGATCCTGGAGACCCGGGATCGAATCCCACGTCGGGCTCCCGGTGCATGGAGCCTGCTTATCCCTCTGCCTGTGTCTCTGCCTCTCTCTCTCTCTCTCTCTCTCTCACTGTGTGCCTATCATAAATAAATTAAATTAAAAAAAATTTGTAAAAAAAAAAAAAAAAAAGAAATGGCTTGTGTATGATGTTAGGCTTTTTTGGTTACAGCAATTATCTGTGGTCTTTCCAAAAGATTGAGTGTGTGAGTCTAAGGTTCATTTTGTTTCCTTTCTGCCCAGGCCGAGAACTGGGATCCTCAGAGGGCATGACACTTAATCTCTGACACAGCACAAATGGCAAGTTATAAGTAAATGGACACACAGAATGGAAACTTTCCTTCCTTTTATTGGTTTTGTTCTATCCCGAAAGTTATTTTGACAACATTTAGTGTGGTTTTTGTGTTATGAGTACAATAAATGGGCCCAGTGTCCTTCCCAGAGCCAGTTTCACACATTGCTCTTTTTAACAGCTTGAAGGCTCTGTGTGAGGAGTAAATGAAAAGAACATTTATATAAACATGACTAGGCTCCAGGTAATAATTATTCCCCTATAAACTTTGAGAAAGTCCTTGGGAGAGAGAGCCCTTCCAGGACCAAAATTAAAGAGGCTCTTCCCTTCCTGGGAGCGTAAAGCTCCAACCAGATGACCAAGGCAGCAGTTCTGTTGATCATCTGCTACTGGCCAGGGCCTGGGTGTGTACATTATTGATATTATTCATAAAAGACATTTAAGAAGAATTCAGCATTTGTTGGAGACTGTTCACAGTGTCGAGAGAGAGAGAGGCTTAGAGGGACTTTCAAATAAGTCCTAGATTTATAAATGGTCTCTTCTGCCCAAACACTTCCTGCTTTTCTCTCAGTGTCGATGCTGCCACTCTGTATCAGTCTTAGAAGAAAGGATCCACTTGGGCTCCATAGTAGTTTCCTGGGGCTGCCTAACAAAGTACCACTGACAATAGAACTTTACTGTCTCCTAGTTCTGGAGGCTAGAAGTCCAAACTCAAAAATGTTGACAGGGTCGTGCACCCTCTGAAACCCGTAGGAAAGTACTTCCTTGCCTCTCACAATCTTCCTGTGCTTAGCCGACAGTGTTTGGTGTGTATTGGCTTACAGCCACGTAGCTCCAGACTCTGAGTTTGTCATCACATGTGTTCTCCCTGTGTGTCTCTGTCTCCATGTGGCTTTCTTCTTATAAGGACACCAGTCATGCTAGAGTAGGGGTCCCCTTACTCTGGTATGACTTTAGCTAGTCATATCACAATCACCTTTTGAGGTCGTGGGGGTTAGTACCTCACTGTATCTTTCAAGAGGGGGGGACACACAACTCAACCCATAATGGGCCCCTAAAATTCCATAGTCCTCTCTCTCTTATGCTTAGGCTTCTCCACCTGTTCATTATTGCTGCATCCTGAGAAGCCTGATCTGTGTGGGGTGTCTCTTCTTTCTCACAGTCTTCCTTTCTTTCTCTCTCCTGTAAGTGTCTATACCACATACTCTAGCTTCAGAAAGACAAGAGAAGCAGTGTTTCTGACTTGCTTACCTTGAAAGAACTTAATTCTGACACTTGAGTAGAGAGAATAAGGAGGCAACAAAGAGTAATTTTTTGGACTCTTGGACTTGGTGCAAGTTCTGGTCTTGGTGCAAATCTCTTAACCTCTCTGAATCTCATTTGCACATCAGTCCTGTCCACCTGACATGAATATAGCAAGAATTAGATGAGATAACATGTGAAACTCTCTAAACCGTAAAGTATTGTAAATATAGAAGATGACAGTGATAATGATTATTTCTCATCATCAGTACTGGTGGGATTGTTATGACTACAACCACCTCTACCATCTTATCCTTAGATTTACTGGAGTTTTGAATGATTTTTTTTTAAACCCACCAAAGATCATTTTATATTCAATCTGAATGAATAGGCAATTTATTTCATGGCTGGAACTTTTAGAACCTTACACTTTATCATGCCAGACTCACACCATCAGTCATCTCAGGTTTTAGAAGACAGACTTTATTACATGGAATCCAGCCTTCCGACTCTATGCAAGGATCTCATGATTACATATGCCACCTCATTCTTCCTTATGAATACCAAATGGACTGGAAAACGTAGAAGAACCTAGATACTTTGTAGTTAGTGAACCAGAGGACTTACCTGTGTTCAGGTATGATTTGACATCCAACAGTATTATTTACTCCCTTTCTTCCCTATCACTATGAAGCAGTGGATATAGTACCACAAATCATAATAACGCTATCTACTTTCATAAAGCAGACACTGAGCTAGGTGCATTAACTGGATTTTCTCACTTGATTCTCTCAGGAATGCTGAGGGTTAGGTGGTGGTGTCCCCATTTTATAGATAACTAAAAGAAGGCCCTCAGAGGTTAAGCAAACTGCTCAAGATCACACTGCTAGTAAGTGGCATAGCTGGTTTAAACCCAAGCTGTGCCTCTCTAAAACCTGTGCTCTACCTGGCTCTACTGTTCCTTAACTTTATCGAACTGCTTATTTTTTAAAGAAAGAGCAAATGGGGAACCTGACTGGTTCAATCAGTAGAGCATGGAATGTGAGTGTGAGTCCTATGTTGCGTGTAGAGTTTACTAAAAAAAAATAGCAGTGCCTGGGTAGCTCAGTCATTTGAGTGTCCAGCCCTTGATTTCGGCTCAGGTCACTATCTCAAGGTCATGAGGTGGAGCCCCATGTTAGACTCTGCGTTCAGTGGGGAGTCGGCTTGAGGTTCTCTCCCTCTCCCTCTGGCCCTCCCCTCTCTGGCGTGCATGCTCTCTCTCTCTTTTCAAATAAATAAATAAATATTTTTTAAAAAATAAAGTAAAATAGAAAGAAAGAACAAATAAAGATTATTTTAAAGCAAATAATTACACCAGGAGCAGATGAAAATATCCATTAAGCAATCGCCAGCTTCTTTCCCATGCTGAGAATATTTAAAGTAACATTTTAGTTAATCAAGTGGAGACTTGTACCAAGTTCCAGTTCCTGTTCAGCCATCTATTTTTTCTGTAAATAGCAAACTTCTCATCTCTTCTCTGTGGCAAGGGGTTGCCAAAAAAACTGTGATGATTTTTTACACCTGTTATATATATTTAGAAGCTCGCCTTACTCTGTTAAAGCCCAATATAATTTGCTGTCTTTTCCTTCCTAAGACCCAGTCAGACCAGAAGCACAACTTCTCAAATGTTCATTCCCACACGTTAACAACCAAATGTTTAGTCATTAATGAATGCCTGTTTTTCCAAGGCTCTCTATCATCTGTCAAATACAAGATTTGTACATGAGGTAGCAACTCAGAAGTCATACCCTTAAACCACTGAGTTAGAGGGTTTACAACTAGGTAACCCTGGATAGTATCCGGGACATTTTTCAGGGCTGTATTTGTCCCAGGATCTGAGCCAGCAGCTGAGAGAGCAGAGCTAGAAGGTGTTGGGAAAGGAGTGATGCCAGGCTGGAGTCAGAGCCAACCTAAAGGAAGTTGAAGGAAAGAAAGGCAAGGCCAGGTCCAAGCAGATGAAGATACTCCTGCCAGGCTGCTGCTGCTGACCTAAAGGGAGGTAAATAAGTGTGCTGTGTTCATTGATAGCACAGTAGCCCCACTCCCCCTCGTCTTGTATTTTTTTCCTCATGTAATTTCTTAAATTGTGGTATAACTTATATCTATAAAAGTTGCCCTTTTTAAAAAGATTTTATTTATTTATTCATGAGAAACACAGAGAGAGAGAGAGAGAGATGCAGAGACACAGGCAGAGGGAGAAGCAGGCTCCATGTAGGGAGCCCAACGTGGGACTCAATCCCAGGACTCCAGGATCACACCCTGGGCCAAAGGCGGCACTAAACCGCTGAGCCACTCGGGCTGCCCCAAATTTGCCCTTTTTAATGTGCAATTCAGGGGCACCTGACTGACTCAGTCAGAAGAGCGTGCAACTCTTGATCTCAGCATCGTGAGTTCAAGCCCCACACGGTATAGAGATTACTTAAAAATAAATAAATAAGGTGCTTCTGGGCAGCTCAGTTGGTTAAGTGTCTGACTTTGGCTCAGGTCATCATCTTAGGGTTCTTGGACTAAGTAAGCCCTGCATCATGCTCCACACTCAGTGGGGAATCTGCTTGTCCCTCTGCTTTTCCCCCTGCTTGTGTGTGTGTGTGTGTGTGTGTGTGTGTGCATTGTGCACATGCGCTGTGTCTCTCTTTCAAATAAATAAAATCTTTAAAAATGAAAAATAAAGTATTTTAAAGTGAGCAATTTAGGGTTTTTAGTATATTCATAAAATTGCTCAACCACCACTGTTACAGAGCATTTTCATTACCTCCAAAAAGAAGCCCTATAGCTAGGATCAGTTGGTCACTCCCCTCCATTCCCTACCTTCCCCTACTCTAGCCACCACAAATCCACTTACTATGGATTTGCCTTTTCTTTCTTTCTTTTTTTTTTTTTGGATTTGCCTTTTCTAGGCATTTCATATAAAAGAGATCACGTAATATGTGGCCTTTTGCGTCTTGACTCCATTCACTTATCATAATGCATTCAAAGTTCATCCATATTGTAGCCCTGTATTGGGATTGCATAACTTTTTATGGATGAATAATATTCCATTGTGTGAGTATACCACATTTGTTTATCCATTCATCAATTGATGGACATTTGGGTTATTTCCAGTAAGTGGCATAGCTGCCATGAACATTTGTGTACACCTTATTGTGCAAACGTAGGTTTTCTTTTTTTTTTTTTTTTAAAGATTTTATTTATTCATGAGAGACACAGAAAGAGAGGCAGAGACATAGGTAGAGGGAGAAACAGGCTCCTCACAGGGAGCCTGATGTGGGACTCAATCCTAGGACCCCAGTATCACGATCTGAGCTGAAGGCAGATGCTCAACCACTGAGCCACCCAGATGCCCCAAAACATGTTTTCATTCTCATGGGTATATGTCTAGGAGTGGAATTGCTAGGTCATACAGTGATTCTACATTTAACTTTTTGAGGAACTGCCAGATGTTTTCCAGCTATGTCATTTCTCATTCTCACCAGCAATGTGTGAGGGTTCCAAACGCCCCACATTCTCATTAATATGTGTTATTGTCTATGGTTTACTTAGGATTATCGCCATCATAGTGGGTGTGAAGTGGTGTAGTTTAAATTTGCATTTCCCTGATGGCTCAAGATGTTGTGCATTGTTTCATGAGCTTCTAAGCCATTTATATATCTTTGGAGAAATGTCTATTCAGAATCTTTGCCCATTTTTTAAATTGGATTACTTGTCTTTTTTATTATTAATGTATTTGCTTTTTAATTTTGATTTTTAAATCCAAAACTGTTATTCACTGTTTCTACAAAACTTAATTAAAAGATCCATAGCCTCATCCTCCTTTTTTACCTCCATTTTCACTCTCCATCAGCAACTATTTTCAATTTGATTATCCATTTCTTTAAATGTTTACTTCCATATTTCTAAATAGCACACGTATACTGCCGTTTCTTGATTTTTCAACACACTTATCGACTTCCTGCTAGATCTGATACGTGAAAGTGGGACTGCCTCAGTGATTATGTTCCTAAGGTGGAGAACACTGCCCTGCAGTGAGATGGTACACAGCATCATAGTAACTTAGACTTAGAATGTAGACTCTAGAGCAGGAATGTCTATGACTACATCCCAGCTTTACCCTTTACTGGCAGTGAGATCCTGCACAAGTAAGCTGACGTCTGTGTGCCTCAATTTCCTCATCTGTAAAATGGGGATAATAATAGTACCACTTTATAGAGTTGTTTTTAAAATTAAATGACCTTTGTTTGTTTGTTTGTTTTTTAAGATTTTATTTATTTATCCATGAGAGACACAGAGGGGGACAGAGAGAGGTAGAGACACAGACAGAGGGAGAAGCAGGCCCCATGCAGGGAGCCTGATGGAAGGACTTGATCCCGGATCTCCAGGATCACACCCCGTGCTGAAGGCGGGGCTAAACCACTGAGCCACCCAGGCTGCCCAACCTTAGTTATATAAAGCATTTAGACTCAGTACATTCTGTGTATTAGTTATTATTTAGTATGTATTAGTTATTATTAACATGCTCCCCACAAACATACATTCTCCTTCCTCATTTTTTCTATATAGTTACATTACAGTTTTTGCTCTATCAGCATTTAGTGTTTAAATTATCATGACTGTAACTGTTATCCACAGCTGAGCCATATAATAGACTGATTACAGTTCCTTTCTTGTATGAATTTTGGCTTGGCTTTCTCTGAAGTTAATAAATGTCTCAGGTTTACATCTGTTATTTGTCTGTGAATCCATTACCAATTTATCCCCCATGCTAAATGTTCATAAATATCTTGAAAGGTTCACACATATCAAATACTCTAACAGTTTCATCTTCTGAGAGATATCTCCTACACCGTTTCACTCACTTCCTCTTTATCTGGACTAGTTACTTTCTAAGCTTACTGCAAATTTAAGGACACAGCACTTAAAAGTTAATGATGCTCTGTGTGCATGGGTAATACTTATGGACTGGTGAACTTTATAAAAGGAGATGATCTGGCCAAGTCATTTCATCAAGAGGCTTCCTTTCATTGGTAGAATCCAAGACACTTTTGAAGTCTTTTCTTTGGGGTTGGTCAGAGAAGAATCATCTGGTCTCCTACCGAGGAAGTGAGCCTGGCTTCCAGGGTTCTGGAAGATGAGTGGAAGAAGGAGGATGGCAATCTCACCATTTAGTATGTAGACTTTCACTTAATCCTTCTGTTAATCCTCATCCTTATCAGCACCTGATGTCCATCTATCCAGAGTCTCTCTGGTTGGATCCTCTGAAGGGTAAAACTCCAAGCTTCTGCTGTGGTTGGGGAAGAGCAGTCACCTAGGATAGAGTAGAAGGCATCAGGCCACCTAATTATTACTCAAACTTCCAATAGAAGGTGACTTCTATTCACCTCCATTTTAAGAGCTATGACCCATCAACTCCAGAACTTTATTGAGTTTCTGTAGTACACTAGGCTTACTTCTGGATTTAGTGAATCAGTTTATCATCTAAACTAAGATACTTCTGAGGATGAATGAGGACACTTAACTATATACATGCACCAATCGTAAAACTTATTAACCTGGGCAAATCAGGATTGTGACCTAGAATTCATCCAGCTCTTTCTAGCATCTAAATTTTTGTTGCTGTTGCCTTGTTAGTGCTTTTTGTTCTCATAATTTAAGGCCATTTTGTATCCTTTCACTATCATGTTAGTGGGGTTCCAGGAAAGAACAGTAGTGTGCACATATGTTCAGTCCATCAGCTTTCGGATGGCAGCCTCCATTCTTCTTTATGGACAAAGAAAGCTGGTTTGGTGGAGACATGTGATTATAGACAGAACTTTTTCAGCTTTAAGCAACAGACACCTAGACTGAACTAGCTAAGCAAAGAGAACTTTTTAGCCTACCAAATCCAAAGAAGGGCTGGACAGTCATATTGTGGGGAAAGCTGGTATGGAACTGGTTATCAGTGACTCCTAGAGTCAGGAATTGAAATGCTCCATTTCTTGTCTCTGCTTCTTCTGTATTTCACCTTTATTATTTTGCACTGAAGTCCAGTTTTCCTTTATGACCACTGACAGTGGCCTGTTGTTGCTCTTACATCCAACACTCAGATTCCCTTCCTGGCTCCAAATGTAGAAGCTCCAGGGAAGAAACTTAATGTTTCAGCAAAGATCAGATACCCCATCCCCCAAATCAACCAACTTGGCTGGGCCAGGTAGGGTATGTGGAAATGCTATTTGTGTAAAACCACATTCAGCCTTCCCTATACTCATCGGTGAGGGAAGAGGTGGGGATCAGTGCCTAGGAGCAGGGGATAGTCCCATAAATTTTCTCAACAGTAACTTGGCCAAATCTATATGACAGTAGTGATGGATTTGAGAAATGAAGCTGGAAAAGATTACAACTCAGTACCTTACTGTGACTGTTAAAATATCAATGTTCAACCTTTTCTAGTGATAACGTAAGTGACAGTTTAGAAGCCCTGACATTTAAGACTGCTCCCTTCCTGCCTTTCTGCATAATCATTTACATAGATCTACATATGTTAGAACTTGGTTTTTCTTCCTCTTCTGTATCAGACTTACACTATTTTATTTTCTGTAGGATAGCCTAGTTCCTTACCCTTCTTATCTGATCTAAAAAGGCCAAGAAGAAAGTATTATCATTCAAACTCAGAATTTTAGAATGTTGGGGCACCTGAGTGGCTCAGTGGTTGAGCATCTGCCTTCCGCTCAGGATGTGATCCCCGGATCCTGGGATGAGTCCCTAATCGGGCTCTCCACAGGGAGCCTGCTTCTCCCTCTGCCTATGTCTCTGCTTCTCTCTGTGTGTCTCTCATGAATAAATTAAAAAATCTTAAAAAAAAAAAAAAAAAGTTTACAGAGCTTCTCCAGAAGCTCTTTAAAAAAAAGAAGAAGAAGAATTTTAGAATGTTAAAGGTGAAAGAGGCCTTTGAGACTATTTAACCTGTATTTCACAAAAATTTCCCTTGGCTTATTAACTTTATGAGTTGTTCCTCTAACATAAGATTTTCATGGTCAAGTAAGTGTGGAAAATGCTGCATACGACTATGTATTTTCCTCTTGGCTATTAGGTACATATTAACCTATTAAAGGGTCTGAGAAGGCCTGCAGCAAAGAAAACTAACAGTTTCCTCAACTCAATTTATTGAGGAACCCTTTCTTCATTATAAGCATGCCAAGTAATAATGTTCCGTGGAACAGACTTTGGGAAATAATCCAACTGTCTTATTTTATGAATGAGGAAATAAAGTCCATGAAGAGACAGTGGTTATAAGTTTCCAGAGCTAATGCCAGGAAGAACTAGTACTCATTTCCAGTTGTTGCTAGTAGCTTACATAGTGCTAATAAAAGAATAGCATCTCCTCTTCTTCCTTTTACTTAATTCACTCATTCACCTGGAACAAGGTTCATCTTATTCTCCACGATGTCTTGGGTGACATCATAAAGGGAGTACAAGTTAAGCACCAGATTTGGAAATATCTACCGTCAGCTTCCTTTCTCTATATCAGACATAACACATTTTTTTAAGAAAAATTGTATTTAAATTCAATTAATTAACATATAGTATATTTTTGGTTTCAGAGGTAGAGGTCAGTGATGTATCATTCTTATATAACACCCAGTGCTCATTACATCACGTGCCCTCTTTAATGCCCATCACCCAGATCCCCCACCCAACCATCCCCCTCCCCTCCAGCGACCTTCAGTTTGTTTCCTATGATTAAGAGACTCTTAAGGTTTGTCTCCCTCTCTGATTTTGTCATTTTATTTTTTCCTCTCTTCCTCTATGATCCTGTTTTCCAACACACTTTTATTATAACAAATTATTATAACAGGTATTTCGGTGTTTCCCCTTTATTCTCCTGAAATGAAATGTATAGCTGTATAGCTTAACCTACGTGTACATTTTTTAAAACATTATAATGTCCTAACTTTAATGTAAAGAAGAAATAAAAAGATAGTCGTTTATACTAGAATAACATAATTTTAATACATAAATGTCTAGCTAGCTCTAAGATATAATGAACTATTTGTTTGTTCTTATATGTAGAATCATCACAAATGTAACACCTACAAATAGAAAATCATACAGATATCTTAGATTAGCAGCTCAGAAGTATATTGGGGAGCTTGATTGTCCAAAAGAGTAAACTACTCTGTATAAAATTCTAAACAAATGAAAATATTATCTTTTCTTAGTTTATATGGTAGTTGCAATCCTGAAAAATTCAGTATATATTGAAAATATATACTTGGAGCAATTGCCCTATGATAGCACTTATATCTAAGTGCTTTACATTAATTAATTCACTTCATCTTCATTATCCATTGAGGTATGATTAATATCCCCATTTTACACATGAAGAAACTAAGCCAGAGAAGGTAAGTCACTTCTCCAACAACTAGTAAATGGCAGAGCAATGGTAGATGAACCCTGGCAGCATGGCTCCAGGACTCAGTGTTCTCTGAAGGACTGAGACCAAGCCATGTGGGCATTTTCTGCACACATCATGGCTAACAGAAGGCTGCTTCAGATCCTGGAAACCTGATACCCAAAAAGAAAACAGGCCAGACTACCTCCTGACAGCTTGTTTACTGTCTGCCCTGGAGAAGGATGGAACAGCTAGAGGAGAGTGTTTGGGGCTGGCCTTGGCCCCAGGTGCCCTGACCTCCCAGGACCCGCCTGAGTGAACTCTTCGGGGAGCAGACAGGAAACAAGCCTTGCTTCCTTGCACTCTACCTCACGTTCCACTACCTCTTGCCAAAAGTTCAGGCCAAGTGCACAGACTACACCATCCATCAACTTCCTGTGATATACACAGAACTGAGATCACCAGGGAGCAGACCCAACATGCTTAGGGCTAGTGGGCTGGGAAGTGAGGCTTCTGGGACTTTCCTTCTGCCCCACAGCCTGATCAGAATCGTTTCTTCCTCTGAGAGTCACGTGGGCCTCGGGTTGTGATCAGAAGTGGGTTGCCCACTTTTCTCTGCTCCATCCTCTGAAAGGGTAGAGTCCTGACTCAGTGTACCTTGGGGTGACGTAAAATGACAAGATTGATGCTCTGGGGTCTGTCCCAGCTCATTACTCATCACCCCACGGTTTGTTTGCTCTTATAGCAACTTGGCTCTAAATAAATTGCATGTTCTCGGAGGTTTAGTATTTAATAATAATATAACATTTATCAAGGGCTTATTGTATGCCAGGCAAAGCACCAAGGTTTTCACATTTACGAGCTCATGGAATCCTCCTAACAACCCTGTGAAATAAATATTTAGCTTATTAACTCTATTTACAGTTAAGAAAATTGAGGTCCAAAATGTTTTACATTTAAATGCACAGGTCAGGGACACCTGGGTGGCTCAGCGGTTGAGCGTCTGCCTTTGACTCAGGGCGTTATCCCAGGGTCCCAGGATCGAGTCCCGCATCGGGCTCCCTGCATGGAGCCTGCTTCTCCTTCTGCCTGTGTCTGCCTCTCTCTGTGTGTGTCTCTCATGAATAAATAAATAAAATCTTAAAAAATAAATAAATAAATGCACAGGTTAAACCAGCAGGAAGTAGAACTGAGTGCAGACCCAGGCTGCCTTACTGCCCCCTTGGCTGTTGAGACAGAACTAATAAGAACCGGCCTGAGATGATACTTGAGGAAAGGGTGAACTGTTACAGGTACATTGGGACGAACTCTTGTTCTTAGGACTTTTGTTTCCTTAACCCTGCACTTTGTTCCACTCTAATTCTCTAGAGTCGACAGGTACGTGGTCAGTCAGCATGGCAAGGAAACTGCAGCTGGAGAGGTCTTTTCAAATGCAGAGCTGCTGAAGTCCAGTCCTCAGCTCACATTTTTACCCTGGCCCGTGAGATAAAGCCCAGGCTCCTTCACGTGACACACAAGGCCCTTTATGCTCTGGATCCTCCCCGCACCCTCCCCCCCCAACTTTTCTATTTCTTCCCTTTCCATCCTTCTCCTTAGATGCCCTGACAACCTCATGCCAGCCCCAGATCATCTGCATACTGCTTTTTGCCTCCACATCTTAGTCCCTACTATTTCTTTTTTTATTATCATTAAAGATTTTATTTATTTATTTGAGAGAGCACGTGCAGGGGGAAAAGGCAAAGGGAGAGGGAGAAGCAGGCTCCCCGCTGAGCAGTCTCTACTATTTCTTATGCCTCGAATGCTTTCTTTTTCCCTCACCTGTCCATCTGATAAGCTTGTATTCATCCTTTAGGACTGTACTTAAATTTTACACTTTGTGAAAAGTCTTTCCTGATTGCTTAGGTAAAATTAGTAATCACAGGGCACCTGGGTGGCACAGTTGGTTAAATGGCCAGACTCTTAGTTTTGGGTCGTGAGATGGCGCCTGGGCAGGCTCTTCACTCAGCAAGGAGTCTGCTTAAGACTCTGTCCCTCTGCCCCACTCCCACACACACTCTCTCTCTCTCAAGTAAATAAATAAATATTTTTTAAAGGTTAGTAATCACTTCTCTAGGCTCTGCAGTACTTTACATATCAGCTCTGGACTAGAGTAGATATTGGAATGATTTGTTCATGTCTGATGTCAATAGGGGACTGCAAACCCCTGAACACACCAGTCCCCCTTTTTTTTTTTAATTGTGGTAAAAGATACATAAGACAGAATTGACCATCTTAACCCTTTTTAAGTGTACAGTTCAGTAGCTTTAAATATATTCACACTGTTGTGCAACCAGCACTGCCACCCATCCATTGGAACTCTTTTCATCTTTCGAAACAAACTGCACCCATTAAACCCTAACTATTTCTCCTCCCTCAGCCCTTGGCAACCACCATTCTCTCTGTCTCTGTATTTGACTACCCATTCCATTCACTTTCCTCTTCCCAAATCTTACACATTGCTTTGCACAAAATAAGTGCTTGATGCATATTTGTTGAGTGCATGAAATATTTTCTTCAAGAGGCATGGAACACATCTCTTACATCTCTTTCCACCTGCCTTTATGATAAATAGATTCCTAGATCTTAACCTGGAAATCCCAGAATTCCAAAGTCCAGGTTTCCCCAAGAATAGAAGTTGTACAAACAAGTTCTTGCTAGGAGGGAATTTTGCCTCCATTTACAGAGAAACGCCTACCGTTTTCTTCGCAGCTGGGTTGCAGACATGCTGTCCCCAGATAGGCAAGGAGAAGGTCTTGAGGCAGAGTGACAGGATAGGATATTGATGTGCAGCCAGAACGTTCTGCATTTCAGAACTTGGCTTCTTTCTACACACACACACACACACACACACACACACACACCATAGATATACGCTATACAGCAGTGTGTGTGTGTGTGTGTGTGTATCTGTCAATGTCAAAATTTTAACACATGTATTTCCTTTAATTCCAGAAGTTTCTGCCATCATTCCAGCTAACCCAGCAATGGAGGCAGCTGCATTTATTTTATCCTTTCGTTTTCTTAAAGAAAACCTGTTGGTAGCTTCTAACTTTCTCTGTCTTCAGAATCGCACTTCATATACACTTTTAAGAACAAATTTTTTAAATATTTTGGAAAAAAGATGCGGTGCCAATTTGTGGATCAAAATTATTTTGATGGGCACCTGGCTGGCTCAGTCAGTGGAGTGTAAGACTCTTGATCTTGGGGTTGTAGGTTCAAGCCCCACGCTGGGTGTAGAGATGACTTATTTTTTCTAAGGTTTTATTTATTTATTTGAGAGTGTATGTGTGTGTGTGTGTGTGAGAGAGAGAGAGAGAGAGAGAGAGAGAGAGAGAGAAAGCAAGCACAAGAGGAAGGAGGGGCAGAGGGAGTGGAAGAAGCAGACTCCTCGTGGAGCAGGGAGCCCAACGCAGGACTCAATCCCAGGACCCTGAGATCATGGCCTGAGCCCAAGGCAGATGATTAACTGACTGAGCCATCCAGGCGCCTCTGTAGGGATTACTTTAAAAATAAAATCTTAAAAAAAAAGATTATTTTGACCCCATCCCCTTTCTGGAAAATAAAAACCCGATTGTTGATAGTTAAGAAAATTCCAAGAAGTGTAATAGGTTATATCCAAATCACGTCACCCCTGTTCCTGGCACTTAGATTTTTCCCAGGCAGTGTTATTACTTTCAAAACTGTGGCATAACTCTTAGTCTCCTACCCAGTGTTTTTTCCTAACCTCCCACACTACTGCATCCTGGCTGCTTATTGGAGTCACCTGGGGAGCATAAAAACTGTAAAAATAAATTAAAACATTTTTTTAAAAAGCCCTGAGTTCCAACCCCTATGATTCTGATTCTTAGGTGTGAGGTGGGGGCCCAGGCCTATTACACATTGTCCAGGGGATTGTAATATGCAGCAGGATGGAGAACCACTACCTAGAATGACGGTGTTGCTCAAAGTCTGGGCTCTGTAGCCATACGTTGGTGTGGGTGGCCGGGTTCCTTTTTCTGGTCTAGTCCGTGCCACGTACATATTAATACATAATGTAAATCCTGCCAGGGTCTCTGATGTGTCAGTGACTGGTTTTCTCCGGCCTTTGGTCTGATTGTATGACCTTTTTGTTCCTGAAGCATCTTGCCCAGAGCCTAGTATTCCACTGAGCAGATGCCCTCAGGAGACTGAGCTTACCTTCCCATCTGGGCAACTCAAGCTAGACCTGAAGCTGTGTGACCTGGGTGAGCCTGGAGTGGTGCAGGATGCCCTAAAGCAAACGTTTAGGTGCCCTAAACGAAACCCAAACATTATGGTCAGCCAGGAGCCCAGTTATAGCTCCCCCTCCTCCCTGTCCGACTCCATCCAGATAAACAGTGTTGATGGTGTGGGGAAAAGGTCACATTTTCTCCACAGCTTCCTCTTGCATATTGGATTTCCTAGTAATTGCACATGTTTAAAAGCAAGGTTTTCAGAGCTAGACTTCACAGATGCAGGTTTGAATTCTAGCTGTGTCCTTGAGCAAATCACCGAAACCACTCTAAATCACCTTTCCTTAATTTGTTTGGTTTGTTTGTTTGTTTTTAAAGATTTTATTTATTTATTTATGAGAGACTACAGAGAGAGCCAGAGACTTAGGCAGAGGGAGTAGCAGGCTCCCTGCAGGGAGCCCGATGTGGGACTTGATCCTAGGACCCCGGGATCACACCCTGAGCCAAAGGCAGATGCTCAACCACTGAGCCACCCAGGTGTCCCTGTTTGTATGTAAGTAGGCGCCACGCCCAGTGTGGGTGGGGTTTGAACCCATGACCCTGAGATCAGGACCTGAGCTGAAATCAAGGCCCGAGCTGAAATCAAGAGCCGAATGCTCAACCAACTGAGCCACCAGGCGCCGTCCCGCTACCCCGTAACTTGTAAACTGGGCCTAATAACACCTACCTCATAGGATTAAATGAGATGATGTGTGCGAAGAGCTTATTAACACAGCGACTGAAACGTAGTAAACAGTAAACGTCGTGAGCCTTTTGCAGGAACCATCTAATCCCCCGTGGGAGGCGTTAGGCCAGGAGGCGCCAGGAGGGAATAGGCCTGGACTCCTCCGGCAGGATGTCTGCGTGGGGAGCCTCCGAGGCCAGGAAAGTGGAGCCCTTTCCCCACCTGAGGTCACAGAGTACAGTTTAAAAGCTGGGATTGGAATCACCTTTTAAGGACAAAGCTCCCGATCTCCTCTCCTCTCCCACAAGCCGCAGCCCGCTGCCTTTGCACACACTCCGGCCATTTTTCCTGTCTTCTTTGTTCTATTTCCGTGCGTGTGGGGGTGAAGGAAAGCTGCTGCCTTCCTCGGGTTGCTATTTAAAGACTCTGAAAGACGGCGCCACGGTTGCTCCTAGCGCCACAGCAGTGCGGCTCCTGGCCCCCGGCGGCCAGCTGGCTGCGGCGCCCGCTGCTCTCGGCCCGCGGAGCCTCGGTGGAGCCTTGGTGGGCCTTGGTGGGCAGGCCTCAGCCTCGGCTCGCCCGGAGCACGCGCCTAGGTGTCCTGTAGGTAAGTGCGGTCACCTGCTTGCTGCCTAGGCCTCCTGAGCTGTCCCCCCTGCCGGGGGTCAGCCGTAGTGGCCGTCTGGATCTTTGTCCCTAAACTGCCAACCTGTCTGTGTTCCTGTAGCATTTCTGGCACTTGACCAGTTAAAATTGTTCTCCCCGTTCTTCCATGAAAACCACGTGGGATACTCCCCTCATCCGCTCTGCACTCGAGACACCCTCCCTATTTAACAGCCAGACACAATCCAGAAAGGGTAAAAATGCCATGTATCGCTAGGTCTAGCAGAGAAAAAATACTTTGGAAACAAAAAGGGTTTTGAAAAGGATTGATAATAATGCTACCCTGGACTTCAGCATGTTTGAGATTCTCTGTCAGGCACAGATAGAAATCTCTTAGATATTAGTAATCCTGTCATTCTTTGCCGACTCTCCCATCGCCCAGCCTTTCTGTTTCAATCAGCCTAATTTCTATTTCATACTCCCATCAAAGTGAAGGTTTGGGTTTTATCAGCAAAGCATTTATTTTTCTTCAGGCCACAGCTCCCTGAATGAGGCCCAAACTGTCTCCCTCCATTCTGCTCCTCCAATTTGTTTCCTGCCCATTATCTTAGAGAGGCTGCCCCCCCCCCCCGAGACCAGCTCCTGCCTGCTTGCCCAGCAAGTTCCTTCTGCTGCCCCCAGCCCCGTGGAATAGCACAGTGTTCCCAGCTGCCAGGGACCGGCTCTGGCCCTGATTCTGCACCGAATCTCTTTACCCCCTCACACCTTTTCTTCTAATTCCTCTCTGTTTATTCACAGTCTTCCTATCTTTTTTTTTTTTTTTTTTTTGCCTCTCCTCTTTCTCTTTCATTTTCAGAGCCATGCCTTTCCCCTCATCTTCTTAGCCCCGTGGTGGTAAACCCAATTATTTCAATGTTGGAGTAATAATAGCAACAATACCTTGAGTTATATATCCCCTGGCTTATCATAGCAGAGTACTCTCCCATGCATTATCTGTTTTGATCCCACAATCAACCTGTAGGGTAGGCAGTGTGCTTTATGCTTCCCACTTTGGCAGAGGGAAAATAACCACTTCGAGAGGCAGAAATAGCGTAGTATTAATAAAGAACATTGGTTCCAGGTGAGGCTGCCAGAATTTGAATCCTGGCTCTGCCTATTACTAGCACTGTGGCCTAGGGCAAACTGGAATAATAATGGTACCTCTCTCATTGTGGTGTTGTGAGGATTAAGTGAGTTACTGTAGATAAAATGCCTAGAACCTACCTGGCACATAACAGGTTTTATGTTAGGATTAGCTATTGTTATTATATATATTCATTCATTTATTTGTAAAAAATGTACTACACGCCAGAGCTACCACATGCCAGGCTCTGTCCTAGGCCTCACTGATAGAAGAGTAACAAGAAGGGCACAGAGATTACCGTAGGAGTGGGGGAGACTGACAAACCAACCCCCACTTATCTAGCACTCATCATATGCAAGTCTTTGTGCTTGGATCTTTATAGACATTAACTCTCATTCTTACAACAACCTTAGAAGGTGGCAGTATTATCCCCGTTTTACAGATGAGATCACTGGTGTTCTTTTTTTTTTTAATTTTTAAAAATATTTTATTTATTTATTCATGAGAGACACAGAAAGAGGCAGAGGGAGAAGCAGGCTCCATGCAGTGAGCCCGACATGGGACTCGATCCTAGGTCTCTAGGATCACGCCCTGGGCTGCAGGCAGCACTAAACCACTGCACCACGGGGGCTGCCCCTGAGATCACTGGTGTTCTGAGAGCTGAAGTCATTTGCTCAAGATTCCCTGGCTAGGGATAGGGAACACCATTATTTGCCACACCCGATTCACCTGCCACCAGGCCATTAGGTTCAGCTCTGTGTGTCTGTCTCCCTGCTCTGGAGGTGAGCTCCTGAAGGACGGGCACAGGTCCTCCTTACCCAGAATGCTTAGCAGAGCCTCCTGCACAGGGTTTGGGAAAAGGTGGCTGCATTGTACTCTGTTGATCCTTGACCCTACACTTAGTCCCATCTATTCACTCTCATTGCCCTCAGCCACCAAGTCATACACTGTTCTTAACATGGAGGCTCAGTGGTCAAAATGAGGACCCTTAGTAGATGGCCTGTGGCCTCCTGACAGATTCATACTACACCAAATGCTCTATTCCAGCATGTTGTAAACAGAAACAGTAAGATTCTGGGGGCTCCTTCTGGGCCCCAATCTAGAGAATCTTTTTTGCCTGCCAGGCCAGTTTCCACCACCAACTCCAGTCTCCACCACCCCACCCCACCCCCATTCTCCTGTCTGCCCCTACCTTCTATCTCAATGTCTAACTTCCCTGTTTCTGTCCTTGTGCCCAATTATTTATTAGCCACAAAGAAGTCACAACTGGTCGGTGATAGGATTGGACAGAATTGAGCTTTCTTTCTCATCTTTTTTTTGCCTTGTGTTGGTTCTATGGGAAGATTTTTCTGAGAACAGCTAGGGTATCCTAGCATTTAACTTATCCTTTTATATTTAGCAACCCATTTTTCCCTTAAATATGAAGAAATTATAGATGGAAAATCCTCTGCTAGATAGCCTCTTTCAATAGTTATTTCTGTAAATGTCTTACTTGTGACCATTTGTGTTGTGTCTTATTGATCCCACATGATCACAAAAGGATAGTAGTTTCATCCACCTAAGTTCTACTTGTAAAATCACCTTGATAAATGATTTTTAAAATATTAAAATAGGGCTGTCTGGCTGGCTCAGTTGGAAGCGTAAGAGCACACAACTCTTTTTTTTTTTTTTTTTAGGATTTTATTTATTCATAAGAGACAGAGAGAGACTCAGAGACATAGAAAAAGGGAGAAATAGGCTCCCTGCAGGGAGCCTGATGCGGGACTCAGTCCCAGGACCCCAGGATCAAGCCCTGAGCCAAAGGCAGACGCTCAACCACTTAACCACCCAGGCGTCCCAAGAGTATGCAACTCTTGATCTTGGGTCTTGAGTTTGAGCCCCACATTGTGTGTAGAGACTACTTAAAAATAAATAAAAGAAACTTTTAAAAATACTAAAAAAAATATTTGAAAACTAAATGAATCTACTAATTACTAAATGTCTTTACTAATGGAGCTTGTGTCAGGTAGTTTTTAACTAAAGACTTTTTTTCCTCTTTCAGTATTCTGTGTTTCGGTTATATTGCTTTTACAATCTGTGGTTATGTTGCTTTTATAATCAAATAAATACATTTAGGAATTAGAAAGAAGAAAGATATTTGCCATTTATTCTTTTGGTCTCAACTCAAAGATAAAACAACTGCTTCTAGGATGTTCCAGGTCAAGCTCATTGAAAGAACCAAACACTGTTTTCCTGCTTTTCCATTGAAAGTGCACCTGTGTGCCCAAGGCAGTCTTTTGCTCACAGCATTTCCTTATTAATATGCCCTGCCTCATGTGCTCTTTTCTTCTTAGAAAGGAAAAAGAAAAATTGTCTTTATTTTCAGATGACATGGCTTTGTATGTAGAAATTCCTAAAGACTCAGCCAAATTTTGGTTGGATCTAAATCAATAATCAAAGTTACAGGATACAGGGATGCCTGGGTGGCTCAGCCGTTTGGCGCCTGCCTTTGACCCGGGGCCTGATCCCGGGGTTCCAGGATCGAGTTCCGCACTGGGCTCCCTGCAGGGAGACTGCTTCTCCCTCTGCCTGTGTCTCTGCCTCTCTCTCTCTCTCTCTCTCTGTGTGTGTGTGTATGTCTCTCATGAATAAATAAATAAAATCTTTGAAAAAAGTTATAGGATACAAAATTAACATACAAAATCAATAATGTTTCTATATCCTAATAACGAATTTTCTGAAAAATAAACTCATCCCATTTAGAATGGCATCAAAAACGATAAAATACTTAGGAATAAAGTTAACTAAGGAGATGAAACATCTCTACCCTGAAAAATGTAAGATACTAATGCAAGAAATCAAAGATGACAGAAATAAGTGGAAAGATATCCCACCTTTGTGGACTGGAAAAATTAATATTGCTAAAATGTCAATACTACCAAATGCCATCTATAGAATCAATTCAGTCCCTCTCAAGAGTCCAATGGCATTTTTAAGGGTACTCTTATTTTTAAATTTAAATTCAATTAATTAACATATTATTAGTTTCAGAGGTAGAGGTCAGTGATTCATCCGTCTTATATAACACCCAGTGCTCATTACATCACGTGCTGTCCTTAATGTCCATCACCCAGTTACCCCTTCCCTCCAGCAATCCTGTTTTTTTGTTTTGTTTTGTTTTTTTTAAAGATTTCATTTATTTATTCATGAGAGACACAGAGAGAAAGAGAGGCAGAGACACTGGCAGAGGGAGAAGCAGGCTCCATGCAGGAAGCCTGACGTGGGACTCGATCCTGGGTCCCCAGGATCAGGTCCTGGGCTGAAGGCAGCACCAAACCACTGAGCCACCCGGGCTGCTCCAGCAATCCTGTTTGTTTCCTATGATTAAGAGTCTCTTATAGTTTGTCTCCCTCTCTGATTTCATCTTTTTTCTCTCTCTTCCCTATGATTCTGTTTTGTTTCTTAAATTCCACATATGAGTGAGATCATATAATTGTCTTTCTCTCATTGACCTATTTCCCTGAGCACAATACCCTCTAGTTCCATTAGTTCTATCCACGTCATTGCAAATGGCAAAATTTCTTCTTTTTTTTTTTTTTTTTTGGCTGATTAGTATTCCACTGTATATGTATACCACATCTTCTTTATCCATTCATTTATTGGTGGACCGATGGCTCTTTCTGTAGTTTGGTTATTGTGGACATTGCTGCTGTGAAAATTAGGGTGTGGGTGCCCCTTCACATTACTACAGTTGGCTCTTCGGGGTAAATACCTAGTAGTGCAATTACGGGGTGGTAGGGTAGCTCTATTTTCAACTTTCTGAGGATCCTCCATACTGTTTTCCAGAGTGGCTGCACCAGCTTTCATTCCTCATCTGGTTTTTTCTAAGCCGTTTCTTTTTTTTTTTTTTTTTTAAGATTTTCTTTATTCATGAGAGACAAAGAGAGAGAGGCAGAGACATAGGCAGAGGGAGAAACAGGCTCCCTGCAGGGAGCCCAATGCAAGACTTGATCCCCAGGCCTCAGGACCAGACCTGAGTGGAAGGCAGACACTCAACCACTGAGCCACCCAGGTGTCCTTTCTAAGCCGGTTCTAACCCTAAAGACTGGCAGTGTTCCTGAAGCATCAGCCTTGTGTGCTTCAAGGAAAGGAACTGGCGCCTGGAGAGGAAGGGGGAGGAGAGGAGAGGAAGAGAGAGAGAGAGCCTGTGTGTGTGTGTGTATGTGTGTGTGTGTGTGTGTGTGTGTGTGTTGTAGAGGCCACTTGTAGGCAACAGACTTGAGCAGTGGATACCTAAGGTAAAAGGGCCCACAGTGATCACTGGGTTGAATGCAAGCAGACTATTAGACAATCCACTTCAAAATATCCATAAGCACGAGGTGGCCAGTGGGCTACCTACAACCCAGCGTAGGTACCATAAAAGGAAAATTTCATATGTTCCCGTACCTCCTCTCTTCTCTCCTCAACTACAGCCTCCTACCACTGCCTCCTAGCAGCAGTCTCTGCTTTGCTGTCCTGCCCATTTCTTCCTTGCAGTTTATTCGATAAACTTCTATCTCCTTTGTTCTACCTTGGGTGAATTCTTTCACCACCTGCATGCGGGCCTTCACCCAATTGGGACCCACCGTGTGTGTGTGTGTGTGCATGTGCATGCGTGCATGCGTGTGTTTTTGTATGTGTGTGTTGCCTGCAAGCTCTAAATTCTTTTAAGACAACACCTGAACCCCACCCCTTTCCAAAGAGTTTTCAGACTAAGAATCTGTGTACTGCTTTAAGATACCCCTGGCCTAAGAGCTTCTCAGGTGATGAAAATGTTTCTTTCAACCACCAGCTACAAAAAGCTAAGCCAGATCTCCTCTGGATAAGATGCACCCACCACACACACCTGTGTCCCCTTTGCATTTCCCTAGAGTCGTTGGGCCTCCATGCGGAGGGTGGGGAATGAAGAGCAGGTGTTGTTGAACTCTTAATGAAAGGTTTCCTCCGTGGGATTGCCTATATCCTGCCCACCACAGTGGCTCCTGTGAGTAACTTTACCTTTGAACTCTCCTTGTCTTCAACCCGTGATCCGTGGGATTTGGTGACAATCCCCGGCTGTCAGGAAGCTTTGATCCTTGGGGAGTCCAGAGGAAGTCCTGTGATGTGTGGGATCCCCAGTGTTACAGGGATTGGGAAGAAGCCTTTCCAAGGTGGGTTGCTAAGATAGACCCATTAATTAAGGAGCCTTTGCCTAACACTCAGTTACCCAAAAAAGGAGATCCGGTAACTGATAACAAGGAACTCAGTGCCCCTCGAGCATGAAGTGGTGTTTGCACAAGCATTGTTGTTATTTTAAGGACACACAGTGCCAAAGGGAGAATTCC
The DNA here is from genome assembly GCF_053574225.1 of Canis aureus. NCBI lineage: Eukaryota > Metazoa > Chordata > Mammalia > Carnivora > Canidae > Canis > Canis aureus. Next base: position 8,426,078 of record NC_135613.1, read on the forward strand.
TACCCACACCAGGAAGGAGCAGAGTACCTTAGCAGAACAGAATGCCTTAGAACCTCTCTTTTTAACAAGTAAAAGCTAACCTTATTTTGAGTGTTAGGAGGCTCTAGCAAAAATTCTCAAAGATATTTCTGAGTAGGTGAAAGATTCCTCTAGAAGAAGAAGAAAAAAGATGACCTTGTAATAAACAGTGGGAACCCTAGAATTTCTATATAAGAGACACTTCAGGCTGAAAGCCATTGGAAGGAGTGTCAGGAGACTTGTCTTTAAACTATGTTCACATAATAAGCAGGCCAGGTTTGCTTAGAATCTGCATTTATTGGAGGTGGCTTGAGGCTGAGGGTACTTGCTAAAGCTTCCCCAAGCCATTCCATGGTGCTACCCTTTGTTTACAAATAAAAGTCAGAGTGAAGCCCCTATCATATGGTAGGCAAATCTTCTCCCTCTACCCACCTTCACAGGCAGAAATCCCTTCCTTTGCTTCCACAGAAGTGTGGAGCTTACCACTTTGAGAGGAGATCATACTCTCTAGTGTGTGTGTCTGCCTCCCCGCTAGGCAGTAGCTGCCAGAGGGTAGGGTTTGTGCATTATTCATGCTTTTATCACCAGCACACTGCCTGGGCACGAAGTAGGCCCTTAATAATGATTATTGGATGAGTGAGTAATCATGAGGCAGTAGCTCTGGGGAGTCATCCTCTTTCGGGAATCATCTCTCCTTTTTACACTGCTAGCCTTGAGGAAAGAGAGAGAGGTTACCAAAGGGCAGTGGGGACAGCCCCCCCTCCCCTGCCTAGTCATCATCAGATGCGCTTGTGCTAGGAGACCCACTCCTATTACATCTCAGCAGCTCCCTGAGAAAACCTGGAAATAGCTGCCCCATATATGGGACAGCATCTCTATAAGGTTTACCCAGAGTATTCAGGCACTTTATGTGGGGGCACTGGGCAAGGAGCATTGAGAGTTACCTGCAGGGTCAACTGCATAGTATGTGGGGCCCAGTGCAGAATGAAAATGTGGGATCCCTGGTTCAAAAAAATAAGGAAAACATGCTGTTAATGGTATATAAAGTTTTTTTCCTTTCTTTGACAATTTTTCTCTTCCTCGACTTGTCGTGTGTTTATTATTTGCTATTAATGTTGTTCTAAGTAGAGAAAATTTTAAATGTGAAATTATTAGCATGAATTTTACAGTTCATTTTTATACTGTGCAAAGACAGTTGTAAATGCAGATATAAGATCATTTAACTCACGGGGCACCTGGGTGGTTGAGCATCTGACTCTTGGTTTCGGCTCAGGTCATGATCTCAGGGTCATGAGATTGAGCCCTGCGTTGGGCTCCACACTCAGCACAGAATCTACTTGGGATTCTTTCCCCCTTCCTCTCCCTCCCCCTCTGTTCCTTCCCCCTCACCCATCCACCCCTGCTCCAGTGTGCGCATGCACTTTCTCTCTCTCAAATAAATAAATAAATAGAACCTTTGAAAAAAAGCATTTAACTCATATGTGGAATCACCAAAATTATGCAAAATGTATTCTGTAGTTTATACATGCATATGTATTTCCTTTTTAGCAGAACAGTGAAACTGCACAAAGCTAGCTCAACTACTTTTATTTCACTTCTTAATATGTGCACATTCTGCTAATAGTCTTTACCTTCAGTATACTGGTGAATAAGAAAGGACTGAAAGGAACAAGAACTGCATATTGTCCTATTGATGAAATCATCAATTTCAGAATAAATGGTTGGCTAAACATAAAGGATATTATGGGGTACCTTACTAATCCATGTTTCTTAGAAAGCCATTGCCTTCTTTCTGCATTGGAAGCAAGTTCTGGTTGGAATGGAAGGTACGGCCTCTCTGGGCTGTCAGTGCTTCCATTTGTTCAGTTGTGAATATAACAAATATGCTGCCCTTTTACTGGCTTTGTCTTGCTGAAACCCCACACGTTGTAGGCCCATCAGAATTCTTTGCTCATGCAGCATGGAATCACTTGCAAAGAATGGTGGACAAATGTGTTGGGCATATTGTGTTCCCCTGTGCTTCATTTACAAAATACACATACAAAGATAAAATTATTAAGAATTTTAAGACAACAATAGCAGATCATTGAACCTAGCATGCGGCCCTTCTTGACTGGGGGACCTACTGTAACTACACAGGTCACACACCCATGTAGCAAGCCTGGTTGTTTGGCATTTCTTAGAATTTTTAGTTTTTACCAAGTGAGAAACTGGCCAGCAGTAACATGCATACATGCCTTCTTTCATTCATAAATTTTTTAGGTCTCTGCCATGTGCCAATCACTATATGAGGCATTGGGACAACACCAGAATGAACAGGGCAAGATACGGCTTCAGTGTCAACAGTATATGTGATCCAGTGAGGAAAACATAATTTTAATTACACAATAAATATTTAAATTACAACTATGATATAAGTTACAAACAGAACTACAGGCAGAGTAAAAAGACTTACCTAGATGAGTTAGATTCCTGAGGAAGGGGTATTTTAGGCTGTGGGTGAGTAGGCGTTGCTGGGTGAAGAGGAAGCAAAATAGCCTTCCAGGATGAGGGAACAGCATATGCAAAGGCCTTGCACTGGGAAGGAGCTTTGCTCAAAGAAAGAAAGAAAGCCCACCCCACCAGCACACCTGGTACACAGGGAACAAGAGGGAGACTAACGAGTGGCCTGGGAGCTTGTTTTATATGCCCCTTCTCCCCTACATTCTTTCTTTTTTTTTATTTTTATTTTTATTTATTTATTTATGATAGTCACAGAGAGAGAGAGAGAGAGAGAGAGAGAGAGAAAGGCAGAGACATAGGCAGAGGGAGAAGCAGGCTCCATGCACCGGGAGCCCAACGTGGGATTCGATCCCGGGTCTCCAGGATCGCGCCCTGGGCCAAAGGCAGGCGCTAAACCGCTGCGCCACCCAGGGATCCCTACATTCTTCTTTCTACTCCCCATCACCCATGCTCTTAAAGAATATCAATGTATGGGGCAGCCCAGGTGGCTCAGCGGTTTAGCGCCGCCTTCAGCTCAGGGCGTGATCCTAGAGACCCGGGATCGAGTCCCATGTCAGGCTCCTGGCATGAAGCCTGCTTCTCCGTCTGCCTGTGTCTCTGCCTCTCTCTCTCTTTCTCTCTCTCTCTCTCTCTCTTTGTGTGTCCCTCATGAATAAATAAATAAATAATTTTAAAAAAGAATATCAATGTATGGAAAAAGTTCTTTCTCTCTTCTTTAGCAAGTCCAAGATATGTAATGCTACACAGTTAGCATATTTTTGTGGAAAACTTAGGGGACTTCAAGCCCAGAGCATGTACAATTGACCCTTGAATGATGCAACGGTTAGGGATGCCCACACCCCACCCCCACCCTGGTGCAGTCAGAACTCCTCATGTAGCTTTTGACTCCCCAGAGACATAATTACTGATAGCTGACTGTTGACCAGAAGCCTTACTGATAATGTAAACAGTCTATTAATATATATTCTATATGTCATATATATTATATACTGTCTCCTTACAGTAAAGTACGTTAGAATAAAGAAAATGTTAGTAAGAAAATTATAATGAAGAGAAGATATATTTACAGTTACTGTATCAAAAATATCACATATAAATAGACCCACATAGTTCAGACTGTACTCATTACAGTACATTTCCTATCATTTCTGTTCACCATCTCCAATTCACTTCCTTTTCCTAAAATGTGACCTCTGTTTCCTATAACCTCTCTTTATACTCTTTCTGTGCTCTGTTAGGACACTTATTGTATTTTGTTTTGTATTCTTTATTTATGTGTATGACTTATCTTCCCTATCAGACAGTAAACCTTTAAAGTCAGGTTCTATACCTCTTCCACCTGTTAAATGGTGTTATGGAAAACCTTTGCCTAGTAGTTAATTCAGTCAAGCAAAAAGCTCATTTATTCTGTAGTAGGTAATATATTCATAAAATACAATATTAAAAAGTACAAGAGTACATAATTCCCTCATATCCCTCTCCAGTTACCTTCCCTAGAGACAACCAGGTGTTTTCTTTTTTGAAAGATTTTATTTATTTATTCATAAGAGACACAGAGAGAGAAGCAGAGACATAGGCGGAGGGAGAAGCAGGCTCCCTACTTCTCAAGCCCAATGTGGGACCTGATCCCTGGACCCCAGGATCATAACCCAAGCCAAAGGCAGATGCTCAACCACTACCCAGGTGCCCCAGCAGCCAGTTTTTTAATATATATTTTTTAAAGACAGTCCATATTTAGAGCACATAGGCTACTATATATATTTATTACATGGTTTCTATGAAAAGCCACAAAAGTGAAAAAATGGATGAATGTCTACATGCTCCTAATCCATTTTTTCTGATCTTTCTCCATTTTTGGAAATTACACATTGGCATAAACTTCAGGATACAGCCAATGCTTGACATTCCAAGGTACTGAGAGGAGTGCCTGGTTGGTTCAGTCAGTAGAGCATGTGACTCTTACTCTCAGGGTCATGATTTCAAGCCCCATGAGGCCTACATTTATAAGTCAATCAATCAATGCATTAATCCTTAAAAAATAAAGTGGTGAGAAAAAATTTTAAAGACCATTTAAACCAATTATTGTCAGAGATGCTTGCATGTAGTGAAATAAACCCAACTCGATGCATGTCAGGTGGCATTATTAATAAATAAAGACAATACAGCATAGGATAGTGGTTAATATTATAGGCCCTCTTCTAAGCAAAATACAAAATCCAGAAACCATAAAGGAAAAATTGATAAATTTAGCTACATCAAAAATGCAGATTTCTCTACTGGAAAAAAATTTCACAAAGCCAACTATGACAAACAATATTTGCAACTTATAAATGATAGACCTTTTTTTATATACAAAGAGCTCTTACAAATCAGTATGGTAAATTTCAGTTACACTTAGGAGAAAAATATATAGTTTATGTATTTATTAGAAATATGCAAATTTAAAACAGCCCTATGCTATTTTTCACTTGGTGGATAAGCAGAGATAAACAATTTACAGTACGTATGTAGCAGTGATGAGAATATAGTGTCACATAGAATTGTAAATTATTGCAACTCTCTGGCCACATCTATCAAAATTTTGTATGTGTATTACCTTTTGACCCAGCGATTCCATTTCTAGATATTTGTCCTGTAGATACACTTGTTCGTGTCTGCAATGACTTAGGGAGTAGAGTGTTTATTGCAGCAGTATATGCAATATCAAAAGATTTTTTTAAAATGAGTTTCATTGGCAGATAAATAAATTGTGTGGCATTAGCCCTATGCAGCCAATTTTTTTAAAAAGTATTTCTGGGGGATGCCTGGGTGGCTCAGCGGTTGAGCGTCTGCCTTCACGCTCAGGGTGTGATCCCAGAGTTCTGGGATCGAATCCCACATCGGGCTCCTTGCAGGGAGCCTGCTTCTTCCTCTGCCTGTGTCTCTGCCTCTCTCGGTGTGTGTCTGTCATGAATAAACAAATAAAACATTTAAAAAAAAAGTATTTCTGTGTGTACCAATTATACAAAAGATCTTCAAAATAGAGTAAGTCAGTTGGAATGATGGCACATAACAGCATAAAATATAATTCTGTGGATTTAAAAAGGGGGGGAGAGGCACATACATGTATATGCTTACAAACATAGAGAACATTTCTCACCATTAAGTGTGATATCCTCTGAGAAAGGAGACTAAGAGTCTGGAGTAGAAGAGAGACTTTTTTTTTAAGTAGGCTTTACGTCCAGTGTGGAGTCCAGTGTGGGGCTTGAACTCATGACCCTGAAATCAGGACCTGAGCTAAGATCAATAGTTGGACCCTTCACCGACTGAGGCACCCAGGCACCCCCGAGACTTCTTTTTTAATATGTACTTTTTTGTACTGTATTACCTTTTCAATAAAAATAAATAAGAGAGACGCCTGGATGGCTCAGCAGTTGAATCACCTGCCTTCCGCCCAGGGCGTGATCCTGGAGTCCCAGGATCGAGTCCCGCATCGGGCTCCTGTGTGGAGCCTACTTCTCTCTCTGTCTATGTATCTGCCTCTCTCTCTGGGTGTCTCATGAATAAATAAATAAGATCTTTAAAAAAATAGGGGATCCCTGGGTGGCTCAGCTGTTTAGCACCTGCCTTCGGCCCGGGGCGTGATGCTGGGGTCCCGGGATCGAGTCCCATGTCGGGCTCCCTGCCTGGAGCCTGCTTCTCCCTCTGCCTCTGCCTGTGTCTGTCTCTCATCTCTCATGAATAAATAAAATAAAGTCTTAAAAAAAAAAAAAAAGATCTTTAAAAAAATAAATAAGGGATCCCTGGGTGGCTCAGCGGTTTAGCGCCTGCCTTTGGCCCAGGGCGTGATCCTGGAGTTCTGGGATTGTGTCCCACATTGGGCTCCCTGCATGGCGCCTGCTTCTCCCTCTGCCTGTCTCTGCCTCTCTCTCTTTGTGTCTTTCATGAATAAATAAATGAATGAATGAATAAATAAATAAATAAATAAAATCTTTTAAAAATAAATAAGGACTTTGGCTCTGGACGTTTAAAATCTGGCTCCCCCATTTTTTCCCTGTGTAATCTTGGGATGTTATATAACCCTCTGATCTATGTTCTCATCTCATTAAAATGGGGCTAATAAGTATATGACTGGCATAAGAATTGGATAATATATGAAAAATACCTAATATGGTACCTGATCCAAAAATAGTAGTTTTTGAGGCAAAGAGCCCTAGACCAGAAGAAATTTCACAAGAAGCCACAGATAAGTCACGTGACCCCCTACAACCTGGTGTCTTCAGTCTCCAATTTGGCCAGCTGATCCCTGAGGCCTCTTACTCTGAGTTTCCCTGTTCTTTTGAAACCTGTTTCCTGCTAAAAGTTGTAACTCCAGAGCCAGGTGGATTTTGGAGGAAATTAGGAGCTCCTGGGAGTAGGTGCTCTGGCACCCTCCCAGTTCCATACCAGAGCCTAAGATGAGAGCATCAGACGTGAAAGATGGGTGCGGCTCTATCTTACAGAGCCCTCCCTTGTTTCCTGTTGCGACGTTGCAATTGAAAAAATATATATATAGTGACTTAAGGAAGGGCATGGAGATGGAACTGGGGTGGAAAATTTTTAAAGCAGTGGCAGGGAAAGGCATGCTTGCTGAAGAGATAGGTAGCCTTCTGAGTCTCCTAATAAGATAGATTTCAGCAGACAGGTGTCCACAGAGGGTTCTGTGGGAGCTGGAGAGGAAGATGCTGGTAATTATGCTCTAGGAGTAACCCTATCTGGCACTAGGATCTCTCTGTGGTCCTGAGGTCTGTGCCATGCTTTGGGACTGAAGGAAGGGGCCTAGGATCTATACTTTGGCCTGGGGATAAAGGAGTAGTAGACCCCGTGGCTGGTATAGTTTGGTGTCAAGGGTCATGAGAAACCCAAAAGGAAGTCTATCTCAGTACAGCTACCCCTCCTTCCATCTGAGAAAGTCATTCAGAATCTTCTTCAGGGAGCCTGTGAGTTTCATCACAGAACTTTTCAGGCTGAAGAAGGTGGATGGGTTTTTCTGAGAAATTTTGGCACAGCAGACACATAATCATGACAGTGTCTCTCTCATACAGGTGCTGAGGGATGTCCTCAAGGATCTCTACCACCTGCTGAAACACGTGGTGCATTTGGAGCCTGATGACGTGGCCAGGCTCCATGCCCAGCTGGCCCTTGAAGAACTGGATGAGATTATGAGAAATTTCCTCTTCCCACCACAGAAGCTGGAGAAAAAGATTGTGGTCCTGCCATAGACCTGGTTCAAAGGCCATCAAGGAGGCAGAGGATCAAGCAGGCAGAGGACCAAGCAGGCAGAGCGATGCTCAAACCTTCCAGCAGGTGGTCCCACCGCCTCTTTGGTGCTGGCAATATGGCTGACCCTGGATGGCTTTGGGTCTCTGGTCACTTGTGTCTTCAGGCTGACCTTTCTAAAGCATCTATTTAGCCATCCTGCATCCAGCCTGAAGCTTATGTTATTAGAAGAAAAAAGATGACAAATCTCACTTATCTGCACATTTTTCACTGTCCTGTAGCATTTAGAGAAGGAAGTCTACTTGATGGGAGTATATTTTTTAACTCAGCTGGTAGAATTTGACTAATTGACCGTTCTTTTATTGTGACTTGAGCTGAAGAGGTTGACCACCCTCCTGCGTGGCACATGTGCACATACCTTCCATGGTGAGATGATTCTTCCTTGTGCTAATGAGCAGACAGAGCTGGTCATCCTTGGCCCCTCGTGAGGCATATCAGAGTACGGAGATGCATCTGGAGGGAGGAAGGGGAAGCAAACTTACCAGAACATGCAAAATGGAATAAAATCATTTTGGCTAGAAAGAATAACGCTCTGAATCTGGTCTTCTCCTATTGAGATGGAAAGCTGTGGCACTGAGGAGGATTTGATCTCTGGAAAAGAGAGTCAAGCTGGTTGAATCTTCCAGAGATGAAGGGTAAGCCCTGTGTTTGTCCTCCTGGGTCATTTTCTTAGCTCCCTCTGCTGCTACTATTTTCATTAAGTCGCCCCGATTATAGGACAGAAGAGCCACAAACACCTCAGATGAGAGAGTTCTCTGCTCCTTTAGGGAGGAACGGTAGACAATGGGTTAATGGAATGAGCACTGAAAAGTGTGTAGTATAATGGTAACCTGATGCTAAGTTTATTGAAATCCTATCATATATAGCACCATGGGCTCCTCTTTCTTTATAGTTTGGCCTCTGAATTTTGATTGCAGCTAAAAGAGAGGACAGAGGGGTGCCTCAGTGGCTCAGTTGGTTAAGCATCTGCCTTTGGCTCAGATCATGATCTCAGGGTCCTGGGATGGAGCCCTGTATCAGGCTCCATGCTCAGTGGGCAGTCTTCTCTCTCTGCCCCTCCTCCTCCTCGTTCTCTCTCTCTCTCTCTCTCTCTCTCTCATTCTCTCTCTCTGAAATAAATAAATAAATAAAATCTTCTAAAAGAGAGAGAAAGAGGTCAAAAAATAGAAATAGGCTGACTGCCTCAGACAAGCCTTCCCTGTTGTCAACTCTTTTACAAGGCTAACACAGCTGCTTGACCAATCCTCAGCATTGCAGGGTTAGGTACAGAATTCTGTCTCCACTCTCTGGGGTAACCAGGCCTAGGGCAACAAAACACAATTTCCCAAAACTCACAGGTACCCAAAGGAGCTATGTACAAGCATGCCTATTTGCCAATTAACAACAGGATGTTTGTCTCTGGCCGGATTACAGATGTGGTTCTTAGCTTAGAACCTTTGTGGTGGGCATTCCTTCCAAGTGGCCTTCTTACAGACACCTATGGATCACAAGTTAGCTTAGTAAGCAAAGATTTAGCACAAAGGCAATTAGATGTTTTTAAGAAACATTATCATTTAGGTAGGGTAGCTAGATTTGTTTCCATTCTCCAAATCAAAATGTCTAGAAAATCAGGATCAGGGCTTTCAAATCAGAGAAGAATCTCCTTTGAATCAGCTGGATGTGCCCTAAAAGTTCTTGTTTCTTGGCCTTCCTTTTTTTTTTTTCTTGGCCTTCCTTTAACCAGACTCCATACAATATACTTCAGATCGTCAGATTGGATATATTAAATGATTGGGTTAACTTACAACTTCGTTTGCATTAAACACATCCCCTTCTGAAGATATGTCCTACTGGATCACCTTGATTAGACTGAGAAACTCTAGTCTCAAAACCTATTTTCTCTGGAGTACTTGGGTGGCCCTGTCAGTTGGGCCTTCAGCTCAAGTCATGATCCCAGGGTCCTAAGATCAAGCTCCATGTAGGGCACCCTGCTCATCAGGGAGTTTGCTTCTCCCTCTCCCTCTGCCCCTTCCCCTTGCTGGTGCTCACTCTCTTTTTAAAAAGATTTTACTTATTTATTTGAGAGAGGGGAAGAGCCAGTGCAACCGCTGGGCCACCGGGGCTGCCCAATTGCCAATTAATTTGAATTATTTGGCAAGTGGCTAATACCATCTGTTCTTTCTTGATTCTGATGGATTCCATTTAAGAGAGTAACTTTTTCTGACCTTATTACCAAATTCAAGGGAAAGACACTATAATGTAATCCTCCTAAATGTGACCAAAATATTAAAAGTTTCCAAATTTATATTTATAAGTATATTTTATTGTATATTTTTATACATTTATACACATATATGTATAATAATTTCTATCCATCCTTGGGAAAAAACATGAGAATTAAGAACTTCAGGATAAGGGCACCTGGCTGGCTCAGTCAGAGGAGCAATGACTCTTAATCTCAGGGTAATGAGTTTGAGCCCCATGTTGACTGTAGAGATTACTAAAAAAATAAGTAAGCTTAAAGAAGATAAGGATAATAAAAACACAAAACTTAAAAAAAAAAAAGAAAAAGAGGCACGTGGCAGGCAGGTGGCAGGAACAATAGTGATGCCTCTGTCCCCAGGGCACATGAGGGTGTCTGGTTCCATGTAATCTGTAATAGCAATGTCCTTGCTTCTATCTCTGCCCTTCCTCCAGGCCACCGTCTCTCTGTTGCTCTTCCAGTCTGCTCCCTTATCTGTCACTGAACTTCCCGTGGCCTCTCACCTTTGGTCCCTTTCATTGACCAGCAGTCTGTCACCCAGACTCCCCTGGATCATCCACATGGTCCATTACTTGGCCTTATCCCACCTTCTCTCCCTTCTTTCCCTCCCTGGTTTCTTCCTCCTGTTTCCAGGCCAGCTGTCTACAGCTCCTTGACCTACAGAGGAAGGCCCTATAGCAAGAGACATGCAGGGGCCCAAAACCCTGGCTGCAGCCAAACTCCAGGTCTACTGCCTGAGCATCAACTGTTTTTGTTCAGGTGACATCCTGGACATTCTTTAGAGTCTCTGCCCTGTGGTTCTTCCTGGGCAAGTCCTCTGTTCCTTCCTTCTACAAGTCCTCTGTTACTTAATCAGAAATCTCCTGACCTTCATTTTGCTCCTTACCATCTCTCCACGCACATATGTGTCCGTACTTCCCAATACTTTCCTTTCTTCACCTCTCTCCTCCATTCCTTTACCTTTCCTGTAGTTCTGCTCACCCATAGGTATATAGGCCGAGGAGCCAGGGGGCTGGAGGTTAGCAAAGCAAATCACAGCATCAGTGACAGCCATTTATCGAGCACCTACAATGTACAGATGCTGTACCAGGCACAGAGAATGCAGCAGTGAGCAAAGCAGACTGAACCCCTACCCTCAGGGGCGGCTTACATTATAAGGGATGGAGAAGGGCAATAAATAAGATAAACAGTAAAGTAGACAGAAGGTCAAGTGAAGTTAAATGCTATGGAGAAAAATTAAGTCAGGAAAATGGATGCAGAGCTACTGAGGATGGGAGCTGTAGGCGTAGATCAGTTGCTTAGAGAAATCCCCCCCCCCCCTCAAGAAGTTGATATTTGAGTAAAGGTCAGAAGAAGATGAGGGAGTGACCATGAAGATATTTAAGGGAAGAGCATTCCGGACAGAGGGAATGGCAGGTGCACAGGCCCAGAACTGAGAGCGTGTCTGGCAGGTTTGAGGACAGGCCAGAAGGCCGGTGTGGCTACAGCAGAGTGAGCGAGAGGAACAGGGACCTCTCCGAGCAAGGCAGGCAGCCATACACCTCTTTCTACCTGAAGCCCCCCTCAGCTTATTTTTGTAAAGTACTTTGAGACCAAATGGATGAATGCTGTAAAATGGGAAATGCATATAGCCCAAAGGAGTTTTGTACACAGTCTTTTTAAAAAAAAATTTATTTATTCATGAGAGACACAGAGAGGCAGAGACACAGGCAGGGGGAGAAGCAGGCTCTATGCAGGGAGCCCGATGTGGGCCTCGATTCCGGGACTCCGGGATCACACCCCAAGCCAAAGGCAGATGCTCAACCTCTGAGCCACCCAGGCGTCCCTGTACCCAGTTTTCTTTCTCTTGGTCAGGATGAAGGGAGAAGCCCCATCTCTTCCCCAACCCCTTCTCTGGGAAACAAATGTGTTGATCTGCCCTCATGAACCCCCGACCCTCACCCCCTGTCTGTGAGCTGGTGAGCAAATGGAGCCTTGCCTGCCACCTGCCTGTGATTCACAGGGCGCTTTGCTGTGGTGGATGGATGGCTAAGACATCTGAAAGCGGATCAGTTGGGAGGAATAAGTTGGAGGATGATTCATCTGACCTGTACAAAACCAGATTGGCTTCTGTAGTTTCTCTGCACAGAAATCCAGACTCTCAGCCAGAATGTCCATGGTCAGGGAGAGGGTGGGTGAGGGGAGCTGAGTGCCAGGTAGGCTGGGCGCCATGACCGCTCTTCCCTGACCAGGCCTGACCTGTGAGAGTCTGGCTGTGTCCTCCAGCAAGTTCTGCAGCCACAGACATTCTGCAGTCACATGCAGCCGGCTCACTGCACTGCGCACGTCTGCCTTGCATGCACCACTCAGCTTGGAACTGAGATGCTGCTGGGGGCTGGGGAGCTGTCTTCTAGGGAACCTGCTGTGGCACTCTTCCCTGCTGGCAGGGCTCACGGCTGCCTGCTGGCAAGAGAGGAGGGAGTGTAGACCCCCCACCGTCAGCCCTGGAAGCGGCTGTGCCTACTTACTTGAAGGGTCATCCACTTTGTCCCTCTCATCAGTTCTCCCTACTGCCTCAGGAGCTCTGTACCGCCAGGAGGGCTCAGGGACTGTCCTCACTGCCCACGAACCTCTGTCATCCCTGCTGGGCAGAGAATAGGGAGATCAGTTGCTCTGTGTTCCCTTTCGTTTGGAAAGTCATTTCTGCATGCACAACCTTGTCTGATTCTCCCAACAACCTGGTAGTACAGGGAGGTGAGCTATTGTTATCTTCCTTTGGTGGGATGTGGCCCCAAGTCTCCTGGGTCTCAGGCGGACTCTTGAACATCTGTTAAATACCATATACCCTCTCTCCCGCCAGCCCCCCCCCCCACCAAATGAGTATAGAGCACAGTTTGGGAAGAAAACTCAGGGGTTCATATATCCAGGTGAGCCTCAGCACGTGTGTCCCATGAAGATAGAGTTTGATTTCCGCTGACATGCTGAGGGACACCTGCCACGACCCCTGTGCTTGCCCTGTGCCACCTCTGAGGATGCTGAGCAGTGATAGAGCCCTCAAGTAAGGCTACCTGGCTGCTTCTGTGTGTGTGTGTGTTCTGACTACATATGTCACATAAACTCTTACAAAATTTAATGCATATGTAACAAAAAAAGAAAAATACCCACAATTTCACCTCCACTCCTACCCCAGGATTATCACTGGCATTTTTGTGTATGCCCCTTCAGATCTTTCTTACCTTCACACTTTTCTCAAATGAATACGTACATGTATTACTGCTTCCAAAAATCCAAATAGGATTGAACCATAAATAGTGTCCCACATATTTTTTTCTTAATTATATATCTCGGAGACACTCTCCTGTTCGTGCTCACAGCTCCCTCTCCTTTGCGATGGGCCATGTCTTCTGTGGTATAGGTGAGGTACAGCTAGTTTAAGTATTTGTTTCTTGATGGTCCATTGAGTTGTTTATAATTTCCAATGGTTCTTTGGGGATTCTCAACATAACTCTATGCATACTGAAGTGTTTCTATAGGATAGGTCCCAAGAGGTCTAAATATTGGATCACGGTGTTTTGAACATTTTTACTTTTTTTTAAGATGTTGTTTTTAAGTAATCCCTAAACTTAATGTGGGACTTGAACTCACAACCCCAAGATCAAGAATCACATGCTCTGTTGACTGAGCCATCCAGCCACCCAGCTATGAACATTTTTAAGCGTTAGTATCAAAATGTCCACCAAAAAGTGTGTGCTGATCTACATTCCTGTACCCTCAGTTGACATTGCTTCAATACCCATGAAATAGAGGTTCAGCCTTCACCAGCAAAATGTTGACACCTTTCTCTCAAAATAATTCAAGGACTGGGCAATCTCCAGGGGCTGGAGTTCTCCATATACCAAAACCACCAATGAGGGTGCAATAACACACTTTGGAAGTACACTCACCAGCTTATTAGTACTCATCCTGGAGAGAAATCCTGAGCCCGAGCAGGTCTACCAGAAAGGATTCTTACCAGGGACACCTGGCTGGCTCAGCCAGTAAAGCACATGCCTCTCGTTCTAGAGGTTGGGTGTACAACCTACTAAAAGACAAAAACAATTTTTATCAGACTCTCAGTTCTGAGACTGTGCCCTGGGTATTAGGGTATACCCTCTCGAGAGGTTTGGAGTGTCCCTAGGATAAGGACCATGGTTCCCAAACCAGACTCAGGACATAGAGCCTGATGGCCCCTCAAAATATCAAGTTCATCTTATAACACCCAGAGTCAATGATGCTGTAGCTCTACATGATTGAACATAATACTTAACACTATAAAGAGCTTATTGTACTCTTCTGTGTGTTTGAGGTCTATACATCCAGTACATCCTCCCACTTGGCCTGTGAGGTAGGTATTATTATTATCCCTGTTTTACAGATGAGAAAAGTGAGGTGCCCAAGAGGCTAATTATTTGTTGCAGATTACATACCTGTGATAAGTAGCTAAACCAGTATTTGGACCCAGGCAGTCTGGCTCCCAAAACTAGACTTGTAACCACTGTGCTTTGCTTTGCTACCTAATAGTGTATTTCCAAATAGTGAGAAGGTGGGGGAAGGGTGTTCTTAATATAAGTGAGGCCAGGAAAGTGGTCCCTGCTTGTTTTAAGGGGACCACCTATGTCAAGTTACAGGACACTACTACTCCAAGTAGTGTCCTCAGACACCAAAACCCAGCCTCAGACACCAGAACTTGTTTGATGTCTTGTGTTTAACCTCGTTGTCTGCCCAGCAGCTAGAGATGAGATCTGCTAAAACTCGCCAGCCCTCCTGCTCTTACACCTTAACAGCTTTCATAAATCGCTTATTTAAAGGCTTGTTCTTCACTCTGGGGATGACACCCAAGACTGCCTTCCTGAGAGCAGAGGAGGCAGAGAGCCATGTTGTGAGTGTGTGCAACACAGAAAATGTAGAAAGTCTTCCCGTACAATCCAATCAGAGCCAGGAAATGTCCCCTTTGAAGATTGGCTGTTGTTTTGGTTTGGTTTTTTTAGCCTTTCATCTCCTGGAAGCAGGGTTCTGGTTCTCAGATTTCATTTTCAGAATGATCACTATGGATCATTTTAAACGGTTATCTATTGCACCTATATTTCTTGCTATTAGTCATTGATAGCTCTATCCCATACCATCCCTTGAGAGAAAAACGAGACTGGAATTAACAGCCCTCTTTTGCAGAAGGGAAAAATAAGGTCCAGAGATGAAAGGTTTTGCAAACGAAAAAAGACAGAAGAAGAGGAGGTGTGAGTGCTCAAGGGCAGAGAAACTTGTTCCTCTATTCACTAGTTCTGAGGCTTAGCCAGTGAGCCAGCACCATCCTCCACCCCAGAGCAGCTGCGGGTGAGAGCAGTGGGTGTCAGCAGAGGGCAGTTTGCAGGGAGCTGCCGAGTTGCAGGAGCGCCCTCTCTGCTGGGGAACCGGGAAAAGCGGCGGGGCCTTTAAGTAGTTTATTAAATGATGTAAGATTTAATCTTCGCTGTCTGCCTTGGAGCTGAAGCCTGCTCAGAACGGTGCCTGGGTGGGGCTTTTCTGATGTGCAGTCCTGGTCATCACACGTCAAGGTAGCCTGGTGCTGCGGAGAACAAAACCACCTGCTCCACACTTCCAGAGTCTCTAGAACTTGAACAAATGTCTCTGTCCTCTCCCACCCCAACGTATAACACACACCTTTATCAGACCACGCACCACTTTCAAAACTTCAAATCCTATGGTGACCGTATTAATCCTAGGGATGGGCCAACCTGAAATTAGGCTGTCTTCACTGAAAGAATGGTAGTGCTGATGCTTCAGAGAGCTGGGGGTGGAGTGGGGTGAGTTCCCCTCCCCAGCCCAAACTTACCCCCAAAACTTTGAGCATCAGAGTTGGAGGCTCTTGCATCAGCCACATGGGTATTTCTCCATGACCAAGGCCAAGACCAAGGGAGAGAGATGGTCATGGGGACTCCATGCACCACCAAAAGAGAGCAGCTTGGACCTGTTACCCTAACCTACCCTTGGAGTAGGAAAAGCCCCCAAAATGCAGAAGTTCTTTTGTTTATAAACTGAAAGCTAATCCAAGTCAGGTTTTGGCAGCTCTGTCCTTCCATTGACAAGGGCTGGCTAGTTTCCCCTACCCCCAGTTCTTCTAGAAAAGGCAGGCAGTACCTTTGCCAACAAAAAAACTGTCAATCCAATTCCAGGTATATTGCAGAGATGTGGGGACTGATCCTGCCCATCTGGTCCTGTTCTCCTCTGTGTTTCTCCCTGGCTCTCCCTCTTAATTTCCAGTTCAAATCAGTGCCCTTTCTCCTTTTCCTTTTTTACTTCTGGCTTATTAGCTCATTAGCTCATTGTTCACTTTTTAAGATCAGTTCATTCAAACAGGTGTGGCAGAGGAAAATGGAAGACACTTCTATACCCTGGAGCTCATCTCCAGGATTGGCTGGCTCTCCGCTGTCCTGGTGCCAGAAATGCACTTGCAAATCTCAGCTGAGGAGAATCCTTAGGATCTGTTCTCAACCTTGGATATATAATAGAATCACCTAGGGAATTAAAAAAAAAAAAAATCAAGCCTAGGGCTCACCCCCAGTGATTTTAATTGATCTGGGATAGGGTCCAGGCATTAGTGTTTTTTAAAAAGCTCCAAGGTTTTAAAAGTCTAATGTGCAGCAGCCAGATGCCAAAACCACTACTGCATTAGTTTACCCAGTGAGAAAAGAGTGTGTGTGTGTGTGTGTGTGTGTGTGTTTAGGGAGGGTTCTTAGCAAAAAAAAAAAAAAAAATCTGATAGTAGGCCATACTTCATGGGGGAAAGTCCTTCCCCACAAAGGAATTGATGCATACTGCCCCCACTCTTGGCTCTTCTCTAATTGCTTTTATGGAGGATCCAGCTTTGGGCTTCCTCTGTGACAGTGACTAATGATGTATTTCATCAAGAAAGAGGGGACACCTGGGTGGTTCAGTGCTTGAGCGGCTGCCTTTGGCCCAGGGCGTGATCCTGGAGTCCCGGGATCGAGTCCCACATCAGGCTCCCTGCATGGAGCCTGCTTCTCCCTCTGCCTGTGTCTCTGCCTCTCTCTGTGTGTGTCTCTCATGAATAAATAAATAAAGTCTTTAAAAAGAAAGAGGACATTAAAAAAATAAAATTAATTTAAAAAAGAAAGAGGACATAAAGCAGAAGTGCCAGCACATTTAAATACATTGACGTTGTCGATGTTATTGTAACAAGAGCCAAATGAATTTGGAACAAGGTTACCTTAAGCTATCTGTTCCTCTCCTGCTGATACAGCAGCTGGGACACTAGGATGGTAGACTGGGATTGTGTTCTACTAAAGTCCGGAAAGCAGATGTGTGCTTGTCCAATGAGCAAGAATGCATGTGTCCACTTTGGGTATAGTGAATTATGTGCACATGTGGGTGTAGACAGGCAGGTGGGTACTTGCTTGAGGGGTAGTTTACAATACCCAGAGGAGAACCCCCTCCCTGGGGCTTCCTCCAGCCTCCATGCGATGGTGCTGACATTGTCATTCTTGGATATACTTTTTTTTTTTTTTTTTTTTCAGTAAAAGCATTCTCTCAGAATGCTCATATGTGCACCTCCCTCCCTTACCCAGGATCCCCATGGTCCTGGATGAGGGCATGTATGGGAGCTGACACCAGCTGGGATGTGCCAAGGGCTATGTTGCCAGGAGGAGGACTTCTTTCACTCAAAGGTGCTGGATGAGGTAGCACAGCTATGCATACTCCCTCCTTCTCTGCTAAATTCTCTCAAAGGATCAGTGAGAAGGATTTAAACAAAGCAAATTACTCAAGTTTTGACTACTACTAATCCTATCTATATCCTGGCCCTCCCAACTTGAGTGCTTTTTTTTTTTTCACACCCAGTGTGGGGCTCGAACTCACAACACCAAGATCAAGAGTTAGGGAGGGGTGCCTGGGTGGCTCAGTTGGCTAAGGTCCACCTTCGGCCCAGATCATGATCCTAGGGTCCTGGAATGGAGCCCCACATCAGGCTCTCTGCTCAGCGGGGAGTCTGCTTCTCCCTCTGCCCTTCCCTCAGTCCCTCCCCCTGCTCATGGGCTTGTGCTCCCCGATTGCTCTCAAATAAATATGTGCTACTGGCTGAGCCAGCCAGATGCCCCTTTACTGCTTTCTTTGTAAAGGGTTTCCAAACCCTTTTCACCTGAACTCATGTATGATATAGACTGTACCCCCACCTAGCCCCAGCTTAGAAGGAAATTCTATAAATTCAGGATTTATATCATTTAAAAATACCTTTTTGTTACCAAATTATTATACTTATTAATAGAAAATTTGGAGACTACCGAGAAAAAAGCAAAGAGAGAAAAATCTATTGTTCTACTACCCAGACAAACCTGATCCTAATATCTGGGTGAACTTCCCTCTTGCCTTTTAATTTATAGGACTTAAAAGAAGACAAGAATGTAAATGTATTCATTCATACAAAACAATTTTGTATCCTGCCTTTTTTTACTTAACCTTGCACGATAAGCATTTGGGTATATTCCTATGTTCTTTTCATGAACATAATTTCTAGTAGCTGTACAATATCCTAACAAGAAGGAGATTATGGTTGAAAATCACCTTTTGTATTTTTTTTTTTTTTTCTGCATTCACCTAAAAGAGGAGAGAAAGGGAAAATGGCTGGGAAGAGCTTTTGCTGCTCAGGATTCCAAGGAAAGCATCTCCAGATCTGGTTTGATATTCGGTTATCGTTCTGGTGTGCCCTCCTAATCCTGACCTTCAAGCCAGCATAAAAGAACCTGGCCCCTTGGTCGGGGCTGACTGCTCTGCCGCCAGCAGAGCAGAGGCCCCTTAATTTGAAATGAAAACGATTTTCCCATCCCAGGAGAGAGAGACAGAGAGAGAGAGAGAGAGGCTGGAGTTAAAATCCCCCATTGTAGCTGCAGGACAGAAGAGTCCTTACACCTGCTTCTTCAAACATAGCACCTAGGAAGGGTACTGATTACAGAGTACTTGGCGTAAGAGGGGCAAGCCATGAAAGGTAACTTTGTCGGCTGGTAGCCGCCTGGCTGTAGCCAAGGCACACGGTTTCCACTTTGAATTATGTATTAACCGGTTGCAGATGAAACTGCCTTGAGGAGGACGCCCCGTTTAGTCAGCTGGGGGACATAACCTGCTATTCGGTGGAGGCCAGTTTAAATTCACCTTGATTAGCTTCAAGAGCTTTGGGTTGTGGTCAGCCCAGGGAAGTTGCTGGGACGGAGCCTGGGGGTGGCCTGGCTGCCGGCCCCTTGCTGTTGCTGCTGCGGGGGAGCACTGCAGCGGGAGGTCGGCGTGGGGGGCGCCTGCAGGGGGGGGCGCACTCACCGGGAGGCCAGGCCAGGCAGCAGGGGGTCAGGGCTTCCAGCCCCAGCCCAGGGAGGTGGAGTGCCTGCCTCCCCTGCTGCAGGGTGTGGGCGCGCTTCACAGGTCTGAAAATCACAGGAAGGCGAAATCTTTGTGGAACCGTCAGCTGCAGGGACCCCAGACCCTCCAAAGTTGGAGAATGGCCCTCTCAACCCTCCAGGCCGCAGACGCCCTTCTCTTGATTGTTCCTCCGCTTGGACCCTCACTTGTGCCCAAGCGAGTGACACCACCTGCCCTCGGCTCCACTTCCTGAGGCCAGGGCAGCGCCAACCATGGGGGCACGACCCCCCCACCCCATGCCCCGCGCCACTTTGCTCTGGTTATGGGCTTGTTAACAGGCCCCTACACCTGTTCCCGTGCCTGACCACCCCCCACCGCCGACCCAAACCATAGCTCAGCTGTCCCCAGACAATACTTGTAACTTATTCCCACCTTGCTTGGACTTCTTCAATCGTTCTCCATCATTACCAGATGAAATCCAAACTCCTTATTCGGTCATTCAAGGCTCCCAGAATGCCCTCAGCATCCTCTCCCTAAGTTGCTAAAATTCATCAAGCACTCCTTTTTTTTTTTTTTTTAAGATTTTACTTATTCATGAGAGGCAGAGGCATAGACGGAGAAGCAGATGCTCCTGGGGGACCCCCATGTGGGATTCAATCCTACGACCCCCAGGATCAAGACCTGAGCCAAAGGCAGACGCTCACAGCTGAGCCACCCAGGTGTCCCTCGTCAGGTGCTCCTTATAGCAGGTACCGTTGGAAGTGCTGCAGTGTAAATATTTTTTAAGATTTTAGTTTGTTTAAGTGATCCCTACACCCAACTTGGGGGTCCACCCACCCGGCGCAGAGATCAAGAGTCACATGCTCCACCGACAGAGCCAGCCACCCCGTCACTGTAAGTTTCTAGTTTCATCCAGGCCTCTCTTCGTCATTCTTCAAACACACCTCATCCACTCCTCTACCTACTCTTTGTTTTGTTTTGTTTTTCATTTTAAAGATTGATTGATTTATTTGAGAGAAAGAGTGTATGTGTGTGTGTTAGTTGGGGGAGGGGCAGAGAGAGAATCTCAAGCAAACTCCTCTCTGAGCACAGAGCCCAATTTTGGGTTCTCTGTGTGGGGCTTGATCTCACGATGCCGGGGAGATCAGGACCTGAGCCGAAACCAGGAGTCGGGCGCTCAACTGACTGAGCCACCCAGGCATCCTGACCTGCTCTTGTTCTTAAGCTCTTCTTCCCACCTAGAATGTTCTTGTCTTTCTACTTAGCCTAAGTTCTCCATGAAATTCTGCTCAGCCCATTCCAGCTCACAGAGCTCTCTTTCCTAAAATCCTCAAACTCTTCTAGTTGGATTCTCTCATCAGCATCTAATTGTTTTTGTAGTTTTATGGTTTTATTAACACAAATATGACACGCACATAAGCTGTCTATTCATTTTCTTCGCTACGCAGCCTGGCACTGGGATTAGTGACTCTGATGGCCAGCTGGGCTGCTCTTTCCACAATGGCTTTGCGGTTCTTGGAGGATACATTGTGAGCAATCTCTGCACAATAAGATTTGTTGCACGTCAGCAGCACTTCAAGCTCCTTGACGTTGTGGACCAGGAACTTCCGGAAGCCACTGGGCAGCATGTGCTTTGTTTTCTTGTTGCTCCCGTAACCAATGTTGGGCATCAAGATCTGGCCCTTGAATCTTCTGCGTACCCTATTGTCAATGCCTCTGGGTTTCCGCCAGTTGCGCTTAATTTTGACATATCGGTCTGACTGTGCCGGATGAACTTCTTGGTCCCCTTTTTAGCGATCTTGGGGTTCACCAGAGGTCTGAGGGCAGCCATGATGCCCAGCAACCGATGGCTGCCACCTCCGCCTCAGCATCTAATTATAAAGTGCCTTGAATGGTGACAACTTTTCAAGTGTATCGGTCTTCAAAATGGATAACTGTCCAGGTGGCAGGGACCAGCCTGAGACTTCTTGGCGCCAAAGCATCATCCCCTTCTCAGAGCTGGTCTTCAGCATCTGTTAAATGAATGTTGAAACGCAGCACGCATTTTCTACTACTGAGCAGGAATAGGGAGGCTTATCCTCCGGAACCCATGTAAGAGCCAATTCAGCAACATCTGAATTCACATTTTTAAGTGGGTATGGGATTAGTCCTATTCTTAAATCCCCAGTGGTAAGCAGAGATAAGCGTGAGCTTTATTGTATCAGCCCCTTAAAGATTCCCCTTCCCTCCTCCCCTTGAAGAGATGAATGCAAATAGGGCACCGCAAACTGGATGTTAATTACGGGCAAATCCTCCCTGGCACGGGCTCCCTACAAAGGTAAGGACTCTCCTTGCTGCCTGATAACATAGGGTCGCTGGCCCTGCAGATCAGAAAAAGAGAATTGGCTTCTGGGGGAAGCCGTCAGGGGGCCAACCCAGTTGGTATGGGCAGAGCGTTTACTGTTCTCATGACGTTGCATCGAGGCTTGCTGTTCATTTCGGAGATTTTAATTGACTAGCCCACCACCTATAGAACTCCCTGGAGCCAACTGAGTGAGGTAGGCGATAAGCCCATGGGACAAAGCCTTAGAAATTAACTAGGCATGAGACGATCCTAGAACGGCCCCGGGAAAACTTGCTCCCAGAGAAGTCATGCTGCTGGTGTGTCGAGGGCACACGGGATCTTTCCAAACAGGCTGCTCCATCCTTCAGCTTCTAAACACGTCACTTACAGGCGGCTGGTTGGCTGTGTATGACTCACAGACACATTTTGCCTGGCCTGTAGACTGTTCTTTTTTCTGTTTTTTTCAATATTTGAATTAGTTGCCAATACTTAAAAATTAGGAGATTTCATATAAAAATCTGTATTTCTTGGGCACCTGGGCAGCTCAGTTGGTTAAGTATATGACTTGACTTTGGCTCTAGGTCATGATCCCCGGGTCCTGGGACCAAACTCCTCATTGTCCAGCTCCCTGCTCAGTGGGGAGTCGGCTTTTTCCCCTTCCCTCTGCCCCTCCCCATGCCCCTGAGCACTTGCACTGTCTCTCAAATAAATAAATAAATAAATAAATAAATAAATAAATAAATAAATCTTTTTTAAAAATCTGGATTTCTGATTTATCTTGACAACACAGCACCTGTGCCATTCTTCCAGGGACATCTTCAAATGGGACGTTCACTCCCACCAGGCTGATTCACTCATTTTTGTCCCCATTTGGCCCCTGCTTGTTTTCCCTGATCTAAAATGTTGCAGATTGCAAATTCGGGTAGGAGGTAGGGTCGGATAGCTCTTCCAGTGTCGGGCAACTCCAGGCTCTGTAAAGATGCCCCTAGATGTGGAGAGATGGCCCAGGGCTCTAGGGAGTCCATAATGGTTTTGAGACAAGGCATTCTTCATTGACACTGATCTTGAATTTCCAGTCACCGAGCATCGCATCCTGGAGGAATGAGCTTGTAGAATCCAGAACACTGGCAAACAGATGCCCTGCTCTGGTTGAGGATGACTGGAGCTAACTTTCACTGAGCACCTGCTCTCAGCCAGTCTCTTCAATTCTTGTAACAACCCTGTCAAATACTCAGTCCCATTTCTGGGAGGAAGACTGACTATGAGGTTAGTGCCACACAGCTGGTGTCAGAACTGACTCCGAAGCATTCCTCTCAACCAAAGACTTCTCTCTCCACCTGTGCATTATTAGCTCTTCTTAGGGCCTCAAGTTCAAAACATATTCTCATTGTAGAGCCAATGCTGGTTTTTAAAAACACACACACAAAAAAGGACGCCTGGGCGGCTCAGCGGTTGGGCGGCTCAGCGGTTGAGCGTCTGCCTTCAGCTCAGGGCGTGATCCTGGGGTCCTGGGATTGAGTCCCCACATCAGGCTCCCTGAGTGGAGCCTGCTCCTCTTTCTGTGTCTCTCCTGAATAAATAAACAAAATCTTTTAAAAATGCATTAAAAAACACACAGAAAAGAATACTTAAACCGTGTAGCATATCAGTGATGATTTTTCTAAAGGCAACGTGTGAAATGATTTGATTTCTGTAATGCAAGGTGGGAATGGGTGGAGTAGAGTCTTTCCCCGGGGTCTTTGTTTGCCTGGGGGACCCAGCAGTGAACTCTGTGGCCTAGAGTGACTGAGCCTGGCCCGGCAAGTCCCAGAGCCCCTAAGATTTCTGAGAGGCAACTCGAGTTCCTATAAATTTGTTGCAGCTTGGGAAGAAGTGATGGAAATTACCTCAGGTGTGTTCGGAGGACATGTAAATTCATTTTTTACTAGTCTTTAATTATATCTCTTCAAGGTTTTCCCAGATTTAGAAATCGGGTTCCAATTCAACTGGTTCTAACTTCCTCTGCTTACAACTCCCCACCTTTCCCTTGGACCCCATCCAAGTCCAGCACCAGCTTTTAGGGACCTGGAAACCACTGGCTATAAGGTCAGTTGGGAATTCAGAAGGAGGTTATGGATGTCGGAAAGAAAGGTGTAAAAAAAAAAGGGGGAGGAGGAATGGGTTTTGGCTTTAAGACACCGGAACTTCCAAGGTTCCTGCAAAACCATTTGGAGCTTTTGCAAACCCTTAAAGTCATCAGCGCCCCACTGCGGAATCCAAAGCTAAGCCTGTCACAATTGTTAACACCTTCTTTGAACAGTCTTTTTGTATTTGACAATTATACTCTTCTGCGCTTTTTTTTTTTTTTTTTTTTTTTTGCCGGCAGGAAGGTTCTGCTGTCTCGGTTTTAGGGAGCATCCTCTACAGCGAACAGCCCTCCGCGTGCCGCAGTCTGGGGGAGCTTCCCACCGCCGCGGCCGTTTTGCAGAGTGAGTAGATTTCGGGGTCTGAAAGCCGGGCGCGGGGGGGGGGGAACGGCGAGTCAACCGCTCCGGAAGCCCCGGGGTCACCCCGAAAGTTAGGGCCGCTTCGGGTTCCGCGGGAGCACCGCGACGTCCCCCCGGCGGCGGCCGGCCGAGCCCCACCTGCCGGCGCAGGGCCCGCACCCGGAGCCGCGTGCACGCGGCCGCCCCGTCCGCCGAGCGCCCGCCGCGTGCGGCTCCCTCCGACCGGCCAGCCGGGGTGCTCCTGGCGGCCCTCGGGGGCGGGGGGCCCTCCCGCTCTTCCCAACTTTCCGGGCCCCGGGGCCGGAGGAGGGCGCCTCCCCGGCGGGGGCGCGCCCGCTACTTAAGGCGGTCGGCGGGGCGGGCGCTCGCCAGTCGGGGCGCGGCGGGGCGCGGGGCGCGGGGCGCGGCGGCGGCGGCGCGGGAGGAGGGGCATGGAGCGGCCGCGGGCCTGCTGAGCTCCGGAGCGCGGCGGCGGCGGCACGGTGAGCGCGGGCCCGGCCAGCCGGCCACGGCCAGGGGCGCGCCGCGCGGGGGCTGCGGGGCTGCGGGGCTCCCGGGGGCCGCGCGTCGCGGCCGCGGCGCCGGGCGGGCGGGGGGCTGCGGGGGGCTGCGGGGTCCCCGGCTCCCGGCCGCCGTGCCCGCAGCCCCCTCCCCGCTGACCCCTCCTCCCTTTCTTCCCGCAGCCTCTCCTCCCTTCCTCCCTCGCGGCGTGTTTTGTGAGCGGATTAGGGGGCGGCCGGCGGTGCGGGGCGCCAGGCTGGGCCGACCCCCTCCCCCGCCCGGGGCGCGCACCTGTCGGCCCCAGATGCGGGCGCCGGGCCCTGCGGGTGTGCGGCCCGGCCTCGCCGCGCGGCCGGCTGGGGGGGGGGGCGGCCGGAGCCCCCGCCCCGCGCGCAAGTTTGCGTCCCGCCGCGTGCGGGGCTCCAAGCGGGGCACACCTGTCAGCTGCAGAGGCTGCCCGCTGGCGGCCCCGCAAAGTTTCGGGCGAGGGCTGGCGGCGTGCGTCCCCGGCTGGGGGTGCCCCGCCCGTCACCCGAGGGAGGCGCCTTAGGGGGCGCCCCAGCCCAGTGCCCTTGAAGCCGGGGCGCCCCGGCCTGCGGGGACCGAGCCGGCGGGGAGAGGGGGCGTCGGCTCGCGGGCAGGGCGCCTCTGCGGGGCCGCGGCGGCTCCCGGCGGCTCCCGGCGGCTCCCGGCGGCTCCCGGGGTCCGTGCCCGGCGGGGCGGGGGCGCCGGGGTCGGGCGTCCCACGCGGGTGCGCGGCGGGGGTCCTGCGGCGGGGAGGAGGGGCCGGCGACAGGGGCTGCGCCTTTGTCTGCGCGCTCACCGTGCCAAGGTAGCGGGGCCCGGGAGCCGAGCGCGCGCGGCCCGGCGGGTCCCCGCCGTGTTCCGGTCCTTCCCGCGGAGTCGTGGGAAACCGGCACGTGGGTGTGGCCGGCGCCGCCTTTGCCGGAGGCGAGGCGAGGCGCGGGCGAGAAGCCTGGCGAGTGCCTTCCGGGCTGCGAGGACCTGGCGGGCACCGCCTCCGGCGCTGCACCGAGGCGGGCTCCGCCCGGGCCTCTCGGGGCGCAGGTGGGCAGCGGAGGCCGGCGGAGCCCCCGCGGCACAGGTCTAGAGGGGGCGGGGCGGGGGCGCCCCCGGAGGGGGTGAGGGCCCGGGGCCCCTGGGCCGCAGACGCATGGGGGGGCTACCAGGGACGGCGGGGAGCCCTGCGGAGGAAGCAGGCTCCCAGGAAGGGGGCAGAGCGCCTGGAGGCCCAGCTTCCCGAGGAGGCGAGGCTGCCAGCAGCACCCTCCGGACCCGGGGACCCGGCTGGTGCCTGACCCTCCGACTTGGGCGGTGACTGCGTGGTCCTCACCCGCTCTGTGGCAGGTGGGGGGGGGGGGCGGGACGGGCACTGCTCCCCTGGCAAGAAGGTGCATTTGTGTTGGAGTGGGGCTTAGGGGCCGCTTCCAGTAAGACCTGGAGTGGGAGCAAGCTGGGAAGCGGACCCCGTTGTCTGTAGAGGGTGGGTGGGTGGGGTTGGAAATGGGATTCTCCAGATGGGGCAGGTGGCAAAGAGAGGAGGTGGGGGAGAAGGCCTGGGTCAGAGGGGAGCGGGGAGCTGTCCTCATCAGCCCCTCCCCTCCTCCCGAATCAGCCTTCCTACTTGGGGGTCCTTCAGGGCAGGAAATGCTTCTAATTTCAGGGAAATTATTTGCCTGAGACCTAGGAGCAAGAAACCATTAGAATCACCCCCCCACCCCCAGGAGGACACCGAGTCTCCCCAACAACTCGGGCAAGGTCAGGCAGCCGAGGTGGGAGAGCCGTGTCTCGTGGAGCACAGGTCTTCTGGTGCTAAGCTCTTTTCATTAAAACACAGATGTTCCCAGCAGGGCCGGTGCTGGGAGCCCTGACTTAGTGCAGATGAAACCCGCACGCAGCATTCCCAGGAGGGGCAGGGGTGGCGAAGCACCGAGGTGCCCTGCGGGCACTAGGACCGAGTGGATGGGGCTTCTCGGGCACCCCCCTCCCGGGCTGCTGCAGTGGTGGCTGCAGTTCCTCCAGCACCCGGCCTGCTGGCTTTCCAGGAGAGCTGTCCACACCCCGGCTGTCATTTCCTCTTTTTTTTCCTTGTCTGCTTTTCCCAGTTGCTTTCCCTTTCTTTCCTGCCTCTCAAGGAAATGAGAAAAAGGTGAGAAAGCCGAGAACACAGGGAAACTTTCTCTTACTGCTTTTGCTGTTTCAAGACAGAGAAGTTACACCCCCCCACACACACACCATCTCCTTACGTTTCCTGCGGTTTCTCATCTTTTATTCCCCCACTTTCTTCGTGGGCCTCATTGGTGGCCGTGCTTTACTCCCCTTCCTTCTGTGCAGCGCCCTAGCGGGTACAGGGCAAGGGGACGCTCTTGGCCCCTGGCTGCCTCCCGGGTCCTCCTCCTCTCTCCCCTCCCCTGCCCCTCCATGTGCTCAGAGCTGCCTCGGGCCTCAGGCTCACCCCTACTGAAGCTTGTCTAAAAGAGCTTTGGGTTTAGGCAGATCTGGGACCGCCATCCACCAGGTGGGGATCACATAGCTCTTTCTGGCTTTGGTTTGTCTGACGATAATAAATGCTACTCAAAATGCTTGACCTGTGTAACCCACTTAATCCTCAAAGATGCTACAAGGTTAGGGCTGCAGTTCACGTTTCCCACGTGAATTAACTAAGGGGCAGAACATAGTCACACAGATAGTAGGTGGCAGAGCTGGGATTTGAACCCCAACAGTCTGGCTTCTGAGTCTCCAAACAGTCCTTGTCACGCTTGGTCACTGGCAGCGGTTTCTATCAGTGGGTCATGCCCCCTCCCCAACCTCCCCACCCCCGCCTGAAAATGCTGCCTCCTGCCTGACTCCACACCTCCCTCCTCCCCCCACCAGATGCCGGTGCAGCTGACGACAGCCCTGCGTGTGGTGGGCACCAGCCTGTTTGCCCTGGCAGTGCTGGGTGGCATCCTGGCAGCTTATGTGACAGGCTACCAGTTCATTCACACGGAAAAGCACTACCTGTCCTTTGGCCTGTACGGTGCCATCCTGGGCCTGCACCTGCTCATCCAGAGCCTGTTTGCCTTCCTGGAGCACCGGCGGATGCGGCGGGCAGGCCGGCCACTGAAACTACCGGCCCCATCGCGGCGCTCGGTGGCCCTCTGCATCGCTGCATACCAGGAGGACCCTGACTATCTGCGCAAGTGCCTGCGCTCAGCCCAGCGCATCGCCTTCCCCGACCTCAAGGTGGTCATGGTGGTGGATGGCAATCGCCAGGAGGACGCCTACATGCTGGACATCTTCCACGAGGTGCTAGGTGGCACTGAGCAAGCTGGCTTCTTTGTGTGGCGCAGCAACTTCCATGAGGCGGGGGAGGGTGAGACGGAGGCCAGCCTGCAGGAGGGCATGGACCGTGTGCGGGATGTGGTGCGAACCAGCACCTTTTCATGCATCATGCAGAAGTGGGGAGGGAAGCGAGAGGTCATGTACACGGCTTTCAAGGCTCTTGGCGATTCAGTGGACTACATCCAGGTAAGGGTGCCTTTACCAGGGACGCGTAGACGGGTGGATGTGTCCCGCCAGCTGGACATACCATGCAGGAATTTGGGGTCCAGTCTTGTGTATATCTTTCTCTGAACTTCAGAAGGCAGCAAGGCAACTGCTGCTCTGAACAGCAGTCCCGGGGTTAGAAAGACCTGGGATGGATCCTGGCTCTTCTGTGACTTAGCTCTGTGACTTTGGGCAGGTCCCTGGTATGATATCCCAATACTCCTGAGAGCTAACAGGTGTGTGGCATTTAATTCGTACCACACACCAATGTAGGTGTTTTATACATATTAGTTTATGTATTTATTTGACAGAGCGCGAGAGCACAAGCAGGGGAAGTGGCAGGCACAGGGAGAGGGAGCTGCCCAGAGCCGGGAGCCTGATGTGGGGCTCGATCCCAGGACTCTGGGATCGTGACCTGAGCCAAAGGCAGACACTCAACCGACTGAGCCACCCCAGGCACCGCCCATATTAGTTCTTTTAATCCTCAAAATATTCCTAGAGGATAAGTCCTGT
Source organism: Canis aureus (assembly GCF_053574225.1). Taxonomy (NCBI): domain Eukaryota; kingdom Metazoa; phylum Chordata; class Mammalia; order Carnivora; family Canidae; genus Canis; species Canis aureus. The sequence continues at coordinate 8,454,888 of NC_135613.1, forward strand.
TATTATTTCCTCCTAGGTGACCTGAAGCACTGAGAGGTAAAGTAACTGGCCTCCTGTCACACAGCAGTAAGGTGCAGAGATAGGGTGTGAGCCTAGGCCGTCTGTCCGCGGCCTGCCCGGACCCACTGTGCTGTACTGCCTCACCATTGGTAACATGGGGATAAGCTTCTCCATGAGGAGGTGTGGTGAAGAGCAGAAGAAATCCTGCTCCAAAGCACCCAACCATTGTTTTAGTTATGGGCCAGAGGGCTCTACTCTACCCAGTGTCAAATTTGTGTCTGTGAGGTAGAGAAACACCTCAGTGACTCCTCCCCCAGCTTAGTTCTGCAGCAGTCTTGGCAGGACCAGGACCCTGAACAGGTCTGCCCAGCTTTAAGTCAAAAAGGTCATTGACACCAGGCTGGAAATTTTATGAGGTTGACACAGTTAACATAGTTCCCAATTTTCAAAGAACAAAACCTAGAAATAACTGATTAAAAGCTCACTTACTTCAGTACTAAGGAGAAACTGTACACAGAACCCCAGATTTTTTTTTTTTAGATTTAAAAAAAAATTATTTATTCATGAGACACACAGAGAGAGAGAAAGGCAGAGAGAGAAGCAGGCCCCATGCAGGGAGCCCGACGTGGGACTCGATCCCGGGTCTCTAGGATCACACCCTGGGCCAAAGGCAGGTGCTAAACCGCTGGGCTACCCAGGGATCCCCAGAACCCCAGATCTCTGGTCATGCATCCACACCGTCCATTTCTCTCTGCACATGCCAGAGGGTTTTGCCTACCGCTTGCATGAAGAGCGGCTATTGTCGTAGCCCACCTGTGTACCAGCTCAGTCTGGCTGAGAGCACGTGGGGGATGCCAATGTTGAAATGTTCTGTGCCCACCTCCAAGTGGCTTGCCACAGACGTTGTAGTTGGCTTTTTTGAGAGTTGCATCCTCAAACGAAAGGGTACGTTGACCTTTTTCTGCCTTCCTAGGCCCAAGGACCTCCTCAGCCTTGTAGGGAGGGATGTTGAGGCATTTGATGCCACAGCTCATCTAAGGTCAAGAAACCTCTAAAGCTTTCCTGGACACTTGGAAGGCACGGGAAAAGCCCTTGAGCCCCTGGCACATGCTCAAGCCACAGGGACTTTGTCTTCTCCTTTAAAGCACAGAATTCCCCACAACTTGCCACACATCTTCCTTTACCAATCATTTCCTGTGTCTTCCTTCTGGTGGATCAGCAAATAGGCTCACACACCTGAGCCAGCCTTCCTCGTTACGGCTCCGGGCTGGCTCACTGCCTGCGGCAGCCTGGGCTTCAGTCACGTTTGGTGGATTTCTGCCTGTCTCCAACTGCCCTGCGGTGGGTGTGTCGCTCCCTCTGAGGGAGATGGCCCTGCTTCAGCCAGTGGGGAAACCCGGGCAGCCACAGAGCTCTAAGTTCCCTACCCCTGCTGTGTTCGAAAGACATTCCTGGAATGAAGGAAGCTAAGCGGCATGAAGAATGGGTTAGGGTCAGGTCAGAAGTAGCCCTGAGACTGGCAGCACCGGACAGCCTGGCCCGTAAGCTGAAGAGGCTCTCCAGGGCCCTTCTCCCAAGGTGTGTTGGTGGGCAGGTAGGAGGGAACAGGTGTGATGGATCCCCCTCAATCTTTTGCTGCTTGTTTATGGCCACCAGGTCTCTCCGCATGGCGAGAGAAAATCTGGCAGGGTTGAGGTGGGGGGGGGGGGGCAGCCCCCTACCTGCAAGCATTAGCAACTCTAGTAAAAGGATTTTAGGCTTTTGCAGAGCAAGGTTTAGGCTCATCTGCGGGTACTGTTCTTTGCTCTGTTGTTCTGCCAGTGGTTATCTGGGTTTTCTGTATCACCTCTGTTACTTTCTAGAAACCAGACCAGTCAGCCACCAGGGTAAGTGTTCATAGTTAAGGTTCAACCAATAATGGAGCCACCTGTTAGAATCAGACCATGAAGCTCCCTAGGGAAGGCGGGCAAGTGAGCAGGATTTGATCGAGGCTCTGGCTGGAGGTGGCTATTGCCAGCCTCCGTGCTCATCCAGAGTAAATCCAAGTAAATCTTGGTCTAAGGTCCCAGAGGCCAGCTCCTGCTGCCGAGTAGAATCCAGATGAGAGCAGCTCTTAGACCTACTTAGAGACTTGGCTAAAGGAGCACAGAAGGGGGGAGCCATCTGGGGGAGGGGAGGTAGCCTGTGCCGGGGTAGACTCATCCTCCAGGTTGTCCGAGAGACCAGAGGCGGAAACTGGGAAGCCCACGTTAATCTAGCAGAGCACTTCAGGCAGTAGTCCCGGGCAAGTCAGTTCTTGGCCTCCTGTGGAGCGTCTGCCACGGGATCTAGCCACTGCACCTGACCTCTGATTTCAGCGGGTACCACCTTTCCCCCCAGGGACTCCAGGGAAACGTGTTGAGGCCATTTTTGTGGAGCCTGGCTCTACAGGGGCTAAGAACTTGCTGGGTGCTAAGCATTTCTCCCTTTCTAGGCCTGACACCGAATCTCCAAGGTTTCGCTCTCAGCCCAGTGGCTGTTAAGCCTCGTCTCTAAACTGTTTTCCTTACTTTTTGTTATTTACCTCACCTTTTCTATTTAGCACAGACCTCTTTGCTAGTGTCTGGAAGTGAATCCTATGAAAGGTGGTCGTGTCCCAGAAGCAGTGAGCAGCGTGTGGTGTACAAAGGCCCAAGGTCAAAGTAGGCTGACCATGCACTCCCTCTACAGGTTTGTGACTCTGACACTGTGCTGGATCCAGCCTGCACCATTGAGATGCTTCGAGTCCTGGAGGAGGACCCCCAAGTAGGGGGAGTTGGAGGAGATGTCCAAGTAAGAAATAACCAGGGATTCCTGGGGGTGGGTCGGGGGTGGGGCCTAGACTCTTTCTGCCTCCTAATCCAATGGATATACCTGGGAAATAAGCATCTTGACTAGTATTTTGGAGGGGTGTATGTGTGTGCATGCGTGCGCGCGCTGGGGTGAGGGGTTCTTCTTTGATAGTTTTCACTAGTATCAAAGTACTCACCTGCTACCCAGTCCCTTTTCTGGGCTTTTTCAACCTGAGGAAAGAGAAAATCACTAAACAGGCATATAGTAGACGGCCCATGCTGCTGGGAGGGGCTCAGTATTCTGAGACTACTGATCACAGAGGGTGCTTCTTTTTGGGGTGGTGGTGCAGGAAGCACCTCCAAAGCTGGATGCTTGAAAAACACTTGCTCTTAAGGAAGCTGCACGGGATGGTAAGAATGAAGCAATATGGCAAGATTAAGGGGCCAGATCTTCTTCCAGTGGGTACCGCTGCTAACACATCAGGTCTTCCTGAGAAGCGTTCCAACTGCAGAAGGGTAAGGATAGATGGCTGGGGTGATGCTGTGCATCCTTCTTTTTTAATTTTTTTTTTTAATTTTTATTTATTTATGATAGTCACAGAGAGAGAGAGAGGCGCAGAGACACAGGCAGAGGGAGAAGCAGGCTCCATGCACCGGGAGCCCGATGTGGGATTTGATCCCGGGTCTCCAGGATCGCGCCCTGGGCCAAAGGCAGGCGCTAAACCGCTGCGCCACCCAGGGATCCCCTGCTGTGCATCCTTCTTAAGCTCTCTCTACCACCACCACAGGTTGTTTGTGGAGCTCGAAGGTGGCTTTTGCTGCTAGACCTTCCCTAGGACAGTCAGTGCAGACGACAGTGAGGTGCTGGGGAGAGGGACTGGTTTTCCAGCTCTGGCCAGGTTAGGACTGACAGGAATTTGAGCAATGGGCTACAGAACTCAGGGTAAGGAGGCCTCACGCCCTCGCATGACTCCTGGGACTCCAGTCCTCAGGTGAGGAGGTCCAGCATCTCCGATTCCCTTGCAGATCCTCAACAAGTATGACTCGTGGATCTCCTTCCTGAGCAGTGTGCGGTACTGGATGGCCTTCAATGTGGAGCGGGCCTGCCAGTCCTACTTTGGCTGTGTGCAGTGTATTAGTGGGCCTCTGGGCATGTACCGCAACAGCCTCCTCCAGCAATTCCTGGAGGACTGGTACCATCAGAAGTTCCTAGGCAGCAAGTGCAGCTTTGGAGATGACCGCCACCTCACCAACCGAGTCCTGAGCCTCGGCTACCGGACTAAGTATACAGCACGCTCCAAGTGCCTCACAGAGACTCCCACCAAGTATCTCCGGTGGCTCAACCAGCAGACCCGCTGGAGCAAGTCTTACTTCCGAGAGTGGCTCTACAACTCTCTGTGGTTCCACAAGCACCACCTCTGGATGACCTACGAATCGGTGGTCACAGGTTTCTTCCCCTTCTTCCTCATTGCCACGGTCATACAGCTTTTCTACCGAGGCCGCATCTGGAATATTCTCCTCTTCCTGCTGACGGTGCAGCTGGTGGGCATCATCAAGGCTACCTATGCCTGCTTCCTTCGGGGCAACGCAGAAATGATCTTCATGTCCCTCTATTCCCTTCTCTATATGTCCAGTCTCCTGCCAGCCAAGATATTTGCCATCGCTACCATCAATAAGTCTGGCTGGGGCACTTCTGGCCGAAAAACCATCGTGGTGAACTTCATTGGCCTCATCCCTGTGTCCATCTGGGTGGCAGTCCTTCTAGGGGGGCTGGCCTATACAGCTTATTGCCAGGATCTGTTCAGTGAGACGGAGTTAGCCTTCCTGGTGTCTGGGGCCATCCTGTATGGCTGCTACTGGGTGGCCCTCCTCATGTTGTATCTGGCCATAATCGCCCGGCGATGTGGGAAGAAGCCAGAGCAGTATAGCTTAGCTTTTGCTGAGGTGTGACATGGCCCCCAAGCAGAGTGGGAAAAGTGCAATGGGCAAGGGAGGGAAGGGGAATGAAAGAGAAAAGATGGGGTGGGAGGGAGGAGGGAGTCCTGTTTTTGTTTCTTAATGGTCCAAAGGACAAGTCTGAAGTGCAAAGAACGGTGACTGTACTTATATGGTCTAGGGCAGTTCTGCTATCAGAGGCAACACCAATTCCAGCTCGGGGCAGAGACTTGTTTTCATGCCGCCCATCTGCTTGCCTCTGCATGCATGGTGGCCTCTGGGAAAGATTCCACTTCCTCCCCCAGGATCCAAAGGGAACCCAGAAGTGTGCTAAACCAGTAAGTTCCAATCAGTGGCAACTTCTGATAGGTAAGTGACAGCCTGTGGGGAGGGGTTCTCTTAGACCATCTGAACACAATCAGAGATGGTGGGAGAACTTCCGAGAGATCTGGACCAGTTAGTAATGTGTCCCCCACCCCCACCCCCAAATCTAGCTATCAATGCAATAAGATTGTGCCTGAGATACAAAGGCCCAGAAGCCTGATCTTTGGGCATCAGAAAACAGGGTCCAGGAATGGTGCTTTTTTATGTGACATACTCCATTCCACATCTCAACATCCCAAGGATGAGCCAAACTAGCAGGGAGTTAGCACTGAACTGCTTTTAAGTGTATGTATATATATATATGTTAAAAATTAGTTTGCCAGCAGGAGCAAAGATGGGTGGTGGTGCTAAAGGCCATGGGCTATCTGGAAGCCTTGGGCCGAATGTATCTCACCTGGAAACTGTCCAACATCTAGATGCGCCTGTCTGTGATCTCTGCTGGGGAGAGGAAATGTTTCGGTCATCTACCAGGAAGATTAAACCCCAACACACTCAGAAAGGAAGTGAGGGCTCAGGTACTTCACCATGTATACCCCTGAATTCCTCTCTCACACTGCTCTGAATCTAAGACCGCCTCCTCATCTTCTTCGAGGTGATGCAGTCACCTCTTCCACTCTTTCTCATTAGGTAAGTTTTGCAAGGTGCAACTGAGGCAGAGCCTGGGCTCTCCTAGGCCCCTCTGCAGTAGGCAACCCTGCCCTCATCAGGTGAGGGGACAATGATTAGGAGCCTCTGACCAAATTAACCACAATCTTGGAACTGCTCGGACAGATTCCTTAGCAGCTGGCTAAGGGTGCAGGACTTGCAGGCTACAGTTCTTGACAATCATCGCCAATGAAAAGTTTTTCAAGGTTCCCTACGTGAAGCCTCACATCCAATCTGGTCAGCTTTGAGACCACCCATTCTCAGCAGCTTCTCCAGGGAATTCTTACAGCCAAGTTATGGATAGTCATTATCGCACCTGCTTGCTACTTGGCAGAAAACAAACTCAGAGATGGAACTGGTTCCTAAATCCTAAGGTTCTTCCTTTCTCACTCATGCCCCTTGAAGCTTTGATTTTTCTTCTGCTTTGGGGGGGGCGGTGAGGAAAAGGCATTTTTCTAGAGATTTACAATCGAGACTATTCTCAGCTCATGGGTTTGAACCCTGGGATCTTGACTAAGCCTTTGATTTGGGGGTTGCTTACTTGCACGTGTGCCTGTTCTCTCTCCAAATGCCCATTCTCAGCAGGGCCTGCTAACCCCTCAGAACCAGCACTAAGGGAGACCGTGGTTGAGGGGGCAAGCCTCTAGTGTGCCCAGGTGCTTCCTGCCAAGGAACAAAGTGTGCTCTGAGCCAGACTGGCAAACCCTGGTGCTTTCTCCCATCTCCCATGAACACGAGGGTTTTCCAGGCGCAGCCAACACTGCTGCATCACACAGACCTCAAGCTTCTGATAAGACCGCTGGTTGGTGCTGGGCCCAACCCATGAAGGTTGGGAAGAGGCAGCAGGCATTTGTTAAAGGCAGCTGTTCCAGGCTCTTCCGTGTTTTTGCTGGCCAAATAAAGTATTTTGAGCACCACAATAGAGGAAAACCGGTCAGCCAAATGCAGAGCTCAGACTTCACTAAGGGCTTTTCTTCAGCTTTTACTTGAACGTTAACATAGAATAGATACCTGGATGGAGAACTCCTGGTTGTCCTACTGCCCGCTCTGCCTTGCACTGTGGTTATCAACTTTGCTGACATCAAATGTAGGCAGGTACAAGTAGTAGGCTCACAACGTTTGACCTCGACTGGTTTTTCTAAGTTATTTTGTACATTTTTCAGCAGCGAAACCAAACTGGGTCTTCAGCTTTATCCCCATTTCTTATACGGGAAGAGCCTTTATACAACTGGACACATTTTGGTTTTTCCTCATTGAGAATTTTAACCCTTTTGTATTCTTTCTACAATAATTTGTAAACATATTTATTTTTACTTTTTTTTTTTTTTTTTTTTTTTTACTTTTCAGGCTGAATATTTTATACTGCACTTATTTGTCAAAATAAAGATTCTCACATAATGCTGGTTATCTCTTAAAATGCTTCCTCCTTGTACTTAAGCTGGGTTTATTCTAGTTTCAAGAGAGGTCCTTGGGCTAGAAACAATTTTGTCATGATAGCTGGCAGTGGGATGCCTGGGTGGCTCAGTGATTGAGCATCTGCCTTTGGCTCAGGTCATGATCCTGGGGTCCTGGGATTGAGCCCCATATCAGGCTCTCTGCAGGGAGCCTGCCTCTCCCTCTACCTATGCCCCTCTGTTTGTCTCATGAATTAAAAAAAAATCTTTAAAAAAATAGTTGGTAGTGGAAGTCCAACAGGGTAAGTGGTCACAGCTGCCTCTGGACCTAGGGAATACAGCAGGCCCACCTTGTTGATGTGCACACCTCTGGTGGCTTAACTTTTATTGTTGAAGATGGGCAAGGTCTCTGGTGAAATCACTGGCAAATGAAGGAGTCCTAGCTCAGCTAAAAGTCAACACTTGCTTCCTCGAGTGACAGCATTTTACCTGGCAGATAATGAAACAACGAAAAGCAGTGGGTAAAATTCCTTTCCTGTGGGAAGAGAGAATAAAATGGAGTGACATCGGCAGCCCTCTCATCCCATTTATTAAAGAAACGGTAAGAAAAGATACAATGCAGGAAAAACACCAACCATCCTTTCACGTCAGGCTGAACGAAGCACAGTGATTTCTCCCCTTAATCCCCCCACCCCCACCCCAATATTCCCATATTCCCATCCACGTCAGTTTAAATTTTGAGGTTCTCTGATCGGGAGTACTAGTGGAGAGGGAGTTAGATGAGCAGTGGAGCCTTGATTCTGGCCTCCTCTAAGTCCCAGGAGAAGGAAGCTGCAGGCCCAATCAGTCAAGCAGAACGTGTATCTGGTGGGTCTCTGAAGTGGTTGCCCACCTCCCTGTTCTGTGTTCAAGCCCCCAGGGAAAGGTATGGCAGTAGAGGATGACCAGGTCCAAGCTGCCCAGGTCAGAGCTGCTGAAGCATGGTCCGTTCACCAGCACATTTCTAGAGAGCAGTGAGCTGATTCTCCAGTGGTGAGCAGGGGACTACATATGAATTGGGACCTGCAGGCCAATGTATCCCTGAGGAAAAGTCCACACGAACAATTCAAGAAACTAGTAAGAAACAAGGGGCAGAAAGCTGTGGGACAAAAGCACAGCAGGCTTCTGGAGGACCGGTGATCCTTTATCTCAAAGTCAGGATCATTCCCACCTGCTGTAGTCCGTCTCCCACAAATAACATTTCACCTTCAGTCAAGAAAGAAGCAGAGGAAAAAGATGGCTCATCTGAACTTGAGCCCCAGCTAGGTACTTCGGACTGTAGCTCCACATCTACCCTTTTACTTAAAACACAGCCCCGCCCAGAACCACGGTACTTGAAAACCAAAATGGTCCTGGAAAGAAAAAGGTGTTTAAGGGGGTAACATTCCATTTGGGTACATTGTAGCCATTGGGCCCCCTGGTCTGGGGAAAGCAGCTGGGTTTGTGCCAGGGAGGCTCCCCACTCTAGGAAATGGGACCAAAGTCTTGCTTACAGGGCCATTCATCCTTGGAAAGGAAGCTGGGTTTAGACCCAGGGTCCCACTTGGCCTTGCAAAAGGAGCTGGGTTGATACCCACAGGGCCTGCTGGAGAAGAGCCCAGGGGCCCAGGAGCTGACCTAGGGAAAGTAACCTGACCAGGGCCTAATGGGCCAGTAGACCTTGGGAAGGCAGCAGGGCTTGGACCCTGCAAGCCACTGGCCCTTGGGAAGTTAGCTGGGTTGGGGCCTAGTGGCCCAGAAGTTCTTGGGAAAATTGCTGGACTTGAGCCCTGGAGGCCAGCAGACCTCTGGAAGGTAGCTGGATTTGAAGCCAATGTGCCAGAAGACTGAGAGAAGGCAGCAGGATTGAGCCCTCCTGAACCTGTCCCCCGTGGAAAGGGATTAGCATTTACCCCCATGGGCCCAGCTGGCCTTGAAAAATGAGCTGAATTGGGACCTATGGGGCCGGGAGCCCTGGACATGGGAGATGGATTTGGCCCTGGAAGGCCAATTCCCCGAGAGCCAGGACCCGAGTTTGGGCCTATGGGGCCAGGTACTCTTGCCATAGAGGATGGGCTTGTGCCCATGTTTCCAGAAGCCTGTGAGAAAGCAGCTGAATTTGCTCCTAAAAGACCTGCTGCTCTTAGAATAGGGGCAAGATCTAGGCCTTGAGGTCCTGCCATTCTTAAGTTAAGACCAGATCCTGTGCCCAGAAGGCCACCCGCTCTGGTATCCACATTAGGACCTGGGCCCAGGCCACCTGCCCTGGGGTTGGGCCCAAGGCCTGGGCCCAGGCCACCTGCCCTGGGGTTGGGCCCAAGACCCGGGCCTGGGCCTGGAAACATACCCGACCTCGGAGCAGGGTTTGTACCAACGAAGCCTGATCTCAGGTTAGAACTTGGTCCTGGTCCCAAGCCAACCGGCCTAGGATTAGGAGGACCGTTACCAGAAGTCAAGAGGACACCTGTTCTCATGTTGGGCCCAGAACCAGGGCCCATAGGGCCACCACTTCTGGGGTCAGGACCTGTTCCTAGGAGACCACCTGCCCTTGGGTTCGACATAGGACCTGGCCCTGGGAGACCCCCTAACCTGGGGTTAGTCAGAGGCCCTGGGCCTGGAAGAGCCCCTGCCCTAGGGTTCAGAGATGGGCCTGGGCCTGGGCCCGGGCCTGGGCCCAAGAGGCCACCAGGCCTTGGGAAAGAAACTGCACCAGCGCCAGTGGGATTCATCCCTCTCGGAAAAGAAGCCATGCCTGGGTCACGAGCACCAGCAGGGAAAGGTGCTGGATTTGAAGCCAATGAGCCTGATGAAGATGGAAAAGGCGATGGGTTCCTTGGAAATGGGGCCAGATTTCCACCAAGAGAACCAGTTGCCATAAGAAAGGGATCAGAATTCATGCCCAGTGGGTGGCCTGTGTTCAAAACAGGACCCCCCTGTGGTCCCAGGGAACCGTCGAGCCGTCCTCGAGGTGGCAACTGAGCACGAGTCCAAGGAGTTGGCCGCTCTCTAGGGAAAATCCGGGGTTCTTTCATACTTTCTTGGGGACGTTGGTGATAATGGGCTTGGGGCGAGTTTTGAAAAGGATCTTGTTTTTGATGAGTGCTGTCACCAGGTACTGAGTGCCAGTCTTGCAGCCAAGCTCATCACAGTCCTGCTCCCCAGGAGTGTGTTTGACAAGGACAGCAAAAGGTTTCTCCAGATGGATGATTTTTCCATACAGGATATGATGTCCCACGATCAGCACAGGGATTCCCTTTGGCAGAATAAGAATGAAATGCCTGAGGTTCAGGGCAAGGTAGTAACATGCAGGGGCCTTCTAGAGATGCTCTTGGCAAGCAATGCTGGCACCTCCACTCCCTGGTACGGCTCTACTGCTGTTGAAGAGCCACACCAGACAACCACCCTCGTGCCCTTTTTACTCTTTCTAGCCCCAAGAGAATTTCCACTTTTGGGGACTGTTGACTTTTCCAGATTCCCCAAAATTAAACTTCCCTGCTGCTGCAGGGGTTGGGGGAGCACAAGCAGATAGCTTAGATTAGCTAGACCTCGCATAACAAACCTGAGGGCAGTCCTCACTCTGGGTCCTGGGAGCACCACCTTGGTGTAGCTTGCTTTCCTGAGGCATTAGGCAGGGAAAGAAAGGTCCCCTCACCTCAGTGGTGTAATGTAGGTCTCCCAGGAGGTTTCCAGCTAATCCAGTGCTGTAGCGAGCCTCGATCTCCCCCTGTAGCTCCATCAGCACCCATTCTGCCAGGCCTCCAGCCCCAGCACTGCAAGCAAAGGGCTGGCGGTTACAATATTTTTGAGGGGTGAAGGCTGAATAGTGTCCTACACCACCATTCAAGGCCCAAAGGAACTCTTTGTTGAGCACACAAGTTTTTGGGAAATTAGGCAGTGCTAGGCACTGAACTACAGATGAAATGCAAGGATATGTGCAAGACGCACCTGAGGACCCTGATGCTTCCAGGAAAATGTCAAACCTATATAACCCTACTAATTCAAACTAAACAAAAAAGTGTCAAAATGTACTCACCTGGAAATAACAATTTGCACCATGAGCCTTCCGTCTTTAAAAAGCAACTGAAAGCAAGCTGTAGAGGAAAAAAAAATTTAGGATAATAGTAACAACAGCTAACGTTTACCATGTACTATGTGTGAGGCATTTTTCTAAGTGCCTTAAGACAGATTTTCGTTTCCCTAACAATGGTATAAGCTTCAAATATTTTTGAACTGACACTGTATGTACGTTGCTTAAGATCACCAAGATTTAACAGTAATATAGAAAGTTAACAGGTGTTATAATTATGCTCAAGGTCATGTACTTACTAGTCAAAGAGCCAGAATTTGAACCCAAAACATATAATAGCGCCCACACTGCTGACCACTATGCTAACCTGCCTTTCTCAAGAATGTTCTTTTTTCTATCCTGCATATTTCTAAAAAAACAAAATTAACTTAGATTTTACTTTTCCCTTTGGTGATGTTATAAAATATAAACCTCATGTCTAACACTTTGGTTGTATTTCAAGATTCAAAGGACCGCCTCTAACAAAAGCCAAGAAACAAAAAAGACCTTCAGGTAACTTTAGTGAATGAATGGTAAGCGGATTTTTAACGTGACTTTCAATACGTGCTTTACCATCTACTTGGAAAGACCCTGACAATCAACTTTCATTTTATGCAACAGTACCACCTGGTGGCAAGTTTGGGGTACTCTAGAAGAATGGATTAAAATATTTTTTGCCTGAAACAACTGGCTTCATTAGTCTTTCTCGGAAAGATAGATTCATGGGGAACTGAGGGGGTGGGGGATCAAAACTACACATTCTGTATAAGTCCTTCCAATGAATCAATGGAACTTAGGGGAAAGTTATTAGTCCAGTGTTTATCAACTGTAGTACCGTATGTTAATAGATACAATTGTGCTCAAGCTTAGCAAACATTGGATTCAAACATTAAACAGGGTTTTTCATTGGTGTTAACCTTCACTTTGGATCTCCAGGGGAAAGTACATTGCCAAGAACCTTACAGGACAGCTCTATTTTTGAGCACTAAATATACTCTAGGAACATAAGGTCAGTCAATTCACCGGTCTTCAAATTCAACTATAAACAATAGCTAACTTTTTTTTTTTAAACTATGAATCAGATGCTGTACACGCCTAAGAACCTAGGTCACTTGTCTTTATCTACACTCCTAATCAATGCACTTCCAAAGGAGAAAACCAAGTACTAGTGAGAATGAAAGGCATCAAAGCATCAGGTGGCACAGCATACATGGAAGAGCTGGTCAGAAGGGCAATCAAGAAAGCATCTGTAAGTCAGACCATCTGCAGCAGCACCACAACTGGTGCTGCTTGAGAACAAATACACAAGGCTTAGGAACCAACTAAACCAAAAGCACTGTTAAAATTCTTCTAAGGTTTCTTGAAGTAGAAAGGATTACAATTTAAAATCAGAAGACTTAAAGTCAGGTTCCAGCCTGCAAGTGCAGAACTCTTCACCATGTCATCATACACAAGTCACTTAATGACCATGGGGCTAGTACCTCAATTATCTGACTCATTAAACTACTGTGAAGACCACATATATGCAAAAATGCTTTAAAGACAGCTATTTCTTTTAGAGAATGGAAAATATACATCAGTATTTCCACACTATAATTTTCACTATAATTTGGAGAATGGTGGGTATATTTTAGCCATGAATCAAAAAAGACTCAATAACTAGAAGTCAAAGAGTTTCTAAAGGTTAATAAATGCATACAGATTAAAGTGTTCTTATAACTAAGCTTTTGATGACTGATAATACACTCTATGTTCCTTGATAGATGTAATTATAGGAATATATAGGTGGTTTCTGAGAAGCGATTAAGTGTTCACAGAGATACTCGAGTTCTAGGAAGGCCATGGCAGGGAAGGAAATCAATCTTTAAGGCCTTTGGAAACGTGTTTGAGATGAATACCTATGGACCATTTAAGGGAGATGCAGTAGTATTTTCAGTGCATTCCACATTTCCTGAACAGCCTCCTGGTAGAAAAGGAATTTGTAACAGTGGCCCAAGTGGGTAAAAGGAAAACATGCCTGATAGCTGGGTCAGAAAAGCTATACCTGCATACTAATCCCCAGCGCTTGTGAGTACACAGCTTTACCAACTTATACAGTAGGCCCTGCCTTAGTTTACCTCTCAATACTGGCAAACACCTACCAATACTCCTGAAAATAAAAATTCTGTGGCCTACAGCTTCACCATTCTGCTGCTATACCTAGTCGACTGGTAAAAGCTTGTGCTAGTCCTACTGGGATGCTGCAGATGTGAACACAAATGAAGTTCACACCCACTTAATTCACACCAAGAGTCTAGTCCACAGGAACCTGTAGATTGGCCTGGCTATGTTTACCTACATAGGAGTGTATTTACTAAATTAGTAAGAAGTGCAGAAGGCATTCCTTAAGCAAATTTTAAAATTCTACTTTAGGGGCGTTTGGGTGGCATAGTCAGTTAAGTGTCCAACTCAGGTCGTGATCTCAGGGTTGTGAGATTAAGCCCCACATGAGGCTCCATGTTCAGCACGGTATCTGAGATTCTCTTCCTCTCCCCCCACCCCCAACTCATGTGTGCTCGCTCTCAAAATCTTTAAATTTCTATTTTAATGCCTTAAAATAGGCAATCACCTGAATTTAATTATTCCTTTTCTTACTCCTTGAGATTACTATTCTAGACAACTGTTCTCAGGGCTAGAGTAGGCAGGTATACCTGGGCACATCATTGAGGACACACCTGATGGAGCCAACAGGGACTGTGTATCACACTTAATGTGGAGTTGACTAAAAAGGATCTGACAACATGCAGCCCAACCTGTCCCTATACCCTTGACAGTAGGCAGGTAGTAGGAAAATGAAGCAGTGAGGTAGTACAATACAAATCATGTCCTATCAACTATAACAAATGTAACATTATGATAAATACTTTCTGTACAACAAATTTTCTAAGTCTTCAGTCTCAGCTAATTCCAACAATGAAGTAGAACAATTTCTACGTTTGTTCTAAGATATTGCTTATGTAGAAATTGCAGATTAAAAACATTTGAAGACACAGCCTGAAAAATACACTCTAAAAGGAGTCCATGGAAGAGCCAGCCTGGCATCTCTCTCTGAGTCTTGAGTTTAATCCCAGATTGGGTGAAGACCATCTTATTTATCTCTAGTTAAGAATAATAATTCTAAATTGATAATGTGTGTAACTGTAGAGCCAAGGAAAAATTTCTGTGATATTACTTTTTGAAAAACATTTAATTGACTGTACTTCACAGTGGAGTCTCATAGGCCACACTGGAGTATGGACCTGGAACAATGGCAAAGTGGGGGGAAAAACCAAACCTCTTTCTCCCGAATTTCAACCCCTCCCACCCCCATAGCTCAAAAATGGGGAAATTTTTTTCTGCTTAATTTTTCTGGGCTTTCACATCACTTAACAATATAGTTTTGTATTCCTAACTTAGTAACTTTAGCTTTCTAAAGGAAACACTTTTTTAAAGCACTTTATACATTCTAATTAACACTGGATATTTTCTTTCTTTTTCTTTTTTAGAGCCTTTTTCTGGGGCTTCAAAATGTCTAGAAATGGTTTGCCCCAGGTCATCCTGTCTTAAGACATGGATCCAGTCTGGAGATCCTAGGTAAAGTCACACTAATACTTCTCAGGACAGTGGTCCAGGTAACTTCAAGACCCCTGAACAAACTATAGCGCAGCAAAGAAACCAGTATTCTTAATACCAATCCAGAGCCACAGTGGAGCCCTACACAAAATTCAGAAGAGTTAACTGGAACAGTATCAGTCTGGGCACTTCATAAATACCTTATTTAACTGTGGTTTGACTTCTATCCCTATTTTGAATGTAGTTACAATTAAAGTCATTATCAAACACCTGAAAATCAGAGTGCAAATACAACTTAAGAAGAAAAATCCAGGCAAAGCATTATAATACAAAAAGCTTCATTTCTCCCATAGCTAAACTTTTGTGGACACTTATTGGATTTTCTCATTTCATCGTGAGAACCACGTTAACGATGTAAGCACTCTTATTCCCATTTTACAAATGAGGAAACATGCTTAAAAGAAACTCAAAAGTAACTGGGCACAGCTCTTAAGTGGTAGAGGTGAGATGTGACCCCTTAATCCCTTCACTATATGGCCTCTCCAGCAGTCCTCTCCCACAGCTCCTGGCATACAGTACCTATGCATAACTTCTGACTGCTTTACAAATATTGGCCTTTCTCATTTCTACAAAATGGCAAGTGAGTAACCTACACAACTACAGTCAAAGTACCTATTACATCTCTGGGGTAGCCAGTCAAAAACAAACCTTTTTATCATATTCAATTAGTGAGATTTAGATTTTTTGAAATCCCTAGAGATCTACTCAATGTCACCTCCAGAATTCAATACTAGTATAAGACAAAATGAGCCAAGAAAAGAGGACATTCTTTTGTCACTGTTTTAATCTTGAACAAAATTGAAGTCTTATAATTTACTTTACAAACTGTTAAATGTTTAAGACTACTAATGTCTTACAGAAAACAGAATGAATGAGCAATGATCTTCAATAATGGTTAACTGTCCCCAAAATAGAATGTGGAAGAAAGTATAGCATGGATCCAAATAAACAGAACATACAGCTTTTCTCTGAACAAGGGAACTTAATAGTAATGACAAATAATTAAATTTTACTAAAGCTCACTAGTATTTTATAAATTTTCATTACAACCTTTCATCTTCTATTTTAAGATAGAGAATAAAGGCTTTAATTTTACAGTTCTTAATATAAAAAATTCAATTTTTTATTTAAAAAAATTAAATACAGGACACAAAATGTTTTCAAATTGCCAGACCAACACTTAGCATTTACTGAACTTTTATTCATTCCCAGAGACTGTTGTTTTGGAATGCAACGAGTACTCAAAGTAATCAGACCTGGATTTCTGTCACTTATCCTATGTGTGACACGGGAATAATCTAACCTTTTAGGTTTGTTTCTCCACCAATAAACTGAGCGTAAGAATGAACCTATCTCAAATGGTTGTGAAAATTTAATGAGGTTATGAATGTAAAGTCCTCAGCACAGTGCCTAAAATATGGTAAGCTTTTAGGGTCAAACTATGTATTATCTCTGGGGAACTTGACATTTTCTTACTATATGTCCAACAGAATGACTTAATGCTATATTATTAACGTTTATAGTGGACTAAAACATCCTACAAAAGCAGGAGGTTATCAGAGTAAAACTCAGCTTACATAATGGGAGAACGATTCAAACAGGACAGTCAAGGTTCACTGAACTGCTTCAAGAATTAAGCTCTGAAAGGTTTTTTTTTTTTTTTCCCTCTTTTCTCTAAAGACCACTACTTCTCTATGTGCCTTTCCACCAAATGAACAATTCAGGAAGTTTTCATATACAAATGAACACAGATTATTTTTATTAGCAGTGTTATTGTGGTTTGTGACTGAAGGGGATGATCTTAAGTTTCAAAGGGAAAATCTTATCTCCTGACAGGCTTATGTCATTAAGCACTAAAATGGTTTCTAAAGGAGAACCTTGCTTCCCTCCCAAAAGGGGCTATGGAGGGTAGGTGGAAATGAATGCTTCCAAACTTTTCATTAGTGAAGAGTGTGTTCAAAAACATGTGTGGATACTATGCATACACGTGGTACTTTCCCATCACATTTTAGGATTCCCATGATGGGGGGGAATCAATTACTGGTATTTGCAGACAATGGGTGGAAAAGATGGCTTCAGTCGATCTGAGTTACTCCAGTTTTCTCCATCTTCTGCTACTCTGCAGCCTCATCTCAACTCTCTTCCCCATCTTACAGCTGTGACCCCCTATCTTCCCCAAAGCCCCGCCTCTCTAGCCCTGCTGGAGGTCTCACACTACCCTGTATTCTCCTCCCACCGGCCCCCATCTTCACCCTCTGCCCCGGCCCCCTCCCATCCCTCCAGTTGGAGCTACAAACACTTCCTATGTCTAGTCCCGCCCACTTTCTGGGACTTCTCAATCCGCTTCCCCTCTCTTCCCCACCCCCTCCGAATCACCCCCAGAATTTCGCTGGGACTTCCTACCAACCTATTTAACCCTTTCTGCTCCCTCCCAAGGAAACTATCCTTTAAACTGCATTCCTCCACACCTCTCGCTGGAGTAATCTTCCAAACCGTCCACCCTCCTCCCAAAGATCACTGTTTAAACGTTGTTCTTCTACCACCCTCATTCTCCAAATCGTTCCCTGCTCCCTCCCTCTTCAACCTCAAGTACTTCGCCCCTCCAGAACCCCACCCCGCTCTTTAGTCTCTCACTCCACCCACAAAAGAACCTGGATCGCTCGTCCTCCTAACCACCCTCCCGATTGTCTCTCCCAGCGGCTTCCCCCCGCGACTTGAAACGTCCCTTCGAACAAACCTCAGAGCCCTATCCCCCACCCGCCTCCCACCCAGTCCCCCTTCTGATGTTCCCGCTACTTCCTGGGTTCCAGGTCTACCCCGCTCCCGCAAGCCTCGCGTGCTGGACTCCCTCCCGACCCGGGGAAGAGCCCCTTTCCGCACGTACCTCGAGGTTCCGGCCCGCGCCGCCCCCTTCTCCGTCCTCCGCCCGCGCTCGGCCACCCTTTCCGCCCTTCTCTCGCTCCGCCCCGCTCGCTCCCTTCCTTCCCTCCGCCTTCCGTCTATACACCGCTCCCTTCCCCCACAATTCCTGGCCCCCCCGCCCCGGGGGCCCCAGGGGCTCGCCCCCACCTCTGCGTGGTTCTCCTCTCTCCCCTCCCCCTTCCCGGCCGCCCCTCCCCCTCCCCCGCCCGCCGCTCCCCGCCCCTCGGCTCGCCATTCTTCTCCTCGAGCCGAACGCCCCACCCGGCCCCAGCTCCCTAGCTGCCCACTCCCTCGCCCCCTCGCCCCCGGCCCCGGCTCAGCCCTCGCTCCCCGCGGCCTCCCGCGCCCCCCCGCCCGCGGCCTGACCTGCAATGGCGGCCGCCGAGCGCGGCGCCGCGCGGCCAACGGGCGACAACCGAACCTCCCGCCGCCGTCGCCGCCGCCGCGAGCACTGCCTGCGCACTTCCGGCCTTGCGCCGCGAGCACTTCCGGGGCAGAGCACGCGAGCGCGCGCGCACGTGGGGCCGCGGCAGAGAGAGGCGAGCCCCCGTCCGTCGGTGAGTTGGGGAAGGGGTACGAGAGGACTTCGGCGGGGTGCTGCCTGCCCCCGGTGACGCCGGTGGAGCTCGCGGTTCTTGGGCCGAGGCCGGGGGGGGGGCGGCTACTCCGTAGATGCCCGGCGGAGTGGCAGCGCGCGCTTCCGACGCCCCCTCAGCCGGGCCGGGCCGGGCGCGCCTGCCCTGCCCGTAGGTTCCAAACCCTGAGGGACGACGCGTGACGGGCGAGCCGGAGCCGGCCGCTCTCCTCGCGGAAGGTGTAGGCTTGTGGCGTGGGGAGGCGACGGTGACAGGCGCCCGGCTGAGTCCCGTCGCTTCCTTCCCTTGAGGAGCGCTTGGTTCTGCCTGCCCGGTCAGCCTCCCTGGCGCTACCTCAGAGGGTCTGTAATTTGCGAACTTAGCGTGCTGTGAAGTTAGGGAGAGGTGTTCGCGAAAATGCAGACTCCTAGTCTCCCCCTCCCCCCCTTCTCTCCACAACCGAGAGACTGGAATTCTGGAGCTGTGGAGTAGGACCCAGAATCCTGCGTTTTTCAAAGCCTTTTATCCAGATGATTTTAATGGCAGGAGTTCTGCGCACCTGACTCTGAGAGGCTGATTTAGGTTGCCAGTATTTCTTGCTTCTTGAGTGTTGGGAGGGGGGGTTAGCCTCCTCTTCACAACTCCCGCCCCCCACCCCCGCCAGAAACCTCGCACAGAAAATAGAAAGGGGTACCTTAGTTTCTGCCTCGAATGCAGCTGGTTTGCACGATGTGCCTCCTTCCCTTCGGTGCACACACCGGATTACAGAATGAGGTTACGTTCACTCTTACCTCTCTTTCCCAGAGTACTTTCTTCAGGTAATTGGCAGGATTGTTAGGAGTCCGGGGCATGCTCTTCATGTATGTTGATGTTCTCATTTTTAGCTGAAGCATCCCGAGCTTCTGGAGATGGTTTCATAGCTCCTTGCTTGGGGTGTGAAAGCATCATTAACTAGATATTTAGAAGGGAACCTCCGTGAGACACAGTTGGACTCTTCCATCCAGGACAGTGATGATAGGTAGTACACGTGACATACTGCTGTTGACAAGAAGAAACAATACATGTGACATACTGTTGTTAACGTTTAACAATAATGGCTCTTTTTCCCCCCCCTCCCAGGAATGGGTGAATTTAAGGTCCATCGAGTACGTTTCTTTAATTATGTTCCATCAGGGATCCGCTGCGTGGCTTACAATAACCAGTCAAACAGATTGGCTGTTTCTCGAACAGATGGCACTGTGGAAATTTATAACTTGTCAGCAAACTACTTTCAGGAGAAAGTAAGTCATTTGGAAGCCTGATTTGGTGTTGCTGAGTTAATTTTCTTAAGTTCAATTCTGCATCTTGTATTCCAAGAGATCAAAAGAAAAGTGACTCTGGAGTTGTTTAGAACTATTTAACTTGTATAGCAAATACGCAGTTTCTTGTCTGGGCTCAGAGTTTTGTTTTGTTTTGTCTTAAGATTTTATTTATTCATGACAAACACACAGAGGCAGAGACACAGGCAGAGGGAGAAGCAGGCTCCCTGCAGGGAGCCCTGTGTGGGACTCCATCCCGGGGCCCCAGGATCACACCCTGGGTGGAAGGCAGGCGCTAACCTGAGCCACTCGGGGGTCCCTGGGCTCAAAGTTTTGATCTGTGTAGTGTCATAAAGATACTAACTACGAGTTGTGGTGGCTCACTGCCATTTGACAACTGAAGGTTGCTGGATCTTTTGGTCACAACAAAAAGGGAAACTGTCAAGATCATTACTTTATATCAGTTTTTGCACCACTGCAACTTTGTAAGGTGGCGTTTCCTGCTGGGATTGTCCATACCCATTTCATTGTCAGCTTAGAAAAAAACCAAAACATCTTAATAGCAAACTTTCTGGTAGAATGCCTGAGTGGCTCAGTGGTTAAGCCTCTGCCTTTAGCTCAGGTCAAGATCCTGGAGTCCTGGGATCAGGGTCCCGTGTTAGGGTCCCCCGCAGGGGAACATGCTTCTCCCTCTGCCTATGTCTCTTATGAATAAATAAATGAAATCTTAAAAAAAAAAATCCAACTTTCTGGTGACATGATGGTAGGAAGATGGATTTCTAAGTTCATCTATCTGAGAGAATGTAGACTTAAATGCCTGTATTTGAAAGTAAAAAAGGAAAATACTATTTGGGTGTATACAGAGGGCAATTGCAGCAGCATATTTTTCAAAGGCACTGATTACTGATTCAAGGTGCAACAAAATAATTCACACTTATTGTGTTATGGGTCCTAGACACTGAATGGATGCCTGTGGATGGATAGATGGTTAAATGAATGAATTCAGTGTTTAGCAGCCTAGAATTTGAAATTTAGGCACCTTGCGATTATTTCTAAACGAGTGGCAAGTATAAGGCATTATAACAAGTGTCAGAAGCCCAGCCTTGAAGGAGCTCAACGTCCAGTGGGGGAAATATGACTATACAATTTCCAAACAGGTAAATTTTATGATAAAGCTAAGCACAGACATAGAATCTTAGTAAAGAGTTGCCTTACTCTGATGATGTGGGTTTAGGAATTGGGGAAAGGGATGACTTAGTTGACCCCTGAAGAACTAAAAGAGTTAAAAAAAATTGCTCATTACCACAAATATGTCACATTTTGTACTATGAAAAATGTGCTGTGGCACATGTTTATTACATTCTGTGATATTTCTTGTTTTTTATGACAGTTGTAATTATATAATAATTTGTATATTTGTTTAATGTTTTTCTTCCCTACTGAACTTCAAATTTTAGGAAGGGGCCATGTCAGTGATGATGTTTTTTGTTGTTTTGTTGTTGTTGTTTTTAGTATTTTATTTATTCATGAGAGACAAAGAGAAAGAGAGAGAGAGGCAGAGACACAGGCAGAGGGAGAAGCAGGCCCCATGCAGGGAGCCCGATGTGGGATTCGATCCTGGGTCTCCAGGATCATGCCCTGAGCTGAAGGCGGCGCCAAACCGCTGAGCTACTGGGGCTGCCCGTCAGTGATGTTGATAACTGTGTTCCCAGCATTTAGCAAGAGCCTACTACATAGCCTCTCCTGAGTTAAGATAGGATTCATGAATATTTCAGCCATTCTTTTACTGAGTATCCCTTATTTTCTGTTCTCGTTTCTCCTTTTCTCTTTTTCATTTTTTAAAGATTGGATTATTTATCTGTTCATGAGAGACACAGAGACAAAGACACAGGCAGTGGGAGTAGACAAAGACATAGGCAGTAGGAGAAATAGGCTCCCTGTGAAGAGCCTGATTTGGGACTGTCTCCGGGATCAGGACCTGAGCCAAAGGCAGACACTCAACCACTGAGTCACCCAGGCATCCCTTATCTCTTCTTTTATCAACAATAATTGGTTCAGTCTAGTCTTTTTTTCCTCCATAGTCCCTCCCCTAATATTGTTAATCATTGTCAGAGCAAGAAAAAATTTTGTCCGTTAGAGTGAAAAGAGTAGGGACTAAGAATAAGAATTAAAATATTCTCTTCACATTTGCCTTTGGCACTTTGAGCAAGCTGCTTAACCCACAAGTACTTATGTCATTTCAAGTTCAGAGAGGAAAAATTGTAGCTACTCAGTCCCTTTCATGCTGAGAAGGTTTAAGAATAAAATGCATTGATATATATGAAAACTTTTTAAGTGTTAAGAAAACACTTAGAAATCTGAGACTTAAAAAAAAAAAATGAAAGAAATCTGAGACTTGGGTGCCTGGGTGGCTCAGTTGATTGAATGTCTGCCTTCTGCTTGGGTCATGATCCTGGGCTCCTAGGATGGAGTCCCACATCAGGCTCCCCACTCAGCAAGGAGTCTGCTTTTCCCTCTCCCTCTGCCCCTCCCCCCCGCTTGTGTATAATCTCTCATGTTCTCTTTCTCTCTCAAAGAAAATCTTTAAAAAAAAATCCGAGACTTGAATGAAACACTGAACTACATCGTTTATTTTATTTGTAAAAGTTTTTATATATTTATTTATTTTGATTTATAATCTCTACACTGTGGGGCTCAGACTTACAGCTCAGAGATCAAGAGTCACATGGTCTTCTGAATGAGCCAGCCAAGTGCCTCCATTTCTTTTATTTAGAAAAAAAAAAAACCTTTTTAAAAAAAGATTTATTTATTTATTTATTTATTTATTTATTTATTTATTTATTTATTTATGGGGGGGGGGAGAAGCAGGCTCCATGCAGGGAGCCTGATGTGGGATGTGATCCCAGGACTCCCAAGGATCACGCCCTAGGCTGAAGGCAGGCACTAAACTGCTGAGCCACCCAGGGATTCCCCTCCAAAATAAACTTTTTATAGGTAAAATTGACACTATAAACAGCATGTACTTAAAGTATATACATTGATAACTTTGACATGCATAAACCTTTGAAACTATCACCCAATTAAGATAGATTTATTTATTTTTAAGTTTTTAATTTTATTTCTTCGTGAGAGACACAGAGAAAGAGGCAGAGACATAAGTAGAGGGAGAAGCAGGCTCCCTGCGAGGAGCCTGATGCGGGACTCAATCCCAGGACCCCGGAACTCCGATCTGAGCCAAAGGCAGACGCTCACCCACTGAGCCACCCAGGTGCCCTTATTTACTGTTTTTTTTTTTATTTGGATATATCAAATACAATTAGGTATAGACTTTCTAGTGAAAAGGTTTTGCTGAACAAGTCCTAGGGAAAAAACAACTGTATAGATAACTAAAATTTTAATCTAGAAAATGAAAATATTAATAAACATCTGGTAAAATAAAATCCTACACAGTTATTTCTAGGGAAGTGTTTTAATTTTTACCATGTTTTCTGTGACCACACAGTGCTGCTAGCTGGTAAATTCATGGTGGGTTGACGAGTTATGGTATTTCTGTAGTTTTTTCCAGGTCATGAATCTCGGGCTACGGAAGCTCTGTGTTGGGCAAAAGGACAGCGACTCTTTAGTGCTGGACTCAATGGAGAGATTATCGAGTATGATCTGCAGGCATTAAACATCAAGTACACCATGGACGCCTTTGGAGGACCCATTTGGAGCATGGCTGTCAGTCCTCACGGCTCTCAGCTTTTGGTTAGTAAGCAACTATTGGTAATTTGAAGACTTTATTTTTAAGTAATCTCCATACCCAACGTGGAGCTCAAACTCATGAGCCCGAGATCAAGAGTCACACACTACCAACTGAGCCAGCCAGGCACCCCAACTGCTAATAATTTAAAACAAGATTTCTCTTGTGCTCACTCACTTCTTCTGTGTTCACAGGAGGGTAAAGTTAAATTTTATTATGACATGTAGCAACTCCGATCTGAGGTTAATTCCAGCAACCCCAATAAAAGATTGGAGTTGATATTGGGGATTAAAAATCACTTGTCCTGGGATCACTTGTCCCACATCAGGCTCCCTGCATGGAGCCTGCGTCTTTCTCTGCCTGTGTCCCTCTCTCTGCCTGTGTCTCTGCCTCTTTCTCGCTGTGTCTCTCATGAATAAAGAAATAAAATCTTTAAAAAATAAATAAAAATAGAAATAAAAATAAAAACCACTTGTACTTTTGCATCCTTTCTGCTGCTACTTTGAACCTTTTATTCATTTATGAAATGAGAGGGTTAGTTTGGTTCAGTATTTCTCAAACTGTACTTTGGAATTGGAAGATGTAGAGACTTTTTTGTTGTATTGTGCTTTATGTTTTATGGTAAATATCATTTCAGAATATGGCATGTTAACGTGAAATCCTCCTGAAGATTCACAACACACTAATGTTCGTTAAAAGTTCTAGGAGGTTCTTCCACAAGTTAACTTATGCAACTATGCTCTACTACAGTGTTTCTCAAAAATTCTGTGCGGACTAAGAAGACAACCTACCCCCCAGGCCACCCTCCACACACACACACACACTGTTATCCTTAAAATGGATATTTCCAGATACTGCATTTTTTTGGAAAAGTCTATGATTCTTGTTTGATTTGCACTAATTTATACAGTATCTTGTATAGTTAATGGGTATTTTATTTAGGCCATGGGTCTCTAGCAGATAGGTGCTGTAAAATCCTACTTCTATTCCATGTCCTGTACAGGAATTGGGCCACTAATTAGCCTGTTTTCTGACTAGGACATGAAGCCTGCCAAAAATATACTGTCAATTCCTTGATACCAGTAAGCTTTTTCTTCTCTCACATACTGTTTTTCTCTCACAGCAAGTGACAGCTTTACAAAAGAAATATTTGTATTTGTAAAAGCATATATTTAGTTCTACAAAATGCTTGTCTTCTCTATTTACTTTTTCTCTAATAGGTCGGCTGTGAAGATGGATCTGTGAAGCTATTTCAAATCACTCCAGACAAAATTCAGTTTGAAAGAAATTTTGATCGACAGAAAAGTAAGGATCATTTTTTGGTGGGGCCATGAGTAACCTTAACTACAAGTAATTTTGTGTGCCACTGGGGTTAGGTTGTTTTCCCATGGTTCCAGGTAATGTTTTATCTGCATGCCAATTTTTTTTTTAAGATTTTATTTATTCATGAGAGACACACAGAGAGAGAGGCAGAGACACAGGCAGAGGGAGAAGCAGGCTCCAGCCCGACGCGGGATCCCTGGTCTCCAGGATCACGCCCCGGGCTGAAGGCGGTGCTAAAACACTGAGCCACCCTGGCTGCCCTTTGCATGCCAATTTTATCTGAGTGTAGGGTATGTGCTTGAAGCCATCCTTCACTCAGGCTTTGTCTATCCTGTAGCATATAGTTGTGATTGCTTTCGAATTAGAAAAACTAGAAATATGCAGGAAAGCAAGTGTTTCTGTATAAGTCACTTTGTTATATTCTTTTTGAAGTTTTAACACGGTGCGTAAAGTCTTAAAACTAGAATTTTAAAACAATTTCCCATGTTCCACTTGGACCAGTTGACACTGATATCTAGAGCAGGGGTTAGCAGACCTTTTCTGTAAAGATAGCAGGTAGGAAATATTGTAATTTTTGCAGGCCATGCTTTCTGTCAACTCTCTTGTCCAATAAAAGTAAGTAGCCATAGATAATAAACAAATGGGTATGACTGTGCTTTGGTAAAATTTTATTTATAAAAAAAAAAATTGGTGGGCCTGATTTGGCCCTTTGGGCCATAGCTTGCTGACCCTTCTAGAAAACAGTACCTGTCCCATGTATTCTGTGTCCATTAGTAATATTAATTATCTGCTAGTCAGATTCCTTTTGTTTTGAATATCTTTTGTATATTCTTTTATTTATTTTCTCAGTAATTCATTCATTCATTCATTCATTTGTAAAGATTTTATTTTTATGTAATCTCCACCACCTATCACAGGGCTTACACCTACAGCCCCAAGATCAGGAGTCTCATATTCCACCAACTGAGCCACCTAGGCTTAGTGTTTTATTTATTTGTTTATGAGAGCTCAAGTAGAGCGAAAGGAAGAAGGAGAGAGAATCTCAAGTGGACTCCCCACCAAGCATGGAGCCTGACATGGGACTGGATCTCATGACCCCCAGATTATTACCTGAGCCAAAATCAAAAGTCTGACACTCAACAAACAGACCCACCCACATGCCCCTTGGGTGTTCCTTTTTAATTACAAAAATGATAAAATGCTTAGTCAAAACTTGTGTGTTTAGCCAAATGTGAAAGAGAAGATTATCTCATTCCGCTCTGTGGACAACATTTTAGAAGTAATCTTCTAGACTTTTTGCATATTCATATAGACAAATACACAGGAGTGCTTGTGCTTATTTTCTCACTTGGTATATTACAACTAATCTTCCATGTCAATCATGGCTGTTTGCATGGCATTCCATTTTATGGTGTTCTGTAATTTATTTAACCAAACTCCTCCTATTGATGGATATTTATTTATTTATGATTTTATTTATTTATTTATTCGTTCATTCATGAGAGACAGAGAGAGAGAGGCAGACACAGGCAGAAGCAGAGGGAGAAGCAAGCTCCATGCAGGGAGCCTGATGTGGGACTCGATCCTGGGGTCTCCAGGATCACGCCTGGGCTGAACGCAGACACTTAACTGCTGAGCCACCCAGGTGTCCCTGTTGATATTTAAAAAAAATTTTTTTACTACTATAATCAGGGTAGCAATGAATATTCTAGTATATATATTTTTGAATACTCCTACATGTATTTCTCCTTGATTAATTCCCAGTGGAATTGCTGAGCCAAATATGCACATTTAAATTTTGTTAGGTTACTAACATCACCCTCAAAACGCTGTATTTTTCTTTATACTCTTACTATTTCTACGTTATTAAAATAATATTAAATACTTGATTATGGATTCCAGGACAGAGGAGTTCCTCATCTGTTATAAAACAGTTCTTCACCAGAGTGTAGTAGATGATAGTTAAGATTGCAAAACACTAGACCTGTAGATAATTATCAAAGGAGAACTCAGTTACCCTTTACTGTATAATTATGTGTATCTCCCTTTCTTTTTTGTTGTACAACTCCCAAGGTCGCATCCTGAGTCTCAGCTGGCATCCCTCTGGCACCCACATTGCAGCTGGCTCCATAGACTACATTAGTGTGTTTGATGTCAAATCAGGTGACTGTTTTCTAAGTTCATTTGGGATGTGTGTCTTGTTTGTCAGATTCACAATGGTGGTTTCCAAAAGCTTGAGCCTTTGTTCTTTCAATGAGTTTAGGGCCTAATCTCTCAGTAACCTTCTGAGATGCTTGCCACAAATTTCACTCCTTTATTGGATTGCTTCTGCTGCTTTTGGGGGAATCCTGGGTCTTCAGTGAGATGCATATGTTTTATCTAGTAAGAATTCATATGAAAGTTCACCCTTAAATAAAATTTAAAAAAAGAAAAAAAGTTCACCCTCGAGCAATATAATATTTACAACAAATGACCAGTTAGAATAACTATTTAATATATACCGGACCTTGGTAAAAGTAGATGTCTCTCTTTGAGAAGCATAAGGTCTTGGTAGCATAATTGGTGAGGTATGAGATCAGAAAGGTAGAGAACCATCTCCTTTTCTCTATTCTTGGCCTACAGAATTGGCTTATGGAATCCTTCAGTGATGAGACTGACTTCGACTTGTTAGGTGGGCCCCTCTATACTCCCATCTAAGATGAGAAGTAAAACAGGTCAGGTTTGTCTCGTTTTTCTTTTCTTTTTTTTAAGATTTTGTTTATTTATTCATGAGAGACACAGAGAAAGAGACATAGGCAGAGGGAGAAGCAGGCTCCCAATGGGGAGCCTGATGTAGGACTCGATCCCAGGACCGTGAGATCACAGCCTGAACCAAAGGCAGATGCTCAACCACTGAGCCACCCAGGTGCCCTTTGTCTAGTTTTTCCTTTCCTCCATGCTTAAATTTTTTCTTATCTGTTACACATGCATAGTCAAAGAACTCCTTGAGGCTTGTTACAAAGAAGCAGATTGCCCCTCTCTCCCTTCTCACTCCTCAGAGGCAGCCATCTGTAACTCTTAGCTAATTCTTTTGATGTTTACCTCCACCTATGTACATGTATACATACACATATGTGTTATGTTTTGTCTCACTGATATATCCTCAAATTCTTCCAGTTGTATAAATTAGGTTCAGATTTGATTTTCTTTCTACCACCTTTATCTTCTTGAAAGATTCTCCCCCCAGAGCCTTCTGACCTCCAATCTAGTATACCAATTTTTGGGCCTGTTGTACCTCTCTGTAGATTTTGAACCTTGATTTCTCAGTCATTCCATGGATCTCCTTTACTCCTCTCTCAGGTGGAATCCCCAGTTACCATTCACTTCCTGATTTATCCTTTTGTTTGGTGGATCATTAGAAGGTTCATGAGCTAGCTCAGAAATTATTTTTCCTTAGAATTTTGAAGGGAATTGGCTCCATTGTCTTCCAGCTTTGAATATTACTATAGACTCTGATGCCATGCTGGGAGAAGATCTTTTGTATAGGTTTTTTTGGTCTGTTTTTCCAAGGAGCTTTTAGGATCTTTCCTTTATTCTTACTGTTCTGAAATGTAACAATTAGGTTTCTTGATGTGTGGATCCATTAACATCAGTCATATTAGATACTTGGTAGATTATTTTAATCAAAAACCATTTTTCAGTTTTGAGGGACATTTTTTTTTTCTTAAGATTTCTTTCTTTCTTTCTTTCTTTCTTTCTTTCTTTCTTTCTTTTTCTTTCTTTTTTCTTTTCTTTCTTTTCTTTTCTTTTCTTTTCCTTTTTCTTTTTTTTCTTTCTTCTGTAGAGAGCACAGTGGGGAGGGGCGAGGGAGAGGGAGAAAGAGTCAGTTCCAAGCAGACTCCTGATGCAGGGCTCAATCCCAAGACCTGAGCCAAAACCAAGAGTCAAAGATGTTTAACTGACTACATCATCCAAGTGTTCTCAGTTATGGGGAAAATTCTTATAATTATTTGGTTAACAAACAAAAAAATTATTTTGTAAATAAGTTTCTCTTCATTTTCTTTCTGAAATTTTACTATTTTGTTGTTGGCTCTTTAATTTTTTTTTATCTCTTTCCCCCTCTCTTTATTTTTCATCTCTTTGACTTTTTCTGCTTCCTGGAAGTTTATTTTTATTTATTTATTTAGATTTTATTTTAAGTATTTGGTACCCCCAAGTGTGGGACTCGAGCTCACAGACCCAAGATCAAGAATCACATGCTCCACCAACTGAGACAGCTAGGTACCCCTTGTCTTTATCTTTAAATCCTGTTACTGAGTTTTTCATTTCTGCCATTTCCAAAGGTTTTTTTGTTTGTTTCCTGAGTGTTCTTTTTTATAGCATTTTTTTGTTTTATTATATACTGACTTCTCTTTCTAAGGTTATTCGAGATAGTATTTGTCAAATATTCTTCACCCTTGCTCTGTTTTTTTCCTGGTATATTTTTCTGATAGTTTCTCTGGCTTCTGCCTTTCACATTCAGGCTTTGCCTTTTACATTCAGGCTTTGCTCACAAAAGCTCAGGCTTTTGTCTGGTAATTCCTTTCCTGACCACATGTGTGGAGCTTATTGCTCATGAGCTTCACTGAAGAATGATCTGGCTGGAGTCTTAGTTTGGGGAACCTCCAAAGACATTGGCTTTTTATATCTTTTTTCTTAGGCTGGTCATATTTCCCAGAAATGTTTTTTATTTTCTTGCCTGTGATAGTCTGGTTATTGGTATTCTGGGAAGAAAATGGGTGTTCTCAACATTCAGTTAATAAATTTTCGCTTTATCTCTTTTCCATAGAGTAATCCCACCCTTAGTTGTGCCTGATATTAGAGAATGACTCTCCATTCTTGTTTGAAGTGAAGTTTAGGGAGTTGCCTCGCTTTTTAGTTAGGGAATAGTTATCTGGAGGATCTATAAGTTTCTAAAACTTTGAACCAATTTCTCTTTTTAGTTCCATTTTCACTTCTGTTTCCAGAGTTTTTGGGGTCACCACAGTTGCTGAATCTTCTGAGGATTTCATGGTATAAATCAAGTGGCTTCCTGTCTCCCCCCCCCCGCCCCCCCATTGACTTGGGTCTTAATTTCAGGGCTCTGCTCTGTCAGTTACTACTTTATGTTTGCTTTTTAATTCCCAAAATTTTGTCATTTGTTGTCCTCTCTCCATTTCTTGGTATTTTAGAAAAGAGCCAAGTGTCATGAACATTGCTTTTAGGCGGTTTTAAGTAAAGTCTCAAATGCCTCCTTTCCATTTCACCTCCTCTCCTCCACCCCCCCCCCCCCAAATTTCTGTCTCTAACCGTCCTTCCCCTTTCCCTCCCAAAGTCTACAGGTAACCATTTTTGTGTTTTGAGACTGAGTCCACCATAACTAATATTTACTGGCTGTTTGTGATCTGTGCTCAGGCAGCTAACAGGTGCGTTTTGAAGACAAAAGAAGTAAGTACCATTCAAATTTGGGCTTTTCTTATTTTTCAGGGAGCACTGTTCAGAAAATGCTGGTGGATAGGCAATATATGGGTGTGTCTAAGCGGAAGTGTATCATATGGGGAGTGGCCTTCTTGTCTGATGGCACTGTCATAAGTGTGGACTCTGCTGGGAAGGTGCAGTTCTGGGACTCAGCTACTGGGACACTTGTGAAGAACCACCTCATCGCAAATGCTGATGTGCAGTCCATTGCTGTATCTGAAGTGAGTATGGTCTCTATTTTGAGCAGTCTTATACAACCTGGGGGATGAATACAGAAGGCCGGGTCAATGATGGGGCATAAAAAATGTTCCTTCATACTCAGTATTTTATGGAGGAAGATGAGTTTAGGAAAGTGCATTTGAAACACACATAGTTTCTTTGAACCCTCTTACTCTCCTAACAACTAGTTAGAGAATATAGAGATTTTCTTCAGACACTCACCACCGCCAGTTAATCTAGTCTGATTTAGATAGGCCACAAGTACACTAGAAGAATCTATTTTATTTTTAAGATTTTCTTTATTTAGTAAATGAGGGCAGCCTGGGTGGCTCAGTGGTTTAGCGCCGCCTTTGGCCCGGGGTGTGACCCTGGAGACCCGGGATTGAGTCCCAATCGGGCTCCCTGCATGGAGCCTACTTCTCCCTCTGTCTGTGTCTCTGCCTCTCTCTCTCTCTCTCTCTCTCTCTCTCTCTCTCTGTGTCTCTCATGAATAAATAAATAAAATCTTAAAAAAATATATTTTCTTTATTTATTCATGAGAAACAGAGAGGCAGGCTCCCCACAGGGAGCCCAATGCAGGACTCCATCCCTGAACCCAGGATCGTGCCCTGAGCCAAAGGCAGCCACCCAGGCGCCCCATTCTAAAAGAATCTTGGGAAGTGCTGTTTTCTTCTTTTTATAACTCTTCTGCTTCCTATGTTGGGAAATTAGGAAATAACTTTATAGTGATTTTAAAAATACTAAATTTCTTCTATTTGAGTACGATTTAAGCAGACTTGTGTTGAACAAGTGTGCCTCTTCCCTTTTGGTAAAATGATTTTTTATTTTTTTATTTTTTTTTTAAGATTTTTAAGATTACCAGGCATCCCTGGCAAAATGAATTCTTCATTAGAAACCTTTAGGTAGGGGCAGCCCGGGTGGCTTAGCAGTTTAGCACCTGCCTTCAGCCCAGGGCCTGATCCTGGAGCCCCAGGATCGAGTCCCATGTCGAGCTCCCTGCGTGG
This sequence comes from Canis aureus, assembly GCF_053574225.1. Lineage (NCBI taxonomy): Eukaryota > Metazoa > Chordata > Mammalia > Carnivora > Canidae > Canis > Canis aureus. The sequence goes on from NC_135613.1 coordinate 8,486,349, forward strand.
AGCCTGCTTCTCCCTCTGCCTGCGTCTCTGCCCCTCTCTCTCCTCTCTCTCTCTCTCTCTCTCTCTCTATTTCATAAATAAAATATATTAAATAAGAAAATTAGAAAAGAAACCTTTGGGTATTTTGGTACACCTGAGTAGCTCAGCAGATGACTTTGGTTCAGGTTTTGATCTTGGGGTCTTGGGATTGGCCCAAGTCAGGCTCCTCACTCAGCAGAGAGTCTGCTTCTTCCTCTCTCTCCCTCTGTCCCTCCCCAACTCATGCTCTGATAACTAAATAACATTTTTAAAAAAAGAGGGGGGCCACCTGGGTGGTTCAGCAATTGAATGTCTGCCTTTGGCTCAGGGCATTATTCTGGGGTCCAGGATTGAGACCCACATCAGGCTCCTTGTGGGGAGTCTGCTTCTCCCTCTGCCTAGGTCTCTGCCTCCCTCTCTCTCTTTCTCACTCTTTCTGTATCTCATAAATAGGTAAATACAATATTTTTTTTTTTTTTTTTTTTTTTTTTATGATAGTCACACAGAGAGAGAGAGAGAGGCAGAGACCTAGGCAGAGGGAGAAGCAGGCTCCATGCACCGGGACCCCGATATGGGATTCGATCCCGGGTCTCCAGGATTGCGCCCTGGGCCAAAGGCAGGCGCTAAACCGCTGCGCCACCCAGGGATCCCTACAATCTTTTTTTTTTTTTTTTTTTTACAATCTTTTTTTTAAAAAAAAGAATCCTTTGGGTATTTTAGCATTGGAGCATAGGAAGTGACTTTGAGATTTGCTGACTAGATCCTTTATTCTTTGTGTTTCTTAGTTTGAGACTTGTTTGCTATCTTAAGTGTGGACATGCAATTTCTAGTGTAGAGATCACTCATGCCTGATTTTCTTGCCTGTAAGTTTTCTGTTCCACTGAACAGGTTTCCTATGAGAACAATTTGATGGTTATTAAAGCCCTGTGAAACATTTAGATGTTATGTGTAACTGTAAGAAGAATAACTTGAAATGAGTGGGAGAAATTTCCTTTTCTTTTTTTTTTTTTAAAGATTTTATTTATTTATTCATGAGAGACACAGAGAGAGGCAGAGACACAGGCAGGGGGAGAAGCAGGCTCCATGCAGGGAGTCCGATATGAGACTTGATCCCAGGACTCTGGGATCACACCCTGAGCCAAAGCAGACGCTCAACTGCTGAACCACCCAGGCGTCCCCCGTCTTTTTTTTTTTTTTTTTTTAAGATGTTATTTAGTTACCAGAGCATGAGTTGGGGAGGGACAGAAGGGGAGAGAGAGAGGAAGAAGAAGCAGACTCTCTGCTGAGTGAGGAGCCCGACTTGGGCCAATCCCAAGACCCCAAGATCATAACCTGAACCAAAGTCAGACGCTTAACCAACTTAGCCACCTAGGCACCTCAAGAAATTTTCCTTTTAAAATAGAGTTTTGAGGGCAGCCCGCCCGGGTGGTTCAGTGGTTTAGCGCTGCCTTCAGCCCAGGGTGTGATCCTGGAGACCAGGGATCCAATCCCTCGTCAGGCTCAATGAATGGAGCCTGCTTCTCCCTCTGCCTTGTGTCTCTGCTTCTCTTTCTCTCTGTGTCTCTAATAAATAAATAAAATATTTAAAATAAAAGAGTTTTGAAAAGGTGAGGCAGGTTTTATATTACTTAAAATTTTTAATAGTATCTGTATTTATAGTTTTGTTTACATATATATTCATAATATCTGAAAAGATTAAAAACATTAATGGTAAGTTTTAGGAAAGTTGGAGTGGGCAGGCAGGAGGCAGGCTTAATTTGTACTGTGTACTATTCTATATTGTCTGATTTTCTACCATGTGCCCATAATTAATGCATTGCATTGAATCTTAGATACATATGATTGTGAGACATGCCGTAATTTTGTTATCATGGAAAAGAAGAAACCCTGCCAATTAAACTATGGCAGTGCTTTTTTTTATAATAGTTGTATAATACAAACTATTATAAATTGATACATTGTTTCAACTTTTTATTTATTCATGATAGTCACACAGAGAGAGACAGAGAGGCAGAGACACAGGCAGAGGGAGAAGCAGGCTCCATGCACCGGGAGCCCGACGTGGGATTCTATCCCGGGTCTCCAGGATCGCGCCCTGGGCCAAAGGCAGGCGCCAAACCGCTGCGCCACCCAGAGATCCCTGTTTCAACTTTTTAAAAGAAACTTATTTTTAGTAATTTTTTTTAAGATTTTATTTATTTATTCATGAGAGACGCACACAGAGAAAGGCAGAGACACAGGCAAAGGGAGAAGCAGCCTCCATGCGGGAAACCTGATGTGGGACTCGATCCCAGGTCTCCAGGATCACACCCCGGGCTGAAGGCAGATGCTTAACTGCTGAGCCACCCAGGCATCCCTATTTTTAGTAATTTAAAAAAAAAATATTTTATATATTCATGAAAGGCACAGAGAGAGAGGCAGAGACACAAGCAGAGGGAGAAGCAGGCTCCATGCAGGGAGCCCAACATGGGACTCAATCCCCAGGACCATGCCCCGGGCTGAAGGTGGTGCTAAATCGCTGAGTCACCCTGGCTGCCCTCACTCTGTCTTAAGTAAATAAATTTCGGGCAGCCCCAGTGGCCCAAAATTTACATTTTGCTTATTAGGGAGACTTTTACTTATTAGAGACTCTTAAACATTAATTTTTGTTCTGTCACTTTTGTGCATATGTAACAAGGAAAGTATTAGTGAAATAAGTGAGTAAGGTATTCCTAAAACATCTTCACATGCACGGATGGACTGTAACTTACCTTTTAACTTGGTCCTCGGAGTCCATATTTCCCACACTTGCCTCCCAGCCTCCATAGTATTAGTAGTAGTTGCTCCTCTGTAGTCTCAAGATTTTTTTCCAGGTTTTTGACAACCATTCTGCAAGTTGTATTTATTTGGGCTTTGTTGTTTCATTGTTTTTAAGTAGGCTCCACACCCAACGTGGGGCTTGAACTCAAAACCCTGAGATCAAGAGTTGCATCTACTGACTGAGCCAGCCAGGTACCCCCATTCTGCAACTTTGATGTTTGCTCTTTACCTGAAGATGTCATACATGTGCAGGTTGACAGCTAGAAGATATCTTGGTTTCAGAGATGTTTAAATGTGGGCAAATGTATGCCTGAGAGTCAGTGAATTGTGTACTTGTTATTTTTAAGGGGAAAAATGTATTTGTACAAATTGCAACCCTCAGAATGCTTATCACACACACTACACTAGGGCAGATTTGGGTTTGAATCTCAGCTGCAGCACTTAATAGCTACTACCTTCCTTGGGCAGGCTATTTCTTTCTAAACCTCAGTTTCTTCTGTGAAAACAGTGTACTAGTAATACTTCATAGAGTTTGGGGAGGATTAAATAGGTAGTGCATGAAAGGTGCTAAGTGCAGTATCTGGCACAGAGTGAGTGTGGTATTGGCATTATTTTCATATCTCTTGAAATTGATCCTAATTTGAAGGGTTTTCTCCACTACACTCTTTTGCCAGAAGAGCTGATTATTTTTAGCTATCTTTTTAATGGATTTTCATTGACTGAAGAGTGAATAGTGGCAAATACTCAGTCCTTTGATCGTTTTAGATGTCTTGCACCCTTATCAAGTAGGTGAGTACTGATACCTGCAGGGAGTCATAGGGAACATTTGCTTTCATTTAGAGGTCAGTCTTTAGATTGTTTTTCTGTGTGAAACAGTCACTCTGTGATTAAATTAGGACACTTTCCCCTCTCCCTTTCCAGGTCAGCTTTCCCCTTGCTTTGTTCCATCTGTGCCCTAAGAGAGCCCTTTTCTTTCATTTCTTCTATGATCTACCTCCAGGAAAGATGATATGGAGTAAGTTAGTGTTGCCTTCTGTATCCCTCTCTGTAGGTGGGATTTTGTGCAAACTGCCCCACCTTTTTTTTTTTTTTTTTTTTTTTTTTGGGTAGATGAACTGTTTAGTTGGAGATGGGGAACAGTCTGTGAGCTCCTAAGTTGCTCAGTATCTCCACTTTTGCTTGGGATAATGGTTTTCTTTTCTTTTTTTTTTTTTAATATTTTATTTATTTATTCATGAGAGACACACAGAGAGAAGCAGAGACATAGGCGGAGGGAGAAGCAGGCTTCATGCAGGGAGCCTGACGTGGGACTCGATCAGGGGTTTCCAGGATCACACTCTGAGCCACCTGGGCTGCCCAGGATAATGGTTTTCAAATAGTAATCTTACAGGAAGTGAGAGGCTGGTCTGGGCTACCTTATATGCTGACCTTCAGATAAGCTTTCCTTCCTTCTCACCATCATGTGCCTACAAGTTACCTCAAAGAGAACTGGCATAAGGTTGAGGTGGTATGGTGTGCCCAGAGCAAAGGCTTTTGAAGTTCCAGTTTCCTTACCTGTGTGAAGAGCTATTAAACGATTAGGGGGAAAAAAGATAAAAAATCATTCATACGAACATGAAGTGGGGGATCCCCTGGGTGGCTTACCGGTTGAGCGTCTGCCTTTGGCTCAAGGTGTGGTCCTGGAGTTCCGGGATCAAGTCCCACATTGGGCTCCCTGCATGGAGCCTGCTTCTTCCGCTGCCTATGTCTCTGCCTCTCTCTCTGTGTCTCTCATGATAAATAAATAAAATATTAAAAAAAAAAAAAACATGAAGTGGAAATGTCACAGATTTTCTGTAACTCATTAACTAATGAGGAAACCAGTAAGATATTATAAGCAGTTCAAAGGACAATTTAACAAACAGTCCCATAAGGTCATCAGGAATGCTGAAATGAATTTACTTAAAATTCTTGCAAGACTCAGTGTCCACAGGGCAATTAATAGCTACATTCCACCAGGCAAGATTATTTTGCATTACTCTCATTATTACAGTTTTTACAAAGTTGTAAAATAGCTCTGAGACAGTCTCAGGGCTCACTAGATAAGGATACCAGTACTTTTTATATACATTTCAAAGTCATTCACAGTTTCACCTTGATAGGTAGGTCAAGTGATACTTAATTTTGCAAGTTACTCCTTTTTTGTTTTGTTTTGGTTTGGTTTGGTTTTTTTTGCAAGTTACTCCTATATAGTTTTTAGAATAGTAAATGTGTAGTTGGTGGCAGTTCCATGTTTATACATGTTTAGACATTTCATTTCTCTTAACTGGCTGACCTAATCTTCATTCTGTTTGTTTACCTGCTGATCCAGGTTCCTGGCTTTTCTCACTATCTTATCAAACATCCATCATATCTTCTTTTTTTCCTCCAGCCCAAAGTTATATGTATTTTTATTTTTTAATTAATTAATTAATTAATTAATGAGAGGGGGGCGGGGGGGAGCAGAGGCACAGGAGGAAGGAGAAGCAGGCTCCATGCCAGGAGCGTGACGTGGGACTTGATCCCGGGACTCCAGGATGACACCCTGGGGCCAAAGGCAGGCGCCAAACCGCTGAGCCACCCAGGGATCCCAAGTTATATGTATTTTTAAAAGCTGGTTAAAATTTTTGAGAATATAAAGGAAATTTTTTTATAAAGGATTTTTTTTTAATTACAGATTAAAAAAATAATAAAATAAAATCATAGGGATCCCTGGGTGGCGCAGCGGTTTGGCGCCTGCCTTTGGCCCAGGGCGCGATCCTGGAGACCCGGGATCGAATCCCACATCGGGCTCCCGGTGCATGGAGCCTGCTTCTCCCTCTGCCTATGTCTCTGCCTCTCTCTCTCTCTCTCTGTGACTATCATGAATAAATAAATAAAATCTTTAAAAAAAAAATAAAATAAAATCATAGATACACCAAGACCATTTACTTGCTTTATTTAAAAGATGATTTATTTTAGAGAAGGAAAGAGTGAGAGCTGGGGGGAGGGACATAGGGAGAGAGAATCCTCAGGAAGACTCCCCACTGAGTACAGAGCCCAATATGGGGCTCTATCCAAGGATCCTGAGATCGGACACTAAACTGAATGAGCCACTGAGGCACCCCAGACACACTAAGACCTTTTAAAACTAACAGAAAAAATAAATAAATATTAAAAAAATAAATAAAACTAACAGAAGTCACAGTGCTCAACATACTGGTAAGAGAGAGCCTTATACTGAGGACCAGGGAACCTGGTCTTTGTGTGACACTGACGAGGCCGCTTCTCTCCAGGTGCCCCAGGAATTTCAGGGTTTTCTAAACTTTACTCTTTTGACTACAATTTTCTGATTTTTCCCAGTAGTTTACTGGGGTTTTTGTGTGTTTTTGTATATGTGTTATGTGTTGGGCTTTTTTTTTTTTTTTAAATTCATGACCCTGAGATTAAGACCTGAGCTGAGGATAAGGAGTCAGAGACTTAACCAAATGAGCCACCCAGGCATCCCGACTTTACTTTTTTTTTTTTTTTTAAGATTTTTTTTTTTTAATTATTCATGAGAGAGAGGAAGGAGGCTCCCTGTGGGGAATCCAGTGTGGGACTCTATCCCAGGATCCTGGGATCACGACCTGAGCTAAAGGCAGACACTCAAGCACTGAGCCATCCAGGTGCCCCTAATCATTTTTGTTTGAAGATTGATTGAGGGCATCCCGGGTGGCTCAGTGGTTTAGCTCCGCCTTCAGCCCAGGGCCTGATCCTGGAGACCCGGGGTAGAGTCCCAGGTCGGGCTCCCTGCATGGAGCCTGCTTCTCCCTCTGCCTGTATCTCTGCCTCCCTCTCTCTCTCTCTCTCTCTCTCTCTCTCTCTATATATATATATATATATATATATATATATATATATATCATGAATAAATAAAATCTTAAAAAAAATTGGTTTTTGAGAGAGGGAGAGCATGCGTGTGTGAGCAGGGGGAGGGGCAGAGGGAGAGAGAAGGAGGAAGCAGATTCGCAGCTGAGCACAGAGCCCTCATGGAACTCGATCCCACGACCCTGAGATGAGGACCTGAGCAGAAAATCAAGAGATGGGCACTCAACCAACTGAGCCACCCAGTCACCCCCACTTTAACCATTTTTAAGTACATTTCAGTGGCATTAAGTACATTTGTGGTGTTGTGCAACCATCACCTCTTTCCATCTTCAGAACTTTTTCATCACACAGAAATTACTGGTTAGGGACACCTGGGTGGCTCAGTGGTTGAGCATCTGCCTTCGGCTCAGGACATGATCCTGGAGTTCCAGGATCAAGTCCCACATCAGGCTCCTATGTGGAGCCTGCTTCTCCCTCTGCTGATGCCTCTGCCTCTCTGCTTCTCTCATGAATAAATAAATAAAATCCTTAAAAAGAAAAAAAACTATTGGTTATACAATAATACCTTATTTCTCCCAGCCCCTAATAATCTTTATTCTTTTCTCTGTCCTTATCAATTTGCTGTTCTAGGTACCCCATATAAGTGGAATCATATAATATTTGTCCTTTTCTGAGTTATTACTTACCATAATGTTTTTGAAGTTCATCTTGGGTCACCCTGGTGGCCCTGCGGTTTAGTGCCGTCTTCGGCCCGGGGTGTGATCCTGGGGACCCGGGATCAAGTCCCATGTTGGGCTCCCTGCATGGAGCCTGCTTCTCCCTCTGCCTGTGTCTCTGCCCCCCCCCCCACTGTGTCTGTCATGAATAAATCAATAAAATCTTATTTTAAAGAAGTTCATCCATATTAGACTATTAGAATTTTGTCCCTTTTTAAAGCTGAATAGTATTTTATCATATATGTATATATACACACACGTACATACATATATACATACACATGCATATTGCATTATGTTTATTCATCTCGATGGACGTTTGGGTTTTCATCTTTTTGGCTTTTGTGAATAATGCTGCTATGACATCGATGTACATATATATGAGTCCCTGTTCACAAATCTTCTGAGTGTATATATATATATATATATATATATATATATATATATTTTTTTTTTTTTAAGATTTTATTCATCCATTTATGAGAGACACAGAGAGAGAGGCAGAGACAACAGGCAGAGAGAGAAGCAGGCTCTATGCAGGGAGCCCGATGTGGGACTCGATCCCAAGTCTCCAGGATCATGCCCTGGGCCAAAGGCAAACACTAAACCGCTGAGCCACCTAGGCGTCCCTTTTGTTGCTTTTCTAGTAGCAACTAGTTTGTGTATTTGAAAGCACTATAACAGCTTGAGGTACATACTGTTAATTTTGTCAGTAGGGAGCATATCACCTATGTGTAAGCTTGCTCTTCTGATGGAATTGTCACTTTCTGGAGGAAAAAGACCCCATAACCTACCTTCCAATTCTGGGTGTAGGTTTTCCCCTAGGCTGTGCAGACAGAAAACCTCAGGGAATATTTTTCAAACTGGGCCCTGTTTTGCTTAAATGTACCTCCCTAATGATTTAATTTCTCAGCAAGAAGACAGTTTCGTGGTGGGCACAGCCGAGGGGACAGTATTCCATTTTCAGCTGGTCTCTGTGACTTCCAACAGCAGTGAGAAGCAGTGGGTGCGGACAAAGCCATTCCAGCATCATACACATGACGTTCGAGCCGTGGCCCACAGCCCGACAGCATTGATATCTGGAGGTAGGTTGCACTCTCTGCCAGGCTGCTGCTTTACCCAGGCCATGCAGGACTTTTTCTAATTCTGATGCCTTCTCCCTACCCCCGCTCTGCTCTTCCTGCCCTAGGCACAGACACACACTTAGTCATTCGTCCTCTCATGGAGAAGGTGGAGGTTAAGAATTATGATGCTGCTCTCCGAAAAATCACTTTTCCTCATGTAAGTATCACTCCCTAGCCCCCACTCTCCATCTATCCCATTAGCCTGAGTACAGCTCACACTTCCTGGGCAAATCTGTAGGACTTGTGTCATTACTTACCTTCTTTGTTTTTCCCTGTATTTTTGAGGTAAGCCTCTCACAAAGACATTTACAGGAACCAAGAGATTTATAGCACTCCTACTTCACTTTCTGGGGTCATCATTCCCTTTTCCAGATAGTTTTGGTTTATGGGGAGTTTATTTGTTTTTAAGACTGGACTCTTGTTATTCTGGGTGAGAGCAGGAAAATCAAGACTTCCAGTGTTCCTTCCTAGGTAAAAGGACATTTTCTTTCCCAAGCTAGAAACTCTTCTCCCTACTACTTGCTTCTACATTCCACTCAACCAACAAATGTTACTGAGTCTACCTCTTCATTGTTTTGTGAATCTAGTCATTTCTCTTTGTCTACATTGCCATTATCCTAGTTTGAATCAGTGTCTTTTCTCATCTGGACTCCCTTGTTAAATGGTCTCCTTTTATTTACATTTGTGTCAATTCTGGCCTATTATTGATCCTCTCAAATAGCTCATCATTCCATGCTTAAAAGCCGTTGGTGGTCCCTGTTGCCTTCAGGAATAAACCTAATTCCTTACCATGGCTTATGAAATCTGCCTTGGTCTGGCCATGGTCCTTCAGCATCTTCTCAGATTAGTGTGCTGAAAGACTTTATTCCCTCTGAGGCTCTCTGGACTTTGAGCTGTTTTACATGCCTATCACTTTGCCTGGAGCATCCTGCCTTACCTTTTTTTGCTTGATTAGTCTTCACTAATAAGCCTCATCTGGGCTCCTGTCTTTATCCCCACGAGCCTAGATTAGATATCTTTTCTACTTCTTTTCATTACATACTGTGCTCAGCTCTGTTAAAATTCTTTATTATATATGTATATTTTAATATATGTATATTTTTTAAGAGTTTATTTATTCATGAGAGAGAGAGGTAGAGACACAGGCAGAGGGAGGAGAAGCAGGCTTCATGCAAGGAGCCCAATGCGGGACTCGATCGCGGGAATCTGGGATCATGCCCTGAGCCAAGGGCAAACGTTCAACCGCTGAGCCACCCAGGCATCCCTAGCTCTGTTAAAATTCTTGACACACTTAGTGCAGTGCCTGATTAATTATTTGTCAGCCCTTTTAGACTACAAGCTTGACGCCAATAGCTATGTTTTTATTTACCGTTAGGTTCTTAGTCCCAGGATAGTGCTGGCATATGGTAGTACTTAGAAAATTTTTAACAAGTACATGGATTTCAACAGTAAAAATGTGCTAGGGTGTTGCTACTGTATCTAGTACTGAGGCAATAGAATACCTTGGCTTATTTATCACTTTTAAATTTTTGGTACAGCGACGTCTCATTTCCTGTTCAAAAAAGAGGCAGCTTCTCCTTTTCCAGTTTACTCATCACTTGGAACTTTGGCGACTGGGATCTACAGTTGCAACAGGTACAATGAGAGTTTACTTTTCCAATAAGAAAACTGGAGAGAGAAGTAGAAAATTAGAATTGCAGTTGAAATTTTGCTTGTGGAAAAATGGAAGTAGATTTTTCTGTGTCTTTGGCAGCTTACGGGCAGAGCAAAAGAGTTCTTCAGTGTTAGAATCATTAGCAGGATAATGATTCTATGTTAAAAGTTGATGATTCTATAAGGTACACTGTAAGGCATAGTGGAGGTAAAGGTTATAGAATCAGTTTGCCCCATCTTGACTGGGATCAAAACAAGCTGCTGAATATGATAAGGGTTAATGTTGGGGAGTGACAGTCCTACAGTGAAAAAGAAGGTCACGTTGATCTTACTAGGGTGATAGCCTTAGTGGCCTTGTGTATGACCTGTTCTGGAAGTGTTTGGGCTCTGTTGTTTTATAGTAGGTGAGAGGTTTTTGCTTTAGATTCCAAAATGAGCAAATGAAGTTGTAGTCAAAGCCACACAAACCCCACTTCCACCTACCTGCATGCCTGGCTGTGGGTTGTAGCTTCAGAGAATTAATGATATACCTACCATAGGCCACATCCAAGGCACCCAAATAGAAGCTAAGAAAGTACTCAGTGCTTTCTGCCTCCTATAAGCCCAGAAAACTGTGGGTTTACTAAGTCAGACATTTTTCTGATTTCCTAGTGGTTAGCGATTCCATTCTACTCAGGAGTGACTTTTTAGTTAAAAAAAAAAAAAAAAAAAAAGTACAAATGATCTTTCTTTGAGAAGGAAAACCTCAGGGAAATTTCTTGTTCCAGGAAAGAATGGGGATACCCTTCCACTTTCTAAAAATGCAGATCATTTGCTGCACCTCAAGACAAAGGTAAGGAAGTTTAATGGTGTGTTCAGGCTCTGAAATCCAGAACATTTTTCTTATTCTGAATTTTGAGGGTTATTTAGTTGGTACCACAAACTGTAAACTCTTAAATGATTTGAATGAAGTACTATGTCAACAGAACTAGGTAAGTTAGGCATTCAGAATTTATTGGATGAATGAATAAAGGAAATTGTTTTTCTTTCTTTTGGTATTATTATATAAATAATTTGCATATTTTTAAAAAATTAAAATGGTACAGGCAGCTCAATCGGTTGATTTTGACTCAGAGATCTTAGTTGTGAGATGGGGCCCTACATCAGGGTCCACGCTGAGTGAGGAGTCTGCTTAAGATTCTCACTCTTCCTCCGCCCCCCTCACACATGCTCTCTCTAAAAAAAATAAAAATTAAAATAATAAAATGGTACAAGAGTACAATGAAAAAGCCTCCTTCTTGGGACACCTGGGGGTGGCTCAGCAGTTGAGCACCTGCCTTCAGCCCAGGGTGTGATCCTGGAGACCCAGGATCGAGTCCCACATCAGGCTCCCTGCATGGGGACTGCTTCTGTCTCTGCCTGTGTCTCTGCCTCTCTTTCTCTGTGTCTCTCATGAATAAATAAATAAAATCTTTAAAAGAAAGCCTCCTTCTTACCCCAAATCCCAGTCCCACTCTTCAGAGATAATCACTGCCAATAGTTTCTTGTACATCCTTCCAGAAAAGATTTCTACCCATATGTGCATGTGTATGTCATTTCTTTCCACAGTGATGAGAATACAATATTCAAAATGTTTTGTAAGTTCCTTTTAAATGTCTTTTTTTTTTTTAAGTTTTTACTTTTTTTTTTAGTAATCTCAACACCCATCGTGGGGCTTGACCTCACAACCCTGAGATCGAGAGTCACATTCTCTTCCGATTGAGCCAGCTAGGCACCCCTAAATGTCTTTATTTTAATTTCATAAATATTTGTGAATACATTCTTACTGGAAAGAATTCAAACAGTATTTGTAGTTTATAGCCTTGACTACCTCTTTAATTCTAGTCCACTCTCCCAGAATAATTATTGTTATATAATAACAGTATTGATTCACTATATGTCCTTCCAGATCTTTTTTATGTGACACAGATGTGTGTATCAGTACATACATTTAGATATTTTGTGTTTTTTAATTATATAAATGTTACATTAAACTTCTCCTTTATTTTGCAGATTTTTTTATTTATTATTTCATGGGGAGCTTTGAGGCAGGTATCATAAACAAAACCCAGAAAATCAGTTTTCTAAGCCACCTGGCCTCCAAAGCTTTACTGCATCAAATGCCTTTCTTCTCCGGTTTCTAAAGTTAGAGTTTAGTATGAAGCTATCTTTAAAGTACATGATGGGCAGAGATCAGTTCTTAGTATTCGTAGACCTCTGTTCTTGGTTTTGGAAATCAAGCCACACCATTTAGGTGCTGTACCTCTGAAATAATCATAGCATATCAGTGTCAGGATTATGTGTAGGTGTTTGTGCGTATATCCGGAGTAGCAATAGCTTGAGGATTCATGTCACAGGAACCTTATCGTGTGAAGTTTTTCTGGTTATTCATCTTGATTCCAAACATTGCCAGGGTCCAGAAAACATTATTTGCAGCTGTATCTCCCCGTGTGGAAGTTGGATAGCCTATTCTACAACTTCTCGTTTTTTTCTTTATCGGTTGAATTATGAACATGACAACATAAGCCTCCAAAGGGTAAGTAATAACACAATGTCTGGTTAAACAATAAGAAACTTCATAAGTGATTTTTATGTGAAGTGGAATGTACTGGATATGAATCTTTGCTCAGTAAAAAGCTATTTGGAGGCAGCTGTTATAAAACTGTCTTACTTCCATTTTGAATCAATTTTATTTTTGGAGGAGTAGGGAAATGCCAGAAAGTGACACTAAAGGTTAGGCTTTTGAAGAGATGAAAGTGGGGGATGGATAGGTTACAATAGGCATGTCAGTGTTCCAGGTTCTTGCTCAGTTGGCTTTCTTAGGTACGGGAAGCATTAATGTCATTTAAGCCTGGCTGTGATTATTTTTGATGGATTCTAGGTCTGTCTTCTCTGTCTTACTGGTTTTTTCCTACTGGTTCACCCCAAGGTTTCCAAAATGCCAGCATTCCTTCGCTCTGCCCTTCAGATTTTGTTTTCTGAAGATTCAGCTAAGCTCTTTGTGGCATCAAATCAAGGGTCTCTACATATTATTCGCCTGTTGGAAGGAAGCTTCAAGCACCTGCATACTTTTCAGCCTCAGTCAGGTGGGAACTTGGTAACTGGACAAAGGAGAGAGTTGTCAGTCTCTGTGTATCTTTTTCTCCCCCCTTTTTAAACATCACTCATTGTTGGGATTCCCTAATGCTCTTCTCAGCCCTGCAAATACTCACATGTTTGCAATTTAAAGTAGGAGGAGATATCTGGCACGTGAAAACGCTTGACGAGATCTGAAATGTTCCTTACACCTACTCTTTTCTCACTGGGTTTTTGATTCCTTATTTGGGGCCAGAAGTTTCATCACCCTTCCTAGAGTTTTGTTAGCAGAGCAAGAAGAAAGTTAAAATCCTCTGTAATCCTGACATCCAGAAACAACTGCCATTAATATTTTTGTGTATTTCTGACATGTTTGTACAGAGGTATTTTTTAGACTTTTTTTGTTTTTATTTTATTTTTTTAATAAAGGTTTATTATTTTTTTAAAGATTTTATTTATTCATGAGAGACAGAAAGGCAAAGACATAGGTACAGGAAGAAGCAGGCTCCCTGCAAGGAATCTGATGTGGGACTTGATCCCAGGCCCAGGGATCATGCCCTGAGCCAAAGGCAGATGCTCAACCACTGAGCCACCCCGGTGTCCCTATTTTATAATTTATTTGAGGGAGAAGAGAGAGCATGATCAGGAGGGGCAGAGGGAGAGGGAGAGAGAATCTTAAGCCCACTGTGCTAAGCACAGAGCCCAATGATGTGTGGAGTTCAATCTCTTGATCCTTAGATCATGGCATAAGTCCAAGAGTCAGAGGCTTAACCAACTGCACCCCCCAGATACCCCTGGTGGTTGTTTTGCTTTATTTTTGTGGGTTTTTGTTTTAAGATCTTATTTATTTAAGAAAGAGAGGGAGAGGGACAAACGGACTCCCTGCCAGAGGCGGAGCCTGATGTAGCTGGATCCCAGGATCCAGAGACTTTGACCTGAACCAAAGTCAGACACTTAATCGACTGAGCCACCCAGGCATCCCCCAACTTGTTTTTTTTTAATAAAGATGAACTTAAACATGCAGTTTTATTTCCTGTCATATAAAGTTCACGATTGAATTTCTCATGTTCTTGAGAGCATGAGTATGCATGACTGAGAAACTGTATAGATAACTATTGCTCAGTTTATGGTTGAGAACTTGCTTAGACTCCATCAGCCTGGAAAATCAACTCTTTTAACTTAAACTCTATCACTGTTCATAAGCTGCTCCAGAAGCATACAGGAAAAGAAACCCACAGGTTAAGAGTCAGATAAAATAAGCGGCAATGTGTATTGAGTACATGTTGTTATTAAAAAATGTAGACTCTGTTTTGCATTTAGCACCCCTTAAAATTAGGCTCTGTGTTATAGATATCACATTATTTGTTCCTTCTGTTTTATCTCTTATCCTCTTACGGTCAAGCTGGTTTCTTCAGAGCCACCAAGCCGCTATTCCAGTCCTTTTCACTTAGTTCACTTTGTTCTCTATCCTTTGCTGCCCACTCACCCATCCTTCAGCACCTGTTTTATTTCTTATTATAAAGCTTTTTCAGGACGCCTGGGTGGCTCAGCGGTTGAGCCTTTGGCTCAGGGCATGATCCCAGAGTTCCGGGATCGAGTCCCACATCAGGCTCCCTGTGAGGTGCCTGCTTCTCCCTCTGCCTCTGCCTTCTTTCTGTGTCTTTCATGAATAAATAAATAAAATCTTGAAAGAAGGAAGGAAAGGAAAGGGAAGGGAAAAGGGAAAAGGGAAGGCAGCCCAGGTGGCTCAGCGGTTTAGTGCCTCCTTCAGCCCAGGGCATGATCCCAGAGACCCAGGATCGAGTCCCACATCGGGCTCCCTGCATGGAGCCTGCTTCTCCCTCTGCCTGTGTCTCTGTGCGCCCCCCCCCCCCAACAAACAAACAAACAAACAAATAAATCTTTTAGAAAGAAAGAAATCTTTTTTTTTTTTTTTAATTTTTATTTATTTATGATAGTCACACACAGAGAGAGAGAGAGAGAGAGAGAGGCAGAGACATAGGCAGAGGGAGAAGCAGGCTCCATGCACCGGGAGCCCGACGTGGGATTCGATCCTGGGTCTCCAGGATCGCGCCCTGGGCCAAAGGCAGGCGCCAAACCGCTGCGCTACCCAGGGATCCCAGAAAGAAAGAAATCTTAAAAAAAACTTATTGGCTTTTGTTATCATCTTCGCGCCCCACCCCCCATAAATATAAATAAATAAATAAATAAATAGTGTTTTAGGAAGAAAGAAATCTTAAAAAAAAAAAAAAAACATACTGGCTTTTGTTATCTTCAGGCCAAAGCTGGCTATGAACAGTGAATTCAGAAGACTTAACTGTTACTCTGTCTGCACAGGGACAGTGGAGTCCATGTGTCTTTTGGCAGTAAGTCCAGATGGGAATTGGCTGGCTGCATCAGGTACCAGTGCTGGAGTCCATGTGTACAACATAAAAAATCTGAAGGTGAGCAAGGTTTAAGGAGCAGGAAACAGAAGGATGTTAGCTCTGCAGTTACAAGACTCAAGGCAGATTGGTATGCCCTAGAAAATTACTAGGCTTTTTTTTTTTAAGCTAAGAATTTTTCCTGTTTTATTTGTTTGGAGCTCAAAAACTAATCTGCAATATTAAAATCAGTTAGTGGGAACGGTGAAAGTACTCTTGTACAGAAGTTTGAAATTAAGGATTTATGGATAATGAATTCACATCCAGGTTATTTCTATATTATGAAGAGGAGAATTCGAATTTACCCAGATGAATACTTGCAGGTAGTAACAATTTCCTATTAATAGATTGCCTTGTAATCTCAAGGTATTTTTTTTCCTTTTTTTTAATTTAAATTCAATTTGCCAACATACAGTCTAACATCCAGTGCTCATCCTATCAAGTACCCTCAAGATATTTTTTAATTAAATAGAAATTAGAGGAATAGCAGGAAAATACTTTCACTAATTAGTAATGGTCTTGTCCACACTTGAATTAAAATAACCCCGTAGAAGTTTTCATCTTCATAAAAATTATATAAGTACCCCAAACTGGCATTAAGCATCAAATGTTTATAGAACAATACCAAACTGTACCATTGAATGAGTTTGCCTGCTAACTGCATTACTTAATCTTGATGACCTTGTGGCAGGAGCACGTACTGCTCTTTGAACTTTGCCTGGCATTTAAGAGTGCACATGTCTTGCTTGCAACTGTATATACATGTCCATGTCTAGGCATTAGTTTCTTTTTTATCTAGTGTAGAGCTATAGATTCCTTGTTCAATGACATATTTATGAGCAATTCATACAGATAGAGGGATGGTAGCAAAAGCTTTACTCTGAAGTTTTCTGCAAATGCAGTCAGTTTTGTAAGCAGTTACATGTGGTTTTGTGTTTGCTTGTTTTAATGAAATTTAGGTTTATTTGGAGATACTGCCTGATGTTTTGGGGAGCTTCCATAGAACTTTTTTTTGAGTTCTAAGGAACATTATTTAAAACCACAGACCTAGAGCATCCAGCCTTCCCTGAGGGAAGGTATGTAGAATTGTCTTTTGTATCTGTTATTTGTTCCAGCTTCACTGCACAGTACCTTCCTATAATTTCCCTGTGACTGCTCTGGCCATCGCCCCCAATACCAACAACCTTGTCATCGCTCATTCTGACCAGCAGGTAAGAGATTCCAATGTTTTCTAATTCCTTTCTGTTGGATAGTAACTAAAAAGCTAATGACAATTTTGGAGGAGCCTTTGTTTGAATGTAGTGGAAGATACACAGGTAGTTTTCTCTTCTGCAAAGTAAAGCTTCCATGTATCTAGCTTGGGTATTTATAGGCCAGTAATATCCTTTGGCTTGATGGGCACAATGGAATGATGAAGCTCTGAGATTATAGAGTAAAAGGAAGGATTTTGAAGTACTCATTTTATTGGTTATTTTTTTTTTTTTTTTTTTTTTTTAAGATTGTTTTACTTCTTTCTGAGAGAGAGCAGAGCTAGCAAGAGAGAACATAAGTGGTGGAGGGGGAGGGAGAGGCAGACTCCCCTGCTAAGCAGGGAGCCCAATGCAGAGCTCGATCCCAGGACCTAGAGATCTGAGCCAAAGGCAGACGTTTAACTAACTGAGCCATCTCAGTGCCCCTCGTTATTTTAGACTAGAGATGATATGGACCCAGGTGTTAGACTGGATATGGGATGGAATAAGACCTTGAAGTTGGGAGTGACTAAAAAAATCATGAAATTTGCCTTCACTTTGGCAGATACAGAAATTTGGCCATTGCAAAGAGTAGCCAAAATGAGTGCATAGCCTACTGCTTTTTTCTATACCAAATTGTAAGAAAATCTTTAAAATAACTGAGTTATAGCTGTTGTGAAATGGAATACATTGTGAAATGATCAGTACTTGACGATGATCCTGATCTGTAAAATGGGCATAATACCTCTCTCATTGAGCTGTTGGAAAAATAAAGTATGGTCTGAGTAGCACATATAAGTAGATTGCTGGGCAACTGATGCTTGCTACTTTAATAGTTTTTACACTCACGTGTGTGTGTGTGTGTGTGTGTTCAATCCACAAAATGAAACCTTTCATTTCAGTTTCGTGAGTTTGTGACCTTGTTCAGTAACCGAAAGATTAGTGAAGCCACATCCTTGTCTTTTTTTTTTTTTTTTAAGATAGATTTATTTATTTATTTATTTATTTTATTTATTTATTTATGAGAGAGAGAGAGCCCGACGCGGGACTCGATCCTGGGACTCGGACTCCAGGATCACACCCTGGGCCAAAGGCAGGGGCTAAACTGCTGAGCCACCCAGGGATCCCCCACATGCTTGTCTTTATCACACATAATGTCCACCTGATGCCTTTTCTGGCAGTTGGTCCCTTAGGTGCTTTAAATCTAGTAGGAAATTTTTTTGTACTTGTTAGGTTAACAAAAATCAGTACAGTTGATAATGCACAATGCTATGAGGATACAGGAAATACCACTTCATACACTGTATATATTAGTATGGCCCCTTTAGAGGACACTTTGAGATGCATTTTTTAAAAATTAAATACACATAATCTTTGAATCAGAAGTTCCAATTTTAAGAGTTCTTCCTGGGATGCCTGGTGGTGCAGTTAGTTAAACATCTGACTCTTGGTTTTGGCTCAAGTCTCGATCTCAAGGTTGTGAGATAGAGCCCTGCCTCAGACTCCATACTCAGCGTGGAGTCTTCTTAGGGTTCTTTCTTCCTTGTGCACTCACATGCTTGGGCGCGCGGGCGCACTTGCACTCTCTCTCTCTCTCTCTCTCAATCTTTTTTTTTTTTTTATGATAGTCACACAGAGAGAGAGAGGCAGAGACATAGGCAGAGGGAGAAGCAGGCTCCATGCACTGGGAGCCTGATGTGGGATTAGATCCCGGATCCCAATCAGTCAATTTTTTTTTTTTAATTTTTATTTATTTATGATAGGCACACAGTGAGAGAGAGAGAGGCAGAGACATAGGCAGAGGGAGAAGCAGGCTCCGTGCAGGGAGCCCGACGTGGGATTCGATCCCGGATCTCCAGGATCGCGCCCTGGGCCAAAGGCAGGCGCCAAACCGCTGCGCCACCCAGGGATCCCACCAATCAGTCAATTTTTAAGAAGAAAGAAAAAGTTATTCCTATAGATCTATGCCTTCAGTAGTACAAAAAAGACAGATAATCAGTGCAGCTTTGTAACAGTAAAAGATTGGAAATAGTGTAAATGTCCATTAAACAAATTAGATAAGTAAATCATGATACGTCCAAAAAGTGAATACATTGGGATCCCTAGGTGGCTCAGCTGTTGAGCGTGTGCCTTCAGCCCAGGGTGTGATCCTGGGGTCCCGGGATCGAGTCCCTCATCGGGTTCCCTGCGTGGACCCTGCTTGTCTCTCTGCCTATGTCTCTGCCTCTCTTTCTCTGTGTCTTTCATGAATAAATAAATAGAAAATATTTTTTTTAAAAATATGAATACATGGGGCAGCCCCGGTGGCGCTGCCTGCAGCCTGGGGTGTGATCCTGGAGACCTGAGATCAAGTCCCACGTCCGGCTCCCTGCATGGAGCCTGCTTCTCCCTCTGCCTGTGTTTCTGCCTCTCTCTCTGTGTGTCTATGAATAAATAAATAAAATCTTTAAAAAAAATTTAAAAAAAAATGTGAATACATTATGTGTGAGAGGAGCAAGAGTGATGGATATATAGCTGTAGTTATTGATACTGACATGGCTCAGTCTCCATGATATAATGCTAAATAAAAAATACAACATGCAGAATAGCATGTATTGTATACATAAAAGATCTGAAAAGATGTAAATAGGCTCCTCTTGTTTTGGGAAGGAGAGGTGTCAAGATGACAGGGTGAATTTCACTGTAAACCTTTCTGGTTTAATTGTTTAGTGTCCTGTAATTAATTAATTAATTTATTTATTTATTTATTTTTTTTTTTTTTTACTTTAAAAACAGAAAGGGGATCCCTGGGTGGCTCAGTGGTTTAATGCCTACCTTCAGCCTAGGGCATGACCCTGGAGACCCGGGATCAAGTCCCACATTGGGCTCCCTGCATGGAGCCTGCTTCTTCCTCTGCCTATGTCTCTGCCTCTCTCTCTCTGTGTCTCTCATGAATAAATAAATAAAGTCTTAAAAAAAAAAACCATTAGGCATAAGGCTGAATATGATGCAGTTAGGGTTTGTATAGATACTTTCTGGTTAGGAATCAGGGATACCTTCTAGTTTTTCTGGGTATCAGCCTGCATTTCTTGTGTATCCTATCCTTCTTTAGGTATTTGAGTACAGTATCCCAGACAAACAGTATACAGAGTGGAGCCGGACCATCCAGAAGCAGGGGTTTCATTACCTTTGGCTCCAAAGGGACACTCCCATCACACATATCAGTTTTCATCCCAAGAGACCAATGCACATCCTTCTCCATGATGCCTACATGTTCTGCATCATTGACAAGTCATTGGTAAGTTCCTCACTGCTACCACTTGTGCTGACACTGACTTTTCTGTACTTAGGAATTTTCAAGTTCTAAAACCAAGAGAAAGGAGAATCAGAATAAAATTTCCTGACCTATTCTTTGGAGAGAGGAACTTTTGTTTTGCAGATTTCCTCATTTTCACTCCCAGGCCCCATGAGGCTCCCAGGGTAGGGGCAGACATTTGTGTACTGTTTTTTGCTGACTTAAGCATTCTCTGCTTTTCCTGTAAACATATAAACCTAAGTACGAAAGTGATTAGATGAGTATTCAGAAGGTAACTCTCATGGGGAAGACTGTTGATTTGGCTGAATTACTTCTATCTCTGCACCCTGGGGTGGCTAAATAACACAATTTTATTAAAGGAGACACAGGCTGAGGTTTTGACCACTTTTGCCCCTTGCCTGAAAATGCTGAAATAGTATCTATAAGCTTGAAGAATTGGTCGTAATGTCTTGAAAAAAGTCCAGCCAGGAAAATTTCATTCTTCATGGCTGTGATTTTAGAGGGGTTGTGAACATTTTTTTTCATTTCCAGATTCCAGCCTCTGCTATCTGCTGTTTTGATTCACCCCAATTTACATGCCTTCTCTGGACCGCTACTTTGTTTCCTAGGAGCAGTATTAGCTGTGGCCTTGCCTATAATGTACCCTGGGCTTAGATTACAACCAACACACTGTATTTTGGTATATCTGTGCAGGTGGGGGTGGGAAGGAACTGAGAGGAAAGTAGCAGATGGCCTTAAAGGAGGTGTGCATGATGTGTCACTGCAACACATCTCCCAGACCCTCTGTCCTCTGGGCGTGGGAAACGCAGCTGGCTGACAAGTGCCTTCTGCAGAATGAGTGATACAGGAAGGGCCCCTCCCACTCACTTTCCTCATTGTAACTCAGCCCAGGCAGGTCCATATTTTTTGTCAAGCATGGGTGATAAGTCCATCAGTTCCTCATGCTGGGCAGAGCTATTTCCCAAGGAAGTCAGAGATGAAATACCACTTGTTTGGCCAGAGGCCATCTCTCAAAGTGTCAGTGACATCAGTGGGGGTGGTTTGTATTTCGGTTTTGGCCTGGGGAGAACTTTAATCACTTTGCCTGTCTGGTGATCTGGTTGGGAGAAGAGTCTAGAAAGCAGAGCCTGCGTGCGCTAAGCTTCTGCACGTGCCAATTTGTTCCATCTCACAAAGTGTTACAAGACTGGCCAGAAGCTCTGGCTGGTCCCTTTGGTCTTGCTGGACTAGAGAGTACCATGCTCTTTGCTTCATGCTCCCACCCTCTTGCAGTACAGCTGGAAATGTGACTACAGCTTTTCCTGAAGTAATGGGAGTCAAGGAGGTAGTAAATGTCTCATATGATGTTCAAGGGTAGTGTTTGCCTGAAAAATCACTATAGTCCTTTGTTCTGGAGAAGCCTAATAAAAATAATGATTTAAACAGTATGCCTTTGTCTTTTTAGCCTCTTCCAAATGACAAAACCTTATTCTACAATCCACTTCCTCCCACGAACGAATCAGATGTTATCAGGAGGCGTACCGCCCATGCCTTTAAAATTTCTAAGATATATAAGGTAAAACATCTTGCATTATATTCTAGATGGTTGGTTCCTTGTGATATTATCAAAATGTAATCTCTACAGTAGGCAGACAAGAGCACCTTTTATGTGCAGAGAGCCTGGTTTGTAAAGTCAAGTACCTTTCTGAGGATGTTTGTCCCTTATGTTTGCATTTCATTATTCACACCTCAACATATGAGAGGTATGCACATAATACTTAACCAGAATGAAATACATACCTAGTGAGAAATCATGGTGGCGCTCAGGTGGTGTCTTTGTGTTAAAGCTGGCTTTAAATGTGACTTCTAAATGGAGAATTTTCCACCAGATAAATTTCAACAAGTGGAAGTCATTGGATTTATTGTGACTTCCCATTCTGGGCTAAGCCTTTCCACTATATATGAAACAAATATTCATTAAGCTTATGATACTGTAGCTGTTTTGTGCCAACTTCGAAGTTCCGCACTCATGCTTCTCAGATTAGAGTTCCTTGGGTGTCCTGGAACATTTCCTCAGGGGTTTGCAAGAATATTTTTTAAAGAGGGACATCTGTAAATTATTTAAGTATGATTAGTTTCTTAATGCATTTGTGACTTGCTGTTTGCCAAGAATTCAGGCTCCAGAAGTTAACGTTGATCCCTAAGAAGTTAGAGAATAAATGTTCTGAATAGAAAAACATGAAAAATCTTGTTGAAATCTTTTATTTGTGAACTCGGAAGTTCCCAACCTTGAGGTGCCTGTCTGGTTCAGTCAGAAGAACATGCGACTCTTGATCTCAGGATCATGCCCCACATTGGGCACAGTGATTACTAAAAAAATAAACTTAAAATAAAAGGTTCCTAACCTTGGGGGACCTGGTTGGCTCAGTCAGTAGAGCATATATTACTATTGATTTCAAGGTTGTGAGTTTGAGCCCCACATTAGGTGTAGAGATTATTTTTAAAATTTTTTAGGTAGGCTCCATGCCCAGCATGAAGCACAACATGGAGACTGAACTCACAACCCTGAGATAAAAGAGTCAGACACTCAACTGACTCAGCCATCCAGTTGCCCTAAGATTAAGATTAAGATAGATAGATTAGATAGATTGATTGATTAGATAGATAAAATAGTTTTCCAAAAAAATTCCAACCTGATGAACCATTTTGAGTCCTAGGACAGGAAGGGTCCTCAGAAATTTTGATTCCTCCAGCCTTGAACTGTGCTGACTGTTTAGCTCTAGTTAGTCTGTTTAGGACTGGCCCTGGAGCCTAACTCCTGGTAGAGTCATTATCATCTCTCCACAGCCTTTGCTCTTCATGGATCTTTTGGATGAAAGAACCCTGGTAGCAGTAGAACGGCCCCTGGATGACATCATCGCTCAACTTCCACCACCCATCAAAAAGAAGAAATTTGGGACCTAAAATAGGGCACTGTCTGTGTCCTTCCTTGAACTGTCTACCCTGTTTGTTTTCACAAATCATGATAATAAAACAAAGTTATTCTTTAGGACGAGTCATTATGAATGTTTTCCAGAATAATGAACAGTAATTTCCCTTCATTGACTCCAGTGAATGGAAACTCCAAGATATTTGTAGTTGGGATAATGTTCTGAGCAGCTACACATTCATCCAACTTTTTCAGGGTCCTGCTCTTTAGACCACAATCTCAGGGAAAAAAAGATGGTACTTACCTTCTCTTCCCTAACACATGCCTGAGGCTTCAGAGGGCTGGTGACCTTCACTGTCTGCCAGCCTCCTGCCTGCAGCCAATGCAGAGGCTGGGGGGGATCTGCCCTACATTGCCCTAGAGGTCAGCGGAACTAGGCTTGTTTACTCAAGATAGCTTAACGACCAATAGTGGTAATCAGCCTGTGTTTCAGAGAAGAATTTTAACTGCAATGCTCCATCTCAAAAATTGATGCCTTTCGCCTCTGGCAGTCAGACTATTTATTTTATTTAAAGGGAAAAAAATCCAGCTTTGAGTGATCAATCTCATTAATCACCTTTCACCTGATAAATAAATATAGTAACATATATAATATATATATTTAATATGTTATATATTACATTAATGTATAAATAGCATATACACATATATACATTCCCATTTCAAAGATGAAAGAAACACTGGGCAGGGATTTTGTCAATAGTAGTAGATGCGACGCCTGGATGGCTCAGTAGTTTAGCCCCTGCCTTTGGCTCAAGGCATGATCCTGGAGTCCCAGGATCGAGTCCCACATTGGGCTCCCTGCATGGAGTCTGCTGCTCCCTCTGCCTGTGTGTCTCTGTCTCTCTCTGTCTCTCTCTCTCTCTCTGTGTCTCTCATGGATAAATAAAAAAAAAATTTTAAATAAAAAATAGGCAGCCCGGGTGGCTCAGCAGTTTAGTGCCACCTTCTGCCCAGGGCCTGATCCTGGAGACCTGGGATCGAGTCCCACGTTGGGTTCCCTGCATGGGCCTGCTTCTCCCTCTGCCTGTGTCTCTGCCTCTCTCTCTGTCTCTCTCATGAAAAAATAAATAAAATCTGGGATCCCTGGGTGGCTCAGCGGTTTAGTGCCTGCCTTTGGCCCAGGGTGTGATCCTGGGGTCCCAGGATTGAGTCCCACATCAGGCTCTGCATGGAGCCTGCTTCTCCCTCTGCCTGTATCTCTCTGTCTCTCATAAATAAATAAAATCTTTTTAAAAAATAATAAATTTAAAAAATATTTTAAAAAAATAAAAAATAGGAGTAGAGGTCAGAACCAGAAAGCCTACCATATACATTATTCCCATGGGTGTTATCAACTGACTAGTTTTAATGTAATCTTTTAAATTAGAAGATGAAGAACTCTAGTGAACCTGAACCGAGCAGATCAATTTCTTTCCCATCTCAATGAATGTATTATGTTGCATGCTTGTGGAAACCCAGTATGTGTGGTTTTGTTTGTTTGGGGGATGAAGGGCCATGGTATAAGCAGAGAAGGATATGGGTTCTGGTGACATGAGTAAAATGCTAGCAAAAAAAATTTTTTTGCTAAGATGAACCCCATCCTCCAGTCTGGAAAGGGTAAATAAGTGAGAATTTAAAGTAGATACATGGGAAGAGAATTAACAGAGGTAATAGAGAAAGACCAAAACTATAACAGAAAGGACAGCCTGTTTCAGGTTTGCTAAGCAGGAACAGATAAAACAAGGTTTATAATGGATTCCGCTTCTCTCCTTTGCCTCTTTAGTTTCTTCTACAGTGATAGGAGTTATTTTTTAACAAGAGAAAATCACCTTTAATAGCATATATACAGGGAATCCACAGAGACATGGACAGTCCCATAATAGAAGTACTTTAAACCAATAACTGCAACTTTTTGGGCCCTCTGGTTTTTTTGTTTGTTTTTAAGATTTGATTCATTCATGAGAGACAAACAGAGGCAGAGACACAGGCAGAGGGAGAAGCAGGCTCCACACAGGGAGCCCGACGTGGGACTCGATCCCGGGGCCCCAGGATCACGCCCTGAGCCGAAGGCAGACGCTCAACCACTGAGCTACCCAGGTGTTCCATGGGCAAAATAATTTTCCTCTCTTCTTACTTGAATCAATTAGTGAGGCATATTCTCCCGGTCTACATTAGTCTGGACTATTACAACCTTACAGTGGACTATACGATCCTGCCCTTGCTAAGAAATGTTTTAGGTAATGTGGTTGAAACCAAAGTTCAGGTCACTGATCTTCATTGAATATGACCAGAGGGAGGCTAGGGTGCCTTAAATATTAACTCACTTGCTTTTTCACTGTCTGTAGAACTATAAATTCAGAATCTTTATTAACTGGAGTCTAGTTTTAAGACTTGATTTACTTAACCTTAAACATACTCTGAAACCTTGTGGATTATGGAGGGTATAATTCTGACAGAAAAGGCTCACAGGTCATGAGTGAAGAAGTAAGTTATCAAAGTAGAAAAGCATTCCTTTGCAACATTTCCAGCCAGTGATTTGGATTTCCATAAATGGTATGGGAAGTAAGATCTTTGGGCCTTGAAATTCTTCCTAAGTAGAAAGGAACTTTGAATACAAATGAAGCAGAAACTGATTGGGGCGAGTTAGAGAAATTGGGGGAAGGGAAGGCAAAGCAGTATAAAATAAGAGAAACACTTCAGTGCATGTGTTCCAGGGTGATTGTACTTTCAGGGATCTGTGTAACTTAAAAGCAGTCTGTTTCTATTCTGGGCATTTTGCAGTCTCCATGGTTCCTACTTGGATTTTTTTTTTTTTTATATTTTTTTTTATTTATTCATGAGACACACACAAAGCACAAAGGCAGGTTCCATGCAGGGAGCCCGACGTGGTACTCGATCCTGGGACTCCGGGATCAGGCCCTGGGCTTAAGGCGGCGCTAAACCGCTGAGCCACCCGGGCTGCCCTCCTACTTGGATTCTACAGAAAAATTTTGATCTGAGACTACCTAGGAAAGGGCTTTTTTGCTAACTTGACTCAAGTGCTTTAAAAATTCACTTTTCGGGGATCCCTGGGTGGCTCAGCGGTTTGGCGCCTGCCTTTGGCCAGGGCCTGATCCTGGAGTCCCAGGATCGAGTCCTGCGTCGGGCTCCCGGCATGGAGCCTGCTTCTCCCTCTGCTTGTGTCTCTGCCTCTCTCTCTCTGTCTATCATGAATAAATAAATAAAATCTTTAAAAAAAATTTCACTTTTCTCATATAATAGTTGATAATCTGATCTCTGAATGGATAATGTACTCTCTACCCTGGAGATTACAACAAATTAGAGAGAAACTAAAATCTTGGAATATTGGAAGCAAGAGACCTAACCTGGTGTTTGGGAGTTTTTTTTAAGTTTTTTTTTTTTTTTTTTTTTTTTTAAATTTATTTGAGAGAACAAGAGAGCATGAGCGCAAGCAATGGGGAGAGGGAGAAACAGACTCTCAACTGAGCAAGGAGTCTAAAGCGGGGCTTGATCCCAGGACCCTGAGATCGTGACCAAAAGCATCCACCAAAAGCACACACTTAACCAACTGAGCCACCTACGAGCCCACTTGGTGGGTTTTTAGGCTTTTTTTTTTTTAAGCATCAAAACTTTCTTCAAATGGAACATTATTTTGAACCATAATATATGATACAGGTAAAGGTGGAGCTGTTCCGACTGTTATTAGGGTTGGAGTGGAGGAAACAGATTTATGAAAGAAACCGTGTGCTTCTGGCCTCATTTTATACTTGTGGAAATGGAGACCAAGAGGGGATGTTATTCTTCCTATGGTCACACAACAGGTCCTGAGAGGCCAAGGTGTCATTCTTTTTTTTTTTAAGATTTTATTTATTTACTTGTTTGTTTGTTTATTTATGAGAGACAGAGAGGCAGAGAGACACGCAGAGGGAGAAGCAGGCTCCATGCAGGGAGCCCAATGTGGGGCTCGATCCCGGGTCTCCAGGATCAGGCCCTGGGCCTAAGGCGGAGCTAAACCGTTGAGCCACCCGGGCCGCCCAAAGGTGGCATTCTTAGAGTTGTTTCCCTTAGTGTCTCTTGGTCATAGGGACCCAGTTGTAAATCTGACTAGCAGGCATGATACACCAAAGATTTTCCATCTCACAGGCTGCAGCAAAGGTGTTTAAGCATTTCTTGCTTTGGATGAACACTTGATTTAGCTATAATACTGCCTTCTTTGGACAGTCTTGTGTGTAAATCAGTGTTTTAATGAACAGTCTAGTACATCGTGGGGTAGTGCTCTAAGGGGAGTAGAGTTTGGGAAGTAGAACTCCTGATCTCATACAGTGTGCATTTTCTTTCACTTTTCACTTGCTTTTTGTGGAGTGGCTATATTTCTAACCACAGTGTTTGAAAGTACTCATTTCCTTATACTCTTGCCAGTGTAGTGATAGACATTAGTTGTAACCCATCTAATGGGTGAAAAATAATATCTCATTTTGCATTTGTCTGTTTACTAAAGATATTGTTCATTTTTTAATGTGTTTTGGTTGCTGAGCTAATTGTAAATTGAATATTCATAACCTCTTCCTTTTTCCCTAATGTGTTGTTTTCTTCTTTCACAGTCTAAGGTATTTTAAGATACAGATTAGCACTGTCCAATAAACTATCTGTGGTGTTGGAAGTGTTCTGTATCTGTGCTGTACAGTAAGATGGTTACTAGCCACATGTGGCTGTTGAACCTTAAAATATAGCTGGTGCAACAAAGGAAGCGGAATTTTAAATTGTATTTGATTTTAATTTAAATAGCTGCATGTGGCTAGTGACTTTCATATATGGATAACAAAGATATAGATAGTAAGGCTTAGCTTTGTGTCAGTCCTTTGTCTTCAGGAAGTTATAGGACTTAATACTCAACATGTATTTACTGTCTGCTAGATGCTGTGCGCCAACAACAGGTGAAAGATGATCTCCGCTCTCAAGAACCTCACAGCCTAGTTGGGGAAAGAAGTAAATCAATGATGCTGCATTAGAGATGAGCACAGACAAGGGGCATCTAACCAGCAGAGTTAGCAGTTGCAATTGGGTGGTGATGATCCAGGGGAAAAGGAGAAGAAGAGGCACCCCGAGATCATTCTCAGTACAAAGGCCGGAAGCATGGAGAGCATAGCCTGTCCCAGGGATTGCCAGGAGTTGCACTTGATTGAAACAGTGTATATTGGGAATGGAGGAAAATAAGGCCGAAATGGCAGGCAAAGACTACCTACCAAAGGACTAAGGGCATGCATGCATGTCTCATTTAGGAAAACTTGCCGCTGCAGAATGACAGCTGCCCTCACTTGTGGTAACTAAAAACCTGTGAGGTTCCCAGAAAAGGTAAGAGTAAAGCAGTTTCTACAGAGGAAAGCTAATCAGTTCGGAAAAGTGTGGAAAAGGGACCGAGTGGCTCAGTGGTTAAGCTATTGCCTTTGGCTCAAGGCGTGACCCTGGAGTCCCAGGATCAAGTCCTACATCAGACTCCTCAGGGAGCCTGCTTCTCCCTCTGCCTATGTCTCTGCCTCTCTCTGTGTGTCTCTCATGAATAAGTAAATAAAATCTTTAAAAAATAGTGTGGAAAAGATAAGTAAACTTGGGTAAGGAAACTTTAAGCCGACAGGTAGTGAGAAATAAGACCAGGTAGGCATGGACCTTGAAGTCTGTGGTTAGGAATTTTCATTCATGAGGCACCTGGGTGGCTCAGTGGTTGAGTGTCCCCCCTCAGCTCAGGTTGTGATCCTGGGGCCCTGGGATAGAGTCCCGCATCAGGCTCTCTGGGGAGCCTGCTTCTCCCTCTGCCAATGTCTCTACCTCTCTCTCTCTCTCTGTGTCTCTCATGAATAAATAAGTCAAACCTTAAAAAAAAATTGTATTCATTGGAAAACAGTTATCTACTCAGATTGGAAGGAGCGATACAGTTAAAATGCCCACTGGTATGTGTAAGGGGCAGAGGAGACTAGCAGGGAGGCAAAACAACAACAAACAAGGCTGTTGTGTAGGTTTTTAATGTGGGGTCTATATGTGACCGTTAAGTTTGCCATAACAGTATCACAGTCCAGGGGGGCTTAAATAACGGTTATTTTCTCACAGTTCTGGAGGCTAGAAGTCTGACATCAAGGGACGGGGGCACCTGGGTGGCTCAGTGGTTGAGCATCTGCCTTCAGCTCAGGTCATGATCCCGGGGTCCTGGGATTGAGTCCTGTATCAGGCTTTCCACAGGGAGCTTGCTTCTTCTCCCTCTGCATGTCTCTGCCTCTCTTTTGTTTGTCTCTCATGAATAAATAAATAAAATCTTTTTAAAAAGTTATTAAACACCAATGAAAAATAAAAAAATAAAAATAATTTCAAAAGTAAAAAAATTAAAAAAATAAAAAACTTATTAACAGCATTGGTTTCTTCTAAGGCCTCTCCTCTTGGCTTCTAGATAAACATCTTTTTCCGGTGTCTTCACTTGGACTTCCCTATGTGTGTGTATTTGTGTTTTATCATCCTCCTCTGATAAGGGCAAGTTATATTGGAATAGAGCCTACCCTAATGACCTCATTTTAACTTAATTACTTCTTTATCTTAATTTTTAAAAAGATTTTATTTATTTTAGAGTGTGCATGCACAAGGGAGCGGAAGGAAGAGCAGAGGGAGAGGGAGGAGGAAAGAATCTCAAGCAGATGCTGCACTGAGTCAGAACCCCATGTGGGGCTCGATCTCATAACCCTGAGATCATGACCTGAACCAAAACCAAGGGTCCAACGCTTAACCAACTGAGCCACCCAGGTGTCCCTTAATTACATCTATAAAGACTCTTCCACAGGTTAAGATTCAGTCTCTCCCTCTCCCTCTGAATACCCGCCCCCCATATACTCTCCCTCTAAAACAATCACAAAAAAAAAACCCTATCTCCAAATACACTCACATTCTGAGGCACTGTGGGTTAGATTTCAACCTATACGTTTTGAGGGGACACAATTCAGCCGTAAGAGTCCATGGAAGGGCTTTAGGGGCTTTGCGAGCCCCTAAACTGGAATACTGTACGTTGCCTAAGTGAGCATTCGTCTGAGACGTGTCCACAGCATGCAACCGATTCTCAGAGGGGTCTGTGATCCCTCCAATGGCCTATTGCATTAAGTGACTCAGGAGGGAGTTAAAGCTATGGGGAGAAGGCCTAAAAACACCACGTGCATCAATAAACATGGTTTGAGGGGCACCTGGGTGGTTGAGTCGGTTAAGCATCTGCCTTCGGCTCAGGTCATGATCCCAAGGTTCTGGGATCAAGCCCCACCTGGGGCTCCCTGCTCAGCAGGGAGTCTGTTTCTCCCTCTGCCACTCCCCCGCTTGTGTTTGCTCTTGCACTCTTGCTCTCTCTCTCTCTCTCTCTCTGTCAAATAAATAAACATGATTTGGGGTTCAATGGCCCATGAAAGAAGAGAGATGAAGCTAACTACGAGACTCCCAAGTCCTATGGTGAGGCACTGAAAATTCTGTTGGAACTGATAATGAGGGAAAGGGGATTTTTATTTGGGGACCTTATCTGAATTTCATAGCAAATTGTGTGATTTCCATGACTGTCAATAAAAAACACTGGTGATTTTCCATAACTAAGTGGATTCAGTGAAACTAACCTTCTGCTTAGTATGTCCTTGCTAATATTTTCCTAAAAAGAAAGTCACAGAGCTACAAAACTGTCGCCAGCTGCTTCTCATTAAGAATGTGGTTAGCAGATGTGGGTTTTCATAGTCGTAACGCATGAGATAGTTAATCCATTTTTGTGGGTTTCAAATAAATAGTGATTTATCTTGGCGGGATGAATTTTAAAATGTGCTTGCATCAGCTAAAGGATGTATTCACCTTTCCCTCTTGGACTTCATGTTTGCGCTGGAAAGAAAAATACGGTTTAGGATATTTCTCCTGGAAGGCAAAGGAGTACTGCCCTTTGAAAGGGACAATTGATCTCACTGTCTTCTATCTGGGGAAGAGTCATGCATGGATAAATATTCAAAGTTGGATGTCGGATTGGTTATCTTACAAGCTTCACTCTTCCTTTGGTCTCTTTAGTGGTAATTGAGCAGCTCTCATTTTTTGTTCCTCTGGCATCAGGCCGCCTTTGTGGTGGTGACCTTCAGGCTTGCTAAGGGCTGCAATTTTGCCCGGGGCCCTCCTTCCTTATGAAATTACACAACACTCAAACCTTGGAACGAACCCCAGATCCACTAATTCTTTCCTTTGATGGACTCTTGGCAATATGTACTCCCTTTCAGCCAAAACGTAGCTTTATACAAGATCTGTTCGTCACCGAAATTAATTTGGCCATTTGCCTTTTAAGCCCGGAACGGAGCAGTATTAATGAGAGACTCATTCCTAGATAAAGCATAGACTCTAAGCTTGAGAATCTGTACCAAAGGTTTTTCTGTTGCTGCTGCTGAAGGTCAACACGTAATAATAACGGCAGCAGATACTTGTAATGGAACTCTTTCAGGGTGGCAGGTACAGTGTTGCTGAACATTGCACATATGGCATCCTGGTCAGTACTCACAACCACCCTTAGAGGTAGATCTGAATTTTTCTGAATAAGACATTGAGGCCCCGACCTCAGCCCCTCGCCCATTGTCATACAGTATATAGTAAGTAGCCAGACTACAATTCAAATCCTGTGCTCTTAATTACCAGGCTATATTATACATCTACTATGAGGGAGAAGGGGGGAAAGTGACCATTGGGTTTTGAGAGAACATAGAATCAGAGCCTAAGTCATCAAATTGTAGGAAACTATGGAACTGAGAGAGCTAATCCAACCCCCTAATTTTAAAGGAGTAAAAAAATTGGGACACCAAGGTGGCTCAATTGGTTGGTTGTCCCAACTCTTGGTTTCTGCTCAGGTCATGATCTCATGGTGCTGAGATCAATTCCTCCACCAAGGATCTGAGCTCAGCCAGGAGTCTGCTCTAGAATCTCTGTCTCTCCCTCTCCCCCACATTTGCAGACTCTCTCTCCCTCAAATGAATAAATCAATCTTTAAAAAAAAAAAATACATCTTTAAAAAAAATAAAAAATAAAAAATAAATAAAATAAAAAATAAAGTAGCTGTGATCCCTTCCCTGTTCTGAGAAACAATAAGAAAATAGCTTGAGGGATCCCTGGGTGGCGCAGCGGTTTGGCGCCTGCCTTTGGCCCAGGGCGCGATCCTGGAGACCCGGGATCGAATCCCACGTCGGGCTCCCGGTGCATGGAGCCTGCTTCTCCCTCTGCCTGTGTCTCTGCCTCTCCCTCTCTCTCTCTCTCTCTCTCTATCATAAATAAATAAAAAATTAAAAAAAAAAGGCAATCAGAGAGATAATCCTTTAAAAAAAAAGAAAATAGCTTGAGCAGAGAATACATACTGAAAGGTGAGAGGAATGAAAGGTTATTAGGAATTATCTCAGCCATTTTCTTTTTTGGAGGTAGATAAAATAACATGGCTGTTTAGAGAATTATCTAGGCTAGTCTCTCTGTCCCTAAGAAACCATGGTAACAGATGTGTACGCTTTTTATTTCAGATTTCATTATCCACAGTACATAGATTTCCACTGACTACTTGAGATTTCCTAGATGGTAATTTTCACTCTGCAAGGAACCAGTAACCTTCAGAGGGATTATGTGAAATGACTACAGCACAGGAGGCACTGAATTTCAATTAATCACATGTTTAATGAGTTCCTTCTCAGCAAGGCAATATTTTTGGAATAGTGGGGATTGAAAAGGAGTCAATGGGTGGTCCTTGCCCTCCTGTATTTTATAACCTACTTAGGCAAAACAGGCAGGCAAAGAATAAAGTTGTTCAAAGGAAAAATCCCAGCATATTGGGTAGACAGGGAAACCGAGGATGAGATCTTGCCATGTGGGAAAGTAGTTGAGAGGAGCAGGAGGTGTTTGGATGGCCTCATCGGGGAACACCAACTAGAGGAACATGGTTAATCTGAACACAGTGATGGGAGAGGACATTGAAAATTAAATTCTGATGGAGGACCAAAACAGCTCAATAAATTGGGAATTTTTCAGGGATATATTTTAAAATAATTTTTTAAGTAAAAACTCCCAAGTAACCCAAATAGCAATCTCCATTACCTTCTCTCCTCCTAGAATTAAATATTTTATCACATAACTTACTATCTTTTTTTTTTTTTAAACTTACTATCTTATATAAGTGCCCCTACTATTTAGTTGGAAGATCTATGACTTCCTCCAACTCTGTTGACCAAAAGGTCTTGATACTTTTGGGAAGAATTTCCAGCACTTCCCTTTTGCTAACAAAGGTGTTGTCGAGTGCCCAACCTCTGGATGATCGTGGACGTAAAAGTGTTCAAAATAATGCTTATACTCCAAGGAATCAGCTGCCAAGTATTCTTTAATAAGCAGAAATTTCACATACCTCAGGCCTCTGGGGGTTCACGGCTCAGCTGGAGCAAAGCCAGAAATGTCTGTGACTGCAGATGCATTTGGGCACATTGGGACCTGCTGGAACAGGGAACTGGCCCCATTGCAATTGATTTAGGAGAGGATAGGAGGGTTGAGCTTCTGCTGACATTTGCAGCTTGGAAAATCCTGCTCCACTAATTGCAAAGAAGATTCTGCTGTAATGATTTTTTTGGTAAGAACTTTTCTCATTTTCAATTGTTTCTTCATTTGGGCTCTGGGTACTTTCCAGTCTCCATTTTTATTGTTTTAACTCCTAGTATAGGAGGCTCTTTGAATGTTCCTGCCCACACATGAATGTGCATTCACAGAGAAGTGCATGGACATGGCTCACAAGCTTCAACATGTACTTCATGAGCAAGCAGGTATACAGACCCTTTTATGGGAACTGGTGCACATTCCCTCTGCTTGCAGCCCCGCTCCCCACAAGTGAAAACATGGGGATTTCACTCTTACTGCCAAAGGAAAATTAGATGGCATGTTTTGTTTTTTTTTTTAAGGTTTTATTTATTCATGAGAGATAGAGAGGCAGAGAGAGAGAGATAGGCCGAGACAGAAGCAGGCTCCCTGAGGGGAGCCTAATGTGGGACTCGATCCCAGGATTCTGGGATCATGACCCGAGCCAAAGGCAGATGCTCAACCACTGAGCCACCCAGGCACCCCGGATCCTCATTTTTGAGGTCTGGAGTGTATAGTAAAGCCCTGGACCAGGAGGCTGGAAGACCTGAGTTTTTTTCCTTCCTCATTGTGGACTTTAGGATAGACTCTTTGGTAGTCTGGGCCTCAGTTTCCTCAGCTCTCCCAGCCCATGAAGCTGGAAGTGGGTGGATTGCAACACTCATGCCTTTGGATAGAAGCCACCACAGGTTCTGTGGTGTGCATATGATTTCTGGGGATACCCCTCAACATTTGCCCCAACAGCAGGCCATGACCTCCAGGATGAGAAAGATCTACAAATCCAAGTCCAGGGATCCCTGGGTGGTGCAGCGGTTTGGCGCCTGCCTTTGGCCCAGGGCGCGATCCTGGAGACCCGGGATCGAATCCCACGTCAGGCTCCCAGTGCATGGAGCCTGCTTCTCCCTCTGCCTGTGTCTCTGCCTCTCTCTCTCTCTCTCTGTGACTATCATAAAAAAAAAAAAAATCCAAGTCCAAACTCTTCCATATTTGATTATATGAGGGTTTTCACACTCCTTTCTTTCCACCTCCACAGACCCTGTGCTCTGCTCACATTGAATTCTTGCATCCTCCTAGGTAACCATCGTTCTGTAAATATCTTTGAGGCCTCCCTATTGTGGCTGCAGGGCTGAAGAAGAAATGGTCCCCTCTCTCACTCCCGGGAAGTAAACAGGTGATTACAAAGCAGAGTAACAAATGCTGTATTCATGTCTCTGGACCTTTGCTTATGCAATTCTCTCTGCTCCACCTACTCAGCTTCCAGTGTCACCTCTGTGAAGCTGACCCCAGGCCCAACCAGATGTTTCTTTTACTGGCTCTCAGGGTGTTTTCTACATGTCACTTAACCACATCGTATCACCCGGGGTTGGTTGGTTCTCCTTTCTCCTCCCCCACTAGACCGCCAGCTCTTAACTGTGGTATGTTTTATGCAGCTCATCTCCAGACATCAAAAGGAGCTCGGGGCTGAGCGCTCAGTAAATACATCATGAACCAACCGAGGCAAGAGTAAACGTGCAACCAAGTCTTGCAGGCTTGCAAAGTGCTTTTTTTTTTTCCTCTTTTTAAAAATTTTATGTATTTACTCCTAAGACACAGAGAGAGACAAACACACAGGCCGAGGGAGAAGCAGGCTCCCCGCGGGGAACCCGAAGCGAGACCCGATTCCAGGACCAGGTATGAGGACAGATGGAGATGCTCAACCAGTGAGCCGCCCGGGCGGCCCAGCAAAGCGCTTCTGAAGCTGATTCTACTCTCCCTGTGGCGGCTGCTCCCGTGAGCTGCGCGGCTGAGGTCAGGCAGGGCTTTCGGGGGTGGCCTCCGGAGGCGAACGCGGGGAGAAGAGCGGCCGGAGCCCCGCGCGTCCGTCCAGCGAGCTTCAGGCACCGGGTCAGCGCCCGAGTCCGCCTCCCGGAAGCCGCCCCGCCCGCCGGCCCCGCCCCGCCCGCCGGCCCCGCCCGCCGGCCCCGCCCCGCCCGCCGGCCCCGCCCGCCGGCCCCGCCCCGGCCGGTGGGCGTGGCGCCTCATGAATAATGAAACGCCGCGGGGGGAGCGGCCGGCCCCGCCCCCTCGGGCGGGAAGGGGGAAGCGCCGAGGCTGCCCGACTGGAATGAGGGTATCTGCGGCGGCCGCGGCGGCGGGAGCGGGGCCGGCCATGGCGGTGTGGACGCGGGCCACCAAAGCGGGGCTGGTGGAGCTGCTCCTGCGGGAGCGCTGGGTCCGGGTGGTGGCCGAGCTCAGCGGGGAGAGCCTCAGCCTCACGGGCGACGCTGCGGCGGCCGAGCCCGAGGCGGCCCTGGGGCCGGCGGCGGCCGCCTTCAACGGCCTCCCGAACGGCGGCGGCGCCGGCGACTCGCTGCCCGGGAGCCCCAGCCGCGGCCTGGGGCCCCCGAGCCCGCCCGCGCCTCCGCGGGGCCCGGCGGGCGAGGCGGGCGCGTCGCCGCCCGTGCGCCGGGTGCGGGTAGTGAAGCAGGAGGCGGGCGGCCTGGGCATCAGCATCAAGGGCGGCCGCGAGAACCGGATGCCGATCCTCATCTCCAAGATCTTCCCGGGGCTGGCGGCCGACCAGAGCCGGGCGCTGCGGCTGGGCGACGCCATCCTGTCGGTGAACGGCACCGACCTGCGCCAGGCCACCCACGACCAGGCCGTGCAGGCGCTGAAGCGCGCGGGCAAGGAGGTGCTGCTGGAGGGTGAGCGGGGCCGGCGGGCGGCGCGGGGCGGGCGGCGGGCGGCGGGCGGCGCGGGGCGGGGCGGGGCGGGCGGCGCGCACTCGGTCCCTGCCCTCCGGCCCCTTCGCGGGGAGCCCGTTCCCTCCCCCTCCGCGTCCTCCGCTTCCCCGCGCCGTTCCCCGGCTCCCCCCGGACCCCGCTTCCTGGGGCTTTGCGTGTGGAAAAGCTGATGCTCCTTGCAAGGAAAAGTTGGCTTGCAGTCCCCAGGCGGGACTCGGTTGAGATTTAGTACAAAGCCCCGGCGCTTGAAGCCCCGCCTCTGCAGGATAAGCTGACACTAAGGACCGGAGGGGGCCCGGAGGGGGTCGGAGGGGGCTCGCCGGGGCCGCGGAGGGCTCCGTGTGCCCCCCGAGAGGTGCCGGGGTGGCGCCTTCTGCTCACAGCTGGCTCTCCCCCGCGACGGGGTCTGTTTAAAAAAGCAAAAAACAAAAAAACAACCCACCCCCACCGACGCCAGGGGTGAGCTTGGGCAAATCAAACTGCTGGTTAATTTATAGGGATTTAACCCATCATTGGCCCCGCTCGACAGTAACCAAAAGAGATCATAGCACTTGGTCGAAGCAGAGAGCTGAAACAGCAAGTTTCGGTGGCTAATGAGCCTTGTTTAACAGTCGAGGCTCACGTGTTTGAACATTTACTGCCAGCGAGAGTTTTTGCCCCTTTTGCAAGAGACTAGTGCCAGCTTCCTACCCTCCAGAGACTTGCTGCTGCAAGGCTTTAAATGAAGCCTGAAATGGTACATCTCAAGATATGTTTGAACAGCCACTATTATTTTTTACTTTAAGTACGTACGTGATCCGTAACCTGGATCTGTTGTGATGAATTTATGGAAGGCAAGAGTAAATCTCATTTCCGTGAAAGTGCTCGCGCTTGTTGGAGGTGACCGAGTATTTTAAGTGTGATCGGAAAAGCCAGTTGCTTGCTTCAGAGATTTGTGAGCAGTTGCCTTTCTCTCACTGGTGATTCAGTCATTCGAGGAGCAGGCATTTATTACTGGATGTATAGAAGAGGATGTAAAGCATAATGGTTCTCTTTTTGGTCTCTAGTTGGGGACGTGATGGAAAAATGCAAAACGACTTTAAGTTAAGTGATTATGTAATGCAAACTATATATAAATGCCAAGGGAATGCAAAGTTAGGAAGTAGTGGCAATCGGGATTAGTCAGGGAGGCCTTTTTCAAGGAGCTGAATCCTGAGCCAGGTCTCTAAGGAAGTAATGGACATAGACAGAGATGAGTCAGGAGGGTATTCCTGGCAGAGGAAGAGCAGAAGGGAATGGGTGGGGAAGAAGGGTAGGCAGAGACCAGTCATGAAACTGAGAGGTCAGAAGTCCAGCTTGGCAGAGTGATTTTTCACTTTTTTTCCAAATCGGGTTGTAAATATTTGGAAAAATGTTAGTTTGTTTGCATGTGCTCTGAGTGTGAAATTCCAGTGTCCCATCTCTATGATAATCCTATTTATAAGTCTTATTTATATCTCATGGGTGGGGCCAGACACTGCTCCGAAATTAGTGTTAATAAATGGAGCAAAATTATAGACTGTGGCATAGGCAGTGAGTACATAAAAAAAATTGTAACCAGGGACACCTGGGTGGCTCAGCTGTTGAGTGTCTGCCTTTGGCTCAGGGCATGATCCTGGGGTCCTGGGATCGAGTCCCACATCGGGCTCCTTGCCTGGAGCCTGCTTCTCCCTCTGTCAGTGTCTCTGCCTCTCTCTCCGTGTCTCTCATAAATAAGTAAATAAATCTTAAAAAAAAAAATTGTAACCTTAAATGTGCACCTTGAAGTTGGTCTAGCTAAGCATTTGGTTATAAATTCTTAGAACCAGAATATTGAAGTAGTACTATTTATGTAGTACTAGGCGGTAATGGGCAGACATTTCAGCTCTTTGCATGCTATATTTTTTAACAACCCAGTTTCTTGTTTAGCTATATTTTGAACCTGGTATTCATACCAATTAAATGAAGATCATCTGGTAAATGTTTCCCAGTATTCATTAGTCTAAAATAGGCCACTTGGGCTTTTAGGAGGAGGCTTTGCAAATAGCAGCATAATAACATATTTATTGAGTGCCTTTTTACCTAACACACAGGTTCTATTTTATTTTCCTATTTTTTGTAAATGACAAGCAGTTTTTGTCCTTAAATGTGTGGGGAAATATGAAATTACACTTTTTAAAAAAATATATTTTATTTATTTATTCATGGGAGAGAGGGAGAGAGGCAGGCAGATACACAGGCAGAGGAAGAAGCAGGCTCCATGCAGGGGGTCCGACATGGGACTCGATTCCGGGTCTCCAGGATCAGGCCCTGGGCTAAAGGTGGCGCTAAACTGCTGAGCCACCTGGGCTGCCCGAAATGACACTTTCAAGCCAAAGAGATAAAAATAAAATAAAATAACTTAGAATATGTGATAACAGTGATTTAGTTGAACTAGTCAAACGTTATTTTAAAATCAAGAGCTGGTGTTCCATCCAGGTAGACCACTGCTAAAAGATAGATTTTATGCTTAGCCCTTAAAGTTTTGGAACCTCCATTAGATGTCTCAGAACTTGAAAAGCTGCCCTAGTAGCACAGTGATGCTCTTTTGTGATGTGGGCAGGGAATTTCAGGCATGCCCTGGCCACCCCCAAGCAAAAGAAAGCAGTAGTCTCTGGTTGCTTGTGGTTAGGGAACTGAGCTAAAGGGTTTCTTTTTATCTCATGAATTTGTTGGGATTATTCGTTCATACAGCAAATGTTTACTCAACTCTACCATGTGCTAGAGGCACTTGAAGATACCTGGTTCCTGCCTTCAGGAAGTTTGGAGTTGAGATAAGAGAGAGATGAGAAATAACTATAACAAAGGGCTAAAAGTGATTTTATAATAGAACTCTGGAGAGGACACGGCACAAAGGAAGGAGAGATCTATAGAGATCTTGGTTCCCTGCCCCGCGTTGGTGGGGTCAGAGGTTGAGGATGCCTGGGAAAAGGTTGAAGGAGAAGTTGAAGCTTCCCCTAAGAGACAGCTGCCACCAGTAAATACACACAAATGAGAGACAGTAGGAAGTTATTTTGCCCAGTGAGGGTAAGTACAAATGAGGACTTTGTGGTCAGACAGACGTGGGTCTGTTTCTGGCTAGTGGTTTGTAACCCCTAGGCAAGTTACTCAACCTGGCTAAGCTTTAGTTTCCTCATCTGAAAAACCAGGATGGTAATGATATCTCCCTCAAAGGTTGTTACTCATTTGACGGTTTGTGACCTGGGTGCTATCTTAGGGACTGGGAATACTACAGTAAAGGACAGTAACAAAAACCAAGGTCTGAATGAGGAAGGTAAGACAGGGTGGGTCATGAAGGTTATGCTGCGAGATTACACAAGCACTCAGAATAGGATAACAAGTTGTCAAAAGCCAAGATGCCATTTTGCTTGAAAAGAAATATGTGATAAGAATGAGGATTGCTTTAGGTGAACAGATTAAAAATGAATTTGCATTTCCTGGTTGCAAACACCTTTTTCTAATCCCGTTCTCATGTTTTTCTTTTTTTTTTTTTTTTTTTTTAATTTTTATTTATTTATGATAGTCACAGAGAGAGAGAGAGAGAGGCAGAGACTCAGGCAGAGGGAGAAGCAGGCTCCATGCACCGGGAGCCCGATGTGGGATTCGATCCCGGGTCTCCAGGATCGCGCCCTGGGCCAAAGGCAGGCGCCAAACCACTGCGCCATCCAGGGATCCCTGTTTTTCTGTAATCTCCTGTATAGACCAACTTTTATATTGTTAAATTTGCGTTTAGTTTCCCATCCTCTCATTTTTCCTCTTCACATTTACCACTCAAAACCTTACCCTTGATTTTAGTCAGAAGGCTGAGAAGTGGTTTTACCACTCAGACCTTAAAACTTGGTATTCACTATGTGCTTATAGTTTGGGCTAGTGACTGTTAGCATTGATATTAAGATATGCTATGTAGAGATACTCAGATTGTAAGCATAAAGGGATGATTACTCACCTATCAAGTATTGTGTATTAAATTTACTGAATCATGAGTGCTAAAAATAGTCTAATTAGAAACCTTCTAGAATTTATATTTTTAGGGCTGTGAAATTAACTAAATGAACACAAATTAGGCTGTACATCAAAAAATGTTCCAGAAGAGATTAGGGAAAACAGTATAAAGTATCCAGCTTAAGGTTTGATATTTGAGAAAAGATTTTTTAAAGCAGTTCTTATTGGAATATTATATGAAAATTGTATTTTATTGCCTAAATATAGTTCCAGAAGTTTTGTTATCAAATCTCCTGAAAAGAAGATGGTTAAGTGTATAGAGAAGTGGATTGGCATGAAATTTTAACTTGAAAATGGAAAATGATTTTTGTATCCAGAATGGCTTGAGATTTTGAGTGTTATATATAATATGGTTCTTTTGTGCATGTTAGGGGACATGTAACATATTTTTGACATTATTAGGCTGCTAATTTAAAGAAGCTAGTCTGAATTCCTACATTGCCACTTTCTTCCTTGTTTGTTGGGCAAGGAAAACATTTTACATTTTCTTTGAGACTTTGCATGTATATTCATTAATTTATCTTTTGAAGAACATCTAAATTATCAGGAAGTTTGTGTTTCTCTGTTCCTTTCTTTTTGTTTAACTAGCCTCGTCATGTTTCACTTGAATGATAAGATGTGTTTATATGATAAGCTAATTTTGTCTTTGTAATCAGATTATTTCTCATAGAGTCTCCTCATGCTAAAATATGTTCTCCAAATTATTATCAAAATATGAGAAGCTTATTGATTCTAATATAGAGTGGTTATGAAAATTCTAAGAACATTTTTAAAAACCAATACCAGGGATCCCTGGGTGGCGCAGCGTTTTAGCGCCTGCCTTTGGCCCAGGGCGTGATCCTGGAGACCCCGGATCAAATCCCACGTCGGGCTCCCGGTGCATGGAGCCTGCTTCTCCCTCTGCCTATGTCTCTGCCTCTCTCTCGCTCTCTCTGTGTGACTATCATAAATAAATAAAAATTAAAAAAAAAAACAATACCAGGTTTTACTTTGGATCTTAACTGATAACTCAGTAACTTCAATATCTTACCTGCTGTGTAATTCTTCCGGGATAAAGGTAACTTTATTTGGTGATCAAATGTGTGTCTTTTGTACATAAGGAATGAAGTGCATCCTGTGGCTGTGGAAGTGTTCCGCCGTTGTTCCTGGCTAGATTTACATTCTATCCTAACTAACTGACAGCGTATAATGCCGCTTACTTGCATTTTCCACTAAATAGCATTACTTTTTTTTCAGCATTTTAAAATTATCTCTGCATTTTTATCTGTATATTCTTGTTTGACCTTTCCCAGTCCTTGGAGATGATGGGCTGTTTATCTTTGTTTTACAACGATTACACTATAGCTCATTAAAGTTAGGTGAGTTACTAAAGGTCTCAGAATTTCTCTTGATTTTTAGAGGAAAAATGTTAATGTTCTTTGGGCATAAGGAAAAGCCTTACCTGGAATTTTTAAAGTTGTAAAGTCTTATCTTCCAAATGAGGAATTAATGACCAGAGAGGGTTAAGTGGCATGTTTGAGGTCAACTAGCTAATTAGTGGTGGAATTTGGACTAAAACCCAGATCATTGCTTTCTCTCTTATACTATGCTACCTACAATCAGTTACTCAGGTCTCAGCCTCTCCTGTGTATCATCATGTTGCATTGAGTTGTGAAAGATCAGCGTGCAAGATAAGTTGAAGTTGAGTCTTTGGCCTCAAAGAACTTAAACTAAAATTGGGGAGAGAAAACTACCACATGGAGAGTAAGTGATCAAATGTGTAGTACTCTCTTCAAGAGTTCTGTGAAGGGAATGATCAGTTGTGGCGGGAAAGGGTAGAGTGTGACATCATGGGAAAAGGATTATTAGATCTGAGGCTTGAGGGACAGGTTGCTTCTCAGTAGATGGAAGACCTTCCAAGTTGAGGGGGTAACCTGTACTAAGGCCAAAATGAGCATGACATATGATAGGAAGTGAGGAGAATAGGAATGGACTTGGAAGAAAATAAGGTTGGGTAGATAAATTAGAGCCAGATTATGCAAGGCCTTGAAAGCCAGCCAGAGGAATTTGGACCTTTTTCATTCTGTCAGTCAACATTTATTAAGTACCTATTGCAAACAAGGTGTTGTAGTAGATGCCGGGAATTAAAAATTGGGAGTAATCCTTGCCCTTTAGGCTAGTAAGGAAACAGTTATAATAGGTTGTGATAAATGCTTTAAAAGAGGTGAGAACATGGTGCACTTGAAACAGTGATAGAAGTGCAAAGGAGACAGTACATCAAGGTAAGAAAGTGACAAGTAGTTGGTGTGTTGAGAGAAGTTAATCATGGTAAGTTATAGGAAATGTGTACCCAAAAGTATGCTGGGAAGGTGGGCAGAGGCCAGAGATCATCAAGGGCCTTGTAGGCAGTGCAAGCAGTCATCTTTAAGTGGGGTCTATTTTTACTTTTCTTTTTTCTTTTTACTTTTCAACCTGAAAAAAGAACTTGAGCTTTATTAATAGTTAATATATGGGTGACACTGGTTCTTTCAGTCTTACTGCTATTATCATATTGTGACTTACTGTAGTTTACTTGAGCCTGGTTGAGTGGATATACATTATATTGTGTGATTTTAACTAAATTAGTCTTCACAAAATAAACAAGTTGGCTTAAAGATTTGCACAAAGAAACCATGAATTGAAGGTAATTATTACAAACAATAACAAAAAGGTAAAGCTGACATTTCTTCTAGTAGGAGCAGTTTGTCACATTTTAAGGTAATCTTCTCTGTCAAAAAGTCAGCCTAAAAAATGAAATTACCAAGAACACTATTTGAAATGTGGATTAGCACATTATTATTATTAATGAATTTGGCCCTAAGAGTATATTGTAGTTTGAGCCATATAGTAGGTAAGGATAGTATGATTTCATGAGGAATATGTTATTGTGTTAATTTAATCTTTATGCCATTCTCTTGATCCCTATATTTTTTTGATATTTAATAATATATATGCATTAATGAATATTCACAGATTGAGACTGTAGGATTCACATTTTGCCTGATGGGTGTGTGCTGTCAAAAGTTTTAGTCATGGGAGCCACCCAGGCTAATTTAAGTGCTTTAAATGAGTGTTTTAAAAGAGGGAGTGATGTCTTAGGAAGTTCAGAAGGGCAGATGGATTGTAGGAGTTCAAGACATGACGTAAGGGCAAGCAGGACACTGTTGCAACACCATAAAGATAGTGAGACTGGATGGGACAATGTGAAGCTAAGAAATATTAAGAAGATAGAAACATCAGGTCTAAATGATCAGTTTGGGGGTTGAGGGAAAGAGAAAAGTAGAGGATAACTTTTAGATTTCTGGCCTGGGAAACCAGATAACTATGAAGCCAAGAGTAACAGGGGAAGTACTGTGTTTTGGGTGAGGATAAGAAGTTTGGTTTGGGGCATGTTGAATAAGAATTACCTGTGTGACATCCTGGTGCAAAGGTCCAATAGCTGGTCTGAAGTGTGGTCCATAATCAAGAGAAATATGAGAACAAAGATTTATGAGCTATCAGGGTAGAGGTGGTCATTGATGCCACGAGTGTAGATGTAATCATCAAGGGAGAGTGCAAATTAAAAAGAGAAGTAGAACCAGGATGGAATCCTGCAGAACCCATATATTTTTTTTTTAAAGATTTTATTTATTCATGAGAGACACAGAGAGAGAAGCAGAGACACAAGCAGGAGAGAGAAGCAGGATCCATACAGGAAGTCCTATGCGGGACTCGATCCCAGGACTCAGGGATCACACCCTGAGCCAAAGGCGGACACTCAACCGCTGAGCCACCCAGGTGTCCTGAGCCCATACATTTGAAACAGGAGTGCAGGAAGAGGAATATGGAAAGAAATGGTCCAAGAGGTAGGGAGAGAGCCTAGAAAAAATGTTGCAGTGGAAGTCAGCAAGGCAAGAATTCTAAAAAGGAGAATGTAATCAGCATCTTCAGATACTACAGAAGCCAAGAAAGTCAAGAACTAAAAAGTCCATTGAACTCGATAGAGAACCAGATCATTAGAGTTCTCATAAGAGCAATTTTAGCAGAGTGACAGGA
This sequence comes from Canis aureus, assembly GCF_053574225.1. Taxonomy (NCBI): domain Eukaryota; kingdom Metazoa; phylum Chordata; class Mammalia; order Carnivora; family Canidae; genus Canis; species Canis aureus. Next base: position 8,530,962 of record NC_135613.1, read on the forward strand.
TCAAGAGGCAGTGAGTAGACCATGCTTTTTAAAAGTTTCTTAGATAGGATGGCTGGATGGCTCGGTGGTTGAGCGTCCACCTTTGGCTCAGGTTGTGATCCGGGGGTCCTGGAATTGAGTCCTGCATTAGGCTCCCTGTAGGGAGCCTGCTTCTTCTGCCTATGTCTCTGCCTCTCTGTGTGTCTGTCATGAATTTAAAAGAGAAAAAGTCTCTAAAAGTTTCTCAGAAAAAGAAGAAGCAATGATGGTAACTACAGTTAAATGAAGTGTCAAGGGAAGGTTTTACTTTTGTAGTTGGCTGTTTTTTATTTTGTCTTACGAGAGGAAGAATTGGGGCATATTTGTAAAGCAAGGAGAAAAGGCCAACAGACAAGGGAAGAGGTTGAAGAGATAGAAGGGGTGGGGAACTGATGCAATCTGTTTTTGAGCCAGGAAGTGACATGATGGGAACAGAATTTTGGATTGGCAGCAGTGGATGCACTGGATACAATGTGAAGAGGAAAGACCAAAGGTAGAAAAAACTACAGCTGTTGTAATGAAAGCAGCCCATACAGAGGTGATAACCATTGAAGGTGGCGTTGGTGGTAGCACTGGGAGTAGAACAGAAGACGCCATTCAAAAAACATAGTAAAGCAGGTGATTTTTGCCAGGAGTCAGCAGAATCCACTGAGGACCTTTTTCAACCTTGATAGCCTCCTTCTGACTGCTTGAGCACCCGAAGATTCAACACTTGTAAAGAACCTCTGGGCAGTGAGCCTCTGTTGCGGGCACAGGCATGTGATCCCTCAGAGACATTGGGTGGAAAAATGGAAAACTAAGAGCCACTGTTTTAAAAGAGGAAATGACAGGCCTTGGGGGCAGATTGGATGTAATCTATTACATCCAATGAGGTTTCTATCCAGGGATAATAGGAGAATAGTTGTTACCAGTGGGAAAATGTGCAATACTTGGGAGGAAATTAAGCTTATACTATTCAGCTTTGTTATGAAGCACTTGGGTGATACAACTCTGCTAGCTCTGGGGACTGAGAAGAAAAATTTTAGTTTATTTATTTATTTATTTATAAAGATTTTATTTATTTATTCATGAGAGACACACACACACAGAGAGAGAGAGGCAGAGACATAGGCAGAGGGAGAGGAGAAGCAGGCTCCATGTAGGAAGCCCGATGTGGGACTCGATCCCGGGACTCCGGGATCACGCTCTGAGCATAAGGCAGATGCTCAACCGCTGAGCCATCCAGACATCCCAAAATTTTAGTTTATAAACATTACATCTAGTCACATAGCATAAGAGCATATTCTTCCTTTAAAAGGTTTTTCCCTGGATTACAGAAAGGAGCTTTGGCTTTGGAGAAATGACTGCATGTTCTAGTGTGTTTAATGTTTTGTGTCTGGAGAAATACAGTTGATTTGGTTATTTTTATTTTTATTTAGTTACTTTATATGAGTGCAATTGCAAGGAAAATACATTGATTCTTGCAGACAATTTGTGTTTGATTTAAGTTTAAAAAACACAATTCAAGGGATGCCTGGGTGGTTCAGTGATTGAGAGTCTGCCTTCGGCTCACGTCCTGATCCTAGAGTCTTGGGATTGAGTCCTGGATCCGGCTCTGTGCCTCTGCCTATGTCTCTGCCTCTCTCTGTATGTCTCTCATGAATAAATAATAAAAATCTTAAAAAAAAAAAAACAACTCATGAAATAGTTTTGTATATGAACAAAGTGCCAGTGATTATGGTGTTTAGTAGATTTTGCCTTTTGGAGGGGTGCCTGGTGGCTCAGTCGGTGAAGCGTCTGCCTTAGGCTCATGTTATGATCCCAGGGTCAATCCCTGCTGCTCCCCCTGCTTGTGCTCTCTCATTCGCTCTGTCAAACAAATAAATAAAATCTTAAAAAAAAAAAAAAAAAGATTTTCCTTTTGGAAAAAATAAAAGAGTTATATAAATCAAACTTGGTTTGTTTCTGTGACTTGGCTCCTAAGACATTACTAGAATTCTCTGACATATAACCAGTTAAGAATAATCTGTTATGTATATAACATGTTACACTTCATACTAGGGAAGTGGGAAGCTTGGATTTTGAAAGAGACTCAGAAAAATCATAGACTTATTAGTAAAGTGAGTTGATCAACAAAAAAAATATTTTAAAGTTTTTATTTACTTATTTGAGAGAGAGCACAAGTGGGCAGGGGAAGAGCAGAGGGAGAAGTAGGATCCCTGCTGAGCAGAGAAGAGGGGCCTCAATTTTAGGACCCTGAGATCATGACCTGAGCCGAAGGCAGATATTTAACTGACTGAGCCACCCAGGTGCCCAACAAAAGCTTCTTTTTAAAAAATGAAAGTATATTGAGACGCCTGGGTGGTTCAGTGGTTGAGCATCTGCCTCAGTGCATGATCCTGGGATCGAGTTCTGCATCAGGCTCTCTGGAAGGAGCCTGCTTCTCCCTCTGCCTATGTCTCTGCCTCTCTCTCTCTCTGTGTCTCTCAAAAATAAATAAAATCTTAAAAAAAAAAAAAAAAGAAAGTGTGTTAAAAAAAATGAAAGTATATGTGCCTTATTTATGTGCTTTTAGTTTTAAAGCACAGAAGCCAATTTAAGCTAGCTCAGATAAAATGGTGGCAGTATTGTAAAGATACAGACAAGTCTCAGGATTCCAAGGAAAGCTAAGGAGCCAGGCCTCAGTGATGTGAGGAACCAAGGTAGTGCTGAGGACCACTGTTGCCTCACTCCCTCTCACGACGTCCCATCTCAGAGCTTCTGTTTCTCTCTGAGAATATCTTTTGCAAAAGCTTTGTTTTAGTCTTTTTATAGCCTCATTTTAAAAATATTTAACTCTTAATCTATGTAGAATTTATTTTGACATATCGTCTGCAGTAGAGATTTAACTTTATTTTTCCAAATAGTTAACGGTCTTAGCATTCTTTGTCAAATAATGCTGTTGCATGTGTTGTCTTGATAGTTTGATGGGGGCTGCCTGGAGTGCCATGTAGGGAAAGATTCCAAAGCCATATCTGGATCTAAAAGGAAAGCATGCTCTACTTGATTAGTGATGTCTGCAATGAGTGTGCCTGCACAGGTGAGGTACACATGCTATGTATCTGCCACCATAAGAATGACCTGTCTTTTCCTCATTGATTTGAAATGCACTTTTTTATATAATTACTTTTTTTATTTGCACTCTGATTCTGGGTTTTCTATTATATTCCTTCCATTTGAGTGTTTTGTAACATACTGAACTGTGTGCTGTACCTTTAACTTTTTTTTTTTTTTAAAGATTGTATTTATTTATTCATGAGAGACAGAGAGGCAGGGACAAAGGCAGAGGGAGAAGTAGGCTCCCTGCAGGGAGCCTGATGCACAACATGATCCCAGAGATCATGACCTGAGCCAAAGGCAGATGCTCAACTGCTGAGCCACCCAGGCATCTCTACCTTTAACATTTAATATCTGATGATTCAAATGGGCTATACCAGTCAAGAAAAATTTGAAAAATAACAATAACAATTGCAGGGTGACATAAGTATAAGAATATAGTTCTCCAGATAAATTTTGGAATGATTTAATAATTTAAAAAATTCTTTGCGATTTTGGTTAAAGTTGTATTAAATTCATAAATTAATTTGAAGAAAACTAATGTCTTTGTAATATCTCTTTCCCAATCATTCTGCAAGAAGTACTAGATCTCACTCATCCATGTTCCAATCATGTGGCAAGGAGTATGGGATGTTTTGGTTGGCCAGGCCCAGATCAGAACTCCCCTTGGAGCCAGGGAATAGGGCAGGGGCTCCAAATGGGAAGTAGGGATTTCTCAAAGGACAATAAAGGTGGTATTACCAAAAGAAGGAAGAATGAATTCTAGGCAGACATAAACAACAGACATCCACTATGACATTCTAGAAACATCAGAAGATGGTATTAAAGATTAAATGAGAAATTACTGTATTAGTTAAGAGATTTAGAAACTTTATAGACAGGTATAAAAGGGAAGTAGGAAGAATAGACTTGGGTACAGGTGAGCTAGTTGGAACTTTTCAAAAACTCTTGACACTCCAAAGTGAATAATAAATTATTCCCAGCATTTATTTGAATGGCATTTTGAACATTACTTTTTTTTTTTTAAATATATTTTATTTATTTATTTATTCAGAGAGAGAGGCAGAGGGAGAAGCAGGCTCTATGCCGGGAGCTGGACGTGGGACTCGATCCTTGGTCTCTAGGATCATACCCCGAGGTTGCAGGCGGAGCTAAACCGCTGCACCACCGGGGCTGCCCTGAACATTACTTTTGTATGAATTTTAAACAACTTCAAAAATATGCTTTATGATTATTTTATAACTAGAACAACAAAAATATACAGAACTTAGGGGCAGGCCTTGAAGTTAGAGATAGATTGGGATAGAGAAAAATCTTTGTCTATCAAAATAGTCATGTACGATTTTTTTAATTTTTAAAAAATTTTACTTATTTGAGAGCATGCACATATAACGAGCAGAGGGGAGAGGAAAAGGGAAAGGGAGAAGCTGGTTCTCCACTGAGCAGGGAGCCTGACTTGGCGTTCACAATGCTGGGATCTTGACCAGAGCCAAAATCAGATGCTTAACCAACTGAGCCACCCAGGCGCCCCTGTACAATTTTTTTTAGTAAGAATTATTTTGGTTGCAGAAACCCAAACCAAACTAAGCAGAAGTGGAATGTATCGCCTCATATAGTTCTTAAGACTGGGGGTGGATCTAGGTTTGGGTCCAGAGAGATCCAAAGGCTCAAATTATCTTGGCTGCAACATCTCCTGCTGTGGAGAGTCTAATTCTGTATAGTCAGCTAAAATGGCATTGGCAGTTCTAGGAATATATTGCCATAACTTAATAACTCCAGTTAAAAAAAGAAACATTTTTCTTCTAGCACCCATATAACAATTTCTTGGAAGGACTCTGATTAGCTCTGCTTTGTCTACCTCTTCAAACCATCACTATTTCCAAGATGATAGAGACTGTGATCTAGGCCTGGGTCATGAACGAGCCCATCCCTGGTATATCAAAATTGGCAACCTCATCTAACTGTGAAATGCTGAACAGGGTGGTTCCTAGGCAGACTTGCCTCCATTGTTACAATGCAGACATTGAAGCTATAGAGTTTACTTAAAAAAAAAAAAAAAAATCTGTATGCCTAATGTAGAGCTCGAACTCATGATCTCTGAGATCAAGTCACATGCTCTACTGACTGAGCCAGCCAGATGCCCCAAAATATTTTATAGGTAAATTGTAAATTTTAAAAAATCAAAGTACAAAATAAAAAAATCTTGAAACAATAGAAATAATAATGATGTTATTGAGAGCTTACTCTGCTAAGTTCTTTACTTGCATTATCACAATTTATTCTTTTAACATCCCTGTGAGGCAGATATAATCAATGTGAAGAAATTGAGACCTGGAGAGATTAAATAATTTGTCCATGGTTACAGTACTTGGGTGATAGAGGCTAGGTAATTATTCAGATTTATCAGACTCCACACCTCTTGGTTATTTATCATTATGATAGACTCCTTCTTTGATGGATCTATTTAGGTTAAGAAGCTAGCAAATCTAAAGACCATCAGGATTTATTGTTATGATTGGCTTAATGTATGGGAAACTGTGCTCTGAATTCTGTTGTTGCATCTGTCTGAGGTTTTTGTTAATGTCTCCTCATCTGTGTCTAGGATTTTTCATGCTGGCACAAATAGCTGTATGAGAGTAATCAGCTCATATGAATGTCCACAACCTGCTAGGCACTCCGGGATAGATGGAGAGAAAATATGAGCCTCTCAGGCCCTACTTTTTTTTTTTTTTTTTTTAATTCATTTGACAGAGAGACAGTACAAGAGGGGAGCATCAGGCAGAGGGAGAGGGAGAAGCAGGTTCCCCATGGAGCAAGGAGACCAGTGCAAGGCTCAATCCCAGGACCCTAGGATCAAGACCCGACCTTAAGGCAGACGCTTAACTGACTGAGCCACCCAGGCGCCCCTAAGTTACATTATTTCATACATTACAAGCGGTAGACAAATGCTGAAAGAACTTGAATAAGGGGACACCTGGGTGGCTCAGTGGTTGAGCATCTGTCTTTGGCTCAGGGCGTGATCTGGGCGTTCCAGGATGGAGTTCCACATTGGGCTCCCTGCTCAGTGGGGAGTCTGCTTTTTCCTCTCACTCTCTTTTTTTCTTTCAAATAAATAAATTAAATCTTAAAAAAAAAAAAAAAAAGCCAGGGGCACCTGGATGGCTCAGTGGTTGAGTGTCCACCTTTGGCTCAGGGCATGATCCCGGGTCCTGGGATCCAGTGGTTGAGCATCTGTCTTTGGCTCAGGGCGTGATCTGGGCGTTCCAGGATGGAGTTCCACATTGGGCTCCCTGCTCAGTGGGGAGTCTGCTTTTTCCTCTCACTCTCTTTTTCTCTCTCAAATAAATAAATTAAATCTTAAAAAAAAAAAAAAAAAGCCAGGGGCACCTGGATGGCTCAGTGGTTGAGTGTCCACCTTTGGCTCAGGGCATGATCCCAGGTCCTGGGATCCAGTCCCACAGGGAACTTGCTTCGCCCTCTGCCTGTGTCTCTGCCTCTCTGTCTCTCATGAATAAATAAATAAAATCTTAAAAAAGAAAGAACTTGGAATAAGGATGCAACTGATGTTAAGAATATGTTTTGGGTCAGGTGAAAGACGGAGTGAGGGTGGGAGGTACTGAAAAATCAACTGAAAAACGGCATGTCCAAAGGCAGGAACGAGCAAGTGATGCTCAATCCAGCAAACACACTTGATGAAATAGCTGATTTTCAGGATTCTGAAGCCCTGACTTTTTAATAATTTTCATGTGTTATTAGCAAAAACAAACTGATACCTTAGGTATTCCTGTAACAATTGTATTCATTGCCTGCTAAGTGCTTTGTAATGCAAAAGTCAGTTTTCTTTTATAATTTCAGCCAAACTTTTTCTGGTAGCTCTTCCATTTTTAGTATATTACTATGTTATTTTACTTTTGAAAAACATCAATTTTAGCAAAGTAGCATTCTCCAAACTGTATCCACCTTTACAAATAAATGTTTGCTCAAATGAAACACAAGGTTTCGCTGAACACTAAGTATCTTGAGTTTACCTCCTTATTCTGCTGTAATTGTTGGCCAGGAAAGGTATTTAAATTGTTAGCTGTTTTCATTGAGATAAGGGCTGTCTACATTTTAAAAAATCACTAGTAATCTATACTACATTTTAGAGTACTAAGGATAAATACTTGGCATTAGTACTTTCAAAGATTTTTTTAAATTTAAAGTAAGCTCTGTGCCAAACGTGGGGCTCAAACTCACGACCCCAAGATCAAGAATCACATATTCCACCGACTGAGCCAACCAGATGCCACACTTCAAAGATTAGTTACATCCTAGGATAAAACTGAATTTGTTTTTCAATGAACACAAAGTAAAAGTAATTGAAAAATTTAAGCTGGCTCTGGACAGATAGAAAGTTTGCAGAAAGATAACAAAAAAGGGCTAAAATGAATTTCTGAAAATCACGACTCACCACAGATGTTTTTATATTGATCTGCTTTGTCCACTTACAGTGTAATAGAGTTTTTTGTACTTCTTAATTTCATTTCAAGATACAGAGTAATGACAGTATTCACAAGATTACTTTATGGCATTGGTACTGGAAAATAAAGAAATAAAAGAATTTTAAAAGCTGCTAAGCTAGTTTTTAGCAGCCAGGTCTGGCAGATTTGTAAATATATTTGTATGTATTTGTACATATATTTTCATATATACATTTTGACAAGAAAAATGTTCTCCTTGCATGTTTTTTCCTCTGATTCTCTCTAGGGAGTTTGTGGTTGAAAGATCTGGTCTGCTCTTACTCCTCTACCACCAACCAGTTTCCTCCCATTTTTTTTTCTTTTTATTGTTCATATTCTCTTTTATTTCTTTTGTGCTTGGGTCTCAAAAGAACTCTTTGGGATCCTTAAAACATATCCAATCCTTGGAATGTGGTATTTACAGAAACTCCCTGAGTTTTCTGGTACCAAAAATGCTTTGGCTCCAAACCTAAGCATTAGAAGACAAGATACTTGAGAGAACAATAAAGCAAAGCCTTTCTGATGGCCATTAACTCTCTGTGTGACCTTGGAAAAAATAATTTCAGCATTACAAGACTTATATTTCTATCTATTAAAAATAGGATGCGGGGATCCCTGGGTGGCGCAGCGGTTTAGCGCCTGCCTTTGGCCCAGGGCGCGATCCTGGAGACCCGGGATCGAATCCCACGTCAGGCTCCCGGTGCATGGAGCCTGCTTCTCCCTCTGCCTGTGTCTCTGCCTCTCTCTCTCTCTCTCTCTCTCTCTGTGTGACTATCGTAAATAAATAAAAATTAAAAAAAAATAGGATGCCTTCTAGTTCTCATATTTTATCACTCTAAATGTAAGATAGAAAATGAAGGGCCGCCCTGGTGGCTCAGTGGTTTAGCGCCGCGTTCGGCCCAGGGCCTGATCCTGGAGACCCTGGATCGAGTCCCACATCAGGCTCCCTGCATGGAGCCTGCTTCTCCCTCTGCCTGTGTCTCTGCCTCTCTCTGTGTGTGTGTGTGTGTGTGTGTCATGAATAAATAAATAAAATCTTAAAAAAAAAAGAAAATGAAGAGTTGTAAACTGACTATATTACAAATACATGGATTGTCAGAGAAGTGAAATATAATCAAAATATATTTTTTTTAATCAAAATATTTTTAACACTAAAAATATTCTAAATGTAATTTAATCTCTTTTTGATCATTCAGATGGAACCTCAGGATTTGTAATATCTTATTGTGAACTTTATTGTTGTGATGGAGATACATAAAAGTGCCAGATAAGAGAATGTATGTTGTAGATTTGCACATAAATCAGCTTTTGCTCTTCCATCTTTCATTATAACTAGTAACTAATCTTCTTTAGACCAACACAGACAGCATTTATAAAGCTGTCTTTTTTAAGAGAAAAGAATCACTTAGGGAAGAAGAAGGAATATTGAGTGATCTAGATTGCAGTTAATTTTGCCACTGGTTATTGTGTAACTTGAGGTTTTGTCATTGTTCTTTAGTGAATGAGGCAAGACTCTCTTAATGAATATTGCAAAGAAAGGCCAAATTCTAGGACTTAGATGCCAAGTGAATCCTTTCTCTTTACCCTTTTTAGTCTGAAAAATTAAGAGAAAGGGGGAAATTATTTGCGTAAATATTGTATTTGCGTTGGCCATTGTTGTCAAGGAAATTTACTCATAATGATTTAGATGTTTGGAATATTTTGACAAGATAAGAAATCAACTTCTTCTTTTTTTTTTTTAATGTTATTTATTTATTCATGAAAGATACAGAGAGACAGAGAGGTAGAGACATAGGCAGAGGGAGAAGCAGGTTCCATGCCGGGAGCCTGATGCGGGACTCAATCCTGGGACTCCAAGATCATGCCCTGAGCCAAAGGCAGGCGCTTAACCGCTGAGCCACCCAGAAGTCCCAGGAATCAACTTCCTTTGCAAAAAGTTTAATGTATTCTCTATTAGCTTTAACACACTGGTATGAAATTATTTTTATGCCAGGCATTCTGCTTCTGTAGACTGTGTTCTTGGCACCTAGCAAAACAGCAGTCACATCAGTGGTATAATTTATGTTTGCTAAATGAAAGAAGGATGAAATATACAGAGCATCAAATCTCAAGTATAAAAAGGTTATTTATTTTTTTTTAATTTAAATATTTATTTATTTATGATAGATGGGGGAGGGGGGAGCAGGGGCACAGGAGGAGGGAGAAGCAGGTTCCATGCCAGGAGCGTGACGTGGGACTCGATACCAGGATCCAGCATCGCGCCCTGGGCCAAAGGCAGGGGCTAAACCACTGAGCCACCCAGGGATCCCCTAAAAAGGTTATTTAAAACACTTAGTTTTCCCCTGGGTGGCTCAGCCAGTTAAACAACTGACCCTTGGTTTCAGCTCAGGTCATGATTTCATGGATCTTCGAATCAAGCCCCACAGACCACTCCACGCTAAGCAGGGAGTTGGCTTGAAGAGTCTCTCCCTCTTCCCCTCCCCCACTCTCATGCATGCACTCGTGTCACCTCCTCTCTCAAATAGATCGCTAAAAATAAGGGCACCTGGGTAGCTCAGTGGTTGAGCATCTGCTTTTGGCTCAGGTCATGATCCCCAGGGTCCAGGGACTGAGTCTCACATCAGGCTCCCACACAGGGAGCCTGCTTCTCCCTCTGCCTAAGTCTCTGCATCTCTCTCTGTCTCTTATGAATAGATAAATAAAATCTTTAAAAAAAAATCTTTAAAAATAAGTAAATACATAAATAAAATACACGTGGCCTAAAAATGCTATTGCAATGCAGTTTATTTTTTAGGTCCTTGGAATTGATGTACAAGAAAAATAATGAATTTGTTATACACCAATTTAGGGTACAATTACTACAAGGGCACCAGGAGGATGAATGGAGTGAAAGAGAGGTTCATGGGGGCTTTTTGTTAGGAAGTAAATAAAGCTGAATAAATATGACAGAATGTGAAGATTGATAAAGTTGAGTTATATGAGTGTTCATTGTGTTGTTCTCTTTATTTTTTTTGTGTATTTTAAATATTTCACAGGTTTTCAAATTCAGATGAAATAAAAAGCTGTCCAATTTTTCTTTGTGCTGAATTACTTGTCACTTGGATTAACTGACTCTTTAACGTTTTTGAAAAATAAAGTATAATTAACATACAATAATATGTTCTTAGGTGTTCAATGAGTTGTGACAATTGTATATACCCATGTAGCCACTATATAAGCTATTGAACATTTCCATCACTCCTAGAAGTTTCCCTCATTGTCCTTTCCAGTCAAGTTCTCTTCCCGTTCCCACCTCCAGGCAATACTTTCTGATTTCTTTCACCATAAATCAGTTTTGTTCTTGAAATTTATATAGGAATGGAGCCACATAATAGGTACTGTTTTGCACAAGGCTTCATTCACTTATCATAATGCTTTTGAGATTCATAGTTTTTACCTTTAATCAGTTCTTTTTTTTTTTTTTTTTTTTTTTCAGTAAACTCTAAGCCCAATGTGGAACTCCCAACTTATCACACCAAGAAGATTAAGAGTCATGTGCTCTACTGACTGAGCCAGAGCCAGCCAGGTGCCCCAGAGTTCACTGTTTTTTTTTTTTTTTTTTTTAACTTAACCTTGAGCCTTTACTTATTTATTTAAAGGTTTTATTTATTTGAAATAGCACAAGTTGGGGGGGGGGGAGCAGAAAGAGGGAGAAGTAAGCTCCCCACTGAGCAGGGAGCTGGATGTGCGGCTCAGTCCCAGGACCCTGGGATCATGAACTGAGCTGAAGGCAAGCACTTAACTGACTGAGCCAGCCACCCAGGTACTCCGAGTTCATTATTTTTCTAATGTCGATTAATATTTCATTGTATAAGTATTCCATAATTTTTTTAAGTTTCTTATTTATTTACATAATGTCTACACCCAATATGGGGCTCAAACTCTTGACTCCAAGATCAAGATCATTGTTCCCTAAGCCAACCAGGCACCCCCATAATTTTCTTTTAATAATTTGAATTGATTTTGATTTCTGGATGACTACTATGAAAATTCTTGTTCAATTTTTGTGTGCGTGTGAGTGAATGTAAATATATGTGTTTTCATTTCTCTCGGATATGTACTTAAATATAGAATTGCTGATTCATAGGTAGATGCATGTTCAACTTTATAAGAAACTAAGAAATAATCTCCTATAGAGTAAATGTACCATCTGACATGATGTATGAGAGTTCCAGTTGCTTCTTGTCCTTGCTGACATTAAGTGTTACTTATTATTTTAGCCTTTGTAGTAGATGTGAAGTGGTATTTCTTTTAAAGATTTTATTTATTTATTCATGAAAGACACAGAGGGAGAGAGGCAGAGACACAGGCAGAGAAGCAGGCTCCATGCAGGGAGCCTGACGTGACACAGGCAGAGAAGAAGCAGGCTCCATGCAGGGAGCCTGACGTGGGACTCGATCCCAGGACTCCAGGATCACGCCCTGGGCCGAAGGCAGGCACTAAACCGCTGAGCCACCCAGGGATCCTGTGAAATGGTATTTTGTTGTTTTTAATTTCCATTTTCCTGGTGAATAAAGAAAAGGTACCTTTCCATGTGTTTATTGACCATTCATAGATTTTAAAAAGTATTTAAGTTTACCTATTCTTTTTACTGGGTTGCTTATCTTTTTATTGTTGAACAACCCTGTATGTTCTGGATACAAGTCTGTTGTCAGATGTGTAGTGAATACTTTTCCTAACCTGTAGCTCGTCTACTCATTTCCTTAATGGTGGATTTAGCTGAACTGAAATTTTTTCCTTCATGGTTAGTGTTGTGTGTCCAGTCCAAGAAATCTTTGCCTCCTTTTTTTTTTAAGATTTTATTTATTTATTCATGAGGCACGCACAGAAAGAGGCAGAGATATATAGGCAGAGGGAGAAGCAGGCTCCCTGTGGGGAGCCCAATGCAGGGCTCGATCCCAGGACACCAGGATCACAACCTGAGCCAAAGGCAGACCTGCTCAACCACTGAGCTTCCCAGGTGCCCCTCTTTGCCTACTTCTATATTTTTTTCTACAAGTTTTATGGTGTTATTTCAAGTTTAGACCTATAATCCATCTTTTTAAAAAAAATATTTATTTATTTATTTATTTTAGAGAGAGAGAAGGAGCTGGTGTCAGGGCAGAGGGAGATAGAGAGGGGAAGCTGACTCCCCACTGAGCAAGGAGTCTGACCTGAGTCTCTATCTCATGACCCCAAGATCATGACCCGAGCTGAAACCAGGAGTCCCACGCTTAACCGACTGAGCCACCGAGTTGCCTCATGATCCATCTTAAAATACTTTTTTTGTATTGACTATGTTTCTTTGCTATTACTTTGTCCTCACCTGACTGACGGCTCTTCTACCCTAAAGATCCTCATTATTTCATTTTGTAGGGTAATGGCAGAAGACTGCTGTGTAACTTTTATCACTTTACTAAACACTGCTGACCTATTCATTTATATCTGTTCCCTCTTCAGTGATGTCTCACTAAAATATCAGATAAATGGAATCTTCTCTCTCTGTTTTATTATAATGACTCCCCATCACACTTTCAGGGCCACCACAGGTCTGGTTTTGGCACAGAATATTCAGGAAAGCCAAAGGAAAAAAGCATCCTGGCCTAGAAGTTGCCACTTGGGATAATGAAGTCTTATGTGATTATTTAAAGGATTTTGATGCCTCCTTTTCAGTATCTTGTATGGCATTAGCATTGTAATGGTATTAGTGGCACGCGTTAATAAATGGGGTGGGGGGGAGTGCACTGAACCAAAAGTTGCAGTCTTATAACTTGTAAGATTCCCTCAGATGCAGGTCTGTACTTAAAATGCAGGCTAACTTATTTTTGCCATGTTGATCTGCTGAATGGATAGTGGGAGGATGTTGCAAAATAGAAAGGATTAAGGAGGCATGGAGATAAAATCCTTTAATACTGCTTGGTAAGGTATTCATTTTATCCATTTGAAGAAATCTAAAATTATTATGAAAGGAATGTATTTTTATTTTTATTTTTTAGAAGATTTTATTTATTCATGAGAGACGCACACAGAGAGAGACAGAGACATAGGCAGAGGGAGAAGCAAGCTCCATGCAGGGAACTTGATGTGGGACTCGATCCCCGGACTCCAGGATCATGCCCTGGGCCGAAGGCAGATGCTCAACCGCTGAGCTACCCAGACGTCCTGAAAGGAATGTATTTTTAAGTTGGTATTGGGGACTGTTGGCAAATCATTGGGTATTAACCAGTTTATGAACAAAGTTCAGCCGAAAGATATGTTAACCCTGTTAGATTGTGTTTATTGTCAACAACAACACAATGCATCCTCTTCCACCTCCCAAAAAACTCCCCTGAGAAACTCTTCTCAGATTTTCAGGAAAAAGTTTAAACATTTATTTTGGATTTCTTAGTTGGAAGATAATAATCTTGAGTTTGATTAAAACATTTTCTTTTTTTTTCATGTTTTTTAAGTTTTATTTTTCACATTTAAGTTCTTAAGGCACTTGGAATTTATTTGGTATAAATTGTTTCGAAGTTTTTTTCTTACCTTTGGTTAAAACCTTTTCTGTGAGCAATCAACTCTTTTTATAGATTTATTTTATTAGAGCATGCGTGCTCAGGTTGGGGAGAAGGAGAGAGAAATTCAAGCAAACTTTGTGCTGAGCACAGAGCCCACTCCAGTCTGGATCTCACCACCCTGAGATCATGACCTGATCCCAAACCAAAGGAAGAATCAGATGCTTAACCAACTGTGCCACCTAGGTGCCCCAACCAACTCTTAGTTATTCTTGTGAAATTGATCAATTTTGCTACTTGTTTTCCTAGAATATTTCATCTCAGTCGAGTTTACTTGTCCTCCCTGTTTTCTGAGTGGAGAGTGAATTGCCACAATCTGCTGCATTTTTTTCTGAGAAGGAAGATGAATTTTAATATTTGGGCAAATTATAATTAGAGAGGTAAAGCTACAGCTACAAAATAACAAATCGTGAAGATTTAAATTATTTTTAAAATATCCACTATTGTGGACTGTTTCTTTATCCTTTCCACTAGTGAGAATGGTAGAATTAAAGTCTTGACCCCGGTAGAATTCCATTTTTTTTTTTTAAGATTTTATTTATTTTTTCATGAGAGACACAGAGAGAGAGAGAGAGAGAGAGAGAGAGGCAGAGACACAGGCAGAGGGAGAAGCAGGCTCCACGCAGGGAACCCAACGTGGGACTCCATCCCAGGTCTCCAGGATCACACCCTGGGCTGAAGGCAGCGCTAAACTGCTGAGCCACCCAGGCTGCCCAGAATTCCATTTCTTACATGTTTTTTAACTTGCCAGCAGTTCATGCATATATTTTCCATGACATTGTCCCTGAAGCATCTCCTCAGCAGGAGTGAGCTGTTCATGAACCAGTGTAGGCACAGACTGAGAGCTATAATCAAGGCAAGAGGAGAGAATGAGTGGCCTATTATGATCCAGGAAGGTGATGAGAACAGGCCAGGCTGCCTCTCTTCCTAGGCAAAATAAAGTGCTGTTGAGCAGAATATATCCAAGTGAATCTGTGTTGATGATCCTGTTATATCGTAGAACATTGGCTTTGGAGCCAAGCAGGCCTAGTGTTCTGTATGATGTCAGGAAAATAACTTTAATCCACAGTTTCTTTGTCAGTCAAATGATTGTGAAGGTTATGTAAAGTTTTTTTTTTTTTTTTATATGAAGTACCTAGCAGATAATAATGTTCAAAAAATGTTAATCTTGGGGTGCCTGGGTGGCTCAGTTGGTTGAGCATCTGCCTCTGGCTCAGGTCATGATCTCAGGGTCCTGGGGATTGGGCCCCGCATTGGGCTCCTTGCTCAGTGAGGAGCCTGCTTCTCTCTCTCTCTCTCTGTCCCTCTCTGCCTATTCTCTCTATAAGTAAATAAATAATTTCTTTTTAAAAAAAGTTAATCTCACATCCTTTGTATACTTCATATCTAGTTGGAAAATTGTTTCAGAATCCCTTTCTGCCTGTCTGGAGAAACTGGTGCTAGCCAGTTTAGTAGCAGGTCAATGGAGAAACAGGAGCTGATAGACCTTGATTCGTCTCTTTTTTGTACACCCAATGTTTAGGTCATCTGCTCCTATAATTTCAGCTATTACCTGAGTCTCTTTAATGTTTAGCTACATTGTATTGTTCCCAGCCTTTCTGTGATCCCTCACCAGCATATCACATTTAACCAGGTAAACTTTTTTTGCATCCACATATTATATAATCAAGGGGATGCAGCCTCTGGCCCAGTCTCCCTGTTCTTTGGCTAGGAGCCTTTATCACTGTTCTTGTCCTCCCAGTTTTCAGTCAAGGCTAATGAAGAAACCAGCAGTGGGGTGCCTGGGTGGCTCAGTTGGTTGAGTGGTGAACTCTTATTTTGTCTCAGGTCATGATCTCTCTGGATCATGGAATTGAGCCCTGCATTAGGCTCCATACTCAGCATGAATATGGTCTGCTTGAATCCCCCCCCTCATTTGATTCCCCCCTGCTTGCCTGCACTCTCTCTCTCTCAAATATTTTTAAAAAGAAGAAAGCAGGAGTAACTCCTCACATCTCCCCAGTTAGTAAGCATTATTCTTTTTAAAAGATTTATTTATTTATTCATGAGAGACAGAGACAGAGAGAGACAGAGGCCGAGGGAGAAGCAGGCTCCCTCTATCCCAGGACCCTGGAATCACAACCTGAACCAAAGGCACATGCTCAACCACTGAGCCACCCAGGCATCCCAGTAAGCATTATTTTGAACAAACAAAATTCCTATCTTTTTTTTTTTTAAAGATTGTATTTACTTATTCATGAGAAACACACAGAGAGAGGGAGAGAGGCAGAGACACAGAAAGAGGGAGAAGCTGCCTCCATGCAGGGAGCCAGACGCGGGACTCGATCCTGGGACTCCAGGATCAGGCCCTGGGCTGAAGGTGGCACTAAACTGCTGAGCCACCTGGGCTGCCCCAAAATTCCTATCTTTAAGGAGCTTATAACAAGGTAATATGATGTTTACTATTCATACCAAAAGCAGGTCATGAATTATATGCACTTTTTAAAAATAATTTTATTTTAAAAAGTAATGTTAACCTTTTGATTTTAAAAAAATATATTTGTTTATTCATGAGAGACACAGAGAAAGAGGCAGAGACACAGGCAGAAGGAGAAGCAGGCTCCATTCAGGGAGCCGGATGTAGGACTCAATCCCAGGACTGCAGGATCACACTCTGGACTGAAGGTAGATGCTCAACCACTGAGCCACCCAGGCGGCCCGCCATTTCTTTTCCATTTAAAATAGCTTCCTTAGGGCAACCCAGGTGGCTCAGCGGTTTAGGGCTGCCTTCCGCCCAGGGCGTGATCCTGGAGACCCAGGATCGAGTTCCGCATCAGGCTCTCTGCATGAAGCCTGCTTCTCCCTCTGCCTGTGTCTCTGCCTTTCTCTCTCTGTGTGTGTTTCTCATGAATAAATAAATAAATAAAATCTTTTTTTTTTTTTTTAAGATTTTATTTATTTATTCATGATAGTCACAGAGAGAGAGAGAGGCAGACACAGGCAGAGGGAGAAGTAGGCTCCATGCAGGGAGCCCGACATGGGACTCGATCCCGGGTCTCCAGGACCGGGCCCGGGCCAAAGGCAGGCGCCAAACCGCTGCGCCACCCAGGGATCCCATAAATAAAATCTTAAAAAAAAAAAAGCTTCCTTAAATCCTCTCCTTCCCTTTTTTGTTACAGTAGGAATCTGTTATTTATTGAACACCTCTCCTGAATAGTCTTGTAAGCTAGAGACTGAAGAGGACTGTCCTTTGTTTAGACTATGAGGAAGCAGAAGTGGATGCATAGTACTGCTGCTCTGCTGTGTTTGCTTCCATAGGGTCTCTAGGAGCACCAGAAATTTCCCACTGGGCACCAGATTCATTGGATTGTATGCCATCAAGTCTTATTCCATATATGGAGTTTTATTGCTCTTCAAAAGAAAAACATGTTGAGACAGTAGTTTTTAAGAAGTCAGACTTTGCCACAATTCCTTTTAGACCTAATACCTCAGGCCTTTCCTAGCATAGATTTAAAATTCTTTCAGAAGCCCAAATTCTTTATAGGGACAGATGATTGATTAATTTTGGTCTGTGGAAAGAAAGGATCTAAAGTTAGTGCATTGCCCACAAACTAAATGAACGGACTGCTGATTTAAGCTTTGGGAAACTTAAAACGCATTTAAGAATATCTCACCTTAAACTGAAGCCAGATATTTTCAGCTGATGTACCAGCATAAGGAAATCTACAGCATAGGCCCCTTCAATAATCCATCTCAGTTGAATAGTCAGTCTGTGGCTTAAGCAAGTATTTTTCCACTCTCCAGTTCACCACATCTTTCTTGGCATCAAGTTACCTTTCTGCTTAATTCAAATCGTTAGCTTAACTGTTGGGCTGAATTCAGTTATGGAAGTAGTAATGGAAATTATTCAGTGATGTTACTGCTGTGTCGTTCACATATGGTCATAGTATTTATATACTGATGATCTTGTTTTTTGTTTCCCTAGAGTTATGCTTTAAATTGGCAATGTAGAGAGGAACCTGCAAAAGGAGAATCTGCATATGCATGACCCTATTTACTCTCAAGGGAAGAAAGAAATAATTAAGTAATTTCTCTGTAAAGGCCCTCAATTCCATCCCAGGGTTGAGGTTGTTACTGGAATTCACATTTCACAAATACTTCTTATGACTCCTCATAAGGCAGGGAGGAAGCCCTACAATTTTATCTTCTTTCCTTTCCCCTCTTGCCATTTGATCCTTGGGTGTGTGTTTTGGCATCTGGTTTGATGGGTATGACTCATGGCTTTTTTTTCTTTTTTTTTTTTTTTAAGATTTAATTCAAATTTCAGTTAGTTAACATAAAATGTTATATTAGTTTCAAGTGTACAATATAGTGATTCAGTACTTCCATACATCACTCAGTGTTCATGACAAGTGCATTCCTTAATCCCCATGACTTAACCCATCCCCCTACCCACTTGCCCTCTGGTAACCATCAGTTTATTCCCTATAATTAAGAGTCTGCTTCTTGGGACACCGTGGTGGCTCCATGGTTGAGTGTCTGCCTTGGCTCAGGTGGTGGTCCCAGGGTCCTGGGATCAAGTCCCACTTCGGGCTCCCCATAGGGAGCCTGCCTCTCCCTCTGCTTATGTCTCTACCTTTCTCTATGCCTCTCATGAAAAATAAATAAAAATATTTTTTTAAAAAAAAGAGTCTACTTCTTGGTTTGTCTCTCTTATTTTTTTCCCCTTTGCTTGTTTCTTAAATTCTACATATGAGTGAAATCATATGGTATTTGTCTTTCTCTGACTTATTTTGCTTACCCTTATCCTCTATTCCATCCCTGTTGTTGCAAATGGCAAGATTTCGTTCTTTTTCATGGCTGAGTAATATTCCATTATATGAATATACCACATCTTATCCTTACCACCTATCAATCTATGGACCCTTAGGCTGCTTCCATAACTTGGCTACTGTAAATAATACTACTATAAACGTAGAGGTGCATGTATCCTTTTGAATCAGTGGGCTTTTATTTGGATAATATTATCTTTCCCATTTCCTCTTCCCTGGATCTAGCATTTCCAAGCTACTTCTTTCATAGTTCACACATATCCCCTAGTTGATCCCAAACACAATTTTAAGGTTCTGGTAACTAGATGAGTTTGAGAAAGGAAAAGTGGGATAAGTAACTTTTCCTCAAATAAAACTTAAGTTTCTAATAATGCTTCTTTTTTAAAAATTTTTTTTTAATTTTTATTTATTTATGATAGTCACAGAGAGAGAGAGAGAGGCAGAGACATAGGCAGAGGGAGAAGCAGGCTCCATGCACCGGGAGCCTGATGTGGGATTCGATCCCGGGTCTCCAGGATCGCTCCCTGGGCCAAAGGCAGGCGCCAAACCGCTGTGCCACCCAGGGATCCCCCCTCTAATAATGCTTCTAAAAAATACTAACATGCAACCCATGTGTTGTGAAAAAGAATCTATCATATATCTATGAAATCCTGTCTTTCTATTCAGGTCCTATATCCACAGTTAAGCATATGACAAAGTGTTAACGAATATGAGAAGCCACTCTGAGCTCCTACTTTTAAACTTTTGTGGTTTTTTTTCTTTTTTTTTTTTTAAGATTTTTATTTATTTATTCATGAGTGACAGAGAGGCAGAGACACAGGCAGAGGGAGAAGCAGGCTCCACACAGGGAGCCCAATGCGGGACTCCATCCCCGGACTCCAGGATCATGTCCTGGGCCAAAAGCAGGCACTAAACCGCTGAGCCACCCAGGCGTCCCTAAACTTTTGTTTAACAGTCATTACTCATCTCTCCAGTCAATATACTATTTGGGAAGGATGTAGGTAATTAATCTCCAATCTCCCTACAGGAAAATACCTTCTGTATGCATTTTTAAATAAGGAATTTGGAAAAAAAAAAAAAAAAAGGAATTTGCTACATTTTATTCTTGCAGAATATGAAAGGAATTTTACATAGTACAGTAACTATGCATCTACCTATGTTGATAGAACAAAATAGTTTATTCCTAAAGAGATGAAACTATTTGATAAATTTATAAGCTTCCACACTATAGCCATAGTTACTGATTAGGTTTGTTTGTTTTGCCCTCAGTTGCCCTATATTTTTCCTTACTTTTGGCCCATGGGATACCACATTTTAGGTTATTTTGTCACCTGAAACTAATCAGTTTAGGTTCTATTTTTTAAAGATTGAGAGAGAGTATGTGTGGGTGGGGGTACTGGCAGGGGAAGAGGGAGAGAGAATCCTCAAGCAGACCCCCTGTTGAGTGCGGAGCCCACCCAGGCAGCCTACTATAGGGCTCAATCCCAGGATCCTGATGAGATCATGACCTGAGTCAAATCAAGAATTGGTCATTTAATGGACTAAGCCACCCAGGTGACCTAGTCTAGGTTCTATTTTAATGGGAGTTCAAACTGACAATGTTTTGAGGTCAGATCTTACCTTAGTGAAGTGAAAAATAAAGGGAAAAAATAATTTATATTAGGGTTATACTAGGTGGATAGTGCTGTACCTGGATCCGGTCTTACTGTTTGTTTTTTTTCCTTGGCTACATGGGATCTCATTCGCTTGGGTAAAATATTAGCACTAGAGACGTTCCCTTTGAACCTTAGTTTATTTGTCTGGATATGAAATATCTGACAAAACAAATTAATACTACTACTTTGAAGAGAATGGGTAGTAATTATAATAGCTAACATTTTTTTGAGCATTTACAGTGTTCTGGACACTGTTCTAAGTGCTTTACATCCTTTAATTGATTAGGGACCATTGTTTTCTTCACTTTAAGGGTAAGTTACTTGAAGCATTGAGATATGCCCAAGTATGAATGGCAAGTAAGTCGAGCCCAGGCCATATGGCTCCCGAACCTACAGTCTTACTACTGTGCTAATTATGATTGGAATTCATCCCAAATGTTGATCATGAGATAGCTATATAACTAGGAAAATGTACAGCTTTAGGGGACAAAACATTAAAAGTTTAGCAAGATAGTTATGTACACAGCAAAAATCTGGAAATCTCTGTTCTTCTAACTTCCTCAGTTTTTGGTAAATTTGACATTTTCATTTTAATTATTTAATTTTTTAAAATAACTTTATCACAAAATAATCAAGTACTTTTAAGAATTCAGACAATAGGGGAACCCTGGGTGGCGCAGCGGTTTAGCGCCTGCCTTTGGCCCAGGGCATGATCCTGGAGACCCAGGATCGAATCCCACGTCGGGCTCCCGGTGCATGGAGCCTGCTTCTCCCTCTGCCTGTGTCTCTGCCTCTCTCTCTCTCTCTGTGTGTGACTGTCATAAATAAATAAAAAATTAAAAAAAAAAAAAGAATTCAGTCAATAGGAGAGTATATAAATTAAAGATTCCCCTTTCCCCAGGTTTTTTTCTGGCTATACAGTTTACTTTGGATCATTTTATAGGGTAAGAGAATTTATTATCATATCTTATACATCCATTATATATTATAATAGTGGTAGGCATTTTGTGTTCTCACAGTGATCATTTAGGGAGGCTTCAGAGAGCCATCTCATCTACTATGTTATGTGCCTCTGTGATATCAAAATGTTTACAGAGTGCCCAATTCCTTTTGTGACTTAAAAAAAAATAGGGATAAATTTGTTTTAAAGCAAGGAAAGAAAAAGAAATTTTATGTTTATTGGACTGAGGCTTTGGGTAAAATTCCAGGATACTTTGGAAGGAAACAACTTTTGTTTTCTTAAGTACATGCCCAGTAGTTTTGTGTGTTTATATTTAAGGTGGCTTATTTAACCATTTCAAGTGTAAAGATCCTAATGATATTTAATCATTCATTAACTATCCTTCAATATAAGCTTGAAATAAAAATGAAACTAATACTGCTAAAGTGTATTGAAGAGGTTTTCCCATGTGGCTTCTGTTGAGGTGGTTTGTTTTATTTGGATTTGTAGATGAAGGCTAAAGCCAAATTTGGAATAACCTGCTTAGCTGTCTTTGGAGTGCATAGAGATGATTCCTTTACCTGATTCTATGTTATTACTTGAAGGTAGGAACACAGTAGTATACATCTTATGGTGTCCTGCTCACAACTCATGTGATGTGTTTGATGCGTGAGTGAGATCTACGTTGTTTCCCTTAATTCAGTTCTTTGAAAATAGACATTTATGGGCACCTGGGTGGCTCACTGGTTGAGCGTCTGCCTTTGGCTCAGGTTGTAATCTCAGCATCCTGGGATCGGGTCCTGCATCGAGTTTCCCGTGGGGAGCTTGCTTCTCCCTCTGCATAGCTATGTCTTTGCCTCTCTCTGTGTCTCTCATGAATACATAAATAAAATCTTTTTTATGCGTTCACGTGTACGGTGTGCAATGGCAGGTCAGGAATGGACTTTTTTTTAAAGATTTTATTTATATATTCATGAGACACAGGCAGAGGGAGAAGCAGGCTCCATGCAGGGAGCCCGACGTGGGACTGGATCCCGGGACTCCAGGACCACGCCCCAGGCCAAAGGCGGGTGCTAAACCGCTGAGCCACCCAGGGATCCCTAAATAAAATATAAAAAAAAATAGACATTTACCCATTATCTTAGGAAGTTTGTAATCTGTGTTTTGGTAGTGATCTCAAACTCATATGAGGTGGAAATCTTTTTGTAGTTTTGAGGGCACTTGTTTCCTTTTGTACGTTTAAACCTTGGTAGCTCTCTAAGGAGGAATAATCCATGGGGCGCCTGGGTGGCCGAATGGGTTCGGCATCTGCCTTCAGCTCAGGTCCCTGGGATCCTGGGATTGAGCCCCATGTGGGGCTCTCCATTCAGCAGGAGTTGGCTTCTCCCTCTCTCTCTAGCCTCTCTCCCTCTAGCTCTCAAGTAAATAAATAAAAATCTTAAAATAAGGAGGAATAATCCATAACAGCCAAGACTGCTTTTCATGGTGCCTGATAACTCTTAACTGAATATCACCCATCCTTCAAAAGCAGATTACTGCTTTCCACCTTGAACCCTACACTCTATCCTTTCCTACCTACTTATGTTTCTCTGAATGTCTCATGTTCCTCTTTGCCGTTTTGCTGTAACCCCAGCCAGACTGCCTCAGGCAGTTTATCTTTCAAAGATGGAAGTCTATGTGAAACTTTTCCTGACTGACTCCATCCTCTCCTCTCCCTTCAAAGTGAAGCACTCTTTCAAGTTATGTTTTCTTACTTTGTACGTTTTATATATGTTTCTATAATAGTCCTTAATTATTTGTTCATTGGTAGGATATAGGAGTACTGGTTACGTGCTTGATCTTTTCTTTCCATCTTTGCTATTTAATGGCAATTGGCAAGTTTTTTTGTTTTTTACCTTCTCTAAGACCTTGGTTTCCACTTGTAGAATGGAAGTAATGTACCTATCTCATAGGGTGTTATGAGATTATATGAAATTATACACATAAAACATAACTTTTTGGCACACGCAACATGAAATGAGTAGTGAGGATGGTGACTACATATTTGTATCTTTATATTTTGAGTTTCTTAACATAGAATGTGTTCTATTCAGCTTATGTTGTGGTATTTTTTTATAAAGATTTTTTTTAAATAATTTTTTAATTTATTCATGAGAGACACAGAGAGAGAGAGAGAGAGGCGGAGACACAGGCAGGGGAAGAGGCAGGCTCCATGCAGGGAACCCAGTGTGGGACTTGATCCTGGGTCTCCAGGATCACACTCTGGGCTGAAGGCAGATGCTCAACCTCTGAGCCACCCAGGCGTCCCATGTTGTAGTATTTTAAGTTTGATCTGGAAATGCATATTTAATGGGGAAATGTCCAATACCATAGAGCTTTACATCTATTTCTTTTTTTTAAGATTTTATTTATTTACTCATGAGAGTCACACAGAGAGAGAAAGAGGCAGAGACACAGGCAGAGGGAGAAGCAGGCTCCATGCAGGGAGCCCGATGTGGGACTCGATCCTGGGTCTCCAGGATTACGCCCTGGGCTGAAGGCAGCTGTAAACCGCTGGGCCACCGGGGCTGCCCAAGATTTTTTTTTTTCTATGGCTGAGTAATATTCTATTGTGTGTATGTGTATACATACTCTATATATGTTTATATACACACATACTATATACACACACACACACACACACACCACGTCTTCTTTATCTCTTCATCAATCAGTGTACATTTGAGCTGTTTCCATAATGTGGCTACATTTCTGCTATAGACATCAGGGTGTACGTATCCCTTTGAATTAGTACTTTTGTATTCTTATAGTTCTTATTTTCAACCCACATAAAAAAAGAACCCATTATGTTTCATATGTATGCTTTCCTAATCATTCCAGGCATCCTCTTTGCATTGTTGCTGAGATAGTATTTTTTTTTTTAAGATTTTATTTACTTATTCATGACAGACACACAGAGAGGCAGAGACACAGGCAGAGGGAGAAGCAGGCTCCATGCAGGGAGCCCGACGTGAGAGTTGATCCTGGGTCTCCAAGATCTGGCCCTGGGGTGAAGGCGGCGCTAAACCGCTGAGCCACATGAGCTGCCCCGAGATAGTATTCTTTTCACACTTTTCTACTTTTGAGATTTCCACCAACAGAAAATTAAAAACATTATTGTAAAATTAGAAAACTGAGGCATTTGTACAGGTTGGTATGTACGGTATCAAACATTTTATTCACTCACTGAACATTTCAGCAGAATAATCCCAAGTTTAAGAATAATGCCAACAGGGCAGCCCCGGTGGCTTAGCAGTTTAGCGCCGCCTTCAGCCCAGGGCATGATCCTGGAGACCTGGGATCGAGTCCCACATCGGGCTCCCTGCATGGAGCCTGTTTCTCCCTCTGCCTGTGTCTCTGCCTCTCTGTGTCTCTCATGAATACATAAATAAAATTTATATATATAAAAAAAGAATGCCAACAATTTTCTCCACTGTTAAGAGGCTAGTATTACCACTTGAATTTCAGCTTTATTTTGCTCTATGTCCTTTGTGTGACAGGCTTATATATTTAAGAACAGTGGTCCTGAGAGGACCCTTTTTTCCGGGAGCACTGGCCACCTTTGTGAGCTTTATCTCATTAACCCTCACAGTAGTTGTCTGGTGTGTATGGGTCAGACTCAGAAAGGCACAGTGGTTTATTTCTGAATTATCACCACATGTAATCCATTATGCTATATGTTAATGTCCTTGGGAAGAGGTCTTAGCCAGGTTTATACACTAATTCATTTAATAAGCACTTTGAGCACCTGCTTTTTGCCATGTACCATGCTAATTTCTGAACCTGGTGAAAATGATTGTCAAGGTCTGCATTAGGTAATAACAGTAATATCTCAAACTGGTATGGCTTCTACAATTTCTAAAATCCTTTTCCATACTTTAATTCATTTAATCTTCACAATAACCCTCTAAGGGCAGGCTTTACATATAAACTTCAATCTAAAGAAATGTAATTAAGACACTTATGTGAACATCACCAATTATGAAGGAATGAACATTGAAGCACAATCTTTTCAAAAAGTAATAACTTTCTTTTTTTTAATTTTTATTTTTTTTAGTAATAACTTTCTTTTGAAAAATTGTATTCTTGGGGTACCTGGCTGGCTCTTTAGATAGAACATGCAACTCTTGTTCACAGGATCGTGAGATCAAGACCCACATTGTGCATGGAGTCTACTTAAAAAAAAAAAAGATACAAATGAAAAATTGTATTCTTTTTTTTCAATAAATATTTTATTTATTTATTCATGAGAGACACACAGAGAGAGAGAGGCAGGCAGAGACACAGGCAGAGGAGCCTGACGTGGAACTCGATCCCAGGTCTCCAGGATGAAGCCCTGGGCTGAAGGTGGCGCTAAACCCCTGAGCCACCCGGGCTGCCCCCAAAATTGTATTCTTATCTCAGGCTTTTTGTTTAGTTTTAGCTTGGCTAGGGCCACTGCGGCACTATTCTAACTACCCTCCCTATGCCATTGCTGCCATGGCCATGACAAGGAAGGAGACAGTGGCTCTGACTCTTCTAGCCCGTCTGTGCTTCTGATGGCTGAGAAAGCACCATTTGTTTTCAGAATAGGTATGTTAATAAGTTAAATATCAGTCTCTATTTTTTTTAAGTCTTATGTCTGATGTAGAAAAGGTGAGTCACAACAAGGTGAAAGGACTGTGGCCTGAGTTTTAAAAATATGTTAATGGTAAAGTAGTAATAAAATACACCCTTCTGCCAGCCAGTTATGATTTTACACTATTTAAAAAACCAAACTGAAAGTTGAGGATGAACTCTGGAGAAGAGGACATGGATTTTTAGCCATGGTTTTGCCTCATTGACTGACTTGGAGGAAGTTTTCTTATTTTCTTTAAGTCTCATTTTTCTTAGGGTTTCTGTTTCATAGCTTTAAAAATGAACAGATTGGATTGAATTAACACTAAGGTGTCTTCTAGCCCTAAAATTTTGTAAGCCATCTATTTTTAGATTAGTATTTGTTCCCAGGACACTCTGGATGAGTGTGTGTGTGTGTGTGTGTGAGAGAGAGAGAGAGAGAGAGAGAGAGAGAGAAAGAGAGAGAGTCTGGGTGTGTGTAGGGGGCCAAACATAATACACTTTAAATTAATAGCTATGTCATTAATCTCTAAATATGGTGATTTATTTTGGCTATATTGAGCATACTTCTGTAATTCATGTACTTACTACACTGATGAATCTTTCTCCTTTCCTGAAATAATCTCTAGGAGAGAGAGGGAAGGATTTAGCATGCATAAAGATAAATATAATCTCAAGATAAGCACTCTTACTGATTATAGAAGCTAATAATAAACACAGATTGGCTGTCAATCGCAAGGGCAAACCCTCACATGTCCAAAGCCACTCTACAATATTACCTTAATGGAATTTTGGAATTAAATGTAGATACCTCTGGAATGATGGTATTTTTCAGTTTTGTCATTATTCTCACACCTCAAATTTACTCTGGCTTCTTAACAATGAAGTAAAAGTAGGTGGGGGGAATGGGAAGATGTTGGTCAAAGGCTACATACTTCCAATTATAGGATGAATAAATTTTGGGGTTCTATTATTCAGTATGACAACTATAGTTAACAATACTGTATTACATACTTGAAAGTTGCTAAGAGAGTAGACCTTAGATTTTCTCACCATACAAATATTCTAATTATGTGAAGTAATGGATGTGTTAACTAACCCTATGTGGTATTCAGTTTCTAATCATTTGAGTCATTTTGTAGAATGTCCATCAATTTGGATTCTTGCTTTATCATGAATAGGCTGAGCTTATGTGTTGTTAGCAAGAATGCAGACAAGCAATATTTTCTTTTTGGTATATATGGGAGCATAGGGTATATGACATCAATATGTCTCAATAGTGGTATTATAAATCTTGACTACTGTCAGATTTCTCCACATAACATTATTGTTTTCCTTTTGTAATTAATACATATCTTGGGGTAGATTCATTGAGACTGAAAATATCCTGTTACTCTTTAAGACTTCAACTTTACTCTTAAACTTTTCACTAATTCATCCGTGGGTCTTGCCTGCAACACTTATTACTGTAGTGGCCTAATGATGATTTTTGATTTCTTTCATTCCTTTGACACTTATTATTAATTGAAATTGTTCGATAAAGGCTGTCCCTACTACCCCATTTATTTATTCAACTTATTTATTTATTCAATTATTTATTTATATCAATATGGACTGAGGGGTATTTTTATTTTATAGATTATAATTCCATGCCACTATTATTTATTTTGAGGCTCAAATGTTCCAGCTTTTGTTTTCATTACCTTTTAATTACAACAATAAAAAATTATCAGTAAATACAGTTATTTGGGGGATCCCTGGGTGGCACAGCGGTTTGGCGCCTGCCTTTGGCCCGGGGCGTGATCCTGGAGACCAGGGATTGAATCCCACGTCGGGCTCCCGGTGCATGGAGCCTGCTTCTCCCTCTGCCTGTGTCTCTGCCTCTCTCTCTCTCTCTCTCTCTGTGACTATCACGAATAAATAAATAAAATCTTTAAAAAAAATACAGTTATTTGATGTGGATTGAGCAATGTATTGGACAATAGCTCAACATTCACCAGCTGATTTCTATGAAGTCTAACAATTCTCCATCTACAATGGACTCCTTGGCTATTTGTTACATAAGAATGAGGAGGAGGGAATCCCTGGGTGGCTCAGCGGTTTGGCACCTGCCTTTGGCCCAGGGCGTGATCCTGGGGTCCTGGGATCGAGTCTCGCGTCAGGCTCCTGGCATGGAGCCTGCTTCTCCCTCCTCCTGTGTCTCTGCCTCTCTTTCTCTCTCTATGTCTATCATAAATAAATAAATAAATAAATCTTTAAAAAAAACAATGAGGAGGAAAAGAACATGAACAATCTTTGTCTTTTCTCCTCTTCCTGAACTCAGTTAATTCTGCCAGTTTGTTCAGAAAATCCCTAATGACAACAAAAGCTTGGCAGTTACAGATAGCAGTTCTTTTTGTAGCAGTTCTTTTTGTACAATAAAAAAAAAATTACAAAGTGTTTAAAGATATGGAAACTTGGATGGCATCCTTCTTCCCCAGTGGTAACTCTGCCTGGATGTGCAGGATGGAGTGCTTGCTGACCCCTCCAACACAGCTATTGTGCTTGGTTAATATTGTGTTTCCGTCTATAGTTATCACTTAGGTGCTGATCTAAACAAACCATCCGGTGTGTCCAGGACACATCCACTTAGCAACAAAAGTACGGATAAGGATTTCCTTGAGCTTAAACAGCTAGAATTTTTTTCTTTTTTTTGGTTTGGTCCAGTAGGAAAACCCTTCTTTATTAGTATTTTTATTAACATTTTTCAGTTATTTCATTTTATTTGCTTTTGTTACATCCAGTTGTTTTTTTTTTTTTTTTTCATAATTTCCATTTTATTGGGATGCCTGCGTGGCTCAGCAGTTAAGTGTCTGCCTTCGGGTCAGATGGTGATCCTGAGGTCCCGGGATTGAGTCCCACATTGGGCTCCCTGCATGGACCTGCTTCTCCCTCTGCCTATGTCTCTGCCTCTCTCTCTGCATGTCTCTTACACATAAATAAATAAAATCTTTTAAAAAAATCACTTTATTAATTGGTCTTTGGAGGGGTACATGTTTTCTTTTTCTTCCTCAACTAAACAATGTGAGGAGAAAAATCTATAACAGATGTTTTAAATATCCTACATACTTTATACACAAGAGAAGTTCTTTTTTTTTTTTTAAGATGTATTTATTTATTCATGAGAGACACACAGAGAGAGAGAGAGAGAGAGAGGCAGAGACATAGGCAGAGGGAGAGCAGGCTCCCCACAAGAAACCCCATGTGGGACTTGATCCTGGATTCTGGATCCAGGGATCATGCCCTGAGCCAAAAGCAGACACTCAACCGCTGAGCCACTCAGGTGTCCCAAGGGAAGTTCTTTGTTGATGAAAAGGGGGAAATGTGGTTTTTAAGAATAAAAAAAAAATTGTTTCCAATCATTAATGTTAGGAATAGATAAAAGCTAATTTAGTTTATTGAAGCAAGGATTTTCTTTGCTTATAAAGGAATGTTTTAAATCCATTATTGACCTCTCACAATAGGATTAAATTTTTATGTCACTGCAAGAGCTAATTGTGCACCCATAAGCCATGTGTTTAAGTTGATAAGAGTTTAAGGAGAATTTGGTTCTAATGGCAGATTATTAGTTCTAGTAGCAAATTTAGCTGAGGAGAACCTCAACAAAGATCATACATACAGAATGTATGTGATAACTTCCAGGGTCCTGGGATTGAGCCCCAAGTGGGGCTCCCTGCTTGGCAGAGGAGCTTGCTTACCCCGTCCCCCACAGCCCTCCCACTGCTCAGGCTCTCTGTCTCAAATAAATAAATAAATAGATAGATAGATAGATAAATAAATAAATAAATATATATCTTTTGAAAAAGAAAAGTAGGGCAGCCCAGGTGGCTCAGCGGTTTAGCGCCACCTTCAGCCCGGGCTGTGATACTGGAGACCTGGGATCAAGTCCCATGTCCGGTTCCCTGCATGGAGCCTGCTTCTTCTTCTGCCTATGTCTCTGCTTCTCTCTCTCTCTCTCTCTCTTTGTCTCTCATGAATAAATAAATAAAATCTTTAAAAAATAGGAAATAAAGAAGGATAAGTACATGAATTTTGCCCCATGAATGTCCAAAGGAATGTGTTCAGGGCCTTTAAATAACTCTGCAGGAAATGCAACACGGTTCTGAAGAGTGACTAGAAGGAAAAGACAAAAGAACCATGGAATAGATAAACACTGTAAAAGGGATGTGTTGTAATTACGGTTGACTTTTATGGTGTCTTGAGTTGAATACCTTCTGTGTACCTTGGTCAGGTGGAAAAGATGAGCAAAACAAACTGACATATGACAAGTGCCATAATAGCAATGTGATGTGTTATGGGAATATAAATGAGGAAGGCTATGTGCTGTCAAAATTGGTCTTTTTGTGAAAGGGGAGACAAAGAACAATTAACTTGCTGTTTTCTGGAGGTATCTTCATTACAATCTGCAGATATTCATTTTTTTTTAAAGATTTTATTTATTCATTAGAGAGACAGAGAGAGAGCAGCAGAGACATAGGCAGAGGGAGAAGCAGGCTCCATGCAGGGAACCTGATGTGGGACTTGATCCTGGGACTCCGGAATCATGCCCTGGGCCAAAGACAGGTGCTCAACCACTGAGCCATCCAGGCTTCCCAGAATCTGCAGATATTCATTAAAGAATTAGCATTAAAGTTGCATAGTAATCCCACTTATAGATCATTTTTGTTCAATGCCTACTATTTTCCAGGCTCTCCAAACAGTTTACTTTTATTTTATTACTTAATCTTACTTAATCCCCTCAGTAAAATTGACGTTAGGGTTAATATTAGAATATTATGGATTAGAAAATGAAATTGAGGGCATCCTGGGTGGCTCAGCGGTTTAGCGCCGACTTTGGCCCAGGGCGTGATTCTGGAGTCCTGGGATCGAGTCCCACATCAGGCTCCCTGTATGGAGCCTGCTTCTCCCTCTGCCTGTGTCTCTGCCTCTCTCTCTCTCTCTGTGTCTCTCATGAATAAATAAATAAAATCTTAAAAAAAAAAAGAAATTGAAATTGAGAAGTGAAATTATTTGTCCAAATCACAAAGTTTGTAATTGGCAGAACTTAAATTCAAATGTGATCAGTTCAAACTCAAATCTTAGATTCTGTCCACTAAACTATACTCTCTCCTAAGTGTATTGTATTAATTGTACACACAAACGTGCACACTAATATTCAGTATTTATAGTGCTCAAGCCCTGGCCTAGGTACCTCTCATACATTATCTCACTTAATACCTACAATGTCCTTTTAGGACATCATATTTTATGTTTAAAAGTGAGCAAACTGAGGCCCAGAGGTTAATTATGTGCTTTAACCTCACAAAAGGCAAATGTAATCTCAAGATTTGAACTGAGAGTATTTGACTTCAAAGTTTGTTGCTCTGCTTTTCTACTTTAATGATTTTATAAAAATGTTCCAAAGGGGATCAGTTGTAGGTTAATGCAATTGCATGATAAGGTGTGAACTATGGATCTAAGACAATTCCATACTGATACTCCCATTTTTTTCAACATTTATTGAATGTGACTTTACCCCCATTGTTGTCTTGTTTCTGCTATTGGATCTATTTCTGAAAATACTTTTCTAATCTGTTTTTTTTTTTAAGATTTTATTTATTTATTCACGATAGACAGAGAGAGAGAGAGAGAGAGAGAGAGAGAGGCAGACACAGGCAGAGGGAGAAACAGGCTCCACGCAGGGAGCCCGGCTTGGGACTCGATCCTGGGTCTCCAGGATCCCGCCCTGGGCCAAAGGCAGTTGCCAAACCACTGCACCCCCTAGGGAT
Organism: Canis aureus; assembly: GCF_053574225.1. Lineage (NCBI taxonomy): Eukaryota > Metazoa > Chordata > Mammalia > Carnivora > Canidae > Canis > Canis aureus. Next base: position 8,562,974 of record NC_135613.1, read on the forward strand.
CCCCTCTAATCTGTTTTTATTAACTGACAGCATGTGATTAGAAGTTAACTTTAGAGACTCCTGATGGCTCAGTGGTTGAGCATCTGCCTTTAGCTCAGGGTATGATCTGGAGTTTATATATATATATAAATATATATAAAACAGAACTTGCTTCTGGCACTTAGGAACTCCGAATACCCTTAGTTTTAAACTGTATGAGTCATCTTGTATTTTTTAAAAATATGGTAGAGTTCATTTTCTCCCAAAAAAAATCCCCTCGTCTCTACTTTAATATTTCAGCAGGAGACTAAGGAGCAATATAAGTTATTGCTAACTAGCCTGTTTCTTCTTATGCAAATTGCCTTTCTCATTGCCTCTGTTTCAGTGGAAATGAAATGAAATAAAGTCCTATGTTTCTATTTTTTCTAATCCTGTAGGTGGTCAAGACTTTTCTACTGTTGACAGCAGTCCTATCTGCTTTGTATGTTTTGAAGCAAGCAAAAGGGTCTGAAACAGATTGGAATGTTGTTTCACAAAAAGTAATACTTTTTTTTTTTTTTTTAATCAGGGGAGGGAGAAGAACTAAAAGTAGAAATGACTTAAATCAAGAGATATTACATAGAAAGTAAACATAAATCTCAGTACCAAAAGGCAAAGAAGAATATGTAATTGAAAGTAATTTTTCAGATACAGTGTCTCCCAGGTTGGAATTAGTTATATAAAGGATTTTAAACATACATACTTACTGTATGGCACTTTCCACGAGGAAGTTTGCTGGTAGCTATCTTCCTTACAAAAACATTTAAAAATGCGAACCTAAGATATGTAAAACTTTTTTTTTTTTTATAAAAAGTTGAAAAGCTTGCATATTCTTTTCCAATTTGAGGAAACATTCCAAAGAAAACCACTTTTTAAATTCACTTAAAAATATTTACTTTATAAATGACCCACAACTAGTTTTATCATAAGATTAGTAGTTAAAGAAGACTACCGAGGAGAAATTATACAGTAAACAGTCCAAAGACCCAAATTAATTCAACCTATTTTTTTGTTCTATGTTTATATATATAAAAGTGTGAAAGCTAATACTTTTGTATAAAAGTAATAGATATCCATGTTTGAATTTGATTGAGGCCTAAAAAATACATCTTCTTCTGCCAGCTTGCATAAATTTATTATAAAAGGCCATAATTTTAAAACCCTGAAATTTTAACTGCTGGACACAAATTTCAGAGTTACCTTATTTCTGGCTTATTTGGACTCATTCCATTGTAGCTCAGAGGTTCCAAGAGAAACTTGAGTTCTCCTTGTCATTCCAATAGTAATTTGAAATCCTTGAAAAAGATAGATCTACTTTTATTGAGTTGAAAAGGCCTTGGACTGAAATGGAGAAGGAAGGATGGATAATGAAATGAATTGAAAATCTCAGAACCAATAGAAACTACAGTTATTTTTTTCAACCAGAAAATATCAAAGTCACATCTTATAAGCACATGTACTGCTGCTGATGACATGCTTGGGTTCTTGGGAAATTTCTCCTCATGACTGGCAAGAACAAATGAGCTAACTTTACAGGTTTTTTTTTTTTTTTTAAGATTTTTAAAATTTTTATTTATTCATGAGAAACACACAGAGAGAGAGAGAGAGAGAGAGAGAGAGGCAGATACACAGGCAGAGGGAGAAGCAGGCTCCATGCAGGGAGCCGGATGTGGGACTCAACCCCAGGACTCCAGGACCACGCCCTGGGCCAAAGGCAGGTGCCATACTGCTGAGCCACCCAGGGATCCCTAACTTTACAGGGTTATATGATAAGGCAATAATGGGAAAATAAATATGACTTTGGAAATGATGGTACAGCAAATCTGAAGACTTATAACTCAAATTTGTATTAGATCTGAAGTTCAGATGATCATCAGGTAATTCCTCACTGATACAACCTCACAAATCACCTCCCCCATGTCTTCAGACAAAGAAAATCTAAAGAGACATGGATTTCCTGCTTTTAAAGAGAAGAAAATATTAACATCCTGCATTTGTTAGAGCAGGAGATCAAGATACGGTAGGCATATATACATACCATTTTTCACCTATTAAAATAGCAAAGACTGGGGCTGTTGGGTGGCTTAGTCAGTTGAGCGTCTGCATTCACCTCTGGTCATGATCCTGGAGTCCTGGAATCCAGCCCTGCATTGGGCTCCCTGCTCAGCTGGGAGCCTGCTTCTCCCTCTTCCTCTGCTCCTCCTCCCTACTCACATGCTCACTTTCTCTTTTATGAATAAATAAAATCTTAAAAATTTAGAATAGCCAAGATTATTTTCAGTAAAATTACTGCACTTTTACCAGTGTACTGATATAGATATGCTCAGACACTCCTGGTGGGAGTGTAAAATGGTACAAGGCTTTTGGAGAGCAATTTGCAGTATGAACCTTAAATACTCCTTTGACCCAGTAATTTCTCTCCTGAAAAATATGTTCACCATATAGCATTATGTAAAACAAGTGCCCAGTAATTAGGGAATGCCAAATAAATTATGGTAAATACACAGTGGAATGATCTACAGCTATTTATATATTATTTTCTTATAATAGCTATTTTTATTTATTTTTTTAAGACTTTATTTATTCATAGAAAGAAGGAGAGAGAGAGAGGTGCAGACACAGGCAGAGAGAGAAGCAGGCACTATGCAGAGAGCCTGACATGGGACTCGATCCAGGGTCTCCAGGATCAGGCCCTGGGCTGCAGGAAATGCTAAACCGCTGCGCCACCGGGGCTGCCCTATAGCTATTTTTAAATGATGTTTATGAAGAGTTCGTATGAAATGGGAAAATATATTACTGTATTAAGGAATAAAAAGTCTGGAAGGAAATGTGGTAGAAATAGAAATTTTTATATTTATCTTCATTTTCTTTTCAATATTTTCCAGTTTGATTACCTGAGGGGAATGAGGCCAGCAGAAGGTAAAAGGGTGGTTTTAGAGAAGAGAATGGGGAATTACTGTTTAATGGGGACAGAGTTTCAGTTTGGGAAGATGAAAAAATTTTGGAGATGGATGGTGGTGGTGGTTGTACAACAGTGTAAAATGTACTTGATGCCACTGAACTGTACATGTTAAAAAACCAACTTTATGTTGGTAAACTTTATGTTATGTTTATTTTACTACATTTATTTTATTTTATTTTGTTTACATTTTTTTTTTAAGGCCAATCCAACAATAAGGGTGATCCAGAACCGCGTCGGCAGTGGGAATTGAGACTAGATTAGAGAAAAATTTCAGAGTCGGAATGAGACAGTTTGGGACTTGATAGATGTAACGGTTAGGGAGAAGAGGAGCCTGCAAAAGTTAGAGAAGTGATTCCCAGAGCTTGATGGGGCATCAGAATGACCTGGGAAACCTTAACTGAAACAGATTTTTATTTATTTATTTTTTATTGAGTATAGTTGACATACAATGTTAACATTAGTTTAAGGTGTACAACAGTAATTTGACAAGTTTATGCATTATACTATGGTCACCACAAGTGTAGCTATCATATGTCATCATACAGTGGTTTTACCATCTCACTGACTGTATATATTCTATGCTGTAACTTTTATTCCCATGACTTACTCATTATATAACTAGAAGCCTGCTTCTGCCACTCCCCTTCACCCATTTTGGGTATCACTCCATTCCGTTACCCTCTGGCAACCATCAGTCTCTTCCCAGTATTTATAGATCTGATTCTGCTTTTTGTTTATTTATTCATTTGTTTTGTTGTTTTAGATTCTACATATAGGTAAAATCATATGGTATTTGTCTTTCTCTGTCTGACTTATTTCACTTAGCATAATACCCTCTAAGTCCATCTAGGTTGTTCCAAATAGCAAGATCTCATCCCCCCTTTTTTTTGTGGCTGAATAATGTTCCATTGTGCACATATACCACGTTTTCTTTATCAATTCATTTATCAATTGACATTTGGGTTGCTTCCGTTGGCTATTGTAAGTAATGTTGCACTAAACATGGAACTGCATATATCTTTTCAAATTAGTGTTTTTAGTGTTTTAGTTTTCTTTGGGTAAATGCTCAGTAGTGGAATTATTGAATCATATGGTATTTCTATTTTTAATTTTTTGAGGAACTTCCATATTATTTTCTGTAGTAGCTGTACTAATTTACATTACCTCCAGTGGTGCATGAGGGTTCCTTTATCTCCAAGTCCTCACCAACACTTGTTATCTCTTGTCTTTTTGATTCTAGCCATCCTGATGGTGTAAGGTATTATCTCATTGTGGTTTTGATTTGCATTTTCCTGATGACTAGTAATGTTGAGCATCTTTTCATTTGTCTGTTGGCCATATCAATTGAAAATATCTTCTCCCACTCAGTAGGTTGCCCTTTCATTTTGTTGATTGTTTCCTTTGTTGTGCAAACCCTTTTTATTTTGGTGTAATCCCAATAGTTTATTTTTGCTTTTGTTTCCCTTGCCTTAGGAGACATAGCTAGAAAAATGGTGCGACTGCTTATGTTCTCTTCTAGGAGTTTTATAGTTTCAGGTCTCACACTTAGGTCTTTAATCCAAAATAAAATACATTTATGAAAAACAAAACAAAATAAAATACAGATTATTAGACTTTACAATAAACTTTCTATACTACTGGTTTGGATACCATTTGGCTAGAAGGATGCTGATGCTAAAGCTAACAATGAAAACACAGGAGAGGATTAAGGATAATGAAGATTAGTTCATGGTTGGATAGGTGATTTTGAAGGGTTGGGACAGCACCTAAGTGAAAAGAATTTGAGACCAACAACAGATACTGGTTCTGGAGATCTATGTTAAATTTAGGAATCTAGTGTAAGTTGTTAGGGATAAGAGGATAAAGTGAGAAGAAAGTACTAAAATTGGAGTCTTGGGGAGCAGCTACATTGCAGGTCTAGGAGGAAAAACAAGACTAGAAAATTCAGGGACAGAAAGGAGGAATAAAAAACAGTTGATGGAGTACATTGTTAGATGTTGGAATGGGCAAGAATAAGGACTGAGTAATTTGGACTGGGTGAGTAAGAAAACATTAGTGACTCCTTAGAATGCGGCTTTATTCAGAAGTTAAGGAGCAAAAGGAGAAAATAGAAACAGCAAGCATAAACTTTTTTTTTTTCCCCAAAAAAAATTGTGGTAAAGAGAGGAAGGAACCAAGTTGGGTTCTTGAAAAGCATAGCTTTTTCAGTTTGGGTAAACTTGGTACTATTTTCAGCCAGTATTTCTTTTCTTTTTTTTTTTTAAGATTTTTTATTTATTTATTCATATAGAGACAGACAGAGAGAGAGAGAGAGAGAGGCAGAGACACAGGCAGAGGGAGAAGCAAGCTCCATGCAGAGAGCCTGACATGGGACTCAATCCTGGGTCTCCAGGATCACACCCTGGGCTGCAGGCGGGGCTAAACCGCTGCGCCAGAGGGGCTGCCCTCAGCCAGTATTTCTATGCAGTACTTATGTCTTGGGGAGTCTCCTTGTCTCTTTTGCTGCTCATTCTCTTCTTCCTAGCCCTTGAATAGTGCAATGTCCTTTTCCTCATTTATATTCACTCCCTTGGTGATCATACTGGAAGTCTCCATTTGCCCCCTCTAGGTGCACTCCTCCTTTTGTACCTGCTTTCTTTCTCGGAGGCTGACCTGCACAAACTACATCAACAAGCTTCTTTACCCTTTGGCTTTTGTTGAGTTTGGCTAATGTAGAATCCCAATAGGACACTGGAGGGAAAGTAGGAGGAAAGTGAAATTGGAGCATTTATCCCCTGGCTCCCAAACTGGCTGAATTGACTGCTCCACTTGAGTGGAGCAGGAAGGTCACTGCTCCACTTGAGTCAGCCCCCTATAAGACTGCCCTGGGTCTGGTAACCACTTCCTCTCCTGGTCCCTTCAGGCCTAGGTGTGTAAACAGGATAGATATCACACTCTGTTTTCCCTGACATCTTGCCCACACCTTTATAAATTGTCTCTTTATTAATCCTGTGCCATTCATTTGCTCCTGGGACCTTGACTGATACAGTGATCTTTTCTAGTCTCGTGGCTTTAAATGTCAGCCACATGCCAATTGCTCCCAAATTTACAGCTCCAGTTTCAACCTGTTTCCAGACTGCAGATTCACGTATCTGGCTGCCAGCTCAATTTGGTTGTTTAATATAGGTCTCAAATGACTGATCTTTCTTTCTTTCTTCCTTTTTTTTTTTTTTTTAAAGATTTTATTTATTTATTCATGAGAGAGACACAGAGAGGCACAGAGACACAGGCAGAGGGAGAAGTAGGCTCCATGCAGGGAGCCTGATGTAGGATTCAATCCTGGGACTCTGGGATCATGCCCTGAGCTGAAAGCAGATGCTTAACCGCTGAGTCTTCCTAAACTTGTTGATGTCAGTTGCTGAGGGCCAAAATCTCAAAATCCTCAATTTCTCCCTTTTTTCATCCCCCCGCCCTGCCCCGCCCCCATCCTGTCAGAATATCTGAGTAGGTCTGTCTCTAGTAGAGAATCTCACCACTTCTCACCACCTTTGCTCCTGCCACCCTGGTCTCACCACCATAATCTTTGGCTTCTGATAATTGGTCTTCCTACTTTTACCTTTGCTCTCTTTCACTCTATTTTTGGTATAGTAGTGAGAATGATTAAAATACAAGTTAGATCATGTTGCTCCTCTGCTTAAAACTTCTCTGTCTTACCACTTCAAGATAAAAGCCAAAAGTCCTTACCTTGACCTCAAAGTCCCTACCTACATGATCTGCCCCCGACCCCCATTGTCTCTGTGACCCCATTTTCTACTCTTTCCTTTTTGATTACCCTGTGCTAGGCACATTGGCTTTCCTGACTGCTTTAATACTCTTCTCCTTGTCTGGAATGCTACTCCCAGATGTCCTTATGACTGACTCCTCCACCTCCTAATATAAGTCTTTGTTCAAAAGTCTTAATGAGGCTTACCCTAACTTCCTTATATAAAATTGCAAATTGACCTCCCCCTTGTGGCACTCCTGATCTGCCTTCTTTTACTGTTTTTTTTCATAACACTTAACATTGTATAACCTATTATATAATTTACTTACTTTTTCTTATCTTTTAATTATCATGCAGTAACATTGCCTCCCCCTGCCCCCGCTCTGATGGTGTACAGTTCTATGTGTTTTAACACATGTATAAATTATTGTGACCATCACCACAATCCTTATACAGGACAGTTCCATGCTCCGAAGAATTAATCACATCTTCCCTATTCCCAACCCTGGCAACCACTGATCTGTTCTTAATCATATATTTTTGTCTTTTCAATAATGGGATCATGTGAGTATGTAACCTTTCACCACTGGCTTCTTTTACTCAGTATGATGCCTTTGAGATTCCTCTAAGTTGCTAAGTGTTATCAGTAGTTGATTACTTTTATCACCAGGTAGTATTCTATTCTGTGGCTGTACTGCAATTTATTTAGTCACCCATTGAAGGAAATTTGGGTTGTTTCCACTTACAAATAAAGCTGCTAAGAACATTTGCGTACAAGCTTTTTTTTTTTTTAAAGACTTTATTTATTTATTTGACAGAAAGAGAGTGGTAGCAGAGGGAGAGGGAGAAGCAGACTCCCCACTGAGCAGGGATCTCCCTACGCAGGGCTCCATCCCAGGACTGGGGACCATGACCTAAGCCGCAGGCAGTAGCTTAACTGACTTAGCCACCCAGGCACTGGTTCATGGACTTATTATTCTAAGTTCCTAAAGCAGTTCCTGGCACATACCAGGAACTCCGTAGATTAGTGAATTGCAGTATCATTTTTAATGGAAAAATATAGGGGTGCCTGGGTGGCAGAGTTGATTGGGTGCCCTATTTGGTTTCCACTGGGGTTGTAATCTCCAGCTGGAGCCCAGCCTCAGGTTCCACGCTCCACGAGGAGTTTGCTTAAGACTCTTCCTCTGCTTCTCCCCCCTGCACATACTCTCTTTCTCTCAAATAAATAATTAAATCTTAAAAATAAGATAAAATGGAAAGGTATAGTAAAACCATAATCACTCTGAATACATTCAGGGTGTACATTGCCAATCCCTAGACTGAGCAGTCTACTCAAACCCCAAATGACAGGATACTTGAGCTGAAAGACACCTGCGAGTTGAGAATGTAAAAGACTTTTTACTGAAAGTAAAGTATTCCTTTTTAATGTTTCTGGTGGCCATCTATCAAATTCCTGATTTGGAGGAGGAGCTTAGGATGAGGTTGTGGAGAAACCTTAGGAGAATACTTTAACAGTGATGTCACCATAACTCATTTGTGAGCGAAATGACAAGCCAGCTCTTCCACCCTCAGGATAACCCAGAGACAAATTTGTTTGCAAAACCTGGGGAAGATAATGGCACATTGTCAGATCCATTAGTTTCTTTCTTTTCTTTTCTTTTTTTTTTTTTTTAAAGATTTATTTATTTATTTATTCAGAGAGAGCGAAAGAGAGGCAGAGACACAGGCAGAGAGAGAAGCAGGCTCCATGCAGGGAGCCCGACGCGGGACTCGATCCCGGGTCTCCATGATCACACCCCAGGCTGCAGGCGGCGCTAAACCGCTGCGCCACCGGGGCTGCCCTGATCCGTTAGTTTCACTTAAACTCACAGTAAAGGTCACCAGATTAGGTAAGAAAAATATAAGTGTTAGAGATAAAGAGGAAAACTGCGATGCCTGGGTGGCTCAGCAGTTGAGGGTTGAGTGTCTGCCTTTGGCTCAGGGTGTGATCCTGGGTTGGGGGATCGAGTCCCGCATCAGGTTCCCTGCAAGGAGCCTGCTTCTTCCTCTGCCTAGGTCTCTGCCTCTCTCTCTCTGTGTCTCTCATTAATAAATAAGTGAAATCTTTTTAAAAGGGGGAGGAGAGATAAAGAGGAAAATACTTATTATATGAAAGGTTGATGTTTGGAAGGGAAGGGGATTGATTTATTGGAATACTTGTGTTGACAACTATAAGTTGTGTCTGCACTATGAAGTATCTTTTCATAGCCACATAGGATGACATTCAGGTCAAAATCAGATGCTGCCTAATGCCCCAAACCAGGATCACAGCCAGGATCAGAGAGTACCTCATTAAAATACATGGACCCCCTGTAAATCTGTTCATTAGAGTTGGAATTCAGTAAGAATCAATTGGATATTGGATCCCATCCAGTGCATTATAGTTTTTGAAGGCTCAATAAGATTTCATTTTAAGGTGTTCCATGTTTAAAGTTTGAGCAAAGTTTCAGAATAAATTTTGTTTCTTAAGAGTTTTTTTGTGGGAGGATCCCTGGGTGGCTCAGCGGTTTGGTGTCTGCCGTTGGCCCAGGGCACGATCCTGGAGTGCTGGGATCGAGTCCCGCCTCGGGCTCCTGGCATGGAGCCTGCTTCTCCCTCCTCCTGTGTCTCTGCCTCTCTCTCTCTCTCTCTGCCTGTGTCTATCATAAATAAATAAATAAATAAATAAATAAATAAATAAATAAATAAATAATCTTTTTTAAAAAAGGGTTTTTTTTGGTATAAGTTATATGGACTCATAAGAATTTCAAATATACAAAACTATATAAAGAAAAGAAGACAGGGATCCCTGGGTGGCGCCGCGGTTTGGCGCCTGCCTTTGGCCCGGGGCGCGATCCTGGAGACCCGGGATCGAATCCCACATCGGGCTCCCAGCATGGAGCCTGCTTCTCCCTCTGCCTGTGTCTCTGCCTCTCTGTCTCTCTCTGTGTGACTATCATGAATAAATAAATAAAATCTTTAAAAAAAAAAAAAAAAGAAGACAATCCTACACCTATACATAAGCACTATTGACTATTGATATTTTGATGAAAACCCTTCCAGACCTCCTTCCAGGTGTGTGTATAGTATATGTATATGTTTTCGTCACTCTGATGAAAGGGTTATAGTGATGCTCTTAGGGTGAGGGGAAGCCTCTTTCATTTTCAGTAAGAGTGATCATGATCAGTACATAGGGGAAAGGAAATTGACTTCAGCATCTAAAACATTGCAAACATCAGCGTTTAAACATTTTGAGGATGATTTACACAACTATCAGGAAAAATTAAGTAATTATGAAGTATATTATGAGTACTAAGTCAACCTGAATGCCATATAGGGGTATAGAGTCTTTACCTTTCCTGCCAGGGATCCAGGTGAGAGTACTATGGTAACCGGAGAGGTCTAATTATAGGACTTAAACAGAACACTGTTAACTTTCCACCTCTCCCATATCTCAGGTAAATTAGAAACAGATGTATATTCAGTTCTTCAGCTATTATGGATAGCTAGTTAGATTGGGATATGAGCCAGTTGTCATCAACTTGAGTGAAACCACTGCTCTTTCATGAGGCCATGAAATAGGCTGTGTACATATGTCTGTTTTATTTAAATATATGTGCAGTTATCAGTTTAGTGATGCTACTATGTGACTGAATGAACTTCTAAGTAGACCATGAGGGGTCCTTTTTTGCCACTATAATATGCAAGAGTAATCTTTTAGAATGCCTTTAATTTCCTCTGGTTGGTAGCCCAATAGTTGGTATACTGCCTTAAATGTTCAAAAAGCAAGTCTCTGCCATTGGCTGTGACTAGAAACTTAGGAATTTCTGCTAAAGTTCTTGTGATCTAATCCTCTCTTGAAAGCACAAAACTAAAGCATGTAATTGAAATGCCTGAGTCAGCCGCTCAAGGGATATATAGGCTGCACCCCTGCTTATTTTTCTAGGATGAAAAAAATCTCCTTGGTGACTTGAGGCAGCTAGCTTTTACCTTTTTTTTTTTTTTTAAGATTTTATTTATTTATTCATGAAAGACACAGAGAGAGAGAGGCAGAGACATAAACAGAGGAGAAGCAGGCTTTCTGCAAGGAGCCCAACGTGGAACTTGATCCAAGACCCTGGGATCATGCCCTAAGCCAAAGGCAGATGCTCAACCACTGAGCCACCCAGGCATCCCTAGCTTTTCCCTTCTCAACCTAGAAATGCATGTATCACAACTGTGCATAGGAAGCAAACACACATACACAAACACATAAACTATATCTAAAAGTTGGCATTAGCATTATTATATTTTCTAGGATTATGCTTAATTTCAACAGATCTTGTTTTATAACTTATAAGGAAATAATTTCACCTTTCTACTGATTGCTGTTAAAAATTTTTAACGTTTGGGACACCTGGGTGGCTCAGTGGTTGAGCATCAGCCTTTGGCTCAGGTTGTGATCCTGGAGTTCTGGGATCGAGTCTTGCATCAGGCTCCCTGCAGGCAGCCAGCTTCTCCCTCTGCCTGTTTCTGCCTCTCTCTGTGTGTCTCATGAAAAACTAAATTAAAAAAAAAAATTAAAAAAAAATTCTAACTATTTAATTTAGGGAAGGAAAAAAAAAAGGCACATGGGACTCCTGACTGGGTCATTCGGAAGAGCATGTGACTCTTGATTTCAGGGTCATGAGTTCGAGCCCCACATCGGGTATAGAGATTACTTAAGTAATTAAATAAAAAGAAAAGAAAGGCATGTACTATTTATTGAATTTTTTAAAAATTTATATTTATTTATGATAGTCACACATACAGAGAGAGAGTCAGAGACATAGGCAGAGGGAAAAGCAGGCTCCATGCACCGGGAGCCCGACGTGGGATTTGATCCCGGGTCTCCAGGATCACGCCCTGGGCCAAAGGCAGGCGCCAAACCGCTGCGCCACCCAGGGATCCCTTGAATTTTTAGTATATGCCTGAAGCTTTTACTTGTTTAGTGTTACTAAACACTAGTAGGTTATAAAGATGAAAACCTCTTAACAGTCAAGTAACTGAGTAGAAAATACAATTGGTATTTGAACCAAATCTATCTGAGTCCTAAGGACTATATGTCACCACATCATGCTGTAGAATGAGCTACAGAATGCTGGGCTTATATTATCAATATTAAGTAAAAACAAGATGCAAAACAATAAGCACTATATACTACCATTATGTGAAGTGTATGTCTATATATATATGCATATATATGTACATGTGTATGTTTATTTTTACATATGTTTAGCATATCTAGGATATATCTGAAAGACCATATAATGGTTGTCTCCAGGGATGAGTTTTGGGCTGCTAGAAATCTAGATGTTTTATTATAAAATCTTTTATAAAAAAAAGTAAATAAAAATATTTTTTTTGGTAAGATTTTATTTATTTATTCATGAGAGACACAGAGAGAGACAGAGACATAGGCAGAGGCAGAAACAGGCTCCCTGCGAGGAGTGTGATGTGGGACTCGATCCCAGGACCCCGGGATCATGCCCTGAGCAAAGGTAGAGGCTCAACCACTGAGCCACCCAGGCATCCTGTAAATAAAAATCTTAAGATCTTTTCTATTTTTTGAATTTTGTCTTATATGCATGTATTAGTTATTCAAAAAAGAAACAGTATTTTAAAGACTTAACTGTGTTTTTAGAAACATCTGATAATTTTTTAGATTTAGAAATCTATTTGTTAGTAAAGTTTCATTGGCTTGTAAAGCTTTTTTTAAAGAAAGTTTTATTTATTTAAGAGAGAGAGAGAGCACATGCATAGGGGGAGGGACAGAAACAAAGGGAGAGAATCTCCAGCAAACAACCCCCTGAATGTGGAGCCTGATGTGGGGCTCCATCCCATGACCCTGAGATTTATTACCTGAGCTGAAATCAAGAGTCATCCATTTAACTGATTGAGCCAGCCAGGCACCCCGGCTTGTAAAGCTTCCAGTGCTGTGGAATGTTAATACTGACTATTATGATATTGATAAACCTTGACAATGATCATATCTTTCTAGTTTTTAATTCCCATGATACTACTGTAATGACCTACCCCATTAGAATTTGAGAGGGGAGTAGAATACTGATCTAATATAACATGATAGCAGGGTTAATGATGACTATGTCTGCATTCAACCATTTACATTTTTAATGACATTTAAAATTTTAATAATCCTCAGTTTGTCTGGTTTTTGAAACGAGAACACCATGCCTCAAATGACAGCAGTTGCTAGTCATGACCAGGGTCAAAGAAGTATTTAATGAGTCTTAAAATTGAACTTAAAGAAGTTTGCCATCTAGTAAAAGCTATGTTTTAATTTGGGGCTACCATTAATCAAAATACCTTACCTTGAATACACTTTATTTTTGTATTCGCTTTCAAATCTATAATGATGTGTTAATATAGCTGTCTCCCTTAATAGATTGGCCATTCTTTGAGGGTGGGATCCATGCTTAATTTGTTTTTAGTGGATAGACTAATTACTGGCAGTTGATAGGTAGCTAAAAATACTGATTGAGTTGAATTGAATTGAACTGAACTAGAAATATTTAGCTTAGTCAGGGAAAGAGAGAAATAATCAGTTTTTAGATAATTAAGTTGTTCTCACGTGAGAGATGTAAGTTTTTTTCTGTATGGCTTCAGTAGACTGCAAACCAGTTTGTGGAAGTTTCAAGAATTTCTAAATGTTGAGTTGTCTAAAATTAAGTGACACTGTCTCAGGAGGTACTGAATCTGTCACCAGGAGATTTATTCATGGCTGGTCAACTATGGAAATAATCCAAGTATTTATTTATTTGTTTGTTTGTTGTTGTTTTGGCAACTTGGGAAATTTTAAAATACTTTTCTTTTTTAAAGATTTTTATTTGTTTGAGAGAGACAGAGAGAACATGAGCAGGGGGAGAGAGATTGGGACAAGCAGACCGCCCACTGAACACGGAGCCCAGTGTAGGGTTCCATGTGGGGCTCAATCCCAGGACCCTGAGATTACAACCTGAGCCAAAGGCAGACACTTAACTAACTGAGCCACCCAGGCGTCTCCATTTGTTTCTTTAACTCATTTTCAAACATATATTGAGCACACACTGTACTATGTGTTGGATACTAAGACTGAATCCATCATAAGTCCTGCCCTCAAAGAACTCAGACCCAGCAGGTGGATGGAAGTATTAGCAAAGGATATAACCCAGGGTGCTGAGAGGTTGTGACAGAGGTGTGTTGGTAATACCCTGGAGAGAGTTGACAGGAAAGGTTGCTGAAGAGGTAACTCTGAAGTAGAGTTGACCAGGCAGAGAAAGAGGAATCCTAAGCAGAAGGAAAAATACATGCAAAAGCTCAGAAGTTAAACTTTTTAGAATATAGTAGTGGCATTTCGTTTGGATTATGTAGCCTTTAAGATATTCTCCAATCCTAAAATGCTGTGTGCTGGCTCTTTAACTTAGTGTCTTTTTTTACTGACCAACAGATATTAAATGTATGTGTGTATTTCAGTTGTCATTGTTCATAGGAAGCAAAAACAGTAACCTTCTTCTTTGATTTTTGTTTGTAGTCAAGTTCATCCGAGAAGTAACACCATATATCAAGAAACCATCATTAGTATCAGATCTACCTTGGGAAGGTGCATCTCCGCAGTCACCAAGCTTTAGTGGCAGTGAGGACTCTGGTTCTCCAAAACACCAGAACAGCACCAAGGACAGGAAGGTCATCCCTCTCAAAATGTGCTTTGCTGCTAGAAACCTAAGCATGCCGGATCTGGAAAACAGGTGAGCTGTACCTAAAGGGAGAATATCGTACTCACAGCTTTACAAACTTAGGGACATGTTGCAATATTACTCATGCATATTATTAATAATATGACTGTTGACAACATTATGCAGAGGAAAACATCAGCCTAAGATGAGAGAATAATTTTGGGGGTTCCATATATATCTTTTTTTTTAAAAGATTTTATTTCTTTATTCATGAGAGAGATAGAGAAAGAGGCAGAGACATAGGCAGAAGGAGAAGCAGGCTCTCTGTGGGGAGCCCGATGCGGGACTCGATCCTGGGATCATGACCTGAGTCAAAGGCAGACGCTCAACCACTGAGCCACTGAGGTGACCCTGGAGTTCCATATTTAAATTACTTTACACATACATGTACATATACATATATGGAAAAATTTGGGACAAACACACAGGAAACTTCATGGTGGTTCCTCCAGGGAGTAAAATAAGATTAGAAGGGTAGGGCAGCCCAGGTGGCTCAGCGGTTTAGCTCCACCTTCAGCTCAGGGCGTGATCATGGAGACCCGGGATCGAGTCCCACATCTGGCTCCCTGCATGAAGCCTGCTTCTCCCTCTGCCTGTCTCTGCCTCTCTCTTTCTCTCCCTGTGTCACTCACTCACTCACTCATGAATGAATGAATCAATCAATCAATCAATCAAATAGATTAGAAGGGTAGAGGGACTTCTCTTAATTTCACACTTTTCTGGAGTATTAGTACTTTTCTCACTCTGAATTTAATTCATAATTTTAAAAACCTTGTTAAATTGTAAATGTCTCCTCAGATGGAAACTCCTTATATTGTGGATAATGTAGAGTCTGAGATCTGATTATAGATATGGCTGCCTCAGCTAGCAATGTGACCCTGGCAACTTGACATCTCTTGACTTGAGTGTCCTTATTTGTAAATAGAGAGAGTTGATTTTGAATAATTTCTAGTGTCCCTTGCATAGTTCTATAACCATTCAGGTTCTGTGACTTTGTCTTCAGTGATTCTGTGAGGTGATACTGGTAAACCTAGTGTTCGGTTAGAGATTAGGGGGAAAAAAAAGAGAGAGAGAAACTTATCCAAAGACCTAGTTAAGCACCAGACTTTATATAATGTACTTTCAGTTTTATGGTCTCTTCTGATCTGAATGTATAGCCAAATACCCAATCAGGATGGGATGGATCACAAGAAGACAGCAGGAAGCTCAGTGACCTTGGGCATTTTTTTGAAGATTTTTTATTTATTTGAAAGATAGAGAATGCATGAACAGGGGAAGCCGGGAGCCTGATGAGGGACCCAATCCCAGGACCCCAGGGTCATGACCCAGGCTGAAGGCAGATGCTTAATGAGCCACCCAGGTGCCCCAACATTGGGGATTTTAGACCATGGGGACATTAAAAGTCCTGCTCTGTAATATATATTGTGTGTGGCATACTGGAAAGAGTTGAGCTCTGCAATCAGATAAACCTTCTTGTGGAAATCAGACAATCATGATTAGGGTGACCTGCTGAAAGGAAGGCTCTGAGCAAATCCTTTCACCTCCATAAACCACCATATCCTCATTTGTTTTTTTTTTTTAAAAAGAATAATAATACTTAACTCAGTGCGCAGATTAAATGAGACAATAATAGGAACCCTTTGCACAGAGCCAGGTTCATTGTAGGTTCTTAAGAAAGAGTGACTTGCAATTAGTTAAGCATCTCCCTTCGGCTTGGGTCATGATCCTGGGGCCTGGGTTGAGCTCCAGGTTGGGCTCCCCACTCAGCGGGGAGCCTGCTTTTCCCTCTTTCGTTGCCCCTGCCCCTTGTTTGTGCTTTCTCTCTTGCTTGCTCTCTTTCAAATAAATAAATTTTTTTAAAAAGTTTTTTTTTTAAAGATTTTTATTTTATTTATTCATGAGAGACACAGAGAGAGTGAGAGAGACAGAGATACAGGCAGAGGGAGAAGCAGGCTCCATGCAGGAAGTCTGATGCGGGACTCGATCCCAGGACTCCAGGATCACGCCCTGGGCCAAAGGCAGGTGCTAAACTGCTGAGCCACCCAGGGATCCCCCCCAAAAAAATATTTTTTAAAGAGTAGCTTGAAGAAGTCTTAACTGCCAATTATGTTTACACATTTTGAAAATTATGTTCTGATATATTTGTATTGATCTTGTTTTCTTTCTTTTACAAGTTCAAGACATTATGGAAATTGTTTCAAGTTACATATAGATTTATTCATGAAAGATTGTGTGCATGTTAAATTATATCTAAATACAACACAGCTTGGTCTTTAAAGAATTGCTTTTTTTTTCATTAAGTAAGAATTTAATTTGCAAAGTAATCACTTCTAACTTTTAGATCAAAATTATTTTTTTTCTTCAAATGAAATGCATTTTTGGAGAGCTTTTGGTTAATTATGAACTTAAAAAAATTAGGAAAAAAAAATAAGGACCACAAAGAAGGAACTAGAATAGAGAAACAATGTGATAAAGAACAAACAGCAACTAAATTTGTCAACTGGTTGTCAGGCTGAGGAATTTTTTCAGGCTAAGTCTCTTCATTATAAATCATTTCTGAGAATGAGAATAGGTATCTCTTGTCGTAGTCTGTTGTGACTGCTGTAACAAAATATCATAGACTGGGTGGCTTATAAACAACAGAAATTGATTTTTCACAGTCCAAGAATAGGAAGGATAGAAGTCCAAGATGAGGTGCCAGCAGAATCCGTGTCTGGTGAGGGCCGGCTTCCTGATTCATAGATGGCTATCTTCTTGCTGTGTCCTCACATAGCGGAAGAGTCTAGAGAGCTCTCTGGGGTCTCTCTCTCTCTCTCTCTCTCTTTTTTTAAAGATTTATTTATTTATTTATTTATTTATTTATTTATTTATTCACGAGAGACACAGACTGAGAGAGAGGCAGAGACACAGGTAGAGGGAGAAGCAGGCTCTTCGGAGGGAGCCCGATGCGGAACTCGATTCCGGATTCCGGGATCACGACCTGAGCCAAAGGCAGGTGCCCAACTGCTGAGCCACCCAGGCGTCCCTGGGGTCTCTTTTATAAGAGCGCTTATTTCTGCCCTCATGACCTAATCACCTCCCAAAGGCTCCATGTCCTAATATCACATCGAGGGTTAGGATTTTAACATATGGATTCAATGGGGCAGGACACAGTCTGTAGCACCTGTAGCGCTGCTGATATGGTGAGGTATTAGAGAAAAAGGCAAAGTGTTACAAAGTTTTTACAGAACTCTGAGGTTGTGGGAGGAGGAAGGTGATGTGACTTGGCTGTATTATTGAAGATTGTGCTACTTTATCTTCTACTTAGACATCTTTTAGAGCTCAGTACCTTTGGCCTTTATTAAAGGCCAGGATCACGGGGTTGCACTCTCTGTAGGATACATACTAAATGCTAAAGACATTTGGTGCATGATCAGGTTTGAAATAGATCTTCAGAACCAATCGGAGACAGAAGTTTGGGTTACGAGATTTGTATCACATCTTGCTCTTCGATAAGAGAGGGTCAGGGACGCGTGAGTGGCTCAGCGGTTGAGTGTCTGCCTTCAGCCCAGGGCGTGATCCTGGAATCCCGGGATCAGTCGCGCATTCGGCTCCCTGCATGGAGCCTGCTTCTCCCTCAGCCTGTGTCTCTGCCTCTTTCCCTGTGTCTCTTGTGAATAAATAAATAAAATCTTTAAATAAAATCTTTAAATAAATAAATAAAATCTTTAGAAAAAAAATAAGAGAGGGTCAGTTTCCTGGACCATGGTATACTAAATGAGGAAAGGTCTTAGAAGATTCAGGCTATTGTAGATTCTCAATCTTAATGCTACAAAGTAATTTGTTTCTCATTTTACTTGAAATGCTAAGATTTATAGATAATTTGCTTTTTGTAAAATATAAATTGTAAGAGAATCAAAGTTATTTCTTTATCACTCCTCCTTGCATTCCAGTGTGCTTTCTGGAGAAAAAGAAAAGCAGTAGAATTAGTGCCTGGCAAAATTATGCAGAACTTCAGTTATGTCCACAGGAGTGGGAACATCTATATGTCTTAGGAGAAAAAAATGTTCAGAACCCATTAGCTAGTCAGATAGAAGTTAGATGATGAGCTTTGAAACTTTGGCCAAGCTATTTCTTTTCTGTAAGCCTTGGTTTCCTCCCGTACAAAATGAAAGCTTATATGCAGATTAAATAAGAGGATGATTGCAAAATTGGTATAGTAAGCTTTCACTATACTATGATTTCATGTGCCATTTGTGTCCTATGACCTTAAATAAATCCCTTAATTTCTCTGTCCTATTTTCTCTGTTTGTAAAATGGACATAATAATGTTTGCTCAACTAGAGTCTTTTAGAACTACTTCAAGGATAAGTAAGATAATATCTAGAAAATCACTTGGAGCTCTTTGATCCTTAAATTCATCTCAGCTCTGTCTCAGGAAGATGTCATGACAAGTAACACAGCTGCAACATTTAAAGCCATGGAAAAAACCAATCCATTGCAGGAACAGTAAAAATAAGTTTTGTTAGGACATCTGTGAGCAAAACATTTATCAAGTTGCAGCTTTATATAACTGACCATATTTCTATTTGGAAATTTTAATCTTCAACATAGTCTCTTGTAAAACTCAGAGCAAGAAATAGGCCTAAATGTTCCCTAATGTGGAAAATACTTATTCTGTTCTTTAAGCCGTTGGTGGGCATGTGGTTTCCCAACATTCTTTACTTTTTTCCTAACGTTTTATTGTAAAAGATCTTCCACGTAAAGCAAGGTCAAAAGAATTCTATAGTCAACATTCATTTTCTCACCACCTAGAGTCAACCGTGAACATTTTACTATACCTGCTTTTTTTTTTTTTTTAAGATTTTATTTATTTATTCATGAGAGACAGAGAGAGAGAGAGGCAGAGACACAGGCAGAGGGAGAAGCAGGCTCCATGCAGGGAGCCCGATGTGGAACTCGATCCCGGGTCTCCAAGATCAGGCCCTGGGCTGAAGGCTGCACTAAACCACTGAGCCACCCGGGCTGCCCCTATACCTGCCTTTTTTTTTTTTTTTTTTTTTAAGGTTTATTTATTTATTATGATAGGCATAGAGAGAGAGAGGCAGAGATACAGGAGGAGGGAGAAGCAGGCTCCATGCCGGGAGCCTGACGTGGGACTCGATCCCGGGACTCCAGGACCACGCCCTGGGCCAAAGGCAGGCGCCAAACCGCTGAACCACCCAGGGATCCCCTATACCTGCTTTTTTTTTAATTTATTTTAATTTTTATTTTTAAAAATATTTTATGTATTTATTCATGAGAGACCGAGAGAGAGAGGCAGAGACCCAGGCAGAGGGAAGAGCAGGCTCCATGCAGGGAGCCTGATGTGGAACTCGATACCAGAACCCTGGAATCACTACTTGAGCCAAAGGCAGACACTCAACCACTGAGCCACCCAGGCGTCCCTACTATACCTGTTTTAGCACAAGTTGACCCATTTGTCTATCTGTCACTCCATTTTAATTTTTCTTGATACTTTTCAGAGTGAATTGCAGACATTAATATATTTCCGTTTAAATAAGCATGCATATAAATAAGTATGCATATAAATAAGTAGATTAAGCATGCATATAAATAAGTAGATTTTGGTGTTTCACTGTAGTTTTTTTTTTCTTTTGAGGAAATATTTACAGATAATAAATGCACAAATCATACACTTTGACAAATGCATACAGTTATGTAACACAAGCCTATCAAGATGTAGAACAAAAAAAAAAAAAAAAAAGATGTAGAACATTGCCATCACCCTGGAAAGTTTTCTTGTGCCTCTTCTCAGTCAATTCCCTCTCTCACCTTCAAAGGCTATTACTGTTCTGACTTTCTACTACAGATTAGTTTTAACTATTCTGAAACTTCATATGAATGCAATCATAGATACTATTTTGAGGTAGAATTCTTTTACTCAGCATAAGGTTTTTGAGATTCATTTATCTTTTTTTTTTTTTTTTAAGATTTATTTATTCATGAGAGACACAGAGAGAGAGAGAGGCAGAGAGACACAGGCAGAGGGAGAAGCAGGCTCCATGCAGGGAGCCCCACGTGGGACTTAATCCCAGGTCTCCAGGATCACACCCCGGGCTGAAGGCGCCACTAAACCGCTAGGCCACTGGGGCTGCCTGAGATTCATTTATCTTACTGCATATATCAGTAGTCATTTCTCTTTTATTGCTGAATGATACTGTGTTATATGAATATATCACAATTCAGTTATATGTTTTTGCATTGATGGAAACTATTTTTAGTTTTTTATCTTTTTTTTTTTTAAGATTTTATTTATTTATTCATAGAGACACAGAGAGAGAATGAGAGGCAAAGACACAGGCAGAGGGAGAAGCAGGCTCCATGCAGAGAGCCTGATGTGGGACTTGATCCAGGGTCTCTAGGATCACCCCCCCGGGCTGCAGGCGGCACTAAACCGCTGCGCCTCCGGGGCTGCCCTATTTTTAGTTTAGAGTTAATAAAGTTACTATTAATATTTTTGTAGAACCCTTTGTAGGCATACATTTTCATTTTTCTTTGGTAAAGTCTTAGGTGTAGAATTGCTGGGTAAAATAGTTTAGTTTTCTGGGGCGCTTATGTGGCTCAGTGGGTTAAGCGTCCAACTCTTGATTTCAGTCCAGGTCATGATCTCAGGGTCATAGGATTGAGCCCCGAGTTGGGCTCCTTGCTCAGTGGGAGTCTGTTGGAGATTCTTTCTTTGCCTTTCCCTTTCCACTCCTCACCATCCTGCTCTCTCAAATAAATAAATAAATCCCTTAAATAAAAGTTTCGTTTTCTAAATGCCAGTCTTTTTTCCAAAGTGATTGTGCCATTTAAATGAATACTGTTATTAATAAGTTAAATACACCAGCAGCGCATGAGAGATTGCGTTGTTCCACATCCTCACCAACATTGGTGGTGTCTTTTTAATATTAACTACTCCAGTGGAAAGTAGTAGAATCTCTTTGTGAATCATCTTTCATCTTGATATAAGGGTTTCACTTTTTTTTTTTTTTTAAGATTTTATTTATTTATTCATGAGAGACACAGAGAGAGAGAAGCAGAGACACAGGCAGAGGGAGAAGCAGGCTCCAGGCTGGGAACCCGATATGGGACTCGATCCCCGGTTCCCAGGATCACGACCCCGGGCTGAAGGCCACGCCAAACCGCTGAGCCACCCAGGCTGCCCAGGGTTTTACTTTCTAAACCAAAAATTTACTTGACCTGAGAGGGAAACATCTTTTTTTCTGTTTTACTACTTTGATCTAGTTTCAGTGTCTAGAGCTGAAAAAAAGTGCTGACCATCAGAATAAGTAAGGAGGAGGAGGAAGTTTGTTCTCTTCTTCCAACTTGAGTTTTCAAGACTTCACTAGGCATTCTCATAGTTCTAAGCTGTTCATTGTGGGAAGTGAAAGCTAATTAAGTAATGATGAAAAGAACATGAGAAAGAACATGCGCCCATTCCTTCACAAATAGCACTGTGGGCAGTGTGGAGTTTAGCAATGACAAGGTGTTCTTAAGTGCTGCTTTCCAGAAATATAAATGTTAATTTGAGCTGGTTCACGAAGTCTTGGTCATCCTCATATTGGCTATTTCTCATTTAAAAGGTAAATTTTGGCTTTCTGAAATATTAAAACAATATGATTATTATTAAATATATAAGATATGTCGAAGACAACTAAAAGGAGAAATAAACAGGCTAGACTTACAGAATCCTGTTTCGGTGTGCCTAAACATTAATTTGATTCATCTGATCAAAATGTGCTTGTATTTCTCAGGAAATCCTCAGTGGTTTGACTAGTGGCCAAAACTCTTCACATTGTAGCTGTCTCCTCCTCTCTCCCATGGGCCCAAACAATTACTGGCAGACTGCCTTCAGATTTTTATTAGCAGAGTTTTCATTTGAATTTTTCTTTTAGAACAGCACTAGACTTTCTGAAATACTTTGCCCCCTTTATCAGTTGTGGGGCTCCTTCTCCAAAGGCAAAGTCTTCTGGATCCTAGAATCATCACTCCTGTTTTAGAGTTTCTTTTCAGTGTCTTATAAATTAATATTCTATTTCACAGTCCCTTCTTAAGAAACTTAAATTTCTCTTTCATGAAAAATTGGTGCTCCAGCCTTGTGAACTAATTTACTGTCAATTTTCATCTTTTTCCAGCCTAGAGGTCCTGTTGTCTTATCCTATTTAATCAGGTTTAGTTTTATTTTATAACAGATTTATTTTCCATTCTTCTGGTTATTAATAACTAGGATCTTTGACATCAAGATTTTCAGAGTTTAGACTGTGTCAAAGGAGTCTGAGAGACTGTCCCAGAAACTGTATGAAGTGTAAAGGCATTTTCAGAAGGTGGAACGTTTTGTGCCTAGAGAAGGATGAACAGATTCCTATCTTTAGTACTAAGTAGGTCAGTAGGAGGAGTGAAAGAAATTTTTCATCATGGTTTTGCGACTGAACTTTTTAGCATGTGTTTAAAGGATGTTAAGCTGGTTATAGTGGCCAAAGCAACCCAGTGGAAATAAATAGCCCCAAACAACTAGCTTGATATGGGGACTGAATTCAGGATATCACTGGCTCTTTTTAGTTTAGTGGGATAAGGGTGGATATGAATCTTTTGCTGGGTTGAGGGTGGAGCAGTCACTGAGTGCTGGGTGTGGGGAATGCTGGAACAGACTTGCAGCCAGCTTCTCTATTTTAGCTATGTGCTTTACTCCCACTCCCAGAGTTAACTCATGCTCTAATTCCCCATCCTATTCAGGATTCTGCAACATGGATTGACTGGGATTTCACTCCTCACTTTTCTTAGGTCTGCTAAGTCATTTAACTCCTCTGTCTGCTTGCCAGCTTCCATAATTTTGTTGTAGTTCCCCCTCCCCGGCTGATCCTCTTCCCCCCTCTCCCCCCAAATAAATAAATAAATAAAATCTGAAAAAAATAAAAAACATAAAAATGGGCAACAGATCTGTACACCTTAGCAAAGAAGAAATACAGATGGCAAATAATAATATGAAAGATGCTCAACATCACATGTCATTAGGGAATTACAAATTAAAACAATGAGATACCACTACACTTATTAGAATGGCCAAAATCCAGAACACCAACAGCACCAAATGCTGGAGAGGAATGCAGAACGATAGGAACTCCTATTCATTGTTGGTGGGAATGAAGAATGGTACAGCAACTTTGGAAAACAGTTTGGCAGTTTCTTACAAAGCTAAACATAGTCTTAACATATGACCTACTACTTGTGCTCGTTATTTACCCAAAGAAGTTGAAAACTTAATGTTCACACAAAGACCTGCACACCAGTGTTTATAGAAGCTTCATTCAGAATTGCCTAAACTTGAAAGCAGGCACGAAGTCTTTCAATAGGTGAATGGATAAAAAAAATTGTGTGGTACATCCAGACAATAAAATATTAATCAGCAATAAAAAGAAATGGGCTCTCAAGGACGAAAGACATGGAGAAACCTTAAATGCATATTTCTAAGTGAAAGCAGCCAGTCTGAAAAAGTGACATACTGTATGATTCCATGGAGACAGTAAAATGATTAGTGGTTACCAGAAGTCAGGGCCAGGGCCTGAATGATGGAGGACCAATAGGTAGAGCACAAGGATTTTTAGAGCAGTGAAATTATTACTCTGTAGAATACAGTAATGGTAGATCTATGGCATACTTTTGTCAAAACTTGGAATATACAATACAAAGAGTGAACTGGGATTTTAGTTAATAATATTGTATCATTATTGGCTGGCTCATCAGTTGTAACAAATGGACCACACTAATGCAAGATGTGAATAATAGGGTATATTGTGGAGAGGCAGGGAGGGGTGGTATTTCAGAGTTCTCTGTACTTCTTACTCAGTTTTTTACATAAACCTAATACTGCTGAAAGAAAAAGTCCATTATATTTTACAAAAATCGCTTTTGGGGCGCCTGAGTGGCTCAGTCAGTTAAGCATCTGCCTTCGGCTCAGGTCATACTCTCAGAGTCCTGGACCGAGTCCCATATTGGGCTCCCTGCTCATCAAGGAGTCTCCTTCTCCCTCTGTCCCTCCTCTTGCTTGTGCTCTCTTTCTCTCTCTCTCTGTCTCGCTGTCTCCCTCCCTTGCTCTCTCAAATAAATAAATAAAATATATTTTTTTAAAAAGCCCCTTTAAGTGTTTATAGTGGGATTTTATTTTATTTTATTAAAGATTTTATTTATGTATTCATGGGAGACACAGAAAGAGAGAGAAGCAGAGACACAGGCAGAGGGAGAAGCAGGCTCTATGCAGGGAGCCCAACATGGGACTCGATCATGGGCCTCCAGGATCACACCCTGGGCTGAAGGCGGTGCCAAAGCACTAAGCCACTGGGGCTGCCCTATAGTGGGATTTTAGGAAGGAGTTGACTAAATGTGTGTGCTCAGTTGCTATGTTTTATAGGGAGCTCTAGAAATACTGGAAATGCTTTTTCTTCCTAAGATTAGTATAAGTAAGGCGCCTGGGTGGCTCAGTCAGTAGAGCATCTGCCTTTGCCTCAGGTCATGATCCCTGCGTCCTGTGATTGAGCCTCTAGTTGGGCTCTTCTCTCTTTCTTTCCCCCTCTCAAATAAATAAATAAAATCTTTAAAAAAATAGTATAAGCAATAAAGAAAATATACAACAACTTGCTTTGAGTTTGCAGTCACACATTATCTAATAATCCAGCATTGAATTTTATAGATAACTTGTCATTGAGTAACTTTATTTTTTTTTAAGATTTTATTTATTTATTCATGAGAGACACAGAAAGAGAGGCAAAGAACCAGGCAGAGGGAGGAGAAGCAGGCTCCATGCAAGGAGCCTGATGTGGGACTCAATCCTGGAAATCCAGGATCACTCCCTGAGTCAAAGGCAGATGCCCAATCACTGAGCCACCCAGGCATCCCCATTAAGTAACTTTAAAATAAGTTTGACTACTTTAATAATAATTTGAGCAGTTTTTCTGGATATTACAATTATTAACTCATCAAAAGAATTAGAAATGATTCTGCCTTTTAGTGCAATATTTTATTGTGTTATTGAGTGTAATATACTGCTTTAAATCTTCCCATAACAAATGTATAGCTATTTTTCTTCTAGAAAATATAACCAGTTTTGTAGCCAATAAATACCTTAAGAATCATGACAACAAAAATTAATATAGTGAAAAATAACATCAGAAAGAATAGATGTGATAAAATAACATTGAGGGAAAAAAATAAAGGTTAATATGAATAAGCTATTTGTTTCTCTTCCTGTTTCTACTTTTGGTGGGCTTTTAGGATGGAGGAATTCCTTCTGCCTAGAAGTCTATCCTACTGGTGAACTCTCTGGTTTTATCCTTCTTTGGGTCCAATTAAATCTCCCCAGGCCATATCTTTATCTACTGTAATCCATCTTGCATCCCACCACAAGGTTATTTCTAATTAATTTATATTACAGTTTTTAATTGTGGTAAAATACCCATAACATAAAATTTACCATCTCAACCATTTTTAAGTGTATAATTAAGTGGTAGTAAGTATATTTGTACAACAATCTCCAAAAATTTTTAGTCTTGCAAAACTAAAATTCCATACCCATTTCAGAACAACTCCCTATTCTCCCCTCCTCCCAACCCCTGGCAACTACCATTCTAATTTTTATTTCTACGAGTTTGACTACTCTAGATACTTCATATATGTGAACTCATACAATATTTCTCTTTTAGTGACTGGCTTATTTCACTGAACATAATGTCCTCAAGGTCACCCATGTTGTAGCATGTACCAGAATTTTCTTCCTTTTTAAGGCTGCATAATATTCCCTTCTTTGTATAATACCACATTTTAAAATCCATTCCATTGGTGGATATTTAGGTGGTTTTTACCCTTTTTTTTTTTTTTTTTTAAGAGAGAGAGGGGCGGGGTGGGGGTAGAGAATCTTAAGCAGATTTTGCACCCAGCACAGAAAAACAAAACAAAAGCAAATAGCTTATGACTTGCTATCTAAAGATTTTTTTTCTTAATAATATGAGCTTTCTAGTATGGGCTCAAGTTTTGACTGTTCCCAGATCTTATTTTATGTTGTAACTCTTTTCTAGAATTTTTTGGCCTTTTGGCCATTGCCTTAGAACTTTGAAGGCATATAAAACATAGATAGACTAGTGGCTAGCCTTTCAGATAGCTAGGTGACTAACTCCAGTGAGAGGAAGGGGACTAGGTAGGTGAGTCGGTAAGTATGAGGTAGATGTGTTTATAACCTGTTTCAGAGTGTGACACTAGCTGGGTAAGTGTGCCTTGGAGGTGTAGAGGCCTCCATTGCAGTCCTGCTTTTTGCCCCTACCATCTTGCCTCTTTTAGACAAGAAATTCATAGTAGTTATCACAGTCCTTTATAGGAGCATGTATTGAAATCTGTAATTGTATTAATTGTTAAATTTTTGCCGTCTTCATTAGACGGATCATTGGATCTATAGATCAATAGATCCAATGAAGGCAGAGATTATTTTTTTCTATCTTTTTTTCACCACTGTATCTCCATTGTTAGTGTCTCAAAAAATAGCTGGCATATAGTGGGTTCTCAATAAATACTTATTTAAGAAAGGATAGTCTAATGACAGTTGAGATGACAATGTGTATTTGCCATATTAAGTATGGCAAATTGAAATACATTCCCTTTGTGGAATCACAAAGGGTTTAGAAATGTGGCAAAAAAGAGGGGCACAAGCTTCAAGGCAGGCATGCTAGTATCCAAGTAAGCTACTTATCTTCTAAAGTAGTATAGGATCGCATGACAGTAATTCAAGGCAGCAAAAACTGTCTTCAGAAAGATGAAAGAATAAAAAGATCTGTACCCGGTCAGTGGCAGTTTTTCAGTTTTTAGCCTACCATGAAAAACACTCCTAAGAGCTTTATCTTTTGTCCATTTTGAAAGATAGATATGTTCACTGTTAGAACACAGAAGTGTATACATCTATTTCATTTATTTATTTGACTTTTTAAACTCATCTTGGCAAAAATTTTGACCAAAACAGAAAACAGTACCCAATAAATTGCTTTCTAAGAAATGTGTTCGATGTACTTGTAGAGAAATTTATCAAATTCCTAAAGGTGACTTTTGAAGTTTGGATTGTTCTCAGTGGGGCATTAACAAATAACAGGCCTAGAGTTAAAGATCTCTTAACTCTTTTTCTCCTATGACTCAGTGGGTGATTTAACCATGTAATTTTACCCAGGCCCTAAAAGCAAGTTTCAGATTTTCATAAAAAGTCCTATTCTTCAGTTATTTTCTCTTTTCTCTATTCCGCATAGTGGAAATTTCAGTTCACTATTTGGCAGTTGGATTTATTTACCTGGCAATATCTTATACCAGAATTTTCTAAGTATTTAAAAAAATATATCAGTTCCTTCTTTACAGTGTGCATATGACATTCAACAAGCATGCTTTCCATTTCTTTGACATGGAAATTAAAGCAAAGCAAGGTGTTTTACCATAGCCCATACAATAGGTTCCTTCATTTTAGGTCATTACATTAACACACTGAAACAGCAGACCCAGCAGTTAGTCTTTCTGATGATTATCTTTCCATATGTGGTTTTCTGTGAAATTGGGCCCGAAGGAATTAAGAGAAAGTATCTCTATTCTGGAATGTAAAATTAAAATAGATTTCCAGTTACATATGTTACACTCTGGCAGGTTTGATAACTTCTGATCTAGCTTTTTTTTTTTTTTCTTTTTCCACACAGATTGATAGAACTACATTCTCCTGATAGCAGAAACACGTTGATCCTGCGCTGCAAGGATACAGCCACAGCACACTCCTGGTTCGTAGCTATCCACACCAACATAATGGCTCTCCTCCCACAGGTGTTGGCTGAACTCAATGCCATGCTTGGTGCAACCAGTACAGCAGGAGGCAGCAAGGAGGTCAAGCACATTGCCTGGCTGGCAGAACAGGTAGGTTGAGAGGCAGGGCAGGGTCTCACTGGGTCACCATTCAGGGCCAAGGTGGTTCCCGCATTTCATATACCTGTAATCTTTATCATGCAGTCAGGTCCTGGATATCTAGTTTGCAGATCTTTTGTTTGTTGATCTTGTGTTTCTCCTCCCTACCATTTAGTTATTTGTTGCTGATTATTACCTCCATCAGAAGAACTGACTGTCATGATAATCATCATCACAAGATAACTAAAAAGAGATTCTTATTACCATCTCTTTCCTTAATGACAGAGGATAATTTTCATGATTTTAGAATAGGATCAGCAAACTTTTTCTGCCATGGGCCAGATAGTGTCACAACTACTTGACTCTGCAGTTGGAACAAGAAAACAGTGGTAGACAGTATGAAAATGGAGAGGTGTGGCTGTGTTTCAATAAAACTTTATTTATAAAAACAGGTACAAGGCTGCATTTGGCCCATAGGTCATAGTTTCACAACCCCTGTTCTAGTCTATTGCCAGAGATTCAGGGACAGAAAGCTTATTCCCTTGTTCTGGGAAAAGTATAAAATATGCAAAATATTTTACAAGCCATTAGCCAAATGTATGGTTGTCTTCCACAATTGAAAAATGAAAAAAGGACATTGGGTAAAAGGAAAGGAAGAACTTAATCCAAATTAGTTTGAATCCCATTTTGACTAAAGGGAGACTTTGAGTATACATGATGTTATGGTACATCCTTTTTCTTTTGGGTCCTTGACGGTCAGCTCGGGCACCAGGAGTTGAAAAAAGAAGACTGGACTAAGGGTTCTAAAATGAGTGTTTTAAGTAGTAGTTCTGGTTTCCACTGCTTTTAGAGCTTTTTAAAAGTTCCTTCATCTCTTTGAATCCTGGTTCCCTAATGTGTGTCCAAAGGGGCTGGGATTATGTCAGTATCAGCACAGGAATATATTGTTCTCTTGTTTTTATTTTGTTTTAACTAGTTTGTGAGGTCTGCTCTCCACCCTCCCCTCCCCCATGTCCCACCTCAACACAGTTCTGATTTGATAAATCTGTGGTGGGGCCTAGCAATCTTGTTTGGTAACTCACCAGGAAATTGTGTAGACCAACACTGAACTCTACTAATCTGTTTTTTCTTTTGAGCTCTGAAATTTTATAAATGTTTCAAATAATAATTATGCTAAGTTAGAACACAGAATTAGCATTGTGATAATTTCTAAGAAGCATAATTAGGATAATTAAGCAGGGATCCCTGGGTGGCGCAGCAGTTTGGCACCTGCCTTTGGCCCAGGGCACGATCTTGGAGACCCGGGATCGAATCCCACATCGGACTCCCGGTGCATGGAGCCTGCTTCTCCCTCTGCCTGTGTCTCTGCCTCTCTCTCTCTCTCTGTGTGTGACTATCATAAATAAATAAAAATTTATTAAAAAAAAAAAGGATAATTAAGCAGAGAAGAAACTAATGAGAATCATGGTATAAGTACTTATGATTTTGAAAGTTTTAGTATGTTAGTTAAATTTATCATTGTTTCTAAATGTTTTAAGTTTTTTATTTTAATTCCAGTATAGTTAACATACAGTATATATTAGTTTCAGATATACAATTAGTTTCAGGTAATTCGGCAATTCTACACATTCCACAGTGCTCATCATGGTAAGTCTACTCTTTAAACCCCATCACCTGTATCACCATCCCCCCATCCACCTCCTTTCAGATAACTATCAGTTTGTTCTCTATAGTTAAGAGTCTGTTTCTTGGAAAATTAATAATGATTCTTCTTAAATTATTCCAAAAAATAGAAAAGGAAGGAAAACTTCCAAATTTATCCTGTAAGACCAACATTACCCTGATACCAAAACCAGATAAAGATATCACTAAAAAAGAGAATGTTAGGCCCAACATACTTAATAAGCATAGATGAAAAATTCTCAGCAAAATACTACCAAACCAAATTCAACAATACATTTTAAAAAATCATCACAATATAGTGGGATTTATTCCTGGGTTACAAGGGTGGTTTGATATTCACAAATCAATCAATGTCACACATCACATCAATAAGAGAAAGGGTAAGAACCATAAAATCACATCAATAGATGCAGAAGAAAGCATTTGACAAAGTATGACACTGATTCATGATAAAATCCCTTGACAAAGTAGGTTTAGAGGGAACATATCTCAAAATAATCAAGACCGTATATGAATAACCCACAGCGAACATCATACTCAATGAATGTCCACTCTCATCACTTTTATTTAACATAGTACTAGAAGTCCTAGCCACAGCAATCAGACAACAAAAAGAAATAAAAGAGATCTGAATTGGTAGGGAAGAAGTAAAACTCACTATTTGCAGATGACAGGATACTCTATATAGAAAACCTAAAAGAGGGCAGCCTGAGTGGCTCAGTGGTTTAGCGCCGCCTACAGTCCAGGGCATGATCCTGGAGTCCCAGGATAGAGTCCCACTTCGGGCTCCCCGCATAGAGCCTGCTTCTCCCTCTGCCCATGTCTCTGCCTCTCTTTCTCTCTCTGTCTCTCATGAATAAATAAATTAAAAATCTTAAAAAAACAAAAAACAAAACCTAAAAGACTCTATCAAAAAACTGCTAGAATGGATAAATGAATTCAGTAAAATCTGCAGGATACAAAATCAGTGTGCAGAAATCTGTTGCATTTCTATACCCTAAAAATGAAGCAGCAGAAAGAGAAATTAAGAAAAAAATCTCATTTACACTTGCACCCAAAATAATAAGATATCTAGGAACAAACCTAACCAAAAAGGTGAAAGACCTATACTCAGAAAATGATAAAACACTGATGAAAGAGATTGAAGATGACACAAAGAAATAGAAAGGCATACCATGCTCCTGGATTGGGAGAACAAATATTGTTAAAATATCTACACTACCGAAAACAATCTACATGTTTAAGCACTCCCTATCAAAATACCAACAGCATTTTTCACTAGAACAAAGAATATTAAATTTGTATAGAACTGCAAAAGACCCCAGATAGCCAAAACAATCTTGAAAAAGAAAGATGAAGCTGGAGGCTTCACAATTTTAGACTTCAAGTTATATTACAAAGCTGTAGTAATCAAAACAGTATGGTACTGACACAAAAATAGACATAGATTATTGAAACAGAATAGAAAATCCAGAAGTAAACCCACAATACATAATCAGTCTTCAGCAAAGGAGAAAAGAATATCTAGTGGGAAAAAGAATGTGTCTACAACAAACAGTGCTGAGAAAACTAGACAGCTACATGCAATAGAGTGAAACTGAACCACTTTTTTACATAATACACAAAAATAAATTAAAAATTGATTAAATACCTAAATGTGATACCTGAAACCATAAAAGTCCTAGAAGAGAGCACAGGAAGTAACTTCTCTGACATCGACTATAGCAACATCTTTCTAGATATGTCTTTCCCAAGGCAAGGGAAATAAAAGAAAACATAAACTATTAGGACTTCATCAGAATAAAAAACTTCTGCACAGTGAAGGAAGCAGTCAACAAAACTAAAAGGCAGCCTACTGAATGGGAGAAGATACTGCAAATGACATTCGATAAAGGGTTGGCCAAAATACATAAAGAACTTCAAAAAAAATAATCCAATTTAAAAATGGACAGAAGACACGAACAGACATTTCTTCAGAGAATACATCCAAAATCCAACAGACACATGAAGAAATGCTCAGCATAACTTTTCATCAGGGAAATACAAATCAAAACTACAATGAAATATCTCATACTGTCAGAATGGCTAAAGTAAAAAAACACAAGAAACAACAATTGTTGGTGAGGATGTGTAGATACAGGAACACTTGTGCACTGTTGGTGGGAATGCAAACTGGTGCAGCCACTATGGAAAATAGTATGTAGATTCTTCATATAGTTAAAAATAGAACTACCTTATGATCCAGCAATTGCACTACTGGGTATTTACCCAAGAATACAAGAACACTAATCCAAAAGGTTACATGTACCCCGATGTTTATAGCAACATTATTTACAATAGCCAAGATAAGGAAATAGCCCAAGTGTCCAATGACTGATGAATAAAGAAGATGCGGTATATATACACAATGGAATATTATTCAGCCATAATATTCAGCCATAAAAAATGAAATCTTGACATTTGCAATGACATACACGGGGCTAAACAGTAAATAAGTCAGTCAGAAAAATACCATATGATTTCACTTATATGTAGAATTTAAGAAACAAAACAAAGGGAAAATATGAAAAACAGATCAAGAAACAGACATAGAGAGCAAACTGAAGATTACCAGAGGGAGATGGGTGGAGGGATTGGTTGAATACATGATGGAGATTTAAGGAGGACACTTATCGTAATGAGTACCAGGTGATGTATTGAAATGTTGAATCATATTGTACACCTGAAATTAATATAACACTATGTTAACTTACTGGAACTAAAATAAAATCTTAAAAAATAAGATGTACTTTTAAAAAAAAATAAAAATAAAAAAAAATAAGATGTACTTTTTATCCTCAAAAAAAAGTTTTTCTCCTGGTACAACAGTGCCTCTTTTTTTCCTTGTATGTATATATAAATCTCTTCCTCCTCCTCCTCTTCTTCTTCGTCATCATCATCTTCTTCTTCTCCTCTTTCTTCTCTTTCTTCTTCTTCACCTTGTTTGCCTTTTCCTTCTTCTCCTCCTTCTTTTCCTCCTCCTCCTTCTTCTAAATAATGCTGCTATACGCATGGAGATGCATACATATATCCCTTCAAATTAGTATTTTTGTATTCTTCTGGTAAATACCCAGTAGTTTGATTACTGGATTTTAGGGCAGCTCTATTTTTAATTTTTTGAGGAGCCTCCATATTATTTTCCACAGTGAATGCAACAGTTTGCATCCTCACCAACAGTGTAAGAGGGTTCTTTTCTTTCTATATCCTTGCAAACACTGTTGTTTCTTACTTATATTTTCTGATTGTAGTTATTCTGACAAGTGTGAGGTGATATCTCACTATAGTTTCAGTTTGCATTTTTCTGATGATGAGTGATATTGAGCATCTTTTTTTGTGTCTATTGGCGATCTGGATGTCTTTGGAGAAATATGTGTTCATGTCTTCTGAAGCAGCAGTTACTATATTTAGATATCGATAATTTAGAGAGTAGGGATATTTCTATACCTGAAGGATAAGATAAATCCCCAGAAGAGCTGAGTTCAAGGGGGTGTTTTAGTTATCTATTGCTACATGACAAATGACTCCCAAACTTAGTGGCCTTAAAATAACAAATATTTACCTCACATAGTTTCTGAAGAAAGAAATATGGCAGCAGTACTGGATGGTTCGGGCTTGGGATCCCTCATGAAGTTGCAGCAGTCAGGCTATCAGCCAGGGGGCAGTCATGGGAGGGCTTGACTGAGGTTGGGAGGGCCACTTCCAGCATGATCCATTCACATGGCTGTTGGCAGGAGGCCTTAGTTTCTTGCCATGGACGCCTTTGGTACAGGGCTGCCTGAGGGTCCTTAAGACATGGCTACTGGTTTTCCCCAGAGTGAGTGATCTGAGAGAAAGAGCAAAATAGAAGCCATAGTCCCTTTCATAGTCTGTTCTGCTGTATTCTTTTCATTAGCCCCGAGTTAAGTTTACTCTACACCTAAGGGCTCTACCTCTTAAAAGAAGAGTAGTAAAGACTTTGTGGACATATTTTGAAAGAACCACAAAAGGGGATATGTATTTGTAATTTTGATAAATATTGCCAAATTACCTTCCATTGGGGATCCCTGGGTGGCGCAGCAGTTTAGCGCCTGCCTTCGGCCCAGGGCACCATCCTGGAGACCCGGGATCAAATCCCACGTCGGGCTCCCGGTGCATGGAGCCTGCTTCTCCCTCTGCTTATGTCTCTGCCTCTCTCTCTCTCTCTGTGACTATCATAAATAAATAAAAATTAAAAAAAAAATTACCTTCCATCAAGGTTGAACTTATTTACTTATTTATAAGATTTTATTTATTTTATTTATTCATGAGAGACACACACATAGAGATAAAAATTTTTATTAATTTGTTCATGAGAGACATAGAGAAACAGAGACATAGGCAGAAGGAGAAGCAGGCTCCCCATGGGGAGCCTGATGCAGGAGTTGATCCCAGGACACTGGGATCACAACCTAAGCCAAAAGTAGACATTCAACCACTGAACCACCCAGGCACCAGAGAGTTGTTAGACTTTTATTTTTTTTTAAATTTTATTTATTTATTCACAATAGACAGAGAGAGAGGCAGAGACACAGGCAGAGGGAGAAGCAGGCTCCATGCAGGGAGCCTGACGCAGGACTCGATCCTGGGACTTCAGGATCGCGCCCTGGGCCAAAGACAGGTGCTAAACCGCTGACCCACCCAGGGATCCCGAGTTGTTAGACATTTAAAGAGAAATTAATTTGGTTTGTGTTCCATAAAGACAAGTAGAAAGGAGGAAAACAAGGCCACCAATTCATCACAATGTCTTTTATGGACCATATTTATGTGGTGTTTCTTCCAATCAATTTTGAGCTCTTGGAAGATGGAAACACATTTTTTCCCAAATCTTTACTGCCCCCAGAGATGTTAGCCTAATGCTATATATATAGTAGATGCTCAGTAATTTTTTTTGTGTATGTCTGTATATATTCATACAAAAAACAAACAAATCACTAATTATAAAATACTGTTCAAGAATACAAGTTCAGGGATGCCTGGGTGGTTCAGCGGTTAAGTGTCTGCCTTCCAACTCAGGGCGTGATGCTGGAGTCCTGAGGATCGAGTCCCACATCGGGCTTCCTGCATGGAGCCTGCTTCTCCCTCTGCCTATGTCTCTGCTTCTCTCTCTGTGTGTCTCTCATGAATGAATTAATAAAATCTTTTAAAAAATAATAATTCTCAAAATGTGTAAATACTCAAGTTAGGACCATAAACATTAAATCAGCATTAGTGGAGTGGTTTATTTAGTTTTTGCTCTCTATTTTCTATCATAATAACACAATTAAGGACAGAAGTATATCACTTGTCAAAAAGATTGATTTATAGGTTTAGGATTTAGGGAATGAATAGTAACTGTTAGTTTTTCATCTTTAGTGTTATTCAACTCTATTAAAAATAAAATTTGGAGAAGGCTGTTGTTTAGCTAGGTGTGTGCATGTGTGGGTGTTGAAACACAAGCAAACCAGAACCCTAACATTAGTATCCCTTTTTTCTCTGGCCAAATACTTACTAGTGGAGCCCCAAGGCTGCTTGTACTGATACCACAACCAAAAACACATGCTATATATAGCAGGCAGCATTTTGACTACACTGAAAGCAAACAGTGTCCTTATAACTTGAGGCAAATAGACAAACAGAATGATTTAAAATGACGTTTCACTTTACTGCAATGGTACATAGAAGAGAGAAAAGAAGTTCTCTAAAAACTAGGGATTCAAAAGGGCCAAAGAATAAACACTTTTTAAAAATTGTTAGTTGAACAAAAAGTTCTCTATCTTGAAATTAGATATTATTTCTATTGGTATTACCAGTTTTCCTATATTGCCTAAAATATCTTCTTTATCTTTCTAAATGTCTCTAAAATACATTTAATTTAGGTTTTCTAGGATATCTGGGTGGCTCAGCGGTTAAACGTCTGCCTTTGGCTCAGGGTGTGATCCTGGAGTCCTGGGATCGAATCCCACATAGGGCTTCCTGCATGGAGCCTGCTTTTCCCTCTGCCTATGTTTCTGCCTGTCTCTCTCTCTCTCTGTGTGTCTCTCATGAATAAATAAATAAAATCTCTTTTAAAAAAATTAGGTTTTCCAAATGTATATGCTCTGATCTAGCCTTCAAAATCTCTCTTATAACTTAGGGGAAAATTAATTTTTAAAAAAATATTTTATTTATTTATTCATGACAGACACAGAGAGAGACAGGCAGAGACACAGGCAGAGGAAGAAGCAGGCTCCATGCAGGGAGCCCGATGTGGGACGTGATCCTGGGACTCCAGGATCATGCCCTGAGCTGAAGGCAGACACTTAACCTCTGAACCTCTCAGGCATCCTGGGAAATAATTTTAAAAGTCAGATTGCTAGGGCACCTGGGTGGCTCAGTCAGTTAAGCGTCCTTGCTCTTGATTTTGGCTGAGGTATGATCTCAGGGTTGTGAGATTGAGCCCTGCATTGGGCTCTGTGCTGGGCATGGAGCCTGCTTAGGATTCTCTCTCCTACTCCTTCTATCCCTCTCCTCCCGCTACCCCCTCTCTCCCTATCTTTAAGGAAAAGAAACTGAGATTGCCATTTTAAACTCTTGGGAAGATAGATTTTGCATTATAGTGGTCCCCCTTATGCACTGGGGATACGTTTCAAGACCCCCAGTGGATACCTGAAACCACAGATAGTACTGAATGTTATATACACACTATATTTTTTCCTATTCATACATACATATAATAAAATTTAATTTATAAATTGGGCAAAGTAAGAGATTAGCAATAGCTAATAATAAAATAGAACAATTATAACAATAACTGTAATAAAAGTTATATGAATGTGGTCTCTTTCTCAAATATCTTATTGTACTATATTAGTTATTTCTGTGATGATGTGAGATGAAGTGAGGTTAATGGCGTAGGCACTGTGTCGGAGTGTTAGGCTATGATTGACTTTCTCACCACACATCAGAAGGAAGATCATCTGCTTCAGGACAGTAGTTGACTGTGGGTTACTCAAACCATGAAAAGCAACCATGAATAAGGGA
Source organism: Canis aureus (assembly GCF_053574225.1). Lineage (NCBI taxonomy): Eukaryota > Metazoa > Chordata > Mammalia > Carnivora > Canidae > Canis > Canis aureus. Next base: position 8,600,136 of record NC_135613.1, read on the forward strand.
AGACTACCTTATCTTCCCTATTGAAATATCATTTATAACAATTTCAGAGACAAAGACTTAGAAATCCCTTTGGGTTGTCTGTGACACAAAAATGTAAGAATCTAAAAAAATATCTGGAAATTTTCCCTCCAGATATTATAGAGTTACCCAGAGACTAAATATAGAATCTTAGAAAACTTGGATTCACTGATAAGAAAAGCTGAATTATTTCTGCCATGTCTTGCTGCATTCTCAGAGTTAGGTCATCAGCACATACAAGAATATAAGTCACTTCACTGGCTAGAATTCATCCCCATTTCGTGGAATCAGTTCGTGGCTCTAACTACGAGGGGAAAGTTCTGGCAGTAGGTATTATAACACAGAACCAAACCACTCAGGTCACTTTTCAGATTATAGATACATTCTTAGGGTGCTCTGACATTTCCAAATGACCTTCAGAAGTCATTAAGGAAGAGAAAGTAAGAAGTAGCTTTAAAGAGAATTCTGTGAGTAAGTGATTCATCATTTTGATTTCTCCTTGAAGCCATCAGTGATAGCTGAAGCATCTATGTTTTTTTTGTTTTTGTTTTAGGATCCATGTTAAAGTAACACTATTGTTAAGCATTCCCTGTTTGTTATTTCAATGGGGGGAAATGTTTTGATATACTGGGGCAGCATACGCTTCTGCTTTCTGGCTTTGGATCCTTGACAATATGGATAAAGAGTGGTTGTTTTCCTAACTTTTAAATCCTCACAGAGGTAAGTGAACTTTATGCAGGTAAATGCAATGGTACATTTGAAACAGAAACAGAAACATCCTAAAGTGTAATGGGGAACTCTATAAAAACAGAGTCCTATCATTAGATTTTGTCTCTCACTCACTCTGGGAAAGCTTTTCCAGCTTACACACTCCACCTCACACCTCCCATTGGAGAATCCTAGCCAGTGGAATGGAACCTGATGGGATGTTTCCTGTTCTTCAAGCCTGTTAGGATCAAGGAACAAAATGGAGACCCACTGTGTTAGACCATCACTGAAAGGACTTTTACACTGCGTATCATTATAATTAGTTCTGCTTTCTGGATTTTACCATTGTAACAGGCAAAACTAGATGGTGGAAGACAACAATGGAGACCTGTCCTCATGGCTGTGACTGAGAAGGATTTGCTGCTTTATGACTGTATGCCGTGGACAAGGGATGCCTGGGCATCACCATGTCATAGCTACCCTCTTGTTGCCACGAGGTAAGTCTAAAGACAAAAAAAATAAAATAGCTATCCTACTCTAAATCTACCAAAAAATTTGAAAGTGAATTCTATTATCTTAGGTACCTAAAATAGCATTTAAGTAGCTGATATAGTTGGTTGAAGACAAAAACGTTTCTTTTACAACCTTATTGATTATTTTGCAGCTCCTAGCTCAGTAAGTGTTTTCTGCCACTAGCATTTTTTAAGTTGTTGAAACAACTTCCTAACTGTTCCCTTCAAGTCTTGCTTAGTCATAAAGATAAATAGTAGGATTTTTTTTTTCCTTTACTTTATTGACTGTGACTAGAAAACCACTGAAATTGGGGTAGCCTTTTGACTGAGTGATGAAATCACTTAAACCAGAATGCGGTACTGTGGATAAACCACACAAGTCAGCCAAAATATTCTTCAATTCTCTTTCTAGTATAAGAACACATAATTTTGACGCCAGCAAATAAACATTGATTTGACCTGAAGCAACAGGATGTTTCTATCATGCCAGATGCAGAGAGTTGGAAGGGAAAAGAATAGAGATATGTAGATTTTTGGGCCAAGATGTCTTAAGGGGTAACTAGAAACTAGTGAAACCAGAGAACACATTCACATTCAACTTTATTTGGTCTTAAAAGAGAATCTGGTTTTGAAATAATTCAAAAGCTATATATTAAAAAGGAGCTCCATAGAAAAATATTTGGTAGCAAAAAAAAGCTACATAATAAAACCATCTGGTATGTCCTCCAAGGAACAGTGTGGGGGGGGGGTGGGAGTGGTGATGGGGGTTCCTGCTTTGAGTAGACAGAGTCATTTGAGGAAGAGTATTCTTTATTTATTTTTTTTAAGAGTATTCTTTAAATTACGGCAAGACGTTCATGTTATATAGGATTTCCTTCAACTTTCCAAGTTCTCCTACATATGTCATTTTTTTCTTATAAAAATATAATTCTGGGATCCCTGGGTGGCGCAGCGGTTTGGCACCTGCCTTTGGCCCAGGGCGCGATCCTGGAGACCCGGGATCGAATCCCACGTCGGGCTCCCGGTGCATGGAGCCTGCTTCTCCCTCTGCCTGTGTCTCTGCCTCTCTATCTGTGTGACTATCATAAAAAAAAAAAAATATATATATATATATATATATATATATATATATATATATATATATATATAATTCTCACATAGCTTTTAGGAATTTCTCTGTAAATTAGAGCTGGAGCACCTAGATCACAGAATAGAGATAAAGATTTGTTGAGCCTCAGAATTAGGGAGATGCACCCTCATTAATTCTTTGTGGACGTAAGAGTTCTGCATAAAGACTGAATTTAGCCATCAGTTCTCTGGTTTTGTTTTGTTTTGTTTCCCTCCTGGATTTTTTTTTAATCCCCACTAAATTATAACCTCTTTGAGGTCAGGACCTTGATTTAGTCATCTCAGCCCTCCCATAGTGCTTTGCATATATATGGTGGGCCTTCAGTAAATCTTAGTTGAGTTCAATGTATTACTTAAATTATAGTTTCTCAGTCATAGTTACATTTGGAGCATGACAGGAATCCTATGAAAACATGTGGACAGGGGATCCCTGGGTGGCTCAGCAGTTTGGCACCTGCCTTTGGCCCAGGGCGCGATCCTGGAGTCCCGGGATCAAGTCCCACGTGGGGCTCCCGGCATGGAGCCTGCTTCTCCCTCCTCCTGTGTCTCTGCCTCTTTCTCTCTCTCTCTGTGTCTATCATAAATAAAAATAAATAAATAAATCTTAAAAAAAAAAAAAGAAAACGTGGACATATCTCAGTAGTTATAATTACAACTATTAAATTTATATTTCCCAAAGATTTAGAGTTTATGAATATGACTGTGGATACCTCTTAAGTTTAAATTTTATGGAAGAAGCTTATTCTCCAGTTATGATCATAGAATGCAAGGAGGGTAGCTTTATCCTTAGACATTTTCTTAATTGTGTGTCATTGGAAAAATGAAGTAGAAATCTGTGACATCCTATAGATGAGCCTTTGATACTAGAAAGTACAAGCCTATAAAACAAATAATTTCTGGCCATTGACTAGACTGGGCCTCGATCACCAAAGCACTTTGGTATTAAAGAAGGAAATGGGGTGGTTCTGTGTATACTATCAGTGTGGCATTGATTTGCAAATAGGGAAAAGATATAAATAAGATTTAAGAGCTAAAAGTATAAAACTCTTAGAAGAAGATACAGAAGTATATCTTCATGACCTTAGCTTGGGCAGAGTCTTCTTGGATAGGACACCAAAAGCACAAGCAACAAGAGAAAAAAATAAATCAGTTGGGCTTCATTAAAATTAAAAACTTTTATGCTTCAAATGTCACCATCAAGAGAGTAAAAAGACAAAAAAGATGGGGATCCCTGGGTGGCGCAGCGGTTTAGCGCCTGCCTTTGGCCCAGGGTGCGATCCTGGAGACCCGGGATCGAATCCCACGTCGGGCTCCTGGTGCATGGCGCCTGCTTCTCCCTCTGCCTGTGTCTCTGCCTGTCTCTCTCTCTCTCTCTGTGACTCTCATAAATAAATAAAAATTAAAAAAAAAAAGAAAAAAGAAAAAGAAAGTGAAAAGACAACCCACAGAATGAGAGAAAATATTTGCAAATCATTTATCTAATTTGGGACTCGTATCTACAAAATATACAAAAAACCCTTACAACTCAATAATAAAAAGGTTAACTACCCATTTAAAAAATGAGGAAAGAGGTACGCCTGGGTGGCTCAATGGTTGGGCATCTGCCTTCGGGTCAGGGTGTGATCCCAGAGTCCTGGGATCGGGTCCCACGAGGCTGCTTCTCCCTCTGCCTATGTCTCTGCCTCTCTCTCTCTCTGTGTCTCTCATGAATAAATAAATAAAATCTTTAAAAATAAATAAATAATAAAAATGAGGAAAGGATCTAAAAAAACATTTGTCTAAGGAAAATATACAAAAGACCAATAAACACATGAAAAAATACTCAACATAATTAGCCATGAAGGAAATGGAAATTGAAACTACAATGAGATACCACTTCCCACCCACAACAATGGCTATAATTAAAAAGACAGATAATAACAATTGTAGACTAGGATGTGGAGAAAATGGAACCCTCATATACTGCTGATGGGAATGTAAAATGGTGTGTTTGATGTGAAAAAACAATGTGGCACTTCCTCAAGTCTACACAAAGAGTCACCATATGACCTAGCAATTCCTCTCCTAGGTTGTATACCCAAAAGAAATGAAAACTTTGGTTCACACAAAAACTTTTACATGAGGGGTGCCTGGGTGGCTCAGTGATTGAGCATCTGACTCTTGATCTCAGCTCAGGCCTGGATCTCAGGGCCCTAAGTCCAAGCCCCAGGTTGGGCTCCACACTGGGCATGGAGCTTACTTAAAAAAAAACACAAAACTTATACACAAATATTCCCAATAACATTATTCATAATACCCAAACAATGGAAACAACACAAGTGTCCATCAATTGATAAAAGTGGTATGTCCATAAAATGAAATATTATTCAGCAATAAAAAAGAATGTTTTCTGGTATACTCTGCAATGTGGATGAACCTTGAAAACATATTAAGTGAAAATAGCCAAACACAAAACACCACATATTATATGATTTAGTTTATATGAAATGTCCAGAATAGGCAAATCTATAGAAACAGAAAGTAAGTTGGTCATTGCCAGGGTTGTAGGTGAGGTGGATGGGGAAAAATAGACAGTAATGGCTAATGGAAATTGGATTTCTTTTTAGGGTAATGAAAGTTTTCTAAAATTGAATGTGGTGATTGTTGCACAATTCTGAGTGTACTAACATCATTAATTATATCTTAGTAAAGCTGATATAATTAAAACAACCCGTTCCACCAAAAAACCCTGAAGATTTAATAGAAGATAATAAGACCAATCCTTAATAAATTGCATTTGAGTCCCGATTTTGCCTCTGATCGTAGGTAATTGACAGCATGTTACTTAACCTTTCTGTGCTGTGCAATTTTAATTTCTTTAGTGAATCTTAATGAGATAGGGTGTGAGTATTAGATGAGTTAATACTTGTAAAATGCTACAATGGTACTTGACACATTTTAAGTGCTCGAGTAAGTATTAGCTGCTTTAATTGTAATTATTATTTATTAAGTGAAAATCTGTCAAAGAGGAATTCTATGTAAAAAGTATAATTGGGGATCCCTGGGTGGCTCAGTGGTTTGGCACCTGCCTTTGACCCAGGGAGTGATTCTGGAGTCCCAGGATCGAGTCCACATTGGGCTCCCTGCATGGAGCCTGCTTCTCCCTCTGCCTGTGTCTCTGCCTCTCTCTCTCTCTCTCTCTCTCTGTGTCTATCATGAATGGATAAATAAAATCTTAAAAAAAAGTATAATTGGTTTGATTTGGCCATTGTTAAAAGAGTTGCTTAGCTCTACCGAATAGTTTCTATAAATAGTGAAAGTTTCCTGTTAAATGTGAGGAATTCAAATGTATTATTTGGATCAACCTAGACATGCAAATTGAACTTGGCCATAAATTAAATGGGTGGAGCCTGTAGCTCCCTGAACATGTTGTTTCTTAATAAGTTTAATTAATGTAACAGCAGAGATTCTTTATTCCTTGTTCTGGAAGCACCAGTGGATTAGAGCAAAGATGACAGGCAGATGAGAGGTTTATTTTTTCCATGTGGCCTTGTCAGCCAGGTGGAATTGGTTGACGTCACTACAAGATTGAACCAAATGGGGCTTAATCATCCTCTGCCTCCCAGAGTGGGTAGAGTTTGGCCACCAAGAGAAACCAACGGATGAAACCAGACTGGGAGGTATTCCACAGAGAGAAGAAGCAAGGCCAGAAAGTGGTATGTTTATGGCTCTTTAGTGTGGGTGAAAGAGGGTTTGAGATTTATGAGTAATGAGAAAGGGCTGAATATTCACTTTCATTAATCCAACTTCTGATACTTTGGAACATGTTCTTATGAGTGGATGAGCCAAAGAAAAAACGATAGTATAAACACATAGGGAAGGAAGAGAAATCAAGGACCTTCGTTACCCACAGAAGTTGGTAGTCCTTGATAAAATAAGAGTTGATTGTAGTTCAAAAAGCAAAGAATGTTGTTAGGGCAATATAAATTAACATCATTTACTGGCTTGCACATTTACAGATTCTTAGAAACCAAGATATGTGTGTGTGTGTGTGTGTGTGTGTACATACTCTTAATAGTGGGTATTTTCATGCTGGTGAGGAATAAGTAAAATGTGAGAGTGATAAATGGAGAAGATTTTTTTATTTAATTTTTAAATTTTTTATTTTACATACTTCTTGAGATGAAGGCCAGATACATGACACAGGTAGAAAAACACATCGGTTGTAAAGGTGCTATGGATTTTGTAGGATGTACATTTTGTAGTCTTTTCCTATAAACGCTCTTTGACTGAAAGAGAAAAAGATCCAAGGAAAGTGTGGCTACTTTACAATCTGGAAAATTGAGTGGTGGTGTGCTTTTGGGATTTAGGGGGCAGAAGCTGCTAAAACGCCTTTGCATGAGCTCATCTGGCCTCCCCACCAAAGGGGGCCTTTTGGCAGTGTGCTCTCACCGACTGCTGCTCAGCAAGAGTCCAGCAGCTGGTTTGAATTAGACTTCCTCTGCCAAATATTTCATAATCAAAACCTGTAGGAAAAACTCTCCTAGACTATATTTTTTAATGGCTGACGTGGGATTAGCAATCAAACTGAATATGGTAGAAGCCACCCTGTCACTTTGCCCATGCTCCGTCTTACTCGGGTCACATGTGGGATAATTTTGAGACTTAACTCTTGCTGAGATAACTCATGTTTAATTGGCAGGTTGGTTCTATAGGAATCAGCCCAGGGAGGCAATTCTCAAAGCATACTTTCTTGGACCTCTGAGAGGATCTCCTCTTCAGGGGGTCTGTGAGTTCGAAACTATTTTCATAGTAATACTAAGATGTTATTTGCGTTTTTTTCCCCTATTGACATTTGTTGGTAAAATTGCTGGTGCCTTAGCATGAATCAAGGTAGTTGATTCCAGGGATCCCTGGGTGGCGCAGCGGTTTGGCGCCTGCCTTTGGCCCAGGGCGCGATCCTGGAGACCCGGGATCGAATCCCACGTCGGGCTCCCGGTGCATGGAGCCTGCTTCTCCCTCTGCCTGTGTCTCTGCCTCTCTCTCTCTCTCTCTCTCTGTGACTATCATAAATAAATAAATAAAAAATTAAAAAAAAAAAAAAAAAAAAAGGTAGTTGATTCCATACGAAACTGTATAGACTTAGGAAGGGGCAGAGCGGAATGCCAGGTTAACCTCAAAATGTCTTTATTGGAGCAGGAAATATTATTAGTTTTATTTAATCTTAAACCTTGAGTGACATTCATCTTCTTAATATTCTGTAAGATGAGGTGGGAAATACTCCAGCACTTCTGAGTATTGAAGCATGATGGTTGTCTCAAAGAAAAAGACGTGTGGTTGAGTTGCTAGTTGAACTAGCTGTGTTTTTTCATGGACCACTCTTTTTTTTTTTTTTTCTTAAAGATTTTACTTATTTATTCATGAGAGACACAGAGAGAGAGAGGCAGAGACACAGGCTGAGGGAAGAGAAGCAGGCTCCATGCAGGAAGCCCAATGCGGGACTTGATCTGGGGAATCTGGGATCACACCTTGGGCCGAAGGCAGGCGCTAAACCACTGAGCCACCCAGGCGCCTCTTGGACCACCATTTTTTACTTGAAAAAACACCTTCTGGAGAGTGGCTGGGAACATGTAGAATAGGAGGACCCTGAGCTCACTTCATCCCACAGATACACACCACTGGATAACACATCAGCATAAATAGTCCAGAAAAAGACCCAAAGGCTGGTAGAAGAAACTCCTCTACTAAAGGGAGAGAAGAAGCTGCATTGAAGAGGGTGGGAAGGGCAGAGACAGGGGCGGGTGCTAAAGGGCCCCCAACAGTCAGCAGGAGGGAGGGAGCCACAGGGCAGGAAACAGACTATCACATCAGGAAGCCTGCAGAGGGAAGACAAACACCCCCCCCCCAACATTTGGCTTTTGGCTTTGAAAACAAGAGGGGCCAAATTTCATGAGTTCTTAAGACCAGTGTGGGACGTAAAGCCTGGAATTTAAAAAATCAGTGGGCTCAGCTCTGGGAGAGCCTCAATGGTGTTAGGAAGCTGAGTCCCCACCCTTTAAGAGACAGCACAAGAAACAGCCCAAGGAGATCCAGTGTAGAAGCAGCAGCTTGAAAAACACCTCGGTCCTACAGGAGGGAGAGTTATTTACTTATCTCAGAGCAGGTCCCAGAGAAGCAGAGATTGCAGGAAGACCCCACCAGGAACAAAGGAGCTTGCAGGCATCATTTCCCTCCCATGCCCCTCAACGGAAACACAGGGCCACCAGTCCTCATGACCTAACTTGTTTACACCAGGCCACCCCTCCACTCTGTGCTTTGGAGGATCCACTTTCTCCAGTCACCCTTGCCTCAGTCCCAGCCTTGTGGGTCCCCTCCCCTAGAACACCTACATAAACCTCAACAACACATCTCCTGACCTGTGCATCTTACAGGGCCTCAGTTCTGGTGGCAGCTGTTGGTCACCTCCCAGGGAGGTTGCCCGCACTTTGGTAAACCTGCATCCTACGCCTGCGCAGGCTTGGAGTGGCCCCTTCTGGCCCCGGTATCTGCAGTGGCTACACATCCCCTATGAAGGAGGACTGGCACCTTCTTAAATGTGTGTGCCCCACCTATCACTTTCAAGAGCAAAAGACATAGCTGACTTTTCTATCACAGAGAAACAGGCACAGAGGGGCACTTGGGTGACTCAGTTAAGCATCTGCCTTTAGCTCAGATCATGATCCTGGTATCCTGAGATCAAGCTACGTGTGGAGTTCAGCGGGGAGTCTGCTTCTCTCTCTAAAGAAGAGAGTAGATAAAAACTACTAAAACAACCACAAAACAAGTAACAAAATAACCATAAACACCTATATATCAGTGATTACTTTGAATGTAGGGGCTCCTGGGTGGCTCAGTCCGATGGACATCTGGCTCTTGATTTCAGCTTGGGTTGTAATCTCAGGGTCATGAGATTGCACCCTGTATCAGGCTGGGGGTGGGGCCTGCTTGAGATTTTTCTCTCCCTCTGCCCCTACCCTCCCCTCAGCCTCTCACATACGCTCTTCCTCTCTCAACTAACTAACTAACTTTGAACATAAAAGGACTAAATGCCCTGTTCCAAAGACCTAGGGTCACAGAATGAGTAAGAAAACAAGACCCATCTATGTGCTGCCTACAAGAGATTCATTTTAGACCTAAAGATATCTGCAGGTTGAAAGTGAGGGGATGGGGAAACATTTGTCACGCAAATGGTGTCAAAATAAAGCCAGGGTAGCAATACTTACATTGTGCAAAATAGACTTTACAACAAAGACTGTAACAAGAGACCAAGAATAATACTACATGCTAAAAAAGAGGAGGATCCAACAAGATACAATTCTCTCTCCCTCTCCCTCAGCCCTTCCCCTCCTCTTTCTCTCTCTAAAATAACTACATTTTTCAAAAAATAAATGAAGTATACATGTGGAAAAATGATGAGAAAAGCAATTTTTCTTAAGGTCATTAAATTTCAACATTTTGTGTCATGACATCCATTTAATATAGTTTAATTCATTAACTTCTTCCAAAAATATTTTCTCTATATGTAAGAAATTCTAAGTGGATCAGTACAGCAAAACGTACATGCTACTTCATTTATACTTCATTATATTTATTTATTTATAGGAAAGCACTCTCAATGTTTTTCATACAGGATTTTTTGAAAACTTGGATGAGGATTGTACCTCAGAGAAATAAATAAAATGGCTTGTTCGTAGCTTCATTCATTGTAGGCTGTATATCAATAATATTTTTCTAAAAATTTTTTGGTTCCAGCCTTTACTCCTCTAATGGTAATTTGAGCAAAAGGGCTTCATGAATAAATAAATAGTAAAGGGCTGTCATGAATAAATAGAGTCTTTTTAAAAAAAGATATAGATGAATTCTCTTATCTCCTGCATTTTTAAAAAATATTTATTTGTTGTTTGTTTTAAAGGGAGTAGGTCAAAGGGAGAGAATGATAAGCAGACTCTTTTTTTTTTTATTTTTTTTTTAAGATTTTATTTATTCATTCATGAGAGACACAGAGAGGAGAGAGAGAGGCAGAGACACAGGCAGAGGGAGAGGCAGGCTCCATGCAGGGAGCCCGACGCAGGACTTGATCCCGGGTCTCCAGGATCACGCCCTGGGCGGAAAGCAGGTGCTAAACCGCTGAGCCACCCAGGGATCCCTGATAAACAGACTCTTGGTTGAGCCTGGAGCCCAACACAGGGCTCAATACCATTATCCTGAGATCATAACCTGAGCCAAAATTAAGAGTCAGATGCTCAACTGACTGAGCCATCCAGGTGCTCCTTCCTCTTTTTTTTTTAGCAGCTGTACTGAGGTAACTCGTATACCATACAATTCACCCACTTAAAGTGTAGTATTTAATGGTTTTTAGTGTGTTCACAGAGTTGTGTGACCATCACCACAATCAATATTAGGACACTTTCATCAACCTAAAATGGAATTCCTTACCTATCAGCAGTCTTCCAGCCCTCAGGAACCAGGAATCTAATTCTGTCTCTATAGTTTTGCCTGTTCTGGACTTTTCTTTTGTCTTTCTTTCTTCCTTCCTTTCTTTCTTTCTTTCTTTCTTTCTTTCTTCCTTCCTTCCTTCCTTCCTTCCTTCCTTCCTTCCTTCCTTCCTTCCTTCCTTCCTTTCTTTCTTTCTTTCTTTCTTTCTTTCTTTCTTTCTTTCTTTTTTTTAGATCTTATTTGTATATTCATGAGAGACACAGAGGCAGAGACATAGACAGAGGGAAAAGCAGGCTCCCTGTAGGGAGCCCAATGCCGGACTCAATCCCAGGAACCCAGGGTCATGACCTGAGCCAAAGGCAGATGCTCAACCACTGAGTAACCCAGGTGTCCCTATTCTGAACATTTCATATAAATGGAATCATATGGAGCCTTTAATGTCTGGTTTCTTTTCCCATAGCATCATGTTTTCTTTTTTTTTTTTAAGATTTTATTTATTCATTCGTGAGAGAGAGAGAGCGAGAGAGAGAGGAAGAGACACAGGTAGAGGGAGAAGCAGGCTCCATGCAGAGAGCCCGACCTGGGATCAAGACCCACGTCTCCAGGATCAGGCCCTGGGCTAAGCGTAGTGCTAAACCGCTGAGCCACCCGGGCTGCCCCAGCATCATGTTTTCAAGGTTGATCCATGTTGTAGCATGTGTCTCAACTTCATTTCTTTTGATGGCTGAATAATATTCCATTGTATGGATATACCACATTTATCATTTGATGGCCATTTGACTTATTTTCACTTTTTGACTCTTATGAATAACACTGCTCTATAATATTCACGTACAAGTTTTTGTGTGAACATATGTTTGTTTTAGGGCGTATATATCTAGGAATAGGATTGCTGGGTCATCTGGAGCTCTATGTTTAACCTTTTTTTGAGAAGGTACCAGGCTGGTTAGTATAGTCATTCCATCATTTGAAATTCTCACCAGCAGTGTATGAGTTTTTCATTTTCTTAAGTCTCGTTTTAAGTTGTGTTTCCCTAATAGCTAATGATGTTGAACATCATTTCATGTGCTTATTGGCCATTTGTATATTTTCTTTGGAGAAATATCTATTCACATCCTTGATCTTCTAATTGGGTTGCCTTTTTATTATTGAGTTGTAAGAGTTTATATATTTTGTAGATATATATATATATATAGCCTTATGAAATAAATGATTTGCGGGGATCCCTGGGTGGTGCAGCGGTTTGGTGCCTGCCTTTGGCCCAGGGCGCGATCCTGGAGACCTGGGATTGAATCCCACATCAGGCTCCCGGTGCATGGAGCCTGCTTCTCCCTCTGCCTATGTCTCTGCCTCTCTCTCTCTCTCTCTCTGTGACTATCATAAATAAATAAAAAAAATTAAAAAAAAAAACTTTAAATGATTTGCAAATATTTTTCCTGTTTTGTGGGTTGTCTTTTCACTTTCTTGTTGACAGTGTCATTTGAAGCACAAATTTTTTTAATTTTGATGAAGTCCAGTTTATCAATTTTCTCTTGCATTTTTGTGTCATATCTAAGAAGGCTTTCCCTAATCTAAGGTCACAGAAATTTACTCCTCTGTGCTCTTCTAAAAGTTTTATACTTTGAGTCTCACATTTACTCTTTTATCCCTATGAAGTCAATTTTTGTGTAGTATGAATTAGTGATCAAACATCACTCCTTTGGGAATATCCAGTTATCACAGTACCATTTTTTAAAAAGACTGTTCTTTCTCCATTGAACTGTCTTGGCAAAAATCATTTGGTCATAATGAAGGGTTTTTTTCTGGACTCTCAATTTTATACCTTTGTGGTAAGTTTTGAAATCAGAAGTATGAATCCTCCAGTTTTTTTCTTTTCAAAATTATTTGGGTGATTGTGATTCCCTTGCATTTTCATATGGATTTAGGATCAGCTTGTCAATTTCTAGAAAAAAAAAAAAAGAAAGAAAGAAAGGGATCCCTGGGTGGCTCAGAGGTTTAGCGCCTGCCTTCAGCCCAGGGCGTGATCCTGGGGTCCCGGGATCGAGTCCCACATCAGGCTCCCTGCGTAGAGCCTGCTTCTCCCTCTGCCTGTGTCTCTGCCTATCTCATTCTCTCTCTCTCTCTCTCTCTCTCTCATGAATAAATAAATAAAAATCCAAAAAAAAAAAAAAAAAGACGGATGACATTTGGTAGAGATTGCCTTGAGTCTGTAGATCAATTTAGGGAATATCGCCATCTTAAAAAATATTGTCTTCCAGTCAATGATACAGAATATCTTTCTACTTATTTGGGCCTTTAATTTATTTCAGCAATGTTTTGTAGTTTCCTCAGTATAAGTTTTATACTTCTTTTGCTAAATGTATTCCAAAGTATTTTTTTACTTTGATCTATCATAAATGGATTTTTTTCTTAATTTCCTTTTTAGATTGCTCACTCCTACTGTATACAATCAATTGTATACAATTGTATGCAATACAAAACCTTGAGGGTTTTTTTGTTTGTTTGTTTTGTTTTGTTTTTAGAGAGAGAGATAGAGAGTGGGGCAGAGGAGCAGAGGAAGAGGATGAGAGAGAATCTTAAACAGACTTCATGCCCAGCATGGAGCCCAAAGCAGAGCTCCATCTCACAACCCTGAGATCATGACCTGAGCTGAAATCTAGAGTTGGACACTTAACCAGCTGAGCTACCTAGGTGCCCAATACATTGATTTTTTTTTTAAGATTTTATTTATTCACGAGAGATACAAAGAATGAGATAGAGGCAGAGACACAGGCAGAGGGAGAAGCAGGTTCCATGAAGGGAGTCCAATGAGGGACTCGATCCCGGGACTCCAAGATCATGCCCTGGGCCGAAAGCAGGCGCTAAACTGCTGAGCCACCCAGGGATCCCCTCAATACATTGATTTTTATATCTTGATCTGCTTTCTTGCTCAACTCGTTTTTTAATCTAATTGGTTTTTAGTGGATTCCTTAGGACTTTCTATGTACAAGATCATGTCATCTTCAAATAAGAGGTAGTTGTACTACGTTCTTTTCTGGGTGCCTTTTATTTCATTTTCTGGCCTAATTGCTCTGGCTAAAATATCCACTATGATGTTGAATATAAGTGGCATAAACAGACATCCTTGTCTTTTTCATTAAGTATGGTGTTAGCTATGGGTTTTTCATAGATGCCTATTATCAGGTTGAAGATATGTGGAGTGTTTTCCTCATGAAAGGGTATGGGATTTGTTGAATGCTTTTTCCACGTCTAATATTATGATCATGTGAGTTTGTCCTTTACCTGTTTATATGATGTATTACCATATTGATTTTGGGATGTTCAATCTTGCACTTTTAGGATAAATCTTCTTTGGTCATACTAGATTCAGTTTGCTAGTATTTTGATGAGGAGTTTTGTGTCTTAAATTCATAACTGATATTGGTCTGTAATTTTTGTGAGATGTCTTTGGTTTTGGTATTGGGATATTACTGGCCTCATAAAATGAGTTTGAAGATGTTCCCACTTTTTCTGCTTTTTTGAAGACTTTATGAAGATTTAGCTTTTTTTTTTTTTTTTTTAATATTTGGTAGAACTCACCAACAAAGCCATCTGGGCTTGAGATTTTCTTTGTGGGAAGTTTTTCACTGTTAGTTAAAGGGATTTTTAATTTATTTTATTTTAGTTTTTAAAGATTTTATTTATTCATGAGAAATGCACAGAGAGAAAGGCAAAGACAATCAATTAATGTAATCCATCATATCAACAAGCTAAACAAGAAAAGTCATATGAATGAATGTATCAAGAGATACAGAAAAGGCATTTGACAAAATCTAACACCCATTCATGATAAAAAAGTAAACTAGGAATAGAGGGGAACATTCTCTACTTGATAAAGACTATCTACAGGGACACCTGGGTGGCTCAGTGGTTGAGTGTCTCCCTTTGGCCCAGGGCATAATCCTAGTCCCGGGATTGAGTTCCCTATCAGGCTTCCTGTGAGGAGCCTGCTTCTCCCTCTATCTGTATCTCTGCCTCTCTCTCTCTCTGTGTCTCTCATGAATAAATAAATAAAATCTTTAAAAAAAAGAAAAAGGGGACCCCTGGGTGGCGCAGCAGTTTAGCGCCTGCCTTTGGCCCAGGGCGATCCTGGAGACCCGGGATCGAATCCCACGTCAGGCTCCCGGTGTATGGAGCCTGCTTTTCCTCTGCCTATGTCTCTGCCTCTCTCTCTCTCTGTGTGTGACTATCATAAATAAATAAAAAGAAAAGAAAAAAAGAAAAAGGCTTATCTACAAAAAAAATCTATTGCTAACATCATGACTTTTTTTTTTAAGATTTTATTTATTTATTTATACGAGAGACATACAGAGAGAGGCAGAGACCTTGGCAGAGGGAGGAGCAGGTTCCCCGTGAGGACCCCAATTCAGGACTCAATCGCGACCCCTGCATCATGACCCGAGCCAAAAGCAGATGTTCAACCACTGAGCCACCTTAGTGCCCCTAACATCATGCTTAATAGTGAGAAACACAAAGCTTTCCCATCCATCCCAAGGCAAGGATGTCCTTGCTAATATAATCCTTGCTAATATAATAAGTTAAGAAAAGGAAGTAAAAGGTATACAGATAAGTGGTTGCCAGGAGGAGAGAGGAAATGAATAAGCAGAGCAAAGAGAGTTTTTAGGGCATTGAAAATACTCTGTATATTATAATGATGGATATATGTCATTACACCTTTGTCCAAACCTCTAGAATGTACACCACCAAGAGTGACCCCTAAAGTAAACTATGGACTTTGAGTGCTTATGATGTGTCAGTGTAGGTTCATTCTTGGTAGAAAAAAGAAGTACCATGTACTGAATGATGTTGATAACAGGGGAGGCTGTTCGTGTGTGAGGGCTTACCACTTCCTAATCCAAGTTGAACCTCTTTTTGATATGCATAGCCTTTTCAGAGCATAAAAAAGTCAGTGGAAAATTGGGCCTTAGCTCATCCAGCCCAGTGTTCTGCCTGTGGCATGAGGGGTCACTTTATGGGAAAACAGAATGGTATCTACTTCAAAGACTATAATATTGGGATCCCTGGTTGGCGCAGTGGTTTGGTGCCTGCCTTTGGCCCAGGGCGCAATCCTGGAGACCCAGGATCGAATCCCACGTCGGGCTCCCGGTGCGTGGAGCCTGCTTCTCCATCTGCTTATGTCTCTGCCTCTCTCTCTCTCTCTCCGTGTGTGACTATCATAAATAAATAAAAATTTTTTAAAAAGACTATAATATTGTTTTGAAATGTACTTTTCCAAAAACTGCAGGTAGTTTTTATAACTTTCAGCTTATTGATCGGTATAAATTAATGACACTTTCCTCTACTAGTACATTAATTACTTTTGATCTTTGCTTGTTTGTGGTCCTAGGTTGGTTCATTCTGGCTCTGGATGTCGATCACCCTCACTTGGATCTGACCTTACATTTGCTACCAGGACAGGCTCTCGGCAGGGCATTGAGATGCATCTCTTCAGGGTGGAGACACATCGGGATCTATCAACCTGGACCAGGATACTTGTTCAGGGTTGCCATGCTGCTGCTGAACTAATTAAGGAAGTCTCTCTAGGTATAGATCCTCACATACGATTTCTAATAGTAATTAAATGGAATTATTATACTTTTATTTTTTATTTATTTTTATTTTTTGTTATACTTTTATTTTATTTTATTTTAAACAGCTTTATTTTTTTTAATTTTTATTTATTTATGATAGTCACATAGAGAGAGAGAGAGAGAGGCAGAGACATAGGCAGAGGGAGAAGCAGGCTCCATGCACCGGGAGCCCAACGTGGGATTCGATCCTGGGTCTCCAGGATCGCGCCCTGGGCCAAAGGCAGGCGCTAAACCGCTGCGCCACCCAGGGATCCCTATACTTTGTTTTAAAGTAAAAACCAAGTGTGCCTGGGTGGCTTAGTTGATTGAGCCTCCAATTCTTGATTTCGGTTCAGGTCATGATCTTAGGGTTGTGACATTGAGCCCTGCGTTGGACTCCACGCTGGGTATGGAGCCTGTTTGGGATTATCTCTCAACCTCTCCCTCTGCCCCTCTTGCTTGTGCTCACTCTCTCTCTCAAATAAATAAGTAAATAAATCTTTTTAAAAAACCCATAAAAACATTTATCATATGGGCCAGACTCAAAAATATTCTAAAATATGGCAGCTTAAAATTATATCATGGTGGGAAGAAACCTGTTTTTTTATGTTTCAGTAGTAAAGTTTTCCTAAGCCTTGTATATGGCTCCTTCATAACACCGTGTGTACAACATGGCAGTTGTGCTATTCATCGTTTTAATCTGTATGTGATAATGTAAGGTCTCATTTACTTAAGTACTAGATGCACTAACCCTCCAGTTCAGAAGATTTGGAGACTAAGATATGGATTGACACCCTTAAAATATGGGCGTCTGGCAAGGCTTCTGGCTATAGAAAAATAAGGAATTTTGAGTAGGAGTTTGTCTTCAGAAGTTTGAAAATGTGTGCCCAGTACTCACTGAAATAAGCATCTAAAGGAAAGAAGCCTGGTTGTCTTTTCATTGTTGCAGCGCCCTCTTGTGGCTAGTCTATGTGGTTTCCTTTGTATGTATTTGTGTGTATGTACCTGTATGTATGTATAGATATTTCCGGATTGCTTTCCATTAAACAAAATACTTATTTATTTATTTATTTATTTATTTATTTATTTATTTATTTATTTATTTATTTATTTATTTATTTATTCATGAGAGATAGAGAGAGGAGCAGAGACACAGGCAGAGGGAGAAGCAGGCTCCATGGAGGGAACCTGACCTGGGACTTGATCCCCGGTCCCCAGGATCATCCCTGGGCCAAAGGCAGGCGCTAAACCACCGAGTCGGGATGCCTGGGTAGTTCAGTATTTGGGCGTTTGCCTTTGGCCCAGGGCGTGATCCTGAGTCACTGGGTCGAGTCCCACATCGGGCTCCCTGCGTGGAGCCCGCTTCTCCTTCTCCATCTGGCTGTGTCTCTGCCTCTGTCTCTCTCTGTGTGTCTCTCGCTAATAAATAAATAAAATCTTTAAAAAAAATAAACCGCTGAGTCACCTGGGCGTCCCTGCTTTCCATTTTAGCAAGAACAAAAAATAGTCAACATGGAGATGCAGAGTTTCTAGTTTGAATTAATTTGATTATCTTGGTTCCAAGTTAGTTTACTTAATTTTCTCCTGTTTTAAAAAACACAATTTCGGGATCCCTGGGTGGCGCAGCGGTTTAGCGCCTGCCTTTGGCCCAGGGCGCGATCCTGGAGATCCGGGATCGAATCCCACGTCAGGTTCCCAGTGCATGGAGCCTGCTTCTCCCTCTGTCTGTGTCTCTGCCTCTCTCTCTCTCTCTCTGTGACTATCATAAAAAAATAAAAATAAAAATAAAAAATAAAAACACAATTTCATAGAATTTTATAAAAAGAGAAAATTTTCAAGGGAAATTCAATTTTCAAGAAAATTCTTTCAAGGGAAGAATGTTTTGTAATTTATCTTTCTTTCCATTGCTTTTGGAAAGTGAGGGATCTCTATGGCTTTAGAACTGCATAGACAGCATTTCTATGGGTCATCTTCTAACACTGGCAGAAGGATAATTTTTTAAATGTTGTCAAAATGACATAATTCTTCAACTCTTCAGTACTTGCTTGATATTTTCCTTACAACCACAATGATGATTCAAGCAGTGACACTAATGGCTAGTAAGACCCTACCTTGGATTTTGACCAAAGCCACCATACCCACACTGTCTTTCTCACTTGTGTGTCTCCTGCCCATTTTCTCTATGGAGTGGTTGGTCACCACATTTTAGGGCTCTGGTTTTTGTCTTGGCCATAGAATGTGCTTTCTGGGTTGTGTCCTCAATGTGAAGGTCTAAAATGGTCTGTGTTCCTTTGGGGAGTCCAAAACACTCAGCCCTTTATAGGCATCTGGGATCACCATATCTTCTTTAAGAATCCAGAGAGAGGGGCACCTGAGTGGCTTAGTCTGTTGGGCATCTGCCTTTGGGTCAGGTCATGATCTCAGGATCCTAGGATCGGCCCCACGTGGGGCTCCCTGCTCAGTGGGGAGTCTGCTTCTCTCTTGCCCTCTGCCCCTCTCCCAGCTTGTTCTGTCTCCCAAATAAATAAATAAAGTCTTTAAAAAAAATCCAGAGATATGTTTCCCAAAACAAAGAATGAAACTTGGATTTTTAATGTTTTTTAGTTTCATGTTTCTTTGGTGTCTGGCAGCTAAACTTCTGGCAAGAAACAAAAATCTGTCCAGTCCCTGGCTCAAGTTGTTTCAATACAGATGGCCTGAGGAAAAAGAGAATAAGTATTGGTTGGGTCCTTATACTTTAAAACAGACAAAAGAAAAAAAATAAAACACAAAAGAAACACATTTTTTGGCAGGTATGAACTTTTTAATTTTTTTAAGACTTTATTTATTTATTTATTTATTTATTTATTTATTTGAGAGTGAGAGAATGAGCAGGGGGTAGTGAGTAGAAGGAGAGGGAGAAGCAGGCAACCTGCTGAGCAGGGACTCCAACATGGGCTTGATCCCAGGACCTGGGATCATGACCTGATCTGATAGCAGATATTTAACTGACTAAGCCACCCAGGTGCTCCAAACTTTTTTATTCTCATTTACAAATACATGTACACTGTCTTAATATTGCCTTGGTAATACTTGCATTTCCGCAATTTAGGTCAACTGGTGTACTTACTAATCACTTACTTTGTATTTAGAACTGCGCCACATGGAGATCTCTGGGTGGCTCAGAGGTTTAGTGCCTGCCTTCAGCCCAGGCGTGATCCTGGAGTCCTGGGATCGAGTCCCACATCAGGCTCCCTGCTGTGTGGAGCCTGCTTCTCCCTCTGCCTGTGTCTCTGCCTCTCTCTCTTTCTCTCTCTGTATGTCTCTCATGAATAAATAAATGAAATCTTTTTAAAAAAAAAGGAAAAAAAAAAAAAAAGAACTGTGCCACATGTATTAAACTGGCCAAAGGTAAACTGCTGTGACGAGAGCCAGAATTCCTTTAAAATGTGTTTGTATGTATGTGCATGCATGCACCTAATCTATCATGTCTTTTTTTTTTCTATCATGTCTTAATATGTGTATGCTTACTGTGCATATCCACATTTGCATGCATCACACATTCAATAAGCAAGTTATCCTTCAGATGCATGTTACTGCTTTGTGTTAAATTGTTGGGAAATTCAGAGAGGTTTATTTAAACTATAACTATTGCACATTATACTACATGTTCAGATATCCATGGCCTAAAGAATGTCAGGAAGTTGACAAGAAAAAATCAGTTAAGCCCTGTTTCTCTGTCTCTTGTGTGTTTTGATTATGGTTTACTCATTTGTTTCTTTTTTTGTACAGTTTACTCATTTAGGAAAATTTCAGTGACTACCTATAGGATTTTGCTAGTGAATGTAGTATATGAACTTCATAATGTTCATTTAGATCTAAACCTTTATTAGATTACGGTAGAATTGGGACACCTAGGTGGCTCAGTGGTTGGGTGCCTGCCTTTGGCTCAGGTTGTGATCCTAGGATCCGGGATCAAGTTCTGCATTGGGCTCCCTGTGGGGAGCCTGCTTCTCCCTCTGCCTGTGTCTCTGCCTCTCTCTCTCAGTCTGTGTCTCATGAATAAATAAATAAATCTTTATTTTTTTTTTAATTTTTAAAGTTTTTTTAAAATTTTTTATTTATTTATGATAGTCACACACACAGAGAGAGAGAGGCAGAGACACAGGCAGAGGGAGAAGCAGGCTCCATGCACCGGGAGCCCGACGTGGGATTTGATCCCGGGTCTTCAGGATCGTGCCCTGGGCCAAAGGCAGGTGCTAAACCGCTGCGCCACCCAGGGATCCCTAAATAAATCTTTAAAAAAAAAAAAGATTACAGTAGAATTGATCAATGATCCTTCTGATACACAAGGACTTTTTCCTTTTGGCAAATATGAACCTCAAGATCACTAGGCAGAGAATGCATTTAATTCCCTCAGGTATATACAACCATTTTCCATTTGTCACAGGAATTCAAAATATGAAAATACATATATGTATATAATTGTTTGAACTTTAAGTATGCTTTTACTTAATTATTTTTTAGACATTTTATTTATTTATTCATGAGAGACAGACAGAAGCAGAGACATAGGCAGAGGGAGAATCAGGCTCCTCACAGGGAGCCTTATGCAAGACTCAATCCCAAGACCCCAGGATCACACCCTGAGCCAAAGGCAGACGCTCCACCGCTGAGCCACCTAGGCGTCCCTAAGTATGCTTTTATTATTTATTTATTTATTTATTTTAATTTTTAAAAAAAATTCAGAATTTTTTTTTGAAAGATTTTATTTATTTATTCATGAGAGACACACACACACACAGAGAGAGAAAGGCAGAGACACGGGCAGAGGGAGAAGCAGGCTCCATGCATGATCCTGGGCTCCAGGATCAGGCCCCGGGCTGAAGGTGGCGCTAAACTGCTGAGCCACTGCGGCTGCCCCCTAAGTATGCTTTTAAAGGCTAATTTTATTATACCAATTACTCAAACTATTACAATTTTTTTTTAACTATTACAATTTTTAAATCAAACAAGAACTTTATGAAGATACTCTGCATTTCTGTAATTTTGGTGTCATAAAGACTAAGAAGTAGTAGTAGATACAGGAAGAGTTGCATTAGTAAATATGTAGAAGATCCGCAAGAGGAGAAAAAAATGAGCATTTAAAGTATTTTTAGTATTAGCGTATATGATGAGAGAGTTTGCTTTTACAGTGTTGTCAATTTTGTAAAATTGTCTTGAATTTTTATTCATCTACTGGCCAAATATGGATTGAGTGTATACTTTGTACTTTAACTGGCTATACTAAAATAGGTACAGTAGGAACACCTGGGTGGCTCTGTAGTTGAGCATCTGCCTTTGGCTCAGGGCATGATCCTGGTCCGGGGATCAAGTCCCACATCGGGCTCCCCCTGGGGAGCCTGCTTCTCCTTCTGCCTATGTCTCTGCCTGTCTCTCATGAATAAGTAAATAAAATCTTAAAAAAAAAAAAAAAAAGAAAAAGTTATGGTAGGCATAAGCCCTGCCTTTTAAGTAAGAAGGACAGAAGCAGAAAGAATAAGTACTTCTCAGAGTTGTTATAAGTCATAAGTGGAATTCCTGTTTCCTCTGACCCTAACACACACACACTTCTTTTTTTTTTTTTTTTTTTTTTAGATTTTATTTATTTAATCATGAGAGACACAGAGAGAGAGGCGGAGACATAGGCAGAGGGAGAAGCAGGCTCCATGCAAGGGAGCCAACGTGAGACTCGATCCCAGGTCTCCAGGCTCACACCCTGAGCTGACGGCAGCACTAAACTGCCGAGCCACCAGGCTGCCCAACACACACATTTCTAATGCAAGTTTTATTACCTCCATTTTTAAGATGAAAGAACTGGGGTTAATGTGGTGAAGGCTTGAATTGGATCTTTTCTGAATCCAAAATCAGTGCCTTCAGCCCCTGATTTTCCCCCTCTAAGTGACTCATTCTTATGTCCAGATTAAACTCTTGGAGGATATATACAGTATCAGTTTCTCTCGATTCATTAAATCAACAAATACTTATTGAGTATTTTATTACTTACGAAGTGCTGTGCTTTGTATGTAATAAGAGAAAAAAATAAATAAGACCTACTTCATGCCTTTGATCAAATAGGTAAAACAAAGGAACATAGTGCCATATTCTTTGTAACCCTGGGCGTGATCAGCCCATTGATTCTACTTGATAGACTGGCATTTTTCATGTGCAGTAACAGAGAATTTTGCTCCAGCCTTTCTCTGAGAGAGTCCTGGGCAATCAGGCCATATTGAACTTACAAAGCCCATTCCCTTCTGTTTTTTTTTCTGGAAGACTTAGAAGAGCCCAAGGTGGCACAGTCCTGCAGCTACTGAAGGAAGAGTTTTGCTGGAAATACTGGAACCTTCCAGGGCCTCATACCAAGTAACTGACCCCAGAGCAGCAGAAACAGGATTTGACATTAGGGTCTTTGTCCTTCATGATACACTGGCTAATCTCCAGTAGTCTTTCATTTAAAAAGACATACAGTAAAAAAAATTAAAAATTAAAAAATGAAATAAAATAAAAAGACAAAGTAGAAACCATAGGATGTATTTACCAGTATTCATCTTGATGTAACACAATAAATTTATTAATGAACCTTTTCTCCTCTTTGCCTTATTAAATTTTTTACTATTGGAAAACTGCTTAGAAAGTTATCTTTAATGTATGTCATTGTACTCAGCAATATCCCATAGTTTGAAAAAGCCAGCATCTCTCCCACTTAGCAGATTGTGAGGTAGTAGCCAGAGTGCTAGAAGGAAAACTAGGTGGGTGGGGACCATAAGCATCAGGGAAACCATAGGACGAAGGAAAGAAATGGCCAGCAGGGTTAAATGTATCAGTGAGGATCGTTTAGGCTTAATTTAACAGAAAATCCCCTTTAAAACTAGATTAAACATTAAAGAAGTATAGTATCTACATAAAAGAAAGAGCAAGAATAAAAGGTGAGAGGTGGTTTTCCCTTCCCAGTTGTATTTCTTTTTAATCCGATTGAGCCAGTTTGGCTCATGTCTCTACTTTGAACCAACAATAGTCACCAGGGGAAAGCCAAGCTCTGATTGGCTCAGGGGCGATCTATCTACCCTTGAATTTGAAATCACCCTTCTTTGAAACACATGAGGAAAGAGTAGAAACCTGATTAAAATTGGGGTTTGACTGTAAAAGAAGAATGGAGAAATAGAAACTGGGTATACATCTGACAGTGAGTACTTAAAAATATCAAGACAAGAACTGGTTGGATTCAGCAACATGGAGATGATTATTGGTGTCCTTGGGGGAAAGATGCTTCATGAGGGCAGTGGCAGACTGCAAGAGGGCTGAGGATTGAATGGGAAGTGAAACATGGATAAACTCACTAAAAACAGCTCCTTTTGGGCAGCCCGGGTGGCTCAGCGGTTTAATGCTGCCTTCAGCCCAGGGTGTGATCCTGGAGACCAGGGATTGAGTCCCACGTCAGGCTCCTGCATGGAGCCTGCTTCTCCCTCTGCCTGTGTCTCTCTCTCTCTGTCTCTCATGAATAAATAAATAAAATAAAATAAAAAAAACAGCTCCTTTTTTTTTTGTTAAGATCTTATTTACTTATTCATGAAAAACAGAGAGAGGCAGAGGGAGAAGTAGGCTCCCCACGGGAAGCCCCATGTGGGACTCAAGCCTGGGGACTCCTGGATCACGTCCTGAACTGAAGGCAGACTTTCAACCGCTGAGCCACCCAGGCATCCCAAAAAACAGCTCCTTTAAAAAGAAAGAGAGAGGCTCCTGACAGGCTCAGTTGATAGAGCATGGGACTCCTGATCTTGGGGTTGTAAGTCTGAACCCACACTGCATATAGAGAGTACTTAAAAATAAAATATTTTTTAAGATTTTATTTATTTATTCATGATAGTCACACAGAGAGAGAGAGAGAGAGAGAGAGAGAGAGGCAGAGACACAGGCAGAGGGAGAAGCAGGCTCTATGCAGGGAGCCCGATGTGGGATTCAATCCCGGGTCTCCAGGATCGCGCCTTGGGCCAAGGGCAGGTGCTAAACCGCTGCGCCACCCAGGGATCCCAAAAATAAAATCTTTTAAAAGAGAGAAGAAAGGTGAGGGGTTGAGTAATGGCATTTCTTCTAATAATGAGAGGTTTGAACATTTAAAATGTTAATGGGAGAGATCTAGTTTAAAGGGAAATGTTGAAGGGCTCCTGGGTGGCTCAGTTGGTTGCTTGCCTGACTTTTATTTTTAAGGTTTTAATCATTTGAGAGAGAAAGAGCGCACAAGTTAGGAATGGCAGAGGAGGGGGAGAAGCAAACATGCCTTTGATCAGGGAGTCCAACATAGGGCTCAATCCTAGGACCCTGGAATCATGACCTGAGCCAAAGGCAGACACTTAACTAAGCCACCCAGGCACCCTGAGCAGCTGACTCTTTTTTTTTTTTTTTTTAAGATTTTATTTACTTATTCATGAGAGACACAGAGAGAGAGAGAGAGAGAGAGGCAGAGACACAGGCAGAGGGAGAAGCAGGCTCCATGCAGGGAGCCCACTGAGGGACTCGATCCTGAGACTCCAGAATCATACCCTGGGCTGAAGGCAGATACTCAACCGCTGAGCCACCCAGGTGTCCCTGCAGCTCACTCTTGATTTCAGCTCAGGTCATGATATCAGGGTTGTGAGATTGAGCTCCGTGATGGGTTCCATGCTGGGTGCAGAGTCTGCTTAAGATTCTCTATCTCTCTGCAAAAAAAAGAAAAATAGATTCTCTCTCTCCTCCTCCTTCTGCCCCTCCCCCCTGCATGGACCCATTCTTTCTCTCTTAAAAAAAAAAATTGAGTGTAATGATCGAACCTTAAATGTGAAGTCAGAGAATTTTCTAATGGGCGTTATTAATGATACAGAGAGATTCTCCTCAGAGAACTTGGTTCAGAATGATTGAGCATGGATGAGAGTACATGTGGTAAACTGGAGATTCCTTGTTTTAGGTGGTTAGTGTGCGCATAGCCTTCCCCATACCATCTCTCACCCCATCCCTGATCACTACCTTGTCCCTGACCCCTATTCCAGGTTGTGGGTGGGTGATGAAGTAGGTCTCAGGGTTGAGATGAACGTAGAGAATTGATGAGAGTATCTGTTGAACGTATTACTTGGTAATAAAATTTTCCAAAAACCCTGAAAGTTTGGGATGCCTGGGTGGCTCAATGGTTGAGCATCTGCCTTCAGCTCAGGGTGTGATCCCGGGGTCCTGGGATCGAGTCCCATGTCAGGCTCCCTGCATGGAGCCTGCTTCTCCCTCTGCCTGTGTCTTTGCCTCTCTTTCCGTCTCTGTGTGTCTCTCGTGAATAAATAAAATAAAATCTTAAAAAAAAAAAAACAACAACCCTGAAAGTTTGAGATTTTTAGAGGAGTTAAAATGTCACAATTAACTAATTCTGGTGTATAGTATTCACTCAACAAAGTGTCCACTGTTATGCTTGTCATTGTTACTTAAGCCCCAGCAAATTAGTGCCTCCAATTAAGCGTTTTTTCAGTTTCCCAGTTAGTCTACCCCCTTCCTCTATCTTCCCAGTGTCTTGTCCATCTCCCTAGTATAGGACTTAGTTCATTCTTCCGTATTCATATTTCCTTTTCTTTCTCTCTCACTAGTCTGAATAAGATGTATCTGTTATTTAGCTCTGTATCTCACAGCACCTAACACATAATATAACATGTAGCTATGTATCTGGCACATAATAAGTGCTCTAAACAATGACTTCTTGGGGTGCTGGCGTGGCTCACTTGGTTGAGCATCTGACTCTTGGTTTCAGCTCAAGTCATGATCCCAGGATGTTGAGACTGAGCCCCAATTTGGGCTCTGAGCTCAACAGGGAGTCTGCTTGACATTCTTTGTCTTCCTTTCCCTATGTCCCTCCCCCGAATCTATCTCTAAAATAAATAAATCTTAAAAAAAAAAAAAAAAAACAACCCACAATGATTTCTCCAGTGTAGTTTGTGATGACCAATCTGTCATCCTTACTGCCCTATGAAAGCAAAGAATTTAAAAAATAGCAATAAATGATTTAATGGACAAACAAACCAGCAAACTAACACATAATTCACAACTTTACTAGACTGTTAAGTCTTCATGTAGTTTTCTAATTATTCTGGGTCTAGGCTTATGAAGTCGCTTCCCCTAACTTGAGCTCTTAACACCATAAACCCACATTGTACCCTCCAAAAGGAACACAAAGCCCCCATTGCTGGGCACTAGATGTTTCTCTTCCTCCCTTGATTACCTCAAAAACTGTGGTATTTTTTCTGTTTCTTAAACTTTAGTATTTGATGTTCTGTGATTGTTCTTGAATGCTGCTGTTGTGTCTTTTTATATTTCTGACAACAGCTCTGTTAAGCAAAATCAGCACATTACCTTTTTTACTGACTTACCTATAAATTGAGTTGCATAGTGGATTTATTTTATTTTTTTTTTTTAATTTTTATTTATCCATGATAGTCACAGAGAGAGAAAGAGAGAGAGGCAGAGACATAGGCAGAGGGAGAAGCAGGCTCCATGCACTGGGAGCCCGACGTGGGATTCGATCCCGGGTCTCCAGGATCACGCCCTGGGCCAAAGGCAGGCGCCAAACCGCTGCGCCACCCAGGGATCCCCGCATAGTGGATTTATAGCCCATAAAAGGATTTTAGTTGAATCAGGATGGTTGTAATAAGCCACTGGGAACAGCTCAAAGCTTCACTAAGTCCTAGATCCTGTCCCATCAGAGTAGGGCCACTTATCACAGCTGCCTGCCCTCCAGGCACTCACACACACACTCGCATATTTGTTAAATCAGTCTGAGGCTTTTTGCTCTTTAGTGCACTACTCCTGACACCATCTGAGGATGAGAGGTGCCAGGTACTTAATCACCATTGCTTCACTATTTTTACCTACCATTTAGGGAGAAACCACTAAACTAAGAACTATTAGGCACAGTATTGTTATGACCAATTTATATTTTCAAAATTATCTGGTATTAATTATAATTTTAAATTAAAACAAACTCACTTCTAAACCCAAACATATTCTGTGTAACGTCCTTCCTTTCAAATTTGAAATGATCATAAACAATATTCTGTTTTTCTTTTTCAAAATTTGAGATCGAGTCTGTGGGGCTTGATCTCAGGACCCTGGGATCATGACTTGGGCTGAAGGCAGACACTTAACCAACTGAGCCACCCAGGTGCCCCAGTTTTTTCTTAAGTAACACGCAGACACTACATTTGCTTTCCTTTCCTTCCCTCATGGGGGGAAACAATCCTAAACAGAACCTTTAGGAAACTTCTTTTTATGCTGTTAATGACTTGGCTTTGCTAGTTGCAGTCACCTGATCTGGCCCCACTAGCGACACACCTGGAGGCAGAAATACTCACCCACCTGCGTGGCGCCTTCTCTAGCCAGTGCGTCAAGAACAGATCCTTGTTCTTTGAGCTTTTCTTTTCTGGACTAGAACTGACCCCTCTCTTCTAATCAGATTTCACTATCCTAGACTATGCCAAGGCTTCAGGGATGTTGATAGAATAAAATTCTCATGAAAACTGTATCCTGGTTGCTTTGATTAGAATCTGTTCTTCCTCCAAACCCTTAGCTATTTATTCAGAGATTATTGCATTGAATTACTTTCTACAAGTAGTTTTATCCATGTTTCGCCCCTGAGGTTTTTTTTTCCTGAGGATAACTAATATTCGAAGTCTTTTGTCCAAAATCCTCTTCTTTAAGTTGTGCTGAGAAGGGACACTGCCAATATTTGTCTGTTCTTCTTTCTTATTCCTTATTTTTAAACACAGATCTGTCTTAACTAATTGAATGTTTTTGCAAGTGGAGTAAAAGAATACCCTGATTGGTCTGGGTAGGAGGACTCACTTATTTGGAAGCTACTTTTTGTGACCGAGCATAGTGTGACTCTGATCCTTTATTGAAGTTCATCTTTCCAAGGGCTGAGTTAATTTCCAGGTCTCAGAGGACCTTATACTTGTAGCTCCGATACTAACAAAACTGCTCACATGTTATTGAAACAGAAACTTCACCAATCTTGACAGAAGGCATGTGTCAGTCTTGATTAAAGTTTTTTTTCCCCTATCAATTCAGATCAATCCTTTGAATTTTATCTTTGACAGGACTGACATTGGCTAACTATAGCCACTACCTTCAATAATGAACATTATCTTCATCCTCTTCACCAATACCAACCAAACCATGTTACTACCCCTAAAAGGCATCTCTGCCTTTTCTCGTTTGTTTTTTTTTCTTCTTGCTCACTGAAAACCTTTCTGTATTGCCTATCCAGTCTGACCTATTCTTTAGGGCTTGTCTGAAGTCCCAACTCCTCCAGGAAACTTTTCCTTGATTTTGGCCTTATTCGTTCTAGTGTTTTAGTCATGTTCTATACATTCTACCTAATACAGTTAGGAATTTCATGTTTATGCCTATTCATTTATGAAGTCCTTGAGAGCAGGGACCGTGCCTGTTACTTCTGCACACACGGTCTACTGCCAGGCCCAATGTTTAATAGATACTCACTGAATCAAACTGAATCAGATCAGGTGTCATAGAAAAAGATACTTTTTTTCTCGCCTCAATCAAGATGTTGATCCAAGCAACCAAAACAAAACTTACTTTAAGGAGTTCTAAATCAGGTAGGTATCACATATTCTCAAGTAAAGATTCTTTTTCCTTTAAGTCAGAAGCATCCTTTTCCACTTGATAACTAAAGTAGTAACTTTATCAATGATGGATTTTCCTTGTCTTCAACAGGCTGCACAGTAAATGGCCAAGAGGTAAGATTGACTGTCCACTATGAAAATGGGTTCACCATCTCCAAGGAAAATGGAGGTTCCAGCAGCATATTGTACCGCTACCCCTTTGAAAGGCTGAAAATGTCTGCTGATGATGGCATCAGAAATCTGTACCTGGATTTTGGTGGTCCTGAGGGAGAACTGGTAAGGGTGTTTCTGAAAAGTATGTTTAATAGGTATTATCTTTCTTTCTCATTGTTTCTTACCTTCTATATAGAAAATTATGGATTGATAGTCCATCTGGAGTCAGGAGATTGTTCTTCAGATTTCAAGATGTATTGGATTCTGGTTTCGGGTTTGTGTGTACACGTGTGTTTTTCTTTTACCCACGCTAGGAAATCATTCCTTTTTTTTTTCTTTTAAAGATTTTATTGATTGGGGCAGCCTAGGTGGCTCAGCGGTTTGGTGCCGCCTTCGGCCCAGGGCCTGATCCTGGGGTTCTGGGATCGAGTCCCACGTCAGACTCCCTGTGTGGAGCCTGCTTCTCCCTCTGCCTATGTCTCTGCCTATCTCTGTGTGTGTGTGTGTCTCATGAATAAATAAATAAAATCTTTTAAAAATGTAGAATATCTCATCCAAATGTGTTTATTTTGTTTCTGTTTATGAAAGCTTCTGTGTGTGGTAGTGATAATTCATGTGCTTTCTCCACAGACCATGGACCTGCACTCTTGTCCGAAGCCCATCGTATTTGTGTTGCACACATTCTTGTCAGCCAAAGTCACTCGCATGGGACTGCTCGTATGAGCAGCAAAAAATCAGA
Source organism: Canis aureus (assembly GCF_053574225.1). Taxonomy (NCBI): domain Eukaryota; kingdom Metazoa; phylum Chordata; class Mammalia; order Carnivora; family Canidae; genus Canis; species Canis aureus. Next base: position 8,630,122 of record NC_135613.1, read on the forward strand.
AAAGAGTCTTGAATGTCACAAGAAGTATTTCCACCTCAAAAAAAAAAAAAAAAAAAACACAAAAAGCACAAAAAGCAAGCTCTTTGCTCTCTCCTCCAGCACAGTGCCTTGACAAGAACCTGCAGATCACTGCTGAACAGTAACCGTGTTTAAAGAAGAGCCTGCCTTTCACAAGCTACCTTTGCCAGAAATTCTAGGACTCTAATAAGCTCCAAACTGAAGCTGTTGATTTATTGCCTCGTTTCCCAATGTGGTTTCTAAGTCACTAGGTTTATTTCCCCTGTGAAGAAGGATGGTTTGTTGTGGGGTTTTTTGGGGGACATAATCAAATATCCATGAGTTGTTTTTGTTTCTTCTTGCAGGATTTGTTTCAAGCTTAGCCTTGGTGTCTGGCTTAGTTCAACCATCTCTTCCCACATGCTAGTTGACAGCCGCCTGTGCTTCTTGGCCATTCCAAATAGGCTGTACATTCTGTCAAAGGCTACTGTCACTTAATCCTTCCACCTTTCGAAGTCCTCGAATTGCACACCAAAGCATTCTCCCATCTGTCTTGGCTCTCGTGCATCTCACCCTGGTCACCATCACCTTTCCAACACACCACAAGCTTTGTCACTCATCAGTGCTAACATTAGGACTTAAAATTTGTGAAATTTTATTAGTGTTGCCTTCCACTCCCTTTCTAGTGGTGACCAAGTTGGAAACCACTGATCTGAAAGAAGAGGTTTGCTTGCTTTAGATTTTTCTGATTTATCTTTGGTAGGAGCCAGGGGATGATAAGATTTCTTTTAAAAGAAAATCCTCATTTTAGCCTAAGCCATTTTTTATTGCTTACCAAATGTGCCTTTGGTTAGGGTTAGTGGAGCTTTATTAGTCACTATTTGAATAACTGGATATCACTGCCATTCCAGGGAGATCATCCATCTTAGTTTTGAAGAATAGACTTTGAGATGAATTTCCTTAGTAGTGTCTTTTCTAGTGGGCAGATCTCATTGAGGAAGATAAATCCTGGAGAGCCCACTAGCTTAAAGAGTAGGCTCTGCCTGTAAAGCCAGCTCTTCAGCACAAACATCATGTTGAGCTGTTTTGGGCTTTGTGAGCCCATGCAGGATCCTGGCCCTGGTCCTCTCCCTTTGTGGCAGCAGAGTGGCATGGACAGGCAGCTGCTAACTCAGTGATGTTGGCATAGTAATGCATTCTGCAGTGGGCAGGGTGACGAGACCATGGAACAGTTTCCTGGGTTTTGCTAAGCATTGCCAGATGTCATCATTAGGACTTAGTACCAGTAAGATTGCTGATTTTGTAGTATTAAAGAATCACGCTCAGCTTGTTTTTCCTGATAATGAGGGAGGTATATATCTGAAAACATTTAAAATAGTATAATAGCTGTATAAGATGTCAAGATTACCACAGCCCCCAGATCTGAAAGAAAAGGTTATATTGACTTGGATGTTCTCTGAAGGAAAGTCTAGGAACAGTTCTCACGAGATTTACCAGGAGTGCCATAAAGAAGATGTGAGCATTCTGGAGAGTGGAGGAGAGGGTAGCACTCCAAATAGGAAAAACCCACAACCATAAATGCAAAACATGAGCTATTTGGTGTGAGTCCAGACTGACCTAGGTGGAACATCTTAAAGAGCAGATTCATGAGGAGAGAGTTAGTGAATTAGACAATGTAACCCCATTGTCTCCCCTCTGCCTGTCGGTCAGTCCTCCTTGTACATGAGATTAACCACATGTAGAGGCCAGGGAGAGAGAACTGTTCTTCCCCCAGCTACAGTTCTAGAAATGTTATTTGATCCACCTAAAACTGGAAATTGAAATCTAGAGTATGTCTTTCAAGAACTTTATCTTTTAGGGATTTATAAACCTATGTTTGGTTCCATGTGAAGTAAATTTGCAAGGGAACAAAAAAATAGAATCTTGAAGGTCCAGCTATGATTTCTGGAAGCAGAATTTCAACACATAATACCCTCAGATAAGGGAGCTTAGACACTCTTTGCCATGAAAGCATTATTAACCTGAAAAGTTGCACATGCAGCCACAGACTGCAGCAAAGCCATTTGTTTGGGGTTTTTTGTTGTTGGTGGTGGTGTGAAAGGCTAAGCCACTGAGAATATTTTCAGGGGGAACTTCTAAGCCCTGGTGCTCATAAATTCTATGAAAAAGGTCTCTAAAAAAGATGTGATGAAGATGTGAGCAGGAGAAGGTAAGGCGTGTGAGCCATTTTGACTCATTTTGTTCAAGCTTGAACTGTCACATATAACACCAAGGTCCATAGGTTTTTTTTTGTTTTGTTTTGTTTTTTAATCTTTGGAGTCTTAATGTGAAATAAAAATATGTGGGAGGTTTCCTTTGACCACTAGCACCCCTGACAGCAAGAGCCCTTAAGCTGCTTTTTTAACATCAGCAGCTTTCCAATCATCATCATGGATGACCAGGTTGTTCTTCAGTTAAGTGTGTTTGTGGAATTTTCAAACCACAAATGAAGTGCTTTTTATGAATGGGACAGCCTAGATAAATAGGTATTTTGTATTAAGATGCCAAAATATGGCAAAATATTTTCAAATGGTAACTAAAAATGGGCATTTTTGGTATTTCACATATTTTATAGAACAGCTTAACTTGTCATTTCTTTTTCATTTTGAATTGGGAATATTGTTGGGAATGTTGTGGGCTTCCATGTGTAGAATGGAAACTGCAGAGTAGTGTCCACCTCATCCCAATGGACCCGCTTCCTGTGCTCTCAACTAACCCCAGACCTGGGGCTTAGACATCTTCTCCATATTCCACACAGATGTGTCTACCAGTAGCCAATTGGCATGTGAAAATTCTTCCTCACTCCCTAAATTTCTCATTTTGCTCTCCAAAAAAAGAAAGAAAGAAAAGGCTCAGTTATTTCTTTTCTGAAAAAGGTAAGCCCTTTCCTGAAGTTATCAAACAAACCTTATCTGAAAATTAGTTTCTAAGATCTTATATGAAGAAATACTTTAATGTATGTTTATACAGTATTTATTAGATAGTTATAACTGTAAACTCACCTATCTAGTAGACAGTTTCAGGTTAAATATTGGAACATGCACAAGCAATCAAAAATATTACATTAAATGTCATTCATCTATTTTAAAGCCATGTTTTAGCACTTTTTAGGCTAGGTAAAGTCTGATAGTGCCTGCTTTTATCAGCTGTACCCTCACAACTTTATTGTGGAACATTATTAGATGGCAGGAGAGGTTGAATTATTTATTTTTTATATTTTTATAAGTGGAAAAATCTAACCAACAAATGATTAAAGTTGTCTCTGATTATTTGTTTTCCTAATTTATCTTCCTAAGTAGAATGGCAACAAAGCTTTTTTCAGCTGATTAAATGCACTTAGCTAATAAACCAAAATTTATTCTTTTTTTTAAATTTAGCTGTGTGGAATCTGGACAAGATTATGTTTCTCCCAGAAAAAGTTTTCATTGTAAATGATTTTGATGGACAGAAGTGTGACCACTTTTGAGAAAAGGTTGTGATGGATTTTTTTTTTTAATTTTGTGAGAACCTCCAGGTCTTCTTGTTTAATTTATATGCATGTGGATATATTTGTATGTTTTCAAAAACATAGAAGAATCTCCATATTTTTAAATGCAAATTATATTGTAAGCTGCTATGCAAATTCTATTAAAAGCCCTACCTACTTAAAAGTTAAACATTTTTGAAGCTTTCAGGGAAGACCTGTAGACTTAAGCACTTTCTCTGCTTTTTTGTGTCTTATCTTGGACATTTACGCTGAACTTTGTTCTTATTATTTTCACTGGTTATAAGCTATTGATTGTACATAATATTGAAATTATCCAAATATCCAGCATACATTTCATTGTCACTGCCATCCACCATTGACACCATGAATGAATGGCTGGTTAGAAAGCCAAAGGTCATCTTTTTTCGATTGCTAATGAAGAAGTAAAATGCCAGATCTCTTTGGTCTCAAAGCAGATTGCTCTGGTCAGATCAAATAAGGAAAAGAGACTTCTTTAAATTTGGGACTTTGCTTAAACTTTAAGTTGAATTTGACCATAATCATATTCATTCTTTTTGTATGTATATCTCCATCAGGTCTATAATGTACCAGGTAGTATTATATTATATTCTGTCTTGAGTTTGAAAATCTCTTTCAGTTAAATTTGTTATTGTGGCTTTTTTTTCCCTCTTGAAGATGAAAGCAGAGGAATCTGCCATTTGCTACTGTTCTGTTTCTCAAGATTGCTTGGTAATCTAGAATTCTTTTGACTTTCTACATAGCGTCTTCAAAGATTGACAGTAGCAGTCTCTCCCCTGCCGCCTTTTTTAAAACTGTCTCCTTCCCTGTGCTGGGTATATAGACAATAAATGTGTGATAACAGACAGTTATAAAATAATTATGTTATATATCAGGATTATGTGTTTTTGAGCAACATAGCTACTCCTATCATGTAATGATAAGTGAAATTTATGCTAGAAATAGACTACTTAGTGGCAGATTTGAAACCATTTCTCTTTAAAGAAAAATCTGGCAAATTCTATCAAAGCATAGAATTTTTAGTTAAAATAAAGTACCAAAAATAGGTTCATAGAGCACACCTGTACATCTGTTGTCTTTTTTTGATACTAGCTAAACTACCAACTGAAAGAACAGTTGTTATGTATTAACAAAATACTTTTATAAGATTTCTTCTTTTGTTTCAAAACTGATAAACTTGAGCTTAATCTCCTGCCACCTCTTCTTCTTCCCACTTCAGGTGACTGAACCAAAGCACATTTAAGTTTTAAAAGTGATTCTGCATTTGATGTGATTCATAAATAATGCCATTTGCAAATGACTCCTTGTTCTCTAATGAAGGTTTGATTATATTCAACAAAAATCTACCATCTGAACTGTAATCCTTGAATTGCTCCAAAATAGATTGGTTGAAACCAAAAAGCTATTAATAGAGAAATGATACTTTATTGTATTGTTAGATTAGCTACTCTGGTAGATTTCTAGTACCTTTACTCAGTCCTCTTGTTATCCTACCTCCATGCTGTTGACACGCTTTATTTTAGTTTCTGAGTCCCTCTTTATCCTAGTCACATTTTATACCCTTGGAACTTGAGTGCTCTATCACCTCTTCCAAAGTGATAGAGAAGTCTCTCAGGAATACAGAAAAAGGTTCTTTGGGGGCCTGGAGGAATTCTGAAACTGCAAGGCTAATGAATGACATACTAATTCAAGTATTGTTTCATCTAATAAGCATTTATTAGGCACTCCCAAGGGTCCAGAAGAAAGTTCCTGCCCTCAAGTAGCACATAATCCATTATTTCTCAGTTACACCATGCCATATATCAATCAAGCAGCCGTTAAATAATTAAGCACTTAATACCTTTACCAAAATACATCTGTAGTTCTCTTGTGGCTAACTGGAAAATGTTTAAAATGATGCTCAGTCTTTGGTTCATGCTAATGTGAAAGAACTCCAAGTACATTTAAGTAGGTCATTCTTTTTATTATGCTTAATTTTCTTAATGCAAAATTAGACTTTAGTGGGGTGCCTGACTGGCTCAGTTGGCGGAGCAGGTGACTCAGTCTCGGGGTTGTGAGTTTGAGCCCCACATTGGGTCTACAGATTACCTAAAAATAAAAATCTTAAAGAAAAAATAATTAGACTTTAGTTTGGAAGGAAACATGTAGAATATCCCTAGGAATAAATCACACCAATAACAAAACTTAAGCTCTGTTCCCAAAATAGATCAACAGGAAAATCTTTTTTAAAAACTGCTCAAAAAAAAAAAAAAACTGCTCCTTTTAACTATAAATAGCAAAGCTGAGTGTATATTTACAAGTTGTGCTGATCCATGCACTTCCACACTTAATCCTTTACACCTCATTGGCTGAAAAGTCCTTATACATGGTAAAAGGAATATTTGTAATGATGTGTCAAAATGCAGATATTTTAAACCTAGCAAAATTTCACTTATTCTAGAACACATTGACACTCAAACTCAATAAAAAGGACACCTAAAGGAAACAAGAGAGGCTAATTGAATTTTTCCATAATTTTCATACAGTGACAGTCCCCTTCCATCCACCATACCTTCTTCCATTTTTGACCAGGGTCAGCTTTTAAGGCAGCTTCCTTCGTCATACCCAGAAAGTACCTCAGTCACCTGTGATTGGAATCGCACAGGGAACAGAGTCTCATGGGCTCACTCCCCTTTGTTTTCAAGCGTCCTGGAGTAGTGCAGCACAAATTAGGTCATGCCTATGATGTGTTGGCCTTTACACCTACCCTTTGACAATCAGGTGCTAATGATTATGTTATTGGAACCAGCACATAAGTATTGTCGTGTAAGTGTCTGCTCCTCCTAGGTCGGCAGAAGTGCTTTTCTCCTGTCTTAGTCCTGTTCTAGAGGGTGTCTGTCCCATGTTCCACTTCTGTTTTGTGAATTACTAGAATATGGGGAAGAGGAAGTAATTTCAACTAAGTTTTGGGTTTGGCACAATCATCAGTCTCCGTGATATTCTTCACACCTGTGGCAAGTCTATCCTTATTACAAGAATCAATTTTACTTTTGTATTTTTTTCCCAGCTTAAGACTCCAGTATTATGTTTACAGTCTGTTGGATGTGTTCAGCATGGTAAGACCTTGGTGCCCAAAGAATTTGTTTCCCTTTTGGTACCAGACCCAAGGTCTTCTAGAAGATAATGTGGCAAACCACTACCTATGAAGGCCTATATTGGCTAATCTGTGCAAATTCTGATTATACTCCCTTGTATGTATTTTGTTCCACACAACAAGTATTAGGTTTTAGAAAGCTAGAATAATACTTCTACAAAAGAATTAAAAGTATGTGACATTCTGGTTTTTCTTCTTTTTAGAACCTTATTATTTAAACAAGACTTCTTTTTAAGTGTTGTTTAAATTTAGTTATCAAATCCTCTGGTATCACCAGACTACCAAATCAAAACTTATGGCATAAAACAGGGCAGTATTTGTGTTCTTAATAATTAAAAAGAAAGCTTTATGTGTACTCTATAAATATAAATGCATAGACAACACTTCCCCTTGAGTTGCACATCAACATATAGCATTGTACATTACAATGACAATTTGTAACTTAAGGGTATTATATATATAAATACATATACCTTTGTAACCTTTATACTGTAAATAAAAAAATGCTTTTAGACTTGTATTTTTTCTTTTCTTTTTATGTTAAAATGTTTTCAAACCTACAGGAAAATTTCAAGAGCAGTACAAGGATCTCCTACACCCTCTTCACTCCGATTTCCCAGTTGTTAGCATTTTACATTTGTTCTGGTATCCTCTCTTGCCTTCCTCTGACATTATGCTCTATCTATCTCACTTAAATCCTCAGTGTGTACCTCCCAAACACAACAAGACTCTCCTGCATTGCCACCGTTCCACCCTTCCCACCAGGTAGTCAACACCTGCACACCACTATCTCCACCACCACCACCACCCAAGCCACAGACCACATTTACCTGGTGCCAGTTGTCCCAGCAGTGTCTCCTTTTCCTTTCTGGCGCAGGATCCTCTCCAGTACCACAAGTGCCAGTTGGTTGTCATGTCTCATCAGTCTCTTCTGGTGCAGCAGATTTAGGGCAATCCAAACTCTTAAAAACCTAGTTTTGTTTCTAGTTCCACCACTGACTTTCACTGATAGGAACTTAATCATTGGATCAAACTGAGCTTTATTATACTCTGAGTCACACAGAGGAGTGGAGATGGTTTCTTAGGAGTCATAAGAGGAATCATCAGCTCTCCATTTATTTGGGCATCAGTCACTCAATGTGCACGAGATTTTGCCCTGGCCCTACCTCTCCAAACTGTTACTCACTTGAACTTGGTTTTTATTCCTAGTCTTGGCCCCCACCCTCCTGACAAGGATTCCTTAACAAAATTGTTAAGAACCCACTCCTTGGGGCAGCCCAGGTGGCTCAGCGGTTTAGCACCACCTTTGGCCCAGGGCCTGATCCTGGAGACCCGGGATCGAATCCCACGTCGGGCTCCCGGTGCATGGAGCCTGCTTCTCCCTCTGCCTGTGTCTCTGCCTCTCTCTCTCTCTCTCTCTGTCTCTCATGAATAAAAAAATAAAATCTTAAAAAAAAAAAGGAAGAACCCACTCTTGATACCTGGGTGGCTCAGTCAGTTAGGCATCAGCCTTTGGCTTGGGTTGTGATCCCAGGGTCCTGGGATCAAGCCCTGCACTGGGCTCCCTGCTCAGCAATGGTTCTACTTCTCCCTCTGCCCCTGATTTGTGTTCTCTCCATCTCAAAATAAGTAAAATCTAAAAACAAAACAAACAAACAAACAAAAAAACCCACTCCTTGGCATGAGCCCTAGAATGCTGGTGTTTGTGAAGTCTGATTTTACTAGATTGTATTGGCTAAACAGAGTTGACTCACTTGTCCAAGCTCAGGTTTACAAGTGCCACCCTGTTAGCATCAGCCCAATCCAATCTGTGAAAGTGCTATGCCAGAAAGAACAAATGGAACTGTGTATTTGCAAGTCAATGACTTTCTACCTGAAGTGTGGGAGCTCCAATGTGTGGGAGCTGAGAATCTGATTTCTGCCCTAGTAAGAAAGTTAGAATATGAAGTTCTCAATCTGATTCAAATTTATGAAGCCTAAACATGCTGTATGTGCCAGTACAAAAATGATATTTAGTGCCTTTATTTCCCCTCTCCCTCCTCCACTGACTCCTCCATCCCCAGCAATGGCAACACCACTGTAGAACTGAGGGGTTCTCAGAGTTTGTTTTCAAGCTACCCTCCAAAGAGAAAGTCAATAATGGGTGACCAAATGAGATGGGGAGGGGGTCCCCATTTCCTGCCATCAGAAGCAGCTGCTCACCACTGAGCTTCCCTCCAGGAGGGGGAGCGTCCCCTGGGAAGCTGTGCTTTGTCAGTAGGGTCAGTGTCTCTGTACTGCAGGCTCCTGAAAGAAGCTAAGCAAGAGTCGTAAGAAAGCTGAATAAGCAGAACAAAGAGAAGGTGAACACAGCCAGTGGATCTCAAGCCCAGCCCTGGCTATGTGCTAAGTTGTGCCCCACCAAATTTATAGGCTAAGCCCAACCCCCCACATCTCAGAAGGTGACTACATTTGGAGATAGGCAAACACAAGATGCAACTGGGGGCAGCCCGGTTGGCTCAGCGGTTTAGTGCCGCCTTCAGCCCAGGGCCTGATCCTGGAGACCCGGGATCGAGTCCTGTGTCAGGCTCTCTGCATGGAGCCTGCTTCTCCCTTTGCCTGTGTCTCTGGTGCTTGTCTCTCATAAATAAATAAGACCTTTATTTTTTTTTAATTTTTTTATTTATTTATGATAGTCACAGAGAGAGAAAGAGAGAGAGACACAGGCAGAAGGAGAAGCAGGCTCCATGCACCAAGAGCCCGACGTGGGACTCGATCCCACGTCGGGTCTCCAGGATCGCGCCCTGGGCCAAAGGCAGGCGCCAACCTGCTGTGCCACCCAGGGATCCCAAGACCTTTAAAAAAAAAAAAAAAAAGAGGCAATTTGGTTAAAATGAGGCCGTTAGAGTGGGCCCTCATCCAATCTGGCTGGTGTCCATAAAAAAAAAAAAAAAAAAAAAGGAAACTTAAGGGTGCCTGAGTGGCTCACTCGGTTAAGCATCTGCCTTTGACTCAAGTCATGATCCCAGGGTCCTGGGATCTAGCCCCTCATCTCCCTGCTCAAAGAGGAGCCTGCTTCTCCCTCTCCTTCTGCCACTCCCTCTGCTTGTGCTCATGCATGCATGTGCTTTCTCTATCAAATAAAGTCTTAAAATAAAAAAAGGAACTTGGACAGAGATAAGGGATGGACACTTATCTCTTATCCAAGAGATAAGCTTGGACACTGCATGTGCATACAGGAAAGACCCTGTGAGGACACAGCAAAATACAGCCATCCGAAAGCCAATGAAAGAGGCCCTAACCCTGCTAACAACTTGATCTTGGACTTGGAGCCTCCAGAACTATGGAGATAATTTCTCTTGTGTAAGCCCCCCAGTCTGTGGTATCCTGTGATGGCAGCCCTAGCTGACTAAACACACGGCCTTCCACTTTAATTCTGTCTCCCAATTCATACAGCCCATTCAGTGTGTGGATTTAGTGCTCTTAACTCCGCCTCACTCTCATCCACCAGTAGGGTCCCTGTCTTTAATTTGCTCACTTACTACTTCTTAATGAACTCATTATTAATACTTCTAGCATATATTGAGTGAGTCCCTATCAAGCCTTGGAAAAGATTCAGCCCTGCCCTCTTGATGTAGGACAGTGCCTATGCCAAGTGCAAAACAGCAAATACAAGCCTCCCCACCCCACACAGCTCTGTCAGTGTCTGCCTCTGCCTATCTGAGCCTTATTCCGGTTTCTTAAATTCCACTAATGGTCTCCATAGGGCCGCAAGACCTTTATACAGACTGTTTCATCAACCTGGAGTGTTCTTAATCCTGCCTCATCCCTCAAACCTCTTCTTGAGTGGGAGCCTTTGCTGACCACCTATCTTGGGCATGTTGACTGTTAGACCCTCACATAGTACATGGATTTTCACACATAGGCTTCCACACGCTTATTATATCATCTTTCCTGATGAACATCATTTTTTTAAAGATTTTATTTATTTATTCATGAGAGACACACACAGAGAGAGGCAGAGACACAGGTAGAGGAAGAAGCAGGCTCCATTCAGGGAGCGCGACGCGGGACTCCAGGATCACACCCTGGGCTGAAGGTGGCGCTAAACCACTGAGCCACCAGGGTTGCCCGAACATCATTTTTCTTCTCAAACTGTAGGCTGCCCTAGAGCTGTTTTGATCATTGCATCATCCCCAGAAACTAGCACAGATGCACTATACTGAAGTTCACTAGGCTGAAGCCCCCAGCCCCAGCCCTGGAAGTATAAGGAAACCACTTCCCTGGGGCACCTGGCTATCTCAGTGGGTAGAACATGACTTTTGGCTCAGTCGGTTGGGCATCTGTCTTTGGCTCGGCTTGTGATCCCAGGGTTCTGGGATCAAATCCCACATTGGGCTTCCTGCTCAGTTGGAAGTTGGCTTCTCCCTCTACCTCTGCCTGTCCCCCTGCTTGTGCTCTTTCTCTGTGTCAAATAAATAAAATCCTTAAAAAAAAAAAAAAAAAAGACAGAGAGAGAGAGAGAGAGAGGCAGAGACACAGGCAGAGGGAGAAGCAGGTTCCCTGCAAGGAGCCTGACGTGGGACTGGATCCTGGAGACCCAAGATCCTGGGTCAGAAGGCGGTGCCAAACCGCTGAACCACCCAGGCTGCCCTAATAAATAAAGTCTTAAAAAAAGAAAAAGAACTCTTGATATTGGGGCTGTAAGTTCAAGCCCCATGTTGGGTGGAGAGGCTACTTAAAAAAGAATTAAAAAATTAAAAACAAAGAAAAGAAAGAAAACCACTTTCTTAAAGAGAAAAGTAGAAGGATCAATATTAAAAAACAAGAGCTAACTTTAGACAGAACCACTAGCGTCATAATAATAGTTAACAGAGGAGGTGCCTGGGTGGTTCAGCCAGTTAAGTATCTGACTCTTGATTGCTGCTCGGGTCATGATCTCTGTGTCCTGAGATCAGCCCCACTTCTGGCTCTGCGCTGCTCAGGGTCAGCTTGAGATTCCCTCTCTCCGTCGGCCCCTCTCCCAGCTCGTGCTCTCTGTCTCTCAAAAAAATAAATTACCGGAGACTGAGTCCCCAGTGTGGGATACGCTGTTGACGTTAACCAGCTAGCTCATTTATTCCCCTGAAAAGCCTGACAAAGTAGACACTAATCATTAGTTTAACCCTATTAGGGGTCAGAAACCCAAAGTTCTAGGAAGTTAGGTTTACTGTGCAAGAAAAACTGTCCTACAGGCGGTATTTTACTAGAAACGGGGTCTCGGGCTTGAGGTTTCTAGCCTCCCGGCCCCTGGCCTCGCCCCGCCCCCGCCCCGCAGGCCCCGCCCCTTCAGGCCCCGCCCCGCCCCGCCGCCGCGGGGGGCGGAGCCTGCAGTGCCAGCCGTGGCCGCCGGGGGGCAGCCGCGCGGCTCAGGCCCGACCGCTCTGGGCCGCTCTCCTCGCTCGCCCTGCGACTCGGCTCCGGCTGCGAGCGGACGCCCTGCCCGCGCCCAGCGCCCACCGCCGGGCTCCGCGCCCCCGACCCAGCCGCTCGGCTCCCCGGGGCCGGACCGAGGCCGCAAGCAGCGCCGCGGGGTGTGGGGCCGACCCAGGAGATGAAATGACAACGTCAACCCTCCAGGTACCTCGGGTCGGCCCGGCTGGGTCTCCGGAAGCCGGAGGAGGCGCGGCGCGGCCTGCGGGGCTGCGGGGCGGGCGGGCGGGCGGGCGGCCTGCTCGGAGCCCCCGGCCCGCGGCCTCGCCCCCGCCCCGCCGCCGCCTCCCGCTCCCACGCGCCCGGGCCGCGGGCTGCCCCCGCCGGGAGTCCCGCCCAGTCCCCTCCGCGCGGCGGGGCCGGCCCAGCCCGGAGGCCGCCGGGTGCCGCCGCGGGGATCAGCGTCCTGGGGCGGGCGGGCGCCGCCCGGGACCCTCGGCCGCGCAGTCGGGCCGCCTCCCGCGGCCTCGCGTTCCTCCGTGCGGCCGGCGACCCCTCCTGCATCCCCCGGCTCTCGCCCGGCGCTGGGGTGGCGCCCCCTGCGAGCACGACCGACGCGTCCCGAGGTGCGGCCGCAGACCTGGGCTTCGGGCTCCCTCTGCCCCTCGCTCGCCCTCGCCCTCGCCCTCGCCCGTGACCTTGGGCCAGCCTCGGGATCTCGGCACGGCAGCTGTCCCGTCAGCGGAGTGGGGCGGCACCTGTCGGGCACCTGTCGGGCACCTGTCGGGCACCGGGTTGCTGTGACGGGGGCCCTGGGCTGAGTGCTCCGGTAAAGCGTTCTTAACACGGTGCCCAGCGTACAGCCTGCGAAGGAGGCGGGCGAGGCTTCGCGGAGGAGCGGGCATTTGGCCGGGCCCAGAGCGACCCGCGGCCTTCGGACGCCTGAGGGGGAGGAAGAAGTGGGACGGAGGCCGGAGCGAACCGGGCCCCCTGGCGGGCCTCCGCCGCGTGCTCCCCTCTTCCGGGCCTTCCTTGACTCGGCCCGCAGACCCACCTGCCCAGTTTTCCCTGTGAGCTAGGAATGTCTTCACGTTGCTAGTAAAAGCTTCGTTAAGGGATCCCTGTGACGCTTAGTCAGTGAAGCCTCCGACTCTTGATTTTGCCGCAAGTCATGATCTCAGGGTTGTGAGATCCGGCCCCGCACTGCTCCACGCTCAGCAGCGAGTCTGCGTGGAGATTCTCTCCTTCTCCCTCTGCCCTTCCCACTCACATCTCTCTCTCTCTCTGTAAAATAAATAATCTTCTATTCCTCTAGTTTCTGTCCCTATGGATTTGCCTATTATGGGCATTTTATTCATTCACTCATTCGTTGGCTTATTCATTTATTTGTTAAAAGATTTATTTAAAAAATAAATATTTATTTTTTTATTTTAGAGCGGGGAGAGACAGAGGGAAAGAGAACCTCAAGCAGACTCCTCGCTAAGCACAGAGCCCACTCCAGTCTCGATCCCATGACCCCAAGCACACCAAACGAGCAGAAACCAAGAGGCCAATGCTCAACTGACTGTGCCACCCAGGGGCCCCTATTCTGGGCATTTTAAATAAGTGGAATCATACAATATGTGGTCCTTTGTGACTGGCTCCTCTCACTTAACATAATGTGGTAGGTTTTCATGTTTTTAAAAGGCTGGGAAAAGATATTTCATGACACGTGAAAATCATGAATTTCAAATTTCAGCATCTATAAATAAAGTTTTATTGGAACACATTCCTGCTCCTTCATTTACTTTCTATGGCTGCTTTTGTGCTACAGAGGCGTAGTTGAGGAGTTGCTACAGAGATTGTATGGCCAGGAAAGTCTAACCTATTTACCATCTGGTCCTTTACCGTTTGCCAGCTCTTCTGTTAGCACATCTTCCTTACCCTTGTCCTTCATGCTCATCCCTGCCATATGTGTTACTAGAGATGCTGCAGGCTGGCAGTTTTATTCATCACCTCACCCTTGTGTTACACATAATTCTTCAACTTGCAGCTCAGGCCTCTTGCCGGTGAAACATTGTATGCACTTGCCAAAAAGATCTAATGTGCTCTTAGGTGCATTAATTAATAAAGTATCTGGAAGGGAGGGGGGCAGAGCGTACCTTGAGTATTGTCTGAGCCCTGCTTTCAAAAGGACAGACCCTAGCAGGAAGGCATATAGAGTGAAAAAGTCCAAGGAACCGGGCATGTTTGTTCTGGAGGAGAGAAGCCACAAGGGACAGGAGAATTGGTTTCATTGTCTTATCTGAAGAGACATTATTGAGGGAGAGTAGACCAGAGAAGCTTGTTTGAGCTAATCATTGAAGTTTCTGGGCTCCTGGCCATCCTGTATTTGTAGGTAACGGAGGTAGCTGCGCTTGAAAATAGTAGCCAACACTTTTTCACCTTTCCTACCCTCATCAACCTGGTGAGTTCATTTATCATCAGCCTGGCCTAACCTACTCCTGTTAGTTTCGTAGAGCTAGCTGTCCTTCTGAGACCTCTTGCTGTCAGATGAGGAAGGGCTGCACAGATGCCTGAGCCCTGCCAAGAGCTCGTCAGAAGGTTTATTGTTTGCTGTGGACGGAACTGTGTGTATACATTGGGATCTGCCGGCCTGGTGTCTAGTGCTGATCAGCTTGAGGAGGATAATTTTGGTAATGCTTCCTGGGTTGGTGAAGCAATGGTTTCTAAAACTGGGTATGTAGGTGTGGGGCAGCTGCCTGAAAGATCCAGCATGCTTTTGAGTTCAGTCTAGAGCACAGACCTATAGGATTTGTGAGATTCACAAAGATATGCTCACCCAGTTCTTGGAAGATTCCATAGGATTACTCTCTTCAATTAGCACATATATGTCTCTGGAGTAAGCAAACCCTTTCCTCCCTCCCTCCCTCCCTCCCTCCCTCCCTCCCTCCCTTCCAGAGAGCGCATATGTGCCAGTGGGGGGAGGGACAGAGGGAGAGGATCTTCAAGCAGACTCCACACTGAGCCTGGAGCCTGATGTGGGGCTTCATCTCCTGACCCATGACCTGAGCCGAGACCAAGAGTTGGACACTTAGCTGACTGGCCAGGCTTGCCAGCAAGCGCTTTTCTTACTAGAGCTACTGGTATACTGACCCATGTGTCTAAGCATCCCTTCCTTAAGTAGCAAGTTTAGGAAAACCATCTTCTCTTTTCACCACAGAGAAGCAGGTTGGGCCAGTAGGAGGTCGAGATCCCTTTGGTCAGTCTCTTAGAAGGGCTGGCTCTTCTCTGGCCTTTATGCCGAGCAGCACAACAATCAGTTGGTTCTGGTGTTTCCCCTTTTCCAGGCAGTGGCCCCACGGCCACTTTTCTTTCCCTTGAGGCAAGGAACAGAAAGTGGATTCTCCCCTTGAGCCTTAATCTGAGATATTTGGTCAGGTTTCCACGTGCTGAGATCCAGAGCGAAACTGAGAAGGAGCTTGCTTTTAACCGGATGAGTGTATTGTGAAGAGGGCTGCTGTCTTTTAAAGCTCCATTTCAAGGCCTTTGTAGTTGACGTTGGAAAACAGACCGACATAATGGTGGGCGACTAACAGATCTGCAGGGTTCCTGCTGCCCTGGGACCCCAAGGGCTTTTTGGGTCTCTTGGGAAGCACTGAGGTATTTGCTCTGCCTTTCCAGAAAGCCATTGATCTGGTGACAAAAGCCACAGAAGAGGATAAAGCCAAGAATTACGAGGAGGCACTCCGGCTCTACCAGCATGCCGTGGAGTATTTCCTACACGCTATCAAATGTGAGTCACACGCAGGGCCCTCCGTGGCCGTAGAGCCCCTGCCAGGGCAGGGTAGGTACACTCTCTCCAATTCCCCTTTTGCAGATGAGGCACACAGCGACAAGGCCAAGGAGAGCATTCGAGCCAAGTGCATGCAGTACCTAGATCGGGCCGAGAAGCTGAAGGATTATTTACGAAACAAAGAGAAGCATGGCAAGAAGCCAGTGAAAGAAAATCAGAGTGAGAGCAAGGGGTGAGTATGGAGGAGTGGAGGGCCCGGCTGGGACCAGAGACCCCACGAGCATGTGTCCTTTGTAGGAGTCGCTGCCATTCTTGGTGCTAATGCGGCCTTCCTTTGGGAGAATAACACTCGTACCGGGGATGATGCCCCAGCTGCCTCTGTCGGGCACTGTGCACACTATTTCCTTGGATGGGATCTTGTTGGATCCACACAGGAGAGCTGTGAGTGAAATGTGAGCCAGCAGGGAGGTTGCAAGCCTTGGATTCCACAGTCGGGCTCTGAGGGTATATCCTAGTGCTGCCACTTCCTAGCCATGTGACCATGGACAAGTGCCATGACCCCCTGTGCGTCCAGGCCCCTCATCTGTAGAAGAAAGATAACGCGCCTTCCCACCCAGCGTTGCTCTAAGGAGCAAGAGATGGTGCGGGTAAAGCCCTGAGGGTAAAGTGTGGCGTGCAGTAACGAGGCAGTATGTGTCAGCTGCTGCTGTGATCAGAGTTACTGTCTTCATGTGACAGATGAGGCAACAGACTCAAGTTCAGAGATGGCCCAGGTCACAGAGCTGCACTTGATGGAGTCTGGGAGTCTGGTCCCACACCCAGGGCTTCTGTTTCCGACTCCAAAGGCAGTGTTTGCTCTGCAGCCTCTCTCCTCACATTTGTGGTTTGCCTACCACACAGATGCCAGGGAGCCAACGGTGTCCTGGAGGCGAAGGGGAGGGTCCCAGGCAGGAGGGTCGTGGATGGAGCAGGAGAGGCGGGTGTGTGCCACCCCACCAGTGGTGGGAGGCTCTGCTCCCGGGTTGACAGGGCTCCCCAGAGAGGGAGACATACCCTGGGAAGGGACAAGGAATAGGCAGGAGGTTAACATCTCTGAGAGGGCTAGAAGAGTTTTAAGGATGGCAAATCGCTTGTCCCATTAGAGGTTGGCCCTGGGGGGGAGACCAGTGACTATGTTCCCTTCCTTGGTGCCCCTCTTTAGTCTTATACTTCACCTCTTCTCTGAGTCACAGCCACTTGATATCTGGTTGTGAGTCTGTGTGAGAGGCCAGTGACAGCTCCGGTTGCTTGCCCAGCTGTTCCTGAAGTCCAGCCAAAGTACATGTCCCCCATTAGCCTTCTAGAGAGGGCACACATCTCCATTCTTACTACCTTTTACCTTTTACCTTTTTTTTTTTTTTTTAAGATTTTATTTATTTGACACAGAGAGCACAAGCAGGGGGGAGAGGCAGAGGAAGAGGGAGAAGCAGACTCCCCGCTGAGCAGGGAGCCTGATGCAGGGCTTGATCTCAGGACCCTGGGATCATGACCCGAGCCAAAGGCTGACGCTCAACCGACTGAGCCCCTCAGGCACCCCTATTCTTACAACCTTAATGAAGAAACAAGGGTGGGTGATGCAGGTGTTTCCTGGAGGATGTGGACGTGAGTGTTGTGCTCTCAGAACCTCCTTGTCAGCTGCCTCTTGCTTTAGCATGTCATCTTCTGTCTCCTTTCCCAGCAGTGATAGTGACAGTGAAGGGGACAACCCAGAGAAAAAGAAATTGCAAGAACAACTGATGGGTAAGCGGCCCGAGGCCCCGCGGCAATGGGAGGGAGAGATGTGGTGAGGGCCCCCCGGAGGGTCAGCTCAGACCTATCAGTTGGGCTCCAGGTCAAAGGCTCTACTTGCCTCTTGCAGGTGCTGTTGTGATAGAGAAGCCCAACATTCGGTGGAATGATGTGGCTGGGCTGGAGGGGGCCAAGGAAGCCCTCAAAGAAGCTGTCATTTTGCCAATTAAATTCCCACACTTGTTCACAGGTAAGGGTTGAGCTGCTTTCAGCCCAGATGTGAAAACAGCAGGCTTCCGAGGAAGCCAGCTCAGGGCTCCCCCTCTGAAGGTGACCCGGAACAGGTGGCCACTCAGCTCTTTGCCCTCAGTGGGCACTCGGGCAGGAGAGGCCTCAGGGCCGATCATCACAGTCATCTGCTCTGTGCTTCTCTCTGGTGTCAGACACCTCTGCGACTAGAACTTTGACTTGACTGTCCCAGTGGGTGAGTAGGGTCAGTGCCAGCTGGCGTCACTTTGCAGGGTCTTGGGGGTCTTGAGCCCAGGGCTAGGAGCCGGTTCTCAGTGGGTAATTCAGTTCCCTTTATTTTTGCTGCCAGGATCGGTTGTCTTGTAGAACCTTTCTCTTCTGGTCGTACTTATAGTAAATAAGTGCCTTTGGCTTTTTTCTCTTCCCTTTCCCCAGTTAGGAGGAAGCTCACCTCCGATTATTCTTTGTTGTAGGCAAGCGTACGCCTTGGC
The DNA here is from genome assembly GCF_053574225.1 of Canis aureus. Taxonomy (NCBI): domain Eukaryota; kingdom Metazoa; phylum Chordata; class Mammalia; order Carnivora; family Canidae; genus Canis; species Canis aureus. The sequence continues at coordinate 8,648,469 of NC_135613.1, forward strand.
GAGGGATACTGCTCTTCGGACCCCCTGGCACAGGGAAATCCTACCTGGCCAAAGCAGTGGCCACGGAGGCCAACAACTCCACCTTCTTCTCTGTGTCCTCCTCGGACCTGATGTCTAAGTGGTTGGGGGAGAGTGAGAAGTAAGTCAGCTGCCACACCTTGCTTCCCTGCCCTTGAGCCACCGCCCAGAGGAACCGCTGCTGGGTGTCGGGGGAAGCGGCCAGCAGAGGGGAATGATGCCAGCTTCCCCGGGTGGGACGCTGTCCCGACAAAGACTGCTGAGACTGAATGGGAATGTGGGAGAGACGTCTTCGTACAGGAAAGGGAAAGGCAGTCACGATCTTTGGGTATCAGGCAGGTGTCCTCTATTGGGGACTTCGTGTGGTTTAGTTATTTTCCACACCGACTCCCATTTTGCAGAGGATGACATTGAGGCTGAGTAAAGGGGGATGTGACTTGTCCTAAATCCAGAGCTTATGAGTGGGGCTGCCGCCAAGGTGGGCTGCTTCTCGTGGCACAGTGCTGCCGGCGGATTTGTGATGCCCGCTTCCTTGGAAATCCAGGCATGACTAGAGTCTTGACCTGTCTGTGGGAAGGGCAGGAGAAGCAGTGACTGGGCCCCTGGCTGGGGTGGGTGTGGGTGTGGGTGTCCTGATCCCGGCCCCCCTTGTCACCTTCACAGGCTAGTCAAGAACCTGTTTGAGCTGGCCAGGCAGCACAAGCCCTCCATCATCTTCATCGATGAGGTGGATTCCCTCTGCGGGTCCCGCAATGAAAATGAGAGTGAGGCCGCCCGAAGGATCAAAACGGAGTTCTTGGTTCAGATGCAGGGTGCGTGCCGGTGCTGGCTGCCCTCCCGGCTCGCGGTCCTCCCAGAGCCAGCCGGGCTCCATTATGTAGCTGCAGCTGGAGGGGATGGGCCGTGGGGCGGAGGGAAGAGGTCAGAGAAGCAGTTCTCGGCTCCCTCTCCACAGGCCTTTGCCCCCCAGCCCCTGCCCTTCCCGAGGCGGCCAGGGCTTCAGAGAAGGCTCTTGGCCCAGCAAAGCTGGTTGTTGCTGGTGGCACAGCGATGGCCCCAGAGCAGAACACACAAAGCCCCTGAGGTGCTTCCTACAGCTGCTCCCTAATCCTGGCAGGTGTTCTGAGTCAGCGTCTGTTTCCCTTTCTCCACAGGGGTGGGGAATAACAACGATGGGACTCTGGTTCTTGGTGCCACAAACATCCCATGGGTGTTGGATTCAGCCATTAGAAGGAGGTGAGTCTTCCCCAGTAGGAGCCAGGGGCTGAGGTCTTTCTCCAGCCATAGTCAACCTGCTGCTGGCAGTGGTGCAGCCTGACTCCGTTTCCCTGGAGGCTTCTTCATATCTGCATGGTGAGCAGAGCCCTGAGTGAGGCAGCTTCTGGAGGGCCCCAGAGCCCCTCTCCATGAAGACTTATACCGTCTCTTTTCAAGTCCCGCCATGTGCTTGGCTCTCTAGGTTTGAAAAGAGGATTTACATCCCACTGCCCGAGGAGGCTGCCCGTGCCCAGATGTTCCGGTTGCATCTGGGGAGCACTCCCCACAATCTCACGGATGCCAACATCCATGAGCTGGCCCGGAAGACGGAAGGCTACTCAGGTGCCGACATCAGCATCATTGTGCGGGACTCCCTCATGCAGCCTGTCAGAAAAGTTCAGTCAGCAACACACTTCAAAAAGGTGAGTGCGGAGGTACCCGGGGGCTCAGTTGGTTAAGCATTCAACTTTTTTTTTTTTTAAGATTTTACTTATTTATTCATGAGAGACAGAGAGAGAGATAGAGAGGCAGAGACACAGGCAGAGGGAGAAGCAGGCCCCACGCAGGGAGCCCGACATGGGACTTGATCCCGGGTCTCCAGGACCACGCCCTGGGCTGAAGGCGGCGCTAAAGCGCTGAGCCACCGGGCTGCCCAGCATTCAACTCTTGATCTCAGCATGGGTCTTGATCTCAGGGTTGTGAGTTCAGGTCCCACGTTGGGCTCCACACCTGGTGAGTGGGCCAGCAAGGAGTTGCTTAAAAAGTGTCACAGGAATGGGGAGATCAGCTTTCTTTGCCAGTTCCTTGGCTGCTCAGGTGACATGTTTGGTCTCCTGGAGAACCAAGGATAAGTACAAGGGAGCCCTCTGGTTTGCACCTGCTCTCTCCTTCCTTGTAGTTCTTTTGCTCAAATATGTCCATCTTGGATTGTGTGAAGCCAGAGGACATGGCACTGTGCCACTCACCCCTGCCACCTTCACAGTCAGCGCTGTGCTGTCATGTGGGGACCCCACTCAGTGTCTGAAGAGTGGTGGGTATAGAATCACCCTCTCTAAGGTGGAACTCCTCTCACACCTCGTATCTCTGTCGAATGTCTGCAGAGGGTCCTATTATGTGCCTTGTGCTGTTCTAGGACCCGGAGAGACATTTGTGACCACAGCAGACAAAAGTCCCTGACCTCTAGGAGCCTCATCTCTAGTTGAAAAGATACTCATTTCTTTCTTTCTTTCTTTTTTTTTTAAGATACTCATTTCTGAGAGAGCAATGAGGGGGATGACAGCAGGGGATGGAGTCTGGTGTCTCTGAAGTTTGGAGTTGGGTGGGCAGGTTGTATTCTTTAAAGAAAAAAAAAAAAGATTTAAGAGAATGAGAATTCCAGGGAGACAACCCACTGAGCATGACATAAGGCTTCATCTCACGACCCTGAGATCATGACCTGAGCCCAGATCAAGAGTTGGATGCTTAACCGTCCAACTTGGCTGAGCCACCAGGTGCACTGGGGAAAGTTGTATTTTTTTTTTTAATCTCATATTCTTTTTTTTAAAAAAAATATTTATTCATGAGAAACAGAGAGAGAGGCAGAGACACAGGCAGAGGGAGGAGCAGGCTCCACTCAGGGAGCCCAACGCAGGATTCGATCCCGGGTCTCCAGGATCACACCCCGGGCGGAAGGCAGCGCCAAACCGCTGAACCACCCAGGCTGCCCTTAATCTCATATCCTTTCTACCTTCTGCCCCACCCCTACCTTTAAGAGAGAAAGTTGAGAACTGGAATGGGGGGCAGCAGGGAGGGGCAGAGGCAGAGGGAGAGAACCCACGCAGGCTCCATGCCTGTTGTGGAGCCTAACACGGGGCTTGATCTCACGGCCCTGAGATCATGACCTTAGCTGAAATCAAGAGTCGGGTGCTTAACCCACTAAGCCACCCAGGCGTCCCAAGGCAGGTTGTATCTTAAGGGATAAGCCACCGCAGGGGATGTTTGAGTCAAGAGTTGAAGGAAGTGAGGGAATTAGCTTTGGGATATTTGGGAGGATGTTACCAGTAAAGCAGACTGTGGTTAGAAAAACATTTTTGGCGTCACTGCATTTGTGGTGAGATTGGATGGAGTTAATGAGGAAGGGGAAGCTATCGACATTTTGGGCCACAAATTGAGATTCTAGAGAACAGTGCCTAGAATAGCATGCTAATCACAAACCTCTGAAATCCCGCTTTGAGCTGCTTTGACTACCGGCCCGAGAGTTCTGCAGGATTCATTCTCTTCTCAGAGTGATGACCTAGAAAGCCAGGCATGCATTCATACCCTACCACGACCTTCTCTTCAGGACTCAGAAGTCTGAGGATCCTGTCCCTTCCCCAAGCACTGAGGTGCAACCCCTCCAGTCAGATTCCTGGTTGATTTCAGGTCTGTGGCCCTTCCCGCACCAACCCTAGCGTTATGATCGATGACCTCCTGACCCCATGCTCACCAGGGGACCCGGGGGCCATGGAGATGACTTGGATGGATGTCCCCGGTGACAAACTCCTAGAGCCTGTGGTTTGCATGGTAAGTGGCTGGTTGGGAGAAGGACTGCACAGAACCCAGAAAAACTGGGGTCTTGGGTCTAAAAATAAAAATAGGCTTCTCCCCTTCTTCGTCCTGGGCTGTTGTGGCTCCTCTGAAACAGGGAATGGCCTTTGGGGCTCTGGATAGCTGGGACTCCTGCCATTAGACTCAGTGGGGGCCCAGGATGAAGGCCGCAGCACGAGCATTTATTTTCTTCAGTGAGAGTAAAGGCCAGCTGGTGCGACTACATCATTCCATGGGTTTGGCTTGTGAGTGGCCATGGAGGCAGCGAGCATCTGTTGGCAGTTTGTTTCAATGCCGTTGCATAGGGAGCCTAATGGGACTGGTCTTGCCCCTCCTCATCCTGGTTTTGCTGAGGGTCTTGCCTGCCGTGTGTGGCAGGTGTCTGCCGATGTGGCGGGTGTGCAATCAGAATGAGCTTCTCCCAGCAGTTAAGAGATGAGGGGAGCTTGGATTCTTTCAGATGAGAAGTAGGCCTGTTCAGACGACATGAGCTGCCTTAGGAGGGAAGAGCGGTCCTGTCACGGGAGACATTCAGGCAGGAGCCAGGCAATCAGAGGAGCTTTGCATTTGGGGCTGGGAATGACCACGAATGCAGGCCTCTTCCTGCAACACCACATGGGACTGCGACACAAGGAGGCCTAGAGCCCTGCCTAGAGCCCTGGCTGCTCCTCAGCTCGTGCCCTTGTCTTTGCAGTCGGACATGCTCCGGTCTCTGGCCACCACTCGGCCCACCGTGAATGCAGATGACCTCTTGAAAGTGAAGAAATTCTCAGAGGACTTTGGACAGGAGAGTTAAAAATTTCTTCACTTGGTGATGGTGAAGGTGGGAGGTAGATTGGGGTAATAAATCCATGGCACTCCCCAGGTCAGTGGCCAGACAGGGCACTGGGGCTCATCTTAACGTCACTACAGCGTCCCCTCTGCTGTCTGGCCGCCAGCCGGGGAGCATAAAAGAAGGGCCTCCCTGGCCACAAAGACACAGAAGCACATTCGGCACTGGGTGGAATACTGGTTCTTCCTACTTCCTCCTCCTCCTCCTCCTCCTCTTCTGGATGCTCACCAACTCCTTGTCCTGCCCCTGTTTTTTGTTTTGTTTTTTAAACCTTTCTTTGTTCCCCTAAATTAATGCTGCTTGGATTTTTGTCTTGTTTATAAATAAAATTAAAATCTCCCAGAAGCATCAAGGAGTAGGAGCAGCCCGCACTGTGGGGTTGTTGCCGACCTTCAGAACGGCTTGCCAGGCCCATCCACCTGTTCCTTCTAACCCGGGTTTTACTCTTTGTGAACACTATGACTGACACCCTGGGTCGCCAGCCCAAGCCCTGCCTGTAAAGGCCAAGAGTAAAACCAAGCTATTCCCAACCTCCCAGGTCAGCATCCTGGGCTCTGTGTCCTCCCTGCGAGAGGAAAGATGGGTTTTGTGAGCACAGAGCTGTGGAGATCAGAATGAGTGAAGGCAGTCAGGTGGGTTTCACTGCTGCCTTTTCTTCCCTCTGAATGTGAGAACACCGAACCCCGCCACTGCTCCTGGCTCTCTGCCCTGGAAATGGGCTAATAAATCCTTTTCCCTCTTGAGCCACTTGAGTGATCTCATCTTTGGTTATTCTCTGGGGCTCCCTGAAGGCCATACTTGCTTCCATTAGAAAGACCCCCTGGTTCTCTCTCTGCACCCTCCATCAGAGGAGGAGGGTATTGCCACCTACTACAGTTCCCAGGCCTGACCTCCAGTCAGGTTGGCAGACCCCGACTACCCCTCCCCGCAAGCCTTGTAAATGTGGCACCTGGACAGTTCTTCCTGCCGACTGGGCCTGTGGGCCGGATGTGGCCTGTAGCTGTTTGGTTTGGTCTGTTGGCAACACTGAAAAGTCAAGAATTGATGTAAAAATTATCTGGCTTCTGGGAGATTAGGTGGTGCTGGGCCTGTGTCCCCGTGAGGCATCCAGTCAGCCACAGCCTAGCAGGGGCTTCCCTGCTCAGAAGCAGAACAGGCTCTCCGGCTCACGCATCCCCACGTGGTCAGCATCCCTCTTTCGGGTTGCCTGCCTAGCCCCTATGGCCATTAGAATTTTTGACTCCTTGAGACCCTTCCAAGGCTCTAGAGTTGGCAGCCCTAGAAATGCTGTTTGAGTAGCAGACTTGATCCTTGACTGCTTGCATATGAATACACAAAAGGCCTGGCATCCGGTTGGTACAGCTCCCCTCCCCTTCCAAAAGCCAATATTATTGCTCTATGTTTTATTAAAACCCAAATTGTCCAGAACTGATGATGTGGCCAACTCTTAGATCTTGGTAGCTTTGCACTGTGGTGTTTCTGATTTGGTTAGGAATGGGTGCTGAATTCAGGCAACTTTTGCTGGGTTCTTTGAAGGGTCGGGCCCAAGTGCTCCTCTCCAGGGTGGAGGCATTAGCCCTGCCTCAGTACCAGGTGCCTCGGCAAGCCTGGCCTCCAGGTGACACCTGCGTAGCAACTGTGGCTAGCATCTTGGGCACGCAGGCGTCCCATGGCTCTCGCTTTAGTTAGGTGCTCTCAGCCACTAATTACTATTTAAACACCGGATTAGAAGTTGGCATAGGACACTGTCCCACTCGTACTATTTCATTTTAGTCACTTGTGCTTTCTTATTCTACCTCCAGTCACCTTTACTTGAATCAGGTCGTCGCTTGCTTTATTTTTAAAATCTTCCTTTCTACTGCTTAGACACCTTGACAAGTCACAGGAGTTAACAGAAACTGGAGCTGCTGTGGTTCGTCTTCATGGCTCTGGTCACGGCTGTTACCGATGTCATGCCTCTCCATTCCTCTCTCCACCACCAGTGACAGGAGGCAGGGCGATGAATGTCCTCTTCACACGTGAGGCTGAAGTAACCTCAGACTGATGTGTGCCCTCACCATCTGTGTTAAACATGGCTCGTAGGTGCAGAGGAATTTCCTGCCCTAAGTGCTAACCCTGAAATTCACTCTTCCCTACTTGGGAATTATGTCCTAAGCCTTCTGTCTCCCTTGGCTTTCACTTTGGTAGTTGACTTCTAAACTCTCCTTAGCTCAAGATGCTGACTTGTGCGGTGTGGTTATTGTGGCTGATACATCTCCCTGGGGTGGGCAAGGTTTTATTAGAAACGCAGATTTGTTGCCTTGAGCTATACATGTAGTATTTAGTTGGACAAATCCTTCCTCCTAGATGGATTTGGTTACACTAGTAAACCTCACATTGTCAGCAGTAGAGTTTCAGGCTTTCTCCAAGGTCTACCCTGAACAACCACATACCCTTGGGCCCCAGGTCAGGAAGCTGCAGGCAAATGTTACTGATATACTTTACAAAGGCATCAGTAAGGACAGTTAACCTCAGAGCACTCTGAGGAAGCATCAGAATATTCTGATGCCACCCTGCAGGAGCTTCTGAACATTGTCCAAGGTCCTGGAATTCTAATTTTCATAAGGATCCATGCTTTTTTAGTCTAAATGAGTTTTCTACAGACCTTTCCCAGTGGCCGAGTATCCAGCCTCACCTTGGAGCAGTGCTGGCTCCTGTTCCTTTCCAAAGTTTAATGCAAAGAGAGCCAGTTCCCTTTTACTTGACCTCATAGGCCTCCAGATGTGTCCTATTTAGAGAAAGCCATACTGGGTTTGTTTAGTTAACCACTGTTTAAAACAAGTATTTTCCTAAACAACTTACTGAACTTTCTACATGGCTACTAGAACTTGGAGGACTTTGGTAAGAATACCTGTGTTGCAAAACAACAGAAAAATGAGGCAAGACCAGTATCTAGACAAATTTCCTCACCTCTTGCAAAGCTCTGACAGTATCTTTTTTTTTTTTTTTTAAAGATTTTATTTATTTATTCATGAGAGACAGAGAGAGGCAGAGACACAGGCAGAGAGAGAGGCAGGCTCCATACAGGGCACCTGATGTGGGACTCGATCCCGGGTCTCCAGGATCAGACCCTGGGCTAAAGGCAGCGCTAAACCGCTGAGCCACCCGGGGCTGCCCGCTCTGACAGTATCTTAAGGCTAATCATTGGTCAGCATGCTGCTAATTTATTTTTCCAAAATAAGTGTAGTGACCAGGAAGCACAAGTTTTGCTTTGTTTCTAATTGTGATAGGAAGAGGTTCACTGTTCCTCAACTCTCATCCCTCCCCTAGCCCTGATCCATGACCTCTGCCAAAAGAATGAGCCAAATCAAATAGCAGCTGCCCAAGAGATCTCTGCAGGAAAATCGTCTCCAAATCTGTTAAAGGCAGAAGGTGGAGACCAAAACTGTGAGCCTGTAAAATGTGTGGGTACTCATTTGCGTTAATATTATTATTAAACACTTCTATGAACTGTGGCCATTCTCTTCTGTTTCACTTACACAAGCAAACTATTGTCCAAAGCAAAGGACTCTGCAGGTAAGACACACAAGCCCTTTGTAAAAATAAAAACTCAGTGAAGATGGTCAACCATAGTCTTAAGTTGCATTTTTAAACAAAAGTCAGCTATTTTTGGACTATGTCATTACAAATCTTGGCTTTGGGGTAGATTATACAGGCTATGAAATCATGTCTACTAAGAGTGGTTATTTATCTGCCCCACTTATTACCATACAAAATCATTGGGAAATGTCTGCTCTTTGGGGGGGTTCATTTTCTTCTCAAGTTGAAAGCATTATTTTGTCCGTGGCTGATTTCAAGGCAAACATTTTTGATCTATTCCTCCAGCTTGGTGTGGCAATGTATTGTTTTCTGTCAGAGCCAAGCCAATATAAGTTGATATCAGGCAAGCCATGCCCAGCTCAAAGCCCAAGTGTTTATGTTTTGGTTTCCAGAATCTTCAGATGCAGCAGGAAAATTTTAATCATTCACCTCCATCCAGTGGATGTTTGTAAATGTCTTGCTGTCCATTTTGTCAATGAACAGGCAGCCCTGCAAGTGGTCCATCTCGTGCTGGATGATACGGGCTGCCCATCCGCTCGCCTGCCACACCACCTGCTCCCCTTTGGGGTCCAGCCCTGCAAAGTAAGTTACAGCCTGGGTAAGGATATGCTTAACTGGGTCATTTTTAATTTCCTTACCTTTTCCCTGCCTCTGGCTGTTCCTGTTCACAAGAGGCAACATCAGAAAGGAACGTAGACAGCAGCCCCTGTCCTTCCCAGAAAAGATGCCTCAAGTCTGCCCACTACCAAGCACTCCATGCGGTTCTAATGCTGACAGGTTGCAGGACTTACTAATGGGTCTGAGGTGAGAAAGGGTCTTCCTAAGGTGCTTCATTTCTCAACAGTCCTCCCATTTCTGAAGTCCTGCTGATTTACTTCAGTTTCTCAAAGTATTTCAACTTGGTACAGTGGAAGATAAAGGGATACCGTTTACTTTCTGACCTGGACCAAGCGGCTTACTCAAGAGGAACAATCCTCTCAACTCCGGCAACAAATCCCATTCCACAAAACATCCTGTGGTGTGACAAACCAGGAATGGCTTATCACCCTGGGCCAGGCAAGGCTGGGCCCCACTTCCGCCCTTCCACCAAGAGGGATCCAAATGGTTAAACAGTAAATGTGCGTGAGACAGCAAGTGAGAGGGCACAGGGCAGGGGACCTGGTGGCAGGTAACATCGAAACTAGCCCACGTTCCCAGCCCAAGCTACACGCCACAGACGAGCTGGCTCTGCTGTCCCCAGCCTCCATCCCCATAGGTCAGTCGTGAGTCACATCCACTCCAGGAGCCTGCACTTCCACAGGTCTGCACCTTAACCGGAGCTTTCCGAAAACTTGCCCGAGACCCGAGGTCGCCGCCTCCGTGGGCTGGGGTAGAGGTGCACGCGTTTGCCCAGCCACCCCAAGGCCACCGCCACTACCCCCCTCTTCCCCGGCACCTGAGATCTGCACGGCCTGGAAGCGGGGTACGCAGGCCAGGAAGCCGGCGACGCTCTCGCAGCCCTCAGGGAAGGTGACCCGGCGGCTGTCCAGCACCCGCAGGCTGGGGTTCACCACCACGCGCAGGGGGAAGGGCTCCATCTGGCGGGTCTCGCGGAGGCGCGGCGCGCAGGCGCGGAAGAGCGCCTCGGGGAACTCGAAGGCCAGCACCTGCAGCGGCACCCCGAGCTGGGGGGCGCTCAGGCCCACGCAGTGCCGGCGCCGCATCACCTGGACCAGCCTCTGCACCAGCCGCTGCAGTTGGGGGCCCGCCAGCTGCGCCGGCTCCACCGGGGCCGCCACGGTCCGCAGCGCCGGGTCCCCGACCTGGCACACGTGTGGGTACGGCGGCTCGGGCGCGCCCCGCACCAGGCGGCGCACGTAGCGCCAGTACGACCGCTGGCGCGCCGGACCCTCGAGGCCGTCCCGGGCGGGCGCGGAGCTGCAGGCCCGGCCGCCGCCGCGCGCCGCTCCCCACGCCCACGGCGGGGCCCGCGCCCGCAGCAGCCCCAGCAGCAGCCCGGGCCCCATCGCAGACGCCCGGCCGCCGCCGCGGCCCTCCCCGGCTCCCGTAGGCCGGCGCTCCCGCCGCGGGGGACGCCGGGACGCGCAGATCGCGCGCGCCTTCCGGGACGCCGAGCGCAGCCCGCCTCCGTGACGTCACAGCCTCATTGCGAATTCCGTTTTTTTTTTTTTGTTTTTTTTTTTAAGATTTTATTTATTTATTCACGACAGATGGAGAGAGGCAGAGACACAAGCAGAGGGAGAAGCAGGCTCCATGCAGGGAGCCCGACGTGGGACTCGATCCTGGGTCTCCAGGATCACACCCTGGGCCGAAGGCAGCGCTAAACCGCTGAGCAGAATTCGGTTTCTTACTGTATAATCAGCCACGTGTAGGCGGGACCCAGAGGTTCCCCCTCTCATTCGTTGTCAGCCTCCCCTCGGGGCTGTCCCGTGCCCCGCGAGTCCCGCCTCACCTCCCCTCGGACGCCGCGGGGGGCTGGGGCGCGGGTGAGGTGTCCCCGTCAGGCGCCTCCGCCGAGCCCGCGGGCTCCTGCGCACCGTCAGGGTGACTGCACCCTGCGGCCGTGGCCTCCGGGCCCAGGCCCGACTCGGCGGGGGGCGCCGGCACCAGCTCCTTGTCCTCCAGACAGAGGACCAGCTCTCTCTTCGGCAGGAGGAAGGCCAGAGGCTCCTGGACTGCGGCGAGGTTCACATGTCCAAGGTTTCCGTACTTGGAGAGCTGAGCGGGTGGAACGCCTAACCCGGGGGGCAGAGAAAGTGAAACAGAATAACGTTTCAGTAAATTTAAATGCCGATGTGTCCCAGGGAAAAATGTGATGGACACAATTTCAATATATTCCATACAGTAAACACGCGAGACTGAAGGTAATCCGGAACAGCACAGTGGAGGGTGGCCTCCCTGAGCCTGTATGACTGTGTGTGTGACCCAGTGACTGCCCTGCTGGGAGCTCTGTACCCCCGCCCTGGCTTGGAGAGGTGGCACAGGGAAGGGAAGGCAGACTGGGAAAAAGCTTTTTAAAACACCTTCTCTGGACATTTCATATAAATAGAATCATACAACATGTGGTTCTTTTGTGCTTCCTCCACTTAGCCAGATACACACCGTGTTGTATTATTTCATCGATACGAAATGTCCAGAAAAGGCAAATCTGTTGTAACAGAAAGCACATTAGTGGTCCCCAGGGGCTAAGAGTGGGCCTTGGAGAGTGACTACACGGGGCGGGAGGGAGCTTTCTGGGGTGATGGAAATGTTCTAAAATTGGATGGTGGTAATGCTGTATATCGCTCTATAATTTCTAAAAAACAATTTTACAAATTGGATGAATTGGGCAGCCCCGGTGGCTCAGCGGTTTAGCGCCATCTACATCTCAGGGCGTGATCCTGGAGACCCGGGATTGAGTCCCACGTCAGGCTCCCTGCATGGGGCCTGCTTCTCCCTCTGCCTGTGTCTCTGCCTCTCTCTCTCTCTCCTGTGTATTCTCATGAATAAATAAATAAAATCTTAAAAAAAAAAAACAACAAATTGGGTGAATTATTTAGTATGTGAATTATATCAATAAAAGTAGTTTTAAAAGCTCTTTCCCCTCCTTTCTCTTACCTAAGGTCTGTGCTATTTGAGCTGGTGGAAAAAGGACTTGGAGACAGCGATTTAAATAAGGAACAAGGTCTTCCAGGAAGACAGTGCAGAACTGGACAAAGAGCTCCTGCTCCCCGGTGCTGAAAGCAGCCTCTTCTGCCCGGTGAAAGGCCAGGATCACTTTGGTTACCTAGAAGATGGAGGCACCATGAGGAAAGTCACACCAAACAGTACCCTGCATTACTGTCTTGTTTAGATTTAGAACTGTGGCCGCTCCCCACAACTCTGTCACTTGTCTGGTGTGTTTCTGACCCAAACCCAACTTGTTCCATTACTGGCACACTTATCAGTTCCTGTGCAAGAGCAGCAAGAGTTTCTTGATTCCTACATGATCTGGACCAGAACTATACTGGATCCAGAAAAATGAAGCAAAACTATAAAAGGTTTCTCCTGAGTAAGGCCTCTGAGGTTCCAGGAAGCTAGACTGTTAGAAAATTATAAAAGAACACAGAAAAGAAGTTCCCATGATGGGGGACATACAAATTACAGAGCAATCTAACTGACATTATAGATGGATATCCTAGTGACAGAGTTAAGAACACAGACCCTCTCAGGGGATATGCTACACTTCCTGGTTCAAGTCCTGGCTGTGCCACTTGGTTCTGTGACTTGCAAGTGATTAAACACTTCATGCCCTCTGTTCCTCAGTTTCCTTATCTATAGAGTGGGGCCTGCAACAGGATCTAATCTTAGGGTTGCGAGGATCAAGTCTTAATAGGTATAAAGTATGATGAACACAACCTGGCGTGGAGTAAATTCTATATAAGTTATTATATATATATATATATATATATATATATATATATATATATATATATAAATTACCAATCCCTGAATTTCAATGACTACAAAGTTTCAATGCTCATGCTTTCTTCCTCTTACAGGAGGCTATTAACAGATTTTTGGTTTTTGGTTTTTTTTTTTTTTTGAGTAACACAAGTGGGAAAGTTTATTAAAGCAAAAAGTACACTCTTGAGATATGAGAGCGACCAAGCTCAAGAGAAAGAGATCTGGGCCCAGAAAGATTTTATATAACCACGTCACAACTGCCACCTGGCTGACGGCAATTATAAGATACCATAAGTTGTAAGAAGCATCCCAATATCTAAAGGTTTAAATATGTAAAAATGTGCACGATATCATTAGTTGTATTTCTTAGGTCTGTAGAATCCTAAGATGGTTCTTATGACTCCCATCCCCTTGCATCCACTCCTTTGTGTAATCCCTTCCCTTGATTAGAGGCAGAATGTGTAGCTTGTTTCTAACTCATATAAAATCCAAAGGTGAAGGATTTTGCAGATGTAATTAAAGCCCCTAATCAGTTGACTTTGAATTAATCAAGGGATATCCTTGGACCCAACTTAATCAGATGAGCTTCTTAAAAAAAGGGTTAAGGACTTCCCTAAAAGAAGAGACTCACACAGGAGAACTGTTCTCCATTGGCGTTTAAGAACGCCACTGGCGTTCTCCATTGGCGTGAGGTGACTTCTAAGACCTGAGGGCCTTAAACCTACAACAGCAAAGAACAGAAACTTGCCAACGTGAATGAGCTTGAAAGGGGACCCCAAGCTTCAGATGAGACTGCAGCCTGGCCAACACTTTGACTGTAACCTTGTGAGATCGTAAGCAGAGGAACCAGGACTCCCAATCCAAAGAAACTAGAAGATGATAAATGTATGTGTATGTTGTTTTAGGCTGCTATGTTTGTGGGAGTTTGTTATGTAGCAGTAGAAAACTAATACACTACTGAATCATTATTACAGGTGAGCCACTTCATGAATTGTTCTAGGTCCCATGATGGGGGACTAACCAGAGCTTCTCAATCAGAAAAATCTCCAAAACCCCACTAAGCCTCAGTCTGCAACCACCTATCACATGGACTGGCTTATTTTTTGCTAAAGTCTGGCCACCTGTTACCAAAGAAAGCCCCAACAGAGAGCCAGCAGTATGTGCTCACCTTGGCAAGGGCATCCTCCAGGACCCTCGTCACATCCTGTGCCAGGGCCACAGGGCAGCAGAGGCGCAGATCATTGAAGGCAACCAGAATATTGTTGAGGAAGCAGGCAAGGGGTGGGAAGTCTAAGAGCACCATGGGTGGCTGCAGGGTCCCCGGCTGAGTGACTGGCACGGCAGCAGGCAGGTTACTGCTGCCCAGGATGGCGGGAGCGGAGATGAGGGTGTAGGAATTCATTTCATCCTGGAACTTCTCCACTGCCTCCTGAATTGCCTTCTGAAAAGTGCTGATGGCTACCCGCTGGAAAACAGGAGCCAACTGGCCCCGGAAATCAACCCCCACCCGGCTGAAGGACAGCCCAAAGTACATGCACTGACCCAGCAGAGAGTCTAGACGACCACCTATCCCCCTGTGAAGGTCGGTCTCCAGCACCTGCAGGAATTGTGACACTCTCTGTAGCACCCAGCCATAGAAGATGGCACTCTCATCCACAGTGTGCTCGCTTGAGACAGGGGGCAACAATGGGTCCTCGTCTGAGAATATGGCACGGTACTGAGTGATGATATCGAACAGATGGACACGGCAGGCCTCAATGGTTTTTGTGATGTGGAAATAGGGATCATCATTGGGGATGGCAGTCAGGATGGAACGGAGCCAAGCATCTCGGGCCTGAAGAAACTTCACCCTCAACTCAGCCTCCGTGAAGATATCCATGCACCGCAGGAAGCCAATGACACGGAGGCAGGCAGGGAGCTGGATGTTGGTCCTTAGTTGCTGGATCAGCTGGCTCAGCATCAGCTGCATGGACTGGCGCACTTCGTTCACAATGCCCTGACAATATAGGGGCTCAGTCACACCACACTGGGAAAGACACTTCCGAGACCCCAGTCCACTACTACCCTGAATAGTGATCAGCATGCCCACTGCTTTCTGGATACATGAAGACATAGCTGATGTTACAGGCTAACCAACAAAGATCTCATCTGCTGTGGCCAGCTGGAATTATTCACTGTGGCCTACAGGCCGTTTGGTTCTCCTCCCTCACCTGCTCCCCAATACTGTCCTCTTGCTCACTGCAATCCAGTCGCACTGCCTGTCTTTATTTTTCTTTCCTTTCTTTTCTTTCTATCTTTGTATTCCTTAAACACTCCCAACTTGTTCCCTCCTCAGTCTGCTATACTTGTTCCTTTCACTTTCTGGTTTGCTTTTTCCCCACATCTTCGTATGGGCAGCTCCCTCTCATCTGGGTCTCATCTCTCCAGCAGAACCTTTCCTGACCACTCTACCTGGGGTACCTCACCCTAGTCTTCTACCCATTCCCTAGTTTATTTTCTTTAGACACTTACCATTATCTGAAAGGATCATATTATTTATTTATCAAATGTCAGTTTACATTCATGAAGGCTGGGGCCTTGTCTGCTTTTGTCTCATTGTCTCCCCAGCACCTAGGTCAGTGTCTGGCAGGTGATTACTACTTATCACTTGCATGAATGAATCATGTTCAAGCCTGCCTGGCTGGCAGAAACCAATATGAAAAATGCAAAGTTTCCCTAAATTTTCCGCCTGAAGGTTCAGTGATGACCACAGAATTACTGATTATAAGAACATGAGTTCCAGTCCTCTGGGGGCAGTCTGGCTACCTGGATGACAGGGATGGAGGAGTACTTCCTTTCCAGTCGGCGTACATAGGCCGCGAGCTCCAGGGCCTCTTCATAATAGCTGTTCCGGACACAGGTATCCATTAGCTGAGGAATCTCCAGGATTTCCAGGATTTCTGTGTGCCGGTTTAGAGTCAGGGTGTTCATCCGGCGGTTGGAGCTGATCTCCTCAGCCTCTTTCACAAAGTTTCTAGTAAACAAGAGAATATTGGTCGCTCACTGCTCTACATCCAAAACTTAGCTACAATTACCAAGCATTTATGGTGAACTATGATTTAATCTTCACACCAAACCTGTGATGTAAGTACTATTTATTACCCTTGAGGCAATTTTAATCCCAGAGAGGCTAGGCAGCTTGTCCCAGATCACACAACTAACAATAAAAATATGTGAACCCAGATCTGCCACTTAACTGGCAGTGGCAAGGTACTCAGGCTCTCTGAACTTTTTCCTCATTGGTCAAATAGTACTAGCACCCACCTCATAAGGATGGGAGGATTAAATAAGATGATGTATATAGCATCAGCCGCCGGGCTGGGGGCGCGGGCGCAGGCCTGGGGAGCCACCGCAAGGCCGCTAGGGAGGCTGGCAGCCGACTTCCGCTTTAACACAGAACCTGACGCACATGTTAATCTTAGCTACTTTTTTTGTGATCACTAACCAGCTCAGAAGCTACAACCTTACCCTCAAGTTCCCTCAGTCTCTTAGGCTGCTGTTCAACTTTTATTTCCAGTCTTCACTTCTCCATAATTGCAGAGACCTGCTTTATGAGGCCCCCCCACCTATTCTGGAGGAAATATCCAAGGACTCAAAACTTGAACTTTTATCCTTAAAGGCTGAAAAGCAGAATTAATGATAACAGGCTAAGGATCTAGAGAGGCAGAATGTGGCTTTAAAAGGAGAGACTTCGGGGATCCCTGGGTGGCTCAGCGGTTTAGCGCCCGCCTTCAGCCCAGGGTGTGATCCTGGAGACCAGGGATCGGGTCCCACGTCGGGCTCCCTGCGTGGAGCCTGCTTCTCCCTCCTCCTGTCTCTGCCTGTGTGTGTGTGTCTCATGAATAAATAAATAAAATCTAAATAAATAAGTAAAAGGAGAGACTTTTTGATAATTGCTACTGCTCCAAGTGGAAAGACTTTGTGGTCAGCCTTCCATCCGTGAAGCTCTGGGCCGGCCTGCGTGTGGACTACGGCAGGGACGTGCAAGGTCAGCTACGTCCGGCCCAGTGGAGGTGCTTTGCGCGGCTTCTCTCGTACGAGGGTCACAGGCAGAGGGAGAAGCAGGCTCCCTGCAGGAAGCCCGATGTGGGACTCGATCCCGGGTCTCCAGGATCACACCCCAGGCTGCAGGCGGCGCCAAACCGCTGCGCCACCGGGGCTGCCCCCGACTTGGAAGCTTACCAGCCGTGCCCCTAGACGATCCCTCGGCTGTCCCAACGTCCTCATACACGAAATGGGCATAACAGCACCTACCTCGAAAGCAGGCGCGCGGTTTAAAGGAATTTTTTAAACGCTCGGAGGAGAGCCCGACCCAGGGGAAGCGCTAGGGGAGCGTCGGCTACTCCAGTGGCTACAAGCCCCGAGGGCCGGGCCCGCCGCACCTGCAGCTCTGCTGGAAGCTGGGCAGGCGGCCGAGCAGGCGGCCGAGGGACGACTCCACGTCGCCGAAGAGGCGGTGGATGCGCTCGGTGCACTCGGCGCCGCGGATGAAGGTCTTGTAGTTGGCGAAGGCCAGGTCGCGCGTCTGCTGCAGCAGCTGCGCTCGCTCCTCCGCCAGGCGCTCGGGCTCGCGCCTCAGCCGCTCCAGCCCCGAGCCGCTCAACTCCCGGAGGTAGCGGCCCACGTCGGGGCGCTCCCGCCACTGGGCCTCGGGGAAGCGGTCCCGGAACAGCGACGCCAGGAGCCCCTCATCCTCCACCTCCCCGAGAGCCGCTGCGGCGGCCGAGGCCGTGGCGGGCGAAGCGACCGTGGCCGGCGCCGCCATCTTCCGGCAGCAGCGTCACTTCCCCTCCGGCCCGGCGGGGGCGCTGGCTCGGAGCCTGGGGCCGGAAGCCGCCCGGGGGCCGCGTCCGCCCGGCTCTCCTCCCCGGCCGGCCGGCGGGCGGGGGGCGCGGCGCGGGGAGCCACGGCCGGGCCGCCAGGGGGGCCGGCGGCCGACTTCCGCTTCCGGCCCCGGGGCCCGCGGATCCGGCGCTGCGACCCGGCGGCAACATGCGGCCTCTGACTGAAGAGGAGACCCGCGTGATGTTTGAGAAGATGGCGAAATAGTAAGAGCGCGCGGAGGGGAAGGGGAATGCGTGCGTGGCCGGGAAGGGCGTGGGGGAGCGGGGCGCTGACCGCAGGGCCCCGTTTGCCTTCAGCATCGGCGAGAACCTCCAGCTGCTGGTGGACAGGCCGGACGGCACCTACTGTTTCAGGCTGCACAACGACCGGGTGTACTACGTGAGGTGAGGCGGCGCCGCCGGGCGCAGCGGGCCGGGAGGACGCGCCCCCCGCCGCCCTCGTCGACGCCTCCTTCCCCCTCACCCCTTCAGTGAGAAGATCCTGAAGTTGGCCGCCAACATCTCCGGGGACAAGCTGGTGTCGCTGGGGACCTGCTTCGGGAAATTCACCAAGAGTCACAGATTCCGGTTGCACATCACAGCCCTGGATTACCTCGCACCCTATGCCAAGGTGTGTGGGGTGGCACCGCGTCGGCCCTGGGGAGGAAGGAGTCCGCCCTGGGGGCCTCGTCGGAAGGCAGGTCCTCGGGCAGCTTTCCGCCGCGGGCGCCGACGGTGCGCGGGTCGGTGTCGGCAAGTGAGGGGGTTGCAGGGCTTGCTGCGTGCGCCTGGCGGGGCTGCCGCTGGGACGCCGTGAGGCCGCCTCGCTGCAGTTGCGGCCCGCGGAGGAGGAACGCCGGGGCAGACGGCTCTCAAGAAAAGCAGATCCGTGTCTTTGGCGAGAGCCTGGTGGGATCCGGAAAAAGAGCTCGTAACTAATCCGTGAGTCGTAGAGTTGAAGAACCGCCTGGCAGGTCTGATGAGGGAGTGAACCATTTGAGATGACCCGACCATCCCTCTTTCTTCTCCTAAGATGCTTTCAAGAAATCAGTCCCAAATTCAGCAGCTGGCTTATCTGCAGGGATACAACAGTTAGCTTTCTAAGGTCTCTTGGATTTAATTGTTTTGTTTTGTTTTGTTTTGTTTTGTTTTGTTTTGTTAGTATAAAGTGTGGATAAAGCCTGGAGCAGAGCAGTCTTTCCTGTATGGGAACCATGTGTTGAAATCGGGACTGGGTCGAATCACTGAAAATACTTGCCAGTACCAGGGAGTGGTGGTGTACTCCATGGCAGACGTCCCTTTGGTGAGTAGAGATGGTAGCTGTTATAAAAACCGAGCATCTTTTTAATCAAGAAGGATGTATATTCAATCTGTGCGCTTCAGAGACTAAATTCTCAGCACCTTTCGAATTTCTATATATTTTTGATCATTTCTTGATTATTTCTATCCCTCAATGCGTGCCTTTTGAATGACTCGAGTGAATCAGTGTCTCTTCTTTTGAATCCCAGGGTTTTGGGGTGGCAGCAAAGTCTACACAAGACTGCAGGAAAGTAGACCCCATGGCGATTGTGGTATTTCATCAAGCAGACATTGGGGAATATGTGCGGCATGAAGAGACATTGACTTAAAACGAAATCATCGCAAGGACTTATGGCTGTGTGGAAGGGCCTAGCTTTGTTTCCTGTGTCTGTGTAGGCTCCATCATCATGTTGAATTTTGTCAACACTGTGACTTCTTCAGGGACTTCTTAGTTTAATATTCTCACTATTACGGACGATGCAGGTTGGATTCTTATGCGGAAATGGCTCAAAAATAGTGTTTCAGATCTTTGTGACTAAAAAGAATACTGTGTTTTATATTTGAATCGGAGGGCTGCTTGTTTTGAGTAACAGGTTCTAAGTCATTCGAACTGAGGACAAGAATAGCCAGCTTATTGTTATCTGTGATAACACTATTTTCCAAACTCCTAAGACCACAATAGATTTTCATTATTTTTTAATACCATGAAAGTTAGATACTGCCATATTAGAATGGTAGGTCACATGTGAGATTTTACAAATGAAATTTGGATAAAGTAATTTAATTTTTTCTGCTAATTTTCTATATAGTAGATGCTGTGTGGTGTGCAAGAAAACCTTGGATTCAAACCCCAGTTCTGACACCTACCAGCTGTATGACTTTGGAGGCATCATTAAACCTTGATAAGCTTATTTTTTTTCTTTCAAAAAACAGCTTTAACCATCTACCTAAGAATGGTTTTTAGAATTACAAATCATGTTTGTAAAGCACTTAGCCTGGTGCCTGGCTCATGTTACATATTAAATGGAAAGAATTATTTTTATATTGCATATACTGGGTATTTCTGTTACTAAGGATAGGATCTCGTGAGTATAGTTTGATTATATATCTTGGTTCTTATTCTTTTTCTTAGATGTTTATGGTCCCAGGCTAATGTTATTTTCATCACTGTGATTTCTTAAAATGTGATTTCCCTTACAAACCTTTATTTACCTGACTGGACTAGACAGAAAGTGCTAATCAGACACTGAAATAATTCAGCTTCTCTATCCTTGCCCATGCCTGCCAAAATTATTTTTGAAATTATTAAAATGTTTTTTAAAAATTGAAAAATTCTACCAAGTTTTAAGAAACTGCCTGTATTTAAAACATTTCTTTAAATACATTGCTTTTTTTCCTGCTTAAATTCCAAAGGTGACATCTCTAAAAATAAAATTTTCAAATACAAAAAAAAAAACACCCATGTTTTTGTATGCAACATGTAAACTGAGATTTATGTTTTTGTCCCATTTTTTTTTTCAACTCTTCTCCCTCCCAAGGTTCTGTGTTAACCCTCTAGATAGACTTAGTAAAGGTTAAGGGACTGCTGCGTGAAGAATAGTATTTTGATGGTAGCATTTAGTACACACTTTAGTAATAGCTAATATCAAAAGTTGCACATTTATTATTTTAAATATTTTTTTTTCTTTATTTATTTATGATAGTCACAGAGAGAGAGAGAGGCAGAGACACAGGCAGAGGGAGAAGCAGGCTCCATGCACCAGGAGCCCGACGTGGGATTCGATCCCGGGTCTCCAGGATCGCGCCCTGGGCCAAAGGCAGGCGCCAAACCGCTGCGCCGCCCAGGGATCCCCTACATTTATTATTTTATTGCCATTTTGAGGCAAATTGGAGAGGAAAGGAAAGTAATAGACTAAGATGTTCTAACAAGATAAATTGATTTTTTTTCCAATAACTTTATAAAGCTCATTTGACTGGAGCTTTGACAAAGCTTCTGCCCCAGAAGAAAAGAGCTAGGGTGCTGTAGTCATTGTGGCTTAGCATCTTGGCTTTTTTGTGTCTGTAGTCTTTGGGACATTGAAGAGACGCTTTAAGAAATACAGCTGCAGGATTCCAGAAAGAACAATAACAAGGCTCTGAGCTGTTGACCACCAGTTCACATAGTTATAGTTTGATTGGAGAAGGAAAAAGTCAGCCATTTTCCTCATGCGCGCAAAGTTGTAGTATCGCCACATGTGAAAGATATTGTTCTGCACCTTCCATGTACTCTCCTGTGGTACAGAAAATGAGATTTTTAAAAAATATTTTATTTATTTATTAGAGACAGAGAGAGAGGCAGAGGGAGAAGCAGGCTCCATGCAGGGAGCCTGACGTGGGACTTGATCCTGGGCCTCCAGGATCAGACCCTGTGCTGGAGACGGCGCTAAACCACTGAGCCACCTGGGCTGCCCAGAAAATGAAAATTTTTTAAAAAGATTCTATTTATTCATTCATGATAGAGAGAGAGAGAGAGGCAGAGACACAGGCAGAGGGAGAGGGAGAAGCAGGCTCCATGCAGGAAGCCTGACACGGGACTCGATCCTGGGACTCCAGGATCATGCCCTGGGCCAAAGGCAGGTGCTGAACCACCGAGCCACCCAGGGATCCCCATGAAAATTTTTTTTAAAGATTATTTATTTATTCATGAGAGACACAGGGATAGAGAGAGGTAGAGACACAGGCAGAGGGAGAAGCAGACTCCATGCAGGGAGCCCGACATGGGACTCGATCCCAGGTCTCCAGGATCAGGCCCTGGGCTGAAGGCGGTGCTAAACCAACCGGCTGAGCCACCTGGGCTGCTCCAGAAAATGAAAAAAAAAAAAAAAAAACAACTCCTCCTTGTCTCCCAACTAGTCTCACCTGGGTGCTCACAAGCACTAATATAAGTTATCTGATAGTTGAGTATCTTACTCATAATTTTATGATATGTAATAAGTTGGTTATTGTAGTTGTTAGTAAAGCTGGTTTTGCTGTATATGAAAAAAGGTCTTGACTTTAGTTTAAAAAGACATGATTTTATAATGAAAAATTTCAGTGCTGAAACCAGAAAGCTCTTACCAGAGTATTTCTAGATTTAGACACGTACTCCGTACATCGTTGCCATTCCAGTGATGTCTTCTGTTCTTTGTGTATGGTAGAAGATGAGGGCCTGCAAGCTTCTTATTAAAGGACCAGATTAAAAAATATATATATATATAAAAAAAATATAAAAAAATATATATATAAAAAAATAATAATAAAGGACCAGATAGTCAATATATTAGGCTTTGCAGGCAAGGAGTCTCTGTTGCAACTACCAAACTCTGCTACTGTTAGCACAAAAGCAGTCATGTGTAACTGTCAAATGAGCAGAGCTGTGTTTCAGTGAAACTTCACTTACAGAAACAAACAATGGGCTTTTGTGCATTGAAAAATACTCTTGAGAAAGTGAAAAGATATTCCACAGAATGGAGAAAATGTCTGTAAATCAGTTACCTGATAAGAGACATATCCAGAATATATAAAAAACTTACAACTCAATAAAAAGACAACCCAATTTAAAAATGAGTAAAGGTTTTGAAGAGTTCTCCAAAGATCTACGAATGGTCAAAAAACATAAGACGCAAAAAAAACAAAACAAACAAAAAAAAAACGCTCAATGTCCTTAGCCATTAGGGAGACCATTCAAAACCGCAAAGTACAACTCCACAGCCAGTAGGATGGCTGTAATAAAAGAGACAGCGGTGACATGTTGGCGAAAATGTAGAGAAATTGAAACCATCAGATACTGCTGGTGGGGGGATCCCTGGGTGACTCAGCAGTTTGGCGCCTGCCTTTGGCCTAGGGCGCAATCCTGGGGTCCCGGGATGGAGTCCCGCATCAGGCTCCCGGCATGGAGCCTGCTTCTCCCTCTGCCTGTGTCTCTGCCTCTCTGTGTGTGTGTGTCTATCATAAATAAATAAATCTTAAAAAAAAAAAAAAAATGCCGGTGGGAGTATAAAATGGGTTTAGCCACTGGGAAACAGCAGTTACAGTTAAAACAGAGATACTATGACCCACCAGATTATACCACTTCTTGGTCTACATGTTCACACAAAAACTTCATGGGTATGTGTTATTCATAATAGCCAAAAAGTGGACAACCCAAATGTCTACCAGCTCATGAATGGATAAGCAAAATGTGGTATAGTCCTAGAAGAGAATATTAATTATCCATAAAAGAAAATGAAATACTAATAGATGCTACAATATGGATCAACCTTGACAAGACCAAGTGGAAGGAGCCAGAAACAAAGGCCACATTGTATGATTTCACTTGTACAATGTACAGAATAGGCAAATTTATAGAAACAAAGTTAATTAGTGAAGGATTGCTCAGGACTAGGGGGGTGGGGGAAGGAAGAATGACTAATGGGTATGGAGTTCTTTGGGGGTAATGAAACTATTCTAGAATTAGATGCTAGCAATAGTTGCAAGACCTTGGGAATATACTAAAAACCACAGAATTGCACATTTTAAAATGGTGAATTCTATGTTAATCAGGCAGTGTGCCAGATGTGGTTTGTGTGCCATAGTTTGCCAACGTCTGTTATAAAACAAGTGAGGAATTTGAAGAGCTCCAAGTTCCAAAAGGCTTTAGATCCCCATGCCTATTTGGTTTCTCCCCAAATGAGCCTTCACTCAGATATTACGGATTTCCAAGGGTGTTTCCACAGATGTTTCTCCCATAAAATAGTTACCTCAATTGCATCCAGAGTATCATTCAGTCGCTTTCTTTCATTCTTCTGTTTGTGGTCCATTTCAGGCCCCTCATAGAAGACTCCAAAATTGAGGTACACTTGCACAGAACCAAAGTGATTTTGCTGATTTTTTAGACAAAGCTGATAAAAACCTGTAGGAATCCCTAGATCATTACTAAATCTCCAGCCTTTGTTGATCTACCACCCTCTAGATTTCCCTGGAGATACTTGTTTACCCGTATTAAAGGTACTACTGTTGTACCTTCTTTTTACTTAGGAAATACAAAGATCCAGTTTTTGATGTGGAAGACCTTAAATGATCTTCCATGAAACTTATTTTACTAAGTATGTTACAATATTGTTTTGCTAAATAGTAGTAACTTAGTTCTATAAATTAGTAAGTTTGTAAATAAATTTAAGCAAGTTAGTTCTATACTAGGTTAGAAACGATGTTTTCTCCAGGTTTTTCAACTTATGTTTCTCACATCTCTTATTGAAGCTCTTCTGCTTAGCGAAATGAGTTGAAATTAAGAGCATGGTGTTTGCCTGCTTCTTGTACGTCATTAGAGCTGGGGGATGCCATCTTGAATTTGAAATGAAAAAAATGATGTGAAAAGCTATCCTGCCGGAGTAATTTCTACAAGGTGGTTGGTACAGGAACTGATGGTTTAGGATATGTACGAGTGCTGGCTCTTAACTGGGGTTGCTACCTGTGTGTGTGTGGGAGTGGGGCAGAGTGGGATTAGAAAGGTTTGGCCCCATATTTGATTGTCGAAATGATTGGAAGGCACTACTGGCATGAAGGGGCCAAAGATGCTAAGTATCCTAGAGTGCTGAATATTCTGTGCTACACAATGAAGGATTGTTTTATGCCCTGGTTGAGAAACATTGTTTTTTTTCGGTACACCTGGTTCCTGGTTGGTAGAGAGGGCAATTAAAACTACCCCGTGCTGGGGACATCTGGGTGGCTCAACTGGTTAAGGATTTGCCTTCGGCTTGGGGCATGATCCTGGAGTCCCGCTGCGCTGCGGGCTCCCTGCTCAGTGGAGAGTCTGCTTCTCCCTTTCCTTCAGCCCCTCCCCTAGCTTGTGCTCTGTCTTGGGGGAACGGGGCGTCGGACCAAACAAAACTGACCCATGCTGTCCAAGGTGGGGACAGACTCCATCTGGCTATAGAAATTTCCTGTGACTGGAGAAGTGCTTTGTTGTAGAGGTGTAGGTATTTTCATGGCTATGCATTTCCTTTCATTCTGAGTCTGCTGTTTAGTAACTGGCTCAAGTATTCTGATAACTAGAAATGCTATCCTGTGAATACATTTGTCAATTGGAATTCTATATTATAAGTGGGTCTGTTTTGGTGACTTTCTCATAACCTGATCACTTGGAGACAATAAGATAAAAATTGAGCTTCTGGACCCTGGAGACCCTGCCCCAATCTGCCAGTAGACTGCCTGCTGCTTAATGTCCTCTGCCACCAGCAATCTCCAGGAAATGTTGAAGGCTGGTTTTTGGTGTTCAAGGCTGTTTAGTCCCCCTACCATTTGATCATCCCTGTGTGAAAAAGCCAGAGCTTTTACATCTCAGGTACTTCAGTAATTTCAGTACTTTCCTCATTCTTGACCCAGTTTCAAAGAAACTTAATGACTATTACAGTAGCTGTGGTGATGAAAACAGACCTGTCTCTTTGGTAGAGAAGTTAATCTGGCCCCGAACATTCTGAGAGGAGTCTATGAGGAAACCCTGTGGCGTATGTGCAGTGGCAGCAACATGCCGGTCATGTGACATTCCCACTGTCCGCTGCACCTGCCAAGACACATTAAAGGGGGAGAAAAGCCCCTGTTGCATCACCAGGAAGCTAACTGGTAAGACTGACATTCTTGATCATCAGCACAGTGCTTCTCCATCAGAGATGGTACCGCCCAGTTCTCTCTGGGAATTTGGATTGAGACAACAGAGGTGCTGGGTGGAGGGGAGATAGCAATCCTGAACATTCTATGTTAAAAACAGTACTGCAAGACAAACTGCCCAAAATGCCAGGAACACTCCTGTTAAGACCTGTCTCAGAATGTACATCTTGTGTGTATGGATCGATATATATGTCTTTGGCTATAGAATTCTTGATTGCACCTGCTTGGTTTTGACGTCTTGGTGGAGTCCCAGACCTGGGCTTACTTGCTACTTGACAGCAAATAAATCAGGCATTCAGTAGGCACTTGTCCCCAAGCTGGGTCTTGATAAGCCCAGGCTACAGTGAGCTGACGAGTAGCTACTGTTCTTATAAATTCAGAAATAAGAAATTTCTCTAATAAGCTAACTTACAATACGCTTTGACTTACAGTGGAGTGGAACAAGATCAATATAGTCTATTACTATGTAAACAAACTTTAGAAAGCTAAAAGTTTTCTAAGATAACAAAGGAAATGAACAACTGCTGACTCTACTGCTGAGTCCACCATCCTTGGGCACTGTGGCGAAAGACAAACAGATGGATAAATGTACTTGGCCTGGAAACAGGCAACTTGAAAACATTTACATTTCTGAAGAAAAAGAGAAACCCTGAGCCAGTGATTCTTTAGTAAAGCAGAAGGGTAAATGTTGCTTCCCCAATCCCATACACTGAAATCTCAGGGTCTGTTGCCAAAGGCCATGTTAAGTTTTCATTTGACTTTGTACCATATCCACATTGTTTCAGTATTTAAAAAAAAAAATAGATTCTCTCCCCTCTCATCTCCAAATCTGAGTTAATATATGATCACCTTTCCAGGAAGAGGCAGTCTGTTTGTCCCATGGCTTTGAGCACACCTTCATTGCCCCAGAAGTCAAGCCATATGTTCTAGTGATTATTCATCCAAAAAGTTTCCATCTGAATGCAGGTCCATTTCATTATGAGGTAGGGCATCACAGCATAAGACAACCAGAATCTTGTATTTGAATAAAACCTGACCCACTTTTACAAAAGGAAACAAGCAAAAAAACAAGCCCCCAGTATGGCCAGAGGAGCCCATGTACTCACCTCATAACTGAAATAGAAATAGCCAGTCTGGCGGGCAAATTGCCAGAAGCATTCTGTGCCTCCTGGAGGGATCATGATGGCAAAGTCAGATCTATCCGCTCCATCAAAAAGCAGCTGGTCCCCAGAGCCACTGAGGGGTTCTGTCTTCTGGCTCCTAGCAGAAGTCACTAGGTTCAAAACTACCAGTCCAGCTCCAAAAAGCAAGGGGAACATGCTGTTTTCTGGAGACTCCTCTGCAGGTGAACTGTTTGCAGTCTAGTGAAACCAAGTAGTCTGGACAATTGCTAGGGTAATTATTAACGTATAAGTCACACTTCGGCCAATTTCAGGGCCACACATGGATATTCTCATGCTTGGCTCACAGGAAGAGCTTTCGTTTTTACCTCAAAAACTCAGTGGCTTCCCAAACGTACCTCATGGGTGCTAGAGAGGATCTACTTCAGAAGAGGCACTTCTGTCATTCCTGTGTCAGTTCTTCCTTCTTGGGAATAAACATTGGGTAAGTTTATTTACAACCATCTGAATATTCGGACGTTTGCCTGGAGATTTGTTTCCCCTATTCACATCAAGTTGCTAGATGATACCTATTGCTCTGATAAGACATGTGGGACAAAACTATTTCAACAAAATTTTTTCTGCACAGTGCTAGATCTTAGCAAAAAGCACAGCACAGAAGTGTGTGCAAAAATTTTAATGGACAAATAAAATGAGCAAGAGGCAGCGGTCAAACTCCTCCACTGATAATCCTCATTCTACTTTTCCTCTAAAAACACACTTAAAGACTATATTGTTCAAACCCTCAATCCTTCCTCTTTTATTTATGACTTCTTCACTCACAGCAGCAAAAAGGCTCATTGAACACCGACTTCATGGCTGGCTTTAAGCTAAGAGATTTACTTGCTTCCTATGTGTTCTCACAACAGCACTGGGAGGGAGGTACCATCATCTACTGCCTTAGAGCTAAGGAAATGAACATCCAGAGATTCCGATGGCTAGCTCACTGTCCCAGAGGCATAGCTGGTGCAGCTAGGGCCCCCAGTGAATCTCACATTCTACCCTACCAGGACAGTGTTTCTGTCCACCTCTGAGCGCTGACAATGCCTAAATGTTTTTATTTCAGCCATAATCTTAAAAAAACAAAAACAGCATTAGCACCTCTTAACCAAGTCAGAATTCATTGCATTGATTCCCGAGTGGTTATACCTTAACTGTTACAAGCTACTACGCAAAGACGACTTTATAATTGTGTTCAGTTCTAGCGAAGGCCATGTGACATCATAGTACTCTGCAGGCACAGTGGCTCTACAACAGTCTTGCTAAGGTGAGGGTGGGAGAGACTAGGATCACTTCTCAATGCATAGGCACCCCCCGCACCCCCATCCACATCCTATCACTGCTACAGTCTTAACATTACCCATGTCATGAGCAGTGACTTAGATTCAGCAAAACAATCATCAGTTCACAGTACATTTTATAGTTCTATAAAAGCTGTAGGCATAGTTTTATGTTGGCACACATTTCAGGAATACTATAATAAAAATATCCCTGAAGTTATGTTAACAAGTATTAATGGACTTACACATTTCTCAATTTGAGAAACACTGGGAAGGATAGATATCCTGCTTCCCTAAATGTATCACTTCCCTAAATGTAACATCACTCTTCTACTTAGAGAGCATGGTCTAGTAATATGAGAGTGGAGGAGATAAAAGCTTCTGGATCCTAACCCCATTTAGAGGAAGACCACAACAAGTTGCAATCAGATCAAGAGAGATCTGGGTCTCACTTTTTCACTGTAACTTCATTTGGGGTTAACTGGTGGAAAAACAGTAGTACCAAATCCCAAAACATGTAAATAGATAATAAAGCTGTACAAAGTTTCTAACTTGTAGCTACAGGATGAATTTTAAAACTGTAGCATTTCTTTACACTTTGCCTTTCACTCACTCAAAAGTGAGAGAGGGGGAATTTTGTCCCAAAAATGTTATATGAAGGGAAGGACAAATCCAATACAGTCTGACATCAGCTTCTTGTAACATAGTAAACATGGTTCAGCAAAGCTTGTTCAACATTTTGCTACCTCATACATGCTGTGCTGGAATTAAATAGCTACTTAACATTTGAGAGAAGCAAGACTTTAATGAAGAATGCTACAAGTTATGGACAATAATTAGTTCTCATATTTTAAAAAAAGATTACAGAAAACACCTTACTGAAATTTTTTGTTTTGTTTTGTGTATGTGTGTGTGTGTGTGTTTTGTGCCAAAAAGACAAGTCTTTAAGGATGTCTGAGAGAGACAGCAAGCACAACACAGTACAAAAGGAGAAGGGAATGTTGAGTTTTAGAGCAAGACACTAACATGGCACAATTAGGGAATCAGGCGGAAGCAACCCTTTCACAAAGAATGGAATTAAGCATTTATATTCAGTCAGGATTTTTTTAAGCTTTAAAAGTTCGGCATAAGGAAAGGAACTGGGCAGAGGAGGTAGGGGAAAGGGCTAAGCTTATCTACAATCACTGTTTTACAAAAAAACACACTGGTTCAACCACAGGAGAGGTGGAGGTTAAACCTGCCTACGTAGCCCAGCAAATATTAAGAGCAAATGCCAAGGCTGTCAGGTGTAGATATTGATGTTACAATTGGCTAAACAGTTTTTAAAAGAGACTCTGATTCCACCAGGACTGGTTTCTCATCAGCCTGGATTCATGACAGATGAAGTTCCTTTGCATTTGCATCAGAAGGCTGAAGCTTTATCTGGAACAAGTTCACTCCAAATAATGCTCATGTTGCTGGTTTTAATAGGTCAGAATTGTAAGTGGCTCCTAACAGACTCCACCATTTCCTAGGAGAAGGTTCTACTGATTACCAGGGATTTAAATTCAAGCAAACCACTAAAGAAGGGAAATACTAATGATATTCTGGCACTGTACAAGCTATGTGCCTGTCATCTCTGCCAAGGACATGGGGTGGACTTGGCTTTGTTTCTCAGCTCCATGATCTTCAACAGCGATGAAGTAGAACTGGGACCTCCCCCATGTTGGAGGAGGATGCCCAAAATTCTCAGCCCAGCCCAGCTTCTGAAAGAAACAACAGACTATCAAGGGCTATTATTAGGAACCATGCTCCTGTGAATTCTGTGGAAATGAAAGCCTGTTTCAGTTCATGCCGAGTTTTTTCATGGTCCGCCAGCGATCCTTAATCATCACAGCTGTTCGGTTAACAAATGGGTAATTTTTGGAAATGGCAGCCCAGTTTCCTTCCCCGTATTTCTGCACTCCAGCCTTGACCCACTCGCTTTCTTCTACAGTCCACTTCTGCAAAAGAAGACCAAAATATTCATCATAACCTGTCTCTCCAACTTATTCATATTTTCATACAGTGAAGAGGTAAGCTCAAGAATCCTAGGACAATTAATCTGAACCCAAAAGAAGGGTGTATATTTTTAAAACAAGACAGAGATAAGTTAACATTGTAGATTTAGACATTTAATAATTTTCAATGTCCTGCCTTTCATCCTCAACTAATAATCACTTCGCATTCAAAACTTCAAATGTATGCTGTTCACGGTCAGGAAAATGTTGTCAGATTTCTGTCCTAGAATTTTCTTCCAGAAAATAACTACTACTTTAACTTAGTTTGGATTATGTGAAAATTGCAAAAGACCTTTTTACAGGTGCATGGGTAACCTATGCTACGAGATGTGCATACTTATTTTATCTCTGTTCTACCCACATAACCAGAAAAGGTCAGAAAAAGTAATTTTAAATTACCTGCTTTTTTGTTATACTGGTTGTGCTCTCTTCATCTGGTGCTGCTGGAAAACATTAAAAGTAGACTCATTTCAGAGTTAACCTTTCTCTGCACAAATCACAAGAAAGAGACATCAAATGATCCTAAAGGGAAAACTTGACTGAAATTTCCAAACATTGAGAGAAGAAAAGATATCATTAAAGGGTAATTTGTTTTTGTCCTTGTTGGCAAGATATCAATCATTTCAGCTAATGACAATCTGAACCAAAGCAAATGTTTAATAAATAGACATTCAATAAATATTGGTTAGTGATGGATTTCAGGCTCTTTAATAAAACCTACATGATTTTCTAAAATTACTGAGGGACTGTGGCTTTTAAAACCCTACAAGTTTCTGGAACATTAATGTGATAGTAACATGCATCTATAATTCAGCTAGTGTCAAGGACCAAGGAGAATGTCCTAGCTTACCCCTGAACTTGAAACAGTTCATCCTCTTCCAACCATGTCATCTACAGGTGCTTCTTAAAGAATGCAGGGTTTAGGGGCACCAACCCCCACCGTGTAGTCAAAAATCCATGCTGAGTGCCCAAAAACTTAATAGCCTACTGTTCACCAGAAACACTACCAATAACATATAGTCAACACATATTTTGCATGTTAAATGTATTATATACTATATTATAATAAAGTGAGCTAGAGAAAAAGTTAAGAAAATCACAAAAAAGTAAATTCTAAGAATATATTTAGTATTTACCGTATTTATTTTTTAAAAACGCATGTAAATGGACCTGTGTAGTTCAAATCTGTATTGTTGAGGGTTAACTGTATTATATACTCCTATGTGCATAATTTTTTGCTTTATAATCCCTTGCTAACTACTGCTTTGAAATAATTGTACTGTTTTATACCAGAATTTTCAAATCTCTGACCATTTTATGTAAGTAAAATGTGGTTCAATTCCTTAAACAAAAGAAGAGGATAGTAATTGTTGCTCCCTCCTCAGAGACCATAGATCTGTTCAAGTTCCAACCTCTCACTATATGGTAAGACATGAGGCCTCAAAAAAATGCACCAACATTTTTTTAAGGGCCAGAGGAAGGTATACTAGTATAAAAGACATGCAACCGGAAGTCAACGAGAGCTGTTAAAAAGCTGCAAGAAAAGGCCAAGTTGCATAAACATAAAACTTGGTCGAGTGTCTGCTTCAGCAGATGCTACTGTCCTAGCAGTGCTTCCTAAACAATGAAGGTGGCTTAGGAAGAGGGACACTTACAGGAGATTACTCACTTTTAAATTATGAAGTATTTCATACGATAGTGGAAGCAGATTTTAAAGCTGACAAATTTGGACTGCACTGTATGTGGATGTTTTCTAGCACTTTTTTTATCCTATTGATTTTTTAAATAGTCTTTGCCATTTTATTGGTTTTTCTGTTACTTCCCCAATTTCCTGAGTGATCCTGATCTTGCCAACTACGTTTGTGCCAATGAAGGTACTTTTTATGGAAAACCCTTTCGGACTGGCAGAGGTTTAAAGTTGTTGCTGTGTCGGGCAGCCTGGGTGGCTCAGTGGTTTAGCGCCGCCTTCAGCCCAGGGCCTGATCCTGGGGACCCGGGATTGAGTCCTATGTTGGGCTCCCTGCATGGAGCCTGCTTCTCCCTCTGCCTGTGTCTCTGCCTCTCTCTCTCTCTCTAAGAATAAATAAATAAAATCTTAAAAAAAAAAAAAGTTGTTGCTGTGTCACCAGAGTCTTCAGAATCTCCAAGATTATGTTTTAGCACTTAGATATTTCCATTAGAATGCAAAGTATGTGGTGGGAGAGATTCTACTGCAAATGCTATGAACTTTAGTATTAATTATGGAAAAAGTAAAGTTTCTTATTTTAGAAAAAATTATATATTGAAACTGGTAAGAGATTTTTTACTTAAACAAGAAGTGCAGGGAATGACCACATCTACCTTTTCTAACTAAAGACTTTAGGAAGAACATCAGTTACAATACAGGATTTATTAAAACAAAACCATGGTTTTTCTTTCTTTTTTTTTTTTTAGGAATTCTCTTTAAGTATAAAGTGCTGCTTTGACAGTCTCCATTGTTTAATAGGAAAGGGTGTAAAACTGAGTCCTCATGAATCACAATAAGGAACTTAGTGGACTTTTACTAGATCGGAGACAAGCAGTTTCTGGAACATTAATGTGATAATAACACACATCTGTTAATTCAGCTAGTGTCAAGGACCAAGGAGAATGTCTTAGCTTACCCCGAACTTGAAACAGTTCATCCTCTTCCACCCATGTCTCTTTTTCTTCAGCCCCATTAGAGCTGTTCCACTTGCCTTTGGGTACTCTGAGGGGAGATCAACAAGAGGACAAGATGTAAAACAAATTCATTGGGGTCATCCCATATTCTGTCCTTGGCTCTCTCACGGCCTGTACTCCTCCCTGTTCTGCTGTGACCACAGTTGAGATTCACTTACACACCACTCCCAAATCCTGACCTGGCCAGACATCTCCAGGTTATCGTCCTACAGGCTGCAGGCTCATCCCTCAAACTGAGCAGTGAATACATCACTATCCCCCTCAAAATCTGTTCATTTTCCTGTTTTTGTTTATTTGGTTTTGACTCTAATTTTGAAGGTCTCAGTATTCTTCTAACCTGGGATGAGAAAACTGCACCTAGCCCTTCAAAGACATGCCCAGTCCTATCTCTGGACTGCACTCTCATCCTTCGCCATTCCTCTTGTCCAAGCAGTACCTGGCACCAGTATTACACTAGTTTCTTGACTGGAGTCTCTGTCCCTAGCCACTTCCCAAACCACCTGAATATCAGTCCAAAATACCTCATCCCCTCTCTGTTCCATGATCACTTCTCACTGCCTCAACTGAAGCCTGTATGGGTCAATCAAGATTATCCAGTCTGGCTCCAGTCAGTTTCTTGCTACCAAAGCCTTCTCTGTCCAACTGTGCCCCAAAAACCACATTGGCACAAACAGCAGAGCCACACCTTCTGTTCCTCTTTTCCTTCTGTAAGCTCTGTAGTTTCCTCACTACAGTTCCTTCTGCTTGGGATTCCCTTTCCTCTCAAGTAAAATTCTACCCATTTTTTTGAGGCCTAATTCTTAATGAAGCCTGCCCTAAGTCCTGGCCCCCAACACACACAAAAAGCCCCCACTCCTCTGCCTTTGTGGGCGTGCTTCCACTTTATTAAACAGCCATTTTATAACATACCCCCTAATCATAAGCACCTTGCAGGCAAGGGCTGTATCTTTATCTCTCTACCCCAAACAACTAGCACAGGAACACATATCCTAACAGGAGTTGGAGAAATATGTGCTAAAGTAAGAACAGGATTATCAAAAAAGCTGCAAATAAATTATATCATTGAAGATCAGAGTAGTAAGCAAGTAAGAATCCTTCCTGTGAACATGAAATGTTAAGCACTTCAGTGTGACCAAAAGAAGTCCCAAAACTAAAAAGGAAACCCAAACCTGAATTATTGAATAAATTAAAACTGCAGTCAGTCTTCTCTGATCACCTTTAACTGTGTCTGATTAATATTACAACTGCCCTGGGAACAGAACACCACACAGACCTCACCTCAGAACTGTAACATCTGTTACAAAACAACATGGAAAGTATCTGAATTAAATTTTAAAGAATTTGTATAGATCAAATGACCTGTGAAACTTAACTAAGAGTAGACAAACCTCAGTCTCCTTCCCCTACTATACACAGAAATTTATTTTTAAATTTCTGGCTGGCTAGGTGTTTTTCAAATGAGTAATGAAAGCTTACTTACAAAGTATAGACTTGAAAAAAATTCCTTGAGTTCCACGAGTTTTCTGTGAAATTACTTAACATGGCTGAGACACATGGCGAACCATCTAGTTTCCTTTATGTTTAAATTGGATCATATCCCCCAAAATGTTATTTCTGAGAACAATTTACTTGAGACAAGTGGAAACATTACATGAGGTTTTTCCTTTTCAGGATACTAACTAGTTATGTTAACTACTATTTATAAATTAGGATTATAGTTTAAGTTTTCTACCTGCTTATCCCCATGCTGGGTTAACACTGATTTTAACTCTGGGTCTGTCAGCATATCTGCTCATTCTTCCTGCAGACGATCTGCACGGATCACTCTGAAAACCTCCTGTTCCTCCTTTGAACTCAGCATTTATTTTGAGCAAATGTCTGATACGACCTAACTTCTGCTGTGGAAGAGACGGAGATCTGGGTCCTCATCTCACTGCTGGTTCTGCGGTCCTGGGGAAGTCAGGTCACTTCCTGGTCCTTACGGCCTTTTGGTAAAGTTAGAAACTGATGAGCAATGAATGGGCTAGAGGAGGGCTGTCTGGTCTCAGTGGGTCGGTAAGCTACAGCCTGTGGCTGCTGGTTTTTGTACAATCTTTGAACTAAGAATGGTTTTTACATTTTCAAAGGGTTTTAAAACACACACACACACACACACACACACACACACAAAATAAGCAACAGAGACACAAGTTGTCCAGAAAACCTAAAATGTTAACCCTTTGCTGGCCTTTTATAGATTGGATATGACCCTTTAAGTTGCAAGAGCCAAAGATTATTTTGTTAGTAAATATCTAATAAGCACTTGTATATGTCTGTGCCAAGTGCCACAGACATATACAAAAACTTAGCTGTTGTGACCCTGCCCTCCTAGTGATATACCCTAGTCCTGCTTTTGATTCCACCAGCCCAGCTTCCCCTAGGTCCTGACTACCTAACTGGTAGCAGTCTCCAGCCACTGCTCTTGTCTCCTTTGCCTCCGTGCTTTTTCAAAAGCCATCGATGGTAACTCATCAGGCCCTCAGATTAGCTGTATTAGAATTATTTTGGAGCACGGTTAGAAAAGCAGATTACAGACCCATCCCCTAGCCCTTCTAAATCAGTACTCAGGGACCTGGAATTATGTATTTTATTAAACATTCCACAGGTAACTGTGATACCAAGCCCAGCTTAAGAACCTCTGCCTGATATAGGAACTCAAGACCTGGCCCATCTACCCATCCAGACATTTCTCCCTCTTCATCCTCTCTGTGCATTACACTCTCCTGCCATACAGGGTACATGACATTTTCTGGAGCACACTAGGCTTTCCTATGACTTTATATAAGAGGTTCCTGTGGCCTAGGCCCCCGCCCCCCAATATGCTTGATGACCTCCTACTCATCCTTCAAGGTCAGCTCAACATTTGCTCCACTGGAAGACTTACTCCACCCACAACTTTGCTGAGCAGGCTCAATTCTTCTTCCCTGGAGCTCCCAGGGTAAATGCAATTCCTTTACAGCCAGGCTTTTCCTGTAAAGGGCCAGATAGTATCTTCAGATTTGCAGGCCTTACTGGCTATGTTCCAATTACTCAACTCAGTGTAGCATCAAAAGTAGCCACAGACAATACATACATGATGTTTGTGGCTGAGTTCCAATAAAACTTTATTTACAAAAACAGGTACCAGGTGGATTTGGCCCAGAGGCTGTGGTTTGCCAACCTCTGCTTTAGAGTACCCATCATACTTCATGCCCTTGACACACAAGAGAGGTGGATAGGTCTAAACCTTCATGAATCCCTCCATTTATAAAACCACCATAACCATGCACTCTCTCTAGTTTCCTCATCTGTTCGTGGGAATAATATCGGCACTTTATAGGACTGTTGCAAGGAATAAAGGAGATCGTCTATCAAATGAGCATAAAATGTGTTGAGCTCCATTTGCTTGCCCGGCCAATGACTCACTCACTTCAGATGCAGGTAGTGGTATAAACAGTGCAGATTTGTGCCTGAGCATTATTATCATTTAGATGTCACAGCTTCTCTGGGCACCTAGCACATGCATGTCAGAGCATAGGTCACCAAATAACTACAAAAGAGCAGTGGTAGAAATGGCAATGGCCTTGGGAGACCAATGAGGTGACCAGCAGGGTGACCACGGGAGATTCATGGAGGCAGAATTTTAAGAGGCACCTTGGTGTATGTGGTGTATAGGCTACGGACTTTTGAGTCAAGACCAAACAGGATTAAAAATCCCAAAGCCCGGTGGCTCAGTCGGTTGAGTGAGTCTCAGGATCTTGAATTCAGGCCCCACATTCAGGTTCCACCCAGTGTGGAGCCTACTTTAAAAAAAAAAAAAAGTCCCAAAGCCCAACTTTGCCACTTTTAAGCTTTGTGACTTCAGGCAAGTCAATAACTTCTCTAAACCTTCCTCATCTATAAAAATGGGGTTAATATACCAGTCACAGAATGAGGATTCTAGTGATTCAGTAAAATAATATGTGAAAAGTGCTTGGCCCATAGAAAGTACTTAATCAATATCAGCATCTCTTCCCTTTGAAGGATGGATGGGATTCTCACAAGCAATGATGGAGGAATGATAGTCCAACTGTGGGGAATAAGAGGAAGCAAGAAGAGTACAGTAGTAGAAACAGAGTGGGTTCCAGAGAACAAGCAAACCAGTTTGCTTGGAGGAAGGATCCATAAGAGGGCACAAAGGGTAGCAAAGCTTGAAAGCCAGGTTAGGAGTCATGATGGGGAGCAAAATAAAAGCAGTTTAACTGCTGCCCCACAGAACCTAGCAGAATGTGAGAGATTAGTAGATATTTACTGAATTTGCCAAGTCTTAATTGCTCAAAGAAGGTGCAAAACTATAAATATTCATAAATCTTTTTTTAAGGATCAAAGTCTAAAGTGGCCCAATTCAAACAAATTGCTTTTAACAGAGAAGACTGATATTTAGTAGTCAGGGCACTCAGAAGTTTGCTAAAAATGAAAGCAGCGATGAGTAGGAGGCTCTGAAACCCTTCCATCCTCACTCACGCCTAGTGCAATGCCTGGAAGCCCACAGTTGGGGCTTCAGAATTGGCAGGAATGGCTATGTCGTCACTCCCCACTCCCAAGTCACATTCTAGAAGTCTAAGAAAGCCTTGGTGGTGAATAA
Source organism: Canis aureus (assembly GCF_053574225.1). Taxonomy (NCBI): domain Eukaryota; kingdom Metazoa; phylum Chordata; class Mammalia; order Carnivora; family Canidae; genus Canis; species Canis aureus. The sequence goes on from NC_135613.1 coordinate 8,685,790, forward strand.
CTGAGCTGAAAGTTACTTCATTCACGGAAGCAATACCAAGCCCAACCAGGACCACCAACCAGCCCCAAAACTGCTACAAAGGTCTTCATACTTGGGATTCTTCTCCCCAGGGAGGGGTTGGTTGAGAACGGTGGGCTTGGATGGTGATGCTGGGACGACCTCCTGGGAGGAGTCAAGACTTGCACTTGGCTCAGTACTCTGGCTGTCCTCCTCCAAAACCAATCTGCTTATTGTCATGCGCTTGTTCTTGGGCTGCAGTTCAGAGCCACCCTCACCCTCAGCAGGGGCTGAACTTTCATTTTCATCTTTTCTTGGTCTCTTGTTTTTGAGGGCTGGTGATGGCATGGACACTTGATTAGGAAGTACCAGATCTTTCTGGTCCAGTTTTGAGAAGGCTGCCTCAGAATCTTGTGCACTGGACAGAGTCTTGAAAGCTGCTTTCAAGGTCATAATTCCAATGGTGGTTGGAGTACTCCGTAACTGCCTACACACAAAGCAAATATACAAAGATCAGTCTCACCATTATAGATGCTCATCCAAATACCACTTCTCCAAAGTGTAAAGCTTCAAAGGAGACAGAGGACTCTTCAAGTGGAGGACTCTTCATTTTAAAAAATAAAAGGGGGGGATCCCTGGGTGGCTCAGCGGTTTAGCGCCTGCCTTTGGCCCAGGGCGTGATCCTGGAGTCCCGGGATCGAGTCCCGCGTTGGGCTCCTGGCATGGAGCCTGCTTCTCCCTCCTCCTGTGTCTCTGCCTCTCTCTCTCTCTCTCTCTCTCTCTCTACTTCTATCATAAATAAATAAATAAATCTTAAAAAATAAATAAATAAAAGAGGGACACCTGGGTGGCTCAGTCAGTGGAGCATCTGACTTTACCTTGGGTCACGATCTCAGGGTTCTGGGATCGAGCCCCACGTCTGCCCCTCTCCCTGCTCATGCTCCCCTCTCTCTCAAATAAATATATAAGATCTTAAAAAGAAAAATACTTTAAAAAAATTGCTCAGAACAACTTTATAAAGCTTCCCTTTATAAGCATAAATAGAGGCTTTAAAAATGATATAGAAGTTGAACTCTGGAGTTTAAACTCCAAGTGAGAGAACCTTTTTTTTTTTTTTAATTTTTTTAAATTTTTATTTATTTATGATAGTTACAGAGAGAGAGAGAGAGGCAGTGACACAGGCAGAGGGAGAAGCAGGCTCCATGCACCAGGAGCCCGATGTGGGATTCGATCCCGGGTCTCCAGGATCGCGCCCTGGGCCAAAGGCAGGCGCCAAACCGCTGCGCCACCCAGGGATCCCCAAGTGAGAGAACCTTAAAGGACTCGGGGCCAATGACACTTTCCCTCCAAGAGACTTTGTTAGCGGGTGGGCTAAACTCCTTGTGTCCGCATGAACTAAAGCAATCTTTTCCACTAAGTAAGAACTCTGTGTAGTGCCTAATAGCTACGAGTCTGTCTGAGCAACTGACAATCCAGCAATCTCACCTTGCTGTCTAGTCCAACACTCATGTGAGAGAAGGAAAAGACTGGTTCCCATTCTGCTTCCTTTCTCCTATAATACACTTAGGAGACTTTTGAGAATTCTCCAAGTTAGAAGTGTGCCACACAGTCTTGAAACAGTGAGAAACTGCCTTTTCATAAAAAGTAAGTTAATCTATCATTTGGAATAATTAGTATAGTTTAAACAAAAACTATTAGGAGAGGGCAAACTGGCAGCCTACAAGCCAAACTCAGCTGGCAGAAAGGTCTTGTTGCCTAACCTATGTTTTGTTTTCAATTGGACTAATTGCCAACATTCAAAAACTGAGAAAGCTTAAAAAAAAAAAAACAAAACACAGATGTCTCACACAAAAGTTTGAACCAAAGTTTGGGCATCCTTGGACATTCCCACATAGCAATAATCACATGAGGCTGAAAAGCATGCCCTCTCTGGTTCACGTTCACATGCTCTGAATTGTATTATTCTATACTCATGCCTGTACATTTCCTACTGGGCCCCCAATGGCATCTAAACTTGTGATCCCTGCTTTAACAACTTGTCTTGGGAGTTTGATTCACAAGTCTAAACACTGCATTAAGAGATCACGTATACCCACAAAGAAGTACTGCACAGATATGGGCAAGACAAGGATAGGAGAACAGAGAAGCAAAGAACCTTTGAGGAATAGACAGTCAGGAACTTCTATCAGGGATATGACATCCTGTCATCAAGATTCTCATTTTCCTGGGGCATGCTCTGTAACTCCCAAAGTACCTGGACAAGTAACCCAGTAACATTTCAGTACCAGGAGGAACCAACAGATTCTGCTCTAAGGAGACCGCTTCCAACAGAGCTACCCTTGTGTTTCACCAAAGATCGCAAAAGGGCACCCCTCTCACCTTACAGGTTCTTTGAGTGGCTTTTGCACAGGCTCTGGTGCTGGCTGTTTATCTTCCTTCACTGTACTTGAGGCAGCAGTCTCGGATTTCAAAGCCTTTCTGGCCATCTGGGAAAAGAAGGATGTCATCAGGAAGAGGAAGCCACAGAATTTCATTCTCTTCTTTCACCAAGAACATACATACTCAACATGCAAACATGTTCACTTATAAATCCAATCTAGGCATGAAGTAGAGGAGGACAGAGAAAGGAAGAGAACTCACAAGAATGATCTCAAATGTCTTGCTTTTTCTCTCCTCAAAACATGGCTCAGTTTTTTATACTAAGGGAGAATTCAAGCAGTGCTAACCATCTTGACACTGCAAGAATTCTTTAATCTTTTGACAACAAATAAGTACATGATTGTACTTTGTACTTCCTTTTCTATTCTTCCGATCACATTCCTAATCTAGTTTCTGAATGCCAAATATACCTCTGGGGTCATGAGTAAAGTCAGACTTTTTTTTCAAACTGAGGATAACAAATGTTTCTATTATGTCTCAGTTTGTGTCTGAAATTTTTTGTAACTGTATTTCCATAACCACCTTTTGCCTATTAACTCTGAAAATCCTTACTAATACCACATAAAGCTCTGAGTGGGCCAATCTTGCTTTAACTCCAACTGCTCATCTGTCTCCCTCTGACTGAAATGTTATACATCTCTAATCAGTCCAGTATCATTCTGTTTCAGGTATGTGTATCTGGGGATGCCTGGATGGCTTAGAGGTTGGGCGTCTGCCTTTGGCTCAGGTCCTGATCCCGGAATCCGGGATCAAGTTCCACATCAGGCTCCTTGCATGGAGCCTGCTTCTCCCTCTGCCTATGTCTCTGCCTCTGTCTCTGTGTCTCTCATGAATAAATAAATAAAATATTAAAAAAAAAAGATATGTGTATCTGTAACAAGTGATGTCTTTAGAACTGAGAATTCTCTCCCCCCACAGAAAGAGTAGCAGGTTATTTTCCACTTATCTGAAATACAAAAGAAAGGATGGGGGCAGCTCCGGTGGCGCAGCGGTTTAGCGCCACCTGCAGCCCAGGGTGTGATCCTGGAGACCCTGGATCGAGTCCCACGTCAGGCTCTCTGCACGGAGCCTGCTTCTCCCTCTGCCTGTGTCTCTGCCTCTCTCTCTCTCTCTTTGTGTCTCTATGAATAAATAAATAAAATCTTAAAAAAAAGAAAAGAAAAGAAAAGAAAAGAAAGGATGGTAGGCCAGGCTCAAGTATCCTGATACTTGCTCCATCCTGATATTTGCTTCCTGAATATCCCAAACTATCTGCTTTGCAGATAATTTGACATCTGACAAATGACTGCTAAGGTCATTGACACTATCCTAATCTGGGCCTGGCAGATCTGCTGTTATGAGCGAAGATATTTTTTTCTTTTTTTTTTTTAGGATTTTATTTTTAAGTCATCTCTACACCTAATGTGGAGCTCGAACTCCCAACCCCAAGATCAAGAGTTGCATGCTCCACCGACTGAGCCAGTCAGCCATTCTCTAAATGTTGATGAATAAAAATAAAAACACAAACAACAAACCTCATTCAATTTTCCAATACCACAGCCCAACCTCTAGAAGACCAGGTTCTAATTCTTCCATATGCTGTCCTGAGCCTCAGTACTGCCATTCTTTGTTTATCACTTTGATCCAATTAAAGAATATCTTCATTTGGCTTCTTGTGCCTTATTATACTTCTAGTCACATTTTTTTCCTCCAGTTATTCCTTTTTCCTGTTAACAACCCCATCATACCCTGTCTGCCAAACTATTCTTCCTCCCAAACTGACCTCAAATTTCAGCTCCTTTGGGAATCACCATTAATTGTAAGTGTTCCCTTATTTTAGCCATACAGATTAAGCACATGTAGGAGGTATAAATGGGAAGGGGAACCAGGTATGTTCCATTTGCCTCTGTCAGGATCTCTGCTTCCGTATATTTAAGGCATTTAATTAAGAAACATAGTACATATAATTCAAAGTCTTTTAGCTCTTTCCACTTCTAAAATGAGCTGTCCTCTTCTAATTGCCTGCACATCCTCAAGGCCACATCATGGTTATGGGAAGAGAAGGCCAAGGCCCACCGTGAGGAGGTAGGGCTCTGCATCATCCAGGTGACTCTCCAGGAAACGCAGCATCTTCTGTTGGAAGGTCTCGTAGGAAAAGTTCTGGATAACAGGGTGGGCCAAGTTCTTCTCACGGATAATGTTCAGGAGATCATTTCTCAGCTTCTATACAATGGACCGATATTTGCAACATAAGAAAGGAGAACTCCAGTAAAAATTCAATGATGGGGAGTTGAGACACTATCAGAACTTTCATAATCTATTAAAGGCAATCACTGGTACATATATAGGAAGGGGAGCCTAACAAAGAACAGGTCAATAATTATGGATTAGCTGCAGTGGGTACTACATAGCTGTTAAAAAAAGATGAGAACTTAGGATCTAAAGTACCCTTCGACGTTTACATAAAAATGTTTAAACTTAAGAAAAAAAGGATGAAGAATCTCCTTATGTGGTAATATAGAAAAATCTTTAAGATATGTTAAGAAAGCAATTTAAGAAATGTTCAAATTACTGTGTAGAATATGCTCACATGTGCATATGGAAGAGCTGGAAGAATGGATATAAGTGTGTCTCTATACACACACACACACACACATACACACACACATTTGTTTGCTTGCATATGCACAGAGCATCTCTAAAGGATAAAAGAAAAAAAACACTGGTCGTCTATGAAGAGAGGAATGAGGGCTGAGTTTAGAGATGAGCTAAGCTCTTTTGTTGTACCTTCTGAATTTTATTTCGTACATATTATTACCTTTTCAAAAAACTAAAATTTACATTTATAAAGGAAAAAAAAAAAGAGCAGGGCACTAACAGAGCTTTTGACACCAGAAAATAGAGGAATTAAGCCCTCACCAAGGCATATTCTCAAGTCTGCAGGATCAGCATTTACATAAATACGGTTAGAAGTGTTCCAGAACTTGATAGTTTAATACTTGGTGCTGATCACTTAAATAATGTTCTGTCACAAACCTGACAGAAATGGGCAAGAAAATAATTTACACCAATTTATATAATGAAAAACAAATTGTGGAAAGCCAATCTCACAGTAAGCAATCCCAGATATAAAAGACAACATGCTAAAGGTGCCGATTATTTAGATAACATTCCTGACAAAGAACCATTTCCCTGTCCCCCCACAACAAACAATGAGATGGATTTATATCATGGGAGTAAAAATGCATCAAATTTACCTGAGTTGTGGGGTCCTTGGACATATGTTTTTTCAAAATTTTTGAAGCCTTTTCAAATTCTTTGTTTTTGATACAAATAATGACAGCCTACAAAAGGGGGGAAAAAAACTTTTTTTTTTTAAAACTGTTGTAATAATGACAGGTATAATCAGAGTATCAGATACTAAAATAAACTACTAAAAAGTAAAAGTGAGTCTTATATACCCAAGAACTTTTTCACATTCTGTCAAATTCCTGTACTTAAAAACTAACAATCACTGCTCAGGCATCATGAACAACAGTAAGCACTCTTCTTTCATTGAGTAGAGTAGTAGATTTTCAACATTACGCTGGATTTTTTAAAAAATAGCTGATCAAACAAAATCTGATCCTCCGGATTACAGACCATTTACCCAATTTGAATAGGGCCTCCTAAGGAAAGGCAAAATGGACAGGAGTCATCCCAGGTCCTCAGAACAACTGAATCTGTTCTTTTTGGATGCAAAAGCTTTGATATAATGGTGGGACAGAGCGGGGAGGATACACTGGGGGAGGGGGAGAAGCCATCTGCTGACCACTGAGTTCTGCGAGTTCCATTCAGGAAAGGCCTGAGGCCATTTCTGTAGGACAACCAACACAGTCTCTCACTATCCTAAACCCCAGCTGGCAACTCCAATTCAAGTGTGCAGAGAATTACTGAGGTAAACAAATACAGGGCATCCATAGGTAGCACACCAGGGCAAAATTCCAGTTAGGATGAATAAGTCTTCCTAAGCCACAGAGAAAAAGAGTCCTTTAGTAAAGAAACACTTCAAGAAAAAAAAATAGAGAGAGAGACAAAATAACAGGGATCAAGAATTTTAAGGGATATTTTAAAAATATAGTTGTCATTTTTTAAAAAATTAGAAAAGCCAGGGAAAACTTTGGAGCACTTGGAGTTATCTAACAGGATAAAATGGCTACCCTAAATCCCATCTCAAAGAGAGGTAAAAGAAACATCATACACATAAAAGGGAAGGAAAACTGGTCTATAGCTATTTTCAGTCTTCATTTGAGGGAAGAACTGAAGAAATAGAGACCAAGAGAAGGAGGATAGCAAAGGGATTCAGTATTAATCTCTGGTGACTTTGTCTTCAACATGCAAAAGAAACTGGTGTCAAATGCTCTTCAATAGCAGGCACAACCGTAAATTCTTGCTGCCCAGGGAAGGTACAAAATAGGTCTTTTCATTTTAGTCAGACGACCACATTCACTTTTACATCATTTTCAGCAGAATAACTGTACAGACTATACTTACTTTCTTGAAGAATTCAAAGGTTTTACTTTGTATAAAATCATTTAGGTCCTATTATGTTTTTAAATTTTATTAAACATGTATAGAGTAAAATGGGCTTTTTGGGGGAGGTGTAGTGTTCTGAGTTTTAATACATGTACTGACTCCAGCACATGTAACCAGCACAATGAGGACACAAAAACCATAGATCCAAAAACCTCCCTTGTGTTACCCTTCTGTAGTCACCTCTCCCCCATCCCCAACCCTTGGCAACCAATGATCTTTGCACTGTTCCATCTCTTCAACAATGTCATATAAATGGAATCCTACAGCATGCGGCACTTATTTTTTAGAGGATGTAACCCTGAGATGCTTCTTTCCCTCTGTATAAATGCCTTTGAGATCCATCTATGTTGTTGCCTTATCTGCAGTTCTTTCTTATGGCTGAGCAGTATGCCATTATATGAATGTATAGTAGTCCTCCCCCCTTTCCTATACATACCCACCTATGATAAAGTTTAATTTATAAATTAGGCACAGTAGATTAACAACAAACTAGAACTAATGTTAACATACTGTAATAAAAGTTATATGAATGTATTTAACTGTTCTGTATTCACTCACTCTTCTTGTGATGTGAGATGGTAAGATGTCTGTGATGAGGTGAAGTGAGGCGAACAGCATAGTAGGCTCTACTGACCTACTAGTCGTAGGTCTAGTACTAGCCTAGTAGCCCTAGGCTACTACTGACCTGTCTACTGACAGTATGCCAGGAGGATCATCTGCTTCCCGACCACAGTTGACTGTGGGTAACTGAAACCAGAGTAAAACTATGGGTGGGTGGGGTGCTACTGTACTACTTTTACCCATTCACCTGCTGAAGGACATTTGGGCTGTCTGCAATTTTTGATTAGGAAGAGATGTTTAATTGTTCACGTACAGGTTTGGGGGTAAACAGAATATTTCTCTAAGGTAAAGACCCACAAGTGGGATTGCTGGGTCATATGGAAAATGTCTATTTAACTTTATATAGGAAATGGCTAAACTGTTTTCCTGAGTGGCTATACCATTTTGCACTCCCACTGGCAATGTATGAGTTCCAGTTGCTCCACATCATTAGCACTCATTAGTGTATTTTTAAAAGTTTAGCCACTCTAATAGTAGGTCCTAGTATTCATTGTGATTTTATTTATTTTTTAAAAAATTTTATTTATTGATTTTTTTAAAAGATTTTATTTATTCATGAGAGAGAGAGAGAGAGAGAGAGAGGCAGAGACACAGGCAGAGGGAGAAGCAGGCTCCATGCAGGGAGCCCGATACGGGACTCGATCCTGGGACTCCAGGATCACGCCCTGGGCCAAAGGCAGGCGCTGAACCGCTGAACCACCCAGGGATCCCCTCATTGTGATCTTATTTATTTATTTTTTATTTATTTATGATAGTCACAGAGAGAAAGAGAGAGGGAGAGACATAGGCAGAGGGAGAAGCAGGCTCTATGCACCGAGAGCCCGATGTGGGATTCGATCCCGGGTCTCCAGGATCGCGCCCCGGGCCAAAGGCAGGCGCTTAACCGCTGCGCCACCCAGGGATCCCTCATTGTGATTTTAATAGGTATTTCTTAATAGACTAAATTATGTTGAACATCTTGTCATGTGTTTATGTGCCATTTGTATATTCTCATTGGTGGGGCTTTTGCCCATTTTTAAAATAGCACTGTTTTTTTTTTTTTTTTTGAGTTCTTTATGTATTTTGGACACAAGTCCTTTGTCAGATATGTGCAAATATTTCCTCCTAGTCTATACCTTGTCTTTATTCTCTTAACAGTGTCTTTCTGAACAAAAGTTTTAAATTTTGAGTAAGTCCAATTTACCCATATTTCCATGTAACAAAATTTCCTCTTATGGATGTTTTTAGTGTCATAACTAAGAACTTTTTGCCTAAGTCCAGGACATAAAGTTTTTCTTTCACCTTTTTCTCTAAGTTTTACAGCTTTACATTTCATATTTAGATTAATAATCCACTTTAAGTTTTGTGAGTTTTTGTGAGGTCAAGGTTCATTTTTTGTGTATGGACATCCAATTGTTTCCATACCATTTATTGAAGACTATTCTTTTTCTATTGAATACCTTTTCCATTGCATTGCATTCACATTTTTGTCAAAAATTAATGTCCAAATTTGTGTAGGCCTATTTCTATACTCTTGTCTTCTGTTTCATTAATCTTTTTTTTTTTTTTAATTTTTATTTATTTATGATAGTCACACACATAGAGAGAGAGAGAGAGAAGCAGGCCCCATGCACCGGGAGCCCGACGTGGGACTCAATCCCAGGTCTCCAGGATCGCGCCCTGGGCCAAAGGCAGGCGCCAAACCACTGCGCCACCCAGGGATCCCATGTTTCATTAATCTTTATATATGGTCATGAGTATCTTTTTTTTTTATAAAGATTTATTTATTTATTTATGATAGACATAGAGAGAGGCAGGCAGAGACACAGGAGGAGGGAAAAGCAGGCTCCATACTGGGAGCGTGACGTGGGACTCGATCCTGGGACTCCAGAATCGCGCCCTGGGCCAAAGGCAGGCGCTAAACCGCTGAGCCACCCAGGGATCCCCTGGTCATGAGTATCTTTAGAGTAATTCTTAAAATTGGGTAGGGAGCCCTTCAACTTTGTTCTTGTTTTACAAAACTGTTTGGGTTATTTTTATTCCTTTGTTTCACCATTTGTATTTTATTTTATTTTATTTTATTTTATTTATTTAAAAAGATTTTATTTATTCATGACAGACACACAGAGAGGCAGAGGCACAGGCAGAGGGAGAAGCAGGCTTCATGCACGGAGCCTGACGTGGGACTCAATGCCGGGTCCCCAGGATCACGCCCTGGGCTGAAGGTGGTGCTAAACTGCTGAGCCACCCAGGCTGCCCAACCATATGTATTTTAGAATCAGTCTATGTCTTCAGAAAAATCCTGTTGATTGGAGAAGGAAAATCATTATATGGTTTCACTCATACGGGGAATGTAAGAAATAGTGAAAGGGATTATAGGGGAAAGGAGGGAAAATGAGTGGGAAAAATTAGAGAGGGTGACAAAACACGAGAGACTCCTAACTCTGGGAAACGAACAAGGGGTAGTGGAAGGGGAGGCAGGTGGGGGTATGGGGTACCTGCGTGACAGGCACTGAGGAGGGTACTTGATGGGATGAGCACTGGGTGTCATACTATATGCTGGCAAAACTTCAATAAAAATTTTTTTTGAAAAGAAAAGAAATCCTGTTGAGATTGTGATTGGAATTATATTAAATCTACAGATCAGAAGGAGAGAACTGACCTTTTAACTATATTGTCTTCTAGTCCACAAACATGGTGCGCCTTTCCTTTTATTAGGTCTTACTTTCTTTCATCAGCATTTTGTTTTTCCACATACAGACACTGCACATGTTTTGCTAAACTTATACTTAAGTATTTTTTTCTTCTTTTTTGAAGCTATTGTAAGTGGCACTATTTTGGTAATTTCATTTCAAGTCATTCACTGCTACTATATATTGGAAATATCAATAACTTTGTGTGTTGACTTTGTATTCTCCAATCTTACTAAAATTACTTATAGATTTTTTAGTACACTGTATGGGATTTTCCATATAGACAGTCATATCATCTACAAATAGTGACATTTTTTCCCCTTCCTTTCTAGCCTCTTGCCTTTTCTTCTTCTTGATTTCCTATACTGGCCAAGTCTTCTAGTATGACATGGAATGGAAGTGGTGAGAATGGACCTCCTTGCCTTGTTTTGGATCTTCAGTACAAAACATTCTATCCTCCACTATCAAGTATGTTAGCTGTAGGTTTTCTGTAGATGTCTTTTATCAGATTGAGAAAGTTCTATTCATAATTTGCTGAGTGCTTATCATAAACTAATGTAGAATTCTGTTAAATGCCTTTCCCGCATTAATTGATGGATGATACGTTTTATTCTTCTTTAAACTAATAGAGGGAAGGATTCTTTTTCAAATTTCAAACCAGCCTTGCATTCCTGGGGTTTAGTTTCCCCACTGTGCCTCATACTGCATATGCATCCAGGACTAAGTGGCACGATTTACAGTAAAAACAAAAATAAAACTTTTGCTCTAAGTTCTGGGAGGGTCACAGCTCCATTGCTAAAGAGAATGGGTTCTCTTTTTTTTTTTTTTTTTTTAGATTTTATTTATTTATTTGACAGAGAGAGAGAGAGAGAGAGAGAGAGAGAATACTAGCAGGGGGATCAGTAGAGGGAAATGGAGAAACAGGCTTCTAGCTGGGCAGGGAGCCTGATGGAGGGCTCAATCCCAGGACCCTGGGATCATGACTTAAGCTGAAGGCAGACACTTAGCTGAATGAGCCCCCCAGGCCCCCTGGATTCTCTTTAGTTCTAGTGCCATTGGGCCATTGTTGCTACAACTGCAGTATTGCCTAGTGCCAGGAGAGGAAAGAAGGAAGGAAAGAAATCCTGGGATTTCTCCCACCTCCCTCTTAGATCCCTTTCTTGCTCCTCAGGCCAGAGAAAGCCTTTCTTGGAGTTCTTTCTGTTCCCACCTGGAGTGCATTTCTAGGTTTCGGAGGAACCTTCAAGTCCAGGCTGGATGACACCAAAGAAGAAAAAAATGGTATATTAATCATCACCAGTTTGGTGGATCTTCAAATTCTGGTCTTCTTCCCCATCTGCTTACTACCATTTACATTTATGAATCCTCACACAGCTGCTCCACACGTTCTGTCTAGGATTTATATTTGATTAAGAAGGACAGAAGAGAGTATGTTCACTCTGTCTTTTCCAGAATTAGAACCAGGTCCTACTATATTTCATTTGTGAAATAAGGAAATGTGAATGCTTTCAAATTCTAAATTAAAAGTCTGCCTCCAACATTTGTGCTGAGCTTATCTTTTAAAACTATTTTTAATTTCCTGGAAAGCTTTTTTTTTTTTCCCCAAGAGATGAACTATTGCTTTTTTTTTTTTCTTTTTTTCTTTTTTTTTTTTTTCTTTATTTATGATAGTCACACACAGAGAGAGAGAGGCAGAGACATAGGCAGAGGGAAAAGCAGGCTCCATGCACAGGGAGCCCGACGTGGGATTCGATCCCGGGTCTCCAGGATCGTGCCCTGGGCCAAAGGCAGGCACTAAACCGGTGCGCCACCCAGAAATCCCTTTTTTTTTTTCATTTGAGAGTTTTAAGAAAGAAGTATAATTTCTTCTCTTATACATCTGTTAAGATTCTTAAGGTGTAAGCAATAGCAGTGGTCTCTGGCTAAATTAAACAAAAAGGAAATTCCAAGCATTGATTTTCAATAGAGGTGAAATAGGTCTGTTGGGGGGGGGGGGAAACAGCAGAAAGCACATAGAAAACCAAAACTCACAGAAGGAAAGGCTAAAGAAGCAAACTCAGAAAGACATCAGGCTGTTATGGGAAGCAGAAATGCTAAAAAAAACTCTGACAAAGCTTTTTATTTTAAGAATTAAGGTACTTAGAGACTGTTTTATGTACCCAGGCCCCCTAAATAGGATAAAGTCCCAAAAGAAAAGAGGTGCTGTTACCAAAGGTGCAGGAGAGAATGATGAACAGCAATAAGTAACAAATAAATGCCTTTCTGATAATATGCCACACGTTACTGTTCTCTAAGGAACCGGAGGAATTTTTCAGTTATAAAGAGAAAACCAATTTAGCCTCAATATCATCAACAGCTTACAGAGTAAGTTCTCAAAAGTTTTTAGTCTCAGGATTCCTTCATACTTCTAAATGTTAATGAGGACCCCAAATAACTTTTGTTTATGTGCATTATATCACCATATTAGAAATTTAAAACTGAGGGTAGCCCAAGAGGCTCAGCGGTTTAGCACCGCCTTCAGCCCAGGGTGTGATCCTGGAGACCTGGGATTGAGTCCCACGCAGGGAGCCTGCTTCTCCCTCTGCTTATGTCTCTGCCTCTCTCTCTTTGTCTCTCATGAATAAATAAAATCTTAAAAAAAAAAAATTAAAACAGAAAACTTTAAAATATTTATTAATTCATTAAAAAATAACAAACTCATTGGAGGTTAATGTAAAAAACATTTTTATGAAAAATTACTATATTTTCTAAGACAAAAGTTTAATGAGAAGGCTGGTCTTATTTTACGTTTTTGCAAATCTCCTTAATATTTGGCCTAATAGAACAAAGTTGGATTCTCATATCTGCTTCCCCATTCATATTGATGTGATGTGTTGTTATGGTTAAAGTATATTAAAAAATCCAGCCTCACACAGATATGAAGTTGGAAAAAGGAAGAGTATTTTGATAAACCTTTCAGAAAATTGTGGATGTTCCTTTGACTCTACACCGAACTTGGGCAAGGAAACTTTCCATCATCAGTTACATTAAAATCTTTTAGTCTAGGGATGCCTGGGTGGCTCAGGGGTTAAGCATCTGCCTTTGGCTCAGGGTGTGATCCTGGAGTCCTGGGATCAAGTCCCACATCAGGCTCCCTGAATGGAGCCTGCTTCTCTCTCTGCCTGTGTCTCTGCCTGTGTCTCTTGAGTCTCTCATGAATAAATAAATAAAATCTTAAAAAAAAAAAAACTTGCATTGTAAACGGATCTTTTACCCATGAATGACTTTGTAATATAGTGCATTGGCCATTTAGAAAATATTTATTTACTGAGTTACGTAGATCTTCCAAATATTGGCACATTCATTAAAAAATATTTTTAAAATCACAATTGTTAATAACCACCATCAATCTTATCAAAAAATTCTAAGTATTGGGAAGCTGTCAAGCACAATTCAAGTTTGCCAGAATTTGAATTTTCACTTGAAAGCTTGAGTTTTATCATTGGCAACAAATACTACCAATTGTTTTATTTGAAGTGACAAGTTCCCATTGCTCTTCTGCAAGAAAATGACTGCCAAATGCCCATGCCTAAATAACAAGATTTGTCAGTTCAAGTAAAAAAAAGGTGTTCCATTAAAAAAGCAACTAGAAAAAAAAAAAAAAAAGCAACTAGATCAGCATGCAACTCAAACCATCAAACAAGTGACTTCCTGAAGACAACCATCATGTTTGTTATGTGGCAGAAATGCTTCAGGCAAACCTCCTACTTTCTCTCACAATACTGAAAAGATGTTTGCTCAAAGGTCTAGATTTAATAAAATTAATTTTACTGCTTTATCAAAGACATTCTTAATTGAAACTGGCTTTTATTAATTTTTTGACTGCAAGTCTGTGGCAATGAAGACTACAATGACTAGCAAGTACACGTTTCCACTTCCTTGGTCATGTTAAGGCACCAACAATTCTACCCATCGTTACTTTTGCACCATTAGTTCCAAGTCAATGCACTGAAAATCAACTAATGTTTTGGCACTGTTATGAAAATAGTTTTGATTCCTGAAGGAGTCCCAAAGACTTGCAGAAATCCCTACACCATAAGATCAAAAGTTCTAACTTAACAACTTACTTGATAAACTTTAACAAAGGCTTAACAGACTTTTAAATGAACTGTTGTAACACACTGTACAAAACTTAAAATACCTCATGGTATTTTCCCAGAGATGACCATTAACAGTTTCTATGACTCTAAATGAAAAAAAAAAAAAAATTGGAAGAAACAAGTAATACAGTATCATTTAATAACTAAGAGTTTAAGGTAATTGTAGCCAGCCTCTAGATGGTCCCCAAAGATCCCCACCCCACTACATAGTCACATTCCATGCACTAATCCATAGTTGGTCTGGTCTGTGTGACCAACAGCATGTGGCAGGAGTAATGACACTTCTGAAATTAGGTTATAAAAGACTGGAGCTTCTGTCTTGGGCTTTTGGTCTTCTGGATCATTTACTCTAGGGGAAGCAAGCTATCATGTTGTAAGCACCTCTGTGGAGAGGCAAGGAGCTGAAGACTCCAACCAACAGCCTGCAAGGAAGTATGTCCTGCTAACAACTACATGAGTGAGCATGGGAACAGATCCTTCAGCCCTAGTTGAGTCTTGAGATGATTGCAACCCTTGCAGACAACTTGACTACATTCTCATGAGAGACCTCCAGCCAGAATCACTCAGCTGAAACACTATCAGATTCCTGACAAATAAGAGATGGTATATACTGGTTTAAGCCGCTAGATTTGGGGGTACTTTGGTACCCAGCAGTAACAGTAATAGAGTAAGTATATAACAAGAAATCTGGTACGTGTTGTAAAATGGAAAAGCAGAAGGGGGTCAACATAAGAGAACAGTTGACGATTTTAAGAGAATTTACAGAATTCAGACTTTGCTAACAAATTTTTCATAAGGAAAGGACCCCAAATGAGATCTATAAACTTAATAATAAAATAACAAATATACAGATGAAATCCCACAAAGACTCTTCCAGAAAAGGGGACAGAGACAAATCTATTGCTCTTGTGTTCTGAAGGAGTTGCACTTCTGAATCAGCTACCTACTTAACAGGAATTACATGAATTACTTTGAAATGGTACCACTTCTTCCCTGCCCAATTTTTTTCAAGATTTTATTTTTATGTAATCTCTAAACCCAACGAGGGGCCCAAACTCACAACACAGAGATCAAGACTCACATGCTCTACCAACTGAGCCAGCCAAGCGCCCCATGATACCATTTCTCCCCACTCAAAAGATCCTTAGCTATTCTGAAAGTAGGTACAGATTTCTCCTCCTTTGCTAGTATGTCTTTCCTGGCATTTTCCCTCCAACACAAACCTGACCTACCTATACTAAAAATCTATTCTTGGAATCATTCCTCTTTGGAATTTGGATTATCTGAGCATTCTTTCCAAGACCAAAAGTAGTTCCTGCCCAAGGTCCTTAACTGAATTAATATCTGCACCTCACACATACTGGCTGTTTTTCTTCTAACAGGGTACCCAAGTACCCAGCACATAGCTAAGGGAAAAAAAAGTCTTCCTTGCTAAGCAAAGTTTCATCTTCCCAACACCACGTCAGATCCCATCTTTTTAGGAGGTGCTCTTTTCTTACCAGTTTCCTTACTTCCCACCACCAAGGCAAGGCTGAGCTGCTCATCTTCAGTCCCCAACTCTACATCTGCTTCCACACCCTTGGTTATTGAAGAAGAAAAAGCTTTTTCTGACTGGTTCCCACTGCCAGTCATGTTTTAAATAAAAATAAGTTCTTCTATGTGAAGCTACGTGAGCTACACACAGTCCAAATTCCTAGACGCTCCAGTAGCTTTTTCCTTGTCAAGAACACTGGCTGTTCCAGCCTTCTACCATTACTGTCTTTCTAACTGGCTGATTATTCAAAGGGAATGTTCCTCCTCGAAGTCTACCCCACATTTCCCAAGACCCCAAGCATCCTCTTTGGCTTACTATAAACAAGGATGACCAAAACCTAGGCCACTTGCTTCTAGCCCTTTAACAATGCCCTTGAGTAGTGTAATAACCTCCAAAATATCAGTCTTCAGTGCCAACCCATTTCCTGTGTATTGTGGCCTCTCTTGCCAAGGCCACAAGGAAGACAACCAAAATCACAAAAGCAGGGTACCTGCCATTAACACTTTCCAAGCCTGGCCTGGGAAGGGGTCAGTTGAAGAGATTTAACATCTGTGTGTGTGTCTATGTTTGAGTGTGCTCACTTGCTCTTGCCATCCCCATACAGAAAAGATAAGTACCGTATCCTCAAAGACATCTGATTTTTGTCAAAAGAAAAAAGAAGTAAAAATAGAGCCTTACAGCCTCCTTGACCAGTTTTCTACTGGATTCGACCACTGCCTCTGTCAGTGTAAATTCCGTTTTAATCATCTCCAGCACATTGATAGCTGATTCCAGCGGTGTGAGCTCAGCCTCCATATCAAAAGAACAGTCTAGGACAAAGAGCACAGTTTTCACTGTAAGCTATTTTATAAGGAGCAGAAACGTCATGTCCAAAAATACGTGTTTATCCGAAAAGACACCTGTAAATATAGTAAGATTTGCATTTAATTTGCTAACATGCTGGCTACAAACTTATAAAGACGTTAAGAGTTCAAATTCAAACTAATGAATTTGCAGTGACTATTGTTTAGTAATTTCCAAAAAAAAATTTTTTTTTTTTACACATGCATTTGCATCTCAAATTTCAGGATACGCACATCCTTCTCAGATACAAACGATCAGAAACTGGAGACCATTTTTGCTAAACAGGTTTTAAGTTCAATTTAAAAACAAAACAAAACCAAAAAAACAACTTCTACTGTGGGGGAAAATTTGGCCTTAACATAACTCACTAGATCGCAGCAAAGTTGGGGCAAGCAAGAAACAGGTGGGAGGAAATAAAACATAGAAAAGCAGCTACGAGAACCTTAACTGGAGAAAACTAGACTGAGAAAAAGACCACTGTGATGGGAACATAACTAGTGCACCGTAACCCCGCATCCGTCAGTTCTGGCCGTAAGTTGGAAAACAACAATGTAACCCTAAAAAAAGCCAGAGAAGAACAGAAAAAATCGCCGTACCTAAATTCTCTCCTTCTTCGATGCGCGACAGACACTGCATAACCCGCAGCAGCCGGGACACGGTGTGCTCCTTCCCCAAGGGCCTGACGAGCAAAGCTGGGGAGAAGACAGCGTTGGCTCGGCGACCCCAGCGCCGACCCCGAGCCCCACAGCGCCCCTTCCCCGGCCAGCCTCCGTCCCCAGGTCCGGCCCTCACCCTGCATGATGTCCCGGATCTGCCTGAAGTCCCCGTACCGGCTACCCCGAAAGGCCCGCAGCGCCTCGTGGAAGTAGAACTTGAGCACCCAGCGGTTGACCGCCTCCTCCAGCCGCGCCTCCCCCGCGCCCCGCTCCGTGGCGCCCCCCAGCCCCGGCTCCTGGCGCCCCCGCCGAGCCCGCCCGCCGCTGCGGGACGCCCGCCGGCCTGCCGCCCGCCCGCTGCCGTCGCTGCTCCCGCCTCCTCCCGCCATCGCGTCCGATCGCCGCGCGCCCTCCCCGCCTTCCCGGCCGGGCCGCTTCTTCGACTGTGACGCCTCCGGGTCACGTACGACGCCCGGGCCGGAAACGGGGCTTGCCGTCCCGGTTCCCGCGGCCATTACACGGACGGTGCTCCTCGCCGCCCGCGGGCTTCTGGGAGGGAAAAGACCGTGCGTCCCTCACCCCGTCTCGGACCCCGTAGTTCCCAGGGTGCAGGCCGCAATGCTTGCTGGGGCTTGAAGTCCAAGCCGTCCAGGCGGGTGCAGCCGCCGGGTTGGCGGCCGCATGTCACCCTGGCTCCGAAATTACGGGACAGCTGTGAGCTATTGGGACTACGTGCAAGATAATTGACTACGTGCAATTAAAACGTGCAGCTTGTTAAATACAAAATCGTGAAATATAACACACATTTTATAGAAGAAAGGTTATGAAGCATTTACATTTTTAAACAATATTTTATTTATTTTATTATTTTATTTTATTATTTTTTAACAAATGATGTAAAGCAAAGGCCAGTGTAAACTCAATCGAGGTCAAGAAGTGAGTTATGAAGCACGGGACGCCTGGGTGGCTCAGCGGTTGAGCGTCTATCTTTGGCCCAGGGCATGATCCTGGTCAGGGATCGAGTCCCGCATGGGGCTCCCTGCAGCAGCCTGCTTCTCCCCTTGCCTGTGTCTCTGCCTCTCTCTCTGTGTCTCTCATGAATAGGTAAATAAAATAAAATAAAAAGAAATAGATTATGACCGGCATCCCAGAGACCTCTAGACATATAAGACATACAAATTTTTAAGTTACAAAAATACCACGTTAGAAAAAAAAAATAAGCAAAAAAGGACTAACATTTAAATCACCCATAATGTCACAGGAAAGAAGAAATTGACGCGCAGCTTTATAGGCTTCCAATGTCTTTCCCATACCTAACTGTGTAAAAACGGTGTTATACTATATATGTTTTATATTATCCTTTTTCATTTAACATATAATGAACATCTTTCCATCCCACTAAATATTTTTTTCCATAGTATCTTTAGCAACTACATAGTATTCTAATACATGGGTGAACCAAAGCTTTCATTTAAGCCCCTACTATAAGATGTTTAGGTTATTTCAAATTTTTCTAATTTTAAACAATCTCAATATTAGAAACATACTTTTAACATTATAGTTGCACAGATATACAATTCTTTCCTTAGGGTCATTTCCTTAAAGTGGAATTAGTGAGTCAATGGATACGCAGTAGAACACACACCAAATATTTCACTTGTTACTCTTTGGCCGTTCCCTTTTGCTTTTAAACAAGATGCGCGACATGATTTTAAAGCCTGAAGAGGTTGCCTATTTGCCACCGAAATTTTGTGCTCACTTGTGCGTAGATGCACAACTTCTGTTATTTCCTTCTCACCTGCTACTCGATTGGCCTGGAGCCTCCATCTTGTCCATTCTAGCCCAAGTCCCAAGCCTCATTTAAGAGGATTTCAATCTTTCTTGACTTTCTGGGTTGGGTTAAATGCCCCTGTTGCTCCCTCCTTAGCATCTCCTATTTCCACGTTCCTGAAACACATTATCTAGAGTTAGCTCCTTTGTCTGCTTGTCCACCCTACATCCTGGAACCTAGCCCAGGGCCTGGCATATTTCTTGACGGAGTTGACCAGGGACATGAGCAAGGCTTTTGATACACATCGAAAAACCATACCACCGGCAAACTATATTTACTGAATTAGGAACATTCTTTTTTTTTTTTTTTTTTTGAATAGGAACATTCTTGAGGCTGCTTCCTATTTCTTATGTATTCGTGTCATGATTTTCTGGATGCAGAACAACTGACTACATAATTTTATGACCGCACAGGATCCTTTTCCTGAGTTCTTTTCTCCCTTTCTGTCTTTGTAGATGAGCCTGGACAGGACTTCAAAAAAAAAAAAAAAAATCATGGTCCCTTGCTCCTTTTCCAGGTTCTCTTCTTGTCCAACTTCAGTTCGAAATCTACTTTCAGCTCTCACCTTGCTGGACAAATTCCTGAACCTTACTTTTTTCTTTTTTTCTTGTCCTTCCTACCTTCCTTCCTTCCTTCCTTCCTTCCTTCCTTCCTTCCTTCTTTTTGCATTTCTGTGATGGTTTGCCACATAGACCTTGGAAAATCCATTCCCCATTCTTTCATTGAGCACATCATTGTCCATATCTTTTGCAGGCGGGAGAATAAACATTCAGAGGGCTGAGTGGACCTGGAGTCAGTGTAGAAAGGAAGTGGGGACACAGGATGTGAGTCACTTACAGGTGTCTTTGATGCTTTTGGAATTCACCACCCAGTACCTGGACCAAAAAAAAAGAATCTCCATTGTGGTGAGTGGTGTGCCCCCTCTCTGCGAGGCCCAAGAACTACCTGGTTGAACTTAGAAGGGTCTTCTTCCTCCCCCATTGGATTAGAACCAGCAAAGACTCAGTATGAGACTACTCCAGAACAACTCAGGAGGGCAAGTGGCAGCATCTCTGAGGTTGTGAAATCATAAGCTAGACCCTTGAATTCGATATAGACCTGATCTGTATAATATCCTGGTCTTTCAAAATCTCTATGTTGTGGACATTTCAGAATAGAAGGAGGCCTCTCAGTTTGACAGATCTTTGGTGATTTTGGCTGCTTTGCCATCCCAGCCTGCCTGCCTAAACCAGGAGCCAAATTACCTGCCTCACATTCTGACTCCTCCACTTGTTAGCCATGTAAGCTTGAGCTAAAATTACTCAACCATCAGGGCACCTGGGTGGTTGTCAGTTGAGCATCTGACTCTTGACTTTGGCTCAGGTCATGCATGATTTGAGGGTGGTGGCACCAAGACCCGCATGCGGCTCCAAGCTCACTGTGAAGTCTGCTTGTCCCTCTCCCTCTGCTCTTCCCCCACTCCAGTGCTTGCTCTCTCTCTCTCTCTCTCTCTCAAATAAGGAAATAAATAAGTAAAAATTACTGAACCACCTTATCTGTCAATCACAAATAACAGAGGGGCCTCATGGGGATTGTATGAACATTAAGTGAGTTACTATTTCTAATGTTCTTCATGGTGAGCTTGGCTTGTTGTATGGGCTCAGTAAGTATAAGCTGTTTTTATTAACTCATCTAGTATCTGTCTGAAAAGTTTCTTCCTCATTTTTCCTTTTTTTTTTTAAAATTAAGGTGTAACTTTACATAAAATGCATAAATATTAAGTGTAAAGCTTGTTGAATTTTCTCCTCATTTTTCAAAGTCCCACCATCATATGGTTGTCCCAACATCACTCTCTTCTTTACTGACCACAAATACCCCAACTCTGATTTAGGATTCTGCTATTGAGGAACTTCAGTGCTTCCTGCCCTCCCTCTGGACACCAGCAGGAGGCAGAGTGGTATAGGTGAAAAGCCACAGTCAGCAAGTTAATGATTAACAGACTTTTCCTGGTCTATTAATAATTTACTGGCTTGGGTAAGAACTTAACCTCTAGGAGTCTTGTTTCCTCCACCTGCTAAAGAGTACAGACTACCAAATGGATACTTCATAGGGTTGTAGTGAAGATGAAATGAGATAAGTCTGTAAACAATGCCTGATACATGTTAATTAAATTAGCAAGGCTAGAAAAAAATGATAATACTCAATGTCAGGGAGGGAGCTGTGAAACAAGCATTTCGGCCAGTGCTGGTGCAAGTGTAAATCTATGAAACCTTTCCTGGGAGCAATTCAAGAAAACAAAACAAAACAAAAATAGCAAGAGCCATACAACTTCCATTGTTTAGAAAATTATTATATGAAAATAATTATAAATGAGCACCAAGATTTAAATGCAAGAATTTTCATCAAAGCATTACTTATAGTGTATATATTTTTTTTAATTTTTAATTTATTTATGATAGTCACACAGAGAGAGAGAGGCAGAGACACAGGCAGAGGGAGAAGCAGGCTCCATGCACCGGGAGCCTGACGTGGGATTCGATCCTGGGTCTCCAGGATCGCGCCCTGGGCCAAAGGCAGGCGCCAAACCGCTGCGCCACCCAGGGATCCCTATAGTGTATATTAGAACTAGAAAGATTATTAAATAAGTCATGACGTGTTCATAGTAAGGAATTTTATTCTGTGATAAAAATTATGCACCTCCCATAAAAAATGAACAAATAAATAATTATGTACCCAAAGATTACTTCATGCTCAAGATAAAATAGGATAAGCCTGACAAGTTCCTATCTAGAACAGGACATTTTTAATCTTATACTATATGTGAAATTTTGGGGGTAGTACACTGTGAGGTAATAGAAAATGTATATATTGGTCTCTGCCCCCTGTCCCTGGCACAGAGCTTTTAAAATTCTGGCAATTTCTTAAGCGATAAGAGCACTAGGAGTATCTCTTGTTCTAAAAAGATAACTCTGGGTGGGTTCCCAGGTGACTCCTAGATGGGAGGTAGTCACCAGAAAGACCCAGCCATGATTAGAAACTTGGACTTTTCCACTCCTCCCTCATTCTCTTGAGAAGGGAGAAAGTCTAAAAATGGAGTTAATGATCTTTCATGCCTACATGATTAAGCCTCCACAAAATCCTAATAGTATGGGGTTCAGAGAGCTTCTAGGTTAGTGAACACATCCATGTAATTAGAGAGTGATGTACTTCAACTCCACCAAGACAGAAGCTCCTGTGCTGGGGACCCTCCCAGACCTTGCCCTATGTGTGTCTTCAGCTGGATGTTCATGTCTATTCTTAGTTATATCCTTTAATACACTGGTAAACATAGGTTAAGTGTCTTCCTGAGTTCTGTGAGCCACTCTAAGCAAATTGATGGAAACGGGGGGGGGGGGGGGTCATGGCAACCTCTGATTTGTAGCCATGTTGGGCAGAAGTTGTGTGTAATGGGGTTAAATTGTAGAACATCCAGCTGGTGTCATAAAGAATTGCTTGGTGTGGGGAAAAAAACCCCACACATTTGGTGACCACAAGTGTCAGAAGTAAAGCATTTCATGTAAAAGTAAAGGAGAAACACACAGGAGGGGAAAACCAACTAACGTTTTGAAAATATTAATAACTATGAACTTTTAAAAACATGCTTTTGAAATACACATGCACACATCACTCATCAAGCCTGTTGTTACTTGAATATTATTGCTCAGGACAAAACGTAAGCAAGTTTTTAGGTAAAGAATAATGAGTCATATAAAGAAAAGCATGATGTAAACGCAGGTGGCCTGTGGATATACCAAAAAGTCATTAAGGTGACATGCAAGTGCTAGAAGTGTGGGAAGCACTGTTCCAGCATCTGCACGCTGGAGAACAGCAACAGGGCATGAAGCCCAGCATGGAGAGAAGGTTCTTCATGCCTTTTCTTTTCTTTTCTTTTCTTTTCTTTTCTTTTCTTTTCTTTTCTTTTCTTTCTTTTCTTTTCTTTTCTTTTCTTTTCTTTTCTTTTCTTTTCTTTTCTTTTCTTTTCTTTTCTTTCTTTTCCTTTCTTTTCTTTTCTTTTCTTTTTTTTAAGATTTTATTTATTTGCTCACGAGAGACACACACACAGAGAGGCAGAGACACAGGCAGAGGGAGAAGCAGGCTCCATGCAGGGAGCCCAACGTGCGACTCGATCCTGGGACTCCAGGATCATGCCCTGGGCCAGAGGCTCAACTGCTGAGCCACCCAGGCGTCCCTTCTTCAGGCTTTTTGACTCTGCACATGGAATGTCTGTGTTAAGAACACACATAGGAGGTGGGGGGATTGGGTGACGGGCATTATGGAGGGCACATGATGAGATGAGCACAGGGTGTCATACTATATGTTGGCAAATTGAATTTAAATAAAATTTTTTAAAAAAGAACACACACAGTTGGTTCTCCCCAATCTCACAGATGAACGTTCTCTTGTGGTCAGCAGTGAGAGTTACAGAAATCTGATAAAGGAGGGCTTTGGGGAGAGAGCAGGGGCCAACCTAGTTGGAAGGCTAAGTGAGGGCACTGTCTTGAAGCCAAGTGCATCAAGCATTGGATGTTAGTTTGAGAAAGCATCAGTTGTCTGTAGCAGAGAATGAAAGGACTGATGAAATAATGGAAGCCTTAAACTACAAAGCTGAGCCAACCATTGGCATCACCTCTCCCACCCTTGGGACCTTATTTATTATGCCAGTCAAAGATGCACATATGGTCTTGTCCTCCATGGGCATTTGCTCTACATTCACTGAGGCTTTGTGAGTTGAAGCTCAGTTGGTTCTAAGGCCACAACTATAGATAAAACACTAGTCTTGCCCTGAAGGTCTAGATATAAGACCAACGTGTAAAAATGACACTGTATTTTAATTTTGAGCAATGGTAATATATTACTTCTATAAGCTGCCCCCAACCCTCACCCGGCAAATAAATCTTCCCAAAATGGTTTTATTTAGGCCAAAGTGATAAGGAATAAATTAGGATTGTATGGAGCAGTTGAAAGAATCTAGGCTGGGAGTCAGACATATCTGGGTCAGAATTCCATCTCCACACATTCTAAACTGGTGGCCTTCAAACTAGAATTACACACATCCCTAAGCATGAAGGCTTTTCAAGGGGGATCAACGTTTATGTGTTGTCTTTCTTAAAAACTGATGTGTTGCCTTTCTTAAAACTGTATACACCAATGTCAGATATCCTGTCAGTTTCCCTTCCCACCTTGCAAAAGATAAGGCACACCATCCAACATCTCACTCTGGTGTATATTATGAGGTTAAAAACCAAATTTGGATACAAATACAAGCATAGTTAAGATTAGTTAAGAGGTGCCTGGGTGGCTCAACCGCTTAAGCATTAAGCGTCTGCCTTTGGCTCAGGTCATGATCCCGAAGTCCTGGGACTGAGCCCCACACTGGGGCTTCCTGCTCAGCAGGGAGTCTGCTTCTCTCTCCCGCTCTGCTTCTCCCTCCCTGCTCATGTTCTTTCTCATTTTTTCACTCTCCCTCAAATAAAGTCTTAAAAAAAAAACTGATTAAGGTACCATTAACTACTCCCTTATTAATTCATTGAGAGATTTTTTTTTTTAAAGTAGGCTCCATGTCTAATGCCTAATGCAGGACTTGAACTCACAGCCCTGAGATCAAGACCTGAACTGATATTAAAAGTCAGCCACTTGGGATCCCTGGGTGGCGCAGCGGTTTGGCGCCTGCCTTTGGCCCAGGGTGCGATCCTGGAGACCCGGGATCGATTCCCACGTCGGGCTCCCGGTGCATGGAGCCTGCTTCTCCCTCTGCCTGTGTCTCTGCCTCTCTCTCTCTCTCTCTCTCTGTGACTATCATAAATAAATAATAAAAAATTTTAAAAAATTTTATTAAAATGTTTGGCTGTTCAAGAAGGGCCTGTCCATATTTTTTTAAATTTTTGAATAAATGATGGTGGATGTCAAATAATTATGGTACTTATATTTCATTGGGTGTATTTATGGTGATGATATCATAGTTTTATTTTTGAATGTTAAGATCTGTAATGTGCCAGAAAGTACGTCTCTTGCATCTAGTTAAATGCATGCTGAATCATCCCAGAATGTTCCCTCATGCCCTTTTCAAGACACTCCCCATCTACCAACTGCTGTTTGGATTTTAAGGATCTTGGTTTTGTCTGTTTCTGATTTTCATAAAGACTGAATCATATAGTAGGTACTTTTGTGTCTAGCTTCATTTGCATAACACTGTTTTTGAGATTCACTCATGTCATTCCTTTTCATTGCTGAGTAGTGTTCCATTATATGAAAATCTACATATTATTTGGACACCTGGGTGGCTCAGTGGTTGAGCCTCTGCCTCTGGCCCAGGGTGTGATCCTGGAGACCCGGGATCGAGGCCCACGTTGGGCTCCCTGCATGGAGCCTGCTTCTCTCTCTGCCTGTGTCTCTGCCTCTCTCTCTGTGTCTCTCATGAGTAAATAAATAAAATCTTAAAAAAAAAAAAAAGAAAATCTACAAAGCATTTATTCATTCTCCATAGATATTTGAGTTGTTTCCTATTTAGGGCAGTTACAAATAAGGCTGCAATGAGCATTATTGTTCAGGTAAAAAAAAAAAGTAAATAAGATGGAAACTTAGATGTGAATTTTAAAATATGGAAGGACCTCAAAAAATATGAAAGGAGATATACATTCTTAGGCAGTGGTTTCTTGTCTTTTTAATTGCAAACTACATTAGACCTTTCAACAATGCAGAAGCTAGAGAAGCTGACCCCCATGCAATTGAAAATCCGCATATAACTTTTGACTCTCCCAAAACTTAACTACTAAAAGCCTGCTGTTGACCAGAAGCTTTACTGATATAAAATAAGCAGTTGAGCAACACATATTTTGTATGTTATGTATATTACATTCTGTGTTCTTACAATAAAATGAACTAGAGAAACAAAAATGATATTAAGAAAACAGTAAGAGGGACACCTGGGTGGCTCAGCGGTTGAGCGTCTGCCTTTGGCCCAGGGCGTGATCCTGGGGTCCCGGGATCAAGTCCCACATCAGGCTCCCTGCATGGAGCCTGCTTCTCCTCTGTCTGCCTGTATCTCTGCCTCTCTCTCTCTGTGTCTCTCATGAATAAGTAAATTTTTAAAAAGATAAGAAAAAAGAAATCCATGAGAGAAAATTATAAGGAAAAATATTAAGTGTTTATCTGTGTGTAAGTGGACCTGCATGTTCAAAGCACCAGTGGTGCTTAAGGGGCAACTGTATAACATTTATAAAAACTGTTGTTGTTTTTTTAAAGATTTTATTTATTTACTCACAGACAGAGAGAGAGGGGCAGAGACACAGACAGAGGGAGAAGCAGGGTCCATGGAGGGAGCCCGATGTGGGACTCGATACCGGGTATCCAGGATCACACCCCAGGCTGCAGGTGGCGCCAAACCGCTGCGCCACCGGGGCTGCCCTAAAAACTGTTTTTCAAAGTAGTTGCACCATTGTATACTGCTGCCTTAGCCTAGTATTGCAACAAGTTGATGAGCATATAGTTATATTTTCTGCAATTATCTTCTCTTACTCTGTAGTTTATCTGTGAATCTCTCTAAGTAATGTTACAATGTGTAACTTTAGTGTCACTGAATCATTATCTATCATTCTTTTCCTTTGTCTTGAGGGCTGTTAGTGGCTTCTTTAATAAATCCTTTCCTATTCAGAAGTCAAGAAGATATTTTCATATATTCCAAAAAGCTGTAGATTTTTGCCTTTCACATTTGTGTTTTATCCAGCTGGTTGTGATGTTATGTATGGCATAAAGTAGAGACCAATTTCATTATTTCCCCATATGGGTGTCTAGTTATTTGAGTACCATTTATTTTATTTTTTAAAAATATTTCATTTATTTATTTGAGAGAGAAAGCATGAGAGAGAGAGTAAGCAGGGAGAGGGGTAGAGGGCGAGGGAGAAGCGGAGTCTCTGCTGAGCAGGGAGCCAGGTGCAGGACTTGATCCAGGATGCTGGGATCGTGAGCTGAGCCGGAGGCACACACTTAACTCACTGGGCTACCCAGAAGCCCTGCACCATTTATTATAAAGATCTTTTCCTGTTCTCTGTAGTGCCTCTGTTAAAAATTAAGGGACCATAGATGTGTGTGTGTGTTTTTAAGGATACACAATTTTTCAAAATTATTTGATGAGATATGCAAGCAAAAAGAACATGAAGATCAATCTACTTAACAAGTTGTGTGGCCTTTATCTGGTTATTTAACTTCTCTGAGTTCCCTCCACTGTTGGGAGAATCAAGTGGACTCCTGCCATAAGGTGCTTAGAAGTTCTGCTCCAGGAAGCCTCGGGGAGCAGTAGATGTAGTTTGGTTTTTTGTTTTTTGTATTTTTTTCTTCTGTTGTTATATTTTAACTGCCACAGAGTATATGAAAACAACACCTGCTCAGGGCAGGAACTGCCAGGGAAAGAGCCCAGCGGACGTGACATTTGGGTGGGTCGTGAATGACGGTGGAATCTGTCATCTTTTTTTATGACTGCCATCTGTTGGCTGTCCATGGCGCATTTCCCACGTGCATTGCCTCTGCATGATATTTTATCTGGCTTAGAAGGGCCCACAGGGAAAGGACTGTGCCACACCCCACACCTCGGCTTGTGGTGACCCCCGGGAGCACTTGCCTAAGAAGACCTAGAAGTTCTGCTCCATGTTTGTTAGACACACACACACACACCCACACACACACACACACACACACACATATGTCAATGAGGGCAGGGCTGGGCCTTTTTAAAATTCCTGCTACTGTAGTACTGCAGGATTCCCGAGTTTCACCCACACAGTGCTCCCTCTCCAAACCCCAGCCACCGGCCAGCACGTACAACAACAAACCCGCCCATTCGCCCCCAGCACCACCACCCATGGCAGTGGTGAAATCCCTACCACACCCCCTGCACAACCCTGCCTGTGGTTGAGAGACCATACAGTCTTGCACACAGTAGGCACTCGATAAGCATCAGGTGAATAGCAAGTGAGTTACCACATGAAGATTGGGATTAGGAGCACATTCCTATCTGCTGCAGTGGAGCAAGGCATGGGTAGATTATGCGGCTACTGCCAGTTCTGAGTGTGCGTGGGAATCATAGTGGGGAGTGGGGCTTTGAATATTCCTGCCTGCCCCCCCCTCAATTAGAACTAAGTTAGAACAGAGAAAAGGGCCATTTTTCATTAATTCTCTGGGAGCTTCTGGTTTTGATGCCCAGCCAGATATGGAAATGATAGAATTACTAAACATCTGGATCCGTGTTTTATCAAAAATCCTCATTTGGCAGGATTCGTCAAAACTTAAAATTCACATGTCCTTGAACCTGCACTTCCTCTTAGACTTTATCCAATGCCCCAAAATACAGGCACAAGGATATTCAGGGCAGCATTTTAAAACAGAGAAATACTTAAAACTAGGAAAATGTTCATTCATTTATGATGCAAAAATTTTTTAAAGATTTATTTATTTATTTGTTCATGAGAAACAGAGAGAGAGAGAGAGAGAGGCAGAGACACAGGCAGAGGGAGGAGCAGGCTCCATGGAGGGAGCCTGATGTGAGACTTGATCCCAGGACTCCAGGATCACACCCTGGGCCAAAGGCAGGCTCTAAACCGCTGAGCGACCCAGGCGTCCCAGAAACAAATTTTATTGGGACAGCAGTAACAACAACAAAACAGTAAATTCCCTGCTCTTAGAGAGACATACATTTTAATCTATCAAAAAAGGACTGAAGAAATAATTTATTACACCCAAGCAATGAAGTATTATATTCCCATCAGAAAGAATGAGGTTGTTACTATACTGCTTTGAAAAGATGTTTCATACAGAAGCACCTGGGGGCGCCTGGGGGCACCTGGCTGGCTCAGCTGTAAGAGCATTCAACTCTTGATCTCCTGGTAGAGTTCAAGCCCCAGGTTGGGCACACAGATTACTTTTTTAAAAAAATGTTCAAGACATATTTCTAAAAAAATTTAGGAAGCTTTTGAATATATTACTATTCAAAATAAAGAAAAGAAGAAAAAAAAAAGAAAAGAAGAGAAAACTAAGCTACAAAACACGGCATATAGCATTTTCCTATTTCTTAAACAAATTGGGACATGGGTGGTGCAGTCCATTAATCATAGGACTCAATTTCAGCTTAGGTCGTGATTTCAGGGTCATGTGATGGAGCCCTGCACAGGCGTGGGGGGGGAGGCATGGAGCCTCCTTAAGATTCTCTCTCCCTCTCTCTTTGCCCCACCCCTCCTACACCTGCACACACGCACACTCTCTCTGTCTCAAGTAAAGAAATTAACGAATCTTTAAAAAGTATTTATATATATAAATACATATACATATTTGTAAATATATACAAATATAGAAGTAAAAAAATTATGGAAGAATGTTAATAAAATTGTTAATGACAGTTATCACTGGGAAGGAGGGCAAGTTTTATTTTTTCTTCATATCCTTTTATGCTATTTAAACTTACTAACTTAAGGAAGTATTACTTTTTATAATTTTTTTGACTTAAAAAATCCAATGTAACCTTGAAAACCTGTGAGATTTTAAATTTTCAGCAGGGGGCAGCAGTGATTCTCAAATATCTCTGACGTCAGCACAAAATTGAGGATTAGGATTTTCAATTCCAAGCCCAAATACTGTATTTGAATCACCAGATTAAAAAGAGAACAAGAGGCAATAACCACAGAAAGCTTAAAACGCTGTAAGAATTGCTGTGACAAAACATTGTCTAGATGGTTCTTTATCAACATTTGTGTAAACTTTCCTCTGGAGGGTGCAGTTTTCTCATCCATTAAGATCAGAATGTTTGATGAGATAATCTTAAAAGGGCTCTCTTCAGCTCTAACATTCAATGGCTTTGCGAATATAAATCAGTATGAGGAAGAAACAAGCCCCAGTGCCCTCTGAAATTAATTGGCTTATCAAAGAATCTGTTTTACGACCCTTAGCTGATCAGGATGAAATATTACCAGTTTATCTTTAGAGTAGATCAAAGAATACTTTTTTAGGGGGTAGTGGGGAGGATGTTGGTATTTATTCAATTCACTGATGGAGAAAAAGGAGAAGTCTCCCGCTCTATAAATGTTTAGCATGTGTATAAAGGTCATAGGCCTGGTGTTTAGAAATTACACACAGGCTTACTGAGGAATCTTCACTGGGTTGGCCAAATTAAACAGCAGACAGTTGTAGAGGAATAAACACAAGTTAACATTTAACCCCAGCAAGTCCCTGTTTGCTGCTCCATCTTTCTCAAAAGGAGGAGACCAAGAGAGTCAGCAGGCTGCTGGCTACGCTGGCAAGACCCTGGGCTCCTCTGAGAGCCCACCCATCTACCACTTTTATCAAGTACATATTTTTTATTAAAGAATAATTGAAATGCACTATCATATTAGTTTCAAGTATATACCATAGTGATCCCATATTTATACACATTACAAAATGATCACCACAATAAATCTAGTTACCATCTGTCAGCATATAAAGTTGTTACAATGCTATGACTATATTCACTATGCTGTACATTATATCCCCATGTCTTATTTATGACTGTAAGTTTGTACTTATTCTTCTTCCTTTTTTTTTTCTTTCTTTTCTTTTTTTTTTTTTTTAAGTTCAAAACAGGGCTTGAACTCAAGACTGTGAGACCTAAACTGATATCCAGAGTGGGGGACTTGGGACACCTGGATGGCTCAGTGGTTGAGCATCTGCCTTTGGCTCAGGCTATGATCCTGAGGTCCAGGATGGAGTCCCGCATTGGGCTCCCTGCAGGGAGCTTGCTTCTCCCTCTGCCTGTGTCTCTGCCCCCTCTGTGTGTCTCTCATGAATAAATAAAATCTTAAAAAAAAAAAAAAAGGAGTGGGGGACTTAACTGCCGGAGCCTACCCAAGCACCCCTGGAAGTTTGTGCTTCTTAATCTCCTTCATCTATTTCATTCATTCTCACGCCCTTACCCCTGGGGCAACAATCAGTTTGTTCTTGTATATAGGAATCTGTTTCTGATTTGTTTAGTCTGTTCATTTGTTTTGATTTCTGGACTCCACATATAAGTGAAATCATGTAATATTTGTCTTTCTCTAACTTTGCTTGGCATAATACTCTCCAGATCCACAAGTGTTGTCCCAAATGGCAAGATTTCATTCTTTTTGTGGCCGAGTAATATTCTATTGTATGTGTGTAGCGCATCTTACCTATCCAGTCATCTATCAATGGACATTTAAGTTGCTTCCAAATCTTGGCTATTGTATACAATGCTGCAATGAATAGAAGAGTGCATATGCCTTTTCAAATTACTATTTTTATTTTCTTTGGATAAATAACTAGAAATGTGATTGCTAGATTGTACTGTAGTTCTATTTTTATTTTGAGGAAGCCCCATACTGTTTTCCACAGTGGCTGCACTAATACATTCCCACCAACAGTGCATAAGGGCTCCTTTTTTTTCTAAACCTTGGCTAACATTTAATATTTCTTTTTTTTTAAAGATTTTATGTATTTATTCACAAGAGACACACACAGAGAGAGGCAGAGGGAGAAGCAGGCTCCATGCAGGGAGTCCGATGTGGGACTCGATCCCCAGTCTCCAGGATCACCCCCTGGGCCAAAGGCAGGTGCTAAACTGCTGAGCCCGCTAGGGATTCCTGGTGATTTCTTATTATGGTTTTAATTTGCATTTCCCTGATGATTAGTGATATTGAACATCTTTTCATGTGCCTTTACACACACAAACAATATATAATTGTTAAATTTATTTATTGAGAGAGAGAGCAGGAGGAGGAGCAGAGGGAGAGGGACAAGCAGACTCCACGCTAAGCACCGAGCCCCACACAGGGCTCGATCCCAAGACCCTGAGATCGTGACCTGAGCTGAAATGAAGAGTCAGATGCTCAACCAACTGAGACACCCAGGTGCTGTCACACATACATATTTTTAAGCATCTGAATCATAAATCTTTCCGTTATTTCTTCACAACCTAAGAGCTATGCTCCTTTTACAGATAACCCTTTATAAATTATAAAGCTTTTTTCTTTTAGCATTTGCCTAAAGTTACACCACTAATAAGTGGCTGTAACTATCTGGCTCCAAGACGCTAACACTATATGAAATGAGAGGACTCATATCATCAACTTGTGATCCAGAAGCTGTGAATATCTGCAAGAGTAATTGTGGATAAGTATATAAAGTGAGTGGCTGTTCTGTTATGAAGCTCTGTCCAGCTCACATGTATTTAGCACTCACTATGCTGCTACTCTTTGTCACGTAATGGGAATGAGAGTGTCAAAAAATGAATTAGAATTGATCACCACATTTAAGAAACTTCAAGTTAGAGGAGTGAAGAGCCAATGAATAATCAAACATAACCTGTGGGAAAAAAATAGGAGAGAAGAAATCAAGGCAGCATAGCAGGATGGCTAAATCTATGGGCTGCAGAGTCCAGTCCTTAGCTGGGACCTCTTAAGCCAGTTTCCTTATCGTAAAATGGGAATGGTAATAGCCTCTAATATAAGTAATTGTTGTGAGAGATAAATAATAAAAAGCATTATTAAATGGCTTAGCCTAGGACCTAGCAGGTGGAAAGATTTGTTAGAATGTTAGTTAATAATATTGTTTGGGGGCGTCCAGGTGGCTCAGTCAGTTAGGTGTCTGCCTTAGGCTCACGTTATGATCTCAGGGTCCTGGGATAGAGCCCCACATTGGACTCTCTGCTTGGTGGGGAGTCTGCTTCTCCCTCTCCCTCTGCCTGCCTCCACCTGCTTGTGTTCTTTATCTCTTTCTCTCTGTCAAGTGAATAAATAAAATCTTTAAAGAAAATAATATTGTCTGATAAAGCTTAAGCAAAGTAAGAATCACACATATTACCACATTTCTGAGATGTCAATGCTGCTTTCTCAAATTATTCTGAAGCTCCCAGCACCAAGCGACCCCATTTCCTTGAGATTTATTCTTCGCCCTGACATGGTTATCTTGTGATCCTGCTAGAATGTCTCCAGGAAAGAATGATGTGGTAAAGGGGCCCCAGATCCCATGTACCAGGGGCTTGGGCTTTTTCTCAGGGAAGGGGAACTGGGACGAGGAGGAGCCCTTGTGACAGGCAAATCAAGACAAATCAACTTGGGTGTTCGTTAGAAAATTTCTGGGTTCCACTCCCTGAGATTTTCATCAATTTGGTCCAAATTTAATTTCAAAATACACTTTATTAATATTTCAATGTAATTGTAATCATGGGATGGGTTTCACATGATTTTATCCTGCAATCAACTCCCTTCCCAATCAGATTATTTCTTTTCTACTAAACACTGACCCACCTCCTTCCTTGTCAGTCAAGGACATTGCTTTGATATGCTACAGTGACTGTCCTGTTTAAGCCCTGAATCTTGGCATGACACATATGAGTTCTTTCATCTGAAACTCTCTGCCTTCTGACTGCAGTAGGCAAGCTAACACTTCTCTCCTCCAAAACCTACTGAAAACTCACCTCCTTCTGGAAGCCTTCCCTGTTGAGTTCTTTACTTTTGCATTCTGTTGTGTGTCATAGGTGCAGTTGGGACCGTTGAAACGCAACCAGGGAAGTGTTCTTAGTCTTAGTCATGTATGTGTAAGTTCTGGTTCTTTCCATTGGGGGCAGCATGGACTTTGTGGAGAGAGTAGGCACTCTGGAATCTGGCATGAATCTGGCACCACTCCGGAGTTCTCAAATTCATTCTGGCTGTCCTTTGTCACCTTGAGACTGCTGCTGCTTTAATCTCGTGGGTTGTCTGTCGTCTTCCATTCTAGCTTCTTCAGGCAGGCACCTGTCCTTTCCCTGCTCCCCTTTAGTTCTTTCCAAGAATGGACAGAAGGCTCCTTTAACTTCCAAAAGCACAACTAAGTTCATACCATGAGTCCCACCATTTACTGTAATGTCCTCATCTGTCAAATGGGGCTAATTATAGGGCCTTCCTCACCGAATTCTTGTAAGAATGAAATGAGATCAGGCATGTTTACCGGATGTGGCACATGGCAAGTCATGACAGATACCTCAGACTGGTTCTCTCAAAACCCATTCCAACCCCTTTCTTCCTTGCTTTCTGAACTGCAGGGAATAGAAAGCTAACACTTATTACATTTCTCAAACACTCTTGCAGCTCTGATTCTGTTTGTGATTTAGATGCTGTTATGTGTGAGACTTTAGAACTGTGAATTCTGTGGATGGAGAGGCAGGTGTGAAGCATCCATTTTGCTGGTGCTGGTCATGGCAAAGGCAACATGAAACTAGAGCCAGCAGCTGTTGGTGGCAGCTTAGCAATTCTGAATCTTCTGGATGGTGGCAGAGGCTGCGGCTTGCTTGTCAACCCAGTTCTGCAGTATAATTTTGGAAGTCATTCCTGGATGTTTAGCCTACAGTGTATTGTTAACTTTCTTAATGTTTCTGTGAGCTGGCCATACCCTTCAATTTAAAAAAAAAAAAAAGATTTTATTTATTCATTTGACACACAGAGAGAGATAGCATGAGCAATGGGAGGGGCAGAGAGAGAGAGGAAGAAGCAGACTCCATGCTGAGCCGGGAGCCTGAGGCAGTGCTGGGATCATGCCCTGAGCTGAAGGCAGACTCTTAACCCACAGAGCCACCCAGGCACCCCTAGCCATATCCTTCAATAAATCTCTTTGTGCTTAAGTTAACAAGAGTGAAACTTGTTCTCTGCAACCAAGACAGCTGACCAATACATAGGTATTCAATGAATGTTAGCTGTCACTTTTATTTTAAAACTTTGTTGAAGGCTTGGTGGTAAAGCAAATTATCACATTTCACGAATAAAAATTTAAAACTAGCTACGAGGTAAGACCATGTAAAATGATTTTTAGAGTAGCACTGTCCCATAGAGCTTTCTTTAATGAGGGAAGTGTTCTATATTTGAACCCACTATGGTAGCCACTAGTTACATGGGGCGACTGAGCACTTGAAATGTGGCTACCATGACTGAGGAACTGAACTTTTAATTTTATTTCATTTAAATCCACTTAAATTTAAAATTAAATAACCATATGTGGTTGGTGGCTACCATGTTGGAAAACATAGTCCTCGAAAGTCTCAACCTGACTCTTACAGCTCTCTCCTTCTCTAGCCAAGAAACGTCTTCAGTCAGTTCTTCCTCAATCTCCAGCTTCCAGCTACATCTTAATACTCTACAGAGATGCAACATGCCCATGACAATGACAACTTTTATATGGTAAGTTTAGGGTTTCATTGTCTCCA
The DNA here is from genome assembly GCF_053574225.1 of Canis aureus. Lineage (NCBI taxonomy): Eukaryota > Metazoa > Chordata > Mammalia > Carnivora > Canidae > Canis > Canis aureus. The sequence continues at coordinate 8,721,307 of NC_135613.1, forward strand.
GTCTTCATTCTAGGATTGCATAGTGGCTTTTTAGTTGCACAATCCAAAAGTTCACTGAAACATTTTTGCTGAAATGCAGTCTGTCTTGAAAGGCAAATCTCACCCTTCACTTAAAGAAGGAAACCCATTTATTGTATTTTTAAAAATATGCATTTCCCATCATTTCTAGTGTTAAGTTTCCAAAAACATCAGGGTCCTATATCAGTTAGACAAGTAATTCTCACACTTTGCTGTGTGTTACAATCAGTGTGATAAAGTTTTTATTTGCCAGCCACACTCAGGGCCAATTAAATTAACATCATGGAAAATGATGAAAGAGAACCAAAAGTTTATCTGCAACACTCTGATTTTTTAAAAAAGAAGAGTGTATTCCTATACTAACTAGCAATTAAAAATCAATAAAAATATAGGAAAGAATGGGCAGCCCGGGTGGCTCAGCAGTTTAGCACTGCCTTCCGCCCAGGGCGTGATCCTGGAGTCCTGGGATTGAGTCCCGCGTCCGGCTTCCTGCATGGAGCCTGCTTCTCCTTCAGCCTGCATCTCTGCCTCTCTCTCTCTCTGTGTCTCTCATTAATAAATAAATAAAATATTTTTAAAAATAAGAAAAATAATGGTATGATTTTGAAAGAATTTATTGAGTTAAGATAAATAATTATAGACTTAATATTCAAAGTTAAGCTTTTTAAAATCATTTTTGGTTTTTGTTTGTTTTTTTAAAGACTTTATTTGTTTGAGAGACAGCGAAAGAGAGTACATGCACGAGTGGGGGAGGAACAGGGGGAGAGGGAGAGAATCTCAAGTAGATGAGGCAGGGCTCAAACTCACCACCATGACCTGAGCTGAAACCAAGGGTCAGACGCTTAATCGCTTAATCGACTGAGCCACCCAGATGCCCCTGTTTGTTTGTTTGTTTTTTAAATATTTTATTTATTTATTCATGAAAGACACAGAGAGAGAGACAGAGACAGAGACATAGGCAGAGGGAGAAGCAGGCTCCATGCAGGAAGCCCGACGTGGGACTCGACCCCGGGACCCCAGGATCATGCCCTGTGCCAAAGGCAGACACTAAACCACTGAGCCACCCAGGGATCCCCCCTGTTTATTGTTTTGAAAGATTTTATTTTATTTTATTTTTAAAAGACTTTATTTATTTATTCATGAGAGACACACAGAGAGAGGCAGAGACATAGGCAGAGGGAGAAGCAGGCTCCCTGAGGGGAGCCTTATGTGAGACTCAATCCCAGGACTCCAGGATCACACCCTGAGCGAAAGGCAGGTGCTCAACCACTGAGCCACAGGAGTCCCTAAAGATTTTATATTTAGATCATCTCTACATCCATAGTGGGGCTTTAACCAACAACCCCGAGATCAAGAGTCATAAGCTCCAATGACTAAGCCAGCAGGGTGCCCCTTTTTTTATCATTTTGGTTGACTAGAGGCCACAAAGAAATCACAAAGCCACTTTCCAACAACTCTGCGAAGCTTCTGGAACACAAACATTCACAAAGAATGCAGATTTTAGTCAAGCTTCTCTCCAAATTGGCATTTTCACATATTATATGAACAAACCCCAATAACAACCATAAACATTATATAGACCTTCCTTCCCATATCACCAAACAATTGAACATCCCGAGAGAAGCTAGAAAAAAAAAATATAATAGGTGTCCACGTTCAGTGTCAGATGGTCTCTTTATTGTGCTCCCCCCCCCACCCCTTCGCAGATGTTCCCTATGAATGAACTTGGCTCTGTGCTATTCATCCCAGAGTGGGATGGTCCCAAAAAGTTTGAAGAGAGGAACTCATACTTCCTGAAATGATTCCCTTTCGACATTAATTCAAATTTAGGAAGGAGCTGCCTAAGCTTTTTATAAATACCCAAGAAACATATGTGACTCAAGACTGATTTTGTTTCCTTCTGTCCTCTCAGTGCCTCTTTTATCTTACTGAAGCGATGCTACGACTAGGTTCAGGACTGCAGTGAGTGACAGCTGGGAGCCAGCCCTTTCCTCCTGCACTGATTAAAATGCCCTGAAGCATTTCCCACAACTTCAGGACCCAGGTGCTTGGCAATTTTGCCAAATATTTCTTCCAACTTCATGAAGCTATTGTAATTATATCCGTTAATTCTGGATTAGATAACACATTCAATCATTTATAAATTAGGAAGATACCCAGAGCAGAAGGTGATGTGTTCTTTTGCCTGCATCCTCCCCAGCTGCCCTGCTCCCTTCCTCAGTGCTACCAGTTTCTGGTGTATCTTCTCTGAGAGAGGGATTTGATGCAGCTTTAAAAGAACATATTTATGGGGCACAAGGCTGGCTCAGTCAGTGGATCATGTGGCTCTTGATCTTGGGGTCTTGAGTTCAAGCCCCACATTGGGTGTAGAGATGACTTAAAAATAAAATCTATTTTTTTTTCAAAATATTTTGTTTGCTAGAGACAGAAAAAGAGAGAGAGAGCACGAGTGCCCAGGTAGATGGAGTGGCAGTCAGAGAAAGAGAGAGAAGCAGACCCTCCGCTGAGCATGGAGCCCAACGCAGGGCTCTATCCCAGGACTCTGGGATCATGACTTGAGCCGAAGGCAGATGCTTAACCGACTGAGCCACCCAGGTCCCCAAAAATAAAATCTTAAAAAAATAAAATAATACATTTATGCTTTCTTCTCCCCCTTTTATTCTTCTGTTTTACATTAGTGATAGCACACTATACAAATACATTTTTCAGTTGTTTAGTTTTTCTCCCACCCCTGCCACTAAACTGGAAGCTCCATGAAAGAAGGGATTTTATTCTTTTTTTTTTTTTTAAGACTGTTTTTTTAAGGTAAACTCTACACCCAGCGCGGGACTCCAACTCACAAATTCCTGCAAATCCAACAGAAAAACACCATACAGATTGGAACTGTTGGAACAATACAGATGATGTATTATAGAAAGAAGTGCACACAAAAAAGTACAAATTGTATGATCCTATTACTGTAATGATAAGTCAAGGACAAACAAGTCGAATCTATGGTGATAGAAATCAGAATAGCAGCTGCTTGAGGTTGGGGACATTGACTGGATAAGGCGCACTAGGGAACTTTCTGAAGATATGGAAAAGTTTGAATCTTGATTTGGGTATCAGTTAGTGTTTGCAGTTATCAAAGCTCACTGGCCTATACACAAAAATGTTAGCATTTTATTTTATGTAAAATATACCTCAATTTTGAAAACTTGAGAGAACTGGGCTCTGGGAGCATAATGTGTTACTCTCTGTAGATTCCAGTCACACTGCCCTTTTTTAAATTCCCCAAACACACTGACCTTTCCCACCCAACAGCTTGCATATATGCTGTTCCCACTGCCTGGAACATTTTTTCTTTCCTTTTACCAACACACAACTACACCCATTCTCTCTCTTTCTCTCATACACACACACACACACACACACACACACACACCCTTATCTTTTTATAATTCACTGTGTCAAAATACATATAGCATAGCAAGTGGCTGGAATGATTCCATACTGATATAACTTCTTTGAACTATTTTGCAAAACTCAGATATAAGAAGTTGCATATTTCTCAATTTTGAGGGGACTCAAATGCAACTCTTTCTCTACCTTTCTGGGTGGAGGTGGGTGATAATAATCCCAATCATTTTTGGCCACACAGCCCACTTGGCCTCCTGAGATTAGAGAAATACCTGGAGCTTAGGACATTCAGAAAAATTGGAGAAGGACCTTTGGTCCAGGTGATGGTTGATGGGATGCTTACTGTTCTGTGTGGTTTACTCAAAATTGGAAGGCTCAGACTCAGAATCAGGCCCAATCAACAGGATCCCAAAACCTAGGAGGTGCTGAGCCCTGAGTCTTCCTGGGGTCACCAGCCCCACCTCCATTCCTGCCGCCTTGGGGCTCTGTGTGGCATTGGGGTGGGAGTCCCTGTCATTCTAGAACTTGCTCTCCCTTCATCCTCCCAGTGGATTTGCACTTTTAAAAAAAGTCCTGTGGAGAACGGGTGGGAGGAGGCTGGAGGGGATTTGGGGAGAACTGTTGAAGCTGCTAAGTCCCCAGGTTGGACTCAGCCTCAGCTCCCATTAAATACGAAATGGGAAATCTGGGAAAGGCGAAAGAAATGTATTTTTTTCCAAGCTTCTAAGAGGTTTGCAAACAATTGGAGTAATTAAAAGTTCTCAGAAGTAGCCGATGGTGCCCTTTTCACCGAGGGAATGTGGGCCAAGCATGATATATTAAAAGAGAGGGAGCTGCTCTATTGAAGTTAAAAATAATCTTCTGTCACATGGCTAATTTGTTGGAATGCAGCAATTAAAGGGCTGTGGGCAGAGGGAGAGCTGGAAGCAGCTGGGGAGCTCACAGGCAGAGTGCACGCCCTGGGGGACTATGTTTGCAGAGAGAGACAACAGTGCTACAGCTGACTTAGGGCACCTTATCAGAAAACCCACAAAAGGGGCAGGAAGAAGGAAAAGTGGGGTCAAGTTCAGAGCTGTGACCCTTGAGCTTATCTGACAGTGAAGGGATGGGTCAGGACTTGTCACCTGTGCTCCCAGGATGCTGATTCACTCAGCAAGGATGAAGGCTTTCCAGTTCCCCCTGCACTTTGAAAATGCATGCCTTTGAATTCATTTCAAAGGAATACATAACCCGAAGGAGCCCTTTGATCCTAAATCCATGGGAAAACCAATCTATATGGTCTTGAGGGGAAAAGCGCAGGCCAGCCATACAAATCTTAGTTTGGGGAGCTGGGAATTTCTTTTATGTTCTTGAAAATTTTTGAAATTTTTTTGGAATTTTGGAGTTGAAAGAGATTAAGTTTATGTAATATAGTATCTGAATTTTTCAGGAGAGACAACAGACTCAGGCTGATTTACTCAAGGTCACTCAAACAGCAAGTGCCAGAACCTCGATTATAACCCAGGATCTTAGCTAAAGAGGAGGGGTGTGGTGGTTAGGAAGTGTAGGATTCAGACTGCCCTGACATGGGAGCTGGCTCCACTGGCTGTAGAGCTGTGGGACGCTCTTGTGAATGCCTACTCCCTCTCAGTCTCAGTGTTTCCATCTGCAAAATGGGAATAATGATAGCCCACCACCCAGAATGGTTATAATGCATGGCAAATGTTCAGTGTAACATCTAGCCTAGAGTAAATGCTTAATAAAATGTTAGCTCTTACATCTCAGAGCTTTTTCTACACCACCCTGTATCAAATTCCTAGTGCCTTGCCCCCATCTGGTTTGGGTAGGTTTCTCTCTCTCTCTCCTTTCCACCTGCAACTCTCTTGGATTATATGGAAAAAGAAAAAGGGGGCGTCTGGGTGACTGAATGGGTTACGTGGCTGCATTCGCCTCAGGTCATGATCCCAGAGTCCTGGGACCCAGCCCTGCATCAGGTTCCCTGCTCAGCCGGAAGCCTGCTTCTCGCTCTCCCTCTGCTGCCGCTCCCCCTGCTTGTGCTCTCTCTGTCTGTGTCAAATAAATAAATAAAATCTTTAAAAATAATAAAGAAAAGAAAAAAATAATAAAGAAAAGAAAAAGAGGATTAGTCGCTTTCTCCTCGCATTTCCTACATTCTAACACACCCATGCTACTTGTCATCTCTCAAGCTATGGGCCCTCCAGGTTGTGCTCCCAGTATGGTTCTCAAGTTGCTGCTAAGCAGAAATGGTGCCAGCATGAAGAAGCAAATATTGCTGCCACAAATTCAGTTATCAGCTGTATCTGAATCTTTTAGAATACTTGATCAATTTTCAAATGTATAAGGGGCACCACTAACAGAAAGGACTCTTAACGTCTCATGGAGGTTTGGGCTTTAGAGTCTGACCACCTCTGGAAAGAGGAGGCCAAGTTCTATGTGGGCACATGTGTTGCAAGAACAGAAACTTACCTCACACACTAGCTTGAGGAGAAAAAAAAAAAGGAAATTATGTGGCTCGTTTATGTTTAGGTTTCATTTACGACTGGCTTCAAGGGTTTAATGATATCCTGAGGGCACCTTTCCATTTTGTTGGGCTCTATTCTTGAGACTCCATTAGTCAGACAAAATAGCCGTGGACAGCCTCAAGCTTTACTTTTCTTCAGTTTAGTATTCTTCGGATAAAGAAGGGGTATTGGTGCACCTGGATGGCTCAGTGGTTGAGCGTCTGCCTTTGGCTCAGGTCCCGATCCCTGGGTCCTGGGATAGAGTCTTGCATCAGGCTCCCCACAGGGAGGTTACTCCTCCCTCTGCCTATGTCTCTCATGAATAAATAAATAAATAAAATCTTAAAAAAAAAAAAAAAGAATGGGTCTTCCCCCCTACCCTTTCTTAGTTCTCTTTCCCTGTTTGGTTGCTTTAAATCAAGTGCCCATTCCTGAAACAACAGGGCCAGGGGCAATGAGCTTCTCTGGTTGGATGGACTGGATCACATGCCTCACCTGAAAGCAAGGGGAGGTGGAGCCTACTGATGGACAGTATAGCCTCGCATAGAGTAGGATAGGAACCGTTCCTTAGACAAAAAGCAGGGTTCTAGAAGAAAAGCAAAGAAGGCATATACAAGCTACTAATATCAAAGTCCAGCACGTATGTGCACTTTTCTGAGGTGGTGGTTTACAGCTTGCTTCATATCCTCAAAGTATTCTATAATCCAAGAAACACTAAGGACTTCTGTAGAGGAAAATACTTCCTTCCCTCTCTAGATATTTTCTTCCTGTAGAGGGTTATCAACACTAATGCTCTAGGCTCCTCTTTTCCCCTTTCGCCTTCTACACGTAGGGAAGGAAGAACATTAGGAGAAACTGGGCATGAGTTGCCAGTGCCTCCTCCCGGGCTCTCAGGACCAGGCCACGAGGCTGGGAAGGAGCACAGGTTCTGGTCTCACTCCACACAGGGACGGCAGCCTAGTCCACTGCTGCCTGGGATTAGTAGGAAAGTCTGCTTAATTAGGAAACAAGGGAGCCTATTGGGCTCACGTCCTGAGCCACACTCTCCAACCTGATGTGTAGCCATATTAGAAGATAATCCACTTTCTGACTACCTAGACCCCTAATGGACCCGGGGCCTGAGTGGGGAGGAGGCCTGCTGTCCCTTGAGGCCCCTTCTCAAAAGTCAGCAACAGCCACCAGTTTAGAACATCAGGGACCCATAGATTCATCTCACTTCTCACCCTGACGACATAGGTCCCCGCGGAGGAGCTGGTTGCCTTGGGAATGGACAGAGACCATGGAGCTCTAGGAGCAGGCTCTGCGATTTACAACAGATTTACAACATCAGGTGAGAGGAACTGAGGTTATTTCATGTGGAGGGGGGAAAAAAACCAAAGGAGGGATGACTTAATAGTGATTTAATAGTGGCCTTCAGCAGAACCATGCGGAGGGTGAGGCATCACTGGTATTTTTCCACAGTCTGACCCTGACCCTGATCATAGTCCCACTTGTGTCCTTCTCTGCCCACCTCTTGGAAAATGAATTGTTCCACTTCCACAAAGAGATGCAGGAGGTTGGGGCACACAGACCAACTTAAATAGAACAATAATTTGTTACTATTTCTTCTTAATCACAAAAGTAATACACAATATGTGAAAAGAACTAAAAAGATGCAGACAGGGATAAAGATGAAAATGAAAATCCACTCCAAGCCCTCAACCCCGAGATAGCTGTTGTCAGCATTTTGGTCTATTATGGTCTATTGTCCAGCTTTTCTTTCTTTTTTTTTTCTATATATATATTTTAGGAGTATTCTTTAGTTTTTAAAAAATATATAAAGATATTTCAAATAAAATAGAAACGTGTACGGGCAGCCCCGGTGGCTCAGCGGTTTAACGCCGCTTTCTGCCCAGGGCCTGATCCTGGAGACCCAGGATCGAGTCCCATGTCGGGCTCCCTGCATGGAGCCTGCTTCTTCCTCTGCCTGTTTCTCTCTCTCTCTGTCTCTAATAAAAAAAAATTAGAAAAAAAATAGAAAAGTGTAATATAAAAGATGAAAATAGTGCACTCTGCAATTTCTCTTAATATTATGATCTATGTGTACTATTAAATTGAATATTTTTTGTTGTTACCACTTTCTCTTCTCTCTCTGGCCTTAGGAGTGATTGACATTGATGGCACTCATTTGAGAGGAAAGTACTGATAATTGTGACACCCAATTTAGAGTTGGGGAACTAAGGTTCTCAGACTTACCCACACCCACATCTAATGCTTGCCAGATTCCTTGGAGACTGGGACAATTTCCTATTAAAATAGGCAACATTGTTAAGAAAAGGAGGCAAAAAAAGTGGCTTCCATAAGTCAGGACTCTTGGCCTTCCTTCTCTATCAGAAGTATACATCGCATCCACCCTTAACCACTTTGGCCTCCCTAGCGCCAAGATTTTGATTCTGGGAACATGTAACTGCAAGTGAACAAAGAGTCAAGGGAAAGTTCTTTATCAGCAGGAGAATTATTTTGTTCAATGTGTTTCCTTACATGAGTTGGACAATAAAGGGAAAGAATGAGAAGAAATAAAAGGCCAGTTACTCAGGCCACTTTTAATGAATCACCCCCCAGTGTCATTACCCATCCCCAGGCAGGAAAAGCTTGAGTTTTTCCATGCCAAGAAAAACAGAGGGCAGGAAGAAACAAATTACGACCTTGTTTGTGTTTTGTGTCTCAACTATTTGATTTATAGGCCTTGATCCAGTGATTACGGATGAAAGAAAATATCCCAGTGTCCCAAACCTAACCTGAACTTAACCATGGGTGGGTCTCACGTCCGCGGCTCAAAGTTAGCATGAAGCTAAAACGCTTTCAGAATAACATTTCGGGGTTAGGGGCTGCCTGTAGGCATTCTTAATCCAGTGGCAAGGCCAAATTCCTTTCCCACACTCCAGTTTCAGAAAACTCTGTTTAGAAACTTAACCCTTTCTCCCTCATTCGGAAGCTGGGTATTTATCTATTCAACAGATGGTTAGTAAATACCTACTGTGTGCAAAGATACTGGGGCTACCATGGTGGGCATACAGATCAATCAATACATAAGTCAGAAGAATGTGTATAGCCATGAGTTCTATGGACAAAAAGAAAACAGAATGACATATTAGAATGGGTAGCCACTTAATGATGAGGTGGCTCATAAATTTCCCTGAGGGATTGACATTTGACTTGAGTTTAGAGAGATAAAATCTGATTTGACATCGGGATGGGAGATCATTCCAGGTAGAAGGAATATCCCCTAAGGTAGACTCATGGCTGGCATGTAGAAAATAAACCATCTCAACTCAAAAGAAATTCTTGGGGATGCCTGGGTGGCTCAGCGGTTGGGTGTCTGCCTTCACCTCAGGGCGTGATCCCGCGGTCTGGGGATCGAGTCCCACAATGGGCTCCCTGAATGGAGCCTGCTTCTCCCTCTGCCTATGTCTCTGCTTCTCTCTCTGTGTGTCTCTCGTGAATAAATAAATAAAATATTAAAAAAAAGAAATTCTTGGCTATTAGGATTATTTTTCAGGAATTGATCTAGATAGAAAGTTGATAAATTCCTTTCTGAAGCTTAACTATATACATGTTCAGCGTCACCTGTAAGAAGAGAAATAAAAATCAAAACTACAGTGTGATAGCATTTTTTTAAATGCCAGATTGCTATAATTCAAAAAGTTTGATGACACCCTCTGTGGGGCTGTGAGGAAGCTGTCACTTACATGCATCGCCAGTGAAAATATAAATTGATGCAATTGTTAACCCTACAAATGCATATACTTTTGACCTGGAAGTCCTAGTTCTTTCTTTTATGGGTGGACAATGATGTAAGACTGAGGTTATTAATTACAGCATTTGAAAGGACTGGAAACCCAAATTTCCCAGTGGGAGACTAGTTAAGTTTTGAAACATTCATATCAAACAATGAATATTAACTATGGAAAACTATCCAACTGTATAAACAAATGAGGAAGCTCTCTGTATTACTGTCTAAACATCTCCAAGATATCATTAAGTAAAAAATGCAAGACACAGAACTGAGCTATTTTTTACATAAAAGTGAGTAAACTAAGCATAAATATTTATTAGCATTTGCATAGAGAAACTCAGGAAGGATACACACAGAAATTATTATTATTATTTTTAAAGATTTTATGTATACATTCATGAGAGACAGAGAGAGAGAGGCAGAGACACAGACAGAGGGAGAAGCAGGCTCCACGCAGGGAGCCCGATGTGGGACTTGATCCCAGGACTCCAGGATCACGCCTTGAGCCGAAGGCAGACGCTCAACTGCTGAGCCACCCAGGAGTCCCTAGATTGTTTCTATCAAAAAGAACCACTTACATTGTAAAAAACTTCAACATTTGAACATCTTTTTTCATTGGCTCCACATTTGGGAATTATTACATTTTATAAATGTATATTTTATATACATTTTATATTTTTTAAAAATATTTCTCCTCCCTTTCTTCCTGCCCTTCTTCAAACACTAATCCAAACTTCTCACATTGTATCTAAGTTCTGTCCATTTTTTCTACCATAGCTTCATTGAGATGTAACTCACATACTAGGCAATTCACCTACTGAAAATGTATAATTCAGGATATAGGCAAGATGGCGGAAGAGTAGGGGTCCTCAACTCCCCTGGCCCCACAAACTTACCTAGATAACTTTCAAAACATCCTGAACACCTATGAATTCGACCTGAGATTTAAAGAGAGAACAGCTGGAATGCTACAGAGAGAAAAGTTTTCACTTCTAATAAGGTAGGAAGGTGAAAATGTACAATTCAGTATCTTTTAGTACAGGCACAGGGATGTTCAACCACCATGAAAACTAATTTTGGAACATTTTCACTCCCCACCCTGTTAGCAGTCATTACCCTCCCCCCTTTGCCCCCAATCCTCTCAGTGCAACCACTAAATCTAATTTCTGTCTCTCTAAAAACCTGACCCTTCTGGAGATTTCACATAAACTAAATCATACAGTATGCAGCCAGTTGTGACTGGCTTCTTTCACTTAGCATGATGTTTTCAAGGTACATCCATTAGCATGTTTTGTTTTGTTTTTAAGATTTTATTTATTCATGAGAGACACAGAGAGAGAGAGAGGCACAGACATAGGCAGAGGGAGAAGCAGGCCTCATGCCGGAGCCCGATGTGGGACTCGATCCCGGGTCTCCAGGATCACCCCCGGTGCTGAAGGGGGCGCTAAACCGCTGAGCCACCCAGGCTGCCCTAGCATGTTGTTTTGACTGCTGAATAATTACCCACTGTCAGGACATAGCATACTATATTTATCCATTCATCAGTTGATGGAGTTTGGGATTATTTCCACTTTTTGGCTATTATGAACAGTGCTGTTATAAACATTTGTAAGCAAGTTTTTGTATGGACACATAGTTTTCATTTTTCTTGGGTATATACCTAGAAATGGAATTGCTAAGTCATAGGGTCACCCTACGTGTAACTTTGTGAGGAAGTGCCAGACTGTTTTCCACAGTAGATGCTCCATTTTACATTCACCCTAGCAGTAGTGTAGGAGAGTGTTCCAGTTTCTGTGAGTACTCACCAACACTTGTTATTGTCTGTCTTTTTTTTTTTTCTTTTCTTTTTAATGATGGCCATCCTAGTGACGTGGGGCTCGATCCTGGGACTCCAGGATCACGCTGAAGGCAGGTGCTCCACCACTGAGCCACCCAGGCATCCCACGTCTTCTATTCTTGAATGCATTTTAGGACTCTTTGTTTTATTGGTCTGTTGATTACACACATTATTGGTGAGACTTTATAAAAGCAGGCATTCTCACACCTTGTTGGTGGGGATGTAAATCAATACATCCATACGAAGGGTAATTTGCTTATGTTTATATACACATTAATATAAATGGACACATATATATTTATACACACACGTCTATGTTTTTGAAACACATGAAGTACTTATTACCTGTTAAGAGTAAACTAAGAAACACCAGAAGGGAAAAAAAGTGAGTGTTCTGAAACCAGGAAAACCAACCCCAGTAGAAACCGTCCTGTTTAACAGCTATTTATGCAATGATAGTTTCTCTCATTTCTCGAAATGAAACTGGGCTGGGCTGTTGGGGGTTGGGCCCCACCGGCATGAGACTGAATGGGATGGTCCAGGGGGAAGCTCCAGAAGAGTCCACCCAACAGGCCAGGGATGTCTGGCTGACCTGAGGATTGGAAAAACTCTAAGATGCTTGCAACCAAACCCTCCCTGAGGCCATACCCTGAAGGATATAGGCTTCTAACTTTGCATCAACTTCCTGAAGCTTCCCTGCACTGGATGACCTAGGCCTGGCCCTAGGAAGGGAAGGAGAGTGTTGGACTGTGAAGGCTGTAAGAGTTTGTCTTCCTTCTGGCAGGAGAAGGAAATAGGTTGCCAGGGGATATAGTACTCTGAGAAGGGCAAGAGCAGATTTGAGGCTACTTCGTTGTATTCTGTTCGCGGAACAGGAAAGGGGATCTCTTCCCCCTCAAAAAGGTATGAGAACACAGGAGCTGTGTTTGCTGTCTGCAAAAGATGACACAGAATCCTTGTTTCTTGCTCTAGTCTCATGGAGCATGCACAGTGTTTTCCTTGACTGTTTCCTTTTCCAATTCCACTCTTTATACAAAAACAGTAGAATGAGTTTGCAAGGTAAACAACAACTTCCCTGCAGCAGATTCTCACACACTGATCTCACTGTGGGTTTATTTATTTTTTTTTTAGATTTATTCATTTATTTGAGAGAGAGGGAGAGATAGTGATAGAGGTAGCATGAATGGGGAGGAGAGGGAAGAGCAGGCTCCCCACTGAGCAGGGAGCCCAACTCCGGGCTCCATCCCAGGACTCTGGGATCCTGATCTGAGCTAAAGGCAGATGCTTAACCAACTGAACGATCCAGGTGCTCCCTGATCACACTCTCATCTGAGATAAATTTCAGAGCATGCTCCTGGACGGCTGGGGGGAGATTTTCTAAAAAAGGAAACCCCCAAAATAAAATGTTAATGTAAAAATGTTTTATAGGGTGGGGCGCCTGGCTGGTTCAGTCAGTAGGGCATGTGACTCTTGATCTCAGAGTTGTGAGTTTAAGCCTCATATTGGGCAAGGAGGCTACCTAAAAAAAAAAAGAAAGAAAAAGAGAGAAAGAAAGAAAGAAAGAAAGAAAGAAAGAAAGAAAGAAAGAAAGAAAGAAGAAAGAAAGAAAGAAAGAAAGAAAGAAAGAAAGAAAGAAAGAAAGAAAGAAAGGAAGAAAGAAAGAAAGAAAAAGTTCTATATAGTAGGTGCCATCTTTCTCTAAGTTTCTTTAGGAGGTGGGTCTCATTTATAGCATCTAGAAATAATAACTCCAAAATATCCAGCATTTCCTGAGGACACTTTGTGGCAGGCCCTGTGCAGAGTTTTGTATAATACTCATGTTGACACAGTACTTAGCTGTAGTTATTCAGTAAATATTCATCAAATAGCTTGGTAAAAATATCAAAGGCATTCAAGAATAGAAAATTATAGCTAATATTCCTCATGAATATAGATGCAAAGATCTTTTAAAAATACTAGCAAATTAAATCCAACAATATATTAAAAAGGCTGTATTGTAACCAAGTGAAGTTGATCCCAGGGAGGCAAAGAGGGTTAAGTTTTTTTTTTTAATTTTTATTTATTTATGATAGTCACACACAGAGAGAGAGAGAGGCAGAGACACAGGTAGAGGGAGAAGCAGGCTCCATGCACCGGGAGCCTGACGTGGGATTCGATCCCGGGTCTCCAGGATCGCACCCTGGGCCAAAGGCAGGCGCTAAACCACTGCACCACCCAGGGATCCCAAGGGTTAAGTTTTTCAAAACCATCCAAAGTAATTCACCATATTAACAGACTACAGGAGAAAAATCCTATGATCATTCCAAAAGATGCAGAAAAAAATATTTGACAGGATTCAATATTCTTTTATGATAAAAAAAAATAGGAAACTAGAAACACAGGGAAATTCTGCTGTGTATCTGATAAAGGGCATCAACTGAAAAAATCTATAGACAACATCATATTTAATCATGAAAGACTGAATACTTTCCTTCTAAGTTTGGGAACAAGGCAAGGATGCTCATTTCATCGTTTTTACTTAATGTTGTACTAGAAGTCCCAGCCAGAAAATAAGGCAAGAAAAAAAAGAAAAAGCACACAGATTAGAAAGGCGGAAGTAAATTGTCTTTATTAGTAGACAACATGATAGCTACATAGGTTATTCTAAGTATACTAAACATCCACTAGAATTCTAGGTGAATTTAGCAGGGTCATAGGACACTTAAGTCAGTGTACAAAATCAATTCTATTTCTCTATTATAGCTGCAAACAACTGAAAACTGAAATAGCTCCACTTATAATAGCATAAAAATCATAAAATATTTAGGACTAAACTTAACAAAAGATGCAAAGGACCTTCATGCTGAAAACTGCAAATTAAAATAAGATTCAAATAAATGGAGCAGGGATCCCTGGGTGGCGCAGCGGTTTGGCGCCTGCCTTTGGCCCAGGGCGCGATCCTGGAGATCCGGGATCGAATCCCACGTCAGGCTCCTGGTGCATGGAGCCTGCTTCTCCCTCTGCCTGTGTCTTTGCCTCTCTCTCTCACTGTGTGCCTATCATGAATAAATAAAAATTAAAAAAAAAAAAGTTTAAAAAAAATAAATAAATGGAGCAGTACACCATATTTGTGGATTATGAGAGTCAGGGTTGTTAAGATGTTTATTCTCTATAAATTAGTCTGCAAGCATTTATAGAAATTAACAGGCTGACTTAAAAATTATCTTTTTGATTCTGGGATAATCTTAGATTTACAAAAGAGTTCCAAAAATAGTACAGAGGGTTCTTCTATACCCCTCACCCAGTTTCCCATAATATTTACATCTTACATTTACTATAGTACTTTTGTCAAAACTAAGAAATCAACACTGGAACATTACTATTACTTTTTCTGGATTTCACTGTTTTTTTCTCTAATGTCCTTTTTTTGTTGTTGTAGGAGCCAGTCCTGGATATGACATTGCATTTAGTTGTCATATGTCCTTAGTCCACCTGGGTCTGTGACAATTTCTAAGTGTTTCCTTGTTTTGTTTGCTTTTAATAAGTTTGACAGTTTTGAGGAATACTGGTCAGGTATTTTGTAGAATGCACCTCAATTTGGGTTTGTCTCATGTTTTTCTCATGCTTCCACTGGGATCAAGAGTTTTTGGGAAGACTACATAGTGATGAAGTGCTCTCTTTATCACATACCATGCTATCAACATGACTTATCACTGGTGACATTAACTTTGCTTACTTGGTTCAACAAGCTGATTTTAAAATTTATGTGGAACCACAAAAGATCTAAAATAGCAGAAATAATTTTGAAAAATAAGAGCAAAGGTGAAGGATTTACATTGACTGACTTCAAGCTTTACTACAAAGCTAGGGTAGACAAGACAGTGTGGACTTGGCCTTAGAATAGACAAAACACTGAACAGAATAGAAAGTTCAGAAAAAGACCCACACTGGTATGGAAAATCCATTTTCAAGAAAAACATGAAGATAATTCATTGGGGAATTATGTTTGCATCAAATGGTATTGGTACAATTGGGTATCCACCTGGAAAAAAAGAGATCAAGAAAGCTACCTAATATTAACCAAGTTTGTAAGTGGCAGGGATGGGGATTCCCAGTTAGACTTTCTGGCTAACACGCAGTAATGGTGAATATGAATTTAATAATCATACAGTTAGGCCACATTATTTTTCCGAATCAAATTCAATCTGAGGTCATACTTTTTTTTTCTTTCTTTCTTTCTTTCTTTCTTTCTTTCTTTCTTTCTTTCTTTCTTTCATATTTATTATAGTCACAGAAAGAGAGAGAGAGAGAGAGGCAGAGACACAGGCAGAGGGAGAAGCAGGCTCCATGCACCGGGAGCCCGATGTGGGACTCGATCCCGGGTCTCCAGGATCGCGCCCTGGGCCAAAGGCAGGCGCCAAATCGCTGCGCCACCCAGGGATCCCCCGAGGTCATACTTTTATTTATTTTTTATATTTTTAAGGATTTTATTTGAGAGAGAGAGAGATCATGAGCAAGTGGGGAAGGGCAGAGGGAGAAGCAGAATCCCCGCTGAGCAGAGACTCCAATGTGGGACTCGATTCCAGGACCCCTGGATCACAACCTGAGCAGAAGGCGGATGCTTAACCGTCTGAGCCATCCAGGTGTCCAGAGGTCATACTTTTAAACAATGTAAATGTTTTAAAGTAGAAGAAAAACTGAAGAAATGTACCTGATTCAAGGAAACTAAGGAGACATAAGTAAATGCAATGTGTGATCCTGGATTTGTATGAATGTTGAATTCCTTGAATTTGAAAATCATACTGGGTGGGGGGGTGGGGTGGGGGGGCACCAGGGTGGAGAGGGCATCTGGGTGGCTCACCAGTTAAGCATTTGCTTTTGGCTCAGATCGTGATCCCGGAGTCCTGGGATCAAGTACCACATCGGGCTCCCCCCGAGGGGAGCCTGCTTCTCCCTCTGCCTGTGTCTCTGCCTCTCTCTCTTCCTCTCTGTGTCTCCCATGAATAAATAAATAAAATTAAAAAAAAAAAGAAGAAGAAAATCATACTGGGGTTATGTAAGACTATGTTCTTGTTCTTAGGAAATACGGAATTATTTGAAGGTGAAGGTCACAATGTCTGCAACCTGTTCTGAAATGGTCTAACATTATTCACAACAGCAATAATAAATATATATGGAAGAAATCAAATATGGAAAAATAGTCACAGTTAGTAATCTATGTTAAAAGTATATGGAAGTTCATTGTATTATTCTTTCACTGAACCTGTTTGAAATTCTAAAAAAAAAAAAAAAGGAATTTAAATATTAAAAAAAAACAAGTTAGAAAATAAATAAAATCTTAAAAAAAAAAACAAGTTAGTGTGATCCTAATTCCATTTGGCACGATGATGAAAAATTCAGTCTTACTCATTTATGGGAGCAGTTCGCTCTTCCTCAGGGGTTTTACATAGTGCAAAACATTCAGGAAGGGCACTCTAGCCTTCAGGCCATATGGCTCACTTCCCAAAAGCTCTGTTGTAGGCTGATAGATTCTGCACTGGGTCTCAAGTAGTCTGCTAGCTGGGAGCCCTGCACAGAAGGTCTGATCTCCCTGTGTACAGTACGTAGCCCTTTCCCTCTGATGGCCTCTTGCCTCCCCTGCTCCCCTTCCTCTCCAACTCTGTCCCTTTGAGGAAACTTGTGGGTTTCCTGTTGCTGTTACTGGAGGAATCCCAAACCACTTTTTTTCTTCCCAGTCTCAGAAAACCTGCTTTTGATATTATGGTACTCCAAATATATTTCTCTAACCTTTCCCTTTGTTGAGAAGTTCTTTTACACTACCATCTTAGGGTCTTTACAAACACTATTGGACTCGGTTTCCTAAAGGTGGAGATAGTAAAGGAAATGCTGTGTAATTTTACTAATTTATTGTATAAGAGATAAAGACATATCTGCTTCAGAAAAAGTTCAGCATTTCCCAAAATTGTCTACAAATCACTTGCATCAGAGTCATCACAAATACTTGTTAAAAATGTTCATTTCTGGGTTTATATCCAGACCCACTGGGCCTAAATCTCTGGAGGTGGGGCTGGGAATCTGCATTTTTGTTGTTGTTGTTGTTGTTGTTGTTAAAACAATGTTTTATTATGTCTCAGGATTCTGTGGGTTGCCTGGGCAGTTCTGCTGAGTAAGCCCGGGCTCACTCAGTGTTCCACACTCAGCTGAAAGTTGATGAAGGGGTGGGCTCAGTCTAGAGTTTAAATGGTGGGTCCTTAATCCCAGGCTTCTTCACAGCATCTTGATCTCGGTCTAATGTGGTGAAGACAGAAACTTCAAGGCCTCTTGAGGTCTGAACTCCGTATCTTGCACAGCAACACTTCCGCCACAATCTATTGGTCAGAGTAAGTAATAAGTAAGCCAAGATTCAAGGTGAGGAAGAGACTCTCATGTTTGGACAGGAAGGAATCTGTATTTTTCAAGACTTTTATTTATTTATTTGAGAGAGTGAGCGAGGACAAGCGGGGGGAGGAGCTGAGTGAGAAGGAGCAGCAGACTCCCCACTGGAGCCAGGACCCTGGGATCAAGACCTGAGCCAAAGGCAGAGGCTTAACTGACTGAGCCACTCAGGCTCCTGGGGATCTGTATTTTTAAAACAGCCTCCTCGGGTGACACATGCACACTGGGGTTAAGTGTGAACTATTCATTTAACAAATATGTGTTCCTATTACATTCGAAATGAATCTCTATTTCTTGAACTTAAATTTATATATATGTGAATGTTTTTGTTTCAGAAGGCTTTTTTTCTTTTTGAAGATTTTATTTATTCATTCATGAGAGACATACAGAAGCAGAGACACAGGCAGAGGGAGAAGTAGGGACTGGATCCCAGGACCCGGGAACATGACCTGAGCCAAAGGTAGACACACTCAACCACCGAGCCACCCACCAGGCACCCCCAGAAGGCTTATTTCTTATGTTTCCTATCTCAGTACTTGTGACACAGTAAATGTTCAGTAAATATCTCTGAAATGAATGTAAATATTTGAATCTAGCTTGTGGAAGATCCTAACAATCGTATGGGATTTCTCGGAAGAAACTGAGATTTTTATTGTTGTGGTGGTTGTCAGGGTTTTCTCTAGTGATTTCAGTCTCATTTGGGATGTAAGATCTGGGAAGTTAAGATTTACAGATACAGGGGGTTTCCTGAAATAGTAATACCTTAGGTGCTGTAGGAGGTGGGAACCCCTGGAGCCTGGAACTGTAGGAGTTTTTGAAAAAATTTCAGGAGGAGCTTGAAAGTGAGTAGGCTTTGGGAGGAAGGGGTTGGTGGACCTGGTACGATCGCAGAAGTGGTTTTATAACCAGCAGATCTAGGAGTCAGTGGCTGGTACACGAGTCTTTTTTTTTTTTTTTAATTTTTATTTATTTATGATAGTCACACACACAGAGAGAGAGACAGAGAGAGAGAGAGAGAGAGAGGCAGAGACACAGGCAGAGGGAGAAGCAGGCTCCATGCACCGGGAGCCCAACGTGGGACTCGATCCCGGGTCTCCAGGATCGTGCCCTGGGCCAAAGGCAGGCGCCAAACCGCTGCGCCACCCAGGGATCCCTGGTACACGAGTCTTAACAAAAGGAACGGTGGAGGACGTTAGTAAGAGGTTGGGGATGGATTGTGGCAAGTCTTGGAGAGTGACAGGATGAAAAGCACATTACATGTCATGGGTCACTTGTAATGGCAGTTAAAGGTGAGGAGCTGACCCTGCACATCAACCCAGCTTGGAATTCCAAAATGCGGGGACCTCTAGCTGGGAACAGCGGAGGTGGATCTTCTTGGGACACACAGAAACGAAAATAGCACAACGATGTTCCGATCACCAGGTAATCCGTTTAAAAATCAGATCCCCTTGCCCAACTTCAAGGTATAACTGACGTCTACCAAAATCAGAGTCGTAGTAGCGGCAGAAACTTGGGAAACTTGGGATACCACCTGTCCGTGACCTTAGGTGACCCCCCTTTCCTAGCACCGGGGTCATGCAGGTGCCGACCACTGTGTGCCAAGCGCTGTGCATTTACACTCTCTCATTTCATCGACTAAACAAGGCTATCTCGCCTTTTACTGCTGAGGAAAAGGAGACTGGGATGGGGATCGCCTGGTCACTGCCTGAAGGTTGCAAAAAAAAAAAAAAAATCAAATCATCAAATCAAAAGATGTAAGCCCGGGCTGGGATGCGGGCTGCACAGGAGGTGCGGGAACAGCAGGTCGCGGCGAAAGGAAGGGAGGCGAAGGGAAACGGAGCAAGGGAGACCCCGAGACAAGGGCCCCGCTCCCCGGGCTCCCCGCGCCCCGCAGGCCCGCGCGCTGGGCGAAAGGAGGCCTTCCGTTACGTAACACCCGCCACCCCGGGTCCACCGGGCGGCTTTCCAAAATCGCGATACCTCGTTGGCGAGATTGGAGGGATAGAAGATCCTGATTGGGTAGTTGGACCTCGAACCAGGCCGACGCCGCTAGGAGCGGCCGAGGGGTGGGCGGGACTTGAAGCTGAGTCCGTGCTTCATTGGCGAAGAGAAAACCGGACCAGGAACTCTCCGGAATCGCGATTGGCTGTTGCCAGGAGCCCCGACGGCCGGGGGAGCCCGGGTTACGGAAGCCGGGCAGGGCTGAGCGCCAGGGCCCCCGGGAGGAAGTTACCCTCGGAAACGCGGAGAGCGGCGGCGGAGAGCGGCATCCCCGGCCCCATGGCGACGGAGGCGGCCAGCGGCAGCGATGGGAACGGGCAGGGGGGCGAGGCCGCCGTCACCTACTACCGATTGGAGGAGGTGGCGAAGCGCAACTCCCTGAAGGAGATCTGGCTGGTGATCCACGGGCGAGTCTACGATGTCACCGATTTCCTTAAAGAGGTGGGGCCCGGGAGGTGGACGGCCCCTGGGAGCGGCGCCGGTGAGGGGTGGTCCCGACCCGAGGAGCTGCGGGCGAGGAGGAGGGAAGTCCGGCCTGGCTGCGGGCCAGGGGCGTGCGAAACGGCCGCAGCTCCCGCGGACCGACGGCGAGGGGCCTTGGTTCTGCATGCATTTCTAGCCGGCGCTAAATTCCAGAGGCTTCAGTAAATGTCATGTGTTGCATATCACATATCGAGTACTGGGCCGTGCGCGAGCCCAGACCGCGGAGCCAGCATCATCCCCATTTTACAGAAAGGGAAACTGAGCCTCAGAGATGGAGGACTCTCAAGGTCACACGTTTAACAGCCTGTAACCATCCCAGGCTAGGTCCGAAGGGCTCTGAGCCTGTGCTCTTCCCACTGCGCCCTCTGAAGTAATTCATTTCTGGTTTTCTTGAAAAGACCCTGAGACTTTTCTTTCTTTCTTTCTTCTTTCTTTTTTTTTTTTTACTCCTTCATTATGCTGCCTTTATCTTCTATTAATTGGAGTTGACCTTGAGGCCAGAAGGTCATGAGTTAACTTTTCTGGCGGTTGACTCCTCCTCTTTGTTAAATCTTCAAGCCTGTTGCATTGTGCAACTTCTTGAGACCGTGGTGCACTGAGTGATTTTTTTTTTTTTTAATTTAAGGAAGCAGGATAGACTTTTGTCTAACTTTATTGACGTGTACGTACATACGAAAATTGTGAGCATTTAAAATGTACAATTTATTGAATTTGGACAAATCTATTCCTGTAATCACAATCCCAGTTAAGACAGACCATTTCCATCACCCAGGAAAGTTCCCTCTTACTCCTAGACACAGTCCACCCACCCAGCTCCTGAGACTTTGTGGTACTTACATGTATTCACATTAACATATATCAATTTTGAGTGTGTATCATTTTGAGTAATAGATTAATAATCTTGTAGTAAATTCCTTGGGAGTTCCTGTGCAATGTAACCTTGTACCTGAGAAAAAACTTAATTTACGTTAGTTATATCTATGAATCAAATGTACCAGTAAAATATTTTTTCTACGTTCTGATTCGTAAATCTATAAAAAGTTTTGAAATGTAAAGTTTTCCCAAAAGGACATTGTTTTTAATAAATCATCATCATGGCCAGGAAACATCTTAGAGTTTAGTGTCTTGTATGGCTTTTTATGCTTTTAAAAGGCACCTTAAAACTATTTCCCCATTTATTTCATCCTTGGATAACTAGTTGAGAGTGACTTGGATGTAGTGATTAACAGAATGAGAAACAGGTTCACAGAGATTTTGGCTGGGCAATTGATGAGTAGCAGAATCTGGTTTAGATTCCTTGATTTCTCTTATGTACAGAGCATTTCTTCAGAATTCTAGCCTTAGTTTAGTCCTTTGGCGTATGCCCCATTTTAAGTTAAAATTGTGGGTTGTAGCCTGTTAAAGCATAGTTCATAATGGTAGGTAATAATGTTTTTGTGCTTCCATTGCCCCCAGATTTCTTCTTGACTGATTTAGAATACATAATCAACTTGGAAGGAACACTCAGTGCCTGGAGTGGACCCTTAGTTCAGGTTTGAGTAGTGGTTGCTAAGGGGGGGTTCACACTCGCAGGTGTGCCAGAGCTGCCCGCGAAGCCAGCGCCACAGATGTTTATCTGCCCTTAGCTCTTCTTACCTGTTCTGTCGTCTCTGTTCCGATTTTCTAGTTCATCCCAAGCCCATTCCTTCATTCATTTGCTCGTTCAAATAATTATCAAGTGCCTGTTGACGTGTCAGATACTGCTCTAGGTGCTTAGGATACACAGTGGAGAGCTGTATTTATGCCCTCATGGAAACTAGTCTCCAGGGAGTGGACAATAAGCAGAGTAACTGTAAAATATGCTATTTTAGGAAGCGATAGGTTCTAAAAAGAAAAATAAAGCAGAGAAGAGCACTGTGGATGTCTATAGGAGTGAGGGTGTAAGGGTAAAGGGTTGAAATTTTAGATATGATGGCCAGAGTTGGTTTTATTAAGATGACTAGAGGACACCTGGGTGGCTCAGCGGTTGAGCATCTGCCTTTGGCTCAGGTCGTGATCCCGGGGTTCCAGGATCGAGTCCTGCAGCAGGCTCCCTGCATGGAGCCTGCTTCTCCCTCTGCCTGTGTCTCTGTGTGTCTCATGAGTAAATACATAAAGTCTTAAAAAAAAAAAAAGAAGAAGAAGAAGAAGACAAGAATAAACACCAGAAGGAAGTTAAAGGAGCTAGCCATGTGGATATTTGAAGGAAGAGCATTCCTGGCTGAGAGGGCAAGTTCAAAGGCCTTGAGGTAGGAGTGTGTCTGGTGTTGTTTGAGGACAGTGAGGGAGGCCACAGTGGCTGGATGGGAGGAGATGAGGTCTGCTTGATCAGGTGAGGACAGATACACAGTTTTGTAGGCTTTAGGAAGGATTTTGACTTTTGGAATAGGAACCCACGCTGGAGCAGGGGAGTCATGATGTGACTTAATGGTTTAATTGTATCACAAAGGAAAAATTGAGGAGCCCAGATAGGAGGCTGCTGTAATTGGGCAAGAGGTCGTAGTGGCTTGGACCAGGCTTGGCAGTGAGGGGTGCTAAGAAGTATCAGGTTTTGGATGTGTGGGCTTTTTTTTTTTTTTTTTTTAAGATTCATTTATTTTGGCAGGTGTGGGCAGGGGGATGGCAAGGGGAGAGGGAAAGAGAGTCTTAGCAGAACACCATGTGGGATTCTATCTCAAAACCCTGAAAATCATGACCTGAGCCGAAACCAAGAGTTTGTCACTTAACTGGGCCATCCAGGCACCCCGGGAAGTGTTTTGGTGGTAGAGCCAATAGGATTTGATGATGCATTGGATTTGAGGAGTGACAGAAGAAGTCAAAGATGGCACCAAGGGTTTTGACTTGCTATTACACAGGATGGAAAGACCCATCCAAAAAAAAAAAAAAAAAAAGGAAAAAGGGACATCTAGGTGGCTCAGCAGTTGAGCACCTGCCTTCAGCATAATCCCGGAGTCCTGGGATCGAGTCCCACATCGGTCTCCCTTCAAGGAGCCTGCTTCTCCCTCTGCCTGTGTCTCCTCCTCTCTCTCTTTCTCTGTGTCTCTCATGAATAAATAAATAAATAAATAAAAATCTTAAGAAAAAAGAGATGGGAAGACCCATCTTCTCATTCTTCTTTTTTACCATCTGAAATCACTTTTAGGTTCCTCTGTAGACAGGAGTTCCTAATCTGAAAATCTTGTCTGTAAGTTGCTTTTTTTTTTTTTTTTAATAACTATGGATATAATGTTATTCTGGAGTTTGAATGTGATAGTTTTGAATTGGTAATGTAATTGAATTATTTATCTTTCCCCTAACATTAATTTTGCGTTTTTGAATTAGTGATATTAGTTTAATTTATTGAAATCATGAACGATAAACCAAAACCTTGGCAACATTTTAAAAAAATATTTTATTTATTTATTCATAGAGACAGAGAGAGGCGGGCTGGGGGGGCAGAGACACAGGCAGAGGGAGAAGCAGGCACCATGCTGAGAGCCTGACATGGGACTCGACCAGGGTCTCCAGGGTCATGCCCTGGGCTGTAGGCGGCACTAAACCACTGCGCCACTGGGGCTGCCCACCTTGCAAAATCTTAAAAAAAAAAATGATTATACTATCTTATGACATAGACTAGAAAATATCCAAGTACAGCTCCCTTAGCAAGGATATGTATGATTTTGTGAACCTTTGTTTCAGTTAATAGCCTTATTTTTTTACTGTGTATCACAGGTGAGAGAAATTTGGAAGCCATTATCTTATGTATAAATAACATTTTTGAAAAGAATAACTTTTTTTATTCTCCCCTTTGTGGGGATTGATCTCACAACCCTGAGGTCAAGAGTCACATGCTCTTCTGACTGAGCCAGCCAGGCGACCCAGGAGATCTACTTTAGTAAGAGTGATCTGGAAAGCTTCTGTGAGATGACTTTTAATTGAGCTAAGAAGGAACTAGCTTCGGAAGACTAGAGAAAAGAGCTTTCTGACGGCATTGGCAGAGTCAAGCAAGAGTTTGGCCTATTAGTATGATTGAAAGCAGCTGTGGCTGTAGGATAGCCAATGAAGGTCAAGAATGGCCAGAGAGCTTGGTGGGAGCCAGGCCAGGCAAGACAGAGTAGGTCATATAGATTTGATTCCTAATGTATTAGAAAACCAATGAAGCCTTTTAAGATGGAAGTGACATTAGGGCAGCCCTGGTGGCTCAGCGGTTTAGCGCTGCCTTCAGCCCAGGGCGAGATTCTGGAGACCTGGGATCGAGTCCCACATCAGGCTCCTCATAGGGAGCCTGCTTCTGTCTCTGCCATTCTCTCTCTATGTCTCTCATGAATAAATCAATAAAATCTCAAAAAAAAAAAAAAAGGATGGAAGTGACATGAAAGCACTTTACTTTTCCAGTG
This sequence comes from Canis aureus, assembly GCF_053574225.1. Lineage (NCBI taxonomy): Eukaryota > Metazoa > Chordata > Mammalia > Carnivora > Canidae > Canis > Canis aureus. Next base: position 8,746,129 of record NC_135613.1, read on the forward strand.
GATTACTTTGGCCAAGAACTTGAGGATAAGTTGGAGGGAAAAGCAATACAGAATGGAAGAAAGTAAAACTTTCCATCCCAAGAATTTGTTTGATCTTCCACATCTTCTGGCATATACCAATATATACAAATATGTACAAATAAATATGGGAGTAGAATCATAGTATTCCTTTTTTTTTTTAAAAAAAAAAGTTTATTTATTTATTTTTAGTAATATTTACATGCAATGTGGAGCTCAAACTCATGACTCTGAAATCACAAGTGGCAGGCTCCTCTGACTGAGCCAGCCAGGCATCTTGATCAGAGTATTCCTTAACTGAATTATAGTATCTTTTCATTGGTTTGTTTCAGTAGTACAAATAGTATTTACTGGGTGCTTATTATTCTGAGTGCTTGACTAAGTTCTCTTAACTTCTAACAACTCATCCTTTGAAAGAAAAAAAAGACTATTTCAGCGGAGTGTGCAGAGGGAAGGGGAGAGAATCTCAAGCAGACTTCTCACTCAGCAGGGGGCCCAATGTGGAGATTGACCCCATACCCTGAGACCATGACCTGAGCCGAAATCAAGAGTCGGACACTCAATTGACTGAGCCGCCCAAGTGCCTCTATTTCTAGTACTATAGAACAACAATATCACTTTCTTGTGTCTTTTCACATATCTGACACTTATCTTTGTTTTTTTCTATGTATCAGCAGTTTGTTTCAATTGCTTTTTATTTAATTTTAATTTTATATATTTATTTCATTGTATGATTGAACTGAAATTTATCTGTTCACCTGTCCATTGCCATTTGGGTTGTTTCCATTTTCTGGCAATTATGAATAAACCTGCTGTGAATGTTCATGTACAAATCTTTGTGTGACTTATGTTTTCATTAAGGTTAAATACCTAGGAGTAAGATTTCTAGGTCATACTTCCTTTTTCTCTTTCTAAGCAATGTTAGGCCTTTTCTCAAAGTGTCTGTATCATTTTACACTACCACCAGCAGTGTATGAGTTTTCCACTTTCTCCACACTCACTGACATGGTATCTTTCATTGTACCTTTAACCATTCTAATGGATGTGTGCTTGTGTATGAATTATGGTTTTAACTTCTATTTCTTTGATTACCATTGATACTGAGTATCATCATGGTGTGATTGGCCATTTGTATGGATTTTTGTAAAGTGTCTGTTCTATCTTGGCCCATTTATAATTGAGGGATAACATTCCTGATACATTTTGATGCAACTCCTTTCAGATACAGTTCACCCTTGAATAACAGGTTTGAACTGCACAGGTCCATTTACACATGGATTTTTTTCAACAGAGTATTTTTCTTCCTTATGATCTTACTTTTTTTTTTCTTCTTTAAGTTAGGCTCCACGCCCAACATGGGGCTTGAACTCATGACCCTGAGATCAGTAGTCACATGCTCTACCAACTGAACCAGCCAGGCATCCCATGATCTTCTTAATAACATTTTCTTTTCTCTAGCTTACTTTATTGTAAGAACAGTATATCATATATATATGTGTGTGTGTGTGTGTGTGTGTGTGTATGTGTATGTAACATCCAAAATACGTGTTAACTGACTTTTATTGGTAAGGCTTCTAGTAAACAGGAGGCTAATAGTAAAGTATTTGGGGACTCCAAAATTATATAGATTTTTCAGCTGTGTTTAGAGAATAGAGTTTGATGGCACCTCAACCCCTGTATTGTTTAAGCGTCAATCTATGTATCGTGACTTTTTTCTCCCAGTCTGTATTTTGCCTTTTCATTTTCTTAATAGTGAGTTGTTTTTTTTTTAAGATTTTATTTACTTATTTAGAGAGAGATTGCGCATGCATGAGCATGAGTGGAGGGAGGGGCAGAGGGAGAGGGAGAGAGAATCACAAGCAGACTCCACGCTGAGCACAATGCCCAACTTGGGGCTCATTCCCATGACGCTGGTTCAGGACCCAAGCTGAAATTAAGAGTTGGCAGCTTAACTGACTAAGCTACACAGGTGCCCCACTTTATTGTGTTTTTTAAAGAAAATTTGGTTCTTTGTATAGATGAAATATAATTTTAATGTCTGGGTACTGGCTTTGGGGTCCAAATGTCAATTTTCCACTATACCATCTAACAGTTGTATAGCCTTGGGCAAATAGCTCTGTAAAGACCCTTTCCCATCTGTAAAATAGAGATAATAGTACCTACTCCACAAAGTTGTTGTGACGATTAATATAGATAACGTGTAAAGACTCACGTTACCTGGCATAAAGAGCTCAGTAAGTGTTAGGGGCCATTCATTGATTGAGGTTATTTTTATTCATAATAAAATTTACTTGTTCCCTGCAGCATCTTTTGAGTGCTTAAGTGGCAGATACTCTGAAGATGTAAAGGTAAATTAGACGTCTTGGACATGTGAGGGAGAATGAAATCTGTGTACAACTAATTGTCATGCAAGAAAGACAGAATGCAGGCTCTGTTTGATATCAGGGTACTGAAGGCACCCCTGAAAGCTTCAGATAACAACAATTCTTATTGGATTTCTTCAAGGCTGGTGAAAAGAAACTGTAGTTTGTCATCTAGATTGTAAAATTAACAAATCTATGGGAAGACTGCTTTCTTTCCTTGAGTAGTTGCAAGTGGTTAGTCTCAGGGAAGGCTAGAAATAAAATGAGGCAAAATTTAACCTCCCGTACTGTCTGGGTGAGTTGCTCTGATGAACAAATGGACTTTCGTTTATTCATTTTGCATGTGGGCATGGGTGTGGCATATATACCAGACAGGGAGAGAGGGCACGAGACAGGGAAGGAGGGCAGAGTGAGCTCTCTCTAGATCTCACTATGTTCCAGGCATACTATGTTCTAGAATGCACCCATGAAAAAGACAAGCATGGTCACTATTCTTGTGGAGCTTATAGACTAGCAGGTAAATGAAGACATCAAATCTATAATGGCAGTCGTGATAAATGAATGCTGTGAAGGTACCTAAGGAATTGTGAAAATCTATAGCAGTGGGATTTACTCTGGTGGGGATAAGTTATGTTTGGATCTGCAGACCTGCAATTTGATCCTGGGCAGTGGTGACTGCCAAAGTTATACCCTTTCTGGCAGCCATCGAGTTATCCTCTTCTAGAGGACACCTCTACCTTACTAGGCTCTGTCTAATCTGAAGGCGAATGAACACCTGTGGACCTGCACCATCTCCTCCTGTTCTCCACTCAGGTCTGTCATCTTTCTCTGCCCTGTCAGACTATTTTTTGAAAGTTGTTTTTGTTCTCTAGAATTTCAGCCTCCATATCTCTTGTTGATGTGGTAACCTGCCAACCTAATTGGCTAGAGGTCCTCCTTTGCATCACCCAGCTTAATTTTGCAGCTTCCAAAATCTTAATGATTCTAGATTTTATTTTCTAAGTCAAGTGGTCTTTAGCATTTCCCTATTGTTACATTTTTATTACATCATTATGGGATTTCCACCCAGAGAATTTGTGAGATTTTTTTTCCCATCAAGATTTTTATTCCATAACTGTCATTCTTTGCATTCTCTTCTTTTTTGCCATCTGACTCCTATCATTTGCCTAAAATTAGTAATCTGGAAGTATATTTTCTATTACTAATTTGTCTTCTCTCTTTTCTGTATTAAAATATAAAATTTTCTTTTTTTGTTAAGTTTTTAAAAAAATGTTATTTAAACTCAATTTGCCAACATATAGTATAACACCCAGTGCTCATCTCATCATGTGCCCTCCTTAAGCCTGTCTTCTTTTCGATACTACTTTGTCAATAAATTTACGGAAGAGCCAAAAGTCTTCCTCCCTATCACATATTCTTTGGACAGATGAACTAACTGAAATCCTTCACCAGAGGACATTACAAAATTCCCTTTGTATCTTTGAAGTATTTCACTTGATTATTGCTGGACTGAGAGAAATGAATGGATCACAGTCATTGTTTCATCCCTCCTGAAAGTTTGTGATCTTGGTTGAAGTGTGGTTTATTTAAAACATTTTATTTGTTAATGTTGTGTAACTGCTTACATAATAAAAGCTGGGACAAGATCCATTAGTCTTAAAACACAAAGGCCTTCCAAGTCAAAATAAATTTTTGGTAAGTTCACATGAGATTTAAAAGCCAAGCAGGTTCTAGAAAAAGTGGGAAATATGCCTCGCCTTGTATTAGATTTACTGAATGAAAATAGGGAGAAATTTTTTTTTAGTTTTTTTTATTTTTTTATTTATGATAGTCACAGAGAGAGAGAGAGAGAGAGAGAGGCAGAGACACAGGCAGAGGGAGAAGCAGGCTCCATGTACCGGGAGCCCGACGTGGGATTTGATCCCGGGTCTCCAGGATCGCGCCCTGGGCCAAAGGCAGGCGCCAAACCATTGCGCCACCCAGGGATCCCGAAAATAGGGAGAAATTTATGATTGTTCAATAGATTTGAATAGTGTAGACCCCCAATCTAGATTATTCAGGTTAACCTCTGAAACTTTTTGGGTCTCTTTTTTTTTTTTTGCTGTGATTCAGACAAAAATAAATTTTTGGCTAATAGTAATTTCAGGTATATAAACTCAGCTCTTTTTTTATTGTGATAAAATATATATAACAAAATTTGCCATTTAATCAGTTGTACAGTTCACAGTGTTGTGCAACCAACCAATACTGATATCAGTTTCTAAAACTTTTTCATTACCCAAAGCAGAACTCTGTAACCACTAGGCAATAACTACCCCCTCATCACTTCCTCTGATGACTTCCGTTTTTTAAAAATATTTTTAATTTGTCTATTCAAGAGAGACACAGAGAGGCAGAGATATAGGCAGAGGAAGAAGAAGGTGCCCTGCGGGGGGTCTGATGCAGGACTCGATCCCAGGACCCTGGGATCATGACCTGCACCAAAGGCAGACACTCAACCATTGAGCCACCCAGGTGCCCCACTCTGATAACTTATAATTTACCTTGTGTCTCTAGAACTGCTTAATTCTAGGTACCTCAAATAAATGGAATCGTATAATATTTGTCCTTTGGTGTCTGGCTTCTTTTGCTTCATGTTTTGGTTTTTAAAATTTTTATTGTGGTAAAATATGCATAACATAAAATTGATTATTTTAACTGTATTTGATTGTACAGTTTGGCGGCATTAAGCATATTCATGTGATTGTGTGACTATCACCTGCATTTATCTCCAGAATTTTTTTGTCATACCCAAGTGAAACTCTACCTATTAAACAATAACTCCATTGCTTCTCCTCCCAGTTCCTGGTAATCACTTGGATTTTTCTGTCTCTAGGGATTTGACTATTCTAGGTACCACATATAAATTGAATAATTAGATATTTGCCCTTTTGTATCTAGCTTGTTTCACCTAGTATAATGTCTTCAAGTTTCATCCATGTAGATATATCAGAATTTCCTTCCTTTTAAGGCTGAATAATATTCCATTATATGTATATATACTGTATTTTGTTTGTCCATTCAGCGGTTAATCAATGAATACTTGGATTGTTTCCATCTTTTGGCTATTTGTGAACAACACTGCAGTGAATATTGGCATACATTATCTACTTGAGTGCTTGTTTTTGGTTCATTTGGGTATATGCCTAGGAGTGGAATTGCTCAATCATATGGCTGTTCTGCGCTTTTTGTGGAAACCCTAAATGGTTTTCCACAGGAGCATTTTACATTTCTACCAGTAGTGGATGAAAGTTCCAATTTTCCCACACTGTTTCCAGCACTTAATATTTTTTCACTTGTAGCCATCCTAGCCAGATGTAAAGTGGTATCTCATTTTGGTTTGATTTGCGTTTCCCTAGTGTCTAATGATGTTCTTGTACTTACTGGTCCTCTGTGTAAGTTCTTTCCCATTTTTCCCAATTGAATTGTTTGTCTTTTTACTTTTAAGTTGTATTTCTTTATATATTCTGGATATCAGTCCTTTATTAGATATTTGATTTGCAAATATTTTCTCCCATTCTGTAGCTTATCATTTCACTTTTTTGATAATGTCCTTTTTAAAAAAGATTTTATTTATTTGAGAGAGAAAGAGAAGGATCAGGGAGGAGAGGGAGAGGGAGAAGCTGATGCAGACTCCTCCCTGAGTAGGGAGTCTAACACACGACTCAGTCCCAGAACCCTGGGGTCACAACCTGAGCAGAAGGCAGACACTTACCTGACTGAGCCACCCAGGTGCCCCGATAATGTCTTTGATGTACAGAAGTTTTTATTTTTTTTATTTTTTTTTTTAATTTTTATTTATTTATGATAGTCACACAGAGAGAAAGAGAGAGAGGCAGAGACACAGGCAGAGGGAGAAGCAGGCTCCATGCACCGGGAGCCCGATGTGGGATTCGATCCCGGGTCTCCAGGATCGCGCCCTGGGCCAAAGGCAGGCGCCAAACTGCTGCGCCACCCAGGGATCCCCGTACAGAAGTTTTTAAATTTGAAAGAGTTAAGTCCCTCCTTATCAGTAATTACTTTAAATGGAAATGGATTAAATTCCTTTAAGAAAAAAAGATTTGATTATTTATTTTAGAGCAAGTGTGTATGCATGTGCACGAGGGGTGGAAGGGAGGGGCAGAGGGAAAGGGAAGGAGAGACTCTCAAGAAGACTCCCCCACTGACTGCAGAGCCCAATGTGGGGCTCTATCTCAGGACCCTGAGATCATAACCTGAGCCAAAACTAAGAGTTGCATGTTCAATCAACGGAGCCATCCAGGGGCCCCTAAATGGATTAGATTCTTAAAAGACAGAGATTGGCAGAATGGATAAAAATACAGGATCCAACAATATGCTGTCTATAGGAGACTCACTTTAGTTGTTTTTTTACAGAAGACCGGCTTTAGATCCAAAAACACTGATAGGTTGAAAGTGAAAGAATGGAAAAAGGGACGCCTGGGTGGCTCAGCGGTTTAGTGCCTGCCTTTGGCCCAGGGCATGATCCTGGAGTCCGAGGATTGAGTCCCGTGTCGGGCTCCCTGCATGGAGCCTGCTTCTCCCTCTCCCTCTCCCTCTGCCTCTGCCTATGTCTCTGCCTCTCTCTCTCTCTCTCTCATGAATAAATAAGTAAATAATTTTTTTTTTTTTAAAAAAGAAAGAATGGAAAAAGATATTTCACATGAATAGTAACCAGAAGAGAGCAGTGGTGGCTATGTTAATATCAGAGGAAGGAGACTTTAAATTAAAAAAAAAATGTTACTCTCCCTCCTCACCGATGACATGATACTCTACATAGAAAAAAAAATGTTAATGTACATAGAGTTTTGTTTTAAAATTGAAAAGTGGTCTGGAGATGAATGTTGCTGGTGGTTGCACCATTTTATATGGCTGAGAATCCACAAGGGTTCTAACGTCTCCACATCCTTGTTACTTTCTGGGTTTTATTGTTGTTGTTGTTGTTTTGTTTGTTTTTATAATAACGTAGTGGGTGTGAGGTGGGATCTCATTGTGTTTTTTTTTTTTAATTTTTTATTTATTTATGATAGTCACAGAGAGGGAGAGGGAGAGAGAGAGAGAGAGAGACAGGCAGAGGGAGAAGCAGGCTCCATGCACTGGGAGCCCGATGTGGGATTCGATCCCGGGTCTCTGGGATCATGCCCTGGGCCAAAGGCAGGCGCCAAACCGCTGCGCCACCCAGGGATCCCTCATTGTGTTTTGATTTGCATTTCCCCTGTGACTACTGATGTTGAGCGTCTTTTCCTATACTTGCTGGTCATCTGTAGATCATCTTCAGAGAAATGTCTAAGTCCTTTGCCTATTTTCTAATCAGGTTATTTGATGTTTTTGTTGTTGAATTTTAGGAGTTCTTTTATATCTTGGGTATTAACCCCTTATGATATTTACATATCTTTTCTCTCATTCTGTAGGTTGTTTTTTGTTTGGTGATTGTGTCCTTTGGTGCATAAAAATTTTTAAGTCTGATGTACTCCCATTTGTCAATTTTTACTTTTGTTGTCTATGCTTTTGTCACATCCAAGAAAGCATTATCCAATCTAATGTACTAAAAATTTCTTCTAGGAGTTTTAATAGTTTTGGGGCTATGTTTAGATCTTTAGTCCATTTTCAGATAATTCCTGTCTATGAGATAAAAAAAGGGTCCATCTTCATTTTTTCGTATGTGGATATACAGTTTTCCCAGCATTATTTGTTCAGTTGACTGCCCTTTCCCTATTGTCAGTGGTCCTGACATCCCTTGTTGAAGATAATTTGACTATATATACAAGGGTAGTTGTTTTTGGAACTTATTTTCCCACTAATTATAAACTGCTGAGATTTAGTCATATGACGTCACTCTAGTAAATGAACACATTTGGATAACCACCGTCTAGAACTTTATAGCACGCTGGAACCTTTCCTTCTGCCTTTTCCTAATCACTGCTTTCTTCTTTATTCCGAGGTACCCACTCTATTGACTTCTAATGCTTATGTGGTTTTATGTCTGTTGTCTTTTGTTTGCCGTTTATATTCTTTCATGTTGTGGATATTGCAGTGGTTCTTTTTCATTACTGATTAGGATTCTACTGTAGAATTATATCTTAATTTATTTATACTCTGCTAATGGTCATTGGGTTTTCTTTTTTCTTAAAAATTTCTTTAAAGATTTTTATTTAGTTGAGAGAGAGTATGTGAGCAGGGATAGGGGCAGAGGAAGAGGGAGAGAATCTCAAGCAGACTCCCTGCTGAGTCTGTAGCCCAATGTGGGGCTCCCTCTCACAACCCTGAGATCATGATCTGAGCCAAAATCAGGGGTAAGACATGTAACTGACTGCACCACCCAGCACCCCAGGCATTGGGTTTTCAAGTAGGGTCATAACAAATGATGCTGCTATGATCATTTGTGTGTGTATATAAGTACATATATCTATATACATTTTTGGGGGGTATATACTTAGGGAATTCAATTTGATTTTTTTTTTTTTTTAAGATTTTATTTACTTGAGAGACAGAGTAAGAGAGAGCACACTCCCCACTGAGTGGGGAGCCTGACACAGGGCTTCATCCCTGGACCCTGAGATTATGACCTGAGCCAAAGACAGATGCTTAACTGAGCCACCCAGGTGCCCCTCAATTTGATTTTTTAATTGAAAAATTTGTTGAAATAATTGTAGATTCGTATGTACTTGTAAAAAAATAATAGATCCCTTGTACCTTTTACCCATTTCCCCCAATGGTAACATTTTGCAAAACCATATTACAGGGACACCTGGGTGGGTCAGTCAGTTAAGTATCTACCCTTCTGAAACTCAGGTCACAATCCTGGGGTCCTGGGATTAAGCCCCATGTCAGGCTCCCTATACAACCACTCCCTCTGCTCCTGTGCTCTCAAAGAAAGAAAGAAAGTCTTAAAAAAAAAAAAAAAAGCCATAGTACAATACCACAACCAGGATTTTGACGTTAATTGGATCCACAGATCTTATTCTGACCTCCTCAGTTTTACTTCTATAAAACTGATTTGTCTTTTAAAGAAAAAACAATGTGGTTTAATTTATAGAGTTGAGTCACTCACTTTTGATTACAGTACTCTACATGCAAATTACATTTACCTCTTGATACAGAAGTGGCACCCTGCCACTTCCCTAGGACATTTAACCCAGATGATTATTCCTGGGCAACTTTTTTCTATGTATCTGCCAGCAATTGCCCTCTCCACCTTCTTATAATGGTATGTAAACTCTTTTCCAGAATAACTGGCTCTTTAGTACAGTTGAGTCACCATATTACAGTACAGAGCTGTTGATTTTTTCAGTTGACTTGATGTATTCTGAACTGCATGTGAAGAATATCCCATTAGTTAGCCTATAGGTGATCATTCTTTAAGGCATTTGAGAATCCAGCAGTGTGTAAGGTCACCGATTTTCCCTGGACAGTTTTAAGAGACATAGAAGGTTTGTTAAGTCTATCCTAACACTGAGTATTCACTCTGAAAAATAACTTATTTGAAGGAAATTTCGATACATTTGCTCTTTATGTCATATTGTAGGTTCAAAATAAACAATACAGAGATATTTGTTTTGCTTATACATAGTAAATTTTTATTAATAAAAATTATTACTTTTGTTAAGGAAATTGTTAAAACACCAGCACATAAATTAGCTGTAAAAATATAGGGCATTTGGATCCGAAGAAACAGGAGTTTACTTTGGCTTAGATGTCAGGCTAATTGTACATATTATAATTGGCAATGTTACTTCCAAAGATTGAATTTTTGCTAAGTTTTTATATATTATTACAGGCTTGAGTTTCCCCTTGCTCTGCCTTTTATTTCTATTGTCAACCAGAAGGAAATTTTTAAACATTTTAAAAATAGTTCTTTCCCTGTAAGTCACCCTGAACACAATCATTTCCTCCACTTTCAAACATGAAGGGGAACCTGGCTCAGACAAGAATGATCCTTGCTGCACGTCCACAAACTCACGTGTTCTCCTTTTTATTCTGAGAGGCCCAGTTCAAACATCTTACAAGATTAAGGGCTACACTGTGTTCCCAACAGAGCTAATCCCTGCTTCAATATATGGAGATCTATAATTCTTTTTTGAACATCCCTTCAAAGTGGAGATCTTTGGCCATGAGCTCTTTGACATCATCAAGTGTTCACTGGTGACCCATTGGCTCCAGAACCTTCCACTTTGCTTTGAAGGCTTTGTTGCAGTCTGTGGACATGGCCATGGCTGCTCTAGTCATCTGCCTGGATTACTCTTGATTGGTCATTGGCTTTCTCTTGACCCAAAATGAGAGAATAAATGCTCCGAAGCCCAAATACATAGATGTACCAGGATGTAAAATTCACCAGGACACAGCTAATGAGAGTTGTTGTTTTTTTTTGTTTTTTTTTTTTTGTTTTTTTTGAGAGTTGTTGAATTCCTTGCTATAGCATATGCTTAAAACAAGGTCAGTGGAAATAGGACTCTGGTTGTAACAAAGCCTGAGCATGTTATGTTTATCCATTCACTAGTAAGAATCAGGGAAGACATTTGTTAAATTCCCTTTCATCATGTCTATAAGCATAGTGGGATCAGTCATAAGAGAAGGTAATACTGTTTTCCTTTTAGTTCTTTTTTTGTTTTGTTTTTTGTTTTTTGTTTTTTGAAAATCCAGCCTTTGGATTGTCGGAAGTAGTATTTTCATGTCAAGGACTGTTTGGGACTATAATTTCCATTTTCCTGAGGACTGTGCTTTGAATTAGGACTTCAGCTGTCAAATACTTGCCCCTGGGTGAGCTGTTTGTCACTCTACAGCAGGATGGACACAGTGGTGAATCATGCCCACAGAGAGCATGATGATGAACAGGGCAGGACAACCCAGAGACTCACATTGGAGTTAAGTTGCAGCTCTTGCCATCTTTTTTTTTTTTTAAGATTTTATTTTATTTCTTTAGAGAGAGAATTGTGGAAGGACAGAGGGGGAGAGAATCTTAAGCAGGCTTTATGCTCAGTGTGGAACTGGAATGGGGAGATCTTACAACCCTGAGATTGTGACTTGAGCTGAAATCAAGAGTCAGATGCTTAACTGAGCCACCCAGGAGCCTCTAAAGATTTTATTTTTATTTTTATTTATTTTTTAAAAAGAATTTATTTATTCATGAGAGGCACAACGAGAGAGGCAGAGACACAGCCAGAGGGAGAGGCAGGCTTTTCGCAGGAAGCCTGATGGAAGATAGCATCTGAAGTTCCATCCTGGAACTTCGGGATCACACACTGAGCGGAAGGCAGATGCTCAACCACTGAGCCACCCAGGCCTCCCAAGATTTTATTTTTATGTAATCTCCACATCCAACATGGAGCTTGAATTCACAACCCTGAGATCAAGAGTTGCATGCTCTACTGACTGAGCCAGCCCGGAGCTCCTCCCGCATTCTTTATTGAGAGCCAGCCTAGTCAGGGTCACAGGCCAGGCCCTCAGCCTGGGCATTACCTTTGCCTAGGACTGGCCCTGGCTGTGCTGTCCTCAGGCATAGTGTGCTGCCTTCAGCTGGGCTGCCATTTTATTTTATATTTTATTTTTTAAAGATTTTATTTATTTATTCATGAGAGACACAGAAAGAGAGAGAGGCAGAGACACAGGCAGAGGGAGAAGCAGGCTCTGTGCAGCCCGATGTGGGACTCGATCCCGGGACCCCAGGACCACGCACTGGGCCGAAGGCAGGCACTAAACCGCTGAGCCACCCAGGGATCTCCTTATTTTATTTTTTTAAAGATTTTATTTATTTGAAAGAGAGAAAGTGTGTGAGAAGGGAGTTGAGAGGGCAAAGGGAGAGAATCTCAAGCAGACTCCCTCTTCATACAGGGCTTGAACTCACAACCCTAAGATCACAACCTGAGCCAAAGTCAAGAGTTGGCGCTTAATGGACTGAGCCACCTGGGCACCCCAAGTGTGGCACTTTCTTATTTATTTATAAGTGGTGAGAGATGGGTAGTTGTAGAAAGAGCAGTGAAGAAGTCATAAATTCAACCATTTCCTGAAATATCTCAAGCTGTTAAGAGATTTTGTTATCCTTTTGCTCTGAAAGGCAACATAATAGTTGGGACGTATCATAAGGAAAAACCATCGTCCATAGTTGAGGTATATATAGAGCACATAGGGACACAATTCCAAAGCTTCCCATGGCTGAGAGAGCTCAGTTGGAATGACAGATGAGTGGTGGGAAACAGCCACAAGAAAGGAAAGGAGAGGAGAGGAGAGGGGAGGGGAGGGGAGGGGAGGGGAGGGGAGGGGAGAAGAGAAGAGAAGAGAAGAGAAGAGAAGAGAAGAGAAGAGAAGAGAAGAGAAGAGAAGAGAAGAGAAGAGAAGAAAAAAAGAAAACAGCCACCATTTGAAAACAGCATGTTTAAGTACTAGAAGGAGAGACCCACTCACTGGGCAAAGATCTTTTAGGAGAGAAATATAGAAGTTATCCTTGTCCTCAGGGAGCCTCATAGGCAAGTTTCCGTTGAATTCACCTTTAAAATAAGGATGGGGGCACCTGGGTGGCTCGCTCAGTTGGTTAAGCTTCTGACTGTTGGTTTTGGCTCAGGTCATGACTTCATGGTTGTGAGATCGAGCTCTGCGTTGTTAGCAAGGAGTTTGCTTCAGAAGCTGTCTCCCTTTGTCCTTCCCCCTCTGTCCCTCTCCCTGCTTGCTCCCCCCAGTAAACAACTTCTATTTAAAATAAGGATGATAATATTATTCGTGCTTAAAAGATTGTTATAAAAAGTAACTCCTTAAAAGGATTACTTGATATTTTAAAAATACAGATTTGGATATGTCATAAAATGTAAATTCTCAGTTTGCTCATTGTAAGTAAATATTCATTGAATGTTTAAGTCAGAGACTGTGATAAAGGTAATTTTAAAATCTTTTCTCAGTAGGTAGTACTTTACTTGGTAACACTATTTCAAGAGGGTCTGCAGTGAAAAATGTTCCTTCTGCCTTATGTCTCCCAGCCCTCAGGTCCTTTTCATTGTTTTCAGAGAGAATTTATGCGTGTGTATTACACATCTATGTATCTGCTTTTAAGTCACAGGTGGTAGCATATTATATAAGTTACACCTTTCTCCTCTCTTCTGGAGTACAAAATATTTCATATCCTTATCTCATTTGATACAATAGTAGTTAAGATAGGAACTTCCTGTTACCTCCATTTTACAAACAAGGAAGAGAAGTTACCTCTTAGTTTCTTAGTAACTTGCCCAGGGTCATATAGTTTGTCAGTTATAGATGTAATCTACTTCCTAGGTATAGAGGCGGTTATTTTGGTACCACTTACTTAACTTTTTATTTTGAAACCATTTCCAACTTAGAAGTTGCAAGAATAGAATAAACAATTCCATCTATTCTTTGACCAGAGTCTCCATCCGGGTTTCTGTAGCCTTCTCGATGATGTTGCCAAAGAGAGTCAAGCCAGGAGCACACATTGTTCCCAGTTGTCCTGTCTTGCTAGCCTCCTTCAACCTAGAACTGTTCTTCAGTCTTTCCTTAGCTTTTGTGACCTTGATTTCTTGGGTGAGCATAGGCCAGTCATTTTTGCTGAATCTCCCTTTGCTATTGTCCTAGATTTCCTCACAATTACATGAAGAATATACATTTTTTGGTATGAATATCACATATTATGTTCTTCCCATTGCATCCCGTCAGGTGGCATACAATGTCAGTTTGTCCCATGGCTCCCATTAAAGGAAGAAAAGAGAAAAAAGGAGCAGAAGAGGGGAAAATAACTTCTATTAGTTTGCTTTTCAGAGGACCCTGTGTTCAGCAAATACCTTTTCTTTGTAGCATCCTGGAGGAGAAGAGGTCCTGCTGGAACAAGCTGGTGCAGATGCGAGTGAAAGCTTTGAAGATGTAGGCCACTCCTCTGATGCCAGAGAAATGCTAAAGCAGTACTATATTGGTGATGTGCATCCGGTAAGGACCAACTGAACGAGGCGTGCTGAACAGCCACAGAACACAACAAGGGGGAATGCAGTATTAAAATGGAAATTCATTCAACCCAGCCATCAGGCTACATATCCTCCCAATCATTTTGCCTGATTTGCTCTGCTGAGATACAGCTTCTTGTGTGGAAAGCAACACCGGTAGTATCAGAAATGTGAAGGGAAATGGTTTTGGGAATTTTTTAAAATTGATTTTTGTAATACAATTACATCTTGGGCTAAAATGATGATCTGGTTGTTCTTGAAAGTTCCTTGCTACAGGTGGTAACTATAGACAGGAGACCCTGATAGGCTCAGAGTTGGGGGTGGGGGAGCATCTATCCTTCTACAGACCTTGACGTCTTTCAGAGAATTCTCTATTCCCAGAATGTAGTCTCACCGTCTAAGGTTAGAAACAAGCACATAGTGCACCGAGTGAGAATTCGTTTGGATATGACTTAGAATATTATTTGTTTTCCTTTTTTAACAGGATGACCTTAAACCTGAAAGTGGTAGCAAGGTAAGAAGTCACTTGTTTCTCTTGGTGTTTCAAGTGTTTATATTTCTATTTACTCAAATTGAATGGCTTTTTAAAAAAATATCTTAACAACAGAAGTGTTTACTTTTCCTCCAAGCAAAAATCCTATTTTTCAGGAATTTGGACTCAGTGCCATCTTAGGAAAAAAGAATAGCTAAGTCTTGAACAGTAGGAAGCATTTTGTTTGTGCTTCTATTTGCTTGAAGAAAAAAAAAAAGCCATGCCTTGTATGGTTTTGAAAGAAATTAGTTTATGGGTTGAGTTGTAGAAAAAGTATTTCTTATTCTTACATTAAATAGTGCAGGTGATAATAATTCTGTGTTGGAAAAATAATTGGAAAGTTGATTTTCACTTAAAAAGCTCAGGAGTTACAGATTGAAGTAATTGATTAGAATGGCCTTTCTGCCCCTTTTACCCAGATTTAATCCTTTTATCGTATGGGCTCAAATAGGCCTGTACCCATTTTACTTACTCAGTGATACAGCAAAAACCAGTGATACCAGTGATACAGCAAAAAAAAAAAAAAAAAAGATTAAATATTTGAAAACCTTAACATGTACCGCATAACATACCAGGAACAAAATAGGAAACCCTTTTAGCTTCCCACAAGTGGGGCTGTTCCTTTCCGTTATTACTTCCTGCTTTTCTTGACTTCCGCCTTCAGAGAGCTGTCAGGTTACCCTTTCACTTCAAGGGACAGCAGTTTAGTTGCTACCAGAGCTTCATGGTAGCAGCTTTTCCTCCTTTGAGCATCTTGCTTCTCTTTCCTCACTGAGCTGGAATCACAAACATGTTTGGTACGGCAGGTAAAGTCTGCCCAGACACAGAATTCTTTTGACTCAAGATTGCTTGACAGTGTCTGCCGTCTGTTGCTCTGCAATCCAGAGTGTTTGTGGAAATTATCTCTTCCATCTTGCTCCACTCTGCTACTCTGATTTGTTGAATTGTTCCTGAAGCGGGGGATGAAATGATTCCTTTAAATGCTTCATGAACACTGTGGGTCTGTCTTCCCTCTCTGGCACGTGTAACAAAGGTAAAGTTTGAGCTGCATGTGGCCTTGCTGAGTATATCAAACATGTGGAAAACATTGGTCTCAGTTAAAGTAAACATTGAATTCAAGGGATATTCCCATTTGTACAAGTGATATACCTAGTATCTAGGAGTCATAACCTACAACAATCATGAAAGCACCTTTATTAAAATAATAGGAAAAAATTTTGGAATTATAATTGTCTAAAAGTCTACAATTGCTTCTTGTTGCTATTTTTCTTCCTTGGTAGTTGAATATATGGTGAGGACCATTCTTAGGAATGAAGAGCGGAGTTTTTCAAATTCTGTCCCTTGAGCCACCTGTGTTGGAATCCCTGGGCTGTTTCCGAAATGTCTGTTTCCTAGGCTTCCACTACTACTGATTCATAATCTCTGGAGGTGGGATTTGGGAATATGCTTTTGACGCAACCCAGGTAGCCATGCACCAGACTTTTTACTAAATGATGTGCCCATCTTTTCATTGGAAAACTTGGAAAACTTTAATTCTCTTCTGTAGAAAGCACTGTCTACCCTGTAGACCAAAGAATGAGTTAGAGATGTCTCAGCTAAATGAAATCTGTTGAGTCTTGGACTTTTGGTAAGAAATTCAGAAAAAGAAACTCTTTTAACTCACTGAATTCTTTTCTTTTTTTTTTTTTTTTAATTTATTTATGATAGTCACAGAGAGAGAGAGAGAGGCAGAGACACAGGCAGAGGGAGAAGCAGGCTCCATGCACCGGGAGCCCGATGTGGGATTTGATCCCAGGTCTCCAGGATCGCGCCCCGGGCCAAAGGCAGGCGCCAAACCGCTGCGCCACCCAGGGATCCCTAACTCACTAAATTCTGCATTAATTTAGACGTTTTCAAATATAGTTTGGTGTGCCTGGTATAAACTAAAGGCAGGGGATCCCTGGGTGGCGCAGCGGTTTGGCGCTTGCCTTTGGCCCAGGGCGCGATCCTGGAGACCTGGGATCGAATCCCACGTTGGGCTCCCAGTGCATGGAGCCTGCTTCTCCCTCTGCCTGTGTCTCTGCCCCTCTCTCTCTCTCTCTCTCTCTGTCTCTTTCTGTGTGTGACTATCGTAAATAAATAAAAATTTAAAAAGATTAAAAAAAAAACTAAAGGCAGTATATTCAGAACTGTTGTCCGCCTGTCTGTTGTACCCAGAGGACAGTCTTTATTAAGTAGAGAGTACATTATAGAGTGTTTCCAGTCACACTGCTGTACTTAAGGCATATCAGGCAAGGAAAACCTTTGGGAAAAATTTCAAGGCCATCCACATAGGTTTTCATAAAGCTAGATTCCAACCTGATTTCAGTTCCAGGAAGAAAGTCCTGGTTCCTCAGACTTATTTCTTACAAAGATTTTAAATAAGTACTTCTGTATCTGTGATGTAGCTGTCTCTTTTCTTAATTTTTCTTCACTCACCATGAAGCATGTGGAAAAATTGGATGTAAAAATTCATTTCATTAATACTTGCTTTTGGCTAAGGCTTCCTAAACCTCTACAAAGAAGTGTGTATTTTTTTTTAAGCCTAATTAAGAGGTATCTTCTGCCTCAGGGGACAGTTTTCATTTCCCTTCCCTTCTCCCTTCTTTCATTTCTCCACTTCTCTCCTCCCCCGACAATTTCCCATCTCTTCCCTGCCTGCAAGGACACCCCTCCCCGCAAAATTTAAAAAAAAAAAGAAAAAAGCCATCCAGAATCTGCTGTTGGAGACTCTAAATCAGGAGCATTTCCCCAGTTTTTTTGCAACTACCTTTCATACTGCTTCTGCTACGACATCTAAATAATTGATAATCACCCATTGTTTTCTTGTTCGACTGATAATGCCTGAGGCCCAAGGTCCTGAAATATTACAAAACTAAAAAGTACAAGCGTAGAAACTATAGATCTGGCCACAGATGTTTTTTCTCACCTCTTCAGTCCTAGCTAACGGTCTAGAATTAAAAACCTTTTTGTCTCAGTGAATCTCTTCCTCCCTGCAATAGTCGCCATACTGAGAAACATCAGGCTTCCATTCCTACTTAACATTTTTTTGGTCTGCTTTGCATTGTGGAAACTCCCCTTAGAAACACTTGGTATTTCCTGTGCCATTTTGCCTGCCCGTCTGCTGTACTGTGAGTAACCTAGATCCATTTGTTGTCCCCGAGGTCTCTCCCTTGATGGTGGGTTCACCTGTAGGTTAACTGAGCTGCTGGCAGTTGAGATGAGGTACATATGCATGCTAACCTAATAAAAGTAGTCAGTACCGTTTCATTCATTTCTTCAACAGATATTATCTAGGTAGTAATTCAGCTGCTTAAAATATCATTACAATGAATAGACTCAGTAACCTGACCATTATCCCATTAAAATTTTTTTAAAGAATTTATTTACTTATTTGAGATAGAGCAAGAGAGAGCGAGCGTGAATTGTGAGGGAGGGCAGAGGGAGAGGGAGAACTGGATTCCCCCCTGAGCAGGGAGCCTGACACGGAGTTCCATTCCAGGACCCTGGAATCATGACCTGAGCTCAACCACTGAGCCACCCAGGTGCCCCCCATTTAAATTTTTTTTTTATTTTTATTTTTATTTTTTTTTTATTTTTTTTATTTATTTATGATAGTCACAGAGAGAGAGAGAGAGGCAGAGACATAGGCAGAGGGAGAAGCAGGCTCCATGCACCGGGAGCCTGATGTGGGATTCGATCCTGGGTCTCCAGGATCGTGCCCTGGGCCAAAGGCAGGCGCCAAACCGCTGCGCCACCCAGGGATCCCCCCATTTAAATTTTTGAATGGGTAATACATGATGGCAAAAAATTGAAATAGTGCAAAAAAGTATACTTTTATATATGTAATTTTATATAAGTAACATGCATATTATTTATATGATTATATAATATAAATATAATATATACTGATATAAAAATAATATATAAAATAAATTATATATAAATCATATATAAAATGTATAAGTATATATAACTATATATATTTTTTATTATACATATAAAATGACTTCCTTCCATCTCCAACTCTCAGTCTCCCAGTTCCCCCTCCCCAGAGGTAACCAGCTACCATTTTCTTGTTTATTCTTCTCAAGAGATTCTGTGCATTCATAAATATAAATAGGTAGACAGACATATTGATCCATTGATAGGCCAATCAACCATCCCTTCCTTAAAAAATCACAATACTGTTCTGTGCCTTGTTTATTTTTACTTAAAAATTTCATCATAGGGGGATCCCCGGGTGGCGCAGTGGTTTGGCGCCTGCCTTTGGCCCAGGGCGCGATCCTGGAGACCCAGGATCGAATCCCACATCGGGCTCCCAGTGCATGGAGCCTGCTTCTCCCTCTGCCTATGTCTCTGCCTCTCTCTCTTTCTGTGACTATCATAAATTAAAAAAAAAAAAAATTAAAAAAAAATTTCATCATAGTGATTGTTCTTTTTTTCTACAAGAAACCCGATTAATTTTTTTCAAATCTTTATTTAAATTTGAATTACTTACCATACAGTGCAATTAGTGATTGTTCTTTTTTTTTTTTTATGATAGTCACACAGAGAGAGAGAGAGAGAGAGAGAGGCAGAGACACAGGCAGAGGGAGAAGCAGGTTCCATGCACCAGGAGCCCGACGTGGGACTCGATCCCGGGTCTCCAGGATCGCACCCTGGGCCAAAGGCAGGCGCCAAACCGCTGCGCCACCCAGGGATCCCCAGTGATTGTTCTTTAACAGTATTCCATAGACAAGAATTTTGATGAGATGTCATTACTGTACGTAACAGGATTTGATATGTTTTTTTTATATGTTTTTTATTTTTTATTTTTTTAAATATTTTATTTATTTATTCATAGACACAGAGAGAGAGAGGCAGAGACACAAGCAGAGGGAGAAGTAGGCTCCATGCGGGGAACCCAATGTGGGACTCGATCCCTGGTCCCCAGGATCACACCTCAGGCTGCAGGCGGCGCCAAACCGCTGCACCACCGGGGCTGCCCTGATGTGTTTTTTAAAAACAAATAAGAGGGATCCCTGGGTGGCGCAGCGGTTTGGCGCCTGCCTTTGGCCCGGGGTGCGATCCTGGAGACCCGGGATCGAGTCCCACGTCGGGCTCCCGGTGCATGGAGCCTGCTTCTCCCTCTGCCTGTGTCTCTGCCTCTCTGTCTCTTTCTGTGTGACTATCATAAATTAAAAAAAACAAACAAAAAACAAATAAGATTGTGGAGCACCTAGGTGGCTTATTTAATTGAGCATCTACCTTCAGTTTGGGGTCCAGTCGTGGTCCCAGGGTCCTGGGATGGAGCCCTGAATCTGGCTCTCTGCTAAGTGGGGAGTCTGCTTCTATCTCTCTCTGCCTGCTGCCCCCCACCCCGTTCTTTCTGTTACTTGCTCTCTCTCTCTCAAGTAAATACACAAAATCTTTAAAAATAAATAAATAGAAACCAAATAAGATCGTCTCCATAAACGCTTAGCATGTTATTTAAACTTCATATTTTAACTTAAAAATTTTAACTTTTGGGTATCCCTGGGTGGCTCAGCAGTTTAGCACCTGCCTTCGGCCCAGGGCATGGTCCTGGAGTCCTGGGATTAAGTCCCACATTGGGCTCCCTGCATGGAGCCTGCTTTTCTCTCTGCCTGTGTCTCTGCCTCTCTCTCTCTTTCTGTCTGTCATGAATGAATAAATAAAATCTTTAAAAATAAATAAATAATAAAAATTTTAACTTTTGAAATCTAGTAAATTCCATGTATGTTAGAAGCAATCTATAAGTTGCATTTAAAAGCAAATACAGGCATCCCGGGTGGCTCAGCCATTTAGCACCGCCTTCAGTCCAGGACATGGTTCTGGAGACCCAGGATCAAGTCTCACGATGGGCTCCCTGCATGGAGCCTGTTTCTCCCTCTGTCTGTGTCTCTGCCTCTCTTCTCTCTCTCTCTCTCTCTCTCTCTCTCTCTGTGTCTCTCATGAATAAATAAAATCTTTAAAAAAATAAAAAATAAAAGCCGATACATTTTTTTCTTACTGATGCTACCGACTTTTGTTATACAACAATTTTCTGGTACACATATATAACATTCAGCTTACCTTCTGTTTTATGGGAGAGAAACTAAAAAGAATACATTGTTTATAATTATGTAATATAATTACTTAGTTGCATCATACCAAAAATTTCCTTCAAAGTATTGTTTAATATTCCTGTCATACATAAAACCTAGTTTATTTAAGTTTGGAATGGTTATGTAGATGCCCTTTAGATGAGTAGTAATTGCTCTTTAACCAAATAATTTTGCATGGTTGATTCATTGTTCCTGATTTTGTTTAACATTTCATTTTTGAAACATTAATATTTTGAAATAAAGCATAGAATGTAATGGCAAAATCCCTCTTGAAAAACAAAATGCCCATTGCTGAGGCATTTCAAGGATTAATGTTCTCTCATAATGCTTTATTTAGAAATAGTATGTAGTTTTGCAAAAGGTGTTAGAAGGATAAGGTAACATCTTTTTCAAATCAGCCTTCTAGTGTTAGAACAAGTTTTTCACTCCTTGGTCCCAATGGAAATTACTCTGAATATTGAATTTTTTTCTTCAGTGATATTTTAAATATGATATCACAGTGGGTTCTCAAGAGAGTTGTATAGAAATTTGTCTTAAAGGGTGTTTTTCATCTTTGAATTTTCCCTTTATATGCAGGGAAATATTTTTCACTTGACTGGGCTGCCTCTAGGGATGATATGTACTTTACAATACAGTAAGTGTTAATACTTAGGAGCTTCTTGAAAAGGCTGTCCTCAAGATCCATACATGGCCATGTCCTAGTTGGGACTATAAAATGTTAAAATCATGTATTTCAATCATGTATTTCAAATATTTCAATCATGTATTTCAATTTTTAAGTCAAACTTTTTAGATTTTAAGAAATTAATGCTGAAAAAAAAAGAAATTAATGCTGAAATTCATATTGTGACAGTTCATGCCATAAAGTTCATTGTGTTACGGGAGAAAAATCCTTTCTAATAGAGTTTGAAACCAAAAGTTCCAGAGTTGTTTTTCATAAGTTACTGGCCACATAGAAACCAAAGTGTTCTAAATAAAAAGCTGCAAAAACTGTTGGACCACCCAAATACTCATTAGCTTCACCAAAGTTGTCATGTGGCTAAAAATCCACTTTTTCCAACTCTAAATACTTGGAATCCTCTTGGAATAGCAAGCATCTAATTTAGGAATTAAAACATAAGCCCCCTCCCCCCTCTCCCCCCGCCAAATCTCCTTCTACACCTTACAATAGATTTCCCTTCTGTTTAAACCTGTTTAGGCTGAAGATTCACTTTAAAAATGCCCTATCTCTATAATTTAATGCATTATAATAATAATTCTGGTGCATTGTTTCCTATGTGAATGTCCTGATGACAGAGTACACTATTCCTTAGCTTGTGTTTGTCATGTTTTTTAAAAAACGGTTTTCATAGTGAAACCATGCCCACTGACCCCCAAATCCCTTCCTATACATTTGCCAATTACTATATTTCTCTGTCATTCTCTTAACCATATCAAAGAGAGTCCACACAGTACAGTGCCTCTTGGAATAATGTCTAGAAGACCATATCTCTGTATACCAGGTGCAAGATAGAAAACTCTACATATGGGTAAGCGTTCTTCCAGTCTTTCCAAACATGGAAAATAGCGTTTCCTTCTCTTTAACCTTTAGAAGGCTGCTATTACAGATTTTGCTAAAATGCCCTTGGGTCAGAAAATTGTGTTGAGTTAATTAAATATGGCTTTAGAACGAGAGTTTATCTGAGCCTTTCATTTGTATAAATGAGGGAATTGATTTAGCGTTGAACTTGAAAACAATAGACAGTTTCACTTAATGAGCAGCTTAATAAAAAGGCAACTCATATTATGAAATATTTTCTTTTATCCTACAGAGTCCATGTTTCGTGTATGTATGAATGTATATATGTATTTATTTATTTATTTGATGAAGGAATTGAGCCTTAATGAACTTTGAACCTAAGAAACCAATTTATTCAAGCAGTTCATTTTTGTTAATTTTGAGCTAAAATCGCAATTAGACTTAAAACAATTAGTTGTTTGGAAGTGTATTCCAGAAACATGCATATTAATTACTTGGTAAGGCTTTTGGTAGAAGAACTCTGGATTTGATCTGCTCTCTTATAACTAAAATCATATAGTATTGCAATTACAGCTTTCCATGCCAAAGATTGAGCAGTTCCTGTTCTCCTGACCAAAAATCTTGCATGTAAATTAAAATGTGGACAAGGATATAACCAGCCAGATATGCCTGAACACACAAAGGAGTAGGTTAAAGTCAATCATAAACTGTAGGAATTTCACTTAAGCATCCATTAGATTGAGCACAGAGCTTTGGAGTGGAAATGGGAATTGGGGAGCTGAGCATAGAGAGAACAGCAGAGTGGGGGTGAATGAAGGTTTTGTGTTAACAAAACCTTCTTTTTAGTTTTGTTAAATTAAAAATAACTTACTTGGCTTATTTCCAAACTTGGCTGAGGTACTTGGCTTCTAAGAGCAGTGCCTTAAACAACTCTTTCATTATGGTTGATTAAAAATGGAGTTGCTGTAGTTTGGCATTTACTTGGCTGTCAGTGTCCTAAAGAGAGGGTCCACTTTTTTCTCTTCTCTTTCCTTCAGCGGTAGGGAAGTTGGCCTTTTTGCCTCTAGGGCTGAAATGATCTTAAAACAGGAATTGAGGTACTTACTTTAAAAAAAAAAAACTATATTTAATTTTTTTTTATTGCTTATTAGAAACTCTTACAGTTGGAGCATATTTTGATCTCTCTGGTCTTTCTCTCTTTCTTTTCTCAGTTGCTTCCTGCATTGTTCACTTCAGTTGTTTCCTGAGGTTCACTCCAGTTAGCACACATCCCAGGTTTTAAGTTGTAAAAGAGGCTAGAGTTTTGAAATCTAGAGAATCTAGTTATATGAACTTTGGCTTTTACTATGATTACAGATTAAACATAATACATATATTAGTCCATAATGCTTTCATGTAAGCCTTTCAAATTATCTCTGTTTTTAAAATACTGACTGTACTTTTTTTGTTCTAAAATCATTGGTATATATGTGGATAAGGCATAAAAGATCATGGATATTTTTTTGATGGAATTCAGTTATTTCATGGCTACTGTAGTGGGATCTTTTAAAAGACAATGTTAGAAATTAATCTGATACCCATACTACCATAACTACGACAATGATCACCTTTCAAATTTATAAAACATTTGCTGTATTTCTCAAAGATTGACTTGTGACACATTTTAATTAACCGGACTCATGATATTCTTTTTTTTTTTTTTTTTTTTTATGATAAGCACACAGTGAGAGAGAGAGAGAGGCAGAGACATAGGCAGAGGGAGAAGCAGGATCCATGCACCGGGAGCCCGATGTGGGATTCGATCCCAGGTCTCCAGGATTGCGCCCTGGGCCAAAGACAGGCGCCAAACCGCTGCGCCACCCAGGGATCCCGGGACTCATGATATTCTAGTAGAAATGTCCTGGGTAGCAGTAATCATCAATGTCACGAAGAAGTATAGTAGTATTTTAATGTGGTTTATCTGAAACTTTTTTTTTTTTTTTTTCAAATTTATTTATGATAGTCACAGAGAGAGAGAGAGAGAGAGAGAGGCAGAGACATAGGCAGAGGGAGAAGCAGGCTCCATGCACCGGGAGCCCGACGTGGGATTCGATCCCGGGTCTCCAGGATCGCGCCCTGGTCCAAAGGCAGGCGCTAAACCGCTGCGCCACCCAGGGATCCCTATCTGAAACTTTTTATTAAAAGTTTTATTTGCCTGTGGGCTAATGTCTTTTGAGTTTAGGGCATGTATTCATTTGCATGGCAGTGTTTCGGATATATGAAATTAAAACTCATTTCACAACCTCTATCTAGACCAGTATGTAGGGTTTTTGGAAATTCTTGAAAATTGTGGTTTTTTTTTTTTAGATATATGCCATTGTTTTATTTATTTATTTATTTATGATAGTCACAGAGAGAGAGAGAGAGAGAGAGAGAGGCAGAGACAAAAGCAGGCTCCATGCACCAGGAGCCCGACGTGGGATTCGATCCTGGGTCTCCAGGATCGCGCCCTGGGCCAAAGGCAGGCGCTAAACCACTGCGCCACCCAGGGATCCCTGAAAATTGTGGTTTAACAGAGTTGTTATTCGTGTTCACACCTTTACATACTTCTCTATAATGACAAAGAGGATAATTTTGGGCAGCAGTAACCTATGCTAATGGGTTTGTCCTCTGGCAGTAAGTTAGCAGGCCTTTTGTGTATCTAGCTTAATTAATGGACTCAAGAACTTCATTTAATATTTACTTAAATTGGATTTGAAAAAAATTTTTTTTAACAACAAGCCCAAGTAATTTTATTATATAAATTAACCCATTTATTATAGGCTAGGAATGTTTCAAATGGCAGAGCCTCTACTGGTCTTTCAACTCCTTCAGTCTTCTGATGGCAGACTTTACTGTGACAGCAGAAGTGGTGTTGTAGGTCCAGGCACCACCGGCCATGGTCTTCATGCAGGAGCCACAGTGCCAGATGCCCACTGCTCGCCTTTTCATCTTGGTCTTGCCACAGAAGGAGCAGGTGTACTTGGCGTGCTGGCTAATCTCAATCTTCTTCACCATCTTCCTGAGGGAAGCCCCATATCGGGTCCCGTATTTACCCACAATTCCTACCTTCTTGGTGCATTTGGCCATGTCGCCCCCAGCCAGGTCCTAGCCCAGAGAGCTGGATTTGAAAATTTTAATAACAGCTTTATAAGATAAAATTCACAAACCATCCAATTTACCTATTTAAGATATGCCAGTCAGGGGGGTTTAGTATATTCATAGAAATGTGCCACCATAATCACAATTTTGGAACATTTTCATCACTCCAGAAAGAAACCCCATACCATTAGTAGCCATGCCCTTTCCCTCCACATATTCTTCTCCTGCTGCCCTGACAGCCCTAGGAAACCACAGATCCTCTAGATTTGCCTGTGCCGAACCTTTCTTACAAATGGATTTCTATCGTATTTGTATAACATGATGTGTTTTATACCTAACTCCTTTCACTTAGCATAAATGTCTTCAAGGTTCATCCATGTTGAAGCATGGATCAGTAGTTCATTACTTTTTATTGCCAAAATTTTGTTTTTAAGGTTATTTTGGAATTTTTCCCCCTTAATTTCATTCCTCCCGTTTCATTGTTAAATAAGCCCTAGAGTTTCTAATCATAATTATGATTTCAGAGACTAAACCAGTTCATTTTTATAAGCCACAAAACAATTGTCTGCATGCTCTAGAGCATTTCACAGTTGATCTGTTTGTCACAAGTTTTTTATTTTTTTTTAAGTATATTTTTTCAGAAAATACAGTCTTTGCTACTGCCAGTGGCAAGCCCAGCTGAACCAGGCATACTGTTGTGACTCCAGTTAGTTCATTTCAATATAGTCTATATTAACAGCATTTTTTTTCATCTAAGAAAGTTTAGGCCATTTTTCTATGCTTTCCTTACCTGTTCTTCAGTAGGGAGTTACCAGTATGTTATCAGAAATAGAATCCTTGGTCCTCCCAGTACATTAGATTCATAAATGTCAAATTGCATGAACAATGAAGTTGTGTTATTAGTTGCAGAGTTTATATAGACATTTAGGAAGATTTATGTGATTCTATTAATCTTCTTTGTTTTTGTTGGTAACTTTGAATATGTGTCTTCTTTAGGACCCTTCGAAAGATGCCACATGCAAAAGGTTAGTATACCCTTAATGGACTTCCTTATGCTCAACATAATGTCTGGCTAGAGACTCTTCTGTAAATATACATGTATAACATAACTTAAGAGTACAGTTTGAGGGGCGCCTGGGTGGCTCAGTGGTCGAGCATCTGCCTTCATCTTAGGGCGTGTGATCCTGGGGTCCTGGGATCGAGTCCTACATTGAGCTCATCACAAGGAGCCTGCTTCTCTCTCTGCTTATGTCTCTGCCTCTCTCTCTGTGTCTCTCATGAATACATAAATAAAAAATATTTTTAAAAAGTACAGTTTGACTTCAGAATAAGAAGTACAGCATGGGGAATACAGTCAAGGGTATTTTCAGTGTTGTATGGTGACATATGGTAACTACACTTGCAGTGAGCAAAGCATAAGTATAAACTTATTAAATTACTGTGTTGTACACCTAAAATGAATGCAATATTGTGTTACAAGTATATGTTAGCTATATCTCAATTTTTAAAAAGTACAGTTTAACAATTAATTTTAGAGGGGCCAAATTTACTGCAAATTCAGTAGTTCCTTACTATTAGCAAAATTAAGTTTTGGCAGTTGCAGTCATTTTGAGTAATCTCAAAAGTTCATGTCTTACATAATTTTTAAGTCATGTTGTAACAAATTGGAGTCATGTTGGGTGAATGGCCAATGCATGGACAAGTAACTACTGTGAAGTCAAGCTCTGTAGCTCAGCCCAGCTCTGCATCTTTCACTTAAAACTTAATCTCATTTAATCCTCACAACCATCTAAGGGGGGGGGGGGTGCTATTATTGCATTTTATAGAAAGGAAAAAATATGTATTGCATGTGTATTTAGGGATTTTTTTTTTCAAAGGTATACTTACAAATAGCCCTTGCCATGGTTTTCATAATACAGTAGTATGAACTCTGAAAGGTATACATTTGCCATCGCTTAAAGGTACTTGAGATAACTCTGGAATCCGTGGCTTGTAAAAAATCTTTATAGAGATTTTATAGAACTCTTTTATCTTTCTGAGATCCTACTTAAAGTGTTTCAGAGAGAGAGAGAAAACGTGATGATTTTTCCCCCCCAAAAGTATTCCCTCTTTTTTATTTGAGGTGTAGGACAGAGAATTTAAAATATTTAAACTTATTAATAAGTTGACTTTCCTTAATATTAAGGTCTTATGCTCAGCCAAATACTCCATAAAGAAATT
Organism: Canis aureus; assembly: GCF_053574225.1. Taxonomy (NCBI): domain Eukaryota; kingdom Metazoa; phylum Chordata; class Mammalia; order Carnivora; family Canidae; genus Canis; species Canis aureus. The sequence goes on from NC_135613.1 coordinate 8,773,998, forward strand.
GAAAACATGAGCCATAAACTTGCACTGGGCTTAGGCTACACATAACACTCATTAAGAATTATGCAGGGGCGCCTGGGTGTCTCAGTCAGTTAAGCATCTGACTTGGTTTTAGCTTAGGCCATGATCTCATGTGTCATGAGATCGAACCTTGCATCAGGCTCTACATTCAACAGGAATCTGCTTGAGATTCTCTCCCTCTGCCCATCCCCCTACTCATGTACTTTTGCTCGCTCTCTCTCTCTCTGAAATAAATAAATGCATCTTCAAGAAAAGAATTATGCAGAATACATATTCCTACAAATCAGTTAAAAATAATTTTGTAGAATATGGGAAAAAGACTTAAGCACTTCGCAGAAGAGGAAACCCAAATATAGGCACATGAAACAAAGGTTTGATTTCATTTGTTATCAGAGAGGTGCAAATTAAAATCATAAGGTAGGGTCTCCAGGTGGCTCAGTTGATTAAGTGTCCACCTCTTGGTTTCTGCTCAGGTTATGGCCTCAGAGTCATGAGATTGAGCCCCATATCAGCTCCACGCTCAGTACAGACTCTGCTTGAGATTCTTTCCTTCTCCTTCTGTTCCTGCTTGAGTTCACACACACTCTCTCTCAAATAAATAAATAAAATCTTTAAAAATAATAAAATAAAATCATAAAGTATATTTCACAGCTACAAGATTAGCAAAAATTAAAAATTCTACAAATAAGAGGAGTTTTTGAGGAAGTGAACCACCAAGGTTCTTAGGCCCTCTTAGGGTAACATAAGTGGGTACAATCACTTTGGAAAAGTAAGTTTGACAATATGAATAATTTTTTATCCAGAAATTCCCATTTCTAGGGATATATACTTGAGAGAAACGAGTGCTCAGGTATACCAGGAAACATATACTAGAATGTTCATAACAGCGTTATTTAAGATAATGAAATCTTGTAAACAACCCAAATAACCATTCCTTAATAAAATGAGTGAATCCAATCAATAAATTAATAAATTAATAAACTAATAAAAAATTTAAAATGAATCCATTCTGGTATATCATAAAATTCTGGTGTATTCATAAAGTGGAATACTACAAAGCAGTAAAGACAAATGAGTCACAACTGCATGCAGTAACGTGAGCAGATCTCCAAGAGACGTTCTGTCTCGTGGCCAGGAAGTTTCTGTTGAACCTAAAATTCTTTTGGTGCAGCGTAAATCCATTTCCTCTGCTTCTGTCCCAGTGACAAGTATTATAGAGGATTGTATGAGGACTGGTGCTCGACCATTCTCAGTCTTTTGTACTGAAGAATTTCTTTTTGGAGTTTTCTTAAGGACGTTACCTTCAAGCTCTTTTGTCTCTTGTGGTTGTTCTCCAAGATAATCTGAATTGATTACCTTTATGGGGACGTTACTTCACAGTTCCCATGTGCAGTATTGCTGTTGTACACGCCAATTTGCTTGCTTTCTTTTTCTTTACACAAAGCTACTTGGCTGACATTCTAAACTTCTCTGGAACAGCTTTCTGCCATACTTAAATGTACAAAGTGCTAGGCATGTTTAGGCAAGGAGAATCACTTTTGTTATTGAACCTTAGCTGGTTTTATTGGCTTCACAACCTTTTAATACTAAGGCTGGACATGTCTTAGTAGAAGGGCATGCAGGTCATTTGGATCATGGAGAAATTACACTTTAAGACCACCAGTGCTAAGGAGCTTTATTAGGGAAGAATTATTGTTGGTTTTTTAAAGATTTTATTTATTTATTTAAGAGAGAGAGAGAGAGAGAGTGAGTGTGCACACAGAGTGAGAGGGAGATGCAGGCTTCCCACTGAGCAGGGAGCCCAGTGCGGGGCTCGATCCCAGGACCCCAGGATCATGACCAGAGCCAGAGGCAGACGCTTTACCGACTAAATCACCCAGGCGCCCCAGGGAAGAATTGTTTTAAGAAGAGGGACAACTTATTCCAAAATTTCCAAGGAAAGTCTCTTATAGGAAGGACTTCTCAAGCCAACTGCCATTTATTTAACTTTATTTAACTTTTTTTTTTTTTAAGATTTATTTATTTGTTTTCGAGCAGGAGGAAGAGGGAGAGAGATAATCTCAAGCAGGCTCAATTAGGGCTCGATCCCACGACCCCTAGATCATGACCTGGGCCAAAACTAAGTCAGTTGCTTAACCGACAGAGTTACTCAGGCACCCCAATTTTTCTTAAGCCACCTGCCATTTATTTCACTTTTCAATGTGTTCAGTGTCGATATATATCCTTGTTAGTGTCCAAACTTAACTAGAGATTAAGAGGATGGATCTGGGATCAGACTGGTTTACTCCCTTTGCTTTGTGATTTTGTGTGTGATGCTTGTATTCTCTACGTATATGAGAGTAATAGTAGCAACTATTTCATAGGGTTGTTGTGAGGATTAAATTTAGAAAATCTACATGAGACAGATGTAACATTGCCAATAGTTGTATTTGATGATATTGTTTCTAAATTTATAATTATATCTATAAAACGGTGGCTTTTTTCTTGCTTCAGAATGTCAGTTGTAGAATATATAAAAACAAAGCACAAAGAGGAAAAATTGAAGCCATCCACAATCTTGTAACCCAAAAATAACCACTACTTGTCTTTGTAAAAACATATAAAGAGGTGTGTACATATGTGTATATTTTTAGTGTCATACTATATATTGTTTTTTATTCTTTTAAAAATTAGTATCATGCCAATCCAAATTTTTATTTTTTTCCTGCTACTTGGGTGATAAAAGCAGTTAAACTTCCCAAAGTAAATCAAAACTCTTTGCTTATAAGAAATATTAAAATGTACATGTTGAAAGGTAGCAAATGTTTGGTATCAGGTGTTCATGGCTTCTTTGCTTTCCCCCCACTTCTAGTTGCTGGTCGTATTGGATTTTGCCCATCATAGGTGCCATTGTCTTAGGTTTCCTGTACCGTTACTACACGTCGGAAAGCAAATCATCCTGAGGAGACTGTGGAAGTTGGAAAGCATATCCATTGGGAGTGTGAGCTAGAGACTTGTTTGGAGGCCGAGCGATGCCCTCTTCTTGAATCCTGCCGAGTATGTGCTTCCCCTTTGGAGCCCAAATGGTTGGCCGGACATCCACCCCAGACCTGGGGCCAGAGCCCTTCACTTCCCAGAGCCTTATTCCCAAAGCACCTGCTCATTGTTCTGTGTCCCTGCCAGTGGCCCCTCTCTCTGCTGGCTTCCACCAGCCCCTTTGCGTTTCCCAACTTTGTTTTATAATTACAATCCCAGATGTCCTAGTGACATTGCCCTTTGGTAAAAATGCCTGCTTTTCAATTCTTTGAATGCACATTCGACATTCTTAACAGGGCAACACACTCTGGTTTTGAAGCTTTCCTTTTTTCATTTTCCTTTGAAGTAAATATATATATGTATATATATATTTAGTTCTGACTTAATTCTATTATTTATCATAAGGGTCTTAATTAATGAAGTAAAATTGCACACCTATGACTTAAAACACAACTGCCAAATGATCTTGTTCCTTGTTTATGTTTGTTAGAACTAGGAAGGGCCATGAACTTCTGTCCTCCCTGCTAATAAGTTCATGGAGCAGATAGCCCTTGTCATCGCCCAAGTCCGCCAAGTGGTGCTGGACAGAACCATGCTCCCCTTGTGTTTCTTGGGAGTAGAGAGAGAGAGAAGGAGGGGGAGAGAGATGAATTGGGGTAATAGGGTGAACTCCTAGTCCTCTTTCTTTTGCAAAATATTGAAGACACTACTTTAGGACGGGAGTTTAGGAAGAGCACCAAAGACTTCATTCTTTTTTTTTTTTCTCTCTCTCTTTCCTGAAGATGTCATGCTCTGCTTTGGTGTGGCACCACTTTCTAGCCATCTTCTTTCTATTCCCTCCACTTGTCTTTCATTGGTGAGGGACAAATTTATAATTCTATCTGTAGAACTTTACCAGGGGTTTTTCCTGCTTTTTTATTTATTGCTTAGTGAATTTTTTCTTGCTTATAAAAGCAAGAGAGCCCAGCTTGATCAAAGACACAGTATTTGATCTTCTGTTAGCCCCAGTAAAATAACTTCCACAGTCAAGTGGCATTCGAAAGGGGGAGAGCATGACAACAGAATGTTTTCTATTTCATCCGTATTTTACCTCCATGGTTCTAATTTGTGGTTTTGCTGTTTTTCCATTGGTGGGGGTGGGAACCCAAAACCAACTAGTAGTTTTGTTCCTTGGATGAATGTTTAATCGAAGAGTAGGTCATTATTTAGAATTATGTTAGTGTTTCTTCTTAGTTCAGGAATTTCTCTGGCTTGACTTCACCTCTTTTTCTCTGTGGAAGCACCTGAGGAGACAGCATATGGGCTGTTTTTTGCCAACACAACTGTGGTGATTTTTCTCCCCATCTTTTAAGGAATCCCAGTTTGCTTCTGAGCCATTGTTCTATGCAGCAAGGAGCAGTTTGGTTCTAGAAGGTCCATGGGCACTGCTCAGTATCTCCTCTCTGCAGCAGCCCTCCCCCCGCCAGCTTGCCACGGCGTTGACAAGACAGGAAAGTGCCCTGCAAAGCAGCGTCCGCCCATGGAAACTATTTTTAAAAAGGTTCAGCACAGGTCCTGCAGTAGAGTGAATTCAGAATTCATCAAAATAATATTAACCTTATATTTGAACACTCGGACATGATATTATGGAGAAATTGTAGGGGATTTTTTGGCAGACTTTTATATATCAGGGATATGGGAATAGTCAAACTTTTATCTTTAGAAAATATTTTGTATCAGATGCCACTTTTAGACAATATATTGAAAAAAAACTTTGGTTATTATGTAAGAAAAGTGGTGTGACTATGATGCTCCTCCCACTTGAAGACATAAGGAAGGGTTGCTTTGAATAAGAATTGGGATATAATTGCTATAATAATTAAGCTGCATGATTACATGGGCCACATTGGGGTAGAAATGAAGAACAAAGGAGTATTGAGGACCTGGAAGGGGAACATTCAGGCTGAAACTAAGCCAGCATATAACTTGGATCAATTAAAAGTATGTTGGCAGTCTCCAAAATTAAATGAAAAACATCTGGCTTATAAGAAATGTTAAAGAGTGATAGTCTTAAGTAAAATTGGTGGTTTTTTAAAAAAAATATTTTTAAGGTAAACACCAACACAAAAGGTATGTTTTTCTATTTAAAATTGCTTGTCTTTTCCTGTTTATATCTGGACTTGTTTTTACTTAGAGCCAGAGGAAAAGATTTTCAGACTTTGTCTCTACCATCCATGAAATCCGTCCAATACCCAGGGCTTCTTTTGATCTACTACTGATGTCACTTTGTATTATAAAAACCACTTTGGAGTCCATTTACTGCTATTCTGCTGCCTGCACGAACAGCCAGGCAAAAGGTAGAGCTGGTGTGTGAATTTGCAGAGATTTTTGTAAACAGTAAAGTAACAAAGTATGTTAGCCAAGTCCATCAAAAAGGACTTATTTTAAGAGGTAGACTCAAATTCTCGTAACAGTCTCAACTTTGGTAGGTCATGAAAACCCCCTTGGAGAGCAAGTGGAGCCAGTCCCCATTGGCCCCTGAGAGTTGGTCTCTGGGGTGGTGGGTTGTTTGTTCCCAAGGAGAACTAGCTGCTGCCGTACACCACACTGTACACATGATGGCTGGAGATCACAAAGGAGAGGAGGGAAAATGTGTGCCGCCCAAATGGGGATATTAGTACCAGGTCTCCAAAATTTCCTAGCGCTGCCCCTTGGTCACTGGTTTTGGTTTCTAAATACCTCCACGTTTGTAAAGACAAGAAGGTGGTAGGGACAAAGTTGATACTGTGTTTAATTCTTATGTAACCTCTTAAACAGAAACAAAAATCCATTGGAACCTATAATTTGAGCCTGTAAAGTTCTTTTAGCAGTTGCCATAAACGCATGTGTTGTTAGACAAGAGCATTGTTGAGTTTATACTCATTTAGTTCCGATGTGAAGCAATGAGAAAGGCTTTATACTTATAGGCCAGGTATATCATTACTTATGGTATCTCATGCTTCAAGTCACAAGCGATACCTATCTGATTAAATTCCATTTAGGAGATTGAAATGCAGAAATATTAATGTTCATTACTTCCTTCCCTGGGAGAAATAGATTCAGACGTGTCTTGTCTCAACAAGAGATTGACTTTTTTTTTGGACTTTTTTTTTTTTTTTAAACCATCTCATTCTGTTGCCAGATATCACAAGAGTAATGGGGAGTTTAGTTCACATTTGGCTGTTGTTCTCTGAAAGGGCCTGGTTTGGAATTTGTGGGGGTGATTTCAGAGGGAGGTTCCAGAAAGCAGAGAGGTATTTGTCAAGTTACCTACCCAATATCTAGCATCTTACTCATAAGGTTTAGGAGCTGCTCTTCTGTACCTATAGTCTACATGTGCTCGTTGGGCAAAATATTATGACTATTTAACCTCCTTTCTTTTTTACTTCACCCTCAACTGTGAACGAGTAATATTAACATTCCTTTTTGTGTATTCAATAATGGAGTTTGTTTACCTATTTTATTTCAGCATATTTGGAACAAAGATCTTTGTCTCTTTCTGCTGGAATGTGCACACAGTGAATGTTTGTTAGAACTACACACAATAAAGATACTGTTTTCCTTTTCTTGCCCTGACTACAGTTATTAATTTTTTTTTTAAAGCAGAAGTGTTGGCTCTGTAATCCTAGGGTGTTCTGGAAGAAAAGAAATTGAGAAGCATGAAAGTCACCTGTATCTGTGCTAATGTTGTATTTGGTGTAAGTTTATGGAGAGTTTTGTGGTTCTTTAGTACTCCTTCTGCTGCTCTTTCTTTGAAGTTAGTTGCTCAGTTGAGAATCACAGGAGGCAAAAATCAAGACTTTGGTTGTATTAATGGACATGAAGTGGCAACCAAGTAGACCAATTGGGAGTTCTGTTTTTACTGAAACCATCTGGTAAGGAGAAGCCAGTACAAGGTAATAATATTTTGTTATCTGCAATGCCAGTCTTCAAATGCTTGTTTTTCTTGGACATAGCTAAACTGTTGGGGGAAAATTAAACACTGAGATTGAAGTTCTAGCGACTGCGTTAATTAAACAAGGGAAATAAACAATTTTTGTAATTACTTTTAAAACCTACTGATAGCCTTCTAACATTACTAAAGAGATATCGTTCATTAGGGCTTGGTTATTTCACTGTCACATGAATTACAGGAAAGGATAGTCCCATTCTTACTACTAATGTTTGAATCTAATGTTTAATCTCCAGTCCTAATAATTCATATGACTACACTCTTCATGATACTGAGTATTTGGCAGGTGCTTGAGAAATCCTGGTTTTTTTCCTGAAAGCCTAAGGCAGAAGATTGCGATTCCAGTTATGTAAATTTAAGGTAAGAAATACCCACACAGTCTATTAAACTGTTGGTAATTGCAGATATTTTTGGTAACCTAACATTAATTTACTTAAAAGATACCTGTACTGGTCCTTGTATTGAAAGGACAAGTCAACTTAATCACATATATTCCAGCATTTAAAAAAATTAATTTTTAAAGACTTTTTAAAAAGTAATCTCTACAACCAATGTGGGGCTTGAATTCACAACCCCAAGACCAACAGTTTTATGTTCCACCAACTGAGCCAGCCGGGTGCTCCTAAAAAACTTAATTCTTTTATAACGCATCCAGGAAAGATTAGACTTGCTTTCAGATGAAACATGAGGATACAGCTATAATACTATTTATTTATGTGCCACCTGCTATGTGCCATGCAGTACCTTTGATAGCATATCTGATCCTTACCCTTATAAGCATCCTTACACAGTAGATGGAGGTATCTAAATTTTACCAACAACTTGCCTGAGGCCACATAGCTAAGATGAGATCTAGAGTTTAGATCCAAATCTAGTCCTAGACTCTCTATTTCCTCTACTGATGGTTCTAAAAACCAAGCTTCGGGGATCCCTGGGTGGCTCAGCGGTTTAGCGCCTGCCTTCGGCCCAGGGCGTGATCCTGGAGTCCCAGGATTGAGTCCTGCGTTGGGCTCCCTGTGTAGAGCCTGCTTCTCCCTCTGCCTGTGTCTCTGCCTCTCTCTCACTCTCTCTCTCTCTCTGTGTCTCATGAATAAATAAATAAATAAATCTTAAAAAAAAAAAAAAAAACAAGCTTCAACTGTACAAGAATTAATGTGCTCAGTGTATCTACTACTAATTCTCATATATAGGTGCTTCTGTGTATGGTCAATGAAATGGGATCAATAATAATCATTTTCTCTGAATTAGTAGATTACTAAAAAATAGCCACTGTCTTAGGAGTCCCTAAAAAAATCTTGGTTGTTGGGATCCCTGGGTGGCGCAGCGGTTTAGCGCCTGCCTTTGGCCCAGGGCGCGATCCTGGAGACCCAGGATCGAATCCCATGTCGGGCTCCCAGTGCATGGAGCCTGCTTCTCCCTCTGCCTGTGTCTCTGCCTCTCTCTCTCTCTGACTATCACAAATTAAAAAAAAAAAAAAAAAAAAAATCTTGGTTGTTGAAGAGATGTTGTTTCACTAGAAACAGCTTGTTCAAAATGATCCTTGCATCCCTTGCAAAAAAGTCTCTTGAAAACATTAATGAGAATTTGGATTTGAACTACATTATTAGATACAATTTTTTTTTTTATGATAGTCACACAGAGAGAGAGAAAGAGGCAGAGACACAGGCAGAGGGAGAAGCAGGCTCCATGCACCGGGAGCCCAACGTGGGATTCGATCCCGGGTCTCCAGGATCGCGCCCTGGGCCAAAGGCAGGCGCCAAACCGCTGCGCCACCCAGGGATCCCATTAGATACAATTTTTTTAAAAAAGATTTATTCATTTTAGAGAGAGGGAGAACTTGCATGAATGAGCAGGGGGAGGGGCAGAGAGAAAGAATCCTGAAGCAGACTCCTTGCTGAGTGCAGAGCCCAATGCAGGGCTTACTCTCATGACCCTGAGATCATGACCTGAGCCAAAACCAAGAGTCAGGGGATCCCCGGGTGGCTCAGTGGTTTAGCGCCTGCCTTTGGCCCAGGGCCTGATCCTGGGGATCCAGGATCGAGTCCCACGTTGGGCTCCCTGCATGGAGCCTGCTTCTCCCTCTGCCTGTGTCCCTCTCTCTCTCTCTCTCTCTCTGTCTCATGAATAAATTAAATCTTTAAAAAAAAATTAAAAATAAAAAAATATCAAAACCAAGAGTCAGATGCCTAACCAACTGAGCCATCCAGGTGCTTCTAAATTTATATTATTTATTTATTTATATTTATTTTTTTAAGATTTTATTTATTTATTCATGAGAGACACACAGAGAGAGGCAGAGACATAGGAAGAGGGAGGAAAAGCAGGCTCCATGGAGAGAGCCCAATACGGGACTCGATCCTGGGACTCTGAGATCACGCCCTGAGCCAAAGGCAGATGCTCAACTGCAGAGCCACCCAGGCATCCCTAAATTTATATTTTTTAAATGAGAATTGGTAATTGGTTGGCTGGAACTTAGCATCTTTGGAACCTATCTCTACAAATCATGTGGACATCTGAGCAATGGAAATCCTGTACTTTATGCCAGTACCTTATGGTTTGGACATTGTTATTTCCAGGTTTTGAGATTGTTACACCATGAAAGGATGATTCAAGTTTATGTATGATTAAAAGAAGCACAACATAAAGTAAATAACAAATGCTGTTTGTAATGGGTGTGATATGGCATTTTTTTATTGGTGCCAGTCTCAAAGCCGTTTCCTCTTGTTTGCTCCTGGTCCTCATCTCTATCACTGAAACACTGATATTCACTTTAAAACCACATGGCCTGGGAAAGAGAAACACAAAGAAACCCAGGTGCTTGAATTTCACTTTTCCTTAGTGAAGATTACCTTTGTTTGTTTTGTTTTGTTTTGTTTTTTTTACCTTGCTTCCTCATCTGAGTTTTTCAGAAAGAGGAAGCTGTGTTACCTTACAGAGCAACAGGATGGTGTCCACAGTAAAAATGAAGTTTCTCACAAATCTGCCCCCAGAGACAACTACCCAAGAAAGAACAAATAAAGAAATGGGAAGCTACACCCTGAACAGCACAAGAGCATAAGCTTTCCAAACTCCCAATCTGACCTCCCTTTTTCCCCTGAATCCTTTAAAAAATCTCTTGAGTTTTTCCTTAAGTCTTATCCTAACCCCTGCCCTGCCCTTCATTGAACCACTTTGCCTTGTGTTTTATAAGCTAACACCTCAGCTCTGCTTCTTTTCACTTTAAAGTAGCGTGGTACAAAAATGTACCCTTTAGTCCGTCCTAGAAAATGTTTGGAAGAAGTAAAGCCAATTTGTTTATGATCTGGACCATCCATGTAAACTAGTGGAGTTCTGTTTGAACATCTTTGTTGGCTTTCATTTAAGGCTACGTTCTACCTCTGGACCTTTCACATATGAGTCAGTAAATTTGTTTTTTTGTCTTAAGCTCGTTCAAATTTGGTTTCTGAGACCCATATACTGACCACTATGGCCTCTGCAATCCATCTAACCGTAAATGCCTGCCTTGGTAATGTCTGTAAGGATTCGGCCTCTCCCAAGTATACCCTAGTTATCATAGGCCAGAAACTCACCTTTTGTTCTGTGCTAAATATCTTTGGAAAGAAGAAATATTATTCACTTTAAAAAGATACACAGATTCTCCCCCCCCCCCAAAGATTCCATTTATTTATTAGAGAGAGCACCAGTAGGGGGAGGAGCAGAAAGAGAAGGAGAAGCAGACTCCCTGCTGAGTGGAGCCCCACTCAATCCCAGGACCCCAAGATCATGACTGGAGCCAAAATCAGATGCCTCATGAACAGCCACCTACATGCCTCTCTTTTTATTCCTTTTTTTAAGGTAGGCTCCATGCCCACTATGGAGCCCAATGCCAGACTTGAACTCACAACCCTAAGGTCAAGACCTGAGCTGAGTTCAAGAGTCAGATGCTTTATGGACTGAGCCACCAAGGCACCTCAATTATTTTTTTTCATAGAATAAGGTAAACCTATATAAGCTAATATAGGTGGAAGGGAACCTATTTGTTATGAATCAGTTATGAATATCTGATGGAACTCAAGTGTAGGAAGCATAGTTGGACTTCAGGAGGAACTAGGACTAGAAATCAGAAGATCAGTAGCAACCAAGGTGGCTATAATAATTTCCAGTCCAAATGTCTAATGGAAATTAATTCCTATAAATGAGAACATAGTTGGCCAGGTAATACCACAGTGTCTGCTTCTGGTCCCATCAAGGGCCTGGGGACCCAGGTTTGAATGGGAGGGAGATCATATGGGAAGCAGTTACCCAAGGCAGATGCTACAATCACACACTGTGTGTGTACATGTGTATTCAAGTGTCTTCAGTAATGGACTGTGAGCTCTGAAGGAAAGGTCTTCTGTCTTCTGCATTTCTCAGGGTGCCTCGCGTTAAGCTGGGTGATAAGGAAGGCTAAGCTAAGTAGATTCATTATGATTTATCACGCTGTGTCTGAATGAACAACCATAGCCGGATTTGCTGAAGAACTATCTAGGACTCCCAAGTAGAATTTTGAGATGAATCCTAATGTTGCCCACATCACTAATAACCAAAAACCCCATTCACCTATGCATGCCCACAAACCATCCTGTTTTCTCTGTAAATAGATTGAGCTGCCAATATTTATTGGTTTTGTATAAATATTTTAAGTTTTATTTTTTAGAACAGTTTTAAGTTTACAGAAAAACTATGCACATAATACAGAGTTCTCATAAAGTGGGCACCTGTTGTCCCCTATGAACAGCTTATGATACATTTTTACAATTAAAGTCCATACTTTATTTGTATTTCCTCACCTTTTACATAGTGCCTTTTAAAAAAAAAAAATCTTCAGAATAGCACATCACATTTAGTCATCATGTTTTCTTTGGCTCCTCTTGACTGTGACAATTTCACAGACTCTAGTTTTTTGATGACCTTGATAATTTTGAGTACTGATTAGGTACATTGTAGGATGCCATCTGTTGGAACTCGATATTTTTTTTCAGTGTTTTTAAGATTTTACTTTTTTGAGAGAATGAGCATGAGCCAGGAGGAGAGGGAGAAGCAAACTCTTCACTAAACAGGGAGCCTGATGTGGGGCTCTATCCCAGGATCTGAACTAGAGGCAGATGTTCAACTGATTGAGCCACCCAGGTGCCTTGGAACTTGATATTTTTCTTATTATAGACAGAGGTTGTAGGGTTGCAGGCAGGGGATGGGGGCAGTGGAAGGAAGGCTACAGAGGTAAAATGCCATTTTTATCACAAGGGGGGTATACTATCAATATGACTTATGACCATTGATGTTGACCTCAATGGACTGAGGTAGTGTTTATTAGGTTTCTTTATTATAAAGTTATTCTTTTTTTTTTAAAGATTTTTTATTATTTTTATTTATTCATGAGAGATACAGAGAGAGAGAGAGGCAGAGACACAGGCAGAGGGAGAAACAGGCTCCCTGTGGGGAACCCAATGTAGGACTTGATCCTGGGACTCCAGGATCATGCCCTAGGCCAAAGGCAGGTGCTAAACCGCTGAGCCACCCAGGCGTCCCTAAATTTCTTTTTTAAGACAGGGCACAAGCAGTGGAGGGGCAGAGGGAGAGAATCTTAACCAAACCCCCTGCTGAACACAGAAACCAACACAGGGCTCGATCTCACAACCCTGAGATCCTGATCTCAACCAAAATCAAGAGTCTGATGATCAACTGACTGAGCCACCCAGATGCCCTTAGATTGTTTTGTAAAAATTTTATTTATTTACTTATTTTATTTTTTAAAAGTTTATTTAAGTAATGTCTACACCCAACGGGGGCTCAGACTCACAACCCCGAGATCAGGAGTTGCATGCTATACTGACTGAGTCAGCCAGGTTCCCCTTTAAATTATTTTTTGATCACCCTAAAAAAATGGGGTTCTGATTGAACATGGTAGTTTGAATAAACTTGTTCATCTCTGCTCCCTTCCAAAAGCCACACGAATAATGAGAGTAAGGAATAAAGAATGATATAAATCCACAAAGACAAAGTGAATGAGAGAGTACACTTCAGCTGATGAAAGATCTCAAGACATTTTTGGAAGGTGGAAGACCAACAAACTTAGAAGAGTATAGAAAACAATCTAAATGCCTACAGGAGGAAAAGCCAATAGGAATGAAGTCACACCACAGATCCCTAAAAAACTCATAAATGGGAAGCACTGTTTACCTGTGAGGGTAGAAGTTGTATAGCAGCCTTGAAAACTGAGTTTAACTACTGCACCCCCCCCACCCCCGCCTCTGCCACACACACATAGACCTCCTCTGTCAAACCTAGCCTGCACAGTGAGGCAGCTGTTTCTCCATCTGATGAAAGTTAGAGGTCTAATCCTGGGCAAAGTTGAACCTGAAAGAACCCTGACGTAATATTACAAGACAAAGCTGAGGGCGGTAGCAAGTATGGAGCGGAAAGTGGGGATTAAGTGGAAGCTCATACAAATTGCTAAGACCTCCTCCACCCACACCCCTTGGCTCCTAGAATACAGTTAAGATTCCTCCCTGGAGAAACTCACCAATTCAAGAGAAGATCTACAGATGGTGACGTTTGGTGGCTTCCACATGTTCACCCTGCAGTGAAATCCTTCAATCAACAAGCTTTGCTGATGCAAAGCATCTGAAAAGATTTATAGTGCCTTGCTTAACAGTTGAATATGAGTGGAGAGCCAAGGACTATCAACCATTTTTGGACAGCCTTAACATAATAGAGACCAAAACAAATAGAGAAAAAGTCAGAGGAAGAGATAAGGCAGGAGAAAAGCAGCCCCCCTCCCCCCAAAAAAACAACCCCTGATAACGTCATGGATACATCCATGAAGACAACATGGATATCTATATCCATGAAGACAAACATAGAATGCTATTTAAAAAGGGACATTAAGAGAATAAGAATTCTAAAAATTACAAACTTGAGGCTACCAATGAATGCTAAAGCCAGTAGACAAAGGCTTAAGAAGAAATCCGATATTTACCCAGCCACAAAGTATCTCTTTCAAAGCATTTACTAATCACAAAGAGAAAAGCAGTAATTTTACAGTGAAGAAAGCTGGCAGACACCACCAGCAATAAATAACATCACGTATCCTTGAAATGATGTATTGAGAAGGGCACATCACCTCTACTGGATTCCCCAAAATTTGTAACCTCAATCTAAACATGAGAAAATAATCAGACCCAAATTGGAGGACAGTCTACCAAACCACTGACCAGTATTCAAAAGTTGTCAAGGTTGTGAAAGACAAGAACTGTCACCGATTGGGGGAAGGGAAGGTGATGAAGGAGGAAGGACAGCTAAATGCAGTGTGGGATCCTGGATTGGGTCCTGGAACAGAAAAAGATAATGTTCTTTTTCCTTGTTACCAGTGGAAAAACTGGTGACATTCAAATAAAGTCTATACTTAATAGCACTTTTACAATGTTGATTGTTCAGTTTTGATAATTGCACTTTGGTTATGCAAGATATTAACATTAGAGTAAGCTTTTATGAAGTTTATTTGGGAACTCTGTACAATTTTTGCAAATCTTTGTAAGCCTAAAATTATTTCAAAGTAAAAGATTTTTGTTTGGTTGAGTTTTTGTTTTTGTTTTTGTTTTAGTGAGAGCAGAAATAAAAAGGGAAGCAATAGCAGGGTTGGAAAATAAAAAGAAAGAAATCCTCCCACAAGATAGAACAGAAAGGAAAAGATTGAAAATGAGAGGTTTATACAAAGAGGTACCCTATCTCAATAGACGATCTGGAAATGAACAATGAAGACATTATCACAGAAATAATGCAAGAAAACATCCCAGAACTAATGATTATGGTTTTTGAGCTGGAAAGGACGTCTGAATGCTCGGAAGAATAAAAAAAGGACTCCCACTCTGATCATTGTGGAATTTTAGAATAGAAGGGATAAGGATAAAGTCCAAAACACAGACCATGGTAACACTTTGGATCATCTTGAAATCACTGTGAAACATTAAGAAATGCTAATATCCGGTCCTGCCACAGATCAATGAAAACAGAATCTCTGTTTTGAGGGAGCAGGATTCTTTATTTATTTATTTTTTTAAAGGGAACCTGATTCTTGATGACAGTTGAGAACCACTCTCCTGAAAGCTTCCAAAGAGGGGGGGAAAAAATCACTTAAAAAGAATCAGGAAACCGGTATCGGTGAACAGCAGCACCGTAGATGAGAACACAGTGCAACAATGCTTTCTAAAGGAATATGTCTTCTAACCTAGAATTCAGGATGCTTATGAAATCTTTTGTTTGTGAGAAGAATGATCACCCTTAAGTTTATGCAGAGGTTTGGGCTCTTTCTTAAGACTTTTTAAAAAAGTAGGTGCACCCAGTCATCTTCTGTATTTGCTATGCATATTTCTTCCAAGCCTTTCTCAAACACATTCTTTATTCAAGAACTGCTAATTTTTCAATATCTTATATGACTTGACCCAATACTACCTATCACATTTGGTTACCTAGATACCCTGCTCTCAGCCAGCCACTCCCCATCTTCTACTTCCACTTGCCCTTTTCTCACCTTTTATATCCTTGAAAGTTCTCCATGAGCCAGAATATCCACCTCCCACCCCATTCCTAAGGCTAAATGCAATTGAGTTTTGATTCCTGTTAACTGGTCTGGGTTGCCAGTAGCACTGAATTCGGGCTGGAGCTCAGTGGAAAGTGGAGCCACACTGGCTTTGATTCGCAATGCCTGCCGAAGGTACAAAGAGTGGCAGTGGATGGGCAGCACATTTGCCACGTTGGCCTAGCTGAATCCTACCCAGGCTGCGGTCAAATGCTAGGTCTCATTTTCCCCATGAAACCTCATTTTACTCACATCCACTGATTTCTCCTTTCTTTTTTTTTTTAAATTAATTTATTTTAGTTTTTTTTTAAAAATTTTTATTTGTTTATTCATGAGAGACACACAGAGAGAGGCAGAGACACAGGCAGAGGGGAGAAGCAGGCTCCATGCAGGGAGCCTGATGTGGGACTCGATCCTGTGTCTCCAGGGTCACACCTTGGGCCAAAGGCAGCGCTAAACTGCTGAGCCACCCAGGGATCCCCTGACTTCTCCTTTCTTAGAGTGCCTATCACATGCATGACCATTTTATTCTTTGGTGCCAGACTAGTTCCTGTGTTCCTCTTCTCAACTAGACTGTAGTGTCCTTGAGGCTGGGGATTGGGCAGCACACTTAGTCACTTCCCAGCCTAATGCAATGTTCTATGTTCTACACATAGTAGGTGCTCAGAATCCATCTGCTTGGTTGGATAGTCTCCCCACCTCCCCTTATCCGTGGTTTCTCTTTTTTGCGATTTCAGTGACCCAAGGTCACCTGTGGTCAGGAAGCAGATGATCCTGCTTCTGAAGTATGGTCAGAAGGTCAGTCATAACCTAACATTCTCACAATGACTGTCATCCCCCTCACTTTGTCTCATCATGTAGGCATTTTATCATCTCACATCATCACAAGAAGAAGATGAGTGTGTGGGTATGTAAAGTACAGTAAGATATTTTGAGAGAGAGACCACATTCCCAATAACTTTTATTACAGTTTATTGTTAAAATTGCTTTTTTAAATTATTAGTTATTGTTGTTAGTCTCTTATAGTGCCTAATTTATAGATTAAACTATATCATACATGTTTATGTATAGGAAAATCACATAGGATTTGGTATTATCTGCAGTTTCAAGCATCCTCTGGGGATCTTGAAACTTAGTTGTCAAGAAGAGGGAACTACTGTACAGTGAAGTAGAATATGTGCCCTCTGCTGGCATGGCAGAAAAGAGTATTTTTTAAATCTCTACAACCTTGATCTGACCTTTGTAGAGCAAATTAATGGGCTTCTTTGTATCATTTGGGATCCTCCTTAGAAGATCTGTATTTTCTAATTGTCTATGGGGTCTTGGCATCATGAAGTATTCAACTTATTTCAAAAAGTCCTAGCCCAGGAGCATCTGGGAGGCTCAGTTGGTTAGTGTTGGACTCTTGGTTTCGGATCAGGTCATGATCTAAGAGTTGTCAGATTGAGCCCCACCTTGGGCTCTGCACTTAGTGAGGAGTCTGCTTGGGATTTTCTTCCTCAACCTCTATCCCTCCCCCACTTGCATGAGCGTGCATGCGTGCTCTCTCACTTGCTCTTAAATAAATAAATAAATAAATAAATAAATAAATAAATAAATAAATCTTTTTTTTTTTTTTTTAAAGGCCTAACCAACACCAAAAGGCAAACTGAGGTAGTTTGGGATTATAAATAAAAGACACACTCCCAGTTGACATACAAAGGAATAGTAAACGTATATACCTCATGTTATTCTTGAGAAAGAACTGAAATTCTAACAAGAACAAACATTCGAACATCCAGGGGTTATTGTAAGGTTGTTGGATAATAGAACACATTTAAAATGATGGATGATCATAGGATTTTATATTTTCACTTTAGTAAGAAAGAGAATACAGTTTCTGAAACCGGGGCGGGGGGTGTTAGGCCTGTTGAGATCAAGTGCACTTGATGTACTTTCTCATATTAGAATGTGCATTTAGGGATTCCTGGTGGCTCAGTGGTTTGGCGCCTGCCTTCAGCTCAGGGCGTGATCCTGGAGTCCCTGGATCGAGTCCCACATCGGGCTCCCTGCATGGAACCTGCTTCTCCCTCTGCCTGTGTCTCTGCCTCTCTCTCTCTCTCTCTGTCTATCATGAATAAATAAATAATCTTGAAAAAAAAGAATATTAGTTTTGTAGTATGTATTTTTCTGAAGGATGTGTTGGAATTTTTACTCTTCAGTTGGAGTTGCCCTGAAGAACCAAGAAAGAAAGAAAGTGTTCATTCTTTCTTGGTGCTGGGAATAGTATCAGTTGTGTATTTATCCACTATGAATGATTATTTATTTATTTATTTATTTGGGAGAGAGTGAGAGAGAGCATGAGCTGAGGGAGAGGCAGATGGAGAGGAAGAGGAAGACTCCCCAAGGAGCAGGGAGCCTGATGTGGGGCTAGATCCCAGGACCCCAGGATCATGCCCTGAGCCAAAGGAAGACGCCTAACCGACTGAGTCACCCAGGCATCCCACAGGAATGATTATTTAAAGACCCTTTGTTTTCTTTACATAATGTGAAATTATTGGTGCACATATACTTACATATATAAAATTTACATACATATCCAGTGTAATACCTTATCTTTGAAACCTATCTGCTATTTGTCATATTGTATACATACACACACATTTTACCATTTAACAGAAAGAATATGACTATTGTACATCATGATTATGATTGTTTCTCACTGGTGCATATAGCTTGCTTACCCGGATCTTCTTTGATGATAAATTCCACCACAGGTATTCACTAGTATTCAAATAATACGTGACTAGCACAGTGATAAAAGAAATGTAAACATGTTACATTTTCAACTACTTTATGCAGATGAATATTAATACATATATATATGTATGACTCATAATATTTATTTTAAAATTGGGATTTGGGTGGCACCTGGGTGGCTCAGTGGTTGAGCATCTCATCAGTCTTTGGTTCAGGTCATGATCCCGGGGTCCTGGGATTGAGTCCCACATCTGCCTGCATCTCTCTGCCTCTCTGTGTCTCTCATGAATAAATAAAATCTTTTTTAAAAATATAAATAACATAGGGATTTTAACATTGAGGATATTCAAACTTCTAGGGGGACTAAATGGCAGGTGGGTATTATCAAGGTCACTGAAAGAACTGGAGTCCTTTGAGGAGCCGTGACTCACACACCTGGTAGCATTTAAATAGCCTTCCCATGTGTGCTGCTTGCCATCATGTGATTTGTAAAGAAGTAGGATTTGTCCTAAGTGTATACTGAAACATTATGTCTTGTGATCAACATAACTGGTAACAGACACTATCCCGGTAACTTTTAAAATGATGTTTATGACTCAGTGCCCAAACAGGCAATTCTGAGAGGAAGGATCACTGACGTTCAGAGGAGAGAGGGCAGGAGCTGCTGTGTTTATCTTGCCACGGTCAATTTATTTTTTCCTCACAGAGAGCTACTTACCTGTAACCTTGAATCTCCAACAGTACCTTCAGCCACAAACCTCCACTCTTTATAACCTTTGTTACCATTTTGTACTATAAAGCAGGTTTATAGATGAGTCAAGTCTGACATTTTCCATTAGTTCTACATGGCATTCCATAGGAAGCGTTGGAGTGGACCTCCATCCCATCCTATGTGGTAAGTCTAGAGGAATTGGGCAATCCTGTCTCCTGGCCTGATTCGTTGCACATGTGTCCGCATCCTCACCAGCTTCTTCTCTGGAAGAAGCTTCCGCTCGGAAGAGTCACAGAAAGTACTGCTGTCCTGCTACCGGCAGACACCACAATGGCCGAGTGGAGATATGAAAAGAACATGGGGCTTTGTTGACTTGAGCCTCTGATTCAATTAACCCTGAAGCTCCCTCTGCCCTAGGACTTCATTTATGTGGAGATCATAAATTTTCTCATTGTGTAAGCTGTTTGAGCTGAGGTTTCTATTACTTGCAGCTGGAAGCATCCTCACTGATGAACTGTTCTTAAGAATGACTCATGGAGAAACAATTCTCCCAGCTTCTGATTAACTTTGCCCTCCAGAAATAATTGTCTGGGCCATCGGATACATAAAATATATGGAGGTCGTGAGATTAAAATTATTGTGGTTACATTTAGGGAGAGGGCTGGGATAGTGACCAGAAGGGGATTCTGAGAGGGGCTTCTGGAATGCTAGTGTTTTCTTGATCCAGGTAGTGGTTATATGGGTGTGTGTACTTTAAGATAAATTCATCAAACTAGATATTTGTGATTTTCTGACTTGTGTGTCTTTTTGTTGTACTTCAATTTAAAAACTTTACTAAAGGGGTACCTGGGTGGCTCAGTCGGTTAAGCATCTGCCTTCAGCTTTGGTCATGATCCCGGGGTCCTGGGATGGAGCCCCATGTCAGGCTCCCCTCTGCGAGGGGAGCCTGCTTCTCCCTTTCTCTCTCTCTCTCTGCAGCTCCCTCTGCTTATGCATTCTTTCTCTCTCTCTCTCTTTTCCTCCCTCCTTTCTGTCAAATAAATAAATCTTTATTACGAAAAGTTTACTAAAAAACATTATATTATAACCCAAACAAGCTATATCTTGACTGGAAGGATATGAATGGCATACTGTGGTCATTTTATTAGGCAATCAAAATAAGCTGGAGACACATTTTCTTTCATAAACTTCCAGAAGCTCACCATAAGGACCTCCTGTCGCTAGCACGTGGCCAACCCACTCTAATCTCAGCCAAAATGTTTTCCTTTTTGGTTCAGATGGGAGAGCCTCAAAGCCTTGCAAATGAAGGACTTCATTGTTTTTAGAATTCAGTCACAATGAATATGAAAAACCCAAATAAAAACTAACAGATTAGAGGCAGTCCATGAAGGGCTTTGTCAAGCCGCATTCTCAGAGAGGCCTTTTATTTTATTTATTTATTTTTAAAGATTTTATTTATTTATTCATAGAGACAGAGAGAGAGAGGCAGAGACACAGGCAGAGGGAGAAGCAGGCTCCATACAGAGAGCCCCACATGGGACTTGATCCCAGGTCTCCAGGATCACGCCCTCGGCTGCAGGCGGTGCCAAACCGCTGAGCCACCAGGGCTTCCCTCTTTTATTTTTATTATTTGTTAATTTTAATTTTAATTAAATTAATTAACATATAATGTATTATTGGTTTCAGAGGTAGAGGTCAGTGATTCATTGGTCTTATATAACACCCAGTGTTCATTACATCACATGCCCTCCTCAATGCCCATCACCCAGATCCCTCATCCCCCACCAACCTCCCCTCGAGCGACCCTCAGTTTGTTTCCTGTGATTAAGAGTCTCTTATGGTTTGTCTCCCTCTCTGATTTTGTCTTATTTTATTTTTTCTCAGAGAAGCCTTTTAGTTACAGGGGAGTCCATTCCATGGAAACCACCGAGTTTATCGAGACCTCTAGTGCATGAAGGAAGAGATGTAACATGCTTCATCAGGTGTTGTTTTTTTTTTTTTTTTTTTTTTTTAATTTTATTTTTTATTTTTTTTTTGGTGGAAGACGAACATATGGGCTTTGGGGACCCAATTAGCTGGAAGAGGACTTGACTCCTCTAGAAGCAAACTAGCTAAGGAAGGTTACCATACATCATAGGTTGGATGGAAAGTAGAATTGAACATGAGACAGCAAGAGTCTGGGAATACCAATCTTCGTAAGAGGATTTGAAGAGGAATCTCATTGTGAAACTAAGTGGGAAGTATGGTTGGTTGATGATCAGGCCTTGGTATTCAAATTCCTGATAGAAGAGAGTCCTGTGCTGTTTGAGCAGCCACATCGATCCACAGAACTAGAAGCACAAAAAGAATGTGGAGGCAATATGTTCCACCTAACTTCAGGGTGCTCGCACATCATTATAACCTCATTACCATCTTGTGAGGGAGGTGAGTTACATCTGATCCTAGGAGAGACAGTGACTAAGAGAAGGCTCTCAAGTCACCAACACCTGGGTTTGATTCCTGTCTCTGACTTACTAGTGTTATGCAATCCACTTAGCCTCCGTTGGTGGTTCTCCACTCCAGGGGACATCTGGCAATGTAGAGATTGTATTTTTAAGATTTTATTTATTTACTTGAGATGGGGAGCATGAGAGCACAGAGGGAGAGAGAGAAGCAGACTCTCCACTGAGCGGGGACCCTAAGATCATGACCTGAGCCGAAGGCAGACAACCGACTGAGCCACCGGGCACCCCACATGGAGATATTTTTTGATTGTCACCACTAGAGGAGTATCGTTAGTATCCAGTGGGCAGAGGCCATACTGCATCCTACAGTGCACAGGACAGCCCCCTACCACAAAGAATTGTTCAGTCCAAAATGTCAGTGGTGCCATGATTGAGAAACTGGGTCCTATCTGATTCTCAATCTCTATCTGTAAGATGAGGATATTGACATCATCTCATTGGGTTGTTACAAGGGGTTACAAGGAGTAGATTACATAAGAGTTGACATTGGATTATCTGTTCTTCCACTATTTCTTCCCCCTGTTTGAGGAGCTGTCCTCGCAGGACTCTACATCTCTTGGAATTCGATTTCCATGGGCTGACTGCCAACAACCATAGTCCCATTTAGTTTCATGATGTTTGTCCCTAGCAGGCATTTTGCATAGTGGGATTCTGCCCCTTTGCCACAGTTGACTGGGTCAGGGGTGGATCCTGGATCCAAAAGAAAGCAGTAAGAATTCTCTCTTCGGGAAGCTTTGTAATTTGCACTGAGATTTGGGTCTGGCCCGTGTCTTGGAGAAGATAAAAACCTGAGAGTTGTGGGTGGTCAGTTCCTCACAGGTGGGCTGGGGTACAGTTTATAACAAAAGAGAGGAATGCAACATTTATGGAGAGAAGGGCGGCCCGAGAGACTGAGTTGCCAGAGTCTGTCCTCTGGCTGCACCATCCCTTAGGTTCTATAGGCTATTTCTACACCTTTGTAAGACTTTCTGCTTAACTTGGCTTCAGTTATATGTTTCTTATGGGCAAGGGACACATAGTAAGATATGTGGATAACATATGTGGCAGCACTTAGCATAGTGCTTAGGAATAGTAAGCCCTAAATAAGTGGCTGTTATTATCATCCCATATTAGAGATAAAAAAGTTGAGGCAGAGAGATTAAATAATTTGTCTCGTGTCCCACAGCCCTTGAAGAGGAAAGCTGATCTGGAATCCTGATCTCCTGACATCTCGACTGAGGTTCTGCTCTCTCTCTTGCGTGTGCACTCTCTCTCTCTCTCTCTCTCTCTCTCTAAACATATATAAATATATATAAAACTTTCAGAATAGTGCATAGGTAGGTGAGTACCTGTGTACAGTTGAAAATAACTCAAAGTGAACCTCAGTGCATCTCACCCAGGACAGGAACCACATAGCTGGCTCAGCTCAGAGGACCTTCCTGTGCCTCTCCCTGCCATGTCTCCCGCCAGAGGTAACCAATATCCTGTTTTTTGTTGAAATGGTTTTTAATAGTTTTTCCACCTACATACACATCCCTAAACTATATAATTTAGTTTTATTTGTTTTGGAAATTTATATAAGTGAAACTGTACATATTCTTTTGTAACGTTTTTCTACACCGTGAGGTTCCTCTGTGCCGTTATGCATAGCTGTAATCCATTTATTTCTTTCTTCCACAATATATTTGTCCAAGCTACTGGCAATGAGCATTAGGTTTATTTCCAATTTTCAGCCAATGATTTTACTATTAGCATTCTAGGTTGAGTGTCCTGGTGCATGTGTGCAAGAATGTCTCCTGGGTGCATACTTGCAGTGGACGTATGGTGTTTGAGACTCCCTTTGCTCCACATCCGTGTCAGTTGGGTTCTTCTCCATGCAGTTTTTTTAAAAGATGTTTTTATTTATTTGAGGGAGAGAAAGAATGAGAGATCACAGCGAGAGAGGGAGAGGGTGAAGCAGACTTGCCGCTGAGCAGGGAGCCCAATGCAGGGCTCCATCCCAGGAACCTGGGATGAGGACCTCAGCTGGGGGCAGATGCTTAATCTACTGGGCCAGTCAGGTGCCCTTCTTTCCTCAAAAACTTAAACATAGGGTTACTGTGTGACCCAGAAATTCCACTCCTAGGTATCTCCCCAAGAGAACTGAAAACCTAGGTTTACACAAAAACTTGGACATGAGTATTTATAGCAGCAGTATTCATAATAGCCAAAAGGTAGAAACCTCCGTAAAGGCCCATCACCTGATATGTGGACACACAAGATGTGGTCTGTCCTATGACGGGATAGATTGTTCAGCGTAAAAAGGAATGAAATCCCCCTACATGTTGACAACACGACGCTAACTGAAGGAAGCAGACACGGAAAACCACATGTCACAGAATTCCGCTTATATGAAGTATCCAGAACAGGTAAGTTGAGAGAGAGAGAGAAAGTAGACCGCGGTTGCCAGGGGCTGGGGGAGAGAGGAACAGGAAGTGACCCTAATGGGGACAGGGTTTCTTTTTGAAGTGATGAGAAAATGCTTTGGAATTAGTGGTGAGGATCTCACAAGCTGGTGAATAAACTAAAAACCGCTGAGTTATATCCACTGGAAGGGTGAGTTTTGTGGCTACGGGTCATAGCTTAATACATACATAAATGAAAACGCCGTAGCCTTATGCACTTACTCATTCAAAACTCACCTATTAAGTACCTGGGGTATGGCAGGCGGGGGAGGCCCCGGTCAGTGAGTTGGCTGTGGCCCCTGTACCCGTCAGAACCACCGTCAGGTAACAGGTGGCACATTTAGGACTCGGCACCGAGGAGCGTTTCACGAAGGGGCGCTTGTAGAACTGTGGGCGGGACGAAGAGGTCCGGGCGAAGTGAGGTCGGGGTCCAGGGTCGGCACAGCCCGCAGCGCCCCCTGCGGCCCCCGCCCGGGCCCGGGGACAGGGGGAGGGCGGGGTGGGGGGCGCCTGGGCTGCACAGACCCCGCAGGTCAGCCTCCTCGGGCCGGGGCCAGGGCAGGAGCCCGGCGAGCGACTGTGGAGAAGCAAAGAGAGACTCTCGGTCTTTCCTCAAGGACCTGACATTTGGAGTGGAGAGACATGCGGAAAAATAGAAGTCACAGGCTCTGAGGAGCAAACAGGCTGACGCGAGGAGAGCACTTGGTGCGTGGGGGTGCGTGGGGGTGTGGGGGGATGACGCCACTGGAGCCGGTGCCCGGCGGCGCGTGTTTCCAGGGAGGAGGAGCTGCTGTTGCGCGGGCCCGGGGGTGCGCCCCCAGGGCAGGGAGGTGCTGTGAACCGGGAAGGGGGAGCCTGGCGGAGAATCGGTGTTGGGGGGCATCAGGAGCCCCCCTGGGGTGCATCAAGGATGGGACAGACACATGCAGACTCGGGAAAGCACAGCTCGGTGCGGGCGTGAGTCCGTGGGACCCCTCGGCAGGCAGCCGGGCCCTCCCCGGGGGTCGCGCCCGGTGCTGGCCCCCCCGGGCCCCAGGCCTGCCCGCCTGCCCCCGGGGCCCACGTCCCCCCTTCGCAAAGGCGAGAAGGGCCAGGGGAAGGGGGTCCTCTCCGCACAGCCCGCGGCCCCGTCGCCTCGAAGAGGTGGTAACCAGGGTGGCCCCGGGTAGGCCCGCCTGCGCCTGCCCTGCCGGGGAGGGGAGAGCAGGCCCAGGATCCTCGCGGGGGAACCGAGGCCGCGCCTAGCACCCTCCTCCGCACCTGGTGGGTCTCGGGGCCCCAGGCCGAGCCGAGCCCACCCTCGGGCGCCCCCAGCCCGCGCGGCTGGGCGCATCCGCGTATTTTCTTCCACCGAGGTCTCTCCCCTCTGGCTCCGGGCCCGGCCGGTTGCCCACAGACTGGAAAACAAAGGCTCGCGGCCTTCCCTGGAGACCTGGGCTTAAGGGATGGGCCTCGAGCAGGCTGGGCGGATGCTCTGTTGATTTTTTTTCCAAGTGCAGAGAATGTGACAGCCAATTCCTGTTGGAAATGGCCGTTGTTTTCTTTGGAGCACAAAGCACTTTTCCTTTCTCGTGATCGTTCCAGTTCAGGTCATGTTTAGGATGGAGATGATTCTTTAACCTAATTGTGTGCCTTCTTGATCCGTGCCTCCGAAACTCTGGGGGCATAGATCCTACTGCAACCCCGGTAGAAACCATAGACAGTCTCCCTAAAACACACACACACACACACACACACACGCACACACACACTCGTCCCCAATTTAACATTTAATATTAACCCTCGCAGGTTAGGATCCCTTGGTTTAGGAGGGTGAGTCCTTCCTACTCCCCCCACCTCCCCTCCGCCCCTGCTTTCTGTTCAGTCTGGATCTTAAAATTCCCTTTCTTGAGCACTACTCAGGGGCCTGCATTTCTTGCCCGGCTCCTGCCTGAATTAATCCCATGTGTCCAGCTGCTGAGGAGCAGGGGCCTTTGCGAGCTTTGAACTGCCTCTGGCAGGAAGGCTCCAGGCCGTGGTGCTCTAGTTTTTCAAGCAGCAGAATATTCCCCTGGGATTTGTAAAACTTTTGTCTCCTCCGTGCTTCGTTATTAAGGAGGGGGCCAGACAGCAAGAGTCTCTGCAGAATCTGGACGAGGTGGCACAGCTTTGGATGAGACTAGGGAGACAGGCGTTGTCTGGTTTTGCTGAATTCCAGAAGCCAGTCACTTTGCCAAAATTGCCAAAAATAAAGGACTGTCTAGACACTTACATATTAGGAGCTCTCCTATGAAGAGAGACCATCCTGAAGATCATTGATTTATGCTTCAAGGGCGAGACAAAAGGGTTCATTTATGTAACAGCCTCGGAGGGCGCGTGCTGCGTGCCAGATGGTGGTCTAGGCGCCCCCCGGGGATAGGATGCGGGCCCACGGGGAATGAGAGGGACCAGCCCTCGGAGGGTTTTAGGTGGTGACGCGTGCAAGGGTGAAAAGAAGTCCGTCCAAGTGATGGATGTGACGGAGGCGCTGCCATGATCTCAGCAGGTGGCTCTGGCGCTGAAGCCTGAATCTGGGAAAGGAAGCACCCTCGGGAGGGGAGCTCCAGGTGCAGGAGCAGCTGCTGCACCGCCTCGAGGCTGCACCGCGCAGGGAGAGAGAAGCGCCCGTGGCTGGCGCCGCCCACGGTCCCGAGTGGGTGCGGGGGGGTGGGGTGGGGCGAGGGTCTAGGCCGCGGTCCCGAGTGGGTGCGGAGGGGGCGCCGAGGGTCCGGCGGCACCTGCTGTGACCCCAGGAGCAGGTTAACTGGGCTCCTGGAGCGGCGCGCTTAGAGAGAGCAAGAGGGAAGCGGCGGCCACGCTAGGCCGATTCGGGGTGCAGGTGAGTGGGGGTGGGGTTCGGGCCTCTGGGGGCGCTAGTGGTCGGTGGGATGGAGGGGCCTGTTTTCCAGGTGAGCACCGTGGGGCGTGGGCATTAGGATGCTCAGCAGTGAGGACCCCAGGAGCCTCCCGTCACTCCCTTGCCAGCGCCAAGGTTCGGGCGCTCTGGCCAGTCAGGGCTGCCTGGTCACCCCCTTCCAGGAAAAACAGTAACACAGACAGATCCTCCCGTAGAGAAGTTGCTTGGCTGTTCTCGTCTCTGCAGACTGTTAATCTCCTTGGCAGGCAAGAGGAGGGAAGGAGAGCTGATATGTAGTAAGTGCCAACTGCATACCTTGATCTGTGCAATCTCACAGTAACCCTGCAAGGCTTTGGTTGTTAGCCTTTTCTTTCTTTCTTTCTTTCTTTCTTTCTTTCTTTCTTTCTTTCTTTCTTTCTTTCTTTCTTTTTTTCTTTCTTTCTTTCTTTCTTTTGTTACTTTCTTTCTTTCTTTTTTCTTTTCTTTCTTTTTCTTCTTTCTTTCCTTCATTCCTTCTCTCTTTCCTTCCTTTTCTTTCTTCTTTCTTTCTTTCTTTCTTTCCTTCCTTCCCTTTCTTTCTCTTTCTTCCCTCCCTCCTTTCTTTCTTTCTTTCTTTCTTTCTTTCTTTCTTTCTTTCTTTCTTTCTTTCTTCTTTCTTTTTTCTTTTCTTCTCTTTTCTTTTCTTTTCTTTTCTTTTCTTTTCTTTTCTTTTCTTTTCTTTTCTTTTCTTTTCTTTTCTTTTCTTTTCTTCTTTCTTTCTTTCTCTTCCAAAACAAGTTCACAGAGGTTAGGTTGCATTGCCCAAGGTCACACAGCTAAGGAGGGACAGAGCTGGTATCCAAACCCAGGTCTGTCTGTCTCTAGTTCTTTCCCCATCAGCCCTGGCCAGCAAGACCAGGTGAGCACACTGAGAAACCTGAATAACCCTGAGATCCCCCCAGGGCTTTTAGCTACTCCTTGGTTGAAAACTGGTTTCTGTTGGGGGTGTCTGCTGACTTTTCCAGACCATGGAGTGTGTTGAGTGCAGTGATGTTTAAGAAGAGTGTTTTAAGACAGTCCCTGATGGTCAGAAAATTGAATGATGCCAGAGAATCTAATGAAGAAAGAAGTTTGGGTCTTGAGACAAACAGGCTCATTAGCAGTAAATCAATTTGGATGAAATCAATTAGGGCTAACTGGAAGGTAGAACCTACACTATCCCTCTTGACCCTTTTGAAATGAGAGACTGCTGGTGGTTACCCATGTATCACAGAGGCACGACAGGGCCAAAGACACTAATGACAAAGGAATTCTGTGCTGTAAATCCTGCCTCTGCTGTTCTGTGGCCAGTTGCTTGGACTCTGGAGGGTGCTGGAGGGCTCCAAGGTTTCCAGCAAGGTCCTGGGCCTCCAGCAGCTTCAGGACTGTGTGTGTCACCTAAGACTCCCGTGGATCTCAGGCCTTTCAGAGCAACTAGAACCATCTGGGCCTCACAGGTTCCCTGCCCAGGACAGTGCCAGAGAAAGGCTGTCCCAGAGCCTGCACATAGGAAGAGCCCACCCGTCACGCCCGGGGTTACACCCAGGGTTACAAAGAGCAACATGATACTGTGACCTTCTCTTTGGTGCCTACCAGGCTGCAAGCTCCACGGAGGGAGGACCGTGTCTTCTTTCCATCTCTTATTACTTCTGTGGTGCTTGAGTGAATTAACCGAAGCTGACTGACAGATATTGTCTGTAGCCTCCAGGATTTGACATTTCAGCCAGAGTTACAAGCGCATAAAGAGGAAACCAAGGCATTAAGAACGGTATGTTTTGGAATCACATGGAACCAGATTCCAGCTGAGGTAGTGAAGCCTTGGTTTCCTCATCTGTGGAATGAGGTGATGAGACAATTAGAGAGTGGCTGGAAGGGTTAAATGAGATGATGCACGTTAAGTGCTTAGCACGTAGTGACCATCAGGAGTAAGTACTTAGCACTTCTACAATCACCACCAATGTGTTGCATGGTCCTTCATGTTTCAATGGGAACTTTTACATTTTTTTTTGAACTTTTACATTTTTTGACAGTGACCCACACCACAACCTTATAATGTGTGCATATGTATCTTTAAATGTAGCCGAAATGTAAATTTTGTGAAATAATATCTTTACTGTGTGTGATGAATCCTGTTTGTATTCTACTCAGTTTTGTTGAAAAAAATCCTGAAGGGAAAAAGGGGAACTTTTTGGGGTGATGGACAGGTTCTATATTTTGATGAGAGGGATGGCGTCTTTGCCAAAAATCATTGAACTCTACATTAAAATGGTTGCATCTTACTGCATGTCAGTTAGAGCTCAACAGATTTGCAATTCCCTAAATCAATTTTTTATTGAGAGCACTGAATCCTAACCACTAGGCCACCAGGGATAAATTAAGGGAAGCCCGATGCGGGACTCAATTCCAGGACCCTGGGATCACATCCTGAGCTGAAGTCAGCCACTTTGAGCCACCCAGGTGCCCCTAGCAGGGCTTTCAAAAGAGACATCGAGTTCTAGCAAGGGCCATCTGGAGGGGTGAGTGGAAGAAGTCCTGGAGTTTTAGAAGCCCTTTTTCTAGCTCTTATTAATAGGAAGGGAGGTAGGACTTTGGTGGTATCTAAGGAATGAGTGCACACCAGCCCTTTCTTATCATGTATGATTGTCTATAACAGACCCAAATCTGGAAGGATTCTCAATAATTTGCCAATAACCTTTAGGGAAAGGAATTTCACTGCCTGATATTTTTACAATTGTATGCTACTAAAAAGATGTATTTTAAATTTATTTTAAATCTTTTTTTAAATAGGTGACATATTCACATAGAAAATATTCCCATTCTTGTCCTCATCTGCGGAGACACCCACTCCCTATGCTATAGGTACGTAATGTTTCTAATTTCTTATGTATCCTTCCAGAATTTTTTATGCATATATACTTAAATATATGTATATATAATTTAATTAAATATATATTTATACATTTATGTATATATTTTATAGATATATGTATATATATTTAATTAATATATATTTAATTAAATTTAATTATATATACATATATTTAAGTATATATAAGTAAATATATACATATATAGATGTATAAATACATATATACACACACATATATATATATTTTTTAGAAAGAAAGTATGTGTGAGCAGGGGGTTGGGAGGGGCACAGAGGGAGAGGGAGAGAGATAGAATCTTAAGTAGGCTCCACACTGAGTGCAGAGCCTTACATGAGGCTTAATTTCATGATCCTGAGCTCATGACCTGGGTCAAAACCAAGAATTGGACACATAGCCGACTAAGCCACTCAGCTGCCCCTGGGAGCAGCAGGCAGAGTAAGAGGGAGAAGCATGCTCCTCGCTGAGCAAGGAGCCCAATGTGGGGCTCGATCCCAGGACCCTGGGATCATGATCTAAGCTCAAGTCAGATGCTTAACCAACTGAGCTACCCAGATGCCCCTAAATATTCATTTTAAAAAAAAAGATTTTATTTATTTATTCGTGAGAGACACACAGAGAGAGGCAGAGACACAGGAAGAGGGAGAAGCAGGCTCCATGCAGGGAGCCCTACGTGGGACTCGATCACGGGACTCCGGGATCATGCCCTGGGCTGAAGGCAGGTGCTCAACTGCTGAGCCACCCAGGTGTCCCCCTAAAGATTCTTCATATAACTTTTTTGAGTTCCATCTCTAGAAAGGAAATTTGAATTCAAACCAATGACTAGACAGACATAAGGGCTCTGGAGATTTCCCATAATCAAACATCCATAGGTAGCTAGTGGAAATGAGGTATAGCCCTCCAAAGGGAAGAGAGCTTTTAAACATAATAAATGTAAAACAGTCATTGATAGATGCTCATTATAAAGGGTCCAAGAAAAAAAAATAAAGGGGCCAAGTCATTCAATAAGAAGGAAAATTACCCCAAATCTCTCCACCCAAAAATAAAAATAATTAACATCAATTGAACATTATTCTGGACTGGTGATGTCCGGTAGAACTTTCTGTGATGATGGAAATGTTTTTGAACTATTGCAGTAACCATTAGTTATATATGTCTATTGAGTGCTTGAAATGAGGCTAGTGAAGTTGAGGACCTGAACTATTTATTTTATTTTAATTAATTTTAACTTAAATATACATAGCCATGTGCATCTAGTGCCTGCTGTAATGGACAGCACAGTTCTATACTCTGTTCAGTGCGTACGTGTGAGTGGAAAGATGGAAAGAAAGGCTGGGGAAGCAGGACACCTTGGCATTGCCCAAACACATAAGCGTGATTACTAATTGATCTAGTAATTCTACTTCCAGAATCATCTTTAAAAAAATGGTATGACTTTCTTCAAAATCTAGCTCTGAGAGTGTTTATTAATGAAAAACTGGAATGAATGTTGCAGGAAAATATTTACTGCCATGGAAATATGATCACATATCTTCCCTGAGTGAAAGGCAGGTTACAAAGCAAGATGATTTCATTAAAATATAAGTAGCCTAGAAAGTATATTTCAAACTGCTTGGTACATGGTAGGCACTCGACACATATTTTTATATGGATGAGTGTACGTTAAATAAGAGTTAGCACTGGGTGGTGAAATTATGAGTGACTTTATATGTTCTTCTGCTTCCTTATTATATTTTCTAATCTTTCTATGGTGAGCACATAAGAAAAGAGCGTTTACTAAAGGGAGGCATCTGGCTGGCTCAGTCTGAAGAGCATGTGACTCTTGATCTCGGGGTCATAAGTTTGGGTGTAAAGATTACTAAAAAAAATAACAATAATAATTAAAAAAATATTTACTGAATTCAGAAGTTTCAGAGTTGGAAGGAACTTTGGATACAAGGGCGCCTACGGCGAGTTAAGGACAGAAACTCGGGTTTCCCGACTACACACAAACATCTTCTAGAGCCAAGTTGAAAAGGTTGCTGGATTGTGTCCTGTTCTGGGTTATCCTGGCCAGGACAAACTCTCTCAGTGTGGCAATTCAGGAGTGGATTTCAAGGGGAAAAAAAACAAAGAGTATTAATGCTCCTCAACAAGATATAAACATCACAAGAAAATCTCTCTGTAACAAACCATGGGCGTTATAATCTTTACTGTGTCTGGGCCTGCCTCCCCCTGGGATTGTGTCCTGTGTTGTGACTCCATCAAGACACCCTCCAGGACTTCCTGTCCAGCCAGCATCGGGGGAGAGAAGGTTCTATCCTAACCAGGAAGTCTCCTGGTTGTCCCCATGTTTTGACTCTTCTTCAAAGCTTATCCTTTTTCAAAATTATTGATGGAATCACTGAGTCTCTCCCTTAGATGTCCTTTCTTGTTATTAGGCCTGCGGTATTGGCATTCATGCTCAACTTTGAAACTTTTTTATATGAAATGCATTTTGTTATACAAAATGATTATTACTACCCCAGGGCTGTTAGGTCTGTGACTCAGTCCACGTTATCTCAGTCCATTTTTTTCTGAGTACCAACTAGGTCCAATGCACTGGTAGATGCAGGAAAGTACAAAAGTACAAAAAGTATCAAAGAGAAATGAGAACATATACCCACAAAAAGAGTACCACAAAAATGTTCACAGCAGCTTTGTGTGCAATAGCCAAGATTGGTAACAACCCAAAGGTCCACCTACAGGAGAACGGATAAATAAATTGTGACATATGCATTTACTGCTCAGCAATAAAAATATGGACAAAGGACTTGAGTAGACATTTCTCAAAAGAAGATATGTAAATGGCCAAGAGCACACAGAAAGATGCTCAACATCACTAATCATCGGGGAAATGAAAGTCAAAACCATAGTAAGATACCACCTCACACCCATTAGGATGGCTACTGTCAAAAAATCCTAGAAAATTAAAATGTTGGCAAGGATGTGGAGAAATCTGAACCCCAGTACCCTGCTGGTGGGAAGGTGAAATGATACGGCTGCTATGGAAAACAATACGGCGATTTCTCGATTACTTCAGTTCACAATGGTAACTCAACTGTCTGTTGATGGATGAGCATATAAAT
This sequence comes from Canis aureus, assembly GCF_053574225.1. Taxonomy (NCBI): domain Eukaryota; kingdom Metazoa; phylum Chordata; class Mammalia; order Carnivora; family Canidae; genus Canis; species Canis aureus. Next base: position 8,806,860 of record NC_135613.1, read on the forward strand.
AAAATGTGGGGACGCCTAGGTGGCTCAGCAGTTGAGCATCTGCCTTCGGCTCAGGGCCTGATCCCAGGATCCGGGATTGAGTCCCACCTCGGGCTCCTTGTGGGGAGCCTGCTTCTCCCTCTGCCTGTGTCTCTGCCTCTCTCTCTGTGTCTCTCGTGAAGAGATAAATAAAATATTTTTAAAAATGTGGTATACACATACAGTAGGATATTATTCAGCCTTAAAAAGACTGACACGTGGATGAAAACTTGAGGACATTATGATAAGTGAAATAAGCCAGTCACGAAAAGGTAAATACAGTATAATTCCAGGTCTAAATGAGGTATCTAAAGTATTAAGGGGGCATGCCTGGGTGGCTCAGTGGTTGAGCATCTGTCTTTGGCTCAGGGGTGATCCCAGAGTCTGGGGATCGAGTCCTGCATCAGGCTCTCTGCTGCATGGAGCCTGCTTCTCCCTCTTCCTATGTCTCTGCCTCTCTCTGTGTGTCTCTCATGAAAAAATAAATAAAATCATTAAAAAATAATAAAAAAAATAAAGTAGCCAGGGGGCGCCTGGCTGGCTTAATCGGTAGAGCGTACAACTCTTGATCTCCAGGTTGTGAGTTCAAGCCCCATGTAGGGTGTAGGGATTACTTTAAAAAAAAAAAAAAAAAAAAAACTTCAAAAAATAAATAAAGGAGTCAAATTCATAGAAACACAAAGTAGAATAGTGGTTACCCAGGGGTGGGAGAGAGGGGAAAAAGTTGTTTATGAGTTTAGAGTTTCAGTTTTGCAAGATGAAGACATTCAGGAGATCTATTGCACAACAGTGTGAATATACTTAATACTACTGACTGTACACTGAAGGATGGTTAAGATGGTAAATTTAATGTGTCTTTTTAAAAATATAATTTAAAAAACTGTCAGGGTCATCAAAACAGGGAAAGTCTGAGAAACTGTCACAGCCAAGAGGAGCCTAAAGAGACAAGATGGCTAAATGTAATATCGTGTCCTGGATGGGACAAAAAGACATTAGATAAGCTGAGGAAATCTGAATAAACTATGGACTTCAGTGAATAATGACATATCAGCACTGATGCATTAATTGTGACAAACACATCACACTAACGTAAGATGTTAACAAAAAGGGAAACTGGGCCTAGGGTATATGGAAACTCTTTTTTTTTTCTTCTTTTTTTGGTACCTCTTGACCACCTTCATCCATTCTACCAACCCCACCTCTGGCAACCACCAATCTGTTTTCTGTATCTATGAGTTTGGTGTTTGTTTGTTTGTTTTTAATTTTTATTTATTTTTAAAGTAATTTCTACAGCCAAATATGGGGCTCAAACGCACAACTCTGAGATCAAGGGATGCATACTCTACCGACTGAGCCAGCCAGGTGCCCCCGTTTCTTTCATTTTTTAGATTCCACATATGAGTGAGATCATACGTTATTTGTCTTTATTTCATGAAGAAATAGAAAATCTGAAAGACCGACTATTAGTAAAGAGATTGAATCAGCAATCAAAATCCTCCAACAAAAAAAAAAAAAAAAAAAAAAAAATCCTCCAACAAACAAAAGTCCAGGACTAGATAACTTCACCGGTGAATACTACCGAACATTTACAGAATTAATTAAAGAATTAATACCAATCCTTCTGAGACCCCTCCAGAAAACAAAAGAGGAGGGAGCACTTCCAAACTGATTTTATGAGGCCAATATTACCCTGATACCAAAACCAGACAAGGATGACACAAGAAGAGAAAAATCCTCAACAAAATATTAGCAAACCAAATCGGACAATACGTTAAAGTGGGATTTATTTCTGGGATGCAAGGATGATTCCACATACGCAAATCCATCAGTATGATGCACCACACTAACAAGATGAAGGATAAAAATTATAGGATCATCTAAATAAATGCAGAAAAGGCATTTAATAAAATTCAACATCATTTCTGATAAAAAAAACTCTCGACCAAGTGAGTATAGAGGGACCCTGCCTTAACATAATAAAGGCCAAATGTTTACTCAGCCATCAAAAAGAAGGAAGGCTTGCCATTTGCAACGACATGGATGGAGCTAGAGAGTGTAATGCCAAGTGAAATAAGTCAGTCAGAGAAAGACAAATACCATATGATTTCACTCATATGTGGAATTTTAGAAACAAAACAAACAAGCAAAGGGAGAAAAGGAAGAGAGACAAACCAAGAAACAGACTCTTAACTATAACTGCCGAGAGCAACTGATGGTTACCAGTGGGGAGGTGGGTGGAAGGATGGGGGAAATAGAGATGGGGATTAAGGAGTACGCTTGTTGTGATGAGCTCCACGTGATTAAAATCAAGTGCCTTGAGGGGAGCCTGGTTGGCTGAAAGAGTCTGCTTTCAGCTCAGGTCATGATTTTGGGGTCCTGGAATCCCCGCTTAGCAGGGAGCCTGCTTCTCCCTCTGCCTCTGCCTCTCCCCCCACTTGTGTTCAATTTCTTTCTCTCTTTCTCAAATAAATAAAACTCTTAAAAAAAAAAAAAACTTAGGGGAACCTGGGTAGCTCAGTCTGTTAGGAGTCTGCCTTTGGCTCAGGTCATGATCCCGGGGTTCTGGGATGGAGCCCTGCATTGGGCTCCCCGCTCAGCGGGCAACCTGATTCTTCCTCTCTTCCCTGCTCATGCTCTTGCTTACTTTCTCTGACACTATCTCTGTCTCTCTCTCTCTCAAATAAATAAATACAATCTTTAAAAATAAATAAATAAAACCTAAACAACAACAACAACAAAAGGCTTTATTTTTTTATTTATGATAGTCGCAGAGAGAGAGAGAGAGGGGCAGAGACACAGGCAGAGACACAGGCAGAGGGAGAAGCAGGCTCCATGCGCCGGGAGCCCGATGTGGGACTCGATCCCAGGTCTCCAGGATCGCGCCCTGGGCCAAAGGCAGGCGCTAAACCGCTGCGCCACCCAGGGATCCCCAAAAGGCTATCTGTAGCAAGCCCACAGCTAACATCATCCTCCACAGTGACAGCTAAAAGCTTTTCCTCTAAGCTCCTCGGGACGAGACAGGATGCCCACTCTCCCCATTGTTCTTCAATATGGCATTCAAAGTCCCAGCCAGAGTATTTAGGAAAGTTTTTGTATCATCCTCATAATTTTTCTGTGAATCTGGAGCCATTCTACAAAATAAGGTCTGTTAAAAAAAGGGGGGGTATCCCTGGGTGGCTCAGCGGTTCAGCACCTGCCTTTAGCTCAGGGCGTGATTCTGGAGTCCCAGGATCGAGTCCCGCGTGGGGCTCCCTGCATGGAGCCTGATTCTCTCTCTCTCTCTCTCTCTCTCTCTCTCTCTGTGTCTCTCATGAATAAATAAATAAACTCTTTTAAAAAATAATAATAATTGAGGTCCTGCCCTGGAGGAATGTGGTGGCTGGGGGCATGAAATAGGAGTTGGTCTCCTGGGTTCAAGCCCTGGCTGCACTGTGGCCTGGCTGGGGGCCCTGGAGAGAGTGAGGTCACCCTTTGCCGTGGGACAATGTCTTTTTTTTTTTTTTTTTTTGGAAAGCTGGGGGTAATGCTAGGACCTACCTCGTGGGGGGGGGGGTTCTGAAGACTCCACCCAAAGTGCTCAGCACCCCCTGGCCCCTTGGCCGCCGCAGGCACCTCGGCCGCGGGGAGCAAGCATCTGCGGGCCGGCAGGCAGCCTGGATTCAAATTCTGTTCCCCCGGCGGCTATTTATAAACCTGTGGGCCAGTCCCCCGCACGCAGCCTCCCTTTCCTCGGCTATAAAAAGGGCTGATGCCGCCCGCCCCGGGGTGGTTGGGAGGACGGCAGGCGCCGGGTGGGGGGGGGGGGGCGGGAGGGGGCGCGGCGGGGGGGGCCTCCAAGGACCCCCCCCAGCCCCCCGGGCCCCGGCCGAGCGGAGCCTCCCCGGCCTGCCCCTGTTCTTTCCCAGCCCCGCTCAGCCCTCGCCTGCCCGCACCCCGGCCCACCCCGGCCTCGGCCTGCCCCGGGCCTGCCCCGAGCGCGTCCCCCTTGATCCCCGCGGTCCTGAGCGCAGCACAAAGCAGGGGCGCGCCCCACACAGGCCTGGGGGAGCTGGGATTTCAGGGCGCCGGCAGGCACGGGCACGCTTCGCCCTCTGGACCCCCCCCCTGGCTCCCCAGCTCTCTACCATCAGAGCTTCACTGCTTTGGCTTAAGCCAAATTGGGAGCCTGCACTTGGTAAAAAAAATGCAACTTTCTGTAATCAGAATCCTAGCAGAAAATAGGAGGCACACTCCAAAGGGCTCAGCTGAATATTGAAATAAAAAAACAAGGGCCGCCTGGGTGGCTCAGCGGTTGGGCGCCTGCCTTTGGCTGAGGGTCCAGGATCGAGTCCCCCATCGGGCTCCCTGCATGGGGCCTGCTCCTCCCTCTGCCTCTCTCTCTCTCTCTCTCTCTCTCTCTCAGTGTGTGTGTGTCTCTCATTAATAAATAAAGTCTTTAAAAAATTGCTTTAAAAATAAAAAAAAAATAAAAGAGGACGGTTAGTGGCAGGACTGTTTACAGTGAAGTGGGCAGGATGGAGGCAGCCAGCAGGGCTGGTGAGGTGCTGTGGGCTGTGACGGCAGGCAGCGGGCAGCACCCTAGGGTGGGAGGCTCAAGGGAGCCCGTGAGAGCTGAGCTGTGGAGCATGTCGCCTGCAGAGAGGCAGCCCCTGGTCGGGGCTGCGAGGCTGCAGCGGGCTCTCCTCCTGCCCTCAGATCTCTGGGCAGTGCCCAGCACTGGCCTGCCACCCCCCAGCCCTGCCCTGCAAGTCAGGGGGTGAGGGAGGTGAGCTTCCCAGGGACAGAGGGGGACAGACACTGGATCTGGGCTGAGGGTAGAGGAGCCAATGGAGGAAATAAACCTTCAGAAGTGATGTGCTTTAGTCCTTCTCCATCACAGGCGGTTCAGCATAAATGGTGGCATCAGATCCCTTAAGAAGACGGAGGGTAAGAGACCAGGGGCCTAGAGATTAAGAAAGAAAAGAATATCATTGGCAGGGAATGGGTACCTCCCCCAACTGAGAAAGACAAACCTTGCCTGTTCCCCGTGATAGTTCTAGAATTTCTGTATGTCCATACACTGCTCCTAAGGATGGTCATCTGGATGGATGGGAAATGGCCTGTTGAGCAATCACCAGCTTTACTCAGGTTGGAGGAAGTAGGGGTGGTGCTGAGGAGGATTATGGGGCATTAAGTCTCTCCCCCACCCAGGCCTCCCTTCAGCTCCTGAGCAAACCTTTGTCATGGGGGGACTGCTGGGAGCCTCACATGATGGGACTACAGTGAGCAATGATCCTGTGATCACCTGGGGGAGGTGACCTGGGAAGGAGCCCCCTCACCAGGCCCAGCCTAGGACCAGTGGGCCAGCTGTGGGAAGTGCAGGGATTTGGTGGTCTTCAAATCTGGATCTGGGCGGGAAGACGAAGGGGATCAGTGGCTAAGGGTGTGTGAGGGACCGCAGAGGGAGCGCAGAGGTAGGGGAAGGGAGCCCTAGTGTGGAATGGGGCTCCTTTGGGACTGAGAAGGGTCAAGGATTAAGGACCTCAGCATTCCAGGTAGGATCCAGAAAGCAGGAGCCCGGGTGTCACCGGCTAACTTTGGGAATAGAAGAGCTCAGGCCACACCCCATGCCTGCTGATCCTGATTTGCATTTTCACAGATCTCTGTGTGCTTCTCCTGTTTCCCATAGTTGGAGAAACCCTGATCTAGCCCGCCCTGCTCAGGTGAGCCTGCTGCTCTTCTCCCCTAGTGTATCTGAGCTCTTTTCTCTCAGGGCTTTTTCACTCGGAAAGTCACTCAACAAACACTGAATGACTAATCCGTGCCCAGCACTGGGAATACGGAAATTCCCAGCAGATGGAAGCAAGTAGGAAACTGCAATCCAGTGTGGGAAATGCCATAATAAGGATGCTATGTGTCGGGTGCAGGAGGAGCCCCGACCTATGGTGGGGGTGTGGCCAGGGAATGCTGCTGGGAGCTGTGGCCCTCCACCCTGCTCCTGATGTGGGCTCTACTCATTCAGCCCGACCCTCCTTCTCTGCCTCTTTCACTGTGTGTTCAGTTTCAGTTCATTATCTAAGTAGTGCTGCTCTATTTTCTCCCGTTCTACCCCCTAGTAGGCCCTAAATTCTTTTTTTTTTTTTTGCCCAGCCATCAGTTTTTATTTATTTATTTTATTTTATTTATTTATTTATTTATTTATTTATTTATTTTAATTTATTTTTTATTGGTGTTCAATTTACTAACATACAGAATAACCCCCAGTGCCCGTCACCCATTCACTCCCACCCCCCGCCCTCCTCCCCTTCCACCACCCCAAGTTCGTTTCCCAGAGTTAGGAGTCTTTACGTTCTGTCTCCCTTTCTGATATTTCCCACACATTTCTTCCCCCTTCCCTTATATTCCCTTTCACTATTATTTATATTCCCCAAATGAATGAGAACATATAATGTTTGTCCTTCTCCGACTGGCTTACTTCACTCAGCTAGGCCCTAAATTCTAATTGTGAGAAGATGAACCAGTGAATGGATGCTATGGTACAGATCAGAAGCAGGCCAGGTGGCCGTGAGACCCACTCCACTTGTCCATCAGCCTGCTATGCAGACCCACTTACCCATCTCCCCCTGTCCATATATGGTTTTTGAAATGTGAACGTTTATTTCCTCAATTATGGGTTTTCAGAACGAGCACATAAAGCATGCTAGGAAGCCTTGCATAGAAAGTGGTTACAGGGACGCCTGGGTTGCTCAGCAGTTGGGCTTCTGCCTTTGGCCCAGGGCATGATCCTGGAGTCCCGGGATTGAGTCCTGCATCAGGGTCCCTGGGTGGAGCCTGCTTCTCCCTCTGCCTCTCTCTCTCTCTCTGTGTCTCTCATGAAGAAATAAATAAAATCTTAAAAAAAAAAAAAAAAGTGGTTAAAAGCACAGATGCAAGTGCTTCATTATTTACTAGGTCAGTGACTTTAGGCATGTTTCTATATTTCTCTTGCCTGTTTTCCCACCTGCCAAATGTGGATAATAGGAGTACTACCCTCATAGGGTTACTGAGGGGTGTGGTGGGGGGTCACATGAGTTATCTGTAAAGCACCTGGGACAGTGCCTGGCACTTGGTGAGTGCCATGAAAGTGTTTGCTATTCATTTTTTTAAAAATATTTTATTTATTTATTTGAGAGAGAGAGACTGAAATAGCGAGAGGGAGCAAGAGCAAGGAGAAAAGGGAGAAGCAGGCTCCTCACTGAGCAGGGAGCCTGACATGGGGTTCAATCCCAGGACCCCAAGATTTTGACCTGAGCTGAAGGCAGATGCTTACCCCACCAAGCACCCAGGTGCCCCAGTGTTTGCTATTCATGAGAACTGGGCCTGTGTTTCATTTGCCTGGTCTCAGGTAATCAGGAAAGCCAAAAACATCCTCTGTGAAAGGCAAACAGTGGGAGGCTGGTCTTTCCCACATGCACATCAGAGAGTCTGAGCTGGAGGAGAAAGATCTTTGTCCCCAGCAGGTGGTGGCTGGGCTGTGGACTTGCCGGAGCATCACAGTCTGGTAACTACTTTCATGGGGACTAGAAAGACCTTCTTCTCAGGTCGTTCTCATCAGGGCTCTGTGATTGACTCTCTTGTCAGGGATCTCCCCGACCTCCTCCTCTTTGAAGCCCCCAGGGCTGGTGGCCTTTCTACTTCCTCTCACTGCTAATTGAAAGTCAGGCAGTTGGGTCTGGCAGGCAGATGGTGATACCCAGGCTTGGCTGGCATTGAAACTAATTTGTAGAGTTCATATGTTCATATTTAGTGAACTCTGAAGGCCAAAGGGCCACTTGGGCATCCTCTGGGCTCCGATCGGATCTGTTTCTTCTAAGTCAGGGGAGCTCCTGGCTGCCTCCTACTCATCTAGTGGAACAGGAATTGGAACACACATCTTGACATCTGAGCCTGAGCCATGTCACATGGAGGTTTCTGACTAGGGACCAGTTCAGAGACATGTGGCCAATCTGTGGCTCTGGTATGTTCTTGGAAACTTGGGGGATTTTGTATCATGGCTTTCTGGCCACTGCCCCTGATGTGGAGGAAACAAGAGGTTTTTGTCTTCCAGCCCAGAGCCCAAATGAGCAGAAGGATGCTCTCAGCCTAGGAGAGCAAGAGGGCACGTGAGCCCTTGCCCAGCCGGGACCTTAGAGGAGCTGTTGAAGTGGCTGGCGGACAAGGGGTGTGGGGGGGAGGGTAGTGAGCTGAAACTATCGCTTTCGGGGACTGGCTGTGGGGTCACAGTACAATTATACAGGTTTAGTAATGTTGGAGTTTTTGTTGTTGTTGTTTTTGAAGATTTTCTTTTTAAGTAATCTCTACACTCAGTATAGGGCTCCAACTCACAACCCTGAGATCAAGAGTTGAATGCTCCACTGAGTCAGGCAGCCAGACGCCCCTGGAGTTTTTATTAACTGCCAGGAGATGTTGTCAACTGAGACAGTTGTCACCTCCAGCACTTGGCACACAGCATTGGCTTGGTCATGTGGGTAATAAGCACCTGGCTGACCTTGACTCCTTCCATTAACCATTCCGTGAAGGAGCTGTGACACCAGAGTCCTTTACAGAAGGCTCTCAGAAGTTTCCTTTTTCTCTTTAAAACTTTCTTATTTCAAAATAATTTCAATTTCACAGAAAAGTTGTAAACATAGTATACCCTTCACTCAGATTTACTGTTCACATTTTCCTGCATGTGCTTGCTGTGTGTGTGTGTGTGTGTGTGTGTTTGCACATATGTATATGCAGGATATTTTTCTGAAGCACTGGAAACTAAGTTGTGGACAAATTTACCCCATAATACTTCAATGTGTATTTCCTAAGAGCAAATATGTTTTATTGCATAACCACAATATAATTATAAAATTCAGAATCGAATCATGAACATAGTATCGATTCAATACTATTATCTAATTTACAATTTGTATTCCAATTTCACCAATTTCCAGTAATGTATTTTCCAACCATTTTCCCCCCCATTTAGGATCTAACACAGGATAAGCATTACCTTTGGCTGTCAGGTGACTAAAAGTCTCTAGATTTGTTCCTTAATCTTTCTTTATGTTTCATGTCCTCTGGAATTTTCTAAATGAAAATCAGCCTAAGAGCATTCTTTAGGCAGTACTTTCTCTAAATGCTAGCTTAAAAATTAAAAAAAAAAAAAAAGTCCTTTTCAGTTCTTGCTATTGAAGCCTCAAGACAGGTGGGTTTGACAACAATCTATTTTGGTCATGCCTGGCCATTTTTGGCGTATCCATCTACACTAGTCTCAAATGATGCTAGGATTTGCTCTTGGGTACACAGTAGATGCTTAATAGGTACCTGCCAATTTGCCAGGAGGGAATGTGGATTTGACCACTGGATCAAATAACCCAAATAACATTCCGGGAGGATTTTGCTGATGCAGAATTGGGAGACAAAAGGTTGGCTCTTCCAGAGGTGAATACCAGGGGCAATAATGCAAGGACAGCAGGCAGGCTGGGAGTTCTTCATCTTTCTATTACATAGTGCGCTTAGCTTCCCCTTCTCCTCACATTCCCCAGCAGGAGAGTTATCAAACTCACCCAGTGGAGGGAGTGAGACACGGTGCTGTCACGGTCCTCCAAACTATGACCTATACTTTTTGACCTCTTGCCTAGGATTTGTAACTTTGGATCATCTCCGCAGGAACAACAGGGGATAGAGCTTTGAAGTCAAGCTGTTTGCAGTAGCCAGCCTCCAAGGTGTCTCCAGCCTCCCTCCTCTGGTGTCTTCCCCTGGTCCCCCTTGCTTATCCCCACCCACCTGCATGAATCAGGGCTGGCCCACGTGAACCATAGAATTTGGTGAAAGTGACAGTGCCTGACTTCTGAGGCTAAATCGTAAAAGATAATGCAGCTTCAGCCTTGTTCTCTTGGTTAGCTTGTCTTAGAGGCTACTTTGAGGATACTCAGGCATTCCCGTGGGGAAGCGCGTGTGGAGAGAGACTGAGGCCCAGCCAATAGCCAGCACTAACTTGCCAGCTGTGAGTGAGACATCCTAGAAATGGATCCCCCAGCTGCAGCCAAGTCTTGAGAGGACTTCCACATTGACCAGCATCCGACTGCAACCTCATGAAACACCTGGAGCCAGATGCTCCTATTCAAGTTACTCCCAAATTCCAGACCCACAGCAACTGTGAGAGATAGTAAACAACGAGTGTTATTTTAAGTCCTGGAGCTTTGGGGTAATTTTCCATGCAGGAATAGATAATTGTCACATCATTCCATTGAAAGCTATTAAGGTGCATATGACCCAGCAATTCCGTTTCTAGATATATGCCCAAGAGAACTGAAAACATATATCCAACAGAAACTTGTGCCCCGTGTTCACTGCAGCATTATTCACAATAGCCAAATAGTGGAAGGAACCCAACTGTTCATCATCTGATGAATGGATACATGTAAATGTATATCTACACAATGGAATATTATTCAGCCATAAAAAGGAATGAAGTAGGGATACATGCTACAACATGGATCAACCTTCAAAACATCAGGCTAAGTGAAAGAAGCCGCTCACAAAAGACCATGTAAGGATTAGTTTATATGAAATGTTCACATTAGGCAAATCTATGGAGCTGGAGAGTCAATTGGTGGTTGAGAGGTAACTGTTAATGGGTACAAGATATCTTTTTGGGGTGAAGAAAATGTTCTAAAATTGATTGTGGTGATGGTTGCACAACTCTGAATATACTCAGAGCCATTGAATTGCACACTTTAAATGGGTGGGTTGTATGGTATGTGAATTATAGCTCAACAAAGCTGTGACAAAATGATAAAGAGACAGACTCTAAAGGGGACTTCAGAGGAGTTTTGTTCCTGTTCTAAGATATTAGTGTCTCTTTACTGGGTTCTTGGGAAAGGTCCTGAGAGACTCACCTGGCTAGAAGGTGGGAAAGAACAGTTGGAACTGAAAACGAGGAACAAAGGAGATAGTCTGCTAAAATAAAGAATAATTCTAAACTTCCAAGTGCCAGATAGTCAGAATTACGAATTATAATCCTGACAAGATTAGACTTCGGGGAGGAAATTAATAATAGAACCTGAATTTCTTCATTAAGTCCCGGTGGGAATGTGATGTTTCCACCCTTGAAAAATGACAGTCAACCATTGTCAAGTGCAGGTTCCTCCTCCACCTGCTGGAACTTTAGCTGAGATGTTCAGCCCATTTTTTTTTTTAATCAACCCAGATCACTGATGTTTTAGTCCAGAATGGCTATTCTGAACTTTTTTTTTTAAGTGCTCTCTCTCTTAAATAAGAAAAAAAAATCTTAAAAAAAACAAAGGAGCAAGCAATTAAGATATTTTAAATGACATGATATTTAAGCTAAATTTGTAGCACCTTTTTACAGATGAGGAAAGTGAGACCCAGGAACTTTTTTTTTTTTTTTAAGATTTTTATTTATTTATTCATGAGAGACTCAGAGAGAAAGAGAGAGGCAAAGACATAGATAGAGAAGCGGGCTCCCTGCGGGGATTCAATCCCAGGACCCTGGGATCACAACCTGAGCCAAAGGCAGATGCTCAACCACTGAGCCCCCCAGCTGCCCCTCAGGGACATTTTATGACTTGCTCAAATCGCTATGGGTAATACATGTCATACCTGGGATTCACAATCTAGAGTTCTCACTGTTATTCTATGTTGCCTCTCCTGACATGCAATGGGACAGAGTAAAAGGGATTCAGTATTTTATGAATGGCACCCATGCTGACCACACTCCACCAATAAGTATCAGAGCTGCCATGAATACATAATACATTAACGTGCATTATAACCATGTAACAAAATATACTCAAATTCTTATATTTTTCAGCCTTAATTCTTAGTCTCTTATGTTCAAGTGAAGAAATTTAAGATCATTTTAACTGATGAATTTTTATCCCGGGATCTAGAAATCTGTTAGAACTCCTGCTTATGAAACTGCTGAATGAACTGTGCCAGGAGTTTACACAAATCCCTCCTTTGGCTGTTATTAGTGTTGTCGGTAAGCTTTTTACATTTATATATCGAAAAAATGCCTTCTCATCATCAAGTATGTAGGGGGATTTCTTTTGATGGGCTGGAGGAGTGGCAGGGGAGATTCAAAGGGGTTCTGAAGGATGTTCAGGACTGGTACTAGGGTAAGGCGAGTACAAAATTTAAGGGAGCGCTAAAAACCACAGTAATCAAGAGAAACCATTTTAATGGAATATATTTTAAAATCAAGATGAATGCAAGAAGGTCCATGATGAACAAAACACCGACATTTGAAGTAAAGGCAGGGCCCAGCGTGGGTGGGAACAGGCAGGAGATGGCAAGTGTTGTGAATTACACAAGAGTGGAGTCACACCGTCTTATTTAAAATTTCAGTATTTTATCAGAGAGTTTTCTCACGTTATTTTTTTAAGAAAAATATTGCAATCAAATATTATTTATTTTGATTTCTGAGATTTTTGGCGCCTTCTTCAATCTTACACTTGAAGTGAGTGCCCCTCCTGGCTGGCCCCAGCCCTAGCCCTGCACAGGGGCACAGATCTTTCCCAGGGAAAGCTGGAAAGAAGTTCCCATACCATGTGCCCCAGAAATGCCTGACTTTGGTTAGCCGAGCAACACAGGTCTCAGGAAAAGTTCTTTCCCAAGTATCACTGGTAGTGAGAGGAAGCTTTTATCAACCCTCTCTGTTTTGACACGTTAACCTGTTTATGGGGCATATCTGGCAGCCTCCGGCTGGTGAGCAACTTCCCAGGTGGAGTCCTGGAGTCAGCTGACCCCACAGACCAATGGGAAGGGAACCTTTCTGCTGAGTCTGTACATTCTCCAGCTGAAAAGTAAGATTTCTGAAAAGTCCTAATGAAGGCCCAGAGGACTGAAAGTACACATTGCACACTTAATAATACTTGTCAAGTTGAGTTAAACTTGTCTTTTGTGTAACGTCCTCAAATGCTCCATGTTTCTGAGGTTCCTTTTCCTCTGACATCTAAATGAGAATCTTTGGAGGCATGTGCATCATTGCATAAACTTTGGGGTGCTCCCACATTGAGAGGGGGATAGTTTGCATCATCTCTGTTCTCAATTTCTGCTGCTGTGATTTTCTATCTCTGCCGGACTTCTTGCCCTCTAGCTGGGATCCTCTCTGGGGGAAGCTTTTTGCCCTGACAAACACTTTTCTATCCGTGCTCCCCAAGGCACCAGTAACTAGGCTTTTGGTGAAGTTGACTTCTCCTGAACTCTTGTGGGAGACAGAGAGGGGCACTACAGCATAGTCCTGGACAGGAAACCATTTAAAATTAAATAAAAACAGTTATGGATAAACAAGATCGAAGAGAACTCATAGACAATGGATCTGCACTATAAGAAATGCTAAAGGAAGTTTTTTTAAAGCAAAAGGAAATGATACCAGGTAGAAATTTGGATCTTCAGGCAGAAAGAAGAGCACCAGAAATAGTATATATAAGAATAAACATAAGAAATTCCCATGGGACGCCTGAGTGGCTCAGCGGTTAAGCACCTGCCTTCGGCCCAGGGCGTGATCCTGGGGTCCTGGGATCAAGTCCTGCATCGGCTCCCTGTGTGGAGCCTGCTCCTCCCTCTGCCTGTGTCTCTGCCTCTCTCTGTGTGTCTCTCATGACTAAATAAATAAAATATTTAAAAAAAATACCACTTTCCTCTCCATTTCTTAAGATACTTATGAATGTCTAAAGCAAACATTTTAACATTGTATTGTGAGGTTTATAACTTATGTACATGTAACACTTAATACATATTTTGCATGAAGTGGCATAAATATTAATTCCAAATAGACTGTGAAATATTAAGGATATATATATAATTTCTACAGTGACTATTTCTTAAAAATACAAAGAAATATAACAAAAAAGCTAATTGATAGGTTAGACTAGATTCTAAAAAATTCAATTAACCCAAAAAGAAGGCAAGAGAGGAGGAACAGAGGAACAAAAAAACAGGGGATAAAGAAAAAAAGTAAAATGGTAGGCCAACATTCAATCATATCAGTGATTACAGTAAAGGTTATTAATCTGAAACACTTCAATTAAAAAGCAGAATCTGGGAGCGCCTGTGTGGCTCATTTGGTTAAACATCTGCCTTCTACTCAGGTCAGCATCCCAGGGTCCTGGGGATTGAGCCCCCATCGCATTGGCTTCTCCCTCTCCCTCTGCTGCTCCCCCTGCTTGTTCTCTCTCGCTCTCAAAATAAATAAATAAAATGTTAAAAAAAATATATGTGTATATATAATCTTTAAAAATAAAAAAGCAGAGTCTCTCAGAATAGATAAAAATCCATGGCCTAACAGTATGGCCTATGAGAGACACACAAGAGAGATTGATAGGAAGTAGATGGGAAAAGATACTCCGCATGCACACTGTAGCATACAGACAGTAAGTATAACAAAGTTGAAGTAGCTAAATTCATATCAAATGAAGTAGATTTTAAGATGGAGACTATCCTTAGCGATAAAAAACAAAAAAGAAACCTTATAATAATAAATATCACCAGGAGGGTATAATAAGCATACACAATAGAAACATAAAGGAAAGAATTGAATAAAAACAGAATGACAGAATTAAAGGGAGAAATACACAAATTCACTATTATAGTTGGACATTTTAAACCACTCTCTCAACAGCTAGACACAAAAAATCAATAAAGACATAAAAGATTTGAACAACACTTTCAACCACCTTGTCTAGTTAATATTTACAGAATCCACCAGAATACACATTACTTTCAAATTCAAGTGCCCCTGATATATTCTCCAACATAGTTCATATTCTGGGTGATAAAACAAATCCCAGTAAGTTTAAAAGGGCTAAAATCAGAGTATATTACCTGACCACCATGGAGTTAAGTTACACATCAAGAACTCCATATGTAGAAAACCCTGAATGCTTGGAAATTAAACAGCACAGTTCTACATAACAAGTAGTCTAAGAAATCTCAGAGAATATTAGGAAATATGTTGAACTGAGTGATTATAAAAATAAAACATACCAAACTTTGCAAGATAAAACTAAGTAGTTCTTAGAGACGTATTTATAGCCGTAAAACCTCATATTGGAAGAAAAAGCCCATTTTCACTTTCAGAAGCTAGAAAAAGTAGAGCAAAGTGAACCCAATGTAAATGATAGGAAGGATATAATAAAGAGTAGAACAGAAATTATAAAATAGAAGGCAGATAAACAATAAATTTAACAAAGCCAAAAGTTGGTTATTTGAAAAGGTAAGATTAATTAACCCTAACCACTGAGCAACCCAGGTGCCCCTAAAAAGGCTATCAAACGAATGTCATAAACAACTTTATGCCAATAAATTAGACAATGTAGATGAAATGGACACATTGAAAACCACATCGTACCAAAACTGACGTAAGATAAAATAGAAAATCTGAATGTCCCTTTTGCTAGCAAGTAAATTGAATCCATTATCAAGAACCTTCCTGAAGGGATCCCTGGGTGGTGCAGCGGTTTAGCGCCTGCCTTTGACCCAGGGCGCAATCCTGGAGACCCGGGATCTAATCCCATATCGGGCTCCTGGTGCATGGAGCCTGCTTCTCCCTCTGCCTATGTCTCTGCCTCTTTCTCTCTCTCTCTGTGTGACTATCATAAATAAAAATTCAGAAAACAAACAAACAAACAAAACCTTCCTGCAAAGGAAACTCAGGATTCAGCAGACCTACTGGCAAAGTCAATCAAATATTTAAGAAAAATATTACCAATGATACAAAAACTCTTTCAGAAAATAGAGAAGAGAGGAATGCCTTCCATTTTGTGTTTTTGAGGCCGGGGTCCCTGATCCCAAAACTTGAAAGGCATTAACAGGGAAAAAAGAGGGGCACCTGGGTGGCTCAGTGGTTGAGCATCCACCTTTGGCTCAGGTCGTGATCCTGGGATCGAGTCTTGCATTGGACTCCCTGCAGGGAGCCTGCTTTTCTCTCTGCCCATGTCTCTGTCTCTCTCTGTGTCTCTCATGAATAAATAAATAAAATCTAAAAAAAAAAATCAAGGAAAAAAGAGAGAGGGAGAGGGGGAAGGGAGGGAGGAAGGAAGGAAGTTAAAAACCAGTATCTCATGAACACAGATACAAAAATTCCTAACAAAATGTTAGCACGTAAAATCTGGCAAAATATAAAAAGGATAACTCATCATCACCTGTGGGGTTTATCTCAGGAATGCAAAGCTGGTTTAACATTGGAAAATCATTGTAATGTACCATATTAACAGAAAAGGGAAAAAAAAAAAGAATAATCTCAGGTAGAAGAAAACAAGACACTTTCTGACATCATTTTTTTGTTTTGTTTTGTTTTCATTTTTTGACATCTATTCATGACAAAAATCCTCAGCAAATTAGGAATAGAAAAGAACTTCCTTAATGTGAAAAAAGGTTATCTGTGAAATTCTAGAGCTAACATCATATATAATGGTGAAATAATGAATACTTTCCCCTTAAGCTTATGAACAAGGCAAATATACTCTCATGTTTTGTATTCAGCATTGTATTGCAAATCCTAGTCAGTGCAATAACACAAGACATAAAAATTGGAAAGTAAGAAGTAAAACTTCTATTTGAGGATGACATGATTGTTTATATAGAAATACTAAGAAGGGCGCCTGGTTGGCTCAGTTGGTAGAGCATACAACTCTTGATCTTAGGGTTGGTTGTAAGTTTGAGGTCCACTTTGGGTATAGAAATTACTTTAAAAAGATAAAATCTTAAAAAAAAAGAAATACTAAGATATCTACAACAGAACTAATAAACGGAATCAGCAACTTTACAGGATGCAGGGTTATTATTTTAAAAATCAATTGTAATTTTGTATGCCAGCAGCAAACAATTGGAAAAATGAAATTAAAAAAAAAAAACAACCAATTCCACTTACTATGCTATCAAAAAACATAAAATGCTCAGGGATGATTTTAACAAAAGACATGTCCTGTATACTGAAAACTGCCAATCATTGCTGAAAGAAATTCAAGAAGACCTGCTTAATGGGGAAATGTACCATGGCATAGCTTGGAAGACTCAGTAGTGTTAGTTTGTCAATTCCACCCATATTGATATGAAGAGTCAACAAAATCTCCATAATCCTAGCCAACTATGACTTCTTCTTCTTCTTTTTCTGTAAGATTCATTTCTTCGAGAGAGAGAGAGAGAGAGAGAGAGAGAGAGAGAGAGGATGAGCAAGGAGAGGGGCAGATGGAAAGAGGAAGCAGACTCCTTGCTGACTGGGAAGCCCAAAAAGGGGCTAGATCCCACGACCCCAAGATCATGATCTGAGGGAAACCAAGCTTAACTGACTGAGCCACCCAGGCACCCCAGCCAACTTCTTTTTTATTTTTTATTATTTGTTTTGTTTTGTTTTGTTTTTGCCAACTTCTTTTTTAAATGACAAATTGATTCTAGAGTTTATGTGGAGGACCTGGAGTATCCAAAGCAATTCTGAAAGGAAAAAAAAAAAAAAAAAAAAGAATGGTTAGGACTCATGTTACTTCAAGTTTATGGTAAAGCTACAAAAATCAAGACAGTGGGATTCTATCATAAGGCTCAAAGGTTAATGGAACAGAATAGAGTTCAGAAATTCACTTCAATGGTCATTTAATTTTTGACAGTCGTACCCAAACAATCTAAAAAGGGAGAGTCTTTGCAGCAAATGATGCTGGAACAACTGGATGCTGGATCCACAAGAAGAAGAAAAAAACCACACAAACAACTTCAACTGTTATCTTGTACTATATACAAAAATTATATGAGATGGATGATACAGCTAAGTGTAGAAACTAAAATTATAAAACTTCTACAAGAAAACCTAGGACAACATCTTCATGACTTGATGATAAAGATTTTTTATTTTTAGACATTCAGTAAAATAAATAGGCAGGCCATAAGACTGGGAGACATTATTTGTAAAGAAAGCATTTATCTGACAAAGGATTAACATTTAGGACTTAGAACCAATTCTTTCAAGAGCAAAAGAAACAAACAACCCAATAAGAAATGGCTAAAATTTGAACAGATGCTTCACAAAGGAAGATAGATGAATGGCCAATGAGCCCTTGAAAACATGCTCACTATCATTAATTATCAGAAAAAAATGCAAATTAAAACCAAATTAAAACAAGGTCCTGCTTCCATCCCCACCAGAATAACCTAAAATTAAAAAGACTGACAACACCAAATGTTAGCAAGGGCAGTGAACAATATTAACTTTCCTATTTTTTTAGTGGGAGTGTAAAAATCACATTACCACTTTGAAATAAAGGTCTCGCAGTTTCGTACGAAACTAAACACACCCCTGTGACCCAGCAATTTTGGTTTTAGGTATTTACCCAAGAGAAATGAAGGCATATGGCATATGTCTGCAAAAGTCTAGTATGAGAATGGTGATAGCATTTTTCTGTATAAAGTCCCAAACTAGAAACATCCCAGATGTCAGTCAACGGGAGGAGGTATAAACAAATTGTGGTATATTCATGCAATGAATGGGAAAAAACTACTTATTCATGCAACACCATGAATGAACTTCAAAAATATTATGCCGAGTGAAAGAAGCCTTAGACAAAAGAGTACATACTATATGATTACATTTACATGAAGTCCTAAAGCAAGCAGAACTTGTCAATGGTGAAAAAAAAAAAAAAAGAATATTGTGGTTGCAGTGGGGAGATTGACTGAAGGGGCACCAGGGAAACTTCTGGATGATAATAATATTTTATACTTTGATAGAGGTTTGGGTTATACAGACATATACATTTCAGAAACTCATTGAATAATGCTGTTGACATGAATGCATTTCACTTTGTATCAACTTTCCCTCAGAGAATAAATAGTTAAGTTTTGGTCAGTGACAGGTATACTGAAATGTTTTGGGGTGAAATGTAATGAAAGTGCACCCTACGCTGAAATGCATCAAAGGGGGAGGAAAAAGATGGCTTTATCGATGGGTAAAGCAATGGATACTGATAAAAATACGTATAGTACAATATTAAAGTTTTTAGTAAAATATAGAATATATTGTATAAATTAGAATATAAATTTATATTCTAATTAGAATAAGTAATTTAGAATATAAATTGATATATTTATTGGGAGGCAAACGTGTCCCAATACGTCTGTAGCAGCTCTATTTGTAATGGCCCCCAAATGGAAACAACTTCTATGCCTATCAAGAGCAGAAGGGGGACGCCTGGGTGGCTCAGTGGTTGAACGTTTGCCTGTGGCTCAGGGCATCATCCTGGGGTCCTAGGATCAAGTCCCACATTGAGCTCCCCGTGAGGAGCTTATGTCTCTGCTTCTTTCTCATGAATAAATAAATAAAATCTTTAAAAAAAAAAAAGAGCAGAAGGGATAAATCAATAGCATTATCATCCTATAATAGAATAGTCTACAGCAATGAGCTATAAGCTGGACGACTGTATGCAGACCCTCACAAACACAGTGGGAAATGAACGAAGTCAGATGCTAAAAGGCACAGCTGGTTTGTAGAATGTACAAAAACAGGCAAAACTAGTCCATGCTGTTCGGAGTCAGGATAGTAATTGGCCTGGGGTGGAGTCCTGATCGGAAGGGAACAGGACGGGGGCTCCCGGGTGCCTGACTTGAGTGTGGCTATTGTGGGTGTGTGAGAAGTCCCCCTGTGGTGCACATCTCCCCCTGTATCTATTATTACTTCAAGAAAAAGTTCAGAGATGTTAGTGTTAGAGCTCACCGCTCTTAAAACCCGTTCCTCGGCCTAGCCTCACCTCTGGGAATCCTGTGCCAGGCATCTTCCTCCCATCTCTCTTCTATTTCCCAGGCTCTGACATGCCTGTCTTCCTTACCTGCCAGAGAAAAACTCAGTGCAGAGGAATTTCGTTCTCAACCCCTTCCCTACTCTGGGCTCCAGGATGGAGCCAACTGGAAAAGGCTCACTGATGACTGATTTTATCTAAATCAAGGAGCCACGCAGCCCCGCAGCCCTAAGATAAATTCCTTTGCTTCCTGACAACAATTGCTGCAGGCAGTGTTTAAGAGCAAAATTTGTTTTCCCTCTACCTTGGTGTCTGCATCTTCCCCTCTACCACCTTGTTTATCCCTTCCGTCCTCTTCTCTTGAAAGTGCTGGTGGCAACTGAACTCCCTTCGCCAGATCTGGGAAGCAGGACTTGCCTTGGAGATTGTTCTGGTGCTTCTGCTCAGGACCAAGGTTCCTTTGGCGGGTAAGTCAAGTTCCGGACTCCAGCAAAGTCAGGTGTAGAGGTGTGGTGGTCGGGGGTGGGGGGTGGGGGTGGGGAAGGAGAGGCTGGAGGGCAGGGTGGACAGCGTGCAGAACAACACTGGAAACCAATCCTTGTTCCTAACCTTGCCATCGGTTAAGAAATCTGGATGAATACACATCTAAACAAAACAAGAGAACTATTTAATTAAGCATTTCTTTCTTTTCTTTCTTTCTTTTTTTTTTTGGTTGATTTTTTGGGGAAAAATGAATGGGTTGATTTTTCAGTCTTGGTGCTTGACCAATCAGAAGCATCTGACACAACTGATCTCTCTTCCTTGAAACACTTATGGGTTGCTTCTCACCTCCTTATCTGTTCCTTCTTAGTTTCCAGTTGGTTCCTCCTCATCTTATTTTTTTTAAAGATATATTTATTTATTTATGAGAGAGAGAGAGCTGGGGGAGGGGGAGAGAAGCAGATTCCCTGCTGAGAAGGGAGCCTAACTCAAGACTCGATCCCAGGACCCTGAGATCATGACCTGAGCTAAAATCAAGAGTTCAACAGACTGAGCCACCCAGGCGCCACCCTCCTCATTTTTTTGACCTCTAAATGTTAGAGTGCCCCGGGCATGGTCCTTAGACCTCACCTCTTTAGATACTTGACTCTCTGGGTAATTTCACTCAATGTTGGGCCTTAATAAATACCATCCACACCCTAATGACTTCTATATTTGTGTTTCCAGCTAGATCGCTCCCCTGAACTCCACAAATGTTTGTTTAGCCACCTACTCGCTTAGATCTTGAATTAGGCATCTCAAACTTATCATATCCAATACTGAGCTCCTGATATCCCTCCTTCAAACCTGTCCCTCCACCCTTATCTCAATAAATCTTCCCTCTTCAGAGGCTCAGGCCAAAAGCTTGGGTGTCACTCCTGACTCCTCTCTTTCTCTCACTTCCCATCGTCAATGTGTCAGGAAGTCCTACTGGTGTAACTTCAAAATACATCCAGAATCTACTGCTGTCACCACTGCCCTCCATCCAAGCCTCCATCATTTCTCACTTGGCTTATTAATAGCCTCTCAACCTTAGCCCCATTAGCCTACTCTCAACACGACCACCAGAGAGGCACTATTAGAATGCCAAGTCTGCTCAAAACCCTCTGGTGGCCCCCCATTTCACTCACAATGAGCGCCAACACCCTGACAATGACCCGCAAGGCTCTGGGGTCCAGCCTCTTCTCCTTGCCTCTCTCACCTCATGTATAACTGCTCTTCCCCCACTTGTTCTATTCCAACCACACTGGCTTCCGAGTCATTCCTTGAACAAACCAGGCACACTCCTGCCTCTGTGCCTTTACGGTTACCCTTCCATTTCAAATGCCCTTTCCTCACACGGCTCACTCACATCTCTAGATCCTAAACCTGGTTCTATTCTCTCAGTAAGGCCTGCCCTTACCACCCTGCCTAAACTTGTAAACTTCTTCAGAAATTCTCGATCTCCTTTCTCTGTCTTATTTCTCTTTTTTACACGTACTGTCACCTACTGTATATATAGTTTCATATATTTATATCCTTTTTTTTTTAGAGTAAGCTCTGTGCCCAATATGGGGCTCGAACACATGACCCCAAGATCAAGAGTCAGTTGTTCTACCAACTGAGCCAGCCAGGTGACCTCTATATTCTTTAGTATCCATCCTCCTTCCCTCCATTAATATATAGAGTCCATGAAGGCAGGATTTTTATCTGTTTTGTTCACTGCCGAGTCTCCTAGAACAGTCCTGGCATATAGAGGTGTTTATTTATTTATTTTTTGAGGTGTTTAATATTTCTTGCATGAATGAATGACTATTTCAGAACAGCCTGAGAGGTGCTAACAGGTAAGAGGAAGTAAGTCAGATTAGAGAAGGCCAGAGAGGGCTGCAGATATCTGGAAGGGGATGGAATTTCCTTCCATCTTTGGAGAATGGGTAGTCTTCAGGAAGATGAGAACAAAGAGAGAACTATGGGCATAGTGCTAAAGAGCACTGGTTTGGGAGTCAGCTGGCTTGGGTCCAAATCCTAGCTCAGTCACTTACTAGGTACAGACAAACTAGTCTACTCCTCTGGGTCCCAGTTTCTATGTCTGAAATACAGAGATTCTTCTCTGGGTCTCAGTTTCTATACCTAAGAGATTATCATTGCTTCTTCCTCATAGGATTGTTTGGGTTGTTTTGGAATCTAATGAAATAACATATAAATAATGTTTAGCAAGGGCAGGGTACTTAGGAAGACTTTGTTCAAAAAGTGCTACTTATTGTGTAGAGTTTAGAGTACCTAGGAGCTAAGACTTGATGTCAGGGGCATTGTAGAGTGTCTCAGGCAACAGAGAAGTGGAAAGAGTTGGGTTTGAGATTTAGGTACAAGAGGAACAGCCCTTCGTGTTGCAATAGATTCTCTCTCAGAATGCTCAGTCCCTGGACTCAACAGGAGGGGTTGGACCTAATTCCTGTCCTAGGTTAGTGAAGATGGCGCAGCTTACAAGCAAAAATGGGGATCAGGATTAGGCACAAATATGGCAAAAGGCCTCTGCTGGGGGTACCAAACAGCTCCCAGCTGCCCGTCGCTGATGCAATCAGAGCAGAGAGAAGTGATTCACTCTGCTCCTGTCATCGAACTCAGGATTTTGGCCAAGTGCAGGTTTTGGGGTTGGTTGGTGGATTATTTTTTCCCTTCCTGAGTTGAAAGAGTAACTTTGTGTTTCAAAAGGCACTTTCTTTATGCAGAAAAATTCTGTGGTGAGGGCTTGCTGGGCTCAGTGTGGGATGAACCACCTTTGCTTATGTCTGGGGGAGAGAATGAAATCTAGTGCCCCTATTTTTTTTTTCCCTCCCACCCAGTAAAGATGCAGAGCTGAAAGGTGTCTTTCAGAAGGGCCTGGAGACAAGGGGGCTGACTTGTAGGTAAGAGGACACCGTACAGGAGGCCAAAGAAGTGGCTTCTTGTTTGTTAGCATAGGTTTGTGGCAAGGAGGTCTGTGAAGCCCTCCCCCAGAGTACCCGGGATTAAACAGAACAAATAAAACCTCTATTTGTTCATCTCTACCCTGGATTTAGATGGTGCTTTATGGCCAGGGTTATTGGGATCAGCTGAAACCCAGGCTGATGTTTATTCCCAGGACTGCAAAGGGAGACAAATACTTCTCTGTCCTTCCATTTTCCAGGCCAAGAGGGCAGGAGACACTTTGAATCAGGCAGGCGGGCAGTGAAGAATTATTTTTTAGGTGTCCACTGTGTCCCCACTGCAGAGCCACCTGAATATAAATAGAAAAAGGACAGAATTCCATCTCCAGCCCTCAAGGAATACAAAATCCAGCTTACAGGAGGAGGCCTGACGGGCCAAATTCAAGAGAAGCTGCTAACTAACAGCAGCGTGAGGTAGTGAGAATCAATCTTACAAGAGGGAAGAGAGGAGGGAGATGAGTGGGAGTTGGGTGGGGGGCTCTTGGAGCAAGTTCCTGAGACAGTGAGCAACTTGGCGACAGAAGGCCTACGTGTTTCGTTCTCGGCTGTAGCCTGGCACTTAGCATAATGCCTACTACAGACACAGAGTGGGCATTCAATAGATATTTGAGGAATGAATGCAGGGGGAGGGGGATGCCATTAAGGATAACTAGGTGAAGAGGGAGGAGGGCATTCCAGCATGAGGAAAGGCTCAGAGAAATGGTCGGATGTCTCAGTGAGACTGGTTTAACCACAGCGAAGGGTGTGTAGTGGGGAGTAGTGGGAAATGAGGTTAGGTATGGGGCCGGATGGGGGCGGCTGGAGAACCAGGCCGAGAAATCCACAGATGAATAGTCCTTCATTCCTTCATCAAGCTTCTACTGAGCGTGGACCGTTTGCTGGGCTAGGGAAAGTAGTGTGGATATAAAGGTGAACTGAAAGGTCTTCCATCTGTTGGGAGAGGAGGAATGTCTGCACCATTATTTTAACCCCGACAGTCATGGAATGGGTGAAATATTTGGACATTCTAGTCACAGTTTGGTTGCAAGAAATTCAGGCCATGTCAGTCTTGCTCAATGCAACTGGGACTCTGTTAAAAGGTAGATTAGACATCCAGGCTAGAAGGTGGACCTCAGCAGGGACAGGAGGGGGCTCACCCTGGTGGACAGGGCGGGTTCTCCTCCCTTCCTGTCTCCCTCGGCATTGCCTCATGGATGGTTTCCCACCTCTGTCCCTTTACGTAAGTTACATTCTCCTGCTTCCCTCTCTTACTAGAATTTTACCTGGTGTAAGTTTGACACCCTAACCCCACAACACCCTCCTGCTCTGGGGCCATCTTCCTCTGCTCCCTGAGCTGATTAGGTCAGAATATTGAGGAACCAGAAACTGATTGGCCGAGGCCAGCTTATGGATGGGAACTCGTGGGTCAGGTGATCACTCAGAAACAATCAGCTGTGGTTGGAAGGCGCATCATGTACCAAGAACTGCAGATAAATGACAATTCCAAAATAGGAGTACGGACTGGTGGGGGTACTGATAGACAAGCCTAACTCCTGCTGGTTAACAATGTGGGGAGCAGATGAATTCATCCAGTGGGAGTGGTAGAGGGAGAAGGCTATCAGACATCAACAGAGCCTGACGTTTTTTCTTTTTAAGATCTTATTTATTTGAGAGAGAAAGAGAGGGAGAAGCAGGCTCCCCGTGAGCTGGGAGCCGACGTGGGGCTCGATCCCAGGGCCCTGGGATCATGACCTGAGCCAAATGCAGACGCTTAAGGACTGAGCCACTTAGGTGCCCCAAGCAGAACCTGATTTAAAGGTCTGATTTAGTCCTGGGGGGAAAAAAAGACTTCCCAGCTGAGGAGGAAAGCAGTATTTTAAAGCAGTTAGACTGGCTGCAGCCCATAGGAGGAACTGGAAAAGTCAGAAACTGAAGGGACTCAGAGCATCAAGAAAACTTTTGCCCGGGGACACCTGGGTGGCTCAGTCAGTAAAGCGTCCAACTTTAGTAGTCTCAGCGCTGGCCTTGATCTCACGGTTGGGAGTGCAAGCCCCACATTGGGCTCTGTGCTTGGTATGGAGCCTACTGCAAGGAAGAAAAGAAAAGAAAAGAGAGAGAGAGAGAGAGAAAACAAGAAACCTATTGCCAGATCTGGAATGGAGCAGTTTCGAGATAAGGATTAAAAAAAAAAGTAACCTGAACTTTTTCTTTTAGGGCAGAGTCTGCTTCTCATTTATTGCTATAACCCTGTCCTCATTGTTAGAGAAGAAATTCACTACACGTTTGTCAGAATGAATTGAATTCTTCTAAAACCCAGACAGACACCCGAATATGCTGCTATTTGTACTCTGTTGGAGACAGAGCCAGGACCAGCAACACAAGACCAAACAAAAAAATCAAAATATGATTTTTCTGATTCCTGATGCCGGACTCGGGTCACTGAATGCAGGCTTGGTGAGAAGCAGAAATGCAGCCGGAGCCTGGGCCAAGCCGCCTGGCAGAGGCCAGATGAACAGATAGCTCTGTGCCCAGTGGCTCAGAGGCAGATCAAAGCCGGCTTCCCCAGCACAGGCAGCAAGCATGGCAGGAATCTGGGGGACCTCTCACCCAGTCCCCCACCCATGCTCACAGATGGAAAGCCGCACCATTAGCGGTCACACCTCTGAGCACTGCCAGCACACAGGCCTCTGTGACAGATCTTTTATAGTCCAGCGTGTGGCTCTCTCAGGTAGGCAGCCATCCAAGTGATCCATAGGATTTCTGGCCAGACCACCTGCCGTCAGCGTAGGTCGGCCACGTGACAGGTTGCCTAACTACTTGTCTCAGTTTCCTCATTTGTAGAACAGGGATAATAAACTCTCTTAGAGGGTCGATGAGAAGATTCCATGAGATACTATCTGCAAAGCAATTAAAACAGTGCCTGGCACATTGCAAACAATCATGATTGCTGTAATTGGTTCCAAAAATCTAAACTGCAGAGAAGAGCTTTCCAGCCTGGAGGGCCCCGGAGCTCATTGCAAACCGCATAACCCACCTCTCGGTGGCTATGACTTGGCCCTGCCTGACACCCATCCCTCCTTTTTTCTGGAAACAGATCCCTGATTGGTCTAGGAACAGCCATAGAAACTAAGCCAGGGGGCAGCCCCTGGTGGCTCGGCGGTTTAGCGCTGCCTTCAGCCCAGGGCATGATCCTGGGATCCTGGGATGAGTCCCACGTTGGGCTCCCTGCATGGGGCCTGCTTCTCCCTCTGCCTATGTCTCTGCCTCTCTCTCTCTCTCTCTCTCTCTGTGTCTCTCATGAATAAATAAATAAAACCTTAAAAAAAAAAAAGAAAAAGAAAAAGAAACTAAGCCAGGCCAATCAGAATTCTTCCCTAGGATTTTTCTAACTGGATCTCCCAACCGGTAGAAAAGAGAATACCACCACTAGTCACCACCCACCCTTTTCCCCTCTTTTGGGGTTCAAATAGTAAAAATGTGAGCCCAGAGCTGCTTTTGCTCCTTCTTTCCTTCATGTGCAGGAGCTGGCCTGAGAGAATAAAGCTGATTTGCAAAGAGAAGCTGGAACAAAGTCCTGGCTGGGGCAGAGCCCAAGCTTCTGAATCCAGTTGACCCTGGATCCAGGCATCCATTCCAACCAGTCTGCATTAGATTACAGAACCCTTTAAATCAGTCTGTTCTCTCTCTCTCTCTCTCTCTCTCTCACTCATCCCCCCACTCCCCCTTCACCCTCTCCCATTCTGTCTTCCTCCTTAAACTGCTTTTGATTACATTTCTGTTACTTGCAACTAGAATTTCTGCTTGAGGGTCAATTCAGGAGAGAAATATCTTTTTTTGTTTTTTAAGATTTTATTTATTTATTCATGAGACAGAGACAGAGACATAGGCAGAGAGAGGAGCAGGCTTCCCACAGGGAGCCTGATGCAGGACTTGATCCCAGGATCCCAGGATCACAATCAGAGCTGAAGGTAAATGCCCAACCACTGAGCCACCCAGACATCCCAGAAAATATTTTCTTTTTACATTAAAAAAAAGACAATCCTTTAAGATTTATGTCAAAATAATGTAGATCCTTAGTCTACATTACTTTGTTTTTAAATAACGAGCATCAGTGAGGGGCGCCTGGGTGGCTCAGTCAGTTAAATTTCTACCTTCAGCTCAAATCATGATCTCAGGGTCTTGGGATCAAGTCCTACGGCGGGCTCCCTACTCAGCGGGGAGTCTCCTTCCCCCTTTCCCTCTGTCCCTCCTCCTCGCTTATTCTCTCTCATGCTCACTCTTTCTCTCTCTCAAATAAATAAAATCTTAAGGAAAAAAAAAAGAATATCAATGAGAAAATTAATGGTGCTTTATAGCCATTAAAGGTTCCTATCTTGGGGGGTACCTGGGTGGCTCAGTCAGTTAAGCGTCTGCCTTCAGCTCAGGTCATAACCTCAGGGTTCTGGTATCAAGCCCCATGTGGAGTCTTTCATTGGGCTCTGTGCTCAGTGGGGAGTCTGCTTCTCCCTCCCTCTCTCTCTCTCCCTCTCTGTCTCTATCAAATAAGTAAATAAAATCTTTAAAAAAGGTTCTTGGGACACTTAGATGACTCAGTGGTTGAGTGTCTGCCTTTGGCTCAGGTTGTGATCCTGGGGTCCTAGGATCGAGTCCCACATCTGGCTCCCTGCAGGGAGCCTGCTTCTCCCTCTGCCTCTGTCTCTACCGCTCTCTGTGTGTCTCTCATGAATAAATAAATAAAATATTAAAAAAAAGATTTTTATCTTGGACCATTTGAAAAGGAGCAACCTAGGGGTAACTATTTATTTATTTATGATTTTATCTATTTATTTGAGAGCAAGAGAGAGCATGCACAGGCAGGGGAGGGGCAGAGGGAGAGGGAGAAGCAGGCTTCCCACTGAGCAGGGAGCCCAATACAGGGCTTGATCCCAGGACCCTGAGAAATGATCTGAGCCAAGATCAGATACTTGACCAACTGAACCACCCAGGCACCCCTAGGGGCAACTTTTAAAATATTCATCATAAATTTTTAAGCTCCTAGAGGTTAAAGTGAATTTGCACCAAGGTTTGCAGACTCCAGTTCTATAGTTACTATCCATGAGTGAGGTGGATGGGTGTGTGTAAGACCAGATGCAGTGATGGGGATTGTGGCAAAGTGGCGAGCGCTTGGCCCCTCTGAGAGAAGTTGCTACCACTCGGCCCCAGCCAATTGTTTTTATGTGCAGATGTGGGCATAGAACTGTCCTATTCTATAGGTTTTAAGGGATTCTAGGCATTTGGAATGTTTAATGTGAAATTCTAAACTTTGAGCATTGGCTGTGAATTTGATTTTTTAAAAAATGGGTGTGTAGGTAGGGTGACCAACTATCCGGGCGTGCCTAGGACTAAGGAGTTTTCTGGGATGTGGAACGTCTATTACAAATCGGGACAAGTTGGTCGCCCTATGTGTAGGCCAGAAGGAACTCACGTGAGATTTCTGGCTTGCACCCTCGCGCTTCACCTGCAAACAATCCAGGAGGTGGCTGAGCAGGGAACATATGTGCCCCAGATCCCCATCCCCACAGCCCACTTTGAAGAGATTTGCAAGCCCCTACAGTGAGTGTGAGGCAGAGTCCGTCTCTTCTATGGCCCAATGGAACCTTCCCTCAGCTCCCTGTGTGGGCCTGGCCTTACGTGATCAGTAAAATTCAGGCTTCTCCTTGTGACGTCCAGCAGCCCCTCCATGGCTGTAAAATCTCATCTCTGTCTTTAAAAAAAAGGGGTGGTGGTGCCCGAGTGGCTCAGTTGGTTAAGCAACTGCCTTAGGCTCGGGTCATAGTCCCGGAGTCCTGGGATTGGGCCCCGAGTCTGGCTCCCTGCTCGATGGGGGGGAACCTGCTTTACCAACTCCTCTGTCATTCAACTCCCACCTCGTTCTCTCTCTCTGTCTCAGGTAAATAAATAAAATCTTAAGAACAAACTCTCATCTCTGCTTGGAGAGGGCAGGCCCTTCTAGGCAGCCAGGAGTTTAAGGGTTTTTTCCCTTAATCCCTCTTCCTTCGGCTGGAAGGCTACGTTTCCAATTACATTCCATACAGTGAACTTAGACCCGGTCTGCTCTTATGAACATGGAGACCGAAGGCACGGGCTAGGGAGGGGACTCGCCTGAAGCACACAGCGCATTGGTGGTCGAGACTCACACACCTCTGGCCTCTTGCTTGCTAGCTTGGGGAAAGGGAAGGGCCAACATTTGCTGACTGCCTCCCCGGGGCTGGGACCCATGCTGGGCATGCAGCAGCCTTCCTAATGTCCAACCAAATCCCGAGGGAAGGACTGGAGTCCCAGGCCCGTGCCCTTTCCAGGCCACCACCCTGCCAATCCAGGCGTGCCAGGAGGGCGTTTGGAATTGCCAGGTTGTCATTGCACAAAGGGAGGGGTGTACAGCTCAGAATAGAGTGAAATAATAAGGGTCAGTAATAGGCTCCCTCTGCATGATGTTCACCAGGTGTGAGTGGCTCTGTGGGTGGGTTACAAGGAGAGAGAGGTCCACCCCCTCATGAAATCGTTCTCTGATGAGATGATGCATGTTAAGTGAACTATAAACTTTTAAGAGCACATTCCATACCTACTCATAAACATTAGGAATCATTCCCTTTGGGAAAGCTAATCTTCTTGAGGCAACAGACTGTACTACCAGCCTAGAGGGGGCCCCACTAGGATTTCCTCTCAACCAGAAGACTGAATTCTTGGAAGGGAGCCAAAATTAGAAAGAAAGCGAGGTTTGTATTTTCTTTGTGGCTTTAGCCCTTGCACCTAGATGTCTCTGACCCCTTTTAACAGAGTGGCAGAAAGCCAGCATTACACCAAAGTTGGAAGTTTATAAGATCTGAGTTCAAATCCCATCTCTGCCATTTATCTGATGGGTAACCTAGGAGACAGGTTACTGAAACAATCAGGCCCTCAGATTTCCCCTCTGAGAATGAGCTGGCAAGATCAGGCTGCGGGGCTATTGTAAGGATTTTTTTTTTAAGATTTTATTTATGTATTCATGAGAGATACGGGGAGAGAGGCAGAGACACAGGCAGAGGGAGAACCAGGTTCCAAGCAGGAAGCAGACTCAATCCTGGAACGGGGGTCGTGCCCTGAGCCAAAGGCAGACGCCCAACCACTAAGCCCCCCCAGACGTCCCACTATTGTAAGGATTAAAAATGAGATGATGCACACTCTCCATATGATCCCATAGTCCCACTCCTACATATTGATCAATGAGAAATGAAAATGTATGTTCACAAGAAAACCTGTATACGAATTTCTATAGAAATTCTATGGATACTTGTCCCAAAGTGCTAACAACCAGAATGTCCTTCAGCTGATGAATGGATAAGCCAACTGTGGTATATCCATACAGTGGGATACGAGTCTGCTCAGTGAAAGAAGTTAGACACACACAAAAATTATAGATTGCCCAATCCATTTACATGACATTCTGGAAAAGGCAAAACTATTAGGACGGGGAACATATCAGTGGTATCTAGGGGCTGGGGCCAGGGGGCAGATGGGGTTGCAAGGGGCAGGAGGTGGGGGTAGAGGATGGCTAGAGGGGGGCATGAGAGAATTTGTTCTGTACCTTGGTTGTGGTAGTGGCTACAGGATTGCATGCATTTGTCAAAAGTCACAGAGCCATCCACTAAAAAGGGCGAATTTTACTGTATGTAAGTTACGTCTCCTGAAAGCTGATTTAAAAAAAGAAAAAAAAAAAAAAACATGTGAAAACAAAGAAAAGTGTGCAAGTCATCAGTTCCTCCTGGGAAGAAAATATCTATGAATTCCTTTTCCCTGAAGTTTTGGTAGCAATGTGTTCTCTCCAGCATTTTTACTTTTGGGAAAAGAGCCTGCAACTTTTGTAGAGAAAGAAGGGCGGCGGGGTGTGTGTCTGCGTGTATTTGTACTTATTTGTAAATATAGAAAGAAACTCTGAAAAGATACACGAGAAACTAAGAACAGCAGTAACTATGGGGGTGCGGTAGGAGCTGGGCAGACGGGGACCCCGTAGGAGGAAGACTTAAAAATAACTTCTCTGTGTGTGTGTAATACATTCACATGGTTCAAAAATTATATAATAATATTATATATAATGTTGATTATAACCATTATATAATTTTTGAGCCATGTGAATGTATTACGCATAGAAACATTAAATTATTTTTTAAAAAATCAGAAAGATTTACAAGACACAGAATGCCTGCTGCCTAGGCATGACTCTCCCCTGGTGGAATCTGTGAGGGGGTGGCGTTCTGCGGCAGCGCAGGCGCATTGCTTACTTGGCCTTGCCCCACCTGCCCTGCTAATACACCCGAGGCAAGACTTGGCTCCTTGAGTAGGTGGGCTCCTGTTCTCAGGAGGGAGCAGAACTGTGAACACCCTCCTTCTCCTCTCCCTGTGTGCCTCCCACTGGCTTAAATGCCTTGTAGGCTTTCAACCCTCCCTGTGGAGTAGGATTTCCAAGAGTTGGAAATCCCGAAGATTTGCTAGAGTTGCTCCCTGAAGGTGTCGGGATAGGCCTGAAGTCATACTTGGGTGTGAACGTCTGCTATCAGACTCCCACTCTTTCCCAGACACAGGTTTTGGAAGGCCACCAGACCCCCTCTATTTGGGGTGTGCGGCCCACTCCGAGGCCCTGGGGCACCTGAAATATGGGCAGTGGGAAGACACCAGTTAAATACTTGTCAGTCCTGTCCGGAGCAGACCGAGGTGAGAACTCTAGGAAAAGACCGAGCCCTGGGAGCCCGCTGCGCTTCAGAGGCCCAGCTTGGGAGTCCAGCTTGAACTGAAAGCTCATCTCGCTGTCTACCCGGCTGTGAGCCCTTGGCCAAGTGTGGAACCCTTCTGTGCCTCAGTTTCCTCATTTTGGAAGTGAGAATACTAATGCCACCTGTGTTGAAGGGGTGGCTATGCAGGTGAAAGGAGATGATGTGTCCCTCACAGGTGTGTCCACCGTGAGAGACGCACCTTGGGCGCCTTAGCACCCAGGCACCCTCCTCGCCAGGCCTGCCAGGGCCAACCCAAGGCCACGCGCGCGGTGCAGGGGAAAGGGTGACAGACACGGGAGCAGCGACGTGGAACAATACCGAGAATGAAAGCAGGGTGGTGGGGCTGACTCACTGGATGACTCACTTCCTTGCCCAGGGATGTTCTGAGCATCCACCGAGCCGCTCCTCACACTCCGCACACCCTCTGTTCCCTTTTTGCGGGGAAGGCCCAGAGAAGATGGCCCTGGCCCCATGGAGAGTGGGAAGCAGGGCATCAGACCTTCCCCGTCCACCCAGGACCCAGGGAGAGGGCGGCCGGCTAGAAAATCCTTTTCCATCTTACAAAATACGATGGATTTTGAGAAAGAACAGTTTTTGCCCTAGAATACAGGAGAGACTCTAGACTCATTTTGCCCTTTCCTAGATTATCACAGGGATATCTGCGCCCCGTAGAACATTAGGGACACACAGAAGAGTGTAAGGAAGCTGAGAAAGTCACCCATAATCCTGCCATTTAGATTCAGTCGTAGCCATGAGTTTGGTATTTTTCCATTCTGTTTTTTTTTTCTCTGCATTTTTTTTTTCATCATACAGTCAAGTTTATATTGTTTATATCAGCACTATCGAAGAGAAATATGTGAATCACAAATGTGAGCCACACAAGTCATCTTAAATGTTTTGGTAGCCTCCTTAAAGGGAACACGAACACAAAGAGGTAAAATGACTTTTAACATTATATTTTATTTCACACCGTAGACCCAAACTATAATCGTTTCCTCATATGCTCACTATTGAAATTATTTTTTAAGTTAATTATTTTTGGTAACCTCTACACCCAATGTGGGGCTGGAACTTGTGACCCTGAGATCAAGAGGTGCACGCTCCATGGATTGAGCCAGCCAGGCATCCTTCACTACTAAAATTATTAATGAGATACTTTAAAATCTCTTTAAGTCTTTGAAATCTTTCTTTTTCTGCACTCTAGCGTGTCTCAATTCAGACTAGCCACATGGGGCTACTGGTTACTGTCCTAGACAGCACAGTTCTATACAATTTCCACCTTAATTTTGTTCTTGTTTAAATTATACCCTAAGGGGGCACCTGGGTGGGTCAGTTGGTTAAGCATCTGCCTTCGGTTCAGGTCACGTTGTGATCCTGGGGTCCTGGGGTTGAGCCCTGCGTCAGGCTCCCTGGTCAGAGGGCGAGTCTGCTTCTCATTCCCCCCCTCCCTCTGTGATCTCTCTTGCTGTTTCTCAAATAAATAAAATATTTACAAAAATAAATTGTATCCTAGGTATTTCCTCACATCATAAAACATCTTTTTTTTTTCATAAAATACCTTTTGACAAAAATAACATTTAAGGGTTGGAATAACATGTATTTACTACCTAATTCCAAAGGTAATATCTTTATTTCTGTTTTGTTTTTGTTTTGTGTCTCCTCACTCAGGGACAATCTATGTTAGCCATCTGATATAATTACTTCTAGACTGTTTTCTCGGCAGATATTCAGATTGAGCAAAAATTGGACGCATACAATATGTTCTGTTTTATAAACCACTCTTTTCACTTCATGATACATTGTGAACATACAAACAGTGAAAACGACAGCGTCACCTTTGAGCCTCTGCAGGGAGCCAGGCATGTTCAGACACCTGCTCTCATCTCTGTCGTGGGACGGGGAGTATTTCCATCCTCAGTTCTCAAAAGTGGAAATGGGGGCTCAGCAAACTAAAGTGATTTTCAGTATTGCAAAGCTGGAATTTAATCCAGATCTTCTGATTTCATCTCCAGAGCCTTTCACTTCACCATATGGACTCCTTCTGCAGGGAGACAGGCAGGGGACCCAAGACATGCCAAAGAAGCAATTTACAAATTAACTTTTGGAGTAGAATCCTCAGTAAACTGGAACCATCTCTACACAGGGGTTTGCCTAATAACCTCCATAATCACCCAGGCACGTCCTCTTCCCCTTGGATGGGATGCCCATGGAGCTGCCACCTTCTTGTGGGACATCCTTCCCCCACCAAATTTCTTCTTCTCTGTAGCTTCTAAGAAAGAATCCTGAGAGTCTCTGTAAGTCTGCGTCTTGTCCTCAGCACTACTGACCCAGGGCAGGTGGGGGGGGGCTACTCTGTGCCTTTTGGGTGTTTAGGGGCATTCCTGACCTTTGCCCACAGATGCCATTGGCACTGCCACCACCACCACTGCCAGTGGTGACAACCAAAAGTGTTTGCAGACATTTCCAGTTGTCCTTGGGGGTGAGGGGGCATGAATATGGCCCCTGTTTGAGAACCATTGCTCTAAGTATTAACAGATGGAAGAGTCTTTCCTAAACCAGTCATTGGGTATAACCCGGAATACAGATGAGGCAATCACTTCCCACACAGCCTGCCATCCTCACAAAGAGAGGAATCCTTTCTCTCCCACAATGAGTCTCCAGTATCTGTATCTAGTAGGCACTCAACAAATGTGTGTGTGATAAAGGATGCTGGTGATATTTTATCGTGTGGTACACTATATTAGGCTTTTCGGGACTGAGCTAAATGCACCTAATACATGTCCCACATGATCGTACCCTTTACAAATCCTTTTCTCCTGGAATTCTATGCCTTTCTGATTCTGATATTCAGTCTGTTATTTTCTTATGCCAGAGAGAATGATATGCATTCTTAGGATTTATGTTCCTGACTATCATATTACACTTGGATTGTGCCCATATGCCCGATGCTAGACTGACAAATATTTCTAGGAGGCAAATAAACAATTTTTAACACATGCATCAGATGCCATCTTTTAAGCATACCATTGTCAGCTGTTTTTCTAATTGGGGACATTTATATTGTCTCCAAATTTTCTCATTTTAAATAACACCATAGTGAACATCTTTGGGTCTATATCTCTGCTTTACATTTTTTTAAATTAAAAAAAAAATCAATACTCCAACTGCAAAATACAAAAGAACAAATCCCTTCCTATTCAGCACACAGACTCCTTTTGTTGAGTTTTACATCTGGAAACCCGTTCTCCGTTTCAGAAAACAAATCGCCAACATTAACTGAACTAATAAAATTCCATCAAATTCAGCTCTGTTTGGCTTCCATCTTTGTGACTATAGAGTCGTGGTTTTATTTTATTAATTTTATTTGTTTATTCATGAGAGACAGAGAGAGAGAGAGAGAGAGGCAGAGACACAGGCAGAGGGAGAAGCAGGCTCCATGCAGGGAGCCTGACGTGGGACTCGATCCTGGATCTCGAGAGAGAGAGAGAGGCAGAGACACAGGCAGAGGGAGAAGCAGGCTCCATGCAGGGAGCCTGACGTGGGACTCAATCCTGGATCTCCAGAATCACACCCTGGGCCGAAGGTGGCGCTAAACTGGTGAGCCACTGGAGTCATGGTTTTATAGACAAACTTGTATGTCATCTTAACTTTTGAGTCTTAATTTCCTCCTCCGTTAAATGGGAGTAATAATGGTAGGAGCTTCAGAGAGTTTTTCATGGATTAAGCAAGATAATGCATGCAGAGTTCTTGGCACCTATTAAAAACAATTTAAAAAGGGTATAGTAAAATTTTTTTTAACCGATTTATTTATTTTTGAGAGAGAGAGCACGAGCAAGGGTGCTTCAGAGGAAGAAGGAGGTTCCCTGCTGAGCAGGGAGCTCCAGGTGGAGCTCGATCCCAGGACCCTGGGATCATGACCTGAGCTGAAGGCAGATGCTTAAATGACAGCCACCCAGGTGTCCCCCCCCCCCCCCCGCCCCAATATAGTAAAATGTTAATAGTAGAACCTAAGTGGTAGGTATATGAGTTCCCTATGAAATCCTTTCAACTTGTGTACATGTTTGAAGGTTTTTATGATAAGGTGCTAGGAAAGACAACTTTATAAATAAAAGTCAGTCGTTATTACAATTGTTTACTAAAGAGAGAGCAAACCTCAGGGAAAGTCAGGTCCAACGTAGACCCATTATACCAAGCTGGAGGTGTGGAGTCTGTTCCTTGGGTGCCACCGCAAATGTATTCAGCTCTTCCTTGAGTGTAGGAAAATATGGCCAGAATTTGAGTGAGTGCTGGAAAGGACTGTTGGTTTTTATTTTACCATCTGGTCTCAGAATATAAACCACAGCGTGGGGATAGCATATGCTGTAGAAGTGATATTTTTTTCCAAGTTTAAGAGATTAAAATATATATAATTTGTTTGCAAAGTTACTTTGAAACATTAAAAAAAGCATCTGTTTCAGAGGCAAAGACATCTGGATTAGAATATTTTGTCAAAAAAAAAAGAAGAATCTTTTGTCAGCTGCTTTGTGGTTGTGTGACATTCGGTCAAGCCACCTCTCCCCGTTGGGCCTCTGTTTCTTCACCTGTGAAATGGGGACGATGGGAGCGCATCCCTTGCAGAGAGATGAGAGGAGGAAGTGAGAGCGGCCAAGTGCTATAGGCCTTGACACAGGGAAGGGCTGATACTCAGCGTAGTTTCCGCCTTTCTAAGGGGTACCATGGTTTGTTTTGCCAGGGACTTATTAAAAAACGCTGCTTTGCTAATGTAACCAGAGGTGAGTTTTCGGTTGGGGAGGTCACCCAGGGCTCAGAATCCTGAACTACCCACAGGCCAGTGTTGAAAAACTGAGCATATTGTTATTCAGTTTCCTCCTATTCAGAGCCCCGGCACGTGGTGACTAGCTTTATGATTCACCGAGATCCCTCCCAGAAATTTCACTTTGACCTTAAATGTGTGAAAATTCCATTCCTGGCAAGTGAAGCACATTGCTTTGGGGAAGGGAGCTGAACATATTTTGTGTTTTGAATCCTGCTATTGGTTCACATCTGAGGACCCAAAATATGTGCCATCATCTGCAGACTACGGGTTCACTCTAACAAATTCTGAAATGCCCTGCCCATGTGTTGCCTGATATTTCAGAATACACCCCTTTTCCCATCCTTCACCACAGGCAATGCAAAACACACCCCAAATTACACTCACTATATCCTACAACATTCGCGGCCATGACCAGCATCACCATCCTGCTGGCATAGGAGAGAGGGAAAGACGAGGCCGGTGCTAGGCCATATGGAGCCCACTGCCAGGTAAAGGGGTCTCCACGCTCCAGCCAGACGCAAGGCCTTGTCAGATCGTGTGCCTGGCAGCACAGAGCAGGCCTGGACTCTCCTCCCAAGCTGCATGTCCTGCAGGGCACAGCCTTGCAGACTCTGCGAACAGCGTGGAGTTGGGAGGTACGTGGTCTGCTTCATCTCTAGTCCAAGACATTTACCAGGGACCCTGAGCCAATTACTTACCCCCTCTGAGCCTCTGTTTTCTCATTTGACCATAATGCCAATTTCATATGATTATTTGAAGGGTTAAATGAGCTAGGATATTTTAAAACTATGTATGTTTAAATAAACATAAAAGGAAATGCCTGGAGAGACACTGAGCTATTAAAAGTGGTTCGAATTTAGGGGCAGAATTACAAGACCCCTCTTTTTGTTGATGTTGCTATTTATTTATTTATTTATTTATTTATTTATTTATTTATTTATTTATTATTTTTTCAAGTCAGCTCCATGCTGGGCAACACAGGGCTTAAAATCACAACCCTGAGATCAAGACCTGAGCTGAGATCAAGAGTTGGATGCTTAACCGACTGAGCCAGCCGGGTGCCCCTATTTATTGCTTTATTACTTTATAAATAACAATAGTATTTGGGGATGATTTACGATTTAGAGAAGAGATGCAAGAATAGTACAGAGATGTACTTATATTCCTTACCCAGTTTCCCCTCTTGTTAACATCTTGTATGATCACGGAACATTTGTCAGAACTAAGAAACCTATATTAGCACATTACTACTATTACTGTGGATTTTATTCAGACTTCACAGGTTTTTCCACTAATATCCTTTTTCCATTTTGGGATCCTGCACCCCCTTTGCATTTACTTCTATCACTTTTGAATTTATATATATTTATATACTTACATAATAAATATATATTTCCCTATGTATTTGAAAATAGCAAAAGACTATACATATTATATTATTATATATTTTTATTTCAAAAAAAATTTTTTTATTTTATTTATCTCACAGAGAGAGAGGCAGAGACATAGGCAGAGGGAGAAGCAGGCTCCATGCAGGGAGCCTGATGTGGGACTTGATCCCAGGACTCTGGGATCACGCCCTGAGCTGAAGGCAGATGCTCAACTGCTGAGCCACCCAGGCATCCCTATTATATATTTTTATATATCATATATCACAATACATATTATATTATATATATATTTAATATTTTGTTTATTTATTCATGAGAGACACACAGAGAGAGGCAGAGACACAGGCAGAGGGAGGAGAAGCAGCCTCCATGTAGGGAGCCCGATCCGGGACTCAATCCTGGGACCCCAGGATCACACCCTGAGCCAAAGGCAAACACTCAACCACTGAGTCACCCGGGAGTCCCCATAACACATTCAATTATATATTCTTTTGTTGTTCCTGAATGTAAGGGAAAGAGGAGATTAAGAGATTTGAGAATACTGGCAATGAATATCTGTTTAACTTTGAGCCAGACACTTTCCCTGGTAGGCCTTAGTTTTCTTATCTATAAAATGGACAGGTTGGGTAAGTGATTGCTAAGTCCCCTCTCACAGTCCAGGCCCACTCTTTTCTAGATGAGAAAAAAAATGAAGAAGTTAAAGTAAACACAATTCTCAAAATATTAAAATAGATTCCTTAGCTCCAAGGAGTCCCTTTCGGCCTCATTAAGGAAAGGAATGATTAAAGACCTGATTACATCTTCCAACGGGGGACTCCCAACTACTCCCTCCTCCCAGGGGGAGGGAGGTATTTGGTGATCTTACAAGTCTTTTCCATTTCTCTCTACTAGGATTCATTTTTGTTGTAATGGAGTAGAACAGAGGGAGATTTTGTCAAAATTCTTGGACAAAGAGAAACATAAATCCTGATTCTCATTTTGCTTTATTACTTAGGCACTTCCAGATCTCTGATGAAGAAGACAGGACCTGTAGCTGATCTCCACTTTTTTTTTTTTTTTACCAGCTGGTTTAGTCTTAAGTTCATGGCAACCTGCCCAAGCTGTGCCAGTTGAGTGAACTTTAGTCAGTAGGTGCTGAAATGGATAATTATGCATCAAAACCCAGCTTATCTTACCTCTCCTAGAGAAACCTGACATCTCTGGACTTGAATATCTGACTTCTTTTGTCCCAGACCATTGGCATAGATTTATTTATTCAGACCGTGTCCATAGCAGCCAAGTTCTGTCCATGTTTGGCTAACAGAGCAGACAATACTGTCACATCCCAGGGAAGCACTCCTCATCTGCCCCTTAAAGTTTAGGTCAGGCTCCTGGTAAATACTTTCAAAGCAGCCCACCTGTCCCCAGCACAGCAGTCAGCACACTTACTATAATTTAAATAATTTGTTATATTTTGATTAATTTGTCTCTTTCCCTGTGGTGCTCAAGGGGGGCAATTTTGTTCCTCTGTGGACATTTGGCAATGTCTGAAGACATTTTTGGTTTCCACACTGGAGGATGGGTACTGCTGGTCTTTAGTATGCAGAGGCCAGGAGGCTGTTAAAAATCCTGTGATACACAAAAGAGCTCCCACAACAAAGAATTAGGCATCAAAATGTCCATAGTGTTGAGAACCCTGCTGTGGATTACAAGTTCCATGAGGACAGGTACTTTGTTTTGTTCACCACCAGCTGTAGACCTCACACAGGGTCTGCCATAAAAAAGCCATTCAGTGGACAATTGATGACTGACACTTATCTAGTCTGTCCTCTGGGGCTGGGATAGCATCCAGTTGAACTTTGTTTCCCAACGGCTGAACCCAAGGCTTCATATGTAGTGATTAAATTACTATGAATGAATGAATTTATCCATCCATCTATCCATCCATTCATCTATTCCTGAATGACCCAAATGAGCCCTCATGCCAGGGACACTTCAGCAGTGGTCTTTTGACATCTGTTTTGGTTATACTATTACCCAGCTATGTAATTTTATGAATTTGGCATTTATCTTTTTTTTAGACCGGCATTATCCAGTAGAACTTCTGCACTTATGGAAATTATACATATCTGTGCAGTTCAGGACAGTAGCCACTAGCCACATGTGGCTACTGAACCCTTGAAATGTGGCTACTGTTATTTTACTTAATTTAAATTTCAAAAGTGGGGTATCTGAGTGGCTTAGTGGTTGAGTGTCTGTTGGCCTTCAGCTCAGGTCGTGATCCCCAGGTCCTGGGATTGGGTCCCAAATCAGGCTTCCTGCATGGAGCCTGCTTGTCCCTCTGCCTAAGTCTCTGCCTCTTTCTGTGTGTCTCTCATGAATAAATAAATAAAAATCTTTAAAAAAAAATTTCAATAGCTACATGTGCCTACTAGCTACTGTATTGGATGACACAGATTTAAACATTCTAGATGATTTTTATATTCAGTATCATATCATAGATCATATATTCTGTACCCACATAAAGACAGTATTGTTAAATGGATTTTTAAAAAAATATTTTATTTATTTATTCATGAGAGACACAGAGAGAGAGAGAGAGAGAGAAAGAGGCAGAAAAAAAAAAAAGAAAGAGGCAGAGACACAGGCAGAGGGAGAAGCAGGCTCCACGCAGGGAGCCTGATGTGGGATTCGATTCCGGGACTCCAGGATCACGCCCTGGGGCCGAAGGCAGGCACTAAACCTCTGAGCCACCCAGAGATCCCCTGTTAGATGGATTTTTATATAAATATATTTTTCACACATTTCTGCAACTTGGCCCTTTGAGTCACTCTGGTTTTTTTTTTTACCTCTATCCACTTAGATCTAGCTCAGTCCTTTTATCTACTAGTAGCATAGTGCCTCATGGTATGACTATTTTATGTTTTATTAGCCATTTTCCTATTAATCGTTTCTTTCTTTCTTCCTTTTTTCTGTTACAAACAATGCTGCAATGAACATCTTTGAATGTCTCCTCAGGCCTCTCCTTTGTAGCTCTCAAGAACGGAATTGCTGGGTCACAGTGTTTGCAAAATTTTATTACTTCCTGCTAAAATTATGCCCCAGTTTTCTCACCTGTAAAAATGAGAGGGATTCAGTGATTTCTGAGGTTTTTCTCTCCCAGCTCTAGAACCTAATCATTCTGAGCCAACAGAGTGAGAGGCAGACTTCACATTTTTGGCAGTGATCTGGTATATACTGTGCTCAGTTAGATGCAGCGGAAACAGGTAATATCCAGGGTCATATGTTCCCAGTTGTTCTCTCTCTGGGTCCCTGGGAAGAGAAAGCTCCATAAAACACCAGATCAAATTTTCTTTTAATCCTCTAAGTAATGAAGTGGATAAAAGTTTCTGACAGTGGAAAACTCCGATTATTCAATTACA
This sequence comes from Canis aureus, assembly GCF_053574225.1. Taxonomy (NCBI): domain Eukaryota; kingdom Metazoa; phylum Chordata; class Mammalia; order Carnivora; family Canidae; genus Canis; species Canis aureus. The sequence goes on from NC_135613.1 coordinate 8,848,451, forward strand.
TTAAAATAAATCTGTCACTAGATTTGGAAACTCAAGCTTTGCTTGCTCAGATAGCTACAAAAGTAAAAAGGTTTCCATGCTATGCACAATTTTTCTAACTTCCCCCATGTGATTGTGATTTAGAGTCATTTTACCCACTCACACCTGCTGTTACCCAATTGTTAATATCAATGCAATGAGTGATAAAACAGATCGTAAGAGGAACCCACTCTAATCTCAGTAAATACCTCATTTCTACTAATTTTCAATGTGTCTATTGTCTCTGAGCAGTAACCACAATTCAGGATATCAGAATACATGCACATGCAGGCACATATATATTCTAGCCCTTTGAAATTACAGAAACAATACTACTGACATCTTGTCCCTGACTCATGTCTGCATGATTCCAAGCTCATGAGAGGGATTTAAGCCACTTATCTGAGTGGGGAATTTTTTTATGTCAATATGGGCTTTTCCATCACCTATTTAGTTTGTAGATACTTGATAGTAGGGAGTAGGTTAATAAGAATATATATAGGCTGCCTGGGTGGCTCAGCGGTTAAGAATCTGTGTTCAGCTCAGGTCGTGATCCTGGGGTTCCAGGATTGAGTTCCACATTGGGCTCCCTCTGTGGAGCCTGCTTCTCCCTCCACCTATGTTTCTGCCTCTCTGTGTCTCTCATTAATAAATAAATAAATAATTTAAAAATAAATAAGAATATATATAAAAATGCATAATATAGCTGTGTAGATTCTAAAGTGACACTAACATCTGCCCCATTAGGATTAAGTTTGCTAAAAACAAAACTTTAAACAAAAAATGATTTGGTGGTTTCCCCTCCCTTATAGATTTGCTTATTACAAAAACTTTGGAAATTATAGAAAAGCAGAAGGAAGAATAAAAGGATGCATCACTATTACTTTTCTTCCCATTTTTTTCTTTAGAAATCCTTTTCTAGTGTGAGAAGTTTCAAAATACAGAAAAGTACAAAGAATAACAACAGCCAAACACCCATATTCTCACCATTAACTCACAAATCACCGTTTCTTTCAACTGTCCTTGGGGGTTCTGTATGCCAAACACCATAAGCCAAGGCAATGACAAGCGATTGATAGGGAGGAGATATTTGCAACACGTATAAACAACAACGGATTTGTATCCAGGATATATGAAAGACTAACACAAGACAAACAACCCAAATGAAAAAGTGGCCAAAGGAAATGAACAGAAGAGACACTTGAATGGCCAATAAATATCTGAAAAGGTGTTCAAACTTGCTAGTAACAGGAAAATGCAAATCTAAGCAGTGATACACATGTATGTAGTACAAGTGTAAAAACAAGCAAGGGATGATGCTCTCCGACTTCAGGACAATGGTTACTATGGGAAGGGAAAAAGGGAGAAAGGATGGTTAATGAGACTTCAGTGCTATGTATATATCTTTCTAAAAAACATGAAAAAACACACGGAAGTGTTGAATGTGTTCTTTGGGTGATGGATATATGGCATCTATTTCCCATATTTTTGAAATGTTTCCTATTTTAAGATAAAAGAAAAAACTTCACCTTGAACTGACTTATGTGAATGTAAAATTTTGTAAGATATCACTTTATGAAATTCTTTTCATTAATTTCAAGTACTGTGTTTATTTCATTTATTGATTTTGTGTTTTGATCAAGACTGCCTGGAATAGTTTGTATATTACAAAGCTTAGAGATGTTGGTCACTGTACCTTAATTATTCCCTAGGGCCTAGAGTCTAGGCTTTTAGACTTTGCTTAATAGAGGTTGACTTTTCCTTTAGAAAAAAAAACAAACTTGGGCATGGATTTAGATGAACTTGACATTAATATCTTGGTGTATCAGTTAGAACTCAGTAAGGTTATAAATAACTGAAAAATCATCTCAACCAGGCTTAACATAGAATATCACTTGGTCATTGAAGAGCTCTTGGTTTCATGGGAGCTGGTCAGTCTTCAGGTAATAATGGATCCAGGATCTCCAAGGATTCCCACATTCCAGTTATTCAGTATTACACCTAATGTTGCAATAAACATGTCATCGCATGCTTATATATGTGACTGAGAGGTTTTCAAATCTAGAAGTGGAATTGCTAGGTCAAGAGTATAGACACTTCCAACTTCACCAGATATTGCCAAATTTCTACTCAAAGTGAGCGTTTTTAAAATTTTGTTTTGTTTTTTGTTTTGTCACTTTATACTTCCATAAGCACCAGCAGCGTATGAAAGTTCTCATTTCCTTTCCTTTTGTTCTTATTACACTTAGAGTTTTAAGATCTTAAAATTTTTCTACTCTTCAGCCAGGTGATCAAGGTCATTAACAGTCATAAATCATCTTGATAGTATGGGCTCTTGATATGATGTGATAAAAATGACACTTTATGATCTTCCTCCCAAAATCCTATTGCCCCAGTCTAGTTGCAAAAATGAAAAAACAAAAACAAAACAAACTAGCAACAACAACAACAACAAAAAATCAGACAAATCTATTAGAAGTGTATCTTATAATGTAACTATCCAGTATCCTTAAAACTGTCAAGGCCATCAAAACTAAGGATGAGAAAAACTAAAACTAAGTCTGAGAAACTGTTACAGCCAAGAGGAGCCTAAGGAGCACATATGACTAAACGTAAAGTAGTATCCCAGATGGGATCCTGGAATATAAAAAGGGTATTAGGTAAGCTAAGGAAACCTGGATAAATTGTGGACTTTAATTAATAATGATGTATCAGTATTTGTACATTAATTGTAACAAATGTACCAGGGAGCACGTGGGTGGCTCAGTCTTTTAAGCATCTGCCTTCTGCTCAGGTCATGATCCCAGAGTTCTGGAATCAAACCCCACATCGGGCTCCCTGCTCAGTGGGGAGCCTGCTTCTCCCTCTGCCTACCTCCTCCCTCTTGTGCTCTTTCACTCTATCTCTCTATCTCAAATAAATAAAATCTTTTAAAAATATATACTGCACTGATATAAGTCATTAATATTCAGGGGACCTGGGCATGAGGTATATGGAAATGATATTCTTTTCTCAAATTTTCTGTAAATCTGAAACTTTTCTAAAATATAAACTCTATTAAATTTTTTTCTACTCCTAATGGTATCTCCTTGTTGTTTTAATTTTCATTACCCCAATTACTGGTGAGGTTGAGCATTTTTTCATGTTTATTAACCTTCCAGAATTCTCTTTGATGAATTTCTTGTCCACCTTTGCTTATTTTAAAAATTGTGGTTTTTATTTTTTTTTAAGATTTATTTATTTATTTATTTATTTATTTATTTATTTATTTATTTATTTATTTATTTATTTATGATAGACGTAGAGAGAGAGAGAGAGAGAGAGGCAGAGACACAGGAGGAGGGAGAAGCAGGCTCCATGCCGGGAGCCTGACGTGGGACTCCATCTCGGGACTCCAGGATCCCGCCCTGAGCCAAAGGCAGGCGCCAAACCGCTGTGCCACCCAGGGATCTTCTTAAAAATTGTGGTTTTAAAAAATGATTTGTCAGAATTTATTTATATGCAGTATATTAGTCTTCGGCTGGATTACCTAGTAATCTTTTTGTTGTGTTGAGTTATAAACATCCTTAATATGTAGGTATCCTTTGATATTTTCTAGTATATTATTATATGATATTAATTTGGTCTGGCAGATATTCTTCAATTTTAATGTAATCAAATGCTTTTCTTTACTCCTCATACTTCTGAGTCTTGTTTAGAAAATCTTTCCCTATTCTGTCATAAAACTATTCTGTTTTCTTCTAACAACTTTCCACATTACTTTTTACCTTTAAAATTTATAATCCACTCTGAATTTATTTTTTATCTGGTATAAGGTGAAGAACTAATTTATTTTAATTTTTTGTATAAGTAGCTAAATGTTCCAACACCATTGATTAAATTTTCCCACTTTTCCACTGATTTATAATGCAATTTCTATTTTATGTCAAGTTTCCATATGTAGTTAAGCTGTTTCTGTGCTATCTTTTCCTTTAATCTTTTGTGTACTTCTATACAAATGTTGAATTGTTTTTAAAAATATGGATTTATGATTAATTTTTCTTAACTAACCTGGTAGGTCAAGTCAGACCTGGTAGGTCCTCCTTATTTTTTCTGCAAAATAATCTTTGTTATTTTGGGGCTATTTGTTCTTTCGTATGAAATTTAGGATCAGTTTATGAAGACCAATACAATGTTCTTTGGAATTTTTATTGGGATTACAATGTGTTTATAGATTAACTGACATAGAATAATGAATTTATAGACCAATTATAGACCAACTACAGATTTTGAGTCCTTCTATCCACGAACATAGTATAGTTTCCATTTATGTAAGTGGCCTTTTATATCCTTCAGTAATGTTTTCTTAATTTCTCCTTAAGAGTCTTGTCCATCTTTTGTCTGTTTATTCATAGCTGTCTCAGTTTTTGTTGCTTTCCTAATTGCATTTTTTATTATTAACAACACTGTTAATTTTTGGATGTTGTCTTTACCAGTGAGTTGCTCAACTATTTTAATGTTTTCCTTGGACTTATTATGTAGACAACCATTTCAACTGCAAGTAAAAAAAATTTTCTCTCTTATTTTCCAATCCTTATCCCTCTTATTTATTTTTTCTAATTGCATTGGCTCGGATCTCTAGGGTAATGTTTAATAGCAGCATGCAGAGGAAAGCATCCTTGTCTTGTTTCTTGTTTTAAAATGCTTCTATTTTTATTTTTTTCACCATTAACTATGATGCTTGTTGTGGATTTGCTGTCAGTTTTTGGTGGATAGCTGCCTCCCATTAACTGTCCTATTCTTCTTACTGTAATAGAACCTCAGATTTGTAGTTGACCATATAGCTGCATACTACATTTCTCAGGATCCCTTGCAGTTAGGAGATAGGGTTGTTTTTAAGCTTTGGCTACTAAGACATAATTAGAGGTGGTCCATGTCTTTTTTTTTTTTTTTTTTTAAGAATTACTTATTTATTTGAGAGAGAGAGCAAGTGGGAAGGAGGAACAGAGAGAGAGTGCAAGAGAAACCCAATCAGACTCCACACTGAGCATAGAGCCCAGCATGGGGCTTGATCTCCTGACCCTGAGATTATGATTTGAGCCAAAACCAGGAATCAGGCACTGAGCCCAGAGGTGCTCCTAGAGGTGGTGGTCGATGTCTAAAGGGAAGGAGAATGCTCTGCCCTTTCCTTTTCCTATTATTTTCTGTTAATGGTATATGTTCTAGATAGCTTAAACAATAACATGACTGATTGAGATAACCATAATCTTTCTCTTATACAAGGTTCTTTCTCTTCGTCTATAACATTTCTTTATCTTGTGATTTGTTTCTTTTTTTTTAACTTTTTATTTTAAATAGGCTCCACACCCAATGTGGGGTTCAAACTCATGACCCTGAGTTCAAGAGTTGCATGCTCTGTCAACTGAGCCAGCTAGGAACCCCTCCTATGATTTGTTTCTATCCACGAAAGGAAGATTGATTTTATTCTTCTAAAACATAGATTAGATGTTTTACCTAATTATAAATATTTTTGAAAGCTGAATGAGAATAAACTGATTAAGAGACACAGAAAGAACCCTAAGTGCTTTTGCCTCGGGATGAATTTCTTTAAATTGATTTGCCCATGCAATTATAAACTTTAAAAAAAGAAAAAGAAAAAGTAAGACAAAGAAGAAAGCCTACTTATTCTTTATACATTAAAACATTTATTTGAAGTGATTTATTATGAATAGGGAAAATTTTTAAAGCAAATCTATAAAGTAAAGCTCCGTCAATTATGGTAACAATTACCAGCAACATTTGTTTTACAATGTTACACTTTACAAAGCAATTTCTCACAATTTAGCTCATTTTCTCTCTAAGATACACCAAAGAGGTATATCATTGCTATTCACAGATATACCTCTGTGAATGACAAAGGCACTATTATAAAGCCATTTTGCAGAGGAAGAGGTTGAGGTTTCAGAGTGATTAGATTTATTCATTTATTAAGTGGCAGAGAGGAGATTCAGAATAAAATATTCTGCTTTTTTCACTTGCATTGGTACATTTTGAGCTCCACCAAATCAGATAATGCCAGCCCTCTACCAGTGTAGATAGAAAAATCATTAATTACGGTGCCAAATTTTCTCAATTAAATTTTTCTGTGATATATTTTTCTTTAAAGGCTGCCTCATGCCTCTTTGTACTAGATGCTGCAATAGGATGGTATCTGATGTAGCATGAAGTTATATGTCTTGTGCTTTTACGTTTCCCTACTGGCATTTCTGCAATGTTCTGTAGAGACCTCAGATTCCCAGGTGTTGTGCCACTGAAATATATTTTAAAATCATTGCATTATGTTATGCTGAGTAAGCCCTGGAACCTGCAAGCAAAACACATTTTCGGTCCCAAAACGAGGCTAAAGAGCCACTATGGCCTTGCATCACTCTCTTCCATTTCATTCATCTTTTCTCCTTACTGCTCATCAAAAGTAAAATTTCCTAAGGGGTACATTGAGAGGAAATAATTAAGAAAAGGCTATAAACACAGATTAGCTACAAGGATGTTCAACTCAGTGGTATTTACAAAAGTTTTCAAAAAAGGAAATAAACTAAATGTCAAAAATAGTTCACTGACTAGTAAGCTAAGATGTATTTTATAGTGGAATGCCCCTCTGCCATCACACATTATTATTTTCTTTTAAGATTGATTGATTGATTGATGAGAGACAGGCAGAGACATAGGCAGAGGGAGAAGCAGGCCCTCCAAGGGGAGCCCCATGCAGGACTCAATCCCAGGACCCCGGGATCATGCCCCAGCCAAAGGCAGATGCTCAACCATTGAGCCACCCAAGCACCCCTGCCAGCAAACATTATTACGAGTATTTGCTAATGTGGGGGTGACTGATTTGGCTCAGGTGCTGATCTCAGGGTCGTGGGATCAATCCCTAGGTCCAGCTCCCTGCTCAGTGAGGAACCTACTTTCCTTCTCCCTCTGCCCCTCTCCCCACCTCATGCGTGCGCGCTCTCTCTCTCTCTCTCAAAGAAGTAAATCTTTTAAAAAAACATTTGCTGATGTGTATTGTTGTTCACAGTTACATCAACAACACAGGATAACAATATACACAGTGTAGCCAATTTTTTATATGTAAGATAAATATACATTTAAAAAAATTCCCAAAGGATAGATACTAAATGATCTTTTCCATGTGGTGTTTTATCAGTTTTTGAATAGTTCTTATTCACTATCCTCTTATTTATATTTTCAGCTATTATTTTTAGTGTTTATAATGAACACATCGCTTTTGCAGTATAAAACCCCCAGATAAATTTTATTAAAAAAGAAAACTCACTCAGGCCTTTATAAACACTGACAAACATGTTACTTGCTGTGTTCTGTCAACCTGGAGAGCAAAGGAAGAGGAAATGGCTTGTACCGAATTTAATTCAAATAAGAATTTCCTGAAGGTAAGATCTTTAATGAGTTAAAAGGAGAAGGGGCCTCGGTGAAACAGTTAAGTGAAGGGAGGTGGTCAGGCGCTGACTCCTGCAGAGAGCTGAATATGCAAGGGTGGAGTGGATTTAGAGGCAGAAAATAAAAGGCTTTCTAAACCTGGCTTCCTAGGGTACAAATTGCCTTGGCCATAACTCTGGGATGCAGTCACTTAGCAAGCATGCACTGAGGATAGAGTTCTTTTTTTTTTTTTTTTTTTTTTTTTTTGAGGATAGAGTTCTGAAGAGAGAAAATAAATAGAAATTCAGATTTCAATTGTTCATTCATTCGTTCAATTGTTCAACCATTCTCGACTGTTGACTACACAGCCAGCATTGTGCTAAGTGTCCAACTCTGCTCTTTACTAGTTTACAATTTACTTGGAGAGAGAAAAGATGAGGATATGAAATCATCCAAGAAGCACTGGAAATGAGAAAGAAAAAACAGGCAACTTTAGTTCCATTAAAGAATAGTTGGGATTAGTGAGAAGAGGCTTCCTGAAGATTGGAATTTGCAAGTTTAAGAAAGTTTCAGGGATGAAATAGTAAATGTGAAGCGCTTTTGATTAATAACCTGATATCCCATATGTATGTATTGTCATTTCATGTCTTCATTGTCATGTCACTTCTTTAAAATGGGAGATTTAAAAAATGTGCTTCCTTTCCAGAAAACATTTAGCTCTTTTCCATTAAGAAAGGATTAGGTAGGGGCAGCCAGTGGCTCAGCGGTTTAGCACCTGCCTTTGGCCCAGGGCATGATCCTGGAGACCTGGGATCAAGTCCCACATTGGGCTCCCTGTGTAGAGCCTGCTTCTCCCTCTGCCTGTGTCTCTGCCCCTCACTGTGTCTCTCATGAATAAATAAATAAATAAAATAAATCTTTAAAAAAAAAGAAAGGATTAGTAAAACAAAATGATTAGAATTACAAAATTTCAGAGAGGGAAGTTACCTTTTGCTATTATGTAGTCTGCAGTAGATACTGTAATTGTCTACCCAACATCTCTTCTCCCCTTGTTCCTTGCCAACTGATGCCCAGTTGGGTTCAGAGCATCAATGTACACATATTAAAAACCCCACACATTTCCCAGCCTTTCAGATGGAGTGACCATGTGACATAGTCCTGGCCAATGACATGTAAATAGAAGCCTTTGTGAGGATCTTCCAGGGGCCAGAGTTGACCCTTTTGTGCTTTCCTCTTCTTCCCTTCTTTTTCTTCTAAAATATTTTATTTATTTGAGAGACAGAGAGAGCACAAGCAGGGGGAGGGACAGAGGAAGAGGAAGAAGCAGACCCCCCGTTGAGCAGGAAGCCCAACATGGGGCTCAATCCCAGGACCCTGAGATCATGACCTGAGCAGAAGGCAGATGCCCAACTGACTGAGCCACCCAGGTACCCCTTTTCCCTTCGTTCTTCCTCTCAACCTAAAATACAAACAGGATGCTTAGATGTGACATCTCCTAAGTATGAGAACGAGGGCTGTCTTGAAAGCCTGTGTGCCTGATGGCATTGTGGGACTGTGAGATTAGCCTGGATTGCCTAATCCAGGCTTCTGTATGAGAAAAATAAAACCTCTAAGCCACTGGTGTTTGTTGCTAGCAGCCGAATACAATGCCTGCCTGATATATAATCTAACCCACTTATTTCACAGAGAGGAGACAAAGGTTCAAGAAAGTTCCATAAACCTGGGCAGGTTGTATCAAGTTTAGATTTTCTTACTTTGAAGGAACCGAAAACCCAATCCCAAACCTCTTTCTTTCTTTTTAAGATTTTATTTATTAGAGAGAAAGAGAGAGAGAGAGAGAGCATGAGCAAGGGGGGGGGGTAGAGGGAGAAGGAGAAGCACACTCCCCACTGAGCAGGAAGCTCAATGCCGGGCTTGATCCCAAGACTCTGAGATCATGACCTGAGCCAAAGGCAGGTGCTTAATGGACTGAGCCACCCAGGACCCCCAGTCCCAAACCTCTTAAACAAGAAAAAAAGAAAAATCATTTCAGATCAATGAAGTCAGGTGGCCTCCTCCAGAGACTCGGATGATTTTTTTTTTTAGATTCTGGGTTTTCTTTCTCTCCATCTTTTGGCAATGCCTCCTCTGCTCCCTCCACTCCACATAGGCTCTTATCCTCTTTGTGACAAGGGGAAGCCTTATCTCACCCAGGATTAAGTTCAGAGGGAAAGAAAGAACTATTCCCTAAAGGAAAGTCACAGTTTTCAGGTAGGACTACCTGGGTAACCTGGGTTGCTCGGTCAGTTAGGCGTCTGCCTTCAGCTGTGGTCATGGTCCCAATATCCTGGGATTGAGCTCTGAGTTGAGTCAGGCTCTGTTAAGTGGGGAGCCCGATTCTCTGTCTCCCTCTATCTGCTGCTCCCCCTGCTTGTGCTCTCTCTCTCTGTCAAATAAATGAGTGGAATCTTTTATTTATTTTTTATTGTTAAGATTTATTTATCCATGAGAGACATAGAGAAAGAAGCAGAGACACAGGCAGAGGGAGAAGCAGGCTCCATGCAGGGAGCCTGACGTGGGACTCGATCCCGGGTCTCCAGGATCACGCCCTGAGCCGAAGGCAGACACTCAACCACTGAGCCACCCAGGTGTCCAGGGAAGAATCTTAAAAAAAAAAAAGAAGAGTAGGACTACCTGCTGAGCATTCCAGAATTGAACATCCTAGTTGCCTCAGTGCCTAGATCTAGGACTTCCTGTTTCCAGGTCACTTCACTTCCTACTTCACCAAGTAGCCTCTGATTCAACATAAATAGGTATATGCAACGTCCATGAGAAAAACAGAGATTTCCTTGGATCATGTACATGATTATATACTCCTTTGGTAGCTGTTGACCAGCAAGGTATGTAAATACTGTAGAGAAAATACCCCATCTATCCAGAAGAAATAAGAATTTACTGGGTGTCATATTTTTTTTTTTTAATTTTTTAAAGATTTTAAAGAGTGAGAGAGCGTGAGCAGGGTGGAGAAGCAGAGGGAGAGGAAGAAGCAGACTCCCCACTGAGCAGGGAGCCCGACCCGGGGCTTGGGCCCAGGATCCTGGGATATGACCTGAGCTGAAGGTACACGCTTAACCCGCTGCACCACCCGGGCGTCTCTGGGCATCACATTCAGAGATGGCCCTTAGCCCTGTAGACCAAGTTGGATTTGGGGCTTGGGATGACCTGCTCATGAACTGTGATACAGATTACATTTTCCTCTTTGTTTCTGGACAGAAGCCGACTAGAGCAGCTCTGCATAGGCTCTTTTCTCGTGTTTTTCTCTTGCTGAATGTTTCTTTCTGAATTTCCCTTTATCATATTCCTCCTGCACCCAAAGAAGGTACTGATTTAATAACTGCAAAGGGCAGGGGTGCTTGGCTGGATCAGCTGGGAGAACATGCAGCTCTTGATCTCGGGGTGGTGAGTTTGAGCCCCACTTTAAGTGTAGAGATTACTTAAATAAATAAACTAAAATAACTAACTATAATGGGCAGACCAGCTACTTGTTCCATGTGATTCTAGTTCAGATGGTCAGGGATGAGTTCAGAGTTCCCTCTGTCAATTTTGTACCTGGTTTTTAAATGCTTTGGTCCTCAGTCCAGGCCTTACAGAATCAACCTCAGGTCCCTTATTACCCAAGACTTCCATGAATGGAAGGTTTGCAAATTGATCCTCTTTAAAGACATTATGACTGCTTTTTAACTCTACAAGCCTTTTTTTTCTTTTTTGGAAGAATTGTTGGCCTTTAGGATTCCTGAAATTCTTCCATATGCAGTTACTATGAAAATAAGCATTTAAAGGATTATATATTAATGCTCAAGTATATTTGGAGTGAATACCATGAACGCTTGCTCATGTAGATTTGTTTCTTATCAATTTACTCTTTCCCTGAGTTTCAGCATGTTATGTTTACTTGGATTTTCTACTGGTAAACACTAAATCTAGGATAATTTCTTTTCTGGTTAGAGTTTTTGCTGCTCCACATAACAAAGTATAAAGTCTCTTCGGTGTTTCATGTTTAAATGGTGTTTGCTTCTCTGTTAAGTGTTTTTTTTTTTTTTTTTTTTTTTTTAGCACGTTAAGCAGTTGGACTCCAACAATGAAGAATCTGTTGGCGGATGTTTCAAACTTCTCTCACTATCTCCTTTTTTTTTTTTTTTTTAGTATTCTCATATTTTTCTCTCTCACTCTCAACATTTAAGCAATTTCTGAGTTCTTTGGCTTCTACTTCCATAATGTCTTGCACATACAACTTTTCAGCCTTGACACTTCAGGGCCTCATTGGCCTCCCTTTTCTAGGCTCATGGGCTCTCTTTCTAGGCTTTCAGCTGCCAATTTATTCTCCACTCTGCTATCTCTGTTACTTTCTTAAAATACAGCTCTGGTCAGGTCATCTCCCTCCTTCAAAACCTTCAATAGCTCCCCAGTGCTTATAGGATAAAGAACAAAATCCTTATTTGTGGCCCCTCACCTCTATCCTTGTCTTTTTTCTTTAAAGGTTTTATTTATTTATTCATGAGAGACACACAGAGAGAGGCAGAGACATAGGCAGAGGGAGAGAAGCAAGTTCCCTGATGGAAGACTGGATCCCAGGACTCTGGGATCACAACCTGAGCCAAAGGCAGATGCTCAACCACTGAGCCACCCAGGAGCCCCTCTATCCTTGTCTTAACTTTCCAGTTTCTTCTTTCATTCTATTAATCTCCATACCAGATGTCAAATTCCTAGTATAATATCAACAAATGGCATATTAGAGAGTTTGTTTCATTCTGTGTGGGTGCTAAAGTAATGTGCTCAAAGTCAGTTATGTTATTTAAGGCAAGGATGTGTTTGTTTGTTTGTTTGTTTGTTTGTGTTTTTGACCTTGTCAGAGACTATACAACTTAGTGTTCATAATATATTAGAGAGAGATCCATGAACTGGAATTCATTGTTTTGATCCTTCTACCAACATTTTGGATGAAATGCTCTTGGAAGGGTTCAGGATGAATTCACAGATGTAAAATCTGAGCTGGACTCTGAAAGATAAACAGGATTTTTGTGGGTAGAGAAGCTGAATGAATACATAAATGAATATTGTTTCTAAGCCTCATGTTTTATAATTAGGTTCTAACAGATGTGGGTAGAGCCCTTGCATGCCTCTTCCCATGTTTGGAGCAGTCCTCATTTCCTTATTCAGCTGAAACAAATTCTTCTCAGGTGGAACATGTTATTTCTAAAGTCAGTCTAGTTTATCCAATAACTTCTACTTAGCCCTTCAGTTCTGGGCTTAGTTGTGGATGACCAATTCAACTATTTTATCATTACGTCCTTAACCTAAGTATTTAGCCATTATCCTCAGCAAAGCTGAAAAAAGACACTCAATGTTTCTTTGACTATCCACTGACAAAGTCCAATGAAGCCCAGGTATTTCTTGGAATATTTGTATCAACACATAATAACTGTGATGTTTCACAATGTAAACATTTGTATGTCAGGACTTTGCCCTGCAACTGTCTAGCCTCTCTTAACCACTGTAGGAAATTGTGGTTGGAGTGAAGAGAAATCAGCTGTGGGGGGATAGTGGGCGGAGAAGAAAGTGATGTGTGTTAGATGGCATTCCTTCCTCTTCCCCTCTATCAGCTTACTAATAAAGCAAAAATAACTGATTTCTTGTACCTGTACAAAACTCTAGCATAGCATCCATCACAGTGTGTGTGTTTGTTTAAAGGTCATCTCCCACATCAGGCCGAGAGTTGGCTTCTTATATTCATCTTTGCAAAATCTTTGTATTTCCTGCACCTACCTTAGTTCCTAGAGCCCTTTTGTGGAAAGAGGGAAGAATGGATTTGCTTCACATAGAGGAATGCTTTTTCATCTTCTCTGGGTTGTGGATTTTGTTTTTGTTTTGCTCAGAAATCTTACAAAGGTTAAAGACTTTCATCCTATGTAGTTTTTGAAATAATTTTTTTTAAGATATTATTTTTTAGTAATCTCTACACCCAACTAGGGCTCAAACTCACAACCCCGACATCAAGAGTCTCATGCAGGGTGCCTGGGTGGTTCAGTTGGTTAAGCTCCAACTCTTGATTTTGTCTCAGGTCATGATTTTAGGGTGCTAAGACTGAGCCCTGCATCAGGCTCTGTGCCCAGTGTGGAGTCTGCTTGTCCGTCTCTCTCTGCTCTTCCCCCTACTCTCTCCCTCTCTCAAATAAATAAGATCTTTAAAAAAGGATTTATTTATTTATTTAAGAGAGTGAGAGCACGGAGTGAGGGGCAGAGGGAGAGGGAGAGAGAGGACCTCAAGCAGACTCCCTGCTGAGCACAGAGCCTGGCACAGGGCTGGATCCAATGACCCTAGATCACAACCTAAGCCAAAACCAAGAGTCAGATTGGATGCTTAGCCGAGCTACCTAGGTGCCCCTGTAAAAACCATTCATACTCGTGGACAAACTAATATCACAGCTGAGGTGGGCTACTAGATTATTCATATTATGATTAGGTGTGGAAAGAGTATCTTAGCAAATGTGATAGTGTCAAAGCCAATATGGATGAGGACTTGACTGCAGTTTGCATAAATCCAGTCTGCTTACTGTTGGGATGACCTCGAGATATTTTCTTTCCTTTCTTGGTTTAATGGGCTCAGGGGTTTCTTCTTCCCATTAAGATTTCTCCTACCTCATCTATCCTTTGATTTTTCTCTGGCATTTATCTCTTTTTGCCACTGTTCACCAGGTTCTCCCAGTTCAAGATGATTGTTCTCTCTCTCAGGACTTGCAATTATTCTAGATCTTGAGAGACTGAACTGGTCTCTGTAAGATTTCAGATGACATCTCTGACTCAGACCCAGTCATAAAGTACAGAAGTATTTCATCAAAGTGAATTAGATGAAAAAAAAAAAGTGAATTAGATGACTGATTATCAGATTTCGGCAGTGAAAGATGTAAGGAGTGAGAATGTTCTAAATCCAATGGCAAAACTAAAAAAACTAATTTCGCCTTCAGAAATATTTGCTAGAACATGTTCTAAGGGTGAAAATTGACACATAATCATAATCAAATAAGGCTTTGTTTACAATTTCAGCACAAATGTAGTCATTGCCATTTCCCACCCCTATCAATTCTCCATTATTATTAAGGAGTGCTCCCAAGGTGGAGCAAAGAAAATTTTCAGTCTAAGCCTTTTTTTCTTTTGGTCCATGACTTGAATTGCTCTGGAAATTTTCCTTTCAGATTTTGTGTTTGTTTAGCAGGTTCTTTACAGTATACATGTGACCAAAATTATTTTAACAGCCTTAATTGTATTACAATGACAAAGATTATCTTGTGACAACACATTCCTCTGTTCTGTATGAGTTTATTTAATTCCTTTTCAGTGGTTGATATTTGAACCTCTTTCATTTAGAGTAGATCCAGCAACACAATTCACTAAGTGCCTAAACAGGTCCAGGAGGGGTTAAAGAACACACTACCAATATAAAAACTGACATTCTATTGCATAATCTATACAACCTTGTAGTTGAATCTGGGTTCTTGTGAAATTTTAATCAAGTAACTTGGGAATGTGATATGATGATTGGGAAGCAATATAAAGGAATTCTACAAACTACTAAATCTGCTTTACGTTTTGCCCCATAATCCTATTGTAATTTTTAATGAGAGGAAATTTCCAAATTTTACATGCTTAAAGCTTTACCTTTTATTGTGCACGAAGTTTTATGAAGGTGTATACTTGGGTGATGGGTGGCTTTTGAAATATAACAAGAGAGTCTTTCAACCATTGAATAAAAGGGGAAGCACAGAGACACTAATGACTACAGAGGGAAATATCCTTGGGACTGGGGGTAACTTATAATTTACTAAAGACATAATCAGTTATTTTTGGTAACCCCAAATATCATGCGGGTTATATCATATTTTGTGATTAGAGCAGAGCAAACATGTTTACAAATGAATTTGTTTTTAGTCAGTGCAATTTTAAGGATAATATGAAATCTAGGTCTCTGCTGTTGCAAAGATGAAAACCATCCATCTAAACAGTTTTTCAGGGATGACTCGGTGGCTCAGTGGTTGAGGATCTGCCTTCAGCACAGGTCATGATCCCAGGGTCCTGGTAACGAATCCCAGAAGCAGGAAGCCTGCTTCTCCCTCTGCCTATGTGTCTGCCTCTCTCTTTGTGTCTTTCATGAATAAACAAGTAAGATCTTAAAAAAAATAAAGTTTTTCAAAAAAATGCATTTCTGTAAAAGGAAATGAGAAGGACACTGACTTTTCAAATATCCATGAGATATAATTACTGGTTGATGCAATCAAACGATGGGGGTGGGGGGATTTGAGCCCAAAGAATCCATCTAGGAGAATTCACAGTCTAGGTCAATTCACACTTGGGGGGGCTCCCCCTCTTAACTCCGTTTACCAAATCAGGGGAAATCTGATCAACATAAACAACAAAGCACTCATACTGGGGGAAAAGGGCAGAAAAGTGTTGAGGGAAAGGGGAAGGAAGAGGCCTTGCCAATTCTTGACTTGCTAATGAGGGTCAGACCAGTACTGGGGATTTCCTATACCCTAAGTTTGTTGAATGATTTCATAGGTCTGGGGAAAAGGGATATGTTCAGAGTGATATATCCAACTCTTCAGTATTGGGGTTCTGCATGGTAAATTACAATTTCCTCTCCTCACATCTTCTATTGACTAATGGAGGAGTGGGAAAGGTCTCCAATAGGTGTTTGCTCCAATTCAAATGCTTTGGCCCAGGCCTTAGCCTGTTGGGCAATTTGGGTTTGAATCTTCCTCTCTCAAATGAGTGGGGTTCTTACCACTTATGAAGGGACTTCCCTTGGGACTTGTTGCAACAGCAGACAGTGGCAATGGAGATTTGACAGTAGTTTCCTGTTCTGCTTTGCCATATTGGGGTGGCTCTGAAAATCATTCTTACCTCTGACAGGAAGAAAATGTTCACAGTGTTGATTCATTACTGCACAGAATGCAATGAAGATAATTGGGCAACCTGAATCAGATGTTCAGATGGAAAGATAGGAGACTGATGACACAAGTTTAAATTCTAGGTCTGCAGGTAAAGCTTTGCAAAGAGCCCCACCCCAGAGACACCTGCACTGGGCCCTCCTTTGCTGAGAGTTTTCCCCCATCTCCAGGAGTCCAGATGAATTACCCAAATCCCTGTGGAAAAGGCTCTAAAAATTGTGTATATATGTATGTCACACAAACACACACACACACACACACACACACAAAGAGTAATTTTTATGATTTGTAACTATTTTTGTAGATAAAATAACAAAACCAAAACCAAATCTAATAACTTTAAAACGTTGCCCAGTGATTGCTGGCATCAGTATTCCACACAAGATTAAAATTATTTCCCAAGATGCATACCCTGCAATTGATATTTTAATAACTTGATTAAAATTTTCTCAGAAGTCTATTAGAGTCAGGAAACGGTCTGCGGTGTAGGTGAGGATTTTCAGTTTTTGCAACGGAAACTTTTGGCCCCATGAACAGAATAGCAAAAACTCAATTAAATGTGTTTTTCCTCCATCCTTGCCTAATCCAAAGGTAAAAAAAATGAAACTGGTCTGGAAGAGTGATGTTTAGGTTTGCTTTTTTTTTATTTTTTTTAATTTTTTCGTTTTTCCTCTAGAACAGCCAGGTAGATTCATACGATCCAATTTTTAAATAGCCTCTTATCTCCTACCCCGATGAAACTCGGCGACCCAGCACAATCAGAAAGTTGTGTTTTTGTTTTGTTTTGCATTTGCAGCCTCGACAGGATGGGGGAGGGGAGGCAAACAAGGGGGAGGGCGAAGGACGGAGACGGTACTTTAATTAAAAACAAGCAATAACTCGAGGATTTTAGATGCGGTCTGTCATCTCCTAATCAAGAAGCGAATTTGGTCGTCCTCCGGCCCACTCGAGGAGGCCGTCCAGGGAGAGCCGCGCGGGGCCGGAGGCCGTCCCGGGCGCGCGACTCCGCCCCCCGCGAGCCCCCGAGCCAGCGCGCCCCGCCGGCCGGCCCTGGGGTCCCCGTCTTCTCCCCGCAGCCCTCGCGGCTCCCGGGGGGCCGCCTCCTCCGGCGCTCAGCTCGGCGCTGGGCCGGCCGCCACCAGGTCGGCGCAAATACCTCTTCCCTCCCCGGGGCCCCAGGCGCGGACACCTCCCTGCCTCCCTCCCTGCTGGCGGGGCCCTTTCCCGGCTGGGAAACAGCAGCCGCGGCCGCGGCGGCAGGAAGCGAAGCCCTTGTTGATGCTGTTCCGTGGCGCGTCTCCCCGCCCTCCGGCGGCCGCCCTCGCTCTTCCAGGCTGCGGGGCGCCCCCCTCCGCGCCTGCGCAGTGCCCCGCGGGGGGCGGGGCTCAGATTCCTGTCAGCGGCGGCGGCGGTGGCGGCGACCGTCAGTTTTCGCTGAGGAGAAGCACGAAACGGACCCGTTGGCTCTCCCCCCCTCCCTGTCCCCGCCCTGAGCCCCCCTCCTGGCTCGCCGGGAACCAGCCCCCGTGGAGTTTTCCCCTCCGCCTCGCTGCCGTTTCCTCGGTCCTCGGCCCGGTGGAAGTCCCTGCCCTCGAGGAGGAGGCAGCCGCAGCCGCCCTCGCGTCGCCGCCCCCGGATCGGTGCCCGCGGTCCCGGAGAGGAGGTGCCGCCGCCACCGCCGCTCCCCCGCCCTCCCGCTGCCCTCGGGCCGGGCTGGGTCGAGCTGCGATGCCCTCGGACTTCATCTCCTTGCTCAGCGCGGACCTAGACCTGGAATCGCCCAAGTCCCTGTACTCGCGAGGTGAGTCAGGCTGGGGGCTGGGGCGTGGGGGCGGGGAGGCGCGGCCCGCGGAGCCCGGGGGGTCCCCGGCGGGGGCGGGGGGGCCCGGGCGGCTCGGGGCCTGCGGGGGGGGCGGGGAGAGGCCGGCGGGT
Organism: Canis aureus; assembly: GCF_053574225.1. NCBI lineage: Eukaryota > Metazoa > Chordata > Mammalia > Carnivora > Canidae > Canis > Canis aureus. Next base: position 8,866,794 of record NC_135613.1, read on the forward strand.
CGGGCGGTGGCGGAGTGGCGGCCCCTCCCCCGCGGGGCCGCCGGCCCCGGGTCTCTGCGGCACGCGCCGCTCCGAGCCCCCCCGCCGCCCGCCGCCCGCGGGCCCGGCCCCGCCACACAGTCGGAGCTGCCGGCCCGGCCCCCCCCCCCGCTCGGGGACCCCCCGCCCCCCCCGGGCCGCGGCCCCTCTCGCCAGGACCCTCCGGCGCCGCAAAGTTGCCCCCGCACGCGCGGCGCGGCCCGAGGCCGGTTCCGAGGGCAGGGGCACCATTCCCCCCCCCTCCGGGTTGTTTGCGCGGCGGCGTCCTACCCCCCGCTCCCTCCGGCCTAGTCCACTCCCTCCCGGTGTTGGGACGGCCCCCCTCGACCAGGCGTTCTCCCTTTCCTCGTCATCTTCTTGCTGGAAAGGGCCCGAATTTTCTGTTTTCTGTTTTTTTTTTTTTTTTTTTTTTTCCCTTCCTACCTCTGTGGCCTTCTCATGACTTACACCTCTGTCTTTTACAAAAGATAGGGGTGCTCGCTCGCTCTCGCTCTCTCTCTCTCTCTCTGGATCTAGTTTTATTTCTCTCCTGTCCCAGGGGTACCGGCTCGGGCACTGACGCTGTCCTTTGAGAATTTTCTCTTTGGTTGCCGTGTTCCAGGGCTCGTTGCAGGAATGGGGCACCCTTAACAGGAGATTTCACATTTTCTATAAACTCTTTCGGCGAAGGCCTAAAGGGGATTCCCGGGATCCACGATATTAGCACTCGAGTCGATCTCTACGGGGTTTAAATTCCTATGCTGGGCACCGCAAGAATGTGTTAGAACAGGTTTCCCCCGTTGCAAGGGGCACCAAACCAAAATGCTCCCGCTGCACTCTTCACCACTTTTTTTTTTTTTAAACCACCGGGAGGGGCAAAAGACAAAACTGGGTTATTAGCTATTCATTTCACCATATTAAAAAATATATATGTGTGCCGTTGTGAACCTCCTTCCTGAGAAATCCAGCATTTCTTCGGTTTTGGTGTGATGTATCCATCCGCTGACTCCCCCCCCCCGCCCCCCCGGGGGTACTTACTTGAGCGTCACGTCAGTAAACGTAAATTGTTTAAGTGAATCGGAGTGAGATGGTTCACCCTGGAAGGTACTGGACTTTACAGACTGACGATTGGGTTTGTACAGAGAGTCCTACTTAGTAACCGTGGCCATTGTCTGTTGCTCTGATGACTTTAGTTGGCAGTCACAAATCCCGTAGGATGTTTTTCAGGCAGCGTACCTGAAGTAGTTTGGAAATATTGTAGTTTAGAGCGTCAGAAGAAAAAGATGCTATCAAGCGATGATTCTTAGAAGAGGGCTAATGTGGTATTACAATTGGGTGCTAAAAATAGGCAAGACATTAACACCATTTGTGCAGTAATCATCAGATAATTTTCCATGAAACAAATGCTTTATGAAAAATCTAAGTTTAGCATAGAGACCAATGTAGAGGCAATTCAGCCTTCTTTTGGAGAGTATATTCACAGATAGGAGCTTTAGCTCTTAAAAATACATGGCAGTTATGTAAGAGATGTATGCTACCCTTGCCTTTTTTCTTTTTCAAGTCATTCAGCATAAAAAGTACTTAATGCTTTTTGTGTTTTTCAGATTCTCTGAAGTTACACCCATCACAGAATTTTCATAGAGCTGGACTATTGGAAGGTCAGCAAAGTACCATTTTAAAGCATATTGTGTGAGTATGCAAAGGCTTTCTCTGAAATGGAGTTTAAGTGAGAAAGTGTGAAACTTTGCAAACTCATACAATGTAATTTTCTCCTAAAGAGCCTGATCCTTCTTTTAGAGCAGCTGAATGTTTCAGTGGATTTTGTTGCTGTGTTTGATGTGCTTGTTAGCTTATTGTATCTGCTTTGAGAAGCTTTGAACCCCGCCCCACCCCACAAAATCATTAAAAATTATGTGTTGGGTGTTCTACTTTGGAATTCCAGATCTTAATTCTAGCTTTTTATAAACTGAATATGAAAAGGCTCAAATATTATGATCATGAATACAACTGAAAGAGTGACACCAAACACATACTTAGTTTGAAAATTCAGAATTTAGGATTTTTATATATTGAGCATTTCAAAACAGCATGTTAATTATTTATTACAAAAGCGATGTTATTATTGTTGAATTATTTTTAAGGATAAGAAAAGCCAAGTGACAGAGATGATGCCTGAACTATGCTTAGAAAAAGAGAGTTTGAGAAAGTTCTGGAAATGTTAATAGAAGGTGTAGAATTTAAGCAGCTCATAATTACTTTAGAAAACGTTATATTGAAAAAATGGGAAAACTTTGTTGTTTTTAGCATTTTAAGACAAAAAATACCTTTTTTTTGTATTTTCATAGGGTTTTTAAAATAAATTTTTTTAGTTTATTTATTTATTTATTTATTTATTTATTTTTTAAGTAATCTCTACACCCAGTGTGGGGTTCAGACTCACCACTCCTTGGATCAAGAGTTGCATGCTTTTCTGACTGAGCCAGCCGGGGGTGGGGTGGGGTGGGGTGGGGGTGTCCCTGTGCTTTGAGGATTTTGAGGTGGTTTTACATATATCCTCTTTGAATTTTGTAATCCTGCAGTTGGACAGCAAGGAATTTATTTTCCCATTATAGAGATGAGTAACCTGAGGCTGAAATTAATAAAAGTCACACGATAGCAGAAATAATGCTTTTTGTGTTTTAGCTGGAATTCTATATCCAAAGCCAAGCTGTCACTGTAAAATATATATGTAACCAGTAACTTAAACATTTTGTGGTCCACTTAAAAAAAGCTCTAAATATTTAAGTTTGATTTTAGATGCTTGCCTTCCATATGGTAGTCTGACATAGTGCTGGGGAAGAGTTGGTTTTGTAATTGAGCTTGAGTTTGAATACTAATTTAGTTATTAATAAACTCTGTGGCCTTGGGCAGGTGATTTCACCTCTCTAAACTTTAATATTCTTTCTATAAAAATGTATATAATTTCTTAAATTTAGTGAGGTAATATGTATGAAAATGCCTAGTGTAGTGTCTGGCTTAATAAATGTTGGTCTTTTCCTTTAGTTATCAGCTAACTTGTTTTAACTATAATATAGAACATATAAAATGTTTTCTAACTATTGATTGTATTTATACTTATCAGAAGCCCATTGACAGATATTAGTATAAAAATCAACTACAATTTGAGGCAAGAAATTTTATGTTTCTTGGTGAAGCAGATTTCCGTTTTTTATTCATATTGTTCCATTTGTGACTGTGCTGTAGATTTATATTTGTCTCTACAAAGCCATCCATTTTCTGGGCAGCAGACCAGAGAGTATCATAATCGTAGAGATTATCAGGGCGGAGAAAGATAGGGGGGAAAAAGTGTTAATTATTTCTGGAAATATTTTTAACAAGTCAGGGGAAATGCAGACAGCCATTTAATATGTTTATTTACATGTATGTGCTTCAATACTTTAATTATTAAATTTTTATTTTGGATGAGAGGATAATTTTTTTGAAGCGATACCATCCTTTCATAGGTTATATATGTTGTGAAATGTATCAATATCAGCTATCATTTTCTGTCTTTGATACAGAGAGTCATAAGAAAGTTTGTGTAATGAAAGTATTTAATATATGCAGTCTACTTCTGTTTTAATCTTTTATTATGGACATTTTAAAGAACATACAATAGTAGAGAATGAAATAATGAGCCCTCATATGCCTATCACCAAGTTTTTAACAATTCTCAGTGCATGCCTAATCTTGTTTCTTTTATACTCTCCCTTTCCCCAAGCAGTATTATTTTATTTTTTAAGATTTATTTATTTTATCTAAGAGAGAGAGTGTGAGTGGGCACACAGAGGGAGAGGGAGATGCAGACTCCCCACTGACCAGGGAGCCCATGGGGCTAGATCCCAGGACCATGGGATCATGACCTGAGCCCAAGCAGAGGTTTAACTGACTGAGCCACCCAGGTGCCCCATGCTGTATTATTTTAAAACAAATATCAGACATCAAGTCATTTCATATATACATACTTTTATATTGTAGTGATACTTCCTTATTACTTGTTTTTGAAAGATATTATTTATTTATTCATAAGAGACACTGAGAGAGAGGCAGAGACACAGGCAGAGAGAGAAGCATTCTCCCCGCGGGGATCCCCATGCAGGATCCCAGGAACCTGAGTGGCTCATGGTTGAGCATCTGCCTTTGGCTCCGGTCGTGATCCTGGGGTCCTGAGATAGAGTCTTGCACCAGGCTCTCTGTAGGGAAACTGCTTCTTCCTCTGCCTGTGTCTGTGCCTCTCTGTGTCTCTCATGAATAAATAAATAAAATCTTAAAAAAAAAAATACCGTAATTTATTTTTATTTTTTTATTTTTTTTAAACATTTTTTTTTTAATTTTTATTTATTTATGATAGTCACAGAGATTGAGAGAGAGAGAGAGAGGCAGAGACACAGGCAGAGGGAGAAGCAGGCTCCATGCACCGGGAGCCCGATGTGGGATTCGATCCCGGGTCTCCAGGATCGCGCCCTAGGCCAAAGGCAGGCGCCAAACCGCTGCGCCACCTAGGGATCCCAAAATACCGTAATTTAGAGGTGCCTGGGTGGCTCAGTCAGTTAAGTGTCTGCCTTCTGCTTGGGTCACAATCTCAGGGTCCTGGGACCGAGCCACATGTCAGGTTCTGCTCAGCAGGGAGTCTAATTCTCCTCCATCTTTCCTTCCCCCCATGCTCATGTGCACTCTCTCTCAAATAACTAAATAAAATCTAAAAAAAAAAAAAAAAATACAGCATTTAATCCAGGAAATACATATTCTGATTTATTTCAGTAGTCTCCTCTTCCTGACCTCTTTTTAAGATACACTTCTGCTGGAGGCTACTGCTTCTAGTTATAATGTACCTTGTAATCTGTGTGAAAATTGTAGGTCATACATCAAACTTGGGTTCAAATCCTTGTTTCAGCATTTGTGCTTGACCTTGGCTTACTCACTTATCTTTTGTGCTTCAATTTTCTCATCTTTAAATGAAGGCAATCGTATTATCTTCATCATGGGTTGCTGTGAAGAGTATTTGAGGCAAATTCATGTGTAAGCATTTAACCTAGCACATAATGCTCAATAAATATTAGCTAAATAATTCTAAACAACAACCACTTACTTGGCATTTACTGTGTGTCAAGAACTTTATAAATATGAACTCACTGAATTCTCTTAACTCTTCAAGATGGTTATTATTATCCAGTTTTACAGATGAGGGTGCTAAGGCATGAGAAGGTTCAGTAACTCACCCAGAGTCACACAGCTGGTAAATTGTAGCCGAGATTTCAACACCGGTATTCTCACTGTAGTCTCTGCTCCTAACTATTATACTATACGGACTTCCTGTGTTATGTAAGTATTTTCTAATCATATATATGCATACTTTCTGTCAGTAGTCTAGATTTCCATTGACTAGTAAATCCAACCCTGAGTAAGGACAATTTAATTACTATCCTATAATTTGTCAAATTTTTATAGAATATATTTTTTCCAATTTTAAATTCTCTCTTTAGGAAAACCAGGTTGGAAAACTTGCAGTTTAGTGTTATTGACCTTTAAAAATAGATTCAAGGGATACCTGGGTGGCTCAGTCATTTAAGCATCTGCCTTTGGCTTAGGTCATAATCTCTCAATTCTGGGATCCAGCCCTGCATCAGTTGCTCTGCAGAGCGGAGAGTCTGCTTCTCCCTTTCTCTCTCCCTCTCCCTCTTAGTCCCCATCTGTGATCTCTCTTGTTCTCACTCTCTCAAATAAATAAAATCTTAAAAAAAATTAAAAGTAGATTCAAAATCTCAAAATCTCTTCAATTGAATTTGCTTTTTTCCTACGTATCAATCTGGTTCTTCCTGTTACTATGTGTGTGTGTGTGTGTGTGTGTATATATGTAAATGTATGTGTATATGTATGTATATATATTATTAAAAATAGCAAATTCATTTTTTTAATTGCGGCATAGTTGATGTAAAACATTACAGTTTCAGAGTGTAATGATTCATTATATGTGTATATTGGAAAGTGACCACCACAATAAGTCTAATTAACATCTGTCACCATATGTAGTTCTGCTACTACCTTTTTTTTTAAGTTTTTTTTTTTTTTTTAAGACTTTATTTATTCATGAGAGGCAGAGAGAGAGAGAGAGAGAGAGGCAGAGACACAGGCAGAGGGAGAAGCAGGCTCCATGCAGGGAGCCTGATGTGGGACTCGATCCTGGGTCTCCAGGATCACGCCCTGGGCCAAAGGCGGGCACTAAACCACTGGGCCACTGGGGCTGCCCCTGCTACTACCTTTTTATTTATCATGGTGATTGCCTGACAATGGAAAAAGGGTCAAGGTATTTTTTTTTTTTTTTTAAGATTTTACTTATTTATTCATGAGAGACTCAGAGAGAAAGAGAGGCAGAGACACAGGCAGAGGGAGAAGCAGGCTCCATGCAGGGAGCCTGATGCGGGACTCGATCCCAGGTCTCCAGGATCACACCCTGGGCCAAAGGCAGGCCCTAAACCGCTGAGCCACCCAGGGATCCCAGGGTCAAGGTGTTTAATGCAGTAATACATAGCCATAAAATAATGTTTCTGATGACCCCATAATTACACGTGAAACTCTTAATGAAATACGTAAATAAAAGAGATACTGTTGGAATTATGCTAAAAATAACTCACATAGAAAAAGTCCTGTACAGATGTATATACTATAAGATTTTACTTTTGATTCTTTTTTTTTTTTTTTTAAGATTTTATTTATTTATTCATGAGAGAGAGAGAGGCAGAGACACAGGCAGAGGGAGAAGCAGGCGCCACGCAGGGAGCTGGACGTGGGACTCGATCCTGGGACTCCAGGATCACGCCCTGGGCCAAAAGCAGACGCTCAACCGCTGAGCCACCCAGGCGTCCCTGATTCTTTTTTTGCATTTTCCCTGCCTTCTTTTTTTTTTTTTTTTTTTTTTTCTGCCTTCTTTAAAGAAGATATTTTATATAGATTTAAAAAAATAAAATTGTTTATGGCTAGTGTGTTCAAAAAACTTGAAGGCTAGGAATCTTTGGAGTGCCTAGAGGAAAAATTCAAATATGGAGGAAAAGTTGTTGTTTCTTATATTTTCTGCATTGAAAAATGTTGATTTTGGCATGTATGGTTTTCCATGTAGAAAACTGGTAAAAAAATTTTTTTTGAAAACATAAAAATTAAACTAAAAGTAAATGAGTACAAGTAAGAGGGCATTCTGAAAATGTAGATATACGAATGTAGAAAATCAGGTAAAACAGGAAAAAAACATAAATTGGAAAAAATAGAGTAATAAAAACCATGGATTAAATTTTAAAATGTTTTAAAAGCAAGAGTTAAGAGATTACATGATGGACCAAATTGGTTAAATAAGAGCTAACTACCAATGTGAGGTAGTCTTAATATGAATTAAATATTTCAAACTGGAAGATTTTTAAAAGAAAGTACGAAGTAATACAATGACTTAGGGACAATAAACTACTTCTTTTTTTTCTTATTGCTGTCAAACTATTTGATATGTTACTATTGCATAATTATACTTTATAGTTTACAAAATGAAAATCCTAACAGAGTAGCAGTATTTTCCTGACTTTCTGGAGTATTTCTGAATTGCCATTAAGCCTGATTTATTTCTCTTCCTAGGGCTGATGTTAGTAAGGTAGTTAAACCATTAACTCTTAAATGATGAAATGTGTGAATAGTTATCTTGATGGAAAGGATTTTTTGAAAATATTTAACGTTAAAAATAATCTGTTGGATTCTTTTCTTGTTTAGTGTCAATTTTGTTTTAAAGATTTATTTAATTTATTTATTCATGATAGACAGAGAGAGAGAGAGAGGCAGAGACACAGAGGGACTCCATGCAGGGAAGCCCGACGCGGGACTCGATCCCCAGACTCCAGGATTGCGCCTTGGGCCAAAGGCAGGCGCTAAACCGCTGAGCCACCCAGGGATCCCAATTGTTTAGTGTCTATTAATCTCTATAGATCTTTATCTCGTAAACTAAAAATATCATTATGGGAATAATTATGGAAGTGAAGTTCAAACATTATAAAAGTCATACATACTGAGTTCATCTTCACTTCTTGGTACTAGAATCCATCTCTCTCTGATTTCCTACCATTTGTTTTTGTGTCTCTTTCTAAACTCTGTTTTTGTTATATTCATCAGTATTAGCATTCTGTTGCTTATTACAGTAAGAGGATAGAAATTCATATTTAATCAGATGGTTCTTGGCTGCTCTTAACACACTCTTGACTGTACCATAATTATTCCAGGAGTCTCCTAAAACTTGAAAGTAATAGTACAGAAAAACATCTTACTGTAATTAATAATATATATAAATACATATAATTAATAATATATATTTAAAAAGTGGTTACTTTTTATTAGAAAAAATTGACTTGTTATATTGTTCACAAAGAATAATAGGTAATTAGAGAAAAATAGAAGATCAGATTACTCTGAGACATCATTTGGACCTGATTGTGTAGTAAGAGAAGGCAGTCCTGTTAGTCCTAAGGTATAAGACATTCTCCAATAGAAATGTTGCTTGTTAACTTATGTTATTGTCTTATTGCAAGGATTATATTTCAAATTCCATAGAAGAGATTTATGTGTCTTTTATTTGCTATTGTCTTAATAAAAATTAAGGTTAAAATAACAAAGTATATAATATACTAATTACAAACATGTCCCTAAGTGAAAAGGTAGAAATTTTCTTTATGGACAAACTACAGATAATGATTTTAGCTTCCAAATATAAATAAAACCAGGTGTTGTGATAAATGATCTGTATATATATATATATATTTTTTTTAATGATCTGTATTTTTGATGATTTGAACTAAAGATGTGCTGTGTGGAAATTTTTAGTTATTTTTACTTATTCTTAACTATTGAAATATAAAATTTTTTCTCTTTTTATTTATTTTATTTATTCATGAGAGACGGGGAGAGAGAGAGAGAGAAAGAGAGAGGCAGAGAGAGAAGCAGGCTCCACACTGGGAGCCCGATGCAGGACTCGATTCTGGGACTCCAAGATCATGCCCTGAGCCAAAGGCAGGCACTCAACCACTGAGCCATCTGGGCATCCATCTCTTTTCTTTTTAATATTTATTTGACAAATAGGTGATGATAATTACTGTTGGCCAGCCATAAATATTCATCTATGTCTTTCCCATTCAGAAATGTTAGTCTTTTAGTAAATTTGGTATTGGTTGTTTTTTAGGGGGGTGTATTGAAGGTCAGACAAGAACAGAAAAGTTTCTAAGAGTGACCTAAGTTGTTGATTCTCTTATCTTTATAAATTTAGTTCAGTGTGGTGTTTTAGTTTTAAGAAATCTACTTACAGTAATATTTGTGGGACATGTTAAAAGAAACAGTGTTGATAAAGAAAAAATAATACGTTTGGTGCTAGTAGTAATTGAAAACATTTTTTTGAATTTTATTTATTTATTCATGAGAGACACAGAGAGAGAGAGAGGCAGAGACACAGGCAGAGGGAGAAGCAGGCTCCATTGAGGGAGCCGGACGTGGGACTTGATCCCGGGTCTCCAGGATCACGCCCTGGGCTGAAGGTGGCGCTAAACCACTGAGCCACCCGGGCTTCCCTGAAAACATTTTTTGAGCGATTTATGTGTGCCAGAATTTTACAGATATTTTTCACAGTCCTCAGAAAAATTTTATGAGATAGTATCAGTATCTGTATTTCATAAATGAGCAAACTGAGGTACAGAGGGATTCACTGATTTTCCCAAGGTCGCATAGCTAATCCAGAAGGCTGGGATTTGAAACTTCACTATTTTACTTATCCTGACTCTCTTTAGTATAAACATTTGATAATTGGTATTTACACTTTGGTCCCTACTAAAATTACACCACTGTTCGGATGGTTTAAAAAGAGTGCTTTGTGTAGGATTCTTCAACTAAACAGCTTTAGTTGAGAGAGTAAGAGAGAAATTTCTATAAGCCACACATAAAAATCCGTGAAGACTATAATGATGACCCTTTGAGGGAATACTTTAACGCTCAAAACTGGCAAATCATTGCCTGGTTTTGGGACTGTTAAGGTCGAACCACCCCTGTTTTGACAGATGATGGTACTCAGAAGTGAGAAGTAGGGAAAGGGTAAGTAGAGCATTACTTAAGGAGAATTACTTGAGAAATAGAGGATGCCGTGTGACTCGTAATTTCTTTGGCAGTAGTTTTATGGAAGCATGGAATCGTTGCACCTTCTTTCTGCTGAAATATTTCTTGTTTTTTTTTCTGCTGAAATATTTCAGAACCTAACTAAATTTGAATGGAGATGAATAACAGAAAAAACAGTAGTAATAGAGCCTCAAGAGTCCTGTGCTTGCTATGATGGGTCATTGTTCATGAACTTCCTGAAAATTCTGTGTTAGGCATTAGAAAATATGGATTTTAATTCTAGTTTGGTTTTGAGACCATGTGGAAAATCATACAAGCATTCCTTTTCTTCAGTAGAGGCATTAATAGCAGTTTGCTTACCTAAGAGTTAAGAGGAAGAACAACTGACACAAAGAGGACCAAACTATAAAATGTATGAGTAGTGATATTTTGTGTAAGGCTCTATTAATTTACTTTGGTTCTTTGTACTGTCTCTTTTTATTTTTTTTTATTTTATTTTTTACTGTCCTTTTTGAAAAAGTCTTTTACTCTTGTCTCCATTTTCTCATGGTACTTTGTACATTTTGCTTGTTAGTTTTACGGTTATTATTTGTATCCCTTCTTTCCCTTCTTTTTTAAAAATAACAAACCATCTTTAAATAGAGGTACAGAGGTTCACCAATTTTGAGTATTCCATGAATATTTAACAAGTGTATACATTTGTATAATCACAGATAATAATACAGAACATTTCAGTCACCCTATCAAGCTACCTCTTGCTCTCTTGGCAGTTCGCCCACTGCAGCCCCTCAGGCAACTACTCCTCTGTTTTTCTTTATAATGGATGAGTTTTGTCTTTTTAAGAGTTTCGTATACATGGATTTATACGTTATATACCCTTTTTTCTTTAGCTTTTGTTTGTTCAACCACCATAACATTCTAAAACAAAATTATTTTTTTAAAGGTCATACAAGTAATAGACTTTTTATGTATACATTCCTATATTCTATAATGTAGCCAAGTGTAGTTTTCTAGGGATGACTTTTCATGTTTATATGTAAGTATAGGTTGCTTAGTCATAATATTTATATTTATTCATTAACTCAAAATGAATTTACATGTGGATCCTGGACACCTATAGTTTATAGCTCAGTAGAAGAGATTATATGTGAATAAACAATGATAACAGTGTTTTAAAGAGTTTCACAATTCAATCTAGATTAGAGAATGAAATTAATATGGTTGACTTTTAACTTTTATTTGCTAATAGGAAAATACTTTTGTGCACGTTGTACCAGAGCATATAGTTTGCCTCTGTACTTGACAATTGTAAATTGAAGTTTAGAACTTCAAAATTTCTTTGTAAAAAGTAGTTTAAGTCTTGAGAGGGTTATACAGTTGAAGTACATAGGGGGGGTATGTACTTTATTTTCTCTGATTATAGGTTAAGTGCATAGGTTAAAACAGAATATGAGCTTTCTGTCACATGTAAGTGAGTACTATCTTGTTCTTAACTATATTGTAAGCACTAATTTTGAATAAAATTTAAGTCTGCCCAGTAATCATTTATGTTATGTACCATACTGCTAGTTTGGACCTTATACATTAAAATATTTTTGTTGGCAACATAATGGAACAATTAAATCTTTGTTGAAGGGGGCCTCATTATACAACCTTAAATATTTGTTTGAATTAAAGTTTTCATTACATTTGTTGAAGTAAGTTGCTAAAATGCCTTGTGTTTAAAGTGTATAACAGCAATGAAGCACCCAAACATAGGTTTAAGCTAACAAGTAGCTATTCTTCACGCTAAAGTTGTAATTAGAAGTCTTAAAGATCGTGTACTATCTCTTTTTTCCAGTTTTAAATACCAACTTGTTGGGTTTTCAGTCTGAAATGAAGATTTTACTTGAAAAAATATCACTGTAAAATGGAATTAACGATAATAAATTAATGTTCACAAGTGTAATCATTCAGTTTATAAGCAACTAGGTGATAAGCAGTTATAAGGATTTTTTTTTTTAGATTTTATTTTTATTTTTTTATTTTTATTTTTTTATGATAGTCACACAGAGAGAGAGAGAGAGGCAGAGACACAGGCAGAGGGAGAAGCAGGCTCCATGCACCGGGAGCCCGACGTGGGATTCGATCCCGGGTCTCCAGGACTGCGCCCTGGGCCAAAGGCAGGCGCCAAACCGCTGCGCCACCCAGGGATCCCCAGTTATAAGGATTTTAGAAATACTATAAATTAAAAATTTACTTGTTTTTTTAAAATTGTATTTTGAACTCCCAACTTTTTTTTTTAACTGTTAAATCATATTCTTTAGAGTATTAGGCTAGAGTAAATGAAGGGAAAATATAAACATAGAGCTTGAATTTTATAATTATTTTTTAATAACATTTCATTTTCTTAGTTTATTTTTATTTTTTAAAGATTTATTTATTTATTCATGATAGAGAGAGAGACAGAGAGACAGAGACAGAGACACAAGATGAGGGAGAAGCAGGCTCCATGATAGGAGCCTGATGTGGGACTTGATCCTGGGACTCCAGGATCGCGCCCTGGGCCAAAGGCAGGTGCTAAACCGCTGAGCCACCCAGGGATCCCCCTTCTTAGTTTATTTTTACCTGAATAACAGATGCTTTGGATAAAATGACTACTTAATTCCTTTATTTTTTTTTTTAAAGATTTTATTTATTTATTCACGAGAGGAACAGAGAGGCAGAGATATAGGCAGAGGAAGAAACAGCCTCCCTACTGGGAGCCCAATGTGGGACTCAATCCCAGGACCCCGGAATCATGACCTGAGCCAAAGGCAGATGCTCAACCACTGAGCAACCCAGGTGCCCCTACTTAATTCCTTTAATAAGCTCATTTGCTTTTTTGTTTTTAAATATTTATTTATTCATGAGAGACAGAGAGAGAGAGAGAGAGAGAGGCAGAGACACAGGCAGGGGGAGAAGCAGGCTCCATGCAGGGAGCCCAATGTGGGACTCGATGCTGGGTCTCCAGGATCATACCCTGGGCCAAAGGCGGCGCTAAACCACTCAGCCACCCGGGCTACCCGCTTTTTTGTTTTTAAACTGGGTAATGAAGTAGTTGAACAGAATGTCACTGGTTAGCTAACTTACTAATCTATTATAGTAAACACAAATGGTACATTTATAGTATAAAAGTAAAACTAAGTAAAAACTAAAAAATAGCTTTCCTGAAAACATTTTTCAATGAACTTAATAAGAATGGATAGAATCAATATGAAAAATTCTGCCCAGAAGAAATTCAGTACATACTTAATTGAGAACAAATGAACAGAAGAGTTGAAGTTGCATATGAAGAAGTGCTTTTCTTGGGATTTTAAAAATGGTAAAGATAATGATTAGAAAAATCAGAGTTCTACGTATTTATCAGTCTTGTTAATAAAAACCCAATTTCAGAAGCATGCATTACTTAATAGCTGTCTGATTTTAGGCAAGTTACTTAACCTTTCTGTGACTGAGTTCTATAAATTGGGGAAAATAGATTCATAGATTTATTATGAAGATTAGATGAGTTATATCTAAAGTACTTGGAATAGTACTTGGCACACGGTAAGCACTATATAAGTATTTGTTAAACAAATAAAGTAAAAATTCATATCTATAAATAAATTACTTGACAAACATATTTACCCAAAATGTAACAAGGAACCAGGAGTTTATTAGCATAAGCTTCTGAACACCCAAATCAGATGTTGCTAAATTTATATACTAAGGTTTAGGTATTCATAGCACAGTGTGGTACAGAATTTAAATATATAAATTTAATCATATTGCTTGCTTTAAAATCCTTTAATAAAGATAACAAAATTCTTAAAGACCTGGCTCCTGATTATCTTTTTTTTTTTTTAAATTGAGATAATTTGTTACTTTAACCATTTTAAAGTGTATATAATTCAGTGAGTTTAGTGCATTCAAGATATTGTGCAACCAGCACCAGTATATAATTCTGGAACATTTTTACCCTCTTGAAAAGAAACCCTTTATTTACTTAGCCAGTCACTCCTCAGTTCAACCTATCCTAAAAGCAGCCCTCTTCTACTTTTTGTCTCTGGATTTGCCTATTCTAGACATTTCCTATAAAAGAAATCATATATGGTCTTTGGTGACTTCTTTGTGTCACTTAGCATAATGTTTTCAAGGTTCATCCATTTTATAGCATCTATTAGTAATTCATTCCTTTTTATGGAAGAATATTTCTGACTTTTTTTTTTAAGAGTTTATTTATTCATGAGAGAGATAGACAGAGACATAGGCAGAGGGAGAAGCGGGCTCCCTCCAGGGACCCTGTTGTGGGACTTGATCCCAGGACCCGGGATCATGACGAGCCAAAGGCAGATGCTCAACTACTGAGCTATACAGGTGCCCCTATTTTTGACTCTTCATCCATTCATTTGTTCACGGACATGTGGGGTTTTTTTTAGCTATTATGAACAGTGTTGCTATGAACATTGTGTACAAGTTTTTATGTGTACAGATTTTTTTCTTTTTTTAAAAATTGTATTTATTTATTCATGAGAGACCCAGAGAGAGAGGCAGAGACATAGGCAGAGGGAGAAGCAGGCCCCCTGTAAGGAACCTAGTGCGGGACTCCATCCCAGGACCCCGGGGTCACGACCTGCACCAAAGGCAGATGCTCAACCACACGACCTGCACCAAAGGCAGATGCTCAACCACGGAGCCACCAGGTGCCCCCAGATTTTTTTTCTTGGAGCATATACCCAGGAGTGGAATTGCTAGATCATACATTAATTCTATTTAAAAATTTTTGAGGAATTGCCAAACTGCTTTTCACAGTGACTGCATCGTTTTACATTTTCAGCAGCAATGTGTAAGGGTTCTTATTTCTTCATATCCTTATCAATATCCTTATCAACACTTGTTATTATCTCTTTTTGATTATAGATGTCCTAATGGGTATGAAGTCCCTTATGGTTTTGATTTAATTTCTCTCATGACTAATATCGTTGAGCATCTTTTCATGTGTTTATTAACCATTAGTATTTCTTCTTTGGAGAAATGTCTACACATAGCTTTTGCTCATTTTTCAATTGAATTATTTGTCTTCTTATTGTTGAGTTGTAAGAGTTCTTTATTTATTTTTAATTTTTATTTATTTATGATAGTCACAGAGAGAGAGAGAGGCGGAGACATAGGCAGAGGGAGAAGCAGGCTCCATGCACCGGGAGCCCGACGTGGGATTCGATCCCGGGTCTCCAGGATCGCGCCCTGGGCCAAAGGCAGGCGCCAAACCACTGTGCCACCCAGGGATCCCGTAAGAGTTCTTTATATAGGGGTGACTGGTGGCTCAGTCAGTTAAGCATCTGCCTTTGGCTCAGGTCATGGTCCTGAAGTCAGGCTGGATCGAGCCCGGTGTCAGGCTCCCTCCTCTGCTCCTCCCTGCACCCACCCCTCCATACCCTTTATCTCTCTTTTTTTGTTTATTTTCTCAAATAAATAAAATCTTAAAAAAGAGTTCTTTATATATTCTGTATACAAGTCCCTTGTCATGTGATTCGCAGAAGTTTTTTCCCATTCTGTGGGTTGTCTTTTTACTTGCTGGATAATGTCTTTTGATGCACAAACATTTTATTAAATTTTAAGTCTACTTTATCCGTTCTACTCATGATTTGTGTCATATTTAAGAAACTTTTGTCCAACTTAAAGTTACACAGATTTGCACCTATATTTTTTCCTGAGAGTGTGATAGTATTGGGTCTTACATTTTGATTTTTGATCCATTTTGAGTTAATTTATTTCTGGAGTCTCAGTTCTTTTCCATTCATCTTTCTCTCCTTATGTCAGCACCATACTGTCTTGGATACTGTAACTTTGAAATAAATTTTAAAATTGAGACGGGTGAGTCTTCCAATTTTGTTCTTTTATGAGATTATTTTGACTATTCAGAGTCCCTCAAATTTCCATTCGAATTTTATTTTTTTTATTTTTTATTTTTTCCATTCGAATTTTAAGATTAGCATCTCAACTTCTGCAAAAGAATGAACTGTGTTTTTAATAGGGATTGCATTGTATCTATTTTGAGGAGTATTGTTTGTGAAATATTGCCATCTTAATAATATTAAACCTACTTGTCTATGAACATGGGATATTTTTCCTTTTATTTAGATCTTTACTTTTTTTCAACAGTGTTTTGTACTTTTTGGAGTATAAATTTTACACATCTTTTAAACATTTATTTTTAAGTATTCTTTTACTCATTATTTTTAAGTGTTAGTAAAATTATGAAAATGATTTGAGGAATGGTCTCTTAAAACTAGGAGACCTTTAATATTGAAATACTAGATTATATATGTATTCCAAAAAACCCAAATCATGATGTCTGAGAGGATTGTGTTCTAGTCATATACAACCATGTTGAAAACTTCAATTGTAATAACAATTGCATTAGAATTACAACAGATAGAAAACTAGGCCTTTATAGAATTGGAGCTATTGAATCTGTAAAGACAAAATCTTAGATAATAAAGATGAAAATGGAGGTAAATTTGTTTTTTAAACCCAGAATACTCAAATAAGAAAGTTCTCTTGAAGCTTGACTGGAACACCTTTAGGACAAAATGTAGGACTATGTAGTATAGTGAGTAAAAGTTTTCTTAGGGGAACTTTTACAATGTTACAACTGAAAAAAAAAAAGAATCTAGAATGGTTAGTTAAATTAATAGATAATTAGGATGGCCATCATGGATAATTGAGAAAGCTAGAGATGGGATCTTAATTTTATGGCAAAGAAACTGTGTGGTGCTTTTATCAGAAAATACAGTTTTTCTCAACAATGCTTTTTTTTTCTCTACGTTTGGGTTATTTTTTGGGTGGTGAGTTTTAATAAAAAAAAAAAAAAGTTTCTAAAATTTTGTGCCCCACAGAACAGAATAACCAGTTAATACGAAGTGATTTTATAGAACTGGAAGTAGACCTCAGCTCTACATAACGTAGCTTTTTCAACTCGTATTGGAATAGGTTTCCTGGGATTTTTTTAAAAAGATTTCATTTATTTATTTTAGAGGGAGAGAATATGAGTGGGGAGGGGTCGAGGGGTAGGGATAAAGAATCTGAAGCCGAAGCCAACTCTGTACTGACCATGGAGCCTGATGTGAGGCTCCATCCCACAGACATGAGATCATGTCCTGAGCTGCTGAAAGTAAGAGATGGACACTCAACCAAGTGAGCCTCCCAGGCGCCCTAGTTTTCCTGGGATTTTAGTAGAGTGAAGTGGATTATGTATATAGGCATATGTGAGATCACTTCTGTCAAACCTTGGTCCCCAACAACTATTTAATTAATCTTGTAATTTTTAACTGTCATGTACTAGGAGCAAACTTCACTTTAAATATAAGTGAATGAGAAATAAGACAATATTATTTATAGACAGATTTTATTTTATTTTATTTTTTTAAGATTTTATTTTTATTATTTATTCATGAGAGACAGAGGGAGAGAGAGAGGCAGAGACACAGGCAGAGGGAGAAACAGGCTCCATGCAGGAAACCCAACATGGGACTCGATCCCGAGACCCCAGGATCACACCTTGGACTGAAGGTGGCGCTAAACCGCGGAGCCACCCAGGCTGCCCCTATAGACAGATTTTAAAACACATTATGTGTATATCTTTTATGTGCAGAAACATTGCTTAGAAATTTTTTTAGCCTTTAATTTCTGCAGGGTCCTAGGAGTGATGTAGCATCTAAAACACTGATTTGGGACTACCATACTTGTATTATTGATTTCGTTGGTGTAATACCACTACTTTTGGAATAGTTGTGTAAAGGATGCTTTTTAAACATTTTTTTCCCCTGCTAGGTATTAATCAGTGCATTATAGAATTCTTAAATCCAGAAGAGTTGTTTTGTTTATTTGGTTTTTTTTTTTTCATTTCACTCCTATGATACTCCCTTTTTTTTAAATTGAGATATAATTGACATATAACATTGTATTAATTTTAGGTGTATAGCAAAATGATTTGATATATGTGTGTATTGGGAATGATTATATGACAATAAGTTTATTTAACATCCATCACCACACAGTTACCTTTTTTCTTGTGATGACAACTTTTAATCTTACTCTCTTAGCAGCTTAAAAAAATTTTTTTAAGTTTTTTTTTTTAAGATTGTATTTATTTATTTGAGAGAGCACAAGCAAGGGAAGCAACGGGCAGAAGGATAGGGAGAAGCAGGCTCCCTACTGAGCAGGGAGCCCAATGAGGGGCTTGATCCTAGGATCCAGTGAGCATGACCTGAGCTGAAGGCAGATGTTTAACCAACTGAGCCACCCAGGCTCCACTCTTAGCAACTTTCAAATGACAATACAGTGTTGGTAACCATAGTCACTATACTATACGTCATATCCCTAGAACTTATTTATCTTATAAACTGAAATTTTGTTTTTTTGTTTGTTTTTTTATTTTTTTGTTTTTTTGGTTAAACTGAAATTTTGTACCATTGACCACCTTCACCTGTTCCACCCACCACCTGCAACTTCTGGCAACTGTCAGTCTGTTTTCTGTAGTTCTCTGTATCTCTGAGTTCGGGGTTTTTGTTTTATATTATTTTCTTTTGTTTTAAATAATATGTTTAAGTGAGATCATACAGTATTTGTCTTTCTCTGTCTTCATTTAGTGTAATGTTCTCAACGATGCTTTTGTTCTCAAGCTCTAGTCATGTTGTCACATATGGCAAGATTTCCTTTTTTATGGCTGGGTAATATCCCTGTTCACATGCATGTGTGCATGTGTGTGTTACATTTTCTTTACCCACTTATCCATCAATGAACATTTAAGTTGTTTCTAGTCTTGACTTAATATATATAATGTTTCAGTGAACATGGGGGTGCAGGCATCTTTTCAAGGTAATGATTTCATTTTCTTTAGATAAATATCCAGAAATGAAATTGCTGGATCACATGGTATTTCTATTTTAATTTTCTTTTCTTTTTTTTTTAAGATTTTATTTATTTATTCATGAGAGACATAGAGAGAGGCAGAGACACAGGCAGAGGGAGAAGCAGGCTCCACGCAGGGAGCCCAATGCGGGACCCAGTCCCGGGACTGCAGGATCATACCCTGGGCCCAAGGCAGATGCTTAACTGCTGAGCCACCCAGGCGTCCCTGTTTTAATTTTCTTTTAAAAAAGATTTTATTTATTTATTGATGAGAGACAGAGAGAAGCAGTTTCCCTGCAAGGAGCCCGATGTGGGACTTGATCCCAGATCCCAGGATCATGCCCTGAGCCAAAGTTAGATGCTCAACCACTGAGCCACCCAGGTGTCCCATCTATTTTAATTTTTTGAGGAACCTGTGTACTGCTTTGCATTATGGATGCACCTGATTGACATTTTTGAGCACAGAAATTTATTCTATTTAAATAAAAATGTGTTCTTTAAATGAGAGAAACACTTAGATGATTGGCTATAGACAAACACAGTATGAAGAGAGTCTACTCCATTTTATTGATTGGAACAATTATTTATATTTACTTTAATAGCAGAATACTGCTTGTGCTATTAAACATATTTAAATTTTACTTAACATACTGACTTTAATAGCTCTTCTGTAAATACTGCTAAATGTATAAATGTTTTACTATAAAAGCACAGATAGAATAAAATGTATACAATTTCAGTAAAAACATGAATAGATTTTCAGCATCATTAGTCATTAAGGAAATGCAAATTTAAACCACAATGAGATACTACTTTATTCCCACTAGGATGGCTATAATCAAAAGACAGATAATAGCAGGTGTGGGAAGGATGTGGACAAATCACCTCATATACTACTGGTGGAAATGTAAAGTGGTGTGGCCACTTTAGAAAATAATCTGGCAATTCCTTAAAAAATTAAAAGTAGAGTTACCGTATAATCCAGCAGTCTCATTTCTAAATGAGGTTTCATTTCAACAGAAATGAAACCATCTGTACACACAGAGACTTGTACATAAATGTCCATAGGAGCATAATTCTTAATAACCAAAATGTGGAAACAACCCAGATGTTCATCAACTGATAGATGGATGGATAAAGAAAGTATATATCCATTTAATGGAATAATATTCGGCATAAAAAGGAATGCATTACTGATACATGCTATAACATGGAAGAATTTTGAAAATGTGCTAAGTGAAAGAAGCCAATCACAAAACATCACATACTGTATGATTCCATTTATATAAAATATACAGCATACATAGATCTATAGGGACAGAAGGTAGATTAGTGGTTCCTAATCTACCTAGTGGTGGGATTTGAGCATAGGGAATGATAAGAGTTTGGGGTGTTTTTTGGAATGGTGATAAAAATGTTCTAAAATTGATTGTGGTAAAAAAAATTGTGGTGACGGTTGTACAACTTTGTGAATATACTAAAAACTGTGCATCAAGAGATGAATGGATAAAGTGTGGTATTGTACAGATAATAGAATATTATTCACCCTTAAAAAGAAATGAAATTTGATACATCTTACAACATGAATGAACTTCAAAAACATGTGTTAAGTGAAATAAGCCAGATACAAAAGGACAAATATTGTATGATTTCATGAAGTATCTAGAATAGAGACAGAAGGTAAATTGTGCTCACTAAGGGCTATGGTAAGAGGCTAATGGAGAGTTATTGTTTAATGGGTATACAGTTTATATTTGATATGATGAAGTTCTGGAAATGAGTAGTAGTGATGGTTGTAGAAAATTGTGAATGAACTTAATGCCATTGAATTGTATACTAAAAAATGCGGTGGTAAGGATCCCCTGAGTGGCTCAGTCAGTTGAATGTCTGACTTTTAATTTTGGCTCAGGTCATGGTCTTCGTCATGGGATCAAGCCCTGAATTGGACTCCACACATAGTGAGGAGTCTGCTGCTTCTCTTCATCTCCCTCTCCATCTATCTCTCCCCACTGCTGGCAGCCATGTGGATTCTCTGTCTCTGTTTCTCTGTCTAAAGTAAATAATTCTTTTAAAAAATGATGTGGTAGATTTTATGTTACATATATTTTACCACAAAGATAAATATATATATATTAAAAAGCAGAAAAAAGTAATTTTAAGAGTCTGAGATAGACTTTTTTGATGCAGTTACTGAGATAGGTAATTGTGTGATGGCACATGAAAGAGAGACTGTTTTTCCCATTTAACAGAATATATTTTAGTTGTTTAAATCATTTATGGTTTTTGTACTTCTGTTTTCATAAAATGTGAATTTTTCTTGCTTTCTGTAGGGGACCCAAAATCTTTTTTTTTTTTTTTAAGATTTTATTTATTTATTCATGAGAGACACAGAAAGAGAGAATCAGAGACACAGGCAGAGGGAGAAACAGGCTCCATGCAGGGAGCCCGATGTGGGACTTGATACTCCAGGATTACGACCTGAGCCAAAGGCGGATGTGCTTAACCCTTGAGCCACCCAGGTGTCCCAGGACCCAAAATCTTTAGCTTTAAATGTGAATGGAATGACCTGGACCTCACTGATTGTGCTACATCTTGAATGACCAAAAACAAAATTTTGATGAGCCAGTCTAGACCACAGATGACTGAAAAATTCATGAAGTAGACAAAATAATTTAGATTGAAAAAATTTTTTTACTATTAATATGCATGGTTGATTCATTTTGTTGATTTCTGGAAAGCAAATGTTTATATTTAATAGTAGCAAGTGGATTGCAGTTTTCCAATAAATGTCACAGAATTGTGGCAGAGAGCCAGGAAGAAGAAAAGCTGCATTAGTGAAGTGAGACACACTTCTGTAGCTATGGAAACTATAAACCCTACTAAGTCTCAAAAAGGTATTCTCTTTGTATTTGTACTATTAATTAGACTTTAGTAGAGGTTAATGAGGACCCTAGATAACTGCTAGATTAAATATAGGTATAATTGTATTTGTCGGAGGCCTGGGTAAGAGGCATTTGTTGGGTAGTTTAGTATTTATTTTGTATGAACATTAAAATACTTAATTTCCTTTTCTTTAATTTGGTTTATTATTAGTTCTTAACTATGAAGATACTTTCTATTTGAAGATGTTTTCTTAGATTATTGCCATAGTTCAAGTTTTAATTTAAGAATAAATGAGAGAATATGAACATCATTCAATTAAGTAAGTTAATCTTGGCCAGTATTTGTGTTTACTGATAAATGTATATTGTGTTTACTGATAAATGTATATGTGCACAAGTTGATTTTATGAATAAAGAATGTTTTAGGTATAAATTTGTCACTTTGGTAATTCATAATAATTTTTGTAAAATGGTCCTTTTACTAGCAGGAACTTCTTGATGGATACACTGACTGACCTATAGGCTTATATTTCCCCTAGTTACAGAAAGTAATTTACTCTGAAGAAAATTTAAGATTAGATTTGTAATCCAGGTTGCCTATATTCATTTGATCGAATTATAATGGACTGCTTGTGGTGGCAAGCTTCCAGAGGGAGATGGTGTCAAATTCTAAAAATAGAAAGGTAAACTAGAACTGAAAGATAGCTACTGAGTAATTGTGTTTTTACTATACTTGTTTGTGTGTAAATCCAAAAGTGTGTTTTTCCTTAAATTTAGATGTGTTTTGTTCTCTTATACATTTATACTAGGAAGTCTTTTGCAGAAATAACAACTCCAACCAGCATGAAAGCCAATTGTATTTTGGAATATCCCTTATCAAATAGACTTAGAAGTGAAATTTAGCAGTCCTTTATTATATGAGCAAAATGAAATAGAAAAAGTGAACTATGAGAAGTAAACTCTTTTGGAAATATCATTTTAGGGTGGACCCTATAATATTGCTCACAAGAGAAAACCTATCCATTTGGAAATGCCACATTAGAGGAAAATTGGCAGAGAAAAAATACTAGGCCTTCTTCCGTTAAGAATTATTTGAATATTCACCACTATCTAGTTCTTTTTTTTTTTTCTTTCAAGATTTGATTTATTTATTCATGAGAAACACAGAGAGAGGCAGAGACACAGAGGGAGAAGCAGGCTCTTCGTAGGGAGCCTGATGCGGAACTCAATCCCCAGACCCTGATTCAGTGAGCCGAAGGCAGATGCTCAACCACTGAGCCACCCAGGTGTCCCTCCACTATCTAGTTCTTGAACAAAGATAGACCAGAGCATTATATGGAAGGTCCTTTTCATTGTGTTTGACCTCTCCTTTTCCTATTTCCTTTTTAGTAGGATGATGTTCATCTACTTGATTATTGATTTTTTTTTTTTTTAATCTTTATTTTTTTTTTTCATTTATTTATGATAGTCACACACAGAGAGAGAGAGGCAGAGACACAGGCAGAGGGAGAAGCAGGCTCCATGCACCGGGAGCCTGACGTGAGATTCGATGCCGGGTCTCCAGGATCGCGCCCTGGGCCAAAGGCAGGCGCTAAACCGCTGCGCCACCCAGGGATCCCTATTGATTATATTTTGCAGAGATAATGGATTGTAGTAAACATAGCTCCTTATAAAGGGACTGGATGGTGTATCCTGTGAGAAAAATACCATATTCATGATCCAAATGTGGATGTGCTTATCTTGTCCAAGTGGCACATCCACATCTGGATCGTTGAAATCCTTAAACAATCAATTGAGAAATTCAGAGGATGACATTTAATAAAAGTCAGAGTTAAAAAAGGGGTGCCTGTGCGGCTCAGTTGGTTGAGTGTCTGACTTTTTGTTTCTGCCCTGGTCATGATCTCACGGGTCATGGGATTGAGCCCTGTGGCAGACTCTGCACTCAGCAGAGAGTGTGCTTGAAGATTCTCTCCCTCTGCCTCTCCCTCCACTAGCACGCTATCTCTCAAATGAATAAATTGTTGAAAAAATAAGAGTAAAATAGGTTTTATCAGTTAAAATAGCTAGGAATAGACCATAAAAAGCAATATCCCTAATTTTGGGATTTAAAAGTGCATAGAAGTGCAGGTTGCAGAGTCTGTATCAGGATGCTTCAGATCACTTCTTTGAGTCTTTAGAGTAAGGCTCTTGAATTCTCCATTTCTAGGAATTAAAAGAGAAGTCTCTCTCTCTTTCTTTCTCGCAGCAGTAAGTTATTTTCCTTGATAATTTGTTTTGTTACTTTATCTGTTCTCTGTATATTTTGTCTTCCATCGCAAGTGATTCTTGGACACTCCAGGTATCTAAAAAGATCCTTCTTGGGCTTTTGTACATCTACTAAGTACAGATTTAAATGAGTGCTAAGTGTTAGGTGATTAATTATGACGATTCTGAATCAACCAATAAATTGATGAGTCTTGTTTTAGGCAGTTAGGCTATAGTATACAAAGGAAACAAAATAGTTTCAGACACAGAGAGGCAGAGACCCAGGCAGAGGGAGGAGCAAGGCTCCCTGCAAGGATCCCCATGAGGGACTCCATCCTGGAGCCCAGGATTCCGCCTTTAGCCAAAGGCAGAAACTCAACTGCTGAGCCACCCAGGCGTCCCTCCTAATAAGTTTAGATTTGAGCATTTATTTAAAAAAACGTGTTAGGAAAAGTTCAGGATTTTTCAGGGAGAGGTATTTCACAATACAGAACAATACTATTTCTTCTTTGTATTGTTAAAATTCAGTTGAATTTCAAAATTAAATTTTGGAAAATGTTCATTCATAGTTTCAGTCTCAGGTTAGAAAATTATATAGAGGGCAGCCCGGTGGCCCAGCGGTTTAGTGCCGCCTTCAGCTGGGGATGTGATCCTGGAGACCCGGGATCGAGTCCCACATTGGGGCTCCCTGCATGGAGCCTGCTTCTCTCTTTGCCTGTGTCTCTGCCTTTCTTTCTCTCTCTCTCTGTATCTGTTGTGAATAGATAAATAAAATCTTTAAAAAAAAGAAAATTATAAGGAGAAAATAAATTCTAAGTGGTTTAACAAATTTATAATTTAATGTTCTGTAACTTGTGTTCTGTATCTATATATTTTTCTGGCTTTTCTTTCCCTCTTAGCCTGACAGGATAAGGTTTGTCCCATATAATTGTTTTTTTCATTTTGTTAAACATATTTTTTATGTTGATGGCTATCTTTGAGCTAAGGGTAAAAAGACATTGAGTCTCTCATTGCCTCAAAGGTGAATTGTTTTGTAACAACTAGTTTGAGGTTTCCATTGTGTTTTAAATACTGTAGACCTGTAATATTCTATTACTAAATATAAATAAATGAATTAAACATCAGAGTCTTAGAATTTTATTTTAACTGTACAAGTTTATAAAATGTGAATTTTACTGAGTTCTTTTATCTTTCTAGAAGATGTTATAGTGAAACATCTAAGAAGCAAATTGGCAATGGCATTTCCCATTGAAATAATTTTAATTCACCTCTAGTACTATAGCACAGTGGCATTTTTAACAAAGTGGTTTTGAGAATTTAGATAAAAAAGGTGTAATCCCCAAAATGGTGGATATGTAGAATAGGGTGAGTAAGGAAAGTGAATAAAGGAAGGAAATGGTAAATTCAATTTTTAAGTTTATTAGTATAAAAAAAGATGTCATTTTTTGTACAGTATTAGCGTATAAGATTATCAGATTTTTTTTAATCACAAAAACTTGTATTTTAACCTGTTTTCATGTTAGAACTTTTTTCCGGATACTATTTTCAGCTGTAACTGTTAGTGGGCTGAAGATATCTCCTAGTTCATTAATTAATCTGTTAGCACTTGACTACTTTAATAGATTCAGGAAAATCTGCTACTCTTTAGTCGAAATGGTTAAGATTTGCAGTTGGAACTTTTCTGCTTCTAGTATATCTTCCAATTTTGATTTTTTTAAAGATTTTATTTATTTATTCATGATAGACATAGAGAGAAAGAGAGAGAGAGAGAGGCAGAGACACAGGCAGAGGGAGAAGCAGGCTCCATGCCGGAGGCCGATGTGGAACTTGATCCTGGGACTCCAGGATTGCACCCTGGGCCAAAGGCAGGCGCTAAACCACTGAGCCACCCAGGGATCCCCCAATTTTGATTTTGTTTTGAGAAAAGTTTAACTTTAATAGACTGACTAATGTCATAATAAATAACAAGAGGATTATTTACATTGTAAAAGAGTGGTCAGGTGGATGGCTTATGCCAGTGTTGTATTATACTTTGCATGTAGCTTTGTAGAGCACTTTGATACACAGAATTTCATTTAATCTTTTTGACAACTGGAAGGTATTGTTATCATCCCTGTCTTGTGTATAATAAAACCCAGGGGTTACTTGGCTGGGTCGGTTGGTGGGGTATGGAACTCTTGATCTTGGGGTTAATTTTAGCCTCACATTGAGTGTAGAGATCTCTTAAAAATAAAATCTTTAAAAATATAAAATAAAACCAAAACCCCAAATGACGGAGACTTGCCTAAGACACTGTTCATCATTAGAAGAGCTAGGTTAAAACAAAAAGCATTCTGACTTCTGTTCTATTCCTTTTTTCTGTAACCTCAGCCATGACCATTTATTTACTTACTACAGAGACAATGATAAAAGACAAAATGTGATTCCCATCCTGATTGGGCTTATCTTCTAGTTGGGAAGACCAACTAATAAATACTTAATTAAAAATAACATTCTGGGAGGCGCCTGGGTGGCTCAGTTGGAGCATCTGACTCTTGGTTTTGGCTGGGGTCATGAAGAGGGGGTGTGGTATGGTAGGGAGATCGGACTCTGTGCTTAGCAGGGAGTTTGCTTGGGATTCCTCCCTCTGCCCCAACTGGCGTGTGTGTACATGTGTGTGTACTCTCCCTTTCTCTCTCAAATAAATAAATAAATCTTTAAAAAAAGAGAAATTCTGGGCAGCCCAGGTGGCTCAACGGTTTAGCGCCACCTTCAGCCCAGGGCCTGATCCTGGAGACCAGGGGATCGAGTCTCACATCGGGCTCTCTTCATGGAGCCTGCTTCCCTCTCTGCCTGCATCTCTGCCTCTCTCTGTGTGTGTGTCTCATGAATGAATAAATAAAATCTTAAAAAAAAGTAGATTTCTGAGTGCTCTGAAAAGGGAAGTACAGGGCAGCCCTGGTGGCGCAGCGGTTTGGTGCCGCCTGCAGCCTGGGGTGTGATCCTGGAGACCCAGGATCAAGTCCCACATTGGGCTCCCTGCATGGAGCCTGCTTCCCCCTCTCCCTGTGTCTCTTCCTCTCTCTCTCTCTCTGTGTGTGTCTATGAATTAAAAAAAAAAAAATCTAAAAAAAAAAAATGAAAAGGGAAGTACAGATTGATGAGGTGGGGCTTGGGAAGGTGCTGATATGCCAGGGAATTAATCAGGAAGGGCTTTTTTTTTTTTTTTTTTTTTTTAGATTTTATTTATTCATTCATGATGGGGGGGGGGCAGAGACACAGGCAGAGGGAGAAGCAAGCTCCATGCAGGGAGCCCGACACGGGACTCGATCCCGGGACTCCAGGATCATGCCCTGGACCAAAGGCAGGCTCTAAACCGCTGAGCCACCCAGGGATCCCCAGGAAGGGCTTTTGATTGAAGGTGATATCCAGACTCAGTATTGAAATCATAAAAATCAGTAAGGTAAAGGTGAAGGGGCTGTGTTGGAGGAAATTGTTCCAGGTAGGGGGAGAGTATGATGGTGGAAGATTCATATGTCATATAATTGAAGGAAATTCAGTATGGCTGGGTCTTATAGTTAGAGATTGGATGGCAGCCCGCGTGGCTCAGCGGGTTAGTGCCTGCCTTCAGCCCAGGGCCTGATCCTGGAGACCCAGGATCGAGTCCCACATCGGGCTCCTTGCATGGAGCCTGCTTCTCTCTCTGCCTGTGCCTCTGCTTCTCTCTCTCTCTGTCTCTCAGAGTAAATAAATAAAATCTTAAAAAAAAAAAAAAGGGATCCCTGGGTGGCGCAGCGGTTTGGCGCTTGCCTTTGGCCCAGGGCGCAATCCTGGAGACCCGGGATCGAATCCCGCGTCGGGCTCCCGGTGCATGGAGCCTGCTTCTCCCTCTGCCTGTGTCTCTGCCTCTCTCTCTCACTGCATGCCTATCATAAATAAATTAAAAAAAATAAAAAATAAAAAAAATAAAAAAAAAATAAAAATAAAAAGCAAAACTTAGAGATTGGAGAAGGGAATGTTAAGGGGGGGGAAGGTATAGCTGTGAAAGATGTGGTAAACCAAGGCTGGCTGTGATAACATTCTGAATTTAGTAGCACCAGGGATGTAGGGAAGAGTATCACCAGTATCATGAAAACCTGAATAAATGTGATAGAAATATTGTAGTCAGGCAGTATTATATACGGTTATTACATATGTCTTGTCTTTGTACGGTAAAGGGCACATAATCTTAACAGTTGGAAACATAACTTTGCACTATTCACTGGTGAACTCTGAAAGATCAGCTTTTGCTGTCATATTCTTTTGCTACCATTTCTAGCCTGGCTTCCCTACTTTGGTGTGTCTAGGTTAATCTTCCTTTAACATATTCTTTTTTTTTTTTTTTTTTTTTTAAGAGAAGGAGTAGAAGGACAGAAGGAGGGGCAGAAAGAGAGGGAGAGAGAATCTTAAGCAGGCTGTCTGCTGGACATAGAGTTGATCGTAGCCAATCCCACAACCTTGAGACCATGACCCAAGCCAAAACCAAGAGTCAGATGCACAACCTACTCAGCTACCCAGGCACTTCCTGAATTAGGTTTTAAATAGATTATTCAGGCTATGGTATAGATAATAAGCTGAGTAAAATAAATAGGAAATGAGTTGAGAGGCAGTTGCATTAGTCTAGGTGAGACAGTTAGACCAAGATGGTAGTAGAAGAGGTAGCAAGAAGTGGTAGAATTGTAGATGTATTTCACAGAAAGAGCAAACAAGATTTGTGTCTACATTGGGTGTGAAGTGTGAGAGAAAAAGATGAGTGAAAGATGATACCAGAATTTTATAACCGAGCAACTAGAAGAATGGAGTTCTCATTTAATGAGATGCAAAGACTCTAGTGGATGAGTAGGTGAGAGAAAGTAAGTCATGAGATTGGTTTTAGGTAAATTAAGGATAAAGAGTCTTGTAAGTGTCCAAATGGAGATGTTAAGTCTTAAACTGGAGGCAAACATTGATAGTCACCACGTTATGGGTATCATTGGAGTTATTGTTGAAGTTGGAATTAATAATTAGAGTAAGAAAGAAGAATGCTGAGGGTTCATTTCCCAGTGAAAACAAAACAAAACAAAACATTTAAGGGGCATGAAAAAAGGAGTGTACTACAGAGGAGTAAATGAGGGAAGAAAAGGAACAGAAGATAGTGGAGAGAGGAATTTCCAGAAAGCAGAGGCAGTCATTAGTGTCAGAAGTTAAGTCAGGAGTTTTTTGATAACAGAAGTTTTTTTTTTTAATTAATTAATTTATTTATTTATGAGAGAGAGAGGGGCAGAGACACAGGGAGAAGCAGGCTCCATGCCCGGAGCCCGATGCAGGACTCGATCCCGGGACTCCAGGATCGCGCCCTGGGCCAAAGGCAGGCGTGAAACCGCTGAGCCACCCAGGGATCCCCGGTAACAGAGAAGTTTTACTGGAGTAGTGGGGACAGCAGCCAAATATAAGTAGCTGATTAACGTGAGTAGTGAAAATAGGGACAGCTAATGAAGACAGCTTGTGTTGTGCTAAGTGTGATCGTGAAGAGAAGGGGAGGTGGAAGCTTCAAAGAGATGAATAGGAATAGGAATCCTGTGGAGTGAAGAAATTGAAGATAAAATTATTAATAGAAAGTTTTGGAGGAACAAAGAAGAAAAGGGGATCTAATATACAGTGTTGTTTCTCTTGAGCCTTAAGGGACAGGAGTAAGGATAATTTGTAACTGGAAGAGGAAATATGGGAAGTTAATGTCCTGTAGCCTGTTTTCTCTCTGGAGAAATAGTCGTTTTCCAGGAATGATAGAAAATAGGGTAGTGGCTTTAAAAGAATAATTATGAGGAATGGAGGGGAAAACGGAGAAGGAATACTAAGGGGAAAAAAGTTTCCCTGAGCTACGTTGAGGAAGATCATGAGTTCATAGTGGTACTGGTCCATGTGTTTTCATTTTTTCCATCAAAACTTAGAAGCTATGGTTCAGGAATGTTGAAGATGAATGGTTAGGATCAGTATGATAGAAAACCCTGAGGACAGGGTGCAGGAAGTTTTCTTCAAGACACAATCTTATGTTTTCCCTGAAGTTGTACCCCATTGGGCTTTTTCTTTTTCATTTTGTACAGGGAAAACCTGCTAACACACTGCCTTATGTTTAATCTGTTAAAATACACACGCACACACGTTGAATTTTAAATGTGCAAAAGTACAAAATAAGGACAAATCACATGAAACCTTGCTGTGTCTAGATATAGTTATTAATATGTTGGTGATTATTTCAGACATCTCTCTTTGTGTACATATCTATTTATTAATAGATTTCTGCATAAATGGGATTATAGTATATCCTGTTTTCTTATCTGCTTACAGATAATATTAAATATAGATCTGTCTTGCTATTATTGCAGAATATTCCATGGTTGAAATAACAAAATATATGTAAATTAGCCAATCCTTTGATCGTGGGCCACTATTTTATTTTTTACCTGTTACAAACATCGCTGTGATCAACACAGTGCATACTTTTTTTTTCTGTACTATTATGGATATTTCCTGTGAGTAGTAACAACTAACACTTATGTAGTATTTTCTCTATGGTGAGTAGTGTTAAATTACTATTTAGTGAAATTACTATTTAGTAGTGTTAAATTTTCTCTATGGTGAGTAGTGTTAAATTACTATTAAGTGCTATTAATAAATAGCACTTAAATTTGTCTTACATTTCTAAATTTCTTTTGCTGTTATATTTTTTTTTTAAATTTTTTTATTTATTTATGATGGTCACACACAGAGAGAGAGAGAGGCAGAGACATAGGCAGAGGGAGAAGCAGGCTCCATGCACCAGGAGCCCGATGTGGGATTTGATCCCGGGTCTCCAGGATCACGCCCTGGGCCGAAGGCAGGCGCGAAACCGCTGCGCCACCCAGGGCTCCCTCTTTTGCTGTTAAATTTCAAGGTGAATCCTTCAGATTTGTATCTTTTAGTTGGATCTTGAGAATGCAGTAACTAAATAAAAACACCTGTATATAATTGGGTAAGACCACACTCAAATATATAGTGTTGCGATTAAGTGCTTAGGCTTTGGAGCCACAGCAGATTTAGATTCAAAAATCCTTGCTCTGCTGTTTACTTTGGTTATAGGTCTCTAAATTTCAGCTTTCAGTTTTTTAAACGAAAGACATAGTTCCTGGGACACCTGGGGGTGGCTCAGTGGTTGAGTGTCTGTCTGCCTTTGGCTCAGGGCATGATCCCAGTGTCCCCGCAGGGAGCTGCTTC
Source organism: Canis aureus (assembly GCF_053574225.1). Lineage (NCBI taxonomy): Eukaryota > Metazoa > Chordata > Mammalia > Carnivora > Canidae > Canis > Canis aureus. The sequence goes on from NC_135613.1 coordinate 8,898,260, forward strand.
TCTTTCTGTGTCTCTCATGAATAAATAAATAAAATCTTAAAAAAAAAAAAGACATAGGCCTAAGACCCATTTTTTTCACTAAGAGGATTTTTAAGCTAAGATGAAATAAAATTTATTTTTAAAAATTTTAAACTAATTAAAATACTTTAGGGTGCAGTTTAATGTTATTTTCCTTTTCTAAGTTAAGGAAATGTAGAGAAATCTTGGTTATCATCTTTTGTTTAATAAGTGTTCATTAATGAAATTTATGCTATTATTATAAATCATGTACTCAAAGAATAGTTAATACTAGAAGAAAATGCCCATGATGGATATTAAATTAAAAAGGAAAGAAGACATAAAATAATGATCCCAGTTTTATTTAAAAACAATAAGACTAGTAGGAAATTAACTAAAATGTTAGAATGGTGATCTCTGAAAATTGAGATTTGAAGTGACTTTATTTTCTCTCTCAAATAAAATCTTTAAAAAACAAAACCATGAAAATGTTAAAATAAGAATCACCATGTATTAGAAAAAAAAATTTTTTTTTAAATTTTGTTTATTTATCATGAGAGACAGAGAGAGAGAGGCAGAGACACAGGCAGAGGGAGAAGCAGGCTCCATGCAGGGAGCCCGACGTGGGGCTCGATCCCAGGACTCCAGGATCATGCCTTGGGCCGAAGGCAGGCGCTAAACCACTGAGCCACCCAGGGATCCCCTGTATTAGAACTTTGTAACTGGGACGTCTGGGTGGCTCAGGGCGTAATCCAAGAGTCTCAGGATCAAGTCCCACATTGGGCTTCCTGCATGGAACCTGCTTCTCCCTCTGCCTGTGTCTCTGCCTCTCTCTCTCTCTCTTTGTCTCTCATGAATAAATAAATAAAATCTTAAAAACACAACAACTTTGTAACTGAAAGCTTTATAATATCATCTTTTAATTCTTCCTCACAGATTTTAATTTTCAGTGTTCATATTTATTGCAACCCTGTAGTTGCTGTCAACCATCTGATTTCTCCCTCTGCCTCTCTCTCTCTCTCTCTCTCTCTCTGGATCTCTCATGAATAAATAAAATCTTTAAAAAAAATTGTACTTACTAAAGAAAATAAATGTCCTTACGGTAGTGTAATCCTATAAAAATGCCCTGGAAAAAAGTTTTATTTAGTTACTGGTTTTTTTTTTTGTTTTTTTTTTTTTAAGATTTTAATTATTTATTCATGAGAGACACAGAGAGAGGCGGAGACATAGACAGAGGGAGAAGCAGGCTCCTTGCAGGGAGCCTGATGCAGGACTTAGTCCCGGGACCAGGATCACGCCCTGAGCTGAAGGCAGACACTCAGCCGCTGAACCACACAAGAGTCCCATTATTTAGTTATTGTTGTATTAATTTAAGCATTTTCACCGTCCAGTTGTTCCTTAACCCTTTGTTAGCATGGAAGCATTCTCTAGGAAATTCAGTTATATTTCACAGTTGTCAAACCTAATGGCATTTTAAATTTTTATTTAACTATTATTTTATTAAAAATTTTTTTTCCTAATGGCATTTTTTAAATTAAATCTCTTCTATATGTCCTCTTTTGGATCTTCAAGCCTTTCATTATTCCTGGCTATTTCCCTTATGCCATCCAACATACACAATTTCTTCTTCCACACAAAATAAAATAAAGCCTTTATTTGGTCCTGTATCTGTAAGTTTTTTCCCTTCTCTTTGGAAAGACTTTGTGAAATAGTAGTCTATATTTCTGCTTACACTACATTTACTTCCTCACTTCCATTTGGTCTTCAATTCTTTTGCCTTCTGGCTTCTCTCACCATTACTCCCTTGATATTTCTTTGGCAAAAGTATCAAGAAATTCCTTTTGCCACATTAAATAAATACATTCTTCCAAATTTTTCCTTACTTGAACTGAATGAGGCATTTTCATTTTTGGCTGTCCACTCCCAAGACTGTTCCTTTTTTTGACACTGTACTGTTCAGGCTCTCCTCTGACTGTAACTTCTTGCCTGGCTTCTTTTCTTATTCTGATCCTTCTGCCTTTTATTGTTTATATAGTCTGTCAGTTATCTTATACATTGCCACAGCTTCTGTTTTCTTGCTCATTCATGCACTCATCAAATGATGCCTGTTTGTGCCAGGCACTGTGCTGTTGCTGAGAGTGAGGACTGACACAGCCACTGTCCTCAAGATGTGAATAGTCTAATAGGAAATACATGTAGATTAACTGTTCCACTGTTGTGGAACAGTGTATAATAAATTTTTTGGTAAAGGAAATTCATAGGAGGGATGCTTAGCTGGGACTAGAGAGGTCAGGAAGAGCTTTTTGGGAAGAAGTAACAGTTGAAAGAGTCTTTGGGAGGTCAGGGTTTCGGGCAGAAGCAATAGCATTTGCAAAGAAATAAAAGTAAGGGAGTGTTTGGCTAAAGAATTGAAAATCATTGTATCTTGAGAGTGTAGAGGGAAAGAGGAGAATGGGGAGGGGATAAGGTTGAAGGGTTATAAAGTAGGCACTCATTAATATTCATTCCATAAATAGTTGGTGCTCTGTGTGTTACTTTTAACCGTACTTTCACATAAGTATACATTTTCAAAAAAGATTTTATCTTTAAGTAATCTCTAAACCTAACATGAGGCTTGAATTTACGACTCCAATATCAAAAGCTGTATGCTTCACCAACTGAGCCAACCAGGCACCACAACATAAGTATTCATTTTAAAACCCTAGTTTTCACTCCTGCTGCTATGAACAATCATAACTAGGTTTTAGAGGCTGAGTCTGTGATAATTGATTACAGTTATAGACTGGTGTTATCATGGGTTTGTACTGGTTATATTACTAGATCTGACTTAGAATGTTCCAAGACTTTTTTTTTTATTGATTATTCAAGATTTTGGCCTTCTGTCTCGGATTTTAAGTTATAATCATTGTCATTAATGTGTAATCTATTCTTAATCTCTAAATGTTTAATATATGTGGCTTTATTCTAACTAGATTTTCAGGTCTTTGAGGGCATAGAATACTGTGTCTAATTTCTTTTACATCTTTGTGTTAGAGCACAAAGAGTCTATTTATATATGTCTGTATATGCAGAGTTTATATGCTTACAAGATTAACACTCATTTTTTTTAACCTTAAAGGGCTTAACTCAATGTCTTTTACATGAGGCACATACACTTTTCAAATATTTACTTAAGTAACCTGAAACATATTCAAATTTGTTGAAGGTTGTCAAGTAGAACATGGTGATATATTAGTTCTTCCTTTCTAAGCAAAGAACATACTGATATGGGTTAAAATAAAATAGCATAACTTCTTTTAGTGAGGATAGAGTAATACGGATTAGACTTAACCTCCTGCCTGAAGCATCTAAAAGAGAGAGAAAATATATGAAACACGGGTTTTCTTTATATCTAACATCAGACCGTGAAAGACAGTGACAGGAAAGGGGGGAGTGGAGGGCAAATGAGATGAGCCCTGTGAGTCCCCTGACTTACTCTGTGAAGATAGTTTCTAGGCTGTGGTGGTGCAGAAAGGGGCAATCCAGATAGAGCCCAGTGGTCTCCCTGAATTGAGGAGGTAAAGCTAGGAGTCTGGGAAAACCCAGATAGCTACAGTTCTCAGAGCAGAGTACTGGAAAGGAGGGAAATGCACATGGAATTCTGAAGATCAGGAGAGGATCTCCTTTAAGTATTCATTTGAGTAATGATCATTACATGCATGGATGAAAACTACCTAAGACTGAGGAAAAAAGTGAAAGGATTAGAAAGAAAGAACAGTGCTCAGCACTGACAGAGTGCTAGATATAATGCCCATTTGTACCAGTGAGAGTAGAAAAACCTCTTAATTCAGGGGACATTAGTGTTAAGAAAGGTCTTTAGTAGTAAAGAAAACTGAACCCTGGACTAAACATGCTCTGGTCATGCCTGACAAAGCTTAAAAAAGAAAGAACTAAAGGATCAAACTGTTTCCAGGTGGCTTAATCATATCCCCAAAGCTTAAGAATATTTATAGGAATGTAAAAACATTCAGCACACAGCAAGGTAAAGTTCTCAGAGTCTGGCTTCCAATCAGAAATCACCATGTAGGGGCAGCCCAGGTGGTTCAGCGGTTTAGTGCCTGCCTTCAGCTCAGGGCGTGATCCTGGAGACCCAGCAATGAGTCCCACATCGGGCTCCCTGCATGGAGCCTGCTTCTCCCTCTGCCTGTGTCTCTGCCTCTCTCTGTGTGTGTCTCTCATGAATAAATAACTAAAATCTTAAAAAAAAAAAAATCACCATGTACTCTAAAAGTTTATGTTATTCTATCAAAAATCACTAGTCATGGAAAGAAGCAAAAAATTGTAATGCATAGAAAAATCAGTAAGTCAAAACTGATTCAGAAATGACTAGTGGCTTCTGTTGTTTGCATTCATTGACATTTCCAGGTTATTGGCTTAACACCCACGAGGTAAAAAGAAAACCCAGTAATCCACTGCTAACCTGGGTCCCATGATCCAGAGCTGATCTGCCTTCTTTCTTCCACTTTTCAGTCTTTTTTATGTGTTCTTTTAAAAATGTATGTAAAATCTAAGATTTTTAGCTGAACTTGCAGGTATAGGGAAAACTGTGTCTACTCTATCTTTCCAATAGAGAATGTCTCTGAGACTTTTATTTTTGGAGTGAAAACAAACATTCCTTGCTGAATCAATTGGATATGCATATGGAAAACAATGAACTTTTACTTCAGACTCGTAATGCAATAAAACCAATTCCCGCTGGGTATAAATATGAAAGGTAAAGCAAAAAGACTTCTGGAAGAAAACACAGTAGAATATCTTTATGTCCTTGGGGTATGCAAGGATTTCTTAAATAGAATATAAAAATCATTAACCATAAATGAAAAAATTGATAGACTGAACTTCATTAAAATTAAGAACTTCTGTTCATTAAAGATACTATTAAGAGGGTGGAAAGGCAAGGCACATATGGGACAAGATATTTACAATATGTATATTTGACATAAGATTTGTATCTAGAATATGTAACATACTTGTGCAAATTAATATTTTTACAAAAGGGCAACCTCAGGGAGCCTGGGTGGCTTAGTCAGGAGTTTAATTCTTTTTTTTTTTTTTAATCTATTTTATTTATTTATTTTTTCAGGCTTCTGATTCTTGATTTCAGCTAAGGTCATGATCCTCAGGGTCATAGGATTGAGTTGTGTTGTGTTCAGCAAGGAGTCTGCTTGAATTTCTATCAGCCCCACCTCATTCGTGCTTGGGCTTCATCTCTCTCTCTCTCTCTCTCTCTCTCTCTCAAAAAGACCCCCCCAAAACAAAAAAGAAAAACAAGAATAACCCAATTAAAATATGAGTAAAAGACTTGGGCTTGAACAGCAAAAGAAGATAAGCATTTATAAAGTTGTTCAAAACCTTAGTTACCAAATTAAAACCAGTGTGATATCACTCCATCTCTGTGAGATGGCTTATAAAAAATTATAAAAACATTTTTATTATGACTGAATTTGTGGCATAGCCAGAACTTCATACATGGATGATGAGAATGTATTAATGCAACCTTCTGGGGAAACTAGCAGTATCTACTAAAGTTCAGTATAAATACACCTTTTGACTCAGCAGTTTTATCTCTGTATCCAAGGGAAGTACATATATGTGCATGTGAGAATATTGATGGCAGTATTTTTATAATAGGTAGAAACTATAAACAGCTCCATTGTTTAACACCAGAATAGATTAATTGTAGAATATTCAAAAGACAGAAAAATATATAGATGAACTGCTATAGCAGTGTCAATAAACTGAACAGACAATGCTGAGTGAACGAAGCTAGGCACAAAAGGATATATCCTATATGATTCTTTTATTATATAAAGTTCAAAAATGGGCAAAACTATAATCTATGGTGATAGAAGTTAGAAGATTTGTTAGTTCTTGGGCTGGTACCTGAGAAGAAGCATAAAGGATGCTTAATCAACTGGGTGGTAATTATTATGTGTGTGTGTTCACTTCTTTAAATTCTTCAATCTCAAGACATAAGTTATGTATACTTCACTGTAAGTGTATATTATGCTTTAATAAAAAGTTAAAACACTGAAAAACAATCTATTCTGAAATTAAAACCTATGAGGCAGTAATAATTAACGTGTTTTATTTATGTATACTTTACAGTCAAAGCACTTTTCACATATATCAGTACTGTGATTATAAACATAAAAGTACTTTATAAATTCTAAAGATTTTATTTATTTATTCATGAGAGACACACAGAGAGAGAAGCAGAGACACAGGCAGAGGGAGAAGCAGGCGCCATGCAGGGAACCCAATGTGGGACTCAATCCTGGGTCTCCAGGATCGCGCCCTGGGTCAAAAGTGGCTCCAAACCGCTGAGCCACCTGGGCTGCCCTGTAAATTCTAAATTGTAATGTTATCAGACACTATTTTTTAAAGATTTTATTTATTTATTTGAGAGAGAGAGCAGAAGGCAGGGGGAGGACAGAAGGAGAAGCAGACTTCCCTGGTGAGCAGGAGCCTGGCGCAGGACCAGATCCCAGGACCCCAGGACCATGACCTGAGCTTCAGGCAGGTGCTTAACCAACTGAGCTGCCAGGTATCCCTTTCAGACATAATTTATTTTTAGAACAATATTCTAGAGCTATTTCTCTACTTGTTTCTGTTTATGGACCACATCGTGGCATAAAATAATGCATAAGCTTACCCTTTCATTTGCTGTTGTAAAATGACAACTGAAAATCATTTTCAGGGCAGCCCCAGTGGCTCAGCGGTTTAGCGCCACCTTCACCCCAGGGTGTGATCATGGAGACCTGGGATTGAGTCCCACGTCCGGCTCCCTGCATGGAGCCTGCTTCTCCCTCTGCCTGTATCTCTGCCTCTCTCTCTCTCTCTCTCTCTCTCTCTCTCCTTTCTGTGTATTCTCATGAATAAATAAATAAAATCTTAAAAAAAAAGAAAATCGTTATCAGAATTAATAAAAATAATGGCTTTGTTGATCAGTAAAGTGACATTTAGTTACTACATCAAAATCAAGCTATTCTTTTTTTTTTTTGCAAGAAACAAAGTATTAAACTTTCATGTTATAATAAATGTTACTTGTATTTAGAGAATCCAGGAAGTAGATGATCTAGAAGAGGACTGTGTGCTGTCAAAATTTTACTCATTGAGAATCTTTGGGTTTTGCCCATAAGAGATAATTCTAAATAATATCTCTCAGGTTTAAAATAACAGGAACTGTGCTAATTCGCTTTATTATTGTAGGTATTGTCCAAGTCTTCATGTATCAAATATAAGTATCAAATATCTAAAATTATCTACTGTGATGTGAAATAGCAATTGTCATTTTAGTCAGGAATGACAGACAACACTCCTTTTTGATATGTAAATGTAATTGTTTCCTCTTCACAAGTTTGAAATTTAATCTGCAGAGAATGGTTCTTTTTTTTTTTTTTTTAAGATTTTTATTTATTCATTCACGAGGGACACAGAGAGAGAGAGAGAGAGAGAGAGAGAGAGGCAGAGACACAGGCAGAGGGAGAAGCAGGCCCCATGCAGGGAGCCCGACATGGGACTTGATCCCAGGGCTCCAGGATCAGGCCCTGGGCTGAAGGCAGCGCTAAACCGCTGAGCCACCCAGGGATCCCCTGGTTCAGCTCTTTGTTACTGTTCCTTTCTACTGTTTAGGGGGAGGGGGAAATGGCAAAACTCATGCCTGAACATTTGAGGCTAAATTTCATGCTTAAAAGTAATGACTCTTTGCCAGAACCATTATGGAATTCTATAAAAAATATGCATTCTGTGATCCTGCCTATTGTAAACCCTTATTCAGTAGGTCTGTGGTGGAATCCCAGGGCATCTTCATTCAGGGAAAGAAAATACATATTTCAAATGCAATTCTGATATGCATTGTTGATTACCACTTCTTAAATTAAGAGGCAGAAGTAATGAACTTGCTCGTTTATTTCCACTAATGGTAGATAAATATTTTTGATCTCTAAATAGCTTACTTCTAAAAGTTTTGAGGTTTGCATATTCTGTTTGTTGATAATCTGTGTGTGGAGAAGAGAGAAAAAAGTGAGCTTGTTGATTTATTTAGTATTGGCTTGAGGGAAGAAAAAAAATTCATGTTACATGAACAGAAAAGAACAAATTTGATAGGAAATTAGTTTTTTATATCACTGAAAATGAAGACCCTAAAATATGAAAAGTAATTTTTGTTTGTTCATTAAGAAAATGGTAGTTTAGGGATCCCTGGGTGGCTCAGTGGTTTAGCGCCTGCCTTTGGCCCAGGGCGTGATCCTGGTGTCCCGGGATCGAGTCCCACATCAGGCTCTCTGCATGGAGCCTGCTTCTCCTTCTGCCTGTGTCTCTGCGCCTCTCACTCTCTCTCTCTCTCTCTCTCTATGTCTATCATGAATAAATAAATAAAATCTTAAAAAAAAAAAAAGAAAATGGTAGTTTAGGTGATGATAGAGTGGAAGCCAGAAGATGGAATATGGGGAAATAGTTCGGAGTAGAAAATACTGCAGAAAAATGACATTAAAGTGTTAGAACATCCTGGTAGTGATAACAAGGAAAATAAGATAGATTTTGTTTGTTTTGTTTTTGCTCATTGAGATTATGAGGATGGAAACAAGATTTAATATTTTATAATTGGGTAGAATCAATCAAGATAGATGATTTGCTTATGATTCACAATATTCATTTGTTCATTCTAATTGTATACACAGGAATACTGGGAAAAGAATTTATCTTTCAGCCAGCTATTCTCCTATTCAGGATCCAGCTTCAACCAGTCTTGGCTATGCTAATAAAGTCATAACTTAATAGGAATATAATTTCTTTTCTGTAAAAAAAAAGTTATGCTGAATACTTTCACTGCTTCTACCTCTAAAATTCTATGCTTTTTTATGTGAATTTTTGGTTAATCTCATAAAACTACATTCATATCATTCTTGGCTAGCCCTCTTTTTTTTTTTTTTTAATATTTTATTTATTCATGATAGACACAAAGAGAGAGAGAAGCAGGCTCCATGCAGGGAGCCAGACGTGGGACTTGATCCCGGGAATCCAGGATCACACCCTGGGCTGAAGGCAGGAGCTAAACCGCTGAGCCACCCAGGGATTTCCCTTGGCTAGCCCTCTTTACCTTTAATCTCTTTTTTCTTTTTTTTTTTCCACACATAACATCTATGTCTTGGTACTGATTCGATTGGTTATTCATGTACTTGCAGTCTACCTCACTGGATGGTAAGCTGTTTGAAAACAGAGATACAGGTCACTTTAATGTCCGCACCTGTAAACACAAAATGGATTAATGGTGACAAAATTAGGTTTCTCTTTTAGAAAAGAAACTTCTGAACTACCTTGTAATGCAAGGTCTATCCAATTAGAAATAACACTGAAGTTAGGGGCTCCTGGGTGGCTCAGTTGGGTTGAGTGTCTGCCTTCTGCTCTGGTCCTGGGATCAAGCCCAGAATGGTCTCCCTACTCAGTGGAGAGTCTGCTTCTCCCTCTGCCCCTCCCACTGCTCATTCTGTCTCTCAAATAAATAAATAAAATCTTAAAAAAAAAAAAAGGAACACTGAAGTTAAGAACTCTTGTGTTATTGTGCCTGGCACATAATTGGCACTTCAGAACTGTGCTTAAAAAAGAAAATACTGCATTTAATACATGAATGAATGAACAAATCATTTATTTATTAACTGTCTTTTCAAGATTAAAAACAATATAGATATATATTCTACTTTTCAATGATAGATTATTATATATGTTGATGAGTGCATGGTTATTTTAGCTTAAAAAAGGAATGACTATAAAATATGTTATATAATATGGTTAATTGTCAGACAGTGGAAGAGATCTTCATTCAGTATTGGCTTGTGAACATTCAGCTAAATTTTAAGGTATGTACATTACAGTGTATGGCTCTGATAAGCACCCACTAGGCTGCAGATAATTTCTTTACGTTCCTTGGATTCTGCATCTGGATATCTCTTCTCTCTTTTCGCCTCTCTATTAATGTTTTCTTCACTCTGTTTGGGCTCTGAAACCCTGTCCTACCCACTTCCTCCACTGTCTCAATAGATACCTTCCTCACCCCACTAGGCTTCTGACACTCAGCCCTGGGTCCTGCTCATACCTTTCTTTGACTCTGTCTAAACTCCACGGTTCTTAAAGCTCTAATGAAAAAAATATTCTTATAAGATCTTTGAAATTGCAAACAAATAAATATTTTACTCAATAGTTTATGTCATAGATATGGCATTGAGGGACGCCTGGGTGGCTCAGCGGTTTAGTGCCTGCCTTCTGCCCAGGGCATGATCCTGGAGTCCCAGGATTGAGTCCTGTATCAGGCTCCCTGCATGGAGCCTGCTTCTCCCTCTGCCTCTGTCTCTGCCTCTTTCTCTCTTTCTCTCTGTGTCTCTCATGAATAAATAAATAAAATCTTTAAAAAAAAAAAGGAAAGATATGACATTGAAAGTCTCCTTCTAGGACAGACTTAAGTAATATTCAGAAAATAATACAAGTAAATTCAGAATGTTAGGTAACCAGGAAGGTTAGTCGAATAGTATATTCCATTCTATATTTCATAAATGTTTGTAAGTTAATTTGAAATAATTGTAAAATTATTTTTTATTTTTAAAATATATTTATTATTTATTGTTTTAGGTGAAAAGTAATACCTACTAGAAAAAATAAATCATGTATTATATTAAAATGGTTATGGAATTCAAATTAGTTTTCTTATTTCCCAAATTGTTACTATTTATGCTGCTCTATATTACTTAAAATATCTTAGAACACTAGATTGTTTTAGGAAAACAATAAAAAAATATACTCAGGAAGAAGTGATATGATTAAGTAAATATGTGATAGAAAACTACTAATTGACTTAGATGACAAAAATTTGTTAAAAAAGAATATCACCTACTAGTTATTCTTGGACTTCATAATCTTTTAGAAACCAAATATCCAGTAGACCTGCAGCCAGTACATTTTTCCAGTGGAGATGCCAAGTATGATGACTGTCAAGCCTGAAGTGTTTTTAACAGAATGAATGCTGTCTCTCTTGAATGCAGAACTATGTTGGCACTGTGGAGGTGCCAGGCATTTTGTTTTAGAATGTCTGACATGAAACCATAGCCTTGGGATTGACTGGCTTATTGAGACAGTTAATAGAGAGATGGAAGAGTAAAGCAATTAGTTCCCAAACCATTTGCAAGGATTTTTTGAAAGTCTTTTAACTATTTCAGGTGCTATGCTAGCTTCATATTTAGAGTGTAAAAAAATAAGTAAAACTTGATTTTTAAGTGGATTTTTCAGTATTCTAGTGTTTGCATCTGATATCAGGGAGCATTCATTATTTGAATAACTGGTGTCTGTGCTGTATTATTAGTTTACTTTTTGTTAAATTTTAAAGCATTCCCAGAACAAAGTATTATCCTTTTTTTTTAAGATTTTGTTTCTGTTTATATATTCATGAGAAACACAGAGGGGGGGAGCAGAGACACAGGCAAAGGGAGAAGCGGGCTCCATGCAGGGAGCCCAATGTGGGACTTGATCCCGGGACTCCAGGATCACGTCCGGGGCCCAAGGCAGGCGGCACAACTGCTGAGCCACCCAGGCGTCCCAGTATCATCCTTTTTACCACACATATTTCCAGTTATAGTTGCTTGTTTGACAGTTAAATAGAAACATCTTATTTCCAGAGCTTTCCTCCCATATTTTTATCATTCATCTCTGCATGCAGTTAAATCTGTAGTATTGATTGTGTATTTTTTTCTATTTCATTACCTGAAAGTAAATAAAGTCTTCAGAAAAGTCATAAAGTAAGTGGGCTGACAAGTTTGGTCTTTACTTTTTGACCCTAAATCAATTGAACATTGAATATTAGCTATCAGGTCAAAAGGGTGAGGTAAGGATACAAATTCCAACAAAAGAATGATGACTTACATAATTGTTTTTAGCAGATCATCTTATTTAAGCCTTATAGCAATTCTGTGAGGCTACACACTATCCATGCATAATCTTAATTTTTTTGTATTTATTGTTTTCTTATATATTTTAGGAAAATAACATCTGTGAGCTCACTGTCCAGCCCAACTTATTTCTGTTCCTCCTTTGTCCTGTCTCCTTTCTCCCCATCAAAGGAACCCATCGTCCTAATAAACTTTATATTTATCATTGCTTTCTTTTGTATCACATTTTTCATTTTTTACTATTGCACAGTCTTCAAATTCTTTTTTTTTTTTTAAGATTTTATTTGAGAGAGAAAGTGAGTGAGTGCATGAGCAGGGGGGAAGGGGCAGAGAGAGAGTAGGAGAAGCAGGGCCCCAATGTGGGGCTCCATCCCAGGACCCTGGGATCATGACTTGTGCCAAAGGCTGAAGCTTAACTGACGCAGCCACCCAGATGCCCCAGTCTTCAGATTCTTTATTGGTAAAACCTGCCTCCCAGGATTGTTTTGAAATTAAGTTAAAAATCTATACAGTGCCTTTGCATAGTGCCTGACCCATCCCCAAATGCTTGGTAAATGGTAGTTGTATTAATCTTATTTTGCTGAACATGCCTTTTCTCAGCTATTTCCTATATTTTATCACCCTGGACCCTTCTAGGGGAAAGTGAGAGAGTATGGGGGTTTGAAGTCTTTTTACCTTTCCTTGGGACTGAGCAACTTAAACAATGAAGCAATAGAGAATGAGGTTTGGATTATCAGTGGTTTGGGAACAGAGTTCGCAATTGAGAGGAAAAAAAATAAGCTGCACTATTAAGTTACCAATTTTTGCCTTTTCTTTCACTGCATTGTACTCTAGGATTTCTGTCTACTTTGAGTTTGACGCAGTATAGGAAAACTCCTCGTAACCACTGTTGAAGAATAAAACTACATTGACCCAGAAAATAATCAGTGACATAAATGGATCAATTAGAGTTTACTCTGAATGACCAAACAAACAAACCAGCCAGTTAGCCCATTTTTACATTGTTCACCTTCCCACCCAAATTGGGAAGTATTGGTTTGCTTTCAGTATCTGAAAATAATTTCATTACTCCATTTCTTCCTTCCCCCTAATGGCCCTAGGCTCTACAGTATGGCACCAACAGAAGATAAATTCTTGATCATCTGAGCTTGTTTCCCTTTCTGCCTAATACCCTTTTTCATATACTTATGTTAATAATTTCTGTTAACATTTATTATATCACACCTGCCCTAATTCTACTACAGGGATATTTAAGCAGTACACTTGCTTGGGATTTTGGTCAACTAAAATGCATAATGAACCAGCAAGTGAGTTGATTAAACATTACTACATAAATTATTAGCAGTGTTAATAGAAAAAATAGGTAAGACAGCAGTCACTTCAATCCTGGCTGACCAGGGAAAGAATTCCTTAGAAAACTAGAATTTTAAAGATTTCCTTAGAAAACAGTGCCTGGCTGGCTTAGTTGGTGGAGCATGTGACTCTTGATCTTGGGGTTGTGAGTTCAAGCTCCATGTTAGGTATAGAGGTTCTTTAAAATAAAGGGGGTGTGTGTGCCTGAGTGGCTCCGTTGATTGATTATCCAACTCTTTTTTTTTTTTTTTTTTTTTAAGATTTTATTTAGTTATTCATGAGAGACACAAAGAGACAGGCAGAGGGAGAGGCAGGCTCCATGCGGGGAGACAGATGTGGGACTCAGTCCCGGGTCTCCAGGATCACGCCCTGGGCTGAAGGCAGGCGCTAAACTGCTGAGCCACCCAGGGATCCCGATTATCCAACTCTTGATCTTGGTTCAGATCTTGATCTCACAGTTATGAGTTCAAGCCCCAAGTTGGGTTCTGCACTGGGCGTGGAGCCTACTTAAAATAATAAAAATAAAAATAAAATAGAAAAGTAAAATTATTTCTCAATTTAAAAAAAAAGAGAGTGCCTTTCATTACATTGTACAAGAACAATTTTTATCAGCTGTTACATTAATCCTAACTAAATTTCACTTTATTCCTCTGGGCAGATATTCCAGCCTTGCATGATCTGTTATGAATTACAACACATAATATATCCTTCTTAAGCCTATGACATTTGCAATATCTTTAAGATACTGATGTAGTAACCACCTCCCTCCAGGTTTGTTGTTTTTTTTTTTTAAGATTTTATTTATTTATTCATGATAGACACAGAGAGGCAGAGACACTGACAGAGCGGGAAGCAGGCTCCCAGCAAGGAGCCCAATGCAGGACTGGATCCCGACCCCAGGATCATGCCTTGAGCCAAAGGCAGATGCTCAACCGCTGAGCCATCCAGATGTCCCTCTTTCCAGGTTGAACCCATACTTTTTTTGGGTGCTGTTGCTTTAGTTACCTGTTTTATAAAGTCTGCATTTCTTCATCTAGGTTATGAGAACTTTTAAAGATTTTCCTCAGAATTTTACTGAATGTAGGATAACTATACCTGTTGGCATTTTCCTGGCCCTCCGATAGAAGACCCTTAAAAAGTAAATTAGTGTGCATCTTGGCCTTCATAATTTCACTTTTCATAAATAGAAGCTATATAAAGAGAGATTTTTATCCATAAGGTTTATTAGGAACAATGAGAGATGTACTTTGCTCTTGTACATTTTCATTTGTACTTGTTCTCATCCTTTTTTTTTTTCTTTTTTTAGAAAACAGCTTTACTGATATAAATTTACATATCATAAAATTCACCCATTTAAAGTGTACAGATTCAGTAGTTAGTTTATTTACAGAGTTGTGTAATCATTACCATAATCCAATTTTGGATCGTTTTACCATCCCAAAAAGAAAACTAGTGACCATTCCCTCTCCCTTTAAAAAAAAAAAATTTAGAAGTGATTTTACTTTTGTTTTCTAATGAAGTCTTTCCTTAAGAAACTGCCTTTCCATTATGGATTTCCTGGTCTCCTTCATATTCCTTGTTTATAAACCTGGAATTTCATTCCTTCCTTATCTATCTAATTGGTTTAAAAGATAACACAAGAAAAATAGATATATCTTAACATGAGGTGATTAGTACAAGCTTAGGACTTTTTTTTTTTCTTCTATTTTTCAATTTCATGGATTTTAAATTACCTACGATCTTGTTCAGAAGTTCTTTCATTGATGGGATCCCTGGATGGTGCAGCGGTTTGGCGCCTGCCTTTGGCCCAGGGCGCGATCCTGGAGACCCGGGATCGAATCCCACGTCGGGCTCCCAGTGCATGGAGCCTGCTTCTCCCTCTGCCTGTGTCTCTGCCTCTCTCTCTCTCTCTGTGACTATCACAAATAAATAAAAATGTAAAAAAAAAAAAAAGAAGTTCTTTCATTGGGCAGTAGATACTGTAAAACTGTAATTTGGATTGAATTTAGGAGTAAATTAGAATAGTATTAACAACATAATTTATATTTCTTTAATCTTTTTTTTTCCTTTAATCTTTTTAATGTCTTAAGGGAAGCAGATTTAAGAATAAGGCCAGTATATGTGATTGGGTCCTACAGTTATAGCTTGAGAAGAGTTTCTTTGAGATAATGGGTAAAAGAAAAATTTTATTTATTTTTTTATTTTTTATTTTTTATTTTTTAATTTTTTTTAAATTTTTATTTATTTATGATAGTCACAGAGAGAGAGAGAGAGAGCGGCAGAGACGCAGGCAGAGGGAGAAGCAGGCTCCATGCACCGGGAGCCCGATGTGGGATTCGATCCCTCGTCTCCAGGATCGCGCCCTGGGCCAAAGGCAGGCGCCAAACCGCTGCGCCACCCAGGGATCCCAAAAGAAAGATTTTAATGAGGATTTAAGTCTTGGATTGTTTGAAGTAGCAGAGCCAACCCAGTTATGTCTGAAATCAGAGCCTATGATGGTAATGACTATATTAACTGCTTCTTCGCTTGGGTAGATATGATAAAACTTCTGACATCTTTGATTTCCAAACGCTTGAGTCAGTTAATCAGAAAATACCTTTGATGAAGGAATGAGTCCATGCTTCCTATTCCTACACCTTCTACTTGACCTTGCATGTTAGTTTGTTTTGGGGGGGGTAGGCTGTGGGGACGGTTAAGATTTAAGTTCTATATTTAGTTACGTTCTTTTTTTTTTTTAAATACCTAAGATATTTTTATTTGTGAGTCAATACCTCTTTTGCACACTTTTTTTTTTTTTTAAGATTTTATCTATTTATTCATGAGAGACACAGAGAGAGAGAGAGAGAGAGAGAGGCAGAGACACAGGCAGAGGGAGAAGCAGGCTCCACGCAGGGAGCCCAACATGGGGCTTGATCCCGGGACTCCAGGATCAGGCCCTGGGCCCAAGGCAGATGCTCAACCACTGAGCCACCCAGGGATCCCCCTATTTAGTTACTTTCCAATGTATTTTTATTAACATTGCTTTTATACTTCTAGTATAGATTAAATTTTATATACTTTGGGAAAGGTAGAGTGTTTCAGCCCACAGGGTTTGTTTTGTTTTGATGTATTTATTTTAATAATTAAAGAAGTAGAGAAGGAGAACTAGTGAAGTGCTATTAATGATGGCCTATTACTAGGACATTTTTTTTCCTTGACATGAATGTATTTTGGTAGATCCTTTCACTTTTCATCTAAGCTATTTTTATTTTCATATTTCCTTTTGGTTTGTTTGGACAAAAGGACTTGAGTGTGCTTCTCTTATGTATAAGGAAGAAATACAATTGTTTTAAAATCAATATTAGATGTTACTGGCATTTCTGTTTTAATTAAGTTCTCCAAGTGTTAGGTAGTAGGGTTTTTCAAAAGAAAACTTTCAGTTGGTTCTGTACTATGAATGGAGATCATTTAATGATAAAACTTCTAATTTTATCTTTCCTTCAGGACACTCTTCCTTATCCCTGCCCACATTAAAATTGGTGTACCTAATTCAGACTTTAATTGGAAAGATCAATTTATGCATTCAGTAATCGGTAACTAAAAATATTGTTTTTATCAAGAATAAAATATCTTATAGTGCTACCTTTGTTTTTTTAATCTCATGCAAATAATTAATAATCTTTTTTATTTGTTGGAATGTTGAGTTTCTTGGAATACTAGGCAAGTCTCTTAAACCTTGTGTCTCACTTCTTTTGAAAATGAGCATATGATTCTAAGTGGTCTTTTGAAGTTTCTTCCAACATTGATTCTACTACCCCTACAGGATGTTTTGAGAATTATTTGTGCCCCAAACCATACATTAATAACTATAAAAGAATTTTAAATTAGTAGAGATAAATGTAATTTTATGGACAGTGATTATAAAGTACATTAAAAAGAAAAGTATTCTTTAGTCTGAGATACAAAAGTAATCATAGTTTAGTTAGGCTTTTATCCTTTCTGATTTAAGAGTATCCTATACTTGTGACTTTCTAGAGTTTGGAGTTAGCTCAGAATAAAAGAACAATATTTCCTTGAGCTATGACTAGCACTCCTTGTTTAGCTTTTTTGGGAGGGGAAAAATACATTATGATAATGAATTAAAATATTCACTAAAAGGTGTTGGTTAGAAGAGCAGGGCTAGACTAATGGTTTCATTGGAGAAGCCAAATAAACCTGATAAGATATAGTAAATTGCACTCATTATTACAAAGGAAGATATTGGACCATTTTGTTATTTGACATTTCTTACATTTTTTCTAATTTTATCCAGTTCTAAAATTTAGTAACTTTAGAGACCATCTTAAATATAAAGGATAAAGCCAAGAAGAAAAGAGGGGACAAAATTAATGGAAAATTCATTCTTCAGTTCAGTAAAATTGCATAATAAAAGAAAAATATTTGCTAATAATTCATTACCACAGTAATTATATGGAGTTTTTGTGTGAGTGTGTGCATAATATAGTTCTCCTCCTACGTGAAAGTACTTATTAATTTCATGCTCATATATTAGGTTATTGACTTATATTCTTTTAAAACTTTTTTCTTAAAATATAAAAATAAAAAAAAATAAAAACCTTTTTCTTGAGCAGCCCGGGTGGCTCAGTGGTTTAGCGCTGCCTTCAGCCCAGGGTCTGATCCTGGAGACCTGGGATCTAGTCCCTCGTCAGGCTCCCTGCATAGAAACTGCTTCTCCCTTTGCCTGTCTCTCTCTCTCATGAATAAATAAATAACATCTTTAAAATTAAAAAATAAAATAAAAATTTTTTCTTCTTTCTCCAACAGAATCTGTCTATGATCTTCTCCCAAAGGAGTTACAGTTACCTCCATCTAGAGAAACATCTGTAGCATCAATGAGTCAGACAAGTGGTGGTGAGGCAGGCTCGCCTCCTCCAGCTGTAGTTGCTGCTGGTATGCATTTCATTTTACTTTATTAAAGAAAACTAGTGTATTATCTGGCCAACATGAACAGTGCTGGCAAAGTTCATATCAAAAAGAGTGTGATTTGAGGGTTTGTTTTAGAAGGTTTAAAAATACTTTTAACCTTAAAATATTTCAATATACATTTCTTGATACAATTCTTATTTCTTAAAATTTCATATTGGCACATGTGTCAGTGCCATTTCTTTTCTAGGAGCTTACCTTCAGCTATGGAAACAACAAGCTCTTTTATTGACTACACATAAAAAAATTACATGCCAAGCTATGAATAGAAAATTAGCATTTGAATCTCAATTTAAAAATTCTTTTTAAAAATTTGCTGAAAGAGAAAAATACTGTATTTTGTATAATCTGAAAAAAGACTCAAGCACTCAAGTCTCTTTTCCGTTTATAGAATGTTACTGTAACTTTTTCCCTATATTTGAAAACGTCACTTCAGACTTGTTTTAAATTCAGTTGAAAGTAATGGAAGATTTGAATGTATTATTTATATAAGGCCATTTTGTAATGTCAATTAAATATAGAAAATAATGTTTTAAATGTATCAAGTTTATTTTTATTCAGCTCTCAAATCATACACTTTATATAAAATTGGTTCCATTTTTTAATGAACCAGAATAAAGGATTGATGGACAAGCCAATAGAAAAAAACCTTGATTATTGATAAATTAATGAGTGCTTTTAATAATATTAGATTGCCCAACTGTATTTCTTTTTTTAGTTGGGTTTTATAGACTGCTAAGTGTGTTTGGTTTAAAAAAAAAAAAGGGGAAAAAAAAAAGGGAAAAATTATATATATATATGTGTGTGTGACACACACACAGACTCTGAAATTTTATCCTTCTAAGTAGAGGTTTCTTATCCAATGATACCTCTCATCTTTTAAGTGGTACTTAAAATCCATCACAGCACTGTTTTCAGTAAATTCATTTCATTTCTAAAAGAACAGTGAAGCGGAAGGTTATGGTTTAAATAAGGATTTGGTACTGTAATAGAACTTGATATATTTTTCTTGTATGCATTAACCAGTGTACCATTAACCTTGTGTACAAATCTTTTCCCTAAGCTATATACTGCAGTGCGCAGCCTTCCTGGTTGAGGGCAGGAAAACTTAAACATAGCAAAGAAACTTATCAGCCCTGCTCACTGTTCATGTGTTGCCAGACATTTTCTAACAGATTCTGTGGATTTAATTGTGAACTTTTTAGTTATCCAATTGGTAAGATGACCTGGTTTTACTTTATATCCACTGGATTCTAAAATGTCCTTGATTATTTTTTCTGGAATTTAAAATTTTACATATTGCTTAAAAATTGTATCAGATGATAAAATATTTTTGAAAAAAAATTGTAATGAAATATTTCACTTTAAATCCACAAGTAGAAATTGACTAACTGATTTCTTTTGTATCTTTTGAGATTATTTTTTATAGACTTGTTGAATCTATATAGAACTAAAAGTCTGTTTCTTCTGTGCTTTTTAACATCTGTTGACAGTAGATCCAGTTCCTTTTAAAAGCTGAAAAAATGTCAGGTTTGGAAAAGAACACTTCCTTTTAAATAATACCAAAGTCAATTACAAGTTTTTATATATAGGTATTAAAAGTTCTTGAATTTGAGTCCCTCATAAAATGTTGATCCTCCCTCCTTCCCCCTATATAGTTGAGAAAATCTTCTCTAGATAAATTAGATTGAAAGACATGAGTTGAAAAATCATGAAAATAAGAGTTAACCAAAGGAAATATTCTGAAGTAATAAATTCTTATTAGAGGGAGAAGTTATTGATATTGTAAAGAAGGTGAAAAGAGAATGAGGAGATAACATGGACTGTTTTCTTATATTCACATACAGAAAGTTTCTATGGTCTAAAACCAAGTCATTTGTAATTGTTTTTTACATAAATTTACTTTTAGTAACCAATATAATCTTATTCAAGGATTCTGTCTTATTGGTAGAATAATCTTAGTTACATAACATTATAGGTAAGAGAGTTTAAATTACAGAATAATTGTAGGGAAATCAGTTAGTATATGTCATTATGGAGTTGCTTTTTTATTTGACATGAATATCTTTAGTGACATAACTGTCAAAGAGAAAGATTTGGAGTAGATTACCAGTTTACTCAGTGTTTCCTGGCCAAAAGATTTGATGTCTAAGGAAAGACACATTAATTTAGACTTCTTTGAGTTTTATTTTTAATTTGCTGTTTAAATATGAAATGCATAAAAATGATGATTCTTGATGTAGTTAATTCTTCAGAGTTTTGAAGGAGCCGGATTGGCTGCTATCAGGTATGAGGGCCTGGTGGGAACAGACTTCTAGTTCTGCTATAAAGGTTTGTGTTTCACAAGTTCTAAATCAATTTAAATTTTGAAATTAAGAGGCTGGGCATATAGGTATTCATGTACATTCTTTATTACTTAATTATTGAAAATGTGTTTCTCAGATTCGCCAATCTAGATTTTTTTCCCTTTACTTATTATTGAGGGAATGAGTAAACATAATGCTGCTAATCCACAATCCAGAATATTGGGTAAAAGAGTATCTCTCAAACCTTCTCTGCCTCTACACTATTCACACTTTCATTCCCATCAGTAACATCTTTTTATTGGGTAAGTTCCAGGGCTGAGGCTGGGAGAAAAAGGGCTTACTTCTACACAACTCCTCCTCTCTCCATGTGTCAAGTGTCAAAATCTGGGAATCTAGCTGAGAATCAACAGTCTGAAATTTGTACTCCTCATTTTTTAGTATCGTGCTGCCAAAGCAAGCACTGTACTCCTCACTTTTGTAAAATCTCTGCTTTTGTCCCATTAGAAAGGTAATTAAGAGTTTGAGGGTTAAGAAAGAGGTAGTAAGTTTGAGGTTCAATATGTGAATAAGTTGTAGAAATACAGATTTTCTGAACAGTATTGTAGGTTCTCAGCAGTTAAGACAGGGGCCGTTTTCCTGACACAAAATAGTCATCCAGATGAATTAATAGCATTTTCGGCAAGATAAGGAGTTGCTCAAGAAATGCAAACTGTGGGGCAGCCCTGGTGGTTCAGCGGTTTAGTGCCGCCTTCGGCCCAGGGCATGATCCTGGAGACCCGGGATCGAGTCCCACGTCGGGCTCCCTGCATGGAGCCTGCTTCTCCCTCTGCCTGTGTCTCTGCCTCTGTCTCTCTCACAAATAAATAAATAAAATATTTTTTAAAAATAAAATAAAAATAGAAAACTGTGAAAGAATTATTTTTGTTTGTTTTTGTGGGGGTGGAATCCTGTACTATAGGTTTTAAAGAACTAAAATGCAGGTATTATTTAGAACTAAAACAGTTGTACCAGACTGTGGGGAGTTTTTGCAAAGACTTATGGCAGCCATTTTTCTTAAATAACAGCTTTATTGGTAAATAACTCCTATATCAATCAAGTATTTTTTAATCTCTTCATATGTTTAGTTTTTAATTCTTAGATTTACTTAATTTAATTAAAATAGGAAGTTTTCCATTAGAAGTGAACAGTACACTTAATCCTCATTTTAAAAAGTCAGTTTATTTTCTTATTCCATTCTAAACTCTTTGTCTTCATATGGGATATGGCATTATGTTGTTAGTTTATATCAAAATATGACTTTGCTAAAGTAACTATTTCATTTTCTTTAAAATTTTTATTCTAATTCTTGAGGTAAACAATGAATTAAACCATAAGTTTTATAATTCAGCCAGAGAATCTTAAGAATAACTAGTGATTCTTTGTTATTTGTTTTCATAAAATTATTAATTTACTTTCAATAATTATATATTAATACTTTTTAAATAAATAATACAGTTTCAGGATACTAATACTTTGTAGCACTTTTTAATTTGTATAGGTGTACACACAGATTAAGCATGTGTAATAGAAATACCTGTTGAATATCTCCACTAGTTAGGTCATCAGAGGTTTTTAAAGGTTGTAATTTTAGTTAATGACTTTATATAAGGTGATCTATATAATATGCTTTTTTGTTAGAAGGAAGAGACTTATTAAATAGTGCTTTGAATTTTACAAATGCTACAGCAGTTAATAATCGCCAAGTACTTAACAGATACCTTCTATACTGAAATAGCATAATTGAGTGCTATTTATATTAGAGGAGAGGATGCTAGAGAGCTAAATTAATGTCCTATAATCAAAGAGCAGCTATACTTTAATTTTAGATATCTTAATCATCTAATAAAATAGGAATTTCTAAACATACATAACAGCGATACAAAATAGGAGTTGAAGAAAATGTAAGTTGCCATTTTTAGTTCCTACTATAGGAATTGTGCTAGGCAATTTGCATATCATCATATTTCAGTCCTAGGTACAAGATACTTCTCTTCTTTCCCGATGAGGTCTCAGTTCTTTTCTTCTTGCCATTTTACTTCAGGGAATTGTGTGCCTCTATTTTACTTAGATAACTGCAGTTCCTGGACTAAGCAGCGTGTAGGATATTGAGTTGTAAAAGCCATACGCCCCTTATTTCTGCAAGTTTCAGGATCTACAAATGAGAATATGATTTCTAGAAGAATATTAAGTTTTAATAACAGTGATTCACAGCAACAGAATTATGCATTTGATTGAATTTATTGTAACTTACTTACAGTTATGTAATTTGTATTTTCTTCAGCTGAATAAATTTTGAGGAGCAAATTTGCCTTTGATTGCTGTCCTAAGTTAACTTGGTAAACATATTTCAGAATTTTGGCCATTTATGTAGTATACTATTCCAAAAATTTATACCCAAAGCTCATTAGCAGGAATGGTGATTCACCTATATATTGATGTTGTGAGCTAAAATGTTATTTGATCTTGGTTATTCTATATGGCCATTTCAACTTTTTCTAGAAAGTTAGAGCACTTCCAGAAGGAAATCAGATCTTAGTTACAAATATGTTGCAAGTAGGTGTAAAAACTCTATTCCTCATTGTCTTTTAACTGAAATTATATTGTAAATCTAAAGTATACATTTCTATATTTCTATATGTATAAATGTATACATTTAGATTTATGTTAACATCTGCATTACTAAAATGAAAAGCATAAGCAAACTTGGGACATAATGGTGAATTCAGAAACAAGAATTCTGGAGGCTATCTGTTTTATAAATTTTCATTGACAAAAAGTACATATAGCCTGTTGATTTATCCTTTTAATGCTTATCTTTACCTCTTGATAATTTTTAGCAACAACTCTATAAATACTGTGATTTATTCTGTTTCTGATAGAAAAAGCATATTTTTATATTACCTGAGTGTGTAGAGTAGCATTTTTTTATTTTTATTTTTTTTAGAGTAGCATTTTAAAACTGCTCAATGATTTCAACCTTCAATAGACAAAATACATGCAAAAAATAGGCAGATCTATTTTAATGTATTTTATACAATTTAATATTAATAAGTTAATAGAAGTGGGCTTACTTTCTTACATCATCAATAAGATTGATAATATCATAAGTAAAAGGTGTCACCATGCCAATTGCCGTAAGTAATTGTTTTATAACAGTTGTATATATAATATCAATAAAGTTGTATAAATAGTACTCCAGCTGGGCAGGAGTAAGGAGAATGGATTAGGGTAGGGCACAACAAAAGATTTCAGCTGTTTCTGTTAATTATTTTCTCTTAAAAATAAAATCATGTAGTATTTGTTAAAATATGAGCAGAGGAAACAGTATTAGTTTTGAATATTTCATGATTTAAAAAACACCATGTAGTAGATGATTAAAATAAGTCAAAATATTCAGTGAACTATGCTGTTAAAAAGTAATAAAGGTATGAGATATGTTAGATCCTTGATTATTTTTGGCGTGAGAGTACATTACCTTTTTATCAATAAATGCAAGTAGATATCCATCCAGTGGTATTTATTTAGCCCACTGAGCTAAAATTCATTTCCTGCGTCATCCCTTCATGAAAAGTTGTTATTGTCAATTAAATTAAATAGAAAATAACTGAGAAAGCACCTCAAAGTGCCAGGCCTGTACAGGCATAATCTAGATAATAACACGCACACACACACACACACACACACACGTTATAGTTTTACTTCTATTTATTTATTTCTCCCACACATGAAAAATAATAAAATTAATACGGGTTTTGGAATCATTAGGATCTAATTTGCATCTTATTGCTATCATATCATTTCTATCATACAGACATAATTTTGTAGAAGTTAAAAAATTTGTAATATTGCCCCTATCACTACACAGTTAATACCAGCTTCTTATGGTTATTACAAAGATAAATATGTAAAACACTTAACATTACCAGAGAATTAATGATCATTCAGTAAACATTGACTTTCCTCCTACGTTTCTCCTTTCATTTGTAAAGTTTTTTTTTTTTTTTTTTCATTTGTAAAGTTTAAACAAATAGATCTTAATCTTATAAAAATAAGTTTTTAACCTTATTTTGCTTCTTTCTTTCCATTCTCACCCAGTCTCTTTTTATACCTTATTTTGAAATTTTGCCTGTTAGTCGAGATAGAGCCACTCATGGGCCATGGTATTTACATTCTGACTTATTCTTTCATGTTGACACTCTCTCAATATGAACCCTTGTATATAAAAGAGACATTGATAGAAGATGATGAGTCATAGGGAGAACAGACATTTCTCAAAGGGAGATTCTAAAAGGTGACTATTAGGGATTCTAGTTCCTAGAATTCTCTTCCCACCTTTTTTTAAATGAACTGATACATTTGTGTGATCAGCTGTCAGAATTTCTAATAGAACAATGTATAATTTACCTTATGTTTTTTGCATAGACACTTTTGCTTGTGGATCTAATATCCACTCTAACCCAGACCCAGGTGTAAAACCTGATTAATTAAATTACAGATTTTAACAATATAAATACTTTCTTCCCCCTTTTTGGTCTCCTCTAAAAAAAAGAAAAAAAAATGAAGACATTGGACTTAGAGTTGGCAGGAGTACCTTTATTATTTAATCTAAATATGTTAAAGTGTATTATGTGATAATGCATCGAGGTGACCTTCAAATAGCATCCTTCAGAACTGTTTTTCTCTAATTCTTACCTAAATTAATATAGTGACAATCTCTGTTTTTGTCTTCACATAATATTCCCTTTCAAATAGTAAAATAGTTGAATAGTTGTTTGGTTTTTTTTTTTTTTTTTTAGCCTGTACTTCTTGGGGTCTTTGACAGTGTAATAAATATAGTATCAGCTAGTATAATTATTCCCTTTTAGTTTAATCTTTTTGAGGTAAAGGATTCTTTTTAGGCTTTAGTCTCTTCACTCAGTATTGACCAGTGATGTTATCCAGTAGTACTTAAATCACCGGATGGTAAAAAAGCATCTTTCTTTTCCAACAGGAAAGGATTTAAAACCAAATTGCATAATATATACCTAGTATGTATTTTACACTGTGCTTAGATATTTAGGGTTGAATGGGACAGAAGATATGTTTAAACATTGCTATAAATGTCAGGACACTTAACAAATTTTGTAAGCATTTTATTTTTCAGGAAACATTCTTTAATGAATACTCTGTGAATAGGGGCACCTGGGTGGCTCAGTCGGTTAAGCATCTGACTCTTGATTCAGCTCAGGTCATAATCCTCAAGAGTTGTGAGATTGAGCCCCATATTGGGCTCTGCGCTGCGTGTGGAGCCTGCCCTTAAGGTTTTCTCTTTCTCCCTCTCCTCCTTCCTGCATTCTGACAAGGTAAAAAATAATTATTTTAGGAGAATTTAGATTAAAAATGGGAGAATAATTATTGTGTAGTATTAGAACTCTGATTGGCAATTTGATGGACTGGGGAAGAAAAAGATGGCTTCCAATAAATCAGTAACCTTTCAGCTTCAGCAACAGTGCTAATTATTTTTTAAAATAGAGCCTCTAGATCAAACGTTTTATGTACAATAGCATATCTAATTTAAAAGTGAAAATTGCTACTTTTTTGAGGAGTATGAGGAAGTAGGCCTGAGAAATGAAAAGATTCTTTTGCTGCTAAAATACAGGTATTTCTTACTTCTTGAGTGTTTTGGTTTCCCTTTTACTTCAAGGGAATTTGGGTAAAAGTACAGCCTAAAAAACACCTGAGAGAGACCATTCTGGCTTATGGATTAGATTGCATTAGTAAACAGGAGAACAAATTGGTGAATATGAGTTAACAAAAAGTTTGGATAAGAAATTTTTCCACATGCATTTATTTGGATGTTGATAATTTAATTTTTTAAAGTTTGTTTTCAAACATTGCTTATTGTGGCATGTTAACTTATGTGGGTGGGGAAAGTACAAATGGAAATTGAAATTGTTAAACGTGTAAATTAAATGATCAATCCTACAATTTTTTTTTTATTTTTTTATTTTTTGTTGTTCTTGGTAAAGTAATCTGGATTGCTTATTTTATATGCTGGGATGCTAGTTGTTTTTTCTATTAATACACTTAACTTGCATTCTAGCTTCGCCATTCAGAGACAGGCATCGTGTGGTGGGTTGTGTGACAGTGTCTGTCAATAGTGAAGACAAATAGTGCCAGAGACACTTAACCCATCCAATCTCACCCAGGGTATAGGTCGGTCTCGTTTTCAGACTTGTTCATAAGTCTTTTTTTTCTTTCTTTCTTTCTTCCTTCCTTCCTTTCTTTTTTTGTTTCTAAATAGTGGATTGATACTGATTGAAACTAAAAACTTTTTGTAAAGTTTTAAACTTTACATTAATACTATGAGAAGAAGAAGAAGAAAAGTAGAAAATGAAGGTTGGCATGTAAGGTGTTGACAAAGCAGGTTTGCAGCCACTTTGTGTGTTCTAGATTTTTCAATCCCTTAGCAACATGAATGTTGGCCTTACAATTTTTTTCTCTCAATATCTTTCTTCTTTGATCTAAAATGATGTCCTTGTATCTGGTGACTTTTATCAGGCAAGATGTTTAGATTTGAAGTCATTGTTACCAGAAAGAAAATGAAATGCTTTAAAAGGATAACTGAGGTTGAACAATAAGTGTTTTAGAATGGAAATGTTTCCAAATACCTGGATTGGTTTTTAAGATTATTTTCTGAACAGTCAATGGTTTACTCCTTCTCCGTTCCACTATTGGTTCACTTAAGCACACCTGCAAAATTTTATGGCTTTGTTTTAATGACTTTGTTAGGAAGCTTAAATGATTTTGCACTGATGTTGAAAGTTTTAAAATATATGTGCTTATTTAAATGCTAGAAATCACAATTTTATCATAGAAGCTCAGTTAAATGCTATTTTGCCACACATTTTAAATTAGTGATAGGTTTTTGTTTCTTTTAGGGACTTAAAGAATGTTTTAAATTCAAATAATAATACTTAATAATACTTAGAAATTCTAGGATATCCATGTAGGCAATATCTGCCACTCTATCACCACTACTTTGAATATTTATAGTGAACTTTAATGATTCCATCAGTTCTTAAAAGAATATAATATACAACTTATGTTCGCTATCATTACTGGCAGTCTAGTAATTGGCTACTGCTAATAATAGAATTGTTAGGCTTAGACATAGAACACTATAAATATGATACTTCCTTTCACTTACATATTTTAGAATTAATCTATTCTTTTGAAATTATAAGTCTTCATTAGTAAATGTAGAAATGGTTTTCCCTTTGGTTCGCCATGCTCTCTAGTCACAAAAGTGTTACGGAAAAATAGAATTCCTTTAGGTTCAAAGATAATTTTTTCATAAAAGAAAAAAATGAAAAATTTATTCATGTGTTACTTATGTAAGAGAATTTTAAGAAAATTTTAAGAAAAATTTAAAACTTTACAGAGCATTGGTATGGGATTTAAAAGAACAAATTATAAAGGTATGAAATAGAAATAACATTGCAACTATTCTGCTTAGTGAGAAGAAAATAAAAGCAGTTATTAGAACATTTTTATTTGGAGTTTGTGTACTTTTAATATGCAGCAATAAAATGTAATCTGTACATTCCTAATGGATAAAAGTGGGGACTTAAAACCAAAAAAGGGGGTTAGCATATTTTGTTCATAACAACTTAAAAATAAAAAAGAATATATAGATGAGGCAGGATTACATTAGCATTTTAGTTCTATAGAAAGTCATTTAAAGCTGTTTCTTGATATTAATGATATAGTCACTGAAAGGTTTTTGTAGATATTTTAAGTGCATTTATAATATTCCCAGTAATGTTCTTTATGCTTTTCTGGGATTGCTTGGGAATGAGAAATTTGTATTTAGAAATCAAAAATGTTTTTCATATAATTTAATGCATTTTTAATAAATAATGTTTTATTCTTAGTAAATTTATGGATTAATACACAAATAGATAATATGGCTTATATATATTTCAAGAAAGGAAGTTATTAGTATACTCTGTAGAAATAGCAAGTAGTTACCTCTAAACTCTTAAGGTACTTCTAAACCCTTCCCTGTATCAGATAATGCTATTATAGTCATACATATTTTAAGCACTTGGAGTAGTAAATCCTTTTTTTATACCTGACATGTTCATCATGGGCACATTGTTACATTTATTGGTCAATATAACTTTAATATAATTCAACATATATATCAAATATTGGCTTCCAATAAATCAGTTTAATAAAAAATTAAAATTTTTACTATATGCAAGGTACTGTATTAGATGTTGAGAGGGTCTAAGAAAGATCTAAAAAGGGGCCCATAGTTCTTCACCACCTCATTTGGCATTATTATTACACTTAGATGATGTCTTGCTAACCAGAATGTAACATCTTTATGCAAAGGATTTTATACACTATTATTGTCATTATCAACGTAAAAATAATATTGTTGTAAAGAGTTTTATAATTTAAAAAATTGTCTTATTATAGTCTTAAAATGAATAGAATCTTTTGTAATTTAGGCTCAAACTGAGATAGGCTTTAAAAAGTAATACTTTTTAATTAAAGGATGCTTACTGCTGTCTTCTGACAGAGTTTATGTTTTCAGTTTCATAGTTTTGTGCTAATGAACTTTTTTATTTAATAAGTATATCCAGGA
Source organism: Canis aureus (assembly GCF_053574225.1). Lineage (NCBI taxonomy): Eukaryota > Metazoa > Chordata > Mammalia > Carnivora > Canidae > Canis > Canis aureus. The sequence goes on from NC_135613.1 coordinate 8,927,527, forward strand.
AACTGCAGGTAAAATATAAAAATTGTATGTTAGGTGTCCAAGGAAAATGTATAGAATATTTTAATTTATGTAGGGTATGAGATCACAGTTTGGCATACCTGTCCCAGAACAGACATTTATGTATGATTATATCAATTGGGTTTTATAACATGATTACTTTGGTAAGATTTGCAAGATAAAATCATATATACCTGTAAGAGCAATACCAGGCTATGTCTTGCATATTAAATTCATAAATATCAAGTAACTTGCTTTTGAGTTCATGATCGCTTTCCACCAGTACTTTCCATCTGTCATGGACAGGGATCCCTGAGATGTTCATATTCTGCATTCTCATTTGCATGATATTTAGATTCAGAAAGAATGGGTGGGGGAAAGCCGCTTCATAGAAATACACATTCACACAGCATTCATGCTGCATGTTTTGTGTGTTCCACTGCAAATACTGCATGCTGCATACTTTTATTTCTCTGAAGATGAAGAACATAGGCTTATACACACACAAAAATTTAGTTTCATTTTGCCAATAGTTGGAACAGATGGAGGAATGTTATAAGTTTTCTATTTTTTAAAAATGATTTTTATAGTATTTAAAAAAAAAGAGGAAAAAACTTGTTATTTAAACCCAAAGTGGCTACAAATCAGCTCCTAAACTGTCACTGACATTAGCATCTAGATTTTGTAGTTTTTACAAATCTTTTAAAATATTTATTTACTAAGAAAACATTGCATTAATGCATGATACGAAATTGATAAATTTTTCTTTAAATTGGAATGCAGTTTAAAGTGACTGAATTTTCCAATTTCAGCTACTGCATTTGACAAGGACACAAAGTGGAAAATGGAACTGGTATCATCTTAATTGCTCTAGGTTCTTTGACTTATGATAGTTGGGGAAAATATTTCCACATGGCATTATGTAGATCACATCATTAATGGCTAATATAATTACTATGCTCTTCAGCTTTGACAGCAGTGATGAAAAATTATGGGTGAATTTAGCTCTTTTAATTGATTTAAGTGTTCTGGTATGTTTTTAATTTAAAAATAGATCTTTGGCACTTGGCTTTTGATTATCTGAACATTGACATTCTTACATTTCACTCTTTACATTAGAGTTGATAAGAATGTTGCAATTCCAATGACTGCACATTACATTTTTAAGTTTTATCCTACCACTTTAACACAGTGGCACACTTGGCTATAGATAAAAACTAATTTTAGATTTAAACATATCTTTTATCTCTGTCACATTACCAATTTTTAAGTTTGGTGTATGGGATTATGAGTCTCTCCATATCTTATACAAGATCAAATGGCATTTCTAAAATTTTAGAACTGACAACTTCCAACCTTAGCATTATTAGTGTGCCTCTGAGTTCGTGCTGTTTAATGGTTAAAGTAGTATTATTTTTCAACAAGCTGTTCTGCTGGTTGCCACATGTTTTGAAAGATACACTTAAATCTTTCTTGCTAGGTATAATAACTAAATGGCCTTATAAAAGACCTTTTTATAGAAACTAATTCTAGTGCTTCCCCAGCACTAGAATTTTTTATTCAACTCTTTTTTGTTAGACTTCAGTCAATAAAAGTTACTATTACTTATATTAAGAAATTCCCTTAAAATCAAGTAGGCTCATTAAAGAGAGAGGAGATAGATAGTGGTAACCAATTGCTGAGTGTGTAATCAAGTACTTTGTAAGAGAAATCCATCCAATAATCAGTCTTAACCCAGCTTTCATTCTGCCATAAAGGATGGATTTATTTACTCTAGAGATTATAGTTTTGAACTGCTATTTCTAACTTCTGGATACCCTCTGTGGTTAACTTCCTTATCTTCCACAGCCTAGCATATTCCAAATCGAACTTTATCACTTTTATTCTAGATTTTACAACAATCATAGTGACGGTACCAGTTCCATTTTGCCTCCAATTCAGTTGATTATATATTTTTTCTATTTATTTCTCATTTTATAATTGATATCTGGAATAATCAGCAGCTCTTTTCTCATTTATTTTCTCATATTTTTATTCCAGGATTTGCCTCTGAAGCAGGGAGTGTCTGCATTAAAAATGACCTGTAGTTCTCTGCTTCATAGGTTAGAAACTTATTTTAATATTTTGTGGCTAAGCACAGTCCCACTTTTCAAATTCTATAATGGATTATTTAATTGGCATTGAATGTGGACCACAAGCATATATTTCATATTGGGGTTTTATTATCTTAAATGATTAAAATTCAACAGAACATCCAGCTGAGGCAATAAAAGCTTTATTCTTGCTTTACAGCTTAAAACATTAAATTAGATTTTTAAAAATCTATCAATTATAACAAGTAAAATATTGCTGTTTGGGCATTTTTTAAAATTGCGTTTTTTAGGCCTTATATTGCTTGAAGCATTTATATTCTAAAACTTAACCAAATTCCAACTATTCATTTTGGGGAAAAACAATCAGTTCACGAATCACATTTTCAATGGGACTGCTAGCCAGCATAGGTGAAAACATGTATAGTGTATTTACTCTTAAATTGTACACCGCAGATGCTTCTTCAGCTCCCTCCTCTTCCTCCATGGGCGGTGCTTGCAGCTCCTTTACCACCTCTTCCAGCCCTACCATTTATTCTACCTCAGTCACCGACAGCAAGGCTATGCAAGTGGAGAGCTGCTCCTCAGCCTTGGGGGTAAGTAACAGAGGGGTAAGTGAAAAGCAGTTAACCAGTAACACAGTTCAGCAGCATCCATCAACACCGAAGAGGCACACAGTCTTGTACATCTCACCACCACCTGAGGACTTGCTGGATAACAGTCGGATGTCCTGCCAGGATGAGGGGTGTGGATTGGAATCAGAGCAGAGCTGCAGTATGTGGATGGAGGATTCCCCCTCCAACTTCAGTAACATGAGCACCAGTTCCTACAATGATAACACTGAGGTACCTCGTAAATCACGAAAACGAAATCCAAAGCAGAGGCCGGGGGTCAAACGACGAGATTGTGAAGAATCTAATATGGATATATTTGATGCCGACAGTGCCAAAGCACCTCACTATGTGCTTTCTCAGCTTACCACGGACAACAAAGGCAACTCAAAAGCAGGAAATGGGTTGGTATTCACATTTTTTAAAATTCTATCACCATTATGCAAAACAAAACAAAAAATAAATAAATCATTCCCCAGTTTTTGTAATTGCTCAGCTCAAGTGTGCATATAAAGCAAAGATACTGAATTTATCATAGAAATACATGAAAGTTCTAACTTAAAATTACCAAGTTTCACTAGAGAAAAACATATTATTAATAGATTTTAGCAATAGGTATTTTATTATGGGTATGATTCAGTAGTAGAAAATAATCTGTTTTGAAATGACTTTTAAATTACAAATGGATTTGTATTTTAAAAGGATTTAAAAATATTTTTACTCAGAGAAATAACTACAATGTAATGGCTATAGTTAACTCAAAACGTTCGAAAAGGGCTAGTTTGTGTTCTTTCATGTTGTCTCCCCATATAGATCAACCCATTTCCATTTCTATGAGGATTTTAGACTTTTTCTTTTTGCTTTTGATTGAAAACAAGAAAAAACTAAATTGACGGTTTGATTCTCATCATTTATTCATGTACTTTTTAAGCTTTTTCTTTGATACATTGTGCTGACATTAAAGAAGAATAAATATATCACTAATTTTTTTATCTGTGATTCTGGGTTAATGTATTGGAAGATGATAGAACACGACCATGGTACACATTTGAATTTTCATTCATCTCCACCAGTTCACAGCACTTACTGTAAACATATCTGTAAATAAATATATCTCCGTGGCTATAGGAGAGAATATTTATTGCTATAATACAGAATACTATGAATTATTTTTAATTTTGTAATTCCTTTAGTACTTTTATTATATTTAATTGCTTTTTAAATTAGATTTTTCTGTAGTGCATTCAACATAACTTGATAAAATGTAACTCATTGGATTTTGAGAGTTTTTTTTTTGGGTGGCAGATTATGGTCATTTAGTTGACCCAGAACCTCCTACAATTTCAGGTTGTTACAAAGGCTGTTGGAGAAGCTTTTGGTTGGTTTACTACTCGATGACATCATTCATTTCTTTTAAGTTAGAAATTTGGTTGAACATTCTAGAGAATATTTTTAATGTATATTAAGCTTGTTCTTAAATATTCTCCCCATATTACATTTTTAAAGTAATATCTACCATTTAGGCATAATTATTCTATACTGTTTTTCTTTTCTTCTCTCAATTAGAACTCCTTTGGGGTGATGTAGTTAAATAAAAATACACATTTAAATGTTTTTTTTTTTTTCTTTTTAGAAAGTCCAGATTAGGAAATTATCTTTAAAAAAAAAAAACAAAACAGTAAGATACACCCTTTCGTAAATTCTTGCTATTAGCAAAGTCAATTCTAGAACATATTTGTAGAAGTAGTACCTAGAGAATAATGCTCTGAAACATGATAGCACTGATTTAAAAGACTTGTGTATATAAGTATGTGTTTATTTGGGCTTCAATGCAAAAAAAATTTTTTTAAGTTCCGGAAGAGAGATTTTCATTTTTATACTGAAATAAATGTTAAAGGTCCAAATGAAGAACAAATAAAATTTTGACATAGGATTAGTCAACACATATGATTTGCAGTTCCTATTAAAGAGATATCTTGACCTACATCTTTTCTGCTTCTGCTTTTGTATGATAGATATATCTTAGAAATGATTTGAGGTTACCCAGGGAAAGTATAATAACATTTGTCAAGACAAAAATCTCTCATGAAATAATTCATGGAACAGAAACTCATCAAGCAGCAGAAGAAATGTCCAGCTTCTTAGGTAATGGAAAAATATTTGACACTAGCAAATAGAAATGATGGAAGAAGTTTTAATTTTGAATTTATAGAAACTATATCGAGGAGAGGATAAAATCTCGTAAATATTTAGAAAAATAGGCTTTTCAAAGCAGTTAATTAAGAAGATCTCAAGCCAAAGTGCTATATTCTTCAACAAGAAAGGTATTAGAAACATGAAAGAAGGGCACTTATGTGGCTCAGTGGGTTAAGCGTCTGTCTTCAGGTCATGATCCTAAGGTCTTGGGATCAAACTCCATGTTGGGCTCCCTGTTCAGTGGGGAGCCTGCTTCTCCCTCTCCCTCTGCCTGCTGCTCCCTCTGCTTGTACTTTCTCTGTCTCTCAAATAAATAAAATCTTTTTAAATAGAAAGAAATTTAGAAATCTTTTGAGAGAGAGGATATATATAGTCTTAGATCTATTAGGTCATAAATTTATAATTTACAAATGCTAAATTATAGGAAATATACTCTCAAATATGTTGCATATTGATCTTCAAGATGGAAATAGCATTTTTGTATAATTAAATGTTATATAAAAGAGCTTATTAAGAAAACAAAATCATTTGAAAAGGAACTACTCAGTCCTGGGATGCCTGGGTGGCTCAGCGGTTAAGTGTCTGTCTTCCGCTCAGGGCGTGATCCTGGAGTCCTGGCAGCGAGTCCCACATCGGGCTCCCTGCATGGAGCCTGCTTCCCCCTCTGCCTGTGTCTCTGCCTCTCTCTGTGTGTGTCTCTCATGAATAAATAAATGAAATCTTTAAAAGAAAAAAAACAACTACTCAGTGTTTAAACATTTCTCACCATGTCATTTTTAAATTCAACTAAATGTTCTGAGAATCAGTAGCCCTAAATCTCTTCTAGATATTCCTTGAAATTAAGATATGATGTCATCTGATATGAAACCTTTTTTAGGCATTTTGTTGTGAAAATTATTTTTTGTGACATAGACAACCAGAAGGATATTTAACTCCTGGGTGGCTCAGTGGTTGAGTGTCTGCCTTTGGCTCAGGTCATGATCCCGGGGTCCTGGGATTGAGTCCCACATCAGGCTCCCCAGAGGAGCCTGCTTCTCCCTCTGCCTATGTCTCTACCTCTCTCTCTGTGTCTCTCATGAATAAGTAAAGATCTTTAAAAAACAACAACAAAAAGACTTCTGAATAGAGTATGCTAAAACAGTGGATTTACCTTTTAGATGTCATTTAAAAGTAAAATCCCATACAGTTAACTGCTATTCTCTTGTTTGTTCTTAAGCCATCATGCCTTGAAAAATTAGTAATTTCATTGACTACTTTTCTAAAATTAGTTGACATTTTCTTTGTTTTATGTGTTTTACGTGTCTAAAGATCTAAATATATATGTATAGATGTTTACATTTAAGCCTTAGAGAATAAAGATAGTTCTGGGGCTTATAAAAGTATCATTTCAGAAGTTGTTTAGTTACATTGAACTATTCTTCTTTAAGAATGTGTATACTTGTCAACTCACTCAGCAGTCTTCGTCCTGAATGAGATATCTTGTTTTACTGAAAATAGTGTTCATCTGTTTATCCTCATAAATATTAGCTTGGCTAGCATAAGTGAATACAAAAACTGTATCTTGCCAAATTCATTGATATATGCTAAACTTTCCTTATATTTCAAACTGTTGCCTTTTCTATTATAAAATTAATAGATACTAATTACAAACATTTGGAAAAATGCAGAAAAATAGAGGAAAATAAATAATCCATAATCTAGTCACTCAGTACAAGTACTGTTAGCATTTTGTTGAATTTTCTTTTCAATGAATATTTGGGGGGAGGTGTTTTTACATAGTTTCTGTGAAGTGAATATTTTTGTTTTGATTTTAAAATAAGTTACAAATGATAAAATTGTAGGTTTTCATAAGTAAGAGCAAATTTTTGGAGAGCACGTTGTATTGAAAGGAGATGTTTGAATTTCTACCCAGAATGATGAAAGGGAAAATAGGATTTATTGCCTGTTGTTCCAGTTTCAACTCTTTGATTCATAGAATTTATTCTTCTAGGGCCTTTTAAATGACTTAAACAGGTAATCGTTGACTTACGTATGTCAAACTTACATGAATGGCATTCCTTGGCCAGATAGGATCCAGTCTTTCTCATCTTACTGTTATAGGTGTTCTTTTTTTCGTCTCTTTCCTTTCTTTGTTCCTTTCTCTTTTCTATTTGCCTTCAAATAATGACTAATTTCTCAGCACCTGTGGTTTCAGGAATTGTGCTAGGTTTTGGGAATATGAAGATGTAGGGCACATCGTTAGGTCTCAGAACTCCCCCACTTACCTTGTCAGTCTTACTGCATTCCTTGGCATTCCTTCATTTCTCCATTCTTCTGTCCCTTTCCTAGCCATGAGGTTCATCCTAGTCCCTGGTTCCATTGAGCATATAGCATTTCCTCGTTTTGTTTTGGTAATAGAGACAACAACTTGGTTAGAGATGGAGGGTTAAACAGTAGGGCCAGATTTAAGGCTTCTTAGCCACCATTGCTCTTCTTTTTTTTTTTTTTTTTTAAATTTATTTTTTATTGGTGTTCAATTTACTAACATACAGAATAACCCCCAGTGCCCGTCACCCATTCACTCCCACCCCCCGCCCTTCTCCCCTTCCACCACCCCTAGTTCGTTTCCCAGAGTTAGCAGTCTTTACGTTCTGTCTCCCTTTCTGATATTTCCCACACATTTCTTCTCCCTTCCCTTATATTCCCTTTCACTATTATTTATATTCCCCAAATGAATGAGAACATATAATGTTTGTCCTTCACCGACTGACTGACTTCACTCAGCATAATACCCTCCAGTTCCATCCACGTTGAAGCAAATGGTGGGTATTTGTCATTTCTAATAGCTGAGTAATATTCCATTGTATACATAAACCACATCTTCTTTATCCATTCATCTTTCGTTGGACACCGAGGCTCCTTCCACAGTTTGGCTATCGTGGCCATTGCTGCTATAAACATCGGGGTGCAGGTGTCCCGGCGTTTCATTGCATTTGTATCTTTGGGGTAAATCCCCAACAGTGCAATTGCTGGGTCGTAGGGCAGGTATATTTTTAACTGTTTGAGGAACCTCCACACAGTTTTCCAGAGTGGCTGCACCAGTTCACATTCCCACCAACAGTGTAAGAGGGTTCCCTTTTCTCCGCATGCTCTCCAACATTTGTTGTTTCCTGCCTTGTTAATTTTCCCCATTCTCACTGGTGTGAGGTGGTATCTCATTGTGGTTTTGATTTGTATTTCCCTGATGGCAAGTGATGCAGAGCATTTTCTCATGTGCGTGTTGGCCATGTCTATGTCTTCCTCTGTGAGATTTCTGTTCATGTCTTTTGCCCATTTCATGATTGGATTGTTTGTTTCTTTGGTGTTGAGTCACCATTGCTCTTCTTTGTTTGAAGTCATAATGTTCCTCCTGGGACCTGTTTGCTTTTGGAGTTTTTTGTCCATAGTCCTCTACTGTCTCCTATATTTTCAGTGTGAGTTCTACAAAAAGCATTATAGGGCATGACTTTTATTTATTGTATTTTTATGATTTAATCTATTCATTTAAGGGGGGGAAGGGGAGGGGGAGAAGGAGAGAATCTCAGGCAGATTCCCCACTGAGCCCAGAACCCAGCGCAGAGCTCAGTCTCATGACCCTGAGATCATAACCTGAGCCAAAAACCAAGAGCCCAGTGCTTAACCAACTAAGCTACCCAGGAGCACCTGACTCTTTTCTAAAACGTACTGGATGGCTCAGTTGATTACCTGCTTTTAGCTCAGGTCATGATCCCGGGGTCCTGGGATCGAACTGTGCATCAGGCTCCCCACTCCCAGGTCAGCGGGGAGTCTGCTTCTCCCTCTCTCTCTGTCCCTCCCCCTGCTTATGTTCTCTCTCACTCACGGTCTCAAATGAACAAAAATCTTTTAAAAAATTTATGTGCGTGGATAATTTTATTTTATTTTTTAATTTTTATTTATTTATGATAGTCACAGAGAGAGAGAGAGAGAGAGAGAGAGAGAGAGAGAGAGGTAGAGACATAGGCTGAGGGAGAAGCAGGCTCCATGCACCAGGAGCCCAACGTGGGATTCGATCCCGGGTCTCCAGGATCGTGCCCTGGGCCAAAGGCAGGCGCCAAACCGCTGTGCCACCCAGGGATCCCTGTGCGTGGATAATTTTAAATCTGTTAAAACTAGTAGTATTGTTTTATATTTATTTTATCACATATTTGCAGTGCTTCAGGTTAAATATGTTGGCCTAAAGTCCTAACGACCATTTGAAATATTTTTCTTTGGACGCTCCACATAGCAAATGCGTGATAAACATTAGAAACGCAATGTTTTTTATTAAAGATTTTATTTATTCATAAAAGACGAGAGAGAGGCAGAGACATAGGCACAGGGAGAAGCTGGCTCCATACAGGGAGCCCAACATGGGATTCGATCCTGGGACTCCGGGATCACACCGTGGGCCAAAGGCAGACGCTCAACCACTGAGCCACCCAGGTGCCCCTAGAAATACAATTTTAAAAAATAGATTGCCTGTGTGTAAAGCCCAGATTATAAAGATTTTATATGCTAAGGATTTTAGTTACTTAATCACAAATAAAAATACAATGAAAAATTACACTTCTAAGAAAGATTATTTAGAATAAATCTAAACTTCCAATAAAAATTGGGGCACTGATTTTTATTACTTTTTCAAAAAAATTATACTGAGAAAGATATCCAAAAGAATATGTATGCCTCTTGTACTTTAGATGTTTTATTAAGGTCTTTTGCTTGTTTCTTTTTGCTACCCCCACTTTTCTTTTGCTTTGGAAGTCTGATTAGAAAATGACAGTAATTAATCTTGTAGCCTTAAAATTTGTTTTGACTACAGTACATTGTGAAAGGTTATAATGACATCAGCTATTCTCTTACCTGTTATTCCTGGCTTACTACATTCAGTCTGTCCTCCCTTCTTTCTACCACTCGTATGCATTTTTTATTTTTGCATTGTATAGTTAAGTTTTATTATGGAATTTTAAGAGATACTTTACTTATGAAATGTATCTTCCCTTAGGCTGTAAATTGTCAATAAGATAATCATTGGTTTTTAATGTTACTGCCTATTGTTTCTTCATCTTAGATGACTTTTGTAGAAAAAAACCTTTTTTGATACTTTTTCCATGTTGTGCTTTGACTTTCCAGAACATTGGAAAACCAAAAAGGAAGTGGAGTAAAGAAGAGCCCTATGTTGTGTGGACAGTATCCTGTTAAAAGTGAGGGAAAGGAACTGAAGATAGTTGTACAGCCTGAAACCCAGCACCGAGCTCGGTACCTGACTGAGGGTAGCCGTGGCTCAGTAAAGGACAGGACACAACAAGGCTTTCCTACAGTAAAGGTACTGATTTTATTTAGCAATATACAAAGAATTTTCTCCAGTTTTGTTTTTAACGAGCAAAAGCTGCCTACAATAGAATGATAGAATTACTAGCTATATATAGTAGAAATTAAGGCAAAAGTCTAACTGAAGCCTATATTGTTACTTTGATATCATTTAAATTTTAGCTTAGATGAAAGAGGAAGTGAGAGAGTATTCTGATAAATATCTGGAAACCATGAATTATGTTCCCCTTATATTTGACATTGGTATCAACCTGATACTTAATTCTTCCCAAATTTAATATTTAAGAAGAAATTTTAAAGTGAATTCAAGGGATGCCTGGGTGGCTCAGCAGTTGAACATCTGCCTTGGCTCAGATCGTGATCCTGGAGTCTCAGGATTGAATCCCACATCGGCTCCCTGCATGGAGCCTGCTTCTCCCTCTGCCTGTGTCTCTGCCTCTCTCTCTGTGTGTCTCTCATGAATAAATAAACAAAACCATAAAAAAAAAAATAAAATGAATTCAAAAAATATTGTAGAAATTATTATGAACTTGGAAAATAAGATTTTTGAGATGGCTAAAGGAATCACAACTATTCATCTCAGAAAAGAATTGGTTGATAAATAGTTTAAGTCTTCACTTTAAGAAATAGGATATCAACTGAAACTTCATTTTTTCAGAATTTAGAAGGAAAAAGGGGGCTTAAATTTCAGCATCTGGGAAACTTTGTTAGAAAGAATATTTCTCTTTGAAGACAAACCAAAAAAGAGTGGATGGGAGATGTTTAGTAAGTGTTCCTACCCCTTATAAAACATTAAACATGATGACTTTTGGCTAGTCTGTGGTAAATTCTTGTAAAATACAGTTTATGGGGATCCCTGGGTGGCGCAGCGGTTTGGCGCCTGCCTTTGGCCCAAGGCGCGATCCTGGAGACCCGGGATCGAATCCCACGTCGGGCTCCCGGTGCATGGAGCCTGCTTCTCCCTCTGCCTATGTCTCTGCCTCTCTCTCTCTCTCTCTCTCTGTGACTATCATAAAAAAAAAAATACAGTTTATGAAAATGTGTTAGTTGAACAGTATTCAGTTGGACTGCCTTTCATTTTAAATTTTAATGAAATAATGGTAGAATCTTAGGATCAGGAAACCTATCCATGGCTATTTCTAAGGTTGGGTTAATAGCCTCGTGTACAACATCATTCCTATCCCTCTGCTACTTACCATACCAGTTCATCTTCAATCCCCCAAATTCAGGACAAATAATAGGTAAATAAGAAATTTCAGTTGTGCTTTTTGTAAATATTTGTCTAACCAGATGGATTGATAGTTTGGGCAATATTTTTAACCCAGTTCTGACTTTAAGTTATGCTTTGTTTAAGTACTCTCTGGTCAGAAATATTATTAGATTAATTGCCTGTGATAGGGAGTGAATTGACAGATCTCAGAAGTTTATTTATTCATTCATTCAACAAGTATGCATCCCTTTATGTGCCAGACACTGTTCCAAATACTGCTAATAGTTTGGGTAGATTGGTTATTTGTCTGCTTATTTCCCTCATTTTTTTTTTAAGATTTTATTTATTTATTAGAGAGAGAGAGAGAGAGAGAGAGAGGCAGAGGGAGAAGCAGGCTCCATGCAGGGAGCCTGACGCAGAACTCGATCCCAGGTCTTCAGGATCATGCCCTGGGCTGAAGGTGGCACTAAATCACTAAGCCACCGGGGCTGCCCCTGCTTCCCTCATTTTGATATCTTTTCACAGAGATACAGCTATACTGGGTTAGTATTAGAAAAGATTAGATTAGCTGTACTGGTTAGTATTTAGAAAAGATGTATGAATTTTTTAATGCACTTTGGTGTACATTGTACAAGTTATTTTGTGATTTCAGGCATTTTATATTAGAAGCTTCAGTGTTTAACTGTAAACCTGAACAAAAATCTGCATTGGAATTGTTTATTCCCAAATGCTGTTTTAAATATTTATTTATTCTTCAGCATACAAATTAAAATTTATGAAGGCTTGTTAGAGACCTGTTAGGACCCACAGATCCTGGGTTGAACTAACAGTTTTTCAGACCATTATGTTTTGGTCCAGTATTTCATGATGTTATGTATGCGTATACTCCATTTCCCTATTATTTAAACAGTTGCACTTCAAACACTTTTCTATTTAAATAGCTTTAAAAGAGAAAAATTCAGTATATGTACTCTTTTGATGATGATGCTAGCGATGCCACTAACACAGTTTAGTGAATTTTCCACCAGTGGTGGTGGTATATTTTGAGAAACCTGCATGCTTTGGCAGTCTATAAATTTATAAATACCTAAAGGACTGTGTATTCATTTGCATCTGGTTGTACAAGTTAATTATAAATGATAATTTATCATTAAACATAAATTTTAATCAAAGTATGATTATTACAGAATTAAAACTTATGATTTCCTGCAGAAACTTAGCCAACTCCTTTTTTTTTTTTTTTTTTAATTTATTTATGATAGTCACAGAGAGAGAGAGAGAGAGGGAGAGACACAGGCAGAGGGAGAAGCAGGCTCCATGCACCGGGAGCCCGACGTGGGATTCGATCCCGGGTCTCCAGGATGGCGCCCTGGGCCAAAGGCAGGCGCCAAACCGCTGCGCCACCCAGAGATCCCCCAATTCTCCTTTTTTAAGAAAATAATGTACTTTTATTCTTCTTAAGGATTTAAATTATTTATTGTTGTCTAGTTATAAATATAGAACTTGGTCTTAAGTGTTTGATTTGACAATTAGATTATTTGAAAGGCTAATTAGTGTTTATATTCCATGTTATCTCATTCCAGCTGGAAGGCCATAATGAGCCAGTAGTGTTGCAGGTGTTTGTGGGCAATGACTCTGGTCGAGTGAAACCACATGGATTTTATCAGGCCTGTAGGGTAACTGGGCGAAATACAACTCCCTGTAAAGAAGTGGACATTGAAGGCACTACCGTTATAGAAGTTGGTCTTGATCCAAGCAACAACATGACACTGGCGTAAGTACTTAGGAAACAGTTTTTCAGTATATATTACACCTTTACAGTGGCATCAAAAAAATTTTAGTTTCTAATGTAAAAAAGGAAGATTTTGAGTATTTTATTAAAATATTTTAAACATTACAAGTACAAAAATAGATTATTACAGAATGGTAATGGGTTAAAATGAACTCTTTTTGCCCTTTGCATTGGAATTCCCGTGATGAAAGGCAAGGAAATAAAAGCCAGGTGGAATGCTAGCTTTTTTGAAAATAATATGGACTTACTTGGGTTAATAAAAGTAACATTAAAAAATAAAAATGACAGACGATTAGATTTGCTTTCCTAAATTGTGCTCATAGTGTTTATATTAGAAACTCTTTGACAGAGACCATTCATGGTACCTTGACCCATCTTGATGTGAAAAAGCATATTGCTGTTCTAAATTCACCTTCTGTTTTTATTTTCCTTTTTTAAAAAGGAATGTTCTGGGGCTTTTTCATCTTATGGATTTTCATTGCCTAAAACCTATTGGAAGTGTTAATGATTTAAATTAAAAACTTTTTCCCCTTAAGGCTTTTATTAAGGTCCTTTAATCCTAAAGTTGAACCATAACAACAGCAAATATATTGAAAAGGGGTAAACTTATGTTGTAATTATTTGTATTGGATAGCTAAGACATTTCTCTATTTTCAATTCCCTTTTGAAAGCCATTTTGAATAGGTTAGTAAGAGGTTAATTAGAAAGGGAAATTTTGAAGAATATTTAATAAAGGCTTATTTTTTAACTTTTGAAAATTATAAAAATAAGTGTATATAGAGGAAGAAAGGAAAATTTATTTATTACAAAAATAGTGCTTATTCATTATAAGTTGAAAATACAGAAAAATAAAAAACAAAAAGAAAAATGAATAATAATAAAAAGCTAAAAACATACCAAACGCCAACGTCCCAGAAATAACCACTATTTTGATATGTGTCTTTCCATCCTTTTTTTTTTTTTTTTTTGGATAACATTGAAATAATACTGTACCCACTGTTTTGTAACCTTACTTTCACTTACCATCAGCATTTTCCATATAGTAAGTATTACTTTAAAAGCATATAATTTAATGGCTGTATAGTGTTCTGTTCTTTTTTTTTTTTTTTTTTTTTTTTTTTGTTCTGTTCTTTTTGGGGATAGTTGCTAGTTTTGTTTGCTTGTTTTTAGGTAAAATTCTTTCCCTCTATTTTAATATCTGAATTAGCTGCAGAGAGGATACATTTATTTTTTTTAAATGGCTGTTGGGGTGCCTGACTAGCTCTTGATCTCAGGGTCGTGAATTTGAGCCCCACATTCTGTGTAGAGCATACTTTAAAAAAAAATAAAATTTAAAAACGGCGGAAGTATTTCTTGTAAACCATTACTTGTGTTCAGGTTTTGAAATAGTGATTTTACTTTACTATTTTTTCCATTAGCATTATAAATGAAAAGTTGACAAGATTAAGAATTATGAATATTCAGAATTCACCCTTCTGTACTTTTTAAATTTGGAAACTTATGATTGTATTACATATTCAAAAAACTAATAATTAGCAATTTTTTTTAAAGAAACTTATTTTGGGGGGCACCTGGGTGGCTCAGTCAGTTAAACATCTGACTCTTGATTTCAGCTCAGGTCATGATCTCAGGGTTGTGAGATTGAGCCCCTGTCAGGCTACCCACTGGGTGTAGAACCTGCTTAAGATTCTCTCTTCCTCTGTTGTTCCCCCTCTTAAAAAAAAAAAAAAAATTATTTGGTTAAGAATATTGTACTATTTATACAACAGAAAATATCAGTTAATGTCTTTTTTTCTGTGCTAGGGTGGACTGTGTAGGAATATTGAAATTGAGGAATGCTGATGTTGAAGCCAGAATAGGAATTGCTGGTTCCAAGAAAAAAAGCACTCGTGCCAGATTGGTTTTTAGAGTTAACATCACAAGGAAAGATGGCTCCACTTTGACACTGCAAACACCCTCTTCTCCGATTTTATGTAGTAAGTAAGAAAATATATATTGATTTTTTTCATTTTCTGTTAATTTTCAGACATCTCTAAATTTGTGATCATGCAAAACTTGAAACATGTTATTATTTTTAAAGATTTTATTTATTTATTTATTTATTTATGAGAGACACACAGAGAGGTGGGGGGGGGCAGAGAAGCAGGCTCCATGCAGGGAGCCTGATGTGTGACTCGATCTCGGGACTCCCTGGGGTGAAGGCAGGTGCTAAACCACTGAGCCACCCAGGGATCCCAAAACTTGAAACATTTTAAAAGCTATAGTCAGATTTTTTAGTCTAAAGGTGGATAAATAAAATTCTAAAGGTGGTAACATTTTGTAGTTCCCTATTATCATCCTGAACTGATTTTAAAAGTAATTTGAGGTGACGCCTGGCTGGCTCAGTCACTAGAGCATGCGACTCTTGATCTCAGAGTTGTAATTTCAAACCCCCCAAATTAGGTGTGTAGCCTAGTTTAAAATTTTTTTTTTATTAAAAAAAATGTACTTTAGGACAGCCTGGGTGGCTCAGCAGTTTAGCGCCGCCTTCAGCCCAGGGCATGATCCTGGAGACCCAGGATTGAGTCCTACATCGGGCTCCCTGCCTGGGGCCTGCTTCTCCCTCTGCCTGTGTCTCTACCTTTCTCTCTGTGTGTCTCTCATTAATAAATAAATAAAATCTTTAAAAAAATGTACTTTAGGGGCAACTGGGTGGCCCTTGGTTAAGCTTCCAACTTGGTATCAGCTCAGGTCTTGATTTCAGGTTCATGAGTCAAAGTCCTGCCATTGGGCTCCATGCTGGGCATGGAGCCTTCTTAAAGAAAAGAAAAAGTACCCTGAATGATTTATGAAGTAAATTGGAAAGCCAAAGAATTGATAAGTTGCTTTAATCCCAAGTCTGTTTTCTATTAGAATGTAAGAAATACTAAGATAAGCAGAACTTTGAGAATATATAGCAGTCGGAGTTCTGATTACAAATTATAGCATTAAATTATAGTGTTGGGAAGTGAGAAATGAAATTCTTATTTTGCTAATCTTGGCATGGAAAGTAAATGAATGACGTGTGTGTGTGTGTGTGTGTTTGTGTGTTTAGATTCAATCATATATTCTAGTTTCCCTATAAGGAATATTATTACAAATAATAAATAGGAAAAATTTTCCCTTAAGTATCACTTCAGAAAATTTTCATTGGGGGAACCCCGGGTGGCTTAGTGGTTTAGTCTCGCCTTCAACCCAGGGCACGATCCTGGAGTCCTGGGATGGGGTCCCACATGGGGCTCCCTGCATGGAGCCTGCTTCTCTCTCTGCCTGTGTCTCTGTCTCTCTCTCTCTCTCTCTGTGTCTCTCATGAATAAATAAATAAAATATATTTTAAAAAAAGAAAATTTTCATTGATTGTAATTTTCTTGGGCATTGTGTTTTTATAATTTATACCTGAATTCAGAAGAGCAGAAGAGACTCAGATCCATCCATTCAGTTGACTCTCCTTTGGGTTGTTTTGGATATTACAACCACTACTCCTAGGACAGTTACAAAACCTTTGTTAATGTATTTTAGTTTTGTCGAATTGTTTTATCCTTTGTAATTCTTATTTTTCCCTTTCTTTTAATTCATCTCAGAAATGACTATATAACCGTACTTTAAGCATCAAACACCGAATTTTTTTTAAGTACTAATGTATCTTTCTCATCTCAAGAGAGTTCAGTTGGGGGATCCCTGGGTGGCGCAGCTGTTTGGTGCCTGTCTGGTGCCTGTCTTTGGCCCAGGGCGCGATCCTGGAGGCCCAGGGCGCAATCCTGGACACCCAGGATCGAATCCCACGTCGGGCTCCCTGCATGGAGCCTGCTTCTCGCTCTGCCTGTGTCTTTGCCTCTCTCTCTCTCTCTCTGTGACTATCATGAATAAATAAAATCTTTAAAAAAAAAATTCTTTAAAAAAAAAAAGAGTTCAGTTGGATTTCTCTATTTTTCATTATTATGACAAATTTCTGTTGATACTGGTATTTCCTTGGGCCATTTCCGTGTGATGTACAGTTATAAATAGACTGCTTTTACAGATCGTAGATTCCATTTCCATTCTGTTGCATTTAGATAGGCACAAAATAAATAATCTGTAGATGGTTTATTGAATTCTAAAGCTTTTTTTTCCTTTTTTTAAGATTTTACTTATTTATTCATGAGAGACACCGAGAGAGGCAGAGACAGAGGTGGAGGGAGAAACCGACTCCCCTAAGGGAGCCCATTGAGGAACTCTATTCTCGGACCCCGGATCATGCCCTGAGCTAAAGGCAGATGCTCAGCCACTGAGCCACCCAAACGTCCCTAAAGCTTTTCTAATTGGGGTGCTCCAATTCTGGATTTACTATAATTCACAATATGTCCCAGCTTGAATCTTACTAGGATGAATTTCCAATTTTAGTGGTATATTTGCACTTCTTTTTTAAAGTGATCTAATACTTTGAGCATGACTGTAGCCACTCTCTGAAGCCCAGAGCCAGGAGATGGCTAGATAATTCAGATTATACTGCTTCAGCAGAAACCGAGAAATCGTTGCCAACTTTAATTATTTGTTCTTTCGTTAGTGTGTTATTCATTTCTTCATTTTATTTTTCATTAAGGTATTATTGAAGTATAAATATAACTGGCTAAAGATTGTAGAAAATACAAAAGAACTAGAAAACATAATTTTCTGAACTATTTCACCTGCAATTATTATCATTTCTTAATTATCACTATTAATGATAATATTGTCCACAAGGCAAAGAAGTATATCTCTCTGGGAGGTGATGTGTGGGGTGGATTTAATGGCCCTAAGAAGCAGCACCACACAGTGGAAAGGATATACACCAGTGATAAAAGTTAGCATGTTTTGAGCTCTGACTATATGCTGGGGATTTTGTTAAACACTTTATAAGCATTGTATCATTCAGTCCTCTCTGTTACCAGATATGGATTTCATTCTACAGTTGATGAAACTGATATTTAAAGAGATTAAATAACTCCCTCAAGGTCACATAGCTAGTAAATCTTAAGACCAGGATTTAGAGCCTTTGCTTTTAACCACTATGCTACATTGCCGTTATAATCAATTAAAATTGCAGTGCTGATGCCAAGTTTAAAAAATTCATTTCATCCTAGCCATCGCCTCTGGATGGTTACAGAAAGAGATTATGTTAGTGAACTGTTTCCTCTACCTAGGAGGTTTATATTATGTAATTTAGACTTCTTATGAATTAAGAAAAGAGATCTGAGTTCATATTGCGGGATTTTACTTGAATTACCTATATTGTCCCTTCCTTTTTTTTTTGTAGAAGTCATTTATTACGGAGGTATTGGATATTTTTTTATTCCTTTAGTTGACTATTTGTCACTTTCTTTTTGCTTAGAGAGACTAGATTAGATAAACATGAGCAGTACTTTTTTTGAAAGAAAGGAGTACCTAAAAGGATATAGTCTTGCCATTTGTGACAACATAGATGAATCTACAGGGTATTATGCTGAGTTAAAAAAGTCAGAGAAAGTACCATATGATTTCACTTACATGTAGCATCTAAAAACAAAACGTGAATAAACAAAAAGAATAAGACCTATAAATACAGAGAACAAATTGATGTGGTAGCCAGGTGGCTGGGGGATGAGCAAGATGGATAAAAGGGAGTGGAAGATCCAGGATTTCAGTTACAGAATGAAATCAAATAAAAGATACAGCATAGGGGAATATAGTCAGTAGTGTTATAATAGTGTTGCATGATGACAGATAGTAGCTATACTCATGGTGAGCATAGCATAAGGTAAAGAGTTGTTAAATCATTATATTGTACACAAACTAATGTAACATTGAGTATATGTCAATTAATATTTAAATTAAAAAATCACTTGCAAGAAGAACATACTTTTAATTTGCTATAAACATACTATCACGTATGTTTACGTGATAGTTTTCATATTTATTAATGTTCACTGAATTTCATGCAAACGGTTTTTTTTTCTTAAACTATATAACTAGCTTAAAGTATTTCTAATAGTAATTTCTATGAATATCAATTAGAGCTAATCTTAGGGCAAGAGTCTAAGCCTCCTTTTTCTTTTTAATTTTTTTTTTATTTATGATAGTCACACACAGAGAGAGAGAGAGAGAGAGAGAGAGGCAGAGACACAGGCAGAGGGAGAAGCAGGCTCCATGCACCGGGAGCCCGACGTGGGATTCGATCCCGGGTCTCCAGGATTGCGCCATGGGCCAAAGGCAGGCGCCAAACCGCTGCGCCACCCAGGGATCATCTCTAAGCCTCCTTTTTAAAAATTTTTTTAAGTATTTCTACCCCCAACTTGGGGCTTGAAGTTACGACCTGAAATCAAGAGTCTCATGCTCTTCTAACAGAGCCAGACAGATACCCCTTAGCCTCCTGATCTGTACATTCCTAATGGTTCAGTGACTTGTTTTTTTTTTGAAGACCTATCATCTTATGTAATGAATGTCATCATTCTGTGTTCAGAATATAATTTTACTTGATCTTCATGGGTTTTCTTTCTTTTTTTTTTTTTTTAAGATTTTATTAATTTATTCATGAGAGACACACAGAGAGAGGCAGAGACATAGGCAGAGGGAGGAGAAGCAGGCTCCATGCAGGGAGCCTCATCCGTGACTCAATCCCAGGATCTGGGATCACGCCCTGAGCCAAAGGCACATGCTCAACCACTGAGCCACCCAGGTGTCCCAAGTTTTCATTAAATATGTTGCCCAGCAGTGTGTAGATTGGTCAGTCTTTTTTAACTGACAACAAAATGAAATATTTTAAATTTTTTTATTACTTTTTAATTATTTTTATTAAAATAATAGATATACAGGAAAAGGTATTAACTTCAATATTACTTTTTATAGTATTTTTTTATCCTTGTTATACTGTATGGTTTATAAAGCACTTTCATGTATGCTGAGGTCTTACTTAGAAAGTTAATAAATACGTGTTTCCCTTGTATTTAGAATTAGACACATAGGAGTTAGAGAAATTGAGATGATAATACTAACTTGACTTACTAATAAAACTGTTTGCAAAAGGACTTTTTCATTGCATGGTAGGATATATCTATCAACCCAGCGAGAGCAACCTTCCACAATTGGAGGCCTCTTATCAACTGGCACAGACCATCTAAAATGTATGTTTTATGCATGTAGGCAGTTGCAGAAGAGGTAGGCAAGAAGACTAGGCTAACCATGCCCAAGTGCTGGTTCCCACTTCTCTGTAGTTAAAAAATTCCTCCTCTCTAGTATTAATCTTTTTTTTTTTTTAAGATTTTATGTATTTATTTGTGAGTGAGAGAGAGAGAGAGAGAGAGAGAGAGAGGCAGAGACACAGGCAGAGGGAAAAGCAGGCCCCATGCAGGGAGCCTGATGTGGGACTCGATCCCAGGTCTCCAGGATCATGCCCTGGGCTGAAGGCGACACTAAACTGCTGAGCCACCCGAGCTGCCCTCTGGTATTAATCTAATGGAGTTTCCTATTAATAGTAGTACTATGTTATCCCATTTGATCTTGACAAAATTCTGTGTTATTAATAAAATAGAAGTGATTAGTTTCACTTTTTATGTAATAGGGACAAAACTGTTCAGTGTAGGAAATGGTAGGTAAGAGATAATCTGATGTTTTTGTAGTTGGTTGTTTTGGGCTGATACCTACTATAGAATATAGGAAAGATTTTATTTATTTGATTTTTTTTTTAGAAGTATGTTTTTTTTTTTTTTAAGATTTATTTATTTTATTCAGAGAGAGAGACTGAGACACAGGCAGAGGCAGAAGCAGGCTCCATGCAGGGAGCCCGACATGGGACTCGATCCCAGGTCTCCAGGGTATGGCTGAATGGTATTCCAGGCTGCAGGCGGCGCCAAACCGCTGCGCCACTGGGGCTGCCCAGAAAGATTTTATTTTAATCAACCGTAACGTAATAGTGGATATACTTCTTAAATTGTATAGATTATTTTTTTTTTATTTTTTTTTTATTTATTGATAGTCACACACAGAGAGAGAGAGAGGCAGAGACATAGGCAGAGGGAGAAGCAGGCTCCATGCACCGGGAGCCTGACGTGGGATTCGATCCCAGGTCTCCAGGATCCCGCCCTGGGCCAAAGGCAGGCGCTAAACCACTGCGCCACCCAGGGATCCCTTAAATTGTATAGATTATAATTAGGGTATTGGCATATGGCATTTATATCTTAAATTTACATACAATTTAGGTTCATGCTTTCTGTCCCAGAGTAGACAGTTTCTTTTTTCTTTTATAATGGCTTACTGAGATATAATTTACATGCCATGCAGTTAAGCCTTTTATTTATTTATTTATTTTTTTAAAGAAAATTTTTTTTATTTATTCATGAGAAACAGAGAGACAGAAGACAGGCAGAGGGAAAAGCAGGCTCCATGCAGGGAGCCTGACACGGAACTCGATCCTGGGTCTCCAGGATCAGGCCCCGGGCTGAAGGCGGCACTAAACCACTGAGCCACGCAGGCTGCCCACAGTTAAGCCTTTTAATGTGTACAGTTTAATCATATTCACAAAGTTGTATGACCATCACCATTACCTAATTTTAGAACTTTTTAAAAAGATTTTTATTTATTTATTTATTTATTTATTTATTTATTTAACAGAGAAAGAAGGAGAGAGAGTATAAGCAGGGGGAGCGGCAGGCAGAGGGAGAGGGAGAAGTAGGTTCCCCACTGAGCAAAGTACCCAATGCAGGGCCTGATTCTAGGACTCCAGGCTCTTGACCGGAGTCAAAGGCAGATGGTTAGCTGACTGAGCCACCCAGGCACCCTTTTAGAACATTTTTATCACCACCAAAAAGAAACCTCCTATACTTCTTAGGAGTCACTCACATTCCCCTGTTACCCTAGACCCTGGAAACCACTCTTCTACATTCTGTCTCTATGGATTCACTTATTCTGAACATTTCATATAAATGGGATCATCCAGTATGTGGCCTTTTTATCTGGTTTCTTTCTCTTAGCATGTTTTCAAGGTTCATTGATAATGTAGCACATACCAGGTACTTCATTCCTTTTTATGGCTGAATGGTATTCCATTATTGGATATACCACAATTTGTCTATCCATTCATCCACTCATGGGCATAGGGGTTGTTACCAACTTTTGGTTATGAATAACGCTTCTGTGAACATATATGTACAGGTTTTTGTGTGGGTATGTAGTTTCATTTCTCTTGAGTATATACCTTGGAGTAGGTAGAATTCCTGGATCATATAGTAGACAGTTTCTTGTTTAACATTTCTTTGAAATCCATTTATGACTCACAGGATACGGTTTAAAAAAAAAATTTCTCTGTACTGCTACTCCCTGTTTTAACATTTTTCTGAAAATATCAAAAGGAACTGAACTCCCTGAATTTTATCATCATTTTATCTCTGTTCCCCAGTAATTTTGACTAATTTTTCTTTTTTTAAGATTTTATTTATTCATGAGAGACACGGAGAGAGAGGCAGAGACACAAGCAGAGGGAGAAGCAGGCTCCTCACAGAGAGCCCAATGTGGGACTCAGTCCTGGACCCTGGGATCACGCCCTGAGTCAAAGTTGTTCTTATTGGGGTTACAATTTACTCCATAGAAACAGTACTGTATTCTAACAAAATACTGCCTTATTTCCATTCAGTCAGTCATTTTATTCAATATAAATGTGTTGCTTCTCAACCTTGGCTGTTAGAGTCTTCTGTGGTGCATTTAAAATTAAAAACAAACAAACAAACAAACACTTATTTAAATCAGAATCTCCAAAGGTTTGGGGAAAACTTCATAGCTAATTAAAGGGATAGTTAAAACATACCCAATTCTGGAAATAAAGATGTGATAGCTTAAGGAACTTACTCTAGCAGGCTAGAGAAAAAAAAAAACAGATAAGTAAGTTTCCTATTATAAAATGATATAAAGACTATAGCAGATGTGTGAATAGGGTACAGGAGAAACATTAGAAAAAAAGAACATCTTGTTTTGGAGATGGTAAAACTTGTGCTGTGTGTTGAAGGACAAATAGAAGCAAACCAGGCAGAACAGGGTTTAGATGAAGGTCATTGTAGGCAAAGGTAAGGGTGTATAAATACACTCAATGAAAGCATATGCTTCTTTCAAGGGAATTAAAAAGAGGTTGAGGGGTGCCTGGGTAGCTTAGTTAGTTAAGTGTCCAACTCTTGATTTCAGCTCAGGTTATGATTTCAGGGTCGTGAGATTGAGCCCCTAGTCAGGCTTGGCGCTGGGCATGAAGCCTACTTAAGATTCTTTCTCTGCCTTAAAAAAAAAAAAAAAAAAGAAAAGAAAGAAAGAAAGAAAGAAAGAAGAAAGAAAGAAAGAAAGAAAGAAAGAAAGAAAGAAAGAAAGAAAGAAAGAAAGAAAGAAAGAAAGAAAGAAAAAGATACTATGAAGGAAGTGGTAAGATTTGAAGCTACTAGAGCCTGGCAAGATCTGTTTTATAGAGACATGTGTGTTGAGCTAAATAATTTGAATTTTAACCTGACTACTTTAGGGAGCCTGAGGGTTGCACTTAGCCTTTGGAGTAGGGATATGAGGGAAAAGGAAAAGTAAACATATAAATAAGACACAGTGAAGCAAAGGGCCTCCAAAGTCTTTTTATTTAAAAAATTAATAATAAGAATGTTTCATTACAGGTTCCTGGTTTATGTTTATTTCCATGAATATAACCTTTTTGACATGTTTGAGCAATTGGAATAGAGAGAGAGGTGAAAAGGAAATAGGTTAGTAAGAAGGGTTAGAATTGGAATGGGAGATAAAAGGAAACAGGAAGATGAGAGGAGGTAAAAGAGGAAGAGGGGCCAAAAGGGTGATAGAGGTAGAAGGGAGGAGAGGAAACAGACACTTGATCTTCGAGCTAGAGACACTCCATGGAAAGAAGGCCTATTGCCAGTATTTATGTGCTTTGTGACATTGAAAAAAGAAGTCCTGCTTTTACTTGTTTAACAATGACTACTGGACCTATTCTCTGTTTTTGTTTGTTTTTAAGGGGATGAAAGAATTATTCCCTTTTATATTGTTTATATTATTTGGTGATACTATAGCAAATTAAAAATAGCAATTTTCATATTTTTTAGTATCTACCCTTCTATGCTAATTTTTAAAAATATAGCAAAATTAATTTTAGCTTTCTTCACCATAACGTGTATTGGATTAAATCGGACTGAATTTAACAAGTTTCTAACTCTGTTATTTCTGTGTATCCCACAACTTTAGGAAAAGGATCGTAACATTGAGTAAACTTTCCTTCTCTTCACAGACATTTTTAAAAAGCTTACTAATTCTTTTGGCACAATGAAATATTTGCTCTGTTATTTTTCAGTATTCAGACATTCATTAATTTTTTTCAGCTTTATTTTTGAAGCTAGTATTTGAAAAGCATCTAGAAGCACATTGTTTTTATAATACCAGAAAAGTGGCTGCTTTTTTTGTGTTACAATTTTTTAAGCAATGTGATCACTTTCAAGAGCTGGCTTACTAATTACTTAAAGATAAAAATAAAATAGTTAATGCTTATAGTGACTTTAGTTCTGTTTGGTATGGTGTCTAGCTCTTCGGTAACCATTAAACTTTTTAATAGAAAAGACCTTTTAAGATCAAAAGTTAAAAGTTAAATTATCTTGAACAGTAATAGACTAGTTCTTTGTATAAGTAAATACAAATATATAGAAGATATATACACAGTGTACCTTTCAGAAGGGCCTCATTTGGCCATTATATACCCTTAATACATAAAAGGAAAAAAATGAGATAGGAAAAAAATAAGTTTTGATAAGCATCAGTGAAGTGGAATTTCCACATAGTATTTGAAAATGGGGAGAAAGGTTATATACATACTTTCCATTCATTTGAATATAATATATTCATATAAATTTTCACCTCTTATTGTTTTCTAATCAAAATAATATTTCCTGGGGTACATGGGTGGCTCAGACCTTGGAGAATAATGACTCTTGATTCAAGGTTGTGTGTTCAAGGCCCATGTTGTGTATAGAGATTACTTAAAAATAAAAAAATCTTTAAAAAATTTACTGTTTTTCTTGAATGTCCTTTAATTTTTTTTTTAAAGATTTTATTTATTTATTCATGAGAGACAGAGAGAGAGGCAGAGGGAGAAGCAGGCCCCATGCAGGGAGCCTGATGTGGGACTCAGTCCTGGGACTCCAGGATCACACCCTGAGCCAAAGGCAGACGCTCAACCACTGAGCCACCCAGGCATCCCATTGAATGTCCTTTTAAAACAAATATCTAGTTCCAGTCAGTGTTACTCTAAAAAGCTATAAATTAGTTAAGTTAATTCTTCATGGGGATCCCTGGGTGGTTCAGAGGTTTAGTGCCTGCCTTTGGCCCAGGGAGTGATCCTGGAGTCCCAGGACTGAGTCCCGCGTTGGGCTCCCTGCATGGGGCCAGCTTCTCCCTCTACCTGTGTCTCTGCCTCTCCTTCTCTCTGTGTCTCTCATGAATAAATAAATAAAATCTTAAAAAAAAAAAAAGTTAATTCTTCATTTAAAAAGGGCATATAGGGGATGCCTGGGTGGCTCAGTGGCATGATCCCGGAATCCTGGGATCAAGTCCCATATCGGGTTCCCTGCAAGGAGCCTGCTTCTCCCTCTGCATATGTCTCTGCCTCTCTCTGTATCTCATGAATAAATAAATAAAATCTTAAGCATATAATTGCTAGTATTTGGCCAATAACTGTTTGTGTTTTCTTCATACATTAACCCTCTGGGTTTTAACCAGTGTATATGGTTATACATTCACACTTTCTTTTAAACTCTTAGACGTTGCTGCAAGTGTCATTTTCTGTTTGAATATTTAATGAAAGTACCTGGGTGGCTCAGTGGTTGAATGTCTGCCTTTGGCTCAGATTGTGATCCCGGAGTCCTGGGATTGAGTCTGGCATCAGGCTCCCCGCAGGAGAGAGCATGTTTCTCCCCCTGTCTCTGCCTCTTTCTGTGTGTGTCTCATGAATAAATAAATAAATATTAAATAAGGACAGGATACTTGTTAGTATCAGAAAATAAGGCTAAATGATGCAGTAACAACAACAACAAAACTCAGTGGCATTCAACAACAGTTCTATTTCTCCCTCATTTTATGATCGAATTGGCTGTGGTTTTGAAGCAGGTCCATTCCCTTCACTTTAGGATTCAGGCTGAAGAAGCTGCTCTTATCTGGGACATTGCCATTTTTGTAGTAGAGCGGAAGAAGGAAATAGTGAAACCATGTGAGGTTCTAAAAGCCTTTTCCTTGGAACTGGCACATTATTTCAGTTCACATTTCATTATACAAACAAGTCACATGGCCAGTCCTGATATGTGCATGGAACTTGTATACTATATTCACTTCTTGAATATTTATACTGTTTATCAGCATATTAAATACTTAGAGAAATCCTTTTGTTTATTTAGCTTTGCTTTAACCCAGTATTTCTCAGATTTACTTGACTTAGAAACCTGTTTTGCTAAGGAATACTTATTAGATTTTCTTAAGGAAATCCTGGCATGAGAAAAGTTGGTAGGCTGATTATAATATATTCATTAGATTTGTGCCCTCAGTACTTTACAGCTTCTTTGTTTATTTTAGTAGTGGTTACTTTGTCTTGTAATTGGAAAACTAGTGCATTTTATTTTTTGAGCTCAGGTCATCCTAATTCAGGGAGATCCCCTTGTAGAAAAAACTATTCAGATTTGGAGTCGGTCTGTTTTTAGGTGTTCTTTTGGTGTGGGGCCTCTGAGTCCTGGGTGTAGATTCTGAAAGTAGCCCTCACCACCACCCAGAGGCACATATTGCTTCAGAAGTCTCGTAATGGCAAAAGCATAGCTGGCATTTTTGAGGTTAGGACTGTGGGACAAGCTTGTTTTTATTTTTTTTATTTTTTTTTTTTGACAAGCTTGTTTTTAAATAGAATTCTTAAAAAATATTACGACAAATACAATTAAGTGCATTTTTTTAAGATTATTCATAGAGACACAGAGAGAGAGAGAGAGAGGCAGAGACACAGGCAGAGGGAGAAGCAGGCTCCATGCAGGAAGCCCAACATGGGACTCAATCCCGGATCTCCAGGATAGGATCACACCCCGGGCTGCAAGCGGCGCTAAACCACTGAGCCACCGGGGCTGCCCAACTAAGTGCATATTTTAAAACCTATTCATCAATCACATAATGATAAAACAAAGATGACATATAATAAAACCCCATCTTAGACATTAATCTATCCCTACAAAATCTCATCAGAATTATTAAAAATTAATACATTAATAAAAATACAGAATTATTAAAAACTAATTCCTGGGTTTTTCTTGTTAGGGTGAAAGTTAAGCTGCAGGGTAAAGGAAGTCCAATTCAGAGGTCCACAAAGACAACTTCTAGAACTGGATAATTGAGTCGATTTTAGAAAAGAAATAAGTGTTGGTGGTTCTTTTTATGGAATGCTTATGTGTACCCACAGCTCAGCCAGCAGGAGTGCCAGAAATCTTAAAGAAAAGCTTGCATAGCTGTTCAGTGAAAGGAGAGGAAGAAGTATTTTTAATCGGCAAGAACTTTCTGAAAGGAACTAAAGTTATTTTCCAAGAAAATGTTTCTGGTAAGTAGGCATAATACTGGTATGGAAAATGTCGCATGTTCTACTTTGTTATAAAGATACAATAATAGCTACAAAGTAAAAAGAGTTTCAGAATTTTAGTAAATTACTGTTTTTATTTCAATCAGATGAAAACTCTTGGAAGTCAGAAGCTGAAATTGACATGGAATTATTTCATCAGGTATAATTTAACCCTTTTTGTAGTTTAATTATTTACTCTTTGAGAAATTTAGTTTTGTTCTGAAATTTTCCTGATCAATAGATTAAATTTCTTCTTTATGTAGAATTCATACAAATCATATAAAAGTTTCTTTCTTGAGAATTTCTCTAACTGAAATGGAATTATTCCACTGATGCTAAAAATGACAGTTACCTATTTTTAAAAGTTAGAAGCATTAATAAATTATCATTGTTAATAAATGAAACCTTTCTTTCCTGGTATTTGTTTGTTCTGAGGATTTGGATTATCCAGATTTACTATTTAGTTAAATCAAAGGAAACTTATTTATCGAGTACCTGCTATGTGTAGGTGTTCTATGTTTGTTAGTTACTTTTTCGCAGAGGCACTGTTTGTTACACTTAAAGGGTCTGTAGGACCTCACCATACGTTATTTTCTAAATGACAAGTAAAAAGAGCTTGAAAACAGGGTAAAAAACTGGCTTATGAATTAGAATGTGGAACAAATAGTATTACACTTACAGAAGTTGAGACTATCAGAAGAGAAGGACAAATTAATGAACAAATCAGATAGAAGGCATATGCAGAATAACACATATACGTATAGGTCATGAAGAGAGGAACAAACTTACATGTAAAATACCCAAAGCCTAAAATTTACCAGAGGAGAAGAAAAGGAGTAGAAAATAGCACATGAAAGCAAATAGTAGAGATGGAAGAGGAAAAAATTAGAGATTGGCTAATTTAGCAAAAAAGTTTGTAACTTTTAAAGTTTTTTTTATTGCTTTGTATTTTTTTTAATAAAATCTAAAATATATATCCACTATAATACATTGCCAAACTCAAAGCTAAGGGCACAGTGTTCTCTGATACTGCCCTCACTTCAGATACTAGGCACAAGTTCAGGAGTCTCCTGACCACTTTCATTTTTGAACAGTAGGCTTCAGATTTAGAGGTTCCCACTCCCTACTCAGATTTGCTAGAATAACTCACAAAATTCAGGAAGCACTATATTTAATTTCAGTTTTATTAAAGCAAAAGGACACAAATCAGAACCAGCCAGAGGGAAAAGACCCATAGAGCAAGGTCTGGGAAGGTCCCGAAGGTGAAGCCTCTGTTGTCCTCAGGATGCCTTACACTCTCAGCACATCCATGTGTGACAATACACAGAGTATTATCAATCAGGAAGCTCATCCAAGCCATTGTACCCAGAGTTTTTGTTAGGGCTCAGTCACATATTGCCCATGCAGCTAACCTTTAGTGTTCAGTTGCATCAGAGCTTGAAACTAATATGACATATTCCAAAGTCCCCTTCGTAAATCACATTGTTGGATGTGTTAATCCAGTGGCAAAAGTCCCAAATCAGAGATACCCCTATCGAGCAGAAATTAAAGGTCTTAGAGATTACTTTTCAGTAGCCAAGGGCAAAAACTAAATCTTACTTTGGGTTGAGTTAATTCTTCACAAAATAGTATCCTATAATAAGTGGAGCTTCTTATACACCTAGATAAATGCTATGTAGAAAGTTTTCCTCTGGCTTTATGCTACTACTACATGCTGTCAAAAAGAGATAGTGGGACTTAACAGTCATTTGTTTGTCACATATACCTTTGGGCAATATGTCTTAACTGAAGTTCTAGCACTTACTTTATCACTAATACGTAAATTTTTACTAGATTATATGAGAGATTCCTTCTAACTCTGACATTTTATGATTTCTTATATAACTTATATGATCAGACCATTCACACTCCCCATGAACTACAGTGGCTTCCTTTCAAGGACTCCCAGAGGTTAGGAACAATATATTTTGAGTCTTCTGTGTTCCTCATAATATTAAGCACTTAACATATAAAAAAAAAAAAACAACTGTCAGTTCATTTTATTCACTTTGAAGAAAATGAGGACCTTGGGGTCTGAGGTTCCTTATTTTTTCTGAGGGGACTTAAAACCCTGATTTCAACCAGGCTCTTACATGCCTGTAGTTTTGGTCCTGACTAAAGCTTAACTTATCTGTGCAGTACTTCTATGTGTTCTATAAACATTTTGTTTTTTGATGAGTTGGTTAGATTAATGTAAATTCCTTTCTAATAATATTCTATTATAATTTCTCTTCCTTACCTTATGATATAGTTTATAGATAAGAAAACTAGTTCTGGAGACTGAGAAACTTGCCCTATAAATTGTACAAAATATTAAGATAGCTGCAACAAATTATAGTCTTAACTTGCTGATTCATATAGAACTTAAGAAGTGTTAAGAAGTTAAGTCTTTTGTGAAGTCTTTTCTCCTCCTCCTCCTCTTCCTCATCTTTCACCTTCCTCTTCTTCTCCCCCTCTTCTTCCTCTAACTCCTCTCCCTCTTCCTCTTCCTTCCTTCTTTCCGTCCTTCCTTTTTTTACTTCTTTACCTTTGAGGCATGGGGTAGTTAATATTCTTAAAACACTTTTTTTCAGGGTAGTTATACCAGCTACAATAGATTAAAGAAGAATAATCATAAAAATAAGACATGGTGGAATGGAAAGGAATTAATGTCCTTATTTGGTGACTTTATCTAGAGGTCCTGGGGTTTTTTCAAGCAAGTATGTATAACAAACTAAAACATAATATGATCTTTCATTAATTCTATGGTTCTTTTCATTTTTAAATTTTTATCTTTTTCAGAGAGCTTTCTGTCTTTTTTTTCCTAAGAGACTTTCTGGGAAGTGTTTTAGAATTGGATCACAATGGAGATATAAAGAATTGATCCAACAGATTATATTAAAGAAAAAGAAAAAAAACCAAAACATTTAGGGGTGCCTGGCTGGCTCAGTTGGTGGAGCATGTGACTCTATCTGGGGGTTGTGGGTTTGAGCTTCTGTGTAGAGATTACTTTTAAAAAAAAATCTGTTTGAAAAAATAAACATTTAGAGGAAAGAGTACTCAGAAAACAAGAGAAAAGAAATTTTAGTCTATACAGAAAAGCTGAAAGGACCTCTGTAGTATTAAAAAATGAACAAAAGATGGTATAGTAGAAAAGACCATTTAAGATAACTTTGCAAGTTGCAGTTATGAGTAATTGTGATAACTTCGTTTGCAACCCCAAAAATTAACTCATCAGTCGTTAAGCTTTTTTATTATTTAGAAATTTAAAAAATAATAAATTAAAAATAATATAAGTTTAAAAGTTGAGAGGTCCTGGCTGGTTCAGTTGAAGGTGCATATGACTCTGACCTCAGGATTGTGAGTTTGAGCCCCATGTTGAGTAGAGAGTAAGAATGAATAATACTTTAAAAATAGACTTAAATAAATTGAGATTAATGAAGTCTGGGAAAAACAGTTCTTTGTTTAATATCTGGCTCTTCTATTCAAAGCAATAATATCTTGTGCACATATATACCAAATGTGATAGGCACATGGTCATTATATCTACTCCCAGCTTAACAATTTCAGATAAATTCTGCCTATTAAATATATACAAAAGATACATATCTTAAAGATCAATCTCTTAAGATTGATCTTTCACATATAGTTAGATTATATAATCTCTATGTATATGTATATATACATAGTCTTAAACATAAGTTGGTTTTGAAAGAAAGCAAGAGTTTCACAGCTTGAAATATGGAGATGATTTTAAAAAGGGATCTAGAAACTAAGAATGGTTATATTAGAAACTAAGAAGTATATAATTCAATTTAAGAATAGCTTGTTTAAAAAAAAAAAAAAAAAAAAGAATAGCTTGTTTTAGGGCAGCCCCAATGGCCCAGCAGTTTGGCTCTGCCTTCAGCCCAGGATATGATCCTGGGACCTAGGATCGAGTCCCACGTCAGGCTCCCTGCATGGAGCCTGCTTCTCCCTCTGCCTGTGTCTCTGCCTTTCTCTATGTGTCTCTCATAAATAAATAAATAAAATCTTCAAAAAAAAAATAAAACAAAAAGAATAGCTTGTATTATAAAACATGAAACAGGCATTAGTGTATCAAAAAATACAAAGTTGTATAGATTGTTATTAATCTTTAGTCTTCTGAGGTCTTTCTATTGCACTCTTTAGAGGGAAACAATAAAAAATAAAGAGAAGCTTAGGAGTTTTGGAAAAGATGGAATTATCAGTTTAAATATGGAAAGTTATTGAAAGAAATGCCAAAAGAGATCCTCAGAATTTTGGGGAACATCTAGACTAAACAAAGGCTTAGAGGTCACATATTTTCAAATTATTTTATTAGGAATTTTGTTAGTGTTTCTAATCTATGTCTACATATGTAGACATACCCTAACTGCAAAATGAACGTGGCAATGATAAATTGTCATTTAGGAGAATGGAAAATATCTAGCACCATAGCTTATAAATTTAAAAAAAAATTATCTACTGAGAAGAAAATTGTTATTTTGAACCCAGGCAGATTTTTTCTAAGAAATTAAAATTAAGATATGCTTCTATTTTTATGCTAGAGAATATTGACTTGCTCCAAAGGCCTCCCAACCCTTTGTGTATTTTATCTGTATTGTGCTCCTAACTTAATGGTAGCTAATTGCTCTTAATTTACTAAAATAAAAAAAAAGTTGTTTAAAAACAACTTTCTATCACTTCATAATTTACCTAGTTTTTAATTCAAATCACTTGTAGAATTTCTAGATTCAAATTGAAAAAAAAATGGAGAGAGTATGAAAGAATAGTATAAAAATAGGTTCATTTGGTTTTTTAAAGGTTTCAAATTAGATTTGTTTAAATATACTCTCAAAGCAAATGGAGTAAAAGCTTTTAAATAACATATGCATCCAACTTTTAAATACTAATTCTGTTACTGATTACCAAGAACTAAGATTTTATTCAGAAGAATAATTTCAGTTGCAAAATTTGCCAAATAATTTTAAGAAGGAGAGGATAACCTCATAAGCCCATCCATTCAAACATCTCTTCAGGTAGGACTGCTTTGTGACATAGAGTGTTCAAACAAAAGAGTAACGTTAAGAGTAAGCAGAATTTTAAAACTGTTTATTAGAAGTTAGATCAGTGCAGATACATTTTTTGATGAGCTTATGTGTATTTGAGTATGTGTTTTCAGTATCTCCAAATATCTGTAGACATACACTCATGTATACATGTGTTTTCACCTAGCTTAAAAAGTGATTGATTGATTGATTTGAGGGAGGATGGCTAACTGGGCTTAGGAGGCATAGTGCCATAAATCAGAAGTTATTTCTTTACTTCTAACATGACTGTTTCAGAGAGTGTTTTAAGATGGCTTAGAAACGGGGAATCCAGGGGTGCCTGGGTGGCTTAGTGGTTAAGCATCTGCCTTCAGCCCGGGGTATGATCCTGGGGTCCCAGGATGAAGTCCCACATTGGGCTTCCTGCATGGAGCCTGCTTCAGTCTCTACCTCTCTTTCTGTGTCTCTCATGAATAAATGAATAAAATCTTTAAAAAAAAAAAAAAAAAAGAAGAAGAAGAAAAGAAAAGAAACGGGGAATCCCTGGGTGGCTCAGCGGTTTAGCGCCTGCCTTTGGCCCAGGGCGCGATCCTGGAGACCCGGGATCGAGTCCCATGTCAGGCTCCCGGCATGGAGCCTGCTTCTCCCTCCTCCTGTGTCTCTGCCTCTCTCTCTCTCTCTATGTCTATCAAAAATAAATAAATAAATCTTTTTAAAAAATGGCTTAGAAACGAACTAATTGCTCAAAAATTGAAACCTTGATCTTGGCCCCACTTGTCACTTGTCACTTAGTTCTATGAACTGAGTCAATCAACTGTAGTCTAGCTAAATAAGAAGGACGCCTGGGTGGCTCAGTGGCTGAGCGTCTGCCTTCGGCTCAGGGTGTGATCTCGGGGTCCTGGGGTGGAGTCCCGCATCAGGCTCCCCATGGGGAGCCTGCTTCTCCTCTGCTTGTGTCTCTGCCTCTCTCTCTGTCTCACATGAATAAATAAATAAAAAAAAACTCACATCATCCTCATTTGCCATCGTTAGCCTCCTGCATATCACATCCTCAGTAGAAAAACATAATCGCTAGCCCTTAATACTCCTTCCCATTACTATAATATACTAGGGAAGAAGTTGCAAAACTCAAATATGGTTCAAGAAGATGAAGTCTTCTTTGAGTGAGTGCTGATGAAGCACTATACACTTTTTTCTTATGAGGATGCTTCTGCCACTATCTGACAGAAAAATAACTTTGATTTGGTAGGGTTGGGTACACTGAACTCTATCTGACTTTAATGAGAAAGTGGTTAGGAAGCAGTTGTGAACTGCATTGCGAAAGGCACTTCACAATTAATGTTGTACAAAACATATAATTGACATTGTGCTTGGTGGGCATATTTTTTTCCTCAAAATTTATTCATTTTTTAATTCAACAAATACATTTGATCTATATTGTATAAGGTGTTTAACAGTGGTTATAGAATGAAAAACAGAACATCCTAGGTTCTTACAGAGCTTAAATTCTTGTGATTGGAGAGTGAAAAAACAATCACAGTAATTTAAAGTGGTGATAAATGCTATTTTAGAAATAAGATTATGTGACCCGGTTGGGAAGGGTTACTACTTCAAGTAGTATGGTCATAGAAGGCCAGCCTCTATGTGGAGGTAACATTTTGAGTAAGACCTGAAAATGGGTTAAGAACTAGCCATTTGAAGAGGCGAACAAAGAATATTTCAGTGGGAGAGACAAGCAAGTTGTAATAGCTGTGAGGTAAAAACAAAAATGAATTTAATGTGTTAAAAGACTGGACTGAGAAGGTTGGCATGGCCAGAATGTAACAAGCTCAGGGAGAATGGAAAAGAGAGATAGTTGGCGGGAGAAGCACCTTGTAAGCCGTTGTAAAACATTAAAAGCAGGGATACTTGAGTGGCTCAGTGGTTGAGCATCTGCCTTCAGCTCAGGGCGTGATCCCCGGATGGAGTCCCACATTAGGGCTCCTTGTGGGAGGCCTGCTTCTCCCTCTGCCTGTATCTCTGTTTCTCTCTCTTTCTCTGTGTCTCTCATGAATAAGTAAAATCCTAAAAAAATAAAAATAAATTAAAACAGTTTTAAGTTTAATGTCATGATGCCTGTAAACCTGAGCTTTAAAATGCTTTTTTTTTCCTAGTCAGACTTTTTATACTTTACAGCTAACAGGAAATGTACTTAACTATAATTATTTCAAATTTTTAATTTAAATATTGCTTCTTTTTTGACTCTTGTTATTTCCTTTAAATTTAGAATCATCTTATTGTGAAGGTTCCCCCATATCATGACCAACATATAACGTTGCCAGTATCAGTGGGAATATATGTAGTGACCAATGCTGGAAGATCTCATGATGTTCAGCCATTCACTTACACTCCTGACCCAGGTATGTCAAAATAAAAATTCTGAACTAAAATCAATCACTAATTTCTAATTTTTTGGAAGCATATGAAAACCAGTCAACCAAAAAGAAAAAGTTGTGTGCTAGGATGAATTGATTTCTAAGGGCATGATTTCCTAAGAAGATGGCCACCACATACTGTTTTTACTCTTATGTCAAGGATATTTATTATTTCTGCTTATGCTCCAATAGTAAAAAGAAAAGCTAGGAATGCACTGAAGTTTACTCTACAGAATTATATCATCCATATTACTTGGTAAGAGTTATCATTCATTTAGTACCTCTTATATACAGAAAGGTAAAAGTGACGACTTTGAAAAACTTAATAGTTTAGTCTGTATCTGGCCTATAGGATGCATTTTGGGAGAGGGAGAGATGAGCTTGGATTGATAAATGATAAAATCACAAGTGTAGTTATATGCATGTAACATTTTCTAATTTGTAGTCAAAAATATTAATTTGGTTAATATTTCAAATACAATTTCAAGCATTTAGGTAAAGTAGTTCCTTTAGAAACCAGAACAATAAAAACAATTGAAATGTTCATAAGTTTAGAAGATCTCTGGGTAGGAAGTCTCTTAAGAATTTCTTCCCTACGGGGATCCCTGGGTGGCTCAGCGGTTTAGTGCCTGCCTTTGGCCGCTCCAGGGCATAATCCTGGAGTCCCGGGATCAAGTCCCACATCAGGCTTCCTGCATGGAGCCTGCTTCTCCCTCTGCCTGTATTTCTGCCCCGCCCCCATCTCTCATGAATAAATAAAAAAATCTTTAAAAAAAAAAAAAAAAAAAGAATTTCTTCCCTACACGTTTAGTTGCTTAAAGAAGAGAAGTCTTTTCCTGGCAAAAGTAGGGGGAACATTTTAGAAAATGAAACTCTATACATGTTCCATTTACCTAGGCTTGATTTCTGCTATGTTTACCATTGGTTCAGTTCATTCCAGTCTCAAGCATACTTCAGAATTAGCATTTCTTCCATATTTTAAGTTTATTGTTTATGTTATTCCCATATAGTTCAGGATTCATTGAGGTACAAGGTGACTAAAGGTGGCAGAGGGGAAAAAGCCCAGGCAAGAAAAAGCAAAAGCAATGGAAACCGTAACTAGACCTGAGTTAATCTTATCTTGATAATTACTTTCTATCATTTAATGAATCTCTCCCCTTTTTAAAAAATCATGTCTAGGGACACCTGGGTGGCACAATGGTTGAGCGCCTGCCTTTGGCTCAGGGCATGATCGCAGAGTCCCGGAATCGAGTCCCATATTAGGCTCCCTGCATGGAGCCTGCTTCTCCCTCTGCTTGTGTCTCTGCCTCTCTTTCTCTCTGTCTCTCATGAATAAACAAATAAAATCTTAAAATAAAATAAAATTTATTAAAAAATAAAAATAAAATAAATCATGTCTAAATTTCACAGCATTGCTTATTATTATCCACCAGTTTGCTGTAAAAGTATGCTATATTACATAGCATTAATGAAATTAATATTTGTCTCAGAATAAAAGATCAGCAGTAAAATTTTCAGGCAGGAAAAGGCAAAGTTTAGAAATAATATACTGGTTTAAAAAAAAATAAATAAAAGAGAAGATACTCAAAGAGACCAAATATTTTATTGTTTTCTTTCTAGAAAGGTTTCAAAAATCCAAGAAAGTTTGACTTAAAACTAATGGTAGCTAAAGCATTGTAGTAATTGCTAAATTACTTAAATAGTGGCATTTAATATTTTTTGTTAAGAGGAGCTTACTCGTGAGGAGAAAGCTGGCATAATTGATACAGAACTAATGAGCTGTATCATTTGTGTGGAAAGGGAAGTGGGAAGTGTAGGTATCTAGTCAGGGAATAGCCTCAAAGATTTTGCAGTGTTGAAAATACTGAGGTTTTATGGTTGTTTGTTTTTATTGATTAATTATGAAGAACATTTTGGACTTTGCAGTGTTTAGTGTCAGCACTAAGAATACTGTCCTTTCTTACTGATACATATTGATGATTAGAAATTTCCCTTTGAGGGGATCCCTGGGTGGCTCAGCGGTTTGGCGCCTGCCTTTGGTCCAGGGCGCGATCCTGGAGTCCCGGGATCGAGTCCCGCATCGGGCTCCCGGCATGGAGCCTGCTTCTCCCTCTGCCTCTCTCTCTCTCTCTCTCTTTATGTCTATCATGAATAAATAAATAAATCTTTAAAAAAAAAAAAAGAAATTTCCCTTTGAAAAATTGGCAAATAAAACAGCTTTTAAGTCTTCTGCTTAACAGCATACACTAATTGCCTATCTTTGGCCACATTTAGGCAATCATTAACATGTTTATTCTTTTAAGTTTTTCCTTTCATATTTTGTCTTCAATAGATAATAGTTACACTCAGAATCTCTTAATCAAATAAATACATACTATGCAAACTTTGTAATAAGACCTAATGCTTCAGTTTCTGCCTTTATGATATAGTTAATTAAAGAATTTTCCTGGGGATCCCCGGGTGGCTCAGCAGTTTAACGCCTGCCTTCAGTCCGGGGTGTGGTCCTGGAGTCCCGGGATTGAGTCTCATGTCGGGCTCCCTACATGGAGCCTGCTTCTCCCTCTGCCTGTGTCTCTGCCTCTATCTCTCTCTCATGAATAAATAAATAAAATATTTTTTAAAAAGAACTTTGCTATAATTTCACTTTTTGTGTTTTCTGAAATATAATCGTTTCAGATATACATGAGAGAGAATATGATTTTCAGGAAAACTTGGTTATAGAAAATTTGCACTATCTCATGATAAACCAATTGCTGTTGTGATTCATCTGGGGACTGTGGTTAAACATTTGAGTATTCAGTGGTGTATAATTATAACAGCAAAAACTAGGACTACCCCAGTATTGTAGAAATGATGACTATTATACTACTTGCCTAAATATTTAAAAGTTATAATTAAACTAGCAAATTAATATGTCCTATCCTCCTGATTTGACCAAGGTACTTTCATACCAACCTGAAAGAGGAGAGTTGAATTTAGGATTATCAGAATGCTTGGGAGTTCCAAGTCAGATATGGCAACACAAGGAAGGAGGATTCCCCAGTCTGGTAGCCTTCTTTTCTTTCTTAGCTTCATTCTATACCTAGAGGGCCTTTGTGCACCAACCAGTGCTTCCAAGCTCTGTCTGCTCTGGAAATCTGAGACTGTACTCATAGTCTAACATAGTTATGCAGAAAATTCGGGGATCATGAATATTTGGTACATGTGATTGGGGCAAGGGTTCAATTGAACATAAACTGGTTCTGCATGCTTTGCCAGATAAAGCTCCTCTACAGTGCTCTGAGTCTAGAGCTAAAAAATATACTTCATGTGCATGTTCCCAAGCTTTTAGTTTGCAGGGTCATAAAACTTTGCCAGTTAGTCACCAAAGTTTTCACTTCACTCTATGAAGACACATAAATCACATCAGGTATTTTTTGCAGTGACACAGCAGTGGTATTTCTGTAAGAAATGAGGGATATAATAATTACTCTTTTTTTTTTTTTCTCTAACAACAATTGACTAAAACTTGATTTTAAAAGTTGAAATTTAAATGTTTTCAAAGATTTCTATTTTTAAATCTGTGGTTGCTGGGGTACCTGGGTGGCTCAATTGATTAGGCATCCAACTTTTGTTTTCTGCTCAGGTTATAATCTCAGGGTCATGAGGTCAAGCCCTGCATCAGGTTCTGCATTGGGTGTGGAGCCTTCTTAAGATTCTCTCTCTCCCTCTCCTATTCCCTACCCTGCTCACACACTCAAGCTCTAGATTGGTAGATTGATAGATTGATAGATGGATGGATGATAGGTAAGTCTGTAATTGTTAGAATTATTGTTATGCTTTAAAACTGTCTATGGATTTCTTTTCCATTCAGTTCCCTATATGTCATTCATTGGACTTCCTGTGTAGCACACTAAGTTATTTAACTTCATTCTTAGATGTGTTCATTTTGTCTTTTTATTCACAACTAACTAGCTCTTTATAGTCTCTTCATAAGTATCATTTCACATTGTCCTATCAAAAATAAGAAATTGAAAATAAGGTGGAGCTCTTGGCTGGCTCAGTCAGTAGAGCACCATGCTTGATCTCAGGGTTGTTAGTTCAAGCCCCACATTGGGTATACACTTTACTTAAAAATAAATAAAGATAAAATTTAAAAGAAATTGAAAATAAGGTGATTCTGTTCCCATTCTGAGTAAGTCACAGATTTTTTAAAAAGATTTATTTATTTATTCATGAGAGACAGAGAGAGAGAGGCAGAGACATAGGCAAAGGGAGAAGCAGTCTCCTCACAGGGAGCCCAATGTGGGACTCGATCCTGGATCCCAGGATCACACCCTCGGCTGAAGGCAGACACTCAACTTCTAAGCCACCCAGGCGTGTCCCTATTTATAATTTTAGAACTGAACCCTACTCTCAGGTCCATTAAATTTAAAGTTGCCATGGTAGCTGTAGTTGCTATGACTAGATGTAATAGT
The DNA here is from genome assembly GCF_053574225.1 of Canis aureus. NCBI lineage: Eukaryota > Metazoa > Chordata > Mammalia > Carnivora > Canidae > Canis > Canis aureus. The sequence continues at coordinate 8,967,317 of NC_135613.1, forward strand.
CTAGAAATTCTCTATTAATAATATACAAAGATTATTTTTTCCAAGGCTTTACAAAAGGAATAATCATAATGTTATAGGTTCTGTTTATCACTTTTTTTTAAAGATTTATTTATTTATTTATTTATTTATTTATTTATTTACTTATTTATGATAAACATAGAGAGCGAGGCAGAGACACAGGAGGTGGAAGAAGCAGGCTCCATGCCAGGAGCCCAACACAGGACTCGATCCCGGGTCTCCAGGATTGCGCCCTGGGCCAAAGGCAGACGCCAAACCGCTGAGCCACCCAGGTTCAGATAAAAATAAAAAATATTTATCACATTTTTAATTTAGTTCAACTGATTGATTAACATTTCTCAATCAGTATTATTTTAATAAATCATTTATGTAGATGAATGGTGAATTTTTTTCATTCTGGTGTTAAAATATATTTGATACATTTTAAAAGTTTTATATCCATCTTGGGGCACCTGGGTGCAGCATCCAACTCTTGATCTCAGCTCAGGTCTTGATCTAAAGATTGTGAATTCAAGCCCTGCATTGGGCTCCACGCCCAGCATGGAGGGGGGGAAAAAGGGGAAGAAAAAAAGGTTTCACATCAGTCTTCTACTCATCACATATTGTCAATGTGAATACTGTTACAAAAAGGATTTTAAGTTGCTGTTGTTTCTTGTTTTGATACATGAGCATGTTACTGCCCATTTGGTTGGTGAGTTTTTAGGGCATAGATTGGTGATTATAAAAACTCATCTCTGCTTAGATTTTCTGCTAAAAAAATAATTTAATAATATTTTATAGGAAATATTCCAATTAAAGATTTTTAGGATACACCTTTTTCTTAGGGAAAGTTTAAATAAATACATCAATCTTTTTGTTTTGCTTTTATAGCAGCAGCTGGTGCTTTGAATGTAAATGTGAAGAAAGAAATATCTAGTCCTTCAAGACCTTGCTCTTTTGAAGAGGCCATGAAAGGTACCAAGTCCATTCTTTCCAAAAATTATAAAAAGGTGATCCTATTTATTTTGTCTGGCAAATCTTACTATTTTGTTTTTTCTTATGTGCTTAGAACACTTAACAGGGTACCCTCCATGTCACAAAATAAACATTTGTTTAACTTTACTGAATGCAGAGACTTATTTCCCAACTTGATATTTCCCGTTATTCACCATATGAACAAACTCTTTTAAAGCGTATGTTGGAGGAGAGGAGATTTTTCTAATGTTTTTTATTCCCTAATGTTAAAGTATAAAATACAATAATTTATGTAAAATAGGGTCTGTAAAGCTTCTTGCTACCAAAATTAATATTGGACATTGAAATTTTGAAACTGAAATTTGAACTATTTTGAAAAAGTTTACTTAGATTTCTTGTTATCAGGCAGCCCTGGTGGCGCGGCGGTTCAGCGCCGCCTGCAGCCCGGGGTGTGATCGTGGAGACCCGGGATCGAGTCCCATGTCGGGCTTCCTATAGGGGGCCTGCTTCTCCCTCTGCCTGTTCCTCTGCCTCTCTCTCTCTGTGTGTCTCTATGAATAAATAAACAAAATCTTAAATAAAAAAAAAAAAAAAGATTTCTTGTTATCATCCTTCCTTCTGACATCATATTTACTCCTGCCAACCCCAAGAAACAATGAAGATACCTTCAGGATGTTATAATGTAACACAGAGTAAATTTCTTTTTCTTTCATTCTCTTTTTTTTTTTTTTTTTCCAGCTTGCAGACTTGATTCTGTGCCCAGCCTGTAATACCTGGGACGTCAGAGGGGCCAAAATCAAGATTTTTTTTTTTTTCTTAAGGGATTTCTAACACAACTAGATACTCAGTGGTGATGCTTTTTTGCCGTTATAGATGGAGATGTCAATTACATAATCCCCATTGATTTATTTTTATAATTCCTAGCCATTATTTATATTTTTCTGCCATGAAATTCATGAGTTAAAACCAATCTTAAAATTAAAAATATTTAATCAAATATGATGTGTTTTTAAATATCATCAGTAGCAAAATCCAGCATTCATGTACATAACTTACCATTTTAATTTCTGACTATGAACACATCCAGAGTAGATTAGTGAGGGATTTTGCAATAGGAAGTAAACAGCCAAGTTTATCTGATTCAACTACAGGAAAATTTACAAATCTATATAATGGATAACCATAGCTCACATTTATCAAATGTATATTAAGTGCTAGGCAATATGCCGTACTTTTTACTGGCACTATCTCATTTAATCTTCCAAACTTTATGAAGTAGGTAATTTATTATTCTCATTTCACAGGTGAAGAAACCAAGGTTAAAAATTTGCTCTAGGTCACTTAGCCAGTAATAACAGAAGGATAGGTTGAGCTCTAGTGTGTAAGGTAACACATCTAAGCAAAAATTATTTAAACCATGCTTATTGGGCAGCCTTGGTAGCTCAGCGGTTTAGTGCCACCTTTGGCCCGGGGTATGATCCTGGAGACCCGGGATCGAGTCCCACATCAGGTTTCCTGCATGGAGCCTGCTTCTCCCTCTGCCTGTGTCTCTGCCTCTCTGTGTGTGTGTGTGTGTGTGTGTGTGTATTCTCATGAATAAATAAATAAAATCTTTAAAAAATAAAAAGATAAACCATGCTTATTAGATGAATAATACCATAATTAATTAATCAGTATAGAAAGGGATATTTGTGATCTTTTTTTTTTTTTTTTTTTTTGGCCAACTTTGCCATCCATGCTTTTATCCAAAAAAAATTTTTTTTAAAGATTTTATTTATTCATGAGAGACAGAGAGAGGCAGAGACAGAGAGGGAGAAGCAGTCTGCCCATGGGGAGCCTGATGCAGAACTTGATCCTAGACTCCGGGATCACACCCGGAGCTGAAGGCAGATGCTCAAACGCTGAGCCACCCAGGCATCCCTCTCCAGAATTTTTTGGTGGTACTTTCATAGTGTATCATACTAATGGGACACTAATCCAGTTTAACATGAAATTTCTAATATAAGATTATGAGTTGAAGGTTGAAAGGTTGTAAATGTCATGCTTAATTCTTAGTAATAAATGATTTAGTTTATCAAAATCTTAAAAGGCTAAAAAACCGGATAAGAAACAAACACATACACATGTTATTAGTTTTTCACAATTTAGACCTGATTTTGACAGTTTTATCAAATCATGGTAAAATTTTTTTAAAGATAGAAAATTGAATACTAAACATTGATTTAAATTTTTTACTTGTCATTTTAAATTTTATATCATTATTTGGAGATTTCCTGAACAACGACATAAAAATAGTAGCTTTCAGAACCAACAGTTTTCTTTGACATATGGCTTATTTTTATGATTTCTTGAAATCAGAGCATTAGTGTAATGCCAAGTTGCTGAGAGATTTTTTAATAATGAAGACTGAGCAACATAAATGACTTAAATTTGTGTTCTGGCAGGAATCTTCTAAGTAACGTTCTTATAAATAGCCATCAATTACATTGAGCTTTAGAACTTGATACCAAGTATATTATTGAAAGATATTGAAAACTTTTGCTTTAAAATAAGTTTCTAATTTCTTAGGGTTTGGGGGAAGTGTGTAGGGAGTAAGGAGGATGACTGCACAGCTCACTCAGTGAGATATTAAATCTAGAGCCAAGGTATCATGATTCATTTTTGGTTTTAGTCAACTGTGTATGTATCCTTTACACAAAAGTAATAAAAATTATATAGGGAGTGCCTGGGTGGCTCAGTCATTTAAGTACCTGCCTTCGGCTCAGATCATGATCCCAGCATTCTGGAATCAAGTCCCACATTGGGCTCCCTGCTCAGTGGAGAGTCTGCTTCTGCCTCCTTCTACCTCTGCCTGCTACTCCCCTTGCTTGTGCTTTCTCCTCTGTCAAATAAATAAAATCTTCAAAAAACAACTAATTAAATAATATAAAGTGTGCAGTGTAAGCTACTATTAACGGTTTCTAGAACATATTTCCAGAAAGTATCTCTGTAGGTACAGGTAGACATGAGGAGACACTCTAGAAAGATGGCTCAAAGACTGTGATACAGGTTTATTAGGACCCAGGGATAAGTTTAATTGACCCTCGAATAATACAAGTTTCAACTGCGCAGGTCCACTTATATGTAGATTTTTTCAATATAGCATGTTTCCTTATGATTTTGTTAATAGCATTCTTTTCTCTAACTTTATTGTAAGAAAACCGTGTGTAATACATACATAAAATATGTGTTCATCAACTATTTATGTTATCAGTTAGGCATCTGGTCAAAGTTGGCTATCAGTTAAGTTTTGAGGGAGTCAAGTTCTATATGGATGTTCAACTAGTATGGCAGGGTCATTGCTTCAACCCCCATGTTGTTCAAGGGTCAACTTGTATTGATGTGCATTCTCTTAGTTTCGGCTTTGTAAGGAGTGCTTCACTGGATGAGTGAAAAATAGTTGAGAGCATATACTTTTCTCACTGGTTTTAACTACATGCAAAGGTTTAGAAGCTTGGAGGAACCATATCTCAATCCATTTCACAGGTGAATAAACCAAGGCTCAGAGAAGTTAAGTGATTTGCCTCAGGGTCACACAGCTAGTAACTGATAGAGCTTGTGACTTAGATGTCTTCCACAACTCTGTATTTTCTTACTCTATTATTTCTTCCCCTATAAATCTTAATTTATACAAACATATTTGTACTCCACCTAAATACTGCTTGCTGATAACAAACTTCCATAAAAATTATTCTGAATTTCAAAGATTATTCGGCATAGATGGAGAGAACAGTTCAAAAGTTGGCATAAACTGTCAATGCCATTATTCTTTACAAATTCACATTGATATTTGGATGGTTAAATATGTTTGTCTTATTTACTTTGTGGGTTTTCTGAATTGGCTTAAAAGTTCTCCCCTAGCCCTTACATAATACACAGACTTCATATGTTTGATTTTTCCCTCCCTTCACTAAAATGTAATTTCCAGGCAGTAGGGCTTTATCCATCTTAGTCATCACTGGAACCTGGAACAGTGCCTGAAATTTTGTAAAGGATCATAAATATATAATGAGAATGTAGGAAGGCAAAGTAGGGTGACATCTCTCAAGCCATTTAATATTGTTTACAGGTCCATTAAAGATATATTTGTGGGTTCTGGGACATAATAGTATACACTTATTTTTCCCTGTCCCTCCTTTCTAAATATACCTTGGAAATAATTGACACCAAGTGAGTTTCCTAGTTTTTCTTTTATCTACCATTTTATCTGAATTAGGTACCAGAGAAGTCTGCAACTCAGAACTGGCAACCTACACAGACAGAAAGAATAAATCAATAAATAAGCATGAACAGCCTGCTCTCAAAGACTAGGAAAGGCAAAGCCTAGCAGAGTCTTAGTGGGATGACTCATATCTAATGACAGCAGCTGATCCACGAACAAAATGTGGGGACTAGCACATCCCCCACTCAAATTTGTAATAGCAACAGCTATATGGTTAACTCACCCCATACACCACATCTGCCAAGTAGCAGTGGGCCCAATATACTAACAGTAGAACCAAAGAGGTCCCGAATACAGGCTTCACATAAGCCAGAAGCAGCAGGTCGGTCTGTCTGGGTGGGAACAGCAGAACCCAGGGATCCAACCCATCCCCTCCCTCATATCAGGCAGTAGCACACAGGCCCTTCCACCTGTGCTGGTGGCATCAGCAGGCCCTGCATCTCCTTGCCCTTCCCTCAGCAGCAAAGCAAGACCCAGGCCCAACAGCTCCTGGCCCTCCCCCTAAGGGTAGAAGATCCAGGCCAAGTGTCTCCCAGTCATCTACCCAGTGACAGAAGGCAACCCATTGTCAGAAGGTGAACCAGACTCAGGGTCTCCCAAATCTTCACCCAGTGACAAGGAGCCCACCTTAACCTCGAAGTTCTTGAGCAACCACAGGGCAGAAGTAGCCCATGTAAGTGCTTTCCCACCTCTAGCAGCACTAGCAGAAATAGAATGGGAAGCCCAATAGTATCAGCAGACTAGAGAAAATACCAGGAAAAATGTTTTCTTTTCTGTAGGTTCAGCATCCCTTGCCACCCACACCAGGGAGTTCAGGGAAGGCTTTCCATTCTTATGGGTAACACCAACAGGTTTCCAGCTACTGCTCATATAGAACTAGAACAACAAACAGACCAGATTGTCAGAAACCTCAATTATTATTGGCCATAGAAAGATTTTGTGCATATGGCTATAGATAGACTTGTATCTTTGCGTGGGCATTAGACAAAATGTCCTTTTCTTGTTAGTCAACACTAGTAGACCTACCTGTTTGTCAGCAGTCTCCTTAGGAGATGTTAAAGACCCTTGCTCAACTTGTTCTACTTGTTCTCATTTTCCAGAAGGGGGAAAAAAACTATAATAATAAGAATTATCCTCTAAGTAAATTTGGGCAAAATTGTATATAGACATGTTAAACAGTAACTGTGTAGGTAATGCATTTATTTGTCAGTGGATGTTTATATACAGTTTCTCATTGAACTGTAATATAAGTTTATCTTTAGATATTGAACTTTTTAAGTCAGAAATACTAGAATGAAAATATGCAACACTGTACTGTAAGATTAACCAAATAATCCACAGCGAACTAAATTGACTATGACAAAGGTAAAGTAGATTCATTTATTAATTTCTTCATTAATTCAGCAAATATTTATTGGTTATCCATTATGCACCAGGCAACAACAACAAAATCTGCCTTCACAGAGTTCACTTTCTAATAGAGTTCAAAAGCAAGAATAGGAACTGAGTATTACAGGATCAACTTGGGACACTACCAGTGGTCTTTCAAATTGTCTTGTGAGATGGGTCTAGAATACTTTCAAATGCCTGCCTTGTACATGATCCGAAGTTCTGTCTTAGTCAAACTTGGACTGTGAGTTGCATTGTATTGGTATTGTTAGAATCTAGGTGAAAAGAGGTCTGAGAACTCATGAGTAAATGATCCAGTTTTCAAAGTAATAAAGTATAAAATACCAAAAGTTAAATGAGCACTTTTCCCTCCCTCAAGATAATCAGTTTCCATAGGAGTTGTTTCTAGCCAGTTAGTTGTGAGACAAGTTGAAGTAAGACCAGAAAATTTCAAATATTTTTAAATCAAATTATTACAAAGATAGCTATCCTATTCATATATACCATATGCCATTTTAAAGTCCTCTTTGAAAAAGAAAAAAAAATAAAGTCCTCTTTGTAGCCAGTATTTCTTCTCCGTATCACATTAAGAAGTTTAATTAGCTATGCTTCTGGGGATTTTGTATTTCTCTCCACAGGGTTTCAAAGTAGTGGTATACTCTGGGTGCAGAATTTGGCTAGGTATTCAGTTCAGAAGACTATCATTAGTGGTATCAGTAGGCTCCACTAAGTGCCAGTAACACAGACTTGAGGCAAAAAAGAAGTCGAAGAAAAGGGATCAAGGAGAAAAAATAGAATGAAATGGTTGAACCTACCTTATCTGCTATGTATTAACTCTCCCTAGCATAAATCTGTAACTATTCCTGCAAACTAGAGTAAAGAAAGTGGAAAATACTTGATGGTTTTGCTTTGGAAGTTTAATTGGTAAATGTTTTGATTTTATGCTGCCAGGCAACTAACCACATGCTCTAAGAGGAGAGTTGTAATTGAGTAGCTTTAATTTGGAGATTTCTAAGCTGTACGCTATAATATATGTGATCATGTTGATTAGTGTAACTCATGGTACTTTGAAAGGGCCCTGAGGGATATAGCTTGATAATTGAACTGAGTAACCTTGTTGAATTCAACCCAGTCTCAGGTTCCTATCAGGAGTCCTCAAGCCACTATTACTTCAAAAAAGGGAAGACACTTTTTTTTTTTTAGATTTTATTTATTTATTTATCTATTTATTTATTTTTAAGATTTTATTTATTTATTTATTCCTGGAAGACAGAGAGAGAAGCAGGCTCCTCACAGGCAGCCCAGTGCGGGACTCGATCCCCAGACCCGGGATCACGCCCTGAGCCGAAGGCAGACACTCAACCGCTGAGCCACCCAGGCGTCCCAGATTTTATTTATTTATTCATGAGAGAAAGGGAGGCAGAGGGAGAGGCAGGCTCAATCCCAGGACCCCAGGAGCATGACCTGAAGCCAAAGCCAGACACTCAAGCAACTGAGCCATCCAGGTGCCCGGAAGACACATTTTGATACATCAGTTTTTATATCCTATGCTGCCAGCATAGCATCAAAAAATAGACATATTTAAATCATGACTAAGAATCACCATATTATAGAATGAAATAATTAATGATGTTAGTGATTTTAAGTTTTCTTTCTTTTTTTTTTTTTTTTTTTTTTTGTGTGTGTGTGTGTGTACAGCAATGAAAACTACTGGTTGTAACTTAGATAAGGTAAATATTCTTCCTAATGCTCTGATCACTCCACTCATATCAAGCAGTATGATTAAGAGTGAAGATGTTACTCCAATGGAAGTAACAGCAGAAAAAAGATCTTCCCCTATTTTTAAGGTAAGCTGCATTGACTAGTGCCCCACATCTTCTCAGTTATAAAAATTGCTAATTTGATTTCTTTTCCCCATGTTTGTGCTTTTACTTTTACTTTTTTTTTCACATGTGTTTCTTTTTGGATGCAGTTAATGAGTTTTGGTTTTCATAATAAATGCTTTAACATGCCAATAAAATAGCCTTCAAAGTGACTTCCAATATATCTTGATAAGGGAGGAATTGATTAATGTTAGCTAGATCTCTGGGATGTGGGGTATTCATGAAAGTACAAGTTTAATAGTTTCAGAATTGGAGACATTTTTATTTTCTTTTTTTCCCCAGTTTTTTTCTATAACCCCCTTTCCCTTTGTCACTTAACTCCTTTCCCTCCTATAATGTTACCAATGATCCACAAGATGGAGATATTTTTGAATTTACTATTAATTCATGAACTGTAGAATTAATGTGTTCTTCCTGTCCTTAGCACATCAATAACTAACTGATTATTCTAGTTTTTTGACTGTCTTTGCTTACAATATTTATTAAAGAAATATCATAATGACAGATATGGTGTCACCAAGAATCCTAGTCTTACACATTTTATGAAAAAACAATGTAGAGTGGAAAATTGGTCCTGCATATACATATGTATTCAGAGTAATAATTTTTGAAGTATCAAATGAGCTAATTTGATGTTTATATATACATATTATTTGGGGATTTTTATTTTTTAGACTACAAAGACAGTTGGATCAACTCAACAAACATTAGAAAATATCTCTAACATAGCAGGAAATGGGTCTTTTTCATCATCATCATCTTCCCACTTACCTTCTGAAAATGAAAAGCAGCAGCAGATTCAACCCAAGACATACAACCCAGAGACCCTGACAACTATCCAAACACAGGACATTTCACAGCCTGGTACCTTTCCAGCAGTTTCTGCTTCTAATCAGCTGCCCAACAGTGATGCACTACTGCAGCAGGCTACCCAGTTTCAGACCAGAGAAACTCCAACTAGAGAAGTACTGCAATCAGATGGTACAGTGGTTAATTTGTCACACCTGACTGAGTCATCCCAGCAACAGCAGCAGTCACCACTACAAGAACAAGCGCAGACTTTACAGCAGCAGATTTCATCCAATATTTTCCCATCACCAAATAGCGTGAGTCAGCTACAGAATACAATTCAGCATTTGCAAGCCGGAAGTTTTACAGGCAGTACTGCTAGTGGCAGCAGTGGAAATGTTGACTTGGTCCAACAAGTTTTAGAGGCACAACAACAGTTATCTTCAGTTTTATTTTCTGCTCCAGATGGTAATGAGAATGTTCAAGAACAGCTTAGTGCAGACATTTTTCAACAAGTCAGTCAAATTCAAAATAGTGTAAGCCCTGGAATATTTTCCTCAACGGAGCCAGCAGTCCATACTAGACCAGATAATTTAATCGCTGGAAGAGCCGAAAGTGTTCACCCACCGACTGAGAACACATTATCCAGTCAACAGCAGCAACAACAGCAGCAACAAGTAATGGAATCATCAGCTGCGATGGTGATGGAGATGCAGCAGAGCATCTGCCAGGCAGCTGCCCAGATCCAGTCCGAGTTATTTCCTTCACCTGCGTCAGCAAATGGGAACCTTCAGCAATCTCCAGTTTACCAGCAGACTTCTCACATGATGAGTGCATTATCTACCAATGAAGACATGCAAATGCAGTGTGAATTGTTTTCTTCTCCACCTGCAGTTTCTGGAAATGAAACTACTACAACCACCACACAGCAGGTTGCAACCCCTGGCACTACCATGTTTCAGACATCAAGTTCAGGAGATGGAGAAGAAACTGGAGCACAAGCAAAGCAGATTCAGAACAGTGTCTTTCAGACCATGGTCCAAATGCAACATAGTGGGGACAGTCAACCTCAAGTTAACCTTTTTTCATCTACGAAAAGTATGATGAGTGTGCAGAATAATGGTACTCAGCAACAAGGTAATGGTTTATTCCAGCAAGGTAATGAGATGATGTCCCTCCAATCTGGGAATTTTTTGCAACAGTCTTCTCATTCACAGGCTCCACTTTTTCATCCTCAGAATCCTATTGCTGATGCTCAGAACCTTTCCCAGGAAACTCAAGGTTCTATTTTTCACAGTCCAAGTCCTATTGTCCACAGTCAGACTTCTACAACATCCTCTGAACAATTGCAGCCTCCAATGTTTCACTCTCAGAGTTCCATGGCTGTGCTGCAGGGCTCTTCTGTTCCTCAAGACCAGCAGTCAGCCAACCTATTTCTTTCCCAGACTCCAATGAATAATCTTCAAAGTAACACAGTAGCCCAAGAAGAACAGATTTCATTTTTTGCAGCTCAAAACTCAATTTCTCCACTTCAGTCAACATCTAACACTGAGCAGCAAGCTGCTTTCCAACAGCAGGCTCCAATATCACACATCCAGACCCCTATGCTTTCTCAGGAACAGGCACAACCCTCCCAGCAAGGTATGTTCCAGCCTCAGGTGTCCCTGGGCTCCCTGCCTCCTAATCCAATGCCTCAGAACCAACAAGGACCGATCTTCCAGTCACAGCACTCAATAGTCGCTATCCAGAGTAACTCTCCATCCCAGGAGCAGCAGCAGCAGCAACAGCAACAGCAGCAGCAACAGCAGCAACAGCAGCAGCAGAGCATTTTGTTCAGTAATCAGAATACCATGGCCACAATGACATCTCAGAAGCAGCCACCACCAAACATGATGTTCAACCCAAGTCAAAATCCAATGGCTAATCAGGAGCAACAGAACCAATCCATCTTTCACCAACAAAATAATATGGCCCCAATGAATCAAGAGCAGCAGCCCATGCAATTTCAGAACCAGCCTACAGTTTCCTCTCTTCAGAACCCAGGCCCTACCCAGTCTGAGTCACCACAGACCTCCTTGTTCCATAGTTCTCCTCAGATTCAGTTGGTCCAAGGGTCACCCAGTTCGCAAGAGCAGCAAGTAACACTGTTCCTCTCTCCAGCATCCATGTCTGCTTTGCAGACCAGTATGAACCAACAAGACATGCAGCAGTCTCCTCTTTATTCTCCTCAGAACAACATGCCTGGAATCCAAGGAGCAACATCTTCACCTCAACCACAGGCTGCTTTATTTCATAACACTACTGGAGGCACAATGAACCAACTACAGAATTCTCCTGGCTCATCTCAACAGACTTCTGGAATGTTCTTATTTGGCATTCAAAATAGTAAGAAACTCTTTCTGATTTCTTATTTCTTAAATGTTATTGATTGAAATGGTCAGATTATTATTTTTACTAAAAGGAAGCAAAACACAGGGGTGTTAAGAGCACAGAGTGTACTTAGAACTGAGTTCAAGTTCCAACTATACTACTTATATACTGTGAGATCATGGACAAGTTACATGACCTACAAAAGCTTCAATTTCCACATCTTAAATGGTGGTAATATTATCTACTTACTCAAAAAAGGATAATGGGAGGACTAAATGTGGTCATGAATGTAAATGAAGGTGTTTGCCATTTTAAGCTATAAACTTGAAAGGAAAATGAAGTAAGAATGACAGAAAATATCTCTGCCAATTAAAATAAGTAGTTTCCAAGGAGGTAAAAACTCATCTTTAATGTTTATATACCGAAGAAAATGTGTAGGACTTACTTAGGATTAACGAAGCAAAGTTGTAGTTGTATACCACTTAGAGGAGACCTGGGATGAAGTCCAGTACTGTTCGGTGAGAACCTTTTTATGGGGCTGTCAGGTGCCTTCCTTCTAGTTCTATATTGGGTAGGCACAATAATCAGTTTCCCCCAGCAACTAATAAATATCTTCTTATAAATATTAATGGAAAGTAACTAATCAGGTAGCTTCTCTATTTTAAATGTCTCTGCAGACTGTAGTCAGCTTTTAACTTCTGGACCAGCTACATTGCCAGATCAGTTGATGGCCATAAGTCAGCCAGGCCAACCCCAGAATGAGGGTCAGCCTCCTGTGACAACACTTCTTTCTCAGCAAATGCCAGAGAATTCTTCACTAGCATCCTCTATAAATGCCAACCAGAACATTGAAAAGATTGATTTGCTTGTTTCATTGCAAAACCAAGGGAACAGCTTGACTGGCACCTTTTAACTGGATGAGTAAGTACAACATTTTGGCTTTTTTATTGAGAAGCATCAATAAATTGTATTATTCTTACCAGATTTGGGCTTAAGTAATACCACTCTTTAAACCCTACTCTTTTGAAATATAGCTTTCTCACAAGGTAGTATTTTTTCGATCTGCATAAATTACTCGAATGATAGCTCGTAGTCCTGTTGTTAATACCAGGCAATCCAAGTTTCTTTGCCATGGAATGATGGAACATCCAAGGAACATACTATATGTTAGATAGAGTTACATCTCATTTCTCCCTTCCTCCAGAAATACTGAGTCAGAAAAGTCTGTGGAAATATAAATATGATGAGGTATCATTTATGGTATTGTAATATACTTTGGGGTCATTCAAGGTAATGGGAAATTTCTAAATGCTTCCCTCCCTAGTGAGTTATATTCAACTTCTCCTTCTTTTTTAGAAATTCCATGAAGAAAATTCTGATTCCAAGATGTCCTGAGATCATGTGATTCCATGAGGATTTTTGAACTGTTACTTTAAAAACAAAACAAGAGTATGAAAAACTGTGATTGAGTAAATGGATAGATTTTACTTTTACTGCAAAAGAGCACACCTATGCTGCCTGTTGCAGTAATTAGCCACCATTGTTAACATCTTCATATTTTATATTCCTAATAACAGTAATGACTGAGAATCTATTTGAGTTTCCAGCTGACAGAATTAATTGTTGCTATTTTCCTAGGCGCTATTTCTCTAAAAGTACAGTTTAAATCCGAAAGCTGGACTGCTCAGTTATTATTGCTATTAGAGAGTAATTCAGAATGTCATGTTTACTTTTGTTCTTCATTCATATTTTCTTTCCTGCATCGTTTTAGTGAAGTAATGGCTTTTGAAAAAGGAAAGGTCACATAGTAACTAAAACTAAGGCTGTGATTCTTCCATATAAGAAGCACGGCTATTGGCCAAAGTGAAGGAATCTTTTGTCAGTTTTTATGGAGAAACTGAAGGGGTAACATTCTAACAAGTAGCTGTATTAAGAGCTCTGCACAGTTAAGAGGCATCTTTATCACAAAAGGCAGACAGCACACAAACTAGGAAGAGCTGAAATGCTATTGATTTTATTTTTTCCGAGAGTTGCTAATTTTCTGCATTTCTCTTAAGGGGTTTAGCCATAAATGTGCAAAAAAAAAATTATCTTGCTCTATCAAAAAATGAAGGGGATAATATGTGGTAAATTATGTTCTGATATCCTCCTTCAGCAGTTAAAACTGAACTGACACAGCAATTTGAGTGTTTTCTTCTGATCCCCGTAGTGGACCGATGTTCCCTTTTTATCATCATTTATATTATTCTCCTCTTCTCACTTTATTTTAGACAATGAGTAATATACTAGCTTTGTGACCCTGTAGCAACTTAAAGGAAAAGGCCACTTTGGTCTGGGGTAACCCAGCAACTCCTGCAGCACAGGCGGGGCGGGGGCCACCCTCTCAGGAATGAGGGGAGCTGATTCCTGAGAAACAAGAAACAATGCATTTTTTCCATGAACGGTGCTGTTCTGAAGTCTTCAAATTTTCCCCTCTAATAGAAAGCAGTATACATTTACATTTAAAAAAAAAAAAAAAAAAGGCAAACAAATTTCTTGAAACATCACTTCTCCCTGAACTGCAGAGAGTGTAATTCACTTGTCACCTCAGTGCTTTACAGTTTGAAGTGGTCACTTACCTGATGGTTCCCACAAGCCTTAGGCTTTACAGGGTCATGTCATTGACTTAAAATGAAGAATTAACTTGTGTTACATCTATAGAGAGCAAAATTACACACTCCAGAATTTGCAGTTGTAGCATTAGTTATACAGTTTTGGGTGTTCTTGCCACCCATGGGATGCCTGCTTCTCACTACAACCTATTGTCTGGACACATGCTTATGTCTTATTTTCCTTTTGGCATGTAGAAAGCTGTTAATACAGTTTAAGGCCAAATTGTGTGTGGCTTCTATCTGTAGATAAGATGTTTTGGTATTCATGTCCGTTTCATTTATTTTTTTTAAGTGTACAAAAAAATAGCCTGTTAATTGTTTGTCAAAGGCTACTTTTGTTTGTTTGTTTTTTAATTTTTTTCTATCCTATACATTTAGTTGAACTTTGTGGAATTGTGGTGTTGGTTTTGTTTATACAGCCAGATTTTTCCCCCTTTTTGTGGTCTTCCTTGGTTCTTCAGATGTGCTCTTCTTCTGATTTGTTCTTCTATATTCTTCCCTCCACCCCAACCCTTTCTTTCTTTCTCTCTCTGATTGAGAGGCATTGAATTACGTTTTCAGTAGTACAGGCTTCTTGCCGATATGAAGGGAACTTTTCAGAAAGAGACCTACTCTGGGTCATTTACTTTTGAATACAGTTTTCAATCGTTCAAGTTTTGGATGGTTTATATCTAATGTGTGTTTCATTTTTTTGGAAAGCTATATTTTGTATTTAGGAAATGGTATACTATTTTGCTATTTGTACTGAGTGAGTACATTGGCATAAATATAGAAATTTATATATATACATATATATAAACTATTCTTTTTTTGCCACACATTTTTGTGGTAAATTTGTGAGTTTGTCTGATGTTCTACCACAACGTGGCGTCTGATAACAGTGAGGGGGGGTTTGTTATGTCTTTATTGAGTATTTAAGTATCTTTTGAAACAAATGACCTGTTCATCTGTGGCCATTCCATCGGGCAGTTCCTTGATGCTATCAGTGGGCTAGAGGCAGCTTACTGTGTGTTTGCTGGGTCTTCACTCGGCAAGATGTCAGAGTAAGGAAACCCACCTAGGCAGTTGTGTCAAATGGTGTTTCACGAGAATGAGCCATTCAGTCCTTGCTCACTATATATTTAATATTTTATTGTTGTTATTGTTATTATTAATTGGCTTTCTGTATTCTATGCCTTTTATTTATAATGACACTAAAAAAATACCCATGTTTGTAATTTTAATAACATTTTCCCCATCTTGTAATATCCAGAGCTACTTTATAAATTCTCTGAACCAAAAGCATTTTCCTCAATATGTCATCTCTCCCCACCCATCAGGAAAAATTACCCAATATAGTTCAGGTTATAAGAAGGACCAGCCACACAATCCAGTGCTTCAGTTTTAAAATGTAAAACTCTAACTGCAGAGGTATAAAGAGGTAGCTTACCCAGCAGGTATAAAAATAGGAAGTAGAAATAAAATACGTTTATTTCTGAGTTTTCTGACTTTTTTTCTAAGAGATTACACAGGAGACTCAGGAAGTCTGTTTGTTCACCAGGTTCCAATTAGAATGTTTGTTAACACTGCTCTGTGGATGAAGTGGTGGCAAGAAGACTGGCTTGTGTGCTGACTTCTGTTCTGTTGTTTAGCCAGAGGCTTATCATTGTAAAATGCTGATTGCCAATGCCAAGTCACCAGGGACCAATTTTCTGTTTTATGGCATCTAAGTTTAGAACAGAACATACACCTGAACTGTAGTGGCTTGATTGGATGGAGCAGAAAACCCAATTTTTATTTTCATAAATTTTGTGGTTATTTATACAAGGGCTGTGCTATGCTACCATATTCTTATTTGATAATGATTTTTTTCTTTTTTTTTTTTTTTTTTTACCATTGTTAAATGTTCCTTACCCCTAAAGGTCAATGTTAAGTACAGCATTCTGAATATTTGGTTACAAAAAACATTTGTCTTCTTATTGAAGAGTTAGCTCAGTGGTCAGTGGTTGATACTTGTGCTAATAATAATACAACTTCCAGATTACTGTTACAAATTATATGGGATAGACTCCATGAGCCAGCAAAGGCCTTGGAAGCAACAATTTATTAAATTTATTTATGGCAGAAGGACCTAAATAAACTATGAACCTCTTTTATTCCTTTATATTGTTACATTCAATTGCTCTTTCTTTTAGCAACTCACCTTAATGCTTGGAGCTTATCTGTCTCTCTCTAACTTACTCTGTGTGTGTGTATGTGTGTGTTACTCTTTATTGTCATTCCATTATAAATCCACACCAACGTGGGAGAAGATAACTAGAAGTCATATTTGCTACTGAGCTTTATCATATTACCTTTGTAATTAGAGTATCATGCTGTTATTTAGTCAGTGCAAATCTATTTTTGCCATTCTCCCTAGAACAGGTTTTTAAAGAACTATTTATTATAAGAGCAGAATTAATGAAGGACCTCCCTTTCTTTTTTCTTTTTTGGTAATACTGTATATGCTATAGTTGAGAAGTTCATTATAGTGCATTTTTTGTCCATCAGAACTTCAGCTAATCTGCCTAGAAAAATAGTGTCAAAGGAAATGAGAAAGAATTTGTATCAGAGTCCCTCTAGGACTAAGATAATGATTCCTTTTGACCATTTAAACTGTTTTGGACAGTTGTTTTGGAAAAGTTAAATGTTTTAGACAGATCAGTAATTAAAGACTAGAGTTAAATGCTATAATAATCAAAGCCTCAAATTAAACATGGCTTATAAATACTAGGAGTAATTTGAGAATTTTTCATTGTTCTGATGAAAATTTCTGTTCTAATACCTGGTTCCTAATTGAATTTTTTTCTAATTCATTGAAAATTATGTGAGGCCTGTTAGCTTTACTTCGTGACCACAGGCTTCATCCCTACCCAGTGCAGCCATGTTGTATATGCACACATTTGGTTATAAGGAGGGACTCAGTGGGGAGACTGTATAGATCAGCTTTATTAGAAAAATAACTCAGAGTACATAGCCCTAGTAAGTTAGGTTAGTAGAATCTTGTTACATACTAAAAAGAAGTTTTCTCTTCTGCTTATTTGTGTCACTAGAACTAAGTCATGGACATAATTTGTATTCATAATGCAGTAAATATCAGAGTAACATCTACAATGTCACTTGTGTGAATTGTCCCAGTGCTCTAATCACGTATTTAATCCCCCTTGATTTAATGCCATTCTAGCCTCCTTCATTAATAAAATTGTATCTTTATTCCACTTTCTCTTTCAGGAAGTTTTTTTTAAATAATATTTTATATCTAGATCAAATGCTTATGGAAAAGTGCCTTTTTACCATGAGAGTGCCCCTTTCTTGTAATTTCATTTTACACTGTTGCCAAAAACAAATACACAAATGATTTCGCTAGGCCCCAACTTCAATTTTTTCATTTAGTCCATTCTTTTCTCTATTTTTCATTCATCATAGAAAGTAACTTCCCTAGGATTCTCCCTTTGGCTTAGAGTAACAGAGAAGTTACATTGCTAGAATTGTTCCTCTGAGGGAGGGTAAGTAATAGATTATAGAATTACACTGTTTGGGCTTTATATAAATTATCTACATATGTCTTCATCTTGACCAAGTAATGATAGGTCCTATCTGAATGCTAATGAAAATTTTATTATCTGTGAGACTCCATGTACACAAATGTTTGTAGTTAAATTTCAGGAAGGAAGTATTTAAAGCATCTTCTCTGATCTTACTAGACAGATGAAAATCACTAACATAGTTTAGGTAAAACCTGGTAATGTCAACTTTTCTAACTAGACAAGGCCATGTAATTCATTGTAGTGCTCCTCTTGTCTGTCAGAACCTTCGTAATCTTTATGAAAAATAGTGTCCAAGGAAATAAAGTAGTTATATTGGAATCCCTCTAGGACTAAGATAATGATTCCTTCCAACAAGATACAGTTGGATTAAGTGTCCCTCTGGTTTTTGTCAATTTTGCCTCCATTCTAGTTCTAGTTCCTTACTGCAGTGGTGGGTGCCTAACAAGAGGGCAGGAGAGCAGTAGCTTTGGCATAGAGCTGTTTTCCCTATGTATTTCTTTTACTTAGTGGCTCTGAAGACTGCAAACCTTTTATGCAATATTCTTAATACCCTAATGATATTATGCACTTTAATCATTCCAAAGAAGTCAAGAATGCTGTATAGTGATGATTCCTTCTTAATAAATACATGTTAACTATTTATGTCCCTTTTTATTTTGGATAGCCAGCTATCCAAATGTGTTATATGAATATTTTCTAAAATGACTATAGTAGGACTATAGTAGGACTATAGTAGGACTTAAGACTTTGACTATGTGAAGAAATGATTACACTTCAGCAAATCATTTTAGAAATATTAAATGTTCAGCTTGCTAATCTATATGTTTGAGACTTAATTAAAACCAGCTTTCTTCCAGTATTTTTTTATGTCATGTTTATAAAAACGTTGTAGTATATAGTTTCTACATAAATAGTGTAAACCAGTGGTTTTCAAAGTATGGTCCTCAGCCCACCAGCCAACATCTGTATCACTTGGGATCTAGTTAGAAATGCACATTTTGGGCCCTATCATAGACATACTGAATTAGAAACTCTGGCATGGGGCCTAGCAATCTGTGTTTTAACAAGCCCTCCAGGTGATTCTGATGTATGCTCAATTTGAAAACCACTGGTATAAATGTTATACAGTAAAATCTAGAAAGGTTTTCCCCCAATTCATACAAATAGTTATATATATTGTTCTTTATGTAAATTCAGCTTAACCCGGTTATCCATAATCATTTATTGGCAATGTTAATTTATTCTTAGTACTGCCTGTAGAAATA
Source organism: Canis aureus (assembly GCF_053574225.1). Taxonomy (NCBI): domain Eukaryota; kingdom Metazoa; phylum Chordata; class Mammalia; order Carnivora; family Canidae; genus Canis; species Canis aureus. Next base: position 8,986,463 of record NC_135613.1, read on the forward strand.
TAATATGTTTTGTGTACATAAATAATTTAGTTATTGATAATTCAGTTAACTTAGTTTGGCATTTTCCTACCATTTACTAAAAAAGTTTACATTAAATGACTGATTTAAATACATAGGTGCAATCTTCTATATTTCTTTAAATTGTTAAGATATTTAAATAGCTAAAACAATTGACGGGTGCTAAAGTCTCCTGTTTATCCATGAAATGGGTACATTGTGGGCAGTGATAATACAAGCTTTCTTTTCATTGCCTCTTACTTTACCAGCAGACCACAATTTTGGTCTGGCTAGACCAACTTTCAGAACATCATTCCTTGTATTTAGATTTGTATCTGAGATATTAAACAAGATGGCTAGCCAGGTCACAAAGCACCTTATTTATTTAATTTCTTTTTTTAAATAGATAAAACTTATTTAAAAGTAGCTCGGTTTGTATGAGAACTGATGCAGTAGAGATATAGCTGTTCTCAGAACTTATACTTCAGACAAGCATTATTTACTAAAATAAATATTGGACAAGATAGTGCATTATATAATCTGGGCATTTCTCCCTTCTCAATCGTATGCTTCATGGTAAATATAAACTAACAAGATAAGTAGATTTATCCATTCATTTTAGTCTCCATGTGTAATTCAGCACCTCCATAATTGCTGTAATCTTCCTTCCACTGTTTACAAATCACCCAATTAATCAACTCATGGAAGAAAAATGCACATTCAAAATAAAAATAAAATAAAATTTTATAAAAGTCACCACTGCTGTCTTTGCTTAATACTAGCAGTGGAAATATAAGTGGCTTACTCTACAAACCTTGGTGCTGGCAGTACATAGGCAAACTGTGGGGAGATGCTCTAGGTACATTCCTCCTTTCTTGTTCCCTTCCCACCTCTTCCCCACTTTATTGCGTAATATATTCCTGTATCCAAAGAATTCTACCACAATTCTATTTGACTCCAACTTAGAGTGTTTCTTTTCTTTTAAAAGCCCCGTGTTTAACCATATCATCCTTGCTCTCTTTTTTTCCCCAGAAGTAATTTGAAATAGTTTGAAATAGTTTATATAGGGTTGCTTATTATTTTAGCTAATGAACCTCAGGACAACACACACATACACACCATCTCAGATGTTTGAGATTGGCTTTGGAATCAGCCTAATGTGTCCAATTAAGAACTGTCTTGCACTAAAGTGTTTATGCCTTTAGTAGCTACAAGCTGATTCCAGTGACATTGAGCTAATTTCTTTTGAGCTAATGAATGTATCTGCTCACCTTGTTCCCTTCTAATTGGTAAGCTCCAAGTAATTCCTACTTTTTTCGGTCAACTTTTACTGAGTTTTATTTACTTCTTTTACTTAGTCTTTTCATTAACATACTGCAGATATTTCATTAACCTTTTCTCGAGTGCTTTAGCTACCATTCTGCCATTTAAGTTTTTTAATTGTATTTTGCTTGAGCACATTGGTCAACCACTGAACTGCCTTCTTCCATTGTCCTGCAATGATATAAGGATTACATTTTTGTGTATATGGCTTTCATAGTTGGGATTTCAGAGCACTGACACCAGATATTTTCAGTTTGTTCTGTGGGGGAATTTCATTTGCATCTATGTTTTTAGCTATCTGTGATAACTTGTTAAATATTAAAAAGATATTTTGCTTCTATTGGAACATTTGTATACTCGCAACTATATTTCTGTAAACAGCTGCAGTCAAAAATAAAACATTGAAAGTTTTCATTTTGCAGTGGGTAACTGTCTTTTTTCCTCAAACTTTTGAATTAACATCCATGAATGTCAGTTTTGAGCAACATGAGTATGTGGCTGAAATGATAAAATCAGTAGGAAAAGGTATGAAATATAGATCTGTTTTTGAACACTCTGTGTCTATTTTGTCAGGCAGTGTACAAAGTGACAGTGTGGTAGCAAACCATGTATCAGAGAGGTGCTTTTGCCAAAAACCAAATCTCCCCAGCCTTCAGTCCCACATCCAGAGGCAATCTCTTTTTGTTGTGCTATCAGTTACTTCCACATATATAAATTGATGTTCGCCAAAACGTATATATAACATACACTGGTGGTATTTGAAATGAAACATGAGTAAAACATACATGTCTTTGTGCATTAGGAAAAAATGTACATCTACCTACTAGACTCTGGGGAAATGTGATACTTAAATATAGATGATATATGGACATCATCTATATAAGTAACTGAAACTTCAGAAGCACTGCTTTAAACAGTATGCTTATACCTCTTATCAATATAGACTGTGTTGATTCTATGAAAGTGACTGAATTTTAGCCTACCCAAATGTATACACACGTGAGTTGTCCATTTTGGAGGCTTTATATTATTTTAACAATGCTGCCATTGTTGCAAATGTGTTTAAAGGTTGTCTTTTGGCATTTATTGACTTCATCAGCACTGGAAAGAAGTGATAATGAAGTGAAATTCAGTAAGTATAAATATCAAAAAGGGTGGGGAATGGGCTAGATGGGTGATTAAGGAAGGCACTTATTATAACGAGCACTGGACATTGTATGTAAGTGAGGAATCACTGAATTCTCCCAAAATTCTAACTCCACTGTGTTAACGACCTAAAATTTAAATTTAAAAAAAATTAAAAAGTAAAAGTAATAAAAGGGTTAAAAAAAACAAAAACAAAAACCTTGGATCGGAAAAACAGCCTGTTGTGTGGGCAATAGATTGATCTGAAGTGGAGACTGTTAAGTGGCTGCCAGAAAAGCTGATGCAATCCTGGGTTACATAATTCAAGTTACAGTGTCCAGAACAAGGGAGGTAGTTGTCCTTGCTTTACTTCAAGCTCCTAAGAGTACTACTCTGTCCTATCATAAGGAGCGAACACAATCTTGACAGCCGTGTATCAGGCCTATATGAGAATTGGAACATCATTCATGCCTGCTCAGGACCCAACAGGGACTTCTGGAAGTATAAAAGTAGCTACAATTTCTCAACACCAACAGTTAATGGTCTCGCTCTCCAGAAGAGGTATGGATTGCTACTCTTGTGCTCTCTTTCATGGTGCCATCATCCTTGCTTCTACTAAGGCAATATACTGTAGTATTTAAAAGCCTAAGATCGGGTGACAAACCATGAGAGACTCTGGGAAATGAACAAAGGGTTTTGGAAAGGGAGATGGGAACTCTGGGAAATGAACAAAGGGTTGTGGAAGGGGAGATGGGTGGGGGGATGGGGTAACTGGGGACAGAGGAGGGCACTTGATGGGATGAGCACTGAGTGTTATATGTTGGCAAATCAAACTTCAATTAAAAAAAAAAAAGCCTAAGATCTTGAGTTTGCCCACCTGAGTGGAGTTCTGGCTCCTGCACATACGATTTAACTTCATTCTTTCATCTCCTTACTTATAAAGTACAAACAAAAATAAAACCCTTTTCTTAGGGTTATTGCAGAACTAAGTAAATTAATCCATGTAAAATTACATAGTTCCTGGCACACAGTAAGTGCCTAATCAGTGTTAACCTTGTTTTCGTATTACTAGTCCTGATACTACTTAGCTCTTCTGTTCTTTGTGCACGAGATCCCATCTCCTTTTGTTTTGTTTTGGTTTTTTTTGTGCGTGTGTGTGTGTGTGTGTCTCCTTTTGTTTTTTTCCAAAGACCTGTTCCTTTCATTGCCTTCTTTCTCCAGCATCAAAACCTTTCTCTCTGAGTCATTCCTACTGGCATGTAAATTTGCTATGATGTCCCTTATCTTTTAAAAAGTCAAATAACTTTGTTTGCCCATACAACTGTGTACACAAAGTTTCCACTTCCTCCCCTTACATTCTTTCTTTCTTTTTTTTTTTTTTTAAGATTTTATTTATTTATTCATGAGAGACACAGAGAGAGAGAGAGGCAGAGACACAGGCAGAGGGAGAAGCAGGCTCCACGCAGGGAGCCCGACGCAGGACTCAATCCCCGGTCTCCAGGATCACACCCTGGCCTGAAGGCGGCGCTAAACCGCTGAGCCACCGGGCTGCCCCCTTCCATTCTTTCTTGAACGCATTCCAAACCACTCCTGAAATGCCTCTTGTCCAAATCACCAGTGGCGTCCACATAGCTATATGCAAGTCCATTCTCAGACCTATCTTACTTGGCTTACGAGTAGTATTGGACACACTTGATCACTTCCTCTTCGAAACACGGTTAGCTTTCAGACCCCACATTCAACAAGCCTGCTCTGCTGGCCACCTTTTTAAATTCTCATCTTCTTGACCTCTTTAACACCAGAGAGCCCTAGAGGGGTCAATCATCGGATCTCTTTTCGTAATTTATTTCCTAGGTAATCTCATCCGTGACATTGCTTTATATACTATCTCTCTGTTGAAGATTTTCAAGTGTATGCCTCCAGTCGTAGTGTTCACCAAAACGTATATATAACATACACTGGTGGTATTTGAAATGAAACATGAGTAAAACATACATGTCTTTGTGCATTAGGAGAAAAATGTAACTTCTCCCCTAACTCCAGGTTCCTTTTTTTTTTCTTCTTTTTAAGATTTTATTTACTTATTTGAGAGAGAGAGAGCATGCTAGAGAGCATGAACTGGGGGAGAGGCAGAGGAAGAGAAAGAAGCAGACTCCCCATTGAGCAAGGAGCCCATTGTGGGGCTCCATCCCAGGGCCCCTGGATCATGACCTAAGCCGAAGGCAGATGCTTAACTGAGCAACCCAGGCACCCCGTAACTGCATGTCCCTATTATCCTTACTAGACACCCATTTCAAACATAAAATGTCTGAAGTCAAATTTTGATTCCACCCTTCCCGACCCCAACTTCTGCCCCCAATATGCTTTCCAAATTCTTGCTCATCCCAGCAAATGCAATCTCCGTTCTTCCAGTTGTGTAAGCCAAAATATGTTTTGAGTTTTTTATCTGACCTAGATCCAGTCCTTTACCAAATACTGTTAACACAACCTTTGAAATACATACAACCTGGGACGCCTGGGTGGCTCAATGGTTGAGCGCCTGCCTTCAGCTGAGGGCGTGATCCTGGGGTCCCCGGATCGATTCCTGCATCAGGCTCCCTGCATGGAGCCTGCTTCTCTCTGCCTGTGTCTCTGCCTCTCTCCCTCTGTGTCACTCATGAATAAATAAAATCTTTTTTTAAAAATGAAATATACAGCCTTTTAAAATCCACTTCTTGACACCTCTTGCTCAAAATGTTTATTGGCTAGATTGTCACACTGTCCCACAATTCGCTGTGCTTCCATGATTGCCTTATACTTGATTCCTCCCCTACCAGCCAGAATTAAACATGGGTCATATGATATTATACTTCTGCCCAAAACTCTCCAGTGACTTCCTATCTTTATATTCTTACAGCACTTGTAAGGCTCTATATGATCCGATCCCGGCTATATGTCTGACATAGCCTTCTGTTTTTTTCTCTGCTTTGGTTACACTAACTTCTTATTTCTTCTTCACACCGCGCACTTTCCTGCCTCAGGTATTTGCACGCTGAGATCACTACTGCCCGGACCGCCTTCCTTCACGCATCTGCCTACACCTCACTCTCTCACTTTGTCAGGACTTCGCAAACATGTAGCCTTATCGGGCAGGTCTTTCTTGATTACCTTGTATAAAACAAAACTCCTATCCCATCTCTCTCTTACCCTGCTCTTTCTTCCTTGCATTAGGTACTTGGTTTTTGTCAATCGTTGCCAACTCCCACTGCCTAGAAGAGTATCTAGCCCATTGACTGGATAAATCAGAATAAATGAGGCAAATCACAGTAAATACTGCCCCTTGGCATTTGTTTACTGAATTCTAGGTTTTTCTTGATTTCTAGAATGTTTTTCCTGGATCTCTGTAAATGTCCCGTAGATTCCCGGCGAGGGTCTTAATAGGTTGTTTCTTTACCAATTCAATATGAAGCAGCCCTGTTGGGAGAGCTCTCCAGTCTTATAAGCTTCTGGCCATAATTTTTTTTTTTTTAAGATTTTAAGATTTTATTTTTAAGGGGCCGGAACTCACAACTCCAAGATCAAGAGTTGGATGCTCTACCAAGTTGGCCTCCAGGCACCCTGGCCGTAATTTATTGTTGCAGACTGATCCCATCTTCCCTAGTAGGTTCCACTTTTGCCTGTATGCCTCCATCACTAGCTTCACTGAAACCAATGAGTGTGCATCCATTTTGTAGAAATGGTTTTTATTTCATCTGGAGCTTTCAGAAATTTACAAAAATTGCAGTGAGAATGAAGGCAACAAGAAAACATCTTTCAAACTGAAGCACCTAGCCATCTGCCATTGTAGGGGGAAATACCCAAATGCCTGTCAGCATCTGACACGTGAGGCTCCTGCCTGCTGCCCTCCTTTTCTTGGCTGGTCCAGGACCTGTTCCCAGTGTCCAGCAACCTTGTTTTGCCTCCTCTCTCGTTTCCTTTCAGTGCACCACAAGAGGGCAGCCTTTCATCATACTCTACTGGAATTATACCGACAGCGAGCTGCACTGCTGTAATCTAAACTGGAAATTGGAACAGTATACCAAAATTGTTCAAAGTTAACGAAACTCTAGGATTACAATTTCATCCCCAAAATGGTGGGACCAAACCACATCCAAAAGGAAAGTCATCAGTTTAGCAGTGGAGAAGAAAACCTCTAGGGTGTTCTAAGCTCAAAAATAAAGTACTATTTGTAGGAGGCTTTTGTTAAGTAACTATTTCTTGTTTGGTCATTGTAGCAGATGTACTGTATGGATGTGTTGGTTTATTTCTGCAGATATTAAATTAGAAGACTGAGACAAAGAAGAGACCTTTATTATCTTTTCACTTGAAAGTATCTCTAGGTACTGTATACAAACTACAAAAGTTGAAGCAAGAGGAACTCTCACATTAGGCATACTAGTCACGGCGCAGTAATTAAAGCCAGTATCTATGGTAAACAAGCATAGATTAGTAACTACTAAACCAGTCCCTTGGGTCAGCACCCAGTCATTTTTTTTCTCTGACCAATTCCCTTCTGCCATAAGCCACAGAGAGGAAACTAAAAGAAAAGTATGTCATTAAAGGGCTGGATGCTGTCTCGCAGATTCAGCCCTAAAAATTCATACTTAAAAAGAATTAAATTGTATAGAGGACCTTAAAGAATATTGTCTGGCATCTTTTCTCCATCTTTCCCTGCTGTATATCCTGAGTGGCCTCTTGAGCCTAATCAGATTTTGCCATGATCGCAATCATAAGAATCAGTTATATTTACTACAACTATCCAAAAATATAGGAATACAGTCTATTCTGTCTCCTAGTCATTCCTTGTGGAAAAAGAAAAACACACAAATCTCAAAGACTAAAGCAAGTCAAAGAAGTCCAAAAAAGAAACCTCGATTTGGCTACATTTTAGAAGGAAATAAAGCCTTGTGAGTTTCATTTTCTGGCTTTGATCTGGTTGTCAGTTGGGATGGACTTGCCCAAATGATGGCCCACAGAAAGGCCAAATTTCTCGTTTTTCTGCTTATCTTGCACTTCCTTTTTCATTAAGAATCCTGCCTGAAAGTTTAAGTCAAAGAGGCTACTTGGAGCAAAATACAGTGGAGTCTCATTCCAGATATTCTCCAGGCGTTTCTTCCATCCTTCCAAGATCTGAATTCGGACATCCATAGGAGTGTGCCCAATGCTATAGGTCAGTTGAGGTTCCAGGACTTGGAAGCCACAGAAATGCAGAGTGCCACTCTGGGGATACACCAAAGCACAAAGATGAGTCACACAACAAACCCTACACAGCTTGAACCATATACAAACAGCGAAAGTCAATCTAGGTTTTCCAGTAAGAGGATCCAATGTAGGGGCCTGAGGCCCCCTGGAGAAGCAATTCATATCTGTTTTCTTTCTCTCACCTGCTCTCTATTCCTAGCTGTTACCTATTTTATTTAGCCTAGTCAGCTGAACTCTTCTTTAAATGAATAAAACCTTGAAACACTGCCAGCCTGGGATCCTCTGCCAAAAATGCCGGAAGTTCTATTACATAAGGGAGTTTCAGCTTCTTGGCAGCCAACTCGTGCCAAGGCATGCCAATTTGCCTTTCTCTGCCTCTCTGTGTAACTAGAGGAGTCTCAATAAATGATTCCTATAACTTCTTCTCCAGTACCAACTGCCCGCTATTATAGGGGGCCACCATATTTGTTCTCTCCAATCCTCTTCTCTAGAGGGGATTATCTTGATACTCCAGTGACCCACCCCCAAAAAGCCTACCTCTGACTTCACTCTTGTTAGCTGGACTAAATTATTTCTTACAATTTTCTAATAGTTTGTGGGGCCGTAGCAACAACTTGGCAAAGGCCAGGAAGATTGGAGAGGTGTCGGTCCTCGGGAGAGAATCATTACCTGGCTCTACAAGTCTGGGGGTTATCTGCACTAGTCCTCGGTTAGGAGGCAGTAGTGTTTGGACGTGCCATACTCGTGTTCTTCTTTTAGTACAGGGGCCTGGGAAGACCAGGAAGGCAGGGGAGGGAGCGCCCTGGAGTTCTGAGTTACTACGTTGCTTTCGTCCTCACACCTCGACACCTCGGATCTGTTTTCAGCTGCTCTCTTGAGGCTCTGGACCCCACAGAAAGCTTGATTGATTAATCCCCCAGAAGGTTCATTGAAAACGAGTAACCTGAATTGGCCAGAGAATGATATTCATGTCTCCGTGGATACCCTGCAGAGAGTACATGGAGCCGCTACCGCCCGTGGTGATGGAGAGCACCGTCTTCTTATTCTGTAAAAGCAAAGTCGTCACCCTCCACATCTCCATGGCGACAGGAAGTTAATGACAACCCCAGGGGAAAGAACACACAGGTCCACCCACCTGCTATTCACGTCACTTCTCACATTGGCTCCTCTGAGCCAGCCACCCGGGTGGACTCCAGAAGTCACACTCCAGGGCAAGCCCAGGAGTCTCGATTTGCTCCGGGGGCGGGGGGGGGGGGTTGTTAGCAAATCAGGAAACTATAAGATCAGTGTGGATGCCTGGTGGAACTCTGTCCCCTCGCGGTGCTACCCACATACCCAGGCATGGAATCCAGGAGGCCTCAGAATGTGTCTTGTGTAGTATTTGGGTGTCTAGAAAACTGAGATAGACTCTCTGTTTAACTCTTATTATGGAAAATGTCCAACATACATAGAGAAGAAAGCATAAGGACACTTCTGCCACTCAGCTCCAAGTCTCCATACTTGGCCCTCCCCGTCTTAGCTAATATCCTTGCCCCTCATGTTCCTGGGGTATTTTAAAGCAAGTCCTAAAGTCACGTCTAAATATCCATAAAAATTTTATCATCCATCTCTCCCAGGAGCCTGACCGTAGTATCTAGTGGTGTCCCAGACCCTGCCTGAGGGAGAATCCCGCTGCTGGAGCAGAAGCATCCACGTACCCGGAAAGGTCCCTTGTCATACATGGCCGCGTACGTGTAAGCAAACTCTCCGATGAGCACTCGCTCGAACCAGCCTTTCAGGATGGCAGGGACTCCAAACCACTGCAGCGGGAACTGTGGGGCGAAGGACACAGAGGTCAGATCAGGAACCGCCAGCGCAGGGCAGCCCCTATGGCCCAGCGGTTAGCACTGCCTTCCGCCCAGGGCGTGAGCCTGGAGTCCTGGGATCGAGCCCCACGCCGGGCTCCCTGCATAGGGCCTGCTTCTCCCTCTGCCTGGGTCTCTGCCTCTCTCTATCTGTTGTGAATAAATAAATAAAATCTTTAAAAAAAAAAAAAAAAAGGAACCACCAGCGCAGAGGCGGCGCAGCTGTGCAGCTGCTGCCTGTGATGTCAGGAAGGGCAGACCCTTCTTGGGGCCCTTCTCATTTCTTCTGGAGAAGCAAGGACATTAAAGAAAATTATTGTCCTTGGTCTGTTGGCCTGACACTCCTATTTCTGCCCAAAGAACCAAATACGGGCAGGTCTGCAGAAAGCCACATGCGCTTAAGATTTGTTTCCATGAGCGGCGTCTGGGTGGTTCAGTCAGTTAAGCATCCAACTTGACTTCAGCTCAGGTCATGATCTCGGGGTAGAGAGATCGAGCCCCGCAGCAGGCTCCACCCTCAGCAGGGCTCCGCTTGAGATTCTCTCTCTCCCTCTGCCCCTCCCCCAACTCTCTCTCAAAGAAATAAATCTTAAGAAATTATAAAAGATTTGTTTCTCTGAAATCACATTTATCAGCAAAGTCTAAACAGCAGGGATCGCAAAGTTTGCTTCAATGTGTGATGCCTAAATCCACATTTTCCCAAGAGCTCATTTTAGTAGGAGCCGTGGCAACACTATGAAACCTGCACCTAGTGTTCGCAGGTGTACAATCCTGTGACCGAGCACAAACAGCCGGAGTGTGCACTCACCCAGGAGGCCAAAGGGCCGGGGGCTAAGGTCTACCAGAGAACTCCCATGAGAAAGGCTTGTTGGGCCTCTTGTCCGGATAAAAGAACAAGGACCCCAGAGGGCGCCCCGCTCGGCAGCTGGAGCACAGGCGGCCCGCGGCAGAGCCGAGAGGGGGGCTGCGCACCCGAGGGCCCCGGCGGCGCCAACCCCGGGGAGGCGCGGGCTCCCGCTTGGGCCGTGGCCCCCTGAGCGCCGGCCTGGGAGCGCGCCCGGCTCCCACCTGGAAGATCACCAGGTCTGCGGCTTCCAGCTTCTTCTGCTCGGCCACGATGTCGGGGCTCAGGCGGCCCTCCTTATAGGCTAGAGCGGCCTCCGCGGGGTACTGAAAGTTCCCGGGGTCCTTGGGCGTCCCTGCGGGGGGGGAGGGACAGGTGATGGGGGGCACGTCCTTGGGCGTCCCTGCGGGGGGGGGGACAGGTGATGGGAGGACACGTCCTTGGGCATCCCTGCGGAGGGGGGCAGGTGATGGGGGGACATGTCCTTGGGCATCCCTGCGGGGGGGGGCAGGTGATGGGGGGCCGCGTCCTTGGGCATCCCTGCGGGGTGGGGACAGGTGATGGGGGGACACGTCCTTGGGCGTCCCTGCAGGGGGGGGACAGGTGATGGGGGGCCGCGTCCTTGGGCGTTCCTGCAGGGGGGGACAGGTGATGGGGGGACACGTCCTTGGGCGTCCCTGCAGGGGGGGACAGGTGATGGGGGGCCGCGTCCTTGGGCGTCCCTGCGGGGGGGGGCAGGTGATGGGGGGCCGCATCCTTGGGCATCCCTGCAGGGGGGGGACAGGTGATGGGGGGCCGCATCTTTGGGCGTCCCTGCGGGGGGGGGAACAGGTGATGGGGGCTGCATCCTTGGGCATCCCTGCATGGGGGAGACAGGTGATGGGGGGCCGCGGGGAGCCGGCCGGGCCCTCCCGGAGCAGGGGCTCGCCTACCTGTCACATCCCGCCTGGAGATGACGGGGTTGAAGTTCATGGCGTACAAGTCCGACACGGTGACCTCCCACCCTGCGGCCTCCAGGGCCTCCACCGCAGCCTCCTTCATGGCGTGGTTGAAGGAGGCCTTCTCTGCGTGGGCCAGGACGATCAGAGCCTTCCTGGCTGCGGGCACACGAGGCAGGAGGGAGGCAGCGCCCACTTCGGGGTGCGCACTCCGGGTCTGGGGCTTGGGGGGCTCAGCCCGAAAAGCCCGCGACCCTTGCTCTGGGAGTCGTGACTTCTAGCTCCACGTTGGGCATGGAGATTAGTAAATAAATAACCAAACTTTAAGAAAAGGGGGAAGAGTCGACTTTGTTAGGCCTTGGGTGATACAGTCCACCCCCTGCGGCCAGAAACACAGTTACTCCTTACAAGTACCAGCGAGGGGTGCCCGGGTGGCTCAGGTGCAGCCGCCTGCAGCCCAGGGTGTGATCCCGGGGTCCTGGGTTCGAGTTCCGCATCGGCTCCTGCATGGAGCCTGCTTCTGCCTCTGCCTCTCTCTGTGTCTCTCATGAATAAGTAAATAATTTTTTTTTAAATACCAATGAATAAAGGAGGCATTTTAACTCAGTGGCTAATTTTGTTGGCATACTTAAGTGGCCATCTGCATGAAAATGGAATTATCCCCTAGAAAATTGACGTGTTAGGAGTTAGGATAGTGGTTCCCCTTGTGGAGGGGTAGCAACTGGAAAGGCACAGAAGGGGCTCTTGGGGTGCTGCCCATGCTCTGTTTCTTGATCTGGGTGCTGACCACACAAGTCTATGAAAAGTCACTTCGAATTTGTGCACTTTTCAGAGTGTCTATTGTGTTCAATATGTATTTTGTTGTGTTTTTTTTTTTTTTTCACTATCCCACAGACAGACCACATAGAGCAAAAAATTCCTGGCAGAGAGTAAAGATCTAAAGGGAGAATTTATATAACCTAAAGATAGAGAGTACTTTTTTTTTTTTAATTTTTTTAATTAATTAATTTATTTATGATAGTCACAGAGAGAGAGAGAGAGAGGCAGAGACATAGGCAGAGGGAGAAGCAGGCTCCATGCACCGGGAGCCCGACGTGGGATTCGATCCCGGGTCTCCAGGATCGCGCCCTGGGCCAAAGGCAGGCGCCAAACCGCTGCGCCACCCAGGGATCCCCCTTTTTTTTTTTTTTTAATTTTTTTAATTAATTAGATAGAGAGTACTTTTTAAGAAAGACTAGAGATTCAGAAACCATGAAGGAAAAGCTTGCCAGATAAAGACAAATAAAAATTAAAACTTTGTGTGTTCCAGAAAGCACCATAAACAAAGTCAAAAGACAATCAGCAAGGGAAAGACATCTGTAACTCTTAGCACAAAGTGTTCAAATCCCAAGGAATGCCTACAAACAGGACAAGACAATGCAGTAGCAACAATGCAAGGTCATGGGCACACTATTCACAGAGGAAGAAATGCAGATCAAAAACCAAAACAGAAGGAGTGCCCTGCCTGGCCTGTCACGAAAAACAAATTAAAATGAGCTATCAGTATTTACCCATTGGACTGGTGAAATAGGAGCGGATTGGCGAAACAGGAGCGTCTGGCTGGCTCAGTCAGGGGAGCGTGCAACTCTTGATCTTGGAGCTGGGAGTTCGGGCCCCACGTTGGAGGTAGAGATTACTTAAAAATAAAATCTTTAAAATAAAAAAAAAAAAAAGATTAGCAAAACAATTCAAACAAGCAACTGAGGGCTATTGAAATTGCAGGAAAACTGGCACCTTGTCAGTGGGACTATGAATTGCCAAGTAATCAGGCCAAATTTCTTAAAATTTTAAAGACACACGAATCTTTGGCGCACCTGGGGGGCTGACTGGCATGAGCTCAGGGTCGCAAGACTGAGCCCTGCACTGGGCATGGAGCCTGCTTAGGATTCTCTCTCTTTCTCCCTCCCACCCCCAACCTTGTTCCTGCTCGCTCTCTCGCTCTCTCTCAAAAACAAAACAAAAAACAAAAAACAAGAAGTCTTTGATCTCGCTCTCTGACTTTGGGGGGATCTGTTCTACAGACTAAAAGCATCGGGACACAAGGAGGTTTACTGTATTCTTGCATTGGCAAGCACTGCACACAGCCTGCCCGTGTATTGATGGGGAGTCTGACTCCAGGACACACAGAAGAGACCAGTAGGCTCTTGCCGAGCTGACGCTATCGTCTCCCAGAACGACAGCCACCATAGATGGTTGCTGATAAAATGAAGTAAAGTGAATCCATTCTTATGAAAGACAAAGAGGGGCATCTGGCTGGCTCGGTTGGAGCCCGCAACTCTAGACCTTGGAGTTGTGAGTTAGAGCCTCACGTTGGGTATAGCCATTACTTAAAGAAAAAAAAAAAAAAAGACAAAGAAACTACACATATGTGTGCGTAGATTTGCGGCCTCTAGGTATGAGGGAAGAAGAGATGTGCAAGGATCACATGAAACTATTAATGGTTTTCTTAGCTGAGTACGAGACGGCAAGGAGGTAGAGACAGAAGGGAAAGATTTACTTTTTTTTCTTGGACCTTTTTTCCTTGGGCCTGTATTCATAAAGTTGCCAGAACAAGCAGGCTATACGCTCACGAGAACAGCGTGCATCTTTTTAAAGTTTTGTTTATTTTTAAGCAATTTTACCCAACGTGGGACTCAAACTCGCAACCCTGACACCGAGAGCCCCACACTCTTCCGACTGAGCCAGCCAGGTGCCCTTCATTCTTCCTTATTTTAACTGAAGTATATTCGACAATGTTACGTTAGTTTCAGGTGACTGACACAGTGAGTCCTCGACCGTGTACTAGGCTATGCTCCCCCCACGGTAGCTACCACCTGTCACACCCTACGACACTATCACAATACCGTCGACTACATCCCCTGTCGGACCTTTTACCCCGTGATTATTCATTCTGTAGCTGGAAGCCCAGACCTCCCACTCCCCTTCACTCATTTGGTGCCCCTCTGCCCATCCCACTCCCCTCTGGCAAAGTTGCTTTGTTTTTTGTATTTAAGGGTCTGTGTCTTTTTGTTTGTTCATTGTTTGGGTTTTTAGATTCCATACAAGTGAAATCAGGTACTATTGGCCTTGCTCTGCCCTAACAGCATTAATGAGAGCTTACTATGTGCTGGGCACTGCTCTGAGTGCTTGGCATTCTTCTGTAATTGTCATGGCAACGCTGAGATGTGTGTGTGTGTATATATATAAAATTTACTATCCCCATGTTATGGATGAGAACAGTGAGGCACAGAAAAGCAAGTTTCCCAAGTTTACATAGCTAAGTGGTGAAACTCTAATACTTTATATAGACATGGGGCATCTGGCTGGCTCGGTCGGAGGAGCATGGGGCTCTTGAGCTCATAGTTGTGAGTTCAAGTCCCACACTGGGTGTACAGATTACAAAAACAAAAAGAAACAACAACTTAAATATATATAGAGAGAGACCTAGATAAATCCATGCAACCATGTGCTGGGCAGCAGGGGAGGTACCAGAGGACGGAATAGATCACCACCCCTGCTCCTAGCAACTGGCATCACAGTCTCATTTCTTTCTTTCTTTTTTTTTCCTCTTCCTTCCTTCCTTCCTCCTGCCCTCCTTCTTCTTTTCTTTTCTTTTTTCTTTTTTTCCTTTCCTTTCCTTTCCTTTCCTTTCCTTTCCTTTCCTTTCCTCTTTTCTTTTCTTTTCTTTTCTTTTCTTTTCTTTTCTTTTCTTTTCTTTTTTCTTTTTTCTTTCGAGAGACACAGAGGCAGCCACACAGGCTGAGGGAGAAACAGGCTCCGCGGGGAGCCGGACGCGGGACTCGATCCCGGGCCCCCGGGGTCACGCCCGGGGCTCAGACGCTGGGTCCCCCAGGTGCCCCCCCACTACCTCATTTCTTACTAACTCCTCACGGCTGTGCCCCCGGTGGGGCCCCATGGGAGCAGCTGCTTCGGGCTGAAGGACCGGGGCCCCGAGGGCCGCGCCCAGCCTGCGCGGGCATCTCGGGCTGAGGGATTTAAGGACATGACTCATCTGCTTTGAATCAGGAAAAGGGAAAAGGGAAAGAGGCTCCGGAGGCTTCCTCAACAAACTCCTACCCCCCCCCCCCTTTTTTAATCAACTCCAGGACTTAACACTCTTGGGAGAAATGTGAGTATATGAAGTTCTGACAAGCATGTTCTCTGCGACTTACCTTTGCGTTAGTTATATCAATATTTACTGAACTCTGCTTTGTCAGGTTTTATTCTCTTGGCTTCTTACCTACATATAAAGATTCTTTTTTACTTAGTATTAACAAGCGTTTCCTAAGTGGTAAAATATAAAGTCACTTGACATAAGATGAGAAATCGGGATATTTATCCCTAGCTTTCAAGGAGCTCACCACCTACTAGCTTCGGGGGATGCCTACCACCTTCAAAAATAAGCAATATAAGGGGCACCTGGGCGGCCCAGGGCTTGGGTGTCTGCCCTTTGCTCAGGGCGTGGTCCTGGGGACCCGGGATCGAGTCCCACGTAGGGCTCCATACATGGGGCCTGCTTCTCCCTCTGCCTGTGTCTCTGCCTCTGTCTGTGTGTCTCATGAAAAAATAAAATCTTAAACTAAGAAATATAAGACGAGGCCCAAACAGGAAGGATGTATTTGCAAGAAATACAACCAGCAAAGTTCAGTAGCTGGATATATATACACACACACAGATATATATATATATATATATATATATATATATATATATATATATATATATATATTTTTTTTTTTTTTTTTTTTTTTTAATTCATGAGACACAGGGAGGCAGACACAGCAGAGGGAGAAGCAGGCTCCATGCAGGGAGCCCGACGTGGGACTCGATCCCGGGTCTCCAGAATCACGCCCTGGGCGGAAGGCGGCGCTAAACCGCTGAGCCACCCGCGCTGCCCTAGATAAATAATCTATTAAAAAAAAAAAAAAAAAAGATAAACAAATGAAATCACCTATAGGTATTGTAAACCTACAACTTACACCGAAGTATTTTAAATTCTAAGGCCAAACAAGGTGGCCAGATTGGGCCTCTAACCACCGGTGCCTGACCTGTTCTGGAGGGAATTTTTTGCTTCTGAGGTCAAGTCCGTCTCAAACGCCCACCCAAGGTTGTGGAGATGGGGTGGAAACAGGAGCTCCCCTTCCCTCCCGTGTGTGGGGAGGGCTCACCCCGGGATGCAGTTTGAGTCATGGAGGAAAATTGAGACCTAAGCCCCTGGGGATCCCTGCAGACAAATGAGGGCTGTGGGAGCCCTCTGCTCCCAGGGCACCCTACTCTGGGGCCATCTCTGCTCCGGGGCCGCCTCCGCTCCGGGGGCGCCTCTGTTCCGGGGGCACCCCTGCTCCGGGGCCACCTCTGCTCCGAGGCACCCCTGCTTCGGGGCACCCTGCTCCGGGGGCTCCCCTGCTGCAGAGGCACCCTGCTCCGGGGCACCCCTGCTGCGGGGCGCTCTGCTCGGGGACACCCCTGCTGCGGGGCCGCCTCTGCTTCGGGGCACGCTGCTCCGGGGGCTCCCCTGCTCCGGGGCACCCTGCTCCGGGGGCTCCCTGCTGCACGGCACTCTGCTCGGGGGCACCCTGCTGCGGGGCACCCTGCTCCAGGGGCTCCCCTGCTGCGGAGCACCTCTGCTCCAGGGGCTCCCCTGCTCCGGGGCACCCTGCTGCAGAGGCACCCTGCTCCGGCGCAACGTGCTCCAGGGGCTCCCCTGCTCCGGAGCACCCGTGCTGCGGGGCACCCTGCTACAGGGGCTCTCCTGCTCCGGGGACTCCCCTGCTCCGGCGCACCCTGCTCCAGGGGCTCCCCTGCTGCGGGGCCGCCTCTGCTTCGGGGCACGCTGCTCCGGGGGCTCCCCTGCTCCGGCGCACCGTGCTCCAGGGGCTCCCCTGCTCCGGAGCACCCGTGCTGCGGGGCACCCTGCTCCGGGGGCTCCCCTGCTTCGGGGCACGCTGCTCCGGGGGCTCCCCTGCTTCGGGGCACGCTGCTCCGGGGACTCCCCTGCTCCGGCGCACCCTGCTCCAGGGGCTCCCCTGCTGCGGGGCCGCCTCTGCTTCAGGGCACGCTGCTCCGGGGGCTCCCCTGCTCCGGCGCACCGTGCTCCGGGGGCTCCCCTGCTTCGGGGCACGCTGCTCCGGGGGCTCCCCTGCTCCGGGGCACCCGTGCTGCGGGGCACCCTGCTACAGGGGCTCTCCTGCTCCGGGGACTCCCCTGCTCCGGCGCACCCTGCTCCAGGGGCTCCCCTGCTGCGGGGCCGCCTCTGCTTCAGGGCACGCTGCTCCGGGGGCTCCCCTGCTCCGGCGCACCGTGCTCCGGGGGCTCCCCTGCTGCGGGGCACCTGCTGCGGGGGCGCCCCTGTCCGGAGCGGCGCGGCACTCACCCGCCAGGGCTCCGGTGGCGCGCGGCCGCTGGGTGCTGGCTGTCGGGGCCGCGGGGGTGGGGCCGCGGCGTCGGGGCAGGGCGGGGCTCGGGGTGCCGCTCGCAGCCGCCGCCGCTTTATGGGCCCCGGGCGCCCGGCCCACGGGGGCGGCCCTGCCGGGCGGAGCCGGCCCCGGAGCCCGGGGCGCAGGGCGGGGCGTGCGGGGACCGCGGGCTGGGGGGCCCCGATGTGTGAGAAGGGGGCCGGGGGCGCGGGGGGGCGCGGGGGGGCGCGGGGGCGCGGGGGGGCCACCCGGCGGTGCGGGGCGCCCGGGCCTCCAGGAAGAGGCGGGGAGCGGCGGCCGCGCCCGGGTGTCGGTGTCTCCGCCGGGAAGGGCCTTCGCACGAGATGGGCGGGGGGGGGGGGGGGGGGGGGGAGCCTCGGACTCGCTGAGTCACGGTGACTCGGAGCCGCGGCCTGGGCCTGAGGTCTCGGCTCGGGACGGGGATCCGGGAACCGCGTCCTGCTCGGCGGCACCCTGGGCCTCGGGGTCGCCCTGGGCCTCGGGGTCGTCCCCAGCCCGGCCTGCTCTCGGAGGGGGCGCCGGGGGAGCAGCCCGGGGCAGGGGCGCCCGTGGGAAGGCCGAGACCACCGCACCCCGGGGTCGGGTCTCCTGGGGGGAAACTGCGGCGACGCCTTCCTCCTATGGCTTTCACTGGGCTCCTTTGATCGTGCTTTGCAAGTACGGCTCTTTTTTTTTTTTTTTAAATAAATTGAAAGTTTGTGGCAACCCTGCATTGAACACATCCACGGGCACCCGGGTTCCAGCCGCATCTGCTCGTTTTGTGTCTGTCAGATTTTGGTAATTCTTGCAGTATTTCAAACCTTTTCATTGTATTTGGTACAGTGATCAGTGATTATAACTAACTGAAAACTCAGATGATGAGGTTTTTTTTTAACATTGAAGTATCTTTACATTCAGGTACGTAATTGTTGGACATAATGCTATTGCACACTTAATAGACAAGTGTGGGGTAAACAATTTGTATATGCATCAGGAAACCAAAAAATTCATATGACTTGCTGTATGGCAGTTGTTTGCAACTCAACCTGTAATATCTTTGAGGGGGAAGGAAAAAAAGAACTTCAAAGTGCAAACATCAGAAAAATTAGAGATAATAACTAAGAAAATTCAGAGGGAAAGGAGCTGGGAACTACACCCTTCTGGGTAGGGTTTCCAAAACTTAGGGGGCACTAAAAAAACTCAGTAATCAAAATAAATATTTTTAAGGCTGTTTTTTTTTTTTTTTTTTTTTTAAGATTTTATTTTTTAAGTTATCTGCAAACCCTATGTGGGGCTTGAAACCATGACCCCGAGATCAGGAGTCACCTGCACCAGTGGCTGAGCCAGCCAGGTGCCCCAAATGGTTTTTTTTAAAATTGAGATATAATTGACACATATCACTGTGTAAGTTTACAGTGTCCGTTGGTTTGGTACATTTCTGTATCACAATATGATTGTTACATATTGATTTCACAATATGATTGTTGCATTAGCCGACTTCTTTCCCAAGTCGCACATTTATCATTTCTTTTTTTTTTTTTTTTTTTATCATTTCCTTTTTGTGTTGGGAGCAGCTAAGATTTAGTATCTTAGTAACTTATTACTCTGTAATGTGATATTGTTGACTTCAGCCACCCTGTTGCCATTAGATCCAGAACCTGTTGATCTCCTGGTTATAAGTCTGTACCTTAAGGAACAGCTCCCCAGCCCCCTCCCCCCACCCCCTGCTAACCACCATTCTACTCTGGTGCTCACAAGGTCAATTTTTTCTTTTTTTAAAGACTCCACACGTAAGTGATACCATATAGGACTTGTCCTTCTGTCTCTCGGCCTCATTCTGTCTAGCATAATGCCTTTAGGATCCATCCATCTTGTCAAAACTGGCAGGATCTCCTTTCTCACGTCTGGTTAATACCCTTTGTGCATGTGTCTTCTTTATCCACCCACCTGTTGACAGACACGTTGTTTCCATAGCACGGCTACTGTGAAGAAGGCGGCCCTGAGCCTGGTGTGCAGGGGTCCCTTTGAGGTGCTGACTTCAGTTCCTTCAGATAGAAGTGGGGTTGCCGGGTCAGGTGGTGGTTCCATTTCTAATTTTTTGAGGAATCACTCAAAAAATTGCCATAACAGCTGTAATGAGTTTTAATTACATAAATCAGTTAGAATCCTTTCTCTTTTTTTTAATAAAGATTTTATTTATTTATTCACGAGAGAGACAGAGAGAGGCAGAGACACAGGCAGAGGGGGAAGCAGACTCCCCATGGGGAGCCTGATGCGAGACTCGATCCCAGGACGCCGGGATCATGACTGAGCCACCCAGGCGCCCCTAGAATCCTTTATTTCTAAGGAAAACCAAGAAGGAAGCAACCGTGGACTGTTGGTTACACTAGCATTCTGTGGACTGGTAGATTTATGAACACGTTTAAAAAGTATTTATTTATTTTATTTTTTGAGAGAAAGAGTGTGCATGAGTGGGGGACGGGGAGGGAGGGACAGAGGGAGAGGGAGAGGAGCCCAATGTGAGGTTGGACCCTAGGACCCCGAGACCATGACCCCAGCTGGAGGCAGATGCCCAACTCACCGAGCCACCCAAGCACGAATACGTTTTACAATTTCTAGAGGTATAGTCTCCCTCACAGTAAAGTTTTCAGTGTGGCAACAAGATGTTACCTACTAACAGGCCTACATACCTTTGGTTCATCTGTAAAAGGGAGCCAAAAGTGTATGGACTTACATTCAGTAATTAATGTTTCCATATTTTACCTTATTTATTTATTAAAGGTGGGGGTGAGCAGAGGGACAGGGACAAACAGACTCTGTGCTGAGCGTGGAGCTGGACGCTGGGCCGGATCTGATGCCCCTGAGTTCGGGACCTGAGCAGAAACCAAGAGTCCGATCCTTAACCCCCTGACCCCCCAGGCGCCCCTCCAGAGTTTGTCTTATTTGGAAATGATCTAGATACTTAATGAATATCCATCATTTAGCTTCTCTCAGGGTTGGGGATTTTGTAGGTTCTGCGGTGTCTGTTGTCACAAGGAAATGTCCTCAAGGTTGATGGGGGACCTCGAGTCAGTCTAATTCATTCCAAGACCAGCCTAACCTAAGCGCAGGCTTCCGATGGTCACCTGCCGGGTGCTCCAGGAGCCTCTCAGAGCTCAGCCTGTGCCCGTCACTGTTGTGGCCTTGGCTTCCCAGATGCCCCTTAATGACGGAGCTGCTCCTCCTCTACCTCACTGGCACGTTAACAGGAGCCAACAGTGACCAACAAAATGGAACTTTCTGGTATGGAGTATATAAAATGGAATAGAATTTAAAAAGTTAAATAGCTTATGATAAACAGTAGTCCCCCATTCTATGCTTCCTAACTTGAGTCCTCTTTCCCAAAGTATTTTTATTTAGCGATTTTATGTATGTATGTTTGTATGTATGTATTCATGAGCGATCCAGAGAGGCAGAGACATAGGCAGAGGGAGAAGCAGGCTCCGCCTGATGCAGGACTGGATCCCAGGATCCTGGGACCATGACCCAGGCCACAGGCAGATGCTCAACAACTGAACCACCCAGGCGTCCCTCCCAAACTATTTTTGCTGATGCTTTGTGGTATGCCATATTTCTTAGTAGTGTCCTGTTTTAGGATTCTTTTAAGACTTTGTCTGTTGGCTTGATATAAAGAGGAGGACTAGCACTTTGATATTGTCTGCCACCTTTGCTCCTTCCAGTCTCCCCGTTGCTTAAGTGTCTGTCCTCGGCTCAGGCTGTGATCCCAGGTTCTAGGACGGAGCTGTACGTAGACTCCCTGCCCAGTGGGGAGTCTGCTTCTCCCTCTCTCTCTGCCTCTCCCCCTGATCCCACTCTCTCTTTTTCTCAAATAAATAAATTAAATCTTTAAAAAAAGTAAAATACAAAAAATTTTTGGCTAACTCAATATTTAGGGTTTATGCCATTATGACAATGAGCCAAGTAGTGAATTAGGATTTTATTTTCTTCTACAACTTATTTTCCTAGAGTTAATAATTGCCTCTTTTTCCTCATTAGTTTTCTACACCATAAGCACTATACTTGTTCTCAAACCTTCCACCGAAATTGTGAAAAGCAGAGGTGCCTGTTTGGCTCAGTTGGTGGAGAGTACAGCTCTTGATCTTGGGGTTGTGAGTTTGAGCCCCACGTTGAGTGTAGAGATTACTTAAAAATAAAATCTTGGGGCACCTGGGTGGCTCATTTGGTTAAGCATCTGACTCTTGATTTTGGCTCAGGTGATGATCTTGGTGTCATGGGATTGAACCTGGTGTCAGGCTATTCAGTGGAGACTCTGCTTCCTCTCTCCCTCTGCCCCTCCCTCCATGCATGCTCGTTCTATAAAATAAATGTTAAAATCTTTAAAAATAAAATAAAATCTTTTAAAAATTGCAAAACACAAATAAGCACCCCATAAGTGCTGTTTTTCACTTGGTCAGACTCCTCAGGTTTACCACTTGTGTTCTTCTGGGAAAAGTCCTGGCAGTCCTCTATTTCACTCTGGACTGATCACACTCTGAGGTTGGCTGCAAAGCCATCTTCCCGGGCTTCTTTCTCACCGCCCTTTTGTGTTGGAGTCCACGTATTCCTCTTTGCTTTACTCTCTCGCCACCCACCTCCCAGATCGCATTCTCTGCTGGTTTGCTAAGAAAGGATAAAAGGAAGGTAGTTTTTTTGGATACATTGCATATCTGACTGCTTGGTGGGGTGTAGGATTTTATGGCTCTGCTGGAGAATCTGATATCCACTTGAATGGGACCTGCCTTTTTCCCTGTAAGTACCCGAGGTGTTTTTATTCCCAGTGTTGTGACATTTTATCTAGATGAATATTGCAAGGATAACGCCAATATAACCTTATTCTGTACTTTTACCTGAAGTTAGGTCCTACTGCGGAAACCACATTGTATTAATTCATGCTTTTCTAAATCATCAGAATATGTTACGCTATACTTGACAGTGGACGATTCTTCTAACTTTATTATCCCTTCGTGTAAGAAAAGTCAACAGAATTTATTCCTTTTCCCCCACAGAATAGGAAGTAATGATCGCTAATTTACTGAAGACCTGTTCTGAATACACTTACATGTATTAACTCATGCTAATCCTGCACACTGCACTTTGAGGGAAGTGCTATTATAATTCTCATTTTAAAAAAAGACTGGATGGGGCACCTGGGTGGCTCAGCGGGTTAAGTGGCTACCTTCAGCTTGGGTCATGACCCCAGGGTGCTGGGATTGAGCCTCGCATCGGGCTCCCTACTCCATGGGGAGCCTGCTTCTCCCTCTGCCTGCTGCTCCCCTGCTTGCATGTTCTCTCTCTCTCTCTGTCAAATTAATAAAATATTTTTTAAAATAATAAATAAAAATAGGTTTGAGATATACAAGATATGAAACTCACCTATTTAAAAGGGACAGTATAACAGCTTTTAATATATGTATTGTTTTGCAATGGTCACAGTAATCTGATTTTAGAACATTTTCATTAATCCCCAAAGAAACCCATTAGCAAT
Organism: Canis aureus; assembly: GCF_053574225.1. NCBI lineage: Eukaryota > Metazoa > Chordata > Mammalia > Carnivora > Canidae > Canis > Canis aureus. The sequence goes on from NC_135613.1 coordinate 9,009,712, forward strand.
CCACTCTCCGTTTCTCCTGCCTGTCCTCCACCCTTTGGCCCTAGGTAACCACTAACCTGCATTCTGTTTCTATGGATTTGCCCAGCCCAGGCACCTCATGGAAACAGTGTACATTAGATAGTCTTTTGTAACTATCTTTTTTCACTTAACATAGTGTTTTCAAGGTTCATCCATGTAGGAGCAAATATCAATACTCCATTTCTTTTTATGACCGAATAATATTCCATTGTATGGATGAACCATGTTTTGTTTACCCACCATCAGTTGATGGGCATTTGGGTTGTTACCACCTTTGGTTATTATGAATAATCTACTGTGTATAAGTTTTTGCATGGACATGGGTTTTCATTTCTCTTGGGTGGGTATCAAGGAAGAGAATTGCTGGTTACACACTGTGTTTAACATCTGAGAAACCGCTAAACTGTTTTCCAAGTAGCTGCAGTATTTTACATTCCTGCCAGCAAAGCATGAGTGTTATAATTTCTTCTCACCACCACATGCTATCCCCTGTCTCGTGTATTATAGCTATCCTAGTGTGTGTGTGAGGTGCTAGCTCACTGGGGTTCTGAATTGCATTTTCCTAATGACTAGTGATACAGAATATCTTTTCATGTAATTCTTGGACATGTACATATCTTCTTTGGGAAAATGTTTATTCTGTTTCTGTCCACATTTAAAAAATTGGGTTGTCTTTTTGATTATTGAGTTTTAAGGTTTCTTTTTTTTTAAGATTTTATTTATTCACGAGACACACAGAAAGAGGCAGAGACACAGGCAGAAGGAGAACCAGGTTCCCCGAAGGGAGCCCGATGTGGGACTCGATCCCAGGACCCTGGGATCACACCCTGAGCTAAAGACGAATGTTCAGCTCCATATCAGCTGCAAATGCCCTTCAGAGTTGTAAGGGTTCTTTATGCAAATTTCCTTTTTTTTTTAGCTCTTATACTCAGCATGGGACTTGAACTCACAACCCCCAGATCAAGAGTCATGCACTCTACCAACTAAAGTTTACCAACTTTACCAACCTCCTTTATAGAAGTTCCTTATTAGATACATGACTTGCAAATACTTTCTCCCATTCTTTCGGTTGCTTTTTAATTTTCTCAATGGTGTCTTTTAAATCATGTAAGTTATTAATTTTTTAAAAGATCGTATTTATTTGAGAGAGAGGGCAGAGAGCACAAGCAAAGGAAGGGGCGGGGAGAGCGGCAGAGGCAGAAGGAGAAGCTGACTCTGCTGAGCAAGGAGCCCCGTGTGGGGTCTCTATCCCAGGACCCTGAGATCGTGACCCAAACCGAAGGCAGACACTTAACCAACTGAGCCACCCTATAAGTTTTAAATTTTGATGAAGTCTAACTTCATAACTTATGATTCTTTTATCATTTCTGCTTTGGTGTCATATCTAAGAAATCATTGCCTAACCCAAGATGTATACTTACAAGGTTTTTTTTTTCTGTGAGTTTTATAGTTTTAGCTCTCATGTTTAGGTCTGTGACCTACTTTGCAGTAATTTTTGTGTATGATGTGAGGTAGGGAATAAAACCCCCATTTGAGAGATAGTGAAACTGATGAACCAAGTGGTAATACGGCTTGTCCTTGGCTCGACAGCTAGTCAGTGGTGGGGTTTAGAATTTGAACTCAGGCCCTCAGACTGCAGAGGCAGCTTCCAACCCCCACCTGCTTTCAGAGTTAGGGTGAGAATTTTTTTAATGGTTTTATTTATTTATTTATTTATTTATTTATTTATTTATTTATTTATTTAAAATATTTTATTTATTCATTCATGAGAGACACACAGAGAGAGACAGAGACACAGACAGAGGGAGAAGCAGGCCCCATGTCGGGAGCCCGACGTGGGACTTGATCCCAGGACCCTGAGCTAAAGACAAATGCTTGGCCCCTGAGCCACCCAGGCGCCCCAGAGTCAGAATTCTGGACCCCAGCTCCAGATCAGCTGCAAATGCCCTTCTCTTGGAGCTCTGTTCGCATCTGTAACAAAATCGGTTTCAGCTGCGTTGCCTTAAAAGTCCCTCCAGCTTTAATTTGCTGTCAGTTTGAAAACTGTACAGTTCCCATGGGGTTCTGGGAGCAGGCCTGTCCCTAGTGTATGTGTGTACCAGGCATTGTGTGTCGAGAGAAAACCACGTCCTCAAGGTCTCCCCCACAGCACCAGGGAGCGGCCAGCACCCTGGAGCTGCAGAAAGCTTGTGGATGGTCTTCATTATCTAAAAATAAAATGCAGAAGTAGGAGAAACCTCAGGGGTCCCCCATCCTCCTGATGAAAGAACACAAACAGCCTCATTAGTCACCTACTAAGGCACTGCCTCCACAGGGTGCCTCCTGTTTTGCATAAGGAGTCCCTAAATCCCCCTTGCTGTGGGTGACGGCTCGTACAGTAGCTCAGGGCCCCAGGGGCCTGCGTGGGGACCTGGGCACCTGTTGTCTTCCGCCGTTCCGTGGCTACCAGCCCAGGATCCCTGCAGGGAGGGCACAGGTCTTTGCTATTAGGGGATTACTGACCGGACGGGGGCCTCCTCCGCGCTGTCCCACTGCGGCGATCGCCGGTGCCCGGGCCCCCACCGTCCTGCTAGACGTCTGCGTGCTCCCCGGGACCTTTGGCAGACGAGGCCGTTCTCTCTGGGGCTTCTGCCCGGCCCGCTGGAACTGAAATTTCTCTGGACCTGGCCCGCGTGTGTTGTGAGCGATTTTAGCTGATACAGCAAATTGAGTTCTGGTGTCCGGTCACAGAGTTCAACGTCTAGAAGGGACCCCGTTTTCAATGCTTGATCCTTCCTGTTCCACCCCCACTGGTAATTCCTGAGCTCTTGCACAAATGCCGTCAGAGATCAGGAAATTTCCGAGAGCAAACTACAAGAAAAGTTAGGGGAAAGTAGGGCGCCCGGGGGGCTCAGGGGTTGAGCGGCTGCCTTGGCCCAGGTCGTGGTCCTGGAGTCCCGGGATCGAGTCCCACGTCGGGCTCCCTGCAGGAACCTGCTTCTCCCTCTGCCCGTTTCTCTGCCTCTCTCTCTGTGTCTCTCATGAATAGATAAATAAAATCTTAAAAGAAAACAGAAGTTAGGGAAAAGCATTCCCTGTCTCTTGATTATTTTGTCCAGACTAGTGTGAGTCACGCATTCAGTTCTACAAGCATTTATTAAAACATCATTCAAGATCCAGGCAATGAGCTTCACGAAAGGTGTAGAAAGATAAGCCCCACCCCTTCCCAAGTTTGCAGACATGTGAACAACTCATTTCTACACTACAGTAAACGTACACCACACCTCTGTGTCATCATGGGTCACAGAATTACAGCCTCATTGTGGTGTTAATAATGCAGAAAGGTTGCATTAATGAGCATTGACCTTCAAACATCTGAACATACAGTGATCCCGACAGGGAAATTATTTCCACCCTAGCTATCTCCCTGTTCACACGTATCGGGGTGAAAATAGTAAATTTGGGGAGCTATTCTTCCAAATGTCTCAGTTTTGCATTTGATGCTTGATGGTGGATTACAGTGGTACTCTACCCCGGGGGTGGGACTCTACCCTGGGACAGTGGTACTCTTCCCTGGGGGGTGATTTGGAAATGTCACAAACACTGCTGTTGACTGTATCTTGTATTAAGGAAGAGAGCAGTAGAGAACTGATGCCGGCACACTTGATCTGGGGGCCCCTAGGGGGTCCTGCAGAACTAGCCAAGAGGGCCCTTGGCTTCATGCAGGATAGAAATCAAATGTGAGGCAGCAGAGCTTATTGAAGACCTAGGAAGAACAGATACAGACCGAGTGTGTAGCAGACTCAGAAAGGAAAGGAGCACAAGTCTCATCTTTGGGGTCTGGAGGTTTTTATGGAGGAGTGTGGTCTGGTATACAAGTCCCCTCAGGCATCCAGGAACCTGTTTGCACAAAGACGAGGGCTCAGTTGGAGCCACAGGGTCTTGGCATCGAGATGTGTAGCTCCAGTGGTCTGGAATACGCATATGAGGGTGTCCTCGAGTCCTCCTCGCCCGGCCCTTCCTTACGTGTTATCTATTCCAAAGAAATCATGAACCCCTCGTGCCTTACAAGGAGGACATCCTGAGGCATGTGTAAAGCGGGTTGGAGGTGCAGGTCCTGGTGAGAACGGAAGCAGGAAAAGGAGCAAAAAGCAGATTTTTATGAAGTCCTTCAGTTTCCCTGTCTCAGAATTATCACCTTATTGAAATGTTACTCAAGATTGCCAGTAGGATTTGGATTAAATATGAATTTCAAGAGTCGTGAACTAGCAATCAAAACTTTCTCAAGGATAACATAAGAGTTCTTAAGCTTTTAAAACCTCAAGTCTGGGACGCCTGGGTGGCTCAGCAATTGAGCGTCTGCCTTTGGCTCAGTGTGTGATCCCGAGGTCCTGGGATCGAGTCCCATATCGGGCTCCCTGCATGGAGCCTGCTTCTGCCTTTGTCTCTGCCTCTCTCTCTCTCTCTCTCTGTGTCTTTCATGAATAAATGAATACAATCTTTAATTAAGCTTCAAGTCCTCAGGACCTAAATGCTGGAATTAACTTGCTATGCGCGTACTTACAATCTCTCATATTGTTCTTGCTCACGAGTTTATTCCAAAGCCACTTGTATGCATCTCTACAATATGTGGTTGTCACTAATGCTGTTCACCAAGTATTTTGAACATCCTACCTTCCGGCCATTGATTGGGATTGCATTTCTTGGTCCTGTTTGGTTGGGTGAGGCCATAGGACTAGTTCTGGCTGGTGAAATTTTTTCTGGAAATTTTCTTCCTTGCCTCAGGAAGCTGTTCACAGGATGTGTGGACCAGTGCTTCGCTGACTCAGCAGGGCCCACTGCCATCTCCAGAGCGCCTCACCTTAATACTCCATGCTGCCCTAGAGTTGCAACAAAGGTGAGCTTTTTCTTCTTTACAAATCGAAGTTTTTGTTCTCTGGAATGTTTTTTCTTGATTTGAAGTAAACGTGGTGAAAAGCGAAAAGTTGACAAGCCTAGGTATTGGGTGTGGGGGTCTCCCAATTGGATGGGAAGCCACCAAACGTGGGGTGACCAGATGGGTGGAGGCCCGCAGCAGGGGCGGAGAAGGAATCCACCCAAGGCAGAACAAAGGAGATAGTTCACGGAATCTACCACAGGGAGCGGCAGGCGGAAGAGCAAGCCAAGGGACGGTGTGCCAAGAGGCGTCGGTGGGGGCTGTGGTTGGAGGGAGGTGAGGAGGTATGGGAACGTAAAGAACTTCCTTTGTTTGGTACCAGGTGTAAGTAACTCCTTGGTCAGCTAGGACTTAGGGATATTTTGAGGTGGGTTGTCTGATGGGCCTGCTTCTACGTAGCAGTGGGGGTGTCGAAGGGTCCCTATGGGTCCTTCTACCTGACTCAGGCTTCCATTGTTCAAGTTGGTTGCCTAAAATCGGCCTCTGCATTGGACACAGGGTGTTACAGTATCCCCTACTTTTCTGTAAGTCTGATAGTATGAGGAGAAAGAGAAAGGGATTCTCAGAGGCTCTCGCCCTGACCCCCCCTCTCCCCCAGCACCCTGGACTGGAGCTGTGTCCACAGCCAATCAGCTGGCAACCCCAGTGAGTCTCACAGAGGTGGAGGGCAGGGGAGCCAGCGTTCACCCTGTTTCCTGTGGTCTCCACTGGTCCATTTGTTGCATAAAAGATGGACTAAGCTGAAACCTTGGCCTAGACACTCGCAAGGTATGTGACTTGAAGGCATTTAATCTCATGTAGAGGATGAGTGCTGGGGTTCACAGCACCCACACCTCGTAGCAATGTCCTACCCAGTAAATAGATGAACACGGATTATATACTCAACCCAGAGCCTCTAACATGATGAAGTGCGAATGGGTAGCTTCCATCATGGAGTGATAAAGAATAAGGAAGATCTCTATGAATGGATGGGGAGTGATTTCCAGTGGGGCTCAAACCAACAACCCCAAGATCAAGTCACATGCTCTACTGAGCCAGCTAAACACCCTACTACTTAGTGTCAGAAAAGTTTGGGCACCTGGCTGCTTGGTCAGTGGGACATGAAACTCTTGATTTCAGGGTTGTGAATTCAAGTCCCACACTGAGCGTAGAGATTACTTAAAAACAGAATCTTGGGGATCCCTGGGTGGCTCAGCGGTTTGGCGCCTGCCTTTGGCCCGGGGTGTGATCCTGGAGTCCCGGGATCGAGTCCCACATCAGGCTCCCTGCATGGAGCATGCTTCTCCCTCTGCCTCTCTCTGTGTCTCTCATGAATAAATAAATAAATCTTTCAAAAAAAAAATAAAAACAGAATCTTTTTATTTTTATTTTTTTTAAGATTTTATTTATTTATTCATGAGAGACACAGAGAGAGAGGCAGAGACACAGGCAGAGGGAGACGCAGGCTCCATGCAGGGAGCCTGATGTGAGACTCAATCCCAGGACCCCGGGATCACCCTGAGCTGAAGGCAGACGCTCAACCACTGAGCCACCCAGGGGTTCCAATGTTTTTGTTTTAAGTTCAATTTAACTATATGAGAAATGGATTAATCATGTAAGAAAAAAAACCTAATTAAGGAGCTTCTGAAGATTACTATATATACACACATACATACACACATGCACACACACACACACAAACTCTTTGTACTTTGTGTTTATATTGTCAATATGAAGAACTTGGAAAAAAATCTTGTGCTCAGGTTCATATCCCAAGTAATCAAAGTTAACACTTAGCAGGACACCGGGTCAACCTATCACTCATGTAACATTCCTGCCCAAAGCGTTTCCTCTGAAATTTCTTGGGGTTATGTAATCTGTCAAACCCAAATGGAGGGACATTTTATTTATTTATAAAGGTTTTTATTTGAGAAACAGTGAGAGAGTGAGAGAGAGAGCATGAGCGGGGTGCAGGGGTAGAGGGAGAAAGGAGACTCCCTGCTGACACGGGCCTTGATCCCAAGACCCTGGGATCATGACCTGAGCCAAAGGTAGATGTTTAAAATGACTGAACCACTCAGGTGGCTCACATCTTTAAAAAACGGTGTTCAGAACTGGGAGGGCAGCCCTAGTGGCGCAGCGGTTTAGTGCTGCCTGTGGCCCAGGGTGTGATCCTAGAGACCAGGGATGGAGTCCCATGTCTGGCTCCCTGCATGGAGCCTGCTTCTCCCTCTGCCTGTGTCTCTGCCTCTCTCTCTCTGTGTCTCTCATGAATAAATAAAATCTTAATAAGAGTGAATCTAGGTCAAAGTCTGTAGTTTACTATACTGAACTTTCTTGAATGACTGAAATGCTTAAGTTTTTTTCTTTTAAAGATTTTTATTTATTTATGAGAGAGACACACAGAGAGAGAGAGGCAGAGACACAGGCAGAGGGAGAAGCAGGCCCCATGCAGGGAACCTGACCTGGGACCCGATCCCGGGTCTTCAGGATCACACCCTGGGCTGAAGGTGGCACTAAACTGCTGAGCTACCCAGGCTGCCCAAGTTTATTTACTTATTTTATTTATTCATGAGAGAGAGAGAGAGAGAGAGAGAGAGAGGCAGAGACACAGGCAGAGGGAGAAGCGGGCTCCATGCAGGGAACCCGACGCAGGACTCGATCCCATGTCTCCAGGATCAGACTCCGGGCTAAAGGCAGCGCTAAACCGCTGAGCCACCAGGGCTGCCAAAATGTTTTTTAAAAAAGATTTTATTTACTTAACAGAGAGAGAAAGCATGTGTGCATGCATACATAAGCAGGGGAACAGTGGGCAGAGGGAGAAGCAGACTCCCTGCTGAGCAGGGAGCCTGATGTGGGGCTCGATCCCAGGACCCTGGGCTTATGACCTGAGCCAAAGACAGACATGTAACCAACTGAGCCACCCAGGCACCCCTTAACTGGTTTTAAAAAAAGAAAAAATAGCACTTCCTAGTTTTATTATAACAAATTTAGTGTATCTTCCTGTAAAAAAAATGAAAATATAAATGCTTCATACTTGAGTATAGAGCTTACGTGTTAGCCTTCAAATTACGAAGCAGACGTTTGCCAACTTGATACAAAGGCACAGAAGCTTATAACCACATTTATTAGAAAAATATCACCAGCTGGAAGTTCCTTTCTTTGAATGCTGAAGATATGCTCTATGGCACCTTTCTGTCTGCTTTCATCAAGCTCCCCTCAATACGGCAGGAATCCCAGTCTCTGGATGCTCAGAGGCCAAGGGATGGCCCCGTTCCACCTGGGACCCCACCCGGCCCACCCCAGGTGTCAGGAAGCAGCACTGCCTAAGCCAGGCCTACTGTTTCCACCAGACGGCCCTGGAGTCCAACAGCTGGAGAAATGAGGCACCTGAGGTGCCAGCAGCTGCAGCGGCAATCCTGTCTGCCCATGGAGCTTGCAATTCACCTTTTCTTTACAAACTTCTTTCTGGAAGCATTAGGATTTAACCGCCTCCTGCCCGCTCCCAAGGCGTTGTCTCGGATCTGCAGGGTGGCTGACCGGCTGGAGATGTCATTCTCGGCAAAGGGAGACACCCCCGCGATGTAGTCAGGGGCAAACACGTCTGTTTTCTGTCTGGCCTTTCGGGAGAGTCTCAGCTGAGGGAAGCGCTGGTCCTCGGTCAGATGGGGGTTGATGGCGTATTTGCCCCCTTTGGGAGTGGGAAGGGAATACTGCAAACAAGATGAGGAAAGGCCATGAGGATGGGGCACCCTATCCAAACAAGCCCAATCCTGTTAACGTCAAGCACCCTGATGGTTCTGGATGCAGGCAGAGAACATCACGGAGTCACTACACACCCTCGGCCGACAACGGAGTTACCTCCAGACACAGAACTCTGGCAAGCAGGTGCCATTTTCAGTGGTGGGGGTTTAGTTATTCTGAAACAGGTACTGTAGGACTGAGCAAGTAATCATGGAAAGTGGTGTAAAGATAAAAGGGAGGGGTAGGATGAACTTTGCTCGGTTGAGATGGAACTTAACTCATTTTAAGACTCAGACACGTAATAGAAGATACTCCCGTGCATATTTATGTATGTTCGCTTACACTTACAAACTCTGTCCGCTGTGGGCTGAGAAATCTCTGACTCCCTAGGGCAATGAGCCCACCCGCCCACCCTGTGCTCAGCTCTTTGCTTCAAAAAACCATTTTCCCTATGGAATGAGAGCTCCAGAGAGAAGTGGCTGATGCCAGGGCAGGGACAGCATTAGAAGAGCAGAGAGCCAGAAAGTAAGACCATGTTCAAGGAACAACCGGGATGTTTAAATGCCAAGCTTTCTTGGCCCTCTCTGTTCATCTTGATCCTGGTGCTAACAGGTCTTGCTCCCCCACGGCTGCCAGGGGACGGGGAGATCTGCGACTCACCCGGAGGCCCCGCGGGTTGAGCACCTTCGGGTTGCGGGAGAAGTGCATGTGGAGGCTTCCATCATCGCTGACAGTCACAGACACCTTCTTCAGGGTCTTGTTTCCACAATGGGAACAGAACACTCGGCTCATGTCAGATGTTGTCCTGGAGACACAAAAGGCAAAGCTCTGCACTGAGGCCACAGGCGGCAAGCCCCGTCCCCAGAGTACAAGGTGAGTCAGGGTGTCAGAGGAGGAGGACAACAAGAGAATGGGGAAGGCCCAGGAGCCCCCTAACACGCCAGAGACCACGGCCGCTCGGCCTCACGCTGCTGCTACAAGCAAGCTGCCGCCACATGCTCCACGGGAAACGGCACATGAAATGACGCAGGCAGCAAATCAGCGCACGTGGAAACTGAGCAGAATGTCGTTACACTGGTAATGAAGACTTACTGAACTGTTAGGCATTATTCCACAAGTTTGACATCAAAGCAATCCTATGGAGCTGCCATTATGTCCATCCTATAGACGGGGAAGCTGAGGCAGGTAAGGTAGCTTGCTCAAGGTCACAGAGCCAGTATTTGGTAAATGCAAGCCCAAGGAACCTGGGTTCACAACCAATGCTCTTAACATCACCATACCTAGCCAAGGGGCATTGTTACTCACTTCCCACATCGTGCGCTGCAATGTCAGCCAGGGTATTGAGCCAGGAGGTGGCTCCAGAAGTACCCAGGATGTCCTAATGAGTCACACAGGAAACACTGACCAGCGGCTCGTTGGGTGGGTGTGGGTGTGGAGGGCTGGCCCTGAGGCCTCCCCTCTCTCCTACCCACTTGAGCCCCAACAGGGGATCTTGGACAGGAAAATCTGCCACTGCCAAGGACTAAGTGGCAGGGTTGATACCTGTCCTTGAGGAATTCTCCCTCAATTCCCCGTGGTCAGGAGATGAGCTGTGAATCTCCTGAGGAGCCGAATCCTTTACCGGCAAGTCTCTGAGAGTAAACCAAGCGCCTCTCGACAGACACTAGGAACTAATTATCCTGTGTAAGAAACCATCCAGTCACTGGGGCTCATCTCACAAGAATGGAGAACATTTCTAAGAGCTGCTAAGAGTGAGTGTCCATTTGGGGGAACTTGGCGTTTTGTAACAAAGGGCATTGGGGGAAATGGGGTTTCCGGAAGCAGGCGTACAGAGGCTGGTGCTGGGGCAGGGCCCCCGTGCCATGAGTGACTGGTTGTTTTGAAGCCGACAGGGGAGCAATGGTCCATTTAGGCAACTTTACCCTCAGTGGGAAAGCCCTTAGGGACCTAAGGAGGCACCTTGCTGCTTCAGAAACTTCCATGCGGGCCTCTGCACTGAAAGGTTCCGCAAGATGATTGACATGATGGCTACGAAATCTAGACCGAAGCTACGGAAAGGTTGTAAGCCACCATAGCGTTAAGATCACAGGGCCATGCTCCACCAGCAAGACTGCAGTACAGGGTCTTCTGCTCCAAGTAGGTCTCCAGGACCCTGGGGCCTGCCCGCTGAACACCAGCCCCCACTACAAGAACCAACTCAAGAGCCAGAAGAGAAATGGAAGAGAAGGGCATGATCCATGAACTAACAGTTCACCTGAGCGGACAACTTCCTATGTTCCAGATACACACTCCTATAAACTATCAGCTTTTTCAATTTACCTAAGAAAAATCTGAAGCACTAAGAAGTTCACCAACTTCTGAAAAGCTACTGCGAGACAAAATCTGGATCTGACCCTGTACGATCTGAATCCATCCCATTTAAAAAAAAAAAAAACAAAACAAAAACCAAAGAGCACAATGAACCCCCATGGGCCCCTCACTCCACTTCAACAACCATCAGTTGATGGCCACCCTGTTCCATCTCTACCACAACCTACTCTTCCCACCTGAGTATTATCTCAGAGCAAATCCCAGGCATCATTTCATCCATAAACATTTTAGTACATAGGTTAAATGATGGGGGTTCTTTGCTCATAACCCACACCTTTAATCCTAGGACTAAGATAAGATAGGCGATCAGGTGACCTCTGTCCAGAGGTTTTAGCGCTCTGGTGGGGACAGAACCTAGCTGCCTCTGAAAGACAAGGCAGAGGAAAACCCACAAACAAGGTTCTCCTTCAGAAAATTGACAGACGGGACAGAAAGACAAGAGTTCAACAGAGAGGCAGTGGGTCCAGATGATCAGCTACGTACTTGAAACAGCCGTGGCAGCGCAGGATGTAGCTCCGGGCCTCACGGATCAGCATGCCATTCACCGCCAGCACGTGCAGCCCCATCTGAAGCAGAACATTCTGCAACCAACAAGTTAAAGCACAAATAAAGTCAGCAAGACCAAATTCTCTTTTGACATCTGTATAGTCACTGTTAAAGGGCTTCACAAAGGCTGGTTTGCTTCATAAAGGACTTCTGCTAAGGGAAAGTGAGCTGAGGGTGCCTCTCAAGACAGGTAACAAGGACGAAGACCTAGTTTTCTCTGGTCTTTCAAGGGTCCAGGTCTTCCGCCAGGGCCCCCTCTCGTTTTTAAAAAATTATTTATTTATTTATTCATAACAGATACACACAGAGAGGCAGAGACACAGGCAGAGGGAGAAGCAGGTGCCATACAGGAAGCCTGACGCGGGACTCGATCCAGGGTCTCCAGGATCACACCCCAGGCTGAAGGTGGCGCCAAACCACCACCAGGGCTGCCCCAGGGCTCTTAACAAAGACATTTATCTTGTCAAAGGCAAATACACTCTTTTCAGAGCTGGAAACCTCTACTTTTTCTAAGTTCCTAAGCATGGAAGGTACGGAAAACCATCCAGAGACCATGAATGGTAAACATTAGAAACTTAACACATGATATTTTGTCACTACCTTGATTCTCTACTCTCCAACCTAAACTACAAATAATTAAAGAGCACAGGTAAAGTTTCTAGAACCAGGAAAAGTAGTATCACAAGGTAGAGCTGTACATATCCCCAAACCTCAGAGGGATCCCTGCCCACGAGAAGTTATAAAATAGAGCCTAGGGCCAGCCAACGCCCATCCACCCACCTGCATGGCAAAGTCTGTAGTCACACAGCCAACCCGCACACCCTTCGGGACGGCACACTGCTCCAACTCCCGCTGGATCTGCTTGATGTTGCTGGGTGTTATCCATCCACCCCCGTCATCATCACTATCCTCGTCTTTACTTTCTTCAAATCCATTCTCTCCTTCCTCATCTTCCTCACTTGGAACATCATCACCTTTGTCAAGCTGAAACAACAGAATTCTCAAATTCCTAGCCCCACAGGAACAGCAGGAAGACACTGGCATGTTGTCACCAGGAGATCATAAATCAAGGCCTCACCAGCAGCTCCTGCAGTTCACGATCAATATTAGGCAAAGGGTTTCTCCAGAACATGAAGGAACTGAATTCTAGGTTCTCAGGCTCAGCAGCTGGATGTCCACATTGTACTGTTTCTCGTGGGGGTTTAGGCTGAGGTTAAAAGAATAATAATTTTATTCTTTTGATTGAGAGCATTATAGATGCAATGACAGAGAAGTTGGATCAGACAGGGCTGGACTAACTAGAAATTAGCCTGGATAAATATAGCTCACTGTAAAGAATTTGTGGAGATGGGACATGTAGCAGAAGAGGGCATGAGAGCATGGCCTGTCTAAGGCATTACCTTTGAAGGCAGATGGAAACCAGAAATGTATAGAGGAGTTTCTGGGTGCTGACTTGATGAGCTCACTTTAACCTTTAAAAAGAAAAGAAAAAAGTGCCAACCCTAAGCAGAAAAATACGGTTTGAAAATTCAGTATGGAAGAGTAAGTAAAATAAACAGAAAAAACACTTTCCCAATGGTTACTGAAAATTGGGAAACAAAAATAATTATTCAGTGATTCCACTAGTGCCAAATAAGCACTTTAAAACATTTCTTTTTTTTTGTCTTCATAAATAAAGCTCTGATGAACACATTATTATTATTTTTTAAAGATTTTATTTATTCATGAGAGACACACACACAGAGAGAGAGAGAGAGAGAGAGAGAGGGGGGCAAAGACATAGGCAGAGGGAGAAGCAGGCTTCATGCGCGGAGCCCGACGTGGGACTTGGTCCCGGGTGTCCAGGATCACACCCTGGGCTGAAGGTGGCGCTAAACCGCTGAGCCACCCAGGCTGCCCCATTATTTCTAAACTTGCATATATCGGGTTCTTCTGGTTCTTCTTCCACCTAAGTTTTATACTTAGGATCAATGCCTAAGAGTAAAACTGCTGGATCAAAAGATACAGTATTATTCTTTAAAGATAGATGTTTTAAAGCTTCTGATACAAAATATCTAACTCCTGGGGCACCTGGCTGGCAAAGTGAGTAAAGCATGAGACTCTTATCTCAGGGTGTGAGTTTAAGCCCCACAAAGAACTTACTTAAAAGAAAAAAAAAAAAAAAAAAAGGGACACCTGGGTGGCTCAGTGGTTAAGTGTCTGCCTTGGGCTTAGGGCATGATCCCGGGATCCAAGATGGAGTCCTGCTTCGGGTTCCCTGTGGGAAGCCTGCTTCTCCCTCTGCCTGTGTCTCTGCCTCTGTGTGTCTCCCATGAATAAATAAATAAATCTTAAAAAAAAAAAAAAAAAAAAGAAAGAAAGAAATACAGTGTCTGAGTTCAAAATACTCAGGGCTGGGGTCAGTAGAAATGAAACCTGACAGATCATGACATAAGTGTGGAGACATAGTAATGGGAACACGGGGTCCATCATACTATTTATTCCCTCCACTTCTGTGTATCTGATAGTTTCTGAAATAAAGTTGGAAGAAAACCAATAATCTTCCTGACTTACCTTTTCTGGTTCTCGTTTTAGGTGTGACACCCCAACAAACTCTGCTTCTAATTGATAGGTGAGTGCCAGCACTTGGATATCTGTGGCAGAAAGGCTGGGATAATCTCCAGTTTTCTTTGAAAACTCAGTCACTGTAAAGAGGGTCCCAAATCGCATTAGAAACAAGACTTATAACCATAGATAACCAAAGAGACTGAAAAGAACTCAGGATCAATATCCCAGAAATCCTCTTAATACTTTCGTCCAGGGATCCCTGGGTGGCGCAGCGGTTTGGCGCCTGCCTTTGGCCCAGGGCGCGATCCTGGAGACCTGGGATCAAATCCCACGTTGGGCTCCCGGTGCATGGAGCCTGCTTCTCCCTCTGCCTATGTCTCTGCCTCGCTCTCTCTCTCTGTGTGACTATCATAAATAAAAAAAAAAAACAAACAAACAAACAAAAAAAAACTTTCGTCCATGTCCTTATGCTTTTCTACTCACTGTTGAGACATTTGTATTCTCTATCATTAAAATTCACTCTAGTTAGGTTGACTATGACATCTTTATCTAGCACAGATTACTAGAAAGTCACTGAAAGGGACACCTGGGTGGCTCAGTGGTTGTGTGCCTGCCTTTGGTTACACATGATCCTGGAGTCCCGGGATCGAGTCCCACCTCGGGCTCCCTGCATGGAGCCTGCTTCTCCCTCTGCCTGTGTCTCTGCCTCTCTCTCTGTGTCTCATGAATAAATGTATTAAATTTTTTAAAAAACTGTATTTATCCTTAAAAAAAAGTCACTGAGAGCATGTTTGCAACTGATGAGTTCATGAATTCCTCATTATGTCGGAATAGAAGGTCTCTTCTCAGCTCTAAAATTCTTTGATTCTTAGAATAACCATCTGGATTAATAGCATATTCAGATTCCAAAGTAGGATGAAAAATTCAGTCAATAACTTGTAGTCTACGATGAAACAAAATTATTGGAGGCTCTGCAACGACTCTGCTTTGTAACAGTAGCACTCACCTTTCCTAAAAAGCAGCTCTAGACAGGGCTACAGTGTACAGGGCGCTCACCGTGCACCAGCAGCTCTGGCACTAACAGCCTTTTCCATTTCATCCTCCAACCAAATCCTAGCAAACACCATCAGCTCTTCCGCGGGGGGGTGAAGTGACCTGCCTGCGGTCAGTAACCGGCCGGGCCCGGCGGGTTCCTGACCCGGGGGGTCCCTGGCCCCGTGACCTCCCGGAGGCCACGCGCCCCGAGGGGGTGGCCGGGGGCGCCGCTTCGCCGCCAGCCCCGGGGCAGGGGCACTCACCCAGGCGCACGTATTCTGGGCAGGGCTCCTTGAAACGCAGCTCGTAGGGCAGGACGGCGAGCCGCCGCCGAGTGGCCTTGTCCCGAATCTCGCTCACCACATCCCGGACGGTGTAGATGTTCTTCCCGATGTCCTGCGGGGACGCCCGCCCAGCTCACGCGCGTCCACGCCACGCAGTGCGCCGCCCGACCTCCCGCCCTACGTCAGGGGTCGCCAGCCCAGACGCTGCCCCTCTCGGCCGGGGCTCTCCGTACCTGCAGAGCCGCATCTCGCAGAAACGCCCCGGCATCGGCCACAACGTGCTCCACCGCCGCCATCTTGGCCGAACGCGCGCTCAGGGCGCCTGCGCACCGGGCTGGCCCCGCCCCTCACATCCGGGCCTCTGGGAGCCGCGACGTCCCGCTGTGACTTAGCGGCGCCTCCTGGCGGCCGGATGGGCATCTCCCGGCTCAAGGCTACCTGCCGCCGGCGCCACGTCGCCCGCCGCCCGGCCAGGTGTGGGCGGGGCCAAACTCTGAGCGACCCCTGAGGGGAGGGGCCTCGGCGTCCCTCCCTTAGCGCCTCCTTTACCTTCAAATGCAAAACCTGTAGAAGTCTCGTTACGGCTCGGGCAATAGAGAGAAACTGCAGAGCATTTAAAGATCACAAGTCAGGAGACGGGCCGTGTTCTACGGGTCAGGGAAGCTACTCGGGACAGCGAGTTTCGCCAACGTGCGCGGCACTTGGTTTAAGGTCAGCCCCGGGGCGACTGTTGCCCTCGGATCGTGGGTGCGGCCTGCGTACAAAACAAAACCCGACAAACCGACCCCCAGCCACTTTCTCGTCCCCTATGCTCTGCTGACCGCTTCATTTTGAGGGTCTTTGACATCCTCACCCACTTTTCTAAGCAAGGCACATCATTTGCTAGCAAATAATTCTTTGCTGGATGGAACTGAAGGGCGTTTTATTTTTAAAGATTTTATTTATTTATTCGTGAGAGACGCAGAGAGAGGGGCAGAGACCCAGGCAGAGGGAGAAGCAGGCTCCACGCAGGGAGCCCGAGGTGGGGCTCGATCCCGGGTCTCCAGGGTCATGCCTTGGGCTCAAGGCAGGCGCTAAACCCCTGAGCCACCCGGGCTGCCCTGAAAGAATTTTAGATTCTTTCTTAGATTTCTCAATTCCTTTTCAACTCTGATATTCTATAATTATGAGATCTGGCCTGTTAAAATTCATGCTGGAGAATTTCAGGAGAATGATGACGTGGGTTTTCTGTCATTCATCTTCAGCGACGCCGAGTTATTCCAAGCCTCCTTTGTCAAGTCCCCAATCGTATCCCTCGATTATAATTTATCCATCCTGCCCCCGAAAGTCCTTCAGTGCCCTAGGCATCCCCTTCCGCAGTTGCCCAAGTTCCTTCTTTCCCCAGACATCTGTCTCAACTTTTCTTAACGTTTTTTCTCTTTCATCTCCAGGGCCAGTGGCTCCTGTCCTACCTGCCCTGCCTGAAAGAGCACGGTGGAAGGCTGTTTTCTAATGCGCTAGTTCATCATATCAAATTTTTTTCCAGCTTTCTATTTCTCTGCATAATTTTTTATTTATTTTTTATTTTTTAATGATAGTCACACACAGAGAGAGAGAGAGAGGCAGAGACACAGGCAGAGACGGAAGCAGGCTCCATGCACCAGGAGCCCGACGTGGGATTCGATCCCGGGTCTCCAGAATCGCGCCCTGGGCCAAAGGCAGGCACCAAACCGCTGCGCCACCCAGGGATCCCTCTCTGCATAATTTGATATTGCTGACCACCTCCCCTTTCTGGGCTGTCTCTCCTCCCCTGACTTTGGTAATATTTAAGGATCTGGTCCCCCTGCCTCTCTGCTGGCTTCTCGTGCTCCTTCACTGGATTCTGTTCTGCCTTGCACACAGCGCACCTCTGCCTTGCCTTCTTTGTCCTTTAAGTGCTCTCCTTTAGCAATATTATCTATCCTCAAAGCTTCTTTTATTACATTATAGGAATGCCTCCCAAATCTTTAGGTCCTATCTCTATTTATTCCCCCAATCTAGCCTTCTGGAAACATCCATCTAAAAATTTTAGGCATCTTCACTTGTCAATTAAAATTGATGTAATTATCTCTTAACTTTTTTTAGTCATTAGAGTTATTTTTTTACTAATGGCATTTCCAACAAAGGCACTCAAGGTAAGAATCTCTGAGTCATCTTAATTCCTACGTTCTTTTTTAAAAAAAGATTTTATTTGAGAAAGAGAGAAAGAGCATGAGTGGGGGTGAGGGGCAGAGGAAGAAGGAAAGAGAGAATCCCAAACAGACTCCCCACTGATTGTGGAGCCTTACACCAGGCTCAATCCCAGGACACTCAGTCCTACCACCTGAGCGGAAATCAAGAGTTGGAATGCTTGACTGAGCAGGCTCCCCGTCCTCACCCACGCCTTCTTTTTTAACCCATACTCCCCTTGATGCCACTTCTGAAATATTTGGGATGTCTGTGACTCCTCTACATTTATTCCCTTTACTCTAGATAAGTTTTAATCTCATGCCTAAAAAATATAATACACTCAACACTAGTGTTCTTGTCTCTCCTTCTTTAATTGATTTCTCCTGTTGCCTAAAAAGGGAGGGAGGATGTGGGAACTGGACTCCATAATAGAAGAGGTTTATTAAAGTTGATAGTAATAGTTCTGTAAACCCTAGGAAGAATGATCTAGATCAGTGGTTCTCAAACTTGAGCGGGCATCAGAATCACCTAGAGATCTTATAAAAACAGATGGATAGGGATGGCTGGCTCAGTCTGTGGAGCATGCAACTCTTCATCTTAGGGTCCTGAGTTTGAGCCCCACATTGAGTGTAGAGGTTACTTATAAATAAAATCTTTAAAAAAACCTCACAGAAATGGATGTTTAGGCCTCATTTTCAGATTCTGATATGTAAGGGCACCTGGGTGGCTCAGTGGTTGAACATCTATCTGCCTTTGACTCGGGTCGTGATCCCACAGTCCTGGGATTTTTTTTTTTTTTTAAGATTTTATTTATTTATTCATGAGACACACAGAGAGAGGCAGAGACACAGGCAGAGGGAGGCTCCCTGCAAGGAGCCTGATGTGGGACTCAATCCCTGGACCCTGGGATCGTGACCTGAGCCAGAGGCAGACGCTCAACCACTGAGCTACCCAGGCGCCCCAATAAATAAATCTTCTTTTAAAAAAGATTCTGATTTGTAGATATGGACAGTGCCTGAGAATTTTTCTTTTTTAAGATTTTATTTATTTATTCATGAGAGAGAGAGAGAGAGAGAGAGAGGCAGAGACACAGGCAGAGGGAGAAGCAGGCTCCATTCAGGGAGCCCCACATGGGACCTATCCCAGGACTCCAGGATCGAAGGCAGGGGCTAAACCGCTGAGGCAACCAGGGATCCCAGAATTTGCATTTCTAACAAATTTTTGGTGATGCTGCTGCTGCTGACCTGAGGACATACCTGAGAACCACAGATTTAGGCGAATAGTCAGGAAAAGAAAGATTGGGCTTTAGGCCATTCATTTTCCGTAAACATTGAGAATATCTATTAATATAGAAGGTATCTTGACACCTTGTATCTGTCATTTTTAATGGTATTTTAATCCCTTTTCTGTTTTCCTGTAACATGAGTCTCCAAGTCCCCTGAAGACTTAGAAGGAAACTAATTTATTTAAAAAATATGTATTGAGAGCTAATTTATATCACCATGGGTTGGGTGATGTAATAAAATGATATTTAATGTAGTGTGAAAGGGCACCCTCAGAGTTTGTGACATGGGAGCCAGTTCTTTAAGAACAAGTAGGGCAAAGGCACTGAGTTATGAAAGTCCAGGTGGTGTTCAGGAAATTGAAGGTATGTGTGTAGTGTGTGTGGTAGCTGAGGATACCTGAAGACAGGATCTCTCAGAGGTGAGTGAAGTGAGCCTTGAAACAGTTCAATTTTTTGAAGTTTATGGTTTTTCATAAGGTAAAGAGATCTAAAACATGGTTACAAAAATTACGGTCACTTTACACAGTTTACATGAATAAATCAACACTTTGAAACACAGGTAGAATGATTCAACATTTAACTATTGGAGATAACGTCAACTTTTACATGCAAACCCTTTATGAAAGAGAAGGGTCTTGTGTGCCAGTAAAGATTTGAGTTCATTTCCAGGCCTGGAGGTTACAAAACTTTTCACTTAACAGTGGGCTAGGGAAGAGAAAAACTTGATGAAGAAGAAATACCATGTGAAATCAATGTATCCCTAGAATTCCTTTGAACATTCTTGGGAGTGTCCCATACTTTTTGTCTCTGTCCTTGCCTGTTTCTTCTTCTTCCAGAAAATTGTCCTGGCCAATCACTACTTAGTCTCCAAGAAGCAGATCAGTGTATCCTCTGTAAACCAGTCTCTGATAACTCAAATCAGATTTTCCTCCAAGGACAGATTTGAACTTTTCTTTCTCATCACTTTTAAGATGTTTTTAGTT
Source organism: Canis aureus (assembly GCF_053574225.1). Lineage (NCBI taxonomy): Eukaryota > Metazoa > Chordata > Mammalia > Carnivora > Canidae > Canis > Canis aureus. Next base: position 9,029,605 of record NC_135613.1, read on the forward strand.
TTGTTGTTCAGTGAGCAGTTATTATTTCTTCTTTGCATTGTAATTAATTGTGTGTCTTCTTTAAGTAGTTTGGAAATCAGGGACTGTTGTTTTAGGGGTCTTTTTCTTCAAATGATCATTTCAGTCTGCTTTTTAACTTTTGGGGAACATTTTTATGAAAATATACTTCAAATTCTTTGGTATGTCTTTTAAAAAAATTCTTCCAAGCTGTAGGATCTACAGCAGTGTGTTCAATGCTCAATAAGTGTTGATGAAATCTATTCATTTAGCAGTTTACTTAAAGACACCTCCTGTGGGCTAGACACTGCTTTAGGAGCTGGGATATGACTCCTGTCTTCCTAATTCTTGTAGTGGGAAACAGATTACATATACACACATGCATATATTCATATATGACTCAGTGATAAATATGAGGAAATATGAAGAAAAAAATAAAGCAGGAAGGGGGGCTAGTAGGAGAAGTAAGAGATGGGTTGCATGTTCATTTATTTATTTTTAAAGATTTTATTTATTTATTCATGAGAGACAGAGAGAGAGAGAGAGAGAGAGAGGCAGGCTCCTCTTGGGGAGCCAGATGTGGGACTTGATCCCGGTAATCCGGGATCATGCCCTGAGCCAAAGGCAGACACTAAACTGCTGAGCCACCCAGGCGTCCTGTTTTTTTTTTTTGTTGTTGTTGTTGTTGCATGTTTAAATAGGGTGATCAGGGGATCCCTGAGTGGCTCAGCGGTTTAGCACCTGCCATTGGCTCAGGGCATGATCCTGGAGTCCTGGGATGGAGTCCCACATCGGGCTCCCTGGATGGAGCCTGCTTCTCCCTCTGCCTGTGTTTCTGCCTCTCTCTCTCTCTCTGTCTCTCATGAATAAATAAATAAAATCTTAAAAAAAATAGGGTGATCAAGAAAGGCTTTACTGTGATAATTGGGCAAACATCTGGTGAGAGATGAGGGGGTCAGCCATCTGACTACCTGGAGAAAGAGCTTTCCAGGCAAAAGGAAAAGGAAGTCCAAAGGCCCTGAGGCCAGAGTGGCTAAAGCAGAGTACTGAGGGAAGAGTAACTGGAGATGAGGTGTGGGTAAGGATCGTGGAGGTCCTCATAGGTCCCCATAGGTCCCCATATATGCCTTAGGTCTTAATGTTTAATCCCTTAAAGCACGATTGTGAGCATGTTTGCCTAGTCCTTTCTTTTGGTGAACATCTACTCAAACGTCACCAAATCAAGGGATCCTTTCCTAATTCCTCTGGAATAGAATTAGTAAAACTCCCTTCAGTGGAACTAAAGAAATTTTAAGTTTCATAAATGGAATTAACGTAGAGTTTAAGGTATTAAGAGAGGCCTGCATCTCCTTGAAATGCCAACTCCTGGCTCCTGGATTTGGAATGGGAATAGGAAAAGTAGAGACCAAGCGCTCAACCAATTTAATTTGCATGCATGATAGGTTCCCTCTAAATTCAAAAATCCAAAAATAACAGAATAATTAATTCACAGTGCTTAAGGCTAATTAAGTCATTAGTATTAATTTTAGTTAATGGTGAGGAGCGAAAAAAAATTGAGTCTTCATTCAACTTGTCAAAGCTGAAGGTCTATACTATTAGTACAGAATGTTAATTTAAAATGTACTTTGTAATTAATAAATTTCTGCTTTGTAGATTAAGGGAACAGGGATTAGTTCGGTGTGGTGGGGCATTGTATGAACCCAACCAGGGGTTCTGACGCTTTCCTACCCGAGCTTCATGTCACAAAAACGTCTGCTCCATAAAGGCTTCTGTGTTTCTAGAGCCTAGTATGGTGCCTGGTACCTAAGCATAGGGCTGCCTGATACAGCAAGTAAAAACACAGAATGCCCAAGTTTTCCACTTAACAACAAATACTTTTTTCTTTTTTTAAAGATTTATTTATTTATGATAGACAGAGAGAGAGAGAGAGAGAGAGAGAGAGAAAGAGACACAGGCAGAGGGAGAAGCAGGCTCCACGCAGGGAGCCTGACGTGGGACTCGATCCCGGGACTCCAGGATCAGCCCTGGGCCGAAGGCAGGCGCTAAACCGCTGAGCCACCCAGGGATCCCCCAAATACTTTTTTTTAATCATAGATGCGAATCTGTAGTCCGTGTACAGAGACGTTCTCCCATGTGTAGTACTACCACGCAGTAGTTAGGGCACATCTACGTATTGCATAGTCGATCATTTGAAATTCAAATTTAACTGCGTGTCTGTATTTACTGGGTAACCTCAAGGAGCTCAATGATATTTGCGGACTTGATTGGCCTCCCCTCACCTGTAAAATGGGGCTAATGATAGACCCGCCTCCGGGGTTGATGGGAGGGACGGAAGCGCCCGGCACACGGTGAGCCTTCAGCTTGTTTCCTCGCTCCGGGGCCGCGTGGCGGGCGGGAACCCCTTCCACTTCCAAACGCGGGAAGGATACGAAGCTCGGCTCCCCGCAGGGGCGCCCGAGGCCGGCCTAGGTGGCCCACACCTGCGGGGCCGGCCAGCCTCTTCCGGGTCAGGTGACCGCGCGCGGTCACGTGACCCGGCCCGAGTGCGGGCGGTGGAAGGCGGAAGTGGGAGCGGGGCTGGGCGCCGCTTCTGTGGCCGCGGCAGGTAGCGAGCGCCGGCGCGACGGGCGCGGGGGGCGCGGCGGGCTGGCGGGGCGGGGGGTGCGGGGCGGGCGGGGGGCGGCGGGCGGCGCGCGGCGGGCCGGGGCGGCGCGGCCGGGGCGCCGGGGGGCGGCGGCTTCCTGTGGGAGGGGCCTGGCGCGGCGGTTCCGGCCTCCGAGGAGGGGTGACCCGCTCCCGCCCGAGCGCGGTGGGCGTGCGGCGGCGGCCCGCGCGGGGGGCGCTCGTAGGTGGGCGCGGGGCCGGCGGCCGCGGCGGCCGGAGCCCCGCCGGGAGGGGGAGCCGCCCGCGGGGCGGGGACGAGGAGGCGTGACCTTCGTGGAGGGACCGGGACCGGGACCGGGGAAGGGGCGACTTGGGGGCGAGCTGCAGGGGCGGCCTGAGATGCGCGTGGAGGGGGAGGCGAAGTTGGAAGGAGGTGCTGTGTGAGCCCCGCCGGGAGCCCCTGCCTTCCTTCCTCGTTGGACGGGGTTGTTAGCCGAGGCTTTGATGTCGGTCCCAATCAGTTTTTAAACTTGAGGAAGGACCACAGAGTCTCGGTCGTGTTGCTTTCGTCACGCCCACCCAGTTTGGGTAGGGTTCTGGTGGGTAGGGTTGCACTTCTTGGGAGCCTAGCCCTTCGCATCGTCTTTCTTTGAGATTTTCCCAGATCGCATCAACTTGAGAAAAAAAAAGACTGTGGCCGTAAAAGGGCTCTTAGCCCCAGCTGTAGACCACGACCTCGCCCAGCACACCTCGGCAGCAGGACTGCAGGAATCTTGGGCAGAGTGTCTGTACTGCTTTCTGACTTTTCCTTTTTTTTTTTTTTTAGTTTAAATTATTCAGTTTCCTCTACCATGTGACTGCTTATCAAGACAAACTGGAACTTAGGTAGGGTGACTGGGCGGTCTCTGTGTGCTCCTTAGCATTCGCGACCTGAATCTTGATCTTGATATTCAATACCTGTGTTAAAGATGCTTACCCTCTTTTTTTTTTTTTTTCTTTCACGTTTACTAAACTTTGCAGAAATGAAATGAATCTCATGGATGTGTGGTCTTAACTGGAGTAAATGTTCGAATGGGACATTCACAGGAGCCAGAGTCGTGTGGGATTACAAGTAGGGACAAAAATGACTTTGCTGACATATTAAGAAGTTAAAGTTTTTAGCGTATTTGACAAACGTGTAGAAATTAATTTCTGTAGTGGCCTTTGAGTTAGGCTGGGAAGGTATTATTCCCATTTCACAGTGAACAAACAGACCTAAGAGAGAGCGACTTTATTTTTTTTTAAACAAAGTATTACTTCCTTGTTTACTGCTCTCTTTCTTTCCCCCAGACTGCACATCCTTCAAAGGCAGGGCTCATATCTTATTTGGCTACTGCCTTAGTGGCTGGCATGTTGTGGGCACTTGGTAAATATTTGCTGAATAAATAACTTTCTAAAGGTCACATAGCTATACGTGGAGGACGGGAGATTTGAACCCAAGACCTAGCTCTTCTCTTGTCAGACTACTTTCTCATTTTTTTTTTTAAGATTTTATTTATTTATTCATGAGAGACCCACAGAGAGAGAGAGAGAGGCAGAGACACAGGCAGAGGGAGAAGCAGGCTCCATGTAGGGAGCCCGACGTGGGATTCAATTCCAGATCTCCAGGATCAGGCCTTGGGCTGAAGGCGGCGCTAAACCGCTGAGCCACCCAGGGAGCCCTACCTTCCCGTTTTTTGTTATTGATCCATATGCAAACGATGGGCTTGGGTTAGCTTCTTAGTCTCTTTTGTTTCATGAGGACTTTCTCGGTTACAAAGAGCTTTCACCAACATCTCATTTAATTGTCACCATGATCCTGGGAAGGTCAGGGTTGATTCTATTCCCTGGATGAAGAAACTGAGGCTTTAGATTCCAGAGCTAGTGAATGACTGAGCTGGGATTCAGGCCCACGCCTTTTAGCCTGAGACTCGTTCTCTCCCATTTATAGAGGCAATAAGTTTTATTTTATTTTATTTTTAAAGATTTTATTTATTTATTCATGAGAGACACAAAGAGAGAGAGAGAGGCAGAGACACAGGCAGAGGGAGAAGCAGGTCCCTCTGGGGAGCCCGATATGAGACTCGATCCCGGGTCTCCAGGATCCCCCCCCCCGGGCCAAAGGCAGACACTCAACCGCTGAGCCACCCAGGTATCCCCAAAAGTTTTATTTTAAAGCATTTTTTGAAGTATAAAAAGTATGACATTTTAATTTTTTTTAAATTTATTTATTTATGATAGTCACACAGAGAGAGAGAGAGAGAGAGGCAGAGACACAGGCAGAGGGAGAAGCAGGCTCCATGCACTGGGAGCCCGACGTGGGATTCGATCCCGGGTCTCCAGGATGGTGCCCTGGGCCAAAGGCAGGCGCTAAACCGCTGTGCCACCCAGGGATCCCAAAAGTATGACATTTTAAAGAAAAAAATAGTATATCTATGACACCAAAAATTGTCAATATGGAATGCAATTGAAGTGTAAAAAACCTATGTAGTATATGGTAGATGCCTCTTCCTGGGAGAACATTCTTTCATTCAATGACTATGTAAGTGCTAGTCCAAGCCAGGCACTGTTCTAGAGTTGTACTCTCCGCTGTTGTTGAGTACTGGAGATATGCTATCGACTACAAAATATACACCAGAGTTTGAAGAGTTAGTTTGAAAAAAACAGTAAACTATGTCATCGATTTTTAAAAATGTTATAACAAGTATAATATTAATATATTACTGTATGCTATATATCATAACATTTTAAGTTTATTGAGTTAAATGCACTATAATTGAAGTTAATCTCACCTGTTTCTTTTTGGTTTTTAAAGTGTGTTTCCTAGAAAATGAAAGATTATATTGGACAGTGCTATTTTTTTTTTTTTTTAAGATTTTATTTATTTATTCATGAGAGACACACACAGAGAGGCAGAGACACAGGGAGAGGGAGAAGCAGGCTCCATTCAGGAAGCCCGGCAGGGGACTCAATCCTGGGACCCTGGGGCCATGCCCAGGGTCAACGGCAGGTGCTAAACTGCTGAGCAACTCAGGAATCCCCCTGGACAGTGCTATTCTAAACACTGGGAATATAGTACACAGGAAAAACAAAAATCTCTGCCTTTGTGGATCTTAAATTTAGTGGTAAAAAACAATAAAATAACCTAGTAAAGTGCATATTGTAATAAAGGAGGGAAGTGGAATGTGGAGTGTTGGCTGGGCTTGCAATCTTGCATAGGGTCTTTAGAGAGAAGCCTTCCTGAGAAGGGGACTGGTGAGTGATGATCTTGACGCAGGTGAGGGCAAGAAGCTTGTGAGTGGAGATGTTGTAGTGAAGGCAGAAGGGACAACAGGTTCACTACCCCTAAGATTAGGAGCACCCCTGGCAGGTTCGTGGGCCAGCTAGGAGGCTAGGGTGGCTGGAGGGGTGTGAGCAAGGGAGAGTAGTAGGATGAGGTCAAAGAGGTGTTGGGGGCAAGGGGAGAAATGGGCAGATCACGGAGGGCCTCGCAGCCCATTGTAAGGATGATGATTTTTAATCAGAGTGAGTTGGGGTCGTTGGAGGGTTTTGGGCAGTGGTGTAGAAACAACCCACCCTGTTTTTTCTTTTTCTTTTTCTTTTTTTTTTTTTAGACTAAAAAAAAATTTATTTGAGAGAGAGAACAAAAGCAGGGGGAGTGGCAGAGGGAGGAGAAGCAGGCTCCTCGTTGAGCAGGGAGCCCGATGCTGGGCTCGATCCCAGGACCCTGAGATCATGATCTGAGCTGAAGGCAGATGCCTAACTGACTGAGCCACCCAAGCATACCTACCTCCCAACCTACCTTTTAACAGGCTCACTCTGGTTGCTGTGTGGACAGAGAGTATAGAGGTGCAAAGCTAGAAGCAAGGAATCAAGTTTAAAGACCTCCAAGAATGATGGGAAAGACACAGCCTGGAAGGATGGGTAATGAGTTCATCATGTTTAAATTTTGGTTTTATTGGATGTGTACTGAATGCATATCATTTGTCAGGTATTCTGTTCTTTTATAGTTTTAAAACAAACAACTTCACTGAAGTGAAATGATGTGCATGAGGTCATGTAGCTATGACACAGAAAAGCTGGGGTTTAAATCTTGGTCTTCTGAGTCTAGATCTCATGCGTCCGTAAGATATATGGTAGTGGATATATGAACATAAACTCCTGCCAGAATCAAATCAGCGAGCTGCTTTTGAATGATTCGAGTCACTGTGGACTGTTACAGATTCTGGAATTTCTGAGAGAAAAGGAACAAAAGGGAAGATCTTGTTTCCTTTAAAACGAACTAACTGAATCTTTTTTTTTTTTTTTTTTTGAACTAACTGAATCTTTAGAAGGTTGCAGGCCACTCTGCTCTTCCCAAGCTTGCAAACAAACACTCAGTGATTTAAGTCAAGTGTTAATAACTACTTCCAGGAAAATACCAAATACTAAGGCTTGGCAGGCCTGACCTAGGGCAGGTCCCCTTCCTCTGTGTCACCCGTGCCTTCTGCTTCCTGTTTTGTTGTGAGATCTGCTTTCCATTCTCTTTTGTTATTAGCCTGTAACTCCGCTGCGCTTCCAAAGATATGACCTCCCTGCCCCTCCTCCTCTCTTTTTATGTGCTTGGCCTTTGTATGGATGTCATTTGGCAAAACTGAGTTCTGTTTGATTGTTTTTCAATATGGGCCTTTGGAAAATGGAAGGTAACTCAATGCTGGCTAGAGAAAAGAGGCCAAGAGAGAAGAATGAGTGTTGGAAAGAACTGGGAAAGCATGAGAGTAATGAAGGAAAGGAGGAATATTTGAACAGACTCTTCTTTTCCACATTTAAAAAAATAAGATTTTATTTATTTATTCATGAGAGACACACAGAGAGAGAGGCAGAGACACAGGCAGAGGGAGAAGCAGGCTCCAGCAGGGAGCCCGACGTGGGACTCAATTCTGGGTCCCCAGGATCACGCCCTGGACTGAAGGTGGCGCTAAACCCCTGAGCCACCTGGGCTGCCCTTCTTTTCCACATTTTTAAAGATGTGAATCTAGAGTGGATTTATACTTATAAATAAGAAGCTCTCTTCAACTGGTTAATTAAAATTAAAATCTTGGTCTTGGTGAGCAGTTTTTGCTCTTCCCCAGCTCATCAGCTACACAGGTCCTTTCATCTTGAGATCAGTGTTCAGTGGTTTCTTGACTCAAAGCTACGTCAAGAATTTGAGGAATTGCAGAGCCTAGACTTTTAGCGTCAAGAAGAACTATTTTAGCTTGTAGTTAATACTTGAAGAGCACTTATTGTGTGCTGACTGCTCTACTTGATTGAACTCATTGAATCCCTACAGTAAATTTAGAAGATGAGTAATATTGTTGGGTTCATTTCACAGATGAAGAATTGAGATTTAGAGAGGGTGAGTAACTTGTCCAGTATCACTCAAAGGCTAAGGACCAAATGTATTTACCTCTAAAAGATGGACTGGTCTGAAAATTCTTGTCAAAGTTGGATGCGAAAAAGGATCGGGTGCTTCGGGCATTGCAAGAGCTATCACTTGCTACATTCGGTGTGTGGTTGCTTTCTTGTGCCAAAAGCTCTTTGAAGATTTCTTTAACAGGATCCCTCAGAGCAAGAGAACTGAGGTCCCAGAGGTCAGGGATCCCGTGACATTCACCTTTGTATTTCCAGGGCCTGGCACAGAATGGGGTCTAGAAGCATTACTGAAAGATGGACCCAGGCTCTGGACTGGGCAGGGTGAATAAAAGGGTCAGTCAGAAGGCTGGGTGCCTTCCTGGGGAAGGTGCCCTTGACCATTATAGGGCCCTGACTTCAAGAATCAACCCAAACGGATCTCTGGCCCCGGAGGGCCTGGCCCCCCTTCCCCTCCTCTCCCTTCCCCCCCCCCCCAAAAAAAAAGAAAAAAAAAAAGAATCAACCCAAACGTTGAGTTGTCCATCAGCTGACGAATGGGTAAACAAGATGTTACATATCCACATGGCGTGTGATTCCATGGGCTTGAAATGTCCAGAATAGACAGATCCAAAGAGACAGAAAGTAGATTAGTGGTTGCTAGAGGCTGGGGTACAGGGAGGAATGAAGGGTGACTGCTAATGAGTATGTTTTTTTTGGGGTTATGAAAATGTTACGGAATTAGATGGTGGTGGTGGTTGCGCTACTCTGTGAATATACTAAAACTCACTGAATTTATAGTATATGAATTGTATTTCAACAATAATAAAAATAAAGAGTCAACCAGTTCTGTTTTGAATGTACGTATTCTCTGTGTTCTGTGGAGATCAAATCAAGATTTTTGTACAGGTGACAGCAGCCATTATCCTTCGTGTTGTGGTGCCCGGGCACCACCCAGTATTCAGCTTCCTTTCGTGTTCCCAGGGGAATACATGGACGTGTTCTCCCTGCTTTTTTGATCTCAGATATTTCAAGTATTTTTAAAAGATTTTATTTATTTATTTATTCATGAGAGACACACAGAAAGAGGCAGAGACACAGGCAGAGGGAGAAACAGGCTCCATGCAGGGAGCCCCGACGTGGGACTCGACCCTGAGACTCCAGGATCATGCTCTGAGTTGAAGGCAGATGCTCAACTGCTGAGCCACCCAGGAGTCCCTATTTCAAGTATTTTAACCAAAAAGGACTGTGATAGATCTTTGTTGTCTTTCTAGATGTCTCTGGAAACTGAACCAGTCCGCTGACCCTTGACTTGTTTAATTTTGCCAATGAGAAGAACTCAGGAATTACTGCCCTAGCCCACAGTTTCTTGTCTTTAACAGTCTGTGGATTATAGGCAAAAAACCTCGCTTTTTATTTACCTATCTACTTGTTATGTGTCTTTACTTTTTAAAGATTTTATTTTTAAGTAATCTTTACACCCAGTATGAGGCTTGTACTTCCAACCCCCAGATCAAGAGTCTCACGCTCTATTGACGGAGCCAGCCAGGCACCCCTTCCTTTCTATCCATGTATTTATTTAAAGTTTCTTATTTAAAATAAAAGGTACAAGGGCGTTAATAGTTATTTTCAGGGTGGAGCTGATAAATGCCTGCAAGCTGGTAGCTCATTTTGTACACAGTCTAACTGAGCCGGGGGCCAGCTGCCTTTTGGTTGTGAGCCCTACAGGCCTGGGGTCTGCCCATGTCTCAGGAGGAAAAAGGAAGAAATTGGAGGGGAAGAGAGGCCTAGCGAAACAGAGAAGGAAAGGGAAGTGGGAAGGAGGAGGAAGATTATGAAGCTCTCCCGAGAATATGAGATAGCCCTCCTGATAGCCCTCCTTGCTTCATCCCTTCACTTTTTTTATTTTTATTTTTATTTATTTATGATAGTCACAGAGAAAGAGAGAGAGACAGAGGCAGAGACATAGGCAGAGGGAGAAGCAGGCTCCATGCACCGGGAGCCCAACGTGGGATTCGATCCCGGGTCTCCAGGATGGCGCCCTGGGCCAAAGGCAGGCGCTAAACTGCTGCACCACCCAGGGATCCCCATCCCTTCACTTTTCATTGAAATAGCTACCTTACTCTCAAATTCTCTAAAGCAAATCAGTTGTTGTGTCAGTCTGTAGTGGCATCAAAAAATTGTTTTGAAATAGAGTATGAAAGATACTCGTTTTTTTTTTTTTTTTAAATAGTGAAATATAAAGCATAATGATACCTCTAGGATTCTCTTTTGTATCTGGAATCACAGTGAAGAAACACACTCTGAGCAAGGCCACACCCCCTGTGACTGCAGAGCTTATTTCTTTCCAGAAGTTACCATGGGCCTGGGATTTGGGCCTCCAAAGATGTATTGTGGGAAGAGGACTTCAAGTTTCAGCCTGATGGTCACTGAAATCTACCTCCTCTAAAGCCTTTGTTTCTTTGCCTCTTTCAGTGGCTTGAGGCATCTGTTGGCTTGTATTGTAGGACTCCGTTTTCGGCTCATCTTCGAGTGGCCTCCTTCCCCATATCTATGTCTTCTCTCTATTTCCTATGATGATGCGGCGCCCACTCTAACTTCAAGGTGATCTTATTTTCAGATGTTTAACTTAATTGCCCCTGCAAAGACCCTGTTTCCAAATAAGGTCATATTAACAAGTTCCAAGGGGTTAGTGCTTAGAGAAAACCTTTTCAGGTCCACAGTTCAACCCACTACTCTAATTGAATGTAGATGAGATGTTGTTATTAAAATTAAATAAGGACGGCATCCTGTGACCTGATTTGAAGAGAAGCCTTTTCCTTTTCTGAATCTAAATTTTATTTGTGACCAAAGTAATACATGCACATAGTTTAAAGATCCAAATAGTGTTACAAGACTTACAATGCGACAGCAGTTCCTAGCTTCACCTCTTTTTGTTCTTGATTGGCTTGCTCTGTGGAGTCAGTGACTTTCAACTCTTAGTTTTCTTCTTGTGTTGACTTGTGCATTTCTTTTACTTTTTTTTCTTTCTTTTTTTAAAGTGGGCTCCATGCCCAATATGAGGCTTGAACTCATGACCCTGAGATTAAAGGTGCATGCTTTACCTACCAACTGAGCCAGCCAGGGGCCCCAACTTATGCATTTCTGAATGACATTTTTATACTGCTCTTTCTTAGCCTGTCAGTTTTGTCTACTGTCTTTTAACTATTGAAGGTGAGTATTTAGCCCTCTTTCTGGCCAGTCTCCACAAACACACACTTCTACCTCCATCTTCTAATTACTCTCACATCACAAGTTTTGATTATGCTATTATAAAGATAATTCACAGCTGAGCCACATAGTGTATTAGGATTACATGTCTTGTCATACAACTTTTGTTGTTACAAGTTCCATATTTCCTGATTTTTTCATTTGCATAATGCTCTGTGTTCCTGTCACTAATTCCGCACTGAACATTGTGATAGAGTTAAAAGTGCTACTTTCTTCAGTGCTGTCAGACGCATGTAATCTGTTTCTTCTCAAATTCTATTTCTTTTTCTTTCTTTCCTCTAGAGGTGACATTTCTTATAAACTCTCTAATCTGGACTGTTTAGTCCCTGGGCTCTTGTACTGTAATACCTTGGAATTTTTCATTGTTAATCTTGGAATTCCTTTTGTCTCTCCCATGTGAATCTCCACCAGCCTCCATCTTTCTCCTTTATTCCCCTGGAACTCCTCTTCCTGAGAAAAGTAGCTTGGGGAGAAATTTTTTTTTGAGACTTTACAAATCTGAAAATCCCATGGTTTTCCAACCATACCTGATTGATGGTTTTCTTGATTGTAGAATTCTAGCCTGAAAAATCATTTTATCTCAAATTTGAAAGCATTGCTTTGTCTTCTTGCATTCGGTGGTACTGTTGAGAAGTCTGATGCCATTCTGATTCCTTTTGTTTGTAAATATGCCTGGAAGCTTGTATACCCTTTGTTCTCATGTCCTGAACTTTCATGGCATTGTGCGTTAGAATTTTTTTTTTCCCATCCATTGTTCTGGACAGTCAGTTGGGTCCTTTCTGTCTAAAACTGTTTATCCTTCAGCATAAGAAAAATCTTCTGTAATTTTTTTTTTTATTTTTATTTTTTTCCCTTCTCTTTCTGGACTTGCTAAAGATTTATTTATTTATTTTAGGGAGAGGGAGCATGAGTGAGAAGGACAGAGGCAGAGGAGAGAATCTGAAGCTTACTTGGAGTTGAGCCTGGTTCTTGATGTGGGGTTAATTGTGGGGCTAGATTTTACAACCCTGAGATCTTGATCTGAGCTGAAACCAAGAGTTGGACGCTCAACTGACTGAGCCACCCAGGCACCCCTGAACATTGGACATTTTTTTTTAAAGATTTTATTTATTTATTCATGAGAGACCCGGAGACAGAGGCAGAGACACAGGCAGAGGCAGAAGCAGGCTCCATGCAGGGAGCCCGATGCGGGACTTGATCCTGGGATCATGACCCAAGCTGAAGGCAGATGCTCAACCACTGAGCCACCCGGATTCCCCTATCAGCTTTGTTTCTTCTATCGAACTGTTCTAAGAGCAATTTGTTATCCTCTGAAGCAACCAACCAACCAACCAACCAACCAACCAACTTACTTTCTTGCCTGCCTGCCTTCTTTTAAAATTACATTCTGTTCTTCTTTCATGGGTGCAATATTTTATCTGTTTAAATTGTTTTGAGGTTTTCTTTGATCTCTGTTTTATTTAACTATAAGCTTTTTATAAATTTCAGATATACTTCATATATCTTAAAATTCACCATTTTGAGGTATTAAATTCTGTGATGTTAACCTTTTCACAAAGTTGTACAGCCATCACTCAGCACTGTCTAATTCTAGAATATTTTCCCCTCAAGAGAAATTTTGTGTCTGTTAACAGTCACTCCAATCCTGTCTCAGCCCTTGGCAACCACGGATTTACATTCTCTTTCCACATGTTTGCCTATTCTAGATATTTCATGTAAATGAAATCATGTAATAGTTGGGTCTTTTTGCCTGGCTTTTGTTTATTTCATTCACGTAGCATGTTTTCCAAGTTCATCCATATTGCAGTGTGAAACAGCACTTCATTCCTTTTTTTTTTTTTTTAATTTTTATTTATTTACGATAATCACACAGAGAGAGAGAGAGAGAGGCAGAGACACAGGCAGAGGGAGAAGCAGGCTCCATGCACCGGGAGCCCGACGTGGGATTTAATCTCGGGTCTCCAGGATCGCGCCCTGAGCCAAAGGCAGGCACTAAACTGCTGCGCCACCCAGGGATCCCCACTTCATTCCTTTTTATGACCAAATAATATTCTATTGTATATTTTTTTATTATTGAGTTATAAAAGTTCTTTATATCATAGATACGAGTCTTATCAGATACATGATCTGCAAATATTTTCTCTCATTCTTTTGGTTGTCTTTCTTGATGGTATCTTCCAAAGCATAGAAAATTTTAATTTTGATGAAGTCAAATTTATCTTGTTTTTATTTATTGCTTGTACTTATCATATCTAAGAGACCATTTCTTGACTTAAAGCCATGAAGATGGGATGCCTGGGTGGCTTGGCAGTTGGACATCTGCCTTTGGCTCAGTGCGTGATCCTGGGATTCAGGATCGAGTCCCACATCAGGCTCCCTGCATGGATCCAGCTTCTCCCTCTGCCTATGTCTCTGCCCTCCCCCCCTTTGTATCTCTCATGAATAATTAAATAAAATCTTAAAAAAGAAAGCCATGAAGATTTATATGTATGATTTTTCTAAATTTTGTAGTTTTTGCTCTTATATTTTAGATTTTGGTGCATTTTAAAATTCATTTTTGTATAAGATGTGAGGTAAAAGTCCAATTTCATCCATTTGCACATGGATATTCAGTTATCCCAGCCCCATTTGTTGAAAAGACTATTATTCTTTTTCCATTGTATTGTCTTGGCACCCTTGTCTAAAATCACTTGGATATAAGTGTATCGGTTTGTATCTGGTCTCTTAATTTGCTTTTTAAAAATTATTTTATTTATTTACTTATTTATTTGAGAGAGAGCATGCACAAGCGGGGAGGTGGGATGCGGGTGTGTGGCGAGGGGCAGAGGGAGAGGGAGAAGCAGGCTCCTTGCTGAGCAGGAAGCCCAACTTGGAGGGTCCATCCCTGAGGGCATGACCTGAGCTGAAATTTTGAAATTAAGTAATATGAATCCTCTGACTTTGTTCTTTTTCAAGCTGGTTTTGGCTATTCTGGGTCCCTTGCTTTTCTTTACGAATCCTAGAATGGGCTTTATCAAATCAGTTATAGTTTTCTCTTTGTATGTTTTAGTGTCTGGCTTTTCTGGGTGAGGGTTTCCTCAAATAGTTGTGTTCCCTTATGTGCTAAGAGTCAACAGGCCGAGCCGTGTGGTAGGACTCCAATGAGGGAAGGTGAGTGGGGTTGGAGGCAGTGACTTCTCATAGTTCAGGATGTAGACTTCCACTTATCTATCTGGATCAGTATCATGCCTTACCACCACCCTCAGCTATGCGTGAAATCCTCAGGTCTAGTTTATCTAGAGTCTAAAAATTAACTCTCCTGTTTGAGATTAGGGAGGGGATGACTGCCTAGCTGAATTGTTGGGGAGGGGAGTCTGGAAAGTCTGTTTTTTCTACAGGCTTTTACTAGTCTCTCCTGTTTCTTTTTTTTTTTTTTTTTTCTTTTTTTTTTAGTCTCTCCTGCTTTTAGGCCCACTTATGCTCTCACTTTCAGAAGTACCTAGCGCCAGCACTTACCCTTTTTGTGAATCGCCAGTGCTGTCAGCCTGCCTCTTGTCCACTCCTCCCATCACAGCCAGTTAGGTTTCACTTTGAACTCACCTGCCACTTTCTAGAATGTTGCAGCCCTCTATATCTGTGGTTTCCTTTTCCATTCGTTTTCAGTGGGTTTTTTTATTTTGGTATTTCTTTTCTGTCATTTTGATAGGATTTGAGAAGGGAGCAGAGATGAGTATATGTGTTCAGTCTGTCATGTTTTATTGAGTGCTCTTGGAAAGCTCTCTAAGGGAAAAGTTGGTATCAGAGAAGGTGGTGTAATGCTTAGTCTCCTTGGAACCACTCCTGGCACAGAGCTCTTTCACTGTATTCTCTTGCCAGAGTTTTATATTGCTCCATTTTTTTCATCTGTGTATTATTCTGTGCACTTTTTCTGCATAATTTTAGTTTAGCCTTAAACATTCTGCTAAAGTCCTACTCTTAGTGCAGTCAACCAGTTCAGTAACACTAAACCAGCAGTTCTCATCCCAACTTTATATTAGGATCACCCGGGGAATTTTTATTTATTTTTATTATTATTATTTTTAAAGATTTTATTTGGCAGAGAGAGAAACAAAGAGAAAGAACGAGTAGGGGGAGCGGCAGGCAGAGGGAGAGGGAGAAGCAGACTCCCTGCTGTACAAGGAGCCTGACGTGGGGCTCGATCCCAGGACTCTGGGATCATGACCTTAGTTGAAGGCAGATGCCTAACTGACTGAGGCAGGCGCCCCTCACCTGGGGAATTTTTAAATCACGTAACTGTCTCTTACTCCAGACCAGTCCAATGGGAATCCCTGAGGTTGGGTTTGGCTGTCATTGTTGGCTGGTTTGTTTGTGCAGAAAGACTGGAGAACCACTGCTCCGATGCATTTCATATTTCATTAAGAATGATTTTACTTACATGGGTAAATCCCACTGAATCTCTTGTTGCCATTCTCTTCCTCCTTCACTGCTCTTGAGACAACTGGCCCCTGTGTTGTTTTTACGCTCCCGAGACTTCCTACCATCTTGAGAGCTTTTGCTCTTGCTCTTTGATCTGCCTGGAATGTTCTTCCATGGATAGTCTCAGTTCTGTCTTTCACCATCTTCAGATCTTTGCCCAGAAGCCACCTTTTCCATGAGACTTTCCTCATCCACAACTTTTTCGACTTGTGACCACTGTCTTAAATTCCTGTCCTCCTTCACTGCTTTGTTTTTATCGGAATCACTTGTCCCCTCTACAGTTCCCTCATTTGCTTTCTGGCATCCCTCTTGGCACACGTCCTTTCCCTATGTTATCAGCCTTTTAGTGTTTAAAGAAGCCCGTGGATGGAGCCTCATTTATTCCTTCTGCCATGTTCTTCTTTTCTTTTCTTTTTAAAAAATATTTATTTATTCATGAGAGAGAGAGAGAGAGAGAGAGGCAGAGACACAGGCAGAGGGAGAAGCAGGCTCCATGCAGGGAACCCGACGTGGGACTCGATCCCGGGTCTCCAGGATCACACCCTGGGCTGAAGATGGCGCTAAACTGCTGAGCCACCCGGGCTGCTCCATGTTCTTCTTTTCTGTGGGTAGTTGCGTTTCTGACTTGTATCATTTCCCTTCTGGAAGAACTATTTTTATTTTATTTGTTTGTTTATTTTTTGTATATTTTTTATTGGAGTTCAATTTACCAACAATAGCATAACACCCAGTGCTCATCCCGTCAAGTGCCCCCCTCAGTGCCCATCACCCAGTCACCCCATCCCCCCACCCACCTCCCCTTCCACTGCCCCTTGTTTGCTTCCCAGAGTTAGGAGTCTCTCATGCTCTGTCACCCTCTCTGATATTTCTCACTCATTTTCTCTCCTTTCCCCTATAATCCCTTTCACTGTTTTTTATATTCCCCAAATGAATGAGACCATATAATGTTTGGAAGGACTACTTTTAAACGTTTCTCTCAGGGTATGTTTTTGTTTGAGGAAGTCTTTTGTTTACTCCTTCATTTTTGAAGGATAACTCCATTGGACACAAAACTTTAGGTCAGTGTGTTTTTCTTTCAATACTTTAAATATTTTACCCTGGTCTCTTCTTGCTTGTATGGTTTCTGGTAAAAAGCCTGCTATAATTATTATCGTTATTCCTGTAGAGCTTAGCAATTTTTCCCCCTCTTCGGCTTCTTTCAAGATTTTCTCTTTGTTTTTGGCTTTCTCTAGATTGAATATGGTAATATTGCATACCTGGTTGTGTATTGGTTTTGTTCTTGTTTTGGGTATTTATCCTGCTTGGTGTTCTTTAAGCTTCCGGGATTTGGGGCTTGCTACAGGTTGTTAATTTTGGTAAATTCTTGGCCATTATTACTTAGGACATTTCTTTTGCTCTGTTCTCTCTTCTGGTATTCCAGTTATGCATATTTTGTACATTTAAAATTTCCCCCATAGTCCTTGGACTTTTAAAAACATTTTTTGTTTTGCATTTCCTTTTTTTTTTTAAGATTTTATTTATTTATTCATGAGAGACATACACAGAGAGAGAGGCAGAGACACAGGCAGGGGGAGAAGCAGGCTCCATGCAGGGAGCCCAGGGTGGGACTCAATCCTGGGACCCCAGGATCATGCTCTGAGCCAAGATGCTCAACCACTTGAGCCACCCAGGCATCCCTCATTTTGCATTTTCATTGAGGAAGTTTCTGTTGACATACTTTCAAGCTCTCTGATTCTAGGACCATGTTGTCTACTGATGAGCCCATCAAGGCATATTCTACCTTTCTCTTACACTATTTTGGATTTCTAGCATTTTCTTCTTTCTTTCTTAGAGTTTCCACATTTTTTTTTAAGATTTATTTATTTATTCATGAGAGACACACAGAGAGAGGCAGAGACATAGAGGCAGAGACATAGGCAGAGGGAGAAGCAGGCTCCTCGCAGGGAGCCTGATGCAGGACTCGATCCCAGATCCCAGGATCATGGCCTGAGCTGAAGGCAGACACTCAATTGCTGAGCCAGCCAGGCAGGTGTCCCTCAACTGAGGGCAGTTTTTTTTTTTAATATATATATATATATATATATTTTTTTTTTAATTTTTATTTTTTTATGATAGTCACAGAGAGAGAGAGAGAGAGAGGCAGAGACACAGGCAGAGGGAGAAGCAGGCGTGGGATTCGATCCCGGGTCTCCAGGATCGTGCCCTGGGCCAAAGGGCGCCAAACCGCTGTGCCACCCAGGGATCCCGATGAGGGCAGTTTTAAACTAGCACGTCTTCCCTGAGCTTTAGCTGTTTTTAGTCTGTAGCCTAAACTCAAGAGAATTTGAGAGAATGAAATCAGAACCTCCCACATGGCCTGGTAAATGAGAGAAAGACCAAACTTCTTGATCAATATACTTCATGGCCCCAAAACAAAATCAGTCAGTCACATAAATTCTAAAGAAGACTCAGAAGGAAGAAAGCCAATGGGAAAGCAGGAGCAACAGAGGAGATAATATGTTTTCTTTCTCCATTGTCTTTTATGATTATGGTCCATTGTTGATTCACAATAACTGGTGTTATTATATGGGGTTCTACCTGTCTTTCCAATTAGGTCCAATTAGGAAGATACCACCTTGATATTACATGGAGCCTGCATGGAGCCTGCTTCTCCCTCTGCCTGTGTCTCTGCTTCTCTCTCCCTTGGCCTGTGTCTCTGCTTCTCTCTCCCTCTGCCTGTGTCTCTCATGAATAAATAAGTAAAATCTTAAAAAAAAAAATCACCAAAGATAATAGGGGTGTCTGGGTGGCTCAGTCGGTTAAGTGTCTATCTTCGGCTTAGGTCATGATCCATGATTGAGCCCCACATCAATTTCCCTGTTCAGGGGAGTCTGTTTCTCCCTCTCCCCCTCTCTGCTGTCTCTTTCTCTCATACTCTCAAATGAATAAATAAAATATTAAAAAAATATATCACCAAAGGTTATAGACACACAAAGAATTTCATTATTGAAGGGAATAATGGATTTATTAGGAGGGAAAGGGGAAACCAAAACTAACTCTAATAGATTCACCCAAATTTCTGTAAAAAAAAAAAAAAAAAAAAAAAAAAAGAGACAACACTAAAAACATATTGTCCTCTGAACCTATCCTCTATATAAATCCTGAAAAGCATTTTTTTTTTAATTTTTCAATTTTTAAAATTTATTTATGATAGTCACAGAGAGAGAGAGAGAGAGGCAGAGACACAGGCCGAGGGAGAAGCAGGCTCCATGCACCGGGAGCCCGACGTGGGATTCGATCCTGGGTCTCCAGGATCGCGCCCCGGGCCAAAGGCAGGCGCCAAACCGCTGCGCCACCCAGGGATCCCATGAAAAGCATTTTTTTAAAGAAAATATAACACAGAAAGTATAAGAGTATGTCATACATAAAGGAAAGTATTATTTCATAAAAAGTCTGTTCAGATAAATGGACATTTATATATACAGGTATACTGGATCATGATATAAAAGACATTTTTTACTAAAGGTTGCACTCAAAAAAACGAGAGAACTCTTCTACACATCCCAATTTAGGTAGAGTTTCAGATTAGAGAGACATTAACAAACACCACAAAACCCAATAAGTCAATAATAGATTTGAGGACAAACTATTCAGAGAAATGTCATTAGTTTATTATCATTTTAGGTCTGAGAAATTTTCCCACACCAACATAAAATAATCTCATGGGCCTGGATAAAAGGTATTCATTAAGTCATTCAACAAATATTTACTGAGCAGCTATTATATACTGTGTACTATTTTTGGTGCTAGTGATATATATCAGTGAGTAAATCAGGAAAGAAACAAAAACAAAAACAAAAACAAAACTCCTGACTAGCAAGGTTGTCCTGGTGAAGAGCCAAGAAAGATTCCCTCCTGGTTCTGGCATGGAAACAGAAAAAGTAACCACCATAAAATATGCTGAATGTTTTCCACAACAAGGGCCTACTCTCTAGGGAAAAAGACTTTAGCCAGTGCTTTATCCTAACTAGAGGGAGAAAATTTCCCTGAATGGGGCCCTTCTAGTCTTCCTGTCTCACCTAAGGGGGAAAAAACAGTTAATAAACACTTGTGAAGGTCATAACTCATGGACACAGACCCATTAAGAGACTGAGATTTTTTGGTGAGATTTTATTTATTTATTTGAGGGAGAGAGAATGCACAAGAGAGCCCAAGCAGTGGAGAGGGCGAAGCAGCCTGCCCATTGAGTGGGGCTTGATCCCAGGACCCCAGGATCATGACCTGAGCCACTCAGACACCCCCAGGGTTTTGGCGTTTTGAGATTTATTTATTCATTATAGAGGAAGGCACAGAGAGAGGAGAAATGCTGAGCATGGAGCCTGACACAGACAGAGCTCAATCTCACGACCATGAAATCACGACCTGAGCCAAAACCAAGAGTCAGAAACTTAACTAGAAGTGCCACCCAGGCACCCCTAAAAGATTGAGATTTAATGATAAGACCACAACATGCTCTCCCTCCCCTATACCTTCCCACCATATCATGGGTCCAGTATAACACTGGATTATATTATTCAGCTGGAAGAGCTGAAAGGTGCATACTCTATTTAAGAAGGGGTTCTTAGAGAAGACCAGAGATAACAGGGAGACCAAAACAAGGACTCTAGACAAATTTGAAGTGTCTGGTACTTACAGCAATTGTTTTGTTTGGTCTTGTTTTAAGTAGGCTCTATACCCAGTATGGAGCCCAGCGTGGGGCTTGAACTCACAACCCTCAGATCAAGACCTGAGCTGAAATTAAGAGTCAGATGCTTAACCGACTGAGCTACCCAAGTGCCCCAACTGTTAGAGCAATTGTTAAACACAAATCAATTCCTAGCCAGATTAACATAAAACCCCATGCTAAAGGCCTGTTCACCTCAGTTCCTATTACCCAATACATCATTTCTGGCTTTCAATAACAAATTATAAGTAATGCTAACAGGTGCCTGGGTGGCTCAGTCGGTTGAATGTCTGACTCTTGGTTTCAGCTCATGTCATGATCCCACGGTCATGCGATCAAGCCCCATATAGGGCACTGCACCCAGCAGTGAGTCTGCTTTGGACTCTGTCTCTCCCTTTCCCTCTGTCCCTCCCCACTCCTCACGTGTGTGCTTTCTCTCTCTCTGTAGAATAAACAATTATATTACATTTTTAAAAAAATCATGCTAAAAGAAAAGCAACGTGAAGAAACAAAGCAAGCCTCAGAACCAGTCTCAGAGATGACACAGATGTGCACAGGGAATTTAAAATAACTATGGACTGGGACGCCTGGGTGGCTCAGTGGTTAAGCGTCTGCCTTCGGATCAGGGCGTGATCTTGAGGACCCGGGATCGAGTCCCACATCAGGCTCCCTGCATGGAGTCTATTTCTCCCTCTGCCTGTGTCTCTGCCTCTCTGTGTCTCTCATGAATAAATATCTTTAAAAAACAAAACAAAACAAAAAAAACTACCCTCAGTTGAGTTGCCTTAGGAAAGAGAGTCCTAATAGATGTAAAGATTTTTAAAATACTCTTTTATTTTTAAAGTCTATAAATGATGTATTTCTTGCTTGTAGTGCTTTAACCTCCCTCTGTTACAGAAAGCTCTGAGGCTTAATTTATAATCATTAATTTTTCCTTCATTATTCAAGATGCGATCTTTCTCCCCCCTTAACAGTATTGTTAAATTATGAGAAAGATCAAACATGTAAAATAGTTCAGAGAATAAGATAACAAACAGTCATAAAAACCACCATCTGGGTTTAATGAATATTAACATTTTGCCATATTTGCTTCAGAACTTTTTCTTTAAAAGACAAAATGTTTTAGTTACATTGAAGTTCCCTTGGCCTCTCTCCTTACTCTATTTCCTCTGTTCTCTTCTGTGCTACCTCAGAGGTAGCTCCTGTTCTCACCTCGGTGTGGTTACTTCTCAGCCACTTATACTTTTATTCCATTGACGTTTGGCCACAGCAATATATACAGCAATTGTATATACAAATATATACAACCACAGCAATATTACAATATATTATATACAATATAATATATATACAATTATATATATATACAATACATATACAATTCTGTGTAAGTTTAAGCATATGTGGATGGTGTCAGAGTGCTTTTAGGTTTTCACTTGCTCTTTTTTTTCTTTTAGCATTATAACTTGGGATTTATACTTGGAGATCGAATTTATATATTTCAACTATTATATAGCATCCCATTTTATAAAAATATGGTTTATACATTCCTCCATTGATGGACATTTGGGTTGTTTACAAATTTTTGCTATTATAAACATTGTCGTGATGAACATCTTTGAACATGGCTTCTTTAGCCTGTGTTGGAAGATGTTTCCCTTGGCGAATACCTAGGAGTGGACTCCTGGCAGGTGCAATGTATGCATCTTTAACTCTCCAGAGATTGTCAGGTACTGTCTGATTTGTCCCCAGAAGTGTATAAAGCTACTCACCAACACTTTTTTGGTCAGACTTCTAATCTCCTGCTTATCTGCTGGGTAGAAAGAGAGAGTTGATCTTTTTATTGTTTTACATTTAGTCTATTGTAAAACATTTAGTCTAGAGAGTCAAAACATCATCATTTTAAGTTTCAGGAAATGATGTTCAAATTCATTCATTCATCATTCACTCATTTATGGAGGTCTTATAAAGAGCCAGGCATCGTTTTAGACAGCAGGGCTACAGGGCTAACAGATGGGACACACATCTCAGCCCTTGTGAATCTTACATTCCACGGGAAGGAGAGAGACGATAAATAAACCAATATAAGTCATGTAAGTGATAAATACTAGGGAGGAAAAGTGAAAGGAAGGATGGGTCCAAATGTATGTGGAAAGGGTAATAAGGTGGTCCAGGAACACCTCTTAAGAAAGTGACATTTGAGGGCAGCCCTGGTGGCGCAGCCGTTTATCGCCACCTTCAGCCCAGGGCATGATCCTGGAGACCCAGGATCGAGTCCCACGTCGGGCTCCCCGCATGGAGCCTGCTTCTCTCTGTGCCTCTCTCTGTCTCTTACCAATAAATAAAAAAAAGCTTTAAAAAAAAAGAAAGTGACATTTGAGTAAATGCCTGAGAGAGTGAGGGAATAAACCATATATATGGTTAACTGAGGAAAGATCATTCTAGATGGAAAGGGTAGAAGTCTAATAGAGGAGCATGTCTGGCATGTTCAATGGAATGAAGGCTTGTGTAGCTTCAGGGGAGGGAGTAAATGGGGAGAAAAAAAGTGAGGTCAGAGAGGAGTGTGGACTGTATCACACAAGATGTCCATTTTAAGGACTTTGCCTTTTATTCTGAGGTAGACTGGAAGCCACTGAATGGTTTTGAATAGCAGTGTGTTATAATCTGACATACATATTTAAAGAAATCAGTCTGTTGAGTGTAGAGATTAGATTGAAGGGGCAGAGGGGTCTGAGCAGAAGAAATGAGAATCTGGGTAAGAGATCACAGGGCTTCAGACCAAGACAGTGACAATAGAGATGGAGAGAAATGTTTGAACTCAGGAATATTTTAAATGTAGAGCCAAAAGAGTGTGTGTGTGTGTGTGTGTGTGTGTGTGTGTGTGTAATAAATATATAGGGATGCCTGGGTGGCTCAGCTCAGCGGTTGAGTGCCTGCCTTCAGCCCCAGGGTGCAATCCTGGAGTCCTAGGATGGAGTCCCACATCAGGTTCCCTGCATGGAGCCTGCTTCTCCCTCTGCCTGTGTCTCTGCCTCTCTCTCTCTCTCTTTGTGTCTCTCATGAATAAATAAATAAATATAAAATATTTAAATTTAAAATATTATTTATTTATATCCTATATATATACATTAAAGATTTATTTGTTTTATTTTGGAGAGAGAGAGCATGGTGGGGAATGGTAGTGGGAGAGGGAAAGAATCTCAAATAGGCTACCTGCTGAGCAGGGAGCCCAACATAGGCTTGATCTTACTACCTGGAGATCATGACCTGAGCCAAAATCAAGAGTTCAAATGACTGAGCCACCCAGGTGCCCCCAACCAACAGGATTTATTGACAGATTGTATGTGGGGTATGGAGGGAAAGGAGAAGCAGGGTTGAGCCCCAGAATTTTGGCCTGAGCCACTGGTTAGAAAGAGTTGTCATTAACCAAGATGCTGAAGGCTAAGGAGCATTTTTGAATGGGAATATCAGATCAAAAAAAAAAAAAAAAGGAATATCAGATCAATTTTGTCAATAGACAAAGAAGGTCTGAGGTTCAAGGGTGAAGTTTGTACTGGATACACCAATTTGGGATTGTCAGCAAATGGATGGTATTTGAAGCCATGTGGCCAGATGAAATAACCAGAAGATATGCAAAGTCTAAGTTGTAGGACACTTTGATGGTTAGAGGTTGAAGAAGGGAGAGGGAGCCTGTGAAGAAGCTGAGAAGGAGCAGCCTGAGAGGCAGGGGGAACATCAGGCAGGTGTGATGTCCTGGAAGCCAACGGAAGAAAGCATTTCAAGGAAGAGAGCAATCAATCCGTCATGTCAGATGCTTTCAGAGGTTATGTAAGACAAGGACTGAGGATTCACTATTGGATTTAATAACACAGAGGTCTGGTCTTAAGAACTTGAATAATGTTTGTTTCAGTATCGTGTTCCTATATGTTTGCTAGAACTTTTCAGAGGTTTCCCTGTTGCTCCAGATGTAAGATTGAAGTAAAATGCCTGTTCAAGACTAGTTAAGAAAAAACTAGTCACTTACAATTTTTCTTATTTTTTTTTTTTTATTTTTTTTCAAGATTTATTTATTTATGATAGACATAGAGAGAGAGAGAGAAAGGCAGACACAGGAAGAGGGAGAAGCAGGCTCCATGCTGGGAGCCTGACGTTGGACTTGATCCCGGGACTCCAGGATCGCGCCCTGGGCCAAAGGCAGTCGCCAAACTGCTGAACCACCAGGGGATCCCCTACACGTTTTTAAAAAAGATTTTATTTATTTATTCATGAGAGACACACAGAGAGAGGCAGAGACACAGGCAGAGGGAGAAGCAGGCTCCATGCAGGGAGCCCGACAGGGGACTCTATCCTGGGTCTCTAGGATCAGGCCCTGGGCCGAAGGCGGTGCTAAACCGCTGGCTGCCCCAGTTACAATTTTTTTTAGACTGGATATGCCTTCTAAATAAGGCACACTTTTGTTTTGGCTAAAATCTTGTAGTATGAAATTATTTGACTTTAGCTATGGAAAATGTTAAAATCAGTGTGACTTCATGGTAGCTATGTTTCATCCTCCTGTAAAGGGCTTCCATCCTTAGAGTCATGTGGGGACTTAACCATGTTTTAAGGATGAACAACTCTTCAGAATAGGAAGTTGGAGGAGAGATCAGAAATTAAGTAGAGTGAAAGAAAATATTAATGATGGTGAATAGAGTAGGACTTAGTGTTTTTATTTTTATTTTTTAAAAATATTTTATTTATTCATGAGACAGAGAGAGAGAGAGAGGCAGATACACAGACAGAGGGAGAAGCAGGCTCCATGCAAGGAGCCCGACATGGGACTGGATCCCGGGTCTCCAGGATCACACCCTGAGCTGAAAGCTATGCTAAACCACTGAGCCACTCAAGCTGCCCTTTCTTAGTGTTTTTAGAATATCAGTTCTCAGATGGGATCCTTTGACCTCTGGTGGCCTCTTGAGACTTGAAAATCAAAACTATTTTTGTAATAATTTATTTGCCTTTTTCCCTGTGATCATATTTGCCCTGGTGATGCAAAAGCAAAGGTGAGTAAAACCGTTGTTGCCATAGTTTGATTCAGGGCAGTGCCACAAATCTGAGCTGTTGTCATTGTATTCCTCACCACAGCACACTCAGTAAAAAGAGAACAAAAAGCCAGTTTCACTTAAGAATGTGCTAGATGAAACAGTGAAAATGATTAATTTTATTAAGCCTTGACTCTTGTACATGTCTTTTTAAATATTCTGTGTGATGAAATGGGAAATATGCCTAGGGCAGGCACTTCTGCATACTGAAATAATGATTGTCTTGAGAAAAAGCACTTGTGTGAGTTTTGAATTGAGAGCTGAATTGCTTTTTTATGAAATACTCTTTTTGCTTAAAAAAAAAAAAACACGAACGAACTGAAGTTACTAGATTTGGGTATTTGGCAGACAGTCTTCAAGATGAATGAAGTGAGCCTGTCACTTGAAGGAAAACAACTGACAGTATTTGTTGCCAATGATAAAATATGAGTTTTTATTTTTATTTTTATTTTTATTTTTTTTTTTATTTTTTTTAATTTTTTTATTTATTTATGATAGTCACAGAGAGAGAGAGAGAGAGAGAGGCAGAGACATAGGCAGAGGGAGAAGCAGGCTCCATGCACCAGGAGCCTGATGTGGGATTCGATCCCGGGTCTCCAGGATCGCGCCCTGGGCCAAAGGCAGGCGCCAAACCGCTGCGCCACCCAGGGATCCCCCCAAAATATGAGTTTTTAAAGTGAAAATCAGAATTTTGGAAAAAAAAAAAAGAATTTTGGAACGCTTATATCTGCCACTAAGAACTTGACAGTTTCCCAATGCTTAAAGATCTGTTTGAGAAGATCAGTGGTGACATTCACAAATGTGCTTTTTTTTGATAGTGTATAATGAAATGTCAACATTTGGAGTATCTGCATAGCTCAGTGAACCAATATTTTTCAGATGACAAAGGATAATGTCACAAAATTGTTATATGAGTAAAAGATCTATTCAAAACGCAAGGCTTCTGGCCAAGACGAGTGACCTGGATGCCTGATGGCTAATGATGTCAAGAATAGGCTCATTGGCCATTTGTATATCTTTTTATTTATTATTTACTTATTTATTTCTTTTTATTTATTGTACAGAGAGAGTATGCACACAATAGTGAAGGGGGGGCAGAGGGAGAGGGAGAGAGAGAGGATCCCAAGCAGGTTTCTATACTCAGTGTGGAGCCAGACTCAGGGCTTGATCTCACAACCCTGAGATCATGACCTGAGCCTAAGTCTAGAGTCTGTTGCTTACTCAACTGAGCCACCCAGGCACCCCTCTGTGTATATCCTTTGTTGATTTATGAAACTGGATTTTTTTTTTTTTTAACTGTTGAACTGTGACTTTCTTTTTGAGAGTGTTATATTAGGCTCTCTCCTGTAAATGGTGACATCGTGCGCCCTTCCTAGTTGAGCAGAGACCCATCTAGGCTCAGGAGTCATTAGAAGACAGACAGCCTCCACCCCGACAGAAGTTGCTTGGATGTTTATATTTTCTTGGTTCATCTCTTTCAACTCAAATATGAAAGTTGGGTGCAGTTCTTTAATTTCTTTCCAGGTATCCTCTAAACCTACTGTTGCTCATCTTGCAGTTTTCTGGTGATGACATGGCATCTGCTAGCTCCAGCCGGCCAGGAGTGGCCCTGCCTTTTGAGAAGTCTCAGCTGACTTTGAAAGGTGAGTGGCACCATGTGAAATGTTTACTATTTGAGGCCCAGCCCAATCTTTGAGGAAAAGGCAGGGGTATGCCCACCTGGGTGTGAGAGCCAAACACTGTGAAACAGCTTAGGAATGTGAACTATTTATTCTCATAGGGTGACCATGTTGTAACTAGAATTCTATTTTTTCTTTCTTTCTTCCTTTTTTAAAAATATTTTATTTATTTATTCATGAGAGACACAGAGAGAGAGAGAGAGAGAGGGAGAAACACAGGCAGAGGGAGAAGCAGGCTCCATGCAGGGAGCCTGACGTGGGACTTGATCCTGGGTCTCCAGGATCACACCCCGGGCTGAAGGTGGCACTAAACTGCTGGGCCACCAGGGCTGCCCTATAGCTAGAATTCCTTTTTTTTTTTTTTTTCTTTTAAAGATTTATTTATTTATTTATGATAGAGAGAGAGGCAGAGACACAGGAGGGAGAAACAGGCTCCATGCCAGGAGCCTGATGCGGGACTCAATCCCGGGACTGCAGGATCGCGCCCTGGGCCAAAGGCAGGCGCCAAACTGCTGAGCCACCCAGGGATCCCCTATAGCTAGAATTCTTAAAGAAGAACGATAAAAGGAACTTTTGGCAAAAATTGTTGAAAATGGTGATTCTGTGATGCCCCAGAACCCTTTCCTATCGATACTCATTCCCTAGGTTAATCTCATCCAACCTCATGACTTTATTTATTTATTTGAGAGAGCGAGCACACACAGTGGGGAAGGGCAGAGGGAGAGAGAAACTTTGACATGCTCGTGCTTAGCAGAAGCCCAGCTACCTGATCTCAGGACCTGAGCTGAAATCCAGAGTCAGATACTTAACTGGCCACACCATGCAGGTGCCCCCCAACCTCATGGCTTTAAATGCCACCAATAATAAGGTCACTACTGCCAAAATTATGTCTCCAGCCTGGGCCTTTCCATTGATAGATTTCCAGATTTTGTATCTCTAGTAGCCCACTTGTCATTCCACTTGAATGTTTAGTAGCCATGTAAGCTCCTGGTTTTCCTTTATCATATCCTACGCTCAGCCAGCTGTGAACCTGGCCATGTCTGTCTGTCTTCGGAATGCAACTGTCGTTCAACCTCTTCTCACCACCCCCACCATCCCATGAGCTGCCTTCATCTCTACCCTCGATGAAGGCAGTAGTCTCCCTGCTTCTGTCCTTTGCCCTACTTCATTCTGTGGGTCACATAGCAGGCATGTCAAGGGCTTAAACATGTTCACAACTGGCTCTCCATCTCACCCAATAAAAGCTAAAGGTCCCACATGATGGGACCCCACCCATCACTCCCATTTCTCATTTCCTGTTACTCTTCTACCTAGACCCTGCTGTAGCCACATGGCCTCTTTGCTCTTCAGGGACTATACTGGGCATACTCCCACCTCTGAGCCTTTGCACTTGCTGTTCCCTTCGAGTGGAATGCTTTGGGGCCAGACGATTACCTGGTTTGCTTCCTTACTCTCTTTAGGTCTTTACTCAAAAGTCACCCTCTTCAGCCAGGCCTCCCTGATCCACCTGTAGCCTCCCCCACACCCCACTTCCTCATGTCTGTCCCCTTCACTACTTTATATTTGTCTTCTTAGGCTTGTCACCATTTAACACAGCACACATATGTATTTTTTAAGATTATTTGAGAGAGAGAGAGAGAGAGAGAGAGAGAGAAACTGCACAAGTTGGGGAAGGAGCAGAGAGAGGGACGAGCAGACTGAGCCCAATGCAGAGCCCGACTAGGGGCTCAACTTCATGACCCTGAAAGCACAATCTGAGCCAAAAATCAGGAGTTGGAGGCTCTAGTGCCTGAGCCACCCAGGCGTCCCAACACAGTACATATTTTTATGTATTTCCTTTATTGACTGTCTCCTTCAGTAGAATGTAAACACAAAAATAGGAATTTTTCTCTATTTTCGTTACTTTTGAAAACCCAGTGACACAGAATAGTACTGGATACATAGTGGGCTGTCAGTGAATATTCCTTGAATGACAGGTTGCTTTGGTGGCCTTAGCTCTGCAGAGGAGTCATGGAACTGAGAGATGCTTGGGGAACAGTGCTGAGTATCAGAGCTCAGATACACGGTCATTTGGAGGCAAAATTGTCTCATTATTTTTTAATTTAATTTAATTTATTTTATTTTTAGTTGGTTTTTTTAAAAAAATTATTTGTTTTTATTGAAGTTTGATTTGCCAACGTATAGTATAACAACCAGTGCTCATCCCATCAAGTGCTCTCCTCAGTCCCCGTCACCCAGTCACCCCAACCCCCTGCCTGCTTCCCCTTCTGCAACCCTTTGTGTCTCATCATTTTTTAAATTATGATTTCTGAAATATAAATGTTACTCATTTCTTTTATCTGTTTATCAGCCTTAAGATTGTTTCCTTCCCTCCAGCTCCTCAGTGCTCATCCTTGGAGGAAACTAATATACCAGTTTCTTTTCTTTCTTTCTTTTCTTTTTTTTTTTTTTTAAAGATTTTATTTATTTATTCATGAGAGACACACAGAGAGAGAAAGAGGCAGAGACACAGGCAGAGGGAGAAGCAAGCTCCATGCAGGGAGCCCAACATGGGACTTGATTCGGGACTTCAGGATCACACGCTGGGCCAAAGGCAGGCTCTAAACCACTGAGCCACCCAGGGATCCCCAATATATCAGTTTCTTGTGTGTCCCTTCTAAGATACATCAAAGGGGATATGATTGTGTAATCTTGAAAGCCAGGTTGCTTCCCTTGGAAGGAATACCCTTCTAGCGGTGCAGGAGAGTGCCTGTTTCCCCACATCTTTACCAACACAGTGTATTGTCAGACATTTATCTATCTATCTATCTATCTATCTATCTATCTATTTATTTATTTATTATCTTTGCCAGTCTGATTGGTAAAAATAACTTTTTTCAGCAGTTTTATTTCATATTTCTTTAATTATAAATTATGTTTAACATCCTATGTTTAAGGGAAATTTGGATTTCCTTTTCTGTGAATTGTGTGTTCATATTCTCTGCTGGTTTCTTACTGACTTTTATTTATTTATTTTAAAGATTTTATTTATTTATTCATGAGAGACACAAAGAGAGAGGCAGACGGAGAAGCAGGCTCCCCCCAGGGAGCCAGATGTAGGACTTGATCTCTGGACCCAGGATCATGCCCTGAGCTGAAGGCAAATGCTCAACCGCTGAGCCACTCAGGCGTCCCCTCTTACTGACTTTTAAAAAAATGGTGTTGATACATTTTAATCATCTTTGTTCATGTCTCATGTTGCTCTAGTCCTCTTGACGAGGGAGAAGTATTAGAGTGAACTTGATAGGGTTTTGAATTTGGGACTTTAGGTTTTACTACTTGCCTAATAATTAGCAAGTCTAGGATAAAACAGAAGCCTGTCCATAGAATCTAGTGACATAATGAAGTCCCTGTTTGGGGCCATAGTGTTCAGGAACACATTTGACTTGTAAAGATTTCTCTGTTTGCCTTTCCTCAATGTGAATTTTTACTAGTGTGGAAAGAGCTAACTTGATAATATAGGTGCCTCTGATTACATAGACATTTAACCTAGAGAGATCCTTTCATACCATTGAAGAAAATAGTAGGGATAGAGGGAAAGAGAAATAACAAAATAAATGGTGTGGCTGGTTCCTCTCACGTGTTTCACTGAGAGAGCCTGTCGTGTATTTTGGGAGATGTGACCATGCTGCTCCCTTTCTTTGCCTCAATTTCCTTCTACCTCTCTGTAATGCACTCCTATAGTTTTAAAATACACTTTTACTTATTTTTTAAAAAATATTTTATTTATTTATTCATGAGAGACAAAGAGAGAGGGAGGCAGATACAGAGGGAGAAGCAGGCTCCCCATGGAGCAGGGAGCCTGACCCGGGGCTCAGTCCTAGGACTCTGGGATCATGACTTGAGCTAAAAGCAGAGGCTTAACTGACTGAGCCACTTGGTTGCCTTAAAATACACTTTTAAAATACAGCAAGGCCCTTAAACATAAGTGAGTTCTTTTATCTGATACTTAACTCAAGAAGCACTGAGAAACTCATCACTGAAAACCAGCCCAATAAAGCAAAAACTGGTGGGAACCTATTGAAAGACAGTATATCAGATTCTATTCTGTGCCTTCCTAAGAGCTTTTCAAGGGTATAACTTTGGCCATGTGTGATTTTTTTTTTTTTGCCTTATTTATTAACTTTAAAAGCTAAATTATATGTGAAGATATGAAATTGGCATTTATATTTCATCAAACAGTAAATAAACTTTCCAGAAAAACCTGCTTGTATGTTGAGGCGTTTATTTTGGCTTGTGTTTTAAGAACAAGAAACTTTCAAAATATCAGAAAAATACAGAATTTGGTGCATTCTGTGAGACAGCTGGTGGAAGTCTTTAAAAGTCACTGTCAAGGAAAAAGAAGGGAGAGCATTCTAGATTTTAAAAGATTAAGGAGCCAGCAGCCAAATGCAATTTGCTCGTCTTGATTGGATCCTGAGTTCAAGGAAAGCAGCTCTTAACAAATATATTTGAAACAATTGGGGAAATTTTAATATGTAATGAATATCAAATGATAGAGGTAGTGACTAAATTTTTTTCAGGTAGTGGTGTGGTTAGGTGGGAGAGTGTCTCTTCTTTTCTTTTTTAAAATAGACTCCATGCCCAATGTGGAAAGTAACTTGGGCCTTGAGCTCACAT
The DNA here is from genome assembly GCF_053574225.1 of Canis aureus. Taxonomy (NCBI): domain Eukaryota; kingdom Metazoa; phylum Chordata; class Mammalia; order Carnivora; family Canidae; genus Canis; species Canis aureus. The sequence goes on from NC_135613.1 coordinate 9,061,437, forward strand.
GAACCTGAGATTAAGTTCTCTCTTTCTCTTTCTTTCCTTTCTTTTTTTCCTTCTTTTTTTTTTTTTTTTCTTTTCTTTTTCAAGTAAACTCTATGCCCAGCTTGGGGCTCAAACTCACAACTACGAGATGAAGAGTTGCATGCTCTACAACTGAGCCAGCTGGGAACCGCTCCTTATTTTTTTTTTTTTTTAATTGAAGTGTAATTAACATACAGTGTTATGTTAGTTTCAAGTGTACAATGTATAGAATGTCCTTATTCTTAAGGGTTGTATTCTGGAAGTATTTAATGTTCATTGGTCACAGTGTCTACAACCTTCAAATAAATAACCAAAAAAAGTTTGCAGGTATGTGCATGACTATGCACATATATAGACATAGATACCATATATCTGTATCCTGCGCTATCCATTAAGATAGCCACTATAGCCACACAAAACTATTTATGTTAAGATTAAAATTAGATTAAATTTGAAATTTAAATCCTCAGTCATACTAGTCATATTCCACGGGTTCAGTAGCCACATATATCATGGCAATGCATTGGACTACACTGGCATAGAACTTTTCCTTATCACTGAAGTTCTCTATTAAATAGCAATGATACTGACATACACATAGGAAAAAAAAAAGAAAAACAAACCCCAACAAAACAAATGTGGTGAGGTGCCTAGCTGGCCTGGTCAGTAGAGAGCACATGACTCTTGATCTTGGGGTTGTGAGTTTAAGCCCCACATTGGGCATAGAGATAACTTGAAAGAAAGAAAGAAAGAAAGAAAGAAAGAAAGAAAGAAAGAAAGAAAGAAAGGACCTATTTAAGAAAGAAAAAAAAGTCTTTTTTTTTTTTTTAAAGCAAATGTGGCAAAATGATAGTTGCTGCAGAGTATACAGTTATTTATTGTCTTATTCTTTAACCTTTTCTGTAGATTGGAAACTTCAAAATAAAACTATCAAGTGTGATTGGGTTCTGGACCTTTCTTTTCACTTTTGCTATAATGGACATTAATAGCACATTTAACAAACTTTTAAATAAGGTCTGTACATTAGATCACCGTTTTAAAGGATGTTAAATTTCTCCATGCTAATGATTATACTATGGTATTACAGAAAATGTCTTTGTTCTTAGAAATATACACTGAAGTATTTAGAAGAAAAGGGGCACAGAATCTAAAACTCTCAAAGTTTCAGGAACAAGTGTGTAGGCGTATGAGAGAGAGAAAGAGAATAGGAAAGCAAATATAGTAGCAAGTTAATATTTGGTGACCCTTAGGTGAAGAGCTTATAGGAATTCTTTCTATTTTTGTTGCAACTTTTCTAAACATCTGAAATTATGTAAAAATAAAAAAGAAAGTAAAAATACTAGAAAAAAATCAAACCCCTAAGCAAACGAAAAAACCTTGGAAAAAGCTAGAAGAACAAAGGAAACATGATAGAGTTCCAAGAATTGGCCTGAGAGCTCCCTGATTTGGGGTATGTTATTTCACCTCTCTGGTCTTTAATGGGCCCAACTATTTTTTTTTTTTTTTAAAGATTTTATTTATTTATGATAGTCACAGAGAGAGAGAGAGAGAGAGAGAGGCAGAGACACAGGCAGAGGGAGAAGCAGGCTCCATGCACCGGGAGCCTGACGTGGGATTCGATCCTGCGTCTCCAGGATCGCGCCCTGGGCCAAAGGCAGGCGCCAAACCGCTGCGCCACCCAGGGATCCCTGGGCCCAACTATTAAATGAAGGGTTTGAACTTGTTGATTTCTTTTTTTTTAATTAAAAAAAATTTATTTGTTATTTATTATTTTTAAAAAATATTTATTTATTTATTATTTATGATAGACATAGAGAGAGAGAGAGGCAGAGACACAGGAGGAGGGAGAAGCAGGCTCCATGCCAGGAGCCCAACGCGGAACTCGATCCCGGGACTCCAGGATCGCGCCCTGGGCCAAAGGCAGGCGCCAAACCACTGAGCTACCCAGGGATCCCCTGTTTTTTTTTTTTTTTTTTTTTAAATTTAAATTCAATTAATTAACATATAGTTATTATTAGTTTCAGAGGTAGAGTTCAGTGATTCATCAGTCTTATATAATACCCAGTGCTCATCACATCGCATGCGCTCCTTAGAAACTTGTTGATTTCAAAGAAACTGTCTATGGAAATGATAGGGCTATAATTATAACTAGTCAGCCCCCACTCTCCGACCCTTTTTAAGAGTCTGTGTGCAGAGCTATTCCCACACCACCAGGTGGCCTCAGTTAACCTTGGTCTCTGTGAAAGGTATTTCAGTTTTCTACTCTGGACCACATTTTGCACCACCACAACCTGTTTCTCCTAGTACCGTCCCTTATTGGTTTTGAATCTTAGCCACAACCTTTGCTGCTACTGTTCTTTGACTTGCTCTCTACTGTTCTTTTGAGCCGGGAAAAGACAGGTATTGCTAAAAGAATCCAGAGGTAGGTTTGTCCTTTGTCAAGTTGTTAACCCTTACGGGACTCTCACCTCTCAGAAGGGCCTGGGAGGGAGAGGTTTGCTCAGTTTTGCTTCATGGGTAATAAATGCCAGTCACATGCTCTCATTTGGGGCATGGGTTGGAGGCTGTCTTAGGTGTATTCCATCCCAGAGACCTGGAGTTTCCACCATGGCTAATGCATGCTGTAAGAGATGATTACCTGCCCCTGGGTGCATGCTTGGTGAGCTCGGTTTGCCGGTACCAAATAAACATCAGAAATGCTGCCACATGAAGGATACAAATAGAACAGGAAATGCAGATGGATGACAAGCACATGGAAAACATATTCAGATTCACTAGTAATGGAAGAACGACAATAGAATAAGCAAAACCTGATAATGACATATAGCGTGGTGTGGAGTCGGGTTGCCTGGGTGCACATCCTGGTTTGAAGCTTCCTAGCTCTGTCACCTGAGGCAATGACTTAACTTCCCTAAGCCTGCTTCCTCTTGGATGAAATGAGGGTGATGGTATATTCCTTGCTTCATGGATTTGTTTTAAGGATGTCATTAGATAATGTGTGCATAGCCTAGTGTCATAAGTGCTCTTTAAATCTTACTTAATTTGTATGATTTCTTTTTTTACCTCTTTGATTGCAAATAGTGAAAAAATGTTATACTCTGCACGGTGGGGGTGAAATGGATATATTGGCATCTACATGGGTTTATCTTTTTTTGCAAAGGAATTAAGCAGTTTGAAGAACTTTAAAAGAACATTCATATCATTGGGAGGAATACTCACGACTGCATGCAAATGTATATATTCATGATGATTTTCCCAGAGTGAAAAGTTGGAAGCAATTATTCAGCACTGAAAGAATAGTTAACTAAATTATGGCACGCCTATACTATTGGCTCATATTGCAGCCATTTCAAATTTATTTTTGGGAGGAGAAGATTCTTAAAGAATTGGGGGCATAAAAGATGAGAGTCTGGAAAGTCTGGATTTGCCAACATCTTAATGATAATTATCCCAGTATTTTCAGGTGAGGAGTGCTTTTTTTTTCTTATGCTTCATATTTTTAAGATATCCTCACATTTTTAAAAAAGTAATTTTTTTAGGATCAGAAAAATTCCAAAACTTATTTTTTAGAAGAAACAACAAAAAAGAGTGAGAACCTCTGCCACAGGGGGGCAACAGGGAGCCCTGAGACTCATTTTTGACTTTTCCTTCCTTTCCTGTCCAGTGGTGTCAGCAAAGCCCAAGGTGCATAATCGTCAACCTCGAATAAACTCATTTGTGGAGGTGGCAGTGGATGGACTCCCCAGTGAGACCAAGAAGACTGGGAAGCGAATCGGGAGCTCCGAGCTTCTCTGGAATGAGATCATCATCTTGTAAGAGAAAGTCCTTTCTCTTTGCAGTAACACGGGGGAAAGAGAGAAGGTGTTCCAAGAGGGTTGCGGGGGATACAGGTTTCCTGTGATGCCCCTAACTCTTCTGCCTTTGGTACCCAAGGGACCTCTCTTCAGGTGTTTTTACATCATTGAGCTCACAGAGCATTCATTATTAGCTAGATGGTTACAGGGTCAGCTTGGTGGGGGAAAGAGTACACACGTTAGTGTCTTCCTGTTGGAGGCTTCTCCCTCCCTCCAAGATGTCAGCAGTAGGTTTATCTGTTTTCTCCTAAGTTGTGAGAGACCAGTATGCTCGGATTTGATCAATCAAGTATCTGTTTTCCAGGAATGTCACGGCCCAGAGTCATTTAGATTTGAAGGTCTGGAGCTGCCATACTTTGAGAAATGAACTGCTAGGCACAGCCTCTGTCAACCTCTCTAATGTCCTGAAGAACAATGGAGGCAAAAGTACGTATGATGAAGGGGTGGCGGATGCGATTCGTTTGTGGGGGTGGGGAGAAGAATTGGAAGGCTTGGATTTCTCTAACACAGCATGGATAGACCTGGTGATGCAGTTTCCTCCAGGCCCAGGGGCCACAGGGGCCACAGGGACTGTTCCCCTTTTAGGAAGGCAAGAGCTCCTCTAGGTCTGCACTGCGGCATTCAGCCTCCTTTGTCCCCCGGCCTACTGATGGGATGCAGTGATAAGTCCCCTTGATCCTTTCTGATGTGTCCCTCTGCCTCTGCTCCTCTTTTCCTAATCCAGGAGGCATGTGACATGTGGAATCACACTGTCTGATGCCTCCAGCCTAAATCATTCCTAGTCTGAGTCCTCGAGCAGAAGAAAGAAGCTGTGTGTGTGTGTGTGTGTGTGTGTGTGGTGTGTGTAGGGGGGGATGGTGTTACAAATAGTGCCTTGTGCTTAGTAGGCACTCCGTAAATGTTTACTGGATATTGGAATGTGATGGAAGCTCTGTCTTAATTATTCAGGGTGCCTCTGCTGCATGGAAATGTAAATCCTGACGTCTCTTTATGGTGCTTGTGGTCAGTAGCATAACCCGTGGCTGTGGTATCTGGACCCTCCCTCATAAAGCCTCTATTGAGAGCAGTACCATATGTGGTGAGGGAATGCCACGGAAAGAAAGGCTCCTTTTTCTCTTGATGTCTGCTGTCTAGAAAATATTTTCTGAAAGTGGATTTAACTTAAGAGAGGTGTGGGGGTGGGGAGCATTGGGTCCCAGGGTGAGTGCCGCCTTGATTCAAGAGTCTTTTCTTTCTGAGTCTGTTCGTTCTTTCTTTCTTTCTTTCTTTCTTTCTTTCTTTCTTTCTTTCTTTCTTTCTTTCTTTCTTTCTTTAAGATTTTATTCATTTATTCATGAGAGACACAGAGAGAGAGAGAAGCAGAGACAGAGGGAGAAGTAGGCTCCGTGCAGGGAGCCTGATGTGGGACTCGATCCTGGGACCCCAGGATCATTCCCTGAGCCAAAGGTAGATAGATGCTCAACCACTGAGCCACCCAGGTGCCCCATGGGCCTGTCCTTTCTGACAGGCCACTCAAGTGGTACTTGGGGGCTCCTCTGGTCCTTCTGCTGGGCACACAGAGCTGTGGCAAACCCACTCCAGCTTCAGGAATTGTTTAAAATCAGGAATATGCCTCTATTTTAATTCTGTAAGGAAGTCCTTGATGGTTTATCTCCTCACTCTAATATGCCTTTTATAATTTGATTATCAAGGAAGATTACATTTATTATGTCATTTGGAAATACACTTGTGGACATTCTCACATTAAGATCAGCAACTAAAAAAAAAAAAAAAAAAAAAAAGATCAGCAACTAGTATGACTGTCTTTTTTTTTTCTCCTTTATTTGTTCTGTCATCATACTTTTGCTTTTGATTATAAAAATAATTGTAGAAAACCTGGAAATTACACAGAATAACACAGACACACAAAGAAAATGAAATTCTCCTGTAAACCACAGTACTTAGGGACAATTATTAACATTTTGATATGTATTTTTCTGAACTTCTTTTCCCTGTGTGCAAATATGAATATTTAGGATATCAATGAAACAAAATTGAGACTATACATAAACATATTATTTTGCAACATGCTTCCTTTTGAAATGTATTAATATATCTTCTTTTTACAGTGTGTTTATTGTTTTTTTAGTAATCTCTACATGGGGATCTTGGAACTCAAACCTATGACCCCTAAATCAAGAGTCACCTACTCTTCTGACTGAGCCAGCCAGGCGCCCCTAAATATATCTTTATTTACTTATTTCTAATTGTGATAAAATGCACTTAACATAAAATTTCCCATCTTAACCATTTTTAAGTGTACAGTGTAGTGGCAATTAAGTACATTCACATTGTTGTGCCACCATTGCCACCATGCGTCTTCAGAACTTTAGACTCAAATTCTTTTATTTTTTAAAGATTTTATTTATTTATTCATGAGAGACAGAGAGAGAGGGAGGCAAAGGGAGAGGCAGGGTCCCCACAGAGCAGGGAGCCCGATGCAGGACTCGATCCCAGGACCGTGGGATCATGACCTGAGCTGAAGGCAGACACTCAACCAACTGAGCCACTCAGGCACGCCTCAAATCATTTACCCATCAAATCACTCATTCAGTTTCTTCCCTCCACCTCCCTACCATTATGTTTTATCTCTATGCCTCTGAGTAGGTACCTCATTTAGATAGAATCATAAAATATTTGCCTCCTTTTAAAAGGATTTTAATTATTTATTTAGAAAGAGAGGGGTAGCCTGGCAGCGGTTTAGCGCCTGCCTTCAGCCCAGGGTGTGATCCTGGAGACCCGGGATCGAGTCCCGCGTCGGGCTCCCTGCATGGAGCCTGCTTCTCCCTCTGCCTGTATCTCTGCCTTTCCCTCCCTGCGGGGAGCGGCAGAGGAGAAGGAGAGAGAGAATCTCAAGCAGGCTCTAGGTCTGACTCCCTTTTATACTTGGCTTGTTTTACTCAGCATTATGTCCATAGGGCACCTCCACATTGTGGCAGGATCAGAATCTCTTTCTTTTTAAGGCCAAATAATGTTCCCTTTTCTGTACATACACATTTTCTTTATCCATTCATCTGTCCAGGGATGCTTGGGTTGCTTGCACCATTTGCCTATCGTGAATAATGCTGTTATGAATGCGAGTGTACAAACACGTGTTCGACTCCCTGCTTTTAGTTCTTTTGGGTTGAATAGCCAGAAGCAGAATTCCTGGATCATATGGTAAAACTATGTTTAATTTTTTTGAGGAACTACTATACTGTTTTCCCTAGCTGCTACACCATAAAATATATTGAAATAGCTTTTTTTTTTTTTTTTAAAGATTTTATTTACTCATGAGAGACACAAACAGAGAAGCAGAGACACAGGGATCCCCACCCAGGGATCCCACCCAGGGATCCCCTTGAAATAGCCTTTTTAAAAAAAGGTTTATTTATTTCAGAGAGAGAGAACATGAGTGGGAGGGGCAGAGGGAGACGGAGAGACGGTCTTACATATAGACTCCATGCTGAGTGTGGAGCCTGATGTGGGGCTTGATCTCACAACCCTGAGATCACACCTGAGCTAAAACCAAGAGTTGGATGCTTAACTGACTGAGCCACCCAGGCAACCCCCACAATATGTTGAAATAGCTTTAATTATCTTCCAAAGTGTAGTTTTTGATGACTGCCTGGTAGTAGTCTTTCAGATGGTTGTGTGATTTACATGGGGTAGTTTTTAGTATTTTATAGTCATAAATAATGCTATGGTAAACATACACTTATAAATCTTTATGTCTATTTCGATAGTTCTGATAAATTATTCACGATGGGTTTGCTGGATATAAGCATTTTTCATGTGTTTGTGGCATTGGACACATATTGCAAGATTACTGTCCAGAAAGGTTCTTCCAATTTACCCTCCCATCAGCAGTGGTCAAGATTGCTGGTTTCTATTGCTTCTTGGTCTTTATTGTATTCATTTATTAAAAAAAAATGTGTGTGTGTATATACATATATACATATATATGTATATATAAGTTTGTATATATGTGTGTGTATATATATATATATACACACACACACACACACACACACACACACCTATTTGATGATTGACATTATGCCAGATTTGCTTCATCTATTTTTTTGATTGTAGTCTTTCTAAGCAAATTAAAGGTGTTTCAGTATTTTAGATTCTTCAGCATGTTCTTATAAAGAAAAAGGATATATATTTTTTAAATTTTATTTTGTTACCTAAATTAACCTGTTTATTATAGGCCAGTAATATTTCAGATGGTGGAGCTTCCTCTGATCTTTCAAGTCCTTCAAGCTTCTGATGGCTGCTGACTTTACTGTGACTGCGGAAGCAGTGCTCTAGGTCTGAGCCCCACCAGGCACTGTTTTCATGCAGAACCATAATCCCAGATCCCTACAGCTTGTCTTTTCATCATGGTTTTGCCACAGATGGAGCAAGTGTGCTTGGCATGCTGGCTTATTTCAGTCTTTTTCACCATTTTCCTGTGCGAGGCACCATGATGGGTCTCACATTTACCAACGATTCTGACTTTGGTGCGTTTAGCTATGTCAGCACAAACTAGACCTGAGCTCAGAGAGGAAGCAGAAAGGATATTATCTTATATAATTACTATTCCATTTTCGCACCTAGCAATATTAATGTGAATTCCTTATTACCACCTAATACTCAGTTCCTGTTCAATTCTGTTCAATTTCACCATTGTCCCAAAGTATTGTTTCAAGTGGTTTGCTTGAACCTGAATTCAGATGAGGTCTACTCATTGAATTCAGTTGTTATGTCTCTCAAGTTCCCCCAGCTTCACTTTGCCTTTTGCTGCTGTGATTTATTTAAGGAGATCAAATGTTTTCAGAGTGTGTCTACTGGCTTATTAATGTTTTTTGCTCATTTTTATATCAAAGTGTGCATTTTTCTCTTTTAGTTTTGAAAGAGTTCTTTATATGTTAAGGCAATTTCTCTTTGTCTTGTTTTGTAAATATTTTCCAGTTTTTCATTTTAATTTTGAAGGTTTTTTTTTTCTTCTACTTTTCGAACAGATATTTTAAGCTTGTAGTTGACTCTGTTACTCTTTGTATTTGTAGTCTTTTTCTTTATGGCTTTCCCCATCCTGAGATCAGGTAAATAGTCACCTCTGATTTTTCCTGTGCATTGTGACTTTTCTTTCTTTTTCTCTTAAAAATATTTATTTCTTCATGAGAGAGAAAGTGAGATAGAGAGAGAGAGAAAGAGGCAGAGACTTAGGGAGAGGGAGAAGCAGGCTCCCCACAAGGAGCCCGATGTGGGACCTGATCCTGGATTCTGCCGAAAGCAGATGCTCAACTGGTGAGCCACCCAGGCATCCCTGACTTTATCTTTTTACATTTAATTATTATTATTATTTTTAAAGATTTATGTATTTCTTTTTTTTTTTTTTTTTTTGATTTATGTATTTCTTTGTGAGAGTGTGAGAGCGAGAGAGCACAAGCAGGAGGGAGGAGTGCAGGGAGAGGGTAAAGCAGACTCCCCGCTGCATAGGGAGCCCAATGTGGGGCTCAATCCTGGGATCGAGGATCATGACCTAAGTCGAAGGCAGATGATTAACCAACTGAGCCATCCAGGTGCCCCCACATTTAAATCTTTAAATGAGTTTATTTTTGTGTATATTGTGAGTAGGAATCTAATTTAAATTTTCCCAAGTAGTTCACTGATTGCTTTACACTATGTATTGAATAATCCATTTGTATCATCCCTGATTTGAGTTGTTACCTTCAGCCTATGCTGAAAAAAAATACATACACATATATATGTATACATTCATACATACATATATACACATACACATATATAAAATATATGCACACACACATATATGTGGGCCTGCATGGGGATTTTCCATTTTGTCGTTGTTTTATTAGACTTTTAAAATTGCTCCGTCTTAGCTGTTGTAATGTTACCACGTTTTAATGTCACACTGTTTCTCTCCTTTTCAAAAGCTTCCTACTTCTTTACTTTGTGTATATGACAACACCACTTGAACTTTATTTTGTCAGGTTCTTCCCCTCTTCCTCCTCTCTTCCCCCCAAATCCCTTTGGATTTCATAGAAATTCTATCTCGTGTAAAGTTCCTTTATGGAGAATATCTATACTAATTCTTCCTACCTAGGAACATGGAGTGTCTCTAAAGTCATTCAAATCATTTTGAAGTTATCTTTAGATAGACTTAAATTGTAAAAATATTTATGATCTTATTTTTAGTGAGATTTTTTCCTATTAGGTCTCCTAACTTAGTGTTGTTGGTATATGACTATTAGTTTCTACATGGTTTTTTGTTTGTTTTTTAATCAGTGAATTACTGAATAATTAATATAGGTTTTCAATAGTTTCTTTTGGGTTTTCTTTGTAGACATGTGATTTCTAAGATTGATAATTTTGATCACATTAGGAGATAATTATAGTTCTTTTCCTTGTTAGTTGCTTTACATACAACTCCCTGTTTTAGTGGTGATGGAATGGGCATCCTGCCCTGTCTAGTAACCATGCTTCTAATGACTCTTCTCTGGGAGTATAGTTCGGTGTTAGTAACCTTTTCTTATTTTTTTCCCCTTGGTTTATTATAATCATTTTTTAAAAAGATTTTATTTATTTATTTATTTATTTATTTATTTATTTATTTATTGATTGATTGATTGAGAGACAGAGAGAGGCAGAGACACAGGCAGAGGGAGAAGCAGGCTCCATGCAGGGAGCCCGATGTGAGACTCGATCCCAGGACTCCAGGATCACATCACACCCTGGGCTGAAGGGAGGTGCTAAACTGCTGAGCCACCCAGGCATCCTTCATTTTTTTTTTTTTTTTTTTTTAAATCAAGAGGGGCATCGAGTTTTTGTCAAATATCTTTTACGTAACTGGAGGTGAGGGCAGTGTCTGGGTGGCAGCAGTTGGTTCTGCTTAGGTTGTGATCTAAGGGCTGTGAGATTGAGTACCGAGTTGGCTATGGGCTCAGCTTGAGGGTCTCTCTCTGCTCCTCCTGCTTATGCTCTCTCTCTCTCTCAAATAAATAAATAGATAAATCTTACCCCCCAAAATGGTAACTATCAGGATAATTATTATTTTTTTCTATCAGGATAATTAAATGATTTTTCTTCTATTTCTTATATTGATTTCTTAATAGTAACAATCTTAAAATCTCTAGAATATACCCAATTGCTCATGTTGGATAATTCCTTGAAAATTTTGTTAAAATGGCTTGTTAATATTTTATTTGAGGGTTTTCTATCTATATTCATAAGTGGCATTTGTCTGTAGTTTTGTACTATTTTTGTCAGCTTTGGAATCGAGGCTTAGCTTCTGTTATAAAGTAAATTGAAGCTCTTTCCAACTTTGGGAACAGACTCTATAACATGGGAATTATCTGTTCCATGAGTGCAGGAAAGAGCTCACCCGTAAAACCAACTGGGTCTGGCTGCTTTCTCTGAAATAATTCTTTGATGACTTTTTCAGCTTTTTACCCCATAATGATTGGTTTGTTCAGCTTTTCTGATTCATCTTGCATCAATTTTGTTAATTCATATTTTCTGAGAAAGATTGTTTCATGAGATTTTTCAAGTTTATTAGTATGAAGATTTGAAATTGCATTCTTATTTGAAAACTGTTTTTCATTTTTTTCTCACTTAAAATATTTGATATTTGTTCCCAATTTTTTTCTTGACTAATGTGAGCATTTTTATTTTAACTTTTTTTTGCTTTTTAATTTATTTGTCACAAGACTACTTGGGTTAATCATTTATACCATAGTTTCTAATATTTCCATTTTTAACTTTAACTTTTTCAACTATTTGCCCTAGATCTGTTTTTTTTTTTTTTTAAGATATGTTTCTTCTTAATCCAGTCAGTTGATCATTTTAGCTTTTTGAGTTGAAAGCTTATAGTGCATTTATTTTTGTCTTGTTTAATGATGAAAACATTCATACTTTAAACTTGGCTTTGATTTTTTCCCCTAGATGTTCACATTTTTTTCTTTTAAAGAAAAGTGCACAAACCTTAAGTGATAGAGTTCAGTGAGTGTTTATATATGTGTAATCCCTACTCAGATCAAGATATAGAATATTTGTAGGATCCCAGAAGATTCCCACATCCCTGTTCGTCAATACCCCTTTGCCCATTCTGAGATAATCACTATTCTGACTTCTGTCACTATTCTTGAATTTCTATAAGTGAAATCATACAGTACATTTTCTTGTCCTGGCTCATCATTGTATCTGTGAGTGTCATCATGCTTTTGCATGTAATACTAGCTTGTTTTCTTATAGGGGTAAAGGTTCCTATTATATGACTATACCACAGTTTATTTACTTATTCTCCCATTGGTGGACATCTGGGCTGTTTTCCAGTTTGGGGCCATCAGGAGCAAAGCTGTTATGCACATTCTTATACATGTATTTTGGAAGATTTATACATGCTAGCCAGCACCAGCCATAGCACTTTGAGTGTGTGGCTGGGTGGAGCAGTGAGGCACATCAGATCCAAATCTGATGGAAAATGTGGGTTGTAATAGGGCAGACACATGGGTTGACATGGGTTGACACATGGGTTGTTTTTTGTTAGAAAAACAAATCAAGGGTGACAATGGCATAAACGAGATATATAACATTCCGGCCATGTTTCATAAAGCCTTTTGTTTAGAGCAAGGCTGTTTCTGGTCATTACAAATCTGTTGCATAGACAAGTGGTTAAGAACATTTAGACTCTGGAGTCCGACTACATGGGTTTGAATCCTGATTCCACCAGCTTTGTGATGTTGGACAGTCACGTAACTTCTCTGTGCTTCTGTTTCCTGATCTGTAAAACATGATTTTGAGATTATATGAGCTAAAAATAGTACCTGCTACTTGAGACTACTATATAAGTAGTAGCAGTGGTAGTAGTAGTAGTAATTCTGCTTCCTCTGATTTCTTTTCTTCCCAAAGATGAAGAGGTTCAAATCCTCAAGATGGTGGCAGAGACCCTATTTCTTTTTTTTATTTTTATTTTTATTTATTTATGATAGTCACAGAGAGAGAGAGAGAGAGAGAGAGGCAGAGACACAGGCAGAGGGAGAAGCAGGTTCCATGCAGGGAGCCTGATGTGGGACTCCATCCAGGGTCTCCAGGATCAGGCCCTGGGCCGAACGCGGCGCTAAACCACCGAGCCACCAGGGCGGCCCTTTATTTTCTATCTTACATTTAGAGTGATAAAATATGAGAACTAGAAGGCATCCTATTTTTAAAAAATTTTTATTTATTTACGATAGTCACACACACACAGAGAGAGAGAGAGAGAGAGAGAGAGAGAGGCAGAGACACAGGCAGAGGGAGAAGCAGGCTCCATGCACCGGGAGCCCGATGTGGGATTCGATCCCGGGTCTCCAGGATCGCGCCCTGGTCCAAAGGCAGGCGCCAAACTGCTGCGCCACCCAGGGATCCCCAGAGACCCTATTTCTTGATGTAGGACCTCCTTGCCTAAATGGGAGGCAGTCCCGAGGTTTTTCCAAGGGAGAGTTCTAAGACTGGATAAATGCAAAAGCTCTGGGTGTGTGGACTGGAGAGGCTGTCATTAACATGATGTATTTCAGCACTAGGGTCTTGGCTCCTGCATTCGTTGGGGAGCTGCTAGGCTGGAAGTGTGTCCAGGGTGGTGTGTAAGTATGAATATGGTTACGTAGGGTAGTAGGTCATAGTATGTTAGGTGACTTCTCTCACTGTGGCCTGGTCTTCCCAGAACAGCTTTTCCTGGGAGAAGGCCTGATGGGTAGTGCTTGTCCTGCCTGGTGTTTTTTTATCCCACATGACACAATTCCTTCCTTCATTCACAGCCTTGTTGTCCCCTGGGTGGACTTGAAAGCTGACTGGGAAACCCAGCTGGTGTTTTATGCCTCCCTCTGGCAGAAGGTAGCTGTGGCGGAGGGCTTTACTAGAGTCCTGCTGTTGTGTAAGGGTGAGCCTCGGCTGACTTTCTGCAAGGATATTGACCTGGCTGTGGCTGCAAGAAGTACTTGACTCAGAGTACTGGTTTGGCTCTTAAGGATGGCTCTAGTCATCTCTATGTGGAAGCCAGATGTTGAGGTTGAATATTAATTTTTTTTAAGATTTTATTTATTTATTTATTTGACAGAGAGCTCAAGCACAAGCAGGGGGGGAAGGGTAGAGGAAAAGGGAGAAGCAGGCTTCCCATTGAGCAGGGAGCATGATGTGGGGCTCGATCCCAGGACCCTAGAATCATGACCTGAGCTGGAGGCAGACGCTTAACCAACTGAGCCGCCCAGGCACCCCTTGAATATTGATTCTTAAAAACGTTTTTATTGGAATTTTCAAACAGAATCCCCATTGCCCAGCTTTGATAGTTATTAGCATATGTTTCATCTGTACCTGACCCCTGGATGATTTTAATTTCTTTCTAAATTGGTAGCAGGTAGGATGTAAGACTCAATTTTCTCTTGTAGCTAGCCTTATTAACACTGCAGATCTTGGTACTACCAGATTGTCCTTTCAAGGAGGGAGATGTAGCTTGAAGTAGATTTTTTTTCAAAAACTTCCCTATTTTTAAAAATGTTTTATTTATTTATTTATGAGAGACACAGGGAGAGAGAAAGAGAGAGAGAGGCAGAGACACAGGCAGAGGGAGAAGCAAGCCCCATGCAGGGAGCCCGATGTGGGACTCAATCCCAGATCCCGGGATCATGCCCTGAGCCAAAGGCAGATGCTCAACCACTGAGCCACCCAGGTGTCCCAAAACTTCCCTATTTTAAAATAATTCCTGGGATCTCTGGGTGGCTCAGAGGTTTGGGGCCTGCCTTTGGCGCAGGGCGTGATCCTGGAGTCCTGGGATCGAGTCCTACCTCAGGCTCCTTGCATGGAGCCTGCTTCTCCCTCTGCCTGTGTCCCTGCCTCTTTCTCTCTCTCTCTCTCTCTCTCTGTGTCTCTCATGAATAAATGAATAAAATCTTTAAAAAAAATAAATAAAAATAATCTTAAAAAAATAATTTCAAATTCAGAGACAAGTTACAAGAATGGGACAAGAAATTCCCCCATACTCTGCACCCAACTGTTAATATTTTAATACATTTGCTTTAATATTGTCCCTATCTTTATATACATCTATAATTCTTTTCTGAATCATTATAAATTATGAACCTTATACTTATTTTTGAATGCTCAATACAAATTATTATGCCATTTTTTAATATTGCTGTTATTATATTCTGTATGTATATCATTCTTTAAAAAATTTTTTTATTTTGTATTCTTAGTTTCAGAAGTAGAGTTCAGTGATTCATCAGTTGCATATGACACCAGTGCCCATTACATCATATGTCCTCTTTAATGCCCATCACCTAGTTATGCTGTCTCCCCACCCTCTTCTCCTCCAACAACCCTCAGTTTGTCGGGATCCCTGGGTGGTGCAGCGGTTTGGCGCCTGCCTTTGGCCCAGGGCGCGATCCTGGAGACCCGGGATCGAATCCCACATCGGGCTCCCGGTGCATGGAGCCTGCTTCTCCCTCTGCCTGTGTCTCTGCCTCTCTCTCTCTCTGTGACTATCATGAATAAATAAATAAAATCTTTAAAAAAAAAAAAAAAAACCCTCAGTTTGTTTCCTTTTTTTTTTAGTTTGTTTCCTATAGTTAAGAGTCTCTTATGGTTTGGCTTCCTCTCTACTTTTTCTTGTTTTATTTTTTCCTCTTTTCCTCTATGATTCTCTGTTCTTTTCTTAAATTCCACATATGAGTGAAATCATATAATTGTCTTTCTCTGATTGATCTATTTTTTTTGATTGATCTATTTTGCTTAGCATAATATCCTCTAGTTCTATCCACGTTGTTGCAAGTGATAAGATTTCTTTTTGTTGTTGTTGTTGGTTGAGTAACATTCCATTATATATATGTATATTATGTGTGTGTGTGTATATATATCTGTGTGTATATATATACGTGTATATACATCCACATACATATAATATACATATATATAATGGAATGTTACTCAACCAACAACAACAACAAAATATATGTATACAAACACCACATCTTTATTCATTCATCTGTTGATGGACCTCTGGGCTCTTTCCATAGTTTGGGTATTATGGACAATGCTGCTATAAACTTTGGGGGAACCTTATATATCTTTGTATAAGAAATCGACTTAAGTGTCAATTTTTAAGAAGGATGTTTTCTTACCTAACCAGTATATGATTAAATCAAGAAATCTAACATTTTTGCAATATTGTTACTTAATTCATATTTTCTAGTTGTAGTAAAAATTCACTTCAGGTGAATTCCCTGTGATCCAGGATCTCATGCAAAGTGATGTATTGCATTTGGTTGTCCTGTCTCTTTAAATCTGGGATTAGTTCCTCAGCCTATTTTTGTCTTTCAGGACACCATCATTGTTGAAGGGTTCAGGCCAGTCTTTTTGTAGAATCCTCTCAATTTGGTTCTGTATGGTTTTTCCTCAGGATTAGATTCGGGGTATGTATTTTTGGCAGGAACACTCTAGAAATATTATGTCCTTCTCAGTGCATCATATCAGGAGGCACATGACTCAGCTTGTTTAATTGTTAATGGCATTAACTTTGATCATTTGGTTAAAGTGATGTCTGCCAGGTTCTCAACTGTAAAGTTACTATTTTCTTTTTATAACTAAAAAGTAATTTTTGGGGAGATGTAATACTTTGTGACTATGTAAATAACTGTTCCTTGTCACACCTTAACCAACTTGTTTTTGCATTCTTTAATGTTTTTTTTTTTCTGAGTCAATTTTTACTGTGATGTTTGCAAATTTCCCTCCCAGTTTTATTATTCCTTGGTCATTTGTTAGTTGCTATACTATTGCAAAGAAGAATGTTTCCTTTTCTTTTTTTTTTTTTAATATTTTATTTATTTATTCATGAGAGAGAGAGAAAGAGAGGCAGAGACACAGGGAGAGGGAGAAGCAGGCTCCATGCAGGGAGCCCGACGTAGGACTCAATCCTGGGTCTCCAGGATCACATCCTGGGCTGAAGGCAGTGCTAAACTGCTGAGCCACCCGGGCTGCCCGGTTTCCTTTTCTTTTAGGCATGTAGGTATGTATTATCAGTCTCAACTCATGGATTCTTATTTCATTTGTTGGGTTATAATTTATTCCTGTCATTATTTTGATGCTCACATTATCTCTGGTTTAATCAGTGAGTGCCTCTTCAACCTGCTCCTGTATCCTTTTGATATGTCCTCCATCATATATTTTCTAAATAAGATCCAATATAGATAGAATTTACTATATGATAAAGGTGGCGCTGAGAATCAGAAAAGGTGAACAAACGGCGTTAGGACCATCACCTAACCAAGTGGTTTTCAAAGTGTGGTCTCCAGGGGAGCAACGTGGGTATCACTCGGAAACATGTTAGAAATGTAAATTCTGGAGACACCTGGGTGGCTTAGTTGGTTAAGCAGCTGCCTTTGGCTCAAGTTGTGATCTCAGGATCCTGGGATCAAGCTGCGCATTGATCTTGCTGCACAGTGGGGAGCCTGCCTCTCCCTCTCTTTCTACCCCCTCCCTGCTTGTGCTCTCTCTCTCTCTCAAAAAAAAAAAAAAAAAAAAGGAAAAGAAATGTAAATTCTTGGGTTCCTGGGTGGCTCAGTCAGTTAAATGTCTATCTTCCACCCAGGTCATGATCTCAGTGTCCTGGGATTGAGCCCCCAAGTCAGGCTTCTTACTTAGCAGGGAGCCTGCTTCTCTCTCTCCTTCTGTCTCATACTTTCTCTCTCTGTCAAATAATAAAATCTTAAAAAAAAAAAAATAATAAAGTAAATTCTAAGGCCCTATCCCAAATCTGCAGAATCAGAAACTCTGGGACCCAGTAATCTATTTTAACAGATTTTCTGGGAATTCTGATGTACATTCAAGTCTGAGAACCACAAAGCTAAGTGCTTGGGATAAGATAAAACTAGATACCTTTCTTATGCTGATACTTGGATAGTTTTCTTTCTTTCTTTCTCTCTTTTCTTTTCATTTCATTTCTTTTCTTTTCTTTTCATTTCTTTTCTTTTTTTTTTGGAGGATTTTATTTTTAAGTAATCTCTACACCCAGCATGGGGCTCAAATTTACAACCCCAAGATCAAGAGCCACATGCTCTACCAACTGAGCCAGCCAGGAGCCCCGTGACAATTTTCTTTATTTAGTTTTTAAAATATTTAACCCTTTAGTCAATCTAGAGTTTATTTTGATAAATGATGTGAGATAGGGGTCTAGTTGTATTTTTTCCTAATGGGTTTTACACATTCTCACTGTTTTCTTTGGAGGGAGTGTCAGAATCAGGTTGGACATTTCTCAGTGCTCTTCTTCAAAACTTTCTTGGCTCTTGAGTGTTCATTTTTTCTGACAGACTATTATATCTGTCTAGCTATATAGCTAGCTATCTGTGCCCCTGTATACACACACATCGCATATATACACACGTGTAAATATATTTCTGTGCCTATGTATTAAACACCATGTTCATAATGAAACCTCCATTTCTAGTTCAGCCCCACAGGGTTCTTCCTTTCTTCCTTTCCATATGAGAACTCTGGCTCTCAGCATCATCCATATACTCATTACCTCTATTCTAGAATGCACACAAGGTGGTTTGAGAATTGCTATACCCATACCACTGTGAAAAGTGAAATAGACCTTGAAAAGCCCTTTGCTTGTGTTCTTCATTTTCTATGCTTGTCTCTCTTCTTTGCCCATGTGTGTCTTAAAAAAAAAAAAAAAAAAAGGAAAGAAAGCAAACAGCTCGCTATTTATTTAAGCATCTTATAAGTGGAGGGTTGTTTCGGCACTTTACATTTCGAGAACAGATAGGCTAGTCATGAGGGGTGCACTACCTCCCTCACTCTTCCATAACGATGGAGGGTTCTGGTGGGTGGGCTGTGCGTCTCAAGGAGACATGCCTGACAGACAGTGCATGCATTTATTTTAAAGTAAACACAGTGCTGTTTTTCCAGTTTTTCAACTGAAAGATAAATAAAACTACTAATCCTTAGAACTTGAATCGGAGGGAGAAGAGAGAAAATGAAAAAAAAATTTGCTCTACAGTTAAAAACAATTTTACATTTATTTTTAAAATGAATTAATTTTTTTGGTCCCTCAGTTTTATTCTAGAACTCATACAAAATATTCCAGATGAATGAATTCTAATCCTCCTCTTCCTCCTCTTCTTCATCCTGGTTAATCTGGAAGTAATGCAATTCATAACTCTTTGCTTTTAGCAGCTCCGTGCAACCAGTCACAGAGATGATTCCTTCTCAATTATTTTTTGGTAAGATATTTCAAATACCTTTTGAGAAAAGGCACTACAGAAGTTAGTCATCTTGCTCTTGTTCGATTCAGCAGTTACAATCCCTCCACTGAGAATCCCAGCTTTGCCATTCACTTTGATTCTCTCTTGAAGAAACTGCTCAAAATTGGCAGCATCCATAATTCCACCTTCTGTGTATATATGTATGTACGTACGTACCTGTGTATGTACGTGTGTACTCTCTACACCCAACATGGGGCTCGTACACACAACCATGAGATCAAGAGTCGCTCGTCCTTCAGACTGAGCCAGCCAGGCACCCCCATGATTCCATCTTCTGTAGTAGGGTGGGTGCAGGCAAGGGTAAACTTAGGAACTTGCTTCTTTTTTGCCCCCCCCCCCCCCACATGCTTTATCACAGGGGCCATGGCAGCAGTGGAGGCAAAAAAGCAGAAACATTTTACATTTAAATTTGGCAGGTTGTTCACAACTACTTAAACTGAGGAGGAAGTGACAAAGGACAAAAAAGCAAAGGGCAGTATGTGAGAGGCCTGTAAGCTGCCAGGGAGATCTTACTTAGGACATGGCGACAAACCCCAGTGTCTTGAAGAGGCCTGATGGTAGAAGTGGCCTAAGCAGTCCCGCTTAGCCGGTTATTTTTAAGCCTGGTAAACAAACGAGACCTAGTTTTTG
This sequence comes from Canis aureus, assembly GCF_053574225.1. Lineage (NCBI taxonomy): Eukaryota > Metazoa > Chordata > Mammalia > Carnivora > Canidae > Canis > Canis aureus. The sequence continues at coordinate 9,081,262 of NC_135613.1, forward strand.
CAGTTTTGTGGAATGCTAAGAGAAAATTTCTGAGAAGTTTTGTCTTGATCCCCAAATAGAAAATATTATTATTTTTTTCTGATGATAAAAATTATATGTGCCTCTAAAACTGAAAATGTTATTTTTCTTATTTTCATTTTTTTTGGGGGGGGGAAAAGACAAAAACTCTTCTGAATTGCTTTTGTGTATATCAGGCATTGTTTTGAATTCTTGAAATACATATATTAAAACTTATTTAATCCTCCTGTGTACTTGTGATAGAGATTGTATTGCCATCCCCTTAGATGAGGAAATAGGTAGATGTTATTATGTAACTTTCTTTTTAAAAGATTTTTATTTATTTATTCATGAGACACACACACACACACACACACACACAGAGAGAGAGAGAGGGAGAGACAGGCCAAGGGAGAAGCAGGCTCCCTGTGAAGAGTCTGATATGGGACTCGATCCCAGGACCCCTGGGATCATGACCTGAGTCAAAGGCAGACGCTCAACTGCTGAGCCACCCAGGTGTCCCTGTTATGTACTTTCCCAAGGCCACACAGTAGGTGGTGGCAGGACTGGGATTTAATCTAGGCCTCTTGGTCTGGGAGCCTCTCTGCATTTACTGCCTTCCAATGAGGGAGAAGGTTAAAATGTCTTAAAATTTTATAGTTCAGAGGCAACCCCATAGACTCTTTGTTACATATCCATTAAGCTCTTTGGGTTGGTATGTAAATCATATATGTATGTGTGTATATAACTTTTTTTTCCAAAATGGGGACTCATGATGCAGGTTGCTTTGTAATTTGATTTTTTTTCACCCAGTTTTTTGTTGTTGTTTTTTTAACCTCTGTGAAACTAGGCCATTTTTAATGGCTGCAGTAGTGGTTTTTTTGAATGAATGCACCATGATTTATTTTATTTTATTTTTCTTTATTTTTCAAGATTTTATTTATTCATGAGACAGAGAGAGAGAGAAAGAGAGAGAGAATGGCAGAGGGAGAAGCAGGCTCCATGCAGGGAGCCCGACGTGGGACTTGATCCCGGGACTCCAGAATCACGCCCTGGGCTGAAGGCAGGCGTTAAACCGCTGAGCCACCCAGGGATCCCCGAATGCACCATGATTTAACCAATCTCCTATTGTTGGCCATTTCTACTCTCTTACTGTGATAAGCAGCACTTTTTTGGTCAGTTCTTGTAAAGATGACTGTGCTCCATTTTTTTCACTCAAGGTAGTCTATTCCTAGGCATGCAGTTGTTGAGTCCAAGGGCAGGCGTGTTTCAGGGTTTTAGGTGCCTGGGTCTGCTGCAAAGCCCTGGCCAGTTCAGCTGAGTGTCTACACCCGGACCTGTTGCCCACTTCTCATCTGTGGTGCTGTCAACCTTTTAACCTCTGTGAAGTGAAAAACCATTACTCTTTGTTATTTTAAATTGCACCTATTTTGTGTTGTCTACTGTACTCTTCTTGGGAAACATCCGGGGAGGTTTTGTCCTCGCTGCCCAGCTTCACTTGCTTCACTACCCGCTCTATTGGAAATCCAGTGGTTCATTCTCACCCTCAGTGAACTGGCCTTATTGGTTGCGATGAGCAACCTTCTCGACCTTCTGTTTCCACTGGGTTTTCAGGACACCAACCTGACTGGTTTTCTGTCTTTCTAGCCACTCCTGTTTAAGTCGTTTTTGTTGGTTTACTCCCCGCCAGTCTGGAAACATTGGGATACTCCAGCTTGGCTTAGTCCTGTGTCCACTTGTTCATCTATACCCCCCGCCTTTCATGATCTCACCTAGCCTCATAGCTTTAAATTTGGTCTGGACTGTGTGATTTGCACCCCGGGCCTCTCTTGTAACAACCAAAGACTGTGTGTTTCCGGGTGTCTAATCAACATCTTCAAATGAACATGTTAAAAGCCAAGCTACCTGCTTTCCACAGTTTCCTCCATCTCAGGCAACAGTGATTCAGTCTTGCTCAGGCTGAGAACATGTCTGCCCTGGTGCCACTCTTTCTTTCTGTTACAACCCACGTCCAGTCAGCATGTCCTGCGTTACCCTGGAGGTGTTCGAGGAGCTGACCATTTCTCACCGTCACTGCTGCCATCACCCATGTCCACATCCCTCTTTTCAGCTGTTAGGGGGCCTTTGCCGGTCTCTCTGCATCTGTCTTTGTTTGCCGGTCTCTCTGCATCTGTCTTTGTTTCCCTACAGTGCACTTTCAAACCCTCTGTGCCTAGTAGCCAGAATGATCCAACCTGTGAGCGCAATCATATGCCCATGGTGGTTGCCCATTGCACTAAGACTAAAACTGAAATCGTTCCGTAATGGCCTAAAAGAGAAGCTGGGGATGGTCATCCTATCACTCTTTTGTTATCTCAACTGTTCTCCCTCTCTGTAAGCCCTGGCTTGGCCCCCAAGCCTCCTTGCTGGTCTTCTGACCCACTGCTGTTCCTGCCTCAGGGCCTTGGCATTGGTCTTACCTTCTTCCTATTTTTCCTCATGTGTCCTCATGGCTATGCTCCCTCACCCCTTCTCATCTACTCAGATGTCACCCCAATGAGGCTTTTGTGACCATTCTTTCTATTTCAGAAGTGCACAATTCAGTGATTTTTAAAATTTTACCAATTTGTGCAATGTTACCATGAACTTTTCCATCACCCCAATAAGATCTCTTATGCCCATTTACTGTTAACTTGTTTCCACCCCCAGCTTTTGGCAACCACAAATCTACCTTCTGTGTCTATAAATTTGCCTTTTCTGGACATTTGGAATGTCTAGATCAAATGGAATCATATATGGGCACCTGAGTGGCTCAGTCAGTTGAGCAGCTGCCTTAGGCTCAGGTCATGATCCCAGGGTCCTAGGATCAAGCCCCGCATTGGGCTCCCTGCTCAGTGGGGAGCCTGCTTTTCCCTCTCACATTGCAGCTCCTCCTGCTTGGGATCCCCCTCCTGTCAAATTAATAAAATTTTTAAAAACAAGAAAACAAACGGAATCAAATAATAAGTGGCCTAGATCAAATGGTCTTAATTGCAATTCCTTCCTACCCAACATTCCCTGTTCCTTTCTCTTTCTTTTCTTTTTAATGGTATCCTCACATAATAGGATATATTTTGTTCATCTCCTTACCCTTCACAACTGGAATGTACCCTTCACGGGGCAGGCATTGTTTGATTTTTGTTCACTCTTGGGCATCCCCTCACCCCTGTGCCTAGAACACATGATGCTAATACTTATGTATAAAATAGATATAACATATCATGTACACTTAATTAGATTAGTGAGGACGCACATCTTCTGCGTCCAGCGTGTGGCTCACCTCCGAGGCAGCGGTAGGGCCGGGGTAGTACTGGGCACCTGCTCTGGGGGGGCATCAGGCCGAAACCACCCCCAGCCTCCAAATGCAAGCCTTTGTTTCATTTTGCCCCGGCCTGCTTGCAGTTACATCAGTGACTACTGTTTTCTTGATTGGCACCAGATGCCAGGCATTGGGCTTTAAAACCGTCTTTAATAGTCTCTGAAAAGCGCTCTGTGTGTTGCTTTCCATCATCTGCACCTCAGGCAGATATGGCCAAGCCAGAACCTCAAGGAATTCCCGAAGAAGCCAAAAGCGAGCCCTCCCCCAACCCCACGTCCCCAGCTTCTCAAAGTTACAGCCGGGGCCCAGTTCGTGGCTTTGGTGTCAGTGGAGAGCTGTTCGAAAGAAAAGGTCCTTTTAGCCAGAAGTCTCAAAAGTAAACACACAGGCCCCTGCAATGAATGTTAAAACAGACCTGCTCTCTGTGTCACCAGCAGAGAGGTTGCCTTGTGAAACCTCACTTGAAGAAAGAAGAAAAGCTTTCTGTCAGGAATCCCTTCCCCGGTACGTGGCCGCCTCAGCGTAGCCCGGGTTCACTGCTGCCTCTGGAGTGTTCCATGCAGCCTATCGGTTTTGGAAGTCACTCACCTCCTGGGAGCATGTATTGAGCAAGGAGTGGTTCTACCCCTCGAAACGTTGTATGAGGGGAAATCTGCCCTCGAGGACATTTTCTTAGGATTGTGAGACCTGCCTGGAGCAGGGGTAGGAAGAGGTCACATAGTAAAGTTTTACCTTCAGCTCTGGGCTGGATGCTAGAGGCGCAGCTGTGAGCAAGGCACTGTCTTGGAATTTAAGATCTAGAGAGAAAGTGGACAGACGTTAAGCAGGTCAGTGATGCACACTAGTCCAGTGGTGACAGACATGATGGCCGGATGTGCTGGGACTGTTTGGGGAGTTCACCTATCCTGAGGTTGGGGGTGTCAAGGAATGCTTCCCTGGGGAGGTGACTCCAGGACTTGGATGAGAAGGGATGCCTAGGCCAGCAAGAGAAAAGCCTTCCAGGGTGAGGGAATGAGGTGGAAGCTTTGAGGAAGTCAGGTCACACAGAGATGGCCCTTGAGGCCAGCCAGGCCTGGTGACTGGCAGCTGCTCAAGATTATGACCAAAAAAAAAAAAAAAAAAAAAAAAAAAAAATGGCAGGGAGGAGGCACTGGAGCAGCACTGGCCAATAGAAATCTAATGTGGGCCACATATGTAATTTTTAATTTTTTTAAAAGATTTTATTTATTTATTCATGATAGACATAGAGAGAGAGAGAGCAGAGACATAGGCAGAGGGAGAAGCAGGCTCCATGCAGGGAGCCCGACATGGGGCTGGATCCTGGGATTCGATCCTAGGACTTCAGGATCGTGCCCCGGGCCAAAGGCAGGTGTTAAACTGCTAAGCCACCCAGGGATCCCCTGTAATTTAAATTTTTCTAGTAGCCACATTATAAAAAAAAGTAAAAACAAAAACAGGTGAAATTCTAAAAATATATTTTTAGTCTAATATCCCAAATATTATTATTTTAATAGATAATCAATATAAAGAAAGCTATTATTGAAATTTTCTTTTTAAAAAGATTTAATTAATTTATTCATGAGACACAGAGAGAGAGGCAGAGACACAGGCAGAGGGAGAAGCAGGCTCCATGCAGGGATCCCATTATGGGGCTCCATCCCAGGACCCCGGGATCATGCCCTGAGCCAAAGGCAGACACTCAACCGCTGAGCCACCCAGGTGTCCCTAAAGTGAATAAATATAAATAAAGAGCACGAGTGAGGGGCAGAGGCAGAGGGAGAAGTTGAAGGAGACTCCCTGCTGATCAGGGAGCCTAATGTGGGCTCCATCCCAGGACCCTGGGACCATGACCTGAGCCAAAGGCAGATGCTTAACTGACTGAGCCACCCAGGTGCCCCGAATTACAATTTAAAAATGGTAATTTTTATTTATTTTTATTTTTATTTTATTTTTTTTAAATGGTAATTTTTAAAAAGCAGTTTTCTACAAAGGAGATTTTTGTGTGTGTGTGTGTGTGTGTGAAATGATTACAAGTTAACATTCCATCACCTCAAGCAGATTTAAAAAGAAAAGAGGAAAATGTGTTTTTCTCCTTGTGATGAGACCATTTAGGGTTTACTCTTAGTAACTTTCAAATAGATCAGTGTTCACTGTAGTCACCATGTTGTGCATTACATCCCGGTCCTTATTTACTTTATAACTGGAAGTTTGTAACTGCTAGCTTTTTAAAAGCAGAATCTTAACTGTGAAAGTTCTCTTCTAGCTGGCCCTCTACATTTTGTATTTAAAGACCATTGAAAAGGAGGTTTGTTCATTGAAAGCCTACCCCTGCTTATTTATAAACATGGCTTTGATCCTGTGCCACCTGGAGAGGTGGTGTGCTTGCTGAGGTTCCCTGAGGGCACAGAGAATGGATGAGCTATTAAGGTGGCTTTGGTCTAGAAATCTAGGAATTGAGTTAATGGGTGATGGGGACTTTCCTTCTCTTTGGGGATGAGGAGCACTAATGACAAGGCAGCAGTAACTCATATGGACTCGTTTATTCTGAAGACCTAACTTTCCTAGATCTCTTTCTATGCCCACTGAATCACTTAAGAAATTAAAAAAATATGCTACAGCTTGACAAACAGTGAGATTTACCAAGACAAATGAGGCCTTTTGTATCTGGTGTTAAAAAGACCTTCAGTTGGTTCAAAAGAGATTTTGTCTCTAATGTACCTTATTCGATAGATGACTGTGATGAATAGCCAGTTCTGGAAAGGGTAGGCCTGTGCACTTTTTTTTCCTTGTAAGTCAAGAAGAATGTCTGGTCGTGCATGGGCTTTGGCTTTGGCCTGAATCAAGAGAAATAAAGGTGATCCTGATTGACAGGTCTGTCATGTACTGAAATGAGGATGCGTGTGCCTAATCCCTCCTCCCTCTTTCCTCTGGTAGGAGAGGAGCTGTCCCTCTTCCTCCTATCTAAGGGTGGACTCTCCAGCCTTTCAGGAATCCTTTCTGATTTTCCTGCTGCCTCTCTGATTGTTCTCTGTCTTGCAAGTTCATCTTCCTCTGTTTGACTGTTAACTGCGTTTCCTACCATTCCATCTTCTGTGATCACAGTCTCAGCCATACCTCCTCTTTATGCATAACCACTATTTGCCAGTGACCCGTAGATTGGAATCTTCAGTCTGGATCTCTCCTCTGAGCTCCATGCCCACATACCTATTTTCCTGCTGTCTCTAGTGGATATGTCAGAAACATGTCCAAATCTGAATTCATTGCCTCTTTCCTAGACTTGATCCTCTCCCATTTTTGCATATTTCAATGTGTAGATCCACCATTTGTCCAGTTAAGGAAGTTAGAAACCCAGGAGTCATCTTTGCTACCTCTACCCCTCTTGCCTATTTACTTTGCTAACCTATTTTCAGGTTCTCTTGGTTTTTACCTTTGCAAATTTGCCCACCTCTTTCATCTCCACCTCTGCTGCCCTGGTCTTTTCCTTTGGCCTCCTATTTGCTCTGCCTGTATCTATCATTCCTTCTCTCCAGTCTTTTCCACACTGCAGACAAAATTATTTTTGAAATCACAAGGCTGATCTTGTCACACCTTGATTAAAAACCCTTAAGTACTATGTTGCTGCTTTTTGGGTAGAAAGGACCTTTTGAACGTGGTAGGCCCACAAGACGCTGCGATGGATGGCCACCACCTGGATCTCCTTCCCCATTTGGATCACATTCCATTCTGGTCCCACTCATCTCTGTTCAGTTTCCTGAATGCATTTGTGCCACAGGGCCTTTGCACATGGTATTTCCTCTGCCTGAATTGGTCTTCCTCCACACTGCACCCCACCCTTCAAAATGCTGACACTTCAGAGCACAGTTGAGTTATCATTTCTTTAGGAAACTTTTTCTGATGCATTGATGAAACCAGCTATCCAGGGCTCATGGAATCAGAGATATCTCATATGAAATCTGTTAAAATGAAAAAATGTTAAAATGTTAAAATTTCTTCATGAGCTTATTTAGTTCTGCCTCTCTCAGGTGACTTGTGAGGTTCCTAAATGCAGAGACATAGTCCATTTTAATTCTTCATGATAACACAGCCTCTTGCCCAGTGTCAGAGAGATAGTGGATGCTCAGAAAATGTTTCTTGAATGAATAAACAAAAAAGAAAGAAGGAAAATAAAAGTTTACAAACTGGCTTTGTAAAATGAAGCTATTTTCATTTTTAGAGGAGTTCATGTAAACCCCAGTAGACCAAACTTGGATTTAGGGACCTTGGGGGACTCCTAGCAGCAGCATACAGAAGAGGCTTCAAGACCAAAGTAGACTCTTCCTTGCACTCTCTGTTGTAGGAAAACCCTGCCAAATCATCACTGATGGGGGCCAAGGGGAGGTGGGGTGAAGCTGAGTCAACACTGGTACCCCAACAAGAATTCCAGTGTTTATAATCCGATGGTAGCTTGCTAGAAAAGACTTTCTCTTATTAGGCTCTGGCTAAGTTTGGAAGCCAAAGAGACATCGTAACAGTAAATCCTGGAAGCCTCTGGCTTCCTTTACTGCAAAGGGAACGTGAAAGAGTGTTCTCTTTAAACCTGGGTTACACTCCAGCCTGTGTGTGTCTGAGTTACAGAGAGCCGGGGAATGGAAAAGAGACTATTTACTCTCTGCCCTTCTGGAATTTCCTCTGGTTCCGTTCCTCTGTGCACCAGTGTTTCACAGCTATGTGTAGAATGAACACTGACCTGTTAATGAATGCCCTGCTTATTTTCACTTTCTTTTGATGGGCCTATGGGATTGAGGGCAGAGGGAGGCAGGAAGAAGGTTTGTTTGTTCCACTGAGCAGCTCTGCTAAGGCCAAATCAATCACATCTTCACTGGGGCTTCCGAGACGCTTGACCCAAGAGTACTTAGTCTCCCTTAAAAGTATCCTACTTTTGTGTCCTGTTTTGTTTTTCTCAAGTTTCCACGTAAATCTTTACATTTGTGCTCTGAGTGAGGAAGAAAAAGAAAAATCCAAGATCTCTCTCTCTCTCTCTTTTTTTTTAAGTAGCTCCATGTCTAGCACGGAGCCCAATGCGGTGGTCAATCTCACAACCCTGAGATCAAGACCTGAGTTCAAATCAATAGTTGAACGCTTAACTGACTGAGCCAACCAGGCATCCTGAGATCTTTCCTTTTAAAAGATGTGTGTACACGCAGATGCATTTTCGTGGTGTGAGAGCAGGAGAGGCAGTGATGATAGAGATTCTAAAGTAGAACATTCTTTCACACACTGCAGTGAAGCTGTCCAGGCAGGAGTTCTGGATTTCATAACTGAATCCTGTTAATAGTGGCACAGTTTGGCAGTTCTGGTTTACATCGTTTTCTCTTTTGTTGGAATAAGGAAGGCAACTTCCATGCCCTATTTATCTATGCTTATTAGTACCATATGCAAAAAAATATATTAAAAAGCCCAAGACAAGAAAGGGAAAAAGTAACTCTTAGAAAAATATTACTCATCTTTATTGCAAGTAACTGCTCTTCCCGATAGGAAATTATTAACCTGAAGCCACTTGTGAATCTGAGGCTTTGAATTAAGGAAAAAAATAAGAGTAGGCATAATTCCTGAAGCAGCTCGATTGTATATCCCCTACCTTTTTGTATTTAAACTGTATCTGTAATATTGAATTCTTTTTTTTTTTTTTTTTAAATTATTTATTTATTTATTATAGTCACACAGAGAGAGAGAGAGGCAGAGACACAGGCAGAGGGAGAAGCAGGCTCCATGCACCGGGAGCCCGACATGGGATTCGATCCCAGGTCTCCAGGATCGCACCCTGGGCCAAAGGCAGGCGCCAAACCGCTGCGCCACCCAGGGATCCCCGTAATATTGAATTCTTATAAGTTTTTTAGTTGGGTTGGGTCACTGTTTGTGCCTTAGGTATGCTGGCTGGGGAAAAAAAAAACTAGTATAGAAAATGTCATGCATATGTGAAAGTGGAAAGAATAGTACATGAGCCCCTATGTGCCTGTCACCAGCTCCATAGGCCCCGTGAAAGGCCATTCCTGTTTGATCTTACTTCTTACCTTTACCCCCCTGAATACTGGGCTATTATTATTATTATTATTATTATTATTATTTATTTATTTATTTTTTGAGAGAGCGCCTGCAAGCTGAGGAAGGCAGAGGGTGAGGGAGAGAGAATCTCAGGCAGACTCCCCGCTGAGACCAGAGCCCGATGCAGGGCTCGATCTCATCACCCAGAGATCACGGCCTGAGCCAAAACTAAGAGTTGGACACTTAACTGACTGAGCCACCCAGGGATTCCCTGGGTTATTTTTGCTTAAAGCCTGGGTAAATTTATCCACAGACATTTTAGTAGTTAGCTCTAAAAGATAAGGACTCGTCTAACCATAATACCAGTTTCAGACCTGAAAAGCCTACTGGTAGTTACTTAAATATCATCAAACATTTAGCGGGTTTTACATTTCCCCAGTTGTTTTACAAAGTTTCTACCATCAGTTTGTTCGAATCTGATACACACTCTTCCTGAACGGATACATTCTCCTTCCTCTATTTACCTCCTGCAGTTCATTGTTGCAGAAACGGGACAGTTTGTGGTTTCTCATCTTTTGGATCTTGCTGTTTGTGTCCTAAAGTGTGTTTTTTTTTTTTTTCTCTAAAGTGTGTTTTGACGTGTCCTCTGTCCCTCTGTGTTTCCTGTAAACTCAGAGGTAGATCAAGAGGCTGATCAGGTTCTTTACTTTCCTCTTTGATGCTGTGTGTGGGCCTCAGGAGGCACCTAAATGTCTACTGGTCTCTCTTGGTATGACAGCTTTTGAAGGGTTCTCCTGGCATGGTCCTTGACATTTCCTAAATTCTCTTCCCCTAGATTCTAATATTCAGCTCAGCTGCTGTCTGTCGACCTTCATAACATGGCATTACAAGGTATGGGTAACCAGGTGGTATTTAGAACAGAATAGAGGGTCAGTCCCATAACCAAAGTACAGTTGCTGATTGATGGAGTTAGTGTGAGCTCAGGCCTTTGGCTTTCTCAGAGAGCTGAGGTCTCTTGCCAGTGGAATATTTTCATTATATATGTTCCGTTTGGTGTAATTGAATCAGACTTCCTCCAGCCATGTTCTAAGTTGGTGCTTCTTGCAGTACCTGCCTATCATCTGCCCAGAGCTTTGATCCCGAGAGACTGGTGGACCCGTGTGTTTGGGGAGTCATGAGTCTTTCCTAACACATGCTAGGGAGGAGGCCAAGGTAGACTCTTCCGTAAGCACTGTTTCTGGAAGACTTTGTCATCGTGTTGGCCCAAGCCACCATCTGCTCCTGCCTGGAATATTGCACTGACTTCCTACGGGTCTCCTCCATTTCAGCCCTTGCTCCTCCCACAGCCAGAGTGATTGCACTACAGTGCCAGTCCTGTCCCTTCCTTGCTCATAACCCCCTAAACTCCAGAGACCTTGCAGGAGCTCCCAAGCTTTCCTTATGGGCTCTGGTTACATACTGACTGCCCTCATCTCCTGCTCCTGTCTTTGCTCAGCTATTCCAGGCATGCCAGCCTCCCTCCCATTCCTCAGACATGCTAGGCAAGTCCTACGTAGGGCCTCCATGCTTCTTCTTCTCTCTGCCTTGAATATTCTTCCTCCAAAGACCTACATGAAGGACCTCCCCCTGCCCCATCCTTCTCTCAGACTCTGCTCAGTTGTCACCTTCCGCAGATCCTCCTCCCACCTCTAGCGCTCACCATCCATCCTCTTTCCTCGGTTCAATCGTTTCTCTTGCACTTGCCACCTTCTAACAGATTATGCAATTTTCAATAATTGCTTATTGTCTTTTTCCACCAACTAGAATAGAGACACCCAGGCACAGGCTGTTAAATCTGTGACTCGACTAGTAGGTGCTTGCTGCGCATACGTGACCGGCATGACCACAGGTAGAGGAGGGGGGCGACGAGGCTGAAAGTAACTGATGTGCTTCTGTGGTGAAATCTGACTCTGGTTGTGGAAATCGACTTACTCTGCCCTTTTTTCCAACAGTTTTTTGGTGTTTGAGCAATGCCCCAAAAGGCAGTAGGAAGACATGCTGCAAGAGAAAGGCCCTTTGTGGAGGCGTCAGCGTGGCTGTCGTGAAACCCGAGGGCCCCAGAGGCAAAGTGGCTAATGCTGCTATTTATAGCTAAGATTCCAGTGTATGTTTTCCAGCCACACTTACTCCTTTCAGCCTCCCCTGTATGTTAAAGTCTGTCACTCAATTAGCTAATGGTTTCTTTAGTCCCATTATGCATTGTAGGGCTCCCCTGGCTCAGGTATTTTTTTTCAGAGAGAATAATGGGGTGTTCTGTTCTCAGAGGTTTAATTTTTTAATAGCCTTGCCATTTAAAAAAAGCCATTTTCCTACTTTTCATTATGAAATTTTCGAACATACAAGAGAATGGAAAGAGTAATACAATGAGCACCCAAATGCCCTCCACCTACACCCAACACTTGTTACCATTTTGCTGCGTTTGTTTTATCTGTATGTGTGAGCTTGTGGGCATGTACATCTTTTCCTGACCCATTTGAAGGTAAATTGCAGATATTGTGACATTTCCTTCCTAAAAATTTCAGCCTTTTCTCCTATAAAACCATTGAGAATAATTGTAGATATCATCATAATCTTTTTGCATCTCCCAAGAATAAGAACATTCATATGTAAAACCATAGGTTCTCATTGAACCTAAGAAAATTAACAGTCATTTCAGACATTTACTATCCAATCTGGATGTAAAATTTCTCCACTTGCCCCAAGGATATATTTTTTAAAGATTTTATTTATTTATTTTAGAGAGAAAGAGAAAGATGGAGAGGGACAGAAGAAGAGAGTGAGAGAGTCTTAAGCAAACTCTGTGCAGAGCATGGAACCCAACACTGGGCTCCATCTCTTGACCCTGAGATCACAACCCAAGCTGAAACCAAGGGTCGAATGCTCAGCCAACTGTGCCACCCAAGAGTGTTTTTTCAAACTAATGTTTAGTAAAATACTGCATGGCATTTGGTAGTTATATTTCTTCAAATCTAGAGGAGTCTCCTTTTGCCCTGCTTTTTAAGAAAAAAAAATCTATTTCATGACATTGTCTTTTTGAAGAGTCCAGGACAGTTATTGTATAGATGTCCCATATTCTGGATTTGTCTGATTGCTTCCTCGTGGTACCAATTGAATTTGTTTCTCTGTCTCCTTGTTTCACATAAATTGGGAAGGAGATTTAGCAGCTTACTTGGATTCAGGCTAAATGCTTTTAGCCAAAATATCTTTCAGAGTGATGTTGTGTGATGTGTGATGCTGCATCACACCAAGAAGTGTGTCAGATTGTCTTGCTCTTAGGAATGCTTCATTTGATCACTTGGTTATGATGGTGATGGCCAGAGGTCTCTCTGACTCTTTTTTTAAGTAAATAGAACAATGGAGGAATTACAGTCTCAAAAGTTTTGTTTAAAGAGGAAAGATGTTCCTCCTTGCTGGCTTTTTTTGAAGGAACAGTGTATCTTAAGGCATTGCAAGGTAACTCCTGAGCCAATAGGTATGACTACAATAATGACTCTATTGGACATGATTAATGGGTAGAGAGAAGAGCGAGGTTTGAACCTTGAGATGAGACCATGTAGAGAAAAATTTAAGTTATGCCTGTGGCTTCTGTCAGAGGACCATGGCAGTGTGACTCTCAAGAGTTTGAAATTAGCAACAAAAGGCCTGGGGCTCCCCTATTTTCCTCTCGAACATTATCCTCCCTCCAGAAAGGAGGGAAAGCCATGCTCACACTCCATTTGTAAAATAATAGTCTTTGAGACACTGAGAATGGAATCAAGGAACCTTTCTGGAATGTTCACCTCAGCACATTTCTGAGTCCAGAAGGCAGAGGGTCTTTAGGAAATGTCCTAGAAACAAGATGAGAAGACAATTTGTCCTTGGGATAGTTAGGTAGCCCACCTTAGAAGACTTTTTGGAGTTGTTGCTGCAACCCAGGAGAGGCTCCAGTAGGTTAAGAGAAGTGCAACCTTGCAATGAACAAGTTAGTGCAAGAGAAATCAGGACTCTTCAGCTTAAAAACAGGAAAGTCAACAGGGAGACTGTCGTCTGATAATAAAAACGACAGGTTATTAGGAGCCCACTGGGTGCTGCTTCATTCTTTACAAGCGCCCCCTGAAAAATATGCTCTTACTGCTCCTTTTTTCCAGTTGGGGAGACTGAGGCTCATGCTAAGTAATTTGCGTAATGCTGTAGCTACCAGGTAGTAGAACTGACATTTGAACCCAGTCTTCCTGGGTGGCACCCATCCTGAACCTCTGTGCTGTACTACCTGCTGGAGACTTATGCCCTGGATCTCAACATAATGCAGGAGGGAGACACCCCTTGACTTTCCTTTTAATAATAATAAATATTTATTATCTCCTGGTTTCAGTGGGTCAGGATTTCTGAGTGGCTTAGCTGAGAAATCTGGCCTGGGATCTCTCATGAGGTTGTCGTCCATACAGTGGCTGGACCACAGTCTTCTGAAGGCTAGACTGGGGCTAGAGGCTCTCCTTCAGGTGCCTTATTTGCATGGCTGGCAAGAGGTGCTGGCTGTGTCAGAAGGCCTCAGTTCTTTCCTGACTGCTAGACTTTTGAAGGAACTCGTTTTCAGATTACAAGCATTATTTTATAGAAATATTTGGAGCTTACCAAGCCCTTGAGTGAAACTGGCTGAAAATAGCAACAGACTCAGAAGGATTTGGAGAGATCCATTACAGGCAAGGGAAAATGAGGGAAGGTAGGGATGCTCAGGAGAACTTGAGCACCTAAAGGATGACTGGTTTCCACATTATTGTAGTAGATCCTTGAACTGATCCAGACTTTTCCTAAGTTCTTAAAGGATGGTGTCTGGATCTTAAATTTGGAGCAGGCTTTTTCAGTTGGGGGAGGTCGTTTCTAGAAGGTACTTAAAGAGAGACTTATTTATGCATACGCTGCCTTGTTCTAGAAAACCATTGAGGTAGTTTATAATAATACAGTAGCAGCTAAGAGATAGAATAAAGTGGTGGTTTAATGGGTGGTGGGTGGGGAGGGAGGTTGGAATATGTGGTGCTCTGCTAGCCTGGCTTTGTAAGATGTGGGAAGGCATGGAACAACTGCATGCCTTTTGGAAATCCTCATAAACGCTGCTCTCTCTTGGTCATTACTGAGTGACCCTGAACTGCAGGTTTTAGCTCCTGAGCAGTAACCGGGTGGAAGCTGTTCCCTGTGGCCAGGCTTGGTGGTGGGGGCGTTGGGGGCATGTGCGCAACAGTTTCCAGCCCATGGAGGGTTTAGGGCTTCTGCCTCGTGTCAGTTTGTTTTATTTTTCTGCTGTGGTTTCCTGACTCTTCTTGCTCACCCACAGGACTGACTGCCGGTGCTCCAGGGGCCGGGTGACTCCGAGGTGCCTTCTCACCTCTGTCACAGAGCCATTTGTCGACCACTTGATCTCCTTTGGGACTCACCCAGGGCCCTGTGACTATTGTGCGCTGACTTACCTTTACTGAACTGTTATCGCTTAAAACTTTCCCCTTATTTCAAAGCGAAACATCTTCAGAAGTGACAATTGAGAACAATATTTTTTAATATGGTGAATCTGAGAAGAAGCCCCTGTAATCCTTCATCTAGAGATGACTCCTGATTTCCTCAGGTTCTCCTGACCTGTTTCTCTTCTTTTTGCCACCATTCTTTATATGGACAGGGGGTTTGCTGCTTTTAACTGCTTCTTCCGTGTGCCATCAATATCTCTGGGCCTGTCTTTTCCCTTTCCTTTCCTTTCCTTTCCTTTCCTTTCCTTTCCTTTCCTTTCCTTTCCTTTCCTTTCCTTTCATTTCCTTTCATTTCCTTTCATTTCCTTCTTTTCTTTTTCCCTTCCCTTCCCTTCCCTTCCCTTCCCTTCCCTTCCCTTCCCTTCCCTTCCCTTCCCTTCCTTTCCCTTCCTTTCCCTTCCTTTCCCTTCCTTTCCTTTCTTTTCCTTTCCTTTCCTTTCCTTTCCTTTCCTTTCCTTTCCTTTCCTTTCCTTTCCTTTCCTTTCCTTTCCTTTCCTTTCCTTTCCTTTCCTTTCCTTTTATTTCTTTTTAAGATTTAATTTACTTATTCATGAGAGACACACAGAGAGGCAGAGACACAGGCAGAGGGAGAAGCAGGCTCCATGCAGGGAGCCCGATGTGGGACGCGATCCTGGAATCACGCCCTGAGCCGAAGGCAGATGCTCGACTGCTGAGCCACCCAGGTGTCCCTATCTCTGGGCATTTTCACAGTCTTGCAAGTATAAGCAAACAAATCAGTCATGTAGAAATTGTGTAGCTAACCTAAAGATATAAAATGTTTAGAAAAACAAGAGTACAGCCTTTCCCACCAGTCTGTCACAGCAATGATGACAATTTCGACCTGCTCCTTCCCATTCTTTCTTTCCATGCCACAAGACAGATTTGAAGCTGTAGAAAAATGTTGCCAGGGATGCCAGAGTAGGTTAAATGAGGGCTTCTAATTTACAGAATCTGAACTTGGGGTGCATTTGCTTTAGTCCATTGCTGTTGCTTTTCGTGTTCAACAGTGGAGAACACGCAGCTGACCCTGAACCTGCAGACGGAGAACAAAGGCGGTGTTGTCTCAGGCGGTGAGCTGACAATTTTCCTGGACGGGCCAACTGTTGATCTGGGAAGCGTGCCTAATGGCAGCGCCGTGACAGACGGTGAGTGCCGCCCTGCTCCCCAGGGCTGTGCTGGGACCGGGTGGGGCAGGACTGGGCGGGGGTAAGAGGAGGTGCCCAGGGCTTGGTTCTCTACCAGGTACCTGGGTTTGGGTACCACTCAGCCAGTCCTGGCCCATCGCTAGCCCTGATTCCTCTTAGCCATCTGAGCATGATCAAAACTGTGACAGGATTTCTTAAGGACAACCTTCTGATAAAGGACCAAAATAAATGTCGAGTCTTCCTAAGTGTGTTGTTTGCTTTGAGGGCAGAGAAAATATCTTTTCATCCCACATGGACTCGGGAAAATAAAATGTCTTTATTAGATGTTACTTGGGCCCATGTTTCTTCCCAATATACTTAAACTTCCTGGGGAACTTGAGGGTGTTTTTTAGAAGACGGCATTGGTTGGGAAAGGGGACCATGTGTCTTAGAGATTCACACTAGCAAAATACATGCAGAAGCAGGGAAATTGGAGTATCTCCCGCTCTGTCCTGAATGAGGGCAGTTTGTTTCTTTTGATCTAGTTTGAAATTAGTCACCTTTGGATCTAGCAGGAAATTATTTCATGAAGTCTGAGGTCTGAGATGGGTTGGGTTTCTCCATAATTTTTCTCGTTAAATATGATGTAACTGTGGCAATTTCCAGGCCCCAAACAGGCTTTCTGTAGCTTTAGAGGAGTGAAATTTGAATTCTAATTTAAGGGCATTTGGGTAGAATCTCAGTGATTGGATGGGCCTTGACTTGAGACTCCTCCCTGGTGGATGGATCTTCGGGTACTTTTAGTGTGTGGAGGAAACCTGCGTTATCCACTCATTCTGCACGTATATCCATAATTGAGCACCTGGTATGTACTAGATCTTGGACCAGGTGCTAGCCAGATGGCAGGGGCAAAATTCATATGGTCTTTTCTCCTGGGAGCCAATGATTTACTTGGTGGGGACAGGGATGATAGACGTGAAACAAGTAAATGCAGAAATAATTATGTAATTGTAATCATGAGAAAAGCTATGAAGGACGAGTATTTGGTGATATGAGATTCTCACCTTTAGGGGGATCTCACTTAAACTGGGGTTTCTTAGAGGAAGCTGAGACCCACTGGAGCTGAAGGGTTTAGACAGGCCAAGATGTAGGTGTGGGGATGGGGTAGCCGAGCAAGAGGTAGACGGCTGCCCTGGGCGAAGGCCCTGAGGTGGGAGTGGGCTTGGCCTGCAGCAGAAACAGAAGGGGCCGGGGTGGCTGGACTGGGGACAGCAGGCAGGAGAGTGGTGGCAGGTGAGGCTATGAGGGCAGGTTGGCTCAGACCATCATAGCCTTGAAGGCCTTGATGAGGATTTTGGACCTCATCCTCAGAAGCAGAAAGCTGTTGGGGGGTTCTTAGCAGAAGAGTGTCATGATTTGATTTGAATTGAATCTGCTTTGGCTTTTTAAAAAGCTTCCTGGTTGCAGTATGGACAGATGCCCCAATTCCTTGCCCCCACTTTGCATGGTCAGCATCTGTTCCGCGTCTCATGTGGCGTGGCCGAAGTTGATTTAACGCACCAGGCAAGTTGCTTATAAGTGCCTTCGACGTTCTTGAAGGTCTTGGAGAAGAGGAGCTGTTTCCCAGGTTTGAGCAGGCGCCTGTGTTCTGGGGCCCCACTCGAATCTCCTTTGGCTCTCCCTATTTTTATTCACACTGGAGGCTGCAGCTGCCTAACTGCCAGCATCCCATGTGGCGGGTGACTTGGACACATGGAGTGACCTTTGCTTCCGAGCCACGTCTCAAACAAGGATTGAATTCTCAATGTTTCTGTCTTTTCTTGTGATGGATCCCCTGTTTAGGAGCCCAGCCACCTTCGAGAGAATCCAGCGGGACATCTGTTGCTCCAGAGAACCGGCACCAGCCCCCCAGCACAAACTGCTTTGGTGGGAGATCTCGGTAAGACCCACCCCGCCCCCACCCATCCCCCTTGTGGATGAGGAGGAGCAAGGAAGGTGCTCAGAGCTATTGAAAACACGTTGGGAGGTGGCAAGGAACAATTTATGTTAGAAACTGTTGGAAATTTCCAGAGGGCTTATAACTGACTCACTACGTTAGTGAGGTCCAGAGGGGAGTACAGAATTCAGGATTCTCAGAAGGTGCAGGGGTTCCTTGTCAGCAATTGGGACTGGCTAAGCTGGTTATTTGGATAAGAAGGATTGTCAAACAGAACTTGCCTGGTGTTTGATGTTTCAGGGGCAGCAACCACAGTGAGCCTTTTAGGATACACATAGAAATGTTTAAGCAGTGGTTCTTTTTTTTTTTTTTTTTAAGATTTTATTTATTTTTTCATGAGAGACACACAGAGAGAGAAGCAGAGACACAGGGAGAGGGAGAAGCAGGCTCCCTATGCAGGAAGCCCCATGCGGAACTTGATCCCGGGACCCCAGGATCACGCTGTGGGCCAAAGGCAGGTGCTAAACCACTGAGCCCCCCAGGCGTCCCATGCAGTGGTTCTTTGTATGTAAGATTTTTCTGTCTGTGCTTTTCTATTTCTGGGGGTGATCCATAATTCCCTTGGAGTATCGATTGAGACCTCTTGCCCTTGGAGTCTGAGTTATATTTTACTTATTTTACCTATCAGGAATGACTTAATTTTATTTATCGACATACCCATCTAACACCTGTGTTAATGGTGCCAACTCATTTCCACCTCACCTGAATTCCCAGGCAGGAGAATAGGTTTAGTTGTATTAAAGAGATGGGGAGGAGGGAGTTGGGGACTTTTAAAAAATTATTTTTTAAATTATTAATCACAGGGCACAAAATCTCCAGACATTAAAATTATAGGGGAAAGAGTCATATGAGTATAGTTTGTAAACCGTTATTATCTGTAGAGAGTAGGTGAAAAAAAAAACTAGTAAAAATCTTCCCAAACAGGGGTGCTTATGTGGCTCAGTTGGTTAAGCATCTGCTTTTGGCTCAGGTGCCTGGGGTGGTGCCCCATGTCAGGCTCTCTGCTCCGTGGGGAGCCTGCTTTTCCCTCTCCCTCTGCCTACTGCTCCCTCATGCTTGTGTTCTCTCTCTCTCTCTCTCTCTGTCAAATAAATAAATAAAATCTTAAAAAAAAATCTTCCCGAACGAGCCCCAGGAAGTGGAAATAATGCTTTGAGAAACACAGTAAGATTTCAGCCAATACCCGCTGCATCTTGAAACATCCCTTTAACGACAGCCGTCAGCTTCTCTGAATTTGGTGGTTTTGAGAGTTTGTAAGGTTTCAGTGCCAGGCAGATATCAGGAGCAAGAGAGGGTTGCGTGTTTGGATCTTTTGTGTGTAGCATCAGTAGAAGCCAAAGTGCCATTTGCCTGTTCTCTTTTCTCCAAGCTTCTGTAGCAGTGCTGCCTCATACCCTGAAGACCATTCACTCTTTTCCTTGATTCGCTAGATGAGTTCTAAGTTAGGACAGTCAAGTCCCACAGAGTAAAGACCGATGATATAATTGGCAAATTTTGTGTCAACGGAGGCATGAGGGGCACCCAGAGCTAGAGAAAACAGAATCTCTTTGGTGGTGAGTAGCTGGTGGAGAAGAAGAACACCTCAGTATTTCACTCTGAGAATGATGCCTTCTTTGCTTTGGCACTAGCAGCTGCCATCTTGGTCTTTTAGCTGACTTGGAAAGTTTGTGTCATATGCAACTGATGTCACTTATTTAGGGGCTGGAAGGCAGAGTCTAGCTCTTAATAACTTTGGAATTACGTTCTTGACCTATTTATCTCTCTCTGAAGTTCTCTGGTTAATAGATCTTGAAATTCACATGTCCCAGTAGCCCTTCCTTATTGTTTGTGTTAAGGATTGCATCTTATAAAGCAGCAGCCAGACTTCAAGAGAAAATTGGGTCTGGGGCATGTGGGTGGCTCCGTGGTTGAGCGTCTGCTTTTGGCTCAGGGCGTGATCCTGGGATCCTGGGGTCGAGTCCCACATCGGGCTTCCTGCATGGAGCCTGCTTCTCCCTCTGCCTGTGTCTCTGCCTCTCTCTCTCTCCCTCTCTCTCTGTGTGTGTCTCTCATGAATAAATAAGTAAAATCTTACCAAAAAAAAAAAAAAAAAGAAAGAAAATTGAGTGCATCTTTGCTCATACCCATGGTAGACATCTGCTGCTACTTAACTGTTGGTGGGCAGAGTGCCTTCCAGTTACTTTGAGCGGTGTGAGAGTCCTCCCTGGTCTGCTTAGCTCCTGTAACACTTTCCACGCATGGCCTCTGAACTTTCACAGGCCTCTGCCACCTAAGTGTTTATTCTGTGTTCCCATGGAGCCTGCTGCCCTTCAGAAGCACTTTTGAAAGGGTCACCCGAAGACGATGTCTTCTGAGTCCCTGAGAACTCCTTTTCCCCATTGCTGCTGCACTTGAGAAGATCAGTGTGCGCAGGCAGGTGGTAGCAGAGTAGTTGTCTGGATAAGAATACGGGGCTTTAAAAACCAAAAATGTAGATTGAATCCTGGCCTGTCATTTATAGGCCGTGTCATGTCAGTCAAGTCACTCTCAGCACCTCAGTTTTTTTCAGAAGCAAAATGGGAATATCACCTGCCTCACAAAGTCATTGTCGGAATTAACTGAGCTGAGCTCTGTCAGTCTGAGGGCCGTGTGTGCTGGGAGTGCTTGGGGATAGTGGCAGTGGGTTCCTTTGCTCTAGAGAGTCTCCATCATACCTCCTTCCTCACCTGCGGACCTGGAAGTGTGGCATGGCTGATGCTTCTGCATCAAGGACTGTAATTAGCAGGGTGATGAATCAAGCCTTTAGGATTCAAGGACAATCCTCTGCTGTCCTAGGTTTCCTGGGATAGAGAGGATGGGCTTCCTCCTGCTGCCTCCAAGACTAAATATTTAGCTTTTGCTGTCTGATGGGTAGGTTTTTCTTGGACTTGGGTGCTACTCACCATGATCAAAGATGCTTTGAGATGTCCACAAAGGTGAAGACTGTGGGAGCATCTGGTTGGTTGAGCATCTGCCTTCGGCTCAGGTCATAATCCTGGGGTATGGAGTTTGAGTCCTGCATCAGGCTCTCTGTGAGGAGCCTGCTTCTCCCTCTATGTTTCTACCTCTTTCTCTATGTCTCTCATGAATAAATAAATAAAATATATATATTTTTAAAGGTGAAGATAGAGATGTCAAACAGCCTTTTCCTCTCCCTTCCCCTGCTTTATTAAGCTATCAAAGTGGAACCATGTAAGGGTTTTATTTAGGGGTTCACCTACCCAAGGTCATCCAGTAAAGGGACCATTTGCTTGCAGAATAAGACCTCCAAGCTCTATTTTTCAGTGGGATCTTACCCACTCTTTAAGAATAATTGGGTGAAACATCCCTAGGTATTTTATCATGTGGCATAAATTGATTTGTAGATACACCGTATCAGTAGGCAGTCATGGGTCTGGTTGAGTAAAACAAATATAAATTGTTGTATAGTCTTACAATGAAATACCGTCCCATAGTAAAAAATGAGTGAAAGATCATTGCATCCATGTGGTGGAATCTCAGAGATAGAATGTTGAACAAGAGAAACAGGTCACAGGAAAAAAAATACAGAATGATGTCATTTATATAAAGTTAAAACCGAGAACAGCGATGGTATTAGGTTGGAGAGACTGTTGTTTACTATTGAGGCAGATGTTAGAATTTAGGATTTCTTCGGGCTCTATAACCATCACTGATTTCTCTTCTTTCTTTCTTTCCCAGTTTATCTCTGTAACAGTAGCCAGGGATTCTAAGTCAGTGCTCCACACTGGCTCCTAGGTCGTGCTCCTGTCACTTCGAAATCTCAGCCTTGAGAATTTAGTTTGGGAGTTGGGGGAATGGGTTCCAGATGAAAGGCGGTCACTGCCAGACAATGTGTCCAAAACTGGTCTTGGTGGCCTGAGAGGGCTGACCTAACACAATTTGGCATTTGATTGGCGCGGGGAGGGGGGGGGGCAATTACGTGGCATACCCAGGATTCTGTGAGTGTGCCATCCTGCCCTGTGTCCTCAGCCAATGTTCCTTATTCCAGCACAGCAGTGGAGAGTGCCTGGTGCATTATGGAGCCCCCTGGGAGGGTGTGTGCTAGTTGGCATGGGGAGTACTTACCACACCCTTTAATAATCCCCCAGCATTTATTTTATTTTGCTGGAATGAGGGCTGGCTTTGGGAACTGTGCCTGAGTCAATTCAGGTTTTAAAGATCTGATATGTGCCTGGGACTGTGCACATATTGCACATGGCTTGCCAGAAGCATGGTCTTGACTTTGCATGGCGAGTTCCCAGACTTCGTGGTACAGGAGACCTGTATGCAACAGGCAAAAATATGAGTGTTATGGGACGTTCAGAGAGAGATCTGTGTGTGGAGGGAAAGACCGAGGGGAAAGTGGAGGGGGACTTTGCAGAGACTGTTGTCCCTTATCCAAGGGTTCAGTACAGTATCTCAGGGACTGACTAGTTGACAGAGCCAACAGTGAACGAGAGAAGCCACCAGTGGGGCATCTGAGGTGGGAAAGGACCCAGCAGACGGATCTGCGCTGGTACTGGCAGCTGTCTTCAGAGTAACTGTTGGGTTAGAAATGGGTGTGAAATTCGAGACTGGAGAGTAGAAAGTCGGGATGTTTGAGTCCCTCTGTACTTTGCTGATGCTCTATCACCTGTGAATTTTTTCCCTCCCTGGTGATTCTAATGAAATCGGGGCATTAAGGGTGAAATCAGCTTGCCCCTGAAACCCACAGGGCTGTCTCCTCCAAGCACAGCCTGAGATTCCTTCTGACTTGACTAACTCGCTGCTCAGTCAAGAATCTCGGTAGATTTTCCACAGTTATATAGGGACATAGGGAGACAAAAAGGGAAGAATGCATTGAATTTTTTCATTAACAGATCTGAAGCCTGAAAAATCTTATTGAAGAAGCTGTAAGGAGCTAAAGCAGTTAATTTTCCTTTGTTGTGTGTGTACATCTTTGTTTTGTGTGAGAGTGTATGTGGCTGTGCACAGATATATGTGCCTCTGTGTGTTTGGTGTGCAGGGAGGGAGGCCTGCACTTTGCCCACGTCCATTGTCAGCTACGAGTACTGGCCAGCGCTGATCAGACCCTGCATTTTAACATGTTCCCCTGTGCTTCTTTCACATGTAAAAGTTTCAGAACCTCTTATGATAG
This sequence comes from Canis aureus, assembly GCF_053574225.1. Lineage (NCBI taxonomy): Eukaryota > Metazoa > Chordata > Mammalia > Carnivora > Canidae > Canis > Canis aureus. Next base: position 9,104,423 of record NC_135613.1, read on the forward strand.
AGTTTTCATCCACCCTCCTTTCCTCTTTCCTTTTTGTCCTGCTTTGATGAAAACATGAAATTTATTGATTCCCTTGCCTTGGCATTAATGACCTCTGAAGATTTAAAAGAGTTATCGTCTCGGGGACTTACAAAGCCCCAAGGTCTCTGGTGAGCTCTAAATAGCTCATCAGCTGTGTCTGAGACAGCCTAGCCCAGAAAGGAAAGAAAAATAAACTCAGCCGGGCGTGAGCCTGCTGGGAACACTGCTGGGAGCCCTGGGAGGGCCAGGAGGGTTTGGGAAGCAAAGCTAATGGGGACAGAGGGACGGACAGGAGGGGAGTTGAGCCTTTGGGCCATGGGCCATTTTCTCAGTCATTGTTGGCTGCTGCTACCTCTCCTTCAGTTGAGATGACTAAAGGCTACTTGACTTGAAACTGTAGTTATTTAAAGATGTCACCCTGTCGCCATGAAATGCAACTGAACACCTTTACGGTTTTCATTCAGGCTCAACAGCTTTTACTTCACATCTGGGTATAGCCTCAGGATTTCTGAGGAAGTGAAAGGAGTAAGAAGACAAATAAGTGTAATTCATTTATTCTTTTAGGAATAACTAAGACACGGTCCCTGCTTACAAGGGATTCTTTTCTGGGTGGTTGGTTTATATGGAAGAGGATTGAGGCCGTAGACAGGGGACTCACTGTGTTGTCAAAGGAAGGCATCAGAAAATAATCATGGAGGTTAATTACACATTCATTTATACGTTAACTTACTCATTTTGCATCAATTAAAATTCTGCACTATACGTTATTACACACTTACCTATCCAGGTCTGTGTATTTTATAGGTAGTTATTGTGCTTAAAAATCCAAGATTATCAATTGCAAACACAAATTAGAACTAATGACAAATTTCGGTAAGGTGGGCAGACAAGATAAACAAAATCATGTTTTTTTTTTTTTTTTTTTTTAAACACACCAGCACAGGAGAACAGCATACTAGCATAATCAGTTAGAAAACATAATGAAAAACATAGTATTCTTGGCTGCAGTAAAAACAAATTTATAAGAACTACCTGAAGAATACTGAAAAGATGTGTAAAAGACCTGAGTAAATAGACTATGTTCTTGGATAGGTGTTTATAAAGTCCATTTCTTCCAAATTAATTAACAAATTAAGTATAATTCCAATAAAATTTGCAAAATATTTTAAAAAAAAGCAGTTCTTCTCTGTGAGCCTAGAAAAGTGTGGTGTGTGCCAGAGAAAGCTGGTTGTGAACTTTTCATGAACTAGGAGAAGGTTAAGACAGATATCTGCAATTGAAAGTAATTTTCTTTCCACAGACAAGAACGCCAGATTCTTTTTATTTTATTTTTTTTTTATTTTTTATTGGTGTTCAATTTACTAACATACAGAATAACCCCCAGTGCCCGTCACCCATTCACTCCCACCCCCCACCCTCCTCCCCTTCCAACACCCCTAGTTCGTTTCCCAGAGTTAGCAGTCTTTACGTTCTGTCTCCCTTTCTGATATTTCCCACACATTTCTTCTCCCTTCCCTTATATTCCCTTTCACTATTATTTATATTCCCCAAATGAATGAGAACATATAATGTTTGTCCTTCTCCGACTGGCTTACTTCACTCAGCATAATACCCTCCAGTTCTATCCACGTTGAAGCAAATGGTGGGTATTTGTCATTTCTAATAGCTGAGTAATATTCCATTGTATACATAAACCACATCTTCTTTATCCATTCATCTTTCGTTGGACACCGAGGCTCCTTCCACAGTTTGGCTATCGTGGCCATTGCTGCTATAAACATCGGGGTGCAGGTGTCCCGGCGTTTCATTGCATTTGTATCTTTGGGGTAAATCCCCAGCAGTGCAATTGCTGGGTCGTAGGGCAGGTATATTTTTAACTCTTTGAGGAACCTCCACACAGTTTTCCAGAGCGGCTGCACCACTTCACATTCCCACCAACAGTGGAAGAGGGTTCCATTTTCTCCACATCCTCTCCAACATTTGTTGTTTCCTGCCTTGTTAATTTTCCCCATTCTCACTGGTGTGAGGTGGTATCTCATTGTGGTTTTGATTTGTATTTCCCTGATGGCAAGTGATGCAGAGCATTTTCTCATGTGCATGTTGGCCATGTCTATGTCTTCCTCTGTGAGATTTCTGTTCATGTCTTTTGCCCATTTCATGATTGGATTGTTTGTTTCTTTGCTGTTGAGTTTAATAAGTTCTTTATAGATCTTGGAAACTAGCCCTTTATCTGATATGTCATTTGCAAATATCTTCTCCCATTCTGTAGGTTGTCTTTGAGTTTTGTTGACTGTATCCTTTGCTGTGCAAAAGCTTCTTATCTTGATGAAGTCCCAATAGTTCATTTTTGCTTTTGTTTCTTTTGCCTTCGTGGATGTATCTTGCAAGAAGTTACTATGGCCGAGTTCAAAAAGGGTGTTGCCTGTGTTCTCCTCTAGGATTTTGATGGAATCTTGTCTCACATTTAGATCTTTCATCCATTTTGAGTTTATCTTTGTGTATGGTGAAAGAGAGTGGTCTAGTTTCATTCTTCTGCATGTGGATGTCAGAACGCCAGATTCTGAGGTAGGCTGTGGTAACCAAGAGATAGAAAGCCCTGATCCCCGTGATCACAGACTGGCATCTAATAGGAGTCGGACACAAAAGTGATACTGTAGTGCGGGGGACCCTGTGGTGGTGGTGAGTTCACTTGCAAGATCGTGGGAAGTGTACCTGAATTCACCTGGGGAATTTGGGGAAGACCTCCCACGTGTGAACTGTACTTTGGAAGGAGATTGCAGACCAGTGGCATCAGGGTAAGGGAAGTCCCTCCAGGAAGAGAGTACAGCGTGGGCAAAGGCAAGACAGAGTAAAGAGAACCTAGCATATTTTTTTTTTTTTTTTTTTTTTTTTTTTTTAAATTTTTATTTATTTATGATAGTCACAGAGAGAGAGAGAGAGAGAGAGAGAGGCAGAGACACAGGCAGAGGGAGAAGCAGGCTCCATGCACCGGGAGCCCGACGTGGGATTCGATCCCGGGTCTCCAGGATCGCGCCCTGGGCCAAAGGCAGGCGCCAAACCGCTGCGCCACCCAGGGATCCCGAACCTAGCATATTTGAGGAAATATTAGTCATTTGCTAATGTTGAAATGTAAGATATTTGGGGTGATGGTTCTAGCAAACTCTGGTTCACAGGCCAAATCCAGGATGCCACCTGTTTTTTTTTTTTTTTTTTTTAAGAGCAGTGTTTAGGGTGACTGCAAAATTAAGCAGAAGGTACAGAGATTTTCCACAAACCTCTGTGCCCACGTGCACACAGTCTCCCCTACTATCAGCATCATGTACTAGCACAGCACATTTGTTAAACAGTTGATGAACCTACGTTGGTTGATGCATCCTTAACCCTAGAGTCCATAGTTTGCATTACAGTTCACTCTCAGTGTCATTCATTCTAAGGGTTTTGATGAATTTATTTATTTATTTTTTGTTTTGATGAATTTATAGTGACACTTATCCACCATTATAGTGTGTGTAGCTTAGTTTCACTGCCCGAAAAATCCTCTGTGCTCTACCTGTTTATCCTTCCCTCCCACAACCACTGATTCCTTTATAGTCTCCAAAACAACTGCCTTTTCTAGAATGTCCTGTAATTGGAATTGTAAAGTATGTAGCTCAGCTTCGCTTCCTTCACTTAGTAATATGCATTTAGGCCTCCTCCATGTCTGTTGATGGCTTGAGAGCTCATTTCTTTTTAGCACTGAGTAATATTCCATTGGGTGTTCCACAGTTTATTCATCCATTCACCTGCTGAAGGACAGGTTTGATTCCTACCACATTTTGACAGCCATGAAGAAGGCTGCTGTAAACATCTGTGTGAAGGGTTTTTTGTGGACATGTTTTCAACTCCTTCAGGTAAATACCAAAGAGTGTGCTTGCTGGAGCATATGGTAAGAATATGTTTAGTTTTGTAAGAAACTGTCAGGCTGTCTTCTAAAGTGGCTGTGCCATTTTGCGCTCCCACCAGCAATGAATGAGAGCTCCTGTTTTTTCATATTCTCAATAGCATGTGATGTTGTCAGCGTTCTAGATTTTGGCCATTCTAATAGCCTTTTTTTTTTTTTTTTTTTGAAATGAGAGCGAAGATGTGGACAAAGCAACCACAGTCAACTCTCTAGCTCTTTTTTTTTTTTTTTTTTAAGATTTTTAAATTTATTTACTCATGAGAGACGAGAGAGAGAGAGAGAGAGAGAGAGAGAGAGAGGCAGAGACACAGGCAGAGGGAGAAGCAGGCTCCATGCAGGGAGCCCGACGTGGGACTCGATCCCGAGTCTCCAGGATCAGGCCCTGGGCTGAAGGCGGCGCTAAACTGCTGAGCCACCCGGCCTGCCCTCTAATAGCTTTGTAGTAATATCTCATTGCTGTTTTAATTTGTGTTTTCCTGATAACATATGATGTGGAACATCTTTTTTTTTTTTATTCTTTTTTCAGTTTTTATTTAAATTCTAGTTAGTTAACATATACAGTAAAATAGGTTTCACTTGTAGGATTTACTGATTCATTAGTTACATACAACACCCAGAGCTGATCACAACAAGTTCCCTCCTTAATGTCCATCAACCCTCAGGTTATTCTTTTTTTTTTTTAAGATTAATTTATTTATTCATGAGAGACAGAGAGAGAGAGAGAGAGAGAGGGAAAGAGGGAGGGAGGGAGGGGCAGAGACACAGGCAGAGGGAGAAGCAGGCTCCATGCAGGGAGCTCGATGTGGGACTCAATCCTGGGACTCCAGGGTTATGCCCTGAGCCAAAGACAGACATTCAACTGCTGAGCCACCTAGGCATCCCAGCTGTTTTATTTCTTAAATTTCACATGAGTGAAATCATATGGTATTTGTCTTTCTCTGCTTTATTTTGCTTAGCATAATATACTCTGTCTCCATCTGTCTCATTACACGTGGCTAGATTTCATTCTGTTTGATGGCCGAGTAATATTCCATTATAAATATATACATGTTTGTATCTTTATACATATTTATAGTTATGTACACCCCCCCATATCTTCTTTATCCATTAATTAGTCTATAGACATTTGGACTCTCTTTGTAGATTTCCAATAATTAGTCTATGGACATTTGGACTCTCTCCGTAGATTTGGTTATTGTTGGTAATGTTGCTATAAACATCGGGGTGCATATGCCTCTTTAAATCTGTATTTTTGTATCCTTTGGGTAAATACCTAGTAGTACAATTGCTGGGTTGTAAGGTAGTTCTATTTGTAACTTTTGGAGGAAACTCCATACTGTTCTCCAGAGTGGCTACACCAGTTGTATTCCCACCAACAGTGCAAAAGCGTTCCCCTTTCATGGAGTATCTTTTCATAGGCTTGTCACCTGTATATCTTCTTTGGTGAGATGCCTGCTCAGGTCTTTGGCTTATTTTTCACTTGGGTGGTTTCTTTTCCAATTATTGAGTTTTAAGAGTTCTTCATATATTTTGGATAACAGTTCTTTATCAGCTGTGTCTTTTGCAAGTATTTTCTTCTTTTGCAAGTCTGTGGCTTGTCTTAATTCTCTTGACCACCTGTTTTTTTTTAAACAATATTTTATTTGAATACAGCTATGCTTATATATTTACATATTGTCTGTGGCTGCTTTTATGCTACAGTGGCAGAGGTAAGTAGTTGTGACAGACATTGGATGGTCTACAAAGCCTGAAAATAAAGGGCTCTTTGGCCCTTTGTAGACAGTTTGTTGATCCCTGCTAGGGGAGATGGTAAGAAGGCAAGACCAGTTCATAAAGGGTCATTATGCTTTACTGTGAAGTTTAGATTTTATTCTTTGGAAGTAGCAAACCACTGAGTTTTGAGCCACTCTAGGTATTTTGAGCAGAAAGGGATTTAATGTGAGGAATAGGGTGTTTACTGAAGTCGTTATATGGGCTGGAGGGAAGTGTGACCTTCCTCATCCTTAGTTTCAAGGTCCCAGCTTTGCATCTGTAATCCAGATGTCAGGAAACTGCTATTGCCCCTGTAGCTGCCTCACACACAGGAAGCTGGTGTCTAAGCAGTGAAGAATGGAGTCCACCAGAGCCCCTGCTAGCCATCAGCACCACAAGAGGAACCGTCTCTGCTTTCTTTCTGCTTTCCACATCTCCTGCAAGAGCTTCTCATTGGTATAATCTGCATCACTTCCAGAACTTAGCTGCAAGGGAATCTGAGAGTCTTCTAGCCCCTGAGTGAGTGGAGAGAAAGGGAGAGATGTGGAATAGAAGACGGCAGGAATGTCTACCACAGTGGAGGTTGAGATAAGAACCAGGGACCGAAAGGATGATGGTTGTAGGAACTGGCCTTGAGCAGTGGCAGAGTGGAGAGAAGTTAAGAGAAATACCTAGAAATACCTAGGAGGTGTAATCATTGAGCAGGACTGGATGATTGGCTGATGAAATAGTGAAGGATGAGTGAGAATAGAGAGGGCTCAGCATTTTGTGATGTAATTCATGGAAATAAGAAATGCAGGAGGGGAGGAGCTTATGAGGCTGTTATTTTAAAATGGCATCCTTTGTAATAGATGGGATTGGCGTGAGCAGCCCATGTGGCTGTGGGGCAGTCACACTCTGAAAGTATATCCACAGGGAGAGGAATGAAAACCAAACTTTAAGAGATACAGGGCAAAACAAAATGTATTTGTGACATTGAATGATGGGGCCATTATAAGGGTCACCACAATGAGGGCACAGTGGTGATGTTTCTACTTTAATCAGATCTGTATCTGGATTCTGGGATTTCTCAGTTCTAGAAAATTGTAGTTGAAAGGGAAAGGACTTACAGAGACACAAATAAAAAGAGTATGGGTTTGGAGAAATCACTTTTTAGTTATGGGAGCTTCGGCAGCTTGAGTCTGTGGTGATTAAAGAGCAGAACAGAACTGATGGCAGATGCTTTGGACAGATGGGGATAGCAGGGAAAGGGGTTGCTTATGCCAGCTTGTGGCGTAGTGTGGTGTGATGAGGTTAGGGTTTTCCTTTCGGATTCTATTGGCACTCGACGCTTTATGAAAGCTCCGGGTTCTGTGGAGGTGGAGATTTGGGGTTTAGTTTGGTGACTGTCTTTACAAAGGTGCACTCAGTAGTCTTGATAGAATGACTCCTTTCAAACACTGAAACAATTGTACATGTAAGTTTAGTATTAGATGAAAATAGTTCCAGAACTGAAGTACAGAATTTATATAGCATTATGCTTCATGTATCACAGTGTTCTGAAGTTATTATGTACTCTTAACTTTTTAAAAATATAGTGAAGATACTGGTCTCAATATTCCTTGGGCTTCCCTTCCTTATTTCCCCTTGTGTATTAGTTCACTTCATTCTGGCATCTGGTTCTCTCATCCTGCCAAGATTATAGCCACAAAGGCCCACCTGACCTATCTGCAGGTTTAACCTTGCAGATTAGTTCTTTCTGGAAACATCCTGTGCCTTGGCTTCTATAATGCAGAATCCCAGTGTTCCTCTTTTTTCTGGCTTTATTGATCTTTATTATTTAAAAAATAAATCTGACCCATGCAAATATACATATGACTGTATTATTTAACAAGATGCAGAAATAAATAAGGCAGTCAGGAGAGGCATTATTAAGGAGATGACCTTTCAGCAAGGATTTGAAGATGAGGGCTGGCCATGAGGATATCTGGGAGGAAGAACATTTGGGCTAGAGGAATGGCTTCTGCCAAGGCCTTTAGAGTTGGAGGAAGGGTAGGGAAGCTAGTTGGACTGGTGTGGAGGGAGTGGTGGGAAAATAGGAGATGAGGGCAGCAATAGGTGGGGCTGGATTGTGTCCATGAACTTAAGCTTTATGCATTGCAAGATTATTTTACTGGATCCATGCTATTAATTTGAAATATGGTTTATGTGCAAATTGAACTTTATATCCTTATTTCACAATCCTCTTTTTTTAGTGCTTTTTTTCTGAAAATTGATTTGGTCTGAACGATGACAAGGAACAACCTACAACAATGTAGATGACATTCAAAAGCATTATGCTAAGTGCAAGAAGCCAGACACAAAAGGCTACATTGTGTATGAATCCATTTATACAACATTCTGGAAGAGGCAAAATTATAGGGATAGAAATCCAATCAGCAGTTTCTAGGAATCGATGGGGTGGGTGGTGGGATTAACTTTAAAAGGGCACCAGAAATGTTTGGGGGTGATAGAAATGCTCTGTGTCTTGATTGTGGTGGTTGTTACATGATTGTATACATTTGTTACAACTCGTTAGACTGTACCCTTAAAAAGGGTAAATTTTACTCTATGTAAATTATACCTTATTTGTAAAAATCATTTTAAAAAGTCTGTTGGTTTGACATTAGCATAGCTATCCTAGCTTCCTTTTGTTTGGTATTTGCTTGGCATATTTTCCTCCCACCCATTTAGTTTCAACTTTTTTGCTCCTTGTATTTTGGGTAGGGTTGCTTGCAGTGTCATTTAACTGAATTTTTATTTTTATATTTTTCATTTTCTTTAAAGATTTTTATTTATTCACAAGAGACAGACACAGAGAGAAGCAGAGACACAGGCAGAGGGATAAGCAGGTCCATGCAGGGAGCCCAATGTGGGACTCAATCCCAGAACCCCAGGATCATGCCCTGGGCTGAAGGCAGGCACTCAACCACTGAGCCACCCAGACATCCCAAGAGTCAGACACTTAGCTGACTGAGCTACCCAGGCACCCCATAGGGTTTGTTCTTTTTTTTTTTTTTAAGATTTTATTGATTTATTCATGAGAGACGTAGAGAGAGAGGCAGAGACACAGGTAAGGGAGAAGCAGGCTCCATGCAGGGAGCCTGATGTGGGACTCGATCCCAGGATCCCAGGATCACGCCCTGAGCCAAAGGCAGACGTCCAACCGCTGAGCCACCCAGGGATCCCTTAACTAAATTTTTAAAACACCAGCATGATAGCATCTGTTTTGAAACTGCCACAGGCCATTTATGTGTCTTTGATTCTTGATATCCTAGGAGTTGTTTTCACCATCCTCTTGACTTTTCAGTTTCTGTCTGTCCTGCCTTCTTTGTTTTATTTCGTATCTATAGGCTGACTTTGCACTTTAAGCCTGTGTTTGCTGTGCCTTTTCTTGGTCTTGATGAATTGAAGTCATCTTAGACTCGCTGATTATTTGACAATGGACTGTGAAATTCTGCATCCAGCGGTGTAAAGAGAATGGGAACTTATTCACTTGCTCCCTGTCTGAAGATTTTGTTTGGCTTTACTTTTTAGCGCATCTAATGTGTTGGGTTTTTTTTTTTTTTTTTTTAATGTGTTGAGTTTACTTTGTGTAGATAAATAGCGTTTGAAAGTATAGCATTTTAGTGGCAAAATGACCAAAAATTAAAAGGATGAGATTAATGAAAACCTAGGGTGGGATGTAGTGCAAATAATTACTTTATGAAGGAGGAGGAGAAAGTTAAGACCAGATTTGTTTGTTGTTTTTGTTCTTTTTTTTCTTTTTTTCAAATTTTTACCTTTAAAAAGGTTTAAAAACGTTTTATTTTAAGCCCTATTACTCAGTTTTGCTTTACGCTTAGAAAAGAATGAACTGTAGGCTATTGAGGAGTAACTTCTTCCATCTACTTCTTTTTGGAAGGGGAGAGGGTGCAGGGGGGTGGCGCCAGATTTGCAGCCAAATACCATGTTAAAGGCATCTGTGCATTATTTATCTTTCTGTCCTTAGCGGAGCCTAGAATAGTGCCTTGCTGCATGTAGCAGCAGCTCAATAAATATTTGTTGAGTTGAAAGAGTCTTATGTTCTTGGTCCTTATTTGCCAAAACTTCGGGGTGGGTCTTGCTACTAGTTTACATTCCTTGGCGCCACGACTCCTGAGAAGTGATGATTTCAGGGGCCCAGGGTGTAGGGGAGACTTTTTATCAGGACTGCCTTGTGCTTTCCAAGGCTGAGCCTAACCGCCAAGAGCATGGTGGGTTCCCACTGCCGCTCAGTCTCTCCTGTTCAGTTTTTTCTTCATGGCTGATATTCCCATATTGGGCCCTTTGCGTGGAGTTTTCTTTTCAAATCCTTGCAACTTTTAAGGTTGACATTGCAATCAGACATAAGTTGACCCATAAATATGTCTTTTTTGGGGAAAAGAATGTATAAAGTCCCTGTACCTGAATTCTCCTGGAAGAGAATGATACTTACCCATTAAGAACAGTACTACCTCACTTATATACAGTTGAAATTCCCAAGTGATTGTTGAATCTTAGAAGTGTGTCTCATAAAGGACATTGCACCACAGAAATGCAGTTGCTGTGAGATGAGCCCTGACCACACAGAGCTGTACCACACCTGCTGCATAAGACCTTCTGAAGTCAAATAGGGCAATCAGAATTTGGGCCAAGGCTTGGAAATTGACGGTTATTTGTATTGAGAGGCTGTATCAGTTTTCTATTGCTGTGTAATAAATCACCACAAAATTAGGGCTTAAAATGATCATGTTTTTTTAGCTCGCAGTTCTGTAGCAGCACAGTGTTGCCTGGTTGGCTCGTCTACTCAGAGTCCCACAAGGCCAAAATCAAGGTGTTAGCAAAGCTGCATTTAATCTGGAAAGTCTAAGGAAGGCTTTGCTTCAAAGCTCATCCTGTGGTTGGTAGACTTTAGTTAGTTGCCAGTGTAGTTACTCACTATTAACTGGGGCCTCTCTCAGGTCTGTAAGGCCACCTGCATTCCTTCTCATGTAGGGGCCCCCTTGAGCTTTGGGTCTCTCTGATTTTCTTTTTTGCTCTCTACTTCTGACACCTGCTAGAGAAAGCATAGTGCTTTTAGATTGTGCAGTTAGATCAGGCTGCTTGTATGAACTCCCATTTCTTAAGGTCACCTGTGCTGTATAACATAATCAAAGGTGTGATCTTTTGTCTAATTCACTGGTTTTAGGCATTAAGGTGGGGTATCTTTGGGAGGAGGGGTTATTTTAGAAACTCCATCTGCTGCAGAAGGTGTCTCTCTAGAGTCTCACGTCTTGTCACTCGCCTACTCTTTACCTGTTTCAAGTGTGCTTGAAAATTACAGCAAGAACAAACAAAAACCCACACCAAATAAAACTTGGTTGGATTTGGAGATTGTCTCACAATTTTAGTATATGTGTGTGGGCATGAGTCTAGTGAAATGATTTTTATGTCTAGACCCTGATATTAGAGAATGTTTTCACATGATGCTTGGAGCTGGTCTTTCGGGAAAGCGGTAGCTCTGATGCTTCTCAATTACCTCTTAGACTCTGGATTCCATCCCCGGGCATAGATTCCATTCTCTAAAGGGATGGCGGGAGATGAGGAGGTGATGAGTGACTGGACTGCAAAGAATATAGGCGGTACTAGATATTACAGGCCCAAGAGTGTTTTTGAACTCGACAGCCTGCTGCTTTTATTCATTCAGCAAAAAATTTTATATGCCTTCTTGTGGGGCCAGGCACATGCTGGGTGCTGGTTATGCAAAGAGTCCCAAAAGAGACATGGTACCTGCCCTCATGGACCTTATTGAAGATAGACATCAAACAAATAAACACACAAACAAATACATAATTGCAAGTAGAAGTGCCACAAAGGGAAAAATTAGAATGCTTTGTGAGAGAATGCAAAGGAATTTACTATAGCCTGGGAAAGGAGGAATATAGATCAGGATTTGGATTGGGCATCCAGAAAAGCGTATGCCAAGTGAATAGATCAGCAAAGGCTGTGGATTATGTCCAGGAGCACTTCAGGGAAGTACTCTGAGGACTGTCCAAGGAACATACTATACTCTTTTTGGAGCTGGATTTCTGCCTTTGTGATTTGCCGGGTCAGAACACAGAAATAACTGCCGAATGTACTACTGACCCCAGTACCTCAGGGTCCCCTATAGTCCTTGTTGGTCTGAGGCTGTAGTGCAAGGGATGCTCGAACGAGAGATGATTTCAGGAGGAAGAAGGCGGGGACGCCCTTCTGGCTTAACCTGTTCAAGGTGGGGCTCTGCCTCCCTTTCAGGGTCTGCCCATACAGCTTCCTCCTGTGCCAGGGGAAGTTGGTGGCCCACAGTGCTTACCACAGGAGCATCTTATGCCCTCGTGCCATCTCAGGCCATGGGACATATCAGGTATCCACTGCTGCAGCAGCTGGGTAGAATGACAAGTGAATTAATACTTCCCCTGAACTTCAACTCCCTTTCATGTGTGGGAAGGTGTTTGAGCATTCTTTTCTAGTATTCTTGACCTACAACATGGGATCAGGTTAGATGAATCAAAATGTACTGTATGTTCGGTAAGCTGAGTCTTGTAGTCTCCCAAAGCTGCCGCTGTTGAGAGGATTGCTCTGTACTCCAGGTTGGGCAAACGTAAATCAGTTGTCTTTCCGAAATGTAGAATGGACTTGGCAGCAGTTTTATTTTTACCTTTCCTGTCATTTCTGAGGCTGGCAACCTAGAGGTAGGGTGTGGAATGGAGCTATAAATTACCCTTGGAATGACTAGAATGGTCCCATTTTTAACTCTTAATTGCACCTTTCCTTTTCACCTCTCTTTTTTATCCCTCCCTTATTTTTTTGTTTCCCCTGAATCCACATTTGAATGGAGAGGAAGAATTGAGGGTGTAGGTGGGAGCAGGTTTGCTTATCGATTCCTTTCTGAATGATGGAAACTGTTTCTTTTCCCATCACCAATTCCCAATCCCCCTCCCCCTTTTTTTCTTTCAGTGCTTCTATTTTAAGTGCCTGTTTTTTTGCTGGTTCTGTCTTACTGGAAAGTGGCCCAGCCTCACTCAGTTTTGTTTCCATGCTGCTATTAAAAGACAATGCCCAGTAAGAGGCCTTGGAGGAGGGGCAGGACAGCCACCCTCTTGGGTCAAGTCATCAGGCAAATATCAGTTTCCTGAATTGGAATGTGTGAAGGGTTTTAAGTATATTAGGTGATTTTAATCTCTGTGTCAGTTGTTGATTTGTTTTTGTAAATGGAGGAAAACTCACTGTTAGTTGTTATACCCTGAAACTTCTCATGTGCTGAGCTCAAATACTAAGGGGCCTGAATCTGAGGTCAGAGAATCTCCCTTTTGTATCCCGGGCCTCTTTTTACCAGGATAGAAAGTTATGCCACGCACCCAGTGTCCAGTCAGCCAGAAATTCTCGACATTGGGGAGAAGTGTGTTCCTGGTCTTTGAAGAATCCTCTCATTTATTAATACAGAGTGTTTGGAGAGTCTTGAATATCACCTCAAGTACATTCTTATCAAGATTCTTGTTTTCTGTGTTTTTTTTTCGAGCATCTTCCCACAAGTTACTTGTCTTTTAAAACTTTCTCACTTTTATTTTTTCTCATATGATGAACTGCTTTTGCAGTGTCTGAAATATACAAATTGATTTTTAAAAATTAGTAATTTTTATACAGTAAAATTCATCCTTTGCCATGTATAGTTCCGTGGGTCTTGACAAAATAGCATACAGTCCGGTAACTACTGCCATACTCAAAAGATACACACAGTTTTATCTCCCTGAAAATTTCCTTTGTGCCTCTTTGTAGGCACCCTCTCCTTCTACCTCCAGCCCCTGGTGAACACTGATCTGTTTTCTTTCTATACATTTGCCTTGCTTCTTCCTCAATTTTATAAAACTGGAATGAATAGTTTTTAGTCTTTCTGGTCAGCATAGTGCATTCGAGATGAATCTGTGTTGTTGCATGTATTAGTAGTTTGTTTGCTTTTATTTGCTGAATACTATTCCCTTGTATGGATGTACCATAGTCTGTCCATTCGTTCACTAGTTGAAAGTCTTTGGGTTGTTTACAGTTTTGGAAATTATGAACAAAGTCACTATAAACATTTGCCTACAGGTTATGGAAACATGTGTTTTCCTTTCTTTTGGGTAAAAACCTAGGAGTAGGATTGCTGATTTTTATGCTAAGTGCATATTTAACTTTATGAGAAACTGCCAAACCATTTTCATTTCTTTTCTTTTTCTAACTGTTTTCTAAAGTGGCTATACCACGTTGCAGTCCCTCCAGCAGTGTTCTAGAGTTTCAGGTGCTTTGTGTCCATCCTCCTCAGAACTCCCTGCTTTTGCTTCTTTTGTCTGTTTTTACTGTGTCCATTCTAACAGGCATGTGATAGTAGGCCATTGTGATTTTTAAAAAATATTTTATTTATTCTTGAGAGACACAGAGAGGCAGAGACTGGGAGAGGGAGAAGCAGACTCCCTATGGGGAGCCCCATGTGGGACTCCATCCCAGGACCCTGGGGTCACAACCTGAGCCAAAGGCCAACACTTAACCACTGAGCCACCCAGGTGCCCCCTGTCATTGTGACTTTAATTCATATTTCTCTACTGACTAATGAGGTTGAACCCCTTTCCTGTGCTTATTTGTCATTTCTGGATCGTCTCTGGTGAAATGTTTGTTAAAATCTTTTGATTACTTTTTATATTGATTCGTTGTTACTGAGTTTTGAGAGTTCTTTATATTTTCTGTATCTCAGTTCTTTATCAGATATCTTATTTTGCAAATATTTTCCCCCAGTCTCTGGATTGCCTTTTTGTTTTCTTGACAGTGTCTTTGGAAGAGCAAGAATTTTGAATTTTGATGAAGCTACCAACTGCTTTTAAAAATCAATTTCCACATGAAGAATATGATAGACTTTTTAATCTCAAATTCTGAGCCACTATCAAATATTGAATTCCACTTTTAATTTGGCAAAAAATTTTTTGTTCTGGCTTGTGAGCCATTGGTTTTTTGGACGTTCATTTTATTTTCACTTATGTTACCAATGCTAGGGCTAGCCTCTTTTTTAACCAAAGAAACAGAGTTTTGTTTACTGCACATGAATTATTGCATATGTAATGATGGCCAACAAAGCTGTGCTGGAGAGACAGTGCCAGGTTGTCAGCAGGCTCACTCATTGGTCAAGTGGCTCTCACATGTCAGCATTGTAGAGTGTGGTGCAGGTTTGTGTCTGAGCAAGATTACAGATCACTGCATTTCCATGAAGATGTAAACTTCTGGAGGTCAGGGACTCTTTCTGTTTTTGTTTTTTAACGTTCACTATTTTTTAAAAGGATATGATAAAGGATATGATTTAGCAGCCAGATGAAAGAGATACATAAGGTGAGGTATGGGGAAAAGGTGGAGTGCTCCTGTGCCCTCTCTAGGCATGGTACTCTACCCACATCTCCATGTGTTTACCAACCTGGAAGCGCCAGGGACCCTTTCTGTTTTGTTGCTAGCCCTGGAACAGGACGTAGTGATTAGGAAATAATCGAATGCTATTCAGTGGCTTTCGTGAAGTGTGACACAAGATGTCCCAAAGCAACCAAGCTGTCAGAGTACAGCTGAGGACTGAGGCCACCTCTGTGAATGGCAAAGCTTGAATGCTAAGGGACAGCCCAGGGCGCTGTCTGGGGGACTTCACATGCAGCAGATCTGCTTCTGGGAGTGTGGAGAGAGAATTCCAGGGCCCTGGCCTTGACTGGATTTCTTATGGAGGCCTCAGGTTCTGAGAGAGGAACTTAAGTAAAGATGATCACCCCAGCATTCTGAGAGGGGCACGCTGTAAGGAGAGCTGAATCTCTGTAACTAGATAACTTGAAGCAGTTGTGGAATTTTGCTGTTCCATCTTCTTCTCACTGCCCCAGGGGCAACATAATCCACCCATGCTCCCACCCCCACTGCCCATCCCCACCCTCAACATGGTGGCGGGATCAGGCCAAAGTTGAAGTCACTGGCAGAGCCGAAGCCAGGCTGCCTGTGGTGGAGCCCAGCTCATCTCCACCCCATCGTCTCGCTTTTGTCTTGATACTATTTTGGATTTTGGTGTGCGGTTTCAGCATTTGGGCCAACTTTTAATCACGACACAATCCCATCTTGTAAGGGTTGAGTGAGTCTTCCAAGAGGGGAAACTGGTGAAGACAAGATTTTCCTCAACTGTTGAGGCCTTCTCTTCTTTCTGAGTGTCTTATTTTAAAGGTAATTCAAGGTGAAAAAAGGTGGAAAGTCCCGATTTAGGGCAAGGGAAAATCTGGTGTGTGTGTGTGTGTGTGTGTGTGTGTGTGTGTGTGTGTTGGGGGGAGGGTGGAGGTGGCCGTGGGCTGCGGCCAGGGAGGCAGCAATTCATGCCAAGTGGTCCCAGCTGCCCCTGGTTTACAGGCTAATCCCAGCCCTGCTGCAGCCCATCATTCAGGGCAAGCTGCTATCATTAGTGGTTAAACATTTCTGAAAGTATTCTCTCTCAACTCTGCCCACATGCCCTTTCGGGGAAGGGAGGGAGGAGCCAGGAGAGTTAATGGGGCCCACCCTGTTGTCAAGTCCAGCTGCTCTTCGGAGGGATAAGGAGCCTTCGACTGGAAGTGATCATGGGCTTGTTGGGGAGTGTGTGTGTGTGTGTGTGTGTGTGTGTGTGTGTGTGTACACCAGTGTCGCCTTTTCTATGCTGCCCACACAGCCTGCTGCTTCTTGAGTGATACAGCCCTCGGCTGTGGGTTGTGTGTACCAAATCAGAGAGGCTTCTTTGTCCTTTTAAGGGTATTTTTGGCTGAAATAAACCTTTTATTAACCAATTTTATCTCTGTCAAGCTCTCGGCCCTCAACATGTACACACACATTCACTAGTGTTTGAGGACTGTCTTTCCCTTTGGAACTAATCTGGACTCATTCTGCTTTTGATGAGGAGTTGTGGTAAAATGCTCAATACTAACATTTCTTCCCATGAAGTGGGGACTTTGAAATATTTTTCTTGACTGAGGTGTGGTTGACAGCTTTTGATTTATGAAATTAGCTCAGGGAAAAATAAGATGGAAAAAGAGAGTCCAAATTAAATCTGTATTTCCATAGCTCACTTGTGCCCTCTGTATCCATTTTTAACTGCCATGCAGTCTTTAGGTATGAAGAGCTCCACAGTTTGCTAGGTTTCTTCTTTCCTTCCTACCTTCCTTCCTTTCTTATAGTTGTGGTCTAAGAAAAACTGTTTTCCTCCTTAAAAAATTGTGTTTTTTCCTTACTCGAAAGTATACAAGTTCAGGAAAGAAAACTAGAAAACTCTAGAAGAGCACAAAAGGAAAAGCTAAGGGAATTCATATTTACAAAAGTCAGATATAATCACTATTAATATTTTGGCTCATGCCCATCTTGTTGGAAAAAGTCCGTTTCTTGTGCTGGTGAAGGTAGTTGGTGGGGGCACTTCTTGTTCCCCTAGGAACCTTCGAGTTTGTTGTATTGTGGGCTTGTCCCAACACACTGGATAAGAGAGTCTCACCAGCAGAGGTGTTCTGGTTGATATGGAGCCTTCTAGCCCAGCAGGAGACCTTTTTCCATTAGGGTTCTTCATCTCACCATCGGTCATGTGCCCAGTGAAAAGAATAGCCTGGAAAGGGATTCAGTTCCAGTCCAGGCTACCCACGCCCAGTCTCCAACCAAAGAACATGGACTCTTGATCTTAGATTGTGTGGATTTGAGGCTTGCTCCACTGCTTATTTTCTTTTTTTCTTTAGATAAGGAAAAATAAAATAGGCATAGTAACAGTAAGCTCTTTCTAGGGTTACATGTTAAATGAGATAAAACAAAGTGCACTGCATGCCATGGATATCTGTTACGTAGCGTTCTGGCTCAGTGCATGTTCTATACTTCTATTGTTATTGTTATTCCTTTTGATAGTATTTCTCGCTGCCCCATGTACATGGTACAGATTGTGGACCTCTGTTTCTCTGCCTAGACAGAGGTGTTGTTTTCTTTCCTGGATAATATTTAAATACTCCAACTTGAAAACTAATAGTTAATGACTAAGTAGGAGAATAATCTCCTTTGACAAAATGGCTGGACTGAGGGCAAGGAGGGTTAGACATTTCCACTGAGTGAATGAAGTCAGGCTACTAAGGACTGTGAGAATGCATACTGCCTATTGTTCTCTGAAGTTGTCAGATTCTCTGCTCCTATAGATGCCGCCATTTTCTGTGATATAGATCCCTTTGTGCTTTGTTCCTCATTTATTTGAATGGACCATCAAGTCACCTTTTCTAGATGAAACATGTCAACATATGCATTGGCTGGAGTTGTCTAGTGCCCCTTGACTTCTTTTCCCAAGGGAAATATGTTTCTAGCTATAGAGAAAATGGATTTGGATGAGTTTTGAGCTCTTTTTACCTAATGGGAGAATTAACTCATCTGTAGCCTGTCCAGTGATTCTTGTTTATTTATTACATTTGAGCCCAATAAAAATAATGTGATGGTCACAGGATATTTTGCCAGTTATTTCAGATGTGGGGGCAATTCACTCTGGATGTGTTTACTTCAAGTGGAAAAGTTTACCCAATGTTGCCTTCTGGGCTATTACCAAGAAGGAGGCTTACCTGAGTCTTTCTGTTTAGAGCCAGCTTCTGTGGACTCAAAGACTAGAGGGGCTATTTAAAGTCTTATTTCCAATAAATAGTGAGAGAGGGAATACAGTGACTTAGATGGGACATCCCTCTTTCTTTTTCACAGTGACTTATATCTTTCTGCTTTATATTTTGAATTTCCAGGACGCACAGACATTCAGGTGGTTCAGCCAGAACAACCACAGCAGCCGGTGAGCAAAGCCCCGGTACTAGCAACCGGCACCGCCAGCCCGTTAAGAACCCAACCCACAGTGGCTTGGCCAATGGCACAGGTGAGTGACAGCACAAAATACCAGGCTGGACTAAAGCAGTGGCTTCTAGGCTCATATGGAGTCAGGACTCTGCCAGCTGCCAGAATGTAGGGTGGGCAAGAGGAGACTCCAATACTAAAATGAACTTGGATCCATCAACCTTTCCACTGGCCCATCTTCTTTTGTCTGTGGCATGTTCTGTTCAGCCAAGATCATTCTCCATATGACTGTACTCTTCTAAAATATTGCTTTGCACAAAAATAAAAAGTATTGGTTTTTAAAATTCATTTCTTGTCAGTACTGGGGGAAGGGGGCTGTCTTATTTGTATATGACACATTTTTTATTTCCTTCATTTAAGGAAAGGATCAGACTAGGGAGAAAGAAGACTAAGTATTATTGCTCAGAGCTGAGTTTGAGAAGATGGCAGCCCTGTTGGGTCGGTTGGGATGCTGACTAGGGGCAGAGCCAGGGTCAGGTGGCTTTGGGAGGGTGGGGAGATGGGAGGGTCTGTGGGGGGGGCACGTTCCATGGTTGTTCCAGTGGGAGTATTTGTCCCATTTGAGAATACGTAGCCCTTCCATATCCAGAGACTTTTCTGCCCTTGGTTCTGCTTCTCTGTAAGTGGGAAGGGAAGGACCTCTTTCAAAACAAACCAGTTTTTGTCATGCTTTCCTTCTGTCTCGTCAGGACAGTGTCGAATGAAAAAGGAAAAAAAAAAGGTTCACTTTTCTAAACCTATTGAAGATTGTCATATCTTGAGTGGCTGGCAGCCATTTGGTAATTTGTCTTAATTTGAAGGAGTTGGGAAAGGACTTGGATGTTTGCTTCAGTAAACTGTAGATGGGGGAAATGCAGATGTTTACATCAGTACATGGGATGGAAGTAGCTCTGCAGATGCTTGTGGTAGCCGAGGTGTGGTGTGAAGATGGGAGATCTGGAGCCGCATTCATTCTTCACAGAGCATGTCCATGGTCTTGTTACTGCCCTTTGTGAGACGAACGTACTGAGTAGAAAAAATCAAGTGAGGTTACTTTCTAGTGGCTT
Organism: Canis aureus; assembly: GCF_053574225.1. NCBI lineage: Eukaryota > Metazoa > Chordata > Mammalia > Carnivora > Canidae > Canis > Canis aureus. The sequence continues at coordinate 9,124,079 of NC_135613.1, forward strand.
TCAGTTCTGGCAGCACTGTCTGAGGGTTGCAGAGCCCCCTTATAGTTACGGTGTAGTTAGACCATTAGGTACAATGGACTGCAGGGTAGAGTGGCATGTCCTTCTGGGCTCGTGTGTGGTGACTGGACATTGTCCCTGGAGTTTGGGACCTGCCTGCAGGACTTGAGTTAGCTAGCTCACACTGAGCCTTGAGGATGAGGATGAGCTGGAGACGAGGAGTACAAGCGGCTGCCATCTGAGCGCCCCTGGTGCTCCTGTGCCAACCACCATATCCGTGCCCTGGAACGTCCAGGTGGAGAGCAGCCATGGGGGGCCCAGCTTCCAGGGGCAGTGAGGTGGGGGTTCTGGACTGTGTTACGAAAACCCTATACAGCTCCATGAGCACCGGTAAACATGCTCTTAGAAAAAGAGGTCACTTGTCGAGGAGGGCTAGCATTTACAAATGGGGAGAGGAACTGGTTTTTTGGAACCACTTGTTTCTAGAGGCTGTGGCCAGGCTACCAAACTACTTTGTTTTGTAGGGGCCTACGTCACTTGATGCTGGTTTCCTTCAGCCATGCCTGCTTTTCTTATAAAAACTATTGGTAAATTGACTTTATATGGTGATGGTCTTTGAGTCACTCTTACTGGATACTGGACCAGATCTGTGTTTCCCCCCGTTTATTTTTAGGTACCTTCGCGTATTGTCCTTATCTCCAGGAACATTATGTTTCAGCAGACGAGGCAGGTGCCAGCCATGTCTTCGGAAAGCCAAATGTCTCTAACCCCAAACTGCATTGGGAATGTTTTATAGTGGTGTATCTGAGTGCCCAGACTGTTCCCAGAACCCATTTGTGAAGGACAATCGTTGCATTTTAGGGATTTCTGCCTGTTAAAATACCGAGGCCTTGGCCTCCGTCTCGTCTCTCTGCTCTCTGCCGTGATGACGGTTCACCTTTGCCTTCCAGCCAGCCTGGACTTTGTAGGCTCTTTCATGTCTATCCAAGGGGTACAAAAATCTTACCTTCCCTTTGCGGGGAAGCCGTACTCTTTGGCAGCGCAAGACAAGAAGGGAGTTTGAGGATGTGAGTGGGGACATCTTCATCTTTCAATACGCGGCTCTTAGAGCCGTGAGGACCAGTTCCAAAATGGTGGTGGTAGCGAGCTGTGCCTCCAGGAAATATTTCCACAGACATACAAGATTTATTTAGCAAGCCTTTTTGGCTATGCTCTGCAGTTATGCATGAAAAAGACATTTAGGGCAAAAACAGAGCCGACTTCCAGGTGGTTTTTTCATGTTGTCACAACTGTAAAGAATCCATTTTTATAAAATGAAAGTGAATGGCAGCCTGTCTGTATAAATGTAATATTACTGAGTTTTAGAAGTGGTGCAATCGAGAAGTAGGCAAACAGTATAGCACTTCATTGAGACTTGTGTGCCGTGATTTACTTTCTAACTTTTTATTGAAAACTTTATCCAAGAAAATTACATCTCTTACTCCTCTCTTAAATGTGATTTCCATGCGCATATAGTCTGGAGTCACACTGGTCATGGTCAGATTCTGACTACCCCCCCCCCCCCCCCCCACACACACATACAATATGTGTATAAGGCCCAATGACTGTCTGGGTCTTAAGTTTTTTCTTTAATAAAATTAGGACAGGAGTATATATCTCATAAAGCTGTTATAAGGAATAAGTTATAGAAGATACGTAGAGTGCCCGAGACCCTCAAAGTTAGCTTTTGTCTTTATGAATAATTTCATACAATCATAGTCATGTAGCATGGATGTGAGGGTTTTTTTTTATTCCATTTTTTATACACGCTTCTATGTTATCTGTGTCTTGTTTACTTTTTTTAGTGACCTCATACTGCTTCACAGTTAATATGTCAGAATTCATTTAACTATTCTTTAATTCTTTTGTATTTTCCTATTATAAAACAAAATCTTAATGCTAATGTCTTTGTACACAGCTTTGCTTCTTCTTGCATAAAAGTTTTTTTTTTTAATTTTAAGATTTTACTTATTTATTCATGAAAGACACACAGAGAGAGGCAGAGACACAGGCAGAGGGAGAAGCAGGCTCCCTGTGGAGAGTCTGATGCAGGACTCAATCCTGGGATCATGACCTGAGCCAAAGACAGTTGCTTAACCACTGAGCCCCTCAGGTGGCCCCCTTGCATAAAGTTCTCGAATCAAAGGATATGACTTTTAAAAAATGAGATCAAATGTTTATTACCAGATTGCCTTCCAAAGGGATTGGAATCATACATTCCAAAGCAGCATAAAATTTCCGTAAGGTGGTATATGAGGTTTATTTTTTCCTGAAACTGTATAAATACTGGTTTCTTGTTTTGCTAACAGCCATTAGGTGCCACTTCATTGTTGAACCTAATTGCACGTTTTCAGCGATTTAGTTTCTCATTTGACTGTTTCTTTCTTCTTGTGTGAGTTTTTTTCATAGCATTTGATTTTTTTTTTAAGATTTGGAGATTTAGAGATTTATATATTCTAGTACAGTTGTTTTTTTTAATTGTGGCAAAATATACATAACCATTAAACCATTTGAAGTGTGTAATTTAGTTTCAATGTTGTATACCTATCACTACCACTACACACATCCAGAACTTTCTCATCTTCTCAAACTGAAACTACGCACTTTAAACAATAACTTCCTCCTCTCCATCCATCCTCCAGCACAGCACCAACCCTTGGTAACCTCTATTCTCCTCTCTCTCTCTCTTTTTTGGTGTTCATATTTTTTTATATGTATATTTTTTTTATTGGAGTTCTATTTTCCAACATATAGCATAACACCCAGTGCTCATCCCGCCAAGTGCCCCCCTCAGTGCCCATCACCTAGTCACCCCAACCCCCTGCCCACCTCCCCTTCCACTACCCCTTGTTTGTTTCCCAGAGTTAGGAGTTTCTCATGTTCGGTCACCCTCTCTGATTTTTCCCACTCATTTTCCCTCCTTTCCCCTATAATCCCTTTCACTTTTTTTTTTTTTTATATTCCCCGTATGAGTGAAACCATATAATGATTGTCTTTCTCCCTATTCTCCTGTCTCTAAGAATTTGCGTATTCTAGGTACCTCTTATAAGTGGAATAATTTGTCCTTTTGTCTCTGGCTTATTTCACTTAGCATGCTTTCAGGATCCATCCATGTTGTAGCATGTATCAGATTTCATTCCCTTGTAAGGCTGAGTAATGTTCCACTGCATGTGTATATCACATTTTATTTATCCATTCATCTGTTGGTGGACCATATGGATCACGCCCATCTTTTGGCTATTGTGAATAATATTGATTAATGCTGTTGTGAACGTGGGTGTATATCTATCTGAGTCACTGCTTTCAATTCTTTTGTCTATAAACCTAGGAGTACAGTTGGTGGGGTGTATGTCTGGTAATTCTGCGGAACTTTTTGAGGAACCCCCAAACTATTTTCCCTGGCAGCTGTACCATTTTACATTTCCTCTAGCAGTGAATGAATGTTCTGGTTTTTCCAAATCCTTGCCAACACTTGTTTTCTGTTTTTTTGTTTATTTGTTTGTTTTTTGGTAATAGCCATCTTAATGTATACAAAGTACTTAGGTATAAATTTTATCTGTTAAATTTATGATTTTAAGTTTCCCTCCTATATTATTCTACATTTTGTCTCATTTTCTGTGGCTTTTATAGAAAAGGAGATAGAAAATTTAAAAATAATTGTGCCTGAGCATTTAAAAAAAATGTGTGTAGTTTTACTTTTTGCTTTGGTAGTGGAAAAAATTCTCTCTTGGCTGTGGCTGGAGTAAATACTTTATTCTGTTTTACCTTTTGTTTTTCATCGTGTCACAGAATAAGTTTTATAATGGAATGTACAGTAGTATATCTAAATACATATGTAAACATAATGAAGTCTGAATCTAAATTTAATTTTTCTTTGTATTGGGGTCCTATTACTCCAGAAATACTAATTTTTTTTTCCTCACTGATGGTTTTACTTAGTGTTTATCACTTACCATGTTCTTCCTATGCAGTGAGAATTTATTTCTGGACTCTTTACTCACTTCATTTATTTATTTCCAGTTTGGGGCCATTCCCATGTGATTTTGATTATTGACACGTGGTAGTGTGTTTTTCTAATGTCTTGAAGGGCTCCTTCTGCCCTATTACTTTTTCTCCCTGATAGTCTTTGGCAGTTTATACATTTTCAAAACTAATTTCAGTCTTTGGGTTCCTAGAAGCATGTTAGAACATAAATGGAAGTGGGGTGAGTGTACCTATTGGTCAAAGAAGGACTGAACTTTCCCATGGTGTGGCTTTGCCTGTCTCTAAGTTTTTCTTCTTGTTTTCCATCTAATTTTTCTTTTTCATTTAGTTTAGTTGTTTTTCTTTATATATAAGCCTCACCCACTCTATGCTATGCTAATTATGAAAGATTTTTCTAGTTTTGGTTCCTCTTGTGAAGAACTGAGCAGTTAATTGCCTTGGAAATCCATTGCTTTTGTCTTATTATTTTTTTAAATTAATTAATTTATTTATGATAGTCACAGAGAGAGAGAGAGAGAGAGAGGCAGAGACATAGGCAGAGGGAGAAGCAGGCTCCATGCACCGGGAGCCCGATATGGGATTTGATCCTGGGTCTCCAGGATCACGCCCTGGGCCAAAGGCAGGCGCTAAACTGCTGCGCCACCCAGGGATCCCTGCTTTTGTCTTATGGATGAGATACAGTGACTGCTTTGCTGTGCATTGTATGTTACAGGCTGATCTTCAGTTTAAAAAGTTTCTGTCCTTGGCAGTTGCCTTTGCTGTGCCTGAGTGTGGGGCCTGAAAAGCCCTGTGTATGTACCAAGAGCCTGCACTACACCACATACACCTGAAGATCTTGGAACATGCAGTGAGCTGGAAGCGAGTCCAGGATTAAGAACAAGAATTTACAAATCCTGATCTTTTTTTTGGCTGTGACTAGAGTGTGTCTTAGTCCTAAATGAATATCTGATTCATAAAGTTAGAATGTTTAACAACATCACAGAGGGAACCTTGTGAAATACTCTTGTTGCAGAAACCAGAGGCCATTCAACTACCATTTTACCTACTTACCCCATTTACCGTGTCATCTTGGTACTCAGCTTTTCTTCCCACAAAGGAAATCCATTTAAACCATCTTCATTTCTTCTCCCCTCCCTCCACCATTACTTTTACTTCATGGTATCCTGGATTTGAGTACTGATTTTGCTGTTTTCTAATTGCATGGCACTTGTTTGGATGGAAGCTCTTTGAGCTTCAGTTTTATCTTAAATAGAATGGGGATAGTATTATCCTTATGGAGCTATTGGGCAGATAAATGAACTAATGAAAATAAATTTGCTAAAGGCAATGTAGGTTCCTAGATTGGATCTGGGAACAGAAAAAGGACATTAGTGGAGAAGCTGGTGAATCCAAATAAAGTTCTGAAGTTTGGTTAATAGTAATGTACTGGTGTTCATTTTTTTAGCTTTGATAGTTGTGGTATGCTTATATAAGATAGTATGCCCTTGATTCACTTTCCCTTAATATTTTTTTTTAAATTTTTTAAATTTTTATTTATTTATGATAGTCACAGAGAGAGAGAGAGAGAGAGAGAGAGAGAGAGAGGCAGAGACATAGGCAGAGGGAGAAGCAGGCTCCATGCACCGGGAGCCCGACGTGGGATTCGATCCCGGATCTCCAGGATCACGTCCTGGGCCAAAGGCAGGTGCCAAACCGCTGCGCCACCCAGGGATCCCCACTTTCCCTTAATATTAATATCTTTCTGCTATCTTTGCAACTTTAAAAAAAATATTTTATTTATTTATTCATGAGAGACACAGGCAGAGGGAGAAGTAGGCTTCACATAGGGAGCCCGATGTGGGACTCCATCCCAGATCCTGGGATCACTCCCTGAGCCAAAGGTAGACACTCAACTGCTGAGCCACCCAGGCATCCCTGCAACTTTTCTTTAAGCTTAAAATTATTCCAAAATAAAAATGAAAAGAAACTGCTTTGCAATTGATAGTGTTACACAAGTGTCAGGTGTTTTTGTTTCAGATCCCTTTCATTAGATTATTAGGTTTATTGAACAAGTATTGAAAAAATAGGGCAGCCCTGGTGGCGTAGCGGTTTGGCGCCGCCTGCAGCCCAGGGTGTGATCTGGAGACTCTGGATCGAGTCCCACATCGGGCTCTCTGCATGGAGCCTGCTTCTCCCTCTGCCTGTGTCTCTGCCTCTCTCTCTCTCTCTCTCTCTCTCTCTGCATCTCTATGAATAAATAAATAAAATCTTAAAAAAAAGTATTGAAAAAATATTTGTCAAATGCCATTTTGCTAAGGACCATGGATGGTGGATGGTGTAAAGATTTACAAAATAAGGTCTCTGCTCTGTAATCTATTTAAAAGAAAATTGCTGAAGACACTGTCAGCTAGGTACTAACACAGCAGACATCAAAGGGGCTGTGTGGTTGAGTAGTCAAGACCACAGGTGTGAGATCCACAGAGAGGATCAGTCTGGCTGAAGTCATGGACAGGGTCTCCAGAGAGTGGGGCCACAGTGAGCAAAGAGGTGTAGGCAAGGACACTGGAGACAGAGTGCAAGTAGTGAAAAATGAAGGAAACAAATTTGCCCTTGGTCTAGGGAAGGGGTGCAGTCTTCGCGGTGAGCTCAGTTGTCTCCATCAGAGAATTAGGGTTAATAGAGAGCATTGGCTCTTTGTATTGAATAGAGCTATAATGTAAAATATAGTTGTTCTTGAAGACATGAGTAAATTGTAACTCCTTGTCTCCTTGTTTTTGTCAATCCAGTTGTTTTCTGTACCTGAAGCTACATGATGGCTTGATCATGGTGCTCTGTCACTGGGTTACCAGTGTGACTGTAAGCCAGTAATGTAATCATCTGAACTTCAGTTTCTTCAGACAATAAGCTGTGATAGGGTGGATTTATCTCTGAGGTTCTTTCAAGCTCTCATGTTCTAAGAATGTGTATATACACATACATACACTTTTTGAGAATAGAATACAAGCACAGACACAGAAAGCTTGTCAGTGCAAGGATATCCAGCTTTCATACTCTTATTTCCAAATCAAAGTGTAGCACAAAGCTCCAAAACAGATGAGCTCCTGTGGTGAATGAAGGGCTCTTGGGTAGGGCTGTGGACAGACACAGTCTGTCCTTTTGAACTAGATTTGCATCTGTGTGAAGAGTCAGGTTCAAATAGCATTGATTGGAGGGTCTTTTTCCATTGGCATGCCATGGAAAATTAGGCTCTCTGCTTTTGTTCTTTTCCTGGTCAACAATTTCATAATAATTATTTTTTGTAGGGAGTACATGTATATCATGAGAATTTTAAAAGTATAAAAGCTCAAACAGTACAAAGAAAGTCTCCTTCCTGTTCCAGCCCTCGGGCCTCCACTTTCCTCCCCAGAGGCAGTCACTGTTGGTTTCTTATGATTCTTTCAGAGATATTCTTTGTCTATACAAGCAATATGCATGTATATTTGAAAACACACACACACACACACACACACAGTAGGACAATGTACATGCTGTTCCACACTTTCCCACTTAATAATTATCTTAGAAATTTTGGCATAGAATTTGAAGCAAACTTGAAGAACTTTGCCACTTCCCTCCCTTGTCAACCCAAACCAGAGGTAGGGACAATTTTAGTATAAAAAAAAATCCCAATAATCACCATGGGTTGAAATATTTTAAATATGTTTAAATCCAAGAGCTTATAATGATTTTTACACAGACTAAAATTTCATTGTTCATTTTTGGAGGATGTGAGGAAGTCAGTTCATTTTTCTGAAAACCAATAAGTGAAAGGAAAGGTCCAAGCATTTCTCCTACTTTTTCTTTGCAAACTGAACCTCAAGGTAGCCAAGTAGTTGATAAGCCAAGGACATAGTAGATTTAGAATATGACTGTTTCGCAGTCTCCAACCAATTTATGGATTTAGGCAGTAATCAGTGAGTGCTAACGTTGCAAAAGGGTGACAACCAGATGATATGTGCCTCCCGATAGAAGTATGCAACTCTGTGTGTGTCATAAACATTGAATATATAAAAGCAAAAGAATATTATAATGAACTTACACCCAGCTCTAAATATTACTGGTTCATGGCTATTCTAATTTCATCTACAGGCCTACCTCTGTTCTCCACACCCATCCCCATCTCCCCCACCGCCTCTCTATTACTACATTTAAATTTTTTATATTGCCAGATGTTCTCCACAGAGATTTTAATAATTTCTTCTCCTGCCAGTGATGTATGAAAATGCCAGGTTTTCTTATATTCTTACCAGTATGTGATTAAATTTTTTATGGGTGGATGGGGCAGAGGGAGAGGAAGAGAGAGAATCTTAAGTAGGCTCCATGCTCAGCTCAGAGCTCCACGCAGGGCTTGATCTCACAACCCTGAGATCATGACCTGAGGCAAAATCAAGAGTCAGACCCTTAATTGACTGAGCCACCTGGGTTTCCTGGAATATTCTTATTCTTTTTCTTTTCTTTTCTTTTCTTTTCTTTTCTTTTCTTTTCTTTTCTTTTTTCTTTCTTTTCTTTTCTTTTCTTTTTTTTCTTTTCTTTTCTTTTTTCTTTTCTTTCTTTTTACCAATCTGATAGTTTAAAAAATCGTACTTCATTCTAGTCTTCAATTGCATTTCTTGTCTCATAATTGAGATTGAGTATCTTTTAATAAATTTAGGGGTGATTTATATTTCCTTTACTCTGAAGTGTCTGTGCATATTTTTGGTCTTTTTCTTATTGATTTGTAGAGATTCTTTTCATATCAAAAAAATTAGACGTTGGGCCGTAATATGAGTTGGCAATAATTTTCCCCAGCTTTTGGGTTTTTTTATCTTGCTTTGCTTGTGATTTCTTTCCCATTAAAAAAAAAATGTTTCTAATGTAGTTGAGTTCATCCATCTTTTATATCTTCTAGATTTTATGTGATACTTCAAAAAGGTTTTTCTACTTTGAGATAAAAGTATTCTCTCTTTTCTTTAGTTCCTCTTTAATTTCTTATGTCAAAATTTTTGATTCATCTGGAATTTATTTTCATGTCCTGAATAAAGTAGATATAACTCTTTTCCCCAGTGTACTACCCAGTTGTCACAGCACTGTCTACTGAATGATCTCTTTGCTGCACTCGTTTAAAATGCCACCTTTGTCATATGTGTCATATAATTTTCATGGCTATTCTTCTGTATTTAGTTTTTCTTATACCTTTTTAAAAAAAACGTTTTATTTATTTTAAGGAGAGAGAGAGAGAGACCTCGAGTGTGAGCAAGGGGAGGGGCTGAGGGGAAGGGAGAGAAAGAGGCAGACTGTGCTGAGCTTAGAGCCGTTGTAGGGCTCAATGCCACCGACCGGAGATCATAACTTGAGCCAAAATCAAGAGTTAGAAGCTTAACCTATTGAGCCACTTCAGCTTACCTAGTTTTTCTTATAACTTTTAGAATGAATTTATTTAGTTCTCAAAAATATCATGATGGTTTTTTTCTTTAGAATTAAATAAAATTTATAGATTTGCATAAAGAGAATTGCCATCTGTTGTGTTTTACTAACTGCTGAACTAGAATAGGAATAGAAGTATGAAATATCGCCTTTGTGTGGGGGAAACACGAGTTGCATAAGATGGAGTTACTTATTAAACAACTAATTTAGTTGATGTGGCAGACAGTATTTCATACTCTGGGGAGAAAGCAAATGAATTGATCATAGGTAGTCTCTAAGCTCTTTTCCATTTCTTTTTTTTAACATTTTATTTATTTATTCATGAGAGACACAGAGAGTCAGAGACACAGGCAGAGGGACAATCAGACTTGCTGCAGAGAGCCTGATGTAGGACTCGATCCCATACCGGGATCACGACCTGAGCTGGAGGCAGACACTCAACCGCTGAGCCACCCAGGCGTCCCTCTTTTCCATTTTTTAAGAGCGGGTGGCATCACGTCATGTGAAGAAATTTTGGTTTCAGCTGGCCACCGGTTTCAGGTTAGACAGTAGGATCATGTCCACAGAGGGAGAAGTAGAGCACAGTGAGTGAGTAGTTCAGGCTCTGAAGGCAGGCAGTATGGGTGAGAATTAGGTGCGCCTTGACCTCAGCAGGTTATTTGACCTCTTTGAGCCTCAGTTTCCACAGTTGTAAAATGGGATATTAATTGTACCTAATGTGTAGGATTGTGTGTGAGGCTTATATGAAATAATTCAAAATGCTTTGCACTTTGCCTGGCACACATTGATGTTCTCTGTGCATGTTAACTAATACCACTTATATTGGAAATCTGACTCCACTGATCTGGTGGTATCTGATATATGACATTCAGTTCTTCCTGTCATTATTGAGGAGAGGCAGTAGAAAAGATACCTAGAAGAGAGCAGCTAGGTGATAAGAAGGGAAGGACCTAAAAATATTAAAGCAAGAACAGGCCTTCTTACCAGAAAAGAGAAGATGAATGAGAAACAGGGTGGCCTATACTTACTGTATATGGAGTGGGGGTGGGGATTGGGACCAGATAGTGGAATTCTGCTTAACATAAGAAAAAACTTGCTGGCAGGACATCTGCTCAAAGATGGAATGGTTCCATAGCAAGTTCCTTGTCAGAAGCATTTAAGAAGACTCTAGATAGTACATTTGTTACATTTGAAACTGCAAAAAGAATTTCTGAATTAGAAAGATGAGACTAAATCACAACTAAGGGATTTTCCTACAAAATTCTAGTTTAAATGTGCACACATATGCAATCACATATGTAGAAAAATTCTCTGCATATGGCTTACCCATTTTCAAAGAATTCCTCAAAAACCTTGTTTGATCTCTTTTTGAGTGGGAGGATATTGTATTGTCTTGGGGTCCTTGTGAACACCAGTGATCATCAAAGAAATAAAGAAATGGAGAAAGAAGGAGACTCGGAACAGGCTTATTTGACTTCTTTTTGTCTTTTGTTACCTTGAAGACAAGTCCCTCATCTTTGGAGCCCATCTTTTTCATCTATGATATTAATCTTTGCTCCATACTTTGAGCTTGAGTCTTTCAAAGAGCAAGCACATTGTTGGAAGTTTTTAGCTTCTTAGTGTATAGAGAGCTTTTTGAAGGAAGGTGCTATTTATGCCCGGCAGACAAATGACAAGTTTAAAGAAAAGTATGTGACCCTATAGATGTGGCATTGGCCTTGTTTCATTTAGCACCAATGTACCTCCCTGTCATCCTCTTCCTTCCTGCTACTCTTTTATTGTAATATATGTCATCATAATACTTTAGAAAAATTTCATGAAGGTATACAAAAAAGGTAATATTTAATCTATTTATTTCAGATCCATCTCTCAGTTTGGGGGGAGGGGGGCCAGAGAGCAGAGGCAGGCCATTCCTGACATGCTGTAATTTCCAAAGTTATGTTTTGTAAAACTTTGTGCTGTCACCGGATACATGCACAGTAACATTGCAGGTACCATGTTACCACTTTAAGGGGAAAAAATGTAGCAAATGTGAACACGAGTCTGAGTTGATCTCTCAAGTATGATTTCTCTCTTTTCAGTGACTGATGAACCCGCTGCAGCCACTGATCCTGAAGAACCCTCTGTTGTTGGTGTGACATCCTCGCCTGCTGCAGTGTCGAGCGTGACCCCGAACCCCACTGCAGTGTCTCTCCCCGCTCCAGCCACACCGGCGGAAGGAGAGGAGCCCAGCACTTCAGGCACACAGCAGCGCCCGGCGGCTGCCCAGGCCCTCGATGCTCTGCCTGCTGGGTGAGTAGCCTTCCGGCCCACAGCAGCGCTTCCCCCACTCAAATCTGAGGCTCCTTCACCAGCAGAGAAACAACACGGTTATTTATTGCCCAGTGGCCTGTAGTCTCTGGGGAGGCTGCCGTGCATAGGAGCGAGCGAGGTGTAGAAGAACTGCTTGTTCTACATAAATCTTGAAAAGAATCTAAATCATCTGGGGCAGAATCAATGCTACCTTATACTATGACTTGAAACGAACAACTTGACTAAGAGAGTGTGGCTTTTATGAAACAAGGAGCTCATTTTGCCTTCCTTAGTCTTTGGAGAGTGTTCGTCTAGATCCTCCTCAGAAAACTGCTTTTCTCTGTTGAATTTTATCTTAGCAGTCTATGGAGGACATTAGGCTCTGAATATTACTGTATATTACTCCTGTAATAGAGGGGCTGCTGTTAACATGGACTGCTAGTTTTCTTGGCATCCATCCTTTAGTTCAGAGTTAAATCTGATGGTAAAGACCTTGGATGATAAGAAGATGGCCCCATTAAGCCAAAAGGGAGTTGAAGTTTGGCTGTATAGTGAATAGAGATTAAGAGCATGGGCCAGGGGATCAAACAGATCTGGCTTCCAATCCCCCTTGGATCCTATGTGACCTTGCTCAAATGGCTTGCCGTCTCTGTAAGGGGGAGTTAATAATCATGCATACCTCCCTAGGAAGTTAAGAGCATTTAGGAAGCACTCACCCAATGGTGAATGATATTTTTGAATTGATTGTGAAGGAACCGCAACGGAAGGGAACTGAGGTCTTATCTTGGCCAATACAGTCACAGTTAGGGCCAATCCTGTTGTGGTCCTGAAGTCCATCCTGGTTATCAGTTTGGTACCAAGGAAACCGGTGTCTCTATCACCAGAGTCACTGGTCTGGCTGATGGTGGTGGTAGTGGCGTGTGAGTGGGTCCTCTGAACCCTTGTTATTCATAAAGGAAAGGAAAGGGTGCATGGTCTCTTGCTTGATGTATATATAATATGCCCTGTCTTCTTAAGCCTCTTTAGAAAACTCACTTGTTAAAAACAAAAATCGTAAATCTGAAGGCAGATGTGATTTTTACCACGTACGTATCATATCCTTAGCATTTGGCCCACTACCTAACATATACTTTAATAAAGTATGATGAATAGATGAAAAGTATTACAAGTAGTTCCTCATACCTCGAACCTGGAGAGATGGGGTAATGAGAGGTAACTGAGAAGTTTTTGTGAAGTTTTCGATTTTGCGAAAAGATTAATAACCAATTGCTTGTGTCCAACTCTTTTCTACGGAGATTTATGTTCTCTTTTTGTATGTGGTAAAGGGTACTAGAAGGACCTTTGTTTGGTTTATAATTTCAGATCTGTATGCTGTAATTTGGGGGTAACAGAGCAAAATCATTTTGGCAGAAAGGAGAGAAAATGGCCGCCTGTGTCCCCTGTGAGCTGTTTGTTTTCTTTCCGCTGAGCAAATGCCTGGAAGGCCGGCTTCGCTCCTGTGTCAGTCACAGGCAATTAGGGCTAATGGCTCAACATGTCTTTATGTGGGGTGTGTGTGAGGGTTACTGTTCTCTGGGATTGGGCTCTTCCTGTTTCCAGGCAGCTGGAAGACTCCAGGCCCTGAAAACACTCTTTATTCTAAGTTTGGCAGATGGAGCAGCCCAGGGAAGCTGATTCCCCACCCCCATCCTTGCCCGAGGCTGAAGCCCTTTGCTGAGGTAGAGCCTGAACAGTCTCTTTTCCTCAGAGCGTTTAGAATGTTACGAGATTCGTGTGTGGGTCTGGGGAGGCCACTGCCCACTGCTAACATGTATGATGGTTCAGAGAAGGGTATTGAGACCCAGTGTTCCATCTGAAGGCCCTAAGGTGCCCACCCCTAAGATGGTGGGAGCTTAGTACTTTGCACACTGTCTCAAGGCCTGGGGATTGGAGATCGCCACCAGAACTGCTGACGGCGTGGCATGAGGATGGCATGCTTTCAGTTTGCTGCTGTGTGATGGCAAATCAGAGGACATACTCCCTGAAGTGCCCTTGCCACCTCAATGACCTACCGTCACACACTAGCTTACTTGCAAGTTCAGGAGCTCTGATTAAGATGGGTTATTCCTTTATTCCTGGTACCCGGCTTCACGAGTCAGGAGACCAGGTTTCACCTTTTTAAATAAAACTCTGAGCATGACATTTCACACCTGGAATGCTGCTGTGGCCGCGCATTGTCTTTAGGGATAACTTCTCAAATCCTTAACAAGCCCTAAAAAGCCCCACGTGATATGACCTCACTTCACCCTCAAGCCTTCCATGGAAGATTCTGCTTTGCTCTCTAAGCTCCAGCCTTAATGAGTTAGGTTAGTTTGACCAATGTACCACCTTTTCTCTGGACTTAGGACCCTCCACCATGCAGCTAGCTTTTGCCGAAAACTTCCTCACCATTTTTTCCATTAATCAATCAGCATTTCCTCTGGGAAGCCTTGATCCTTGGTAGACCAGGTCAAACGGCCCTACCTCCTGTGACACTCTGTTCACATGTGTATTTGCTTGTTTCACGTCTCTCTGCCCTGCTGAGCTGTAAATCTCAGGACGACAGAGAGACACAAAGTAGGCCCCCCAGATGTATTTGTAGTGAATAAATTTAAATGCTTTTTTTTTTTTCTTTCTTCACCTGGATGAATGTGTTCTGCTTCTTTGATACCTCAGATAGCAACTGTGACAGGAATATTGCATTTTCTTCCCAGAGGCCAGAGCAGAAAGCTGTCATCCACTGGGCTGATTGGCTTTGGGTTCAAATATGCATCTCTCCTGGGTCCTTGTGCACTGGGAGATCCCACGGAGCATATCTCCTCTTGACTAAAGCATTTCTGAGCCACTCAACACTGCTTTATCAAGGCATCTGGCCGACCATCTCTTCCCAACTTGATCTTCTGAACCCCTTCAGTCTCCTCTACTGTGCGATGACCAAGGTTCCCTGGGGAATCCCAAGGGCCCATCTTCCTGGTGACTGCATTGCCTTTCTGAAACATGCAGCATTTGCGACTTTTTTTTTTTTATAAGATTTTTATTTATTTATTAATAGGAGACAGAGAGAGAGAGGAGACACAGGCCGAGGGAGAAGCAGGCTTCCTGTGGGGAGCCCAATGTGGGACTCGATCCCGGGACCCCAGGATCACGATCTGAGCCAAAGGCAGATGCTCAACCACTGAGCCACCCAGGCGCCCCATGACTCTGGTCTTAAAGAGTTTGCACACATCTGTATGTTTTAAGGACCAAAGACTACAGAAGGCTGGGGTGCATAAGTCCACAGACAGAGCACCCCTCGGCTCCTTTCTCTTTCCCTGTCTCCAAAGTCATTGGCTTCCTGCACTTTTAAAATTTAATTAGCACGAAAGAAGCCAAGTGGAAGGGTGTGGCATTTTCAGGTTGCAAAAGTACATGGAAGGAGGGGGTGCCGGGAAGGCTGGGGGGACATGGCGAGATAGTGGCCCAGGCAGTGGGCAGTGGGGAGTGAAGCCACTTTGATCAGTTGGCCCCGCATCTGTTTTTTATCAGTCCCAAGCCCACTTTGGGAACCAAATGCTCATTAACAGACCGTGTGTACACGGCTTAGGTAAACTCCAAGTGCGTCCTGGGCCCTGCAGCTCACTCCGGCCGCCGCACACAGAGGCACATTATTTGCCTCTGGCAGCCTGCGCTCTGCTGTGGTTTCTTACATAAGGGAGGCCGTTGTGTTTGGACTGCCGACTTACCTCAGCACTGCCATTTCACACCATCCTTTTTCTCCCGCAGTCATTGGCTGGCCTGTCTGTTTCCTGCCTCAAAGTAGAATTAATTGAGGAGGGCTGTTTTCTAGATCTTTCGGATTTGCCATCTCCCCTACCCCTATACCCAGTGATGGGCATCCAGAAGCCCTTTGCCCCACATGCTCCTTGAGACGCTATCAAGGATGACAGTCTGCTAAGAGTTCTTGGATATTTTGTTTGTATAGAGCTTTAAGAGACGTTGGAATTTGGAGCTTCTCTGCTAAGTTATAAACCAGCCGCTGCCATTGCATTTCATTCCAAACTCATTTTTGGCACTCGCCAAAAGATCCTTACCCGAGGAGTTTGAAAACAGTACTTCTTACACTGTCTGTGAAGAACTAGACCTCTTTTTTCCCCTGTTTTTGTTTTATTTTCTTATTTTCAATCTGTTAGGAATCTTTACTTTTGCTCTCTACTTATCCACTGATCATGTATTTAGATGCTGTGGCAACACCAAATTGGTACGAAAGTTCCTTAATGCTTAGAAACTTCTGTACTTTTCTAGTTGCTAAACAGTAACAGTTTAGACCGTGGACCATGCTTTGAGTAGCACCAGATTAAAGGATTATACTGGGAGATTCTGTGCCTTTTTTGCTGAATATGGTTTAGTTCTTGGCCATGCAAGGACTATTACCCGCTTAGGTAATGCTGAATATCAGCATTTGCTTCTGACTTCCTCCCCCTCATCTCAGAATGAAACCTTATTTCCAAAGATTCTTACGTCGTCCAAGGTTGGTCCACGAGATGTTCTCACACTACTACACGTATGTATAATTTGAGTTTCCATTCTACTACACTTTCTTGAGACTCCTCAAGAGCAGAGATTATTGTGTCCATCTTTGTATCCCCAGCACCTAGCACAGTACCTGGCTCCGAGGGAGATGGGGTGAGAAATATTTGTTAATGACCAGATAAATGATTTCAATTTTCTGAGTAGCATTTAAGATTGAAAAAGATTCTTCTTAAGTAGAAAAAGAAAATAGTGAAGAAGAATAGCAGTAACAGACAAACACCCAGATTTAACCATTGGTGCTTTCCAGATTGTGTGTATTTTCCCCTGATTATTAGTAATAGCTAACATGTGTTCAGTGTTTACAGTGTGTAGGGGATGCTAAGTTTTGCCCTTGGATTATTTGGTGCAGTCTTCACAACACTGTGTGGTAGCTGCTTTTATCCAGATTTTACAAATGATGAAACCTTAAGCAATTTGCCCAGGACCACATATACAGATACATACACATAAATACATCTCTACCAAAATTTGATCATCTTACAGTATGTGCTTTTAAAACTAATTTTTTTATTGTAAAATGTTTTGAGCATGCCTATAAGAGTGGAAGAGTAATATGAGAAATGCCTGTGGGCTCACCAGCTCTGTCGAATTTTAGCATTATGCTGTATTTGCTATGGACTTCCCCTTTTTTAACTTCTTGATGAAGACATTACAAATACAGTAGAAAGTGTCTGTGAACCGCTTCCTGATTCCATTCCCTGTATACACAGATACATGGAACTTGGCATATTCATTTAAACCGCTATAAGGTATTCTAGTGTATGAATAGATAAATTTTTATGTATAATTCAAATTTATATTTATTATATTTATAATAAATATAGATATATAAAATATAAAAACTTATATAAGTATTTAAGCATCTATATTATATTATTATTATTTTTTTAATTTTTTTTAATTTTTATTTATTTATGATAGTCACAGAGAGAGAGAGAGGCAGAGACACAGGCAGAGGGAGAAGCAGGCTCCATGCACCGGGAGCCCGACGTGGGATTCGATCCCGGGTCTCCAGGATCGCGCCCTGGGCCAAAGGCAGGCGCTAAACCGCTGCGCCACCCAGGGATCCCTATATTATATTATTTTAACAAACATTTATATTTAATTATTTTTATATATAATTATGCCTTTTGTTTGTATATTTAATAATAGCTTAGTAAATGTTTGTATATTTTATATTTTTACTTTATTATCTCCTCACAATTATAAACATGCTACAGTGAAGTTTTTCTGTGCATATCTTTTTGTCTGCATGTCTCTCTTTTTTAAAAATGATTTTATTTATTTATTTTACAGTGAGAGGGGTAGAGGGAAGGGCAAAGAGAGAGAGAGGTAATCTCAAGTAGACTCCCCGCTGAGTTCAGAGCTTGAGATGCAGGGCTAAATCCCAGGACTCTAAGATCATGACCTGAGCGGAAACCAAGAGTCAGACGCTTAATCAACTGAGCCACCCAGATACCCCTGCTTGTGTATTTCTCTAAGGCATGTGCTGGACCTGGACCGTCTTTACTGTAGGGGTTGAAGATCTTCAATATTAGTATATATGATCAAATTGCTCACCAAAACTCACACTCCCATGAGCATACATAAGGATTCCTGCTAAAACTTAGTATTGTGAGATTTTTTTTTTTCCTTTTGGCTTTTTTGATGGGTATGATTGGTGTCTCTTTGTGGTTTTAATTTGAATTTCCTTGATTACCATTGAGATTGAACCTCTTTTTACATCTTCTTCATGTGCCATTGTGTCTTGTCTAAAATTCTTTCCTATACTGATGTTGTAAAAATTTTACACATATACACTCTTCACATTTTGTTGATTTTAATATGCCTGTTATTTCACATTAGAACTTTAAAATCAAGATGTAATTTACAAGCTTCGTTGGCAGCATTTTTTTCTTTCTTAGTGATAAGTTAAATCATACAATTGATGGCATTTTCAATTTAATGAAAAATAATGTTTTTATATAATTTTTAAACAAAAATTTGATTGTATTGTGCATGTTATTTGTTGACTTACTTTTTTCACCCAATATATTGTAAATACTGAACAAGACAATATTATCTATGCTATTTTCAATGACTGTACACCCATTATAGAAAGAACAATATATTTTACTAATCCTCCATTTGGGAGCAGTCAGTTTGTTTCTAGTTTTTGTGTAACAGGCCATAACATACTGTGATAGATGCACTTCTGGCTAAATCTTTGACGCATGTATGACAGCATACATCCTAGAAGCACAGCTGCTGAGTTAAAGGATATTTACATAGGAAAGGTTTTGACCAAGTTGCCAAATTGCCCTTTTGAAGGGGCATACCCATTTTTGCTCCCACCAGCTATTTTTTAAAAAGTGACTACTTCTCTGCATTGCCAAATTTATCTGCAAAATCTGTTATCAGCAGAAATGTTAAACTTTTTTCTTTCTTCCTTTTTTTTTAAATGTACACCATCTTGAGGAATTGTCTTGCCTCTCCATGAAAACATATGAAAACATACATTTTTATATTGCCATCTTTCACAGGAGCTTTGGAGACTTTTCCAATGCAAAGAAATTGGATGGTTGAATAAGAAGAAAAATAGACTTAATGCATGAGCCTTGACTCCTGCTACACAGTGCCATTCTCTGCTTAAAGGGCATAAAGCACTGGTTGTTGATAGTTTTTAAGAAGGAGTTAGTGTGATTAGATTGAAAGGAAAGCTCAGTATCTCAAGAAAGTTTCTTGGAGGAAGACTGAGTTTAGCACATTTCCGACCCAGTTTACAAAGGATCTACTAAAGCCATGAAAACATTGAGCAGGAGATTTTTTTCCACTGCACCTAGATTTCTGGCTTGTAAAAATGTAAAAATGTCCCTAACAGAGGAAATAAATTGTATGGTTCACCCAGGAAGTGGCCGAAGCTTGGGGAGTAGGATTTGGTTCAGTCACTTATTAGAAGAGCATACAGTAAGAAACTGAATTCCATGGGGTTTTAGCCTGTGGGGAGTTGAACTTCCACATATGCAGCTTTAAGAATACTTGAATACTTTTAGTGTCTTTTTCTGAAGTTTAGTTTTTGTCTTAAATAGTCAACAAGGCATCTTTCCTTCGGGGTGTGCGAGGGTTCTGGCCTTTGTTTTCTAACAGTGTATTTTGAATAAGAGTCAACTTTACCAAGGCCTAGTGCCTGTATTAGTAAAAGTGCACAAATTAGTAAATAATGAAAGTTAATAATGCCCTCACTAAGATTGAATTTTTGAGGATGTTAAATAGGTAAATCCATAAGTGCCTTTTAAAGAGAGCATCTCTGATACTAACCTGAACTCCTTGCCTGGCTTTCAGCCCTTCCCAACTTAATCCTACTCTTGGTGAAAATGTGATTCTGGCCAAACATAGAGAAATCTGGCCAGGGGGTATGTTGCTCAGGGTTGACTGAGTGGCAGAGTAATGGAGAATTTCCCGAAGACCTTTTAGGAAACCTTTCACAAGAAATGTAGTTTAGGGAACCAGACCATTTCCTTTCAGTTTATAAAGGAGAGAAACGATTGGGTGTCATCCTTACAATGGGATTTTTACCCTTTTAATGCTGGTGATGGCGGAGATGGGGGTGGTGGGGAGTGGGGGTGGGTGGTTAGGGCAGGGGCACGGAAGATAGAGAACTGAATAAAAGGCATAGGAGCGAAGGTAATTTAAGTTAAAAAAAAAAAAAAAAAGAGGACCTACGATTAATTGAAATTGGAGACTTCTTTTTAAGTGCCTTGGAATACAAAGACCCTGTGTAGTCCACGGTCGAACTGAATGTTACTCGTTGAAGGCCAAGGAGCAATGTGTTGGGAAGGGACCTGAATCAAGCCTGATGCTTTGAACACTGTTTCTGAGAGCATCAAAGAAAGCTATTCAGTGGGAGAGGATATGACCATGTGACCAGGATGCAGTATTGAGACCCATGGGTAGTGCGATTGAAAAGCTTTTTTATCTCAGTGTGAAGAAGGTGCTTATAAGGGACAGAAACCTAACCCCTGACAGGGATGTGCTGATGAAAGGTCGCTACCAGTATCACTTTCTTGGCATGAGGAGACCGAACCAAGACAGTCGGAAGGCTTCATCTATGTGGGTCAGCTGCTACTGAGGAGACAGGAGAATCGGGAGGCTCTTTTGATTGTTGCTAGAATTGACCGACTGTGCTACAGTGAATGAAGGGAAGAGGTTTGTGTGAATTCTGAGGAGCCGTGCAGGTAAGGGAGGAGTCGAGAGTTCCCTAAGAAAAGCAGTTAGGCCAGGTCATGGATCAGGGAGGACCTACATGGACATTTCATCTGAGCAGGAGTCCAATTTTAAAAGGAAAAATGTAGATATCAAAAAAGGTAATGCAAGAAAGGTCTCGTTCCTCTGGTAACTCTTTTTCCAGTTAAGCCAATTGAGAGGGTTCACAGAAGGACATGGAGATTTGCTGGACAATAACAGCTCCTGAAAGGGAGACTTTCATTTCTAGGATCAGCTGGGATCAAAGATGAGATGGACAGATCTTATCCGGGCTTGGAAAGAGCTGCTGTAACTCTTGAATGTAAGCGAAGAGGACTTCACGCCGATTTCCTTTCTGCCAGCGTGTGGGAATACCACTGTGTCAATTAAAGGCATTGACCTCATGGAATTTTAAGTGTTATCCCATCTTCAAATTAAATATGAGCCAAAGTACAACAAAATCAAGCTTTTCTCTTCACCTGAAATGAATTATAAAAGTAGAGACTACTTAGAAGATGAAAGTTGTAACAAAAGAATTTTTGGAATAAAGAAAAATGTGTTTTTGGCACATTTTATCTGCAATCACTGCAACAAATATTTTGTCTTTTTAAAAGGTGCAGCCTCACCCACATGTTATGGACGGGTTTCCAAATAGTGACTACAAAATGAGCAGACTCGTTTTTGTTGGTGCTGCTGTGCCAGAAACTGCCAAGGAAGAGAAGTTGCCTAGCTGACTTCTCAGGGAGCACTGAGAGGTTCTCAGCTACGTAAGCCTTCCTGGGAGCAAATGTTATGAAAAGAGTGGTTTGCTGCCATTTTCTTGAGTGGCTTCCGTATTTCAGTACCTAATGCATAAGCCACGTATCTTTTTCTCAAGACCATCTCATTTCCAAATTCAGATGACTAAAGAGGGTATCAGATTTGCTGCTCTAATACCAAGCAGACGGGAGGAGCTTGGGAATCTGGTGTGAAGCCACAGCATGTTAGCCTGGCTTTGTTTGCTGAGAGGTCCTCAGGAGAAAGGTTCTCTGTAGATATGGCACCAGCCTCTCGAGCTGGTAATACTTGTTTCTCTTTTGTCTTTAATTAGAAGGGCATCTAGAGGGAGAAGAGCTTTAGCTTTTTACCCAGTGTGCATTTTCATCTGGCCCCCTTTGGCAGATTATTCTTCCCTTTTGATTAAATAGTGAAGTGTACGGATCTTTTTGCATCAAGAGGAGTCAGGGCACCTGGGTCAAGTCACCCGTATCCACTTTAACCAGAACCTTGAGCAAGACTACCCAGGAGAGGAGATGTTCTCGAGCACATGTTGGCGGTGTAGGTAGCACTCTGGTCCTCAAGCCTGAGGCTAATCCCTTTTGAGGTGGGACTGTGGACCCACTGGACCTCACTGTTCCCAGGGCTAACCCTCCCAGTGGTGCAAGCTGTGAGCCTCTCCTGGTAGATCACGTCTGAGCAGAGGGCTGTAATTAGAATGGAGCCTAGACATGAATACAGTGGACCCATTGTAATTACTCCGCAGTGGTCTTGATTCTACAGAGCACCATACCTGGACTCCAGTGCTGGGGAAAGCTGTTCGCTTTGAGATGGGAATCGGGAAGGCACCTGGCACCTTGTTTTTGGGATAGTAGGTTTCCTATAAATTCCACTTGACTTTCCTTTCCCTTATTTCTTCCTTTCAGCATGTTGTGGTACAACTCAATGGCTGGGGAGTCAGAGCTGAGCTGGAATGACACGTAAAAGTTACTTAGCTTCTCTGATCCTCAGTTTTTTCTATGGTGGTGGCATTTCCAACCTTAAAGGATGAAGGCAAGGACTGCTTGGATAAAACATGAGCTTGTAGCTCATTGCAGATGCTGAGAGGGTGATGGTACCTCCCCCCTTCCTTTGTGTTACAAGCGTCATGTATATCAGTAGCTGAACTAGCCTCTGAGGTATTGAGCACGCAGGCTGCTGATCAGACATTTTGGTTTAAATAAGAAACAGTATTGAATAAAGCTAATGTCCATTTACACATGGGCATTTATAAATGTCTTATTAAATAAGACATTTATTTTGGTATATAGTCAACTCTGCTATTACATATGTGTTATTAAAAATCACCACATGTGCAAAAAAAATATGCAATAAAAACCACAGGGCTTACAGGAAAAAAATGGCTTAGGAGTATAACACTTCAAAATGTGTCAGTGACGGGGCACCTGGGTGGCTCAGTTGGTTAAGTGTCTGTCATCAGCTTAGGTCATGATCTTAGGGTCCTGGGATTGAACCCCGCATCAGCAGAGTCTGCTTCTCCCTCTTCCTCTGTGATCTCTCTCATTCTGTCTCAAATAAATAAATAAAATCTTAAAAATAAAAGTGTCAGTGATACGAAAAATAAGAACCTAATAATGATGGTAGCACAGCTTTACACACGTTGAGTGATTGAGATACATAAGGCTACAATATAGTGTGTGTTCCCATGAAAAGACCTGAAGTGTGCTTGTGGAAGCGGGTGTCCAAAGAGTTTGAGCTTGTGAATGTTGTCGCAAAGTGGTGCAAGAAGGGCTACCTGAAATCAGATGGGAGTTATAACGCCAGATGTGGATGAGTACAACGTGTAGTAAACTGAGACAGCTGGTGGATGCATATGGTGTATTCCTCCGTGACTGGGTTCAGCTGGGGGAAGTCATCTGTGTGCATTTAGTGTTTCTAAAAGGAAAAGTCCTACATAAGCAAACACAAAATTCACATTATGCTCACATTGTTCCCTCACGTATCAATCATGTTGGGATAGATTTATGTTTTCAAAACAAGCATTTCAGCAGAACTGACTGTACTAACTTCCTGGAAAAGTTCACCTTCCCCTAGGCAGTACCCACAAGTAGAAGTGAATGAAATCAATGTAAAACATAAAGGCTAATGGGATCATTAACATCCTTTATAAAGTGGTGATCATTTTATAAATCTAAAAATGTGCATCCTTTATATATGGATTACTATATTCTGGGTAAGTGAAGTTATTGTCAGACTGAGTTGAGGATGGGAGTCATGGTGGGGTTGGGGTGGGTGGTCCTTAGTTGTATTTTGTAGTGATTTTGCTTGTAGATTATTTCTTTGGAAATAATCCACTCGTTGCCACTGTTGGCACCCCTGTCTCATATTAACTTACACGCAGACTCATGAGAAGTCAATGAATAACATGAGGAGAGCAGTCAATAAATAACACCATGCTGTGTTTCTTGATTCACCCAGATCTCTGTTAAAGATCCTCTGTAAATGAATCTTGTATTTTGAAAAGAAATGTGATCACGAATATATATGATGCTAGGAGAATAGGGATAGTCTTCTAATTTGTGACAAAGGTTAGAGGGTCTGTGAAGCCCAGAAATCACATACAAATTTTTGTTGGTAAGAGCACTGTGGAAGACAAGTATCCTTGGCTTATATCACATTCCTAAAGGGATCTTTGATCCTGAAATGGCCATGAAACAGTGACTTAGAAAAATCTGTAGAATGTAGATTCATATGGGTCATTTAGGAGAAGCTGGAGTGATCTATGGCATATCATAGTACAGTGACTTGATAAAGAGGAGCTTTGGTTCTCAAGAAGTACTACTGGGTGCCACCATCAGAGATAGCATGGAGCTGGTTTGACCACTGGGTTGATCTCACAGGTCCTCTTTGTCCTCTCAGAGTTGCCACATCAATAGTGAAGATTCCTTCTCATACAAGGGGTTATGCCTTTCAACTATGTATTTCATGCTTCTCTTGACTTTATTTTTCAGATGGGAACAGCGAGAGCTGCCTAATGGGCGTGTCTACTATGTTGACCATAATACCAAGACCACCACCTGGGAGCGGCCTCTTCCTCCAGGGTAAGGCCTGAGCTGGCAAGCCCTGAGACTCTAGAATTGGCACCAAGAGTCACCCACTGGGTTCTCTACCATTCATTGCCATAGCCATTTTTTTAGTTAGTTTCCCCTACTCTCCTCCTTTCCCTATCTTTTTTCCCTTTCCGTTGTCTTCTACATTCTTTCTTCTCTCTCTCTTTTTTTTTTTTTTCCTGCTTCCTGGGCCATTGGTATCTTGATGGCCTCGGTTATTTCACCTACATGGGTACCCTATCAGGGCCAGGTTCTCAGTCTCTTTCTGCAGAGCTAGCAAAGCATAGGGACATTTATCCGTGGTCACTTGACTACTTTTCCTATTCACTTAATTCTTCTCTAATTTCTTAGGAGATCTTAGGATTTTTAGAGCATCTCTGGGGAAAAAAGGGCACGGGGAAGCCAGGATAGAAAGAGTGTTGATGTGTTTCACAAGAAGCTTATGCCAAATCGGCCCCTGAGGGGTGCTTCTCGTTCAGCTGGGCTTTGTGAGAACGCAGCTAAGTTCTCTAAAACCAGAGGATGAATGAGGCTTCCAAGAGAGAAGACTGTCCAAGTTCAAGGAGAAGGGGTTTGGTTCTGCTTGCCAGGGACAGAAAGTTCTTTCCACATGTGCCTTTTGGTCCTGAGAGCTTTCAAAAGAGAATGTATTCTGCTCTCAGGAGAGAATCACCTCCTAGTAAAGCAGTTATGAAGGGCTCCTGCTGAAAATATGAACACCTCCTCACCATAGAGGGAGAGGATGTCAGAGGTGGGGAATATCAGGAAAAACCCTTGTACTCTGATTTAGTGGTCAGGTATATGCCAGGCAAACACCACCTCACCTGCTGGTCCTACAAATTTCCATGGTTGGTCTGTTTTTCGTTTCAGTTTTCCAGTAGAATGCTTGTTTTCCTTTTTTTCCCTTACCCTTCTGGAAATGAAACTATAATCTGTCATCATTAGTCCTCATTCTGTTTTCTACTTTAAGTCCAGAATATTTACTTACACATTTAACCAAAGTAAAATATTGACTTCTTCGAAAAAAAATCAGACTTTTTACTCTGGAAATTATGGAAATTGTCATATTAATATAAATAGTTTCAAATACCCACTAAGTAGAGAGAATCCCCACATACTCAGCCCTTGGCTTCAGTAATTACTCAACTCATGGCTAGTCTTAGTTCATCTATACCAGGGGCTGGCACACTAGGAGGCTGTAGACAAAATCCAGCTTCTACCTGTTGTCAATAAAGTTTTATTGTAACATAGACACACTCATTTGTTTACTTATTGTCTATGGTGGTTTTCATGCCCAATGGCAGAGTTGAGTAATTGCCACATAGATCGTATAGCCTGCCAAGTCGAAAACATTTACTTTCTAGCCCTTTATAGAAAAAATTTTGTCAACTCCTAATCTGTAATCCTCACCCGGCCTCTCCCCCTTTCTTAGATCATTTTGAGGCAAACCCCAGACATCATATAATTTTATCCGTATTTTGGTATATATTTCTAAAAAACGTTCTCTTATTAAAAACAAAACCACTATATTGTTAACAGTATTTCCTTGCTGTCATCGAATACCAAGTCAGCAGTCAAATTTCTCCAGCATCTTGCAAATTAATTACTGATTTTTAACAGGATGAGTTTTAAACTTGTACTTTGTGTGCTGACAGCATGTATATTTAAAAGCAGTGTTAACTCTAGAAGTGTCCTGGTGGCTACCTCTTACCGTCTCTGGTCTATAAGTTATCTGGGCCTTGATCTCATGAACATTTGGATAGACTCTAAGTGAAGATATTTAATGATACCTTCTAAGGATGGCCAAGGATTGATTCTTTAAGTGTTGAGGTGGGACACTATATCTAGCTTTCTTATTTTCAGGACAGTTTTAATGTTTTATTGGGAGATGGTTCAGCTCACATAGCCTATTAGTTCTTCCTAAGTTTTAGTCACAGACCTCTGAGCCCCTGGCAGGTACTTATGCACTCTTACAGGGAGCCCAGAGAGAACAGAGTGCTCCAGCTCTCACTGCTAACTAGTGGGAGAAATTCACCCCACGGGAGTATTACTGTGCAGACTGCACACTTGAAACCACAGATGGAGCCATTATCTCAGCAGACCTAGTCACCCAGGAGTGAGATTGAGCCAAAGCCAAATTTGCTCACATGTGGTACTCAGACTAGAAGTGAGCATGGAGAGGGATCTCCATAGAGCATGGTGCAGGGGAGGTCTCGCAGAGGGAGGCCGATCAAACTTGGGCTTGTGGGAAATGCTCGAGGCGGACTTGAATGACAAGAGGAAGTTGATCCAGGTTTGGGGAACAGTGTGAATGTAAAAGGTGTCTCTAGGGAATGATTCATGGAGCAGTTTTGCTGGAGTGGAAGGGTTATGTGAAATAAAGATGCTCAGAGTGTGTCTAGCAAGACACCTGGGTTTGGTGGACACGCCTCCTCGAACTGGAGAGATTAAAAGGGCCAACTGGGCCTCCAACCATTGTTCTGTTTTTATAGATTGCGAATCTTTGTAATATTGCACCTGGAATCAAAGGTAGGGTTATGCTGCTTAGAAGTTTGGAATTCACCAGTGCAGAGGACTTGCAGTTAAACATGTGGATTGAACATGTATTTATTTCCCTTCCTTCCTGAAACACCCCCTTAAAATGGCAATAGAACTATGAAAAAGTATAATGATAAAGGAATGCAAGAGGAGAAGCAGCATATGGAAGATGGTAATCAAAGTTAAATTGCTGATAGATAAATGGCAGAGCTGAGAAAGCTGAAACCCAAACTTACAGTGTGGGTATCCCCCAGGAAGCCAGGGCTAGCCACGGAACGCTGGAAAGCCTCAGCAATCAGACACTGGGGTGCGGGGTGTGTGTGTGTGTGTGTGTGTGTGTGTGTGTGTATATGTGTATGTGTGTGTAATGAGTCTAAAGACCTGAAGTTAAGTTACAAATCTGTGCAGGGAGCAGTTACATTCTCAGGTTGTCACCCATCACTTCCGTCCCACTGCCACATGCATGCATACACACATGTACACCTCTCTCACACACATGCACACCTGCAGCCAGCCTAGAGGATACAGCTGTAGCCGAAGGCAGGGATGAACTCAGTAAAAAAGGGATTAAGTGAGGATGCTATCTCCAAATTAAAGATGGGAAGGTTTTTATGCTGAATAAAATGACTAGTCTAAGGGAAGAGAACTACAGATTGTGATTATTTGGGAGTCTTCTAGTGAAACAGTGGAGTGAAGCCACTGGTCAGCCTGCCCAGCCTGGATACCCAGAGCGTCCATTCAGCATTTTAATGACCTACTTTTAAATGTGAAAGAATAGTCTGGGACCAGCAGACAAGAGGATAGGGGACTTGGTGAAAATAATGTGGAGGATAAAACCAAATTATAATTCATATCCTCAAAAATTTGGTAGGAAATATGGCATCTGTGCAAGAAAGGAGACCGTAAGACGGATTATGCAGGGAATAAGAAGACCTTTTAGAAATTAATATATAGTTTGACCATTGAACAACCTAGGTATTAGGAGTGCTGTGGATCCCTGGGTAGCTCAGTGGTTTGGCACCTGCCTTTGGCCTGGGGCATGATCCTGGAGTCTTGGGATCAAGTCCCATGTTGGGCTCCTTGCATGGAGCCTGCTTCTCCCTCTGCCTGTGTCTCTGCCTCTCTCTCTCTCTCTCTCTGTCTGTCTCTCATGAATAAATGAATAAAATCTTAAAAAAAAAAAAAAAGAGGAGTGCTGACCCCCTGCACAGTTGAAAATATGGATATAACTTTGACTCTCCCAAAACTTAACTACTAAATAGCTTACTGTTGACCAGAAGCATTACAGTTGATTAATAGATATTTTATATGTTATATGTATTATATATACTATATTCCTACAATAAAGTAAGCTAGAGAAAAGAAAGTGTTATTAAGACAATCATAAGGAAGAAAAAATACATTTACAGTACTGTAGTGTATTTACTGAAAAGAACCCACATGTGAGTGGACCCCGGCAGTTCAAACATTTGCTGTTCAAGGATCAACTATATATAACAGCAGAAATAAAAATTACAAGATTGAAAGATAATGTTGGAGATCAGAAAATTAGAGGGTGAGTCTAGGAGATTCAGCCTCTGAAGAGTTCTAGTAAGAAAGAACAGAGAAATAGAGGCTAGGAAATTATCAAAGAAAGAATAAAAGGAGTTTGCTAGAATTGAGAAATTCAAAGTATTCAAATTCAAGGAGCCTACCACATGCCCTACCCAGAGAATGGGAAAGTAAAAGTATTCAAATTCAAGGAGCCTACCACATGCCCTACCCAGAGAATGGGAAAAGACTGACCCCAAGGCACATACAAATGAAATTTTGGGATGGCAAGAGAATATCTCAGAAGTCCCCCAGAAGATACATATCAAGGATTAGGAATCGAGAATGCCATCTTTCAACAGCCAACTGTGGACCTGGCTGTTATATTCTGATAGAAAATTATTTCCTGTCTAGAAATTAGCTCTTAGGGGCACCTGGGTGGCTCAGTGGTTGAGTGTCCTGGGATCTAGTCCCATAACAGGCTTCCCGCGGGGAGCCTGCTTCTCACTCTGCGTGTCTCTGCTTCCCTCTCTCTCTGTCTCTTACGAATAAATAAGTAAAATCTTTTAAAAAAATAGAAATCAACTCACTGTGAGGGTTGAAATAAAGGCATCTCAAGCATTTCAAAAAATGAACTTCGGTGATCTGGGACCCCAGGATCACACCCTGAGCCGAAGGCAGATGCTCAACCACTGAGTCACCCAGATATCCCGAACTTCGGTGCATTCTTTCTCAGAAGCTACTAGATGATTTGTTCCACCAGACGAGAGGAAGCCAAGAAAGAAGTCATGAGATGCAGTACATAGGGGACTCCATTCGGGGGCTAAAGATGTTGCCAAGAGGAAGGTGAGGGAAGATGACTCAGGGCAGTCATGTAGAGCTGGCCTGAGGATGGGTGTCTATATAGGACCAAGTGTGTCTGAAATGTGGCTAAGACACATCTAACTGACCCCAAGAGGCCACCTGTGCTGCCAGAATCTGGGTGTCCTGTACTGATAGGTTCTTGAAAAACAAGCAGAATGAAATGCATAGTTCTTTCCCATCAGAAAAAAGGAAAAAGTTGTACAACTAAGGAAACATATTCCTAGTATCCTACAAAGTCATCATACAAACTCTGAATATCGATTTAGTGATGATTTTCTAAATTGGGAGGAGAGGGCACTGTATGTTGTAAGGTAGGATGCAGTAAGTGCTCAGCTCTTATCATGGAAGGTTCACAAGTAACATCTAACATGACCGAAATCAAGAAATAATAGAAGAAGCGTGTTATTTAGAAACATGGCAGTAAATAGAGGAAGCAGTTGGGAATTGAAAGTTGTTGCTTCTGAGGAGCTCAAATCAGCAATGGGGAGAGGCAGGGAAGGAGATGCTGTATTTTTACTTTTTTTTCATTTTTCTTATTTTTTTTTTTGAGATGCTATATTTTTAAATTGTACCTACTGTAGTACTGTTTACATTTTTAAACTATAGAAGCATGATTCCTTTGATAAAAAAAAAAGAAAAAGAAAAATCGCTAGTTGAGAGGATTTATGAGAAAGGTGGGAAAGTTCCATTTTGTTGTGGGCCTTGAATACTAATTTGAAGTTTTGACTCAAGGGTGGTGGGGAGTCAGGTGAAGTTTTTGAGTAGGAGCATCACACACAAGGTGGGCCCGTCTGGTACGATTTTCCTGATGGCAGTTTATAGGTTGGCTCAGAGTGGGGAGATTAGTTCAGGGATAGTTGGACACCAAAATGGAAAGTCAAGGGCGGGTGGCAGCAACAGAAGAAGGCTTCAGGCCGAATGGTTTACTCACTTCAGCAGGAAGGGAAGAGTCAGGAATGATGGGGTAGCTTCACCCCTGGGAGGAGGACGAGCAGCAGGAAGAGGAGGGAAGACTCAGGTTTGGGGAGAGAGCTGTGGCATTTAGTTGAGTCCAAAGTGACAGCAGGTCATGAAGGCAAAGCAGTCTAGCAGGTGGAATCCAGACGCAGTGCTGGCACTGGCCATCGGGACGGGGAGCTCCTTGAAGAGAAGCCTTTTTTTTTTTTTTTTTTTTTTTTTTGAAGAGAAGCCATTTTTATAGAGGTTTTGGTGTAAAAGAACATTGAAGAGGTGGCCAAAAAAAGTCAGTTAGGAAGCTAACCCTGAAAACTGAGGAAGGTACCAAGTACAATAGTCATGTGAAGAAGATAAGAATTCAGAGAAGATGAAATGAGAAGGTAGTTAGGAAACCAAGACTTTCCAACACATATAATATAATCCATATTGGTTCCCTTCTTCGCATTGGCTTATTGTTGTTTTCTTCAGTGGTATCTCTTATCTTTTTAAAGCCCCTTTTGTCCTTCTCCCTTTTCTAAAGGTGTAAGGGAAAAATCAGTACATCAAATCTGAGATAGTAGTGCAATGAATCCCTTATAACCCACCACTTGGTTTCTCACAGTTAATAATACTTTGTTTTATCCGACCTCCTACTTTTCAGGGGAGGGGACTGATGAATTTTAAAGCAAATCCCAAATGTCATATCCTTTGAACCATAAATACATCCCTAACAGATAAGGGTTTAAACAAAACAAAACTAGGGGTGCTTCACTGGCTTAGTTGGTAGAGCATGCAACTCTTAATCTCAGGGTCATGAGTTTGAGCCCCACGTTGGGCATAGAGATTACTTTAGAAAAAGAAAAACTAAACTAAAATACCATTATCCACCCAACAAAATTAACCGTATTTCCTCACTTCATGTCATACCTGTGTTCCATTTTCCAGATTGTCTTAAAAATGTTTTCACAGTTGATTTATTTGAGTCAGACTCAAACTCAAGATCTTCACATTGCTTTTGGCTGATATGTCTCATAAGTCTCTCTTAATCTGTAAGTCTCTTAACCTTTCTTATTCTTTTTCTGGCCATTTACTTCTTGAAGATCACTGGCATTTGTTCTGTAGAATTTCTTATGTTCTGGACATGACCGATGTGACCTTGAGGTGTTGGGTAACATGCTCGTCTATCCCTTGTCTTTTCTGTAAACTTGTAGTTAGATGTGGAGGCTTGATTAGAATCAAATTAACTTTTTAAAATTGGAAGTATGATTTACATACAATAAAATACACAGATCTCAGGTATATAGTTTGCCGAGTTTTGACAAATGCATACATTCCTGTCACCTGCACTCCATCAAAATGTTAAAGCATTTCCATCATTCCACAGAGTTCCCACTCTTAACTTTCTTTTGATCACTTTTTCCCTCAGTGTGTGCAAATCAAGTTATACCTACCAAGCACAGATGAAGATTTTCACCATCTGTTCTAGCCTCGCCTTGCCCATGGGTATTTTAGGTAGTTTAGTACTTTGGAAAGGTTGCTTTCTCCTAAAAAATAATGTGGAGAATACTGCTGAGAATCCAACTCTTCTCTTCATGATCATGCAACATATTTTCACTGGTGCTTTATATCAGGATGATTTCTGTTGCAGGTAACACAAACTAGGATCCAAATTGGCTTTAATAGTGATGAGAATTCACTGGCTAATTTAACTGAAAAGTCTAGATGTAGATCCTGGTTTCAAGTGAAGCCTGATTTAGTGACTCATCAATATCACCAAGCAGCTGGCTGTGTTTTGTTTTTCTTTTTATTTTTTTTAATTTTTTTTTTAAATTTATTTATGATAGTCACAGAGAGAGAGAGAGAGGCAGAGACACAGGCAGAGGGAGAAGCAGGCTCCATGCATCGGGAGCCCGATGTGGGATTCGATCCCGGGTCTCCAGGATCGCGCCCTGGGCCAAAGGCAGGCGCTAAACCGCTGCGCCACCCAGGGATCCCGTGTTTTGTTTTTCTACTCTGCCATCTGTTGGGTCAACTTCCTATTATATTTGAGTTCAAGATGGCAGCCAATGGCTCCTAGGACAGCATGCTTTCTCAGCCATATCTGGCAAAGAGGAAAGACTATTTCTCCTAGAATTCCTAGCAAAAGTCATGAGATTTGCCCTGATTAAGCTCAACATAGGTCACGTGCCCACTCCTGATCCAGTCAGCGTTCACCTGTGCCCTTGAGCATAGAGTCAGTTTCCTCAGAACAACGTGGATCTCCTAGATGGAAATCAGGAGCTAATGGTGAGGAGGGATTGGTTGCTGCAGAGGCAGCCACAAATGACTGCTATAATCACATTAGCCCCAGAAGCCTCCGTGGTTGGGACTTGCCTGGCCGAGCTTCCCTGTCGCAGCCGAGCTCCTGCACCAGACACCACACTTAACCCTCCCTCTGTTCCTCCTTGCCCGCCACCTTGAGATTTCTCTGGATTTGGAGAGTGGGACTGGGTGATCACTATATTCATTCTGAGCTTAATGTTTCCAGCTGGGAAAAACGCACAGACCCCCGAGGCAGGTTTTACTATGTGGATCACAACACTCGGACCACCACCTGGCAGCGCCCCACAGCCGAGTACGTGCGGAATTACGAGCAGTGGCAGTCACAGCGCAATCAGCTCCAGGGCGCCATGCAGCACTTCAGCCAAAGATTCCTCTACCAGGTGAGAGGGCAGGGGCTCGCCTCCTGGCACTGGAGAATGTGCCACCTCCCACGTTATCTGTTGACCTGTTGGGTGAGCAGGGGAAACAGTGTCTAGAAACTTCAGTGCTCTGGAGATTTTACACATCACAGTGAAATTCCTTAAATTTCATTATTTCTAATTTAGTAACTCAGTGTCTAGCCTCTCTGTGTTTATGGACTCAACATATCTGAAATTGAAGTTATCGTCTTTCTTCTAAGACTGGATTTCACTTCTGGTCTCTCCTTCTAAGTCCATTTATTCTAATTTGAAACCTGAAGGTCAGCAGTGACATCTCCCATACCTCAACTTTTCAGAACAAAACACTCACCTATATCCTTTTATTTTCATTGTTGCTACTGTTTTTCTTTAGATCTTTCTTTTTTGACAGATTCTCAATGGTGGAGGGACCTTTAAAATTGATCTGGATCAGGGCTTGCAAAACTATAGTCCATGGGCCAAACTGGCCCACACTTTGTTTTGTAAATAAAGTTTAATTGGCACAGAGCACTCCCATCAGTTTAGGGATTGACTCTGGCTGTTTTTACACTGTAACAACAGAGTTGAGTAGTTAAAACAGAGACCATATAGCCTATAAAGCTGAAAATATTTACTGTCTGGTCCTTTATGGAAAAAGTTTATTGACCCTTGGTCTAGTTCAACTTCCTTCTATCTGATTCTTGATTTTCCTCCCTTCCTCCCTCCCAACAGAACAGTTAGGGCAGCCTCTGAATTGTTCTCTCTGTTGGCCTTGCTCTCTCCTTCAATCTTACTGCCTGCCTGTTCCTAGCAGAGTAGTCTTCAAATGTCACTGTCACTTGGTCACTTTTTAAAAATCATTGTGAAGAGTTTAAGGAGGAAAGGCTTTGCTCTACATTTATCACTGCCATTTTAATCACTGTGTCAAACCCTTCTGTGGTCCTTACCTACAGAATAGTATTTAAATTTCCTACTCTAGGGTACCTAGGTGGCTCAGTAGGTTAAGCGTCAGCCTTGGGCTCAGGTCATGATCCCGAGGTCCTGGGAGTGAGTTCTGCTTTCAGCTCTCTGCTAAGCAGGAAGCCTGCTTGTCCCTTTCTCTCTGCCCTTTCTACTCATCTTCTCTCGAATGAATGAATGAATGAATGAATGAATAAATAAATAAATACAATATTTGAATAAATAAATATCCTACTTGAGAATTCAGAGTGCGATGGTCCCAAATGAACTTTCTAATGGTTTCCTGTCCTGTGTCCCTTCAGGAACCATCTCAGCCTCACCTTACATCCCATTAGAGCCTTCACCAGTGACGTGGTGGCTGGGGGAACCCCGCCACACAGCTTCTTTTGCAGAGACAGAGAGGGTTCCCAAACTGGAACTCTGCATATTCTCAGGGCACCTTGAACATGAAGCTTGGGATTTGCACGAGAATTTCTACAAAAGGTGGTAGATTAGAGGCCAGAAACTTTTTGAGCTGAACTACATTTAATCACTGTGTTTAGTCAACATTGTTTCTATTTGAAATGAACTCTCACCCCACAACCCATTTCTAAATTATATACTTTTCCAAGTTACAGGCTCAGAAAATCTTTAATTCTGTTGAACTAAGTAGCATTCATTATCAGCTTTGTCTTTGCAGTTTATCCTCTGCTAACCCAAAGCAGGAGGGAGCTACACCATCAACCCATGAGGCGTAGTGCCATTCCCCTGGGCTGGCCTGTCTCCTCCCCTGTCTGTGGGGGCTGATACTCATCCTATAACGAGTTAACCTTAGTTTCCTTAGTATGAACAGAAAGCACGATGTTTATCACATTAGTTTGTCTCTAGGTCAGCTGTGACACTGGTCTATAATCCATGTCCTGGGGGATCTGCCCACTGCAGCACAGCCTATGTTTTTATGCCACAGCCCCTTTCAAACATGCTTGGCATGTTTCAAAATTGGATGAGATCTGATAATTCCCTGCATTTTAGAAATTGTCCTTCCAGAGCTAGGCCCTGAAGAACTTTACCTGGGTGACCATGGCTGTAAAACTAGGAAGGTTTGGGAATCTCTATCCTTTGACTTAGAGACAAGGACACATTTTAGGAGTCTCACAATGATTTTTTTCTCCCTGCTTACTCAGCTTCTCTAATTAAAAAAAAAATCTCTTAAAGGAATCTTTTTTTCTCTACAAGGCACCAAGTATGTTTGTTGGTTGACTGAGATGTTTGGTGTGTGAGTGGGAAGGTTCTTGAGGTCACATCCACTTGGTGTTTTGGAATATCCATTTCTTTTGCCCGCCTCTGTCACTTTAGCAGCGTCATTCCAGGCATGCCAAGGTAGGACTTCACCTTGGAGGGTCCCTTAGAAGGAAGAATATTTTTTTGAGTACTCTAAACTGGTTTTCTCAGCTTGGTTGGGGGTTCAGGAGGGTTCTGGATGGAGGTGATTGTTCCCTTTTCGCTGTGAAACAAGATTCATATTGAAAAACGTGTTAGGAATCTTTTTTGGGTCGGCTTTCAATGTCGCTCTGTTGGTTTCCCTCTCTCTTGGATTTGCTTTGCCCCTCGTTTGCTATGGTGCCATGTCCTGGTTACAAGTAAGAAGAGTTGCTTTCATACAGTTATTTTGGGGTTTGGCCTTGGCCCAGGGTTTGACTCGGAAGACTTAAGAGCTGATACTGTACCAGCGGCTTCCCCTCCTCCTCCTCCTGCCGGGCTGAAACCAAGACCTCGTTCTTCTTCACTTACTCTAGAGAGAACACAGAATGCAGTTCAAGATGGAAGTCAAGGGGGCCCACATGGCAGTCTCCCACAGTTCCTTCCTGCCATTTGCCTCATCACACATGTTTTTCACTTTCTCTTCTTGCTCCCTTATTTCTGATCTGCTTCCCTTTCCTGATGCCCCAGTGTGCCTTTGTTTCTTGAGACCATCACGCACACACTTGTATTTTGCCCTCACAGTTTCGCTGTGCCCTCTCTTGTGTGATCCTGCTGTGGTCCAGTGGGGCTGCCCACCCCATCGCGTGCATTGTACCTACTGCTGTTTCTGTGGCACTCCCATTACCCCGGCTTTGGTCCTCCCTTAATAACTAAAGGAGGTAGCCAGTGTCCTGAAAAAGATCATTCTATGGTTTCTAATGTGTGGATGCCAAGTTGCATTATCCAGAAACAGACTGGAAACTCGTTTGCTATTCTGCAGAGAGCCCCTTGGCTTAGACTCTCAAACACCTGGGTTTTGTTCTGCACCCACAGGATGGATCCTTAAAAAAAGGAGCCTGCCTTCTATACAGTAACCTTTCTGCCCTTCCCAGAGCCTTTCTTGCCCTCGGCTGTATTTGCTAGACATTCTTTATTTCTGAGTTTGTATCTTAAAATATTACTGGAACTTAGTGCTTAGTGCCTGAGGGAATTGAACTCAACGTGAGCTGCCTGGCTCACAGCCTGCACCTCAGATGTCCCAACCCAGGGACATTTACCAGGAAAATGATTCAACTGTGTTACTTTCTGTTCCTACACGTAAAGGAAACTGTCTTGTCACTTAGAGTCACCTGCAGATCTCAGGATCGTTCTTTGGACCGTCATCCCTCCATGCCCCTTTCTCTGTGCTTTTTTGGCTGTGCTCCAAGCAACACTTGTGGGAGAAGAGAAGTGGCAGTTGGTTGACCTACTGGAGATGTGGGGTTTTGGTTTTCAGGCCATGATGTGGAGCTCTTATGTTTTGTTTCTCTTTGGCTTCTTTCTGTCCACTTCCTTTTCTTATTTTTCAAGCTGTACTATGTACATTAGGGAAAAAAATGTCCAGAATAGTTACATGCTTTGCTTTAACTGCAAGTGGTAAGATTGTAATGAGTGTCAGCTTTCATTGACTCCTGCTCATGTGTGGTTCATGCTGATCAATCCCTGGTCACTCACCCTT
This sequence comes from Canis aureus, assembly GCF_053574225.1. Classification (NCBI taxonomy): domain Eukaryota; kingdom Metazoa; phylum Chordata; class Mammalia; order Carnivora; family Canidae; genus Canis; species Canis aureus. The sequence continues at coordinate 9,160,951 of NC_135613.1, forward strand.
CCCTCTTGCTTCCTCTTCTGTCCCCTTTTCACACGTTTTGAGGGGTGTGGATCTGATAGAATGAGAAGAGAACAATGCCAAAGAAATAAAAAAAACCCAACAACACAACAGTATAACTAAAGAGAGCCAGTACTGTATGAAGTTTAAAAAAGGCAAAGAAAAAAAAAACAAAGGAAAAAAAAAGGCAAAGATTAAGAAAAAGGTTGGGGCCCATGGGTGGCTCAATCAGTTAAGCATCCAACTGGACCTCAGCTCAGGTCTTGATCACAGGGTTGTGAGTTCAAGCCCCCTGTTGGGCTCCACGCTGGGTGTGGAGCCTATTAAAAAAAAAAAAGAAAGAGAAGAGTTGATAATTTTTTTATTCTCCTCCCCGTGCTTTGTATACAAGTCCTAGTTGATTTTGATGAATGATAGAAATCCACTTGGTTACACTTAAGCAGAAAAGGAATTTACCAAATGGGAATGGGGTGGTTTATAGGATTAACCGAATGGTGGAGAACCAAGCTCTGGCAAAAACCGGGAGTAGGCAAGGCAAAGGCATAGTTTGTGCAGGACATCGCCCTGTTGTGCTGCCATTGAACGGCTCTGGCTCCAGCGGACTGTGGACTGCACTGCAGCAGCGAGTCCTTTCCAGGAGACCTCCTGCTTTCCTGCGGTCCCCGCAAGTCCGGAGTGGGAGCATCTGATTGGCTGTTCTTCAGGTCATGTGCCTGGAGGTGTCCTGGCATTGGAAAAGGAAATATTCAATAGCTGATAAATATATTTGTGTCTAGTTCAATGCACATCACGGAGGCTGTAAGTAAAGATTGATCTGTTGACGTGAGAATTACGCACAAGATGAGGGTCTGTCCCCTGGAGCCCAGTTGGTAACAGTTGGGAGCTGACTTCCCATTGGAGCCCCTCGGTGCTTTGGGGATTATCCCCTCATTCCAAAAAAAGACTTGAAGCAGCAAACAGTTTTGTTCTGGATCCTTCTTTTACTTCTTTAAAATGCCCTTTCCTGTACTTCTTCCCTTTTGCTACAGCTCATTACCCACTGAGTTCTATTTGGCTTCATTATCTGAAATGCATGCGTATTTCACAAGTTAGTGCCTTTCCTTCTGTTCCCGAGTGCGCTCAGAGCTACTGCCCTTCTGTGTTAAGGAGAAACTTGGGTTTTATGAGATGCTACCCCCCACCCCCCCACCGCCCGCACTCTCACCAAAGTGACCTCTGGGAGATGTCACATTTAGATCTCTGCCAGTAACCATCAGACACATCTGCATCGGGATGCAAGTCTGAGCACGTCCTCCAGGATAACGATAACGGCGCCCCCATATCAAGCGACAGCCCAACTTCCCACACCGCTGGGCAGGAGGCCCTTTGCTGAAAGGAGGCCCTGTCCCATCAAGGAACCTCTGGTTTCAAGACTTAAACATCTTTGTTGGGACTTGCTTTGGAAGAGTTGCTTGTGCTGCCACCTTGGAAAGAAAGTTCCTCTGTCCTTTCAGCCGGGGCGGAGGGCCGGCTGCGAGGGTGGGGGAGGCCCAGGCCCGTTGGCAGTCGAGCTCCACCAATGTTTTCTCAAGCCGAGACTGAGCTCCATTCATCCTCCTGCCCGGTGTGCGGTGGCTGCGTCGCCCCCAGACAGAGCCGGCCGGGCAGCCCCAAGTCTGCATTGAGAACTTGATCCCTTCATGCAACGATTAAGTTTTAGTTAAGTGAAATAAAAAGTCTTCAGCAAAGAAAAGAAAAGAAAAGAAAAAAACCAAGCAAGCAAGCGCAGAACAATACTTGTTTTATTTAACTATGAAGAGTTTTTGACAGCACCCCCTTCCCCGCAGGATATGAGCGCTCGGGCCACTGCAGCCTTGCCCCGGGGATCTCAGGCAGAATTAGGCTGGGGGGTGTTGAATGTAAACAGTGACCCTGACGGCCTGGCGTCCGCTCCCCCTTCTTGCTCCCCCCTTCTTGCTCGTCTCTCCTGCTCTCTCGCCACCTCGCCCCCAGCCCCACCTCCCCAGACAGGCACACACCGAACACTGAGCAACTTCAGGTTCAGGCCGGAGGAGAAGAAAGGTGCTTTGTGAAGGGAAGCAAAACATTCCTGGGGGAGGTGAGGGGCCTGGGGCATGAATGTGCCCTCAGTCTGCGCTGGTTTTGCACACCGGCCGCTGCTCCCTCTCCCAGCGCACCCAGGAGGGAGGTGGAGGGAGGAGGGCCCAGCCCCCAGCCAGGAAGCTCTGGGCGTGGGCAGGGCTTGTGGGAATGATTTCATTGGAAAGGCCTGCGATATTTTTTCCCCTCCCGTGTGTGGTTCTTGGAGAAAGTTGGAGGTGGTGGTGATTTCAGTCGCCCTGGCCGCCCGGAGCAGGAGCCGAGCAGAGGCGCTGGCCGAGCTTGCGGGCCGCCGCTCCAGGCCTGCCGCCCGCCTGGGCCCGCTCTGCCTCCACAGCCCCGGCCGCCTTCCTCGCACCGGCTTCCTCCCCCTCGCTCACCCTCTCCAGAACCTGTCGGGGCCCTCCGCATGGGGGTCCTTGTTCAGTTTTTCTTTTTTGAGAAAAACTCTCCAGAGGAGCAGATGTCACCTAAGGCCCCACTGAAGCCTGTACAAAAGTGCTCAAATGTGGAAATGAGGCCTTGGCATTTTTATTTTTATCGATCGATTTATTTTTAACCAGCGGCTTTTTTTAACTTCTGTGTTCTGCTGTGTTTTCTTGTGTTTAGTCTTCAAGTGCTTCGACTGACCATGACCCGCTGGGCCCCCTCCCTCCCGGCTGGGGTAAGTACCGAACTCCTGAGGACTCAGCCACGGCTGAGGCTCCGCTCGCTGCGCTCCCTCCTCTCTCCCCGAGCGTCGTCTTCACTCCTGGCCCGCATCCTGGCCCGCATCCTGGCCCGCAGTGGCCTGGGCCTCTCTCCAGCGTGCTCTCTGGGGATGCCCAGCCTGAGCGCTTCCACGACGGGGCGCTGAGATCCCCTGCACCCCCATAGCGTTCACCTGCCATGGCTGAAGGAGCGTGACCCTGCAGACAGAGTCCCCGAGGAGCAGCCTGTGGGACTGTTGGGTTTTGGTCCTGATTCTGAACCATCTCCCCAACCCTCCATCCTGTCATTGGCCAAGACGTTTTGGCGCTGGCTTACTCCCTGGCGCACTGGTTTTAGGTCTGTGGCTGTGTGATTGGAAGGAGCCGCCTTACCAAACCTTTCTTTGCAGCTGAGATGTTGGAGGACTTCAGCCTAATTTTGACTAAAGAAAAGCTACCTTTTTATCTGTGACCCAGCTGTGAAACAGGCCAGAGGGAAGCAGATGAGACAGTTGAGCGCCGGGTGGCAACTGTGGAAGCGCATCATGGCTGGTTAATAGCGCCATGCTGGGTTCTGCTTGTCATTGGAGAATTTCCAGTCCTGGGTGTGATTTGCCAATAATGAGTTAGAGAGATGGACATCCATGACTTGGGAGAGGTTAGGGGCTTTGTGGCTATTCTGGGAAAGAGCAGCCATGCAGAAAGGGGTCATGAGAGATGGTGAGACGCAGTGCATTCTGTAGCCCTGAGCCGGGTCAGGGTTTTGTTCAGTACAGCAAGGGTCCCTGGGGGTGGAAGAGGGCAGATTTAGAAGGAATCAGCATGTGTTGGGTTTAATGTATTGGTTAGGCCAGTAGAAGACAATAAATGCTATTTGGGTGGTGTTTATAAGGGGTATTAAATTGGGCGGGGGCATGCTCCCCAATAAAAACAGAGAAGTGGAGAATGATAAGATGAGCATGAACTGGAAAAGTATGGCTGTTGAGCTGGAACCCCCTGGTGTAGACATACCACTCCCTGGTAGTGATTTACCAGGTTGCATCACCGCCCCCCCTTGGGTCCACAAGGTGTCACTTAGTGAATTACCACTGCATTTCAGAGCATTGGGAGGACCTCGTGGACCTTCTGGGGGCACGTGTCAGTTAGTGAGGCTTCCAGACAGTTCTGGATTTTCAGCTAGGGAATCCTGTACGGACACAGATCATCCACCTGCCTCTTTGGACTGATGCACGATCCCTGGTGTCTCAGGAATCAGCATCCAGTCAAATGTAATGAGTCGAACACAGGATCCCTGGCTAGGCAGGGGAAAGTGCGTCAGATTAAATGAGAATCTGTGATGTTGTTTGGCAGCCAGTAGACGCTATGACCTGGAGCCAGGGACCCAGAATTGTTCCTGCATCCACAGAGTCAAATGATTGATTTCTGTACCAGTTCTGCTACATGATGGTCACCAAGTAAGAGCAGCTCTAGCGCTTAGAAAAGAGCTCCCAGAAGCCAAGTGTGAGATGGCTGAGATGGGAGGAGGAGCCGTGGTCCGAGTCAACGGTGTTTACATATGATCAGGAAAACACACAAGATTATATTGGTAGGAAACTGAGAAAAAGGACCATGTGGCTGAGGGCCAGGGAACCTTCCACATCAGATCCTTTGGGCCTTGTGTTGGCTTTTTCAGGGCTGGGACTGGGCCACCTTCCCAAGGAGACTTAAGAAAGAACAGAAAGAGCAGCAGAGCCAAGCAAGAATTGCTTTTAGTGGGAGCCTGCGATCAAATCTCCCATACTCTCCTGCTCTCTGTCCTAGGTCCCTTTCTGTTCCTCCAGGAGGAGCCCCCTGGGTCGCCTGCACCCAGGGGTTGGGACACCTGGGATTTAGATCCACAGCTCTTCAGCTGCCCTGCCCCTGGACACGTCACTGAATGCTTCCAAGTGTGTTTCCTCCTAGAGAAGGCGCTCCCCTCAGGACTTCCCCAGCCCCCAGACTGCACTTGTATGCAGTGAGACAGTCCCAGGAGGCGCCCCGGCAGCTGTGAGTGCACAGGCCCCGGGCCCGGCTGGACAGATCCCCCAGCCTGATGATTAGCCTTGGCTTTGGCTCTTGGCAGGGCAGACACAGAGGATCTAGTTCAAAGCAGAAGCTTCTGGGATGGGAGCGGCTTCTCCTTTTCCTCAGAACCTTCTCAGGTAGCCTGCCTTCTGTGGGACAGTCCCATAAGCTGTTCTTTTTTTTTTTTTTTTTTTTTCCATAAGCTGTTCTGAGGTGACGGTAGCTCTGTAATAATCTTGGGCATCTTCTTTTCTTTCTTTCCTTTTGTGTGTGTTTTAAAAATTTCTGTCCAGTCCTGGATACCACGTAAGGCAGAGAGACGCCAGGATCCTGGGTTGACACTGGGAACATTGCAGCCTGATGCTTGAGGGAAGGGGAGTGGGCACCTCGCTTCTGTGCCTTTTTTAGCTTTTGGTTTCCCTGTAGCTTCTGGAACTAATTATTTTTATTTCTTTAATTTCCCCCTGTCATTGTAAAAGAGGGAGGGCCATTAGCATCATTCGTTTAGGGGACAGAAACAGGTTTGAAGGCTCAGGAACTTCGTAGGAAAGGTGACCTCTCTTGCGTTTGCAGCCTTGCCCCTAGTCTTGCCTGTTGCCTGTCATCTGCTTGGAGCTGATGGGGCGTGCCTCTCAACGCCTCCCAAAGCCTGGAGTCACCAGCTAGAGTTGGTCTCCCCAGACTTCCATCTATGAGCACCCATGCCCCAGGAGAGGGGAGAGAGTAAAGATTGTCCAGAGGACAGAGACAGGATGCCTGAGCACCCCTAAACACTGTCCCGGCTCGAAGCACATACTTAGTGGAAGGAGAAGGTAGCATCGTAAGTGCCCCAGCCCCGGGCATTCATTGCACACATGCAACATAGCGGTTCTACTGGGATGTGAGAGTTTTGGAACAAAGCTTTGCCTTCATGCAGGGGGAAGGAGAGAAGGTGGAGGGTAGGTAGGCCCTCTGGGAGAGAGCGCTGTCAAAAAGATACGGAGGAGAATGTAGCTACCCCACAATGACCCGGTTCGGATGGAGCAGTTGCATGACTGGAGAGCAACCCATGAGGGACTGGGGTGGGGACCAGGGTTGAGGGGAGGTTGGCCGTGCCTCCACTTTGCACACAGCTGGATGCAATTATGCCTCTGGTTTCAGCTGGGCTCTCCCCCCCCTCCTGTTGCCACACTGCCCCCTTCCCTCCAACGAATCAACCGACCAAAGACAGTTCTGGATCTCTAGTTGGAAATGTGTTTATCCTTCCCCCACTCCCCAGTAGGGAAAGATTCTTTGTCCTTTTTACCAGTGACAGATGTGCATGAGCCAGGCTTTCATCAGTTCAACTTCTCTAACAGGTTGGGAACAGGGGCAGAAACTGAGACCTGGCACTCAGGAGATGGGAGCCAGAGGGCAGTGGGCCTGGCCTCAAGGTGTTTCAAGCCAATTGTCCTCTTTTCTTTTTTCTCCCATGGCAGAGAAGAGACAGGACAATGGACGGGTGTATTACGTGAACCATAACACACGCACTACCCAGTGGGAGGACCCGCGGACCCAGGGGTAAGGATGTAGGCTGGGTTGGCCCCATGCAGCTCCAGTGTTGGCCAAGTACCCGGGACTGCGTTGGCCTTCTCTGGCCAATATTCTGGGATTTTTAAGCCACCCACAAGCGCCCCAAGACCCTTACCGTTTAGTGTCCACGTAATGAGACTTGAAAGTGGCTCCTTAAATGGACCTTCCCGACGGATAGAGAGTGGCCTGACTGGCAGGTGTTGCTAGTCTGCGTGCCAGTCGTGCAGGCTGCTAATAGTGTGATTTTGAAAGATTTAAGGGAACCTTTCCACCCCTTCCCTCCGGAAGCTGCTCTAGGATAGGGGCATGTGGTGTCTCAGGATTGCTGGTGGCCACTTAGGCCACAGTCGTCCACCCAGGGCTGGTTCTTTGACCTTGGGCTAGTAAACGACCTCTCTCCACTACAGAGCTGCCCTCATGACTTGGGTAGTACCGGGTGCCTTTCCTCAGGGCCCCCCCTCAAGGACTGCAGGGCCTGGGTGAAAGCTGTACCAGCCTCCTAGGCACAGAGACGCAGAAGGCGACATGGACTCTTAGCTCCGCTCTACCCGTGCTTCTAGGATGATCCAGGAGCCAGCTTTGCCCCCCGGGTGGGAGATGAAGTACACCAGTGAAGGCGTACGCTATTTCGTAGACCACAATACCCGCACCACCACCTTTAAGGATCCTCGCCCAGGGTTTGAGTCCGGGTAAGGACTGCCCGCAGGCGGTATTAGCGTCCGATCGATGGTCCACATTTATCCTTGTCTTGCTCTTCCTACTGCCCCCTGGTGGCCGACTTTGGTGTCACATTAGAGGGGGGTGGCGGGAGGAGGGGGAGTGGAAGGGGCTCTCCTGCTTATTCGGGATAACGCCTAGTGGGCTTTCTCTAAAAGCAAGAGCTCTGGCTTTATTTCCGGTTTTTCTTTTTCTCCTCAAATCTGCCTACAGAAATGGCAGTCGTTTCCTTTCCTCAGTGCCTTGCCTTTCTCGTCTTTAACATGGCATCAGCTTTCCTCAGGGCTAACAAGATACGTTGCTAATTTTTGAGAAATCACCTGGATTCTAGAATACCTTTGCTCTTCCCAGGACGAAGCAAGGTTCCCCTGGTGCCTACGACCGAAGTTTTCGGTGGAAGTATCACCAGTTCCGTTTCCTCTGCCACGTGAGTTCTGGGACGGGACCTCCCCCAGACGCTGGGGTCACTTGAGTTGCTTCAGCATGATTTCCCAGCCCAGCAGGGGTGTTCGAATGCCTGCATCTGAGATGGGGCCAGTTACTTGTCCTGCCCCCAGCACTTATCTGACATCGTCCCCAGGAAGCCAGCTCCCATTTCTGGGGTCCCAGGCCCTCTGCCACTGGCCCCGGGAGATGGGGAAGCCTGTTGGTACAGACGGGAGGCCCGACTGCTTAGTGACCCCTGATTTCCTGATTCAGCGTCTGTTTTCCTTTTCTTTCTTTGTTTTTCAGTCAAATGCCCTCCCTAGCCACGTGAAGATCAGCGTTTCCAGGCAGACGCTTTTCGAGGATTCTTTCCAACAGGTTAGAGGATAATCCTGGTGTCTAAGACCAACAAGCAGAAGGCCCCCTCACACCACTTCATCTTCTATCACGTGGCCTGTTAAGCCCACATGGTTGAGTTTCCAGGGTGTGGGCCTGGGTGACCAGTCTGCTGAAGGGCAGGACATAGAATTCCCTGGCCCTTGCCCCCAGCCTGCTACCGAAGCAAGAGTGGCAGGCTGGCCATGACGCTCTGTCTCCTCAGATCATGAACATGAAGCCTTACGACCTGCGCCGCCGGCTGTACATCATCATGCGTGGCGAGGAGGGCCTGGACTATGGAGGCATCGCCAGGTGAGCTCAGCGCCCCTGGAAGGCTGTGCCGCGCTGTTTCCCCAGGCCGTAGGGCTCGTGGTGGGTACACGTGGGTGCAGGAGCAGGGTCCCAGGGTTGCCTTCTGGGCGAGGTAGCAACCCTTTAGTTACTGGTCTCGGGGGGAGGCTGTGGGCTTCCGAGGGGAGATCTTAAGACATTCTCATTATTTCTGTACCTGAACCAGTCAGGCTGCACCGGTGGGCAGTGGTTAAATATTGGTGTCACTGTCACGTGGTTTCTGTTAAACTCGACCCCGGGCTTCTCGAGGCAGCTGGGACAGGTTCAATCTGGCGCGCCCCTGTGTGCCTGACAGGTGTAAGTTGTGTCACAATCCAGGGGGTCTTGATCACTGCTCAGGTCCGCATCACATGCCATAGGGCCAATAAAATTAAGATAACTGATGTACCCATAACGAGAGCCTAAAGCATTGTCTTGCCCTCACCCCAGTCTACTTGCAAAAGTTAACAGACTCTCTGATAACACGCTGCCTTGGATCAGGGGGCTGAAGGCCCCCGGCAGGGAGAAGGAGCATCTTGGCCTGTGGTGACTGCTCAGCTCACTGACCTCTCGTGGTGTGGGGACATCTTCTCTCGGTGTTGGGTTCACTTGTTTCTGGTCCTCTGTTTGCTGGTGGCGCTGCCCTCTGTGTCGGCCCCTGTGGATCACTTGCTCTTTTTCTGTGGTGACCTTCTCTCCAGGCTCTGCTTGGTGGTGTGGCTCCCACCCCGTGTGTGTCTGTCTCTCTGTGTCCTGCCAGTGGTTTTACCCTATGGTAGGTTACGTCATGCTGTTCTACCACAGGGTAGAACCACGGACAGGATACCGAGGCACCCTCTGCATCGAAGGACTCCTCGTCTGCCCGGCCACAAGCAGCCAGGGACTGGCCCCCTTGGGATGTCCCCCTGCTGGTGTAGCTCAAGCCCGAAAGGATCCAGAATTCTGGCTTGAGGCTTGTACCTAGGCCACAGAGAGATGCCAAGGCATGGGTGTTGGTTCAGACAAATGCGTGGAAGTGTGGGAAAGGGTATGGTGATGGGGTCTGGGGTGAGGGGAGGGCAAAGAGCAAGGGAAGCCCACTCAAGATGCCTTTTGTATAGCTACTGGGGGTGAGGTTCGTAATCTAGAGGCAGCATGGATCACAGAGTTTTCATGCCTTAGGACCTAGGACTATGTTACTGTGTATTCATATCACGCTGCCTACTTAGGATGGAAACAGGGTGGCTGTTTTCTATAGCACCTTTGCAAGATTTAGGAAGAGATGCCCTTTCTCAAGACACTTCCATGTTGGGAAATGGTCATGATATTTTGGTTTTATCAGAAAAAAAAAAAACACACAGCTTGACTGCTATATGCAGGAAAATTGTTGTGATCAATGTGCAAATCTATGATACTTTAACATAGTGCTCTTGTACAGTGCACAGCCGACACAACTGTGCATGGTGGCCCCAGGGTACAAAAAGCTCCTTTGCCATCAGCCACACTGGATACCGGATGTAAAGTCCTGAAATGCATCACCTGGGAGCCCAGAGACATGCACACAGGCTTTCCTGAGCTCTGTCCACAAGTGCAGTTGTCATCCTGGTTCACCCCCGGTCCCTGACCAGCTGTTAATACAAGTTATACCAGGTGTTTATCCTAGTGGGGCTTGACTCCCAGGACCTCATGTCTCCAAACTGGCCCTGACAGGACAGCAGAAGAGAGTCCCCTCTCCAGTGCAGGTATGCAGGACGGGATCCATTACTCTTGTCTTTCTCTCTCCTTTCTCACAGGGAGTGGTTTTTCCTCCTGTCTCATGAGGTGCTCAACCCCATGTATTGTTTATTTGAATATGCCGGGAAGAACAATTACTGCCTGCAGATCAACCCTGCCTCCTCCATCAACCCCGACCACCTCACCTACTTCCGCTTCATTGGCCGATTCATCGCTATGGTAAGTTGCATTGCTGTGAGATCGCTAAAGCAGGTGGCAGCCCAGGAGGCCAGACGTACCCACAGCAACCTGCCGTGCGTGCCCCACCCCCGAGCCCCACGCTCCTCCTCATACAACACCTAACGAGAAATGCAAAGAGCTGGAGAGAGTTCTGGAGATAGTTCGGAGCTCTCTCAGTGGCACCCTCAGGGGCTTTGAGAGGGTTTTCTTGTGTGGGTTTGTGTAGGGCTTGTCGAGCCATAGCCCAGGGTTCCTGGGCTGTGGACGTCGCTTAACTTTGAGTGTGCAGCCTGCCAAGGGGGTTGGTGACAAACACTGCCCACTTGCGGTCTTACTTGCGGCCGGGAGGGGAGATGCTGGGCAAGGTACCACCGCTTGTCACAGCCCTTGAGCGAGAGTGGGGATGTCTGGCTGAGACACTAAGGCCTTCTGGAAGGGGATCTGGGATCAACACTAGCTTAGAACAGAGCCCTAGTAGACCAGCTGGTCAGGATGTAGGAGGCATCACCAGGGAGTGGGTGAAGAGTGGGGAGAGGGGAGTTTATCTAGCAGTAGGAACGCGGCATGAATGGGGGGGTGTCATGCTGTGTGCATCCTGTCGAGTGTCTCGGGAGGGTAGAGAACCAGGATTGAGGAAGGGAAGCCCATGGGAGCCGCAGTCCTTCTGCCATATTTGGTGGTTTGAGATGTTGCGTTGCTGACTTTCCTTTGCTTCTCCCTGACTTCCTGAATGCTCTGTCCGCGAGAACTCAAGAGCCGTGACTAAATATGTCTCTTCCCCTTGTCTGGAAGTTCTTGGCCAAGGTGCTGGGCTCAGGAAGTGGGCACATTCTTCCCGGGTCTAGAGACCCGCCTGGCCAGGCGGCCGACAGGACAGACCAGTAAAACCCTAGACTATTACTCACCACTGGCCCGCCAGCTCCTGCCGTCGACAGCGTCTGCATTATTTTTGGCTGCCTCTGCCGCCCAGCTCTGAGCGTCAGTGAGTCAGGGCTGCCACCTGGGGTTGTGCTGCCTGTGAGCGTGGGGCACATCTCTGCTGGAACAGGGAGCTGGCGGGCAAGCGTGCCAGGCAGGCAGTGGGTTCCTAAGTGGGCTGGCTCTGCTTGCCCCTGTTGTCTGCAGGTGTGATGAGAGTCTGTCCCAAGGTCACGGTTGCTCTTGGGGAGAAGGGGTAGGTAGTTGGGCTTTGGCGTGGAGCATCCAAGAGCCTGCCTGGGCAGTGTCCTAAGAAGACCAAACACCTTTGGCGTGCCTCTTCCTCCGCAGGCTCTGTACCATGGAAAGTTCATCGACACAGGCTTCACCCTCCCGTTCTATAAGCGAATGCTCAACAAGAGACCAACCCTGAAAGACCTGGAATCGATCGACCCCGAATTCTACAACTCTATTGTCTGGATCAAGTGAGTCCTCTCCCCCGCGCCGTGCTGGGAGGACAGGGGTCTCTGGTTGGGGAGGAGGCATCGCTGGCCTGTGTTTTCTCTGCTGGAGTGGCCCTGAGCGCATACCAGCTGTGTAAGTGCTGGTGGAGATACGCAGCTCCTCGGTTTCCCTGTGGGACAGCTCCAGAATTCTCCCCGTGGTCAGGGGGAGGTCCCAGGCCACTGTCTGGATTCAGGCTGCGGGTCCTGGCATCCTCTGAGCGCTGATGCACCTGACAGAGTGGGATGAGGGGAGACCCTTCTAAGGTAGACGTTTTCCCTTTCGGTCTCTCGTGCCCCCAGAGAGAACAACCTGGAAGAGTGTGGTCTGGAGCTCTACTTCATCCAGGACATGGAGATCCTGGGCAAGGTGACAACCCACGAGCTAAAGGAAGGCGGGGAAAGCATCCGAGTGACAGAGGAGAACAAGGAAGAGTACATCATGTGAGTATCCCGGGGGCCAGGGGGCGGGAGCAGAGCCACCCTCGGTCCTGGGGCGTGCTCCAGCCAGGCCCCCCCTATTTCACCAGGGGCACGGCCGCCGCCCCTGTGGCATCGGCACACGAGGGCTGCCCACGGCCTGTCCCACGCTGACCGGAGCCCCTGGCCACCCGTAAGAGCCGCCGTTTGCTCTCTTTCCCCCACGTGCAAGGCTTCAAGACTGCAGGGCTTTGAAGAGGCAGGAAGCTTCGATATCTCCCTTTCCTTTCTCTGGCAGAGAGGATTTCTGTGTCCGTGTGTCTGAGCCCATCCTTGCATGTGTGTCTGTGTGCAAACTCACCCACGTGCCTTCTCCAGGTCTCTTGGTCTAGTCTCCTGACCTCCACGTTTGTGAAGTTCAGTCAGCAGTGGTGGGATGGGGAGGAGGCGGTGGGATGTCAGAGGTTCAGCTGTCTCCCACTGCCCTGGCTGCTCCCAAGGCCGATGCGGAGTGGGTCTGGGTGTGTGCCACGCGGCCTCTGGGCTGATATCTCACGGCTGTGCGACCGTGGCCCGGTGGCCGGCCCGAGCTGTGCCTGAGCAGTGGGCCTTGGCTCCCCTGACAGTGCACCTTCGGTTTTAGGCTGCTGACCGACTGGCGTTTCACCCGGGGCGTGGAAGAGCAGACCAAAGCCTTCCTGGACGGCTTCAACGAGGTGGCCCCCCTGGAGTGGTTGCGCTACTTTGATGAGAAAGAGCTGGAGGTGAGAGCTGAGGTCCCCGGGACCCTGAGCCTCTGCCTCTGGGGCAGTCGTGCCCGTTGCTGGCAAACCGTGGTTCCACAGAAACCCGCCAGTAAAACTTCACCTTCCCTCTGGATGGAGGCGGCAGGGCGGATAGTTGTGATTTGATCTCTCAAATCTGTTCCTCCCCTGGTCCTGGTTTTGAGGGGGTCCATGCTCAAGACTCCTATCACCCATATTACTCCCACTGCCAGCAGAAATAGATGAAAATGTTTGGGGCGATTCCACCTGCTGGTGAGTGGGTGAGGCGCTGTGCACCTGTGGGGAGGGGGTGGGCCTGGGGCTGCTGACACCTGTCCCCCTGCAGCTGATGCTGTGCGGCATGCAGGAGATAGACATGAGCGACTGGCAAAAGAACACTATTTATCGGCACTACACCAAGAACAGCAAGCAGATCCAGTGGTTCTGGCAGGTAGGTCCTGGGACCCGTCCCGGCCGAGTTGGGCTAAGGGTCTTGGAAGGGATATTTTAGTGGTCAGCCACAGGAAAGAGGCCTGATTAGATCCCAGGCTCCTGGACACATGTTGGGGGGTCACCTCCCTCATCTTTGGCACTTTCCTCCATTGGTGGGAGGAGAAGAGGAACCCAGCCTTGGGGTGAACAGAGCTGTTGCAGCTGGGTTGTGGCCAGTGCACCTGACGGGACGTGTTAGTGGTCGGCCGATGTGTGTGGGAAGGAAAGCACCAGGCCGTGTGGTTTCCTGCCAGCCTGGGGGTGGAGGGACAGGACAGCACGTGCTGGTCTCCAGAGAAACTGAATGAGCTCGGAGTCCTGGATATAATGAATTGATTCTTCCAAATGTGAGATCTTGTCGTTTCCCTTATGAAGTATAGCATACGTGAGAAAGAGAAGGTATATAAAAATCTCTTTTTGAAGGCAAAATTCCCATCCCATAAGATTCACAATGTGAAGCATTTTAAGGTATTACGGTTCATTGGTCTTTCACATTGGTCTTTCATTACCACCATCTAATTCCAGAACATTACATCTCCCCGCCAAAAGAAACTCCATACCCATTAAGCAATCACTTCCATCCTTACTATATGTTTAAAAGCAGAACTTGGCTGGGAAAAGAATACCTGGCTCGGGGTGCCCCGGAGCCCCAGAGATGTCCCATGGGTTGGTGGGAATGTCCTACAAACTCAGCCTCTCAGATGGAGCAGCTTTGGGGTTTCCAAGGCTGGTGGCTGTAGCCCCCGACCCCAACCTGGGCTTTGTGTTCTCAGCCCCAAAGAGGGGTCCTGGCTGATGGGAGTCACAGGTTAGGGCGAGGTTTGGGGTCAAGTGGGTAGCCTGGCTCTGCTCTGACTGGCGGAGTTCTAGGTGGTAAAGGAGATGGACAACGAGAAGAGGATCCGGCTGCTGCAGTTCGTCACTGGGACTTGCCGCCTGCCCGTTGGCGGCTTTGCTGAGCTCATTGGTAGGTCTTCCCTTGCCTTGCTGGCGCCCTAGGGTGGGCCTGAGGGCAGCGGCTCGGGTGAGTCAGTGGGTGAGGCCTGAGGCTCCTGTGGGTGGAGCCGGGGCCCTGCCCTACGAAGGGGCCGTCCTTTGTATATGAAGAGCTTCTCTTCGGATACAGGGAGCAACGGACCACAGAAGTTTTGCATCGACAAGGTTGGCAAGGAAACCTGGCTGCCCCGGAGCCACACGTGGTGAGCGTTTTGGTGTTTCTGGGAGGTGGCCAGAACCTCACAGCCCCGACGAGCCCGGCGGGTGGGGCGGCCTCAGGGACTCTGGCAACCTCCTGGGGTTGGAGAAGAGGCGCCCCGAGGCTTTTTGGGAGTTGCGGCAGCAGTTGCTCGCCCTCACCCTCGTGGCCTTCCCAGCTATTAAATATTCCACCGTTTCTGTTCCGGTAAACAGAGGGCTGCCTCCCCCTTTCTCCTACTGCCCTGCCTCCTGACCACCCGAGGTCCAGGGACAGGAAGCATTAAGGCCTCACGTAACAGGGCCCTCAAGGGCTCCACTCTGCCTTCTAGCCCCTTGGCACTGTGGTCAAGCCACAGTCACGTGAATGACTCTGAGCCCTCCCCGCACGGCAGCCAGGCTGGGAGCCCTGACCTCCCTGGGCTGACTGTCCTGCTTCCCTCTCTCAACAGTTTCAACCGTCTGGATCTCCCACCGTACAAGAGCTATGAACAGCTGCGAGAGAAGCTGCTGTACGCCATCGAGGAGACTGAGGGCTTTGGACAGGAGTAACTGAGGCTGCCCCTTCCCACACCCCCCGGCGCACATGTAGTCATGAGTTCTTCCTGCCGGGGAGGCCGGTGGCCACAGAGCTCCCGGGAGGCTCCCCCCACCGCCCCAGGTGGCAGCCGTGCGTGGGACCACACTGTCCTCAGGCTGGTGGTAGCAGAGCCTGACCTCAGGAGGCCTGTCCGCCTCCCCCCACCCCCCCACCGGTGGCAGTCTGGAATAAAGCCCCCATGTCACCTTTGGTCCCGTCACCCACTGCAGAGTCTGGAGGCCTGACCCTCGCAGTCAGCTCTTCCCCCTTCCGCCCCGAGACCAGACCAGCCGTAGGCAGCATGAGAATGTGAGGGGGCGCCCTGTGCCGAGGGCTGCTGCAGGAGGCCTGGTTCTCGTGTGCTAGTGAGGCAGCAGGGAGCCCGGCCACCCACTCGGGCTGGCTCTTCTGGGCCCAGAAGGCCCAGGGTCTTTGCCAGTCAAGGACGTTCTGTTTTTGATAGAACTTTTCCAGTGATCTGCATACGATGGAGGTCTGAGGGAGAGGACGTCTTCCCGCACCCGGAGAGAGCACTGGGTCTGGGCGGCCACTCCCTGTCCCAGGGGGATCCAGCCCCCGAGGCTGAGCGGCGAAGCCCATCTCTGCACTCAGTGCGGGACCCTTTGTCCTTTCCTGCAAATAAAGTGTTGTACCAGCTGCTAGGGTGGCAGCGGCTTGGAAACAACAAACCCCCTCAGACTTTCTTTGCCCTTTCACATCAACTCGAAGCATTCTGTGTGTAGGGTGACTTTGTGTTTTGATGTCGGTGTGCTGCTATCCCTTTGTGTCCAGGAGCTGGTGTGCCAGGTGTCGCTGGGACCTTGAGGGATCTGGCACCAGTGGTCCAAGGACTTCCCCAACAGCTGCTCCTCTTAGGAACCCGCTTAGCAGTTCTGGGAGCTCAGGCGGGCCTTGCCCTGCAGCCCAGCCTCCCAGTGGCCCAGTCTCCAAGCCTTGACAGAGGGGAGGGGGGGAGGGTCCCAGGTGTCACCCAACCTTTGATGGAGAACTCCCATTGCTAGATGTAGTTTCTAGGCAGCCCCAAGTGATGGAGCATGTGGAGGTGGGTGACCCTGTCACTCTCCAGTGGCCCTTAAGGCTTCAGGCAGGTCCGTTAGTCTCCTGTTGAGAATTCAGTGTGTCCCAGCCACCCTAGGGCATGTCCATCCTGCCTGGAAGGGCGGCTTTATCTGGACACGGAAGGTGACGGTCTTGGAGACCAGCAGAACGGAATTCCCACCAGCCTCCGACATGGGCATTCCGTGGCGTGCGGCGATCGGCAAGCAGAACATGCTCCTCTGGGATGCTGGAGGGGTTGCTCAAGCTCTCCAGTCTGGGCCCTCGGGCTCCAGCCCTGAGCACCGACGGCAGACTAGCTTGAGCCTCCTAGGACCCTAGGCAGGCCCACTGACCTCTGTAGGGCAGTGTCACATCCCCAGATCCTGGTCCTTCCTTCCCCCCACTCCCCCCCACCCCCGGGCCACAGAGGGAGGGAGAGCCTGTGTCCACTGTGTTGCATTTGCTGATTTGAGTGGCTTAGCTCACTGGAGCTCAACCTTTTTTCTTTTCCTCGAGTCATTTGCTGTGCTTCCCTGCAATGTTCCACACTACTGGGGGGTTGGGGTACCAGCTGCTGTGTGGGGTCTGGAAACCCGCGACTCATGGCTGTTCAGAGTGTGTTCATGTGTGTGTGTGCGTGTGTACATACATGTATGTAACCGAGGTGTCGTGTAGAATGTCCTTTGGTAGCTCTGGGTTGGTTGACAGATGGTTTTGTGATACTTAACCCCCTTGCCTTGGTATTGCCAGTTTCTCGTGCAATAAACAATCAGCAGCTGTGGGTGGTGTTGGCGTGGATGTCTGCAAAATCGCTGTCCTCAGATGAGAGGCCTCTGGGTGCCCCACACCCTTCAGGCAGGCCCCCATTGGGGTGGAAGTTCCGTGACTTGCTGCTTTTAGGAATGTGTAACTGAGACAGTCATATTACTTCTGGCTGGCTGAGTCCCTGTGCAGGGATCTCTGGGGTGGCTCTAGGTCAGGGTTTCCTCACTGCACCCTTTGGATGCCAGGCCAGTCTTTCTATGTCTATGAACAGTTGTCGCTGCGGAGCCAGAATACGAACAGCTGTGGCTGCAGGTTGGGTGGGTTTTGGAAGCCAGCTCCTGGGGACAGTGTCTAGGCAGTCGTTCATTGGAGAAACATTTACTGAGTCCCATGATGATAGAGGGATGCTATGATCTCAAGCTAAATCATCACATAAGGTCTTGCCACCCACTTTTTTTGAACACTTAAGGATTCAGATGGGATGGATCACCATGCTATGGTGTCTTGATGCACAGGACATGGAAATGACGTTGGCCAAGCCTTGTCTTGATTGTGCCTCTTCTCAGGGGAAGGCAGAGATGTTCAGAGTGGTTCCTCCCTGGAGTTTATTAGATAAATTCACGGCCCCACTTCAAAGCTGTTTTTTTGTTTTTGTTTTTTTACTTGACAGAGCAATGCTGTGCTTTGAGAAAATTATTGAAAAAAGTCTACACATTAGGCAGACATACTGTAATAAATTCAGAAAAGACGTGCTGAAATGGAAACTGTTCTTCTAGACTTATCCAGAAATCGCTGCTGTTAAGTTTGCTGCGGCCCTTCCATTCTATTTAGTGTGCGCTTGCAAATCATATATACATAGAATTTTTAAATACACCAAAAATGGAGCTTTGCACAGTGGCAGCATCGTAGCCAATGAGGTTTATCTGAGGCGTGATTATTGCTAATACACCAAAAATAGGATCTTATACTGAGCAACTCACTTGTCTCATTCAACAAAATTTTTGGGAAACCTTTCCATCTTCCTCAACATAGGTCTGAATGATTCTTTAATGACTGTGATATTACGAAGTATGGTTCCTGTAATACACCCATCTCCTACCCCAAGGGGTATTACAGTTGTGTCCAGCAGTTTGCTCTTGGCTGTGAAGCTTCAGCTTGTGCACCAGTGCTGCCCTCCCAGGAGGGGGCAGTCCTGAAAGTACAGTTGTTGATGATCTGCCTTTACTTTAACTTAAAAATTTTAAAAAGTCTTAAAATTCAAAGATAGAGTGAAAGATACAGTGAAGGCTGCTTACTCTTATTCCTCGGCCACTCTGATCACCTGCTAGAAGCCAGTTTGCTGGTTTCTTTTGTACCCTTCCAGTTTGAACTTTAAAACCCCCAACAGTCTACCCCACGGCCCTCAGAGAGGCTCCTGTTTTACTAGCCGCAGCAATGGGCAGAATCCCTTGCCATCCCACTCTGAACCGCATCTGAGCTGTACTGCACCCGGCTGTCCCTCTGGCTCTCCATCTGCATTCCCTCCTTTTTCTTCAGGCAGCTGTCTTTTCACTTCTATACAATCAAGTTTTTTTTTTTTTTAACATTGTATTGTGTAATTATAATGAAATCATCTGTACTTTTTCTAAAGGTTTATTCAAAAAGCGGAAAACAACAAAACCCATCTCTATTACTATGACTATATAAATATTGTTTGCTCCATAACTAAATAACATAATACAACTGTTTCTTCCCCATACAGTCTTTTACCCTCAGAGGTTCTAATTACCTCTCTTTGCTTTTATTATATCTTCAATTTCTTTTTCTTATTGTGAAGTGTTTCAAGTAGGAATAGGCAGGCAGAGAGGCCCACCTACCCCAACTCGATGTCATAAGTTCTGGATATAATTAGGCAAAGCTATAGAAGATGATTTTGGAAGGAAAGATCTGATATGACTTCCTTTGTCATTCAAGATCTCCAATGGATCTCCCAGGTGTCATTAAGACTTTACATAAGGTGGGACCTCACTGGATCTAGAGTCTCAGTGCTCGCTATCCCACTGCACAAGGGCAAAGAGAAGATAAGAGGATGCAGTGATTGGGCAAAGATATTGGGGCTCATATCACTCTTCCAGAAAAACCCTGAAGACCTGTGTCTCTGTCTAGAGGTATGCTTACAGAGAGCAAGCTCTCTTGGTTCTTGAGCCAAACTCGGCATCAGCAAGAAAATTGAGTAAGTGCCCGGAGTTATTATCACCCCAGCTTGTTTCCCTTTGGTCTGCCTTGTGAATCTAGGATTTTAATATCCTTTTACTTATCCAGTCCCCCTGATTCTGAGGTTGATTGAAGTGCCACGGTCTAGTTCACTTTTTTGCAGTCCATGTTTATGAGTCAAGCATCAGGAGAGTCAGATCAGGGCAGGTGACTTCTTTGGCGCACTTTTCTCCATACCATTTGAACGTCACGGATTCGGGGTCTAGCTCTGATTCAGCTGGTTCTAGTGACTGTAATCCTTACTTTCTTATTGATGCTTGTCACAGTTTTGGCCTTTCAGCTTGACTCTTGTCACTCTTTTGGATGTTTTTGATGGTCTATGTGATATTCTACTCCCAACTTCAGTTCTATGGCTCCAAACACAGAATCACCTATTCTGTATTCTTTTTGTAGTAGTGTTAGAAACCAAACGGAGTCCCATTAAGATGGCACAGCAAATTCATGACTTGGCCAACCTCTCTGTTCCAAACATATAATAAAGACACATAAAATATAAAAAAAGAAAAAAAATAAAAAGAGAAAGCCAAAAGGCTTTTTCAAAAACAAGATAAAGATTTCCAAGGGCCAGAAATAGAACAAAATGCAAAACACTGAACAAGACTGCAAGTGTGCCTCCGCACCCAGGTCTGGCCGTGGTAGCTGGGACTTCAGCTGCTGGGGGGGGGGGGGTGGTGGTGATGGTCAGTGGGTCTGAATAAGCTCTAGTATGGACACGCACTGGGCAGCAGCCCACTGCTCCCTCCCATTTCATAAAAAGCAGGCCGACCAGCAAACTGCAACAAAGCCAAACTGCTTCTGCTGTGCACCTGGCTATGGCTTTGATTCCTAGGTCATCCCAGGCCAGGGCCCAAACTGCCACTCAAAAGATAAGGCTGTAGAATGGATCCCCAGCAGGACAGGAGGAGACAGCTGCAACACCATTAGGAAAGAGCACACACATAGTGAGAAAACAACTCTTTTCCTAATCTTTGTGGCTGTCCATATTTCAGAAGGCACTCCTGGGTGGTCTCTTTCCTGTTGGTCTTTGCTGTAAGGGGACTAGATGGCAGGTGGACCTTTTCACGGAGGCCATAAATGTCATTGCTCAAGTGTCTTTTCTCTGGGGTGATCATTTCCTCCAGAGAGGAATGCTCTGTTCCCCACCTGAGGGCAAGGATATACCTGAGCCATGGTACACCTGCCTGTAGGTTCCCTGGGGATCAGGAGAAGGAAGGATCCTAGGTTCCCAGAGCCCTGGCCCCTGACTTGACTTTTCTGGCTCTCTGGCACCTCCCCTCAGCCTGGTCTCCTGCAGCTGGCAGAGGGGAGATAGCCAGGCTCCGTGGCTGGGGGTAGGGACCTGGGTGTCCCACCGTTCCATATAGACACTGCTTTTAACTACCTCTGTTGTGCTCTTCCTGTCCTCCTGCAGCGCCCAAGTGTGGAGTCTCTTTGGGGACTTTGCATGTCTCTGCATCTCCCTCTGCAGTGCTTTAGGTTAAAACTTCTGCTTAGCTAGAAGTTTTAGTTCTCCACCTGCTTTCCACTTTTTTAACACTTTGTTGAACATCCTTGCCCAATCACTGAATCCTCTTATCTTCTCTTTGCCCTTGTGCAGAAAGACTTTTATAAAGCTTTCTTCACTGTCATTTTGAGGCTGGAGGATGCTAAGAGATGGTAAACCTGCCATCTCAATTAACTTCCTTTCCCTTGATAGACCTGCCAGGGTGGGCAGAGGAGGGGGTAGCTTGCAGCTGGCAATCTGCACGGGGGTCCCAAAGGGGACTTGACTGTCATCTAATCTGTCCCTGTTTACCTCTCTGGCACTAATTCCAACCTCTCTCAGGTCCCAGTCTTTCCTGGCTCACCAGATCTCCTTGGCTAAACCCCTTCCACACTGATCTTGGCTGGAGACCCTGCTGCAGGCCCCTTCTGCTTTCCTTCTAGAAATTTGTTGAATTCTCTTTTCTACCTCAGGTGCTCTCTCTGTCAAATTGGGCCTTAATGACCAGGGAAAAATGGGAAACCTTTTACATTCATTTGCTATCATTTTAATGGAGTCTTGGTAGGAGGCAATGATAAGTACATGTCAATTACAATGGGATTTTTGCTATTTGGCCACAGTTAAACCCATTATGCCTTACCTCTCTAAGAGCACTGATTTGGTTCCTAATGCTTGGGGTTTGCTTTGTTTTGTTTTGCTATCTCCAAAGCCAAGAAGATAGTCCTGTTTATAAACAGGACAAATGTTTTATTTCTGCATTTTCTATTAACATTATCTTCATTTTAAGACACTTAATTAAATGCTGAAATTTAAAAAATAACCCCCCTGTAGCTTGTTGCAGATTACTCTGGTGATTCTTATTCCTGTCAGTGGAAGGAAGATTTCTTCTTTTTTAAAAAAAATTTATTAAAGAGAGAGCGAGAGAGCGAGCTCCAAGTGCACATGAACAGGGGGAGGGGCAGAGGGAGAGGGAGAAGCAGGCTCCCCCCCCCCCCCCAGCAGGGAGCCTGACATGGGGCTCCATGTGGGGCTTAAAGTGGGGGTTGATCCCAGGATCCTGGGATCATGACCTGAGCAGAAGGCTGACACTTAAGTGACTGAGCCACTCAGGCACCCCCAGGAAGACAGACTTCTTAGGGGGCCCCCTTAGGACCTCTTCCTGGTATTCACACCCTAGTGGGTTAATCCCCTCTCCTTGAGTGGTACTGGGCTAGTGATTTGCTTTTTGCCAGTAGATCAAGGCCAAGGTTTTGGGTGTCACTTCCGTGATTGAATTACAAAGGATTTGACCTCCTCCTTGCTAGCTGACTCTCCATTGCCCTCTCCACTTGTGCACTTTGATGAACTTTCGAGTTGGAGAGACCCATGGGGCAAGGGACTGAGGCCCTCAGTCTAACAGCCCACGAGGAATTAAATCCTGCCAACGACCATATGTGCTTAGAACCTTAAGATGACTGCAGCCCAAGTGACACCATGATTGCAGCCTGAGAGCGTCCCAGAACAGAGAACCCAGCCAAGCTGTGCTAGGGCTCCTGATCCGCAGAAACTGAGATCATAATGTGTGTTGTTTCAGCTACTAAATTCTGTGACAATTTGTTAAACAGCAATAGATAACTAATACACCCTCCTCGGTCAGATTCAATGTCCTTGGATTAGCATCTCTTCCGTGTTCTGGGCTCTGAATGTGGCCATGATTCTCAGTAAATCAAAGAGCCAGAGCATGAAGATTATGTGTAGATCAAAAATCTCACACTAACCAGGAACATAGGCAGAAAGGTACCAGTATTGCTCTTCTTCCTTTATGAGAGGAAAGCAAATCCTGTGAAGGCGGAATCATTTCAGTCCCTGCCCCCAGTCCACAGCCTGACATCACTTGCCCAGCAGCACCAATGGTCTCAGAGGCCTTGGGTCTGGCCCAGCCTGTGACTGTGGCACTCTGCCTTGGGATGCCATTAGTGCTGATCTGGGCCTCCAGCCAAACCCACTTGGCAAGAGTCATGTCCAATCTCTCCAGGACAATTTGGGGTCTGTTTCCTCTGTAATTACAGGGTGAGCAGCAAGATAGGTGGTACCATTACAGCAGTGTACTAGCATGAAGGATGCCCTCTGCAGCTCCAGGACTCCCGCTGAGAATGGCTCAAGTGGCACATCTTCCTCCTCTATAGGGTTCTCCACGTGAGCATCTGGGTGGATGTGAAAGCATTGTTTCTTCTGTGAGGGAGTTCATTTCACCCTTGATCATTTGGATTTTATAGTCATGGTCGCTTGCTAACTCCTTGTCATTGCTTCATAATGGCTAAAGTATAGGGTGTATGGGGTGGGGAGAAGCAGCTCATGCATTAAACTTGGACTCTTATCCTGTCCCTGCTCTCCAACAGGGCACACACCCCTGGTGCATCAGCTGTCTGCCTTGGGGTCTGGGAAGCCCCTCAATAAGTACTCCCCCCTCCCCCAGCTTTATTGAGATATAATTGACACAGAGTATTGTGTAAGTTTAAGGTATACAAGATGATGATTTGATAGACGTATATATTGCAAATTGGTTATCACAATAAGGTTAGTTAACACATCCATCACCTCATTTAATTACCATTTTGTTTTCATTGTTGAGGACACTTAAGGCTGTGTTGTGGTAGGGCATTTAAGATCCACTCTCTTAGCAACTTTCAAGTATACAATACGGTATTATTAAATGTAGTCACCAGGCTGTACCCTGGATAAATATGACAGAGAATAGTGTGGGGAAGTGGGAGCAAGAGTCTACTTTAGATAGGACCTTAGGGAAAGCATCTCAAAACAGGCGTTTCAGCCTGGACACCTGAAAGCTGGGGAGGAGCCAGTCAAGCAAAGAGCCACGTCCGGGGTCGGGCCTGTCAGGTACAGTGGCCTGATTGGGAGACTGGCATGTTCCAAAAGTGGGTAGAAGTCTGGTGTGGCTAAATACTGATGGAGGAGAATAAGCAGGAACAGTGTGAATGAGGTTGGCAGATCAGGGTGGATCTCACCATGTGTGGAGCCTGATGCAGGGCCTGATCTCACAACCCTGAGATTATGACCTGAGCCAAAATCAAGTGTCAGACGCTCAACTGACTGAGCCACCCAGGTGCCCCAGTATTGTTTTGAATTTTAAAAGGGTAGGAAAGAATGAGATTGAAAGGGAAATATCATATATGGAATTTAAAATGCATATTTACAAAATTAGACTGCATGTTCTTCCACAATCCATCCCATATATAAGGACATTTACTCAAAAAAAAAAAAAAAAAAAAAAAGGACATTTACTCAACACATATAAGCCTCTATCACTTGTTCACTTGTGTATATGTCTGTGTGAGGGGGGGCTGGAACTATAGTGGAAATCAGGATGAAGGTAAAAATAGTTCAAGTGAGAGGGGCCTTAAAAGATGATGATAGCTATGAGCTGAGGAGTAAGATTCATGCAACCCTCTCCAGCCCAAATTCACCGTCTAGCCAAGCTAACTCTGGCATGAGGATAGAATATGGAAAAGGAAGATGAGAAAGTATGCAGAAATTGCAGGTAGGCAAACTTAGCAGCAGAAAAGGTAGATGAAGGTCTGGACGGCGCGGGGAAATACAAAGGGCAGCCATCAGGTGGTTGGTAGGCCCAGCAGGTGGCTGAAAGCAGAGGCTGAAGGTGAGCAGGACCAGTAGGACTTCTGAGCTCTGGGTGAGTGGGTGACTAGCCAGGATATGGACTAAGGAGGAACAAGTTTTGGAATTAGAAGCATCATATGGGTTGAGACTTTTTAAAAATATGTAACTGATAGGTCAAGTAGGATGAAGCTTCAGAGAAAACTAGAGCAAAAGGGGCCCATGAGGGTCCAAGAGAAGCAGGATGAGTGCAGGGAGAGAAGCCTCCAGAGATCAGGTCAAGTGAGGTCAGGCTGACAGGGGCCAACTGGTTGGGTCAAGTGGAAGCTATTGGTGACTTTAGTGCAGGCTAAAGTGGCACGGTGGGGACAAAAGCTGGACTGTGTAAGATTTGAAAAATGCTCAGAAGATAAGGGAGCAGAGATGGCTATTTGCTGAATGAAGTTAACCAGGATGGAGGGGTGTGTGTATGTGGAGATGGGAGAGAACTGAGTGTTTATATCCTGAGGGGTAAAAGGTAGGGATAAAGACAGGGTTGAAAATAAGAAAGGAAGGGATAAGAGATGAAGTAAAGACGTTAGCTGGTTACTTTGGTTAAACGAGTAGGTAATTATGTTGTTAGTGATCAGATGTTAGCTGTACCATATAGATAGAAGTTGACATAGGTCCTAAGCTGTGAAGGAAAACACTTTGTGGAGTGTAATAGACGTGTGTGTATGAGAAGTCTTGAGCTGGGAAAGGACTTTTTTTTTCTTATTTTATTTATTTACTTAGGGAAAAAGAGAACCCAGAGAGGGGCAGAGGGAGAGAATCCTCAAGCAGACTCCTCACTGTGCAGGTAGCCCCACGTGGGGCTTGCTCCCAGGACCCTGAGATCATGACCTGAGCTGAAGCAGATGCTTAACTAATGGAGCCATCCAGGTGCCCCAGAGCTGAGAAAGGACTTCTTAAACATGTTCCCTGGGGTGCTGACAATAGGCAAGAAATGGATAGATTTGTCTGTATTAAAGGTTCTCCCACTTCCACATGTACAGAAACCACCGGAGGGCATCTTAAAAACAGATTCCTAGAGTCTAATGCAGTAGGTAAGTTGTTTAAATTTCTATTGAAGTAAATTATATCTAAAAAGGTCATACTCGGGATCCCTGGGTGGCTCAGCGGTTTAGCGCCTGCCTTTGGCCCAGGGCGCGATCCTGGAGTCCCGGGATCGAGTCCCGCATTGGGCTCCCGGCATGGAGCCTGCTTCTCCCTCTGCCTCTCTCTCTCTATGTCTATCATAAATAAATTAAAAAATCTTAAAAAAATTTAAAAAGGTCATACTCAAAATACATCATATCCGAGTTACTACATTTTACTATCATGTGTGTTCTTGAAGTTATTTTTGTCTATTCTATCCGTATTTAGGTAATACTCTGTAATGCCGTGCTGCTGTGCATCTTGAGATCTTCCCAACAAATGCCAGGATCTTGCAATCAAGCCATGGTGGGAGTATTTACACCAGGGAAATTGGCCAAGGCTACACATTAAAAAACCCTGCTGTTCCCCCCCCACCCCCTTTTTGGAGAACTAGTTGTTTCACTCTTACCAGCACACCACTGAATATGGTCTTTAAAGAAATCAGGTGTGGTATCAGCAGTGAGGAAAATCAAAGCATAAGCGATCTGCCGAGCTGAGAAAACTGTATTCATTGCCCACACAGTAGGGTGGGTGGAGAAGAGCAGAGGTGGAGGTGTGGCAAACTGACCCCATCTTTTTGCACTCATGCACTCTCCAGATTCTTTCAAAATCTTGTCTGGATGGTTGCAGCCCAAAGCAGAAATGAGGGTAAGCAACTCTGGGCCAGGTTCCCAGTCCCGTCCTGACCTGGCCACCAAGGCAGCTCTGGCCGGGAGACGAGGCTAGTCAATGGCGCCCTCTAGTGTCGAAGAATAGACTGGCTCCAAAGAGGAGTGCGGAGAAAGCGGTTTCTCTGGGTTTAGACCCTGGAAACATGAACTTCCCTGATCTCCTCTTCCTTTCTTTTCCTCTATATTCTTTCCCCACTTCCATTTCCCTGCTCTTTGAGTCACTTCCTACCTACTCCCCCAACAAGAATATTATTTTTTGATAGATCTGAATTCTGTGTAGCTCCCAGGCTACCATTGATAATACGGAGTTGAATAGCATAAAGTACTTATGCAATATATATGCAAATCAGTACTTGCCTATATTACGTATAATAACTTGGAATGAATTGGTTTAGGAAAGCTGTAAAAAATCTGCTCTTGTGTGTCACATAAGTCAAATGTTTCCTTGCCTTTGAAGCATACCCCAGATCCTCCCCATTTCTGGGAACAGGGGCAGATGAAGTAGTTTTCTTAGTGTGTTGTAGTTTAACAAACAACCCTAATTTCACTCTTTTATGAAGGCCTGCATTCAGTCTTTTGTTTGAAGTGAGAAAAACTGTATATGGCTGAGTTCTCATAGCTGCAGGGTCTTCCAGAAATTGGATTGCCATCCCAAGGTTGCTGTTTCCTGCTGGAAAAGATTTACTCTGCATCTAGCATATTGGAGAAGTAATATGGTAGCTCTTTAAGAGTTACTTCTCTTTTGTCCCTTTAGTGATTGGAGGGCTGAGCATAATTAAAGAACATTTAATTAGCTGGCCCAAAGTTGTTCCACTTTGATAATTCCCATCTTTTTTAAAAAAGATTTTATTATTTATTCATGAGAGACAGACAGAGAGAGAGAGAGTCAGAGGGAGAGGGAGAAGCAGGCTCCATGCAGGGAGCCTAATGTGGGACTCAATCCCAGGACCCCAGGATCACGACCTGAACCGAAGGCAGATGCTCAACCAACTGAGCCACCCTGGTGCTCCTGATAATTTCCATCTTTACATTAAGGATAACTAACTTAAAAGTTCATTGTTATTTCTGATGCTAGTTTTCTCACAAAATTAGTAAGGCACAAATACCATCCTCTGTAACGTGTGTAGGAGAGCAGCCTGACTCTAACAAGGTGGTCTGAAGTGTTGGAAGTGATGGTAATGTTACAGCTACAGATACAGGATCCAGGCTTTGGAGCAGACTTTTTCCAGGACCTGTTTATTTATTTATTTATTTATTTTTAAAGATTTATATATTTACGAGAGAGAGAGAGAGACAGAGAGAGGCACAGGGAGAAGCAGGCTCCATGCAGGGAGCCTAATGTGGGACTCGATCCCGGATCTCAGGATCACAACCTGAGCTGAAGGCAGACACTCAACCACTGAGCCACCCAGGCATCCCTTTTTTAGTGTTTTCAAAACAACACACATAGTTTAGAAATCTCATCTTGAGACTGCCAGGGTATACAAACACAAGGCTTTATTTCAAGTGAGGGTCATGGGTTTTGTAGTGAACTCAGATGCTATTTGTATAAGCAAGACTTCATTAACAACTTTATGAAGGTCGCTCTTATAGAGGGTATAAATTTTGCCTTAGAAATAAGCCTAAGTTACAGGCTACAAAGTGTTTTTCTAAGAAATCGAGGATCCTGTTAGAAAAGTAGAATTCAGTGTGGGGCATTCGGCTGGCTCAGTTGGTAGAGCATGACTCTTGATCTCAGGGCTGTGAGTTCGAGTCCCATGTTGGGGGATTAGTTAAAAAAAAAAAAAGGTAGAAGTCAATTCTGCCCATTTGTGCCTGAACTATTACATATAACAAGACCTGGGTATTCCCATGGTCTTAGATGCTTAACAAACTTTGCATTTTATGAAGTGGTGTTAAACTTAAAAGTGTGTGGCATTGTTGTTACCAGACCCTGGAAAGTTTTGAGTGCAGATTATACTACTAAAAGTGGATCTAAATCCTGTGTGGTCTCTAATTGCCCCCTGACCCTTACATAAATGACGCACTCCTTGGGATGACATTTTCCTCATTCCCCTACTAGCCTCAGACACATCCTGGCTCTTTCCTGCCCATTTGCTGCAGAGTTAATGTTCCAGGTTACTTTTCTCACATCAGTATGCTTGAAATGTTATCAAATCTCAAAAGCTTCTTCAGCACTCCTGTGGTTTTAAATGTATCTCATGCTTTGACTGTTAACATTTCTTTTATTCAGTTAGCTGCAACAACCCTGGTTTTGACTAGAAATACAAGTAAAAGTTGGTTCTCCAGTTTTTCCATGACCATCCCATTTTATGTCCAAATCTTCATGGACCTTGAAGTAAGCCCTTATGTTGGCATGCTTCTATTAAGTAGAATAAAAGCTTATTTATACATCATACTGTCAAGTTTCCAATTTCCACTAATTAGCTCTTTGGAAAAAAAATTAACATTTCTGGTAAACTTTGAGACATTAGGACTTCAGTGGTTTCTGAGATTCAACTGACTTAGTTTTAGTGCCATTTTATATTCTTAAATTTTTGCACATTGATAATCCATTTGGTGCATTAGAGAACTCTTAGGTGCCATCTGCTCAAGAGAGGAAATTATCTGAGCGACTACTGTAGGTCAAATGACTAAGTATTTGTTTGTGCTGAGCCCTGAGCATTTATTTTGGGAAAACTGTTCCATCCTCGGAACTAACCTTGGGGTCTGTTGTACCTAGACCTACTGCATTGTGTCCTTTATGAAAACCTAGTCTAGAGATTTCACAGATGACAAACCTGAGGCACAAACCCAGGTCTTCTGGGCTCAGTTGAGAGCTCTTCTCACCATCAGGCTGTTCTTAAAGGAAAGAGTCAGTCTCTCTTCCACGAAAGATTCCAAGCCTAATTCTGTAAGGCAGCTTCAATGAAAAACTAAGTCTTGGCTGCTTCTGAAAACGACTGTCACTCCCAGAATCAAAAACGACTAGAACACAGGCTTAAAAACCAAGTCATTTAATTGTGTCTTGAAAGGTAAACAATAAATGGAGCTGGATCCTGAGCCCTGAGGGTGCCAGGGCTACGGGTACAGAGTTCAATGACTCAGAACTCAGGGCGTTCTAAGGCTTATGGAATTCATGCATTCCCTTTTGCGGTTTTGCAGATTGCCAATAACCAACCCCAAGAGTCTTGTGAGATTGGGAAAATTCAACTTCCAGTTATATAGGTAGAAGAGTGAAGAGGACCAATAATGTTTACATTCCCTTCACTCTTCTCGCAGGGCCTGCAGCCTGAGCTCTCATATCCCCCACCCCAGCAGCCTCAGTGGCCCTGAAGGTATGGTCTCAGGCCCTGTCCACTTGCTTCTCTGCCACAGCAAGAGGGACCTGGGCCAGAGTTCTCAGCGGTACAGCTTTTCAACAAGCACTTAAAATAAAAAGAACCCTCAAGTGGCACACTGAGTTCGTTTATAAGATTTTAATTTACAAATTAAAAAGCTACAGGTTTTATTTTTTCTCCTTTTTCTCTTCTTTCTTGCTGTCACCCTTTTCCTTCTCCTTCTCCTTCTCTTTGTCATCTTTTCTATCCTTTTTGCTCTCTTCTTTTTCCTGCCCTTCTTTCTTCTCTGCATCACGGTTGGCGATCTTGTTGTTGATGAGGTTGTGCAGGGCGACCACAGAACGGATCAGTGAGGCCAAGTACACCACTACCATCTGGTCATTGGTCTTCAGGTAAAAGGCCTTGACAAACTCCTGGAGGCTGACGTCCGGCAGCAGGTTGAAGACATCCTGTAGCTGGTAGATGATCTGATGGTTGATGGGCAGCTTGCCCGTGGCCACTTTCTCCAGGTAGCTCCTGATGTCCAGAAGCTTGGAGTTTAGTCCCTTCAAACCATGGACCTGGTTTGTAATCCTCTGTGAAAGAGTGCCCACCGTAGTGTCTTTGATGTCTCTGTGATCACCCACAAGAAGAAAGGTGGGAGAAAGCGTCAGCGTATTGGATTATCATCCAGGTTTGCAAAAAGCTAGGCAAACCTGCCGCTTTGTGGGGGAGGGACCAGTTTTCAGAAGAATGTTACTTCATCATTTTATAAACTGCCTTGGTTTTGTTTTTATTTGGAGGCATGTGTTTCATCTTTCTCATCACAGGGTAGATTTCAAAAAAAGAGAACTAAAACGAAACCATTTTCATTTAAGGAAAAGCTATCTATTTCAATTTCCTTGCTCTTGAGAAGAGTGTCATTTCCCTACCTGCATCATACGGTGTGGTGAGAAGCGTACATCAATCAGGACTATCTTTCTGAATGGAAGGAATCTTACCTCAGAAAAACTGTGACCCTTTCAAACTAAGTCAGGGTTATGGTATCTTAAAAGCCCATCCTGACATGTAGCTTCTTTTCAGTGAAAATGGCATACACAGGACATGCACCTGCATTTCCTTCCCACACGCATTCCTGTCACCGGCCACACTGCCCATGGTCACAAATTCTAACTTAGGACGCTCCAGAAATGACCCAGGCCTGGCACCCAGATCTCTCCACTCCTGATAGAGCCTCTGGGGCCACTTATGGTCCTGATGCTATCTTAAGGCTCACCGTAACAAGTGCTCGACTCCAACTTCCTCGGCTTCCTCCGCTCCAATCTCACTGGTCACATGCTCAAATGTTTTTGAGGTTGGCGTTCCATCCTGGGAGAGGAGGCTCAATTATAGTTATTTACTTACAAACACGCTGGTACATGTTCCTTTAACAGCGTGGCTCCCGTGTTTTCAGTCGAATCACCTCATGGTGAATTACTAGGCTTCCTGTGTGCCAGCAGAAACGGGTAAGGTTTGCTTTGAAAGCTCAACCTTCTAAATGGCCACTGCAGTGGCCCTGTTCAGTGTTTGAGGAAAATC
This sequence comes from Canis aureus, assembly GCF_053574225.1. Lineage (NCBI taxonomy): Eukaryota > Metazoa > Chordata > Mammalia > Carnivora > Canidae > Canis > Canis aureus. The sequence goes on from NC_135613.1 coordinate 9,191,881, forward strand.
CTGATAATCCCTTATGCCCACTGTGGGGATGGACACTTGAGGTCTCGATTAGGTTGATTTTTAAAGGATATACTTCTTTCTAGAATTGGCAGTACATAGAATACCTGTATGGGAGGCAAGCTCAAGTCAGATAATCTTTTAACCACCTACTGTCCTTTAGATCAAATGATGCCAGAGCACCAAAACAGTACAGTCAGAAAAACCAGCTTTCTGGTGGCCTGAATGAATCAAAGGGTCCATCCAAGGATACGGTTCACTATATCACCTAGTGACTTCCCGACGGGATTCAGGAGCAACTTTCCTCAGCTCTTGTGCTAGAAGAGGCTGCACATCTGTAATGTCTATAAGACGTCTGCAAGGCAGGACAGCACAGCAGTGAGGATAGACGCTGTAGCCAGACCGCCTGGGTTCCAAGCCTGACTCTGCCATGTACAAGGGAGCTGTGAGACCTTGGTAAAGTCAGTTACCTTATACTAAGAGGTATGTATGTTAGCAGTTATTACTTTTCCAGGACAGTGTGAATCCTGCAAATATCATTTTCCTCTTGACGTTGTATGCTAGAATGGTCAGGTCCTCACGGCATGCCTTTTCAGGTGCTCATTTTCCCTTGGCTTCATCTTATATTGTGGCCTTCATGTCCCTTCTGTCCCATATTTAAAATCTTGCTTTATGTGTATGTGTGTGTGTGTGTGTGTGTGTACAGGAGCCTCGGATTCCTTCTTGAAAAAGGCAGGGTAAAATTAACATAAAAAACTGTATTAAACTGTATTAAAAGTCTTACTGTAACAAGGAAATAAATTTTGATCTAAGCTTCCTGGTGGCAAGGCAAAAAGAAACAGGTGGACAGAACTCTGTGCAAACAATATTTGCAGGAGTTAACATAAAAATTTTTTCCTGATTTAAAAACTGAATATAAGGATAAAGTCTACATATCTAAATCCAAAGACTTTCATTTTTATCTCTCTCAGACTTTTGACTTTGGAAATTCAAGACTGAGCTCAAGTGCAAAACTTTAAGGTCAGAACAAAACACACATCTATTTTCACATCAAATGCTACCCTAGAATCTGAAATTAGTTTTCCTGGAAACAGAGAAAAGCTAAATTCGGCACCTCTTCATGTCTACTCCCAAAGCACACAGCAGGTACTGGATGCTGTAGAGCTGAGTACTCAGGTGTCAAATCACACAGATGGGTCTTGCCATCTGGCTCCAGGCAGCTCTGACTCACTCTATTTGAAAACTTCTGTCTCGGCTATAGGAAAAGAAAAGTTTCAAGGAGAAAGGAATGCTGGCACAGGGGAGCTAAACAGTGGAAAGTGCATTAGATTAAGCTCACCAGGCTCTGCATTTACTTTGCTATAAACATCTCTGGGCAATCATATGATGACTTTGAGTCTCGATTTCATGTGTAAAAGGGGATTTTAGATTTCTGTGGTCCTCTTGATTTCTAAAATTTGAGGATTTAAAAACCCAAGGGGGGGGAACATAATATCAAACTGTTGACAAAAATCAGCAACCTACTCTTTGTTAGAGAGAGAAGATTTGTTGACTTAAAAACAACACAATATTCAAATTCTCCAGTAAGCAGCGGATCTAATCTTGTTGGCTCATAGCAAGAGGACTTACATCATGGACTTCTTCCACTGAAATATATGCTTCTGTGGGCAGTCCCAGGTCCTTTGGCTTCACATCAATGATGACCAGTACCTGGGAGAAAAACACACCTTACCACACCACCTCATACCAAGCACAGAAGGGAAAATCACAGCTGTGTTTCTGATGATGATTACTGAAGCTATTTCATTCATTCAATTAGACAAGAGCTGGAATTTTCAGCAAAAATGAGTCTACATTTCATGTGATCCCACCATCTGCTCTGCTCTTCACCCCCATCCATTAACAAGCTGAGAGGGAGTATAGTGTGGTTATCAAGCATGAGGAAGTCAGAATCAAGACAACCAACGGTTTGATCCTGGCGCCAAAATGTATGAGACCTTACTAACAATTCTGAACCTCCATTTCCTTGTAAGGAGGAGAACGAACCCCATATAGCTATTGAGAGGATGAAGCACTTAGCAAACGTTTACTGCTATTTACTAAATATTCTGGGTCACCGTGTACTATACATAACACTACCAATTAACACAAGCAGTTTAGAGAAAAAGCAGTGAAATGATAAGCTACTCGAATCCTTCCTAGGATGCTTATATAAGCCAGTTGGATATCACTCAAGAGTTTTATTTTTATTATTATTACTTTTTAAAGATTATTTATTTATTTATTTGAGAGAGAGAGAGAGAGAGAGAGAGAGAGGCAGAGGGAGAAGCCAGCTCTATGCAGGGAGCCCGACGTGGGACTCGATCCCGGGTCTCCAGGATCACACCCTGGGCCAAAGGCACATGATTAACTGCTGAGCCACTCAGGGATTCCCCTCACTCAAGAGTTTTAAAGATAAAGTATACTTACTGAGTTAGGGCAGTATCTTTTCATGAGTTCGTTAATGGCGATGTCATTCTTGTGTAGTTTAGGGCCTGTGTGGTACCACCCAACTATTCTTTCTCTGGCTGGAAGGAAAACATTAGTGAATTTGAACGGTTACATGAAGATCTATAGAATTCCCTCAAAAAGGGTGGTTAAGAACTCTAATCCTTATGTTCTCTACCTTTTTCAAAATTCTAGACATCTATTTTCAGCCCTGACATACTTGTGAAATCTAAAACTGAAAAACAAAATTCTCAGAAAATAAGCAGGGAAATCCAGAGATATCGGTATCTCAGACTAGTTTAGACTAGTCACACACGATACTAGAACATAATTCCAAGGCAACATATAAATGAATGTAAGTCTATGTCACAGAGATCGGAACTGTGACTGTTGTGGGAATAAACATTTCTAAAGCAATGAAATAAAATGAAAATAACACATGTGACAGAGATACATTTACCTTGATGGTACTTAAGCTTTAGAGGCAGGTGGATTTTGATAGTTCTTCACTTTTCTGCTACAGAGGGCCAGATCTAAAACCTAAGTAGGTCTAGCTGGCCTTAAATTGCTACTCTTGTTTCTCATTTATTCTATCTCATTCCTCTACTGCTACTGGTCTTAAGTGCAGCTAGGTCAAAGCCCTTGACATTAAACAAAGAGAAGGGAATACTGAGAAATGGAAAGACACCAGGGCATGTACCTGCGCATGCACACACACACACAAATACACAAATAAATCAATGCCACAATGCCTTCTTAAAAAACAAAACATCAAGACATACCATTGACCTTCTTAAACATTCCATACATGTTTTCCAAATAATCATGGTCTAAAAACCAGACAGAATCATCTTTGTCATCTTCATCAAAAGGGACTAAAGAAAAAGAAAAATAAGATTCAGTTTAGGGTGCTAGATAGGAGACGCCATGCCACATCTGATCCACCTAAGCGGTTTGTACAGCATGGTATTAAAATTATCTTTGAGTTGCACTCATTAAAAACTGGGAGATTTCATATAAAAATCCAGACTTCCAGCTTCTCTTGAAATTGAAGATCTGGCAACAACTGGCTAGAGCCAGATGAAGTTTCCCCCTTTAAAATGGACACACGCCCGTCAGTTTGCTACCAGCCCCATCACTTCCTAATTATTTCCCTTTGACAAATAACATTACTGTTTGGTCCTTTCAGATTTTGGAGTTTGTGACCTCTAGTCTAGAGTTCACTCTAGGGCAATTATTTTGTTCTTTGTTTTACTTTAACCATAAAATACACGGACACATTTTTGTAAAGGTTCATGACACCGAGGAAAAGGTAATGGTCTCCATCTCCCCCTGCCAACCCGTAACTGGTTAATAGTTTAGTGCAGGGATTTATAAACGACATCAGAGCTGACTGGTTTTATAAACTTTTGCTAGAATACAGTTACCCTTTTGTCAACACATTGTCTATAGTCGTTTTGCTGCTACAATACAGGGCTGAGCACTTGTAATGGAGACCATATGGCCTGCAAATTTAAAATATTTACTCTTCAGTTTAGTGAGTAACTTTTAGCTTCCTTCCTATACTTCAGCAATTCTGACAGAGAATTTCTGGGTTGTAGTAAAAATGGAAATCACAAAAGTCTCTTTTATTAATTTTAAAGATAATTGACATTTTAAGCCAGGTGTAGAACAATGTAAGATTTGTCTTGTACCTGCAAAACTGTTGGATACGTCGAGTACCTTCTTTTGCCATGACCCCAAAAGCACACCGACAACGCGCTTCTGGTTTCCAACCTTGCCTATTCTGAAGGAGAAAGCAGAAAGTCAGTCTGATAGGCACACAGAGACATGGAGCCAACAATTAGACACTCAATACGAAATATCAATGGTACAGATACAACTCCACTTACCTGGGAACTAATCCCACTAAACCAATGTAATAGTGTCAGGTCAGTCCTTAATATTAAATTCTAATAAATACAATGGGTAACTCACCAACTTTGTACATCGGCAGTATTTACACTGTTGACTCCAAGAAACACATGCTTGGAAAAATGTCAAACTTTCTAGAACCTTAAAATGGAGAAAATGGACACCCCCCACCCCCCCGCAGGGCTTAAGAGTTTTAAAATGCTATTTGGTTGGTGTTTGCAAAGTATATTTAAGTTATGCTGCCACTTTTAACTTTTTCTTTTGCACTTTTCTCCTTCAAACTTTCCCCATCTTCTGTATCCTTAAATATCATCAGAGATAAAGATGCTAAAGCAGACGACGTTCATGGGCTGGCTTGCCAGGTGTTCTCTGGGGTATCTATTCCACGCAGACAAGCCCCACCACAAGTCCTACTTCTCTGAACCATCTAGGGGCTCAGAAAGTGGGTTCTGACGCCGAGGTAGGCGTGTACCCTCTGTGGTCTCCGAATGGCTTCACCAGGCAGGATCAGAAGTGAGCTGGTGACTGATCACACTGACAGGATGGCTGGAGGAGTGAGAAAGGGTTTGCTTCGGAATTTCTACCTACTTGTCAAACCTCCTCAGTGACTTCTGTCCTCAGGAGCTGCCAAGTGTTTCACTTACACAATCTCATTTCATGGACCGTCATGTAGAATTCTCCCCTAAGCACTAGCGGACGTGAGACACAGAGCACACTAGAACCCTACGTTCAAACGAAAGACACAGGCCACCGTGAAACGAACCTGAGTTCCTTAACAGTCACTGGTTTCACTGTAATGTTTTCCTAAACATCTGGTCTGGGAAATCTATAAATGCTCACTGAATTTGGGATTTGGGTCAGAGTGAAGGATTCTGTATCCCTGGTGGTTCTGATTTTTTGGGAAATCTTATACACCGAATTTCCACACTTCAAAGGAAACTTCCACACTCACGTGCTTTTCTTTTGGTCTACAAAAATCTGACTGGGTTTAAAAAACAACAACAACAACAACAACAACAAAAACAATCCGTACATCTGGGCAGCCAGGGTGGCCCAGCACTTTAGTGCTGCCTTCGGCCCAGGGCGTGATCCTGGAGTCCTGGGATCAAGTCCCACATCGGCCTCCCTGCATGGGATGGGGCCTGCTTCTCCCTCTGCCTGTGTCTCTGCCTCTTTCTCTCTCTCTCTCATGAGTAAATAAATAAAAAATCTTAAAAAAAAAAAAAAACAAAAAAACCCGACATGTGTTATTACGACACCGCAGCTAGCAGCGGGTGTCTGCACTCCGTCCCCTGGATAGAAGTGAGAGGGAGCCTGTCCCAGTGGCACGTCCAGTACCCTGTGGGAGGAAGGAGTGCCGGCGGGACAGTGGGAACGCACGCCTGTCCCGTAGGCTGAGGGCTCTACAAAGCTGGGGACCCCGAACCCCACGGAGTCCGGTTTTATTAGCTCTGGTTCAGTGAGTGGGCTGTCCAAGGCAAGCTGCAGGGGAACCGGCACTTCACGACCGACTTTACAGCAGACGCTCCCCAGCGGGTCTTTACACTTGCCAATCGGAGCAATTACCTTGTAAAAGTTATGAACACGTGTAACAGGTCCAGCGGGAAGAACGGCTCCAAGACAAGGGAAGGGAAGGCGCAAGAAACCCTCGCGGGACGTTCCAGCTTCTTCATTAATGCCCAAACCTACTAACGCTCTCATTTTTAAAAGAAGGGGCTTGGCACCCAGTGTCGATTTCAGGTCACCATCAAAGGCGAGCGAGTCCTGCTCAGACGCCACGGCCCTGCCAAGGGAGCCCGTTCTGGGCGCCGAGGCCGGAAGGCCGGGGACAGCCTCCAGCGGCACGGAGGCGCCCACGAGGTGACGGGGGCACCGGGGCCAAACGGAGGCGCCCCCCGCGGCCCCGCCCTCCGCGCCCCTACAGCGGCGGCGCACCGACGTGGGCAAACGGCACGGCCAGTCCGGGCTGCGGGCTGCGGACTGCCGGCCGGGGCCGGGGCCGGGGCCGGGGCCGGGACGAGCCTGGGATTTAGGCTTCGCGACCCGTGAGTGGTCCGGGCCGCGGGCGAGTCGCTGCCCACCCCGGCCCAGCCTGCCCGTGACTCAGCAGCGGCGATCCCGGGAGGCCGCCCGCGCCCGCGCTCACCGGTTGAAGTGATCCACCACACTGAGCAGCACCAGGGGGTGAACGACCACCTTCTGCACCGCCAGCTCCGGCATCGCGACGCACCCCGCCCGCCAGGCCTCAGCCCTCGCGACCCGCACACTCCGGCAGCCGCGGCGGCTCTCGCGGACGCTCCAGGCCCGGCCCCGCCCCTTCCGGCCCGGCCGCCGCCGCGGGGCCTCCCCACTTCCGCTCCCAGAGTGCCGCGCGCGCCGCCCCGGGTTTTCGCGCCTGCTGCCATCTTGAGGAGGCGGGAGGCCGGAGGAAGCCGGGCCCCGCCCCGGGCGAGTCGCCGCGAGCTGCCCGGGACTTGGAAGCTCGAGGGGCCGCGGAGACTGACAAAGGTCGACCTCCTGGTGTGGGCCCTGCACCGGCACCCGCAGCAGCTGCTCGTTTTCGGTCTTCCCAGTTTGCAGCCCCCACCCCACCCCCACCGCGTTTGAAGACCGGAGGAAAAAAATTCTAGAAAAAAAAGGAATTCACTCATATTTCCAACCACCCAGAAAATGGTCACCTTTGTTCCAAGCCAGGCTCCTGCAGAATTTCTTGACTTCAGGTCTTTAGCGTTAGGGAACGTCGTTGAAGCCGATCTGGTGATTTATCCCATCATTTTTTTTTTTTTTTTTAATTGTTGGGGAATTAACCCTTAATAACCACTGCGGACACTTGGCAGATCATCAGCCTGCCTTTATATTGTCCCACCGGTTTATGTTACTTAACCATTTAACCAGGGCTAGAAGAATTCAATTAATTTGTGCCTGGAGTCAGACTGTTCAGGTTGATTTTTCTTTTCCCTTTTTACATTTTTTTTTTTTTTAATTTTAAGGTTTTATTTATTTGGCAGATAGAGCATGAACTGGGAGGAGAGGGAGAGGCCGGCTCCCTCCTGAGCAGAGAGGCAGATTTGGGTCTCCCTGGGATCCCCACCTGAGCTGAAGGAAGGAAGACACTTAACCTACTGAGCCACCCAGGCGCCCCCAGCTTGATTTTCAGATGAAAGTTTAGGTAAGGGTTGAAGTCAGGGTGAAAACCAATACGAAATATGTTTTGGTATTTACCTAGCAAAGAGATAAAAGGAAGACGGAGAGAGGGGGTAATGCAGGAGGCAAATCATTTAACTCCATACACGTTTATATTTCTGATTTTAAGCAAGAACAATATTTAAGCAACTTGAACTATTTGCTTATTGTTTGCCCTGTCTTTTCTTTGTTTTTAAAGATTTTATTTATTTGAGAGAGAAAGCCTGAGCAGTGGGAGTGACAGGCAGAGGGAGAGAGAGGAGCAGACTGAGGGGGATGTGGGGCTGGATACCAGGAGGCTGAGGTCATGACCTCAGCTGGAGGTAGATGCTTTGCTGACTGAGCCACCCAGGCACCCCTATTTGCCCTGTTTTTGTTTTGTTTTGTTTTGTCTTAGGATTTTTAATTCATTTATTGGAGAGACACAGAGGGAGAAACAGAGACACAGGCAGAAGCAGAAGCAGGCTCCCTGCGGGGACCCTGATGCAGGATCAGGATCCCAGGACCCCAGGATCATGACCTGGGCCAAAGGCAGGCGCTCAACCACTGAGCCACCCAGGGGCCCTGTTTGCCCGGGCTTTAAAGAACTTTTACCTTCCCCATAGCACCAGAGGATGTGGCCGCTCAGAGGAATACTCGAGACTTTTGCTCTGAATTTTGGTCTCCTTCCAGTGTAATCAGGGAGCTTTTGATATTCTTTCCTGGGTCCTACCCATCAATTTCATTATATGTACTCTTCCTACTTTTAGGAACACTGCTTAGGGTTTTCCTAATCGTCTTAATATTTTGATTTGGCTAATAATGATTGCTACTACTTAAGATAACAGGAGTTTAAGATGAAGAAGATTTGACTCAACCTCCCTTATGTGATGTGTTAAAGCATGCTTGCTGGTGTTTAGTGCCTGATTCAAAGTAGATATTCTTGTTTCATCTCTTATATGATGTTATTTCAACACAGGATAGACATGTATCTGTTAGGGGAAGAGCTTGGAAGGATTCCCTTCCCCCAATTTTGTTATTAAAAGTTTAATAGATATCAGAAGATCAAGATTGATTTTGATTTTTCTCATGTGTCAAGTAAGAGTTAAGAATTGGGAGTCTAGGGGCACCTAGTGGTTCAGCCGGTTGGGTGTCTGCCTTCGGCTCAGGGCAGGATCTCTGGGTCCCGAATGGAGCCACCACTTGGGCTTCCTGCTCAGTGAGGAGTTTGCTTTTCTCTTTCTCTCTCCCTCTGTCCCTCCCCACTGCTCCTTCTCTCTCTCTCTCAAATAAATAAAATCTTAAAAAAAACAAAAACAAAAACAAAAACTGGAGCCCGAAGAAAGCTTTATTTATATATTTATTTTTACTGAAATACAAGTGTTTAAAAAAGATAGCTTGAAATCATAAGAAAGGTATTTTTCTACCTGCCCTCCCCCACTTCTAAATGGAAGTGACTTGAAATCATATTTCATATTGTAGCCACTACTGGAGGCTGAATTCATTCAGAGGAATACAGAATAAGGTATAAGAAATCCACTTTCTTTTGTGAATTGAATTCTGGACTTAACTTTAAGAGGACCTGATGAGAGCTTAAGGATAATATATTTTCCTCTCCTTTAATCATGTTTAATCATGTTGTTTTTCTTTTTTTTTAATGTTAAATTCTTTTTCCAGATGTATTGAGACATATTTATTGAGATGTAATTAACATAACATCGTGGAAGTGTAACGTGTATAACATGTTGATGTGATATATATATATATTGCAAAATAATAAGGTTAGTTATTACAAAATAATTATTGCAAAATAATAAGGTTAGTTAATACCTGCATCACCTCACATAATTAACCTTTTGTGTGTGGTATGTATTGGAGGAGGGGGTTGAGAACATTTCAGATTTACTTTCTTAGCAACTTTCAAGTATATAAGCCAGTATTGGTAACTATAGTCACCGTAGTGTACATTATATCCCATCTTATAATTGGAGATTTGCACTCTTTCACCAACATCTCCCTGTTTTTCCCACCCTCTCAACCTCAGAATCAATCTTTGATCTGTTATCTATTAAATTTTTAATAACAAAATACTGTATGATCTCACTTGTATGTGGGATCTAAAAAGTTGAACTTAGAGTAGAATAGTCTTGCCATTGTTAATAATGCCACAGTGGACACAGGGGTACAGACACCTTACATAGTGATTTCATTTCCTCTGTATCTATACCCAGAAGCAAGTTGCTAAGTCATATAGCAGTTCTGTTAGTTTTTTGAGGCACCTTCGTACTTTGTTTCATAGTGACTGTACCAATTTACGTTCTTATCAACACTGCACGGGGGATTATCCCATATAACCTCGTCCTTGCCAGCACTTGTTATCTCTTGTCTTTTTGATAATAGCCATGTTATTACGATGTGAGATGATACCTCATTGTGGTTTTGATTTGTATTTCCTTAGTGTCTAATGTTGAACATCTTTTCCTGTACCTGTTAGCCACTTGTATGGATTGAAAATTGTCTATCCAGATCTTCTGCCCATTTTTAAAAACTGTATTATTATTGTTGCTATTGAGATGTAGGAGTTCTTCATATAATTTTGATATTAACCTCTTATTAGATACATGGTTTGCAAATATTTTCCCCCTTCCATTCATTGCTTATTTTGCTGTACAGAAGGTTTTTAGTTTGATACAGTCACACTCATTTATTTATGCTTTTGCTGCTTATGCTTTTGGTGTCATGTCCAATATATTGTCAAGACCAATGTCGAGGATCTGTTCATCCTATGTTTTCTTCTAGGAGTTTTGCATTTTCAGATCTTACATAAAGGTCTTTAACCCATTTCAAGTTAATATTTGTGAATGATGTAGGATAGGGGACCAAATTCAATCTTTTGCAAGTGACTCTGGTTTTCTCAGCACCATTTAATGAAGACACTATTATTTCCCCTTGAGTATTCTTAGGTCCCTTGTCAAATATTAGTTGACTGAGCTCTCACATTCTGTTCTATTGGTCTGTATGTCTGTTTTTATGCCAGTACCATACTCTTTTGATTTCTATAGCTTTGTAATAAAGTTTGAAATCAGGAGATGTGGTACCTTCAGCTTTGTTTGTTTTCCTCAGGATTGCTTTGGCTAATTGGGGGTCTTTTGCAGTTCCATCCAAATTCTAGGATTGTTTTTTTCTATTTCTGTGAGAAATGTCATTGGAATTTTGGTAGGGATTGCAATGACCTATGGACAGGCTCAGGCAGTATGGACATTTTAACAGTATTAATTCTTCTGATCCATGAGCATGGGATATCTTTCCATTTATTCATGTCATTTTTAATATTTCATCAGTGTCATAACTTTCTATGTACAGATCGTTTATCTTTGGTTAAATTTATTCCTAATTATATTTTTGATGCTGTTGTAAATGGGATTGTTTTCTTTATTTCTTTCCCAGATTTTTGTTGTTAGTGTACAGAATTCCAACTGATTTTTTTAATAAGCATGTTTTTAAAAATTTATTTATTTAAAATGTTATTTATTTGTTCATGAGAGACACAGAGAGAAAGAGTCAGAGATATAGACAGGGGGAGAAGCAGGCTCCATGCAGGGAGCCTGATGTGGGACTCGATCCTGGGTTTCCAGGATCAGGCCCTGGGCCAAAGACAGCACTAAACCACTGAGCCACCCAGGGTGCCCTTAAAATTTATTTTATAAAGTAGGCTCCACACCCAACATGGGGCTTAAACTCACAACCCTGAGATTAAGAGTCACATGCTCTACCAACTGAGCCAGCCAGGAACCCCAGAATCCCAACTAATTTTATATGTTGATTTTGTATCTTGTATCTTAACTGAATTTGTTTATTTTTAACAATTTTTTGGTGGTCTTTAGGATTTTCTATATATAAGATCATCTCAAATAGAAACAGTTTTATTTCTTCCTTTCTGATTTGGATACAGTTTCTTTTTCTTGCCTGAGTACTCTGACCAGGACTTCCACTATTGTGTTAAATAGGAGTGGTGGGAGCGGCCACTCTTGTCTTGTTCCTGATCTTAGTGGAAAGGCTTTCAACCTTTCACCATTGAGTATGATGTTAGCTATGAGCTTGTCGTATATGGCATTTATTATATTGATGTATGTTCCTTCTATACTCAATTTGTTGAGAGTTTTACTCATGAAACCATATTGAATCTTGTCACAAACTTTTTCTGCATCTATTGAGATGATCATACGGTTTTCATCTATTAATGTAGTGTATCTTGTTTATTCTGTGTTTGCGGTTCAACATGCATCTCGTATGAATCTCACTTGCTATTGGCCTGTAGTTCTCTTTTCTTGTATTATTCTTATCTGGCTTTGGTATCAGGGTAATGCTGGCCTTATAAAATGAGTTAGAAGTGTTCCCTCTTCAATTTTTGGATGAGTATGAGAAAGATTGGCATTAATTCTTTAAATGTTTGGTAAATTCAGTGATGGTTTTAGTGAAACCATCTGGTCTTGAACTTTTCTTTGTTGGGAGGTTTTCGATTAGTGTTTCAATCTTCTTTTTTTGTTATTACTCTGTTAAGATTTCATGTTTGTTCGTGTTTCAGTCTTTTCTTCTTTTTATACTTTTTTTTTTTTTAAAGTAAACTCTATACCCAACATGGGGCTTGATCTCACCACCCCAAGACTAAGAGTCCCATACTCTACTGACTGCATCAGTCAGGCATCCCCATGATTCAGGCTTGATATGTTTCTGAGAATTTATTCATTTCTTCTAGATTATCCAGTTTGTCAATATGTAGTTGTTCATTGTAGCCTCTTATGATGCCTTATATTTTTGTGTTGTCAATTGTAATTTCTTCTCTTTCATTTCTGATTTTATTGGAGTCTTCTCTGTTTTTGTTTTTGTTTTTCTTTGTCCAGCTCATGGCTTGTCAATGTAGTTTGTCATTTAAAAAATAACTCTTAGTTTCATTGATTTTTCCTATTATTTTTCTGGTCTCTATGTTCAGACCTTGGTTACTTTTTTTCTTCTGCTAATTTTAGGCTTGGCTTTTTCCTTTTTCTAATTCTTTGAGGTGGTTAAAGTTAGGTTGAGAGCTTTCTCTTTTTTAAAAGAGGGTTGGGGAGGGGCAGAGGAAGAGGGAGAGAGAGAAAATCTTAAGCAGGCTCCACATTCAGCATGGACCCTGACATGGAGCTCCATCTCACAACCCTGAGATCATGACCAGAGCTGACATCAATAGTTGGATACTTAACTGACTGAGCCATCTAGGCACCCCTGAGATCTTTCTCTTTTCTTAATGTAGGTATTTATCACTATAAACTTCTCCCTTAGAATTGTATTTTGCTACATCCCATGAATTTCGGTATGTTGTGTTTCAGCTTTCATTTGTGTGTGTGTGTGTATATATATATAATATATATAAATTTTTTTCCTTTGAACTATTGGTTGTTCAGGAGGATGTTGTTTAATTTTAAATTTTGTGATTAGGGACGCCTGGATGGCTCAACAGTTGAGCATCTGCCTTTGGCTCAGGGCATGATCCCTGTCCCATGATTGAGTCCCGTATCGGGCTTCCTGTGGGGAGCCTCTTCTCCCTCTGCCTATGTCTCTGCCTCTGTGTCTCTCATGAATAAATAAATTTTGTGAATTTTTCAGTTTTCCTACTTTTAATGATTTCTAGTTTTATACTAATGTGTTTAGAAGAGAATCTTGGTATGCTTTCAATGTTCTTACATTTGCTAAGGCTTGTTTTGTGACCTAACATATGATCCATCCTGGAGAACGTTCCATGTCTTTGAGAAGAATATGTGTTCTGCTGATGTTGGATGGAATGTTCTATATATGTCTATAAGGTTCATTTCATCTAGAATGTAGCTCAAAGTCAGTAGGGGACTGGTGTTGAGATGGGCTGGGGGCCTGAGGCCTCCAGAGCTGGTCTGGCCAGGAGTGTAGGTTTATGGGAGTCCACTTGTAACCTGAGTTCATGGTGGCTTGCTGGGAGCCTGGGGTCATAGGAGCTACCTAGGGCCATGGGAGCCAACTGAAGCTAAGCTAGGTTGGGAGCCTGAGTTTGTGGGATTTGGACTCTTGGTGAAGGCCTGGTGCTGGGGCTCATGGTGAAGGTGGGTGCTCACTCTACTTTCCTTCCTCCACAGGAAGGATATCTCTTCTTTAAGCCGCCCAGGCTTGGGGGAAAGGTGACAGGAGTAATGTGAAACTGTCTTTCCCATTCTCTTCAACGCATCTTTTCTTATTTCTGTACTCTACCCAAGTGCTTAATATTTTACTTGAATTTTTTTACCTCTTGTAAAGATATCTTGTACATTTGATAGTTGTTTAAATTGATGTTTCTTGGAGGTAATGAATGCTAGAAATTTCTATACTGCCATCTTGTTTACATCTTGTCTTTCAATTTTGAGAGCTAGCTCTCACAGACCCTAGTATTTTGAAAGAGCTTTTATTTATGTTAATTTTAGAACATGGCAGCAATACTTTGAACTTTACAGTCTCTATTTATCAGCTGACTAGTTTTGGAAGAAAGAAAAATACACACAGCAGACTTACTACCTTCATTCTAAGCTGCATTCATTGCTGGTGTTCAAACATCTTTGGAAATGTTTGGGAAACCTGGGCAGGCCCACTAGAACTCTGCGTATATCACCGAGAAACCTGCATTGGGACTGTTCTTTTCTTTTTTTTAAATTTTTTTAAATTGAAGTTTGATTTGCCAACATATAGCATATCCCCCAGTGCTCATCCCGTCAAGTGCCCCCCTCAGTGCTCGTCACCCAGTCACCCCAACCTCCCGCCCACTTCCCCTTCCACTACCCCTTGTTCGTTTTCCAGAGTTAGGTGTCTCTCATGCTCTGTCACCCTCTCTGATATTTCCCACTCATTTTCTCTCTTTTCCCCTTTATTCCCTTTCACTATTTTTTATATTCCCCAAATGAATGAGACCATATAATGTTTGTCCTTCTCCGATTGACTTACTTCACTCAGCATAATACCCTCCAGTTCCATCCATGTTGAAGCAAATGGTGGGTATTTGTCATTTCTAATGGCTGAGTAATATTCCATTGTATACATAGACCACATCTTCTTTATCCATTCATCTTTCGATGGACACAGGCTCCTTCCACAGCTTGGCTATTGTGGACATTGCTGCTATAAACATAGGGGTGCAAATGTCTCAGTCTTTCACTGCATCTGTATCTTTGGGGTAAATCCCCAACAGTGCAATTGCTGGGTCGTAGGGCAGTTCCATTTTTAATTCTTTGAGGAACCTCCACACAGTTTTCCAGAGTGGCTATACCAGTTCAGTGGTACTGTTCCGGTTTTTTTTTTTTTTTTTTTTTTTTTTAGTGATACTATTCTTAAGAGAAAAGTCAAAAAGTCAGATAGACCCATTTGACTGAAATGCTAAGCCTTATTAGTCTTTGGAGGAAGATCAGTGATTCCTGAGACAGTATGTATGTGCCACTCAGATTTGACTAATAGTTCACTTATCTTGGATGTATATCTGAGACCAGAAAGCCGTATTGGGTAAGTTTTATGAGAAAATTAAAAGAATTGTTTCATAAAATCTCTGTGAGACATTTGTGCACAAGTAGTAGCACTGCTTGTAGTATTTCTCTGACAGTGTAACCCTAAAACATGGAGGGAATCTTTAACCCACTTTGTGGTTTTGGCCCCTGGAGGCATCAGTATTCGATCAGTGGTGTTAGCAGGAGACTGGAATCTCTGAAAGATGGTGGTATCCAGCAGTGTCAGCAGGCCTGGAGGCTGTGGAGATGGACAGCAGATGGGTCAGAGCAGGAGGAAATGAAACCAAGGAAACTGCAGCATCACTGTGTGCGTATACAACATCCCCAGGACCTCAAGAAATACTTGGGGTGGGAGAAACATAGTGAAGTCCTGGTTTCCAGCAAGAAGTAGAATGCAAAAGTTAATGAACAGTGATTATATCTGTATATAGAATAGTATTACATGTTCAACAAATACTGCCTAAAAATAGCTCTCTGCTTATTACAAATTAGACACATAGCTCAAGGTCTCCTCCATTGGTCATTTGAAAAAAAAAATTGCTCTATTTTCCTAAGAGGAGGCCTTTAGATTTTTCTGTCATCTCATAATAAAAGTAAGAAAATAATTTAAAAATTTTAGTACTTTATTAATCAAAGTTGATGACATACAAGAAAACAGGGAATGAAAAAGTAAGGCTTAGAAATAATATATACAGAGGCATAAGGCATTATAGGGGTATGTATGTGTGTCTGTGTGCATTGGACTGTGATTATGTTATAATGAACTTGTCTATCTGTTCTAATGGAGGCTATTGTGTATGTGCAATGGAGGTAGTCTTTGGAAAATTATTAATGTCCTTTCTTTCTTTTGCCTTTTCCATGTAAAACATTTGCCCTAGGTTTTAGGAGGCTTCCATCTGTGGAGAGGGTGTGGGTCAAGGAGAAGTAAGTCAGAGAGAAAGATGTAATATTTAGCTTCTGATCTTCACAGTTGGGTTATTCAATAAGTTAATAGCTCTACAAGCCAGAGCATTGTCTTGAGTGATAATTTTCTAAATCTTTTTTACTTTTTTTGTTTCTAGCCTGGGTTGGAGATCTCAGTTCACTGAGGTCCTTGGGTAGTTTAATGAAATGCTCTGCTTACCATTAAGGCATAGTGAGAGTCAGGAAGAATGAAGAAACAATGTAAAGAAGGTAAAAGAAAAATCCCACTCCTTTTTTCTGCTAAGGGCAATAAAAGGAAGATATGTTTGGGTTTTGTCTTAATGTCTTAGAGAATGGGTGGTGTGTTGGATGAGTGAGAGTATGATAGGGCAAGGGAGATTTTCTGTCTTGTGCCTTTTGGGAACTCAGGGAGATCTTAGATTAACCTGCATCTAGGTGGCTGCAACTACATTGATTCATGGATTTGATAGTACAGTGAAGTCAGTGGAATGAAGGCTTTCAGGTTTGGCTGCCTGTGCTACTATTGGTTCTGGTGTGGCATGGATATAGGAGTCCCAGGTAGCAAGAGGAAATGGAATGGGAGAGATTTCTGCTGTGCATTAAATCCCACAGCTCAGGATCCCTGAGCCAGCCTTAACCATAGTCACAGGAATACTTTTGAGGTACAGTTGGCCTGGGAGCCCTCCCAGAGCAGTTCAGCCACAAGAAAGTGTCCCAAGTAAATCAGCCATGGAATGGACTGTGGAGGTCACCCAGGCCCTCAGTGACAGAGCTATAAGAGACATTGTGTCATAGACCAGCAGACACTGGCCAGCATACATTCAAGGACCAACATGAGGACTAGGCACCTGTCCTGCATTGCCACAGTCATATGCAGCCCATATCTCTTTTCATATAGAGCAATTCTTCTTAGGGAGAGAAGAGAGGCTAAAGAGAATACTTAGGCAAGTGATGGAAACTACTCTAACGGGATTGTTTGACTTAAACCACTTTGGACATTTAATTTTTGAAACCTAATTTTTTGCAGGTTAACCAGCATGTAGAGGCCTGTGAAGGAAGGCTTGCTATAGACAAAAGTACAGGTTCCCTGCACATTCCAGCATTGAGTTAAATGTGAGTTAAGTTTGTGACCCCCATGTTAGTAGCTACTGTAATCTCCAAGCTCTGTGCTTCCTTGTCCTTATTGAAGACATTGTGTGGAAACCAGGTGTGGCATATCTTGAGTGGGAAGGGAAAAAGTCTATTTCTATGGAAAACTTAGATGAGCCACCCTACTGCTAAGAATTTTGTATGAATTTTCTTTAGTCATATATAATCTGATTGATGATGATAGGCAGTTCATTAAAAATACCTTAATACCTAAATACCTCACTTTTTCCTGAAATTCCAGATCAGGACAGCTTCTGTCTATGGTCTCTCTCCATCCAGGTGTTCTGTGTCCCATAGCATCTCAAGTTGAGCAAGATAGAATTGAACTTGACACTTTTCTTCCCAGATTTTCTTCTTTTGTAGGAGCTTAGCAGATGCTCCCACCTCCAAGTGGCTTAGTCATAAACTTGGATGTCCATCCTAGATTATCTATTCTTTCAAAGAAATCTAACTGGGTAGTCAGTTTTGCAAATGGCCTAAGAGGCTCATTACTTTCTGGTCACCTTTCTAGCTTCTTTACATACCACCTAATCACTAGCTAGAGCAGTGATTCCTCCACTGTGCCATGCTCACTCATGCATTGGTACCTTTGCACATGTTTTCTCTCTGCCTGCAGTGTCTTTCCCTCTGGGTCTCAGTGCAGAAACCTTTGTGAGGACATTGGTCCTCAGGACAGTTAGACACAAGTATGTGACATGTGGTCTGTTCTTGCACTATCTAGTCTGTTTATATTCAGTCTTCCACAGTAGAATGAGGATTCCTAGAGGACAGTGATTTTGTACTATTCCTCTTTGGATCCCAAGGCAGGCTAATGCCAGAATAGCACTCAATAGTACTTGTTGAATAAGTACAATTCTCAAAGCCAGGCTTTTAGAAACTTCTAATTTGTATTTTGCTTTTGATTCTTTGCAGGAAGGTAGGTTACTTAACATTTGAATTGCTGAGAGATCTATGCAAACTGTGCTGACCTTTCAGTTGATTCCATAATGTTTTTAAAGTTTCGGTATTTTTGAGTAAACCTGTATGTGTCAATATAGGCTGGTTTGCAGATGAGTCCCTCAATTTGTGTATTGCCTTCTGCTTACAATTTAACCTTTTCAGGGGTGGGTTTTGTTTTGCTGTATACTTAACAGTGATGTGAGGTATTTAGTAAGTCTAAGAAATACCAAATACTACTTTAAGTTTTCACTGAATAAGTATTATTATATGAAATATTAGTAGATAATGCTTCAGAAAAAAGCTTAGAAAGAAATACGCCAAATCGTTAACAGTAGTTGTCTCTGAGTAGTAATAACAATGAGTAGTATATTGCATTTTCTTATTCTGTTTTTCAATTTTTCCATAGTCATATATTATTATTGTTATTTTTGTGAAAATCACAGGAAATATCTTGTCATATTAGCAGGGCAGGAGAATATAGTGGTTTTATAGCGCAACCTCTAATATCAGACAGTCCTGACCACTTAACATCCTCTGTTTCCTCATCTGGAAAGGTGGATGATAATATACCATACTGATGTAGCCATATTAGCCAGACAATTCTTTGATTCCCTTCTCTTTATCTTTTGTGTATCTTGTATAGATTTTTACTTTGTGGTTACTATGAGGCTTACATAAAAATTTTAATAGATATAATAGTCTAAGCTGGTAACTACAACTTCATCTGCATTAAACTATCCTTTTATGCCCCCACTCCAACATTTTATGTTTTTGATGTTACACTTTACATCTTTTTATATTGTGTATCCATTAACAAGTTACTGTAGCTATAGTTATTTTTAATAATAGTTCCATCCTTTAATCTTTATACTAGAGTTAAATTATTAACATTCCAGTATTAAAATATTCTCAATTTGACTATATACTCATCTTCACAGGTATGTTTTCTGTTTTCTTATATTTTCGTGTTACTAATTGGAGTCTTTTCATTTCAGATTCAAAGACTCCTCTCAGTATTTTCCTATAAGGCAGGTCTACTGTTATTATATTACCTCACTTTTGTTTTTTGGGGAAAGTCTTTACTTGTCTTTCATATCTGAGGGACATCTTTACTGGGTAAAGTATTCTTGGTCAGTAGCTTTTCATGTAGCATCCTGCTCTTCCTTGGCTTGCAAAGTTTCTGCTGAGAAATCCACTGATAGCTTTATGGGGTGTTCCCTTATATATGAAGTATTTTTTTTTCTGCTTTAAAATTAACTTTTTGTCTTTTAGACAGTTTATTATAACGTGTTTTGGAGAAGATGTGTTTAGGTTGAATTAGTTTGGGGACCTATGATCTTCATGAACTTGGATGCCCAAATCTCTCCTAGATTTGGGAAGTTCTCAGCCATTATTTATTTAAATATTTTTTGCCCCTTTCTTTCTCTTCCTTCTGGGACTCCCATAATACATAGGTTGTTTCTTTTAATGGTTTTCTGTAAATCCCTTAGCCTTTCTTCATTTCTTTTCATTCTTTTTTCTTTTTGCTCCTTTGACTGGATAATTAACAAGTGATCTGTCTTCAGGGTCACTGATTCTTTCTTATGTTTGGTTGTGTCTGCTGTTGAAAACTCTCTATTAAATTCTTCATTAATGAATGAAACTCCAAAGTTTTTTTTTTTTAATGTTTTCTACTTTTGAATCTCTTATTTTGTTCTTATATTGTTTTCCTGATTTTGCTAAATTATTTTTATATATTCTCTTTTTGCTCTCTGAGCATCTTTAGAACAATTATTTTGAATTTTTGTCAGACACTTCAATTTTGGGGTGGTCAGATGGTAGTAATTTACTGTTTCATTTGTGGTGTCATGTTTCTCTAATTCTTTGTGAACTCTGTAGCCTTACATAGGATAGGTGTCTGCACACTTAAAGAAGCAACCACCTCTTCTAGACTTTATGGACTGACTTCAGTAAGGAAACACCTTAACCTGTAGGTGAGGGCCCTGCCTCTAGTGGTATAGGGTACTCAGTTTGGTGGTGAGGGATGGCCCTGCATCCAGGGGTATATGGTGTCTCATTGGTTTGGGCAGCTGCGGTCCTCTGCATCAACTGCATGATTCCTTGTGAGAGCTGTGAGGGGTTAGCAGTGGCTGTAAGGGTTGTTGAGGTCCTAGTGATGCCTCTAGTTCCAGTGGCTGGGACCAGGGCAGCAGCAGTGGTGGCCAGAGTTGGGGATATGCACCTAGCTGTGGGTACTAGCTACAGGTGCCTGTGTGTGGCAGGGCCCTGCTGCAGACACACACTCAGTGGTGAGGGCTGGGGCCAGCAGCAGGGGTTGGGACCAATCACAGGGGAGTGTAAGTAGCTATGGGGGCCTTGGCTATCACTGTTTACTTGTGTGACTGTGAGGGGTAGCCATATGCATGTCCACTAACCAGACTATTCTTTCTTTGTCTCTCTCTTTTTTAAAGTAAACTCTGTGGCCAGCGTGGAGATCAAGCTTATGACCCTGTGATCAAAGTTATTCTTTTGTTTTCTGTTTTTTATTAATCAGACCATTCTTGATTGCTAGTAGTGTAACCCTATTCTAACCAGCTGAATCTCAAAGAGAAATTTATTATTAAATGTACTAGGCAAGTCCAGTGGCTCTTTTTTCCAGAGGCTCAAAGGATATTTTTGTTTTTATTTTTCTATCTTTTAGCATCTCTCAGTGTTTTGTCTCCATTTTCAGACAGTTTCATACTAGTAACAAGGAAACATGTTGATAGCTACAGACAGTCACAGGTTTAAATCTTTAAAGGAAGGGAGACCTCAAACTCCAAAACCTTTATTTATGAAATTTGATTAGCCTTTCCAAGACTAGGAGCTTTCCCTGTACTAACTAACCACTGTATTCAGAAGAATAGAGTTCTCTAAATGTCCACTTTGGGATCATTTTGGGCATGGGACATTTGTGATGAATCAGCTCACCAAGACCACATGGACTGGAGAAGGAAAAGGAAATGCTATAATCAGAAGTGGGAATGAATGCTAGGCAGGTGAAAACAGTAAGTCCATCCTATGACATAAATTGCTTAGCACAGTTTGGGGAACATAGGAAGAACTCAAAGATGTTAGATATCATTATCATTGGAGTGTATAGTCATCATCATTATATTTTGTAACAGATTATAAGAACTTTTTATTTTTATTGTCTGGTGTTTA
Organism: Canis aureus; assembly: GCF_053574225.1. NCBI lineage: Eukaryota > Metazoa > Chordata > Mammalia > Carnivora > Canidae > Canis > Canis aureus. Next base: position 9,213,165 of record NC_135613.1, read on the forward strand.
TGTTTTAAATATTCCAGCAGAATAAGAGTTAAAATTCATGTTTCTTAGTTACTGAGTATTTCTTTATCCTTTTTTGTTGCCTCAGGTATTTTTAGTTTATGAAAATGTGTTTTTTAAGATTACTATTTCTAAATGTATTGTTGATCATTTTGATTTTTCAAATGGCTAATTGTTGCATAATGACTTGATTAGTTTAAAGAGGTTTTTTTCCTTGTTTTATGTTTTATATGAGTGATGGCACTGTGTGTTGGCCCTGGATGGTTGTTATTCCTCTTGTTGTCATATTTCATTTAACTGCAAATTAAAAAGAACTAAAAAAATTACAGCAATTTCTAGTTTATATCCAGGAAATGGAACTCTCTGCAGGACCCCTTACGTGGCACAAATATGTTAGAAAATGATTTTCCATTGTGCTTTGAAAGCCTGTAAGCAGGCCACAATGGCGCACAGTTCACCAATCTTGGATGAAGCCCAGAGAGACTGTAGTGCATAGACTGTAGGAAATCTCCCATCTGAAGAGTTAATTTTCTTTCAGGATCAGTGTTAGGGTCTGCTGTGATTACAACAAGACACTTTAAGATTGGTACAGGAACACTTATAACAGTTGACTATAAAAGAAAACCCAGGAGGCCAGATTCAGCCCTTTAGTTTGAGCCTCAAAGACCTTTATTTCGAATTTACCTCTTCCTTCAATTACACATGCTGTCAGCTTTAGTAAAAAGAATTCATTACATTAACATAAATAAGCAAACAACTAGTTTCATTAATGTTTTAAAATGTCTGGAAGGCCACTTTTGTCTTTTGTTTCCATTCAGCTTCTTTTCAGAGCACTCTTAATGGCTGTGTAATATTAAATATTTCTTTTCTTCTCAGTTTTATCTAAATTTTAGATGCAGATTTATGAATTTAGTATCAAAACAGTTACAAGGTTTAAAGACAGATGAAGCTTTTCATCTTTTTAAGGAGGGAGATTTTTTTTTCTTATTTTCTTCAAGATAGTAAATCAAAGGAGCATTTTTTCTTTTTTTAATTTGAAAAGCTGGGGCAACAATATTAAGTAACTGCTGTGGAAGAAAAAAATCAACCATAATCCTAATCTCAAATATACCATCAGTTTTAGTTTTGCATGTACCTTCCAGTTTTGGATACACACACACATACTTTATCAAGTTGAAGTTAAAATTTTAATGCCCCTGCAAAACTGTAGAGAAGGAATTTGAAGCAAGCTAAATCAATTTGAAGTTGGTATACTTTATATTTTAAGAATAGAACAAGGCTTGTCTATAGTAAACCGTAATTTTTGCTTTTTGTAAGAAAATAAAAGGGAGAAAGTCTTTTCTTATTTTTTTAAAGATCTTATTTATTTGTTTTAGAGGTAGAACACAGGTTGTGGGAGGGCCAGAGGGAGAGGGAGAATCTCAAGCAGACTCCATGCTGAGTCCCACTCCGAGCTTGATCTCACAACGCTGAGATCATGACCTGAGCTGAAATGGAGAGTCCAGTACTCAACTGACTAAAGCATTCAGGTGCCTCAGGAAAAAGTCTTTAAAAAAAAAAAAAAATCAGTGCAGGAATCCCTCGGTGGCTCAGTGGTTTAGCATCTGCCTTTGGCTCAAGGTGTGATCCTGGAGTCCTGGGATCGAGTCCCACATCGGGCTCCCTGCATGGAGCCTGCTTCTCCCTCTGCCTGTGTCTCTGCCTCTCTCTCTCTCTCTCTCTCTCTCTCTCTCTGTGTGTCTCTCATGAATAAATAAATAAAATCTTTTAAAAAATCAGTGCATTGCCCATGTAGCATGAAATTTTCTTCTTTTTGACATGGAAGTCAGAAGAGAAGTATGTGTTAACCTGGGTTGTGGTAATGGTGCATTATCACTGACATCCTTTCAAGTCTTCTAGACTTTTGCAGTTTGTTTCTTATCTCAGTAGTCATTTGCTGTGCTTGATTTTGGTTCTTATAAGGATTATTACAGATACTTTTACTTTCCTCTATCTAGGACCTTCAAGCTGTCTTCTATATTGCTGGCATCCCTCCACTCCAAACCCTTTCATTCTCTGCCTCCTGCCAAGTGATGTTATTTCCTTAAAATTCTTCTAAACCTTTCCAATGCCTGTGGGGCAAAAATCTGACCTTTAGGAAGATATCCAAGACTCTACCCAACCTGGCCTCCACCAACCCCTCAGACCTCTTGTCTTTAGCTGTTTCAGCTCTTTCCAGCCCTTTGCTTTTCTTTGTGCTTATCCCACTGTTTGAATTGCCTTTGATCACATACATAAACCAGGAGAGTTTCTAGGTCTTTCTCAAGGATCCCACTCAGAAGGTCATCTCTGTCAGAGTTTTCCTTGCTTCCATAAGGCAGCGTTAGTTCCTCTGTCCTCTGGGTCTCCACAGCACTTTGTGCATCTTTATAATACAGTGCTCATCATGCTGTATGGTAACGGTTCGTATGACATGTGTCTCTTCTGCCCTAAGGTATATGTAAAGGCCAGCTTAGTCATCTTTTTAGCATCCGCACCTTAGCAAGTCAGACATTTATTAGCTATGTTGTAAAACTTGGGTGGTATGTTATACGATGCATCTGAAACGTGTTGGTCAGTGATCTTTCAGCATGCAAAAATCACGATATTTTCTGTAGTTTCCCATTTAGTCTCCCTGCACACACAACAAAGCAACATAAAGCCAAACCAAATGCAGAACAAGTACAACTCTGATTACACATTTCCTATCAATGCATGTAATTTTATGTATACCATTGTTTCAAATATAAATGAGATGTGTTGAAATGTGAGTAAGAAATATATGGACTATTATTGAAGCAATTCCAAACCAAAATGTTATATTTCCGGGTAGCAGTAGTTTTTGAAAGGTACTATATACAATTTTAGGTTAGTGTCAGATAACCCCTTCACCTTCATTTCTCTCTTAACACCTTTTATCATAATTTCTGAAGTTCCCCTTTGTAGTTTGAGTTGAAAGTCCTGAGGCAAGCTCTTCAGAACTCTAACACCTGCTTAGGGCTGAACTGGCAGGGGGAGAAATTGAAAAGCAGTGAAGAGTCTTTTCAATAAAGTACTTAGCATTTTAAGTTGTAGATGTTTGGGGAAAAATAATGGTAATAATAGTATTGGAAACTCTCCTATTGCCTCATACAGGGGGAGGAATGTGAAGTTGTTTAGTGGGTTCATACTTTGAGTTTGCAAAAATCATCATTTGCAAAGATAGTTCAAATTTGATTTTGATCAAATTAAACTACAAGAATGTAGACTTTTTCTTGAGCATAGACTTATACTTTCTCTTTTAAAATTCAAACCCTTTTCCTTCTGACATCAAAGCGAAAGGATTCAAGGCTTTTAGAATCTTACTCTAAGATACCAAAGAACCCTAGGACGATAGTTAGAAAATTAGGAAGAGAGTTTTGAAATAATTAAATTTTTTGGTTCTCATCTACTATTGTATATTGAATATAAATTCCCATCGTCCAAGTTAATGACAAAGTTTTAAAAAGGTGCATGCATTTTTTTAACCCTTAATGATTTTACATTATTGTCAAGAATTTCTTGGAGGCTTTTAAGATTCAGATGCCTGTGGTGAGCTTTTTTAGGTTGTATCTTTTAATTTTGTTGATCTTTTTGTTCTGTAACTAAAGAAAATTGTTTAATTTGTTTTTCCAGCAGAGGGAGACATCTGACCATGAACGTGGTATCGCTACTTGCCAGGAGTATTCTGTAGCCCATTTTATCAATATACATAAAAAACTCAATGTTCAAATTAACTAGTTCAATAAGTAATTTAGCTCATTGATTTTTGGGCATATCCTAAGTGCCATTACAAGCTACGGATATTTTAAATGCCATTACCTAATAGAAGGAATGTTTTAAGCACCTTTTATTGATTTTATTACTGCTTTATTTTGCTGTCTTGGTTTAAAATCATTTTAACCACTCCGTAATCAAGAAGAAATATATCGTTGGTGAAATACAGTCAATTTCCTAAAAACCTTTGACATCGTTAAATAAGGAATTACAGTTGTTAAATCATGTCAGGCAATAACTGAGGGACAGAAGAGATATAAAATTTGGAGCAGTGGGCCAGCATACCAGTAAGCCATGCTGACCTCTGACATTCACATTCTGCCTGTGACAGTCACACTTCAGGTTTGCTTATGGTTTTTATGTCAGCAAGCAAGATTTAAAATCTCAGGTAGGAAGGAGGGTGAAAGAACGATAGCAAAATATGATCCAGGGACCATTATAGTGCCTTTTAATCACTTCATGTTATTTTTTTGTTAAAATGATTCTCTAAGCAATTTTAAAATTTCATTTGCTTTTCTTGCTAGATTATAGTATATTGATATTCTGCATATGAAGGAACTAGAGTGTTCACAGGAGTTTTTACCACTTCTTTCTTTTGCTCATTTGATTTAACATTAGCAGTGTTACTGAGCTGATTAGCTAGTAGACAGACAAGGAATGTGGTCTATACACTGTTTAATCAAAGAGGCATAGAAGTGGGTAGTGAGCACTGAAGCTCGATACAAGCCTGCTAATGAGTTGATTGCATTGACATTTGATGTAATTTAACTGTAGAGTGGCAAATATCAATACCTGTATATGATTTGGCAGATGGTTGTTGAACTGTGATTAGAAGTTTAGAATGATTCCCGGTAAAAGACCACCTGGCAGTAACCCAAGAACAGAGAACTGAGTTTTCCCCATTAAATGGAAGAGGTCCAGAAAGTCAAGTGTTTTGATCATTAATAGAATCTTTCCTTTTCTTTTAGCAAATGTTAGCTTCAAGAGGAAATTGATAATTATGCATAGGTCTATTAAATGATCTTTGGGATAGCTCTTTTCATTCCTTCAAATGAGCTCATATCTATAGTAGTGGCAGTTACTCACTGGCAAGGAAAGAAAACTAGTTAAAATGCTGATAGGTGTCATTTCAGTATACTGGGGATATTGGAAACATCTTTGTAGATTTTAATATATTTGAGGCTGAAAACCAGATTTTTCTGATAATATAAATATTTCTAATATAATATTAAGTATTTTATGCATTATATAAATATAATATGAAATAAGCTATATTGAGTATCTATTATACACAAGACATTCTTGTAGGTGTTTGAAATGTAAAGAACACAAAGATGATCTTACTTTCCCTCAGTGGACATGCAGTGCACATCCCATAGAAGGACTGGAATAAAGGTCAGGAACTATGGCAGCATAGAGAAGAGTAATGGCTTCCTCTGTGGGAAGAGGAAGTGTCAGGAAGGGCCTTATGGAGGTGTCACTTAATATAGCTTTTGAACAGTTGGAGATGAGCATTCAGAAGTAGAGAGACCAGCAATACAAATTTTTTTTTTTAATAAACTTTATTTTTTTTAGAGCAGTTTTAGGTTCACAGCAGAATTGAGCAGGAAGTAAAGAGTTCCCATATGCCCTCTGACCCAACACATGCACAGCTTCCCCCACTATCAACATCCTGCATCTGAGTGGTACATTTGTTAAAATTGATGAACCTACATTGACACATGTTGTTATCACCCAAAGTCCATAATTTACATTAGTGTTCACTTTTGGTGTTGTACATTCTGTGGGTTTGACAAATGTATAAGGACATGTATCCACCATTACAGTATCATACAGAATAGTTTCACTGCCCTAAAAATCCTCTATGTTCCACCTATTTCTTCATCCCTCCCTCTTTGTCAACCCATTAACCACTGATTTTTTTTTACTGTTTCCAAAATATAAAAGCTTTTGAAAATTTTGAAATGTTTATTGTGCCATTATATATATGTGTGTGTGATGTATAAAGAACAGTGAAATAAATAAAATCTGTCCACCTTCTAGCTGAGATATTAAAATATTACCAATATTTTTGAAGCCCTGATGGGTTCTTCCCCAAGTATTCCCTTCTACCCTACCAATGCTTCAATTTTTTAAAAAATATTCTTATACCTAGTTGCAAAAGCACACAAAAACCTCAGTCTCTCAAGTCCCACCACCCCCTTATTCTTTGGTTTGGTCTATGCAAAATGAAGTGAAGGAATAAGTTGATGTTTGTCTAGTGAATTCCAGTGGTGTGGAAAGCTCTTTTTTTTTTTTTTTTTTTTGGTAGCTAGGAAGTGGGATTTCTAGATAACCTAAATGACTATCAATATCATTTTAAATAGTAAATAGTCTGATTAATTCACATTATAGTTCTGCTTCACTTTGAGCTTTGTAGACTTGACTTCTCTTGCTCTGTATATTCAAGTCTTTTTTTTTTTTTTAAAGATTTTATTTATTTATTCATGAGAGACACACACACACACACACAGAGGCAGAGACACAGGCAGAGGGAGAAGCAGGCTCCATGCAGGGAGCCTGATGTGAGACTCAATCCTGGGTCTCCAGGATCACACCCTAGGCTGAAGGTGGTGCTAAACCACTGAACCACCCAGGCTGGCCTTGCTCTGTATATTCAGATGGAATAACTAAACTAATCCCAGTGCTATGATAGAGACACGTTTGATTACGGAGACTTATTCAGAACTTCATGCATTTAGACTTCATGTCAGCATGGAATGTGTATCTCTAAATCTAGCAACAAGTGCTTTCAGAATTAATTTTTAATTTGGCTGATGGCCATGCTCCTTTATATTCATTTTGTAGTTTCATAGGACTTATAGGTGAACATATTTTATATTAAAAACAATGGTATATTGGAAAGAACACTAGGATATAAACTGTGTTCTTTCCCCCACTGCTCAGACCCATTCCGTGCCAGTTCTTTGCCTGCATCTGTATGAGATCTTGGACACATATTTTAGCTTTTCCAGCAACTCTTAGATTTAAGAAAATATATTCTGGTTATTCCTGGTCATAAGAACAGTCTAGTTTCAGTAATTAAAAATGATCAGTTCAGTGCAACATTCTAATGTTTATTAAAGTTCAAGCCACTCTTCTTGCCCATTGTGGTGTTGCTTTAGGTTGAGAAGCCCACAGTAGGAGGTGGGGATGGGTTGACTTCTGTATTTCCTTCAGAGCAGAGCTCCTCCCTTGAATCCATCTCACTCCCAGGGTGAGAGCTGGAAGGGGTGAGGAGGAGGGGCAGGGGCAGAGAAAGTCTTGGCAGTCCTGCATTGATCTGCCGGTGGTGTTTTCTGAGCTTGGCAGATGCTCAGTACTGACTTTTAAGATGCACTCTCTTGAGGTCCCCCTCTGGGCATGGCAGACTGCAGCTGACCTGCCCTTCCTCTGGCTGCATTCCAGGGTCCATCTCTAGTTTCTTGCTGCTGAGATCCACTGGTCCTTTTGGAAATGAATCTATCTTAAAGTGATCTTCTGATGGCCTCTCTTTTACATAAGGGCCATGCATACACTTGTGTGGAGATTAAATGAAATAACGTATGCAAAGCTCTCTCCCTGGCACACAGGTATTGAATAAATCAGTGAGTGATTCACTGGGTGTCTTCTCTGTGGAACACCTTATAAGTATAAACTTTTTCATATCAGTCTTATGAAATGTATTTAAAGGAACTCTCAGATACATTAATTTTCAAGGTCACATAGCTGGAAAGTGGCTGAGCTTAGGTTTGTATCTAGCTCTGTCCAGTGCTGGAGTCTTTGGCCCTTTGGACTATGGTCCATTGCCTTCTGAAATTGCCTGGCATGGTCTTAATGTTCTAAACTTTGGGAAATCTGGTTAATATTATGAATGTTAGTGCCCATTCTAGTAGTTTCTTAAATGTCATGTGTGGTATAAATTGATAGGAATGCTCTCTCAGATACTTTCATTTGACTACATCTCTATGACATTTGGATAATCTGACTTCCTTGACATGAATCCTTTATCTTCAGGGGCTTTGTCCAGATATCTACTGGTGAACCCAAGTGGAGATTCAAGGAAATTCATCATAATAATCCAGACAGAATCTGGATTCCAGAGAAATGCCTCAGTATTTCATAGACGTCTGTAGCATGTGTGTTCTGGGCCTCCTGGAATAATCTCTGGAAGAAGAGAGAGATGACAGTGTAGTAGATGTACAATGGAGAGGTAATGACATGTCTTTTTTCTGCCTCCAGTGGTTCAAGGACTGATGACCAAATCTGAGCTATTAAAGATCTCTGTGCTGACTGCCCGATGACACCCAGGGTGACCTGCCGATTGGAAATCTCCAGTCAGAAGAATATGGATTCTTTATTCCCATTCACTTAGGACAAAGGGTTAAGAAAATTTACTTTGGAAAGAATTGGCTAGAGAGAGAGACTAGGATAAAGCAAACCACAGAAGGGAAATAAAACCTCTGGAACATTCGTTCAATTTTGTTTCAGTAAAATGTTAGTAAATCAAATCCTAATGGTAAAACTGGGTCCTGGATATACACTGCTATGAGATGTGTACTTAATCAGAATGCTCTAAAAAGCATACATTAAAATTAGCTAGTCCCCTTTTAACTTTATGCCTACCAAGCTGCAAACTGCCTCAACTAAATATTGTGAAAGTCCAATTTTTATTTGCCCTTATTGCTTGGGTCAAAGTGAAGTTGAACTCCAGATTGTAAACTGGACAGTTTCTGGTTTACAGATAGTCATTCAGCCAATTTATATGGATTACTAACCCTTCTTTACTGTGGAAATATTGTCAGAGGAAAATGCATTCAAAATTCTTATTTTGTGCACGGTAGAATAAGTGAGGTCTTATGAGAAGAACACCAGCTCTAGCCAGTCCTGTTTTAGCTCTATGGAGAACTTAGCAATAATCAGGAAAGGGGATTTCTAGCTTTTTGTGCCTTAGCTTCCTTTGCAAGAAAGTACAACTAATAAAACTTGCCCTTTAGGATTTTGTAAGGCTGTTGTGGCAAAGTATTTTAAGCTCCTTAGAGAAAAAGGCTACTCAATGAGGTAGCTTTGTTATTCCTTTTAGTGTCAATTATATTCTGAAATATGATTTTAGAATTTCGGGATCCCAGGACCTATGATTGAACTGGCAGCTGATCGATTCAGTGGAATTTAGAGTTCTCTTTCTTGACACCGAACTGAAATTTGCTTTGGCTAAAAGAGGTAAAGCATACAATTATGGTCAGAAACGTAATAATAAATCTACTGTAACAACCTTCTTTCCACCACATACCTTTTCTGGTATTTATCTGAATACTCAGCTTCTAAAAACTAGAAGAGATTGTAATTTCAGTAGCAACTCATCAGCAACTCTAAGTGTACGAAGCCATTTCAGCTATGATCTTCTTTTATTTTGCCAAGGTTCATGTCTGAAAGGTTTTATTTCTTTTGGTTTTGAAAATTAGAAAGAGGAGACAAACAGTTAAAAGTATAAAAGTTCTACCCGTGTTGCTTTTTCTACACCTTGAGGACTAGCAAAATCTTTAATATGAGACTTTATTTGTACAAAGCAAAACTTCAAAACCACTCAAAAGCTTTTCTTATTAACTGCTGTCAGTCCTGTGATTTACAGAGGCAATAAAGAACTAGAGGGGGCGCATTTATCATGGAGTTCAGCACACCAGGAGCCATTTTCTCCAGCGGTAAAGGCAAGTGATAAAAACGAATTCTTTTGTTCTATAACCAAGACACATTCTCTGTTCCCTATTCTCTAGACTTGGGCACGCCAGGCTTCTCTGGTGGCAGCTTGGTACCACCTCATCTACACTCAATGATAAATTGTTAACATGAAAACACTGATGATACACCTGGAACACCTGGCTGTGAGTGGTGCTACATATTTACTTTCAACACACAGTAGTTAGCTGCCAACATATTTGTAGTATTAACTCTCAGTTTACTTTGAACAGTACTTTGTATGTGTGTGTGCTTTCTTTCATTTCAGAAGGGAGTAGATGGGAATGTTAATAGTGTGGGGTTTGTTTAGCAAAGAGCATAAAAATTTGGATTTTGAATCTCAGTTGCCTAGTTGTATCAAAGAAGACTTCATCTGAATTTTGATGCTGGAAAGCAGAACAGTTCCGGTACACATATTTTCAATTTACTTTGTATTTGATTTCGATTTTGTGTTTGGCGTTCTAGGCAAGCAGGTGTGATACTCAGAGATACTTTTAAACTGTCTCTGAACATTGATTACACATTTTTGAGTTTTTTTTTTTTTTTTTTTTTCATTTTTGAGTTTTTGAAATGAGTTCATCAGACTTTGAGCTAAGCTGGACATAGAGGCTATAATAGTTTTGCTGTTTGGGAAACTTACAAAAAGGAGCATTTTTGAGTATTTTATAATTGAGTACATCCATCATCCAATAGTATTTATTAAGCACTCACCTGTGCATGACAATGTATTAGGCACAAAGATTATCAGGGAAAAGGTCAATGATTTGGAACCAGAGACAGTGAAAGTATTTATACTTAGGGGAAAATGAACACAAATGTTATATCATGAATATTATTCCTTTTTTTTTTTTTAAGATTTTATTTGTTTATTCATGAGAGACACACAGAGAGGCAGAGACACAGGCAGAGGGAGAAGCAGGCCCCATGCAGGGAGCCCATGTGGGACTCAATCCCAGGTCTCCAGGATCACGCCCTGGGCGAAAGGTGGTGCCAAATCGCTGAGCCACCGGGGCCACCCGATGAATGCTATTCCTAACAGAGCAGGTTATGTAGTTAATTTAGTCTCTGGAAAAGACAGGGACACTCAAATAAAATCTCCTGGCATTTTCCAATTTTGCAATCACTAACTATGATCCTTATTCATGTATTAGTGAAAAATAATATTTTCAAAAGATAGTAGTAAGGTAGAAGACATGAAAAATCCAGGAAAAAAATCAGGTTAGGTTCTTTTGTGACTGGTTTGGCATACTTACAGACTGTTAGCTGGGGAGAAATTTAGAATGGAATTATGTGGGGGTTCTATTTATCTGTCTGTTCTTTGCGACATGTAATGTAGTGGTTAAAGTTATTCTCTTGCTTCTGTCACTATCAGTTTCTTTTCATTGGAAGAGGAAATAAGTCCTTCTGTCAGTAATTTGGCAAAAGTGCTGAAAAGCCCATTATCCCAGTTGGAAGGAAAGCAAACCACCTCTGGTATGTGAGGACCTGGCAGGCTTCATAGAGAGAGATGAGCCCAACAGAAGCTTCCAGTGAGAGATGGTGTTTTATTTTCTGAGAGATACTGACCATTAGTCATTCTTCTTGAATCCACCTAACATTTTCTCAGAGTGAAGTTATCTGCCCCCCACCCCCAAAACAAATTTATCGGTCCAGATGATATGGGATAGAGCAGGGGGGACAAAAAACAGTCATTTGAATAAAGAATTGCATCTTTTATGTACTTATGTTGTATCATGTACACTTGGGAAAGGACCACATCTGTCTGGAGGATGGTGGGAAATTGAACACTTCAATTCATGGCGTGCTTCTTGTATAGTATTTCCTTAACCAAAAGGGAGCAGCTGTTGGGTAGCACAGAAAACATTGTTACAAACCTGAGCATATGGAAGCCTGAAGCTTTGGCTAATTTGGATGTCTGGGCACCATTGCAGAAAGACCATCATAATTATTTGCTATGATTTTAGGTCCACACTCCACTGTTGGAAGGAAAAACTTTTTACTGAGGCTTACTCTTTTATATGGCTTTGAAGGGAATTGCATTTTATTTCTGACACTTATTGTATTGTAAAATCTCTAGTCTCTGATATTTAAAGGTGGAAACTTTTAACTTTCTCTCTTAAAAAAAAAACCAACTCTGGGGACTTTTTAGTACTATAGCCTCTCAAATAATCCTCAAGCTTTGAAAAATGAAATGCTTTATTTTATGAAGCAGTTTTGGGGTCAGTTTTTTTTCCCTAAAATGTATGCTTTTATGTTGGGTAGTTTAAAGACCAGCTGTTAACTGAAACCAACCGTCAACGAAGTTGCATAAAGTTGTGTTTCCTATTAGTCTTGTATCTTTCCTATTAGTCATTTATGAAAGGATACAGGAACATCTAAGAGAACTCCAAACAAAATTGAAAAAACAGATGTTGAAACCATATTGTCCTGATGGTTTGCTATTTTTTTAAATAAAATAGGAGCTCAGTAATTATTAATGGATTATGAAATAAGGCTTCTGTTGCTAACTTACTACAAAATTATTTGTAGTAGCTTGCCGTTGAAAATTGGTGTTTTAGTGGGATTTCAGAGAGTCAGAAAAATGAGTTAAAGTTTATGCCTAGGAGCACCATGAAGGAGGAACTATGACATTTTCAAGAGTTGGGCATGTATGAGCCTCTAAAGGTGTGTTTATTATGTTGTCATGGTGAGCAGTGAATTAAAAAAATAACAAGACTGCTCCTTGGGTAGTTGTGACTTATTGGTAGTTATCTTTACAAGAGTTCCATGCTGACTTAAGTAAAGATCTTCAGGGAAAAAAAAAACAAACTTTATTTTTCAAATAAATTCAGTTAAGAGCCTACAGGCTTCCATGACACTGCACTGAATTATTATTAATGTGCACTGCTGTGAGAATAATGCTTGCTGCTGTTTAACAATAACCCCGTCCTCTGGAATTTCAGGAAAGTGGTAGGAAAATGAGAGGCAGATTTAAGTGCTGCCGCTGAATTAAACGTGCTAGTTGATGGGGACAACATTTTTATCGTTACTTGTGCAAGGGAGTGTCGAAAGAGACCGTTATTCAGGGTCAGGTCACATGTGTGACTGGTGAAATTATTTGAGCGGCATTTCTGGCAAGCAAGGGCATTGCTTCTGGCCAAGCAAAGGTTTGTTCAACCTATTGCCTTTACCTGGATAACTCATTTTCATTCCCTTGAGAGTTAGGTGTCGTATTTCTTGAAGGCAGGGTTATGATCTTTTAAGGGTCTTCCTCGTTGACTTTAAGAATCTGTTGTTAAAATATTGGGCACATCATTGCTCATTAGCACCTTTTAACTTGGATGGTTAGTACAGTTGCCTTGATAGATGACGATAGATGCCTTTTTTCATTGGGAATTATCTTTTAAGTCAGCGTCTCCCAGCTTACATATTCAGACATATTCTACTATTCCCAGCAGGTAGTCTTTCCTCCTCTATGTCTCTCCTCCCTATTCCCGTGTCCTTTAGCCATGCCAGACTGTTCACTGTTCTCCAGATATGCCACCTAATATCTTGCCTCCTGAGTGTCTAGTGTCCTGTGTTCCTTTGCTCATGCTGTCCATGTAGGGTACTCTTACACCAACTCCTGTGCACTCTATAAGGTCTAGATCACCTTTGGAGAATGTTTCCCAAATTCTTACATACACTTCTGTGGAATAAACTTTTCCCTTCCTCCTGTCCTACTGCCACTGTGTATTCTTTCTTGAATTATTTGTGAATGTGTTTCCCTCCTTCCATGGATGGTGGGCCCTAAACTTGGGGCAGTGTGATTCTTACCTTTGTATCCTGCATATGGTCAGGTATAGCACTTCACACTGTTGTGCAGGGCAGGTAATAATAGATAAATCTTCAATGATTGGAATTCAGTCACTGGTGATTGCAGTGTCCATATAACAGGAGACATGTAAGGAGTCCAGAAACTATTAACTTATTTAATTGTAATTCTAGTGGGTGGAGTTTTATTTTATTTTATTAGGGGAGGACTCACGGCCATTAGTGTGACAGGTACCACTGAAGGGGTGGAGTTGGTGAAGTTCCGTCTGTTATGTAGTGTTTCCCTTTGCCTCTTATGCCTTTGCACATCTAAGTGCAACTTCCTGATGGGGTGGAGAAAATTCAACAGACAATGTGAAAGTTGGTATTTTGGAGAACATTTAAACTGCTTATCTAAGGTGCATTTGGTACCTTTTTTCAACTAATCCTGAATTTTTCACAAATTCATAGGGATTGGGATCCCTGGGTGGCTCAGTGGTTTGGTGCCTGTCTTCGGCCCAGGGCGTGATCCTGGAGACCTGGGATCGAGTCCCAAGTCGGGCTCCCTGCATGGAGCCTGCTTCTCCCTCTGCTTGTGTCTCCACCTCTCTCTCTCTCTCTGTGTCTCTCATGAATAAATAAATAAAATCTTAAAAAAAAAATCTTAAAAAAACAACAACAACAACAAATTCATAGGGATCTTAGAGATCACCTAAAGCCACTACCTTCCCTAGGCAGAAATCTCTTCCTAGCCTTCCTCCTTATGTCTGCTTCAGCACATTAGTGATACAGAGATTGCTGCTCTGACGATTAAAGGAAAGCTTTAATCGGGGAGGAGGTAAAAAGTCTGTTCCTGTGATAGCTTGTCTCTAGTTTAAGATATTTTTAAGTTTCCTTTTTTTCTAAGCTGAATATTTCTGATTTCACCCACCACGTGAATCTAGCTTCTCCTCCAGTGTAGCTAATTGAGATGGACACCTCATCAAAGTCAGCTGTTCCACTGGCTGGACAGTGACCAATCTAATTTTCTGTCTCTAGATTCTGACTCAGAGACAGAGACTGTAGCCAGTTATCTGTGGTGCATTGAGCTAAAGGGTGATGTGGGATAGAGGCCTGAGTCAGCACCAGGGCAAGCCAAAGTCAGATGAAAGCTAAAGTTGTGTTAGAACTGAAACCACAAGTAAGAGGAAGCTGGTGTAGAGGGGATGGAGCAGAGCTGCATGGAGAGAATCAGTGACAAGACTCATGCAGTCTCAGAGAGAGATGAAGAGAGAGGCTGTGTCTGTCCCCAAAGGTGGGGCCTCATGGAAACTGGAACTGAGAAGTCTTTCAATGGCATCTGCAATCTGGTGTGTGGCACAGAAGAGGGAATGATAGCAGTTATTCAAGAGACAGTTTAGTGCTTATCTCTTGAGGCAAGAGTCATTAAGATCATGGATAGTGGTATGAAACTGCCAGGGTTGGGTCCTCTCTCTGCCACTTACTACTGTGTAACTGCCTGTTAATTACTTACTCTTCCTCTGGGTCTTGGTTTCTTCACATGTAGAATGGGTACAATACCAAGGCCTGCATTATAGGGTTATTGAGGGAACAAACAAATTATTATTATTTTGAAGATCTTATTTATTTATTCATGAGAGACAGAGAGGCAGAGACATAGGCAGAGGGAGAAGCAGGTTCCCCATGCAGGACTTGATCCCAAGACCCCAGGATCGTGACCTGAGCCAAAGGCAGATGCTCAACCACTGAGACACCCAGCCATCCTATGGGATCAAACAAATTAATATGTGAAAAGCATTTCACTTGAAAGAGTATCTGGCCCCCCAAATGTTAGCCATTACTATAAAAAAATAATAGTTGTGTTTGTTTTAGTGTCTGAGAAGTTATTCAGGCCCTATTTCTTAGAGAAAATGAAATATAGTGGTGAAGATGGCAGAGTCTGGAGTCTCATTGCCTGCCTGATTTCAGATTATACCATTTCCACTGTAAGACAAGTTATATAAGCTTCTTGTGCCTTGATTTCCTCATTTATTCTAAAGGAGTAATAATGGTACCTACCATTCAGTGATTCTATGTAGATTAAGTGAATTGATATGTGTAAAATGTTTAGAAAAGAACTTGGGTAGAAAGGATCTTAATAATTTATAATATGTTAATATTAATTATTACTTCTTGTGACTTTAGCATGCCTTTAGGTTCTTATTAAGACACATTATCTTATAGAGCTATAGGAGACCTAAATATATTTACTTGGATTCAATTCTGTCTCATTTTTCTTTAGGGGGATCATAATCTCTCTGATGGTCATCTCTAGCCAATATAGGGGTTCTCCAGGAGTCTTGAAGGTAAAGCCTGAAGATGTCTGGGAGGCAGTAGAAAAGTGTGGTTTTGGAGTTCAGAAAGAGATCTTGAATAAAGATAGAGATTTGAGTGGGTATAGCAGAAGTCATGGGAATGGACAAGATCACCTTGGGAGAATGTGCAGAATGAAAGAAAGAAGTCTTGGAACAGATAGATCCCTGGAAGGGGGTTTTGGGGATGGCAGAGATTTTGGAGTTGGATAGAGGGTGACAGAGGAACATGAGCCAGCAGATAAACCTCAGTGTAGTCAGACAAGTGATACTTATAGTGAATATGATTGAAAGTGTACTAAGTATAAGATGCTGCTTTAAGCTCTTTCATTCATGCATTTAATCTTCTCAACAACTCTTATGTAGATATTATTATATTTTTACTTCATAGATGGGAAAATTGAGTACAGAGAGATTCAGTAATTTGCCAAAGACTGAAAAGCTAGCAAATGATAAATCCAGAAGAGTTTGAACCTAGATAATCCAATTCTAGAATTTATAATCTTAATGATTCTATGAAATGGTCTCCAAGGACAAGGAGAAGGAAAATCAGAATAAATAAGGACAAAGGACTTATCTCTGTCAGATTTAGCATTTATCTCTGTTAGTATTTAGTATTTAGATTATGAAGTACATTTAGATTGTTGACGTTCTTTATTTTGATTTACTTCTTTTATTTTTTTATTTTTTTAAATTTTTATTTATTTATGATAGTCACAGAGAGAGAGAGAGAGAGAGGCGCAGAGACACAGGCAGAGGGAGAAGCAGGCTCCATGCACCGGGAGCCCGATGTGGGATTCGATCCCAGGTCTCCAGGATCGCGCCCTGGGCCAAAGGCAGGCGCCAAACCGCTGCGCCACCCAGGGATCCCGATTTACTTCTTTTATTAACTCTTTCAAACCAATAGCATATGAGGTTACTTGGCAGCAACACTTCACAACATATTCAGAAGCTAAATGACTGTGAATTAGGAAATGAAAGTGTATTGGTCAGTTTTTGCTACAATAATAATGCATAACAAGCAACCCCAAGATGTCAGTGGTTTACTGCCATAAACGTTATTTCTTGCTCATGGATCTGTGGTTTGGCTCTGGTTCGGTCTACAAGTTAGGTCTTGTAGTTAGGTGTGTTCCACATGCATATTAATTTGGTCTTGAGTTAGGTCTATTCCACATGTGTATTAATTTGCTATGGATACCTTAACAAAATGCTGTAGACTCTGGCCTAAGCAACAGAAATTAATTTTCTCACAGTTCTGGAAAGCTGTAAGTCCAAGATCAAGGTATCAGCAGGTTTGATTTTTTCTGAGGCTCCTCTCCTTGGCCTGCAGATGGCCATGTCTCACTGTGTCCTCACTGTGGTCTTACTTATGTATGGGAATAGTCCTGGTATCTCTTTGTGTGTCCAGATTTTCTTTTTTTATAAGGACACCAGTAATATTGGATTAGGTCTCACTTTAACAGCTTCACTTTAACTTAATCACCTCTTTAAAAACCTCATATCTCAATATAGTCATATCCTGAGATTCTGGGGATTTATATTTTTGGAAGATTTTTGGGAAGACACAGTTCAGCCCATATCAATGTGTCTCCTCATTCTGGGACCTGTGGTTAAATGAGCGCAGAAAGACAGGATTCCTCTTAAGGCCTCAGCTATAGAACTGGCACACTGTCCCTTCTGTTTACAATCCATCATTTGAAACAGATCACATGACCAAGACCAAAGTACATGGGATAGAGAACTAGACTCCATCCACAAGAGAGCCACGGGAGGGAAGGGAACACTAAGGACAAACAACACAATCCACTAGAGTGATAGGGAGTCTTTCTCAAGAAGTTTTGTTAAAGAAAGTAAAAAGATGGGGTAGTAGGTAAATGGGGACATGTGTTCTGCAAACATTAAATGGTGTGTAACTGACAGGTTTCACTCATAGTCTCTCAGGACAAACCTGCTGATGGAATGGAATGGAATGGAACAGGAATGCCTTTCTCCAGCCACACTTGGCTTCTGGTGATCCCAAATGCTCCCGATTTCTTCACATTGTTGACTCTGTTGAATGCCTTTCCACATTTTTCTTCTGGATAACTGCTATTCATCCTTCAAGACTCAGTTCAGAAGTCACTTTCTCCGTGATGTTTCTGTTTCCCCGAGGCAAAGCACATGCTTCCTTCTCTATTCTCTCACTGCACCTCTGTTTTAGCTTTTATTACTTTTTAAATTATAACTTTGTGTAACTCTGATATCAACTTCTCTCCTGTCCTTTGGGTCCAGCATCATCAGGATCAGTGTATACTCTGGACCCAAGAGGATGCAAAGTTGAGCCCTGTGTTGGGCTTACAAACTGAAAGCCATCACCACAAAAAAACCCCAAATAACTGCCACCATCACCTTCTATTTGGAAACAAAAACCAATAGTAAAAATTCAAGTTCACTTTATAAACATCTTGAGAAAAAAAAGTTGATTTTGGGGAGGAGGTGGAAAAAGGGTTTATGTCACACTCCGAGGCAAAAAACTACCAAAATCCCTTCTAGACTTTTCTGCCCTTGGCTCAAATTTCCTCTTGGCCTTTGGGGATTCTTTTACTGCCCAGCACTGCCCAGTCCCTCTGCAAGGCTGTTGGCTTGTACAGTGCCATTCACATAGAATATAATTTGTGGGCCCTGGGCCAGTTCAGTCCTCTCTCTTACACACCTGTCTGCACCCTTGAACTCTCAGTTGCTGTTTTCTGTTATGTAGAACAATTCAGCTTTCTGTGTATTATTCAGCTTGCTATTTAAGTCCCTCAACTACATATTGGGGGTCAACCCAGAAGAGGGAAAACAAGACCTGCTGACTTTAGAAGGAGATTTAGAGACCATTTGTAGTTATTTTAGGTTGCCTTTTGGTGCACCCATGATCTTAGGGGCTCATCAAGACATGTTCCAAACCAAGTGGGGTACCCTTTAAGAAATTCTTTTTTTTAAAAAAAGATTTTATTTATGAGAGAGAGAGAGAGAGAGGCAGAGGCACAGGCAGAGGGAAAAGCAGGCTCCATGCAGGAAGCCCAATGTGGGACTCGATCCAGGACTCTGGGATCATGCCCTGAGCCTAAGGCAGATGTTCAACCACTGAGCCACCCAGACGTTCCCCCCCTACTTTTAAAAAAAGATTTTATTTATTTATTCATGAGAGACAGATAGGCAGAGACATAGGCAGAGGGAGAAGCAGGCTCCCTGTGGAGAGCCTGATGGGGGACTTGATCCTGGGACCCCTGGATCATGCCCTGAGCCAAAGGCAGATGCTCAACTGCTGAGCCACCCAGGTGTCCCCCTTTAAGTTCTTATTATTGCTTTTAGGGTACTGCATTTTCCTCTGTGTTACCACACCAGTTCACTTGATTGTCCTAGCTGGACTATGGTTATTCTTTAAGGCAGGAATTTTGCTGTATTCGTTTTTGTATTCCAACATCCACAACAATCCCGGAAACATAGTAAGGACTTCAAAAATGTTGCCTGAATACCTAAATGAGTACAATTCAATGTTCTTTATTTTAAATTATAATTAGGAAGCCAATGAAATGTGAATCAGAAACTAGTAAATATGTTTTCACATTCCCAGAACTGCACTAGAACTATTATTTTATTGAACCTGAACCTGAACTAAATTGAAACAAAGCTTCTTGATATTTTCGTTGTAAATCAGTTAGAATTGCTTATTGGCTTGAACCAGAGTAAAACTGCTTCACTGCTGAACTCAAAGTGGAACTAATCTGAAAAACGTACTGGTTTATTCTTAGTTACTTAGTAAGGTACTTGGACATTCTATGAATTTGAAATTGCCATTTTGTTGACAGTGGACCTAAATGTATTAACTCATAGGTTCTTTTCCTTTTTCTTCTAGTGAGATCACAGGATTGCTTATTAATTCCTCTGACCTAAGTGAGGTTATTCTAGGGCTTGCCAAAATATTGTGGGTAGTCTTATTTTCCTGTGTCTCCCATTCATTCATTCATCCATTCACTCATTCATTCATTCAAACATTCAGTCATTCCATGATTCCTTGCCTTTTTGCCAAAAGCCCATTCTAGAATAAGATGGAAGTTAATTAGGAAATCAGGAGATGAGGTAAGGGATTTTTTGGGGGAAGGGTAGGAAAGCAAGTAAAAATAAGGAAAAATGAAGTTAGGAAAAGCTTTGTAAAAGCTTTGAGTAAAAGGTTTTACTCATATTGCTAAATGATACTATAAACTTCAGTAAAATTAAAAGAGTATTTGGAAGCACTGATAATACTACACAGTTATATTGGATCTAATAGTTGGATGAATTTTGAGGGGAAAATCTTTGCATTTAAATTTTACCAATTTTCCTTTTCCTTTCTGATTTGTGCAGAAGTTACATTGGTTTACCATTCAAAAACACTCCTTTCCCCTTTGGTTATTTGAATCTGCTTCAAGGTAAAGTAAAATCCAGTGAATAATTTCAGAATTTTGTGCTTTAATTTGGCTACATGGATCAGTCCATAGAAAATATTTCTTAAAGCATTTTCCTTTTACTAAAAATAATATATATGGTTCCAGATATTCTTACTTTATGACGAAATGCCATACTGTCTCAGCTGTTCTCACAATCTGGTGATGGCCCTTTTAATTTTCCCATGATTTTATTAGAATTTAGAAGAGGTTAATTAGTTATCCACTGGTCTTAGTGGAAGAAGATTTAAAAAAATATAATATTACAAAACGTCCTAGTAGGGTATGAAGGTAACACCACAAGGGGGTACTATAATTTTATCAAATTTGTCCTGGTAACTTGGCTCAGAAGGTGAAATGATTAGAGCCTGCAGAGTTAATTTTAATATGCTAATACATCACAGCAAGTTGGGAACTTAAATAAAATTATACAATTAATATACTTTTATGGGATGTAGAAAGACTTAGTAAGGTCATTTGTAGATTATATTAGAGCTACATTTAGACTTACTGGGTTTAAAATTCAGCATTCTTTAAAGAAAGCAGCAGATGTCTGACGTATGCATTTTAGTGACCTTTGAATGAAGAAGTGAATGTCGAATTGTGTGGATCTAGATCTGGGTTCTTAAAATAAATGAACTCCCTGGTCTCCCCTCTATATACAGCTAGGATCAAGCATTTAGATATTAATTTCCTTAGTGTTGCAACATAGAAAATGTTACAGTATGTTAATCCTGGGAGAGATTTTTTGAAAGAATATTTAATCATAGAGGACTTTAACTTCTTAATGCACCTCTGAAAGTGATTCTGCAGTTTTGCTTGGTAATAAATTTGAGTGGCTTGTAGTCCATCTTGGTTGGATAACTCTCTTTTATTTAAACTGAAAACTTGGAAGGTAGTTATATGGCCAAAGAATTTTTTTTTAAATGTCACATCCTGGTACTCTATGTGTTTATACACTAATTATAGCAGATATTGCTCATTTGCTGAGCGAGGTGGATTGGGGTATTTGAAATAAGCTAGCGATTAATCTCTGAGGAAGAATAATTACGTGTTTACAGACTACAAATAGAACTGTTAGGTATTCTATCTTTTGTCACACACTTACTCACTGGCTCATTGGACCAATATTTAGTATCATGCTAAGATTAAGTGAGATAACATGTATAAATTGCCTAGCATAGCAGCTGGAGCAGTGATGAGACAACCCATAACCTTAGGGCTGCTGGAGGTCTCTGTCCTGCTGGGCAGTTCCCAATCCCACTGCAAAATGCAAGACTAGGAAACTGCCTCTGTGTCTCCACTTCTCTACTATACACATGTTAGAGTTTAGTTTGGTGGCTAAAAAGTGCAGTCGTTTTTCTTCTTTTCAATAATGTAAGCAATCTAAATTTTAAGATTTATGCTATATTCCCCCACAGGACTAAATGCAGTTATTTTTGTTTTGTACTTTTTTTTTTTTAAGCAACCCATAAACCCTTTGAGGTTTTAAAAATGATCCTAGCCTATAAAAGGTTTCTTGTGACTGGCTAAGGGCATAATTTGGTAAAGGATATTTTCTTTCTAAAAGTTTATTTATTAATTTCAGAGAGAGAGAGAGTGCATGATCTTGGGGGGCAGGGGGAAAAGGGGAAGCAGACTTTGGGCAGAGCCCAACATGGGGTGTGACATGACGCTGATCCCACAACCCTGAGATCATGACCTGAGCTGAAGTCAGATGCTTAACTCAGGTGCCCCTCTTTTCTCCTTACTGCCAACAAGGGGCCGCTACTTACCTGAAGGCCGACTTGCCTCCACCCTAAGAATATTTTTATTGGTATCACATTCTCTTCTTGGCTGTTCTGTCTTCATGCTTGTTTCTCATATCCTTCGTGTAAGTTTGGTCTCTTGTAGTTTATACTATCCCATTTATTTATCTCTGTTCTCTATGCAAGATGTCCTAATGCCAATATGTGGCATTTCAGAGTCTGAACTCTACTTGTCTATCTTCCCCCTTTGGTCTGCCTGGTGCTAGGCATAGTCGACTTGACTGGAAGTGTTCCTAAACTTTGGGCCACTGAGAATCCGTCTCAGTCTGTCTTTCTTTTTTTCCTGAACTTTGTTGTCTTAGGCTTACTGTAAATCTGTTTTTATGGCTAATAAGAAATAGATGACAAAACAGCATGTACAAGATCAACCCATTTCTACAAAAATAATAATGCCTGTTACTGTCATCAGTTGTGATAGTAATGAGTAAGTCTTTGGAAGAATTGAGCTATTGAGATATAAATTCCTGCTTCTGATGGAAGAAGGAATGGCAGATGGAGGCCCCTTTGGGGAGCAGCTGTTTGCTTATGATGGCAGAATTGTAAATATTCATGTCAAGCTAAACTTTAAGTACCATTGTGGGAGGAGTTGGGTGTATTTCTCTCACTATTGTTTCCCCAAAGTCTAGCCAACACCTGCTACATGATAAGCCCATAAAAAGCACTTGCTGACTGAATGAAATGAAGAAATGAGCCCTGAGCACACAGTGGGACTATTGCATGATACATCTATCCTGCTCAGATGACTCAGCGCCTTGGTTTTCCTTGAATAGGCACCTTTAACAATGACCTTCAACATCGTGTAGTGGCCTCAGAGGATCACTAACATGTCATCTGCTATAAGCCATATCTGTTGCCAGATAGAATGTTCATACAGGTGTCTGGCATTGCTTCTTTTCGGAAGGGCCTAATGTAATTTGATCAGTCCTGAAGATGGATTGGGGGTATTGGGATAAATGATTTCACTATTCCCTTACCTCCTTCAGCTGACTCAGACACTTAACCATTCAAAACATCTTTGCTTCCTGGGATGAGAGAGGCTTGAATATCTTATAGACTATAGTGAGAGTCATAGGAATGAACAGGGGTAATTGATGGGCAAGGCTCTGGGCAGGCAGTTGGTGACAGAGTCAGTATCACAAAGTGAGAGGAGGGACACTTTTTCTGGAATCTTCTAAATCAGAAAATAGACTCTTCCTTGCCTTCATCTGGCACATTCAATTGGACATCATAATGAAGTATCTACTTCCTGAATATCTTGAGATCTGTTCCCTTCTCTTTTTCACCTGTTGGTGTCTTAGTTCAGGCTTTCACTCTTTGCAGCCTGGACTATTGTATCATGGTAAAGTGCTGTATGGCACTACTGTAATACTGCAAAACTCGATTCTGGACTACTGTAATATGGTAAAATTATTTCTGGACTACTCTAATAAGTCCTTCTTTTCTTCCATTGAGTGTTTACCCTGCTGCCAGAATGATCTTCCCTGTATTCTCTGTTTAAACCTCTCCCCCTCTCCCATAGTGACTCCCATTGCCATCATGAAAAAATTCCAGTGACTTAGCCTGCAATTCAAGGTTTTTTTTTTTTTTTTTTTTTTTTTTTGATCTGGACTATACTTGCTTGTTTTCTTTTTAAATTCTAGAATTTTTAATAATTGACAGCATAATCCTCTTTTTTCTTTAAACTGAAGTATAGTTGACACACAGTGTTACATTAGATTCAGGTATGCAACATACCAATTTGATACGACTATGCCTACTTGTGTAGCTTCACTTATAGCTCCTATTGTACCTTAGACCCCAGCCATATACCCTAGAACTTATCAGCTCTTTTATCCCTCTACCTTTGTCTGTGCTGTTCCTTGAACTTGAAATGTCCTTTGCCCCAGTTCTGTGCCTCTGTACTTGGTTGTGGTAATATGGTCTTGATGATGGAGCCATCTTTCCCTGGTGCCTGCCTTATATCTATGCCCTCTATTGGTCAGAGGAAGTCTGCCTGGCTTCTTTAGCGGTTTCAAAACAAATGCCTTGTTATGGGATTCATAATGTTTGTTTTCTGTTCTTCTACCTTAAAACATTTGATGATTTTTACAATTCACTTAAGTAATATTCCCAAATAAACTGTAATTTCATAATATCAAAAGTCTTAATCACACAGCAAAAACCATGAAGATGATTTCTACCAAATTAGAGGCTGTTCTCTCATGTTCATTGTCAAAGCACAACTTTTTTTTAAAAAAATTATTTATTTATTCATGAGAGACACAGAGAGAGAGAGAGTGAGAGAGGCAGAGGGAGAACCAGGCTCCCTGCAGGGAGTCCAATGTGGGACTCAATCCCAGGACTCTGGGATCATGACCTGAGCCAAAGGCAAACACTCAACCACTGAGGTGTCCAGGCATCCCTTTAATTAATTAATTTGTTTGTTTGTTTATTTTTTGAGAGAGAGAGAGCATGAGAGAGTGCGCGCGCTCGAGCCAGCAAGCATGTGAGTAAGGGGAGGGACAGAGGGAAAGGAACTCTCAAGCAGGCTCCACGTTCAGCACCATGCCACATGTGAGGCTTAATCTCAGGACCCCAAATTATGACCTAAACTGAAATCAAGAAACAGACGCTTAACCAACTGAGCCACTCTGTCCCCAAGTGAGAGCCTATTTTTTTTTTTTTGAGCCTATTTTTGTTTTAGAGTGTTCCTAAGGGTAAAGAGGTGATGTTAATATGGACTTTTATATTTGGTGAAGAAAATGGAAAGAAGGGGGGATGGTTGAAAGAAAGAGGTGATTATTTATTTATTTTTATTTTGAAAGATTTTACTTATTTGAGAGAGCACAGAGGGAGAAGGAGAAACAAACTCCCAGCTGAGCAGAGAGCCCAATGGAGGGCTCAATTCCAGAACCCCGAAATCATGACCTGAGCCCAAGGCAGATGCTCAACTGACTGAACCACCCAGGTGCCCCAAGGCAGGTGATTATTTAAAAACACAAAGCATATATACCCACTATAACTTTCTTCTTTGTGCCTATTAAAACTTTTTCATTGCTCCTCTTCTGGGAATAGGTATACAAATATCTGTTTTTGAATTTCTGTGGAGTTTTGATGAACTGTCACAGGGTTATTCATGATTATCGGTGTGAAACATTAACTGGAAGCGTATAGTGATGTATTTTTGAGGCAGAAGAGACATAGGAATAAAAAAAATACTTCAAATAATTCTCAATTTCTATTTAGCAAGATCTGATATGAGCAGGAATAATTAGAGTGATAAAGTCTAACCAGCACTAGTAAATTTGACTAAAAGCCAAGAGCAGCACAGCCAGGACATTTATGTTCATGTTTAAATTACTCAAGTGCTTAATTGTTTAATTTCAGTTTCAATTACCAAATGCCCTTACTTTTAAAATTAGTCCTTTGAGTATTAGCTGCATGATGTTGTTATTAAAGTTGAAAATCTGCTATTATGGGTTTAGAGGATTATTACAAAGTTGTTGGCATATGTCTTGTTTAATAAATAAGTTTAATTGTGCATGTAATCTGGTAATGTAATAATGATGAATTACATTTTACAGAAATGTAGAATGACTTTTTTTTTCTTAGGGTAAAACAAAATTACCTTTTAGGGTTTATTTTCCAGAGGAAATATTTTACTATAAAAATACCTAAGATACCTCTTGCAGTGTGTAATTTCCCATAAAGGGTGAGACTTAATGGAGATTTAACACTAACAATCCCCTCCCCCCATAAAAGAGGTTAATAGTAGGAAAATGAAGTCCAGCTAACAAGGAAGTAATGTTTATACCTTTAATGCTTTCTCAGTTTGTCTTAGCCCTAGAATCTTGAGAATATGACAAAGTAGCCCATATTGTAGATTAGTGTATTTTTATTCCATGAGGCACCTTCCCATTTAGATATGAACTTGCAGTTGCTATTAATGTTAATGAGCTTCTCTAGTCAAAGTCCCTTGAGCTCATCCTGAATTACAGTACCTTGGGCAAAACCATCTGATTGGCATTATATTGTTCATGCTTCCATCAGTTCTAGTTGTCTCTGTTGAATTCTAGGTGGGGGGGAAACAATTAGAGAGAGAGAGAGAGAGAGAGGCAGAGACACAGGCAGAGGGAGAAGTAGGCTCCATGCAGGAGGCCCGATGTGGGACTCCATCCCGGGTCTCCAGGATCACGCCCTGAGCTGAAGGCGGCGCTAAACTGCTGAGCCACCCAGGCTGCCCAACAAATTGTTTTAAACCTGTATCTCAGAATATGAAATTTTCGAATTTTGTAATTCAAGGATGTATTTTTTTTCTAGATGATTTTGATCTCTTGGTTGATTCTTAAATGAACTCTCTGCACCAAGAAATGTGATTTAATTGACATTTGCCTTCATTTGTTGGGTGAAGAAATGGAGGGGTAATTTTTTTTTCACCTTTTGTATAAGATAGCAAACTAATGATAGAGTACTGAAATCCAACTCCAATAATTAAAAATTTCATTTGATAGATTACCTAATAATTACCTAATGTTTTTCTTTTGTTTAATCAATATATATATATATATATATATATATATATATATATATAAACACATACACACACACACATATATATGTTTTGAAACACAGAACATTTTTCATATGCATGTTTTGTGGCCTTTGTGTGTATATGTGCCTACCATTACACACCCAGTTACTTTTCATTAAGTTTTCCGGTTTTGAGATTTGAAAATAATTGAAACGGAGTACGTAAGCAGATAATTTTGATTTTTGTAATCAGTGGTGATTTAAGATTTCCTTGGTGATGCTGGAAGTTTTGAGCAGGATGGAGGGTCAGGTTAGCCAAGAGGAAGATCATAACTTTCGTACTCAAGTCCCCATCTCAGCCTGTTCCTAACTCTGTACTCCTGGACAAATGTTATTTTCTCATCCAGAAAACCTTCTTTGTAAAGTAGTTATGCAGATGAAACAAGATAATGCATATGAAGTACTAAATAGAGTGGCCTATACCAGGGCTCTGCTAACTTAGTGTGAGGCAGTAATCTGAGCAGGATGGGTATCTCCCATTTCTATTTATGTATAAGCAACTCTAATTTCTGAAGAAATATGGTTTTGAGTTTCTAACTTTGCATGGGAGCTTTTCAGACTTGTTCTTTTAGTGTACTAACATACTAAGATTACATAGTTTAGGACTAGATGTTTCAAGAGAAATGAAGTATGGATTTTTCCCTCAAGTTGTAATTTCAACTCTGGCATCCTTGCCAAAAGTACTTTGGCTGTGGAGCTAGTATTCCAAGTAATGCATATGTTTGATCTACCCCATTCCTTTTGAAAACTCACTCTTGGCCCAGTTCCAGGATAAGTGTTTTACTTCAGGGTTCTCCTGGATATTGTATCTTAGTCTCCAAATTCTTGAAATTGGCTCCCAAAAACTAATTTAGGCCCCAGAATGTCATTTCAGGGTGCCATGTGGCTCACTTTCGGGGTAGTATCCTATTTGAGGAAACAGTTTAGTTACTAACAGTAATTAAGGTATTAAAAATTGATCCTAGTGAAATAATTCCTTCCATAAACATGTTGAGTAATGCTCACCACCCGATGAGTGGTTAAACCTAGTAAGTTTCATTCTTAGGCACTTCTGCTCTCATTATTTGGGTTATATACTTAGCATAAGTCAAGTCTGTTCTCGAGTCTATGGGAGTTATATTTGATATTATATATAATGTAGTTAAATATTTTGTAAATTTATGAACTATGGGTATATAAAAGTTTTCTTCGAAATTACATCTAATACTTTCGGAAAACTCAAAGGTATCCTGGTGGGGAAAAACCCACAACTCTCCAATTAAATGTTTAACATTAGAATATATAATAACTCTGAAAGCATCCTGTTCTTAGACTGATGAGAAAGTGTCTATATTCTTGCTATGCTTTGAGCAAACTGGAAATCATAGACGATGTATTTTAAGTGCAGCTCATGCAAGAAAAGAGTTTTCTACTCCAGTAGGTGGACTTACACTGAAAGAAAGTCCTGTTAATATTTATTTTTTAAATTAAAATTTTAGTTTAAGAAACTTTAAGAGAGAAAAAGGGAGAACACTAGCAGGGGGAGTTGTGGGGGGAGAGGAAAAAGGAAAAGCAGACTCCCCAATGAGCACAGAGCCTGCTGGGCTGTGGGGTCCATCCCAGGATGCTGAGATTATGACCAGTCAGACCTAACTGAGCCACTAAGATGCCCCCTTGTTGATATTTTATAGCAAATAATAGATGGCTTGGATGGTGGAGAAAAAATCAGGATGTCCACTTAGTGGGCAGTAGAAGGAAGAAAATATCAATTGAATGACTTGTTGATTAGTAATCTACAGGTGAGTGAATCACTTATCAAAATAATTTGCAGATGAATATTTTACAATATTGATAAACTGTCCCAAAGTGGAAGGTGTTGCTTATAAAAACAATGACCTGAAAGTAGAGTCTGTGTCATCAAGATGGAAGGAAACAATATAGCAATGGCTTTTGCCTGGTGCTTAAAAATTACCACTTGAGGTTATTGACCAGCAAATCCTAGAGCATTTGGAAGTATGAATTATTTGTCTTTACTGGCTTACTACAACTCACAAAATAAGATGTGACTGAACTCTGGACAAAGAGTCTGTTTTTTATGAAGTTGTATATTAAAAAACAAAAAACAAAAACAACAACAACAAAAAACAATGAACTGTGCCTGAAAAAAAAAATCTATGTTTGTTTAGCTATCAGTCCTTTACATCCCAATTTTTAGGACCAGGTGGGGGATAGAAATATCTTACTGTTCCTTGGCAGATACAGTAACATCATTGATCTAATCAGTGGTGGGTTGAATATTTCTGAGATATATGTAGAGTAAGACAAGTGAAAATTTTTGACCTTTTATTTTGAAAACACTTGAAGGTAAAAATGTAGTGACAATAAAATTAAGAGTCAACAACATATTAGATAGTACTTAGAATATTGGAGTAGAATAGTTCCCAGTTCAGCTTACACTGCATCTCAGGAAATTGGGTTGAACTTGACAACTCCCGCAGAAAATCCAAGTGTTCAAGAACAGAGGATCTGGTTTATTAGTTCATTTCAAACAAACCAAGGGTTCTAGTGATTTTTTTTTAAAGTAAGATTGTATACAACAGAAGATTAAGCATGACCATTTGTTGGAAAGTGAAATCGTGAATGATGTAGAAATTATACGTACATCTGGGTTTGCTCAGTGATTGAGGGTCTGCCTTTGGCTCAGGTCATGATCCTGGGGTCCTGGGATCCAGTCCCACATTGGGCTGCCCGCTGGGAGCCTGCTTCTCCCTCTGCCTTTGTCTCTGCCTCTCTCTGTGTCTCTCATTAAGTAATTAAAAAAAAAAAGTCATACATGCCAAAACAAAAGATGGAGCTGAACATGAAGGAAAAGATAAAAGCAAATCCAGAGGCAAAAATTGTTCATGTTGTGGCCAAAAAAATGCCCCTTTACAGTATATTGGATCACAGCCTGAACTGGAAGTAGTCAACAATATGGTACGTAAACATGGAGGAGCTACGTTGAAAAATAGTTTTCCATCCTTAAACGAATTTTATTAGATGAGTATTTACATTTTAAGGTGAAATAAAATGTTTATTATAGGTTTTAAAAATTGTACTTTAACCATTGAATTTTTTAAAAAGTTAACCTGTCAACAACCAACTCTGAATTAAATAGAATTTCTACTATATTAAATATCTCCTCTAAGTTTCAATTACTGCTCCTAGCTAGATTCTTAAATTGTATTGAGTAATATGGATTGAAGCTGTAGTAGATGATAAAGTGTAATCTTTTTGGTTTGGAGGGATTGTTGAATGGCATCCAGAGTCAGAAACCACCTCCCCACATCCCTCCCCCACTTCTTCCAAAGGACGCAGTAATTTCTTCATAGGCCAAGAGCAAGGGTAGCTGTCTAGGTGGGTAGGTGACTTGAAGCTGTGATCTTGACCCACATTGCTTAGACAGCATTGGGACATTTCCTACACCAGTCAAATAAGGACATACTAGTAGACTGTTAGGATAGTCGCTAGCCACACGGGAAAATCTGACTTAGGCATTGGCACCGCACATCCTCTAACTGCAGTCTGTACCTTCTTCAGCTGCAGCTTTGCTGTGTTACCAACAGGTAACAGGAAGTCAGGAATGGTGGCAGTTTTGTGAGCTAATAAAAATTATTATAGGATTATAAAACTCTATCTACGTGCAAGGCTTTTATGTGCTTCTGTTTTAGTTACACTTTTTTTCCTTCCTATTTTTCTCCCGTCACCCTTCCGTTATTACAGAGTTGAGGAGGGAATCCCTTGTGGATTGTGTAAGCTTCAGAGAAATAAAGCAAACAAAGACAAAAAGACTTGGTTCACTGTTCTTACTGTTTACTTGAACACCCACCCACTGTTTCCTTTTCACAGTGAGCAGGCCCTAATATGCATCACATTACAAACTACAGAGCTTCAATTAAGTGATTCAATCACTCTGTTTTGGTCATTATGCAGAATTGACAAAGTTTTCCTCCGGCTCCCAGAAATTGCTGATATTCCTTTGGGAGAGCTAAATAAAGACACTGTATTAAGAGGAACGTTAAGAAACCTGACAAATGAGAACATCAGACAGCAGAAGTCAGCACATGTTCAAAGGAAAGTGACTACAACCTCTGTCACTGCATTTTCAAAAAATCTTGGATGATTAATAAAATGCTCACGTATTTTTCTAATGTGTTTTTCTCATGACATGATGGACTTTAGTAGGCATGTTTGTGGGGGTAGTGGACTTCTCTTTCACAAAGATCTGAATCACAAGTTGGAGCATCTAAGGGTTTTTTTTTTCCTGTTCTGTTTGGTCTTAAAAATATAATATTAAAATATAACAGTAGCAAAACTATATACTAATAACCCTCATTCTCCCTAGCTTTCAGTTAGAAATAGCAAGCTACTTTATCATTAGTAATATAGATATGGAATTCAAACATACAGTTGACAATATGGCTACTCCTTTTGAGCTAAAAGAAACTGAGAATACAAAAAACCAAAAACCAAAAAACACCCAAACCAATCTTATATCCTTGAACATCCCTTTAACATCAAAATCCCTCATTAATGTCATGTCACTCTTCCAGTTCCCCTTTGTTTGCAGTGTCTTCCATTTCACTGAGTTGTGGCCCCAGATGATAACAACTGGCTGTTGTTGTTCTAAGGAACTCATCCATGAGACTAGGAAGATAGTTGGTAGGCTTTTGGCAAATGTTGGATGAATACAATGGCATCTCATTCTCTTTTCTTACCATTTCTATCACTGCCCATCCTGCCTACCAATTTTGCTTTTTGCTGCTCCTTACTTGGCATTTCCAATCGTCCTAGTTTCCTGCTTTCATCTAGTCTATTTGGTAAAGTTGTGATTATCTGTCTCAAGGCTCCCTTCTTCAGTGCTTTTGTCTAGTACAGATATCTCACCATGGGTGGTTTATCAGGCCTTCATTTCTTTTATTGTTTCATTTATTTATTTTTATTATTTTAAAAAATTTTATTTATTCATGAGAGACATAGAGAGAGACAGAGAGAGAAAGAGAGAGATTGAGAGAGGCAGAGACACAGGCAGAGAGAAAAGCAGGCTCCATGCAGGGAGCCTAATGTGGGACTCGATCCCGGATCTCAGGGACTTGATCCCGGGACTCTAGGATCACACCCTGGGCCGAAAGCAGGTGCTAAACAGCTGAGCCACCCAGGGATCCCCTCTTTTACTGTTTTAGATTTTATTTATTTGAGAGTGAGAGAGTACTAGAGAGAG
Organism: Canis aureus; assembly: GCF_053574225.1. Classification (NCBI taxonomy): domain Eukaryota; kingdom Metazoa; phylum Chordata; class Mammalia; order Carnivora; family Canidae; genus Canis; species Canis aureus. The sequence continues at coordinate 9,244,912 of NC_135613.1, forward strand.
AGAGAGCACACGTAGAGGGAGGGACAAAGGGAGAGGGACAAACAGACTCCTTGCTGAACAGAGCCAGACATAGGGCTTGATCCCAGAACCCTGGGACCTGAGCTGAAGGCAAATGCTTAGCTCAGCTGACTGAGCTACCCAGGTGTCCCCAGGCTTTTATTTCTCTGGTACCTCACTTGTGACTCCCACATCCTCCTTCCATATACACTTTATGTTCTAACTGCTTAACATGTCAACAATAGTATACACTAAGCCCTGCCCTCTTATATCTGTTTTATTTATACTCATTGTAAATGACTTATGGTCTCTATTAGAGTATGAGTTGCTCTCCTAATTTAAGGATTATTAGACTACCCAGTAAGACTACATATTCTATATGTGGCACATATTTCACAGACCTTATTACTTTGCTTTCATACTTTTCTAGCAGTCTTAGAAGATGTTTCTTTTTGTAAAGCTTGTCCCTATATTTTGGGATCCTGGCCCCATACTTTGTTATATTAATAGATTTTTTGAAATCATTTATTGTTTTAGTTCATTTCAATTTATTTTGCCTTTGGTTTAGCATTTAGTATTTCTCTTCCAGTTTGTTTTCTCTCCTAATTAGTTGGATATACATTTTTAAGGAGACACTTTCATGTATTAAGAGACACTACACCCCTCACCTCATTCTGTTGGTTTCAAATTAGAAAGGTAGCATGGCTTGCCTGACTGGCTCAGTTGATAGAGGGTGAGACTCTCTATCTCTGGGTTGTGAATTCAAGCCCCATATTGGCTGTAGAGATTACTTAAAAATAAAATCTTGAAAAAAATAGAATAAATTTTCAATTCATTTGTTGTTTATCTTTTTTTAAGATTATGAATCCTTATTTTCTGAAGGTGGTTAAAAAATTGTCACAAATTCATGGATTAGAATATACTTGATAGGTTTCAATCCTTACTGAGGCTTGAGTTCTTCCAGGTTTGACCACAGGGAGGCCCTTTAAATTGGCTCCTCAGTCATTTTGGCAGGGCAGGACACTAGTAATCTTTGATAGCTTTCCTGCTGTGTGGAATAACAAAACATTCAAGCTCATTTTATTTATTTCTGGCCAAAGACTCAGAGTCAATTATTTCTTCAAGGAGCACTGTTTTCTTTTGGTAGGAAATAGTATTTCATTACCATAATCTGGGCACTAACAAGATTCATTATTATATTTCATTGTATTATTTCTTCAAAATGTTTGCTGGAATTTTCATTGGGATTGTGTTGAATCTATAGATGAACTTGGGGATAATTGACCTATTAATATTGAGTCTTCTGGTATATCACTTCACTTATTTAGGCCTTTGATTTTTCTCATAATGTACTCTTCTATAATCGTATCCCTGTTTTTAAAATTTATGTGTTACTTTTTGATGTTACTGTAATTGGTATTGTTGATTTCATTTTCCAGTATTTTCCCTTGTTAGCATATAGATATACAACTCACTTTTATATATTGAATTTGAATCCTATGATCATATTAAACATACTTATTAGTTCTAGTTGCTTTTTTTCTTTTATTAAGTAGAATCTGTAGGATCCTACGTAAGTGACAGTGTTGTCTCTGAGTACAGTTTTACTTACACTTTGCTATTTGGATGCCTTTTATTTCTTTTTCTTGCTTTATTCACTGGTTAAAACCCATTAGTATAATGTTGAATAGAAGTGGTGAGGTTGGTAAATGAGATACCACCTTACACCAGTGAGAATGGTGAAAATTAACAAGACAGGAAACAAAAATGTTGGAGAGGATGTAGAGAAGGGGAACCCTCTTGCACTCTTGCTGGTGGGAATGCAAACTGGCATAAGCCACTCTGGAAAACAGTTTGGAGGTTTCTCAAAGGGTTAAAAATAGAGCTACCCTATGACCCAGCATCTGCACTACTGGATATTTACCCCAGAGATACAGATGCAGTAAAATGCCGGGACACCTGCACTCTAGTGTTGATAGCAGCAATTTCCACAATAGCCAAACTGTGGAAGGAGCCTTTGAAGTCCTTCAACAGATGAATGGGTAAATGAATAAAGATGTGGTGTGTATACACACACACACACACACACACACACACAATGGAATATTACTCAGCCATTAGAAAGGACAAATATCCAATGTGGATGGAACTGGAGGGTATCATGCCTAGTGAAGTAAGTCAATCGGAGAAGGACAGTCATCATATGGTTTCACTTATATGGGGAATATAAGAAATAGTGAAAGGGATTATAAGGGAAAGGAGGGAAGATGAGTGGGAAAATTTAGAGAGGGTGACAAAACATGAGAGACTTCTAACTCTGGGAAACAAAGGGTAGTGGAAGGGGAGGTGGGTAGGAGGATGGGGTAAGTGGGTGATGGGCACTGAGGAGGGCACTTGATGGGATGAGCACTGGGTGTTATTCTATATGTTGGTGAATCAAACTTCAATAAAAAAAGGAAGTGAGGTTGGGCATCTTTATTTTGTTCCTGGTTTTAGGGAGAATGTATTCTGTCTTTTACTATTAACTGTGCTGGCAAATAAAAGTTTACATGTCCTTTATCAGGCTGGGAAAATTCTCTTCTATTACTGGTTTGCTGAGAGGTTTTATCAAGAATGGAGTTTAAGTTTTGTCAAATGCTTTTTCTCCCATCTACTGAGATAATCACAGGCCTTTTTTTATTTCGTTACATTGTGAATTATATCAATTGATATCTGAATATTAACCCAACCTTGCATTCCTGTTTAAAATCCATTTGGTCATGCTATATTACTCATTTTATGCATTTTTATATCTGATATGTTATAATATTAAATATTTTTTTCCTATCTATGCTCAGGAAGAATGTTGGTTTATACTGTCTTCTTGTCATGATTTTGTCTGATTTTGGAATTGGTAATTTTAGCCTCATAAAATGTGTTGGGAAAGATCCCTTTTTTTTCAGTTTGCTGAAGAATTTGTGTAGAATTCATAGTGTTTCTTTAAGTGTTTGATAGAATTCAGCATTGAAACTATCTCAGCCTGGAGTGTTCTTTATGGGAAAGATTTTAATTACATATACAATTTCTCAATAGACTTAATAGGTTATTAAGGTTTGTTTCTTTTTGAGTGAGCTTTAGTGTCTTTCAAGAAATCTGTCCATCAAGGTTGTTGAATTTATTGCCTTAAAGTTTATATTTTTTTATTCTTTTCTTTTCTGTAGGATCTCTAGTGATATCACTCTTATTCCTGATATTGATAATTTATATTTTCTCTCTTTTTCTCCTGATCATTATGATTAGTAGTTTTCTGAGAAAAGATTACCAAGGGTAAAGAACTATTGCATAAATAAAATGATAAAGGGGTCAATTAATCAAGAGGATAGAACAATTCTAAGTGTTTACATACCTAGTAACAACTCTTTAACATACATTAAGCAAAAACTGAGAGAAATGCTGGAGAATAGACAAATAGAGATTTCATCACCTCTCTTAATCGTTGATAGAACAAGGGGAGAACTAAGAAAGGACAAAGAAGATTTGGTAACCTCACCCGACTTTTACCTAGTTGACATTCATAGGAAACTCTACCCAACAAAAAAAATACATATTTTCTCTGGTAAATATAAAATATTTACCAAGATAGACCATTTTTATGGTCTATAAAACAAGTCTAAAATTTAAAAGGATATAAATTATACAAAATATGTTCTCTGACTTCATTGGAATTAATGTCGAAATCTAACAAGTGTGAAAAACCCTCAAATATTCAGAAATTAAACAATATACTTCTGAGAAAACCATCTGTCAAAGAAATCAAAGGAAGCTTAGAAAGTATTTTTCACTAAATGGAAATGAAAGCATAAAATAATGGGTTGCTGTGACAAAGTAGTGCTAGAGGAAATTTATGTTACTAAATGCCTATATTATAAAAGAAAAGTCTCAATCCAAAGTCCTTACCAAGAAACTTCTACTTTTCAACATATTAACTAGGAAAAGAGAGTTAAAACTAAGTGGAAGAAAGGAAATAAAGAGTAGAAATCATTGAATACTGGTTTTTCTGTTTTCTAAAGAAAAAAAATGAGCGAAACTGGCTTATTAAGAACTTCCTTCCTCTTCCAAAAGGAGATGGAAGACAGTAAAGGTCCTTCCTCTTATGGAGCTTATGTTCCAGTATGATAAGATTAAAAAAAAATCAAGAAATTAACAACAAAGTTTACGAAGAAAATAAAATACAGATGATTGTATATTTTAGAATTAGTGGTCAGAAAGGCCTTCCTGGGTGAGGATAGTGTCATTCATATTTTATCCATGTCTTGGATGACAAGAAGGTTGGGCCAAGATCTGGGGGAAAATCTCTCAAGGCAGAACTAAAGACTTTGCCACAGATGTGAAGGCTCTGTGGCAGGGAGAATGATGTGAAGAAGAAATATACTTCTATCTTACTTAAGTCACTTGGAGTATCTTTTTATTTTTGTTTTTTCCCAGTCTGCTTATGAAAGTTTATTTTAGGTATATCTCATTTAGATCTAGCTGGATTTTTAACCTGGCTTGAAAGTTTCTATTTTTTAAAGCAGAAGTCATTTAACTTATTTATATGTGTAGTTATAAACAAATTTAGTCTTCTAACTGCCTTTTTTTTTTTAGATTTTATTTATTTATTCCAGAGAGTGAGTGTATGAGTGGCTGAGGAGGGGCAGAGAGAGAGGGAGAAGCAGACCTCCCCCACTACTCCACCACTGGGCAGGGAGCCCAGCCTGGGGCTGGCTCTATCCAGGACCCTGGGATTATGATCTGAGCCACCCAGGTGCCCCAAGTCTTCTAATTGCCATCTTAACTTTATTTAAAAAAGATTTTATTTGTTTACTTGAGAGTGAGAAAGCATGAATGGGGAGTAGGAGCAGAGGGAGAGGGTGAAGGCTCTCTCTCACTGAGCAGAGAGCCTAATGTGGGGCTTGATCCCAGGATCCTGAGATCATGACCTGAGCTGAAGGCAGACACTTAACCAACTGAGCTACGCAGGCACCCCTGAACTTTTCCCCCCAATTTATCATGCTTCCTTGTTTCATTTTTACCTTTTCCTTTGTAGAGTTTTAAACTTTTTTCTTTTACTTTTTCCTGCTCCACTTTTTATGATATTTTAGGGATTATATATAAATTCTATAGTGTTTTTATTTTTATTTTTTTTTAAGTGGGCTCTACACCCAACAGGAGACTCAAACTCATGATCCTGAGATCAAGAGTTGCACATTCCACCACCTGCACCAGCCCGGCAGCTCAATTCTGTAGTGTTTTTTAATAGTAACATTTTAATTTATATTTTCCTTCAGTGCCTAAAATTATTCTATATTTATTACTTATGTACAAAATAAGAATTGTAGCATATTTCTTTTCTTTCTTTGTTTTTTTGAAGTAGTGTATTTCTCACTTTTCCCCATCCTTTCACTTTCTGTGTTCAGATTATCTTGGATTATAGTTCTCAATTGTTACGTATTTTACTTACTTACTTAATTAATCTTTTATTGGTGTTCAATTTGCCAACATATAGAATAACACCCAGTGCTCATCCCATCAAGTGCCCCCTCAGTGCCTGTCACCCAGTCACCCCCGCCCCCCGCCTACCTCCGTTTCTACCAACCCTAGTTCGTTTCCCAGAGTTAGGAGTCTCTCATTGTTACGTACTTTAAAATCAGTTAAACTGAAACACTAGTTTCTAGTTTGTTTGCTTTGCTTAGCTTTTTTTTTTTTTTTGTCTGCTATACCTTCCACTTGGACCTTGCTTTTACTTTTATTCTAGCATAATCACTTTACATGTTCACATCATCTCTTATTTGATGATGGGTGAATACTCAGTGTTGCACCTCTGGAACTTGGCCTGTAGTAGAGACATTGTAAATGTTCACTGAATGATTGTAAACCTCTACTTTACCCTAGTCCTGTGCTTTGATCTGCTTTCCTCTGTTTTTAAGTTACCTCATGATTCTGTGTCTAGGTCCTTATATGATACCAGAACCACAATGCTATCTGCTCTGTGTGGGATGTACCATGGGGACATCACAATTAGCAGGAAACAGATGGAGCTCAGGGCTCAAGGAACTTTCCTGAGAGGAGGCATGTTAGCTTTGCCACTTGACTGTCGGCCACTTGCTGAAATTTATTTACCTAAACACTTACATGTATGGTGACACAGAATTTTTATGTAGTTGAGATGGCAGAGGGATGGGAACACAAATGGAAGGGCAGCTGTGCATTGAGTGCTTACTTGTCTGATGTGAGAAGGGAGGAAACAGCATCTCAGGTTTTAAATGTAGGAGTCATCTTCAGATAGTCGATGTATTTGGTCATATAGTATGACGATGAGACTCAAGGCAGAATAATTCCATAAATAATATTATCAACTGATTTGCACTGCCATTTTTTTGTTGTCATTCAGAAGGAAAAACCTTTTCCTTCTGGGAAACATTCTACAAAATCCTAGATGTGTTAGCCTAGGCCTACATTTTACGTTGATTAAATTTTATTCTATTACTTCATTGATTGAGATACCACACTAAATGATCTTCCTCTTTGGTTTACTCCTCTAAGGCATTTATTAGATAGTATGATTTCTTAGTAAACTCAGTAGTTGTTTGGCCAGACAGCTCATTATTTTTACTTTTATATCTTTATCTCTTCAGTTCTGTCTTTGGTATTTCTACTCCCCACCCTCCCATCTCCCTACCTCAGTTTATGTCTATCTAAGTTGAGGCTTTGTGCCACAAGGCTTAAGAGTTCTTTGAGCAATTCCTTTTGTTTTCCTTTTCTGTAAATTGGAAAGTACTACCAGGGACCAAAAACAGTGTTGTCATTAGAGGATGAGATGGGACACTCATCTAGAACCTTTTACCATAGGGATGGGGGCTACAGTAAAGTGAATACAACTAGTGTCAAGATGGTCCTGCCCATATTGCCTTTCTATTCCCTCTCCACCAATCCCTTTAGAACTGACAGAGGACGCATAGGCATCTGTAGCCCCAGGGAGTAACTGATTTTCTAATCCTAGTGATCATCAACACTTAACCTTCATCACCAATAAGAAGAGACCAAGGAAAAAGAAAGCCATGTTCAGACTTTGGGAAAGAGGCTACAGGAATATGGTGTGTGTGTCGATAAGAAAAGCATTTTGTCATAGTTGCAAATTTAGACCTGTAATTAATAGCCTGATAGTTAGTGAAATTCTTGTCTTTCTCTATGGAATGCCCAGACTCTGAACTATGTAAAATATTCAAGCATTTGAAAGCTACACTCACATGAGATTTCACTCAGAATAGGCCTTTATGAATATTCATGTTGAAGTATTTAGCCTCAGGGTGTGAAATATTAATCTCTTACCTGAGTTTTACATCTAATTCTTTTTCAATGACACAGAGAAAAATTAAATGTTACCTGCCACCAGGGGCATCATTAGGATGAGCTCTTTAGGTTAAAGTCTAAAAGAAAAACTCATAGTCTCAAATAATTTTTTGGTATTTCTCATGTGACAAGTAAAATTTATGAAATTATGACCATTGTTTTTGCTCATTAGTGACATATCTATCCAGATTTGACAAGCAGATATTAAGTCACTTCCATTTAGTAAACATGAGCAATCCAAGTTACTTTGTGTGTATGTGTCTGTATTAGGATTTGTCATAAATAGTACATGTATAGAGATTATGACGCTAATCAATAGAAACTATAAAGATAGACTTTGGTGAATAAGCAATGAAAATTAGTACTCTGAATTTAGCAGGAGAAATTAGAAAGTAGCACTGGATTACTTTTCTGTTGTGCTGTGTTTGTTTTTGTATTTTGGGTTTTTTTGGTGGCATGAGTCTTTAGGTGGGTTTATTTGTAAGGGTAGGATATATGAGGAAAAGGCAGCTGAGGGGTAGTTTTTTGTACTTTCCTTCTTACCATTAAAATAATTTTTCATTAAAGAGCATTTAGAAGTAATGGACATATATATAAAATTAAAAACAAAACAAAACAAAACAAACCTATGAATCTACCACCAGGGAAAACCACCACTATGATTTCAGTTTTTTATAGTTTTATTCAGTGTTTTAAAATATGTACATTTTACAAAAGTAGAGTCCTCCTGTACTGTTTTATAACCTGGATTTCAGTAATTGTTATGATGGCATCATTTTCAATAATTGCCTGGTATTATATGGATATAATGATTAGATATTTTTGATATTTAGGTAGTATTCAATTTTATGTTATTACAAATGGCATTATAGTGAACATCCTGGAAGCTAAATTTTTACGTGTATTATTTCTTTATTCTTGGGATGAATTTCTAGATCTGTAGTTGTTTAATTAAATAGGATACACATTTTAACAATTTAGGCTTTATTATCAACTGACTCTCCAGAAAGTATGTACCAGTTCATACTTCCACACCTTTCCTAAAGCCAGTAATTATCACTAAAAATTACACATATTTGCTAATTTCATAGGGGAAAAATGAATGACTGATTCTTTAATTTTAACTGATCTGAAATTTCTACCTCAATTTCATAGAAATATATATATATTTAAATTTTTATTTATTTATGATAGTCACACAGAGAGAGAGAGAGAGAGGCAGAGACATAGGCAGAGGGAGAAGCAGGTTCCATGCACCGGGAGCCCGACGTGGGATTCGATCCCGGGTCTCCAGGATCGCGCCCTGGGCCAAAGGCAGGCGCCAAACTGCTGCTCCACCCAGAGATCCCTTTTTTTAAAAAAATTTTTTATTTATTTAGAAATATATATTTTTTAAGGGTAATTTCCTAATGAAGAATAAAAGACCAAAAGAAAATGTTCTTTTCCTTTCTACTGGGAGGAGATAGACCACTTTTAAAAGAAAGGATTGTTTCATGTTAAGGATTAGCAATAATTTCATAGTTGTGGAAATCATGGCATTGGTAAAACATCCCTTTCTTGAGATACAGATCTTTGCCCAAATCTTTTTATTGCAGTTCAGTTCATTGTGATGAGATTTTATCTGTATATAATTCAGCAAATTTACATTTAAAAAACTAACTGTGGGTTTGTAGATCGATACTGTCCCATGAGTCTAATAATGATTGCAAGAGTCTGGTTCGAGGTTATAATTAAGAATCAAACGGGTAGCCTCCGCCATGGGGGTAACCAGGAATAAGTAGATCACTCACACAGTTTGGGTTTAATGCTGCAAAGAGAGAAGAATGACAAATAGCATGAAAGGGTAGTATTCTAACCAATATACAGGATTTATATTCTTTTAGAAAAAATACGATAATAAAGAAAATGTTTGGGCTGAGATAGTCACTACTGAAAGTTCACTAAAATGTTCATGGATTGGCCTCACCAGCTCAATTTTGAACTCTGCTATAAAGTTAGATCCATTTATTTTGGCAGCTTTGTTGGAAGATTAGCCTGGGTATTGGGAATTCCAATGAGAAACTGTAGCCTGGAGGCATCCTGCTTGTGTCTACTTATTTAAATGCTCCTGGAATTCTGCTGGTCATCACTCATATTTGCTAGATTGTAGGAGGCATTTGGTAGAAACATGGCAGTAGATTATCCAGTTCATTTTTTTTTCATTATTGTTCTAAGACTCTAACAGTGATTACTTTCAATGATGGTTTTTCTGTTACCCCTTACCTATTGCAATCATTTTTCTCGTTTGTTTGTTTCCCCTGTCCCAAGTACATTATTGCCAGATTAAATGTACTAAAGAACATGAATTTCCTGAGCTATTGACAGGTCCTATCCCATCATACCAAAATTCCATTTGAAATCTGGAGTGGCTGTCCTTGCCTGTGGAATTAGGTAGGAATCATTTACCTGCCAATCAAAGTACACTGCAGTAAAGGTCATTGCCTGCCTTTCCAGTTTCATCTCTCATGATTAATCTACAGTGTTTTGAACCCTGAATAGAATTCTTGGTTTCCTACTTTCTTGTCTTAAAACAGAACACAACAAACAAAAAACAAGTTTTCCCTCAACCTACAGTATGCTTTCCTTCATTGGCACAGAGAATCTTGCATATAGGTTTGGGGGAGATCATCAAATTCATGCTCTCTGATTTTCCTGATCTGGAACATATTCCTGCCTGATTTCCAGTTGAAATGGTATATTTGCTCTGATTTTCTTTGATTCATATTCCCTTTAAGATAACATTGATCATGTTCTGCCTTATTTTATGGTTTATGTACTTATTCCTGTTATAGAAGAAAAATTGCTTCGGATTAGGGACTGATCTCCTTATTTTTCAATTCCTAGTAGTACTTAGTATGGTGCTGGGCATTAATGAGGTTATCAATAAATGCTTAAATGAAGATGTATTGGGAAATGACTGGCATTATTGTTAATGTGATTTTGTGGGTATTTAATTATGATAGATGATCAACTTTGAGGACACCCAAAACTTTCAAATTTTGTGTATAGAAACAAAGATTGTAACTCTAAGGAATCTTTTTTTAAGGCTGATTGAAAAACTTTTTTTTTTTTTTTTAATTGGTGTTCAATTTACTAACATACAGAATAACACCCAGTGCCCGTCACCCATTCACTCCCACCCCCCGCCCTCCTCCCCTTCTACCACCCCTAGTTCGTTTCCCAGAGTTAGCAGTCTTTACGTTCTGTCTCCCTTTCTGATATTTCCCACCCATTTCTTCTCCCTTCCCTTATTTTCCCTTTCACTATTATTTATATTCCCCAAATGAATGAGAACATATAATGTTTGTCCTTCTCCGACTGACTTACTTCACTCAGCATAATACCCTCCAGTTCCATCCACGTTGAAGCAAATGGTGGGTATTTGTCATTTCTAATAGCTGAGTAATATTCCATTGTATACATAAACCACATCTTCTTTATCCATTCATCTTTCGTTGGACACCGAGGCTCCTTCCACAGTTTGGCTATAGTGGCCATTGCTGCTAGAAACATCGGGGTGCAGGTGTCCCGGCGTTTCATTGCATTTGTATCTTTGGGGTAAATCCCCAACAGTGCAATTGCTGGGTCGTAGGGCAGGTATATTTTTAACTGTTTGAGGAACCTCCACACAGTTTTCCAGAGTGGCTGCACCAGTTCACATTCCCACCAACAGTGTAAGAGGGTTCCCTTTTCTCCGCAGGCTGATTGAAAAACTTGAAAAAAAAAACAAATTATGATAAAACTTTAAGTTGATTAAACAAAAGTTGGGGGGAAAATTGCCACTCTTAGATAACATTGAAAGCTTACCTGCAAGATGGCAGTGAATATAAAATACTTGAATTTTCTATTTGCCCAATTTCTTGATTCTATCATCAGTACCATGTTCTACCATCCCCGTGGAATTTAAACCTCAGGCATTTTTTTGTTTTGTTTTTTCTTAGAGTCAACCAGTCACTGTACTTACTTAATTAAATTTTTAAAAGATTATTTATTTATTCATGAGACACACACACACACACACAGAGCAAGAGAGAGAGGCAGAGACACAGGCAGAAGGAGAAGCAGGCTCCCCACAGGAAGCTCGATGTGGGACTCGATCCCGGATCCCAGGATCATGCGCTGAGCGGAAGGCAGACACTCAACTGCTGAGCAACCCAGTTTGTGGATTCATTGCCTACCCTCTCGCTCAGTCTGAAACACATTAGCAACAGCCTGACTGAGTCTCTTCCTGAGCATCCCTACTCTCAGGGAACTGGAGGCACTCACTTCAGTCATCTGCAGAAATGTTATACGTAAACCCTACCTCAACATCAATGATGGCTTCCCATTGATGAAATCCATACTCAGGCATTTGGCTCTCTGGTTCCATTCTACCTGTGCAAGCTGCCTAGCCCTTTTTTGCAACAGACACCTTTTACTTAGAGTACCATGACTTGGAGGTTTTTAAATCCAACATACTTCATCTTTCTGTAAGCCATCCTTAGTTTGTGATGCATGGAGCAGGTTTCTCTCTTCCTCTACACTATCGGCACTATTTCTCTAGGTCCTATTTATTCCTTAGGAATTCCCTGATGCTCAGCTCCCTTCTCTGGCCCATTTGTTATTGTCTGGTTTGCCTTCTTGGGGCCTTGTTGATCAACTGCTGCATATACCTCATTTCCCTAATAGACTGAGCCCTTCTACATGGTTGGTACTTTAGGAAATATCTAGTGTTGTAAGGTGGGAATCAAGGTTGATGTTTCTTTTGTGTTGCCTTGATACTTAGCACCAGGTTAGGGAATGCTCAGTGAATATCTGAGGGTCTGTAACTTGGGAAAAAGTTCTATCTATGATAAATTATGTTGCCTTTCAGAAATTTTGACACATTTCCATGATAATTTTATCTATTATAATGAATTATTTTTCCTTTCCCCAATTTATAAAAATACTTTAAAAACCTTTCATTTTTACTGAAACACCTTCCAAATGATGACTTTATTTTTTTAAAGATTTATTTATTTATTAGAGAGAGAGAGGGTACAAAGCAAAGAGAAGGGCAGAGGGAGAGAGAGAAGCAGACCCTCCAATGTGCAAAGAACTGGATGTGAGACTTGATCCCAGGACCCAGAGATCACGACCTGAGCTGAAGACAGATGCCTAATGACTTAAGCCACTCAGGTGCCCTCACATGATAACTATAGAACATACAACAAATACAATGAATTTTGGCATCTTCTTACGCATGGCCAGAGGATATTTATGCTTAAACCACCATGTTAACTTGGCTACTGGTTGGACCTGGGTGGGCATTAAATGTGGGGCTGACAGCCTCTAGCCCCTGTCTCCTTGTGTCTATTGAAACCAAGTTAGAAAAAAAAGTTCTTTAAAAGCAACCTTAAGCAACTTGAGAATTCTGGTTTTACGGAAGTTGCTAATGGGATTAATATGTTCTGTGTGCAAGGCTGGTCCTGCCCAGATGACAGTGTTTAGTGGCATTCCTCACAGAGAGCTGATGATGACCCATTCTCTGAGTAAAGAGATGAAATAGTGTCAGAGCTTTTTGATGGCTGCTTTGAAAGCTGCTCTCTTTTTCAACTTAAATAAAACATTTATTTATATATCTAAATGTTAAAAACTAATCATTGCAGTTTTTTACTTTGTCCCAAATTAGATGTTTTATTACAGTCTAACACCTGATTGAGCTCTCTTTTGTTGCTTAGATTTTGTTTATTTTGGTATCATATTTAACCACTAGTAAAGCTTTTTGTACATCAGAGAATCCAACCAAGCCAGTAAATAACATATACCATGGAAAAACCTAGCTACAGGTTTTTAAAAAACCATCATATTTATGTTGATAGAGAACTCTGTATTTCTCCACAAGGGGGCAGGAAAGTCTGGGCTGTAAATTTAATTTTTCATGAAAGTCTTCATAGGAAGAAGTGTTATATTTGATCTTCTGTGTACACTTTTTAAAATATAAAAAAATTTTCCAGTTTAAAAAACTTCCATGAGTGGATGATTTTTTTATGTTTCTCTTACCTTCTGGGAGCTTACTCTTCAGCTGTGTTTATCCCTTTTTCCTCTAGGTTATCACAGGTTTTAATTACTGGATTAAGTGTTGTGAAGTTACTGTTACCAGTGACCAAGCCAGCTCGTTTTATTTACTCATGATTGTGGACCTTTAATACATGTATAGGAGAAAGGAAAAGACCAGTGTTTCAGTACTGTTTGTGTTAATGACAAAATAAAACCTGTGTCAAAGGAAAACAATCATGTAATAGGTAAGATCAGTCCTAATCATCCATACATATTCGTATATTCTCCTGATAATAAGTTTAATTCTTCACTGCTTCCCACTGGCTCTCCCCTCCCCCCATACTGCTTTTGTACTTTTTGTTATGCAAGCTTTAAATTACACACCATGCTATAAAAGTCACCCAAATCTGTGTTATCAGTAACTGAATGTTTTTCTCTTGAGATCGTAACAGGGTTGGCTTAACACTGTAGGTCTCACTGCATTGAGATAACAACAGGCTATATTGTGAAGGAGACCTCTGACAAATTCAATTTATTTTCATAAAAATACAGTTGGGGAAATACTTGAAAAATTCAGATTTGAGGGTTGCCCCTATACTCCCTCTCCTATACTCCCTCCCCTACTGTTTTAAAGATAAACTGTGTAAAACAGTAAAGCATTAAAGAGTCAATTTTTGTTTAAGGCTGATAACGACTCTCCCCTGTAGGGCATGAAATTAAAATGTGCACATAGAACCAAATGATTCCTTCAGTACCATGTTTTCAGTGGCAGTTGTTCTCTAGAAATAGAGGACAAAAAGGAAGTGAAGTGGAGCCATGCAGGTGGCAAAAGATTGATTCAAAAAGAGGATGTTTATATAGAAAAAATATCGACGGCTACAGACCTCATTGGTTGGCATAGCTTGGTGATAGACACGGCAAAAAGACGTGAGAAAGATGGCATAGGAGTAAATGGGAGCTTGATTTACTTGTGAGATGCAAGTGTAACTAGTATCACTATTTGCATGCCACAAGTATAAGCAACATGGCCACTCACATGCACTATTTTTTTGCGATATGGCTGTTCAGAAACACACAAGTCATTTGGCACCCCTTCCTTTAAGTACCATGGCCGTTTGCAGTGTTAGGAAAGGTTTGCTTGAAAAATCTCTCGTTCCACTCCTAATTGTAAATACAGGTGGATGACATGAGTTTAGGGGGAAAAACTAAAATATTTATCAGTCTTAGCAGTTCATTTCAATCCTGTTGAATGTCTTATGTCTGATTTTCATAGCTTGTCTTCTTTTCGAAACACACAGTGGGGGTTAGCTGTTTTTCTTTAGAAGTAGTATAATGGGTGCATACATGCATATATATGTGTAATTTATATATTTTTTCTCACTTCTAGATTATAACTAATTTTTGCCTGAACTTAACAAGGTAAGTCTTGATTGAAGAGGGATATCATAGCAGTTCTGGTTTCCTTCCAGCAGGCAATCTTTTGTAGAGAGGAAAATGACAAAATTGAGAAACAATCCCATAGTACAATGTGATGAAGAATGTACGAAGCAGACTACCCAAAGGAAGCATGAGGAAAACATCTTATTATAAGACATACATTTAATATGTTTTTCATATTTGGAAAGAGAAGTGAATGTCTGGGAATGTCCTTTGATTCACTGGCCAGAAGGATTTTTGTAACTTTGTGTACCTCTCCCCAGTCCTCAATTCTTTAGATTAGAAATGATTTATTTACAGAAAAAAGAACAGTACTTTGATATGCTATACTAATGTTAAACATTTATGGGGTTTAAAAATATTTATGAATGTGTAAAAGTTATTAAAGCAAATGTGCTTTCGGTTACCTTGTGATCAGGTATAGTATGAGTACAAAAACTGGGAGCTTTTTTGTAAAAGAAAAAGATGAGAAAATACATGTGAGTAGATCTGTAAAGTTTAATTAAGGTACAGGCTTGGGTCTACTTTGTAATTTAAGATACTTATTCTTGTATAATATAGATTTAATATATATTTGTTGAGTCATGATGAATTATAATGTTAAAAACTCCAAAAAATTTTCCTTTTAGCCCTTTATTCCTAGTCACTCAAAAGTATAATAAAAAGTTTTTTAAAATAAAAACTTTCACAATTTGTTCTTTATGAAAAAATGTTGCACTGCTTTATATTGGGCATTAGTTTTAGAGGAAGAGAATTTTTATTTGCTCTGTAAGATTATCCAGGTCTTACTTTTATTGATAAGAAAAATGTTCAATAAATTTAAATAAAATTACACATACAAGTAGGATATAGAGAGAGGCTGTGGAATGTTTCAAGTAAATAAGGAGTACAAGTAAAAGTTTATACTTTCATTAACTCCATTTTTCTAGAGTCCTCTATAGCCTGTACACGGATAAATCCCCTTCTAGCAATGTTAATGGCATACTTAACACAAATCAAGCAAGGTCCTTTTGTTTTTGTTTTTCAGGGAAATCAATGATTCCAAAATTTGTTATTCTAAACTAGCAAGATTTTAAATCCTTCTTAGTTTTCTCTTTGCCTCTGAGGTTTGTAAACATAAAATGGCACTTAAAAAAATACATCCTGGTCTGTATATGATCATCAGAAGAGGGAGTACAGAGGTGTGAGAGACCCTATGCGTGTTGAAGAGATGTCCTCTTCCTGCTTCCCTGGTTCCCACTGTCCAGGTTCCTTTTGTAGCTTCATAGCCAATCAGGACCCAAACAAATTAGAACTTTACAAATATCTCATCACTCTGAGAAAGTTGGAGATGGTTCCAGTATAGGCAAGCATTGTTATTTGTATCTTTGTAATTTTACCACCTTAAATTCTTTCTATTTATGGATCATTGTTGAACCCTCTAGAGAATTTCCATACACATCTGCAACCATCATGGTTACTTAATATATACAGAAAATGATTATTTTCATCTTTTTTCAAAAAAGATTTTATTTATTTGAGAGTGAGAGCGTGAGAGTGAGGGAGAGCATGAGCAGGGGGAGAGGCAGATGGAAAGGCAGATTCTTTGCTAGGCAGGGAGCCTAATGTGGTCTCGATCCCAGGACTCTGGGATCATGACCTGAGCCAAAGGCAGACGCTTAAACTGATTGATCTACCCAGGCAACCCTGATTATTTTCATCTTGATCCCATTATTGAGTCTGCGAGATGAGGCAGGGAGGGCCCATTGTAAAACCGTACAATTTTTTTTAACATAATCTCTGCACCCACAGTCGGGCTTGAACTCATGACTTCAAGATCAGGAGTTGCATGGTCCACCAATTGAACCTGCTAGGTATCCCAAGACTCTATGGTTTTTTTATGCTTTGCTTTGGTGCAATTTTAGCTATGGTTTTATAAGTATATAAAGAATTGCCATATTTTTTAGTTTATCAAAGAGTTGCAAAAATCCCTCTATATAAAATTTACCCGTTTCTTTTCCTAAGCATTGTATTTTATATTTAGTATAACCATTTTTAATTGTAGTCAGTGACTATCAAAATCTTCAGGGTTTTATACTCGGTGTTAACTGTGGTTTTCCTACCTAGGGAAGTAGAAAATAAAAGTTGTGAGCAGTTAAATTGTTTAAATGGATATACTATAGGTAAGAATTATCCTTAAGAAAATATTTTGTTAGGGAAACCAGGATGGCATGGGTTGTCCCCTTTTCTTTGAAGTACAGGTTTCACATTAGAACCACCAACTCAAGGCTCAGCTATGATCTTCAAATTAAGTTTTTGGGGAATTTGGAGTGAGGCTGTAGTCTTGTCAGGCTTTGTCAAGAGAGAAAAGGGATTTTTTCTCCCAAAAGCTTCTTTTGTATTATCAAGAGACAAGAACCAAGGTCTGAGATGAGGCCAAGTCTGAAAAGATGGGGAAACCCAATGGGTGCCACTAGTGCCAGGACAGACCACAAGTTCCACCAGCTTGTGGAAGACTTGAAGACTTCAGCAAGAGCCACTTGAGTAGGGCCAGGAGGGAAAAGGAGGCATCCCTGTGGAGGCTACAGGGCAGTGAGGGCCCAGAGGACAAGTCAAAGTCTGGCTGTTGAACCCCAAATGTTGTAAAAATAGTACAAAGAATTCATCTATACTGTGTACTTAGAAACACCAATTTACTGCTTATACTTTAGCATTTTTTGTCTTTCTTTACAGAAGTTTTATTAGGTTACCTAATTATCAATATTAGATAACAGTTTTCTGAATCACTTGAGAGTGTGCTTTACAAACTATGCCTCTTTATACCTCAGTCTTTCTATGTATATTTTTCAAGAACAAGGATATCTGACATAATTCTATCAAAATTGGGAAGTTTAATATAGATGCACTCCTTCTGTGTATTCTACTGTGCGTATTTCAATTTCATCATTTATTTCTCCCAGTGGTGTCCTTTTTAGCATTTTATTTTCCATTCTAGGATTCAGTCCAGGATCACTTTTTTTAAAAAAAGATTTTATTTATTTACTTACAGTGAGAGAGCAGGAGCAGAGGGAGGGAGGAGAGAGAAAAAGACTCCCTGCTGAGCACAGAGCCTGACATGGGGCTTGATCCCAGGACCTGAGATCATGACTTGGGCCAAAGTCAGGTGCTCAACTGACTGAGCCACCCAGGTGCCTCTAGGATCAGCTTTTGAATTAAGTTTTCCTGTGAGATGGAGTTATCTTTAATTGACAATTTGCAGTCCAATTTCTCACTGTATAAACACAGCCTCTATTTGTCAGAATAGGAGCTTCAGATCAAGTTGCATTCTTTTTTGTATTTATGTGTAGTACATGTTGATTGTGCTATACATATCTTCTGTATATCTCACTGTCATAGCCTATTAAGTGCCCTAATGAAATTAGGGAATTAGAAGAAATTAGAAGAAAATCAGGGTTATATATTTTAAAATAGTAATAGCTACATTTTTTACATATACCATGTATGTAATATATGCAGTCTTAGTCTTCAAATCCATGATGTAGGCTAAAATCCTTCATGACTCATAAGATCAGGGTTACTTAGCTTTTTTTTTTTTTAAGATTTTATTTATTTATTCATGAGAGACACACACACACACACACACACACACACAGAGGGAGAGAGAGAGAGAGAGAGAGAGAGAGGCAGAGACACAGGCAGAGGTAGAAGCAGGCTCCATGCAGGGAGCCCGACATGGGACTCCATCCCAGGACTCCAGGACCATGCCCTGGGCTGAAGGCAGGCACTAAACTGCTGAGCCACCAGGGATCCCCAGGTTACTTAGCTATTTTCTGTCTTCCTACCACTTGCTCATGATTCTTCACCCACTCAGATGTTTGTTTACCTTTCTTATGGGTTATGATGTTTTCCATCTCAAAGTCTATCATATACTCTTTGCCTATAATGTTCTTTTCATAATTTTTTGAAGAAGCTTAGCTGTGAAGGGAAGATGAGAGTTAAAAGGGTCAAGGGAGAGTTTCGTTTGTAGTTCTTGTTGCTGATGTTGCAGGTATATTTAACAATAAGCCACATAATTTGAGTGGAGAAGAAAGAGTCAAAAGAGACAGGATGAAGACACAGAGGAGGTAAGGCAGTTGATGGAGGGAGATTCCTAAAGATGATGTTGATGAGATTCTGGATACAGTGAGGAGAAGATTGTACAGCTAGGAAAATTCATTGTTAGACATGTCAGAAGTTGAGGAAATTTGGTTCTGCTAAGTCTCTATTTTTCATTATGTAATAGGAAGCTTAGTCATTTGCTTAGATGCTCAGAGTGAGGAGGCTAGAGAGTAAGGGGAGGATAGAGGATGAGAATGAACGGACCAGATCATAGGTAGGAAGAATTTGGGGACTGAAGATGCCTGCCCTTATCTAATGCTGGAACTCTGAAAAGTGGCATGATTCTGGGAGTTTTTTCCAAGTGGCTTAGGGTGGGAGCCAAAGAAAGGTTTACTAAGGGCATCTGAGAAAACCTTCTGGAATCCTGGCCTAACAGGGAACGGTTGAGAGTTTTTCTGTGTGGTTAAAGTGGCACAGATATCGTACTCTAGGCTTATGGGAATGAAGAAAAAGCAGCAATGACCAGATGAAGATGAGAACATTGTTAGGATAGCATCCTGATGAATAAAATCAATGATGTGATTGTTTTTTCTCCATGCCCCAGTTCTAACACCCGTAATGGAATGGCGATAAAAATCTGGGCAACACTGATGGATTTTCTTCTGAACCCACATGCCCTTTTAAGAAAATGTAATCGGTTTATGAATAACAAAATATCTTATAAGGCAAACCCTCATTCAGCTATCTTTTAAATGGGAGACACTTCTAAATGTTAGTGTTACAAGGACTGAATTCATTGAGGAATTTCCACTGAGAATTGGAACTGAAAGAGATGTGTGATGAGAGAAATGGAAATCTTTCTCTTATAAGCCTTTGGAATATAAGCCTTTATACTTTCCAATAATTTTCTGCCTGAAGCAATGACATGTCTAATTAATAATAATATTCTATTAAACAGTATGATTAATCTGAGAGATCATTATGCACAAGTAGATTAAAAAAGCAACCTAAATCCCCTTGGTCTGATTTAAGATAAAATAAACCTGAATTTTGTATCCAGAGAGAGGTTTTTTTTTCTCCTTGTGATATAACTTGAGGGTACATTCTATTTCTATGATTCTTTCGGGGTCTGTTCTTTAGTATCTGATTAACTTAAAGGAGACTTTTGAATAAATAACACCCATTCAGTTGCCCCTAATTTAATTAAAATTTTGCATTAGCTTTTGCATATGAATTTTATTGTTGCAGAATATATCAGTTATATATATTTTTTCTGTTGCTAGATTCATATGGGGCAAAGCTGTTAACATTTTACTAAGAGAAACAAGGATTTGGGAGAATTCAGCAGAGAAGGACCCCACAGGATATTTCAGGGCAAATCCCATGTCTTAAAACTTGGCCTGATTTCTGAGCTGGGGAAGTGCCAGTAGTACTGTTTTATAAGTTAAATAATAGAAAATATCATAAATTGCCTTGCTTTCTCAAAGGGCATGATTTTAGGGAAGTCTGGGAATTGTAGGAGTTGTTCCTTAATTTTTCATTAATCAATGGGAAGGTTTTTGATAAATTTTTCCACTGCCAGGCACTGGAGCATAGCAATTAAAATCTAGGTTTGGTGACTTCTTGGTTATCAGTGTCAGCTTTGCCACTTTATCAGTTATGAGATCTTGAATAAGTTGGTTAATGCCTTAATCCTCAGTTGTTCTCATCTGTAAAATGGCGAAATCTCTAATTTCCTAGGCAGAACTTTTCCAATATGTGTGCCTCTCAGACAGTTGATCCTCTTGGTCACTACAGGCTTCTAGCAGTGGGACAAAGGTTTGTTGGTTTTTGTACGTGCTAAGTGGAGGGTGGCAAAACTGTTTGTGAGAATTGAAAGTGTGTATATGATGAATGTAAGGAAAGCTTCTAGTTATGTGCCTGGAACTTCTCATCCTTGTCCAGTTAAAGCCAGCATCTATTATTACTTAGTGCAGTTGAAAATTCATCAGATTTTCAGATCTGATCTATTTCTGCAGGTTATTTTGTCTTTTATTCACTTGTCTTTAACTGGGGATGTTAACATTACAAAGATTTATCCATCAGGTGAAACCTAGAGCCATATGGTAGCCATCTAACTTTCAAAGCAGTACTTTACAATTTACAAAACATTTCCCATATTGTTACCATTTTAGTATGTGGTAAGTACTGATATTATTATAACATGAAAATGTTAAAATGACATTCAAATGTAAACATACAGACACCCCATCTATAGATTTTTTTCAGTAAAACATACTGCTTACATATTGATACTTATAAATATTGATATGTAATGATTTGTACTGTTGTATTAAAGAACACTGATTGGCGTTGGGGATAGTTCCTATAATTTTTTCCAGTAATTTGCATAGAGATAAAAAAAAGTAAAAAAGGCAAAACCTCTTATAGTATAGATAATGTAAGTGAACTTTTAAAAAGTCTTTTTTCTTATTCCAGTATAGTTAATATACAGTGTTCTATTAGTTTTAGGTGTACAATATAGTGATTTAGCAATTTTTTTCTTTGTTATCATTTTATTTTTTCATCATAATTAAGTATGTTGTTTAGTATGTTAAATAAAGAATGTTGTAATAATAAAGTAATAGAGTATGTTGTAAAGTATGTTAATCCCTATCTCCTATTTCTTGGATTATCCCACCAACTTCCCCTCTGGTAACCATTAGTTTGTTCAGAGTCTGTTTCTTGGTTTGTCTCTCTTTTCCTTTGCTTATTTGTTTTTTAAATTCCATATGTGAGTTATATCATATAGTATTTGTCTTTCTCTGATTTACTTTGCTGAGCATCGTACTCTCTACCTCTATCAATGGTGTCGCAAATGGTAAGATTTCATCGTTTCTTATGGTTGAATAATATTCCACTGTGTATGTATACCACATCTTTACCCACTCATCAGACAGTTGGATTGCTTCTATAGTTTGGCTTTTGTAAATAATGCTGCAATAAGCATTGCGGTGCTTGTATTCCTGCAAATTGGTATTTTTGTATTCTTTGGGTAAATACCTAGTAGTGCAATTGCTGGATCATAGTGGGTCTTTTTTTTAACATTTTGAGGAAACTCCATACTGTTTGCCACAGTGGCTCCTTTCCCACCAGCAGAAGAGAGTTCCCCTTTCTCCATATCCTTGCCAACATCAGTTGTTTCCTGTGTTGTTTATTTTAGCCATTCTGACACGTGTGAGGTGATATCTCATTGTTATTTTCATTTGTATGTCCCTCATGCTGAATGATGTTGAGAATCTTTTCATGTGTCTGTTGGCCATTTGGATGTCTTTTTTGGAGAGTATCTGTTCATGATTTCTGTCCATTTTTTAATTGTATTGTTTGTTTTTTGGATGTTGAGTTCCATCAGCTCCTTATATATTTCGGATACTAACCCTTTATCAGATATGTTATTTGCAAATATCTTCTCCCATTCTGTAAGTTGTGTTTTTATTTTGTTGATTGTTTTCTTCTCTATGCAGAAACTTCTTTTTTTTTTAATGTAGTCCCAATAGTTTATTTTGCTTTTATTTCCCTAGTCTCAGGAGACATGTCTAGAAAGATGTTGCCATGGCCAAAATCAGAGAGATTACTGCCTGTGCTCTTTCCAAGTTTATGGTTTCAGAGCTCACATTTAAGTCTCTAATCTATTTTGACTTTATTTTGTGTGTAGTGAAAAAAAGTAGTCCTGTTTCATTATTTTGCACATGGCTGTCCAAGTTTCCTAAGGTAATTTGTTGAAAAGACTGTCTTTTCCCCATTGGATAGCCATTCCTCCTTTGTTGAAGATTAATTGACCATATGACTATGGGTTTATTTCTGGGTTTTCTGTTTTATTCCATTGATTGATGTGTCTATTTTTATGCCAGCACCATACTGTTTTAATTACTATTGCTTTGCAATATAACTTGAAATCTGGAATTGTGATACCTCAGTTGTGTTTTTTTTTTCAAGATGACTGTGGTTATTTGAGGTCTTTTGTGGTTCCAAACAAATTTTAGGATTGTTTGTTCTAATTCTGTGGAAAATGCTGTTGGCATTTGATAGGGATTGTATTAAATTTATGGATTGCTTTGGGTAGTATAGACACTTTAACAATATTTGTTCTTCCAACTCATTTGTATGGAATGTCTTTCCATTTCTTTGCATCCCATCTTGAATTTCTTTCACCAGTGTTTTATAGTTTTCAGAATACAAGTCTTTCACCTCTTTGGTCAGGTTTATGCCTAGATATTTTACTGGTTTTGGTGGAGTCATAAATGGGATTTTTTTTCTTAATTTCACTTTCTGCTTCTTCATTATTAGTGCCTAGGAATGCAGAATATTTCTGTACATTATTTTTTTATCCTGTGACTTTACTGAGCTCATTTGTTAGTTCTAGTAGTTTTTTGGTGGAGTCTTTCAGGTTTTCTATATATAGTGTCATGTCATTGCAAAAAGTGAAAGTTTTGCTTCTTCTTTACCTGTTTGGATGCCTTTTATTTCTTGTTATTATCTGATTGCTGTGGCTAGGACTTAGAATACTATGTTGAATAAAAGTGATGAGAGTATATATCCTTGTCTTGTTCCTGACCCTAAGGGAAAAGCTCTCAGTTTTTCTCCATTGAGTATGTTGAAATGTTGGCTGTGGGCTTTTCATGTAAGGCCTTTATTATGTTGGCCTTTATTATGTTGAGATGTGTGCATTCTAGCTATTTTGTTAAGGGTTAAGGGATGTTGTACTTTTTCATTTTTATACATTACTCTGTGCTTATCATGGTAAGTGTACTCTTTAATCCCCATCACCTTTTTCACCTATCCTCTGACCCACATCCCCTTTGGTAACCATCAGTTTGTTCTCTATAGCTAAGAGTACATTTCTTGGTTTGTTTCTCTTTCTCCCTCTCTCTCTTTTCTTGTTTTTACCTTTGCTTGCGTTTTTTGTTTGTTTGTTTCTTAAATTCCATCCACATGTGAGTGAAATCATATGGTACCTGTCTTTCTGTGGTTGACTTATTTCATTTTATACTCTCCAGCTTCCTCCATGTTGTAAATGGCAAGATTTCATTAGTTTTTATAGCTGAATAATATTCCATTTTGTGTATATACCACATCTTTATCCATTCATCTATCGAAAGGCACCTGGGCTGCTTCCATATAGTGGCTATTGTAAACAATGGTGCAGTAAACATAGGGCATGTATATCCTTCTAAATTAGTGGTTTTGTATTTTTTGGGTAAATACCCAGTAGTGTGGTTACTGGGTCATAGGGTAGTTTTATTTTTCATTTTTTTTGAGGAACCTCCATACTGTTTTCTACAGTGGCTATATCAGTTTGCATTCCCACCAACAGTGCATGTGAGTTCCTTTTTCTCCACATCCTTACCAACACTTGTTGTTTCTTATGTAATGTAAGTGAGCTTGGAAAGTATTGGAAAATGAAAAAAAACTAAATTTGAGATGCTAAGGATTTAAAGATACAAATTTAAAATAGAAAATAGATTTGAAACTAAACTAAATACACTGTCAAGTGGAAGTTACTATTTAGAAGAGAATAGGACAAAGTAAAAACTTATGAAGTATATACTTTTAAAGTGGGTTGTAATTGATGGTAACATTTTCATCACAAATACTTACCTGTCCTTAAAGAGTGCATACATTTGATAGAAGTGCTCTTCATATGAATGTGTATGAGCACACACAAACGGTTTTGGTCTTAAGAGTAAGCAGCTATAATAGAAACTCATCCCATGACAGATGAAGATATAGAGTGCAGAGAAGAGAAGTGATAGGCCCAAGGTCACACAGCTCATTCATGGCAGTTAGAGCTAGAGCCCATGGAACTCTAATGCATTTCCACTCATCACTCCTCCTCTGTGGGTAATTTCAGGAACCCTTGAGAAAGTTAAATGCCTCTTCATTTAGCTAATTGGTTCCAAGAAGGAGGCTTTTGACTTTCTGAAGAATCAGATTCATACCTTTCATTGTATCTCTGCTTTGTGTAGTCCAAGTAGCTCAAGCTTTAAGCCAGGTGGACTTGGGTTTAAAATCTAGCACTGACACTCAGAGCTACCATACTGCACAACTCCAGCGAGTACATTACAAAGTAGTTTACATGAATAGGGCTGAGATTAACAAGAAGCACAAGATGGGTTAGTCTTATACCTTAATAATTTTTGAGGCATAATGTCAGATGCTGCCTTTTTATTCTGTTTTTTTGTTTGTTTTGTTTTTTAGATTTATTTATTTATTTATTTATGAATGATAGACCCAGAGAGAGAGAGAGGCAGAGACACAGGAGGAGGGAGAAGCAAGCTCCATGCCAGGAGCCCGACGTGGGACTCGATCCCGGGACTCCAGGATTGCGCCCTGGGCCAAAGGCAGGTGCCAAACCACTGAGCCACCCAGGGATCCCCTACCTTTTTATTTTGATGGCTGATACAAATAGACTTGTAGACAAAGGATCATATGTGAAGAGCCATTCTAGAGAAGGACATACATGTGCTTTAAAAGGTCTCATAAATGAACATAATCAAAACCATCCATTATTTGGGAGCTCTGGTAATGGTTACAAGAGCTAGAACAGGGGCTCCCATCTTCTATCAGTCTGCTTTGGAAAGTTCTGGCCCTACAATCCTCCTCCCATGCAAGATCATGGTTGAAGGCCTGGTCACCTCTATAAAATGATGATAAATAATGAACCTTTGAGAAATTACTCAAGGGGAAGAGGTTGTAGGTTATGGCCCTGTCATCAACAGAGCTTCTCTCTGCACAAGAAGAACATCCTTATTCCAGTTCTACTCTCCCATTTGTTTGTGGGATTGGTGAGAACTTCCTTGATTCTAGAATTTCTTGGATTGTACCTCCAGAAAAGAACCTCTGTGATTTGAATCTGGGCCTCAGAGACTGGGAATCAGTGGGAGAGACTGAATTTTTACTTTTGTAATGTTTATGATCTATGGAGCAAATTAATAACATCATTTGATTGTTAGTTTATTCCAAATTAAGAAAATGAATTATTTTCAGTTTTTGAAGAATCATTTACATATGGACAGGATAATTGCATTATAACACAAGCTTGTATTTAAGTTGGGCTTGTATTATTTAGGTTGGTAGTCTAATTTAGGGGTGTCTGTGGTAGGTTATTAAAGCAGCCTGCAGTGATTCACACTTGAATTCTCCACATGTGATGTTATAATGTGATGTTGTTCTTCCATCAAGAAATGGAGACTCCTTTACCTCCTTGAATCTGAGCTGAGTCTGTGACCTGCTTTGACTGATAGAATGTGATGGAAGTCATCTGCACTGCCAAGCCTAAGTCTTAACAGCTTCTGTAGGGCTAGAGAGGGAGCCAGTCCATTAGGTAAAGAAATATAGGCTATCCTGCTCGAGAAAGGCCACATGGAGCAGCCTCAGGCAACAGTCAGCACCCAGGTTCCAGATAGTGAGTAAGGCAATCTTGAATCCTACAGTCCCAGCAAAGACTCTGCTTTTCTGAGTCCTACCTAGATTCTTGGCCTACAGATTTGTGAGTCTCTCAGTATGTGGATGCAAAGTCAGGGGCTGAATGAGATCGTGTGGTGGGTGGGTACTGTCAATAGATAAGAGATCCCTGAGACTCTCCCACAATAAAATGGTGGCTGTTTTAAGCCAGTGAGCTTTGAAGTGGTTTATATGCAGCAATAGATAATTGCAATCTAGCTGTTAATCAGAATCATCATAAGAGCTTTCATAAAAAACATTCCTGGGGCAGCCTGGGTGGCTCAGCAGTTTAGCGCGCCTTCCACTCAGGGGGTGATCCTGGAGACCCGGAATCAAGGCCCACATCGGGTTCCCTGTGTGGAGCCTGCTTCTCCCTCTGCCTGTGTCTCTGCCTCTCTCTGTCTCTCTCTGTGTCTCTCATGAATAAATAAAATCTTTAAAGAAAACCAGATTCCTGGGTCCCATCTCCAGAGAGATTCTGTTTAGAAGGTCTGCTGGGGGGCAGCCCCGGTGGCGCAGCGGTTTAGCGCCACCTAAAGCCCGGGGTGTGATCCTGGAGACCCAGGATCGAGTTCCATGTCGGGCTTTCTGCATGGAGCCTGCTTCTCCCTCTGCCTGTGTCTCTGCCTCTCTCTTGCTCTCTCTGAATGAATAAATAAATAAATCTTAAAAAAAAAATACTTAGAAGGCCTGCTGGGGAGGGAGTCATCCCAAGCATCTGTAATTTCTCCCTGTGCAACGGTCATTTGGAAAAACGTCAAATCAATAGAGAAGTTGAAAGAATAGCACAGCACACATCCAACCAAACTTCTCTTAGATTTACTGATTGTTTAATTTTACCACATTTGTTTCAGCCATCAATTAGTCAATCTGTCTATCCTATGCATTTCTTTTTTCTAAAATCATTTGAAACTAAGAAATGTCATGTTATTTCATTTTTAAATACTTGAGGATTTATTGCCTAGGAAAAGAACATTTCTTATATGACATTACCATTCTCATGTCCAAGACAATTAATACTGATTCAACAATGGAGGGGGGCACTGGAAGGGATGAGCACTGGGTGTTATATGTTGGCAAATTGAACTCCAATAAAAAACATAGACAAACCAATGTCATTTAATATATAATCTATATTCATATTTCATAAATATGGCAATGTGCTTTACAGTTTTTTTTTATATTAAATGCCTACTCCTATCAAAGAAACCCCACTTCTTAGATTCTGGATCATATCTCTTGCCTTAAGGCTTCTTTTCCTTGCATCATCATTTTTTGCCTCTTTCCAGGATTGTTACTATCATCACATAAATTCATGCTCTGACATCACCCTTCCCTTAACTTCACATGTCCCCACTCCTAACTCACCTATAGCCCCATCTTTTGGCTTTTACAACAAAATTTAAATCCTTTAAGTTGCTGACACTGGCTCTTTCTACTTCATTATGTCTTACTCTCTTCTCAAAACATTCCTAGGTCTTTTGCCCTCTCAACTCCACAGAAACTCTGGTTTTAAGGTCACCAACAATCTTTTCTTCCAATACAGGGCTCATGTCTATGCCCTCGTATTCCTTGACTTTTCAGATGCTTTTTCCATACCTGATCACTGCCTCCTCAAAATGTCGTTTCTTCCTTTGGCTTTTGTGTCAACATATTCTCCTGGTTTCCCTTCTATCTCTGTGGCTGGGGCTTCTTGTTCTCTTTGGCTCACCTTGGTCTCCCTTTCTGACTGACCTCTGGGTGTGGGAGTCTCAAGGCTCTTTTATCTATTGATAGTACTTCCTCCTATTGCCATGTGATCTCATTCAGCTCCTTGACTTTGCATCTACATACTGAGAGATACTGCCAAATTCATAACTAGCCCTGACCTCTACTGTGAGTTCCAGTCTCCTATGTGCAACTGCTTAATTGATATGTCTGCTTAAATGTCTTAAGAGGCATCTCAAATCTAACATGCCCCAGTTTTTGATTTCCCCTTGTCCACTTTGCCTCTGCCTCTTAGTCTTCCCCATTTCAGTTGCTTGAACCACTCAGTCTCTAAAGCCAAAGCCTAGGAGTCAAAGTTGATTACCTTGCAGAGCCCCCCCTTAGCACCACCTATCAACTCCACCTGTAAGAGGGACTCTGAGTGCCCATCTTTTCTCACTTGCCCTGCCTTTGTGGTCCAAGTCCCCATTATCTCCAGTGTAGATCACTTCAAGAGCCTTCAAGCTGGCCTCTCTGATTTCTTTATTCCCTCATCTATTTTCCTGTTGATTTTCTTTTGGGGGGTGGGGGGGTCATTCCTCTGCTTTAAAAATGCAAAATTTCCCATTACAATTGAATGGAATGAAACTCTTTACTGGCCTATAAATCCTATGTAATCTGGCCCTGCATGGCTATCTCTGAGATGGCATCTTTTTAATTTTTTTCCTCAGGTTTTTATTTAAATTCTAGTTAGTTAATGTACAGTGTAATATTAGTTTCAGGTGTACAGTTTGGTGATCCAACACTTCTATACAACACCCAGTGCTCATCACAAGTATACTCCTTTATCCCCAGGAGACTGCATCTTGATCACCCCACCATAGCTGTCTTTACCTTATCTTTGCTCCTTAAACCTTCCCGGTTTTATTTTCTTCATGGGACTTACATATCCTAATAGTACTTGCTCATTTGTTGACTGGTGTTCCACTTATCATCCTCTTTAAGTTTATGGAGTTGTATTCTTTTGTGATTTGTTCGTTGTCTCCAGTATGTAGAATAGTACCTGGCACTTATTTGGTAGTAAATAACTCTTGAAATAATGAATGAATAGGTGAATGATGGCAACATTAGAAATCTGGGATTCATTCTACACTCCTCTCATGCTCTTGCTTTCTAATCAGTATCCAAGTGCTGTAAATTTTGTACTGTTAATTTTCCTGAAATCCCTCCCC
Source organism: Canis aureus (assembly GCF_053574225.1). Lineage (NCBI taxonomy): Eukaryota > Metazoa > Chordata > Mammalia > Carnivora > Canidae > Canis > Canis aureus. Next base: position 9,274,248 of record NC_135613.1, read on the forward strand.
TTTCCTCACTCCACCACCCCTGCCTTGGGTTATGTCATCAGCTCCCAAATGGTGTCTAAATCTCTGCTCAAAGGCTGACTTCTGAATACAACTTTTTCTTTTCCTACAGTAGGAACTAGTCCTTCCTTTAGCCATAGGACCTTTAAGACTTTATCACACTTATTTCTTACTGTGTTTATCTCCTTTTACTTTATTGTAATCCCTCTCTAGGGAGAGACTACATCTTTCTGTTTTTGTTTTTGTTTTTCGGACCTAGCATAGTGCCTGGCATGCAGTAGATGTTCAATAAATGTTTGAAAGAGAGTGACTGAATACAAATATATGAGCCTGGCTCAGTGGGGCCATATAAAAACAACTATAGCAAAACATAGACATAAAATTTAGATGTTGAACTTTAGACTTTAAAATGCATTTTAAAATCAAGTCCATCTATTACAATTAAATGATGATTGTTAAACCTACTTTTGTGATTACTATGCTTTCTATCCCACTATCTTTAGTTCTAGCCTTTAATGTTTTGTGTGTGTGTGTGTGTGTGATAATTTTTACATAAAAATAAATCTGCTATCCCTACATTTTTCTTATAGAGAATAACTTAGGGCAAAGAACCCCATGATATACTCAAGTTTTAGAAAATCTTTTTTTTTTTTTTTTGCCCTTTGTATCTTTTGGTGTCTTTTAAATATGCTTCACATATCTAGAACAATTTAGGGAAACGATGAATAAAACTATTCACATATCCTAGGACCCTAATCTAACCTTAGGTGGTTTGAATTTCATTCTTATTTTTGCTACAATACTCACTCCATGTGTATCTTTTGTGTTCCTAAATATTGAAATCAGAATGTCTATGTCCATACTGGTTAAGAAAATATAGGAAGCTGTAACTTTATAGTATTTCCAGACAATGAATATACAGTATGTTTTGCATGTAATTTTTATCTCCTTCCATCAAGTGTAACAATATGTTGAATTTGCCATGGGCCTTTAAAGCTTCAATGTTGTGAAGAGCTCTGCATGAAATTTTAAAGAGACTGGACCTTTCATCTTCACAGCAGCGGGGCACCGCACTATAGGGACAAGAAAGGGAGAAAGAGAGACAGAACATTTCTGAAGCAATAGCAAAAAAATAACAGCAGAAGCAATTATTTCATCAAAGGTTGATTTTTTTTATCCCCCCCCCCTTTTTTTTTCAAATTTCTTAGCTGGAGATTGTCTGCCTTATTGCCTTCATCTCCTGGTGTATGTTTAATTTGCAGGTTTTACATGGTCAAAATGGGGAAAATTTCATAGATGAAAAGATGTTTATTTTAGAAGGTGATGTTATTGATAATAGCATTTAAGTGTCTTTGCAAGGGATCTGTGTATTAGGTGTGATGCAAAGAACTAAATTTGGCATTCCCTAGAGTTCTTAGTCTGTTGATCTCCTTGGGGATGTGAGTAATGCAGATTATTTTCTTTCCTACTTTGCTTTCTCCTTTTTCTCCCACAAACATTAGCACAAACTTTGACTGCTCTGGGAATGTAAGAGAATTTTTTGTCTTCCTTTCTGTGGCTAGGATCAATAATGCTTTCTTCTTATTTGGGGTGGAATGGGGCACTCCTGGCTGTGGTTTCATTGTGTCAGTACCAGTTCTTATGGTACATCATTCTGCTGCCAGTGAGGATAACCAAAGTGGGCCACCATCTTCTTTACTATGATCTTAAGAAATCATCATAGTGAAATGCCTGGGCTTCCCCAAGGGCAGGATCCAACCCCCTCACTCAAATGAAGCTCCAGAGAGCTGTGTTTTTGGAGTTGGGAGGATCATGTCTCCCTCCAGGTATTAAACTTGGTATTTTCTCTTTTCTGCTATTGATTTGGTTTTAGTCTCAGATGACCTGCTCAAACTCCTCTTTTTCTGTTTTTTTTTTTTTTTTTTTTTCTCTTTTTCTGTTTTATCTTCTCTAGGATATTGAGAAGATTAAGTATTTGCTTGGGCTTTGAGGTCTTTGGAGGAAACCCCTTTCTGCCATATCAGTTTCCTGTTGGTGTTTTAACAAATTACTACTAACCTAGTGGCTTAAAAAAGTCACAAATTTATGTTCTTAGAGTTCTGGAGGTCAGAAGTATGAAATGAGTCTTATGGGGCTAATGGTGTTGGCAGGGCTGTGTTCCTTCTGGAGGCTTCTGAAGGGAATCTCTTTCCTTGTGTTTTCCAGCTTGTAGAGACTCGGTGTTCTTTAGCTCACGGCCCCTTCCTCCATCTTCAAAGCACATCACTCCAATATCTGCTTCCATCATCCTGTTTCATTCTGGAGATTTTTTACTTAATCACATCTGTCAAAACTCCATTACCATGAAAGGTAACATATTCACAGGTTCATGGACGTCTTGAGGAGGGGAGTTATTCACCCTACCCTCCTCCAACATTATACTGCATAAAATTCCTATAATCCTCATCTGGCTTCTTTCCATTTGTGAATGCTCCATCCTCAAGTGCGACAGTTATGAACTTACTGCACAAGAGAGAGAAGTTTAGTTATCCTCTTCTCTACAGTTCCTCTTAAGTGTCAAAACAGTGATCAGCTTTAGGAAAGCAAACTTCTTTCAGGGATGGCTCCCTAGGTAATTGGGAATGTTTTTTCCTTATTTTTAAGAAGACTGTGGATGGAGTCTGACGAAGCAGAATTTTAGGGGCCACTGCTTTAGTTTCAGCCTGATGTATGGAGGAACAAAATAGGTTAGAATCTCAGCTATTCTAAACTTGAGTAGAGATAATGCTTAAATTTACTAAATATCTCTTGTCATTTTTTGGGCAATCCCCTCTCTGACCAACTTGAAACTTCTAGTTTCAAGAAGATCTCTCCCTTCTTTGTCAAATATAATCACTGTAACCTCTGTGTTCCCATAGCACTTTTACATACCTCTATTGTAACCCTGTTCTTAGGATTGTAATTATTGGTCTGTGTTTCTGAACAAATGGACTAGTTTAGGGGTAGGAATCCTGCCTTATTGTCTACCTTCTTATTCTACTACTGTGGTGCTTGGCACAGAATAAGCTCTTAGCAGATATTTTTCTGCATGAGTGAATTACTAAACAGCCCTATGGAGTGAGGCCCAAACCTAAGAAAATCACAAAATCTCCTTTAGTTCCCCTATCTCCCCTGTTTACACTCCTTATTTTGCGCTTGCTTCATGCCTTCCCTCTGTTGGACTGCTTTCTCTTCTCCAAACCACTTTCTATTTCATCTTCAAATCTTTGTTCCCACTGTGATAATATATAAACTGACAATTGTGGAGACTACTCTGTGCTAGCCTCAATACAAAGCACTTGACAGAAATTTAATCCTCACAGTACTCTCATGTGATTGTCATTTCACTTATATCAATTGAGATGCTTAGAGAGGTTATGTAATCCCTGAGACCACACAGCTAGTAAGGAGTAGCTCTGGGGTTTGAACTCAGTGGCTCAGCTCCAGAGTCCATATTGATAATTCCCACCGCCTCCTGATAAGGGCTTCCATTCAAAAAGAATTGCTTAGTATTTCCAAAAAGCTCTCCATTCCCTTTGTCTCCATCATAATGTCTAAAAAATGCACATCTATTTAGGATTGAAGTTGGAGTTTAGATATGAGGGCTTTTCTACAGTGTAAGTCACATTCTTGGGCGAATACTGGATAGAACCACCCTGGAAAACTCCTTGGGATCCATTGCCAACCACATATCTCAATCAACCATAGCCATGAATGCCTGCAAATTGATTTCCAAAGAAACAATAGACATTACTTCATGAAACCACATCTACCATCTCTTCCTTCTATGTCACTGGTGTTCAGATTTTTTTGTGTGTAAAGCAGTGGGACCCATTCTTCAAAAAAAAAAAAAAATCTCATGTAGACCTCCCCAATATATAAAACAGATAAAAGTGTCCATGAATTTTCTATCAGTGTGGTCTCCCAGAGTTGTTTCATAAACCCATTCCTTAAGCACACAGTACTCTTTGCTGCAACTTCTTTCTCTCACTCCACTTGCCCCAGTTTTTATATGTATTATCTGTGGGTCTGTGGGGAGAATCCAGTTGACCTATGTTTATAATAGATTTGTGGTATATATTCTTCAATAACGCCTTATGTGAATTCAAAGCAGGCCTAAAAACAGCAAAAGATGGTAGAAATACACCATTGGGTTTCCAAATACGGAGGAAAAAGAGCTCACTGAGGACCCATGGAGGACCTGTTTGTTTTTTAAGAAGTCTCCAGTGGTGATGTTACCTTGATGAATCTACAGTCCAGGCCCTGGCCTTTATCTTGACAGGCTGAAAATGATTTCTTGTGTAAATTTTGTGGCTTGGTTGGCCTGATACTTGAACCAAATGGATCCCTTGGATGGGAGTCATTGTTGCTCAGGAAGTATTCGAATATGCACCATTATCACCTATGCTGATCTGAAACTCTTGATTCTTTGCTTCTGTGGCTCAGCAATGCCTTTTTAAATTGACACATTTTATCCTTAGCTATACTGATACATACAGCAAGGATATAATCAAGTATTGCTGACCCAGAGGACTTTCTGCCCCTTTATGGGAGAGAGCATAGCTAAGTTAAGAACACAGGTGTTAAATTAAGTAAACAGTGCTGAATTCAAATCCTTGGCACTGCCTCATATAAACTATGTGACCCTTGCTAATTTTGTTAACCTTTCCAAACTCATTTTACCTGCCATATATTACAAACAACTAGGGGTTGGAGCACCTGGGCGGCTCAGTTGGCTAAGTGTCTGCCTTCAGCTCAGCTCATGATCCTGGAGTCCTGGAATTAAGCCCCAGATAGGGCTCCTTACTCAGTGGGGACTCTGCTTCTCCCTCTGCCCCTCACCCCACTTGTATGCTCTCTTTCAAGTAAATAAATAAAATATTAAAAAAAAAAACCCAAACAGAAAAAAAGCCAACTAAGAGTTGTGAAGATTAACTGAGATACAGTGTGTGAAAGTCCTTGCTGCTTGGCAGAGGAGATTGCTTGGTGATTGGTAACTGCTAACTTTGTTAGTATTTCAGGTGGCCTCTCTTCTCTCCCCTCTGATCCAGTTTGTATTGATGTGCATGTTTAACTTTCAGAGGTTCCATCTTGTTTCTTTTAATTCCAGATTCCAGGAGGTTGCTCTGTGTGGTTCCAAGAGGCGAAACACAGGGTCCCTAGTGCAGCTAACTGCTCATTATCTCCTCTGCCATTGAGACAGTCATGTTACGAGGACACCCAGTGCTAGTTTCTGCTCCCATCTGTGTGCAGTGCCAACCACTCCACTGCTTTGAACCAGGGTGAAAGTGGAAGCTTCCTCCATGAAGGCACAGCTCTTTCTCTGGCTCCTATGTGACTTCACCTATACTCTGCCCCTTTCTGCTACCCAGGTATGTGTACTATAAATGCATTATACACCAATCACATAAATCAGTGCTTCTGGGAGGTTCAAATGATGCATAAGTAAGTAAATTGTCTTTCTTCACTCTCACAACCATACTCATTGTAGCTTTCCTTTTTTTAAGATTTTATTTATTTATTTTGAGAGAGAGAGAACATGAGCAAAGGGGAGGGGAAAGGGAGAAGCTGACTCTCTGATGAGCCAGATGCAGGGCTCAATCCCACGACCCTGAGATCATTACCTGAGCCGAAGGCAGATTGCATAACTGACTGAGCCACCCAGGCACGCCTAATTGTGGCTTTTTAATGTATATCATTCTAGCCACCTTTCTATACATTTATGTACTTATTATTTTAAAAAATGGTATCATGTTATTCTTTGGCAACCTGCCTTTTAAACTTAAAATTTCTTCATCTTTTCATGTTAGTGCATAGATATATGTCAGGTTCTCCTAAATTTTTGTGTACTTTCCATAGATGGGAGAATCAAAACTTCCTAGAGAGTATTGATGATTATTTAGCTTTCAAGTTTTTTTAATACTAAAAAGAAGGTTTCAGTGAAATTTTTGGTTCAAAAGACATGTGCCCCATTAACATTTTGATAGATATTGCCCAACTGTACTCTTAAAAGCTGTAACACTTTATACTCCTATCAAGAATGTGTAAGAAGGCCTATTTCCCTATACAGTCACGGATACTAGATCTTATTTAATATTATTAACTTTTGATGATTTGATGGTTAAGCATCTCTTTATTTTAATTTACATTTCCTGATTATCTTTGAGATTAAGCATTTTTCACAGGTTTATTTTCCTTTGTACTTCTGAATATACCAATTTATATCTTTTTCTCAGTTTTATTTTGGGTTGTTCATCTTTTTCTATTGCTTTGTGGGAGCTCTTTGTATACTATGGATTTTAGCTCTTGATTAAATACATCATAACTGTTTTCTCTAGTCATAGTCTTGTTTTTGTATATTTTGCTATCTGTAGAAATAGTAAACTTTATCTAGTTTTTGTTTTCTTTCTATGAAATTTTTTGTATTTGTAAGATAATGTGAAAATTTAAAAATTACTCAATCTTTTTTTGTGGTGAAATAGGCTAATAATACTGACATGTTACAAATAAGGGAAGTATAGTTTATGGAATTTAAGATCTTACAAACCTCAGCTATTTTCAAATCAACCCAACAAGTATTTATTTAATACCTACTATGTGTTTAGTGTATTGGAAAATAAAAAAATAAATGTAAAACATGGTTTCTGCCTTCAGGGCACTTGTATGTGAATTACAAATATTTGGCTATACCTTAGAAAATCATATTGGCCATTATTTAGCTAAGCACTAAACTTTGCTAAAGAAAAAAGTGGTATTAAAAGGAATGAGATTGGAGGGTGTTTGGTTGGCTCAGTTGATTAAGTGTCTGCTGTCAGCTCAGGTCCTGGGATCCAGCCTTGAGTCCCTGAGTCCCAGGTCAGGCTTCCTGCTTAGTGAGGAGTATTGTTTTCTCTCCTCTTCCTCTGCCCCTCCTCCTGCTTGGGGTTTCTCTCTCTCTCTCTCTCTCTCAAATAAATAAAATCTTTAAAAACTAAAAGGAACTAGGTCAAAGCAACTGGGTGGCGTAGTTGCTTAAGTATCCAACTCTTGATTTTAGCTCAAGTCATGATCTCAGGATAGTGAGATCAGGCTCTGCACTGGGCTCTGTACTCAGTGGGGAGTTGCTTCTCTCTCTCTCTCTCTCCCTTAGCCCCTCCCTGGGCTCATGCGCCCCTCCCTCAAGTAAATAAATAAATCTTCAAAAAAAAAAAAAAGAAACTAGGTAAACACCTAGCACCTGGCAAAGGCTATAGACATAGTGGGGAAACTTGAAATGGAGCGTAGAGTCTGGGAAGATTTAGTTATGAGGTTATAGTACCTTTATGAGTATCTATTTCTGCATAACAACCGCAAAACTTCATGGCTTAAAAAATACCTATTTATTTAAGTTCACAATATTGCAGGTTGACAGTGTTGGTTGGGTTAAACTGGACCCTCTCTGGTATAGAGTAAGCTTAGCTAATCCTGGCTGGGCTTGCTTATGGTGTATAGTCAGCTGATAGATTGCCTGGGCTTACTGGTTTATGATGGTCACATTTTTTTTTTAAGATTTTATTTATTTATTCATGAGAGAGAGAGAGAGAGAGAGAGAGAGAGGCAGAGACACAGGCAGAGGGAGAAGCAAGCTCCATGCAGGAGCCTGACATGGGACTCAATCCCAGGTCTCCAGGATCATGCCCTGGGCTGGAGGTGGCACCAAACTGCTGGGTCATTGGGGCTCTCCCTGATGGCCACATTTGAAACAGCCAGGATGACTGGATCTGTTTACCACATGGGCTCTCAATCTTTAATAGGCTAGTTTGTGTCTGTTCCCATAGTGAATACAGTTTGAGGATAGAAGCTGCAAGGCCTTTTAAGGCCTAGCTCAGGATTAGTATATAGCCATTTTTGTGTATTTTATGGGTCTAAGCTATAAGACCATTCCAGATTCAAGGGGTCAAAAAGTATACTGTGCCTCTTGATGGAAGGTACTAAAATATTGTGGCCATTTTCACAGTCTACTGCAGAGCTCCAATTGAGACTTCTCTTTGATGAGTGATTTAATCCTTATTATGTGTGATGATCATGCTCAAAATCTCTGATAAGGTCAGCTAGAAATACAATTAGCAATAGAGTAGAAGTCTGAATATGAATGACTTTTTTTTTTTTCCTTGGCCAAACTTGTATTGGCTTTTTAGGGAAACTTTCTTAACTTTCTTTCATCTTGTTAAAATGAAATGATGAGGAATGGTAATCCTAGATTTCTAGACTGGCTGAAGTGATCTATGATAATTTTGCCCCCTGATTTTCCCTTTTAAAAAAGTACTGGTAGAGTGAAGGAGCGGTATTTAGTTGGGCAATGAATGCCATGGTCACAAATACAAAGCATTAACTAAAAAACTACACATGATATTTCTGTAATTTGGAAGAGCCAGTTTCTAGTCTTGATTTCTCGTATTCATCTCTGTTTTCAAATTACTTAACCTTGTAATTTCTGGTTTAAAAAATTCGTTTAAGTGCTCTTATTTGGTCTTGTAGAAACAGTGTGGCAGTTAGATCAATTCTTGTGTTTACTATTTGGAGGTAAGGGGAAGTGGCCAATAATTCCTTTCTCTAAGCTTCTCTCCCTTTTAGTGATAATGGTAGCTACTTGGTTCAGGCATAGCCAAATTCGACTGCTGGTTCATGTCTTGTTTATCAAATAATGGTCTCTTGGCCAAACCTTTAACTCAGAATGAAACATGAGTGATACGACGGTGTAACCTAAAATACTGTATATAAAGATGGTACTTTAAAAAGACTCAAGGTTATTCTCCATTGTTTGTAGTTCTTCCTTTCTTAAGCAGACACACCTTGTGATTTCTGTATATTTACACATAAAAGCCCAATATCTCTCTGATACTTGCACCTGAACAAAATGATGCTAGTTAAAATAAATCTGCTATTCAATAGAGGAATGGTATATCATGGTGAAGTTGTCCTGAATGCTAGAGCTAGAATCTTATTTGAATTAGAAGGATATCTGCTAATTTAAGGTGCCCCACAGAGACATATAGGGCTAGAGCTTTCAGCAGTCCATACTATCGTTATTGAGAGACATATTTATATCTTCCAGACTAGTAATTAATCACTCAGTGGGGTTTTTCTTTGAGGGGATGTCATGTGCTCATAGAGTATCTTTTTGTACTTCCAGGAACCACAAAGCATGGGCACAATTAAAATGCTGATTTAATTTATTATATTGAGGCATGGAATGAGAATGTTTAAATGATGTTGACAGGGCCAGAATTTCAGAACCACCTTTTTAAAAATAGAAAACAAATGCCTATCCCCTAAATTAAATTATATTAATAACATGTTTCTGTAAGTTGCTTGGAAGCAAAATAAAGCTCTTGACATTAATTAAAATTTGAAGATGTATCATTTATTGTTAATGTGCAGCCTTTGTTAGGGGAAATACATTTCAACAGGATCTATTTATGAAAATTAAATGGGGGAAAATTGCCTATTGAGCAAATGTCGCTTAATAAGGCTGGTTTTCTTAGAAATGCGAATTCTTAAGTAACTAAAATGTTTTAATATGCCAATAATGGTTTCTATTTTTGATCCTCTCAAATTGTCTTTGTTACTTGAATTTAGATATTTCCACACAGAATTCTATTGTCAGGGGGCTTGTAAACTCTAAAAACTAAGATGGCTTTCATATATTTTGGGGGTGTTGGGTAACATGTATTTGCAAAGAAAATTTCATCTGAAATTGATGTGGTTAGATACTTGGACCTCCTCAAAAAATCTCAGCAGGACCAGAAGCCAAAGGGTCCCATTAGCAGCCTGTAACTAGCTCTCCTCTAATGAATGCTATGTTATGTGTCTAGAAATGATGCTATCCTCACACAAGCTCTAAGGTACCATGAGATAAATGGATAGTTGTTTGCCCTGCTGTATCATGATGAGGGGGAGCAACAGAGTTGCCTCTGTGTAGAGCTCATGTGCGGATTGTATTCTGAAAAGTAACACATCTCCATTGTTGTGAAGAAAGGTGGTTTCTTATCCTATTCTAAGTTTTATTTGCTTCTGGCATTGGAGCAGAAGCATTTGACTTGGGCTTTCAAAGTTGATATCAAATAAAACTCTTAGATAATGTTAAAATGATCTGTTCTTCGGTGAATGAAATAAACCATAAATGATGCATGTTGTTCCTTACCACATTGCTGCCATTTTTGTGGACCTTGATAGTGCAGTTACAGAGTGGGAATTAATCAACCCCTGTTGATTTTGCTAATTCTGATGATAGTAGCACAAATAGGACAGAAAAAAATGGAATAGTTTGTCTAAGTGTATTCTCCCACTGGTTAAAATTCAAGCAGCCACAATGAAGTCAATATTTATTTTATGAACACTTAGGTGATGTGAATTTTCTTCTGGGAAATATTCCTATTTTTGTGGAAAAACTCCTTGACTGAGGTACCAAATAACAAACCATTGTTGACATGTTTTCCCCTCCTCCTTTTACTGGTCCCCCACATCTGTTTAATCACCAATTCCTGTGGCTTCTACTTTTTAATATCTAAATGTTATGTTCCCTGTGCCTCCTCCCCAACAGGCTCCCAAACTGCCATCACTGCAAATATTGATTTGTTTATCTGTCTGCCCTACTAGGCTGTAAACTATTTGAGGCCATGAATCATGTTTTATTTGACTTGGCTATAGTGTCTGGCACCTTCTGAGTAATCTGTGTATATTTGACATAAATGGAGGTTTTTATGTAAACCATTCATTCATCCTCAACTGGGGGCGGAGGTGACTTTGGCCACCTACTCCCCCAAAAAGGACATTTGACAATGTCTAGAGACATTTATGATTGTTACAACTGTGAGGTGTGTGTGTATGTGTTTGTGTGTGTGTGCTCCTGGTATCTGGTGGGTAGAGACCAGACATGTTGCTGAATGTCCTACAATGCACAGAATTGCAACAAAGAATTATCAGGCCCACAATGTCAGTGCCCAGGTTGAGAAACCCTGTTGTAATTTTTCAAAATCTCTCTCTCAAGTAGATGATGTGTAGTAGGAGTTTAGATATGAGAAAACACACTGGAAGAGACTAAATTACTATTCCAAGTCCACCTAGCTTAGGATAGTGTTAGAAACAGGAAGTGAACCTCAAGCCCAGGATTCCACATCTAGATAATAATAATAAATATTTAATTTCAACTATTTAGATGATTATTATACTTTTTAACTTTACCTAACAATTACCTTAGATTTTAGCCTTGGAAATCTGTCCATGTTCTACTTGACAGTAATAATCAAAATTAGGCAGAAATTATTAGGGTGCTCATTTGAAAGTTATCTCTCATGGAGATTCCTTTAGATCTTATAAAAAATACTTGAATTTCCAGGTGTCTTGGTGGCTCAGTGGGTTAAGTGTTGGATTCTTGATTTCAGCTCAGGATCATGAGATTGAGCCTTACGGTGGGCCCCACACTGGGCATACAGCCTGTTTAGGCTTCTCTCTCTTTTCCTGTCCCTCTGCTCCATACTCCCCCCTCTAAAAACAAACATAGAAAAAACAAAAACAAAAAAAACATAAAAAACCCAAAACTTAAATTTCCTAGATATATGTATCTTCCCATAGAGAATGAATTTCTTTAGCAAAATGACTCAGTTCACAAATGAATTGTGATATAGTTCTGAAAGATTAACAATATTAAATATTTTTATATTATTAAAATTAAGACCTGGGATATCTTAATTGGCCATTAGGTATTTTGAGCTAATGCCTGATTAATTTCTAAAAAATGTAGTACCTATATACTTCTATGATTCTGCTGAATACAGCTGCTTCAAGTGCCTGAATCTGGGTATCACCTGAGATTGGAAATAAAACTATTGTGTACCGGTACCCAGACCACTGTATATTGTTTAGCCATTGCCTCTCTAGAAATAGCAGGGATAGAGCATGAAAGATGCAGATGGGAACAATTACAGTGGTCAAGAGGAAAAAACAGTTGATTTAAACAAGGGACAGAAGTTCTATGTGCAAAGATATATCCGATGTACAAGACTTTGAGAGAAAAACAAAGATATTTAAGACATAGTCTTTCCTTAAGGAGTATTGAATTAGTAGATGAGATTATATATATATCAAAATAAGGAAGACCAGACAGCACGGGAATCAAATGAATGATAATAGCAAGCAATATGGAAAATGAGAAGTATTTCATATTGGTTAAGTGTGAGAAGGAATTAACCAGTAAAAAGATAAACATGTATAATTTGGAATCTTTCTAACTTAGAAATGTAAGCTTTGAGCATTGGCTAAAATAATATTACATAGTAAATTATTCTAGGTAGTATTTTTTATATTGACAAAACTCTTTTCTGAAATCTCTGTCCATCTTCTTGATAACTAGATGTTATTCAAAAAGTAAATATATTTATGGAAAGATTTTATTTACCATTTAAATTTTTTTCTATTCTATCAGTTCCTGATATTTGCAAGAGCTGAATTCTTCTGGGTTCCTTAGGGCTTTGTGCCACATGGCAAGCGAATTATAGCACTTTCTGTATAAATTCCTTACAGCCACTTGAAGTAGAATTTAAAGAATATGTAGAAGAAAACAAAATGTGTATTTCCATCCTGTCTTTGAATATCATCTTTACTTTACATGTAAACTGTGGTTCCCTCAAAGTTGGGATGGGTGGTCATTCAAGAACTGCTGGGTCAAATGATTAAAAGTTAGTTCTTTTCTAATTAATTAATTAATTAATCCCGGGACTCCAGGACCATGCCCTGGGCCAAAGGCAGGCGCCAAACCGCTGAGCCATCCAGGGATCCCCGGGAAAGAGAATTTTTTTTTTTTTTTTTTTTTTTCAGGAAAGAGAATCTTAAGCAGGCTCCATACCTAGTGCTGAGCTGATGTAAGTTTCGACCTCATGACCCTGAGGTCATTACCTGAACCCAAATCAAGGGTCCAGTGCCCAACCAATGGATCCACCCAGGTGCCCCGATGAAAAGTTAGTCTTTTTTTTTTTTTTAAGATTTTATTTATTTATTCATGAGAGACAGAGAGAGAGGCAGAGACACAGGCAGAGAGAGAAGCAGACTCCCTGCAAGGAGCCCGATGTGGAACTCGATCCCAGATCCCAGGGTCATGCCCTGAGGAGAAGGCAGATGCTCAACTGCTGAGCCACCTAGGCATCCCTGAAAAGTTAGTGTTAAAGGAAGATTTCGGTGTATATTTTCAAAATCATGAAAGATTATCCATAGTCCAAGATTATACTTCAGAATATAGTAGAGAGGAAAGTGTTTGAGAGGAAAGTATTTGTTAATTGACAGTACTTCCACTTTATATTTTAAAATCCAAATTAAATAAATTAGTATTAGGTTGAACCGTGTTGGCCAGTAATTGGCAATTTCATGGTGTAGTGCAGCAATGGCTAAATATGCTGGAAATGTAGAACACTCCAATTTTGAAATTGGCAATTGAAGAAATTTTATGAACACATTAACAAAACACATTATGACTATATTAACAAGAACATCAGATTTATGGAAAAAATGTGTCCCACCCAAGAATATCAACCTTTACAAGATTGGACTGAAGGCAGTTATATTAAGGCAATTTAAATAGTTAAATTGTCCATCTGATTCATGGCAGAGTATGATGATATTTCATGTAAAAATCATAATATTAAGAAATCTCAAGTGAACTGTAGAAAAAAAATAGGTAACTTGGTGATTTCATACCCCAAATCCAGCTTGTTTCAAGTTGTGCATTTAGCAGGCATGTTTGAACATATTCAAAAAAGCAAAATTAAACAGACCTGAGGTGATGTTATTTTACATTGAGATATTATACAAATATTTTTTTAGCTTATGAAATATGGCAGCTGAAAGGATTAATTTTAAATTTCAGTCAAACATGTCTAAATTGAAAATAGTAGAAACTATGGTTTCCAGATCATTTGAGATCATTTATTTGGCTGAATAGAGGACACACTATTTCCCTTCAAGTAGAACTGGTGTCAGGTATGACTGTGAAATAGCCAGAGATTGCTTTCCATCTTGTTCCAGACTTTTTATGTTGTATAGTGTCCACTTATGCCAAAACCTAATTTCAGAGAAAGATCTTTACTCATTCATAGCAGAATAAAATGTCAGAGGTTTACTTTGTGACCACTTGCTGAAAAAAGACAGTGAGGAAACTAGAAGGTATATTAAAACACTTCACAGAAGTTGAAGGTACCATGGTTGCTTGGTGTAGGGAAAGGAAGGAAGATGAGGGGTAGGCATGGATAGAAACTTAAAGGCTACAGTAAGGTTATGTACATCAAATGTGGCACAGAACATGCTACCCAATATAATGTAATAAGCACAGATAATGAAAGCTGTGATTATAATAATGAGTAAGAGGGACCAGTGTATGGCTCTCCAAATAAGAAGAGTAGATAAGTGGAAGATCTCAACCAGGCAGATTATAGTCTTGAAGGAAAAAATACTTGAATAGGGCTTTGCAAAAATGAAATGAAACAACCTGAAAGAGAACTTTCTAATCATTAGAGTGGTTGCATATAATCCAGATCTATCACTTTCAAATCTGGTCACACACCAGAAAATCTGGGGGAGAGGCTTGTTGAAAGTACTCCAGTGGTTCTGATTTAGTAGGTCTGGCTGTGGTTTGGGATCTGTATTTTTGTAGTACCTGAGGTCCTTCTCATGCAGCTGGTCCATGAACATTTGGATATGACTGATCTCAGTGATCACTTGATAAGGCCATCGTGCAGCAATTTGGGCATCAGGTAGAAGATTGGGGGAAAATTCAGTTTCATTTCATTAAATATATTTTCAGAGTGTTTTTAGAATGTATGATTTCTGCCTTCCAAAAAAAATGTTTGGTTAAGAACATTTAAAAAATACAACAGAGTTGGGGCACCTGGGTGGCTCAGTCAATTAAGCATCTGCCTTCAGCTCAGGTCATGATCCCAGGGTCCTAGGATCAAGCCCCACGTTGGGCAGATATCCTGTGAACCTTTGGGTAAGCTTCTGTTCAAGCAGCTCAAGGTATTTAGACTTGAGTGCTTTAGTTTTCCCGATTTCCTATTCCTTCTCAATTACAGAGGGAACTAAATCAAATAGTTAAAAATAAACTGGCTTACCAGTGAATAATCATAGTTCTATCTGCATCTATTTTTAAACTTATTTTTAGGGATGCCTGAGTAGTTCAGTGGTTGAGCATCTGCCTTTGGCTCAGGGTGTGACCCCCGGTCTGGGGATCGAGTCCCACATTGGGCTCCCTGTGAGGAGCCTGCTTCTCCCTCTGTCTCTGCCTCCCTCTGGGTGTCTCTCATGAATAAATAAATAAAATATTAAAAAATTTAAAAATAAATTTATTTTTAGTTTTTAAAAATATCTTATTTATTTGAGAGACAGAGACGGAGATAGTGATCGAGAGAGCACAAGCAGAGAGGAGAGGGAGAAGTGTGCTTTTTGTTGTTCCCTCCCTCAGCAGGGAGCCGGATGCAGGGCTCATCTCAGGACCCTGGGATCATGACCTGAGCTGAAGGCAGACACTTAATGGACTCAGCCACCCAGGCACTCCTATCTATATCTGTTTTTATGGACAGCTTCTCCATGACCAAAAAAAAAAAAAAACAAAAAACAGAGGCCTATAGACCTCATGTTTATCTATGGAGAACAAGGGGTGGGCATATTTGATCAGATTTCTCTTAGCAAAGTGAAGTAGAGTTGGAATACTTATCGAGAATTTCCTAAACTTAAAAAATTATAGATGAGCTAAGTAATTTAGAAGCAAATGATCCAGTTAGTCATTCTTATCTCAGAAACTTCTACTTTAAGCTTTTTCAATGGAAGGTTTAGATTCTGAAAATACTAGCAGATCAAAGAAGAAACTGATAACATACTGTGAATATAAGTTTTGTATGAATGCTGTTGAAATAGCAGAAATCATGAACTGTGTGGAAATATTGCCCTTGATAGTATCTGTATGTGAGGCAGTTTCGTTCGTCCTTGTGAATGCTAGAATAAGGACCCTGGAGTGTTGATTATGGAGGATGAAAATATGCATAGAAACAAACAGGTGAGGTTGATGAACAGTAAGAAAATTGAGAGGTGAGATGAGGTTCAAAGTATATATCAAGTTGGGCCACTAAGGGGGATTTTTGAGATGGAGACACAGTTGATCCTCATTCACAAATTTGTAATCTGTGAATAATTTGCCTATTTGCTAAAATTTATTTCAAACTCCCAAATCAGTACTTGTAGTTCTTGTGCAGCTTTTTGTGGACACACAGAGATCAATGAAGAATTTGAGTTACCCTACATGCACATTCTCAGCTGAGGTAGATTAGGCTGATACTCTACCTTTGTCTTTTAGTGCATATAGTGTAGTCATTGTGTGAGTGTGTGTGTGTGTGTGTGTTTGTGTGTGTGTGGTCTGTTTAGGGCCACATTTCCCACATTTTTGCTTTTCGTTGGTGACTGTGCTCTTTAAAATGCCCCCCAAAATAATGCTGATGTGCTGTCTAGTGATCTTATGCACAAGAAGGCTATGATGTGCTTTACAGAGAAAACAAGTGTGTTAGATAAACTCCATTCAGGCATGAGTTACAGTGCTGTTGGCCATGAGTTCAATGTTAATGACTCAAGAATATATATTAAATAAGGTGTCCTTAAACAGAAAGACATAAAACAAGGTTCTCCAGTGTTGATGAAAATGTGACCAGAAGTTCTCAAGACCCCACTCTATATTTCCCTTATGGGCAGTGGTTTGCTAATTCAGTATTTGCAGCAACTTTATAGAATATAACTACCATGAATAATGAGAATCAATTATAATATTTTGGGTCAGTCAAAGAAATAGATTGGATATTTTAATGTTTCTCATTTTTTAAGCTCAAATCCTTGGAGTTTTCTCAGAAGCACTTATTTTCAAGAGCATGCTGGCAAATCCTAACCTTTAGTGTGGTACTAGTTTTTGTGAAATAATTATTCTTCTCATATGGGAAGTTGGCAGGCTGAACATTCCGTTTACTTAAACATTCTGCTAAACTAATAAGTTTGGAATTATGTTCTTTGATGTCATAGACATTTTTTATGTGAAAATTTGCTTCATTTTCCTTAAATTATAATTCTAGTATAAGAATTATAACACCTTCTTACTTTGGCTTTATGTCAACATTTGTTCTCAGACCTTTCAAGTTTACTCCTTATCTAGAGCCTGACTCTTGGGGCTGGAATTAGAATGTAGTATATAGCTTAAGAGGAAGGTTCTAGGAAGCCTGTCTGAACAAATACAGTAGTGCTTGAAAGAGGATAGGTTATAGACTGGGGGATAAAGTGATGGTGGAGGAACCAGAGAGCCAAAGAAATGGATCAGGGAACCTCATATCTGACTATTGACTAGGGCAGATTGGAGACTAGAGAGGTGAAGCTGAAAGCAGCAAGGAGCAAGTAGCTGAGAAAAAGGATGAACTTTTTTCAACAGTTCCAGGGTGCTGTGTCTAGGTGGGGTTTTTTTTTCTTTTTGGGGTTTTTTCTTTTTCAAAATAATTTTGCATATGATTCTCTGGGGTTTTTTGATCTATGGTTTGTTGTTTTCACTAGTCTCAGAAAATTCTTAATCATTTATACTTTCAAATATTTCTGTCTCTCCATTCTTGGACTCCATTTACACATATATTAGCCATTTGGTATCCTCCTACAGCTGTTTGGTTTTTTAATTTTAAAATTTCTAGTTTTCATTCAGTTTTGCTGTGTGTTTCTGTTTGGATACTTCTGTCAATCCATCTTTACATTCATTGGCTCCCATCTGCTAATGAGCTCAACAAGGAAACTCTTCATTTCTAATATGTTTTTTCATTTGACTCTTTTTTATAGTTTCCATTGCTTCACTGACCTTCCCGTCTGTTCATGCGTGTTATCCATCTTTTCCTGTAGATCCTTTGATATATTAATCCTAGTTAAGTTTATTTTTATTTTTTTAAAAAGATTTTATTTATTCATTCATGAGAGACACACACACACACACAGAGGCAGAGACACAGGCCGAGGGAGAAGCAGGCTCCCTGCAAGGAGCCCGATGTGGGACTTGATCCCGGACCCTGAGATCACACCTGAGCCGAAGTCAGACGCTCAATCACTAAGCCACCCACGTGTCCCAGTCCTAGTTATGTTTAAATCCCTGTTTGATAGTTTAACATCTAATTATTGCTCCTGTTGGTTGGTTTAATCATTTGACAATGGCTTGCTTTATTTTGCTTTTGTGTATGTCTTGTACTTTTTATCAAATGCTGTGTATTATGTGTAGAAGATCCAAAGACGCTGTGTTAAATAGTAAATTTGCCTTGTAATGGGCATACCTTTTCTTCTTTCATGCCGTTAGTGTGGATTTTGAATCCATCTGTTCAGGAGTTGACCTGGATTTGGATTTAGTTGTTTTTGTGGTTATTACCACAGACTTCAAATTACTTCAGCAGTGGCTGCTGTTATTTCATGCTTAGAGTCAGATCTGGGGTGCTGGAAGGCTTTTCTCAATGTTCTTGTTCTACCCTGCCTGCTTGAGCCACAGTAGGGATCTCTCATTATGTTTTTGCTTTTCCCAGTGAAAGGTTGCTGTTGCTTATTAGATGATGTTAGGCGCCTGGTTGGGGCAGGAGTTTTTTTTTGTTTTTTTTTTTATTGTGTTGGTCCAGCCTCAGACTTAGGCAGGCCCTGTGTGCCTGGGCTTTGGGATGGTTTCCTCAGCATTCCTTCCTCTGCTCCCTATGGCAGCTAAACTCTACCTTGTGTCTGTGGTTGGTTTTACATAGGAGAATATTTCTTGTCTCTGTCCTTGGAGGAGCTGACATCTACCTGGTAACAGTCCAGAATCCTGGGCCCAACAAAAAGATTCTCTGCCTTGCTTCAGAGACAGGGTTTTTGCTTTTGTTGCTTCATTATAAGTGATGGATCTTTGCCTGGACTCTGGGTGTGGCAGGGTTTGTTGTCCCTCCTTTGGTGTCTTAAGGCTATTGCTTTATAAGAGAAGAGTCCATTGGATTACCTTTCTGCAGCAGCAGCAAATGTATCCCTGAAGGAGGCTGTTCTTGTACCCAGTCTTTTTCATGAGTGTGAGTACCCAACAGAGGCCCAGAACAGGAATTTTGAGTGGAAACCTTCCTTGTATTTGGGCCTCCTACACTATTCCAAATGGGTATACTAGCCCATCCTTGCCCTTTATGAATGGATTAAAAATTTGACTTGTTTTTCTTACTTGCTTGGAAGATGACCACTTATTTCTGTCTTGCTTCAGCCAAAGGCTAAACAGTTTATGTGTCCAATGTCTCTTTGGAAGTGCTTGTCCCTCTTTGGAATTCAGGTTATTTGTTGGATTATGATTTTAACTTTCTGATGGGCTCAAGCACAGTGAGAATTTTGTAGATTCTTTGACTTTTGTTGTTGTTAGAATGGGAGCAATATTCTTTTACGGCATTTAACATCTAAGTGGAAATGGGACTCTGAGTTTTTTACTTGATCTATGTGCACATGTATTACCATGCTAATTAAAACAAAATCTTGTGATCAACTAGAAAGCACTAAAAACACTTGAGAAACATAACCATCCTTTTTCTCTTTACATCTGTAAGGTAGTTTCACAACTTAATATGTCTAAAATTGTGATGTGTTTTACAGTTGATAGACTATCATAACTTAATTGGCATGATTTATTTTCTAAGTAAATAAAATAGTAGTGTCTAACAATTGATGGTGTCTTAGACTTGAGATATATTACACAGGCAATTTCACAGGTTAAGAAACTAATAACCATCTAAGTTTTTAAATAGAAGTATGTGGAGATTTCTTGACCTCATCTAGATTGTTCCACCCACAGGGTGATACTTGTCTGTGTTAAGATGTTTAAATACCTTATATTTGAATTTAAAAAATGAACTAAATTATACTTTCAACTATGGTATAAAATATAATGTCTCTCTTCCTGTAGATTTATAGTATTTTTATTTTCCTTTCTGCTTTCATTTTAATCATTATATCTTTATTTTTATTTTATTTTTTTAAGATTTTATTTATTTGTAGAGACACGGGGCGGGGGGCATGGGGGGAGAGGCAGAGACACAGGCAGAGGGAGAAGCAGGCTCCTTGCAGGAAGCCCAACGTGGGACTCAATCCCGGGTCTCCAGGATCAGGCCCTGTGCTGAAGGTGGCGCTAAACCGCTGAGCCACCCAGGCTGCCCAATCGTGATCTCTTTAGAAAGCCATTCATTCACTTTGTTTTCATTCTTCCTGTTATTTTCATAGCAATTAGCTGCATTTATGTTAATAAAAGGATTCTCCCACATGATATACACATAGAGAAATTGTGCTCCCATGAACAATTGGTCTTGCAGTTCGCCCTTTTCTTTAAAAGGGACACAGTTGAGAGGACAAGATTTGAGTGTCATTACCAGGTAAATTGTGGCATAAATCTATACCAGGAAAAATTCTATAGTTACTTATGAATTTAAGTTTGTTTATTCCTATGATGGGGTAGATTATAATTTGTTGTCTTTGCCTCATTGGAATACCACTGTCCTGATTATAGTGTTGGGATATCAAAGGATGACTGGCCTTACTCCCTTTTCTGAAATGAAAAATTTGTGAAATAATCATTTAAAAAGACCTTAAGTTATTCATAGCCACTAATAGCTTCCATTAATTAAAGACAGAAAATCTTACACTAAATATTATGTATGACCTTGGCATCAAAAAGTACTCAGGTCTTTAATAGATTTGTTGTTTTTCTTTGGTGTTAGGTCATAAATGTATATAGATGAGATAATTTGTAAAGTAAGTGTTCTTTTTCACCATCAACACAGATTTCAGAACTATTCTCTGAAGGTCTGTCACTTATACATAAGAAGTTATGGCAATGTAGATAACTGTTTCTTTCCCTACTTTGACTTAAAACACTTCATTTGTTTTGGTGGCATCTCTTAGATACAGTCTCGATCATACCCCGGATATATTCACTTTTCTCTCCGTAATGCACAAGTTCTTTGACATGAAGTAGATATACGAAGGAGAGCAATAGGATATAATTCTTAGAAAGCAGAATAAGCGTGATCAAACCAGAGTTCTGACATCTGTACTGCAACAATTATAAAGAGCCGTAACCAGCCCTCCTAAGTATCACTTGGGCTAGTACTGGGGTCATCTTTATTTGTGTGTGTATACATATATATATTTTTAAATGTGTACAGTGTTTCCTTCTAGTGCTTTAAGGAAGTATCTTTAGAACTCCATCTGCTGAATAAAAACCAAAAAAACTTAATACCATGATATTTTAGAACATTGGAGTGCAAAGAAAGTTCAAGATGAATTCTGCTATGTAAATATAAATAAAATGCTTCTGAATGAGCAATGTGATTGGCTGGACTCAGGAAGAGATAAACGTTTGGTAAAATTTGGACTTGGGTCTTGGGGAGTGTAGTTTGATTCTTGGCATTAGTGGAGTGAAAAGAAATTAGAAAATACCTTGGGCAGCCCGAGTGGCTCAGTGGTTTAGTGCCACCTCCAGTCCAGGGCCTGATTCTGGGGACCTGGGATCAGTCCCACGTCAGGCTCCCTGCATGGAGCTTGCTTCTCCCTCTGTCTCTCTCTCTTTCTGTGTCTCTCATGAATGAATGAATGAATGAATGAATGAATGAATAAATAAATAAATAAATAAATAAACCTCATTAGAAAACTTAAGGATATCAGTGAGTCAGATAAGCTTTGGGTTGGATGGAAGAAGGTAGAATTTTAAAGAAATGTATGTTAAGCTCATGTGTCAGATTTTAGAGATAGGTTAGAGAATCTACCATAAATTCATAGAAATAAACTTTCCACCAGAAAAACTGACATTTCATAATTGTGAATTATAACTGTAATTCATAGTGAATGTTTATATATATTCAATTGTTTTGTAGTTAAGAAATAAAAAAAATGGAAGCCAGGAAGAATTGACCTATAGAGATATTAGATGTGTATGAAGTGGTCCTGGAGGCTAAGGTATGTTTTTAAAGAAATTCAAAAGGATAACATGTATCAAAACATGACACCAGAAGGGTAGGAAGATATTTAAAAGCCTAATCACTATATATTATGCAATAATTTTAGTATTTCTTAAATGTTTAAGACTGCATTAAAAATAAATTACAGAGTTCTATGGCTTCAATGTGGGTTCATTCACAGAAGGAAAAGAAAGCCCTTTGTAAAATATGGAAACCATCTTGAGTTAAACAAATGCCAGAAGAAATTATAATTGTAAAAATGAGATGTCGACTATCGTTATTACAGTGGCTGTGTTGTTTCCAATAACAATTTGGCATTTTATTTAGTCTGTAACAATCTACAATTGAAATATAAAATAAAGATTTTTCTTTTATTTCCTTCAGAAGTTCCGTGCCAAGCTAAGCAGAACTGAATGAAACATCTGTGGATGATTAAAACAAGCTTTCCTATGAGGTTTTGAATAGAAAGTAAACATGGATTTTATCCATAGTCAACAGCATTTACAAATGTAAAGGGAGGAAGCTACTGAGTTTTTGAAGAATGAGCTGTTAGAGAGGAAATAGAAGTATGGAATGGCATATGGCGATAATTAGTTCCATACGGTGAAAGGCTTCTATTAAAAAAAAATGACAGTGAGCTGCTCTGGTTGGGTGATATTTTATTGAAGCAATTTTTGTGTCTATTTCCTATCTTTGTCTTTTTAGAATAGTCCCATCTCATGAAACCGATTGAACGTGACTAACATATGTGAGAAATTTTGTTTTGAGAGTACACATTGGTGTTCATGAGTGAGAAACCCTGTGTTGGGGGTTGTCCATACTGTGGATAATCCACATCTAGTGGAAACTCCCCACTAGATGCCCACTCATCTCTTCCATGTGGGATTTTTAATTTTTCAGTCTTTCCTGCTTAACTGTACTTTAGGATAGTCATAGTTTCCTAACTCCTTGAGACTGTGTTTTTGTAGTACTAAAGAATCCTGGCTTTGGCATGATTGTCCTGATTTGAATTGTTTCCTCCACTCACTAGCTTTGTCAGCTTGGGGAATTACTTAACCTTTCTATGCCTGTTTTTCTCATCTGTACAAGAGAATAATTATAATACCTGCATTGGTACATTATTTAACCTAATGGTATAATTGTTATATGGATTAGCATGAACTAATACATGTAAAAACTGTATGCCAATGTCACTTGGACCTCATGCTAAGACCTATTGATTCAGAATCACTATCTTTTTAAAAAAATTATGGACACCTATCAGTAAACAATTATTATCACTCATCTTCACTATAGGCTTGTTTATGCAGTTAGTAATTTATAGGTACTGTTGTTCTCATATAGTATATACATGTTAAGATGCTCACAAGTTATATTTTCTAAAAGAGTGAGATAAAAAATAAGTATAAACGGTTTGAACATCTTTTTCCATATATCAGTAGTTTAGGATTCAGACAGAATTAGAATGTATTGGTTGATTTTAACTAACCTGAAAGAGTAGTACTGAATTCAACTAGTCAGAGTCTACAGACCACAACAACAAACAACAATAGCATACCCCCAGAGCTTTGGTAATCGCCGTCTCTGTTCTTATGTGTGTGCCAAGGCCAAATATGAAATCCTGTTCCCAGTGCCCTATGTTTCACATTTCAACAATATTTTTGTTTACTTTTATCTCTTTGTTCTTTGTGCTTTTTAATATTGCCAGCCAACTCACTTTCGCAGTTGTGACCTTGACAGTATTAACAGTTCTCTGTTCTTAGCTACAGATTTCTGTAGTTTTCAAAAAGATGAAGTAAGCTCTTTGTTTTTAATTGTTGATGAAGGTTTCCTCACTTCCACCTTATTTCAGTATTCCCTAGCCCCCCCCCCCCCCCCCCCCCCCAATTGGCAGTGGTTGCAGCAGCTTTCTTAGTTCTGGGTCACTGGCGATTCTGCTTCACTTATGTTGCATCAACACACAGAGGTGTTAATCTTCTTTTGTTCCCTCTAGCAGCCTTTCTCTAGCTTTATAATTATCCAAGGTGGTAATAGTTCTTAAGAATATACTCTGTCACCTTGAAATCAAGTGGATTTTAACTGAAAACTCAGGCAAGGTCTTAAAGATGTTGTTTCTCTTGGTTATGAATAGTAAGGGAAAATTTGAACATGACAGTCCTTAGTTGTAATGATATTTAGATGATGGATTCCCATTACCCTGCATAATATGGGGTGTTGACATTTTATTCAAACATGTAATCCTTGTCATTGAATGTGAGAAAGGGAGAGATTGCTATCTGGATAGGGATAACACACGATAGCACTATAGAGAAATGACATAAAGCCAAAAGTAATAGCAATAATCATTTTTTACTTCCTGTCATGTCATTTTTAGAATTTAGATGATATCCTATGGTACTTTCTTCATGATTTTAAGTGGCTGCAGTGATTCTGAGCAATGTTTAGGGCACATCTTATTACATAAATGCCTTAAGAATGCATTAACATTGATTATATATGGTTATTGAAACAAAGTATTTGATTTATGTCCTTAGAATTATATCTTGTAATCAGAGAAATGTCATTGTTGGGTTCGCCTGGTGGCTCAATGGTTGAGCGTCTGCCTTTGGCTCAGGGCGTGATTCTGGGGTCCTGGGATAGAGCCCTGCAGTGGGCTCCCCGCAGAGAGCCTGCTTCTCCCTCTGCCTATGTCTCTGCCTCTCTCTCTGTGTGTCTCTCAGGAATAAATAAGTAAAATCTTAAAAAAAGAAGAAATTTTATTGTTGAATTACTTATAAGTAAGCTTGCATTTGGTTTTTAATGCATATTCTTTTACACTGTTAATATGTTGAAGATAGAAATCATTACTACCTTAATGATACCAACTTAATGGTAAATATTCAAGAACACTGTAGTGGTACAAATTGTTGTTAATCCGGAGAGATTTAAGAAAAGGGTTATTGTTTAATTTGAATATCCTCTATGTACTATACACTGATTGACAATTCATCAATAATTTGAATAAAATAAAGTATACAAAAATGTGTAGAAAGCTCAATCTTTCAGGGTTCTTGTAGGAACATGCTAACAACTTAGAATTAAGTATCCCTACCTCCCTTCCTAAAAATCATACAAGGAGAAAGAAGCATAACATAGTGAAGAAGAAGGGGACAGTGGACCGGGTGATGTGAAGGAGTCAACCACTGAGGATCTGTGTGGAAAAACATTCCACACAGAAACAATGGTAGTTGCAAAGGCTCTGGAGTAGAAATGAGATTGTGTGCTCAAGAACAGAAAGAGGACCTGTGGGGCTTGATCAAAGTGAAGAATTGGGAGAATCTAAGGAAATGAGGGAGAAGTTGGCAGGAGTATGAACATGAAAGGCCTTGTAGGTCAAAGTAAGGAATTTGGATATTAGAATGCATGAGACAACTGTTGGTGCATTTTAAGCTAGAGAATGACATGGTTTGATTTATTCTTTAAAAGGTTGCTTTGTTATTGGAACAACTGGCAAAATTTGAAGTCTGTAAAGTCTGTAGATCAGAAAATAAAATTGTATCAGTGCTAATTTTCTGACTTTGCTACTTGTGTTCTGTTCATGTAAGAGAAAGTTCTTGTTTTTAGGAAATACACCTGGAAGTATTTAGGGGTAAAATGGTGAGATGTCTCAAATGCTCCAGAAAAAGATGTGTTGGAAAGAGGGAAGAGAATGATGAACAAATGTGATAAATGTTACTTCTTAGGAATTTGGGGGAAAGGCACACAGATACTCTTTGTTCTGTTCTTATTCTAGTCATGCAACTTTTTTGTAAGACAGAAATGATTGCAAAATAAAAAGGAAAAAAATCATACTGGCCTGTGTGAGGAATGATTTATAGGTGAGCAAATGTGGGAATAGGGCTACCAGTAAGATGAGTATTGCAGTGGTCTAGGAAAGCAATGATAGTGGCTGGAGTTGAAGCAGTAACAATAAAGTAGAGGAAAATAGACTCAAGATATGTATTGTTGATTGAACTTGCTCATTGGTATATATGGTTAGTAAAGAAAAGAAAGGAACAGCATATGGCCTTAGGTTTCTTGGGTATGGTTATTCAATTTTCTGAGCCAGAGGACCAAAGTTACTCAGTTGACCTCTCTTCATTTTTTGCCATATGGGCTTCTCCACAGGGCACTCACAACATGGCATTTGGCTTTCATTACAGTAAGTAAGGAGAAGCCACTGTGTGTAATATAGCCTCAGAAGTGATACTTGTCACTTTGGTCCTATTCTTTTCATTAGAAGTAAATCACTAGGTTCAGCCCACATTCAGGAGAAGGGGATCATACAACGGTGTGAATATGGTAATCATTGGGGCTAGATAAGAGGGTGCCTACCATCATGTACCTATAGTTACATAACTTACGTTTTTCACTTATGTGCTGTGAATCTTTCCATGTTAATATCCATAGATCTATCTTATGTTCTTTTTAATTTTTGTATGGTAGTCCTTTGTATAGACAGATCATAATTAACAGTTCCTCATTGATTAAAATTTAAATGGTTTTGTGATTTTTGCAGTGAACACCACACATTGTCATTAGTGCAAACACTTTTTAAAGAACTTATTTTTTTGGTTTTATGTTTATAATAAAATTGAGATGAAGATATAGAGACTTTCTGTGTATCCTCTACCCTTCCCCTTCTCTGTGCCTTCCTATATTATCAACATCACTCTCCAGAATGGTGATTTTTTGTTAAACCAAGGGTGGACCTACAGCTGACACATCATAATCACCCAGAGTCCATAGTTTATCTTAGGATCACTCTTGGTACATTCTGTGGGTTTAGACAAAAGTATAATGACCTAAGTCCATGATTATCATATCATGTAAAATATATTAACTGCCCTAAAAATTCTCTGGCTGATCACCTCTTCATCAACCATTCCCTAACTCTGGCAACTGCTAATCTTTTTTTGTCTCCATAGTTTTTTCTTTTCCAGAATGTCATATAATTGGAATCATACAGTATATAGCCTTTCCAGATACGCTTATTTTACTTAGTAATATGCACACAAGTTTCTTCTGTGTCTTTTCATGGCTTAGTAGTGCTTTTGTTTTTAAGGCTCTGAATAATATTGCTTTGTCTAGATGTACCACAGTTTATCCATTCACTTACTGAAGGACATGTTGGTTATTTCCAAGTTTTCAATTATGAATAAAGCTGCTATAAATATTTGTGTGTAGATTTTTGTGTGGATATAAGGTTTCAACTCCTTTGGGTAAACACCAAGGAACACAATTTCTAGATTGTAAAGTAAGAAGAGTATGTTTAGCTTTATAAGAAATTGTTAAGTTGTATTCCAAAGTGGCCAGTCCATTTTACATTTTCACCAGCAGTGGATGAAAGTTCCCCTTCTATGCCCTCACCAGCATTTGGTGGTGTCAATGTTCAGGATTTTGGCTACTCTAAGAGGCATGTAGTGGTTATCTCATTTTTCATTTGTGTTCCCTGATGACTGGTGATGTATAACATCTTTGCATATGTTTATTTGACATCTGTATATCTTCTTTGGTGAAGGTCAAGGTCTTAGGTCCATTTTTTAATCAGGTTGTTTGTTTTCTTATAGTTGAGTTTTTAGGAGTATATAGAAAATGTTTGGATAATTGTCCTTCATCAGATGTGTAGTCTGCAATTATTTCTTCCCAGTCTGTGGCTTGTCTTCTAATTTTTTGATATCCTCTTTCACAGAATAGAGGTGTTTTTAATGAAGCATATTCATTATTTCTTTCAGGGATTGTATTTTTGGTGTTGTATCTAAAAAGGCATCACCATACCAATGGTCTTCTAGGTTTTCTCCAATGTTATTTTCTAGGAGTTTTATGGTTTTGCATTTTACATTTAAGTTTATGATCCATCTTGAGTTTATTTTTGTAAAGGGTTTTAAGGTCTTTGTCTTTATTCATTTTTTTACATGTGGATGTCCAGTTGTTTCAGCACTGCTTGATGAAGATACTATCTTTTATATTGCCTTTGCTGCTTTAAAGTCAAAGATCAATTGACTGTATTTATGTGAGTTTATTTTGGAACTCTTTACTTTGTTGCATGATCTATTTTCCTTTTCTTTTGCTTATACCAATGTCTTACTTTATAGTAAGTCCTTAAATCAGGTAACATCAGTTCTTCAAATTTGTTCTTTCCTTTCAGTATTCAGTTGTCCATTCTGCTTTTGTTTGTTTGTTTTGCCTCTCCATATAAACTTTAGAATCAATTTGTTTATATCCATAAAATAACTTGTTCTTTTGCTTAGTAATATGCATTGGTTTTGCCTTGACTCTATAGATCAAGTTAGGAAAAACTGACATCTTGACAGTTTTGAGTCTTTCTTCCTATCTCTTAACATGGAACATCTTTCCATATATTTAGTTCTTTGCTTTTGAATGCAAACATTTTGTGGGATGATTCATAGAAATGTATTACTAGGTAAAAGATATACATATTTGAAAATTTGATAGAAATCATCAGATTTGGGCAGCCCTGGTGGCTCAGCGGTTTAGCGCCACCTTCAGCTTGGGGTGTGATCCTGGGAGCCCAGGATCCAGTCCCACGTCGGGTTCCCTGCATGGAGCCTGCTTTTCCCTCTGCCTGTGTCTCTCTGCCTCTCTCTCTCTCTGTCTGTCATGAATAAATAAATAAAATCTTTAAAAAAAAGAAGAAATCACCAGATTTCCCTCTAAAAAGATTGTACAAGTTTAAAGTTCTTTCAAGCATATAAGAAGTTGCCTTTTATCCATACATCCATCTGTGCTGGATGTACAATTTTGCCAATCTGTTACAAGTATCATTTCACTGTTTTAATTTCCATTTCTTTTACTTTTCATATGCTTATTTGCCATTGGTATTATTTTTCCTAGTTTCCAGATATTTTCTTTTGAATTTTATTCATGAAGTAGTTTATTACACCACCACCCCTGCCCCCAACCACCCACTCCATGTCCTGAAATAGTTTACCTAACAAGGCTTATTTAGAATTGAGACTCATCCTAACCAGTTTGTGTCATTTGCATCCTCTGGCAAATCCATGTCTTTACTCAGCTTTATTTTCCCACAGCTGTGTTAGTTTCCTTTTGCTGCTGTAACAAATTAGCAAAAATGTAGTGGATTAAACTATATATATATATATATATATTTTTTTTTTTTTTCATACAATTCTAGAGATCAGTTCTAAAATCAAGGAGTTAGTAGGGCTGGTTTCTTCTAAGAGGTCTCAGGAGGAATGTTTCCATGCCTTTTCCAACTTCAAGGAGCTGCCTGAATTCCTTGGCTCTTGGTCCCTTCATCTTAAAATTCAGCAGTATAGCATATTCAAATCTAACACTTTCTCTAAGTTTACTAACCCTCCTGCCTCCCTCTTATGAAGACTTCTGGGACTACATTGGGTCGACCTAGATAATTGAGGATAATCTTTCCTGTTTAAGATTCTTGATTACATCTGTGAAGTCCCTTTTGTGATATGAAGATATTCACAGTTCCAGGGGATTAGGACTGGGACATTTTGAGGTGAGGGAGAAGGCATTCATTATTCACCTTACATGCTGTCTGGTGGGTGATATATTTTTTAATTACTCTATTTTGCCTGTGTCCTCCTTCCCCCCACCCAATCCCACCACTAGAATGTAAACTCCATGAGGGCATGGAGTGTTTTTTTTTTTTGGATTTGGTTTATTGCTGAATCCCTATCATTAAGAATAATGCCTTCTATATTAGGTGTTCAGCTGATACTTTTGAATGGATAAAATAATAATAAATGAATAAAAGTAATGATTTATTTAGGGTTAGATCTTAAGATATCATTTCCCTTTATTTTATGGTTATTAGAATGTTTATGTTTTATCTATTTTTTTGCATTAGTTTGGGTCATTTTCATTAGAAATCATATATTTAATTTAGATTTTTGGTTTTTTAAACTTACTTTATGTTTAAAATTACTCCCATATTGTGAGTATGGCCTCTTTCTCATTCCTAAAGTATTTATTTGGGTTTGCTTTCTTATTTTCATAGATAGAGTTGCCAGAGATTGTTTCTATGATCTTGGAGATTATTGCAGTTGGCACCTAGATGCCTTTTAAATTAGAAGCCTGCCCCTCAAGCTGCTTTTGAGATAAGCAAATAGGTCTCTGTTGTGGAAAGATTGAGTGTTTCTGTCTGCTAACTCCACTCTGGGCCCTGGGTGGTAACCCACCAGCCCTGGTGAGTGCATGAATTAGTCCTTTAATAGCTGTTTCTTAATGTAATATAGAATTGTGGATCTTGTGAATACAAACTCTATTGGCTTTCAAAGCCATATATTGTGAGGGCCCATCTCTCAAATGGAAGTGTTAAAGGTTGGGGCATAAGATGTAGGGTCCAAATCCTTTGCTCCTCACAGAGAAGCTGGGACTTATGAATTCGTCCCCAGTTGTATGTCCCTATGCTGGGGGTGGGGTTTTATTGCAAGATTGCATCTCAGCATCTCTTAACTGTTTTGATGTAGATTTTCTCATTCAGGTTAGGAGTCATTCAGCTAGTTTCTCAGAGAGAATTGCTCCATATGCAGCTACAGATTTGGTGTGTCTGGAAGGAGGTGAGTTCAGGAACTTCCTATGTTGCCATTTTGAAGCCATACCCTGTCAATTTAGCTTATCTTTTTAAAAATACGACTCTTAGTTGAATTGATCTTTTCTGTTGTTCTGATCTCTGTTTCATTTATTTCGGCTCACATCTTTGTTTTTTTCCTTCCTTCTGGTAACTCTAGGCTTAGTTTGTTCTTTTTCTAGTTTCTTGAGGTGTAAAGTTAGATCGAGTTGGTGATTTTTTTCTTTTTTCTTTAAAGTAGGTGTTTACTGCTGTAATATTTAATCTTAAAACTGCTTTGCTGTATTCCATAGCTCTTGGTATATTTCCATTTTTTAAAAGAATTTCCCTTTCAATTTCTTCTTTTACCTATTGGTAGTTCAGAAGTATGTTTCTTAATCTCCATATATTTGTGAATTTGCCAGCTTTCCTTTTGTTACTTATTTCTGGTGTTAAACCATTTTGGTTGGACAAGGTAGTTGGTATGATAACAATTTTAAATTTGCTAAGGCTTGTTTGTCACTTAACATATGATTTATCCTGGAGAATGTTCTACTGTGCATGTGAGAAGAATGTGTTTTCTGCTTCTATTGGATGGCATGCTTTTTATTTTGTTATCCCATTTGGTTTAAAGTATTGTTTATGTCCAACCTTCCATGTTGACTTTTTTTCTGGATGATCTATCTGTTATTGAAAGTAGGACATTGAAGTCCCTATTATTATTGTACTATTTCTCCTTTTTAATGGAGAAATGAGTATTTGCTTAATATTTTCAAGTAGCCTGATGTTGGTTTCATAAATATGTATTGTTGGTGAGTTGATCCCCGTATCATCATGTAATGACTTTCTTTATCTCTTTTTTATCATTTTTGGCTTAAAATCTATTATGTCTTAAATAAGTATAGCTATTCTTTCTCTTTTTTGGTTTTCCCTTTCATTAAATATCTTTTCCCATCACTTTACTTGAGCCTATGTATGTCCTTAAAACTGTGAAGTGAGTATCTTGTAGTCAGTTTATGATTGGGTGTGGTTTTTGTTGTTGTTGTTGTTGTTGTTGTTGTTGTTTTAATCTAGCCAGCCACAATCTAGCCTTTTGATTGGAGAATTAGGCCATTTACACTTAAAATAATTATTGATTGTTAAGGACTTACTGATGCCATATTACTGTTTTTTGACTGTTTTGTAGTTATCTTTTTCTTTTCTTCCTCTCTTGCTGCCTTCCTTTGTGAATTGATGATTTCCTAAAGTGGTGTGCTTTTATGCCTTTCTGTTCACCTTTTGTGAATCTGCTGTAGGTTTTTGGTTTGTGGTTACCATGGGAATTAGATTGTTATATCCCTAGAAGTTTTTTTAAAGATTTATTTTTTTATTTGACAGAGAGAGAGAGAGAGAATCCTGAAGCAGACTTCCTGCTGAGCCAGATGTGGGGCTCAATCTCACCACCCTGAGATCATAACCTGGGCCAAAACCAACAGTTGGATGCTTAACCAACTAAGCCACCAGGCACCCCATCCCTCAGATATTTTTATTATTTCATACTGATAACAATTAAATTTTGATCACATAAAAACTCATGTCTCTCAGTGGGGAGTCTGATGCAGGTCTCAGTCCCAGAATCCTGAGATCGTGACCTGAGCTGAAGTCAGATGCTTAATGGACTGAGCCATCCAGTCTCCCCTATGTATTTGTTTTAAACGTTTTTATTTATTGATTTTAGTGGGAGAAGGGGGAAGGGCAGAAGGAGATGGAGAGAGAATCAAGAAGATTCTCTGCTGAGCATGGAGCATGATGCTGGACTCTGTCTAATG
Source organism: Canis aureus (assembly GCF_053574225.1). Lineage (NCBI taxonomy): Eukaryota > Metazoa > Chordata > Mammalia > Carnivora > Canidae > Canis > Canis aureus. Next base: position 9,306,650 of record NC_135613.1, read on the forward strand.
ACCCATGTCCATGACCTGAGCTGAAATCAAGAATTGGACACTTAACGCACTGAACCACCCAGGAGGCCTTGGGTCTCTTTAAATTGATTATGTTTGGAGACCAATGAGCTTCATGAAATTGAAGCTCAAAATTACCCACCCCCCCCCAGATTTGGGAAGTTCTCATTCATTATTTCTTTAAATAATCTTTCTTCTTTCTTTTCCCTCTCTTCTTGAGTTTTAGAAATTCATATACTGATTTAGATGGTATCCCATAGACCATGTAGGTCTCTGTCATTTTTTTCTTTGTTCTCTTCTGATATAATTATACATAATTTCACCCTTCCTATGTTCTCTCTCACAAATTCTTTGTTTTGCTTGATGCATTCTACTGTTGATGCTCTCTATTGTATTTTTCACTTAATTCATTATATTTTTCAGTTTTAGAATTTCTATTTGGCTCTTCTTTGATTTGTGATGAAGTTCTCAATTTGCTCATATATTATTTTCCTGATTTCACTGATTATATTTTTGTGTTTTCTTGCAGCTAATTGAGTTTCCTTAAAATAGACATTTTGAATTCTTTATTGGGTAGATTACAAGTCTTCATAACTTTGAGATCAGCTACTGGAAGATTTCTGATGTTATATTTCCTTTGTTTCTTATGTCCCTTGAAGGGTGCATTACTTTCTTCTCATTGAGGTAGCAGTCACCTCTTCCAGTTTTTCTAATTGCCTTTACGAGAGAAATACCTTCTCTCAACTCTGTTAGTGATTTTGAGGCTTTCTCAGATCATCTGTGGATATATGTGCTCCACACTTCTGGCTTTCTTTTGGAAAAATACTTAAGCTTCTCTTGATCCTGAAAGGCAGTAGTCTGTTTGCTGACAAGCCTCCCTTTTGTTTTCTAAAAGATAGTGCTAAAGCTTAAGTTTGTGGTCTCTCCCTGCCTGACATGTTTGGGTCAGCTTTCTGTGTGTTCACTAGCCATCTTCCAAAGCTCATTCTTACTACTGCAACTGAGAGAATGCACAGGGAGCTGGCCACATATTTGGGGTGTGTGTAGGTGAGGTACACTGAGTGCTGGCAGTGCCTATGGGCCACTTAGAGGGGATCCACAGGTAATGCTTTCCCAGGGGATCATGGGTAGGCTTCTTGAGGGAATTCACAGTGCAGTTAATGGGATTCATGTCCCTTTATTGCTTTATGAGCATCCTGTCATGCTCTTCCAGCCTTATTTTGCCTCCTAGTCATGCAGCTCATAATTTGGTATTTTGGATGGAGAAAGAGAAATGAGTCTTTTTGGCAGGGTTCCACACAGCTGGGGAAGCTGGGTGCTCACTTGCATACTTTCACTTTCTACAGTGAGAGAATTCAGAGGCCAAGAAGATCTCTTATTGCTGTGCTGCCTTGTGAGAGGGGTAGTACAGGTAAAGTCAACTGTTCTTACCTTCTCTAATGCATCCAAACTAATATATTTTTTTTGTTTCCAATGGTGTACTAGACTTCTTCTTTGGGAACCTGAACTTATACAAAGGCTCTCTTGTCCATGGGTGATTGTCTAAGACAATGTTTTCCAGGGGCTCCAGATCATGGCCAAGAGGGGCTGTAGCTGGTTCACAGACCATGCAGACCCATAGCCAGGACTGAGGTCTATATGCCTATTACCTGGTGCATGGGTGGATGAGACTTCCCTTGAGTACCTGGCTATATGGTGCTGGATCCTGTAGCTCCCACAAAGCACTTTTATCCATGGATAGATGCTGAATCACATTATTGGGGAGGGGATACAAAACAAGGGAAGTTTTATGTTATGATACTGATGTCACTCTTCATTTCGCATTTTTTTAAAGATTTATTTTTATGATTTGAGTGAGGGAAGGGGAGAGGGAGTCCTAAGCAGAGTCTGTGCTGAGCATGGAGTCCAAGATGGGGCTTGATCTCATGATGCTGAGATCATGACCAGAGCCAAAACCAAGCTTCCCATGCTCAACCAACTGTACCACCCAGTTACCCCTCCTCATTTTACATTTGGTATATGCTTTCTTACTGTCATTCATTTCCTTTAAAGAACTTCTTATTATGAAAAATTTTAATCATGCACAAAAATAGACTAAAATAATAAAGTCCTTAGTTTTATACCACCAGTTTCAGCAAATATGGCTAATTTTATTTATCCATACTATATATCCCCAACCTTCTGATTTATTTTAAAGCAAAGCCAGACATAATACTATACACATTTCTTTTGTGTTTGTAACAGATTAGGACTCTCTGTCTCTCTCTCTCTCTCTCTCTCTCTTTTTTTTTTTAAAGGAGGGGAGAGGCAGAAGGAGAGAGAATCTCAGGTGGGCTCCATGCCCAGCATGGAGCTTGATATGGGCTCAGTCTCATAACACCAAGATCATGACCTCAGCCAACATCAAGAGTTGGATGCTTACCTGACTAAGCTTCCCATTTGGACTTTTTTTTTTTTTTTTCCCATTTAGACTCTTAAATAAATGACATTATCTCTAAATAAAAGAGTAACACATTCTTTATATAATTTGATAGTGTTTAAATTTTCTGCACTTATCTTGTGAATATCTTTTAACACTTGATTTGTTTGAATCTGCAGCCAAGTAAGACCCATACATGGCATTTGGTTGATATGTGTCTCAGTCTGTATGAGTCCTTTCTCCTTCTCCTGTTCTGTTTTTACTTTTTGATAAAGAAATGGGCATTTGTTCTTTAGAATTGGCTGAGTTTTTAAAAAGGATTTATTTATTTTAGAGAGAAAGATTTGGTGGGGGGGGGGAGCGGAGAGAGAGAATCTTCTGGCAGACTCCCCACTGTGTGTGAAGCCTGACATGGGGCTCTCAGTCCCACAACCCTGAGATCATGACCTGAGCCAAAACCAAGAGTCAGATGTTCAACCATCTGAGCTACCCATGTTCCCAAAATTGGCTAATTTTTATTCTCATGGTGTCATTTCACATGTTCATCTATTTCCTATAAACTAATGGTTACAACTAAAGGCTTGACCAGATTTAGGTTTGGGTTTAATGATTTTGGCAAGAATTTCTCATAGGTGGAGCTGTGCACTTCCTATTACACAATGTCAAGAGACCCATAATGTCTGATCGTTTGTCTTGTGATATTAAGGTTGATGACTGAGCACAAGTGTTTTCAAGTCTGATCCATCCATTATAAGGTTCCTTTTCTGTTGTACCTAATGGTTCCAACAGCCATCCATGATCATTCTCCTGATACATTATTTCATTAAGGGTTACAAAGTGGTTTCAATTCTAATATTTGTTAATGTCAACTGAATGTTTATCCTGACATAGATTTTATAGAGAAGGGTAGGATAAATTGAGTCTTTTACTTACCATTTTTCAGAATGGATTGATGCTGTACAACCTCTGGAATGACAACTTCTAAAGTATTACTACAAGTGCATAGATCTTATTATATTTGATATGTTTTAATCCACTGTAGTCATTAGTTTTCAGTGTTCATACTATCTCACCATCCTAGGCCACTGGGAATTTGTGTTGGTTCCTAGGTCCTGTTCATGTGATACTTGTAGTTTTTGATATCTTTCTTGTTTTGAGGAACAAGATGTTCCTCAAGATTCCAGGCTTACCTTGTACAATTCCTGTCTTAGATCTGGAATCTGTCATCTAGGAAGTTCAGGTTCTTTCTAGTGGGAATCATTGTTAATTTCTTAGTGGTCTATGATTTTATTCTTAGATGTTGAGTTATTTAGAAAGTATTTAAGAATTACTAAGTGGTTAGTTTTTGGCTTTGTTTTGTTAATTTTTTTCATTTCTTTGCAACCACAAAATGTAGCTGTATAATTTTTTAGAATATTTTACCATTGGATTAATTAAAAATGTTATATGAGCATTTGAAAAGAATTCTATGGAGATAATAACTTCTTAAATTGTTACTTAAAACCTTACTTTCATTTACTTATCTGTACGTTTTTAAGGGGGCTATGTTAAAAAACAAGTACTATTATGGTGGTTTGATAATTATTTAAATTTTAAAAAATTTTTATTTGACAGAGAGCTAGAGTGAGAGCACAGCAAGGGGAGTGGCAGGTAGAGGGAGAGGGAGAAGCAGGTTCCCTACTGAGCAGGGAGCCCTATGTGGGACTTGATCCCAAGATCCTGGGATCAGGGCCTGAGTGGGAGACAGACACTTAATTGACTGAGCCACCAGGCACCTCAATTATTTCATTTCTGAAAACATACTTTAGTTTTTTTGAAGCATTGTTATTTAGTATGTAATAATGGAGTCTAGGTAGAAAATCTGATTCTCATTTGTAAGATAGTTAAGTTGAAACAATATAAGATTTAATTTTCTTTTTATCAAAGATTAGATGGTACAAAGAGCAAACAGATTTTTACTTTCATAAAAAAGTATTTGGATTTTGTTTGTAGCTCCGGGAGAAGTTGAAAATGTCATGCTTTGGGAATTGTAGTGCTAGTTAGTATATGCAAGAAATTAATAATATGGTGAAATATAAACAGTTGAGCAAATAAGAAATTGGATAGTGATCAGTATAATTATCTTCAGTTGTACATTGTTTTGTTTTGGGGTAAGGGAATACTGAATTGGGAAGCTTTATTTACACAGTAAAAGTAACAAGCAGATTTTTGGGAGACTAGAGCAGCTCTAGGGAAAGACTGCGATGGCCTGAGTGGGAGGACAGGCAACTGTGGGTGGAGGGGAGTGACACAGACCTAGTACCTTTTGCACACAGATCACTCTGCCCTGGTCAAGGGCCTCGCCCAATACTACTTACTCTGGCTACCTGACTACAGGATGCTCTTTAACACTGAGTAGGTGTGATTTGGGAAAGCATGCTACAGCCTCCTAATCAGCCTACATGCTGTCACAGAACCCCCAGGACATTTCTCCCATGCACTGAAAACAGCTTGCCAAAAATCCTACGCCAGAAGGTTAGACTCTCAGACCTAAGCTAAGATCTCTGCTGTAGTCAGGGATTTTTTTTTTTAATTCTTTTTGCTGCTTTTCTCTTTAAAGAGGCATGGTTTGCTCTGGCGAGCCAGTGGGAGAAGTTTGACCTCTGTGGACATGGCAAGGTGCAGCATCATTGTCTACATTGGGAACCAGGGTGTCTGGGCTGCACTAGCCATGGCCTGGCTGGATAAAGCCTTGGCCCTTGGAGGGAATGCTCATACCCCAGGGCCCTGTCCTAAAGTGTGTACACATTTTCTTTTAATACTTTCTTGGTGGCCTGGTAGTCTCAAGAAAACAAAGACATTTGTGTAGAATGTGGGTGCAATAAGGATGCCTGTGGGTTGTACCTTTTCCTTTTCTGGAATGCTAGGAACTTATGAGTGTCTGTATTAAGAAGGCTTAGTGTATTACCTGAACACCCCATGGTAGGGCCAGCTTCACTCCTGTTAAGATGGTAAGTGCGATGGGTGATGTTCACATGACATTTCAACATACTAGGTTGTGGACTAGCCTAGAGAGCCTGCATTGTATGAGTCTCCTTCCATTTCAACTGTTTAAAATACAATTTCACACATTCTTTCATTTTATTAATGAAATGCTATGCTTCAAACCAAGGGGCCTGCCTGCCAGGTGGAGCTATAATTATGCCTGGGCAGTCTGCAGCTGTGCCTGGTTATAAAGTTTTAACTAAAGAAAATAGAATTTGAGTTGCTTTTATGCATCTCATAATATTTCCCCAAATCAATACATTTATATGACAATTAAATAATTTGTAAAGAAATTACTGACATTTACTTTTTTCTTTTTTTTTTTTTTTTTGCCAGGACAGGGAAAACATGGTACTAAAAGTGACTAATTTTTTGGTTATCTTTCAGCAAAACTAACCATAAAATTATTCACTCCCCCCCTTTTTTTGAAACAGTATAATCCATGTCTTTCTTGACTCCTATTCCCCCCCCCCCCCACTATCTCCACTCTAAATCCACTGGTTCTGATTTTTAAATGGATGCAGGATCCAGCCCCTTCTAGCCCTATGACAGCTATAGCCTAAGTCCAAGCTGCAGGACTGTGCAAAAGCTTTCTATATAGGCTACTGCTTGCCTTCCACAATGTATTCTCTACTCAGGCAAAATTATCTCTTAAAAAGGTGGGTTAGGCCATGCTTTTCCTCTGTTCAAAACCTCTTTTGCTGTCTCTTCTCCCTTGGAATAAATGTAAAGTTGTTGTCACCACGTACTAGACCTCACCTGATCTGGACTTCTGTGGCTCTTTGCTGTAATCTCTTACTACTCTTCTCACTGCCTCTACCCCAGCTACACTGGCCCTCGCTGGTCATAGACACACAGTGAGCTTGATACCTCCTCAGGGCTTTTGCCCTGGCAGTTCCCACAATTTGGAATATCTTTTTTGCACATATGTGCTTGATTTACTCTCTTCATTCAAGTCTCCACACAAATTTACCTTATCAGACAGGCCTTCCCTAAAAGAGTTCCTTCCCCTCTTGGTTCCTCTCTGTCTTTTAACCTAGATTTGTTTATTCTTTTCTTAGCATTTACTAGTGTAATATGTCTCTGTTCATGCAAATGGAAGTTCTAAAAGAGCCTAGATTTCATTTTGTTCATACTGCATTTCTGTGCCAAGGCAGTGCCCACCTAAATCATCAATGCCGAATTTGTTGAATGAACTCACAGGGGCAAGTGCCTGCTAAGTCTCCTGTACTTGGACTGGGAAAGTCAGAACCCAAATTCATGCAGCAACCCAGAGCTATTGTGTATGGGATTAAAATGTTACTATGTAAAGAATGGCTTTCAAAACTTTTGCATAATTCTTAACCATTGATAAGCCTTTTCCCACATATTACCTCCTTGAATTCTCATAATCAGTGTTCTAATGAGAATTTAGAACAAACTAGAAAAATTAGAGGTAAGAAAATAGAAATCCAAATAATGTGGGGGAGTTGGGATTCAAACCCAGATTTTATAAGCTCAGAGGACTTTTTCCTGCCTCCATCCCCAATAGAAAGATGTTAGGGTTCTTGGTATGGATATCCTTTGGGGAGTTTAAGAGTATTGGTGTATTTCTTATTTAAGAAGAATTACTTTAGGCATTAAAGCTTATTGCTTCAGGATTTCAAGTGGCCCTAGTTACTTAACACTATCTCTAGCAAAAAATAATGTAGGGAGAGCACATTCTAAGAATGGGTTGAACTTTGTGCACTTGACTCACAGCATGACAGCTGGTTCCACATGGCATCCGAATGTCAGACAATAGCTATAGGTCTCTCAAGGCCCCACTTATAATGTTGTACATTGTCACTTCAACTACATCTGGATTGATTCCATGATCAAAGTAGGTCACAGGGCCAGTCCAGATTTCGAATGAGGGAAATAAACTCTACCTCTTCAGGAGAAAGTAGCAAGGTCTTACTGCGAAAGGTGGGTTGCAAGCACCTTTGGAAACAACCTACCTCCAAAAATCACCCTCCAACTGGTCATAATGTTATTGTCAGGTAGAGAATAGAGAGCTTTTTAAGATGATGATAATAATCACCCTTTTGAGAAATGGGTTTTCTTTGGTGTGCTGGGTACTGAAGAAAAACTTCCCTCTGGCTAGTACTCTACTCACTGGTTATGCCATTACATCCAGGAGATCTATTGTTCCTCTTGGTAAGCATTAATAACGTTTTCAAAAGAAAGAAGAAAAGCTGTATTGTGGCATTGTGCTAAGTTTCCCATATTTTATATATGTAGCTAGTATTTGTACTTTGCAGTAGGATTTAATGAAGCTGACATTCTACTGGTTGTCACAAGGAAGTTTAGCAATATAGAACAGTCATTGTTATTTACTTCTATTAGTAGGATGAAATTTGAGGTGATTTTAAATTAATTATTTCTCCTTAATATTTATTTAGATACCAGTACACTAGTAGGCACATAGTAGGACCCTAAAAAATTGCAAATATTTGGGTTTTAAAAATATCTATAAAATCAGTTTGTCTTTGAAATTTCTTTTTATGGGAAAGAAATGAAATACTGATTAACTCTAACTATAGGTTCTTACCAGGTACTACCTTTTTTTATAGACATACCAAACTATGTGTATATAATTTATCTAGTCATTGTTTTAACTTTCATTCACTTTGTCACTGTCATTTTTATTTGTGACTTTCTGGTGTCATGTTTTAATTTCTTACTCTGTTCCATCTCTCCCAATTCACCGTCTGGTGCTTGGCAGGACACTCTGTCTGGAATTGCTGAGTTAACAACTTCCTCTGCTGTGATCATGTAATTCTAATCTTTCCCCTCACGAGAGAACTTTTTGTGAATTCTAAGCCCATATGCTGCATATCCCCATTTTGCCTCTGAAGTGAGTTCCAGACACGTGACAAATGTGGTCAAACTATTTACAACAAATGTCCACAGGAGCATTCATACAGTGACTGGGAAACTGAGGTTGATTCACAGAAAAGTTTCTGTTTGACTTGACTGTCATAAACAATGAGATCACAAAAGTAAATACTCCACATCTGGCTGTCTAGATCCTTACTTGCATGAATATTTCTGGAAGGAAAGAAAGAACTCATGTGGATCAGTCAGCATCATATTGTTCACATAATTGCAATATTTTCTAAGAAGTAAAAAAAAATGTGTTTTGGTTGATTCTTTGCTTATGAGAGTGAAAGTTATTTAGTTATTGTGTTTCTTTTTTTTTAGTTATTGTGTTTCAATCAGCTCTGTGCAGGCAACTTAAGGCATTTAAGTATTTCAGTATGACAAGGGAATGCTTGTGGTGGAAGCAAACTTAATGATATGTAACTTAATTATAAGTTTGCTTAAAATTAAGTTCACAGGTTATATTCTTGGATTTCTGCAGGAAAACAGCTGCCTCAGGATTTATAGATACTTGTTTTTTCTCTTTTCACAAACTATTTTTACTTTAAGATTTATTTATTTTAGAGAGTGAGAGTGTGGGCAGGGGAGGGGGCAGAGGGTGAGGGAGAGAAAGAATTCTGAAGCAGACTCCCTGCTGGGCACAGACCGTGACATGGATGTTGATCTCAGGACACTGAGATCATGACCAGAACTGAGATCAAGAGTTGGCTACTCAACAGACTGAGCCACCCAGGTGCCCCCAGAATATTTTTTAAGATGCATCTAATTAAGAGAAAAAAGCTTGTCCACATTCAGAAATATTTTACGATACTCTGTTCCACAATAAAGTAGGTACAAAAATGCCAACTTGATTATCTCCTTATGCATTAACCAAACATTCAAATAGTTAAAACTTTACTGGTAACCATTAGCTATGGAAATATAATTGAGCTAAAGGTGAAAAGAAATCAAGAACTCTCCTAATAATGTGCTTGAATAATGTGTTAACATATGTGCATTTTTCTCAAAATGTGTTTGCTTTAAGGGATAATCTATATTTGTTGTTTCTTTAGCATACTATTTGCACTTGAAATACTTTTTTCTCTCCTTACAATGCACAGTAATAAAAGGTAATATTATACTTGGAAGTGTGTTGGCAAGGGAAACTGGTGAAGCTAATCCAATAACTTGGAGCTCCTTGGAGAAAAGGCACTATAGAAATGCAAGGTATTATTGTCACTGTTATTACATTGTGGAGCTGGAAACCCCGTCTGCCCTTTGTGAAAGCTGGCCACTTAAGAAGGAATGCGGAATTGCCATAGCAGGAGTTGAGAGAGTTTTATATTTTGAAAAATTTACACAGCTATCGTAGAAACATTTTTTAAAAATTTTAAATAAAATGACTTAGATTTCTTGCTACTGTTCTTTGTTGTTGAAGATGATATTAGCCATGCTTATGTTTCAGGTACAACATGTTAGTAAAAATTCCAATTCTTGGTGGTATTTGTGGTCAAACCAGAAACAGGGTTCTTTAGAACTTGTAAAGCATTGACTGTTGAGATTGAGCAGAAGCTGACTTCAAGATACACAGAAAGATATGCTGGTTTTTAAAAAATTATTTATTTATTTATTCATGAGAGACACAGAGAGAAAGAGAGGCAGAGACACAGGCAGAGAGAGAAGCAGGCTCCATGCAGGAGCCTGACGTGGGACTCGATCCTGGATCTTCAGGATCATGCCCTGGGATGAAGGCAGCGCTAAACCGCTGAGACACCCAGGCTGCCCAAGATATGCAGTTTTATATAAATATCAGAACATATGTGAATAGGAATCCTATACTTCTGTATTTTGGCTTAGGACGTGTCAGTAGTAGGAAGGCAATAAGTATAGTGGAGGAAAGGATTACCTCTGAAATAAGACTGGCTTCCATTTAAGTTTGGCTATTGGCAATGTAACTTAAAGCAATTAATCTCTCTAAGCCTCAGTTTCTTTGTCTATAAATTGGGGGTAATAAAATCATAGTGAAACCAGTGCATTGCACATAGATATGATCTCAGAAATGTGGCCATCATCCTAGCTAAATGTTATAATTTTCCTAATTAAAGTTGACCTGGAACTATAATGGTCACTCTCAATTCAGTTATAAGCAACCAATTTATATACTTTTTGCATAACTGATATTTCTTAATTAACTTTTAGAGAGGGGATAAAAGGAAAGCTCATAGAAAGTGATTCACCAATTTTGATAGTTACTAGTTATTATATTTGGAGATGAGAGGGAAATTATAAAATATGTTGGTTTGATACAAACTTTTATTATATAAATATAATGAAAGGAAATATGATATATAAGTTAAAATCATTTGGCCAATTAGCTAGAAATTTGCATCTTTTTAATTAGCTTCTTATCAGTGTTGTGGTTACACGTTTTCTTGGGTATCATGTAAATGATCTCTTTAGGACTATATTTTCAAAAGTGCTGTAGGAGTATTTCAGAATTTATTTACCAGGTGTATTTGATTATTCTAGTCATTTTAATTCTCCTGTAATTAATAAAACAGTAGGAAATGTGTCTCAATTTCTTCTTTCTATAGATAGGTATTTTTGAGGGTATTTCAGTGTTCCCAGTTGACTTTGGATAAGAGGTAGCTATTAACCAGGTTTATGTGCATATGTGATCCTGTGTCTGAAAATAATTACGAATGCAAACATAATGCATTGCCAAGTATGGCAAACATATATATGGTGTCAGAGCAATGATTTGCAACTATGTTGGCTTAGCTACATATCTGACTACAGCTTTGATGAAAATACTGGGCTAACCCTGGAAGCAACTAATTTTATTTCTATGAACTCTTTGGTAGTCATGTTTTTATTCAGCTGAGACAAGTGATGAACTCGGTTCTTATTTCAAGATGGTATTTAAATTGGACCCAGATAAAAACCTTAAGGGGACTACATTTTATTAGACACCAACCGATTCTCATTTTGTTTTTGTTTTTGTGTTTTAAAGGAGTATGTTTTGGTTTCTAGGCCCCCTCTTCCTACCCACTTTTACTCATGTTTTGTTTATATATACATGCACACCAGCAGATAGTCACTTACTTTCTTCTTGCTATTCTTTTTTGCTTAAATTATTTATTTACTCATTCTCCCTTAATTTTTCCCTTGTCTTTCCCTGCTGGTGTCAAATGAATTCCTCTTTTTGAAGAAGCTCAGCAGGAAATGGATTAATGCAGCTGGAAAACAACTACTATAGTGTCAGGATACTGGAGTGACCTCTGTATTAGAAAAATAAAAGAATTGAAAAGTATCCAGCAGCTAAAAGTCAGGAGGCAAAAGAATCTTGATGCATCTTGTTCATTTCTACAATGAACATGTTTCTTTTTTTTTTTTTCTTAAGCATCTCCAAGGTATCCTGTGAGACAAAAATCATTAAAAAAATCCAAAAAACTGGAGAAAAAAAACTTAAATGAAGATGAATCAGGCAGAAATGCTGAGTCTGGGATATGTTTTAATACATTTCAAGTTAGCAACTCATAAGGAACCTGGAATATTGAGGTATGTGATTGATATGAACAGAAACACGACATTGTCCCTATCCCTCTCACTTAAATTGTTATTTCCAGCAGTGAGAACTATCTCAAAAATTCATCTTTCCAAGATAAAAAGGGTTCATATTTCTAGCCATCCTTCATCAATGTCAGGCTGTGATGGTCAGCCATTGCATGGATATCTTTGCTGCTGAGGTCAACAGCAACTTAACCAAGACAGAAAAGATGTCCATTATCCCTCCTACTGGGTCACTGGCTAGTCAGGAGTGTTTTTTTCCATGACTGAGAGTCAATGAAATATCTGATGTTTAAAAACAAGATTGCTTAGCCTTGCAGTTGTTATTAAATTCTTTTCCTGGGCTATAATGCATAAGCTTTGATCTAAAGTCCTACCGTTACTAGAAGGACTTGTGTGATTACGATAATGTGCACTGCTCTTTTTGCTATTCCTATAGGGAAAATAAAGCCCACATTAGTTCCATATTAGTACCTGACTTGGAGAAGTTAAAAAGCACCAGAAAAAGGTTAAACAGAGTCAAGTACACATAAGAGAGCAGTGGTTATTAGTGTTCAGGGAGCCATTAAAAAATTCTGCTTATACAGAAGAATTTATTGGTGCTCCTGCTTCTGGCTGCTTTATGCATTTTAATAAAGAAGTGGGATGTGTGTGTGTGTGTGTGTGTGTGTGTGTATGCTTGCACACATTTAAGGCTGTGATTGAACAAGGACTTCAGCTATTTGGTCTGTCACTAATTTCATCCTTCTCCCTCCTTTTCCTCAAGTCTCACTGTTTAACTTGAGCTTCTGAAAATGCTTCACTTGCATTTTTATTAAGGCAATGCAGGAAGAATATGTTTATTAACTCTATGGCTATATTTTTTCCTGATTTACATATTTGGGAAGACCTTTTACTTTAGATGTTTGAAAGTAAGTATCCAGAGGAAAAATTGTACAGTTTCATTGACTAAGGAAATTTTGTGATGTTTTATATTTTTTAAATTTTTCTAAAAGATTTTATTTTTAATCTCTACACCCAACATGAGACTCGAACTCACAACTCCAAGATCAAGATTCACATGCTCCAGTGACTGAGCCAGCCAGGCATCCCATGAAGTTTTATGGGATGCTTTGAAATAAAAAAAGATAAATTAGAAGAGACATGTGGATTATGATTAAAGGAAGTGATTTGAGCATATGCATGTCACTATACCATCTAAATTCCCATTTAAATGACCAAAAGGAATGTAAAATGAGAGAAAAAGGTATGCCAGTGTTAAAAAATAAGATACAGTGTTAACAACATTCAGAAACTAGGAGAGATACTTGCAAAATATTCAGACAAGGTAGAATTATGAGGAGAACCAACCAGCATGTAAAAGAAATGTTTTCCTTTCCTAAGAGGAGTAGACCCTGAGGAGAACCCAGTGATAACCTTGAAGTGTCAGGGTACTGTGGACAAGAACGGTCTTTATGAATGAGGGAGGGAAACATAAAGATATAGTGCATGTACCAGATAGAGCACTACACAGCACTAATTTCTAACTTACATTGAGGCATATGTCAGGTTAGGTTACATAGAACTTGATTTTTTTTTTAAGATTTTATTTATCCATTTATGATAGACATAGAGAGAGAGAGAGGCAGAGATACAGGCAGAGGGAGAAGCAGGCTCCACACAGGGAGTCTGACGTGGGACTCGATCCCGGGACTCGAGGATCGCGCCCCGGGCCAAAGGCAGGCGCTAAACTGCTCAGCCACCCAGGGATCCCCATAGAACTTGATGTTACAGCTAACTCCTACCATCCTTTTTTCCCTATGTTCCTTTTAATATCTTTTCATTGTCATCATAGAATGTATTTTGTTTGACTTGAGTCCTTTTAAATTTGGTATTTGATTAATGCTGCAAAATATAATGTATGTTGGTAAATGTTTTATGTGCACCTGAAAAGAATGTGTATTCTGTTGTTGAAAGAGTCAACTAGTACATATTGTTTGATTATGTGGTTTAAATCTTATGTATCCTTACTGATTTTCTGTTTATAAGTTTTATTATTTATTAAGAGGTGGGTATTGAGATTTCTAACTATAGTTGTGGATTTCCCTATTACTTCTTGGAGTTCTATCATATTGCTTTATGTACTTTCAGGGTGTATGATTTGGTGAATGTATTCTTAAGATGACTTATGTCTTAATAAATTGATCCCCATGTAGCTGTGATAGGTTTACTCTGAAATCTAATAAACGTGAATAGTATCACCACTCTAGGTTTCTTTTGATTAGTGTTAGCATGGTTATCTTTTCCCATCCTTTTATTTTTAGCCCATATGTGATATTTATTTATTTATTTATTTATTTATTTATTTATTTATTTATTCATTCATTCAAGGAGACATACACACACAGAGGCAGAGACACAGGCAGAGGGAGAAGCAGGCTCCATGCAGGAAACCTGACATGGGACTCAATCCCAGGTCTCCAGATTCAGGCCCTGGGCTGAAGGTGGCGCTAAATCACTGAGCCACTGGGGCTGCCCTGTGATTTATATTTAAAATTTATATTTTCTGTAGGCAAAATATAGTTAAATCTTGCTTTTATATACAATCTGACAATCTTTGCCTTTTAGTTAGGATATTTAGACCATTTATATTTAATATATTTGTCCGATTGTCACCTTTTTCCCCTTTTTTCCTTTTGGACCAACTGGATCTTTTTATGATTTTGTTTTAAAAAGAAAACAACATTTACTTATTTATTTGAGAAAGAGAGAGAGGGAGAGCACTGTGGAGAGGGGCAGAAGGAGAGAGAAACTCCAAGCCGACTGCGCTGGGCAGTCTCAAGACTCTAAGACCACAACCTGAGCTGAAACCAAGAGTCAGTTGCCCAACTGACAGTGCCATCCAGGCACCCCTATGATTTTAATTTATCTCATTTTTTAGTTCACTAGTTGTAACTCTTCATTTATTTATTTTTTTTAGTTTTGTTCAGGTATACAGTATGCATATTTAACTTATCACAGCTTACTTTTAAGTGATATACCATTTTATCATTAGTAAAAACAAAACCTTAGAATAACACACTTATATTCCTTCCTTCCTGACATTTATATTACTATTGTCACATATTTTACATAAGTTACAAATACCACATTACATTGTATTCGTTTTGGTGAAACAGTCAAATATCTTTTATTTTTTTAAATTAATTAATTAATTAACTTTTAAAATATTTTATTTATTTATTTGACAGAGCGAGAAGAGGGGGAATGGCAGAGGGAGAGGGAGAAGCAGGCTCCCTGCTGAGCAGGGAGCTTAATGTAGGGCACCATCCCAGGACTCTGGATCATGACTTGAGCTGAAGGCAGATGCTTAACTAATTGAGCCACCCACACATCCCAAAACAGTCAAGTATTTTTAAAACAGATTTAAATAATAAAAAAGCTATGTATTATTTGTGTTGTTTTTATTTCTGGTTATCTTTTTTTTTTTTTTTTTTTTTTAAAGATTTGCCTATTTTTGAGAGAATGCAGTAGGGGGAAGGGCAGAGGGAGAGAATCCTAAGCAGGCTTTACCCCCAGTGTGGAGCCTGATGTAGGGCTTGATCTCACAACCTTGAGGTCATGACCTGAGCTGAAATTGAGAGTCAGACACTTAACCAACTGAATCACCCAGGTGCCCCTATTTCTGGTTATCTTAATTCCTTTATACAAATCCATATTTCTATCTGGTGTCATTTTCCTTTTGTTTGAAGGGCTTCTTTTAACATTTCAGCAGGTCTGCTGGTGATGAATATTTCCAGCTTTTGTATATCTGAAAAACTCTTTATTTGCCTTTGTTTTCAAATATATTTTCACTGCATTTGGGATTTCATATTTCCTCAAATCTGAAAGTTCGCTGAGTTCTGCCTCAGTGTTTTTTCCCTCTACTTGCACAATGACCTAGAAACTGTCTCAAAGGAGTAAGCCGGGACAATCTTTGGGTTCATCTTACTTGTTTTGCATCTTTAAGGAATCAGTGTTTTCCACTGCCTAATATCCAGTGTCTTAAAAACTATTTTTCATATATTTTTGACTGTTACCTACTTGTTGCTGGCAGCACAGTCTGGTTCCTGCTATCTGTCTTGCTTGGGAAATCCCTATAATTGGATTATAATCACTTTTGCATTTTAAAATCACATTTTCATTTTCTTCATATATTTAGCTCTGGTATGTTTGGTGCAAACAGGTTTATGAATTTCATCTTGGAAATTCATCTTGAAAATTCTACCTTTTATCATATAATTCTGGATTTTTAATTTTATATCTAATTTTTTTCATCATTTTTGCTATTAATGTTGCTACTCTTTTCTGTCTGCCTGAAATATTTTTAACTATCCTTTCATTTGGTTTATTGTTTTAAATTTGCAGTTTATTTTAATACACAATATTTACATACAATATTGTATTTAATACACAATATTTATTATACAATATTACATAATGTTGCAAAGCCTATAATACATATTATTATAGATATCTTCAGTCTTGAGGCCTTTTCCTTAGTGGCAACTACTTAAAAAATTGTATATTTTTTTGTTGTTTCCTCATATATATATGTGTGTGTGTGTGTATATGTATGTTATATATATATATATATATATATATATATATTGAGAGAGTGCAAGTAGGGAGCGGAGGAGGGAGAGAGAGAATCTTAAGCAGACTCCATGCCCAGTGTGGAACCCATTGTGGTACTTGATCTCATGAACTGAGATCATGACCCGAGCTGAAATGAAGTCAGATGTTTAACTGAGCCACCAAGCACCTCTCCTTGCATATTTTAAAATTAAAAATACTATAACTGATTTTTTTCCCAGTTTCAGATATCAATGGACTTCCTGATAATATTGATGAGATTTAGTATTATTTATACCATCTCTCCTCCGAGGCAAACACAGTTTTCTTCCTTCTGTCCTGTCATTATAGATATGTCATATTTGATTAAATAATCAGAATCTTCATCATCATGACTACATAAACATCACGAATAGCTGAATCTTTGTGTTTGTGTGTATGCTGTTTGTATTATTGCTTGTTTATTAACCTTTTGTTTTCCTGGATTTGTAATTGCTTTGTATTTCTTTTTATTTTATTTTTCTATATCTATATCTATCACTAATTCAGCCCTACATTATTTGTCAAGTTGCTGTGATTAAAAACTGGTGATCTCTCAGTGCTATTCTCTTGATTAGGTATTCCTTCTGGAACTGCCCAACATTGTGTTCCAGTGTGCATTGCTTGCCTTTCAAACCTGTTGCACAGCCATTGCCCTGGGACTTAACTCAGCTTCATTCTGTGAGATCCTGTCACCAGTTCTTTGTGTTGGATCTTCTATTTTCTGTATTCTAAGTCTTCCTCTTTATTGTGTTAAACCCTCTGTTTTGTTTATCACGTACTCTACTAGCTTCCTGAGAAATAATGCATAGGAGGTAGGGTTTTTTTTTTTTTTTTTTTTGAGATACTGCATATATGTAAATGTCTTTACTCTCTCATTTTACTACTACTTGGCTGGATCTAAAATTCTAAGTTGGAATTTCATTTTTCCTTGGGTTTTTTTTTGAGGGAAAAACATTGGCTTTCAGAGTTGCTGTTGAGAAATCAAATGCAATTCTGACTTCTAATCTTTATTTATTTTTTTCTTCTAATCTTTAGAATGCTCTTTTTTTCCCCCTTTTTCATTTCAAAAGTTTTGAGTTCTTTTCTTTTTTAAAACAGATGAGGTACCTTGGAGGAATTGTCCTTGCATTCATTGTATTGGGGACAGGTAGACCTATTTAATCTGGAAACTCAACTTCTTTAGTTACAGATACTTTTAAAAAGATTACTTTGACTATTTATGTCTCTCCATTTTCTCTTTCTGGAGCCCTTATTAATACTTGATCTTCTTTTAGAATTTATGATGTGGCAGGCTGTGTTCTAATGGCTTCCCATTAGAAGGGCTAATTTGAAGTAGATTTTGCTAGCATATTCATTTTCCAGGTGAAGAAACAGCTCAGAGAGGTTAAGGAATTACACAGGTGATACATAGTAGAATTGGGCTTTAAATCATGACTGCCGAGTTAGGGTATGGATCCTAATTCTTCTTTCTACATAGTTTCAAGTTACTTGAACTGCAGTCTATAGAATTACTTGATGCCTCTGCTGTGCTCTACTGGAGTTCTGGAGCTAAAAATTACCTTATTTGGCTGCTGGCCTATGTTTAATATTTTCTGATCAACTGAGTTTAGCAGTCTGACAGATTTCAAGGCTCAAATACTTCGTACTGTTTCTTAGTCACTACTTTCTTTCTTTTTTTTTCTGTATTTTTTTTTAATTGGAGTTCAATTTGCCAACTATATGTTGGCATATAGTATGACACCCAGTGCTCATCCCGTCAAGTGCCCCCCTCAGTGCCTGTCACCCTGTCACCCCATCCCCCTGCCCATCTCCCCTTCTACTACCCCTTGTTTGTTTCCCAGAGTTAGGAGTCTCTCATGTTCTGTCACCCTCTCTGATGTTTCCCACTCATTTTCTCTCCTTTTCCCTTTATTCCCATTCACTATTTTTTATATTCCCCATATGAGTGAGACCATATAATGTTTGTCCTCCGATTGTTAGTCACTACTTTCTATTCTCTTTGTTAGGGTTTTTGTGTATTTTTAAATTTTTAAAAATTGCTTTTTGTAGATTGCAGTATGGAAAAGAGGTAAACACAAATCTTTAATATATGTCCACATCTGTTTGTTTTCTTAAAACTTTATATTAAATATGGTGTGACTAGATTTGTTTTCTAATGTATAACTGACAGTTTCCATCTCTTAAGATAAAAGACATAATCACCATGATTATATAAAGTTTTTCATTTGTTATTTACTTCTAATTTTATTCATCAAGTTTTTGTGAGGATTAGTGACTTAACATATTTAATACACATAGAACAGTGTGTGGTATATGTTAAACATAAATGTCAAGTATCATCATTCTTTTCATATTAGAACAACATGTCTGGAAGAGAGACTATTCTCCCATTGAATTTTATTCTTAGGAACACTTTCACTTCTACTTTCTCCTTGTTCCTAATTCTCAGAGAATAACAAAGGATGTTTTCTTCCTTCTCATTCTTCTTCCATTCTCACTGCCCCAACTCTTAAATTTTGTTAAGGTAACTTAGTGCTTAATTCTAGTTTATTATCAGAATTTATCTTGCGGCATACGGAGTGATATCTTCCCTTACTCACTGCATTTTTACAAATGTCTTTCTCGATTATTTTAGCTGGATTCCAGAATTTTTAGGGCTCATTTCTTTCCTTCTCAGTAATCTTAAAAATGCTACTCCATTATCATCTATGTTCTAGTGTTGGAGATGAATGTTTGATATCAGCCTAAATTCTTTTCATCTGTTGTTTGCGTTTTCTACCTTGAAAATGGATATTGCCTTTTATTCCTTTGAGTTCAGAAATTCTTTAGGATATGCCTGAATATATATTTCTTATCAGTTTTACCTGGAACTATTTGAGTCTTTTCCCTCTGTAGGCTTTTAGCTCAGGGATATTTTCTCATATTACTCAGTTACTGTCTTTTCCCATAGCTTTACTTTTCTCCTTCTGGAGTTCATATTTCTCAACTCTTGGATTTATACCTATTCCCTCAAATCTTGATCTTTTCTTTCTTGACTTTAATCTCTTTGTATTTTTTTCTAGATTGGAAATGTTTCTTCCATTTTAACTTCCATATTATTATTATTTCAAGGCTCAGCAGTGATTATTTGTCTTTCCAATAAATGTACTTACTATTTATGTAGTATTAAAATGTTAATACACTTTCTAAACTTGTTACTAATGGATAAAACTCTAAAGGAAATTATTGATAGCTTTGTCCATGTAAAAACAAAGCCAAGCAATGAACTCATAAAACAGCTTTAATACATGTGCCAAAGTGCTAATATTTTATATATTAAATTCTTACAATCAAGAATTTAAGCACAATAATAGAAAAAAAGAGATATTAACAAAAGATTTACCAAAGAAAGAAACACATCCAGTACAGTTGTGAAAACATTTTAACCTCACTAGTAGTCAAAGAAGTGCAAATAAAAAATAATCTATCAATATGTGTATATGTATATATATTTATATATGTGTGTGTGTGTGTGTGTGTATTTTTTCTTTTAGATAGCTCATGCACACAAGTGTGAGCAGGTTGAGGGATAGGGAGAGGCAAAAGGAGAGGGAGAGAGAGAACCTTAAGCAAGCCTCCCCACAGGGCTTGATCCCACGACCCTGAGACCATGACCTCAGCTGAAATCAGGAGTTGGATGCTTATCCCACTGAGCCACCCAGGTGCCCCAGCAATATATTTAAAAGATTATTTTCATGGATTATGAAGAATAATACAGATACTGTCCTCTATTAGGTTATATTTGGTGGCAAGTAACAGAAAACCTAATTCAAATAACTTAATAAATGATATTTATTGGCTCTCATTGCTTGAAATTCAGAAGATTGGCTTATTTCAGGCAATCAACAGTATTATCTAGAACCTGGTTTCTTTCTTTCTTTCTTTTTTTCTTTTTTTTTTTTTTTAGAACCTGGTTTCTTTACATCTCTACTCTCTGCTTTCTACAGTTTCAGCTTCATCCTAAGGCCAATTTAAGATTATAAATAGTTCCTGAGATTGTTTCCTTATCTACTTGCAGGGTGAATGAGAGAAGGGAGAGGACATTGGTTTCATAGAAATCTTCAGTTTTGGGATCCCTGGGTGGCGCAGCGGTTTGGCGCCTGCCTTTGGCCCAGGGCGCGATCCTGGAGACCCGGGATCGAATCCCACGTCGGGCTCCTGGTGCATGGAGCCTGCTTCTCCCTCTGCCTGTGTCTCTGCCTCTCTCTCTCTCTCTCTCTGTGTGACTATCATAAAAAAAAAAAAAAAAAAGAAATCTTCAGTTTTCTATAGATCTCATTGGCCCAACTTGAGATACGAGCCTATCTCTAAGCCAGTAGCTGGATTCAGGTAGTTATATTGCTTAGTTTAGGCTGGAGCTATATGTTTCATTCATAGATCTGTAGTGGGGCTACCTTCAACCAAAGCCATGTAGGTTGAATGAAAGAGAGATGAGAATGCTGCATAGAAGTTGGAGATGATATCAAGGGGCAGATAAAAGGTTTGGAGAAAGCATATAAAACATCAACTGTCCATGCATTTCTCTGGACATAAAAAGTGGTATATACTTTTGGTCATGAAACTGGCAATGAGAATCAAAATTTTAAAATGTGCTTATAATATTACCCAGAAACTCTATTCCTAGGGATTTAGCTCAAAGAGTCATGGATATATATATAAATATCTAGTTATTGTGTACTAAGAGTGAAAGCATTTCGACTAACTAAACATTTGAAACTAAGGATGTACTATATGTTGGCCAATTGAATTTACATTAAAAAAAACACAAAGTATACAAGCCTTCAGTTATAATAAGAAGAATAAACTCTGGATATCTAATGTACGGCATGATGACTATAGTTAATATTGTACTACATAATCGAAATTTGCTACATTGTACACTTAAAGTATATGTAATTTATCAATTATACTTCAATAAAGCTGGAAAAATCATTAAAAAAATAAATGTCTAACCACATGGATTTGATTAAAGTGTGAGTAGAACATTCAACATTCATACAGTGGAATACTACTTAAAATGAAAAACGATGCTATTAAGCATATTAAATGACATGGAAAAGAGATCACTATCATTAAGTGGAGAAGGCAATCAACAACACATCTCTTTTGGAGAAAAAAGCATATATATTCATAGGAAAAGAATACCAAAATATTAACAGTGGTTATCATTAGGAGTTGGGTGGTAGAAATAGTTATTTGCATATTTGTATTTTTATAAATTTCTTAAACTAATTATTTATTATTTTAATTCCTTACTTTCTGATCTTTATGCTTTCTTTTTCTTAGGACACTGGCTAGAACCTCCAGGATGGTTTTGAAAAGAATTGATAAGAGTGAACATCCTTGCATTATTCCTGTTCTTAGAGAAAAAGCATTAGTATTTAACCATTAGTTATGATCATAGGTATGGATTTTATAGATGTCTTTCAGCAGTTTGAGAAAGTTTATTTTTAAAAAATTTTTAAATTTATTAATGAGAGATACAGAGAGAGAGCGAGGCAGAGGCACAGGCAGAGGGAGAAGCAGGCTTCATGCAGGGAGCCTGACGTAGGACTTGATCCTGGGTCTCCAGGGTCAGGCCCTGGGCTGAAGGCGGTGCTAAACTGCTGAGCCACCAGGGCTGCCCTTGAGAAAGTTTTTAAAAAATTTTTAATTTGTTGAGAATTTATCATAAGGAGGGTATTGTCAAATGATTTTTTTCATCTGTTAAGATGATCATTTGTTTTTTTCCCCTTATTCTGTAAATGTAGTATATTGATTTTCAAATGTTAAATCAACCTCACATTCTAGGGTTAAACTCTACTTTGTTATGAAATATATTTTAATATATTGCTTGATTCACTTTTGCTAATATATTCTTAAAGATTTTTGTTGTTATATTCATGAGGGATACCCATCTGTAATTTTCTTATATATCTTTGTTAGGCTTCTGTGTTGGCTTTATAAGACAAGTGGGAAGTGTTCCTTTCATTTTCTGAAACAGATTGTATAGGGTTGCTGTTATATCTTCTTTATACATTTGGCAAAATTTGCCAGTGAAGCCATCTGGCTCTGGAGTTTTGGGTTGTTGGGAGATTTTTTATTTATTTTTAATTTTTTAAAAAAGATTTTTATTTATTTGGGAGAGCAAGAGAGCAGATGGGAGAGGCAGAGGGAGAAGGAGAAGCATACTCCATACTGAGCAGAGTCTGATGGAAGGGGGGTGGGAGCGAAGTGATCCTATGACCCTGAAATCATGAACTGTGCCAAAGGCAGATGCTTAACTGACTGAGCCACCCAAGTGCCCCATTATTTTATTTTATTATTTTATTTTATTTTATTTTATTTATTTTATTTTTTAGAAAGAGAATGTGCATGCACATGTAGTGGGGAGGGGCAGAGGGAGAGGAAGAGAAACAATGCCAAGCAGACTCTTTGCTAAGAGTGGAGGCATGACCTGGGTCTCCATCTCATAGCTGTGAGATCATGACGTGAGCCAAAGCCAAGAGTGGGGTGCTTAACTGAGATACCTAGATGTCCCTACATCTTCTTTTAAATATAAGAATTTAAAGCTAAAAATTTCCCTTTAGTCCCTGGTTAGGCTACATCCCTAGATTTTTTTATATGTTGTGCTTCTATTATTTTTTAATTGCATGATTTCTTCTTTTGCTCCTGGTTATTCAAAAGTGTGTGGTTCAAATTGCAGATATTTGGGGGATATTCTAGATACTTATGTCTTTAGAGTGTTTTGTTAAATTGTTCAGAGAATATACTCTGTATTATTTCAGTTTTTGGGTATTCGTTGAAACTGATTTTATGAGCCAGCATGTTTATCTCAGTGACTTTTCCATGTGCACTTGAAAAGAATGTGTATTCTACCTAAAACACTTTTTTTTTTTAATAATAAAAGACAATCCTATAGAATACTTTAAAATCACTAATTGCGAGATATTTTAAAATTGACAGTGTTTAGGGATGCCTGGGTGGCTTAGTCAGTTAAGTAGTTAAGCTTATGCTTATGACTTAGGTCATGATTCTGGGGTCTTGAGAGTGAACCTGCATCAGGCTCCCTGCTCAGTGGAGAGTCTGCTTCTCCCTCTTCCTCTCCTCCCTGTGTGTGCTCTATCTTATTATTTTAATAAATAAAATCTTAAAAAAAAACAGCAACCCAAAACTGAGTCTTTAGATGGAATAGTGAAACAGTTGATATTTTTCTTTAGCTCCCCCACTAGGATTATTTATTTCCTCTACCCATCATCCAAAGTTTTCTGTCCTATGTTTATCTTTCTATGTCTTTTTAGATAACTTTTTAACAGCTGTTAAAAAGTATAATAAAATTTTTGAAGACTACTTAAGATAATACTTTTTGAATTTTAAAAAGTTTATCTCAGATTCCTATACTGAAGGAATGGAACTATAATGGCAGTATTTTAGGCTTTAGGAATTCATGGACCCCAGCTTTTTCTGTACCAAGTTAAACACACATCATCTATGAAAGTCATCCTTTATACCATTTTCATTCTCATATGAATGATTGAAGTAAAAGAAGTAAAGCTAACAATTGAATTTCAGGTCTCTGTGTACATATTTTGTTGCTGGTAGAACTTCTGTATACTTCACTTGGTATATTGAACTTTCCTAGCAGATAGAACATGATATATAAAAGCTCTGTGATGGGAATGAGCCTGTTTAGCTTGAGGAAGTAAAAGGGGTCAGTAAGGCTAGAGTATGGAGAATTAAAGGAGATTAATAAGACAGGCAGGGTTAAACTTGAGAGAGTTTGTGGGTTTGCCTAGGATTTTGATCTTTATCCTCATAGCAGACAAGACAGCATGGAAAAGATTTGAACAAAAAGATCACGTGTATTGAAGGTTGTGCGTCAGAAAGACCACTCTAGCTACGTGTTAGAGCACTGACTGAAGGGGATCAAGAAGGAACATGGGAAAGATTTTGAGGTATGACTGGCAGTGTCTAAGTAAGACATAATAGCAAGTTGGGTTGTAGTAGTGATGGTGTAGGTTGAGAAAAGTTAGCCGATCCAGAAGATTAAAGTAAACAAGACCTGTACATGGATTGGCTATGAGTGGAAAAGGAGAAGAAAATGTTAGAAGAAAACCTAGATTTCTGGCTTGCCCAACAGAAAAGGCAGTGGTGGTTATATGCCACTAACTAATATCTTTCCATATAATATATTTTGGGAAATTCTGCATCTTAATGCATAAGGACTAATAAATAAATCTCTTAGTAGTTTAACAACATTCAAGTTCCACCTTCTTAGTCTGTAGCAACTGCCCAAACTATTGTAAGCCTAGAAGTCTTAAGTAGTAAAGAAATCTATAACATACTTTAGACTTGGTTAGAAAACAGTCCATTAAATAAATATGTTAAAGGGCAAACCCACAGCCAACATCATACTTAATGGAGAAAGACTTGAAAGCTTTTCTTCCAAAGTTCAGGAATAAGATAAGGATGCTGTTTTCACCACTTCCATTCAACATTATACTTGGAGGTTCTAGCCAAAGCAGTTAGAGTTTGAGAGCAACACTTAAGTAGAAACATAGATGTAAATCTTCATAGTGTTGAATTGGGTGATGTTTTTTGAAACATATGTAAAGAAAAACAGATGAATTTTATCAAAATTTAATACTTTTGTACTTCAAAGGACACTATCAAGAAAATGAAAACTCACACAATGAAAATAATGGTAAATTATATATTCTATATACTAGAATATTGAGATAAAGAGTTCCTATGACTCAACAATAAAGAGACAAATAACCCACCTAAAATGGGTAAAAAAAATTGATTAGACGTTTCTCTAAAGAAGACATACAGATGGCCACTAATTACATGAAAAATGTTTAACATCTTTAGTTATTAGGGAAATGAAATTATAATGAGAGTGATATGCTAGTTAATCTTCATTATCATGGATATAATTTAAAAAAGGACAATAACAAGTGTTGATGAGTATATGGAGAAATTGAATTTCTTATACATTGCTGGAATATAGAATATAGAATATAGAATAAT
The DNA here is from genome assembly GCF_053574225.1 of Canis aureus. Classification (NCBI taxonomy): domain Eukaryota; kingdom Metazoa; phylum Chordata; class Mammalia; order Carnivora; family Canidae; genus Canis; species Canis aureus. Next base: position 9,332,229 of record NC_135613.1, read on the forward strand.
GCCACTGCTTTGGAATATAGCTTGGCAGTTCCTGAAAAAGTTAAACATAGGGTTACCATGTGACTCAGCAGTTCCACTCCTAAACATCTATCCAAGAAAAACTGAAAACCTATGTTTACACATATGTTACACATAGGTACAAAAGCTTGTACATGTATGCTCATAGGAGCATGATTCATAATAGCTGAAAAGGTGGAAACAACCTGCATGTACATCAGTGAATAGATAAAACAAAATGTGATATGTCAATAAAATAGAATTTTCAGCCATAAAAAGGAGTGAAGTACTTATACATAGTAGAACATGAATGAACCTTGAAAACATGCTAGGTGAAAGAAACCAATCACAAAAAGCCACATATTTTATTATTCCTTTTATATGAATTGTCCAGGATAGGCAAATTCACAGAGACAGAAAAGTAAGTGGTGTATGCAGGGGCTTGGGGGGAATGGGGATGTCTGCTAATGGATATGAAGTCTTTCTTTGGGAGGTGATGAAAATGTTATGTAGTTAGTGATAATTGTATGAGTTTATGAATATGCTGAAAACTATACTATGTTTTAAAAGATGAGTTTTATGGTATGTGAATTATATCTCAATTTAAAACTGAAATTGGAGGGATGCCTGGGTGGCTCAGCGGTTGAGTGTCTGCCTTTGGCCCAGGGCGTGATCCTGGAGTCCTGGGATCGAGTCCCATGTTGGGCTTCCTGCGTGGAGTCTGCTTCTCCCTCTGCCTGTGTCTCCGCCTCTCTCTCTTTCTGTCTCTTATGAATAAATAAAATCTTAAAAAAAACTGAAATTGGAAAAAAATCATCCTCATAGAAAAACCCAAAAGAAACAACATTAATTCTTCATATATGTAGATTTGACATAATTCTAATAAAATTTCTAGAAGTTTTTTTTGAGTGTGGAAATGAGAGCTGGTTCTAAAATTCATATGGATATATAAAGTGTTAGAAATAGCCAAAGCCATCTTCAAGAATGACAAATCTGAAGGTCATATAGTCTAGGTATGAAAATATGTTACAGCTAAATTCAGATATTGTGGCTTATAGGCATTCAGAGTTTATACTGATTATTCATAGAACTGACTAATAGAGAATCCAAAAATAGATCAATACATATAAAATTGATTTTTGAGAAGTATACTGCAGCAAAGAAAATATGGTCTTTTAAATTAATATTGTTGGCCTACTTGGATATCTGGATTGGGAGAAATACATCTGGAACTCTACAACGTATACATTCCAATTTATTGAATTTATACATCCCAATTTATTGAATTTTTAAATGTGAAAGGTGAAATGATAAAGCCTTTAAAGGGAAACATATGAGAATATCTTGTGACTGTAGTAGAGAAATATTCCTGATTCAGGATGAAAAAGCATTCACCATAAAAAATGATACATTGAACTCCATTAAAATCAAGAACTCTGTTCATCAAAGACAACATTAAGAGCAAGAACAGAGTGGCAGACAATATTTGCAAAACATATATGACAAAGTGCCAATATTTACAATATATAAAGAACTGCAAATAAGGAAGTAAAAGACAATTCAGTAATAAATAGGCAAAAGGCTTGAACAGACATTTTGCAAAACAAGTTTACAAATGGTCAGTAATTAGTTGAAAAGATGATAAACTTAACAATCATTGGGGAAATGAACATTAAAACCACGTTGAGATATGACGTTATACCCGGTAGAATAGCTAAAATTTAAAAGATGGAAAACACCAAGTGTTGGTGAGGATATGGAGCACTTGAAACTCTGATACATTGCTGGTGGGTATGTGAATTGATCCAGCCACTTTGGAACATTGGCAATATTTACTAAAATTAAATATATCCATGGCTTAAACCTAGTGGTCCGTGTAGAAGTATATTCTCAACAGAAATGCATGCCTACATTAATCAAAATATATGTATAAGAATGCTCTTAGTAGCATTATTTCTAAGGCCTTAAACTGGAAAATACCCAAGGACATTCAATGATAGAATGGATAGATTCACATCCTGAACATGGCAGTGAGGATAATCTACAGCTGTTTGCAAGGATATGGATAAAATTTACTAACATAACATTGAGCAAAAGAAGTCAGGCACAATATATATTCTGTGATATATTGGGTAATTCAATTCCATTAACAAAAGTTGAAAAATAGGAAAATGAGTTCATGGTATTAGAAGTCAGGATGTTTGGTACCTTTGTGAAGACAAGATAAGGGTTGGAAGGGGAAATAAAGGGGAGGGGATTGGGCATAGTAGTAATGTAGTGTTTCTTGGTCTGGGTGCTATTTACATGGGTTTGTTCAGTTTGTGTGTATACTTAGGATTTGTGTATTTTTCTATATTATACTTTTAAAAAACTTAGAAAAGAGAAAAATAAGGTTAAAGTACAAGTAAGATGGTATAAATAAGACCATTTATGTTGCTAATCATATATATATAAGTGAACTAAAATCCCCAATAAATGGAGAAGGATGATCAGATTGGATAGATAAAGGGTGTGTCTGGAGCCTTTGGGGACATGGGCAAGAAGTGTCTCCTGAGAGAACTTGAGCAGGATTTCATTTTACTAGTTAATTAGTGGTATGTCTTTCCTTTCCCTTACCTTCTTGAGAATCTACTGTAGGACCCAGGCAAAAAAGAGAACCTAGAATTCTTCCTGACAGAAAGAAAGCCAATAAAAGTGAAGAAAAGCCTAACCCACAAAAAACTTCAAAAACCGGGGATCCCTGGGTGGCGCAGCGGTTTGGCGTCTGCCTTTAGGCCCAGGGCGCGATCCTGGAGACCCGGGATCGAGTCCCACGTCGGGCTCCCTGCATGGAGCCTGCTTCTCCCTCTGCCTGTGTCTCTGCCTCTCTCTCTCTCTGTGTGTGACTATCATGAATAAAAAAAAAAAAAAAAAAAAAAAAAAAAAAAAACTTCAAAAACCTAGAGATTCTTAGGCTAGCTGTTGCAGGAAGAAGGCTATGCATAGTTTAAACAAGTGCTGAATCTCTGATGGGCAACTTGCATGTTCAGCTTAACAAATGTATCACTAAATCTCAGTCCCAGAATGCTGCAAGGGTACAGGGAGCCATGTGTTCAACAATAGCTTTTTTTTTTTTTTTTAAAGATTTTATTTATTTATTCATGAGAGAGAGACAGAGACACAGGCAGAGGGAGAAGCAGGACCCATGCAGGGAGCCCGACGTGGGGCTCGATCCCAGGACTCCAGGATCACGCCCTGAGCCAAAGGCAGACGCTTAACCACTGAGCCACCCAGGTGTCCCCAACAATGGTTTTCTGTGGAGAAAGTTGAGTTATTAATACCAAAGGAGGACAAGTACTAGCCTTTGATCAATAATTTTTAAAAATGCCAACACACTAAAAACACAAGTTTCAAAAAAGTGATAAATGGCATAACCTTTGTGTCTTGGTAGGTTATAAAACCAATTGATGTGACGACAAATACCCACCATTTGCTTCAACGTGGATGGAACTGGAGGGTATTATGCTGAGTGAAGTAAGTCAATCGGAGAAGGACAAACATTATATGTTCTCATTCATTTGGGGAATATAAATAATAGTGAAAGGGAATATAAGGGAAAGGAGAGGAAATGTGTGGGAAATATCAGAAAGGGAGACAGAACATAAAGACTCCTAACTCTGGGAAACGAACTAGGGGTGGTGGAAGGGGAGGAGGGCGGGGGGTGGGGGTGAATGGGTGACAGGCACTGAGGGGGGCACTTGACGGGATGAGCACTGGGTGTTATTCTGTATGTTGGTAAATTGAACACCAATAAAAATAAATTTATCATAAAAAAAATAAAACCAATTGATGTGTTTATTAACTCCTGTTTTAAACTTTGCATTTCTGTCTTTTGCATATCTTTTCAAACAAACTTAAATGACATATTATCTGACATGTTTTACAATTTTCTTAAAAAGGATGTAAAAGAAAAATGTCCCATGAACAAAGATATCCCTTGGTGTTAGATCCCAGCAGTATGGCATTATGACATCTATCTATAACCCATCCAACTAAAAGCAGGAGGAAAAGCCAAAATAAATTTGTGTATGGAGTTTTTTTGCTTACAGATGGACAACATTATTAACCCCATATGAAGAGGATTTTGAATGAGTAATTTCAAGTGATTAGAAAACAGAAGCCATTAAAAGAATAAAAGGACAGAAATCCATTTATTGAAAAAGACACAGAACATTTATATTATGCTTTATATATTTTTTTGGTTCTTGTCATTCAGTCCTGCTTATTGTTTAGAATCATTTCCTAATGAGTTCAAGTATTTCTTTATACCTTCTGTTGATTTTTGTGACTTGTTATTTTTTCTGTCCTCTAATTGTCTAGAAATTGTCTGAAATGACAGTTTCCTCCAGGATCCTATATAATTGTTTGTTAATTAGTTTCTGTTTTTAGGTTAATTCTCTGGATTCCTATTTTTCCAAATTTTGTGAGTGAGGGCAAGGGAATGAGGTCTTGGTAGTTGCTTATTTTCTTTTTCTCTGTTTGTATATGTTTTACCTAGGCAGTTGCATAGCCTTTTACTTTATTCTGTGGTAGGTAGACTTGTCCTTAATTGAAAGAAAAGCATTTGTCTAGCTTTCCCTTTACATCAGTAGAAAGGTTAGTTTATTTTTTCTGTTTCTATTGTGTTCATGATCTGCTGCTCCACATGTTGTCATTGAGTTAAGTCAACTTGAATGGTTAAAATCCACAGAAATATATTAATGTCAATGGTGTTTCCAACATAATCTATCTCATTTTATAGAAAACAGTTTTGAAGAAATGTGAGTATATGAAGGATGACCAAATACTCTATCCTAATATAAAAATCAGAGAATGTGGAAGTCATATGGTATAATGAGATTTATCTGACAAATTGAAGTTCCTTTCTTTGGTTGGTGGGGTAAAGTCATTTGTGTGGGTGGGCAGTGGGTGAGCAGGCAAAGATGAAAATAATGGTTTTAAAGAAAGCTAAGCAGGATGGCATAGGAGCATGGCTGGTGGATGGATTCTCTATTACTCCTAATGTGTAGGGGTTGCTGAAATTAGGGATGTACAAAGTAAGAGTAGATCAGAAATCCAAGGGAGGGAGGAGTTAAGATGGTGGCATAGTAGGACTGTAGGCTTTCCTCATCCCTCAAACACAGCTATAACTATCAAATAATTCTGAATGCCCAAGAAACCAATCTGAGGATTGAAAGGTTAAACTTCACAACTAGAGGCTGAGAAGAGGCCATGTCAAGGAAGGTAGGAAGTGCAGAGATGTGGTTCGGAGGAGAAACAGATCACAGGTGCTGCGGAAGGGAGGGAACCCTGTTGAAAGAGAAAGGTGAGGGAGAGTGGAGTGCACAGGATATACACAAGGAGAACATTTTCCCAAAGCCATTGGCAGTGAACCTGAGAAAGGCTGGTTTTCATGAGTTTTGCAACCAGTGGCACTCAAAGACTGGAGTATAGAGGTTCCCAGACTTGACTGGGGATAAAGACCTGAGGATTCTACCCTCCTCCTGGCGAGAAGACAGGCAAGCAGCCCTGGGGCAGACTACGTGATCTGAAGATCATCTAAAGCACAAGGGGAGAAACATATACTTTTTTGATTATGTCTGTTAGAGGTGACATTGCCTCTCTGAGGATGAAAGAACCAGTGGGTGCCATTTCCCTCCCCCACCCCTTGGCATAGGTGCAGAGACACCTGATGAGGGTAGCTAACCCAGACACTGGCTGTTCATCCTGGTTTGCTCCAAATCCCATGCTCCTGTGCTCTGGGAAAACTGCCTTCTGGGTCAAACCTGCATCAGTCCTGGTGTGGTAAGACCCTTTCCCAGAGGACCAGTGCAGGTCCCTGCCACACTAGGTCCCTGAAGTTTGGAATTTTAGAAGTCAGCAGGCTGGGCTGGGATAGAGCCCAAAGTGCCTTGCCCTTCTCTAGGCAGGCAAGCAATCTGGAGACAGTGTGAAAACAGGAATCTGAAAAACACCTGGGATGCACAAGGGGAAATTATTTGCTCCACTTTTCAGAGCAGTAAGCCATGACTCTCCACTCCAGGAAAAAAGAAGCTGACTGGTGCCATTTCCCTCCCTCACCACTCAGCATAAACCAACTTCAATAAACAACACAGTGCCAACACTGTCTGACTAAACTGCTTACACCAACTCCACCCTACTGCACTCTGCTGGTACTGCTTTTCTTAGGCAAGTGTGCCACTACTGGTGGAGCAGGCCCCTTCCCCAGAAGGAGAGCACAAAACCCTGCATGCACCACATCTACTGACCGTAGAGTTCTGCAAGACTTCAGTTCTAGTGGAAATCAGATCTATTTTTTTTGTATATTTTTTATTGGAGTTCAATTTGCTAACATATAGTAGAATACCCAATACTCATCTTGTCAAGTGCCCCCCTCAGTGCCCATCACCCAGTCACCCCATCCTCCCACCCACCTCCCCTTCCACTACCCCTTGTTCATTTCTCAGAGTTAGGAGTCTCTCATGGTTTGTCAAAATCAGACCAATTTTAACAAGCATACCAGAGCCACACTCTGTCAAGTCCCAAACACTGCCTACTGCAGGCAACGGAGCCTCTGCAGATGACTGACTGGAGGGATAGAGTAGCCAAAGCATAACAGCAGAATAAATGCAGCACACACCAGAGAGACTTCCTGAAGTGCCAGGCCCTGGACATTAGATGACCCTTCTTCGTAAAGCCATTACTCTCAGAAGCAGAAAACATAACAGGCTTTTCTAACACAGAGAAGAGCAGACCTAGACAGAATACCAAGATGGAAGAATTTGTCCCAAAAGAAATAACAAGGAAAGGTTATGGCTAGGGATCTAATTGAAATAGATACATGCTTGGTACAGAATTTGTAGCAACAATTGTAAAGGTACTAGCTGGGATTAAGAAAAGCATAGAAAATATGAGAGAGACCCTTAGTGAAAAGATAAAAGAGCTAAAACACAATCGGGCCAAAACAAAAAATGCAGTAACTGAGGTTCAAAACCAATTGGCAGTAATGAGCACAAGGATGGAAGAAGCAGAGGAATGAGTAAGTGATATAGAAGATGGAGTTATGTAAGTCAATCAGAGAAACACAATTACCATATGATCTCACTTATGTGGAATTTAAGAAACAAAACAGAGGATCATAGGAGAAAAAAGGGAAAGGGAAAATAAGAAAAAAGGGAAAGGGAAAATAAGATGAAATCAGAGAGGAAGACAAACTATTAAAGACTCTTACCTATAGGAAACAAACAGGATTACTGGAGGGGAGATGGGTAGGGGGATGGGGTACCTGGGTGATGGGCATTAAGGAGGGTATGTGATATAATGAGCACTGAGTGTTGTTATAGGCAACTGATGGATCACTAAACTATACCTCTAAAACTAATAATACACTATATGTTAATTGAATTTAAAATTTAAAAAATGGAATTATGGAAAATAATGAGGCTGAACAAAAGAAAAATTTTGGATCATTAGAGTAGACTTAAGGAACTCAATGATTCCATCAAACGCAATGACATTTCTATCATAGGAGTCCTAGAAGAAGAGAGAGGAAGGGGGCAGAAAGTTTATTTGAGGAAATTATAGCTGAAAACTTCCCTAATCTGGGAAAGGAAAAAGACTTCCTAATCCAGGAGACACAGAGAACTCCCATGAAAATCAACAAAAACAGGTCAACACCAAAACATATTGTAATTAAATTGGCAAAATATAGTAATAAAGAAAAAAATCCTAAAAACATCAGGACAAAAGAAGTCCCTAACTTGCAAGGAAAGACTCATAAGACTCATAGCAATCTTTACAGAGAAACTGGCAAGCCAGAAGAGTGGTATGATATATTCAACGTACTGAATGGGAAAAATTTTCAGCCAAGAATATTCTATCGAACAAGGCTATCATTCAGAATAGAAGGAGGGCTAAAGAGTTTCCCAGATCAAAAAACTAAATGAATTTGTGACCACTAATGCAGCCCTGCAAGAAATATTTATTAAAGGGGAGTCTGCTTTTGAAGGAAAGACCAAAAGTGACAAAGACTAGAAAGGAACAGAGAAAAATATCCAGAAATGACAAAACAAGCAATAACTGCACTAAATTCATATCTATTAATAATTGTTCTGAATGATGGACTAAGTGCTCCAATCAAAAGACATAGGGTGTGAGAATGGATAAAGAAAAAACAAGACTCATCTATGTGCTGATTACAAGAGATTCGTTTTAAACCTAAAGACACCTACAGATTGCAAGGGAGGGATGGAGAAACATTTATTATACAACTGGATATCAAGAGAAAGCCAGTATAAGCAATACTTATAGGAGACAAAGTAGGTTTTAAATCAAAGACTGTAACAAGAGATGAAGAAAGGCATCACATCGTAATAAAGAGGACACCTGAATAAGAAGATTGAACCATAGTAAATATGCCCCCAACTTGGGAGCACCCAAATATATAAAACAATAACAAGCATAAAGGAACATACACATAATTATACAATAATATTAAGAGATTTTAACACCTCACTTGCAGCAATAAATGGATCATCTAAACAGAGAATTGATAAAGAAATGATGGCTTTGAATGACACACTGGACCAGATGGACCTAGCATATATTCAGAACATTTCATCCTAAAGCAGCAGTTTATATATTCTTTTCAAGTGCACATGGGACATTCTCCAGAATAGAACACATACTAGGTCACAAATCGGTCCTTAACCAGTACAAAAAGATGGAGATTGTACCATGCATATTTTCTGACCACAATGCTATGACATTTGAAATCAACCACAAGGAAAAATGTGGACAGATCACAAATATACGGAGGTTAAACAACATATTACTAAAGAATAAATAGGTCAACCAGGAAATTAAAGAAAAATACATAGAAACATATGAAAATGAAAACATGATGGTCCAAAACCTTTAGCAAAAGCAGTCCTAAGAGGTAAGTATATAGCAATGCAGCCCCACCTCAAGTGCAAGAAAAATATCAAATAAACAACCTAACCTTACACCTAAAGGAGCTAGAAAAAGAACAACAAACAAAGCTAAAGCAAGCAGAAGAAAGGAAATAATAAAGATTGGAACGGAAGTAAATGAAACAATAACTAAAAAACCCCAATAGAACAGATCAGTGAAACCAGGAGCTGGTTCTTTAAAAAAATAATAATAAAATTGATAAGCCCTGAAACCAATATTGCACTAAATGCCAACTAACAAAGTTTAAATTAAAAAAACAATAAACTCATTGCCAGACACATCAAAAAGAAAAGAGAAAGAACCCAAATCAATAAAATCACAAATGAGAGGGGAGGAACAACAACCAACACCACAGAAATGCAAGCGATTATAAGAGAATATTAAGAAAAACAAATATACCAAGAAATTGGGCAACATGGAAGAAATGGATGAGTTCTAAGAAACATATAAACTACCAAACTGAAAGAGGAAGAAATAGAAAACTTGAGCAGACCATAACCAACAAAGAAATTTAATCAGTAATCAGAAATCTCCCAACAAAAGTCCAGGGCCAGATGGCTTCACGGGGGAATTCTACCAAATATTTAAAGAAGAGTTAATACCTATTCTTCTCAAACTATTCCCCTAAAAATGAAATGGAAGGAAAACTTCCAAATTCATTCTATGAGGCCAGCATTACTCTGATTCCAAAACCAGACGAAGACTCCATTAGAAAAGAGAACTACAGGACAATATCCCCAATGAATATGGATGCAAAAATCCTCAACAAAATACTAGCAAATTGAATCCAACAGTACATTAAAGAATCATTCACCATGACCAGTAGGATTTACTCCTGGGCTGGAAGGGTGGTTTGGTATTCACAAATCAATCAGTGTGATATACCACATTAGTAAAAGAAAGGATAAGAACTGTATGATCCTTTCAATAGATGCAGAAAGGGCATATGACAAAGTACAACATCCATTTGTGATAAAAACCCTCAACAAGAGGGTGCCTGAAATAAATAAAATAAGGTTTTAAAAATTTATTCATAAGGGACACATAGAGAGTGATAGAGACATAGGCAAAGGGAGAAGCAGGCTTGCTGTGGGGAGTCTGATGTGGGACTCGATTTTAGGACACTGGGATCACGACCCAAGTCGAAGGCAGATACTCAACTGCTGAGCCACCCAGGTGTTCCAAAATCTATTGCATTTCTATACACCAATAATGATGCAGCAGAAAGAGAAACCAATGAATCAATTCCATTTACAATTGCACCAAAAACCATATGATACCTAGGAATAAACCTAACCAAAGAGGTAAAACATCTGTACTCTGAAAACTAGAGAACACTGATGAAAGAAATTGAAAATGACACAAAGAAATGGAAAACCAGCCCATGCCCATGGACTGGAAGAACAGATATTGTTAAAATGTCTGCACCACCCAAAGCAATCTACACATTTAATGCAATCCCTGTCAAAAAAGCACCAGCATTTTTCACAGAGCTAGAACAAACAATCCTCAAATGTGTGTGGAACCACAAAAGACCCCGAATAGCCAAAGCAACCTTGAGAAAGAAAAGCAGAGCTGGAGGCATCACAATTCTGAACTTCAAGCTATATTAAAAGCTGTAGTCATCAAGACAGTATGGTGCTGGCGCAAAAACAGACTTCTAGGTCAACGGAACAGAAGAGAAAACCCAGAAATGGACCCACAACTGTATATGGTCAGCTCATCTTCAACAAAGCAGGAAAGAATACACAATGGGAAAAAGACAGTCTCTTCAACAAATGGTATTGGAGAAACTGGACAGCTGCATAAAAGGAATGAAACTGGATCACTTTCTTAAACCATACACAAAGGTAAATTCAAAGTGGATGAAGACCTAAACGTGATAGGAAACCATCAGAATCCTAGAGAAGAACACAGCAAGCTCTTTGACATTGGCTGCAGGAACTTCTTACTAGACACATCTCTGGAGACAAGGGAAACAAAAGCAAAAATGAACTATTGGGATTACATCAACATTAAAAGCTTCTGCATATAGAAGGAAACAATTAACAAAACTAAAAGGCAACTTAGAGAACGGGAGAAGATAGTTGGAAATGACCTATCTGATAAAAGGCTAGTATCCACAATCTAGAATGAACTTATCAAACTCAACACCCAAAAAACACATAAGGCAGTTAAGAAATGAACACATGCATAGACATTTTTCCAAAGAAGACATCCAGATGGCTAACAGACACTTGAAAAGATGCTTAACATCACTCATCATCAGGCAAAAACAAATCAAAACCACAATGAGATACCACCTCAGACCTGTCTCTATGGTTAAAAATTAACAACCCAGGAAACAACAGATGTTAAAGATGCAGAGAAAGGGGAACCCTCTTACACTACTGGTGGGAATGCAAACTGGTGCATCCCCTCTGGAAAACAGTATGGAGGTTTCTCAAAAAGTTAAAAATAGAGCTACCCTACCACCCAGCAATTCTGCTACTAGATATTTTCCTAAAGGATACAGAAATACTGATTTGAAGGGGCACATGCACCCTGAGGTTTTTTTTCTTAAGATTTATTTATTTATTTATGGAGACAGAAAGAGAGAGAGAGAGAGAGAGGCAGAGACACAGGGAGAGGGAGAAGCAGGCTCCATGTAGGGAGCCCGACGTGGGACTTCATCCCGGGTCTCCAGGATCACACCCCAGGCTGCAGGCAGCGCTAAACCGCTGTGCCACGGGGGCTCCCCATCCTGAGGTTTTTAACAGCATTATTAACAACAGCCAAATTATGGAAACAGCCCAAATGTCCATCGACAGATGAATGGATAAAGAAGATATATGTGTGTGTGTGTGTATGTATATATACATATATATATGATATATATGAAGAAGATATTATAAAGAAGATACAGTACACACATACAATGGAGTATTACTTGGCCATTAAAAAGAATGAAATCTTGGGGTGCCTGCATGGCTCAGTTGGTTGGGCATCTGACTCTTGATTTCGGCACAGATCATGGTCTCAGGGTCATGAGATCAAGCCTCAAGTCAGGCTCTGTGCTTAGCGGGGAGTCTGGTTGAGATTCTCTCTCCCTCTTCCTCCATTCTTCCCCCGATTCATGTGTTTTCTCGCTCTCAAATAAATAAACCTTTTTAAAAAAAGAATGTCATCTTGCCATTTGCAATGGCATGGATGGAGCTAGAGAGAATTATGCTAAGCATATTTAATCAGTTAGAGAAAGACGAATACCATATGATTTCACTCATATGTAGAATTTAAGAAAAAAAAAACCAGATGAACGTGGTGGGGTAAGGGCAAAGAGGAAGGCAAAGCATTAGAGACTCTTAACTATAGAGAACAAACTGAGGGTTGCTGGAGGGAGGTGAGTGCAGAATGGGCTAAATGGATGATGGGTATAAAGGAGGGACCTTGGGATGAGCCCTGACTGTTATATGTATGTGTTGAATCACTAAAGCCTACACCTGAAACCAGTATTGCATTATCTGTTAACTAGAATTTAAATAAAAAGAAAAATAAAATGAAAATTAATAAAATCACAAACACACTCTACCCCACTCCCACAAATTCCTGATTCCCATTCCCTGCTTTCCTTTTGCCACAATACTCATCATTTTGACACTCTCTTTAATATGTCTATTGTTCTCTATCTTCTTTCTGCACTAGAGTAAAAGCTCCATTCGGTATCCCCAGTATTGAGAATAGTGCCTGGCACACAGGATGAAGTCATTAAGTAGTTGTTGAATAAATGAACGTTATGCTTCTGAGATTATGCATGTGATGGCACAGAGCTATATTTTGCTTCACATTTCCATTGCATGAATATCACAACTCAGTTACCCAGTCTGTTGTTGAAAGACTTTTGGGTTATTTCCTTTTCTGTTCTTTTGTTTTTGACTCTTATAAACAATACTACTACACATGGTTTTATATATGAGTCCCGGTGCAGATAATTCAAGAGTTTCTCAAGGGTGGACACCTCAGTGGGGACTTGTAGTAATACTAAGTATGCAAATTTCAACTCCCCTAGCAGTGCCTATTTCTCTGCCAAAGTGGTTGTATCAATCTAGACCCACCAGAATGTAGGAGAACTCACATTTCTCCACATCCTTCACAACACTCATTGTCAGGTTGCTCATTCTTGCCAAGTTGGTGAGTGTGTATGCTATCCCACTGCGCTCTTGCTTTGTATTTCCCTGAATATCAATGAGATGAACAATTTTCGCTACACTTCTTGGCTTTTACTTCTTTCTGAAGGGCCTATTTAAGACTTTTGTAGAGATTTCTATTGGGTTGTCTTTTCCTTATTGATTTCTAAGTTTTATAAGTCAAAGTCCAGTCAAGAAAACCAAAACTACACAAGGTATTTTAAGTGGATGGGATTTAATACAGGGAATGGTTACACAGGTATTGGAAGGCTGAGCAGAAAAAAGGAGGGGGAGGGAATCTTGAGGTAACCTATTTTTTTAAAAAAGATTTATTTATTTGAGAGAGAGAGAGAGAAAGAGAATGGGAAGGAGGGGCAGTGAGAGAGGGAGAATTTTCAGCAGAATCTGTGCTGAGTGTGGAGTGCAACGGCAATGCAGGGTTCAATCTTAGAACCCTGAGATCACAATCTGAGTCAAAACCAAGAGTCGAGGGATCCCTGGGTGGCGCAGTGGTTTGGCGCCTGCCTTTGGCCCAGGGCGCGATCCTGGAGACCCGGGATCGAATCCCACGTCGGGCTCCCGGTGCATGGAGCCTGCTTCTCCCTCTGCCTGTGTCTCTGTGCCTCTCTCTCTCTCTCTGTGACTATCATAAATAAATAAAAATTAAAAAAAAAAAAAAAAAAAAAACAAGAGTCGGACGTTTAACTGACTGGGCCACCCGGGCTCCTCAATGTAACCTAGATATTAATAATATCAGGAAGCAGCTTATGGCCATAGGAAGAGAGAAGTTTGGAGTTCTGGGGAGATAGGTCAATACTTGGACCCAGTGGCTGCTTGGACAACTCAGAGGTGAGTGTAGGAATACTGATGTTAAATGCAGTTTAAGTCCTCCCAAATATACTACTGGGGTTGCAAGTACAGATGGAGGCCCAAATCCTGTCTACATTTAATCTGTTAAATTATGTACCGTTATCACATTTTAACAAATATATACTCATAATGTTCTAGAAGACCAGGTGTGAATTTAGGTGAATGTTAGTCTAGATATGGCCTGCAAAACAAGTCTGCAAATCATTTGCTCCGTGCATAGTAAAAATATAAATCGAGATTAAGTATTTAAAAATTTAAGTATTTAAAAATTTTTATAGCAATTTGACAGTAATGTTATATTGGCTATATAATTTAAAATTTTTTTCTTGCAATTTGATTTTTTAAAAAAGATTTTATTTATTTATTCATGAGAGACACAGAGAGAGAAGGAGAGGCAGAGACATAGGCAGAGGGAGAAGCCAGCTCTCTGCGGGGAGCCTGATGCGGGACTTGATCCTTGGACCCTGCGATCATGCCCTGAGCTTAAGGCAGATGCTCAACTGCTGAGCCACCCAGGTGTCCCTCTTGCAATTTCTTTTTATTGTATTTAACAAAATTATTAGTCTGTAATGAATTTGAAATTTAAAAAAGAAAAAAAAGGATTTCACCAAAGTTTGAGAAGCAATACTTTAGACTTCTTAATCTCTCAAAATTTCTGGCCAGAATGTAGCTGGCAGCAGCCCCTGGGGAGAGTCATACTCTCGCCTCAGATCCCTGGCCCATGAGCCAGCCCTTCTTCTTTTTATTTTTTTATTTTTTTATTTTTTAGAGAGAGAGTGTGAGCAAGCACACTATGTAGAGGGGTGGGGTGCAGAGGAAGAGGGAGAGAGAGATTATTAAGCAGGATTCACCCTCATTGTGGAGCCCAATGCAGGGCTGGATCTCATGACCCAGAGATCAGGACCTGAGCTGAAATCAAGAATTGGACACTTAAACCAACTGAACCACCTAGGTACCCCTAAGCCAGCCCTTTCTATATGCAGCTCCATCCTGCTTTATTAGTGGCCTTGTGTATATATGTGATCTCCCAAGCAGAGACATCAAAGTTCCATTCACCCTCATGTGCACAATTATATATAAAAATTTATATGAATAGTCACCTTAAAATTTTTTTAAAAAAGATTTTATGTATTTATTTGAAAGAGAGTGAGTGAGCACAAGTGGGGGAGAGGGGAAGAAGGAGAAGAGAAGCAGCATCCCCACTGAGCAGGGAGCCCTCAATCCCAGGACCCTGGGATCATGAACTAAGCTGAAGGCAGAGGCTTAACCAACTGAGCCACACAGGTGCCCCTAAATGGCCACCTTTTAAGCCAAGATGTGCACACTGGAGGTCTGGCTCACCCTTGGAAGGAGGGACTCAGAGCACTCTGCACATGGAGCATCAGCATTCTGTTACCCAGCTAGGGAAAAGTAGGGAAGAGGCTCCAATTAATCATACCCCTTTGGCCACAGAGACTCCTTGCCCCATAGGCAGAAGTGTAGTCCAACTGTAGTCCAGTTAGTCCAAGTGTAGTCTAACTGTAGTTAGAGTGGGGCTGTCTAAAGCATAAGGCTCCATGTAGAGACCCTCTCACCTAGTCTTTGAAGGGCAGTAATGACTGTATGTGATAAAAGAAGATGGAACGTAGTGGTGCTACAGCTAGAGACAGGGTGACAGGAACAAGAAAAAGGAAAGCAAATATTGCATCTCTTCCTCCTAAGCTTCCTATCCTGAGCTCTCACTTCCAAAACCTAACCAGGAACCAGCTGATGAGAAGTCTGGGAAACATAGTTTGTGATGTTTCAGCTCCAGCCAGGGAGATGTTCTCTTTCTGGGTATCAGTCCTCTGTCACATTTTGTTGTTATTTTACTCTCTTTGTGTCAGCTTCTGATGAATTCTCATGTTTAACCTGGTCAATTTTTGATAAGTTCTCAGTTTTAACAGACAAATTCATCAATCTTCTCCCTTATGCTTAGGGTTTTTGTGTCATGTTTTAAAAATACTTCCCCGCTTCAAGGTCATGAAAACAATCTCCTGTATTAGTTTCTAAAAGCTTTATTATTTTAAAAACTATAGCTTAAAAACTCATTCAGTCTTAAATCTCATGATGACTTTTGTGTATAGTGTGAGGTAGGGGTACAATTTCATTTTTTCCCCCCATATCCATACCCAGATGTCCTTGCACAATTGACCATAGAATCCATCCTCTCCTCCTCTGTCTGAGTGTGTCACGTCTATCATGTATCAAACGTGGATCTCTATCTGGGCTCCTGTGTACTCTTCCATAGTCCTGTTCCTATAATAACACTAAACTATTTCAGTTACTGTAGTTTCATAAGTCACGATCTTGATAAGCAATTTCCTGAACTTTGTTCTTTGTCTTTAAGAATATTGTGGTTATTCTTGGTCCCTTGCATGGCCATATAAGTAGCTTATTAAATTTTTCTAAGAAAAATAAATCCTTCATATATTCTAAACAGAATTACATTGACTCAAAATCAATTAGAGGAAATGTGACATCTTTACAATATTAAATCTTCTGATCCATAAGCATGGCTTATCTCTCTATTTGGTTAGGTCCTCTTTAATATCCTTCAATAAAATTTTGTAATTTTTTCCATAAAGCTCTTGCATCTTTGTTAGATTTATTCCTCAGTGCTTCATATCTTTGTGCTAAAATAAGCATCTTTTTTATTCATTTTCTGAATGTTTGTTACTGGCATGTAGAAATGCAATTGATTTTTGTATATTGATTTTATATTCAGCTATCTTTCTAAACTCATTAATTCTAATGAATTATCTGTAGATTTCTTGTATTTTTAACACAATCTGAGTTGCCTTCCTTCACCATTTCTGTACAATTCCATGTTATTTTCCTTGCGTGGATATTCCCATCTTATAATTCTTCCCATCATAGCACCTATCACTTTGTTTTGTATTGTTTTTCTTTCTGCATTTTTCATAGACTGTAAGTTCCTTAACAAGAGAAACTATGTCTGCTCTTTCACTTTCGAATCCTCAGTTCTTAGCACAATACTTGGCACTATTACTCCCTTGATAAATATTTGTTGAACAAACAGAGCCCCTTGCTTGAAATCCTTTACTGGTTTTCTGTTGCCTTCTTACAAAATCCTGTGGAATTTGGCCACTTATGAAAGTTTAGTTCATAGGATGCTACCATGATTACAAAGTCTGTCCTGGCCACTGACCAGTATAGATGCCTACATGTCTGCTAGGTCATGTATCTCAAGAGAAAAGGGGATTGTGATTTTATCAAGGCTATCCTGTGGCAGGTGGGCATATGTACCACATCCAAATGTGAGTTATCAAAAGCTGGGCAGAACTGAAAGCAGACTTTGGTACTGCCACTTGTCACCTCTGAAGTGAATCTCTCACATCCACATGTATACCACACTGTTTAAATGTAGCTAGACAAACATCATCTTATAGGCAAAAGGGAAAGAAAGTCCTATTTGTCACTTTAATGAATATTTTCTTTGCTGTGCTAATTGAGACATTGCAATTTGAGCCTGCCTATACTCCAGATTATCCATTCTAGATCAGGAACATTTGTTATCTCTACAGATGTTTAAGAGCTCTTTCTACTGAAAAGGGTGTTTGTGATATATGCTTCCTAAGAAGTTGATCTTTTATATCCTAATAATATGAAAAGACAAAATTATGTAATTCTCAAAGCCAAAATAAATTTTAATAAGTTATTTGAATTCCAACCTATGGGTAGGATTCATCTAAAGTCAGTTGTTCAGCATTTTTTCAAGGGACGAGATGTCAAATTTTCCATTACTGGTTCAGTGCTTCAGTAGTTCCTACTATTAGAGAAGTTAGTATTCTTCACTTTGTCTCTCACTCATTAAACCTACCAGGTTCTACCTGGCATTGGACAAGCCAGTGAAAGACAATTTAGGCCACATGAACTTGTGTCTGCGCTAGAAACACCCAGGTGACCCAGAACCAGCTGCCTAGACTTGGCCGTTTTGCTACCCATTTCGATATCTTGGTCCCATGCTTTAGAATTTGGTACCTGACTGACTTCTTCATTGATTCAGTGACCTATTTGGCCTCTTGGCTTTGGCCAATAGACCCTTGATGTTTTTTCTTTTTCTTTTTTTCTAGTTCTTATCCAAATATAAACTTTTTTCTTTTTTCAAGTTTTAATTTAAATTCCAGTTTCATTCTTTTTCATGTAGCTGTCCAGTTTCCCCAATACCATTTGTTGAAGAGACTTTTTCCCATTGTGTATTCTTTCCTGCTTTGTTGAAGATGAGCTGACCATATATAGTTGTGGGTCCATTTCTGGGTTTTCTCTTCTGTTCCGTTGACCTAGAAGTCTGTTTTTGCGCCAGCACCATACTGTCTTGATGACTACAGCTTTGTAATATAGCTTGAAGTTCAGAATTGTGACGCCTCCAGCTCTGCTTTTCTTTCTCAAGGTTGCTTTGGCTATTCGGGGTCTTTTGTGGTTCCACACACATTTGAGGATTGTTTGTTCTAGCTCTGTGAAAAATGCTGGTGCTTTTTTGACAGGGATTGCATTAAATGTGTAGATTGCTTTGGGTGGTGCAGACATTTTAACAATATCTGTTCTTCCAGTCCATGGGCATGGGCTGGTTTTCCATTTCTTTGTGTCATTTTCAATTTCTTTCATCAGTGTTCTCTAGTTTTCAGAGTACAGATGTTTTACCTCTTTGGTTAGGTTTATTCCTAGGTATCTTATGGTTTTTGGTGCAGTTGTAAATGGAATTGATTCATTGGTTTCTCTTTCTGCTGCATCATTATTGGTGTATTGAAATGCAATAGATTTCTGTACATTGATTTTGTATCCTGTAACTCTGCTGAATTTGTGTTTCAGTTCTAGCAATTTTTTGGTGGAGTCTTTCGGGTTTTCCACATAAAGTGTCATGTCAACTGTGAATAGTGAGAGTTTGACTTCTTCCTTGCTGATTTGCATGCCTTTTATTTCTTTTGTTGTCTGATTGCTGAGCCCATGACTTCCAGTACTATGTTAAATAACAATAGTGAATAGGAAGGTTCATTAAGAATGTGACATCATGAGAAAGACTTGAAGGTGATAAGGTATGAGTCATGGTGACAACCACTGGGGCAGAAAAAACAGCCAGTGCAAAAGCATAGGTAGGGACATTCTGGGCAAGGAGGTAGTATGGCAAGAGGAGTGTGGGATTAGGTTAGGAAGGTAGCTATTGATTCAGATCATGGAGAATCTTACTGGCATTATTACTTTTATTGAATGAATTGAGCAACCACTTTAGGGTTTTGAGGAATGGCATAGTTTAATAAGATTGTTTGGCTGCCACATTTGAATGGACTTGGAGAATGGACCATAGTGAGCAAAAGAAGCACACCACTGAGAGAATGCATACAGTATGTGTTTATTTATATAAATGGACAAAGTGCTAAACTAAGCAATATCCTGTTTGGATAGACACAGACAGGTGGTTAAACTATAAAGAAAGCAAGGGAAAAAGCCAATCAAGAGTTAGGGTGGAGGTTACCTGCAGGGAAGAACATGTAATATGATGTGTGTGGGGCACACAGGAGCTCTGAGTGGCCATGTGTTTCTTTCCCTGAGAGATTTTTACTGGCAGTCGCTTGATTATTACTTTTACTTTTAAGCATATGTTCTAGACACATATTTCATACACCATAATAAAAATGAAAAGAGAAAAGGAAAAAACCTTTCTCTCAGTAATAGACTACACTTTCACTATTGATGTACACAACAGTTTGTTTTCTAGGTTAAGACAAAAATTCCAGCTGTGCTTAAATATCTGAGAAATTAAAGAAAGAAAATTATTATATTTGGGTGTAAGTTTTTCCTGATAGGTAAAAATCAACTTTTGGCTATTAAAATAATACAATAAGACAGAGAATTGCAAGTCTGCCAGTGCGTTTGTAGGTCCAAAATCTTTAACTTAGATAAACATGCTTATCAATCAGGAAATATTTTTGAATATTCGTTACATGTGCAAAGAAGTTTGGGAGTCCAGTGGAATATTTAATCTAGTTAGCAAGATGAGATCAATATACCAGTCAATTACCTAAGACATCATATTAAATGCTACGTTATGTGGCACTAGATAAAAAGCACTGACAGTACATATCTGTGAATTCCAGATGTTGTGCACAGATATGGTTCACTTCTTTTTAGAAGTGGGTCTTGAACTCATGATCCTGAGATGAAGACCTGAGCCAAGATCAAGAGTTGAATGCTCAATTGACTGAGCCACCCAGGATCCCCTTGAATATCTGATATCTTTGATATTTAATAATTTCACAAACACTTAAGCCAACACATTCAGCTTTCCCTTTATGATTCTTATCTGCCCAGAATATCCCCATGTTTCTCTTTCCATATTAGATAGGTACAAAAGCCTTTGAAAAGTGGACCATTCTTTCTGCTTTGGCATTTCATATAGTCTTTGGTGTCAATGAGGTTATTTTAGCTTGGAACACCCCCTGCTGGGCTGTACACAGTATAAATAATCAGGAGATAATGAATACTATAACTTAAGGAGTTTTTAATTTCTTGTTAATGATTTCAGTAAGAACTTAAAAAAACTGGTCATTGGCAGTTTTCTTAAGCAAATTAAAGGAAGTATTTAAAGTCACTTTTGGGGAAACTGTTTAGTAGTGCTTTGCTAGGTTTGGAGATATTGATGAAATATATTAACACAACATATTCTCTTTAAAATATAGCGATAAAGTTAATATATTTGCTGATTCGTGCACATATATCTGTCTTTTAGTGTTGATAATTTTCCTTTGGAGCTCTGGGAAGGAAAAAGTTTTAAACTTTTTTAGCCAAGTGCACTCTCATTTTAGGTGTCCACAGCTGACAAGATCTAAAAACAAAATTGGCTGTATTGACTGCCTGATACAGCTCTACTTTACATAAATACATACAGAAAAACAAAAAATTTTGTCTTTGTTCTATGCTTTGATGTATGGCTGTCGCCCAAAATAAGTGGTGTATTTCAGTGAACTATTGAAAAGTCTGATTTTACTATAATTGTGATTCAGTATTTTGTTATATGTGGAGTTTTGAGATATTATATCCTTGGGAACATTTGCATGTGCTTCCAAACAGGTTAGTAGTCCCATAGGCTTTTTTTGTTGTTGTTAAATTGTAACCATGGTCCCTTTCCAATTCTGGTGACCTGATCCTCCCAAACTGTATTAATACTGAGAATTATCCAGGAGATAAAGTGAAAATGAGGAAAGTATGGCCTCAGAGGTATGTGTTTATCTTTTGCTTTATTTTATTTGACATTGTTTTGGCCTTAAGCAAAAAGAGGAAATTTGTTTTTGTGATTCACTTGCTTATATATAGGGAAAAAAAGAACCGCTTGGCTTCTTTTTTTTTTTTTTTTTTTTTTAAAGAAAGACATCTTTAATAATTCTCTTTTAGGATTTCTTCAAGGTATGACATATACCCTAGATTAAAGGCATTCGAATAGTCAGCAGGAATCTAGCCTCAGTTCATATTAATGCCTCTAAGAGTCGATTCTCTGCCAATACTATTCCTAGGGATGAAATTAACAGCAAGTTGCAACAGCTCACGAATGTCAGAATAACTGGCCATCTGAGTGTCAAGAGTTGGTTGGAGCCATGTCTTTTTGGGGATTTTTAAATATTCTGAAGTATTTATGGAAACTTGGATCAGTCTAAATTTACTCTCCTCTCTCCCCAGCCCACCCCTGCCATTGTTCTCATTGGGAAATTTAAACTACAAGTTCTGTTGTGTGTTTAGATAGGTATTCCTTGGAGTGTACCAAAGTGAGTAGCGATTATGTTGGATATAGGTGTGTGGGAATTAGTTTAGGAAGACTGCAGCCCCAAGGTAATGATGTTTGGATAGATTGAAATTCAGTTAGAATGGAGGGTTTTTTGGCACCCTTCCAAAGGTTGCCCTTCTGGTTTTCAGTTCCTAGAGGTATTTGATAGGGAGGTCCTATTAAAATTTACTTATTAAATAAGCACTTTGAATTCTGTTATGGGTCCTGAATGTTTGATTCATATTAATTAGGCCCGGTTAATATTTTTTCCCTTGTGTAAACTGAGAGTTCCTTAATGATCTCCTTCAGGGTAAGGATAGTCAGTTTCATTATGTGTCCCTAGAGTACTCGATGTTATTTACCAAATGTCAGGTCAAGAGATAATGCCCGTTTGGCTTAGGGTTAACACTTGTTTTTCCATTTTAATGTAACTACTACTGAAATAGTTGTCCCCTTCCTCTTCCATTATCTCAAAAAAAAAAAAAAAGCATTGAAGATTTGTGTTAAATTTTCACAAATAATTCTACCCATGAAGTTGGCTAGGTTGTATTTAATAATCTGAGCTGGGAAGAGTTTCATGTTTGAAGCAATAGGGTTCTATGTTAGGTATTTGCCTATTTGTTTTCGGACTCCTTCTGTGCTCTTACCTTTCACTTGTCTTATTCTAGGGCCAGCACCTGCAGATTGTTTCTCAGGTTTCCTTGCTAACTAGTTTCCATATAGGTTTGGCCAATGTGAAAAGAATGGTGGGTAGGAGGAAGGGAGAAACCCCAGGGCATATCTTCCTGTTACCTTCTTCTTCAGGATGAGTGCCTAGCAGTGGTTGTGTCTCCCCTTTGTTCCAGTTTCCACATCGTAGCCCCTTCCACACTGGCCCCAGTTTTTGGGAGGGTCTTGGCTCCTGATATTTGGCAAAGTAACTTCTCCTCTTGTCCCTCTTGCCCTTTTTCTCTTTCCTTTTTTTCTTCTTTCCTTTTCTTCTTTTTCCTTTTCTTTTTTTCCTTTATTTACTTCTAATTGAAATATAACACAAATATCATACAATTTACTCTTTTAAAGTGTACAATTCATTGGTTTTTACTGTATTCACAAACTTGTCCAGCCATCACCACTGTCTAATTCTAGAACATTTTTATCACCCCAGGAAGAAACTCTGTACCCGTTAGTGGTCACTGTCCATTTTCCTCTCATCACAGCCTCTGGCAACTACTAATCTCTCTGTCTCTCTGGATCTACCTATTCAAGCTTCATACAAATGGAATTCTACAACATATGGCCTTTTGTCACTGGCTTCTTTCACTTAGCATAATGTCTTCGAGGTTCATCCATGTTGTAGCATATATCACTGGTTGATTTTTATCAGTTCTCGGTTTGCAATTCCCAATTCTCTTGAGCAAAACAGGATTTTCCTAGTAGTAGAAGGCCTAGGTTGTATCATAACTCTGCATTGAACCTTTTGAAGAAATGGGCAGTGGCTTCTTTCTGTTGTAAATTTGTCTTATCTCATTGTCTTCACTTTGGGCTTTTGGCTTTTCCATCTCCTTTAGAACTAGTTCTTGGTATAAAATATCCTTTTTTGAAACACCTGGCATGAAGTATTTCCTTGACTGAATCCTGACTGTAATGGTTTTCTTTATATTATACATGAAAGTCAAAGCTATATTTCTTCTCTTTTGCATAAAAGATAAACCACAAAGTTATTAGCATTGTCAGGGAACAGAGTGTCTGGTTATTTAGGTTCTGCAACTTGAGCAATCTGTGCCATCTCTAATCTGGTGATAGTTCTTTTGAGCCTGTTTCGACTCCCCAACAGTCCCCATCTCTGTATGTAAGTAGTTTATTTGGAAAGAGATCCCAGCACACTCTAAGAGAGGAAGAGGGAAGTGAGACAGGGGAGAGAAGAAGCCAGTACAAGGTGGATTGATGAGTAGGTGACTCTTGAGAGCAATTGGAACACAGTCCTGCTAAGGATCTTTGAGAAATTGTACAGAGCACATCCTAGAATTATTCCATCTGGGGGTCATGGAGGCTGGGGTATCTCTTCACTGTATTTAATTTATCATCTGTTGAGGGCTGCTCCTCAGAGAATTAATTCTCTAAGCCCTGTAGGTATGGTACTGTGACTAGAGAAAGCCCACAGGCAGTGACCCAGGTACTTGTAGTAAGAGGAGCTGTGTGTGTGTGTGTGTGTGTGTGTGTGCATGTGTACTATAGCTTCCATAGGCATCTTGGCAGGGGCTGGGGGAGAGAGTCTGTAAACTCCTTGAAGGTAGAGACCTTGCATTTGTATGTTTAAATTTTACTTGTGAATAATAACTAGTTGATTTTATGCATTCATGAAAGAAACTGCCAAGAGAAAGAAGCTTCCTGAATCTTAGGTGGGAACTGTCACCCATGTTTACATTAGAACTCTGCTTTCAGGTATTGGTTCATGTCAAAGTTATACATATTTAGAAAGAATCATAAATCTTCAATTTGCAAACAGACCATCAGCTTCACTGTCAGCACACCTTGAAAGAAGCCCCATAGAAATACAAAGTGAAAATTTCCTTGATGCCTTTAGCTGCCAAGAAGGGAAAATAAAACCTAAGAAGGGAAATTAAAATCTTACCCCCAAAGTTTTCATAGACACAAAGCTGAATGCTTCAGAAGTTCAAGAGCAGTGACAGGTATTAAAAAAGAAAAGATTGATTAAAAACCAGCAAGCTGTAGGAGTTTCTTAAAACAATGGACCAATAGACAGAGCATGTTTCAATAAAAAAGCAGTGATAAAAATGGAAATGAGTAGTTTCCTGTGGATCTCCTAGCCAGCAGAATAAATTTAGATGCAATCAATTCTCCTCCCTTAGATTAAAGCTGTGTTTTCATTAGGTTGAAAGCAAAGTGATAGGAAAGAGGAGAGTGCTAAGAGTTATTGAGAAATGACATGTAAATGGGTTAAAGCCACTGGCATATGGGAACTTCTCTCCCATTTTTGAATTTAGCCTGAGGCTCCCTTAGGGCAGGACTGGCCACATCTAAACCATTTTAAAGACTTTTCAGTTATTCCTGCCTCTCCAAGCAGGCCTTGGCAAGCACCATTATATAATTTAATTACAGAAACTTCACTATCCCTGCCTTGATTCCTACATTCTCAAGCAGGAAATGGTATTTAGTCATATCTGGCATAGTTTGTCTCCTCATTTTGAAAGTGACAGCAATGTATACTTTGCCAGTAGCATCCTACACCTTCTATTTAATGCCTTCAACTCCTTTCCCCATAATCTCACCTGTTTTTTCATGCTCGGTGTAAGCTTAAACCAATCTCATCACCTCTTGGAACCCGACTCTCCCCAGCTGTCAAGTGCAGATAATAGCAGTAGCTCCTTCAGAGTTGCTGGGAGTACAAAAGGAGAACACTTGAGTGCTGATAGCTTCCTGCAATGGCTTAGAACCCTAGTGCTCAGCAATTGGTAGCAGTTGGGCTTACATCGTTTTGTTCAGCTGCATTCATCCCTTTAGCGGTACTGAAAGCCTTGTCTGAAAAACCTGGTTTTGAACCCACCTAAAGAACCCATCTTAAGAACTTACCACCAGTATCTTGAATGTTCTGAAGTGAAACTTGAAAGACTTGCTAGAAAGTCCTCATAGGAATTTTCTCAAGTTGTGACACAGGGCTGAATGAAAAGAGAATTTTTCTTCCATTATTTCTCTGGTATTACCAAATAAATGTGTATATTTGAAATAACAGCTGAAGCGGAAGAGGTGGTGCTGTGGACAGATGGCTTCTGGTGACAAAAGATTGTTGAGCAGAAGGGATTATTAACATTTTGGTGAGGAATTGATTCTCAGTATACAACTATATTGGTGAAGGGGGCTAAGTTTCTTTGGCTCTACAATTATGGGCATACCAAAGATCTTTTGTGGCTGTGAAGAGAGAATTATCTTGTTGATGGAACTTCATCTTTCTAAACCCACTGAAGATGAGCCAAATATCCTTTATTATAAGTTGCCATCGAGAGTTCCTTTCTCATCACCAAGGAACCTATTTTCGGGTTTTAATAAATCAATCAGATTTGTTTTGGATATTTCATTGTTAAGATTTTTCATTAAAAAATTTTATGGATACCTTACAGTTAAGGCAAGCAAGATTTTCAATTATAATAGTGATATGATTCCTTTTGAAATAAATATATATAAATTAAAAAGGAAAGTTTAAAATAATAAAGCTTAAAATGAAAAGCTTAAAAAGAAAAATAGAAGAGTGGTTGGCTTACAGGTACGACAAAAATTGTGAATTGTGGTATATGACAACTGAAGTTTGGGAACATGGGCCTTGTTGCATCTAAACTCCTCAGCATGGCTTCTGCACTGAGTTGAAAGGTTTGCCTCACACTGCCTGGGATCTCAGAATGTGAGAGAAATAGGGTCTTTGCAAGTGTAATTACTTAGGATGAAGTTATATTGAATTAGCGTAGGCCGTAAGTCCAATGACATTTTTCTCAGAAAGCCATGTGATAATATAGGCAGATACTGGAGTATGCTACTATAAGCCAAGGAATGCTGGATTGTCAGTGGCCACCCAAAGTTAGAAGAGGGACAAAAGAGATTTTCCTTCAGAACCTCCAGAAGGAAAAAAAAAAACAAAAAACCTT
The DNA here is from genome assembly GCF_053574225.1 of Canis aureus. Lineage (NCBI taxonomy): Eukaryota > Metazoa > Chordata > Mammalia > Carnivora > Canidae > Canis > Canis aureus. Next base: position 9,358,679 of record NC_135613.1, read on the forward strand.
ACTACTGACACTGACTGCCGACCTCCAGAAATTAAAAAGATTAATTTCTATTATTTGAAGGCGCTCAGTTTCAGGTAGTTTGTTGTAGCAGCTTGTAGGAAACTAATGCAGCCTCCCTTCCCAGTCCTGTTCATTCTTAATATTTCTTGAAGATGCATGGTGCTTCCAGACTTCTGTTCTGTACCTTTTCCTTTGTCTGGAATGTACCTTATGCTGTCCTGCTTCTCTCCCACTGTCTGGTGAATTGTGTGTAGGCTCTGCTGTAATTTACTGCCTCAGAATCTTTTCCTCTTTGCCCTCCCACTTCATCTATACACACTCAGCCATTCATTTGTCTCACATTGTTGTATTTTCTCTTCCCAAGATATGATGTATAGTTTGTTGTCCAGTGTCTGCATCTCAGTTCATCCCTGAACTTCCTGGGTGTTGGCCTGTTTTTATGTTCCTGTACCTTGGGATGTGATGGGCACATAACTGATTTATGTTAAACATTTAATTAATGAAAATTTCTCTTTTTTGTTTCTGTCTTTTAAAATTGTTTTTAAAGTTTTTTTTTTTTCATTCTCTTTAGAAGATCTGTGTAAAAATGAATGTTACTTTGGCTGTCAAAACAGGCCATGGTGAGATCAAAAGTTAAATCTTCTTGCCCTTGCTGGTAGAAACTATTTAAAATTTGCTTAATTTAGAACTTATTTTATGAAGATAAATGGTAGAATAAAAGGAATAAACGAGTAAATAACTGTCTTAAAATTCCAGAGAATGAAACTTCGGTGACTTCATTGAAGGCCATTAAGAGTAAGGTCACTGTTAGCAAATCAGAGAAATATTTCCATCTAATTAATTGAGGTGAGTTCATAGTATAAAAGGCCTGAAAAGCTTTTATGCCCAGAATTATTCGTCATGCCATCTACCACAGTGTGTGGGAAATAGGTTAGGGAGAAAACTTGTGGGAAGAGGTAGAGAACTTTTTTTTAATTCTCTAATCAGTTGAGGATGATAAGACAGTTAAGTCATTGAAGGACATAGAAAGAGTTGTCCTTTAAGGACAGAAATAGAATTATAAAGGAGAGACCAAGTATTTCAAGGATTCTATGTCTGTTGAATTCTTGTGTGTTTTTAGAACTATTTTCTGGCATGGCAGCATTGACCACCAGTTAGGGTAATCTGTTGTGGATAAAAGGGTAGAAATAACCTGATTCTATCAGGTTCTTAAGGCATAAATCAAATCCCAGTGAGGTTATGAATTTGAAAAGGCTGATTGTGGTTGTGTTCTTAAATATCAGTTCTATGTAGGGAAAGAAAAAAAATATTAGCCACGTGCTCTTGGTAATAAATTAAAATTGCCTGAAAGTGAAATGCAAATTGCAAGTTGTTCATGTTTGGTCTTTGCTAGAGAGCTTTCCTTCCTTCCTTCCTTCCTTCCTTCCTTCCTTCCTTCCTTCCTTCCTTCCTTCCTTTCTTTCTTTCTTTCTCTTTCTTTCTTTCTTTCTTTCTTTCTTTCTTTCTTTCTTTCTTTCTTTCTTTCTTCTTTCTCTTTCTTCTTTCTTTTCTTTTCTTTCTTTCTTTCTTTCTTTCTTTCTTTCTTTCTTTCTTTCTTTCTTTCTTTCTTTCTTTCTTTCTTTTTCAAACTTTCTTTTCCCTGTAGGTAGGAAAGAATCATCCCTCTACTAGAGGTGCTCTTGCTGCTTTTACTGTCTGGGTCCCTTTTTTGTGGCCCCTGCCCAGTGAATTTGTCATTGTCCTATAAAGAAACTTTCTGAAAATGGAGCTCTCCTTCTAATTTGGGGGGTAATGCTCATCTCTAACATTCTCTGAAACTCCTAATAGAGACACCCTGATGAAAATGTGTTAAGAGAGAAAAGACAATTTGATGAGCAGCTCTAACAGACAGAGGCTACAGATAAATGCAGTTAATAGCAGTTTTAGACTCTTTCAGTATCTATTGCCTGAAACTTTCAACAAATATTTTTTTCCTCATGTTTCTATGGGTCGACTAGGCTTACTTAGTTGGGTAGTTCTTCTGCCTTATATGGTGTCAACAACTAGGATTGCTCAGTTCGATGCATTTAGCTGGCATCTGGTCTAGGGGTAGAAGTTCCAAGAAAGCTTCACTCAGATGTCTCATGCTTTGCTGCTTCTCTGCATGTTCTTTTCATGTGGCTGACTTGGGCCTCCTTTATGGCACAGTGGTCTTAGGTTAGTCAGAATTTTTACACTGTAGCTCACTTCAAGAGGGGCAGCTGCAGCCTAATATAGTGTCACTTCCACTTGAATTACGACCCAAATTCAAGGAAAGGGAAGTAGACTCCATTTCTTTTTTTTTTTTTTTTTAATTTTTATTTATTTATGATAGTCACACAGAGAGAGAGAGAGAGGCAGAGACACAGGCAGAGGGAGAAGCAGGCTCCATGCACCGGGAGACTGATGTGGGATTAGATCCTGGGTCTCCAGGATCGCGCCCTGGGCCAAAGGCAGGCGCTAAACCGCTGCGCCACCCAGGGATCCCTAGACTCCATTTCTTGATGGAGACGGTGGCTGGTTCACACAGGGAGGGAAATAATTGATGGCAGCTGTCTTGGGAGAATACTGCCATGGCCTCATTAGTCACTATAAATTAGCACTATTAATTTTGTAAATCAGATTATTTTCATGTATCTTCAGCTCTCTTAATAAGAGCCATCTTATGTTTACTTGCCAGTTCCAACCAGCATTTTCTGGTCCTTTGGGAAAAGTGGTCCTAGTTATTCTTAGTAATTGGTACTGTTGAGGCAGGCCTTACTGTGTGCTCAGCCCTGAGTTTAGTTACTTATGTATATGAGCAAGTCCTTAAAGCAATCCTGTGAGGAAGGTATTATCTCTCTTTTCTTGAGTTTAAAAAACTGAGACTTTCAGCAAGTAAGATACTTGCCCAAGTTCTCAGAGGTTATAATGTAGGAGAGCCAGCTTTGAAAACTTAGAGGTTTCTGATTTCAAAGTTGTGCTTTTGTACTGAAATATGATAGTTCTTTTTTAGGTCCATTATGATTCTATTTAAAACTGCTGTCAAATCCATCTGCACTAGACTTGTTGACTTCCCTGAATCTGGTGCACAGAATTTCCCTGAAATAGTTGCTTCTGTTCTCGGCATGCAGATAGACAAAGGTCTATGAGATGAATCCATTAACAAATCTCCCCCGCCTCCCCCACAAACCTTTCTGATTTATGGCTTCTCTAACAGCAGAAATATTTTTTGGGACTTTGGCAGTTTTTCCATATCACCCCTCGAAATCTCTTTTTCATGTTCACATACTACCCACCTGACCAGCATGGAAGATAATTCTAACATCCCTAAGTCTTACTATTTTCTTGTCTAATATTAGCATATCTTAATTACATTTTCATTGCTGAAGTCTTAGACTGTGGCTGTCCAGACTGCAGAGAATTTTTCAGTAGGTTAAACAAATATAAGACTGGCTTTTACTATTTTAAGTGTTAGATTCTTGTCATGTTCTCTTGTGAACTTTACAGTCTGTTAAATTTTCTAGCACATCCCTTTAGGCCGTTAGTACTTTCTGAGCCTTTTTGTATTTCACTTTGATGTTAATATTTTGTCTTTCTGGTCATGTATTTACTGTTCACCATCTTTAAAAATAGTTAAATTGTTCAGTCTCAGGCATGGATTTTTAGTCTAACTCTTGAATTCCCTGAAACCTGTTTTTGTGGGTAAAAAAATGTCAAATATATCCAGAAATTAGTCAGATTTGGGTGTTGGCTTAAAAATACAATAATTTTATTCTTTTTTCTGTTATTTTTCAGAGAGGACAGAGATAGAACTAGAAATGGCCATAAAAACTGACTTCCACCTTTTTGAACTATGAGTACAAGAGTTGATGGGAGGTGTGTGTCATGATGATGCCAACTTCTTATTTTAATGCCATGGTAAAGATTTTCATTCAAGGTGGAAGTTGGTACTTCATTTAAGACCTAAAATACTGAATGACTTCCTAAATGGAATCCTAGTTACCTGCATTATCTTAGAAGTTTTTTATTCTAAGAAGTACAGTCCAGAAATAAAATAATAAATTTTGATATGTTGTGTTTTCATTTTTAACTCAAAATACTTTGTGCTGTTTGATTTTTCCTTTGCCTATGGTGTATACCATGGAGGTATATTATTTAGTTCCAAAATATTTGGGATTTTTCTGGAGATTTTTCTGCTGTGGATTTCTAGTTTATTTTCAGTGTGATTAGAGAATATACTTTTTGTGACTTGAATACTTTTTAACTTTTTAGAGACTTCTTTTATGACCCCCAATATAGTCTATCTTATGTAGACTATGGGCATGTGAAATGAATGTATATTTTGCTGTCTCTGGGTGGAGTATTATATGAATGCTAATTAAATCAAGTTGGTTAATAATATTTTTCATATCTTCTATGTCTTTACTGATTTTCTACTTGTTCTATCAATTATTGAGATGGGTGGAAATCATAGAGTATAATCATAGCTTTGTCTGATTCTCTTTGCAGTACTTTGTTTCATGTGTTTTTGAAGCACTATTATTAGGTGCATAAATATTTATGGCTTTTATGTCCTCTTGATGAAGCAACCCCTTAATCATTATGATATGACTTTTCTTTTTTTAAAAGAAGATTTTATTAATTAATTAATTAATTAATTAATTAATTTTAGGAAAAGAGAGAGAGAGGGAGAGAAAATTTGAGTGTGGCTTGGAGGAGGGACCAATTAAGTTCATGACCAATTAAGAGTTGGCTGCATAGTGGTCTAAGCCACTCAGGCCCCCTGATAGAACTTTTATCCCTGACAGTCTTTGTTCTGAAATTTACTTTGTCTCATATTAACATAGCCACTTCTACTTTTTTCTCAATTTGTTACACAGAATATAATTTTCAACCTTTTTTACTTCTTTTTTAAAAGATTTTATTTATTTATTCATGAGAGACACACAGAGAGAGGCAGAGACATAGGCAGAAGGAGAAGCAGGCTCCCTGTGGGGAACCTGACACAGGACTCAATCCCAGGACTCTGGCAACACACCCCGAGCCAAAGGCAGATACTCAACCATTGACCCACCCAGGTGTCCCTTTTTACTTTTTTAAGAAAAAGTTGCAGCAGCATAGTGTTTGATGTTGCTTTTTTCTCCTAATCTGATAATCTCTAGATTTTAATTGGATTTTTAGACCATTTACATTTAATGTGGTTGTTGATATGATTGTATTGGAATCTACCATCTTGTTATTTGTGTTCTATATGTTCCTTCTGTTTTGTGTTCCCTTTATCCTCTTTTTCTGCTTTCTTTTGGATTAGTTTATTATTTTTATGATTCTGTTTTGTCTCCTTTGTTGTCTTATCAGTTAAAACTGTTATGTTATTTTATTTGTTGCTTTGGGGAGTATATTGTTCAGCTTTAACATATCATAGTCAACCTTCAAGTGATACTGTACACTTAGAGTATAAGAACTTTATAATGGTATATATTTTTATTTCTTCTTTTCTCCTGGCCTTTAAACTATTGTCAACATATTTCATATTTAGATATGCTCAAATCCCTACAGTACATTGCTATTATTTTTGTTTCAAACAGCTGATAATCTTTGTTTCTTTTAAAGATTTTATTTATTTATTCATGAGAGACACACACAGAGAGAGAAGCAGACACAGGCAGAGGGAGAAGCAGGCTTCATGCAGGGAGCCTGATGTGGGACTCAATCCCAGGACTCCAGGATTATGCCCTGGGTCGAAGGCAGGTGCTAAACTGCTGAGCCACCCAGGGATCCCCCAGCTGATAATCTTTTAAAGAGATTTAAATTAAAAAGCAAGTGTTTATATTTACCTTTGTAGTTTCTATTTCCAGTGCTCTCCCTTTGTGTACATTGAAATTTCCATCTGGTAACTTTTTGTCTGGTAATTTTCATTCTGTTTGGGGAACTTGCTTTATTTATTGTACTGCAGGTCTATTAGCAGTTGATTTTTTTTCAGTTTTTGTAGGTCTACAGAAAGTCTTTATTCACCATCATTTTTTAAAAGTCTATTTTCCCTTTTTTTCTCCCAGTTAGTATTTTAAAGATCTCAGTACAATATTTTGTAGCTTATGTTGTCTTTAATTAGAAATCTGTTGTTCTCTTTATGTTTATTCCTCTGCATGTAATATGTCTCTATTTTGCCCCTATGGTTGTTTTTCACATTTTTTCTTTATCACTGACTCTAAGCTTTTTGATTATGATGTGCCTTAATTTTCTTCATGCTTTTTGTCCTTGGGATTCATAGGAATTCTTGGATTTTTTTGTCCCTATGAGTTTACTTGGTCAGATGTGTGGATGGGGAGGGCCATGCATCCAAAAGAAGGTGCTGGGGCTTTTGGTGGCGAAGCTTGGTCTGTGCTGTCAACTCAAGACCCCATGTGGGTGGTAGGAACTTGATCTTGGAGTTGTGGAACTGCTTGACCACTGACTGGCCATGATCTCTTCTAGGTTTATGATCTGGATTGAATGGGCCTGGGTGCTGTACTGGGCCCCCACATCATGATAACCCTGAGTGACAGTGCCCACAGTGGCCAAGTCTCTATATACCCAGTATGTGTGGATCCTACTGTTGTAGCACAGTTAGATGCCAAAGTTCTTTACCTGCAGGGGAGATTGCTTAAATACCTGCTGACAGTAGAGCATTTTTTCTGAAGACTCCTTCAGTTGAGACAGAAAGTACCAGAAGCAGGACTTGGCAATGACACGATTAGGTACAAAGATTGGCATGTGGTAAAGTGCAGTGAGTAGCATTTGGGAGTGGTAGGAAGTACCCCACCATCTTATATTCTTGCAATATGCTTAAGAGCTTCATGATGCTCTCCTTATGCTTGCTGCCACCCACAAAACAAATTTATGGTTTTCAACCAACTAGGACAATTTTCAGTCACTATTTCTTCAAATATGTATTGCCTTCCCATCCTTTCAGGGATGCCAAATACATCATATTTGGCCATATGAGTTTGCCCCATCGTTCACTGATGCTTTGTCAATTCTTTTTCCTGTCTTTATTTCTGTCTGTGTTTCATTTTGGATGGCTTCTATTGCTGTCTTGTAGTTTACTAATCTTTTTTTCTGTTTTGTCTATTCACTTGTTAATTTCATACAGTTAATTTCATCACATATTGTAGTTTTCATCTTTATACATTCATTTGTGTCTTTTTATTTATTTTTTAAAAAATATTTATTTTTGAGAGAGAGAGTGTGTGTGCATGTGGGGAGGAGGGCAGAACAAAAGGGAAAGAGAGAATCTCATGCGGACTCCCCAGTGAGTGTGGAGCCTGATGTGGGACTCAATCTCATGACTCTGAGATCATGACCTGAGCTGAAATCAAGATGCAACTGAGCCACCCAGGTGCTCCCAATTGTGTCTTTTTAAAATATCTTCCGTGTCTCCATTTAGCATGTTCAATCTTTCTCTATTATTTTCCGTTTATAATTCTGTCAGTTTTGATTTTTATGTTTTGAAGCCATATTGTGTTAGAAGAATACAAGCTATTTACTATGCGTGTGTGTGTGTGTGTATTCACGTGTGCATACATGTATTGTGTGTATATATATCAAAAGTATATATATTTTTTCTATAAATATTCAATGTACTTATTTTAATATATATGTATATCATATATATGATTTTTCCATTTAAGTCTTTTTGCTTTATTTTCTACATTGATACCAAAATTAATAAAAATCACTAAAATTACTACATTACCAGCTTTCTTCTAGTTAGTATTTGTATAACAAATCTGTTCCTACATTTTTATTTTCAGTATTTCAAGGTTCATATTTTTTTAGGTGTATCTCCTGTAAGCACTTTATTTTTTATGTATGTTTTAAAGATGTTTTTATTTGTTCATGAGAGGCACAGAGAAAGAGAGGCAGAGATGTAGGCAGAGGGAGAAGCAGGCTCCATGCAGGGAGCCCGGTGTGGGACTCGATCTTGGGGCTCCAGAATCATGCCCTGAGCTGAAGGCAGACGCTTAACTACTGAGCCACTCAGACATCCCTTCTGTAAGCACTTTAGAACTAAATTTTATCTTGTTTGTTACTGCATTCTTTGAATTAAAAGTTTTAATCTATTTACAGAGGTTGCTCCTAATCATCACAAGGCATCAAAGAGTCATAAAATAACTAATATGGGGGGAAGCACAGATATTTAGGAACTCTCTTACTAAGGTCTTGGTCATGGGCCCCAATTTCAGTGGTTTTTCTGACTTTCTTTCTCAAGTAGAGGCTGGAATTACAGTAGCTTCTATGAAATCATCTTTCTTCCTGCAGATAGGCCTGAAGATATTGATAGAGAAAAATGACCTTACTTTCCTAAAGTGTGAGACTATACTCAAGGTACTCTCATGGTCTCTTAAAGCATTTATGTATGGTATTATTTTGTATTCTGCTTGAAAGTTGATTTTAAATAATGTCATTCTTAAAAAAAAAAAAAACTTATTTCTTAGTGTTTAGATTTTCTAATTGTCTCCATATTATTTAGTTCATGAAGTTGCTCCTTTTAAGATGGTCATGAATTTACCTGATCAGTGTTAGGGTGAAAATTTTTTTATTGTAATAGACCATACACTGTTCAGGGTCATTTATGATGAATACAAGGTAACATGCCTATTACATAAAAATAAAATAATTGTTTTTGTAAAATGAATTGGAAGATGTGGCATAATTAGACAGTGGGCATTTGTATTCTCCTATTATCGCTTTAGAGCTGCAAAAAAATGGAAGTAATTTATTTCATCTTGGTAATGCTCCTTCTTTCTGGTCCAACAATTTATCAGAAATGTTAATCCAGCAAGCAGTAAGTGGGGGTGGGGGGAGAAGAGGAGAGAAGGGATTTAAAATTAGCCTGGAAATATTGCACAACTCATTAAAAATGTAATCATGCGTAAAATGAGATCAATGAAAATTTATCTAAAAGTGCAAGGAAAAGGCATTTTCTAGTATGATACTGGATTTAATAGACTGGATTTTAATTTAGTCAGTTTGCTACAAAAAAATCCCTCCAGGCTAAATAAAACAGTTTTCCCTCCCAGTTATTGTACAGACAGCTAATTTTCAGACCCCTTCCTTCTGATATTCAATCTTATCTCTTGCTGGATATGGGTTTCAGTATATTGCAGAATTTGTTTTCTTTACATTTTCCATTACTGCTTTCATTTGCATGATAAATGATTAGAAGTAGAAACAGGGAAAAAAAACCCATGCAGAACATTTCTTTATTAATTTTGTTTAAATTAGAGTATCTTTCTTATTCACCCTTCCACCACCCTATTTAACAACCAGTATATCTAAGAGTTATTTTAATATTTTGTTGTACAGTTAGAGAAATAAGGTACATACTTTTTACTTTATTATGTAACATTTTCCTTTGTTCTTATGTTTGTAGTCTACATTTTGGTTCCTGTCTTGTGCTGTTAATGATAATGATGAATTTTCTCTTAAAAGAAACCCTTGTATTTTAACATGATCATGGGATGCAGACTTTAAAATATATTAACATTGATGAATGTAAGGGTTTGACGATTTATTCTGCAGACGATATCCTCATGATTCTTAATAAATAGGGTGTGTAAAATTGGGCTTTACTTAAGGCTTCTGCCCCTTCCCAGCTTAGCTGTTTTTCTAGTCTGATAATTTAGAAGTCTGATATGATATAACTAACTAAACACATCAATGAAAATCATCTAATGCTTTGCCAGATTCTATATGGTAAAAGAAAAAAAAAGGGCTATCTTTATCAATAAAAATTTGCGTAGGCAAAACTTGCCTGAGCAAAAATTATGTAAGCTGAATAAGTGGTGCCTGCCAAATTTGTCTGTAAGAGAAGAATCCTATGTGATCATTCTAGAATAATTCACTTAGATAACTTTTCTTTCTCTACTATACAAATTTTATATAAATACTCTCATGTTGTAAAAAAAAAAAATTGAACAGTACAGTTAATTGAGTGTTCCCTTGATCATTCCTCTTATCTACCCTCTTCCCTAATAGTAGCCCTCTGGCCAGCCACTATCCTTCCTGACATTCTTCTCTGTAGAACAGATATATACCAGTAGAAATACATTAGCTTTAATTTTTGTGAGATTTTCTAACATAAAAGGTATATTACTATTATAATTTTTGTCTAGATTTAAAGAATATTACTTAATATTACGTCTTGAAAAATTTTCTGTTTCAATACTTAAACTCTATTTATTCTGTTAAACTGTTGCATAATATTCCATAATATGGAGCTAAAAAGATCTGGAAAGAACTAAGTGTCCATCAGTGTTAACCATGACTAACTATGATGCAATAAAAACCTTGTGCATATCTCTGTGCACAGTAGAAATGTTTCCTTGGGGGAAAATAACAAGAAATAGAGCAAGGTTGATGGATGCATTTTAGTTTTTCTAAGTATCATTTTACCTAAATCCTACAGGTTTTATAAGGGTCTTGTCATTCATTTTTAAATAGTTTATAGGTTCTATATTGATTTTCTCTTAAACATAAGAGTTATTGTCAAGGGAGTTTTACAGTTTTTAAGTCCACGCTTTTTTTTTTTGGCTATCATTTTGATGATTAACCTAATTTTATTTCATGGGTCCAATCAATATGGCTTATATGATTTCTGCTTTATGGGAGTTGATGAGATTTTTTTCTTCATTACCTAATATGTGATCAATTTTCTTTTGTGAGTGTCCCTGACTTTTTGAGAAGAATGTTCTTTAATGTGTTCAATGTTCTATTTTATATCTATTACATCAAACTTGTTAATTAGATTATTCAAATATTCTATATTCTTAATTTTTGTCCATCTATTGTATCTACTCATTCTGGATAGCTATATTTTTAGGCATAATCAAAAGTTCATATGTTATGTCTTCTTGGCAAATATCCCAGAGTCCTGAGATCGAGTCCCACATTGGGCTCCTTGCATGGAGCCTGCTTCTCCCTCTGCCTATGTCTCTGCCTTTCTCTCTCTGTGTCTTTCATGAAAAAATAAATAAAATCTTTTAAAAAATGATTTTATTTATTTATTTGAGAGAGAAAAAAGAGCATGCGTGCATGCGAGAGAGTACTAGCAAGAGGGAGGGGTAGAGGGAGAGGGAGAAGGAGATTCCTTGCTGAACAGGGAGCCTGATGCATGACTGGGATCGTGTCCTGAGCTAAAGACAGACACTTAACCCATGAGCCACCTAGGCTCCCTGATTCTTATTTCCTTTTAGGCCTTTATGTTCATATGTGGTTTTTTCTCTCTGGAATATTTTCTAAAAATTTCTTTTTTAAAAAAATATTTTATTTAACAAAAAATTTTCTTACTATGGGTAATATGTTTACTTAATTCACACACACAAGAATCATATAGTGTTGCACTCAGAATTCTTGCTTTTATCCCTGTTCCCTCTTGTCTGTTCTCTGTATAGATAATAATTTCTCTTAGATTCCTGGTTATCCCTTCTATCTTTATTCAAAGGAAAACAAATGCAAACATGTATTTCTGTTTCCCCTTCTTTGTTATAGAAAAAGTACGAAATTATGTAACTTGCTTTGTATCTTGCTTTTTTTTCAAGAGCTTTCTACATCAGTAGGTTGAGATAGTCATCAAACTTTTATTCAGTGGTATGGATATATTCATAGGGTTTCTTCAACCAATACTCTGTTAATGGACAGTTGGTTCACTTCCACTTTTTTGCTATTTCAAATAATACTATAATGAATAATCTACCTATGCCATTTTTTTGGTTTCTGAATGTGAATTTTATACATTTAATTTTATAATTATAAATTTATAATTATAAATTTTAATTTTAAATTCCATTATAGTTGACTTATAGTGTTAAATTATTTCAGGTGTACAATATAGAAGATAATATATATATATATATATAAACATTATTCAGCCATGAAAAAGAATAAAATCTTGCCATTTGCAACAACATGGATGGAACTAGAGAGGATAATGTTAAGCAAAATACATATGCCATTTTTTATGTGTATAGCTGTGTCTGCAGGATAGATTCCAGGAAGTAGGATTTCTAGGTCAAAGGATAAATGGATCTATATTTTTGGTAGAGATAGCTGGATTCTTCTCCATGAGGGTTATACAATTTCACTTGCCCATTAGCAATGTACCCTCTGTACTCCAGCATTAAGAGTTGTCAAAATTGTAATTTTTGCCAATGTGTTAAGTAATAAATGGTATCTCCTTGTAGTTTTTATTATCTTACCATGAGCAGATTGAGACTTTTTCGTAAGCTTAATGGCTATTTGTATGTTTTTTTTTTTTTTTTTTTTTTTTTTTACTGAGTATGTGCATGTCCTTTGTCCATTTTTATTTTGGGTTGTTGATCGTTTCTTCTTGAATTCTAGGTAATCTTTATAAATTATGATCTTTATGAAAAACAATCTTTATAAATCATAAAGGGAGATCAGTTTTTATAATAAAAATGTTAATTCTTCCCCTCCAGGATTAGTCACTGGACTTTTAATTTTGCTTATACTGCTTTTGGTATTGTGGTTACTTGGTGGTTTTGGGGGCATGTATAAGGTTTGGATTCTTATTCAATCAAATTCTTATATTGTCTTTGAATTTTACAGTCTAACTTCTGGATTTCCTCACTTTATTTTAGTATTTCATTTTTTAGCTTTAATCCTTTGCAGTTTTTGCTTGCAGTGTGAAGTAGGGAACCAACTTTATCTTTTCCCAGACTGCTACTCAGCCATCCTGACATTTATTAAAATGTCCTTCTTCATCTCAGTAATTCGAAATGTCATCTTTATAATATAATCTCCTGTTCATTTTGGCCTGTCTATAAACATTCTATTTTGTTCACTGGCCTGTCTCTTCAGTCACCAATTATACACTTTTAATTAGTGTGTTTTGATAGCTAGTAGGTCAATTCTTACATAATTTCCTTTTATCAGAGTTTTCTTGGCTCTTGTAAAATTTATTTTTCTATATGAATTTAGGATCAATTTGTCTAGTTCTATAGGGTAAAAAAACAAAACCCCACTGGTATTTTATTAGATTGCATTAAATTAATTAAAGGAGAATTGACTTTAAGTCTTCCTTTCCAAGAATATAGCATTTCTTTTTCATACTACTGTTTATCCTTTGGTAGTATGTCTCTTTTCCTCCTGTCATTTGGTTTGCACATTTCTTATTAAGCTTGTTCCTAACTGTGAATAGGTTCTTTCCTCCATTGTATCTTTTAACTGTGTTTTATTATATAGAATGTATTGATTTCTTTTTAACTAATTCTACATCCTGCCACCTTACTGAATTATATCATTTTTGTTGTGGTATTTTAGTTGATTTATTGAGTTTACAGATACAAAATCATATCATCTCAAAATAGAGATAGGTTTGCCTCTTTTCAGTCTTATGCCTCTAATTTCTCTCTCTAGTTTGTGCTGGTCCAAGATAGTGTTAAATATGGTGATGCCTCTGAGCTTCTTTGTGCTTAATTTTAGCAAGAATGCTCCCTGTGTTTCTACATTATATCAGAAGTGTGACCTCTGGGCTGGTTTTATATGATGCATTCATCTACCCAAATCCCTCCAGCTGTCCCAGAGGTCACTTGTGGACAGTTACTATCCATAGGGCAAGCTTCCTGCCTCTCTGTGCTTAAGCACATTCTCTAGCTGTGCGATGGTATTCTTAGCCTTTGTGCAGACCAGACTGGGTATTCTATATAGTTGTTACTTTCAAAATGAACCCCTCAATCAATAAGGTTTGGAAGTCAATAGATAAATACTCAAGGTTCTTCGTCTCTCTGGGGAACAACCCAGAGGTGTGATCCATGTAGTCTTTGTATACTATATTCCAGGAGGTTTAGGAAAAGGAGAAGATAGAGAAGAGAGCTATCATTGTTGCCTAGCACCTGGCATATGATAGGCACTCTTCATATTCTCTATGTGGAGAGGCTTATTAGGGCTAAAGGAACACAGGGTGCTAACCTTACCCAAATGGCTCTGGGTACCCAGGTGTGTTGAGTCTTGGAGAGTCTTCTCTGGAATAGTTGGTCTAAGGACAAATGGAGTGGAACTGCTAGAGCTGCTCTTAAATCAAGGCATCTTTTGTGGCACATGTATAGATAATGTTCGTATGGTAGCAGAATTTTCTCTGGAATCTTTTAGAATTTGTATCTTAGGGCAGGCTGGGGGGCCCAGCGGTATAGTACCGCCTTCAGCCCAGGGCCTGATCCTGGAGACCCAGGATCGAGTCCCACGTCAGGCTCCCTGCATGGAGCCTGCTTCTCCCTCTGCCTGTGTCCCTGCCTCTCTCTCTCTCTCTCTGTGTCTCTCATGAATAAATAAATAAAATCTTAAAAAAAAAAAGAATTTGTATCTTAATAAAATATTTGTTTGAGAGAGAGAGAGCATGAGTGGGGAGGAGGGGCAGAGGAAGAGGGAGAAGCAGACTCCTCACTGAGCAGGAAGCCTGGATCCCAGGACCCCAAAATCATAACCTGATCCCGAAGGCAGACTGACTGAGCCATCCAGGTGCCCCTAGGATTTGTATTTTAACTTTGACATTATGAAAAATTGCCAGACTTGTGTGCATGTATTTATGTGTGTGTGTGTGCGTGTGTGTGTTTTGTCCCCCACCCATGTGACTCTTTTCTGTTCTTCCTTCACTCCTGTCAGACAAATTTAGAATTTCTGGATCTTTCAAATCTTCTTGTTTCTTCCTTAATTTCTGAAGCTTTTATGGTGTGGTATGCTGTGTTTGGCTATACTTTCCAGTTGACAATTTTAATTTTTAGCTTTGTCTACTTTGATATTAGATCACATAATGAGGATTTAATTTCACTGGTTTTTAATAGACTTTATTTTTGTAAGAGCAGTTTTTGGTTCACAATAAAATTGAGGGGAAGGTATAGAGATTTCCCATATAACTGCTGCCCTCAACATGTGCATAGCCTCTGCTATTATCAAATCCCCCACCAGAGAGGTACATCTTACAAATGATGAAACTACAGTGACACATCCTCCTCACTCAAAGTCCATAGTTTACTTTGAGGTTCACTCTTGGTATTGTACATTTTATGGATTTGGACAAATGTATAGTGACATATATCCATTACTATGTTATTATAGTAGTATATACTGTATAAATGTAATTTTAATAATAAATTCTGTATGTATTATATATTATATATAATTATATATAATTATATTAATATACAAAATATGGAATATATTAAAGTAAAGTAATATGATATTACCCAAAATACATTCACTACCCTAACACTCTCTCTACTTTTCTTTCCCTTACCTTCCAACCCCTGGCAACCACTGATCTTTTCATAGTCCCCATAGTTTTGCCTTTTCTAGAATGTCATATAATTAGAATCAGAGTATGTAGCCTTTTCAGATTGCCTTCTTTCACTTAGTAATATGCATTTAAATTTTTTAATGTCTTGTCATAGCTTGAAAGCTCATTTCTTTTTAGTAATAAATAATATTGTATTGTATGGATGTATCTCAGTTTATTTATCCATACACCCATGGAAGGACATCATGATTGCTTCCAAGTTTTGGCACTTAAGAATAAAGATACTAAAACATATGTGTGCAGATAATTTTTATGTGGGTAAATAACAAAGAGTGAGGCTGCTTGGTTGTGTGATAAGAGTATGTTTAGTGTTATAAGAAATTTCTAAATTGTCTTCCAATGTGACTATACCATTTTGTGTTCTCATCAGGAATGAATGAAAGCTCTTGTTGGTCTGCATCCTTGCCAGCATTTACTGTTGTCAGTGTTCTAAATTTTGGCCACCACTACACAGGTGTGTAGTGATATTTTATTATAACTTACATTGGTATGGAATATTATACAAGCATCTTTTCATATGCTTAATGCCATCTATATATCTTTTTTTGGTGAGGTGTCAAGGTCACTCATTTTTAATTGGGTTGTCTTCCTGTTTTTGGCTTTTAAGTTCTTTATTTTGGATAATAGTCCTTTTTAAGATGTGTCTTTTTTTCTTAAAGATTTATTTATGTCTTTTAGAGAGAATATGAGTGGAAAGGGCAGAGGGAGAGGAGGAGGAAGTAAAGAAGAAGGAGAGAGAGAGAGAGAAAGAGAGACAAAGAGAGCAGAGAGAGAAGCAGAATCCCTGCTGAGCAGGGAGGGCTCTCCCTCACGACCCTGAGATCATGACTTAAGTCAAAATCAAGAATCAGATGCTCAACTGACTGAGCAATGCAGGGGCTTGGAGCCCAAATGTTTCTCTTACAAACATTTTTTTCCTAGTCTGTGGCCTGTCTTCTCATTTTATTGATACATCTTTCTCAGATCATGAGATCTAAATTTTAATAAAGTTCAGCTTATCCATTATTTCTTTCATGGATTGTGCCTTTCATGTTGTATCTAAAAATGTACCTTGGGATCCCTGGATGGCACAGCAGTTTGGCGCCTGCCTTTGGCCCAGGGCGTGATCCTGGAGACCCGGGATCAAATCCCACGTCGGGCTCCCGGTGCATGGAGCCTGCTTCCCCCTCTGCCTGTGTCTCTGCCTCTCTCTCTCTCTGTGACTATCATAAATAAATAAAAATTAAAAAAAAAAATAAAAAGGTACCTTCATTCCTTAGGTTATCTTGATTTTTATCCTAGATTATCTTCTAGGAGTTTTATAGTTTGCATTGCACATTTAGGTCTGTGATCTATTTTGAGTTAATTTTTGTGAAAGTTATAGATTTATGTATTTGCATGTAGATATTCATTTGTTTCAGCACATTTTGTTGAAGAAACTATGTTTTCTCCATGATATTGGCTTTTCTGTTTTGTCAAAGATCAATTGACTATATTTATGTAGGTCTATTTCAAGGATCTCTATTCTAGTCCATTGATCTTTTTGTCTCAGTCACAAATTTTTCTTTATTTCATCTCCAATTTGTTTTCTTTCCAATTTGTTTTTATTCTTTGTTTCCTGCTCTTATTTTGTGAGTGCAATGTTCTGTCATATATATATGTATATTTATATGTGTGTATATATGTATAATATTTAATCTTAAAGACTGACTTTTATGTTAATATTTTCAAGTTCCATCCATGTTGTAGTATGAAGTAAAACTTCATTCCTTTTTATTGCTTAATAGTGTTCCATTGTATGACTTTACTACATTTTATTTATCCATTTGGCTATTATGAATAATATTGCTGTGAACATTTATAAGTTTTTGTGTTGACTCATGTTTTCAGTTTTCATGGGAATATATCTAGGAATAAAATTTCTGGGTCAGGGCAGCCCCAGTGCTGCAGCGGTTTAGTGCTGCCTGCAACCTGGAGTGTGATCCTGGAGACCCGGGATCGAGTCCCACATCAGGCTCCCTGCATAGAGCCTGCTTCTTGCTTCTCCCTCTGCCTGTGTCTCTGCCTTTATCTCTCTCTGTGTCTCTATGAATAAATAAATAAAATATTTTTTAAAAAGTTTCTGGGTCATATTACCATATGTTAACTCTAGGTTTAACATTTTGAGCAACTTGTGAAAAAGGTTTACAGAGTAGCCATACAATTTTACTATGTCAAGCAATATAGAGGATTTCAACTTCTTCATGTATCAATTCTTCTTCTGTTTGATACTTTTATTTTGTGGTGTTGATTTTCCTAAAATGTTTAGTGATTCCCTTATATTGGAAATTCTCTGATTGTTGTTGTATGCAATTAAGTTTTGGATACATTATAATTCAGTGAGAGATAACTACAATACATACATACTTTTAAACTACAATTAACTAGAATGCTTTGAAAATGGAGTTGAATCTTCCTGATTAAAAAACAAACAAACAAAAAGCCAAACCCACTTTGCTTAAATTCTTGTGGTGAAAGTTCTTTAAAAAACATTTACAAAAATATATAAGTTCATTATTTTTTTGCTTTGGGAAGTGTTTTGTACCATAAAATAACACTGGATTCTTGGGGATTTCAAACATCTTAATGTCAGGTCCATGAGTATAGGTGGTTCAGGTCGGATATTATTACTATTATTATTTTAGAAGTTACCTTGTTAAATGGACTGTGTGATCTCCCTGCAGTTCCTCAAGCATGTTGAGTCTCTTTCATGTTGGAGCATCTTCCATGCTGATCTCTTTGCCTCAAATGCTCCTGGCCACTTTTTATGTTTTGATTCCAGGCTGCCTCGTTTGATGAAGAACCAGAATCAGTACTAGGACTATGGAAGGAAGTTTTAGACATCAGGGAGAGGTGCTGTTGAGAACCAGTCATGATGTCTGGATCTCAGACAGGCATTCTAGAGACACGGTAGTGCTTAAAGTGTGGACAGAAGGCTGGTCCAACTACCTGGACAAACTCAGGATTACTTAGGGGTGAAGGTTGTAGACTGGAGTAGTGCCTGGGTCTGAGAATGATACCTGGTCCCGGGACCTCAAAATTAGGGAAGCAAAATGAATTACAAATACGAGAGGCTATGGATCTGGATCTAAGCTGTGAATCCTGAATGGGCCATAGCTGATACATTGGATTTGTGTTCTTTGTACATAAGATGAAGATGATGCCCTTCAGGGCCTGCAGGGATAACAATGCCCTACCAAGGCCACCAGAAAATAGAATGTAAACTTGTTCTTTCTTCAACAGTATTTAGACTGTTCCTTAACAATGATATTAAAATCCTCCAATAATTGAGAATTCACTTTGTGAGATCAATGGTACCTCCTCTGAGTTTACATTGCCCTTGTAAATGTGTTTTTAAGTTAAGTTATAGATAGTAGCTTTCTATGTACCTTATTTTTTTTAAAGATTTTATTTTTAGGTAATCTCTATCCCAATGTAGAGCTCAAGGTTGCAACCCTAAGATCAAGAGTCACATGCTCCACTGACTGAGCCAGCCAGGATAGAATTTGAGGATATGTTTAGGCTGTGAGAATGGGATAAACATTTTCTTGGTGTTTCAAAATTTAATCAAATGGTCACTAAAAAGTTACAATAGATAGTAGTCAAATAGTGATGTGGTTTCTAAAGTACATGGGGACTAGTGCTTTTAATTAATTTTAAAATATTAGTTTAAAAATGTTACTAGGTGATGCTTAAGGTAGTGTTTTTAAATATTTCATAAAAATAAGTTGGTTGACAAACAAATAAAATCTAAGCTTTGTTGAACTATTTGGGCCCACTGAATTTGACAGTCATGCTATTTCAAACTTGGGCTGTTCCCACAAATCACCTTTAATGATCCTTCTTGGTAACAGCTCTCCATTGGCTATCGTCTTGGGCATCCTAATAACCTCATTTATATCTATTTCAAACCATCTTTCTTCAGTGATCATTGCTTCCAATTTTATCTCATAGCACGAATGTCAGGATTTCATCATTTCAATCTTGTCACACAGCTTTTCCATTTTACTCTATGTAAGGTGGTACCAAGATGGTTCTGGAAAATTGGTGTTCAAGTAAACAATTTCCTTCTCAGGAGCCCTATGTGTATTCTTATTCTGCTCTGAACTACAGGGTAGACACAGTAGCTCACCTTTGTTTCATGGAAGCTTGATCATATGTACCTTTATGCTAACTACATTTCCCATTATGAGGTTTTCTGCATTAATTTGTATGTTACTTTTCTCCCCCAGAGTAAGCACTTCCTTTTAGGTCAGTAAACTATGATCTTAATTAAGTTAATGTCCCAAAACTTTTAATATTACTTTATAAAAATAGTACTTCTTAAATGGTGGCAGTTCCTTCTCTTCACTATAGAATATACAATTGCAGTACATTAAAACATTTTACATCATTTATACACCATAATAATTGTTGCACAAAATAGATTCCTCTCGTGTGGATTGATATTTTCTTTTATGTCATGTTTTGTTCCAGTGGTTGTCTTTTTTTTTAATTTTTATTTATTTATGATAGTCACACAGTGAGAGAGAGAGAGAGAGAGGCAGAGACACAGGCAGAGGGAGAAGCAGGCTCCATGCATCGGGAGCCTGATGTGGGATTCGATCCCGGGTCTCCAGGATCGCGCCCCGGGCCAAAGGCAGGCGCTAAACCGCTGCGCCACCCAGGGATCCCCAGTGGTTGTCTTTTAATGTTTCAGCAGAGATATTCCACAACACATGCCTCTACTGGGCTAACCTTGAAAAACTGAGTGTAATACGGGAGAAATAACAACTGTGCCTTTCATTGTTACTGGTGGCTATCATTATTTGATCTAAGAGTTGGCAATGTGCTTTGTGGCTTTTGGAGAATGAGTCATTCTTAATAAATGCATGATGTCATTATTGTCATCTCTTGACCTTTTTAATGTTAATTAGTTTATATCCACTGCTTTTCCCACCTTTTCTCTACATTATCTCCTAAAACATTTCTTTGGTTGGGCTACATGGGATTTGCCTTCATAGCACTATGTATTAACTTTATATTTCTCTATCAGCCCTTCTTTCTCCAAATGAACTGTGATCTCACCACTTGTTAAGGCCACCAGATTCAGGTTGTTTTTACCATTAAACTTACTGGTGATCAATGGTCTGTAGTATTCTGGTTCCTAGAAGACTGAAAAACAGATTGTGCCACATTGTACAATTACTTAGAGACAAAGCATATGTGGTCTAGTCAGAAGATTTTCTGTTCTTACATCGGATGATGTATACATAATTTGGAACTTTCTTAGAAACTGTGTTGGTGACCTTAAAAGTGAAAATGCAGTTGAGATAGAGGAACTTCTTTTTTAAAGAACAGATAACCATATAATTTTCTTCTGCTGCTAGAGATAGGAATGTAAATACTCCTATGCAGTTCCTTCTAGAGTAATTCTATAAAACAAATTTTCTTTGGATAGAAAAAGATTACTATTTGCCATGATCTTACTTGTCTATCTGTTTTATAGACAAACTTGGTTGATTATTGTGAAATTTTTACAATGGAAGGATATTAAATTAACATTGTAGTATAATTCGGGATATTAAAAATTTTTTTTTTGGTTGCAAACACTGTAAAACACAAACTTACATAAGTGAAAAAGAAATGTATGGCTCAACTACCTGAAAAGTTCAAGTAGGCTTAGGTACAGGTGGATCCAGGAGTTCAGGTTTGGTCACCAACACTTAGCAAACTTTCTCTGCCTTTACTCTGCTCTCCTATGTTGGTTTGTACTCCAGTAAACTCTAACTTGTGTTGGCAGGTTGGTTCCCAACAGTTCCAGGCAGACTTATATTTTCAGGGAAAGAGAGCATCTTTATCTTGAACTCTCCAGGAACAAAATGGGTATTAAGTTTGATTAGACTTGGGTTATGTGCCCATCACTGTTATTAGAAGGATAGAATATGCTGATTGGCAAGGTATCAATGCCTGCTTCTGAATCTGAGAGTAGAATCTGCTCGAACCATGTGAACCACTGGCCTATAGGATTGAACTAGAGTGATTTATGAAGGAAAACCTACATGCAGGATGCTGAGCAGCCAAAAATAGCAACTATTTACCACAAATGGTGACTTGGAAGACTCAGAGTATTTTCCCAGAGCATAGAAAATCTGCTCTACACATAAAGGAAAGCAGTACCCAAAAGGAATGCTGGATTTTTTAGTCATAGTATTGCCTTATGGAATAGCCAGAACTGATTCTTTCTTTATGATGTATGCTATTCTTGATAATTTAATACATTACAAATAATGATTCCTAATACTCAAATATTTAATTTTTGTTCCAGAATATTAAAATAAGTCTAACTTGTTTAATATTCAAGGAGACATGATTAGCTAGCTACACACCAAATCTGGAAGCTTGACTTACTGACTTAATTAAGATATGCCATTGATTCTTTTATTTTTCAGTAGAGAAGTCTATAAGGCAGAGAACATTACTCCCCAGAAACAGTTTTGCTCTTGGAAGCAAATTTTGTGTTTGCTGCTGTTTGACTTGGAACTGAAGAAGAGGAGCCTGACATAGAGGGGTGGGAAATCCTGACATTTGCAGATTGAGCCACTGAGAGCAGTACTTAGAGTTCATCTATAAATTTCCACATCATAGTGTCTCAATGTACAAATACTGTTGAGAATGACTCTCGCATGGTTCATAGTCATTTAGTGAATAGGAAATACATGGGAGTGAAACATTATCAACTAATACTGACCCCCATTACTTATTTTTTAAAAAAGATTTATTTATTTATTTATTTATTTATTTATTTATTTATTTATTTATTTAAAGGGGGGATAAAGAGAGAGAGAGAGAGAGCACTGAGCGGGGGGTGGGGAGGGAGGAGCAGAAGGAGAGGGAGAAGTAGACTCCTTGCTGAGCAAGGGAGCATGATCTAATCCCCATTATTGTGCTCCCTTTACCAGCAGGGGGAAATTGATTTGCTTTCTCTGGTGTTCAGAAAGTATAGGCAAGAATCTTATTTCTTGGTGGAAGGAAGCATTTCTCATTGATGGGTGGCAACTGCTGTTTATGGAGGAGGAAATTTCTAAGTGCAGAGGTTTGCAAGAATGGAAGTGATCAGTCCCTGCCAATATAATAGAATCACAAAATCACTGAATGTTAGAGGTAAGAACGATTTTTGAGATCATCTTGTCCCACATGCCATTTCATACAGGAAGAGAAGGAGTTGTTTAGAAGTGATATGATTCATACAGGCTAGTTTTTGATCACTGTGAGTGATACATGGCAAAATGGGGGATTGTGTGGCCTTTGGAGGCAGACAGACCAGTGTATAGTTGCCATTCTTCTGCTAAGAGTGCAGTCTTGAGCCAGTTCCTTAACATTCAAGTGCTTTTGACATTCAGTTGTTTAGTGGGCCATTGTGGTATTATAGGTAAAGCACCTATTAGATTGCCTGGCACACAGAGTGTGCTCAAGAAATACCAATTGGCTTGTCTCATGCTAGGAAATATCTGACTTACTTTGGTTGAATATGCCATCGCTATCTGGAAGTGCCCTTGTAAGCCTTCACTTTATAAAACCTTCCACACTGTCACTGATGAGTGCCAATAATCCACTCATATTTGTTGATTTGATTTTTTGAACCCAGCCCTTTTACATGAAGCAAGAGGACAGACCTCAGTTCATATTTACTTGATAATATTAGGTGGTTTGTGTATTAAATACACCTGTCTCTGTGAACATTTCACATTCCAACATGAAAATCAACACAAATATAAATACAGATAAATATAGCTACCTGTAATGAAAAGTGATTTCAGAGCTTGACCTGGTCCTTGCCTACCTTTCTAACTCCCATCTACCCTGTCACCCTCGTTACCAGGTTCTTGGCTCACTAGCTTTTAGGACCTTCCTCCGAAATTAAGTTTCTATTCCACAACCTGACACCGATGTTTAAGTGTCAAGATGTGCCCTCTGTCTGGAACATTCTTTCTCCATTCTGGTTGGCTCTTCGTTGTCACTCAGATATTTTAAGAGTTCTTTGCTGATCAGCTCTCTGAGATGGCCCCTAGTCCTTTGTATTACATAAGTCTGTTAAGTTATCAATACAACATTGTTTGCTTATTATTGATGTTATGTTTCCTCCCTTTAGATTATTAACAACCCAGTGAGCACATAGTTACCATAGTTAACTCTGTTATATGAATAACTACATAGTAACTATGTAGTTATCTCTCTTGTTCCTTACTTCATAATCAGGGCAAATGCCCCCCACATAGGCAGATGCTTAAATATTTGTTGGATTACCGAGGAGTGATTTCGAACGACCCATATAGGCAGCATTGTGCATTATGAAAAGAGATCTGGGCCAATATTCTAAGCTGCTTTTACTCCAGACTATGTGATCTTTGGAGAGAATTCCGTTTGAATCTTGATTGTTTTTCTCATAAAATAAGGAGGGTTAAACTAGATCACATAAGGTTTCTTTCAGCTCTTCCATTCTGTGATTCTGTGTCTATTTTTTTTCCATACTGGACAACTGACAGGATTCAGGACATGCTGCCCCAAAATATGGCACCACATTTTAAGCTGAAGTACTTTGGGAAATAGCAAGTGAAGGAACTTTGACCTCTCCTTTCTTCCCTGAGCTAAAACCCTCTTGTGAGAGGTGCCCTTCTCACCAGCACCCTTATCTTCTAAGATGGAACAGTACTGAGAGGAGTCCAGACCAACAGGTTTTGCTATGTTTCCACCAGTTACTATCTTATAAGCTTTTGCCCTATCATGTATTCTCATGATTTCCCACTTTTTATCAAACGTAGTATAAAAACAGTCAGGCACAACTGCTTCTTCTGGTCTTTCATTTCCTTACAAAGGCTCTGGTATAATGTGAAACTTACATTAAATAAGTATCTCTGCTTTTATCCTATTAATTTATTTGTCTTTGTCAGTTTAATTTTCAGGCCCAGCTAGGTGTGTACCCTAAGATGATTGAGGAAAAGTTTTTCTTTCCTTATACAATCTAGTAATAATTTACTCTTACAAGTCCAGGTGATCTTTTAAATGGCTTTTGTGTATTAAAATACAAACTACATTCCAGGTAGTAGCTGATGTTCAGATGTTAAGTAAGAAAGAAGTATTACCCAAGGAAAAAAAGAATAGCTTTATATAGGGATAAGTATTCTAATGCTAGTGGAATATAAATCCATAAATACTAAAGGATCTTTCTGATAAATGGAAAAAATGTAATAAGCAATTAAAACATATTTAAGCATCCAAATTATTCTTTCTTATGTAATTTTAAAAAAGAGACCTTTCATTTTGTGATTTCCTTTATGAACAAATGCTAACAATTTGCAGAATTATTTTCCATTCTCACACCATTTGCCTTTCAGAATAAAGAGTATTATTTAAATACTCTATTAGTTTCCTATTGCTGCTTTAATTACCACAAACTTGAGAGTTTAAAGTAGCACAGATTTATTATCTTATAATTCAGGAAGTCAGAATTCTCTAATTGATCTTGTTGGACTGAGATTGAGGGTGTCAGTGAGACTGCATTCCTTCTGGAAGCTCAAGGGGAGAATTTGTTTTCTTGGATCATTCATCTTTTAGCATCTGCCTACATTACTTGTTTTATGATCCCTTCTTCCCTCTGCAAAGCCAGCTATATCTAGTTAAGTCCTTCTGATATCGCTTTTGGAACTCACTCTTTGGCCTTTTTCCACATTTGAACACCCCATTGATTACATTGTGGACTACCCAATATAATCTCCCTATTTTTTTTTTTTTTAAATTGACCATAGAAAAGGTCTTACTTTTTTTTTTTTTTTTTTTTAATGATAGTCACACAGAGAGAGAGAGAGAGGCAGAGACACAGGCAGAGAGAGAAGCAGGCTCCATGCACCGGGGGCCCGATGTGGGATTCGATCCCGGGTCTCCAGGATCGCGCCCTGGGCCAAAGGCAGGCGCCAAACCGCTGTGCCACCCAGGGATCTCTAATCTCCCTATTTTAAGATTGGCTGATGAGTGCATTAATCCCATCTGTAACCATTATTTCCTTTTGCTGGACAATGTAACATATTCACAGGTCCTGGTAAATAGGACACAGGTATCTTTGGGTGGCCATTATTCCGCTGCCACACACTGTTTAGGAGAAAAAGAGCAACCCCTAAAGAAATTCCAAATTCCAAAGCGTGTGCTGAAATGAAAGCAATGTATGCATTAATACGGGAGGATGGCCGCATTCTTGATGTATTTAAAAGAAAAGATGATTGCATCTACTCTTTCTAGTTTGTTGAAGAACAGCTACCATGTAGGGTAAGTAATGTTCCGATAGCTTGCTAGAAATACCAACAGCTAGGTATTTGCACCGTAGATTTTGGAAAACTGTCTTGATCCTGAAACTCTTTAGTCCACTGGCACCATCTTTTATGTATTGAGTTAGTGGAAAGTTGATGGTCCCATTTACATAGATCTATTATTGCCCACAGAAGATGTTCACAAATGTAGTTCCATTGGAAGCTCCTTTGCCCCGCAACCCTGGCCTCAAATGATTTCTGTAAAAATCTACTACTATAACCAACGACACAATAGAAACCTGTAGTATCGCCCTGTGGAATATCAAATGTAAATTTCTGCTTTGCCTACCTGATAGCCAGAGATATACAGAGAAAGGAAAAGTTAACTTCTGGCCCTGATTCATCACTTTTATTGAGGTTAAATTCTTTTGTTTTAATGCACACTTGATTGAGCAAGCATTTATTGAGGCGGTTATGGTTTGTGGGAGAAAGAGACAGTTGAAGAAAGAACAAATGAATATAATGTAAATCAAATACTTAGCCCTTTTAAAATAACTACAAAGACTTAAATGTGTGTTCTTAATGGTAATTTTTACAAAACTCCAATAGGAGGCTTTGACAGTGATTGTTTTGGTGGGGAGATGGGTTTTCTTTTCACATGCTAATCACCTGCTCCTGGTGATATTTCTTTCCTTGACTGCAGTCACGGAATTGAATAATTTATGGAATGAATTTTGTTGTAAATTTATTGTGTCACAAGCAGGTTGTAATTTCACTAACAGTTCACTTAAGTTATTAAGTTAAAAAAAATGTGGTTGATAGGATAGTGCATTTGGAGGGTTTTTTTCCTCCCTGCAAGTTCACATCTTACATATTTTCAAAACAGAGCACTTGCCTAATTTTTATTCAGAATCTGATATGCGAGAAGGAGGCACACATTAACATAAGTGGAATTGCATTTGCACACTATTGTTGAATTTTAGAAGTCGTAAACAAATTATTGAAGATTTTATGGAGACAGAAATAGCATTAAACCCCCAGTGCTGTGTAGCTCCCTGCCATTGTTTTCTGAATAACTGTCCCCCGCTTACTGATGACGAATGAAGAGTTGGGGGTGTAAAGGTGAAGATGCTCCTGGGAAGGGAAAAAGCCACATTAATTCCTTTAAATTTTGCTTCAATTCCGAGGTTAAGATAATAGCAAATTGTCACTCCCCCAAATCTTATCCAATCCAGATGGAATACAATGGAGGATAGAAAAAAAAAAATCTTTAAAAATCTCTCAAAGGGGTATCTGATTGGCCTTCATCTACATTCAAGACATTCTCAGGGCTTCTCTTTTAATGGTCGTTCTGCTGTGATAAGAGGAAACATTTGGCCACCGCAGAAACCTCTGCTTAGTTTCTACCCCCAATGCTTCAGCATTCAGCAAACACACATTTAAGGTCTCCTGTTATTTACATTGAAATTTTTCTATTGACCCTGCCAGTGTGAATGAATTTCAAACAAGTCATTTCTTTCTCTGCATAGATGATTTCCCTAGGTTCTTGGTGGGGGTTACTTTTAATTCCTCTAGGACTACCCTCTATTCCTGTTAGCACCCTGAGGATTTGCTTTCTGTTTTCCACCCTGTTGCCCATGTGCGCCCCCACCCTTTCCTTACACCCTACTCTGGATATTCCAACTCTTGTGTGGGGGATGTTGGATAATAGCCACTATTCTTGAACAGGAATACTTTATAGGCCTTCAGAATAGACATTTTCACCATCTGTTACATAGAATCTGGAAGTGTGATGGGAAAACAGGTTATAATTAAGTAAAAAATGGGTAAGACTCTGTGTGTCTTAATGCATTTAGAGTTGAGGAAATAGCCTCTCAAATTTTCATGAAAAGAAATGTAGCTTGCACTTTTTAAAAAAATTAATAGGATTTTTTGGGAGCAGCTTTGGATTTACAAAAAATTGAAGGGAAAGTACAGAGAGCTCTCATATTCTCCTTCCTCCCCTGTCCAATTTCCCCTGTTAAGTCTTGCCTTAGTGTGTAAATTTATTGCAACTGAGGAGCCAGTTGTTGAGACATCATTATTAACTAACATTCATCATTTACATTAGGGTTTTTACTCTTGGTGTTGTGTATTCTATGGATTTTGACACATGTATAATGAATGACATGTGTCCGCTATTATGGTATTATATCGAACAATTTCACTGCCCTGCGTTTTGTCTATTCATCCCTACCCCCAAACCCTTGGCAATCCTTGTTCTTTTTATTATGAAGGGGTTCAGGACAAGTCTCTCCAAAATGTGCCACTTTGGCTTGTGGGGTATTCTGAATTGAAGATAATCAAAACCCTGTGGGCTCAAAGAGAAATCTTTGTCTCGCTTTTAACTACCTGGAAGAATCTAAATTGGGAGTCTTTCCCAGAATGAGAGTTATTACCAGAGATAAATTTTATCCAAATGACCCATATGTATGGCAGGATAAACATCTAACTACCAAACATCTGTTCTTCTTATTGCCCTGTGATTTACCCTCTTCCCCTTTGAAGCCCCAGGCCTCTATCCCATTCCTTAGCTCAGGATGGCATATATACTTTATTTTACTTTTCTATCTTTGAATTTCTCCTGTATGTGAGATTCCTAAATGTACTGAATGAAATTTCATTTTCTTTTGATAACCTTTCTCATGTCCTTTTAATTCTTAGACCAGCTCCAAGAACCATTGAAGTGCAGAGAAAAAATTTTCCTTCCCAACAACTCTTTCCATGTTTTGCCTTTTCCAGAATGTCATCCAGTTGGAGTCATACAGTAGGTAGCCTTTTCAGATTGGCTTAGCAGTATGCATTTATGATTCATCCATGTCTTTTTTGTAGCTTGATAGTTCATTTCTTTTTAATTGGTGAGTAATCAGCTTATGCTTTTAATTGGTTAGCATTGAGTAGGGAACTCAAGTTTTCTGATATGGGAGAAAAGGAAAAAGAGACTTACCTTTTGCTCTCCTGGGTCCAGCCTGGCATTTTTTTTCTAACACTGATAACCTGGTAGATTTAAGTCACCAGCCTAATTTATGGATACCAGATAATGAGACTGATTTAACAATCCACATGGGAAAATAAGACTCATTAATTTAATTACATTTCATATATTCATATTAGCATTTTCCCTTGGTTAATTATAAAAGACATACAATGTCTAGTCTCTTGCTCACTAAGAAAAATAGACCTATTTTTAATGATGCAGATATACATTTGATCTGAAACCAGTTCAGGGAAGTTATAATTCTGTGTGTCTATACTTGTCTCATATCAGGCAAAGGCAATCCACAATTTTTTTCAACACATACTGGGTATTAAATACCAGTTTGTATACTGGGGAAAGATTGGTCAATGAGATTAGTGAATAAGCTTACAACTTTTTTATGGTAAAGACTAGAGAGGCAATGAACAAATAATGAACTATTTAGGTCCTAAAGAGTTCTGTGAAGTAAACAGAGTAGGGGCATCTACTGGGTGTGGCTCAGTGGTTGAGTGTCTGTCTTTGGCTCAGGTTGTGATCCCAGGGTCCTCGGATTGATTCCTGCATGAGACTCCTCACAGGGAGCCTGATTCTCCCTCTGCCTATGTCTCTGCCTCTCTCTGTGTGTCTTTCATGAATTAATAAATAAAAATCTTTAAAAAAAGAAAAGAAAACATGTAGTGTAATGGAATATTTATGTGTATATAGTGGGTATGTAGTTGTGTGACATACATGGGTATATGTAGTATGTACATATATATAGATATATAGTGTGTGCTTGTGTAGTGCATGGAATCAGTGCATGTACACATTTATAGTGGTGTGTGTGTGTGTGTGTGTATCAAGAGGCAGGTTGCAACTGCTTTTGCTAGGGTGTTAGGGAAGGCCTCTCTAAGGAATGGCAATTAATTTGATGAACAGTCAACCATGTGAAGATCTGGGAAAGGGCATTCTAGGTAGAGGGAACATCAGGAGCAACAGTCCTGACTTGGGAGCAATCTTTATCTTAGGAACTGAAAGAAGAGATCTGGCTTTTGCCCTTGGCTCCTGGGAGCCTTGGCTGATAAGATTCTTTGTCTACCTGGAAGTCCTGAGCCACACTGGATAGTTTGACATTGTGATTCATGGTGATTGTTTTGGACCATGTGGTAGCATATCAGCTTCCAGAGGGACTGGAGACTAAAGATCAGCCATGTGGATAGCCAACCATATGTAGGTGACTGAATTCCAATAAAAATTCTGGATACCAATGGTTGGTTGAGCCTCCCTGGTCATGAGTATTGTCACATATCATCAGAGGGAAAGTTAGTGCTATACATGACTCTGCTGGAAATGACAACTAGAAGCTTTGTGTGGAGCTGTCCTGGACTCTGCTCCATGCTCTTCTTCCCTTGGCTGATTTCAGTCTATATCCTTTCTTTGTAATAAACCAAAACCATGACTATGATAGCTTTCAGTGAGTTCTGTGAGGTTTCTAGCAAGTTATCCAACCTGAGGGTGGTCTTAGGGACTCCCAAACTTGTAATTGGTGACACAAATGAGGGCAGCCATGGGGATCCCTGAACTTTGTAGTTGGTGTCAGAAGTGACAGTGATCTTGGAGTCTCCTTAACTCTGCAAAAGCCATTGGAATTTAAGTGAGGGAGGAGCAATGTTTGATTTTACTTTAGGAGGATGGCTTTGACTGATCTATTATGTGTTAGAGTAGTGTGGAAAGAGGTCGTAGAGACTTAACCAGGATGACATCAGTGGAGACATGGTTAGATAAGCCATATGTTTTGTCAATAAAGGTAATAGTGCTTACTGATGATTTGACTATCATATTTGCTGTCACAGACAGGCGTCTATGACTGGCAGATAAATGCCACTATTAGATATCAACAGGTTTTGGGTTGCATTACAGGAAGACTTTCTGAGGAATCCGGAAAGCTGTTTCTGAGCTCTTCAAGCAAGCCCTTTGAGCTCATTCTCTCCTTAGGACTACATCTTAAAACATGTTTAATACCATACTATTAGTGTTCACAAATCTTCCAATAACAGTTCTCTTTGTGTGTAATTCAAATTCTCTTTGTGTGTGTAGTTTAGGATAATTGAAGACTATTTGGCTTTTATGTATTGGGTGTACATTTGGAAGCTAGTACTTTCTTTAAGGTTGTTGTGCTATTGTGTCATGCCTCATGCCCTAGGGCATTCAAGAATTTCATGAATCTTATTTTCTTCTGCATATGATATAAAATGAGTGTTAACTTAGAAGAAATGTATACACTTTCTAGCACTGGGTCTAGAATATAAAGGGTGCTAGATGAGAATTGGCAGAATGAAGGAAGGAATATAGGAATGCATTTGAGCCTTGGACTTCATCAAGGTCAAGCATAGGAAGAGCTCACAGATCCTTCAAGTGTTAAAGTTTGGGGCTGACAGGTGCCCTCATTACTGTAATGTATTCTATGAGTTACAGTCTGAAGTTTGGCTCCATTGAAAAGGATATTATGTGAATAATACCAATTCTATTAGTTCAAATCCAGTTCCCTTTTTTTAGATGAAAGCATTATTTAGTTTACTCACTACATCTTCATTGAATTCCTGCTGGGTACCAAGCATTAGGCTGGCCCTGGGGATTATAAAAGCAAAGAAGACGTCATCCTTACCCTCAATGATTTCATGTTCTTGGTGAGCAACACTTCCTTAGGGGATAGGGAGATGTAGAGAAAGGAATAGTTTTATGTAGGATAAGCATTTCCTGAGGTTGAAGTCCAAACAGCATGCTTTGGGGACAAAATAGAAAGTAGGAGGCAAGAATGCTGGAGTTACCTTTTGTCTCTTCTGTGACTTATTTCTACACTGGGTAGATAACCAGGATCAAACATTCAAGTCTATCTGTTCTTTTCCTATTAAAAGATATACATTTCATACCACTTCTGAGCTTGTAAAAACTCTTTCTGAACATTTTCTATGAAGCTTTGTTTTTCTGTTCCATCTTTCTCTGGGCCCTGGGAAATTGACGTTGTACACCAGAAACTAATTTAACATTGCATATCAACTATAATAAAAAAGATTCCTGAAATTCTACAGGAGTTTTAACAAGGAACAAAACAATTAATTGTTCTCAAATTTTTAAAAAATATTTTATTTACTTATTTATTCATGAGAGACACACACAGAGAGGCAGAGACATAGGCAGAGGGAGAAGCAGCTTCCCGGCAGGAGCCCGATACAGGAGTCAGTCCCAGGACCCCGGGATCACAACCTGAGCCAAAGGCAGATGCTCAACCACTGAACCACCCAGGTGCCCCTACAGATTTATTAATCTATATATAAATAGAGCAAACTCTTACATAGATGATGAGAATAATGCAAGTTAGATACAAAGTGTTCTCAGGGGAGAGAAGGTTCTGAATGAGGGACTCAAATCATATCTACTGGGAGCAGAGGTGGGGAGGTGGGAAGTAGGGGGAGTAGGACTGTATGCTACAGTCACCTTATATTGTCTCTCTGTAGCCTATTGTGTTTTCAGGAATTTTGCCTGCTGGTTGATGTCAACCTAATAGCTTCTAATCAGCCACAGTGAAAGTATCGAAACAGAATTTGGTAAATTGGTAATCCCTATGAGTCAGGGCTTTGTCCATCCTGTGCTGATTTTTAAACAATTACCATTACCCCAGTGGATATTGGAGAACTTTGGCTCTGAGATGAACTGGGATGGAAAAGAGAAAACTCTCTAGGTAGAGCACCTAGCTCAAATCTAGGTAGGAAGGCAAGAGAGGCCATGGTGTGTGTGTGTGTGTGTGTGTGTGTGTGTGTGTGTAACAGTGCAAAGGTCAGCAGGACTGAAGGGTAGGAGAAACATAAGGGAGGATTAGGAATGGGCCTGGAAGGTAGGGTTAGGGTCTTGAATTTCAAAATACTAAGCTAAAAGATTTTGTAAGTTCATTTGATAAAAGTGAGAGCCATGGAAGGTCTTACAGCAAAAGAGTAAGACAAGCAGAGATGATGTTGTACAGTTTTTTTGAGGATTTATTTTTATTTATTTTAGAAAGGGAGAGAGAGAGCATGCAAGTGGGGCAGGGAGGGACATAGGGAGAGGGAGAGAAAGAATATTAAGCAGATTCCCTGCTGAGCAAGGAGTCCAACGAGGGACTTGATCTCATGACCCTGAGATCATGACCTGAGCTGAAACCAAGAGTCAGGTGCTCAACCAACTGAGCCACCCAAACGCCTCAATAATTTATTTAATCTGTCATCCAAGATCAAGGTCATAGAGTTCTCTGAAATTCCTTGTCTAGGGTCCTCCATTTGCAGTCACTTTCTAATTCATATAGCTCCTGCTTTCACAATTTTTATTTATTCATCCTTTCATTCCCATTGCAGGTGGGAGGCCTGGGAGCCGACCCTGGGTGTAGGAAAGAGGTTTCTGTCTTTAGAAGGCATTTCCACATCAAAATGACATCTTTGGAATTTGTAGGGGTATGAGATGAGAGACCTAATTTATTACTCTGTCCTCCAAGATGGTCAGCAAGTTGTTCCAATTTATTGACTAGTTCATCCTTTCCTTACTGATTTTAAGGGTGGGACTCAAACAGATAGTAATGTTAAGATCTGGACTTAGATCATCCAACTGTGTGGTGCTTTTCCCAGTGAGATCGAAGTATACTAACTAGAATCCCTAAGAGTATCTAAAACCCTTTCCTTTACTGTAGGGTTTTATGACACATCATATTAATTTGCTTGTTTTAATTGGGTTTCCCAGAAGGAGACTCCGTGGCAGAGTAGTAGGGCATTGTGGAACTGAGCAAGGAAGGGAATGTAGTCAATGAACAGTCTTTTATGATGCAAGTTACCATTGTGGATAATTAGTTTTGGTCTTAATCTGTGTAATAAAAATTATAACAGCTAACATATAGTGCTTATTATGTTCTAGGTACTGTTGTAAATCTTTTACAAATCTTGATGCATTTATTCTTTAAAAATCTTTTTTATTATAGTTGATATGCAATGTTATATTAGTTTCTGGTGTACAACATAATCATTCAACAACTGTGTGTGTTATGCTATGCTCACCACACGTGTAGCTACCATCTCTCACCATACAATGCTGTTACAATACCCTTGACTATATTCACTGTGCTGTAACTTTCATTCCCTCAGTTATTCATTCTGTAACTGGAAGCCTATATCTCCCACTCATCTTCATCCAATTTGCCTTCAACCCCCTTCCCCTCTGGCAACCATCAATTTGGTTTCTGTATTTATGGTTCTGTTTCTGCTTTTTTTATTGTTGTTGTTCATTTGTTTTAAGTGCCACATAAAAGTGAAATCATGTGGTATTTTCTTTCTCTGACTTATTACACTTAGCATGATACCCTTTAGGTCCATCCATGTTGTTGCAAATGATAAGATCTCGTTTTTAAAATGATTAATTAATATTACATCTTTTTAAATGTATTTATCTATCAATGGACACTTGGGTTGCTTCTTCCATATTTTGGCCCTTGTAAAGGATGCTACAATAAACGTGGGGGTGCATATTTTTTTTGAATTAGTGTTTTCATTTTCTGGTGTTTTCATTTTCATTACTAGTAAAGGGCCAGTAGTAGAATGACTGGATCATATGGTAGTTCCATTTTTAATTTTTTGAGGAGATTCCATACAGTTTTCCACAGTGGCTGCACCAATTTACATTCCTACCAATAGTGCATGAGGCTTCCACTTTGCGCTCATCCTCACCAATACTTGTTATTTCTTGTCTTTTTTATTCTAGTCATTCTGACACGTGTAAGGTGATATTTCATTATTATTTTGATTTGCATTTCCCTGATAATTAGTGATACTGAACATCATTTCATATATCTGTTGGACATCTGTATATCTTCTTTGGAAAAAATGTCTATTTAGGTCCTCTGCCCATTTTTTGGTCAACTTGTTTTGTTTTGTTTTTGTTTTGGTATTTAGTTGTATAATTTCTTTATGTATTTTGGGTATTAACCCCTTACTGGATATATCATTTGTAAATATCTTCTCTCATTTGGCGGGTTACCTTTTTGGATTTTTTGGTGGTCTCCCTTGTTGTGCAAAAGCTTTTTATTTTTGTGTAGTTACAATAATTTATTTTTGCTTTTGTGTTCCTTCCCTGAGGAGACATATCTAGAAAAATGTTGCTAAGGCTGATGTCGAAGAGTTTACTGCCTATGTTGTCTTCTAGGAATTTTTTGGTTTCAGTTCTCATATTTGGGTCTTTAATCTATTTCGAGTTTGTTTTTGTGTATGGTGTAAGGAAGTGTTCCAGTTTCATTCTTTTGCATGCAGCTGTTCAGTTTTCTCAGCACTATTTATTGAAGAGACTGTCTTTGCCTCATTGTCTTGCCTCCTTTGCCATAAACTAATTAACCATATAAGTGTGGGTTGATTTCTGAGTTCTCTGTTCTGTTCTCTTGATCTACATGTCTGTTTTTGTGCTAGTACCATACTGTTTTGATTATTGCAGCTTTGTAGCATACCTTGAAATCTGGGATTGTAATACCTTCAGCTTTGTGCTTTCTCAAGATTGCTTTGGCTATTCTTTTGTAGTTCCATATAAATTTTAGGATTATTTGTTCTAGTTTTGTGAAAAATGCTATTGGTATTTCGATAAGGATTGCACTGAATCTGTAGATTGCTAGGGGTAGTAAAATTAACAGTATTAATTCTTCCAATCCATGAACATGGTATATCTTTTCATTTATTTGTGTCATCTTTAATTTGTTTCATCAATGTTTTATAGTTTACAAAGTACATGTCTTTCACCTCCTTGGTTAAGTTTATTCCCAGATATTCTTTTTAGTATAGTTGTAAAGGGAAGACTTTTAAAAATTTCCCTTTCTGCTTCTTTTATTCTATAATTTTACTGAATTCATTTATTGTTTTCTTTTTTTTTAAAGATTTTATTTATTTATTCATAGAGACAGAGAGAGAGGCAGAGGGAGAAGTAGGCTCCATGCAGGGAGCCCGACGCGAGACTCGATCCCAGGTCCCCAGGATCACACCCCAGGCTGCAGGTGGTGCCAAACCGCTACACCACTGGGGCTGCCCTCATTTATTATTTTCAATAGTTTTTTTGGTGGAGTCCTTAAGATTTTCTGTATATAGTATTATGTCATCTGCAAATAGTGAGTTTTACTTCTTCCTCACTAATTTGGATGCCTTTTATTTATTTATTTATTTGTGTCCAACTGCTGTGGTGAGGACCTACAGTACTATGTTGATTAAAAATAACAAGAGTGGATGTCCTTGTCTTATTTCTGATCCTAGTGGAAAAGCTCTCAGTTTTTCTCCATTAAGTATGGTTTTAACTGTGGGTTTTCACTTATGACTTTTATTATTTTGAAGTATGTTTCCCCTAAACCCACTTTGTTGAGAGTTTTTATCATGAATGTATGTTTAACTCATTTATGCTTTATAACAACATTATAGTTTCTCCATTTTATAGATGAGGAAAATGAGGCAGAGAGAGTGGAGTCAGTGTCCAACATTGCATAGCTTGTAAATGGCAGATCCAGCAATTTGTAGGACTTGCATAGACTATAGGACTGATTTTACAGGGGGAAATATTGTTAGTAGTGAAGTGCTGAAAAACCAGGGCAGTTACATCATTGGTGAAAATTGGTGCAAAGTATTGGTTTTGTCCTTTAGTAGTTAAGTGTTTGTGAAAACCCAGGCATGGCCCTTAGGTATGCCATTCTTTTTTTTTTTTTTTTAAGATTTTATTTATTTATCTATGAGAGACACAGAGAGAGAGAGGGGCAGAAACACAGGCAGAGGGAGAAGCAGGCTCCACGCAGAGAGCCTGATGTGGGACTTGATCCCGGGTCTCCAGGACCACGCCTTGGGCTGAAAGCAGTGCCAAACCACTGGGCCACTGGGGCTGCCCTAGGTATGCCATTCTAATGAAACAAAGTAGACAATAATTTCCCAAAGAAAGCCTTTTGAGAAAAAGTTGCTTAAAGGAGAGTGTCCACTTGAATGATATTAAAGTGGATTTGTTATAATGCTATATATAGAATGAGGAATAGGAGAAAACACAGAAACCCAAGCCTTCTATTTTTGCTAGCAT
The DNA here is from genome assembly GCF_053574225.1 of Canis aureus. Classification (NCBI taxonomy): domain Eukaryota; kingdom Metazoa; phylum Chordata; class Mammalia; order Carnivora; family Canidae; genus Canis; species Canis aureus. The sequence continues at coordinate 9,395,424 of NC_135613.1, forward strand.
TGGTTTATACATCCTTTTGTTTTCCCCATCTCTTTATATAAAAAATTAAAATGGAGAAAATACTTTTACCTTTCATTTTTTAGTAGAAATACTGTTAGGAATCTAATATTTCTGGAATATGTTTAATTTTTAATCTGCATTTTATTTATCTGTCCTATTGATGTCATGGGTGCTCACTTAGCCCAGAATACAGGTTAGTAAACTCTTAACCTGAGGATGAAAAAGGATTAAAAAGAATACTTCATGGTTTAGGTAATCATTTGAGTTACTGTCTCTCCTCTTTCAAGAACTATTCCATTTCTTGCCCTTTCCACACGTGCCATTTTGTGCTTTCCAAAGCTCCATTGCCCCCCCCGCCCACACACACACAAGACTTCAAGGCATTATTTCCAAAAGAATTACAAATGAATTACTTAAAAAAATTAGACCTTGATTTGCACCATAATGGCAAGAAAATAAAGTATTTCTATTTTATTTATCTATATTCAAATTAGAACATTGTTGCTTTGTGATTTGAAATACACACTAAGATACTTTTATTATTCCTAAAGAACAGTGTTAGTTAATCTGCTCCTTAAGCATATTAGCTTGTGGAAAATTGTGTAAAGACAATACAGAATTTGAAGAAATATGGAAAAGTTTTTGGTCAAAAAATATGCCAAACCAGTGTCATTCCCATTATTATGTATTGTAAATAAACACATTAGTGTAACAGCTAACCTTTCTGTGTCAGCAGCACTTAGCACATTGTATTGCACATTGTAGCACTGAATAAAAGCTTGTTGAATGAACAGATGGATGGATATGTGATGGTTAATTTTATGTGTAAACTTAGCTAGGCTACAGTACCTAGATATTTGGTCAAACATTATTGTAGATGTCTCTGTGAAGGTATTTTTTAGATGTGATTAATATTCAAATCAGTAGACTTTGAGTAAAATGGATTATTCTTTATAATGTGGGTGGGCTTCATTTAATCAGTTGAAAGCTTTAATAAAAATAAGACTGACTTCCCCTAGGGGAGGGAATTCTGCCTATAGGCTTGAGAAGTGAAATACTAACTTCCATGGGTCTCTAAACTGCTAGTTTTAGGATTTGCCAGCCTCTACAGTCACATGAGTCATTTTGTTAAAATCACTCCTGTTGTCGATCTTGCTCACTCTCTCTGTACCTGTCTGTCTATCTACACACCATAATGGTTATTGCTTCTATTTCTTTGGAGGACACTTAGTAATACAGGATGATAACCACTGCATAAATATATTATGACTTCTGTATTTGTATTAGAGATGTGAAGGCAAAAAACGTACCCTCCCAAAAGGTTATGTCAAGATCAACACCAACTTAGTTATTACCAATGAAATTTTTTTGAAACTAATTTGCCTTGGGGTGAAATTTTTTCTTTTCTTTTCTTTTTTTCTTTACCAAAGCCCTCTCTTATCCTTTTTCTTTTCTTCTTTTCCTCCCCAGACACCCTTTGGATTTACACTGACTTGTCTCTTTAAAGCTGTTGGTTTCTATATCCCTACTAGAATTTGATTTGATAAGGGTATAGGAATTTCTCTAAATATTAGCCACATTCTTTTCCTGGGTTTTCCACTGAGTAGCATTGGTGACCTTGGCCATATCATTAATCCTCTCAGTCTTCTCTGATAAGTAACGATCTCTAAAATATGTTGCAGCTCTAAAAGTTGACAATGCCAACTGACTTGTTCAGTAATTATTACAAAGGAATCACTATGTCTTTTGCTTATCTTATTGTGAAAATGATAGTGGCAATAATAATTTTTTTGACATTTGTTACCCTGTGTTTTAGTGGTCTAGGTGGGATTATAAATTAGAAAAAATAGGGATCCCGGGGTGGCTCAGCAGTTTAGCGCCGCCTTCCACCCAGGGCGTGATCCTGGAGACCCGGGATCAAGTCCCCCATCGGGCTCCTTGCATGGAGCCTGCTTCTCCCTCTGCCTGTGTCTCTGCCTCTCTCTCTGGGTCTCTCATGGATAAATAAATAAAATCTTTTAAAAAATTAGAAAAAAATAAAATTTATTTCTTTTATTTTTTATTTTTTTATTTTATTTTTTAAAAGAGAATTTAAAACAAACCTTGTGTCCATTTTACAGGCACCCATGATTATAGAATAAGGGATGTCAGATGGCACCATAACAGGACAGAAACACAGAGAGTAGCCATGTAGGAATTGTAAAACAACATTCAGGAGAGACCACTTCACAGTTACTTCTGCATGTGGTCCAACTGCATTAGGAGGCCATAACAAGGGCTTGGGTGCAAATAAGGTGAAAATTTAGGGCCTCATTCCATCTAGTTTATTCTATCTCGTATCTACTCCTTTAAACAATATTAAAAAAAAGCTTTACGATGTAACTGGTTAATCAAAATAATTCTTTGTTTAGAGGTTTTCCTTTTAGTCTAGCAAAACTTGTTTTGTGTAGACCAACATTCAACTGGATAGATAATTAATATGGTTATTAATTTAAAAGTTGGGTGAAGAGCTCCTTTTCCTATAGGCTACTGTGATTTTTGATCCTTAATTTGATTAAATGTTTCACAGGATTGAAACCTTCCCCTTGAGAGTTACACACATTACCTGAATTCTTTGAGACAATGGTTCTTTCTACTGTAGGACTCTTATCAGTGTTCTTTCAGTTGAGGGACTATTGATCAGTTTGCCGGCATTATAGATTTTCATCAGCAACAGGGCTTCTGAAACCAGTGCAGAGTTGTCTTTGAGAGAAACTCCTGTCCCATAAAAATTTTAAGAACTGCAGCAATGACTATCTGTTTTGATTATTTTAAATGCAGCCCTTTTTGGCAGTCTGGCCCAGAAGATGACCTCTTTGAGCCCTTTTCAGTAGTGTGATTTTTAAGATTCTTTGCTGGAAAAACTAACTGAATCCCTTGCAGAAATAGATCAACTAGGGACTCATAAGTGTTCATTGTTTTTCATTTGAGAGTCTTTTGCTGCTCTGAGGATAGAGACAGGCTCATTGCTGGGGATTAAAGGGTTTCAAGGCAGGCCAAATGATAACCAGCTGGCCTAAAGTAAAGTTTATATTCTAAGCCTTTGTTTTATACCCCTGAAGATTTTATGTTTACAAAAGAATTCAAAATGAATTTTCCATTAGGTACGTGCTGGTACCCTCTAAGTCTTGTCATATAGGGAAAGGGAGAAAAAGTTGAGGTAGATAAAAAGAAGGAGGTGTTACAGCAAATAGGAGTGAGAACCAAGAAATCTTACAGCCCTGAAAAACAATTGTGGACCTAATAATGCTTTTGGAACCACTGAAGGCTAGACTGGTGGAAATTCCATATTTTCACCAATCCAAACAAAAATCCAGAAATAGAAAACGGAGCTTGATAGTTTGGTTCTCCTGTTCTCTTTTAACCTTAGTAGTAATTTTTCAATAAAAAATTATGTGCTTCAGAGAGGGAAACATTGTAATCCGAACAAGAGGGCTTGTGCGCTATCTTTTGACATGGTATTCTGTGACATTTAGCTGAGGATTGACATTGCAACAGTTGAGAAAGCACCAATGACTGTTTCTAAGCAAAGGCGAGAATGACTTTGGTATTTTTTGGGGAGGGACGTACCCACCGAGATAGAAGGTCAGTCCCATTTTCATGAGGAAGTTTCACTTTGATCGTTACTTTTGAACCTCATCAAGATTCTGAAGGACAGCATGCCAGGGCAAACCTTGCTTCTCAGTGAACATTTAGTTGCTGTGAAACAAGACAGAGGGGCTTTGAGGCAGAGGGTAAACCCAGGAGTTGTGGGGCCTATAGCTTAGCCACTTTTAGAGCCCTCTTTAAAAAAACATAAAATGATTGATACAAAATTGTGAAGGTAAATATGTAGATTGAGAACAGAAAACAAAATAACAAAACTTAAAAAGTAAACACAATAAAACTCACATGGCCCAGGAAAATAATATAGTATTTTAATTAATTAATTGCCCAATATACTTCAATGATACTTTTTCCTTATAGTTTGTGGCTACATAGTCTTGACCTTGATTTTTAAATTTAATTTCAATTTCCCTTACCTTTAATGAAATATAACTGACATATAATGCTGTATAAAGTTAGAGTATACAGCGTGATGGTTTTATACATGTATTTAACAATGATTTTTAAATTTTGCTTTTCTTTTTCTTTTTCTTTTTATTTATTTATGATAGTCACCAGAGAGAGAGAGAGAGGCAGAGACATAGGCAGAGGGAGAAGAAGCAGGCTCCATGCACCGGGAGCCTGATGTGGGACTCAATCCCGGGTCTCCAGGATCGCGCCCTGGGCCAAAGGCAGGCACTAAACCGCTGCGCCACCCAGGGTTCCCTTAAATTTTGCTTTTCATTGAGAGGACAGAAAGACAATTCAATTTTTTTTTTTTTTTTTTTTTTTTTTAGCATGGCTGGTTGGCATTTGTTTTTTTGTTGGTCCTTAGAAAAAAATTATTTTAAAGAAAAATGTATTTTTAGTATCCTAAATCTTTATTGGTAGCACTATATGAAATTATAAAATCATTTAGGATTCACATGAAACAAAATTGCCCCAAAGTCTCGTTTCTGTGTGGGGTATGTGATTTCAAGGCATTTCAAGTTTCCTTAGACAGTGAACAGTCTTGGCCTTTGAACTGACAACAGTCATTTGTTTTCAGTACATTGTAAGTTTTATGTCATTTTCATCAATATCCAAATTTCCTCACAAATCAAAAATAAATTTAATTTTTCCCAGTGTGTCATTTGTGTTCCTTCTCTTCTTAGTTTTTTTTTTTTTTTTCTCTTCTTAGTTTAATGATCAAACAGTCCAAGACTGTATTCAGTTATGGCTAGTCAACATTTATCTCTTCCTTTATTTGTTTTAAAAAGATTTTATTTATTTATTCATGAGAGACAGAGAGAGAGAGGTAGAAACATAGGTAGAGGGAGAAGCAGGCTCCCTCCGGGGAGCCTGATGTGGAACTTGATCCCAGGACTCATCAGATCATGGTCTAAGCCAAAGGCAGGTGCTCAACCACTGAGCCACCCAGGTGCTCCTTTTCTCTTCCTTTAATGAATCATTGCTTTGGTATGATTTAAACATTTTGGATACAATTCTTTTCTTGATGTCAAAGTAATTTCTATTGATTTCAACTCTCATCTTTATTTCTTTTGTTTTATATCATTATTTTTTATCTGAACTTGCAGATCTTTAATAAATAAATTTAAAGATGCCAAAAGAAGATATGCTAACTATACATCTGAATCAGGAGTCTTTAATTTCTTCCTTGCTTGATTAAAACCTTGTAAGACATCTTTTTTTAAAAATTATTTATTTATTCATTTGAGAGAGAGAAACAAGAGAGCACACACAGGGGTAGAGGGAGGGGGAAAGAGAGAATCTCCAGTAGACTCCCTGCTGAGTGCAGAGCCCAACATGGGGTTCGATCTCACGACCCTGAGATCATGACCTGAGCTGAAATCAGAGTTGGACGCTTAACTCACTGAACCACCCAGGCACCCCTGGTAAGACATCTTTTAAAATTGTAGCAAAAAACCAACCAACCAAACAAAAACAAACAAAAAAAGAAACCTTTCCTGTGAAATAAAGAAAAAAGAACGTATGGTGTGTTTTATTTACACACACTGGATCATTTCTGACAAGACAGAGTGTCTATTTTGACTATGCACTGGTGAGAGCTGAATCCTTTGCTTGCAGTTTTATATATCTGATAATTAGAAGAATTTTTTTTTACAGAATAGCTTCTGGCTTGATACCTTTCAAACATTGTCATATCATGATACAACCTCTGACCCTGCTCCTTCATGTCTGACCCTGCTCCTTCATGTCTTATCGGTAGGCAAATGGACACAGTGGGAAGTCAGGGGTATTCCTTGGAAGCCATTTCTCTGGGAAGATGAGCAATATTTTCAGTACATGTTGAAGGAACAGCAAAAACACATAGCTGGATCCCATAAATCCCAAATCACCTTCCCCTTTCCCACATTCCCCTTTCCAAAACATAAAAAAAAAAAAAAAAAAAGCCTGCAGTAACTTTAATGCCACCCAATACAAGGGGAAGTGCATTAGAGAAGTCAGAGGGGAAAGAGATAGTTTAACTAATTTGGTTCAACATATCTTGGCTTTGAAAGTTTTATGAAATCATATTGTGAGGGACCTTCCAGTGCTTTGGAAGAGGCTATCCAAGGGAGAGGCCCCAAAGCTGAAACTCCATTAGCAGCATAGTAAAGACGTCTCAGCTGTAAAGATAAAGTACAATTTGTATGTTCCACCCAGGTCTTCTCTTGGTCATCGATAGGTCTCTTTCTGGGGCACACATTTTTCAGCAGTAACCTAAGTTAATTTTTGCATCTAAATATTTTCTAGAATACTTTTCTTGTTATCTCCTCTTTCTGGCTTTTCCTCTTTCAGCTCCCTCTATCCACGTGCTTATCTTGAAGGAAACCTCTCTCTGGGCGTATGTAGTCTCATACAGTTCTGCACTTGAGTGTGAAGCCAGGTTTTTTCCATGTCCTTCATAGCTGCATGTGAAAATGGTTCCTTTGTATATTGGCTTTGGTTGAGTATCAGAGGCTCCCTCAAATCTACCTTAAGCATCATACATGTATTGGTTTTCTTTGTTGATTTTATTTTCTTTTTAAAGATTTTATTTATTTATTCATGAGAGACAGAGAGAAGGCAGAGACACAGGCAGTGGGAGAAGCAGGATCTCCACAGGGAGCCTGATGTGGGACTCCATCCCGGGACTCCAGGATCATGCCCTGGGCCAAAGACAGATGCTCAACTGCTGAGCTACCCAGGAGTCCCATAATTTTCATGTTTGGCTTAAAGATAATTCTTCAGGTTTAATTATGCATCGGATTTTTTATTATAACTCTGAAACAAGTTAGGTATACAAATGGCTTGTCTCCATTGTGGATGAGAGTGTGACAAGTGAGATGATGGTCTCTTATCACATATTTGCCACATAATCATAAACAAATGGCCTTTCTCCCTGCAGCACATGCTTGCATAGCTGTGTGTAGCCCTTCTAATGGTGAGATGAGAACATCAGGACAGGTTATAAAGTACTGATGGAGACCTATGATACCACCTTAGTGAGCAAAGGCTACAAACTCCAAAGGGTCCATGGCTGCCTATTCCTTGGTCTTTTGACCTAGAGTTTGGTAAAATGAATCACCAAGTTAGATAGTGGCTAGAGGTTATTTCCTAGTGAAAAAAAGTGTTTTCTTTTAAGGTGACAAAGTTATTCTTTACAGAGAGCATTTTCTCTTATCTATATAAGAAGTAATAGCTAAAGATTTTTTTAACAGATAATTCATCAGTAAGGAAAGCATTATCTGATTATTGTGGGTTTTTTGTGGTTACCTTAATTAAAAAGCTAAAAATCTTTTATATTCTAGGAAATCCAGTGTAGTTCAGATGTGAGAAGCCATGTGAACAGTGGATATTTTCTCACTGTATTACTCTAATCTCTCTTTAGGTCAAGGTTAAGCGGGTCTAGAAAAAAATAGACATCTGTGTTTGTAATGCAATAAAGTGTAATGAGTGTGACGACTTTTTCTAATTTACCTCAGCTGGATATGCAAATGAAACGATTAAACTTGTAACCCATAACTCTATGGGGGAACTGATGGGTAACGAAAGTGCAGTGTATTTACTGTAGCTAATGGGAAAGTTGTTGGATGATAGGAATGTAATATATTCTATTTGCAAATGTACTAAAGAGCTAGTTAGTAGTGTAAATGAGGATTTGGTTATTTAGGAATAACCTTCAAATTGGCAAAATTAGTCCCAACAGCACGATTAAAATAAAAAAAATCAATCATTTATTTTATGGTATTTGAACTTGCTAACTACAGCTTGTTATATGTATTTAGAGATATGGTTTTGGGAATGGAGAAGTTAGTAGAATCACCAGGGACATAATGCATCAATGCAATATATTAGTGCCTTATTTTTATGTAATATTTTCTTAAAGGAACTCCAATTCTTTACGATAATCTACTAGTTAATTCCATAATGTATTTGTCAGGAAGGCAAGACTTAGTGTTATCATAATAACTTTATAGATACAAAAATTATAGATTCAGGGACGTGTGGGTGGCACAGTGGTTGAGCATCTGCCTTTGGCTCAGGGTGTGATCTGCAAGTCCCGAGATCGAGTCCCACATCGGGCTCCCTGCAGGGAGCCTTCTTCTCCCTCTGCCTATGTCTCTGCCTCTCTCTGTGTGTCTCTAGTGAATAAATAAATAAAATCTTTAAAAAAATTATAGATTCAGTTACTCAAGTTCTATCACTGAAGACACGAGTAAAATTTAGGCATTTGGTCTCAGCCAATATTTAGACAAAACAATGATTTTCTTCCTACAGCCAGTTACAAAGTTTTCTATTTTTGTCTATACAAGTTCTCCAGCATTCAGGAGTCACATTCTTTTTTTATACCCAAATGACCTTCCCTGAAGTATTCTACAGTCACAGAGATAAATGAGTAAACAGTTGCAAAACATTGTGAAAAATGTAAATCCCTCATGTTAAGGACGCAGAGAAGTCTTCCTTCAGATACAGCTGAGGACTATGTGTTAAGTTATTAATAAAAATATGGACTTTTAGGATTAGAGGAGGCATTAGGGCCGATTTAGCCTACCCTCCTCATGATGCTATGTGGATTGCTTTATACTGCAACATCCTCCTTGACCTAGGATCATCTCCCTTGAGCACTTGTAATCGCAGGAAACTAGCAGGTATGTGGAATTGCTGATATACAATTCCTTTTGACCTATAAAATGGCATTATCCTAATTCATCTTAATAAGTTCCTTTTTATCATAGGCCAAAATCTAAGTTTCTGTCCTATTGCTACAGAGGAATATTCTAAAAATTGCTCAGGAGAAGAGATTTAAACTCTGCTTTGGTACACCATTCTGCTATTTTACATTTCCTCTGTTTTTACCCATTGTAAGTAGTAAATAGAACAGCAACTTGAACTTTTATTATTTCAAATTTACATCTTTTAAAAATGATCTATATATCCTAAATGGAATTTATTTTTGCCCTCATTTGCTCCAGTTTTGTTTATGCTCTATTAGTCTATATACTCTTTTGGAGATAAAATGAGATAGAGGGATAGGATTTTATCATTAAACTATTCCCTGAATTTCCCTAAATAAGAATCATGTTCCCTCAGTATAGCTGGAAAGAAAAGAGTCCTGTCTCCCCCTCTATTTCTGTATACTGTATTTCTTAAAACAACTTCTCAAAAACTATAAGATACACCATAAAATAAAACTCAATGGATCTGATATGGAAAATAAATTCTATCACTAGTATGAATTAAGATGTTCTGGTCTTTCTTGAAGATGTTTTACATTCATCTCAGTGATAATTTAGTCAGAAATCATCAATGGATGCTAAAACTGTTGGAAAATTTGATGAACAGGATATTCATATGGTCTTAAACTCTCTCCCTACTGATTATAGCTCTAGAGTGAAGAAACTGGACAGACACCACCTTAACCAAATCATCAAAGTTAATATTACCACTAAGGGGACAAAGTGAGCGTCAGCCTCCTGATATGATGGGATAAACCAAGGACATAATATCACTTGAGGAGTATTCCTGCCAAAAATATATTTAGTATAACATTAAACGATAATCTTGAGGAAGCATCATCAAACTCAAACTGAGGGACACTTTGCAAACTAATTATTCTATTTTCTTCAAAAATTTCTATATCATGAAAGATAAAGGTGGGTCTCCAGATTAAAAGAAACTAAAGAGACATGGCAACCACATGTCATATGTGGGACCAGGTTGCATCCCATATTAAATGCTCTACAGGATAGTATTGGGACAGTTGGAGAAATAAGAATATTGACTGCTTCGTAGATAATGATATTAAATTAACATTAAATTCCTGACTTTGATAACTGTACTACAGTTACATAATATCTGATTTTTAGGAAACACATTGTGAAGTGCCCCTAAAAGGGCATGATGTCTATAATTTACTCTCAAATGGTTAAGAAAAAAAAAATGTTATGGAAGTTTTTCTATACTGGTCCTGCCAATTTAAACTTAAAATTATTTCATAATAAAAAGTTTTAAAATGTTCTCCATAAAAAAAGATCTATAGATGTACTGGAATTCCTCCTTTTGATTTCATATAGACCCCTATAGCCTTGAACAATCAGCTGCTATAATGAAGTGTGGTAGCACCTGAAGAAATGGTCCCAAAGGTTACCGAGGCCAGGGCATTTTTTTATACTGGGTTTTATTGATTCTAAGATAATATTTGAACATTTTAAAAATCAAAAGGAAGTTTAAACTGGAAGGTGTGTACCATCGTTTGATTGTAGCATTTTTTCCTTCCGATGTCAGATAAGGTAGTGATTTGATGAATGTCAGATTTGATAAAATATGGTAGTTGTTAGTCCGGTAGGGCCTGGGCTAATTTAAAAGACAGTAAGTTAGTAAATTTTATTTTGTTCATGAAATCCTTGGGAGAACCTAGCCCCTATGTGGAATCTCAGACTTGTCAAAGGTGTATAGTATTTCGGACTAAGAATAATACATGTAACAAAGAAACTCCTTATCCAAGCTCAACATCTCAGAGTGATACTCCTTTTAGCTCCTCCAAAATAACATCCCATTATCCTCCGTAACATGACAGGGGTGTGTGGATTGGGAGAGAATATTGTCAGAAGAGATGAGAATAATCAGCTTGCCACTGCAACTTTAAGTTTGAAATTGGGGACATTTGTACATTTCCCCAGTGAACTCCTCCTCCTTCATGACTTACTGAACATAACCACTGAAGATTCCAGCTTTACTAAAAATTCTGGTGCTTGAGTCCCTCCTGTAAGTCCAGGTTCAATAGATCAGAAACCCTACATATTATCTCGTGCAAGTCTCCAAGTGTGTCCCCAGACTGGCAGCATCAGCATCACTTGGGAACTTGTTAGATATTGGAAGTTCTTAGAGACCTCATTGCCAGAGACCTACTGAACCAGAAATTCTGGAACTGGACTTGGCCATCTGTGTTTTCACAAATCCTCCTAGGTATTCTGATACCTAGAGTAGACAGTTTGAGAACCAGTGATCTAGCAGAAATGGGAAACAAAAGGAAAACACATTGTCACCAGTGAGGCTGTTTGATGGTGAAGGAAATACGAACATGAGGAACATGGTGACTGCTTGGAAATAAGGGCCTGAGCCCAGACCCTCTATGCTTAATTGTTGGTCCTGCTACATACCTACATACCTGCTCTGGAAGGAAGAACAGTTTGCACTTGTTTGCCTGAGTTGATAACACATCACAGGTGCTTCACTGGGTGAGGTGTCTCAGGAACCACTTGCCACTATGAGCCATCCCAGCATATGCTACTCAGCCGTAATTTGAAGTAGCTCTTCAAGCTTTGCCATTTTGATTGTAACTGTCACTTTTTTGGTGGTCTTCTATTTTCTGAGGTGTAGGGGGGCATGCATTATGTAAGATTGGGAGGTTTGATCTGTTAGTTACTTTTACTGTTAGTGACTTTTAAAATTTAAGAAAATTTTACCCTGTGCAGATGAATTGGGTGCAGGCACTCCCAGAGAATTTAGTGTGAGTTCAGTCTCTCTGTTGTTAATGCTGCCACACGGAAAGCATTTCCTACTGATTTTAGCTAAGGACTGTTTCAGTTGACTGGTTTTCTCTTCATTAAGGATCCTGTTTTGTTTGCATGTCTGGGAATTTTTTTTTTTGATGGATGTACACACTGTAAATTTACTTTGTTAGGTGCTGGATATTTTTGTATTTCTCTCCATATTCTTTTTCTGACAGTTTTTAAGTTTAGTGAAGTATAGTTGACGCTGAAGATTATATTAGTTTCAGGTGCACAAAGTAGTGTTTCAACAACTCTATACGTTATGCTGTGCTCACCACAAGTATAACTATTACCTGTCACTATACAACACTATTACAATACCATTGATTATATATCCCAACCTTTCACCCCCATGATTTAATCGTTCCATATCTGAAAGCCTATGCCTCCCACCCCACTTTACCCCTGCCATCCATCTCCCCTCGCTCCTCCCCTCTGGCAACCACTAGTTCTCTGTATTTATGTGTCTGTTTTGCTTTTTTTGTTTTTGTCTGTTCATTTGTTATGTTTTATGATTCTACATATAAGTGAAATCATATGATATTTGTCTTTGTCTTATTTCACTTAGCATAATACCCTCTAGGCCCATCCGTGCTGCAAATGGCTAGATTTCATTTCTTATGGCTAAGTAATATTCCATTGCATATAAACACATCTTGATCCATTCATCTATCGATGGACATTTAGATTTTCCCCATATCTTGGCTATTGTAACTAATGCTACAGTAAACAGAGGAGTGCTTATATCTTTTTGAATTGGTGTTTTTATTTTCTTTAGGTAAATAGCCAGTAGTGAAATTACTAGATTATATAGTGTTTCTATTTTTAATTTTACATATTCTTGAGGTTTGTTTTCAGAAGCAGTTAATTACTTGAAAGTTGGTTAATCCTTTGGGTCTTGTTTTCAAGATTTGTGAGGCAGGACCAGCACTGCATTTAGTCTAGTCTCACTATTCTCCATGACAACAAAAGCAAAACCCTCTGAATACTCTGCCCAAAGCCCCTTCAATTAGGAGATATCCCAGTCTGACTGATGGGAATAGGCATTGTTCTTGCCCCATGTGAACTCCAAGTTTTGTTCTCTCTAATCCTTCCGATCTTTCTTCCCCAGCCATGGTGTGAGGGTAGTTTCCTCATACTGTGCGTTGGTCAGTTCTCTACTGAAAGCTTGAGGGGAGCCTCTGAAAATCTTTGAAACCCTCTCTCTGGGCAGCTCTCTCCTCTATAGCACTCTGCTACAAGGACTCTAGCTGTTTGGCCTCCCCAGGTTCTTCGCTTCCTCTTCAACTCAGGGCATCACTGGGTTGTGCCTGTATTCTCCTATTAATGCGCTGTGGCCCAGAAACTCTCTGCAGGCATCTAGTTGGGGCAATTGTAGGGCTTGCCTACAATTGTTTGTTTCCCATTTCTCAGGGATCACAGTCTTTTTTTGGTGTCCAATGTCTTGAACACTGTGGCTACATCCATTGTATCCCATTTATGTTTGTTTCAGGTAGAAGGATAAATCCAGTCACAATTATTCCATCTTGGCTGGAAATAGAAACTCTTAGTGATTTTATATATGGTCAAAGCAGTTAAAACAATTCATAATTTTTAAAAGATGGTGTTTTCATTTAAAAGTTATTCATAAGGCTTCCTTAAACTTAGAGATATAAAGCAGTTAAAATGCTATAAATTTGTGGACAGTACAGTGTGTGTGTGTATGTGTGTATATGTATGTATAAACATGTGTAAAGTTCATTGTGTGGCTTAAGTATTAAAATGCTAGTATACTAAATTGTGTATTCATTGTGGAAAAAACATGTGGAAACACACCTCCTCTCTAGGCTTTAGCTTTTTCATTTAGTGATGCTTTCTCCAGGCGATACTCGGGCATACAGGTGTGTCAGATTCCTAAAACTAAAGTCAGAGTAGAATGAGAACCACAAGCCTTTAGTAATTCTCTCTCTCTTTTTTTAGTTGTGCCATCATTCTTTATAATTAATCTTAAAATGGCAAAATTTCCCAAGTTTGTATGAAGAGACCATATTCCAAACTATTAGTGAGGCAATCCTTGAATATAAATGGAGGTCATGCAATGGACTGGCAAAGTCAGATTAAGGCTTTGGAAATAAAGAAATAAGACAGAGAAGAGGATACAAACATAGTTTTAGTTTAGAAGAGCTGAACTTTTAAGTCGTAAGAATTTACAGTTTCTACTTAGATGTAGATTTTGCTCTTCATTTTTACTTTAATGGGAAATTAAGTTACAAGTGAAAATAGACTTGATTGAAACCACATTGTTAAGTTAGTAAAATGATTTGTTTTTACTGAAAAATGCCTTGTGAATTGATGGGGTGTTTTATGTATTTCTGCTAGGTTCAGTTATTCATATCTGAAGTACAACTAACTACTGAACTTACCTTGTGGTAAACAGTCACTAAAATTTGCCTGGAGGCAATTTCTTAAATACAGACATAGTGGTTGGAGAGAGTTCATTTATTTTTTGAAAGACTTGATTTGAATACTAATTCAGGATGTAAATGTCACAGTTTGTGAGCTTCAAGAGTTACAGTGATTATTCTGCAAGTACAATATTTGAATAATCATATTTTTTTTCATTATGGGAGAGAACAGATCATTCAGCCAGTCATAAGCACCAGCAGCAATACTCCTAGTCTCAAACATAATCTGAATGTGCAATTTATAACTAGATGTTAATTACTAAATAACATGGTTTTCCATTTTTGATCTCTATTTGTCTACATTTCCAAAGATAGATGTTAACTGAATGATAACTCACTTTCTTAAAATAATCTCAAAAAATGGCATTTCAAAATAAGGATTTTAAACTGTATTTAAGACAAATATTGACTATTTTATCAGTGTTTCTTAAGCTAATGATAAAAGATATTTAAGTAAATCACTCCTGTGACTGACGTTGAAAGCTCATTTTACTAGAATAAAATTATTTACCAAGATAGGTGTATATCTATGATGATATTTCTCAGTGTTCTCCAGAGTAGCTAACTCACTATCACCTGGATTACCTGTTAGGCAAATTTTCCAGCCCCACATCAGACCTACCGAATCAGAAACTCAGGGTTTGGGTGGAGTCCAGTCACGTGTATTTTAACAAGCCCAGGGTGATTCTGATCCTTGCTAAAGTTGGAGCACCTGTGATTTGAAAAAATGCTTCTCCACTTACGAATGGATGACCAAAGAAAGGCTACTTTTCACAAGAATTTTCCCCAGTGTTCATTCACATCTCTGAAACTTCTGTCATAAGTCTGATTTTGAACTGTTAGTTGAAGCTAATTAGGATTTGAACTTATTTAAAGTGAATAAGTGCAGCCTCCTCAAACCATCTTTTCAATTTAATGCCCAAATGATCATTTCATTGCTTTAGATGAAAGTAACTAATTTGTCTTATGATTTCCAAACTGTAACTAACTCAAGCTAACCAGGAGAGTCTCATCTAATTGGATCAATTCTTGATGGATAAACTCACCAGAACTAATCTGAATGCAGAAATTTACTTTTTCATTTGTCTATCTCCACCCACAAAAGGAGAAAGAAAACCAACTGCTGATGGTTATTGCTTTCATCTGTACCATTTGCACCTTGCATTTAGTTGTGAAATACACATGGATTTGCTTAGATGTCTTTGAATAATTGTTGCAAGCTAGAGGACTGTGAGTGAGCTTTTACTTCTAGGAGAACCTAAGTTGATAGTGGTATTTCAAAGCCAGGAAGAGGGAAAAAACTGTTTTATCCTCTTGTCTGCCAGGGGAAAAGAAAGACCTTTGAAAGGTGAGTTTGAGAATTTTTCTACCCTTGTAGGACATAAGTTTCTTAAATTAAACGCTGTATCACCTTAAAGGGATGATAGTATTATGAAAATTTATGGCTTTTTTCAGCGATAGAAAATCATTGCTTGTGATGAGAAATTTCTCCTGTGAGTTGCAATGAAGGATATTTGCTCTCTTTCAAACTTGAAATGAATATTGGGTATTAATATTGTGAAATTTAATCTGAGATTTAGGCACTTGTCAAGTTCTTTAATTTATTCTTATTTGGATGGCCTCATGAGATTCATGCTCTGATAAGCAACAAAAGTCAGTGGTGGCTAAATCTTAGCATGAATTTCAGACATATTCATGATTCTTGTCCTCAGAGGTAGTTGGTGTGCGCAGGTAGCTTCTGAAAAATGGGTTAATTTTTGTAGTCCTGTGCCTTCTGGATTAAGCATCCCAAAGTAGCCATTATAAGGCAACAAGCTTGGAATAGTAAATCCCTGGTAGGTACATAGGAGAAAAGGATTAGGTAATTTTTTTTTTTTTGATGATTTCGTGTGTGATTATCACTGGATATCTTGATTTTATGTTTTTAGTTAGGGTAAAAGTTCATACCTGCACATATGGCTTTTCTTTATTCTCCAAATATAGTTATGCCATACTCTTTGGTTAAATTTTTAATGTATATATTACTTTGACTATAAATATTGTTCTTAACTGAGCTATATAATGTTCTACAGCTAGATTTCCTTTCTGGGGCCACAGTTTTATTGTCCTAGAGATAATAATTTTTTTCCTCATTTTCGTAATTTTCTGGATATGTGTCATTAAATCTTCAAAGTTTGTTTTGGTTACCCTATTTATTTCTTTCTCTTCTTTTCTTTCTTTTCAATAGCTTTAATGAGATAGAGTTCATATACCATACGATTCACCCATTTAGAATGCACAGTTCCATTAATTTTAGTATATTCAGACATGTGAATCACAGATAGATGATAACAGTCAATTTGAGAACATTTTTAACACAAAA
Source organism: Canis aureus (assembly GCF_053574225.1). Lineage (NCBI taxonomy): Eukaryota > Metazoa > Chordata > Mammalia > Carnivora > Canidae > Canis > Canis aureus. Next base: position 9,411,893 of record NC_135613.1, read on the forward strand.
GAGAAACCCTGTTTTAACTATCACCCATCTCCCCTGAATTCTTCACCCACACCTTCCTACCATCCCCAGAGAAAAGCAACTCTATTTTCTCTTTAGATTTGCCTATTCTGGACATTGCATGTAATGAAGTCACATAATATGTGGTCTTTTGTGACTAGCTTCTTTCACTTGGCATGTTTTCAAGGTGTATCTATGTTGTGGTATGTATCCACATTTCATTTTTTTTTATGGCTGGGTAATATTCCACTGTAGGAATATATTGTATTTCTTTTATCCATTCATCAGCTGATGGATGTTTGGGTTCATACCTTTTGGTTATTGGATTAATGATGTGATGAACATTTTTGTACATGTTTTTGTGTGGATATATATTTTCAATTCTCTTGGGTATATGTATAGGCATAGAATGGCTGGCTTATCTGGTAACCTTTTGAGGAACTGCTAGACTGTCTTCCAAAGTGGATGCACCATTTTACATTCCTACCAACAATGTAGGAAGGTTCCTATTTCTCCCATATCTTTGTCAACACTTGTTATTGGCTGACTTTTTAAATTTTAGGTGTCGTAGTGAGTATGAAGTGGTAATTTGTTGAGTCGTCCTATTTTCTAGATCATGTGTGTCCCTTTCTCTTGGTTTACTTTCTTTGGTTAGAGCAAGATATCCAATAACTTTGTGAGCAACAGTGAACAGGAGGTGAATTCTTTTAGATCTTGTAGATCTTAAAATGTTCACGTGGTATGTGAAGTAGCCTGGGGAATTTTTTATTCAAGATTTTGAATTCCTTTTTTTTTTTTTTTAAGATTTTAGTTATTCATGAGAGAATAGTTTAGATTTAGTTTATTCATGAGAGAGACAGAGAGAGAGAGGCAGAGACACACAGGCAAGGGAGAAGCAGGCTCCATGCAGGGAGCCCGATGTGGGACTCGATCCCCAGACCTGGGATCATGCCCTGAGCTGAAGGCAGATGCTCAACCACTGAGCCACCCAGGTGCCCCAAGTTAAAATATTTCTAGCTATCTTTCAAAACAAGTATTCCTAGAAAGACCTTTGTGTCTTCGTACAGCTTTCCTTCACATGGCCCACATTTTTCAGTAGCTTTATTTGTGATAAACTGGTTTCCCTGGGCGGTTGAAGTCAGAGGACTTGGCATGGAAGGACCCTGAGCAAAGCTTTTTAAAACGTGGCTTTTGATAGCTCTCTATTTTCCCAAAGTCTCATACTCTGATCAGATGCTAGAAGATGTCTTCTCTCCATGAGTTTTTTCATGCCTCTGGTTCCTGCAGCCCTCTAGGATGCTGAGGGGGGAATCCACTCCATTCTCTCCCTACCTGCTTCTGTGCTCTGGGGTTTAAGCTTCCCCGGTGCTGCTCAGGGCTCTGCTGCCTTTCAGCATCTAAACTTTGAGGACAGCTTTCACTGACTGTGTTCTCAGCACCCATTTTCCTTGCCCTTTTCAGTAAATACATACATAAAATATCCATTCAGTGTCAGTTTAATGGGCTTTTAAGAACAACGATGATAAGGCCTCTTAATCTGAGACCCTCCAGAGAGACTCTCATCTGGCCTACCTCCATCCCCACCCTTGGTTCTTCACCCTGAGTGCTTCAGTATCCCTAGGAGGGCTTGTGAAAGAGCAGGACAGGTTTCACCCTGGGAGCTTCTAACTCAGCAGGTCTGGGATGTGGCCTGAAAACCATATTTCTAACAAGTTCCTAGGTGATGCTGATGCTGGGGTTTTGGGGATCTCAGCTGGAGAACCGCTTTTCCAGATACTCTTCCAGTCTGCTGCTTGCCGCAAGGGTTAGTTTTGTAAGACCAATCTGCCTGTGTCGGCGCCCCACATATGCATTTCAGGGATCATCCCTGGTCACACGTGAGAGGACATCCAAACTCCTTGGCATGTCCTGGGCAGTAATATAATTTGAGAAATCAGTATATCTTTGATTGGCTCTGAACTTTTCCCTGCATCCTGTGGGGATGATAGCCAGAGTTCTGTTTTCTTTGCTTCAGGGGAGGTTGGATCTAGGAGCAGAAAGCAATAATTACATGTATGTATCTATATTTACCTTTATTTTTGTATTATATTTGTGTTATATTTTGTATTATGTCTTTACTTATATGTTTCTATACCTATGTGTGTATATATATACATAAACACACATTAATAGTTTTCTTTTTAAAGATTTTATTTATTTATTCATGAGAGACATAGAGGCAGAGACACAGGCAGAGGGAGAGAAGCAGGCTCCATGCAGGAAGCAGAACTCGGTCCCGGGTCTCCAGGATCACGTCCTGGGCTGAAGGCGGCACCAAACCGCTGAGCCACCCCGGCTGCCCTAATAGTTTCCTTTCTAAATGGATCTACTAGAGAACTTTTCCTAAAATGGATCTACTAGAAGAGTATGCCAGGGGACAGGAAAGTAGGAAGGAAGGGGAGAGAGATTCCCCTTAGCCTTGGACATGCTGGATAGAGGTAGAACCTAGGCTTCTAGACCTTGGCAGAGATTTCCAGGTACTCGCCATGGCCCATCATCAGCGTGGGAAACTGTTGGAGGCTCACCATCAAGTTTCTTTAGACACTGACTGAATTAGAGGAACATTCAGTGTAAAACAGTATTAAGTTCAGAGTTAAATATAATGATTTCTAGTATTTGTTGGCTGCCTTGACCATTTCCAGGGACTGGAGTAAGTGCTTCTAACATGTTATCTTCTATTACTGATGATCTCTACTCACATGAGAAAACACACAGAAATGCATCATTGACCAGAGTCACACAGTGGTGTGACTCATTTCACTTGTCTCATGAAACCTACAGGAGAGAGTCCTATCTCCCTTCTCCCAGCATATCTGGCAGCTTTTCTACCTTGCTGGAAAGCATTCAAGTCTACGTTCTTCCCCATTTGGAAAATCCTAGTATATGAGTTACATTGTTGTATCGCTCTTAGCAACTGTGAGAATTTCACTTCTTGTATATGTGAACCGTGAGTCATTCCTGTCACTGGTATTTGAAAACGTGGACACTGGGAGTTGGGATAGAAATTGGCACACTAACATTTAGAACACCTAAGAGAAGCTGAGGGGAGAGAACCCAGCAGCATTCCTGGTGGGAGGAAGGACAGGGAACGAGCAGGGGTGTGGAATACCTGAGGACCAGGGCAGGGGGGTTCAGAAATTCTCAGTGGTGCTGCCTGGCTTGAATAACATTGCCTAAAGAGGTGGTGGCTACTGCTGTTCTTCTTCCTCCTCAGTCCTCCTATTTCTCTCCCTCATCATATTCTTAATACAGTTATTGTGCAAATCATTTGCTTTGTGGGGCCTGGGTAGAAAGAATTTATTCTGAGTCATAAAATAAGGGAATCAAACATTTGGATACATGACTGACCTTAGAAAATAAATATAGTTCCCATTAGTTTATGTATCTGCAACAAAGCAAAATGAATTGAGGGTATAGAACTTCCATAGAAATTGCAGAGTGTGGACAGCCCAGGTGGCTCAGCAGTTTAGCACCACCTTCAGCCCAGGGCGTGATCCTAGAGACCCAGGATCGAGTCCCACATCGGGCCCCCTGCATGGAGCCTGCTTCTCCCTCTGCCTGTGTCTCTGCCTCTCTCTATCTCTGTGTCTCTCATGATTAAATAAATAAAATCTTTAAAAAAGAATTGCAGACAGCCCTCAATTTGTTCTTCCCTCACTGGGTCTGCTCCTGTATGGACTCTTGGCCATGGGACTCTTGGCCATGGGACTTGCTTTGGCCAATGAGATAATATAGCAAATACGATGGTAGGGACTGGAAAAGAATTCACGATGAGGACGTACAAGCTCTAGTTGCTGAAAACCCTTCTGCTGCTGTATAAACAAGCCCGGCTAGCCTCCTGGAGGATGGGAGATGGTGTGGAATGACTTCCAACCATCCAAGCCATGCAGTGGCAGCTGCAGGTGTGAGTGAGGCCATTACACATCATTCTTCACTGGCTGAGCCACCCCAGATCAGAGTCAGGGGAAATAATGTTTAGTTTAACTTTTGATTTGTTTCATACCAGAAATTAATACTCAAGTAACCTTTATTGCATATTTTTGCTGTAAGAAATATTGTTTCTGTTCTCTTCATTTCATGTGCTATCTCTGTTCTATTTTAATGAAGTTCTACAGGTTTGTCATAAAGAGTGTTGGCTCTGTAGTTGGATTATCTGAGTTTAAATGTTGGCCCATCTGCCAGGTGTCTGGCTTTGCACAAGTTGCCAAACCTCTCTGGATTCAGTTTCCTTATCAGTAAAATGGTTTTTGGGAGAATTAAATGAGAATGTATGAAAGACGCTTCATATTGTTCCTGACATATAGTAAGTGCTCACTGAATATGAGCAATTAGAAGTAGTATGCAATATTTATAAAGTTTCTCATAGGTTAACTCCGTCTTCTGACCCTGTTTTTCCATAAACTTTTATAAGGTTTTTAAATGTCAATTCGATTGTGAAATGGATTTTTAGGAATAGACTTCAGGGTTGGTGAAGGAATCAATTTTTTTTTTTCTATTCATCATATTTTTTGTGTGTGTACAACTCTTTCCCTCCCAGGCAAGGGACCAGGAACATAGCTGTATTAATATCTAGCACAGTTTCTGGCATGCTGTAGTGTCATTAAGTGTCATTTGGTTGACTGGAGTCAGCAGGAGTTAAGTAGATGTTCCAGAACTCCACATGCTTTTTGGCAAGACCCTCCCTTCCCAACATTTTACATCTTACCAGCTGACAGCTCTACCTTGGGCCATCAGGATCCCTCTCATTGAGCCTTTATCCCTGTTTATGATGGTCATAAAGCCAAAGCTGTAGAAGGCATTTGAGTTCATGACTCCTGACCCAACCCCCAATAAACACGAAAGCTCAGTCACATCCCTAAGCCCCCTTCTACCATATTGTATGTATGATGACTTTTTCATTATCATATGCCTGAAATGGGCTAAAGTGACATAAATCTGCAATTAATCAGAAAATACTGACAGAACCATGAGTAGAAACTGGGTTTCTGGAGCTATTGGCCTGATGGTGGTAGTAAAGATAGATGGATGAACTAGTATATGTAGCAGATAAAGTTAATGCTCTGCCTCCTGTTTCCTGGGCTTATAACTGAGCCCACTTACAGCTACTGTGGCTGGTTCCTGCGCCTTGTGACAGCTTCCGCTTCTAGTGTGTGTCTTTGCTTCTATTCCTAAGAACTTTTTCTAGCGTTGAATCGGGTCGCCCAGAAACTGGGGATTTAACCCTCTGCTAATGTATTCATTAAAATACAACAAAGTAGCTCATGATATGAAGAAAACTGAACAATGTTCATATGCAAAAATATGCAATAGCAACCCTTAGCTCCTGAGAGATGGGAGTTAGTGAATACACTCTCTTGCCTCCCCAGCCTTTGGAAGGACACTTTTTTTTTTTTCAATTAATTTTTTAATTTTAATTCCAGTGTAGTTACCATACAATGTTATATTAGCTTTAGGTGTACAATATAGTGATTCAACAATTCTATACATTACGCAGTGCTCATCATAAGTGTACTCTTAGTCACCTTCACCTTTTCTCATCCATCCCACCATTAACTTCCCCAATGGTATCCCTTTGATTTCTATAATTAAGAGTCTGGTTTTTTTTCGGTTTGTCTTTTTTTTCTTTGTTTTGTTTCTTAGGTTGCACATAAGAGTGAAATCATATGATACTTGCCTTTGTCTGACTTATTTTGCCTAGCATTACACTCTCTAGCTCCATCCATGTTGTTGCAAATGGCAAGTTTTCATTCTTTTTCTATGGCTGAATAATATTCCATTGTGAATATATATATATATATATACACACACACACACACACACATGCAATGTATATATATATATTCAATTGTGTGTATATATATATATATTCCATTGTATGTATGTATATATATGTATAATGTGGTATATATGCATATATACTGCATCTTTATTCATCTATTGATGGACACTTGGGGCTGCTTCCATTTTGGCTACTGTAAATAATGCTGCAATAAATATGGAGGCACATATATCCTTTTGAATTATTTTTATATTTTATTTGGTAAATACCCAGTAGTATGATTGCCAGATTTGTAGGGTAGTTTTATTTTTGAAGTTTTGAGGAACTTTCATACTGTTTTCCACAGTGGCTGCACCAGTTTGCCTTCCCACCAACAGTGCATGAGAGTTCCTTTCTCTCCACATCCTTACCAACACTTGTTTTTTGTGTTGTTGATTTTAGTCATTCTGACAGGTGTGAAGTGACAGTCTTTGTAGTTTTGATTTGCATTTCCCTGGTGATGAGTGATATTGAACATCTTTTCATGTGTCTGTTGGCCATCTGTATGTCTTCTTTGGAGAGATGTCTTTTGCCATTTTTAAATTGGGTTGTTTTTTGGGTGTTGAGTTGTATGAATTCTGTATATATCATGGATGCTAACCATTTATTGGATATGTCATTTGCAAATATCTTCTCTCATTCAGTAGGTTGTCTTTCAGTTGTTTTGTTTGCTATGCAAAACCTCTTTATTTTGATGTAGTCCCAATAGTTTAGTTTTGCTTTTAGATCTGAGGGACACTTCTGATCCACATGGCAGCTCAGAGAGTCTCCAGTGGGATTGAGTCCCAGTTGTCTATGGCTCTAGCCTTAACACACCTTTTTAAGCTTTTCTCTCCATCTTAATTTTCCCATTCCCTCACTTGTGCATCCTGAGATTACCTTCCAAATAAGTGGCCTGTGCCAAACTCTTGCCAGCTCAGGGCCTGCCTTCCATACCAGCATAATGCCTGCCTAGCCTTTTCCCAAGGAGCATTTAAGATAGAAGCAAGAATACTATATTCTTCCATGTTAGAGCAAGAGAAAAAACTGGTTTTGTTCATAACAGAAAAATAGAATATACAACAGTATCATAAGCCAGTGATTTTTCACGACATTTCATGGATTTCAGAAGACTCCAGAGAAATCTCAGGATGGCAGATGTGTTCATTTGTTTTTTGGATCCCCTCCAAGTCTATGCATACATTATACCAGGTATCCTGCCCATATGAAAAAACAAGCTCAAAAATACTATAGTGGAACAAAGAAATCTCAAGAAATCTTTCATATTGAAAGTGACTGCTATTAAGTGTCAAGTAATGTGCCAACCACCTAGGGAGAAATCTGTCCTTATATTATGCCTTGAACCCAGTGGGTACTTAATATATTTTTGTTGAATTATGCTTGAGGAACTTATATTCTAATTAAGTAGGCAAGACATGCACTCAGTGGTTAAGTACTTTTTAAAGGTGTTATTTAATTAGGACAATAATTAACAGAATAGGTAATAAATGCTTAGATTCTTTCCTCTGGGGTCTGGTGCCTGGAGTGAGTAGAAGAAAATTATAGAACTGGTTAAAAATGGTCTAGTCTCTTCTATTGATTTTACAGATGCTGAAACCAAGAACATTTTTGTCAGAATCCCTTCTCCTAAACATACTTCTGTGAATAAATCTGGTTAGAATTTGTATTTAGTAAGCATAAGCCTCATTCAAAGGGTGGAAATAATTACTAGTAATTAATTAATTACTAGGATTAATAGCCTAAACCTCTATATTTTCAGCTTTAAAATTTTCAAAAGTCAGTTCTTATTGTTGTATTTGATGTGGGATCCTCTAATGAGTCAGGGAAATATTAGTATCTTCACTTTTTTCTTGTACTATTGACTCCCTAGCAAAACATAAAAAATGCAAAGGCATCTGTCTCCTCCTGTACTCTCATTCCAACCAGATAGTAAGCCAAGCACTTCCCAGGCAAGAGGGGAAAGGAATTATGGGGAAAATCATGGAGTTTGGGAGTGATTTGTGATTTGTGATTCGTGTAGAGGGAAGTATTATAGTGGCTTATTTCATGTCCATATCAAATCAAATCAGGCTCTCCACTATCAATGGTTGGTATTAGGTTCAATATCAATTTTCATATACTTTCCTTTGGGCTGAGCCCAGGGCTTCTGTTATCCATGACAAAGAAGGTAGAGACCTCTGGCCAGGTTTATCCCAGGCACTAGTGAGACCATGTGCTTAGGACCATTAATAAATTAGCTCTGCTAGTGGTGTCAACATGAAGCTTGTATGTGGTTCTCAAGGCTGTGGCCCTGAGTGTGGGTCATAGATTTCTACAGAACCACTGCCATCTGAGGTCTGTTACCTACAAGGTACTCCATCTATGGAACCTGCTATCTCTTTGGGAACCAGTCTTCACTTGGGAAAATAAGGCTGGACATAAAAGATTCTTGGGCCAGTTGTGCTCCCAGAATGTGGCCAAGGGAGAAGAGATTTTTTATTTTATTTTATTTTTTGATGATGAGTTTATAGGAGGTGGAAAATAATTTAGGACATCCATTAATTTTTCCATATCCCCGGAATGGGATCCTGTTCTTGCACAGTAAATAAGGAAAGTTGTGAGGGGGTCAGATGAGAGAAAAGCCTTGATTACCATAATAGAGAAAAGTTTGCCTCACTAGAGGTGTCTGGAGTTTTTTCCTAAAAGGAATGGTGCATTTGGGAGAGGGGGTTGGTGTAATGAAATCAGTGTTCAAGGTAGTTTAACCTGGTATTGTTTAGACAAATTAGAGAACATGGAATTGTTTATTAGGTAGGAAGGGTTATAATAACTCTTGAAATGAGATGCCTGGTTGGTGACAGTATGATTAGAAAGAGATCCAGGGATGGATGGATGGATGGACTACTAGTGACTTACTCTCTGCTCTATCAGGCACAGGGTCAGTAAGACCCACAAGGTCCCACTGTCATGGAACTTACCTTCTAGGAAGGAAGGAAGACACATGATAAAACATAAATAAGGATTTCAGATGGTGATACATGCTCCAAAGGAAAAAGAAGGTGATAAATAGTAGGTGAGGATTTCTACTTTATACTGATTGGCCAGCAAAGGTCTTTCTTTTTTTTTTTTTTTTTTAATTTTTATTTATTTATGATAGTCACAGAGAGAGAGAGGTGCAGAGACACAGGCAGAGGGAGAAGCAGGCTCCATGCACCAGGAGCCCGACGTGGGATTCAATCCCGGGTCTCCAGGATCGCGCCCTGGGCCAAAGGCAGGCGCCAAACCGCTGCGCCACCCAGGGATCCCAGCAAAGGTCTTTCTGAGGAGGTAAACTTTGAGCTGTAAGCCATTGTCCACCCCACCCCCACTCCACCCTTCCCCTCTCCTCATGCATGAACTCCTGTGCACTTGTACATGCCTATTAGTATCCTCCACCAGGTAACTTCTCACAGTAGGCTTAAATATATTTATATTTATATTTATATTTATATTTATATTATTTATATTATATATATTTATATAAATATTTATTTATATATTTATATTATTTATTTTATATTATTATATTTATATATTTATATTATCTATATTTATATTATATTATTATATTATATATATAAATATATTTATAAGGGCAAAGATTGATCTTATTTATCTTTATAACTCTAATACCTAGCACTGTACTTGGCACATCATGTGCATTCAGTGTTGAGTGAGTAAATGAATGAATGGTTCAACTCATCCCGCGAAAGAGTCTGAAGAGAAGGCAGTGGATAAAGGATGAGGCTTTGGGAAACCTCTATAGGTGGAGATGGGGACAGAGAGACAGGGGCATTGTCACTTCCTTCTGCCATCCTTGCCCTGTTTGCACGTTATTCTGTACCTGCCTCACATCCTTCTCCTGTCTGTGTAGAACAGAGCTTTTCAGTGTGGTAGTCACCCTGGTAGATAGTTCAGTGTGGTAGCCACTCATTATATATCATATGTAATGTAAAATATTACATACAACTAATGTCACTGTTTTTACTTTTTTAATGTGGTTACTAGAAAATTTAAAATTAATATTTGGCCGACATATTTCTAGTGCATATCACTTATCTGTATCCTATAGTAATTAGATTAACTTGATATTAGCTGATCATTTCTGAAATGAGTGGTGCAATATAAAAATCTCCACACATGGGACGCCTGGGTGGCTCAGTGGTTGAGCATCTGCCTTCGGCTCAGGTCATGATCCCAGGGTCCTGGGATCGAGTCCCACATCGGGCTCCCCGCGGGCAGCCTGTTTCTTCCTCTGCGTATGTCCCTGCCTCTCTCTCTGTGTCTCTCCTGAATAAGCAAATAAAATCTTAAAAAAAAAAAATCTCCACACATTCAAAAATGGTGACCAAATGGAGGAGGCATAACATATATTTTGTAACCAAGGAGACCTGCCCCAGTGCAAAACAAGTTTGGGAGATACTGGTTTAATTTTTTAATGAATAAGTAAATTCAATCACCTTGATTGGACAACAGCTTTCAAGTTTTTGGAGAAAAAAACCTCATAATTTTACACTTGAAAATCCCTTTTCTAATTTCATTTGTTTTATTGCTACTCTTTGATATTTCTGCCAGATGACAGAGAACTGTATGACGTAAAGGGATGGTTTTCCTTTTCTTTCTTTCTTTCCCTTTTTTCTGACGGAGCGCAGTGGGCAAGGATGCAGGGAACGCTGCCCTCGCACCCATCCTGTCTTGGCCTCGCGGAACCGATAGCAACGTGAAGATGCTTGAAAGAGAGAAGCAGATGTGAGACGCTCCACTTTTATCCTACCAGTAACATTTTTAAGATTAAACTCCTAGTGAAATTCTTTCACAGATCCCAAATTATGAATGCTCCGTGTTGCTTTAATCCGTCCCGTTGCCCCGGCTTTATTAGATGGAGCACCCCGTTGAGCATCTGAGGAACAGTGGGATTATCACATTTCCCTTTGAAAATCCGGTAAAGACAAAATAAATGGTTAACAAAACAGAGGGAAATCAGTTTGCAGGTGTTCATGGGCGATGCAACCCCCGATAGAATCCGAGAGCCTGTGTCCTTCCTCACTTGCAAACTGCCTTTTAAGCAGGCTGGGGAGGTTCTTGAGGAAGAAGAAATCATGGGGCAAAAGTTGCTTTCCTCTCCTTTTGATGTGTAGCTAATTGCATTGTGTCGACTCCAGAGACAGTGTGTCGGAAATCTGAAAACTTTATTTTGTTAAGCTTTACTTTCGACTCTACCCTGAGTGTGCCCATAATAGTTCTTCATCCTGTGCATCTCCTAGAGTGTTAACTCAACCATTGATTTTTTTTTTTTCTTGGCAAATCTAATTAACTATTTGAAGTATTTCATCAAGCGGTACCTGGTTACTACACACACTTGGTGGGTGGCTTTTTGAGATAATCTTAAAAACTCAGTTACATCACAGCACTCTAAAACTTCTTGTCTGTCAGAGCAATTTGAATTTTGTTATTAGTGTCTGCTGGAAACCATAATTCAATAAAGACTAACTCATTTAAAAATGTTTCATACTGGGCATGCATTAGGTAACAGGTAGCTTAGGAGACAGAAAAACACGCAAATGGTCCGGTCTACACAGGAAATTGGAGTGGTAGCGAACAATTCGAAGGAGGTTTTTTGTATTTTTTAAGCATCTGTGGCCAGATGAGTAAGGCTGCGTGTGTTTATGTATGCATGCGCACACACATTTAAATCAGCGAACCCAGTGGTCTTTGCTTTTGCTCCCCTAATATACTAGCATTTTCCATCAATCCCCAAATGCAAGCTGGTGGATATAAAAGGAACCTCTATCAACATGTAAAATAATAATCAACAAGGGCCCCTGCATATTTCTTTGTGTAATACTTGTATGACCCTGGCTTCTCCCTTGAATGAGATTGTATCCGTCTCTTGTCCTCTCTCTCTCTTTCTTTCTCTTGTTCCTTTTATGGACATAGGATTATTGCTATAGAAAATATGGTCATGCCATAGGGGAATGTACCTCCTGCTCAGGGTGTTTTTTTTCAACTACATCTGCAGACTGCAGCTGCCGCAGCCTTTGAAAAAAAAAAAAAAGTCTGGGTCCTTATGAAACTGTAATTCTTGAACAATGAATTCTTCCTCACAGGACACTGTACGTTTTCACTGGTGTTTAGCACAGTCTGCCATTAGTCTTCCCTGCAGTTTATTTGCTCCCCAAGTCTACCATCTGACATATGTAGGAATATTTAAGCAATTTTTTTTTCCCCAGAGAAGTTTGCTTCATCTTTGGAAGGACGGGGCTTTCTGCAGACTTCACAGGACCCCTCATAGTCTTCCCTTCTTTTTTCCATGGCTGTGTGTCTGTGCCCACTCCCACATGCCTCTTGTCTTTATGAAGACGCCTCTCACTATTCTCTATTTGCCTCCCAAACTGCATTTAGAAAATACCATCTTTTCCCCACATCCCCTTGCCTTCGCTATCCCCAAACTCCTTATCTTCTGTAAAGTATCAGTGGCGTTGAACTTCAAATTTCTTCTTCGTTTTTTACTGCTCTACTGCTTGTCATTTGATGAATTGTCATTTCCCTTGTTTTTAAGGTTAAATTCGGTGCCTAGAGAGATGATGAAGTTTTTCTAAAATCATGGGAAAATAAAAAATACATGTATTTTATTTTGGTACATGTCCCTTTTTTGTCCTTTGGATATTATTAGTTACCTGAAACCTAAGAAGAACCCATCTTGATTTGATGAATGCAAGGCTGCAGCCTCTACATAAATAAACAGACAGCTTGATTATGGTTAATGATTTGTCATCTAGAGCTACATTCTTGTATCTTGAACTTTCTTGTACGTATTAGATGAAATCAAACCTGATTTGTGATTTTTGTGGTGCAACTCAAAGATTTAAAAAAAAAATTAGGTGTTTTCAGATACCAGTTAGTTCTCATTTGTCCTTTAATCTTTAGAAGCAAGTAGAACCAAACTACTCATGGCCCTGTAATTGTATGGTTTTTTGGGGGGGTGGGGTGGGGGTGGTAAGCCTTTAAAAAATAAGAATCAACCTGAGACAGAAATCTAAAGTTGTTGTTTTCTGGTTAGTACAGATACCCATGCTAACATTCAAGCTTGTTGTCAGTTAATGTTTTTATGGGGAACTTTTGTTGCTTTTTCTTTTTAAGAATAATATAGAGAAAGCTGTTGGCATGTTGACATTAAGCTGTATTGGGGAAAGTGGGTCCCTACTCTCCACATCTGTTCAGTGTTTCTGTTGCCTTTCATTTTCTAAAGTGTTACATATGGAATACATATGTCTTTCTGTTCTAGTACCACAGGAAAAAAAAAGAAGAAATAAAAAAGAGAAAAATCACAAAGAAATCAATAAACACCTGTTATTCCCAGATCTACAGTTATTTGGGCTCAGAAGTGCCTGCAGGCAAAGTTAGAACAAAAATCCAGGATGTCTATATGCCTTCGTAGATTTCTCTTAGCCTGTATGAGAGTTTTAAATTTTATTTTATATTTATTTCATTTTGTTTCATCTTATTTTATCCCAGAGTGGATCCTTCATCTTCTGTTATTTTACTGACCTGGATTTGTGCTCTCCAATGTATATTTCCTCTTTCCCTATATGCTATATTTTTGTGTTCAGCAAAGTGGAGATTTTTTTTTTAAACTGGCTCTAGAATATAACCTTGCTTTATCTTTCACCATTTCCACAGCAGGTTTCCTACGTTAGATTGCCCCCTGCTGCTTCTGGAACATTAAAAATAAAGCTTGAAATAAAGTATGTTTGGGGATCTAATATTATAGAAGTATGTATTCAGTGAAATATATTGGAACGTAATCATTGGAAAACTGGTTCAAATATAAGTAACAATTGATGCTCTGGCATGTCATATGGTGGTTTTAAATTTGAGTGTGTATGTGTGTGTGTGTGCGCACGTGTGCACAGGCACACCTGCACAATGTACATACATACTTGTAGCCAGTTTGCATATTGCTCCTTACCATTGAAAGTTAGCTATGAATTAGAAGGTATTGTTTAAAATAATTATGAACCATGATACATGTTTTTCTTTTGTCTTTTACAGGCAATATAGTTCCCATAAGTGTGTTCTTACCCAATTGTACCATTGTTGGCCTAAAACAAAAAAGATGTTTTTTAAAGGGCTGTGTCCATATCTTGTTTGTTTTGTGTCTTTAGTTCACTGCCTGACACATAAGACACCATTTGTTAATTTCACTGGGTTCATTCATTCAGCAGAGAGAGTAAGGTCACTCAAGTTTAAGTCATAAAAATAATTTTTTGTTGGATTTAGGATCCAGAAGAGTAAATAATGTAGCTAATATTTTGACAGAAAGAACTCCCAGCAAAGGCACAGGAAATTTTTAGTAATCCCTAATGTCAGGGCAGATTCCACATTAGTGGCTTGTATTTTTTGCTTTCATAATTTTTCTTTTTATTGCTATTTCCATCTTTCCCAGCTCACATTTTATAGATAGACTTGACCTCTCCTGGGTACTCCTCCCTGGCCCCACATATATTTCTAGGATACCTCATTCAATAATTTGATTGCTAAAACTTGTCTGCATTCTCTGTTAAACTTTGTAAGTGATTTGAGGGCAGGGACTATATCTGATTCATTTCTGCATCCCACAGATTTCCATTTGCTGTTACATAGTTGACATTGAAGTGGGATTCAAATATCCTCCAAAGAAAACGAACTTTTAAAATAAGAAAAAATTAATAAAGATGGAACTAAAAGGACTATAGATGTGGTACCTATTTTTAAAGTTTTATTTTTTTATTTCTTTATTTATTTTTAAAGTTTTAAAGGTGACCCAACTAAAAATGAAGCAATGAGGTATGAAATGGCCATGGTGCCAAAGGCAAAGATTTGATAGTGGAATGAATGGTTGGATGCCATAATCTCTGTCCTTTTTCCCTACCTGTAATCGTTACAGCATCTCTATGTATATATCCTGACATTTCTTTTTCCCTTTTCCCTCAACAGTTGAGTCCCACTGAGTCTGGCATTCCAATTGACCAGAACTATGACAGCTTGATTTTAATAGCCTAAGACCTGTAAGACTCTAGAGTGGAAGTGAGGGATCTTGTGTCCCTCGCTTATGTGGGTAGTATTAGACTGTAACCTTTACTGTAGACCTTTTGCTTCTCTCTCATTCTAGTGTATAGAGAAGCTTGTCCCCTCATGCTGGTGTCTGCTTAGCTAAGAAACGTTCACTTTATTCCACTCTAGGGATGTCTCCTATCACCTCTGGTTTAGGTATGTGCAGATGAGGTTTATAAAAACTAATGGAGTTTTAACCTTTTGCTATCCTAAAAAAAAAAAAAAAAAACTTATTTAAAAAAATAAATCCTTGCAGACTCATTCTCCTTTGTTCCCAGACAAAAAGTAACGAACATACCCAAATTTTATTCCCTCATTATCTTGTCCCTTAAAAAAACACACTTGTACCACTATGTGATAGTGATACATAGGCCATATGGCCCCATTAGCAATGTATAATATAGCTCTACTCTTTGATATATAATATATATCAAAGCCATATATATATATGGATTTTATTTATTCATGAGAGACACACAGAGAGGCAGAAACACAGGTAGAGGGAGAAGCAGGTGCCCCTCAGGGAGCCTGATGTAGGACTTGATCCCAGGACCTGGGGATCAGGACTTGAGCCAAAGGCAGATGCTCAACCACTGAGCCACCCAGGTGTCCCTCTACTCTTCCATATTCTTGCCAGCCCCTTGAATCATCAAGCTCCTAAATTTTTGCCCATCTAGTGATATAAAATTATTATGTTACTTTGATTTTTAATTTGCATTTCCTTGATTACTAGTGAGGTTGAGAATCTTATATGAATATTGGCCATTTGTGTTTCTTTTCCGAAAAATGCCTGTTACTGTGTTTTGCCCATTGTTTCCTAATATATTTTTTCTTTTTCTTATCAATTTATATAATTTTCTAAAATATTATTGATACTAACCCTTTGTTAGTTATGAATATACGTTTTTTTTCTATTCTGTGGCTTTTTTCATTTCTTTGATTTTGTTTTTTTTTTTCCCTTTGTTATTTTTTGATGAAGAGTAGTTCTTCATTTTAATATATTCTTACGTATCAATCTTCTGCTTTCCGGTTTGGGTTTTTAATGTTTTGTTAAAAAGAAATCTTTCCCTATTGCAAAACCATAAAAATAAATTCCCTTATCTATGGGGCTTAATGAATTCTAAAAAATTTTAAATTTGTGCTTTTCATGGCAAAATCCTTAACGTATCTGAGATTGGTTTTTCAGCTATGGTGCAAAGGTAAGGATCCACACTCATTTTTTTCTCTACATGGACCATCAGTCAGCCCAGCATCATTCATTAAATGCTCCATCCTTTCTCTACCGATCTACCAAGCCAGCTCTGACATCCATCAAGTTTTTATAAACATGGAATCTGTTCTAGCCACTTAATTTGGCTACACCAGTCTATTAATCTGTCTTTTGCCTTTATGGATTCTCTTTCCATTCTGTTTTCCAAGACTAAGAAATAGTTGGCCTTGAAAACCAAAACCGTTGTTTGCATTACCTTTTGTAAAACTGCCTTAATGTGTAATATGCAGAGAAGCATTGGGAAACTATTTGTTAATATTACTGCGTGTTTGTGGCAGCTTTTTTAAAGTCCTATTTTTATGTGTGTAGTGCCAGGATAAGTACTTTTTGTTATCTAAATCCTTGTATCAACTATTTAGTCTCTTGATATTTCAGGCTCTTGTTTGTGAATCTTAAGTTGTCATTGTGTTTCAGCTTCCTATGTGGACCTGATAGAACTGTTGGATTTTGCTCTTTTATGTCCTATGAAGGAAAGTACCTAGAAACAAATAATATTGCTTCTACTAATGAAAATTCAGTGGAATCTCATTATGATGCTGATATCGGAGAATGAGTGTAACACTTGCTCTTTTGTAGCTTATTGGGTTATGGTGTGATTTTCTACGTGTGTATGGGAAACTTGGTGGCACATGATTTGATTCATTTGAATCCGTGGTACAGTGAGATTGTTTTTGTTTCTTACCCTATATAAAACAGTCTAGGAAATAAACTTCAGATTTAATTTCTTTTTTGAAAGGATTTCCTAAAAGTGGAATCTTTCATTAAAAGATTCATAGGGCTGGTTTCAGGAGTGTTTCTCACTTGGATTTTAATGAAAGTCACATATTTTTTTCTTCAACTCTGTGGTAATCTGTATACATATACTTGTATTCATTTTAATAAATCATAAAATGGTGACTAAGGGATCCACACATCTCAGTGGTCTAACATAATCATAAACTACTCAATCTTGACTCTCTAGCCTAAGATAATATGAAATGGAATTTCATTGATCTATAGCATTGCTTTCTTAAATCCTAGCTGTGTATACAGATACACCCATACAGATTTCAACAGATTATGGACTCCATGTACTCTCTATATTCTGTAAAAATTTATGTAGTGACTTTTGTGACTTTATGCACCACCTGATCTAAGAATTGAATTTAATTATTTTTGCTTGCTGATGAGACTAGCTTTTCTTTCAGAATGAGTTTTGTTCCCTAATTTTTAAATATAGTATTTGTTACTGTTTTATTGATATTGCAACTAGGCTTATTGTAGGCATAATGTTCTTTTAAGAAAGGTACCATTAAATGCATGATATCTGACTTAGAAGCCATCAAAGTATAAAAATAACCAGTTGCTGGGTATTAAGGAATCTGGATTTATATACTTAGGAGAGGTGCTGCTGTTCTGGTCTATATTCTTTTTTCTCCTAAATGCATCCTGTTAGAATCTAGCTGAAGCGTTATTTTGAGTTACTTTTTAAAGTGAAGGACAGCACAAGACAATACTAAAACCATGTCTGACTTACTTGAAACTTAAACTACTGAATATATCATGTTTCATCGTAAATGCTCAACTTTTCTGAAAGAAAGAATGTAGGTGGAAGGAAGACCACAGCAGGAAACTTTGTTTATACAAAGTTCATGTTTTGATGTCCTTAGTGTGATTAAGAAAAATGGAGATCCAAAACACTGTTCTCAAGGTGTTCTCTTGGAACCAAAAGGACCAGTGTCACTTAGTAACTAACTAGAAATTCAGGTTCTCAGGTCTTACCCTAGACTTCTAATAATCAGTTCATATTCTTTACTCTGAAGCTTTGTACTCATTGATTGCTCTCTATCTGAGCTCATGGTTTGGCTTCTCATTCACATTTTTTCATCTCAGCAAAGTAAGGCCAATTTCACATTTCTCAAGACATTGGAGGACATTACAGAAAAATTGAATTGTGGCCAAGGTCACCTTAAGCAGCTTTAAGGCTTTTCTTCCTCTTGTTTCTTATCTTTCTTCCTCTTCCTTCTTCCTCTCCCTCTTCCTCCTGTTTCTTCTTCCCTTTCTCATTCTGCTGCTGTCAGAAATGGTTCTAAACCCTTCCGTAGTTAAGCCTAAGGTATAGAAGTCAGTTCTTGCTTGTAAATTCTGAAGGAAGAAGATATCATGAGGTAACCCTAAATGTTAGATGAAGGCAGGCCTCATTATATGGTAGCCCAACAGGCTATGTGGCTTTATAGAATTATAAAATTAATCAGCCAATATATTTAGTCTCTAAATTATTTGAGAATTCAGATTTTGATTAATCTGTTCCTGTCTTATCTATACTTCTGACTTTCGATTAGCTGTAGACTAATTTTGATCTGCTGAGGATGCCATGACTCCCAGTAGGGTTAAGCTTGCCATAAGTTACCACTAGATGCTCCGCCCCCAAGTGTCAACCCCACTGACTTATGCCCGGAAAGGACTTGGCCCTAAGAGAAAAGAAGTGGACCTCAGAGTCCAGAGGGCTTGGTTCTGTAATTCCTTAAAATGTACCTGTTTTAATTTTCTCCATCATGCATCTGGGAAGTGTTCATTCATAACAATGTTATTATGGAGCACCTACTATATACTGGGTACATTGTTCCATCTAGTGACCAAGACACAGTCCATGCCCTCCAGCCTAGTAGGCAATTGAAAGGACGATTAAAATGGAGACTGATGATTATTACTACTGGGATAGTTCAGGGCAGACCTGTAAGGATGCTCTTTTCAAAGGCCATGTTTTCACTGAAATTGAAAATAGGACTCTACTCTTTTCTAAAAGAGCTTATCTATTTTGCTCAAAGCTGGATGTTTACAGGATGTCTTTGTAAAGGCCATAATGATACATTTTCTTAGCTACAGAGTGAATTTCCAAGTATTTACTTGGCTAAAAGTAGCTTGTGAACAGGTTTTGCTCTTGTCACTTTGGCTCACACTGGGGAGTACTCAGAAATTCTGAAGAGACCTAGAAATGGCAAATAATGAGGGTTGGATGAAATGTATCATTGTGGTTGATTTTTAAAAGAATTTTAATTATTAACAAAGCCTGAATTTGTGCAGATCAACCAGTATTTGTAAGTAGGAGGAAAACTGAAATAGAGCATTTTTCTGGAACTTAGTTTCAAGAGAAAAGGACTGAATTTCATGAAACCTAGCTCATAGCTCATCCATTACTCAATGTACAACTTTGACCTAACTTGGTTTACTGTAGGAAAAATAAAATTCTGGACATATTAGTAATGCTATTATAGCAGTTGGCAATGTTGTAAACAGTCTGGAAATCAGGGAAGATAGTCTGAAGGCCTTTTGTGTGTGTGTGTGTGGCTAAAGCATTTCAAACTTGTTACGTGGCTCATGCTTATTACCTGTCCTGTGATCTTATGAAGCCCAAGCAACCTGAAGGTATAATACCATTGTCAACATGGCGAGATTTTAGAGTCACTTGTTCATTTTGCAACAGAATGAAGAAGGACTGTACTCTAAACAGAGAAAGCTTTCAGGTTATAACATTGACTGAATTCTATTACTGGCTTTAAAATCTTTGGGATTAAAAGATACTCCTGTTACACTGAAATAGATTTATGGGATATTTGAGAGAGAGGATGTTAAGACCAAGAAAAATCAGGTGCATATTTGGGTAATTTTCAAATAAGTGGAAATACCATTCTGGGCTTGTTTTGTTTCTGGTGAATATGATCTTCCATTTCTGAATCTTCTATCCTGTTATTCATTGGGGATTTCTCTCTCCCTCTCTCTTTTTAAAAATTTTTTATTTATTTACTTTAAAGAGAGAGAAGGAGAGAGAGAGAGAGAGCAGGGAGAGGGGGAGAGGGACAAGCAGACTCCCCAGGGAGCACGGATCCCCATACAGGGCTTGATCTCACAACTCCAAGAACATGAACTGAAAGCAAGAGTCATGACTCCTCCTAACTCACTGAGCCCCCACAGGCACCCTTTCTCTAGGGATTTCACTCTTTATCACCATCATTTAGGCCCTTTGTTTGGCTGAACGTTTTAGGCCATAGCTTCTTCATAAAGGTGATGGCATTCAAGGTCAATTTAGGCATAGCTAGAGGCAGAATTTCCTGAGTTCTAGTCTTGCAGGATCTTGAAAACTCCTCTCCTCCAAATAACCCTACTTGCCCTCCAAAGTTTTCAATATCTTGCTATTGTCTGAAGTTTTCAATCAGCGAGTCATTCCTCTGGGTTAGCAAACACCATTAGAAAAAATGCAAATTATTATCAGTCACACATGCCCTAGTGCAAATAATTCTTAGAATTATTAGGAGTAGGATAGTTTGGAGTAGAAGCTCCCTGTAGAGGAAATCAGGCCCAAGTGGGCATGATAGGGGACTATACTTATGGTAGCATTTGGGAGCATAGGAAAGGAAAACAGGATGATTGCATTTCAGTGACTTAAAAAAGTTTTTTAGCTTAATGTCATTTAGTGACCTACCACATTGAGACTTTCATTGTGTGACAGTACAACCTCCCACTGGAGCAGAAGCACTGTAGAGAGGAGTTCTATTCATTTACTGGGGTTTGTCAAGCAAGTAATACGGTACCAGCACATAGTATGTGCTCAATAAATACATGTGAATGAAAAACCTTGTACACAAAAGCTACCCTGAAAGTGTTTTTCTCTGCATTGCTAAAGCTACTTTTCAGTAATTTTTTTAAAATGCTCTTTTTTTACCCCTACCTCAAATGATTTTTAATAAGTTTCAGTATGCCAGGTACAAGTAGTTTCTACCTCTTCCCCTCAAATCTTAAAACACTGAGTATTAGATATTCTAGTACCTAAACAAGCTTATTACGGGAATGAGTCAATCAAATATTATTGACCACATACTCTGTGCCCAGGAATTTTTTTTCTAAAAGATGCTAATCTGTTAGTACATATTTTACTTTTATACTTAAAAGAACTCAAGGCAAGCAATTAAGACTTTTACTATTTGGGGATGCAAATATGCATGATAAGTAATAGCCATCATTTTAACCTTTCAGATTTTATTTTATGGTTGCATTCATGACCATTTGTCTGATGTATTTAATTTTCTAAATTTCTGTTACATGAAAAATGGAAACCATATTGATTTAACATCAGAAAAATGTACAGCAGTTAATTTAAAAAAGGCGGCATCTAATTTTGTTAATAAACTGTAAATGGTAAAATGACATACAGTTAGATTTCAAAGCTTTGGGAACCTACATTTTTGTGTAACATTAATGATGTAGTTTTAGTTTTGGCAGCTGCATATTTCTATAGTGTGATATTTCTACTTTATTGTTTCTCAAAGTAAGCCTAAAATGTTAATAAGGGAAGTTTTCCCCTAGTGAAGTGTGCACTGAACAAGGGGGATGTAATGTTTGTATTACAAAGGTAAGTCTTACAGAGATTTGCAGATTAGACACTCCTGTCATCATAACTCCTTGTAACCCTGACACTGAAAGGTTTTATTAATATCAGATGACACAGATTTGCCATTATTTATCATGAATTTAAATGTAGTTTGTTCTTCCTCATTTTCTGTGGAATAAGAGTCCGTTTCAGTACTTAACTCTGCAACCTTATGGCCTTGGTTTGAATCCTGGTGCTCCAGTTATTAGCTGCATCATCTTTACCGAATCATCCTGTGTGCCACTTCCCTCATCTGCAGAATAGGGCTAATAGCTGAATCAACTCTAGGGTTGCTCTGAGGATTGCATATGTTAATACAAATAAATGGTTTAGAACAGTGAATTGCAATGGGGATAGATTATGAATGTTCTTGTCTTTAGAAATTTTAGCTCTGAGGAAAGAGTAATAAAAGAGTACTATGGACCAGGATAGCTCATGAACAAAATACAATGACACGTCTCTGGTGTGTCATGTCTTGGAAGATTTATTAGAGGTTGGACTGAGCACAGAAGCCTTCAAGGTGAGTAAGAACATGGGTCTCTGTTTGGAGAGTGCACAATCTCAGTTGGTGAGAGATGGGGCTGGGTGAGTGAGGACAGAATCTGGAATGCATGATAGAGAGCTCGGCTGTTATCTTGAGGACAGTGGGAAGCCCTAAAGGGTTTTACACTGGAGAGTGACATGCTGAGATAACTTTTGAGCAAAACCACTGTGCCTGCAGCACAGCAAAGGGGTGGGAGGGCCTTGGCCTGTGCTGGAAGTTAGTTAAGAGGCTAAATGGAAAGAGTGATGGCTGGTGGGAATAGAGACATGGACAAATTTGAAATCCTTAAAGAAGATGAAATCAGTAGCATCTAGTGATTGCCTCGAGGTGGTGGGTGAGAAAGAGGCAAGAGTTGAGGATGATGGCCACATTCCGAACTGTGGTTGACCAGGATGTGGCCCATTTTTCTGGCCGGGTGCCCAGTGTTGTGCTGGATTCATGAGACTCAAAGGAGTAACATGATCAGCTGGAGCTGCTGTCTGAAGACAGCATCACAGGTGAGACTGAAGTGTTTGGTCCCTGGCTGAAGGTCCAGAGAGGTTAGAGAAGCTACAAGTGTATGATGTTCAAAATAGAAATGAGGGCTAGTCTGGGGTCAGTGTCCAGAACAGCCTAGGACGGTGCTCCCACATTCTCAGAGCTCCACGCAGCAGTGAGCAGTCTTTTAATTTTTTTTTTTTAACCTAATGTGACTCTTTTCTAGTGAATATTGTCCCCAGAACAGTCCCTCTAGGCTTTAAATGCCCTGGGCAATTCCAAACCCTTGTTGACTCTCCCCTTATTTGCCCTGGAGCCTTGTTACTAGCAGTTAAGGGTTGTGTCTGTCTCTGAGGCAAATTGTAGGTCACCTTGAATCTGAGATTGTCTTGGGCTCATACCTCCAGGTTCTGAAGATGCTCTTTTCCCTCTGGGACAGTGGACTCTGAGAAGGGGAAGTGGAGAGTTCCTAATTCTCCTTTGTCCTGGTGGCACTTGCCTTCCTCAATCCTTAAGGTGGCTTCTGAACCATTCTGCTGAAACTTGAGCCCTTGCGCTGAATTCAGCCGTGTTTATCTGCAACCTTCCCTCTAAAGATGAGTTAGGTTGAATTCACTCATTGATAAATTAACTTTCTAATTTCACCAAGTTCAAGTTTTATGAATCATTCCCCAACTTTTAGAATAAAATACAAGCCAAGTCTGCACACGAGGTGAATTGCAGCACTGGTGGGCGGGAATTGAAAAATGAATGTTGTTCAGAAATTAGCAATCTAATCTTTCTTGAGCCAGCTAAGAGTGGTAGAATTGTTAATTTATGTGAATGAAATGTGAATCTTTTTTCAGTTTGTTTAATATTAGAAATTCAAGAAGAGGATGATTCAAAGCATTTCAGAATATTGGAAACCTTCTTAAGGTGATGATTACAGCAAGCCTCATGGAAAGTAAACAGACCTCTCTTGCTTCTTCAGTAGACAAACTGCACTGGAGAGAATGAAATTAGCACTGAAAGTATTAAAATATTGATAGCAATCATTCCATGTCCACGCTCTGCCAATTAATAATTAATTTTACCTTGAAGGTAACTGTAAGAGTCAGACTTTTTTTTTTTTTATGCTTTCACTTGGCGAGAATGCTTGACTTCTTTCCCCCTCAATGGTATCAAGTCTCCAGCAAATAATTCACATTTTAATGTGGTTCGTAGCTAGAATTTCTTTTGCATGGCTTCATAGAATGAATAAAAGTTTGCTGTGAGTGGTTTAGAGAAGGCACAAGTTGGTCATCTCTCTGATTTATATGTGGCATCAGTGGATTTTTTTTTTTAATTTACTTTAGAAAGAGAGAGCACGCGCACACAAATGTGTGTGTACAGGCTAGAGGAGGAGCAGAGGGAGATAGAGAGAAAGAATCTTAGGGAGACTCTTCACTGAGCACAGAGCCCTATGTGGGGCTTGATCTCACGACTCCAAGATCATGACCTGAGTTAAACCAAGAATTGGATGCCTAACTGACTGAGCTACCTGTGCACCCCATTGGTGGATTCTTAATGTGACATTGCCAGTTATGTACTTCTCACATCACACCTGGTTGTTTTTTTAAAAGGGTCGTATGCGAAAGTGGAAGGTGGTGATCTTTATCCTCTGCATGCTGATGATTACAAAAGGATTATAAATTATTACAAAATAAAATAAACATCCTTCAGGTTTTATGGCTTTCGTTGGGGCAAGAGAAGTTTGTGTGGAACTTCTCCCAGTAGCATGAGTGAAGAACCTTCTTGCTATGGTGGTATTTGGAGTTTAAAGAGGTTATGCTATCTAAGTGTTGATTTTGCCCTAATAGTTGGTAGCAGAACTACGTTCTAATTTATTTTATACATACAATAGTTATCTAACCAGAAGTGCATTGGAATAAGTTTTGAGTAGAATTTTTAATTTTGATAAATAAAAAGTGGCTAAAATATTCACTCATTATCTGAATTCTTTGCTGAATGCCTGGTATGCCCCATTCTAGATAAAAACAGACTTAAAACTGGTTCACGTTCTACTGAAAAGGTTATTAAGAAATAGTACTCTTTCATTTTCTAAAATGGGACAAGATATTCACAGCCTTTGGACCTTATACCAGCATGTTTCCCCTTTTAAAATAACCTTTCCTGCCAACTTAAGGAGTAGGCTTAATTATTTTGATTATGTATACTTAGAGTCAACCTTCGCTCCAGTTTTTGGAAATGTTTTGTTAAAAAATATTTCTGATGTGTAACTACAGGAAAAACATAGTTGTCCTAAGTGACTGTTCAAATATTTTGCAAACCACACCTCACAGAGTGCGCGGCTCACATATTTGTCAGTGTGGAGTGTGCTATAATCCCAGCTTCATTCAGCCCCAGCTCTGTGTAGTAACCTGATTTTTCAGTAGTGCTTCCTTGACTTTATTTCAATCTTGGTGACTCATCTCCAACCTGACCCAGACAATTCAATCTGCTTGCTACTACTATCCTATAAACAAGCACTAGTAATTGCAGACTAGTAATTACCCTGTTAACAAAAGACTTGCAAGCACTGATTATGTTGAATAAAGAGTCAGGAACAGAAGGGAGTACTTTTTTCAGGTGACCATTTGTGTGAGTGAAGGTGAGGCTACTGATAGGATAAGGTTTCACACGCCGCCACTGTATTTATTATTAATAGGATTTATGTGGCTTATAGGGTTTGTACCTACTCCTGTTCTACTGATCCAGTGGCATAAGTGGTGAGACACTTGCCAATGAGTTAGACACTTATGGTTTTCTGTAGTTACACATGAGATTTATATGGCCATGCCAATAATTTAATTTCTACAATTTTAAGGTCAATAGGCATTGTCACTTGTGAAATGTGAGCCAGAATTTATAATAGTCTTCAGATGGATTTTATTTTGCTCTTTATAGTTACTCATGGAGAGCGAGTATCTGTGAAAACAAAGATGTACCAGCATAGTGTAGTATTTATCATTTTTCCAGATTAGATAGAAAGCACACTTATAGGTTATTTTTATTGGTCACAGTAGAGTTCCCAGTGTAAGTTGACAAGAAATGCTATAATGCTTTATATTCAACCTTTCAAAACCCTGTTAATTATGCATAAGATAATACTCTTCAATAACATCAGGAGTAGACAAATGAAATCATTAGTTTTATATTCCAGAGCCCCATGCACATCTATTATAACTGTGCATTTGAATGCCTCCGCCCCCATTTCTCAAAATCACTTTTTCATACATTATAATGTGATATCATAAATGAATATGAACAGTATTATATAGTTGATGAAATTGTACAAAAAGGATCTTAGCTTTTGAAAATTATAAACCTATTTCATTACTTGGATGGGACAGTTTGCTGACAGCCCATGACAGTGGAAAGAGAGGTGTTGATCAGCCATTTACCATGGTCTTCATTTCATCACATAGTGCCTCTGACAAATACGGCATCCATTCCAACATGCTTAAGATGCTTAACATGCTACCCTGGCAGTGTCAATATAGATAGAAAGGGATCTTTATGGTGATAAAGTCTTGGAATATGAAGTCTAGATGGAGAAAGGTGCCCTGGCTTCCTGCAAAGTCTGAGTATGCTAGGCTATCTGGGGTGTATCTGCATATTTCTTTAAGTTTGAAGCATTCTAGAGAATTATTTTGAGAGGTAAGAGAAGAAATGCACAGTGCACATTTAAAATGACTTTGTAAAATGATATGATTTGCCCAAATGCACATTATTGTAATTTAGCCAAGATAGGTGGCCAATTGAATGTTCCCGGAACTGTAATTGTCTACATGCTATTTGCGAGACCCTTTCTGATAGCACTAGCAAAATGCACCTTTTTCTTTCAATATCCATTTGGTTAGGAATGCATCCATTACATATAAATGATGACTCTCTCTTTCTCTCTCTCTCTCTCTCTTTTTTTTTTTTTTTTTTTTTTGGCTAATGTAAATATAGGTGAAGGTAATTTCTAATGTGATATTTTTTCTGGTTTTGTTCATTTTTTATTTTGTAGAAGTTATTTTTAAATATACTATTGTTTTCTTAAAATTCATCTTAAACTGCATATTTGCTTAAAAAGGAAAAGGAAATCTAATTTGAGAAAGACCACTATATCCCAAATGCATCTAGGTATGCATTTTATGTCCAGAATTTCAAAAGAGAAGTGTCAAATTTCTATGTTGTCATTATTAAAAACTGGGTAATTTAAAAAATCTTCACTTAACTGACACGAACCAGGAGCAATTATAATATTTTTTAAAAATCCATTCTGTTACAGAAATGGCGCATTATAGAAATGGTGCATTTTAACTGGAAAAAGTCATGATTTATACATCGATAGAATCACTGGTGTTTTTATTGCAGAGTTTAAAATATAAACACATGAACCAAATTATAGAAAGGAATTTTCTCTTGTCTATGAATTCCTATGAATTCCTACTAACACTATTAGTAGTAAGTGTTAAATATATTCTTTCATTGAAATTTTCTTTTTTTAATTTTCTTTCTTTACTTATAAAGTAAAATAAATGAACAAGTAAGTAATTTTTGTAAGTTCTGAGATGTGTCTTACATGTTAGACCTAGATGTAGATGTCTGATCTCTCCAGTGCACATGACTAGTTATGTTTCTAATCTAATCCTATCTCTACTAGATGTTTGACATTAGGCAAGTTATTTAAATATTTCAGTGCCTCATCTTCCACATTTGCAAAATGAAGGAAAAGTAGTATTTTTCCTCCATAAGCTGATAGATTAAATGATTTAATATGTGTATCATATATATGGATTCAAATAACATGCAGTGTTGGTTATTCTCAGTTATAATCTATTAATAAAGTACTTGATAATTAAAAATGCATGTATTTTTTCAAATTCTGAAAATAGTATATTTTCATTTAAAATTTTTGGTAAATGCAGGAAGATATAAAGAGAGTAATAAAAATCACTTTATTATTCCCCACAGAGATAATATTACATTTAGTTATAAATCATTCCATTCTTGACAACTCTTCTATCTATCTACCTACCTACCTATCTCCTATTTACCTTTTTTTTTTTTTTCTTTTTTGAGAGGGAGGAGGGAGGAGCAGAGAGAGAGAGCGAGAGTCTTAAGCAGGCTGCATCCCTGGCAGGGAACGAAATGTGAGGCTCTCATGACCTGAACTGACCCTTAGCTGAAATCAAGAGTCAGACTCTTAACCAACTGAATCACCCAGATACCCCTCCAGTTTTTGAGGGTATTAGTATTTGCCTAGCTTGGCTTTCTTTATCAGTTTATTTTCAACCTTTCTGTACCACTCTGTGTCTCCCTAATAAACAAGTAGCTGGACTTTAATTTTGATACAGTTGGAGAATCTCGGTCTTCAGAAAAGGCAATCTAAATCATTTGCCTTTATTGTAGTAATGGATACTTAAACATTTTTTTAGTATCTTTTTTTTTCTTTTTAGCATTTTCTCCTTCTTTCCTGCCCTTAGTTGGATTATTTATCTCCCCTGCACATTTTCTCTCATTTACTGGATTTGTAGTTCACACTCTGTCAATTCTTGCAATATGTACCCTAAAATATGACATATGTACTAAACTGTAGATTGTCCTAACACAGTGTGAAGTTGCTGAAAATTCTATCCTGCTCTTAAAACAGTAATCTTAAAATCTGAACACCTTCCTGTTTCATGTTTTTGCTATCAAGAATTTCATTAATTGGAAATTCTCCAAAATTATTTTTTCATTTAGGTTTACCAAGACATGTTACCAATTAATTTGCTTGCTATTTTTTGTTGTATCTCATTTCTTCCCGTGAGATACATTTTGGTATTGGTAGTTTTTTCATAAGGGTATGCACTTAGCAAACTCTTTTATGTCTTTGGCAATTTCCTTTTGTTTGAATTATTATTAAGTGATTATTTAGCTGGGTATGGAATTCTAGGTTAGTTATTTTTTCTTAGTATTTTGAAGTTACTATTATTGTCTTTTTGCATCTCTTGCTGCTGATAGGACTCCTATTGGTCTGATGTTCCTTTGAAGGTAGTTTATCTTCTCTCTCTTTTCAGCTTTCACAATTTTTTCTCCTTTTGCTTGGTGTCCTATAGTTTCTACACAGTGTTTTAGTTGTGGCTTTGGCTTTATTTAGTCTGGGGGAGTTGATGAGCTCTTTCAATCTATGCATTTATAGTTCTGGAGTTCTTTAGTTCTGGAGACTTCTAAAAAGTATTATCTTCTTTGTTCTCTGTAGTCTTTTTTTCACAGAATAATTATGCTAGAGTTTTTCATTCTCTTTTGTCTTTTTAAATATCTCTTTGATACTTTCATATTTTTAACTTCCTGTGATACATTCTAGGTTATTTCTTTAGATCTGTATTCCAGTTGACTGAATTCTTTCTCTTTGTCATACGTACTCATTTACATATCATTGTTTTGTTCTCCAGTCCTAGTCTTTTAGTTCCAGAATTCTTTTTCAAATTTTCCACTTCATTGTAATACCCTGCTTTTGTTGTGTGGAATCTATTATCTTCTTTATCTGCCTGATGGTTTTAAATACTTATTTCAAAAATTAAAAAAAATTGCCTTAGTATCTGAAGTCATTTGATTATGACTTTTTGTTGCATTTTGCAGACTCTCATAGCATTGGATTTCTTTGTATTCTTTGTGATCTTTCATTTAGGTTCATCAGTAGTGATGATTTTTTTTATAGGTTATGTGCTGTATCATAGGAGCATTCTATTCTTATGGGGCATTTTTGTGCTTTACTCTGCCATGGATATATGGGTTCTCCAGCTTTGGACCACCTTTTATATTAATTTCTGAGTTTGGAGTTTCCTAATGGCTCAAAGAATTTTATAGTGTCCTTGCACGCCTTACAGAGTAGGGAGTTTGTATTGTCATGATTGACTCTGCTTCCTGCCCATTCCTTGAAGCAAACCTTGATTTTAGGCTGTGGGGAGTTTTCCTAGTTGCACTTTACCTCCTGGTCTAGCTTCATGGAGGAAAGTTAGGACTTAAAACTTTGTGTCCGTGCCAAAATCTACATCTACCTCCTCCAGAGGGCACAGTGACTTATTTTTGTGCCCCCTTAAAATGTGTTTTTCTTATTTTCAAGTCCAGGTGCATCCTTCAAAAAATTTTCTTCGGATTTTATGTCAAATTTCTAGATGTGTTTGAAGTGGGAGGAGGATTTCACACCTCAGATCAGTCTGCTAGCAGTCTGGAATGCCCTCTCATTTTTTATTTTTTAATTTTCTTTTTATACAATTGGGATTCTACTATATATAATCTTTTATTAATTGCTTTTTTACCTCTAAGAATTTATCATGAGTCTTAAACCATTATTAATCTTCTAAACCATGACTCTCTGGTAGTTATTTTCCACAGAATGGATATATCATTTATCTAGGTACTTCTTGTTAAATAATAAGTTATTCCTAATTTTCTTTGCAATTATAAGTTGTGCTTCTGTGAACCTCCTTATATGTATATCTTTGTGAGCCTTTCTGCCAGGGCTACCTTATTTGAGGTGGAAAAATATTGTTTATCAGGATGGGATCTTAACAGTTTGAGTGATTAAGAAATAATGGAAGGGCTCAGTGGCTGGGCGGCTAGCCTTCTGCTCTGGTTTTGATCCCTGGATCTGGGGTTGAGTCCTGCATTGGGCTTCTGTGAGGAGCCTGCTTCTCCCTCTGCCTGTGTCTCTGCCTCTCTCCCTCTGCGTCTCTCATGAATAAATGAATACATATTTTTTTAAAGAAATAATGGGAAGTATAATAGAGCTATCTCAAAAATTGTGAACTTTAGGAAAAACAGAATAAAATAATAGGAGGATAAAGGTACAATGGATTAGAACTTTATACCATTATAAACTTGAAATCTGTTCACTTATTTCATTCATAAAATAGATCTTTGTGACATTATGTCAAGTTTTAGACTTGTGGGGTGGGATGAGAGATAAGAACAAGGTGGTTTTGTTCTTTAGAAGAATCTAGGTGAACTCTCAATGAAGATAAATAGAACTACAAGGAAGTCTAATAAAATGGCATTAAGTGATATACT
Organism: Canis aureus; assembly: GCF_053574225.1. Taxonomy (NCBI): domain Eukaryota; kingdom Metazoa; phylum Chordata; class Mammalia; order Carnivora; family Canidae; genus Canis; species Canis aureus. The sequence continues at coordinate 9,442,617 of NC_135613.1, forward strand.
AAAGGTTACAAACTGGAGAATGCTGTGAGATCTCAGAATGATGTGCTCAATCCTTTTGGAGGAGGGGGCCATTTAATTTATGACTCTTAAAGTGACAGGAAAGTTTAAGCAACAGATGAACAGTTGTTTCTATTAATGATTTTGTGAGTATAATTATCTCAATAACCATTCCTTTGTATGAGAGAATTGCCTCTTAACAGTGCTACTCCTGGTCCAAGTACTTTGTCACCCTCTCACTAGCCAGAACAACACTGTCAAGTCTGTTCTTGAGCTTCCCTAAAGCAGTCACACTTAACACTCATCTCAACCTCATCCATCTCAGTAGAAACTATTGGTGTGGTTTTCCACTGTCCTCATGCATGGCTGTGTGCTTCAGGGGAAGCTAGGTCCATCCCTGCTCTAGTGTTCCTATTGATCCAAGACAGTCTTGGAGCATTCCCCTTGCCACACTGGTTTAGGCACACACAGGTGATACACAGGAGGAAAACTTTGCTGGGCCTTTCTTGTAAATGTTTATTCACTGTTAAAAAAGGAAATAAAGAGGAGATGGTGGTTCTTTCACTGACCACTGTTGAGACCTGGATGTTGTGCTTGGAACTGCTGTAGTCATTCTGCCATCAGCCTTTGAATGAAGGAAAAACTAAGACAAGGGAAGGAGGAAAACTGGGGGCTGCCTTACTTAATGTTGTGATGATAATTGCCCATATGATTTATGTTTTCTATAATCTGAAGCTAAAATCTTCCTAACGGATGCAGGAGGTGAGTGGGAAGACTTCAGAGTTGTCCCTTGGGACTCTCATCACCTTGGGATGATTCCTGCAGTCTACTAAAGTGTCTTATACCAGGGATGCAGGCCAGATGCTAGGTGACCTGGGCTGCTTTCCTGTTTGTTGGCTTGGGACAGTTAGCACAATAACTGGATCTTGGCATCTGGCAGTGTCTGTTTCCAGCCTTTCTTTTCCAATCTAAAAGTAGGCTCTTCTAGTTGATTTTTCAATGACTTAAAATCAAGAGAATTATGGATGCTGCCCAGTACGCATCCATATATTTCGTATTCGACTCCTTTGCCATGGAAAAAAAGTAGGGAAACAATATACCAAGAAAACTAGTTTTGGCCAAATATATTAAAAAGTAAAAATTTATAGTTTCAAATGCAATAACTTGTATTCATTGCATCTTTTGTGCCTTCACTGTCTTTTGACCGTAGTTTGTCACTCACTTTCAAACTCTTTTTCAAGCATGAAAGCTCCTTTTTATTTCCAAAGACTTTCCAAATGATCAACACCACCTCTCCTGACAGAAAAAGAAGTTGTAATATATTAAGTTGATTTCCTAAGTTCAAATTTATAATTGGAGACTATGGGTGACAGTTGCAGTTTGAGGTTATTTTTGAGAAAGTGACTTGTTTTATTAGATTCCCATGGTGAGAAAATTCTGATTCTCACCAATAAGTAGTTAGAAATTTAAGGATTTTGCTTGCTTGCTTATTTAAACAGCTGCTTTGCCATCTCTAAGTCTTAGATAAGGATGGAATGGTAAGAAATACTTGTTTCAAAGTTTTTATAAGAGCGAATTAACCTAGTTGCACAACTTAATGTATTGAGAGTTTCAGATATAGTAAGACTGGCATACAATATTCTTGTGTATGTTTTTAAATACTCATTTTAGAAATTAACATTATTTAAATGAAGAAATTAAAATGACCTATTTTCTGTACCTCTGAAGTACCCCGGCACAGCTTGAATTTGGAGACCACTGCTTTTTAAAATCTTTTACTACTTCTCCCACCATGTTGCAATTACTTAGAGAAATTCTTGCCTCCCTTGGGCTGCTTGAAGGGGCAAAGCTTATATCCCTCATTTATGTCTGTGTTCCTGCTTCTTTTTCTTTTTCGTTTTCTTTTTTGTTTTCTTTTTCGTTTTCTTTTTTTCTTTTCCATTTTCTTTTTCGTTTTCTTTTTTTCTTTTCCTTTTTCTTTTTCTTTTTCTTTCTTTTCTTGAGGGAGAGATGGGGAAGTGGGGCAGAGGGGGAGGGAGAGAGAGAATTTGAAGCAAGCTCCACTCCTGGCCAGGAATCCAACACGGGGCTTGATCTCACAATCCTGAGATCATGACCTGAGCTGAAATCAAGAGTGGGATGCTTAACTTACTGAGCTACCCAGGTAGCTCCAGTTTTATTTTTACATGGTCTCCCCGTCCTGAGACTAACTGAGGGCTTCCCAAGGAACTGCTTCTCATGCACATAGTGCAGTGCCTACTGCAAGATCCATGGACTGGATCATATTACATCCCAGCAAACATTTCTTTATTATGGTCCATTCAGTTTATAAAAGACCAAATTAGGGGTTGGTCTTACTGAAGCTTCTTTTATAGTATATGTATGCATATCCAGTTGTGATAGCTTTGGTTGTCCTTTTCATGTGTAAGATAAACTGATGCTCCTGGTAGAAGTTTAGAAAGTATAAAAAGTGACAAAGAAAAGTATAGGAAGTATGAAGCATTTACCTTCCCTTCCAGTCTTTCTTCTTTGCGTGCATTAGCTATAGAAGTAATGCCTACATCCTGCTTTTTTCACTAACATATTGTGGATCTTTCTCCATGCCATTAAAAAGTTTTCATAAACCTAATTTTAATTACTTTATGAGCAATTCTATCCAAGGAAAGTACCATGGTTTATTTAACCCATTTTTTAATGTTTCTAATCTGTTTTTGTAAATTATGTATTACATAATGCTGTGATATTCTTGCATAAAATGTGTCAACTGTGGAAAGATTTGTTCAGGATAAATTCCTCAAAAACAAAACAAAACAAAGACTAGATCAAAGGTGTAAACATTTACAAGGCTTTTGTTATATTTTTGCTTTAGATGAATTTGTAATTATGCCTATGCTACTGGAGAAGAGTCTGATTGCAATTGGATAATTGTTGATGTCTCAGAAAATGACCTCTTTTGTTTAGAATTGTAGATGTCAGATGACAGTACAAGTAGCAGCTAAGTTTGATTTATCAAATTGAACAGATAACAGAACCAGGCCACCATGCTATTCAAGAGAATTGGCTTTTAGGCACTCTGTGTTGAGTCTCAGTTTTTTGGGGATACCATATTGCAGCACTTTTTGTAGCCCTGGTTCTTGCTGGATTTACATATCCTGAGTTTCATTTACACCTGACTGTTTCCCCTAAAGAGCAAGGTACAGAGAACCTGGTTAGAAATGTACTTCACTTACGAGCCAGCACCCATTTACTTTATCACAGGCTGACCTTGGGTTCTGGCCAAGTGATACAGTCCGGATTTCTCTTCTCAATTTGGCATTAACAAAGCTTTTTTAAGCTCACATGTGCAGAAAGGCTTGATATAGTAGAAACATTATTTTGTTTCAGGGAAAGGTAATATGTATAAAGGGATGCATTGAAACTGAATTCTTACATATTTAAAAAATTTAACCTATTTACCCAGAGGCAGAAGTGATTTGGGGCTTCAGAAAAAAAATCACAGATAATTTGAAATTCATACATTATTATTTGATTTAAAGTCATATCTTTCTTCATCTAGATCATATCAGTATAATTCTAAGAGAAACATCCCCGGGATTTTTTTTTTTTTTTTGAATGTAAAGCAATGGCACTTTTTTTTTTTTTTTAACCAAATTGGCTTTTCACAGTGGCAGACCTGCAGCTGTTACCTAATCCCATAATGAGCAGTATTTACCCACACATTTTCCAAATTAAATACGGGCATATGCAAGCCTGGTTTAAGATTTTATAATACACACTCTTTACCTGCTAAGGAAAAAAAAAAAAACTTTAAACCCAAATCGCCCCAAGGATTATAAACCCTGTTGGAGAGGTGAAGATAAACCAGTGAGGGGATGTATGTGACTTTGTAGGATGCCCACTGCCTAGCCAGGGCAGAGAGGGGAGGACACTGAAGAGATGGTTGAAGGATAATGCAAGTACCTGAGTGTTGCTTAGCAGATGTGATCAGTTATCCAGAACAAGTCATGCTTACGTTATTAGGACCTGGGTATTAGGAACTGCCATTCAGGCAAGCGCTGGTGATTGTTTCTTCCTAGGAGGCATTAGAATTTTTTTTCCCCCCAGAATTACTGTGTAATTTCTATTTGCCCTTCTCTTTGAAAATTCTTTTTCAGATAGTGGAATGACATTTTTACGACTTTAGTTTAATTTGGATTCAGTTCAATACAGTTTTTGAAAACAAATTAATCCTACACTGAGCTAAAACTTGGATTGCTAGAATGGCTGATCATTTCATCTCCCCCTAGCCTGCAAATTTTTTGAGATCCCATTAAATTTTATTCAGGAGTCCCTTACCAGCCAAATGTATTGTTTCCATGGATACAATTAATGGGGAAAGCAATTTTATAAGACTGATGTAAAAAATGAGCACTTCATCAGCCCCCCTGCTGGTCACATTTAGAGACTGGAGGAAGGAAGTCGGCTCTTGTGGGGTTGGCAAAGGCTCTGTGGTGTAAAGGGGACAAAACAATGAAAGCAGAAGTCAGAAGTGTCTTTTTAAGTGTAAGGAGTTGGAAAATGCTACTAAATTGTGACCCTTTTTTACACACTTTGTAATTATAGAAGCCACTCTAGAACAACCTTAAAAACACACAGGCACACAACCCGTTTCTTAAGAATCCAGCTGTCCCTTCTCTAATTGCTGGAACCATTGTTAGGGTATCTGGTAAAAGATGCATAGAGAAGAAAGGATGGAAGCCCCAGTGAAACGAAGGGCTGACTTGCCAGCTTCTCTCACTGATTTCCACCACAACACTGAAGTTCTTAAGGCATGTGTATAACTCCGTCATCAACATTTTTCCTTTTTTAAAGATTTTATTTATTCATGAGAGATGGGGTGGGGGTGGGGCAGAGACACAGGCAGAGGGAGAAGCAGGCTCCATGCAGGGAACCTGACGTGGGACTCATTCCAGGTCCCCAGGATCAGGCCCTGGTCTGAAGGCAGTGCCAAACCACTGAGCCACCTGGGCTGCCCCATCAACATTTTTCTTGATGAGCATATTTACTTACTTTCTGAAATATACCCAATGGGGGGAAATCCATATCACCTCCTCTCCTTTTCCAAAACACTAAAGTGACAATAAGAAGAACCACAATGCCATATCCTAAGCACCAGAAAACACTATCACTCCTGCCCCCAGCCTGAGCCCAGGGCAGAAACTTAGAGCGATTCTTGACAAAACAGAGGGCCCCGCTGTACAGTGATTGAATGATGGTTGGATGACTCTTAAATTTGGGGGGAAGGGTGGTCTGCTCTCATTAGAGGAAGAAAGGAGACTAGAGAAATTCTGTGTTCAGTTTAATATCACTGGGTATCAGATTGTGGCATAAATGTCCTTTTTCTGTTTTCGTGTGACTGGAAATATGGGATAAGCCGACTTTAAAAAATATAATAGAGTGCGAACAAGTACATTTTAGGGTGAATAAATGCACTTTAATTGCTTGCCAGCAAATACATGGAAGAAACGATTTGTTTATATGTTCAGTACCACAGCCATGCTGGGTTTGAGTTTGCTCAAAAGCGGCCTGGTGCAAAGATGTTTTCCCCTGCAGAGGGCAGTCTGCCTCTACAAAACACACCCGACCTCGGCAGCATTTGAGCATAGAGAACAAGTATGTATAATTATTTTCTAAGCTGTAAATGTAAATAATTCTTTTTCTTTTGGATGAGGCTATGGGAAAAAAAAATCTTCTCTATGAGAATATTATAGATTGTGTGTAGCTCTTTGCACATGTTTTCTTGTTCTTTTATGTATTGTTTTGCTGACCAGCTTTTTAAGATTGAAGGCATTTTTGAATAAGCAGTGAGCAAGAAAGATAACAAATAAGGTCCCAAATGGAGGGGGAAATGGTAATCAGAGAAATAAGAGAAACATCAGGCTGGGTTGTAGATTAAAAATGTATTCATACTAAGAATTTGAGGTCCTACAGATTGCACCACAAATGCAGAGAAAGTAAAACATACCACCCGATATATTTTTTTTAAAACACAGAAAATAAATTTAAAGAGGTTGGTATCTGCAGCTGGAGATATTTAATCAGGAAAGTGTGGGGAAAATAGGTATTTCTTTCTGTAACATTTCTCTCCTGTTTGATGCACCTCTCTGAGAAGAATGGATTAAACAGAGGCAGCTATTCCAGAAGAGAACCAGAACCTTTTGAGAAGAGGTGCTGCAATGCATGGAACTGGTGCACAGATAAATACGAGACAACAGAAATCCCAAACAGTTTAATCACAGGTTTTCTGGACTTCAAAGGGGAGGTTTCACTTTATGCTGACCAGGAGAAAAGTGCTTAGCGGGACTGTGAAGGCTCAGTTTAAGAGGGTGTGAAAAATGATGAAGCTGCAAATGATCATTTCAATAGATCGGCTTCACTGGGCAAGAGAAGCCACCTTCCTGGTGCACAAATTCATAAACACTGGGAAAAAATTACATAGTTTTTGTTTGTTGAAAAACGTAAAAAAGAAATGTGTAAAACACTCCTGAAACACACAATAACTAATACAGAGAAAAATGCTCAGAAACTTACGTCTGGGGAATATTACAGGAATCTGCAGCTCGCACCGATTTTCACGTCGTGAATGCAAGTTTGGAAATACCTCTGAGAATTTCCCTTTCGCTGCTTGCCTGTCTATTTACTTGCCAGCATTTTTCGCAGTTCCTTTTCTAAAGCTGTTGGAAAAAATGTGATTTCGTGTCACGATGCTTTTGTGAAGTGCAATTTATCCTTTCGCTTCTCCCCACATATGTTTTTATTAATGTGCAATTATTATAGGGCCAGATAGCACCCGCACAAAATTTATTGTCTCTAAACGAAGAGGAGGGACTGTGAGTGGTTTAATTTTTGGAACTTATATTTTTGGAGCCGGCTCTCAAATCAGGCAGCTTTGTAGTCCGCGATTTATGACGGCTGCGGTCGAGCCAGGTGGACCAAAAGCCGCAAAATGGCAGGACAATTACTGGAAGGGAAGATCATGGAGGAGCCTTGTCAGGTCCCGACGTGAAATTTAATCAGGTTACACAGAGAGTGATGTGATCTCTCTTGTTAGCCCATTCTGAACTATTTTGAAAATATAAATTACAAACCTTTCAGAATTTAAAGCACAGGGCGATCCAGAGCTGCAGGCAGAGCTTATCATCCAGATGTTTATTTTGCTGCCATGAATTTTTATATTAGTAAGTTTATTTTAATCAAGTGGCCCATTCGGTATCCTATTGATGTTGCACGTATAATCGTGGTTTAGTTTTAACCATTTAGGAGGCGCCTTATTTTAGCAAGTGTATCATGGTCAAATAGTCTCTTTTCTCTTTTATTGGCATTGTTCTATCTTGTCACAGTTGCCAAGGCCAACATAGGATTCTTTTCCCAAACTACGGAGCAAGTACAAAATGTGTGCATATGTCCAGCGAGCTCATCTTCCAGGGATATTTCTCCCTGTGCTATTGTGAACAGCTGGGCGTATGCCCCCTCGTCCAAACAAATATTAGAAAGTTCCTAGTGTTGTGTCCTTTTGTTTTAAATGAACACCACTTAAAACTCATTGAGTATTAAAAATGAAAACAAATAAGATGACAAAGTGTATAAAGTACTATTAAGCCTTCCAGGGGTTTAAAGAATTATGTTGGATTGGTTGGTTATTTTTCACTAAAAAAATGAAGACTTTCCCCTTTTGAAATGTGTGCATTTTGTGTCACCATTATTGATACCGCTTAGGGGAATGATGCTCCTCTGTCCATTCACACAAACATACATATGTATAAGATATGTAACAGCCTTTTCTGTGGAAAAAAAAAAAAAGCCTACTTTCTTCTATGGCTAATGAGATACATCTAACTAACTATTTGTAAATTAGTACCCTTGCCAAAATATGTTACCTTTTCTGGTCTTTCAGGTGCATCATGTGCTTTCCAAAATCCACACAGTTGGATTTGCCTTCTTTCTTGTAACACCTCGAGAGCAATGCTTATAGAGAAAAGGGTAGGTGGCTTTTATAGGGCTTGAAAATTTTACATGATTTTCCAATTTGTGTATGTATTGCTATTAAGTGTTCTTAATGCCTTGGTTTTAAAAAAGATTGTCTTAGAATGCTAAGTCTACAATGAAATTGTGAAAAAGGATACTGAATTTTTTTTCTCGTCATCTCAAAAACAAGTCATTTTAACTAACTTTCACATTTGATTTGAAAAGCAGAAGCTTTCAGAGCACTGTGGTTACCCCTCTGTCTTGACTGCATTGTATTGTGTTTTCCTGCCACCTTCCACCGCTGAGTGCAAAAAAAAAACCCACAGTGGGAACCCTGATTTTCCAGCCATTCTGTATCTTCGTTGCTGTTAGACTCTTAATTCTGCTTGAGTTTATAATATTTGCGTTTGGTCTTATTTTACACCAAAAGAAATTCCTTGGAAAACTTACTCACTTTCTCCCCATTCCTTTCATTTGCAGATGAAAGGCAAATGCAGATTTAAAAAAAATAAATAAATACGATGTGGTTAGGACCATTCATCACACTCCCTGTCTGCTGGGTCTTTGTTTCTGTTTCATGCTGCGTGCATCACATTACATTTCTGAACCTGTTGTGAGTTTTTTTTAAGGCATTCTTCTTTTGTAGTTTATTAAAATAAAAATATTTTCAGTCAGCAGAAATCCCATTGGTTCTTCCAGAAATCTTGCCCCACAGGCCTTTGCAGGACAAGAACAGATTGTCTGGGGCCTAATTCTGAGCATTGTTTTTTATGAGGAAATCAAAAGTATAATTGTTAAAACCCAGTGTGTCCTTTTATGTCTGAAAAGGAGAATTAAATTGCTGGTGGCAAAGCAACAGGGGATAGAGAGAGAGTGGATGTGAGGCAGGCCCTCTGGAATTAGGGGTTTGTTGTTGAAAGTAAAGGGAGAATGCACTTCAGAGTGTACCCAAGCGAGTGAGCATTTGGCAGGTAGATCATGGGACCCACTGGGTACTATGCAATGGGAATTGAAAAGGAATAAATGCAATAAAATGGTCTCTCTGGCCATTCAGTTTGCTGCTGTCAAATTCTCTCTTAAAAGTCCCAATTTACAAATGGTGGAGAAAACATTCTGATTCTAACTTAGAAGATGGACTATCAAACATCTACCAAGTTTGGTCCTTTCTAGGATCAAAATCTGTATATTCTTGAGGGCTTTTTACTGAGGCATGTGCTTTTTCAGCATAATTTATAACAGGACTGCTCTAGCGCTTTGACCTGTGCTTTCATTTTTAATTCTGATGAGAAATAGCTTGAAATTGTGATTTCATTTGAGCAAATGCCACTTTCTGGCTTTGATCAGTAAATGATGTGTCTTGATTTGGGACTTGTGGCATTATCGTTCTAGATTCCTGAATTTAGTGAAGTTCTAAGAACCTCTCCAGAGGGCTTTAATTGGGATATTGAGGCAGTTGTGAATTTTGGCAAACGACATTTAACGTGTCTGCATATTTGAGGATTTACACCTAAGACAGAGGATTCTTTGAGGAGGATCTGTGTTCCAAATTTAATTGGTTTGTAACAAAATAGATTAAAAAAAGAAAGGGAGAGAGTGCTGTGAATCCTGACATAAACCTTAGTGGTATGCTGCGGTGGACAAATGGTTAAAATATACACTCATTGGAGTATGAAGGCAGTTCTTCTCGGCTGTCAGATAGTTTGACCAGTGTCAGGCTATCCTGACGCGTGCAGCATACCTTCATTGCATCATAAATAAAACAGACAAATTACTTTTTTTTTCCCTAGGATGGAATAAGCACCATGAGAGGGGAGGGAAAAGGATTAACGGGGGTGGGAGGGGTGATTTGGAGGGTCTGTGGGGGGTGGGGGGAGTAGTGAAGAATTAGAAGGGAAAGGAAAAAAAGAGAGATCCTTTCAGCCCCTCTATGAATCTTGGAATGGCAGCCGAGAACAATGAGAAAACCAGGCAATTACCTAGAATCCTGTTCCCTTATCCAGACATAGAAAATATATTCTTGCACCAGCCTTCGGTCCAGCCCCCACTCTGCACCCGCCCCCTGCCCTCCCCCCCTCCTCTATCTAATTCAGTTCTTTAGTGGAAGGCCCAGCAGATATAACAAAGGGAGAAGGGTTTCTTAAGATGGGCCACTCAGGTCTCGAGGACCCAGCTTTCTAGGGATGCAGTGGGAAGCATTTTTTTTTTTTTTTAATATTCTTTGCCCTTAGACACTTTGGTGTAACCTCTGAAGTCGCAGCAGTGAGAAATGAGCAGAAAGGTATTCTATAGTCTGAACTCTTTCCCCGAATCTCCGAAAATCAAGCGGTCCGGACACTAAGTCACCTGGCCAGTGCACAGAGCCGACATAGCCCATAGTCTTTGGCATGACCAGGGATTCTGGGCTCTGACACCGGTTTACCCAGAAACCTTATGGAATCCCACTGAGATGTTCTGCTTTAGTTCGTATTTGATTACTATTGTCCTGCACGAGGCTGCCCCCTTCCCAACTTTTCCCTTCGATTAGGCACCACTGAATAAAGATGCTGGCAGCATTAGTGATTTGACAGGTTCTGCCAAAGTGACTGCAGAGACTGCCCTTTCCTCACTCCTGTCCTTCGTGATCACCTGGCCAGAGCACGTGTACGGAAGGCTGAGCTGTAAATGACTGCTCCCTCCGAGGCCTTTAAAGTGGGAATGCATGTGTCCCATGATATGCTGAACAGGAGCATTTGGTTAACAGTCTATTGAAGAGTGACATTTAAGTGAGAATGGGTGTCTGAACCCCTGTCATTTATATTCCAAGATGGCAAGAGTGGACTAAATATAATTTCCTGTGTCCTCCATCTACCTCCTCCCAGTCAGTAAGCCTGATTTTGCATTGTCTTGAATGGTGATGGTTTATAAGGCCCCATCCACACTTCTTGTCAGGACTGGTAGTTCATAAAGCAAGTCAGCTGCCTGGGGTTAGGGTGTGGCTGGCAGCTGCTTACAAAATTCCTCTCTGTACTCGTTACAGTAGCTGTGCAACCACTATAAAAAAATGGAATGCCCAGGCTTTCCCATGGCAACGCTTCCTCAAGATCATGCTTGAAAGAGACTTAAGTTTTTTCTTGGAAAAACAATTAGCAAAATCTCAAAGGCCAGGAGATTGCTGAGACCACCTCCCCTGTATTAGCCAAAGAATACTTGTTGGCATTTACTGGCTTACTTAACCTCTTCCTTTTAAGTAAGTAGACTTGCTGGAAGTGCCATTGTTTCCAGCGGAGTGGTGGTGTTTGATTTCAAAGTGGATGCAGAGTGCTTTGGCATCTACTGTGCCTTAAAGTGTGATTTACATCTTAGGTAGTTTTCACTGTATTTATTTTTACAACTTGGTTGTGAGTCAGGAGTGGCTGGAACCCTGGTTTAGACTTCTCTGCATCATCCTATAGGATCTGAAAGCTTGCAGTTGAAAGCTGGGGGTTCAGATTGCGTTGTTACCTCTTGTCTGGTGTTGATGTCAGGGAGATGTGATGACTCTTACTTAGGTTGAGACTCAGCTTCCTAGGGGCAAAAAATCATTAGCGGTCTCATGCAGTTTAATAAAATGAAAGCGTATCATATCACTTGGTAAACCATGAGATGCCTACAAATGTTAGTTATAATTGCTGCAGTAGGTACTTGTAAGTATTTGTTGGTTGGGGCTTCCGGCATGTAAAGGTATGCCTCACCCAAGCAACTGTTTTCTTAAGAAAGTTCTATTGTTTGGCAAAGGCCCCTAAAAATAAAGGGACTTCCGTGTTGACACTAGGAATTATGTTGGGAGATGATGGTATTCAACTTAGAAAAATATATTGCCTGAGAAACAGCTTTCAATGGCCAAATAGAGCCTTTTCTCTTTCTCCTTAGATGTGACATCTGAATTTAACATAAGTTTGAAAACTCAGTGCTGAGGCAAACCATAAAATAATCCGACTAATGAGTCCCTAGTGCAATTTGTAAGTTTATATAGCAGATTCATCATTAAAAAAAAAAACCCTGATGTTCTTTACTAGTGATTTTTATGATATTTAAACCAATTAAATTGGTTTAACTGCTTAACTGCTTGAGCATCATCTTTCCAAGATTTATCTAGTACTGACCATTCCAGATAATTTTTTGTTAGGTAAGATCACCTAATTTCTCCAAATTTAATTTATATAAACTGTGTTTTAAAAAAGCATTAACTGCAGTTGAGGTTTTTAATTGTCAAGATGATTGTTTCCAACCTCACTGATGTTTTTAATTCCCATGATCTAATTCATTCATCATATTATAATCGCCTTTACTCCCCATGTTGACAATGGGAGCAGTTGTGCATGTTGTATGATGCATCCTATTAGAGCCCACAGAGGTGATTAGCATGGCTTTTACTTACAAATCTCATGTAGGAATAAGAGTGTATAAGATCCAGAGAAATTCTTTCAAGTCCCACAGACTGAAGCAGAAAACCTTTACTGGATGATTGTAGTGAAACAGCTCATCCCAGTTTCGTTTGCTAGGGATGGAAGATGGCTCAAATCCTAGGATGGATTCGAACCCACCAAGACAGTTTAGGTCTTTACTTCTGTGAATTTAAATGACTATAAAACACTTAACTGAGTGAATAATTTTAAAATATTATCTAAAGCTAAAACCCTATTTTTAAACTTAATTTTTTTTTTTAAGTAAAAATTTATTTGACGAACCAAAGTTTTATTTGAAAGAATGGCTTTAACTTTGGGAAAAGTGCAGAAGCAGAAGGAAAGAGTTAAGAATTGTGCATTGTTTAGATAGACATTAACTCTTTTTAAGATGCTCTTTGGATGTTGAGATTTGTTTTTTAAATGTTGGAGGATGACAAGTAATTCTAGAGGGACATCAAAGGACAGAGGATGCTATATCATATTAAGATCACAGTTTGGTGAATCTGTGCAAGGCTTTTCCTTAATCTAATGTAAAGGTTTGTAAGAACCTGTCATCTCACTGCTCGTTGGCTGTGTTTTACATAATACCCTTCAGCATCATTGATACCAACCTCGTGGCATTATTATTGCTATTTACAGTTGTGTGCTAGTAATGTTAAACCCGAATGGGATTAATAAAATAAATTAAGTGATAAAGATTTTAATGCTATTAACAATCAGTAATACTTCTTGACAGCAGAAGAAAAGGAATAGCATGCCATTAGCCAGCCTGGATTGACTGTACAAGTGTATAAACACAAAGATTCCTGGTAATTCATGTTGATAAACCTTACTCTCTTTAAGTGGCTTTTCCTCCACCTTCATAATCTTTTCCTCCGTTCTCTTCCTCTCTCCTCTCCCTTATTCCACTCCTTCCTTCTCGCCCTCCCTCCTTCTGCCTTTTCTTCTCTCTGTCATTTCTCTGTGTGTGAAGATGCATTCTTCATGATCTCTCATCTTTACTGCTTTGCGGTTATTCTGCTGTTATTGTCTGGAAATTGACCACTGCCTAGCAATCCTGTGTGTGACTTCTGCCAATAAACCTGCTGGCTCAGCCTTCTTTGCTCCCAGCTCTCTTTGCCTTCCTTAGCTAGTGCTTTCCTCACTCCCACCGTCTTCAGCTTCCACCTCAACACTCTTCATCCTCCCGCAGATGCTTCCTGGGGTTCTTTTTGAAATGGATGCTAGCCTTTTGTTCCAGTCCTACTCTGAGCCGCTAGGGTCAGGCAGCTAGCAGCCTCCCTGGGGCAGTGCTATGATGAATTTTGGCATGGCCAGGCTGTTAAACAACTCCATCGCAGAGTGCCAGCTTCCTCAAAGATTGAAAGGAGCTGTGATGAGCTTTTTCCAAAGGCTCCATGCAAGTTTTGAAATGCCAAAGATTCCCGTGGATCTCTAAATTATGTGGTAATTTTTTGAACCACGCCTTCCCAATAAAAATGCATTTTCATTTTCCAAGGAACAAGTACTCTGTGATCTTATTAGTTGGGCACTCAGATTTTCCTTGGGATACATGTTATTTGGGTTTAGCAATTTTTTATTTAAAAATGTTCAAGTCCTGCCAACTTTTTTATTGCTGATTGTCAGTTGTGTCCCATCTTTGCCATCATTCATGAATTTTCTTCTTTATAAAGTCATAATTGTTATAAATGACTCCCTCAAATAATTTTTAAAAACCTTACTTGTTTCAGAAACATTTAGAAAGTTTTTCTAATTGAGTGCAAAATTTTTTTTAAGCAGGTAGGACCTGTTTAAACATTTATCTCAGCCCAAATTATTTATTTAGGTCTGCATGCATGTGAAAAATTATTTAAATTGGAATACATTACATTTTTCTTTATGGTATTGAAAATTTGTCTTTCAAAATTACTTAATTTTTTTACATTTACATTTTTGGGTTGTAATGTGGCCACTAAAGAGCCAAATAGTGATCTTAATTGGGGCTACTTAAGCAGTCAGACGAGGAAATCCTGCTAGGGACCTTCTGATGTGAGTCATAAATGAGAAAACATTTAAACTTAGTGGATGTGATTGTGTGCACAAAATATAAGCATCTCACATGGCCTCTTAGCAAATCAGATGTGCCTTTCAGCTATGCTTCATTGTGAAGACCCACAGCTTTTCTGGAACCAAGGAATGGGACAGAAGTGCATGAAGGGTGTGTGTGTGTGTGTGTGTGTGTGTGTGTATGTATGTATGTGTGTGTGTGCACACGCACGTGCATGTGTCTCCACTGAATGCGATGAGTGTTCTCAGGAAGGATAACTTGGGCTGAGTTAACAGCTCTGTACCCTCCTTCTTGTCCTTTCTGGTATTCATTAAGTTAATATACTGTTGCCTGCATGGGGCACCTTCTTTGATGGTGAGTACAGTTAAATGCCTATTTAGACATGTCATGGACTAAGCATTGCAAGAAGGTGCATAAAGTATGGCAGAAAGAGAGAAGGGGAGAGAGAGAGAGAGGGAAGTGTTGTTATATATTTTTTAACTTAAAAATGCTTCTTCTTAACAATCCTTTGCAGCTGGCAGAAGGCTAAGGTTTCTCACACTGTGAAAGGAAGTCAGACCATAAATAAGCCAGTTGAGCACACCTGGAAAGAATAAAATGCCTTTCTAGACTTTACACTGTGCTTAGAATGGATGCCAGCTTGGTGAGTGCATTCAAACGGTATGGAAGACTGTGTAAATGCCACATTAGTATAAAGCTAGGGAAATGTTTCAATTTTTAAGCTGCAACTTTTAAACTAATGGTTTATGGGAGAAAATATGGAAAGGCATTTTTCAAAGTGTATTATGTAGCTGTCAGGTTTGGGGCGGTGGACCTCTTTCAAAGAGCAGTGAAAGAAGAAGACAGAAAGATCTACTTTCACAGTCTGATAGCGACTCACAAACTTTCTCAAAGTTGTCACAGTTTTCACCCTATGGATCTTATTCGAAGCACAAAAACAAGCAGTACATTCCTCATCTGATGTGCATAAAAGACCTAATGTGATCCAGTGATTATTAGCTTTTTACCTCATCCCCTTTCAGGGCCTTACATGAGATTTTGTTATTGCTGCCCTGGTCAGACGGGCACTGATGTGGACGTTCTTGGGTTGGAAATTGTGGATGCTTCTGTTTAATCATTTGGCTGTCGGTACTGTCCGTGAAGTCCATCCCATCTGGCTTACGCCTTCTGCAAATTTTAAGGTAGGGTACTCAACCTCCCCAGAAGCTGGGCACAGCTGAAACAAGTCAGCAGACTTATGGTCATATTGTTTTTGTCTGAAAAGCGTGTATTCACAGCCTCCCTTATCTGCACACTAGGGTTCATGTCTAGGCCACGGGGATGGAAAGGAAGCGCAGAATTTGCCTGGCCCAGGCGTGACTGTGGGGTAGACACCTCCTAGGTGAAGAGAAGAGACTTGGTCTTGTACAACCTATGCCTTATTTTGCCAGCTTTGTCCCCAGATTCTAAAGTCCAGATGGGGGAGATCACTTTATTGTTTGTTTAGTCTTCATCAATTTTTACAGATGAATGCCAACATCGGGTCGATTTTTTAGTGCATTCTAAAACATGTGTGGGTATATCAGAAAAGTAAAAACAAGTATATCTGGGCCTAGCTGCCTTGTAGTCACATTCTTCTTTCCTTCTCAAGTTTACCTGCTGGCAGTGCCTGCTCTTAATGGGAGACACAGATTCTACATGTCTTCTTGGCTGGTCTACTTTATCAGCACCCCCTGCTACAGAGGGAAACTGTGAGCAGAGGAGGGCTCCCAAGAGCCAGCACAGGGCTTCCCTTTATTTTTTATTTTTTAAGATATCTATGTATCTATCTATGTATCTGTCTACCTATTTGAGAAGAGAGGGTGACAGCGCAAGAGAGAGGAGGGAAAGAGAAGGGGAGCATCAGGCAGAGGGAGAAGCAGACTCCCTGCTGAGCAAGGAGCCCATGCTGGACTCGATTCCAGGACCCTGGGATCATGACCTGAGCCAAAGGCAGACACTTAATTGACTGAGTCACCCAGTGCCCCCAGGGCTTCTCTTTAGAATGTATTAATCTT
Source organism: Canis aureus (assembly GCF_053574225.1). NCBI lineage: Eukaryota > Metazoa > Chordata > Mammalia > Carnivora > Canidae > Canis > Canis aureus. Next base: position 9,459,125 of record NC_135613.1, read on the forward strand.
TACCCAGATGGCCTCTTCCCAAAACATGGGCTCTGCCTCCTGCTGGGAATCCAGAAGGAGATGGGGGGAAGCAAAGTAATTTCTGAGTGCCTTATATTTGCCAGGTGCTGCCAGGACCATTATGTCCCTGAGTTCTAGAATCACTGTGATTGCATGAAGGGGTTTTCCTTGATGACTTTCCAACTTTTTTTGGGAATCAGTATCTCATTTTGAACCTTCATGGGCTGACATTTCCAGTGATTATTTTGTACCAGACACTTTGTTAGAATATAACTTTATATTATATATAACTTATTACTTGAGGAGGAGGGATCTGATTATTTGACTTTTTAAATACCAGTTTAGTCCTTCTGAACAGTAGGAAAGAAAGAAAAGAGGAAAAATGTTTATTGTCTGTTTGTTTAGTTGGAAAAATTAGTTGCATGTTTTGATTTTTGAGTAGTGATAATCCCTGGTGATTTTTTTCTTAATTCATTTATTTATTCATGAGAGACACAAGAGAGAGAGGCAGAGACACAGGCAGAGGGAGAAGCAGGCTCCATGCAGGGAGCCCGACGTGGGACTTGATCCCAGGACTCCAGGATCACGCCCTGAGCAGATGCTCAACCACTGAGCCCCCCAGGAGTCCCCCCAGGGTCCATTTTAATACAAATTTGTAGGACAATTGCTGAGAATATTTGCCTTCTGATAAAGACGGAATTCATTCTTTGTAAAGTTACAATGTATATCTAAAAGGAGAACAGTAGTATTTTTTTTACCAGGATGTGCTGCTAATATTTAAGGTGTTGCTTTTTTTAATATTATTGCTTAAAGTTTCCAGTGGGGTCGATTAGACCCTCCAATCTCAGCCAGAAGCAGTAACTGAGAGTACTGAATGGTTTTTACCCATGAGGCAGAATGTAACCATATGATTCAAAAGCAGCAAATCTCTGCATTCAGTTCATTGATACTGTATTTTTTTTTTTAGTTTCCATTTTTTGAGGAAAGAATGGTTACGTGATATTTTCCTAAGTGAGCAGTAACAGAGGTAAATATCAAATACATAAAGATAACCTACATTAATATGCGTTTCTTGGGTGTGAGTTCAGTTTATGTTCTCTTTCAGTGGCTATTTTCAGCTCTTCTTAAGACTCTTGGCTGGTTTTGGAAACATGTATCGTCTTTCAAATTTTATGTACGTCTTCGCTTTTATGTATCGCGACATTTTTAGTTCACGTTTTAGTTTCTTTTTGGCTCAGAATCAGATGAAGAAATCCAACATGAAAGTAAAGAGGGCAATATTATTGGTTTGTAAGGAATGTCACATCACATACTTAAGTATTATGTCATGGTGTTAAATATAAATCTCTTCACTGGGCTTAGAACTTTACTGTTAAAATTCACCTGCGGGTGACGCTCTATAGGTAAGAAATCTTAATTGAAGAGAGATTTACAAAACCAAATCTTAAAACACCAGCGGGTATTTATAATTTTTCTAAGCACAATTTTCATATCTGTATTCCTTCTAATATAGCACTATGATTTTTAACACTATATTTGACGGCAGTAAATCTAATTATTACTGAGCATATAAAAATGCACATATAATGTAAGAGAGCTGGCATCTAAATATTTTGCTTTCACATTCATGGAATATTTGTTAACAAAGTTTCATAAAGATTTTAAAATCATTCCATATCACAGTTATACCTCTAATAAACTAATTATATATGTTGATTCTACTCTGTAATTAGGAGTAATTACGCTAATTGCGTAAACAGATGATAATCAACCTGGAATTACTTTATAAAACAAGAACATTTACACAACAATAATGTCATTAAAAAACATAAGCCCCCAAGAATGAGACAAAGCAAGCACCCCCAGGAAATTCAGTTAGGGATTAAGTGTCTAGCACGGTAGGTATAATAGGGACGCTGTCACCTTCCCATTACCCTAATGCACTCCATTCCTCTTAGATATAGTATGTTTAAATCCTGAGCTGTGAATTTCTAGGCCTTTGTGCCTTTGTCTCACCACCTTAACATTTTTAATGTAGTTTTTGTTGTGTAAATCTATATAAGTGCCATCACCCGTCAGCGGTGACATCTGATGGCATGAGGCCGACCCAGTCTGCATGTATTAGGGCTTTTTGTGTTTGTGCAGTGGAACCTACTTAAACAAATTCCAGTTGAAGGAATAAACCTGTAAAAGGAATACATTTTCCCTGTTCTGAAACAATAGCTCAGTGTTGAATGGATGCCCATGAAAAGAATAAATCACATAGAAGGATAAAGTTCTTTTCCTCCAAAAGGATAGAGGAAGGTAATGATGATTTTGACCTATTGAGGAAATACATCTCTTGATTTATCAGTTTAATGTGGAGACCAATCTAGAACACATGCCAGGAAGCCTCCTTGAAATTATTCCTAAATTTTGGATTATCCGAAAAGAATTCCAAGTAACAAAAACATTATGAAGAACTCAACAATTTCACACATACACAAAAATGTTTAGGCTCCCTGGGCAGGAGCACGCTTGACATTCCTTACATAACTCTTGAATATTTAGTCATTTTATCAGTGCTAGACACCAGGAAACCAAATACCTAGAGTTCTGTGGTTAGAGGTAAAAATTAAGCCTCTGTTAAAATACAGACTTTATGTTGGAACTGCCCTTTTCTGTTGTCTGCAAACAATAGTCTAGGCACTGTAGGCCTGTTATCAGATGTACTTTGGGTAAGACTAGCTGGGAATTTGGGGTTTTGAAAATGTATAGATCCCTGAGTCATTAGCTTCTAATACTTGTGGCATTTATGCTATAGAAAGTTCAGGGCCCATTATCATCTTAATTTGTAGCAGAGCAATTGGAGTATAATTAAGAGCATTTAGGACTCTAGATGCCAACTTAAGTTCAACTTGAGAACTTGAAGATGTCGGCCTGTATTCTGACTTCATCAATTAAAAAAATGTAGATGACAAAATAATATGTAATTTTCAAAGCTGTCAGCTGCTGATAAAAAGTAGGCACACAGATGCTTGATAAATACTTGCTAAGCAAATACAGGAATATAGGGGAAAATAGTATTTGGAGTGAAAGGGAATAAAGGGGAAAGGAGAGAAAATGAGTGGGAAATATCAGAGAGGGTGACCAAACATGAGAGACTCCTAACTCTGGGAAACGAACAGGAGGTAGTGGAAAGGGAGGTGGGAGGGGGGTTGGGGTGATTGGGTGACAGGCACTGAGGGGGGCACTTGATGGGATGAGCTCTGGGTGTTATGCTATGTTGGCAAATTGAACTCCAATAGAAAGAAATTTAAAAAAAAAAGAAAAAATAGTATTTGGTAGGTTTTTTTTTTTTTTTTGGTAGGTTTTTCTAAAAAAAAAAACATAAGCTGTATTTTGACTGAAAGCTTGATGTTACTCAAATTGTTTAATAAGGTTTTATTTTCTCTGATTATAAAATAATATTTGCTGTAAAATATTGGAAACTGCAGATAGGCACAAAAGAAGAAATGGAGAGCCTTTGCAGTATGTGTTTTGCTCTCCAGGAAGCTTCCATTCCCACCAGGATTGGATATAGATGCTGTTTCCTCATATCTTACCACTATTTGGGTGTTTTAATTTTTAAATCTGTTAATTTTATGCATTACTCGTGTATATCATCTTCAATCCTAGAAAACTACCTTTTTGGGATTTCTCTTTCCTTTTGATTCTATTGGGTACGATTGGTGTTTTGATTAATATTATCTGAATCCTTTTTTCTATACTGGGAGAAATCTGGAGTGCTTTGAGTCTTAGTGCAGCCTGCCTTCCACTATGAAAACTGAACAGTTCCAAGTTTCCTTATTATTGAGAGTACAGGCATGTATAAGAAGTTCTACCCATACTTTGCCCCCAACTCAGAGTTGAGGTAACCATGAGGAGTACTTCTTTGTAACAGCTGTAGAAGGAATAAGTTCTTGGGTGGGAGTGGCATCTGTGCTGCTATCCATTGTCTACCAATGGGAGTGTTTGCAGTGTTCCTGCTCAGCCCTGGCGTTAATGATGTCCTCATTAGACCATTTCTCCTGATATAAAGCATTGCTCCTAGCTTTGGAGCTCCCAACTTGCATCTTTAGCTGTCATGACAATTCTGTGACCTAGGGTATATTCTTATAATAAGCATTCTTTTTGTTTAAATAAGCCAACATAGGTGTTTATTACTTGTGACTCAGGATATATTAATTGATAAAGAAATGGATGCTAGAACTGGCTACTTCTAATGTTACCAGACAGTTTAAAGAAAAAGAATGATAAACTCAAAGTTCCAAGTTCTTGGCTTTAGAAGGGGACTTTGTGGTACAAACCAGAAGAGTATCTTCCATCTTGGAGCCACAGAGCTGAGGAAATTCAAAGTAAACAGTGGTCGACCACCAGTGTTGTTGAATTACCAAGTTGGTTGAACTCCCTGCCTGGTGTGAAAGCATATCCATGAAAAAAAGTGAAACCTCAGGATTGGGTTGGAGATACAGGGAGGGATTTGAATGATTCAGCCTATAATGAACTCCCAATCCTAGGAGTCTCCTTTGTAGGCTGAAGGAGACTTCTAGCCCTGTCTTGCGTGAAGACTTTGAAATGACCTCTTCAAAGGGAATGCAATATTCCTTATAGGCCATTTTCAACATCATATACTACCCCTGACTTATATCCAAAGGCTGATCAATCCTAGTGTGCCCTGGGATATCAATTGCAGAGTTGAAACTGTAAGATTTTGCTAATTTCTATTTGTAAAATTCTCATTGTGTGTGTGCAAATGGATTCTGAAGATAAAAGAAGTGTAGAAGAAAGAGTGTAATTTTATTTTTAAAAAGGATTTATTTGACAGCATGTGTGCATGCGCACACAAGCGTGGGGAGGGGCAGAGGGAGAGAATCTTCAAGCAGACTCCCTGCTGAGCGGGGATCAATGTGGGGCTCGATCCCATGACCCATGAGATCATGACCTGTAATTTTAAATTTAGCTGAATTAATCAATATGGATATACTTACTACAGATTCTGGGTTCACTATAGTAGCTTAAATGAGAGTGCTTAGTCTCATACGAGGCGTTTAGCTGTTCAGGAAGTTAGAAATGTTGGAGTAGATTTATCATGTTTGCTTAACTCTAACCATGTCCTCTAAGAGATTTCAGAAGATATTCCGTTTAGGCATTTAGAAATACATTAATGAGAGTATCCCAAGTCCTGAAAAATTACTGAAGTGCCATTCTCTCTATAAGCCAATCATGGTGGGAGATGGCAAGGTTCCATGAATTCAGTGGGGTTATCATGGATTCTATGGTGGCAAAAGCTAAGTAGCAGCTCAGAATCAGAAGCAATAAGGTAGATATGGTTATCATACTGTGCATCAGGGCTAGTATGATAATAGTTTGACCAGCTATAGTGTTTGTTGATAACTAAGATTAAAATAGATGGGCAGAGGTTGCCTCCCCAGCTCAGTTGGAAAAACACATGACTCGACCTAGGGCGTGTGAGTTCAAGCCCCACACTGAGTATAGAAATTGATGAAAAAAAAAATATATATATATATATGAAACTTAAAAAGAACCCAAAATATATGGGTAGCCCAGTAAAGTTCTACTCAATATGAGTAACGGAAAAAGTACTTGCTTGATGAACTGAAGCCTGACATGAACCATGGCAATAGTCCTGATCTCTTTAAAGTCTTAAATCTACATAAGTTTACAGTTTAAGAGCTCTTTAAATGCAGGGGAAGTCAGATACCTTGAGGGGGAGAAGCATACAATACATCTTAATTGGTACGTAGGCATCTTTTTGTCCTTTTCAGAAAGGCCTGGGAAATTCACCAGGGTAACTGGGCACTACGTAGACCTTTCATTCATAGTTGTTAGCTCTGAGTTAACACAAGTCCTTGGACCCAGAATGTGATATGCTGTTTCTGTCAGAATATGGGGTTTATAGAATTCAGATGATAGAGGTTTGATTTGATCCACTGTGATCTCCAATGGATCCCTCACTTATTTAAGAATTTATTGTTGAAATAGATATTGTTGAAATATATATATATATATAAGAACCCTATATGACTAATGACTTCTGGCATATTATAAAAGACCAAGTAGGAACCCCTGGAATATGTCTTAATACCAAGAGAGTAGATGAAAAGCATTACCCCATCTCTGGGGAACTGCAGAGATAAGTATCATCATAAACCAATTGAAAGAGGCAAGGATGTTGAGTTGCATCACTTCCTGTCATAACTCTAGTATGGATAGGTCTTAAAGAATGCTGGTGAATTATCACTGTCATAAGGTAAGTAGGCAGGAACTTCATTTAAATCAGGGGTTCCGGATGTGGTGTTTTTAATCAAATGAACGTAACCTTAATTCCTGACCTTGCAAACCTTTTTTTTTCTTCCTATTGCAATATATCTAGAACACCGATGGTAGGTTTTTTTTTACATACTTGGTGTGGGTAGCAATATACTTTTGCTACTTTGCCTCAGAATTCTATACATTGTCTGACCTTGAGCCATAGTCGGGAGTTGGATTGTCTTATTATCCCAAAAGACATCAAGCTAGGTCATGAAATCAGTGACTTTATGCTGATATAATCTGGAGAATATTAAGTCACAGGCACTGTAGGTATACATACCAGGTATACCAGAAAATGGGAGCAATATTCATGAAAATACAAGTCCTGAGTTCCTCAATGAAGTATGTAGAGGATGTGCTGGTTTGGAAAATTTCAAGATATTGGCTGAAGTTTGAATCTTTTACTGTTAAAAAAGAACGATAGGTCTCTTGATTTTGAAGGCAATATATATCACATTTGGCTGTGGGGCTTGAAGACCCTTATTAGGTATAGCAGAAGTTCTCATATTTCACTACATCCCCTCACCTCTATCCCTTCCCCTATACCTCTCTCAACATTTCAGGAAAACTTTCCATGTCTGTCCCTGTGATTCCCCCCCACCCCCCCCGAGGAATTTCTCTGATTTCCAGAGTATACTTTTGTGTCCATTTCTCAGGGTCTTGACAAACTGGAATGCTGTATGAAGATGGTATTAAGTCTTATTAAGAGAAGAATTGTAAATGCCCTGGGGTTTGGAATTAAAGTCCTGTTCTCTTAATCAGCTAACTAGCCTATTGAGAAATAGTTTTGAGTCTATTGAGGAACATACTAAGGCCCTATAGACTAAATGTTTAACCAAGGCATACCAGATAACTATTCAAACTGAGCTGCCCTCCATGTGTGTTATGATTAGATCTAGTCATATATTTGGGTGTGCTAAACTGCAATACATTTTAAGGTGCAGGTGGTATATATGTGATCTAACTCAAGTAGGTTTGTCTCAGCTCATACTTAGGTATCAAGAGGATGATGATCAATCGATGAAGGAAGAGAGAAAAATGAAGGCTTCATTACCACTGGTTATGCATGGTAGAGTAGTACCAAGTCAAAGTAGACTATTTGAGTTTTACAAATAAACTCTGGGATAGTTTGGCCTCAGCTTGTAAACTTTATCTCATCAAGGTTGACTTGACTTATCATTATCACTGAATGCCCAACCTTCTAGCTGTAGCTCCCAATATGCTACCATACTCATGGGAGATTAGCCAGATGCCCAGCATATTAAACTGTAATGTCATGGAGCAAAAGCAATTTTGAATTTGAATTTGCTTTTTCTTGCCTGCCATGTATTGCCCAGCCCCACCATCCTTAGATCCACTGAAGGATTCTTTTTTTCTATAATAGTGTCCCAAACCACATAGTTTCTGAACATGATGAACTCATTTTACTTAAAAAGAAGTAGGGCAATAGGTATAGCACATGAGATTCATGCAATCTTCCAGAAATTGCAATGGAGCTTGTGAAATACAATTTTTAGCTTTGTGTCCTCTGGAGCTTTGCATCATCTGGAAGAAGGTAAGAATGGATGCTAAGCGTCAGTCCACCATTTTCTGAATTTGTGTAATCACCCAGAATGGTGGAATGGTCTGCAGACTGTTTATAGCTTCAGATAGAGACTACTTTGTGAAGTTGAGGTGCTGTCATATGGGATACAATATACACTTTGAACTAGTGATCAAAATGTGATTCTGATCCTTTTGAGAATATGTTAAGTTTGGGAACCAAGGGGGAAGAAGAAAGAATGATACCTCTCACAGGTTCAGCTAATGATCCACTCACAAAAAATTTACTTCCTGTGTCACTCAGGATTTGGTGTAGGAAACAAAAATCATTCTAAGTATAATTAGGCAGAAAGGACTTATTAGAGTCCTTTTAGGTAATTAGGTGCTTATGAAATCATTGGAAGGCTGGAGGAGTGAGTGTCAGGAGCCATTTCAGGAATGATTGATTTAATAAAACCTCCTGTAGCCATTATTCTGGAATTAGGTAGTTGAAATGAAGAACTGATTGGAATGGTGAATGCTTATCAACTGTATCTGGAACATTTCTCATTCGAGAAGCTCTACTGCGTTAAAGGCTTAATATTCAAAGAAAGATGGCTTCCATCAGGGGAATAGCATCTAGTCCATTGAATGTAGGCTGAGCCAATCCACTTAGACTCATTTCAGACTTCTTGTGCCATTTGACAAATACGTAAAAAAAAGGATTTAGCGTTGGCTTGGGAGATTGTTGCTGTCACTAAGTTTGCTACACAGAACCTGAGAGATGTTTTGCGGTACCATCATGCACTGCTCCAGTGATATACCTTAATGAAAGACAACATTAATATTTCAGATCCCTCAAGAATGAAGGTTTAGATCATTTCATTAGGCAAAGAAACCTGGTCAGCTCAGGAGCAAGATGCAATTGGACCTGGAAAAGTGGTGTGGAGGAAGGAAGTCAAAAGTACCAGTGATAACATCATGTTATCATTTATATATGTGAATGACATATAATTTGCATAAATGTGTGTATATCTTGTGTAAGTGATTAGCTTTATAGTTGGTCTATAGATTATGGAATATTGGAAAGTGACAGTACTGGGGAGGACCTTGGACTTGGAACTGGTTGCATTTAACTGAAAAGCCTTAGGATTGCCCACTGTTGGAGGAAAGGTTTGCTTTTAGATTGGATAAAGATGGTTATATTATGTTAGGCAAAAGCTCTTTGTTGTGTGTGGGAGTGGGGGGAAGTATGAGAAAGAAAAATGTAAGTTGATGTGGAGCAGTCAGAGGGTGGTCTCTAAGGGAACATTTGTCATCTGCCTTGACCACTCAACATCTGAACCTCCTTCCTTGGTTTGGGTACTCCCTTATCTTAGGAGCCTTGTTGTGGGCACAACCTACCTCTTTCTGGAAATGCTGAAAATGCCAGGTTTTTTTTTTTTTGCTTTTCTTATCCTACATCCCCTTTGGCTCTCTTGCAGCAAAGGTGCAAGCACATAATCTAAGCTCTAGGGACAGCTGTCTTAGAGTGACAGGCAAGGTGCACTCTCAAGGACATCTCCCTGATAGGGCAGGGGCTGCAGAAAGATTGTGTTGCTGGGACAGCATTGGTGCGGCATCAATGGCACAACCCCACATTCCTGCTCGTGTTCATTTGTTCTTTCTTCCCCTAAATTTATTTGAGAGAGAGAGAATGAGTAAGGGGGGGCAGAGGTAGAGAAACTTCAAGCCGACTCTCCACTAAGCGTGGAGCCCCACACAGGGCTTGATCTCACAGCCCATGAGATCATGACCTAAGCTGAAACCAAAAGTTAGATGCTTAGCCTGCTGAGCCACCCAGGCACTCCCCCCCGCCCCCCGGCTTATGTTCTTGAGCGGTTATCAGTGACATAAGTAATGTCCTCTCTCTGCTCATTCTGAAGTGTGACATTTGGGATTCTTTTTGTCTGTGCTGCCCCAAATACAGCTCTTCAGACTTCCTGGCAGTTCTGTGCATTACCCTCTATCCTTTTTCTTTTCTACCCTTTTTAATACTTTTTCCTTTTTCTTTAACTTATTCAATGGTATAATACAAAGAGTCCTGAATTTGTAGGCAAGAGACTGGGTTGGAAACAGGGGCTACTACCTAGTGACTACATGACCTAGGGTATATTTAACTTCTCAGAGCCACAGTCTTTTTAATGTGTAGAATGGGAATAAAAATTCCCACTTCAACCATTTGGGACAAAGATCACATGAGCTAATTCTTGTGAAAGTTCTTAGACCTGTGCCTGTCATCTTGTTTTTATTGTTGTTTCTGTTTTCAGAGAAGCAGAACAATGGGAAGATCCAGTATTTGAGCACAGAGTAGCTGTGCTCTTATTGTACTATGTGACTGTGTTTAATATTACTTTCATTAAAATGTCCTGGAAAAGAATGTTTTCTTGCTTGCTCCTGAGAGTGCACAAAGCAATAGAGTTATAATTTCCAATTCTGAATGCAAGTGTTCTTTACTTTTCATTCAAGCATTTCCACAGCACATAGTTCAAATTTCCGAGGGTCATCTTGGGAACTGCAGTATAGCAAAATGTGCTTTTATGTCTGATTGCTGTTAGAAAGTTTCATAAAGTTGGTGAATGTATTAACAAGTATGCCACTTAGGGTGAAAGGCAGCTTGCTTATTTGTCAATTAAATTATATTTGTCAATTAAGTTACTATTTTTTTTTTTACAAAGGCATATATAAAGTATAAATAAATTAAACACCTATATACCCATCACTTAACTGAAGCCTCTTGTATAATTCTCCCCATACCCTTTCTCTGTCTTTCTACAGTATGCACAAAAATTGCCTGGAATTATGTGTAACAAACTTAGCAGAAGCAGGAATCATGGGGTGCCTTCACTTTCTTCAGTTCTTTGTAGTTCCAGGTTTTTTAGGAGTGCATTTAGGAAAATAATACATTAAAAGTGGAAAAAGAACAACCTGATCGATTGTGTTGGAGCAATAAAAATTAACTAATGAATTAGAAAACGTAAATGTAGTAGACTTGCTAAAAAATACATGAAATTTCAGAAGTACATAAGTGACAATTATTTAGACAATGATTATTTTGTCTGATTTATTTATTTATTTATTTATTTATTTATTTATTTAAAAATTTTTGTTTGGTTTAATTGTTCCTTGCGATTTGTAGTGATTAAAAGGGTGGACTTTGGAACCAGTGGGTACAGTTTCAAACCCAACTCCAACTGACTAGCTGTATGTTTTAACACTTCATGACTAAGTCATGTAAACTCCTTTGTGCCTTAGTTTCCTCTTTATAAACTGTGGATAGTTAACAGAATCAATCTTATAAGGTGGTTGTGAGGATCAGATGCATAATTACCTAGAATATGTATGTATATATAAGAAGTGGGATTCCGGCAAATGTAATCCATCCTAGTCGAATTAAAACATGACAAAGTCCTCACACTCCTTGATTCTCTATGTTGTCTATTTTATTTTATTTTTAAAACGATTTCATTTATTTGCTAATTTTGGGGATACAGAGTGAGAGAGAGGAGGAGGAGGAGCAGAGGGAGAGGAACAAGAAGACTGCGCTGAGCATAGAACTCGCTGTGGGGCTCAATCCCAGGACCCTGAGATGATGACCTGAGCCAAAATCAAGAGTCGGATGCCCACCTGACTGAGCCACCAGGCGCCCTTTTAAAGACTCTTATTACACGGAGAGTTCTTCCTGGTTTTCTGATTTGCTTACTCAGTTTTCTGGAGTTTCTATTCTGCAATTCACTGCCTTTACTGAAAGCATCACCCATTCTTTCTTTTCTTTTCTTTTTTTTTAAACTAAACTTCAAAAAATTTATTGTTAGGTGCTTTCTTCTTCCCCTTTTTCATATTCTGTTCTTGTTTTTATGATGAAAAAGACTCTAATCCTTTTGAGGCAGCAAGTCAAATATTCTCTACTGTTTCCTGCATTAACATTAGGTCTGGCATCTTAGTTTTTCCTCTTTCAATTTGCTGATAATCTTCATGTGTTTAGTAACTTCTCCATATTGCCTGATCCCTAAAAATTAAGATCAGTGTGGTGGTTCCCCAAAGTAAGTATGCCTTAAGCTTACCAGCAGGCTTTATTACAAATAGAGATGCCTGTGTCTTACTCCTGGAGATTCTCATTTGGAAGTTCTCTTGTAAGACCCAGGAATCTTCTCAAAATAAGTGTCTAATACTTTGACACCACTGTTGTGTATAGAACAATACTTGGGAACCCATGACCTGGGTTGTTCAGTATGTATAGCTAGTTAAACTCATGTTGGCTGCAGTTGTGTATTGTTTACTTTTTCTTTTTTAAAAATTTTTAAAAAGATTTTATTTATTCATGAGAATACACAGAGAGAGGAGAGAGAGAGAGAGAGAGAGAGAGAGAGAGAGAAGCAGGCTCCATGCAGGGACCCCGACGTGGGACTCGATCCAGGGTCTCCAGGATCAGGCCCTGGGCTGAAGGCGGCACTAAACCACTGAGCCACCTGGGCTGCCCATGTTTACTTTTTCTTGATAGCATTCTCTCTAAGCATAGCAGTTGGTGCATTACTGGTAGGTCTTCCTTTCCTCATCCGTAAGCAGTACACAGAAGCCAACTATCAAGCATTTCTTCTGTGTATATAAAGATTGAGTATAATAGACTTCTTCAATAATATACTATATGCATTAAAACATATACACACACATATATACATATCTATACATATATTTAGATTTGAATATTTTAATTTATACATATGTGTATATATTTATATTTGAATATTTTAGTTAATTTCTTTACTGTTTAGTTAATAATTAAGACTATTAATTTGCCTCTGGGCATAGCTTTAGTACACCTTATAAATAGTGTGGCTGAGTAGTGTTAACATTGTTACTGTTTTCTAAATGATCTGTGAGTACTTTTGCTTAGGAGACCTTAAAAAGTGCTCAGGTTGTTCAAGGTTTTTGTTTTGTTTATGCTTAAGGATTATAATGTGGACAGATAATGGAGTTTTCTGCCTGTATAATTTTTATTTTTTTATTTTATTTTATTTTTTTAATTTTTATTTATTTATGATAGTCACAGAGAGAGAAGGAGAGAGAGGCAGAGACAGGCAGAGGGAGAAGCAGGCTCCATGCACCGGGAGCCTGACATGGGATTCGATCCCGGGTCTCCAGGATCACGCCCTGGGCCAAAGGCAGGCGCCAAACCGCTGCGCCACCCAGGGATCCCTGTATAATTTTTATTATTTTGAGTTTAGCCAATGTTTCTTTTCAGGTAACATGGTAAAATAATATAAATGTGGATATTTAAATATTGGCTTTGTATGGGGTAATCATATGTATTGTTATTTATAATTTGGCAATTTGATTTATACTCTGGTGTTTCTTGAGTTATTTTTCCTTTATTTCTTTAAGATTTATCTTTCTATTTCAGGGAAATGTTATTCCATGTATAAAAGTTTAATAGTTGTTAGAATTTCATTATATATTGTACCTTCTATTAATATATTAATACCCTCTTCATTTAATGCTTTGCCTTTTTGCTTTTACTGGTACTAATATAAGAACTATAACTTTGTTTTCACTTATCTTAGTCTATTATATTTTTGTCTATCCTTTTTAACTTTCTGTGTCACTCTGTAAATCCTGAGGCAATTTTTAAGTCCAGTCTAGGAATTTTTGTCCATAATAGGGGTGTTTAAGTCATTTATATTTATTATAATTATTAGGACAATCCGTATTACTCTTCTTTCAGAGCTTCCTTTTAAAAATGTGTTTTTTGCTGTTTCTTATCTTTTTAAGTATTGTGTATTCTTTGCTTCCATTTTTGGGAGTGTTTTGGAAGTTATATATCCTGATTTTAATTCTATAAATGGTGATTATGCTCTTTCAAAAGTGTCTAATAATGTTATTTTTTTTCTAATTTTCAAAGCTGACTGAAATAACAGCTTAAAACACTAACTGGAAGAATTTTCTGGTTTTTATAGCTAATAGGTTTTTAAGTAGAAGAAAGAAAGTTTCCCCATCTTAACTCTTGCCAGTTACTACAGGAGCCAGTGGGGAAAAGATCACCCCTTGTTGAATCTGAGAATAGTGGCAGGAATAAGCTGAGTTTTTGTTGCAGCTTTGTGTATAGAAGTAATTTAACCATATAACAGGTAAGAATATATCTTGTTAAAGATTATAATGTATCTGCTCCTAAAATAGCCATTCCATATTGCTTTGTTTGCTGTAATTGATTAAAAATGTAGTGGAGCTAGAAAAGATTCTGGGAGAGAAAATGAAAACAATTAAAATTAGTTGAGAAGCTTCCATACAAAGCCAAATTTTAAAATAATAGATCTATATATTAAAAAAAGATACGGTACCTGGGTGGCTCAGTTGGTTGAGCAAATGCCTTTGGCTTGGGTGTGATCCCAGGGTCCTAGGATAGAGTCCCTCATTGGGCTCCCTGCTCTGCGGGGAGCCTGCTTCTCCCTCTTTCTGACTGCTGCTCCCCCTGCTTGCGTGCGCTCTCTTTCTCTCTCCCCCTCTCCCTCTCAAATGAATAAATAAAATCTTTAAAAAAAAATAATAGATTTATAGTTCCATTGACAGGATAGAACTCTAAGCCAAAGAAAGGTGCCTCAATATGAATTTGTTTTTAACATAATGAATTTCTTTTCGAAATGTTTTAATTTATTAAAAATATCAACTATATGCATAACTCCTTGATTCGTATAACAACGAGATAGGGAGATTATTGCTACTTTGACCAGAAATAAATGAAGATGAGTGGAGAGATCATTTTTAGTGTGTTACTGCTTTGAACCATGCCCTGGCTAAAATACTCGAATTGGAGATAGTTTTTTGAGTTAGAAGTGGTCCAAATGGTTCAGATGTTCATCAAATCTATCACCCTTCTTTCATTTAGATTCACTTTATACAGTTTTGGAATTATTTATGATTTTCTAGGTGTCCAGAGCCCACATTTCTGTCTTGTAGGTGGTATGAAATAACACAAATAAAGACATAGAACAAAAGAGAGAAAATAATTGAAAGGATCCTACTGAAAAAGCAAGAGAAATAGAGAACTGATGAGTAGTAGGACTGTTGGTCAATTTGGTGCAGCTTATTGAGGGAATCCTATGTGGGACAGTCATTTTCCTGGAACTTTTCATTACGCCAGATGAGTGAGATGGCTGAGCTGATGGTTTTGGGAAGCAAAAATGACTACTATAAGAAAGCATATCCATTGTAGGATCATATTTTACTGTGATAATTTGCATATAGTGGATGACTCAGTGAAAGGCTTAGGTTCTACAAATTAGTGGAATATTCTATAAAGTTCATTTAAAAAGGAAGTTTAGAAAGCATTATGCTCATGTCAAGCATTTGGTCCATAGTACCATATCTGAAGCCATGGGGCAATATTACTAAGTAGACTGCATTGTCAAATCATGTGTTCTTTAAAAAGTGTTCATTTCCCAACAATAGTAGGTGAGGACCATCTGATGAGAGTGACTTTTCAAATTATATCTTAAATCAGGAATTACCTGGCCCAAGGAATTCGGAATATTGGTAAATTCATTTGAAAGCAATTATGTGGAGCATTTGTCCATTAGTCACTGTGAAGAAAACCATTTATAAAACCTGTTCAGCAATAGTTTTTCATATTTTAGAGAAAAACGTGGAACTACCATGACCTCTCTGGAATGTAGCCCAGGAGAAGGAAAGCAGACATATGGAAGAGTTTCAGGATATTTATTCCCCATTCACAAACAACACATTTTTTTCAAGTTAAAAAGGTCTGACTATGTCTGTGTATTTTTTGGCATTCTCAACATTTCCCTAGTAGCTGATGAGTTACATAACATCTGTCTGCTCCAGTTCTGTATCAGAAAGGGTGTAGCATGAATAGGATCGGGGCTCTCAGATATGGATATCAGTTTATAAGGCAAACAGCCGCATGTCAGACAACTCTGAAGGTCAAGTTGTTTGCATTGTGTCCATTCTCTTTTCTCTTGCCCGTTTGATGACCTATTTATAAGGGCAAATAGGTTATGTGGTGACTCGCCATGGTGTTCTCCGGGAATGTACCATGTTTTGCTCAATCTTAGGTTAATCAAGAAAGTCGTTCCAATAGAACTTGACAAGGCAGACAGAACTATTATGTGACCCATGAGATTTTTTTTTTTTAACTTGAACTGTGATTTTTCTGGGGGCAATAATAGCAAGGGATATCTGTTTCTGAAAAACTTGAGAGACAAAGAGGGTTTTCCAGCAACCAAATGAACGTGGATTTGAAGTGAATGAAAAGAGAGAAAATCAGAATGACTGCAAGTGTTTTGCATGTCTCAGAGCATGCGCACTTATTTATGTTCCATTGTTTGTGACATGGCATATGATGTCACCCAGTACTGGTCCCTGGAGGGGAGCCTAAGTGTACCCAATGTTAACCATCGTGAGATGGACTTTGCCAAAAGTTTAAAGAGAAACACATGATTCCTGGGTTGTTCTAGTATCTAATTAGATACTGAGTAGTGGGAGAATGTTGAATAATAAGAGCAGGAAAAAAAATCTGGCATGTCTTTTGTTGAAATTCAATCCCCTCGTTTTCCCCCCTACGTTCTCTGCAAGAGTCTGAAAACTTTTCAATCACTTTTTTTTTAAGGATGCAGTGAATTTTATCACAATTTTGTCAATCAAAACCACATGTGGTTGCTCCATTGATGACAGAGAATAACAAAATCATATTTGTTAAGACCAAAACTCAGGTAATAAATAACTAGGATGCAATGTGAAATCTAATGTTCTTTAAAAGGAACAATGAACATTGCTGAAAAATTTTATTTGGGGGATAAAATGAACTTTTTGAAGAGAAAACCATATGAAACTTGTGCTTGTAGCTCAGTGACCATTTTTCCCCCCCTCTTCTTATGAGACCTATTCTCTTTTTCTGTCCTGAGGTCAGAATAAGAACTGTCCTGCAAACCTGCCGGGCATTGGTGTGCTGTGGGCTAAAGTCCTCCAGAATGGGTTGTGGTCAGGACCATGTTTTAGGGCAAAGATGGGCAGACTATAGTCTGCAGGCAAATCTGGCGTCGTGTTTGTTTTTGTGAGTCAAGAGTTACAAGATCATGTAGATCATCAAGAGATGTCCATTGATTGACAGGTGTTCTGTGGCTGCTTTCATGGTCCAGTGGTGGAGCTGAGAAGTTGTGAAAGAGACTGAGCAGGCCCCAAAGCCTAAAATATTTATCATCTGACCTTTTTACCCAAGCATCTTATTAGCTGCTCCTTTAGATGATCAGGAATGTTCAGACAAAATATAATCAAAATAACTGATTCCTGGGGGACAAGGAATAAGGGTTTTCATTACTTAAGGAGCATTTCCTCCTGATTCTTGGGCTGGGACATTGTTTTGTTTTTAAGAGTGATAAGGGAGACTTATCCCATGCATGTGACAGAAGCCATCAGCAGACGCTCAGAGACCTCCATTCTGTACCCGTGAAATTACCTGCTCTTGGCTTTGGCAAGTAGCTGCAACCTCTCTGTCTGCCCCCTTACCGAGGAGGGCCTGGCTACAACCGGAATGCGTGGTAGCTGCTTTAGGCATGTGGAAGCGTCAATCAAGTTCCTCCTTTGATAGGATCACCGTAGAATGGTTTGTCCTAGCATTTGTATCCCAGGATAGTTAAAGACCAATCATAGCCTTGCCTTTTGAAAGTGATGAATGTTAGGGTGTCATTTCGTCTGTTTTTTATTTTTAGCTTTGGAACCCGTTTGATTTTAGGAATGCTATCAATTTTAATATGATTGCGCAAAGAGAACAAAAGAAATGTAATCATATCTTGAACAAGATCTTTGATCACTTAATTGATGAATTAGAGACTCTTCAGAGGCTGTGCACCAGGCGGAATGCTTCAGATTTACCGGTAATTTTAGAAGTCCTTTGTTATTAGTTCCTTATTTCCAGCCGTCCTGCAAAAGGTATTTCGAAATGTATATTAAAGTCAAAGCCAAGCTGCCTCTCTTCTCCAACAGCTACAGAGCTCCAGGGAACTTTTCTAGGAAGGCAATGTCAGGATATTTGGAAAGATTAATTCATCTCTAGGTGATAGGAACCAGGTTCTGTCCATTTGAAGGGAAAGAAAGGAAGGGGGAGGTAGACAAAAATGAGACACTAGGAAAAAAATAAAGGCTGCATAACTGGAGAAACTAACCATGAAATGTGTAAGGCCTGTGGGCCTTTGCTTAGAAGAAATCAGGCTGGGGGCAGTGAAGAATTTGAATGGTAATATAAAAAGTCTCTACTCTGATTAGATATTTTCAGGTGATTAATGCTCTCTGCTGTCCACTGCGTCATTGTTGGTAAGGATGGAGATGGTAATAATTTTAGCAGGCTGGTTTTATTTTGGGTGCTGCTTATCCAACAAAGCGGAGATGGCAAGTGGGTTTCTCAGCACCCTCTTCCAGCTCTAACTTGTTTGTGTGTCTGAATGGGACAACGTCTTTTGAGCTAACCCCTGCCACTCAGAAACAAGCTGCATGTCTTGTGTCCAGGGAAGTCCCTGGGTCTTGGGGACTGCGTGGTGCCTTTGAGCTTTGTGGCAGGAAGAAGCAGAAGCAAGCTGATGAGCCATCATACATCTAGCAGGCAGTGTGACAGAAATGGAGTCCCTTGTTGTACATATTCTTGTGGCCCATATGCTGGAATAGTTCTTACTCGGGGCCCAGTGTTTAATTCAATTAGAAGTAAATCTGAAGGCTTCACCTGGTTTTAGGGAGGCAGTACAGAGACTGAATTGTGAGCCAGAGGCTTGCTGCCTTCTGTACTGTTATTTCATGAGGCCATATTTAGAATCTGTCTCTTACTTCTGACATACTGAGTATATGAACGATCACATTTACAAACTGGGAGAGAGACACGGCTCGCAAAGCTAGCTAGACCATTTTCTTGGGGGAGGTTTACAAAATAGGCTGTTTTGATACTAGAAAGGAAATAAAAATTGCATGACTATGGCATACCCAGGTGTCTCTGAGAGAGTTGGGCCTCAGCTGGAAATGGGAGTTTAGTTTTGGGAACCACGTCTTGGGAGGTATATTACACACAAGAATATGTCGGGAATGGTGAGAGGACTAGAAACCATGTATTCATTCAGTGGGGTTTCTGAGTGTTTATCTTGCGCCGACCACTGTATTAGTCACTGGAAGTATAACAGTAAAAGACAGATATGGAACCCACCTTCATGGACTTTAGTCTATAGGGAAAATGGTACAGTTAAATACCCAAACCAGCTAGCTAGCTAATTAACTCACCAGGGAGCTGTGATTAACAGGGAGGGATAAGCAGTTCCTAATTGAGGAAGATTGCCAGAGACAGTGACGCTGAGGAAATATTTAAATGGAGGACTGAAGGATGGGGAGGGGCAGAACGGAGAGCATTCCGGTAGACTATAATAGTCCTCAGCTGGAGAAATTTAACATGTCCTGGGAACTGAGCGCAGGCTACTGTCACTCTAATGCAATGAATGAGGGGAGGGAGAAAATACGTTGGCATCAGAGGGGGAAAGCTGGGGTCAGATGATGTAAGGTCTTAAGGACCATGGGCAGGAGGTGGAAATTTTTTGTGTGTCTTGGGAATCCACTGTGGGTTTCAAGCAAGGGAGTAACATGATATACTTTACGTTTTAGATAGATTGTTCATGGCTGCCATAGGAAGAATGGCTGGAAAAGGAGTGAGCATGGAAGGGGGAAGGGGACATTAGGAGACTGCATAAACTCAGGCCAGAAATGATCATAGCAGCTGCAAGGAAGAAACTTGTACGGATTCATGTACATGGAAAAGGAAAATTAGCAGCCCTTGTGTTGGATTGGAGGTGAGAGTGAGGGACGATGAGAAATCAAACATGACTTTCAGGGGACTACTATTTGCTAAGAGGGGAAGAGTAGTGAAGAACACGTCTGAGGAGTACAGTAGGGGAAATAAAGAGGTGTGACGGGAGGAACTGGAGATGTTTCTTCTGGGGAAAGGAGAATTCTAGAGAAGATGAAGTGCTTCATGGTCCACTTTAAATCAGTGGTTCTTAAGTATTGTGGGGGAGGTCACAAAGTATTTTAGAAGGTGATGACAGCTGAGGATTCTCTGTAAAGACAAAGGATCGTATATCTAATATTACATATGATTTTAAGAGCTCCAGGGACCAACCAAAGCTGACCCGTGGATTGTTCATTGACCCCAGCTTTTAAAAACCCTTCCTTTAAGTAGGTAACCAGCTGCCTGTAGAAAAGGTGTTGGCCTGTTATCATCACTGATCATTAGATAATCTGGGTTAAAGGTCATGTTGTATCCAAGAAACCTTTGCCTAATCCAACATCATGAAGATTTACTCCTCTCTTTTCTTCTTGGAGTTTTACACTTTTAGCTCTTACATTTAGGCCTATGATCGATTTTGAGTTAATTTTTGTGAGGGAGAGATCTACCTTCATTCTTTTTTTATATGGCTGATTGTTCCAGGGCCATTTTTTGTTTTGTTTTGTTTTTTTGGAAGACTATTAGTTCCCCATTAAATTTTCTTGAAACCTCTTCTCAGAAATCGATTGACCATAAATGTCAGGGTTTATTTTGGGGCTCTCAGTTCTATCCCATTGGTCAACATGACTGTCTTTATGTCAGCATCATACCATCTTGATGACTGTAGCATTGTAGCACGTTTTGAAATCAGGATGTGGGAGTCCGCAGCTTTGTTCTTTTTCAACATTGTTTTGCCTGTTCTGAATTTTTTGCTTTTCCATAGGAATTTTAGGATCAGTTTGTCCATTTCTATAAAAAAGCTAACTGGGATTTTGATAGTGATGGAGTTTAATTTGTAGATCAGCTTGGTGTGAATATTGCTATCTTAGCAATATGGTCTTCGGATTCATGAACATGGAATATCTTTCCATTTATTTAGGTCTTCTTTAATTTCTTTCAGCAGTGTTTTCCACATACAAGCTTTGTGTTTGTTATATTTATGTGAATAGAGATAGTTTTACTTCTTTTCAATTTACATGCTATTTATTTCTTCTGCTTGCCTGATTGCTCTGGCTACACTGTCCATTACAATTTTGAATAGAAGTGGTGAGAATAGATGCCCTTGTCACATTCCTGATCTTAGGGAAAAAACGCTCAATCTTTTGTCATTAAGTATGACGTTAACCATGGGGTTTTTTTAGATCTCCTTTATGAAAGGTTGGTAAAACTCCCTTTAATTCTAGTCTGTTGAGTGTTCATATCACGGAAGGGTGTTGGATTTTGTCAAATGCCTTTTCTGCTTATATTGAGATGATGATTCTTTATCATTTATTCTATTAATATGGTATGTTACATTAATTGAGTTTTGGATTTTTAAAAAAGATTTTATTCATAAGAGACAGAAAGAGAGAGGCAGAGACATAGAAAGAGGGAGAAGCAGGCTTCCTGTTTGCGAGCCTGATGCAGGACTTGATCCCTGGACTCTAGGATCACGACCTGAGCCACGGGCAGACGCTCAACCACTGAGACACTCAGGAGCCCTGAGTTTTGGATTTTGAATTAACCTTGTGTTCTTGGGGTAAATCCTACTTGGTCATAGTGTATATTACTTTTTTATATCGTTAGATTCGGTTTTTACATATTTCCAGTATTTTTTGAGTATTTTTGTATCTATATTTATAATAGATAATGGTCTGTATTTTTATTTTCTTGTTATATCTTTGGTTTTGTTTCCAGAGTAATAGTGGCCTAACATAATTAGTTAGAATATGTTCCTTCTTCTATGTTTTGGAAGAGTTTGTGAAAGATGGATATTAATTCTTTTTTGAATGTTTAGTAGAATTCACTGGTAAGATCATCTGGGCCTGGACTTCTCTTTGTGGGAAGTTTTAAAATTATTAGTGGGTTACTTTTTTAGGTCTATACAGATTTTTTCAAACATCTTCCTGAATATGTTTTGGTTATTTGTATCTTTCTAGGAATCTGTCCCTTTCATTTAAGTCATTTAATTTGTCAGCATACAGCTAGCTGATCATTGTATTCCCTTTAAATTTATTTTTTCTTAAGGTTAGTAGTAATGCCCCTTATGTCACTTGTGATTTTAGTAAGTGTATCTTCTCTCTTTTTTTCCTTGGCCACTTTAGCTAAATGCTAATTTGGGGTGCCTGGCTGGCTCAGTTGGTTAGTATTTTGCTCCTAGTTTCAGCTCAGGTCGTGATATTGGGTCCTGGATTGAGCCCCATGTTGGGCTCTACTCTAGGCAGAGAGTCTGCTTGAGGATTCTCTCTCTCTCTTTGCCATAAATAAGTAAGTAAGTAAGTGATGGACTTTAAGGAGGGTGCATGATATGATGAGCATTGGATGTTAAATGCACCTAATAAATTATTGAACACTACATATGAAACCAAGTATGTATTATATGTTGGATAATTGCATTTAAATTTAAAAAAAGCACTAACTCAAACTGAAAAAAAAAATTTTCTTCCTTTATAAATGTCTGTAGCTATACATTTCCTTGCTGTATACTTCTTTAGATGCATTCTGTAAATTTTGTGTTGCATTTTTGTTTTCAGACATCTCAGAGTAGTTTTTTTTTTCAGAGTAGTTTATAATTTCCATTGTGATTTCTTTTTTGATCCAATTAGTTATTAAGGCATATGCTCTTTGATTTTCACATACTTGCAAATTCCCCAAATTTCCTTATTTTAGTGATGTCTTAATTGCACTGTGGTTAGAGAATATACCTTTTAAGATTTCAGTCTTTTAAAACTTAGCTTTGTTTTATGGCCAAGCATGTGCTTCATCTTGGAGATGGGCCACATGTTAGAAGAATGTGTATTTTGCTATTGTTGGATGAAGTGTTCTAGAGGTGGTTGTTAGATGCAGTTGGTTTATGGTGTTGTTTAAATGCCTATTTGTTTATTAATTTTTTATCTATAATTAGAAATAGGTATTGAAACTCTTTTTTGAAACTCTTTTTATTTATTTTCCTCTCAGGTCTGTAAAATTAAAGTTTTACATGTATTTTGGGGCTTGTGTTGTTAGGTGCATATATTGTTATATTTGTTATATATTCATGATAGATTGATATTTTTTATCATTTTGAAATGCCCCTTTTTATGACCAGTAGCATTTTTTGTTTTAAAGTTGATTTTGTCTGGTATTAATATAGCCATTCTAGTTTGTTTACTGTTGTTATTTGTAGGATTATCTTTTTCTATCATTTTACCTTCAACCTATTTGTATCTTTGAATCTAGTGTTTCTCCTGCAGACAACATATAGTGATACTGGTTTTGTAAAGTCCACTCTGAGAGTCCCTGCCTTTTGATTGGATTGTTCAATACATTCAGATTTAGTATTGTTAGTGATGTGGCTAGAATCACATCTGCCATCTTATTTTTTGTTTTCTATAGCCTCATGTGCTTTCTGTTTTCCTATCCCTCATTATTGTAGTCTTTTGCATTAGTTACTTTCTGTGTTACATTTTAATCCCATTAGAAATTTTTACATTATATTTGTTAGAGATATCTAACTGGTGATTGTTCTAGGGTTTACATTTTAAGCTATCAGAGTCTACTTTAGATTTATACTGACTTTATTCAATAAAATCTAAAAGATTTGCTCCTTCATTGGTACATTCCCTCTTCCTTTTTTTGTGCTACTAATGTTTTACATATTATGTCTCTACATATTACAAACTCGACAATGCGTTGTTATAAATACTATATTTTAATCCTCTAGAGAAGCTGAGAGAAGAAAGGAGAACTTCATATTCCTGGGAGGTGTATTAGCAGTAAATTACTTGGGATAATTTTTGTTCATCCAGGAATATCTTTTTCAACTTCATTTTTTGAAATATAGTTTTGCTGAATATAAGAGTCTTGGTTGACAGCTATTTACTGTCAGCATTTTGAATATGTCATACTACTGCCTTCTGGCCTATACTGTTTCTAACGAGTAGTCTGCTCTTTATTATAATGGGATTCCCTTTTACATGATGAATTTTTTTCCCATTATGTGTATGTCAGTGCATGTAATGGTGTCCCACATTTCTCTGAGGTTCTTTTCATTATTTTTGTTTTCTATTTTTCCTCTGTTCTTGAGGTTCCATGATTTCTGTTACACTTCAAGTGGGTAGATTCTTTTCTTTTTCCAGCTATACTGTTGAATCCCTCTTGTGAATATTTCCTTTCGGTTATTGAACTTTTCAACTCCAGAATTTCTGCTTGGTTCTTTGTAATAAGATCTATTTCTTTATTGATATTCTTCATTTTATGTGTCATTGTCATCTTCTGATCCTTTAACAGTGGTTTCCTTAAGTTCTTGACAATATTTATAATAGCTGCTTTGAAGTCTTTGTCTGCATAGTCTGCTGTTTAGGCTTTTTGAAAACAGTTCCCCACTCTAATCTCTATTGTTTTTCTGCCCTGTTTTCCTTATTGCTGATATGGTTCCTCTTCCCTCTTTCCATATCAGCAGAAGAATGTGGTTGCAATGCAGGGTGGAATTTGAGTAAAAGGTTGAGGGTCAAAGAGGCTAGTTACATCAGTGGGGAATGAGTTGAAACTAACTCTTACTCTTTTTTCCATATTCTTTAGTCATGAGGATTTCTCCCTGGCTGTTTTTCTCTGTGAGCCTCAGTCACAGTACTATCTTGCTGCTGCTGCCCATCACTGTCTCTGTCCTTGATTTCATTTTCTGTATTTTCCTCTCTTCATTCCATGGTTCTTTAATCCTGTCCATTCTCCTGCCTACTTTTTTTTTTTCCTTCTTGAGTGTTCATCTTTAAAAAACATGCTTTAAAATATATATAACACAAGTTTTACCATTTTAACCATTTTTAAGGCTGTAATTCAGTGGCATTAAGTACATTCACAGTGTTACACAACCATTAACACTACCTATTTCCAGAATCTTTTCATCATGCCTAGTAACTTTGTCCCCATTAAATAACTTTCCATTCCTGCATCCTATACTTGGTAACAGTACCTGTATTATACTTTCTGGGTCTGTGAATCTACTTATTCCAAGTATCTCACATAAGTGGAATCATGCAACATTATTTCTTTTGTTTCTGGCTTATTGAGCTTAGCCTAATGTCTTCAAGATTCATCCATATTGTAGTATGTATCAGAATTTCCCTTTTTTTAAGGCTGAGTAATATTTCATTGTATGTATGTACCACATTTTATCTATTCATCTGTTGGTGGAAACTTGAGGTGTTCCCAACTTTTGGCTATTATGAACAGTGCTGCAGTTGACACCAGTGTGGAAGAATCTGTTTGAGTCCATTTTCAGTTTATTCGGGTATGTACCTAAGAGTGGAATTGCTGGATCATATGATAGTTCTACATGTTTACCTTTTTGAGGAATTTCCAAACTGTTGTCCACAGCAGACATACCTACCATTTTATGTTCCTACCAGCAATACATAAGGGTTCTGATTTCTTTACATCCTTACCAACACTTGTTCTTTCCATTCTTTTGAGAATAGCGTGCTAATGGCCGTAAAGTGTCCTGTCCACTTTTAATTACTTCACCCTTTACCATTGCCAGGGGATGAATGAAGATTCCTTTTATTTTATTATAATAAATTCCCTAAGAGAAAAGGAAGAAGCTATGTATTGTAAATTTGTCTACTTTTTAATTGTGAAATATTTCTAATGTACAGAAATGCATAAAAGATAATAAACTCATATGTTTTAAAATCAGATTTATCAGATCTTATCATTTTGCTATATTTGTTTCATATTTTACCTTTCATGGTTTTCTTTGCCTTGAGGTGGACTTCCTACCTCATCAGTGGTTCTGTGTTTGTTTATAAGCTAAACGAGATGATTAGGATATTTATTCTTCAGCAAGTCTGGAACATGTCCCCATTGTCAAGATATGTTTTTTTTTTTTTTAATTTGATTCTTTTAAGTTCCTGTTCTGTCAGCTTTGTATTCAAAGGCATTTTCCACTTTCAGAATGAAGCTTTTCTTTACATTGAGGTAGACCCATTTGCAAATGTGTCTTTCCACATCTCCTAAGTTGCTTTCTAAAATATTGATACTACAATCTCCTGTTGGTAGGTACCTCAAGGGTTCCATTTCTCATGTGAGGAAACTGAGGTTTAAAGAAGGATAGAGGAAACACTTCAATCAGCAGATGGAAGAGATTAGCATTGAAAAGGAGGATGAGACGATGACAATCATTCTTTCTGGGACGTTATGCTCACTCTTCTTACACTAGCACTTGGATTCCAGGAAATAGTGCTGCCATCCTCTTGAGCATTTGAAGGAATCCTGGGAGATTGTATCTTTCTCCAAGTGAGAAAGGTCTACTACATTGTAAGTACTTGAAACCAGAGAGAGTCCAAGTGCCAGTGTGTTGAGGAGGCAGTAACAAATACATAGGATGACCACAGAAAATTGTGTTCATGGGTGCTTTGGCCAAGGTGATATTCTAAAATATTTGAAGGAAATAAAAATAAAATGTTTGAAGGGTATAATGATGGCAAAGTTCCAGAGTGAATAGAAGGACCTAAGATGACAATGGGGATTGAAGAAATAAAAATACACATTAAACTATTTTTTCCCAGCTACGGAGATTAACAATAGTTATATTTATTTAATGCTTTGTAGTTTATATATATTTTATTTTCACTGTCTCACTTGATTATTACAGTTATCCTGAAAAAGACTTTTTCTGAATCCCAGTTTGAAGATTTTTTTTTTTTTTTAAAGGAGGAAAGGCATTGCTTTTCATTGGCCACTTTACAAAATGTATCTCATGTAATCATCACAACTGCCATGAAACATATCACTATTGCCATTTTACAGATTAGGAGACTGAGGTTACAGGTTTTAAGTGACCAGTCTAGGGTTGTAAAGAGAAAAGCAGAGCAAGTGGCTCATATCTAATTATCTTTCTATCATTAACATTAATGTCTAGAAAGTCTTAATCTAAAGCCCTAAATCTGTGCTGCCCTTCATGGTAGCCTATTAATCATGTATACCTCTTTAAATTTAATTAAAATTAAATGACATTGGGATGCCTGGGTGATGCAGTCGATTAAGTGTCCGACTCTTGGTTTTGGCTCAGGTTGTGATCTCAGGGTCACGAGATCAAGCCCCACAGTGGGCTCTACCTGGGTGTGAAGCCTGCCTAAGATTCTTGCTGTCCCTCTCTTCTCTGTCCCCACCCTGCTCTCTCTGTGTGTCAAATCAATCAATCTTAAGAAAATTAATTAACATTAAAAATTATGTTCTCAGTCATACTTGTCAGATTTTAAGTACTACCTAGCCACATGCGGTTGGTGGGTACTATACTGGACAATGCAGCTATGAAACACAAACATAACCGTGAAAGTTCTGTTGAACAGGGCTGCTAGAAAGACTGCGCCAAATGTCTAATACCTTTGTTACATGTATATATGGTAAAGAATGTACAAAAGGTGGAGTCCAGAAAATGAGGTAACAGAACAGAAAGCAATACCAGTGAGCCTTCTACTTGCTTTGTTCATGTGGGAGTGAGGCAAATTAGAATTGGGTGTATACAGCAGGCAAAAATTAAAAAGAAAAGATCCCTTTATTTCAGCGCATGGAAAGTAGCAGAGGTTGTGGGGAGGATGTATTGGTAAATGTAGTAGTTAGTGAATAAGTATTTGAGTGTCCGTAGGATGCTTAGTTCTTTACTAGGTGCTTGAGGGTACATATTAAAAATAGACATGGTCTAGTGCACAGTTTGTGGATCCTATGATTTTTCAGAACTCCCAGAAAAGCTGACAAAGAATTGCCTCATGCACTGCACAAGAACCATACAGATAAAAACCATTCATACCGTCAACACAGTCATACAGAATATTGGCTATTATTTTCTCCCTCAACAAATGTGGGAGATAGATTGCCTCAGGCAAAATAGTATTTTACACATGGTTTCCCAAAAGCCCTGTGCATATTTAGAGCTCTTCTCAAAATGTTTGCATTTGTTCTTCCAAAAAGAAATTTGCATGACATTTTAGAATTGCATTCTGTCTAGAAAGCAAATCCTGGCTTTTCATATTTAAATTCAAAGCTTTCTGATGTAAAATCTGCCAGGAAAATGTATGTTCCAAATTAGGTAGTTGTTAGAGCACAGCAGACCTTTTTGACCATTAAAATAATTTTGGGGGAAAATTCCTACCATCATGCGTCTTTCTTTCTTGGTTGAGAAAACCGTTGATGGTGACTCGAGGATCCATCTAGTCTTCGACTTACACAAGTATAGGCTTACTTACACAAGTAGAGCCCGATTTTGATGGGGCTGCCCAGACAGGCATGTGCTGTTACTGGCTAGCCACTTGATGTCACAGTTGTTCCACATACAAAACTTTAATAGATTATTTGACTGTAGTAGCAAAAGAAAAAAAATTCTTAAAAAAATTTTTTGCTTTTACAATAGTTGATCAATGTAATTAACAAAGATTGGTGAATTATTCAGGTTGTACAAAAGAACTCTTGGTAATCCCTCAAATTCACCTTCCAGACTGACTTTATTGGACATCATCATCAATGAGTACAATGGCTCGCAGCTATGAGCCTTTGAATTTTTCATTTTTGGGCCCAATTTTTTGTTCAGTTGTGTGTGAATCATTGCTCAACATCCTTCCTTTTAAAACTCTGCAGCATGTTTAAAAAAATTCTAGTTCTTCTTCGTTCTCTTTTTCTGTTTTATACTGTACGTTGTAGAGTACCTGTCAGAACAAATCCTAATGTGACTAGACTCGGGCAACATTTATGCTTTGATGGCAGCGATCAAATCAGCGGGCCAAAGCCAGTGGTATGGCAGATTGTTGCAGTGATATTCCTGCCCCCTTATAGCCTTAGCCACAGGACTCTGGACTTGGTCATGTGACTTGCCTTGACCAATGGGACAAAAACAAATGCAACACAGCAGAAGCTTGAAAAGTGCTTTTGCATTTGGGCTTTCCTACTCTTGCTGCTCTTTGGAACCCTGAGATCACCATGGGAAGAAGCCTGGTGTGGAGGAAGAGAGACCATATGGAGTAGTCACCAGCAGTCCCAGCTGAGGTCACATTAGATTAACCAGGATGGCACCCACCAGACATGGGAGGGAGGCCATTGGCCTCTCACAGTTCATCCCTCGACTTCAAAGAACAGCCAAGTTGGCCAACCTGGTTAACCTGCAGAATATCCAGAGAACCACCTTTTGAATTGATCTCTCTTATATGTTTTTTTTTAAATACTTTATTTATTTACTCATGAAAGACACACAGAGAAAGGCAGAGACACAGGCAGAGGGAGAAGCAGGCTCCTCGCAAGGAACCCGATGTGGGACTCAATCCTCAGACCTGGGATCACGACCTGAGTCAAAGGCAGATGCTCAACCACTGAGCCATCCTGGCGTCCTTCTTGTATGTTTCATATTACCTAATTGTGCTTTGATCTGTATTGTTGCTTTCTATCTACTGTCTCTGGGTTCTTTTTTTCCCCTTTTCCTATCTTCTTGAATGCTTTCTTAATTTTCAGTCTTTTCAAGAGGCTAAGAAAACTTGCTTTAAAGGTAAAATTGAAAAGGTTTGGTGGTGAAATGGATGTTGGGATTGAAGGAGATATAAATAGCAGAGACTACCAGGTTTTGGAATGCATTTATTTATCTAAATTCAATTTGCTAACATATAGTATGACACCCAGTACTCATCACATCACGTGCCCTCCATAATGCCTGTGCACTCTTTAATGGAATGCATTTAGATTGACATTTTCTTTGCTCTAAACATCCCAGATGGGTTGACTTTGTATCAGTTCAGGACAAAGTCTCCAGATGGTATGACAAATGGTATATAACTTTTGTTATGTCTTAGTGAAATGAGCATAAAAATAGTACCAATCTAACAGGAATGTTTGAGAATTAAATGAGATAATATATGTAAAGCATTTGACATGCATAATAAGTGTTAGCTATTATTATATTATTAGTATTAGGTGGACATAGTACAGATCCCAGGATGGGAATTTCTTTTATTAAAGAGCATGATTAAGGGGCACCTGGGTTGCTCAGTGGTTGAGCATCTGTCTTCGGCTCAGGGCGTGATCCCAGGGTCCTTAGATCGAGTCCTGCATTGGTCTCCCCCCTGGGAGCCTGCTTCTCCCTCTGCCTATGTCTCTGCCTCTCTCTGTGTCTCTCTCATGAATAAATAAAATCTTAAAAACAAAACAAAACAAAAACCAACACCCATGATTAACCTGACAGGGCCTCCCACCAAAGTGGGAACCAAAGGCTTAGTGTTGAGTTAGCTGAAATGTATCTCCAACCTATCTTGGGCTTGTAACTCATTTGTTCTTGATTCATTATCTTGTTTATGTTCTATATTTAAGCCATGTCTTGGTGATCATGTTTATTAGATCTTGTCACTGGATATCACTGTGTAGTAGTTTTTCATGATCTCATTCCGTTCTGAATATGAAGACATGGAAGTACTGAGGAGTCCACAGAAATTTTAAAAAATTGTATTCTGTGTTCTATTTTAAGCTTTTGAATACTTCTGAAAATTTCCCAAGTCGTTTGAAATATGAAATGAATGTTTTTTTAAAAATACCCCTTCATTTTCAGCGGGTGGGTTTTGCCTCCTGTCTCTCTGGACAGGTTTCTTCCATCCTGCGTGTCTTCTCCAGTTGGATACTGGGTATCTCTGGGGCAAAGGCAGGCTGTTGATCTCCTTTTCTAGGTTTGTGGCACCTGCTCGTTGGTCGCTGAGCAGGCGTCTCGCCCCTTTGTTCTTGTGTCCCTTTTCCCTTCAATTCTGTTAAATTGTGACAGAAAGCTACTCTTCTTTCTGCTATAGGAAACTATTTCCCTTTTCCCTTTTGGGCTCTCTCAATAATTACAATTCTTCACTTTAACACATTGCATAAGCATGAGGTCTTGCGTTTGTACCAACACCGGGCACTTTTTATTAGCTCCTAATGCTGCTTCTGACAGGAATGCCTTTAATTCTCTCTGAGGTAGATGGAAGGCATGCCTTGCTCCAGGCCCCATGGCTGCAACGATATATTGGACGGTGCTGGGTACCCTGTTGGTGCCTAACAAACAAGTTCTAATGCTGATGAGAATGAGCAGGCAAGGGGAGAGCCATCCATCAATTTTCTGTCATACAGCGTTGAAGCGGAGGGACCAGGGTGCAGAAGGCAAACCTGTGCAATCTGCTGGAGGTCTGGGCGGTGTATTGGGCACAGACCGCCTTAGTTAGTTCGGGTGGTGAGTAAAAGACCACCACACCCGCCTTTGATTATTGCATCAGATTATTGCTGTCCGAAATCACGCGGCTCATCTATCCCACTGACATGTTACAGAATTCCGGCTTGGTTTGTCAGTCCTTTATAAAGCACAGAGAAGATGAGTGGCAGGAGACCTCCAGACGGTAGCATAACGAAAGACCTTCCAGTCACATGCCACTTTTGGTACATGCCCTTTATAGATTTTGAAGCAGACCTGCGTCAAGTAGGATCTCTCTGTTGGTAGAGCAGAGTTGCAATGCAGAAGTATTCAGCGATTTATTTTATCTCCTCTGGTCTATGAATAGCAAAGCAGCAACCACCCCACAAAAGGAGACGCGAAGCCTTCCAACCAACATGTCTGGGCCTGAAGCTGGCCTCCGCCATTTTGAACTTGCAGAGCACAGAACTGACTTTCTTTTCCTGGTTTCGCGTGTTTCGTCATCTTTGCTGCTCCCTTGATAGAGACTCTAAGTCAAATTAGAGAAGGCGGTTGATTTTTATTCCATTTCTAAGAAAATTTAGGTGTTGCACTTCACCACTTACAAGCGCCCTCGGTGTCACTCTCTCAAAGCATTTTGAGTTGCTTACGAACTGCTGTGAACTCTGTTTTTTAACAGAGAAGCCCGTCTCCTATCCTAACAGTGGCTGCTGCCACTGAAACTTTTGAGATGCCAGTCAGCTCTCAGCCTCAGGTGCCATAAATACAAGAACCTTATTCTCCAAGTGCTTTAAGGAAAAACTGTGATTACAGTTTCTTCCATGGCTGCCTCGATTCAGAGCCTGAAATTCTTTAAAAGCACCTTCCAGATTTGAGCGGTGGAGGGAAGTTCCATCTGGGCAGTTCTTCTGTGCAGGATCTGGGAGTGGTGCTAATGGGGAAGGGGGCTGGGAGCCGAGATTCTTACAGTTGGAAGAAATAAGTACTTAAAGCAAATGCTAATGATTTAAAATGTTATTCCTTCTGTGCTTTTAGAAAAAAAAATAAAATTAAAGTAATAAAGGCTCACAGCCTGTACCTCATCTCCAGTCACTCCACTGAAATTCCCAAGAGGGTCTCAGCTCCCCTCTCCTCCCTTTAAAAATGGTGGACCTGGAACCACTTACAGGAGAGGTTTAATAAGAGGCAAATGTGTTTTATATTTTGTATCTTGTTAAGTGAAAAAAGATGGATTCTCGCAAGTAGTCTCTTGGTGCAGATTTGAGTGGTCTGTGCATGCAAACGTGGGGATGCTTCGCCAGCTAGCATCTCCGTTCTGGTCCCCCATGGCTACTTAAAATCCCCCCTCCCATCCCACTCCCCCAACCCCAGAGCCAGCAGAGATGAAATTGCTTCATTTGTAGAATGGATCTGCAGATCCAGGAAACTTGTTTCTATCTGATTTGCTGATAATTTACTCCTCATTTGATTTAGGGGGAAAAAGAGAAGGGGTTAAAAAAAAAAAAAACAACAACCCCGGTTTCCGCTCACATAGCCCTTCCTCAAGGAAAGAGGGATTGCTGTGCAGGTTAGAGAAAATCGTGATTGAAAGCAACTGAAAAAAATTAATAAAGATTTATGCAAAGGTTGCACATTTACTAGAGGAAAAGCAGGGAAAAACTTGCACCTGTAAGGGACCCAAAAAAAAAAAAAAAAAGAAAAAAAAACTTCAAGTAGCTCATTGGAAACTGGGCTAGGGAGAATGATTTTAAATATATATATTTTATCTTAGGTATATAATTTTACAATGAGACACATTCCCTTTCTGGCAATTTTTTTTTTATGACCTTTGGGTGCCAGATAGCGCCATTCCTGCTGTCTGCTTTCACTATTCAGCGTTGAGGAAGCCCATTATATCTGTCTTTGATCCAGAGATCGGGATTGCTAAAACTGATGGCCACAATTAAAGACAGTCCTGTTGAAAAGCTGACCTCTGCTTGCTCTCAACTGCATGTAAACTTTTCAATATGGATGTAATTTGGTATTAAATTACCCATGCTTTATTGCTTTTTAGTACAGCCCTGTCTGTTGCCTTTTAAAGATAAAGGTAACATAAAAGAAAAATTGTGGTGTGTCTGCATAATTATGTAATTATAAACTTGTTTTCCTACATTCAGAAAACCCTTTGTGTGCGTGTGCATCTATTGAAAAGTCACAGGCTGGTAGGATTGGAGAAGAAGCCTTTATATATTTTTTCCCCCTCCTGATCTGTTCAACTTAGACATCCGCCGTGCAAGATAGGTCACCGGATTTAACTATTTTAATCGTGGCTTTCAGAAGGGGAGTCTTGATTTAGAAGCGAGGTGGGTTTGTAAAAGATGTCGCTCTGTGTATTCTTTAGAATTTGCCAGAGCAGGATGGGGTTTCTGCCAAGACGGGTGGGCAAAACCTCCCTGTGACACCGAGGACCGGGCCTCTCCTGGCAGTGTGATAACATCCCACGAGTCTGGAATGAGCCCTGGGATGACTTAAACCCCCCTACGCTTGAAATTAAAAATGACGGCTGTGATTTTCTCTTCTGATGTTCTTGTTGGAGGTGACTTCTGCTGGGGGGACCTGACAACAAGCTGGAGGGACTGGAGCAGATTTCCTTTTCACATTAGTGCAAGGCTCCTGCGCCCCTCAGTTCTACAAGCTACCACCCTGTTATTTCAGCTGCAAAGAGCGTAAGCTATCATTAGAGTTTGATATAGGTTTCTAGGATTGCATTTTCTGAATAGAGACTGAATATCTATTTGGAGGGATAGTTGAAATCACAATCCCATCATAAAACTTCAAGGAAGACACACTCGCAGGCCTCTGGAAATGTGCAATAATTCTGGGTGTAAATGGAAATTTTTGAGCTTGCTTCCTCTTCTTGTTAAATGTTCCATGGCAAGATCTTCTGGTAGAATCACATAAAAAGGCAAGCAGATAAAAAGCTGATAGCAAAACACACAACCCAAGGGAAGCCAAACAGGCTGCTCCAGATCCCTTAAAACGGAAGAAAGCGAAGGTTTCAAGTTGAGGGGAAAGTGTCTGCAGAACGGGGGCCGGTCCATCTCTTCCTCCTTTCCAGACCTCCATTGAGTTATGTGTCTAGTGCACTACTCCCCCCCTACACCCTCACAGCCTGATCCTCTGGACACACTGAAGAATTGTGGCCTGACCATGTTGTAATTTATCTGGTTGCTCTATAAAAATTGCATCCTGTGGAAAACATATACCATATATACTTTTATTGGCTCTCATGCAAAGAGGTAATACCAGAATATTGGGGACATGTTGAAAATAGATTCCATGCTAGATTTAATCCATCCCCTCCCCCCGCCCCAGCATAGCTTGCTTTAGGGATTGAGACCAAAGAGAAGGCTCAGCTGCAAGTAACCTTTTGTCCAGCTACTGTTTGAATAGGGCTCATCCTTTTTCTTTCATTCCTCCACCTTGGATCTTCGGTCCTCTGATGTTGCTAGTAGCAATGATGTGATGGCCGGGGCATTAGATACAGTGCGAGTTAAGGGTTGAGCTATGGGGCTAGATCAGAACCAGCCAAGAAGGTAGCTCCTACCCCATGTGGCCATTGATACTTAAATTAATTAAAATTCTATTAAAATTCAATTCCTCAGTCATACTACATTCAAGCGGTCAATGGCCACATGGCCTAGTGGCTACCATTTTGGACAGTGCAGATATGGAACATTTGTATTACTGCAGAAAATTCTGTTGGACAGTCCTGAGCCGGTTAGACCTGGACTGTCAGCTCCGTCTGCCTCTGGCGAAGCCACTGCACCTAAGCTTCTTCATTTATCAAATGGGAATAATAATAATAGTGCCTACTTCTTCAAGTGATTGTTGGGATATTTAAATTAGGCAGCATATGTGTTCTCCAATAGTATTTTGTGCAGCGGGGGAAATGAAATCTTCTGTATCTGTATTGTCTGTTATGGTAGCCACTAGGCCTGTGTGGCTGTAGAGCTCTTGAGATGTGGCTAAGGTGACAAAGAAACTGAAGTTTTAATTTTATCAACTTTTAATTAATGAAAAGGTAGCTATCTCCACGGCACTAGTGGCTACTGTACTGGACAGTGCAGGTGTACAGCAGAGCGCTTGCAATAAACATTAGCTTTTGTTTCTGTTGGTTCTTCTGCCAGTTTAGAAAAGGTGGATAGTGATACATTACGGGTTTGAAGTTTAAGTGAGAAAATATTCATGAAGGTGCCAAATAAATAAGACTTACTTCACACATTTTTTTCACCATGTATTAAATTTATTTACAAATAGAAGGTTTACGGAAGTAGAAGGGTTATGAATAGGAATCACAGGGCCTTATGAATAATAAAGGACCCGGTAAATAAATTTGTCTTCTGCTTAAATGTTCAAGTACGTTTGAATTCTAAGAGAGTTAAAAAGTTTAAGTCCGGAAGATCAGTGAGAGGATCATTATTTTTCTTTTTGTCCTCCTAATTTCATGTATTATCACTAACGTATAGGCCAAACTTGATTTTCTGAAAGGTCACTGGATCAGCTGTGTTATTTACTAGTATGGAATAATTAAAAAAAAAAAAAAGAAATAATTTAATCCAGCAGCATTTTTGCTTATTTCTGTGTGGGGCCACAGGTTTTGGGGGGAAGGGAGAGCAGGATCCTTTCTTTTTAAATGCAGCTGCTTGAGAAAAAGGTACAACAGAAAAGAGTTTCCATGGTGCTAAAATTTGGTTTTAGCCAAATCTGCAAAGCAAGCAGAACTGCTTTTGATTGCCTTACTTGCAGAGTTAGCTGGGAGCAGGGTCTGCAAAACTTCACCTGGTGTGTGATTGAGTGCTCTCTTGCGTTGTTTTGTGCGAGTTTATCCTGCCACCCCAACTAAATCATAAGCTTCCTGAAGGCAGAGTCCAGGATTTTATGCTCAATCAGCATCTAGCACAACACTGGTAGGTACGTATTCTATAAATGCATGTTGACTTACTGACTTTTCTCCATTGCTCTTCTTTTTATAACACCAAATTTTCGTGGTTGTGACACAGTGAAAACACATAAGGCCCTCCGTGGCAATGAATAATGATGCTGCATCTGTTTACAGTCACAGAGTCCCCGGGGGTTTTGCCGATGTGTTCCTGGTACTCTGACACATGTGGGAACCCCGATTTTAGAAAAATCAGATCGCCTGGGGGCATCGGCTTTGCCCATAGCCACTTTTTAAAGATCGTCACTTATCTTAC
The DNA here is from genome assembly GCF_053574225.1 of Canis aureus. Taxonomy (NCBI): domain Eukaryota; kingdom Metazoa; phylum Chordata; class Mammalia; order Carnivora; family Canidae; genus Canis; species Canis aureus. Next base: position 9,495,438 of record NC_135613.1, read on the forward strand.
CAGTAGAGAAACAACCTGACCTTTTTAATCTTAGGAAAAGTACTCAATTTAATCCTGAAACATTTGGTAAAAATTGCAGTGTCTGTTCAAAAAAAAAAATCATTATCAATTAAAATTAGATATGCTAGCGGTGTGGCAGTTGGGGATAATGTCGAAGATAGAGTTTTATAAAAGATTGAAGAATAATTGAGCTCCTTCTACTAAAATATTCAGCTGAGTATCTTGATCCGTATCCATCTTAGCATTTCTCTGCATTAAAAAAAAAACCACCACACTTACACGTTTTGGGGGGAAATTGGCCAGCAAAGCCAGTTGTGAGGGACATGTATCTACTCAGATAGCCCTGGGCCTGACCAGTAGAGTTGAAAAGGACCTCGGAGCTCAGATGGTCTGGTACTATAGAGGTTAATGAACTGACTCACGGTTACACAGAGCCAAGATCAGGTTCAGTTCAACTCTGAAGGGGCCCACTTGCCAGTGTAGACACAAGACATGATTCACTTAAATAAAAATGCATCAGTGCTAGTTTAACCCCAATTGTTAAAACTGTGCTGCCTGGGGGCCCTGTGCTACCGCTTTATTAATCCCTAACTCCTCATTGAGATTACTTTATTTAAATGTCATCACCCAGCTCTAAAATATGCTTTCAAAATAACCGTGGTGGCCCTGGGATACAAAGTCGTGGGAGAAAAAAAGGAAGCAGTAGAAGCCAACTTCTGTTTGATATGTAGAGAGGTTTCAGCCCACTGGGCCCCTGGTGGGGGTACTGAGGCAGGCTTTACAACCAGGCCCGGACATCCCAGCAGTCAGAGGGGGACTGCCATCGCCACTGGCAGGGTTGTGCCTTTGGAGGCATTTGGGTCATTGGTGGAGTAGGATCAGAGAAAAGGTATAAAAAGTGAGATGAAGCAAAAGGGTCTATAAACTAAAGTCTTATGATGCAAGGTGGGGTGGGGGAGGCTCCTGGCATTAGACAGAGAGAAGATCAGAGTCAGTTAATAAGTTTGGGGTGCTGGCGACTGCAGCCAGATCACTGGTGTCTGTCAGCTGGAGAGGGGCGTTATCCCAGGTGGATGGCGACCTGGTCAGCTCTGTTGCAGCGTGTGCCTTAGTATTCATTTCTCTCCACTCCTGTTCACTTTTTTCAATCCTTTGTCGAAAGACAGTGGAGGGTTGGCCTTTTCTCCCCCATGCTGACACAGGTAAAGGCAGAGACTGGTGGTGCCAGCCTTAATTCCCCAAAGAAAAGGAGATCCAGATTTATGTGAATACCTTTAGTTCTGAAACAAGAAAAGATAAAACAGGTTGCATTCATGTATTCATGAAGCAGGCAGTATGTGTATTGGCGAATTCTGTACAAATTCACTTATTGTTCCATCCCTCTTATTTCTGAAGACCCAGTGCTCATTTTCCCTCAATAACATAAAAGCGTTTTTAGCACAACTGAATTTCCAGATTTAAAGTGAGGTATCCGCAGTTCAAAAATGCCCTTTGTGTGTTTGTGTGCGACAAATTGATTAGCAGAGCAGTGTGATTCCACTAGGAACTAAAGTTTGTTGTTGTTTTGTTTTTGTTTGTTTGGTTTTGAGATTTTTTAAAAAAACAAAACAAAAAAAAAAAAAAAACAAAAATCAATCCAAACTAAAACAAAAGGGCATCTTCCAGCTAAGAGAAGTCTGGTCACGGGTCAGAATTTTGACATCTTGATAAAGATGGTGAGCTGTGACAAGCAGCCAATTTTCCTTCCTTGGGTCTGTATAGCTTGTCTTGCTTTTCCATTGATAGATGTTCTATCTTTGATAGCTGGAATGACAACTTTGAGGGGACTAGGAAAAAATTCAGTCTAGGAACAGTGGTCCTCAAATGTTTGTATTTCCATAAATCACCCAAGGGACTTGTTAAAAAGAAAAAAAAAAAAACCAGATTGTGATTCAGTATGCCTGGAGTGCAGCCCAGGAGTCTGTAATTTGTACAAGTAGCCCAAGCAATTCTGATCTGTGATCACACTTTGAGAGATATTGGCCTAGGTCAAGGGTGGCAAACTAGAGCCAACGGGCCACATCTAGCTCGTTGCCGTGTCTGCAGATGAAGTCCTGTTGGAGTGCAGCCACCTTCACTTATTTTTGTGTTATCTGTGGGTACCACTGCCCTGTGATGGTAGCGTGGGGTAGTTGTGGCCAAGACTGTATGGCCCCCAAAACAAAATATTTACCATCTGGCCTTTACAGGAAACATTTGCTGACCTCTGATCTAGGAGAGGAGAAGAATTTCAACTTGTTGATGTGTGTCGATATATATATATATATATATATATATATATATATATATATATATATATGTGTGTGTGTGTGTGTGTGTGTGTGTGTGTATGCGCACGCCCGGGTATGCAAATGCATGTACACACATACACGTGTACATATATATGCTATTTTAAATACCTCGTATTTGTTTACCCATACCTATGAAGGATACATAAGAAGCTGGATGATTTGGTTTGAGGGCTAGAGGTTGAGGGTGGTGCCTTCTGAAATTTTAACAGGAAGACTGTGATGTAGAAATGAGTGGTGTCGCCTTTGTGGTTGTACCGACAATGATTCAAGAGCTGGTTTTGTTACATATTGGACTTGTGATATTGGACAGGTTACTTCAGCTCCATAAGCCTCAGTTTCCTAACCGGTGACAAAGGGATGGCAGTAGCACCTAGTCACAGCGTTATGAGGGTTAAGAAAAGATAATGGGAGCGAAGCGTGTGGTATTGTGTCTGGCACGTATCAAGTATGCAGTGAGCACTGGCTCTTAGGATCTTCGACATGCTCACCACTGCTGTGTGCTGCCACTTTGCTGCAGGGCTTTGAGGTCGATAGATTTTGCTGCCATGCCCGTCTTGGCCCGCTGGGCTGACAATGTGGTCCAAAGTTCAGGACTCAGGACGGCCCAGACCCTGTCTATTCTGAACCAGGCATTTTTTGAGGCATGATCTTCTGTTATTAAATGTCATTTCCAATTTCCCCCTTGAATACACAATTTCAAAGAGGTGCCTGTACCTTTGGAAGTGGTTATTCCCATCTCCTTTAAAAATATTGCTTAATTGTAGCCATGAAACCCTATTCCCCATCAAAAATTCCATCAAACAGCAGCCAATAAATGCTAAATTGAGATAAGGACTGTGAAGAACCCGTGTGCTTTGTTCTACTTTCTTCAATCTACAGCGAATCACTGATGGTGTATACGATACAAATGAACACTTTCCATGAAGTTGTGAAAAGATCTGCCTATCATCCAATGGCTATTTTCTTTCTGCTCTGCTTATTAACTATGGACTAAGTGGCTTAAAAAAAAAACAAGCCTGAAAACACAAGACTCAGGTTAAACACTATCTTTGTCCTATTTAGAAAAGAGCCTGAATTGGTCTGTGAGTGAGTAAACAACAAATCAAATATCATCATCATCATCATCATCATCATTATCACAAGTTTTTTTCTGTACCTGCTGAGTGCAGGGTCCTGTGTGTCCCTGGGCGTACCCTGCCAACCTTTACTCTAAGTCATCGATCATCACGGGGGGAGGGCTTTGCCGCCTCACTCCAAACGTTTCTGCTTATCCTCGCTGGGGAGGGGGGGCGGTGAATGCTGCTAAACACCCTGTTGAGGCCCGGAAAGCACGACCCTGTCCCCACTAGAGAATGATCCGGTCCACCATGTCAGTGGTGCCACTGTTGAGAAACCCTGATTTCTGGGGGAAGAAATCCAGGTCCTCTACTTCCGGGGCCAGTTCCTGACATAGGTACCAGATGATTAGTGATTTTACCCCATTTATTGCCTTGAGGCCCCTTCTACAATCTTCCTCTTCTGTAGCCGTTCTGCCATTGACTAATTTGATATCCCGAGAAAGTATGCTTCTTGATTAATAGCAGTTTATAAAGTAAAATATATTCAACTGGGGGAAGGTTATAACAGAGGAGTGATTTGCTCAGGATTTGGCCCATAGTTTCTTGGAGGTGAACGAGTCCTTACCTTTGTGATCATCTGGTATCGCATACCACAGTGATTGATGGTGATTTCAAGTGGGCTTACCCCAAACATTGCCTTTATTTTTAATCATTGTATATTTATTTTAAGGTGTTATATGTTCTAATTATTTAAATATTATATTAAAACAAAGGTGTGGAAGCACATGGGTGGCTCAGGTGGTGATCCCGGAGTCCAGGGATTGAGTCCTGCATTGGGCCCCCTGCAGCCTACTTCTCCATCTGCCTCTGTCGCTGCCTCTCTCTACGTGTCTCTCGTGAATAAATAGATTAAAAAAAAGATGCAGTTATTATGTAGAAATGTCAACAGTTAAAAGTATTTATTAAGGTATTAATTAGACAAATACAGTTGACACAGGAACTTTGTTCTAACAATTTTTAGTAAGTATGTTTAAGTTTTAAAAAGTGAGTTGTTTTAAGGAGAAATATTAGGTCACAGTCCCTTGACACAGGATATGGCAAAGGCATAAAGATGACATTAAAATTTCTCAGATCTGAGGAACTCTAATGTAGATTAACCCCCTTGTTTTGCCCATGAGGATAATATTAATAATTATTTAGAAAGCACTGTCCCACTTATCTAATACTGTAGAATGAAATATCCCAGTGCTTAAGGGCTCATAAGAATGGTGATGTTCATTTTGCTTATGAACTATAATTTGGGCGAGGCTTCGTGAGGCCAGCTGATTTCTGTTTCTCTCAGTGTTGGTTGGGATGGCTGGACAGCTGGGGACTGGAATTCTCTGAACACTTGCTCATTCACATGTCTGGTGGTTGATGCTGGTGTCAGGACCTCAATAGGAGCTGTGGTGAGAACATCTACATGTGGTCTTTGTCTGTGGTGTTTGGCCTCCCCACAACATGGTGGCTAGATCCCAAAGGAGAGGGTCCAAGATAGAAGCCAAGGCAGAAGCTGTTGTGCCTTCTGTCCTGCAGCATCACTTCCACTTCAGTCATAGGGAGTGGGGACATAAACCCACCGCTCACCTCAGTGGGGGAGGGTCAATGTCACCTTGTTAGAATAACCTGTGCGATGGGGTACACTGTTGCTACCCATCTTTGGTAAAAATAGTTTGCCATAAGCACCATCACATATATTAGTATATTTAAATTCGTGGTATAATTTTGTGTGAATCCTTTTATCACCCTCTCTCTCTGCTGTTTTCCAGATAACAGAAGTGAGGCTCAAAGAGGTTAAGTCTCATGTCCATGAACATATAGCTAGTTTGTGATTGATGCGAAGTTAGAGCAATTTTGGGGTCCAGAAGAGACACTCTTCACCAGACTGCCAAGTTCACAGGGATCCTCCTCACACTCTTGGTCATCCTCTCACCAGGGCCAGTGCTTTCCCTCCTCCTGGGACCATGCATTGCGCAGTTCTGGAATACCTCTTAGAAGCAAAGATCCCTGTTACAGACTCCCCCAAGTGTCATCCAGTTCTGACATATTTTAGAGAGAGGCTGTTTACTGGTTTTTGCCCAGTCAAGCAGCTTAATTTCTTTTAGATACTAAGACTAGAAGGTCAAAATCTCCTGATCAGCCCGATGCAGAGATAATTGTATTGACCACATTTTCCTGAGTCTTCACAATGTTTTAAGTTTTTAAAGTGTGAAATATTTCAGATAAAATATAAAAATAATACCCATCGCCCACCACCTAGCTTTAATAGAGATTTGCCATATTTATTGTTTCACTTAAAAAAATAGGACATTACAGATACCCATATTTCTTCTCTACCTCCCTAGAGGTAACCACTATTCTAGTTGTGTTTATATCATTTCCAAGGATGTTTTCACTGGTTTTCAAATACATAAATATTTTTATTTGTGTATAAAAATAATATATTCTCTTAAGTATACAGGAATTCCTACATTTTGTTCAACACTGTAGTTTTGAGATTTGTGTTTGAACTTTTAGAAATAATTTATTCTTTTATTTTACCTGTTGTGTTCCACTCAACACTGAATTTGATGGACGTAAGAGGACATTTTAGTATTGTCTTAATTTGCATTTTTGTGATTACTGGTGAGTGTGAGCACCTTTTCATAAATTTACTGCTCATTTGGAGTTCTTTTATTAATCGCCTGTTCATTTCCTCTGCCTGTTTTTTTCCAATCAAGATTTTTTTCTTATAAATATGTAGGAAATCTTTATATGTTCTGATGAGGATATTGTGCTAATTATATGTGGGGAAAATATCTCCATCTGCTCTGTGACTTGTCTTCTCACTTTGTTCCTTTTGCATTTTGTCATATAGAAGTTTTAAATTTTAGTTCAACCAAAATTATCAGCCTTTAACTTTATGGTTTTTTTAAAAAGATTTTATTTATTTATTCATGGCAGACACACAGAGAGAGAGAGAGAGAAGCAGAGACACAGGCAGAGGGAGAAACAGGCGCCATGCAGTGAGCCTGACGTGGGACTCGATCCTGGGTCTCCAGGATCACACCCTGGGCCGAAGGTGGCACTAAACCGCTGCGCCACCCAGGCTGCCCTAACTTTATGGTTTGTATGTTCTGTGTGTTATTTAAGAAATTCTTCATAATGAGACATCAGAAAGATATTCATCCATGTTTGATTGTTGAGTTTGGATGCTTTTGCCTTTTCATGTTTAAGTATTAATCTATGTGCTTTTTTTTTTTTTCATTTTGGGAGAAAGTGATATAACTTTCTACTTTCCTAAATAGATGGTTAATTGTCCTAGCAGCATTTGTTGAAAAGCCCATCATTTCTCCTGTTGATTTGCAGTAGAGTTTTGTCCCACGCCAAGTTCCCATATATCTATGAGATTGTTCTAAATTTTCCATGTGTATATGTTAATATTAGATGGTTGTGATTACTATAGCTTTGTGATAAGCTTTGTTGCCTAGTGAGTGAGACTCCCCTCCCTTATTAATTCTTCTTTCTGACAATTGCCTTGCCTATCCTTGACTTTTTGCTCCCATGTGAGTTTTAGGGTCAGCTTGTCAGCTGCTAAGAATAATGCCCTGCTGGGGGTTTTGATTGGTATTGCATTTAATTCTTAGATTGTTTTAAGGTCAACTACCTCTTTGAAATAAAGTCTTGCTGTCCATGAACAAACTGTAGTTCTTCACATATTCAAGTCTTCCATAGAGTTTTCAAGCCTCTCTCTTCTGGCATTTGTGCATGTGGATCAATCAGATTACTTTCCTAGAGGCTCACACTTGCTCCTCCCATGCCCACCTATTTTCTCAGCCCAGCGAAGAGCCTCCCAGTCATCAGTGATGATGGGGTAGCTCTGATAGCCCATGGACAACGGTTCTGTGGATATGGGAATTCCTGCCCACCCTTCTAGTCTATTTCTTTGCTGCTGGAGTACAGCTACTGTGATGGGGGCAGGGTAGAAGATGAAGGGTTGGAAGCTGAGACCCAGGCACCAGGTCTGAGGAAGAGGCTTGCCCACCCTGGGTCATTGTGAGTGTACAGTCATTTCCTGAGCTCATTTGCTCTCCATGTTCTAGTGGCAATATATCAGTTCTTTGGAACATAGTCTCCAAAGGAAACTGCTTGGGTTCACATCCAAGTGCCTAACTTGTTCATACCTCAGTTTCTTCATTTGCTAAGTGGAGAATCTCATGGGGTTGTTTTAAGGAATAAAGAGTTAACATCAGTAAAGTTCTGAGAATAGTGCAGTGCTTTGGGGCCGGGGTTACCTGCTGCTCTAATATCACCATTGTATTGTTCAGATGGTATTGAACTGCCTTGGATTCAGGCTGGTGTTCTCCTGGGTGTGTTTTCTCTTGAGGTGAGCTCTCTGGGACATAATCGAACTTATGGGAGGTTTATGGTATCTCTTAGCATATTCAAGGTTCTTAAAATATTTGTAGTAAGAAAACTGTTTCATCTAATGTAAGCCAGGATTTTCCAAACCCACTTGTTCATTGAAGTCTTCCTTTTTCCAAAGAGTGCCTACGAATGTCAGCGTTGTTGGTACTCCATGGAATACCATTTCAGGAATAGTTCTTAGAGGCATTACTTCAAACAATTATCCTTATTTTTCAAAGAGCTCCCACTGATTATAAATATATTCATATAACTTAGGCCATTGAATAAAAGGAGGGGGGCATCAATTTTTTTTTAAGTAACAATGTTGTAACTTGGTGGCCATTTTGCAACCCGGTGCTGACATAGAATTGGATTCATTTTGTGGAAGCCCCACTGGAGTTTCTCCTAAAGGCAGGAAGGCTAGTTTATTGGTATTAATCATAGTTCACTTACGACTTGTTTTTGTTTCTTCAAAGAACTTAAGTTGCAATTGGGAATGGCATTTTGGGAATGCTGGGAATGCTACTGAGATACATGTTGACTCCTCTGTCCCTCACATGTGTTTTGTTATTTCCTTTGCCAGATTCTCTACCAACAGCCTGTGAGAATGTTGGGCTGGTTAATTGCTCTGAAACAGGGGCCTGATGCAAAGGCAAAGCAGAGAGAGGCAGCCCTGTGCTGTCACCTCCCCTGTCACTGTCCTATCACTGCTCTAGCTGCTCCTCGATGAAGGACAAGGGGATTATGTTGGTGTTTGATCCAAATAATGAGCTCTTTATCAAGTAAAGCAAAGCAAAACCAGCTGTAAACATGATTTCCTTCCATTTCCTGAAAGATCTTTTCTTTGAATAGCTTCCCCCATCCCTTTCTGTGTTTCCCCTCATGGCACTTTTGACTGCAGTAAGGTGGTGTCTCGCTGCTGGGGGCAGGACCTGGTGGGAAAGGTTTAACCATGAAGAGAACTAGAACTGGGCAGTAAACTTTGTGGCAGTGCCATTGGTCTTCTTAATTATTCCTCATTCATTCTGAGTAATTGCAGATTCCTCCCATTAAAGTGGTTTATCAGATAAAGTCAGCAATAAAACCCAGGTGATTTGCTGATAAACTGTACTACCTTCAGTTCACATCTGTTAGAATAAAATGTCTAGTTATGGGTCTTGGTGCTTCTAGAATCTCAAAGATAGCGCTTCCATGGCTGGCATTGAGTTCTTCCAACATGCTCATGCTAAGTAAGATGTCTTGAGTTAACTTGAATTAGGTACATTTTGTTGTACAGTTTTATGAATGAAGTTTTATAGATGTTGCCTCATATTTCTTTTCAAACAAACTTACTATAGGTACTTAAGTATCTAGGAATTACTCAAAAATCAAGTTAAACTGATAACTTTTGACTCATCTGTCAAAGATAGATTTTTATGGGGCTTAATCTCTAAGCAGAAACATCAAAATACAAAATGAGGTTTGTTTTTCATTAAAAAAAAGAAAAGAACTGGTAACACTTGCAGTATGTAAACATTGTTGCCTAGTAAATTATAATCGGATTGCTGTTGGATTACATATTACACTGTGCTAATGCTAAAGGACCCGTTCCCAGTGATGTCATTACAGGCTCTGAGTAGACAAGATCTGTTACTATTAAAAAAGGCTGTGCTAACAATTTGCAACAGACCAGGAGTAATTTGGGGTAGGACGGGCTAGAATCGTCAAGAGGCATTTCTTTTTATTGAGAAAAAACTTTCACATGTTAGATTGTAACTCGGTTCGGGCAATATTCATTGGACACAGACCATTTTATTAATCTAAAAATGATCTTCAGTACCGCCAAATTTTGTTTCTCTGTGTGCAGTTGATTTTACAATAGGATCCGATGAAGGAGAGGCTGACGCTTGCAAAAGAAAGTTTTTTTCCTTGTGCATGCCTCGGTTACCATTGCAGATAAAATAAGAAGTGAATGGTCACGTAAAGGATTTTTAAAGCAGATGCTTTTTATTTTATACTAGGTTTTTTTAAAAATTTTTTTTTTTTTTTTAAGGATGCATCCACAGACAGGATGCATCTGTGATTCTGATATGTCCACTAGTGGGTGCTGCAGTGCTTCCAACTTTCTGTATGTTGTTATCTGGGCACAGTCTTAAAAAAAAAAAAAAAAGTCATATAGCATGAATGGTGAGTTTCTCTTTAGAGCTACTGTCCTGTCAAGAAAGACACCAAAAATACATTTGGAAGATTATATCTACTGAAATTATTTACGAAAATTTTTGAATAATGTTCTTGAGATTGCTACTCAGTTTTTGCAGAATTCATTTCTATTTGTGAATTGTCACATTTATTCCTGTTTGATCGGCATAGATGTTGAAGTCCACATTATGCAGAAAAGGAAAGGTACTTAATGCCATAGTACAAATTAACAATATTTATTAGGAGAAAATCCTGCCTTTTTCTATTCAAGAAAAACATTTACCATGTTCAGTTTATATGATGTTGAGTATGAGGCAGTGCAGTTGTGGCTGAAGATGTCTATTTGATATTTAGGGAAGAATTTGATGCTTTAATAAGGGAATCCTCTGTCTCCCTCATCCATCATCCGCCATATCCTCATCCATCCAAACAACACTGTAAATTTGTCAGAGCCTTTTCCATATTCAGTACTTGTATAAATAATGGCTGCTGTGATTTGAAAAAAGGGAAATGTGCACTTTCTGGCTATGTTATATATCTGATCACAGTCATGGCGACATCTCATAGTTTTTGTTTGGCATTGCTCAGCCTCGGTGCATATAATTTAAGTCCAGAGCCAAAGGACATTTTTGTATGTTGACCCTCATTGTGGTTAGTTCTTGCCAAAATGAAATTAGTTGGGGGTGGGGGGCGGAGTGTGCTTTTCTACAACAGATGAAACACAGTCTCTGCTCCATTACTACACTTTTATCATTGCCCATCACCTCTCCTTCTCCCCTTTGCTATCTTAGGGATTATTCAGGTTCTGTGCAATATTCTGAAATTAATCAAAGGAAGCACAACCCCATGCCTTATTATATATCACAGGAAGAGATTGGTTTCCACAATGCCCACAGCTTTGTGATGTTGTCTAGTTGTGTAACTAGAATTTTACTATCCTTAAAGAGAGGTTTTCGTTTTCACACAGTAAAACCCTTTATGCTAAACTTGTGCAAGCAATGGATCACTCCATGTGAGTGTAACAAAGGCTCTGAATTTAACTGATAGGCTGTTTCCCTTATTTAAATAAGGAACTGATCTGTGAACACTGTTCATTTCTTTGATTTTTTTTTTTTTTTTTTTTTTTTTTAGCTTAGCAGAACAGCTGTATGTCCTTAATGCATTTTGGGTCATAGAAGCTTTCTATGCAATGAGATAGGAGCAAACTTGCAGGATGCTTATCCAGTCTGGACCTTGTATTCCATCTCGTCTTTTTTATAATCATGCTCTACAAATTATTTTTTTCCCAGTAAATTAGTGGCCATTGTACAGATTGCAGACACTTAGTTTGATTGAAAGTAATAAAAGGAGATTATCCACCAGGTTGGTTGAGTGAAGGTTCTGATTTGACCCACTGCCTGGAGAGAAAAGAATTAATCTTATAAACCCGACGCATTTCTGCCTTGCTTTGAAAAACTGCCAGGAATGCATTAGATCCCTTTTGTCTTAAGTCCATTGAGAACTTAAAGGTGGAGTGGGACAGATCCGATGTGTGAACCACAGAGACGGTGGCCTCTGTGTTTCGCTTTGTGTGGTATCTTGAACTTTAATGAGGGCTTTCCCTTGCTCCCTGAATAAATTCCTACCACCACAATCTTTGAGTTTGTGGAAGAGGAAGAGAAAGAGAAGAGTTTTCATTTGTTACGTAAATTCTTTGTGCTGGGTGCTTTGTAGATTCTAAGCTCAGAATATCTGTATTTAGATTACATAAGTTTTCATATCTTATCCTTGTGAAATAAAGCGCTATTCTGACTTTATGGGTGTGGGTCAGATACAAAGAAGTGAAGTGCAAGATCCTACGGCTAGTAGGTGGATGATTTGAAATTCAGACCCAAGCTTTTTTTCCCCCTACATAGCACATGGTTGTAAACACCATGCTCTCCTGCCTATGCTGAGAGAGCAAAGGTGAAAGCATTAACTGGAGGAGATCAGAGTTGGATCCTGCAGCATTCCCTGAATCAGGCTGGCATAGAGATGCACTCAGAAGAAATGAATGAATGAAAATTTTCATCACTGAGGTTGAAGGGAGAACCTTTTGTCCTTCTTGAGCAGATAGCATGGTAAACTGGAAAGGGCACAGGCTTAGCAGCTTGCCCGACCTGGGTGCATGTATTCTGTTCTTTTGTTTGTTGTTGTTACTGGGAGCACACCCCTAACCTCACTGCAGCCTCTGTTTCTGTCTCCATAACATTCTGCATGGGTTGTTGTGAGCATGGGGGAGATGGTTTGGTGAGTGTTGCATGACTTATAATAGCCAGAAGGTCTGCCCAGAGGTGTGATAAAAACTGCCTTGGGTGGGAGGTTGGAGGTTGGGGAGGGTATATGGCACCAATAAGACTGCAGAGGGAACTTCTGTATGTCACATTGGAAGAAACTTAAGGTCCCAAATCCAAATGGAAAATCTCCACTTAGAGGTGACTCATAGTAGGACTCACACTTACCCCAGTAACCTTTGAACCCCCAAAAGACAACTCTCCTCCAGAGGTACTTTAGGATATGCTTTAGGTAAAATGGTAGTGTTAACTCTGCTCTTGATTTTAATAATTTCCAGGGGACGTCCAGAACAGCACTGAGCATTTAATACCAGTCCTGCTTCTCTACATTAATAGAGGCAAGCCTGGTTTACTGGAGTGGACACTGCATAAGCCTGTCTCACATCCACTTCTCTCTTCCTTTGTATTTTGATTTCTGTCCTTGTGTGTTGGACAAGAGTGAGAGAGATGGAGAGAAAACAAAGACACGTTGTGCTAGAAATAGTTCCTTTCCCTCAGAGTCTTCAGGTCTTTCTGTTTGAGGGTGTTCTCTTTTGATCTTTTGTGTTTTGTTGTTGATGATGGTTGCAATCCATGTTCCCAGAGTTCCCCCTTTCTCAATCTTTTTTTTGAAAAAATATTTCTTTTTATTTGAGAGAGTGCATGTGAGACTGTGAGTGGGGGGACGGGCAGAAGGGGAGAGAGAATCTTAAGCTGAGGGGGGTTGCTGAATGAGGTGGGGGGTGGGGGCTGGATCCCATGACCCTGAGATCATAACCTGAGCTGAAATTAAGAGTCTGTGGCTCAACCAACTTAGCTACTCAGGCATCCCACCTCTTTTTCAATCCTGAGATGTGAGAGTAGGGAATGAAGAGAGGCAAAGGAAAGAGTTAAGGGTTATGGAGTGAGGATAAATGACATGGGACCAGGCTAGGGGGCCATACTGGGGTAGCCCTGGCTTTTGCAGGTTAGTATGCTAAGGGCTGCTCTGTGGCTGTTGTCCCTGTTTCCTTCTTGCCTCTGTTTTAGCCAGAGCCCAGCTCCTGGTCTGCAAGTTGTTCTGCAGATGGCTCAGCAGCAGACTCCCAGCTGGGCCGATTTAACCCAAAGTGTGTTTGTGTTTGTGTTTGACGGCCAAGACAGGGAGCAGGAAAACTGTTTTCATTGGGATCGGCTTCAGTTGTTTCTCCAAAAGCAGTTGGTTGAACTGCTCCACTGTTTCTGGAGCCATTATGCCATCAAGTGAAGTTTGGATGAGGGACAGATGTATTATCTAGGAAGGAATCCTGCTTCTTCTTCCAAAGAATGTCCAGCCATTGCCTATGCCAACAAATGAAACTGTTCTCCAGTGTTCTGTGTTATAGAGACTGTGTCTGGGAGAGGAAAAAAAAGCCTCCTATGACATTAATCCTCCCTTGCTCTGAAAGAAGTAAGTAGCAAATATCAGTTAATACCCATTTTATAGGTGAGGAAGTGGAGGCACAGAGACATTAGACAGGTAAGTGCTTCTCAGGATTGCATGTATTTATGAAGTGCCTAGGGATCTTGTTATAAATGCAGATTTGGATTCAGCAATCAGGAGAGGAGACCCGAAAACCTTTATTTTTAACCTGCGCCAGGGCGGGAGAGAGGCTGCTGGCCTGTGCTTCATACTCTGAGTTTCAAAGATGTGGCTCCTTTACGTATGTAGTCAGCAACTACCAGATGATGCTAGTTGCTTATGCCCTATGGAAGCAAAACAATACAGTCAAGGCTATATCTGGATTTGCTTCCAAATAGTTAAAATACGAAGCATACCATTTACTACCTGTTCTCATCATAGGGCATAGAATAACCAGATTGACAGGTTTGGTTTTTCCTAAGCAGAATTAAGTAGTTAGACCGGTTTCATGCAGCATGAACCATAGCCTGCCTTAGATAACAGACGCATTCGGAATTGTATCCAAGTGTCAGGAACAAAGTAGTGCTTTAAACAGAAGGCAACCGCTAGCTTATAAATTCATATTTCATTCTAACTAAAGCCCATAAATCGTGCGTGTGTGTGTGTGTGTGTGTGTAGGTCCAGTGTTAACTCTGTTTCTAACTGCACTCCTGTAGTCTATTTCCTTATAACATGTTATCAGAGCAGACTCGGCCTCTGCAAAAGACAATCTTTCCCATGTGCTGCTACTCAGAAAGATTCCACAATTTGTTGATGACTCGCACATCTGTGTGGAAGTATACGCTACTACCCTCAGCTGCAGTAGTTTATGCCTTTCTCCCCTCTAGAATGTGATTACCCAGAAGTACGTAATAGCCATCTAATGGGGAGCAGGTGTAAGAAGAAACAGTAATTTTGAACAAAAGGAATGAATGCAAAATGCAGCATGAAGGATTTAGGTTAGACATCCACGTGTGGGAAAAATTCTCTTCTGCTGGTAATAGCAGTGAAACACTGGAACATAGGATCAAAGCAGAGTTGTGGCACATTCTTAGGGCATTTGAAAGAAAAGGGCAGGTGGTTTTATTTCAATGCTTTTTATACAGCTCCTCGCCGAGGGAGGCGAATGAATCCTGCAATTGCTGGAGATCATTTTCAGTTCTGTGATTCATGAGAGATGAATTCTGGGGACATTTGATTAAAAACCATGTCAGAGAGCCACATATTCCGGAGGTCCTTTCTGATCATCCTAATTGATACTGGGATGTCATTTTTTTGGCGTGAGTACAGGAACCCAACAAGTATTTAAGACCGGTTTCATGTAAGGTTTTTTCATTTGGATGATTCTCACCTCTACATTCAGTGATAAGAAAGATTACCTTCCCCAGGGGCTTATAAGACCTTGAAGGTAGGGTATCATCTGGAATACACAAGGGAACCAAAGGTCGCCAGGTGTTTTTTCTCCCAGTATTGTTTGGAATCTTCCAAATATTAATAGTCTGTACAATAGTTTAATAGTTTAAATAGTAGTCCTTTATTTTCCTTTCTAATTGGAATGTCGACTTAGGGATACTTAACAGGCATTCACTTTCCTCACTTTGAATGATTTGGCGCAGTAGGCAGTGATTAAAGGTGTTCCTACATGGGTCCCACATTGCCACAGTGCTATCATTTTTGGCATTATACCGTATTAAAACCCATGCCTTGAGAGAGAGTGACAGTGCCTAAAAATAATGGAGATTAAACTTTCTCAGCTTTTCGGAGGATCCTGAAAATAAAATACTATGTGTCTTCTAAGTGACTAATGGCACCTTGTTATAAACAGCATCATGAGATAACACACACACACACACACACACACACACACACACACTATCACATAAAGATGAGAAATGGGCATTTGAGTTTCTAGTGAATATTTCCTAGGTCCATTATATATGGGGTCAGCAGCAGTGTACATTCAATAAAATTCACAGCAGGCAAATAGGAATGTGGAGAAATTCTATAGACCTTTTGGAGCTGGATGACTCAAACATCAAGAAGGGGAGCAGACTTGCAGCTTTTGAAAGCAAGAAGTAGGAAGGTGGGCAAAGAGGTAGGGGAAACTGATAGTCTGGAGTGACAAGCTTATATTTTAAAAAGTTGCTCCATGGGATCCCTGGGTGGCGCAGCGGTTTGGCGCCTGCCTTTGGCCCAGGGCACGATCCTGGAGACCCGGGATCGAATCCCACATCAGGCTCCCGGTGCATGGAGCCTGCTTCTCCCTCTGCCTGTGTCTCTGCCTCTCTCTCTGTGACTATCATAAATAAATTAAAAAAAAAAAAAAAAAGTTGCTCCATGGGGGAATTTATGGCACCTGGATTCCATACCTTTTTTTTTTTTTTTTTTTTGGTACTGTTGTCTATCCCAATCACAGAATCTACCCCTCAGTGGGCTGACCCATCAACCAGGCAAGGTCTGGACAAGAAAAGTGAATTCATTGGTGGTGGTTTCAGTTATTAAACTCAAGTTACCTGAAGCTACACCAACACAATTCCTTCTCCTCGGCTTGTCAGGTTACTGGAATAGTGATATTAATTAGTATTTTGAAAGAAAAGAGACAGAAACTGTCAACTATACTTCAATTAAAAAAAAGGAGAGAGATGGAAACTTTGTCCCTAAAACTTTTTCCGACTCTACAGAGTCCCAGAAATTAGGACTTCGTGAATCATTACATTTTACAATTTTGTCAATTAAAATGTTTCCAAGAAAGATGTTTCCAGATTAAAAAACAAAACCCAGTAAACAAATAGAACACAAAATAACTATCATTTATAATATCCACTATTTTGCAAAAGATGTATGAATACTCAGTGTGGGGAAGAGTTTTGTTTGTTTTTTTGTTTGTTTGTTTAAAAAAGGATTGCCTGTATCTTCAATAAACTGAGCTTTATGAAAGCCTGGTATAAACCAGTGGAAATTTCATCATGGACCAACAGGGGCCAACTGATTGAGATTTGGCAATCACTTCTGCAAAAACCAGCTGCTTGTTTAGAAGTTGATCTGCTTGAGGGAATGAGGTGATTTCTGAGGTCCCATGGGCTTGGGCTGTTGGTGATTTTCACTGATGACATAGGTATGACATAAAAAAATTAGAAGCGTCGGAATATTTTTACAAAGAACATTTTTGTAAATGAAAAGACACCATTTTGACTCAGTCAGGCTTGAATTTCCTAATTCCCAATTTATCTTTTGATTGTTTCACCAAGATTTAGCAATCTCTGGCCCATTAAATATAGGAAGACATGAAACCTGCTTGGAAGGATATCATACTACATCTATTTTAAACTCTTCTCTATTTTCCATTTTACAAACCTGTGATGACTTAGCGATTTCACTGCAAAAGTTTAGGCCTCATAGTGTTTGAAATGAGAAATCTTCCTGTTACTATTATATAACTTTTAGTTATAACTCCTAACATCTCTTACTGTTGTGTAATATGTAAAACTTTCTGAATCAAGAAGCCTTGGTTGAAAGAAAATGAAATGAACACCAATGACTTGAGGTTTGAAAAACCAGTTGCTAGTCCAGACGTGCTATGCTTGCCTCCCATTTTGTACCTCACTTAGGTATAATGGTGCATTTTTTTCACCCAGATTTTGTGTTTGGAAAAAAAATGTGAGGATGAGGTAAGTGTCCTAGGACAAGCTCCTGTTAACGTTTTAACTGTTTGTAGCACTTGTTTTACCTGAGAAGTCTGGGCCTGACTCGGTAGTAATCACATGGAATGGTATAGCAGGAGAGACTAGGATACATTATTTTATAGACGAAGGCGGGATAGAGAAGGGCCCAGGGAGGGATTCAAGTTGAAATGCAGATGTCTGGAAAAGGGCATAACAGGACCCAGAAGTGGAAAATTGAGGAAGATGACAGAGTTGAAAGGTACAACAGTATTTCAGATAAAACTTTATGGATTTCAGTTGGAGCTAAGTCAACGGTTTTGTGTATAATGCGTTCCACAGCCGTTAGGAGATGCCAGATGTGTGTGTATTATGCTCTTTGGATAGACAACGCTAACGAGGGCCTGCATATGGTCCCTTACCTATTTTTGCAATCAGCTGCAGCTTTAAAAGGCCCAGGGCTCATAAGGGCATCATCTAGGCTCATTGCGATAGGGGCTCTCCTATTGTGTGCCGTGCCAATTTTGGTAAAAGAAGATTTTGCTTAGAACATTTGCATATTTAAATATTACATGGACATTATACACGGAGTCTGCTCCTGTTTTAGTACTCCTTGAAACTCTTTTGTCTTCACTTAGTTCTTACAATGTGGACTGCTTTGGCTTAAAGGACAATTAAAAAGGTCAAGCATCACTGCGTTGACTTTAAAGGAATAAACAATCTAAAGATCATCGTGTGGTCCATTTATTAAGCTCATTTTTGTTTGCTTTTGTTTTTTGTTTTTTGGGCCAGCTATACCAAGGCATTCAAGTACTTAGGTCTTCATAAAATTGTTTTCTTTCTTCCACTTGTGTTAATACAGATATTAAGTCTCATAATATCTACTTAGCATAAACAAGAAGATAAAAATGATTTCTATGATTGAAATGTTTGTTATTTAGCATTAAGCATCTTCCTGCTCCCATGCGTTTTGCATTTAATCCACTCGGTGCTTGGTTTGGGGATTGCTAGATTAGTTTTAATCCCCTGTCTAATAGTGGAGTAGTGGTGAGATTTATTACACAGGCAGGGTTTGGTTCTTGGATTTAAGAGGGCTCACGTGCACTCCATGCATATTAAATTTGGGAAACCACCGGTTCAGTATAAAAGGTTGGGGAGACATCCTTTATCTCAGAATGGTTCTCTTTAGGCACACAAAGTGCAGACAGCATTTATTGCATTAATGAAAAGAAAATTGATTACAAGTGTTTCTCTCTTTTGGGGTCAGACTAATGTTCTCAGAATATGGTTTTTTCCCTCCTCCTTTTGAAATGTACTCTACCATCATTTCAAAGCATTCTAGATGTTTTCTTTATGTCTTTGGAGGCCACCTCCAGGGAAAAGATAAATAGCTTATTATATAATGGGTTCTTCCCAAGGAAAATGGAAAAGGTTGGGTACTACCCAACCAGGGGAATAAATATTTGCAGAAGTTACAGAAGAATGAGACTGCTCACTACTCCTGGAGAATCTAATAAGTGCCAAATTTTCTCCAAATGGATATAAAAACCTGTGCTTTTCAAGATTGGAGGTTTATTATTTTAATATTTGCTATATTTCACATGATGTGAGAAGAATCTGGTTAATAGAAAATGTAAAAAAAAAAATCAGTATAGTGTGACCTGCACATTTTTGTGATGAATGAGTAAGTCATACTGGAATGGAACTTGTAGTGGTAGCTTATGTTCTCTCTTCTTGTTCCTTTTAAGTAATTATACCTTGAGGAGAAAAATTGAATGTATTATGTAGTAAAGAGATGAATAGGCAAGTACTGGGAGCAAGTCCGGATAGTGGGTGGAAAATGCAGGTTTTTATGGTGTTAATATACCATCTGATATTTTGAATGAATCTTACCAAGAGAACTTGAACTTAAATTCAATGAACTTAACCTGTGACCCAGGAAATCTTACTTAGTATGTCTTTCAGAGCTATTTTTCTCTCCATTAAGGTTTGACTCTTGAAGAAGACAAGTATGTGAAATGGTCATTGGTTTCCTTAATAAAATAAAAATGAGCTCAAATGAGAGCAAAACAGTTCAGCTTATTACTTAAGTCATATTTAAACTTTACAAAACAATGCTTTTCCTTTATCATTTCAGAGTTCAAAGGCGCCCTTCTGTATTCTTTGTTTTTTCCTTCAAATTTTGACTTTGATTTTGTTTCCAAATTTATATTTTATGCATTAAATTTGTTTGGTGCTAGCTGGGAATATAGTGTAGTTAGTGTAATTGGTTTCCTTGAGAGACTAAAATAAGAAAGAATGTTCTTTTGGGAGTGTTGCTAATGCTATGTTTTAAAATAACCACTCAGCATGACTCTTTAATATATACATTCAATAATGTAAATAAATGGACTTCATAGTAATTTTACCAAATATGGACCCCTAGTTCAGCTTTTTAATATCTCTGAGATTCAGATGAGAATATGCTGTTGGATTTGATAGTCTCTAATCAAATGACTAGATACCCTTTGGTTCAAGAGTTTTGTGATCGAATGAGCTACTGTCAGAAATCTACAAACCTATTAAATTCCTGTTTCAAAAACTCAGCCAATTGAAGTTTTGAAATATCTTTCATATTAATTGAATAAAACATTAATATGGTAAATTTCTTTTTCATTTCAGCATCACTCAGATATCTGCTCCTTGAAGGCAGGGACACTATCTTATTGACTTGGCATCTCCAGAGCTTAGAATGAGGTGCATGATATGTCACATTTAATAAATGAATACATCAACGGATGGATAAATGTGTGGATCTATGGAGAAGAGATATTTGAGCCGCCTCTGAATAAGTTTTTTTTTCCAGTTTTATTGAGAAAGAATTAGTTTGTATCACTGTATAAGTTTAAGGCATAGAGTGTGATGGTTATTTTACATAGAATATGAGATGATTATCACAGTAAGTTCAGGTGACATCCATCATCTAATATAGATCCAGTATAAAGAAAAGAAAAAAAAGACAAAAAATTTCTCCTTAGGAGTTACTCTCACCAACTTTCCCATATGGCGCGCGGCACTGTTAGCTCTAGTCATCATGTGTGTTACATCCGTAGGACATGTGTATCTGATAACTGGAAATTTATACCTTTGACCACTTTCCTCTGATTCCTCCTAGCCACACCTTCCACCTCTGGCAACCATGGTAACCATGTCTGATTTCTCTCTCTGTGAGTTTGGGTTTAGTTTTTCATTTGTTTGTCTTTTTTAGATTGTACCTATAAATGAGATTACACAGTATTGGCCTTTCACTGTCTGACTTGTTTTAAATAGCATAATGCCTTCAGTGTCCATCCATGATGTCACCAAGAGTGAGATTTCCTTATTTCTTTATCACATATGTGATATCTTCTTATGCTTTTTTTTTTGAAGATTTTATTTATTTATTCATAGAGACACAGAGAGAGAGAGAGAGAGAGGCAGAGACACAGGCAGAGGGAGAAGCAGGCTCCATGCAGAGAGCCTGACGCAGGACTCGATCCAGGGTCTCCAGGATCACGCCCCGGGCTGCAGGCAGCGCTAAACCGCTGTGCCCCTGGGGCTGCCCTCTTCTTAGGCTTTTTAAGGGGTGGACACATAGTTGATACATGTACATCACAACTTCTTTAACCATTGATCTGTTAAGGGATACTTAGGTTGTTTCTATGTTTGGGTTATTGTAGATAATGCTGCTGTGAACGTGGGGGTACAGATAGCTTTTAAGTTAGTGTTTTCATTTCCTTTGGATATATTCTCAAAGTTGAAAAGCTGTGTTGCATGGTAGTTCTTTGGTTGAGTCTTTGGGATTTTCTATATATAAAAATCATGCTGTCTGAGAGGAGAGACTATTTTGCTTCTTCCTTTCTAATTCTGATACATTTTATTTGTTTTTCTTGCCTAATTGCTCTAGCTAGACTTCCCATACAGTGTTGAAAAGTTGTGGTGACATTGGGTACCTTTATCATCCTTCCCATGATAAAGGAAAACCTTTCAGCTTTTCACCATGAAGTTTGATGTTAGCTTGAGTTTGTCATGCACGGCCTTTATTATGTTGAGATATATTTCTTCTATGCTTAATTTGTTAAGAGTTTTTAATCACAGATGAATGACTTGATTTTGTCAGATGTTTTTTCTGTATTTACTGAAATGATTCTATGATTTCTTTCCTTTATTCTACTCAGGTGATATATCACATTGATTGAATTGTGCATGTTGAACTATCAAGCCATCTTCGTATCTCAAGGATGAATCCAACTTGATTATTGTAAATGATCCTTTAAATGTGCTGCTGCATTTGATTTGTTAGTATTTTTTTTTAAAGATTTTATTTATTTATTCATGACAGACACAGAGAGAGAGGGGCAGAGATATAGGCAGAGGGAGGAGAAACAGGCTCCATGCAAGGAGCCCAATGTGGGATTCGATCCCGGATCCCGGGACTATGCCCTGAGCCAAAGGCCAATGCTCAACCACTGAGCCACCCAGGCGTTCCAAGGTTTGCTAGTATTTTATTGAGAATTTGTGCATCTATATTTATCAAGGATACTGGCCTGTAGTTGTTGTTGTTGTTTTCCTAGCAGTGTCCTTTTCTGGTTTTGGTATTGGGATAATGCTTGCCTCATAAAAATAAAATGTTTGTGAGTGTTCTCTCCTCTTTTATTTTTTGGAAGAGTTTCAACTGATTCTTCTTTAATGTTTGGTGAAAGTCACCAGTGAAGTTCTCTGGTCCTGGGCATTTTTCCATTGAGAGATTTTTGATTACTGATTCAATATACATACTTGAAACTGGTCTATTCAGATTTTTCTATTTCATCCTAATTTAGTCTTGGTAAATTGTGTTTCTAAGAATGTTTCTGTTTCTTCTGGTGGTCCATTTTCTTGACATATAGTTTTTCATAGTAGCCTTTTATGATCTTTTATATTTCATGGTATTCATTGTAATGTCTCTTTTTTAATTTATAATTTTATTGATTTGGGTCTTTCCTCTTTTCCCCTTGGTTAGTTTAGCTAAGGGTTTGTTAATTTTGTTGGTCTTTTCAATGAACCAACTCTTAGTTTGGCTAATCTTTCCTCTTGTTTTTCTGTGCTCTATTTCATTTATTTTTGCTCTTATCTTTATAATTTCATTTATTTTGTGAAACTCGAGTTTAATTCTTTTCCTGGTTGTTAAGGCATGGAGTTAGGTTGTTTATTTATGATCTTTCTTGCTTTTTTTTTTTTTTAAACTAAATTTTTTATTTATTTATTTATTTATTTATTTATTTATTTATTTATTTATTTATGATAGTCACAGAGAGAGAGAGAGAGAGGCAGAGACGCAGGCAGAGGGAGAAGCAGGCTCCATGCACAGGGAGCCCGATGTGGGATTCGATCCCGGGTCTCCAGGATCGCGCCCTGGGCCAAAGGCAGGCGCCAAACCGCTGCGCCACCCAGGGATCCCTCTTTCTTGCTTTTTAATGTAGGTATTTATTGCTATAAGCTTCCCTCTTAAAACTGCTTTGGCTGTATCCCATAAGTTTCAGTATGTTTTGTTTCCATTTTCATTTTTCTCAAGAGACATTTTTATTTCCCCTTTAATTTCTTCTTTGATTCATTGGTTGTTCAGGAGAGTGTTGTTTCATTTCCATGTGTTTGTGAATTGTCCAGCTTTCCTATCGTTAGTGATTTCTAGTTTCATGCTGTTGCAGTCAGAGAAAATACTTGGTCTGATTTCAGTCTTCTTGAATTTGCTAAGACTTTTTTGTGCCTAGAAAATGTTCCATGTGCACTTGAGAAAAATGTGTATTCCTCTGTTGGATGAAATGTTCTGTAAATGTCTGTTATGTCCATTTGGTTTGTGGTATTGTTCATATGTGCTGTTGGCTTATTTATTCTCTGTCTGGGTGATCTTTCTGTTGTTGAAAGTGGGGTGTTGAAGTATTCAACTATTATTGCTTATTTCTCCTTTTCGCTCTGTCAGTTTTTGTTTTATACATTTGGGTGCTCCAGTGTTGGGTCCACAAATGTTTATAATTGTATATCTTATTGGTGGATTGACCCCTCAGCTTTTATTTGTTTGAGAAAGTCTTTATCCCTTTTTTTTTTTTTTTGAAGGACAGCTTCACTGGGTATAGTATTCTTAAATTGACAATTTTTGTCTTTCAATATTTTGATTATATAATCCCATTCTCTCCTGGCCTGAAATGTTTCTGTTGAGAAATCCACTCATAGTCTTATGGAGGTTCCTTTTATATGTAACATCTCTTTGATCTTGTTGCTTTTAAAATCTCAGAATTTGACTTTTGAGAATTTAATTATGTCTCTGTGTAGTTCTTCTTGGGTTCAACCTATCTGGAATCCTTTGGGCCTCATGGAGCTGGAGTCTGTCTTTTCCCCCAGGTTTGAAATGTTTTCAGCCATTATTCCTTTGAATATACTGTTTGCTCCCTTTTCTTTCTCTTCTCCTGGAATTCCCATTATGTGAATATTCTTTTTTTCATTGTGTCCCATAATTCTTCATTCATTTTTTTTCCCTTTTTGCTCCTCTGAGTGGATGATTCCTAATGTTCTATCCTTCAGGTTGCTGATTGTTTCTTCTGATGGTTTCTATTGCCCCTTTGATTTCATTTTGTTTATGCATTGCTTTCTAATTTCATTTAGTTTTCTATGTGTTCTTGTAATTTGTAAAACCTTAAGAGAATTTTTCTGAATTCTGTTTTGATAGTTTATAGATTTCCATTTCTTAAAGATCAATTATTAGAGATTTGTTGGTTTTGATGGTGCCATACTTAATATTGTTTTCCATGGTCCTTGATTTCTCACATTGGTATCTATACATTTATTGGTTTTGATGGTGCCATACTTAATATTGTTTTCCATGGTCCTTGATTCCTCACATTGGTATCTATACATTTAAGTAATCAGGTTCCTATTCCAGACTTTACAGATTTGCTTTGGCAGAGACCTATCTTCACCAATCAGTTCAATTTGGGTATTGGATATGTCTACTGGTAATGTCTTTGGGCAGGTGGTGCCTTTTTACTGATGTGGCAACTCTTAGTTCTGAGGTTGGTGATGGTAGGGGGTTTAGGGTTAGGGGTGTGCTCTTGGCTGAGAATACTTGTATAACATTGCTGGTTTTGTTTTCTACCCAAATGAGGTTGTAGGTTGGGCTTCATGGTTACCTGAATTCTCTGGTCAGATGTACTAGATAATTGGGACTAGGTAATATATTCATTTGTAATTGAGGCTACCATTTAGCTTCCCTTCCCTGGCAAGGCAATAGGACAGGATGCAGGGCCTACATGCCTCATTGTTTGGGGACCTGAATCAGGAAAGGATGTGCAATAAATTCCCTGGCCAGGTGAGGCCACCAGTTTTGCCCTCCAGAAGAGGAAAGTCACAGGTTATACACTCTGTTCAAGTGCCATCATAAGCATGGCTATTGAATGGGCAGGCTACACAGAGTCCTGTGGATAGGTTCCCTGGTTAGGGAGGCTGGAGGCTGTATCCAGCAATGAGTAGATCTACAAATTAGTTTCTCTGCCTGGACATGGTGGGAAAGGCAGCTATAAAGATGGTGAAGCTCTTTGTTGTCTTAAGGTGAGCCAGTTCATACCCTGAGTTCACTGTTTTTGCTCTGCAAACTATCAGCTATATGCCTGCCCTTCTCTCTGCTTGAATGCCATTTGACCACATGGCTTCCACATGTTCTTACCAGTCCTTTGGTCAGATGGGACCAGGAGCCACAGTATGTGGGTAGAACTGTCTCAGCTCTCTTGCCTGGGTAGGGAGAAGAGATGTAGGGGCTGCCCCATGCAACTCTTAATTTCCCCAACAGGCTCTCTATTTAGAAGGAGCCAGGAGTTATTCTCTGCCTTGGCTGTGAATTATTCTCCCTGCCTATGTATAATACAGGAACTTCCCATGGCTGGTGTTGGCTTTGCTCTGGAGGTGATCACTTCTGCCTGCCTATCTCTTGGCCCAAGCACCCCTGGGTTCCAGGGTTCCTACCAGCCCTCCCCCACACTTGGTCAGATGTGGCTGGGAGACACTCCTCACAGCTGTAGGCCTGTGACTCAGCTCCTCACCTGGGCATGAGTAAATCAGCCCCTAAGGTTAACAAAACTATTTGAGGATCCAACTCAAACAATTCTGCATCCTCTCAAGTTCCTTGGTCAGTGTTCATCACTGAATTGTTCTGTAGATGAGCAAAACTGCTAGTTGAGGTTACTACTTGGGATTGCAGGTGTTGTGTGCTGGTTGTTGCAAGTCCCTCCTCCCTTCTCTGTCATGGTCAGATTTCCAGTGATTGAGCCTTTCAGATTCGTCCACAGTTCCTGTGAAGTGAGATCAGAGTAGTGACTCTCACAAAGCAACCCATAATGCTAGGGAATGCTGGCTTCCCCTGCTCCCTAGTTCTCTCTTCCCCCTAGAGAAGCTTGAGGCTTTGGGGAGACATCACTATCTCTGTGTAGTGCTGCTTTGGACTCTCTAGGGCAATGTGGTCAGTGGGTGGCTGCTTCTGTTACCTTTCTAAGGCAGACTGTCTTGGTCTCTGTGGTGCAGTGGGATGCTTCACCCTTACCCCCAGGTTCTAGGATTCTGTTAGTGATGTTTTATTCTTGAATAGTTGTTAGTTATTCCTCTTGTGACAGGGAGTGAAGTCAGAAATAACCAACATCACCATCTTGGTGACATCACTCCCCACAACTTCTTGATATCATATATTTTTTAAACATTAGGGAATTCAACCTCTGGTTAGCCAGACCACAAAAAAGGGGATAGAAGTGTATTGGAAAGGATGGATGTGAATCTGGAGGCCAAAGTTGAGTTATAGGGTATTTTTATTGCATATATAAAAAATAGAAAAATATTATTATATAATTCATATAATAGTATGTAAAATATATAATTTATTACCAATATATAAAATACAATAATTATATATAGTAATATATGAAAATTGTATAATATTAATTTATAAGGTAAAGTAAAATATAGATATATAAAATATATAATTGAGATATACTTCATATTTTGTTGTCTGCAAGGTAGTTTCCATCTTTTTTTAATTTGTAATTTGTTGAATGTGTTTGTTATGAAAAGGTGTTCTACTTCGGCATATTTTATTTTTCCATGATTTTTTTTTTCTGTGATTCTTTAATTCTTCATATATTCTGTTCAGTTCTCTAGTTGTTCATAATGGGATCTGGGCAATTCTAATAGTGGTCATTCCATCATGACCAGAAGTCTCTGGATGTTGAAGGTTTTTTTTTTCTAAATATTTTTTCATATTCATCAATTATTAACTATTAACCTCCTGGGTTCAGGTTGCTTTTTTTCTTTTTCCTTTCTTTTTTAATTGGTATCTTCAGACATATTTCCATCATCTTCTGTTTTCTTTTTTAAAAAATCTTTTAAAAGGAGGGAGAAGCAGACTCCCCATTGAGCAGGGAGCCCAATGAGGGGCTCTATTCTAGGACCCTGAGATCATGACCTGAGCCAAGGGCAGATGCTTAACTGACTGAGCCACCCAGGTACTCCTTCTTTCTGCTCTCTATTTGTCTTGTTCTTTCCTTGCTTTATTTTCCTTCTTGGCTTATCTTTTCCTGGTTGGTCTCATTTTTGTTGTGTCCATTTCTGTAGTTAAATAATATCTTAATTTACTCTCCAACAAGTCAGTGTTCTCAGAACTTTTAACTGTCAAACCCTGTACTGTCATTGTTCAGTAGTATAGTTCTACCTTTTTTGCTTTAAATACCATAACAGGGGATCCCTGGGTGGCTCACTAGTTTAGCACCTGCCTTCGGCCCAGGGCATGATGCTGGGGTCCCGGGATCGAGTACCACATCAGGTTCCCTGCATGGAGCCTGTTTCTCCCTCTGCCTGTGTCTCTGTCTCTCCCCCTGCCCTCTCTCTCGATCTCTGTCTCTCATGAACAAAAAAATCTTAAAAAATACCATAACTTATGTCTTCATTATCATTGGTATTATTATTTTATATACATAATATTTGTTTGGATTTACAACTGTGCTTACCTCTTATTTGCCTACCATTTATTTTTTTGTATCTCAAATCTCCTTTTGGGGATTATTTCCTTCTTTCTGAGGGACGTACATTTAGTAGTTCTTAGATACAGGCTTCAGTTTCTGTGGATTCATAAATATATTTACTTAACCACTACTCTTAAAAGATAATTTTGTTGAATATGTAATCTTGGATCGAAAATAATTTTCTCATCATTCTGAAGCATTATTCTACTGTCGTCTTGTATCTACTGTGAGTACTGAGATGTCTGTTCCTTTGTAATTGTTCTAGTCCTTTCTCACTGATTTCTCTTAAAATATTCTCTTTGTCTTTGGTATTCTGTAATTTCAGTGTAATGTGTGTAGGAATGGGTCTCTTTTCATTTATCTGGCTTGGAATATGTTGTAGTTCTTTGTTGGAATCATGCTTTTCATCAGTCCTGAAAAATTCACAACCTTTATCTCTTTAAAATTTCCTTTGTTCCATTTTCTTTATTTTTCCTCACTGGTATTCCACTTAATATATCTTAAACTCATTTATTCACTCCTCTGTACGTCTGAATACCTCTTTCATATCCTCCATCTTGTCTTTAAATTCTTGGTCATTTCTTTGTATGCATTTTCCATGTCATGAATTCTCCCTTCAGTCAGCATGATTCTGCTTTTTAACCCATCCATTAAGTATTTTATTTCAACAACCTTATTTTAATATCAAGTTCAATTTATTTTTCTTTCAGATTTATTTGCTAATTCTTGATATCCTCTTACTGCTTTCTTATCATTGAAATGGTACTCTTATTACTTGAAACATTTTTGTCCATAGATGCTCTCTATTCTCTACCTGGAAGTACCAGTGTTTATTTACCTTGAGGGTCTAACCATCACGTTTATCTTCTTTGTTTTTGTTTTTGTTTTTTTGTCTTTCGTTCATAGTGTCTTCCCTTCAAATGTGCTTCTTGATCTTTTCCTGTGAACCCACTTTTTGATCTTAATCTGTGGGATTCCTTTAGACCTAATTTGTGGATATACTTCTTTAGAAGAGATCTTTTTTTCTGTAGCCAAGAGGTGCACCCAATCTGTGGCTATTCTTGGGGGTGTTAGTTTTTCACAGAAATCCCAGGCTCAACTTCTTTTTTCTTTGCCGGCCCAAGTCTCAGTATCTTGATAGGAGTGCTTCAACTGGCTTTGCTTTCAGGGATGCGTTATATCTCCTCACTATATGTTGCTCTGACCTCAGATAAAGGTTTTTGGTGGATGGTATGAAATCCTCCTTTAAGTTCCTATAACTTGTAAGGCCAGTGATGTCCTAAGAATGTGCCCCATTCAGCAATATAGTTGTTCTGAATTAAAGAGACTCCCCAAAGACTTTTTTTCCAAAAGGCTTTTTGATAGCCATAATGCTAGAAAGAGAAGTCATGTGGTTGCTTTTTAAATACTAATTGCTGGTGTAAAAAAAATGCCTTAAGTTTGTGTTTAATTCAACTATTTTACCTCCAAATTCTTTCAGAATTTCTGTATACACAATTTTGCAATATAATGACAGTCTTGTTTTTTCCTTTCTAATCCTTACAGTTTTTAATTCATTTTATTCTCTTACTATAGTGACTAGAACCTTTATTACAGTGATAAATGGAAGAGCTGATAGTGGGTATCCTTTTCTTGTTCTTCATCTTCAAGGAAATGCTTTCTGTGTTTTATTACTAAGTATAATCTTTGCTGCAATGCATGTGTGCATGTGTATCTGTATATGGAAAAATTCTTATTAGAGAAGTTAGAGCTTTATAAGATTTAAATTTGATCTTGAAAATGAGTAGGTCAAGATAGGTCATACCTGTATGGCATGTACTAACTAGATTATATTGATTAATGAAAGAGAAGGTTGGAAGGGATGATAACATTTTTTATCTTGTTTTCATATTTTTCATTCATTTGTATATCGAAGCATAGCATAGCTAAGCCCCTAAATTTTTCCCCTACCTTTCCCCCCTTTTTGTAATTGATGTATGCATGGCCTTTCTCTGTGTATAATTCTAATTTCAGGCAAAATTAGTAGCTAGAACTCAAAAGTTCATGAAATTAGGGTCTTTCAGAAAGGAATAGTGATAGGGTAGTTGATTAATTCACTGATTTTTATTTTTGCAAAGTGTCTTCTTTTGCTCAGTTATCCTGATCAGGAACAGGTACATTCCAGCCTTTAGCAATAAGAACTTCATCAGCTCTTGAATTCTTTGAGCCTGAGAGACGTTCTCTAGGAGGTATGTGTTATTTGCTTATCTCCCAATCACCTGCATTCCCTCTGTCCATGTGGTAACCATGTCGTTCTTCATGCTACCAGTACCTTTCTCCTCACTCTTGATTGGATAAGGGTGGCCCCTGGTCTAAACATGTTTTCTTTTCTGAAATTAGGACTTGGAATCCAGAGAAAGCCAGGCATTCTCCTTTTATTTTTATTTATTTTTCAGACACTCTGTCTTTAATGGATAAACTTGAAACATACACATTTAGTAGCAATGACATGGCCATCTGTACCCACTGTGGGAATTATGGATAAGAGAAGATGATTTTGCAGAAAAGGAGAGAAAAATTCAGAGAGAAGTTGAGTTGAGTGATAGAAAGAAAGAATTGGCAGGGTTACTGACAGTGTTCCTCTTTCCTATACCAGTTTCTTTTAGAACCCAGCCTTCCTACGACCTTTGGGTTTATGAGACACCTCCATA
Source organism: Canis aureus (assembly GCF_053574225.1). Taxonomy (NCBI): domain Eukaryota; kingdom Metazoa; phylum Chordata; class Mammalia; order Carnivora; family Canidae; genus Canis; species Canis aureus. The sequence goes on from NC_135613.1 coordinate 9,525,538, forward strand.
TCCTTACAATGGCTTAGTTTTTCTTTTTTGCAAAGACCTTATGGGGCCACAGGCTTAAGCATATAATTCACTCAGATTTAAATTCTGGTGTAGTGACCCTGAACAAGTTACTTCACCCCTGTGAACCACAGTTTCTGCATCTGTAAAATTGGAATAGTTACTTCTGCTTTGCAAGGTTCTTATGAGAATATGAGCTAATGGAAGCAGTAGTTCTACTTGCACAGAGTAGATTTTTAATAAATAATAGTTACTACTTTTAAAATTATTTTCTCAGTCTGATATGACGTCTGATAAGGCACTGTTTGCATTTTCTTTTCGCACATCCTAGACTGCCTGTGTTATTGCTACTTGGTTGTTCATCTGGTCTTCCCATTCAGTTTCAAGCTTCCTGACTGGATGAATTCTAACATGTGCTTCTTTATACCCTATCAGAAACCATCCCACAGTTTATGCCTAATAAATAATTATTGAATGGAATTAATACTTTAGGGATTTCTTGTCAGAGAAAACCAAAAAAGTCAAGGGTAGACATTTTACCTATTATTTATAATTCCTCCCTTTATAAAGCTAGCCAACCACAAACTCTGTTGTCTTTTTTTTTTTTTTTTTTTTTTCAAAAGAACTGCCCTTAAGTGAACAGTTCTCTTGCCCAGATAGGCCCCTAAAGACTCTATGTTGTTTTAGTCATAGTTTTTCTAATCAAATCCTATGAGAAGCTCCAATATATAAAACAGATTTAAGCAGAGGCTTTGTCACTGAGCAGGAAAGAGAAGCCCCAAGCCCCATTTCCCATTTTCATGGCATACCACAAAGCACCTGAGGGCTCCATTGAAAAGATTTTTGAGAACTATTACTTTAGATTATCTAGGATAGTCTATGTAACCAATGGATATCATGGGTTATTGCTGAATTTTAAAAATGTGGCACCAAAGGAACTAGATGCCATAACCCTTCCCAGAATGATTATGAAGGTTTTAAAAAGCTTTAGGGGATTGTTGTCAAGCTTGTTACAACTGATGGTTTAATTTTGGGCCACTTGTACAGGCAAGAGTGATTTTGATGAAGTAGAATGGAAAATGTCTTGGATTTGACATCAAAAGACATGAGTTTGAGTTCGGTTGTTTTTTTCTTACCAGCAGAGTGAGGCAACTCGGCAACCTTACTAAGTCTCAACTGCAAATTGGGAATTCTCATCCTCACCTACTACACAGGTCCATGAACTCAGATGACAGAGAGGGAAAATAGTTTTGAATCTGAAAAAACTAGTATCATGTAAATACAACACGTTTTTAGTAATACGATTAAGGGACTAAAGAAAGAAAATAAAATATATTCAATTAATGACTTTCTCTAAACTCTATTTTCATCTTGTGACTTGATGTACACATTTCTTTTTATTTTCACTAAGAGAAAAATCCAAATAACTGTGCTACAGTACAGGCCTTCCTGTTTGAACTGGAGGTTTCTTGTTTCTTCAAATCTTTACATTTTGGGAATATCTTTCATATTAACCAGATATTGAAAGTACAGTATAAACTTCAGCTTCTGAAAAGATGAAGTAAGTATATTTTTAAGTCTCCCACTAAGTACAGATAAAAACCCTGGACATTACAAGTAAAACAATACTCTGAGGAGTAGAGAGAATAAGGCAGACTGGCTATGGACCTTGGGATCCCAGGAAGGATATGGTGTTGAGAAGTTTCCTAGGCTTTCTTTTTGCTTCATACATCTCAGATTCAGTACTGGAGAAACTGGCAATCTAGAAATGCCAATGGGCACAGACAAAAAAGGACCCAAGAGAAGACTGTTCTTTCTAGCCAAAGACCTAGAAGAGATAGCCTAGCAAGGCAGAAAGCTTTCTGACAGTATGTTAGTTTGCTTGTTTTGCTGTGACAAAGTACCACAGACTGGGTAGCTTAAACAACTGCAGTGCATTGTTTCACAGTTCTAAAGCTTAGAAGTCCAAAGTCAAGGTGTTGGCAGGATTGGTTTCATCTGAGGCCTGTGAAGGGAGAATCTGTTTCAGCCCTCGGTGTATAGGTGGCCATTTCTCTCTTTGTCTTGTCATATTGTCTTCCTTCTATACATGCCTCTTTGTCTAAATTTCCTCTTTTTATAAGAATACTAGTCATATTGGATTAGGGTACATCTTAATGGCCTGGTTTTAGCCTGATCACCTTTGTAAACACCTTATCTCCAAATAAGGTGACATTCTGAGGTACTGTGGGGTTAAGGCTTCAACATGAGAATTTGAGGATGATACAATTCAACCCATGATGGTAATGCTCTAGTCTAGCCAAATATCACAGAAGAATCTCTGGCCTTATCCCATTTCCCACCAACAAAGGCCAAGTAGAAAGCTTCTACTCCTACCCTTGCCCAGCCATAATGAAGTATGCCTCCCTCTTCCCCTCAGTGAAGACCACATGCGGAGCACTAGGACTTTCACCCTTACACAGTGATAATGAGGTACTCCTCTGCTCTTCTTATTATAATGGTGTCAGAGAAGGTCTAGTGGAGAGTTGGGAGGACTATCCTTGCTCAGCAGTAACAAGGTGTCAGCACAGGCCATGTGGGAGAAGTAATGATCATCAGAGGCCGGGTGGGAAGTCTTTATTCTTGCTTACACTCAGGGTTATAAAGAAACTCTCTTGGTGTCAGTGGAGGCTGAGTGGAGAACCTGGACTTCAACTCTCACTTAGCAGTAATGAAGTGGCATCCCCTCTTCCTTGCTGGAGCTATGTCAGAGGAATCCTGCTAAAACAGAAGATTTTTTTTTAAAGATATATTTTTTATTTTAGAGGGAGAGAAGAGGGAAGGAGCAGAGGGAGAGCGAGAATTTCAAGCATACTCCCTGCTGAGCACAGAGCTCAATGCAGGGCTCAATCCCATGACCCTAAAATCATGACCTGAGCAAAATCAAGAGGCAAATGCTTAGCTGACTGAATCACCCAGGCGCCTCTGAAACTGAAGATTTAAATGTAATCCAGACATTTCTAACATAATATCCAAAACATCTAAGTATCAGTCAAAAATCAGTCCTCATACACAGAACCAAAAAGGTCTTCACTTCAATGAGAAAAGACAATAAACAGTGCTACTGAGACAACACAGATGTTAGAACTACCTAATGAGGGTTTTAAAACAACCATCCTAAAAATGATTCAGTGAGCCGTTAGGAGCATGCTTGAAACAAGTGAAAATACAGAAAGTCTCAGCATAGAAATAAAAGATATGAAGAAGAATAAAAAATTTGAGAACTAAAAGAATATAATAATGGAGGTAAAAAACCCAGTGGATGGGCTCAACAGCAGAGGGGAGAAAGGAAAGAATCAGTAAATTTGAAACTAGAACAGTAGAAATTGCTCAATCTGAACAACACAAAGGAAGGAGACTGAACAACAAACAAACATTCTGAGACCTATGGGAGTATAACAAAAGATCTAACCTGCGGGTCCTTGAAGTCTCAGAAGCAGAGGAAAACAAGGATAGGGTTTAAAAAGTACTTAAATGGCTGAACATCCCCCCAAAATTTGGCAAAAAGACATGACTCTAGATACCCTAGATGCTGAGCGAAATTGGGACAGGAGAAGCCGAAATAAACTCATGTTAAAGCATGTTGTACTTGAACTTTTGAAAACTAAAGACAAAAGAACTTGAAAGCATCCAGGGAGGAGCAATACATTATCTATAGGAAAAATTATTTGAACGGCAGAGTATTTCTCATCAGAGACCACAGGACCCAGAATGAAGTGGTGTGAGGTTTTCAAGTCCTAGAAGAACAACACATGCAAATTCTGTTTCCAGTAAAATATCCTTCAGGAATGAAGGGGAAATCAAGACATTCTCAGATAAAGAAAAGCTAAGGAAGACAGCTAAGTTGCCAGGAGATGTATCCTGAAACAATGGCCAAAGGAAGTTTCCTAAACAGAAAAGAAATGAAAAATGAAGAAAGAATAGCAGAATTACGAGTATGAATGCAATACGCTTTTGAGTTTTCTAAATTATATTAGATGGTTGAAGCCAAAAAAAAAAAAAAAAAAAAAAAAGGACAACACTTTCCATTGTGTTTCTTAGTCTGTGTAGGGATAATATTTAAGACAATTACTTCACAAACAGGGAGGCTAAAAGAATGTGAAGTGACATAAGGTTTCTAAACCGTTTGAACTGGTAAAACGTCAGTAGACTATGATAAATTACAGTACATGTGTATGTGTAAAATTTAATACTCTAGGGCATATACTAAAAATACTATACAAAGAGATATACTTCAAAACAAAAAACCCTAAATAGTCAAAAGTGAATGAAAAAAATTGTTCAGGTAAGGAAGGCAAGTAAAAGGAAACAAAAAGAAAGAAAACAAAAAAGGAAATGGCACACTTAAGTCCTAACATAATCAATAATTACATTAAGTGTAAATAGTCTACATACACCAAACAAAGAGTTTGGCAGAGTTCATAAAAAAATCACACAACTCTATGCTGTCCAGAAGACGGACTCATTCAAATATGTTATAGTTAAGTGGAAAGTAAATGAGAGGAAAAGAAAATAAGAAAGCAGCAATGGCTGAATTAGTATCAGATGAAGTGTACTTTAGGGCAAATAAAATGATCAGAGACCGAGAGACATGACATAATGGCGAGAAAATCAGTCCGCTAAGAAGATACAGCAATGCCAAATTATGTATATATCAAATAATATGTTTGCAAAATGTATAAAGCAAAAACTGACAGAACTGGAAGGACAAATAGACAAAACGAGAGTTGGAGACTTCAACACCACTCTCAACAATCAATGGAACAAGTAGGCAGAAAATGATCGGGAGTATAAAAAAATACACCATCAGCCAACAGGATGTAACAGATGTTTATAGAACATTCTACCAACAGGGGCAGGATACACATTCTTTGCAAATGCTAGGGGAACGTGCACAAAAATAGACCTTATCCTGGACCATAAAAGAAACTCCTCAACAAATTTGAAAAGAATTGAAATCAGGCAGAGTATGTTCTCTTGCCACGATGGAATCAAACTAGAAATCAGTAACAGAGATGACAGGAAAATCTCCAAACATTTGGAAACTAAACAAAACATTTCTGAGTAATCAGTGGATAAAGAGGAAGCCTCAAGTAAAATAAAAAAACAAAAAACAAAAAACATGAAACTGAATGAAAATAAGTGTAACACATCAGAACTTGTGGGACCCAGCTAAGGCAATGCTGAGAGGAAAAGGTATAGCACTAAATGCTTATATTAGAAAGGAGGGGAAAATATCAAAATCAGTAAGCTCACACTTCAATGAAAAAGAAAATTAAAACAAGCAGAAGGAAGGAAATAAATGTACAAGCAAAAGCCATGGCCATCAAAAGCAGTAAAATAGAGAAAATCAATGAGATTAAAAGCTGGTTCTTTGGAAAGATCAATAAAATTGACAAACCTCTGGTAGGAATGATAAAGGAAAAAAGGAGAGAAGACACAAATGCCTAGTCTCGGGAATGAAAACAGGGGTATCACCATATCCCCCAGACGAAAAAGATGAGAAGAAAATAGCATTTTGACTCTATAACCATAAATTGACACCAAACAACTAAAACTCAAAGAGATGATTTCAGTAGTTCTTTGACTCTTAAAGACACTGAATTTTTAATTTAAAACCCCCTGGAAAAGAAATCTCCAGGCCCTGATGGGTTCACTGGATAATTCTACCAGATGTTTAAAGAATTAACTCCAGTTCTACAGTCTCTTAGAGAAATTAGAAGAGGGAACACTCCCCAGCTACAAAACTAGTATCACCTTGATATCACAACCAGAGAAAGACACTACAAAGAAAGAAAATTATAGACAAATGAAAAAAAAATCTCATAAAACTAAGAATAGTCGGGAACTTCTTGAATTTAATAGAGTACATCTATAAGAACATCCAGCTAACCTCCTATGTAATGATCAAAGACTGAATGCTCACCCCCTTGGGTCAGGAACAACACAGGGACACCCAGTCTCACTATTGCTATTCAACAATAATACTGTAGGTTAAAGTCAGGGCAATATGGAAAGGAAATAAAAAAGGCATATATTAAGCAGAGAGGAAATAAAAAAAATATCCTATTTACAGATGACATGATTGTCTAGAGTATCTCAAGAATCGATTTTAAAAAAACCTCTTAGTACCAGTAAGTGAATTCAGCAAGATCTCTGGATACAAGCTACATACAAAATCAATTTTATTATATACTAGCAATGAACACATGGAAACTGAAATTTAAAATACAGAACCATTGAGAGAGAGTGGGAAGACAAGCCACAGACTGGGAGAACATATTTGCTAAGCACATGTCTGACAAAGATCTGATATCCAGAATATTTAAACACTCTTAAATCTCAATAATAAGAAAACAGGCAACCCAATTAAATAGTAGACCAATGATCTGAAGAGACATCTCACTAAGAAGATGTCCAGATGGCAGACAAACATAAGAAAAGATGTCCAATGTCATTATCATTAGGGAATTGCAAATGAGAACAATAATGATGTACCACTAAACACCTATTAGAATAACTAAAATCCAAAACACTAAGAACACCAAATGCTAGTGAGGATGTGGAGGAATAGGAACTCTCATTCATGTAGTGGGAATGCAAGATAGTACAGCCACTTCGCAAGACAGTGTGGTAGTTTCTTTCAAAACTAAACATAGTTTTATCATATGATCCAGCAGTCATGCTTCTCTGTCTACCCAAATGAGTTAAAAACTTAAATGCACATACAAGTCTGTATGCAGATATATATATATATATTTTTTAAAGATTTTATTTATTTATTCGAGAGAGAGAGAGGGGGGTGGGTGGGCAGAGACACAGGCAGAGAGAGAAGCAGGTTCCATGCAGGGAGCCCGATGTGGGACTCAATCTTGGGACTGCAGTATCACGCTCTGGGCCAAAGGCAGACTAAACTGCTGAGCCACCCAGGGGTCCCTGCACGCAAATGTTTATAGCAGCTTTGTTCAGAATTGTTAAAACTTGATGTTCTTCCATAGGTGAGTGGATAAACAAACTATGGTACATCCATATGATGGAATGTTGATATTCAGTGATAAAGAACTATAAAGCTAAGAAAAGATAAGGAAAAATCTTTAACTTGTATGGCTGAGGGAAAGAGGCCAGTAGGAAAAGTTTACTGTTATGATTCCAATTATATGATATTTTGGAAGAAGCAAAACTCTGGAAACAGTAAAAAGCTGAGGTGGAATGGCTGGAAATGCTGAGACTAATGGGGCCCCTTTCCATGTGGTCTTTCATTTTCTAGGAGGCAAATCCTGCCTGATAGTGTCTGTCCTGAATAGCAAGAATAGGAAGGTACTTTCTGAGTCTCTGAATGCATCATATTTTTAACATTACACCGACTAAATCATTCATTGGCTTGGATGATGGTCAAGGTCAGATTTAAGGGGTGGAGGAAATAATCTTCATCTTGGAATGGAGAAGCTGCAAAGTCGTATTGAAAGAGGGATGGGTATGAGAAAGAAGTAATTTGTGCCTTTTTTACAGTCTACCTCATGGGATAATGGTGAGAGTCTTAGCCCATAGGACACATAGAATTCACCATCCAGACGCTCAGCCTGGCTGTAAGTTTCTTGGTATTAGAGGTGGCCTTCACCACTGGAAAGAAAATTCTTATCTTGTGGCTGGTATCACCTGCTATAATTCACCACTTTAATATAGTGCCATTTATTAATCTATTGTCTTCCATCTCCAAACTCAAATTTATATATGCTGCTTTGTGATTCTAGGGGCTGAAACCCTGCAAATTCTATTTTTTGCCTTGCTAGCAGGTTCCCCTTAAGCTCTGCCAGTAGAGACCACTAGAAGGATACTGAAAGGCTGGAGAGAAAGAAATGATGCACTCCTTTGGTCTGCTTCTTAGGGACTTCCTATAAGCTTTCGTTCCAGTGGGCATCATTCCAGAACCATTTTGTCACTCTGTTCATGGAAGTTGTTTCCTATCGTAGCAGTTGAATTCCATTTGCAGTTTTTCTAACATCTACAAAGCCGGTTTCATCAGGCTCCTGCTCAGATAAACCAGTATCAGCCACTCATCACTCTGCTCTTCAGAGACCTGAGTCTGGCTCCTCTTCCAGACCCCTTAGTTTTAGTAATTCCAACCTCTTCTCTTCATTCTCTGGTCTTTGAAGTGGCTGGTACTTATTTGATAATTTAGGGTTATTTTTGTTTTTTAGTTTAGCTGGGTTAGCATTCTTTATACCAGTTAACAACTCTTTATGTTAAATTTTCTTTGTGACATTAACTTGGGTAGTTTCTGTTCTTTGCCTGAACTTTGACCAGGTAAGAAGAGGAAAATATGGAAGAAAAGCTAACTTGAAATGTACAAGGCACCACAAGTTTTCTGCCATTAGTTGCCTAATTACAATTATAAAATGCTTAAGGCATTGTTTATCTTATTTTGTGAGACTAGCATAATCTTAATAGTGAGACTTGACAAGAATAGTATGAGAAAAGGAAAGTTATGGCCTGTCTCAGAAACAGAGATGCAAAAAGCCAAGGGCAAAGTATTAGCAAACCAAATCTAGCACTGTGTATAAAAGATACAATTTTATGGCCTAAGCTTGTTTCTGGAGTGTTATGTTGGTTTAACATGAATCAATCAATTCATATATAATTATGTGTTTTATAATTAAAGGGAAAAATGATATGATCATCTTAATAGATACAGAAAAATAATTTGATAAAATTAATTATATCCAATGTAAAAATTTTTAGAATACTAGGAATTGAAAGACTCTTTATCTGAAAAAAAAAAAGATTCTTTATCTGACAACTAATATCTAAAAAACCTCCAACAAACATCATTGTTAATGGATAAACAATAAAAATAACTTTTGAGATCAAGAAAAAGATAAAGGTGCCCGTCATCACTTTCATTCAACATGGCACTGTAATTCCTAGCCAGTGCAATAAAGCAGGAAAAGGAAATAAACAGTATAGCATTGTGAAGGAGGAAATACAACATTTATATAGCTGATAGGATTGGGATAAAGAAAAACCAAAAGAATCAGTTGACAAATGATTAAAATTAGTAAGAATTTAGCAACAGGGTTTCTAGGAACAAAATCAATATGGAAAAATGAACTACATTTCTACATATTACTAACAAATAGAAAATATGTTGGAAAATATATACCATTTCTGGGGCACTTGGGTGGCTCAGTCAATTAAGTGTCTGACTCTTGATTTCAGCTCAGTGTGTGATCTTAAGGTTGTGAAATTGAGCCCCACTTTGGGATCCATCTTGTGTGTGGAGCCTGCTTAAGAATCTCTCTCTCTGCCCTTCCCTTCCTCTCTCTCTATGTGTGTGTACACACACACACACACACACACACACACACACACAGACACCATTTCTAAGTATCAAAAATATGAAGATCCTAGGAATAAATCTAAAGTTGTATAAAGTTTAAAAAAAAAACAAAGTTGTATAAAGTTGCTAAACTTAGTTAAAAGCTTAATTGAACAACGTTAAGAATGACTTAAATAGACAAGTATAGCCTATTTGTGAAATAGAGTAGCTCTCTAAAAATTAATCTAAAGCTTCAATGCAGTCTCAATCAAACACTTAAAAAAAGAAACTTAGATAGAAATACAAGGAATGAAGCATTGCCAAGAGTCTTTTAAAGAAAAACATAGTTGGAACTTCTTACCAGATGTCAAGGTACATTATTAGGCCACACTGACCCATTGTAGTAATGATATAGGTACAAAGAGGCCAATAGAACAGAATAGAAAACCAAGGAATAGAACAACCAATAGGTATACATTAGATACATAACAGAAATGGCTTTAGAGATCAGTGGGGAAAAGAGAGACTTTCCAGTAAACGGTTTTGGGAAAATTAGTTATTTACATGAAAAAAGTAAATGAAATTAAATCTCTAGTTCATAATATACAAAATAATTCCAGGTAGAACAAAGACCTAAAGATGTAAAGGAAAAAGTAATAAAGCTTTTAGATAATTTAGAAGATATTTTAGAAGATAATGGGGCAAAATTTCTTAAACAAGGCACAAAACCATTAACTGTAAGAATAATAAATAGAACTACATTAAAATTAACAACTTCTATTTGTCATGAGATACCATAAAGAGGATGAGAAGAAAACCCATCTTGTTGAAATGATACTTGCAACACATATAGCTGACAAAACAGTAGTATCCGGAACATAGAAAGAATTCTGGCAAATGAATAAGGAAACGACTAATCCAATGAAAAAAAAAATAGATGAAAGATCTGGATCCTTTGCACAAAAGAGCAAACTCAGTAAAAATATGAAAAAATGCTTAACTCTACTGGTAATCAGGTCATTACAAATTAAAACCCTAAAGAGAGATCATCACGCACCCAACACCTTGTCAACATCGTAAACAGTTGGCAAAGATGAAGATCATTGGGAACTTTGCTGATGGGAGTGTTAGTTGAGACCAGCATATTGGAAAAGAGTTGGGTTTACATGGTTAAGTTGAGCTTACCTGTATCCCAAAGACATAGCATCCCCACTCCTAGCTATAGATACTCTAGAGAAAATCTTATTGATGAGTACTAGGAAACATGAATAAAAATGTTCATACTAGAACGGTTGATAATAGCCCCAAACTAGAAATAAATTAAATGTCCATCAGTAGAAACAGATCAATAAAGACTGATACGTTCATAAAATGGAATATTATGCAACAGTAAAAATGACTGGACTATTGCTGCATGTGACAAAATTGGCAAATCTTATAATATTGAGCTAAATGAAACAAACTCTGAAGAATAATGATTCTATTAGTATAAAAATAGGCAAAATTAAAACCTTGTTAGGATTAATATACAGATTAAAAAAACTATATGACAAAAACACAGAGAATGGCTATCTTAAAGGTCAGACCATTGGAAAGCTCTTAGAGGGCTGTGAAAAGACAAGGATGATGGTGGAGTCCAGGTCAGGGAGGCATGGGGTAGTTTCTAAGGATTTGGCAAAGTTGGCTGCTTCACCTAGTTGAAGGTTACGCGATGTTTGTTTTATGATTTTTTCCAACGGTATGTCTGTGTTTATACTGTTCTATATATTGTAATATAGTTCATGGTTAAAAAATACATTTTTATCTCTTACAGTATTTAACATAGCAATTTCAGGAAAGAGAATGTGAACCTGGAAGCTACAATGTTGCTGCTTTAGAAAAAGTAGTATTTTTGTTCCTTATACACAAACACTGATGTTAAGTATCATTATTAATCAGTGTTAAGTCATTTCATCATAGATTTGACATAGTGTGGTATTAAAAATTCATGAGATATCAGTCCTAAAACAGCTATTTTCATGGTTCTCAGAAGCTGAGCTTCACTGGCCAACGTGTATTTTACTGCGGGTTATCGCCATCATGGAAAACATTGACCGTAACCTTTGAAAAAGACTTGTGTGGGGCTCAGAATGCCCCAGGATGCATTGCTGGGAGCACCCCTACATTTATAACCCTGAGTGAAACTCCATTTTGCCATTTTAACATCGATGCTTTGCTTTGGGGAACAAAATTTCCACATTAAAAAAAAAAAAAGCAACAAAACAGCAATTATGTAAATTGAATGGAAGAAAACCAGTAGTGTCCTGTTTGAGGTAATTTTCTTCATAATGAGTGTTGGGGGAAGAGGAGAATGGGAAGGACTGGAGGTTACAAATGGGAAATTGTGTATGTGTATGTAATAAGCTTACGCAGAAAGCAGATGCACGGTGTGGAAGTCATGTATAGAGGCAATAATCTGTGACAGAAAGATTTACATAATATTCTTTCAGGGCAAGTTCCCCATTTTAAAAAGATGGTGAAATGCAGAAGGCAGGCCTGACTGTAATGAATCTAAATCAGGTAAATAATTTGTGCTCTCAGATTATGCACCGCACCCCCCCGCAATCCACACTTGGCTAATGGATCTATTACAGCTTAGAGGGTAAAGAGAACTCAAGTTACCTTGACATGCGCATGTGATATCAGGGAAAATACTGCATTCCGGAAGGCAAGATGGTACTGATTGGCACTCACAATTTTGATCTTGCAGATCATAATTAATAATTGGTAAATTCATAAGTGGAAGATAAATTTCCCTAAATCACAGAAGGAATGCTGTTTTAAACACACGTCCACGGATGTCTCAAAACTAGCTTAGAGGACTGTAGGTTTGACGGGATGCTGATTCCCCCCACGCTAGGTTTGTGCCATAAGACGAACGTTGTGTTAAACATACATCAGTAACCTTTCCTCTCTTCTCCTCTTTTACAGCAAATTTCCATGAGGTACTAGGGTGCCTCTTGGCTAAAGAAGGAAAACCAAGAACACAAGATGCCCTTCACCTCATGCGATGTCCCTCAAAATAGGATACGAATGAGATCCAACTGCCTTATTCCCTTTAGATGTGATGACAATTCCTACATTTTAAGCTTTCCCTGCTTGTGTTTATAAACACCTCTCATCTGTTACGCTATTACAATTCATATAATTCTGAGTGACTTTTCCTCTGCTTATAAATTACAGCTGGAGGTCTTTTTTTGTGTGTGGGTACATCTGATGCAGGGGGGCTAATAGACTTGACTCCAGCAGCCCCTGATACCAGGCTTACAGTTTCTAACTTTTTACGGTGCAGTAGTCATAAGCTGTTGCAAAGTCTTGACTTGGATACTTAATACCCTGTCTCTATTACACAATTTTCAATTAACCTACAAACCTCTTAGTGTAATGCTTAACTAGAGCTAGAGTAATTAACTGCCTATAATTACTACACAAAGCAATTTAAAGTATTGTTTCACATGTGCGGGAATTAGAAAAAAAAACGACTTTAGGACTTGGTTTTTCTCCTTTGAATATAGTACGTGAATGATCTTGTCTGTTGTACGCACATAGTATTTCTTTTTTGAGGTAAACCCAAAATACTGCAAGAGAAGCAAGTCATCGAATGTACCCCAAACACCAGTGGCGGTGTACGTTTCCAGTCTTTTCTCACTTTTCTTTTAGGTCATTAACGCGGGTGCCGGAATAAGATGGGCAAAGGAGAGAATTCTAATAAGGTTTTTTTTTTTTTTTTTTTTAAGATACAGTTTCTTTGGCAAGGGTATCTGACTTGCCAAGGCACAGCCATGTTTCAGATGCAGGCGATCATCAATTATTGCTACACATTTATCATCATAAAATGCTTATTTTGACTTTTTTCTAAGGAAAGCAAAAATTTATGTATACACACACACACACACACACACACACACACGTACGCACACACATAAAGGGCAGAGCAAGGAGCTGTCTCTCCAGGCGAGGCTATTACTTGTCCCTGCTTGGCAGAAAAGGCTTTCTCAATGGGATTATGTCCTCTCTCATAACCTATCAGTTGTCTGATCAGAAATTCATAACGCAGCCCATCTATCGCTCAGCTCGGCCAGGACTGCAGGATGGAATTTAAATAGGCAAATGCCAGACTTGGGCGTTGACATTCTCTCGTCTCAATCTTCCTCTTTCTCTGGGTCTTCCTCCCAATCATACTGTCTCTTTTCTTTTTCTTTTTCCTTACCTTTTTGTTTGTTTCTTTGTTTTTAAATTCCTCCACATGCCACCGTTTTACATTAGGCACGAGCTCACAAGATGTGGAGTTCCCAGGAAATGGAGACTGGATGGGAGTGGAGAGGCAGGGACACAGCGAGGGGCAGACGGAGGCAGGATGGACGAGAAGAAGATGGGAGGAAATTGTAAATTGGGGCTGTCATACCCTCGCTGGGGCAGTAAAACCTGGTTGCTTTTTTTTTTTTCATTTAAAAGAAAATGTTTCAGGATGAATTACTTACCACACCTCCTTACTCAACTGGCAAGATGCCTGTGTACGTGTGGCCACATGTGTCCGTCTTATGCCCCTTCTTTTCGTGGGGCTGGGATGACGAAAATGCATTTGAATCTGTACCTTGTCGATCTTGGCCTCCTTTGGTTGCGTGGCTACCGAGGGGTGTCAGTTCCGTAGAGCTGTAGCTTGATGACGTTTAAGTTTGGCCTGATAAAGTAGTAATTCAGGTTCTCTCTCCTTCTCATCTTCTCTCACCCCAGGAAGAGTGAATCAGATTTTTCTCTAAGCCCAGAAACCTCAGTGGAAGGGAAAACTTGTTTGATTGGTATTACATTCAAACTATCCGTAGAACTTCAAGTTGAGGGCTTTTATGTTCAGGCAGATGGGGGAATGCTAATCACACTGGTTGGGCTCTGCTGCAGATGATTAAAAAATGAAAATTTCTGGAAGAAAACTGCTTATTGTCCTGCCTCTCTCCTTTAAAGAAGGTGGGATGTTCATTCAACTTTGTGTCAGATTTCTGGCTTTTAAACGTCATGCTCTCCTGCTACTCCCTCCCCTATATCTTTTCAATGGGCTAGAAAGTGAATCTTGAACTAGGAGTGTCATTGTGTTTGTGCTAAAATCCCTCTCCTCGTGGCTACTTCTAGAAAATTATACCCCTTGGTTTTAATGTTTAAGACTTAGTTAAAAAGAAACATTTATAAGTATTTTTTGAATCACTATGAATTTACTGGTATTTAAATTTATTTCAGAGGACAAACTTCAAATAGATTTTGTCCACATGGGAAAACATACAGTATTGCACAACTTGTAACAAATACCCTAGCCTTAATAAAAATGACATTCTGCACTATAATATAGTATTTCTGCCTGGAGAAGGACAGTGTTGCATACCAGAAAATGTTGCTAAATATATTTTTTAAAGATTTTATTTATTCATGAGAGACGGGGTGGGGGGCAGAGACACAGGCAGAAGGAGAAGCAAGCTCCCCACAGAGAGCCCTATGTGGGACTCGATCCTGGATCCTGGAATCACACCCTGAGCCGAAGGCAGGTGCTCAACTGCTAAGCCACCCAGTGTCCCTAAATATTTCTATATTTAGGGTGATCTATGCAAATATCACAACCTCCTTATTGTCTTAGAATGTTGAAAACTCATTGGCTTTCACTGATGGGAGCTTTGATAGCCAGAAGCAGAAGTATCAGAGGAGCTGGTGACATTTTTCCAGTGAAGCCACTCATCCACCTGGCACAGGTTCCTTTGTCGCCATGTTCATTTTCGATGTCTTCACTTACAGGCACTTGACCCATGGAGAATTCCATTACTGCATTTTGTAGCCTCATTGTTACAGAAAAAAAAAAAATTAAGCCAAACTCACTGAAGACCCAGATAAGTCTCCTTCCTTCTGAGGTTTATATTGGTAAATAGGGAGCCCTTATTTTACTCTCCTTGGCATTTTCTCCATTGCTTCAGAGTTTGATGAACACCCCCTCCAGGTATTGGTATTTTTCAGGAAGGTCTAATTGGGCATTTCTGGGAGGTCAGTGTTATACAGGTGTGCATTTTCTTTTCCAGCCAACAACTTGAATGAGATAGAATTTACATAATATACCATTCCCCCACTTAAAGTACCTAATTCAGTGATTACGGCATATTTAGAGTTGTACCATCATTAGCACAGTTAGTTTTAGAATATTTTTATCATCTCCAAAAGAAATCCCAAACTCCTCAGCAGTCATTCCCATTTCTTCCCAACTCACCATTTCTAGGTAACCACTATTCCACTTTTTGTCTGTATGGATTTGCCTGTTCTGGACGTTTCCTCTAAATGGAATCAATGAAATCATGCTTTGTGATTAGTGAATATGGTTCTAAATGTGCGTCGGGGACACAAAGGTCTTTGGAAATCCAGAAAGATACACCTGCACAGAGTGCACGGCTAGAGGTGAATTGTCCCTCCTCAGGGCCATGGACCCCACTTAAGAGCACCATCTACTTGGCAGAAACATCCTTTGTATGAGCAGGTCGACTTAAGGGAGAAGATATAAAAAGAGACCCCTTGGCGCTGATACAGTGGGTTACTGTGTCTTTACTATTCCTGAGGTTTTCCTGTTTTCCAGTACTATTTATTTTCTTCCTTAATGAACTTCAGTAAGACCAGTAGAGTCTACCTATTGCTTTCCAAAACCAGCAAATATTCATTCAGTAATTACTGGGATTTACATGTAAGTCATATATTTGTTACTGTAAAATAAAACTGTCCAGCCTAAAATAAACTAGGATGGGTCTAAAAGAAATAAAAATTGTGAATATGACTTTATATCTTAACTGTTTTGCCTTGTAATTCACCTCTGCTCTAAGGCAGGTGAAGGTGGAGAAGACGGATGAAAGTTTTGGCAGTCCCTGAGGATTCTCTTGCAATCAGTTGGTATGTTAGAGAGATGAAGAGATAAATGCGTAGAAGCCACAGGCAGAGCCCCAAAGATGCTTTATAGGAACGAACGCCATGCCTTTTTTGCCACTGGTCACCTTTTCTCCCTGCCTATTTACACATACAATTCTTTTCCTCCTGCTAGCTTCCTATAAGCCAGCTATGTAAGTACGAGATAATTTGTCTTACGCCCTTCAAGCTTGATATGTATCCAAGCTTTCCTTTGTAGCCCTAAATGTTCCATTTTTAGACCAGAATCTTCCAGCAGCCATATGCAAATCTGGTATCTTTTGCAGCCCCTCCTTGCCATGCAGGACCTGTGCAATTGCAGCCAAATCACTGGGCCATTATTAAGACTATTTCCCATACACACTTTCCCATTTCCTACTTCAGGGTATCTGACATTCTGAGCTTCCACGAGAGCTGTCTGGAGAGAAGCCCAAGCAGACAAAGTCTTTCCTCTTTTTTTTTTTTTTCTAGAGGGGATTCACAATATATTTCAAAGACATCAAACTTCCTTAGTTCATGGGGCAAAATTTCTAGCCAGCTAATGCATGTTATTTTTCAATGGACCTTTACTGTTTTTTTTGTTTTGTTTTGTTTTTCTTTATTGCTTCCTTCCTGCTTTGGTTATTTTCTCTCTCTCTCTTTTTTTTTCCTTGGGAAACTTATTTTAAGAGCAACAAAATTTGTTGGAAAACCAATTTTACACACACAATGAATTTTTATCTCTGTATTATTATAAACAAGAAGTGCTAGGGATACATGGAACAGATAGCACACTAAATTTATTTCTCACTTTCAGTGATAAGCCAGGATCTAATTCTGTCTTAAGATTAATTAAAAAGAAATCCTGGGTTTTGTGGTGCTGAGGCAGAAATGGGCGTTTACCTAGGTTACAAGGCTGGCCCTCAGAAGTCACCATCATTCCCCTCACTGCCTTGATTTCATAACCTGGGAGCTGCCTGGGCAGCAGTCCTGGCTTGGGGACAACCAGAGCTTCCTTTTGTAGGTTACAAACCCAGATCTTGAAAGCTGGGATTTCTCAGTTCACGGATATCCCCGTGAGTCATTTCCATTACCAAGAGGGAATATAAACCAGGCTTTTCTCTCTTCTGTTCCACAGTATCAATTAGAAAATAAAAACTAAAAATCTAGAAAAAGGAAGAAATTCATGTGTGTGACAGGAGCAGAGTATACACCTCAAAATTGATCTCCTGAAATTAGGTCAAATAGGGTTTCTTTGCCTTAGTGAAGAAGTTGTTGATTCAGAGATGCCTATGAGAGGAGAAGTTTAGCCACTCGAGGACTGTCAGGCTTACCCAGATGTCAGTCGACATTAGTTTGTCCTTTGAGATTTAAGCTGATGGTTAGATAATGTCCTATAGGAAACCCAAAGCTCTCACCAAAAATGCAATGAATTTCTAGATCCTGAGGTTTTGGGTCCCCTCCTGACTGTAAGTATTTGATTCCACTGACTTCCAAGTCCCCACATAAACCATACTCTAGCAAGCTTTTTTTTTTTTTTTTTTTTTTTCTCCCTTCTGGAAATGTCTACACTCCACAGCAATCTAGTTAAGAAAGTCAGCCTTTGCCTTCATTTCCCCCAAACCATGGTTTCACAGCCTACTTGGTTAAAGGTTTAGAAGCAAAAAGAATTTGCTTTGCAGTGATGCCAGCAACTGTATAATGAATAATCTATGTATGTATTCAAGGAAGTCTTGGGCCTCTTAACTACAGAAACTTGACTCCTTTTCTCTCAATCACTTCTTTTTCTATTCCATGTTCTTCTAATTTCTGGTCTCCTTCTCCTACCTCCTCATTGCTACGTTTGTTTTTTTTTTTTTTTTTTTTATTTTTTTATTTTTTTTTAAATCTTTTTTTTTTTTTTTTTAATTTTTATTTATTTATGATAAGCACACAGTGAGAGAGAGAGAGAGGCAGAGACAGAGGCAGAGGGAGAAGCAGGCTCCATGCACCGGGAGCCTGACGTGGGATTTGATCCTGGGTCTCCAGGATCACGCCCTGGGCCAAAGGCAGGCGCTAAACCGCTGCGCCACCCAGGGATCCCTCATTGCTACGTTTGTATATGAAAAACAGTTTAGCTTTTTTTTAAAAGAAGATTTTATTTATTTATTCATGAGAGAGATGGAGAGAGAGGCAGAGACCTAGGCAGAGGGAGAAGCAGGCTTCCTGTGGGGAGCCTGATGCAGGACTTGATCCCAGGACTCCAGGATCATGACCTGAGTCGAATGCAGGTGCTCAACCACTGAGCCACCCAGGTGCCCCCAGTTTAGCATTTTCTTGTTGTTTTTATCTGGCATTTTGGCTCATTTTCCACATGTAAAGTCGCTTATGAATGTTTCCTATCTGAAGATGATTTGTTCCTAAGCATGACTGCTACTGCTTGCTGTTAAAAAAAAAAAAAAAGAAAAAAAGAACTTACTCTGCTGCATAGCTCCCTGAGGACTGAGGATGATGATAGCAGAGCAAAATCAAGACACTCTTTTTTCCAATAACAAGTTTGGAATAATCCTGTCATGTTTTCTTGGATTGTCCCACTTGTAACACTATATGTGACATCTATAGTTTTTGTATTGCATCAGTGAATTGATTTTAAATCACTGAAATATTTGTTTGAATTCTTAAAGTGGAAAGTAGAATTTTTTTTTTTTTGGTCTCCTCCAAGAGTAGGAAGCAATTGAAGCTATAGAAAAATAAAAAAGAAAGGAACTATTTGAAGTTTCCAGAAGCAAATATAAAAAGGTTGTTTGGATCCTGCTAATAAATAAAAATGATGTCTCCTGAAGTCAATATTAAGCATTTCTCGGGCTGGCTATGAAGTTTTATAAATGAATAGGTAAATAAATCTTGCCGATGACAAAGACCATAGGAAAAAAATCCAAACCCATTTGAGATATAATTTGAAACCAAAGTTATTTAAAAAATGAAATTTCAAGGGTGCCTGGGTGACTCAGTGGGTTGAGTGTCCAATTCTTGATTTCAGCTCAGGTCATGATCTCAGGGTCATGAGATAGAGTCCCACATCGGGCTCCACACTGGGTATGGGGCCTACTTGAGATTTTTCTCTCACTCCCTTTGCCTTCCTCCCCTTGCTCTCTCTTTATGTCTCAAAAAAATTCTTTTTTAATTAAAAAAATTAAATTTCAGAGGAATCTACCCAATAGTTGCCTATATGGAGAAGTGATCAATGCTTGAAAATTCACAAACCTTCACAAAAAGGTATGGTTTCTCAGCAATACTAGGTAACACAAAGCTATAACATGACATAGAAACAATAAGTAAAAGTTTAAAGATTATTATCAGAATTAAATGAAAGCAGATCCTTGGCAAAATTTCTGCTCTGATGAAAATAGATTATTAGACTCAGACCCATCCCTGCCTTTTGTGTTTGGTTTGGTCAACCTGTATCCAAAACTTAGCTTAATGGGTTTCTGATCAGGTAAAAATCCAATGTAGAAAATCAGAATTGAAACTTTTTGGAACCTATGATAATATTTTCATGTGCACTTCAGATTCAGTTTGCTGGCCAGAAGCCTGGTATTCATCTGTATTTCCCCACTGGTAAAGCTTCTGTCCTTGTTAGTAAACCTTGGTAGGAATTACTTGTAGGTTAGCAGAGTTTTCATGATGTCATCAGATATTTCTTGATGATAACTCCTGGACATCTCATACCCACTCTACCTCCACATGAATATTTCAAATTGGCGAGACTGTGAAATACAAGGCTTAATCTCTTGTTCAAACATCTTGAAAGGTCTAGGCATTTAATATGTGCACACACTTCTGAGAGGGCTCTGGTGGTGGTGAAAACTAGTTTGGTTTGGCATGCAAAACAGCTGATGGATCCGTACCCCTGACATAAACATTTCCTACTGTTCAGCGGGGTTTTTTTGGAAGGTATGCTGTAAAAGAACACAAAGTGAGTTTCTTAAGAGAGCTTCAATCCTTTTAACAGAATAAAACAAGAGAATGAGATTTTTGGGGAGCTCATTGGTAAACTAAAAGCTATAGCAGAGTTGGTTTGGTAGACATGTACCATTTCCTGTATCTACAAGAGACTTTCAGGACCTATGAATCTCTTTCCTCTGTGTAGGTAGGTGTGTGCATGTGTGTGTAGATGTTTATTGATGGTAGATGTTTGTTTAGCTGACAGATTCAATGAGCTAAGTTTTATTAATGGTCAGGGAAGACACAGACACAATAGCAACTCCAACACAGGTTAACCAATATCATATCTGCCCTGCCTGGCCCAATGTAAATACTTCTAGAGAGAGGTGATGGAAAGCCAGTCAATCACAGGACTTTCCCAATCTTGATGTGAGTGGTATATACTCATTGCTCATCCCTAATGTCTTTTGATTGGCTACTAGTAATAGAAATATTGGGATTATTCTGTGGCATTATAAAAGACAGAACATCTGGTGTTTTCAGTATTATCCTGCTCCCTTAGGATGGCGTTCATTCTTTCTTCTCTGCTAACATCCTTTTATAAGTTGGGGGTGGCTTTTTCTTGACTATACAATGCCCTTCCCTAACCCTGTGGAGTACATTATTTATCAAAAATCACCTGAATGTATCTGTTTGCGTGTTGAGTTCCAATGCGGGTCCTCAAGGGGACGTTTCCACTATAGTGAATGTGACCGTGAGCACCCTCCTCGCAGTTGGTGACCTGCAATTCAAAGAAGTCCCCTGCCCCATAAGGGAAGCCGCAGGGGAAATCACTGAAGGCAGTCACAGTGTTTTCCCCACCCTGTGCCCAAGGTAGATGGGTATACAGTGCTTTGAGCCTCTAGGGCGGTGATTCTTATTTAGAGTCATGGATTTCTTTGAGAATTCGATGAAAGCTATGTCCACGTGCAAGTGCGCGCGCGCACACACGCTCTTACTCTCACACCTCTGTACAAGCCTGTGTCTGCCTCTGTCTCTCTGTTTCTCCCTCACATGCATACCCCCCTCGAGTTTTATGCAGTATTTCAGAGGATTCTTGTACTCTCTGAGGCCCATCAACGTTCCTAATGGGGTTTAAGCATCCAAGTTAAGACACCCTCATCTAGAGAACCCAGATGCTGAGCGTTCTGCATACCAAGATAAAAATCCATTTTTGATTTGTTATAAAGTTGAGTGGCCATAATAAGTGATCATTATACCTTGTACCTCTTAGGATTTCCCCCCTGCTTTTGTGTCTTTTCCATTCATTTTCTGGTTTTTGTCCTCATCCCTTGAAACAGTGCCCCAATCTGGATATTTGACTCCAATTTCTATCCAGATTTCCTTCTTATTTGACTTCTCTTCAAATGAAATCTCTTTTCCATTCCTACCCCACTGTGCTTTTCTCCATCTGTTTCCCACATGCCTTGGTTCCTTTAGGGGACTTGACAAATTAGATGGTGGTGCTTACAGGAAACGGGCTTTAGAACGGGTTACATAATCTTGGTAGCAGTCACTGTGCGGGGTGACAAAAATGTTATGATCCCAGTTTCATTTTGTCAATATCAGAATGCAAAGAAAGAGAACAGGGGGAAGATGTGGTGGTGACATTTTACAGGCACACAAGTTTTGATGTAAAACAAAGAATATTGATGTTTTATCAAAAAATGTTTAATATTTAATAAGTCACTGTGCTACATGAATTATGATCCAGGAAAATGAGGCACTGGCTTTGTTTTCAAGCAGGTTCAACAGGAGCCTTCAGTTTTAGATGCAAAGGTCTGATTAACCATAGTTGGTCTTTAAGTAATTCAATTCTATGCCACATTTTAAGTAGGCTGTATTGAAAGTAAGAAAAATGAAAACCAGTGAAGTATCCATTTCAAGATCCATCTTAGAATTAAGCAAGGTAAATCAGTGGAAATCAATTGAATGTTAGGAGAAGCAAGAAAACTACCTCTCAGGACAGCAGTGAAGTAGTTAATTAACTTTTCATGCCAGAACCAGTGTATTTCCACGGCAGTCCTGGGGCTTCTTGTGTTCACTTGGGTGAAGAATCTACATATGATTTCTTGATTTTAACAATTTGAGGCCACAGCTCTTGTAACACTGGCCTGTGATATCATCTCCTATAAGGCTGGAGCAGGGACAGAACCTGCTTTTTGAACATAGGATCAACCAGGCCTGAGATCTGTGTGTGTGTGTGTGTGTGTGTGTGTGTGTGTGTGTGTGTAACTTGCTTAATTGAGAAGACCAGCTCTTGTTTGCTTTTCTGCGAAATGCTTGGTAGAGGTTCTCTGTTGAGATTTTGGTCAATGACTGTAGTAGGTGATTCTTACTCAGTACATTGAGTTTTGTACATTGTTTTGATAGCATTTATAGCATCCAGTATTTAAACAGTTGTTCAAATGTTAGGTTAATGAAATTCTAGATGCACTAAACAGCTGCTCATCAGATACTTATTTTTAGAAGCCTAAGAGTCTACTCTATCCCACTCCCATGTAATTTAATTCCATTCTTGTCTACTAAGAAAAGAAATGACAGGAAATTAAGATGATGTATAATGTGCAGGATTTCATGCCCTACATGAAAGTATAGTATCATTCATGCCTTTTTGCTGTCTTTTTAATACTGATGGACATTTTATTATATTTTTCTACAATTAAACATCTAACATATACAAGTTTGGTGCAGAGTACAAAACCAAAAATTTGATCAGATCAAAGGAGGAGCTGTGGGATGCAGGGAAATTGCCCTCTCTTGAGAAAGAGTGAAGATACTTGGTTTTTGCAAACTCCTTAATTAAGATGTAAAGTCATCTCCATACTGTACCTGAGAATTTGCAGTAGATGATGACTCTTTATTAAGTACCCACCAGTATTGTGTTCAGTTGGTAGATGAACTGGTGATCTGGAAATGGGTAAATTGAGATCTGGTTATTCTACGCTGAAAGGGATGGTATTTAGACAGAACTTCTTGGATTTTTTTCTTTTTTACTGCATATCAACTACTGCATTTATTGATAATTTGTCAATACCCAGTTATTTTTGGCCTAAACAGTGGCAATTTTGTCTTTCCATTTAATTTAATTTGGTGTGTTTGCAAGCTATAAATGTTGTAGGTTCTCTTTTTTAAAAATGGAGGTAACAGTTATACTTGCTTTATGGAGTGGTCTCAGGATTAAATGAGATAATATATGTGGCCTGCTTAGGACCATGCTCATGAACTCTTTTAATAATCACCATTGTCGGGGATCCCTGGGTGGCGCAGCGGTTTGGCACCTGCCTTTGGCCCAGGGCGCGATCCTGGAGACCCGGGATCGAATCCCACATCGGGCTCCCGGTGCATGGAGCCTGCTTCTCCCTCTGCCTATGTCTCTGCCTCTCTCTCTTTCTCTCTCTGTGACTATCATAAATAAATAAAAAAATCTAAAAAAAAAATTAAAAAATTAAAATAATCACCATTGTCATTAGTATTTTTTTAAAAAAGTGACCCATTGAATTTGTATGGATAACACTACCACCAAATTTTTTAAAACTTTTTTTTCTCTTCCTTTGGTGACTTGCAATATCCTAACAGCTACTGAACTGTGAATGAAATGTGACCTCATTTAAAACGGCTTCCGTGGAACACCTGAGTGGGTCAGCAATTGGATGCCTGAGCCTTCGGATCAGGTCGTGGTCTCAGGATCTGGGATCGAGTCCCACGTCAGGCTCCCTGCAGGGAGCCTGATTCTCCCTCTGCCTGTGTCTCTGCCCTCTCTCTCTCTCTCTCTCTGTCTCTCTCATGAATAAATAAATAACATCTTTAAAAAAATAAACAGCTTCTATGTTTTGGCGTAGAGACCGTTACCTAGTTTAGCCCTCCATCCTTAATGCTTTGTAAATCTCTTTTACCTAGTAAGTGCTGGTGTATTATTGAACTGAATTGCTTTGAACTGAGTTTTCTCTTAAGTTACAGAGCAGTTTCTAATTGCACCTTATTATTTTAAAAAAACCTGATTATAAGAGGTATAAATTAATTAGGCATAGGTATTTCGAGATACCTGCAAAGGGTCATCATGGTAAAAAAAAAATTTCATAAAATAGCAACTCTGTTACCGTTAGATATGTGGAAACCTAAAATAGGCAAATGGGATTCTTGGAGGCAGAGGGGGATGATACAAGGGTAAGATTTGGCTGCTGGTCACACCTGTAGCTGGACAGCCGAGGAATCATGCTGAGGATGACCTTTATTAATTAGCCTCTGGGAGCTGTTACAGGTTCTCCTTCTGTACCAAACCTTGTCTGAGAAGAAAAGACTGCCTTATAGGAAGGGACTGTGCATGCCCAGCTCTTCTCTTAAAGAAGCACATCTGGTTTTTGTTAAACTGGTGTATTCTTTTGGACTCCTGGTCTTGATGGAAATTATTCTTAGCCATATTATATGATGTATTATTTAAATTTGGACAAACATTCAGTTAGGCATTAATTTCCTATGCGTATAGCTTTTATGCAGCTAAACTCTATTTACAGATTATATAAATTCCCTACAAAAACCTTTAAAGTATAAATTAACAAAGTTAATTTAATGTTCTCTGTGATGTTTTGCTGAAACGAAAGCATTGATCAATTTAGTCAAAGAAAAAAATGTATTTTTGTATTTGATACTCTACTTATTAAGTTGATTCTTTGAATTTTGGGCCTGATGGGATTATCACTTTAATAATTTTCAGCATCATGGTTATTTTCCCTTTTGCACACTGAGTTTACTTTAAGTCACTGATCCATCATTTTGACGACCGATTCAATTTGATGGCACTACTCAAAGTACAATATTGAAGTTTAAAAATGTGCTTGAATGAAAAATTCTTCATTTTCTACACTTCTTGAAAATGAATTTTTGCAAGTTCTTATGTATAAATAAGGGGGTCTCATTATTAATTTAAAGTGGAAATACTGCAGTGGAACTGTGGTGGTGGAGGTTCTTGGGACTTGCCTTGCCTGTGTTAGTATGTGCCCCGTGAGGATTCAGTTTCCCACCATCTTCTTCTAGGTCACTTCCCACAGAATTTTTGCATCTCCAATGTCCTATGAAGTCATCTGGCCAGAACTTATCATTATATATTAAATTGGCCTTTACTTTTTTTCTCGTTAGATGCTAAATATTTTTTTAAAAACCCACACACTTCTCTACCACACCATCATTTATTTTCATGACAAACCAAAAGCCCAGTTTATTAGGTAACTTAGGAATCTCTGTCTTACTCTGTGAAAATGGTTCTGAGTAATCACTTCAAAAAAGAAACTTTGTCTTTAGAGTGTAAAGAATTCTACATCACTATTATGGTAGACGTGGGTGACGATTTTGTGTTTGGGCTTTTCAGTTTTGTCAAGCTTCAGCGTAGCACATGAGAATGTCATTTGAATGAATGCATTGGGTGAAGAGAATTGAAATGGAAGGAAGTTTCATTAGGAAATAAGGGTTTCTGTGACCCTGACCATATGTGGAGTTGATTTTTTGAAAGCCTGCAAGTATTTGTTACCCAAATTAGTGATTCCCCAAGCATTTTAGAATTGAGATAGCACTGCAAATTATTTAGTTCAGCCCAAGAAACTTCGATGCCTGAAACCACTAAATTTGTCAATTGATACTTTATCCTTACCTTATTTTATTGCTTATTTTAGTTATTTTCTAAGCTTCTCATAAACACCCTGATTCTGGTAGTAAATTTTTACTCTATGGCATTAATTTGTCTTGAAAACAAACTGTGTGTGTGTGTGTGTGTATTTTAAACAGTGATTGCATTTGAAGGAACACTCAGAAGTATCTGAAAATCCAAAGGCCAGTGCCACCTCTGCCACTTAGCAACTCAGAAATCTTTTAAGAAGTCCAGGTCTCTCAGCCCTGATTTCCTTATCTGTGAAGTGGGGCTAATACTAATTGATCTGCTTCATCAGGGGATTAATTGTGATGAAATAGGGTAGATTTGAAAGGGTGAATCTTACGTGTATGCACAGTAGATAGAGATTCCAAATGGTAATCAAAAGGGTTTAAAATCTTACGTATTTGCAATCATTAAGATTCTCTAATTCTTCTGTTGGGCATGTCCACCCATTATTCCATCCTTCAATTGCATCATTTAAAAAGGTATTATGGGGGCGCTTGAGGCACTCAGTGGGTTAAGCATCTGCCTTGAGCTCGGGTCGTAATCCCAAGGTCCTGGGATCAAGTCCCATGATCCAGCCTCCCTGCTCTGCTGAGAGTCTGCTTCTCTATGCCTTTGCCCCTCCCCTGCTCGTGCACTTTGTCACTCTGCTCCATCTCTCTAAAATAAATAAAATCTTAAAAAATAAAAAGATATTCTAGATCACATCTCAGCAAACTACAGCCTGAGTCTTGCCTGCCTACCTTGTTTATAAATAAAGTTTTGTTGGAACAGCTGTGCTCACTGGTTGAGTCTGTGGCTGCTTTTTTGCTACAATGGCAATAGAATAGCTGTGATGAGGCTGCATGGCTTCCAAAACCTAAAATATTTACTCTCCGCCTCCTGACAGAAAAATATTGGTACATTCTGTTACATAACACTAAAAGCCTAGGACCAACTGTAATCCAGCTCTTTCTGAAACCTAAGTTTTTCATCAACCACATGTCTCCCTAAGTGTCCCTGAGTGCCCTGTCTCGGTTGGGCAGCAGCCTCCCCTCTCTTCTTCTGATCCATGAGTTCAAAGATGGGCACGCCTCGCGATCTTGTTTCTTTTCTTGCTCCTTTCACTGACTTGTTTCTTTAGAAGAATATTCTCAGTGACTTGAATGATGTTGCTGAAAATTTCATTTAGAAATCTAGCTACATTTTAAATCCAGTTCATTACCAGGGTACACCAATATACGCAGGCTGTTGTCTTACAGCTTTTTACGCTCAAATGGTACGTCAAATAATATAAATTAGCAGCTCAGCAAATAATGTGGAAAGGTAAGATACAGTGGGTAAGTTCACATTTAAAATGCACTTATATATTTTTCCTGTTTCCAGATTGTCATATGGTTAAGTTTTTAGAGTTGGTATGGTACAGTCATATGAATTTGGAAGAATCTAGTGGAGTGATGGGGGATTTGGCAGTCTCTGCAAGTTTACTTTCCACTAATTTAGAAAAGTCAGAGGTGTCTCGTTTAAAATATAGAATTTTAGAGCTGAAATAGACCTCAGAGATCAGCATTTCCCAAGCTCTTTTGACCCAAGGACCATTTTCATAGTAATTTATAATCTTGTCAACCCTCTTAGGAATTTTAAAAATCAGTTCATCATTTTTGTGTGGTTTATTATGAAGAGGTAGGTAATTCTAAGTGAAAACTATTTCATCTTACATTAGTACGTTATTAAGGATTATATTATGAATTTTATTTTAACACCATCATTGATGATGGTGAATATAGACAAATACTGCCTTTTTTCACTTAATGAGCAGTAAATACTTTTAAAATGTACACAGAAATTATGAAAAGAAAAAGTGATTTGTCAAAAGGGAAAAGTGACATTTTCATATGTAGTTTTGGAAATGAAATGTATAAAAGAGATAAAATTTGCATTCATAATCTGATATACTGAAATTCTTAGATTTTATACTATAAAAGTTAATTTTGTATAATTTTTGTATTTGTGCTTTAAATGATGAAATCAAGGAGGTTTGGGGCTTCCCATCTCTGAAGAAATCCTAGTGACTGAAAAGTCCCAATGAAAAGCCAAACTGGATAAATTGCTTGTATCTATACACACATATATTCATATATTTTATTTGAACACTTTTCAAGTATCAGACATATTTGATATGCTATATAAGAATTTTGGTCAGGTAAATATGTCCTGTGAACTTTTGAGGCAATTTGACATAATCATTACTATTTTAATCACCTCATGAACTTCATTTCAATCTCTCTCCTCCTTTTTTTTTTTTTTTTGGCTTTTGGTATTAAGCAAAGGCCTATGATGATTATACTGTGAACAAGATAACTTAAAACCATGTGGTGTATGAGGACCTGTGGTAACTGACTGTGGGTCTGGGTCCAGAGTGCACTCATCATCACTGATCTTATGCTCCTTCTACATATACTTGGAGGCTCTTGAACTCTAACCTAAAAAGAAAGGGATTTTCAGTTGTTATATATTTTCCAAAGGAATGTGAACAGGCGTTATTGACCAGAACCCCAGGTTTGCTCATTTCATTTATATATGAAGAAAGGGGAACCAAGAGGAGTAAAGTGATGATATTCCCAAGTTCACACAGTAGCCTAGTGGCTGTGCCAGGCCTAGAACACCAGGCTCCTAACTTCAGTGCCCCAGTCATGTGTTTTCATGGAAGCATTTAGCATCTTGCTACCTGAATGCATGTGATTCAATAATGGTCCTGGGTCCTGCCCAAAACATGGGAAGTAGACCTGATTCTGGTTTTTAATTCATGGCTCACCAACTCATTCACTCCAAAACATGTGTTATGTTCTAAGGCTGTTATGTAGCAGAAGGTAGCCTGTCCAATTATTTCTTAGACCTCTCTTGAAGATGTTGATTCTTAATGTGCCTTCCCTTATGGTATATCCATAGTCTGATGGTAATTATTTGTGTATAAGTTCAATCACAGTAAATACCACGCAAATCACTTTGTAACAAAGGATAGTGAACCTGAACTAATGAACTTACTGGCAGCAAGTCATTGACGGGTTTACAAAATGACAAAAAATTGGAAGAATACCCTAGTGCGGTAGAATTTCAACATAAGCAGATTCTCCCCAGAACGTTGTGGAATAATTTGTTTAGGTCATTGCTCCAAATTCAGCCTGAAGATTAAGAAGGATCTATTGTAGCATGTGATCTCTATTGGTCAGCTCAATAGAATTCCATTCAAGAGATAAGTGTCCATTTGTAAAGTTGCTTTGATCATGATTGTTTTCTGTACAGATTATAATGAAAGCATCCTTGGGTGTCTTCAACTGATTGATTGTCGACTGTTTATTCGGCATATATTTATTGATTTGTAGTCCTTCCTCTCCATTGTTAAATTTATCAGATTACATTATCACCCAACTCAAGGCCATGCTGTCATCCTATCGGAGATGATTTTAAACCAATCTAGGACTACCAATAGGAGTGGAAGGTTTCCTGTTTGTATGTAGTATGTTTAGTGGCTAGTCTCGACTGAAAGGCTGATATGAGAGGATACAAAAGATCAGAAAGCAGTTAGAAATTTATTCTGGTCAAAGTATGTGTCTTTATGGAATGGGAATATACTCTGGTTCTCTGCATTTAGATGTTCATCTTGTTTAAGCAAACTTTTAGGATTATGAGGAAAACAAGGTCTTAACTAAGTAAGCAACAATTACTTTGTTGTCCAGTATTTCTTTGTTCTCATCACTGCTGCCTGCATTCATTCTCGATGGAGTCATGCTGCGGCTGTGCACATTCCCCCCAAAATAGCTCTTAGGTGGACTTGGAGAAATATTCTGACTACTTTTAAGCCTTTATCCAATAAAGACTGTATTTATTAGCACCATAATTTAAAACAACCAAGGTCAAAGTTAATAAAATTGTCCTTCCATTTGCCTATTGTTTAATTCTCTATGATCAATTATTAGGAGGATTGTTATTTGGGGAAAATTTTGTTAACCTAGGCATAGTGATATCTTGGAACAGAGCAATTTGTGTTATAAGATTTTTGCCTAAAATACCTAATTAAACAGTTATGCCCTTGGGTTATGTCATGAACCAACAATCTGTGCCCTCCATGTGTGAGTAGCTAGACTAGATGGAAGATGGCATCTCCTGACTTGCACATACCTTTAAGACTTGATGCCACCACGCTCTTCAAGCAGACTACGTTTTCATAGGAACAGGAAAGCACGTTATGTAAAAACCCTAAAAGTTTACCCCCTTTGCCGTAATTAAGAGGCATGAAGTTCTTTTTTTTTTTTTAAATTTTTATTTATTTATGATAGTTACACAGAGAGAGAGAGAGAGGCACAGAGACATAGGCAGAGGGAGAAGCAGGCTCCATGCACTGGGAGCCCGACGTGGGATTCAATCCTGGGTCTCCAGGATCGCGCCCTGAGCCAAAGGCAGGCGCCAAACCGCTGCGCCACCCAGGGATCCCCTGAGGCATGAAGTTCTAAGTGGGGTATTTGGTTACCGAGAAAGTCCTGTTTATGAAAACTTCATAGGTGATTCCCCACGGTGGATCACAATGCCACGCTGAAGGTATTGCCCAGATCTGGCATCTTTGAACAGCTCTTCCTATTCTCTGCACCACCACCACCCCTCTGCCCCCTACCACAGTTGAAGTGGGGAAGGAGGAGAATATAAAAATATAAAATCAGACTTCTTTTCTTGCCACTTTACTATTTCAGTGGGAGTCACCAATGGCAGATTATTCACATGGCTATGTTGTAAAAATCGTAGATTTTTAATATCTGGGCTACTGAGTACAAACATAACATTTAAATAAAAATAATGCAGAGTTATTTATCTTCACCAAATCTTCTCTGTCCCATATTGGATGTGAGCTGTCTCTTTAATAATGCAAAGGAGTAGTAAATTTCAAGCTGAGGATGGGCAATAACAAGGGGAGTGATCTCCAGGCTGCCCTAATGTCAGTGGAGTGCCTTAGGAGAACACCTTATTAGTTCTAACAGGCTGGTTAGCGCAGGGTCACCTCTCTGCCTCCATCTTCCCCAGCAGGGTCACTCATCTCTGGGCTATATTTGGGAGGAAAGAAGTGAGGGGGAGGGGAAAGCATACATTTAGAGCTTCTCTCATCTTTCCAGCATGAGAACTGTTGTTGTTGTTCAATTGTTATTCACCTTTTCTCTTTCCTTCTCTCATTTTTGTCTTACTCTAGCCCTCTCCAGTCCCCCCCTTTCTCTCCTGGCGTGTCTGCTTACGTTGTCTGGGTTGAGTTCAAGCAGAAACCTCTCTCAAGGTTTTTTTTTCCTTCTCATTGTTGTTTCATTTTTAGAAATCATCTGAAGTAAATGTAGTTTATAAGTCTATAAATAAGTATTTACTGTGTTGAAAACATTCACTGGAAGAGGGGCCCAACATAGCTAAGCTTCCAATTAACCTGACTAGCAAGAAAAAAAAAAACCCAGACTATAGACACACATTTATACACCTTTTACTGTCTTAAAAAATCGAGACCAATATATAAATTCATCTCATTTTAGAATTGCACATAATACATTTTCACAAAAGAAGATTGTCTCTTCTTTTTAAGTGTATTTTTGTGCTCTTTTTTTTTTTTCATCGTGGCTACAAATATCAACCCTTTCTTCTCCCCAGCCCCCAACCTCCAGCCCCCATCCCCCATCCAAAAATGAATGCAAAGAAATACTATTAGACTGTCTGGTTATGTATTTTTTATGAGGCCATACAAGACGCAGCCTGACCCCTTGCAGCTCATGTTATAAGCACACTGAAGATGCTTTTCATTTGGGTTTTGCTTTTCAGCCTGGATGACCTCTATTAAATAAAAAAAAGGGGGGGTAAGGGTGGGGGGACAGGCCTAATATGTGACCCCAGGGACTAGTCGCTTCAAGGATTACATTTAATTCATATGATAATATTGAAATATAATGTTCATTGGTCTAATGTTTTTGTTATTTTCTTTTTCTCTTTATTTTGGGGACTCGTTGATGAGTCTAGTCATAGATTTTTTTTTTATCAATTTTGGGTGAAGAGCTATAAATTGTACATTAGGGTCAGATCCTTAAAATTACATTTTCCCCCCTCCTTTTCAAATTCAAGCCATGAATACAAAACATCGCTCTTTTCATAGTTTCTCTGAGACAGAAATTAATTTCTCTGATGTGTGTCTGCCAAGAGTTATGTTTCAAATCAAGAAACAATTTTTATTTTGGCATTTACTTAACCATCCTCAACAACTGCTCTCCAAGTTCTTTATTTGTGTGAACGTAACATCTTTTAAACTCCTTCCTTCTTTCCCCTGCAAAATGAGTTGCACATATAAAATGGTGTACTCTCATATGTGATATGTTGTGATATAGATAATGACCCACATTTGGATCCTTGTGTGTGGTACATAAATATACTGTAATTCATATTTTTACACTGCTCTTATAATTATCCTTTTTTTTTTTAATAATGCCCCTATTAGTGACTGAATGCTCACATGCACAAATTTTAAGGGACTTAAAACTTCACTATGCATCTTCTTCTTTTTTTTCCTTTTACAGGGAAACATTGTTCATACCATTTAAGTTTAGGATTAATGTTCAAAACCAATTTGCAAAAGCATCCCTCTGGCCAGTTAGAATTATATTTCTATTAAAGTTTTCACCATATCGGATGCCTTTTTGTCTTTGCTAGTTGAAATGAACAGGTTGAGAAATGGAATTGAACCACACACCATTTGTTGTATTTTGAAAATGTTTTTATTCCTTTCACTTAACAGACTAGCACTTAATTTCTTTGAATCAGCTGCTGTTCATCAGTGCTGCAGCGGCTCACTTGTCTTCGAAGGCAGGTTCCTTGGAGGGACAGTAACATTTCACCGGAGCTAATAAAGTCAATTAGGATAATATTATACAGTAGGCCACTAGAAAATCAGCTACGTTTTGCACGAATCATTCTATGTTTTTAATTCATACCAATTTTACACTTCATAAGGAATATTTAAAGAGACCTATTATTATTAGTTACATCAGCTTGCATATATATTTAATTGCAATCTTTCTCTTTCTGTCTTCTCTCTCTCTCTCTTTCTCTTTCTCAATTGTTGCAAGAAAATTTGTGGACATGTTCACACATTTTTATTACCACAAAAGTACTGGTGAAAACTGATCAAAGCTGGGAAATTCATCTCGGCAGCTTGAAACCCCATCTCAAGCCAGTCCCTTATTACCCAGGTATTGCCACAAATGTGATTCAGCAAATAAAGCCCCTCGTTGCCTGCCCCCCTCTGCAATCAGCAGCAAAGTGATTCCGCAATGGGGTTTTCACAATGACTCATAATTTTCCTACATTTGTTTGCATCACAGTCTTAACATTTTTGACATCTGAGTTACTGGTGAAAACGTGCATATGTCTCTATGTATACATATAGTCCGTATATTTTTGTCTTGGCTAGTCATTGTATGTGAGAGGGATGTTTTAAAAACAGACTCCAGGTTCTCCTTTGTAAGGCATTAAGCTGTGACCCTCCCCTCCTCTCTTCCCTCCCCCTGTAGCCCTGGACTTCATGATGCCTTCTTGACTGCTAGCTGAACATGGACTTGTCTTTTTATTTTTTTTTTTTATAAACCCAGTCACAACACAGAAAGAGGAGGAGGAGGAAGATAGAGAGAGGGAGAGAGAGAGAGACAGGGAGAGAGTGAGTGAGAGAGAGAGAGAAAGAGAGAGAAAGAGAGAGAGAAGTAAAAATCCTGAAGGATGGTTCTCAAAAATTCTAAAGGAACCACAGGGAATTCCTTTTAAGAGCAACAGAAAGCAAGCTAGCTGAGGTAAGGCAGATGTGGACAGCCTTTCTTTTCTTTCCTTCCTTCCCTCTCTCTGTCTCTTTCTGTGTCTTTCTCTCCGTCCCCCTTTCTCCTCATATTCTCTCTCTTTCCCTTTCCATTCATGTGTTCTCTCTCTCTCCCTCCCTCCCTCCCCCTCCCCTGCCACCCCCCTCCCAGAGCTGTTTCTTTAGGGCTCGGGGAGGGCAGGTGGGTGGGGGAGCCACCTAACTTCTTCCCCGCATAAGCAATCTGAGAATGGAACTCATGTGAAT
The DNA here is from genome assembly GCF_053574225.1 of Canis aureus. Classification (NCBI taxonomy): domain Eukaryota; kingdom Metazoa; phylum Chordata; class Mammalia; order Carnivora; family Canidae; genus Canis; species Canis aureus. The sequence continues at coordinate 9,559,540 of NC_135613.1, forward strand.
ATGCAAATAGGACTGCCTGGGCCGCGTTGCCGACACGTGTATGTGTTGTATCCTTCTCCCCACCTCCCTGTCTTAGCGTCTGATCTTCAACAGATTGCTGTTGTTTCTTGTGATCACCAGCACAGCGTGCTGGAAAGAGAGATGGGGGGGAGAGGTGGGGATTGGAGGGAGTGTTATGGGGCTGGAAGGCAGGAAATCAGACATGATTGCTGTGACTTTTTTATATTAATGTGTGGCTTTTTTCTAGCTCATTTGCATGTCAAAGTGGCGGAGGTGTGAGGGCAGAGATTAGTATGGAGATGACATAATGATGCAATGAATTAAATGTGATCACTTCTCAGAGCAGGGGGGATGGGGGTGAGGGGTGGGGGGTGAGGTGGGGGGGCAAGACAGAGTGAGAGAGCAAGAGGGGAGCGCCGCTTCTGATCTTCACCACACAGTTGATTGATGTCACCAGCGAACAGAATGCATCTTTTTATTGTGATGATGGTGATGGTGGTGGTGGTGATTGCCATGATTACACTTATCGTTAGTGTGAAATTTGAATTTTAAGTGGTCAGTGCTGCAGCTCCAGTGCACGTGATTGTTTGGTCCATCAGTGCAAACCCTTTCCTGTCAAAATTTAATGCCGCTCTACGTTTGCTTTTATTTAAAAAGGAGGATACAACATGCAGAAAAGAGATTACTAATTTGTGATGTTACACAGTGGGCTGGGATACCACGGTTTTTCCCCGTAGCTTCAGTTCTGTTTTGCATGGGACCCCCCCACACACACCAGAAAAAAGAGGGAGGTGGAGATTAAAAACATTTTTATTATTACAAAAAAAATCTTTCACTGGATCGGTGGGGTGGCAAGGGTTTCAACCATTGACAATAAAGAAAATGCAATTTCATCTCTGGCATTCAGTGTTATCTCCCTTTAATAACAAAACCAAACCAGACTGATTACTGAACAAAGCAAATTCTCAGGCGGCTAGTTGCAGGTCTGAATGCAGGAGTAAAAACTGAACATTTTTCCCCTTTCCTTTTGGCTATTTTGTATGCAACACCTGCAAATGTGCACGGAGTGGTTGTAAAAGGATTTGCGGGGGAAGAAAGGAGAGGCTTTAAAAACAAAACAAAAACCTTTTCCATAATTAAAAGAAGAAAAAGAATCTAAACACAAACTGCAAAGATTTTTAGACTGCGCTGATTTATTTGTTTTAGAAGTCAAATTCATTCTGCCTGCCAGTAAGTTTTCCTTTGATTAGTCTCAGCTACTGCTTCTGCAGGAGGACGGACTTCCTATAGTATAGACAAATCAGTATAGAAATTTAGGACTAATTGTTATGTGTGCAATAACCCTGATGATATAAATGAGCACTTAAGAATCCACAGAACATCACTAACATTAATTTATTGAAAAAGAAAATCCAAAGCAACTCCATTAGTTTTTCCCTGTTATTGTTAAGGACTTTAAATGGATTTCCTAATTGGATAATTTTATTCGCAAGAATAATATACAAATGGAAAACAAGCCCGAACTCTAGGGGTGGGGGTGGGGGGTCTTGGTCTGCATAAGGAGGAAGGAGTCAGTTTAAGAGTGAACTACTGTCAGCTTCTAGAAAACCTGCTCAGATAGCACACTAAAGAGAAAGGTGAAGCTTTGGGAGAAAACCCCCCATGTGTGAGGACGAGCTGGCCAACTCAGGTGAGGGAGAGGGCGCTTGCGGCGTGTTCAAGCCCATACATACATCCACGGGACTTCTTTTTATGATATTTGCAAATGTTGATCATCGTTGCCCCTCTCTGATCATAGGTACTTCACGTTCATCTCTTCTAAGCTTTTCCTGAGCTGGACCAGCACATCTTCACCCTCTTTGCCTCTCTCTCATCCACATCTCTGGCACTTTCTGTGCTCCCCACCCCCCACCCCCAGCTCATCTTCTTAGAGGGGCACTTGGGTTTGCATTGTTTCTCTTCCCTTTCCTGGACGGAGGTAGCAGGTCTCACCGAATGCTGTGCCTGTGCACGGCTCCTATTAATAGAAAAGTATCTTGTGTCCTGTCCTCACACCCTTTGCCTGCCAAATACAGAGAATGAATCCAGACAGTGGGGAGGAAAGTTCTCGAGTGCTGGTCTGGAGTGGCTTTCCTCCTACACATCAACACCTGTATCCTCGTTCTCCATCTGTCCCCCAGGTAGTACCGCCGCCTCCCCTACATCCTGCTTTCTCCTTGCCTTAGTCTTCTAGGCCAATAAAGAAGAAAGGCAGGGATGAGGATTGTTCCTATTGATCTGCCCAAGGGGATCATTAGGCATCTGTATCAATCTACAAATCAGTGGGCCTGTGTTACTAGCTTGGGCAGTCATTGCCAATTTGTTCCTATTAGATGGAGGAGCCTGGAGGTGTTTGATGAGCAGATTGGGTCTTTATCTCAGCACTAGAGAGTATGCAGGCTTGCTGCCAGACAGCAGAGGTTTACGGGACTTTTTTTTTTTTTTTTTTAAGGGGGGACAGGGATCCTTATGGGTATTGGGTTGGTGTTTGTTTGTTTGTTTGTTTGGCTGGTTTCTTGCCTGAAATCTGTCTGCACTTTAACTAGACCTCTGGGGCGGATCACACCCAGTCCTCCCTGACTTCTCTGTAGTTACAATTAGCTCCCATGTTGCCTTCTCTGGCCCTGATACCTCCTCGGAAAGCTGCCACAGAAATATCTTCCTGAGCATTCTTTTGTGATTCTTTTCAGGACGGGCATCTGAACGATTGAAATGTAAACACTTTTCTTGTCCTTCCTGGGGCTCCTCCTTTGCTAAAAGGAGCAGTGGGTTTTTGTTTTTGTTTTTTCTACTGTTGAGCAGGTGACTTTTTTTCCTTAGCTGTCATTCTCTCTAGCTCAATTAGAAAAAGTAAAAGTTAAACTCTAGGTAATTTTGTTTGGGGAATCCTGTTGACCTCTTGGAATTGCAATTGAGCAGGAAGCTGTGTTCCCACTGCCATGCTTTTATTTATTATTTTAAAAAGCGTCTTTAAAAATCATCCTTGTGTTCAGGCTTTGGCTTTGAAAGAGCAGCAACTTTGGCGAAAGCCATGCTCTCTTGGATGCATGTAGATTTGAAAAATAAAAATGATGTTTCCACGGGGGAAGGGGGGTGGGAAGGATAATGAGTGAGTAAGCACAATTTATGCTGTTACTGCTGCTGGCATGACATTTCCTCTTCATTATTTTGTGAAAACCTCAATTTTAAACCTGGTTTTACTCATTCCTGACGTGAGCATTATTCAATATAAATATCTGTCCATTGCCAGACCATGGTGATGCTCTCAGTGACATTTCTGCTTTATAGCTTTCGGTGGGGGGTGAGGGAAGGGAGGCCTAGGCAGGTGGGCTGATGCAGAGGGGTCTGGGAGGGAGGAGACCAGGCTTTGCTCACTTCCTGGGAGCTCCGTTTTCATCCTGCCCTTGAATTTGTTACTTGTGAATAATAAACTGTTTTTCTGAGCTGGGGCTCGGGGGATGTGGGAGAAAGAGCCCACCCGAGCCGTGTACTTAGCACATCCGTGTTCTCTTGAAATTTGTTCATCATTCCAAAGGGGCACAATGGTTTTATTTGTTTGCTTGTTGACAAAACCTTTCATATTTCGAGGATTGGAAATGAGGTGAACTCTTGAGACTGCACACCAGTTTCCAAGTGGTTTGGGCCTGTGTTTGGTTCTCTGACACACTCTGACACACTTGTTACAGAGAAACCTGCATTCTGCTGCTTTACACTTAGTGATTGTTACTGATGGTGAGTGTGTGTTTACATTTTTCTCACCTGTGTATTCGTCGTGGCTGTTCCTGACCTGCTCCAATTCATCCACTGGAAAGAAGCACTCCTTTCCTTCCATTTGACAAGCGCCTGCCTTTTTTTTTTTCCCTTGGTTGTCGAGTAGCTCACGGAACTTCACAGAAAGACATCTGTGTGGGATATATGATGGCTAGAAGTTAAACCGTCTTAATTTATCATAAACCAGACATCCAGTCAACTTTTATCTTTACAGTACATGTACAGAAATCGATTTGGAGTGGACTCAGAGGAATGTTTTAAGAGTTTGTTTTGCAAATATTTATAAACCCTTTTCTCTGGAGCAGAGTCTATTTTAGAATAGTCATCATGCTCTTAAGAACAGAGCTTATTTTGAGGAAGAAGCTGCCAAAGTCTGTTGTTTGTTTTATCGTGAGGGTTGGGAGTTCAAATTTGTTTGGCCACAGACATACTCTCCGAGCTAGAGATCTGTGTGAAGAGGCTGCTTATTGTATTCCTCTTCGGGTTGCCCTGGTCCATTTTTTTGCACCCCATGCGAACTTTAAAATAAGTGCAACCACCTAGGTGCTCTGCCCTTGGGGCAAAACGTGTGGATCTTTTTGCATCTCTCTTCAGTAGAGGAAAGAAACCCATCATTTTCTCCTTACATAAGGCTTATTATTTAAGGATGTTGACAGTGTGTCGCGACTTCATAGAAACTTTTAATCGGTGAGAGCCTGGCTCTTGAGCCAGGGCATTTATAGTTTGCAGTTCACCTTGGCCTGTGCACCAGGGATGTTGCTTTGGTTCCTCTCATAGTGATAGAAAACATTTTCATTCCTTAACACACTGTTTGTTTATCTATCCATATATCTCCCTGGTTTTTCTTGTTTTATTTAGTGTGGCTTCAAATGTGCCATTTCTCCGTGAAACAATTGATACATTCTCGGCACGCTGTTGTGAGTAGAAAAAACTCCTAGATTAATGGTCAGTGTCTCACACACGCACATTTGTGTTGTGATACTACGGAGGAGCTGCGAATTACTGACAAGATCTAGAATAATTCCTAATGCTGTCGAAGGCTTCATTTTCTCCTCGGCATGATGGATGAGGCATAAGAAGTGCTTTCTGAGATCATTATGTGCATCATTCTGTTAAGTGTTATTAAAGTCCGTCTGTCTTAGGCAGCAGAAACAATATCTTTGCTCTTATTTTGCTCGTGTCTTTTAAAAAACAGCAACTGCAGATCCCTTTCTTCCTAATGTGAGCTTTGTTTTTTGAGATCATCTGGCTGCTAATTTGTGTCCTAAAATTATTAGGACTTGTGTTTTTCTTTCTACTTAAAATTTGATCCTATTAATCCGTAACCAAATTCGGGTGCTTTTCTAAACCTTTAATTCACAGTAAGTGCTGGAGAAATGCCTTTTACTAAAAATATAGGAGATTTGGGAAGTGGCCAGAATTTGGGGTGTGAGTTTTAGTATGTAACTTCAAAGAGCTTTATTAGCCTGTTATTTTCCGGGCTCCAATTATTTTAAATATCTTGACTATTTGTTACCTCGAATGGATGGTGAAAGAAACAGGATGAATATGAATTGGACAGATATTTCATGGACTCCCTCCCTACAGGCAGATGTGTTTAGAGCTGACAATGCAAAGACATGTAAATGGGGATGAAAACTTTGCTCTAACACCCTGTCAGGGAAAGTTTGTTTTTACACAACTGTGCATCTGGAGGGCAAATTTCCCATAGACAATTGGGGACACTTGTTTTTGAATGGGTGTGAGCGAATGGGGGTGTGGGAGCGAAAGTGGGGTTCCCGTAGAACAGGGCAGCCCAGGTAAATTGCAGATGGGTCGTATCACATCTCCAGCAATTTCACCCAAACAGAAGAATTTACTTTAAATGTTTGTAACCTTCCTTTAAGGTGCAGGGTTTTTTTTTTTTTTTTTTTTTGCAATAATCAAATCCAATCTGCTTCACAGAACATTTCCATGATTACCCAGTAGCCCTCCCCCACCACTGTTTTGTTGTTGTTGTTGTTACTGGTTTTGAAGAGTGTGGTACAGCATTTTTAGATCCTGGCAGGCTTATCAAAAGAAAATGAAACAAAAAGAAATAGATGATCACACTTCCCGTTAGAACACTGCTTTCCCTGTTCAGAGATTCAGTGAGATCTAGAAAGGCTCACTTTTACACTTTTAATAAAATTACATAAGTTTGATGCACAGCTGGCATAAGCTCAGCCATCCACAGCATAGCGCATTTTTGAACATTTAATTTTATATTTGAATAATTCTCCAGATCAGGCTATAATCATGAATGTCATATAAAAAGATTTTTTTTTATAAATTACATTATTTCACAGATGTGCAAATACTTCTGAGAAAAAAATTACATTGATCAGTTTTTAATACCCCCCTGTCTCACCCTTCAGTCAAAGGGAAAAATAGCTTTTTTCCCATCTTTGTCTTCAGAAAGGTGCTAGATTGTAAACATCTGAAGGAAATGAAAGGGGGTTGGCCAGTCCACCCCAAACTCTTTCCAGATTTTCAATCCTTTCAGCAACAGCGTTCAGTTTTCAGAAAAGAGGGAGGGTCTAGGAGAAAAAAAAGAAAGGAGATGTCTCTGTTTATTATTAAAATTTAAAGTGAGAAGCGTTGCCATAACTGGCTAATTTTGAATCTACTAATTTAGAGGGTCGCACAACAAGAGGCAAAATTTAGACAACGTGTGTACTGTGGTAATTGGGAAAAGATAAGGCATTTGCTGCTAATTAGGACCTAATTTTGGAAAAAGGACAATAAGCAACAGATGGCTATCGTTTCTTTTATAGTTTCTGAAACAATAGCCTGTGGATATTTAATTCAAAAACTATTCAGACAAATACAGTTATTTTTACTTGGGCAGAAAGATGATTATTCTGTGTATCATGTTTCTGAAGCGTTGTGTATTTATTTTAGTTTAAATAAAGGCATTTCAGAATTTGTGTGTTGCAAATGTTGGTGTATTTCCTGAAGCAACAATTGAAGTCACCGACCATGGTCATTTCGGGAGCAGTCACCTGTGGTTGGAAACCCCACCGTTACTCAAGGCTGAACGAACAAGTGCTCTTGCATCTGAAACAAACAGTTTAATGAAAAGTCTTGACCATGTTGATTTTTTTCATGTTTCGTTCCTTAATGGCTCTGACTGAGTAACATGGCATGGCCTTTGAGCCCATATAATATTTGGATATCTGATATGTCTTCATAAAGATATTCTGAAAGTGGGGAAAAATTACATTTGCATTTGGCCCATGGATAATGACTTGGTTAAGCTAGCTGCAGTTTTTCAGGGCTTCTTTATTGACCCAACAGAAGTATTTTTTTGGTGGGGTTGGGGGAGGGGACCCAAAACACTGAGAATAATATATAAAAATAAAACAAGGTATATTCAGATCAGTGGGTATGAAATCACAATCGCCTCTTTGTCTTTTAGAAACCATACATGCCAAATGCACTATGAGAAAAATAATCTAAAATGTTGGGTTTATTTTCAATATGCAAGTAGTATAAAAATATGCAAGCTCTGGTCGTAGTGTGCTGGAAACCACTCCACAAAAATGTGTAACGAAAGCTGTTACTATAAGTGCAGTTCATGTATTGGAACAGCTGTGACAGCCTGATACAGTTTAACACTTGTTCAATTACAAGAAAAAGAAATTCAGAAGGGAACTTGATTTAGATAAGAATTTTAAATAATCCTTGAAATTTCCAAAGGAAGTTCTCCTTCCAGTCTAAACCATACCTTTTCTTTAGTTTGCCCTCTTCTCTTTTCCTGTGTTTAGTGGCCAGCTCCCTTACAGGGGCCTTGGAAGGAACAGCTGTGCTTGACTTGACCACCTTTTCCTAACAAACTCTGTTCATATTTTATATTTCTTAGGGTCTGGGTTACAGCGATTTGCAAATTATTTTGGGTGCCTGCTTTTATATTCACTTAGGAAATTGCAAAGAAATCACTTAGTAGCTGGCCACACTTTATACCCATTCCTCTTTTCATTTTCAAGTGATTTTACTGTGCTTTTATGTGGATATTTTTAAGTGCCTGTAAGAAGGCTGACACTGATATTGATACCAAACCTTTAGTTCTGGGAATTTGAACACATGCCCCTGTTTTCTTTTTGCTTAGCAAATGTTTGATTGATGTGGGTGCCATGTGTGTGATGGTATGTATGTATTGTAAGTTTTCTGTATGTGTAAATGTCTGTATAATGTATACATTATATATGTACGTATATATGTGTTTGTGTGTGTGTGTATATATATATAGACATATATAATAGACCTATATAATGGGCGATAGTATTTGTGCTTCATCTAAATAATTCCTGGGGTAACGGAATAACAGAAAGAACATATGTTCGATGTGTAAAATTTGTTTAGCTAAACTTTTTCTTTTCTAAGCTGAGTTATCTCTACGGTGTGTTATGTGTGTAAGGTTTAATTTGCTCATACTGCGTATTTTGAAACTGAAATATTAATAGTGTTTGCTTGGTGCTCTTAAAAATCAGCATCCTAATATCATTTTGAAATTTCCTTCCTCCAAAAACAAACAAACGCAAAGGACAAAGCCAGCATTTAAGCTAACAAAAATTGTTTACTGTTTTTAATCTGAAAGACTATTGTTTTCTTAATGTGACAAAAAATAATACCTTCAAGCATTTAAAAAAAAAAAAAAAAGCCCAAATCCCCAGTGATGATGACCGAGGGCCCTGCTGGTAGACAACATAGGGAAGTATGCATTTGTACCGGGGGACAAATGGCTCTCAAACTTCCACGTACAGAGATGTCTGTTTTAGTTTCATAATTTCCACCAACTTCACGTTATTTAAGCTTCTAAAAGTAGACAGGAGAAACTAAATACTGAACTTTTTCAAGCGGTTTTTCAGGATCCTTACTGTCCAAGGAGCTTACAAAAGGGTCTGTGCATTAAGAGTCTGGCTGGAAGGGGGGAAAACAGTGCAAGCTATCTTTTTTCATTCTGTAGTGGTTGGTATGGGCAATTTAAAGTAGGATCCTGGAATTTCCAGACCCCGACTCTATCTTCTAAGTCATTTCTGTACCTGGAATAAAATGTTGCTGTAGAAATTATTGACATAATAGTCCCCATGAGGACTCATAGCCATCAAAGTGAAACCTCACAATAAATTCAGAGACCACCTGGAGAACCACCGTTAAAGAGCTTTTTAGAGGAGAAAAAAAAAACTTTAAAAGCTTAATTCTTCTTAAATATAAGTTCACTGATCATGTTTCTGTACCACTTTCCTAGAGTTTAGTTCTTTACTTTTAGCTTTGTTAAATAATCCTTTAAAGCTTTTTTTGACAGCAAAAATGCTGTGTTTTGTATAGATGACATCACTAGCCCAACTCCAGCCACGTTGAAAGCCAAGGGGTTACTAAGCAATAAACCTCAGTCAGGATTTCTGCGCGTCTCGGGGCATAAAAGCCTTAAAACGTGAGGTGGGTCTTAGTGATCTGCGGGACAAACATTTCTACTATAATACCAGGAGCATTATTGATCAGTTTGGGGGGGAACATTTTTTTTAAAAGCTAATTAGTCTTTGCAGAGTTGAATAACTAATGCTGTTTTACACTTAGCACTTAGGCGGTGCTTTTCATCTTCAAAGTGCTTTGAAAACATTAACTAATTAATCATTAGCTAATTTAGCAACTGACGATAAAAGTTAAGAGTCTAAAGGAGGCTGGATTCCACCAGTGTTTTGTGCACAATAGCCCTTCTATGGAATCAAAGGGAAGGCTCTGTCTGCAAGGGAACCATGGGGGCAGGTTGCCAGGTGCGGAGGACTTTAGGGGACACTGGTCAGGTAATACCTATGGAGAACTGAAACAAAACCCTTTTAGACACACACTCCTGAACATTCTTAACAGGCAGTGATCAGCGCTTTTTTTTTTTTCTAACCCCCCCCCCCTTTTTTTTAAAGCTACCACAGGAGCAGGAGTCCCAGCAAATACCCAGAGTCGATCAGAACGTGGCAATGTACAAGTGGGGCAGCCCCGGGCCGAATGAACGAGCGGTCCTCGCCACCAAGGCTTCCTGGGTCCGTTGCAGTGTGATCCCTGAATGCTGCCCTGGAAATCTAGCCTCATTCGGGAAACTTAATGCAGAAACAGAAGAGAATTTTCGTGCATGTCGTGACAAACAGAACGCTTTCCAGGGGGCTTGTCTGCTTGCACTGTAGTCCCATCCATTATGTGAATGAGATGTGAAAATAGTTGCTTGTTTCTCTGAGATATCAGCAGACCGCACAAGCTGAGTTTCTTTAAAAATACGGAGACAGTTCATCTATAGACTTATTCTGAATGAGTGAGTATGTGTGGTCCAGCTCATTTAAAGAAAGAAGCACTTACTTCACAAAGCCACCAGTATTACAGAACGTGGCACCAGTGACTGCAGTTTTGAAGGGTGAATATACTTTGCCTTGCATTCAATTCCTTCTCAGCCCCACATACCATTTTCCTGCAACAAGGAAACGCAAGATTTCAGAGTATTAAAAAATGTCAGATGTTAAAAATCTGTTTTCTTTGCTCTTCCTTATTATTACCAAAGGGTTGGTAAACAAGGGAAGCAGAAGACAGGTGTTGTTTATATATATATTTTTTCCAGTGTGAATGCTACAGAAACATGAGTGTCTGATTGAAAACCTTCCCACTGACCAAACTTAGATGGTAAAAGCAGCAGAAACAGACGGTCCACATCTAGTAGAGTCTGTTCGTTACTGCACAATTATTCAGTGTTCCGTCAGAAAAATTTGAATGGAGGCTGCACATATGCCCTGGGATAGTACTTAAAGGATTTTTATTCCTAGTTATATGTGTTTCAGATAAATGCAGATCTACATTGTTCCGAGCATGGGCCGGGCTAGACTTTAGCCTCACTGGTCCTCCTGAATGTAGACCTGTGTCTCTCCTGCCCCTGCCCCAAATCCCCTTTCTCCTGTTAACTTTATCTTAAGCTCATCTTTTCTTACAGTGGGATGATTTTAGAAAATCCTCAAAAAGTTTCACATTAGTATGTCCCTAATTTGGAAATTTAAATGTCCCCCGTTAAAATTTTCTGTTTTGGAGGCAAAAGACTTCATGTTCAAAGATGACCTATTTTTCAGTTCACTTTGTGACTCTGGATGGTGAAGTTCCTTAATGTAAATACTGAATAAAACAAAACAACTGCCCATTCTTGCCCCCACCCCCCATCGGAAGCCTCTGGTTGGCTGGATATGTCATCAAGATGACATATTTCTCCCCCTTGCTTTTGGGCCATATCCTTCTAACATCTACTGTCCCTGACCCAGCTCTTCCCTTCCTAGAACTTCCTCCCTTGAACTTGCAGGGGAGCCCTTTGGAAAGGCCCGAAGCCCTGATGAGCCCCGAGGTTAAAGAAATTATTAAGTAGAGATATCGGCCTTTCCATTCGTATCTTGTATCTTAAAAAATATTATTTCACGCGACATGAATCATAGCCAGATAGAGAATCATGCGAGACCTAATTTATGTACATTGAAGTGCGCGTATTCTACAACAGTTATCAATGGTCAGGACAGGATTTTGCTCCCAGGGTGACCTCTGGCAGTGTGTGGAGACCTCGTTGATGGTCGCAGCTGTGTGTGTGAGGTGTGTGAGGGTGCCAGTGGGGCATCTCTTGGGTAGAGGCTGGGGATGCTGTTCACCCCCTGCAGTGCCCAGGACAGCCCCTCTGGAAACAAAGAACTACCACCCTAACATGAATAGTGTGGAGGGTGAGAATGTCTGCCCTTTACTCATGCCTCTACCTGTACTTGGAATATACTGGCAGTAGCTTTTAGGTAGGAACATATTTTCTTTTCGATAGCGCTTATGAAATAAATTCTTATTTAGTTGAGGTGATAGTCCCTTCTTGTTTCTTAAATATGGCTTTCTTCAACTTGAATAATTTTGCATGGGGAGTGAGAAATGGTGGCCCTGCATCCTTTCTGTTTCTCACTTTTAAAAATCACAGAGCAAGCCAGCCAGAATGAAAGGGAAATGCACACATGAGCACTGGTGGAAATGTGAGAAAGCTGGCTGGCAAAACCTGGGCAGATTTTTACTTTCTAAAAGCTACCTTAGATTCTGCATCTCATACAGCGTAAGAGGATATAAAAAGAGACTTTATGCTTATGGTGTCAGGGCTCTCCCTGTGTCTCCTCTCTTCTTTACCCCCTCCTCAGTGGAACCCTTGCCTTCTCCCATTGTGATTTCTAGGGATAAAAATAATCTTGTGCAGAGAAGATTCTAACACAAACTGCTTGTAAAAATCACAAGCCAGAGATTGCAGAAAAGAACCCTAAGGTCACTCACCGCTGGTGATTATTTTTCTGGGTGTTGTTAACTTGTTACTCAAAAGTAGTTGGAAGGAACTGAGAAAGGCTTTTAGCTGGAAATTAAGAAGCAAAATGCTGGGAGGAGATCTCAGACGAAGAACAGAATGATCTAAAATAAGAACGGATGTTTCAATGACAATATATATTTTTTTCTTATCCTTTTTTTTTTTTTTTTTTTATCAGTGAAGAGTGTAGGACTGGATGTCTCACCAGTTAAATCTCTCTGCCTTTCAAACTAGCCTTGCTGTTTAAAGTGAAGTTGAACTTCACTTTCCCAGTAGATGGCATTGTAGTCTGTTCAGTGGAAAAGAGCTTCCCCTAACCAATAGGACTTTAATTTTTTTTTTCCTTGAGCTTCCTCCTTGATAATGTACCCTCCTCCCTCTTGCATTAAATACTAGCTTGAGGTTATAAATAAGAATCTTGTTTTCGCTAGTTACCTGTAACTCTCAAAAGATTTGATTTAAAAAAAGAAAGATACAGTAGATAATTTAATATCCCTATATCAAATGAAAAAAAAATATAGACTAGATCTGGGATTGTGGCATGTGGAAAAAATATGCAAGCATGGAATATTTTCAGATGACGCTGTTTCAAAATGAGAGCTGCCTCTGGTCTTCCTAAGTACACTTTTTGGTATTAATCCATTATACTTATAGCATTTCAGTGTCAATGTGAAGAGAAGCCTTGAGAAAGTTTCTCTGTGTCAAAGATTTTCAGCCACAATGTGTTTTTCTCAACTGAAACCTGACATACTTTGAATATTCTTTATTAACTGTGTGTTTAGCATTCCTCCCACCCCATCCCTTTTTTAAAGCATCTTGTCTGGCTTTCATGTATATCACATGTAGGAAAATACATATTTGGGAGAAATTAATTGTAATTTTTTTCGTGGTATTCTGTTTACTTCTTTTTTTTTTTTTTTTTTGTTTTTTTTGTTTTTTGTTTTTTTTGTTTGTTTTTTTTTTGTTTACTTCTTTTAAACCATGAAGGCTAAAAAATAACAGCAGTAATGTATTGAGCTAAGGGGAAGTTGTCATTGCTTGGTGTTAGAACGAGATGCTTAGGTGTGCTTTATTATTGCTGTTTTGCTTATTATGTTGGTCCCTGAAGAATAGTCAGAACATTAAACTGGGTTTTAACCAAAGAGAAAAATGATATGAAGAATAGATATATTGCTTTAAAAAATTCATAAAGAGGATTTACCTATGTAAATACCTTTTTAAAGTAAAGAGATTGAATGTATTGACAATTACAATCAAAATGGATCTTCTCTTTTTTTTTTTTTTCAGATGAACTTTGAAGACAAAAATATGTGTGTATCTCTGTGTATGTTTAAATAGGATCTGGATTGATCCTTCAGAGTCTTTTTTTCTGTAGGGTTACCATGTTCTGTTTTAAAAAATATTTTGCTAAAACTATTTTTTTCTCCCCAAACAAAATCCTCTTTCCACTGAATATAATCTATATTTCGCTGATAGTCATTTGGTAATAATGTTTGACTTCCATTTATCAATACTGTTTCTTTCCATTATTTTTAATCACAAGATTATAAGCTGTGTATTTAGTTATTATTTAAGCTAAATGGTGTCTTTGGCTGTTAGCTTGAAAAGATAATGTCCCAATATCAGGATTAAGTTTTCATCTGTATCAACTGGCTTAAAAATACCCAACTTGATTCCTTTTGAATTAACTGAGTCTTATTTTATTTTATTTTTTTTTCAATATCACCTATCACCATAGTAACCACTAGCTGTCAGTTCAGCTTCTGACATTTTTCTCATTTGGTAAGATTTCAGAATTGCCATCCTCCCTGCCAACATGTCATGAACAAGAAAAAAAAATTGCATGAAAAATCTAATGGGTGTCTGGTCTGATTGTCCTCATTCGTGGCAGGAAAGACAAAAACTGATGAATTGTGAAATGTATTCAGAGGGATTCAAGGAAGCAAGTGCCTGGGACCCCCCCTTCCCCCCCAAACCTCGTTTTCATTTTGTTATGCTTGATGCACCGTACATGCTTACCCTGACACTTGGGTTTGTAGAAATTTAAGATGAACAATTTTTACATTCGCCCTGCTGATCTCTCTCCCTTACCTTGTTTTTTTTTTTTTTTTTTTTTTTTTTTTTTTGGTAAAAAGTCATCATTAAAAATAAAGTTACCAGGGCTCATATTTAGCGTGATTTCTCACTCAGATCATAGATTTTTAGTAAGTCCAAATTGGCTTCCAGTATTTAAGATGTTGTGCTTGCAAAGGTACAGCTGTGTGTTGGAGTCACATATGGACCTTGGATGCACATGGTGGGTTTTGTGTGTGTGTGTGTGTGTGTGTGTGTGTGTGCGCGCGTGCACGCGTGCATGCGAGTGGTTGAGAAAGGATATTAGGCCTATTTGAAAAAAGAAACAAAGCTGATTCTGGACCTTTTCTAGGGCTTGTTTTTCATGGCAAAGAAAAGTAAGAGAGACGCTGTATATTCTAATTCTTTCAGCTTTCTGGTTTAACAAATGAATGGGGGAAAAAATCTTGCTAATGAATTTCTACCCCAAATACCTGGCTGGGTAGTTGATGAAGGGAGCTGTTTCTATACTTATTTCCTTCCTTTTGATTGCCAAACTTGCTAGAGCAAAAAGCAAAGAAGAAAGGTAAGTGATTATGTACTTCAGCTGATGCAAACGTGCAAATTATTGAGTAAATGCTACTGATAAGACACAAACATATACCCCATATATGGATCTTATCACTGATGATCTAGGCAAGACATGTAATGTGTATGTAGTCTCAGTACAAGTAAACATACTAAATACGTTAGCACGTGTTCGTCTGTACACAGATGTTTGTACTCTTAATACGTCCTTAAGCTATGTAGGTGCATGTGGGTGTGATAAAACTTATGTGTCTTTCCATAGGTTTTGTTTTGAGCTAGAGCAATCTTATAGGGTATTTTTGAAACTACAAATTCAGGCTCAGCAGCAGGAACTCATTCCAGAAACATAAAGCTGATTTGATAAGCAGCTGCAGAATCCAGTGCCTTTTTGCTAAGGGGTGGACAACCCCAGGATCATGCATGTAGACGTCGGGATGTTTCCATTTCACATTTCATATGCTGTGGCTTTAGCTCCTTTAAAAAAAAATTCACATGCTGGGCAGTTTGGGGGGCACGTTGTAGAATTTACTGCAGATTTTTATTCACAAGAATATTTAAACATTACATATGGTTAAGAAGGAATGGAAAGGCCCAGTGAAAAATATCTCCATTAAGGACCAAAGTCTCTTAATTTAAAAAGCAAGATCACATGTATATTTTTGATGCAATTTATATGAATATTAAAACATTTAATGTTCAGTGTAGGTGGATTGATAACATGATTTTGGCATTCATGATTAATGATGTGCTAGAAATATACATGCATAAGTGCATACATATGTATACGGCTATAATGTGTGTGTAAAGTAAGCAATTTGGTTCATCATGCTTTTGTTATTTGATTATTTTTAAATTTAAACACTTTGGAGAAACCAAACGAATAATGCTTGAATGTTTGCTGCTATTATTATGAACAAATATAACCCTTGAGAAATAACTAGAAAATTGATATTGAATCTCAGGGTATATTTCAAACACATATTTGGAAGTGGAAAAATAGAAAGTATTTTTTTGAGTGCTGGCAAATAAATTTACCTCATAAAAGAAAAAAGCCAGAAAAATATAAATCTTTTAATAAGAAATAATAATATTTTTATAAGCTGTATTTTAAAATGAATGGTATAAACAGAATATACTTTAATGCCTTTATGCTTTATAAGATTTATAACAATAATCAGCAAAACCTTGTAACTGTGTTTGCACCTTATGTGCCTTCAAGCCATTGGACCTTGCAGTTAATTGTATAAATTCCATACACTATGGGAAATCACGATGTATCATTTATATTCAGCATGTGTCATGTGTATAAATATTAAAATATATTAGCCAAAAATGGCTGATTATTCCTCAAACATTTTGTGATAAATCTTATCTTTTTATGGGTTGGGTGGGGGAAACTAAATATTTTATGTTATTTGGAAATATTCTTTAAACAACCTAGATTTATTATTAACATTTTAAACATTTATAACTGCGTTAAGATATTCGGAGACTTAGCTCACTGAACAGTCCTATACCCGGGTAAAGTTGGTTTTGTGTGCAGCATATGCAAGTGGTTCAGACTTCACTGTCCTCTGGTGGGGCGCCTCTGTGCCTGTCCACTGGTGCCATACTTCCGTACATAAAACACCCGTTGGGGGATATGTTCAGAATTACATGGGATCACTGATAAAGACGCAGCTGGGACACCCATATTATCTATATGTGCAGGGTTGTTTCGCAACCTCTGTCCTTGTAATTCTCATCTTTAAAAAAATTATTTTAATCGGTCCTAGACAGTCTGGCAGCATATAGGTGGACTTGTGTGTGTGAACCCTCGATTTTCTTTTCAGTGTGTGTTTGGGGAGAGATTTTAAAAATGTGGGTTCAGTACACTCAAACATAAATGCATAAAGTCAGATATACAAACGTCTGATGTAATAGCAAATGTGAAAAATTAGAGTGATACATATTTATTGAGACCGAGAGAGATGCCTAATGAATAAACAAACACAGGGCTGAACTGTTTTACAAATGTATTTGGCAACTGCCCGTAGCAGTGAGTGTGTACATTTTGAGGGGAGGAAATGTCAGAACAGAGTCTTGTAAATACATGCAGCTGGAAAGAATAAAATAAAAAATGATGACTAGCGTTGACAGGCAGACTTGGGGTGTATGATATACTTTGTTCATTTGATTCTTAGAACTCAGTCGGGGGTTAAATTGGAATCCAGACATCAAAGAATTCTTCCACCAGACCCAAATTTTGCCCGTATAATTTTTTTTCTTACAGTTGTCATAATTTTAGCTAATTTCACAGTGCAATAAATTTTTACCGTTTGAAGTCTTTTTTTTCCCTTCTTAAATATGCACACAGTATGTATGTAATATATCTCATGCGAACTACACACACTCTTGCTATTAGGTACACATACACATAAAAATGATCGACGTGCACACATATGTATATCACACACGTGCCTGGACACGCACGTTCACACATGGAGAAGAGGCGTAGGCAGCCGCTGTGTTCATCTGACCTTAATCTTGAAATATTAAAGAGCAAGCTAACTGCTTTCAGTAGCAATGTGTTTGTTTCTTTTTCTTTTTCTTTTTTTTTTTTTTTACCTGTTGTATTTTTTTCCCTTCCTGTTGTGTCTGAAAATGTTGGAAGCGTGTGGTGCTGCATATTTGGAGGTTTTGCAGATTTCTGTATGATTTTATCTGAAGGTCAGGGCTGAGGAAATACATCAGGTTGGGATGTTTGCCGTTTGCCATTTAGCCTTGCTCCTCTTATCAGATCATTTTGCGTGGGCCACAAATAAGGATCTACTCTGGAGAGTAAAAATAAGCATTATTTTACTCATATGCAATTTTCTTCCTTTTTAAAGAGTCATAACACCATTTCTGTATATACTTAACTTTCAGCACTCCTTAGGTTCATTGGCTTATGATTATAATCCCATTTACCATTTGCATTTCTCAAGTAAAAATGTTAAAGGTAAGTATGTCGTTTCCCGGTAGAAAGTAAAAACAGTGATAAATCACACCCATAAGGTAATGTGTTATTTCTGAGCCATTGGTATGACTTCACTATACCTGGTTTTACCTGAGTAAATGCCATGTATGGTAGAGAAACACATAAAAGTTGCTTAAGAGGATTTTCTGTCACTGGTCCTTTCCATAGATCGAAGAACCTTGTTTTGTAGATGGTGAACCTGCCTCTTCTCAAGTGGGCTGTGTTGATGCAGGGCTGGGTGAGTTGGTCACCACCACCACCAGAGTAGGTAAACAGGCTGTGGCTCTCAGTCCATAAAATTGACATTGTTAATGGAAGCCCCAGGTGGAGGGACTGTTTCATACTGTAAGTGGGGTAAGTTTATTCAAGGTAACTGTCCAATCTCCATTGCTTCATGCACTATTCAGAGCCAAGGAAAGTGAACTTCCATTTTCCTGCTATTAAAAAAGGATCTCTTCCTATTTACCTGGAGTGTGATTAGACAGGAGACATACTGGAGAATGAAGGCCATTACGAATGGGTGTTGGTCAAGGCTTTTGGGAACCAGGTGAGGGATGCCTATTGGCTTTTAGGATTATTGGGTAAGTAATTATGGTTCTAATTCCAACAAGTCCTTCATCTACAATTAAAAATTTAGAATATGGGTCTCAAAGTTGGCTATAAAATCTCGTGTTTGGACCTGAGGAAAATCCTAGGTGACCCTCATTATGGTGGACCTGCCATTTTTCATCAGCACAATTACTCTTTGAAATAATTTTGAAGAAATGGATCTCGTTGGGAATTCCTGGAGGAAACCAAGTTTCATTTCCCTAAGCATTTATCTAGCTCAGGGGGTCTGAAGCTGCTTGTTGCTTTTCAGAGTGATTATTTATTTTGTTAGGTAGCCTGGCTACGGTCTCACTATTAAACAACTACTGTCAGAGGTATCCATTAAGGACTTGATTTTTTTTTTTTTTTTTTAACAGGGACTGGTGAGAGACTACCATAAGCTTTGTTATGCTGTCCTTTGCAAAAGATAAACATTTGCTTTCTGTCTTGATGTCATCTTTTCAGGTTATTATTTGGTCACTAATTTATCTCACCATTAGCGAATTATGGTAGATTATTGCTTGGATGCATTAAAAGCACCAAGGAGCTGTGGTCCTGTGGCTATTTCGGGCAAAGTCATAAGCACACTCTTTTTTTTTTTTTTTTTTTTTTTTTTATTGTCCTCCCAGGGAGCAGAATTTGAACTTAATATTCCATGAAATAAGCCATTGTAATCACGTTGGGTTAATAGAAGAAGTAAAATTGCCTCTCCTCTCACAAGACATTAGAGCAAGGCTGCGTTATTAAAGTTTTCTTGCAGACAGGCGGTTTAAAATATATCCTCAGTGGCTGACGCAAGTCCTTTCAGGGTGGATGACAGCTTTTCAGACCTTAATAGGCTGCTCATTCCTGGCCCATGAGTTTCCAGCAATTCTTCCTTTCGAGCCAGGCTATGACATGATAGCTAAAATGTGACATAACAGAGTACCAGGGGCTGTGTAAACCCTTCCTCATTAAGTGGCTTTATGTAAATTTTTGTCAGTAAGTAAACAATTAGAACTTGTAAACACTATTGATTTAGACCACTTCTCACCCATATGACCCACAGAAGTCTCTATCAGATGGCCTCCTCGGAATCCACAGCCCACTGCTGTGTACAGAACAGTAATGGGAGTCTAGCAAGGATGAGATTCTCTGTTTGATCGGCCAAGGAATTGTTGAGTTTGTGGGAGACATTTTTCAAAACTTTTTTTTTTTTAAATCTTGCCATTGAGTTGCGCTTGGTCTTTATATTGAGCTAAATTTAGGCAAATAAGAAGAAAGCCATGAGGTATTTATGTGTGTCTCCTGTTCCCACACCTGGTTGCTGCCCAGCACCTGCTGATCATGTGCAGGTCCAGCTAGTAACTGGGAGGGCAAGTCCTGCTGACCAGGCTCCATAACAGAGTCCAACACTTCCTTTGTTCTGAATTGACTCCGAACTTAATTTGAGTCGGGGACTGTCTCAGGTTGTATTTTCCTTAGTGGCTTGATGAGCAAAGAAAAAGAAAAAATAGTTAGTTTACAAATGCTTCCTAAATGCCATTTTCCAAGTCAGGTCTTGTCCAGGAAATAGATTAGTGGGTGCTCATCTGGGCATTTTTCATTTCCTTAGGAAAAAGAAAGAATTGTTTCAAGGTTCTGGTGGACTAGTTTGAATCCTGCTTTGGCTTTTTCCTCTTGCCATCCTTGTTTTGGGTTCCCTTTCCTCACAGCTTCTCTCTACTCTATAGGACTGAATGGCTGTGATCGGCTACAGGTGGTGATGCTTCAGGGTTCTAAGGGTTAGCTGGAGGCGATTCTTTGTTATTGGCATTGCCTTCAGCCTGGTAGTTGAGAGCAAATACCTAGCTTGTGTGGTGTGTCCAATGCCCAGTGGTATGGGGGATTGTCTCAAGACCCCAGCGTTAATGCAAAATGCAAGCAGCAAACCTCAGTTGTATATAAAGTGATTATCAGAGAGCTATCTTTATCCCTCAGTGTGATGTATAAATAGATATACAGCGGGAGAGAGATGGAAAAGATGAGATTCTGACCTATTTAGTATTTTGACCTGTGAGATTTTTGACATATTTAGTATTTGGAAATAGCTCAGTAGGGAGTCAATTGGTTTATTTTCCAGTGACTCAAGAAGCTTTATGGAACTGACTTTATGCCCACTTGGAGGCTGGACACAGAGAAGATGCTGGAAAATTAAATGTAATTAAGCCAACGTTTGTTGTACATCTGCTGTGCTTCAGGCATCTTCCTAGGCTCCTAAGATCATGGATGGACAAGATGTAGTCCTTGACTGAAAGAAACTTGCTGATGCATCAGATCACTCCCTCCCTCTAAACAAACAAGACACAGGCTTAGAAATGATGAGATGCCTTGGCTTCTCCTCAAGCGCCTTGCATAATCAAGAGGCTGCCTCCCCGGACCCTTGCCTCATCCGGGGTAGTGGGCTTCAGTAGGTGACTGCCAGCATTTGTAGGTGGACACACGCTAATAGCTGCCCGTTTTGTCTTTATTTCCCTGTCCCAGTGTATGTGTGTATGCTTCTTTCTTTCCCATGATAACCCTTAAGGATAGTCATGCAAATACACAAATAAGTTCTGTATGTATATCCCACAAATTCTACAGCATTTCTCCTGTTATCTTCTGCATGGACAAGCCCTTTGTAGTGGAGTGTATTTTATCTGTGGTGCATAAACAGTTGGCCCTTTGTCTGTGTAACTTTTACTTGAAGACTGTTCTCTGCAGATGCTTAGCTTTTTTTTTTTCGGTATTGACATAATTCATCTCAGCTGATAAGTTTTAGTCCCTTTTCCTAGTCAAATGGCATCTAAAATTTAACTAAACATTCCCTCTGTGTTTACTCTTCGAGTTGATTTGGGTGGTCGGGGCTGTTTGCTTATTCATGAGTTGTATTTAAAATGCTGTCTTTTCTAAAACACCCTGTAGGTTGCTACACTCTGAATTTGCAGCTCTGCTACCAACCGTGTTTCCAAAGTTGTACAATTTATGTGTGCCTTGACCATGATAAGGTTTTTAAAAAAGTGTTGTAAACATCACTAGCTACTGGGGAGGCTAATGTGACACGTTCTTAAAGAATACTGACCTGGATGAATTTGTCCCGGGCTTTTAGAGAGCACTGGGCATTTCATCCTAATTTAAATGTAATAGGACAACATTCACCATTTTCAAAGGGTAGAACTTCCAAGGAAGGGAAATGGTATAAAGAAGATTATGAAATCATGGGAAAGAATAAAAGTGTTCTTTAAAAAGCAGATCAATAGCTGGCTTAAAGTCCTTAGATTATAAACTGATAATGCAGAGTATTGAAATAAAAATATGGAGCTTGAAAAAAAAATATGGAGCTTGGGCATGTGATGGAGCAAGAGTGGAAAGCCAGCTCATTAAAAAAGGGGAGGGGGGAAAGGATGTAAAGAAACCCTTCAGAGTGCACTGAATAACGTTTGCACTGGGACCTCCTCTGCATTCAAATGAAAAAATAAGCTTTAGTTAATATGCTTAGGTTTGTTAAGAGCATATGAGGAGTTCCCCGTACTGCCAGGTAAATTTTGCACTCCCGTGATAAAATGTGGAACTATGTACAATTTCGGAGGGGTTTGAGAAAAGCTTCTGCAGATGCCAGTGAGTACCTTTGCATATGTATAAACCTTAGTGCTTTCACTGGGTGACATGGACATTACCGATTCCACTATTGTCTGTGGTCTGTACCATTTATGATTCTTGGTTACGGATGTTGAAACCCAGGAAAATTAAGTAAAAGGGGATTTGTTAGGAGGAAAAAAAGGGGGAACAGTGAGCATCCGCCAAAGTCCAGGGTACCAGGTGTAGAGTGGGCCAGGAACAAGGAGTTTCCTCAGGATGCCGAAGGTGTGGAAAAGGAAGCCTGGCATGCCGCTCCAGTGAGAGTGGTCTGGCCGGAGGGCCATTGGTGCTGCTCTGATTAAGGACTCACCATTTCTCTCTATTTTTGCGTCACTTGCTCAAGTTGGAAGGCTCTATGAGAAGGTGTCTTCTTGGTCAAGCTTAGACCACAGGTCCACCCCTGGAAAGGATCAGGCCACCACAGACTCTCAAATGAAAAAGCAAGTCCCTGGACTTACGTCCTCATCATGTGTCAACTACTGAAGGAGAGGCATTTGTTTAGGAAGTTAGGGTACACTTGGGAAGGGGAATGGGTACTGGGTATCCAGAAAATGATAGGTGTCTGCTACACCGTCTTATTAAGTAGTATTCATTAAATGGCATAATTGCAGGGTATTAAGTAACCTATGAAGTAGTTTAGAAAATGATAAGGCTTTAAGCACATAATTATTTTATGTTGTGTTATTTTATTGGTTGAGAGAGAGAATATGCTGGGACATATGATGGGGGGAGGGACAGAAGGAGAGAGAGAGAGAATCTTGAACAGACTCCATGCCCAGCCCTGAGCCCAATGCGGGGCTGGATCTCATGATCCTAAGATCATGACCTGCGTCAAAATTGAGGGTCGGATGCTCAACTGACTGAGCCACCTGGGTGCCACATCAGCACATAAAATTTTAAATGGCTAAGACTAACCAAGAAGTAAAAGACTGAAATATGGGGGAGCCACGGCCACATATGAGGTCGTGATTGACTCCAAGGCAAAGGTCGTCTGTGGTCTTTCTGGGAGAGAGCATTTGCTTTGCCTGTGGCTTGTAATCTGTTAGTCAAGGTAGGTACTTGAGGTTTAAGTACATGAGTGAATGAAGCAGAATTACTACACTGAGGATCCTCTGTCCCACTTGCTGGGGACAGGGACTTCAGTTCCCACGTTTGTAAGATGGAGTTCACAATAACCTCATAGTTTGGTTTGAGTATTGCATAAGGTAATCCATGTGAAGCCTCTGACCCCAGGTTTGGCTCAAAGCAGTATCTATAAATGTTAGCATAGTGGAGTCTGTCCCTGTGTTGCTTAAAAACCCCTGGACCCACCCCTGTTCACCTGTAGTTGAGGTGGACACTCCAGGCTGCTGATAGGTGGCTTCCTTTCTCCAGGGTGTCTGTCTCTTAGTCTATGGGATATTCATAGACCACAGGCACTAGCCCAGCTCAAGCACTGGGCAGCAGGAGATGACAAGAATTTAATGCAAACAAAGAATGGATATCAAGGGAGGTGGGGGATGAGTGTTCTGTTTCTCCAGCTCTTGGTAGGAAAATTCAAGGGCTTGTCTTCCATGGTTTCATCAGTGAGGTCCCTTCAGGATTTAATACTGGGTGCCCATGGCAGTCAGTGCATCGTTGTTTTCCTCTTATTGTCCTGCTTTTCTCACTTGTCCTTCCTGGGTTCAATTACTAAATAAGCTCCCTGCAGCCAAGTCCTCACATTGAAGTTCACTTGTGGAGGAAACCCAACTCAGACAGGGGCATAGTCTATCAAGAAATTATTAAAGGAAGGATTGATCCCAATGATAAATCCATTTTTGACCCCCAAAAATGTGTTCGCCTTGTTTATTTTGTGGTGTCTGGAGATAAATAAGGAAAGAATAAGCAATGACAAAATTCATTTGAGGCCACAACTCTCAGTGATGGACTTTCATAGGAGAGGAGGAATTGATAAGTGCTTGTTATCACTTCAAGAAAATTGAGTTCTCAGATCTCATCCTCAGGATGCTCAAAGTCCTCTCTAGGTCAGTAGTATGTTCCTGGACACAAGTGGTTGCTTCTCTGAGTCACAGAATTTCAGATTTCCCCAAAATGAGGACCAGGACAGTGTGCCAATAGCCTGGAACTACGGATGAGTGGGAGGAAGGAAATGGATAGGGTGTAAGTGTATACCTAGTGGACAAAACAAAGAAAATACCTAGAACATAAGACATTTGGGAGGTTGAGGGTGTGTGTGTCTGAGTCCCAGGCAACAGGATATGAAGAGTTTCCTAAATAAACACATGACATGCAGGCTTCAGAGGACTGCCTCATTTCCCCTCCTGAGCTCTAGCCACACCTGTCTCCCAGTTTCTCAGATGTTCCAGGCATCAGGAGACTTGTCATGAGACTTCCTCAACCTGGATTGTTCTTAGACACTCCAGACCTTTCATTTGTTTAAATTCTTATCAGAGCCAAGCTGTATGAGCTAACAGTTGCTGCATAACGTACTGTCCCAAAGCAGTCATTGTGTCGCTGCTGGATTCACGTAGGATAGTTGGTCTCTGTTGTTGACTATGATGGCTCCTTTGGGCCTTCAGGGCTCCTGTCTCTCATGGAGATGTTCTAGAAGCAGCAAGGTCCCTTGAGACCTAGGTTCAGAACTCACATGGTATCACTTCTGTGAGATTCTGTTGGTCAAAGACAGTCCAGATGCTAGAGGTGAGGCAGTAATCACTACTTCTTCATGAACTGTAGTGACTCCATGGCCATTTCCAATCTGTGACATGACTCAAATAGCCTTTCTTCAGAGATGCCTGATAACTCTCTTGCCAGGCTATGTCACAACCCTCCCGTTTTATTTTGTCACGTCACTCTGTATCACTTTGTCCCCAAATGTGCTCTTCATTGTACAGTTACTTCTTTAACGTGTGCCCCACTCTAACTTCCATATTTATTGTCATATCCTTGGCATTTAGTATAGTGCCTGGCACAAAGTAGTTAGTAATTCTTCTTTGAGTGATTGAAGGACGGTTTTGGGGACAAGTATAAAATTGAGTGTGGTAATAGAGGAACTGTTCAGGAGGATGTGAATCCAAAAGGCTATTGGCATATGCATCATTTCTGTACTCATTCACTTACAGAAAGCTCCCGAGCCCCTCCTGAGTGCGGTGCACTTGGCTGGATGCTCTGCAACATGTACAGAATATAAGAAAGGTCCATGTATTATAAGGTGTAGTACAGATCTAAGATGCATGGACAAATGCCTAATTTATTATCTAGAAAGTGATTTATTGGGAAAGAATGTGTAAAATGACTTGAGAATTTAGAGGATGCGAAGGAGAACTTCTAGTCACTATCACTATATGTCTTTTTTTGCCTATTTTTTCTCAGTTTGAAAACTAACTGCTCTTGCATGTACTTTGCTCTCTGTGAGGAATACTTCCCTTTGGACCCGAGGGGGTACTTTGTAAACCATGGAAAGCAACTCACGGTCTTAGGCAAAGACAGTGTGTTTCTTTCTGACCATTCACTTTCTTCAGCCTCGATCCCTTCTGGGTCATCCTCCAACTGGGTCTACTCTCTGGGGTCACTGTTCACGATCCTTCATTTTCTGCCCACAGCCTATATACTAAAACCGAACTTTGAATGTCGCATTCCCCCAGGGAGTGCTTCTACTAATTCATCTATCCCAGTTGTGCCAACCAGGGGTCTTTTAAAGTTGTAGGACTTTCAGGTATTACATTTGGCTGTTAGATAAGAGATTTTGTTGTAGGTAGGTAGCTTTCATGTTTCTATTCCTCTCTCATCTTGCTAGTGAGGATGGGATTCTGATACCCCAGGGGGTAATAGACAACATGTAAAGATCTTTACTATGTGTCAAGCACAAAACCAAGAACTTTCACACATATTTGATGAGTTCTTAGTTACAGACAACAGAAACCACTCTAGGAAGTTAAAGTCACTGGAGAATTCAAGTGGTAAAGATAGCTCATAGGAGCCTTGGGGGTTCACTGGGTGAGGTGGCCGACTCTGGATTTTGGCTCTGGTCATGATCTCAGGGTGGTGGTAAGATCAAGTTCTGCTGAGGGCTCTGTGCTAAGCAAGGAGTCTGCTTGAGATTCTCTCTCTCTCTCTCTCTCTCTCAAATACAAAATCTTTTTTAAAAAAAGAGATAGCTCATAAATTCAGTGAGAAGGTCTACAATACAGATGCCCAACTGAGCTACCAGAAAAGACTCCTAGAAACACACCTCAAGAACAGATTAGCCATGGGAGGTGTAACCTTTACTATGAACAGGATGCTGGCCACTCAGCTACAGGTTCAGAACCATGTGGTATCTAGTGACTGTGCCCACAAATTGAATGTCCAGCACCTGGCCTATTTCTCCATATGACTCATGGGTGCTTCTAATTTAAAGAAACTAAATGACAGGAGAGGCAGAAAGTGTTACTTTTAGTTTCTTCTTTGGGAAGGTGAGATAGTACACTGTAGGGAACTATCAAAACGTGGAAAAGAGCTTCCAAAAAATTTGGGAAGTGACAGCTGCGAATGTTCTTTCGGTAAATATGAATCACATATTTTGAATATTTCACTTCTATATGATTGATTTCCTGTGAACTCTGTAAGGCAGGGATTAGTACTTCCTCTTCTAAGGTTAGAGGGAAAAGCACAGAGAACCAAATATTGTGTACAAAGTAAGAAATAGAATTGCGATTAAAACCTAGAGTGGTCTGACTCCCAAAGCCTCGGATTTCCTTGACACCATTTTTGGTTGTATTAAAGAGCATTCCTCTTCCCTGACCTCTGGGATTGTCTCAAAAAGCGGTGATCACACTCCTGTTAAACGGATGACTTTGATTCTAAGAACAGAAGTTCTATAGAAATATTTGTGAATCTATCAGCAGCGTTATTTCCATTGGAGAGTCTAAAAGGGAACTAAGAACAGCTACTCTCCTCCACCATATAGAACAGAACCTCTGGGAATATGCAGAGGAGAGGAGGCATGTGGTGGGAGGTGGGGAGTCCGTCCCTGACACTTGTTCAGGCTTTTATGACGAAGCTGTGCTAATGTCTTTAATCACTTCCAAAGAAATGACAAGCAGAGTTCTGTACTAGAGAGGCCTGAACTTTTATCAAGTGGTAGCGTCTTTAGGAGACAGCATGGGAGAAATAGAAAACAGGCCTAAGGAAGGTGCAGAGTCTGCTTTGTTTCACTTTTTTTCCTCCCTAGCAAGATAGAAGTGAGATCTTTCTGTAAAGACCAAAATGGCTCCATGAGAATTGCCATATTAGACAAGAGGTCTTTTTACTTTTTATGCGATGCATTTGTATTGAAAACACATGTTGGAGGCCAAAGTAATTTTCTTTACAGACAATGAATCTTAAAACTGGTTTGAACATTTTTTTTTTTTAAACCCAAATTCAAATGTTTTAGCACTCCCTGTGACTGGTAGGAATGGAAAAATTGAAAAGAAAAAAACCATGAGGGAGAAAAGGAAGATAAGAGAAGCAAAACCAGAATGGAACTGTGTTTGAAAAGTTGCAAATGACGAGAAATTAAGAAATATGGAGAACCCTCAAAAGGCAGTGTGGGAAATTTTGGTTGTGGTCATCGCTCACAATTTTAGGGAGAAGTGTACTTATCATTTTTGAATGTTAGACATTTTATAATTCATCTTTTTTTTTTTTTTTTTTTTTAACTAGAAGAGAAAGTGAGCTCTTAGAAAAAAAATAACACTTTAGGGTGATCTTGCCCTGGGATGGTCTAATTCTCGTTCCTGTTTGCTATTGTGTTTTTTTTGTCCAGCAATGATCAAGGCAGTATCTTTAAACAAAAGTGAAAAGTTGTCGTGACCTTCACTGTCAGACTCAATTTGAACCAGGCCACGGGACTTTGCGTTTTATTTTTTAAATTAGCCATTCCTGTCTCTTGGTGTTTGTCTACAGGCTGCTCTTGCTGCATGAAAAAGACATGCGGTGGGATGCTTTTACTTGCTTGCACATTTCCACAGAAACAGCAGTGGGCTACCTTTTAAATATGCTCTGAACCAAAGCAGGACTCACTGACATTGCATGAGCTTTGTATTAGGCTTTATTAATATGTTAATATGTGAAGCATTTTGTCTCTGAGTCTTAGTGATCGGGGTCAGCTTCTCCCCATGTTTTCTTCTCTCTTAGCTAGAAGAGAGCATGTTTCCCTTGTGTGGCTTTTGTTGTCATGCTTTTGCTTTCTTGTTGTTGTCTTTTTCTTGAATTGTTGGGTATTACTTTGTTAATAGATGTTGGAATTCTAATTTCCAATTTAAGGGCAAGACTGAACCTCGAGATGTGCTTCTCTAATTTTTCTAAACGTGAAGGAAGTTGGGTGCTGAGGAAGTAAAATGACTTGTTCAGGGTCCCACAGCCAGTTATTGACTTGTGCACTGTCTATTTGAATCTCTCCTCGTGCCAGATGGCTGATGTGCCGAGAAGGATGGTGAGGAGGGATAGAGGGCTTCTGCTTTCCCTTCATGGACATGTCAGAGGTTTGAAATAGTCAGATGGGCTTTAATTCACAAATCTTAATTAATTTTCACTCCCCAGCTGTACCAGTGTGACAGTAATAAGATTTAAATCTAGCGGCGCTCTTTTACCATTTTGCCTGGCAACATTGATCATTTTATGAAGCAGGAGCTAAGGACCATTCCAGAAACTTAGGACAACAGGGGCTTCAGTCTTTCACTGGGATCTGCAGAGGGTTGTCAGAGAGGCATTGAATGTAATTCCTCATCTCAGGCTGGAATTTGGAAATACTTCCTCCTATCTAGCCATGCAACTGCTCTTCTCTGGGGAAAGGCTAGGGATTTATACTGCTCTTATCTTCCCTTGAGTATTGTTTTGTTTTTCAATAGATAAACGGAGCTTACACAAATAAAGACCAAGAAAGAACAAAGGGAGGAGCAGATGACTGTGAATGGTGAGTTCAGTTGGGAAGAGCTGGGTCAGAATGAGGTCTTCTTCACCATTTTTTTTTACTTCCTATCTGCCCCGTAATTTACTGGAAGTTGTGGATTATTATGGAGCAAAGAATCCCATCATCACGATATGGTCCATCTGAAAACCCTGTATTAAAAGCAAACCAAGCTGTGTTTACCTCCCACTTGCTGAAACTCCCTGGACATCTTTCGTGATAGCTTTATATTTTTGTATATTGAAAAGTTTAATGTAGGGCTTATTTCTCTACATTAAATCCAAATGCTAGATTAACCCACATGCCATCTATTTACAAGACCCCATGATACTGGCTTTCTTTTATAGTGAATGAGACACTGTATGGTAGTATTTCATGAGGGCATAATAATGCTGTGCCGCATCCTAAAATACAGCGTGATGATGCAGTGCAAGTCACAAAAACGTTCATTTGCTTTCAAAATGGCAAATGGGGTTTCAGTGCTAAAGAGCCCATCTCTGGCCATTGTTGCCAATGGAAATCACTCGTCATCAGAGCATCTAAGACTCCATGAAGATCAGCAGCCATTCTCCCCAGAATGTGCATCCTTCAGTACTCAGGCCTTCCTAGGAGTTCTTTGACATGGTCTGAACCTCTTTCTATTTTGTTTATCATTCTTGGTCCTATAACACCACTGTTTACTGGATCTGTATCCACTGAGCATGATGCCCAAACTCTCAGGTACGTGGTGGAGGGATGGGAGAAAGAGGCAGGCATTGTAGGACAAGTTCCTTTGCTTGATTTAATCAGGGACATATTTTCAATTTCTTTAAGGTGTGAAAAATTAGTGTCAGGCCTCCACCACTAGACTGGGGATCCTGTTTTTTACAACCCATGGAAGGAGAATCTTTCTGGACTCTCAGTCTTATTAGAAAGTGCAGGACAAAGTACCTAAGTATGGGCAATTCTATTTAGAGTTCTTGTGTTAGCATCTTTTACTTAGAGATGTGTGGCCTAAGCTTCATGAGACTTCATCATAGAACCCATGAAAAGAGAAAATATACTGGCACCCACGCTCCTTTTAAACACTTTTGTCAGTGGTTTAGAGTAAGACAATCTAAGAGCAAAGGGAAAACTTGAGAAAGAAGTGGATCCAGTGGGGTTATTTTATCCTAGAGAGACGACATGTCCCTTCTACCAAAGGACTCGGCATGTTCACAAACAATCACTTTTTCAACTGGTAAATATGTTTAGGGAGAAGTGCATTTAGATACCATCTTTACTCATTTATTCTTCAAACTGTAATACAGCACATTTTGGGTTTCAGTATATTGCATTTTAAAACTAATGATGCATTCATTCTAGAGCAAATCTTATTTCTAAGCCCTAATTTAATAGAATTAAACTCTAAGCTGAATTGGTTTTATGAGATAAAACTCTGAAGTTGATAACTGCATTTAGGCATAGTTCAGGTATTGAGTTTCTAATTTGCTTCCTGAGCATGGAAATCCCTCAGATAATCAATATTGACTACCTTTAATTGGTAGGAAAGGCTCTTGCTGAGTTTTCTATCTTCTCCTGAAGGAATTGCCTCTGCACGTTGGTTGTCTGTGCTACTCTCTTTGGTCACAACTGAAAAGCCCTGGGCTTGAGTTCATCTGAAGTTGGATATTTGTTCCTGACCAGTTGACCACAGCTACACTCAGTTCCGTTCAAACAACAATGGGACTTGGACATTTTTTTTTTTTCCTGTATGCCTTATTAGAGTTTCTGGGTTTATGTTAGTTTCCCTTTAAGACTGCAAATTCAGTCTTTATTGCAGACATTACCATTTTTGTTTAGTGGGGCAGAGGGCAGGCAGGTCAAGATAAGATCAGGAGCTTTCCAAAGGTTGGGGACATTTCTGATTATGGTATGACACTTTGTAAATCAGTTCTAATACCTTCAGAAAATGAAAATCCTGTTAATTGTTAGATGAAGTATTCACAGATGCTACAGGCATTTGGAAATGGGTTTCTCCAAATCCCTTAAAAAATCAGCTGCTGGTTTAATTTGGTAAAGGAAATCTACTTTAAATGTGATTTTAAAACACAGGCAAATGTGTATTTTTCTTTTGGAGCAGAGGCCATCGATTCATCACATCCTAGATCCAAATCCTTTAAAAAGAACTTTTTTTCTTGTTGTTCTTGCCAATCTGGGAGGAATTTATTTAAAGGAATTAAATGTGAATACTATGGAACTGCTACTGCACCCAATCTCATTTTTCAGAAATAAGGCAATTTAAAATTTTTACCGTTTCTTTTTTCTTATTATCAAGGTAATACATATTTAGTGTAAAATATCTTTTAAAACTGTGGGATAGCACACGAAATCAAAATAAAATGTAATCTGCCACCTACACATAATCATTGCTAACATTGAAGAGTATATACCCTCTTTTTTCTTCCATGCATATATGCTTTTGTACAGTATATCAAATTAGGATCAAAATGTACATACTTCTTTGTGAACTGCTTTTTAAATTAAAAGTTATATTGGGAACATTTCCTCATGCTGTTGAATACGCTTTTACAGCATGATTTTTTATTTGATCCACACTGTGGATGCACCATAATATATTTAACTGATTCCCTGTTATTGGGCATTTATTTTCCTCCACATTTCTTAGTATTATAAATAATGTCATGATAGATAACCTTGAGCATAAATCTTGTAAAGCAGTTTTTAACACCATACTATTTTATATGTATGGAAAATCTTGCCCCAAGAACCCCCACTTGGTGATGTTTTTGCTGTGTGTTCTCTGACTGATTTTTTTCCTGTCTTCATTGTTTGAGAAATTCTCCGTCATGATGATGAAATGTTTATACATTTAGGTTATTTGTAAAGTTGAGCCCTTTAAGTTCTGTGCTATAGTAAATACTTTCTGAGCTTGTTGTATTTTCCAGAGATGACTAAATCTACGTATTTTATTCCCACATATAAATTTGCATGAATTTCAAGGTGGGTGTGGGGAAGGTGAACTGATTCTCAAATCAGAAGGGCTTTGGCATTTGAAATGTAGAGCAGCGTTAGTCCTCCTCCTGTGGAGAAATCCCCATGTTATAGGTGACCTTGCCAGCTGCACCTGTGGCCACCCACCTGCCCCACCCTAGGTATTTGCAGCCCACTGAAGTTGGCTCGCTCTCTGATAGTTCAAAAAGGCCACTAAATGTGAAACCCAGACTGAAATGCTGGGAAAGTAAGTCATGGATCTGGCAAATTTCAACGCAAGTAAATTACATTTTGTCAGCTTCATTGCCCTGAATTTCATGTGCAAATGTGGGACATTGAGCGACTGGCATTTGGAAAAAAAAAAAAAAAGGAAAAAAAATAGCTAACGTCTTATTAATGCAAACAATCTCTGATTCAAATGGCTGCAGGCAAGAAGCCATTACTAGTTCATGGGACGATTGCTGTTTTTCCTTCTGTTCATATTGATTTATCAGAAAAATTTAAGGAAATTTTGTTTTTGCTTCCCACGGGAGTGGAAGCACCAGTGGCTTCTTTGGAAAGATATAGGCTTTTGGAGGCTTGTAGAAACCAAGGAGATTTGGGGTCCTCATTCATCCCAGAGTGCCCACGCATTCTGACTTATGTAACAATATGTGCATGCTCTTGAGTCGGCATCCACACATGCCTCCTTTCACTGCAGATCCTTGTGCTTTCTTCTCTGTGGTTAACCTCTCAGAAAAGCTCTTGTTGAAAAACCCTGGTACTGGATCAACATGGTAGGTGTTTTATGTCCTTTACAAAGAACCAGAGGTCTTAGGTTGCCTTCTAGAAATATAAGAATTGGTTCTCCCTTTTTTGGTGGAGGAGGAAGGAGGGATAAATTCCTTTATCTCATCAACTCCAGCAAACTTGGTATTTTGTGCTTTCCTTTCTATTAGATCAGAGAAAGTACCGAACTTCAGAGAAGCAAAAGTCAATTCCTAGTTCAGTACATTCATTCCTATTTTTATCGATCTAAAATAAGAACAAATGTGTGCTTTTTTAAATATTAACTTTCCATACCAGAGGGAATGTGACATTCAAAATTCCAGCAACTTTATGGACAGGTTAGACCTAATGCTACCTGTTTTTGTGGTTTGTCAGTGGTGAGACAGGAAAACATCTGTTTTATTTGCCTCTACTCAAAAACATACACACAAAACAAAGACATAAATGTTGTATATGTGTGTTTGTATGTGCTTTCTTTGTGTTCAGCTGAAAGGTCTTGCAGGAGTCTCATTTTCAGAATCAAAAACAGTTCCTCTTTTATTGGTGTCTTGACTGAGGTGCAGAATGGAGACAAATGACCAACTGTAACACATGTGGCAATAAGGGACCCTCAGAAATTTGGAGAAACTTTGTCAGTCTTATCAGCAAACTCCACAATATACAAAGATCTAGTTCCAGCCAACTTGAAACTTTGACCTTGGCTTCTGCATATCCTGCCAAGTTTTCAGGCATGGGCAAGAAGGTTCTGGCCTTTCTAGGAGAAAAGTCAGACAGAGGAGTCAGGGCTGAAAAAACTGGTGCTTGTTTTACATTGGTGATGATGACCAGTTTCATCAGGTGGAAGCAAAGAGGGCATAATATCAGTTCACAATTCTATTAGACTCAGAGCTCCTCTTCCAATAAAAATATTTTATAGCATCCTCTTTACTAGCCTACAAGAAATACATAGACATTATAACCTACCATTCACATAATTTTAAAAAGTCAATAAAATGCCCCAATAGTAATATAAAGCAAAATTGAAAGGAAAACAATTTATAATAAAATAAGCATTTGCATATGAAAATACTCGGGACAATCATACTAGAAAAAAATGTAGAAGTTAATAACTATACCTTTGTGTAGACTCATGGGTCAGAGACAAATGGGTTAGCAATAAATGTGTTGTATTGGTGATTTGGTTTCATTTTCATTAGGCAGCTTTGTCATGACTTTGACATGGGGAACAACTCTTGGTAGAGTCTGGAACAAAGCAGCATACAGTTGTCTCTTGATTTATCTGAGACAATTATATTACTGGAGAATTTATCTAAGTTCACACTGAATGGTAAGTTTGTTTATATGTGAAAGTATTTAGATTCCAGGCTCAGATAATGATTAAAAAATTTTTGCCTTTGTAAATGTCCAGTGAGGTATTGGAGAGTCATGCAGAAGGTAGGTGGGACGGTTCTTCATCGTGAGAGAGCGTTTTGGGTCATGCTGGATGCTTAACATTTCTGGATCTGCCCACTATGTGTCAGTAGTGCTGTCCCCATGCTATTGTTGTGACAATCAAGACTGCCTCCGGGAAGTTCCCCACTTAGATCCTTAGAGGAGGGTCTAAGAGACACAAATGTGTAGATGCTAATAACTCAATATGAACAAAGCGTCTATGAAATTCTAGCACAAAGTAGACCTGTGTAGGCTCTATATTGATACAGTTTGACGCACAATGGTAAAGGTTCAGCATCCTAAGATTTCAGTAGGAGTTCTTCAGCGTTTGGCTTCTTAGTTCCCTGTGGAGTTGCTTTTTTTTTTTTTTTTTTTTTTTTTGTGGAGATGCTTTTTAAAGGCATTGACCATATGCTACATTTGAAAACTTACCATGCGCCTGCAGTAGCACTGCAGTAAGCAATATGTATGCATTATTTTACTGAACCCTCCACCTGTAGCTTTTGAAGATGTTAGAGAAAACAGAAGCTATATGAGATAGAACCCCGACAAAACTTACACAGCTGATGCCTGTCAGAGTAAGATTTGAGCTCAAATTTGCCCAAAGAAGTCATAGAACAGCCACCTCAGTGGAGATTACTTTAGGAGAATACTGTTGGATTTTTCCCTCTCCCTGTAAACTGCCCTAATATCTGCTTTAGGGTTGTCTAAAACGGGGCCACACTTTTGTAGAACATCTGGGCTCTTGATGATCATACACAGCATGTGCCCTGTTGAAGGCTTTGTTATGTACCATGTTCTACTGGTTAATTTTCTCCTCTCTGTATTGAGTTCTATATTTTAATCTATGTTCAAGTTCTTTGTAGAAAAAAATAGTTTGTAACCATGTTTTGACAGCAAGAAGACAGACTGTAACTTGGAAGTAGAGATGTTGTGGTCTTTTGTAATTGTGCTTAATCACAATATATTTCAACAAAAGTGAGGTTTAGAAGGAGTAAAAAAAGCAAGAGGATAAAATAGTGGAGGGGCATAGGGCCTTGCATGTTTTGCCCCTAGAGGTCACCCTGGTTGGTGGGTCCCAGATTTTGATAGAATTAGTGGCTATGTCTTCATGATAGATGCTGATGGTGGTGTGCCACCCAAAACCTCTTGCTCCCTTTTACCTGTTGGGTGCCTACACCCCACCCCTCTCACCTCCGACTTCTGCTGGGGAGCTGCTGAGTACATCTGCAACCTTCTCCAGAGGGTTGGTCTTGGCCAAGTAGAACTGCTTCTCCAGAAAGTTCTTAGAATTCTCTCTCTCAACCTGAAAGTGAGACTTCACCTGAAACCACATTTTGTTCCTTCCTTCCCCAGCCCCATCCTGCCATCCTCTCTCTCCTTCTTCTGTAAGCTTTCACTTCACATCTCATGTGAAGAATAAATCATGTGCCTACCTAACGACTGTTTCTGTGGAACCAGACTTGGGACAGACCCAGTTTTCAGAAGGCAACCATGTTGATTGTCAACCAAACTCCTGCAAGACTCAAAATAATGCCCATCTCATTGAACATTTTCTGTCTACTGCCCTCTACAAAACACTTTATATATATTATCTCTTTTATTCACTCTAACAATTTTTTATAGTTGAGGAAACTGGGCTTAGAAATGTTGACTTGCCCGGCAGCATGCGGGTTAGTAATTGATGGCTCTGATCAGAGCCATGTTACTTTGCCTTCCTGGTTACTCATCACTGAAATGGTAAGCCCTCAGCAAAGTCAGTCTTGATTTCCAGGATTCATCGTTGTTTACTAAAAATTGGTCTTGCCAAATGAATCTCGTTTCTTTTCTACAATGAATGAGATGTCACTGGATTAAGGGAACATCCTGGATTTTAGCAGGCCTCTTGGCAAAGTCTCATACAGAATGGAGAAATGTGGACTAATGGGACTGCTGGTTGAATAACCATACTCAGTAAGTTTTCTTTTCTTTCTTTCTTCCTTTTTTTTTTTAAGATTTTAAAAATTTATTTATTCATGAGAGAGAAAGAGAAAGGGAGAGAGAGATGGGGTGGGCAGAGACACAAGCAGAGGGAGAAGCAGGTTTCCTGCAAGGAGTCCGATGTGGGACTCGATCCCGGATCCGGGATCTCGCCCTGAGCTGAAGGCAGATGCTCAACCACTGAGTCACCCAGATGTCCCTCAGTAAATTTTCTTAACCAGAGAAAATTACCCTTTTCTACAACGACTCCCAAACCAGAGGTCTTGTTATTTCTTTAAATTTTAAATTAATAGCTTAGATGACAGCACAGGATCTATGCTTTACCAGATGCAAACTGACCAGAACTAACAGGCTGGCTCTCAAAGGCAGTGTTCTGAGGAACATGTTCTGGGAAGCACTGTTCTAAGGAACTTATTTGCCAGTTCTTGTTCTTATGTATTATAGATCGGATATCAGGCATCCCTGCTATAGTCTCATAATAGCTCTTTGCTGAGGCTCAGGCTTGAGCATAGACCAGATATAAAATAGCAAGACTAGAAATGAAAAGCTTGGGCAGCCCTGGTGGCTTAGTGGTTTAGAGACTGTCTTCGGCCCAGGGCATGATCCTGGAGACCCGGGATCGGGTCCCATGTCAGGCTCCCTTGCATGGAGCCTGCTTCTCCCTCTGCCTGTGTCTCTGCCTCTCTTTCTCTCTCTCTCATAAATAAATAAAATCTTAAAAAAAAAAAAAAGAAAAGAAAAGCTCCTGTGTGATCCTGAGAGAGTCCACTTTCTGCTGGTCATCTTACCTCCTGCACTACACATGATGCTTCACTTTTGAGATTAGGACCTGTTCCAGCTGGTGTGTAGGAAAATAATCCCGTGTCCAGACTAGATTAGGTGTAGACTGCATAAAACAAAATCTGTCCCTCTGGGTCTTACTAAAGCTACTAATGGAAAACATTATTAAATGCTATATGCTAGATACAGATCTAGTTATACCATATATATTATCTAATTTAATCTTCACTACAGTCTAGCAAAGAAGCTTTTATTCATCTCATGAGACAGATGAGTAAACTGAGGACTCAGGAGGCTAGCTGGCTTGCTGAAGGTCACTTAGTTAGAAGATGGATCCAGGGTTTCATTCTGACTCCAGTCAGACTCTGGACAGACTCAACTCACTGCACTGGATGACTTCATCAGGGTTAAGGCGAGTCTACAGATGCCTTCCGAAGGAGCCTTCTCCTGGCCTGGTTCTGACAGGAGTACTTATTCCTGGGATCAACCAAATCCCCTTTTGGCTCTGTTGTAGTGTGCCGCTAATATTCCTAGACCAGTACCATCCTTACAAGGGCTTTTTAAATCCTAGAATCTTTGAAAACCTAAGAGATGGGTATGGCCTACAATGGAAAAATGGAAAGAAGGGGGAGAGAGAAAAAGAGAGAGAGACCTATTTAAAAACATTTCAAAAATAAAAAAGCACCTGGCTGGAAAGTTTCTACCAAGAAGTCAGTTTACTATTTGTTGGGATCCAAAAACTTGAGGTGGCTTCTCTTCTGTGGCTGAATTTGTCTTTTATTTTTGTTAAAAGTGTGTCTTTTGAAGAGTCCTATCCTGGAAGATTAGTTTTCTGTCCACGTTGAAAGGTTCGCCTCTGTGGATGGGAAGCCCCAGCTTCCACTGTAGGAATGTCACATTTTCTCATGCGCAAGTAGGTAGCAAGAGGGCGCCCAGACATTTGGCTTACTGCTGAGGAATCTGTGCTTATTCATGCATATTTACAAGGTAATTAGTTGTCCATTCATTCATTAGCGTGTTTATAGGGCCACTCGCAAAGCCTCTCAATGCCGCTTGGAGAAGAGAGACAGCCAAGGCACGCCCCCGGGGAACACTTGGGTTAAACAGAGTCACAGCTGGATTTAGTGGAACCTACCAGCCCCAAAACCAGAACTAGTTTAGTAATCAAATGTAGCTTGTCAGTCACCCTGGAATGAGGTATTGAATTGGCTTATTCACATTTCCCTTCCAGAAGCCAGGCAGACACTCAGGAAGTTTCTGTTTTTAAAGAATTTCTCATCCAGGCATATATATATATTTAAGTAACTCTTATTCAAATTGAGATATAATTTGCTCATCCTTGAATTCACTCTTTAGTATACAGGTCCAGGAAAGTTGACAAACATGTACAGCCCTGTACCTACCACCACAATCAGGGTATAGAACAATTGCTGTGTGTTTGAAAAGTAAAGAGATATTGCATGTAATCTTTTCCGAAATCATTCGAATAGATTGGAAGTGGACATGCCTTTCTACATGGCGCAGGAAAAGATGCTAT
Organism: Canis aureus; assembly: GCF_053574225.1. Lineage (NCBI taxonomy): Eukaryota > Metazoa > Chordata > Mammalia > Carnivora > Canidae > Canis > Canis aureus. The sequence continues at coordinate 9,597,956 of NC_135613.1, forward strand.
TTTCTGAGAGTAAGGACTGTTGTGGGAAGGTTTGGATTCATGACAGTGCAGGTAGTTGCAGAGCCATTTTGGGGAAATGCCAGTGGAGCCAGGGTGTCTCCATGGAGTGATCCATCCATCAGCAAAAGGGAGTAAATAGTTCTGCTGACTCAGAATTGATTTAGGATGTGTTATTTAATTTTCTAAAGCTTGTTCTTTCTTTCTTTCTTTCTTTCTTTCTTTCTTTCTTTCTCTCTTTCTCTCTTTCTCTTTCTCTCTCTTTCTCTTTTTCTCATTTTCTCTCTTTCATTCTCTTTCTCCTTCCTTCCTTTCTTCCATGTAAAAAATGAGGATAATATTATATGCCTTCATGAGTTAATAACATTCCCAAGATCCCCTGAAGAGTTGGGCATGCGCTTCTGTATATCTAAAATAAGCTCCCTAGCCACTTGAGGCTGGATCCACCATAGAGGAAGATGCTTCTTGCGCAGAAATCCTTTGCATTCTTGATGAGCCCCTCCTGGATATCAAAGGGCGGCACTGTGTAGACCTTGTGTTTTTGAAAATCTCTCCCTATGTCAGATCTGAGACAAAAACATCTAGCTCTTCAAACGGTCTTCTCACTTTCAAATCCCCTCTGAATCTTTGTTTTTTTCCATGTCCACGAACGTACTTCCTGTGGTCATGTGCTTGTTTCAATATTTTAGTTCCGTGGGCATTTCAAAATGGCTTCAAACTCACTTCCTTTAGGAAATTTCCATCTAAACTCACCTTGTGAAGAGTAGAGGGTGTCAGTGCATGGCCGCTTAAAAGAAGAGTTCGTCCTGCCTCCACTTCTTCCGTTCTTCTTGTGTGTCCCAGCAGTCTTTTACTTACTGTCCCTTTGCCCAGCAGAAGCAGTACAGTGTGGGGCCAAGTGCTCCATTTTTAGAGTTGGGCTGCTATCTATCTATACCTGCCTATCTCCCTCCATCCATCCATCCATCCATCCATCCATCCATCCATCCATCATCTCTATCATTAATTTGTACCATTCTGTTTATCATCTGTTATCTATCACCTGTCAACTATTTCTGTATCATCTCTAGCACTTACTTTTCTATCATTTGTCTATCTTTCTATTAATCATCTAGCTAGCTCTATTTTTTAAAACATTTTATTTATTTATTAATGAGAGACACACAGAGAGAGGCAGAGACACAGGCAGAGGGAGAAATAGGCTCCCTGTGGGGAACTTGATGTGGGTGGGACTTGATCCCCGAACCCCAGGATCACCACCTGAGCCGAAGGCAGACCTGCTCAACTGCTGAGCCACCCAGGTGTCCTGCTAGCTCTCTATTTATCCATCCATACCTTCGTCATGCTCGTTATCCTCTCAAGGCATCAGTTTTCTCATCTGTAAAATGATATTAACAATAATGCCTCAGAGGGCTGTTATGAGGACCACATGATACGATACATATGGCATTTAGAAGAATTCCTATCAGATGGGAAGGCTCTACAGTATCAGCCTCCACTGTCTTAATTGCTCTCATGGCTTCCTTCTCTCCTGCTCCCGTATCCCATGCATAAGGGCAGGGCCATCCTTTCTCATTTGGGGCTTTCTTCAAGCCCTACCTTCAATCAAGTCCAAGCGTTGGTGGCAAAACAGCTGTTCTCTTCACCCCTTTTTCTCACACTCCATCATCAGGACTGAGGTGAATATGTTTTAGCATGTTTTATAGCTCCCTGTTCTGTTTGTGGTTGACTCATTCTCGGTCCCCCCCACCCCCTCACTGCCAGAGTTTCGTGTGGTGGCCAGCTCAGTCTCTGCCTTCTTGAGCATGTGTTCAGAAGCAGGATTCTGAGTGGTTAGGTCACTCAAGGGTTTGTGGGTGACAGGGCAAAATGAGGGTGAGCCTGCCCACCTCTTGATTTCATATGGCCCATCAGCAAAGGATGGCGTTTACATTTCTAAATGGTTGAAAGAAAACAAAAAAGGAGAGTATTTCATAACTTAAAATTAAAATTTCAGTGTCCATAAAGTTTTATTGGAACGCAGCTCTGCCCACTTGTTTACAAATTGCCTATGGCCACTGCCACACATTATAATGGCAGAGTTGAATAGTTGGGGCAGAGACAGAGTGGCTTGAAAAGCCTAAAATATTCACTGGCTCTTTATAGAAAATGTTTGCTGACTGCGGGTTTGGAGTCTTGCTCTAAGTAAGTAAACGCAACGATTTCAAAAGCCGAGTATATCCTGATATAAAAAGTGGGCGATTGAAAGCAGATTATTTAAAGGAGAGTTGTCTTTGTGGAGCTGTTGTCTCCCGTTTGCAGTGTTTCCTATTCTTGTTTGATGCATTTAGCACGTTTGATAGTGTGTGCGTGTTAAGTCAGTTTGCATAAAACTTTGCCAAGTCAGGTTCCCGATGCTCTGCCCGCCGGTAAAAGCAGACCCTGTCATCCCCGAGGACTGGGTTTCTCAGGACACAATCGCTTTTCTCGATGGCAAAGGCTTTGTTTCTTTGTGAACTGCGGTAGCTCTTCCTGCATTTCTTTTATTGATGTTCGACACCGGGCCTTTTGTGCCGAATATCTTCACACGTTTTAAAACAGCGCAACGCCGGGCTTTTCAGCTGTGCACACGGAAGGAGCTCAGGCATTGTCTTTCTAGGGGGTGATTGACTTGTTCTTTAAATAAAACCACAGCCTTTGTTCTCAGTTCCCTACTAACTGCCGCATTCAAATTGTTTGCTCTTGTCTAAAATCACTTGTTTGTGCCAGTTATGCCGCAGTCTTGCAAACAATTAAGTGCAATGTTTACAATGTCAATTGACACCTCTTCTGGAAAAATTCTGCAAAAACAAAGAAAGAAATCCAAATAACAAAATGCGGGGGGGGGGGGGGGGAAAGAAAAGAAATCAGGCAGTCCTGTATTTTGTACATAATGTGTTCCTGAAAACTTGTCCAAGAGTGGGACGATTGATTCCCACATTGTAAAGTGGGGGTTCTGTTTGTGGAGAATTAAAAAAAATAGTTACAAAGGGCCTAATTCTGATTTGGGCAGACCATGCCTACCTTGGCTCATCAGAGCTGGGGCGCGAGTGGTGGCAGTGGGTGAGGGCGGTGCAGCCATGCTGGATTTTAGGGAAATTGAGTCAGGCACCTACCCTGACTGTGGTTGATGATGGTTAGGCAGCCCCTGACCTGGAGCCTCTATGTATGGGTATGTTAGGTCCTGCAATAAACGTACAGGGATATATATATATATATATATATATATTTATTTATTTAGATTTATCTGTCTCCTTGTGTGTGTATATATATATCTCCTTGTATGTATACACACACACACACACAGATTTATTTTATTTGAGAGAATGTGATAGAGCATGTGAGCAGAGTGGGGGGAGGAGCAGAGGTTGATGGGGAGGGAGACTCAGAAGCAGACTCCTCGGTGTGCACAGAGCTGGACATGGGGCTTGATCCCACTGCCCTGAGATCATGACCTGAGCTGAAATCAAGAGTTGGATGCTCACCCAGGTGCCCCAGTTCTCCTACCTTATTACTACTAGCATGGATTCTTGTCTAGCTCCCTCCTGTGTGTGCACACACACACACACACACACACACACAAACACACACATGTAGGTGTCACCAGACTGCTTCCAGAGCGAAAACCATGGTGAAGTAGGAGAGGTCAGATGTTAAGACAGGTATGGGACACAGGCTGGAGATTGCACCTCTAATAAAAAAGCTGACTCCAAGTAGCTAGCTTCTATCTAACTGCTTAGTCAGCCCATTAAAACGGCAGCTCTTGGAGCCTGAGATTGGAGGGATGCTTCTTCCCTGCCAAGGTCTTGCGTAGGCACTGGTAGCCCTCCAAGGACCTGCCCTCCTTCAGACACCTTTTCCCTTGGGGGCAGCAGGCATCAGGCAGTGCCATTATGGGCTGGCTTACAATCTTTGTTCTTCATATAAATTACAAAAGTTCATAGAACTGGATTGCAAAGTTTTTTTTTTTTAATTTATTTTTTATTGGTGTTCAATTTACTAACATACAGAATAACCCCCCGTGCCCGTCACCCATTCACTCCCACCCCCCACCCTTCTCCCCTTCCACCACCCCTAGTGTTCGTTTCCCAGAGTTAGCAGTCTTTATGTTCTGTCTCCCTTTCTGATATTTCCCACACATTTCTTCTCCCTTCCCTTATATTCCCTTTCACTATTATTTATATTCCCCAAATGAATGAGAACATATAATGTTTGTCCTTCACCGACTGACTTACTTCACTCAGCATAATACCCTCCAGTTCTATCCACGTTGAAGCAAATGGTGGGTATTTGTCATTTCTAATAGCTGAGTAATATTCCATTGTATACATAAACCACATCTTCTTTATCCATTCATCTTTCGTTGGACACCGAGGCTCCTTCCACAGTTTGGCTATCGTGGCCATTGCTGCTATAAACATCGGGGTGCTGGTGTCCCGGCGTTTCATTGCATTTGTATCTTTGGGGTAAATCCCCAGCAGTGCAATTGCTGGGTCGTAGGGCAGGTCTATTTTTAACTGTTTGAGGAACCTCCACACAGTTTCCAGAGTGGCTGCACCACTTCACATTCCCACCAACAGTGTAAGAGGGTTCCCTTTTCTCCGCATCCTCTCCAACATTTGTTGTTTCCTGCCTGGTTAATTTTCCCCATTCTCACTGGTGTGAGGTGGTATCTCATTGTGGTTTTGATTTGTATTTCCCTGATGGCAAGTGATGCAGAGCATTTTCTCATATGCATGTTGGCCATGTCTATGTCTTCCTCTGTGAGATTTCTCTTCATGTCTTTTGCCCATTTCATGATTGGATTGTTTGTTTCTTTGGTGTTGAGTTTAATAAGTTCTTTATAGATCTTGGAAACTAGCCCTTTATCTGATATGTCATTTGCAAATATCTTCTCCCATTCTGTAGGTTGTCTTTGAGTTTTGTTGACTGTATCCTTTGCTGTGCAGAAGCTTCTTATCTTGATGAAGTCCCAATAGTTCATTTTTGCTTTTGTTTCTTTTGCCTTCGTGGATGTATCTTGCAAGAAGTTACTATGGCCGAGTTCAAAAAGGGTGTTGCCTGTGTTCTTCTCTAGGATTTTGATGGAATCTTGTCTCACATTTAGATCTTTCATCCATTTTGAGTTTATCTTTGTGTATGGTGAAAGAGAGTGGCCTAGTTTCATTCTTCTGCATGTGGATGTCCAATTTTCCCAGCACCATTTATTGAAGAGACTGTCTTTCTTCCAATGGATAGTCTTTCCTCCTTTATCGAATATTAGTTGCCCATAAAGTTCAGGGTCCACTTCTGGATTCTCTATTCTGTTCCACTGATCTATGCGTCTGTTTTTGTGCCAGTACCACACTGTCTTGATGACCACAGCTTTGTAGTACAACCTGAAATCTGGCATTGTGATGCCCCCAGATATGGTTTTCTTTTTTAAAATTCCCCTGGCTATTCGGGGTCTTTTCTGATTCCATACAAATCTTAAAATAATTTGTTCTAACTCTCTGAAGAAAGTCCATGGTATTTTGATAGGGATTGCATTAAACGTGTATATTGCCCTGGGTAACATTGACATTTTCACAATATTAATTCTGCCAATCCATGAGCATGGAATATTTTTCCATCTCTTTGTGTCTTCCTCAATTTCTTTCAGAAGTGTTCTACAGTTTTGAGGGTATAGATCCTTTGCATCTTTGGTTAGATTTATTCCTAGGTATCTTATGCTTTTGGGTGCAATTATAAATGGGATTGACTCCTTAATTTCTCTTTCTTCAGTCTCATTGTTAGTGTATAGAAATGCCATTGATTTCTGGGCATTGATTTTGTATCCTGCCACGCTACCGAATTGCTGTATGAGTTCTAGCAATCTTGAGGTGGAGACTTTTGGGTTTTCTATGTAGAGTATCATGTCATCAGCGAAGAGGGAGAGTTTGACTTCTTCTTTGCCAATTTGAATGCCTTTAATGTCTTTTTGTTGTCTGATTGCTGAGGCTAGGACTTCCAGTACTATGTTGAACAGCAGTGGTGAGAGTGGACATCCCTGTCTTGTTCCTGATCTTAGGGGAAAGGCTCCCAGTGCTTCCCCATTGAGAATGATATTTGCTGTGGGCTTTTCATAGATGGCTTTTAAGATGTCGAGGAATGTTCCCTTTATCCCTACACTCTGAAGAGTTTTGATCAGGTATGGATGCTGTATTTTGTCAAATGCTTTCTCTGCATCCAATGAAAGGATCATATGGTTCTTGGTTTTTCTCTTGTTGATATGATGAATCACATTGATTGTTTTACGGGTGTTGAACCAGCCTTGTGTCCCAGGGATAAATCCTACTTGGTCATGGTGAATAATTTTCTTAATGTACTGCTGGATCCTATTGGCCAGTATCTTGTTGAGAATTTTTGCATCCATGTTCATCAGGGATATTGGTCTGTAATTCTCCTTTTTGGTGGGGTCTTTGTCTGGTTTTGGAATTAAGGTGATGCTGGCCTCATAGAACGAATTTGGAAGTACTCCATCTCTTTCTATCTTTCCAAACAGCTTTAGGAGAATAGGTATGGTTTCTTCTTTAAACGTTTGATAAAATTCCCCTGGGAAGCCATCTGGCCCTGGACTCTTGTGTCTTGGGAGGTTTTTGATGACTGCTTCAATTTCCTTCCTGGTTATTGGCCTGTTAAGGTTTTCTATTTCTTCCTGTTCCAGTTTTGGTAGTTTGTGGCTTTCCAGGAATGCGTCCATTTCTCCTAGATTGCCTAATTTATTGGCATATAGCTGTTCATAATATGTTTTTAAAATCGTTTGTATTTCCTTGGTGTTGGTAGTGATCTCTCCTTTCTCATTCATGATTTTATTAATTTGAGTATTCTCTCTCTTCTTTTTAATAAGGCTGGCTAATGGTTTATCTATCTTATTAATTCTTTCAAAGAACCAACTCCTGGTTCTGTTGATCTGTTCCACAGTTCTTCTGGTCTCGATTTCGTTGAGTTCTGCTCGAATCTTTATTAACTCCCTTCTTCTCTTGGGTGTAGGATCTATTTGCTGTTTTTTCTCTAGCTCCTTTATGTGTAAGGTTAGCTTTTGTATTTGAGTTCTTTCCAGTTTTTGAATGGATGCTTGTATTGCGATGTATTTCCCCCTTAGGACTGCTTTTGCTGCATCCCAAAGATTTTGAACGGTTGTATCTTCATTCTCATTAGTTTCCATGAATCTTTTTAATTCTTCCTTAATTTCCTGGTTGACCCTTTCATCTTTTAGCAGGATGGTCCTTAACCTCCACGTGTTTGAGGTCCTTCCAAACTTCTTGTTGTGATTTAGTTCTAATTTCAAGGCATTATGGTCTGAGAATATGCAGGGGACGATCCCAATCTTTTGGTATCGGTTCAGGCCCGATTTGTGACCCAATATGTGGTCTATTCTGGAGAAAGTTCCATGTGCGCTTGAGAAGAATGTGTATTCAGTTGAGTTTGGATGTAAAGTTCTGTAGATATTGGTGAAATCCATCTGGTCCAGTGTATCATTTAAAGCTCTTGTTTCTTTGGAGATGTTGTGCTTAGAAGATCTATCGAGTATAGAAAGAGCTAGATTGAAGTCACCAAGTATAAGTGTATTATTATCTAAGTATTTCTTCACTTTGGTTAATAATTGATTTATATATTTGGCAGCTCCCACATTCGGGGCATATATATTGAGGATTGTTAAGTCCTCTTGTTGAATAGATCCTTTAAGTATGATATAGTGTCCCTCTTCATCTCTCACTACAGTCTTTGGGGTAAATTTTAGTTTATCTGATATAAGGATGGCTACTCCTGCTTTCTTTTGAGGACCATTCGAATGGTAAATGGTTCTCCAACCTTTTATTTTCAGGCTGTAGGTGTCCTTCTGTCTAAAATGAGTCTCTTGTAGACAGCAAATAGATGGGTCCTGCTTTTTTATCCAGTCTGAAACCCTGCGCCTTTTGATGGGGTCATTAAGCCCGTTCACATTCAGAGTTACTATTGAGAGATATGAGTTTAGTGTCATCATAATATCTATTCAGTCCTTGTTTTTGTGGAATGTTCCACTGAACTTTTTCTTAAAGGGGAATTTTCAGAGTCCCCCTTAAAATTTCTTGCAGAGCTGGTTTGGAGGTCACATATTCTTTTAGTTGCTGCCTGTCTTGGAAGCTCTTTATCTCTCCTTCCATTTTGAATGAGAGCCTTGCTGGATAAAGTATTCTTGGTTGCATGTTCTTCTCATTTAGGACCCTGAATATATCCTGCCAGCCCTTTCTGGCCTGCCAGGTCTCTGTGGAGAGGTCTGCTGTTACCCTAATACTCCTCCCCATAAAAGTCAGGGATTTCTGGTCTCTTGCTGCTTTAAGGATCTTCTCTTTATCTTTGGAATTTGCAAGCTTCACTATTAAATGTCGAGGTGTTGAATGGTTTTTGTTGATTTTAGTGGGGGATCTCTTATTTCCTGGATCTGAATGCCTGTTTCCCTTCCCAGATTAGGAAAGTTTTCAGCTAGAATTTGTTCAAATACATATTCTGGCCCTCTGTCCCTTTTGGCACCCTCGGGAACACCAATTAAACGTAGGTTTTTCTTCCTCAGGCTGTCGTTTATTTCCCTTATTCTATCTTCATGGTCTTTTAATTGTCTGTCTCTTTTTTCCTCAGTTTCCCTCTTTGCTATCAACTTGTCTTCTATGTCACTCACTCGTTCTTCCACCTCGTTAACCCTCGTCGTTAGGACTTCTAGTTTGGATTGCATCTCATTCAATTGATTTTTAATTTCTGCCTGATTAGCTCTAAATTCTGCAGTCATGAAGTCTCTTGAGTCCTTTATGCTTTTTTCTAGAGCCACCAGTAGCTGTATAATAGTGCTTCTGAATTGGCTTTCTGACATTGAATTGTAATCCAGATTTTGTAACTCTGTGGGAGAGAGGACTGTTTCTGATTCTTTCTTTTGAGGTGAGGTTTTCCTTCTAGTCATTTTGCTCAGTGCAGAGTGGCCAAAAGCAAGTTGTACTGGGAAAAGGAGAAAAAGAGGAGAGAAAGAAGGAAAGAAAAGAGAAAGAGAAAAAAAAAGGAAGAAAAAAAAGAAAAAAAAAGAAAAAGAAAGAAAAAGAAAGGAGAAAAAAGGGGGGTGGGGGAAGGAAACAAATCAAAAAGCAAAACAAAAAAAAAAAGAAAAAGAAAAAGAAAAAAAAAAAAAAAAAGAACCACGGGGGAGAGTCTTCTGATTCTGTGTACTTTAAGTCCCTTGGCTTCCCCTGGAAGTTGTCAGTCAGTCTAGCTGGTCTTCTGGGGGAGGGGCCTGTTGTGCTGGTTTTCAGGTGTTAGCAGTTGGGGGAGCTGCTCTGCCCCTGCCTGGTGCAGGGCTCAGTGGGGGTTGTTTACTCCGTGAGGCCGCAGGAGCAACAACCCCAGTGGCGGGGCCAGCTCTGGAGCCCTGGAGTCAGCCCCCGCAGTAACTCCGGAGCTCTCCGTCTGCAGGGCCTGGAGGCTCCGGGGCGGGGCCGCTGATCTGCTCAGCTCGTGGCAGGAGCGTCCTCGCTGTCCTGGGCCCTCCCGGCCTCTGCCTGTCCCGGGGGAGGCCGGATCCTGGGCTGTGTCCCGGCGCCCTGTGCTCCGGGGCCTGAGCTGTTGGATTCGCGCTCCCGGGCCACACAACCCCCTCCGCGGAGCCGCCGCCCGAGCCCCTTCAGCTGCTCCGGGTCCCGCCGGGTCCCGCCGTGCGCGCTGCAGCCCTTAGGGAGCTCGGCGCACTCTCCTGGGCGCGCAGTTGCTGTTACTGTCCCGGGGAGCCCGAGGGCATCCCCGCCCTCCTGGGTCCTGCTCCACCTCCCTGCGAGCCCCTTTCCGCCCGGGAAGGTCGGTGCAGCTCCTGCTCCTCCAGGTCGGGGCTCTCCTGTCCTGGGGACACTCCCCCGGCCTCAGCCCGGCTCCTCGCGGGGCCCCTCCCCCTCGGAGGCCTTTGTTTTTTTACTTCTTTTTCCCCGTCTTCCTACCTTGATAGAAGCGCGAACTCTTCTCACTGTTGCATTCCAGGTGTTCTCTCTTTAATTCTCAGGCCGAATTCATAGATTTTCAGGATAATTTGAAGGTTTTCTAAGTAATTTGGTGGGGACAGGTGATTTGGGGACCCTACTCCTCCTCCATCTTGCCCCTCCCTCTGGATTGCAAAGTTTTACATTATATACTAGCGTGCTAAGAAAATGTCACTTTTTTTAACGTTCTGTAGCAGATCTACTCTTCCCTGGTTAAATCCCAAACTGCTGGGTATCAAGGAAAATAAAATTTGGTTTGATTTGACAAATTAAATAGCTTCTTAGTATAGGTCTCTTTTGGGTAAAGATTAGTCTTTCATATTTCTTCCCCTGCTTCTGTTGTTCTCCAAGAGAGGCCTTGGATGGGTGGTAGAGGAATCTCAAGTCACAGTGGGCGTGTGGCTCATGCTTGTTCGTCCCTGTCCTGCCCACTGGACTAGCCTGCGGTGAAAGGGGAGTGAGGTTCTTGGGAGCTGTCGCGCCATTTCAGGGCGATGGGTGCATGCTTCCTCTTTTTCTTGAATCAGAGAAGTGAGGAGAGCTTTAATCCTATAAATTTATTATGATGGACTCGACAGCTTCACAAGGGTGGACATTAAAAATGCCCTTGAACACTTCACTCCATTTAACTGTATGTACATGTTCCATTTGGCTGAAAATTTAGCAAGATTATTTCATGTTTCCAATCATAGTGATTTCTTAGGTAGGTTCATGCGAAGATTACCTTCTAACCTGTCAGTCTCTCATATACTCTTGTCCCCCTGAAAGGTTCTGAAAATGTACTCAAAATACTCTAAAGCATATTTTCACTTCACTGTCCATGCAGACCTCAAGTTTTCTCTGCTTTCATAAAGCAAAGCCAGTATACCCTACACCAGCCAGCTCAGCCCAGGAAGCCACTGGCGTCTACCAACATTAGTAGCAGTTGTCTGTGATTAGTGACGTCTCCCATGTGTGTTCCTGATAGAATTTTGTTCTGGTAACTTTCTCACTTGTTTCTGAGGTCCTGATCCTTCCTTTATCTTCAGCTTTGGGGTTCTAGCTTTAGGTTTTCCCTCTGGACTTGAACCTGAGCTGCTCTTTCAAATCTGTGACACATTGTAAGAAGCTTCTTGTTAAACCTCTGGCTTCAGAAAACTCCAGTCCATTCCTGACCTGCCATTGCACACCATACATGTGAACGCATGCACACACACACACACACACACACCTACATGTGCCGTAACACCTGTGAACACACTGCCCCCCCCAACACAGACACACGGACATATACCACACACATATGCACATTTATACGCACACAGTAATAAAAGTTGATCTGCAGGACTTTACTAAAACACACCATTCTTATCTCCCCTTCTGTACAGCTGGATATTTGGAAACATCTTCAGTGAGACTAGAAAAGAACCCTTGTAGGTGACACCTGACATTCAAATGGGAAACTCCCCACTTCAGTAGCACTTCACACTTTGCAAAACTCTTTCAGACTCATTATGGCTCTTAGTTATCTAGAAGCTATACCAGGATCCACTGGAGTTGTCTGAGCTGTGAACCTTCATTAAGATCCGTGTATCTGATTTTTATGTGATGTAAATTAAATAGGCTGTATTTTTTATATAATATATATTATAGAGATATAATATATAATATATATAATAGAGTGTATATATATATATATATATAGAGAGAGAGAGAGAGAGAGAGAGCACGCTTGCAAGAGTGAGGAACATTTTATCTATTTGCCCATGTACCAAATTTTATTAGCGTCCATTAAAAATGACAGAAGATATGCTCATATAAAAAATCTTTTATCTTCCACTTTTGGGAAGGTTAGGAGGGACAGAGAAGAGTGCACAACAGAGCTATGGCATATATTGGCCAGAACAGATCAACCCAAAATAGGAAAAGCACGATCTAAGTCCTAATGTCCTAATGGAAGAAAGGCTTTGTGGGCCAATTTGGAGTACTGTAGATATATTAGTAATTTACCAAATTCAGTCAAAATCTGACAACACTCACACATTTCTAGAGGAACAAGCACCCAATGTCAAGTGGTCAAATTGAAATGGAGACCTGGAAATGCTAAATAGTCAAACATGTCATGTTCAAGTGCATATGACATTGACACTGGGGCTTTATGGATGATTTTTTTTATCCCTACACCATTGTTGAAAGAGAAATATATATATATATATATATTTTTAGAAATAGCAGGCTGAAGAGAATTCAGCCAATGTGTGCATGTTTCTTTTGTGTGTGTGTGTGTGTGTGTGTGTGTGTGCATGTTTCCAAGAATTCTTGTACCCATAGCGACTCTAGAGTATGGGCATGGATTGCTGCTTGAAGGAAGTTGAAGAGATTTGAAAAGTAAAACACTATTAAAGTATTTCAAATGGTTTGTGTCTCTACCCCAACACTTCTATTTTCCAGCAATTCCAGGCTTGTTTGTTTACCCTAAGTAGTTGAATGGGTCTTGGGAATGTAATGGAACCTTACAACATGTTGGTCAAAAGGTAATCATCATCAGAGGGTGCCTGGCTGGCTCAGGTGGTAGAGCATGCAACTCTTGATCTTGGGGTTGTGAGTTCAAGCCCCATGCTGAGGATAGAGCTGACTTAAAAAGAAGCAAGCATCATGTTATTTTGATGAAGCTCAAAGAACTAAACTCGAGTGGAAGAAATTCAGGTTTATGCAGATATTGTACCATGCAGGTTGGGCTAGATCAAACCATCAATCCATAGATATCAATACCAGTGTAGTTCTAACTCATGCTTACTCATCTTTGTCAGCTCAGGCTGCAGCAACAGAAATTTCATGCACTGAAGAGCTTAAACAACAGGAATTTATTTTCTCATGGTTCTGAAGGTTGGAAGTCCGTGATCAAGGTGCCAGCACGGTCAGGTTCTGATGAGAGCCCTCTTCCTGGTTTGCAGACAGAAACCTCTGTTCTTGCTATATCCTCTTACAGCATCAGGAGAAACCGTCTCTCTGTGTTTCTTCTTATAAGGGTACTCCACTCTCTTGACCTATATACCTCCTGAAGGCCCCTTCTCCAAATATTATCACATTGAGCATTAAGGTTTCAACATATGAGGGATGCCTGCGTGGCTCGGTGGTTGAGCCTCTGCCTTTAGGTTGGGGTCCTGGGATCGAGTCCCGCATCAGGCTATCTGGGGGGAGCCTGCTTCTCCCTTTGCCTGCATCTCTGCCTCTCTCTGTGTATCTTTCATGAGTGAATAAATTTTTAAAAATCTTTAAAAAAAAAAAAAGGTTTCAACATATGAGTTGGGGGAGAGCACTAATGTTCAATCTCCAGCACTCCTATAGCCCATTACATGTGGGCAATGAGTTTCTGTACATGGTCACTCCTAGACCCGGTCTGTTAGAAGCTCCCCTTTTACATGAGCTTCAACAGTCCTAGCGGCAGGAAGAGAGAGAGACTGTGTAAAGCCATGAATGCTTAAAATTTATACTTTGATGTAGCCAGTCAATGCCAGTTACACCTCATTGGTTAAAGCATGTTGTGCTGACACACGAGAGCTTAAGTAGATGGAGAAATGTGATCCTGCCACGCCACCTAGAATGTGTACTGGACGTTGGTCAATAGTATCAATGACAACCACAGTTACAATTAAAGATCATTTGAGTTTTTTTCTTCCTTGCCTCAAGAAATGGTTCTTAGCTTCTTGAATCCTGAATCCACGCCATTTAAAGTATACTTTCTCCCCTACAAAAAATGAGCATGTTAAATAACTTATTCCTGTATGTAAGAGCCTCACTTTGAATTGATTGAGCCTACTAATTTTTATTCAGTTTTTTTCTACTGTAAGCATTTTATTAAATGCTATCCTCAAGTTGCTTACTGTCTAATTGGGTGACAGAGTTTACAGACAAATGTTAGCAGTATAATAAGATGAGTAGTCCTCTGCAGGTGGGTTCAGTGTAAAATAAAAGTAGTGGAGAAGGTGCTTTTAAGTCTGCTTGGGGACACTTATGTTGAAAGAAAGTTTCTTGTGCTATACTTCTCTCCTCTCTTGTTCTGGTCTGAACATTGTTAGCATGTTTGAGTGAAAGCTTTCAGGTCCTTGAAATTAATACTGTTCTACTTTCCTCCATCTTTTCTATGCAAAGTGAGCATGATTCTTTTCATTTCCATGGATCGATTTTCTTTTCCTTTGTAGCCCTTGGGAATCCTAACTTGCTCCCAACCCAGATGTGGAGAGAGTGATGAGAGCACAAGAAGTAATGCACATTTGGTCAAAGACTAAGCTGATTGGAAAAAAACCCTTGACTGCTCCAAGGGAAAATGGGAAATGAAGCATAGTTTTCTTGACTAGCTGGAGGGAATGAGCTCTCACACATATTAGAGCTGAAGCTACCCCAAAGCTAGAGAGGGTCTTCTTTTTATTCTTATACTTTCCTTTTAGGTCCCTCAAGCAAACCAGACAAAGGAAGCTCAAGCCCATTTCACATCCCCATCTCATTGGAATCCTCTCTAGAGAGTACTTTGTCTTCCGGCCTCTCCAGTAATGCAGAAGCTGCTTCAGATACTGTCCTTGTTTGTTTTGTTTTTTATAGCAGGGGAGTCATAACATAGAGTCGCACCATTTGCTACTAGAATACCTTTTCCAGTCATTTATGAGGGCAATCTTCCTCCACTGTTCTATGTCTTCAAGTCTTTCCCCATCTGTAAGTAGTCTGTGAAATTTAGCATAGGTTATGCTTGTTCTTTGTTAAATGTGGTATCTGTGGTTGACCCTGTTGGGGGGAATGCTTCTTCCCCACTGCTAATGTTTCCTTCCATGAGAAGAGGTGTTTGCTAGTTTAACTTCTGGCTTTACTCTGACCCAGTAGACAGAGATTTGACTGAATGGTAAAATGAGGAAGAAAAAACAAAGCATCTGCTCGACTATGTGCTTTTTCTCTTGTGACCCTCCTTCCCTTCAAGAGCGCTTGATATGCTCTGACTCTCTGGGGAACAGTCCACCTAACTGTGGGATTCATTTATCAGACTCTTGGCTCTATGTCCTCCAACTTGACCTTTTACATTAGTAAAGGTGATATCCGAATGTAGGGATCCAAAGGGGCACCTGCACCCAAATATTAATAGTATCAATGTCTATGTATCAATAGCCAAACTATGGAAAGAGCCCAGATGTCCATTGACAGATGAATGGATAAAAAGATTTTGATATATATATCGGAATATCACTCAGCTATCAAAAAAATGAATTCTTCCCATTTGCAATGACATGACATGACTGGAACTAGAAGGTATTATGCAAAGCAAAATAAGTAAATCAGAGAAAGACAATTATTATATAATTTTATTCCTATGTAGAATTTAAGAAATAAAGCAGAGGAGCATAGGGGAAGGGAGGGAAAAATAAAACAATATGAAAATAAAACAAGATGAAACCAGAGAGGGAGACAAACCATAAGAGACTCTTAACCTAACATACAAATGGAGGGTTGCTGGAGGAAAGAGGGGTGGGGAAATGGGTAACTGGGTGGTGGGCATTTCGGAGGCACGAGATAGAATAAGCACTGGGTGTTATATACAACTCATGAATCACTGAACTCTACCTCTGAAACTAATAATACATTATATGTTAATTATTTGAATTTAAATAAAATTAAGTTAAAAAAAAGTAAAGGTGATAATTGGACCTTTGTTACTCTTATTTTTCTATTGGTTCAGAAGCTGAGTGAAAAGGAGGGGTGTTATTTATTGAATCCAAATGACACCAGGAAATTTTAAAATGCATTTCATGACAAAAGACCAGATAGTTACTACTCTGGGTGGTGAGTGGAATAATTCAGGCAATCCAGAATGAACCTCATTCCTTGAATCCTCTAGAAGTTCACCTTGGCCAATTCTTCCAGAAAAACTTCCCTGGTGACTCTGACCCACCACTGATCTCTCCTTCCTCCTTCTTTCTAGAGCATCAACAGACTATCTCATACATTATAGTATAATTTGCTTAATTTCCCTGAGTCTCAGTTACTTCATTTTATTTTTCTTTGTTGTAAATCATAATACTTTCTCACTGTTTATTTTTGGGGGATGGTGACTGAAATTACATACATAAACACAATCACACATATACAGCAACTACACATATAATAGATGCTCAATACACACTCTTCTCATAGTCTTTGTATTTTTGTACAAGTTTACGTGTTTTAAGATCTTGAGCTGCTGCTTTTTTTTTTTTCTTTAGAGAGCACATGCTGGCTTGTGCAAGGTGGGAGGAGGGACAGAGAGGGAGAGAGAGAATCTCAAGTAGTCTCCATGCTCAGCATGGAGCCCATGCAGCACCTGATATCATGACCCTGAGATCGTGACTTGAGCTGAAGTCAGGAGTTAGTCACTTAACTGACTGAGCCACCCTGGCACCCCAAGATCCTGAGCTTCTTAAGGACAGGACCTATGCTTTATATTTCTTTTCCCATCTTTCAAAGATTTGGCAACCGATTCTGAATAAAGTATTGAAAGACTATCTAGATATCTATATAAAACTGATCTAAACTCATTTTTGAGAAAGTCTGGTTTGGGCAGGAAGTATCTCCATTTCGTTAGATTTTCTTTGTGTAAACCTGTCTTAGACATTCACTTTTAGATTTTAGATAATAAAATACTAAGTTTTGCTGTCAAACAACCTGTTTTCTTAATTCGAAACTGTCCCCAAATCTCTAACACTTAATATCAGACACTGTACTGAAGAGGATTTGTGAGAAAAAATATTTAGTAGTATTCCTCAAAGAAATGACAGATGCATATATGTATTTTTAACATGTAATGCCAGTGTATGAACAAATAGTAAAGATAAAAAAAAAAACCCAACACCGGCTAAAAGCTTAAAAAGGACCCAGCTTAAAATAATCCCCTTTATTAGAAGTTTAATCTCAAGATATGCTTCTTGAACATATTGTATGTCGTATGCTCATTTCAATCTTCTTCGTTCCATAGTCTTAAAGAATGGGCCATGTGGGCTCTTTATGCCATTTCTCAAACTCTTCGATTAGCATTTCTTATAATGTAAGCATAGATGCTTATCGCCAAGCAGCCCCAAGTAAACAGGAAGTCTGTAAGAACTGTGGGCAATCTCAGCATCTCTCAGAGACCCAGCAGGTTGGTACCATCTGGAATGAAAACGAACGGCTTCAAGAGTGCTACAAAAGCATATGACACTGCAGTCAGGGAGGGTGAGTCCTGGGCAGATGGAGAAAATGGACATCCAACTGCTTGTCCCCACCCCCGAAGGAAGGTCTACAATAAGCACACTTCCTCCCCCGCTCCCACTTCCCAACCCATTTCCCCCTGGCCTCCTTCTCTTTCTACTTTCCCCTTTTCCCATGGGTGTGAGGAGCAAGGAGTTGAAAACAGTCCTTCTTGGTGGGAGAGTTTTACAAGGGAAAGTTGTGGGATTGCCAATTATTTTATAATTAGGTATTAGATTAAGTGTCTTTGTGAAGGAGAGAAAGCCAAGGAGTGAATTTTCAAGAAGCTGTAAAGTGTGTCTCACGGTGCTGGAAAGGCAGTTTGCGTTACTGTTCATAGGCGTCATGTAGATGAATCTCCAAGTGCTGTGCACCCTCGTCTGCTGAAACCTCACTCTTCCAGCTGTCATTTTGCCCATTCCCATCTGTTTCTTATGCTCTAATAAACGATTGCACTAATTTATTTAGCACCTCTCATGAGAGCCCCCAGGGCTGCTCCAACCCTGCGGGGATTCTCTGCCAGTGTGTGATGACCTCAGAGTGGACACATGGCCTGCTGCTTCCGGACGTCAGTACCAGATTCTGAAATAGGACTTTGCCTTCAGGGATGCTCACCATCAATGGTGTGATTTTTCCATTGCCCTTTTCAAATCCCTTTAGCCTTGAGAATGGAAAATTTGGCCCATTTCTCCAGGGCGGTGACTACCCTGGGAGTTGCTTTGCCTACGGAGAGTCTAGAATGTTTGTATATATTTATGGTTGCTTTTGAAAATGTTTATCAGACTTGTGTTGGGTCTTCTGGAGGTAACAGAAAGAAAAGAGAAATATGTAACATTTGCTTTCTTGAAGAGAATGTCAGGCTTTGAGCTAGTTACTGGCTTGCCGGATGCCCAGATCAGTTTCTTCAGTGCATAGAGATGGTAGGTAGACCTGAGAGCAGTGAGTGCAAGTTGGCGGTCTTGCCCATGACTGATTTCTTTTAGACTTTGAGCCTTTGCAGGCTACAGTCCATTTGCATATTCAATGATTGGGTGGGAAGTTATCTTTCCCAGTATTTAACAGGGGTAGGGCACACAGGATTTGGGAGGCAGTGAGACAGTCAGTTCCAGGAGTTAAAAACATTTACTTATTTCTCATAAACTGATGGTTTGAATTTAGAATTTTTGAGCCAAGGGCAGTTTGTTGCTGTTGACAATTTGTAGAAGGTAGAAGAAGAGAGGCAAATGCCTAAAGCTTTAAAAACTAAGTCAGGGAATCCCAGATATGGGACTTTTTTTTTTTTTTTTTACAGGAAATGGGAACAAAATCTAAGGGTTTGTGTAGGAGGAATTAGAAAGGTTGAAGGGGATGTAGATTTACTTCCTGTGTATCCACAGGTTTCTAGCTTGGCACAACTAACCCTTTCCTCTTCTGACATTTCTGAAGATATTTTGAAAGGAAATAGCTTTCTGATATTATTTTGGAGAAAATTAAGGAAAGGAGATTTGCTTATGAAGTTGAGCGCAGTGTTTCTCAAAGTATGCTTCAAGCAACTCTGGCCTGACAAGATGTTGGAAAAGGAGTGTGTGTGTGATCAAATAAATTTGAGACAGGCAGCATGTATTTTTCTATCTCCTGAAATTACATACATAAACACAATCACACAGCATGTATTTTTCTATCTCTATCTCTGGAGATTTATAAAACACGTAGTATATTAAAGGCTCTGATAAGTCTTGCAGTAAATAAGCTGTCTGCCTTTATCAGTGTTTTCAAACTTACATGAGTGTAATATTTTTGCTTGTTTATTTTCTGGATCACATCTGTGTGTGATTCTTTTCAGGAAACAAACGATGGGGAGATGCCAGTGTACAACTATTCTGCAAAGCAAAATAGGCCTAAAATGCATGAACCTTGTCTAGTGTAATTTTGTAGTCTCTATGATGTGCCCTTTCCCTTTTGGGATTCTCTCAGTCAGTGGGAGCATCCATTGAAAGATAAGCTCAAGCTTCCTTCTTCCAGGTACCAGAGGCAGTAGGTACTGGCATTCTTTTCCTCTTGTCTCACGATTTCCGATTCTGCTCATATGTTTAGATCTAGACTCAGCAAACTTTTTGTGCAAAGGGCCACATAGTGAATATTTTCAGCTTGTAGCAGCCACAGACCCTGTAAATGAATGGGCTTGACGGTGTCCGTGTATAACTTTATTTTCATAAACAGGTAGTAGTAGAATTGAGTCAACCACTGTTCCAGACTTGTCAGAGGTAACCCCCTTCTTGAAGACTTTGTTGAAATTCCAGGGACTATTCTCACATTAGCTTGGACTTTTGCTTAGCACTTACTTTATTCTCTTTGGTATCTGTCTTCTAATCGTTTACATTATTCTCAGGGACCAAGGGACCCAGGGGTGGTCTCAGATGTTTTTTTTTCCTCCTTGCACTTTGGTTCCTCAAACATGCTGTGCTCTCTGTGAGCATGCTGTTCCCCCTGGCTGCAACACTCTTCCCCATTTCACCCTGCCTGCTTAGCTCCTACTTTGGCATGAGGTTTTAGCCTGAAGCTTTTCCACTCAAGCTTTTCCTGAACTCATGAGTTTGTTCAAACTCCCCCATTATAAGAACTCAGAGCTTCATGCATCTCATAGACCTTGGCTCAAATGAAATTTCCTGTTTACCTTTAAAATGAGAGGACCCATAGCTGTCTTTTTCACGATGCTTTCTGTTCCTTAAGTACAGGAATCAGGTATTGTTTTGCTCACTGGTATATCCCTGGCTCATAGCCTGGTACCTGACATATAGTAAATGCTCAATAAAATCTTATGGGAAGTGAAAGCATGAACTGATGCTTGCATGATTGGACTCATTCAGTCATTCATTTACCCTTGGCTCATTGTTTTGTCTAAGAACGTGCACAGGTATGCTTAATAAAGATTTTAAGGAATAAAAATTAATGACTGTTGTTACTCTCAATATATAAAAGTGACATGGACTCCCAGCTGTGACTCCCTTTGGCATCAGTTAGAAATTTCTAAGTTATGCCTCATGCCACATTATGGCACTTTCATCCAAATATTTGATTTCTTTTCAAATTGAACTCAGCAACAACTGCCAGGCACACACTTTACGATAAATGACAGAGAACGATTCTTTTCTACTTAGGGAACCTTCAGCCTCTATGCTGAGCAGAACTCAGTTGGACATGAGCACCTTAGAGTAAAGCGTTATAATGTCCTTTGGTATTTTTTTTTTTTTTTTTAACAAGAAAAAGACCAGAAAGCAAATGGTGCCTTTTCAGTGACAGCTGACCTGAGAAAAGCCAGCAAGTGGAAAATTCTGAGTTAAGATGCAATTGTGTTATTAATTGTGTTTTAAGGTCGTTTGCAAAAGTCATAACATGGTGAATTTGGGATGAATAGTTGCTTTTCCTTTGAAACTCAGACTTCTTAGCTGGCAGAAACTTAATGTGACTGAACTATCATGCATTTCCTGGAGAAGAAAGCCTCCAGCCTGGGGTGGAACTGTGAATGGAGATCAGAGTCCCAGTTTTGGGTTCTCATTCCTGGCCCCTCCCCTGATGTGAGCAAGCTTCAAAGAGAAAGAAAACAGATACTTGAGGGGCACTGACAGGAAAGAGAAATCTCACCTGGGCTGGCGCTGGAGCCTGATAGAAAATTTTGGTTACACTTTGTTGTGCTGGTCAGTGATGATGCCAGCAGAAGTGTCTTTCTGCCTGACTAAAGATTGCATGAAGGCCCAGGTGTGGAGTTCCCTTAGAAAGCAGCATATCAGCTGTGCTCAAAGGTAAATGTAGAGGGTAAATCCCTTTGGAATGGGCCTCCAAGCATCAGGCATTCCCAGGCATGGGGTCTTTAGGCTGCATCCATTGTGTGTGTAACACACACAACATTGGATACATGGGTATCTCAGAAGTGTGTGAGCAGTGTGTTTGCAAAGGTCAGCCCATGTATGTGCATTTTAGACTAGAGTGTCTTTGACTTCCCACTGAGCCCAGCACCCTGACAACTATCATCTCTGTTACATGTCTGATGTGGGAAGCCCAACATGGCTCTAAATTTCCAGGCATTAATTTAGACAGGCTAAGTGTTAATATTGTGATCTTGTCTCATCCCTCAGACTGCCTAGGCCAGACATATGTCCTAGGCAGGCCACTGCTTTTGAGTACCTCTAATGTGCCAGCAGTATGCTGGGCACTTTCATATATTACCTCAGCACCTCTGCACCTTTGATGCCATAATGTGGCATGAGGCCTCTGAGGCTCGGAGGATGTGTGAAATGCCAATGGCCATCCAACAGGTAATAGAGATAAGTTACAAAGATAGTGGAAAGGTTAAGGATTAATTCCTTAAAAGGTTGTGTGGGGTTTTCCTATCCCGTTGCCCTTTCACAAATGCTACCAAGGATGACACCTGATCCCTGTACCTGCCAAGTATGCTGCAGGTCACATTTCTCAAAGGGGAAGAGATATCTATGCCAGACCATGGGGAAGGATGATGACGGAGTATATTACTCTGGGAATCTGTGATCATAGGATGGAGCTTTCTGATAGGATTCCTTGAGTGGCATCTGACAGAGACTTTCTGCCCCCATCTAACCTTAGCTATTGTTGCCTTTGGGAGAACATTTTCCCAGGTCACACTACTAGGAGGGAATCCATCCTAGTCATTACTGTGCCATTGGTATTCCACTGCATAGCAACTGTTGGCTCCATGGTATACTTTTGGTCCTGTTGCTAGATATAAGGAGCACCTCGTTGTATGGGAGACCTGAAGAGTTGCTTGGGTGCGAAGATCAACTTAATTGCATAGATTCCCAAAACAAGTATACCAGTTTATGCTTACTTCAGAGTCCATCTCTGCAAAGGTCGTATGAGTTAGTCCTGGTGACGGTCAGGCTTTCTTTGTCATTATTGGTTGTATCAAACTCTGAAGCTTCCTGACCTTCTCCGAATCATCATTCTCTAGCTCTTGACTGCCTAAATTGTGAGCAATTAAAGTTGAAGAATAAATCCAGAGTGCAATATGAGAAAGTGCTGCAGAGCCATGACCGTTCTCCCATGTACATTTTCATCTCCCTTTTCTTGAATGGATTTGGTGTTAATCGTCCTTCACTGCCCCAGCAGGGACCCAAAAGAATCTCTTTAGAACCTGTAGCTGAATTGAGTGTGGATGTCTGTTTCTTTAATGCTCTGATATAAAGTTGAGCAGAGTTGCCAGACGTCTGAAACCCCTACTGAACCTTTCTCGAAAGAGCAGGGGGTCTGAGCTTCATAAGAGCTTTGGCTGATATCATACAATGATGCTGTGTTGGTGAGAGGACTTCTTAAACATGCCATTTGTTCATAAAATCGCTTAGCACGAAATCCATCCACCTCTGTGGTATTGGGGTGGGGGCTGAGTTCATGTCATCTAACCTAATGAAAATCACCTTGCCACGAACTCCTTTATACACCGACAATCCATTGACATTTTCCTTTTTCTCCCTTGTAGCAAGAGGTGTTAATTGGCTACATTGCCCCTAAATAAGTATTTGCTTCCCACCCCCCAGCATTCAGTGGGATCTCTGTTTTTCTATAAACAGTCACAAATGATAAAATAAATCAATATTTGTTAATGTTATGATGCAGCAACATCCCCCAGATCTGCAAAGAATGATTTATAGACTACAGCATTTCAAGCCTGACCCGTTCGGGTCTCAGAAAGCACTTAAAAAATAAATTTACCCTGGCCTCTCTCACCCCATTTCAAAAAGGGTGACAAAGATGAAGTAATTTATAAGTCACACTTTTATTAATGCTTTTAACTTTCATACACTTGGCTTTGTTGGCCTTCGAGTGGCTTTAGTGCAGGCCCTGGTTGAATGGTAACCTTCGGCACTTTGGGGGGGTTCGGTACAAATGATCAACTCATAAATAGGTGCTGGGCTCCACATTATCCTGCCATAAATTCACCGGACCTTTCAAGTACATCAAGTAAGAGCGAGTCGAACTAGGCGTTTCGCTCTGAGTTTACAGACTAATGCAGTACTAATGAGTATCTGGGCAAAGGGTTCCCAGAACGATGTCCAGCACTTTGCAACGAGAGATGCTGCTTGTCACGAGGGAGACAGGAGCCTTGTAACATAGGAGTCATGGGGAGCAGGCCTGTCTGTTTTCAAGAGAACCAAATGGATGTTCCTGAGCGGTTGGAACTCCTCCTTTGAAGCCAGACGAGGAAAATGAGGAATTGACTTGAACTTCACAATCTGCCTGTCAAAACTGTGATTTTAAGACTTACTGTTAGGGTGTCTGTAACATGAAAAGGAGGATAGCCAGAGAAACTCCCCGAAAGATGATAATAGCCACCTATTTGCTTGAAGTCTTTAAAGAGGAGTCTGTTGTGGTTTGCAGGATTAGTGATGACAGGGTATTGACCTGTCAGGGTAACTTTGAGAAGCAGCAAACTGCTGCTTTTCTCCTTCCCTGGAATAAGGCGAATGAGTCAATGTATTACATTGATTAGCAGGGGTGGGGAGAGGATAAAAGATCACTGAAATCATTGACGCTGTACTTGAGAATTGCTTTGGACTTGATTCATAGCATGAAACTTTCAGGCACACCTCTAGCTGTCAGCTTAAGAAATCGCATGTGCCAGTGCATGTGGCTGCATGCAAAGTGGTCAGCTCTGCGGTCCACCGGGTCAGAGCTCCCCTCCACCTCTTTCCTCCTCTCCAAACCCAGTGGTTACTAAGTCATGATGTTCAGTCCTTCCTGCTGTCTCCCTTACACATAGCGTGAGGCCCAACGTAGCCCAGCGCCCCCGCAGCTTGTGGGCTGCTCCAGACCTCAATGTCTTGTGCCAGGAACCTCACATCATCTAAAAAAACCACTGCCTGATTGGGTTTCTTTAAATCTTCACTTTTATTTTGTCAGCTCTCTGCTCTGAAATCCTCACTACAGCCAGCTCTCTGCAGGATCAAATCTGATGTTCTTGGTCTAGATGTCTGGGGTTCTCTGGCTCGTTCAGGGTCACCCCATGTCATCTTTCATACTGCCTTTGACTGACCCACCACTCAGGTCCTGTAGTGCTCAGTTCTGTCTCCACTCAAATATTCAGTTCCTTCTGCTTCCTGGGGGAGCCCTCTGTCCCGTCCCTACCTGTTGCTCAAGACAGGTCTTTTTTGTTTCTTTGTTTTAAACTCCCTTTGCGCGAAGCCTGTTTGTGGATTGAGGGTCAGCAAACCTTTTCAGTACGAAGCCAGAAAGTTAATATTTTCAGCTTTCTGGGCCACACAGTCTCTTTTGCAGCTTCTCAATTCTGCTGCTATGCAATGAAAGCAGCCACCAACAATGAACAAATGAGAGTCTGTGTTCCAAGAAAATTTGACAAAAATAGATTAGGGGCTGGACTTTGCTGGTGGGCCTAGAGCATGATCTTTGACCTCTGACAGAGATACATGGTCACCTTCCAAGAACTCATAAGAAAAATTTAACCTTTCTGATATGCTTTCCTTGATAGCTTATACATAAAGATTATGTTAGGGTATTTAATGTTTCATGACTATATTATCTCTATAATTAGATTTTAACT
The DNA here is from genome assembly GCF_053574225.1 of Canis aureus. Taxonomy (NCBI): domain Eukaryota; kingdom Metazoa; phylum Chordata; class Mammalia; order Carnivora; family Canidae; genus Canis; species Canis aureus. The sequence continues at coordinate 9,622,769 of NC_135613.1, forward strand.
ATCTCCTGCACAAATATCAGCCAGATAGTTTAAGGTAGAATAACAGAGCTGAAGATCCAGTCCTACCCCTTTGTATCTACATCTATACCTATACCTATACCTATACCTATACCTATACCACATGTGTATCATCTATATTTATATACAACCATCTCTATCTTCCTATATCTCTCCCTAAATATATATAGTTTTTTGTTTGATTGGGTTTTGGGCTTTCTGGTCTTGTAGATCCAGATTCTGGGTCTCTCCTGGGTCTCCCATTCTCTACCTTTTTTTTTTTTTTTTTTTTTTTGTAGACGAAGACATAGATATTGAGTCCATGAAAGGCTAGGCTACTACTTGAAGTGTAGTAGCTTCCCCTTGGCCTCCTGACACCCATCAGCCCCATCACAGGGCCTTGGAAGAAATGCCACAGCCTTTATGAGGTTGGCTTCATTGCAGATTAGAAGAGCAATCAACAGTAGATGAGATTCGGGTCCTCACAGGTCCTTCTAGATAAATTCTGCAAAATGGAAATAATGTGGTATGTTCTGGTTAGAGAGAATGGGGTGAAAGATTTCCTATGTAGCTTGGGTAATTGAGGGCCACTTTTAAAGGTTTCCTGGGGATCAATTCCTACATGGGGTTTCTATAGCTAAGTTCAAGTTTGCATTAAAGGTGGGTTTGACGCTAGAGACCACCACCTGTGGTATAAAGCATTCTGGTATACCTCAATTAGAAGCATCAGCTACTTGGAATTGTGAGCCTCAGAAAGATCCATCCTGATGGCATATTTTACCTCCGAGATAGGAAAGTCAAACTGGATGGGATATTGTAGATGGTAATAATAGATTCTATTATAGTTAGTATTTTTCTTATTCTTTTAATATTTGCTGAGTACTTATTACAGGTCAGGCATTGGGCTATGTGCTGTGCATGTGTTTGTTATCCACACGTTATATATGCTATCCGGCTTTCTCTCATTATATAGGCATAGCTTGGAGATATTGTAGGTTTGGCTCCAGACCACTGCAATAAAGTGTATATTGTAATAAAGTGGGCAAATGAATTTTTTGGTTTTCTAGTGCATATAAAAGTTATGTTTACACTATGCTGTAGCCTATTAAGTGTGTAATATCATTGTGTCTTAAAAATGTACATAACTTAAAAGTACTTTATTGTTAAAAAATGCTAACTATCATCTGAGCTTTCAGCAAGTCATAATCTGTTTGCTGGTAAAGGGCCTTGTCTTGATGGTCAGGGTGGTGGTTACCAAAGGCTGGGGTAGCTGTGGCAGCTTCTTAAAGTAAGACAACAATGAAGTTTGCTGATCGATGGACTCTTCCTTTTGTGAATGATTTCTCTGTAGAGTGTGCTGCTGTTTGATAGCATTTTACCTATCGTAGAACTTCTTTGGAAATTAGTCCTCTCAAACCCTGCTGCTGCTTTGTCAACTAAGCTTATGTAATTCTCTAAATCCTTTGTTATCATTTCAATGGTTTTCATAGGATCCTCACCAGGAGTGGATTCCATCTCAAGAAACAGCTGTCTTTGTTCATCCATAGGAAGCCATTTCTCATCCATTAAGGTTTTACTGAAATTTCAGCAATTGAGTCCCATCTTCAGACTCTACTTTTAATTCTACTTCTCTTGCTGTTTTACCACCTCTGTGGTTACTTCTTCCACAGACGTCATCCGTGAGGGTTGGAATCAATTTCTTCTAAATTCCTGTTTATGGTGGTATTTTGATCTCTTTCCATGAATCACAAATGTTCTTGATGGCATCTTGATGGCATCTGGAATCCTTTCTAGAAGGCTTTCAATTGAGTCTTCCCAGATCGATCAGAGGAATCACTATCAGTGGGAGCTCTAGCCTTGTGTATTTCATAAATAATAAGACTTAAAAGTCAGAGTTGCTTCTTGATCCATGGGTTGCAGAATGGATATTGTGTAGGCATGGACACATTAACCTGTTGTACATCTTCATCAGAGCTCTTCAGTGACTAGGTGTATTGTCAGCAAGCAGTCATATTTTGAAAGGAATTTTTTTCTCAGCAGTAGGTCATAATGAAAAGCTGAAAATACTCAGTAAACCATGTTGTAAACAGATATGCTGTCATCCAGGCTTTGTTGTTCCATTTACAGAGCATAGGTAGAGTAGATACAGCATAACTTTTAAGGGCTCAAGGATTTCCATGATGGCAAATGAGCCTTGACTTCACCTTAAAGTCATTAGCCCTTAAGTAGCATTAGCCCCTAAAAAAAAGCCCCTTTAAGAAGCTTTGAAGCTAGGCATTGACTTCTCCTCTCTAGCTATGGAAGTCCTAGATGGCAACTTCTTCCAATAGAAGGCTATTTCATTTATGTTGAAAATCTGTTGTTTAATTTAGCCACCTTTATTAATGATCTTAGCTAGATCTTATGGATAACTTGCTGCAACTTCTACATCTGCACTAGCTGCTTTACCTTGTGCTCATATGTTACAGAAATAGCTTCTTTCTTTAAACCCTGTGAACCAACCTCTGTTAGCTTCAAACTTGTCTTTTGTGGCTTCTTCTCCTCTCTCAGCCTTCACAGTATTGAAGAGAGTTAGGGTCTTACTGTGGATTAGGTTTTGGCTTAAAGGGATGCTGTGACTGGTTTGATCTTTTATCCAGACCACAAAAATGTTCTTCATATCAACAATAAGACTGTTTTGCTTTCTTATTCTTGTGTTTGGTGCAGTAGCACTTTTAATTTCCTTCAAGACTTTTGCTTTGCATTCAGAACTTGGCTAACTGTACAAGAGGCTTAATGCCTTTTGACATGCCTTCCTCACTGAGCTAAAACATTTCTAGCTTTTGATTTAAAAATGAGAGATGTGCTCCTCTTTCACTTGGACACTTAGAGGCCTTTGTGGGGTTATTAACTGGCCTACTTTCAATATTGTTGTGTCTCGGAATATGGAGGCCTGAGAAGAGGAGAGAGACAGGGAAATGGCTAGTGGAGTGATCAGAACACATGCAGGGTTTATCAATTAAGTGTGCCATCTTATGTGGGCATGGTTTGTGGTGCCCCTAAACGATTAGAGTGGTAATACTAAATATCACTGGTCACAGATCACCATAACAAATATAATAATGATTAAAAAGATTGAAATATTGAAAGCAGTACCAAAATGTGACAAAGAGACACTAAGTGAGCAAATGCTATTGGAAAAATGGTTCCAATGCTATATTGCTCAATACAGAGTTGCCACAAACCTTCATTTTGTTAAAAACACGGTGTCTGTGAAGCACAATAAAACAAGGTGTATCTGTATTAGAGATGCTCCCTAAAACTGGTGACTATCATCCTTTTAAATATGATGATTTTTAAGCAATTTCTTCAGAGATTTTGGAGTAAGCCTAATGGATTGCAACGTGGTAAATACTGGTGTTCCAGTATTATGTGGGCTGTGATCTGTACTTTTAAGAAGTTGTGAACTAGGGATGGTCAGAAGTGCTTCCAATAAAGAAGTGCTAAGCTTCCTTTGAAAAAAAAACTATTATAAATGTTAAAATTTGTATAGAAAGGCATCTTTACAAAGGCTACCTGCTGAATAGTTTTTTCATTAAATCATGAAGACCCCAAGATTACATCTTCATATAAATCCATAATAGTTTGCAGCCATCCAAATGATCTAGCCAAGTTTTAGGTGGTATTTATTTGTTTATTTTTGTTTTAATTTTTGAAAATAATTACCATGTGTTTGGTTTTGGTTTTGTAGGCTTATAGGAATATGGAGGATCTGGCTGGCTGGCTGGTTGGCTGTCTGTCTGTCTGTCTGCCAGTTGGCAATGGTGGTGGGGGAGAAGTAACTTGTAACAGTTTGTCTGATTTTATTTTTTTTTAAGATTTTATTCATTTATTCATGAGACAGAGAAAGAGAGAGAGAGAGAGAGAGAGGCAGAAGGAGAAGCAGGGTCCATGCAGGGAGCCTGACGTGGGACTCAATCCTGGGACTCCAGGATCACACCCTGGGCTGAAGGCGGTGCTAAACCGCTGAGCCGCTCGGGCTTCCCTGATTTTATTTAAAACAAAGAAGCTAATGAAAAAAAAAAGAAGATACAGATCCCACTTAGCTTTCCCATCACTCTGTCCTCCCTACAATTATATACGTAAAATTGCAGATATTACTCGCAAGGAGGAATAACTGGGCCAGCAGACTCCAATGTGATGATTAGAGAAGGCAAAATCACTTACAACTTAAGAGTGATACCCAATAATAGAAGATTGAAAGAAATGAATTGGTACAATGAGTTAAATTAAATTCACCACAACTAATAGTAGATTAAGCAAACATTACAAATTAAAACCAAAGCTCCAGACAAACAAGGGAACAAATCTTGCCTGGAGCTGAGCTGCCGAGAGACCCATCTGATAGCCACGATGTGTGCCTTCACTCAGGGAAGGAGTCCTTGACTCCTTATTGGGGCTGGGGTGCAGGAAAAGGGAGGAAGCTGTGCTAAAAACCATGGGCATAGCTAACAAAGAAGACTTCTGGTCCAGTGCAAAGAGCCCCGGCTATGTGATGACTGCCACAGGAGGGGCTTGTGAAGGAGGGTCTGCCTCAAAGAGCTTGAGGCTGGTAAAATTCCTGAAATGGGTGGGAAGAAAGCTCCAGATTTTAGCAGAGAGATGGAGGCATATGTCTACTGCATTTTGGGATTGCATGATTTGCCTTTTTCTCCTTTTTAAGAAAAGTTTTATGGAAATATACATACAGAGAAGTGCACAGTTGGTAAGTGTATAGTTTAATCTGTGTTTACCTGAGCAGCCAACTTCCAGATTGATAAAGGCAATGTTACCATAAACAGGGGCATCCCAGGATGGCTCATCCCCAGGACATCTGGGTGGCTCAGCGGTTGAGCGTCTGCCTTTGGCTCGAGTCCTGCATCAGGCTCCCTGCGAGGAGCCTGCTTCTCTCTCTGTGTCTCTCATGAATAAATAAATACAATCTTAAAACAAACAAACAAACAAAAAAAAAACAGGGGCATCCCTACTGCTCCTGGTCACTGTCCCCTAAGGATAACCATCTTGCTAAGAATCTTGGCTTCCTTAGCAGTGCTTTCTGCCTCCCACCCAAACATTAACTTGTAATGAAAGAAGTAGAGGTGAGGAGGGAGAAGGAGAGAGGAAGAGAGAGAATGGCAACACAGAGAGTAGAGAGAAGCTGATTTGTTCTGGGAAAGATGCTAAAGATTCCTGGTTGGGAAGCTGAATGTTTTCAGAGCCAGAAAGAAAGACTGGCTAAATCTTGGTGTTTAATTTGCCAGTTCTCTTTAAAGTGGATTCATTGGGGGCCCAAAGCTGAATGTTCCCAATAGGACTAATACCTCCCCCTTAGCACAAATAACGCCTTACAGACATTAACTCATTATTTCATGTGGCCCCCAGTGAGCAGTATGTAAGTATTAGCGTGTCTGCTTTACCAGTTAACAGGCGTAGAGAGATCAGGGTAGCTCCCCATTTTATGGGTTTGCCCAATGAGTTGCTGCTCTGTCACCCGGGTGCTCAGTAGATCTGTTGGTCACCTCACAGCCTTCATGTATTCATCTGTTCATTTTACTTATTCGTTCATCAACCATCTATGGAGCTGTCTTTCTGGTACTGCACGGGGTGCCACGGAGGATGCTAAAGTGCGTAAGATGTTGTCCTTACTTGAAAAGGGATCATTCTTACAGGGTTAAATCCTAAATGCTGTCTGAGGGTGGGCAGGTAATACAGATGGGCGAGCCGGTGGGGAGGGGGGAGGACTGTGGCACTCTGGAGACGCCTGCCCCATCTACTTATTATAACACAGTAGCTGCCCCAAACACACATGTCGAGGATGAGGATTCAGTTCGCAAGCCTTTCTGGAGGAGGAAGAACACAATTTGCTACAGGGCAGTGTGGTGAATACTGCAGGAGAAGCATAAGCTGCATGATGGAAAGTCAGGAGAGCTATTCAGTGGGACAAAGGGACAGAGGAAGGGCTGGAGCAGTGGACATAAGAGCATCCTGGGAGGAGGTGAGAGGGCTTAAAAAGACAGATTTATGGGGCACGTGGGTGGCTCAGTGATTGAGCATCTGCCTTGGGCTCAGGTCATGATCCCAGGGCCCTGGGACCGAGTCCCACTTTGGGCTCCCTGCATGGAGCCTGCTTCTCCCTCTGCCTGTGTCTCTGCCTCTTTCTCTCTCTGTCTCTCATGAATAATAAAATCTTTTAAAAACAAAATGAAGACAGATTTGTGACTATGAGCTCCTAGGGTGCGAAGCCAAGTGGAGGCCCAGCCTATACTTGGATGCCTCCAGTGATAGGAAATTCAGTACCTAGAGAACTCACCCCTTTGGAGTTCTCTCCACTGCCTGGTTAGTAGGTGAGTTGGTGGCAGTTTGGCAGAGAAGACACCATAGGCTTGGAATCAACCTATCTGTGTTTGAATCCTAGACTCTACCACTTGTTAGTCACATGACTTTGGGGGAAGTTATTTAAATGTTCTGTGGCTCAGTTTACTCATATTTAATGGGTGATAATAATAGAATTTATAGCAAGGATAGAATGTAGATGAAAAGCTCAGCACAGTGTCTACATGTAGGAATACTCTGCTAGAGTTGTTCCAACACAACGGGAGCCAAGTGAAGCTTGAGAATTGGATAGGGCTCTCCAAATGGTGATAAACCACTGAACCTCCCAATGGACCAACATCTAGAGGGAACAAAGTTGTTCTAGAATGGGTAGCCCCATTTGTCTTAGCAAGGGAAGGGATTAAAGATCGTCTTTGATGCTTTCACTAGTATGCTCTATGGTCTTGACGTGTCCTAGAAGACCTAGGTTGTACCTCTCATTTATGGATGTCACAGAAGTGGCAAGTGAGAGCCTTGCACGAGGTAGACTCAGGTCTCTCCAGCTGAAGGCTCCCATTCAGGAGAAAGGCAAGAGCTAAACACACATTCTGGATTGGTTTTCATCATATTGAAAGGACAGAGACATTAATTAAATGTCATTGGAGGGTGAGATTCTGATAGTTTTACACCATAATGAGGATCTTAGGTGCTTGTGTTCTGAACTTTCTATCCTAAAATGTGTGTGTGTGTGTGTGTGTGTGTGTGTGTTTAAGATTTTATTATTTATTCATGAGAGACACAGAGGCAGAGACACTGGCAGAGGGAGAAGCAGGCTCCACGCAGGGAGCCAGATGTGAGACTCAATCCCAGGACCCCAGATCACGCCCTGAGCCAAAGGCAGACACTCAACCACTGAGCCACCCAGGAGTCCCCGTTTGTGTGTGTGTGTGTGTGTGTGTGTGTGTGTGTTTAGAGAGAGTGTGTGTGCTGGGTGGGAGAAAATGGTGACAGCAGGGAGGGGCAGAGGGAGAAGAAGAATCTTAAGCAGGCTCCATGCTCTGCATGGAGCCAGCACAGGGCACAATCTCATGACCCTGAGATCATGACCTGAGCTGAAATCAAGAGTTGGACCTTAGCCAACTGAGCCACCCATCTGCCCCTTAAAATGTGCATTTGTAAACTTTCTTTACAAATAGAAAATTTTTTTTATTATCTCTGAAAAAGCACTTTCTATCAGGGGCCTGGATACTCCTGGGGATTGATCCACAACCTGATTATTAAGAATGGCGATAGACAGTTTGATTGCTGTCCAGCTTCATTTTTTGCAGGGCTGGGTGTGAGTCCTACAGTTCTACTTTTCAGGGGTCAGTGAGGTTAAATGGGGGAGAGGCTGTGGCAGGACTTAGGGCAGGAAAAGACTAAGCTTCAGATCTAGCATCCAACAGCCAGGACATGCAAAGGCCAAAGTGCACATAACCAAGTTTTCCTTTCTAGATTTGCTCTTCACTTTGTTGCAAGAGGTGGGGAAGCAGACATTACAATCAGTGGGTTGCAAGAAAATGCCTTTATTCCCTTGCTCTGCTGCTAAGCAAGGCACACAAAGTCACAATAGGGAGGAGGGGAGAGCAAGTGGCAGCAGGGAAATCTGGGCAGGGCTTACATTTTCTCCAGACAATGTAGGGTTTTGATGGTCTGGTGATTTCTGGAAACTATTGGTAAGATCACGTTAGGTCATGGAGATTTTTTTTTTTTTTTTTTAATGATCTGAGCAGGAAGAGAAAAATCACTTTAAAACCCCCTCCATGGGTCCTGTGCATGCTCAGCCCCACAGATCAGAGCTGCGAGGGGGGATGCACGTGAAAGAGGGGAAACTGCTTTCCCATGCTGCCCACCCTGTTAAGATCCCCTGTTCCACAGACTCCCCGGGTAAGTGCGCTTCCACTGTGAATAATTCAGATGATGAAGTAGGCTCAGTGAGAAGCCGCACCAGGAAACAGAGCTGTGTGGACTGCAGTTCATAAACCCGTGACAACTCATGGGTTTCAGAGCATCTGAGAGGACGACGGGCCTGCTGGGGCCAAGGTGAGGGGATGCGGGCCCCCTCGAATGGAGCTGTAGGCCAAGCCGCCGCCCCTCCCATCCGGGAAGGTACCTCCTTGGGTCAGGTGCATTTTCATCGCCTCTTGGGCGAGATGGCTGTAGCGCTGCCCGCTGCATGTGCCCCGTGCAGCTGACCTGCATTACAGCTTTGATGATGCTTGTCACTGAAGAGAGGTTTCAGCCTCGGGAATAGCCTTAAAGAGGCCTTTTAATTCCTCCTGGGAGCTCTCTCTGCACCTTGGGATTGTGGCAGGGTCATCTCTCTTCTGACAGCTGAGGGGAGCAGGAACCTGCCATTTGGTTCCTCCTCCCATCTTTTCGGCAACCCCTTGCTCTTTAGGAAACCCCACCCTTCTGCATCGTACAAATGCATCTTACAAACACAACAAACAACAGAATGGACAAGCAGACCCAAGTCAGAGAATTAGGATAGAACAAAATCTAGGCAGTGCTTTGTCATTCACCGAGTGCTATTAAATTCTGCTTCCCCAAGTGGTTTGTTCTAATTCTTGAACTTCTGAATGGGTGTCCTCAGGCCTGGGTCCTTTTCCAGCAAATCATCTTAGATCTTCACCGATTTTACCCACCCCTACCCCCCATCCCCTGCCTCTGGAAACCACTAATTTTTTTTCTCTTTATCTATGAAGGTTCTTGTGGTGGTGGCTTTGTTTAGATTCTACATATAAGTGATGTCAAACAGTACTTGCCTTTCTCTGCCTGGCTTATTTCACTTTGTTTAATGTCCTCAGGATCCAACTATGCTGTTGCTTATGGGAAGATTTCCTTTTTTATGGCTTGGTAGTATTTGTGTTTGTTTCTTTATACATTCAACAATCAGGTTGTTCCCAGGTTTCAAATATTATAAATAATGCTGCAGTGAACTTGGGGATGCAGACATCTTTTTGAGACCGTAATTTTGCACCCATAAGAGAAATACCCAGAAATGAAATTGGCAGATTATGCGGTAGTTCTATTTTAAAATTTTTGAGGAACCTCCATCCTGTTTTCCACAGTGACTGCACCATTACATTCCCACCAACAGTGCACAAGGGTTCCTTTTCTCCATATCCTGGCCAGTATTTGTTATTTCTTAGCCTTTTTATAGTAGCCATTCTGACAGGTAGGAAGTGGTATCTCATTGTGGTTTTGATTTTCATTTCTCTGGTGATTAGTGATGCTGAGTAGCTTTGCATACACCTGTTGGCCATTTGTTTATCTTCTGGACACTCTTTTCCAGCAGGTTCTTCTCTGAGGATGCTTAGAAGGCTGGCTTATTGCTCTTGTGGGTTGTATACTCTGAAAACTATATAGTGCTTTCTGGCTCTTGATTCTTCTTTCTTTTCCAAGCTATTTCTATGACTTTCTGGAACCAACGAATTCCTTCGCTCCCCCTAAACTAATATGTTCAAATTGTTGCCTATCATATAACCAAGGGCATGTGCTTCCAGCTCTTCTTAAATCTCTTACCATCCAGGTAAAATACCTTCAGTCCGATTGATTCCGTTCAAACTCAATGGACATTTTATTCGATGAACACCAGTTGTAAAGGCCCAGACCAGATGCTGTGTGTGTGTGTGTGTATGTGTGTGTGTTTCTACCTGCCTGCCTGTCTCTTTCTTGTTTCCTAACTGTTCTTCCATCTTCTATTTACCTGAGGCATATGATATAAGGAGTCCTAGCTTGTAGAAGCTTATAGACTGGTTTCTTAACATGTCCAGATTTTCTTCTTTTTGATAATTTAAAACTGTTCAGTAATAACAGTAATAATAAGAATCTTGACCATCCACCATTAATCTCTCTGCCAAAATGGCATGAATGAAATTCAGCAGGTTTCCCTATAATAGTCATTTCTTGATTCTTCTCCCAAAGGAGAATTTGTTTAATTCTTACAATGAAAACATACTCATAATTGGAGATATGGGTTTAACCATGTCCTCTCCTTCTTTTCCCAAAGTCTCCATCATGAAGTGTTCTTAAGAAGGAAGTCGGACTGTCTTCATTGTGCACATCCCTTCCTGCCGCCACCCTATTCCTAATAGAAAGGTTAATATTGAGAGGGAGGGTGACTGAGTGAGCTCCCAACCCTGGGCATTAAACCGTGGATCTTCCATTACTTATGTATGTGATTTGGAGCAAGTTATAGGCATTGAATGTAAAATGGAGGTATAATAATAGTACCAAGTTCGTAGAGATTGTTAGGGCAATCAAAATAAATGAAATAATACATGTAATGTAGCACTGTCCTTGACATAATGCCTGCTTGAAAGGTATGTTGGAAAGGAAAGAGAGCCTAGAATCCTGAGTGGGTGGGTAAGGTATCTTAATTTTAAAAATGGATAATTTTTGGCAGCGCTTGACAGATTATATTGATGCAGTTAATTTGGTGGTTCTAGATATTCCCAAAACATGTATTTGGATTTTTCTTCAACTTGGGTATTAGGGGATCCAATGGCTCTTGGACTGAGAAAAAAAAGGAAGGGATGAAGGAAAGGTTGGAGGGAGGGAGTAATCAGTCGAAGGGTGTTGGTCGACAGATGGACTTGTATCACATCAGGCAGGACAGGTTTGCATGATGGAAGATTATCTCTGTGCGTGACTCATCATCTGAGACAGCTGCTATGATAACATAGGGACTCACATCTTGAATGCCGGTGGTTCCTGATGCCTCACTTGGAGGTGCCCAGTGGATGTGACCACTTTTCTTTCTCAATTCACAGTGCTTATTTGTATCCATTAAAAAAAATTTTTTTTTTTTTTTGCACATCCTGCTTTCTTTTACAGTTACTTTATAGTTTGTGGAAGCTCGGTTCCTCTTTGCCCTGTCACATGGTGGATGGAATTGGACAAAATGTCACCATTCACTCAGGCGAGGCTCCAGTCTGCTGACAGGATGATGGATTCTTTCCAGGCCAGAGCCAATAAAACCCTAACAATGGTTAGGGCAGTGCCCAAGTTGGAGGGGTATTGCAGAGGAGAATTGGGAGAAGTTGCTCCCTTTGGTCTCATTTCCCAAAGTGGCATCTTTCACCAATTCTTAAAAGGTGCGACATTCTACAGGGAAGTTATCAAGATGATGATGAAAAGGGGAAGCAAAGAGAAAGCAAAAGTCAATGTGAGTAGAGTCAGGGTGAAGCCTTGAGACCTTACAGCAGGATGTCACAGTCTGGCCCATTCTATGTACTCTTCTCTACTCCTACCCAACACCAACCAGTGTTACAGGCTGAACTACCTCCCACTCGCCCCCAGGGTTGCCCGTCTTATGAAAACCTAGTTGTGCATCTGCATGAGGACCAACCCACTTCTCTCTGTATTGCCCCTGAAGCCCCCACTGGACCTACATGAAGTCAAGCTATGGCCTCAGGACCCTTGGGGATCTAGCTTTGCCTCCAACTCTGATCTCTCTTCTCTCACTGTGCTGTGGTCATACAGACTTCCTTGCTGCTCCTCAAATGTGCTGATTATATTCTTGTCTCTGGGCCTTTGCATTTTTATTCTCTTTACTTGGAGTTTTCTATTCCAAATGTTTACTTGGCTGATTTCCTTCCAGTCGGTTATCACATTTACCTTCACAGAGAGGCCTTCCGTGACCATTCGAGTTAAAGAGCTTCGCCTGTCACTGTCTTTGTTATTCTTGTGCTGTAATTTCCTTCTCCTACTACTGGACACTATATGACACATACATCAGATTATTGTCTGGCCCCCACTAGAATGTAAATTTCATGAGGGCAGGGACTTTGAGCATTTTTTGTCCATTGCTGTATCCCACTGCTAGACAGGACCCTGTACATCATAAATACTTAATAAATTTGTTGCATAAATGAATGAATAGTCAGTGATTTTCACCCATCCATGTAATCATACATCCATTCGTTGGACAGTGACTGAGTGGCAACAATGGTAAAGATGAGGACACCTTAGTCCTTGCTTTCCAGGAGGTGGCAATGATGATAGGGAGATAGATACATAATCAGATACAGATAAATGAACCGGTGTTTATGAAAAAGTTTTGCAGGTGCAATGGTAGAGCTATAAAAAGGATATTTCCTGAAACCCAGTGTCAGAGAAGCAGGAGATAGTATGCTGACATTAAGTATGCTCACTTGCTTAAGGATTGAAGCTACACGTAAACATAAGGGGTGTGTGTGTGTGTGTGTGTGTGTGTGTGTGTTATAATGGTTTGGCTGTATACAATTTCAGAGTTTAGAGAAGGGCTCAGAATGTTTTTGCAGTGCTGTTACAGTATGTCAGAAAGGTGAAGAATTCACTCTCTTTCCCCTCAAATGAAATAGAAGCTGCTGCATTTCTCCCAGGTGGGCCCAGGCATTGTACAAGACCCACATATTTTTCAATAAGAGACTCACATTTGCTGTGATGCTAGAAGCTTCTAATGGGCCTCTGAGGGTTGTAAATTATATCAAATAATTTTCCAGATACTAAGCTGTTGTTTTTTTTAAAGGATGGAGATAGGAGGGGTGAGGATAAATCTTTCTCTGGACTCTGAAATTATACCTTGTTTCAACCATATTACATAAATCTTTTTTAAAAAATAAATCTTTTTGAATGTCCATTCATTCAACAAACATTTACTGGGTATCAACTATGTGAGAGGTGCCATACTGGGCCATGGGGCCGTTGTTGGTAGGTAAAAATCTGTAGATCTCTACTGGAAAACTGCTAGAACTTGGTGTTGCTTTCTTGTTGTTTGTTTTAGCATTACCATTTTATTGCTATTGTTTTATTACATCTTTATTGTAATAAGTCAGATAATATAGAGGTATATAAATATGTATAAAGGAAAAATAACAAATGTGACACTCTTCCTCCTCATTCCTACCACCCCTCATAGTTAATCTTTTCAGCATTTTGATAGATATCTTTCTTTTCCATTATCTTAATGGACACACAGTCTTTCCTTTTTAAAAATTCTGTTACAAAAAAAGAAATCGTATACCACATATACTCTGAAATGTACCTTTCAAAACTTACTGATGTAAAATGAACATCTTTCTAGATCTTCTTTTTAGTAAGTTCATAATTTTCTATAGAATTGGCATAATGTAGCTACCCATTTTTGTATTCTAAGAATACGTCAAAAATTTTTACATGATACTGGGGATCCCTGGGTGGCGCAGCGGTTTGGCGCCTGCCTTTGGCCCAGGGCGCGATCCTGGAGACCCGGGATCGAATCCCACGTCGGGCTCCCGGTGCATGGAGCCTGCTTCTCCCTCTGCCTGTGTCTCTGCCTCTCTCTCTCTCTCTCTCTCTCTGTGTGACTATCATAAATAAATAAAAATTAAAAAATTTTTTTATATGATACTTAGGTTTTAAGCAAACATTTTCATATATATTTTCTTATACATTGGTGCTTCTATTTCTATTGAGTGGATTCTGATGTGATTATCATGTCAAAGGGTAAATGAATTTTTAATCTTTTAATAAGCAGAGCTTATTGACTTTTCCAAAACATTGTAGCAATTTATATTTTCTTCAGAAATATACAGGAGTGCTTTTGTCCCTAATATCATCCCCACCACTGGATGTCATCAATATTTTTAAGTTTTGTCAAGAATGATGACAGTGATATGTCAATAATGATAATTCATTTTTTCTTTATTTTCATTTACCTGACTCTCCCTGGAGTTGGGCATTGTTCATACATTTATTGGACATTTACATTTCATATATTATAAGTTTCCATTCCCATCCCTTTGCATGTTTTCCTATTGAGTTTTCTTTTTCTTCTTGATACATAGGAACTCTGTAATAGAAAAAAATAATGGTTTGTTGGTCACATATTATAAGCATAGATGAGAACTCAACTTGCAGATATATTTATCTGCATATTTGTATGATTTCTGTCTTTGTCTTGCTTAGAAAACATCCCTCATCAACCTTTTGGATATGGTGCTCATCATAAACATGACCTTGATAAGCCAGAGTCTTTGAGTTAGAGCAAGGTCCATTTATGGTGCTTTGTGGCTACAGTGTAATATTTCAGAGTTTGGTGCTGCCACCTAACAAAGACGATACTTGCATTAGCCTTTTCCTTCCCACTCTTCTCGCTGATTTTAGTTGAGATATACTTGGTAGCTGCAGATCTTGTATCCTATCATCAACATCTGGGATTCTTCTGCTGGGTAATGTTTCAGATTCTCCTGACTACAAAATCCTGGTCATTAAAAAACAATGTAGCATTTCCTAACATCTCAAGGCCATATCTTACTGTGGGAAACATCAGTAGCAAAGCATCCAGAGTTTGGCAGGGAGCACACTGACTCCCTCCCTCCCTGAGGAACCCTATCTCTGATTGCCTTTGCTTTGTTTCTCTTTTTCACCCTCTTCTCTGGAGGGGTCATCAGAATTGCCTAAGATCTCTGACACTTTGGTCCTTGATCCTGGGAGTTGGATTTTATATGGAGTCGATTTGATGAAATTATACCATGTATTTTGCATTTAGCATATCGTTAGGGCAGAGTTTCCACAGTTCTGGGCTTTGAAGACTTTGGCACATCGCCTTGGTAACTGAGTCATTTGTTTCTCTTGATAGGAAATGAGATACTGTCCTTCACATTCATAAATAGGGGTGACTTCTGACTGGCACAGGCTAGTAGGTGAGTTTCTAGAAGGATAAGGATAGTTTGGAATGTAGAGACCCTAATGAACACTTTCCCTGTCTTTGTGACTAAGCATTAAAGAAAGCTAGAACATTAGAGCTGTAAGAAGGTTTGGGCAAGAAAACTGAGGCAGAAAGAAGCAAAATGGGCACACACGAGTCTCATAGGGCATTGATATACACTAATGGTTTTTTGTGGATTGATGACAGCCACAGACACACCAATAATAGGTATAGAAAAATAGGTTCGAGTGGTGTATCCTCATATCAGGGGAAACAGACCACTTCTAGAACTGTTAGAGATAATTCAGAGCCACAGTTCAGAGCAACAGGACTATCTGGGCTTCTCCATTTTACAGCTGGAGAGATGGAAACGCAGGCAAATAGAGTGGTGTGCCCCAAGTTAATGTAGTAATTAGCAGCATTGTCAAAACTTGCATCCATATGCCCTGATTTTCTGGTCTGAGTCCTCTTGGGTACCTCCTGGTTGATGCAGTTAGTTGCAGGAATCTTTTTTTTTTCTTCAGTGAATAGTAAAGATTGAAGAACAACTCTTTTGGTGGACCAGTATCTGTTGGGGAACAGGATTTATTGCCACACACATATATACCCCTTTAACCTGTCTCCCAACCAGGGAGGATTATGTTGTCTTGTTTCTTTCTTCAGAAAGTATGTGTTGGTCATTTCCTATGCTAGGGGCTTAATAAATACCTGTGGCCTTGTATTGAGCTGATTTGCATTGTTAAATTACCAGAGATAGGGGCCCAAGCCTAAAATGACAAAAATTTCATTTGACCAGTTAGGATAAAAGATGCAGTGCCCTGAAAATACACAAATCCCTTTTTAACAATTCCGTTAAAAAACATATGCTACATAATTGAATATAAGTACAAATAAAAGGCACCTGGTACAACTTGTTCCAACTTCTCTTTTATTAGAATCTAAGTGGTAACATTTATTTCCAGGCAGTGTCACTGATATTGGTTTTGTTCATTATTAGGATATTGTAGTTATTGCACTCTGAAGGGAGAAGCTGTGGGTTTATAACCAGGACTGGCAAGTGGCCGAAGAAGGAGATGCACCAGCTGATGGGCCTTTTATAGAGTCAGAGCGTGTCAGAAATCATCTTCAGGAAGCAAAGCGTCCCTTCCCTGTGGCGGGCACTCCCCGGGGAGGCTGGGCACTTTTTCTCCTTCGGCTGTGGGTCTGGTATGGACTTTGGCTCTGATCCTGCTGCCCGATTCCGGGGCAAGTACCTGGGGGCGCCTGGAGGTGGGTGGCTGGGAGGCTGACATTGCCTTGGTTGTATGTCCTGGGAAGCCAGCTGAGAAAGGCCCGGGGGCTGCAGGCCTGCAGGAGCCCTGGTGTTTCATTATTCTGATTTTAACTGGCCTGAGTAGGATTTCTGGATGGGCTTCAGAACGGGGGAAAAGAGAAAACAGAGGGAAAAAAACCAGACCATAAATTGCTGCTGTAATTTACGTCAAACACCCTTGCACCATGATCACAGCCCCTAATAAATACATTCCTCTGACTGGTGAGGCTGTAATAATCCTCCCCCTGATGATTTCTGCATTAGGTTGTTGCTGTTATTCTTATTGTTTGGTAATGAAGGGCAAAAATCAATATTGGGTGTTTTGATTCTATTAACAAGGAGAATAAAATCCTTTTCCTCTCCTGTATCCTTCACACCTTAACTAGAAACAGTTTCAATACCTGGTGACAGAAGATTGACTTGGGGGTTTATCCTTTTCTATCTCCTAATCTGTGGAAGAGGTTTTAAGGCAGAAACGTAGTCAAATCAAGTCACTTCTTGCGTTCTTCTTCCTCCTGAGAGGAAGGGAGAGGCTATTTTCTTCCCGTGGGAAGCTCTGCGTGAAGTCTAAGCTGTCTCAAGAGGATCCACGGAAGCAACAAGTGCATAAGGAGCCTGTACCAACTTCCTGAGCAAAATGAACATCTCTCCTCCCTTATCCACCTTTGTGGATGAGAATGCGGCCCTAAAGGGAAGGTCAAAGAAACTGCCACATTTCTAGTTCTCTCAGTAGATTCTTTATAGCCGTACATAAATGTTGTTTGCAATCACAACATGGGCCTACTTGGGAACTTGGCTATGGGGTTTTAAAGAAGACATTGATCATTTACACCTAAATAGGATCTTACCATTTTCTTTATTTTTTTTTAAGATTTTATTTATTTATTCTTAAGAGACACAGAGAGAGAGGCAGAGACACAGGCAGAGGGAGAAGCAGGACTTGATCCCAGGATCCTGGGATCACGACCTGAGCCGAAGGCAGATGCTCAACCAACTGAGCCACCCAGGTGCCCCAGTATCTTACCATTTTCAAAAATATTTTATTGATATTTCTCATTTAATCATTTTATCATTTGAAGTGGCTCTTAGTCATTGCCATTTTCAGGTGAGGAGACCGAGGGTCAGAAAGGAGGTATGCTTCTCAAGGTTGCCTGGCGAATGTAGGTCCAAGTTTCCTATAAGAAAAGAAAGATAGCCCCACTTTCCCTGGTTGGTGCCTCTGGAATAGTATAGCATTCACCAGGAGTCTAGACATGGGCTGGCTTCTATACTTTCCCACAGAGTTTAAACAGACACATCAGATTCAGTAGAAACTTTGAAGACACCTGGTGCTTGGAGCTTCCCTTAGGGGACAATGGACGCAGGGAGAATTTGCTGTGTTCTGGGAGCATGTTTCCGATTACTTAATATTAGCAGACCATTTGTAACTCAGATGTCAAGCAGGGTTTTAGTGTCCTAATTTCTCGAAAAGATGGCTAAGCCCCTCCCCCACCTCCAGATATATCCCGTGTAAAAATAAGGAGGCCCTTTACAGCACCTCTGCAGATTTCCAAAGAGCTTATGCATCCCTGTGGTTCCCTTTGTCCTGCAAGCTCCTGCTTCTGCTGAATCATTTCATCTTGGAAATTGTCTCCACACCCCTCTGTCGTCTGGGATGTATGATGCAGCCAAGGAATGAGGCCGTCTTCCTTTTCCTTCTTCAGACGAACCACTCATGCCAGGGTGGTGCGTGTGTGCGGTGTGTAGATTACTGGCACTTTGGTAGGATGGGAGCATTCCCACATCACCACTTGGCTCCTTTTTCAACTCAGTTCCTGTTTCTTACCATTTTCCAAGACTCTCTTATACTCTTGCCCTTTCTTCCTTACTTGTCTGCCTCCCTCAGATTCCAATCTGTTTTGAATGCATTTCAGTTCAGCTACTTTCTTTGTTTCCTTCTGACACATGCCCTTGGCATCTCACCTTCTCCACAGGTGCCTTATCAAGGATATTTTCCTCAAAAAGACTGTTCTCTTCCTAAGAGGAATTCTGATGTCAGCCAAGGCCACGTTTTCCAATCTGCTGGATAAATAAATAGTAAAACAACAAGCAAAAGAACTCGGTGTTGGATGTACATTGTAACAGTGATAGGGGTGATATTAATACCTTATAGATATTGAAAGTTTTCCTGTTGCCAGCAGGCTTTGCCTATAGATACTAGCGTATTTTAGCCATACAGTAATTCTTATGGTTCTGATTTTCAGGGGAAGAAACTGAGGGTCACATAGAGCCAGCAAAAACATGTCTGACATTTTTAGAGTTTTTTCTCCACCATGAGTGTAGGTCTAGTTCTATTCCAGTCCACACTGCCACACTGGTTGGCTTCTGTGTTTCATTGTCACACAATGAATCAAACTTGAAAATTTCAGCCATCTCTGATTTATATTTGCCACTGGCCTCCCTGGACCATAAGCTCCAAGGAGCTGACTTTTTGGTTTTTGACAACCCTCAACATTGAGCCATGCTAGGTCCCTAGCCTTTTGTCACGTTCTAGAGTTCTAGAAACACTATGCAGTGAAGACTGTGCCTAATAGGGCCAGGTCATGAGGCCATGCCAAATATGTAACCTGCTTCTTTAAAATTTGTGGACTCTTTCTCCCTCTCTCCCTCTCTCTGGCTCCATTGGCTGCTACAAGCAGCCTGCATGGACAGTATTTAGAGGATTTTTTCTTTTTTTTTCTCTGTAATATTTCTTCAACCTGGAAATGCTTTATAATGTGTCTCAAAGACTTGTGAGAGCCCCAGCAAGGAAGGGGTTAAAATGATTTTACCCACAGAATTTCATGAACCACCTGTGAGCCAGCTTTGCATCCTCTTCTCCATCTCTTTATGTAGTTGTGTCAGCTCTCTCCCCCAAGTATGCATTATCTGGACCATTATGGAACCCATCAGCAGAGGGGCCATGACCTCTGGCTGACCTTGGCCTGCTGATGCCCTGCCATGCGCTCCAATTACCAGGATATGTAGAGGTGACTGCAGTCTTTTGAGACCTTTGGAAGCTTACAGCTTTGTCAGGTCCTTACGTCTTTTCAGTGGCATTGGGTGACTTCTAGATCCTGCTGGCATTTCTCTTCTTGGGTGACATGCGTGCTTACTCTAAAACGAAAACTCCAAAGCTGTGGTTGGTTTGTCTTACTTGAAAACTGTAATTTTCCACTGCATGGCCTGTTCTCCTTGGATGATGGGCTGTAAGAAGGAACAGTGAGAATATGAGGAAATTGGTTAATCTTTTTGCTAGCAGCATTGCTTTTTTGAACTATATTTTCAGGGGGTGGAGGCATCTAGAGTTGTGTTGACTTGATACTTCCAAGTCTCTCTGCTTGTCTTTTCAACTTCATCTTCATTCCTAAAGTGATTATAGCTGTGCAAAAAGTTTAATGGTTTTGGTACTACTTTGTAGTATTTTTTGCTAATTTTTTTCTAAGCACGGGTAATAAAAAAAAATGTCACTATGCTCTGCATTTCAGAAGCAAAAGAAAATTAGACACCTGTTATATAATATGCTCACAACATTATGTAACACGTTTTTCCACTGGAAATAATGCTCCAAGCTGTTTTGTTCTCCATTTGCTGTGATTCATTTAAGTGTTGAATGTTAAACTGGTCTATTTACCAAGCTCAGAAATGTATTAGGTTGAGCCCATGAATTTGCTGATTTCGTAGATCAAAGCATTAAATATAGACAGTTTTATAGGGTCCAACTTGCATCAGCAGCATTAGGCAAAACCTGATTGGAAGCGGGAGGGATCATCTAGCGCCTCCCCCATCTCCAGGCAGGATTGCATTTCAGTCATACTCAGAAGAATCTCTTAACTCACGCTTTTTAACATTTGTTGTCAATGAATAAAGTCCCATATACTCTTCTGGGTTAGTTAAGGGATTAATATCACTATCAAAGCAGGGAACGGGTCATTCTGGAAGCTCAGCAGAAGAGCTCAGCATAGGTGGTGGTTATATCTGCTCTTTAAGATCTTACGGGACACCTTACACATTGTGTCCCTCTTGACTGGGGTTTTATTTTTAGATTTTCTAGTCTTAAACAATTGTTAAATGTGGGTATATTTCTTTTTTAAAGGGATATTCAATTTTTTTTCTAATTTATTGAGATATAATTGAGAGGCACCACCATATACATTTAAGGTGTGTAGCAAAATGGTTTGACTTGGATATATTGTGAAATGATTACTGCAGTTAACATCCATCATCTCATGTAGATAAATAAAAGGAAAAAAGCAAACCAATTATTGGTTTTCCTTGTGATGAGAACTCAGGATCCACTCCCTTAACAACTTTCCTCTATATCATAGAGCGGTATTAGTGGCAGGTATCATGTCATACATTACATCCCTAGTACTTATTTATCTTGTAACTTGCAAGTTTGTGCCATTGACCACCTTTCTCCATTTCTCCCTCCCCCTACTCACTCCTGGTAAACACAAATCTGATCTCTTTCTCTCTGAGTTCTCTTTTTCTTTTGTTCTACATGTAAGGGAGATCATACCCTATTTTTCTTCCTCTGACTTGACTTAGTATAATGCCCTCACAATTGGTCCTTGTTACTGCAAGTGGCAGGATTTCTTCATTTTTATGGCTGAATAATATTCCATGGAAAGTGTGTGTGTGTGTGTGTGTGTGTGTGTGTGTGTGTATCACAGTTTTTTAAATCTATTCACTTGATGGACATTTAGGTTGTTTCCATGTCTTGGCTCTTGTAAATAATGCTTCTGTGACCCTGGGGGGCTGCAGATAGTTAAAGTTGGTGCTTTCATTTCCTTTCTATATATTTGATTGGGGTTTTAACAACAGAGAAGGATTCTCTGTTTCTTTCACCTCTCACCAACCAAGAGGTAGTGAGAGGTGGGTTCATCAAGAACCAACTAAGTCTGGCTCTGATTTGTGATTTGCTTGAGATCCTGTCTCAGATCTTAGTCGTGAACATAAAAATAGAAGTTGTTCAACAGCTTGCTTGGCTACCTCAGGAGGTGGGTCCTCCAAATGAAGAGATCGAATCTGCTTTACCCAAGCAATGAGATTTCCAGACAGAGTAAAGTCACGGTGATAGCCTCTGGACTCTGGGTAGAGTTTTCCCAGCATGTGTGTCAAAGCCAGATGCTCAGGGTGTCTGCCCTTTGTCTCAGACTCCTCACTGTGGTCAGAGTCTGCAGCTTCTCCCCACTTCCACTGGCCATTGGCCAGCAGCTCCTGACGCCCAGAGGTTTCAGCACAGGGTACATGTTCACTTAAGCCAGAACCTATTCCAAACATTGAGCGAGACTTATTCTTTTGTTGCCAATAAAAATGTAGTCACCCAATCCTGGGTGCGTTCATTATAGCCTGAGTTTTAGGTACTGGATTTTTTGCAACAAAGAGCATGAAGGCCACCTCTTTTCATTTGTCTAGGAACTTAGCTCAGAGCCTTTGCACACCATGACATTATTCCAATGCAGAAGACATAGAGTTTGGATGTGGGCTGTACGATAGAGTTTTATGCAGTGTATAAACTCAGTTTAAATGAGATAAAAACACCCAATACAGTCCTTGGCCCTTTACAGACTTTTGGCAAATGCCAAAAAGGTATAGTATAGAATAACTAGCTGAAGAGGAAAGAAGAGAGGCTTTTGGGTCAGAAGGCCTGAGCTCGAGTCATGTACTGGCCACTTGTACGTGTCTGACCTTAGGCTGTTCTTTCACAGCCTCTGTTCCCATTTGCAAAGTGGGGTCCCTGCACCCCTCAGGATTGTCTCATGGGCATAAAATGCAATTGTGGCAGTAACAGTGCTTTGAATAAAGGCTGACACAGCCTAAAGATATTGGGTGTCTTTTACCCTCCAGGTCTGATTCTTATTAGGCCTCAGATGTCTTTGCATGATTGGACAAAAGGTTGGGCTAATAAGTCTTAGGAGTGGATGTTTCCTAAAATTGATGAGCAGCTCTGAGTCCCTACCAGTTCTGTACCCTGTGGAAAACAGCTGTGGTGGTAGAGGGCTCACAGGGGTTTGGAGCAGGCTGGGGCCCCCTC
Source organism: Canis aureus (assembly GCF_053574225.1). NCBI lineage: Eukaryota > Metazoa > Chordata > Mammalia > Carnivora > Canidae > Canis > Canis aureus. The sequence goes on from NC_135613.1 coordinate 9,645,182, forward strand.
TTACAAAAGATGCTGCTTCCCAACAAGCCCTGTATCCCCACCGTCCTGCAGCTTGTTGTTAATGGGAGGGAGCTCGGTCCAAACCCGGGTTTCCAGGGTCTGATGAAAGCCACAGCCTATTTAAATCATTTTCCTGTGGCCTTTAACCTAAAAAGATTACATTTCAGGGGTGGGAGGTGGAGGAGGGTGAGCAGCAGAGGACCAGCCTACTGTCAGAGGACAAAATCAAATTTTTTATGTGATGTTGCTGCATTAAATGGGCCAATCTTATGTCATGTAACATGTGAATAATGGCTCTAGCATGTGATGTCAAAATTTTCCACACATCTCATAAATAAATCCAGCCACACCCCTCCCCCCAACTACCACCCAAAGGCTATGCATTTTTGAACTTCACCTTGCATCCCAAATTAAAAATGCGTTCTGATTCAAGGTTAAAGGTACAGTGTCCCCTTTCAAAAGGCACATGTCAGTGTTTCTGCTGAGAATGATAAATAACCTTTGGAACAGGCTATCAATTGTCAGGATTCTTCCTCCTCCCTATCTTCCAATTCTTCTTTTTTTTTTTTTCAACCTGACTTTGCCGGTTAGGTCTGATGCTTTGGAAAGAATAGATGGTATGTTAGGCCAACCCTTGATGAAATTTTCTGTAAGGAAAACCCCTGGAGGTCCCGAAGGGAGAAAAATCCCCCAGTCAGGTGGCCCAGTGGCCCCCAGGAGTGAAGGAGCCAGATGCAGTGCAGCTGCAATTAGCATTGGCAGCGCAGCCTCGCCACGCACCTTTTACTGCAAGAAGCGTGTGTTTGTTCAAGGCCTGTCCGCTTGCACGGGGATGCCGTGCACCGATACTGACGTTAGAAACCCTGAAACGCCACTGCTGTTGGCGAAGAGCTGCCGCCTCTGCCTTGTCGACTGCGACCCAGGCAGGTGACTTTGGGAAACAAGCACTCAGACCATCCCGGGTCCTCGGCGCCCGGAGTCGGCAGTAAGCACGCAGGGAGAGTCTTCTACGGAAGCCAGAGTCGTGGAGAGCTTCCGAAGCAGAGCTGCCCCTCGATCCCCCCCTAAAGGGCATCCTGCCTTTTGGCTTTTCCGTTTACACGGGAGGGTCAGGAGGAGGCGACCGCAGGTGCAGGTGCGGGGCTGCTGAGAGCCGGGGCGGAGGCGTGATTTTCCAGAGGCCCAAGCTCCCGGGCGCCGCCTCTGTCCCCCCCTTCTCCCCGCACCTCACAAACAAAGGCAGCATCTTTCTGGGCCAGCGCGGCGAGCGCCCGCGGACGTTCCGGGAATGCACACGGCGACCTGCTCTGTGTAACGGACGTCAAGCCCAAGCCGCACAGGAGTCGCTACATCTGTTTTGGCTTTGTTCGCGGCACAGAGGGGCGGGGGTGCGCTCCGCGGTCAAGGGCCAAACTGCATGTCATATTTCATTACCTTCATTAGCTACTACAGAGGCCGCGCTCAAGGGAAAGGTTGGCGTTAACCCCTGAGCGACCAGCCTCTTCCGAGGAGCCTTTGCACCTCCACCCCCCGCTCGCGATCGCCGCCCGCTCACGCTGTGAGCTCTGATGTAGCTCAACTGTAAATCAGCCCCGAGGTCCACGATTTCACCTTCTGGAAGGAGGCAGGCTACTGTTTTATCCCAGGTAGCTACTTGCCGGACGAAAGAACATCTGGAACCCATTAGGACGAATGCTAGTGTGAACCCAACGGGGAAAGCGTGCGCAGGCTTAATAAAACTTTCCCCTCTTTTTTGTGTCCGCGGTTGTCTTTTTCTTTCCTTCCCCACATTATTTCTGTGAGTTAGTATCGCCAGCTCTTTCTGTGGTTGCCTGGAGTGAGATAAGATGCTGCTGCCCGATGCCTAGCTGTATTGGAGGAGCTTTTCTTGGGGTGCTTTTCTTGTGACATCAGTGGACTCCCATGGTGGTGGCCCTTGGAGGAGAGAACTCATCTCCCCATATTCCCATTGTATCTCTTGAGCTGTACTTTGCACTTAATGAAATAAAAGTGGGTGCAGGTATCAAGTAGATCTTGATAACGCGTGGCTCTGACAAGGGTCAGTTCTCATGCTGCGTATTGAATACATCATGATTCTGTTTACAAGCCTCTGTGGCCTGCATGTGCTGTTATCTAATATTAGGAAGACTGGCCAATTGGCCAGCGTAGGTCAGAACACACCTGGTCTGTAGAATTAGGGGTCTGGAATTTTGATTCTTCATCCTGGCTCTGCTATTGATTTATCTCCTGGTATCAGACAAAGCCCTTGCCCTTCATTCTTCCATCTGTAAACTATGGATCATTGTACCATTACGAGGGTTCTATGAGCTCAAATGATTTCATTTTAGGATACTCTGAAAAGCCCCAAGAAGACCATGCTTTAAGACACACCATTTGGAATAGTATAACATCCCTTTATTTTTATTAATACATATCTGAAGGATCTACACCAGTCATGTGCACATATAATCCCCGACCAACAGCACCAGCTTCACCTGGGAACTGGTTAGAAATGCAAATTCTTGGTCCATGTACCTAGTGAGTCAGAAGCTCTGTGGTGGGGATATCCTGATGTACACTAAAGTTTGAGAACTGCTGATCAATACATCTGGCTTCAAATCCAGGAGTTAAACTTAAGCACAGAGCCCTCTCGGCCCAAACATTAGAGTGGAAGCTCAGCTCTCCAAGGATTACAGTGTGTTACCTGACAGCCACTCTAGACCTGTAGGCAACACAGGTTCTCTCTAGTTCTGACTTGTAGACAGTGCCCACACAAAATAGTTTTTCTGAAAAAAAAATTTTTTTTTTCTGCTTTCGAGGTAAGTTTCCTAATTTGGCAGAGCTTTATTGGCACACTAAACTCCAGAGTCCCCCCCACCCCCGCCCCGCCCTTGCTCCTGTAAGCTGGTGTCTGTCTCCTGGCATTTTGGATACAGTTGAACCTGTCAGGAAAATAAATTTCTCATAAAGATGGACACCCACTACCAGAGTAAGGCCATCAGGCTTAGATTTGTGACTCAAATGTACACAGAGGCAGAATGATGCCACACAAAGCATCTAGAAGTTCACTGGAGTTGGGACACTGACATGAAGATACTTTGCACATGGTACCCTTGGAAGCAGAAAGAGAGAAATGGAAGAAAATAGTGTTCATGGTCAGAAATGCTCTGCTTTCTTTGGTGAGTCCCACGTGTCCATCTTTCACATTTTTACAGGGGTCGTTGTAAAATAAAAACTAACCACAGAATGGACACCTGGATGTGTGATCTAGTTTTCTTAATCAGTAACTATGTGTAAATGGTAAATGCAGGAGCAGACGCTGTAGGTTGGCTTTTAGAATGTATCTGCATCTAGTCCTACTTTGTGCCTATAATGTCTTTTTTTTTTTTCATAAAGCAGTGAAAAATTATATTCCCTCTCTCATCTCCTTTTGGTGTTTTATGTCTCCCTAAGATTCAGGACACATTTGGAATCTGAGAGAAGGGCCACCAATTAGGACGATTTTTTGTTGTTGTTGTTCCCATTTTTAACCTCAGACCAACCACCTCATTTCTCCCTCTTTTGAATTTGTCCCTAAGTTTGGTCCTACAATGAGACCTTTTGCATGGCAAGTTTAAGCCTGGAGCAAATTTTTATGGCTGAATTATAAACCCTTGAAAATAGGGGTTTATAATGGAAACGCTGACACAACCTTAACTCTAGCAGCGAGAGCGCAATGTAATAATAAATGAGGCAGAACAGCAAAGTGCTGCTTTTAATTTATCATTTAGTAGAAGAAAAAGGCCTTGTTTACTTCTTCTTTTTCATCTTCTCTGCTTCCAAGACTTGCAACCATTATTTTGAAATGTATTTTATAATAAAACCTCAGTGGTTATGTTGCCTAGGGCTTGAGCGTCCATTTTAGAAAGGAAGAGAGAGAGAGAGAGAGAGGGAGGGAGGGAGAGAGAGAGAGAGAGAGAGAGAGAGAGAGAGAGAGAAATTTTTGAGGCCAGAGAAGCATATTCTGTTGACTGATTATGTTTTGACTACACAGTTGCTGCCTGGGATGCATTTATTGTGGAACAGATCAGCTACTCTGCTACGATCCAGAAACGCCCTGAACATATGATCCCGTTGGACATGTCTACAATAGTGGCAGTAAAAGTAATAATGATATTTGAAATGCCTTTTAGCTCTTTTAATTCCAGGCATCAGTGCATTTTGAGCGTACAGATCACAGCCTTTGGAGTCAATGATGTTGTGTAGCTTGGTATCTTTCCCTAGTCTCTGCATTCCCATTTTGTGGATGGAGAAGCTGAACTCTTTCATTGTTGGTGTGATTTCTCTAAATGCGGTTCAGTCCTTACTAGGTGTCTGTACGCTAATCACTGGGCTGGGATACAAAAGATCATGGCCCCTCACCTCCTGGAACTTAGAGCCTAGTGGGCAAAGCAAACACGTAACAAGCAAAAAATAGTAGTATAAAACATAACCATAGAAGCCTGTTGTTGATTTGGGTGTTCACCTACTTCTGATCCTGACTCCATCATTCCTATTTCTTCAGAGGGGCCCGAGGATACAAAACCTCTAGTGTACCCTGTGTGCTGGGTATTTTACAGTCTCTGTGCCTGGGACTTGACCTTTATAAATGCAACACATCCTTCCTTTGTCCTGCAGCTTCTACGTTGGTTTGTCCAATAGGGGGGCTCAGTAGAAGAATAGGGGAGGCAGTGGGAAAGTGAGGTCCTAGTATTTATTCTTCTGACTTTTTCCCTTTTTGTCTCAGAATTGGTTGTGTTTCTCTATTGAAGGCCACAGCTCCTGTCTGCAGCCCTTTCCTACAACTACTACTCTTGCCAGGTTCTGGCAACCCCACCCTTCTTGGCACCTTCAGGCCTAGGGGTGGTAAGGGTTCCTGTGCTCTTGCTAGCCCTATGGTGCTGTTTCACGATCTCTTCAGGTTTCCCTAATCCAGCTCATACCCCTGCAAACAGTTCCTTCATTAAACCCTTCTCAGTATCCCCTTTTGAGTGTGTGCAAATTGCTTCCTGCTGGACCTCTGGCTGATGCAAAAAATATACACAGCACACGTTTGTGCACACAGACATGCATACATGCACGTTAAGAAAACAGAGTATTTAAGCAGAAGATTTATAGAGTAGGTCCATTCAATGTTGGGATTTGTGGTGAGTACATTACGAAGTCACTTCTTATGATTCCTAGGCCAGATAATGCATCCATCATGCAAGGCGGCAAGCCCCTGAAATTACATCAGATTTACAACATAATAAACTTTCATTAAGATGAAGCTACATGAAACTTATTTCCTTTCATTCCCAAGACTAAACAAATGCTGCTTGAATACTTAATGAACCCAGGTCTCTCCCAAATTGGTAATGCTTGTATGAAGATATTAGAGAAGATGAAACCAGGAGATACAGAACATGCCACTCCTTGGAACATCCCAGGAGCTGATCAGTACTTATATTGTTGGCATCAATTTTCCTCAGCCATTCACAATGAGACACATGAGGCTGCTTGCGGAGGTTGATCTGTGCTTGCACCCACCATACAGATTCCTGAGTGCGTTTTAATCATAGCATGTCTTGTGCTTTATTGAAGGGTTTACACTGTTTGGTTGCTTTCTCCTCTGATATTGCACTGGATAAATCAGTCGTGATCATTCCTTAGCATTTCAGAGAGCAAACACTCTAATGATAGAATGGAAGTGGTTCACCAGGAGGTGTCTCCTCAGAAGACATAATTCAGGAACATGGCAGCTTGAACATGTAGGTTTATCTTTATGCTCTCAGCCTCACTAAAGTGACAGTTTAAGTATAAAACATAAAATCATGAGGACCACAAACATAGAAGAGGAAGTGATGGCAGATAAGAAATGTTGACAAAATTTTGGAAGCTAAAAAATAACTGGACTGATGGTAACTGATTTAGGGGATAATAGAAGGATGGAGCCAAAGGTCTGCAAAAGGTAAGGTCAAGAATTGAGCCAGTTCGAGGTGCTAGAACATAAAGGTTCTGCTGTTGGAGATGATGGCTGTCTCTGCAGGTGTGGGAATGGGTAGGGCTGGTAATAGAACTACTTGGAACTTGGAAGTTGGATAAAAGAAAAGTAATCTTCTAGAACTTGGAAGTTGGATAAAAGAAAAGTAATCTTCTAGATTCACTCACCCTATACTTCAAATGAAAACCCCTTTGCCCAATTTTCTCAGAAGCTTGGAGTTCTGCTGAGGCTGAACAGGCTCTGACTTTGGGAATCAGGCATGAGTGAGGGCTTCTATTCTTTGCACATGGGGATTAATTGAAGTCTGTGTCATGAATGGTGGTGACCTATCCTTGCTCCTGTCTGCCACTTGGTTGGAAAACATTGTTGACTGGGCTGATCATCTCCAGGCTGGTGACTGGGGGGTTCCTTTCTAAGGAGTTGACCATTCAAAGGAAAGATCTACAGATACTGTAAGCTGGGATTTCAAGGAAACAACCAGATCCCTTCCTGAATACAGAGAACATCAACCCCAGAGGGAACTTCCAACAGCTTTATAAAAAGTGTCTATTTTTAAAATATAAATGAACAGATGGTGTTCCCCTAGACACTTAAGGAAAACTTTATCTTGATGACAGGAAGAAGCAGAGAAAAACAAAATTAAGATATTCAGACAAGGGAAGATGCCACATCCATGAAATAAGAATAGGATAATATTTTTAAAAGATAGTTCAAGATGAGAAATTACCCCCTGTACTCAGGCAACAATTGAATATGGCAGAAATTTCATACAAAGATTAAAATTTTCAGAGAGTAAAAGAGTCCCAACTGACATCAGCTTTCTCGGTAGAAGTTCTGGAAATCAGAAAAAATTATTTTCAATGTAGAACTTAAGAACCAATCAAATTGTTGCCTCAGCATGATGTAGGATTTACCTCCCATGTACCTTTTCTTAAAAAGTTATCAAAGGGTGTACTTTCCTGGTAAAGATGGAAAAAACTAAAAAAGAAAGAATAAAGATGCAAAAAATAGACAACTTAACACTAGAAGGAGGCAAATAGGCAAATAGAATTCTTAGGATAATGGGGAAGAGGCTTTTTAGGATAATTGCTGGGCAGAAGTCTTAAAATAGAGATATAGGTCTTATTGCTCCAACCTGGACTACAGGTCCTAGGATGTCTCTGAGGGAAAAAAATGATTAGGATATTCTGATGTATTTAAACATATTTGTAAGAAATTCATAAGTGGTGAGAACTTGGGGATAAATTAATGATACATATGTAGAAAACCAAGCAGATTAAAAAAAACCCAGGAACATTACTAACTCCTGGAAAAACAAAAACGTTGTGCCAGAAAAGAACTGTAACTATAATAAACCACAGAGCTTATGTGTGAAGAATGTTTATGTGGTAATAATACAATTACAATGGAGACAGCAAGTATTTTGTTTAAAAAAAGTTATATAACTTTATCAAAAGAGTGGCGTGAGTGTATATACATGTGCATGTGCATACTTGGGGTTGTAAGGTATCCGAATTCTCGTTTTCCATGGTGTGAAGTCACGAGATAGTAGTGAAAAAGAAACCAAAATCAAGAAACATAAAGAAAAGCAGATTAGTTAGAAATGTGGAGGCAGACACCAGAAGAAACGATTAAGAATAGAAAGTGAAAGATTGCTCTGGGGAGCAGGAATCAGGACTGGAAAGAGGGTGCAGCAAGGAATTGCTATTCCTCATTAGAGGCCTTGCAGAAGTCCTTGTATTACATGGGTTATTTTGTTAAAAGTAAATTTAAAAACAATTCTGCAAGTGAGAATCTGTCTTTTTCATTTGTTTGTGTTTCTTCTTCGATCATGGTTAAGGGAACGACTCATGATTATATGTATCCGTAGTGCTCTCTGGGTGCCAGGCACTCGGTTAATTACTGGACGTGCATTTTCTCATTTAATCTTCTTGATGGTCCTGAAATGTTGTTTCTTTTACCTCCTTTTAGAGATGAGGGAATTTAAGTTCAGAGAAGGTAAGTCATTTGCTTAGGTTCTGTAGCTCTCTATGATTCCAGGGCCCAGATGTGTGCCTGCCGCGACTCCCCTACCTGCCGTCTCTCCAAGACAGCCAAGCATCTTCTTCCTGTGATCTGCTCCCCTCACCATGTTTTTAGTGAGGCTTTGCACATGCTAGTCTTCCCCCTAGAGAACACTCTTTCCTGCTCTTTCCACCTGCCTCCTTTCTTTCTTTGCCTCCTAACCACAGCCCAACTTTGTCAAGTTGCTGTTTTGAGGAATAGCACCAACCTGGTGGGGACACTGTAAACTGAATAGATGAGGTCCAGGGTGAGGTGGAGCATAGTACCTAGGACAGCCCTGTGTCTAGCCTTACTTAGTACTAGCTACATGACCTTGAGAAGATCACCTAACTTTACTTTCTTTGTGTGTGGAAAATGGGATAATAATAGTGACTGTTATTTGGTAATAGTTTACTATTAATAATAGTAACTATTTATTGGATTGTTGCAAAGATTAAATGAGTTCATACATGTGAAGTCCTTAAACTATTACAGGCACACAAATGTTAGCAATTATTATTTGCAATTAATACTGTTGACTGGTTTACAGTGGATTAACAATTGACAGAATGTTTGTGGATCTAAACGAATAGTTCATCAGTCTTCTAGAATAAAACAGGAAACTGCCCTTAATGTCGTAGGCCACACACTTCTTGCCCACTGGATTTCCTTCAGGTTAATAAAACAACAAAGAATTTTTACTGTTTCTTGAGGAGGAAGCAGGATTGGGCAAAGGAAGGAATCAAAGAGTGATGTTGTGGCTGCAGAGGCCTTCGTTGATCCCATGGAAAGGCCCTGGGAGGCCCATGGGATCTGAGTTGTCTCAAGTCAAGGAGAGGGGGTTGGGTCTTTGTACACCCACATTAACAGTCATAGGATGGGAACTGTGTTTGGGGTGGTGCCCTTTGGTCAGAGATGCAGCTGTGAGCCTTCCACAGCTAACTCTCTTGGCAGCTGCGGAAGTGAGCATCTCAGACAGATGGAAGGCACGAGGCTACCCATCACAGCCTCCATTTCAGTGCCTCTCTCTCTCTGGCAACTAGCATTTTCATGCTGCCTCAGCATTTAAAGTTGGGAAAGAAGGTAGTCCTATAGATTTACGTATTCTAAAGATTTTTTACCCTCCGTATTTCAGAATATATTACATGACGGTAACAGATGAACTCTCATCTCACAGGGGCTGAACATGGCAAAGATTTATTCCTAATTTACAGCGCATACTTAGCAAATTTAACTCAGTGTAGTTGTGCCTGGGGATGTGTTCCACACAGTAGGTCAGGGACCTAGGCTCTCAGGGCCATGATCTTGGAGCAGTCCACCTAGAGTCAGAAACACGGAGCCTCCTTTAGTGCTGAGGGAACCAGAGTGTCACATGCCAGTTTCTAATGCTTCTGCCTAGCAGGTGGACATGTCACTCCTGCTTAAAGACCAGGACCCAGACCCAGCCGTTTGACTTTAGTTGCAGGAGAGTGGGGAAACGTGGCAGAGCCACAAATGTACAGGGAGCTGCTAGAGCTTCAGCGCCGCTCAAGGCCATTCACATTCTTAAGGAAGAAGGAGAGCAGGTTAGTATCTGCCACCAGAAGAAAAGAAGTAGGTTTGAACGTTTACCTCTAATCATACCCTAAATCAGGGTTCTGAAATTGCTACTCATTAGTGAGCTTCAGGGAATAATTGAACCCTTTAATGTTGCCTGAAAATTTTTACATGTGTTACACATGTTCCTGGGGGTAGAAAGTCCATAACCTGAAGCAGATTCTCAAAGGGGTCTGTGACTCCAAAAGGGTTAGAATTCACTGTGCTCTTTGGTCACTACAGTATCAGTCCTTGGTTTCACCTCCATGACAAAATAGAGGCTCAGGCTTTGCCTTGCCTTTCTGTAAGTGTCAAGATTCAGGTTTGAAAATGAGACAGGAGTAGTAGCATGTTGGGCTGCCTTTCACCTGAGCCAGCTGCCCACTGAGCCCCCGAAGCGTGATTCCTGGCCCAAGGGGGTCTTTCTGTAGTGACTAGGACTCTGCCCTGGCCAATAGGGCCCTGGCCAGGCTCCAGTCTGAGCTTTTCTTAACTTTGTGGACAGATTCCCTCCTGTATTTAGTAGAGGATCCAGTTGGTGATGATTCCTTCTTGCCCTAAGTTTTTATGACCCTGATTATAATCTATAGATGGAGTCAGCAAACTTTTTCTGTAAGGGGCCATCACCTCCGCCTCCCCCAAAGACTCCAAATGATGTTAATCTCATCTTCCCAAGCCAGTTATCCCTTTTTGTTTTGTTCCTAATCACTGTTAAAGCTTTTAATATGGATAAAGGGAAAGCTGTTGCTTTTATACACGTCTTCTTCATGGTTGTTATTGAGTAACTGATATTCTCTTTCATGTGTACCTAGTGACGTCCTTGTAAATAGGAAATGGGTACGGAAAAAAGGCAGCCTTGGAATAGTATTAATGCTTAGCTGTTACATTGCCTTTGATGAGGGGCAGTCTACATATATATCCACTTCTAAAATAGGAAGCTATTCACAATAGAAGACAATTAACAGAGGAAGTTGAGTGACATCAGAATTCAACTGGCATGAGCCTCGCTGGCTCTAGTCACGACTTGGAGGTCTATGTTGGGTGAAGACAGAGAAGAAAATTTCAGGAAATCTGGGGGCTGTTGTTTCATCAGAGGTGACCTTTGTTGCCGTATGGTAAGAGTATAGCTCCAATTCTGCTTTCACTGTTGACCTGTGCTTCTGTGCCTCAGGTTTCCATGTGTATTTGGTGTAAGGTCCTCATAGAGCAGGGTCTTATTTATCTTTATAGGACCTAAGTTTTTTCATCTTCCACATGGCAGACATGGAAGAGTAAATGAGAGAATGAATGAACGGTGTGTAGGATTTTAGGACCCAGTAAAGTCAATCCCATTCTTTGGATTTTCTTCTCAATCACATCCCTAGATGAAATGCTACCACCTTTTCCTCTTCTTCCTCCCCCTCCTCCTCCTCTTCCTTCACTGCTATTTTCTTTTTAGAATTATACACTCGTTCACTTAAAAATTAACTTCTAGACGGTCATTATACTTGAATTGTGTGTCATTCCAAATGGCATTAGTGGACTCAACTGATTTCACTCCGGTGGCCTTTCAATGTGTGAATTTGAGCACAGGCAGTAAAGACAAAAGTGAATTCCCAAGATAAGCTTTTGCAAATGTTGGGAGACTCAGTAATGCTACGGTTGTTTGCCAGTTTCTGTCTTTAAAATGGGAGACACAGGTTGCCGTATCCTACTCTGCTAGTCGGCTCCTGGTGATTGCTGTTAGATGCCTCTTCTGGGGCCCAGACAAGATGAGTTCCATGACGTCCAGAGAAAACACTAAGCTATAGCTTATCTCCCCAGAGTTTGCTAGTAGCTTTGCTCGTTTTTCACTCACCTATGGATTGTCCATTTAGAAAGTATGATTAATATTCTATAGAAGAATTTCTCCTTCAGAGATTTTCTTACCATCATCTACATTGCATTTAAATTAGTTGATATGAGAATGTCCTCCTTTCACTAATCAAGATTCTATAGCTGTTCAAGATCTAGAGGATCTCCTTCCCATGTGACCTTGACTTTCCTTGAACTCAGGTACGAGTTGTTTCATTATTGTTTGTACTGACATGATTTCTTAGTGTTATTTTGAACCATTGATTAAATCCTGCATTGGCACTTTACCATTTTATTTTCATTAATTAGATGAAACTTAACTCTTGGAAGTCAAAGACAAGGTATTATGGGTCTTTGTAAATCTTTTGGCATTAAGTATGGTCAAAAGTACACACACAGGGAAATGATTATTGCTCTGAGTAGGTCATAAACAAATGTATCACTGGCTGTTCCTACATATTAAGATTTTCCCTACTTGATTTTTGAAAATAATTATAAGCCTGCTTAAAACAGAAGAACATACATTGCTGCTACCTTCAGGGGATTATTGTGGTTTTGAATGTGCCCTTGAAGAATACTTATTATTTTGCAAAATATTTTCACTATTCATTACACAAAATTTGGGTAGGCAAGGAAAGGTAAATTAACAGAGAAGCTGAAATCTCACTAAGTGATTGTCTTGCCTGCCACATGGTGATTGAACAAATGAACGGCTAAGTGGATAAATGGCATCAGAACAGAAGCAGAGTTGGAACTGTTTCATTTTGGGTTGAGGGCTAATGCTTTACTCCCTTCAGTGGTTAGGGAGGTGGTGAGTGTAGTATCTCCTGGAACAGAGTTGTGTAGGAGTGTGTGGTTCCTCTTCCCCAGCAGAGGTTTCTTTCAGCATGTGCTCTCTTTCCTGGGAGAGAACTCCTGAGGTCACTTTTGCATTCACCAGTTGGCTTTGCCATTTTGTACCATTTATTGTTTCTCAGTCTTTCCCAGGGTGCTTTAGGTATCCTTTAGCTAAAGAAAAAAAATCCCATTTCTGTTACTTGCACTGGTAGGACACCTGACACGATAACCTCCCTTAGCCTCAGTTTTCTTATCTGCAAAATGGAGGTGAAATGGGACCAGCCACAGCGGGTGGAGAATCAGATGAGGTCACGTCACATGCTCGGCCCTCTACCGGCACACAGCAAGTGCTCGCCAAATATTTGCCATCCTTACTGTTGACAGAATTGGAGATACGCACTGAGAAAAAAGGATCTGGGGACTTGTCATCAACAGAGAGGACATGAATGAATATTTCCTGAGTTGCATTAGAATGAATTTAACTCAGCTTTCTAAGGGAAGCTCGCTGATCCAGGGAATGGGGAGAGATGGGGATCCCTTGCCGTGCATACCGAGAAAGGGAAAAGTGTGGCCGGGCTATAGCAATTAAAACCGATATGTTAGAGATGGGACGTGTTGCTCCTTACAAACCCTGGCAGCGCGGGACCTCCTTTCCATTCATAGGAAAAGATGAAGAGTAATCCTGCCCCCCCCCCCGCCCCCCCGAATGCCTCCTTCCTTTCCAGAAGAAGGGGATTGGCCCAATTCAGTTGCACAATGTGCAAGGATGTAAATCCGATAATGTCATGCTTTAAAAAAAAATAAAGCGCGCCATGCTGATTGCATATATGGACAGCTGGCACACCTTAAGAAGTGAGAGCGGTTCAGGCGGGAATGTAATAAGGCCCAGGAAAGTGGCAGCATGAAAGGGATGACCTTTATTTGCAATCATGGCTGAGATTTACAGTTTATTACTGATAGCTTTTATAAAGAGCCATTCAGTTCAGAGGTGAGAGGTTTGTCATCTGGAAATGCAATTAACTTTACCTTATCCCAATCCCCCTGGCCTTAGTGTGAGAGCAGCACTCCAGCACTTCAGCAATATCATGATTTCCCCTCTAATTTCATTTCTGTCTCCTGCATCCCTAGGTCCTTGGCATTAACGCGGTTGCATATTTTCACTATTATTATTTTTTATTATTGCTACTCCCTGTCATCGGTAGCCAGAAGGCACTTGTGTATTTTTTTTTTTTTTAGATTTAAATTATTTGATTTCTGAATGAGGAGAACTTCAAAGCATAAAGCCTTTTCCAAGCACAGCAGTTAGAGCAGCATACAGAACCAACTATGTGCCGGCTTGGGTCCCTAAAATTAATTATAGAAATGGACAGGTCATATCAAGGAGGAGTCGCTTGACAGGAAGAGGGGACCCCAAGAGTGTAAACCCTCGCCGTCCCTCCTACATGGGCGATGGGCACACTGTGCCTAGAAGGACGCCTGCTCAAGCACTCGAGCATGTGCAAGGGAGCACAGCACAATTGGAAACACAAAAAAAAATGAAAGCGATTTTGGCACCCCTGCCGTGTGTGTATGAGAAGTCCCAAAAGGTCTATTTTTGTTTCACAGGTTCAGTTTTATGACCCTCTCTTGTCTGTTAAGTCAGGTCTGCAGGAATTTAAGAGCCAGACACAAAAGCAAGAATTTAGTACTTTTTGCCAGTTGGTTTAGGTTATTTGAAATATAGCCTAGTATATTTTCCACACTAGGCTGCTGCCAGATAGAACAGAGGAGGGAAGTGGTTCCAAGAGCCTGCATCCTCAGATTTTTCAACCTTTGAAGAATTGAGGGAGAGGAGTGGGGATTCTACTGCAGGCCCCGTCACTTAGTGCCACGTTGTCTGCGGCTCTGGCACACTGCCCCCTGTCTCCAGATAGCCCCTCCACCTGCCTTATAAAACCCCAAACAGAGGGACCTTTTACAAATTCCTAAGGCTCTATCTGAAAACTATTTCCTCTGGGGTAAGGTAAGAGCAGAATAATTACTACCCCTGCGTTTTTCATCCCGATTTTATTGTGGCTATTATTTTCATCAGTGTTAGAGGTTAATATCCCTATTTTTCCCCTCCACTGCCTAAATATAACTGGGGCTCAGCACACAGCCAAACCAGGTAGCAGAGGAAATAGCATTGCCACCAAAAGAGGTCTGGATTAGTCCATCTGAAATGAGGGTTTGGGGCCCTAGGGTAAGAATTGCCCTACTGCAGCTGATAGCAGATAGATTTAAACCCATAGTATTTCTTTTCTCAGCTGAGAGGGGTCGGGTTAAAAGATCCAGAAGGTGAATAGAGCATGAAACGATGCGCTTATGTAACTATATTGGTGCTACAATAGAATGGCATCTCTAAGAATAAAAGCATCCGAGAACCATTTTTAATAGGAAGAAGGAAAAGCGGGCGCTTCAGTTGAGCATCCTTAAAGAACTCTCTGCAGGCAAAGCAGGGTTGAAGGTGCTTCACTTAAGGGAGCGTGCTAAACTTGAGGAGGATATAGTCAACTGCCCTTTCCCAGAGAAGTATCTTTAAAATTAACTTGCCAAAATCTGGTGTTTTAAATCCGGTTTGTCCCTGGGCTCTGTCTATACTCAAAGAAGAGAAATGGGGACGAGGGCAAGCATGTAAACTGGATGGGGTGCATTCCAAAGGCTAGTGGAGGATTCTAGTGGAGGTGCTACCTGGACTTAGGTCCAGGCACTGGCAGCGGAGGGAAGTAAATGCACATGAGGTAAGTTTTGGAGGCAAAACCTATAAGGTGTACCTACATATTGAATGTGATGAGGAACAATTAATACACGGAAGTCAAGAATCCGTTGTATCCATTCACTAGATCCTTAGAGATCCAAATGCTTCCTTAGAGTTCCAAAGCCGTTTCCACTAAACACCACTGTCCAGCTCTCATCAACTGGGGTCGCGCGTAGTCACCATCTGTGGCTTGGTGACGTGCCCAGGTGCTTTTCGTGCAATCAGTGCCTCCAGCTGTGGAGCTCAATGGCGCATGCCTGTGCCCTTCCCAAACGGTACCTTCTTCGGAGGGCATGTGTGGAACAGCATCTTTATTCCCTAGAATCAAGCATTGTCAGTGAGCACAGTGATAGCAAGAAGATTTGGTGTGGGGTGAGACAGATGTTTACGTGTACAAGGAACAGAGCATATGAGTCTTGGTTAGAATTCCTCTGGGCCACCAAACTCAGGAACCCTGGTGGGTCATGGGGGTGACCACTGTAAAGTCAGCTTGGACGGTGAGGGCAGCTTGGAGGCCGTGAGAGGGCCGAGCTCACATTTCACTGAATACTTAGTGAGTCTGTGCCAGTGCCAGGCGAGGCCGTGGGGATTTTGTAGTGAATGAAATAGGCAGTGTCTTCTCTTTCCTGAATTGCTTTTGGAGAGTTTTGGCCCATGAATCGAAGGGGGAAAGAATCAAAGTGAGAACAGTTAAAGCTCAGGATCTTTTCCATTTTAAGGAGGGTTGTTCCATGGAATGTTAGAGTCTCCAGGAACTTAACTCTAAACCCTCTTCTCCATCTACATTAACTCCCTAAATATTTTCATCCACTGCCATAACTTTAAATACGATCCGTGGGCAGATAACACTCAAATGTGTATGTTAAGCCCTTCTTTCCTCTGAGTTCTAGATATATATCACCAAGTGGCTCGTCAGCACTTCTGCTTCAATGCATAAAAGCAGCTTAAACTGAATGTGGGCAAACTGAACTCCTCATTTTCTCTTCCAAAGTTGGTGCTTAACCCTCTTGGTAAAATCTACCACCACTTTTTCTGTTCCTTCAGCTGCAAACAGAGGGTTCTGTTACCTGCACAGCAAAGCCACCAGCAGTTCTGCAGGTTCTCTTCAAAGTGCCCTCCTACCCACTGCTTATTCCTCCCATTTTGCACGCTCTTGATCCTGGTGTAAGCATGGTTAGCTCTTGCCCCCTACTTCATTAGTCTCCTTCCTTTCCTCCATTGTCCTTGTTTCCGGTGTCAATTTCCTGCTTGGAAGCCTGGGAAAGTATAAATCAAAAAATGTTTTAAAATGCAAAGCAGAGCCTGGCTCTTCTGCACTCAAAACCCCATCCCATGGCTCCCGTCCTTCTCATGCTCTATAAGACCAGACAAGTCTAGTCTGTGCCTCGCTCCCACCTCCATCTCTTTGACATCTTTTTCCACCAGAAGGAGCTTTAGTTTCAGGTGAGTGAAGTCTAAGTTTCATGGGCCCTCATTTGGCACAGGTCCTTTCTGAGATTTGAGAGGGTCCCTGAGCAGTTTTATATTAGGAATTTTATTTTCTGTGTCATAATTAAAGGGTTCCCCAAACTGCATACGCTTCAAGCCTTACGAAACCTGGTTTCACCTCTTCTGGCCCTCTCCTGCTTTCTTCTCTCCAGCCCTGTCAGCCGCCCTTACTGCAGCAGACATGGCAGGCTCATTCCTGCCTTGTGGCCTTGGCCCTCACTCTTCTTCCAAAGCATCACCTGGTTCACCCCCTCCCTCTGCTCAGGTGTCTGCTCACATACCTCCTTGTGAGAGAACCCTTCCCTGATGGCTGCCTCCCTGCATGCCCTGCCTCTTTCCCCTCTTTACAGCTTTCCAAAGACGTTAGTATATATACTTGTTTGTCTATTGTGTATTGATTGTAGATTGTTTGTTGTGTTGATTGTATATGTTGTGTTATCATTCACTAGAATAGAAACCACAGATGGATGAGGACTTTCCCTGGTTCACTATTTATTCCAAGATCCAGGAGCAGGGCCTGCCTATAGTCAGTGGTCAGTGAGTGCTATCTGGATGAGTGAAGGCAGGGACCAGCTATTCACCATCTTCTTTGAGAAAAACTTTGATGAGAACTGAAAATGTATACAAGGGAGAGAAGAAATGACTGCCTTGTGGTGAGGTCTATAGAACATAAAGAAGGGGAAGCAGTAGGGCCCAACTTTCTGGAGCAGCACTGCCCTCTAGAACTTTCTGTGGTGATGAAAACATTGCATATTTGTGCTATCCGATAGACACTAGCAACTGTGGCTTGAGCACTTGGAAGTTAGTGAAGCTCAGGAAACTGAATTTTAAATGTTATTTGATTTTAGTTCATTTTATTTCAGTTAACATATTTGATTAATGTCATTAGCTTTAAATAGCCACATGTGGCTAATGGCTACCACATTGATCGGTGTAGGTCTGGGGACTCAGAATCCTTTATCTGGGATAGCAGGATATAGCCAGACGCCGGAGCTGAGACCAAAACCAAGTACTTCTGATTTTAGAGGGAAAACAGTGCTCTCAGATCACCACAGAGAGGAGTGACAGGGTGTAAAACGGGCATGTTCTTCAAGCTGCCTTGAGATCCTCTAAAAGCAGGACTTTTTTACTAACAGTGTCTGATAGTTAGCAATCATTAGATTTCTTTCTTTTCTTTTCTTTTCTTTTCTTTTCTTTTCTTTTCTTTTCTTTTTTTTCTTTTCTTTTTTTCTTTTTCTTTTTTTTTTGCGATTAGCCAGACTGGATGACTTAGAAACACACACACACCACAGAAGGTTTGGTTTGAACTAAAAAGGCCAGGTGACTTGCATCGATTAGAAATAGGATCTGCCCCGGAAGGATGAGAAGCGGTCACAATGAATACACAATTTCATACTCAAACATGGATGCAAGCAGCCAGATCCAAATGAGAGCAAGACTCCTTAACTGCAGAGCTGGTGTCTGAGAAACACCTAAGATGAAGAGCGAATGACAACTAAATAGGGTTTTGCATGGCACCACCAATCCTATTTTCGCGTGAAGGGTGTATGGCAAAGGGATCAGGTGGGCAATTGCATTGTTCAGCTCACCCGAACAGATTCTAACCACATCTGGAAAGTCAGCTGTGGTTCACATCCCCACAGTTTAAGAAGGAAATAAAATGTAGAGGAAATAAAAGAAAGGCCACAAAAATGATAGAATGTTGGAAGAGCAAACTCGAGTGGTCTGACATAAGAAGTAATTTATATCCTCCCAAAAGAAAGGCTTCTATGGAGGAAGTGACCGCAGTCTATAAATACCTTCAAGGTAACCATAGAAATGAGAGAGAGGGATTAGTCACCATTTTCTGGGATGGCAGGACCAGGAGCCATGGCCTAAAGCTAAGAAAGAAAAAGTATTGTAGCCATTAGTTAAAAAAAAAAAAATTCTTTTAGGCTATAAGGACTGGACAGGATAGAACTCTCACGGGAAGGAAGCCAAGTCCTGTCACTACACTTAGAAGCTGATCGAATGAGATAGTAATGGAAATAAAAGGAACATCAGACTAAGGACTTACTATGTCCTGTGAAATAATTGGTCTGATAGGTCCGGAAATCTGCCCTTGGCCGTGGCCCACGCACGAGGCCTCAGAGAAAGGTAAAAGCTCCACACACTGTTCCTCCAGACATGCTGAAGCCAGGCAAATGAGGAGAAGTTTCTCCTGACAGTTGTTTTAAACCGGCCCCAAGTTTGAAGTTTTGTGCATTGTGACCACATATGGCCCACACCCTTACATCTGGATTTTTGGTTTATCTGACTGGCTCTGCTGTGGGAGCTGGGCTGAGAAGGGCCGTGATGCCGGCTGTCAGAGCACCATCCTCAGGCTTCCTCCTTCAGAGAGGATTGTGCAGCACCGTGTACAGCCTTCCAGGATGAAAGTCTGGCTTTGTCTGATCCATGTGCACAAGGCAGGGTAGTGGCTCTGTTAGTAACGATGATCAAAATGCTCAAGTTCCCTCTTGCCTTTCTTGGAGGAGTTTTATAAATTGATCTCCCTTCAGTCTTCCCATCATGCTGGGGTGTTATCACCCCGATCTCTTAGCATTCTAAACATTGGAGTTCCAAGGAGCTGAAGAGACCATATCATCTTCTTATATTTTTCACAGTGAGAAAACTGAAGCCCAGAAATATCAAGTGAAGTGCTGTAGGTCGCACAGCCAGTGAGGGGCTGACCCGGATTCCTTTGTCTTCTACATTACGACGTCCTGCCTTGCAAGGGGAGAGATGCATCCACCCATTCAATAAATAATTTCTGTCTCTTATGATATTATGGCACCGTGTTAGATTCAGCAGCTCTGTTGGGGGAGGAGTTGAAATATGGATCATGCATAGATTCTAGCTTCCAAGATGATCATCTCCAAAGCACAGTTGCCTATACCAAGGAGTGCACGATGCAATCTGAAGGGTATCAGAAGGAAATGTTGGGGCTCCTGTTTTTGAAAAATGTCTGTTTTGTGTAAGTTCTATGGTGTAAATAATAATGCAATGTTAGATTATGTGTGTGTGTGTATGTGTGTGTATAACTTATAAATGAAATAAACATACATTTATTGGGAATGAGCAAGCTAACATTTTACAAATTGATTTAGGATGGATGGATGTAGCAAGATTAAACTCCTGTAATTATAATGGCAGGGAGCACAGTGATGCTGTTGGATGACTGAGGACCCAGAGGAAGGATGTGGCGGGATTAAGCAGAGCCTTGAGGAGGTGATGTTGGAGCTGTCCTTTGAGGGATGGGTAGCGTTTGATAAGGTAGAAGAGACAGAGGAGATGAAGAGTTTCCAGTGTAGGGAGAAGGAGCCTCACGGCGGGAAGATGGGCATTCTCTGGGGATTATACAGGAAACCCGAAGTAGTTCTTGTTGGCTGGACATTCAGGATAAGGAAATGAAATAGCAGTAAATAAGATTAGAAAGGCAGACGTGGGTTGTATTGTGACAGGTCTAAATGTTAAGGTCTGCCTTGACTACTTACCAAAGTGGTCCTGTGGGAACCAAAATGGAAGTGGGTGAATGAGAGCAATGGTTTCCCAAGGGGATTTGGAGGAGCTGCTTTGCAGGGAAGAGTCTTTCTTGGCTAAGAGTAGAAACGAAGATTGTGTACAAGGTCACAGATGAGGAAAGGCATGGGGGGCGGAGAGGAAGGGTCTCATGCTTCTGGGAGACCATGGCAAAGGTGTGGATGTACATCGCTGCAACAGGGAAGTGAAAACTGTGGACCAACGATTTAATTTACTTCAATCCATCTTCTCGATCAGGGTGACTCATAATCCTAACTCATGACCAATACACCCAACTCCACCTTAAGACCTCTGGTCCCTGAGGACCCAGGGTGGCCATCACTCGAGACTGGCACTCTCTCTGTCTTGCGCTTGTCTGCAGAGTGCCCAGGAGGAAGTGTTCTTATAAAATCATTGCAGCATTTGATGGTGGTCAGGCCCCCTCAAGGGAGGGTGATGGGAGGACGGACTGAAGAGAGAGAAGAGCGTTTGCTCCTGAAAGTATGGAAGACGGCTCCTGGACACGTGGCAGATCATGGACACCTGCAGCAAGGCGGGGCTTACTACACAGTCTATCACAAAAGCATTTTTAATGTGATTTTTATTTGTACATGGAGACTGAGGAGGTTACGGGTCATTTCTCATTTCTTTGCACACACTGCTTTTCTTCCTTTTCTTTCTTCTTTAGCTGCTAGTTTGAAAAACAACTCTTTGGTAAGGCAAAGCTGTGTCCTTATCACATTAATGTCTGTCTCGCCTTCTCCAGAAAGTAAGTTCCTTGAGGGCAAGCTTTTTGCTTTTTGGATTTTGTTTGTTTTGTTTTAGTTTCTTTTGTTACTTGCTGTGTTTCTAGTGCTTAGAACGATGCCTGGCACATAGTAGATGCTCAATGAACATTCCTTAAGTAAATGAATGTGTTTGCTGTTAGTGCAGGTGATGTTTGTTGACCTATAAGGGTCTCAGGGTAAGCCAGCTAGAAAGTTGTGCCAGAAGGTAGAAATTCTTATAATGGGTTGCTTGGCTTGTTGATTACTCAGCCCAAAATCCATGTCATATTAGGTGGCCAGGTGGTTAGGAAGTAGAACCTTCGACTCTGACCCTTCCCACCTTTGTCTCCTGTTCACGGTGGGGGAACGTCTAATAAACATGGAAACCTATTCCACATGAGCTTTTTATTTTCACCAGATTACACTCTTCACCCCTTGTGTCCTGCCTGTGCCTTAGTTGTCAGACTCAAGTATAGAAATCTCACCAGGTACCTCTGTGAAGAGCCTCCTAACTTGAAGTTGCCATTTAGAATCAAATGACCCCTGAGATCTAAAATGCAGTGTTCCCCCTGTGTGTCCTACTCAGATTTTTTTTTAAATTTTTATTTATTTATGATAGTCACACAGAGAGAGAGAGAGAGAGGCAGAGACATAGGCAGAGGGAGAAGCAGGCTCCATGCACCGGGAGCCCGACGTGGGATTCGATCCCGGGTCTCCAGGATCGTGCCCTGGGCCAAAGGCAGGCGCTAAACCGCTGCGCCACCCAGGGATCCCTCTACTCAGATTTTTATTGCACATTTATGTGGACATTTTCAACTGTACTTTTTGCTTTTAAGAATTTGAAGAACATACAAAAGCTGGACACTGGAAAGGGAGTGGGAGACACCCTTTTGTGGTAAAGATTGCTATTTTTTTTAAAAAAAGATTTTATTTATTTATTCATGAGAGACACAGAGAGGCAGAGACATAGGCAGAGGGAGAAGCAGGTTCCTACAGGGAGCCTGATGTGGGACTCGATCCTGGGACTCTGGGATCATGCCCTGAGCCAAAGGCAGAAGCTCAACCACTGAGCCACCCAGGCGTCCCAAGATTGCTATTGTTGTTAGTAGCGGTAGGTTTTCTTTAATGGTTCAAGTGAAGATGCCATTAAATGATGACCGTAGGGCCTATTAATAATATATTGTTAAATATGTTAATACATTATATACTATTAAATGGCCTAAATAACATCCCAAGTATTTAAAAACACAGCCTTCGAAACAGGTTCCAAGTTTGTTGATTGATTCTTTGCTTCAAAAAATTTTGAACTAGTATATTAGGGGTCATATAAGTTTCTAAGACAGTTAATTTGTTTGGCAGTCTTCGTTTTTTTTTTTTTTTTTTTTTTTTTTTTAAGGCAAGTAATATACTGAATCATTTTGTTATCAGTTCAATGGTATTTTCATAGTGCAGTTATGGCTAATGAATTTGATTGCATTAGTAATCTTGCCAAATTGTGAAATACCTGATTTATTTGGCCAACATTTTCTGACTTGCTACTGTGACTCAAAGCAAGTATTCTTGCTGTTGTCATTTTCAAACATATTATTAAATCTACATTTATAGTAGAGAATTATTCCACTTAAAGCCCAAAGTGATCTTTGTTACAGGCTTTTAAGTCTTAAGGTTAAAGAATAGCATAAATTGTGTCTTGTGGTGAAATAATATTTATAATCCTACCTCATTTGCAAAGAACCTTTACATACATTATTATCTTACTATCTCCATTTTATAAAAGAGGGAACATGGACTCAAATATCTTGCCAAGAATCCAAGTGTCAAAGCTGAGTTGCAAACTTTCTTCTTGTGAAGCTAACTGTAATAGTCTGTAGAACACCTTAACACTTTGTTCCATTCTTTCTGCGTTCTTTGATTGTGAGGATGCGAGCATGATGTACCTAGAGTAACCCTGGATTTGTTATTGCAAACAGAAACTTTCTGAGATTCTAACTGTGTGAGCTTATGCTCCTGGTAAGCATTTCGGGGCGGGGGGCGGGGGGCAGAGGGGAAATTATGACACCTAAGTGCCAGGTCTCTCCATGTTGGAAGGATTCTTATTTTTGACTGTTGGAGATTCATTACTTAGCAAATATCTGTTAAGTTCCTGTTGATTTTTCTAAAATGATTTTGATTTTTCTAACTCTTGCTTTTTGATGGTTCTGAATATCTACTGACTGTTTCTGTGTATGTTTGTGTGTATGTGTGTCTGCTTGTGAATCTATATGCATACCTGTCAGTTGGGTCAGCCAATTTCTATTCACTTGTCTGATTAACACATGTGGACGAATTATTTAAATAACCTGATTGTGGAATCACTTTTGATCACTTGTTGCTCTGGGTGTTCTCGTCTTGAGCAAACCTGATATATGCTGAACTCTGAGGTTTTCTCATCCTCTTGGCTTTCCCTGGGAGATTTATTTTACATCTCCACCCTGTTCGTATTCTTGCGGGTATGCTGTGGGAATCATTGGTTTCCATGATTCTCATCGTTGCTGCCACTACACTGTGATATATCTGCTTTATACACGTCCTGAGGTTTCCACTAGCTATCAAGACTTGTTATTTAGGTGGCTTGCCTTTCAGAGTCATGTAACTTTGGGAAGTTGAGTTCTTGTACAAGGTCAATATGGCTAAATGCCATGATAGCTTTAATCAGATGCCTCTGCACACATGAGGCATTTGCAAATCCTCCCAGTCCTCATTCACAGATGCTGCTGGCTCTTCCTTTGTTCATAGTCTTTCATCTTCCCAGGACCTATCCCTACCTTCTGATTCATCATCAGAAGGGGACTCTTCATTTGTGACTGGTTTTATCTCAGTTCTCATGCAGCCTTACTTCTCATGGCTTCCATTTCAGCTCTAGTTAGCAGGAGTCTGTTCAGCAAGGCCCAGTACCATTTTGTTCTTTTACCCAGTTCTTGTCAGTACAGGATTGGGTTTTTTTTTATAGCGTTTCTTAACCATGTGTTCTTATCTCCTTCAGCAGTCGGATTGGTTGCAGATAGCAGTGTAGTATTCCTGTTTATTTTGATTGTGTCATTAATTAACTTTTTATGATTCTTACATTTGAGAGTGGACATCATAAACTAAATGTTTTGTTTAATCCAGTTCATTAGTACATAATTATTGACGGTTCTAGAAGAGTGTTGCATTACAACAAATTGAAGCAACACTAATTTCTAACTTATTATCTTAAGAGTTGTGGAAGTCAGAAGTCGAAAATGGGTCTCACTGGGATAAAATCATTCTTTTCTGAAAAGTCCAGGGAAGAATCCATTTTCTTGTCTTTTCCAGTTTCTAGAGGCTGCCCACATTCTTAGTCCATCTTCAAAGCCAGAAATAGCTGGTCTAGTCTTTCTAGCATTGCGTCACTCTCACTCTGGTTTTTCAGCCTCTCTCTTCCACCTCTGTGATTACATTGCTCCCCCCATCCCCCATAATCCAGAATAATCTCTGTATCCTCAGGTCATCTGATCAGCCAACTTAATTCCTTCTACAGCTGTAATTATCCTTGGCCAGGTAACAGCACATTCAGTTTCTGGGGATTAGGGTGTGCACGTAATTCTGGGGATAATTATTCTGCCTACCACACGTGGTGATAAATGATAACTAAGCCTTGAGAACATTATTCTCGTGAATGATATGACATAACTACTTTTTAAATTTACATACCTAAGTTATCTTTTGCCTTTGGAGCTGTAGCTATGCACTGCAGAGAAAATTCTGTTGACTACTGGGGCCAAACAAATGTGTCGAGAGGGAGCGATTCAGAAGGATAGGGGTCACAGGCAGTAACCTTGGTGTTCCTCTGTTCTCAACCATGAGTGTATTTGTAGGATAACTGATTTGTTCATCTATCAGAAAATTTCCAGGAAAATATTTGTCCTTTTAAATATGCTGCAGCTTTAGAAGCAGTTTCAGTGATTGAAAAGGTAAAAATTTTCATTTCACATTTTAAGTCACTTTTAGCTGTAATAGGTTTTTGGATTGTCACTGATTTTCTGTCTTTATAGAAAACCAAATAGCTGTCTGATTTGGAACTCCTGAGTATAAATATAGATGCTCATGCGCATTAAAATTTGAATAAGAATGGTAGCATGGTGCTATTAATTCTGTAAGGATTTGATGAATTTGTATAATATACTGTACATTACAAACTAACATAACACTATTACGAAATGTCATTATGACATTTTCCAGGTTATATTTTTCAATCAATATAAAAGAGCTCATTAGGGGCCTAGTGACTTGGGATGGTTTGCTCGGTGGCTTGCTGATGTATTTAAATCTTCACAAAGTTTATAATGTAAGACAGTGAGGCACAGCATGGGAAAATAGAAGCTTGGCCTCTAGTTCTGACTCTGTTTTAACCAGCTGTGTAACATCAGGACATTTCTTGATAATTATGGGCCTCAGATGGCACATCTACCAAGTGTCAAGGTTAGTGAAGAATTTTATCTAGGTTCAAGGGCAGGAGTGCCAGACTTAGCAAATAACAATGCAGGGTGCCCAGTTTAATTGAATTTCGGATAAACAATGAATAGTCTTTAGTATATGCCCCAAATATGGAGTGGGGCAATGTAGTAAAAGCTATACATTGTTTATCTTAAATTTAAATTTGACTAGTCATCTTGTATTTGTATTGACAAGATAAAGTGTTTTCAGATATGTGTGCTGTCATTCTTCCCTCCATCAACTGGAGGAGACATATTTCCTACAGTGTGGGGTCCAGCTTTCAATTTCTCTCAATTTCTTACAATGTTACAAATAGTCCCTACTAGTCGCTTAGAGTTGGCATGGATGATAAAATCCAAGCTCAGTAAATATTTATGGAATGGAAGAGTACTGGCATCCCTAATTTAATGTTATCTTCATTTTATTTCTCAAGTTTGATAATTCTAAAACATTTAAAGTAGGTACGAATAAAGACAAACAGTAGATGTGTGTTAATACCGAATAGCACAAGGTTATGTGCAAATTGTTCAGAGATTGGTTTGAGTGTGGATCTCAGAAAGGATTAAGATGATATTCAGTATTTCTCTTTTTCTATTGAAAGCTTGAAATGGGGGTGCCTGAGTAGCTCAGTCAGTTAAGTGTCTGCCTTCGGCTCAGGTCATGATTCCAGGGTCCTGGGATTTAGCCCCACGTCGAGGAGGGAACCTGCTTCTCCCTCTCCTTCTCTCCCTGCTTATGCATGCTCGCTCTCTCTCTCTCTCTCTCTCTCCCTCTCTCTCTCTCTCTCTCTGTCAAATAAATAAATAAATAAAATCTTTAAAAAAAAAAAAAGAAAGCTTCAAATGGAAGATAGGATTTCAGGTATACCTTGGATTTGAAGTATGATGTACTGGACCATCAGAGGAATTGGGCTCAGTACATTTATGAGGTATTCTGCTGGATGTTTTTTAATTTGCTTCCATATCTGGTCTTCTCCCTTCAGCTTTGTGCCTTAGGAGGCCAACCAGCATATACCATATCAGTGGGATCACATGCTTTATGGTTTCCAGTTGGATTTGGTAACTCTAAATCAAGAGACTGGAGGAGAGTGAGAGGAGAACAAGAGGGTATTTACTTCACATTAAGTGTCCAGAGGTTGGCTGTATTCCTTTTAATGAAGAGCTCAGATCCTTTCTGGCACATTCTTCCTAAAGCTCTTATTCCCAGATTAAGAAATGATTCCCTCTCTGTGCCTCTTCAGATCTAGGGGCAGTTGCTAGGCCTAAGGTTCTGTGTTCTTGTTTCCCTAAATCCTGCTCTCATCTTTATAATTAGTTTCTTTTTTTAAAAAAAAGATTTTATTTGTTTGTTTGTGAGTGCGAGAGAGAGCATGAGTCAGGTGAGGGACAGAGGTAGAAGCAGACTCACCACTGAGCACAGGGAGCCCAGTGCGTGTCTTAGTCTCGGGACTCCGGAATCATGACCTGAGCTAAAGGCAGACACCCAACTGACTGAGCCACCCAGGCGCCCTATAATTAGTTTCTGTATTAAACTCTCCTCAATTAATCATTTTGAGTATGTTGTCTGCTTCCTGGGAGGGCCTTGACTGGTACCTGTGGGTGCAGTTATTTGCTGATTATATGAGAGTGTGGGGCTCACAGAGCTTAAGTCACTTGTCCAAAGTCATATAACTCATAAGTGGCAGAACTGGGACTCAGACCCAATATCTTCAAGTGAATTTGAAAGAAATAAGAGAGAAAGGAATGGATGTTGGGAGATCTATGGGGAATCTTGTTATGGTCTTAGAAATAAGGAATATATTTTTCTTAATTGCCCTGGAAAGTATTCTAAGGAAACAAACCTACATCACTATCCACTATATCTCTCTTTTATCATTCTAGGAAAGTCAGAATAACAATCCTACTCATGTGCCTATTCTTTATTAATCTTTCAAAAAATGGCAAATCAAATAAAGATTTATAATCCTTAGCCTAGTACTCTGTACTCTAGAACATGCTGCTTCCAGCACCTTCTACCTATCTTCATCACTTTTCTTGAAGTCCAAATAACTCTGATTTTTAAAAAGATGATCTTTCTGTAGAGCATGAAGGTATTCTTGGCAAAGCAGCATTATTAATTATTATTGTTGTAATTTGATAAGTAGCATGACATTCTTAATATGTGCATCCTTTGAGATAATTAAGAATGTCTTGGAATTAAGTCACTTTTCTTGGATCAGACCATTTTCCCATGAGTTTTCTTTGCTTCCCACTAACCTGGGAATCCGTGTCTCACCTGCAGTCCCCTCTTGAGCAATATATGCTTTGGGCAGCCTGCCTGGCCATTCTGTTTCTGTTTATCCTTTCCTGTACCCTGAGCTTGCTCCACATTCCCTCTTTTCCTACTAAATACATCTTTCCAAAGCTTCAGCTTGCCTCACACTCAAGTTTTTTTGACTTGTGTCAGTTCCTACTTTATTCTTACTGGTACTTGCTAGGTGAAGATCCATTGGTGGTTCCAAGAGACATGAGTGATACTGACAAGGCAGAAATACGGTACAGATGTCAAGAGGAGGATGCTACCTTTTAGTTCTGGATGGAGAAGGGTTTGGTGGCACCCAAAAGATCTAGCATGTCCTAAAGGCTTATGGTAGATGGTACATAGGCAATCAATCTGATCTATTAGTAGATCCGTTTGAGCAGAAGAAATAAGAAATTTAAATTAAAATACTTAAAATAGTGTACAGTGAGGCAACAGGTTTTTGAGGAGAGGTATGGGTTTTATTAATGGAGAAGTTGCTGCTGCATGATTTTATTTTAGTTAATTTCATAAAATTGGCTTTTATTTATGCTGTCACTATAGAGGACTCAAGTGACATTGAAGGTGAATGCCTTTTCCATAAAGGATTTTCTTAGGGGGTATGGGATCCGAGGAACTTTTTTTTTTTCAACATATGATGCGCCAACAGCATATGATGCACCAGAATGAAGAAATTCTGCTCTAGGAGCTAGAGCAGAACTAGGTAGGTTAGGAGCTCTAATTTTTTCTCTCTTCTTTCTTTTTATTTCTCTCTACTTCCTGAAAACTTAAGACATTTTGAAGTGGACTGAGAGTAACCCTAGGGCTTTAGTCTAAGCATCATCCGTAGGGTTTAGCCACAAGAGCCAACTTTATGTGACCTTCCTGGCCAGAGCCGGTGATGTGGCTTAGAGATGGTACGGAGACAGATGAATCATTCTGAACATTCATTCTCATGTTGGAAAACTGAATACCTTTAGCTGGCATTGAACTTATTTCACAGAGAGTTGTACCAAAACTAAATCCATTATTCTTCATGGAACTCAAACTGGACCTGTTACTTTCTGCTCCGTATGGACCAAATAATTTGGGCCGTGTTTTCCTAAATTACCAGTAGACTGGTAGCTGGCCTTGAACCAAATAGAAACTGAATGACTCTGGTCACAACTTAAATGAAAATGTAACTGGTTCAAATCTCAGGTGTCTTTCTTTGACATTTGATTTAAATTCTAGATTGAGGCATTTGGCCCAATAGCCACCTACTGGTGACCCGCAGCCTTACCCAGACCTACAATTCTTCATTCCGTGTTGTGTCAATCAAGTATGTAAATCAGGTAATTTTCTCCATGGTAGTTATATCAGTATTTAGAATCAGAATTGCTATGTTCTTACCAAGCTGTTATTTCCCCCATATATACACACTAAAAAAAAAAAAAAAAAAAAGTGAAGAAATTTTAGTAACTCAATAAAATGTTTCCCATTCAAATCAGAGATATTTGCATTGCAAATAATGCTACTACTCTATAGAGAATCTGTCTTTTTAACCCTTTTGTAGTGACTTGGGTTGCTTGGGGAATCCATAAGACAAATCAAAGAATGTAGACCAGATTTTTTTTTTTAAATGTTCCCTTGGGAGCAGGAGGGAAAGGCTAAGACATAAGGTTAATAAAAATGACTTTTCTCTCATTTTGAGAAGAGACCAAGAGGAAGAAATATCAGTGAAGGGGAAGGGAGATGAAATTAAGGAAGTTGGGGTTAAAAGGGGATCCAAGAAGAGTCTTGGGGATAGAGCTGTTATTCATGCTTCCTAATCCAAACACTGAAATCACCATGAATGGCCAACACATTGACTTCTGAAGGGCACAGAACAGAATATTTCAAACCTAGCTGCCTGTAAAATAGGTGCCAAGACACAAGGTACCAGAGAGCTAAGAGCTGCAGATAGAGATTAATTTGGGGGAAAAGCATGGTGATTTAGAGTTCCTGAACCTCAGAACATTCAAGCCACTGGTGTGCTCACTTTAATCCTCATTTTAGGTTTGTGTGTGTGTAGCCTGACTACGATTGGCTTTTAGAAGTTTTCCCAGCTATTCTTTAGATGCTCCTTTCCTGTATGTTCATTTTGGCCAAGCATCCTGCATGATTGGACTGCCTATGAACATAGAGCATTCTCCTTTCCTTCTTATCCTGAGCCAGAGATCATTCCCTTTTGTATCCGCTGTTTTCCTTGGAAGCGTGAAGCATTAGCTTTAATCAGTTTATAGAGCCCCTGACCTAATTTTACATCTGCAATAAGATCACTATGAATTCTCTGCTTCCCCGTGGAGGATAAAGCTCTGCCTTCCCCCTCCCCTCTGCAGTCTTTCTTTGTGATGGACGTTAGAGAGCCTGGCAGGTTCTGTTCCACACTGCACTGCTCCAAGAGCAAATTTATTTATATATTAATTTTATATTAAAAAGATTTCTCATAGGGAGCCAAAGATTGAATCATAGGCAGAAACCTGATTTGAGGTTGAAGGCAGGATGGCAGCAAGCAATGTCAAAGAGAAAAAGCTTTGGGAGTAAGAGGTGAGCACAGATTAAAAATTTGCTTCCGAAGAGCTCTGAGCCTCTCTCTGTCCCTTTAGCACACTGGCACATGTTGAGGCTACAACTTGTGTATCAGGTTCCTTTTTGCTCTATAACAAATTATCACAGTTGTGGTGGCTTAAAACAATATCCATTTATTATCTCATAGTTCCTGTAGGTCAGGAATCTGGGCTTTGCTTAGCTGGGTTCCCTGCTCAGGGTTTCACAAGACAGGGATCAAAGTGTTGGCTGGGCTATGTTCTCATCTGCAGGTTCAACTAGGGATGAATCTGCTTCCAAACTCCCCCAGGTTGTTTGCAGAATTCATTTTCTTGCAGCTGTAGAATTCACGGCCAGTTGCTACTTCAAAGCCAGAGTGGGGGGTAGAAGAGGGTGGGGAAGTCTCTGCTGATGGCTCTGACCTCTAGATGCTATTTTAAAGGACTGCTCTGATTAGGTTAGGCTCACCCAGGATAATCTTCCTTTTGATTAATGTAGTCAACTGCTGAGAAATTTTAATTATATCTGCAAAATCCCTTTACCGTTACCTTATTACATTAGTTAGAAGTAAGTTATAGGTTCCAGGCCCACTCAAAGGGAGAATATAATATGAGAATGTGGTTCATTGGGTGTCACCCCTGGGTATGTCTTTTATATCTTATCAATCCTTCAAGTCACCTAGAGTCCAAAAAAAATCTCATCACCACTCTATCATTTTAAGCAATGAAATGTGGTCAAAGAAGTAGGAAGGAAGATGTGTCTTTCATAAGCTTCCTGCTTAGCAAAGTCATTTTTGAGTTTTCTTAAATAGGGTTCATGTGGATAATAACAGAGAAATGGAAAGGAATTAATTAGAGTTTATTTATAATTGTATACCTCACTCAAGTGTAGCGAAACTACACTCTCTAGTTTTTTTTAATTGCGTTTATTTGATGAATGCTTTGGACTTTTAAAGATTTTGTAAAGTTTGATATCAGCCTTCACTGGGGCCTCTCAAGAGGAGCAATTTTTTTTTGTGTAATTAGGAAAGTATAATACAGTGTGCCTTGAACATTGAAGACTTCCAGTTTGCTTTTCTAAAAACCTTAATTTTAAAAGACTGTATGAGAAAATAAATTTCTCAGGTGCGTTTCTTTTCTGATACTTTTGAGGGGAGTTATTTAGGGGAAGGGAGCCCACGTTCCATTTCTTTTTTTTTTCCTGTAATACTGAGACAAACCCAAACATCAGTTACACTTTTGGGAATCAAAGTTCTCAAGATTATTCTGCATTTAGAAAGAGGACTCTACATCCCCTCACTGCACTTCCTTCATTCACAAAACTCAAAGGCATAACCTAGAGATTGGCCCAGGGCACAGGAAACCATAATATCCTATAGTTTAACAGTTCCTAAGAGTCAAGGATTTCATTCCAGAAATAAATCCTCAGAATAAAAAGTTTAGAAGGTAGAGAATCCTGGAAGAGAAGAAGTTTAGCTTACCTCTACTTGTTGGCAGTTGTGCCTCCTCTTTTTTTAACTCCTTCCTTTTTCCTCCCTTCTATCTCACTGTAACTTCTATTGCCTTATTAATGAGAACTTGTAACTCCTGAAGTCAGGTTTTGGACATAGCCATTTGCCTTTTTTATCTAATGCAAGAATTTTTAGTTGGGCACATGACTTCCTGGTCTGCATATCCCAGCTTCCTTGCAGCCAGGTATGGCCATGGGACTACAAGCTGGCCAATGAGAAGCCACATGGGCAACCTGCCAGTTATGTCCTTGAAGGAAGGGGACAGGCTCTCTCCTTTCCTTTTATTTATTTATTTTTTTCCCACTTTCCTACTGGCTGACCGTGAACATGAGGATGGAAGTGGGACCAACTGTTCTGGCTCTCGTGAGGGAAGCCATGTACTAAGGATGGCTGAGCATCAGGAGAGAAGGTGCCTAAATGCCAGTAGAACTGTCGAGCCACCCTCCTTATCCCAGACCTTCACGTGGTAGAGAAATAGACTTCTGTCTTCTTTAAGCCACAGTTAGTTTTGGCATCTTGGTTAATTCAGCCTAATTGATATCGTAACAAATGCAGCAGCTGAGAGGAGATGAATCACCAGTGGTGTCAGGGGACAACATAGTAGCTGAGACAAGGCTGTAGTACCAGGCAGGACCAGGATTAACTGATTGCCACCATGCCACCCACATCTGTGGCTGAGTCCTACTTTCACCTTTTGTAAGTGGGGATAATAGTAAGTGCCTCATGCCGTAAAACCAAGGGGTGAAGATTCAGTGGTATCCAAAGTAGGTATGATCTTTGTTCTCCTAGAACTGAAGGTATAGAGGGGGAGATGCATAAGAAAGCATGTGCATGAATAATGCCAAATTGTTAGTGCTGGAGAAGAACAAAGGGAAACCATGACTAGGGGATTCCTTGGAAATGAAGGGATTCCATCAGAGGAATCCAGTGGGAAGAAAGTAGCCATATGGAGTGCTTCACTATGGCCCAGCTGGGTGTGCCTACATGCTCAGACCACTAGGGTGTAGTTTATTCTCTGGCTCTTAGCAAAGTTGCACTTAAAGTACTCAAGTTTGAGGTTGGGCTGTCCTTACCAAAGAGACTGTATGCCCCACAAGGGCAGTGTGTACATGTTGGCCTTGCTCGTTGCCATATATCTGAAGGCACCCTATTATTAGCCAAGTGAAGAATGAACAATGATCAAAGCATGGGTTGCATATCTTCTAAGAGGAGTTTAGTCTGCTTATCTTCAAAGAAAACTGGACTGGATCTAGGCCAGCAAGATGTGATCTCTATGTGAGAACTCTATGATAAAGTTGCTTTATATACTTATATTTTTACTGAATTCTTAATAACAGCACGTGGCATACAGTGATAGCTTAATAAATATTTGTTGAATGAATGAGTGAGTTTCTAGTAACATTTCAGTTGCCATGGCTGGAAATCTCAACCTGATGAACATTCTAACTACCAGGACTGTGCAAAAGTGAAATGAGCCTCTTGGGAAGCATTGAGTTTCCTGTTGTTGGAGGTGTTCAACCAAACTCTTTAGGGTTTGGGGGAGGATGTCACACTCTGAATGGAGGGCCTTGTCTTCTGAATGCCTGCCAATCCTGAGAGAGTATGCCCTCTAAACATGTGCAGTAGTTTGCACTTAAGGCATTTGAAACTGATTCTTACAGAACTGACTTCCGTACCAATGAGTCAAAGTCTGATGGCATTGAGTTGTCCTGTGTTTCTTGGGCACGTGGAAGCTGTTGAAGCCTCCTAGAGACCAGAGGCAAGGATTCCAGTCCAGGTTTTATCATTTCACACCCGTGCATCCTGCAGGGACTCCACAAACTCCGTGCTCTGTGAACAATACCCTTTCCGTATTTCCATCATGAAAGTCCCCTGTTATATTATAATGATCTCTTTTTGGGTCTGTTTCCACCAGTAAATTATGACTTCCTTGTGAGTATCTTATTCATATTTTATCTTGGTGCCTCACACCATGCCCAGCCTTGATAGGCGCTCAATAAATATTTCTTGAACTACTGTACTCATGGGGAGAGGAAAAGGGAAATAGTTTTCTGATTTTCATGGATAAAAAACTAAATTGTAGAAAAAGAGGAAATGATCACAGCTGGCATCCTGGGTATGCCATTTGTCTAGGTATTTCACTGTGGATGTCTAACCCACTGTGGAAGCTTATCCATAGACCCAATGGGGAATCCACAGAACTCACGTGAGATGAGAGTGTGAAATAGACATACTTCTGCACCACTTTGTTTTTCTGTCCCCTGTGCGGTAGCACACCAACTTGACTCTTTCGCTTTCCCTCCTTCCTCTTCCACCATAGCCTTACCCATCTCTTCTCATTACTGGCTTTCACAACCCCCTTGCTCCTTACCATTTTGGATTCCCACAGCCATTCTTGGGAAGAGATACTGAAGCATCTGTGAGCCAGCATTTGTTCCTATACTTTCTTGCGGTGACTAATGGGTAACACCTGTCCTGTGGATTCCCTCTTGCACTCTTACGATTGGATTTATCACTGCAGTAGTTTAACCATAACTAGAAAAATGTAGCTCTCTAAAGTCCCTATAATGTGGAGGTTCCTAATGTGGTTTAAGTTATTCTTTGTGTCATAAATAACCCAGACGGCACTATTATGGACCAATACCCTGAAAAGAAAAGGCACTAAGATCATAAATAACACACACAATAGGGGCTTGAAGAGACTCATGGAAATGCTTTGGTTCCTGATGGAGAACAGGGGCATGGATGGCTTCCAGGAAGGCTTGGGATTTCAGGGCTCAGGCTTGGAGAGAAATATCATACCTGTGAAAATCTTTCCAGTTAATCTAACCTGGTTGTGCAGTAAAGGGATCTCACCTGGTCAGAGGTGAAGGTCAGCTGGGTTTCCCACCATAGGAAAGATGGAAAGAGGATCAATCTGTTTGTGCATTTCTCTTATCCTGTACACACCAATAATTTGCCAGGAAAGGGAAGAGGGTAAAAGGAAGTCCATGATGCATGGATGACCTCAGCCCCTACAAAAACCACAAGCTGCATTCTGAGATCACATTATCTTTCCATCTAGTCTATCCCTTGTCAGTCATCCTGTTGCAAATAGCTGCCATTTTGACTGGATTAGGCCGATCAGATTCTACTCTAAAGATGAAGAAAATGCTTCCTCTCCAACAAAATGGTTTCCACTCTACCTCAAAGCCTCTCATTCTCTTTGCTTTGAGGAAAAGAGAAAGAGAGTGAGAGAGTGTGCATGTGGCGCCCTTTATTTGGACTTTCATCTTAACCTGGGACTACCTGGTCTTCTATTTCCTTCCCTCTCATGTAACTCTTCATTGATTTTCTTTAAATCAAACAAGCCACCATCACAGACTCTTAGAAAAGAAAGTCAGCCATGAAGGAGCCCTGGGCTTGGAATAGAAACCAGTCTAAATTTAGTTGCTAGTGAGCCTTCCTAAGCAGTGGACATTGTCTAGAAGCTCATCCTGGGGGCGTGTGCTATCAGGATGCAATGGCAACCAGCCATTGTCACCCCCCTCCTGTGGGGGAGGCCATGGGGAGCCCTCACTGATGACAGCTTCTGCCATAATTTCCTGACAAGGTGGCTTGTCTGCTACAAGCAGGTCTTTTATTCTTTAGTTTTAAAAAACTTTGTGGGGCTCCTGGGTGGCTCAGTTGTTTAGGCATCTGCTTTTGGCTCAGGTCGTGATCCTGGAGTCCTGGGATTGAGCCTGAGTGAGGCTCCCTGCTCGGCAGGGAGTCTACTTCTCCTTCTCTCTCTATCCCTCCCCACCACTTGTGTGTTCTCTCTCTCTCAAATAAATAAGGGCATCATGGATGGGGGGTGCTATGCCTTCTTATGATAAGCAGCTCAACCCCTACACTCCTGCTTTTCTTCATGGGAGGTTTGACTCTTTGCCTTTGGTGAAGTCAGGGGCTCGGGTTGACCATGAACCTTTGCCTCTTCCCTCATCGGGAGAATTCCCAGGATGTATCCACAGGCTCCCCAGCCTTTACAGACCATGCCTTCAAATCTTATTCTAAGAATACTGCGTTGTTATTATTTTTTAAAAGAATTGTTTGATTTGTTCATGCTAATACGATCCAGAAGTTCCTATAGGATTTTTTTTAAAGGAAGAAGTAATGTGAAGAATTACTCATACGTTATGTTCTATCTTGAATAATAGCCCAGGCCCTACCTACTTACCAATATAATTAAAACTGGATTAGTAGGATAGATTATATAGAGTGTCTAAGACCATCAGAAGTTTGGGTTCCAGAATTCTCCTACCCCCTTTTTCCTTCCTCTCTACTCCATCTTCTTCAGTTCAACTTTAAATATGCCATTATATCCAACTTAAACAGACCAGGGTCTTTGACATGGGACCTTGATTAGCAGGGTCTTTGACATGGGACCTTGACATGGGAGAAATCTTGGGAAAAAAACATAAAATGTTTGAGAACAAAGGTACCTTAGAGATTAACCAGCCTGTATTAACCAGCCTGTATAGACAAGTGATTGAGTTAAACTGCCTGGATTCAAGCCATGACTTGGTAGCTGTGTCAGTGTAGAGTTATCACTCAGCCACACTGTACCTCTTTGCAATTCAGCTTCCTCACATGTCAACTGAGAATGATCATAGCATCAACTTTGTAAGCTTATTTTGAATATTAAATGAAATTGTGTCTGGAAAGTGTAAACATAATAGAAGTTATCAGTATCCTCATCATTTTCATCATCATCTAGCCTGAACTTTTGGGATCCTTTTTGGAAGGGAAATCAGGCCTGTAAGAAATCCAGCACAGTTGCCCAGTAGCTCAGGGCTACAAGCAGAAAGGACCCAGCTGAACCTTTTCTTCAGTGAATTCCATCTATTGTATAACGTACAGAAACTTAATACGTTCCCCTCCCGTTTTTTCCCCCTGATGTCAAATATGCCTCTTCCCTCAACTGAAACAGAACAGAACAAAAACCTACTCCCCATGCAGATTTATAAAGCCAATGTTGATCGAAAGTAAAAGTCTGAGAAACAAAGAAGCCTCCTATGAGAACACCAAAGTCAGATTGAGGAAAAATTTGCTGGTTTTTAAGTTACCTCTGTCTTATTGCCAGCAAGATTCTAGGATAAAGGAGTGTGTGGCACGTGATTCAGCAAAAGCAATGGTGAACCAGAGATACAGGTATGTGCTGTGATTTTCATGCGTGCCAGAGAGAGACCTATGTATTCAGTAGCACTGGTCTCTGGCCACGGAGACAAAGGTGCAAACCTCTCTCTACCAAGGGTGAAGAAGTTGGTTTCCTTACCAAATTTCTCTTGCTTCCTTCACTCCCTTTTACCGTTAAAATGAAAGATAGTTTTTGGGTAATTGCAGCAATTTGAATAGATCTACCACATACCCGGAGGAAAGCAACTATAAACAATAACATAGCAGATAATGTTCTAGAAGTTTTTTGGTGTGGGAACAACTGAATGAGTTAAGCTGAATTGATGTAAGTTCTGTAACTGACCAAAATACCCATAAATCAGTAAGTTTCGAAGTTGCCTGCGGGGCACCTTGCTATGCACGGAGCACATACACTGTGAGTTCTAAGGGAGCTGGTGGTGTGCTTGGAAAACTCGGTACATCTGGGGAGCAGCCAAGAGTATGCAATGAAGTAGCTTTATAAAGACACACACACACACACACACACACACACACACACACAGGTTTGATTCTTATTATTTGTGGTAGTTCTGTGAAGTCAGTGCAAACACTGAATTAAGAAAAACTGAAGATTGCTACGAGGGACACCCAGGGTTTGGTTCCTGTAAGCCTCTGGTCGCAACATTTTGTCAGCCGCCCCACGCAGAACCTTGTTTTATGTGCGTTTCTGTTTCAAAACACTTTAATACATATTGTTGATTCATGAACACCGAACTCAGAGCCAAGAGCACTTTGAGTCATGCCCGGACGAGGCTGATCTGGGGCACGTGTTTTCTCTGTAAGATACATCACGGCCTCTTGTGCCTAGAACACTAGCCAGCACTTTGGCACTGTGTTTGGGGCCATTCTAAACAGTTAGAATCACGACCACAACTACCACTGTATAAAAAAATAAAAACCACAAGGAGGCAAAAAGAAAAGAAACTGGGACCACATAACAATTAAAAGGACGTTTGTTTATAATGTGAGCGTTGGAACAGGGAGACAGGAATGCTCTGTCCTGTGTCCTGTGTCCTCTGTCCTGTGTCCTCGATTGGCCACAGTGACTCAAAATCCTGGCCACTCGGGGCATGTCCATGGAAGCGCTGTAAGTACTGAGTTTGGACTCACAAATGAGTGTTGGTGAGCGGGTGCGTTCGCAAATCTTGAGGACTCATCGTATCCTGGAATGTTATTTGGTGTCACTGGAGGTTCTCTGCTTCTATATGTGTTGCAGAGAACGAGAGAAGGAAGCAAGCAGTGAAGCTTTGCTGGAATAAGGGAAGATTTCATGAAGCAGGAAGGATTGGAATTGTACTTTTAAAGATGAAGGAGATACATAGTTTTCTAAGAAGAGGGGTCCTAAAAAATATGTGAGAGAGGAATGATTTTTGTGTTGATGGGGCTGTGAGGACATTGGCCTCTGGCCCAAAGGATGTCCATATGAAAGAGTAATGAGAGGTGAGCTTAGACTGGACTCGTGGACCTCTATTATTTTTGCCTTCCTGCTACCCATTCCCCTCATCCTGATATCACCTGAGTTCCTTTAGAACAGCTCCTCCCCCTGCACCTGTATTGTTTTGATGGAGCCACTACTTGGCTGGACTGCAGTGTGGACTGTGATGGAGGCTTGGCCCATCAGGATGTTTCATCTCTTTGACCGTGGTGACTGTCATAAGGAGATGTGATCCAGAGCCAGTGAGAATCACCTCTGGAAGTGTTTTACCGCTACGATGCAGTTGCAAAAACGATGAAGGTTAGAGCTTTTGGGGACTACCAGGGAGAGAGGGTCTGTCTGTGAAGAAAACCAGTACAGAGTGAAAAGAGGGACAGAGAGACAACAGAGAGAGAGAGAGATTCAGATGTCAGTTTCTAAAAGTAGCTGGATCTCACCATGCCTACAGGAAGCTTGAGACTTTTCATTTGTGTGAGCCAGTTCATTGCACGGCATTTGTATTTCCTCAGTCAGAGCTGGGTTATGGCCAGAAGAGCAGTGTAGTAAGTAGGTGTTCAAGGGAAGTGGGCTGGAGTGAGCATCAGACACCTTCTCAAACTAGTTTAAGTAACAAAAAAAAAAAAAAAAAAGAGAGAGAGAGACTTGTTCTAAGCCACAGAAACTTACATGGGATCCAAACTCAAGAAATTTCACAAGGTCTTAGGAAAACTGGAATTGGAAACTGAAAACTTGGGAATTAGTGTTATTCCCCTGTGTATCAAGGGCCACATGGCTCTGCTCACCTCTGTTCCTCTGGATCCAGGCTCCTTTCTCCTTTCTCTCTCTGCTTACAGATTTTGCTTCTGACTGGCCATAGTGACCTCGAGCTTTAACACTGTTCCCAGTGTCTCAACCCACCCAGTTTCTCAGAATACCAGTTCCAGACCCCAAAGAAAGGAACATTATTGACTTGGTTCATCTTTTCTTATAAGGCCGTAACCTATAGATTCATTCCTCAGAATAGAACCTTCCTCAGGTCCAGTTGATGTGAAACATCAGATGTAAAGGCTGCACATTACAGTAACAGACATCTCTGTTACGGATGAGGCTAAATCTGAAAAAGTTTCCAAGATCAGATGTGGGCTTGAGGCTGTGGCAGTAGGAAGCCAGAGGTCTCAGAAGATAGCTCAAGCATTACCTTTCTGTCAGGACCCCAACTTCCTATTTTTGAACATGAGAAGATGGGACTAAAAAAAAAAGATATTGAGAAAATTATTTTATTTAAGAATATTTATTTTAAATATATGTACATAATATGTAATTAAATGCATGTACACACACACAGTCTATGCCTGTGCTCTTTCTCATATTTCACTCCTTTGCTTTGGTTTTCTAAATTCTTACTGAAGGATCACCCATATATCTATCTATCTACCTGTGGGTATATACGATTATATACATGGATACATAGTTAGGCATTAGCTTGCAATTTTTACACATCCAGGGATGTGCATTTTGAAAGTGGATACACTAGGTATCCTTGGAGAGTAGATATGTATGTTTTGAAAAACCAGAATAGATCATGACACTGTTGCTTAAAACCGTTTGTTTTCCTTTATACTCTGCTTTTTCCATTCACAGCTCTCTAATAAATACATAGAGTAATGTACGTACATATTATTTACTGAAGACACTGTCCTCAGTGCCAAGTGCAGTGTGGGCATACAGTACCCATTCCTTAAACATTCGTTGAATGCAGGACTGAGTGACTTTGTGTCTATGGATTGAAGGGCCTCCTTGCAATAGCTCTTGAGTTCCTCCCAGAGGTTCTCTGTCCACAAATTTTGAATAATGATTTTGAGGCACACGGAACATCTAGGAACCCGGGTCTGTTTATTATCCACGACAGAGTCCCCATGCTTCAATTAGATGGATGCAACACACTGACTTTCTATTGAGTTTTCTAACAGATGCGACTATGGGTATTTTTCAGAACAGCGGCCAGACCAGTAGACCTCTAGGCCTCATTTTGGATTTTTACGCTCTTTTGATGGTTATCATAGTCCCGCAGGTTGTTATTTAGTCAAATTATGTTCATTTTATCGCCTGTGCCTTTCCTCATATTTCACTCCCTTTGATTTGTTTTTCTTTTCTTTTCTAAATTCCCTTTGAGGCATCACATTACCCCTAATTGCCTGCAGTGTTCCAAGCCTGGTCTCATAGCTGACACACAGACACAGACTCGTAGCCACAGTTGGGGATGCCCCTCTGTGTGGCTGAACATTTTACTAGCTCAGAGAATTGCTGCACGGTAGTGCTTGCCTAACCTCCTGTTGGCTCTTTACCATGAGCTCACGGTTTTGTTGTTTTCTCTATTACTGCCATCCAGAAATCGCCTTCAACTTAAATTCTGTCTTTAAGTTTATTCATTCCCAGATAGATCATCTGCATTTTTTCAACCAGAGCCTCATTGTGGTACTTTTGACATCTCTTACTAAGACCCACGTATGGCTTGGTATTGTGTGCCAGTCTGCAACTGCTGTTGGGAACACCTCCCGATTTAGTGTCATCTGTAGATGTGATTAGCATGATAATAGTACTAAAATCTTCCCATCTCTTTCTTGATTCTTAATAAAGTTAATGAAGCCATGTATCATGGCAGGTTGTACCCTCTTGACTCCCTTCTCACAGCTCTTGTCAGCCTCTACTCATTGCTGGGCTTGGCTTGGGGTCTGTTTTTACTTCCTATGATGGTGCTGAAGGATATGCCCAGGCTTCTCTTTATTAAAGGGCTCTTCCAAGTCAATTTACCAAACCTAGGGGAAGATTTCAGTCTTGGTTTCTTCTCCTTTCAAGGTTGCTTCCTCTCTAGTTCCATATCAGAGGGAAGGTAAGCCCCTAAAGGAGACTGTGGAGTGGTAATTGTTGAATGGATGAAGCTCTTAGGTTGCTGACTGCCCTGAGGTTAGTGGATGCACATTGGGAAGCCAAGGAAGTGGTTACCGCTATTGGTTTCATAGAAGTTGTGGTGTTCTTTTGGGTAGTTGAGTCTATCTCTGTGCCAGGCTGCCCTTCAAGTAGGGAGTTTCTGCCATCTTCAAGAACAAACCTTACTGGGGATGCCTGGGTGGCTCAGTGGTTGAGCGTCTGCCTCTGGCTCAGGTCATGATCACAGGGTCCTGGGATCAAGTTCCGCATCAGGCTCCTCGCAGGGACCCTGCTTCTCCCTCTGCCTACGTCTCTGCCTCTCCCTCTGTGTCTCTCATGAATAAATAAATAAAACCTTAAAAAAAGAAAGAACAAACCCTGCTTTCCTGCCCCTGCATTTATGTGCATGAAAGTCAAACATTGTATTTTGTGGTGTATTCTAATGCACGTGGCCCTGGGCACCCTGCCTTAGCATTCTCATCTCTTTAGGCCTCTGCTACCCAGTCACACATAGGAAGGGTATTTGTAATACCTTATTTCTCACTGTCTGGCCTTTTGTTGTGTTATTCTCTATATCGTTTCGAGTGTTTTAAATATTTTGTAGTAACCTACAAAAGTAAAAGTAAAAGACAGGAAATAGGTATTAACAAATAACAAAAAAAAGCACCCCAGATGAGATATATCTGCAGTACTGTGGCGTCAGAGATGAGTGAGCAATCTCAACCTAATTGAAGGTAGTGGCACTATTACCTGGTGGGAAAGGAGGCATATAGACAGAAAATGCTCAGAAATTAGCTTTGGGATGAGCCTTCAAGAGTAAGTGGAGTTACCAGGCAGACAAAGCAGTAAGGGATATTTTAGGAAAAAGGCATAAAGAAATTAGAAGATAGAGTACATTTGGAAAGCATAAGTGGTCCACTAAAGCCAAAATACACGTATTTGGAAGGCTGGGGAATTTGGGCCAGTGATTAGTTTGGAAAAGAAAGTTTGGGAGAGATTGTGTCATTCATGCCAGGCAAAGACATTTGCATTTTATTCTGGAGGCCCAAGGGCTTTTATTTTATTTTATTTTTTAGAATTTTATTTATTTTAGAGAGAGAGAAAGAGTAGTGGTGGGAGGGAGAAAGAGAGAGAGAATTCTCAGCAGGCTCCATGTCCAGTGCCCCCTAACAAGGGGCTCGATCTCACCACCCTGAAATCATGACCTGACATGAAGTAAGAGATGCTCAACCCACTGAGCCACTCAGGTGCCCCCTGTGGGCCCAGGGGCTCTGAAACAGCAGAGTGATATGATCAGGTTTGCATTTGCCAAAGATGAAGCAGCATCTTGAATATAGGTAAGCCTGGAGGCAGAAGTCCCTGGTCTCGAAGGACGTGCAGGTTAGTGTTGCTGGGAAGAGCACACCACGCAGAGCGAACAGATGAGCATCAGTGCAAAGAAGAAGAATAACATAAATTTATATGAAATAAGTAGAATATAAGCATTTTGTGCAAAGTTCTTGTGTACGATCAAATTCGAAACCTAGCAGTATAGCCTATGAATTCACAGCAACTCTGCACTGAAGCTTGCGCATTTCCTGTTCTGTGGTGTAAGAATTTATCAGATCTTCTTTATTTGTGGAACTTCTTTGCTTTGTCATATTTGTTCTTGGTCGAAAGCTGCAGGTTGTTATTACTCATCATTAAAGCATTTTAAATAGGGAACTACAGCAATAATAGTCCAAAACCTTTTTTAAAAATTGTTGAATGACAATGAATGAACGCAACTGGAAAGGATCTTGAATGACAGACCAGGAAATCTAAACTTTATTTCCATGGTACTGAGGGACACTTCTAGGTTTTTCAGAAGGGATGACAAGCAGAAAGTGTAGCTTTAAGAAGATTTAACTGAAGCTCATGGTAGACTGAAACAGTCAGACAGTGGATTCAGGTAGACCTGTTTAGTTTTGGTGGAGCTTCTGTATTTTGGATTTGTGACTTGCATAGTTGTCAGCATTTCCACTTCACAAGTCTTACTATTCTTTTGCCCATTGTCACACGCCTTCGGCTCTTTCCATTTCGTATCGTGGAAAGCCTCACCGAAGTCTGAAATGTTAGATTCTGAATTCTTCCAAGAAAATTTTTGAAAGTGATTCCAAGTGGTTTCTACAATCTAATCAGTAGAGTACCCATCTTCTTTTCCTCTTACCACATGTATTTGAAACAAAGGATAGAAATATATCCCAAGAAAAGTTTAACAAGCCCCCTCATCTGTATGATAACAAAACAGATAGTTGACTTCCCAGGATGTGGACCTTGGATTCCAGATGCCTCTGAGTAATTGAATAATATTGACGCCACTTAATAAGACAGGAAGACTAGTAGAGACCTACTGTGCGTGTACGTGTGTGTGTGTGTATGTGTGTTTGGTGAAGAGGGGATTCTCTCTGGCAATCTTAAATTTAAGGTGACCATTAGCCATCTAAGCAGAAAAACCAAGTTAGATATGTGTGTGTGTGTGTGTGTGTGTGTGTGTGTGTACAGATGTACATATATCTACATATGTATCTATTTCTATCTATTTGGGGATGCTGCCCTGGAAGATATATTTAGGAGTGATCAACAGAGATGTGTTGATGTTGTGTTGTTATTGTTTAATAATAACGGTTAGATCACCTAGTATATTAGGATATGCTAGGCTCTGCTGGAGAAACAAACAAACCTTGGAAATCTTAGTGACTTGACATAATAAGGGTTTTTTTTGCTTCCTCGGGGTCAGATGTGAATGTCCTGGATGTGGCTTTCCTAGAAGTAAGGATCTCAGGAATATAACTTCTTCCACTGAGGCACTCTGCCAGCAGCAATACCAGGATCTACCTAAATGTACTTATTTCTTTTCTATTTGTCCTCCTATTTCTGTGATTATTAAAAAAGATAAAAATTCTTTTAAATTCAAGTTCAGAAGTTATAGAAAGCTAATAATCTATAACACAGCCCTCGTTTTGAAAAGTATATATTTTGGCAATTAAAAAAAAGGTAGTACAGTTGATTAAGTGTCTGACTGTTCACTTCAGCTCAGGTCACGAGATCCAGCCCCTTGTCAGGCTCTGTGCTCAATGGGGAAATCTTGAGATTCCCTCCCCCTGCCTCTGCCCCTCCCCCTGCTCTCTCTCTGGCATGCTTGTGCATGTGTACACACTCTCTCTCCCTCTGTCTCCAATAAATAAAATCTTTGAAAAATTAAATTTTAAAAAAGCTAGTCTCTTAAAAGTAGATATATTTAGACTCTACTTATTCAGATATATGGGACATTTTAGTCTGTTTTGTTCTTCCATAAATGATCATTTCAGGGCAATTGTTATCTTGCCTAAGGAAAGATTCACAGTCCTTGATAATTTG
Organism: Canis aureus; assembly: GCF_053574225.1. NCBI lineage: Eukaryota > Metazoa > Chordata > Mammalia > Carnivora > Canidae > Canis > Canis aureus. The sequence continues at coordinate 9,689,807 of NC_135613.1, forward strand.
GTTAATTTAACCTGTATGTTGGTGGGGGGGGGGGGCACCAACATATGGACCGTGCCATTATCTAGTTGGCTGTGGCTCCCCTGTCTTGGTATTTTAAGAAAATTGACCCTCAGTACAGGAGATAGTCTCATCAGTGAAATCCCACTCAGCATAGGACATTAGTCTCAGGGGGCTGGAAATAAGCCACGTGCTCCCTGGAGGGGCTGTTCTGAGCCACTGGTCCTAAAAGATAACTCTGTATTTAGTATTCCGTCAAGAGACTACTGAGGTGCCGTATTTATATATCATGACTGAGAATGGTTTAAAACTAAGTGCTATCAAGCCTGCTTTTGTTCCATATATAAGAAAGAGATTTATAACAAAAATCATAAATAAGAGACAAAGGAACTCTGAAGTTTCTTTTTTCTTCTGCCTGCCTTTCCCTGTTCAGTGATAGAACAATTTATGAATCTGACAAATCCTCCCCTAGATAATGGTAAGAGTAACATAGTGTTCAGCTGAGTAATCCTGGGCCACTAAAGTTTATTGGGCTGTGGGGCAACAGCAGCAGGGTTGACGCAATAATCAAATGACATGCTTGATTTGGACTTTCCCTGTCTCTCTCTCCCCACCCGATCCCCCGTTCCGCCCCCCCCCCCCCCCCCCGCACCCTCCCTTTTTCCTGCCTGTGCCTAAGGAAAACTAAATAGAGGGAACTTGAAATCGAATAGGTTGGCAGCAGTAGACTCCCAATTTCTCACAAGCACATTCACTCAGAAAGTATGAGAAGTCTGTGCCAAAAGGTTAAATGAAAATAAGGAACATGGTTGTAAACACGTTCCGACTAAATTTTTGGTTTGGATCTGAGTAACCTAAGAGGCAGGGAGAAAAGCCTACTTCGACAGCCTCACTCTTAGGTCGACTCTGAATTGTGGGGACGTCAGGGACATCATCAAAGGACATCAACACTGTGAGTTAAACCGATGTTGATGGCTCCGAATTGGCAAGAAGACAGACATTTAGGCACTAAAAACAAACTCTACTGTGTTTTGAGAACTATGGTTGCCACGTAAAAGCAAAGTGTTTTAGAAGTCACTTAATCCAGCACTTCAAAATGGCAGCTAGAGGCTGAATCCGGCTGTCCATTTGCTTAGTTTGGACCACACTAGCAATTTTGTCAACTTGAATTTTAATGCCTTCAGGGTAGATTTTCATAGTCTAGTCCACCATCGGGCTTCACCTCTTTCTGTTATCTTCTGCCTCTTTGACCTTACCTCCTGGCTCATGAAGGAGTTTGTGTTTGAGCCATAAATCCATCTCCTGCTTCTAGCAGAATCATGGAGTGACTCCAAATTGAAAAGAAGTGGGAATCTTAAACTAGCCTCCCCATTCTCTGCCCTTAAAAGGATGGAATTCAGTGGAAATTGCTAAATGTCACCATTGTTCAGGAGGAGAAGAAGGTAACATATTTCGAGAAAACCACCAGGAATGACACCCAGCCCAGGAGACCTTAAGCTTTTTCAAGACAGTGAAAGAAAAAGGTCTCTCAAATACCAAGAAACGTACTTTATAACCAGAATAGTCTGTGATGAATGGGGTAATAATATTCCACCCAGCCTATAAAGAAAAGTGGTATGGACATTATTGCTTTTTTGGACACTGGAGCAACTGTATCACTCATTTCTGAGAGGTTGTCAAAAAAAATTGAAGGGTTTAAATATATGACCTTTTACAGGAATTACTTCAACAATAGCTTATTCTACTGAGTCCACTGAAGTTGCGGTTGCAACAATGAATTTCCTGTTGTGAGATGCAAATTATGGGCTAATTGTAGGATTTAATCCAATCTGTTGAGGGCAGTCCTTGAAAAATTGGTTCTTGCAACCCTATTTTATTGCTTGATACCAAATACATTCTGTCACAAAGAAGAAATAACAGAAGAAAAATTTTTAAAAAAAGAAACAGTAATATTCAGAATGTAAAAGTTGTCAGAAATACAGACTGATCTTGAGGCAAATGGGCTTTGCTTTGAGAATCAAGTTGGTAATGAGACAATGGAGCCACCTGGATTGATGCAGCACACCAAAGGCTCCAGAAAAACAGGGGCAGTATAGATGCCAACCACAGATGTATAATAAAGCAAAATAAGAAAAATGAATGTATGTTTGTTCTTTGGTTAGTCACTCTCATGGGAGACACCACGCCATTATACCTGTCTAGACCATACACATGATCTAGCCTGAATGACAGCGTTTTAGAAATACCAGGGTGAGGTAGGAGAGAATGTTTATTGAAATAGATAATTGAAAGCCCCATTTCTAGCCTGTCAGTTTTGCCAGCTGAATAATTGAGTCTGAAGCCCTGAGTAAACTCCATCTATAGATGAGCTGCTTGGATTAAATGGTGTCACCTGTAGTCATGGGCAGCTCCCTGGATCTTCTCTGTCAAACACCATATGTGCACACCAGAGATATATCCAAAGGCTACTGGCAAATGTCTTTAGATAATGAGTGCAAATTAATAACTAGTTTTGTACATCACAAGAGATCATGCCATTTTAATGTTATGCCCTATGGGTGAACAAATAGGACAAAGATCTTTTAGATACTAATGAATAGTGTCTTACAAGGATTAATTTGCTCAACTTTTTGCTGAGTTAGCATCACATGCAACATGGTTTGATTTGTTGGGTCGGTGGTGGGGTTGACTCTCTGGAACTGTGGGAAAAAATGAGTTTTAGCTTTGAACTTTAAGATTATTATTTTAGAGGGATGTCATTCTGGATTCTCAGTGAAGCAGCTTGTCATAGAGTTAACATGTATGGTGGTAGAGGCTGTACCATCAATCATATGCAGTGCAGTATGCATGAATGGTGCCCCCTGGAGTTGTGTGTGCATAGCTGGTGTAGCTGTTTGCAGTGACCATGATAGCTTCTTAGGACTGTTCATCATTAGTCTCTGATGACAGTGTGTAATAGTATAATACTCCTTTGAATTAACAAGAATTTGGTTACTCATCAGGATTTATAGTCATTAAGAATAAAGTGGCGCTTGTTTTTGTTCTATATGTATGATTTCTAATAAAAAATCAGATATAATTTTTAGCTATCAGACTTCTGTATGTTTAAAGTATAGATAATTGCTGTTATTGGCTCAGGAACAGGGGAGTAGGCCTTCTCCAATTCTTAGTGAGTCGTCTACATCAGTACAGCTTTTTTGATTTTTAGGGAAATTTAGAAATAGCTGTTACCTAAAAAAAGAAAAAAATGTGTGTATGCTTTGACCAATGAATCTCTTTGGGACTCCAACAGAAATGCTTTCACAAAGGTACGATGTATGTGTAAGTATTGTCTATTGTAGTGTATAATGACAAAGACAGACATTCAGGCATCTAACATCTAACGATGTTTTCCAAAGTAGGAATTTGATTAAATCAACTGTGGGCTGTCTTTGCAGTGGAGTGCTATGGAATGGTCAACAAGTGAAGCAGATCGACTGGCTGCTTGTACAGTGTACAACATTTGCAGGCATATGTAGCAACCATGTCTGTTTATAAGAACTGACCTAAAAGAGACCCAAGATATATCATTAAGTAGAAAAAAAGCAAGTTGTAGTACAGTATTTAGAGCATGATCCCATTTATATAAAAATTAAGTAAATAAAAATGACACACATAAACATATGGAAACAATTCTGTATGAATAAACACTGAATTGTTGCCTGTGATTATCTCTGGAGGATGAGATTTTAAAGGACCCTCATTTCCGATGACATATATTGCTGTAATTAAGACGAAATTTTGACAAAGGCAAAAAAAAAAGAAAAGGCCTTTAAAAAAATGTAATTAGAAAAAAATAAGTCTGCCAGGTTCCTGATTGGGAGTCCATTTGGTCACATTTACAGTCATGGATTCTCATAATAATAATGTACATCTCCCTAGGCAAGGAGAGGCTGGATGTGGAGACCAGCTCAGAGCTAATTCCTGCCTCTGTAGAAAGAAAGAAACCTGACTCTTCCCCAGTAATGGCCACCATAATCTTTTACGTGGTTACCTGCTCTGTGTGCTTAAAGCCAAATTTTGACAGGGTGCTGCTACGTATATAGAGCTGACATTTCAAATAAATAGTTACAAAGTAGGTTGACTGCATTCACTCCTACTCCTCCAGGAAGTCCTTATAGTTTTGTGCATCACTGAGGGATCAGAATGGCTCCATATGGAATATATTTCCTTGGCCTAATAGAAGACCAGGACCTCTCCATTTGTTACGTGCTGTTGGTGATGGAAGAGTTCCTAACCATTTTGGCAGTGGACACCTGTGAGTGTCTATGGAAACAATAATCAATCCACCTATGTACCCTCTTCAAACATCATTTTGTACATAATTTAGGGGCTTTCTGCCCTTTTAGACATTCCATTAAGGCACTCTTTTTATCATGTTTAAAATTGGTAGGGATCCCTGGGTGGTGCAGCGGTTTGGCGCCTGCCTTTGGCCCAGGGTGCAATCCTGGAGACCCGGGATCGAATCCCACGTCGGGCTCCCGGTGCATGGAGCCTGCTTCTCCCTCTGCCTATGTCTCTGCCTCTCTCTCTCTCTGTGACTATCATAAATAAATAAAAAATTTGATTAAAAAAATTGGTAGACTGGATAAAATATATTGGCAAGTAATATGTGTCTATGTTCATATACACATTTAAGAGTGGCTGAAACTTCAGTGGAAAGATGGTCCTCAGAAGGTAGCTTGCTTCTTCAAAGATCTGAATATGAAATATCATTCCAGGTTGATGCTTTGGGGATTTGAGTTGGTTACGGGTTGATGATCTTGGTATGGGTAATACACGCTCGCTAAATGAGGACTCTCTTCATCTCAGCATTAGGAGTTTCTGGATTTCTCCTGGTTTGTTTTCATTTTGTGGATGCTTGGGCTTTCATAAATGATTAATTTTCCCCCTTTTGGCTTTGTTGCTAAAAAGTCTTAGGACCAAATATGTAGTCTTGAGAACAAGTACGTAAGACTCAGTGCTGTTTTGCATTTATCCATTTCTGGGTCTAGTTGATATACTCCTTGTGTTTTTCTTTTCTTTTCTTTTTTTTTTTTTTACTCCTTGTGTTTTTCTATCTTCCTCTTCCTTCCCAGTTTCTCACTTAGGCTGCCTTGTGTTATTTTGCGTGGTAAAATATGCAATAAATACAGGATACAGATATCTAAAGATAAGTAAGTAAATGTGATAGCCCTAGAAATGAGGGCATTGTTGTCTTCTCTTTAATGGGGCTCAGGGCTTCCGTTTCTCTGGTGCTCATGTATGTCCAGGGCAATCATTAGAAGCAAAGCTGCCTATTGCCCAAATGAAGCTGCTTAGACTTTGCAGTAATACAGTTCATAGTATCTGGACAGTTCCTTCTGTCTGTTCCACCCATGTCACAAACGTGCACACTCTGCATGAAAGGAAAAAGCTATGGAGACTCTATCTACTTTTGAGAGAAGTGATAGACCTGATCTGGGGGCATGGAGAAAGTGCGATTTCTGGAGGAATGGGGGCTTCCAGGATTCAGAAACTCAAGAGAACTCAAGTCTCTCCCTAATTTGGGAAAAATTTAATTTTGATCAAGAGTATCATTTTCATACTGGCTACTTTAAAAAGCTGGTATTTCTGCATGTGGTTGCTTCTTAAATAAACTGACTAGGAGGTGGCCCATTTTTGCCCTTTTACTCCCTATGTACAAGAGCATTTGAGAAACAAGTCCAATGGAGAGCCTCTTAAGTTTTTACTTAAAAAAAAATTAAGTTCGTAGTTTCCATCATTTATGTAAAAAAAAAAAAGTTTCATCATCTTTATCACATAGCTACATGGTCATGTAATCATCAAGCAGGTCTGTGAGTAACCAAGGTAACTTCAGGAGGTCCTTCCAGGAAAGGCCTCTTTCTTCTCCATGATATGACTGTTTGACCCCCTTGTATTCCGTAATGAGGGACATGATTGAAAGTAGGGATTGCTTTCTTTGATAATTTACTGTGGGCTGAGAATGTGGGGTCTGGAGGTTCTTTGTTCATCAAGTCGCATCTCACTAGACCTCAGCTCAGAGAAGACTGACAGAAATCTCTAAAATAAAGTAACCTTTTAAGTATTTTGCATTTATATTTTGCATTCAAAGCACAGTAAAAATGACTCCCACTATATTATGAATAGCACCTTGCAGAAGGAAGCGCATAGCAATTTTTTTTTTTTTAATGATTTGAGAGGTTGAGGCCCAAAGAGAGAGACAGAACAATTTGCCAACAGTGGATCTGGGCTAGAATAAAACTTTTCCATCTGTTATTCATAGCTCCGGGCAACAGCTCCCACTGTAGGATCAGAAGTCCAGTTTAAGGGATATTCATTTTAACAAGAAGAATCTCAACCTTGGAGACCAGACTTCCCAGCCTGGCCAGCCAATACACAGTCGCTTCGGTGTGTATTTGACGGTAGTTAGCAACACAAAGCAAGCCCAGTGTCCAAGGAATGTGTAGAGGAATGTTAATTCTAGGAGCGACCATAACCTGATTTTCTAGATTTCCATGAGTTTAAAGTCTTAGCCACAATATTACATTACCAAGCTATTTGCATTTGAAATATAATACCTGGGGGTTGACATTTAATTAAATTACTGTGCTACCTCCAGGCTGCGGGGAACTAGGATGGCACGCTGTGTGGATGGTGCCAGCGGTACCTTTTGTACCCTTTCTGAAAGACAAGGGACCAGGAGGAGGAAACCTCACGGCTCACCCAAGTGCACACCATTGGCTGGTTTGCACTTAAAAACATAAAGTGGTAAGTGGGTAGGCAAGACCATATGGGGCATGGAGAGCATGCATTGTTTCCTATCTGGAGGCTCCAGTCTCCACGTTTTCTAAATATCCTTAAGGAAGAGATAGAGGAAGTGAGAATCCTGTGTCCTAATCGCAGCCACAGTCCAGCCTAGGCCATCATTTTCCCCAGTGAGGAAGGAGACTGGTTCTTTTGTCTTTAGAGTCCACATGGCTTTTTCTCCCTCTGTCTTGAGAATCCATGGTAGTCATTAGAAGAGGCCACCAAGGGCCCACTGATCAGAGCCCTGGCCGTCTATGCCCCGAAGCCCCATTCGCTGACCAGGAGCAACCAAAGTGTATGCACAGAGCCATGGCTACCAAATCCCCTTTAGTATCTGTTCTCAACCGGGGAAGGTATTTTCCCCCCTTAGGGGACACTTTGCCATGTTTAGGGACATTTTTTATTATTATGACTGTAGAGGTGCTCCTGGAATCTCCTGGGTAGAGCTAGGGATGCTGCTAAGTTGCCTACAATGCACAGGACAGCCCCTCCCAGCAAAGAACTACCCAACCCAGTGAGTGAATAGTGCTGGAGCTGAGGAACCCCATTCTACCAGGAGACAAAATCAGGAAAGAGGGGATGCCAGCCACCGAATCAGCTGTCAAGATAGAAAATCATCCATGGGATGCACTGCCACAGTGTCAGGTGGAATCCAACCAGGAAAGCAGAAAGCACTTGGGTGTTTACAAGGAAGCAAATTCAGTGCAGAGTCAGATGTCCAGGTGTTGGAGGGGCTGGAGAGCAGAGTGTGGTGACACAGACAGAGATTAGCAACAGCAGGAAGCCACTGCCATTCTTCCCTCTGAGGACAGAGGGTGGAGGTGGCCTTGCTCCTTAGGAGTGGTAGTTAGAGCCCCAGCAGGCCTGTCTGGTGGGGACCAGAGCCACAGAAATGAGGAAGCTTCTGGGGCTTCAAACTGGGGAAGAGGGGGATATACTCTCAGAAATACTCTGATTGTCCTTCCTTCCCACCTTTGAATGGGAGGTGCCTCCCATCAGCGGAGCCCCAGCAGCTCGTCTGCCTGGGAAACCCAGCAAACCCAGCAGCGGGGAAGGGATCCAGAGCTGAGTGCAAGCAGGTCCAAACCAGTATACACGAACTCTTAGAGCCCTGTGGAACTTCCAGAACACTAGAACCCACAGAACAATGGCACCCTTGAGCGGCCAGGCCAAGAGTTCTGCGGTGAGGCCGTTGGCCTTCTAGCCTGAAGCCTCTGCTTTCCTTAATGCCTCGGGACTCGAGGCCTGACATAGTAACCCAAGATGCCCTTAGAAAGAGCCGGCCAACCCAACTGTTGCTTTTCAATTCAGCCTTAGGAGTAGCAAACCTCTTGCGTCGAGTGGCCTCCCAACATGATGGAGAGAGAGTGTTGTGTCTCTGCCCAGACAGCAAGGTTCGATGGAAATCCATGTCAACGTGCAGAGCACACACATTGTTAATTTTGCTGTGTCTGTGGCCAACTCCATCCTTCATTGTCAGGCTTCGGCTCATTTTGGTGGCAGTGATCTTGCTTCTTGCTTCGCTTAGATGTACCCTCTCCATGTGTCCTGCCCCTCTCTTAGCTGGAGTCAGACTGGAAGGAGAATGTTGGTGAAGAGCCAGAGAACCTGCTGTGAAGGTTTTTATTTTTCCTTCCAGTGCAGTTTGAAGAATCTAGACAAAGCAAAGGGAATTAATGTATTTGTTTTCCATTTGAACTGCCCATCGGGTCCCCAAACTCACAGGGATAAAAGTGATATATTTTTAAGTGTCTTCTTTAAGAAAGTTCTGCAGATGCTTAATTATTTCGCCCCACTTTTGATTATCTGCACTAATGGAGATGTAGAGGGCACAAATCAATAAAATCCCTTGATAATCTAAAAAATCTCAATGTTGCCATTAGTTTTGACCTCCTCCCCCACCAAACCTTTTATCGGAGCTACTAAAAAGTGCCTCTGCACCCCCTGGGCTCTCAATATATTCAACTTGTTGACAGGCTGACTGATAAAATTGTCTGATTTGAGTTTTATCTCTTTTTCTCTTCTCCTGCCCACTCTCTGGGGGAGGTGCTAATGAGCAGCACAAGAACAAAACCACAGGAAAAAGAGACTGCAGAAAAGCCAGGGTAACACACAAAATGATTAAATAGCTCCCGTATCCCTGAAACTTTACTATATAATGTCAGCTTTGTGGGAGTTTTTTTTTTTTCTTTTTTCCTAAAGTAAATTGAAATAACTCACATGGCCCAAGTATATGGGGCCTTCACAGACCCTTGCTTTGAAGCTTTGAATGGCTTTTGTATGGTATTCCTTTTCTGGGGAAAGATTTTTAATTGTTAATCTTTATAAATGGCATTCATGTTACTCCTCGTGCTGGTAAGATGGCCAGGCATCGTCTTAAACAACCTCAAGGCACCGAGAATTGGGATGGTGGTGTTTGTCTTTATCCCATTAGGGATGTCTGAAAACGAGAAGAAAAAATAAATTAAAAAAAAAAACCTCGTTTTTCTTGTTTAGTTTTGTATTTGCCAAACATATTTACCCGTTATCTAAAATGGATTCAAGGGGACACCTGGGTGGCTCAGCGGTTGAGCATCTGCCTTTGGCTTAGGGCATGATCCTGGGGTTCCGGGATCGAGTCCCACATCGAGCTCCCTGCATAGAGCCTGCTTTTCTCTATGCCTGTGTTTCTGACTCTGTTTCTGTGTGTCTCTCATGAACAAGTTAGTAAAAATCTTTAAAGTTAAAGTAAAATGGATTTAAGGATGGCATAGAAAAAAACCAGAAGATGGCTGGCTGTGTACCTGCCCACTCTTGCCTGTGTCCGCCATGCTCCAGGGAGCTAGCGGAACTGACATTGAGTAAAGCATATGTTGATATGAACATGCAATCTCTTAAAAGTCCCAACTCACATTGTTCTTCAACCTACTGAGTCTACTAAAGATGACCACCTGTCTTCCCACTGTACCAGAATGCACCCCTAAACAAATTGGAATGGCTGATAAAATGGTACAAAAGTGGAGTGAGATGAAAAGTTCCCCTAAGGGAGGGAAATAATCTGATCCCTGTACAGGAGTCAGCGTCCCTTCCTTTTGGGCTTTACTTTTCACAGAGGAATAAAGCTTGCTCTTTCCAAAGGAGAAAAGCGCTACATTTTCCTGATTTTCCTTTCTGTATTTCCTTCGGTCATCTATTTCAGTTTGCTCCATATTTGAAAGCAGTTTAATAAACATCAAAGTGGCTATGAAATTTAGCGTTCATATCTGGCAGGTGGTTTGTAAAATCAGACCCAGGAACCACCTGGATTTGAAGAATTTGGGATGATGTGTCTCAAGGTTCAGTCAGAGAAGCAGAACCATCTTGAGTGATTAGAATAAAGGATTTGTTATAGGGTTTAAACTTGACGCAATTGTGAGAGCTGCTAGACCAATCCACGAAGGCTGTCACTTTGGCATCCAGTGCCAGAACTAGAATTGCCCTTGGTCAGTCAGACCAGCAGTTGGGAAGAAAAGCTTGAAATAGACAACAGTGAGGGTTAACCAGAAACTCACGAGGACAACTGAATCCTTTAGCACAAACTGGAATCCCCATCTGTGTTTGACCCCTTCCAATCTCAATGCTGTCACTGACCGCAAAGAGAAGATGGAACCTTTCACCAAGACGCTGTGTTTGGACCTGGCTAAGAACTGAAATTTGAAGGAGCAGATCCAGAAGGAGCTGGAGGAAGCATGGGTCCAAGTGCTACTGCACATCACCCCAGGTAGCCTGCAGATCCCCAGTGTGTATGAACTGTCACTATGCCAGGTGCCTAATCAGATAGATATACCAACCTTCAGAGCATCAAAAATCTACTGCTTCGTTCCTGCCTTCGAAAGCTTGCACAAAATGTCACTTGTGGGTGGTGTTGACTCAAACTATGCAGGGAAGGGGAATGCTGGGAAGCACCCATAGTTCTTACTTAAATTGGTGTTGTAGAAAGCCACATGATGACATGGCTCAAAGAGGAATGTCTCTGGGCACACAGATATGTAATGGAGACCCCACACTCTGGAGAAAGGTGCCTTTTCGGGAACCTTCCTTCTCGGTGAAGAGCAAGGTGTCACTGGTGATGTCACTCAAATGTACCTTAACTGTATGTGATTTGTGCTCCAGGTTGTTTTTGAGAACGAATGAGACAGCTGTAACTGGCATACTTATTTATTGATGGATCAAAACTCGTTTTGTTGTAAATGTATGATTCCACTTATACTAAGTACCCAGAGGAGTCATTTTCATAGAGAAGGAGAGTAGAGTGGTGGTTGCTAGAGGCTGAGGGGAGGGAAAATGAGACATTATTGGTTAATGGGTACAGAGTTCCAGTTTTGCAAGAAGACAAGTTACATGGATGAATGCTGGTGGTGATTGTACAACAGTTCGAACATGCTTAATGTTGTTGGCCTGCACACTTAAACATGGCCAAAATGATCAGTTTTACATGTATTTTACTACAGTTTTAAAAAATAAATAACTAAAAAAAATAATAAATAAATAACTTAAAATATATTCTGAAAAAGTTATTTTATTGTTTGGTGGGTTTGTAAATGGTTCTATTCAAAAATTATTTTGAATGATAAAATTTCTATAAAGAATTAAAATAACACACATTACTGTTATAAGAAAATGTTCGTTATTTTTTTTTCTTGTTCGTTATTTTAAAACATTTTCACAAAATTGCTTGCAACTTTCAAAGTTGCATTTTTTGTTCAAAACCGTTGACATTATTTAATTCACTAATTTTTGTAAGCCACAATACTCTTAAGTGGGTAATTTCTCTCTCTACAAATGCTATAGTATTTGATAAGCTCAAGGAAAAATTCTACTAAGTGGTTTATATCCTTAATTCTTTGTTGTTGTTGTTGTTACCTTCATATTGAAGTGTGTAAATATTTCAGCCAAAATATTTTCACGGATACTGTCATTGCTTTAATTTAGGGGAGCTTGTTGTGATGAAAATTTTGTTAAGACAAAACTCATAATTATGCCTCCCTGTAATACTTTTTAGTGTTTTGCCAAACTAAGATGCTTCACAATCATAAGTTTTCTCAATTTGAGTCTGTCTCAGCAAAGACATGAATTTATATAATTTTTAAGGAAGAGAGTTATCCAAATATTCTTTGTACAACTTGAAATATTCTAAAGCCTACTTATAGAATTTCAAAATAAAATCTTATGTATCATATGAGCTCTCATCATCTAATATGTTTAAATTTCCTTCCTGCTATTTTGGGGATAAATTTCACTGTGTTGTTATATACAAATTTTGTTTCCAATTATTGTGATTTATTGAATTCTTCAGTCTGCAGTCTTTTGGTGCTTATTTATTGAGTACTTGATTAAAGCTCTCTGATTTTTAACAAAATGCAAACAAAATTGAAAGGACTCATTTATTTATGAAATCATACACTTAGGTTGGCTTATAAAGTGGTTCTCCAAAGGTTGAAATCTAAAACCCAATCAATAGGGCAGCCCTGGTGGTGCAGTGGTTTGGTGCCGTCTGCAGCCTGGGGTGTGATCCTGGAGACCCGGGATCGAGTCCCACATCGGGCTCTCTGCATGGGGCCTGCTTCTCCTTCTGCCTGTGTCTCTGCCCCTCTCTCTCTGTGTCTATGAGTAAATAAATAAAATCTTTAAAAAAAAAAAAAACCCAATCAATAAAAAAATTTTTTAGGGATCCCTGGGTGGCGCAGCGGTTTAGCGCCTGCCTTTGGCCCAGGGCGCGATCCTGGAGACCCGGGATCGAATCCCACGTCGGGCTCCCGGTGCATGGAGCCTGCTTCTCCCTCTGCCTGTGTCTCTGCCTCTGTCTCTCTCTCTCTCTCTGTGTGACTATCATAAATAAATAAAAATTAAAAAAAAATTTTAAATAAATTAATTTTTTATTGGTGTTCAATTTACCAACATACAGAATAACACCCAGTGCTCATCCCATCAAGTGCCCCCCTCAGTGCCTGTCACCCCTTCACCCCCACCCCCCGCCCTCCTCCCCTTCCACCACCCCTAGTTCGTTTCCCCGAGTTAGGAGTCTTTTTCTTCTCCCTTCCCTTATATTCCCTTTCACTGTTATTTATATTCCCCAAATGAATGAGAACATACACTGTTTGTCCTTCTCCGACTGACTTACTTCACTCAGCATAATACCCTCCAGTTCCATCCACGTCGAAGCAAATGGTGGGTATTTGTCGTTTCTAATGGCTGAGTAATATTCCATTGTATACATCAACCACATCTTTATCCATTCATCTTTCGATGGACACCGAGGCTCCTTCCACAGTTTGGCTATTGTGGCCATTGCTGCTAGAAACATCGGGGTGCAGGTGTCCTGGCGTTTCATTGCATCTGTATCTTTGGGGTAAATCCCCAGCAGTGCAATTGCTGGGTCATAGGGCAGGTCTATTTTTAACTCTTTGAGGAACCTCCACACAGTTTTCCAGAGTGGCTGCACCACTTCACATTCCCACCAACAGTGTAAGAGGGTTCCCTTTTCTCCGCATCCTCTCCAACATTTGTGGTTTCCTGCCTTGTTAATGTTCCCCATTCTCACTGGTGTGAGGTGGTATCTCATTGTGGTTTTGATTTGTATTTCCCTGATGGCAAGTGATGCAGAGCATTTTCTCATGTGCATGTTGGCCATGTCTATGTCTTCCTCTGTGAAATTTCTGTTCATGTCTTTTGCCCATTTCATGATTGGATTGTTTGTTTCTTTGGTGTTGAGTTTAAGAAGTTCTTTATAGATCTTGGAAACTAGCCCTTTATCTGATACGTCATTTGCAAATATCTTCTCCCATTCTGTAGGTTATCCTTTAGTTTTGTTGACTGTATCCTTTGCTGTGATAAAAGCTGCTTATCTTGATGAAGTCCCGATAGTTCATTTTTGCTTTTGTTTCTTTTGCCTTCGTGGATGTATCTTGCAAGAAGTTACTGTGGCCGAGTTCAAAAAGGGTGTTGCCTGTGTTCTCCTCTAGGATTTTGATGGAATCTTGTCTCACATTTAGATCTTTCATCCATAATAAAAAAATTTAATGATGGGTAGCAAAGAAAGAAAAATCAATCATGGTTAAGTCTTTTTAAAAAAATGAATTTTATATATCAGTTCAGTCATAAAATCTTTGTAATTCAGTTAATTTAATTTTGAGTTTATAAAAATGTAAATTTTAACATCTCTTTCAACTGAAACTCAAAATAAGTAAAATTAATTAAGAGAAAATAGCATTTGATCTAAATGAAAAGTCATGATTGATAAAGTGGCATGCAGTCAAACCTTCTGTAGCTTTACATATAAAATCATCATTCTTTTAGTATTGTCTTTGGAGAATAACTACGAACTGTTTAAGTAGAACATACTATTTCTTCAGCAGATTATATAGCTTCGCTTTTCTTGTACTCAATGATATCACTATGATCTCTTCAAAGTCGATGGTAAACATCAACATACCTTTTGTGCTAGTTATAAGCTTTCTTTAACTTTTTTCAGGAGTAGAAAATCAAAACTTAAACTTCCTTACTTTTTTGTGGTTTTGAGCTCATTGCTGGCTAAAGAGTTTATTGCAAAATTTTTAAAAAACATTATTGAATATTAAAATAGCCATAGGTTTCTCATCATACACTGAGGAAGAAGCCCAGCAGTAAGAGTACACGGACTACTCTCTACAATCCATGACAGGACCGCTATAATTTTCCACTTGCCCTGCCACCTTAGTGCATCTTACAGGCATGGACCAGGGCATACAAGAAGCCAGGAAAAGCAGTGGTGACAACTGTCTTTCTCACTACCACTAAAGACTGGACAAATTAAATTTCCCTAAGTGCGTATTTAATCCACAAATACCCTGCAAGATCTCCTTGAAAGAATGGTCTGAATTGTCCCTGGAATGAGTCTTAAGCCAGACATATGGGCTAACAGTAGTCGTCTTTCAGATTTCGCCATGGGCTAATGGGAAATTTCTGTTACTACACATGCATCTCGTGCGCAAGTAAACAGTACCATAGCAGAAGCTAGAAGTACAAAGGGCAGGTCTACTGGATCCATCCTGGATTGATATTTGATTAATGAGAGAAAAACCCAAGACAAATGCTGAAGCAAATGAGACACGAGGTCAACAGGCACAAGTTGGGATTGGCTTGAGTTAATAAGGACATACGGTCATGTTCCTGAAAGGCGAACTTTGTTGTTGTCATTTGTATGTTTATTTTATTGCTGATTTAAAGAACTTGAAGTAGATTTTTCTCAGCTTGGATCTTCTTTTGGTAGGAGGCAGATTACTCCAAAGAAATCATGATGTCTTGATGAAACCTTCAGAAGATAGCTCTCTGGGGCATTGTTTCCTTAGTGACAAAGCCTGGGTGTTCGTGGCAACTTGGTGTTCAAGGTCTGAGCCAGCCTCCCTGGCCATTCTTAGGGGGAATTGATCCCATCTGGTTTGATATTGTCAAGTTCGAGATTATTAGTCTAAAAGCTTTACTTATTTTTTACACTCACCTAACTGGTGGAAATGGTTATTAAATGCAAATAGTTTCATTAGGAGTTAGAATAATTTCTAAAATGACAGTGTTTGCTGCAGATAAAAAACATATGAGACCCTGAAACTCCAAGTAGGGAATCACATATTTTAACAAAGCAGCCGGCAGTTGAAACAAAAATGGCTTTATTCTGCTCGTCTCTATTACAGATTGTTCTTCACTCAGAATATGTCCAATTCTCTCTAGTGCATCTTTCCTAAATGTGTATCTTTAACCCTTTAGTCCCCCTCTAAAGAATGGCTTTTCTCTTGCAAGTTAAGCCTAAATGATTCCTGCTTACAGGAATATGTTTTGGGTTTAAGAAAATCTTGTTTGGCTTTATTTTGAACGTAATACCCCATTTGCATTTTCTTATTGTAGCCTGTCACTTGTTATTTCAGAAACTTTGCTAGAGGAGTTTGGAATAGCTTTTTCCCCCTCTGAACATCATTGGTTTATGTGTATGAGCTGCTGCAAAGTGCAGTGATTGCTTAAAACACTATAGTTACTTTAAAAAGATGACTTTGATTGTGTGTTTTTTGTTCCCATCACAATAACACTTTGCAGGTGATTATTAAATTAGAGATTTTCTTTGTTTTTCTAACAAGAAAAAACCTTTTTTATGTCAGCGCCAATTATGAGTGGTAATTTTTCACATTTTACAAAAGATTTTTCTGTCCCTACCTCCACGCCCCTCCCCCAGATAAAGAAGGGCTTTGACATTCTATGACAGGGAGGGTTTTTTGCATACACAGTGCTTTTGACTTTTCTTTTTTAAAAATCTGTTGACTCTATTGAAATGTGACAGGACAATATTTAACCTGAATAGAGGCATGTTGACTCCTCTTATTAAAACTGACAGTTAAGGACGTTTCTCTCTTTATTCCTTCTGATACACGCAGACAAGTCTTCACTGCTAACTAGTATACAAAATCAAAAACAAAAAAATACGGAGCGAAGAGATGACTGCCTTATAAACAATATATGAATGACAATCGCAAGTTTAATCTAGCAAAGAAACCTTTTTTTATCCTTTAAGAAAATTAAAGCCCTTTCAAATTAGCTTGATATATGAAGACAGACTGACATCATTAATTTTCAAGAATTCACTCTTTTACTCTGGCTGCCTTTCCCCTCCAAGATACAGAATGTTCCGCGAAGCCCTGGACAGGGCCACAGCGACATCTATGGAGAGAGTCCAAGACCTTCCTTGAGTGTTTCACAGAGCTTGAAGCTCTGCATCTTGTTCCATGGAATTCATCCACCTATTTTGCTCTCGTGGGACAGAAATGGTGGCCATGGAGGTAGTCCCTGAGCTCCCTGCTAACTGACGCTTGGTTTCTCTGTTAAAAAAAAAAAAAAAAAAAAATGGCTGGAGATATCAAGCTTTTGAATTCTTTCTGTCTTGTTGGACAAATAAAGAGCCTCATTAGCATGAATGAGGCTTAAGTTCCTTTGAATTGTGCATGAAGTGAAGTGGGCCTCTTGGGAAGAGGACAATTGAGAACCTGATGCCAACTTGCAGAGATAGGCAGAAGCCATATGGAATTTGGTTGTCTTTGGGTACTTGCCCACTCTCCTTAGCTTCCAGGAGTCAAATCTCTTAAAAGGAAATGTTGGCATCCTTGTGTATAAGGCACTGGATATTTATGTGATATAAGTAAACTGTCCACTGAGAATTTATTTTTTGGTAGAAGGGAGGGTATATTATACAAGGATTAATGATGAAGTAATTTTTATGTAATGGAATTTGAACTGTAGCAAAATGGCGAAGGGAAGGGTTGGCTGTGGTGTAGGCAGTTACCCCTGACGTTCATTTCCATACTGAGCATGCTTTCCTCTGCATTTATCACCACAGAAGCGTTCTGTAAACTGTTATTAAGTCTTTCAACATTTTTGTTGTAGAGAGTCCAAAAAAGAACAATTTGTTACATGGCAGCTTTCCGTGCTAGCCATGTAGAATAATTAGTCTTCTGTGCATTGATGCTGATGTGTTCAGTTTATCTCTAGAAGTTTACCTCATTTGTATTTCTCTGGTTATCCTGAAAGGGGACAGGGAGGACACTTGGTCAGGGCAGCCTGTAGATGATACCCTGGAAGCAATTCTAGATTTATTTCCTCTTGAGAAGGAACCACCCAAGTGTCTCCGTGAGATTCAGCAGTGCCAATGAGATTTACCAATGCCTGTGGTAAAGAAAAACACTCTCAGGCCTTTAGGTCTAAGGGTGTCAGAAAGCATTAAAAATTGGTGCATAGAATTCAGTCCCCCTCCTTTGTGTGTGTCAAGAGTTGGGAGAGACTGCTACTGTGATGATGTTTTAGTTGGGACTCTCCCAGAGAGAGATGTCAGGGTGAAGGTTTGATGCAAGTAGTTCATCTGGGAAATGGTCTCCACGTGCTGGAAGAGAGTAGGGGGAGGGAAGGCTTGTGGTGGAGTAGGTTAGTACTGTGGGCAATTGGAGCTTCCTCCTGTTGGGGGTCCTATCAGAGACGATGGAGACCATCTTTCAGAATGAACTATTGAGGAAAACTATCCATAATGTCTGTCCTTTGTTGATTCAGGGACATCCATGGGCATTAATTTCTTAGCATTCCAGGCCTTTCTTTCTTCGGTGCTGGTCAAACATACCACTTTGGCTAGAGAGAGCAGGAAGGCAGTGTGTATGGGAACACTTTGCTGGTTGCCTCTGTGATGGCCTGAGGAGATGAGGGCAAGGCACCAGTAGCTTCTGGTTTACACAGTTTAGAGAACTAAGTACAGTTACAACTCTGTGTGAACATGTGTCAGGGCAGGGGAGATGATGAGTTCTTCTTATCATTAAGGTAAAGTAAGTGTGTGTGTGTGTGTGTGTGTGTGTGTGTGTGTGTGTGTATGAGAGAGAGAGAGAGAGAGAGTGAGAGAAGGCCTTGCCACTGTGACTTCAAGCAGAGGTACAGGGCTCTTGTTAGATACAGAGGGACTATAAGCTACAGATTCTCACGTCCTCTGCTTGGCTGTTTGAGCTCTAGCTGAATGTAAAAGGCAAGAGGAAGAGATTCATTAATCGGATGACATGGCTGCTAATAAATGACAAGTGTTATCATGTATGAGAGTGAGTCATGAGCCACAACAAATTGTGTTTTCTCTTTATTTCAGTGACTTTTAGCTCCAGAATGGTGCCATCCTGTAGAACTTGTTGCTCCTTCCTTGAGGTTATTGAAATGTGGCTAACGTGACTATGTTAGTTTGCTAGGCAGCCATAATAAAATACCACAGACGAGGTGGTTAAAACATAGATATTTATTTTTTCACAGTTCTGAAGGCTAGAAGTCTGAGATCAAGGTGTTGGCAGCACTCTTCTCATTCTGACGCCTCTCTTTTTGGCTTGCAAATAACTGCCTTTTTGTTGTGTGTCTCCATGTGGTCTCCCCTCAGTGTGAACACATCCCTGATGTCCCTCTGTGTATCCACATTTACTCTTCTAAGGACATTGGTAAGGATGAAGACCTCCCTTTAACTTACCTCTTTAAAGACCTTCTCTCCAAATATAGTCACATTCTGAGATATTGGAGGTTGGAACTTTAACATACAAATTTGGGGAGGGGGGATACTATTCAGCCTGTAACAGTGACTGAGGAGCTGTAATTTCTAACTTAATCTAATTTTAGTTTAATTTAAATTTGAATAGTCATGTGTGGCTAGTGGCTAATATTGGAGAGTGCGGCTCTAGATGATTTACTTACTAGCTTTTCTTCCATGAAGCCAGAAAAGGCTGCAGCAATGAAATTCCTCCTTGACCACCGAGGGGTTAATTTCACTGGAACACCCGGCAGTGAGTTGTATCTCAGGCATTTCCCGCATCAGAGCAAGCCATGACTCTTTGATAAACAGTAAAATTCAAGGTTGGAAGAGACAGAAAAGTAGATCCCAAGGTGATAGATGAGGAGTAGAGTTACTTACTGGAGTCAGGGGCAGAAAACTAGAAGCTAAATGGGAGCAGAAGAGAATCTGGAAGAAAATATAAAGGGTGCTGGACACTTGGTGCAACTCTGATTATAAGACTCTGATTATATCTTATTGTTTAGCTACTACAACCCTGGACAGCAGTCTCTAGGCTAGATTAATTCTGCTTTGGGTCAATATTGGGTTAATGTAAGGTTCAAACACCTTTTCAGGAAGGGTGGTTTCTCTCCTTTTAAACCATTGAATCCTATCCCAGTAGCTTCTGGGCACAGGGGAAGGATACGTCTTCTTCATGGTGGCTGACAGGAGACGGTCTTCTGTATGTGTGCTCTCCTTGAGTCTCTTCTGTGGCATGGGTGGCCCAAGTAGTTTCCTGACATTCAGTGTGAATACCCACTGACATTCTGTTGGATCTAGCTGGCCTTTCTGGACTCCGAGTGGGCCTGGCCACTGCCTCTGGTCCCCTCTATGTGTGGTGTCTTCTGATGTATCAGTTCACTCACCAATTCCATATCCACTCCTTTTGAGGTGTCTGGTTCTCCTCAGTTGCCTATACTCTGGCCCAGGCTCTGACAGTTAGGTGCTACCTCTGTCCCATGGTGCGCTACAGAACATGATTTTGCCCCCTCCCTAGCAGATGTTGGCAATGCCTGTAGACGTTTTTGGACACCCCAACCTGGGGGTATGGATTGTGTATTGGCATCTAGTGGATAGAGGCCAACAGTGCTATTAAATATCCTATAATATAGAAGACAAGCTCCACAACAAAGATTATCTGGTGCCAAAATGCCATATTGCAGAGGTTGAAAACTTCCTTTTAGTCCATCCTTTCAAACACCTCTTTCAACCATTTCCAAATAGTGCGTTGGCAGTAACATTATGTGAGGATTTCTATCCCTTCTTACTCTCAGTCTTTCTCTGGAGTTTTGACCCTGAAGGGAAATGCATGACACTTGTATCTCATCTATTATTCCTTATCATAGCCTACACTTCCTCTGCTCCCTGGCTAATTGATTTGGGTGCTCCAGAGAGCTCCATGAAGAGGAATTTTTACCTAGCCATCCTTCCCTGGAAACCATGAAACCCATCAATGAATGGATGGTGAGGAAATCCACTTCAAGGAAAAAAAGTTTAATGTTTCCAAGATATCACCCCCTTATGCTATGGCTAATGGGGTTTCTACAGAGCTGCTGGTGAGCATATGGTGCGAGTGTGTGTCAGGTCCATAAAGGTATGTGACCATGTGCGTGTCCAAGTGTGTAATTTGAATCACTCATGGTTTGAAGGAGGAGCTCCAGTTTCATTCTCAGCACCAGTGTTCATCCTAACTTCCAAGTTGCTTAAATCATGTCTTTAATCTTGTTCTTAATAGCTGCTGATTTGAGAGAATTAGAGCAGGTAGTAAAGGGAGAGACTCAGTGCTTCTCTGGTTCCTTCTCTTACCCTTGACCCTAAGCGGTCTATATTCAACCCCATTCCTTGATCCTCTACTCTTACTGCACATGCATGTATGCACATGCACGCACACACATGCACACACATACGCACACACACACACAAACACACATACATGGAAGGAGGTAGCAATAATGAGAAATAGTGTTAGTAGGAAGAAGATCTCTGCTTCTTTGGGAATCCCTATTACCACCTTGGCCTCTATCCAGTGGGGATCATAGTCAGCTCCAACTCTTAGCACCTTCTGGGCTATCCCGGGTGCTTTTCCTTTGGCAGTGTGATACAGGAGAGCTGCAGGCCTGCAGCTTGAGCACATTTCTCTTTTGCTGCTGCCTCAAGAAAACAGAACCCTTTGTGGCTAGGTTTTGGCAAAGCACAGAGCATTAGAAATCAGGCTGGGCCAAGAAATGCAGGTCTAGTTTTCTTTTTATATATAAAAGCTTTTAAAAAATCTTTAAATTTGTTCTTCAAGAAGAAATAAACCTTTATTAGACCCTATGTATTGCTGTAAATTTGATTGACCAGATGTTTGTCAGATTTAATACACGCTGTTTAAAAAGTTGCTTTCTACGTCTTGACTGAGGCCCTTTCTGGTGAGGAAGGAGCCGGTTTATAGGAAACAATGAAATCATTTTTTACACCTTACAGATGCTCTAATCCCATTACAGACTGAGGTGTTTAAAATTCTTGGTGTTTTCTTGCTTTATTTTTATGGTATGAGTGATTCTGAAGCAGAAAGCCAAGGCAAGAAAATATTTTAAGGAGACGTCCCCCAAGGGGGCAACTGGGGTGTGTGGGGTGGAGGAAGGGATGTGAGGAGTGGCTGAGGGTTGTTCTTTGTATTCAGTGTGCTTTCAGGCCCTGGCTACTGGCAACAGCTGAAAGGCTACTGCTAGAACTTTGATCACTGATGCCAAGCACTTGGACCCAAATCCCGGGAGTTGCTAAAGTATAGGAATTGGGGCTGGTTTCTGAACGATCTCGCTCAACAGAACATGGCTTCCATCATCCCCTAAACTTCTTTCCTGAAAACAGGCTGGAAGTGTGTTTCCTAAGAGGGGAACAGACTCAAATATCTGCGGGGGCCAGGCAAGTCGCAAAAATGACCAAAGTCAGCCAGACAGCCCACCGCATCAGACCCATGCCCCACCAAGAGGACAGTGGGTCCTCACCTAGAGCATGTTGTTCCCTCTGGGGATCTGAGTCCAGTAAAAGGGAAATTTATGAGAAATTTCTCAATTGTCAGCAAACACAATTCATCCATGGGGCGAATTCTACCTCAGGACCACAGGTTCGCAAATCTTGTTGGAACAAAATATGTATACATAGAAATGGACCATTTATAGGTCAACAGTCCCCAAATTTGAATTACCAGGACTAGTAAAAATGATTTTAAGCTTGGGAAGCTGACACAGGAGTTGTCGGCCTTTTATTTTGTTATGTAAGGGTATGAAAGTTACCATTTACTATCACCAACATGTTTCAGGGAAGAATGGGTTTTTAAATAGTCTTCCTTCTCCCCCACCCCCCCAAAAGAGTGAGGAGACCATCTGAGACTTAAGGAGGTTTCAATATGAATAACTCCAGTTTTATGGAAAAATCTTTGAATTATCCATTCATTTGTAATTTTCTAGTGAACATGTCATCAAAGACCAATGGTGATCTACAGACCATTGCCAAAGCTGTGCCACCTATGGATACTAGTGTAGATTGTTTTCTTCAATACTCACACCATTAGGGTATTCTAGGGTTTTGTCATCTTCCTTGCCCTTTTTGGTGTCTTTGGCTTCTGACCTGTAGAAGAAGCATCACTCTTTAGAGTTGGAGGAACATTAAAGACCATTGAATTTAGCCAGTTTATCCAACAGTCCAAAACATCATTTCACAGGTTGTATAGCTCATTGGATTAATATCTGGGTCCATAATTACTTAGGTCACACATGGCAAAAATACAAATTTTTTTAATTATAAAGATTGTACAACCAAAAAGAAGGAACTAATGGTTGCCCCAGTTCTGCTTCTGTGTGATGCCACTTTAAACATCCTAGTGTGTATCCTTCTCACATCTCTTTTTTTTTTTAAGATTTTATTTATTTATTCATGAGAGACAGAGAGAGAGGCAGAGACACAGGCAGAGGGAGAAGCAGGCTCCATGCAGGCAGCCTGACGTGGGACTCAATCCCAGGTCTCCAGGATCACGCCCTGGGCTGAAGGCAGCTCTAAACTGCTGAGCCACCAGGGCTGCCCCTTCTCATCTCTTTTCTGATCGTGTATTTATTTTGGATCTTGTAGTCTGTGCTATTGCTGTATTTTCACTTCAGTAATACACCGTGAACATATTTCTTTACTTAGTGATCTTCAACAACATTTTTTAATGGCTGAGTAGCATATTTTGCGGCACAATTTAGTGTTTATGGTTATATATTCATTATTTCTCATTTTGAATTTTCCCAAAAACACAAGAATGTATATCCTTGGGGCAGCCCAGGTGGCTCAGTGGTTTAGTGCCACCTTCAGCCAAGGGTGTGATCCTGGAGTCCCAGCATCGAGTCCTGCATTGGGCTCCCTGCATAGAGCCTACTTCTCCCTCTGCCTGCGTCTCTCCCTCTCTCTCTCTCTGTCTCATGAATAAATAAATAAAATCTTAAAAAAAAAAAATGAATATCATTGTCACTGTAGAACCCACCTTCTGGATATCTTATTTTGCTTATTCTTCTTTTCATACTTCCCTAGATCTTTAGTAAACGCCTTACACATGAATACAAGTTCAGTTTATCTGTGTTTCCACTCTAAATCATATGTGAGTTGGTTAGGGACAGACACATTAGTGAAAGATCAATTCTTTGTCAGTTTGGGCTATGTTTCTTAGAGCGGGTGTGATTATATAATTGGCCTGAAGAAACATTGAACCACTTTGGTAGAATAGATGACAAGTTCTGGTCTTATCAATGAAAGAGAGAACATTTGCACCATGTCATCTGGCCTAAGCATTTGGCTCTAAGACTACACATGCATCAGGAAGCCACTTGAGTACTGATCAGTTTGCTAGTGAGACATTGGGAAATGCAAGGACCGTACGATTGGAAAGAGATGGGCAATGCCTAGCTCTCTTAATATATGGATGCATTTTCCCATGTTATTTAAATAGATATAAAACAATTATAAAATGTACGATTTCCAGAGACATTTAAAATCTTTTTGTGTTAGATCCTCCAGTTTGTACAGAAATGTTGTAAATCTTCCTTGTGAGCCCTACTTATCTAGGTTTTGGAGGCAATTTTCATGAAATGTGTTATGGTTTATATCTCCATTCCGAATCTTCTCACCACATGGCTTACCTTTATAATTTAGTTCTTCCTTAGGAAAAAAATATATACTTTTCTGGAGATTCGGGCATATCTAATTTTCATGCTGTTGTATTTCATGGAGTACTCTGTCTACAACACTTTGAACTATCTTGTCTAAATGGGAGATGAAAGAAAAGAACTTCTGCATTTGAAAGAAGTTTAATTTTGCAGCCTAAGAATCAGAACCAAGTGTGAGAGGATTTCTTGGTTCATAAAGTCAAGGTTATTTTTGGGAAAATAATGTTGGTGTTCCAGATAGCTTGAAATTGAATTCTGATGGTTGGATTTTGTGTAATTCACTCGACATTTTTCATAAGTCCAAACAAGCAGTTCTCCAAGATATTATCAACCAGTTGAGTATGACATCATCCTCCTTGGTTATTCTGAATCACTATCTCTGAGCAAAATGTGAATGCTTGTTTATTGTCTGTTGCTAAATTAGCTTGTAAGTTCCAAGAGGGCAGGGACCTTGTTATTTTCTTTCTTTCTTTCTTTTTGAAATATTTTATTTATGTATTCATGAGAGAGACAGAGAGAGGCAGAGACACAGGCAGAGGGAGAAGCAGGCTTCCTGAAGGGAGCCTGATGTGGGGCTCGATCCCAGGACCCCGGGATCATGCCCTGAGCCAAAAACAAATGCTCAACCACTGAGCTACCCGGACGTCCCCTTTGTTATTTTCTTAACAACTCTAGGCTTGGTACCCGCTTGAGCCCTAAGCATATGGGAAGTGCTTAAGAGTTATTGAATGGGAGAATGAATGAAAGAACCATCAAAACTGGGTAATTTGCTAGTAGCATTCTTCTCACTGGCTAATAATGTCCCTTGGTCATGCACAGTTTTCAGAATCAAGATATTGTTCTCATACAGACTGGGTCACTGGGTCTATAGCAGGAGAACCACACACATCTTCAGGACACTGAAGAAATAAAGGCATAGGAGGAACAGTTGGAACACCTTGCCCATGTGAAGCTTGAAAGGGAACTATGTTCCAGAAGAAGACAGAAGGCTACCTGTTTTTATTTCTGCTTTGGGGACACCTGCTCTGTGCCCAGGTACTCAGATATGTTTTTGAAAGCAGTCTTGATTCCTGAGTAACCTGATGTCTTTATGATTTCTAGACTATCTTTTTCATTGGTTATTTTCTGTATTGTGTTGATAGTAAAATTGCCTTCTTTGAGAATTCTATTCTATTTTTCAGTTCTTTCATGTAGTTAGCAGCTAGAAAAACAAGGAGGGCAATAAAAGGCGATGTGTCTTTTTTTTTGGCACTGTTGGACAAAGGGAATTGTATATCCTACATTTATCCCTGACCCAAATCCAATTCCTCTGTCATTCTTGTTAGTTAAGATTGCTCCAGAATTACCATTTAAAAATTATAATTAATAAATAAATTAAAATGGAAAAATAGTTTATTAAGTCAGCCCTTGAATAAGGGACTCTTATTGGAAGAGGTGAGGGGGCCTAAAATAGAGGAAACTTTGTGACACAGAGTCGTGAAGTGCAGAGGAGAGAACTAGGCTTCGGCACCATAGACCTTGGCCCTGGGCCTGGCACATGCTCAGTAAATATTTGTTCATTTAAATTATTTAATCCTTTGTGCTTGTTTGACCATTTATACAATGGAAATAAAAATAACTTTTTAGAATTGTTATCCTAGAAAAGGATTAAAGATGCTTATAAATACTTAGCATGTTTTCTGGCACATTCTAGGCATTCAGTATATAGGAACAACAGTGAAATATGTATTATGGACCAAATACTCAACCCCCAGAATTCATATGTTGAAGCCTTACCCCCCCCCCCCGCCCCCCAAGATCTATTAAGAGGGAGGACAGGATCTTTGGGAGGTAATTAGGATTAGAAAATATCATAGGGTTGGACCCTTCATGAATGAAATTAGTGCCCTTATAAGAGTCACGAGAGAGCTTACCTCCACTCTCCTCTCTGCCATCTGAGGATACAAGAAGAAGTAGGCAGTCTACAACCAGGAACAGGGCTCTCACCAGGACCTAGCCATGCTGGCACTTTGACCTTGGACTTCCAACCTCTTGAACTATGAGAAATAAATTTCTGTTGTTTATAATCTACTCAGTCTATGGTACTTTTTTATAGCAGCCCAAACTGATTAAGACACAGTGTTTCCTAAGCTGCTTACAAAGCACAAGGAAACCTTTCTAAAACTTCTGTAAGGCTCTGATTGCAATGGAGCCAGGAGTATATTTAGGTAAGGGGTAAATAGTGTGCAGCTGGATGCATAAATTAGAAAGAGGGCTAATGGGTGTTTCGTATTACAATTTGGATTTCTGTTTATGGCAGACTTAGCTCACTGAGATAGATGTGTTAGAGGTCAGCGAATCCAAGTCTGGGAGTTGATAGAGGATTTTGTAAGGCCCTATGGAGTACTGAGGACTGTGGCAAACTGCAGAAGTTAGACCCTGCCTAGAAGTGTTCAAATTTATGTCATAACAATATAAACAAAACTTGTCTGTGGACCACAGGTGGCTCCTAGCTGTCAAAGAATGACTCCTGTGCCGTTTTCCTGATGAGAAAGCTAGAGATATTAACTTGGAAGGACGATAGATAAATTATCTGTTCTTCTCTGAATAATCAGAATAAAAATAGACCCCATACCTTAGATTTCCTATTTGTTTTCACATTTTTTATGATATCCAAAATCATTAATAAATATTTCTAGAAAGAAATGGCTTATTTCAGAATATTTGGGAAAAATGGAAAAGCATGGGGAAAAAACTTACCTATAATTTTATCACGTAGGGATAACTTCTCATTATATTCTGTGGGTAGTCTCCTAGACTTCGGTCAGTGCAGAGATACAGTCTTATAGACAGTATAGAGTCATACAAAATTAAGATCCTGCCATGCCATTTGTTTTGTTTAACTCAACATAACTGGTGTATTTTTCTTTCACTAAGTGCTACGTTAAAACCATGATTTTAAATGGCTACATAACAGTTCTTATATGAATCGACCAAATTTTATGTAACCATTTAATATTTAACTACTAAAACGGACACTCAGATTGCATATTATTTCTTCTCCCTTTTGAATAACATTATGATAAAAACCTTCATATACACCATCTATCTGTAGCTCTCCAATACTTAGAATCAATTTCCAAACACTGAAATCTGTGATCGGGGAGTACAAATATTTCAAAGGTGTTAATCAATATGGGCTAGATTGTCACCCAAAAAATGAGTAACAACTTATACCCATGCAACCTTTGTCTGCAACTCTTTTCCACACTAAAAAATATTGTCATTAAAAAGTAAAACAAATGAAACTTTGCCAGTGTGTTAGATAGAAAATACTTTTGTTGTATTTTCCACTTCATTGGTTACTAGTATTTATTGGTCCATTGTATTTCTTCTTTGGGACCTCATTTTAATGTCCTTGCCCATTATTCCATGGGTTAGTCATCAATTTCATAAATATTTATTACACAGCTACTTATATACCAGGATCTTTTCTAAGCATTGGGGAAACAAAGGGAAGTAAACAGAAAACATCTGTTGTTCTAAGAATTAAATGAAATCATGTTTATAATACACTTAGCCCAGTAGTGTCTGGCCCACACAAGACTGTAGCAAGTTATCATCCAGTCTTTCCTGGTGTAGTTATGAGTCCCTGTGCCTGGAGCATCATTTACTATTTTGGGAACAGAGTGTCTCTAGAATTTTCCTATATTGAGTTGGCTAGCAATGACTTAGGTGTTCATGGACATGAATAGGAACCCACATAAATGTATTTTTCTAAAACTAAGCTTAAGCATAACCAGATCCCCAAATGCTGGCGGCCATTTGGGTGCCACCCGACATGAAGGGAAGTGTAACGGAGCCAATGTGAAAAGAGCAGCCTTAAGTAATTGCCTAGCATACCTCACTTCTACAAATTTTGCAAAAACAAATTGCCTTCACCATGGTCCTTCCAAAGGCCTCACAGTTAATCTTTCTCTGGATGGGAGAGATAGGAGAACTTGAATAGCATCCCTCACACCCCCTGTTCAGGTGGGGTTATTGAAATACAGTTAACAAGGGATAGTTCAAAATCACCGATATTCTTGTTTCTTCTTGCTACGCAGGGATTTCGGAATCTGCTGTGCACTGCCATGTTGTAGTTGAGCATGTGGCATCAGGGTGACAAAGAATTGGGCAGCTGCAATCAGAATTAGAGGTTTCATAGGACTAATCCCATTCTTTACCCTGATTTCAATGTGTTTTCCATATGGTCTGATACAGGAAGGCTGGTTTTGGCTTTTAAACACAATTCAGCTCATGATCCAGCCACAGAAGGTCAGTGGCCAAGTGGATGCCAGGTCTGCCCTTCGCAGCTAGACCTCAGTCCCCCTAAACTTGTGGGTTTGCGAATGTTTGCGCCAAGCAGGAGTGGTGAGAAAGGGAGAGAGGGACTTGTGTGCTTTGAAAGGCTTGTTCTTATAGGTGGAGGATGGAGAGTTTGAGGGCTGGGGGCAGTGGAGAAAGGGTAATGTGTTCGGTGTCAAATTTATATCAGAGTAAGTGTGTCCTTTCCAGAAGGCACCACTTGGAACAAAATGTCACCAGATCCTTGCTTTTTACCAAGAACAAACTGGCCACTTTTCATTCTGCAGTTTGATGGCTGTTGAGCTTCTTAGGTCTGAGCCAGAGGCTGGCGGCCTGTATGCAAAGTGCTGTGTAATTGTGCAGTTTGCTGTGGTCCGCCTTTGGAACAATGTCTCATAAAAATCTTAAGCGGCTATCACTTTTCATGGCTAATGAACTGAGGAACTGGGAATGAGATCCAGAGCCAATTCTTGGATTAAATCTTCTGAGCCTCGAACAAGGCTGTGTTTAGGAACTGGGGGTGGGGGAAGGGGGTGTGCAGCGCGGGGGTTGGGGGGGGAGCATAAACGAAGGGATGGAGGATGCTAAGCTCCAGCCTTCCTCAATGAGCCTAGAATCTTGCTGGAAGAGTGTACCACTGACCAGTCGAAGCAAAACATGAATACCAAAGGCTTCTTTGAGTGTCAGTCAGTAAAGGATTTAGTGTGTTTTTTCCCTGTTTGTTTTCCAGGAGATTTCTAAGAGGCTCTTTCTCATTTTAGGAAATACTTGAAGTAAGAAGCGTTTACATTCACACGCTGATCAGCCACCAAATGGTGGTCACCTCTGGTGAACAGTGAGTTGGCAGGGAGTATAGATCAGGAAACCTCTGGCACAGAGGAATGAACTAGATGGGAACTGGTGGTCTCTGTTACAGGGGGGCGGTCTATTGAGAAAAGCATTTAAAGGCAGATTCTATCCCCTGATGGATACATGTAGGTAAACAAACAAATAAAGATCTGTCCCCTTTCCCTTTATTCCATGCTAAGGACAATATCTCCAAGGTACCTGAGCTCCCAGAGGAGGAGGAACGACAGTGAGGGGGAGGCCAGGTATAACTGCATTAAAAATATCTCAGATAATTCCCGACTAGATCTCCTGGTCTTTCATCTGGTTTTGTTTCTGAGATACTGCAAATTTCCTTTCCCTTCCCTTATTTTTCTGCCGGTCTATGGTGCCTGCACTCATTTCCAACGAAGGACGTGAACATTCTTTCGTATGGCAAGGTGAAAATAATTTTATTTTCATCACTTCCCCCACCTCCCCCCACCCCAACCTTGTGATGGATTTACTTGAAAAAAAATAATGACGGGGCTTCACAAACTGGCCTGACAGTTGTGATGCGGAGAGCGAGCCAGCTGAGTAGGGACGGTGAGGCATCTCTGTACCTATTATGGCAAAAATCAATAATGCTTTCTGTAAATTGCTCCTCCCAAAGGAGCTGAACAAATGCAGGAGACAGGGGAAGCCATCATTCTGTGTGAAGGCTCTGCACACTTGGACCAGTGCAATTATGAACAGGAGGGTGATTTGATCTGTGTGTGTGTATGTGTGTGTGTGTGTTCACAGTAAGAATTCTGGGGGAGGGGGACCTTATTCATCATAAAAATTTAATTGTTCACTTCTTCTCTTGGAAAGGTGTCTCCTTCCATCTGTCCTTCCAAGATGGAAGAGCCCGGAGTCAAGTTACTCTGATCAGCTCTTGGGAAGTTGCAATGGGTAGATGAAGGAGGATAGCCAGCCTATTGAATGGTTGGTTTCTGGCCTGAGGACCTACCATTTTGGTGTTTTTTTGGAAACTCTTGGCGAGGGTGTTTGGAATTCCTACGGTATCTGTGACTATAAACACTATTGTGTGTTTAGGATGTTTCAGATTTTTTCTTTACATTCTAAATCTCAGATCTCAGTGATCTTGGAAAAAAAGGATAATGCACCATAAATTCCTTTAATGACTATTTTTTCTGAAAGATTATGACACCTTTCCAGCCTGACCCACCCTGCTCCCCTGAATTGCAGAAGGGAATGGGAGCCATTTCCACAAAGATGATTATCTATTGGAAAGATCACTGGCTTCAGAGCCTAGGTATAAGGATCAGCTATGCGACTTACTAACTCAGCCCATAGTATGTTTTAGCCTTGATGTCTTGGTCTGTAAAATGGAGAAGGTGACAGGCCTTCTAAAGCTCTTTCACACATTGTGAGAAAGTTACATGAAAATCCATTGCCAAAAAAACAAACAAACAAAAAAAAAAACCGAAAATCCATTGCCAACATGAAAATTATATAAGGATGCAAATTATTATGAGCATGAAAGAAGATAAGCAAGGTCAGTCCTGGACATACTTGAATGGGAAGACCAAGTGGGTCTGTCCACAGTTATCCTATGTCAGCATACTTGATCATGTTTGGTCTTGGACACCATTCATGAGGCTTGAAGGAGCCTGGGTTTCCGCCCATGTTGGAACCAAGCACATACATCAGAGGGAAATGAAACTGTGGAGGTTCAGGTTGTTGGAATTTTAGTTGAGTACCAACACTCTGACAAAACCACATCTCCCATGAATCCCAGTTTAAGTCAATAGGTAGATTGGGGATGAACATTTTTGGTGGTGGGAGGGAGGCAGCAAGAAACAGAAGGCACTATGAGAAAGCACTGAAAGATCCCGAGAGAGAGACTAGGATTTTATCTGAGGAGAGGACAGTTTCCCCAGTGTTTTGCTAGACTGTTTTGTTTAAATTAGTGGGTGGAGGAATAATGGGTTACTATGTGAGAGTCTGTGTGAACCCTGGAGTAATAGAGCAGGAAACAGCAGATGGTGAGATAAGGGAAGGAGAGATGGTAACAATACTGAAGTTTTGGAAATAGTTATGTATATATAGTCTCAGCATGGTTAAATAGTTGTAGACCAGGGGAAGTGGATACACTGGAGAACATCAAAAATAATCACTATGGTCATGGCCCGAGGACAAACACCAGTCATTGTTGAAGACCTATTCCAGTTGGTTGAGAGACTGGGAATAGAATATAACACCCGTGTTGGGATGAGTCAGGCAGATGTCTCCATGCCGTAAAGAATTTGCACGAGTAGAAGGGGAGTCAGAAAGCGGGGTGATGTAGAGGGCACTTGGATGCAGGGACACTTGGGGACATCATTTAAGAAACAGAGTCACAAATGCCCGAGGAAGGAGTAAGGCTAATGGAATCCCACCAGCTCGGTGGAAATGAGTGGAGCGCTGGGCAGGTGGAGCCCCTTGACCCATCACAGGCTGGGAGTGAAAGCATAGCCTTTCCAACGGGAAACCTCGTCGATGCTTGCCCCCTGCTGGAAGCAGCTGCCTTGACTCCCAAAGGTGAGGGGGAGGGAGCAAATACAAGGGGAAAAAAATTGACCTATTAAAGTCAATAATCCCGGGATCCTAATGGATCCAACTGCATCTGAATAGCATATTAAAATTACCAAAATTGTCTTTTAAAACCTACTGATGTGGGTCACCCAAGCAGCATGCTCCCAGTTGTTAATAATTAATACTGAGCATCCTGGGGAGGAATCACTGTGGATAATTGTAGCCAGTAAGTACAAGTCTGGCAGCCTAGTGCGCTGCGGGTCGCAAGAGGGCAGCGAGGAAGGAATCGTACATCACGCCGGTGCCAGCCGCCAGGTATCGGTGGTCTGCTTCCTTTGGCTGTACTTATTCTTCTGATGGGAAAGCCTTCTAAACAAGGCTGTGAATTGGTTTTCATGCTCGCATTGACAGATTGGGAAAGCAGTTTGTTCTACCAAATTTAACAATGATATATCATTATCACAACTTTGGGGGAAATCTATAAAATCAATAAGTTTGTAGCCTGAACAGGATTTGTATCGCTTGCTTGCTGTGCTGGTGTCAAAGCGTGAGCATATGGATTGAGTCACAGCCTGAGATCAATGGAATTTGTGGACAGTGAGCTCAATAACAAGCCCTTCTGAAAAGAAATAGATGTAAAAAGCAAATTTACTAGAGTATAAAAAAAAAAAAAAAGCTAATATCTTTTCCGCGCCTGGCTGTAAAGTGCTGTTTGGCTGCCTTTGGCTGCGGGTACTTTGAAAGCTGTCTAGGGTATGTGCTTGCAATGCTGAATGCTCCTGCTCCAGCTTCATGCATTGCATGTACAGTTGGGTGCTTCTATTTGCAGGGTTTGTACTAGGAAACTCGCCAAGAATAGGAGGAGGGGGAAAAATAGCCCTTTATATTGTAAACTGAATAAAGAATAAAAACAGTCAGTGTGTCTGCTGGGGAAAGACCACGGTGGCTTTATTTACTTTGTGCTGGTAGGACTTGCTAATGGAGAAAAATAAAAAGGCATAATTAAATAGTTTAATGAATTCGCAGCTCTTTTGTTTGAGTGGGACAGGAATGCATGTTCCAGAAAGGCCTCACAAAGAGCTTGGCTGGCAGTGAGTTAAAAGTAGGAAATCAGTTCTTTGAAGGCATTTTTTATACTTCATTATCCCAGCATGTAAAATGACTTGTACTAAACGATTGAGGATTTTATTTTTCACTCTGTCTCTTTCTCTCCTTTGGCCTAAACAAAAGAGAGCGTGGGGCGGCTGGTGTCTAATTCCCCTCTGGGTCCTGGAGCCGGGAGACCAGTAGGCTGGTCACCGGGCTGGCGGCCTGGTCCCTGCACCCCCGAAGCCCAGGCGGGGAGCCGACCACCACCCCGAGCCCCCGAGCAGCCCGCCAGCCGTCCACCTCCCGGCGCACCAGCCCCGAGCCCGGGGGAAGCTACTGGCCACCAAGGGGCTGCCCGTTGGGGTGTCCTTTCTGTTTTCTGGGCAGCCAGGCTTACTGCTCCTTCCCTTGAGGTGAAGAAGAGAAAGGGGAGAGGCGCCTGGGGACGACAGAGCCACATCGGAGGGCACGGACTCGGATTTGCAGGCCGGACCTGGTGACCTTCTGTTCCGCGAGGGGAATGTGCTCCTGGGAGGGGCAGGTCCTTCAGGGGAGCCGCGGCCACCAGCACCCAGCTGGCCCCTGCCAGCCCCCCACCCCCACCCCGCGCTGAAGCCGGCCAGCTGGGTGTCCAGGGGCTGGGGAGCCCGAGGCCTGTTCCCGGCCGGCAAGACTCAGACACGGGGGCACCTGGGTGGCTCAGTGGTTGAGCATCTGCCTTCGTTGGGCCCAGGGCGTGGTCCCAGGGTCCCGGGATCGAGTCCTGCATGGGGCTCCCCGCAGGGAGCCTGCTTCTCCCTCTGCCTCTGTCTCTGCCTCTCTGTGTGTCTCTCTCATGAATAAATACATAAAATCTTAAAAAGAGAGAGAGAAGGAGAGAGAGAGAGAGGGCGAGGAGAAGGCTGAGCCCAAGAAAGGTGCGTTCGGGCTGCAGTCTGGGCCAGGGGCTGGGAAGGGTGCAGGAGCTCTCAGGGGTCCGGGTTTTCGGGGAGACTCTCCCTGCTGGGTCCCTGAGAAGGTCCAGGGAAGGGTCGCCTGAACTTGCAGCAGGAGGGACAGCAGGGGGCCGAGGAGCAGCCCCAGCACCTGGGGGGAGCAGCCCCAGCACCTGGGGCAGGCCCGGGGCCCTGGTTCGCTGAGCCCGGCTCTACCTGCCAGATGTGGTGGTGACAAAGCCCGAGGAACCCCTATGGACCAGGATGGGCCACGGGGGCTTTCAGAGCAGCCCTGGCCATGCTTCAGCCTCCACGGGAGCCTGGTGTGGGGACAGCAAGCAGAATGATTGGTTTTTCAATAACTTGATTATTTTAAGTGCTCGCCAGCTTCCCTCCCTGTGCTGGGGGTGCTCATGGCTCCCTGGAGGGGTGGCCCACGGGGACGGGTGCCCTGGCAGCTGCCCACAGCCCCCCTATACACTCGGGGTCCTCCCTTCCCTCCAGCCCAGGCCAGGGCTCCTTGCTGAGCCCGCGGGGCAGGACTTGAGGGCAAGGACGGAGCAGCCCGGCCGAGGTGGCTCCGGGGACACGCTAATCCACGTTTGGAAGAGAAGGACCCTCTTGGGGCTGGAAGGATAGTGTCCTTGGGTCAGCCTCTCACGCCCCCTCCGTCCCTCCGCCGTTCTCTCCCGCCCTGGCTTCCACGTCAAGCCCACCTTGTGGGGCGCAGTCCTGCGGGGCCCCCAGGAGGCCGCCGCCCCGGCCACCCCGGCCTCAGAGGGCGCTTCCCGGTGGCCTCTCCCGGTCACCTTGGGCTCCCAGGGGCCGCCAGCGCCTGGGAATTTCCCCTCGGTCCCCTGCCAGCTTGGGCCATTTGCATTTACAAAGCCTCCCTGTGCCTGTAAATGGCTACATTTGCTTATACACAACACTTGCTGTTTGTTTCTTGTGAAATTTTACCCCAGAAACAGATACTACGTGGAATCTCAGCAAACAGTTCTTTAAGCCCTCCTTCCTTCCTTCCTTTCTTTCTCTTTCTTTCTTTCTTTCTTTCTTTCTTTCTTTCTTTCTTTCTTTCTTTCTTTCTTTCTTTCTTTCTTTCTTTCTTTCTTTCTTTCTTTCTTTCTTTCTTTCTTTCTTTCTTTCTTTCTTTCTTTCTTTCTTTCTTTCTTTCTTTCTTTCTTTCTTTCTTTCTTTCTTTCTTTCTTTCTTTCTTTCTTTCTTTCTTTCTTTCTTTCTTTCTTTCTTTCTTTCTTTCTTTCTTTCTTTCTTTCTTTCTTTCTTTCTTTCTTTCTTTCTTTCTTTCTTTCTTTCTTTCTTTCTTTCTTTCTTTCTTTCTTTCTTTCTTTCTTTCTTTCTTTCTTTCTTTCTTTCTTTCTTTCTTTCTTTCTTTCTTTCTTTCTTTCTTTCTTTCTTTCTTTCTTTCTTTCTTTCTTTCTTTCTTTCTTTCTTTCTTTCTTTCTTTCTTTCTTTCTTTCTTTCTTTCTTTCTTTCTTTCTTTCTTTCTTTCTTTCTTTCTTTCTTTCTTTCTTTCTTTCTTTTTAAGGCCTGGAATGCACCGACTGTAAACCTAAGTCTGGCCTTTCTGGGATCTGGGCCCTGCTGGCCGGCCTGGGTGCGGGCCTGAGTCCCGGCTCGGAGGTGCCTCTTCTGGGGCAGGTGGGGTCTAAACACTCTGGTGAAACAAAGCAACCCCATCGGACAGGACAGGCTCGGAGTTCCTCGTGCCTCTCTGATTGCGGGTCCGAAGAGCGTGTGGGCAGTGGGTTTCACAATTAGCCCGGCTTAGGGACGCGGGGCTTCGTGGGTGCTGAGCGGGCCGCGGGGTGATTGCAGCCGCACGGGCCTCCCCGAGTGGCCGGGAGATGCTGTGAGAGTGACTGTTAATATTGATCAACGAGGCTGCAGAGAGCCGCGGACCCTCAGCCGGGCCACTTAAAGTGGGCAGGAAACCCAAATTGACCGGTAATAAAGTGTTGGAGGTTGTACGAGGCTGGCTCCGGGGAAGCGCGGCCGGAGGGGGCAGGAGGAGAGAAGCTGTCAATTACCCTGTGTGATGCCCGCCTGGCCTGCCGGAGTGGGACGAGGCCGGCCACCCGCCTGCGACTCCCGGCCGGCCTCCTGGGCTGCGGTGGCTCCTTTTACATCCCCTGTGGGTGCCCCCCACCCCCAGGCTTCAACTCACTGCACGGGCCAGAGCGGGGAGGCGGGGGGAATCAATTTCATTTTAGGGGAGGAAATAAAATCTGAGCTGCTTGCAACCTTCCTGCCACCCCGGTGCCGGACACCAGTTGGCGGCGGGGCTCTGGTCCGGGCAATTACTGGAGATCTGTGGGTGAAAGAGCAGGAGGCTCGGAAGACAGACTTGGGAACGAGGATCAGCTTGTGTTATGGACTTCGGGCATTTGTCTCACTGAATGTGATCACGTCGTCATTACCATTGTACAGATAATGAATGATAGCAGCAGGAACCCTGGGCCCTGATCTGATCTCCGTCCTTAGCCTATTAACTCTTCTAATCCTAAAACCAACCCTGTGGAGGGAGGTGCTATTGTTTTACTAAAGGAGTAGTCTATGATTGCAGTTTTGATTTGCAGTGTGGGATCTGCAGTAGTTTTACTACTCCGAGGTGATGAATTACAACATTGTTGGGATAAGACCATGTTCTAGAAAGAATTCATGAGAACTCTTTCTTTTACCACTCCCCCACCACCCCATAATCATTGCTGGAGTAACAGATTTCTTTTAATGAACCTGTGACATGCCGGCAGTATTTGGGGTTTGTGGTGTTAACCTTCCAATTCATTGGGGATTTGTTGCTTGAAATCAGCCTCATTGTCTCAGTTGAGAGTGAGTGACTTAGTTAAAGCTGAAATTGAATAATCAACGAAAAATAGATGATTGTAATCAATTTAGATTCAAAGACCAAAAAGCATCAATAAAAGTGAGACATTGCTTGTGCCGTCATTTTGCTCTTCATATGTTTTGCCCGACACTGTCCACGTGTTCTTTAAGTTATAGATCTTATTTGGGAACTCTTCCAAAACAAGTAAATGCATTTTTTTCAAATTATGAAATATTTCAATTGTATAGAAAAAAGCTTAGAGATTAATCTCGTATGCACCGAGCTTTTCAAATCTGAACACTCTGCCTCATTTGTTTTAGGCCGTTTTTCCAACATACAAAATGTTCCGAGTCCATTCAGTAGTCCTGTTTGTGCCTCTCCTTGATCTCTCTCCTCTTCTCCTTGCTCCTTGCCCCCAAGAATTAACCAGTGTCCTGGCCTTTGTCTTGTCTTTTCTTTTCTTTTCTTTTTTTTTTTTTTGGTTCACATGTGAGTGACCACAAATGGCATATAGTTTTGTTTTTGCTTGTTTTTAAACTTTACATAAATGTCATTATAGTGTATAATCTGCAACTTGCTTTTATTCATTCCTCCTTACATTTTAAAAATACCTTCATGTTGATACGTATTCTACGGGGCCTTTTTCTAAGTAAATTCACCATCGTCTTTCCCGAGTATGGGGTAGGCATGTGTCCGTTGTCTCCAAGCAAAGGGGTCACTCCTGATAGAGTGGTTACAGCTTAAATCATGAGAGAAAAGCAAATACTGAGAAAGTCAAACAGAAAGGGGTTTTTAAAAATCAGCTTGACAACTTCAAATGAGTTGAGTTAAAAATTTTTTAAACTTTCATTGAATACAGTGTATTGTATAATAAAAAAATATTGGCTGTTGAATTAGATTTTAACTCCCAATTCAGTCTTATCCAGTTTATTTGGATTGAAATGGTTGTAATCTATGAATTCAATAAATACCGAACTCCTACTGTGTGCAGTACATGGTGGTACGTGCTCCAGGAGAGACAGAAATTAAGAGCAGAAGACAAGATCCTAAAATGCCAGTGTCTAAAACATACACCATAAAGGTAGTATAGTAGCACGTTATGATCTTTGAAAAGGGAAGAGATTCTGGGTTGGAGATGGGGGAGCAGGAGGGGGCGCATTGAAAAGCTGGTATGTGAGATAGCTTTTGAAGGATGGAGAACCATGTTTCTCATGAATAAAATAGTTGAGGCAAAAGCACAAAGGCAGAAAAACTCGAGGCATTGTTTTGGGGCCAAGCAAACCATTCAGTTTTTCAGGCCTTCAGAGTTTGAAGGAGTCTGGGTGGCCCAGGGCTATAAGGGGAGATTGGCTAAACCAGAGGAACAGGAATGCTTGCATAAGATCTTGGTGGCCACTGTCACACTCTTCAGGGCATGGAGGAAAGATGACTCCACGACTGATTTGGAGGTGGCTTGGAACCAGAGCAGACTGGACACCACGACTCTACTTAGGAGGTATTGGGAAGACTATGAGACATAACACAGGTCTGGACCATGACAAAAACATTGTCAAAGGAACTGCGGCCAAGAGTTGAGAGGGACCTTCTTGGAGGGTGACTGGACATGGATTCAAGAGAGGGTTGGGAGTTGGGGATTTGAGGCAGGTTTTCTAGAAGCTCCGTTTCTCGACAAAAATAGGAATAGCAGGAGGAAGAGAGTGAGTGAAATTGTTTTAGATGTAGTCAATTTTAAATCATAAGGCAGGACAACTCAGTGAAGAATATGGGTCAGTGTTCAACTACTAGCGTCTTCTTTGGCCCCCTGGGGTCCACTTTGGGGCTCACACTCCTTTTCAATAATTCTTGGATCACTTCTAAAATAAACTGTTTATAGTTAAATCCTTATTTTAAATTCTGCTTCTGGGATAACCAAAACTAAGACAAATGACAGGGCTGGTTCTTCTTTCTGGTGACTGTTGATGATAAGGTAGGTCAGGAGATGCCCATGATCCAGTGGGTGGCATGTGGAGTACTTGCTCTGTGGATGACTCACAGGGGATTCGCACTAACAGGTATCTTCTCTCTATCAAGTATGGACTTTATAATGACTTTAGAATGACTGGCTTCCAACCTCATTTTATTTTTAAATCTTCTTCTCGCTTCTGTGTTTGGGAGCACTCTGGAAGTACAATTTCTTGTTTATCCCCGGAAGAATCGGGATAATTGCATGTGCCTTTTTGTTTTTGTTTTTTTAAAATTTGAGCTTCATGTGGCGTAAGTGACCAGAGAGCCAAGACTTGTCACTTTTTCACTCCGGGATCGTATACTCTGAAATTGTATAATTGATGTGTCTTTGTGACGGCTAGTAGGAGACAAACTTCCTTGTGTCAGCTGACATCCACAGATATTTATCACTCTGTGGAATGATCTTAATTCCACTGAGCTCTTTAAAATGTAGGTGAGAGTGGTAAGAATTAGCCAGTGAAGATAGAATCGGTTTGGTTGGTATGGCCACCTAATGCTCAATTTCATCTTGCTTTTTATTTCTGTCCTTTTAACTTACTCTGCCTTGGGTGCTTTGAAAACTTACCACAGTGAAGTAGAAAATTTTTAGTGCATCTTAAACCTGAAGATTGCCTGTCTGTGCTTTCCTATCCATCTACCTGTGTGTCTACCTTAATGTACTTTTTTTGTTTAGTTATTGGAACGTCCAGTCCAGTGTCTGCCCCGAACCTCTCGGGACTCTTAAATCTTTCTTACTCGTGAAATGATTCAGGTAGGCACAGTCTACCAATCTCTGCACACTTCTTTATTACTAGTTCGTTATGGATACCATTTCATGGCTCTCTCTGCTACTGCTATTGGAAATTATAGACCTTCCTCCTATAAACCTCCTCCTTTCCCCTCCCCACATCAATTTTTCTGCTTTCTCTTGCTTTCCGGTTTGCGATTCTTATTTCAATCTGCAGAACCTAGTTTTAATATTATTGGCTAATTAATAGATATCTTTTAAAGGAAAGACCTTTTTTTTTCCTTAGGTGGGTTGTTATTTTTAATGATTGCTTTAATGGTGGCCAAGGATGTCTCTGCTTTAGGGAGGGCCTTTCTTTCTGTCCATAATGAGACATAACTCATTTGTACTGTCCTGAGATTGATGGAGGGGCTGGGGGGGAGGGGGCACTTTTTCAATTTATTACATCTTAAATGAACTGCTCCCAAAGCAAAAACAAAACAAAACAAAACAAAAGGGCAGTAAAGCAGTGTCTGTATACTGTTTAGTTTGATGTTTATGGAGCTATATGGGAGTTTGCTGACCACCCTGAGATTGGTAGGCAAGAGTTATCATTTCATTTGAATTGCACTTTTGTATTGTTTGCCTGTAGCTCTTCCTCCTTTTTTTTTTTTTTTTTTTTTAAGAATTTATCTATTTATTCATGAGAGACACGGAAGTAGAGACATCTGTAGAGGTAGAAACAGGTTCCCCACAGGGAGCCCGTGCAGGACTCGATCCCAGGACCCTGGGATCACGACCTGAGCCAAAGGCAGATGCCCCTTTGTCCTGTTCTGCCCTCACTATCTCCAACTCTGCTCCTCTACTGAGTAACCAAAATATTACTACGTAGAATTATATCCAGGTCATTAGATAGTTATGATGGTTGATTTCATCATAACTTGGCTTTTTTTCTTTTTTTTTTTTTTTTTGGAGGGAGGTGGAATGAGGTGAACAAGGTTCCTCTTCATTTCCTACCTCTTAGCATATCAGACTAAGCTCTTAGGTATATGATCTCAAGGACATTTGTACTTGGAAAGAAATCCTTTTTCTTTCCAAACCCTTTTTGTGAAAAGATAGTAGAGCATTCAATTCAGTTTTCCACTGAAATGCCACTTTATTTCATCTATGGGATCCACTCCCTGAATTCTGTGCTCTCCAGTCTCTCCAGGTCTGTAACTGGGGATCTGCTACTTACACAACTGACTTTTCCCCTGTGTCACTGAAGTACACTGTGGAGAGGCTGATACCTGCCCAGGTGGGAGAGTTGGGATTTCTGGTGCACCAAATGAATGCAATTTACTTTCCTGCCATTAAGGATTAAAGAGTGGTTCAATTTTTGAGGAAGATTCAGCAAAGCTACAGTTACCTGTTCTTTGCTCTTGGTTGACCGGTTTGTGAGTTCTGGAAGCAGAGGGAAAACCCTACTATTCAGCAGAGTTTTGAAACATTCCCAGGAAGGCCAGAGTTGCATCTTGTATATACCTCTGGTATATACCCTGTCTAGGTTGCCAATAAATGTCCCCGTGAAGCCCTTTCTCTTTGATGTCCCAGCGTCCCACCTCTGGACCCTTTTACTTGGCCACTTTGACTCATTGTCCATCCTTGCTTCTATGGCCTGTCCACACCCAAGTCCTCCTCTTGCGACTGTTAAGAGAGGGTGCATTTTTTAGCCTCCCTGCGTGAAAGCAGACTCAGAACTTGAAATTGTCGCTCACGGCAACATTGCTCTCTCTGCTTCCTTGGTTTTGGAAATGAGGCATTTCATTTCTGACCATGGTTTGAAGACTATATAAATGCATTTCACACAATACAAAACACCAGCTGTATATAGATTCTAATATTTTTTTCATTAAAAACCTTTTGCCTCTTTCCTCTTGCTTTTCTTGATAGGTGCCATGATAGAAAGCTCCTGCACACCTAAGACTTCCTTTTTTTTTCCCAGACTCAAACTTCAGAATATTTTCAATATCTGCAACATTATCTTTTGAATAATAATTACCTCTTATATTAAATTATAAGACAGCAGGATTCAGGATTAGATCTCCCCATATTATTCTAGTGAAGGAAATTATGACAGGGGTCATTTTTTAGAATTATGTAGCAGGGTAAAAGGTCCTAGGCAGCATTAGAAGGCAAAGGCGTTTATAATTAAATTGTAATTTAGGCCAGTGATTTATCGTTTTCTCAATGAAAAATTTGGTGCCGCTGCGAGATCCTAAGAGGAACTTTAGTGAGATACAACTTAATGAAATAATAAAAAGAAAAATTATTCTGGAAGAGATTGTATTACAGTGGTGGAACAATCGTAGCCTGCCTTCTGTGGGTATTTCCATTATCAATCCTATTTTTCAAGGATTTCTAATTTAACTATCATTTTCTTTTCAGGATAAAACATGGCACAGGAATTCTGAGGTTTGTATCTACAACATTTTTGAAGACTGGGAAAATACAATTGGAGTCTTTTGTGTGTGTTGTTCATCTTCATAAATATATTTGGAAACACTGCCCATTTGCTTAAAAGCTTTTTATTCAAATTGAAGCCATGCTGCTTCTGTAACAGCAATAAAAAAACAACAACCCTGATTTATTTATTTTGGAATAATAGATGACTTTCTTTTATTTAGTTATTGTGGAGGCTTGTGTCCATGGAGGGGTGGACCTTTAGTGTTTGTTACTTTCCCTCCCATCTACAATTCTGCATCTCCGTGAGTGAGGTATGAGATACGATCTATAGGATGGATGTACACAAACCAAAAGGGAGGCTGCAGAATATGAGTCATTCTTCAGTTGAAAATAAAAAAGTGAGGGCAGTTTTAAAAGTTAAAGAGCAGAGTTCTTTGCTAAAAAGATCTTTCACAGGCTCTCAATACGAAGTCGGCAGTTTTACAAAGCTAATCGTGACCAAAGATTTGGCTCATGATAAGGCCAATGGAGTCAGTGGTTTGAGCCAAAAGATTAAACAATTGTGTTGTTTAAAAAAAAAAACACAAAAGTATGTTTTTCACTGTGGTGTGATACCTGTATTTATTATAATTCAGATTGTTCACTTAACTGTTATATTTTAATTATCTCCATAGAACCTTGATTGCTTTAATGATCTTGGTGGCAATTCTGTAAAAGTAATCACGCTAATAAACTTTTAGTGGCATGTGTTTTAAATAATTGATTGAAAATGGTCTAAATATCTATTTATTCAGTAGTCTATAATAGCTTCTTCACTATTTAATCCAATGAGTAAATAATGTGTGTTTTCAAAAAATGCATTGTGTATTTACATAAAATACTTAAGGTGTGATTAGAAAACAACATGTATCTTACAAATTCTTTAAATATGTTTTCTTTAATAGCATAAATCATCACCATTCATTGAGTAAAGAACACATACTTGAATTATCTAAATACACTAAGATGAAAGATCTTAATGTCTTATATGGACCCGTTAAGGTTTATCTTATCAGTCTCTGATTTCATAGTACATTTTGTCTTTTTGACTTATTAAAAAGTGTCTGATGGGCTTTGAGATAAAACTTTTAGAGAGAGCAGAACCCTCAAAAACATTAACTTTTCAGAAGAGAGGAATCCTTTTTAATTTTCAATACATGTTATGTCCTGAATACTATTTCGGGCTGTGAACCTGAAGGGTCTTCTCCTCTGGCCTTTCTCTGTCCTGCATATTTGAGGCAGGATTGACCTGGGATGGTTGCTCTGACACTGCTCCACGGGCAAAGCCCAGTGGTGAATGAAAGCATGGGAAAAGCAGCATGACCTTGGGCAAGTGATTGTTTCTCACCTGTAAAAATAGGAATAATAATAATACGATGAGCCTCATTGGGTTGTTGAACACAGTAAGTGAGTTAATACATGCAAAGCACTTACAACAGTGTCTGGCACAGAGTAAGTATTTAGTGAATGCTAGTGAGTATGTCTGTTTATTTGTACTTATAGAGCATAACCATCCTCACTAGACAGATATTGACAAAATATCCTATTAAAGGTAGTAAAAACTTGGCAATCTAAATTTTGACCTCTGTATAAAAAGCTTTTGAAAGTGAAGCCAGTAAAGTATCATAAATCACTAGGGAAAGTGCCTGATACAGCAGGCGATCCACAGAACATAACTATTTTATTCATGTGAAATATGTTAATTTGTCATTTTATGTTCATTTCCCATGTTCTTTTTTTAATTTTTATTTTCACATGATTTTAGACTTGGAGAAAAGTTGTTAAGTAGTAGGGAAAGTCCCCATCGACCCATCACGCAGCATC
This sequence comes from Canis aureus, assembly GCF_053574225.1. Taxonomy (NCBI): domain Eukaryota; kingdom Metazoa; phylum Chordata; class Mammalia; order Carnivora; family Canidae; genus Canis; species Canis aureus. The sequence continues at coordinate 9,733,506 of NC_135613.1, forward strand.
CCCTAGTGTTAACCCCTTGCATAATATCATGGGACAATCATCAGAACTAAGAAATTAATATCAATAAAATACAATTAACTAAACTTAAGACATTATTTGGATTTCACTAATTAATGGATTTCATCCATTATTTGGATTTCCACTATTGTCCTCTTTCTGTTCAAGGAGGCCTCAGTTCGGGACTACACATTGCATTTTGTTGTCATGTCTCTTCATTTTCCTCCAATCTGTGAAAGTTCAGTCTTTATTGGGTCCCTATAATGTGGCCCCCCTTTTTTTAATTGAGGTAAAATCAGTATAGAGCATTTTGTAAGTTTCATATGTACATTATAACTCAAAATCTGGGTGCACTTCCAAGTGGTCACCATTAAAAGTCAAGTTACCATTCATCACCATATAATTAACCTCATTCACCTCCTCCAGCTCTCCTTCCCTCTGTTAATCACCCATCTGTTCTGTTCTCTGTATGGGCAAATCTTGGCAAGAATTATCACAGAAGTGATACACCCCTCTCACTCTATCATGTCGTGGGGTATGTGACATTGATCTGTCTTATTACTGATATTAACATTGGTAACTTGGTTAGGTTAGTAACAGCTAGCTTTCTTCACTGCAAAGTTACTATTTTTCCCTTGTTGATAGCAAGATAAATAATCTTGAGGGTGCTGCTTTTTTTTTTTTTAAAGATTTTATTTATTTATGCATGAGAGACACAGAGAGAGAGGCAGAGACTTAGGCAGAGGGAGAAGTAGGGAGCCTGATGGGGGACTCCATCCCAGGACCTTGGGATCACGACCTGAGTTGAAGGAGATGCTCAACCACTGAGCCCCCCAGGCGTCCTTGCTTATGGATTCTTAAGTCACTTAGAATTGTCTGCATCTTTGTTTTTATTTTTTAACAACCACAGACAAAAAGTGCTGAAAGTTTTTTTAAGACAATTAGTACGTTTTCATAGGGAGAAAAATAAAGTAGGAACATTTTAAAGATGGGATTTCACACATATCCAGGTTAGAACTGTGAACCTATCATAATATTTTAGAGAAAGTCTTGATTCCTTAGTATATGAAATAGAAACCTGAGGTTCTTCATAATCTTTGTACATCAGTGACTTGAGGACCTGATGATAACTCACCTTGAATTCCATTGTCACATACTTGGCAACTTGGGAACAACACTAATCATTGACTTAAAAAAATATGGAGTAAGTAATTGGGAGGATATTTTAATCACTGGGTGACAGCTTAATGTTTATATGCACTAAAGAAAATGTTTTGCATTTGCATCTGTGTTTTGAAATCATGGTTTGTTTCTGTTCATATATACATGAATTTGCTAAAAAAAATCAATAATTTCTAACACTTCATTCGTGTTTTAAACACCTACATGTCTCATGATGGTTTACATAATCCCTACTTTCTTGATGATTTCTTACTATTTACTAAAAGTCAAAAATTCAGAAATAGACAGTATCCTAACCCCACAGAATAATTTTGTCTTGAAAAATCAGAAATAAGTGATCTCAGAATTGATTTTTCTGTTAATTCAGTTAAGATACTTTTTCCTATTCCTTATTTCTTCAACAAAAATTTTATAATTAAACCCTCTTTTTTCTCTTCTCAACCTGTTTTTTTTTCCTTGCCTTTTCTGCATCACTATGGTTTCCCTTTTTGATGGTAAATAAGCACATAGTTACTGTTGGAATTAATTGCTACATGTTAGATATAATGGTCACTATTGATTATTATACAATTTAAATTTGGAGTTTAGCAACACTTATTCCTACCTTATAACTTAGATTTAAAGTCTCATCATTATTTCCAGAAGTCTCTGGAAAGATCGAAGGTATGAAAGCCAAAAGCCAAATGGATAAATGGATATTGAGGAAGAAGTTTTGTGTGGGATTGCTCTAGTGACTAGAGAAGAAGTCTGACCACCCTTTGACATGTTCCCAAATCTGGTGGCTTTGTTAGGGCTGACATTACACACAAACCCACACAAAGAGAAGCAGTGAATGTAGAGCTGAGCATAGCGGCACTTCCAGTTCCAGTTGGTATGTCATAAAAACCAAATTGTATGAGAAGCTTTCTAGGGTGAATGGTGGAAGGGGTATGTGTCACAATTATCAACTTTAGGAAGAATCTCAAGATTACTCCCTATATTCATGCCTTTACTGGTTGAAAGTCAAGTAAGTCACTATGGCAGACCCTGGTGGTGTCCCATCCGTATTCTAAGGGCACTGACCACTTGATGCTGAAGGCTGCTTATTGAGAACAGGTGTGACTGTCCACTAGCACATATTCTTTCCTGATTGTGTGCTCACCTTGGCCAGCATGTAGGGCAAGCCAGAATTGCCAGAGACCTTGTGCCACCAGAAGCAACCATCAACCCCTGACAAACGAAAGTTTGATGGATAAACCCTACTTCTTCCCTAGGTTAGAATAACTCTGGGGTGGTTAATACATTATACCCCAGACTCATCAGTGACTCCAATCACCCACTTCAGTTTTATTGGAGCTTAAACTTAACTTGAGGCTCCAATTGCCCACTTACTCAGTAATGCACCCTTATTACGCTCCTTCCCTTCCATGTTTCACGCCCTAATTGCTTACAGGTTTTTCCCAGGATGACCTACCAAATAAACTACTTGTATTCTTTTTTTTTCTTTTTAAAAGATTTTATTTATTTATTCATGAGAGACACAGGCAGAGGGAGAAGCAGGGTCCCCAGCAGGGAGCCGGATGTGGGACTCGATCCCAGGACCCTGGGATCACGACCTGAGCTGAAGGCAGACACTTAACCGCTGAGCCACCCAGGCATCCCAACTACTTGTATTTTAATTGTGTTCTAATTCTTATCTCAAAGTCTGCTTTTGGGAAAACCTAAAGTATAGCCAAACTTAAGTTTTCTCTTGGCATAGGAGTTTTTAAATCCTTTACCTCTGCTGTGATGCTCCTATATGTTTATTTTGTTCCTGGGGCCTCTGGTCCACCTGATTCCTTCTGGAGAGGTTGGGAATGAGTCGCTGAGCAGGATAGAGGGTAGTGGGGATGCCAAGACAAATAGGCATAATAGAGTCAAGGCAGGGAAGAAGAATCATGAATTTATTGAGCACCTGTTGTAAACCAGGCACTGGGCTGGTTTAAGTGCTTTACAAATGTTACCTCATTTCACTCTCTTGATAGCCCTAGGAGAAAAGAGAGTAGGTGGCATTAGTGTCTTTTTTGGAGGGGAAAGAAGCTGATATGAGAGGGCATATCATAGGTTTGGAACCTAAAGCTTGTGTGTGCCCTTTCCTACCTGCTCTGTTGCCGCCTTAGAGAAAGACCAGAACCAACAGCCAGAAAACCTAGATTTGAATCCCAGACCTTCTATTTATGATTTGTGTGATATTTGGCAAGTACTTTACTTTCTCTAAAATTGTTTTCTTATCTATCACTTGGGAAGTGAAAAGTGAGGAGGCATTATCATGATAAAAGATTTTATTTAATCTTAGCCAGGTGGGTGCACTGAAATGGTTATTTTGGAACAGAGGAAAAAATTAGTATAGGTATATTTGGCCAGAAGAGCTCTTGAAAATTATCAGCTGGGCAGCAGAAGATGGGGCTGGGTGAAGAAAGGTAGTTAACTTTTAATTTTAGGGCTTTTTGGTAATGAGTTGTGTAGATAGCTCTGCAGTGATGAGGCAGGAATGTGTATCTGAGCAAGTTGCCCTTGTCCCTCGAGGTAGCCAAGCCATGGATCTGAACTACCTCAGTGGAGTGAAATACTTAGGTCAGCTGTGGCTGGTTTTTTTCTCCCCCATTGGTCAGTTAATAGCTTCATAGTCATGTGGCCTTTCATTTCATATTTGTCACTGTCAAGTTGACTTTGTATTTTGAAGAGCTTTCAGCATTCATTCCCATAATGGAAGAGAAGGGAAGTTCGTATCCCCAGCACCAAGTCTTGGGAAAGCTGCTCAGAGGGACCATCCTTGCTTTCCGTATTTCTCCTTTCAACCAAAAGAACCTGCAGACATATGTGTTAGAAAAATCCATAGTTATTTGAGTCTGCAAAACTGGAGCCATAACCTTGTCCAGAATGGGCCTACAAGACAGGATTGATAGGCGAGCTCACTTTGGCAATAATTGATTTATTATTTTCTTTGGTTCTCACCTTAGGAACCACTTGTAGGTATTTTGTAATCAGTCATGAGACATGCAAACTCACAGGTTGATTCCTTTAGTAGCTCTAAAATAGGCAAAGGATTTCTAAGAAAATCCTCTCTTAAACGGAAGACTGGGATTTTATATTGTATATTATAATTGAGCTCCTCACTTAGGAGAAGAGCGTTTTGCACTGACACACAAAGCTTCCTTTATGTAGCTGATAAACCTGAGTTTGTGCTTATTAGACAGAGGCCGATGTGGCCTTTATGAGAAGAAAAAGAGTCCAACTTTCATGTGATACTTTCTAGCGCAGGATAGAGGCCAGTCTGTATTCTCACTTGTCACTTTCTTGCCTGCTATGGTGTTGGGAGCTCTCCAGGAACACTTCATGATGCAGCTCAAACACAGATGTCTTGAGAAGCCCTAATCCAAAGTGAATCTTTTATAAATAATAAACAGCAAATAGGCTCCATTTAGTTATATTAACCTCCAAATAGGTCAGGGACGTTGTTTAAAAATGCAAACATCACAATAAAAAAGATTCCCTAGATGCAGAATTTGATGTGTATGTGCAAATTTTCTGGACATGGTACAGGAAAAAATAGCCCACACCTATGCTTCACTACTTAAAATATTTATATATTATCTCTGAAAAGTGCTACTTTTGAAGTGCTATTTATTATAAGCTGATAGAATTCAAGGGCTCTCCGTCCTCATAGAGGTCCTTATCTTTGCTGATTGCTGAGTAGTTACTGCTAAGTTTACTTTCAGAGACCTGTGGAGTCCTCAAGAGAATTGTAGGTTCTCGCCAAAATTTTCAAGATTTCTTGCTGAACAACTTGGCATTTGCTTGTGATCCTCTTTAGTTTCATCAATGGGTCTAATTTCACATGTTACGAATCTTATTGTTTGCCAGCCAAAATAAAATGGCATAGTTCAAAACTATTTATACAATTCAAAACATTTTTTTTTCATTCGGAGCTCAGTTAGCTTGCCTCTCTGCCTCAATTGTATATTAAGTTCTCTTCTTTCAAGCCAGGAATAATTAGACAATTAAGTGCTGATGCTCTGGAAATGAAAGGGCATATTTTTGTTGAAATTCTCACCTACAAAAATACCTAGTCTAATTCACATTCCCCTTAAAAATCAGATGAGTAGAGTGTTCCACCGTGAACTCTAACATATAGATCCTAAAGTATTTACACTTGGACAAAGATATGGCACTGTAATTCAATTGAGCGATGGCAGTAATTACTTTTTCCCCAAGGAAGAGTAATTCTTGCAATTAAAAATACACAGAGGTGGGGTGAGACATTTTTGTACTTCCTGATTTGCTTATGACTCAGCCATTACCCACGTCAATCTGTGATTCTCTTATAATAATTTCAAGAGTAAATAAAGCTGCATTATGTCCCACCAGTATTGAGAGAGAGAGAGAGAGAGAGAGAGAGAGGTGGCCTTGTTGAAATCTCTTGACCCTTTAAAAACTAGTTATTCCTTTTAAATTTTTATTTAATTCCTTCTCTTTTCCTCTTACCCTACTTCCAGATTTGCCATAATTGGGAGATGAAGTAGAAGTCCAGTTTAGTTGGGATCCAGCTATATAAATGGCTAGATTCACGTGAAAAGAATGCAGTGATGCTCCCAGTCTACCCATGGCATCCCCTCCATAGCTTTCCATTTGAATATTGCCCTGATCTATAGCAATCTCTTAAAAAATGGTACTCTTCAAGTTTTAGGAGAAAGTTCCCACCTCTTCTCCCTGACATAAGCCTTCCTTCCTGTCGTTTCTACCACGTTCGGTTTGTTAGAAGCAAGTCAATAAGTCCAGCCCATACTCAAAACAGGAGAATTAAGCTCCATTCTTGCAAGGAAAGATGTTGAATAATTTGTGGGCGTATTTGAAACCACTGGAATCCTGGAGAAGGATTTCAGGCATAGGAATGATGCAGCTCTTTAGCAAAAAAAGGTTGGTCTAAAACTAGGGTGCAGAGTGTGTTGATACAAGGAAAGACTGAGTTATTTGATTATAATCTCCTTTACCCACTAAACCTAAACCCTATTAAGGCAGGGACCGTATCACAATTGATTCCCCAGCACTTCAAACCCTTGCATGTTAGAGGTGCTCCTTAAATATTTTTAGAATGACTGAATCAATGAATGAGTAGCTCAATAAATGAAAAATTAGCAAAGAATGAGTAATTTGGTTACATAGCTTGAGAGATAACATATCAGAATGGGTTGGATTGAAGATGCTCTCTGGAATCATATTGCTTGCATTCAAATCTAGGCTCTACTGTATACCTGGCATGTTTTCTTGGGAAGTCACTTAATGTTCCTAAGCCTCAGTGTAAAAATGGGAATATTAATAGCACTTATCTCACAGAGTTATTATAAGGATTACATGATATTAGTTATTAGGTACAATATTAGGTACATTGTAAACACTAATGTTACCTATGATAACTATTTTTAATACTCAAGTTCTCCAGCTATTAAGTGGTAGAGCCAAGATTTGAATCCCCATCTGTTTTATGCAAAATCCTATAGTTCTAATTTTTGCACCTTCAAGAATGGCAGTAATACTACTCTTTCATGGGTAGTAAAATTTAAACTCATTGGGCCCCTTTAGTCAATATTTTGATATAAAAATACTATAATATTTGGGTTTTACCATGTCCTGCGCTTTTTTATTCAGTTGTGGTGGAAGATGATGGAGCTTCTTGAGGTTTGTTGAGTTAGTTGTTTTTTTCTAGGCTAGTTCTTAGAAAATAGCAAGTAATATCACCAGGACCACTTTAGAGAACAATTTGTTTTGACTAAGATATATAGCAAGATCATAGCTGCAGCAAGAACCCACTCAAATTTTTATTTAAAGCCAAAAGACCCCCTGAACATATGTTGGCAAATAAGTGAGAAACCTTTCCATACTCATGGAGAATTGTTTCTTCTATGCTTTTTGTTTTACAATGTTCAGTCTAATATAAGGGGGAAATGGACCTATGTGTCACTTATCTGTTGATGAGTGACAAATCACCCTACTCCATAAAAGCTTAAAACAATAACCATTTAATTTTCTTGCCAATCGTTAAGTCAGCAATTTGGATTTGGGTCTGCTGGGCAGTGCTACTGATCTCACTTGGGGTTGGATGGCTGGAGTGGAGGAGATGGTCTATGATAACCTTGTTCACATGGTACTGGCCCTAGCTCTTGGCTGGGCCATGTTTCCAGCATCTTACAAGAGGTTAATTCACATTATGGCAGTACAAAGAGGAACAGTCCTAGTGTGCAAGTGCTTTTCAAGTCTGTACTTGTATCATGTTTGCAAATACCCTATTGGCCAAGAAAGTCACATGGCCAAGCCCATACTTGGGCAGCCTGGGTGGCTCAGCGGTTTAGCGCTGCCTTCAGCCTGGGGCCTGATCCTGGAGACCCAGGATCGAGTCCCATGTCAGGCTCCCTGCATGGAGCCTGCTTCTCCCTCTCCTGTGTCTCTGCCTCTCTCTCTCTTTCTCTCTCTCTCTCTGTCTCTGTGTCTCTCATGAATAAAATAAAATCTTTTAAAAATTTTTTTTAAATGCCTATATTTAAAAGGTCTTTCTTAAAAAATCTTTCTTTTCAAAGATTTATTTATTTGAGAAAGTACATGAGCGTGTGAGTGGGGGAAGGCGCAGAGAGAGAGAATATCCAAGCAGACTCCCACCAAATGCAGAGCCCAATGCAGGGCTTGATCTCATGAACCGTAAGATCAGGATTTGAGCCAAATACAAGAGTCAGATGCTTAACTGACTGAGCCACCCAGATACCCACCCCCCTGAAACCACTTCTTGATGGGAGGAGCTGCAGAGTTGCATTGCAAAGAGATGTGCATTCTAAAGGAATGGGAAGAACCATTGTGGCCATTTTTGCAAACAATTACCAACCACAGAGTGGAAGATAGTTTCAAGTTCATGTTTAGAAGGTGTGAAACAAATCCTTAAAAAGGGGCTTGCAGCTCAGAATTATATCGGGTACAGAATTGATTTGAAATGTACTTCTTACATAGCTGCTTCAAGTAGGTTACTAGGGCACCCCATGGCTTTAGTTGGTGATCACTGGAACCCTAATATGCATGCCCTGCACATGGATGTGAGGGTGCAAGCAGATCCTAGCCTGCAGTTCTAGCTTGGGACTCTTGGGTGGATGCTAAAGCCTTGTTTCTGCTTCTTAAATACTGTATGTCTCCAGAGCTGGTTAGCTTTGCTAATGAAACTTCATAGTCATGTTTTCCATGGTTTCTTAAGAAAATTAAAAACTCCAGGAAACTCTCAGAAATGTTATTTATTCCATCTGACTTATAACATAGAACTCCTGACGCAGCCTTCTCAGGGAGCTGCCATGCTGTGCCCAGCCCATCTCTCTGACTCCCGACCCTGTTAGCTCCGTGTCTAAGTGAGTCAGGTGGTTAGATGCTGAGCAGATGGGGAGGGGAAGGAGGGAGATAGGAACACAGGCCTAATTTCTGCCTCAGTCAAGGAAGCATCTGCATGGTGCCTACTCTCTTCCCTCTCTTGTTGGATTAGAAGCCGAGCCTGCTGCATCGCCCCTCACACTCCTTGACCTCGCAGCTCAGACATGCTGCAAAGCCAGCGACCCCAGGAAATCAATCCTATGCGATTATGTGGCTGCTCCCTGGGATAAACTGAATGAATTTAGAAATTTGGGGGCTTCCTAAAATGTTCCTGTCCTCACAGCATAGAGTATAAAATCACTGTAGTGTACACAGTAGTGACATAGAACCTTAAAGTTATCAAGTCACTAGATCTTATTTTGATACTTTGAACTGGAAGAAATGCGACATTATCAAGATAACCTCTCCTGTACCTCTGGGTTTAATTTATTACGTTTTGGCATGATCAATCATTTGGCAAATATTTCTTGGATCATCTTAAACGGGTTGATTTGCATTAAACTCACTAGACTTTGTCTGCCATAGTGTGACATGTCTTCTGAAATTCCACGTTCTGGATTTGGGGCTCTCAAACTGAAAAAAACTTACTGTCTTAAAGATAAAACTACAAATATTGTGGAGATTTGGGGGGCTAACAGAAGAAGAATTTTTAATGTTAGCAGCTACTAAGCCTTTAGAGGCTGCCGATGATATTTCCCTTGCTATGGTTCGGGAACAGAAAATAAAAAGTGCGGGGCCACTTTGTAGATTAGCTTTCATTTCTTGACATTTAACAACACAGTATACATTTATCTTGTAACAAAAAATGAAGTTTGGAAACCAATTAAAATTTAAAAATATACCTTAAAGGAAATGTATAATTTGTCTCTGGTAGTAGCATCCCCTTTTTTCTTCTCTAAACAGAGATGCTAAAAATTGAGCTCCCCCTTCCCAGAAGTGTACAAAAAGGCTCTTTTCTGGCAAGGATGACGAACAGGGTAGGCCAAGGCCATAACACCCCAAACAAATGGCTGTGTTACATTCCTTTCTTTTGTGTGAAGGCTGTAGACTTTGGGACTCTCCTAAGGAAAGGGTTTTGATTCCAGACGTATGTGTGACAAATGTAATGGTGATTCTAGCGGATGTCCCACGAGTACAGGCATGCCTCCTTCTATGGTTAGCACATGCCCTGCTGAGGCGGGGGGGGGGGGGGGGGCGGGCGCTGAAGCTCATCCTAAACAGAGGGAAGGCACAGCCTGGATGCTTATAGAATGGATGCAAGGCCGAGACCCTTGTGAATTAATCACAGTGGGCAGCTCTAGGGATCGATCACTTAATTTCATCGGGCATTAGTTTCTTTAACACCTGGAGAGCATGTAAGAATTCCCTAAGTCTTTTGGGTTTGCCCATTGCTATATGTCAGAGTTTTCCAAAATGCATTATGCAGGATTCTAAGCTCCTGATATTCTTGGAAAAGAAAAGGATTTATGGCTAGAAGGGCCCTTATATATTATTGTCTGTTGTCTTCATGGAGATTCGCCTGAGCATGTTAAAGCTTCGGGGAAGTTTTACATAAAAACAACTTTAATTTTGTTTAAGTGATCTTTCCTACACATATGTGAACACAGATTTCTTTTTCTCCTGACATGTAATAACACCTCATACTTCAAAGGATATTATATATAGATATTCTAAGTTTGATCCTTAACTGAATCCAGACTCTTATTAGAGAATGAATCTTGTGGGGGCACCTGGGTGGCTTAGTGATTGAGTATCTGCTTTGGTTTGGGTCCTGATCCTGGAGTCCCAGGATTAAGTCTTGCATCAGGCTCCCTGTGGGGAGCCTGCTTCTCCCTCTGCCTATGTCTCTGCCTCTCTCTTTGTGTCTCTCATGAATAAATAAATAAGATCTTTAATAACAACAACAACAAAAAAGAATGAATCTCGAGTTGGCTCCTTGAAGAAGAACATTTGCTGTGCAATAATTTGCTACTGTGCCATCTGTCTACTTAGAGGTCATTTCAGGGAAGAGGAACAGGGAACTTGACATTGTATTCATTGTGTGCATCTCATTTAGTATGTAACCCACATTATTGCATAGTACAGAGACCCATGAAGACATTTCTACTTTCTATTGTGGACCTACATATTAATTTCTTATGTCTGCTGTAACAAATTACCATGAACTTGGTAGGTATAAATGCACATTTATTATCTTACAGTTCTGGAGGTCAGAGTTCTGAGATGGGTCTCGTGGGGCTAAAATCAAAGTGTTGGCAGCCTCTATTCCTTCTGGAGGCTCTAATGGATAATCCTTTTCTTGCTTTTTCCAGCTTCTGGAGGCAGCCCGCATTCCCTGGCTCATGGCCCCTTTGACCATTTTCAAAGCCAACCAGAGCCAAGTGTAGTCTTTGTGATGATTCCAACTCTCTGATTCCTCCTCTTCTATCTCCCTCTTCCACATTTAAATGACCCTTTGACCACATGTAGCCTACGTGGATAATTCAGAATAATTTTCCTACTTTAAGGTCAGCTGATTAGCGATTTTAATTCCATCTGCAGCCTTAAGTCCCACTTGGCGTGTAATCCAATATATTCATAGGTTCTGGGGAGAAGGACACAGACATCTTTGGAGATGTCCATTATTCTGTCTACCACAACCCAACATACATGTCACTCTATTTACTTTGGCTTCTAGGCTGCTTAGAACTATTGAGTAGCTATGTGGACCTTCTTCTTAATTTCCTACTATGATTTTCTTTTTGTTCCCATAGCCTCATTTTCTTTTCAAATTCATGTCATCACACATGCCTACATATTTATAAGCCATGCTCAAATGTAGTAGAAATAATTACTAGCAGTGAACCTCTAGAATAGCAGTAGGCTAACTATAACCTATGGGCCAAATCCAGTGTACCTCCTGTTTTTGTAAATAAAGTTCTATTGGAACGCTGCTCTTTTCCTGCTACGACGACAGGCTGAATAGCTGTGGCACAGACCATATGGCCTACAGAGAAGAAAATAGTTACTTTCTGGCTCTTCCAGAAAAAGTTTACCAGCCTCTGGTCTAGATACTCTGAGTCATAATGCATGCAGTTTCTCACTTATTGATAGAAAGGGAGATTTGGGGTCCCTTTAAATCCCTGAAATGTGTTAGAGTTATCTCTGTTGTCATTTTTAGGTTTTGACTTTAGCAGCAGGTTGTAAAATAATCCAGGCAATTTTAGGCAAATTTAGACAATATATAATCTAAGTCACTTAGGAAAATAAAATATGTTTACTTTATTAAGTCAAATTATATCTACCTATTTTCAAAAGGTTGAGCTGACCAGTAATTGGATCAGTAACTACTTATTGCTCTTCTAAAATAACCATTGTCTTCAGTGAAAATACCTTTTTCTCCCATAAGATCCTAGTGTCCAAGTCCATTTGAGTCTCAGAATAATGGCGAGATGCTTATGGAATCATTTATACCATGTTTGACCATCTTAACTTTGGTTTTTCTGCTTAAAAATAAATAATAAGTTACTTTCTCCCATGAGACCAGATATCCGTCCACCAAGAGGTAGTCTACTTCTGGCCTAATTATGTAGAATAACCAAAGCCAGACAGCTCGGGTGGCTCAGCGGTTTAGTGCCACCTTTAGCCCAGGGCCTGATCCTGGAGACCCAGGATTGAGTTCCATGTCTGGCTCTCTGCATGGAGCCTGCTTCTCTCTCTGCCCGTGTCTCTGCCTCTCTCTCTGTGTGTCTCTCATGAATAAATAAATTTTAAAATCCTTAAAAAAAAAAAAAAAGATAACCAAAGCCTTTGTAGTCAAGGCTTTCTTCTGCTGCTGCTGCTATTCTTGCTGGATTTCTGAACTTGTTATTTCTCATTTGGCACTCACTCTTTGCATATTAAGCATCTATGCTCTATGCTCTATGTCATCTTATTTGTATAATGCTGGAGGCAATAGTTGAGCCACACAATATCTAAGACACTTAACCTGAAACAGAAACACAAATGAGGCAAAAGTTCACACAAATTCAGATCTTTTGCAAAAAAGGATAGTTTTATATTGGGTATTTTTATATTAAAATTTTAGGTGTGGTTAAGCAAATTTTTACAATAGACTCCTCCTACCTGAGTTTCATCCTCAACTTAGAATGCTTCTGTAATTATTTTTGGAGAAGAAACTTGCTGCCACTTAACTTGCACTTTTCTCAGATGGAGACCTGTGAGAAAAGCACAAAATTCTTCCTCTCTCTTCATAAATAAGTGCTTAAACTACTAATGAATTAGAATGATACATCATTGGTTATTATTTAATATGAAATGAATTTCTATTACCATCTCTACCTCTTTTTTGGGAGGGAAGGGTAATGAATAATACTTCATAGGCTTCCTTTTCAATTAGAAACAGTACTTCCATTTTAAGATGTGAAGCAGTCAGTGTTCATTCTGGCCATGACCTCCATGGCTTGCAGATTTTTATCAACTTCCCACTGAGAATGCCTCATTTTTAGCCCAGCACACATACTATCACTGTCAATTCTCCTCCATCAGTTTGATTGCTATTTTTTAGATCTTTTCCTTAAACCAAGCCTTTTTCTTTTTTTCATATTTACAGACTTCTGGATTTCTGGAATTCTTCTGTGAACAGGAGAAGAATAAATCAAAGAAGAATTCTTACCTTGGTATGTACACACATCCCGTTGGGGATGCCCTAGAATTATCCATGGAATCCCCTTCACAGTGCCTTTAAAAAAAAAATCAAAGTAGTTGAAGTTTGATTTCAGCAGGGAGGGTATTCTCCTGTTTGATTTTTTAGACATAGTGATTTGGAATATTTGTGGCATAAGACCAAACAACTTAAACGTTAATGGCTTCACTTCACAAACTCCTATGTATTTATTCTGATACTTGTCATGAATTTCACCTCTGTTACTAGGGCTTTGATGTCCTCTGCATAATAAGTACTCATCAATGACTCAACTTTTGTTTCTGAAAAAAAAATTAAGCCAGTTGCTAAAGATCCTATTGGTGTGTAGGTAGAGGAAATTGGCAATTTCTAAGGAAGGTACGGGTGATGAACTTGGTAATTCTAGTGGTTGGTTATGGCTGGTTGTGGTGTGTGTCTTGTGGATGACTCATAGATGTGCTCCTCGTTGAGATTCAATATAACTCTGGATCATCATTGTTCTAGAAATGAATGAAGCACAGTAATGGGAAAATCCATTGAGTAGTAAAATAGGATGTTGTTTGCAAGTCGTTAGATGTTTCTTAGAATTCATTTCCATTTCTAAAGCTAGACCTGAGGATATGGCAGATGTACTCACCAGAAAATTGTGGTTTATGTTTTCCTACATAAGGGGGGATAAAGGGGGAAGAGAGATGGAGTTTGAGTGTTAGGACATGTTGGAAGCAGAACCATATTGACATTTGCCATTCCTAAGCCGCTTTTCTATTCCAGAATGCTTTTGACCATGGGAGCATTTCAGCAAAGCATCTTTCTCTTTGTCCTGAAGTATACAAGGCAATATTTGGTATTGCTTTGGAAATACACTTCTCCATGCTGTGATTTGAAAATAGCAAACTGTTAAGAAAGAGCAGGGACTTGGGTGAATGCATCATTCATTTGATGAAGTGTTGAGTAAACCAGATGGTTGATATCAAATGCCTTGATAAAATATTTTAGAAATCAGAGCTCGTTCTCATTAAAAAAAATAATAAGCCTCTCTGGAGGGATTTGCTTATGACTCTCCATTTTGTTTTCATTTATTTCAAATAGTTTTTAAAATTAAATATATCTATGAGCACAAGCCAAGCTAAAACTATAGATGTAAAAAAAAAGTCAACGGGCTTGACCCCAGATATTTGATCCCTAGCTATGGTTCCTGGTTGTCTGGTGGCCTCCTCCTGGTTATCAGAGCAACATCTGCAAAGATGGAGTATTGACATTTGTGCACATTGGAGCCCAAAACACTTGAATTCTCCAACAATGAGAACATTGGATGTTTCTCTTTGTGTGTGCTAATGGTATGGACTGATTTTGCAGAATCACTGCAGCAGGTTGTAAATGATGTATGAAATGAGAAATTCCTGTCCAGTGCACAGAGTGAATATATACAGTTCTATGCAGTCACTGCAGTGCTGGGCTATTTGTTTTAATATTTCCTTCAGACATATAGTAATTTTTTTGGTGAGTCATATCCAGATGCTTGTCATTGGCCCAAAGCACAGAATTTCCTTTATATATATTTCAAATGAATTTCACACATGTGTAAGTATACTTAAATTAATAGAATACTGGATTGTAGAGGACTTGAAGTTTAAAAAAAGAATATTTTTAGGAAAACAATAGCAATATATTTGTTTTTAAACATTTGAGAAATAGTCAAGAGCCCCCAAATTTAGAAATCCCGTTATGGAAAAATACCCTTTGTTTACATTTAGTATATATCTTTTAAGGTTCTATCCCCTGTGATTAGTTTAGATTGCCCCCAAAACTTATCCTATTAATTTATTTGTAAAGTTTAGTCCTAATTACCAATAACACTTGAACATCTTTCTGTGACTTCTATAATTTAATTTTTAACACCTACATGCTCTTCAACAGCATGGCTGTAGCTTAAAGAACTTTCTTTAAGCTCCCATTCCTACTGAGCAGTGAATGTGTAGGTAGTTTCTAGTTTTGCTAACATAAATAATTTCCTATACCAATGCTTCAATGTTTATGTGATTGTTGTCATTTTGGCATATATTTAGTAATGTCAATCTTGCCTCTGCCTTCTCTTTCAAAATTATTTTAGCTATTATATCTGTTTTCCTGTTGGAGTTTGATGATGATTAGATTATACTTATAAATGATCAGAATAGAATTGGCATCACCATAATATTGTGGCACTACATTGGAGAACATACTGTGTCTTTCCATTTATTGGTAGATTTTCTAAGAAGTATCTATTCTTGTATATCAGAAATAAGCCTCTCTAAGTTGCGATAACATTTTATTTAGAGTTTTTGCATATAATATCGAAGTTATATCTGTAAAGTTCTCTTTTTGTGCCATTTTAGTTACATTTTTTGAAACAACGGTAATTGTCGTCTCATAATATTAGTTAACAAGATTTCCCTATCCCCTCTAGCCCTCCTCCTCCACCATCATGCTCTGGAGCAGTTAAGTATGAGGAGTGACCCCTCTTCTTTGAATGTGATAGAATTAATGTCTCCGTCTGGTGTGTTTAGGGGGATAAATTACTTGAAACCTCTAATTTCCTTTCAAGGTTATTGACATATTTAAGGTGTTTTCTGTCTCTTATTGAATCAACTTTGGTAATTTATGGTTGCCTATTGAAATATCAATTTATCTAGAGGTGTAGTTTGTTAATACAGATGCATACAAATTATTCGGTTACCATTTAAAAAAATAATCCTGTAAATCTATTGTGAAGTCACTTTCTTCATTCTTAATATGAATATCTTTATCTTAATGAACTTTGCCAGAGGTATTTTTGAAGAACCAGCTATTGAATTCACTTACTATTTCCATAGTTTTGCTACTTTCTTAACAGCTTTTTTTTTTTTTTTTTTTTAGATTTTATTTATTTTTTTGAGAGAGAGCATGAGTGGGGTGGAGAGGCAGAGGGAGAGGGAGAAGCAGACTCCCCATGGAGCAGGGAGCCCCATAAGGGGCTTAATCCCGGGGCCCTGGGATCCAAGCGGAAGGTAGACACCTAACCAACTGAGCCACCCAGGTGCCCCTCTTGCCAGCTTCTGCAGTTGCATGCTGGGTTGATCTTTCTTGTCATTTATTAATAAAAATATTTCAAACTATGAATTTTCCTATGATTCCCATTTTAGCTGCATCATATGCCTTTTGATATGGTAGGTTCATACTTATTAATAAACTGAAGTGGCATTTTGGTATCTTCTATGACCCCCCAGTTTTTTAAAAGGTAAATTTGAAATTTTATTTTTTTATTTTAATTTATTTTTAGATTTTATTTATTTATTCGTGAGACAGAAAGAGCAGCAGAGACACAGGCAGAGGGAAAAGCAGGCTCCATCCAGGGAGCCCGATGTGGGACTCGATCCCAGATCCTGGGATCACACCCTGGGCTGAAGGTAGATGCTCAACCGCTGAGTCCCCCAGGCTCACCCAAATTTGAAATTTTAAAATGGTTGAATTTTAAAACTCCATCTGTTATGATTAATTTCTCTGAAACATACCTGCTATGATATTTACTTGAATTTTATTGACATTATCTTTGTAGAAGACTGTGTCAGATGATCTTTGGGAAGGAATCCATGGACACTAGAGATGAAAGTTATTTTATTTAGAGAATTTAATCTTATTAATTATATTAACAAGCTGTTCTGTATCCAGCTCATTTTTTATCTTCTTTGATCTTCTTTTACCAACTGTGAGGGAAGTTAGAGTCCTTTATTAATTTGTTCTTACTGGGAACCCTGGGTGGCTCAGCGGTTAAGCATCTACCTTTGGCCCAGGGCATTATCCTGGGGTCCTGAGATCGAGTCCCACATCAGGCTCCCTGCATGGAGCCTGCTTCTCCCTCTGCCTGTGTTGTGTCTCTGCCTCTCTCTCTCTGTGTCTCTCATGAATAAATAAATAAAATCTTAAAAAAATAATAATTTGTTCTTACTATTCTGTAACTTATTTATAGAGATATTTATATTCTGTAAGTCAGTGCAGTATTATCTGACACATAAACATTGTATGTTTGCATTGAACTGTACTCCTCTAATATGAAATCTCTTTTTCAACATATAATGTGTTTTGCCTTGAGTTTTCCTGTGTCTAATATTAATATTAAAACTTCGATTTTCTTTTTATTTGTATCTCTTTAGTATATCTTTGCTCATCTTTTTACTCATCCCTTTGTACTCATTTGTCTTACGTGTGTCTCCTGAAATAAACATACAGTTGGCTTTAGTTTTGTAATCTGGCTTTCTCCTTTTTATTCTTCTCACAGAGAAGTTTAAGGCATTTACAAATATTATCATAAACAAAATATTAGCCTTACTATTTTCATTACATGAAATGAATGTATTACTTTCATTTCATTTTCCTTTTGATTCCTGGGTGATTTTTCCCCCATTCTTTTCTATCTTTGAGCATACACTCTATACTGTTCTTTTTTAATGTCTCATAGAGTGTATGTTTTGTATTAAGTTCTGTTTTCGTTTAAGTCTCTCAAAAGTATTCTTTACTCTATTAATCTCTGTCAAATTTAAGGGCAAAGAGCATTTTTACACCTTCTAGTTAAGTGAAAGAATTTAGCGTACTTCCCACTCCCATACACATACCACTCTTCTCCCTCAGTCCTATACACTGGGCTGTGATAATATGATGGCAGGTTCTAGAAAATTTCTATTATTTTAAGAAATTATTGTTCTTTTAATATATGCCTTCTTTTTCATAAATAATTTTTATGACTCCTTTTTAGCTTTTAAAATAGACTTGATATAATTATTTTGTCATTTCTATATTTAACTGGTTTTACTATTCCTACTTAGATTATTATACTTTATCTTTCTTATTTTTGACCTCTTAATTTTTCTTAATCTCTCTGTGAGTTTGAATATGGCTTTAGATAATTTTTCAAGAAGGATGCATGGTTGGTTTTCTGAATTTGGATATTCTTCCATTCTTTCTTTAGACATACCATTCTTGAGTTGGAATGTTCTCCCTCACAATTCTGTAATTCTGTTGAACTAATTTTTGCATCAAAAGAGAAGTCTGAGGAAAGGCTGATTTTTTTTTTTTTTATCATGGATATTGGGGGTAGTGTTGTTTTCCCATGCCTGGAGGTTCGTGAGTCTTGATTCTTGTAACTCAAACATTGTGACAGGATGCATCCAGGTATGAGTTTGCTTTGATAATAAACTTAAAAATCTGAATTCACTGGACTTTTTCCAGTTGATATGTGTTTTCATCTATTATACTTTAAATTATTAATTTTTCCCTGTTAATTCTGATCTTTTCAGGAACCCCAGTGATCTAGATGTTAGTAAGTTCTCTGAAGGTAGGACCCATACCAGTTTTGTTTACTCTTACACTCTCCTGATACATTGGAGATACTAAATAAATACATATTTTCTAATGGATAAGTGAATGAATAAGTGATAAATCCCAGCTCTGACCTTAATAAGTACTTTTTCATCTTTGATAACTTTCATCTTATTTTCCCCTCTGCTTTTGAGGGAATTTGAGGGAACCGAGCTTTATAGGAAACCATAAAGCTGAAGGTTATACTTCAAGGTTAACCTGCTCAAGGTTACTTGGGCATTGACTTTGCTTCCCTTGTCTCCCCTCCCCTGACTTCTCATCAGGATACGGCTTTACCAGAACTGTCTTTGGTTTAAGCCTGGAATGTTCCTTCTTAACACATAACTCATTTAAATTCTTCCCAAGCAAGGATTAAGTCTAAGTCTAAGGACGAGGTGGGGCAGCTAGTTCTGAGCTAAGATCCAAAGGCCCCCACTTGGGCAGAGAATATTACTGACAACTGACTACCTCTGGGTCAGCTAGTTTTTGCTGCCTAGCCTTCTCTCCCCAACCCCATTTATTGGCTTTAAAAAGCAATCATTTAATGGTTCAAGATTTTGTAGGGCAGTAGTTTGGACTGGGCTCAGTTGGGCAGTTCTCATGTGAGTGCAGTCAGTGGGTGGGTTGAACAAGGGTGAGCCTTATGCATGTTTCTGGAGTTGGAGTCACACATCTGAAAGTTTCTAAAGCAGCACGTGAGGGCCAACTCCAATGCTAAGCACTTTCCACAGCTCTGCTTGCATCACTTTACTAAGGTTCTGCTGCCCAAAGAAAGTCACCTATCATGGATTCAAGGGATGGAGAAATGAACTCTAGCTCTTTTTTTTTTTTTTTAAGATTTTATTTATTTATTCATGAGAGACAGAGACAGAGAAAGAGAGAGAGAGAGAAAGAGGGAGGCAGAGACACAGGCAGAGGGAGAAGCAGGCTCCATGCAGGGAGCCTGATGTGGGACTCGATCCTGGATCTGCAGGATCACACCCTGGGCTGAAGGCGGCACTAAACCGCTGAGCCACCGGGGCTGCCCTGAACTCTAGCTCTTTAACCTTTTTTTTTTTTTTTAATTTTTTATTTATTTATGATAGTCACACAGAGAGAGAGAGAGAGGCAGAGACACAGGCAGAGTGAGAAGCAGGCTCCATGCACCGGGAGCCTGATGTGGGATTCGATCCCAAGTACCCAGGATGGCGCCCTGGGCCAAAGGCAGGCGCCAAACCGCTGCACCACCCAGGGATCCCTGAACTCTAGCTCTTAATTGAAGAAACTGGCATGTCGTATTGCAGTGGCATGGATGCAGGGAGTGGGCAGATCTGAGGCCTCTTTATGATTCACTCTACTCTCATTAGGGACTCTGGAAACCAAAGGAATTCATGCTGAGACATACGGGCTCCTTGACTATGTTGCTCTCTTGACCAACTCATTTGGAGCTTAATCTAACTCTACAGTGGCGTTTGGTCTCTTCCAGTTGATTTGTGGTCCTGAAATGTTATACCATGTTTCTTCTACATTATCCTTTTGGTATCTACTCCCTTTAATGTGAATTTACGTCCTGTCCATGCATTTTTGGTTACATATACTCTCTTCTTACCTCACTCGTCTTCCTTTTATTATCCTGTTTCTGTTTCCTATTTTATTTCTCCTGACAGTTTCCTGTATTTTTTACAGTGAGGTCTATTTTGCTATTATAGATCTGAAACAGTTTAATTGATTTTAAAAATAATCATTATATGTTTATTTTATGCCAGGCACTGCTTGAAATGCTAGAAGCACACCAGTAAACAACACTCGGCCCCTGTCCTCAAGAATTTACGATTGGGTAAAAGCTCTGACTTCCTCAAATATAGTATTTTCAGAGGCACTGATCTCCCGCTGAGTTGGTGGGATACTTTTGTTCCCTTCTTCTGCAGTGGCCTATCAGAGATGCTTTGTTTGGCACTTGTCATCAGACTTAGGGGTTTCCTCTAAGGGGTCTGTCTTCTCATGTAATGGTCAGGTTTCCTTCTTGGGTCTGTATCTAGAGGAAATATTAACGTGTGTTCCTCCTTGTTCACCTCCCAGTTTTTGAGGATCATCATCTAGAGATCTAAACCCTGAAAGTCTAGATCTCTGTTAAAATACATAAAACACTCCATTTTCCCACATGTACTCTTGTACTTCCTTTCTTCGGTTTTGAAGATTTCCCAGGGAGGTGCCATACGACCCCACCTCCTTCCTCCACTTTTTTTTTTTCTTTTTGTACTTGGAATTTCTGAATGGATGGCAGGAGGATTAGTGGACAGATTTTTGTAGAAAAATATCCTAGTTCATCATAAAATAGCTCTTGACTGGTATAGAGAAAGGTTCCGGTCTTCTGATCTCTTTGGTCTGTAGACTGTGAGGCTCTAAAGAGTCTTTCACTTGTTGGTGATGGGAGTGAAAAGGATCATTTGACAAGGAGAAATAGATCTTTTCTCGCCTTTCCCTACTTTGTTTTTACTGGTAATATTTTATGCATACAAATGAAATTTGTACTTAATACTGCCTCGCCTTTCAAAAAATAGTTCTAGTTAATAAATATGTTGAACAGCCTTTTGTGTAGATTTTTAAAAATTGTTGAGTGCTATAAAAATTTGTATCACACTGAAGGCAGACTGATGCTAGTGATAATATATGTAAAATTTGGCCAGTGTGAGAGTATAATATGCTTAAATATTTGACAGACACAAAATGTTCTTGATAGCATTCATGAGACTCTAGGAAATACTGTTTTAATGTGTGCTGTTAAAGTAGTTAGTCCTATCGGATACCCTGAAATTCAGAAATGTTGATACAGAAGTCTTCAACACTTGGGATCACTTGATTTCATTCAAGCATGCTAATCATCTCTCAGTGATATTTCAGATCTTTTATTTTCTCCTAAGTTTACCACACTCACCTGATTCCCAGAGTGTTTCTTAAACCTTCCTAAACTGATAAAATCAGATTCTAACTTGGAAATACACCTCCTAGGGGTGTCTCATTAGAAATTATATGATAGTGTTTTTCTAATAGGTTTTATCTGCTACCCAAACTTCTCTTATATACATGACTCTGTCCTTAAACGATCATTGATTTTTATTTGCTTTGGTTACTCATATTTCCTAACATGCATGTTTTCCCCCCTCACATCTGTCCCTTATTCTTAGATAGTATCAATTTTCTTCACCTAGTGTTTCTGTCTTTGAAAAAAGCAGAAGGATGACACTGTTAAATGGGCCATTTAACTGCAGAATGGCATGTCAGACATCCTTTTTCTATATATATAATGAGAGAGAGATGTATATAGGTTAATGTATGTATTTATAGAGATGAACATTACAGCTATTTTATGATATTTAAGACTAAATGCCACAGTTGTATTTTTTTAAGTAAGTCTAAACTTCCCTTAAAGGAAAGCTGAGAAAAGTAGTAATTTGGAACTAGTTGGCTTAACTTAAAAAGCTCCCCTGTGACATCGGAGTGTGTTTCATGCAATTGCTTTCTCAGACTTCCTCATTAAAATATTGACTACTCTTTTTCTTCAGTAAATGCTAATCCCGGCTCCCATGTACATGTATTTACATTTCACTGCAGGCAGCCTGCCAGGTTAGAAATAAAACCAATTTGTTAATATCACTATTTCCTTTTCAGCAAAGAAAATATGCATTAAATTAAAGACTTTCTAAAAATAATAAGAAGCGGCTCCTGTTGATAACCAACCATTTATTTGTCTCTCTGGTTTAGGATGTAACGGCTCATCTTTCTGAGCCTGCATTTCTCTGCTTCTCTCAGCTCTGGCCATCTCTGCAAAACTCTGGCTTCTGCAAGACCCTTGTCACAGGCCCCGAAGGTCACTCTGGCCCCTTCTCTTCACCTTTCCCACCTTTGTACTTTTGCTCATCCCTGCCGGCACCTATCTGAGAGTACAAAACACTACTTTTAAAAGAGCGTGAGCCAAGTATGGTTAATCCTGGCTGACAACATGCTGCTTTGCTGGAGCATTCTCTCCAGAAATCTTGGAAATCTTTGAACTGCAAGAGGGTCCCCATTTGATTTATGATTCATAAGTGGATCAGTGTTATTAAAATCCACAGGAGCCCTTTGTTCATGTAGCCGTTCTGAGGGCCACCCATCACGCACTTCCAGACACTCTTTTGCACAGGAGCACCTTCCTAGAGCCCATAGCTGTTTCTTAAATAATCCTTCAGCAGAAAGCAGCTGAACACCAAGGAGTTCTAGTAACTCTAGAATGTTTGTGCACGTTGGGTTATCCAGACTTGTAAAGTCAAGTGAA
Source organism: Canis aureus (assembly GCF_053574225.1). Classification (NCBI taxonomy): domain Eukaryota; kingdom Metazoa; phylum Chordata; class Mammalia; order Carnivora; family Canidae; genus Canis; species Canis aureus. The sequence goes on from NC_135613.1 coordinate 9,756,425, forward strand.
TTTTCAATAAAGCCAACAAGTTATTAACCTTATCAGTATACTTTGCCTCGTTGGATGCTACTCTTTGTTGAATATTTTATTTATAAAATGGATTGATTGCTATTGAGTATCATTCCTGTGGCCCATAAGGAAAGAGGAGTCATTTGTAAATGCCACTGTATAGTTGGTGCCAGGAGAAGGGAAACCTGGCATCTAAAAATTGTTGCATGTATTTTATTAGTTTCCCCTGATTTTTCTGCTTGTTTCATTATGTTTTCCCTGTTGTTTTCCTCCCTAGTCAATGTTGGCCTTTGCTCTAATAAGGTTAGAAGAGTAAGGTCTTATTGATAATCTTTGTTTCATTTCTACTTTGAGAAAAATGTTAAAGAAAGAAGAGATTTAGCCTAACTAATTGATTACTTCCTTTCTGGATTTGCCTTAACTGGCTTTAAGATTTGGGGGGCCTTAGTTCTTAACTGCAAAGATTCCATAATGGCCATCAACATGGGAATCTGTTTCCCCCTTTGTTTTTTAAAGATTTTATTTATTTAGTTATGAGAGACACACAGAGAGAGGCAGAGACACAGGCAGAGGGAGAAGCAGGCTCCATGCAGGGAGCCTGATGTGGGACTCAATCACAGGTCTCCAGGATCATGCCCTAGGTTGAAGGCAGGTGCTAAACCCCTGAGCCACCCAGGCTGCCCCTGTTTCCCCTTTTGAGCTCTTTTGTCTTTCAGTCATCTTTTTTTTTTTTTTTAAGATTTTATTTATTTATTTGAGAGTGAGAGACACAGAGTACAAGCAGAGAGGAGGGGCAGAGGGAGAGGGAGAAGCCGACTCCCTGCCGAGCAGGGAGCCCGACACAGGGCTCGATCCCAGGGCCCTGAGATCATGACCTGAGCTGAAGGTAGATGCTTAATGAACTGAGCCATCCAGTTTTTTTCCATCTCACTCCCATTCCGCTTGAAGGAAATTGTTGGCTTATCTCTTGCATTGTTGGTTTTATATTTCAGATTGGTAGAGCATCATGTCCATCTCCTAAAATCCTGTACAACCTTGAGATGGATTCCTAGTGGGGGCTTACTAGTCTTTCTGCTATAGTTTTTGGTCCTGAAAGTGTTCAGCATTGAGATACTTCTCAGGAAGACATATTTAGCAGTGCAGTGTTGTTCCGTGAGGAAAACTGCCTCATCCAGCTGGTAAGCAATTTATGCCCTGAAGCATGAAGATTTCATAGCCCTTGTAATTTTATCCTTTCTGGTGTCGCTGCAGGTGCTATTTTTATTCATATAAATATTTAATCTTCTATAAAACTTATTAAGCTGTTGGCCTCAATAATATTTTTTGGCAGCAAGTTCCCTAGGTTAAAGGGACACAGTCAAGTACAACAGCTTAGCTCAAGATCACAGTTTTAAATAAAGGTATAAAAGGTGATTTTCTGAGATTTTTTTTTTTTAAAAGACTCCAGCAAGGCTGTTTGGGGTTCAGCTGTGACATTTCCCAATAATGCTGCCACAGTCTCAGTAGCATTGAGTTGGCATTTGAGAGACCAGGAAGCAAGCTCAGTTGAAACTATAGTGAGAGTAGTAGTTATCATATGAGTGTTTTTTCTAGACCTTGCAAAGAGGAAGAACAGATAAAAAGTACGGGCAATATTCTTCATTTTCTTAGCTGCCAGCTTTCACGTTAAGGTTTTTGCATGGCATTTATTTATTTATTTATTTATTTTTAAAGATTTGCTTTATTTACTCATAAGAGGCACAGGGAGAGAGAGGCAGAGATGCAGACAGAGGGAGAAGTAGGCTCCATGCAGGGAGCCCCATGCGGGACTTGATCCTAGGACCCCAGGTTCATAACTTGAGCCAAAGACAGATGCTTAACCACTAAACCACCCATGTGCCCCTACCTGACTTTTAATTCATGGAATTATTTTTCCTTATTAGACTTCTTTTACCCTCTTAAAGTAGTTGGCTACTTTTGATGAATAACCTCTTTTCTTGTAAAAACATAAAATTTCCTGAGTTTTTTTATTTGTTGGAGGACCACCCAGCCATGGGGAGTAGGGTGACTGGCATCTTCTAGTTCCTTTTAGATATTGTCTGGAGATTAAGTGGAGATTTCCCCAGTAGAATTCAATTGAGGCAGATCCACCCTGGACGTCTTAAACATAAGTACATTGGCTAACCAGAAGGATGTGAGTTGACTCTGGAGTCATTTATTTCTTTGTCATCTTGGATATTTATAGTGGTTGGTGCATTTGACCTTGAACATTATGGACATTTGTACCACAGAATAGTCTGGCATACATAGACCTATTCTGGCTTAGAGGGTAGACAGTTGAGTTGATCTCTTTTGGCAGCCCTAATATAAGAAGAGTAGGATCCTCAAGGAGGAAAAAAATGAATATACATGTTTTTAATAGAATGCAAACCATGGGACATATAATGGGAATTAAAAATGATGAGGGCTGTCTGAATTCAGAGAAGGAATTGGTTACTGTTGCCCAGCTTCAAGAGAAGCTGATACTTGAACTGGGTCTTCAGGATTCTTGAAGTTTGGACAAGGGATGTGGAAGTTAGGGGAGAGAAGGTAACTGGCGGGGGCGGGTAGCGGGTGGTGGTAATGCAAAAATGGCAAAACTTCAGTGTAATAGGTTTTGTGACTTGTAAAATAGATTCTCACCTAAAGAATCATTAATGAAATTAAGTGTTGGCTCAGTCCATCTTATGTGGAACTGAATTTAGTGCTAATCTTTCTTTTATTGATTGCTATCCATTTTATTGACATAATTCTTTAAAATCTCCTCATGGATCCACATATCAGAGCCCAGTATTTTCTTAAACTCCTTCAACTCCTGTTGCTTAGCAGCTCTTTAACTTCCTAAGTTAAATAAGTGACCAAACTCTCATATATGCTGATGGAATGGAAGAGGGGACCACACATTGGAAAACAGGGTAGCAGCGTTTTATATGGTTGAATATACAGGTACCATATGACCCAGAAAACCTGTTCCTAAGGGTTTTCCCAAGAGGGATAAAATTTGTGTTCATGCAAAAACCTGTCTTTTAAGGTTTATAGTGCTTCATTCATAATCTCCCAATTTTGGAAATTGTCCAGGTGTCCTTCAGTTGGTGAGTGGATATAAGCAGTTGTCTAGCCATATGATGGGATACTATTCAGCAATAAGAAGGAATGAATTCCTGATATGTGCAACAACATGACTGAATCTCAAATGCATTATGCTAAGTGAAAGAAGCCAGACTCTGAAATCTCCATGCCATTGATTGCATTTATGTTGCAAAGCTATAGGAATAGAGAATGTGTCAGTGGTGGCCAAGGACTAGGGCTGGGCAAGGAGTTTGGAGGAGTGATGGAACTGGGTGTGGTGGTGGTTACCTGAGTATACATTTCACAAAACTCATAAAACTGTACACTAAAGGGAGACCAGAGTGGCTCAGTGGTTCAGCGTCTGTCTTTGGCTCAGGTCATGATCCTGAGATCCTGGGATTGAGTCCTATATCAGGATCCCTGCAGAGAGCCTGCTTTTCCCTCTTCCTGTGTCTCTGCCTCTCTCTCTTTCTCTCTGTGTCTCTCATGAATAAATAAATAAAATCTTAAAATAAAATGACCCCAGGACTGTCCCAGATGAATGGGCAGGGGGTTGGAGGCACAAAGGCAAGGTAATCCCTAAGCAAACGTGCCAAGCAGGCAATGCAAATCTCTGCCCTCCTCTTCCCCTTCCCTCTCTATGTGCTTCCTGGCTGCCTCCCTTCCAGGAGTCAAGGCCCTCCTTGCTATGTCTGGCTGCATCAGGCACCACAATCTGGCCTGATTTTGCTGCTTGAAGGCCTGTGTGATAACCAGCCCACCTTAAAAAAAAAAAAAAAAACAAAAAAAAAACTGTACACTAAAAAGGATGACTTTTCTTTTATATAAATTAAATAACCTTGACTCTAAGAAAGAAGTAGGCAATAGTCTGATGTTCACAAATCTGACATTATGACCTCACATTGATACCCTGTGGTTGAACCGTATATGCTTCTCATGGTAGCATCTTCTACATCTTAAGAAGCTTTGTTTTGAAACTTCTATCATCCCTTAAAGGAATTGTTATTTAAAAACCCCTTAGATTTTTGGTGGAGATGCTGAAAGACACTCAACCAACTGAGTCACCCAGGTACGCCTGGCCCATTTTCTTTTGAAATGGATTTGAAGTGGCTCATCTTAGAAAAACAGATATTCTAAAGTTTATTCACTTTGTGGGGTTGTGTTGCCACTTCCATGCCCTTCACTTTGATGGAACAGTCTCTCCATTTCACCTTGGACAACTTTCTACCTTCTTTCTTGGTCTCAGCTTCTCTTCTCAAAAGTGAGCGATTACAGATGATTTGAGAAATCATCTCCTCAGTGGCTTCCAAGTATCCATTATGTCCCCTTTCATTACATTCGTCACACCATATTTATTACTTATTAATTCACCTTCTACATTAGACTATAAGCTCAGTGGGACCAGTTTTCTTTTATTTACTGTGATATCCTCAGCAGACAGGAGGCACTAGTGAAATATTTGTTGAATAACTGGACAGATGTAGGGCACCAGCCATCCCTAAGGCCCTCATTCTGCTGACTACATCTGACTGCATGTTTATACCATTCTGTTTTAAACTGGGTAGAAGACTGGTGGAAATAGTTGAATCAAGTATCATCTATGTGCAAAAAAGTTGTTGGTAAGGGGATTGCCGTTACGATTAGTTTTGGTGGATCTGAATGCTTTGTTAACATTTCTTTTTTGGTACATGGTTTGAATCTTTGCCTGTTTCTTTCAGCTGGAATGTAACTAGGTGGCAGCTCCTTCAAATGATTGTTTAGTATGGTCATCTTTGTGCTCTTCATAGTTTATGTATGAGTAGCATTGAGTATGTAGTTGGTGGTTGGTCTCTTGACCTATGCACAATGGCAATTGCTCCTTAGGGTGGCAAGTCCCAAATGGCAAATTATTTGGGCTTTCCAATTTCGACACAGATCTGTGATTATTTATACATATTGATGGATTGATTTTTTTTAACTAGTTACAGTCATTGATTGTGGACTAGCATTTTAAAAAGTAGGTTTCTGAAAGGAAGTAAATATGTGGCCATTACATAGAACTTACATACTATGTATATCTGTGCTGGATATAGAGCCTTTAACTTTAAAATTAAACCATCTTGGATTTTTGTATTAAATGTTGATGCAATTATCAAAGCCCCATTCCTCCATTTACTGTAGTTCTTTGTTCTTAATGGAAATTTAGGTCAGTACTGAACAGTGCCAGGGCATCCCAAGAATTTCCTCCAGAAAACAAGGATGCCAGACATGCAGAAGGTCAGCAACACTTGGCAAAGTTATGTTCCCTCCTTGTGGCAGCAGTACCTGGTCCAGTTGTTAAACAGTGACTTGCAAAAGGATTTCCTTTTTCTCCTTTTTTTTTTTTCTTTTTTTCTTTCTTAAAGCTCTTTCCCTTCCCAATGTAAAATTATTTTATATCGAGTTCTCTCTGAAAGCAATGTATCTGTTTAGAGAAAAATGGAAAGTAACTATGCCCCATTTTCAAACAGCTACGTTCCCTGCAGCTAGGCTCTGCAGAATTTTGAGTCTTTTGAGTCCAGATGATAACTGCATAAGAGCATCAGGGTGAGGTTGGAGGTAGGTACAGCAGGGAGAGGTTAATTTTCCCATTGAGATGGAAACATCTACATCCTGAAGCCAGTCCAGTGCTCTCTTAGAGATAGTAGACACATAGCACTAGATGCCATTGATTTAACTTTAGTATCTACCTATTACTATTTTGTTCTGATTTTTTTTTTTTTTTTTTGGCTCATGATTTCCAAACTACATTCATTCTTCAGTTAACAAATATTAACTCACCGCCTCCTCTGTCTTTGACACTTTCTGGGTCTTCGGGATGCGTCTTGTCTTTAAAATGAGCCAAGCGCTTTCCCCTTGTTTTCTGTTATCCTTCCAACTCTGGAAAGCCAGTAGGACTTTTCTTTATCATCCCCACTAGGAAATGAGAGAGTTTGTGGCTTTCCTCTGAGATTGCACATGAAGTTATTGGCAAGATTGGGACTAGAAACCAGTTCCAAGAAATGTGCTCCCAGCTAACCCCACCATTCATTATACCAGTCAAGACCCACGGGTGGGGAGTGGCAGTAGTCAAGGTACCCCTTTTGGATTGGTGCCTGTTGTATTTGTCCTTGGATTGTGACCTTCTGAAGGACCACTGAACAGCTTGTCTTTGAGAAATGACCTGCCATTTTCAAACAGCATCAAGGAGAGTCAATTAGACAACAGGACGGGAAGCAAAGTATTGAGTTTTAAATTTTCTTTTTCTGTATTTGGAAAGAGAAAAATGTGTGACTCAGGGAGAAGTTGTAAAGCAAAAACAGTTTTTATTTAAAATTCTTTTTGCCTGTAGAGACACTACTAATCAGAGTGGGTTTCTTTTTTCTTGCCTCCCCCTTCCCCCACTCCTGTGCTTCTTTTATTTTTTATTTTTTTAATTTATTTTTTTATTTTTGGAAGGGGAGGGATGACCCTGCTGAGTTTTGGAGTATGCCTGTAGCAGCTTTTAGCAAATCACAATCCCAGCAGTAGGTTCAGCTTTGAAGAAAGATTTACAAATCTCTCACTGCTTTATAAATATCTGCATTTATATCTTAAAGAAGAAGAAGAAAAAGCCCCTCACGGTCGGCCTCAGCCTTCTCGCCCTCTCCCCCCTCCCCACTTCCCCTTTTCTTGCTTTCCTCTTTCAGAAATTAAAGATTGTGATGTGTGCAGGAAATGAGGGTCTATAAAATTGTGATAAAATGTTCCTGCAAAATTGCCTTTGAATTTTCGCCTTGAATTGCAGGCGAAATGAAATTGTTCGCTTTCAGCATTGCTTTGTTTTTGACCCCTTTTTGTGAATTCTCAAAGGAAAGAAACATATTCCCATCTTTTATAGTAATCAAATTTATCTGGCATCTCTCAGCCTCTTGAATTACTTATGCTAGAGTTGGCCAGCCTCAGGAAGGCTGTGGCTGGTTTATTTATTTATTGTTCTAAAGTGAGGGTTTTTGACATGAGGTTCCCTACATCATCCTAGGGGAGTATAGGAGAAAAATCGAAAGTGCTTTCTGACATTGCATATGTGTCTTATGTATATATGTGCATACGTGTTGGAAAGGTAAAAGAAATAACAGGAGACTTCATGACCATAGGTCATGGCTGTTTAATATTTTCATGTGAGAGGGAAAAAATTTCATGTTACTGAGATAAAATTATATGGAAAAAGAAAAAAAAATCTGGGAAAACACTTTGCATTTGAACAAAAGTACTAACAGTAACTGGTTGTAAACCTGTTTAGAAACTAGTTGGTTTCTAAACTAGTTGGTTTACCAAGTATTATTTCTCTCTCTTTCTCTCTTTTTAAGATTTTATTCATTTATTCATGAAAGATACAGAGAGAGGCAGAGACACAGGCAGAGGGAGAAGCAGGCTCCATGCAAGGAGCCTGATGTGGGACTCGATCCCAGGACCCCAGGATCATGCCCTGGGCCAAAGGCAGACACTCAACCGCTGAGCCACCCAGGCGTCCCACCAAGTATTATTTCCCTAACAGGTGATTATATCATCTTGTAATCTGAGGGGTTTAATAGGACTGTTTCATATAAGAATGTGGGATCAGAGGGCAAACATGGGCCATCCCCTGGAGCCGCATCCCGGCGAGCCCAGCCTTGCCTGGTTACCCCGGGTTCTCCTGTGACACAATTGATCCTCTTTTTATTTCCAGCGCCTTGTGTTTATGCTCAAAAAAACCTAGGCTGCAGGTGCAAACCTACAGAAATCAGATCCAAGTTTCTAAAGTAAATCTCTCTTACGTTGAGAAAATGAAATAATATACAACTATCAGGAAGAGCGGATAAATGTACTTTGTGTGGCCTAACGTCCACTGGGCTCAAGTTAAAAATTTGCCAAGAGCAATTATTTTTTGAAACTATGACTAATGCCTCACACACCTGTTGTCCAAGCCTATGCTAAGAAACTGTGATGCATACAGTTCCTGGACTTCTTCCATGGGTAAACATTTCTAGATTTTAACAAGTAACCTCTGTAAAGCTCTAAACAGTTATTTCATTTCTTTCCTATCGTGTTTTATAATATAAGCAAAATATGTTTGTGCCACTACCTATTCTCTCCCTACTAAATTTTCAAAGGTTTTCATTGTGTGTTTCTGGCTTATTACCTATACATTTCCTAAACAGGAACTCACATAAATACCAGACACCTTCTTTACAGCAATTCTTCTTTAGGTCAGTAAAAGGTCCATAGAAGTTTAAGAAAATATAAAATAAAAGTCCTTAGGGGAAGGTGTGATGTGTGTAGTTTGGGTATCCCTTACACACTCAACTCCTTTGATAGTGTAGACTTTCAGAATTCTTGGAAGAGAGGATGACATGCAAGTCACTGATGGAAAACATCTATCTTTGCATCAGCATCTTAGTAGAACAAATCTCAGGATTAAGCAAAAAGTCAGCAGGTTCAGTGTAAGTGAAAAGGTTTGCATTGAATTCATTAGTAACATTAGATTTACTTCAGAAATACTTATTTTAACAATCATTACCTGTGACTAAATTTCTGATAATTTTTGCAGTCGAAGGAACCAACCAACCCAACTGTCACATTTTGTTTTTGATGAAAAAGAGAAGAAGATTCGAGAAGATTTAAATGCAAAAGCCTAAGTTTTCACAGCATTTCCCAGGAGGCTACAGATTTCAAGAGGATGTAGCATTCTTTATGAGCCGTGTACCATAGATCAGCAACTTGCATTTCAATGGCTCCTTTTTTCCCTTCTATATATATAAAAAAAAAAAAAACCTCAACGTTTATATAAATACTTTCACCCACAGAGGAGTGGATTACTGTGATTCTTAATTGTGGCAGATGAGGAAATAGAAAGCTCAGTGTTTATCTGAAATAATTTTAAAAACAGTTCTCTTCTCTCTCCTCAGAGAAGGCAAATACTTTTCTGGTTTGGACACAGTAATTTAAATGTGTCCAGTTTTGCAGTTGTGCCTGCGAATCAATTTAGTGTGGGTTTGTTCACATCTAAAGGAAAGTTAAATGCTGACTTTGAAAGTAGAGAAACGTTCCATAGATATCCTTTGCTTTCAAAAAGCTTGCGTTTGACTGTGATCCTTAAAAGCTCTTATTGAACTATTTTCTTTTCCTGTTTGCAAAATTCACAAAGGGCTGTTCTGTAAGCCCTCTTCACATTTTCCCCAGTTTGTCCTAAATTTTGCCTCAGGGGAATAAACAGCAACAGTGTTCAATTTCCCATTCTGAATGTATATGCCAACACCGAGAGCTTTTATTACGAGGAAAGAAATCAAATCATTGTCACCTAAAGTGCTAATTATAGCTGATAAATGTACGGCATACACTTAATGCAAAGAGAGCTTAGGAAATGATACACCTTCCATAATTACAGTGACCAACCTAGCTCCATCAATCTAAATTTTTTTTCAATCCACGTTCATTTGGGTGGCTTTATTTTTATTAAATGGCTTTCTTAAGCCTCAACAGCCCCACTTGCTGCTAATAAGGAGGCTCACGTTAAGTATTTTGGAGCCGCTGCACTAGGAGGCCTGTTACACGACACACGTGGAGGTGAGCGCACCCACCTGAACGGGAGCCTCCAGCGCGTACTGACATGTGTCTCCCACGGGGTGCGGGGCTGCAAACCGAGGGTGAGATTTGCCACTCTTTGCTCGCCTAATGATGTTCTGTATCCGGTTAACTAAGGATAGGACATTGCAATTTCAGGGGGGCCTGACATCCTTGCGTGGAGCTGCCGGCAGACCCTTTGGCCCCCTCCCCGGGGACATTTCTGACCCAGGGAGTTAGGCCTGCTGCCCCCGGAACCTTCTCTTTCCCTGTTTTATCCCATGAAAGAAAGCCACCCTGCTCCGCAGAGCCGACTTGTTTGTGGTCCCTAATCAAACCTGACACCTTTCCACAAATGAAATCAAAGTAGGTTTTAATTAGACCAGAGGATGCTGATTTCCTTGGAAGCTGCCCCAGCCCCTCTCCCTCGGGTCCTCCGGCTCACACACTCAGTGGTTGCACACGCACGTGCACAGTGGGCCGCAGAAGCGCTGCCCCCAGCGTGTGTGAGTTCGTGGCAGGCCGCAGGGCCAACTCGGTTTTGCCAACTTGGTTACCACCGTTCTCGGCTTGGGGGTGTTGATATCAGACCCGGCCCAGGTGCCCCCCGTGGGAGCCGGCCCATCTGCGCCACGTTCTCAGCAGCAGCTGAAAATCTAACCTCCTCTTTGTTGGTTTTTGCTGTTTTTCTTCATTCGTTCCCCCCTCCTCCCTGTCTCTTTCTCCATGACTCCTCTCAAGCTCTAAATCTCCTTAATTCTTCTTAAACTGTCTCACATTTCTCTTTCTGGATATTGTTTTTATTTTTCACTCTAGACTTTTAGCAGAGAGCTACTTGTTCTAAAATCTGTATTTCAGAGGAAAGCGAAGAGGCCCGTACTTCTTCCACTTCCCTTTGGTTACCTATCTGAGGATCTTTGTGGGCTTGGGGGAAATTAGCGCTCCCTGGTTGAATGAAAGACTTAGCGGGAAATATTGAATTCTGCACTTAGGATTCCTTTTTAAATCTTAACTTTCTGCCTGAATTCAGTTTTCGTTGTATCTAGCTGTATACGGTTAAGTTGAAACAGTTCTGTTTCATTATACAATTATACAGTTACATACAGCTCTATGGGTACATCTTGATGTACAAAGATGTAGTTTTATGGAATACATTTTTTTCTTTTACTCTTAGCTAACACTTTGTAAAAAAATTTTTTATTTGTTTGACAGAGAGAGAGAGAGAGAGAACACAAGCAGGGGGAGTGGCAGACAGTGGGAGAGCGAGAAGCAGACTCCCCACTGAGCAGGGAGCCCAATGAAGGGCTTGATCCCAGGACCCCGGGATCATGACCTGAGCCGAAGATAGATGCTTAACTGACTGAGCCACCCAGGTGCCCTATTAGCTAACAGTTCTTCACTCAATTTTCAAGTTGCCCATTCCTTCCTATCTTTAGTAGGATTTGGTCTCTTTAAAAATAGTAAACATTCGGACTCATTCCAATGGGTTCTTGATTACATAGGTAGGATGATTTAAAGAAAAAAACAACTTTTTTTTTTTTTTTTTAAGATTTAATTTATTTTAGAGAGAGAGCACACACGAGGGAGGGAAAGGGTAGAAGGAGAAACAGACTCTGCTGAGCAGGGAGCCCGACTCACAGGGCTCAATCCCAGGATCCTGAGATTGTGACCTGATCTGAAGGCAGATGTTTAACCAATGGAGCCACCCAGGCACCCCTCCGACACACACACACACACACACACACACACACAAGATTATTAAATAAAGATAATTAAAAGATTTGTCATTGTAGCTTGAAAAACTCTGAAAGTGTCAGAAATATTTTAAGAAACTTCCGGTGAGTTTAAAAGACTAGTATTTCCTGAAATGTATACGTTGTAGTTGAACATATTTAATCATAATGATCAAAGAATAAATGTGATGTTAATTGTGGTATTGTATTATCATAGTGGAAGTGATAATGTACTTACTGATTTGGTAATCAGTTTTAGAAAACTAAATAAAAGTTTATTTCACGAGGCAGGGCAAGATGGAGGAAGAATAGGGTCCCCAAGTCACCTGTCCCCACCAACTTACCTAGATAACTTTCAAATCATCCTGAAAACCAACGAATTTGGTCTGAGATTTAAAGAGAGAACAGCTGGAATGCTACAGTGAGAAGAGTTTGCGCTTCTATCAAGGTAGGAAGATGGAAAAAAAAAGTTTATTTCACAAAACCACTCCCTAAAAATAATAAAGAAGTGCTTTATTATTTTATTATCCCTAAAAATAATAAAGAAGTAATTGGACTTCTTTTTTTTTTTAAGATTTTATTTATTTATTCATAGACACAGAGAGAGAGAGGCAGAGGGAGAAGCAGGCTCCATGCAGGGAGCCCGATGTGGGACTGGATCCTGGGTCTCCGGGATCACACCCCAGGCTGCAGGTGGTGCTAAACCACTGCGCCACCAGGGCTGCCCCTGTAATTGGACTTCTTAATTATGCAGTTTGTGGTAGTTAGGTGTAAGTCAAATAGTAAAATATTAGGAGTAATTCCATTCAGTAGCGTATACCCTAGAAAAATTAAAACCTGTGCCCACACAAAAACTTGTACAGAAAGCTTCATAGCAGCATGATTCATAATAACTGAAAGGTGGAAACAACCCCAAATCCACTGATCAATGAGTAGATAAACAAAATGTGGTATATCCATACAATAGAATATTATTTCGATCATAGGAAGAATGAAGTACTATAATATGGATGAACCTTGGGAATGATTATGCTAAGTGAAAGAGCCAGACATAAAAGATAACATATAAAATGTTCCAAATAGGCAGATATATAGACATTGAACATAGATTAGGAGTTGTCTGTCTGGTTGGGAGAGGAGGAAGGTGGGTTATGTAGAGGGGAAGAGCTAAAGGGTGTTAAATTTCTTTTTGGGATCATGAAAACTGATGTTGGCATAACTGAGTATACATCAAATCATACATTTTAAGTGGGTGAGTTATATGATATGTGCATTTATAGCTCAAGGCTATAAGAAAAAAATTAGGACTTGTATTTGTATGGTTTATGGTCTTCAATGCTAATGAGCAAAGAAAAAAATCCAATTACTTTTGAAAAAGACAACTATTGTTTGCTTAAAGATACTTTGGCTAGAGTGAAATTTCTGGGTTAACACTCCAGCTAATATTATACATATTGATATTCTATCCTAGGACTTGCATTTTTGTTGTAACAGAAATAATAATTTATTTTGTGAGTGAAGCTCTGTAAATAATTTCTTTCTATTGGCTATTTTTAACATTTCGATATAAATCAGGTCAAAATTTAAGGAGAGTAAGAAAAGAGGAGTCAGAAGTCGAGTCAATTATTATTATTATTATTATTATTATTATTTTTTTTTTTATTAATGATAGTCACAGAGAGAGAGGCAGAGACATAGGCAGAGGGAGAAGCAGGCTCCATGCACCGGGAGCCCGACATGGGATTTGATCCCAGGTCTCTAGGATCGTGCCCTGGGACAAAGGCAGGCGCTAAACCACTGCGCCACCCAGGGATCCCGAGTCAATTATTTTTAAAATTGTATATGATGCTAAGCCTTTCACATTTAAGTTTGAAAATAGAAATCTTTAATTTTTGTTTTAAAAATTATAAACTAGATAATGGAAGCAATACTTTTCTGTTTCTTATGTTTCTTACCTTTTTTGAGTGTAAAATTTAGCATTGATTTAGAGAATCATATAAAACATATTACGCATATATGTTTTATATATACATTCAATATACCTGATTTTTTTTAAAGATTTTTATTTATTTATTCATGAGACACAGAGAGAGAGAGAGAGGGATGCAGAGACACAGGCAGAGGGAGAAGCAGGCTCCATGCAGGGAGCCTGACGTGGGACTCCATCCCAGGTCTCCAGGATCGGGTCCGGGGCTGAAGGCGGCGCTAAACTGCTGAGCCACCTGGGCTGCCCCATACCTGATTAATAAAACTCCTATGCTACCACCCAGATTGAGGAACAGATCGCCGTCAGCTTCCCTGAAGTCCTTTTGGTGTCCTCTTGAGGACAATCTCTTCATCCTTTCCAAAGATAACCTCTATCATACTTTTTGAGATAATCATTTCCTTTCATTGCTTTATAGTTTGCCAATCCCTGATTTTAGTGATTGTGTAGCTATAGTTTATTCATTTCCATCATTGTCCAGTATCCTATAATTACATCAAAATGTATTTATCTTGGGATGCCTGGGTGGCTCAGTGGTTGAGCGTCTGCCTTTGGCTCAGGGCGTGATCCCCAGGTTCTGGGATCAAGTCCTGCATCGGGCTCCCCCCAGGGAGCCTGTTTTTCCCTCTGCCTGTGTTTCTGCCTCTCTGTGTCTCTCATTATAAATAAATAAATTTTTTTAAAAAGTATATATCTTTTCTATTCTTTTTTTTAAAGATAGAAATACTTTTTATGTTTGATTATTTTTTTTAAAGATTTTATTTATTCATGAGAGAGAGAGAGAGAGAGACAGAGAGAGAGAGGCAGAGACACAGGCAGAGGGAGAAGCAGGCTCCAAGCAGGGAGCCTGACGTGGGACTCGATCTGGGGTCTCCAGGATCAGGCCCTGGACTAAAGGCGGCACTAAACCGCTGAGCCACCAAGGCTGCCCTGTTTGATTATTTTTAAGTGTTTATTTTAATCACCAGGTGCTCATCAAGGCTGGTGGACTCCTTAATCCCCATCCCTATTTGACACATCCCTCCACCTACCTCCCCTCTGGCAATCATCAGTTTGTTCTTTGCAGCCAAGAGTCTGTTTCTTGGTTTGTCTCTCTCTCTTTTTGTCCTTTGTGTGTTTGTTTTGTTTCTTAATTCCCACATATCAGTGAAATCATGTGGTATTTGCCTTTCTCTGACTACCTTATTTTGCTTAGCATTACACTCTCTAGCTCCATCCCTGTCATTGCAGATAGCTAGATTTCATTCTTTTTCCTAGCTGAGCAATATTCTATTGTACGTATATATCATATTTATTTATTCATCATTTGATGGACAGTTGGGCTACTTCTATAGTTCAGCTATTGTATAACACTACTATAAACATAGGGGTGCATATGTCCCTTTGAATTAGCGTTTTTATATTTGGGGGTAAATACTCAGCAGTAAAATTGCTAGATTGTAGGGTGCATCTATATTTAACTTTCTAAGGACCCTCCATACTGTTTTCTAGGGTGGCTGTACCAATTTGTATTCTACCAACAGTACCCAAGGTTCCTTTTTCGCCACATCCTTGCTTGTGTTTCGATTCGAGCCATTCTGACAGGTGTGAGGTGATAGCTCATTGTAGTTTTGATTTGCATTTCCCTGATACAGGATAATGAGCATCTTTTCATGTGTCTCTTGGCCATCTGTATGTCTTCTATGGGAAAATATCTGCTCGTGTCTTCTGCCCTTTTTTTAATTGGATTATTTGTTTTTTGCATATTGAATTTGATAAGTTCCTTATATATTTTGGATACTAACCTTTATCAACTGTGTCATTTGCAAATACCTTTTCCCATTCCATAGGTTTCCTTCCTGTTTGTCAATTGTTTCCTTCGCTTTGCAGAAGCTTTTTATTTTGGTGTAGTCCTAATAGTTTATTTTTGCTTTTGTTTCCCTTGCCTCAGGAGACAGATCTAGAAAAAAGTTACTACAGCTCACATCAAGGAAGTTACTACCTGTGTAACCTTCTAGGCCTTTCATGATTTGAGGTCTCATGTTTAGGTCTTTAATCCATTTTGATATTATTTTTGTGTATGGTATAATCCATTTCAACATATTTTTGTGTAGGGTATTTTTGTGTATGGTATCATTCTTCTGCATGATGCTGTCCAGTTTTCCCAATACCATTTGTTGAAGAGCCTGTCTTTTCTCAATTTGATATTCTTTCCTGCTTTGTTGAAGATTAATTGACCATTTCATTATGGGTTTATTTCTGGGTTTTCTATTCTGTTCCAATGATCTATATGTCTATTTTGGGGCCGTTACCCTACTGTTTTTAATAGTATAGCTCTATAGAACAACTTAAAGTCTGGAATTGTGATGCCTCAGCTCTGCTTTTCTTTTTCAAGATTGCTTTCTATTCAGGGTCTTTTGTGGTTCCATACAAATTTTAGGATTGTTTGTTCTAGTTCTGTGAAAGGTGCTATTGGTATTTTGATAGGGATTGCATTAAATGTGTAGATGAGGGCAGGGCAGCCCTGGTGGCTCAGCGGTTTAGCGCCTGCCTTCAGCCCAGGGTGTGATTCTGGAGACCCCAGATCAAGTCCTGCATCGGGCTCCCTGCATGGAGCCTGCTTCTCCCTCTGCCTGTGTCTCTGCCTCTCTCTCTGTGTCTCTCATGAATAAATAAAATTTTTTAAAAATTAAAATAAATAAATAAATGTGTAGATTACCTTCAGTGGTATAGACATTTTAACAATTTTTTTCTTCTAATCCATGAGCACAAAATGTCTTTCCACTTCTTTGTGTCATATTCAATCTCTTTCTTCAGTGCTTTGTAGTTTTCAGAGCACAGGTCTTTTACCTCTTTGGTTAGCTTTATTTCTAGATATTTTATTATTTTGGATGTAGTTATAAATGGGTTATTTTCTTAATTTCTCTTTCTGCTGCTTCATTATTGGTATATAGAAATGCAACATACTTCTGTACATTTACTTTGTATCCTGCCACTTTACTGAGTTAATTTATCAGGTCTAGCAGGTTTTGGGTGGAGTTGTTTGTATCACATCATCTGTGAATAGTGAATGTTTTACTTCTTTATCAATCTGGATGCCTTTTATTTTATTTTTATTTTCTGATTGCTATGTCTAGGACAGTTCTATGTTGAATAAAAGTGGTGAGAGTGGACATCCTTGTCTTGTTCTGGACCTTACAGGAAAGGCTCTCAGTTTTTTGCATTGAGGATGATGTTTGCTATGGGTCTTTCATTATGGCCTCTTATGTTGAGTTTTGTTCCATCTAAACCTTTGTTGAGGGTTTTTATCATAAATGAATGTTGTACTTTGTCAAATGCTTTTTATATATCTATTGAAATAATCATATGGCTCTTACCCTTTCTCTTAGTGATGTAATGTGTCAAATTAATTGATTTGCAAATATTAAATAACCTTTACAACCCAGGAATAAATCCCACTTGATTATAGTGAATGATTTTTTTAATGTATTGTTAGATTCACTTTGCTAGGATTTTTTGAGAGTTTGGAATATTATTAAAAATGCCACTATAGACATATTTATATATGTATTTTGGTACAATTAGACAAGGTTTTTTTTTTTTTTTTTTTTTTTAGAGCATATATGCCTAGGAATAGCAGTAATGGGTTACTGCCTATGACATCCTCAGCTTGAGTTTTAAACGTCAAAATGTTTTTCAGAGTGTTTTTTTTTCAGTTTACAATCTCACTAGAAGTATTTTAAAACTACCATTATTTAATAACTTCCTCAATACTTGATAATGCCTGAGTTTTTAATTTTAGTCAATTTAGTGGTAATGCTATCATTTTGTGTTTATTTGTATAGCCATGATTATTAATGGGATTTTACACCTTTTCATAATTAGGTTTTGAAATCAACTTTTTGTTAGATCTATTCCTAATTATTCAACTTTTTTGATGTTGTTATAAATAGTATCTTTAAATTTTATTTTCTAACTTTCTTTTGCTGATTTATAGAAATTCATGTGATTTTGTATGTTGGTTTTGCTCGAGTGTCCTTTTTAATAATTTATCACTAAATTGGGCAGCCTGGGTGGCTCAGTGGTTTAGCCTCACCTTCGGCCCAGGGTGTGGTCCTGGAGACCCGGGATCGAGTCCCACGTCAGACTCCCTGCATGAAATGGAGCCTGCTTCTCCCTCTGCCTGTGTCTGTCTGCCTCTCTCTCTCTCTCTCTCTCTCTCTCTTTCTGTGTCTCTCATAAATAAATAAATAAAATCTTTTAAAAAAATAATTTATCACTAAATTATTTTGTATATTAAACATGCACAGTTATATCGTGTCAGGAAAACAACTGCTTACTTTGCTTCATTTAATCCTTATATATTTTGTTTCTTTTTCTTGCCTCATTGTGTTGGCTCTGATCTTTAGTACAATGCTTAGTTGTAGAGGTAATGAGTATCCTCTTTTTCTTTTTTTTTTTCTGGTTTCAAGAGGGAAAGCATTTCTACATTGAATGTGATAATTGCTGTAGTTTGGGGATAGATAACCTATGTCTAATTAAAAAAAAAAAAACTTTCATTTCCTAGATTGCTAAGTTTTTTTTAAGTGTAAATGGGTTGCTAAATTGTACTAACTTTTTAAATCTTACTTAAATGATTGTATAATTTTTCTTCTTTAATTTATCAATATGGTAAAATATATTAATTGATTTACTAATATTAAATTAACCTTGTATTTCTTGTATAAAACCAAATTAATAATGACACTATCTTTTTATATACTGCTACTATTTCTTTAACTGAATTCATACTTTTAGCTCTTTTCTAGATTTTTCCTCATATCTCAAATCTTTCTCTTGGGACTACTTCTGCCTTTTCTTAGATTATAATTTCCTTTAGTGAAGACATTCTTGTTGCAAACTTCATCAGTTTTTATTTGTTTAAAAAAATGTTTTTATTTCCTCCACATTCTATAATAAGGAATCTGACTCCTCCATTGCTGATGGCTTTTAAGCCTCACCTTCTTTTTCTTCCCCTCTGCTCTATATCTGAGTAAGTGGATAGGAAAGTCCAGATGCTTTCTCCTTTGGCCTCAGTGGTAGAGTCAAACCACACAAGCCCTTTCTTGCGTCTCCTCCTAGGCCCACCCCCTAACAACAATATGAGCCCCCATGCTAGTCATCTTTCAACAGAAGACCTTGAGAGGCCTGCCATGTTCTCCCTAGAAAGGTTCAATTATGTAAGCGATAAACTTTTCATCCCTCTTCATGTGTGTGTTTATGTTGTATGTGTGACATTGGTCTCAGCATCCAAACCAAATTTTCGGTAAGGGTCTACCCTGTCTCCCTCCAGTATGCCCAAAACATTCTTAAGAGATATTTTCTCTTAGTATAGAATTTCATTTTTATAAGTATTTTCTTTTACCATAATGAGGATACTATTCTACTGTCTTTTGGCTTTCAGTGATGCTATTGAGATGTCAGATGTCCATCTAATTACTGTTCTGTTGAATGTAATTTCTCTTTGTATTCTTTTTTTTTTATGGCTGAGGTTAAGCTCTTTACCTTCAGTGTTCTGTAGTTTCACTGTCTTGTGTGTGTTCCTATATTCCTTTTTTTTCCTCAAGTAATAAAGTTTGAGATCTTTATGGCTTCTTGAACCTGTAGACTGTTCTCTCATCATGTTTAAGAAACTCTCTGTCACTATTCTTCACCTATGTTCTCTTTCTCATTCTGTCCTATTTTTGAACACCCATCAGATATATTGGACTTTCCCATTCTATCATCCTATGAGTCGTAATTTTCTTCTTTATATTCTATTTTTTTTACCTCTCTGTGCTACACTTTAGATAATTTCATCTGACCAATATTCCCATTCACTTACTTTATCTTCACCTGTTTCTTATCTGCTATTATGCTCACTTAATGGTGTTTTTAATTTCAGTTATTGAATATTTTTATTTCTGGAAATTATAGTTTGTACTTTATCAGATCCATGAGGATGTATTTTTACAGTTCTCTGCATGTATTTTCAAGCTTCATTTATTACTTTAACTCTGATAGACCACTGTTTTGTAGTCTGTGCCTAATAATTCCAATTTCTTTTTCTTTTCTTTTCTTTTTTTTTTTTTTGTCATTTGCCCTTCTCTATTTTTCTTGGTAGGGTACTATTTCCTGTTATATACTTGAATTTTTAAAAAAATATGAAATGCTTATTGTCTTTGAAAATAATTACTTGTTTTACTTGAAACTGAGGATAAAAGTGGCTCCTTCCATAGATTATTTGAGTTTGCTTCAGCCAGACACCTAAGAAAATTACCTTCATGACTGCCCTAAATTGAATTCTTAGCATTAGGTTTGTTTGAATTACTTAGTTGTGAATTTAGTCTCCAAATCCAAGTGAGGATAATGTTTTGCCTTTTCTCAATGTCATTTTTCTCCCAGCTCTACTTAGTTCTCCCGGCCACATTACTTCAGTCCCTTGAGAGTGAAAGAGGGCTGGGTGGAGCTTACTTCTGGCTTACTCTTGTTTTGAGGGTGTGAGCCTTAGGGAATCTAGTTTAATTTGGAGTTCACTTTTTTGGAAAATGCCCTTAGGGCCGAAGAAATTTAGTGCTCTGCTTCTCTCTCTGATATTTTGAACTAATATTTTTACTACCTATCAGATCTTTGATTTTAAGAAGTTACTTTAAAAATGTCCAACATCATTTGTGATTGTTTTCAATGGGAGGATTCATCCAAATAGTTTAGCCTTCCATATTCTCAGAAAATAAAGTTTTGAGCCTATTAAAAAAAAAAAAAAAAAAAAAAAGATTCTGATTTGAACCACCAGTTCAGGCTGTGGATAACAAACCCTGCTCTTCAGCATTGGGAGAAAGTCCAGAGTCACAGGCAGAGGATATATGATCAGAGCCTCTCATCTTAAGATCCCAATTCTAAGCTGATAGAAGTCATCAGTCCTCATAAGGTGTGGTTATCACGGTTTCCTTCATCTTAAAGATGAGTAAACTGAGGCATAGGTAAGAGTTGCTTGTCATCACATGATTATTTTAAAGATAGAGCTGTAACTCAAAGCCAGATCTCTTTGAACCACAACCTATGTTTTCATTCATACATATATTTCCTCCTAGCAGGTTCAAAATTATTCTAACTGTTCTTTTGATTGTGTTGCTCTGCTTTGGCCTTTGGCCTCTTGTGAGTTATATCTACAAAGGCCCTGTAGTCATGGGCTAGTGTTCCTGGGGGTTACCTCAACTCTCTGCCTCTGGCCCCAGAAATCTGAGTCTGTAACCATTAAGAAAGTTTATTTTTATGTCCCAAAAATGTTACAAAGAGACTAATTAGCTCTACGTTGTACCAGATTTACTGACCCAAACACTCTGTAACTAACACGTTTATTAAGACCCTTTCTTGATATAAAACACATACATACTCATCATGGAAAAATCAAAATGCATAAATGAGCAAAACCAAGAAAACAGAGGATACTTGTTATCATACCCAGGCAAAGACAATCACTTGGAAACCCTTCCAAACTCTATGCATATACAGACGCTCTATATTTACATTTATATTCTAAAGGGGAATCATGCCATGCATTGTTTTATAGCTAGGTTTTGGCTGCATGGTATCACATGCCTTAATGATTACTGCATGTTGAGTAGAGAACAGTATATAGATTGAGACCAAAGCCAGAAAGCAACAGGAAATCAGGCCAGAAGCCTTTCCTAAGATATTGCAAGCTTTGCTTTGGGAGGAAAAGAAGTGTATGATATGACTTATTTTCCAATTTCTAATATTATGCAGCAAGTCATTACTAGGGAACATCATTGAAAAGAGAGCACTTGTTCTCTCTGAAGCAGATATAGTTATGATGGTTAACACAAAAAGCACTGTCCCATGTGGTTAAGGGCTATTGTGATTTTATTCCTGTTGATCAATTTCTTCTTTGTAGTTATTTCAAAGCATGTAACATTGAAAATGAGAACCATAATGTCCAAATGTAAAGATATTTGCATGTAGATGACCCTTCAACATAATACTTAAAAGTCCTGGAAAAATTGTCTTTATTTCTATTAAACTTTTGAAAACCAGAAAATGTGGAAGGGCAAAGTTACTCATCCAAAGGGTGGAGGTGATTTTAGAGGATGAGTTCTAACAGCTGCATAGAAGTTAGTATGTTTCCAATCAAGGGATTATAAACAACCATAAAGACCTTAGAATAGAAATTGTCCAACAGTGGGTCAAATCAAACTATAATAAATATTCTTGTTTTATGTTAGTGAATGGTCTGTAGATTTTAAAGCCCTTGCTTATGCACAACTTCTTCTAGTCCTCTATATCTAACTTATAGTAAGTCATTGAATCTCCTTTTTTTTTTTTTTTTTAGTTATTTATGATAGTCACACAGAGAGAGAGAGAGAGGCAGAGGGAGAAGCAGGCTCCATGCACGGGAGCCCGATGTGGGATTCAATCCCGGGTCTCCAGGATCGCGCCCTGGGCCAAAGGCAGGTGCCAAACTGCTGCGCCACCCAGGGATCCCTCATTGAATCTTTCTGAGACTGTTTCATTACCTGAAAAATTAGTACTTTAGGTTGTTTCCAGTTATACATTATTATTGAAGTAGTAGGGCAGTAGGCACCCTCACACATACATCTTGATGCCTTTGACCAAGTGTTCCTGTAGTAGGGATGCCTAGAAGGGAAAAATTTATATCAAAGATACACACGTATACAATTTTGGCAAACAATTGCCAGATTATCCTCCAGTTCACATTCTTACCAAGAATGTATGACAGGGGCAGCCCCGGTGGCACAGTGGTTTAGCACTGCCTGCAGCCCAGAGGGTGATCCTGGAGACCTGGGATCGAGTCCCACGTTGGGCTTCCTGCATGGAGCCTGCTTCTCCCTCTGCCTGTGTCTCTGCCTCTCTCTCTCTCTCCCTCTCTCTCTCTCTCTGAATGAATGAATAAATAAATAAATAAATAAATAAATAAATAAATAAATAAATCTTTAAAAAAAAAAGGATGTATGGCAGACCACACTTTTTGAGACTTAATATTATTTTTTTCTATCTTTATTGATATATAATTGGCACATAATAATACTACTAACAGTTATTTCTTTTAAGCAGATGGATTCAAATATAAAATGCTATTTTTTTATTGAGGTCTCCTTGGTATATAATATTATATAAGTTTCACGTGTACAACTTTATAATTTGACATCCATATGCAATACAAAGTGATCACCACTAAAGGTCTAGTTACGATCCATTATTTTTATTTATGTTTCAGTCATTCCTGGTGGGCTTGAACACATTTTTTTATATGTTTATAGTTCATTTATATTCATTTTTTTATAAACTGAGTTTGTATCTTTTGACTATTTTTCTATTGTGTTATTTGTTCTTATTGATTTATAAGTGCCCTTTAGCAGTGTGTATAATATACATGTTTTGTTTATTTAGAAACATGCATCACTAGGCCTAGATTTTCTTTTTTTTCCCCCTCTCTTTTGCTTTTCTTGACTGAGAACTAGAAAACCTTTAATCTTTTTTCTAAACTATGGTGCAGTTTTCATAACTTTAGAATTACTTATCCTTTGAAAGTTGGTACAGTGTAGCCATTTGTCCTGATTTGCCTGAAACAGTTCCTCTTTCTCATATTGTCCCAGTTTAATTATTAATAACGCTGTCTCTCACTCTCCAAAGTGCCTGGTTTAGACGATAAATTATATGGTTCCCCTGGGATGAGCTCACTTAAAACAACTAGCTGAGCCTTAGGCATTTGGGGTACAGATCTTACACAACTTTTTCAGTTTTTTTATATACTTATTGTATATTTAGATTTTTTAAAGTAATTTATTTTTGAGCCAATTTGGAAGTTTGTTTATTTTTCTAAAAAATCATCCGTTTCACTTAGCTTTTGAAATTTATCAGTACACAATTGCATGGCCATCTGCTTTCAAGTATCCTTCTTTCAAGTATCCATTTTGGCTTCTGCATAAATAGTGTAAATAGGTCTCTTTTCTGTTTCCTAAAACTAAGTATGTCTCTTCCTTTTTGCCAGAAAACTGTCTCTTTTACAAATCTTCTCATTTATCATATCACATTTAATGTATTTTTGTTATCTTATTTACACATCTCTGCTTTCTTTGAATTTACCTTTTCTAGCTTTTTAAATTAAATTTAGTTAACTTACCATTCTTTCTTATTTTCTATGAAATACCATATAAACTATAAATTTTGAGCTGTGTACCACTTTGGCCATATCTCTTAGATTTTGAAGTGGGCACTCTTACTGTATCATCTCTAATTAAAGTTTGTAATTTCAGTTTTGATTCTATAGAACTATGTCAGAATATATATACTACATTATTTAAATTTTCCTGAGAGCATTCCTTTGTAATAGCCCACTCTACTTTCTTTAATTTGTCACCTAAGTTTGGAAGTTTATCCATTTTCTTATTTTTCACTGTAATGGTAATACAATGAATATATTTTTTCACTAGTTCATTTCTTTCTTTTTTTTTCTCCTCTTTTAGGGAGAATAAAATTTTAGGTATGGAATTTTGGTCATTGGCTGGTAGTCTTTTGATGCTTTTCAAAGTTACCCATTAGAAAGAAAGCATCAGTTTTCAAACTCTTATCAGCACTGCATGAGAATGTGCATTTCCTCACATCAGAATTACTAGTTTTCAGCTCTCACAAAATGAGTTAGAATTTCTTATACAGAGGCTAAGGTAACCATCAAGTCTGACAAAATTAGGAGAGGGAAGAATGGTATTAGGGGATCCCAATGTTAGATCTGGAAGGTACCTGAAACATTATGCTATTTAGCTGCCTTATTTTTATATATTATAAAGCTGAACCAGTTTTTTAATGTTTTTAATTTTTTTCTATATTAAAACTTTTTTCAAGTAAATATTCTCAAAGCATCATTAATAAATGTTATACTAGCGATGTTACTTATTTTTATAAATAAAGTAAAACATGGCATATGTATACATCCTCTCATCATCAACATTGGTACTTAGTGCTAACTAGGTAAAACCTATAAATGCTTAGAATAGAGGCTTATAGTTAAAGATGGTTATTTAAATACTACACTTGGAACCCCCAGGAAAACATTTGTATTTACTGTTGGTAGAAAAGTAATCAGGATTTTAGCAGGAAAAACCTTTCTTAACCCTTCTGTTTACCAGTTTTCCCAGAAGAACCTGGTATATACGAGATACTGAGGCAAATTTAGTAATAAACCTGTCCCTGCTTCCCCCAAATTTAGCAATAAACCTACCCCTACATCCCCCAAACTATGGTCAGTTGGTTTATCGTGCCACATAAGTCAGGTATTCAGCAATATTCTGTTACCAGCCAATTCATCCCTTTATCAGATAGGTCTTGTGCCAAGCCCTGCTGTAGGTCCTTTGAAGAAGAATGTGAAATATATTGTTGCTTTGTGGTGGGAGTCACACACACGTAAACACTACTTCCAGTGGCATACGAAACACTCTATCGCACGTGTTTGTGTGAGGTGCTGTGGAACACCTTTAATGACCTGGGAAAATCAATGTGCTTCACAGAGCCGGTCAGAAGGGGCAATGCACACAAAGTCCTGGTGACGTGGAAGCATGTGTCCTCTGTAGGGAACTGGGCACCTTTCCGCTGACCGCTGATTAGGCCATGCAGGCTGGGGAACCGTCGGGTTTGCAGTACCTCGAGATAACCAAAGGAGGCTGGAAGTACACCCCTGCGCTTTAGAGCAAAGCAAAGAAGGCCTGGGAGTCATCAATATGTGTTTGCGGTTTAAGGCCTTACCCAGAGAGGCTGGGTTGACTGGGAGAGAATGGCGTTGAACCAGAACTCTGGAACCATCCACGTCAAGGATGGAGCAGAAGGGAGATGTTATCTGTGGGTGAGTCTTCTGAAAGACGGGGCTGGGCCTATGATGGGGACAGGCCAGGCCGATGACGGGGACCGGCCAATTCACCTTCCGTCTCCAAAGAGCCATTGGATTTGGCCCTAAGGAGATTATTTGCAGTGACATAAGGACGGGAGCCGATGGCAAAACAGTTCTGAGAAGACAGTTTGGAGGGAGCCGATGTGGATAATCCTTTCAAGAAGGAGGCGAGAGAAGCGAGAAGGGGGAGACGGGACCCAGCCTGCAGATGGGCTGCAGGGAGATGGTGGAGAGGCGCGGCAGGGAGGTGGTAGGACTTGGGGAGCCGGAGCCTCCTGTAAACAAACTTAGGAGACACCCCCTCAACTTAGCCCGGACCCCAAGTTAATGAAACATTGGAATTGCTGGCAAAAGAACATTGGACAGCTTTTCAGATTGGGTTTTGAGACAGTCTTCAGAAGGAAGAAAAAGTAGTTTCACCTTTAAAAGAACGTTGATTTGAAGCACAGTTCAGTGTGGTGCCGGCTACAAATCAAGGGCATTAAAAAAACGATGTTGTGCTTCGCATCACAGCCCAAGCACTTGGTAATTCGCCTGGTACGTTGGTGGCCGACTTTTGGTTCTGGTCTACATGTTGTTATGGTCAAGCAGAGGGAAAGTAGTGCCCTTAAAACAATCTCCAGAGAAGGGTTCGCTGGTATTTGTAATCTTGGAGGACCGATCTCATTTACAGTTTTCACTAAATAGCCATTTCCAAAGAATTTTATGCCAAATGAAATCTCTCGATTTCCTCAGTTACTGGCCAAGACCCTTAGGTATGTGCTACAGAGCAAATGTCTTGAAACTGTTTTGCTTGACGTGATGTCTTTGGTTCTTTCGTGAGAGGTGCTGGCAGGACTCCCCGATACCAACATCTCTGTGCTTGGTGTTCCTTTTCGTGACCCTAAGAGTTAAACTGCTGCACTGGGGGATTTTTCTTTAAAATTAATGTAACTGAAAATCCCTTCAAATTGTATTGTTGGCTTTGGTGCAGGGCATGAAATAATTTTCCACCATACCCCACCGTTCCTCGAAGGTCAGCTTTTGAATTGGGCTGTTACTGTCTTGCTGCAGAATTTCTAAGCTACGTTAATTTGGGGTCTGCCGTTGATGGATGGAGCAGTTTGGATTCTGACATGTAGCAGGCTGACTTGAATGACCTGCAGAGGCAGATGTCATTCTGTTATTTTAGGCCTGTTTGTCAGGCAGGAGAAACTACGTCTGTTGGGGCGGTTCTGTGCTGGGTTTCCTATGTGGAAGTGTGCAAATGTGTGCGCTATTTAATGTAGATACGTGAGGACATACGTGGCATTTATAGAGCATATATAATATGCTGACGTGTAAAGGAACGCACTAATGACACGGGCATTTTGTTTTTATTGGCCCTTTTATATTTTGGTGTTGTAAATATGTTGTGTGGATGTCAGCAGAGGTGTGTATCTTGTATCTTGAACACACTGACCCACAAAGCGGGGTATGGATAGAAGCGTGTATCCATTGATCCCAACTCCTTGCTCTTTCTGTGGACGTATATTCCTTCCATTGAGATCGTTGGCTATGCACCAAAATTGCATCAGTGGAAGGAGAGCATGGGTGGATCCCAGATACCAAGGAAAGCAACGCTGTGGAGTTTGACGTGTGAGGCTAGCAAGGCGGGAGTGAGAAGCCAGAGAAAGTGCAGAAAGGCTCTGTCCACATCCCGACAAAGGACCAAACATAGGGTCGGAATAATCTGATGAACCATCTAATACAGTGAAAGAAAGTGGTGCCTCGTGGGGAGTCAGAGCCGCTTTCATGAGTGAGTAGAAATGACCCTGAGTTTGTGAGTCGCTGTGACCTCTGGCCATCCACCCCCAAGGACCACCTTTCCTCCTTAAGCAGCTTCCTTGACAAAGGGAAGTGAGTTGGGTGGAAGGGTTCTCAGAAACTGCCCAGATCCAATGTTCCCTGAAGGGAGGATTTGGAGGAAGAAGGTGTGGACTAGCCCTCTTCGTCCCAGCCCAGAGCTAGTTGTACCGGCTTCGTCTACATCTGGGGATTTTGCACAGAGATTAATTTGCTGAGACTGACTTTTGTTAGCTTACTAATTTTAATTTTTATTTATGATGCACACAGCTTTTAAAAATAATACCAAAAGGCTTAACATACAAAGAAGGCTTCCCCAGCCCACCTCCCACACCTAATCCTGGTCGGCGAAGGGAGCTACGTCCCATTCATTGATCTGTGTCTTCTGGGTTTATATACTTCTAAATAAATTCCTTAATTTATCCATTTTAGTCCTAACGCATAGGCTTCTATTTTAGTGGTGAGGATTCAGCTCTCCTCTACATCATCCCCTGCATCCCCTCCCCCCTCCTCCCTAAATTAGTATTCAGGGTCATATCTTTATGCTGAGTAAATGTGTTCTATAGTTAGATTACTTTTATTACACAACATTTTTTTTTTGCACTCGCTTAATTTTAAAGAACTCTTCTCAGGAATTCTTTCCATGTGCTCTAACACCTACCCAATTGTGTTTTCCAGCTAGTCACACCCATCCGGTAGTGTTATCAGCTGCGTCCGTCGGGGGCTCTCCGTACCTCCTGTTCAGTGGGGGCAGCTCTTTCTAGGCCGGCTCCAAGGCCACTTGCTTGTGTTCTCAAACTTTTGTTGTCATCCTGAGAATACCATTTCCCTCTTGCCTATTTTTGGTCACGTTTCCTGGATTTTATGCCTTCTTTTCTCAATTTACTCTCTCAGTTTGTTGGGGCACTTTACTGGTAGCATCCTCAGAAAACAGATGTTTTGAGAACTTAAATATCTGAAAGTACCTTTACCCCACACTTGGAGAAACTAAATATCTGGAAATATTTTTATTCCTTTCTCAAATTTGATCGCTTTTTTGGATATAGAATTCTAGTTTTAAAATAATTTTATCTCAGGTTAAGGCACTGCCCCTCTGTCTTCTAGCCTCCACTGCTGCCATAGAGAAGATGGATGCCATTCTGGTTCCTATTGCTCTGTATGGCCTATTATTCCCCTTCTGGAAACATCTAGAATCTTCTCTAGGTTTCCAGCTTTTTGTAATTTCACAAGGTTGTGCCTTAACTTGTGTCTGACTGCATTCATGGAGCAGGGTACCTGTTTGGAACCTCTTAATTAATGAAGGTTTTGGGTCTTTTAGTTCTGGGGAACTTTCTTGAAATGTTTCTCTGGTAATTTTTTAGCTCTGTTTTCTTTTTTCTCTCGTTTAGAAACATTAATCAGAAGTTGGGTCCTCCTGGATGTATTGTCTAATTTTACTACGTTTTCTCTTCCGTTTTCATTTTGCCTTCAAGAAAATGTCCTCAGTTGTATCCTCCTGCCATCTGATTGGATTTTTTAAGAATTCTGATAATGTGGCATTCTGGTTTTTTAATTGTTTATAGCTACATAGCGGTCTGTTTTTGTTTCATAGATACAATACTTTCTCTCAACTTCCGGAGGGCATTATTTCTTTGTAAAGCTTTTCTTCTGTCTCCTGTATTGTTTCTGTTTTCTTGGAGTTGTATTTTAGCAGTTCGTTTCAGCCCCTACCATCCAGTCATTCCAAATGTGTTACGTTTTTTGACTTCCTGGGTTCAAGAGTAAGGCACTAAAACATTGATTGGCAGGGCTGGTCTAGTGTAGAGAGGGGCAAGAAACAAGTGTTTTTGTTAGGGAACACCTCCCCCCACCCCCCATCCAAGTGGTAGGTCTCCTTCTCAGTGCTGTTCAGTTTCTCTAGAGGACCGTCTAATTCCTTGCCTGAAGGATATAATCCTGGCTGGAAGAAATCTGGAAGCCTGGTGGGGAATATGGTCTGGGGGCCACATGGCTCAGCTTGCAAACGTTTACTTACTGTTCCCAGTGTCATACTCAGGCCCAGGAATGCTGAGTCTGGACCCACTTGAGCTTAAATACTCCCCAAAAGAAACGTCTCATCTTCCTCAGAAATGAAGCAAGAGTCGTGTCCTGGCTTTGCAGGGTGGAGGAGGGAATAGAGAGCTCTAAATGCTCCTTCCACAAACTTGCAATCAATCCTCCTTTGCTGACATTTCTCATCCACTGTCATCTTCTTACCCATTTTCCTTTTTCTTGTAAGTTTAGACCTTTTTTATTCTTTGATTATTATTTTTAAAATTTTCATTACTTTTGTAGGATTGGGAGAGGAAACAGAGATAAACACATGTTCAATCCACCTTGTTTTAGCTAGAAGTCTATGAGGTTTTACTTTTCTAAATAGAACCCAATAATGTGACATATTTCTGTTTTAATATTAACGTTCGTGAAAGGATATAATTAAACCACTCTGCTCTCCAGAGCATACCAATAAAGAACTCTTCAATGACTATTGAGTCTCGTGGGGCTACTGTAAACCCTGGTTTAGAAGATCCTTGGTTTGGAATTTTCTATTTGTGGACAAATGGATTTATCTTCTCCAAAACACAGTAGTGCCTTTTCTTGCATAAATAACAATGGAAAACTCCAGAAGGAAAGAAATATTCCCCGGCAATATATCTGAGCAGGGGATCTGGTATTTGCAGATTCAGCCAAGATTGTAGCAGGAAATGCCACTGTGAACTCGATGAGGCTCCTGATAAAAGTTCTAAGATGTTCTATAGTAGGTTCTTAGACAGGAAGAAGGAGGATATGGAAGAGTAAAAGACATAAAAGAATATTGCCCTGCCACCTCCCTGCAAAGGACCATTACTACATGGTACTTTTCCTGCATGAATTCTTTTGAGCAGACCACAAGCTCACCTCTTTCTGTGCCTGAAAATCTAACAAACTGCTAATATACAACTCTTCTTTCTTTTTATTTTTGCTCTCTTCTCCTCTTTTCAACAGGACCCAATGAAACCTTGGTAGATTTCATCAAAGTTAGAGCCTATGCCCCGAGACCTACTTTCAGATGGCTTCATTTTTAGAACATAGATATAAAGAACCCATGTTAAGAGAATGAATTGGGTTCCTACTCATTCATTCATTCAATAAACATTTGTTGAATGTCTGTCCTGTATCTAGCACTGTGCTTTGTGGTACTGTCATAGCATTGAGTAAACCGTTGAAACTTGCTCTCAGAGACAGTTTGGTGAGAAACACAGATATTTGGTTAAATAAAACACAATGGTTAGATAAAACACAATGCAGCAGGTGCTATAATAGATGTTTATTCATATAACAAACATTGATTATTAAAGGCATATTATGTTTAAGGTTTATTAGGTGCTAATATCCAAAATAGAACTCTTCAAAGGCCTCACAGCCTTTTGAAATCTTTAGAAGGACTGAGGGAAAGAGTATAAATGAAAGCCTTCATGCCATATATCAAGATATTGAAAAGTCACAGGTAAAAATCAACATGTTAAGTAAGATATTTGCAATTTTTAATGTCTACCTGGTCTGATTCCATTCTTGCCTCTTGACAATCCATTCTGGACAAAGCTGTCAGACCTTCTAATGTACATCAGGTTAAATCAACTACTTTTCCTAAAGTGAAATCAATCCCCTATTAATTTTCCTTTTTGAGAAAAGTTAAAATCACACCATCATTGAGCATGTATCTTTACTTTATATTCATGATTATTTCCATAGAATAAAATTATCTCTGCATATGATCATCTTATAACCCTTGAAAGATATTGCTACACTACCCTCAGGACAGAGTTTATAAGTTTATACTCACATTAACAGTGTACATTAAGGTCATTTCCCCTGTACCCTACCTGACACTCGGAATTGTAAGTTCTTTTTTCTTTTTGTATATTTTTTTATTGGAGTTCGATTTGCCAGCATATAGTATACCCCCCAGTGCTCATCCCATCAAGTGCCCCCCTCAGTGCCCGTCACCCAGTCATCCTGTACCCCCGCCCACCTCCCTTTCCACCACCTCTTGTTTGTTTCCCAGAGTTAGGAGTCTGTCACGCTCTGTCACCCTTTGATATTTCCCACTCATTTTCTCTCCTTTCCCCTATAATCCCTTTCACTGTTTTTTATATTCCCCAAATGAATGAGACCATATAATGTTGTCCTTCTCTGATTCACTTACTTCACTCAGCATAATACCCTCCAATTCTATGCACATTGAAGCAAATGGTGGGTATTCGTCGTTTCTGATGGCTGAGTAATATTCCGTTGTATACATAGACCACAGCTTCTTTATCCATTCATCTGTCAATGGACACCAAGGCTCCTTCCACAGCTTGGCTATTGTGGCCATTGCTGCTAGAAACATCAGGGTGCAGGTGTCCCGGTGTTTCACTGCATCTGTATCTTTGAGGTAAAGCCCCAGCAGTGCAGTTGATGGGTCATAGGGTAGCTCTATTTTTAACTCTTTAAGGAACCTCCACACAGTTTTCCAGAGTGGCTGTACCAGTTCACAGGGTATTATAAGTTCTTAAAAATACTTATCAATTTTATTGATAATAAGGACACATCATTGCTTTATTTTGGGGCCTCTGTGAACCAAAGAAGGTGAAGACAATTTCTTCTTTCTTTTTTTTTTTTATTGGAGTTCAGTTTGCCATAATATAGCATATTACCCAGTGCTCATCCCATCAAGTGCCCCCCCCTCAGTGCCCGTCACCCAGTCACCCCCACCCCCCGCTCACCTCCCCTCCACCACCCCTGTTCGTTTCCCAGAGTTAGGAGTCTTTCATATTCTGTCTCCCTTTCTGATATTTCCCACTCATTTTTTCTCCTTTCCCCTTTATTCCCTTTCACTATTTTTTACATTCCCCAAATGAATGAGACCATATAATGTTTGTCCTTCACCAATTGACTTATTTCACTCGGCATAATACCCTCCAGTTCCATCCACGTCGAAGCAAATGGTGGGTATTCGTCGTTTCTGATGGCTGAGTAATATTCCATTGTATACATAGACCACATCTTCTTTATCCACTCATCTTTCGTTGGACACCGAGGCTCCTTCCACAGTTTGGCTATTGTGGCCATTGCTGCTAGAAACATCGGGGTGCAGGTGTCCCGGCGTTTCATTGCATCTGAATCTTTGGGGTAAATCCCCAACAGTGCAATTGCTGGGTCGTAGGGCAGGTCTATTTTTAACTCTTTGAGGAACCTCCACACAGTTTTCCAGAGTGGCTGCACCAGTTCACATTCCCACCCACAGTGCAAGAGGGTTCCCTTTTCTCCGCATCCTCTCCAACATTTGTGGCTTCCTGCCTTGTTATTTTCCCCATTCTCACTGGTGTGAGGTGGGATCTCATCGTGGTTTTGATTTGTATTTCCCTGATGGCAAGTGATGCGGAGCATGTATTCTAAGTCTTTTATTAACACTCTTTAACAAACTCTCTAAGCCAGTTCCTGTGTTTCTATTTGGTTGTTCAGCATTTCATACTCGGCTTAAGCACTGTTATATATTGCAAATTTTTGTCCTTTGTGCTAAGCGCATGGCTTGTTTTTCAATTTGTTTGCATAGTTACTTTTAGTATATATGTTTTGTATATTAGGCTAATCTATAAATCTCTGATTTGATGAAATACTCTGTTTCTGATTCTAAATAATGATATATTTTAAACATTTAGAAAATACCGTATTGGATACCCATACACGTACCACCTGCTTTAAAACACACACACACACACACACACACACACTTCAACTTATCTTTTTTGTTTTGACATATCTTTGTAAAGACAAAAAATAGGGCCTTAAGATCATTTATACCCCTAATAGCTACTCGTCTCCATGTATTTATTTTTTCATGGCTAGTTTTTGTATTGATTTGAAATGCCACATTAAGTTAGACAAATTCTTTTATATATTCAAGTATATTTTCTCACGGTATTTTGTTCCATTAATCTCCCTTTTTCTTTTCTTTTTCTTTCTTTCTTTTTTTTTTTAGATTTTACTTATTTAAAGAGAGATAGAGAAAGGCAGGGACACAGGCAGAGGGAGAAGCAGGCTCCCCACAAGGAGCTCGATGTGGGACTCCATACCAGGACTCCAGGATTATGACATGAGCCAAAGGCGGATGTTCAACCCCTGAACCACCCAGATGCCCCTAATCTTCCTTTTTTTCAAACCAGAACATCACTGTTTTAACTACATAGCTGTATGCATTTTAATATCTGCTACACCAATTCCTCCTTATTCACTTTTTCCCCAAATTTTCTAGCTAAGATCGTTTTTATTTTTCAGATGAACTTTAGAATCATTTCATTAAATTCTACCCCCACTCCAAAGAACCTTGACGTTTAGTGCAATTATGTTAGATTTATAGATAAATTCAGCCGAAGTTAGTAGCTTTATAGTTGTATATCCTTCCATCTAGCTACAAATACGACTTTGTGTCTGTATCTATTTAAACTTTCCTTTATGTTTCATTGTAAAATGTTGCAGTTTTCACCATATAGGTACCATGCAATTTTTATTAAATATGTTTTTGATAATTATGTATTCTAATTCTTATTGTGAATGAGATATTACCGTTATTTTTTCTGCTTATTGCTGACATATAGGAAAGCTTTTTTTTTTTTCAAAAATTTACTGAATTTTACAATTTACACTTTGTTGAGTAGGTTTTTGAGTAGGCTTTTATACTTTTTAAGTTGATTCTCTTAAATTTACCAGGTGACAATTACATCATTAGCAAAATGGATACTTTTGCCTCTTTCTTTCCAATATGTATACTTTCTAGTTATTTTCTTATCTTATTGCTTTGGCTAGAACTTTCAAAACAAGATTGAATATTAGGAATAATGACAGTAAGAGCAGGCAAGCATTGTTATATTTGTTTTCAGGGTTTTGTCATTAAGTTTGATACTAGCTGTTAGTTTCCAATAGATATCTTTTAATATGTTGAGGATATATTCTCTTCCAGTTCATTGTAATAAGTTTGGTTTAAAGATAGTGAATTTGAGGAGTCTGGGGATACCTAATTGGACATAACAAGCTAATGAAAGATATCTGGTCAGGACTTTCATTATTGTATCTGAGAATTGAAATTATGAGAGTAGAAGTGAAGTTTTAGGAAGATAAGCTCTTCCAGGGAAAGTACATAAAAATGGTTAAAAAAATAGGATGAGGAGTGAAAATAAGCTACTCAATTTCATTGTCTGAGGCCATTGGTGATGATAAGAGGAAATTACTAATCCTACTGAGTACAGATGTGTGCTGTCCATCATAAGGGTAGAAGAAAAATTACAAGGGAATCCAAAGAATGCATATCTGGAAAATAGAGAAGCCAATACAAAAGACTCCTTTAAGTAGTTTTATGTTAGAGGATATAGGCTAGTGGCTTCAGCAGGAAGAAGAGGCAGAGGAAGAGATAGATATTGTTGACAAAAAGGAGGAAAATTTTAAACAAAGGAGAGGGAGGCTACTTGGGTGGATATGAATGGTAACAGGAGTAGATGTTCACTAGTCAGTAGGATACAATCCAGATCATAGAGTGAGAAGTTAGCTTTGGAATCAAGGACTATTCTTCTGACATGAGAGGAAAGGAAAGGTACTTCTGTTTCTAACCCACCACTGCAAACATCATAATCTTAGGATATCAGCTCCTCTTATACAATGTAACAGAACACTGGGTCACACTTCTGTTCATACTTGTGTGTGTGTGTGCGTGCGTGCGTGCGTGTATGTGTGTGTGAGAGAGAGAGAGAGAGACAGACAGACAGACAGAGGGAGGGAGGGGAAAGGAGAGAGAGAGAGAGTGTGTGTTCTACATTCTGGGCTGAGAACCTGAGTAGTGTGTAGCTCCCTGTACCTCTGACAGAAAGTTGAGTATGTAATTGCTAAACAGCTGAACAATTCATTTATCCAGTGGCTTCTACTGGCTTTCAGAAAAAAAGGTACATCAGTGAATAATGTAGTAGTTTGCTAGAGTACAGCATGTGTCTATTTCCACTAGTAAAATTCCTTGGAAACTCACTACCTTCTCTTTATAATTGTACCACACAAAGAGCTGTGCCTGAATTTTCTTTTCATTTCTTTTTTTTTTTTTTTTAGTGAGGAAACTGACAAGAGTCCACTAGAATAAAACACTATAGTATGCAAATTTGAATTTTCTCTTCCACCTCCTCCTCCTCCACTCATGACCTCAAATTATTGCTTTTATGGTGGAACTGATCTTTAATGAAATCATTGAACATATCTTAAAGCCTGGAATAAAAGTTCTAAAACAAAAGTTTAGAAGTTACAAAAGAGAACGTGGTAACTCTCATTTCTTCCTCTCTACCTTCTTTGTCAGTCAACACAGCTTCCACTGACACAGAAGGATTTACTTCTTCTAAGAAGCCTATCCATTAATATTCAAAGAGCACATTGCATCTGAATAATGGGTCCTTCCTGTTGGTTGTCCTCAAGAAACACTACAAAAAAGACCTCTGTGTGCCCTTCTTACTTGTAGGACTCCTGCATGCAAATGGGTTAAATAGCTTGCTGATACAAACTTCTCTGAACACTGTATCTATACTTGTAAAATCTGTATCTATCTGTAAATATGTGGGAAAGCATACCAATGTTTATTCTAAATATTAAAATATTAATATTTTAAATATTAGTACTAAGAGATTATGATTTTTATAATTAACCACATATAAATATTATGAGCTGAGTTGCTTTCTCCATGACTGCATTTTTTTTTTTTACCAATACAAATGACCCTAGAATCATTTCTTAAATTTAAGTCATTTCTTCATATGAGCTACTTTGAAGTGAAAACTTCTCTGAGGAAAAGGAGTAGATCTGGTCCCTTTTTAGGAGAGAAGAAAATAATGTTTAAATTTTAGTTCACCCATGAAGCATAATTTCACATAACACATACATTTCCTTTTTATATTATTGACATCATACAGTGTGTGTTTATAAGTGTGTGTGTGGATATAAACAATATCTATACATGTGTGTATAGATAGATCTTTGTATTTCACTTTGATCATGTAACATTATATTTTGATCATTTGTGTATATTATAAAAATGTCAAGATTATTGTTTTGATCACTTCATAATATTCACTTATAAATGTTATAATTTTTTACTCTTCTTCTTTTATTGTACATTTAGGGTATTTTAAATATTTTGCTAATAGAAAGAATACTTTGATAAACATCACTGCTCTTAAACCATTGTTTTTGTCTTGGTTTTTTTCCAAGACTAGATGCTTAGTAGTGAAGTTAAGAGAGTCACAAGCCATTTTTAAGGCGCCCGATGCCTGTTGCCAGTGCTTTGAAAGAAGGCCATGCTGTCCTTGCTCCCATCACAGCCGCCAGCACTGAGCAGAGTTGTACCTTTTTTCCTTTATTAAATGAACTACTTTTGGTATAGAGAAAAGTTACAGAGAATAATGGACTCAGACTCACATATCCACCACCTGGCTTAAAGAAATCAAACGTTCCAAATAGACCCAAAGCTCCCATCATATCCACCTCATTTTTCTTCCTTCCTTGATCATTGTTTCATCATTCTTGTATGCATCTGTGTTCTTCAGCTGTACTAGCATCTCCCAAACGGTGACTCATGTGACATATGAAAATACAAGATTGCCTTGTTGATTTAGTTACTATTTCTGTGGTTACCCATGAGTTTGAACACATTGCATGGCTTTGGCCACCCATAGTTCCTTTTAGGTGAATTGTCTGTCCCTTTTAAAATTGGCCTTTGCTTTTTTCTCGTCAGTTTCTATAACTCTTATATATTAAGGAGATCCATCTTTAGACATATTTGTGGAAAACATTTTATATGTTGTCTTCCGATTTTAAGTTAATTTTTTTTCGATTTTAAGATAATTTTTGAAACCTCGACGCCAAAGTACGACAAAGCTATCAATCTTCTTAGGTTAACTTCATCCACAGATTCTATGCTCATAAAATCCTCTGTGTCTGGAATCTGCTACAATCATGTGATTCTCTACTGTTTCTTTCGTTTAGTTCTGTAAAGCCAGGCATCTCCCTAGGTGCTTAGGTTTTAGGTGCTAATGGGGCAAGAGTGAACTTTCATGGGGCTATGTATATTCTCTTCTTCCAAGGGAGTGTGGACACTTTTAGGGCAAGAACTCATACATATCCTAACTGCATGTCCAGTACTAGCCCTGCAAGAACACAGAACTTGCTAGAATGTGTTTTTTTCAATGAGAAAATGACCATTGTCTTCATATTTTGCTCACAGCCATTTTAAGTGAAAACGGTTTATGATGACCCTTTTGAAATCTCACCTGGGCATTTTCTTTCTCCCCACATCCTCTTCTCTTTTGTGTTTCATTATCTTAAATAACCTTAAGTAATATTGTTTACTTGCTTCATTTAGAATAAGCTAAATTTCTACTTAGAGATGCAAAGCATTTTTATTACAGAAAAACACAAGATGTAAACACCAAGGAAAAAGTGAATTGCATGCTTCTTCCAACCTGAACAGCTTGTTGAATTATCCTAACCCCAATTCTGTGTGTAGATTTATAATTTATAAATAGATAGAAATGATCTCAAGATTGATGACAGACACATAGGTGAAGTTACAGTAAGATGATAGATAGATAACAAGACAGATGGAGGTTAAGTGTTTTAAGTTATGTAACCCACTGGTTTTGAAGCTGGAATTTCCTTGACTTTTATAGCATTCATTTTTCTTGATTCTGGAGCTCTGAATGCTGCATCCAGAGTTATTAAAGAGATTATGACCTTTTAATACTTCCAGAGGATGAATTAATATTCCCCAGATGACACTGGGTATTTGTGGGCCATGTTTGGTTTCAGAGAGCTTCCACCTATAAATGTGGAGGGAGGGAGCTAAGAATTCACACCTGACATGCGTCCCCCACGCAAGACCCAACTCCAAGTTTCTCTTCGGCATCCTCAACAATTCTGATTGGTGAGGCCTCATTTCATCCATCTCAGAAATTGCCCTTCGCGGTTCCATGTGGAAGCACACTCTCAGGGAGACCTCTGATGTACAGAATCAGTTTTAAGTTGGTAAAGCCTAGTGCTGATGCACTTTATTACAGGATTAAAACGAGCAGAGGAAAACAGAAGTAGAAACTCAGGGCACCTCTTTCTCTGGGAACGTCTCTTGCCTAACCACCCCTTTCTCCCAAAGAAATTGCATTAAAAAGACATTAAAAAAAAAAAAGACATTTAGGGATCCCTGGGTGGCGCAGCGGTTTGGCGCCTGCCTTTGGCCCAGGGCGCCATCCTGGAGACCCGGGATCGAATCTCACATCGGGCTCCCGGTGCATGGAGCCTGCTTCTCCCTCTGCCTATGTCTCTGCCTCTCTCTCTCTCTCTCTGTGTGACTATCATAAATAAATAAAAATAAAAAAAAAAGACATTTAAATAGCAACGAGACTGTGATTCCTCCTAATCACAACTGGGAAATTAAAATCCTTAACTGGGACCACTGTGGCTTATCCCACTGCTGGTTTATGACTTAACAGTCATAAACTAACCAGCTAAACTTTCTATTTTCTGACTCATGTTCACGAATGTCACCACTGTATCGAAATATGACTTTAAAACGCCGTTAATGAGCTGTTGTTCGTGGTTAAGATGTGGCGGCAGGTCCACTCCCTCAATCTGGTTTCTTCTTAACTTGCTGTCTGTTCCCCTTCCCATTTATCCATAAGTACTGGGTTTGGTGGAACCCAGTACCCTAAACGATACCGAGCAGCACATGGAGTCAGTTGATAATGTAGAGCTGTCTTAAGTCACTTTATGGCAAGGCGAACTGACATTTGAGACATTTTATAATTAACTTCATTTGTTACAGAAAAACAATGTGGATGAAGTAAGCTCCCTAGATAAGACCCGTTTCTTCTGAGAGCAGGATGGCCCCCCTCCAAATGATCAAACTTATTTCCAGTTTCCTTTTGACCATACAAAGGGTTTGGTGTGGGGGGGGGGGGCAGGGGGGTGGAACTATATCTGGCAACTTTCATTTGTCTTGATTTTCTTGCTAAATGTAAACTGTTTCAAAGAAGGTTGAAATTAGACTAACATTTTCCAAAGTGTCTACCTTTCAGTCTCACTGAAGAAAACCTCTGGAATTTTTTTTCACTGTGCAGAAATATCATGACACCTGTCTAGACCAATTAGAGAGGGAGAGTGGTTGAGTCTCTGCAATAGAAATGATGGATGTGCTGGGGATGATTTTAGTGACTCATTAGCCAAATGCTACAAAGATATAAAAGTTTTTGTGGTTTTTATTTTCATTTACATCAAGAGCCGGCGTAAACCCGTACCATTCTCTCCATTACCTCTTTCTTGTGCGGTTGAAAGAAACTATCTGTTCAAACCACCCGGCATGCCTCGCATTTAGTATGCAACCTGTCTTGTTGCCAGTGTCTTTTTAGTTATTCCAATCATATTTCTAACTAGTAGGATTTCTAAGCTGGAGGAGGAAAGTGGCAGGAATTTAAGTATGCCTTAAATTCAACTCTTTATGTCCATCTCCCAAACACAAGTGATGGACACGCTATGGGATTTTTTTTTTCTTTTCATTTCCTTTCTACTTCATATCAATTGATGGCATTTGGGTTTGCTTTTGTCTTTTATTACCCTCATCCAGCCTCCAGCCTCTCATTCCCTCCCGGGCTTGGTCCCCATGGCAGGTGCATCTTTCTTTGGTGCCTTGGAAAACACTAGGCCTTTATTCATCTAAGTCCACACTATCATAAATGAAATTTCGATTTGGGTGTAGAGGTGGTCCTACTTGTAATATGAATCATAAACACCAGCAATGCAATTTTAAGAAGCTGATTATTTTTTTCCCAAGAAGGAAGGAGAATAAAATCTCTGAATCTGCTAGAGTCAGACCACCCTCCCTGCTTACTTACTCCGAACAAAGGCTAGGCAATCCCAGCCCTTCTGAATACCGTATGAAATTCCAGGCAACATACAGAGCATGTATGGAAACGGAATGTGCAGCAGGAGATGGATTGCACCTCTTGCAGTATTTACGTATCAGCAGCCTTGTTTGCGCACACACACGTACGGCACACGGGAGGTGGGAGGAATGGCTGGCTGTTGGTACAGATTTATATTTCCCATCACTGCTCTCTATCCTTTGGGATCAACTTTGTCACGGGAACACCGGCGGGGGTTTATTACAGTGTGTGACAGCAGGTGTGGGGCTGTATGCACATTGTAGATTCATTGTCCTCCTGGATCAGGATTTATACAGTCACACACCCCTTCTTTCCAAGAGCTTACTTGGTGCATGGACATTCGTATATCTCCGGGACCGGGTCCTGCACAATGGCCCTTGGGTCAGTGACCAGATCCTGCACGTCTCAGCCAGGGCGGGGAGTGCATTCAAAAAGATTTGGTTCTAAATGCTTGGTGCTTTTCTTTTGAAAATGTAGATTCTTTCAGAGACACGAATGCAATTGAAAGGAAAAAGGGAGACTCACCATGCAACAGGAAAATCAGAGGTTTACCAGTGTGATTCAGGACAATTAAAATAGACACAGCGTTCTCTAAAGCCATCAATTTAGTTAAATCAGTGTTAATTTATTGAGTATCTACTGCAGGCAAAGCAGGCCTAGTAAATGGTACTAGGAGGAACACAAGAGGGTTTCTAGAGTTAGAAAATTCAACTTCTCAGGATTCAAGTGGTACAACTCCCTTCCGGTCCTCCTGGCCCTCTTGTTTTCTGGTGAAGAAATCCTGTTTAGAACTGAATATAAGGTCATTTGGGCCAGAGCCCTTTCTGGCAGACTATATTTTCCAAGCTTGAAACATAGAGATGCTTTATAAATGGTTGCCTTTTCTCTAAGTAGATCCATAAATTTGAACCCCAGAAATCAACTAATTTTTTACAGCCGCTTAAGAGAAGAATTAAAAACACACATTTGGGTGGGATTTGGTGTAACGATAATTTTTATAAGATTGTAACACAATGATTTGTTTGATGACAAAGCAAGCTTACAAATTGCTTTTCGTATTCCCGGATACATGATAAGGTAGGAAGTAGTGCCTGGCAGGTGGAAAGAAGGGATGAAACTCCAGAGAAAAGCCGTACTGGCAGCAAAGAGCCGGAGACCATTTCTCGGTGACCGTATAGCCCAGATTTTATAGGTGGATCTCATTTCATGTCACTTATTTCTTTCTAATGAAGGCCATTCATCAAATGAATGTCCAAATGTAACTTGATTTTCATATCTCCTTCTCACGTGAACAGACTTTTAAGTCAGAATGTATATATCTTCACTTTAGATTGGAAAATATGGGTACACATTCCCCATGTAAATTTGCATTTAAGGGTAGAAATCTTCTGTTCTGGGGAGGAGGGCACAAATCGAGTCAAGGAAACCAAAACAATGGTATTTTCTTCTTTGGCTCTTTGCTCTGAGTGTTGATTCCTGTGTACCTGGTTCCTTCCTGTGTGTAGGAGACATACAGATATTCCTGCCCAATATGCAGTGAAAACCACAAATTTGTGACATGACGTGTCAAATATGTTACTTAGTCTTATGCGAATGTCCTTTGAGAATATCATTTCCTGGAGAACAGGGGGCCTTTGTAACCTTGCTAGTCACTGGTTCCAGGACTGCTTGGACCTTATTCTAAGACTTGGGAGTTTGCTGGAAATGCAGAGTCCTGGGCCCCACCGTGGACCTACTGAAGCAGAATCTGCATTTGAACAAGCTCCCCAAGGGATAGGGATGCTACTGCCCTGCAGTCCGTACTTCGAATAGCAAAGCTTGCAGCCTTTTGCCACCGGGGTTCCTCATCTGAACCACAGACACACAGAAAATGGTCGGGGAGGGTGTTTTCTCAGTTTTCCACAACTGGTACATGAGTATTACATTCTGGATGCAGAGGTAAGATGTTAATTCATTACATACAACGTATGCCTTGGAGGATTCAGGCTTGCTTCTTTTATGGATACAAAACCAGGAAAGGCATCCAGAATCCCAGACTTGAAGGAGATTTGAGGTTGGTTCTATTACATTTAAACTTCATTAAGTGTGAGCACATTGAGCTCAGCAGGTGTGCATTGTGATCTCACCACGAAGGGTGTGCCTTCCCATTGGTGAAATGTTTGTTTCTATTCTGAATTATTGAGAAAAAACAAAACAAAACAAAACATAACCAGCTTCCTAAAAACTGCAGCATTTGAAAAATTTAGCAGACTTTGCATGCCTGATTTATAAACCCCAGTGGTACAGATCTATCTGTGGCTGATTTAGGTAAATCA
This sequence comes from Canis aureus, assembly GCF_053574225.1. Lineage (NCBI taxonomy): Eukaryota > Metazoa > Chordata > Mammalia > Carnivora > Canidae > Canis > Canis aureus. The sequence continues at coordinate 9,798,862 of NC_135613.1, forward strand.
AAAGCATGGCACATGTTTTTCATAGCTCCACATATATATTGTATTTAAATGACTTCAGAATCCAAAGACATGTGTCTCAGACGCCTAAAATAAAAGTCACTCTTTTTTTATTCTTCCCTGAGTGTGTAGCAGGAAAGATGAAATTTTTTTCTGGGCTCTGGGCCCATGAAAATGGGGCCATGATCAACATTATTTGGCAACTTTCACCATTAGCATTCAGTACGACAGTCACATCTGTCCTGGGTGTGTAAATGTGTGTGAGATTGGATCTGGGGAAAAGCAGAGATGTCTGAGCACGCGGCAGCATCTGGCCTCACTACCTGGAGTAAGAGATCAGGAAATGCCGAGGCACATGACCAGGGACTTCTGACGGTGACCTCCTACAAAATTGGATCAGGCTTTTCCCTGGCAGTTGTATTAAGCTCACACATTTGATGAAATGTGCTTATGAAGCCGGCATATTTGACTGCTTTCTTGCTTTTCCTTTTTTTTTTTTTTTTCTAGGGGATAGATTCTTTATTATCTGCTGAATTCATTTCACTCTGTCAATATTCTATAGAAAAATGATGGACATTCTATAATTTTGACTTTTATATTAATTCATAATTTTGATGGCTCTACCTTAGGGCTGCTTTCTCTCCCACTGCCTTTCTTCTCTTCTCTCCTTGCCCCTGACTTGCATCTCTGGTTGTTCCATTCAGCAGCTAAGCTTATGACAGCTGCGTTGCTCCTTATTGCCTTCGCATACTGCAGGTCTTTTTTCATATTAAACCCACGATAACGGCAATGAAATTCAGATTTATAGCTGGAAATCAGCCTATTTGTAATATAAAACATAAACATTGGAGCATTTGAAAAAGCCAGAGAATTTCCCCCCCTGCTTTATATTTTTCTTTTCTTGGAACTTCATGACTTGAGTCCCAAACAAGTGCTATTTTAAAATTTTCTGGCACCATGTAATATAATTGATAATAGTGTTTAAGCAGCATCTAATATCATCCAGCATAGTGCAAAGTGAGCCATCCTAGGATATGAGCTTAAAAAATTGCATTAACACTTAGACAAAATGAAATTTTTATACTTGATTTGCTCATGGTTGGACGGATGCAACTAAACACAATTTGAGCTGTCACTTTGCAAAGGGGAAAAAAATATGCAACTTTGGAATGTTTCAAATGAGCCCAATATTAGATTCTATAACTCAGAGTGACACGGGAAATACTATTTGCAACATGATTGGTTCATTAATATTTGGTAATTGTAGTACATCATTTTAAGGGGGAAATAAAATGCAAACAAATGTTTGCTGCTTCCTGTCAGTCACTGCTTTGCACTTGGCAGCACGAGGAAAGGTTTGGGAGCTAAAGGATCCATGTATCGGGAAGGTTATATTTTCCCCTCCCCATTTTCATTTTGGAAGAATAATTTTCATCATAAACCAACATGTCAGACAAAGCATCTACATTTAAAAAAATATTATTTCATGATTTTCCACATGCACATTTGATGTAAACCCTGGAGGTGTATTCCCTGAGTACCTATTAGCTCCATTTTAGGGAAATTACATTAAATTATTAGTGACAAATTTACTTGTCTGCCAATGTATTTTTCTGGAATTTTACTACAACATCAATACTTGGCTGTTTTATATGGGCCCTCATTTACCTGTCTTTGAAGGCAGCCACCCCTTGGGGAGCCCTGTCTGTCACTAACAGAAGCCAGAACGAGTCTTTAAGTTTAACATTCGCAGTTTTGAATTAGATGGAAAAATACGTTGCACTTTAAAAATGTAACGTGGCCTTGTGAATTTTATAATTAGGCAACCTGTTTTGCAATCCATTGTCTCGTGTTTTAGGTAAGGATGGAGCAACACAGATCCTCAGGTGTGGGACCTGCACAATGGACGCTGTCTTAAAGTGTCGAATTTGTCTGCTAGGGACCAACCAACAGCAAAATGGGGATAGATGGTCACACTTCCTGTGTTTATCTTGAGGAAATGAGTGCAGAGAGGATTTCCTTTGACTTAGACGAGACTTAATTTTCAGGGTCCCTCACTGGGAGAGTGCCCCTAGTGTCTTGGGAGCTGCTGGGAGCTATGGAAGGCTCCAGGTGAGGAAGGGGGAAAGCCAGGTGTCTTCAGGATGCTAGCAGACATCTCACAAGAAAGGGATCTGAAAGATGAAGACCCAGGTCTCTGTTGTGACTTATTTTCTCCTTTTAAGTAAATATTAATGTTGAAACCTAATTCTGTATTCCTTTCTTTCAGAGAACTCTCTGAATTCTGTTAGCTTCAGACCTCACAAAATCTAGACTTGTTACTAAAATAGGATGTTGTTTTTCTTTGCATCCCAGTTCATGAACAGAGTCCTGGTAAACAGCAGCGTGTCTAACACACAGAACAAGAGTGACATCTCGAACCCTAGAGTGCCGTGGAGGGAAGTTATAAGGCGGGTGAGAATGGGGTAGGAAGATTACTTGAACAGAAACAAAGGGAAAATGAAGAATAATGAAAAAGAATGTAAATCACAGAATTCTTCTTCATTAGAGTTTACTGAAGCAAGGCTTGGCTCTGATGACATTTAAAAACCTCCTCCCCTCTATTGTGTCTGGTTCTCTGGTTCGTATATGATTTTTTTTTTCTCTGAGACCCCTACGTAGTTTGGTGGAAGGCTTCAGGTCATTTTTAGCTGAACATCTGGGGTCTTCGAGCTGAACAAGACCTTTCTATGTCTTGGTTTTACCCAAAACATGCAGATAATCAATTATTGTAGATGCTTAACTTAGAGTCGAGAATTGCGCAGATATGCCTGTGTCCTAAATTCTCAGGAATTGTTCTGAAGCGTGCAGCTCCGTGCACTTCAAACCTTGGCTGTGGCCTGTTCCTCCTCATTCTCTGTTGACCAGAAGTCTCCATCTTCCGAAGGCCTTTTCCTTCCCTCACCAAATAAACACAACCATTTAAATGACTTTGACTAGAATATCTGACCTAAATTCCTCCTCTGTGAGGGCTTGGGAGGCCTGACCTTAATTAAACCTCTGTTTTGCCAGAGAACGAGACTGCTGGAAGGGAAGACCATATGAATTTCTGCTTTAATTTCAGGTGGAACAATTGTAGCACCTGGGAATTGATTGTTTATGAAATATTTGTTTTATCTAGCAGTGGTTTGTCAAAACCTGGAAATTTGGCAGTTTGGCAAGTCTGAATGGGGAAGAATAGCTAACCCCACCGAAGGGAAGGGGGACCGTGCTCCTGAAGGGGAGGTCGGTCCTCTTGAGGGAGGCAGACGAGGCGATACCTCAGGACACCTGGAGGAGACCTGTGGTCCCATGAAAGCAGGATTTCCTCCTCATCTTCCTTACTTCACCATGGGCCTAGATGCCAGGAAACTAAAACTCCTCATTCCGTTTAGTTATCACAGGCACCCTGTAAGGTAGACACCATGATCCTCGTCTTCCCCAAGAAGAACCAAGGTGCAGGGCGATGCCATAGTCTGCTTACGGTTCTCTAAGCCTCCCACTGGGATTCCCACCGACTGGCGCCTCCCTCGAGGGCCCATTTCTTCTCTGCTCCATCACCTTCTCCTCCGCTACCAATTCTGAGCATTGCAAATGTTTACTCTTAATTCTTCAACCAATTTTAGAATCTCCTGAACGCTACCTTGTAGGCTTTGACTGTGTTGTCAGAAGTGGAAGAAAAAGCAATCAGGAAATAAAGAGGGAGCTCAACGACTCCAGTCCCTAAGGCATTGCCTGAACTTAGGGGGACAAGATCAGTGATGAAATTGGGGAGGAAAAGACAACAAATCAATGCAAGCAAGCCGGACAAATCTATGCATTCTGTCTTAAGCTGCATCAAGTCGAGCGGCAAAGCACTATGGGGCTCACATTCCTTCAAACCAGACTCTTTAGTCAAAGACAATGTTTAGAAATGTTAGGCCATCCTAACATTGTTGCTAACATCTCCCACGTCTCCACCCCCGATGGCTTCTGAAAACTTCATGATTGCTTGAAACCAAACAAAAAACATGTGAAGAAGGTTTGGGTTGGGGAGCGACAGCCGCCCAGTGGAAATGTCGTCAAAGCCTTTCAGTTTTGTTTTTCACTTATTGCCTTAAGAGCAATATTTATGTTTCCTTGACACTCGAAATCAATGCTTCCATTTATAAATCTCAAGCCGAGAAACAGATGTGTACTGTTACTCTCGGGCTCTTGTTCTTAGGATGCTACCGAGATAGAATCTTCTATCTCTCCGGCCCCTTCGGTATCTTGGGTGCTCCCTACTCGCCCAGTGCGGTTGGAGTCCTGGGCTTTTCAGGGCAGCGGGTGGGGTTAAATCACTCAGCTGCATAATGATGAAGTATTTATTAAAGCCTGGGAGTGTGCTAGGTATTTTGGAATTCTGGAAGGTTGAGCCATGCTCCTAAAGGTAGTCAGAGAAACAGCCAACAGTAAAATTGATAGGGCGCCACCTGATGAGACGCTGCGGTGCGGGATAGAAACTGTCGTGGACACTCCTAGAAACAGGGGACCAGGGACAGTTTCACAGGTGTGTCCGGGGGAGGGGGGGTAAGTAGGCAGGAGGTGGCACAGAACATTCCTGGTGGGAGGCACAGGTGAGGCAAGAGGTGGGAATGTCCTGCATTTTGCAGCAGGGTATCAGGAAGAAGTAGAAATGGTTGGATAGAAAAGCAGAGAACTCTGCACACTTGGTAGGCTATTCATCATGAGCCATTGAAAGAACATTGAGTTCAGAAAAGGTAATATTATTGATTGAAATGCCAAGAGCTTTGCAGCCCTATAATTTTATTTTCCCTGGGCTGCTCATTTTTATTAATTTTGGGATAGCTTTGGGTAGAATTTTGAAGGTATCCTTGTCTTGAACCTTTGCACAAGACAGCTTTTATGTTTGATTTTGCTTAGCTTCCCATCTTAAATGTCTGTTGATACGGATCTGGTCAGTGTCTTCACAGACTAGAACATTCCCAATTTAAAAAATGCTCTTCTTTTTTCCCCCACAAGCCTCCTCCAAATTATCCATGGCAGTCAGCTGTGACAGGGCATCGTCCCATCACCCTCACGCTCATGTCACATCCTAGGCCAGTATGCTGGTTCAGAAAATGGGATCTAAACTTCGGAGAGAAAGCAACCGAAAATGAGTGGGGATCCAAGATTGAACCGGTTGCACCAGAGATACAACGTGTCCACCTTGAATCTTTGGGGTCAACCTTAGTTGGGGGGGGCGGCGGCACTGCTTTGTCATCAGAGATTGAGCAGAATTCGTTCTCCCTTTTTAAAAATTCAAAACCATTTCCATCATGAAGAGTCTGTTTCGGGTCTAAAATAAAGGAGTGGGGTTCCTGTCCCCTTTCTGTGGTTCGAAATCTACGAATAAGTCTCTTAAAGGTGTTTCTTGGTTCTTTAATCCCCTCGTGAAAAGTAAGGGACCCAGCTCTGAATATGGACTCTGTCGTTACGAGCTGTGGAACACTGGAGGAGTTACTGAGGTTCCCTGAGCATCTGAGCGGTGTCCATAAACAGAGAATTATAATAATCCTCTACTCTATAGGCTTATGATAAAGAGTATATGAAAATGTAAGAACCTGGCAGAGTGGTACTAGAGGATGCTTCTATCTTCGCGTTTGCAACTACAGAGAGTGTTCTAATCCCAGGATGTGGTGGGATTTAATTTGGTGGAGAATCATCGGCAGGTAAATTCAAGAGCACCAGTGGACACTGATGGCGACCTTGCTTCTAATAGCCTGGGATTCTTAGATGGCCCAGCTTTTAGGAGCTGCCCTAAATGTGGAATCCTATAATGATGATCATTATTGACTGAAGTATGGGTGCCAGACAGCACTGCTAGCGTCCGGCTGTAACAGATTCATTTGCCAGGCAAAAGGAGACCCTGTGGGTTGCATGGATTTTCCGTTATGAGTGACCCGACAGTACCTGAACATTAGTTAAGGACTTAGAAAGAAGTGGCTCAATCGCCACGTAGGCCCACGTGCAGAGCCCAGAAAAGCTCACGGGTAGCACCGCCTCGGGAGTCAAAGAGAAATGACAAGGACATTATTTAAGACACCCAAGTGAGACTACATGAGTGGAAGGGGTAGCATCTGGGTAGCTGAAGGAAGGCGCTGCCATTCCCTTACTCAGAAAATACGTCAGTTCTAATGATTTGAATGAGATATTTTTTCTCCTTAAAACAGGGTAACATTTTGAGAGTCCACCCTATGATATGTTCTTTTTATAAGATAATCTCCTATAAATGAGGTTTCTTCGGTGATTTTCACCTGGAAAAACAGTCCCAACAAAGACTACACATTTGGTTCATAAGTGCTCAGATGATTGCATCGATTTTTCTAGAAATTTTAATAAAGAAACAATTTTTTCCGGCATCTCCATCGCATATATAAATCTCTCTTAAGTAAATTGTACAGATTTATCTTCCTAGATGAACGCACTGAAGTAGATGGTCAGTTTTCTTGGTGGTGTTTTTCAGATGTTTTTAAACTGTATCCTGTATAACATGAAGCTGCTTGAAGATGATTTATTTAGAATACAAATAATTATATTGTAAGGATGTATATACCACATTTACCCCTGGGTCCCCAGTGGGCATTTCAGCAACTTCTCCTGGAAGAATTCACATCTAGTATTGGTCTGAAATATTCCCGTGCCTTTTATTTGCCCTTTGCTGCTTCCCTCACCCCCCTGTCAGTGCTGGTGAGGAGTCAGCTGCCCGAGTGGTCGGCAGCTAGATCCCATATTATAAGCATCCCATCCTATAAATTACAGCTGACGTGAGAGCCCATTTCTCCGGGTTGCAAGGGTTACTTACCTTCCAAAATGGTGGGGATCAAGGGTGTAGGTTTTGAGCAGAAGGAACTTTTCGATGCACTTGCTGTTTACCAACTCCTCTGCACCTCATCTTTCATTTCAGCTCAAGATGGAGGGTTTATGATTAATACAGTTGATGCAGAAAATGGCCGGGTGCTTGGCTTCTTTTAAATATATCATGCTCGCTGCACACAGACTCTGAGCATCAGTTAGAGAGAAGTGACAGCCGACTTGACCTTTCTCTCTGAAACGCATGTGGAAAAAGGGAATTAGCTTGCTACAATAGTACTTGAACTTGCTTTAACTTATCACTTTCCTCTTTAGAAGGAGGAAGGCACGCTGGAAATGCAAAATCGTCTTCAGGCCTCATGTTGTTTAAAAGGAAATTAAAATTCCTCATAATCTGAAATCAGATGTGTCTTTCGAAGTAAGGTGATCATAATAAATATCATCCAAGTTTTCTTTTCTCTCTCTCTCTTTTTTTTAAACAAGCCAATATTTACATTTAGGGTTGAACTGCATTTGTGTATGTGCGTGCGTGTGTGTGTGTGTGTGTGTGTGTGTGTATTGGATTTTGCAATGGCTATTGAGCTTCCCCAGGAGAACATATGAACAATAGGTCCACTAGTGAGGTACGAGTTATAAAAGCTTTTAAATTGGCTTCCATGTAACTGGAAACCAAATAAATGGCTATGGATAATGCAAAAGGAGACCTAGCAGGGCTTTTCCATAGTTGCCAATTACTGCTATTAGAAGATCTAGAATGCTCAGCCTATCCCTGAAACCACTGTGATTGACGCAGGCCTCAGCCAATCCTAGTGTTTCCTTGTCAGCTGTCATTAGCCTGTGATCAATTACCATGATTTTAGACCAACTTGAATGGCAAGTAAAAACACATGGTTACCCAAAAGCTCATCAGGTAAATATGCCGTATAAAGAAATATATCTTCTCTGACCTCTCTGACATTTTCAAACTGTTTAAAAGCTGAAGTTAATTCTTTCTGATGGCCTTTCATCTTTAGTTGACAACAGAGAGCCCCAGAGTGGTGACAGCTCTTGTCAAGTGGGACTGTCTTATCAAAAACAATACCCTCCAGATCTTTCAGTCCAAATATTCTAATCTAAAATAATTGCATTTAAAATTTCATGTAGCTTTTATGTCTTCCCTGAACCATCCTGATCTGAAACCGCACGAATCTCTTCCTGCAACCCACTTGAAGCTTCAAGTTTTCAATGCTGCTAGTTTAAAAATGCATTATAGAGGTAGCATGCGAGCATTGAGATTTTAAAACTGTAGCCGGAGTGAAGGGCTACAATTTGTTCAGCTATGTCTTTTTATTTGTTCCCTCACGCTTGGAAGGGGTTTCTGCAACTGCCGGTCCCTGTTCTGTTTCTGTATCACTGTACCTCTGGCGCTTAACCCAAGCAGCATAAAATCTTTGTCTTCGCAAAGACAGCAGAGATCCTGGATTTTGGCTCTGAGATGATATGAATCATCTGTTGAATATTTAGATTTTTTTTAACACCACGTGTCCGATACACCTTCTGAACTCAGTTCAGTTTGTGATTTGGAGGAGGCCTGAGATCACCGTGTAAGTGTAAGCAGCTCCCAGTTATCGCCCACCTCCGTGCTGAATCCCATGATATTTGTAGAAGGACTTTGCTGGTTCCTGGATTTGAGACAACTGCCCATCGCCTCTTACCCGCCCTGCTGAGACAGGTACCGATGTTACCAAGGACCAGTTTATATGCTGGGTTCAGAAATCTTTATTGGCGGAAACCTGCCACAGACCTCTGCTTTTTCCCTTGTGAGGTCTGGAGTCTTTTCTCCATTCCATGACCAACCCTATCACAGGGTCATCCCTGACCATTCTTACCCTGGTCTCTCTTCCAGCAGTTGTCTTGGGACACACATTTTCTTCAACCATCCCTTTCCGTCCTTCCCCCCTCTCACTAGATCTGACTTCTGAACTGTGTGCCTAGTTGTATCAAAGTTTTGTTTTTTTTTTTTTTTTTTTTTTTTAATAGCTTTTCCCCTGGAATAAGTTATTTGGTTGGGTTTGTTCTGAGAGAGGATAACATTTCAGATTGGAAGAAAAAGTTGTCCTACTCAAACCAGTTTTCATTGTTACAACATAGCAGACTCACTTTCCGCTTACACAGGGAAGGCAGGGCTGCCTTTCTCCTATAGATTTAAGGTCCCAGATTTAAGCAAAAGGAACTGAGAAATAAGACCCTTTAACATCTTCTCTGATACAAATCCTGAGAGAAAACAATAAAAGTGAAAACATTCATTCTCTTTCAGTGCTCATTTCTCTCTTAGATATATGGTACCTGTAGAATATTTGTATTTTTCATTTTAAGCTTTTACTCAAGAAAAAAGAAAAGAAGGAAGGGGGGGGGACCAAATGGCGTTTACATCTTTCACAAAACGAATATGAAAAGGAAATAGTATGTTCAAAATAAGAGGATGTCCTTCAGATCTGGAAGTCTGTCCACTCTTGGGAAAATTTTGTTCAGAATCTGAGTTGCGTTTCCACATCACATGTGAACTCCTGACCTGTATTCCTGAAATGACCTGGTGCCCAGACACACGTGTTCCTGATGTGACCAACACCTGATTACCAACTTCACTTGATTCCCTGCGCATCACACATATTCAGATGTGAATCACTGCTGCCTGTCCTCCCTTTTCACACCATTCTTTTTCCTTCTTTTTTTTTCTTTTCGGTCTGGTCATGAAATGTCCTTAATCTTTTCTTTCCAGATGTAGATTTCCTAAGGATATTGTAAAAACCCTAAGATTTCATCATTCATTTCAGGCAGTGTAAGCTGTAGTTCTCAGAAAGCCCAGGTTCATTGTATAGCTGGATCTTTGGATCTGAAGGAAAGTTCTAGTAGAAAACAGCAGTGTGCTGAGGGTGTCAAAGCGGTAAGGGCTCAAATCCCAGAAGCTGATTTTATTAGGACATTAGTGGTGCTGTGACCGCACCCTCCCCTTGCCCCAGTGATGGGACTTGGTCCTGCATTGTTTCTGCGAGATTAATGGGTTTAGGGTTGTTTACACATTACTGTTCACAGGATGTACAGATGCAGACACCAGTCCTGAGTCCCACACCCAGTTAAAACTAGTACAAAATCTCCATGGATGGGTTCTACAAAAACATTTAAAGTAGCTATCATCCCCCATTTGGGAACCCCATAGTGCATCATATGCCCCTGAGAGGTTATTTTTGCAGGGGGGGGGGGGGACTAACATCTTACCATTCCTGTGGCTGAGCAATTCCTACCAGCTTCACTCTCATATAAATTAAAAAGTTACCTTTGTCCCCAAAAGAGCAAGTTGCAACAATCCTACTTGTAAAACTTCCACCTGTCCTCTTAAAAACTGCTGGTTTGTATTGCTCCTGCATCAGGATCATTGTGATTCTTAGAATCCTGCCTTGCTTCCAAAGAACAAAAGCAAAACCAAAAAAGGTATTGGATTTTTCTTATGTAAATGAAAATAGATAATGAGTCAGCATCTCTTTATTACTCTTTTACCCAGAGGCTTTTCTCTTTTTTGAACATTAAGAAGAATTTGGAGTGGAAGCCTTGGTTGGATCAGAGTTTAGGGAAAGAAATTCCTTTTGTCCCACAGGAGCCTCATCTTCCCCAAATGAACAGGCAGCCACTGGAGATTCTGGTGAAATTGTTTTGACCCACAGACAATTCTGAAAGTTTGGATTGGTTTTCTATATAACAGTATATCAATATTGATCACCCGAAAACTAGATTTTTATTTTCACTAACTTAAGTGAAGACTCTTTCTATTTCACTTTTCGAAATGAATTTTTCACAATCTAATGGAATTAAATTCTCTACTTTGATGTTTTTGTAGTCGTTTATCTTAGATCCTTTTCTACTCTCACAATTTTTTTTCCTCTGAGAATATTAGAATTTAGAAGTTCCATTGGGAATATGCCCTCATCTTCTGCTTTCTTTGTCTGAAGTCCTGACTTTTTTTTTTTTCATTTTATTGAGTTTTGCTTTTTCTTTTTGCCTATGCCATTCTTTGCCTTTTCTCTTTTTGCATTATTTCTTCCTCTCATTCTTCTTTTCCTTCTTCCACTTTTCCTCCTTTTCCTTCCTTCCTTGTTGGCTTTTTTTGTGGTGTTGTTTTTAAGATGCAGATACACTATTTTTGTGTGTCCTTTAAGAGCTTTAGACAATTATTCCAAAATGATCCATTACATTTTAGTTTTATCAGAAGCAGACTGTTAAATCGTGGTTAAGGTGTGTTTCATGCTTTTAGAATGCAGTTCACCTAACACTTACAGAGGTCAAGACTAGTGTGTGAGTTACCCTGTGGATTGAAAATCCCTAGTCGCCAGGCAGTTCTTATTTACTAATCTATGACAAGACATCCTACACACCCTCTCGAACTCTTTTTTTTTTTTTTTTGCACCCCACTAGAGATGCATGGTTTTGTTTTTAAGTGGCTTTATTAAGATAGAATTTACAGGCCATACAATTCACCTATTTTAAGTATTTCAAGGAAGGAGAAGCTTCCTTCTCATTTGACTGTGTAAGTTTATTTATTATTTGAAACTGGGAAAGCTACAAAACATGATCAAATGGAAATCTTAAGACATTCTGTGAACCCCATTCTATTTTAATGCATAATTTTCCTATTACAGCGCCTGTTTGCACCTCTGGAGTTAAGGTCACAGCAGCGTTTGCATTATAAACCCTTTTTTCAAGCGTTTATAAATGCAGCTGCTTTTGTTTGCTTAGGACTGAAGCTTGCCTCATGAGGTTTCCATGCAATAGAGCAGCTTTTTGGGGTTGAGTTTTCTTTAACTAAATTAAAATTTTAAAACACCACATTGCCCTTTAAAAAAATCATTGCAAGTGTCAAAAAGTCTAGGTAGGAATTTCTCCCCAAATAATGTTTTTATGCATATGCCATTTTTAATTGCCTTTAGTTTCCAAAAATTCTCCACCGTGCTCAGTTTGTGATTAATGTTATTTGCCTCAAATATTTACAAACCTAAATCCAAGTCGGTTTATAAACTAAAGAAACATGTTATATACAATTGCTGTCTTTCAGCATTGTTAACAGAATTATTTTACAGTCACAATAAAGCCTAAAGATGGAGTGAGAAGATAGCCTGTCATCCCTCGTGAGAAGTTATACATATATATGTATGCATTGGAGAGGGCATGTTCTCTGGGAGAGTTTAAAATATTTAGAAAGAAAGCCATTTACATTTTTAGGATCATATTTAGCCTTTTTTCAAAACAGTAGATGTGGGTGGTACAGGATACAGAAACAACCATGAATTATTGAATTGGTTTTAAACGTTAAAGAACATTATATATATATATGTAAATATATATATTTATATATATAAAATCACTAAGCAAAATACAATGTTAAAATGTCAGTGTAACTGAAGTATAATTGAAAATCTTGACTTGGTTTGCACACAATTGCCAGAAACTTTAATCAGACCTTCACTTGGTAATTTTAGGAGCTGTTTTACTTTTCATTCACAGACCAATAAGTATGAAGTGTAAGCTCACCCTATGTTTCAGAAGTCTGGTTTCACCTTGCTCAATTTTCTTTAAAAGTAAAAGAATATTTTATTGTCCTTTTCATGCCAATACATATTTTGCATGGAAAAAAGTGAATAAGATCAAATGCCAAAGATCACTATTGAATATTGTGTTCTGACATGTAGGTTTTTGATGGGAAACTGCTTTTTCTTTTCCTAAACATCGATGATGCTCAAGCCGAAAGCTTTTTTTTTTTTTTTTTTTTAGCCAGGTCTATCTCAGGGTAGACTCCAAGCCCCTAGACCTCAGGGACCCCCTTTCCTCCCAGGGCCATTTGTGGCTTGCCCGGCTCAAAACAGTCCCTGCGGCCAGAAGTTTGGCTGAACGAAGAATGACTGCCTTGCACCCCCACCCCCACCCCAGGCCTTAGGACAGACAGCAATCAAACACCCACAAGCCAAAACTGTTTTTCTAACCTTCTTCCCACCTCCTGACATCCGAAAACAAAACAAAACTAGCAAACAAACAGAGAGGTTTAATCTGGATTTATGAGACCTAGCACGAGGGTGACAGCTGGAGTTTGAGGTTCCAGCGGCGGCTGACAAAGGCGGCATCAGGTGCCAGAGAAAGGTTGTCTCCGAGTCTTTCTGTCATCGGAGGCTGCGACAAACTAGCCGAGCCGATAGCCATCCTAAGCCCTGAAATGTAGTCGCTTGGCTCCCCACCCTCCTGGCTTTTGACAATCCTTTGAATTCAGAATATATTTATCTCATCCAATTTTTTTTCTAACCAAATAAATACAATCCTAAACCAGTGTTAGGAAAATAAATGTATTTGTTCCCTGCTAAGATATGTAATAATCCTCCTTGTCTCTCCCAGTCTGAGATATATATATATATATATATATATATATATATATATATATATATATATGGACTGAAGCTTGCAATAGCTTATATATATATATATGTGTGTGTGTGTGTGTATATATATATGTATACACATATATATATTTTTTTTTACTGGAGATTCTAGGCATCACCTCTGTTGTTGTTTTAAGACGATATTGTTTCATTTAATTGTACTATAAATTCAGGATCATTAGAGGAATGGGAAAAATAATTTTATAAATTCACTGCTAGCAGGTTTCAGTTAACAGACTGTTTCTCCTGTGGGTAAACAACAACAAAAAGGTGCCTTTGAGCGCCTTTATCCCCCGTGAAGTGCAGCTTTGCAGAGCAAGAAATGGAAGAAGCAGGGTGTGGGGGGGTGCACAATGTTTCTGTGTAGTGATTACACCCAAACAAACATGCCTTTCTGTATTCCACATTCACACGTGTGCGAAGAAAAAGGGGCACCCAGCACCCGGGGAAGAAAATACAACGATGGAGGTGTGAAACCCTCTTCTTTTGTGAGTGAACGCATCAGATTTTCATTCTGGAGTGAAAATGAATCCATCATTTCCAGCCCACCCACTATTTCCCATTAATCCCGGAGTAGTGTTTGCTCTGAAGTTAATGCTATTAAGTGTGGGCACTTAGGCCCTGAAAAACCCAGAGTTCAGGGCTCCCTAAGAAAAATTAAAATCCTGTGCTTTATTTGCTCTCCTGCCTGTGGGGTGGGATCCTGCTCAACCTGGCTGGACTGCCGAGGAAGGAGGCACAACAGCTGCCTGTCCACCCCCCCCCCCCACACACACACACACACACCTGGTCGGAGTACATATTCACAAATCCCAAATACACCTGTACGCATTGCAGATTGGTCAGTTGAATCAAGGACTCTGGGGGTTTTGGAGCCCACATAATTTCAGAGTAATGCCTCTCCCTCCTGTCCGATGAGCTGGAATGAAATTAGGATTTGACTTGATTTGCTTCGAATTTTTGGATGTAGCCATTGTCACTTGGCATCCATAGAGACTCCTCTTCCATGAGTATACATATCCCTTTTTTTTTTAATATTCCTGATGTAGGCAACATGTCTTAAAACAATCCCCCCACTCTCCTCCCTTCCCTCCCTCACTCTTCCTCCTTCTCTCCCTCCTCTCTTCTCCCTTCCTTTTTTTCCCCCTCCATATCATATCACCTGTGGTTTCCCCATTAAGTATTCTCCCAATGGCTTAGGTTAAAATCCACAACCTGAATTCACTTTGTTTTTTAAGTTTTCACTTAAAAAAATAAAAATGTAGGTGCTTCCCATGGTGGCTGCTGGATACCCTCTATTTAAATCTCCGCCTTTCTAAAGGAAAACTTCTTTTCATTGTTGGCAGCACATCCAATTTCCCTTCTGCTCCTGATAGGGACAGTAATGAAGGGCTTAAAATTGATCCCTTTATTTTTTGAAATGGAGGAAGTGTCAAATATTCTAATTTGTCTTGATCATTTATTTTCCACAAGCGGGGAGTAAACACCGCGCCGGCAATTCCTGCACGTTCTGTAGGTGGTTATGATGAATAAATTGGTTGTGTGATGCAGAAGCCAAGGGATGGAGGGATGAGCAAATCAAATGTCTTTGCGTTCTCACTTCTGAAATGGCGTTAAGTCAGAGATTTTTCTAAGAGTGATTCCAAACGTCTGCTTCTCTACCAAAATGAAAGTTGCAGCTGGTGCAGAGCAAGACTGGAAAACCAGAAGGATTTGTGCCAATTTAGAGAGGAGGAAAGACGTCAGATTGAGAAGTTTATGGATAATTGAAAGTAGGGTGGCTGTTGCTGCATTTTGTGAAATTTGGGGGCATCCACAAGTCCCGGGGAGAAAATAAATGGAACCTGGAACCTAAGGAATGAGAAGGAGTAATTAAGAGCTGCTCACAATGAACCCAGTTAAATGCATGTGCAGCAGGCAGTTTTCATGGCCAAACTCACTGACTCACCTTTCCTTTCCTTTCCTTTCCTTCCCTTCCCTTCCCTTCCCTTCCCTTCCCTTCCCTTCCCTTCCCTTCCCTTCCCTTCCCTTCCCTTCCCTTCCCTTCCCTTCCCTTCCCTTCCCTTCCCTTCCCTTCCCTTCCCTTCCCTTCCCTTCCCTTTCCTTTCCTTTTCCTTCTTTCTTTCTTTTCCTTTTCCTTTTTTTCTTTTTTCTCTCCTTTTCCTTTTTGTAAAACATCTTTTAATGCTTATTAAATCTGAAACCAGAAGCCATAAAGCGAGAACTGTGCTTTTGGACCAAAGCTGATGATCACACCACGTATGGTGCCCTTTCCAAGACAGAACATAAATCTAGTGGAGGGTAATTGGCCTGTATTTAGTGATTAGTTAATATTGCGTCACTCCAACTAGAGGGAGAGTCACAAGAAAACATTTCATCTGAAACATTTTGTTGTTGCTTGCTTTGAAATATTAGCATTAACAAATATTTAGCTCTGGAGAAACTTTTTTTTTTTATTTCATCAAAATGAAAAGCGGTGTTGCTGTTATTTTCTACTTCTCAATAATCTCTGAAACTGCGCAAATGATCTCACCTGGCCTGTGTTTGTACCATTTCTTCAAAGCACAGACAGTCAGCTGAATGAAATTCAACACCATGGATTTTCTGCCCTACTGTGGATGAGTATTACTAGGCCAAGCACAGTTCAGAATCTTCTATACCACCCTGTTGCCATGTCGGAAGGCTCTACACAGTCTTGTGTTTTAGACACGGGGCCAGCTTCAAGAGAAAGGGCACAGGACAATTGGGGGAAGATGTGGGATTTGTGTACAGAGAGCTTTGAGACCCAAAGCCAATTTCTATACATTGTGCCCATTTCTGTTCCTCATTCTAGGTGAGGATTGCAATGCTCTTTCCCCACGGTCACCTTTATGAAGCATACCCTTTGTGAATCTCATCCTTCTCTCATTCTTTAGGTCAGGTTATTCAGCTCTACTTTAATCCTTTGTGGCCTATTCCTTGTCGAGATGACTGGTGTCTGGTTTTTCATGATGAAACGTGGTAAAAAGTTTCCTTAAAAGTAGGACTCACAGTGATAATACCTTGTGTTGCTGTGGACATTTAAAATTCATCATAGTTCTTTCACACTTGTTTCCTTGTTGGATCTTCAAAAACAATCGTGTTGGATAACTGGGGATACTTAGTATTTTTCCCATTTTATAGAAGGAAAGATGATTTACATTAAAATCCCACGGAAAGAAATAGAACTGCAGCTCCCTTATTTGTAGCTGGGGAGCTCTATCTGCTAGCCCAGCCAGGGGTCCATAAACTGAATCCCCAGGGCCAAGCCCATCCTGTTTTTTTTAATGGCCCTGTAAGAGAAAGATAGTTTTTACATTTCTAAGTGGTTGTATTTTAAGTGGTTTCATTCGTACTTACATAAGAGCCTTGATTTCACCTCTTCGGCCCACAAAGTCTGCGACAGTTCCTGTCTGGCCCTTTAAGAGAATGTTTGCTGACCACTACCTCATCCTAACCTGCCCCCCAGTCCTACTCCCTAGCCCAACTTTCCCTCATATCTTACTCTCCCCTCCCTGGACAATAGCTTTTTGACTCTGTAAGCAGATAACTCCCCCCCACCCCCTATGCATTTGGCACAAAAGGTTTGGGGCTCTATGCATGTAGGAATTTGGCTAATACTATGTGACCATTTAACTTACCCAGACAAACCCAAGTATGCCAGTTATGCCTGGAATCCTGCCTTAGTTTGGGGTTAAAGTTGGAGAAGGGGATGCGGTGAAAGTGGAAAAGATCTAGCTGCTATAACTTCAGGGTTTGATTTCCAGCGTAAAATTGGTTTCATTCAAACCCGGACCTCCAGCCACAGAGTTTTCTCTTGTATCCCTGTTTCTCAAAATAAAGGGGAAATGCGTATTGCATTTAGGTCCCTGCGCCCCACCAGGTAAGTCAGGGAGTTCCTTTTTTTTAGCTCCTCTGTAATTGTTTGTAAATAAAGACAACAGAAGAGGCAGTGTTTGCTAGACGTGGGTTCTATTCTGAGAGGGTCTTGAAGGTTAAGTTATTTGAATGACCTCCTCCACCACCCATAGACCTTTCTGAAGATGAAATACTTGGACCGAAATTGTCAGTTTTTTTCCTTAGAGAAGAGCCAGAGCAGCCAGGAAAGTAGAGTGTGACTTTGTTAGGCTCTCAAAAGCAGGTTGCAATCAATGACTCCAGGCTCCACGGTCTCCAGGAGTGGGTCCAAATAACCGTGTTAAGCGAATGGGATTTAAACAGGAATCTGAAACACACAGGTGAAAAATAGATTTTCTTCTGCCTCAGTCTACCCCAGGAGAGATTTGAGAATTTGTCTCCATGTGATGGCTGATGCCAGTATGGTAGCAGACATGAGTCAAACACTCCTCCTACACTGCTTAGCAAGAGGCAGAGAGAACCCAGCAACTCCTCCTGATCCTGGGAAGAGTTAACAAGGCAAATTGCAGGTGAATTAGATTTGAAATCACCTGGGTAGATGGTTTTTTTTGGGGGGGGGGCACATAATGAGTTCTCTTCTTTGAAAGCTAGTTTTATTTATTGCTCCCTTTTCTGAATTATAAAATGTAGTTCAATGTAGAAAACTTGGAAAATCTGAAAAAAATCCATAATCCTTCTATGCAGGTACTATTTCAGCGCATTTAGCTTTAGCTTTATTTTCTGTGTGTGTACAATTTTCACAATGTTGAGAGTATACTAGGTTTCTCTTTTGCTGTTTATTTTAATTAATGATGTAGTATGGGGTTTTTTTCCCCTGGGTGTTTTTGCTGAGCATGTTGATGGTATAACATTCCCTCCCCAAATTAAATAATTATTTCTGTATTCATTCTCCTAGTTTTGGCCATATAACTTGTTTTCGTGTTTCCGTTTGTTATAATAATGTTGTGATGAATTTTTTAGGAGGAATATCTGGAAATGGGATCACTAGTTCAAGGGGTTAAACCCTTTTCAATATCTTGGATAATTTGTATCAACTTATATTCTTTTCGGGTCTCCATGAGAGCTCATTGTCACTAACTTTCATATACTCATTTATTTCTAATCACGTGGCCACTCCAGTTGTTTAAAAGAACATCTTGATGTTTTGATTAAATTTATTTTTTTCATGGACTTATTAACCAGTTGTATTACCTTTGAGAGTTATTGGTTCATGCTTTTGCCCTTTTTTGGGGAGGGTATTTTTTTCTTACTGATTTACATGGTATCTTAAACCATGTAAACATGGTATTACTTATCAGATAGTAATATTTTCAAATTATTTTACCAAGGAGGGTGAAGGAAACCAAATGGAAGCAATCAGAATTAGGAATTCATGGAAGTTGTGGTTTTACAAGAAAGATTTAAATAAATGTAAATGTTCTCCTTAAAAGCTTTTTTGGGTATGGTATGAAGATTAGGGCAGTCCCCACTGTAGGAAAAAGGCTTTGGTTCTTTTCCCTTCCATTTAGGGGTATGACTGCTTTTCATAGTGGGAAGGTGTTTGCTTCCCTGTCTCTGCGTCCTAGTTAAATTTTAAAATCAGAAGCTCTCCGTTTTGTTATACTTGAATATATAACCAAAACGCAGCCTGGGTGTTTCAAGAGGTAGATTTCTCTTTGTGACCAAACTTTGTGTGGCTTCCCAAATTGAAACGATTAAAACATGGTTTAGAATAAAATATTGCATAATAAAACCCACCACCCAGGTTTTAAAACGCTAACGTTTTGCCATAGTTGTTTCAGACCATTGTTGGTTTTTTTCCTGGTTTTCTTTCTTATAAAATAAGAAGTCACAGTCTGCTAATCCCATTTGCACCCCAACTCCTGAGGTTGACGTGTTTTGTTCTTGAAAATGTTATGCTTTTACTACCCCATGGATGTTTGTTTCAGGATCCTTTATTTTTTTGTGTTACCTTGTTACACTGAGCATCGATTTCAGTAACTTTTTTCCCTTCACTTAACATTATTCTCAAGATAGCATCGCTTTTTAAAATAGTAAAGTATACATTTTCAAATGCTGTATATGTCAGGGAATATCTAGTGGGGCGATATGGTGAAAGTGACAAAATTGAGCAGAGAACAGTGGGGTGCTACAGAACCAGAAATCAAAGAAAGCGTCTAGGAAAGGCCTGTTCTGTTGGGTTACTGTGAGGGATGCACAAAGTCACAAACCTGCTCTCTGCCCTCCAGGAGTTTTATTTTAATTCAAGAAAAAGAAAAGTAAAACTTAACTCACCATAAGTTATGACAGAGTGCTAAACAATTGTTAAACAGCAGTACAAGAAAACTTTTTAAATGTCACAAAGTAATATATATTTCAACGTCAAGACATGAATTGAGTTTTCTAACACTTAAAAGACAGAATGGAAATATATTGGTTAGTAGAACACTAAACATTTTCTGGGGGAAAAAAAAGGCAATCGCTCGTGGTGTTGAGGTTGTCTTCAAATATTTATTAACCACCCACTCCGGGTGGGGTGTTATGTTGTGTTAAGTATAGCCTGCAGGTCTGGAGTTAGACTGGCTTCCAGCCCCTAGGTCCGGGGCACTGGTGCTCCATGATGAATCAGATTTGGGTTTACCCCTCTAGAAAGGGGTAAGGTGAGGGTGGTTGACCAAGCCTCTGTTAACAAAGACAAACTAAATGGTACAGGTTTCAAGGATCCACAATGCTATTAGAAGAGAGACCATGAATTATGCCCTGACCCAAAAGATATGGCAGGCATGGTGATATGGGGCAAGAGGAAACGGGGAAGAAAAAGTTAGCTGTCTTCACATTTCTGGGTAACTTTCAGGTGCCATCTCTTGTGAGGTTTCTCATGATTCCTTCCGAAGCTTTTCTTTAGAAATAGGACACTTTAGACCTTTCTCTGTGGCCTTTGGTCTAATTTAATTAATACAGCTTTTTCCAGATTGGGAAGTTGGTCCAATTGGTGTGCATGAGCGAGGTATCCTAACACTTATGCAAAGAAGGTCTGGGAATTTCCTTACAAACCACTGAGATGTTTCCATGTACAAATAAGATGCTCAGTATATACTTACCAATTCAATTATTTAGCAACTCTAGCCCTCCCAACTTTACCCCAGAAGTGTTGGGGGCCTAGGTGGGGGGGGGGGGTATGTGGAAACTAGGAGGGAAGAGCTAACATCTGCAGCAAAATCTGAGCAGAAAACTTCTCAAACAGGTGAAGCCCATCAACACCAATAGGCTTAAGAACTCGCAACATAAAAATTCTACTCTCTGAAGAGAGGACTCATTTTCTCTGTCCTGAAAGTAAGCCTCATTATACCAGGGGAGATGTATTCACCAGTGGATTGTTAAAGTTGTTTTTAATTTTTTTAATGACATTTTAATCTTGGATTTATTATTCATTGTATAAACCATTTATACATTCTCAATCAGCTGCTATCAGTTTTGATGACCTATACTAATGGAGGGAGGCCACCGTGGACAAAATCCAAAGCGATCGACCATCCCAACTCTGTTAATGTTTGCTTGTGAAATATAACATCTGGTTTTTGGCAGATGGGTTCAGATTCATGGGCATGCCACCTGTGCCGTTGCACGGGCTCTCTGCTCGGGAGGGCCCTGCTCCTGACTTAACGCTCTCCTGTCACTGCCTTGAGATTCTAATCATTTTTAAACAAAGGAGCTCCATATTTTTCTTTTGTGTTGGGCCCCACAAATTATGTAGTTTGTCCTAGTTTCACATTGGCTTTTTTGGGATTGACTCTAACACGATTCCACATCTCAGACAACAACATCCATAGTGACAAAAAGTGTAGACTTCCCAAAGGCAGGCTGGGCGTTTGGTCTCCAGCCCTGTGGTTTCCCTTTGTCTAATACCCACATGGTTAATGGAGAGGTAACTGACCTACAGTGAGAGTCTGTCAAACACCCAGAGCAGAAAAGGGGAGTGTTACGTGTAACTTCAGAAATTAAAAGTCACAGAGAACAAACTTCTCCTTTAGAAGAACTAGAAAGTTATGGAGAAACCCACTCTTTAAGATACTGTTTATATAAATATATGACCAAGAAGGTGTTCTAGCCTCCCAGTGTGAATTTTAAGTCCTGCTCTTGGCCAATGAAAGAGAACAGGTGTGAAGTGAGTTTTGTGGATAAAAGGTAGAGTATCTTGACCTGGCTGGGCCAGGAGAATTTGTCCTGAGGAAAGCCTTGATGAAGAGGAAGCCACAGGAGAAACAGAAGTAGGTACGAGTCTGTGAGTTTCTTCAAGGGTCCTGGGCTTTGACCTTACAGAGAAGCCTTGCTTCTCTCTTAAACATCTGCCTTTTCCCAACTGCCCTGCCCCGTACTTCTGAGCATCCTGGGAGTCAAGGTTTCTGGGGTGCCCTAACTGCTTAACAGGAGCCCTTAACCTCCTCTCTCGTGTTAAATCAACCTTGGAAGTAGCTCATCCTTTCTGCAGGACCTAATGAAGAATTGTTTGGGAGCCACCAGGGGCCATCCCAAATGTCTATGATGATGATAATGTCACTATGTGTCCCAGAGTCGTGCAGGACAAGCCTCAATATTTTTTCATTTTCTCATGCAACAGTTACTAAAATTAGCACCTAAATACTATACTGACTGAACTTTAATGGATACACAGGGTATTCATCTCCTAAGGCTGCTGTAACAAATTACCATGAAGTAGGTGATTAGAACAAGAGAAATTTATTCTGTCACATGACCTTGGTGTCATGCTCCCTCTGAAAGCCCCAGCGAAAAGTCTATTCCATGCCCATTCCCTAACTCCTGGTAGCTGCCGGCAATCCTTGGTTTGTTAGGCTCCAATCTGTACTGTCATCTTCACATGGCATTCTGCTCTCGTGTGTTTTCACATGCCTTCTTGTAAGGACAGCAGCCATTGGGTCCAAGGCTACCCTAATCCAATATCCCTTCATTTTAGTTTATTTAGATACTTACATCCTCAAAGACCATATTCCAGATAAAGCCATGCTCAGAGGCTCTGGGTGGACATGACTTTGGAGGGAGAGGCACAATTCAACTCAGTACGTACAGATTTTTTGAAAAGATAAATTCACTGCTCTGAAGTTGCTTGCCATCCTGAGTGGAAAAGAGAAATAGACATATATGGTCAATAGATAAGAAGTGATAAGGCCTATTAGGAATATGTGGGTCAAATACTTTGGAAGCCCAGAGAGAGGGAGACAATTTGCAGAGGGTGAGCAAGGAAAGCTCTATGGAAAAGATGACATGGTTGTTGGGTTTTAAATGATAAGTAGGACTAAGACATGTAAAGATAATGTCCTGGGATTTTGGGAAACAATATGAACCGGGGCAGGGAGGTGAGAATCACTGGAGCACATGCAACCTATGAATTATTCAGGTTAGCTGGTAAATAGAACATGTGGTGATGAACAATATCCAGAAAAGTCAGCTGGAACAGATTATGAGCATCATGAATGCTTGAGGGGATCTAATGCCTGAAGCATTAGAACTTTGTTCAGCATGCAGTGAGAAGTCACTATTTTTTTTTTAAGGAGGTGATAGACTGTGCTTGATCCCTGAAATAGAATCCGTATGGCAGAGATGTATAGGATGCATTCATTCATTCATTTGTGCCACACATAGTTTTCCTCTGCTGGACTCTGAGGATCATAGGAGATCTGAGAATATGATGGTCAATTACAATTACGTTTCCTACCCACTAGAAGCTTCTTGTCCAATAGAGAAGACAGAGAACTAGTTAATAGACATGGAGTATTGTGATCAAACAGGCTAAAGCTGTGATGCAGGGACAGGTGGCAAAGACATGTTTGAAGATCTGGAAGCTACCATTATAGGAACCGAAAAGAAGTTCCTTGGAGGAAGAAGGGTAGGGTAGTAAGTGGAGATGGCCAGTCCAGTGTGGGTAGAAGTAGGGGAGGAGGTCAGAAATGAAGCTACAGAGAGAGAGAGAGAGAGAGAGGAGCGAGTATAAACTCTATCCTAAGGGCAATGCTTTAGTGAGAATAGCATTTTAGAAAAACTTCCAAGGGCTATTTTGTGGAGAAGAGATTAGAAATTGGTGATGAGGGAGAGGGAGGATGGAGGGCCGGGTCTATAGTAGTGGCAATGGAGAGAAGAAAGCAGGTTTAAGAGCTCTTTAGGAAGCACAATCTATTGGACTCCAGAGTGGTTAGATGAAGAGTTGAGGAAGAGACAGTGTCCCAGATGACCATCATGTGAAGGCAACCAAATAAATGATGCAGGGAGTTAGAGATCAGTGGACATGTTGAGGGGTAAGATGGTGAGTTCAGTTTAAGTGAATTTGAGGCCCTTGGGAGATACTTAGGAGGAGATATCCATCCAGTAAAGAGATACAAATTAGAGTATCAGCCAAAAACGTCTGGACTCAGATAACCGTGTCGAAGCCATCAGCATATTAATGATGATTGAGTGTGGGTAGAGTTAGAACAGAAGAAGACCTACCCAGAACAATATAAGCACAAACAGTTAAGGAATGGGCAGGCAAATGGGACCAAGTGATGTGGCCAAGAAAGTAGGATGCAAACCAGACTGGAATTGACTCACGGATTCCAAGGGAAGACAGTGTTTCAAGAGGGGACTGTTAATTTTTTGTAATACAGCTGAGAGGTCAAGTAAAATAAGGGCTGAACATTGTCCATTGGATTTAGCAAACAAGCAGTACTGGCTCCCTTTCCAAGGGGACTTTGGAGGCCATCATCTGGCCCATGAGATGTGCTGACCTGGAAGAGGGGAATGAAGGCAGAAAGAAATGAGATGATTAATAGGCAGGCAAACAATCTCAAGCTTGGGTAACAAGGATGATGGTGATGTTATTGACAGAGAGAGGGACACAAATGGAGAAGTTATTTATGTGTGGGAATGGGAGATAATGAGCTCCATTACTTGCAGTGAAAGTATCCTGAGGAATTGTGCTTGTTCAGGCAACCTTGAGACCGATACTCTCACACAGATTCCCTTGGAGACCTATGCAAGAGCTTCTCTGAGGTTTTGATGAGAAGTGGAACTGCTGAGTCATACTTGAGTGTAAGGACATTTAAGCCGATTGGGTAGCTCTTCAGGATGGTTCTCCCAGGGCACCTGGGTGGCTCAGTGGTTGAGCGTCTGCCTTCGGCCCAGGGCCTGATCTCAGGATCCTGGGATCAAGTCCCACATCAGGCTCCCTGCAGGGAGCCTGCTTCTTTCTCTGCCTGTGTCCCTGCCTCTCTGTGTTTCTCATAAATACGTAAATAAAATCTTTGGAAAAAAAAAAAAGTTTCTCCCATTTTACGCCTCTACCAATAGTGTATGAGGGTTCATGTAATTCCACTTTCTAGTGTTCGTCATTCTGATAGTTTAATGTGGTATCTCACTATTGTTTTCAAAAACATATTACCTATTGCTGGGAAGATTATATCTTCATACATGTATAAATATTCAGATGTTTTCCCTTCTTGAATTGCCAAGTCGTATCCTTTGTCCATTTTTTTTCCTTCCTGGTTTCTTCCATCATTTTCTCATTGTTCATTTGTTCATTGTATGTTTTTGATGTTAAATCAGACCAATGGTTTTCATTTTTTAGAAACCCATAAATTTAATGTTGTCATACCCTCAATATTTCTACTGTGTGATCTCTTTTCCCTACCACCTTTCAACATCACACATATATTCTCTCATTCTTTTTCTTTTTATAGCTTATAGGTTTGACCTTTTATTCTACACTTTTAATCCTCCTGGAAGTCCCTTTTGAATATGATGTGACATAGGAATCCACCTGATATATCTCCCTCTGGTGAATCAGCTTCCCCAAATAACTTGGTAAACAATACACACCTTCAGTGGTTGCTTGTTCTGACGACATCGCACGTCTGTGCCAGTTAAGCACGTCTTTTGTTTTATATCTTGATGCACTTAGAAAGAGATCCACATTTTTTGTTCTACTTTATCCTTTGATATAAATTTAAGTATAATTTTGTTCATCTTTTTAAAATCCTGGCATAATTTTGATTGAAATTATAGGCAAATTTCAGACCCATTTTAGAACAATACAATACAAATTGTACATTCATGAATACAAAACTTACAAAACTGTTACATCCATGAATAGGATATATCCCATTCTCATTCACATCTACTTTGTAGTCTTTAATACATTTTAAAACTTGTTTTAGGGACACCGGGGTGGCTCCGCGGTTGAGCATCTGCCTTTGGCTCAGGGCATGATCCCTGGTCCGGGAATTGAGTCCCATATCGGACTCCCTGTGAGGACCCTGCTTCTCTCTCTGCCTGTGTCTCTGCCTCTCTCTCTCTCTCATGAATAAATAAATAAATCTTTTAAAATAAATAAATAAATAAAACTTGTTTCAATTAGGGTCTTGTGTCCTTTGTGTTAGATTTATTACTTCATGCTTTTTAGTTTGGGATGTTATTGTGAATGGCATCTTGTTTTCCACTAGAGTTTCTAGTTGGTTATTGTTGATAGAGAAATGCTATTGATTTTTTTTTAGTTGATCTTATATCTGGCACAGTGCTGAACATTTTTATTAGTTCTAATAGTTTATCTGTGGTTTTGTTGAGCTTTCTATTATAGATGATCATATCAACTACAACAAATGACAGTGTGTCTCTAACTTTCCCATACTCACAGCCCTTATAATTGGTTTCTTGTATGAGCTGGTCTCTGTGGTGTATAAACACAAAGTACCTTTGTTCTTCCTATTAATTGCTCCTTGAAGCCCAAGTGGTGGATTGAATTGTGGACCCAAAAAATATATCCACATCCCAACCTCTGGACCAGTGAATGTGACCTCATATGGAAATGGGGTCTTTGCAGATGTAATTAGAGTAAGGACCTTGAGATGATATCACCCTGAATTTAGGGTGGGCCCTTTTCCCCCCAAGTTTTTATTTAAATTCTAGTTAGTTAACATAGAGTAATATTAGCTTGAGGAGTTGGGGTACATGCACCTTATATCCAAAAGCTGATGTCTTTATAAAGTTGAGGGAGATTTGGAACATACAGAGACACAGCAGAAGATCCATGAAGATGGAGATAGGAATGATGTATCTGCAAGCCAAGGAAAACCAAGGACTGCCTTAGCCAATAGAGTCTAGGAGATAGGCATGGAATGAAGTTACCCTCAAAGCCTCCAGAAGGAACCACCACTACACACACCTTTATTTCAGACTTCGAGTGTCTAAAACTATGGGAGACTGAATTTCTGTTGTTTTGACCCACCAAGTTTGTGGTAATGTGTTACAGTAGCTCTAGGAAACCAGCGCACCCACTGGTGGGCTTAACCTCCACTGACTCTGGAAGAAATTATAGGAAAATCCCATAGCTTTTCTAGCCATTCCATTTCTGTCGCTCCTGCTATTCTAACTTCTTGAGTTAGATGTTTAGGTCCTCAATTCTTAGACTTTATTTTTACTAATATACACATTTAAGGCCATATTTTTTTTCCTCTAATGAGTTCTTCCTGCATTCTGCAAAATATATACACTATATATACACTATACTAAATACACTTACATATGCATATATAAATGTATGTACTGCAAATGTTGGCATATGATATTATCATTAAGTTCCAAATATTTTCTTTTATGTATTTCTTTTCTTTTTTTTTAATTTTCTAACTTCCATTATGGTTTCTCTTTTGAGCTATGAAATATTAAGAAATGCGCTTTTGTTTCTAAGAGTAAGGTTTTTGTTTGCTATTGCTGTTCTTGTATTCTGTTGTTACCAGTATTTGTTTATGGTCTTAGAACAGGGATTAATTTCATCTTTAGCCACATACTCCTTTCTACACCGATTCTGCAGTATTGTCTCTGTCACATATCTAGAGCGATACATTTCCTGATCTCTTTCTAGACCATTCTGCTCTATTGGTCAGTTTGTCTTATGTCCACTAACATCACACTGTTCTAATTGAGATGGGTTCATAGAAACTCTGGTGGGACAAGTCTTCTCTCTTCCCAATCTTAGTTTGGTCTTAATTACTCTTCTAAATTTCTGCTACTAAAACCCCTGTTGGTTGGGATTTTCATGGTCATTGCCTGCTGTCTATGGATGCACTGGGAGGTGACTGATACTATTGTATCCTTGAGACTTTTCATCGTTGAATGTGGCATGGTTCCTATTTATTTAGATCTTTTAAAACTATTCCGATAAATGTTTAGGTTTATTAATAGGCACATTCTGTGGTTATGTTTAAATTGCAAATAGTATCTTTTTAAAATTTAATTTTGTAACTTGTAGTTGAATTATATAGAAATGCAATTGCTTATTGCATGTTGATTCAGGGTAACGTTGCTAAATTCTCCTGATAATTTATCTGTAGAATTCCTTTTAATTTTTTACCGTCACAGTCATATCTTATTTGAATAATTTTGTTTCAGTCTCTCCAATCATACCTTTTATTTCTCTTCTTGCACTCTCTGTGACCTCCACTAGAATGTGAATGGGAGTAGTGGGAGTGGGCATCCTTTCTTAGTCTCCATTTCAAATAGAAGGCTTTCAATATTTCATTATTAATAAGATGTTTGCCAGAGGTAAACAGCCTTTATCAGGAAAAGGGTATTTAATTCTATTTCTATTTTGTTAAAAATTTTCATGTTGAATTGATGTTGAATTTCATCAAATTCTTTTTTGCATCTTTTAAGTAAATCATACTTTTATCTTTAATCTGTTAATGTAGTGACTTATAATAATTAATTTTCTAATCTTAAACTTTTCATCTCTGGGATAAGTCCTTCTTGGACATGGCATATTATCATTTTTACATACTGCTGTTTTGGGATTGTTAATACTTTAGTTAAAATTTTATATCTATTTATTTTTACGTAATATTTTCTGTAATTTTTCCTCCTCACAAGGTCCTGGTCAGAGTTTGGCATCAAATTTTGTTGGCATCCCAAAATTAATTGAGGACTGTTCCTATTTTTTTTTTCTTCTTTGTATTTCAGAATAGTTTTGTAACATTAAAAATATTAGTTCCCTGATTAGGGAAACTGAATTGGAAAACCACTGAAGCCCTCTTTGTGGGTGGATTTTTGATTACTGATTTAATTGTTTTAAAACTGCTTAGATTTAGGATCACCTCGGTGGCCCAGTCAGTTAAATGTCTGATTCCTGATCTTAGCTCAGGTCTTGATCTCAGGATCATGAGTTCAAGTCCCATGTTGGGCTCCACACTGGGTATGGAGCCTGCTTAAAAAACAAAAAATAAAAAAAGTTTATGTTTAAACATTATGTTTAAAATGTTTATTTGGTTTTTCTTTTTCTTTTTTGAGTCACTTTCGGTAAGTCAGATTTTTCTAAGAATTTGTCAGTTTGTCTAAATTTTCAAATTTGTTGATATAAAGTTGGTCTTGCTTTCCTCTTATATTCTTATATCTGTGTAATCTGTAAGTAATCTCTATTTTCATTACTAATATTGATTTTAACTCTTTCCTATTTTTTTCCTCTGTCTACCAGTGGTTTACTGGTTTAATTAATTATTTCAAAAATTAAAAGTTGGTGTTTTGTTGAATCATTTCACTGCATACTTATTTTTAAATTTCATGTTTCTCCTACCCTTATATTTTACTCTTTTCCTGCTCTCTACTTTTTGCTTAAACCATTTTATTATGGAAAACTTCAAATATATGCAAAAGTAGAGAGAATAGCAAAATGAACCATCATGTACCCATCATTTAACCTCACCAGTTATTGATGTATGATCATTCTTGTTTTATTTATACCCCTACCTACTTTCCCCCACCCTGAAATTATTTTGTAGGGTATACTTCCTGCCCCCATAGAATTTTCTCCATAAATATTTAAGTATGTATCTCTAAATAATAAGGAAAAGTTGTTTAAAAAATTTTTAATTTTTTTGACAAATTTCAAATATATACAAAAAAATAAGAAATATGTTCATCCTTGAACAACATAGGTTTGAACTGCACATGTCCACTTATATGTGGATTGTTTCCTATAAATGCAGTTCAGTACTATAAATGTATTTTCTCTTCTTTATGATTTTCTTAATAACATTTTCTTTAGCTTATTTTATTGTAAGAATGCAGTATGTAATACATACAATATGCAA
The DNA here is from genome assembly GCF_053574225.1 of Canis aureus. Taxonomy (NCBI): domain Eukaryota; kingdom Metazoa; phylum Chordata; class Mammalia; order Carnivora; family Canidae; genus Canis; species Canis aureus. The sequence goes on from NC_135613.1 coordinate 9,828,209, forward strand.
AATATGTGTTAATTGCCTGTTTATCTTATAAGTAAGACTCCTGGTCCACAGTAGGCTATTAGTAGTTAAGCTTTGGGGCATCAAAAGTTACACAGGGATTTTTGACCTCCTGACTGTAATACAGTGGGCCTTAATGTATGTATCTTCCAGCTTGAACACTATTGATGCATATCTTATTTTCTCTGTATCCCTCCTATTCCCCTCCTCCACACTTTTTAAAGATTTTATTTATTTATTCATGAGAGACACAGAGAGAGAGAGAGGCAGAGACACAGGCAGAGGGAGAAGCAGGCTCCATGCAGGGAGCCTGATGTGGGACTTGATCCCAGGACTCCAGAATCAACCTCCACATTATTTAGACAAAATAATTATTTAAAGAAATATCCACACTTATCTTTCCATTTGCAACTATGTGAATATATCTGTAAAAGCTAATGACTTCTTTATAAGATCCGTGGACATAACACAATTTTCATGACTAAAAATTATAAACAGTAATTCCTTAATATCAAATATCCAGTGTTCATTTTTCTAATTGTCTCATTTTTTACCATTTCCTTGAATCAAGATTTAAATCTATACATTTCATTCATTGATCTGTAGCTTAACTCTCTTTTTTATGTTTAGTTTCCTCATCTCTCTTACTTCCTAATTTTTGCTTTGTTTTATTTGTAAATTGGTTGATTGAAGAAACCAAATCATTTGTCATGTAGATTTCCCCACAATCTGAATTTTGCTTTTTGCATTCCCTTGTTATCATTTAGTGTGTGTTGTTCCCTTATCTAGTGTAAATTTTTGTTTAGATCTATAGACTTAATTAGATACTGGCTTGATTTTTTTTTTCTTTTCATAAAATCTTTATGGGGTGAGATATACTTCTATAAGGAGACTCATAATATATAACTTTAAAAAAATATTTTATTGGTATCCCTGGGTGGCGTAGCGGTTTGGCGCCTGCCTTTGGCCCGGGGCGTGATCCTGGAGACCCGGGATCGAATCCCACATCGGGCTCCTGCATGGAGCCTGCTCCTCCCTCTGCCTGTGTCTCTGCCTCTCTGTCTCTCTCTGTGTGACTATCATGAATAAATAAATAAAATCTTTAAAAAAAATTTTTTTATTTATCTTATTTTTTTTAAGATTTTATTTATTTAATCATGAGAGACAGAGAGAGAGAGAGAGAGAGAGAGTGGCAGAGGCACAGGCAGAGGGAGAAGCAGGCTCCAGGCAGGGAGCCCGACCTGGGACTCGATCCCGGGTCTTCAGGATCATGCCCTGAGCCGGAGGCAGTGCTAAACTGCTGAGCCACCCGGGTGCCCTAAAAAATATTTTATTATTCATGTGAGACACAGAGAGAGAGGCAGAGACAGAGACGCAGGCAGAGGGAGAAGCAGGCTCCTCACAGGAAGCCTGATGTGGGACGTGACCCCCAGACCCTGGGATCACACCCTGGGCCAAAGGCAGACATTCAACCGCTGAGCCACCCAGGATTCCTGATATCTAATTTTTTTGTTGTGATATTACAGCTATTGATGATTATTGCCTTTATCAATGAATTCATCAGAGGTTTCAAAATGGCAACATTCTGTCATTTGTGTTCTATTTATTAGCCAGAACATTTCTTAGAGCAAAATAACCTCCTCAGCAAATATTTGATTACGGGTAAAGTTTATATAGGAAATGCAGGGCAAATATTTGATTCTCTCCCTTTATTTACCAGTTTTCAAACAAGGGTTGGTTTTCTAAAATAATGATGACCAATGTCATCAAAAATATTTTTATGAACTCATGGAGTTTAATATGTTGATATGTTTAGATGGGCTAAAGTTATTGGTAATAATAATGCCGCTCATGTTGTCCCATTTGTGGCTGTTGGGAATCTCTTTAAATTGGCTCCTGTTCCCTTTTGATAGAGCTTCGGTCATCATTGGCACCCTTCTTGCTTTCTGGCATGACAATACGTTCCACGTTCATTTTGTACAATTCTGTCCCAGACTGGGAATCTATTATGTTTCCAAGGAACTCTGGTTCCTCTTAGCTGAAAATAATTGAGACCACAATCTTGATGGGAGACTTATTCATTGATAGTAGGCCTGTCATGGTTTTTAAGAGTTTTCAATAGATGAAGTTAGAACATTGTTTGTTTGTTTTTTTTCATGAATTTATACTGATAGTTCCAATTTCAGATTTAGGACTACAAGTTTGTAATTACCTTCATCAACCTTATATCTGTATATCCTTTCTCCCATTCTGAAAATTTCTTTGCCACTATGATTACTTATTTTCTTTATCCCATGATATGCATAGAAAAGTCTCAGCATAATGAAACCAAAACCATCACCAACAATATGATTGTTGAAAACAGTTTGAAATTTTTAGTGTAAATACCATTAAGGCACTTGGAATATTTCTTCTTTAAGGGACGTTGCCTACTAGATGCAATTAAGTGACATTGTTGTACTTTACTTTCCATTTTTAAGGATTGCATTTTTTTTTTTGAGAGGATTGCATTTTTAAATTTAATGTTGTTTTATACTTTTACCAGATTCCAAAGTCAAATCCATAATATACAGTCATAGCTAACATTATAATTTCTTTTACTATCTATTCCTTCTCTCCCTATAGCTTGCCATTGTTTTTAATTTTTTGACTTATTCATATATATATGCATAATTTCTCCTAAACTCCACTAAGTAACTACTTTCCCAGTTATCTTTATGTCATTGATTTTAGTTTAACTGCATGTAGTCAGAGAACATTCCAATGTTCTCTGTAGTAGTAGTATATTATGTAACCAGTCGTTTCAGTTCTTTGAAATTTGCTGATGTTTGCCTTATCATTAATACCCAATATATGTCCCATTTTTGTAAATGCTTCCCATGTGCTTGGAAAGAATGTGTATCCTGCTCTGTGGTCAGTTGATGCAATGTTCTATATATTTAAGTTGTACTATAGGAGATTGCTATTTTTGGATGTCAAAATGAAAATTCTGCAGTTTTTGGAAAAGCTAGTCTTGTTTATTTAAAACATATGCAATTAGCATTGTTAGTTTTTTCTCTGAATGGAAGATTTCATTTTTATAAAATTTGGCACTTTTAGACTGTATAAATTATGCAAACCCTCCAATTACTACTTCTCCAGGAAATGTTTTGTTTATTGGGAAGCACTCCAAATCCTGATAAAGGCAGTAGCACATTGGATAAAAGTCTGCTGAGAATGTTGGACACAGCTAATACATGTGGCCCAATTCAGTTAATTTTGCTGTGGCAATCTGTGACGAGCGTGGTAGAGCTTTGGAATCCAAAATCAGTGTGGGTTACTTTTAGATGAGTGTTTGATGCACCTTTTCAATTTCTCAATCATACACAACTTCTACTATCTAACTCAAGTTTTAAAAAGAGTAATACATTATGACTTTCCCAGCCCAACATGCAGTCCCAAGAACCATGTTGGTAGTAGTTACAGTTTTGGTGTGTGCTTGGGAACTTCATCAACATCCAGCCGTTGTCGGGGTCATTTGCCATGGTCACACAGCTGATTTTCATCACAGATTATGACTCACTCTAAAAATGTCTCTGTGATAGTAAGAAGGGAGTGTATTTCTAAATGTCTTTCTTTTAATCATTTAGCAGTTAGTGTATTCACCTATGTGATTTTGTATACCTTTTCTATTGCAGTCAGATGTTGAGAAACTGTCACAGAATTCAAATTATGAGTTGCAGATTAGCTTCTTTTACTGGGACTTTGTGTTTTCGTGCCTTTTTTTCTTTTTTAAGATTTAGTTATTTATTTTAGAGAGAGTGTGTACAGGGAAGAGGCCGAGGGAGAGAGAATCTCAAGCAGATGCCCTGCTGAGTTTGGAGCCTGATGGGGTGGATCGATCTCATGACCCTGAGATCACTACCTGAGCTGAAACCAAGACTCAGATGCTTAACCAATTGAGCTACCCAGGTGCCCCAGCTTGTACTGGGACTTTGAATTGACCTTTGAAAATAGTTCTTTGAGATTCTGAACCACCAGCAAACAGCTCTTTAACTAACAGAGCCGTCTCCAAAGGAAGAATTGTTATTACAACCTCTTTCAATGGTACTATGTCTGGTTAAATTCATATGTTTTGGTTAAAAGCATTTAAACTCTTTTGAAGACATTATTATGGGGAAAATAACCAGTAGCAAAAACAGCCCAATTATCAAAGAAAATTAAATAGTATATCAGTTCTAAATTCAAAAGAGACAGTAGGAAATGTACTAGGTAACAATTTTACTAATCTCGGACTATTTTGAACTCATCCTTTACTAGCTATTTTGTGTGGTAAAATGTAATACTTCCATAAGATCAATTTCAGCTTTCTGTTTTTCAAATATTATATGTTATTACTGATCTGTCTGCTTCACCTATCAGTAACAGAAAGGAATGAGTTAAAACCTTCATCTGTGATTGTCAATTTGTTTCTTTCTCCTTGTAATTCTATCAGCTTTTGCCTTATGCATTTTGAAGCTGTATCATGAAGTACACATACATTTTAACTTTCTAAATTTTCCTTGTGAAATGACACTCTATTTCTATTAAATTTTTGACTTATGGCCTATTTTGCCTGATAATAACATAAGCTGTCATAGGATTTTTTCCCCCATACTGTTGCTTTCATTTACATTTTCCTTTTTTTTTAACTTTCAGTTTTTCTTTATGTTTTAAAATGTCTCATAGCCAGCATATTGTCGCGTTCCTTAAGCTGTATTTTAAAACCTTAAATATATTTTTACCTTGTGTTATTTTATCTTTTATACTTGTATTTCTATGTACAGGTGAGTCTTGAACAATGTAGGATTGAATTGCGTAGGTCCACTTATATGTAGATTTTTTCTGATAAAATACAGTAGCATAAATGTATTTTCTTTCTTTGGAGTTTCTTAACATTTTCTTTTTTTATCCTTATCATGAGAATATAGTATATAATACATGTAAGATACAAAATATGTGTTAGTTGAATATGTTATTAGTAAAGCTTCTGGTGAATAGTAGGCTATTAGTAGTTAAGTTTAGGGGAGTCAGGGTTATGTGCAGATTTCCAACTGCATGGGGTCAGCTGTGCATTTTTTCCCCTCTCTCCTTCTTTTGGATTAGTTGGTACTTATTCCATGTTTTTTTTCCCTACTGCTCATTTGGAAATGATACACCCTCTTCCTTTTTTCTTTCCTTTTTATTTTTGTTGTTAATTACAGTATGTATTAGTTAATAAAATTCTAAAATCAATCAGTATATTTCCATACTCTTGAGTCACTCCAAAACCCTAAAACATTTTAACTGCATTTACCATCTACATATTAGTAGTTCCATGTTTTAATTTTATGTGTTTAACCCCACAAGTCATTAATTTTAAAATTTTTGTTAATGTACCCACACATTCAGATTTATTTTTTTTATTAATTCACCCACATACTTTTTATCCTGTGTGCCTTTCACCCATTATATCATATCTTATCTTTAACCTATAATAATTTTCATAATGCTCGAGGTATATCCTTTAGACTCTCCTTTTGTAATGGCCCAATGTTAGCAATCTCTTTTTTCATCCTTATTTTTAAAAGATATTTTCTGCACTGTTTGTAAGAGTCTTTATTTATAATTATTTGCTCTAGATACATTGAAATTTTTATTCTGTGGCTTTTTACTTCCATCATTGCTGATCAATAGTCAGTTGTCAATCTGTTTCTTTCTGAAGGCAAAGTATATGCTTATGACCTTTTCTTTTTTTTAATAATAAATTTATTTTTTATTGGTGTTCAATTTGCCAACATGCAGAATAATACCCAGTGCTCATCCCATCAAGTGTCCACCTCAGTGCCCACCACCCAGTGCTTATGACCTTTTCGTTGTCTTTGCTATTTCTCAATTTTATGGTAATGCGTCTAGATAAAGGTTTACTATCATCTGTCCTGCTTGGATTTTATTAAGCTCTATGAATCTGCCTTCCACTACATATGGAAAATTATCTGCCATTATTTCAAATATATCTTCTGTCTCATTCTCCCTGTCTCTCTCTCCTCCTAGGACTCCAATTAAATGTATGTTAGAACTTCTCCTTCTGAATGTCATTTCTCCTAACCACTTTTTCCACTTTTTTACATTTTCCAATTTTTATCTCTCATACTACACTCTGGGTAACTTCTTCAGATATATCTTCTGATTCACTAATTCTCTCCTCATCTGTTTTTAATCTACTTTTTAACCTGGTCTTTGAGTTTTTAGATTTTGGTGACTATTTTTTTTTTTTTTAATTTCAAAATTTTCTATTTAATTTGTTTTTAATTTGCCAGGTCATTTTTCACAATGGGTGATTCTTTTCCTGTGATTCTTATTTTATTCTTTCTTATATGGCCTTAATAATTTATGTGTACTCATATCACAGTCTCCATCAGGATCTGATAAGAATCTATAAGATTCTATTAAAAGTTCTGGAGAGTCAATATTCTGTTTGATGGATTTCGTTAATCCTCTTGTGAAGCAAGTTTTTTTTTTCATGGTATATTTATTAATATGAATTGTGAGCTTATGTTCTATGAAGGCATTTGTCACCCAGATTGGGACATATCTGTCTAGAAGGATTTTGTATACATTAATTTCTGGGATTTGGCATTATTGTATACCTTTTTTTCTGCTTCAGATACCAGGGAGAGATAAATTTCTTTGTTATCTCCTTGAGTAGGTTGGCAAAATTTCTTTCTAGTCTACCTTTTATGAAGCAGGAGTCCTTTGAGGATTTCAAGTGCAGTGGGAGTGATTTTAGCTTCCCAGGATACAAGGCACAGAATTTTCTGTCTCTAAATTTGAAATATGTCCCCTGTCCCTGTGACACTGTGCACAGTGATAGCTCATGTGCTTAACCTCCTGGTTTTTCATTTTTGTTTGTGGATTTTTTTTTTTAGATTTGTATTTATTTATTTTTGAGAGACAGAGAGAAAGAGAGAGAGAGGGAGAGAGAGAAAGGCAGAGACACAGGCAAAGGGACAAGCAGGCTCCATGCAGGGAGCTGGATGCGGAATTCGATCCTGGGATCACACCCTGAGTCAAAGGCAGACGTTCAACCACTGAGCCAGCCACGCACCCCAACTTCCTGGTTTTTAACCCATTCTTTCCTTCTGGTACCTGAAGATGTCCTTTCTTTTTTTGTGTGAGAGTAGCTGTGGATTTAAAAAAAAAAACTATTATGCTTTATTTACATTTTCTAGGTTTGTTTCAAATGGAATGGTTTGCAGCTGCAACATGTATTAGGGGCTCATTTGGGGGTGGGTTGAGGGGTGTGCAGGTATGGAGGCAGATGAGAAGGAGGCTTGATTAGTCCAAATATAGTCAGTACATGCTGAAATTTTCATAAGTATCTTTCAAGACAATTCAGGGTCCCCCCTGGGAAGGCCGTGGTTTGCCGATACCCAACAATCCTACAGTTATAATTTGCCCCCTCCATTCTAAAACTAGTTCAAGAAGTGAATCACATAGCTTTTTATATTTGAACTAATCAAATGCTACAATTTATTTAAAACAAGGCAGTATCATAATGACTGGAGCTTCACAGAGTTGTTAGTACCTGGAACTAATCCCCAAACTTTTAGCATGTGGATTTTATATGGCTGCTTAAGCTCTCCTGCTGTGTGTCATCTGATAACACTCCAAGGCAAGGGTTGGGTCCAGATGGGAAATCTGGATAATAAATAGTTATCATTAGATTTAGACTTAATTTCTTATCTTCCTGTATCTTAACTGTAAAGAATGTTGGAAGTTTGTAAGAATGAGATGTTTGTCTATTTGGGGTTTTGTGGGAATAAGTACATCAGAACTTTGGGTTTATGAAGAGTAGACACAACCTCGTGGAAGGTGAGTGAAAACTAAAGTAAAAAACATATCCACAAGAGTTCTCATTTCATTGTGGCCTGATCTTTGCACTGATTGTGTCTTGGAGCTCCTCCTGAACTCTCTCAGGAAAGACATTCTTGCTTCGAGGGTTTTGTGCTATGGATTTTTTAACTTGAATTTTTCCAACAAGCTGTGTGCCTTCATTTGACTTTTATATTCCAGGATTTCTTAGTCCTGTCCACATCCGTGTTTTATCTCATAGTATAATTATGCTATCATTCATCTGAAAAGCTGGATTTCATTTATTTCAGAGGGAACTTGAAGGGGAAGTATATATGTATACCTAATCCATTATTTTGAATGGAAAACTTGTTTAAAGTTTTATGATCAGTGACATGGATGGAATGCAAACATTAACAATTCTTGTCATAGAATTAATGACTATTTAAATATAATACTTAAAAAATATTGCTTGTACTTAAACATTTCTAACTTGATCCCCAGTAACTTACTGAAAGTAACAACAGTAAATTTTTAATAAATTTTTGTTGTTGTTTCTACAAATGATAAGTCTGATTTCATATGTGAACAGAGAAGTCAAATCTATACTACTTATGTAGACAATATGTCAAAAGAGAAATTATTAAATTTGGTTCCCAAGTACTGTAGTTGAAATACTGATTTAGATAGGACTTGAGGAAGAATTAACATATTTCATGTGAAATCACATGCATAAACAAAAGTGAACCACTCATTAATGCCATCAGTTTATTTTCTATGTTGGTAAGTTGTGCTTAAATTATAACATTTCCTTCTCTCAAAAATAGAGAAGGCTAGTAGTCTGGCTATTATTTAAAGCCTCTTATTTCTAAAATTTTTCTTTAAAAGGCAAGTAGATATTTCTCAAACCTGTCTACTGAATAGGCCTAAAAGTAGTGGTGACCCAAAAGTAGTGGACGTGCTTAGTGTCCAGATTGGGGTATCTAAATACCATTCTCCACTGAAAGGAACTAGGGCTTCTTCTTTTTTTTTTTTTTTTTAAGATTTTATTTATTCATTCATGAGAGACACACAGAGGCAGAGACATAGGCAGAGGGAGAAAGCAGGCTCCCTGCAGTGAGCCTGACCTGGGACTTGATCCCAAAATCCTGGGATCAGAACCTGAGCCAAAGGCAGATGCTCAATCACTGAGCCACCCAGGCATCTCAGAACTAGGGCTTCTTAAATTGTTGGCTAATTCTCCTCTGGCAGGAAATACATAAGATCACAACAAGATATCTTACTATACCCTCAGTGATAAGTGAACACTGGGAGCTTTAAAAAAAAAAAAGAAGAAGAAGAAGAAGAAAAAGGAATTTAATTGGTTGAAACACAGAGTCCAGTTGCACTCAAATGAAGAAAGGGGGAGAGAGATTGAAGAAAGGAAAACCAAAACAACCAGTATCACTAACTGGATATCATTAGAATTAACTTTCTGCTCTGACAATTGGTAACTAAAAAGAAAGAAATAAGTAAGCACTTATCTTTCCTGTATGAATTGTCTGAATAACTAGTCCCAGTTAATGAGGGAAATTTATTATTTGTTTATTTGTTTGTTTGTTTATTTATTTTTATTTTTTATTTATTTCTTTTTTCTTTTTTAAAGATTTCATTTATTTATTCATGAGAGACAGAGAGAGAGAGAGGGGCAGAGACACAAGCAGAGGAAGAACAGGCTCCATGCAGGGAGCCCGATGTGGGACTCAGTTCCAGGACCCCAGGATCATGCCCTAAGCCGAAGGGAGGCGCTCAACCACTGAGCCACCCAGATGTCCCTGAGGGAAACTTCTTTTAGACAGAAGAATTTTAACTAATACATAGGGAAGAAATAATGACATTAGAGAATCATTCTTTTGGGATCCCTAATGAAATAATTGGTACTTCATAATGCTAAAGACAGGATGTTTTCATTGAATCCCTGTAGCATGTAAGTATTTTATACATTGTCCAAGGAGAAAAAAATAGATATGTGTGTGTGTATGTGTGTGTGTGTGTATGTGTGTATACATATATATATGCATATGTGTATATATATATATATATATAATAAAATTCATTTTGTATCTGTATAATATTCATATGAAAACAGGGATAGGTCGAGTAAAATCTGGAGAATTATTGAATCTGGATAATAGGAATATGGAAGTTGTCTATTTTTTTTGCTTTTGAGGATGTTTGGATTTTTTTCATAAGAAAAATTAAAATAAATGCATTTGGTTTAGTTGAAAGGACTGGAGTGGGAACTTTTAGGGCCTGAATTCTTGTTTTAACTCAAGATAAGGGAGGTACTTTTTTCCTTTTTTTACCTTCTTTTTTAGCTGAAGTATAGTCGACACAATGTTACATTTGTTTCAGGTGTCCATCATACTGATTTGACAACTCTATATGTTAATCTGCGTTTACAACAAGTGTAGCTACCATCTGTCACCAGACAACACTATTATAATGCTGTTGACTATATTCCCTATACTGGACCTTTCATCCCCATGACTCATTTATCCTGTAACTAGAAGCCTCCCATTCTGCTTCACCCATTTTGCCCATCCTCCACGCCCCTCCCCCTGCCAACCCAGTTTGTTTTCTCCATTTAAGAGTCTATTTCTGGTTTTGTTTGTTTATTCATTTATTTTGTTTTTTAGATTCCATATGTAAGCAAAATCATATGGTATTTTTTCTCTGACTTATTTAACATAATACCCTCTAGGTCCTTCCATGCTGTCACGAATGGCAAGATCTCATTCTTTTTTATGGTTGAGTAATATTCCTGTGTGTATGTGTGTGTGTGTGTGTGTGTGTGTGTGTGTGTGTGACATCTTTATCCGTTTATCTATGGATGGACACTTCCCTATCTTGGCTTTCATAAACAATGCTGCAATAAACAGGGGTGCATATATCTTTTTCAATTAGTGTCCTCATTTTCTTTGGGTAAATACCCAGTAGTAGAATTGCTAGATCATATGATATTTCTATTTTTAATTTTTTGAGGAATTTCCTTACTGTTTTCCACAGTGGCTGTGCCAATTAACATTCCACCAACAGTGGACAAGGATTCTTTTTTCTCCAAATCCTCACCAGCACTTGTTATTTCTTATCTTTTTGATTCTAGCCATTCTTACAGGTGTAAGGTGGTATCTATTTGTGGTTTTGATTTGCATTTCCCTGATGATGAGTGATGTTGAGCATCTTTTCGTGTGTCTGTTGGCCATCTGGATGTCTTTGAAGGTAAGAGAGGTATTTTAAATGAGACAAATAAATTCTTTGAGTGTTTGCTTCCCTATTTATAAAGCAGTTTCCCTCTACATCACAGTGTGTCAAAACTCAGTAATTAGAATTCTGATCTGTAGAAATTTTTTTTAAAAAAGGATTCTGTGCTGAATGTAAGCTTAGAAGAACCTGCATATTCTCCTTTTTTAGAATTATAATACATGTTAGAAAAAAAATAGAATTATAATACATATTTGCATATTAAAGCTTTTGGGAACTCCTTGGCAAATAAAGAATTGATGTAACAATTGAACATCTTGAGCTCTGCATTTCCAAACTTAGCCAGTGAAAATACCCTTCCCCTCGATTTTTTTTTTTCATTTAACACTTATGAAACTTTGAGGAAAATCCTCGACTATACAATCTGTGAAGACCCATTTGGCACAGAAATTCTAGGAGTCTAATTCTGTAAGTTTTTAAAATATCTCAAGAAAATAAGAATTACCAGTTAACACAATGGGGAAAAAAAATCCAACCATTTGTCTGACAGAAGTGTTCATTTAATTCAGTCCAAGTATTTTATCAAGTGGCCCCAGGTAGACCAGGTTGAGTGTTTAAAAAAATAATCTTGGCAGCATCCTATTAATCCAAGCTTTGTTATACTTGTGAAATGCTGAGCTTCAGTAAAGATACAACATTCATTTGGTCTGTTGCAGTGACCAATGCTGATGGCTCGACAGTCAGATTGGTCCCAGTGATTGATGTCAATCAGAAAGCTCAAAAAATGGGCAAGTTCACTGTTCTGCATATTGTCCAGAGTGGCTCATAACAACCGCTGTGGCCTCATTTGGAAAAGATTTGATATTTGACCTGGAACATGTTTGTAACTATTATATATCCCCCATAGATGTAATTTTTCTAATCTTCACTCAGTTATTAAAGCTCATGGGGTGGTAACTATAAAAATGTGAAGGATGTAAGGAGGTCAAGGGCTGACCATCATTTAAATAATTAGTTGTTTTCCTAAAAGATGCATATTGTCTCTTTTATCTTCCTTGAAGACAAGTTCAGAACTTTTCAAAATAGAGGATAAGCCTCAGTCTTAAGGAAAGAAAAGGCTGCTTGCTGTCAATAGTTTTCTTGGGTTTGCTGTTAGTAGAGCTTCCTAGAAGATTGGGAAGTGAGTGAGAGGGAACAGGCACATGAGCTGAAGTGATTCCTTAACAATAGGATAAAAACCCCACCCAAATCTGTGTCTCTCCTACAACTATATAGTGTGTGAGTTTTTATTTTTTATTTTTTAAAAGATTTTATTTATTTATTCATGAGAGACACAGAAAAGGGGTAGAGAGACATAGGCAGAGGGAGAAGCAGACTCCCTGCAAGGAGCCCGTTGTGGGACACAATCCTGGACCCCAGGATCATGACCTGAGCCGATGGCAGACACTCAATCCCTGAGCCACCCAGGTGTCCCCAGCTCGTGAATTTTTAAATGAGACTTTTCATTTTGAGATAATGGTAGGTTCACATGCAGTTATAAGAAATACTACAGAGAGATGTCATATATTCTTGAGATAGTTTCTCCCGGTAACATCTTATACAACCCTCTACCGCAACATTGTACCTAGAATCACAGGGTGCCATTTGTAAAGAGTTTAAAGGAGATGCCAAAGTAAAGAAAGAAAGAAGGAAGGGGCCAAAGGTAGGTGACTGCATAAACTTCATTTCAGATTGCCTTCGTATCTTCGACATTTTAAAAGAAGAAATCCAAATCACTGTCTATTCTCAGTAATGAGGCATCCAGGTGCTTTCTCTCTCTGCATTTGTACAAGTAAATTATATGATTTTCCATGTATATAGAGTGTTAGCATACTCAGAAGTTATCCTTAGCATAAGCATATACAGTATGATTTTGCATATGCTCCCACACACCCCTCCCCACCAAACAGATAAGGTTTCAAATGTCTCAAGGTGCAAACCAAAGCAGATTTATCAGAATCCAGGCCTAATGAAAAGATCCCATGGAATGAATTTGCTGTCTTATGAAATTTTAAACCTGTCATTTATTTTGAATGTTTAGAGGAAGGACTGTACAAAACACCTCTCTGCTTGGGATGTACGTAACGTTTGAACGGTCAGCAGGGTGTTGGCTGGTCACGTCCATTTACCTTTAACAGACTTTTACTTCCCTGGGTGCATCTATGATGATGAAAGAATCATTTCTTTTCTTTCCTCTCTTCTTAATAATTATTTATCCAAATAGTGGTGCCAGATGAAACCTGTGCATTTTCTATTCTTGCCCATCGTTCGGATCCTTGGGTGATGTGAACGTGTGTGTGTGCCAAAGGTAAATATTTGACCGTGGTTCCAGCCACCACTGCACAGCCCCTGAGTGACCCTGCATTAATTAGCTGAGAATTTCAGGGCTTTGAATCTGATTGAATCAAAATATTGTTTTTACAAGTTGATGAAGGCTCTTGATTGATGTGGGCCCTGCTGATTCTTTAAAGGATTAAATTGTATGTACAGATTACGGAGTCCTGGCTGTCACTGCTTAAAAGGGGATTGTTTTTTAACCAAGCTAAAAAAAAAAAAAAAAAAATAGTGATATGTTGTGTTTCCCTTCCCGTGGGCGTCGTGATCATTTCAGTGGGCATGTATAAAAGAGAATTAGGAAAATTACGGGAAGTGGTCAAGAAAAACATCAAGTAGAAATAAAAAGGCAGAAGAGAAAGACAAAAGGAAACAGATAAAGAAAGAAGAAGGGGCTTGGCTTCCATTCATCCTGAAAATTCGTTTTGCATGCACATGTCCCATGGCGAAGCCTGCCATATCTTACCCTGGGTTCAGGAAAGGAACACAATCATTGGGACCTAGAGCAACTGAATGGCATGCAGCCTCTCCAGAGACATAGAATCAGAGGGCCTCAGGTAACACAGCTCTCTGCCTACTGAACCCCAGAGCCCCGCAGTGCAAGGGAGGCACAAGACCCTCAGTCAGGCCCTCGGCCAAAGAAAGGGTAAGACAAGAAAAGCTCTAGGAGGAGAATGGCAAGAATAGAGTGGAAATCCCCCGGAAAACCTCCCCTGTTAATGGGAAATAGCCACATCTCCAAACAAGGCAAGTCTTAATATGTTGCCCCTCTTATATTTCTCTTTCTCAAGATCTCTCCTATTGGTCCCCTGTTGATGTTTTTCCTACCTGCAAATTTAGAAAACTTTAATCTAATTTCATCGTGCACCCGTTAACTTGAAAAATGGCTTTTCTCATGGAGTCTGTGTTGTGTAATGAATCAAAACCAATCAGCATACGGAAGAAACAATAAAACGGAGCGCAAATCATCATGTATCCAGAGCAGGGAGATTGCTGAAGATCTTAGCCAGCAACCCCTTGCCCAGCTTCTAAGAACGAACCTCTTGTTTTTAAAGAGTTCTGGGAACATACCACCTCCATTACGTTCCTTTTTGGACAAGTTAGCTAGAACTTTGAATGCTTTTTGAAGTTTTATTTTCCTTTCACTTGTGTCATGGAGGGGATCCTGAAAGTTGGTTAACCTATAATATGGGAAGTGGTGGGCAAAACACAGCGATGGGGAAGTAACCTAGAGCATGGAAATGGGAAATCTGTAGGAAATATAACCATATAAACCTATGGCTTATGTTAAAAAAAAAATCCCTGCACAAAACTGCATGAGGATCATTTAAAAGAGCATGTTAATGAGTTTGTCCTAATTCACTTGGATGGCTGTAAGAAAATACCAGAGACTTTGAACAAACAGAGCAACAGAACTTATGACCAACAGAAGTATATTTATCACAGTTTTGGGGTTAGGAAGTCAGAAATCAGGATGCCAGCAAGGTTAGGTTCTGGCGAGAGCCCACTGCCAACCTTCTTATATCCTCACGAGGCACAGAGCAGACAGGCAAACAGTTGCTCTCTGAAAGTTCTCTTGTGACCCATAAGGACACTAATTTCATTCATGACAGTTTCTACCCTCATGACCTCATCTCATCCTAATTACCTCCCAAAAGCCCTCCTCCTAATACCATCACGTTGGGACTTTGCAGGGAGGGTGGCACACAAACAAACATTCAGTCTACAACACATGCAAGATGTAGGCTTAAAATTAACACATGAAAATGGGAGATAAGTGGAACCACAGAGAATACTGAGTAAGATGTGGTCGGTGGAGAAGACCAGCAGGAGGCAGTGGGTCTTCAGAGGCACCTTGAGGGAGATGGCAGGTGTGAAGGTGCTGAGAGCAGAGGAGACTCTCCTATGGGACAAGGGAGAGGTCTTAAGAGGTCAGGACTGTTGGTGGTTACTTAGCTTGGTCAAGGCAGGAGAGTTTCAGTAAAGAGCTGAAAGACAGTTTAGGAAATGGCTTCTTTTTAAAAATATTTCCTCCTCTTTATTGACCATCTGTATTTCTTCTTTTGTGCATTGTTCATATTGCTTAGTTTTGCACTGGGGTGTTTGTCCTCTATTACCTATTTTAAGCATTTTCTGGGTATTAGATGATTTTTTTTTCATATATGATATCGTTCTTTCTTTGCATTTGTTGTTTGTTTCTGAATTTTGTCTCTGACATTTTTTTTCTCTTGATGGAGGACCCTGCCTACCACCCTGAGATACCAAAAGCAGAGGCCACAGACACCTAAGCAGAGGGGTGACAGCAGGAAGAACCCCCACATGAGGGATATATAAGTTCCTGGTCTCTAATCTCAGAGAATTTGATTTAGTAGGTCCATGGTAGAGGGTCTGTAAATAAGCAATTGGAAGTCCCCACTGTTAGGACTTCCAAACTTTAAAATTGCATAATGACATGGGGATCTTGTTGGAAAGCACATTCTGATTCAGTAGGTCCAGGGTAGGGCCCAAGATTCTGCAACTGTAGCAAGCTCCTGGATGCATGGGGCGCCAGCCCCTTCCTGAGTAGCAAGACCAAGATGATCTGATAACCAGGTATCTCTAGGACCCACATCCTGAGAGGATCTGAGGCCCAAGAACAGAGCAGGTGCAGTAACCTATCTATCCACATGCAATTTTACATCATTCCTTTCAGCAATGAGAAATAAAGAGGTGATTTCTTTTTAAAGGAACCAGAACATGACCATAAAACAGTGAGACTATTTCTTTTTTTTTTTTGCATCCACATTCGAAATTAGTCTCATTGTACTTTAGCCTCACAGTTAGTAAAAGCGATAAGAAAAAGAAGTCTTCAGGTCTCCCTGGAATATATAAATAATGGATTATTCTTCTAGGTCCTTCTTCCCGTCTCAAGAACCAAGCTGGCATTATTTCAAAAGAAAGGGAGGAAAAAAGAGAGCATAAGAGAAGAGGAAGGGTAGGGTGGGGGTGGGAAGAAAGGAGGGAACAGGCTAGAGAGTCAGTCACTGGAGATACTTACTGCTCAATGGGGAAGACCATTGCTGTGAGAGAGAGGAAATAGAGAGCTGCCTCTAAATTGTGTGTGTGTGTGTGTGTGTGTGTGTGTGTGTGCGTGCACATGCACAGGAATGTGCATGTGTGTCTATATGTGTATAACTATATAGTGACCTATAATTATGTGTATATATACGTATGTGTCTGTACAGTCATATATCATATGTGTGTATATGTATATACTTAGATTTCTGTGTGTGTGTGTGTGTGTGTGTGTGTGTGTGGAGAGAGACAGAGAAGGAGAGAGAGATATACATAGAGAGAAATGACCAAGCTGGTTGAACATAAACCATCTAAGGGCACCTGGGTGGCTCAGTTGGTTAGGCGTCTGACTCTTCATTTTGGCTCAGGTCATGATCTCATGGTTGTGAGATTGGGCTCTGCGCGGAATCTGCCTAGCATTCTCTCTCTTGCCCTGCCTACCCACCCTCTCCCCCTCTCTAAAAATTAAGAAAAAAAAATTTTTAAATCTAATTTCTAACAAAATAGTTGGAGATATTATGGTTATGTATAATATCAAGAGATATTAATATAATCCAACAGATTATAATCATTATAAAGTTGACCTTATCTGATACCTGCCTGTGGCAAAAGTGTTCTAAGAACCACACTTCACTGAAACAAACGTTTCTAATCAGGTATAGCTAGAGCCAAGACCACTGACTACCCTCATTCCCATCTTCTCTTTTATGCAGATGAAAGTTCCATCCTCCCTTTACAGACAAAAATCCTGTTCTTTTTCCACGAAGGGCCGGGGTTGCTCTGTGGCATGGCTTCAGACAGCGCGTACGCCTCTACCCCCTTACCCAGGTCAGCCCAAGAACACGATACGCCTCGCCCAGGCTTAGCAGTGGAGTTTGGCCACCACTGAGAAGTCTAGGCAGTCTTCAGCTTACCTTCACTTCCCTTCAAACTGGGGACTTGGGCATAAGAGGGAGCTTGGGCCCGAGGTCTGGACTTCTGGGGGGCGTCTGCTGCGGGGTAAATACTCTTGCAGAGAAGCAGTGCATCCAGTGCAGTAACATGCACCCCCTCCCTCCGTTCGCTATAACTCTCTTATTATCCTGGGCTCAGGTGTGTTGCATGAATATACAATAACAGGGCTAACGAGATGGTTTGGGGTCACAGAGGGATAAACCATGGCGTAATCCAGCTCCGAAAGCCGTTCTGGTAATGAAAATTGTACAGCAGTCTTGTGGCTAGTTTGTAATAAAGATATACAAAGATGAATATAGGTTTCCAGGAATTAATCTGAGAGCATTTGATCCAATTTATACTGGAGTGGCTGCATTGAAGGCAGCTCGGCGGACGGGATTCCAATTTAGGTTGATAGAGTGCTGTGGGGTCCCGGGGAGGAAGGGCTCCCTGTAATTGGGAGATGATTTTATTTTTGAAATGCCCATCTCTTGGCTTTGTCAAAGGCCGTGCCTCTGTCTGCCTCGGCCCGCGTGCAGCCAGGCCGGGCCGAGCCCTGCGGTGTCCGCTTCTGGGGCAGAGTCAGCGTGACCCACAGGCTGCCAGCGCGATCCTTTCCAAGGGGACCCCAGGACACGCTGCATTTTACCATTGCCATCGTTCTGTGGCCGGGGCAGCACTGGGCCCTCGGAGGAGGGGGCTCCGGACGCGCTAGGCCCCTCGCTTCCCCCCTTTGTGCCACCTGCTGAAAGTGACCAGGGTGAAGTCTCCTGAGAGTCCCTGCTCTGAAGCCAGGAGTTCGGGGCAACCGTGCTTACCTTGTCCTTGGAAGGACGACAGGCCCTCAGACGGCCAGGTGCGGGGCAGCACGGGGACAGCAGCTGGACCCCCCCACCCCGCGGCTCCCGGACACCCGGGATTCCTGGCACAGTCGTGACAAGACCGCCGGCCACCCGGGCACGTCGGCTCTGCCGGCCTCTTTGGCCTGCTCTCTGTTGCATTCTCGAAGCTGCCAACTCAGGAAAGAGTTGCCTCAAGAGTACTGAGATTCAGGACCCACTGGATGCTTCCTGTTGACTCTTATTTTTTTTTTCGGTGGCATGAGGGCGTCAGCCTCTCCGAGTCCTACCTTGGTAGCTGCCAAGAGAGGCTTGTGTTAAAACCCCTGCTCTGCTTAAGATGCATCCGAAAGCACTGGCTCCTGGCATCCTCCGCTGCTAGCACCTCCGGCCTCCCATTTGTCATCTCATTTAGTCCTTTTCACTGATTTGACTTTGGACGTCTCTGAGTTTATATTTTTTCTCACTGATGAGTTTGGGTATTTGTGATTCACCATCAAAAGATATCATTGTTCTCAGAGCATCTTTTTAAGCCCAATTTGAAAAGAAGTTTGTAACACATTTCCATTTGCGTCGCGAATGACGACTTAGAATTTTCGTATCAGTATTAGAAAAGTTGGCCATCTACCTTTTTGTTGTGGTGTGTGGGAAAGAGATTTACTTATTACCGAAGGCTTTTATTTCTTCCCCCCATTTTTAATCCTATTTTAATATTTCCCTAAATGGTGTACGTTGACTTGTATACTGTACACACAAGGGGGTGTAAGATTTGAGCTGCCTTTAATAACAAATAAAAAAGCAGTTTGTATTCAGCTTAAAATAGCCCACAGCTAAAATGAAGGATATAGCTTTGTAGCCAACGAACCCAGAGAGAGTTTAATCATTTAGCCTGCAGATTACAACTTAAGGCATTTGTAGAGGATTTTCAAATATATATATATATATATATATATCTATATTCTGGAATTTGCTTATTACTTGTATAAATCACCTTTTTGTTTAGCACAAAACCACAAGCTTTTTAGTTCATTTTTACTTTTCTACTATCTTAGCTTAGATTATCTTGGATGGGAGGTGGGAGTGGTATTTTTAGATGCAGCAAACGAGAAAAAAATGCATTTTCAATTGTCAGTAATATTTAATTTCTATCAATAATTTCTTAATTGTTCTCCTGAAAAGCAAAGCTTTAATGTGTCAGCCTAAATTACAATACAAAAGAAATCAGAAATTATGCTGTTAACATTTCCCATTTTCAGATATTACTGATTAGATTAGAGAAAATTATTCCTTATAATTTCACTATAGAAAAGCTATATGTCTAGTCATATCACTACATCGAAACAAAATTAAGGAGAAACGGTTTCTTAACACAGTGTTTGCAGATTTTTTTTTTTTTTTTGAGAAGGAAAGATTGCAGCATCTAATTTTACCCATGATTTGTCTTTATTAAAAGCTCTTGTCAGGGAATTAAACTTTTTAGGTCTGGGCATTGCCTTAAAAATACAAAGCCTATCATGATGTTGGTCTTATAATAAAAATTAGACTGATTTTAATTTAAAGAGATTTATAAGTGGTTCTCTTAGGAATTTTATTGTTTTATTCACCAAGTTAGTAGACCAGTGGAAACATACCAACGATGTTTAGCTTGCAAGTTAATGAAAAACAAATCCCCTATTGAAATAAACTAGATATTTTCTCCTTTCAATATAGAGAGATCAAGTTCATGCCTAAGAAACTTTTCAAATAGAAAAATTCTACTAAATCTCTTTCTCACGTTTTTAAGATCGGATGCCTTCTGCATCATGGAACTCACCATTTTGGGGGGAAATCTCACCTTTTTAGAATTCAGTCTGATGTCAATGTCTAAGATACAAAAAAAAAAAAAAAAAAACCCACACCTGAAGGAATGAGAAGAGCATTTAATTTGAATGATTTGTCTGTAGGCATCTCAGGAAACACATGTATCGTGCATGAAAAAACCATGCCTATGTTGTAAAAGATGCTAAATCAATGTGTGTTTAACTTCAGATGAAAGTTGAAGAGCAGAAACAAGCATCTATTAGGGAAACACTATATGGGGTTGCGCTTGTGACGGGAATCCTAAGGATGTTTCTGAATACGGTAACTTTTTGGGATAACTCTATGATGAAAGCTTAGGCAAAGCAAGTCTATTTCTTAACACAAATTTGTAAGGACGGTTTTGATATCTTTACCTTTAATGCTTCAAAGAAGTTTTGTTAAAGTCCAGTTTCTGTAAAGTATGTACTTGGAAAGTGTCAGATCACAGGAAAAGAAGACTTTTAAAAATTCAAGGAATATTTGTTTTTTAAGTAAAGCTTCTGAAAACTGCCTGGCAAGCCTGTTTTTAGGATTCCAGATACCTCTGCCCAGGAGCACACTCTACCTTCTCAGACAGGAGACAATACAGGGAAAATGAACGCTTAGGTTTCTAAATGCTATTTACAGCAAATGATCAGTTTGCTATTTTTCTTTCCAAATACGCAGATTAAGATAATAAAAGACGTGACAGTGGATTCCTTGTGGAATTGACTGTTGTTCTCAAGCTTCACCCTGGCCTCAACAGCATTTGTGGGCTCTTCTGGCCCTGCCTGCGAGTATACATGTTTGTATATCCCAGTTTCACTGGCAGACCTAATTTCGGAATACATAATGCATGATTTTGAAACCAATTTGTTATTGTAATAAAATATTTTTTAGGAATGCATGGAAGTACTTGAGAGGAGAATGTTAAATTATACATGCATCGTGGCCGAGTGGATTCATTTAGCACAGTCTGCAGGTGAATCTCCCTGTGACCTTGGCACTTGCTGGCTAGTATAGAATAACAATCAAAGCTTGGATTGGAAATCCGACCATTTCCAAATATTAACAACTTCTTTCAGAGGAAATGCTGATTTCAGCATTTATGTTAATAGGGACATCATTATCTCTTTCAGAGTTTTTAGGGGAGGGGGAGAAATAAAAATGAATGAATGAATGAATGAATGAATAAATAAATAAATAAATAAATAAATAAATAAAGGCAGCCCAGGATCTTAATAGGATTAAAAGCCAGGCTTTTTTATTTGCAAAATGCTAATTTGTTTTCAGCATTCTGTTTTCCTATCAGGGCTTGTTATTCACTACCTTAGGACCCACAGGCCATGGAAGCCTCACAGAATCGCATTGGTAACGATAAGAAAGTGACATTAAAGGTCTCTGTCTGAAAGGAATGCTATGTTCTTTCCAAGCCCATCTCGCCTCTGATAAGTCGGCCTGTGGCAGCGCATTTTCCAGCTGGAGTGGGGAGAGTACAGCCCTGCTGCAGGTCCCTGGCCTGGCTCCTATTTACTTCCCCTCCCATGTTAGGGAACAAACTTTAGTCATTAGAGGGGCATTAATTGAAACAGCCTGCGACCCATATGGATCAGAGGAACTGCCTGGGCTGGGGAAGTTTGGCTGTGAAGTTGAGTGGCCCGAGGCACATAACATTCTATAATCTGCTTATCTTGCAGCCCTTCACCGGTAGCTCACCCATGGCTGAGGAAGCTGAACAACAGAGCAGAGAGAGTAGGCCAGAGCTGAGACCGTAATTCACCATGTAATTTGTTTTGAGATCCCTCTGATAGATTTTGCTTTCAAAGAAACTTGCAAGTGAAGGGGACCCTTACACCCTGAAGCCAGCCTGATCTTGGGACTTGAAAAGGCTGCACCATGCCTGAGCCTGGCGATGACCTTGGGAAGTGGGACTCACCTCTACTCACCTGGGCTGAAAGAGGGATTCCTCTCTGTTCTCCTTCTTTGCCTTTTGCTTTCCTGTCCATTTGGAGGATGAAGAGAGGACATAGAAAAGTTGCATGCAGGTTGATGAAAACCGGGTGTAGCAATCCAGAGAGGCAGGTAATTGTAAGTTCACGTCTGTTTGGCAAATGAGGTGTCCCATTTGGGGTAATACATGCTCGTGTTTTGGTCCAGCAGGTGTGCTAATGCAAGGCAGGTTTCCTATAACTGCCTTATTTAGGGGATGTTACAAATGGAAAGACTATTTAAATACCCACAAAGACATTAACAAAAAAATATTCCGACTCTCAAAACCCTTTTCTGAAAACCAGAAAAAAAAAAATCAAAGGGAAAAGGCCCACGCTTCGGGTTTTGCTCACTTGTGTTTTTAATAGTTGTTTAATGACCTATAAAGTCACTTTTCTAAGAAAAGAAACATAAAGGAATTTGGTAACTAAAAAAAAATTTTTAAAGGGAAGGGGGGTGCTGCTGAGACATTTCCTTCCAGCTGCGGAGAGAAACCGAACTGGCTATTTTCTCTGGTGCTTTGAATGGTATTTGCAGCATTCACCTTTTCTTCCTTCCTTACCGACTTTGTTGGAGAATACAAATACTGAGGCTATTTCTTTCTCCTGCCAGAACAGTTGGTTTGCTGGGAGTTGTGTTTTGTTTTCTGTTTAAAGGAACAGCAGATAAAAGGGGAGGCATCGTCTACATTTTGCTTAGTACATAGGTTTCTGTTCAATGTCCTTTTGGAAAAAAATAAATTCCTTCAATTAGCATCTCTCGCAGAAACAAAGAGTTTGTTCTGTTCAGAGCTCATTATTGAAATATTCTAAGGCATATACCATCATAGCCTGTTGCTATGAAAATGATTTGTAAGTCATGTCTTAATTAAGGGGTGCTTAGGCCCGAAGATATTCAAGCAAACCCTGACTTGGAATGGGAACAAAACAAATGGATAGCGCCTGTAAATGTCCAACTTTGTCCTCCAACTTTGAAAGGTATTTTCTATCTTCCTGTTCCTGTTGAATAAGTACTGTGGAATCTGAAGAAAAAGAAGACAATGGAGCAGACATTGATTCAGTGGAATGACCTTGGCATACAAGAATGTTCTGTTTAGAGAAAATGTGGCTGAAGATGGCTGGTTTTATCCCAGTAGAATTACCTGCAGAAGATCCCAAAGAAGGTAAATGAGGAAATCTTGTAGGGATGACAGTGACTCAGGGTTCTCCATCTTCTTTGAGGGCAGGGGAAGAGGAGTTGGGCTTCAGCTTAACATGGAACATTAGTTGAGAGGAAGAAAAATCGTTAAGTGCTTAAAATGCATTTCCCAGTATGGTGGGTTGAATAGTATCCTCCCAAAATTCAGATCTACTCAGATACTCAGAATGTGATCTTGTTTGGAAATAAGGTCTTTGTAGATGTAATTAAAGACCTCAAGGTGAAATTGTCCTGGGTTTTGGGTGGGCACTAAATCCAATGATTAGTGGTCTTATAAGAGAAAAGAGAAGGAGATGTGACTCATAGAGATACACAGGGGAAAGCCGCACAGAGACAAAGGTAGAGATGGGAGCAATGAGTCTATAAACCAAGGAATGCCAAGGATTTCTGGAAGCTAGGAGAGAGGTGCAGAAGGAATTCTCCATCAGAGCCTCCAGAAGGAACCAACCCTGTTGCTCGCACCTTGATGTTGAACTATGAGATGATAAATTTATGTTGTCTTAAGACACCAGCTTTATGACGATTTGTTATGGAAGTCCTCAGAAACTAATACACCCAGAAATACGGCAGCCATTGTGCATATTTTAAGCCCAACAAGAGAAGATCCTGACAAATACAGATGAATAGGAGATAAATCACATCTTTATCTGCCATCTGCAGAGGCCTCTTGGTCTAGCTGATAAAGCACCTGGCTTGTAGGGTGTTATCAGGATGCAGGGCCCTCTGGCATGCCAAAACAGATCTTCAGCTATCAGGAGAAGGTGCTCTACGAGTCCTAGGCTAGCCCTGGTCTCGAATTGCCCTGGCTGCAGATTGAGTAGGAAGCTTCCACAAGGAGTCTTCTATCCAACTGGATATAAATTCTTCCCATTTCTCTTTGGTACCAAAAAGATTACTCTTATGGCCTAGAGTTTAGCCAAGGAATCCTGAGCACAGAGATTCACTAAGTACTCACCTTTCCCCATTACGGCAACGTTAAGTTAGGCACGCACGTGAGGTTGCGTTGTGCGTTCAGAACTCCCCGACTTGGCAGATTTTGATGGCAGCCAACTTAGAGAATATGTTTACATAAAAGAGGGATTGACCTTGTAGTAGAGTATAGAAGAGCACTAAACCTAGATTTGGAAGGAAGGCCTGGACTGGTCTGGGTGATCTTGGACAAGTCATTTAAACCATAGCACCTTTTTTTTCATTATCTATAAAAGTGAGACTAGCTTATTCTCCCCCAGGTTCTGAGGCATAAACAAAATAATATGTATGACAATAATTTGGAAACTCTTAGGTACCCTGCAAACCTTAAGTATTTGAGGTAACCTTTAGGGAAGAGGACCCCAGTTAATTTTTTACTACTTAGCACCACCTTGTGTCCAAGCCACTACTCTTGAATTTTAGAGTTCTACATTACAAAATGGATCGGAGGTCACTGAAGGACTTATTGGAATTTTCTTCCCAATGCCATCCATGTGAAAGCAAAAAGTAAAATTGAATAAACTATCCATGAGCCTCACTACTTCTTAGAATTAGCAGCAGATACGAATATGTGATAGTAGATGGTTTTCTACTACACGGGATACAGGGCAACTGAGAGGCATCTCAAACCCCTCGATTACAGTATTTTTCTCCTAAGAGAACAAAGAGGGACTCCAAAGTTAAATACATTGTTTAGCTACCAGTATTTAACACCATAATGAGAAGATGACAGGATTTTGGAGAAACTGCTGTCTAGTTCCAATAAACTGAGCAGACTTGATGACCAGGCACAGAGAGACCTTAGCAGTAGGATCCTGAAGTATTGGGATTAAGAATGGATTCAGCAAGAGAACATATCCAGTTGAAGGTCTGATGCCATGGGTTGGCCAGAGGGCCTGATGAAGGAGTGCCATGGTGTTTTGGGTCTAGTCCTTGCCTTGTTTGTATTGAGTTTAAACTAGTTGGGGTGGTGATGGAAGCAGACAGAAAGCAGGAAGTTTAGGAGCCAGGGTCTTGGGATAGTGGCAATAACTGTAATCAAATGTAATGATGTTGGAACTCACATCTTCAAGTGATGGGATACTCGGTGTAATCTAAGGATAGAAGGAGTACATCTTATCTTTAAGGGGATGAAACCAAGGGTTGGCAATAGCCGGAGATGAGGCCGGGGCCAATCATTGTGGAAGGGAACTTGGATGTAAACCAAGGTACAGCATGGACTGTGTTATTTCCAATGAGTGAGAAGAAGCTGGGCTTAGGAAGCTTGCAGGTACCAGTCCAGGGAAGCTGTGCTGTTATGGAGAGTGAGGGTGGGTATAAGTACACATGGCCAGGTCTAGATCCCATGGACTCAGGATGGGGAGAGGTGGAAGTCAAAGGTCAGAGATCTTCTAGACCTAGAAATGGGGACTTGTGACCAGGTAGGAAGTACGTGCTTGACTTAGCCTAGTCGTGGCCATGACCGAGTCATAAAATTATGCTCTGACTTACAAACACAATCTGTTAGATTTTGCCCTTGGCCTATCCCTAATATTATGTATCTTGTTTTGGATTACAATTAAAGCCATCTTTGAAGAATTTCATCTATTTGCTTTTTTATTATTCAAAAGATGCTTTGAGTTACTTGAAGATTTATTTTGGGGGTCTTTGACACAGTGCTTTGGCATTTCTTTTGTGGGTGTTTTGTCTTCCTACCTAGACTATAAGCTCTTTTAGGATAGTATCTTTACCTTTAAATGTTTTTGCTTTTTCTATAAAACAATGCTAGGACTGAAAACCAAAACAGACTAAGAACTCAAGCGCAGGTACATGACCTACTGCTTTCTGCAGCCAGGGGTGGGGAACAGCAGGATGGAGGGTGGGAGGAGGGTAGGGAGTGATATTATACTTAGATTATTGCTGTTGCACTCAACATGGAGCTGGGCAGCAACCATTCACAACCCCTAATACCGTAGATTTTCACATGTGACATTAATGCGTGGGAGAATTGGACCTTTAAGATTGCACATTCAGAGGCTAGTCACCCTCCTTGACATCCCCTCCATCGACCAAGTCTTGGTCTTTGTCTTCATTTGTAAAGAGTCTGGGTACCACTGGTTAACTGAAATTTTCCAGAGCAGTATTTGGAATCACTGGCATTAGACCTGCAACTGAATGGTTTACAGTTTTTCAGGCAAAGGTCTTCTTAAATGGAGGCAAGGATTTTCTGCTTATCTTCCTTTAATGGTACAGTAGCTTTGCTAGGGGGTGGATTCTGAAGTATCACTTAACAGCAATCTAGTTCCTTAAGATTCTTGATAACATGGTTTGTATTTCACTACTAATAAATAGGACCAGTTTCACAGAAAGGCTGTTAACAACACAGATGCATTGGATTTGCCTGTACTTAAAAAAGAAAAAAAAAATCATTTTGTTGATTGTGTTTTGACCCTCTCATTGTCATTTAAAAGCCATCTTTGTGAAGGGAGACACCTTCTCTATCCTCCCTGGTGAGACAAGTGAATAAAAATGCTTCTCATGGCCTCTCCTTAGATGCATCCTGTCCTGGCACTTTGCAGTTCAGAGCAGTGGGGACACAGCCTTCCACCATATAATATTTTAATGATGATTCTAATAGAGAAATTCCTAAAACAGGCGCCATCCTGGCAGATCCTAGGGAATGTTCAGATCCAAAATAGTATAGGGACCCAAGGAAGTGGCACATTTTAGGGCAGCCTGCCCTGGGCCCCTATAATAGATTTCCCAAATATTCTGCTTCAGTAGATGAATTTATTGGGCCATCTTTGAAAAGAGACATTAACGACAATGCTTAAAACTATATCCTCTCTGATAGAGGGATTTGCTGTAGAGATTTTTATCTTGCTCGAGTAAGGCAGTGGATGGGGAAACCTGGGTGGGTGGATTCAGGAAATTAGCTTTTCATTTCTGCTCTAGGTGCAGGAGAGGCTCAGACTAGCCCACCTCACTGATTCCAGAGCCCACAGACATAGATCAAATACGCTGGGAGGGCCTGGGACAATTAAAGTCAACTTTTGTTTGGCATTTGTATCATAGAATTTGTTTGTATTTTTGTTTCCTTTTCAAGAATAAGCCCATTTTAGGTAATGAGATTTTATTATAAACTGAAGGGAAAAGAGAAAGCAATCAGTGTGTGTGTGGGGGGGAATCATTTTGAATAAAATAGAAGAATGAGAAACCTTAATTATTTTGTATTTGATAAATTCTAAATTTGTGATAATTTGGACCTAGTTAGGAGAAATTTTAGATTTCTGTAACCTCGGCACACAGTTTGTAAGTATGGACTGTGACAAAATATGATGAAGCATTCCTAAGCTAAAGCAACTGGTCTGTTTTTAAGGGTTTGATCTAATTAATTGTGATATGCAAGATTTTAGCACCAGTTGTCTGTATATCTTTCCTTAGGCCTTTTACTTAGAAACAAGTCCTTTTATCTCTGGTGACTTAGGCAATTGTATACACAGTATACGTGGTAAAACCAATCTTTTAAAAAACAAAGAACAGCTCAAAGGTTCAAATGTTTCATGAAGAACAACCTTACCACATAGTTCCCATCTACACATGTGTAGAAATTGAAACATATTACCTGCCCAAAGTCTACTGTTGGTAGAAGAATCTAGAACTTCAGTCCCTTGCCTCTGGAAATCACGTTCGTTCAAATACGTCATGGGATTGTCAGCGTTAGCAAATGAGAACACAGAGCACCTAGATGAATTTGAATTTCAGATGAACAATTACTTTTTGGGGGGTATAAGTATTTCCCGTGTTTGGACATACTCATACTAAATATTTTATACTAAATATGCTAAATATTTTAGCATGTTATCTGTATATATAATACATCCTGTATTTTATAATACATCCTATATAAATACACAGATCATTTATTGACCTTAATTAAGGAGAGATTTAGATTCTGTTTATACCTTTCCTCTGATGATTTCCTATTATTTTGCCTATTCAATCAAACCCTGAAGGTCTCTGTATTTTAAATAAGGGACAGAGTAGCACCGCCCAGTCTCACGGAATATTTTTAACTTGTCCTGCCTCTGACCTAATGGACCATGAAGTAGAAACAACTCACACATGTGAAATTTCAAAGGCCATATCAAGTCCTACCAGCCTCCCATCTCCTGGTTATGGAGGCCTTATTTTTAAATTGCAGACAGTGTCCATATGCACCATGTGCTGTTGATCCAAGTAGAGGTCAGAGACTTGACCAAACCCCCAACCAGGGCTGCTCTCTGAGCACCTTGGAGCTCCCCAAGGATTTTATCATTCTGATCTGGACCTGCTCCAAGCCCATTCCTGGCAATTAAGATGGTAGCGCTGATGATTGAGGCTTTATGAAGTCCTGACTTGATGAGGTAACATAAGGGAAGAACTCCAGTCATAAATGTAAAGAGCAAGCATGAAATCGGTGGGAAATTTGGCTTCCAAAAGAGCGTTTAAAAAATCAGCTCTGTCAATGTCTTGATGATAAAATGGCTTTGACTTTTGAAAGGACTTTGCAGCCAGTTGAAGCACCGACAGGTCTATTAAGGGGTGCTGTTTTTGTTGCCTCTGCTCCCTGGACGCAGGAGGGGGAAGGAGGGCAGTCTTGTTTTTTAGTGCGATGCTTACTTAGAAATAATAAACCGAAGATCTTTGGCACATCTGTGGTCCCTGAAAGAGGCCATGAAAAGACTTCCGTAATTGGGAAATCATCAGCATCTTGTGACTCATTTAACATTTGGTGCAAAGACCAGTCAATAGAAAACAAGTGAAAGCAAAACTGGAGAGAACCTGACAGACAAGCCTCCGATCATCATAGCCCTGGGTTCTCCCCTGCTTCCAGGTCTTTAGTGGATGAAGTGGCAAAGGAAACAAGCCCTTTTAGTTCTTCTATGAAGCCCAACGTTTAATAACAAGCATCCCGGAAGAGGAACAGGTCATATTTGTCTTCTGAGATGTGACGGTTGGTTCCCTTTCTGAGCACAGACTTGCGCACAGGACTTTGTCAGGGGCTCAGTCCTGACAAGTTTGCAGATGCTCCCGCTCGTCCATTAATCAGATCCAGATGCTTCTTCCAAACAATTTTCTCACTGGCCTTGCATCCCTTCCCATGGCAGAGATGGCGGTGGAGAGAGGAACCGAGGACAGCCAGCGCTGGCCAAAGGTCTTTTTTATCCTGAGAAGTCCTGCCATGTTTTCTTGATAATTCCATGTTTGTTTCAAACGTGGAGGGTTGGCAGTGGCCAAGCTCGTAAATGTGGGATGGAAGGAAAGCTGCCAGACAGACACACTTGCTCAAATTAGACGCCGCCTCTAGATACCAGGGAAGCATGTGTGTCTCCATTTCCATTCCTCACTCTTCCGACAACTCATTAGGTGGTCCGCTCTCTCCTCAGTTGAACTTGGAAGGATGCACAGAGCTGAGGGAAGAGCAGAAAGAGGGTAATTGCATTAAGGCCCAGTGTCACACAGCTCTTTCCATCAGTTAGATTTAGCATCTATCACTGACCCGCCGTTGGAGCCCTTGACTCGTGGGGGGGGGGAGTGGACAGAGGAGGGAAAACTTAACATGGAAGGAGAGGTGTTCTCTTTTGTGTGCAGGGGAGGGGGTACGTGAGTGTAGAGCTGGTCCTCAGAGGTTTGGGGTTCACCCCTCCCCCTGGTCCCGCCAGTTGCTGCTCATCCTCACACCCACCACTGCCATTAAGAGCGCCGAGGTGTTCTGTGTTGAATCGACGTGTCCCCATCTGCTTTTGCAATGAGAAATAAGAGGCCCCAGCAGTGACTCCAGGCATTGTGGTAAAAAATCCCGAGCTTGAATACTGTTTGACAAGCGAAAGAATTAACCTACTGCCACATGGCGCTGGTGTTGGGAAGCGCGTTCCTTTGGAAAGTTCCAGGTGCCTTTGCTCTCTGAACACACCAACTGTTTACGAGGCAAAGTTGTCCTCATTTATAGAGGGTCTGTTTTCTTTCTTTCCCTCTTGAAGAAACCTGTTATTCAGTGGGCTGTAAAATGGAAAATAAAGATCAGAGGTAGTGGAAATAATATAATGTATCTGGATAGAAACACTAGAACTCTCCCATAAAATGAAAGGCATTTAGAAATTTTCACCCTATTATTTCACCATGGCCTGTTGGGAAGCTATTCGTCCTGCTGGTCCTCTTGGCCTTGTTCTGGGACATCTTCATAAATTTGTGTTCTCGTTCCTTTAACTCTCGGCTTCCCGAAGGAGGGAGTGCCCATTAAGAACCACTTTGGATGATTACATTTGGTTTTCTTAGCTATAATTGCTTTGATACGGGCTGGCGTGTTATGTCCCCACTGAGAGATTCCAGAATGGCTTTGGTCTCCACCTGGCCATCCCGAATAGTGTGATTTGGGGTTTTTCATGTAGCAGGTAAGTGTTTTTTGTTTTGTTTTGTTTTTTTCTTTTTCTTCCAGTCCACAAACTGTCTCGCAGATAGCATAGTACTAACAGATTGTTGTTTATTTTCCCAAAGCCCCATTTCTGTCTGCTTTACGGTCCTGCCGCTTTGATGGTGCCAGAAACCCTTTGCTCGCCGGATGCTCTCTACCTTCTGGGCAGGTCTGCAGCATGTTTGCCTGGTGGTTGGCTTCCTGCTAGGTGGGCCCGGGGGAGGGTCTGCGGTGCCCCGGCCTCCTTGGGCCCGGCCACCTGGACCCCCAGCGGGCCGGGCTGCCCGGGGGGCTTCCTGGGGTGGAAGGTGCTCGCCAAGCCCTGGACGCGCACCCCCGGGGCGCTGGGCACCGGCCGGTTTGCAGGAGGCCCCTCCCGGAGCGCCTTCCCCGGGTGCTGGTGGCCTTCCTCCGCTCTCCCCGTCCCCATCGCCCCCCAGCAGCCGCCTCTGGCCCCCAGGAGCCCCGCAGGCCCTGCGAAGAGTGCTCCCCTCTTGCTTTCCAGGCCAACAGGTGGTCAAGGGCAAATGACAACTCGAGCTCCCCTCCTGAAGTAACTGGAGATCATTTGTATTTTTTTTTTAAGATTTTATTTATTCATGAGAGACACAGAGAGACAGAGGCAGAGACACAGGCAGAGGGAGAAGCAGGCTCCACGCAGGGCGCCCGACGGGGGACTTGATCCCGGGACCCCAGGATCACACCCTGGGCGGAAGGCAGGTGCCAAGCCGCTGAGCCCCCCGGGATCCGATCATTTGTATTTTGAACCAGAACTTGAGCACTGTCAGAAGGCAAGCAGGCCAACCGAGCGGTGGTGCATCAGCCCCGGGCTGGCGCCCCCTCCGCTTCTCTCTCCTTCCTCGCCTCCGTGTTTCCTTAATCCTGGCTCCGGGCGATGGGCACGACCGTCCCCGGGCTCCGTGCGCCTCGTTTTGGGAAAGCACCAATAGCTTATTAAGGCCAGTGATAATCTCTTGCACTGATGCGTTGTCGCCTTCCCGAGGTCCAATTAAGGGCACGCATCGGAAGCAAGATCTCGTGCACCTCCGGCTCCGAGCCTCGCACAGTTTGCAAACATGCGCGGGCTGCTTCCTCGTTTCTGCTTCTGGATGCCACCTGACTTCCTATCACCGAGAGCAGTGTGTCTGCGGTGCAGAAAGGGGACATGCTCCTCTTTCACTGCCTGCCACCCTTCCTCTCCAGACACTTAAAAAAAATTTATTTTAATTTCAAAAGCCTGGCTTTGGGCCCCACCTCTGATGTGAAGCATGGTATTGTTTACCTCCTAACTGCATCCTTTCCAAGAATTGACAGTACTTCCTGAAATCCCACTTGGGCAGGCAAGGGAAAGAAAGCCCCTGCAAATAAGACATGCTTTGCACGTTCTAGAAAAGAGACCTCAAGGAAGTAGCGTGTGGATTTCCCCTCTTCCTCCCCCCATCATAAATTCACCCAGGGCCAGCAGCTTCTTAAAGCAAAAAATGCACAGGGTAAGAAATTTGATATTCTTGTCAGCCTCCACCTGGGGGGGAATCCAGGTGAAAGACATGCTGCTTTCTGGAAGTGACCATGATACTAATCCAGCCAACTGGTAACTGCACCATCTGGGCATTGCCAGGTACCAGGGACACTCTGGCCTCTCGGCCGTACACGCTGGCGAGAATCGGGAGGCCCAGGCCTTCCCAGAGAGCTCTGCCCCTCACAGGCTCCTTCGGGGGTGCTGGGCAGGAAAAGCAGTCAGTCACCTGCAGATCCGCTGTCTCCCGAGTGCCAACCTAGGAAGGAAACCCAAGCACCACTTGGGCGAAGATGAAACCCCATCCTTCCTATGCTCAGGTCTCAAAGGCAAGAAATTAGCAATGCTCTGCCATGAAAAAAGAATCTGGATATGGTAACTAACCCAGAAATAGAAGTTTTATTCTCTGCCACCACGGAAAGTTTTAATCTCTAGGTTCCAGGGGGAAGGATCGGAAGCAAAGACTGAAGTCTCTCTACAGCATGTTGAAGTGCTATTTGCAACAGAAGCGCCGAAGGCAATATTGTATTTTATTCATATACATCTGGTTTATTATGAAGCACCTCCCCCCCCCCAACTTGGAGAAAGAAAAGAAGATATTGCCGTGTTATTCCTGGCTTTTTCTTAACCACCCAAAGTAAAGAAATGGCTGCAAAACCTTTAGAAGCAATTCAAGTACCTCGGTGGCTTTCATCAGACGTTCTCTGTACAAGGAAAAGAAAAAAAAATCGTTCTATCTTTTTATTTTTACTTTGCTTTAATCTTATTTGATGATGTCTCAACAGGCTGGGACATGCTTTCTTGGATGGCAATTTCACTGCACCATATGTGTCTCTCACAAGATAGCAGAGTGAGATGAATCTTGGCAGGAAGAGAACTAAACACATCGACAAAGAAAAGAAAAAATTTATTTACTTAACTCCCTGTTGCCTGCATACATTTCCCCCCTTGTACTCTGACTTTCCATACAGGAGTTTAGACTTAGTTTGTTAGAAACAACTGTGTGAAATGCAGGCCCCCATTTATCACTTCTTCTGATCATCTGCTCTAGTTTTTCTGAAAACCTACATTAAGCATTTCGGTGACCAGAGAGTGAAGCACAGTGTATGGGAAGAGAAAATCTTCCCACCCTCCTACCCCAACCCTTTGATGTCAGAAGAATCCCAGACCTGTCCCTAGAAGCCCCAAGAACCCCTCCTCTACCCTATACTTGCTGATGTGCCTGGGGTCTACTCTGTCTTCCAGCCAGGTGGGATCCTCAGTTCTGCTGGACACCCTATCACCATCTCGTCCTCGGATTAGCTTTGGATGTGGTATTGCCATTAGTCATCATAAATGGATTAATAAAAAATAAATAGATTAATATAGGTGGTCTCTGCAGGATAGATTGCAGTCTAATTACTACCAAAGAGATGGGGGGAAAAAAGTTACTGCAGGAGCATTGGAGGTGATGGCTTGGTTTGGGCTGTATTGGGAAATGACTCTGATATATCAGAGTTCTAGCACTTTCATCACAGGGACAAGGACTGTTTCAGAGGGCAGGCTAGAGCCCTGGTCTGGACATTTCGGTCACCTTGGATGAAGAAGGAGGTCATTCGCTGTTAATGCAATCAGGTCATGTTGGCTAAAGGTCTAAAGACAATGTTAAAACTCTGAAAACTGTATGCGTTCCTATTGCATCACATTTTCAGCATAGCCTAGTGACCTCGTTGTGACCTCTAGTGACCTCTAGTGACATACAGCCCAGAGACTGAAAGTCAGTGAGCTATTTTAAAACGTGTTGAGGTTTAGGTGAGATCTAAATTTGAAAAGATGCAAATAGCAATCCTTTTCATCAGTCAGCTTTGAGAAAAGAGGAGCTGTGAGACTGATTTTCCAGGTATCAATTTTAAAATGCTTGGACACATCATTTTATCCAAAATGGATGTTTCATGGGACCAGTGAATGGAATATGCCGCCCCTGTCACCTTTTGGGTCAGATTCACAGGTCAGATTAGGGCAGTTAGCAGAGCCCAGTGACATGTGACAAAGGGTGCCTGAAGCATAAGGTTCCCCTGGAATCGTCAGGCCTGGCCATACTGGGGGGTGACAAGAATGGGACTCAAGTCACAAGAAGAGAGAGTCACATTCAGAATCAGCCTTCAGGTGTGCATGTGTACTGGTATGTGATTTTCCAAGAATTTTGCAGGCATAAATATCAGTCTAGAGCAGGACATTTTTTTTAAAATACATAAAAAGGAATATAAATGCAGCATGACAAACAGGTTGTCTAATGTTCTTTTGCTGCTGGACGAAACGCCTTGCATCTCTCACTTATCCTCAGGTCCCCGGAGAACAAGAGTTCAGAAAGAAATTCAGTCTTCTGGTTCTCAGAAAAAAAAAAAAAAAAAAAAAAAAAAAATCTCAGCATATAGAGTTGTGCAGAACCCATCCCAATTCCAGTGATTTTTCAGTTAGAAATCTCATCCCAGGGATAACATGAAAATATTAACATGGAATTATGGTTTCTAATTGTTTTGGGAAGCAGGCTGATTTTATGAACTTAGTGGATTCCACATTTTAGGCCTTTGCAACCTCTGCCTCAGGAACTTACATTTGGATCGGGATAGAATGTAGTTAGTATGTATGAATTTCATGACTAATTTTTAAATTACTAATGGTACACTTATTAGATGGTGCTAGAAACATATAATGGGCATCACAGATATATATTTCTCTTAATTGTGCATACTGTCTTAGCTTTGCACATTGAAAGGAAGAGGTGGGAAAAATTACGGA
Source organism: Canis aureus (assembly GCF_053574225.1). Taxonomy (NCBI): domain Eukaryota; kingdom Metazoa; phylum Chordata; class Mammalia; order Carnivora; family Canidae; genus Canis; species Canis aureus. Next base: position 9,863,199 of record NC_135613.1, read on the forward strand.
AAGCAGGGTGGAGGGGGAAGTTTACTGGCAATGATGTAATTTCCCTTTGGTATCTCGTCCCACTAAAAACTCAAGATTGCCCCATTATAAATACCAGATTAATGCAATTTATTTCTTGAGTTAGGGCTCTCGTTAGAAGTCTATTTAGATGAGATGAGTGAAAGATGCACGACCATGCGCTTGCTTGGTCGTGGGCTCGCTCTCCCTTGCGTGCTCTCTCTGTCACACACACACACACACACACACACACACACACTCTCTCTCTCTCTCTCTCTCACTCATTCAGTCACAAACACACATCTCTGTGTTGGGATTATTCCTATCCTTTCAACATAAAACTTAAAGATGGAGTTAGCAAGTGTTGATAGTTGTGCATACACACACACACAGAGTACACACACAATATCAATTGTATATTGAAAGAAAACGAGTTTACTGTAACTCTTCTCCTAAGAAGCATACCGAGATACAAATCCCCTTAAGTTATGTGAAGCCTCCAAATCCACAAAAATCTTACTTTTAAGCTTTGAGAACAAGATACAATAAAGCAGGGTTGTGAGTGTGTGTTTTAATTTATCCAGCTTCTCTGGAATGAAGCAGGCCTGAAACAACATGAAAATGAGATGTAACCTGCAGGGTTTGATAAACTGACTCCTTTCAGAAGAAAAAATACTGAATTTTAGCAAGCTCGAAGGATTCCAAACTGTCTTAGGAGACAAAGCCTATGAACTCTGGAAAAGTCTCTCTCAGGTTTGGATAATGTGAAGTAGACAATGAAAGCCAGACGCTTAGCTCCACCTCCCTCACTCTTGGTTAAACATCTCCCCACAGCTGCTTCCTTATTTATCAGAAGGGTAGTTAATAGTTCAGTAAATAGATTATCTTGCTAATTAGATTTCTACTTTTAAGACAAAACAGATGCATAATTTGGTCAAATTATTAGCTCATTTGTACTAACTTTTTTTTTTTTTTCTAATTGTGTATTGCTCACTAGTCTTGTTTAAAGAAGGGAGGGTTGTTTCTGTTGGATTCAGTTTTCGATTAGGGGGGCCACTTAAAAATCCCCTCTCATTTTCCCTTCTAATGCAGAATCAGTTAATTCTCAAGAGGAATCCAGACAAGGTGTTAAAACTAGGATAAAAGCATTGTAATACCAGAAAATCTGCTCTGTCAAACCAGAGGCCGCTTTGCTGGTGAGAAAGCAGAAAAAGTAAACAGTAGCGATCTCTCACGTAACAGAAGATTTAGGTATAATTTGTTTAAATAGTAGCAATAATGATTATTAATTCACCCTTTGAATGTTAACAAAGACCTGGTTTTTGTTAGTTTGTGCTTTCGATTCATTTTCAAGCTGAAGTTTGTTTTAGGCTAATGCTGCCATCGATGGGAAATGCAATTAGCTTGAGCTTCCCACTCCCCTGCCCCCCCCAAACATATTTGATGTTTGGTAATACAAAATAAAATGATTCCCTTCCAGAACACTGCCTTGCAAATGTTAGGATCACAATGGAGTGAATTTTCGTTGAATTCTCCTCCACTTCCCTGGGAAACAATAAGGAATTCTTTTTGTTCTTTGCCACAGAAGGTATAACAAATGGATTTCAAAATACCTGCACTGTATCAGCACTGCTTAGAAGAAAGAGAAAAATCAAAGCGAGAAATAAAAATTACAAAATGGTAGAGCCTGAACACTTTATCCACAATTGGGGTCCGGCCTCCTTGTTGCAAAATTTTGCGAAGGATCCCAGTGGCTGGTTTTTCTCCCTTTGACGCTGGAACGTTAAAACTAGTTTTAGGTATATTTTATCCTGTTGGGTGTAAAAGGGACAGAAGCCCTGGAAGACCTGAGTACAGGGACCCCTGGCATTCTCCAAAAGGCAGTGCCGTACGGGGCCTGCTGTCACCATGGACAGGCTCAAGGGCGAGGTCCAGCCCTGTCCCATCAAGTTTATCGTCCACTCCATCAAAGGGCCTAATGGTCAGCGGAGGGAGCTAAATGTGTCCCCCGTGACCTGACATTAACGGAGGGGACTGGTGTAAGTGTTACTGAGGGGGTCTCAGAATGATTTGGACGCCAATACCCGTTTCCCTCAATAAGCCATCATTTGGGTCATGACTCAATACAGCTTTGCACTGACACGGCCCAGCCCCGAAGTGCTCCTAGGGGACGTGGCCTCACCTCTGAGACCAGCAGACAGCGAGGCTGATCAATGCCCTCTGACAACAAGTGAAACAATCACCTTTTCCCTCACCCCGCCACCTCTTTGCACCTCCCACCCTCTAGGCCATCTGACCAGCTTGAAAATGATAAAGAGAAATGGTTTTATCTAAACATAGAGCCTGACACTGAGAAAAGACAGGAGGAGTGAAGAGAACCGCCCAGTTTGTCGAGAGTCTTAGATTCCAGCTTTTTGCTTCTCATGTAATTTTGATGGAAAAAAAAATCAGTCTGTATATCAAATGTAGAGCTCGACTGATCCAGGAAAAAAAAAAAAAAAAAAGAAAGAAAAAGAAAGCCCGGAGTTGTGGTGAATATTTCTCTTCAGATTTAAGCTGGCCTGTAAACATTAGCTTTGTAGGTGTTAAGGAGACACAGGGCATTTTCTGTGTTTGGATTGGGATTTTGACAAAACCATATGCATAGGAAATAAATTTAAATTATAAGGTTCTCTAAAACGCTGAGTATTTTTCAAAAGGAAACCAACAACATAATACTGATGTGAGAAATCTTTAGAAAAGGCTTGAAATACTGTTAAAAAGAAGATTCCCTGCAGAGTTCTAAAATAACCATTTAAACCATTTTTACATTCCTATTTATTTGGATTTGAAACAAAACTAGATAGAAAATGTACATATTCTCTTGTTATCATGACTGTCATTTTCTTCGTGACATAAAAAAATACAAACCCATAATAATTCCCAAGTAAGAAGTGTGACAGATATACATGAAAAAGGTATTTTAAAGAAATATGTAATTTAGAAAATGTTTAAAATCTATACATATGAAAATATTTTAAATGTGTTTGGAATGGTTGAAGTAAGTGGATTAAAACGTTTAAGAATTAGGTTCCATTTACTAATGATAATGTCATTTCTTGGATTGATTTTAATATTTCTTTGTAAAATCAGTTTTAAATCATTTCCTTAAGGCAGAAAAGATCCAGATTAGGTCCAGATTTATACTTTTCATCTAAAAGTACGATTACTTCTGGATGTTTAAAAGATAAAAAAAAAAAAAATCAGAAACTTTAGTTTCAAAGCGTCACCCTTTGAACAATTTCTCAATGTCCCTTTTGTAATTTCTGCGAAGAAACTAAAATTCCAAGTGCAATTTTTTTTTTTTAAACAAATACCTGTTTTCATTTTTTGGCTGATGAGAGCTATCTCCACTCACACTATTTTGTTTGCTGAAGCAAACTAGAAATGTAAATAAATCAATGGGACAAGCATCCATTACTTTGATTTTTGAGAGAGAATTTTGATTTGCTAGTGGTTTTTTTTTATCATTTGATGTTTAATTTGTTTCGATAGCAATTCAGTACCACTTTTTATTTAAATCATTATTTATGGAAGTTATTTTTCCTTCTTGGCTTTATTAATTTTTTTTCTATTTTGCTTACGCTCTCCAGCAGAGTGGAGTAAACATAGCATGTATACAGGGTTTCACTGAGTTATTTCAAAAATAGTTTATACTATCAGTTACTTAAAAATGATGTTTAGAAAACGTACATAGTTATATGGGTTATTTCTAACAAAAGAGTGAAGTACATTTTATTCTTTGTATATTAGCTTTAACAACAGATTAATGTCTTCCTTTTGGGAAGCACAAATATTTATTATATAATTGCACTGGAGAAAAAAAAAAAAAAGGCTAAACACCCAAAGTGTCAAAAGTCAAGCTTAACAAATTTAAAAGCAATGAAATGAAAACCCAGTTAAGCACAAAAGGTCTTTTTTGAATTTAGTGAAAAGCTGTTGCAAGAACTAAAGAAGACGAGATCTGTGCCTCCAGTATTCGGTTTATTAGGTCCAATGCTCTTCTTCAAAGGAATATCACAGCCGTGTGGCATTTAAGGATTTGGAGGAATTCTGAGAATTTAAGTGCTTTTTGCCAAAATGGATTCCGTGTGCACTTTAGCCATGAAAACTGATTTAGGACCTTTTACTCCCTCTTTGTCCTCCAGCTATATTTGTACAGTCAGATAACTCTACCAAATTATCAGGCCGTAGAGGTAGAAAAATCAAGGAGGGACAGACCAAAACAAAAATTCTGCATCTTAGCCAAGGAAAAATCGACTCTTCTGTTTACGGTGAGGAGCACGCAGGTGTGGTCACAGAGCTGGCCACCAAAAGAAGAGCCTGCAAGTCTTCAGATGCTGCAGCAGCATTCGGATGTGTCTTTACCCACCCAATGCCTATGAAGATGTTTGTAAATGCTTTTAAAATAACATTGGCCATTGTCTGTGCTTAGAAGTTTCAAAGTAATTCAGCAAAACCATACTGGTAGTGCACTTTTAGAAACAGGAGCTGTAAGAACATGGTAGGGAATGATCCGAAGTGCCCAGGGGAAGCACAGAGCCGGGGCGGGACGTGCCACCAGGGTGGACTCCGTTACTATCCACCCATGACATGTCCCTTTCTTCATTCAGGCTTAAATAAGACAGTTGAGACCTAGTTGAAATAAAAAGAGCACAAAGTCAACCTTGTATTCTGAAAATCAAACCCTCTTGATTATGAAGATTTTTAGCAAGAGCTGTTTCTCGACTTTACATACCCATTTCCACCCACCCGCCCCCTGCCGCCCCCGCCCCAGGTCTGTCCATGGACGAAACCTGGTTCTAGGGTTAGGAAGGAAAGCGACAGGGATCTTGAGAGAACCTGATTTTGAGGTGAGGGTTTCTTGTCCCTGGAACTAAAGGAATAAACCCAAAGAAAGGGAATGTTTCAGGAGAGGGGCCAGAGGGAAGCAAGTCTGAACTTTGAACAAAAAGAATGAAGTAGGATTTAATTTAAACCAGGGTATTACTTTCTTTTTTTATGAGTTTTGATTGTATATAAGATGTTGCACAGTTTTCTTTTCTTTTTTTTCTACCTTCATTCTATTTTTCATTTAAAGCCAATTTGGTAACATGGGGCTGGTCCTGTAAATATAAAAATAGTACAACAGCCTATGTGCAGGAGGGGAAGAGATGGGGGCATGCACCGTAGCTATGAAGATCACTGACTTTCTTACACAAAGAACAAATCTCTCCATCTATGTTGTCATTAGGACAGAAAGATTTCTTTCTTTCTTTCTTTCTTTCTTTCTTTCTTTCTTTCTTTCTTTCTTTTTCTTCTTTCTTTCTTCTCTCTTTCTCTCTTTTTTCTCTTTCTCTCTTTCCAATCATTTCAATATAAGAGAAGGACCCCTCTCAAGACAAGCTTCCTGTTTTGCAGTGTTGGATATGTTGTTAGTATAAAATGTGCTTATATTCTCCGCATCTTACATTAACAATGGGGGCAGGGGTAGGGGGTGGGTCCGAGGGGCCTGAAATGACAGAATGAGAGGCACACAATAGGATGGCCGTGACTCTGAACAAATAAATAAAACATGTGAATCACAGTCTCTGCTCTCTTTCCCTCCTCCCTCACCCCCCAACTGTGATTAAATTTGCTGTGGTCATTTCCCAAATGTGTGCCTGATAGCAGCAGCAGCAGCAGCAGCAGCAGCAGCAGCAGCAGCAGCAGCAACAGCACCCAGAGCCTTTTCTCACAGCGCCCTGGAGCGAGGGCCCTAACCGAGCTGGCCGTCTCCTCTGCTGCCAGTCACCCCCCTAGCGCAGACACGCATGCCGTTCTCATTAGTGAAAACGTTCCCCGTCCTATTGCTGTCACCCCCCAACCCCCTAAAAGGAAAAACAAAACAAAACACAAAAACAAAAAGCAAAAAACAAACGACCGACCCTAGAACCCAACTCTGCCCCCTTAATAAACAGCTTCCCAAACTACCCCCCTCCCTCCAGGCATCACACTGAAACCCTAGGTGCCCGGAGCTCAGTAATGGGATTTCTCATACCCCTTCCTACAACCACCAACGCAGCTTCCCAGCAACCTATTGAATGCACAGGGGGAGAAAAAGAATACATTTTAATACATCGAGGGGAAAAAATGGTTTGGGTCCTGTAGCCCTGTTCTTTAGTAATAGAAAAAGGTGAGGTTGTTGAAGGGGGGGGGGGGAGAGGGGGGAGGAATTTAATATTGCAAGAGATAATAGCAACTATGTTAATATCCGGAATTTTCAATGTACCATAAGTACATTTTGTTTTTCCTTTTAGCACGATTTATAATTAAAGATTTTAATCTGGCTTCACATTGAGTTAATAAGCCCTTTGATTGATTAGGATTCATAAAATTGCCATTTCCCGCTGATGCTTTGTGTTTCTGGGGATGTTCTTTTGAAAAGCTGGGCTAAGGTGAATAGGAAGCAGCCATTGTTTGGGCTGAGCTGTGCCAATTCTGGGAACTCGGAACTGCTTTATTCAGAGTTTGTCCCCTGCAATATCTTGTTGTTCAGCCAAATTAATGCAGATAGGATCTGCTGGGCTCTAGTTTAGCCATTTTTTAGGGGAAAACTTTTTATTATTATTATTTATTATTATTATTATTATTATTTCAGCAGGTGTGCCATGCAATTTCTGCCTCTGTTTCCTGACCTGTTCTTTGCCTTAAAAAAAATAAAATAAAATAAAATAAAAACCACAATGAAATCGCATCAAATTGATAAATAGAACGTTCCAAACTGTTTCAAAGATAAAAGAGAGAAAGGCACAAACCAAATGAATATGAATGCAGCAAACCCAAGAAAACTGGCCTCCGATTTTTCTTTTAAAAATTCAACTTCAGAGGCTGTATACCCAATAAATTATCCTCTTGCATTAATGGCCAATACAGCAATATGTGGGAAGTGTCCTCCTTCAGCTAAAGGGATGTCTTAGAAATGTAAACACAAATGAATAAATAGGAGCGAGAGGCCGAGGGAAGGAGGCGGGCGAGGCGGTGTGCTAATGCTGTTTATCAAGTTAAATAATACATCCTGCCACCCCTCCCTCTCTAACCAAGCCCAAATTAAGAGCAAAATCAAGAAACAATGATAAATTCTGCAAAGAAGAAAGGAAGGAAGGAAGGAAGGAGTAAAAGAAAAATATAAGAAAGAGCCGGTGATTTGAAATGTCCCGTCAAAGGGTCCCTTTTATTCAGTTCATTGTACCCGGCGTGTCTATACGGGAGTGTGTACAAGAGAATTCTTTCTTCCCCCTTATTTTTAGCACGGGGGGAAGAAAGTGACTCTCTTCAGCTTCCGAAAGGCCTCACTGTGGGGACTGGACCAGAGCAAATTCCCTTTGTGTTGCTTGCTCCGAGGGGACCTGCTATTGTTGACCGCGGGGCCTCCTGTAAGACCAGCCGGGCCGGGGCGGGGGCCAGGGCCGGGGCGGGGGGCCAGGGGCAAAGCCTCTGCAGATAGCCTGCCCCGGCCTTGGGGCTGACACTGCCTCTCCTCCGTCGCCCACCCCAGTTACTTGGCATGACCAGCATTTTCCAAGCCTTTTATCATTCGGAGGTTCTCCAAATGCAAACACGTTGAGGGCTCAGGGAGAAAAACTAGGAGGCCTGTGCAGGGCCTGGGCGGCAGGGAGCAGGTCCCCAGGCAGCCTCCTCCCCCCAGGGGGGCTGGGACGGGCTGCTGAGCCCGCCTCTGCCGCACACCTTTACCTGGGGCTCCTCCTGGCCTTTGTGACAACCCAGCTCCGTGTCTGTGCTGCCAGGACCTCCCCGGCCAGCCTCTTCGGGGCTTTGCTCACTGAGTCCCCAGCCCCCTGATCCACTTGGGGGATCCGTCCCCCCGCCCCCGGCCCGGCCCCTCTCCCCCTGAGGTTCCTGTTTTTGCCATAAAACAGCAGACATCAGCGCAGAGTGGGCAGCGGCCAGCCCCGCAGAGTGAAACGAGTTTGGGTTTCTAAATAGACGGCGATGTCGCTACCTACCCCAGGAGTCCGTGCCTTGCCATCTCTGACCTCATGAATCCAGACCTGCAGGCCTGATTGGTGGGCTTTTAAACGTGACTAATGAAGAAAATTGACCCTCGGGGGGGACAGCCCCCTCCCTGCAACCAAACAGACTGTGACCTGATGCATTTTATATATATATATATATATATATATATATATATATATATATAAAACTATTTTTTTTGCAAGAAGGAAAGAAAAAGAAAGCAACAAAACAAAGGCCCAAACACACATTGGTGGCAATGCGAGCATAAAATAAATTTAAAACAAACTCCCCCCTCCACCACCACCACCCCTTCTTCTTTTTTTTTTTTTCTTATCCCAGGTCCTAGGCAATGACAGCAAAGAAAGAATAATTCCCGGTGCAGTGTCTTACATCAGTTAAAGGTACCTTTGAATGAATGTCAGCTCCCTTCTACCTTTAGTGCCAGTCGATCGATGCTTCATTAGGGCCGAATTGTCTTTTGCCCATGCAACCTTGAAAACAGTCCCTTTAATTACCTGTGAGGAAGTCGGGACCCTCCTTTCCCCCTCCGTCTCCTGTCTCCCTTCCCTCCTCTGTCTGTTTCCTCTCTCTCTCTCAGCTCAGGGAGGTGGGGGTGGGTGGATGGGGGTCACTCACATTTATTCACTCAGTCTGAGTTTATCACTCCTCGATAGAGAAGCAGGGAGGAGAAGAGAAGGTGGGGGCGGGAGGGGGGGAATAGCAAAGAAAGAAATATCGGACCCTGAGGTGAGAGGGCAGGGTTCAAGTCCAGACTACAGATCTATTGAAGAGGTTTCAGCCAGGCAGGCCTCCACTTGACTTTCTCAGCAGCCAGCTTTATGGATTCTCAGCTGCTCCCTTTACACCAACGGCGTCTTACATCTCCCCGCTGCTAATTACTAGGGGTTTCTAATCCCGCAGAACTAGGGGGCCCCAGAGGATCTGGAGTGGCCTCTCTCCAGGTCTCAAGGAAAAGGGGAACCTGTTGGCCCAATCTTTCAGAGAGATTGGTCAGAGATACACAGGCAGCCGCACGGCTCGATCTAATCCCTCCCATCAAAACCGAAGGCGTTCCAAATAATTGTAGGCCTGGCAAGTTGAGTGCCGGAAGAAAGTGCATAAATAATCGTATTTGTTATGCACTATTAAAAATTCAGAAAGATTTTAAATTCAAGTGATAATCTGGTCATCCTGAGGGATAGGCTTGTATTTAATAGCCAGGTATTTTTACCTATTCAATTATGATGAGAAATATTCTAATGAAGTCATAAACCTCAGCAGAGAATGTTAATCACCTCTGCGTGCTCTGTTCTCACCGTGTTGAAAAACATACCTGCCCAAGCTGAGCTTCCCCCCAACACGGTAATTCAGTAGCGTGTTTGGAACCCTTCTCCCCTTCCGAGAGGTCCCCAGGCACCTGGAAATAGATAGTTAAAAACCACAAAACTCATCTGATCTTCTCTCCAGTGGCCGTGTTTCTATCCGAGCTGGGAGTCAGGGGTTAAAAATGCATTTCTCCCCAAATTTACACAACCGAATGAAGTCATGTTGCACTATCCCCTTCTTGGCCCCCCAACGCCCCCCCCCCCGCCCCACCCCACATACCCACACAAATCCTGCGGGTTTAGGGTTCCCAGATAAAATACTGGATGCCAAGTCAATCTGAATTGCAGATAAACAACAAATAAACTTATACTTAAATACTAAAATATAAGTATGTCTTAAGTATAAGTATACTTTTAGTATAAGTATACTTATACTAAAATTTAAGTATGTCTCAATTCTTGCACAAGCCATACTTATCCTAAAGAAACCCGTTGTTTATATGAAATTCAAATGGAACTGGGCATCTCTGGGCCGTTTGCTTTGTTTTGTTTTACTCGCTAAATCTGGCAACCCTCGGCAGATTCCTTTTAAATCTAGATATTTTCTGCAAACAAATGAGGGCAGCGATGATTTTTAAGTCACTTGAAAGAATATCATCGTAGAAGGATTTATTCACACATTTTCAGGTCTAGCTTGTGACACTGAAACCTCAGATATGACATGGAGTCTGTCCCCAGTATATGTGCACAGAGTATTATGCCCTGCTGCGTCCACAGCTATTTCATTTCAGTCTCGACATATAATCTGCGCAGGTTGAAGAGGTTAGGGCAGGCACGCACCTGCCTGTGGGGCTCAGTTGTATGAAACCGAGGACCCTGGATAAAACCCCTCCGACCCCTGCTTCGGCGTGCTGGGGCCGTGCCATCGTCCTCGTACCATGCATCAGCCCAGTACTGCCAAGGCTTGCCTCCGCCCCACGCGCCCCCGTGGCCCCCGCGGACCGCAGCTTCTCGTCTGGCAACACGCAGTGACCCTCACGCCCCCCAGATCTGGTCTCAGAGAGCGGCGGAGAGGAGGGGGACGCGTCCTGCAGCCGTGCTCAGCACTGGGCCGCACTGGGCAGCCTGGGAGGTCACCTCGTGAAGCTACGGCAGCCAGCGAGCAGGGAGGCCGCCCGGCCGGAGAGGGGGCGGCAGGAGGAAGGCAAGCGGTGCCCGACGTGCGTGGCCCGGCCACGCGTCCGACGCTTTCGGGCCCCTGCAGGGCGGGCGGCGGGCGCTGCTGTCCCTCGCGGGCAGAGCAGAGCCGAGCAGAGCAACGTGGGCTTCGACACTGCCACGGCCTGCTGGGAAGGAGCGTCTGTGCGCCCGGGGCCAAACCCCTGCACTAAGAAGCGGAGGCCAAGGGGCACGTGGCGGCGCCTCGGGTGTGCACAGGCCTCCGAGGCTGAGCACGTCGGTGCATCCTGCACGAGGGTGATTCTGCGGGTGTGCAAATGTGGCGCTCCTGGTGGTGGCTGTGCTCAGGCGTGTTTGGAAATGCCAGCACAGCATTCGATCTAGAAAACAGCGAAGGTGCTGGCGTGCGAAGATGATTTTCGGAATGATACGGTTTCTTTTTCTTTTTATTGTTTTTTTAAATTTATTTATGATAATCACACACAGAGAGAGAGAGAGAGAGAGAGAGAGAGAGAGGCAGAGACACAGGCAGAGGGAGGAGCAGGCTCCATGCACCGGGAGCCCGACGTGGGATTCGATCCCGGGTCTCCAGGATCACGCCCTGGGCCAAAGGCAGGCGCCAAACTGCTGCGCCACCCAGGGATCCCAATGATACGGTTTCTTAAGGGGGGGAGGGGGGCAAGCCACAGGTGGTCAACACTTAAAAGAGAGGAAAAAAAAAAAAAGAGCCCACATCTGTGACTTCTGGAGAATCAGGGAATCGAATTTTCTCCGGAGGAAAATATAAACTATCCTGTCTTTTTCCCCTTTGACTGATGCTGAAGTGACTTATTCCTTTTCTGGTAAGGTAGAAAGGTATGAGATGAGGACTCTCATCCAGAAAATTTTCACAAGACCAAAAAGTAGGATTTGAAATCTTTGGGGTGCTGAAGGACAAAAGGGTCGGTTGTGTCCTCTAGAGAGCTTCTCATCATGAGAGAAGATGTGTTTTTCCTGAAAGTAGATGATAAAAGTGACTATAAAAAACAAGCGAACAGGGGCGCCTGGGTGGTGGCTCAGTGGTTGAGCGTCTGACTTCTGCTCAGGGCATGATCCCCGGGGTCCTGGGATCGAGTCCCACATCGGGCTCCCTGCATGGAGCCTGCTTCTCCCTCTGCCTGTGTCTCTGCCTCTCTCTCTGTGTCTCTCCTGGAAAAATAAATAAAATCTTTCAAACAAACAACCTACCACCCAAGTTCAGCCTGCCAAGCAGATATGTCCTGTTTCACTGTCTCTCATCTAGGAGTTGAACGAGTCTGGTGGCTTTGAAAGCAATTACTCCGACATGAAAGCCACAGCCATGTCACACCACAGAAACATTTTGTTTAAATACAACGAGCCTATGTTACAAATTATGACAGTGAGCTCCAAAAACCTCACGGTGACATGAGTTCCTGGAATATGTCACTTGTAGCTGCAGAGACAGAGCTGCTTAAGCTCAGGGATATTTGGGATGCCGCCTCACACCCTCTTGGCACGATACCCACCATAGTCCGAACACCTCCGTCTATCCACGTCTGTGAGTCGGCAGAGATAAAAACAGTGTCTGTATATACTGGGCGTCAAAAAGCAATTTCTTGCTGCAGTGAGTTTAATGTATTCCGTAACCTTCTGTTTATTTGGGTATTATTTGCTGAAGACACTTGGAGAGCTTTGGCGTCAGAGTATAGGAAACCCCAGACCAAGTGTCAATCCAGAGCTCCCCTCTTCACACACCGATGGCCCAGACCCTCTGCAGACGGCAGAGGAGCTGGCTCTCTTTACTGCATAGCATCAAATAAGGCCAGTAATGCTGCTTGTGCTCCTTCTTCTTTCATTGTCCATGTTATTGAGGAAACCCATAAAAGTTCCCTCTTTTGATATCTTGACCCACGGTGTTGCTCGCATGCTGCTTTGTGGTTTAGAGATTTAAAGAAACAGAGAGGGAAAAGGAGTGAGAGAGAGAGTTTGCCTTAGGTGATAAACAGCAGTGTAAGGCCAGAGGCCTTACAAAAAAAAGAAAAAAAAAAAAAAAGGAAGAAGAGAAGCAGCCATAGCAACAAGGGAGTTTGGAAATGTTCAAGGGTTCAGGAGCTTGCAGGAAGACGTGGGGGCATGTAACCCAGGGCAGAAAATCCATTCCACCCGATAACAATGTAAAAGAGAATTCCAGGCATTCACAAACTCATTTACACTGTAGCTTGAGTGCAGGCGTATGACATACATGTCCGCAGGGGCCAAATGGTCACGTAAAAAACACTTGAATAAGCCACAGGTACACTTGTTCAACTCTCCTCTGTTTTCAAAGACAAAATACAAAAAACAAAAAAACCCTGTTTGATGACATAAGTTATTGGTTTCTATTTTTAGCAAGAAGTTGAAATTAGGTGCCGTCATTCCTGCCCCCATGCCGCCTCCCCCCAGCCCCATCATCTTTCCTACAGGTCCCCCCTTAGGCAGGCCTTGCTGTGCATGCCCCCCACCTCATCTGTTACCAGTGGTGTTTCTTGAAGTAAGATGTCTTGATGACTCTGGATTCTACACATGTCGCAGGTTTATTGAGGTAACCACTGTCCATTCCATGTGGCTTACGTGGCACGTCTGTCCAAGGCGATGTGCTGATTGGAAAAATGGCAGAAGGAGGTGCTGCTGTTGTGAGTTTGTCTGGTGACCAGGAGGGGCAGAAGTACCTGTTTATTTCTTCCGCCTGCTTCCATGTGTGGTGTCAGGCTAGCCTGTGTGATGATTTCTACACCGTCATGACTCCACTGTGTCAGCGGATGGGTGTGTGCCAGAGGGTGAGGGATCAGGGGCCGTGTGAGGAACAGGACCGCTTGTATAGGAAGCGGTGGCATTTGTCTGTTTTGTCTGCTGTCTGGATATCTCCTCAGACCCTTGCTTTGAGGAGAAGTAGGATTGTTTCCTTGGAAAGAAGAGAAAATGTACATGACTTTTTTCCGGAGAGGTGTGATTTTAGAAATAAATACTGAGGTTTTTATTTCAGGAATGCAGTCAGTATGCACTTATCGTTGGTATACTTTCAGAGGTGGAGTTTGGGTTTTGTAGTACTCAGGTACAGGGTGACCTTTTCCTTTTTTAATGGACTTTTTATTAAATTTCATTCCAATACTCCTTGGTGGGATTCAAAAAAACAAAAAAACTTTTATAGCAGGGGAAACAGGAGAGGGCATATGATGAGAAGCTGGAGACAGTGACATGAAGGCTTTTCCATCTTTTGGTTTAGTCTGGTTAGTGAAAAAAAAATAATGATACAGTAGTCATTGCTGTGTTATGTACATATGTCAGGTGATAATGTGCTCCTCACGCTCAACCCTCAGAATATTCTCATGTGGTCACCTGGATGGTGCGCCTCTTTTATTCTCACAGTTTATTCAGACCAAAAACAAAACAAAACAAAAACCAATAATAATAATTTAAAACCCACAGCAACAACAATGACAAAAAGCCAGAATGCAAAAATGACTAGCCAATATTTTTCCAAAGACTTGTCAGGCAGTGAGCCCCATATATGAAGAGTTAAGGCAGGGAGAAAAGTTACTTTAAACAACGGCCTTTTCAATACTACATCAGTAAGTCCCAAACTCTTTGTGCAGATGGCTTATACTACTTGTGGCTTGAAAGTCTGTAAACATTTCAGTAAAGCCAAGACCCTAATGGGTCAGCTTTGCTCTCTTTACCGTACGTCAGCGTTACCTGGTAACGTGTAAGAGAAGGCTGATTTTTGTATATATGCCCTGGCATCGTGTCATGGTGCTCCTGAGCAGTGGCTGAGCTGCTCCAGGTCTACAGAGGGGCTCGCTCGGACTGGCTGGTGTCAGGGCCCTCAGACATTGCTTGCCCACTAAGCACGGCTGTGACCTCTGTATTTACGGGTCTCAGACACGACCCCCCTAAGTCATTAAGGAGTGGCTGCAGAGCTGGGATCAAAACACAGGAAAACACTCCAGAGCTTTCTTCCCTTCAGACTGAAAGTAGTGTTGGTGATGCTGAGCTTGTAGCCATCAGCTCTTGAAGTTTTGAAGATAAACATCAGCTAGAAACATCATGCCTACTTAGGGCTTGGATATTTCGTCTTGAGGGAATAAATTCATTCGGTCATAACTGAGTCAAGTCTCCTATTCACTCAGCATGTGACGAGATAGAGAACTTAACTGCTGGTATCTTTTGGATGCTGGGGTCAGATAAACACTCAGGCAAATCAACACAAACTTGAAACATAGGATTGGCTAATGCTCACTATGCAAGTTTCCTTCTTCTTTTTCTTCTTCTTCTTCTTCTTTTTTTTTTTTTTGTAATAAAGAATGTCATCGAATTAACCTACGCAAATACATCTTCCCAAATAATAAAACACAGATCCCTTAGTTAAATGTGTGCCTACCATATCCTGCTTTCATTTTAATAACAGCAGATTAGGTCTTCCTGTCATGGAGACTCAAAACGGAGTCCTCTGACAAATCCAGAATCTTGTGAGCACTGCAGAGTGACTAGAAGAAAACCACATGAGACAGGAACTGCTTTAGAGAATCTGGCCTAACTAAAGTGGTGTTTTCCCTGTTATATCCTGCGTACCCCTTTAGATGGCACACCCAGCAACATTTCTTAATCGTTTATTTATTTTAAGATATGTTAAAATAAAATTAACACATTAAATCCACCATTTTATAGATATTTTGGCTTAGGTTGCAATTCAATGAAGTTACGCTTTATGCAGATTGAATGAATTGCATTTCTTTTCTGCGGTACATTGACTTTGACGATGCACAGTTATGGCAGGAATCATAAAAGTGGTACAAGAATGTCTGAAGTTGGCAAATGACAACCTTATTGGTAACACTGACCAGTATAAATTGAAGCTGCAGCTCCCCAAATGTTCATCTCCAAGAACCTATTTTATTTTTTTTCCTGATATAAACTTCACTTTTGAAATATCTTTTTCACTTTTAACAAATACACTCTTTATGCAGTCATTTGTTTTTCTGTTTAAAGATACCTGTACCTGATGAACATAAAGCAGTCAGTGTTACTGATTACATTGGTATAACTCCAGCCAACCCCAACTGATAAACAGAGCATGTCTGATCCTTGTTGCTTGCAAGAATCAGAAGCCAATTGAAGCTTGACCAATGACAGGGAATTTATTTTAGATATGGAGAGACATCTCATGGAACCCAAGTACCAATATCAGGAACAGCTGGATCCAGGAATTGGAAGGTGGCCAATGCCCCACTGAGAATTTTCTCTTGGTCTTCTAGCCCCGGTTCTCTTTGCAATCTTTATTCTCCTTTAACAGACTACCTCTTCCTGCTACCCCACCCTCACGGGATACTGAGGATGGCTGTCCGTTTATATTCCCAAGTTATATTCCAGCAATGTGAAGGACTGGTTCTCTCAGCTCTGATTTACTGTCCCTAGGGAAGGGACTCTGGCCTTGCGTGGGCCAGATGTCCACTCTAATTGTACCACTGATATACCGATGCTTGCTCATAGTAGTTCCCGAGAGCCAATGGTTGAATTTTCAGGAATTTTGGCACGCAGGTTATTAAATACAATTATTACTGAAAAGTGAATTATTCAAACTTACAATTGAATAAATTATATTTTTAATGTACTAACTCCTTGAAACATATGACTTCATAATCAGCTTGTTACATTTTACTATTTATGCTCTTGAGGTTATTTGTCTATTGTATCCAGATGGTAGAAGTACTATTTAGTGGTACACTACTATGCGTCTCTTCTCAACTCTCCATTTAGTGGTATAATGTTGGAAGTTTGAAACAACCATGGTGGGAATATTTACGCTATGAAAATTGGTGAACACTACAAATCAGGGTGGTGGCAGTGTTATTTCCTGGAGAGCTGGATATTAAACATTTATAAGTACGTCACTGAATCTAGTCTATTCCAGGTGGCTATGGGGCCTAGGTCCCTTTGCCTGTAAAAAGAATGGTGACAATATCGCACCCCATGAATGGGTCAGGGGAATGGGATCATTAAGGGAACCACTGTAAGCCGGATTCTACACACCAAAATCTAAAGGCTTCGCTTATATACATAGTGAATAAATATCCTGCTGCTTAGTCACGTATTTATGTACTTTATGCTACAAAATTTCCAGAATGCCACGAGAAAGTCTCAGACACCGTTATTATTTGGTAACTTGGTGACAATAATGATAGTGATGATAGCTCACATTTTGAGCACTGTTTTAAGAATTTTTACACATATGGGGATCCCTGGGTGGCTCAGCGGTTTGGCGCCTGCCTTTGGCCCAGGTTGCGATCCTGGAGTTCCGGGATCAAGTCCCGCATCAGGCTCCCAGCATGGAGCCTGCTTGTGTCTTTGCCTCTCTCTCTCTCTCTCTCTTATAAATAAATAAATAAATAAATAAATAAATAAATAAATAAATAAATCAATCAATCAATCTTTAAAAAAAAGAATTTTTACACATATGATCTTACATTATCTTCAGAGTATTTGTCATTTGAACTGAATTCATTTTAATTCAGCAAATAGTATCAAGCACCTGAAATATACCAGGTTCTTTTCTACATATATAAGATACATTAGTGAGCAAGACAGAGATCCCTGGTGTTTTCATTCTATCTGGGGCAGACAGACCTAAAATATACATAGTAAAGTTACACATTATAGAGTGCAGTGGAAAGTGATGCAGTCAGTGGAGTAAAGCAAAGATAGAGCAGGGTAAGGGGAACTGAAAGGCCTGGGGATGGGAATGGGCTGCAATTTTAAATGGGGTGGTCAGAGTACAACTCCTTGAGAAGCCATTTAAGCAAAGACTTGAAGGGGGTGAAAGAGTCGCTTTTGTGGGCATTTGGAAGAAGAGTGTGTTCTAGGCACAGGGAACTGCAAGTGGCATGGCCCTAGGTAGAAGCATCCTTGATGTGTCAAGCATTAAAAAGACCAGCAAGCATTGGAGCCCAAGGAGGAAGAGGAAGATTAATAGTTGGTCGAAGACATAAGGGGGGGAGGGTATAGATGACCTGATAAGACCTTGAAAGAACTTTACCTTTGACCTTGAATAGAAGGGAGAGCCATTAAAAGGTCTTGAGCAGAGGAGTAACATGACCTCACTCAGGTTTCAAAAGGCCCACTCTGGCTTCTGGGTTCAGAACAGAGGGCAGACATAGAAAGGCTACTGTTGGAATCTAGGTGAGTGATGACATTAGCTCTGACCAGGGCAGCAACCGTGGTGGTGATAAGTGGTTGGGGGTCAGATTCTGGGTGTATTTTAAAGGTAAGACTGAGAAGACTTCCTGATGGTTCAGGTGAGGGCTAGACAAGAGACTTCAAGGGTGACTCTAGTGCTTTTGCCTTCGCTTGAGCAACTGGGAGGTTGAAATTGCCATCACCTAAGGCTGGTTAGGTTGAAGGGAGAAAAATGGTTTAGCTGAGCTGATTTTCAGATGCTGTTAAAAATCCATGTGAAGATGTAGAGTCGCCCATTGGATATTGAAATTTGGCTTTTCCAAGGGAAGTCTGAGCCAGAGATGCAAATGTAGGAGTCCTTGAAACATAAGTGGTGTTTGAAGTCATGAACCTGGCTGCGGTCACCAAGGCAATGAGGATAATGAAGAAAGAGGAGGAAAATGGTGATGGAAGAGAGGAAAGGGAGACTAGCTAGAGATTCTTCAGTCGGCAAGAAGGGTAAGGTCTAATATGAAGTGAAGGGACTGGCTTTAGATAAGAGTGTAAGTAGATGATGTGTGGTCGTAAGATGGCACAGTATAGATGTGCAGATGCTCATTGGTGAGTGAATGTGGTAGTCAGAAGTCTTTGAAAATTCACAGTCTCTTTGCTTCACTTTTCTTGGTAAAGTAGGAGGCAAGGTCCTCAGCTAAGAGTGAAGATAAGGAAGACGGCAGTGATGGCTTGAGATGAAAGGAGAAAACGTATAGTCATCCTTGGAGAATGAAATGGTAAATGAACTGTAGAAATACAACATGATCTCTGGACAGCATAAAAGGTCTGCTTGAGATCGATGGTCACGTTATGGGTACAACGATTATTTTTCCATCACAGTGCAGGAAACTAGGCTCAGAGAGCTTAAGTTACTTGCCTAAGCTTCCACACCTAGTAAGTGGCCTAGTCAGGATTTGAGTTCAGGTGGTCTAGCACCAGAAGCCATCCTCTTAAGCACCACAAGCTAGGTTTTTCGAGTTAACTAATAAACAACTGTAATTCTCCTTAGAATGACTACTAAAATAACAGCACTTTATCTATGGGATATAAAAAAATCCACAATTCACATCCACCAAAGGTAATAGCCTTAATTAAAAAGACAAAACAAATCTTATGTAAAAATTCTTAGATAAGGAAAGCAGCAAGGTAAATTCTGGATTAGTGTCTCTTGAAGGGAAAACTGTTACTGCAAGGTTTTCAAAAGCATTTAAAATAGTAGGAGAAGCTGACCTGGAAGCTAGGAAGAAACCCATCTCACCATATTGGGCAGTGGGGATTGTGAAGCAAACCTGTAACTAAGGCAGAGAAGGAAGGCCAGAGCAGTGTCAAGCCCGAGCCCCAAACCCATTACATGTGAAACAGATTCCCATGAGGAAGAGCAAAATATCTTGAGTCTTTTAAAAGTCACACAGTTCATAAGTGTCCCATCAAATAATGATGGCTTGGAGGGAAAAACTATTGGGCATATTTGACCAAAAATACTTATAATTCATTTCTCAGTTAACAACTCTAAGATAGCCTTTCGGTTCTCAGCGTGTGGGCATGCCTCTTCCATGCACGACTCTCCCAGTTGGTGGCTGCTGGTTGAGCCTTCACCAAGGGACAGATCTGAGCTCCAATCCACATCTGGGTGTCAAGTATTTTCTCTGCTGACACCAGGGTTATGAAGATGAATGAAATACAGACTTGACCTCACAAAGATTATGATATAGAAACACACAGATAAGTGGACAATCATTGTGCGATGTGAAAAGTGCATGGACAGTAAGATATATAAAAGATGACACTTCAGAAGCCATAGTGAGCTTATCTTAATGTAAACTTCCCGAAAAATATAGCAATGCTGACAGGGTTAAAATCATAGCTTAGAGACTTGCTCTTTAAACAGTGGTCCACATGCCAGTGGCACTGGCATTATTTCTTGGCAGGTTTTTTTCTTTTTTTTTTTTTTAAGATTTTATTTATTTATTCATGAGAGAGAGAAAGAGAGAGAGAGAGGCAGAGGCATAGGTAGAGGGAGAAGCAGGCTCCCTATGTGGAGCCCGATGTGGGACTCAATCCCAGGACGCCGGGACCACGACCTGAGCCAAAGGCAGATGTTTAACCACTGAGCCACCCAGGTGCCCATTTCTCGGTGGTTTTATATGCACATTACAGTCTGAGAATCTCTGTCCTAACTTTTGGGATAAGGGAAACAGACTTTCAACCATAGGGATGAATCTCTGGAAGTTCTGGTCACATCCAAACTGCTTAGGGAACTTAATAAGCCTGGGACCCAAGTGACCTCTTCCATGCCCACCACAGATTCCCTTGTAGAGCTGAATCTTGGGGATGAGGGGAATTGTTTTCTAAGAATTCTCAGTCGCCCAGTTGCAGCACGTCATCACAAAGCCGGAGATCGCCCAATTAAGCCACCAAGAAGCAGGTGCATCAATCGCGATGTAAAAGCAACAATCACAAATGGCACAATTATTTCCAGCACTTGAAATCAGAATGTTAGAGTGTGAAAATTCTTTTCCACTACATTGCTATCTAGGTGAAGGCATCAAGTTACAGTGCCATCGACTTTCTTGGACGTACGCCTCTTTCGCAAATTTTTGCCACAGATTCTGATGAGTACGTTCTCCATTTGTCACCAGGAAAGGCAGGGGCCAGAGAGCAGATCCGTGGAGCCCGACAGCTGACCTCAGCAGCTTGGAGAAGGCAGGGGTCTTCCTGTCTCCGGGCGGTAGCGCTGCTGGGGAGCTGCCAGCAGCCCTCCCCGTGGGCCATGCTGTTTCTCTCAGCAGGCCACTGGTGGAACACAGCACAGAATGAAACCTGCTGAATTAGCTTCTCCCAAAGAGCCAGAATATTTTTTATTAATCCTGTTCTTTGGCATCAAGCTGCCCGAGTTCTCCTTTCCCATATAGGTTTGCTTTATGAGCTTACCTGAAATTAATAGCAACTCTTTGTACCCAGGGCAGCTTTTCTCTCAGCAGCCACTGTGTGCAATGGGCAAAATCATCATCTACATGTAAGGGGCTGGGCAGGGGGGTGGGGGGGTCTAAGCAGCAGCAAGAAATATAGAAGCAACCCGTGTCCAGATAATTTAGATCCCCCGTATATTTTACTGTATTTTCAAAGTCAAGGGAAAGCTCCTCATCCCCCAGCCTCATCACATGTATTGTTTTCATACAATGTGTTTATGCTGTGTGACCTCTTCCTTGGTGTACTCATATTTTATTCTGTGCTGTCCTCAAGGAAACCCTAGCTTATTAATTGTTAAACACGTTAAGGAACTGGGGATTCATTACATGCTGTTCTCAATTCAGAAGGTTGGATGGCCAGATGCCTGTCCTGTATCCAGGAGGTTGATGTTCAGTAATGTATCATTATAATGTAGCTGCTGTAATGAAGCTGAGGTCCTGGGTGTGATTCCCAGGGCGCCAGTTAGCTCGGCTTTGTGGCTGCAGACCGTGACTCTGTTTTGGCGCTGCACTTCAAATGTTGTGGGGTTGGCCAAAGGGAGACTGGGCGAGGGCCTATGGTCAACACATCATGGACATCTCGGGAACAGGAACTCACAGCACATTCCTTACTGCTCGCCTGTGTGTCCATTCCTTCTTCCAGCCACTGCCAGCCAGAGCTGGATTCTGCTTGCCTTCTCTGAATTCCTACTGCCCTCGCCCACGCTCCTGAAACTTACCACGTGCTACTCTTAGATCCCAGCACTTAGCACACTCCTATATTGTCTTCTCTGCTGGCTTGTAAACTCCTTGAAGACATAAACCACACTGAATACATTTTTACGTCTCTTCTAGTGCTCTTGCGTGCTTGGTGGCTGTGGAAAGGGTAGGTAGAAGGATGAATGGTCGGAGAAATGGGTGGGATGAGTAAGTGTGCAAGGTGTCTGCAAATTTGTTGGCTGGGGCCTCATAGGTACCTATCAAGGACAGAGAACTCGGAGATGTAAAATATGGTATAATAATCATGCCTGGTTACGATGCTACATCTTCCACAAAACTGATCATTCTGATGGGTAGTGTACATCAGTTACCCATACTATGCTGATAATGCATAGAATTTCCCTTCCCACCATCTGAACCAGATCTTTATAGATATTTAATTCATGTCTAAAGCCTCTCCAGGAGACCTGTTCCCATTTCAGAGACGAGGAAACAAAAACACGGAGCAGGTCCATTGTTCTTCATAAGATCACGTAGTGCATAGTAGGATCAGTGGAACTACTGTGTGTGTTACTTATTTACTGATGCGTAACACGTTATCCCAAACAATTAGCAGCTTAAAACAACAAACACTTGATGGTCTGTTTCGGAATTTGTGCGCAGTTTAGCTAGATGCCTCTGACTCTAAGTGTGTCATCAAGCTGCAGTCAAGAGGTCAGCTGGGGTTGCTGTCTTCTCAAGGTTGGACTGGGGAGGATCCGATCCAAGCCATTCCCATGGCTGTAGACAAGTCTCAGCGTCTCGCTGGTTGCTGGCTGCAGCCATCAGTTCCTGGCCTTGGGCTGCATACACATGCCAGTTTGTATCCCCTGGACCAAGGAATCAAGATGAGAGAGAGAGTGAGAGAGAGAGAGAGAGAGAGAGAGAGAGAGAGAACGAACCAGCAAAAGACAGGTCATAGTCTGTTTATAACCTAACCCCATAAGTGACACCCCATCACAATTGGTAGAAATGAGTTGCTAGGTCCCACCGGCCCTGAAGGGGGAGGAAATGACACAGGTCCTGAGTAACGGCAGATGAGGATCCTTGGGGGCCATCTCAGACACTGTGGATCACGGCCTGTCCCAAGGATCAGAGAAGGACCGTCTGCAGACTGCCCCTTATCTGTCTGTACATACAGTGGTGGTCAGAAGGTGGTGCCAAATAGGAGATCACAGAAACCACCTGTCCCAAAAGTGAAATCTCTTTTCTCCATTTTGACAGAAAGTGAAGCTCGATGTGGCTTCTTGCCGGAAAGTTCTACCAACCACTCCTCACATCCTGAGTGGCACCTAAGCCTCTTCCACCCCCACTGCCTGCGCTTACTCTGATAGATGGCAATGGATTTCTGGGAAATTCAAATAGATGTATAGCCTCACTCTGCATCAACGTGAGCACTCAGCCCGGGACCCTCTGAGATGGCAGGATTGCTTTCCCAGTGGGATCAGGGCTCAACATGGTGAGTTTGCAGGCAGAGGAAGGAAAAAAAATCCTTCTTGATGTTTGGTGGCTATGAAACTCGGCTCTGAAACCAGTGGTCTCTTGTGTTGGAAATGAATGCTTCGAACTGACTAAAATCCCCTGGGAGTTTATTCCTTTGTGTCTCTTGAAGCGAGGCTTTCAAGATAGATAGAATCAAAGGGACAGAGTGTACCGGATGAGGAGCAGAGGGTATTTTTAAGCCCCTTTTGCTTCGAATGGTCATCTGCCCTGCAAGCCCACTGTTATCACCAAATCTCCTTAACTCCTTAAGCAAGATAATGACTTTTTATTAAAGAGCAATTGCTAGATTATTAGCCACTGGGCTTAAAACACCGAAGAGTCATCACTCTCGGGCTTCCCTTGGCCTCAGATCAACATGGTTTCAGCCGCTTCTGAGATGTGAAGTTCAGAGCCAGCAGTTCTCTCCATCTCCGCTCAGAATTAACCAATAAATTAGAATAACTAAGTGAGTGAGGGTGAGACAAAGGCAGTGTGGAGCCGGGGTCGTCCTGAATATGAAACGGAGCATGGTTTATGTTTTGTATTTTATAGGTTTTAAAACAAAGCTAAAGTATAGCATTAAGGATCAAGGTCAGGGTGTTATCTTTTGTGGGGTGAATGGGGTGGGGGTGGCGAGGTCACAGCTCATGCCAAAGACTTGGCCCCTCCTTTCTCCGTAACATTTATTTTCCCGAGCTTCTGTCTAATTAATATAAGGCCTTGCTCGAGCACACTGGCCCTCATTGGGCCTGTCACTCGTTAATCAAGCGACCCTTCTAGCCTTGGGTAATGACCTTGAAAGAATATATCAGCCCATGATGGCGGAAGTGAGGAATTAAATTGTTTCTCTGAGTGCTTATGGTCATTGCTGACAATTTATATCTCGCAGCTGCCCTGGGCTGGCCATGCCGGCCATTGTGCGGCAATCATTTTCCTGGCCGGGAATGGATTGTGTGCCGGACAGGGACCACGCTGGCC
Organism: Canis aureus; assembly: GCF_053574225.1. Classification (NCBI taxonomy): domain Eukaryota; kingdom Metazoa; phylum Chordata; class Mammalia; order Carnivora; family Canidae; genus Canis; species Canis aureus. Next base: position 9,887,143 of record NC_135613.1, read on the forward strand.
TCCTGTACATCTCCATCTTTTATGGTTGTTTCCCTTCCCCCACCTGCTTTTAATCACGTCTTTGTTTGAGAGCCAGGGATTGTACAAAGTTAAAAGCTTTGTCTTTAAGGCCACCAAGAGCCAAAAGCTTGGGGTAAATCGTGTGTCTGGCTGTACCCTGCTTTGTCTCCGAGCACTCTGCTGTTGCCTCTGCTGATGTAAGGCTTAAAAGGGAAGTGTCTTGAGAATTATGTTAGCTCAAAACTCATAAGAGAAAAATTACTGGAAATATTAAAAGGCTGCAAAGGGTGTATTGTGTACAAGTGATTAAGCCTGAACCCTTCCTGGGTCTTGCTAGGAGGTCAGGGAGATATTGGCTGCCGGTCCTGGGGGGAATAGGCACGGATGGGGACTTTCATCCTTTTACCTTTTATGGTGGTATATTTCAACTTAGTGGTATCTTGGGGTACGCTGGTGCACAGCCAGAGTCGTACCTTCCTACCAAGATAAATATTATATGTACCTGAAATTAAGCACCATATATCTACTCAGAACCTGTGCATCCCCTTCCCTTTCACTGTTTGCTCTCTTTGAAACTAAGTGAGTGAATTTTAAGAGCTCTTTTCCTGGGAGAAAGTTTTTTTCATTGTTTTACTACACGGTTAGGCTTGCAAAAGAATTAAGAGGGAAATTCTTCCCATTACCTAAAATTGGCCAATAAATAGCATCCCTTTGCATAGCTCCAGCTACAATTACTAGATTTTGTGTCTGAAGCCTTATAAATACAATGGTATAGCTTGGATTTGTCCTGGGTTTTCTTTGTGTGTAGACATTCACTAGTTATCACTAAATGTATGTGCTAAAACTTCAAAGAAGAGAAATCACCAGCAGGGCCCTCCAGAGGTGGAGAGAGAGTTAAGTATTTGTAAAACCTAAGTTAGGATTCCTTCCTCTTGCTGGCTCCTGGCTTCATGCCTAGATCTGTTTATCATTATTGGACGGTGCCTTCCATACACAGGGAAAATCCTTTTTTTCTGTATGTCTGTAGGTCTGTATGGGATAAGAGCTTCTGCGGGTCCCAGCTCACCCTCCAAGCTGGGAATCCCCCTTAATATGATGACCATGTTATGTAGAGTGGTTGGTGGAAGGACGGGGATGTGGTGAGGAGAGGTTCTAACTGCTCAGGCACACTGGCCCTTCATGGAAATAGGACAGATATCCATTCTGTCTTCAGCCCATCTGGGAGAAGACTGTGTACAAATGTGGAAAATGAAGATTCCTGGCAACACCAGTGCAAATGAAGGCAGATTAATAGAATGCCCGCTGACAACATGCATGCTGATTCTAGTAAGATTCATAACACCATGTTTGTCCTTTAAGGCAGAGCTCATGGAAGGCAAGCCACATTGTTTTTATCTTTGGATTCTTTACCATGTCAAATACACTGGTTCACATACACTAGGCATTAAAAAAAAAAAAAGAAGAAGAAGAAGAAAATGATTAGTTGAGTGATGGGATTAACCCATTCATTCCATGGTCAGACTTTGTAAGTCAAGCAGGTTCTGCAGCTTTTCAATTAAACTAACTGCCATGAGAGTGATTCTTACCCTGTGCCTTCCTGTTTTCATTGCATGCATCTATTCTAATGGAAAGAGGGCAAAACTGAAAGTCAGAGTCCTCACTTCCATGCTGATGCCACCATTCCCTTGAGCATCAACTTTGCAAGAGAGTCATCCCTTCTCTGGGAACATCAGAGTCTATAAATCTTAGACAAAGGGTTTGGACTTGCTAATCTCTACAGTCCTTTCCAGCATGACATTACTATAATTTCCGAGGACTGCTGTCGTCTCATGGGGGCAGAAATCCAAGTCAGGAAGAGAATATGTTTAAGTATAAAAATGGTCAGGATTGCCTCTCTGCCTTGCACTTGGTAGGTACCCACCAAAGTGGATGGAATTGGTTTTTGGAAGGAATTAGATGACAGCCAAGAAACTACTCAATTCAAAGCTATGTCCACACTCAGCCTTCTGGCCTTCCCTTACTCAGACATTTATGTCACCTATTTACCATAGCTTTTGGCACAAGCAGAACAGTTTATTATTAATTATCTCTAGTTTTGAAATATAATTCTAGCAAAAAAGGCTACTATTGAAGAGTCTCAAATGATGGAGGTTTTGAAAGTGTCATCTGCTTTGTTACTAAGTTCTTAAAATCGGTCACCCCCTTTTGTACTGTCATTGAGTTGGCTAGATTTTTATGTAACTGTCTGCTTCTGTATTTTCAGTGATGAAGGTCTTAGTCGCTACATCTAAATATTATCAGCTTGTTGGTTTGTTGGTTTTGATAAAGGATAGAGTTTGAGGCATGCGAGAGGCAAGGCAAAAAAACAAAGAGGGGAAGCTTCAGAAAGAGGTGAGAGAGAAAATGTCATCCATCCCCTTTCTTAGTTTGTCATCCCTTCCTTCAGAACATACACATAAATAAATTAACAAAACAAAACAAAACAAACAACCCTGAGCTTTCTTTCCCTCAGCACCATGTCAATTGCAGTGACACATGCATCCGGGGTGAGGGGCCATTTGCAAGGCTGATTGTGCTGTCTGCGCATGTGAGAAATGCCATGAATGTGGAGCATGCTCCCAAGTGTGTCAGTGAACTGTGCCCGTGGGATAGGGGCTTTATATCACGGGGAAGACAGGACCAACCCCACCCCTAAAATGACACCTTAGATGCAGTCAGCAGAGTGTGCAAATCCAGGGAGGACACATGTGGTTATGAGCTTGGAAACCCCTTAGTGTCAGGGCTTAAATCTGCATGGTAAGAGATCTCATTGTATCAGGCAGGAACTGAGTTCCACAAGTTCTTTGCTAAATAGCTTTCATGTGTTTTTGCTTCTTTAGCTTTAAAAAAAAAAAAATCTTTTCAAATTGTAAATAATCCCAAATCACTTCATGGCAAGTCATGTATATTTGTTATGCCCCAAAACAAGGAACATTCGTGCTCTGATGCCAATGGTCATTGAGTGAATAATGATGAATTCTTCCTATATTCATTAAGTGCAGACACATATAACTAACAGTCAGTACTTCTGTGAATAATTGGATGCCCAGAGCTTCCATGCAAACTTGCTGTAATTTTAGCCATAGGGAAAGGGACCTGGTGTTTTCATCAAGGCTTATGAAATCTTTAATGTGGGAAGATACTACTTTTGCAGGCTCAGGATTCTAAGGACCCAGGGCAGAAAACCACTGCTTTTACTGGTGGAGGTTTAGGCACCATAATAAGCAGAAGTAAAAGAAAGTTGTTCAGTTTGAGAGTTCATCTTTTTGAGCAAGGTCCCTAATCTAGGGAATAAAGAAACCTTTTTTTTTTTTTTCAGTTTTCACAGATGTCCGCTTTTCTCTACATTCACTACATTTTCTCACAGTGGCTTCCATGAGAGTCACCAGGGAAGAAGGAGGGTGACATGGGTTGGGGATAGAACAAGTGTGGGGTTCAGTGTGAGCCAGAGATATCATCCCTCCTCCAACCTGTCTATAGGATCTATCTGTTAATTTTAGTAAAAGTTTACCAGCACTGTTCTGATAGATTCAGAATTAGTGACACAGTGACTTAGGACAAATGATTACTACTATTATTACTATTATTAATGACCATTCACATTCATCTAGTGTGATTATATGTCAAACTCCTTTCCAAGCTCTTTATAATAACCCTTAAGGTAAGTATTATTTTCTACATTTTATTGAGGAGATTCCTCAACCAGAAAGTGCCATAGCCACCGTGACATCTGCTCTTTCATCGGCTGTACAGCGTCCAACCAACCAACCAACAAGGATACCTAGTTCAAGTTTAATAATGGAAGGCTAAAATTCCCTAACTACGTTGAAAAGCATGGAGCTATTTAGGATTGGCTTGTTTGGTTCAGTCTTTTGCACTGTGATATTTTGAAATGCTGGATTCAGTACTATGAAATTCTTAAGGATCAGAAAATTGGTTCCTGGTTCCTCTAACCTTAATTGAGAGTTTATATCTCCCTTCTCTTAAGGAATATTAACTTGTCCCAACATATTATCACTATCACTCCAGTATATATTTATCTCTGTCCTTCCTTGTCCTGTATTATTCCATGGACGCTTTCAAGGCCGAACATATATCTCCATAGTCATCATTTGTGTGTGTGTGTGTGTACATAGTATATGCTAAATAAATATTTGTTAAGTTAAATTGCTTTTGTCTAAATTTACATTTAACTCCATAGATGATCCAGTTTATTCCTTTACTGAACATTGATTTCACTTGAGAAGTGAGAGAAGGAGCTAGAAGGTGAGGAAGTTGGGTGGAGACTTTGAAAGGCAACTCAGCTGCTCTCCTAAAACCCAAAGAAAGAAGAAAATCAATATTTGAGCTGAAACTTACCAAAATGGCAATTTCATAGATATTTTACAAAAATCTATTTCCTCAAGTGAAAGCCCATGGCCAGTTTTGCTCCACGTATGAACTTAGAAAAACTTCAAACAGGTTTCTTTAACTATGCATTTAAATTTTGGTTTTCATTCTGGATCAAGAAAAAAGATTATACACTTCTAATCCTAGTTGATAAATTTGGGACTTTTAATGGAAAGTTCTAGAAAATGGGACCTTGGGGATTACATGTAATCATAAAATATACAGCAATCGTTGAAAGACATAATAATATGCAATTAAATATTTTTTAAATGAGGTTTGAAGCAATACTTTTTTGAAGATTTTACTATTTTATGTATTTTTCATTTTTTAAAAGATTTTATTTATTTATTTGAGAATGAGTGTGTGTGAGAGGGAGAAGCAAACCCCCCACTGAGCTGGAAGCCCAACACAGAACTCAATCCCAGGATCCCAGAACCATGACCTGAGCTAGAGGCAGATGCTTAACCAATTGAGCTACCCAGGCACCCTGAAGATTATTTTTTTAAGATTTTTTTTCAGTTTACAGTAAAACTGAGAGGAAGTTATAAGGATTTTCCATATCTCCCTTGCCTTTGCATATGCACAGCCTCCCCAACTGTCAACATCATTCATCAGAATAGTACATTTTTTTCTACCAAGGACAAACCTACTTTGGCACATTATAATCATCCAAAGTTCATGGTTTTACCTAAGGGTTCACTCTTGGTGTTGTATATTCATTGGGTTTCCATACATGTTTAATGATATTTTTCCATGATTATAATATCATACAGAGTATTTTCACTATCCTAAAAATCTGCTGTGCTCTGCTTATTCATCCCCCTCCTCTGGCAATCACCAATCTTTTTACTGTCTCCATAGTTTTGCCTTTTTCAGAAGGTCAGATAGGTGGAATCATACACTCAAGGGCTTTTTTTTTTAAGATTTTATTTATTTATTCATGAGAGACACATAGAGAGAGGCAGAGACATAGGTAGAGGGAGAAGTATGTTCCTTGCGAGAAGCCTGGGATCACAACCTGAGCCAAAGGCAGATGCTCAACCACTGAGCCCCTAGGTGTCCCACTCAGTGGCTTGTTTAATTGATTTCTTTTTCTTAGTAATATGCGTTTAATGTTGTTCTGTGTTTTTATGGCTTGGTAACTCATTTCTTTTTAGTGCTAAATAATATTCCATTGTCAGGATGCACCAGTTTATTTATCCATACATCTACTGAAGGATATTTTGGTTGCTTCCAAGTTTTGGCAATTATAAATCAAATTGCTATACATTTCTATGTACAGGATTTTGTATAGACATAAGTTTTCAACTCATTTGGATAAATACAAAGTGCAATTGCTCAGTCATATGGTGAGAGTATATTTAGTTTTGTGGGAAACCACCAGAGACGTCTTCCTATGCAGCTATACCATTTTGCATTCCCACCAGCAGTGAAGGAGAATTCCTGTTGATACACATCCTTAACAGCAATTGTTGGTGTTCTGGATTTTGGTCATTCTAATAGGTGTGTAGTGATAGCTCATTGTTTTATTTTGTATTTCCCAGATGACACAGGATGGGAGGCACTTTTTAATATTCTTATTCGTCACCTGTATATCTTCTTTCATTAGGTATTTGAAGGTCTTTGGCTCATTTTTGAATCAGGTTGTTTTCTTACTGTTGCGTTTTAAGAGTTCTTTGTATATTTTGGATAACAGTCATTATCAGATGTGTCTTTTGCAAATATTTTCTCACAGTCTGTTGCTCATCTTCTATGAGGCAACACTTTTTTTTTTTTTTTAAGTGAGCTCCGTACTCTGCAGAGTGTGGGCCTTTTAAGTGCCCCCCCTCCAACTCAGTGTGGGGCTTGAATTCAGAACTCTGAGATTCGAGACCTAAACTGAGATCAAGAGTCAGACGCTTAACCAGCTGAGCCACCCAGGTGCCCCAAAGCAACACTTTTAAAATACATTCATTATCTAAAAGAAAACCTCACTCTTCCCATCCCAAACTTGAGTTTGTGAAAAAGTGCCTGGCATGAAATTAAATCAGGTATACGATGAGTCTATATAAACCAATCACAAATGCAGCACTTTCCATACTTTCTTTCATCTTTAAATATGTAATTTGCCTTGTACCTAAAATGCTATGGTTTTAGCTTATTAAGAAAGGCATCCATTTTTTTCTCCATTTATACTACAAATATATACATATATGTTTCCTAGGGATTTTCATTTTGAAAATGAAATAGTCTTAATTCCTAGTAGTTTGTAATCAATGCCACTTAAAATAGCTGAGGATAGTTGATTACTCAAGTTGTTGCTTAGTGGCAAGTGACTCTTGGTAAAAGAAATAGTTCTAGCTGTGGAGATACCACAACTTTGCCTTACTCTGGAGAATACCGAGAAGTGCTGGATCTGCCTCCTGAGCCCCTCAACCATTGATGTCCTGGGGAAGAGAAACTCTGGTGAAATGAGAACAGAAAGACTACACAGGTGACATGTGACCAGCAAGAGCCAGGGACAGAAAGATGGTCTCATCTGGGAGGTAGGAAACAGAAAGGGGAAAAGTTTGACTTGACCAAGATTAAAGATCAAATGTACGTGATTCTGAAAGTAGGACAATTTATGAATGAGAATGAATAATTGTCCCAAGGTAAAGAGGAATGGAAAGGAGTTAAGAAGGAAGGAAACATTTTTAAAAAGGAAAGCAGATAGTAATTTAAAAATAAATAAGCTTTTAGAGAAATGGGGGGGGTGTTAAAAGCAAGAGAATTCATAGAAAATCTTAAAAGAGATCGATTAAATGTTAAACATTTAATCTTAGATAAATGAAGAGGGAAAGAAATGGGTCTTTAGACCCAATATTAATAACCAATAATGGAGAACATGTCTTTTTTCCACTGGAAACTTCCCGTCTTCAAATTTACTGATGGTTTGGCTGTCACAAATAGCCATCAGAGATACTGGAACATTTTTTAGGAGTAAGGTCAAGAAGGATGTGTCATTTTGAATCCTCTGGATTGCCGCAGATCACCCCTTTTTTCCTAAGAAGTTGATGGTTTGGAAATGTTTATATCTCTGTGTTTATGTAGATGAGACTTGGGAAATGCCCATTTTCCATTAGGAGACAGTGGATACCATTTAGTGCCTTTGAGATTTTCTTGGACTTTGCAAAATCTCTTTGCCTTTACAGCTTTGCCTCTCTGATGCAACACATCTCAGTGCTTTTTGCTCCATGGCATAATGGCTGCTCTTCTTTTTGGCTGGGAAGACATGTTAACCTTTTAATAGCAAACTGGGCACCAGGTGCCCATCATGCACATTTCAAAGTCTTCTGTGGACTTGGAAATGAAGGCAGGCAATAGAACAGAGCAGGCAAGCCAAAACCAACCAACCAAACAGCTTAGAGATAATTGAGGTAAGAGGAATAGAATTTTTTTTTCCACAGAGAAAAAATGTGTTAAGAAACTTAAGTTTGTTATTGGAGGAGTTTGCTGCATCTCCCTCCATGGAGGTCTTTAAAATTCTTGTCTGAAATGGTTGACAATGTCTTACGCAGGGCAGGGTCTCCTAGCCGTTAGCCGCAGAGCTAAACTTCCCCCTTGGCTGAGAGCTGGACAGGCACATCTCCCTCTCCTCTCTGAATGGGGAATTAACAGTGATTTCTCCTCACAGAAGGTTAGGGACCTGTGGATAACGTGCCTTCAGAGAATCAATCATTTGGCAAAAGGTAATTGAACAAGGCAATAAAGAAGGAACTAATGGGAAGGTACACAAGTAAATCCTAGAAGTATACTTCTTTATTCAGGGGCATAAGACCTAACCACATGAAAAAGTAAATAACATTTCTAAACAATGTATGCTGAGTCTTAGATCAGTACTTTAAATAGTCAATTGAGAGAAGATGATCTCAGTGTCTGGAAACTGCTGGTGTAGCAGATGCTCCAAGTGGCCTTCCAGTATACCTTACCTGAAACCTGCACTGTCCAGTAATGGCAGCACCAGCCACGTGTGGCTACGAAGCACCATGATAGGTGGCTAGTCCTCACTGAGATATGCTCTACATATAAAATGTGTACTAGCTAAAGACTTAGTATAAAAAATGTAAAATATCTCAATAATTTTTAATGTTAATTACATGATGAAATGATCATATTTGAGGTGACATATTGGGTCAAATATATTGACTAATAAAAACACATATTACTGAAGTTAACTTAACCTATTTCTTTTTACCTTTTTAAATGTTGCTACTGGAAAACTTAAAATTACATGAACTATTTCAGGACCTATATCTCTATACCTGAGAGCTTCTTCTGGAGTTGTGGTAGATGGAGATAACTGGGATTTAATGTTCTTTGCTTCTCTACATTGGTCTTCAACAAGTAACTTTTAGGAGCTGGTGTATACCCCAGCTCCTTTACCTTACAGATGAGAGAGTTCCAAGGTGCATGTTTTGAGCCATTTCCAATACTTTTCCCTGTGGTCCCACTCTCTTGCTCATTTTCCTTGCTCTTCCAAGTAAACTAAATGTTCTCAGATTTCTCACCTTACATACTAAGACTACCAACACAAACTCAGACCGTCAGGGAAGAAGGCTGTAGAGTTATTCATGGCATTTAAAAGGTGGATGGGGGGATCCCTGGGTGGCGCAGCGGTTTGGCACCTGCCTTTGACCCAGGGCGCGATCCTGGAGACCTGGGATCGAATCCCACGTCGGGCTCCCGGTGCATGGAGACTGCTTCTCCCTCTGCCTGTGTCTCTGCCTCTCTCTCTCTCTCTCTCTCTGTGACTATCATAAATAAATAAATAAATAAATAAAAATTTAAAAAAAAATAAAAAAAATAAAAGGTGGATGGGATTTGTAAAGATAGATGGGAAGGAACTTCATCTGTGTATTTGTATACCCATGAATTTTATTGATGAATGTAGAGAGAGACTTTGTGAAGGCAGAGATGATCATGCCTGTTAGAAGAGCATGAGATGACAGATATTTCTAAAGCAAAGGAGATGGATGGGAGACACAGGTAGACAAATATTCAGACCCCCAAATCTGGATGATCCCAACTGCTTTGCAATCCAATAAGCCACAGGGAGATTCTCACTGGTGGTGTCAGATGATGGAATTGCCACAGAGCTCTAGGAGATCTTTAATGGGAATATGGGATAATATGAAGGGAGATTCTGAAAGCAAGCAGCTTATTATATTTGTTATGGGATCATGAAGATCTCAACTGGGGTGCTGGCAAGCAGAACTTAAATAATTATCCTAAATATGTATGGTGTTACACAGTTTACTAAGCGTTTTCATGTGCTCACTCCCATTTTATCCACCATCAACCCAGTGGGGTAAATAGTGCAAAGAAGCATTTTGAAGAAAGATATGACAGGGTTCGTGTGTAACTGGAAAGGAAAGTATGAAAAGTGCCCCACATCAGGGAGAAAAGTGGTATTAGTGTTCAATCCATCTATCCATCCACACAAACCACTCAACACATGTTCACTGAGTACCTACTATATGCTGGACACTGCTCTGGGCCTTGAGAATACAGTTGTGAGCAATTCAGACAAAGCCCTTTGCCCCCATTAGAGTTCACCTTAGAGTTCACATGATAGAAATCATGGGAAAATAAGAGGAAGGGAAAATTATGTTGGGGAGAAGGTGATGATTTTATTTTTAGATATATTGGCTTCAAGGGACAGTTTTCAAATGGAAATGCCTAATGATCTCCAGGCACTTTGAACTGTCATTCTGGAGAAAGGGCTGAGCTAGAGGTATGCTGAACATTACCTGCAAAGAGGTGGTATTTGAGGCTAGCATCACTACCCAACAGCAGCTACGTGTCATGTGCTGGAACATTCAAACAATTAAATTTACACACAGTATAAAAATAAATTTTGGGTACTTGAATATATTTTTCATGTGTGTGAGTATGTGTGTCTCTTGTGTACAGGTATATATATATGTAAGTGTTTACACACTAGTATTTTCTTTCCTAACCATATGGTTCCACGTACATTAGCCACAGTAGAATGTAAGTCCTGTTACAAAGGAAGACGTGCTGCTTTAACTTCCTCTGTACAGCCCCAGCTACACAAGGTGACTTAATGCTGTTATCTTTTCTGGCAGTGACAATATTTAGTGTTACGATTTTGTGTGACTTCCTTAACTTTTTAAAATGCATTCATATAAGGTCATGGCATTGTATTCTTAAAAGAGCCCGTGGGTCAATGTTTAACAGTTATTGCGAAGAGTTAGTAATAAAGGTGCTGACATATTTTCCTCTGCATTCTGTCTTTGAATGTAAATTTATTTCATAGGGATTCCTTAGTTCTACGTTATATCCCATGAGTGGCAAATGACCAATGGAAACAATGCGTTTGCATTTGCACAAAGAATATAACATTTTAACTGACTCTACATCATCTTCCAGATGGGCTTGTTTGACTGATTTAGCCCATCCATCCAGCCACACAATCATTCCGTTTAAACAGCTGGTCAAATGATCAAAATAGTTAGACATAGATACAGCTCAAAGAAATGTCTCTCCAACAGAGTCCCAGATTCCTCCATGACAGATTTTAAATGGTCCCAGATTCCCTGTAGCCATAAATCATTTCAAGGGATTATTTTCCAGACTCTTCTCCATTACGTACTTCTAAAGAAACCATCTCCTCAGATTCCCATATTTGTTCTCCCTCTCCTCTCTCTGTCTTCCTCACTCCTCTGACTTCTCCTCTCCTCTCCTTTTGCTTCTCTAGCCTAGTTCAAGCCCTGTTTTATTGGCTTCCGACCTCAACTCCATCTTTGTTACCCAGAAATCCCTTTACATATTTGACTTGGTTATCATTAACCAGTACATTCTGTTCCAATTTAATGTGCTGTGTCCTGCACATCCCCGAGTGCACAGAATTGGTAATTGGCAGCCTGGGAAGCTTAACAAAAAGACGACAAGACTTGCAGAGCCTCAATTGTGCTGCCCTTCTGCACACACAAATCCGATTTAGGTCAATGAAAGTTATGTAGATAAAGGCGTGGAAGGGAGCCTTCAGAAAGCAGATTTCCTGGCCTGTATGAGATTTAAAGCATTCTGGGAAGTTGCATGGCGAAGCCTTAGAAAAGCATTTGGAGCACATGTCTTGCAGGGCATATGCTAGCGTTCTCTTTGGTTTTATTTATTTGTTTCTTAAAACACAAGTCCTTTTGGTTTATGGGGAAAAAAAGAAATTGGAATAAAATATCAAGATGGTAAAGATGACTATGACCAGCTCAACTGTCAATGTCACATATGTGGGAAAAAGAGAAGGAAGGGATAGAGAAAGGGGATAGCAGGAACAACAGTATTCCTGAGGTGGATCAAGAACCTTGGTAATTGAGCTCATTCATTTGTTCACTCACTCATTATGGCTTGATCAAGCTCAGTGGCCCACCCTCACCAACCTTCTGTCTCTGACTTCTGGTCAGAGATTGGGAGGGGGGGGGACATAAAGTACTTTGGTAGAAGGTAGCCTTAGACCTGGCAGATATGATGTTTAAATTCATCACCTGTTTTAGTTTACTTTAGTTGATCACCTGTGAATGTTTAGTTCATCACTTGTAAAACAGGAATAATAATACCTATGTTGTAGGGTTATTGATTCAATGAGGTGATAAGTGCAAAATTTGTTCTTAAGCATTGGTTGTTAGTATCACTGGTGGAAGGAAATAATAATAATAAAAAATCAGAATATCAAACTTGACATATAAAATGGTAATTAATAAAAATAGGATCTGATTCATAGAGTTATTGTCAAAGACACATTGGAAAATAGATATAAAATGCTTAGAGTAGTATTTGACATATCATATACCATCAATAGATGGTCGTCAGTATTCTTACTAGTAGTAGTGGTGGTGGTGCTGGTGGTGGTGGTGGTAGTAGTAGTGGTAGTAATCATCACCTTCCAAATACAGATTCATCCTTCATTATGGCTGAAACACTACTTCCTCTTTCCTTCCACTGTCAACCCCTCCTGCCTCGGCAGAACTTGTCACCTGGCCCAGCAGAGGAGAGAGAATGGCTGATATCTTCAGGATGAGTCCTCCTGATTATTCATTGCCTCCCCTGTAGTGGGCCTGAAGAAAAGAGCCATGTGCTTTGTGCTCACTCTCAGAGGTCTAGCAATATGTCTCTTTCATAGCCCTCCTTGTTTCCAATCTTCCAGCCTTACTCCTTCCAGGCTCCTGACCAACCAAGCATTTGCCACTGCTCACAAGGGTTTATATATCTTCTGTCAAACCATTATTTTTCTCTTCACCCCAACTTTATGACCAAATGTCCTAGTCAGAGCTCTGCTTTAGAGGAGAATAACCCATCACCACAGTCTTGTAGGCCATCCTTGAGTGATGCTATCAAATCATTTACAGTTCACACCAATATACTGTGGTAACCTACTCATGAACCACTCCCAAGTTCTTTCTTCCTCTGTCATCTGATCCTAAGGAAATACTCCTACAATGAGCAAATGGTATGGATTGAGGAAAGATGTCAGTGTAACAGATTGGTTGACATAGGGGTCTTGGCCATCTCTCCACATAACTCTGGACCTTCTTACATCTGATCCTGAATATCCCTACTATTTTCACTGTATGATGCTGTTTTGGTCTACCTCCTCAACCTTGTGACTAATGGTTCTACTAACACCCAGCTCATGAAAGGCAGCTCCAGTCACACAGTCGCTTCAAATTCCATGATCAGATTTGCAGTCACTACTTGGACTCCGCTGCACACTAGTGACTACTTTTCAAAGAGCTGTCTCCATCTATCTCATCCATCAGAACAACATGATTTTTAGCCGCCTCCACAATTCTCAGATTGCCAGCTCAACCTTGCTAGCCATTACAATAATTATCACCCTCCTACCTTGAATGGTTAAGTGCCATTATCTGACCTCTATCATTCCAGAATCCTGTCTTCCTCATTGAAATTAGAGAAACTTGTTCTAAGACAGCGTTCGTTGTTGTTGCTGTTGTTGTTGTTGTTTACCTTGCCCTATAGTGGATATCTACCAATGAGTTTCATAAGGAAGTCATTGCCACTCTCACTAGTATGTTCTTTATTGATTCAGTGAAGGGAGTGTTCTCTGGGCCTTTCTAGGTAACATACTCAAGTAGTGCATTCTATAGTCTTAGATGACAAGTCTATTCTAACATTCCTACCTCCTGACCCTTCTGACTCTTCCATGTATACAGTGCCAAAGCGGTTCTATAGCTCTACCCCATTTGCTAGAGGCTATCACCATCCCCAAGTGTTTAGGAACTACCCCAGGCAAGCATTAAGATCGGCTTCAGCTTTCTTTGCCAGACCATACTGGATTCTTCTTATTATGCTAAATTCTTCCTTTATTTGGCTTATTCTCCACCCTTCCTGTTTCAACATCCTTTAGACCCATTCTCATGGATGCTCCATGTTTCACTACAAAAACTTCAGTTCCTTCAGTGAATAAGCTGTTTCTTCCTGGACCACATAATTATTTCCCCTCTTGAATTCTCCTGAGGCCTAACCTTGGTTATCAGGGTATCAGCAACAAGAGTGGGCGCAGTGAATCCTGAGGAGGACAAACACGATCTGCCTCAGGTGAGGTGTTTGTAGGTGAGTCTAGGTAGGCAGAGGCTGTTCTGTTCTGTTCTGGCAAAGAGGAGAGTTGTGTGCCTCTGTCAACTGTACAGGTGCAGAGGAGTCCAGAAATTCAAGATTCATGGGATCATCTACCCGAATGATTACATTTCAGGTTTATTTTTTTTTAAATTTTTATTTAGTTATGATAGTCACAGAGAGAGAAAGAGAGGCAGAGACAGAGGCAGAGGGAGAAGCAGGCTCCATGCACTGGGAGCCCGATGTGGGACTCGATCCCGGGTCTCCAGGATAGCGCCCTGGGCCAAAGGCAGGCGCCAAACCGCTGCGCCACCCAGGGATCCCACATTTCAGGTTTAAAGGTCCTATTATTTTTCTGCGAGTCCTGACTTTGGCATAGGATACCTGTTGAGGCTATGCATTTAACCTCCTTTGGAGATCTTCTACCCTCAAAATTATATCATTGACCTTATTTTCAGTTCTGTCTGCCACATGAGTATAGAAGATGAGAGTCTTCTCAAATACTGCCATAGAGACTGTTGGTTTTTTAGCTGCCTTGGATTGATAGTTGTCTGATTGGAGTTTATCATTTTTTGATTTCCAGAGCAGCTAACAAAAGTCATTCAATTCCATAATATTTATAATTACCATTTCCCAAGGCCATGCAGCTGTCACCAATACCACATGACCTCATGGTTTGCCTTTTGTTTGCCCTTCATTCCAGTCTACCACAGGTGAGAATCTTAGCAATTGTGATGCTACTGCATGTCGGCATCATTACCACTCCTGCTACCAACCACCCTGGTCTTAGTTCCCCCAGGAAGAAGGGCAGGGGAAAGATATTTGGGGAATAATCTCCGAGAATAGAAATGAGAGGTCTATAGGAAAGATATATGGAATAAGGAAGAGATATTAGAACCGGATTATTGAGTTAGTCACTGCTATAAGCAATCAGTGCTTAATCCCATCTGGAACTTGTGAGGAACTTTTTGAGATAGCTCTCAGGGCTGTCTGCCTGGGTTATAAAAGGTAAAAGCAATTTTCTATTAGCTTCCATCTCCAGTGGACCAATTTCAAGGTAGCTATGACTCCTCCAGTGTTGAGCAGGTTTGTACAGGTATCTCATTTCACAACACCAGAGAATTGTATGGAAAATGCCAAAATCATGATGTGTCATCCAGGGGAAAGCACTGTACAGTGCCTGCAAAAATCCTGTCAAATATTTTTGTACAAAACTGGTTATCACATTAATTGTTGGGATAGATGGTGGCAGAGAAGATAAGAAGTGGTGCTGCATGCAAGATTCCACTGAGATCTACCTTTCTAAACCCTAAGGTGTAGACCGAGGGGGAAGTTAGCCAAGGCAAGTACATTGGGTACTGAACATCTTCCTAGAGGAAGAGGTGAAGTAAAAGATGAAGACAAATCTGAGCTGCCATTTATAGTTATTCAGGATGGATACTGTACGGCCCTGTGGGCTGTCATTGACATCACTGTGTTGCAAGTTGTTCCCTTTGGAATTATTCAGTATATCACTTGCATATCAGTACATGGCAACCCTGGGTGATCTTCCTAACTTATAGTAAATAGTGAAGAAAATTTAGTCCATACCCTTCAGGTTTCACAGTTTAGTAGAGGCATCACATAAGCAATTAGAATACTATATGATTGGTGTTACAATTGTGATCTATATGAAATGTTATGGGAAATCAGAATAGCAAGTGTTGAATTATATGGGATTCAGGCTGGAACATTCATTCATCATAAACTTATTAAGTACTTACTATCTAGGTGTTGGGGATACAGTAGCAAACAAGATAGGTACGGTCTGTATCTTGTGGAGCTTACCAGTGTAAGTGCGAGAAAACAGATGATGAATAAATGAACAAGAAAATTACCAGATAATGATAAATTCTATGAGAAGAATTACAATAGGATGATATAATAGCCAGTGGATTGTTACTTTAGAAATGTTGATCAGGGATATCTAATCAGAAAAGGTGACATATGGCCATGATCAGAACTCAAGAAGGAGCTGGTCATATCAAGCTCATAAGAAAAAAATCTCTCTCTTGAGAGGGAACAACTAGTATAAAGGTCTCAAATTCTCTGGGAACACTTGAGAAAGAGAAGGAAAGCAAGACTGTCTAGACCAAGGTGGTAGTGGAAGGAAATTAAGTGGGAGAGGGAGTCAGAGCCTAAATCATGCAGAACTATGTGCATTGACCTTTATTCTAAAAGGGCATTGAAAGGATTGGCTGATAGATCGGTGTAGAAGGGGAACACAGCAAAGAATAGTTGAGAACTTGGTGATGGTGATGTGGTCCATGCCATTTACAGAAACAGAAACGGATCTGGGTTTTAACGTGTGTGTACAAGTTCTCCAGATGGGGGAGAAGGAAGGTATTTTTAAAAGAATTTTAGAATAACTGACAAAGCCCAGATATGAAGACTTTCAGTTCTAGTAGCTACTCTTATGACAATCTGTACCCATGAGAATCAAGGCCAAAGTCAAAGTAGCTATGCCAGAGATGAGACCTTGAAAATATCTAATTAATTAGTATCACCTATGTGAATGTGTTTTTCTCCATGAGACTACATTTGGAATTGATTTGATCCATTGGCACTGAATTTCTCTGGCCCTGAAAGAGTGTGAAGAGTGCCTTGAGTGTTCATATTTGAGCCTTTATACATTTGGCACAGGATTATCTTTTTCCAAGATTTATTCAAAAGACATCATGGATCTTCAGCACAGTTCTTATTTTTGTGGAAGTGTCAGAGACACACAGCCTCCTTTGACAAAAGAGGAGAGAGACATACCGCTTCTATTTGTGCCATTTAAAGCCTAAGTCTTGCTAAGCCAGTTTTCATTCATGTCTGGACGATCATGTACCATTGCGTCTGTGTATATTTCCATTGTGTACTATTCCCCTGGACTGTGTTTTGCCTGTTTTTGATGATGACTTGTTGGATGATGGAGAATAAATTGAGTATGATTCAGGGTTGTCCAAAGTTCAGCTCATGCTATTTCCCTTAACTGGTTCCATGTGATAAAATGAAAGCTTTGTTTCTATGCTCTGCTCTGCTTAACTCATATATGTGTAATGACAATCCTGAAGAGCTGCGTGTCTGTGCTTCAAGAAGAATATCCTTTCACCTGCATGGAGTATTCCATGGTAGTATGCTCAAGTCTTTTCCCCTGGTACCTTTGTGGTAAGATATATGAAGAGGAACAAAAAGTAGTCCTCACTAACCGATCTAATTTCTTTTCATAAATTGTAGACATTTTCCCCCAGAGATCTTAGAATTATACTAAACTTTAATTCTTCCATTGGCCCATCTCCCCCATTTTACAGATGAAGGAGTTGAAGCCTAGGAAAAATAATTCAACATCCTAGCAGCAGAATGAATCTATTTATCTCTCTGTCTGTGAGCTTTGGGTACATGTTCTCAGAGCACCATGCAGATTGTAATGGGTCTGGTTGTCCCAGACCCATTATCCATTGACATTTGGGGAAAGTGACTTTATCAAAGCCAAATTATCATCTTTAAGCATTTGCAAAAGGACTACATATATTATTATCCTTCCCCTCTGCCTCAGTACTAATATTTGTTGAGCTTCTATTATATATAGGCACTAATCTAGTTTAATTTTACAAACATTGTATAAGCTCATTATAATTACACCATTCTATTGATGGCGTGACCGAGGATTACACGGGTTAAAAACTTGTCTGTATTCTCATAAGTAAAAAGTGGCAGAGCAAGGGCACCTGGATGGTGCATTCAGTTACACCTTGGACTCTTGATTTCAGCTCAGGTCTTGATCTCAAAGTCATGAGATGGAGCCCCACATGGGGCTCTGTGCTCAGTACAGAGTCTGCTTAAGACTCTCTCCCTCTCCCTCTGCACACACACACACACTCTCTCTCTCTCTCTCAAATAAATGAATAAATCTTTAAAAAAAATTTTTTAAGTGGCCAGGCACCTGGCTGGCTCAGTGGTTGAACATCTGCCTTAGGCTTAGGTCGTGATCTGGAGGTCCTGAAATCGAGTCCCGCATCGGGCTTCCCACGGGGAGCCTGCTTCTCCTTCTGCCTATGTCTCTGTCTCTCTCTGTGCCTCTCATAAATAAATAAATAAATAAATAAATAAATAAATAAATAAATAAATAAATAAAATCTTTAAAGAAAATAGTGGCAGAGTTGAATTTCATGGTCATTCTCTGCCACTGAATCCACCAGTGTTTCCATTGTATCTGATGCTAGTTTAGGTACCATGAACTTTCTGGGTTAAGTAGTTATTTTAGAAGTCATCACAGGGTGAGAGGTATTTTGCTATCTAATCACCCTATCCTAGATCCTATCACAGGGTGAGAGGTCACGTAAAGGGATATGGCTTTCAGCTCATAACCCAGGATCTATCACGTATACAGTAGGTGCAGTCCATTCTGGATCTTCTACACCACCTTGTTTTTCTATTCTCTCTCCTTTACTGAAACATTTTGCTCTTTTTCTCCTTGAAATGAGAGGACTCCCAAATCAGATTGTGTTTGTTGAAAGAGGTAAAAGAGATGTAGGCAGACATGAGAACAAAAACAAAAACAAAAACAAAAACAAAAAAAAACACAAGGCTCTTCCCTCCTTGAAGGAGACAAGGGAAGGGCCTTGACTCTGTCCCAAGAGTGTTGATACAAAACTGGTTAACCTAAAAGCCAAGAGGCTGTGGAGGAAGAAGTGCTCTGTGCTGAAGTCCAAGGAAGGAGCCAGGTGAGAAGAGTCCTGTTGGAGCTTTTAGGGAACGCTGACCATTTCCCACGGCATGGTTTAGAATGGATTTCCGGACACGAGATACACATTATCACCTTGGTTCAGCCAAGAAGAAGGCTCTCTCTGAGGCCACATGCATATTAAAGTGTGTAATCTTAAAAAAAAAAAAAAATAAAGTGTGTAATCTTGCCGTTACTATGGGGAAATAATTTACAGGATCATACAACCCGCTGCCTCCTGTCATCTGCTGGGACCCTGTGGTTGCCGTGGCTGCACGTGGGGACTCGGCTACCGAGTTAATGTCACCTACTGTGTAAAATTGCACCTCAGCAAAAAAAGAAGCCTGATTGGTCTTGGCCAGGGCTACATGTGGTGAAGGCTTAACTAGGAGAAAAGCTATCTGAACCCCTGTGGCTCCTGACCAAGGGGGTGTCAGAGCCAGGCTTGACAGATCTGCATTGGTGTCATAGTGTAGGATCTTTCTGGCTAAAACACATGGACATTCTGTTAGCCGATCTGTGCTAAACTTCAGAGCGTTTCTTTGGGACTCTGTGTTAACATCAGAATGTGAGTATTCAGCAGGGAAAACAAATCTGGAAACTGAGTCTGTATGTCCACAATATCCTATTTATTTTAGGGGGAAACAGAGTTAAGACGTGAGATGTAGAAAGAGATGAGACAGAGAAAATGGGAGGGAACTTGCCCATTAGATTTCTTAGGCATCCCTAAATACCAGGGCCAGGTCCAGGCAGAGTGGCACTGTGGGGGATGTGGGAGGCAGGTTGGAAATAGTAGCATTTCATGAAAATACAGATAAACTTGCTGTGAAAAATCTTGGCATTGGGGGTCCTGGGTGGCTCAGTTGGTTAAGCATCTGCCTTCGGCTCAGGTCATGATCCCAGGGTCCTGGGATCGAGCCCCACGTTGGGCTCCCTGCTCAGCAGGGAGCCTGCTTCACCCTCTCCCTCTGCCCTTCCCCA
Organism: Canis aureus; assembly: GCF_053574225.1. Taxonomy (NCBI): domain Eukaryota; kingdom Metazoa; phylum Chordata; class Mammalia; order Carnivora; family Canidae; genus Canis; species Canis aureus. The sequence goes on from NC_135613.1 coordinate 9,906,914, forward strand.
TTGCTTGTGCTCTTTCTCTCTCACTCTCTCTCAAATAAATAAATAAAATCTTAAAAAAAAAAAAAAGGAAAGAAAAATCTTGGCATCTCAGATGAGATCCAGCCAAAGGCTTAGGAGATTGTCTGCAAGATCCACTGTACAACAGACCATCTGTGGAACCAAAGCAAATATTTATCCACTTGAGGTTTCTGTGTCTTTATCTGCAAAATGGTGAAGTTTGAACAAGCTGAACTTCAAGACCCTCCATCCCTGACCCCCATCCTGCTATAACATAAGCTCTTCTGTCTTCATTGTCTTCACACCCCGTACACACTGTCCAACCCCAACAGGGTACCTTGCACATAGTGGGAACTCAGGAGATACTGAGTGGAGGAGGAGAACACAGCCCGTGACAGAGTGCCAATCCATCCTGGTGCATCGAGCAGGAAAGATTCTGCTCCAGTGCGTCCCTTAGTGCTAATGTGGCCATGTCCCTTGGTTGCTCCACAACGCCTCAAGTTTTCCATCGTGGGAAGTGAGAGTACATCTCAAGGCAGGCAGAAAGAATCTCACAGTGTCAGCTGCTGGGAGCCAAGTGAGAAGCAAACTCTAGGATCGGGAATGACCAGGTGCAGCTACCAAGACTTACAGCGGTACAAGAAGTAGAGCTTTCAGCCTGGGGAATCATTAAGCATTGGATTCTTTAGACTCAAACCAAGTGGCCTGAAATCTCTTCGATCTTAGCGTGACTTATTGGGCTTCTGATTTTATTTATATGTATCTTTTGCCTTTCTGCTTCTCCCCAATGTGCATCAGCTTTAGTTAAGGCACAAGGGTGACTGGCTAGATAGTTAATGGACGGGTCTCCTAGGAGTAGAGAGACAGAGATAGCTCCTTGACTTTGCAATCGAGCCAGACGTTAGAGTTCATTATCGAAGGGGACAGGGGAAGAAACCAGTTAAAGAGAGAGTGAGCAAGTGGTCAGCCCCACTGTTCAGGCCCTGCCTCCCATAGGTGACGTAAGCCTTCCCAGAGAGGCAAGATTATTTTTTTTATTTGTTTATCTCCACTATCAGGTGGTGCACTGGCTGGCATTCTGCATTTAGACAGCAGAGCAGGGAGGATATACATATATATTTATATTTATTGTATTTTTTCAAGCACATTCATCTGAAAAGGCTTGGGTTGATTAATATTTTCTGCTGTCCGGTAACCATGGCAATAGGGTCAGCAGATATAATACTTAATTTAATCTTCCAGCTGCCTCAGTGTGCTTCACCGGTGTCCCGAATAATAGAAAGCCTTTTGCCTCTCTCTCGCTCTCTCTTGCTCTCTCTCTCCCCCCTCGTATATTATTATCTTTGCCAGTGGCTCCCTCACATGACCCAAAAGGAATACACTGGGTTTTTTTTTCTCATTTCATTTTGTATATGCACCTAAAATAAATTCCTATGTGATTCCGCTTCCCACTGAGCCAGTTCCCCCATCAACAACCCAACCACCCTCTTCCCCCCTCCACCTCCACTCCCCACTGCTCCCCCCCACCCAACACTCCAGCAGCCAATCTCCACGGAATGACAGGAAACGTGGGAAGATCCTGATAGCTTTCATAGCTGCACCGTAAGGTTTATGAAACACACTCCTCGGCCAAATGAACCCATGCCGACTCTCCTCCCCGCCGCAGACCCAGGCGATTGGCTGAGAGCGCCTTGCTGGTCCGATTGCTCTCCAGGTGGGTTAAGTGCATTGCTTTGTCTTCATTTGGCCCAGTTCCCTTGTGTCATATCTCTTTATTTCCTTTCTCTTTGCCTTCCTCCTCCTTCCCTCTGATAATTATCTTTTTTTTTTTTTTAAGCTACCATGTTTTTGCACACACTCAATATTTGGTTGGTTCCAGGAAAAAGGAGAATTGGTTTTCAAACCTAGATAGACTTTAAGCAAGAACAAGCCCAAAGAAAGACAGTCTGGGGAAGACTGAGGGGGTTGAGATCTGAGATGAATATTTTTATTTTTCCCACTTTTCCAAAAAGCTGATGAGAATTCTCGGATTTGAGTTCACTTGGTTCTTTCCTCCTTCGGTTTATCATCCTGCCACTCTTTATTCCAGAGCTGTTCAAAGAAAACATTAAGATTAAAATAATACTTTCTTCCCAAAGCTGGGGAGGAAGGTAGGTGACATGGTGAGGGAGGATATTTAAAAGAAAAAGAGGGCAGAAAAAAGAGAAATGATCCGAATATGGGTTCTAAGAACACTGTAACATTTTTTCCCATTTCTCTTTATTAATCAGACTTTATTAATCCTGTCATTGACTCAAATAATAAACATATTTTCCCCTGTATGCTCCTCCTGTCTACCTTTTGTTGTTGTTTTAGAAAATAGAATAATTGCAAGAGCAGAACAGTATTTTTTAAAAATGAGGAAATGAACGACTATCACCCTCATTTCTTCCTCTGAGGAGCATAAACTCCATTTTATTCCTTCAGGATTTATTTTTCTTTTTGGAAGATACAGGTAAAAAAAAAAATTCACAAAAAAAGTACCAATGGTGCATCCATTGGCTTCGGTCTGAAATTGGGCCAATTTGGTTGATTACTTTTTCCAAAATGGAGGAATCGCCCCACCTGTCTCTGATGACGCGTGTCACGGAGATGGGCATTCACTGCCTTCGCTCTTCCAGGTCAGCTTCCCTTTCCTCCCATTGCCCCTTTCAGGAAGCCGCGCATCCGGTTAAATCATAAGGTTGTCTGCAGTTGACACGGTGCTAATTGAAAGCTGAGGGAGTCGGGTTGGGACGCAGAGGAGCAGGGATACGCAGCTGTCAGTGTCCTCAAGTGGGTGCCACCGTGGAGCTGCCACCACCAAGAGTGGACACTGCAGTCAGTGCCTTTTACAGACAGGTCTCGTGGGAAGCCACGTGACATTTCTCAGTCAGCTCCTGTTTGGGTGAACATTTATGCCTCGAAGCAAAAGGAAGCCCACAGTTGTCAATACGCTCGGTGTCCCAGACATCCTGGGAGACAGAGGTCCCTGTCGCTTGACCCGGGGCTGTTAATGCCGTGGACCTGCGTGGCCATAACATCCAGGCCCTGGAATGATAGGCACACGAGCAGCTAAGGATGGATGTCGAGACAAGGGCCCTAGCTCATCGCCATGGCTACAGACACCTCCCAGGTGAAGTCCCGGATGGCCACAGGCCACAGGCCACAGGCCCTGTGCCGGGAATGCTCACTCCCATCTTCTGCGGGCACCATCTGGCTCCGATCAGATCGCCCCTCAAGAACGTGGGAGGGGGGCTCTGCAACACGATGGGCCGGAGCCCCAGGACAGCCGAGCGAGCGCCCCCCGACAGTGCTGGCCATCACGTCTAACACGGCTACGCCAGCGTGTCCGGGAGGCGCTTTGCTGTCACACGGCGCCTAGCCTATCTGAGGTGACCGCCATTAACGAAGTCGATTGTATTTATTTATTTATTTGTTTTTATTTTTTCAAAGTTGATTTTAATAATACCCGTGGAAATGAGAAGAAGAGGAAGCCATTTCATGAGTACACAGCTAAGGGTCAGGAAGAACTGGAGTCCCTTGGGGACCTGCGGTAGCTCCAGTGGCTCAGCTGGCGTGGTGGTCCTCATCCTCGGGGGGGACCAGGCCAGTCTTTGGCTCTGCTTTTTCTCAGCCTCTGCAGCCCTTCGCTCCTACTTCTGCGAATCCGTCGAGTCTTAGACTAGAGATCTGAGAGATCCACCGATCTCCTCCTGTGCTTCTGCTTCTCTTTCTCCTACTGGCCCCAGTTCTCTGTCCTCTCATGGCCCATCTCTTGTACCTTCTTTCTGTGAGGTCCTCAGCTCCCGCACCACCTGCCATCTTCATGGGTCTCAACTCCACGCTCCCCACGAGCGAGGGTCTGAGTGCTTAGCCTCCCCACGCTGCAGAGCAGCTGCTTAGGCCAGGCTGCTTCACCGGCCACTGGTGCAATATCTATGATTATCTGAGATGAGGGGCCCATCTCTGACTTTTTTAATGTTGTGGTCAATCAGCAGGGCCATAAGGTAGAAAGGAGGCCTGATGACTCCTTCGAAAGGGAGCATGCTGGGCCCCCTTGGTTTCTCAGTAAACATCTATAGCCATTAAGTGTCCCAGGCTCCTCAACTTAATACTGCCTGGCAGGTCTCCTTGGCACTGGGCACAAGGCTTTATCAAAGAAAACCAAGGAAAAAAAAAGGTGCATTTTCCAGGCCGCTCTCCTTAATGGCCTTTTAGAAGTTCCCATTTGTATTCAAAATGGACTAACCACAGTTTTCTTGATCTATGGCCCTTTTTTGCCTGACCTGTGACTTTTAATGCGCTATCTTCAACCACTTTCAGTGGGTTTACCTCCTGGTAGGAAGAAGCAGAAGAGAGAGAGATAACCTGCTGCTTGTGGGAGGCACAGTTTATCAAAGTAAATAAATGGCTCTTTGTTTTGTTTTGTTTTAAATCCTCCATAACAACAACCAAGCCTTGTGTCCATCGGGTCTCTCCCCAGAAGTGGAAGGAAAGCACCTGCAGGGGCTCTTCTTCTCCCTGAGGGGAGGCGCTGGGTGCGGTCCCGCACCTGGGCCCAGGCTGACTCTGAACCTCCATCTCCCCCACACGGCAGCTATCTCCCAGGTTACTTTTAATTTTTCTAATTAATTTTGAGAGCTCTTTGAGACATTTTCCATTTGGTTCACAGTTTGAGTCCTGCTCTGGGGTGTTCCCAGTAAATGTCTTGGTGTCTTTAGCAGGATTCTTTCAGAGTAATGGAACCTTCGGAAGAGACACATCCTCCCGTTTAATTTACACACCCGATCTGATTGTCATTTTCAATCCAAAGATGGCTTTGATTATTGATGGCAACCTATAAATCATGAGCCCTCAGAGCACAGCTCAGAGAGGGAGGTGGGAGACTGCTGGCTAAATATTCCAGAATTAAGGGGCTTGTGGATGGGGGCGGGGGGCGCCTGGGTGGCTCGGTGGTTGAGCGTCTGCCTTTGGCTCAGGTGGTGGTCCAGGGGTCCTGGGATCGAGTCCTGCATTGGGCTCCCCACAGGTCCCTCTGCCAATGTCTCTGCTTCTCTCTGTGTGTCTCTCATGAATAAAGAAATAACATCTTAGAAAAGGTGGGGAGGGGGGCTTGCAGATGACACGATTGCTTCTTATGAGGTGCCAGGGGAGCTCTTCTTCTAAAACAGTTGGTTTATTTCACGCTGAAGGCAGGTCTGTTCCAGAATCTCAGATTGTGAGTGGGCTGGTGGGGGGGGGAGTTGTGTTGAAGGAGAAACAAAACATGGAAGATGTTTAGTGTACATTTTTGTAACCGTTGGATATTTTTTCTGTTCCCATATGTCCTTCTTTTACTTGCCGAGGTCTCCTCTCACAATATCGATAGTCTCCTCTCATTAAGCTTTTATCTGGATTGTCACAGATTTGGTCTCGTTGGTTCTAGCATGAAACCGTGCCCCTTCCATGTTTGCGCATCAGATGGATATTTGTACCATAACATGAGGAACTTAGGAGGCAATTCAGCTGTTTTCCCAAATGTGTGACTTGGAAAGATCCGGTATTCCACAGTGTGAAAAACACAGATGTCCTCCTCCACTTCAGAGAATGCTTGTCAGTCAGTTGCCACCTGTTCAGAAAGAGAACTGCTGAATGCAAAGTGGCAGCTTGTCACCAACTTCCCCAACCCGAGCGCACTAATTAACTCATGCCCCCTCACGAAAACTCATTTGCAGCCTGCACAAAGATGCCGCTCCCTCTAACATGGTGGCACTCGGGGGAATGCCCCTTGGGGAGACGAGCCTGCTGCTCCCCGATTGTCTTTCTTGGCCATGACCCAACAGAGGAGGTCATGGGCTTGAGGGACTAGAAGGCGCCCCCGAGTGTCTTCCCATGGGCCATTGGATTCTCTTTAGCTCCATAGTATTTACAGGCTCAATATCCTGCTACCTGGGGGCCAAACGAGATTTTAATTTAAATAAACTACTGTAGTTCTGCCCATGATCGTAACCCTCGCTCCAGGTCTCATAAGCACATAGCTCACACGTTTTGGATGCTGGGATACCATGGGGACAAAATGGTACCCGCTCCTTCTTGCCTCTGCCTTGTCGTGGAATCTTCCAGCACCATCCAGATCCTTCCCCCACTTGAGAACAGAAGTGTTCATTCCCCTGGCTGTTGGAAATGTTGGAAGCTGACCTTTCTCCACAGAGCCCTCTCCCTAGGAGTGGCTCCAGGTTAATCAACTCTTTTCCACAGAGGCAGATTACATCCCATTCTGGAGCTCCCCCTCAGATGATGCTTTGGTTTGATCTGCATCACAGTTCAACTTATTCCTCGACCCGACCCTGCTTCCTTCACCCGACCAGGGGCAGTGCTGATCCTAAACATACTGCTCAATGAACTCCTACCTGGAAAAACCCCTCATAGAGTCTCCATACCTAAGACCCATTCCCATTAAGACCTTCAATGTGGTGACCAAGGGGCAATTCCAGGCATTTCTAGGCAACCCTGAGACCTGAGAGATGCGGTCTGATGTATATGGTACCCTGCTCACCAGTAGTCATTCCTTGGGCTAAGACATGTGTCTACCACAGCTGCCAAATTTCATGAAAATGCCCATCCTTTAAAATGATGGTATAGCCATCATTTTTCTGTAAAGGAGTATCCCTTCTTCAGCTGTTCAGGGGTTGAGGTTGTAGGTCTTTTGGAAAATGATTATTTTCGAAAATGATTATTTTCGAAAATGATTATTTTCATGTTTTTTTTTAATTGAAGTCTACATACATTATAAGAAAGAGCACAGGTCTTAAGTGTAAAGCTTACAGGTTTATTTTTACACACATATACATATATATATTTTTTGATGTAACTAAACCCATATCAATATGTCAGACACCTCCAGCATCCCAGGAAGCTCCCTCATATACCCAGCCAGTGTTCTTCCACCAAAGCCAATAATGTTCCAACCTCGACCCACGTAAATTAATTTGAAAATGATGATCTTGTGCATTTTGAGTTTCCACCTTTCACTTATGGTCTTGGAATTCGGTGAGTGCTGGTGGAAGTGATCATTTCTGTTATGCCTTTACAAAGCAATATTTAGGAAGCAGCGCACACAAAGAAAGAACTCATAATTCCGTATTTACACCAAGTGCTTAGAAGCAAGAGCAGTGACACTGTTAATATTATACACATGCAAAACCAAATAGGCATTTATAATTTGCAGAGAAAATGGTCGCACAATACTACATGACCAAGATGTCAAATTATTTATAACTTAGCAGGATGGTGAGGTTGGAGTTGGAGGGAATCATTAGGCTGGGAGTTTGAAGTTAAATTAGGATACACAATTTAAGCTCTGAATATATCACCTTTTTTTTTTTTTTTTTTTGGTTCTGTTTTCTAAAAAAGTCATAGATTTTATAGGGTATCACCTTGTAATTCTTATAATCCTTTCTCCGGTGCTGTTGAAGTTTTCCACCTTTTCTCACCATATCCTTTGGGGCACTTCAACCTTCAGTCCTGCTCCTTTCAATGTTGTTGAACCCGGATTCCCAGAAAGTGTCAAGTTGCATTTATTGAGGTCCACAGCAGAGGCTTTCTTTCTCCAGGGGGATGAGGGGAATAAAGATATCGTGTAATAAATGTGGTTGCGGCAAATTTGTCAGATGGTCCCTGACAGGCTGATAGGACTGGGTGAGGCTGGGAGCAGATTTGGAATTTGCTCCTCATCCACACGTTGATCATTTGGAGCTGATGGTGCAGTCTCCACTGAATCAGTCCGGTCCCAGCCAGTGGATGAGGGTGATGTACTTTATACAGGGAGCTTACTATGGGGTCTAGTTCCAGCAGTGCTAGACGGGCTCAGAGAGGCAATCAAAGATTAGCAACAGAGGGAAGCCTAGAAGAACAAAGGGAAGAGGCAATGGTACAGAAGCCGAGGAGTGGGCGCTCTGCATGGAGCTAGAATCACTAGAGGGCTGGCAGGCAGAAGCTGGACTATGCAGGAGAAGCAGCAGCTCCCAGTGGGGCCACCCAAAGCCAAGGCAACAGCGGAGAAGTGGGAGAAATACCTGGCTTCTCCCTTATTCCCACCCCCCAGGTTCGTGCCAAGGCCTCCTCTTGGCACGGGAGCTCTGGGGAAGCAGAGTTGGCACAGGGCAGTCCTCTGGGATGCCGAACCCAATGGAAGAAGAGCAGGTTTGGATCTGAGAGCACGGCGGCCCATGACCACTCACCCCCCTTTCCCATATCTCATAACCGACGAAGAGAAACCCTTCCTACCACGTTGATGTAGAGTTCATTTGTTAAGATGTGTTTCTCAGGAGAGCAAAAGCTAACCATTTAGCGTGTCTTTGTTTTCGGGGCCCGGAGACTTGCAGTGGAAGCCTGTGCTCAGGGGCTCTCTGTCCCTTGCTCCGCGGGAGCTTGTGGATACAGAGCCTTACTTTAGGATTTACAGGCTATCTCAGTTTCATAAATCAGCAATGTGCGCCCCGAGTGTGAGAGTCTGCAAATTCTAAACTAATATGTCGCTCTCTTTCTGTCTCGCATCATATTTATGTTAAGGCTCCATAAATCGTGCTGTACATTTCTGCAGCACAGCCACGATGAAAAGTGATGGAACCAACAATAAGAAAGAATGGAAATTAACATGCAAGAAAACAAAATGAAATAAAAATTCATGTGACCTGCAATTTCAAGCTACTTATTCCAGAAATGTGCATTGATGAGAGAAAGGGAATCAAGCATTCAGTCTGCGTCTAGCCATTTGGCCGCCAAGCCATTCACCCTGTGCTGGCCACGTCGGATACGCCTCTTGTCAAGGCCCCGAGGATTGTGGCTGGATCAGAGGTGATGGTGGGGCCTTAATGTCTTTTCTGGGGCAGAATTTCCGGAGGGATTTCCTGGTGCATTGAGGTGGGATTGTAAGGGCAAAACCGCCACCTTCAGAGACCAAGTTTCCAACCAGCTGGTGAAGACAGCAGAGGGACTCGGGGAAGCCCTTCTCAGGATTGAGTTGGGAAGTTTGCCATTTCCTGCCTAGCTTAGCAGACCAGAGCAAGGTGGACTTGGGCTGCTCCGTTTTAGCTCAAGCATTTTTGATGTTCAGATTTGCATGTGTTGCGTGCACACGGATTTCTTCCCTCGGTATCGGACCCTGGGCACACCGAACGGCGCTGACCCCGAGCGGTCAGGGCTGGCGCGTGGCGGGTGGCACAGTGGTGCCAAGGACCACGAATGCCCCTGGGCTAGAAAACAGGCCTGCTGGGGATCCCTGGGTGGCGTAGCGGTTTGGTGCCTGCCTTTGGCCCAGGGCGCGATCCTGGAGACCCGGGTTCGAGTCCCGCATCGGGCTCCCGGTGCATGGAGCCTGCTTCTCTCTCTGCCTGTGTCTCTGCCTCTCTCTCTCTCTCTCTGTGACTATCATAAATTAAAAAAAAATTTTTTTTTAAAAGAAAACAGGCCTGCTGAATGGTTTGGCTGGCTGGTAGAGGGCAGTGATTTCAGAGGGAAGCCACCCAGACGAGAGCATGTCCCTCGTCTTTAGGGGGTTTGCTTTTCAAGTTTGTTTATTACCTGCGAGAACCAACTGAAACATCAGGTTATGCATTAGACCCAGGAATAAAAGGTAGTATTTTAACCTGCTAACAGAATTCTGCCGACGAGTCATGAGTATCAATCCATCACAATTATTAGAAACAATGTACTCTGCGGTGGTAAAGAGATCCAGCCAATATGCAGACGCACACTAAATAAATTCCCTCTTAGACTGGCTGGTTCCTCCCCGGCCCTGACAGATGCAGAAACTGTTTATACAAAAAAGAAGTGTTGAGAAGTGGAACTCAACACTGCACAGGTTCCCTCTCCCCTCCCCCTCCGAGTTGCATTCATTCCTGCAAAGCCTCTGGATAGAGCTTACATCAGCATCCCTCCCCCCCCCCCCCCCCCCCCGTTTCCCTCTTAAAAACACAGATCAGCTCTGGATTTAGGGGTCGTACATACACAGAATATGATCATCATACTAATGATTACATGTGAGCATCAACAAAAACAGCCTTCTGGGAGGAGGAAACTGCGGGGTGCGGGGAAGATGCCTATTGATTTAGCCCAGAAGATAGGCCTCACCTAGGCATTTGTGCACATACGGATACTTGCTTTTGTTTCTATTTGAGATCCTTTCTTTTCCAGCCACACCGTCATTAGCAGGGAGAGCGCTGGAGGCAGCCCCTCTTTCCTGTAGCCATTTGCTTTGCGTAAACCAGCTAGCAAACCGCTCCGTTAGTATTGATGTAGACATTACCACAAATCGCCACTTAGGGACCTGAACGAATTGACTAACTGGTTTCAGATCCAATACACATAACTTGATCAGACACAAAGTTTAAGTACACTTGCAGGCGTGCCAACTGCACCTACCAGGAAGTGACTCTTTGGCTGCCAGCTCCAAGAGGCCCTAAGGGAGACCCAGGAGAAAGGCATACAGACCTAGGGGCGAGGCAGCAAGGCTGGAGGTCTAACAGCCTGCGGTGGAAAGAAGGAAGGCCTTCAGGGCAGGAAGTAGGGCAAATTCAAAAAGCACATGGACACCTCAGGCCAGGGTACACTTGATACAACTCTCATTAATTTGGCTTTTTAATCCTCCCGTCGAGTGGCTCTGAGGTCCAGAAGGCCAAGTGCCAGATGACTTGGGAGATGCCTGAACTCCGATCAGAGAGAAATCTCAGCTGATCAAGGGGCAGCTGTAAGTGCGTCTGCCCCCCAGGCTGCCTGGCACCTGGGAACACTGGCTTTTGCATTACTTGTCCTCTCAGCAGCCGGAAAATGACCCAGGGAGAACTGGATAAAAGTCCCTGGACAGACCAAACGGCGCTGACCCTGAGAAGTCAGGGCTGGTGTGTGTGTGTGGGGCGAGGGGGGTGGCATGATGGTGCTAAGGACCACGCAAACCTGTTCCACCCAATCTGAATGTTAAAGCCTTACCTACTTTTTACAAGCCTTTGTGGTAAAAGTTTTGGCTTTCCTCCATGCACCCTAGGAGTAGGCATGCTGCTTTTCTGTGGCATGAGGCTTTCCCTCAGAAATTATATAGGAGAATGCTGGATGTACAAGTGGAGGGATAGGTTGGATGTGTAGTCATAGGAGTTGCTGGAAAAAAGAATAAATGAGAAAAATCTGTCAGTTCAACACAGGGAGGTGCATGAATCTGTGTGCATATATGTATGTTGGGGTGGGGGCAATATTGATAAAGGTGAAGGCGGGGAGGGTCCTGGCAAGAAAAGAATGTATAGTCTATTAGAAGCAGGCCAGGCTAACAGCTGCAAAACAATAGGTGGCTCAGAGCCGAAGCAAAGTTAGAACAGAGTGGAGGTGTTAGCTGCGGGGAGAGAGGTGGATATGGGGGACTTCAAGAAGGAGGATTGTATTAGAATGGGAAGCCTCTAAAAGCAGGAGAAAAATCCTAGTTTAAACATAGACAAAAATACGTATTTCTTGTATTATCATATATTTATTATATGTATATTTAATATTTTATTTATTTTATCGTTCATTTATTTAACATGTACTTATTGACCACCTACTCTGTCGTCAAAGCATTGTGGATGCAGGAAGAAATAATACAGACATGGCTGGTGACCAGGTAGAGTTTGCAGTCTTAAAATGTTATCTGTGAGCACATTATTGAAGGCTGAAGGCATTTGGCCATGCTCAGTCCTTACAAATTGAAATAATTTAATGTTAAAGGTGATTTTTAAAATGATCTAATAATAACACAAGCAAATAATTGTGACCTAAATGTACCCAGGAATTGTGCTGGTAGATCTCTATGTCGTATCACATCATTTAATTCTCATGACCATTTTATAAGGGAGAAACTTTTAGTCCTGTTTTATATCTGTGACTTAGAGAGGGTAAGGTACATTCTTCATGTTATGGAGGAAGACTTAGTTTTTGAATTTAGGCATATCTGACCCCAGATCCTCTCCTCATTCTATTCTACTATGCAGCTTCCCTAGAAGGCATCTGGAATTATGAAGGTGAAGAAGTCAGGAGGGGCCCCTAAGGTTTCCAGCTAGGATGACTAGAAGGGTGGGAGGTCTGTGACATTAGAGAAGGTGGAAACAAAGCAAAGAGGCGAGACATGGCAATGAATGCCCTTTTGAACAGATTTCATGTAAAGAGACAGTTGGATATCCAGATAAATATAACAGATAGTTGGATATATGTCATTTGAGAGAGATCAAAGTTAGATATACAGATTTAGAAACCATCAACAAAGGAACCAAGGAAGCAGGAGGACATAGCTGAAAGCAAGCAATTGTTCAAAAACACCTAATGGGCATAATGGGCAAGATGCATCTCATGGACCATCTGGTAGACCAAGGTTTCTCAGACTGAGCTCCATTGACAATATAGGCCAGATAATTCTATCCCGTGCATTGTAAGATGTTTAGCAAAATCCCTGGACTTTACCCACTTAATGCCAGTGGCAATACTCCTCCAACTATAACAAAAATGTCTTTGGACACTGCCCAATGTCCCTCGGGGGACAAAGTTGTCCCTCGTTGAAAGCCACTAGGTAGATGAAAGAAATTCATTCTAGTCCATATGACTATTTATATGTATGCATATCATGATACAGAACTTCTTTATACATGTTACGTATACCTATGCTACTCTTCCAGTCCGTGGGACTCAATGTTACTCTTGTAATTGCACATGCAATGAAAAATGACTCTGATATGAAATGGTCAGACTGCTGTGTATTTCTGAATGCTTTGGCTCCAGTTACTAGCTTATAATTTGACATTTTTTGAGGCTTGTTCAAGCTCACTTAATTATACAGTTTTATTATAGTGACTGTGTCAAAGACAGTTGGAACCCACTAACCACCCATGTGCTCTCTTTAATTTCTGAGACAGATGAGTTAGAGCCCGGTGACTAGTTCTAGTCAGTGGATTGAGAGAGAGAAAGTAACATATATCACTTGTGCGCTGAAACAGGGAAAAGCCAGGTGCCTTTACCATTTCTCTTCCCCTGACACAGTGGCACCAAAGGCCATATTCTAGATGACTTAGCTTCAAGGTGGAGAAGGAGTGCCTGAGCCATACCAGACTTTGCATGGATATCATGTGTCAAGTCACTGAGGCTTGGGGTTTATTTATTATCACAGCAGATCTTAGCTTTACCCTGACTAATATAAATATCATAAGTTTAAAGGCAGGAGGAACGTTTTAATGAGCTTTTGCCAAATGCATATCCACTTTATAGGAACGTGACAACCATATATAAAAACTATACCTAATTGGAACGCCGGGGTGGCTCAGTTGGTTGAGCATCAGACTCTTGATTTCACTCAGGTTATGATCTCAGGGTCATGAGATCCAGCCCTGCATTGGGCTCCATACTCAGTGAGGAGTCTGCTTGAGGATTCTCTCTCCCTCTTCATCTGCCCCTCCCCCTGCTTGTGTTTTTTTTTCTCTCTCAAATAAATAAATCTTTAGAAAAAATGCTATACCTAATAGAGTAGTAAGATAAATGTTTGTCATCATGACAAATCTGGCATCGTATTATGTATTCATTCAAAGAAATATTAGCAGTCACCTCTAGTTTCCTGGTTTCAGTGGAGTTAGTTTTTATAACACAAGATGATTCTGTTAAACAGAGCTTGTAACTATGGAAGGTCAGTCTTGATTTCAGATGTATCCTATATACTTCAACACTAATTTCCACATGGCTAAACCCAAATAAAAAGATTGCTTGTTTGAACAATAAGGGAATCACCTATGGTTTTTTTTTTCCCTGTGTGCTTAAAAAGTCTTAAAATAGGGATCCCTGGGTGGCGCAGCGGTTTAGCGCCTGCCTTTGGCCCAGGGCGCGATCCTGGAGACCCGGGATCGAATCCCATGTCGGGCTCCCGGTGCATGGAGCCTGCTTCTGTTTCTGCCTGTGTCTCTGCCTCTCTCTCTCTCTGTGACTATCATAAATAAATAAAAATTAAAAAAAAAAAGTCTTAAAATAGGAATTGGGCAAAACTTCACAGCTCTGTTACAAAAAAATATATATATATATGAAAAACATCCTGTCTTTGTAAAATACGCTTATAGAAGTGCTGGAATTAATATGATGACTCTTGAACTGGATATCTCAGTTATTCCTCCATCCTAAGTGGCAGTAGAATTCTTGAAATTGTTAGCATGTGGGCTGATAGTATTTTCATTAATTTTAAGGTGAAAATATAAAGGTTTTAAGATACTCTTCTAAAAGTGTTTGAATAACTGCAATGAAATTTTGTGGGAAGAAATTTGTAACAATTACATAAATGGGGCATCTTAGTTTTTATGCTTGATACGATGTTTTTCATATTTATATAGCATGAGTGGAAATGCTTTAATCATTTTGTGATTTTATTGAAGTACAGATCAGATATATCTTGACATTGTGGAACACAATATTTAAGTGACTGAGCCCTTGCTCTTAAAAGAACGCTAATAATGCTGCAATTACTGTGAACTTTGCTTTATTCAGTTGTAAAAAAAAAAAATCTGAAAAAAATGTTTTAGGCATTCTGAATCAGAACTTTGGTTCTTATTATGAAGTGTTTTCCCCTATAATCCTATGCTTAAGAAGTGGGGGGAAATTATACTAAAAGCAGAATTATTGGTGAATATTTTCCCTTGATTGATTTAGAAGAATGCAAGATTTCTAAGATAATGCTGTTTAAGGAAAGTTATAGAACAAAATTGCTAGCAGTGGCATTTGTTGCAATTTGGATCCAGTGCATCGGGTAACAAGGGTGTATGATGTTAATTATTGAATTATTCCAGAGCTTTGAAAGGCAAATCTCAGTGCTTCTGTGAATTATACTGGATTCAGTTGGAAAAAAGCCCTAAATGGGATGATCTGCAGAAGATATCGAATCATTTCTATGTTGTTCATCTTACTTTGTCATAAAATGATCTTTTTAATGAACTTTCAGTTCTTAAATCATATCTTAATGAGAACTTGCTAGCCAGATGGGATAGAAATAAAGATCAAATATAGTTGAATGTGCATATAGATTTTCATCAGGAATATATTAGAATCCCAAACATAAGGAAATACAGAACTTTCTTCTCTCCCTACCAGTTTCAAATGCTGTGATCCAGAGGGCATTTTCCCTAATTAAAATATTTCAGGTATCAGAGAAGGTATTGATGGTATTAAAATGGTGAGATCTTTGTGGATAATCCAAATGAATTACTCAGAAACCTTGAGAAAATGTGGAGGGCTAAATAACTATTGAAAATAATGATAATATAAAGAGTTTGCTATGTACTGGATACTGTGCAAAACATTTTGAATGTATGATTCTGTAAAATCATCACAGAAACCATATGAGATAGGAACTAGTGCTATTTCCATTTTACAGGTGAGGAAACTGATGGTAAGTAAGTTGCCCGGGGCCAACAGCTAGTAGGTGGTTAAGCTGGCATTGGGTTCTAGAACAGATGCTCTTAATCGCCATTCTGTCTTCGCCCCTAGCAACTGGGCACACAGTTGGACATGACCTTCAGTAGTGGATGGGATGATGAAAATAAAAACAAAAATAACGTCTAGGCTAACACACAACTTTTGCTGGGTTTTGTATGTCCTGTCATAGAGCTTTATTCTTTGGGCATCCCATGCTTTCCTAAATCGCAGCTAACTGCCTGGAATGGTGGAAACTTGATTAGTACAGCTTTTCCCAGTAGTTTAACCCACCCCACTCCATGTATTCTTGCCCTAACAGAATCCTAGGAGGCAGCCATGTAGATTTACATGCTGTATCCATCCACATCAGTATCAACACCTTTCCGTTACACTGTGCTTCTCCCAGTATGGACCTTGCTGTGGCCTGCCATTTGGCCATGAGATCCCTACTGTTGTGGGCTCTGTTATTCTTTTTATCTTTCCGGCCTTCCCTTAACCCCACTCGAACAGTGCTGGCCCATGTTACTTTTGTCATTACCACCATAGTGAGCTGTCCCTCCTCCTTTTGCCACTGTCCTGGCTGCCATATTTAACCAGCCATGGTATTGTTAAAAATCTAGGTGAATAGCCCTAAGGGATGGCCCCATTCTTTTAGTTTTCTTACAGTATTTGTAGCTTTTTTTTTTTAATTTTTATTTATTTATGATAGTCACAGAGAGAGAGAGAGAGGCAGAGACACAGGCAGAGGGAGAAGCAGGCTCCATGCACCGGGAGCCTGACGTGGGATTCGATCCCGGGTCTCCAGGATCGCGCCCTGGGCCAAAGGCAGGCACCAAACCGCTGCGCCACCCAGGGATCCCCACCACATTTTATTTTCAAATTTTCAAGGAAAGTAGCTCTTTTATCAGTTCCTAAGAGAGTAGCACTGTTCTCTCAAGTTCTCATAGGCTCCTCTCTTGAGGACCTTGTATCATTCATCTATTGCTGAATAACAAATCACCCGCCAAATTAGAAGCTCAACACAAAAATGATAAATTATTAGGCCACTCATCGGTATGTGAACCATTTGGGCTGAGCTCCGCTGGGACAGCTCATTTCTACCCTCACATAGTGTCAGCTGAACTCTGGGACCTCCGTTGGGTCAACTGTAGCTGGACCTCTCTCTTCATTTGGCTTCTCGTTCTCAATACTAGCCTAGGCTTCTCTCGCATGGTGCCAGAAGCATGAGCAAGCAGCAAGAGAAGACAAACTCCAGGGCAGGGGCACTTTTCAAACTTTTGCTTGCCTCACATTTGCTGAAGTTCCACTGACCAAAGCAAGTCACCTGACCAGTTGCAGCATTAGTGTGAGAGGGTCTACATAATCACGTGCATCACACAGAGATGTGACTCACTGGGTCATTGCTATAACAGGGTTTGGTCAGAGTCCTTCTGGAAATTGCTCAGAAGACATTTAAGCGATGGAAATTGCTCAGAAGACATTTAAGCGACTGTGCCCTATCATGGCAAACCCAAACAGTCCATCATCAACTAAAATCTTCAGGTTGATATTCAAGGCTCTCACCAATGTAGCTCTCTTCCAAAACTATCCTTTTATATACCTCTTCAGGAATCCTGTACTCTAGCCACTGTTCCTATTTACCATCTCCTTCCCATTTCCTCAAGGTCAACCCCTTGCTCTTTCTAAATAGCAGTTATTTCAGCTTAAGGAACACTATTCTTCTACCAAACTCCAATCTCCAGTTCCATTTCCCATCATTTCATTTCTGTTATTGCTGTCATCTCCTAAGCCTTATTTTTCCAAGGAGGTTTTATGCTCTAACACATGTATACCTAAGATATAAACAATCATGAGCCTGCATTGATTTGGGCTTATGATGAATCTGCCTTACTGTGAATTCCCTGCAAGGGCTGAAGTGGTTTTGTTCCAGGTTACAGGTAAAGCCTGAAGTATGCCGAGCAGGGCAGCACACAGAAGGGTATATTCCTTGCAATGTTTGTAAATAAAAATGAATTTCATTTCTGAAGAGAAAAAATAAAGGAGGGAGGCCCTAGATTCATCAGGAAGTGAGGAAGGTTCTGGGCTAGAATGAAAGCCACATGACAAAACCCATGAGGTCAACAAGCACCATTGAGCTAATTTCAGTATTTGGAATACACACCGGTCTAGCTTTCTGTTGGGGGCTTGCTGGGATTCTCGAGTTGATAGGCTTTCTGGCAAGCAGAATTCCCCAGTGCAAAAACAGAGCAGTGGAGAAGTGTTATCAAGTGACACTTAAGGCCCTCAATTAAGCTGTTGGAAATCAATTAGGCTTTTGGATAATCAGATGGTATTTATTTAACACGTGTTTATGGCTCAACTACTATGTGCCAGGCCCTGTGCTAGGTAATGGGGGCACAATGGTAAACAAGAGAGAGGCGGTTCCTGCTCTCAAGGAGCTTACAGCTTTGGAAAAACGAACAATTAGAGAACTTTCTATTAGTTCTAACACTAGCCACTCTGAGAGCACACAGGAGAGGGCTTACCTCAGACTTGAGAGGTCAGAGAAGGCTGGCAGAGGGAGTAACGTCTAAGCAGAGAGCACAGATGAGTCAGCCTGAGGGGAGAGAGTGTCCACGTGTGTGCTGGCAGGTGCTTGTGTGACAGAGTAGAACGGTGCACAGGGATGGTCTGGTTGGCAGATGGTAGTTTGTGTGAAAAGTAAGAGGTGAGAGAGAGCATGCTGGGTTCAAGATGCTGAATCCTGCTTAGTGTGGTTGGACTTCTGAGGAGGAAAGAGGGAGAAATGAGGCCGGTAAGCTGGGATGTACAGGCCTTGTCAGCCATGCCAAGAGGCAGAGCTAGAACAAAAGCCCAACCATGGTCACAAAATGGAAGGGTATTTTTTTTTTATCAGATATAGATATAGATTTTTTTTTTTTGCTTTAAAAAGAATTCATACATGTTAGAATTACACACACCCCCTCACCCCCACCCCACCTCAAGTTTCTCTTCAAAGAGACGTGAAATCTGGATTGTACCCAGCAGTTGAGCATTCTCTATTTAAAACTTGCCAGGAATGGAATGGGTCAGGGGAAGCTGCAGAAAGAGACACATGATGCCAGTTGTTCCCCTGTCTACTGAGTGGGGTTTGGACATTACAGAACAAAAAGAAGCCAGCATCTTGAGCCCTACCTCTCCACTCAGCTCCATTCCCTAGATTGCCCATTGGTCCCATCTGCAGTGACACTGTGCAAGCAATTTGTCATTTCCTTTTACTCATTATTCAACCCTGTTTGACTTTGCTGTGACCTGATCTATTTTTACTCGTTCTCATGTTTTTGCTAATTTTCCAAATGTGCACAACCAGCCATGAGTTCTTTCTCTACCCTTTGGAGGACAAAATTGGTGGGATCCTTTTGTAGCTGCATCTCTGAGGAGACTTTAAACCTTCTAGAACAACTTTTTTGTTTTCCTTATGGGAAATGCTCTCTGGTTTTAAAGGTGTGTGTGTGTGGCTGTACCTCTCTGGTTCTCCAAGTGGACGGTTCCTCTTCCCACCCATGTTTTAACACCGTACATTTATGCAATGTAAAATAAAAATAAAATGCCAAGGCACTGCATGAAATGTCCCTTTGCCACGAGAGGAATGTAAATGAAAGGCCTTATTTCCAGAGAGGCCTTTTTCATCCAGGGCATTCCTCTGGCAGAACAAACATGCTGAAACAAGGGAAATTGGAAGTTGATTGCTCTGAAGGAGAGAGTGGTTTTGGAAGTGTGTTTCTTCACGCTGTAACTTTTAAAACACAGTTGGAAGTGTGCCCTCTGACGCCCCCGCGCCTCTCAGCCTCTCATTTGGGGCGATTTGGCCCCGAGCTGACCATTCCCCTTCCCTCACCCGGGGCCACACAAAGGGGTGAGCTCATCCCAGCGTCATCTGATATTCCGGGGGCCCATCTGGTCACCAGGCACCCAGCTCCTGGGAACACGGAATTAGGCTATCTCCAGGGAATGCCCAAGGCGAAAGCCTCCGTGCCTCTTCTCCAAGAATTTGGGCCTTAATGCATCATGACTGGAGGTGTTCAGGCGGGGTATCTGAACTGTCAAGACCGAAAAGGCAGCCAGGACTGAACGCTCTTTGGGAGGGAGATGGGAGATAAAAACCCGGCTCTGCCCGCCGAGGCCACGTTCTCTGGACCACCACCGGCATAGGGGCAGGACCCTTCTGGAAAGAGCGCTCCCCGGGCGCAGCAGTTGCAGAGCCTGGGTCACCCCCCAGGGCCGAGTCCCAGCGGGGGCCCCGGTGCTCCTGCACCTCTCTTACCTGCACACCTCACCCCATCCACGTCCTTCCCCCTTGCACACCTGACATCCTCATAATCGACTCCCTCGCCGTCTGGGGGGGCGGGGGGGGGTTCAGGCTGTTTTCTTATTACTAAATGGAGAGGTATTAACAACACAATGCAGAAATTAAAAAAAAAATAAAGGCAGAGGGTGAGGAGCAGGGGGGGAGAAAAAGAAAAGACAGCCGCCTGCTCTTTTCTTCTTGGTATTATTATTTGTGACAAAGCCCCGGGTCCATTTTTCTTCATAATTTGCAGGACTCCTAATGGGAACAGCACCTCCCAATTACCATGGCTGCCAAAGGCTAATTTGGTTACCCTCCCGATCCACAATAGCGAAACTGTGTCGAGCCTTTGTCGATATTTGCATACTATACATACCAGGAATGTAAAACAGCTGCCCGGCCCCTCGCCCACTACCGCGGCAATTAGGGGCCATTAGCTGGCCGCGCCCTCCCGGCGGCTCCTCGCCCCCGCCCGCCGGGCCAGGGGCTGCAGCTGGCGCTCCGCGGACCTGCGGGGGCGCCGGGCCGGTGACCGCCTCCCCTCCCTGCGCCCCGCCCCGCGCGCCCCTCCGCCCGCCCCTGGGCATGGTGAGCGCCGCCTCCGCGCTCCGCGCTCCGGGCTCCGCGCTCCGCGCTCCGGGCTCCGGCTCCGCGTTCCGGGCTCCGGGCTCCGCGCTCCGGGCTCCGGCTCCGCGCTCTGGGCTCCGGGCTCCGGGCTCCGGGCTCCGCGCTCCGCGCTCCGGGCTCCGCGTTCCGGGCTCCGGGCTCCGCGCTCCGGGCTCCGCGCTCCGGGCTCCGCGCTCCAGGCCGCGCTGCGAGCACCGGGCCGCCTCGAGCCCTAGAGCACCCACGCGGGTCCGCCTTGGGAGGAGCGGAGGCCTCACTTCTCAGTTTTTATTTATTTTATTTATTTTTATTTATTTATTTTTATTGCATCTTAGCCCCACGGAGTAGGGGGAGGACGGGACGAGGCGGGGGGTGGTGGGGGGGAGGCGAAGCATGCGGAAAGCGGCTTAACCGTGACGTGCTCTCTCCTTCGGAACAATGTGTTGTGTCTTGCGGTAGTTAATGGGAAGTTATGGTTTTGAATATAATTTTTCCCCCTTCAAGCTGCTAATTTTATTGACAATATGGATAGATTGAAAGACCCCAAGCTTTTGTGTTGTTTTGTTAAAGCAAATAAGTGAGGCACAAATGTAAATTACATCTCCAGGTTCACATTAGAGGTTTGCAAATAATACTGAGCTAATGGTTATTGCAAAGGAAAATAGCACTGGGATCAATATTCTATACAGTGGAAGGCGATACCTCTCTCTCTTTTAATCACCTCATTGCAGAAATGGCATTGAAATTTGAAATCTCATTTTCTCCATTTGTACAAATTGAACATAAATCACCATGAGTGAGGGGAGGTGGCAGGCAGCTTCACTCTTTGCGGGATTGCATTACTAATTAGTGTTGGGCTAAAGCCGCGCACAGGCCGGGAGAGGTTTTTGCTAGACCTCTGGCCAAAGGCTGGATGCTCTGGAAAGCCTGGGCATGTGGGGGAGGGGCCCGGCCCGGTCTGGTGGGGAGTGAGTGAGGCCGGGGTCAGCCCTGCAAGAAAGAATGGAGACAAAGGGCAAAAGGCATCCAGGCCCTTGGTGGCTTACATCATTTTCTGTGCCGGGGTGGCAGCTCCCTGCCAATCCCCTTAGATGTCAGTGGGTTGCAATGAATACGACATCACTGTTCCTAATAAGTAGCAGGTGAGATGGGACCTCCCAAGCCCTACCTCTGTATGCGTCTGTAGGGGGGAGAGCACAGGGTATGTGAGAACGGAAGAACCCCGCTTGACATGGGCACCCCGGGTTACCTCCCCGCATCTGCCTCCTGTCTCCCAACACCAACACCCCCCCCCCTTTCCTCTTGCTCTTCCCTTCTGTTGTCCCTGGACTTCATACACTTGCATCGAGTGGCTGTCACAGCTCTGAGCTGGGTGACAGATATGAGCTACAAAAGATATTCCGAGATGTCAAAGGGCCTCCGGTATTAAACCCACTTCAGCTCTATTTTCTCCCGCTTACAACTTACTTGACCTCAGTGGTGGGGTCATCGGGGGAAAAGCAGTCAAGACCTCCTCCTCCTGTTGAGCCGAAACAGCTGATGCTTGTGCACTCCAGGACTGGGCAGATGGGAGGGAAGACTGTCTTTTCTTAAAGGTGACAGAGGTGGGTGAGAAAGTTGGTATCTGAAATGCGGTTGGGGAGAGAAGAGAGTGGGGTGGGGGGGCACATGGAGAGGCATCATCTTGGCTTGTGGAACCCCTGGATCAAGGACTTTGTTCCTAAGGATTGGGGAAGCCAGCATCGGGAAGAGTTGTGCACACAGAGCCTGGGACTCATCCTTGCAGATGGCCACTTGCCCTCTCACTTGGAGTAAATAACGTTCTGCTGGGTGATGAATGGAGGATGTTTAGCTCATTAAACTTGATACCCCAAGGGCAGGATGGACTGGTGAAATATTTATATATTTATATGAGAGGCTGCTCCCATCGGGACCAGTGTGTGCAGATTAGCCCAAAATGGGACAAGCCGGTGTCCATCAAGGTGAGGCCTCGGCGGTCACCACTGACACTGGCATCCCCTGATGCAGCCAAGGGGTGGCCATTAGGATGAAGAAAGGCACCTCTTCATTGCCAGTCAGGAAGGCCATTAGGAAGGCCAGAGTTGGTCCTGCCATGGCTAAGGAGGATGGCCAGCCAATGTGGGAGGCAGCCAGGGGGCCTGTAGCATCCCAGGCATCCTTGCGCCCTCTTCTGCTTGCCCCTCCTTCTCCGTGCCTGGGGAGAAAGGCGGGGGGACTCCCGTGGATTCATCAACACCCCAGAAATTTTCCATCCTTTTCCTCATTCTTAACAGTGGCAGGAGGAGTTAAAAATAGGGGAGGTGAGGGGGAAAAGTGGAAACAAGATTCATTACCTAAGGTCCTTCTCATCCATTTCAATAGATGAAAGCAAAGAAAATACAGCAAACCCCATCCAAATAGTAAGCAGGTGGTGGCCGCTAATAGAGAAGAAATAAAAACCTTTTAGAAATCAGAGCCAACTACAAAAAACACTGACAAAGTGGAATGAAAGTTCTGAACAATCAGTTCAAAGAAAAGGGTGTTTGAAATAAACCCTTAAAAACATTTCAAATGGTGAAGAAGAAAAAAAGAAGCTGTTTTAGATATTTGGAGCCAGGATGACTTAATCTGGAGAGAGGATTTTTTGGATTCTGCTTTAAAAAAAATAACAAAATAAAACAAAGAAACCCTGATAGGTTCTTGGAGGTAGTGGGGCTTGGACAGACATCCATCAGGTGCACGTGGACTGCCTTGATTACCAGTCCCAGGTCCATAACCAGCTCCTGGCTTGACCTGGGGCTTTTAACCTCCCCATGCCTCCATTTGCCCAGCTATAAACTGGGGTTGCTAATAGGTATGTCCTCTTACCCCCCAGGTCCCTGAGGAGGTATAATAGGATAATGGTCCAGATCCTATTGATAGAGAATGAGTAACTGTCATTTTGTGACCTCTGCCTCTAGAGGCCAAGCAGGTATCCTTCTGGACACCTTTGGGGAAACCTCCCCGCTCTGTGAGTTTCAGGATTCATTAATTTCACATGAGGTGTGCCTCCCATAGTGGTGCAGTGGTATATGATGACAAGATGAGGAAAAGCACACTGTCCCCTCCCTCCAGGTGATCACAGGTTGAATGAGGCAGGCAGCTTGACGGGTGACTATTACGCAGTGTGAGCCAGCAGGCAAGGGATGTCCTGGGAGTGCAGCCTGCAGAAGAGGCTTCCTGGAGAAAGTGATGATTAAGCTTGTTTCTGGAAGAACAGCGGAAGTGGCTGGGTGTCAAGGCTGGAAAGGCATCTCAGCCAAGGGAATAGCATGTGCAAAGGCTGAGAGGGATGAGTTTTGAGAACAAGAGTCAACAGGACTCCTATGGCAAAGGATTTGGGGCGCAGAGGGCAGAGTGGAGACAGGGGAGCCCGGAGTGGGAAGCACAAGCTACCCTAATGAGCATTTGAGTAAGTCAGGAATTGCATTTAGTGGTGCGTCTGGAAGTTGGCAGTTCATACTTGTGGGAGCTCTGAGTCATCAGCAACTCAGGACCCTTTCATTTATCCAAGCCACTTTCCTTGGCAGGTGGCTTTTGTCTTTGACACGCCTTGCAGATGAGGGGGAAGGGTAGTAAGGACACAGCAGAGGTGTGGAGAAGGCTCTAGCACCACCTTTCCCCTCCGACCCGTGTGGGAGTACATTTATCCCGGGTGTGGCCCGTGATCATTATCTCAATGAGATGTGCATTCATCTTGCTTTAACACCCTATCAGATATTTGCACCTCACCACCTCACTCTTTTTTTTTTTTTTTTTTTTTTTATAAAAGGCCTTGGAATCCTAAGGGATGGACAGGCACACAGGAAAACACTTAAGAGAGAAGAGGATAAGGAATTCAGGGATTAGCTGCAATGAAATAGGACATAGGGTGACAGGATACCCTAAATTTGCCCAGGGGAGTCCTGGTGTGTGCCTATTTCAGTGTCCCATGCAGCTTAACATTTGTCCTAGATTTTACTTTTATTATTTTTATCAAAGTGTCATTATTAACTGTTACATTAGAATAAGCCAGGAGCGGCTGGTACATCTTCATTTTGTTTCACGGGCTTCTGCCAAGGTCTCAGCCAGCTGTGTGTGAGATGCAAGTTCAGCAAACAGAATTCTCATTGTAACTTTTGGTCAAGGCTGAAAGACCACTTTGGGGGACTGGTGTCTGTTTCTCCAGTTGGTTCTAGAAAGGTCGTGGACACTGCCTTCCAAGTGCAACTTGCACGGTGCTTGCTGCTGATGCAGGGTGTGCTCAGCTGTAAGCACTGGGGTTCATGAACACCTCCGGGTCTCTGGGGGTGAGAAGCTCTAAGGCTCCTACCAGCCACCTGTGCCTGAAACCCACAGGGTACAGCAAGCCACTGCGATGCCTGTTGGGGGTCTCTCTGGGAAGTGTAGGAAACTACAGTGTCATCATGTAGGAAATAGTGGTCCCATGCAGGAAACAGAGTCTGAGCAGCCCTCCCAGAGAGCAGAGAATGCTCTCACAATAGCACTATTGTCTATTATCATTTAAATCCACAATGTTTATTTTATTATTTGGTAACGCTTTTATTTCCAAATAAAGCCTTTTGGCAGCAGTGAGCTCAAAAAAACAAAAGTACATGTTTAATGAAAAATTCATTACTGAGTTTCTTATGAAAGTTGATGAACTTGCACAAAATGTTTATCAACGTTTTCCATCCACTGTGGCAAATGACTCCAGGAAAAAGAGGAGGCAAAAATTTGCTAACAAAACATAAGCATCTAATGTTAAGAATTGGTAGTTATTTTAAGAAGACTCTGTTATAGGTGATGAATCTGCAGAAGGTGGGTTTACAGATCCCTCTGCAAAGCATGGGTTTTCATTTGTATCAAAAGATTTTTTAAAAATAAATCTCCCTCATTTTTTAATTCTAAGTATTCTTACAGATGCGCAAAATGTGAAATGTTTGCAGTTAATAAGCTGGTGCTTTAAGCAGAAGAAAAACTGCAAATACTTCAAGGCTATCAATTTTATTACTGCTGTGAGATGCTTTGCAAAGAAACTCAGTTCATTCTAATAATTGGTTCAAATTTTTACTTCCAATGGAGGAAGTGAAAATAAAATTTCCAGAAGTTTATTCTTAAGAAGGTGAAATATCCGATCTTATTGTTAGTTAACACTACTGTCAAATTCGTTTTTTAAAAATAAACAGTTTAACATTGAAGATTAAATGATTAATTTTTGTAGTGAGAACACGCTTTCTTACTTTACTTCTTGGTAGAAGCAAAATCATTACAAAATTAAGAAACTTTTGGTGCAGAAATAGGTTTGAGATTGGTTTTGGTGTTCGTGTAATTCATACTTTCCTCCCACTGGGCTGCAATGTTAGATCAATTAAAATAAAAGTTGCAGTGGTTTAAATTTACAAATATTTTTGTATATCCTGTTAGAGTAATTGAACCCCAAAATTTTTGTGATGAACCTGATGGTGGATTGCAAAAAAATAAAAGATGTTCCTGTCTCAGTATGCACTTTCTCTTTGCTCTCCACCATCTTTGCTGCCTTTTTAAAGATATTGCACTTTTAAAAAATTACTTTTGTAAATCAACCTACATGTTTTGCAGTGGTATTGAACTTCTTTCATAAACACATTTGTAAATTTTGGTTGTATTTTATTCAACATCTGTTGGATAACTTGAACCTAAATTTCCAAAGAACAGAGTGTTTGAAAAACTTCATTTTAAAGCTTTAGGACAATTTTGATCTTTGAATATGCTGCTTACAAACAGGAAGAGTGAAATTTATTCCTATTACAGAAAGGGAAAAAGTGAACAAATTAAATGTGGAGAGCTCAAAAAGTATAGAAGATTTTAATTTCAAAATTATAATTGCTCTTTTGAATATCTTGATGTATTGGAAAACTATTTTGATGACATTATTTTATTTTATTTTATTTTATTTTTTTAAATTTTATTTTATTTATTCATAATAGGCACACAGTGAGAGAGAGAGAGAGAGGTAGAGACATAGGCAGAGGGAGAAGCAGGCTCCATGCACTGGGAGCCCGACGTGGGATTCGATCCTGGGTCTCCAGGATCGCGCCCTGGGCCAAAGGCAGGCGCCAAACCGCTGCGCCACCCAGGGATCCCTTGATGACATTATTTTAATTGTATAAGTTATCAGCTTATGATTTGGAGTCACAGACACAACTTATGGGTTTTTCCCTCAAAATAAATCTATGAAAGATAAATGCTTGGGAGATTAAAAGACAATATCTGAGAAAGTATTTGGGCTAAAATATTTACTCATTTTAATATGAAAAACAGAGAATTGGAATATACACTAGTAGAATTTGCTCTAAACTTATAAAGCATATTAGTAACTTGAGAAAAAGTATTTTTCTCAATTAAAAAACAATATAATCTACAGAGGAGATTCAATTGAGGATGTCAACAGTTTCAAATTTATTAGAAACAAAATGCAGTGTTAGTACTTTCCAGCATGTAATACTTCAAAAAGCTTTAAAAATGCAACTTCGAAGATTATTATATGCAATTTTATGAAACAAAAGTATTAAAAAATAAATCTGCGTTAAAAAAATTCTTCAGGGAAACTCCGTGACATAATGATGTTAGAAATAAACATGACTTAAAAAACCATGAAAATATATGAATATATGCCAAGCACCATTATTCTGCTAATGGTATTGTTTAATATTTGGATAATAGATGGACCAAAATAAATTATTTCTAGTTTGCTTTAATGAGCACAGATATATTTATTTGGTGGCAATAACTTCATTTTTTGAAAATAGGTTTTAAATAAAACTCTTTTATGATTCCACCAATATGAATAAAATCAACCTATTGGTCAATACATTAATATTTTAAAATATAGAATTTTGATCATTTCTAGCACTCCCTTTTACTCTCAAAAATATCCTCATTCAGTTGATAAAGTTGGTGACCTCCCAGATAATAGAAATAAAAGCTGAAGAAATCCTCAGCAATAACTCAGCAAGAAGAGTTAGCAGAGGATGGAAAGGAAGGAAATCCACGGAAGCACAAAGAGAGGAAGGGAAGGACACAGGAAAGGAAGTGGGGAGCCCCAAAAGAGCTGAGGCATCGCACATGGCTCGAGAGGAAATCTCTCCTAGGGACTGCATAGACCAGGAGAATCTCAGGTGTCAGGCAGAGTTTGCCAACTGCTGTTGGCTTCCCATACTCCTACCTTATTCTTGTCCTTTTCTTCATTTAAATGGAAGTGACCCCATATACAAGTCAGCTAATGTAGGCTGTTGTTATCTGATACAGTTCTACCCAACGTACCCAAAAGAGCTGGGTACCCCAGAGTATACACCTGACATGAGGGTGGGCAACAGGGAAGAAGCAGTGGTGAATCCCATGACTTCATAATATAGATCCCTCTGGTGGGAAGTACCCATCCCTCTTTCTGAAAGAAATCATTCATCAGCTAGAAGGACAGTGCGCTCAGTGCTGATTCTTCCATTCACTAATTCATCTCTTACTCATCCGCACTATCATGCTGTAATCCATTCAACCAAGGAGCATTTGTTGATGAGTTACAGTGTGCCAAGCGCTTTGTTAGGCACTGGCAGGGCACAAAGTGGAGTAAGGTAAAACTCAAAGGTGTGCATGGTTTTTAGTTCCATAGATGGTCAAGGAAGCTGCCAGTTGGAGTGGGGGCATGTTGGAAGCCTATAGGGCAACCAGAAGGAGTGTCTGCTTGGGGGGGCGGTATCTGGAGGGGGGAGGGTGATACCCGTTTCTCCAGTTAAAATAAGCCTCCTCCTCCTCCTCCTCTGCTGTTTCCTTACCCCCATTCTTCCACCCCATGCTGTCTTACCTGGCAGGTCAGGGTTTTATGTCAGAATGCAAGCCATGGCTCTTTGCTCGTGGTATTTTTAATAAGTAGAAGAAGAGCAATAACACGGATCCCTAAGAATGATTCTATTTGCTCCTTGGTGTGCTTTCCAACTGTTGTTTCATTCCTGTCTGCTCTCAGACAGTGTCCTAGAAAAACTTTCAGGACCCAGTAGCTGTTTCCTGTTCCAGGTTCCTCATGTGTTGTTTCTGGGCACAGAAACAAATCCAATTCAAGCAAATAATGCTGTCATCAGGATCCTGTGCAGGCGTTGGAGAGGGGGAGGCCTGGCCAATGGAGTGCTATGTTTAAAATATCTTGAGATCTTCAGAAACATTTGTTTTTGTTCAGAAGTGTTCATTTGATGTTTCCCTGACCCACGCAGTTTCCCTATGGGCTTAAGCTCCCATTTGTTAAAGAAACAGATGGGGAAACCAGTTCAGTTTGTGTTTGTTTTAGCATTTAAGACAGCTTACCATGAGTTGGTAGAGTTTGGACATTGCAGAGAGTGACACATTATATTTAGCAGGCATGCAAAGGAACAGAATCATGTGACCAGTTTAGAGAGGTGGAAGCAGGGACCTCCCCAATTGCACAGAATAAATCACTGGTGGCACTGGGAGTAGAGTCCTGTGATCCCACTGTGTGGTCAGGTAACTTGAGTGGCGTGATCTAAGGTGGGCCAGGAGGATCTCAAGTGTCAGGCACATTTTGCCAACCACTGGTGGTCTCCTGTATGTCTCTTAACCTTCTATCTGTCCTTCTCCCTACTCAAATAGAAATGACTGTACACAAGTCAGTGAGTATAGGTTATTGTTATCTGATACAGTCCCACCCATGGTGCCCCAGAGAGCAGAGGACTGCCCCAACTCACAGGGATGGCCCCTGTCATGGGATCCTAAAAGGGGAAAGCCAGCATGCTCAACATGTTAATTTGGTGAAGAGAGTGTAACAATGGAACTGTTTGCAAAAGCGGAAGAGTAAAGGGTAAAGGGAACTGATGAAGGATGATGAAGAACCTCAGAGGATTGAGGTGGATTGAGACCATGTTTCTGGTCTCTGATGAGACCTGTAGCTGCAGGGGGAGCTGTGGCCATTGGTAGAAGGACGCAGTCACTGCCGTATACATGGGGGCAGAATAACCAATATGACATCCGACCTCCTTCTGGGCCTTCCCATTGGTAAAACCCAACTGTGAGCCGGAGGACCAGCTAATCCAGGGGATGAGTCTGTGGAGGTCAGCCTCCCGGGATACAGAGCAGAGTAGAGAGGGCTGAAGGCTGGCAGATGGGTCTACCCTTAACCCCTAAGAGGGGCAGACAGAGTAACCAGCACACCCCTTACTCTTACAACACCCTCTTGATTCAGGCAACTACCATCTATCTAAAACACCATATGCTGTTTCTCCCTTTGCTGGCAAAAAGCAGAGAATGTGCCTTGCAATGTGGTGGAACTTCTGTCAGCAAACTAGAAGCTTTGTGGCTCCATCCGAATGCACAGTAGAGGCAACAGCCTACAAGCCAGCTAAGGGCGACTTTACATTGTGCCACCACAGGCAAGGAAACCCAAGAGCTATTTCTTTGAGTCTTTAGGTTTGCCATTTTTTTTTTGAGATTTAAAAAAAATAGAGTCCTGAATTAGGAGTCAGAAAACCTGGGCTCCTGTTCCAGTTGGCTGTGGGTGATCTACTCTGGGCTTTTTGTCATCTGTGAAATGAGGAAATTGGGTTAAAAGCTGGCTTAAAGTTCTGTTGGCTCTAACGTTTAGTAGGACTTTAAATCAAAACCAAAAGACTACTTAGGAGAAATGATACATGTATGCGGGGGAATGTGTGAGCATCCTCAGACATGACTATATGAAGAGGCAAGTGGAGGTTCTGAAATGCTCAGTCCGCTGGACTGGTTGAGAATCATGTGGTCAGACTCAGGAGGTGGGTAGGTGACTTCTCCCCAAGAAGCAAGCTAGCTCACATGCTGAGAATGCTAGCTGCTCTCAGATGCCTCCGCTTGCTTTGGGGTCTTCTCCTGGCTGAGGGTAAGTGTGAAGAGTCAGGCAACATCTTAACTTTGCCCTTCTAGACCCAGGAGAACAGAGAGAGACATTTGAGTCTCCTTTAAGTGAGTTCCTGCCAAGAGAGAATATTAGCAATATGCCTCTGTTCCCTCTCGCCTAGTCCCCAGGGGTCTCAGAACCATAAAGGGTCCCCTGAGATCTCCTTCTCTTACCATTACCCATGTTATTTGAACCTGTAGTTAAGGGTAGACCTGAAGACAAAGGAGGTTTAGAAAGGCAGTCATGAAGTGGATGTCTGTCCTCCCTACCTGTAACATGAGTAGGGTTTGAATAGCCTACCTTGGCCCATCTCTAAACTCGTGATTCAGAGTTGGAGGTTGTGCAATGGTCAGCAAGAGCCTGCAGAAAGAGGTGGCTCTGCTACACCTGCCACTTCATAAGAACAGCCCCCCAAAGCAGCTCCAGTTACACATCCTAAGAGCAATCAAGATTCCTACGTGGCACAGTTAATTGTTGACTATGATAACACATCTTGTTATCAGTTTTTAATGAATTCCCTAATAGATGTCATTAGGCATTAAGTGCTACATTACTTCCTTTAAGAAGAAGTATTTGAGGAAACTACACACACACACACACACACACACACACACACAATTCTGAATTCTGACTCAGCCCTGAATGCCATCCTTAGCAATCACCAACCATGCTATGGAATCATGTTCTTAGTGCTGTGCTTGTGTTAGCTTCTTTGGCTTCTGAGAATATGTGTTCCTGAGGATTGAATTTGAAGCTTACAAGTCCATGCTCATTCCAGAAAGGGGGCAAAGACTTTGAATTCTAAGAAATCCATTGGATCCCATAGGAAACGCATAGCCATGATGAAAAATAGATAAACAATCTCAGTTTGTCAGCACCCTGCGTAGGGAATTAAACTCACAACTTCCATGTTAATGACACTTTCACATTTAATTTCCTGTGTGCCACACTCAAAATGCATCTGCTGAAAGTGGAATTTCAGTCCATAGAGCTGTCTTATTAAGTGAGTGTGTGTGAGGCTGTACCTGTCAAAACAAGATTCTGGAAGCTCATTTAGAACTATAATTTGGAAGGGGGGGGGAGATATACAAAGGAGATTGTACCATGTAGAACTATCATTGTTTTCTCGATGTCATTATTGGTATTAGTAAGTGGTTACTTATTAGCACTAAGCATTAATTATTAATATTAATAAGAGCTGTACTGAGCACCAGTAGCCTCCTGTCTGCTATGTCCAACATGGGCCATTCTAGATCATCAGCTTAGGGGATGATATCCTAAACATGAGGGCAGATGTAGACCAAGCAGCAAAGAGCAGAGCCGGAGTCTTGTCAGGGAGGGTCTTGTTACAGGGGCAAATCTCCTCTGGCCTCCAGACGGCCTTGCATAAGTAGACAATGCATTAAAGCCCCCATGAGGATAAACCCACATTATCTGTAGGAGAAAAGCAAGAGTCAAACTTGCTTCTGTAAGTCAAGTGTGCCCCAAAGATGGGCCGCATCAACGTGACCTGGGAGCTTATTAAAATGTGGTCTCAGGCCTCTCCTGGGCCTTCTGAAGAAGAACATGCATTTTGCATAATTCCAAAGTGACAGATACACACATTAGAGTATAAGGACCCCAGCTAGAGTCTAGTGATTCCCTAACTTTATGGCATAGCAGAATCCTGTTGGGAATTTTGAAAAATCCCAATGTCCAGGCTTTATCCCAGACTGATGAAGTCGGAATGTTGCTTATTATCCCTTCTAGGTGAGATCACCTGTTTAGAATTCCTCTGCTCTCAGGCAGCCTCTGTGCTTTTCTTAGGCATCAGTTATCTGATGGAGGTAGAGGGGCTGAGTGGTGGGAGAGACTGGGGAGGCTTGCTCTGTGTCCCCAGGCACTTTGCTAGTGGCCTCTAAAGATGAAGGCCTCATCATCAGTCTTTTGCATTTAGGGAAGCCTCCGTTTCTTATCTCTAACGTGATGGTGGCAATACTTACCCCACACTTTGGTTATTGAATTCTAAAGCATCTATTATGAAGCTTCTTATTTCTTTCTCCTCCTCACTATATGATCAGGCCAGAAAGGAGACCATTGTCATGGAGGTTAATTGATAAGGGCAGAGCTGACCCTATGGCTAGGAAGAGTCAATAGAAATTTATAGATGTGTGATTAGAGCATTTTAGAGAGACATTCTCCTTGTCTTTCTCCCTTTTTTCATAGTCATATAATTTCTGTGTTGGGTGCATTGGTGCCAAGAGTTAGGACTACATTTCCCAATCTCCCTTGCAGCTAAATGTGAACATGTGACTAAGCTTGCATATCAGTTTCCAGGAATCTCCCTTAAGAGATAGCTTGATCATGCTGCTGTGTTCCTTCTTGGTTCCTGCCATCATCTTGCAGCTTGAAATATAGGGGCGGCTGCCTTGAACCCTGAAGAGGGGGATTATCCACTAAGGGGTTTGGAGCAGTGAGCTGGAAGAGACAGGGTTCTTGAAATGTTTGAGGTACAGAGCTACTTCCATTTGGACTCGATTCATGTGATCATGAAATGAATTTCCATCTTGTTTACCACGATTGTTTTTTTCTTGTCTGACCTTAGCAACTGAATCTAAT
Source organism: Canis aureus (assembly GCF_053574225.1). Lineage (NCBI taxonomy): Eukaryota > Metazoa > Chordata > Mammalia > Carnivora > Canidae > Canis > Canis aureus. The sequence continues at coordinate 9,939,829 of NC_135613.1, forward strand.
CCCAGCTGATAAACCATCTATAGTTTCTTCTCCACTGGCCAAAATTCCACTTCTGAAGATTTGTGTCTTTGGATGTTAAAGACTTGTATCACTCATTAGGGCAGAGCTCACAAACTATAGATTCCATAGCATGGGCTCAAGCTTCAGTCTTTACAGGTGGCATCCTTAGCGGGTTGCCCAGTGCCGGGAAACAGTGTGGACAACACTGGGGGGCTGAAAGGCAAGCAGAGGCAGTTGAAGAAAATCTACCCTTTCACTATTGTGCCAACTCGTCTTGGGGACAACTTGTCTGGAGAAACAAATTGATTAGCTTGGATATGGTTACCTATTTTTTCTCTAATTTTTTTATTATTAAAATTGGCAAACACAAAAAGTTGAAAAATGTTACCATGAACAACCATACACTCACCATCTACATTGGTGATGTGAACATTGGTGCATACTTGCTTAATTCAATCTATGCGTTTGTCCCTTTGCCCAACCTTCAGCCCATCTTTTTTTTTTTTTTCATTGTATTTCAAAGTAAGTTGCACACATTGATATGCTTTCTCTTGACTTCTTCCCTCTTACTTAAACTTTGTTCACTTTTATAACTTTGCTGTTTCTGTTCAAACCCATTTCCCTATGAGGAAAGAGAGTGGGAGCTCCAGGGCCAAGAATTATGACCTAGAAATTTTTCTCTTGACTCTTTCAACCCCCAAAATTACAGGGCAGTGAGAGGAAGATGGAGACGTTATCCTTCCGGAGATAGCTTGCTTCCTCACTCTCCACTCTTAAATTTGCTCTAAGATGGGTGCGTGGGTGGCTCAGCGGTTGAGTGTCTGTCTTTGGCTCAGGGCATGATCCCGGGGCCAGATCGAGTCCCACATCAGGCTCCCTACTTCTGGAGCCTACTTCTCCCTCTCCCTCTGCCTATGTCTCTGTCTCTCTGTGTCTCTCATGAATAAATAAATCTTTTTTAAAAAAATTGCTCTAAGATGGTTCTCTAGATTTCCTTGAGCCCTACGGTTCTCGCCCCTTGTCTGACACGTGCCATTTACTTCCATGGCTTTTTGAGGTTACAAAGATCATTCCTCCTTAGCGAGAATCTTCTCCATTCTCTTCAGCTCCATTCTCTTCATATCTTCCTGCATATGCTCTGCAGTGCAGCCTGCCTCTTTTTGTCTTCTTAGGGCATCTGCCCAGCTGTTCTGTCCATGTCACCCTAGAAAATTAGCTCACCTCCCCTTTGCTCAAAGTTCATGTTTTGCTCTGTGCTTCCTAGCTTAGTGCTTACTGTGGCTGCAACTCAGTATTTTTTTTTTAAGATTTATTTCTTTATTTTAGCAAGAGTGAGCAGGGGGAGGGGCAGAGGGAGAGAAGAGAGAATCTGCTGCAGACTCCCCTCCGAGCGTGGAGCCCCACCTCACAACCCTGAGATCTAAATTGTGACTTGAACCAAACTTGGGAGTCAGACGCTTAACCACCCAGGTGCCCTGACACCCAGTCCTCCTCCCACTCTCTGGAAACCCCAGGATATCAGACCTCCTGGAGCTGAAGAGTGAATGAGGATTTCAGGATTTGCTCTCCGTGTTTTCTGGCAACAGGAGAGGTACCTAAAGGAATTAGTTTGATTAAAGCTGCCGCCGCTGGTTGAAAACTCACGATGTGCCCGGCGCTTTGCATGTGTGCACATTACCTCATTTTATCCTTGCAGTAACACTTTGAGGTAGGTACTTTTATTTTTCTTCCTTTTGTAGATGAAGATGGACAGAGAAATAACTGGCCCATGCTTGCTCGGCTAATGAAAGTCTTCTAGAAGTATTTTTTGCATCAGGGAAGCACAGGTTCGAAAGGATGATTTTTACAGGGAATTTGGATCTAGTGTCTTATAGGGCTGCCCTTAGGTTTATATTTTCATACTGCAAGGTTTTTGTTTGTTTCTCGAGGCAATGTTTTTCAAACCAGAATCTTCAGACCCCAAAGGTTTATGAATATTCTTGTGTTTTACTACGTTTTCTTTCAAAGGGCTGTGTGCATTCTTCCAGCTTGAGAAACGATGGCTTAGAAGCCAGGAAGGTGGTGGCTTCCCCCCCAGTCTGTCTCCTCCTTGGTGTCATGGCTCCCAGACTTATTCCAGGCCATGTAGCAGCTTCTCCCCTTCAACTAGGTCTCATAGTCCGTTTGGAATAATTTTCTTAGCCATCTTATCTGCACAGCGGGCTGGAAGAGGGGCCAAGAAATGAGAGGACTCAGGGAAAGGGAGAGGTGGATGAGGCTGTATTCCAGGTAGGAGACAAGTCATAGCAAAGGCCTGGAGGTGGGAATTTGCTGGATCTCTCTGGAATAGTGGGGAAGCTCATCACCTGTGGTTGCAGGGCTGAGGATAATAGCTGCAGGAAGGCCTGCAAGCAGCTTATCTGTAGAGCCTTGAATGCCAAGTTAGGAAGTCTGGACAATGCTGTTGGCAATGGGGAGCCAGAGAGGAATGGATGAGCAGGACCCTGCTCAGGTACAGTTGCCAGCAAAGCCTTGGAGGAGACAGAGGAACCAGGACAAGACAGGCAAGGTGGCTTCCCAGATGGGAGGACATGAGGTGAGGAGTGGACAGGGCTATTTCAGCCCTGAGCTGGACCTGCTGAGCTGCCCAGAGAGCCACATGGGAAAGGAGGCTCTCTGGTTCTGTCCCTCCAACATGCTGGAAGGAAAACATAAGCAGTGAAGATCCTCAGCTCTCAAACCCTAAATATAGTTTTTAGCTCTCCTTCTTTGGAAAGAAAATTGTTTAATTCTGCTTCTTGAGCTGCCCTTTGCTTCAGTGCAGCATAAGCTGAAAAGAGAGAAAATAATTATTAACCCAGAGAATCGAAATCAGTGCAATGTAGCCAGTAGTTCCCTGTATTTCTTGTAGGCACTGGAACTTTCTCTGCAGTGCTCTTGCCTGCACTGGGAGACCAAGAGTGGCCTGGTCCCCTGATCTAGTGACCAGGCTAGCCCTCTCCTGTGCTCACAGCCAGCCCTGCCTGCCCCCAGGAAGGTAAAGACCCCCACCCTGGCACAGCCTCAGCAGTCCCCTATTAGGTCACCCCTTGTATGTTCCCACCTCCCCAAGAACCTGAATAAGACCAACAGGGCTGTGGCCTTCAATGGTCAAGGGACATTCCGAGAAAGCGAACTTTCCCATGTGGACAAAGGAAAGGCAAGGAGAGAGGGACCCAGAGGCAGGTCAGGGACTAAGTTGGTCCCCAAGCCCCTTGGCGTGACCGAGCCCCAGCACAGCTGTGACATTAGCAGCCGGCATTTGAAGCACAATAATAATTCTTCAGATCAAAGCAGCTCCGTCTTTAGACAATTATAGTAAAATTGAAGCTCTCCTCTAAAAGAAACACATGCTCTTGTTGTGTTTTCCCCCCGCCCCCTCCTTATTTTATTCTTTATGAACAAATTGGTTTTCAGGGCTATAGAAAGAACCGATTGGAAGCTTAAATTCTCACTGTCTGCCCAGGGGTGGATTCGCAGGGGTGGACATGGAACATCTGAAAGCTGATTTTTTTTTTAAATTGATATCCAAGAATAAAAGGGAGAATGGTAGGAAAAGCTGATCAGGAATGAATAAAGTCTCCTTTTAAGCTGAAATAACCCCCTCCCCCCATCTTCCCTCCAGAAAAGCCGGACTGTAATTGCTTGCAATCACTCGGCACAAATTGTCTGCTCGTATTTGCTTTTTAATTTTGTATAATCTGGTCCATTTCGCTCTCTCTGCCTTTGAGCTTAACCTCTCTCTTTTTCTCTCTCTCTCTTCCTCTTATTCCTTCTCTCTTCCTCTCTCTCTTTAATTCTTCAGGGCTATTCAAAAAATTAGTAATAATTCTCAGTGATATTTGATGGCTTTTACCAAGCAAAGGCACTCAGGGAAAAGAAAAAAAATACACACACAAACATACACACACACACACACACACACACACACCCCAGAATAGAATAGATCCAGGCTGCATCTGCTTCAATGTTCATTTCTGCTTCCAAAGTATTTTTTATTTTAGTGAATTAATACAGTTTCTTAAGGCATGGTAGACATTTTAATTAAAAACTAGACTGACCCCAAAGTGAGCAAAGAAAAAGCCAGAACAAGAGAGGTGATTTCTCAGGGTAAATGTGCATCATTTTCTTCTAGTTTTAAGCAGGCTTATGTCTACTGGCCCAACAGATCCCCACTTGCTCTCACTCTAACGGGTGTGCATTCTGTTCAATGTGCTGCAATGTCCGTCCTGCCACCTCACCAGCCAGTTTGTTGTGTCTGTTCTTCTGCTTGTATTTTAATTCTGTGGGGCCCAGTGAACCTGGAAGGAGACACATCCATTGGTATTGCTTACTTCTCAACTGTATAAAAGGTGATAGGGATGTGAGGGGGCATACAGGTGGGAGAAGTCCAGCAGTAAAACTCAATGGGCAGAAAAAAGAAGAAAAATAAAAAAAGATGTGGGTGTGAAGAGAAGGTAAACAAGGTGAAAAGCACAGGTGATTCAAGAAGCCACGGATGTGACTCAGATTCAAATATATGCTTTCTGTGGGCACCATATGCTGTGGTCTTCTGGAAGAGACATTATATGCCAAGAAAAAGAACTTTAGTTGAGCAGCATGGCTAAGCGTTTGATTTCTGTCCTGCTTTGGATCCTTACGGTGTGTTTGTTTACAGCTTACTTCTCTGTATTTCAGTTTCCTTCTCTGTAAGGTTAGAATGATGATATAACCTTCCTTAGGGGGTCGCTTACGTGAAATAGCAAATGCAAAGTGCATAGCAGATGCTTAGCATGCTTAGCATGTTTTAAATGCTCATTAACAAAAAAAATTAAAATAAAAAAAAATAAATGCTCATTAACTATTTTATTATCATTATTTCAGTTTATTATCAAATTACTTATCAGGATTCAATCAGGGAAGTAGATATGAATATTATGAAATAAAGAATTTATTGTAGGCATTAGAAGTGCACACTTAGGGAAGAAAGGGAGGAAGCAAGATCTGGAAGGAGAGCTAGAGAAACAGAGAAAAATCACTGACCTGGTGGTTTCACTGCAGAATTCTACTACATGTTTAAGGAATTATCACCAATTCTACATAATTTCATCCAGGAAGAGGAAAAAGTAAAGATACTTTTCCAATCTATTTCATGAAATTAATGGTATCCTGATAGTAACACCAGACTAAGTACCAAAATAAAACAAAACAAAACAAAAACAAAAACAAAAAAACCCTGCAGGAAAACTATGGACTGATAAACCTCATGAACATAGACGTAAAAAAAATTTTTTTTTAATTTATTTATGATAGTCACACACACAGAGAGAGGGAGAGAGAGAGGCAGAGACATAGGCAGAGGGAGAAGCAGGCTCCATGAACGGGGAGCCCGACGTGGGATTCGATCCCGGGTCTCCAGGATCGCGCCGTGGGCCAAAGGCAGGCGCCAAACCGCCGCGCCGCCCAGGGATCCCCAGATGCAAAAATTTTTAACAAAATGTTAGCAAATACATATCAGCAATATACAAAAAGAATTATATACCATAACCAAGCAGGGTTTATTCCAGGAATGCAAAGCTGTTTGTGTATTCAGAAATCAAACAATATAATCCATCATATTAACAGGCTAAAGAAAGATTGCATAACTATATCAATTGATGCAAGAAAGCATTTGACAAAATTCAATACCTATCCGTGATAAAAATGCTCAGAAAAATAGGAAGAGTCAACTTCATAAAAAGCATATACAAAACCCTACAACAAACATTATACTTTACTTTTTTAAGTAGGCTTCATGCCCAGCATAGGGCTTGAACTCATGACCCTGAGATTGAAACCTGAACTGAGATCAAGGGTCAGACGCTTAACCAACTGAGCTACCCGTGTGCCCCACAAACATTATACTTAATGATGAAAGACTGAATGCCTTCCCTCAAAGATCAGGAATAAGGCAAGGATGACAACTCTCACATTTCTGTTCTACACAGTGCTGGAAGTTCTAGTCAGTGCAATGAGGCCAATGGAGGAAATTAAAGGCACAAGATTACAAAGGAAGAAATAAAATGATCTTCACTTCCTTTTTTAAAAAAGATTGTATTTATTCATGAAAGACACAGAGAGAGAGAGAGAGAGAGGCAGAGACACTGGCAGAGGGAGAAGCAGGCTCCACACAGGGAGCCCAATGTGGGATTCCATCCCAGGTCTCCAGGATCACACCCTGGGCCGAAGGCAGGCGCTAAACTGCTGAGCCACCCAGGGATCCCCTGATCTTCACTTCCATAAGACATGATTGTCAACTAGAAAATTCCTAGGACTCTACAAAAATTAATAATAAAACCATCTAGAATGAATAAGCAAGTTTAGTAAAGCACATACAAGATACACATACAAGAACCAATTGCATTTCTATAGACTAATAATGGATGCATGAAAATAAAATACAGTGCTATTTTTAATAGCTTAAAAATGAAGGAATAGGTGTAAATCTAACAAAACATGCATATCTTGTATGTTGAAAACTACAAATACTGACAAGAGAAATCAAAGAAGAATAAATAAATAGAGAGAAGTACTATGTTCATGGTTTGGAGTATTCAACATGGTAAAGATGTCAATTTTCCTAGAATTGATATATTCCTCAATGTAATTCCTATAAAAATTCCGGCAAAGTATTTTTGTAAATATACATGGAATTATTAAGAAAATTTATATGGAAATTCAAAGAAACTAGAATAGCTAAAACTGTTTTGAAGAAGAGTAAATATATGGGAGGAAATCAATCTATCCAATGTAAAGACTTGTTATCTCGCTACAGTAATCAATGCTGTGTGGTATCATCACACACATCAGTAAAGAAGAATAAAGAACCCTGAAATGGACCCACACAAATATGCAGAAATTATTTTTGACACGGATATGAAAGCAATTCAACAAAATAAAGATAACCTTGCAGCAAATGTTGCTGGTGCAATTGGACATCCATTGGCAAACAAAAATAAACTTCAACCTAAGTTCACAAAATAAACAGAAATTAATTCAAAGTGGATTGCAGAGTTAACTATAAATCATAACATTACAAAACTTTTAGAAAAAATAGGAAAAAGTCTTTAGGATCTAGGGCCAGGAAAGATTTGTCAGTGTTGACACCAAAAGCCCAATCTATATAAGGAAAACTTGATAAATTGATTCAACAAAATTAAACACTGGCCAAGAAAGATTTCTTAGTGTTGACACCAAAAGCCCAATCTATATAAGGAAAACTTGATAAATTGATTCAACAGAATTAAACACTCTTGCTATGTGGAAGATCTTTTTAGGATGAAATAATAAGCTACAAAGTGGAAGAAAATATCTTCCTATCCAACAAAGGACTAGTTTCTAGACTATATAAAAACTTTTAAAACTCAATGGTAGAAAATAAAAATAAAAAAGCAACGACCCAATTAGAACATGGCAAATGACATGAAGAGTCATTTCACCAAAGATGATATACAAATAGGAAATAAGCACATGGAAAGATGTTCAACATCATTAGCTATTTGAAAAATACAAATTAAAACCACAATGAGCTATCATTACACACCTATTAGATGAGATAAAATAAAAAGCATAGTGACAACACCAAATATTGGTAGGGACGCAGAGAAACCAGATCATTCATACATTGCTGGTGGGAATGCAAAATGATACAACTGTTCTAGCAAAGAATTTCGGAGATTCTTAAAAACTAAACATGTGATTATATAACCCAGCCATTGTGTTCCTGGGCATTTAATTCCAGAGAAATGAGATATACCATGCAAGAACCTATATATGAATGTTTATAAAAATTTTATTTGTTATAATAAAAAACCTGGAAACAACCTAGTCATCTTTAAACAAAGTGTGGTACACCCACACTGTGGAATTCAACCCACCAATAAAAGGAACAAACTATAGATACAGCAGCTTAGATAGATGAACCCCCAGAAAATGATGCTGAGTGGAAAAGCCAAACCCAAAAGGTTACATACTCTATGATTTTATGTATATAACATTATCTAATTGACAAAATTACAGAAATGGAGAACAGATTTATAGTTGCCAAGGACTGAGGAGAGAGTGGGAATGGGAGGGAAGTAGATATGGCTATAAAAGGTCAATAGGAAAGATTTCTGTGATGATGGAAATGTTCTATATCTTGACTGTATCAGTGTCAGGATCCTGGTTGTAATATCGTCCTGTAGTTTTGAAGGATGTGTCACTGGAGGAAACCAGGTAGAGTACATGTGACCTCTATGTATTGTTTCTCAAACTGCAAGTGAATTGGCAATTATCTCAAAAAAGTTTAATTGAAAGAAAAAAACAGCTCAGTACATCCAGTGACTCTACAAACTTTTCCACTTTTAAAATAAAATCAAGTTTTTGTGTTTTCTCTGGTCTTGTTGGAATTATCTTAGTCTATCTCAAATATATGCCTACTCTTTCTTCCTCCCCGACCTTATTGATACCCATCAACAGGTAAGCAAGTCGGGAGGAAGAGAGATGCTGTACAAGGCGGTGGATAAGTTTGTTTGGTTCACAAACAAAGCTCATTATGGAAATGAGCTTCTTAGGCAAGTCAGTTGGAGTACTCTAGACTGGAACATTTCTTGTAGGCAGGTTTTAATTGCCTAATATGAAACCTTATTGACATGTTTCAGTTATGTTGGTTCCCTAATTATTTCAAGCAGGGAGAGGAGAGTTTCCAGAGCAGGTGATCAGAAATCATTTTATTTTTTTTAAAGAATTTATTTGTTTGTTTTTTGTTTTTTTGTTTTTTTTTTAATATTTTTTTTTATTTATTTATGACAGTCACACAGAGAGAGAGAGAGAGAGAGAGAGGCAGAGACACAGGCAGAGGGAGAAGCAGGCTCCGTGCACCGGGAGCCTGACGTGGGATTCGATCCCGGGTCTCCAGGATCGCGCCCTGGGCCAAAGGCAGGCGCCAAACCGCTGCGCCACCCAGGGATCCCTATTTGTTTGTTTTAAAGAGAGCAAGTGAGTGAGAGAGCAGGGGGAGGGGTGGAGGGAGAGGGAATCTCAAGCAGAATCCACCATGATCGTGGACACAGGGCTGGATCCAACAAGGTTGCCAGAGATGGCAACCTGAGCCAAAATCACGAGCCAGGTGCTCAAACAGCTGAGCCAACCCCACACCCAAGAAATCATTTTAGAAGTATTATCAAGAAAGAAAATATCATACTAAAGATTGGGGGATAAAAGTTGGGACAAGGAAGAGGTAAACTATAGTAGGGAGAGGAAGGTGATAAGCATGAGGACAAAAGCCAGGAGAGTCAGAGCAGTTCAAAGGTCAGGTATAAGGATTTTACTTGGATGTCTTAGGCAGCAGGTAACCACTCTGGGACTGAAAATTTTGTCTAAAAGGAAGAGAGAAGAAGAAAGAGGGAGAATAATAAGAAAGAAAAGGAAGTTATAAAGAGAGAGGGAGAGAGATTTAAGGATAAATTTTTTAGTTGACTAAAGAGGAGACAGAAAAAGGAGAATCAACAGCTATTACCAAAGTAGGAAACTATTGGGGGCAAGGGTTGCGATGATGCAGGCCGAAATGGCCCTGACACCTTTCTGTGAAGCCAGCACATCGAAAGTGACAGAAGGACCTTTCCAACTACTGAGCTCAAGCACCTTCTTCTTCAGGTAGTGTCAATCTTCTCAGAAGGAAGCTGGGATGGAATGCAACTCCAACCAGGCTTATGTGTCCTCAACTAGGCTGTGTGCAAAGAACTTTCCATGCATTATCTCTTTTAGGCATCACCATGAATCAGGTATTACTCCCTCATTTTATAGGTGACTGAGTGAGGTTCAGAGAGATTATGTGGCTCCTGCAAGGTCTTTCTGCTAGTAAGTAGCACATCTACCTGGAAGGAAACTTTCCACCTCCCACAATGCAATCAAAGCCAGTTGCTTCAGAGCTGCTACTGGTCTATGAAACGAGGGTCAGGTCTCATGGCCTCCATATTTGATGACCAGGATTTATACTCCCAGTGGGAGTGTCTCATCATTACCTCTTGACCCATCAGGCTAATTTCAAGGGAAATGCTACCCCATGGAAGAAAACTGTCGGTTTCCTCGATAAAAATCCTCCAACATTGGAAGGACTATATTGGTTTTAGGGGGAGGGAGGATATAGAAAAGGGAGTGAACTGGGTCTTCCAGTTTACTCAGAAACAGAAGGTGGTGGTCCCCCTTCATTTCTAAGATTGGTGCACTTCCTCCCTTCTAAATGTTATCTCTAGTGTGTCTGATCCTAGAGCTCAGGATCCTTCCATTACATCATACTGAAGGAAACTTATGGGATGATACTCTGACTGACCATTCAAGTGCTTTTGCCTGAAAGGTTATTACAAAATTTGAAAGGGAGGTAGGCAGAGAATTATCAATACTTAAAGTGAATGCGTATGGTTTTTGGTAGTTGATGGTTAGTAGTTTTTTGTTAAATAAATAAATTATCAAATGCAGCTTGATTCCATCTTTCCATCCAGATAGAACATAGTGTGACATCTGGATCTCATTCTCCAGGCCTTGGAGCAGCTTCTCATTCATTTCAAGGTTGTAATTTTCATTTTGATGTCAAGGCAGCTACTTTTAGAACCGAAACAGAAGAGATGAAAGTTTGTGATTTTTGAGTGGCACCTCTTTTTTTTCCTTTACCATATTTGGCTTTGGTCTTTTCTATCAGAACATATTGTCCAATGTTTTCACAGTTTTTAGCAATAAGTGTTCTATGTTGAGAAAGTAAAATTTGCCCGAGATTGAATTGTTGTGGATATTTTGTAGAGGATGTAGCCCCAGTGACACTTTGTTTTGTGTTTATCTTTTTGCTTTGTGTAGTATGCAAGGTGATCTATGTAACCACATGTGCCTTTCTGTGCTGCAGAAGATGGATGGATGGATAGATGGGTGGATGGATGGATGGATGGGAGGAAAGGAAGGAGGGAGGGAGAAAGGAAGGGAGGAAGGGTAGAAGGAAGGAAGGAAGGAAGGAAAGGAAGGAAGGAAGGAAGGAAGGAAGGAAGGAAGGAAGGAAGGGAAGGGAAGGGAAGGGAAGGGAAGGGAAGGGAAGGGAAGGGAAGGGAAGGGAAGGGAAGGGAAGGGAAGGGAAGGGAAGGGAAGGGAAGGGAAGGGAAGGGAAGGGAAGGGAAGGGAAGGGAAGGGAAGGGAAGAAAGGAAGGAAGGGAGGGAAGGGAAGGGAGGTCAATCTATCTTTGACCTTGGCAAAGATAAATTAAGGCCCAGGTTACTTTGCTATAGCAGCTGTTTTTTTCTGCTTTATGTTCTAATATCCTCAGTTTCCCAACATTGTTATTATAAATGATGGAAAGGAAGGGAGGAAGGGAGGGAGGGAGGGAGGGAAGGAAGGAAGGAAGGAAGGAAGGAAGGAAGGAAGGAAAGAAAGAAGGAAGGAAGGAAGGAATATCTTTAATTTGGAAATTGACCCCATCTCTAGCTACTTTAACAACTCAAGAAATTGAGAAAGCTCTTTCTTTTCTTTTCTTTCCAGGGACTTGAAGAGGGAAATGAGGAGCAGCTATAAAGTGTCCGTGTCTCATGACCCTGTCAGATTCTCAGGGAAATGAACATATATGGAAGGCTACAGGATTTCCTAGCAAAAGAGGCAGCAGGTTTCTGACTCTTGAAAAGAACTCTACCCTCTCTCACACATTCCCCATTGAAGGGAGTGCTCCTCCAGCACCCTGATCTTTTTTGGATTGTTTCCTGGACTGGAGAAGTCTGACTCAATTTTCCCCCAGGTAAGTGATACTTCTCCTTCAGATTCTAAGAATTCTAAAGAATAAAAAAAAAAAAAAAACAAAAGCAAGGATAAAGAAATAAAAAAAAAAGAAATAAACATTGCGTTGTTTGGGAAAGGGCACCCATTGCCTGGGTGCTAGGGCATGTGCCGCAAGTGAAAATAATATTGGAAGCCTCTACCAACCTAGGTTACAGGATTTCTCCAGTTGTGCCCCCTCTGTCCTTCCCAAATCAAACATATTCCCTCTGTAAAAATAAATTGGTACCTGCTTCTTAACAAACAAAACCTTTGAGGGCAAAAAAAAAAAAAAAAAAAAAAAAAAGCAATATTAAAAAAAAAGAAGAAGAAAATTACACGTGTATTTTCTCCTGACATAGTTTTAAAAGCTGTTTGTAGCTGATTTACAATGCTCATAGTATTCGGCTTTTCATTTGAAATTCTAATAAGTGCTTTGAATGGGTTGGAGCTTGTTAGAAAGTAAAGGGAATGAAATGTCTTCACTGGATTGTGTGGTTTTACTGGCTTCCTCATGGATGTCCTAGTTCTCTCTTCACTGTCACCTTTCTTTCCATGGAATGTTGTTGAGTTGATAGGACAACAAAAGCCAATATGGAATCAGAGGATGGCTGTGTAGAACCATCATGTAGGCTCCATCTTTGCAGTCCTCTGGATCTATATTTCCACCTCTTGGCCTGCATATTCCTTTAATGTGCAAGTAAATTAAAAGAATTATTTTTTCCATTCTCAACAAGAAATTATCCTCTAAAAAATACAAATATAAAGTTTCTGGGAAGTGTTTGGACCTCTCAGATCAAAGGTGCTATTTTTATGGACTAAACATGGTCACTTTTGTTCTAAAAGCAAGTGTTAGCTGATATAAAAACCAGGCCTGTGCAGATCTCGGTTCCTATCAATAGGCCATGCTGTAATTCTATAAGCTGCCCCATCTGTGATGGGCACCAAACAAAGTTATAATGATTTTAAAAAAGGAAGTCAAGTCAGAATTCATTAATGATAAGCTTCCATTTCCAAATCATTTAAAAAATAAGTAGCATGTTCTTGGCGTCAAAGGTCTAATTCTCGTTTGGTCTGACCTTGGCAAAGATAAATTAAGGCCCAGGTTACTTTGCTTTAGCAGCTGTTTTTTCTGCTTTATGTTCTAATATCCTCAGTTTCCCAACATTGTTATTATAAATAATGGAAAAATCTTGAATATTTGTGTAACATTATAGAAGATTTGTGACTGAAAGGATAGGATGTTACTTATGCAAACCATATATATCTCTTCCTGTGTGTTCCTAGTCACTTCTCAATCCTCCTCTGGCTCCTCTTCCTTAACCACACAGCCCCTTTCTGGGGGATGACTTTGTAACTTGGAAAAAGAAATAGGAATTGTAAAGGGTTTGAGTGGGTTGAGGAATGAATAGAAGATGAAGAAATTGAGAACATGAAGATTGGCTCTTCTGAGAAATTTAGCTGTGTGAGTGAGGTGAAAGAGCTTTGATATTTGCTAACTAACCTGAATAAAATTTCTGGAGAAATGGCTGGATTTGACATGTCTAATGGTCTCAATACTGTGTTCAGGGATTCAAAGAACACATGTGAAATCCTTATAAGATACTTATTCCCTTGGGATTGTCATCAGCTTCAAAATTGTAAGTAGTTTTATTGTCTGCTGTTTGCTTCAAAGAACATGCCATCTTTATGTCATCTGTAAAATAGTTTCAGGTTGCATAAGGTTGTCTGGATTTTCTCTCTAGAATAAAAGCAACAGGGACCCGAAATGGCAGCAAAGGCATGGCTCCATATTAAGGCCTCTTAGGATGTTCCAGGTATCTCTTGTTGCCTTACAAACCACCTCAAAATGCAGTGCTGGAAAATGATGATGAGTTTATTACTCTCCTGGGTTCTATGGCTCAAGAATTCAGATAGGGCGCATTGGGGATGCTGCCGTCTTTGTTTAGGGCTCAGGGCTAGTTGAGTGAGATTATTGGCTATGTTGGATTCAACAGCCGTGTCTTCATGTGACCATATTTCTGGCATCTGAAGAGGTTGAAAAAATGTTTTACGTACCTAGGATTTCCTATGTGTGTTAGACTCCATGGTGTCTTTCTGCCAGCTAGAAGAGTTCGTTGTATTTTTAATGTGATTAAAAAATTTAAATAAAATAGTGATTTTTATATATAGACATTGATGAAAGATGTGTTTTTAAAGCAGTAAATTAAAATCTCATTAATATTTCAATGAGAATATTTTGTGCTTATCTGTTTCATCTCTATTTTTGACCTATGGCTTAGAGTTCACAGCATGAAGGAGATGGTGAAATCTGTTCACCATAAAATGTTAATTATAAGTAAATTACAGCACAAACGTTCAATCAGCCACATTAATTCTATATAAAGTGAATTATTGTAGCAGAAAATTTTGAAATGTGACTGAATTTTGTAATCTTCAGTTTCCTTTTTTCTTCCTTTTACGCCAACTCTGATTCCCATGTGTTTATTCCAGAAACTCTGAGTTCTTTGTGTAGAGTTGAGCTCATTCTACTCACTGTGTTTTCAAAGTTAAATACAGTGTGCACCACCCCCCTCCATCTCTCCAAATGATTCTGATTTGTACATAACTCTGTTTGCCCATGGCAACTTAAATGAAAGCTTTGATATTGTTCAAGCAGAGTTTGGCTTTTAAATGAAGGTGTTGGGTTTGTCATATGAAAGAGTTCTCTCCTAAAATATGATCAAAATGTCCTCACATTTGTCATATATATATATATATATTATATATATATATATATATATATTTGCCATTTTTCTCTTGGATTTAGGTCTGTTTTAAAGTTGCATTTTTTAAAAAATTAATTTTATAAACAAAAACCAATGGATCTTCCATCTAGGATCATCTTACAGAAAAATAGTAAGGGAATCCAAAATCTTACTCAAAGAGTAATAATAATTTAGAAAATGCTTAAAACATCCAGACTGCATATGGCAGCTAAGCTAATTTAATTGTTCATTAGAAACAAAAATACAGGAGCTTCCTTGAACAAGTATGCCTCTATATATTCATTTTATAATCAGAAATAGGGCTACTGCTCATTATTAATAGGATATTGAATGCAGTGACTAGATGCCGTTAGAAGATAAAAGATTTTGCAAAAAAGAAGAAGATACAGATTTTGCAAAATACTAGGGGGATTACTTTTTATTCCTTGGTATAACTAACAGTCAACTGAATTTAAATAAGTAGTCTAAAGGTATTGCAAGCAGGAGCTTTCAACTTGTAGTTATCTTCAGGTCTAAAGTATCTTATGATGGATCTGGTATGCCTCCTTCCACTTATCAAGGTCTAGTGCATCCTAGTGGTTCTAGAATGTTTATGTTAAAAATTTGGATCGTATTCTGGAGGATCCATTTCAGATCCCTAAGACAGAAGCTGCCAGCGCTCTCTGATTTCATCTCACCCACTGTGCTAACATTATTACTTAGGTATCTACTCGGTGACCTCGAGAGAACTCCATGACTTAATGGAACATAAAGAATAGTACATGTATTGTTGCCTACCAGTGTCTGGCTTCTGTATTAAGGATCAGTGTCCCCATTAGTTGAAGGAGGTAGTCTTTGTTCCCTCAGATAAGCCATTCCATTTAACACTCATTAACTCAACAGAAGGCTGAAACATCCAAGAAAAATGGAAATGCTTTATAGACTGGATTAATAAAGGAAGATGCAGAAATGGGAATCAGAGTACTACTAAGAGAAAAAAAAAAAAAAACTCCCGCTATAAGAGGGATGAGGAAAAGAATTTCCAATTTGCTAATGGAAGAAGCTGTTAATCTGCAAATGTATGCAGGCATTGGTGAGTCCGCCTTTGACATGCTCAGGAAACCTTGAGGATTAAAATAGCTGAGAGAGTCAGAATTAGGGATCTGGTAACCATTAAGAGAAAAAAGAAGAATCTGCTTCCTAAGAGGCTAGATCTTCTAAAGAAAGTAGCAGAATAAACAATGTAGTAAAGTTGAAATGAGAGCTACTTTTTTTGGAACCATAAGCAGAAATAAATAAAAATAAAAATAAAAATAAAAATGATGTGATGCTTCCATTATCATTTTCTCCCCCTTTCTTGATGCCCCAATTTCACAATCTGGGTTCTTAGTATCTTCCAGCTTCTACTTTTCTTTTCTGCCACATATAAAATCATAAATACATTGATAATGAGGTGACAGATGCCTGTATTTTTTCTTTTATAGAGTGATGACTACTGTTTTTTTTTAATAAATTTATTTTTTATTGGTGTTCAATTTACCAACATACAGAATAACACCCAGTGCTCATCCCGTCAAGTGCCCCCCTCAGTGCCCGTTGATGACTATTGTTTTTGTAAAAATTGTATATGTTCACATTATAAAATTAGAAATGGAAAAGTACAAAAAAGAAAGCAGAGCTCCACTAAAAGTCTCACCGCTCAGTAACAGTCATCTTTCTCAACTGGTGAACACTTCGCCCAAAATTTATCATGTACGTAGAAAAAAGAGAAAAGCAAGAGAAACAGACACAATGAAGCACCCAAGGAGACTGAGAAAAACTGAGATTTTTAAAGATTTTTTGTATGACAAAAAAAACTATTAAGGCCAATGGTACTAAATTATTTGGGGGGGTACTAAATTATTATATTAAAATTTAACAGAAAAAATTAAGAGGTGAAACTAAAGAAATTTTGGCTCCTGGGTGTGTGCGTGTGTGTGTGTGTGTGTGTGTGTGTGATGTTTTTCTTTAGAATATACTTCTTAAGTGATCTATCTATGATTAAGAAAAAAGATTAAGAAAAAACTTTGTCTAGATTCCTTATTCTTGTTTAACTTCATGTTTCGGGATTATATAATAGTGGTTGACTCCCTGCTTAAAAGATGAGAAAATTAGCACACAACCACCCAATTTCCTTCCTGTTTTTTGGTATTTAGTGGTTATTGATTTACTTTGTCAAAGTGGTGACATTTGTCATCTTGTTATCAACCATGAATAACACATTACTTTTGTCATAATTTTATAGATCTATATTCAGATAACAATTCAATGCTCGATTCAAGTTTTTAGGCCTGTGTTCTTAGATTATTAAAATTCCATTTCTTTTTTAGTTGGATGAACTTTGTTTTTAAATAGACTTTTAGAAGACATTTAAATGCCACATTTTAAGCTTTGCATGCTTGAGAGTGTCTGTTGCCTTTTTATTCAAGGTGTAGAATGAAGGCATAGGAAGTAAAATAAAAATGAATTAATGAATAATTAAAGGGACACGTTAGCTGGTGGTAAAATTTTCAGATCATGCTTTCTTTCCTCAGAACTTTGGGAAACCTTTGTTCCTTGTCTCCTGGCACCGGGTACTGTCCTTTAATCACAAAGTTGTCATTTATATATTGATTGGTAGATAGACTAGTGGAGTCCATACTGGGAGTTCTTTCATATTTGAGAATGTCTCAATGTTGTGTTTGTATGTGAACATCAGCTTGACTGGATATGATTTCCTACAGAGCATACTTTTTTCCTTTAGCACCTTCTAAATATTGCTTCCTTGTCTCCTGGGATTAATGCTAGGGAAAGGACTGAGGATCATCTAATTTTTCTGTTTATAGAGAATTTGATTTTTCTACCTGAATAACTAAAAAACTTTTTTCTTTATCCTTTAAACTCAGCAGCTAAACCAGAATATGCTTAGCATAAACTAATTAGTGTCAGTTGTTCCTAGAATATACTGTGTCCTTAGATTGATGATCTATTTCTTGATTTTTTAAGAAATGTTTCTTCCCCATATATATCAGAATTTTATCCCATGTGTTGTATTCTCTGCTCCAGGGCCATTCATTATTTTTTTCTTTATCTCTTTTCCTTTTCATTCATTAAGATTATCTCAAGACTTTCCCCTCTGCCACGAATTCTATTTTCAGCCATGTTTATTACATTCTACTTATGCTCATTTATTTATTCATTACATAATGATGTTTTGATCTTCCATTTGTCTCCGAAGCTCCACAATCTTTTTCTTGTATCATTTTGCTACTTTAATAACCTACTGTTTAGTAACTATTTTAGTAAATTTGTGACATATTAAACTATTCTGTAGCACGAGTACTCAAAAA
Organism: Canis aureus; assembly: GCF_053574225.1. Classification (NCBI taxonomy): domain Eukaryota; kingdom Metazoa; phylum Chordata; class Mammalia; order Carnivora; family Canidae; genus Canis; species Canis aureus. The sequence goes on from NC_135613.1 coordinate 9,957,747, forward strand.
AATTCTATTTTTCTTTGGATTGTGTTTCCTTCCAGGTGAGTATTCCATCTCTCTTCTGTGTGTCTTACTTACTTCCTTTTGAATGTTCCTTCTTTTGAAATCCTGACGTAATGTGGGGAGGTCTCTTACTGGATTCATTACCCTGGATGGGCTGTGAGCCTACTGATATCTCCCCCACCTCACATCTAAAAAGGCTGTCAAAATCAAAATCCAAATTTTCACATTTGGCAAATATCCTCACTCACTGACAAATGCCAGTGGGCTAAAGAAGGGCTCTTGCACTCCCTGTTCCTTTCAGAGTTCTAGAAGTCCCTTTAGTTTGACTGGCTTCTTGATTTCTCACTGTTCTATGCTTTTTAGATGTTTTAACACATAGGAAATTGTTTTTAGCCAAAGGTCTAGTTTAAAAGAATAAGTTTGCCATCATTAAAATATACAAGTCCCTTCATGTTTTTAAAAAAATTATTCACTCATTCATTCATTCACTGGTTCATTCATTCACTCATTCATTCTTTTGTCTGTTCTAGCTTAATATGTGAAGCCATATGGAGATCTTTTACACCAGCAGATGTTGGGTAAATCTTACTGCCCCCTTCTGACTTTATCTGAGACCTGTTTTTCCTCCTCCCAATAACTTAACACTCCATCCTGTTGTCCATATCCACAGTACTTTGTTGTTGTTTTTTTTTTAAGTAACATTTCTTTTTTTTTTTTTATTTTTATTTATTTATGATAGTCACACAGAGAGAGAGAGAGGCAGAGACACAGGCAGAGGGAGAAGCAGGCTCCATGCACTGGGAGCCCGACGTGGGATTCGATCCTGGGTCTCCAGGATCACGCCCTGGACCAAAGGCAGGTACCAAACCGCTGTGCCACCCAGGGATCCCAATATCCACAGTACTTTGAAAGAGGGATTATTCTGATGGACTTTGTCTCAGAGAATCAAGACACAGAATCTCCTGAGATTCTGGTAAATGTCCCTCCTCAGAGTTCACTTCACCGAGTTGGGAATATATCTTATTACCCTGAAGCCCTTGCTCTAAAATATTGAGTCTGGGAAGTTTTTCCTGCCCCTAATAAGACTGAGATCATATAGTGGTAGGGCTTCCATTCTTAAAATTACTTTCCTTAATCAACCCACTCTGCTTTTCATTTGTTTCCAAACTGTGAGATATTCAGGGAAAATTCTAAACATTTTCTTTACTTCTTTCTACATTATTCTGATGTTCAGGGTCTAGTTGAAAGCAGCATTGAGGTACACCAAAATATTATCTCCTCCTCTTTTTAAATGATATTTTGAGGTTACACCATTTTCTTTGACTACCACTGGTGAGCATTTTGCTGATTTTTTTTTTTTGTTCCTTCTGGTAGATATTAGAGCAGGGAGATTCTGGGTTCTTTTTTTTTAAGATTTTATTTATTTATTCATAGACACAGAGAGAGAGGCAGAGACACAGGCAGAGGGAGCGAAGCAGGCTCTATGCAGGGAGCCTGATGTGGACTCAATCCCAGGTCTCCAGGATCACACCCCAGGCTACAGGCGGCGCCAAACCGCTGCACCACCCGGGCTGCCCAGATTCTGGGTTCTAAATTCACTCCCTCATCTCCTCCCATCACATACAAACCTAAGATTCTGCATTTTAGAGAATGCAGAACCTCCTAGCAATATTGATGCTGTCCCAACTGAATGACCACATGTCTTTATTTGGATTCTCTTAGAAATAGACCCTGAGACAAATATCTGAGTAAAAGTGATTCTATCTGTAGGGTGAGCCGAGGACCTAGAAGAAGTATGGGGAAGCAAAGTAGGGAAGAGAAGGTGCTAAGAAAGAGTATATTAGAAAGCAAGTTGACACTGTGGGCAACAGAAGCTTAGTTTAAATAGTAAAACTCAAAGAGTACCTGGGTGGCTCAGTTGGTTAAGTGTCTGCCTTGAGCTCAGGTCATGATCCCAGGGTTCTGGGATCAAGCCCCACATTGGGCTCCCTGCTCTGTGGGGAGCCTGATTCTCCCGGTCCTCCCACTTGTGCTCTCTGTCACTATCTCTGCCTTTCTCTTAAATGAATAAATAAAATCTTTTTAAAAAATAATAAATAGCAAAACTCAGAGAAAAATGGATAATACACACGTTATAGTTATCCCACCCAAGGGAAAAGGGAGCTGGTGTTTTTATACACTAATTCCTGTTATTCATTGGTTAAGACTTGCTCCCAGGGATGTTAATTCCCTTTCATATTCTACCTGCCACATGTTTAAGCAGTGCAGCAGGCTCAGATGGCCAAAGAAAGAGCTCAATGAGATGTGGTCTCTAGAAGTTGGAAGTTGGGCTGTCATGCCCTGAAATGGCAAAATTCAAGGGAAGATAAGTAGGACATACTGTGTGATTGTGAATTTTAGCCCTCTTGGCACTTGGATAGAGTAAGACTGGGAAGAAAAGAGATCATCCTAAGGCTGTTTGGTGGTTTCCTCCTTAATACCAAGTGTAGATCTTAGGCAATGTTCCCTCTAGTTTATATAGCTATATCATCCCTTCAAATTCAGTGGATGCACTTAGAAAAAATTAGGGGAAATAATTTGGGAGGCCTATTAAAGGGTGAGGGGCAGCTGTTTTAGTTAATAAACTAGAAAAACCATGGATACTTTCTAGAATTAAATATATGTAATGACATATATGGAGACACACATGAATTCTACCCTATATATATATAGGGTAGAATATATATATATATATATATATATATATATATATATGAAAAAAATTTTTTTGATGAAAATGTTTTTATAAGAAATGAGTATAGGTGAACACAAAATAAATGTAAGATGCAGAATGTTAAATGGATACTATATGGACACTTCAATTTAGAGCATTAAGAATGTTGCTGAATTATATTCCCATCTGTTCTGATCTGACATACAGAGAAGGAATTAGATAGTTCTTATGGAGGCCACCACATAAATACACTCACCCACAATCCTACTTTCAAATAATCCCTTTTAGGGATGCCTGGGTGGCTCAGCAGTTGAGTGTCTGCCTTTGGCTCAGGGTGTGATCCCTGGATCGAGTCCCATATCAGGCTCCTTGCAGGGAGTCTGCTTCTCTCTCTGCCGGTGTCTCTGCCTCTCTCTCTCTCTCTCTCTCTCTTTCTGTGTGTCTCATGAATAAAGAACTAAAATCTTTAAAAAAACAAATAATCCCTTTTTAAAAAGTATCATACTGATTTCAGTTTTAGAAGGGACATTATTTTTGACTGCTATATATGTCATATGTTAGAATGGAGTCCCACAAATCCATCACTTTCCTTCTGTGTGAACTATCTAACCTAGTGGCTAAAAAGTGGTCAATTACATTAAACCTGAGAGGAGTTTAGCAACTTGTATTTGCAAGCAAGTTGACATTGTGGGCAACAGAAGGTTAATTTAAATAGGAAAACTCAAAAGGTACCTGGGTGGCTCAGTTGGTTAAGAGTCTGCCTTGGGCTCAGGTCATGATCCCAGAATCCTGGGATCAAGCCCCACACTGGGCTCCCTGCTCTGTGGGGAGCCTGATTCTCCTGGTCCTCCCACTTGTGCTCTCTGTTGTCCACAATGCCAAATTTCCAAGCTTATTGATTAAATTAGAGAGAAAATGATCATGTTAAATACAGCAAGTTGGGAAATTCCAGTCAACTATTTTGCATATAAAGTATATATAGGGATCCCTGGGTGGCGCAGCGGTTTGGCGCCTGCCTTTGGCCCAGGGCGTGATCCTGGAGACCCAGGATCGAATCCCATGTCGGGCTCCTGGTGCATGGAGCCTGCTTCTCCCTCTGCCTGTGTCTCTGCCTCTCTCTCTCTCTCTGTGTGACTATCATAAATAAATAAAAAATTAAAAAAATAAAAATGAAAATAAAGTATATATACAGAATAGTATACTCTGAAAGGTAGGTGTATTTCAGAAGTCCCACCCAAGGGATTTGAACTGTGTGTATATTCGTGTTGTAAAAAATACCAACTTGCTTCAATCCTTATTTAAAAAAACGTTTTGAGTGTTCTGTGTATATTTTACTGAAGAAAAGCTAAAGCTAGGATGTCAGGTGGGTAAAGGAAGAATGTCTTGATAGTTACTTATGTTATATATATGTTACTACGTATAATATAATGTAATTATCATATATTGTGATATTTGTTTCTCTTTTAAAATAAGAGAAAGCCAAGAAGTAAACTTAACTACTCCCATATGTTTTCTGTGGATATTTCTGAGTAATGATTTTCCATATATGTGGAGGGAGGAAGGGAGAGAAGGAGGCAGGGACTAGGGTAGACCAGAAGGAATGTGAAAGAGAATGAACTCCCCAAAGTCATGAAGCCTTGAAATCCTGAACTTTGGTTTCCATTAGCAAGAGATTTGGGTCAGACGTTAGAAACAACTTTTTGGTAGGCAGAGTGGATAAATAAACAGAGCAGATCTCTAAGGGATTTTGGAGAGTGCCCCCTTCTGAAGTGTTTTAGAGAAGAAACTACCATCTTTTATGAAAGGCTTATGTGAAAGGTCTAGGCCAGAATTTGAACATTATTATAATGCCTTGGAAGCTCTGCTTATTCTGCGAAGGGGGATTATCTATTGTTTTAGGAAAATGTACCTTCAGAAGCACATCTCAGTAACTTCCATCTATAAAACCATCTGCTTTACCCAACCTCTTGGTTTCCAAATCTTTACAGTATGTCACTAAACATTTGGGCTGCTCCATATCCTTGCAGATTTGTATCTTCCACTCTTGATGTGTCATTGGCACGTTAGCTCCAAATTCATCTATGAATATACATGTTGTCATGGGCCAAATGTGTCCTCCCTCCCCCCACCCCCAAATTCACCTATTGAAGTCCTGCTCTCTAGTAATTCAGAAGATGACTGTATCTGGAGATAAGGTTTTACAGTGATAATTAAGTTCAAATGAGGTCATTAGGGGAGCTTTAATCCAAGAGGACTGGCATCCTTAGAAGAAGCAATTTGGACACAGCTGTGTACAGAGCAAAGGTGATGTGAAGGCACAAGGGGAAGATGGTCATGTCTAAGGCAAGGAGGGAGACCTCAGGAGAAACTTGGTGGCTTGATCTTGGACTTCTTGCTGACATCTGGATCTTGGACTTCTGGTTGCCAGACCTGTGAGATGACAAATTTCCATTGTTTAAATCCCACCCCACCCCACCTCACCACCCCAGGTTTGTGCTATAGTAGCCCTGACAAACTTACACAGATGTCCTTCCCTTCTTATCATGTCTCGCTGCCCTTTGCCTTCCCTTGGATGACCAATTAGGCTAACATTTCTTCTCCTTCCAGTCATCCTTAAAACATACCCACCTTCCCTTCCTCAGGTTTCCACCCACGTATCTTCACTCAGAGCCGTCATTTCCCTGCTGCCCTACCCAGGCCTCCATCAAAGAGGAGAGAAAACATTGTGAATACCGAGACTCTGACTGGTGATCAAGTTTTCATGCACACAGATGTTGTCTTCCATCATTTCCATTTTTAAAAAGGTGCACATTTTCGAGTAACTTATGCATTTGTGTGTGACACATTGCAGTTTGGAAAGCATTTTTGCAGATCTAACTTTGCTTAGTTCTTCCCCCATTTCAAGTCAGTGGCTTTTCAAGATCCTGAAATCCAGAGAGGTTAAGTAACTTGATCAAAATTACCCAGCTAGCAAAAGGTGGAGGTGGAATTTGAACCAAGGCGAAAATAAGGATTGTCACTATTTCCCACTGCAGGATGGTCAGCAGAGCTGTTTTATGGTGGGGCTGCTTTTTTCTCCTCTGAATTGGACATTCATGAGCTTTGTGTTGATATGCTTCATTACCTCTGGCTAGGTACTTGCTCACGAATCATTATTACCCAAAAAAAATTGGAAGCTCTGGGGAGGCAGGTTCTGGGCTGTGCTTCCTATTTAGTTATAGTGTTTGAGGAATGTTTGTTGATTAATTGGTTAAGTGGACTTTTTTGCCAGAGAATTTGGCACATTTCCTGGCATCCAATTTTCCAAAGATAAATGCAGAAGTGACAGGGATCTCACAACACGGATCTGGTCATTTTAGACAAAGATTAGGAATGGGTATGTATAAAAAAAATACTATGGATTGACATTATATTATAATATTATTACCTCTATTTATATAGCATTCTCTCTCTCTCTCTCCCTCTCTCTCTCAGGGGTTCATAGTCATTTGCAAGCAGTGGGCCTTATCCTGCTGCTAAATAGAAAATAAATTGCTTATCTCTTGGAAGAGAATTAACTCTTTCAGGACATTGGGGTACCATTTAGTAAATTAGTAATCCTCTAAATGGCACTCTAGATATGTAAGATCCCCCGTATAAACTGGAAAATGAACACATTCCCAGTGCTTAAAAGAAATCAGGGCATGCCTAACAGAAATCAGACAGCAAGCTTAAAATATATGTAATGTGTTAATCTCTCTCCTCTAATAATTTTGTGTTCCTTCTCATGGAAATCTGTTTGTGACTAAAGATGAATCTATTTGCTAAAAGCTGGCACTTCTGATCTTTTAACCTAGCAATATGAGAGCAATCAAGGGGAAGGGGGCAGATAATAGTGTAGTATAGAGCAGTAGTAGTAGATAGATAGTAGTAGATAGAGTAGTAGTGTTTATATGCACCGGATCAGTGACGATTTGCTTGGCTACACACATTTTGAGAAATTGATGAGAAAGAAAGAAAGAAAGAAAGAAAGAAAGAAAGAAAGAAAGAAAGAAAGAAAGAGAGAAAGAGAGAAAGAGAGAGAGAGAGAAAGAGAAAGAAAAAAGAAAAGAAAAGAGAGAAAAGAAAAAAGAAAAGAAAGAAAAGAAAAGGAAAGGAAAGGAAAGGAAAGAAAAAGAAACAAACCCCAAACATTTGAAAGGCTTGCCTTGATAGTTTCCTTAGATCCTGAAAATGTATATCTACTACCAGAATAGTAGTGAGTTGGATTTAGCCCCGTGGGTCTCCTTGGAACTATCCAAGCTGGGTAAGGGTTCAACCATGAATCAATAGTAGCTTCAGAAATTCAACTCTTAAGCAGTCGGAAATGGAGTTGCGGACATTAACACAAACCCATATATGCTGGAGATTTTCCACTGCTGGCACGGAGAGACTGGAATGGTTAATTGGTACTGAACTGGACCATTTTTTAAAAATAAATAAATAAAACAGATCAACTGCAGGCTTTCTCTCATTTTCCCTTTCCTTCTCTTGTTCATCTCCCACCTGCTGCCTTTCAGACATTGCTTCCAAAATTATGATCTGACCACTTCATCTCATTTAACATTTTTGGAGTTCACTCATTGACTCAGATGCCTCTTGGACGCACTGGCTCATTGAGGTGTTGCTACGCTGAATTCTGATTGTAATTCAGTAACACATTATTGATTGTTGAGACTTTCGGTTTATGTGCAATGAGATGGGATTTGGAAACTGGTGCTGTCTTATTGACTTTCTGATTTGTGCTGCTGGGAAGCTCATTGGACGGTCAAATGGGTGGCTGCCAAGCAGTTTGGCAGGTCAGGGAACACTCTGGTTATTCCTCTGAATCGCGTAGCATACCCAACGGCGCCCTCTCCCTCGGATCCCAGGCGCTCAGGAGCAGTGCATTTGACCACTAACTGCCACGCTTTTCCCTCTCCCTCAACCCCACACCCAGGAGTTAGCCTCTCTCTGAAACATCATCCCTCCCCTTTGGTTTGTGCTTTCCTCTTCCTGCCCCACTGACAGCCAGCTGCCAGGGGCCTCTTTACACAAGCCTCAGCTTTTCAAGGTAAATATGCCACGTAAGTCCAATTTCAGCAATCCACACACCTCTGAGCCCCTCGAACTCCAAGGAGCATCCTTAAAGAGAAGAATCAGCAGGCTGAAATCAAAGGAGATCAGCAAAATGTCTTGAAAGGGGAAAGGAAAGATGAGCCCCATAGACTAACGGCCTTCATTTTTCCAGGAAGCCATGTGACCGGCGACAAAAATAAACACTAATGGGGAAAGTGTACATTCGGTCTAATTGTATAATTGCAGGTTGCTTTCTGTACATCACACAGGGACTGAAGCGTTGCAGCACCGGGAAGTAGCCCCGTGGTTTCCCTCCTGCATGTGTAAACATTTTGCAGTTAGTTGCGCTCTGGCAGAAGTAAAAATCCAAATGTACCAGGTTTGAGGATCCTAGTACCTATTACTCACCATCTCCAGATGAAGGTCAGTTGCAGTAGCGCTCTGAGCCCAGAGGTAGCAAAGTGAGGTGAACAAAGCTGGCAGGAGAAACAGAGCCACTAATTCATCTCCCATGTGGCCCTTTTAATATTCCAAACCACATTTAATCATCAAGCAGTACGTTGAACCAAGGAGCCTGGTCAGCAGTGTCCTTCTGCTGACTGACTTTTCAAACTTTTTAGCAAGTAAGGAAGCTGATGGATTTCTTATCTCCCCGCCTACTGCTGATACTAGACCCTCAGAGACTTTTCTGAGGATGAACAAATGAGGTTATGTTCATTTCTTTTTGTTTTGCCAGAAGGGCAAAACCCCCATTTGGTTCTATCCTAGGATGGTATGAGACTTCCCTTGCCTAAATCTCCATCTCTCCGTTTTTGGCATTTTATTGCTCACGGATTTCACTCTCCTCAGCAAATGCAGCCACCACTTCCTGGCTCTGAGCTCTCAAGCATCTTTGTCTCTGATCCTGGCTGCCATTTCCTTTGCTGTTCGTAACCCCAGCTCCTCTTGAGTAGAAAACATCATTACAGCCTGGGCAAGTGGGAAGTTTTTTACAAAGAGGGCATTTGCACTGGTGTTGTTGCGGTAATTACCACATTTTCTTTTCTTTTTTTTTTTTTTTTAAAGATTTATTTATTTATTCATGATAGACACAGAGATTGAGAGAGAGGCAGAGACACAGGAGGAGGGAGAAGCGGGCTCCATGCCGGGAGCCCGATGCGGAACTCGATCCCGGGACTCCAGGATCGCGCCCTGGGCCAAAGGCAGGCGCCAAACCGCTGAGCCACCCAGGGATCCCCACCACATTTTATTTTCAAATTTTCAAGGAAGCTGGGAATGTGGAAAGAGTTTGAGGTTCTAAAAATTCTAATTTGGCACAAATTTAGTAATAATTATTAAGGGTTATCATTAACACATTATTATTTTTCCACTTTATAACTGAGAACTTTTTTAATTCCTGAATTCTGTATAACCCAGAGGAAATGCATCAATGAATAATATGATCTGCATTTGATATTTGTTATTTTCCCTGTCAATATGGAAAATTGCTAATTCGCAAGAACTTAAAGTACATTTGGGTGATTTTCTTTCATCTAGTTATATGCATTTTGTAATTTGCTTCCACATCCTCTTCACTCATGATTTTTGTGTCTTTGTTCAAATGGCCAAGACTGCCTTTGAGCCACCGAGTTCATAATGATTGATGGACTTATCCTAGGGACCGAATTATCAGCATCTACCCTTCTGCAGGGAAAACATCTTTACCAGGGAAGATCCAATTTTTGTTTCCCCCTATTTGTTGTTAATCTGACTTTGTGATAATGTCATCAAGCCTTATTCTGTACTTTTTCTTGATGAGCTAGAATTCTCTGGAGCTGAGAGTTGCAGGCATGGGAGAGAGTGATAAACTGGGACCATGGAATTAGGCAAATATACTTCTGACATTCCCTGCCTCAGACATAAAATTGATAGGCCCACATTGGCATTTCTTAGAAAATTAAGAATTAAGCTCTGTTAGAACATCTAACTCAAGAAAAGGATGCCAGAGAAAAAGTTGAACATCTGTGTTGAAAGAAAATATTGCCTTTACTTTCAGCTTTCTTTGGTGCCCATTGGTTTAAAAAGGAGGCTTACTATTGAGAAAGACTACAAAGGAATTTTCAAGGACCCCTTTGGTCTGCAAATACTTTGAAAAATTAATAGGCATTAATGCTTCATGGGCAAAAATGGGAAATAGGGCACACCTAGAAACGAGTAAGATACAACTTTCTTTTGATTAACAGTTCCAAGTTGGAAACAGTGTTACTCTCCAAAAGCTGGTAAACGTAGACTTGTTAGTGAAAATATTAACAATAGATGACCTCATTTATTCAGAAATTACATACAGTATTACTGACTATTTAGAACAAAATAAGAAACTCCCAAGCAATGGCGGGGGAAAGCCTTCTAACAGAATAAATGGTATGACACCAAATGCACACACTAATACTGATTAGGTAAAAATCTTTAACATATTTTTGTTTAATATGTTTTAGAAATATTTTATTAAGAATATTTAAAGTGGAAACAAAGCTTTGATGCTTGAAGGTGTAAGTTCTAGTTTTCTACCATGTTCATACATGAATACCCTTTAATGCCATGCCAATAAGAAAGGCACTATTGTGAAAGACCCCTTTCCTAAAATTAGTGCATTAACACTTTTTGTAGTTTGCAAGTTGAAGATAGTCACCAGGAAGGGAACTGAGCACCTTGTTCTTTGTCCTTTGTTACTTGTTAATTGTGTGACCCTGAACCAGTCATTTAATTTCTGGCCCTAAGTTATTTCATCTGAAGAATAAGGTATTTCTCCAAAATTAAGTTTCTCCTATTTGTAAGAAGTCAAGTGATTCTTAGGCATAATTGGTTCCAGTTGATTATATCAGGTAGCTGGTGGCCTCCAGGCCTCCCCAAAGGCTATGTGGCCAAGAGACTGAGGAAGTTTCTGTCTGTGAGAAACCAGACTAACATGAATCCATTATAAGGCATCAGTGGAAGGAAGAAAACCATGATTTGGAACTCAGGAGAATCATTGACACAGATATGTGCTTTGGGTCAACCTCCCTAAGACTCTTATATGAATCCAAAGACCTGTTTTCAGTGAAGCTCTGTACTACCTCTAGAGAATCTGTTGGATTGCTTTGGTGTCCATCTACTGGAGCCTTAAAACAAACCAGAGCCAACCCCCCCACTTCAGCCAGGATATCAACTGGCTTCACTGCCTAGATGGTCTCAGAGAACACTGGGAGCCAGCCACAGGGGGCCCTGATAGCCACAGTAGCAATGGTGATGGATAGTCATTGTCCAGCACTCTGGGCCAAGGGAGAACTCACCACCCATTTGGGGAGCATCAGCAGATATGTTCTGGTGGGGACATCAGTGCTGGGAGGGCACCCTTGAGGTTTATAGGGCAACCCAGCCTTCAGTAACAGATAATCACTAATAGGCTGAAACTGCCCAAGAGGCAAATAGCAGTTTCCTAAAGTGACTCATTTGTGAGTACCTGTAGGAACCAACCCAATGAGTGGGGACACTTGAGGAGAGGCCATGATTCTATGGCAGCCTATGAGGGCACTAGACTGGGAGATAAAATTCATGACTGTGACTGTATCATGGCGGTTCTAATCCAGGGCAATTTTGCCCTTTGGGGACATTTTTGGCTGTCATAACTGGGGGGACACAAGTGCTACTGGTATCTGATAGGTAGAGGACACCAGTGTTACAAGATGCAGGACAGTACCCCAACAAAGAGTTACCTGGTCCAAAATATCAGTAATACTGGGACTGAGAAACCCTATGGCACCCCCTGCAAAAGTGACAAAGGAAAACACAGATTCCACCTACATACCCCAGGAACTTGAATGTGTGCCATATGGGCAACCAGTTTAACAATAAGAATGATTCTATGGTCATAGTAACACAAATCATATCACTAATAATAACTAACATGTACAGAGTTTTATCTGTTACCTGTTAGATTCTTCTAACCATTTCACAGGTATTCACTCATTTCATCTATATCACAACTCTGAAAAGTATTCTTATCTACAACTTATAAACAATATAAATAGTGCTGGAAATGTATTAGAAAGTATCAGCCAAACTGTCTGTTTGATCAATTTGCGTGACAGCTCGGGCAGTCTGTGCAGAAGGGACCATTGAAGTCACTGACCTTGCTCATCTCTACCACCGTCACAGCAACTGGAAAGCAGGAGGCTAGCCCAGCACTCCCACACAAGCCTGTTCTGCATCTTGAGCTCAGCCCCGATTATGTGATCTGAGCACCTCCAAAAGCAGATTATTGTTTTCTGTGGAGTTGTGGGGGGGGGGGGGGACTGCAAAACCAGAGACAAATCAGCACAGCACAAGGTCACATGGAAAGGAGTTGGCAAGAATCCAGTGACTCCAAGGATCTGTTCAAATGGATCCTGAAGCCTCCAAACTGTTTTTGCCTCAATTATTCAAACACATGCAGATTGTTTGTAAATTACCCAGATAACTGGGGCACATTAGCCCTGCCCTGTTTTTGTAGGATTTTAGTAGATCCACTAATGAGAGGGACTAATTAGTCCTTGAGTCCATTGTTCTGTGGCATTGGTGTCTTTAGAGGAATACCACAGCCCTCCCATTCACCTTTTATCCCAATCAATCGCCTTGTATTTACTAAGGGCCCCAGGAGGGGGGTGCGGGAGGTGTAGATCATTCAATTTGTCACAGCACATATTTTCAGTATTATGATAAGAAGACAAGGGACTCTGCATTTTGTCAACTCACAAGGCCAAGATCGATCAGCAAATAGATGGGCCTCCCCGTATTCTGAATTAAAGTGTGTGTTTTTTGGCGGTTTATTGACAGTTGATAACTACTGACCACTAGTCCTGATAGAGTTACAAAGGTCGGGTCAAAGCAGGTCAGAGCCACAAAGAATGCCTCCCGCTCCTGGAGCCCAGCACCGTCCCAGAAGGGATGTGCAGGTCAATAACTAAGCCACCTGTAGGGTCTGAAGTCTTTTCCAGACTTTTTCCTTCTAGCTGTGCCGTGAACCAGCCCCTGTGCAGCCCCATCCTCCCTTTTTTTTTTTTTTTAAAACCCCAACGTGGCTGCTGCCCTGGGGGTCCTGCGAGTGCCAGTGAAGCCAGGACTCCACCAGCAAGGACAAGAGGCTCCGTGATGTGGGCCTAGCTCTGCGCCCCACTCCAGATGCTCTTCTGAAAGGGGTTGCCAGCACAGGTCGCACTCCTGCCCAGGACCTCAGAGAGTTAAGGACACATAGAAGCAAAGGAAGTAGCCGTGTTTATGGCTCCCCCATGAGTGCCAGCCCTCCTGCATACCACTCTTGGTAAGCAGGAGTTTAATTAAAAGCCTTTCAGAATGCCTCTCTGCAGCTGGGGTGGGCCTCGGTCACCAGGAGGGGCCTTTATCAAGTGGATGTGAAAGCATACGAATGATAGGTCTTGTTCCCAGGGAATGTCATCAGGTCTGCCTCACTTGGTGCCTTGCTGGAGAGGAGAGCAGGGTGACTGTGCCCATGTGTTTGATGCAGTATCCATTGTCTACCTGGAAGATGCAAATGATATTCAAATTTGGTTCCAGTGTACAGGCTGCTTGCATATACCCCACAGCAACCCTCAAGCAAGTGACTAATGGGAACATGTGTTCTTTCTATTTTTATAAGGCTGGGAGAACAAGGGGATAGAGGGCTAAGCTTGTGGGGTTTGAAATCTCTCTTTCCGGGGGACTTGCTGCTGTCTGGAATGATAGTAATACCCAGTGGCAGCTCCATGGCAATGGCCCAGACCCGCCTAGATGCCTGGCTCCTCGGAGGCCCTGAAGCTGGGTAAATGGCCCTGCCTCTCCCTCCTATTCAGCCAGAAGAAGACAGACCAGGGGACACATGAGGGCTCTCAGGACAGTGGCAGGGCCCCCTCTGTCTCCTTCCTGATGGCTTGCCCACATATTAGTCTTGGCAGGCCTTTATCTTAGCCAACATCAGTGGCGTGATTGTCCTCCGCATCATTGTTGCTGATCCCATCTTGGCCTGGGTTTCTAATTAGACGATTTCTGCTAGGAGGGAACTTGAAGTTGCCTTAAATAAAACCTGTGCCTCTCGAAAGCCTCTCCTAACCTCTTACAGCCCAAATCGGAAAAAAGTCAAAAGAATGATTCTATCCAAGACAATCTCAGTATCAAAACTCCATTGTTGCTGCTAAGCCCCCGTTGCTGATACTGTTGTGATGGCCGCGGTGGGCCTGCCACACGGCAACTGCCTCTGCCTCGACCCAGCGACCGGGAGTTGTGTGCGAAGAGGACAAACAAGAGGCAAATGAGCCCTTTTCTATGAAAGGTGATCTCTTACTGTGTGAACAATGTGCAAGAATCTGGAATGCTAGGATTTGAAGGGATTGAAACAGATTGACCCAACTGGTGACATCCAACAGGACCGTAAAAAAATCTTTTCTGAGCGGAAGGAAGTGGTTTGGGCTCGGGACTCCTCACCCCTTTGTACAACAGTCTAGCTCCAACTAATTTGTCTTACAGTGTCTATTTCAATAGCCAGACTGTAAAATGAGTTATGTGCTAACTCCAGTTGACTATCCAGGCTACTCGCATGGCTGTGATGAGGACCTTGAGGCCAAATCCAAGATCTTTGAAAAGGAGGCCTGTAATCGCCAGTCACAGGACTGGGAAGTCATGGCAACTATCCCAAGTGTCAACTTAAAAAAAAAAAATGGTTCTGAGATTTTGAGAAGTTTAGAGACCATCAGACTCTATTTTCTTGCATTTAGATGGGAATCTTCATTGAAACCTAGGCATAGGGCAGCCAGGGTGGCTCAGCGGTTTAGCGCCACCTTCAACCCAGGGTGTGATCCTGGAGACCCTGGATCGAGTCCCACATTGAGCTTCCTGTATGGAGCCTGCTTCTCCCTCTGCCTGTGTCTCTGTCTCTGTCTCTCTTTCTCTCTCTGTGTCTCTCATGAATAAATAAACATAATCTTAAAAAAAAAAAGAAAGAAACCTAGACATAGATACATGTTGATTTTAGTGATGAATTTTACAAATGCTCATCGTAAGTCTTTATCAGCTGAGAAGTTCTTAACAACCTCTTGGTATAAGGAAACGAGCTGGCTGCCTTCATAAAAATCAAACCTCCACCTTCCTCTTGCCATATGGAGGAAAATCTTGGGGATGACATTAGGATGCCAAGATCTAGTTACTTCTCCCTGTGTAGAAATCCATCTCCATTGATATTAGAGGAGGTCCCAGCTAGTCTCAGCAAGGCCATTGGGTATCTCTTTACCCTTGGTTATAATTATTCTTAGAGGTCTGGTGCTTTCTATGCTTCAAGGATTTTTTTTAAAGATTATTTATTTATTTATTTATTTTAGACAAACAGAGAGAGGCAGAGACACAGGCAGAGGAGAAGTAGGCTCCCTACAGGGAGCCCAATGTGGGACTTGATCCTGGGACCCTGGAATCACAACCTGAGCCAAAGGCAGACACTCAACCACTGAGCCACCCAGGTGTCCCTGCTTCAAGAATTTTAACCACAGTACAAGCCCCTAACCTTCTTGGGTTTTCTTTCCTGAGGAAATAAATCATGGAATCATATATAAGAAAAGAGGGAATCATGTATAAAAAGATGCTCATCATATTATTGTTGCAAATAATTTTAAAAACAGATTAACTAATTGTCTAACAATAAGTCATTGAGTATATAAATAATGAAGATTTATGGATGTTATATATGTGTGTGGATATATACATATATATGGAATAGTATAAGGCTTGTACAGATCTTGCTTTTTTAAAAATATGAATGTTTTTGAACACTGAAGTGAAAGAAACAGCATACAAATTACATAAAATGGAATCATTGATTATTGTATATATGTGTATGCATATACCTAAAGGGGAGAAATACATATATACACACACACAGACATATGTGATAGAAAGTGATAGAAGAAGGCACCAAATATTGACAAGGACTATCCCTGAATGTGGGAATTGTGGGTGATTTGGGGGCCTTTTGTAAGTTTTCTCAATTTTACAAATGACTTTTACAACCAAAAACATGTTTACAAAAAAAATAAAGCCCAGGCTTCCATAAAAATTAGGGTCCTTTATTTTTAAGGGTATCTCTTCACCAACGTTCCTAGAAACAAGTTGCCGTAGAGAGCATCTATGAAGGCAGAGTGAAGTGAATTGATTTTTAATATCCACTTGTGATTAATATGTAAATTGCATTATTCAGTCTAAACAGAAAACCACTCTTTCTCTGATGTTAGTTCGGCCTCCTTTATCAGGGAAGTGGCTTTAAATTTTTATTTCTCTTTGCTTACGTGGCAAGCAAAATTCATGTCTTGTCGTGTGCTCAAGCAGCCAGAATTTGACCCGCTGGGCTGGCCCATTAAGTCCACAGGCCAGCAATGTGTAAGCATCGGAAATTCAAAGATAATTAGGATGCCATCCCTTCCTTGGAGGGATGTGTGGATTAAGTGAACACAGAAATGTAGACAACTAAAAGTTAGTCCTACGGTCACCTGTTACAATGCTTCTTTCTTACCACCTACTTCATACCAGGCTTTGTCCTATACGTCAATACCTGAGTACATTACTCGTATGTTCACATCAGCCTGCAGCACAGGTGCCATCTCCCCATTTCTCAGATGAGAACAGTGATGCTTCAGCGGCTAGCTGGCAGCTGGTAGAGCCAGGACTCAATGACTCATCTGCCTGGACTGCCTTCTAGTGTAAGTAACTCTTGCACCAAACTGATTGATGCTGGTAGAGAAGAGGAAACCCTCAACTCTGCCTGCAGGCCCTCGCTCCACATGGAAAGGGATTTTGTTTTTTATTTTGTCGTTTGGTCCCCTTTTGTTTCCTGCTGTATCCTTCGCATCTACAACAGTGCCTGGTAAGAATGTCAGGCGGGGGGTACTGTAGCAAAAGTGGCCAGACTGAGCAGGAAAAAATAAAGGACACCAGTTGAATTTACATTTCATATAAGCAGTGAATATGTTTTAGTGTAAGTGTGCCTCGTGCAATACTTAAGGTGTGCTTATACTTAAAAATTATTCTTTGTTAACTGAAATTTACATCATACTAGGCCTCCTGGTATGTCTCGCAACCCTGAGCAAGTGACTGTAGGTTGTGCTCAGTTAAGCTGGTGACAGGTGGGAAGGCCCTCCCCGATTATACAGGATGGACAAAGCAGAGTCATGAGCAAGGCACAGGGGGGTGAGGATGTCTGATTCGTGCAGGGAACTGTGGGCGGCATGTTGGAACCAGAGTGGGGAGCAGGCTTTGTGTCAGGAGAGCAGTGCCTGACTAGGTTTCCGAAGGTTTTTATTTCCCAATAACAATGGTCAGTAGGTGAGTAGCTGTCCCTTTTGTCACTTTTGTGGGGGTGACAAAGGAGACTGGGCCCTCCCAACAGCTGCACTCTCCTGGGCGAGCTTTGGATGTATATCTCTCTCCTTGGACCATACAAGTTCTTCTGTTTGTTATGCCTGTAGGACAGCGATTGGATTAACTGCTACCCTGGTAGGAGGTGCCCAGCAGAATTGTCCTGGTGTGGGGGTGACTGGGGGCATTACCACGCCCAGCGTGGGTGACTGGGGGCATTGCTACGCCCAGCGTGGGATGACTGGGGGCATTGCTATGCCCAGCGTGAGGTGACTGGGGGCATTGCTACCCTGGTTTGTGGAGGTTCAGAAAAAAGGAAAAGTCAGGAAGGCAGGCAGGCCAACCGGCTCTTGTCTAGGTTCTCAAGTACCCGTAAGCCCTGCAAGGAATTCTCTTCTGCAGACAGAGGCGTTGAGCGGGTGCTTCAGAGAGCAGGCATGGGGCACACCCACGTGTCCTCTAGAATGTGATGCTGGTGATGCCACAGGGACAGATGGGAGCAGACCGCAACTGAAGTCATTCCGGAAGCCACTGCAGTAGAGGAGGGTGGTGAGGGTGACAGGGCCAACAGGATGTAGAGGCAGTCTAGAGAATCGTTACCCATCCTCAGATCCTTGTAGAAGGTTCTGCGTGCTTCCAGAATGTTCGACTCCCCTCGTGAGCCAGTGATTGCTTGGTGAGGTCAAGTGGAGGGCGTGATAGGTCTAGGGGATGAGGACACACAGTGATCTAGGTGCGTGCAGTCGGTCCTGGTCTATCCAGAATCTATCCACGGGGCATGAAGACGGAAGGAGGCAGCAGATGGAGTCAGAACGAGGCACGGTCCCCCCATTCGCTCTCCCAGCTCCCCTCGGCCAGGGGAACCGGCTGCTCGCCTGCCCTGTGTGTCCGCAAGGCCAGGGTGGCTGGGGGCAGGTGTGCTCAGAGCGGAGTCGGGCTCACCGTCGGGGGTCGGAGGGCGGCATCCCGCGATCGGCCCCTCACAAGCAGCGTGGGGAGGTGTTTTCTTCCCCAGTAATACGGTTGTCAGAGCCCCTCGCTGGCTGGCCGGCCCGGTGGAGGCTGCCAGCGCCGCGAGCTCACTCTTCTTAATTAGCACTAATGCAGTCAAGCCTGTTTTCCTAGCCTGACCAAAGGGAATAGTAATTAATATGGTGGAGGAGACAGACGGAGAGGTCAAGGCCGGCATGTGTGCCCCTGACCCCGGGGTCACGGGGAAGGAGAGCCTGGGAGACAATAGCCTGGCTCCCGCAGGCCTGGACAAAGACCGGCCCCGTTCTCAAACCTTTGCTCTCCGCGGCCTTCCCATTAATGAGAAGCTCTGTCCTCCCACTTCTGGAAAAGGAGTCTATCAGGTCTCCCCGCTAAGGTGTGTGGATGTGAGTGTGAACATAGTGGTCACTATGCGTTTTAAAGGATCATTTTTCTGCCACTTAAACTGCTACCTCCGTAAAGCCCGGGATCCTTCCTTCTCAGTGCTAGTACACAGCTCCTTTTGGTGGTGATGGGGCCTGATCTCTACCCCCAACAGGTAGGATGTGGGCTCCATAGTATGCTGTTGCACCCCGAAGCTTGCACAGCATCCAGGGCTGGGAGCTCAGAACTGGGGATGGACTTTTACAAGCGGGGAAGCAGTCCCCTGAGGGGGAACAGGTAGCTGAAGCCCAGGTTCTTATGTCACCAGCGGGCTGGGTAGCAAACATACTGACCCTCGCATGGCAAGGGCTGAAGGAGTGTCACTCCACCTCCCAGGGATTCCCTGCAGAGAGGGAATGGGAGCCAGTGGGATGGTGGTGAGTGGGATCTGAGTGATCGTCTCCCTCATTAAGGATGACCTGACCACTCCAGATGACAGGTGGACACACTGCGCCATGGCTGAATGAAAATGCATTGGATTCTCTGTGACTCGTCCTTATTTCAAGATATTGGTTTTCCCCGAGATGAATTTGGTTCTTTTAGCTTTTGCCCTCGACTTTGCTTAGGCTGGTGGTTCTTCTTTTTCTTTCTTTCTTTTTTTTTTTTTTTTTTTCTTTTCTTTAATTAAATATTGCTGCCTGACTCTTTCAGGTCAGCAGCAATGTCACTAGCATCAGCCATGAATCACAGCCGAGCTGACATTTTAAAAATGGCATCATCAGGGCAGCAAGTGCAGGCCAGACACCCAGGCACAATGGCTGGACCCCGTAAATTACACTAAAAGTCTAATCAGAATAATCAACACACTGACATCTTTATGCATGTGGACAGAACTTGGGGAAGGGAAAGGCCTTGCCTTGGACTTCTCTGAGATTTCCCCTGCAGGAGATAATGATGCTTTTTGAGGATTCCGAGAGAGTTGTCAAGGTGTGTCTTGAGTATTCTGTTATCTCTTTCTTCATGTTTACATTTTGTGATAAAAACAGATCTAATGAGTGCCTCTCAATAGTGCATTGGTTTGTATGTACCTCATGCAGCACAGCCATGTATTTTTTTTTCCTGTTAAACACCCCACATACACATATTTCTTCATCAGTGCAGGTGCACATGAAGGGCTCTCACTCTTGCACGCATATACACAGACACACACCTCCAATGAATATGATTGAATTCAGACATTCTTGGGTGCTTCTGGCTGTAGAACTATAGTCAAACTCTTTCCTTGTAAGAGTTGCCTTTCATAATTCTGACCCAAATTCTCTACTGATCCCCATTAATGTGATTTCCTGAGGCCAGACAGGACAGCCACCGTCTGGCTGAGACCATTCATCAGCCCTCACACTCCATTTTAGTTTCTGACCTTTCCCTTTCTCTCCTTTGAGTCTTCTCTCTCTCTCTCTCTCTCTCTCTCTCAAACTGCCCCCCTCCCTTCTTGTCTCTCTAGTTTAAAAAAAAAAAATAACCTCTCCCAAAGCTTTGGGCTCCCTGCCTCTAATGGAAGGTCAGGGGTGCTCTTGGCCATACATATGCAGGAAGAGCGCCTCCCGGTGATTAATTGGTACTACTAGGTCATAGGCACCGAGAGCCCATTTGTCACCAGCCCACCTCTGCCATCATAGCCAGGCTGCCCGGAGCTTATGGGTGGGAATAGGCAGTTAGTGCCCACTGAGGTGTGGCCAGCAGGGGCCCCAAGGTGAATGCTATGGACTGGAGGCAATCAAGGGTGGCAAGGGAAACAAAAGAAAAAGAGAAGACAAGGCGAAAAAAGAGGATCACAATCAAAAGATGAAAAATAGAAACATTTTCTTAAAATGTTTCTTAAAAGGTAAAGAAATTGGTTCTCTTTTACATTACTTGATCTCTCAAGCATTTCTGAAGTAGCTACTATGTGCCGCAATCCGGTGCCAGACTGCAGTCGATGGAAGTGTTATGAATAGATTTTGCCCATCTGATTTTTACGGTGACCTCAAGAGAAAGACATGGCTAACACTCACATGCTAGTTCTTCACATAGGCACCCCTGAGCCAGAGTCTCTGTGATTTGCCTGAGGCCATCCTGGGAGTGGTGATACCTCTTCCTCTAGGGCTTCTCCTATTTATACCTTACACAAGAGGACCCCCATCAGAATGGCTCAATTCTCCCAAGCCCTAGGTCCTCCAGCATCTTCTGACCAAGCCCTCGAACACTTTGGCTCCTGACTATAAAATATTTGGGCTCTGGTTTGAGTTTTGACTCTTCTATCCATCAGCTATATGGCTTCAGACAAGTCACTTTACCTTTTTTGCATCCTCAGTGTCTCCATCTATAAAATGGGTTTCATACCCTTAAAATGTTGGTGATTAAATGAGATAATAAGACCCAAGCCATTGAATCTGGCACAGAGTAAGTGATTAGCAAATTCCCGGGTGTGGTGCATATATATTTGTATAGAGACGCTCCTTGAGGGCTGGGCCGTCTGGGTGCCCCCAAGTGGCCGCAGCGTAGGCATGCATCCTGAGCCACCGTCTGGCCAGGGAGTTGAATGCAAGGACAAATGCCCCACAAAGCAGTTTCCAGATTTACTCTTCCCCAGCTTCTCCTTGTTGATCCTCATATCACCAGTCTCTTCCCCAACCTTCATTACAACCATCAACTACAGCCAAGCAATTGTTCAATGAGTACTTGTGGGTCATGACTCCTGGAAAGCACCGTATTAGGAGTTGTAGGGCAGGGCAGGTTGGGGATGAGGGGAGGAAACCCAGCAGTGAGAGAAACAAAAGAGAACAAGAGAGTGGGAGACACTGGACATGGGACCCCAGTTATGAGCCCACCATGCAGACGTGTCCTGCTTAAGAAAGCTCCATATGTGAAAGTGCGCCCCAGTGAACAATTGCAGGAAGGGGGGACTCCTGTAGGATAATACACACTTTTTTACTAAGGAAAGATGATTGACTTTTAGGTCAATAGTTTACACTATTTGACAAATGAGCTGGTTGCAGAGTTCCTTGAAATAGCAAGCTGCCTGGGTGAATTTGATAATAATTCTGCATGCA
Organism: Canis aureus; assembly: GCF_053574225.1. Classification (NCBI taxonomy): domain Eukaryota; kingdom Metazoa; phylum Chordata; class Mammalia; order Carnivora; family Canidae; genus Canis; species Canis aureus. The sequence continues at coordinate 9,979,365 of NC_135613.1, forward strand.
AGAGTATCAGTAGTTTGAATCATCAGGCCACTCTGCTTATGAACATGTATGTGGGAGGTACAAGGAGAGCTATTTCCAAGACACCAGAAGACCTTGGAAGGATGCAAGGTAGTCACAGCCCTTATTTTTGAGCACCTGCTAGGTATGAGACAATGCGTTGAGCACTTCAGGTGGCTGATCTCACCCACAAGTAAGTTACACAGTAATGTTGGAGTGTATTATTGTTGCTATTTTACAAATAAGGGAACTGGGGTGCTCAGAGTGATGAGTGAGTGGCCTAAAGCCATTCTATGAGTTAGGACGATTTTAGATGAAAGTGGTAAAAAATCTCCTTCAACTTGGCTTACATAATAATAAAAAAAAAGCATCCATCTCACCAAATAACAGTTGAGTGGTAGGGCAGGCTCCCCAGTGGGTGAGTTCCATGGTTCAGTGATGTCATCAAGGACTGGACTTGCCTGATCTCTCCTAAACAATGCTGTCCTTGTGTTAGCTTGCCCCACCTTCAGGTCCCCCGGAGGTTGCAGTAGGGGCACTGGAATTCCAGGTGTCACCCTGAGACCCAATATGGGCCTGAGGTAAAAAGGAAGCATCATGTTCCAGGTTTCGTAGTAGCAGACCTTTGCCCAGAAGCCCCCAGCAGACATTTCTTCTCCCACTTAAGCCAGATTTGAGTCACATGACCAGACCTAAAGCGATCACTAACAGGTGAGAGGAATGACCATGATAGTGTAGACATGTCAGAGGAGGTGAGGACACAGGTGCGCGCGCACACACACACACACACACACACACACACACAGGAAAGACCATGTGATGACATGGAGAAGATGACACATGGGCATCTACCAACCGAGGAGAGAGGCCTTGGGAGGACCAATCCCCCCAACACCTTGATTTCAGACCTCGAGCCTCCAGAACTGTGAGAAAATAAAATTCTCTTGGGCTGGTTCCCCAGTCTGTGCCACTTGGCTCTGGCAGTCCTGCAAACTAATACAAGAAGAATGAGATTTACAATTTCCCTTCCAATCCATAGTATTCATTCCAGATTGGGAATGCTGGCGGAAGTTTAGGGAGAGAGCGGGAGGACAGTGAAGGAACAGGGAAAGGTGCAGAGGAAGGACTGCATTTGAGAACTAGGTGGAAGGTGTGGATGTGCTTCTTGGGGCAAGTTGATCCATCAGGCAGCAAATTCAGCCCTGAGCTTGGGTGCCTGGAACGTTCACAGCACTACTGACTTACCCTGGATTTGAAAGGGAGAGTTGCTTTGGATGGGAAAGGTGAATTTAATTTAGGAAACGGTCTCTTTACTCTCTGGTAACTATGAAATAAAGAAATTTAGTTATTTTTCTCTGCCAGTCACCATGCCAGGATAGGAAGGTGGATAGACAGTAGGACCCTTGACTTCAAGAAACTGATTTTACTAGAAAGCAAGGACTTCCAGGAGATGAAATACATGCTCTATTTGCCCCCCAAGGGTAACAGAGCAAGTATACTTCTCTGATGAAGAAACCCAAGGCAGGTGGTGGATCTTGTTGCATAGCTGTGCTTTGTCATGTGATCTTGCAGATTGTCCTGGTGGACTTCAGAATGGATTGCTCCAGTTGAAGGAATCTGGGTTGATTTCATTTGTGGCTTTTTCTGAAGTTCCACCAAACCTAAGGCTTTATCCAGAGTAAGTCAAAGCAGAGCAATGCCTCAAGTCTTGCCCTGGGCATGTGGGCTCCTGGGGGGGCCAAATCCAAATCCTGCCTGGTGTCCTTTCCCTGCCAATCTGAAATCTTAGAGAGGAAACTACGGTGGCTCATATATTAACAAACCTAGGGCATCTGAAGGCCCACTGCAAATGCAAACTCCCTATCAGCCCAGCCCAAAGTGGGGGGGGGGGGGCTTATGGCAGATCCACAAAGATGACAATTTATTTAGGCTCTCCTGCCTAGAATTTCTTGTCTTTTTTTTCCCTCTTGATTTTTATTGGCATAAAATGTTTTACATTTACTTTTGCCCATTTATCACTATGACAGCAATGTTTGGATGATGACTGTAAGTGAAATATGTATGCATCCTAAAGATATTTGTATAATTTAACAAAATTATTTTTCAGGTTCTTTGAAAAGAATCTGCTCAGTTCATGTCTTGCTAGCACCACAAAAACATTTCACTAATCGTACCCTAATGTGGGAATGAACACACATTACTTAAACATACCAAATATGTGAACATATAAATAGCATTTAAAATATCTCTTACACAATAAATTACAATCACTGTGTTGAAATACCAATTTCTAGAGAAAATTGATTTAGGAGAAATGGCTAATCACAGTATCCAGTGAAAGCAGCATCCTTTCAGTATCATTTAATTTTCAAGCCAAGAGATTTGGACTATTGTTTCATTTTGTGTTCCATTATTTTTTCCCCATTCATTTGCTGAACAATAATCTTCTAAAACATCTCACTTCTGCAGTGGTATCAACTGGCATGATACCAAAAAGATGTAAATGATTTAATTGAATTAGTTTAATTAGGTAAATTAACAGTTAAGCATATCACACACAAGCTTGTTCTGTTTATCCTACGTTATGGAGATAATTTAGTGCAGGAGAACGGGCATGACCAAAATTCCAATGCAGTGAGCCAGATTAGCTGGCAAAAGAAAAAAATACACAGATAGCAGTCACTGGAATTAAATCTGAGTAAATAATTTATGTGCTGGATTCATTATGTAGTTTGAGCTGTAGACAACGGCCAGTTGATAGTCAACGAATGTGCAAAAACATTGTTACTGAGCAAAAGTGTAAGGATAGCCAAAGTGCTCCTGACCTTTCCAGAAGCCTCTTCCCAGGAAAATTACAGCGTTTCTTGGTAATTCGGACAAATTGAGGCAACAAAAGCCTGTCTGCCTAAGCCAGAAATCTGAATTAAAGCCGAAAAAAACAAACAAGCCATGGTTTGATTGCTTTCAAGTCCACACCGTTGAATCAGATAAAACAGAGTTTCACAACCTTGGCACTATTAACTTTCTTTTGGGGGCGGGGGTGGGGGACTGTGTCTTGCATCGTAGGTGGTTTAGCAGCATTCCTGGCGTCTACCCACTAGATGCCAGTAGCACCCCTCTGCCCCTAGCTGTGACAACCAAAATGTCTCCAGACATGGCCAGATGTCCTCGAGTAGGAAGACCCAAATCACCCTCCTTGAGAACCACTGAAATAAAACCATTGGACATTATCCAATATGGGTCTTTAGGAACCTTGCTTTAGTGAATTATTCACAAAGACTTGTAATATTCATAGCACTTACATAGGATGTTTATAAAAATTTGAAAAATATTTATTACCTTAAGTATTTAAAACATCCTGTTCTTTCCTCCTCCATTCATGCATTTGGCAAGCAAATATTAAGCACTGAGCATAGGGTATTGGCAGATACAGAGTGTCAACCTCTTCTGCAAGAAGCCCTAGGCAGACCTGTGGATGGAGGATCACCCCCACTTTGAATGAATGCTGGCAGATATGGGGAGGCAGGGCAGGGAAGTCATGTGTCCTGGGCAGAGAGCCCCAGCCTTGGGTAACTTGCAATGTCATGGAACACAAAGGCCAGAAAGGACAGCAGGTGCCACCACTAAGGCATAGAAAGTTGGCTAAGACATTAGTTGACCCAGTGGCACTGTGAGAAATTAGAAGGTTTTAAGCAAGAGTGTGTTTCATATGATCAGTGTTGACTTCTGGAAAGAGCCAACATCTTTAGAAAGGTTTTTAAGTCACACCCACCCAAATTAAATCCTAACTTTGCCACTCACCAGTTGCGCTGTCTAGGCAAATTGCAGATTTCTGAGCCTCATGTTCTTATGTGTACGTTGGAAGTAATAATAGTTATGTCATTGCAAATTTTGAATGAGACAGTGTATATAAAGCACCTGGCATGATATCCACCCCACAAAGTCACCCAATAATTATTAGTTTTTCTTTTTCTTTTTTTTTTTCACTAGCCCATATATCCCTCTTACATCTTTCTCACAAAGATGCAGTGGAAAACTTACATTTATGAGGTCTGCATTCCCCCACATCTGGGTTATATCGTTTAATGTCACTGAAGTTGTCCAAATCTTGCCACTGGATTTTGTTTACTCTAAAGCTGAGTGTTTAAATCTCTTAAATTGGTAATGTCAGTTTGACATCCATGTTAATCTTCCATGAGATTTTAGGATCTGGAATCTGGAGGTGGCTTTCTCTACCACATCCACTGATCTGGAGCCAAATGTGGCAGTTATTACCATGGGAATCAGGGGCAGCGTGCAAAAGCACCCATTGGAAGAAATGCTCATTTTCTGTATATACAAAGGAATTGAAATGTTTTGCCAAGCAAGTTTCTGGCAACATGTCTTGAATACCCACATTTTCATTCTCTTGGAAAACAGGGATAACCAAATAGAGGAGAAGGGAGACCTGTTTTGCATTTGGAAATACCAACAAAACCACATTCCCACCCCTTCTGCAGATTTATCACTGAGCTTTGTATATATAATGGAATGCAGGGCTAAGCTGTTTTCTTTGCGATTTTGACATGTCTCTTTCTCTCTCGCACATACACCCTTCAGTGATCTATGTAAAAATGAGGAAGACGTTTCCAAGAACACACTTCATTGTCAGAAACATATATACATGATGTAGTAGACACCATGGACAAAGATGTCCTCTTCCTCCCCCCCTGCCCTGAACCTGTGGCTGGGCACTCCCTTCCTGTCATGTCCCGGGATAATGGGATCCCCCAGTCCAAGTTAAGTCAAGTGAACCTCTAAGAGTGCAGCCTTCAGGGTGGCTGGCCTCAGACCCCAGCCAGCCCTGAAGAAACTTCACATCACTCCTTGCTCCACTGGCCACCAACTGCAGCTGGTGAGCAAATCAGAACATCTTTAATCCCTTCCACACCCAGGGACTTATTCTCAGGAGTTTATTTAACTTGTGTGTGTGTGTGTCTGTGTGTGTGTGTGTGTGTGTGTTATGACTATAATAACATACAAGCTCAGATTAATCCACGAGAGAAATGCAAATTCCCAGTGTTCTCAGATTCTAGACAGTTCTAGAAGGAACAGTCCACTGCTGTGCTACATCTATATCCCATTATCCGCTGTCTGTCCATCCTCCCTCTGACTCCACAGCGTTGCCTTTTCTCTCTTTGTAGAAAAATTTATTTTAAAATCATTTTAGGCCTAGTAGAAAAGTTACAAAAATAGTTCAGAACGTTTCCATATTCTCTTCACCCAGCTTCCCCCAACGTTAACATCATATATAACCATAGTACAATGGTCATAACTAGGAAGTTAATAATGGTACAGTATTATTAACTAAACTATGGTCTTTTTTGGTTTTCACCTGTTTTTCCACTCATGTCCTTTTTCTGTCCTAGGATCCAACATTGCATTTAATTGTCACGTGTCCTCAGCCTCCTCCAGGCTAATGTGAGTTCTTTCTTCTCTTGTCTTTTATTGACTTTGACACTTTTGAAAAGCCCTGGCCGGTTATTTTATAGACTCTCCCTCTATTACCTTGTGTCTGATATTCTCATGATTAAGACTAAGATACACATTTTGTGCAAGAATACCCCAGGGGTACCTGGGTGGCTCAGTCAGTTAAGTATCCAGCTCTTGATCATGATCTGCAGGTTGTGAGTTTGAGCCCAGCGTTGGGCTCTTCATTGTGCATGGAACCTGCTTAAGGCTCTCTCTCTCTCTCTCTCTCTCTCTCTCCCTCGCTCCCTCCCTCCCTCCCCCCTCCCTCCCCACCTGCCTCAAATAACATATTAAAAAAGAATACCCCAAAAAAACAAAAAATAAAAATAAAAAAAATTTAAAAAGTAAAAAAGAATACCTCAGAAGTATGCACTTCAGGGGGTACATGATATCTCTGTCTCCTTACTGAGATCAATTTTGGTCACTTGGTTGAGATAGTGTCTATTGAGTTTTCCTGGCCTAAAGTTCTTTGTGGTTTATACAACTTTACAGTTAATATCTTGGGGGAAATGCTTTGGGACTTTGCTCATCTTCTATTTCTCCCCAAACTTTTGTCCTCTGGGGTTAACATGTATGGTAGCTACCTCCTGCCTGTACCAACTGTCCCTAGGCCGTTCTCATGGCAATCTTCTACTTCTCTCATTTCTTCCACATTCATTAATTGGAAATCCCAAGATCTTTTGCCTGACTCTCCACAGAACTTGTATCCTCACCTTGTAGGATACAACCCTACCTTGTAGGGTTTTGCCTGATCTCACACTCAGGTCTTCATATAAGATATTTTGGAAAGTGGAAAGGAAGAGGGGAAAAAATTGACAAAGAAATAAAAGAACCCAGAAAGATTCTCATCTGGGCTCCCTGTGTGACTTTAAACAAGTCAACGTCCTTCTCTGAGCCTCAGTGTGTGTGTTTCTTCTGAAAATGCCATCTCTGAGCCCTTTCCAGCTCTAAAGCACTATGATTCAGTGACAGGAGACTAGGTTGTGACCCAGTCTGCAGCTGGTGTCACCAAACTGTCCAACAGTGAGATGAACACAGGATAGCAACAGCCATAGACAGGAATGCAGGGAGAAGGGGAAGAAATGGCCCATGAATCTTTTACAAGCACTAGTGAGACTGACATTAATAATACTTTCCACACCGAGAGCCACACTGGAGGGGAATGCCAAGGGTTGGGGAGGAGGCAGCCCCATTTGGGATGAGGTCTTTTATCTTTGCCTGGCCCCTGAAACAGATGAATCAGCCCTTTCTCCACAGATTGAAGAATCCACACTGTGTGTTTCCACTGTCGATTTCATTACTTTGCATCAGGCTTAATACTCATTTAAGGCTTAATGGCTGCAGAATTACACTGGATGTAAAGTGTAGTTTTTAACAGGATAGTTAAAGAGCTGAAGTTTCGCTCTTATCCTCTATATAAAGCTCATGCAACATGCAGACCTCAAGGCTAAGACATTCTCTCCATCTCTTCCAAGCGAAATCTGTTTCTACTGATTTCCAACAGAGAGCTGATTTTTGTTGCTATTTTAAATATACAATTAGAGATTGCAGGTTATTTTATTTTATTTTATTTTTTAAGATTTTATTTATTCATGAGAGACAGAGAGAAAGAGAGAAAGAGAGGCAGAGACACAGGCAGAGGGAGAAGCAGGCTCCATGCAGGGAGCCCGACGTGGGACTCGATCCCGGGTCTCCAGGATCACATCCTGAGCCAAAGGCAGGCACCAAACTGCTGAGCCACCCAGGGATCCCCTGCAGGTTATTTTATATATCTTTGAGATAGATCAGACATTAGACATCATTTACAAATGTTAGACCACAGACATCATAAAAAAAAAAAAGAAAAAAAAGACTGAGGGTGAAACATTTGTGATTATAAAAGGGAAGACTGGCTCCCAGAGTTCACTGTGAAGGCTGAATGGGGCAGGACACCCAGGAGCTGATCAGTGGGCTTCTCTGTGACAGGGGGAGCATTCTAGAGATTAAGTAAAATCAAAATTAGTCCCCAACTCTTTTTATTTGAGCCGGTATTTGTTAAACCCCTTTTCCCAGCTAGTCTCTTCTCAGATCTGTTAGCAAATAGAGGAATGTACTGGTTTGGGATCAGACCTCTTAATCCTCCCATTTCTAATAAAGGAATTTTCAAAATGTCACTGTAAAATTGCCTTTCTGTAAATATAATTTAGAAAATCACAAGGAGAGTGAAGGTAGGAGAACAAGTAGCCAATTTGGGACAAATTATTGTGAAGATTCTGCATTACTGATTAAACATGAGTTTAGTTCCTTACAGACGGGAACACATATCTCTTACTTACTGCTTTATCTCTAATGCCAACCACAGTGCCTGGCACATGGTGGGTGTTCAGTAAATCCCTGATACATGACTAAATGGTTGATTATAGAAATTGTCTTTGTATGAGTTACACCCCAATATAGTCACTTTTCATTTAGCTTCAAGGTGAGGATTGTAGGTGGGAGGCAATCTAACAACAATAATTGTACATCATAGGCTATATCTTGCATTTATATAATACTCTGTAACAATATTTTTCAAAGTGCACCCTTTAGAAAGTTAATAGATACTATTCGGTAAAAATATATCAAAGTTTGAACAGTGAAGGTTAGACTATTTGTTTGTTTTAAACAGCAGGACTTATCAGAACCTTTGATACCTTGAATGAGTGTTAGGACTCACCAAGGGAGCCATAAAGCATCAGACTTCTGAATCTTTTTTTTTTTTTTTTTTTGGTAGCATCTTTCATGCAATGACCAAATGAACAGTTTGAGAAACATCGATATATACAGAGCATTTTATTTGTATGTATCATTCTATGACATTTCTTTTCTCCTACCTTTGACTTTAGACTCCTACCCTTGACTATAGACTCATATGTGAATCCAGCGCATAAGATGAAAAATGCCCTAAGCATTCCACTTGTTCAGCGAATGAATGAGTGAATGAGTGGCTGTATCAGAATAATATTGTTAGATAAATGATATGGAGAGTAATACCATCATTAACGATATCTAAAAAAGTTGTTGACACTTCAAAAAAACCATGGATGTTCTCATGTGCAACCCTTTCTTACCATCCCCATTGCCACTCCCTCTGCTGCTTTACCCCCAGCATAAACTACTCATTAACTTTTGCTAATTGCAGTAGCTTTTTAACTAGGGTTTCCACATCTTGTCTTGCCTAAGCATGTAAATTCCTACAAGGCAGCATTTGACTTCCTTTGTTTTCAGTGCCTAGCATACCTCCTTACACACAGTGCATGTAAGCTAACACCTGAGTTGAGCAGTCCTCTTAAGTAAGATCCATAATATATCTCTGTTACCTCTTTTCAGTACAGCAGCATAAGGAGACACAGGTCTTGCCTTAAGGAAGCTTAAGTTCCAGATGGGGAGCCCAATTATCTTCTAGAACTTAGAAACATCAAATTTACTAATGGGCTACATTGCAGAAATTTATTTTAGGTCTGTTGTTCAGAATCTGGGTTCAGTTTTCCCTTAGAAACAGTGTTATGCCCGGTGGTTGTATCTCCAAGCCAGCCCACAAAAGCCTATTTAACTTGTAATGTGTCTAAAGTCCGATACTAATAGCAGCCCCCGGGGTTCAGCGGCCTCTCCTCTCAGGCCATTGCCAGTCTTAACACTAGACCTTGCCCTGAGGCAAAGTATGAGGCAGAGATGGGATGGGATCAGGGGCACAGTCTCTAGCAGCTGTGGACGATGGAGGAGAAGGAGGGAGGATGGGAGGCGAGGTCTATCTACCGTGAGCAGGAAGGGGAAAGCAGAAGGAAAGTGACCATGAGAAACTGAGCTAGGGCATCTCTAGTTGGTGATAGCCCTTCTTGTGTGATGGGTCCAATGTGAGCCAAATGCATGAGATGTTAGGGGATAAATACATCCTCTGACATTTGCTTTCATTAGAAAGTCATTGGAAGGCTGCCTGCCTCTGCCTGTCTTGGAGGCTTTGGTGATTCTTCCTCAGGTTTCAGGAGAAACTAAGCACATCAACAACAAAGAAACCAAGGAAAGACTTATTTCAATATGTGGAGGCATCTACTAAGATATAGGCCGGACTCCACAAACTTAAATGCCTACGGGGCCAGGCAAGCCATGGAGATGGACGATGCAGAGCAGGAGTTAAGGATGCTGAGGACTCTGACAACTAGCCAAACACATGCTCCGTCTAAAGGCAGCAGGTTCTGCTTCGCTTCAGCCAGGTGTTCACCCAGGGCCCAAAATATTCAACTTTTTCAAAAGAAGCTATGAATCTGACTTTTTAATACTATCCCCTGGATTTTATATGTTGATAGTTAATTTTTTTAAAATGTAAACATTATATAAAGCAGACATATACACACATACACAGATTTTTGGACCCCACCCATGAAATTTTTGCTGTATGGAGTCGTATTTCACTTAATGTGCTCCTGGGAGGGGGAAAAAAAAGAATTACAAATAGAATGGTGTAGGTAGAACCATATATTCCCATTAGATGGACATTAAAATTTCAGAGATGTTTTCCCTCAGAAAAAGATTTCTGTTCAACAACACACTTGAAAATCATACTTCAGGGAATTGTTGATATACATATTTCAAGGAGCAATTGCCAATTTCTGATAAAATTTTAACAATAATACACCAATCTCAATTACATTTAATTGCTAACACTTCTGACACCCAGGGTACAATAGTTCAGAAAACTGAGGAAATTCTCAAAAAAGGATTAGAAGACTTTGGGCAGAAACTCACATCAGCATTTGTGAAGTCATCCCCAGCACGTGGCCATTCCCATTCTCCAGAGAGTACCACATGTCTTTTTATAGTAGCTACTAGGGTCAGTCGCCCAGTGTCTAGGGGCCTATAAGGTTTCTGGCTATGCTCTGTTCACCCTTTGATAGTGTCCCCCAGCATGAAAGTCCTTGTGTGGTGGTCATCAAAGATATGTTTTGAAAACCGTGACAGCATGGTCTAAGAGAACAGCCATATCCATCTCACATGGCAGCGCTCTATGCTCTGTGGGGGGGCAACTGGAAGTCAAAAGCATAGCATCTTGCCTGAGTTGAGATTCTAGATTCTAGTTCTAGAGCTGCCAGTGTGAGCATATGGGCAAGGTACTCACACTCTCTGTGCCTTAATGTCCACGTCACCAAAAAGGTACCTGTCCCGTGGGTTGTTATGAGAGTAAGATAAGTAATTGTGTGCTTAAGCATAGCATACCATTTTGTCGGCGGCTGATGGTGACTGTTGGGATCATTCGTATTAATGATATCATTAGCATCAACAGAGAGTATGGCCTCTCCTGCTTGGTTTTTCCTCCATGCACCCTTAAGATCACACTGGTTGGGGAGTAGGAGACAGATCAGCATTCAACTGTGCCCTGGGTGCAACCATAAAATAAGAGAGATTCCATGAGTCAAGATTTCTTACCGCTTGATCCAGGATAGAGTTGTCTCCAGACCAAAACCAACTTCTTTTTTCTTGTCTCTGGGCATTTTCAGGGTTGATGATTCAGCCATAGTCTGTCTTCTTTATGCTCAGATACTTCATTGGGTTCTCCAGGGAACGGGAAGCTTTGAAAAGACCGAGCATGTTCTTCTGTCTTGCTGTCTGTGCTGCCTGTCTTGACACTATAAACAAAAGGTACTAAGAAGTTGCTTTTTTGCAAAGAAAGTACTCGTTTTGCGTGAAATATTCATCCGGGAGATGAGTTAATGCTTTCATGTCACCAAAGCTGGCTTTGACCAAATGAATGGATCTGTGTACTGAAAGCAGGGAAAAACCATGTAAAGGAACAGCAAAAATCTCTTGCACAAAGCCATGTTGAAATGAATGGGGAGAGAGCCAAGCTTTTTTGGGAATCCCTAGAGCTCATGTCCACAAAGTGTGATCCAGTCTGGCAGATGAGGACAGCCCTGGTTGTCTTGGCTGCAATTGCATGCAGCTTGTCATCCTCTCCCAGGGGGCAGTTAGGATAGCACATGAGCCCCATATAAGGCCGTACCTGTCTCCCTTCTGAGCAGAGGCTGAGCTGTTTCTTCAGACACTGACACATGGCAGCATCTTGGCCAAAGGCCTGGCCCTCTGGTCTACCCAGTGGGACTGTCAAGGCTACTGCTGCCCTACTTCAAGTGTAAAGGGCCCCAAGGTCAGTTGGAAACCAGATTTCCAAAGCTCTGCTCTGCTTGTGCTCCCTCATTCCCAAAGGAGCAAGTATTCCCAGCCCAGAGGCTCCCAGACACCACATATTGAACCACAGCCCTTCCAGCTGTTAGGATTCTGACTTGCCTTTATTTCTTGGCCAGACTGTACTGGGGATGAAAAGGAAGGGCAGATGTGTCAATGAAGAACCAGTAGCAGCTGCATCTGCTGCTGGTTAGCGTTGTTGGCATTCAAATCCCTTTTTCTGTCACCCCATTGGCTTTAGACCTCAAGACCCTGTCAGGGACTCAGCCTTGTCCTGTTCTTCCCCCTGAGTTCACTCTCTCTCGTAAATTCTGCTCCCAGATTGCTGTTTCTACACATGTATTTTGATGGTGGATAACAACAGAAGGCTTCTCCTTCCTCTGTGTCTGTTCTGAGATTACTTAATGCAGAAATGCCTTCCGGGGCCTTGGCATGAGCAACCATCCTTTTAGGTCCTGGGCCAAATCCTTCCACCCAAATGGATGAAGCAGCTCCACAGGCTTCTGCAACTAGAGCTTCTCCCCCCACCCTGCCCCCTGCACCATGATACCCCCCCCCCACAAACACCTTCCCACTCCTATCCTTGGCTGCCTCCCCAGGGGCCCGAGTCTCTTGTTTCCATCAGAGGAAAGAGTGGGTGCACTTCCCTCAATGACTGTTTGCTTTCCCCCCGCCTGTGGGAATCAGAGGTTGGGGTAGGAATTGATAAAAGTGAGCATTTTGCCATAAAAAGAATCTAAGAGGGCAATGGAAGGCCATCCGTACGATTCCCCAGGCTGTCTGTCTTTGAAAAGGAAGATCTGGCCAAACCTACAGAACTTGCTGCCTCTGGAGTTTACTCTTTATTTCACTCTGTGCAGCACGTCCTTGTGTATGAATTAAAGATTAAAGGCAACTTAACCTGCATTTTGCTATATCTCTATATACAGGAGAGGAAAGGAGGGAGAGGTGTGTGTGTTCGGCATCGTCTCCTGGTTCTAAAACCAGACTAGGGGATGGCACACTAAAGGTGGTCTCTTTCCGACCTGCCACTCCTTCAGGCGGTGGCCTCTGGCAAGTCCTTGAACTGGGCTGTGCCTCCATTTCATCAACCTTAGAAGGAGTATATAAGGATTGTGATAGGACCACCGAGGTGTCCTCTGCCCCGGCCTGAGGGCCTCCTAGCATGGATGACGTCATTACGGCCCTGACCATTTGAAATGGGCCACAAAGCTTGAATTACCCCTCAGTGGAAAGTCAGCATTTGGCCCACCCTTATTTTGAAATGAAATCAACCTTGGATGGTACTAACCTGAAATCCCAGATGCTTCTAGTCCACAAGCATAGGACCTACCTTTTGCTGTCCCTTTGGGACACAGTTCTAACCTCAGCACAACTGATGTTTTGGGCTAGAACATTTTCATGGCAGAGGGACAGCATTGGTGTGCATCGTTGGATGTCTAGCAGCCTCTCTGGCCTGTAACCACTAGATGCCTGTAGCATCCCCCAATTGTGACAACCCAGAATGTCTCAAATTTTGCTAGATATCCCCTGCAGGATGGAAGCACCTTCTGTTAAAGACCACTTAAAATCAGGACCTCTTGGAGGAGGCATCACCAAAAGCCTGGCACAGTTAAGAAACTATAACACAAATGCATGGGCTGATGCAGTGCCTTCTTCGGGAACTGGAAGGTCATAGTTCAGACAATATAAACTAATTTCGACAAAATTTCAAGAAGATAAGACTGCAAGAAGAAAGTACACTCCCAAGTCATTCTCTCTTATTTTGCACATTTTCTTTATGCCACTCATGTCCTGTTGGTGCAAATCGTAGATCATTGACCCAAGGAAAAGACCATCCTAGAGCTCCAGGGTTGTACTAGCATCTTCTGGGCACTCGGTTTTTCAGGCACAGGGAGGATGTGAGCCGTGAAATATGTTACAGATGCATATGGTCTAGATGTGCCCATTTGGCTCTGGAACTGTAGTTAATGTCTAGGTAACAAGTGTTCAGCAGAATTTATTGCAGTCCACGTGAATGCATGAACTTGGAACAGCTACCTTAAGCTACTGGTATCTGCCAAAATGGGTATGTCTTTAGGATGAGACTTCTAAAATATCAAATAGTAAAAAGGCAGGAAAAATCCCTAACGGTAGATGCTATTACCTGGGGTCATGTGAGATTGTCTAGGTCTAGAAAGGTCCCAGCTGGTCCTGCCTTAACTGTAATCCTGTGCTGGCTCCTCTGGCTGCAGAGACCCCGAGGCAGGGTTTTGTAGATGGATACAGTGATGCCTCTATTATTTCCCCCAAATCAGTAAGTTGTAGATCCCCAACCACAATCACTATTGTCAGAACAGAAAGAAAGGGCTCTTGGTGCCTGGACGGGGTTGACTCCGAGACAGAAGGATTATTCAGGGCACTGTTCACTGTTGCTTTACACCAAGGCATCCGACAGAGCACCCTGAGGCCAGCTTCCCAATCCAGATGTTTCTGCTTGGCTGCCTCCTCCTCAAGATCAGGCGCTGTACGTGCCCCCCTCTGCCCCCCGCCGCCTCTAGCTTGCACCCCTGCAGGCATCCACCCTGGATGACTCTTGGAAACCACATCCCTGGGAGGAATTGTTTGTATGGCACTTTACAGCCTCCCCTGGAGCCAAGAAAAGATTTACATTTTGCTGTCCTTGTCCAACAGGTCCCAGTCATTTCCTCTCCTTTCAAGAAGATTCCAAATGAACATAAATCTCACCCCGGCTCTGACAGCCCCCAGTCATCTGTTTACCAAAATAAACTTTAAGCATACATTGAAAAATAATTCCTAGTGAAATATGCATCCCCATGGCATTCAAGTCTGGTATTTAATGTCTTTTTTATGGTTAATAATGCATCAAAAGCATCCCCAGTCTGAAGCTGTCATTACATCACATACATGATGTGCAGGGCCCATTTCAATGACTAAAAAACTCAGAGTCCATTTTTATTAAAAAAAAAAAAAAACTAATGTATAATTACAGTGGCCTGTTTCCTTCTATGTGTATTTCTTTTTAATAAATCTGCTGCTTGATGAGATCAATCCGCTGAAAATACCTGGAGAGGTTCTTTGCGTTATACAGATAAAGAGGCATGCTATCTAAACAACTCCAAAATCCCCTCATTAAAACTGGGTTCTGTTTGAAAAGCACCCTGGTCCTTTTTTTTTCCATGTTGCTTTATTTAAAAAAAAAAAAAAAAGTCATCCAGGATTATATAAAGGAATACAGCTAAGCCTTGCCCTTCTTGGTAGACATAGAAAAAAAATAGAGTATTTGAACCAAAATATCGACATTCATTTTAAATCCAGGCTCCTAAAGTTAAAAAACATCAGGAAAGCTCCATTTGCCTTCTGTTAATGCAAAATGAACATGATTCTAGAAGTCGTTCCTTATTTCCTGTGTGGTAACTGGTGCTGAGAACAGCAGCAGGCCTGGGAGGTATGAGGGGAGTCAGACGTTTCCTTCCTGCCTTACCTAGAGCCTCCTCTCACCCTTTAGGTGTTAGAGCCCCAGATCCCATCACTGCCTCCTGTAATGACCACATTTATGACCAGAAGTGATTTCGTTGCCACTGTGGACCATTTCCAATGGTCTGAGGATGATGTGACTCTGTGGGAGCAGCCAGCTTATAAGTGCTTAGAGGTTGGGCAGTGTCTGCTTACCTTGATTTGTGGCTCTGAAGACCAAGTGAGATAATTAGATAATGTATGTAATTTGCTGAGGATGGCCATGCACCTGGGAGACACTCAGGAAATGGCAACAGTTAGGATTTGGAGAGAGAGTAGAGCAAGCAACTAGAGCATAGCTGTGGGCTCAGATCCTTCCAGTGGGACATTCCTAGACTCAGAAACCTTGTTTCCTTTCGTGTAAACTGAGGGTAATAGTTGCTTGAGAGAGTAGATCTTAAGTCTTCTCACCACACAAAAGAAATAGAAATTATGTGACAGGATGGAGTTGTTAGGGTGATAATCATTTTACGACATATAAATGTATCAAATCAACACATCCAATACCTTAAACTTACACAACCTTATATGTCAGTTGTATCTCAATAAAGTTGGGGGGAAATGGTAATTATAGGACCTACCTTACTCTCTTACGTAGTTAGCATGAGTGGACAATGAGCTAATACATGTCAAGTGTGAAGTACTTAACGCCAACAGCAATACGTATCACCAGCCCTATAATTTGTGAACACTTAGGTTATATGATTTAATAGTCATTGTGTGTCCCCTTCTACTTCGGATTAGCTAACGACAGACGAATCAGACCTGCAGCACTAAGAATGAGCCAAGACTCATCGTAGGACATCCCAAGAGTCTTTCCTCCCCTGCCGAAGTGGTAAACACATGGTTTAGGAAGTAGGGAAAGAAGCCAAGGACAGCTACCTTTGGAACTTGCAGGTCTTGCACTTCATGGTGAGTTCCACGAAACCATTGCAAAGCACAGGCTGTAGGTTGAAGTCAGGCCTTCTTTTGTGCCTGGTGGAGGCCTCTCTGTCCAGGTACTGAAGGCTGGCTCTGTCCACGGAAGCTCAGAGAGAGCTGGGGAATGGGGTGGTTGGAGGGATGCTGTTAGCTTCTCCCCAGCCCTTGACACCCGTGACACTGGCTCCTTGGCTCCTCCCCATGGGGGTAGAGTGCTTCTGACACCAAACCCTGAAAGTTCCCCTTGACAGAGGAAGCATTTGTAGTTTTTGCTTTTGCTTTTTTTTTTTTTTTTTCTAGTGCTCTTCTAAGATCTCCATTGTGGGGTTCCCAGGGGGGACTCCTGCTCCCTTAAAACTCCTTATAGGAGTTTTTCTTCCACCGTTGCCTGGAAAGAAATGTACTGACATCGAAAGCCAAAGCAGCAGTGACTCCGCATGCCACCTGCACCGGGACATTTTGGGCAGTTTGTTCATCTGGCTCATTGACCCTTCATCTCTTCCTCACTCTCCACTGTAACTCTGGTTTCTGGGCCCCCCTTCCCAGGGGCTGACAGGCCTCACAATCTGGAGATAAATGCTGAGGGCTCTCCCTTTCACAGGCGGTTTAAGAAGTTACCATTTGGATGTGTTCACCCCTGGCTTCCTTTCAGCTCCCCGGCACCCCCGCCCACCCGGTTCAGATCCTTTCTTGGTTTCCCTATTGTCCGACTCCACGGTACTTTTTAAAGTGTCAAAGCAAATTTGTGTTTCCCGTAAGAAAGCACCTTTTGCTTTTTGCTTTTTTTAATTGCATGTGACCCTCGTGATTCTAATTCCCACGGAAAACTTAACTGTATCTCTAAGAAAAGGCGCACGCGCATGCACACACACACAGACACACACATGCAGCCAGCAGCCGCTCCTGTGCCTTCGCACACCCGTGCAGACACACAATTGCATACCGCAAAGCTGGCTAATGTTGATGCATCCAGGTTGGAAATGACAGGATATTGTGGAGGGCCAGTCACTTAATGAACCCCTGCGGGACCAGTCTTGGTTACTAACAATTTCTCTCCAATTCATCAGGCAGGGGAATCACAGCCCTCAGTGTTTCACTCCATCACGTCCCCCCACTGCCCCCTACTTTCCGCTCTACACAAACAAACCAATTACAGCAACGGATATAAATTGGACCCCTTTTCTGAAAATGCTCCCTCAACCTTTTTCCTGCCTTCCTTATTCAGCTCCAACCAGCCTGCCCACCAAATGGACTGTATGCATCAACGTGCACACCCATGCACACATCCGCACACATACACACACACATGTGCCTGCGTAGGCATACTCAGGCATACTCTTTGTCCCACAGCCTTCGCATACTTCTGGTTCTTTGGTCCAGCATGGTTTTATCTGTTTTTTAGCCTCTTAATCTACTAGTACATGGAATACAGATTTAAGATCACGTTTCTTTAATTTTTTTCTTTTACTTTCTTTTTATACAGCAGCCAGCCCTAAACCTTCCCCTCCCTCCATCATGACTTAAGGTAACTTCCTAACTTATTCTTGGATAGTCCCTTGTGTAACTCATATTGGTGTTAATTCTCCATCATAGTTGTCAATTGATCATGTAGCGTGGAGGCTTTATATAAAGACCTCTTCCTGGGCAGCCCCAGTGGCCCAGTGGTTTAGTGCTACCTTCAGCCTGGGGTGATCCTGGAGACCCGGGATCGAGTCCCACGTCAGGCTCTCCCTGCACGGAGCTGCTTCTCCTTCTGACTGTGTCTCTGCCTCTCTCTCTCCGTGTCTGTCATGAATAAATAAACAAAATCTTTAAGAAAAATAAAGACCTCTTCCTGCTCGAAGACAACTTTTAGTAAAACATCAGATTTACAAGTCTTAGAAGAAGTGAGAAGTTGCATGGTTGGGATTTGAGGAATTGAAAGTAAGATAGCACAACAGTTTATTGCCTTTACATCAGTGCTACCGAAGGATGGTCCATAGGCCAGTCCTGGTTTGTGAACCATTTGTTAGACGTCCTCCACAAATTTAGCACAGAGATTTAGAGCAAGAATTTAGAAACTTTCATAGTAATCTCCCATTGCTGCAACATTCAAGCACCATGTTATGTTCCTAGTAATTCCTTTTTTACATATTTTACAAAGTCCTGGTCCAGGAAGGATTGGTTGTGGGCAGTGACAGTGACAGAAGGGCGTTCTTCACTGCAAAAAATTGAGAAGTAGGTTATTGCTCATTGTAAAGACATCCAGGTTTACATCAAGTAACAAGGGGTCCCTTTGAATAATCAGATAGTTTTGGTACGATTAAATGTTTACTTACAGATCTTTAATTGTTGGAACAGATGGTGTGATCAAGATAGGGCAGATAGGGTTAAAATTCAGATGCTCCTTAATAGAGATTGACAAAAAATGAAGATAAACTTCGTCTGGACTCGATGAAGGTATGTGGGAAATGATTACATTTTGTGGTGATTCTGTTTTCAAATGACTTTTGGGAAACAAATCTATCATGCAAGGCTACCTTGGATCCTAGAATGGTGAACCCATGTCCCTTTTCTAGAGGGTGACTCTTTTATAACACTGGGATCAGGCTATCTTACTAACTTGTCTATTAAAAGCTTGATGCTTTTGTTTTTCAGAGGAGGGTATCGTTAGTCCTTCGGCATCTACAGATCTCCATGGAGTCGAAACCTTGTTATTACAGGGTTCTATATACCTAAGCCTCCACAGAGATGTACAAACATTTCAAAGAGAGACTTTTGTTCCCTCTGGCATGTGGAACAATTACCCAATTATCTAAGTAGAATGATAGGTGTCTATGACAGATTGTAGACTGGAGACATTTTAGAAATAATAATAATAACTTGCATCTTTAGTGCACTTTCCCGTTTACAAAGCGAGTCCACTTCTATTAATTCTGTTGATGCTCAGAGCTGGTCAGCAAGGGAAATCAGGCAGTCTATTACCTCCATTTTAAGGTGGGCATCTGTTACCTAGAGCTCATCTGCGCCACTGTCTATGTGTCTATCCAAATGCTGCCCAAGGCCCAAGGCGATGCCAAGGAAATGGAAAGAACCTCTCCTTGCAGTCCTTTTTACGTCGTCGTAAAACTCAAGGAAGCCTTACCAGGGGGGCACTGGGAGATTCCAACCATCCTCTGGGTTTTGGGGTGTTTTTTTTAAATCAAATACCTGTGGGTGTTATTGGCTGGATTGTGACTGGAGGCAGCCAGAAAAAGGGAACAGTAGGCATTAAAAATGACAAAGCACTTTCATTTGTGAGAGCCATCCAAGGAAGGTGGAAACGAACATATTTTTCTGAGAGAAAGCAATTTCACAAGCCCTGCCTGTGTACAGATGAGCAGGACAGTGAAGAGGCACAGGATGGCTTCCAACATTCCTGGGGAAACAGGGATGATTGATGTTTTCTCATTATGTAGGCTGGGAGGGAGTTTTATGCAAAATTCAAAGAAGGAAAGAAAACCCCAGCTCTTGCCCTTCTTCCTTTCGCAGGGGCCTTCCTTGAACTGGAGATGGCCAGACGTGGCAATAGAGCAGACCCAGGTTTACGCAGAGGTGATGGGATCATTTCTGAGGGTAGTTAGATGAGCCAGACATAGCCAGGCCTGGTTGCTGGAGAGGATAATGTTTCCTCCGGGGAAGAACACGAGGTAATAAATGGCTTTTGCAGCAATTAAACGCGAGAGCGAAAGGTGAGCCTCCGACTCCACGGTGCCATCTCTTTTTTAAGAACAACAGCAACGCAAATGACCACGAGGCACCGATTGCAAAGAACCGTCCCCTCACCTGGACATAGGCGGCTGTTTTCTCTCTTGGTGAACTTTTCACCGCACCTCCTTATGGGTTTCGCAGAGCCGATGTTCCGTGGGAGCTCAGAGAGTCCTTTTCCATCTTGCATTTGCTAAAATGCACTCAGCATCCCATTATTATAGATTATGCAAGATTGTAACATGGTTGAGATGAAAAAGTAGCCCTTGATGCTTCTGAGAGAAGGAATTCAGACTGACCCCTTGGAGACCAAGCTACTGACTCTTTGTTTTTCCACAGATCTACTTGCCTGAGGGAACAGGTCAGCTATTCCTTCCTTTTAATTCCTGTCTTGTGGGAGATGTGAAAACATGAAGCAAGGAGAGAATATCCCTGCAAACGCGCGTCACATACCCACAGCTCTCCACATAAAGCAAGCTCAAGCACACGCGCACGCACACTCACACATCACACATCACACACGCACACATGCATGCGTTAGAGTCAAGGTTTTAGAACTTTACTTAGGGCAGCTTGCTTATGGGGAAAGGGGCTCCAGAATTGGAGTTCAGGAAGGCAGGGACTCACCTCTACTCTGATTAGCTATGTGGCCTCCCAGAAAGCGTTTCACCTCTCTGGGCCTTTGTTTCCTCATTTGAAAAAAAAATGAAGCTTTGGATTTGATGACTTTTGTGATTCCTCACAGACTCAACGTTCTCAGATTTAGTGAATCCGTTTCTAAATGCAAGCCTCATTCAGGAAGGCTCATGAGGGGTGTGTGTGTGTGTGTGTGTGTGTGTGTGTGTGTGTGATGCATCCCAGCTGTGCACAGCAGATAATACAAGGACTGTGTTTTGTTGCCTCCCAAGCTCACTCTCCCGTGGACGTGCTCTCTGCTGTCCACCCCTCCCCCTGGCTTCTGTGCACTTTTCATGGCCCCGTTATATCCAGACAGCTACATCTTCTGAAAATCATAATTAGAGTGAGGCTGGCATGACACATCTCTCAAGCCCCAAACACCAGTGCAAACCAGCACTCGATTCCTGTTGGGAGGCAGTCGAGGTAACCACGGCCCACTCGAGCATGCAGGGAGATTGGCTGTATGCTCCACTGCACCGGAGCATGTCAATACTCCTGAATAAACTAATCAACCCATTTGCACCTTCGTGAAAACGCACCTTGGAGTCAATGAAATAGGCGTGGTAGTGACAATACCAACATAGAGTAGGGGAAAAGAAGGAAGAGGGTTACAAAGAACAAACTCGCTGTTTTTCCAAAAGGAAAGGAGGTGCTGTGTGTCCAGCGACTTGGGGTGAGGTTAGAGAGATGGCCCATACATCCCAGAGATGGAGATCCCTCTGCCTTCTTGCCCCTCGCCATGTCCCCACCTTGATGTCTACACCAGTGCCCCAGAAGGAAGAAATTTCCCAAGTCCCCCTGCTCTTTTGCAGCTACTGTTGAGTAGAAACAAGATGGTCTCACCTTTCTGAGGACTCATTCTACCCAAAGCTGGATATTCAAATTCCAAACCTTCCCTTTGACTTCTTTCCCAGGGCTGCTTAAGACCTGCTACTAGTAACCATCTGTCTTGTGATGGCAAAGGACCAATGCTGGTTCAAGTTTAGAATGTTACTAGAGTTCTTGGTTCATGGGACTGTGCCACTGTGTGCTGTAAATTATGGGCCCTGTGGGCCAGCTCCTGGAGGAATGAGGTCCTATACATGAGTGCAGGTGGCATCTGGAGATCCCACTTCACCCCTCTGATGAGGGTGAGTCCTATGTCCTCCTAAAGCAGGCAGGGGTCAGTGCTGTGCTCATAAGCTGGCTTTCAATTTTACCAAAAAAAATTTACCAAAAGAAGCCTCAGTTTGGAGCATTTACTGATTTCTATAGTATAAATGATTCCACTGTCACTCTCACAACAATGGCCAGAGTTGACAACTGGCTTGTGAGATTCCTGAAAATTTAACCACCAGCTCCTATGAGCCACAGGCCAGCCCCACCATCCTGCTGAAAGAGATTCCCATGATGCTAATTAGAATTTCCAACAGTGGTCCAGTGGTCTTCTTCCTTCCCCTAGAAGTCTGATGGGTTGTTTATCCCAGGCATTAGTAGAGAAATGCTAAATGTGTGCTCAGCCGATGCTTCTTTTTCCTGGACTCCTTTTCTTCTTTCTCTGTTGCCATTCGCTAAAAGGACAAATATAGGTCCATTACTTTATTTTTAAAATTTATTTCTTTTCAAGAGAGGCAGGTGGAGAGAGAGAGAGAGAATCTTAAGCAGGCTCCACGCCCAGCACAGAGCCCAATGTGGGGCTTGATCCTACCACCCTGAGATCATGACCTGAGCCAAAAGCAAGAGTTAGGTACTTAACTGACTGAGCCACCCAGTTACCTATAGGCCCATGACTTTATAGTCATTTATTTGCTGAAGACTCCCTAAATTATCTCCCCTGAACCCCAAATTTTTCCATGCAACCTCCACCTCAAACTTGGCACTTTTACAACAGGCCTCTGGATGTCCTCCCCCCAAAACCTTCCTTACAAGTCTTGCCTCATTCAGTAGATGGTACCACTGCTTGCCTGCTTAGGATAAGAACTCTCCTTCATCCTCCACATCCAATCTGTCAGCCAGACCTGCTGATTTTATCTCTTAAACGCATCCTGAGTCCAGCCCTTCCTCCATCCCCACTGCCAACATGCTGGCCCACACCAGCACCATTGCTCACTGTACCACTACACCTAGATCTCCACTGTTCTTCATTCTGTTGTTGACTCCTGCAATCTGATCATAGCCAAAGTCATCATCAATCTCCAACCAAATGGTACCTTTTTCACTCTCTATCTACACTTACCCACACACGTCTTCCCAGTGTGTAAAGCTCCATGGGCTTTGTATCACATTTAGAATTGCCTCCAGACTCCTTATTCTTACTCTCCATCCTCACCCAGTATTGTTACCCTAATCACTACACGCCTGCACCATTATTTTCCTCTTCCATTCCTCACACACAAATTATTTTCTACCTTTGCATTCAGTTTTCCATCTTCCTGAGCCGCCACATTTTTGCCTGGCTGACTCTACTTAGCATGGGGGTCTCGTTGTAAACATCACTTCTTCAGAGAGACCTTCCCTGACTACCTTCTGTATGTAGTATCTGGTTAGAATGTAAGCCCCACGAGGGCATAGACCAGTATCAGGCACACAAAGCAAAGGCTATCCGGCCAAGAGGCCCAATGATAGAGCAGCCAAAGAACAGCAAAGTGAATTTCTTGCTCACAAGTGGGCTGTTCAGGTTCCTCCTTTTATGTGCTTCTGCTTCCTTCCAGGGATCATTGCCATCTGCAGGATCAAAGCTGGGTCCTCACAGATGCCTCCCAGTTGGAAAGGGATCAAGTAGGAGGCAGCATACCCAGTGTCTCAAGGTCCAGGCACAGACGTGGCTCATACTCCCTCCACCCTCCTGCCACCAGCAAGACTCTTCCACATGGTGGCTCCTACCTATATTTGAAGCAGGGAAATGGACCCTGTCCTGTGCCTGGAAGGGTACCTGGGCACTTAAAATGTTATCAGATGAATGAACAACAATAAAAACAAAGAATCTCCAGTCCAGCAGATAAACATGTCAATTTTCCTTGGTTTGGAAGCTATCAGTGCTGCAAAAGGAGGGTATAAAGGCAAAATACAGCTTTCTCTGGTTTGATCCTAAGGGGCACACTTGCACCACAGAAGGCACTCATAAATAAACCAACTTTCAGTCATCATGGGCTGGACACGTTTTCCATCCTCACCTCCCCATAAGCCTATCACCATCACAGAACCTAGAAAGGAAGGGAGTAACGTGTCCACTGGGAGGCCAACAGAGAATACTGTGTCTTTCCCATTTTCAAGCCTCCTACCTTCTTCTGAGACCCCCCAGCCCCTTCTCCCCAACTTCAGCAGAACACTGCATCCCTCCAAGGCCCTGTCCTATTTACTTCAGGTAGGGTGATGATTATAAAAGAACAAAGGAGAAAAACAGGAATCTGATAGTAAGCCGTTGTTTTCTTCAAAACCTTGTCAAAAGCTTACCTCTACCTAACACGTACATGTGAGCACATTTAACTGAGTCTCGTGGGACAGCTGCTGTATACAGGAAGAAATCTGAAGATGCCTTATATGTATGCTCTTAAGGCGGGAAACCGGGGTTTATTAGTGGGATGTCTGCAGTGAGTTTTGCACATTGGACCCTTATTCTGCAGTCAAGTCCAGTCTGTAGTCCTTTTTATTATTTTTTAAAAGATTTTTATGTATTTGGTAGAGAGGGAGAGAGAGGGAATGCACAAACAGGGGGTGCAGGAGAGGGAGAAGCAGGCTCCCTGGATGTGAGGCTGGATCCTAGGACTCTGGGATCATGACCTGAGCCAAAGGCAGACGCTTAACCGACTGAGCCACCTAGGTGCCCCTCTATAGGGCCTTTTCAAGTATTAATCACAATCATTTATGAAAGAAAAACAATTGGTATCCTTAAATAGCAGTGTAGGGCTTTAATAACTTCACAAAAAATAATCCATTTGGTGATAGTTATAAGACCATCAACAGTGACGATTCTGGGAATGAGGCAGTAAGCAATTCAGAATTTCTTAAAGAAAATCTCAGATAGCACAGTGTAGGGTTTCTCAGCCTTGATCCTATTTGCACTTGGGCACAGAGGGTTCTTTGCGGTGGGGGCTGTCCCCTGCATTGTAGGATGTTTTGCTGTATCCTTGGCCCCCAACCACTAGATGCCAGTAGGTATGACAAGTAAAAATGTCTCCAGATAATGTCAATGCCCGTTAGAGGTAAAATTACCATCATTGAGAACCACTGCTTGAGTGAGGAAGCACATGGTCTTTGAGATCAGATCTGGGTTCAAGTCCTAACTCCACACACTGTTAGCTTCAAAACTCTAGGAATATTTCTTTATCTTTCTGGGCCTTGGTTTCCTGATCTGTCAAGTAGTTTTATAAGAGGATGGTATGAGATAATGAACATAAAAGATGGCTGAGGTCAGTGCTTGGCACATAGAAGTAACCTTCTGGAAATGTTATCTAAAGGGTATGCAGTTTCATTTGCTCTGGGACCATGTATACATTTCAGTTAGTATAAAATCTAGAAGGTTATTTATAATGCCAGTTGTGAGGATTTCTTTTTTTTTCTTTTAAAGATTCTATTTATTTATTCATGAGTGACAGAGAGAGGGAGGCAGAGACACAGGCAGAGGGAGAAGCAGGCTCCATGCAGGGAGCCCAATATGGGACTCGATCCCGGGTCTCCAGGATCACACCTCAGGCTGCAGGTGGTGCCAAACCGCTGCACCACCAGGGCTGCCCCAGTTGTGAGGATTTCAACAGGTTTTGTGTATCTTTGTAAGCAGATCTGTTATGTCTCTCTGTGTACTTATTTGAAATATTAATCAGGACATTAGTAGAGTTGGCAGCAAAGAGACAGAAAGGGCTAAAGAGTTCTTGTTCTTAGTGAACAATTCAGTATTTTCTAGCTCTTTCCTTTGCAACAGCTCTCTGGCCCACTGGATATTGTGGTGACTCCCAAGAGAATATGTTTTCCTGAAGGTATCATTGTCCTTTTCCCAGAAAGCAGGTCCCGACTTTTAGTTTATTCATTGCAGTTGGAGCTAGGATGTAGCCTTAAGTGTCAGAGGGAAGATTCACGTGAGAATAGAGGTGTATTGCCAGTAGGAAGTAGAGTTTGTCCTTTAAGTAGATTTAAAAGTTGTGAATGGCTCCAATTACATTAGGTATGGGTTCATTTCTGCTTCAAATTCAATATCGAAACTTTGGTAACAAAGGAACTGGCATGTGAACAGCTGGCCAGATTAGTAGGACTGAATGTTAAGTTTGTATGAAGGAAGGGAGAGGGCCAGGAATGGCAGTGTCTGGATGATGCAATACTGTAACAACTGTGGGGTGACCAGTAAGGCCCAATCATCAGACTGTGGGAACTGACAAGAACTACTGACAGATGACATGCTGATTTCATCAAGGAAATCTTAAGCTTAAATTGGGGGGATAGAAGGAAAAAATATGAAGCAAATTACATTTTAAGAAATTATATAAGGTAGAAGATTTTGAAAAGATATTAAAACAATTCCAAAAGTTTTCTGATACTTTAAAGGAAAAAAAAAATACAAGAATAATAATCAGGAATAGTCTTTATGCCCCAGTTTTCTGTATCTCAGCATACTTTAGGTTAACTAAGAAACAAAGCAAACTTGAAAGTTTAGTGCAGGTATGAAGACACTCTGTGCAACCTAAAAATTAAACAGTAAGGCATGGACTCCTTGAACCAGTGGCTTGAAATGTGATAGAGAATGTGTGCCATGGGTAAACAGAAAGAGATGGAAATAATATCCTTGTGGGAAGTGATATCCCTACAGGAAAGAAATGGAAGTGATGTCTTATTACTCTACTTTGGCCCACCCAGTCAGACAGATCACCTGGCTCATGCTTTCTTATCCATAACTCTGAACTTCATGTATGGAAAATGTACCTTTCCACATATGCTGTGTATCTCCTGTTAAAAATACACTTCCTGGGTCTCCTGAATGGCTAAGTCAGTGGAGCATGCAACCCTTGATCTTGGGGTTGTTGAGCCCCAGGTTGGGTATAGAGATTACTTTTAAAAATATTTTTAAAAAGATATGCTTCATGAAACGTTCTTGAACTTTGTTCAGCATTTCATCTACTAAAGGGTTAAGACAAAAGAGTAACTGCCAATTCTGGACTTAATTCTAATAAATCTAGAGCAACTGGTAGTGAAATCGATTGGTGAGATATATTTCAATGAGAGTTTTAATTTTTTAAATTTAATCTTAATTTTATCAGTTACTCATACACATAGTTTTAGGATATATACTGTTCCTTGAAAGTCACCCACCAGTGCCTCCTGTCCAGAGATGAACTCTTTCAATTATTTTAACTGACATTCTAAGGAATTTATCTCCACATCTCTAAGTACAGTTTTTTGAAATTCCTATTTCTAAATTTTTACTTCTAGGCTTTATCTATTGACTCTGGATAATGAGACCCAGCTCTCTTTTAAACCCCCTTCAAAAAACCACATAAAACTCCCATCATCCCAATATTGTAGTATGATATTCATTAGATTCATATTCAGCCTGGCTGAGTCATGTAGTATACTATAATTACTCATTTTTCCCCTATATAACTCTGTTTTCAGAGGGGTTTTTCTTGCTTTTCTTAGTTTTCTATGTAGTAATCACAGACATAGCAATAAACTCTTCCCCATTTGTGTACATCTGCTCTCAATATATTCAAATATATTGGGTGTTTTGTTGATTTCATCTTATAAAAGTCCTCTTAGAGCTTTCTGACCTGTTCCCATTAAGACTGGTGGTATCTAAATTTGAAATCCAGTCTTTGCCTCAGAATATCCCTTCCCATCATCCGGGCACTTTTTCCTCCTCTCTGATATGTTGGAGTCTGTTTCCTGCTGTTCCATTTTGCTTAATCCCTACTCAAAAGTAGCTTCTGTTATTGGTTCTATTTTGCAGGTGAGTAAACCAAGGCATGAGGAACATAAGTAAAAATTTCCCAAAGGCATATGGTCTAGGCACAAATGGCACAACCGGGCCTCAAATCCAGAATCCATCTGACACCAAACCTGTGCCCTTTACTACTCACTGAAGAGTCACGGCAAACGTCTGGCAGTCTTGAGGTGGCCAGGTGGTGGAAGTGGGGGGCACCCACAGGTGGTGAAGGGCCTTGTGTGGGCTGTGCTTCCCATATTCAGGGCATTCTGTTGCAACATTCCTATTTCAAAGCACTTTTACAGTCCCTGACTCACTGTCCCTAATGGCAGCTTCTTATTTCTGGGATTAGTGGGTAAAAAAAAAAATAGCTTCTGGGCATGTGACACTATTCTCAGGCCTTTAATGTCAGAAATAATGATCGTGTTAAATTGGAGCTCATTACCACAGAATGAGACCTCATTGAGCCCTCTTTTTGGGGGGTTGTTTAATGATCCCCCCTCCCCCCCCTTTTTTTTTTTTGCCTCCTCCTCAGTAGCTCTGACATGGTACACCAGGGGGGATGTGGGTGTTTTGGAGTGGCAAATTTTTAAATAATAAAAAAGATCTCCTTTCATCGATGTAAGGAAAAGGGTTCATCCTCCATTGTTCTCACCAAACGCTGGCTGTTCTTTTGTTATGGTCTCAGGGAAATTTCCTGAGCCCCTTAAGCCACTAATACCAGTTGTATCCCCAGCAGCCACAACACGTGCTTAAAGCATTATATTCAGCACAGCCTTTCCCATAATGAATCTGACAATCCCGTTTTTATGATTTGTTGAGTGGTTAATTCAAAATACACCATTCTGTAGGACTAGCTTTCTGGAGGCCTCTAGCCACTGGCACAGAGGCATGGTCTGACATTCTCAGAGGGCACCACAGGGCCTGATTAGACCATGGCGTCACCCTGTGCCTGGTACTCCAGAAAAGTGAACAGCCATCTCTGCTTGCTGCCCTCTGAAAGCGCCTCTGCTGACCTATCAGGAAGGTGCTGATGGAAGTAAATGCCTTGCTTAGAGACCCCAAGTTGACACAGACTTCTAAGTGTAAAAAGGACAGTGGCATACAGGAGCAATGACAGAGGGGGCAGGGAGCTTATTCCACACCATACAAGGAACAATACTGGGACTGGGGCATTCAATCTGGGGGAAGCAAAATAGAAAGATAAGGCTTGTCCGTTGTCTCCAAATCTTGATGTGTTTGTTATCTTATAAAGGGGATTGTCCCCCTTTTCCTGACTGGCCTCAAAGGGCAGAATGGGAATCAAGGGGTAGAAATGATAGGAAGTTAGATTTTCACTCTAGAAAGAAAGAAAGAAAGAAAGAAAGAAAGAAAGAAAGAGTTTTCCAAAGGCTGTTGAGAGAGAGAGAGAGAGAGAGAGAGCACTTTCCAAAGGCTGTTGGGAGACTTTGCAGGCTTCCCTGTGAGCAACTGTGTGCTGCCATGGATTGGAAGTGTCCAGAGAGAGGGGGCGCCCACAGATATTCCAGAGGAGAATCACACACTAGGCTTTAGATGGAACTAATTGTCTCAAATACATCTTGTAATTATGGGGCTCTCTGAGTCTAAGAGGTGGAGGTTTATGAATTATTTTTAAATGAGAGAAAGACCTTTTGGCAATTAGAGAAAAGAAAAAGATTTTCCAGATAGTGTTCTACTTTAGAGGTCATTAGTAAACTTTTTCTAAAGGGTCAGAGAGTAAATATTTTAGGCTTTGTGGACCTTATAATCTCTCTTGTGACTGCTCAACCCTGTTAGAGTGCAAAAGACAACACACAATAGGTGTGTCTGCATTCCAATAAAACTTTATTGACAAAACAGGCAGGGTGGGATTTGGCCTGTCACCCCTGCTTTTAAGGATACTTAGCAGCCCCAAAAATAAAAAGGCTTGGCTAATGCCATGAGTGTGCTTGTGAGTGTCACACTCATGTTCACTACAGACATGTGCATCTGTGCTCCGGGGAATGCCTATTTGTTTAAACGTGGCTTCGGGAATAAGGAGTGGCGAGAGAGAGAACAACACCTGCACACGGAGAGATAAAGCCTCCAAGGTGTGCTGGTCATGCTCTGCACAGACCAGTTCGCTGTCGCAGTGATGTAAAGGCTCCAGCCCCAGGGGTACCCCAAGGGGAATTGTACTCAGTGTCTGAAATTCCTACTACTCCGCTCTCTTTGCTTTTGGCATCTGCCTTGTGAAGGAAAAAGCCCGACTAAACGTAACTTTGTCCTGCAGGAGGGAAAAACAAGGTTACCCAGATGGGCTGGTTGTCACACAGGCCTTGAAAGGGCACACTCAGGCCAGGCTGTGGCTCCTGACACAGTGAGGCACCGCAAGGAGGGCCTCGACTCCTGGAAGGGAGGCAGCCAGGAAGCCAGTAGAGGGAAGGGGAGGAGGGGGCAGAGATTTGCACTGCCTGCTTGGCACCTTTGCTTAGGGATTACCTTGCCTCTGTGCCTCCAACCCTCTGGCCATTCATCTGGGACAGTCCTGGGGTCATTTTATTTTATTTTTTAAAAAGATGTTTATTTATTCATGAGAGAGAGAGAGAGAGAGAGAGGCAGAGACACAGGCAGAGGGGGAAGCAGGCTCCATGCGGGGAGCTGGCTAAAACCCCGGGATCACAACTGGAGCCAAGGCCAGACGCTCACCACCCTCACCCAGGTGCCCCAATCTTGGGGTCATTTTAAACAAGATATTTCTAAGCAGCTGTTGAGCATCTGCAGAGACGTCTCCGAGTCCTTGATCTGGCATGATTCCAGGCGGAGGTGTTTAAAATCCTGCAAATTCCAAGTGTCTTGGAGTCAACCTAACTTTCCTGGCGGGCTGTTTCTCCCCAGTCGCCGCCCTTCACTGTTCTCTGACCACTTTCGTCGCCAACCGCCCCTTTCTTACCGCACGAACCCTCCTGCTCTGCACGCGGGCCATCTACGGCCCAGGTGGCCGCGGTAGCCCCGCCCCCCGCCCCGCCCAGGTGCGCGCGCACAGCTCCTCAGGTTCCCAGAAGCCCCTGCGCCTGCACCGCCATTTGCCGCCGCTTCGCTTGCAGCGGCGGCCACGTCGTCGCGTCTGAAGGGAGGGCGAGCGCCGCCGGCCCCCCGTCCTGGCGAGGTACGCTGTGTGGCACTGATTTTTTATTTTTTTAATTTAATTTTTATTTTATTTTTTTGTCCAACACAGAAGCTCTTGGGGGGAAAAGGAAGGATGGAAAATTGTCGAAAATAGGAAAATTGTGCAAGGGCTTCATAGAAATTAACTGCATCCAAAAATCCTGAAAATCATCGTTAATTCTTCCCACAGACCCGGGAAATGAAGACCATGAACGGTTTCTGATTCTCCGAGGTAATAGGTCACCCTGAAGCCTTCAACGTTACTCCTCTTTTCTTGTCAGAAGCCTAAGGTCTGATTTTTCTCTCAAGCAGAATATTATTTATTAGAGGTTTTTTTGTTTTGTTTTCCCCAAAATGTCAGACTCTACCACCATGGAGTTGTGGGATTTGTGAAGCAACTTGAAATGTGAGATTTCCGGAAAGGGAAATGGCGAGGATTTGCTTGCCGAGCACCAGTGCCCTGGAAACCGCGTTTCGTGTTAACGGGGCTCGAGGACCTCGTCATTCGCTCACGTAATGACGTAACAATAGGTTATTAGTACAGCGAGGACGCGGGCCTCCCACAGTCCCCACCGTCGGACGGCAGGGAACACCAGGGATGTGCTGACGCCCGCGGGTCACTCTGTTTTGTCAGTTGAACAGGAATCCTGGGATGACCGCTCTTGGACTGAAAGAACTGCTTCTGCTTCCCGTTGCCCCTGAGCCCTTTATTCAAGCTACTGGAACAACGGATTCTGAGCGCATTCTTAGTTTCTGTGAAGGACAGCGTCTACAGACTTGCTGGTTCATGTCTCTTTGACCAAATAGAAAACGCCTGTGGGGTAGGAGGCTCTCGGCTTGTCCCACCAATCCTAGGATCATCCATCAGAATTCGGTGATGTTAATGCCTTCTAAGAAGTATATATTTTAAGACCCGAGTATTACCCAATGGCCACTCCAGTCTCTGGAATTCCTCTTCTGGCTTCTACGCATAGGGCCGGTGGTTTGATTCTCAAGGTCATTACCTGAGGACTCTGCAGCCGGTAAGTGGCCATTTTCCAGACACAGTCCTAGGAACAACTCTATTGCTGGGACTGAAATTCCAACATTGAGTTATTAATGTTAAGTTAAGGAATTGTTCCCGGGACGCTGGGGTGGCTCCACAGTTGAGTGTCTGCCTTCAACCCAGGGCGTGATCCTGGAGACCCAGGATCGAGTCCCACATCAGGCTACCTGGATGGAGCCCGCGTCTCCCTCTGCCTGTGTCTCTGCCTCTGTGTGTGTGTGTCTCTCATGAATAAATTAATAAAATCTTTAAGAAAAAAAGAAAAGGAATTGTTCCCTGTGAAGAACTAAAACAATATTATGACTGTAATATGATTTTTGCAATATAGTAATAGTATTACAACTAACCACTATATGTGTTATTTCATCTCACTATGATAACCCCGCAAGGTAAATATCTTAAAAATAAGGAAACTGGGATTCAGAGAGTTTAAACTTATTCATACTCACACAATAAGTGGTGGACCTGCGATTCAAATCTAGATCTTCCTGAGAACTGGTGTACTTGATTCCTGTGGGTAGTTTAATAAGACCCTTTCCAATTTGTCTGCTAGGAGAGAGAGAAAGAGAGGCAGGGAGGAGGGAGAGAAGACACATATTGGTTAATTTAAGATGCTAATGAAAGATGCTATGAGAACCTGGAATAGTACTAAAGAAAATACTAACTGGTGTAGTTTTGCCTGGTGTGACCTGCCCTTTGATGGTTCTTTGCGCAGTTAACTTGAGGCAGTATTCATGAGCCCTTTGGCCAGGATCTCTCTTCTGGAAACTGAGAGAATGTTGTGACATGAACTGATTGCAGTTGGAGAGATTGGAGCTCCCAGGGTCAGTAATAGCAACTTTGGTGATGGTCAAGCAACGGGTGCCCCAACTCTGAGATGGGTAACTGTTTCCTACATGCTCTTGTGCCGATGTGCCAAATGTGTTGGAGTCTTAGAAGAGTGTATATGGGAGGAGTGCACATGGACCAAATGTTCAACCACAGTCGAATGGAAAGTTTTGGTAGCTTTTCCCATTAGGACATTTTTTTTTTCAATTGCAAGACTCAGATACCCCAACTCCAAATAGCAGAAGCAGAAGAGGATGCATAATCTTACATAACCGAAAAACTTAGGGTTAGGTCCATTTGGACAGCTGGGTCAGTGGTAAAATTTGATTAGGGACTGAAACTAGGTCACCAGCTTTCTTCTCTCCCTCTAACTTGGAGCTATCTCCTCCATACTGGTTCCTTTTCCTTTAGGGTCATGAGATGGCTACAGATGTTCTGGGTGAGAGAGAACAAATTTTTCACAGAAGTCCCCACGAAAGTCACATGGGTCCCGTAATCATCCCTCCACCAATCTTGGTGGTCCAGGGGAAGCGCAGTATGCTGTTTGGTTTAGGCCCTGATCAGATGCTGTCTCCCTGGAGTTAGCCCTGCCTGAGCCCTGTGAGCCGCAGTGGAAGAAGAGACATCTCTAAATAGCTCCCATTGGGAAAGGAGTGAATGGATGTGGAGGGTCAAAAAGCAGAATCTGTCCAACTTTTTGGCTGTTCCCAGACATGTGGATGAACTAAGTAGAGTGTTCTAGTGCCTTCTTTTGGTGAGTGCTCCTAGGCTTGTATCAAAAAGTGAAGCCAGAGAAGCAAGGATGCCCAAGACTTCTTTTGATTGTAACTTACTCAAGTTATGTGAAGCTGTAGGACCACATTCGTGCTTTGTATCTGGTTGATACTTGAGGTTTATTAGTTCATCATACCTTTATTTTATTTTGGAAAAGAATGTCCTAGAACCTTGCTGCTCAAAATGTGACTCACAGACTATCTGCATCAGTGTCACCAGGAAGCTTTTTAGAAAACCAGGATCTGTGACCCCCCCACCTCAGACCTGCTGAATCTAGACTGTGGCCTGGGGCCTGGGGCAGCACATTTTTCTGTAAAGGGCCAAATGGTAAATATTTCAGTTTCACAGGCCTTATCACTTCTCTTGTGATGACTCAAGTGTCTTGCTGATGGAGCTCAAAAGCAGCCCATGGAAGATATATAAATAAATTGTTGTGGCTATGTTACAATAAATCTTTATTAAAAAAACAAACAAACCACCAGACTGTAGAACAGATTTGGCCCTTGGGCTGTTATTTGCTAATCCCTGGCCTAGAGGATAAGATATCATGGCAAGATTTAAAGTCACCTGGTCTTACCTCCACTTTGGATTTTTACATACCCAGATGGATTATTAGAACACAAGTAAAAACAGTCTTCTCATGCATTTGTTTCTTCTTCAAATAGCAGATATTCAGTGTGTTGAATATCTGCTATTTGGGAGGCATTTTGGCAATACAAAAATGAGCAAAGGGATCCAGAATTTCCTGAGGGCCTACAATGTGGTAGTACCCTCCAGAAGGCACACACTCTTCTCATGTGTGCATGTGCACAGTGCAAGGCACTGCCGTCAAAGACCAGCATGTTTGGCGAATAGGGCCCTTTGTGCTCGTCTCCCTGGGGAACCAGACACAGGCTCAGTCATGGAGAAGAGAACATCTGCAGCTTGCCCAGATGCAGCTGTGAGGTGCAGATTTGCAGAGAACTAACAGTGTCCCCCCTCCTCGCCCTCCAGTGCCTTCAGATCCACTTTCCTTTGCCTGCTCCACCAGGGATTGCAGACAACAGAGAGGCCTCCACAAAGATAAGCTGCATCCAGCTCTATGGCAGGCTGCAGGGTCCCTCTGTGGACATGCTATTCTCTTGCCTTTGCAGCAAATGTCAGCTCTGCTGCCTCTCCCTAGCAGCTCACGTCTGTGTGTGTTCTTTCATTTTTCTCTA
Organism: Canis aureus; assembly: GCF_053574225.1. Lineage (NCBI taxonomy): Eukaryota > Metazoa > Chordata > Mammalia > Carnivora > Canidae > Canis > Canis aureus. The sequence goes on from NC_135613.1 coordinate 10,013,791, forward strand.
GAGATCCCTCCTGTCCAGGACGTTTTTTATTTTACATTTGAAAAGGCAGAGTCTCTGCACAGAGCCGAGTTCCCAGCTCTAGGCCCAGCGCTGCCAGAGCAGCCTCAGATGTTTGCCTCTGGCTCCCTACACCCTTGCAGGGGGAGGGGGAACCTTCCTTTGTGCCATCACTCGAGCTGCTGGTCCTGCTGCGAGGTGGGTAGAACCCACTTCCTAGCTGAGGAGAAGCAAGTTGTTACTTCTCTCTGACCACTTACTTACCAGTAGAAAACTCTTGGCTTCATACATGGAAAAAACCGACTCCCAACCAGGTGCCTGGGTCCTCACTCCTCAAGAGCAGAGAAGAAATTATTCAATGCAGTCTTCCCCAACCAGGGGCTGCAGGCACCTGCCCATCCCCTTTCCTGTGTTTGTCAGTGTTCCCCCTTCCTTCTTAGTGTCATCCACTTCTTCACATGCCTGGCCTCATTAGAGCAAGAAGTCACTCATTCCTCAAGATTGCAGTGGGTCTCCTTGCTTCCCCATCACGTCCCCATAACCAGAGCCAAGAAGAACAATCAAACTGAACCGTGTGGGCCAGAACAGCAGGATTATCTCAGGATCCACCCTGGCCAGAGCAGGTTCTTGGGTTCAGACAACCAGTAGCCCACATTTGCTTAAGTGAAAAAATTAAAAAAGAGTCATACCATATTGTGAACCTTGCCTTCTCTCAGAGAAAAGATCAAGAAGTCAGGCCAGGAGCCCTTGGCCAAGAAGCCATAGGGAACATGGCATAGATGTTTTCATCAAAACTAGCCCATGTTTATTGAACATCTATTAAGTCCTCTCTGGGGAGTCTGCAAAAACATCCTGCCTGGCTTCCCTGGTTCTGTGATTGCCCCCTGCCCCCAACAATCCATTCTCCACACAGCAGCCTGAGTGGTCTTTTTAAAACATAAATCATTATCGCTCCCCTGCTCAAAACCGCCAAAGGCTTCCAATTGCACTTAAACCAAAATCCATACCCTTTGCTTATTTTTCTATTAGGCTGTTGCTCTTTTTCTTGCCAGTTGGTAACAGCTCTTTGAGGATTAGAAATAGTCATCTGTGGTGCAAATATTCTTCTCAAATCTATTGTTTTGTCTTTAGACTCTTTATGGCATCTTTTGTTGTATAAAAATTTTACATTTTTATATAGTCAAACATATCCAACTTTTCTTTTATGGCTTCTGGTTTCTTGACTTGATTAAGATGGATGCCTTTCTTAACATAATCGTACTTCTAGTCTACCTGGATTTTTCTTCTAAAAGGTTTTTGTGGTTTATATTTTACATTCGAGGCTTCACACCATTGGAATTTATATTTGTATTTGGTTAGAGATGAGGAGAGCTGGGGGAAGGGGGGAGGATGCTAATTTTATCTTCTTCTAGACCAGAAATTGACAAACTATGGTCCACAGGCCAGTGCTTATGTTTGTAAATAAAGTTTTATTGTAACACAGTCATGGGCATCCATTTACATGTTGTCTTTGCTGTTACTACACTATAATGGTAGAGCTGTGTAGCTGTATCGAAGACCATAAGGCTCACAAAACCTAAAATATTTATTGTCTCTTTAAAGAAAAAGCTTGACTACTACTGCTCTAGATGGTTATCCATTTTTGCCAGCACAATTTGTTAAATAAAACCACCTCTGTCCTCTGAAATGAAATTGTCTTTGTCATATATGAAATTCTAATGTGTCCTAGGATCTTTTCCTGGACTTTTCCTTTCTGTTCCACTGAACTCTTTGTCTGTCTCTCTGCCAATACCATTTAGATTTGATTACTGTGATGTTATATCTGGCAAAGTGTGTCCTTCATTACAATTATTTTTCTTTTTTCTTTTTTTTTTTTTTTTTACTGTTCTCATGTGATTACCTTTTCATTAGAATTTAAGATATTTTTATCTATTTCCAAAAAAAAAACTTTTTTATGATTCTAATCAGCTCGCATTAAATATATATGTATGCACATATCACTTGTATACATACAGATATACATACATGGAAGAACTGATAGTTTTCCTATCTAAGAAAATACTTTTCTATCTTTTCAGTTCTTGCTTGGGATCTTTTCAACAATTTTATCTATATAGATCTGCATTAGTCAAGGTCTGGTCATAGGCAGAAACCACACCAGTTATTGAACATGGAAAAGATATATAAAGACTTATTAACTAGTGATAGGTGATTAACTTTCTAAAAGAGGTAAAAGAGGACTCTAAGGAATATACGAATAGCAAATGCAGGAAGCAGCTATTATTTGTAGGGCTGAAAGAAAACACTAAAGGGTGGAACAAAGAACTTGGAAGAGGAACCCTCCCCTCAAACCCAAGGCTGAAATTCAGACATCACTGGAGAAGGTGTAGCTCCCACAGGAGAATAGGGCCGAGTTCAAATTATCTTATGTTAAATTTGTTCCTTTGGGGCAGCCCCGGTGGCGCAGTGGTTTGGTGCCGCCTGCAGCCCAGGGCGTGATCCTGGAGACCCTGGATCAAGTCCCATGTCGGGCTCTCTGCATGGAGCCTGCTTCTCCCTCTGCCTGTGTCTCTGCCTCTCTCTCCCTCTCTCTCTCTCTCTCTCTATGAATAAATAAATAAAATCTTAAAAAAAAAATTGTCCCTTTGTATGTTTATAGTGTTTTTTTTTTTTAATTCTATTGTAATTTTTCCTATTCTCACTTCTAGGTACACATTGCTAGTAGAGAGTGAAGTTATTGATTTTTTGTGTATTTATCTTTACTATCTTTACTCAATTGTCTCATTTATTTGACAAGTGTTTGATTGGAGTCTCTTGGGTTGTCTAAGTATTCAAACATCAGTACAAAAGAGATAGTGTTATCTATTTTTCTGAATATTCATACCAATGATTTCATTTTCTTACCTCAGTGCATTTACTAGTTTATTAATATTAACTTTAGCAATTTATCTCTTCTTCCAAGTTTTTAAAAATACTTACTTCCCTCTGTCCTTACTTAATTTTGTCTCCTAGATATGTCCAATTCTAGGACTATGTATGAATATCACACCTCATTTCAATTAAAATCTTCTTGTAAAAAAAATCTTCTTGTATGTTTACACTTGATCTTAGCCAAAAGGCCGAGAAGCGATCTTCTTGTATGTTTAATAGATTTTTTCTTTATATATTTAGTTATGTTGTATGGTGCATACAGGTTTATGGATATTATATGCCCTTTATAAACTGTGCTTTTTAACATTATACTGTTAAATTCTGTTCTGTACCTTCACCTTTAAATTCCACCTTTTCTGAAATTCATATTGCTATTTTTGCTTTCTTGCTTTTTTTTTTTTTTATCCCCCTGGTTACTCTTTATAGTTTCCATTTCAACTCTTCTTTCTCAGTTTCTCATTGTAAAGCCAAAAGATACAGCTGTCACTCTGGAGTTTCTCTAGAAGTTTGCACAGTAACTATGTTTCTGGACTCTAATACTTCTGGTTGCTGTTTCCAGTGAGTGTCGATAGCACTTGATGCTACCTTTATTCAAAAGTAAGCATTTCATATTTACTCTGTTATTTCCATACCAATTCACCCCTAAAAGAGGGGATAGTGCACTTGAGCTGGGCATAAAAGGAGATAAGAAATGAGCACGTGAAAAGAAGGGATTAATAAGACGGGAACAATGAGAGGAAAAGCATGAAGGGGAAAAATATATCACAATGGGAAAGAATGCAGAGCAGACCAAATTGGTCAAGGATGAAAGTTTGTGTGAGAAGAAGAGTTATGGTAGAAGGTAATGCTGGATTATTTTGGTGCTGATCACGCTTAGGGTAAAGACTTTGAATCTCATCCTGTAAATAGCAAGAAGCATTTGAAAGTATTGGAGCAGAGGTAGTAGGTACACCATAGCTGCTTATAATTATTGATTTCACAATGGTTATACTGGGTGGATTGGAGTGGTGTGAGAAAGAAAGCAATTTGGTAACTGGTACAATAACAAACATTTCACAAAAGAAAAACTTTAAAGGATCAATAATCATTTGGGAATAACAAATAGCTTCACAAATTATTAAGTAAATGCACATTAAAACAACTATGTGGTAGCTTTCTTCACCCTCAAAATCATTTTAAAGTATAATAATCAATGTTATCAGAGAAAGTGACCTTGACTCTTTCATTTGCTGCAATTGGGCTTAGAAAACATTTTAGGGAAGAATTTGGAAATTTGGACCCAGATTTCCTAAAATAACAAAAGCACTTTGACCTATTTTTTTTTTGTCTGAAGACTAATCATAAAGAAATCACAATCATAAGTAAACAAGTCTGTGTTTAACATTTTAGATACAAAAATCTGCATTGCAGGACTGTTTTTAATAGCAAAAAAAAAAAAAAAGCCACTGAAATATTAGGAGTGAGGTGTGATGTTGAATAAATGGTAGTACAATTATGGTATATTCATGCAGGCAATATTCTTTAGCTATTAAAGATGGTGGCTTGGAGGCCTGGGTGGCTCAGCAGTTGAGCATCTGCCTTTGGCTCAGGACATGATCCCAGAGTTCTGGGATGGAGTCTCACATTGGGCTCCCCAAAGGGATCCTGCTTCTCCCTCTGCCTACATCTCTGCCCCTCTCTCTCTCTCTCTGTGTCTCTCATGAATGAATAAATAATCTTTTAAAAAAAATAAATAAAGATGGTGACTATCAATAGTGAAATATGGTCATAAGTCAATGTGTTTATCCTTTCCTTTTGGTGTCCAGAACCACCTGTGTCATAAAGCAAGCTTCTAAGTCTGCAGGGATCTATCTCTGGGTTTGTTGTTCTGTTTCATTGGTCTCTTGCTGTGACACCACACTGTCTTAATCACTATAGCTTTATAAGTCTTGAACCTAGTAGGTCTAATTCCCCTGACTCTGGATGCTATGTGAACAATAGATTTGGGTGGAGGGACAAAGGGTGAACAAGTGAGACACCGTTGTAGTAGTTGAAGGTTGAGGTAGCAGGGGAAAAGTTTTTGGAAAAAAAAAAAAAAAAAAAAGAAGTTACTCTAGTGCTCTACCAAGCCCAGGGTAATATAGGGCAATAATAAGAACTTCTTACCCCCATCCATCAGCAGCTCAATAAAATAAAACTCAATAAAATAAAGCTCAATAAAAACAACTCCTCTCTTCTCAAACCAGTTTTAAAATTATGAAGGAGGAGAAATCAGTTGCTAGGCAGAGTGTTGAATTTAAGGCTCTTTGTCCCCTAACTCACCCACCATGTCTTCCATTTATGGACTGAGATACAGAGGAGGTACATACACCTCCCCCAACTACCACATCCCATTGATCTTTCAACTACAGTTTCCAGAAAGTGTGAATCGTCTCGTCTAGTTGCTGCCATTATAAACACTGTGAATTAGGACTTCAACATTGACTTGAGCCAATGGTGAAAGAAGTGTAACATTGTTACTCACACAACAAACATTAAGAAATCCCAAATGGTTTTGCTTTTTTAGAAGAGCTAATAAATGATGTCAAGGGGTTTCCTTCCTTCCATGAATTAAAGTTGAGCAAGTAGGTAGTGAAAGCCTTGCTGACATGGCTGAAAAATTCTATCGAAGAGCTGATTAAAGGTCTGGGAGAGAAAATGGTCCAAGACCATTTTCTAAAATAATTTTTCAGGAGTTTTCTACAGTACTAAAGAATTACAAGTTAGTAATGACCTTCTTAAATTTGAACTGTTCTAGGATTTAAAACTGTAACTTTAATGATTATGATCCAGAACAGCATGGAAAACTTGTTGGTTCTATACTAAATGTGTGTGTGTGTGTGTGTAGGACATGTATATAATATAAAGTAAGAGGTAGGTATTATTATCTTTAAAAAGAAACCAAATGAAGTATCAAACATAACTTTTTAAAAAGTTCCCTATAATGAGAAGAAGGGAACACAATGAAGAGGGCCATGATAAATGTCAGGAGTTAAGCTTGTTGGACTATACCTTGTTTTGTACATTTGGCCTTGAAACTGTGTGAAGATTTACATAATTATAAAACAGAAACAAAATTTTAGAAGTCATTCTTAAAATCAGGATGAAATAAATAGGCCCAACTATGTGTTCAATGGGTGGTATGACCACAGAGATGGACTTGTCTCAATGAACTTAAAACATAGTAATTGGACGTGTGTCATTAAGGATAAAAAGAACTGCAAAAAAAATATTAAAGTGTTTCCAGTAATGACATTAGGGATAGTTATAGTGTCATTGTTATTCTGGGACCATTGGGTATATAGAGTGGGAAAAAGCAAATAATTATTTAGGTTAGCATCACAGAAAACTGAGTTTTCAGCATGGGTAAAAGGAAATAGAGCAAAAGGATCCAAAAATTAAATTGAAACCTTATAATTCTGAACTTGAATAGAAAGTATCACTATTAACTACTTATACCATATTTTATCTTAAATATATGTGTGCCTCATAGTTTATATAATTTACATATTAGGTTGTGTATGTGTGTTTCCTTAAACAGTGATGAGCACATTAGCAATGACCTACCCTAGCATCCAGATTGTGGTCTCTAAATATCACTTATCAGTGAAAAATTCCAGGGCTCCTAGGAGAAATGGCTGATTTCAGGTCTGCAGCAAGAAATAGACAAAATGAACTTGGAACATTTTGTCAAGCCAGAAAGCAAATACTCATGAGCCAACTTGAAGAAGCTTCTAATGGCTAAACATGACACAATACGATTACCAATGATAATAACCACAATTAATTTCATTGGATTTAAATACAACAAATTAAATAGGCTTAGATTTAGGAGTTCGTAATTTTTCAAAACGACCAACCAAACAAAACCCAAAGACTCGAGGTAACAAAATCATGGGAAACTCCTCTCTATGGAAGTATGCCAGTTTTATTAGAAAAAGTTCTGAGGGATGGGAAGAGGAGGGGGAGGAGGTTGGAATGATAGAATTAAATGATCACCATTTTGTAATCCTTAATGGATCCAGGCAAAAATCATCAGTGATGATTCACATCAGGAAAAGAGAGCTAATCAAAACATTAAACCCCTCCTGATAGAGATACAAACACCACCACCTATGAAGTAATCTTTCCAAAGAAGTGAATCTAATGAAGCCTCTTGATCCAAAAGCCACTTTACCAAAGATGAGAGGAACAGCAGAACATGTAAACACCACCACGAGGATAAAATCTGCAAAATCCAGGCTGTTTGAAACTCTACAGGACACATGACCCAGTTTCTTCAACAACAACAGTGAATTTCCAAGGACAAAAAGAGTTTGAAAGGGAACCTATTGATTAAAGAGATTTAAGAGACCTGGCAGTCACTCTCCAAGTACAGAACCTTATGAGATCTGGATTCAAACTTTCAAAAGGTAAAATTTGAAAGGACAATCTGGAAAATTTAAACACTGACTGGGGTATCTGATGATGTGAAAGAAAAATGTGGGGGTGTGATAATGGTATTAGGGTTATGCTTTTTAAAATATCTCGTTATCTTTTGGAGAGGTATACTAAGATAGTTACAGATGAAGCATATCTGACACTGGCTTCAGAATCATAACAGCGTGGAAACTGGGGTGAGCAATCAACCAAGACTATCCATGAGTTGGTGAGTGTGGAAGCTAAGTGATAGGGACATGGAAGTTTATATTTTTATATTATGAAAAGTTTTAAAAAGACAATCTACATAATTTCATTTTACATATGTATATAATTCAAAACTTGGCATTCTTTAGGAAATAACCAATCTGCCCTCTTAGGCTTCACTTTTTGCCCCATTGTGGGCTCTCTTATCTTCTCCATTAATTGCCTCCCTTGCTTCTGCTGCCAACAGTGAGTTGATGGGCCACCGGCAGGGGCTGGAGGAGCTGGCTAAGCTGCTATAGCCCAGCCTGCCCCGTGCATGCTACATTCCCTCCACATTCACGTTGCAGGAGTACATGGAAATCCCATCAGTTTTATGTGCAATAATGTAGAGTTTATTTTAGCAGCATCACTTTTTTCAGTAACTTTGTGAGTCATTATAGTCCCAAGTTTATACAATCATTCATAGTCTGAAAGGGTTAGCTTAAATTTTTTGCTTAGACTTTATTGTATAGGGAATTCGTAGACCGTAGTAGTGACAAAGAGAGGAGTTTCTGAAGCTCTCTAAATTTCTACACCAAAGAAGTATTCAGAGGCATGGCCTGAGGCACGGAAGGAGAATTTTATCATGTACTGCTTCATTTTGTTCTTTAAACAAGGATGATCTTGTGCACCCACCCCTAGTAGGACTCATACCTTTTGCTTTTGTTTTGCCATTTCCTCTCTAGCTGGACTGACAGTGGCTTGATTTTCTGGCTGACAGGAATTGAACAGAGAGGCAAAAGAGACAGAACGCCATATTGTCCACATATCCTGGCCCCCTTAGACTCTTGGGGGTCAACCTTCAGGGAATCTCATTTGGATGAGCCAGTCCTAAAAGGCTCTTCCATAGTGCCAGCAGGGGCCTCTATGGCACCTAGGTCGCTGGAGGTAGAATGTAGTTGGACTCTCGTCTTGTAATCCATCTCACCCAAAATTCCTGACTCGAGAGCTCTGCTTCATAAAAGACAGTACAGTCAAGCCAAGGGGCCATGGAATGAATAGCCACCCAACTGGTGAGAAATGGAAGCTGAGAAGCAATCTGACAATTTCTCTCTCTTAAATTAGAGAAAATGGATCTGGAGACTTTGGGAACCTCCCAGCCCCACAAATTTAAGTCCCTAGGCCCAAGTGCTCTAATTCTTCACACTGGAAAACTTAGAAGCCTCAGGACTGGCGGCAACTACAAGTCTGTCTCTGGATGCTCAACTCATTAAACTCTGTGAAAGCAATTTGACAGCATCTGGGACGTGTTTTGTCATTAGGGGTGGGACTGGCACTGTTATTTATTTTAGCTGGGAAGAGGTGTGTGTGAAGGTGTCTGCATGCGAGAGTGTATGTTTCAGATGTAGGTGTCACTGAGTTTGTGTGTGTTAGGAAGGGGTGTGAGTTTTTTGAGGGCTTCATCACTATTTTTGTCTGGTGTGGTTCCTCCTAGAGAAATGGCCCTAAGCCCCTGAGTTTAATTCATCTGGCAATTCTGTGCTTTTCTTCCAACGTTACTAGAATCATCCAAAGCACTGTCCTTCCTCTCGACCATTTTGACCAGATCATTCTGAGCAGCCACAGAGAATCATCTCTGAATTTTACATGCCCCTGTCCTTTCACCTGGAGGAGGGGGTTGTCATTCTAATCGAACAACAACTTTATTACATGATGTGAGGAGTAAAATCTCCTGAATTACTTTCACTAAATTCCAGTTTAAATAAAGTCTTGCAAATAATTACTTGAACATAAATTATTTACCCATTAATTCTTTATTTGAATTTGGAGGAATTCAAATATGTTTTCTGGCAAGGCCTTCATGATAAATGACTTGCTTAATTGGCAGTAAGAGTGTTATTCTTATAATTTCTAGTGTATAATAAGCAGAACCCAGCCATTTCTGTCTCATGTGTTCCTTTTTAAACCCTTTATCTCCCTTAAAAAAATCTTGTTTAATAGATCACAGACATGATCTTTTAAACTGTTTTCAGTAGTTATGCAAAATCTTCACAAAAGTACTGGTGGGCAGACTACAGGGACTTCTCGACTTTAATCAGCTATGAGAGTAGCAGGATTTAGAAGTCATTTCTCAACTCAGGATCACCTGCAGAAAATGAAAAGTCCCAGGGAAGACTGCTGAGTATAAAATGCCATTGTGTACATAGACTTTTATGGACTCTGAAAAGCCCTTTGACTCCTTGGAAATAGAAGCTATGTTGGAAGTGGGAAGAGTAGAAAAATTTGTGTGACATGCGCATGTGAACGCAGCACTGATGTTTAGGCTTAAAAAAGAGTGAAGAGGTCTGGGAAGGGGGCTCGTAGCCACTGAAAACCTTAACTGCTTGCCCAGAGGGGCTGGGCCGAGACCTTGAATGGGAGGGAAAGGGCATCAAGATCAGTGAGAGAGACTTTGAACTGTGTGCTAGTGACATGGACTTCAGAGCCCCAAACCAGACAGCAATAATCCAAGAACTGGAGCAAGGTATGGAAAATGGGCTCGGCATGAGGACGAAGAAACCATATTTAAAGGAAGCATGATAAAGGATAACTACTGTTTAGGAGAAGCTGTAGACCTCACTAGTGTCTACTAAAGCAAACCGAGATGGGTGACATGGGGTTGCAAAAAGCCCACTGGTTTCTGCTGGCAGATGGAGCTTCCAGTCCTGCCTATGGCACTTCTCATTATGTGACCTTGAGCAACTCATTTCACTTCTTCGGGCTCAGTTTCATCACCCATACAGTTGGGGGTTAGAATGGCAGACTTTAAGAACGCTTACAGATGTAACATTCTACAATTCAACAATGATGTAGAAGAGGAGAGAGTTTGGCTCTCTAAAAGCACTCCAAAGTTAGAGAATTATCTCCCAAAGTTTTTTTCTTCTCTTCACTCCTAAGCATCTTGCAGCTCTGGGGAGCAGCCACCCATGCATCTATGATAGACTGTCCAGAAAACAGGAAAGGACCCATCAAGTCGTACGATGGCTAGATGAAGAGGAGAATGATCTAGATTTTATCGTGGCTGGGGAGGTTGAATTTCAAAGCAGTCAATACCAGGAGAAAAGAAGCAGCAGTCTCAACCATAGCCCAAGATTGCCTCTTGACTGAGCCCGGGCACTGTGCTCTCCATGTCGACCCTGGAATGGAAGCCTCTCCCAGTTGACCCTAATAACATGGTAATCACACCGACAGCCCTACCATAAATAGAGAGGGGGGAAAACTCACAGCCAGGAAATTTGAGTTGAGCCTACATCATATTATGGGGTTAGCACATGGGCTTTACTGTACACTGGCTAACCACGCCAGGCACCTCTGAGCTTCCTATTTATGTTCATGTACCACCCAATTAACACCCCATTAATGGCTGCACACATACATGGGCTTTGCCTTGTCACCACTGCCCTGCAGCTCTTAACTCCCCCCAACCTGCCTTCCCATATAATAGAACCTTAATTAATACTCTCCCATTCAGCCAGAACACAATCTGTTAAAAAAAAAAAAATCAAATGGTTTTTGATGAGAGGATGTATGCAACTTGTCAAGTGTAGCCATTCTGTGGGTCTCAGAAACAGACACCTAGGTGAGAAGCTGGGTGGGTTACAGGGACATGTGCCAGGTGGCATGAAAGCCATCACCATACAATTGGTTTTCTGACTGGATTTGAAGTATTTCCAAAGAAAGGCTGCTGTTGTCTATCTGTTCTCACTGGCACTGGTCTTTTATGGTTATGCGGCAACCAGAAACCAGAAGGTTGAGGTGGGAAGCTGGGAGCTCGGTGTGAAAACTCCTGCCTTGAAGTTGCAGTTTCAGGTGATGAATAATTCCTTGCCTTGTAGCATGGAAGGAATCTTTTGTGTGTCCTAGAGCCATATCACAGACAGACTGACCAAGTGATATATTGAAACGATTTCGTAGGTTTGGTTTCCAGGGCCTTGGAGCTTCAAAAGGGCCTTAAATACAATCTCAAAACCAAGGAGGGACCATCCTCATTCTAAGTAATTAAGCGGAGTGTTCTATAGTCTGTAGTATATTTTGCTTGGTAATACATTGCTACTTGATCCTGTCTGTGCATCCAAGTCATTTGGAGCTTGATAAAAATACAGATGCAGAGGTGGGAGCTCCTGAGTATGAATCTCGAAGAGTAGCTAGCACCTACCATTTTAACAGGCATGCGTGGTTTTATTGCACAGTCAAGATTGGAAACCTCCAGCAGGGTGCTTTATGGTTAAGCCAGAAACTTTCACCTGTGTCATTTGGTGAAATTTTGGTTCTCCCTACAACCTGTGAGACAGGAATGCTTTCCACATTATTATTGAGAAGCCAGGGAGAGAATTGAAAAGCTCCAGTGCTTTGCTCAAGGGCACAGGGCTAGTAGGTACCCGAGGCAGCCTGGACCTCCACTGCAAGGACTGTCTTCATGGGGCCTGCGTAGTTGCTCAAGATCTGTCAGTTAGGAGCCCCCTGCTTGGTTTAAATCTCTGCAACTGCCATCTTGAAATTCTTAATAATTTTTGAACAAGCGCACCACAATTTCATTTTGCACTGGGTCCCACAAATCATGTAGCCAGTCCTCCTGTGTACATCGTGTTGCTTCAACCATTAAATCCATGCTGGGGAATAGGGAGTGTTTCCCCCCAAAGTGAATCCCAGTTCCAGAAACGTTAGCTTACGTGTGCTAGATTGGCGCCCCAGGGGAAAATAATAACAATATATGAAAAGACTTCCACTTACTGAGCACTGTGTTCTGAGCCTTTCCTAGATTTGATCACCTCATTCTCACAACAACCCAGTATCATTATTGTCACCATAATTTCCAAGTGAGGGAACTGAGACACAGAAAAATTAAGTATAAAAAGAGAGGTCATGCCTATATGATGACAGTGGTTCTGGATTCACATCTCACCTCTGCCACTTATCAGCTGTGTGACCTTAAGCAAGTTACTTGACATCTCTGAATTTCAATTTCCACAACCAGCAAAATGAGGGTAATAATAATTGCTTTAGAGAATTGTTCTGAGCATTAAATGAATTAATATGAACAGAGAGTCCAGCACACAGATACTCAATGAATACTGGGGCCTTTAACAACCTTTGCACTCAAGAATATTACCCATTACATACCGAAATAGGTATTTAAATGGTACCTTACTTAAGGATCTGAAGTGTTTTCACAGCACTGGATAATATAGTCAAGGTGCAATTAGCCATACATTATAATATTTTTAAGTGATTCAAGTGACACTTCTTATGTCTAAGTGTAATCTTTCCCACTTTAGCATTTATCATAGTTTAATAACTTCTGAATGCTGTTGAATTAAAATACCATTCTGTCTGGGGACACATTGACCCTTAATGTGGTAAAACTCATCCAGAGCTCAGCTAGAGCCTCGCAAAAGGCTCTCCAGAGCAACTGAACTCATATGCTCTTTGGACAAAAGAGAAGACCCTAAGTAAAGTGGAGAGAGTCTGTGACCTTCTGGAGAAACCAGACAGCTTCACACCCAAGTGAGGAAAAGGCATAGGCTAGGGGCTTACTCATCATAATGATATCTCAACAACACTTTACAGAGATTTTTTTTTTTTTTTGGTAATTCTCCCATACTTAATAAGCTCATTTGATCCACTTAACAACCTGTGTGGTAAAAAGATGTGATGTTAAGATTTTCTTCAATGGTCTCCTCTATATATGCCCAGCAGAGTATGCCTACCATATGCCTATATCCTGTATTCAGTGCTGTATGTAGATTAACCCTCAGAGCTCTCATACAATCTGCAGGGTAAGTAATACTGCCCATTTTACAGATGAGAAGAGTGAGGCTCAGTGTCTAGAATCAATGTGCTTGATGGTGGAGGATGCCAACCCAGAGTGGGCTGGCCAGAGCCTGTACACCTTAAGTCCTTATTCTTTCCATCCTCAAGCCATATGTTCTTCATACTCTTTGATGAGAAGGAAGAGGCCAGGCATAAGGAAGGTGGTCAGTAAATCCTCAGTGAATGAAGAATGTGAGCTGGATAGAAGAATACTATGGCCTTGTGAACTGGCTTGAACATGTGACCTACTCAAATGTACCATTGTTCTAAATTATTTGAAAGCTATGAAATATTTTTTAGGGGCAACTTTTCTTTTCTTTTCTGTATTGCATGCCATTCTTCCTCCTTCACGTCCTGAAGAGAACCAGCTTGATTTAAGGGCATGTGGTCTTCTTGGGCAGTTAGCCATCTTGGTTCAACAGTTTCATGAAAACTCTTTCTGTCTTGTACATCTCAGACCTGGCTCAACACCCATGGACTGTCATTCTCCCAGTGACCATTCCCTGGGAGAGAATTTAATATTTTGTAAGCCATGTGAGGTCATTGAAGAGAGAAATCCCTTCATTCTCCAGAAGTTTCCTGGTGAGCCCCTTGGGACCTGGGCGACTAGATGAAGATTGCTCACTAGGTGAGAGAGGAAGTGTGTACATATGTGTGTGCATACACTTGCACTCAGTGCCCATTCCAGCAGAGTGAGGGCAAAGGACCCCACAGGCAAAGTGTTCATGATGTGCTTTCCCAAACTGGGTGCTCAGAATGTTGGGAGATAGTTGTTAGACACGAACCCTCCAGCTGTCTCAGAGAACATTAGAATCCCAACCACAGTGGAAGATCGTATGAGATATGGTGATTTGAACTGGACTCTGTAGTCTTGACATGGTCATAGAGCCCTCTGAGAAGTAATGAAATCTTAGAGCCGGGAAAGAATTTTCACATGCAATCCACACACACACACACACACACACACACACACACACACACACACAGTTTTGTAAGTAGTATCAAGTGATTTGTGAAATCTGTGAATTCCTCTATAAAAGTACTGCTCTATGACATTTCTTTCCAGTCTCAAACAGTCTCTAAGACCTATGTTTTTCTCTTTTATCCATTGCTTTCTGTCACTTGTTCCACTTACAGGTCAAAACAGGGCAGGGTTATATTTTCTACAGCTTCTTAATTCACCGAGTTATATCATAAGTCCTTTTCCATCTTCCTGCAAAATCTTCAGAATGACCATTTCTCATGGCTGCAGAATATCCCATCTGGTAGCCATCTCACCCTTTTCTTAAGGCCTCTGTTATTGGTGGACATTGCTTTGGTCTCTAATTTTTGTCTATTTTAAGCTAATATTTCAGCAAGCAGTTTGCCCCCAGCATTGCCCATTCCTTGTTCACACTGTCAAACCTTTTCCATTTTCTGGAAGTATAATGGTGGCCATCATTTCTCTTTGCTTGATTTAAATGTATTGCTCTCTGTCCTTCCTGCCTGACCTCAGTGCAGTGCCTTTCTTCTCTACCTCCTCACATGGAGGCGTGATTCTATCCCACCTTGCCACCACCAGTTGTTCCTTTTGCTTCTCTCATACCTTTGGCTTTTCCCTTTCACCATGCCTGCCAGATTCCTTTCGTCTAGATCAGTCTCGCCTCCATGAATTTGCAAGTGCTGATTCCTCTGCCTGGAGTACTCTTTCTTGCTACCTGCACCTGGGAATCTGTACCAAGCGTTAGGCTGAGAAGAGCCATTGCTTCACAAGATGACGCCAAGGGGACAATGTGACTTTCCATAGGGGCTATAGAGCGTTATAAGCTGAGCTCCGGAGGGCTCATGTGGCTCTGTGCCCATGCCTAAGGAGTCAGTCTCTGCAGAAGTGGAGATTTTCGGGATCTTTATAGGTTCCCGAAGCAGACCTGTGTACTGGAAAGAAGTCAGTGTTTAGAATGGGGCTGACATTAAATCAAGTCACAGCTCTGCCATTTACTAACTCTGTGACCCTACATATGTTGCTAAACACCAGTTTTTTCCATCTGTAAAAGGCTTCGTGAGATGTTCCCTGGCCCGGTGTGGAGCCCCTTCGTTAGTGTCTCATACATGGTCTTTCTCCGCTGTCACGAGCCTTCCCAGGCTGGCAGCGTCTGGCCTCACACTTGGCTCAGAGCAGACACCCAATAAATATTTGTTGAATGAATAAACATTGACTGGCAGCTCTAAGGCGTGGGCACTGGCTCTCATCTGCATCCTCGCTTGTTGCAGCCCGGGCCAAGCAGTAGAGGCCGGGAGCCTGCAGTGGCCCAGGGCGATCTCTACTTGAAGCGATTGGGAGCGTGCACACAGCCGGGCAGCAGCTGTCCCCACAGAACCCGCTTGGCTGGGTGCCTCCACAGAGACACACTAATGGTTACAATCCCTCCTGTTCCTTCGGCCGAGTGCCGCTCTCCTCAGAACATGTGGCACTTCACAGAGTTCATCTCAGGGACATGAGGGGGACAAGTGCCACACACTTGCCGGGTGCCCTGTGGAGGCTCATGTCCTCTTCCTGCAGGTGGAAAGATGGCAGAGAGTGCTTTCAACAGCTCTGCCACCATGGGGCCTAGGGAGCTAAGTCAGGATCTCTTTCTGGTCTTGGTGCATCTGGGCAATTCCATGGGCCTGGGTCAGGCTCAGCTGATCTTGGCCGGGCCTCGTGGATCTATCTGCAGTCCCAAGGTCTAGGCTTTGGCTCTGTCACTTTTGTGAATGGAAAAATGTCCCCCCCAGTGGCAACTGTGAGATGGGAAGAGGGAGATAAAACCTCGCAGACCTAGACTGCTCACTAATAAACAGTGCAAGTCTACAAACTTCTTAAAACTCAGTCCCAAGGGTTTAAAACTATACAGAATAGGAACGTCGTGCAATTCCCCAGCTCAAGTTGGGATGATGGTGGGCCAAGAGGTTTGCTATGCCCAGGAATTCTGCAACCATGCCTCACCCAGGCTAGATCATGCTCCTCTGTGATAGCATCCTGTGGTTTTCCTCTCTGACACTTGGCTGATTTGTAATGATTTATTAGCTTGATTATACATATAATTACACATATAGTCTCCTTGACCAGACTGAAAGCTGTGAGGTCTGAGAGTACTTTTGTGAGGTCAGAGAGTACTTTTGTCTAGTTTACCAGATATATCTATATATCTATATCTATCTATCTCCATTATAGATAGATAGATATATATATATATATATATATATATATATATATATATATATATATCTCCATTACTAAGTACACAGCACTCAACAAGTCTTTGCTGAATGGATGAATGAATTATAAATCTCAAATGAATAGGAAAAAATAAGCCAACAAAAATCAAGTTACAGGAAAGGAAACACCTTGTATCAGGATAAAATGGCATTTATTCTGGATATACCTAAATGAGAGCCTTACTTGTAATTTCGACCTGCATTTGTACAGTGATATTAGTTATTCTTTGTTACACAAAATTGATAATGTACATTTCTATCACTCTGTAAGGTCAGGGATCTATCTGTCTTGCTTACCCATTGTATCCTAGGGGTTAGCATACTACATAGCACAAATTATGTACTAAATAAATATTTGCTGAAGGATAGATGGAAGGAGACTGCAGATGCTTTAAAATTCATCAGTCCATGCCCCATTAATTAAGAATATTGGATAATTAAGACATACTCTTATTGAGTTTTTCTCTTTACATTTTATTTATTTATCTTGTATTTATCATCATTCTCTGCCTCATCTAGAAAGAAAAATTGAAGTGCCAGCAAAATAAGTTTATTATGTACTATTCTTTTACTCAACAATTATTTATTATGTGCCTATTTTAAGCTATGCACAGGGTTTGGTGATGAGGCTGTAACGGGAGAAAAGACAGTTCATAGTGTCTGTCCTCGTAGATGTTCTAGAATTGAAAACAATTTGGCCAACCAAGTCAGTAGAATCTGGAGTAGTGTTTAAAATATGTACCAGTTAGCTTTTGCTGCATAACAAACCACCCCAAAACTTTGTACTTGAAAACAAAAACCATTGATTTAATTTGTGACTCAGCTTAGTCGTGTCAGCAATTTGATCTGAGCTCATCTGGGCAATTCTGCTGACCCAGGTCACATTTAGCTGATCTTGGCTAGGATTCATTTCAGAGTCTGCAGTGAGCTGCTAGGCTGGCTAGGGATTGGCTGAATGTCATCTGGAGTACCTCAGTTCTATTCCATGTGGCCTCATTTTCTAGCATGTTAGCTGTGACTTATTCACATGGACATCTCAGGGTTCCAAGAGGTTGAAAATGTAAGCTGCATGGATGCTGAAGGCCTAACCACCAGAACCCACACAGTGTCACTTCCGCTGTATTATTTTGATCAAGAAACATACAAGTCCAGACCAGATCCAAGTGATAGAGAAATAGATTCCACCTTTGGATGGAATGTGTTACAACGTATTATGGTCATTTTTGAAATCTACTACAACGTATATTTTATTATGATAAAATTCCATAACATAAAATTTACCATCTTAACTATTTTTAAGTGTACAGTGCAACAGTATTAAATACATTCATAATGTTGTGCAGGCATCACCACCCCCTATTTCCAGAACTCTTCATCTTGTAAAACTGAAACTCTCCCCATTAATAACTTTCCATTTCCCCCTCCCCCTAGCCCCTGGCAACTACTATTCTACTTTCTGTCTTTAGGTCCTCTATAAGTTACTCATATAAGTATAATCATACTGTATTTGTTCTTTTTGTAGCTGACTTTTTTCACTTAGCATAATGTCCTTAAGGTCTATCTAAGTTGTAGCATTTGACAGAATTTCCTTCCTTTTAAAGACCAAATAATATTCCATTGTGTATATATGTGTGTATACACTACCTTTTGCTTATCCATTCATCTATTGATGGACACTTGAGTAGCTTTCACATTTTGGCTATTGTGTATAATGAACATGGGGATAATAATATCTCTTTGAGTTCTTACTTTCAATTCTTTTGGACTTTCTGCACATATTCACCAAAACATGTTTTAAATCTTTTTATCTTACTTTAGAAGTCCTCACTTGTATATAAACTAAGCATGATACTTAGAGAGATACGGAGCTGCCAGGAATTTTATTTGACAACTTTTGGTAACTGTTTTAGATTCCTTAATTCTGAGAGCCTGTCTGCTTTCCCCCTAACCCCATATTAGGGTGATGCTATTATTCATTTTCACCTCCAAGAGACAAAGACTGCTTCATCACTGTAAACGCATGAGGGCAGTATCAGTGGCTAGTGTTCAAGGACCCTATTAGTCCTGCAGCATCTTGCATCAAGCTACATGTCTCAGTCATATACCAGGTATTGAAATATTAGATGAATTCATCCACAGTTCTGGATATATCTTTGTAGCTCATTTGTAGTATCCTTCAGAACACTCTGTGAAGTGTGCCATGTGTGTCTGGTGAGGTCTGACACCCATTAGACACTACTGCTGTAATTGGATGCACCAGGCCCCATGAGCTGGTGCCTAGGTGTGAATTAGATAGAGATGTTTTTGACTGTTCCTCTGGCCTCCTGACTCTGTTCCTGGGTCATCCCATGGCAGTCCAGGCCTCCAGGCAGCATACCTGACCTCAGCTGCCCAAAGATATGGGTAAAACAGTAGGGAACTGTAACAGCTCCTGTATCCTGTTTGCAAACTGACAAAACACTGAGCTCTCAGTGATCTGAGCTTCTACTGATTTCCTCTCCTTGGATGCAGATATTCCTTGGGTAGAGAGTGTTGAGGGAACCAGAGATCCTGGGGAGACAAGGGAAAGCGAGAAGGCATGTAGCCCAGGGTGGAAAGCCAAACCATTTTTGGCTACCATAATTTCTCCCAAATCATGTTGGAACAAGTTGTCTGGGAGGGATTTCCCCTCCGTGAGGATATGAGAAATAAAAGTTGCTTACTAAGTCCCTCTGGGTGCACATTCTTCTCTGAGGGAGCTTAGAAAGCAAATCAACACATTGATTTAGGTTGGTTATAAGCACAGAGGCAGGGGGATGGACTGTGTGGTTAGAGGCAAGTTGACTTTTTTTCAGTCATTGTTTACGGATAGAAATCCCTCGTTTTGGCCATGCTGTTGCCATGTGTTATGGGGGGAACTGTCATCCTCATTTTCAGATAAGTAAAGATGGTCATTTTAGCGTAATGTTGCAGTAGAAAGTCGTCTCAAAAAACTATATATTATCTTTGAGTGTATATATATATATATATATATCTGTTATGTAGAAGGTTAAAAAAAATAACTTTTTTAAATGGATGGACACCACACCCCTAATTTGTTCACCTCTACAAAAGTAGAAGGAGATCAGAATTGGAAATGGTAATGAAAGAGAACTTGAGCTTTATCTATATTAGTCTATTTTTTTAAAAAAAGAATGGATTTCTATGTATCCTTTGTTATTAAGAATTAAATTTGAAAGAGAAAATAAGGAAAGTCACTTCTCTTATCTGATAAGTAGAATCAGCTACCTCCAGACCTAGTGGCTTAAAATGACAGCCATGTATTATTTCTCACAATTCCAGCTGGGCAATCCTACTCTCGCATGACAGCTGGGGCCACCACACGGCTGCAGTACACTGTAAACTAGGTTGGAGCTCCAGGCTCTCTACCCACTTAAGTCCAAGCTTCTTTGCAGAATAGTTACTGGCTTCTAAGGGTACAAGCCCAAATGCAAGCTCTTACCAAGCCTCTACTCTGAATGGAAGGCTGATGTCCCATTGGCCAAAGCACCTCCCATGACCTCAGTGGACTCAGTGTGGGAGGAGCAGACAAGGGCATGAATCCTGGGAGGCGGGTTCACTGGGGGCCACCAGTGTCCGCAGTCTACCGCAGTCCTTTGGTTATTCCAAACCACACGGTTCTCTCGGGGACAGGACTCAGACATATAACATGGTAGTTGCTGACACTTTCCAAGCTTTGACGAGCCCTCCTAAATCTCAAATTCAGGAGGGCAAACTACCCACCTTTCCTCATTTGCTCTTAAACTTGCTTTTGCTTTTTCATTCTCCATTCTCATCTCTACTTTCCTCCCTCATTCAGGATTTTTGGTGGGGAAGGGGCAGGAGGTTTGTGATCCTACATTACTTTGTTTTGCATCACTCCCTGAGCTGTCAGGTCAGAAAAATAGAAAAACTGATCCTAGCAGCTTGCAAAGAGTTAATAAAAGGGACAGCATAAACTTCTAGGTCCTCTCATCAACACATTAGGCTCTCAGTTATTGCATGTATTTAGCACCTGCGCACCAAACACTGCCATATGTACAGTAAGACTGTATTCTCAGGGGTTAACAGTGCCAGCTCTGGACGTGGGTTACCAGCTTCAAATGCTGGTTCCACTCTGTGTAACCTGTGGCAAGCTTCTGTGCCTCAGTTTTTTCATTGGCTGGCTGCGAGGATTAAATTAGTCCATTAGCTCAAGATTATCCATTGCTATTATAATTACCATCGTACCATCATCACCCCCAGGATCTTGCTTAATTCTCCTAACTTCAAGTTGTAGATGTTAGCTCTCTTGTACCTATCAGGAGCCTGGGACACAGACAACTTGAGTAACTTACCCGAAGCCACGCAGCTAATATGTGATCAACCCAGGATTCAAACCAATGTCCGTCTGGCTTCACAACTATGCACTCAATCACTACATGATATCTTACTCAGGGTTACAGCCCCTCGGACAAGGTAACTTCTGGTGGGTGATCCTAATTTAGTTTTCTACCAATAGTTGTTTGATCATTTAAAAACGCAACATCTAACAAGACCTGCCCTATGATCAATACCCATCTGCATTGAATCTTTAATGCTCCGTCTTATCAAATTAGCAGTTTCCACCACAACTCAGGGGGGAAATAAATGTTCTCTTGACTTTAAACACACACTAACTTGCGAACACCGTGCCTCCAGGCTTTGGTGGCTTGTGGGTGAAGGGAGCCACTCTCAGGTACATCTGCATCAACCCAGTGAGAATGCAGTTCTGGATGAACCATGCCACCACAGGCCCCAGTGAGCCCCACAGTCATGGCCCCTCCATCACCAGGCCTTCCTGTCCCTTATTCCAGGATCTGAGATGTCTCCAGATGTCCCTGGGTGCACAGCACACCACCAGGCAGCCTCTCCACTTTGTCCTAAACTCAGCTGTAATAATAGGAGCTTCTTGGGCTCCAGGGTCTCCCTGCTCTAAACCCTCCTGGCCCCAACACTTTCCCCAAATACTTAGCAAGCCAGAAACTTATCCCCCCATCCTATAGGCTCTAGTCTAACACTTGTCACTGCTGTACAAGTTTCCACATTAATTAGTGTCGTGCCTTCCCAGTACTCCTCCTCCACTCCAGCCAAGTTCCTTGCACTACTGTCTCCTATTTTGCTCTGACCTCTTGTTCTGTGCTCACGCCAGGGGTCCTTGCTGCAATTCCCATTCCTTCTTTTTATGCCCACTTTGAGTCTAATAATCTTTCATGCCTTGTTAGAGCTTCACCACAAAACATTCAAGAAGAGCCCAGCCAATTTTCTTTCTTTACCTCTTCTAAACCCCTTCAATATTTTGAATCTAAAGAGCATGATTTAGCAATTGTCTATTTCTTTATGTTGTCTTTCTTTGTGAGCTGAGCCATCTCCCCAGGCAGAAAGCAAGATCCTCAATTTCCAAAAATTATATTATACCCTCTTTTATAATCTTCATAAGAACAATAATGGATAGCATTTATTAAGTGCTTATTAGGTACCCGGTGGTGTTTTGAGCAGTTTACAAGTGTTACCTTGTTTAGTCCTCACAACCGATTTGTAAGATGACATTATTACCTGCATTTTGCACGTGAAGAACCAAGCCTAGGGGTCAGATAACTGGCACCAAGACATCTAGGTGGCAAGGGATGAAGCCAGAATTTAAATCCTGGTAGTTGGACCACAGCAGCTGCTCTTAGCCACCAGACTTCCGGTAGTTAACACAGAGCTGTTTTATAATCAATACTTGTTGTGAAATGGTTCCCTAAAGCATACACTGTCACTGACTCTATGGAGTAACCACATATAAGGATGAAATACAATCTGAGTTTGTTTCTGTACTGTTGCATTGCAAATTTCCCCCAAAATATAGTTGCTTCAAACAGTGTTTATCATCTTAGCTTCTTTGAGTCAGAAATCCTGGCAGAGCTCAGCCAGGTGCCTCTGGCCCCGGGTCCCACAAAGCCTGCAGCCTAAGTGTCAGTCACCTCAAGGGTTTGCTGCAAGCTCACTTACCAGGTTGTTGGCCAGGTCCAGTTCCTCTTGAGCTAGAGACTGGAGGCTGCCCCCAGTGCCCTGCCATATAGCTTCTCCGCAGTGCAGCTCACAACATGGCAGTTTGCTTCATCAAAGCATGCCAGGGGGAGAGACGGAGAGAGTGCAACCAAGACAGAAGCCACAGTCTTTGTAATCTACTTCTGGAAGTGATATCCCAATGCTTTTGCCATAGTCTGTTCATTAGAAGCAAGTCCCAGGTCCAGCCCACCTCTAAGGGGAGGGTTTTCCAGAGGGTTGCAAATACTAGAAGGTGGAAATCATTCAGAGCCATTTCAGAAACTGCCTACTACAAATCTATAAAAGCAATTAGGAGAGGCCTGCATTAGGAAGGAGCATTCAAGCTGACCCCTGACAGATGAATAAGAGTTGGCCAAGATACATGCATGGGGTGAGGAGGCCAGACAGAAGGAAGGGACTGAGAGGCCTTGGAAGGAGCTGGTCTTGTCCAAAGGACAGCAAGACACTCCATGAGACTAGAGTGTCAGGGGGACAGGGAGAAAGACCCACGATGAAGTGTGGGTGAGCCCTCTGGGCATATCTGGAATCTTCCTCCTCCTGAGAGCAATGAGAAGTCCCTGACAGATTTTCGGGAGTGACATCAGAGTATGGAGAATGTGTTAGAGAAGACAGGAGTGGAAGAGGGTGATGGTGGGGGGTAGGAGGCTATTACAGCTGGGGAGGAAGAGATGTGATAAGTTTGAGATAAAACTGAGATGAAGAATTGACTCAACCATCCTCCCGTCCAAGACAAAGGATTGTTCAGATTTCAAAGTGCTCAACAGTTCCTGCTAGATGAGACCTAACTGCTTCCACACTGCTGTCTGGGAGTCCTGAGTAAAACTGTCATCCTCCGACTCTGTTTAGAATCTGGAGGAAAGGGGTCCCTTTAGGGTAAATCCTCTTGGCTCCTGATAGGATCACCTTGCCACTGAGCTGGCTCCTCTGGAATAGGGCTGTGTGCATTCTCCAGGCCATGTGTGTGCCTCTGTGGGTCTCTCTTTCTCCTCTGTCCATCTGTCTGCCTGCCTGTCTTCTAAGGGGCTCTGGCCTTCCCTTTTCTCTTCTGACTTGCCATCTGAGATACCCAGGCCATTTCCATCACCATCTGTTCCCTTCCAGAAGACTTCACCACTGTCTTCCCATTCCTCTTTCCTCTTTCATTGTGTGTCATCAGTATCATCAACACTTATGTCTCATTTTGGGTTTTCTCAGAAACAGAAGCAGAGATGAAAACTAGAGACATTATCTGTTTGGGAGGTGATTCCAGGAAACACCAGCAGGAGAGTGGGGAGGGGAAATAAGCCCATAATATGTGTATTATTGAGGACATTTCCACTGTGGACAACTGGAGATTCATCCTGCTGGGCCACTTCAGTGCAGAACAGACACTCAGAGTTGCCCCACCCGAGGGGTAAGGAACCCCAGTCCATCTTTGCTTGATTGCTCCCCACCCTGTTGGCTCTTTGGCTCATCCCAACGCAGGCTTGGAGACACACAGCCCAGAAAAGAAGGCCCTCTCTGGGGGAGTTACTGGTGTTTGCTGCCAACAGCCTTCATGTGGAGGTTTGTTGAGAGGGCATGAGTGGAACTTAACAAAACCTAATGTAGTAATAATAGCTAGCATACTTTCATATAATTAGTCTATGTCGTTCTCACAGATATGCTATCTCAGTCCTTGACACATGAAGGTGCTCAGCAAATGTTAATTATACTTGTTAGTGTTGTCCCTATGTTGTCCAAGGTCATCCAGCTTGTAAATGTCAGAGCTGGGACTCCCACCAGGTCATCAGTGCAGAGTCCACTGGTCTTGAGGTTGTAGAACAAGGAACATGTCACTGCAATGAGGGGTCCTGCCTCAGCTATAGAGACAAGTTGAGAAGAAAGGTGGAACGGGTAATACAGGGGACTGACTCTGCAACATGGCCATCTTGCCCTGGGTCAGCCCAATTAGCAGGATTTGTCTGATAAAATTACAAAGAGGAAAAGCCCCAAATGACCCCTGGGGATGTACAGGAGAATCCAGGAAGAACAAATGAGAGTGAAAAACTATATACCAACTGTCTCTCTCCAAGCCAAAAGTACCAGATTGAAAAAAACGAAAATCCTGTAGGCACCATCTCGTATTTACTTCTGGAGACCAAACTAACTCATTGGACTGCTTTTTTGGGAAATTGCACCGCTCAGAAGGAGCCCATCCAGGTAAAACTAGGTGGATTCCTTGGTTGTACCTATTGTTGACCATAATCTTTTTTTTTTTCTTTTTTCTTTTTTTTTTTTATTGGTGTTCAATTTACTAACATACAGAATAACACCCAGTGCCCGTCACCCATTCACTCCCACCCCCCGCCCTCCTCCCCTTCTACCACCCCTAGTTCGTTTCCCAGAGTTAGCAGTCTTTACGTTCTGTCTCCCTTTCTGAAATTTCCCACACATTTCTTCTCCCTTCCCTTATTTTCCCTTTCACTATTATTTATATTCCCCAAATGAATGAGAACATATAATGTTTGTCCTTCTCCGACTGACTTACTTCACTCAGCATAATACCCTCCAGTTCCATCCACGTTGAAGCAAATGGTGGGTATTTGTCATTTCTAATAGCTGAGTAATATTCCATTGTATACATAAACCACATCTTCTTTATCCATTCATCTTTCGTTGGACACCGAGGCTCCTTCCACAGTTTGGCTATCGTGGCCATTGCTGCTAGAAACATCGGGGTGCAGGTGTCCCGGCGTTTCATTGCATTTGTATCTTTGGGGTAAATCCCCAACAGTGCAATTGCTGGGTCGTAGGGCAGGTCTATTTTTAACTGTTTGAGGAACCTCCACACAGTTTTCCAGAGTGGCTGCACCAGTTCACAGTCCCACCAACAGTGTAAGAGGGTTCCCTTTTCTCCGCATCCTCTCCAACATTTGTTGTTTCCTGCCTTGTTAATTTGCCCCATTCTCACTGGTGTGAGGTGGTATCTCATTGTAGTTTTCATTTGTATTTCCCTGATGACAAGTGATGCAGAGCATTTTCTCATATGCATGTTGGCCATGTCTATGTCTTCCTCTGTGAGATTTCTGTTCATGTCTTTTGCCCATTTCATGATTGGATTGTTTGTTTCTTTGGGGTTGAGTTTAAGAAGTTCTTTATAGATCTTGGAAACTAGCCCTTTATCTGATATGTCATTTGCAAATATCTTCTCCCATTCTGTAGGTTGTCTTTGAGTTTTGTTGACTGTATCCTTTGCTGTGCAAAAGCTTCTTATCTTGATGAAGTCCCAATAGTTCATTTTTGCTTTTGTTTCTTTTGCCTTCGTGGATGTATCTTGCAAGAAGTTACTATGGCCGAGTTCAAAAAGGGTGTGGCCTGTGTTCTTCTCTAGGATTTTGATGGAATCTTGTCTCACATTTAGATCTTTCATCCATTTTGAGTTTATCTTTGTGTATGGTGAAAGAGAGTGGTCTAGTTTCATTCTTCTGCATGTGGATGTCCAATTTTCCCAGCACCATTTATTGAAGAGACTGTCTTTCTTCCAATGGATAGTCTTTCCTCCTTTATCGAATATTAGTTGCCCATAAAGTTCAGGGTCCACTTCTGGATTCTCTATTCTGTTCCACTGATCTATGTGTCTGTTTTTGTGCCAGTACCACACTGTCTTGATGACCACAGCTTTGTAGTACAACCTGAAATCTGGCATTGTGATGCCCCCAGATATGGTTTTCTTTTTTAAAATTCCCCTGGCTATTCGGGGTCTTTTCTGATTCCACACAAATCTTAAAATAATTTGTTCTAACTCTCTGAAGAAAGTCCATGGTATTTTGATAGGGATTGCATTAAACATGTAAATTGCCCTGGGTAACATTGACATTTTCACAATATTAATTCTGCCAATCCATGAGCATGGAATATTTTTCCATCTCTTTGTGTCTTCCTCAATTTCTTTCAGAAGTGTTCTATAGTTTTGAGGGTATAGATCCTTTACATCTTTGGTGAGGTTTATTCCTAGGTATCTTATGCTTTTGGGTGCAATTGTAAATGGGATTGACTCCTTAATTTCTCTTTCTTCAGTCTCATTGTTAGTGTATAGAAATGCCACTGACTTCTGGGCATTGATTTTGTATCCTGCCACGCTACCGAATTGCTGTATGAGTTCTAGCAATCTTGGGGTGGAGACTTTTGGGTTTTCTATGTAGAGTATCATGTCATCGGCGAAGAGGGAGAGTTTGACTTCTTCTTTGCCAATTTGAATGCCTTTAATGTCTTTTTGTTCTCTGATTGCTGAGGCTAGGACTTCCAGTACTAGACCATAATCTTTTGTTTTAGCACCTTGATGGTCTTTCAGAAACGTGGGTCTCTAGAGTAGATTCTAAGCAGAGTAGAAACCATGAAACGGGAAGGTTGCTGGAGGGGCAAAGTGAATGCTGGACATGAGAAGGTCTATGGCTGTAGGCTCGGCTCTCTAGGTGACCAGACACCATTCTGAGTAAGAGAGGAAGGGAGGAGACCCCAATATCCGGCACTTCTGCTGTGTGTCAGGCAGTGTCCTTCATGCCATCGCACAGAGGCCCTTTATAGTGGCCCTGATCATCCCCTTCGTATCAAGTCTGAGGCCTTAAACAGCTGGCCCAAGGTCACCTCTATCAAGCCAAGAAGCATTTGAACTCATATATCATGGCTCTTTCCTCAGTTTCCTTTTGTGCTTTACGGAACTCTTTATCAACTGCATAGGAAATGCCTTTTTTTAAAGTATGATTTTCTGTACACATTGATGTAGATCATTGACAAAGCAGTGTGTGCCCCAGCTCCTGCTCTGCTATTCAGCACCCCTTTAGGAGGAGGTGTCCCCAGAACGCTCCGCCTGCTGCCCTTTCTGTACCAAGTGAAGAAGGCTATTACTTGGGAGAAGGTTCTCCTCCTTATCTGCAGGTCATCGGGACCCCATCTGGTTCTGGCCAGAGAGTTAGCAAAACCCAAATGGAGAGGGTTTTTTTAAAGCCAGGTTTCCTTTTTTATTATTATTATTCATACCAGGAGACCCCTGGGAAAATCTTTATCTGCATTAAAACATACATAAGAAGAAGAGAGAAGAAAAGGCAGACAAGAGTGTGTCCTACAAAGGGTTTCTTTGAGCCCAGCTCTGTTCGTCTGTCAAGTTCTTTGCGGCGCTCTCCACAAAGATGGAATCTGGGTTCAAGGTTGAATGGAAGCCGGCTCCTGATGGAACGGCGTATCCCCTGAACACACCTCTAGGAGATTAGCCCGTCATTAAATATTTGTAGGATAACAGGAGAAGCCTAATTTAGTTTTTGTTTCTTTCTCTCTGTGGTTTAATCACAGATGAAAGAGACTAATAGCACTGCAGAGCTTTCTGGTGATCAAAGGCCAATCAATCCCCTTTGTGGAGTAATTAACTATTTGCTAAACTTGCAGAATTGATTTCCATTTAGGGCTAAGAGAGAGGGTTTTAAATGAAGACCGATTCACCAGGCGAGAGGAGGGAATCTCGGGGCTGATGCCAGGAGATACTCAGGGTGATGAATTGGAATCTGCTAATTAGAGACTGAAAAATACAGCCAGAACCTGACCCTATTCAGGAGTACTTTAGGGGAAGGACAGGCAGGAAGGAGGCTGGACGGCGATGCTGTCTTTATCCGCCAGGCAGCTGTGCACAATTGAAGTGCACACTTGGGGAAAGTGCTGGCATTCTGTTTGGGGCAGAAAAGGTTTGATTGCAGACACCAAACGGGCCAGGAGGCAGAGTGATGTGGCCAGGAAGTCAGCAGGTGGCCAGAGGGTGGAGCCCTGTGACATGAGGGCCCCATGTGGGCATGCCCCAAAGCACCGAGCTGATCCTTACGGACCCTTGAAATTCCACTCAGGCACTTGAAACTTGCCTTTGAAGTCAGTCGAGAATTTAGATGCTGTCAGCATAGAGGCCCTGAGAATCTGACCAGTTGAATACATGCAGGACCTGAAATGAAAAGTCAATGCCAGCTTGAAACTACGAAGACTTGAGACAACCTATTAAGACGTCTGCTTAGGGTTGCCAGATAAAACATAGGATGCCCAGTTCGCCGTGAGTTTCAGATAAGTGAATGATTCTACTTAGTATAAGTGGGTCCAAATTGCCTGTTGCTTTCATAAAAGTATGTCCCAAATGATTTGGGATTGCTTAGAAATTCATATTTAACTGGCTGTCCTGTAATTTTATTTGCCAAACCCTACAGCCTCCCTCTAGTTGGATTCTGGTTCTCTACATACTGGGTTAGAGCTTCCAAGTCTCAGTTTTCCTCCCTGAGTAGTTTGCTTCTCATTAGTAGTGACCGAGTGTTTTATTATGAATATTAAATATGATAACTCGATGTGATCCCTGCAGACAGTGCGGTGCCTCGCATGGTTTATATTCTCTGCACACGTTACCTGTGATTATAGTGAACGCTATTGATTTGATAAATACAAATAATAATCTTAAGTATTAAAAATGTATTTCCCTTTTTCCTGTCTCCTCCTGTCCTGTATCTCCAGCCTCTTTTCTTCCTCCCTGTCTTCTCCTGCCTCTCCTCCCTCCTTCTCATTTTGCACTGTGAATCAGGTGTGTGCTGCAAACATCAATGTTTTCATGTAAACTGCAGCATCTCTGTCTGTTTTCTCTCCTGCGAAGGAGCAGGATGGGTGAGTGGCCATGACCCAGCTCATGGTTCTGATGCTGGAATCTCCGCCATGATCTTTTACCTTGTTGTGCCTCAGTTTCCTCATGTGGAATGATAATAATGTGATGTGTAAGATTAAACGAACTCATGCAAGGAGCACACTTAAAAGAGTGTCGAACTCCTTATTACCATTATTCCTCATAACATTTATGTGTTAGTGAGTTTGGGTTGCCCCAGAAATAATGCAGTAAATGTTCATCTATTTCAGTGAGATCACTTGAGTCAAGCTGGATGCTGATTCATCCCAAGGGAGCAAGTAAATGGATGTGGATCCTACCTTTGGTTTTCTCAATTCTGCTAAGGCCAGAGGAGCTCCGAGGTAAGTGAAAACCAGAACTCAGTCTTCGGTGACATGAGCCCACGCGTGGTTTCAGTGTTTGAAGTAAATGAGTACATTCTTCTTGCCTCCTGCAGACCTGTTCTAGCTATGGATTACCATTTTCCAGAGCAGAGGTTCCCAGCAGGTCGATTGTGATTGAACAGTGTTTCTTGAGAACTTACAGGATTGATTTCCTCAAAGGCCACCACAACCTCTTTGCCACAGCCAGTGTGGGTTCCCCCGGGGAATAAGGTCAGGGCGATTGAGGGTATTTTTTTTCTGTGTCTTGCTTGGCCCCCAAACCATACAGCTCCTGGGAAAACAGTCCAGACCAGGCACCTGCACAGGTTGGGGACCCTTGCCCCATACCAAGCCAAATTAGAGAGACTAGACTAGATAGCACTGCTAATTGATTAGCAGTCTATAGACTTCACAGTAGATGAGGTCTCAGATGAGGAAAATATTTGGGCAAGCTGATTCCATCATATTCTCTTTATACTACCCCAGAAGTAGCCAATCATGCCTTTACTTTATGCTTTATATGTAAGGGGCTTGGTTCCAGAAGCTGGGCACCTGTTACCTTAGTTTAGCCTTATCACAACCTGATGCAGCAGGTACTATCATCACTTCCATTGCACAGATGAAGAAATATATGAATGGGGAAGTTAAGCTGTTGTCCAAGTTCACACAGCTGTCGAGTGGCCCTTTTGTCATTACAGATCACTTAAATGGGACTCCACAAATAGTAGCTGAGTCCTAGGTTAGACAGTGCAGCGCACTGGGTGCTAGGTACCCAAGGATGCCTCAGACCCCATTCTCGCCCTTTCTGTGAACTAGAGACATGAACTAAAGAGATGCGTATCGCCAGTATGGTAAGTGTTCAGACTGAGAGAAATATGTGAGTTTCTGAAGAGATGAGAAAGTGATGAGTAGAAAGGAAAAATGGGGTCTTTGAGGCTTGCCACTATTCCCACAGCCAAAGAGAAGGTATTTCATTTGGACATCCTGGCAGGGGTATAAAGCTTATCATACTGCAGTTAATAGGCCTCCTGGCCCTGGGAACCCATTGAGATTTAGAAGATTTTTGTAACATTCAACTGGAATTTCAAAGATCATGCTGTATTTGACCAACTGGGACCAGGACTGAGTGATTCTAGGGAGGGTCTTTTGCAAAAGTGCCCTGTGCTGAGAGGTCAGCCCCACCGACCAGCCCTGGCTGGCTGGACACACAGGGGTAACTGGAACCATGCTGCCAAGAAGCCCACAGAGAAGGGAAGAGGTTAAACATGGTAGTGTTTTAAAAGGATTCTGTTTGATTCTTTATTGTAAATTGAATTCACCTATCAAACAGCCAGGACTTGATATTCATTGGCACATGAGACCGATGTCTCTGCAGCTCCCCATAAACAGGAGCAAGACAATGGCCACTTAAGACGGAGCTGTGCAAAATCTCCATTGCTCATTAAATTATTTAGGAAGGGGGGGAGAAAAGTAGCTGGAAAGAAAACAGATAGCTTTCCCAAGTGGTGTTCAGAGAAGGCACCTCGAGGCCGGCCGGCCCCTGTCCAGGGCTGACCAGCAGCGTTTAAATGCAGGGGCTGCCGTGAACTGACTCACTGCCGGATAATTACGTTAGGGACCAATACGGCCTGTTGAAAATCAATTCTGTTGGACCAGTGTGTTTGTTCGGAAAGCCACTCAGCCAATTCAGGAGTATATTAGGCAGCAGGCCCAGTGCGGTGACCTCTTCCGGATTGGGGTTGACACTTGAACGAAGGCGTTTGTCCAGGTAAAGGACAGTGCTAGCAGCAGGCCCTTATCTCCCCTAAATTGGATTACTCAGATCTGCTTGTTCTCTTTAAAGATTGCTACTCTTGGGTTTTTTCCCCTCTCTTTCTATCTGTCTGAGATGGTTACCTAGTGATTACTGTTTAACTTGCCATCCTTATGTATTCTCAGACAGTTAATGCTTAATGCCACCAGTGTCACGTCCCGTTCATACGCGGAGAAGGTCATCTGATGGTGATACCTTCCTTCATTTTTCCGGTCATCAGGTGCACCAGTGAGTGGGTTGGGATCCAGGTTGGGATCCTGGCCTGTGTGGTCTTAAGGAATTCAGAGTTGGCAAGCCTGTGATTCACTTTTCAGGGAACATAATACAATCCTAGAGATAACACAGACTTTCCCTCAAATGTGCCAATTCCTTCCAAAGGAATTGCTCCCAAGATAGTTTGTGTGGCTTGAAAACTCTCAAGCCTGTTCACCAACCAGTGTGCCTTGAGTTGGGGTGCCACCAGGCCACCAGGACCATAGACAGCAGCTGCCTGCAGCCCTCTGGAGCGTTATCACCCTTGATGGAAGGCAAGAGTACGGGAAAAATGCTCACTGAAGAGGGTGCCTCTGAGAATCCTGAGAAACCAAGCATGGGCCAAACTCTCTTGCTAGAGTCTTCGCTACCCGAACTTGCAACAGCTGCCACCATACCGAAAGTGGTGTAAGGTGTCAAGAAGACATTGAGAAGCCCAGGGAATCCCGCATAAACCTCTTGAAAGAATCCAGGAAAGACTTATTGCTGCAATTATGGTTCCTTTAATGACACATAAAATTAACCGCTTCACATAACCATTCACTTTGACAGCTGAGGATTTCACTGTGATAAAAGTAGGGCCACGCACACTGTCAGTGATTTACATTTCCGTATCCCAAACCCTGTCAACCAATTAGACTGCAAGAGTGAGCGGCACCATTTTCTAATGAAGCTATAATCAGGCTGCTCCCTCACCCAGAAAGAGCAGATATTCTTGTCCTGAATGGAGAAGGTAATGATCAGGGAAGAGGGTTTGAATAAATCAGATGTGATATCAGCATAGCTTGCCATAGGTCCATTATAATTGGAATCTGGGCTGATGGAGGCTCAGCATCCCCTTCCAAGTGTTTCACTTAAAAGAAAGTAGGCTTTTCTGTGTAGAGAAGAGCAACATGGTTTCTGAAATAAACAGTTGGGAAGGCAAAAGGCATGGGTATCAGGCCTGAGTTCTCAAAGGTCCACTGAAATGTGGGGAGAGAAGAAAAGAGGGGAGGGAAGGAAAGTAAACAAAAGGGAAAGAGAGAGAGAAAGGCAGAAAGGCTCATGGGAGGGAGGGAAAGAAGGGTGGAGGGAAGCCTAGAGGGAGGGAGGAGGAGGGAAGGAGAGGAAGAGAGGAAGGAAGGAGAAAACAGAGAGAGGAAAGAGGAAGGAAGGGATGGTAGGAGGGAGGGAGGAGGGAAAGATGAAGGAAGATAGATAAAACTTGCTCTCTACCCAAGCTTCCTCACATAGAAAAACTGATTAATAATATCTATGCTCCTTATCTCTTGAAATGATGGAAAATGAAACGAGATCCCGTAGGTGAAAGATACGATGTGATGGCCTTTTATTAATATGGCTGCTAACCCACCTCTTAGGGGTTAGCGCTAACCACAGCGCAGCGGCTCACAGATCCTCTTTGGTGATGATGATTGGGTACTTGGCTTATGGTAATTCTTCTCATGAGCTAGTTCTCCAACAGGTGTCAGGGTAACTCCAGGGAGAGGGAGAGGGAGAGGGGAAGGGTATGCAAAAAGTATTTAGGGGAATTCCAAGGAAGTGTGGTTGGCAGCATTGACAGCAGAGCCTCCCAGTTCTCTCTCCTGCGTCCTTTCCAGATTTTAAGATTTTCAGTACCATTGCTGCATCAGAACAAAGGTGTGGAGGCACTGGGAAGCTGTGAGGAATCCCTTGGGAGATTCCTGGGTGGAAAAGGATAAAAAATGCATCCTGGGAATCTTTTCTGCTTTGATCTATGTTATTGAGGCTCCAAAAGGAAGGCCGAGAAATTCAAGATCCATTGGGTCCCCAGACAGGATCATGAAACCATCCCCCAGGTTGCTGCTCCAGATTTTTTTTTGAAAAGTATTATTTTCCCACACTGTGTTTGAAGAAAATCATTGCTTTTCAACTGAACCAATTGTATTGCCACAAGAAAACATCTGATTCCCTATATAAACACATCAGTGTGTTTCCAACAGTTGAGAATTCCCTGGATTTCTGGCAGCTGACTTGGCAGGGTTCTGCTTCATGCTGGCCTTGGTGAGGCCAGTCATCCCCAAGGGAATTCTCTCATCCTTCACTGGGAACACAGGTCCCACGAGAACCTCCCAATGAGCACCAAGGGTTCAATGAGAAGAGATTTGAGTGCACCGCTCGTGCCAATTTGGCTCGTTGGCTAATTGCACTGTGTGCAGAAAATAACACCTGCAAAGATCAGTCCAGCCTCTGAGCGCCAGACTCTCAAAGTCAACGACAAAGCTCTCTGGGTGAAGCCCATCAGTAGAAACACCCATGGAAACATCAAACAGCGGCTTCAAGTGGAAAGGGGCTGAGAGCAAAACTTTAAAGATCAAGGAGAAGGCTAAATTGAACCGAATTCTTTCAGGGTCTGAAGAGGATGGAGGCCCTGGCTTGGGGGCTGGGAGGGGGGTGAAATGACACATCCTGAGGGTGAAGGACCCTTCCAGAGAGGTGATTAACAACACATCGCAGAAGACTTACTGACCCCTCCCATTTTCCCATTTCCGCGAAGAATGGGACAATACTGAGCGGCTCCTTCAGACTTATTTTCTAACCCATGTCAAGCAAGCTTGGAGTGGTGGGGTGCTGGAGGTATAATTACGTGGAGCATGCCTTGACCGCCAGCACAAAATAAACCATGGCTTTAGTAGATTGGGGGCAGTTTCCTTTTAAGCAGGCTGCCTTTCCAAGTTCAAGGAGATTAGTAAACAGAGACAGAGGGGCCTTGTTTATAGTGACAGTGAAGCCAGCCACGCTGGCCCTTTAAAAGGTGTTTGTGAAGCTGCTTTTTTTTTCACCCCCACCCCCGTCACCAATGGGCTGCCTAAGGAACAAGCTTGATATTCTGACAGCTTTTTAAGAAATACTTAAATATCGAAAGTTTTCACTCTTTTCTGTGTGTGCAAAATATCAGCTTAAAACCCAATGGGAGTCAAAGTTCTTGCTTAGCATACAAAGGCTTAGGAGTTTTATAGTATTCAGGACTTTAATCTACAAAGTATAATTTAATCCTCTTTGTGCTATCTGCACCACAGAGCCACGGTTGTAAATAAACCGTATGGTTGCAGTGGATGCAGCCACAGCTGCCTGCCTCCATCACTCACCCTTAGTAAATATTTCTGCAAAACAGATGAAATTAACTACTGTAACAGATAAACAGAGGATGCAGCGCTCAGAGCAAATGTTTTACCATGGCAGTCATGCTGAAACACAGCCAACAGCTCCAAGTCGACACTTGGCTACCTGCCAATGACTTTCTATCTGCCCTGGGCCCCGGTGAACTGGCTTCCGGTACCTACCTCTGAGAAAAGTCAAGACGGCACAGATCTACCCATGAAGCAAGGAGGGTTTGTGTGAGGGACAAGCCGAGTCATCAAAGCTCACTCAGATCTGCTGGTGTGCTGATGTGTGTTGCATTATTCCATGACAAAGCTGTGTGCAGTTGGGAGTTGCAGGGATATCCCGTCTGGGCATTGAGGCATGGAGAGCGGAGCCGAGTCAAGTCAAGGAGAGGAGGTGGTTCCCTTGGAGGTGAGGTTGCTCTAGGTAAAAAGAACGACAGCAATTGAGAGTCCTGCCACATTGGGAAGTAAAATACGATGGAAGAAGATTGCTGGGGATGACCTGGAGGGAGTACTTAACTGGTACACTTGGGCGCTGTGGTCATTTGGAGCAGTAAACATTTGAGCAAGTCACCTCTCTATGACTCCGGCATCACAGAGACCCAGATTTGAAACCAGATTCTTGTATCTGACAGCTGTGGAATTCTGTGCTGGTTATTTTACCTCACTGAGCTTTCTTTTTCTTCCCCTGTAAAATGGGAATGATCATACCTCCTTACAAATTTATGAGCATGAGGATTAATTGGAAAAATCATTATCATTCTTAAAGGAATTATTTATTATTTATGATTGCAATAGTGAGGATTTAGTTCATGATATAGGGTGGAGAAGAAGCTCCTGTCTCTGCCTTGCACTCTTTAAGCCATGGGTCTTTTTGACTAGGGCTGTGGTCCCCATTTCTAGCATCTGAAACTCATGATAACCACGGGTGTCCTGTTCCATGGCTCTGTCACTCTCCTTAAGAGGTCCAGTGGTCCTCTCTGCTTCAGATACCACAGGGCTTGGCTGGCTAAGCAGTAAGCTACCTGTCTTCTTCTGAACTCCACCAAACACAGGAGGCCCTGCGCGTATGGCTGGGGCAAGGCGACAGAGAGCAGGAAAATACAGAGGGTCATAGGTAGGTGAGATTGTCAAAGCCAGGTGTTGGCCTGTGAGGGACAGGTATTTACCTGAAGACTGAGGAAGTTCCAAAAGGCAGGTAGAAGGTGAATCAATCAGATCCATATATCCATGCTGTGCTGCAGGGTCCCCATACCTTCAGGGAAAGGAGGTGCCATGCTTTCATCCCAGCCTGGGAGACATCACCAAGAAATAAAGCAGCACACAGAAGTGGCTCAGTAGAAAATCTTGGTTTCTTATGGGCTCAGCTTCACAGCTCAGAGCCAAGATGTTCCAAATCCCAGCCACAGCTGAAGCTGTAACACATGTGCCCCCAAAGGTTGGCAGGGCCCCTAGCTGGAATTGCCGAGGGACACAGCAGCTCCAGAACAGCTTTTGAGAGTTCTCACTCACTAACATCATGTTTGAAAATAGCCAGGACTAATTGGATAATATTTTTTAAAACAATAAAAAGGATTTAAATCCTAGGCTATACAAAAAAAAAAAAAAAAAAGCTATTAACTGGGAAGAGGATTTTTTTTTTTCCCCAGACCGATCATATTCACACCATTTAAGCTGGGAATGGGGCTGAGGAATTCCACCAACAGTACAGGAATACTCAAGGAGGGTTTGGTCCAGCTTGGAAAACAGAAACCCCAGGGACCCAGGTTCTCTCCAGAGCCTTCGAGTTGCTGCATCAGTGTTTTCCCCTGAGATGTGGTGTGTATCTATGTCATTTTTCTCAATCATTTAAGAATAGGTTGCTCATCTTGTACCCTTCTACCCCTAAACACTTCATTGCATATTTCCAAAAAACAGGGATATTATTTTCTATAATCACAGGACAATGATCTAAATCAGGAAATTGAAAATTTATACAATACTGTCAACTAGTCTGGAGTCCAAAGTCAAATGTTGTTCATTCTTCCAATAATGTGCTTTACCCAGGACTACGTACTGCCTGCAGTTGTCACATCTCTTCGGGTTCTTTTGAAATAGAACCTTCCTCATTCTTTCTGTATCTTTCCCTGTTCTTTCTCTTTAACCTTGACATTTTTGAAGAGTACAGACCATTTATTTTGTAGAAGGTTACTCGATTTGGGTTTGTCTGATGTTTCCTTGTGATTAGATCTGGGTGATGAATTTGGGGCAGAAAACACCCCAGAAGTAATGTTGTGTCTCCCTCGGTGCATCCAGCCAGAGGGATGCGATGTTGGGTTGGTGTCATTATTGGTGATGTTATCTGTGATTACTTGGCCAAGGTGCCGTGTGTCAGGTTTCTCCACTAGAAAGTTGCTTTTTTTTCCCCTTTGTGATTAATAAGAAATTTATGGAAGATACTCTGAGACCATGTAAATATGCAATCCTTATCAAACTTGTACCCGCTAATTTGAGTCTCCATTGATGCTTAGAATATTTGCCAAATGGTGATTTTTCTCATTGTGTCATTCCACATTTATTAGTTCAGTTCTGCTGTTGAAGATCCTCCCCTATCCCATATTTATGTTTATTTATTGATTCATTGATATCTGTATGAATTCATGGAATGTTATGCATTATTCAATGGATTGTAATCCATTACTACCACTATTTATTTTCACATCCACATTGTCTCAGAGTTGAACAGTGGGATTCCTTTCTGTCCTCTTGACATTCATTTTTTGAGCAGTTTCTGGAACAAGATGTTCAGGCTCGTCTTGTACCTTACCTGCCCTGAAATCGGCTGTCTTGCAAACAGGGCCTAAATCCTTTGAATAACAGAAAATGGAATTTTAAAAACCAAGATCTGGGCATCAGGTTCTGGGCAGGAGAGCTACTAGTGTGTCATTGTTTCTAGGCCCTCTCAATGGACAGAGCTAAGATCTGTATCTGTTTTTAAAACATACTGATACCTTCAGTTCTAATCCCACTGCATTCTGGGCTTCGCCTTCTTGAATATTTTTTTAAAATTACTACTTCTCCAATAGTGAGATATCTAGCTCCCCTTTTTTTTCAATATATTTATTCCTTTGCTGAATCCTAGAATACATACAAAGTAGTTTTTGAATCATTCAATCATACCACTGTAAAAAACAAAACCACTAATTAGAGTTCAATATTTCTCTATGCTTCTTTTTGTCTTTAGACTGAGGATATGTAGTCAAAACACTGTCTTCGAAATTTACTTCACATAACTCTCCCTCCACCCTTTGTTCAGCATGGTTATGCCATTCATTTGAAATCTAATCTGGTTCATTTGTTTCTGTTAGGAGCTTTCTCCTCATCCTTGTAGATTCTTTGAGTACACGAAACACTAATATGACTATAAACATCAAAACTAGTTAAAAAATGTTATCCAGAGAAGCATCACTCCCCTTAACTCCTCCTCCCTATGGCCACACACCCCTAACATGGAACTAATCTCCTTCACTTCTGGTTTTCTCCCCCACGTTTCTTTTTGCTAGCATAATTAAATACATATACAGTTTGTTTCCTCTTCTTTCTTATAAAAAAAAAAGTGGGGGGGAGAACATGCTATAAATTAATTTTTGTACTTTGCTTTTTGCCTTTAACAATGCATCCTGGAAATCATTCCCATCAGCTCACGGAGCTCTTCAGTGTTCTTTTCTGGCTGTGTAGTATTACACTGAGCAAATCTACCACAGTCTGTCCAGCAGGGCTCTTATTGGTGGAGATTGAAACTGTTTCCAGTGTTTTGCAGTTACAATGCTTCAGTATTCAAGCTAGCATATAGTATTTTCATATAGTTGGACAGCATCTTCAGGGTAAATTCCTAGAAGTGAGATTGTTGACTGCTAGGAATAAAATATATAGTTTTGCTAGATATTGCAAAATTCCTCCTTAGTAGTCATACCAATTTGTTTTCCCTCAAAAGGTATGAGAGTGCCTGTTTGTTTTCCTTTGGCCTCATGAGCAGAATGTATCAAGCTTTCTAATATGTACCACCAGTCTCATAGGTGAGCAATAATATCTCAGTGTCAGCTTTTAAATCAGTTTTATTGAGATATAATTCATATACCACACAATTTACCCACTTAAAGTGTACAATTCAGTGGGTTTTAGTATGTTGATAGATAGCTGCAACCATCACTACGTCAGGTTTAGAAACCCAGTACCTGTCAGGTACCACTCTCCTACTCCGCATTCCCCCAGTCCTAAGCAACTATTGATCTACTTTCTGTCCATAGATTTGCCGGTTTAGGAAATTTCATGTAAATGGAGTCATACAATATGTGGCCTTTTGTGATTAGCTTCTTTCATTTAGCCTGTCTTCAAGGCTCATCCATGTTATGGCATGTACCAGTATACCGTTCCTTTTTATGACCAAGTAATATTCCATTGCTCAGTCAAGTAATATTTTTGTTTATTGATTTGTTGATGAACATTTGGGTTGTTTCAACCAGTTGGCTATTGAGAGTAATCCTGCTATAAATATTCATGTATTTTTTTTTCATGTGAACATAAGTTTTTATTTCTCTTGGGTATATATACCTAGGAATGGAATTGCTTGATCATATGGTAACTATAATTGTTGGAGAAACTGCCAGACTGTTTCAGTGTGTTTAGACTATTTCGCTCATGTGTGAAGTTGAGCATTTTTTCTTATGTTTAAAAGGCTATTTTTATATACTTTTTCAAATTGTCTGTACCTTCCCTTTGCCCATTTTCCTATTTGGTTGTTGGTTTTTTCCCATCAGTTTTTGAGAGTTCTTTGTATATAACAAATTAGTCTTTTATCTGCAATACACATTGCAAACATTTTCTCTCATTTGTTATTTTTTTGTTTTTACGGTATTTTCTTCCATACAAACCTAAAAAAGATTTTTTTTCTGCTATCAGATTTATCATTTTTTTCATTTATTGTCTTGGGACATTGATTCAATTTAGAAATCCTTTCTCCATACCTAGGAATTCACCCATGTTTTCTTCCAGGACTTGTTGTGTTCATTTTTTCCTATAACTCTCTGATCCTTTTCAGAGTATATTCTTGTACATGGTTGGAAGCATAGGTCTAACTTAACTAATTCTACTAACTGGCTACCTAGTTGTCCTAGAAACACTTATTAAAAAGATTATCTGTACCCTAGTGATTTCCAGTGCCACCTTTATGTTTACGATGTACTAAATTTTCATATATGCTTGGGTCTCTTCCTAGACTTACTGCTTTCTTCCAGTGGTCTATTCAGACACCAACACCATGCTGCCTCATTTCTTATGAGCAAGTTTGATGACCTTCTCTGGGCATCTGTTCTTTTGCTACGACCCTTGCTCTCAGAAAGTCCTTCCCTGTATTTGTGTTTCTGTCTCATTGCAGCTTAGGCTCATTTCCTCTGTGAGTTCCCGTGAATGCAGGGCTCCCTTTGCACACTTCTCCCTGAGTTGTCAGGTGCTATGGGCTCTCTCCCTTTATGTAAATCTGGCCGCTGCTTTCTGGTCCAGAGGTGACTCTCTCTCATTGACAGCCCTGACTGCCGACTTTACAAGTAATTTGCTGAGTTTGTCAAGCACTGCAGAATCATGTAAATGCCATTATCGTTTTTGTCATCATCATCATCATCAATGGAAGCATCAGCGGCTTCCCTTCCTTTGCCTATTGTTTAGAGCAAATGAAGTAGCTGCTGATGTTCAGAACAGAGGCTTTATCTGTAGACTATCCAAAGTCATAGCCCCTGTAGGTCAGTTCATATCTTAAAGGTGTCACATAGGCCAGGAGAAAGATCGTCATACACCACCTACTCTTTGTGGTTGGGAAGTTGATATGTCTCACATGGGTTGGACAGCAGTCCTCTACCTGTACCCCAAATGAATTTTCTTTCCTGATCTTGGTGTGATAGCAAAATATCTAATTGAAAATATATTTATAATTCAGAAATAGTTGTTTTTAAGAGTGCCTGGGTGGCTCAGTCAGTTGAATGTCCAATTCTTGATTTCAGATCAGGTCATGATCTCAGGGTTGTGGGATCAAGGTCGAGCTGGGCACTCA
The DNA here is from genome assembly GCF_053574225.1 of Canis aureus. Taxonomy (NCBI): domain Eukaryota; kingdom Metazoa; phylum Chordata; class Mammalia; order Carnivora; family Canidae; genus Canis; species Canis aureus. Next base: position 10,054,811 of record NC_135613.1, read on the forward strand.
GTGCAGAGCCTGCTTAAGATTTTTCTCTCTCCCTCTATCCCTTCCCCATGCTTGCTCACTCTCGCTCTCTCTCTCTCTGAAAAGAAAAGAAAACAAAGAAAGATATTGTTGTAGACTCCATAAATCTATTTATCTCAATATTATAAGGGAGAGTATAAGGTTATATATGCTTGGGACAATTCACCACTATTTGAGTACATTCAACAAATATCTGGTGAGCAACTGGTGTGTGTAAAGGCACTCTAATAGAAACTGTGAAAGACTCAAAGATGGATAGTACAGGATCCTGTCCTTTAGGAGTTCACTCACAACTGCAGAAGATAACGGCAAGAGAGAGAGCTAGGCACAAGCAATGTCATTATAAGGCAAATGAGAACAAGTGGGGAAAAAAAAGGAAAAGTCCTATGTGAGTGTAGAAGAAAAACTACTCATTCTGGGGTCTCCTTGGAAGAGATGAGACTTAAAATTGGACCCTGAAGAATAAGTTGGATGACCCAGGAAGATAATCTGGCATTTAGAATGGCTTAAGCAAAATTACAAAGGTTAAAAAAAAAAAAAGAAAATAAAAAACAAACAAAAAAACAACCTTTATATTGAATTAAGCCATATGAAAGGACTGTTTTGTAGGTCAAATCAGTCACATGCGGTCAAATGTATATGATTCACTCTAATACATCATTTGTGAGGATACTGCAGACTGGTTATAAATCTCATAGAACTAATAGATTAATCTGGACAGGTTAAGAGATCTTATATGGGAGACCAGGCTGTATAGGATTTTGATTACTAAGTTGAAGAATTTTGCCTTTATTCAGTGAGATTCATTTAATTGTTTATTTATGAAATATTTGTTAGGTCCCTATTATGTGTCCAACCTCCTGATTGGGGAAGCTTTGGGAACAGAGCCATGTTTCAGAAGGATAATTCTGGCAGTGGTATGCATGGTGGAGTGCAGAGAGGAAGCAGTGTGAATGAGGAAACTACTTAGGAGTTCTAGGAACTGAAGAGTAAATGAGGACCTGAGGCAGGATATGATCGTGAATAGGAGGGATGGAAGTGAAAGCCATTCCAGAAATGGAATTGACTCCAGCCATTGTGATTGAATCAAAGTAAAGGCAAGGGAGAAAAAGGCCAACCAAAAGTCTCCTAGCTGCCAACTCAGGAGAACGGGGAGACTCCCATTGACTTCCATCTCTTCATCCATTTATTCATCCATCCATTCCACCAGTGTTTATTGCACACCAGCCATGAGACGAACAATGTTCCAAGAGCTGGAGACACAGCAGAGAACAAGAGAGGCACACATGTCTAATGCAAAGAGACAGGCAAGGAATAGATAAATAAATTAACATATGATGTAATGGTAAAGATGGGAAGCACTATAAGAAAGATTATTCAAGGTAAGAGAACTGTGGAGAGTGAAAAAGGTATATTTGCAAGGGATAATCAAGGACTATGAGCAGATGAATTTGGAGCAGAGACCTGAATGATGTCAGGGAAGGAGCATGAGAAAACCTGGGGGAAATTAGTCCCAGGAAGAAAGTACAACAAATACAGAATCCTTTTTTTTTTTTTAAAATTTTTATTTATTTATGATAGTCACACAGAGAGAGAGAGAGAGAGAGAGAGAGAGAGAGAGGCAGAGACACAGGCAGAGGGAGAAGCAGGCTCCATGCACCGGGAGCCCGACGTGGGATTCGATCCCGGGTCTCCAGGATTGCGCCCTGGGCCAAAGGCAGGCGCTAAACCGCTGCGCCACCCAGGGATCCCCCAAATACAGAATCCTTGAGGCAGGTATAAGCTTGGAGTGTTTGAGGATCAGCTCTAAGACCAGGAAAGTTCGATTGAATCAAGAAGTAGGGAAACCAGTAAGACTTTAATGGTGGGATGGGGCAAGAGCATGTCATGGCAAGGAGTTTGATTTTATTTTGAGCATACGAGATTTGGAGTTTGAAGAGATGGCCTTTTAAAGTTTCTCTGGCTCCTATGTGGAGAATTGACTGTAAAGAGACAAGAAAGGAAGAAAATATGGCAGGGTTGGTGAGAAGTGGTCAGATTCTGGATGAACATTGACATTACAACTAACAGAAGTTGCCAAGGAAATAGACACAGTGTAAGAGAGAAGTGGAAGTAAAGGATGACTGCCATTTCCAAGTCAGAGGAAGGAGCAAAATTTGCAGAGAGAATCAAGGTTTCTGGTTTGTATTTGTTAAGTTTGGTACACTCAAGTAGAGGGAATGAGCAGGCAGTGGGGTACAGGAGCCTAGACCTCACAGGAGAAGTTGAGTCTAAATTTGAGAGTCACCAGCATATAGATGCATTTAAATCTCTGAACCTGAATGAGACATCTAGGGAGTGGGTGTAGACAGAGAACAGGAGGAGTTATCAAGCTCTGTGATCATCAGGTAACAAGGGAAGGAAGAGCCAGAAAAGGAGACTGAGAAGGAAGGGTCGTTGAGGGAGAAGAACCAAGGGAGTTTGGTGACTGGGAAGCCCTGCAAAAGAAATATTTCAAAGAAGAGGGGATGGCTGGCAGTGTCAATGCTGCTAAGAGGTCATATAAGATGAGGACAGAGAATTGACAAGAAAATTAGCAAGAAGGAATGTTGGTGACCTTGTGAGGCAGTTTTAGTGGTGTGGAGGAGGAAAAAAAATCTGAGGAGAAAATGGAAAATAAGGAACGAGAACAGAAAATATAGACCACTCTTCTTAGGATATTAGCAATAAAGTGGAATGGGAAAACAAAATGATGTTTTGGGGATGGGGATGATATGTGTTTAGACATGGAAGGGCTGACAATAATGATCAAAATAAGGGAGAACATGATGACTAGTAAGTAGGGCAGAGGGGGCAGGTTGGAGAGCACAGTGGGGATGTTGGACTAAGATAGGAACTTGGAACCTTTTACCCATGTAAAGAAGGACACAGATGAAAGGACAAAGATGCCAAATCCATATATTTGGCAGTAGAATGTATGAGAAAGTTCTTTTTTTTTTAATTTTTATTTATTTATGATAGTCACAGAGAGAGAGAGAGAGAGGGGCAGAGACATAGGCAGAGGGAGAAGCAGGCTCCATGCAGGGAGCCTGATGTGGGATTCGATCCCGGGTCTCCAGGATCGCGCCCTGGGCCAAAGGCAGGTGCCAAACCGCTGCGCCACCCAGGGATCCCCGAGAAAGTTCTTATTATTGTCATTTTCTTAGTGAAATAAGAGGCAAGGTGAGAGTTAGGATGGAGGAGGAGGTGTCCGACTTTGAGGAGAGGGTGAAGGGTAGGAGAGAGAGCTGGGTGAGTGAACTCATTAGCCATGTGTGCTGGGGTTGCTGGTGAGATCCAGTGGTAAGGTCTACATGATGCTTGTGGTTGTAAATTTGAAGTAAGATCCATCACCTTGGCTATGTTGTTTTCGTTCAGCACATTCTGCTCTCACCTACAGGTAAAGAATTTTTTAAATTGTATTTTTAGAGAGAGATATAAAGAGTACGTATGCATATGAGTGGGGTGGGGAGCAGAGAGAGAGAGGGAGAGAATCTTAAGCAGGCTCAGCACAGAGCCTGACTCAGGGCTCGATCTCACAACCCTGAGATCATGACCTGAGCTGAAACCAAGAGTCAGACACTTAACTAAATGAAGCACCCAGGTGCCCCATGGTAAGGGTTTTATTTGTTATTTTTTTTTAAGATCTACATTTAATTAAGCAGAGTCATGGTTTTGACAAGGACAGTGGAAAGTAAAAAGGTTGGAAAGAGGCTGAGGTTATGCACAAGAGAGGGATTTCATTATAAACCCTCATATAAAGAATGAATAAGGAGGGGAATGAAGCCTGAAGCAGACGACAGACATTGAAGGAACCCAGAAATGGGTTGAAGATTTGGTGAAGCTGAAATACTAGAAAGAGTAAGGTGAGAAGATGGAAGCTTAAAACAAAGAGATGCTTCAAATAGAGGGTATTAGAAGTGATGAGGTTGCTGGAAATGACAAGGTCTAGGGTACGACTGTGACCTAAGTGGGACAGAGAAAAAGAGCATTAGGAGTGAACAGGTCAAGCAGCTGAGAGGCCAGAGTGTTAGATGAATTGTCTATGTGGATATTGAAGTCATCGAGAATAATGACAGGGAGTGAGAGAGACAAAGACAGTTGATCCAGGCATGAAAAGATTCAGTGAATCAGTAGATGTGTTGTGCAAGGTGGTCAGGGACTGCTGTGAGGAGGGGTATTGGGTGGTACCATGCAATTGCATGTTCCTCAAAGGAGGTTTTGAAGAAGAAAAAAAAAAAAGGAGGTTTTGAAGAAGAAAATAAAATCAGCCCAGAAATAGCAAAATGAGTGGCCATGAAGATACCCACCAACCTCCTGGCTCTATGGTATATGGGATGTGGGAGGAGAAAAGTCACCACTTAAGGGAACACAGGGGAAGTAGTGACTTCCAGAGAACACTGTTGTAAAAGAGTAAAACATTTACAGGAGAGGTTCGAGTGTTGGGAGATTTAGGTGGTAACAAATCATGAGGTCCAGTGATCATGGATAAAGATTGGGCCAGACTAGGTTAGAGCTGTACAGACGCGGAGGGCAGGCATCTGGGGATATAGAGATGGTCTAGAGTCTTGAACTTACAGATAAACTGAGGTAAACAGGGATGCAAAACATGATGGTATTGAACATTTTGGTCTTTTTAAAGGGTAAGTTCTGAATTACTTCTCATTCTTGAGATAGATCTTTGGCTGGTGGTGGTGGTAGGAAGTAGTGGGTGATCAGACCAGGAGGCCAGGGAACCCTGGGGGCCTGGCTTCAATTTTTCTGTGGGTAACATTACAACTGGATAGGGAACTTGTAAGGAGGAACAGTGGAGGTTTATGGGATGGGGGAAGAGAAGGAAGATGAGATGGACATTGGAAATTGTAGCTGTTGTATCTTTGATAAAGCAGATGGCCCTTGAGGGTAGGGGAGATGAGGTCACCAAGATGGCAGAGAATGGATTCAGCTTTAGTGGATGGGAAATTTGGGGCACAGGATTATGAGGAGGGTTAAATGGGGTAAATTCCACCCATTAGATAACTATAGTCCCTGGTACTTAGTAGGTGAACAGGGTTAGTTTCCCCACCCCCCTCCAACTTCCCCTGCAGGTGCATGCAGGGGGACCCCACAGGACGAATGGCAGTGTGGACATGGATCCGTATAGATCCATCTCCAGCTGTTAGAACAACTTAAAACACATGAACTGCTGCAGATGGCTAGAGGCAGAAGTGGGCATTGAGTTAGAAGAAAAAGAATCTGTAATGTGCAGTTTTGTAGAAATGTGGCCCAAACATTTCAAGGCAGTTGCGAAAGCTCATGATGTTGAGCCCAGCTATTGGCAGAATCGAATAGGAGAACCTTTAGTATATTAGGGACATTATCGTAAGTGCATGAAATTTAGCCAGAACAAATGCAATCAATACCTTGATCCTGAGTCTGCATTGGCAACCAACAGTAGAAATAGCTGTCAGAATTGTATTTGAGTTTGTTTTGATCGCTTTAACTATAAAGTTATAGACGGTTACATCAGTACCTTAACTACGTCAATTAAATGAGACAAATATTCTGTAGCTGATACTTGGCACTTGGAAATATTAGATAGAGTCAGAAAAGTTATAGAGTAAAAAATAAGCCTTTTGAGGAGTTCTTTATCACTTCATTTTTTTCATCTCCATTGCACTCCAGTGTTTGTTGAATTCAGAGTTTTAAAATTTCTGGGAATTCTAAAGTCACCAGGAAAAGAAACTTGTCTTCATTTGTTTGTTTGAATTCTTTGTTTCCTGGGGAATAAAAAAAGGACAGGACCCTGCACATAACCCTTGGTAAACATTGTTATTATTACTGTTATCGCTGTAAGAGTTTGGCACTCTTTTCTCAAATTTACCTTATTAACCTAGAAAAGTCAGACACATTGTGCATTTCTTGGCTTTCCTGAAAAATAATCACATTTGGGGTATTTAAAGCCCTGGTTTTGTCACAGAATAATTGATCCCACATTTACTAATTGAATTTACCTTTAAATGTTTTAAACTTTGTTGTGAATAGAGCTGCCTTAGGTATTTTTTTCTTTTTCTTTTTCTTTTTTTTTTCCTTTTGTGAAAAGCAGGCAAACTCAAGAACAAAACAAGCCATCAACATTAGGGTAGAACAAAGAGAGTTCTTGCGTCAAGCAGATTCAGAAAGCATTCATTTTCCAAAAAGGGATGAGAAAGAAAAGGAGGAAAAAGGATCCCCTTATCCCATTTAATGGAAGATCCTAGGACTGAGGGGAGGAGGGGCCAGGTTCAGACTTGGCGGCAACTCTGAAGCCTGTGCACTTGCCCCTCGCCTCTGTCTTGGAGCCTCTTGAGCCGCAGCAACTTGGTTCTAATCTCTCCAAGCACAAAGGAGAGCGACTGCGAGTGGCCACTTGGCCGTGGTCCTTGGAGCAGCGGGCAGACAATGGGCTTTCTGCCACCCTCCAGGGCTGAAGGGGGCAGGAAGTTGACATCCGTAAAGGAACCACTTCCTTCAATTCCAGGAACTGAAGTGGTCTCCTGGAGGCAAGACTGTATTTCATTCTGGCCTATAAGTTTATTATTCTGTTTGTCCTCCACACTTAGGGTAGTTAATGAGTTTTTGCCTTTGCTGATTTTCTGCCCTCACCCTCCCCTCACTCCATGACACCCAGCAGTCTGTCCTCTCTCCTCACCACGAGTCAATAAACTCAACAGCCTCATCATCCTTCTTACCCTGTGCAGCTTATCCTCAGCACAGAGGCAGAGATGAAGCTGATTGCTCTCCCTGGACTCTCTGCTTTCTCAGAATTCTCTCTCCTACTCTGGCCCTGGGGACTCTGTCCTCGTTTTCTGCCTTTCGTGTTAACCTGGCTCTTCTTTCCCCTTCCACCTTCAGAACATAAGCTCTGCCCCCAAAGACCCATCCTTGGCACCTTTCTCTTCTCTCTCTGGTTTCATCCTGAATATTCCTCCCCATTTATTTCTGTGTGCATCATCCATTTTCAAGTCCGCATCTCCAGAGATTTCACCTTCTAAACAACTCACCTGCATGAGTGTCAGGATCTTAAACTCATTGGATATAAGGTGGAATCTAGCAGCCTATCCTTAACGTGCTCCTCCTCTTGTATACTGTCTTCCTTATAAAGGTTCCTTGGTGATTTTTGTCACTCAGGATAAAAAAAAAATTCCTTTGACTTCCTGTTCTCCTTCATCCCACATCCAATTTGTTATCAAATCTGACTGTCTCTGTTTTAAGCAGCTCCCTCATTCATCTTCTCCTTTTCCATGCCCCTTTGCCATTTCCTCCTAGTTTTGGACACTTACTACCCCTGGAAAATCAAAATGCCTTCTGCCTATCTCTCCCACACATTCACCTTCATTATTGCTCTATGTCAATCCATCCTGTAACCCCCCCATCAAATTAATATTCCTAAAATAAAACCATGATCAGGATTTCAGTAGGCACCATACAATATATTTAATCCCTTCCTCCCCTAAAAATATCTGGCAAATAAATGTAGAGGGAGGGAGTGAATGGATGAATAGAAGGAAGGAGAAGAAAGGAAGGAAGGAAGGAAGGAAGGAAGGAAGGAAGGAAGGAAGGAAGGGGAGGGAGGGAGGGAGGGAAGGAAGAAGGCACTGTAAGAGAGCAGCCGTAGATTTATTCCTAAATTTGTTGTTAATTTGGCCTCTGGAAAAAATCACTGACCCTTCCTGTGCCTCAATTTCCCTCTTAGAAATTGTGAAAACTCTTGTCACCGATCTTGTTGCATAGAATATATTCTTCACTGACTACCTCAAGGATTCCACAAGCCCTCATGGAAAGAGATCACTGCACATTTATTAATACTATTGCCTCTTCTCCTTTGTGGTTTTGATTAGTCCCAAACCAAAGTGTTCGCTGGTCACATAGTCCTCTTCCATTCTGTAGGATTAATACTCTTAAACACCGGCAAAATACTCTGTTTCTCCTCCTAACCAGATAAAAGTTTTGAGAGAACTTCGAAGATGGTTTGCTCAATAAATGTAGTGGAAAGAGGCAAAAAGAAAAGTAGCAAGTTTTTCTCTGGGGTAGTAGTTTTAACCAGAAGCCTTTCTGACTTTAGATACTCCAGAGCATTTGCAGACAGTGAGAATGACAAGCCAAGTTTCCCGGTCCATCCTTCTGGGAAGAAAGGGCAGCTTAGGGCTTCATGCTAATCTAAGTGATTTCATCGCTCATGAACAAGCTTGGGTTCCTTCCTATCCCTTGACAGTAGATAAAGTTGGTTATGTGCTTTCTTTCTTCCCATGTATAATTCCCGTATAAAATCCCCATCTCCTGGAAATGACTTCCTATTTATTTAACAGCTCCAATTTTCCCCAAATTCCATTTATATCATCTGACTTTATATGTAGCCAACTTTTTCAGGGTACCAAAAATATCTCCCAGCCAGCCCTTTCTTGGGAAGGAACTTTGGGAAAGAGAATCAATATGCATTTTTGGGTCCTTGGGCTCTTTAAAATGTACCTAGTCCACTTACCATAAGACAGAGTTGAATGTGGCCAGGGGAATAGCAAAAGATTTTATTGCTTACTTCTGCCTTGTTTTTCCTTCTGGTGTATGATGCAGTACTTTTAACTACTGACTAACCAACTCTCCTCCTATGTAACCCTGGTTTGGGTCTTTCAGATCAGGGGTAAACACTGCTGAGTTTAGGTTGCAGCAATCTTTTTCCAGTTCCAAGATACAAGTTATTGGATAGAAATGTCAAGGCTTAAAATCTCCCCCCACCCCCATTATTGTTCTTAAGTTTTGACATCTTCTCTACACTAGACTTAGGTGTCACATCACTGTAGATATAGCAGAAGTTGCCTATGTGTTATTCTAATATACCATATCAATAGTCCACATTCTTCCACAGAAAATGCCAAGACTTCTAGGGATGTTCACCATTGAAATAAGTCGGAGAATTACTCCTTTTAACTAGATCTCATGTACAGATTATGACACTCATGATAACAAATGATGCTCCCTCTGTATGGACCAGATAACATGGTTGTATTCTGTTGCAACAGAAGATGAGGGACTCCAGGCAAAAGGCTCAACCCAAAGTACTGCTCTTGTCACACAGGGTGATGCAGAACACATTCTTTCCAATGGTCTCTCTCATATAGTTTCTGCTCTTGGAATGCCCTTTCTGTAAATATGGCCCATAACTTTCTCATCTAAGATAACTGAGATAATCTGTGATCAGTAAGAAAAACAGATGCATAGGAATTCATCAGAATAAGACCAAAGTGAAGAGAAAAGAAGAAACACAAATGAGTCTGGGTTTGATGCTATTCTTCCTTTCAGAAGAGACAAAGCCAGATAATGGGGGAACCAAGGTGCTGTAAGCCTATTTATTGTCTTGGCATCTTTCTTTTAGTTACCTCCCTCCCCTTCATCAAATCACAATGACCCATCTCCCCCAATGCCAGGATGTCCTCACTGCCCCGTTATGAATGGTATTATTAGAACTGACGAGCTCTTTCCCACTCAAGCCTACTTTCAAAATTTAGCCAGGCCAACTATGTCTTAAAGAAAGCCCTTAACTAACAATCAAGGCACTTTCAACTACAAAACATTGACATTTTGTCTCTCTCACCTTCCCTGTGTGGTATGTAATGTAATAGACTATCTCCCAACACATGTATGTATTGCTTGCCTCTACTTTGCTTTATACGCTCTACCCTTCACCACAACTGCAATCAATCCCCTTTTTAAGATCTATATTAACTAGAGCCTGAATGACAACACCCCAATAACTATATCACTTAACCTGCCCCAATTCCTTTTAAAATCCAATTCATTGACTGCTTTCTCTTTGCTTCCTGGTCATCAACTGCTCCCTGAGCCACCTGGACTTTTCCTCTTGCCCATCAGTAGGTGGCTCAAGACTCTCCTTTCTCTTTCCCCCTTCCTGCCCTAAGTGTACAGCTCTGAGAGTGGCGCTTAGGATGACCCTACTTGATCCCTGTTACATTCCTCCAGGGTTGTCAAAGGTTTGCATTAGGCCCAGCCCTAATCATGACAACTTCAGCCCCAGTGAAAGATGAATAATAATAACTGCTCTAGCCAGTCCCAGAAGAGCCCACTGAGGACGTTTGTTTTGGAATAATGAATATGGAAATTTGGAATCCATAATAAACTGCAAGCAGTCTTTCAACTCACTCGTGCCGAAAATTCACACTCGCCTTTCCCATAACTTGTCACTTGTGTTTTTTATTGTTCGATATGTAAACAAGGCCGGGAAAGCCTTTGTTCCTTGGTGCCTACTTAGATTTGCCCATTAATCCCAATCCCCCCTCCCTTTCCCACCAATGCATGCAGGATTACACAAAGCAAAAGTCATTAATTTTTATCTCTGACTATCTGTAGGGTTTTTAATGTGGCCTGGCTTGCTTATGCACCACCAATTACATGTCATAAGTGCTTGTAGATGCTGGAGCAGTATCATGGGCTGATGAATCACTGCCTCCTCTCCTGATTAGTATGCAAGGGGCCGTGTTCCTCCTTGAGCAGCTGGCATGCCAATGAGGATCTGGCTCCGCTGGTCAAGGCATCTGGACATGAATTCAATATGGATTGCTTTAATTAAATGGCTAAGCGCACAAGACGCTAAGAAACAACTCCATCATTGAGTGAAACTCAAAAATATAGTCGACACAAGCGAGAGGGTGGAAAAGGTAGGAAAATATTCCATCATCACTGCCCACTCTACCTTAAATCCTTGAAAAGCGCCCCCCCAACCCCCTCCATACCATGTGAAGCACAGCCACTTGCTAAAAGCATGATGAATTGTGGAATCCACAATGAAATACTGGAGGTGAATCCAGTTCATCACCCTTAAATTTAGAAATCAAAACAGCAGAGCAAAACCTACTCTTCTGCCCTTTGAAAAGGTTTTATTTTAACTATACACTCGATTGCAAACTACTGATGCGGCGGATTTCAAGAAGGAAGGATGCCAGGAGAGGTGGGTAGTAAAGTCTGAATGTACCTGTTACCGGCAGTCTTGGAGGAAAAGAACAAGCTAATGCAGCTTTGCAAATATCAGGAGGCCCAAGTGGTCCGTCAGTGTGCTAATTGGCTGAAGAGGAGAAGGGAAAAGCAGCATGGATTCACACTGTCCACTTGGGATGGGCTTTGCATAGATCAGAAAGATGAAGTATCTGGCAGCTCATGTTTGCTTTCAGCCTACCTTTTATTAGTCTATTTCCATAAGGAAACAAATGGAATATTTTCATAACGAATAGCTGTTGTAGCAGTAACCCCAGTTTTATTCTTCTGAGCACTTATCTTTAATTCTGTTGCAAGTTTCCTCTTATTTTCACCCTCACTGTATTTGGTTTGCCAGTGTATTTCACTGGGAGGCAGGATAGAATCATGGCTGAGAGTAAGGGCTCAGGATTCAGACGCATCTAGACCGTTATCCTGGCTTCATTCATTTCTAAATGTGCGGTTTTAGGCAAGTTATGGGACTTCTCTGACTCTCCTTTTCCCCCATCTCTGAAAGCAGGGTAAGAATAATACCTACCTTACCAACATTTTGTGAAGATTGATTAGTCCACATCAAATCTGTAACACACACTGGAGACTCTCAAAAATGATGGCCACTATTAATGTTTGTGGAATGTGTTCTTGTCAAGTGTTGATGTTTTACTGACCACATTCAGGGAATACCTGTTTCCTGTAATTGACTAGATTTACCTACGTATAGCAGCAAGGATTTAAAGAAGACCTTTAAAATATATTACTATGCAACCACTACCGCTCCAGTTTCTACTTCTTCTCTACCCCCGCCCCATCAAAGATTTGGTACCTTCAATAATAACATGCACTACAGATGGACCTGGGGCTCTATTTTCTTTTTTAAATAATTTATTAAGATACCATTGTTAAAAAGACCCTGAGGCACTCTGCTTTAAAAAGGTGGGGGAGGGATATTAAAAATGGTAAAACATTCTTGCTGGCCCTCCTCCCTTAGTCTAAACTGAAAGGTTGATGAACAGGGAAGGAAGTTAAATGCTAGTATCTGTGCTTTCTCTGTCCTTGCATGGTGCATTCTCATAGATTTTATAAATCCATGGGGGATCGGAACAGTCCACGTCAGCAAGATCATCAGAATCCTAAGAGTCCCCCAGGGGCAATGACAGAAAGCCAACTGTCCGTGGTGCACAAAATTCACTTAAACCACACGTGGACAGTATGTGAGATTGCACATAGTGATCAATCACAAGGATTCCATTCCAGGACAGTTCAACATTTGACACACCAGGCTACTAGATCTAAGCTTGACATAAAGGCAGAATTCTTGAATGCTAAGGCAAGACACTCTCCTTTGGACCTGCACAAGATAAAAGTCCAATCTAGGTTCTCCTTAGAGTACCATTCATTCACCTGCTAGCTGCCGTCTTTGGAAGGAAGCGTGTTAGTAAAGATGGCTATCACTGGAGAAGGGGCCTATGATCTGATCTAACTCTGTCTTCATCTTCAATGTTTTAAAAATAGTGGACCCAGCTCTCCTTCTGGGGAAGTTGGGGGAGGAGATAGAAGAAGGTGGTTTGGTTGAAAGCTGACTCTTTGAGGCATGAGAAGAGGCTCATACCTGGTCTTGTGAAGTAATTGAGACATTGAGCAGCAGTCATTACAGGCGTGTGTAGGACATAGGAGTAGGAAAGAGCCTATTCAGGTCTGAAAATCAGCTCATATATCGTATGAGCTTCTCCTTGTTCCAGGTGGATAAGAGTAAATGTAGGGCATACACAGAACTCAAGAACAAGTAAGCCAATGGCCTATCAGAAAACTACTATATGCCAACAAAAAAAACAAAAATAATTCAAACATGAAGACCCATAACCATTTGCCCAGGCTTCTTTCTAGCCAAATGTTCCGTTTTATGTTATTTAGACAGGGCCTTTCAAAAAGACTTTGTAGGATATGGTTTTCTCAGTGGTGAGACATCTCCTCTACCTACAAGTGTCTAAGTCCCATTTCAGTTCTTTAAAACCACAAATACATGTCGAAAACTAAGATGTCAAAACTATCTAAGATGTCAAAATATGAACTTCCATAAGTTTGACAAAGGGATCAATTCCCGTACCTCCAAGGTAGGTTGGTGTAAGGTGTTTTAATAAATTAATTAATATCTAAAGCTCCAAATGACCACACGTTGCATAAATGCAATGAGACTTTAAGGAGAAGGTAGATATGAAACAGGAAGAACTCTAAGTCACAGGGAGGTGATCTGCCCCTGACTACTGCTCCCACCACCACAGACCTTGAGATCATGGACATGTCACTCAGCCTCTTAGCTTCTGTATCCCCATCTGTAAAATGACCATGCCTCTCTCAGGCTTCGAACCTTCACTGGCACCCCCACTGCTTGAGAATCAAATGCCAACTTCTTAGCATAATCATTGGAGCCTCTTGTGATATGATATGGCCTCAGCTCACTCTTTCAGCACCATCTCTCCTATACTCGCAGAGGTGGGCCACATTCTCTAGTACTGGCATATATACACCTCTCTATATCCTGCTCCCTCCACTTGGCATGCCCTCCTGCCTTCCCCTTTTTGGAAACTATCCCTCATCCTCCCAGGCCCCACTCAAATGCACCATTCCCCTATGTAAGGCTTCTTTAAATTCCATAGGCAGAGTTAGCAGACTCACACCTAGATCCTCGGACACTTTGTTGATACTTCAGTTAGAATAATTATCTTGTTCCATAATTATTTGTTTCCACATCTGCCCCAGCACCAGATCTTAGTCAGTCTTCATAGACAGCATCTTTAAGCACACAAACCCTGTCACCATGTGTGAGCTATAGTAGATTTCTAGAAATGTTTATTAAATTTATAAATTAGTGAATTTGAGAGAATAGACCTTAAGGTAACCATCCACTTCTCTCCATCTTCGTGTCATCATCCTAGACTAAGCTACCATATTGCCTCTTGCCTAGATCACTCCAGAATGCCCTCTTCTTCTGCCTTTCTATGACCCATTCTCTACCCAGAAGTCTAAGAGGTTGTGAAAGAGTCAAATGAGACCTTATATACATGGAAGATATTTGTAAATTCTAAAAGCATATACACATATAAGGTTTTTAATTATTTAATTTTATGCCTGTCCAATTTTGATTTTTAGAATAAAAGTGATCAAGGGAAATGTTGAATTCTTTAAGATAATCGGAAGCACTCTGAGCTGTCACAAAACTGGGGCTGAGAACTACAGGATGCATGATTGTTTTCTCAAGCCTGTTCCCCATACCCAGAGCATGGAAACTCTGACTTCACCCTTTCAGTCTTCATGGGTATCCACTCCAGAAATTCTATAGTTCCTGTCAATGGCCCTGAAATTATAGAGTTCAGGTGAAGCCTCACCCATCCCTATACCTCCTATCAGTGGCCTTTTCTACTGTGTGTAATGTTGAGCATAATGGCTAATGTCACACCCATGCTAAATCAATAGGACACTTTCCTTCTGCCCACTTTTGTCACTGCATTCTCGTCTCTCTCTTTCTCCATTCTGCTATGCTCTGCCACCCACTTTCCTTATTCAGTTTCCTTTTGGGAAACTAACTTCTTGCATCTATTCTTCCCATAAAATTGACCTTATTCTTTCTTCTGCCAAAAATTGTGGCATCTTTTCATGATAAACACTATAAATGGAAGTATGAAATTGCCAGCACACTGTGATTCCAACCTTCCTAGCTACCCAAAAAAGAAGCTACTGAATCAAAATGTCCAAATCCATCTGCTTCTTTCCATCCTAGATTAAGGCACCATTGTGTTTTGTGCCTGCACCACTGCAAAAGTCTCCCTGTTTCCATTCTTCCCTCCTGTGGGTCATTCTCCATAGAGAATTCTGAAAGATCTTCTTAAAACAAAAATAAAACAAAACTGAATCAGATATATCATACCATTTCCTTGCTTAAAATCCCACAGCATTTCCCCATAGCATATAAAATTGAGGTCAGACTCCCTAGTCCAGCCTATGACCTCTGTGTGATCTGGCCTTGACCTCCACCCTTTGTTTTTTCTCTCTTCCCTGCACAAGCAAACCCAAGACTTTGTACTATCTGTTCCTTCAGCCTGGAGTTTTCTTTCATTCCCTCCCATTACTAGCTCTGGCTTACCATTCAGCTCTCAAATTATATGCCATCTCCTCAGAGAACCTGTTTCTGCTTCCAACCTAAAGTATCCCACTGTATTAATCAGGCCAAGCAAGGTTGTGCTGTGGTAACAAACTTTCTAAAACAAACAGAAAGATTTGTCTTCTGTATTATTTTACTAGGGCTGCCAAAACAAAATGCCCCAGTTTGGATAGCTTAAACAACAGAACTTTCTTTTCTCATAATTCCAGAGACTAGAAGTCAAAGATCAAGGTGTCGGTAGGTTTGGTTTCTCTTCAGTCCTCTCTCTAGTTCACAGATGGCTGTCTTTTCACTATGTCCTCACATGGTCTTACCTTTGTGCACACATATCCCTGATGTCTATTTGTGTGTCCAAATCTCCTTTTCTTAAAGGACACCTATCACATTGGATTAGGGCCCAACGTCATGGTCTCATTTTATGTTAATCATCCTTTCAATGGTCCTATATCCAAATACAGTCAAATTCTGAGGTTCTAGGTTCATTCAACACGTTAATTTCAACAACATTATTCAGCTCATAGCAACTCCCTCATTCAAAATCTACTGAGGGTCCAGATAACTCTTCAGAGCTATTGTCCCTCCATTCTTAAAAATCCATGCTCCTACCATTTCTTTGTGCTTGTTTGTTTGCTTCCTTTGTTTTGTTTAGGTTTGGTTTGTGGGGTTTTTTTTGGGGGGGTTGTTGTTGTTTTAAAAAAAACAAACTCTTTTTTAAAATATTTATTTATTCATGAGACACACACACACACACAGAGAGAGAGAGAGAGAGAAGTAGAGACACAGACAGAGGGAGAAGCAGGCTCCATGCAGGGAGCCTGACGTGGGACTCGATCCCGGGTCTCCAGGATCAGGCCCTGGGCCAAAGGCGACGCTAAACCACTGAGCCACGAGGCTACCCGGTTTGTGTTTTTTACTGGGTTTTGTTGTTGTTGTTGTTGTTGTTGTTTTTGCTCCTACCATTTCAATATAAGCAACACAAGGCCTCTTCCTTGGTTGCCACAGTAGGGTTAAAAAGTTCTAGAGTATTGAGGTGGCTGTGTGGCTCAGTAGGTTAAGCATCCAACTCTTGATTTTGGCTCAAGCCATGATCTCAGGGTCATGAGGCTAGCCACACATCCAGCTCTGCACTCAGTTGAGGGGTCTGCTTCACCTCCTCTCCCTTTGTCCCTCACCCTACTTTTGTGCTTGCGCGCTCGCTCTCTCTCTCTCTCTCTCTCAGATAAATAAATAAATCTTAAAAAAGAAAAAAGTTTCACACACTGAAAATTAAATGATCCAGCCAAACAGTAATATGATTCACATCTATTCCAATTTCACTGGCCACATCATTATCAAATTGCCATGCCTTACTTCAAGGAAGACAGAAAATACAAACCTTTAAGTGCCCAGAAAAAGAGGAGGATGGATATTGGTGAATGGTAGTAATTCTTACCACACTGAAAGATCAGTCCTCCAACCTACAGCAGAAAACAGAACACTGTCAACTTGTCCATGATGATTAAAAATGGGCTGCGCCTTTTGCCTTCCAAGAATGACATTGATGTTTCAGGAAAAATCAATCTAACAATATCAAGTCCTGATTTCTCAGTGAATTTCAGAACCTTCCAACTCAATTGCTGCCATGCATATTAGTCACCTCCTGTCAACCCAGACCATTAGGTCTAGTCTCGCTACATTTGACTGCCTGCCCAATCCAAATGTTCTTGTCAGCCACTCTAGTCCCTCTTTCACTCATGTCAGAGATGTTCCCATCCATTGTACTTTCTCCTGGACTAATCTCAGCCTGAACCACTCAACCATACACTTGGACCCAAGCCATAGACCCCTGCTGAGGGAAGTCATCAAAGCAAGTGGATGTGGCCTCCCATGGAGAAATGCTGTATGATACTCTGTGATACTTCAAGGAGACTTTGTAGCTCCTGAAAAGATCTTGAATTCCCTTGTCCCAGCTTCTTAGCCCCAGGCCAGCCCATCTCTGCTATCTGCTGACTTCAGGGAGCATTGCCCAGCTTATCCACCCCACTCCACTCCCACTTTCTCCACACTCCTCATTTCCCAGCTTTGAAGCTCCTCAGATCCTTCTGTGTGCTGCTTCCTGAGTTACCATTAGACATACACAGCCTCCCCTAACCTGACAAATTATGCACTCAATTTTGCCTTTCACTCAAATTACCAACCTGCATCCCACCTTCATTTCTTAGTCAAACTTCCCGAGCAGGTGACCCATACTCACTGCTTCCAGTTATTTATTTTCTTGTTATTGCTTTACCTTTCCCACTCCTATTCTGATGAAAGATAGCCAGGGCCCTCCTCCTCCCTCACTTCCTGCAAATCTACTTCCTCCTTGCCTTTGGGAATCCCACATTTTGCTGGCTCACCCCCCCCCCCCCCCCACCTCTCTGACCATCTTTTCTGCCTGGTGCTCTGGAACAAATCTGGCCACTCTAAGCAGATGGCTCTCCTTCTGTCCCTCAAACAACAATGCTATTCTTAATGTCTGCATCTTTGCCCTTATTCTTCCCCCCACCAAGAATGGCTTCTCCACTCCTTTCAGGTTTCTCTCACTCTTTTCAGGTCTCACCAGGCCCTATGAAGGGCCATCCTTTCCATTAACCCTTTACTCTCAGCTACTGTGATCACTCCTCTTCTAAACCTAGAACATCTCAACCAGGCATTGACCAACTCTTTTGGTAAAAGACCAGATGGTGAATATCTTAGATGGACCATATAGGAGAAACTATTCATCTCTGCCATCTTGGGAGAAAGCATCCACAGACAAAATGTAAATAAAAGGGCATAACTATGTTCCAATAAAACTTTATAAGCACAAGTAGCAGTCTAGTTTGGACTCACAGGCAGTAATCTGCCAACCCCTGATCTAACTTGGATTTTTAGCCTTAACTTTTTTTTTTTTTAAGATTTTATTTATTTATTCACGAGAGACAGAGAGAGAGAGGCAGAGACACTGGCAAAGGGAGAAGCAGGCTCCATGCAGGGAGCCTGACATGGGACTTGATCCCAGGACTCCAGGATCAGGCCCTGGGCTGAAGGTGGCACTAAGCCACTGAGCCACCCAGGGATCCCACCTTAACTTTTTTAAATAGCATGTTACTCTGCCCATATGATCACTTTATCTTCCAACTCAATTATAAAGTCCCTGGAGGTAGAAACTCTGTTTCATACTAAGAGTATGTTGAAATATACTTAGTAAGACTCTATAAGCAGTTGTAGGTATTCAGGAAAGGGAGTGAATGAGTGTAGAGACAGGCCTTATGATGGGGAGACAGCTGGATGCTCTGTAGTTGGAGCACCCAGCAGAGCTCCCCAAACGCATTGGGAGTTCAGTATTTTCTGTTGCAATTCTTTCTAAAAAACAGTTCCCAAATCAAGGCCTGTCAAAGAAGATTGGAAACCAAGAGCAAGTCTGCCTGCACACCCAGAAGCCATGTGACATCCCCGGGTTTGCTCTGCAGTCGCGGTGGGACATCTCTAAATTTCCTCGTCACATTTCAGTATCACAGCGTTTTCCTATCACTCTTCAACCTGATGGAACTGTACATCAAGACATGCTACATAACCTTATTATTCTGTTATGGCACATTTAAATGGGGGAGTTTCTTTAAACCGAGCTGCCTTGCCATTAAATGTGTGAAAAGTATATCATAGGCTGCAAAAAACAGTAACGAAGATTCAGATGTCTTCTCTTTTTTCAGTGTTTTCCGACTGATTTCATCTGTGTCCAGGCTCCCCCTATACCTCTGTGTCTTTATACTGCGCACCAGACTGGTCCCCGGGCAGGTCTCGGGGCTGCCCTCACTCTTGAAGCTGGGTGCACACGACCAGTGCCGCCTGCTTACTGAGCAGAGGCAAATCTGCCGGCACCAAGTGAAGAGAAACAAATGAACTGTGAGGGCTGGACTTTGATGCCTTTTGGTTGGGAAATCACGAGTTTTATTTCCAGCCTCTACCTCTGGGATTTTTATGTGCTTAACGATTTCGTACACTTTGTAGTTATTTTGGTCCTCAGGAGGGAACGTGAGTGTAGCTGTCATGGAAAGTTGATAGACACCAGAAGGTTTCTTTCTTCTTTTTTTTTTTTTTTTTTTTTTTTGCATAGAGTTTACCATGCTTATGAGGAGATCCTTACCCACCGTTTTGGGGAGAGGGACAAAACTGATATTTTGTCAGTAGTCAAAATACAAAACAAAATGAAAGGTGTCTAGCAGAGTAGCAGAGGAAGGCACGTGGAGTTGCCTGCTAAGCCTGCCTCCCTGGAGGCATCCAGGAAAGAAAGTTCTGGAACAAATACATCCAAGCTGTGTTCTGCACTGGACCCTTCCAAAACAGGTGAAAAAACTGTTGGCCTGTTGGTTAAGAGCTCGTCATCTGAAAATTAGGCTTTTCTCTGTCACTAAAGTAGCGCTGGAATGAATGCTGCCAGCCACAGACTGCCTAGGTCAACAGAGAGTAACAACAATTAGTAAAATGTAAATGCTCTAGATTGAGCGCGTCCACTTACAACTATTACCTCATTTAATCCTGCCAGCAATCTGAGGACTTTGGGGACTCTTCTGCTCCCACTTTTCAGATCAGAAAACTGAGGCTCAGAGAGATCACCCAGCTACCCAGTGACAAAGCATGGCCTCCCCCCTGAGCTGTCCTGCCTCCCTGCGCTGGATTTGTTTATATAGCTTTATGAGGAAGCCAGAGAATGTTCTAGGACCCAGAGAAATATGAAGGAGTGATGTTCTTCAGCCTGAGACTCAGGAAAAGCTGGTGTTGGGAGTGGAGAGACAGAAATGTTCAGTGGTGTTTGGCTTTGCCTCTGTCCTCATACTCATCCCCGCCTGCTGGCGTCGCAGCTCCATGTCCCCCGTCCTGGGCCACAACACGAGCTCCCGGGGCCCAGGTCCCCACTGCTGGTACCTGGTCCCCGTGCACCCAGAGCCCCGGCGTAAAGCAGGCGCCAGGTCAGTGGCTGACGTAGAACCCAATCCTCTGGCTATAGGGCAATTGTCATTAAAAAAAAAAAAAAAAAAAAACCAGTGACACTGCCAAGCTCATCTTTCTGCCGTGTTGTGTTTCCAAAGCAGGAGACTTTTGTGGCTTGTGAGGCCACAGACTTTATGATAATGAGATTTTTAAATAAAGCGCGGCCAACCGTAGCCACTGAGAGATGGGAAGGGGGCAGCGTGAGTGAAAGGAGCACAAATTTGGAGGGTTCGGGCGTCTACAGACGGTTTATGGCATCACCGGGACCCCGCCGTGGGCTTACACAGCCCTGTCATCCCCGCCTTTCTCTTCTGTGGGCCTTAGCCAGGCTTGCTCAACAGCGGACAGAAATCACACTTGGGTAGGTAGGAAGGGTTGTTGGGATAATATCTGCAGAATTATAGCCACCCCTCGATGTCTGCAGGGGGAAAAATTGTCCCCACATTAAAGGAGACGTGAAACCCGCTTTCCAAAGGAAATGCTCCCCACTAACTCCGAAGTGATATGATGTGGATCGGTGGCTGTCAATGGACTTTTACATTCAATAAATAAATGCTGTGTAATTTGCCACCTTCATTGTTATTAGAGTATTTTATTTAAGTGGCGGTAGCTGAGCTATTGGCTATGTGGGCAGCTCGTGCGCTGTTGATGTTTGCCGGAGCCGGGGTACTGCAGGTTCATTTGGCATGTGTTTTTTAAATAAGGAGTCATTAGCCCAATGGGCTGATTTGGATGACGGATTCCGCATCAAACAAGACTCGGTGTCTGTCTTCTGAATCTCAGGCCCTCAATTTAGACACAGAGCTGAGGATCTTTCTTTTCAGTTATTGTATCCCTGTGGTTTTTCCCTCTTCCAGACCTCCAACCTTTTCCTCCTCCTTCTCTTCTCCCTCATTTGTACTGGTTGCTAGTCTCTGTCCAGCTCTCTCTGGAGATAAAGACTCGCTTTAGCATACAGCGCGCTCTCCTTAATGCAACCGAGTTCACTCTCATCATTTTAATAGTGGACCTAAGGTATGTTGCCATGTGAACAAGCCATCACGTCACCATAGCAACCAGCCAGATTGCTGCACACCAGTCTGAGGACTGGACCTTTTTTTCCCCCCTCTCTCTCTCTTTCTCTTCCTCGCCTGGGCTCTTTCTTTTGTTAAATTTGCTGAAGTGCTCACAATAGGAAGATTCAGTCTGCTTTTTCAAGCAGGGTTTCGTTTAAACCTGTAAATTGTTGTATAAACAGAAAGGCCAGCGTGGCACTAGACTTACTTTCAAAGACGACTTGATGAGGACTTTGAATGTGGACCCCACCCCCACTCTCTGCCATGCCTTGCAGTTTGATCAAAAAAGGGACGATCACACGTATTGGTGGCATTTGGACTTAACCAACCCCCCGCCCCTGAGTTTCTTCTTAGCTTCCCCCAGCAGGGACTCCATGACTCTCCCGCACAGGCCCGGTGACCATAGCTAAGCCCTCAACTACGCTCGGAAGCCCTTTGCAGTTTCTGAGCTCGGTAGGACCCGAATTAGACCCAATTAAAGATGTGGATTCTCCTTCCCCGTTCCCTATTGCCAAGTAACCTGTGCTGGCTCCAATTCCAACCGCGTGGGGAGAGCAGGGATGTTGAAAGGACAAATGATAAAGGGACATGTGTCGTGTCCGCCTGCCCATATTCATCAACGTTGCTTGGCCTCTGATGCTCCTAACCTTCTCGGCTTTGTTCGGGGAAGCATAAAGAATCATTCTCCCAGGGCCTCACATCTTTTCCCATTTTATCCCCTGCTCTCTTGTGCGTGGTGCATCTATTACCTGCTCGGTCCCCGCACATCTCTCCCCCGCCACCCCCCACCCTGACACGGCTCCCCTTCCCTTCGGCTCCTCGCCCCTTCCGTGGCATTTACTGCCGCGCCTGTGCTGACAGATGCACCGGGCATCCAGGCTGCGTGTGGGCCCGACCACAGGCTCAGCTGCAGGCCAGCCTCGGCCGGAGGGTACAATGAACTGCCCTCCACGGGCAAGAAGGACCAGTTCAGCTTTGTGCATAAAATTACAGCAAACAAGCTTCAAATAACACGGGACACTTTCATAATTGATTTATGCAGGGGCGCTGAAAGTTCTATTACCTTTTGTTTAGCTCAGGGGGCCTGACTCCATGCAATCCATTGCTGAAACTAATTACAAGATATAATTAAACTGTGACACAAAGATATTATACCGTTAGTTTACTAATGACACCGCGAAGCTGTACCACCAGCACAGGACAGTGATTACGCTTCATTTATTATTTATCCTTTTGCTAAATGAGACGCTGACATTTTCAAAAATTACTTTGAGGTTTCTTAATTGTCGGCAGCAGGATGGACTAGAAGGAGATCTCCTTCCTCTTAGTTACTTATCCAAACCTCAGAAGCATTATTAGCCAAAAGAAAAAAGAATAGGGGAGTGGGGGGGGGGGCGCAAAAAACAGTCTCCCAATAGTAATAAGTAAAGCCTAATTGCATCTTTGGACATTTTTGAATTTTTACAAACAGCACTCCGTGGTAGACAGGGCTGCTGACCCAGGGTCTAGGTCCAGAGGAGAGGAAGCATTGTTGGGAGATTCGAGGTGACTGTTACTCTGTGGCGGGGAAGAGGGCAGGTGGCCCTGGGCACGTATAGGAGGAGGCTGGGCATGAATG
This sequence comes from Canis aureus, assembly GCF_053574225.1. Classification (NCBI taxonomy): domain Eukaryota; kingdom Metazoa; phylum Chordata; class Mammalia; order Carnivora; family Canidae; genus Canis; species Canis aureus. The sequence continues at coordinate 10,077,669 of NC_135613.1, forward strand.
GCTGGAAGCTGACCCCAAGGCCTTGTCCAGGAGCCCGATTCAGGAGGCAGAAAGCAGGTAGGGCTCTGATGTTACTATTATCATCGGGCTTTCCTTTGACAGCCTTCCCCTTACTGGTTTCCCCCGACAACATACTGCATTAGCAATGCTGACATGAAAACTTCTGCATGTGAGAAAAGACAGGTCTGCTTATGGTTGGGACTAGGGCTAAGGCGGCTCTGGTTAAGCCTTTCCTATTAGCTCATCCGGGGATGAGGGGGTGGGATTTCCTCTACGGACCCACTTGCCCCAAACGGATGCTTTTGCTCCGTGGGAGGGTTTCCTGCCTCATTTTCCCTCACTGTCGGTATCGCTCTGCCTATTGTCAGACAGTGCCCTGGAGAAGACTGGGACTGGCGGCCTGGCCCAGCTTTAAGGGCCGGCATTCTCCGGGCCTGTGTATCTACCGTCCCCACTCTCTGTGTGCAGGCCTTGCTTTATTACTCTCTCTCATTCACCACATTCTCAGAACAATAAAAGATTAATTCACTGGCCGCCGCTTGATGAGTTTTTGATGCTGCGAATCTGTGCACACACGGGTGTGTCTCCTGACGGCCCTTCTGGGTCAGGCACCCTGCGAGGTACCCTGGCCCCGGATGGCCACTAACCTCTCCGTAACCCCAGTGGTGATGCAATCACAGCAACCACTGGTCGGCTTGAGACAGGGTTTAATTTCTTCTGAGTGTAATGGCATCCGGCATCTATAATTATGCTATTTTCTCTCCTGTGCTGATTAAATACGATTTACCCAGAGAGCTAAATGATGAATATTTGAGTGGAGTGTGTTGAGCCAATAGCTGGTAAAATAGCCACAATAAATAAACCTGGAGGGGGGGAGGGGCTTGGCCAGGTAGCACAGGCAGGTGCAAGTGGGGAGAAAGGATTAATCTTGAGACCAGAACAGCATCCACCCCCCCAGCACCCCACCCCAGCTTCTATTTAAAGGAAAAACAACCCCGAAAACTGGAAATCTCACCTTGAGATCTTACTGAACCTCAGCAGTAGTTAAACAATCAGACTCCCCCCCACCCCCCTCCCTGCCATCAATATCGTGGTTGGGTATTGTTTCCAGAGCCCTCCCACCATCACCATCACCACTACCACCCCCACCCCGCCTTGCCGACAAGAATACTCTTCATTCCCTAGCACAGAGCTGAGAAATGAAATTCAATATCACCTCTTCCCTGACCCTGGACCCGCTCATCTCACAACTCCTGTGTTTATTAAAAAGAGGCCTGGCTTGTCTCAAGGTTCCTCTTTCTGTGTCAAAGATTCTCACAGATGGAGTGAAACGTCTGTGCTCTTCTGTTGAAAGGACCAAGAGCCTGATACCAAAACCGGTCGGGAGATTCCTGCAAGCCTTTCCCTATTCTTAGCCCAAAACACAAACAAAGAATCTTCAGCGATGGCACTTCCTTTCCCCACCCATACCATAATTTCTATGTGAGATGATGACGTGGCTGTTTGCAGCTACTGGTCGGGAAGGCAGCATGAAAGTAGAGACCTACGCGTTGCACTGTTTGGAAATACAGACATGGAGAGGATGCAAATGGAACAGTTTATCACCAAGAATTTACTGAGGTCACCAAAGTATTAGATTTAGTGAGGGTGGAGAATCTCTAGCAAGTATATGACAAGGTCCTTTCTTTCAAGGCACATAGAGTGTTATTCGGTAAAAAAAAAAAGATTCTATACACATGGGACCATTTGAGAACAATCCCAAAAGCAACTCCTGAGTATCAAATTAAAGGATAGTGATGACATAAGTCACCTGAGGTCAGAGGCAGAATAGGTCATTGTGTGTTGGGGGACAGCAGTGCCCACATGGTGACCCTTGAGGTGGGTGGAAGCTAGGGCATGAGAGTGGATACAGGGAGGGACGAAAGGAGAGGCCAGAAAGAGAGGCAGCAGGTGTCTGTATAAAAAGCCCAGTGTCGGGGATCCCTGGGTGGCTCAGCTGGTTTAGCACCTGCCTTCAGCCTAGGGCGTGATCCTGGAGACCCGGGATTGAGTCCTACATCAGGCTCCGTGCATGGAGCCTGCTTCTCCCTCTGCCTGTGTCTCTGCCTCTTTCTCTCTCTCTCTCTCTCTCTGTGTGTGTGTGTCTCTCTCTCTGTCTCTCATGAATAAATAAATCTTTTAAAATCTTTGAAAAAAAAAAAAAAGCCCAGTGTCCTGTTGCCTTTAGACTTTATTGCTTAAGACCCCGCACTTTCTACATATCCAGTTTGGCTTTGCTAAGTGGCACTCACTGATGCTTGAGGTTACACTGCAGTGGGAATAAGGTGCACACTGGGAACCTTCCCCTGGGGTGAGAAACCTACTGTCTCTGATAGAACACCTAGGGCTTGCGTTGGTCTAGAAGCTCCTAAATTTGTTTGCTTCTTCATATCTACTTTCTTTGTGATGAAGCATCCGAGAACAGGAGAGACCAGGGCCCAAGAGCCTCTCACGGTGGACAGGCCAGGGTGGGCCAGCTGTTCATGGCCGCCTGAGGCTGGACCTGGCAGGGGCGGCCTGGGCAGCAGCTCTGGGCGGTGGATGAGGTTGTGTCTCACCTATCTTTGACTTTCAGGCTTTAGCATCTCCTCCTTTAGCGCAACACCTTCCTCCTTGCAACTCCCACGGGGGCTGCAAATGGATTTAAAAGCTTCTCTTACATATAACTGTAAACGGGAAGTGAGCGGGCAATGACATCCTCATAGGGAAATATTCTTTGAGCATATGTTGGTGCATACAAAGAAAATACCATTTCCTTAGGCACTTTGCGTTTGTTAGTCATTTTGCTTTCCTTCCTTCTTTTGCTAACCTTGCTTTTTTCTTTTTTCTTTACTGCTGAAGGCTCATATAATAAAACCATTGTATTTCTGTTTGGGTCTGTTTCAATGCTTCCCCCCCCCCCCCATACCTGGTCCCATGGCATGTTTTTGTGCTGCTTTTGTCTGTTTTGTCTTTTTGTTTGGAAATTACGCAAAAGATGAGCCACCAAAAGAGAACACACTCTGGATGGTCTAAAGAGAGACTAGTATTAATGAAAATCTGGCAAAAGTGAAATTTAAACTGAGAATATCAAGAGGGTTTTTTTTTTTTCTCTCAGCGAAGGCTTTAGTAAACCAAAACGTAGAAATGTTATCACAGGAATTGCTGAAACCAGGGAAGACTCAAAAAGCTTTGGAAAAAGAACAGTGCATGCACATGCTTCTGCTTTTTCATCAAGTAGAGACCAAGAGGAAATTTCATGTAGTTGGATTATTTGGAACATCTGGGTGGTGTTTAGCCATAATTCAAACACAAATTATCCAATGAGTGTGGAGGGTAGGGGTAGCAATACAGTCTCCTCTTATTGAAAAGCATTAAATATTCAGTGACTTCTTTTTCACTTGAATCAAATGGTAGCAGGAGGAAGCAAAGGTATTGGATCTTTTTGTCTTTAATCTGTTGATTATTGAGAAATGTCCTAAAGTGATGGAGGCTATCTGGAAGGGGTAAAAAGGCCACTTGGTAGAGGGAGGAGCCCAGACGTGACATCTTTTCTCCCCAGCCAGCTCTTCCTTTTCCTGCTTCAGGAGGTTACCTCTACTAGTCTCCTAATGTCATGTCACCCAGTCAGGCAAACATGCCACAACTGATAGAACAAATAGCTCCAGAGAACTTCACATAGAAACTCAGACTATATAGCCGGCTGGTCAGTTTCCATGCTGGCTTGGCCATCTATTAGTTGAGTGGCTTTGAGCAAGCCCTTTGATGTCTGAGTCTCTGTTTTCTCATATTAAAAATGAAGATAATGATTGTACCTACCTGCATTGGTCAGGGTTCTTTAGAGAAACAGAACCAATGTGGTGTGTGTGTGTGTGTGTGTGTGTTTAGAAAGAGGTTTATTATAAGGAACTGGCTCACATGATTATAAAAGCTAACAAATCTGAAATCTGCAGTGTGGGCCAGCAGGCTTGACAGCAGGAGAGCCAAGAATATAGTTCCAGTCCAAAGGCCAGCAGGTGGATCCCCAGAAGAGCTGATGGTATAGATAAAGTCCAAACACAGTCTGCTTGAGAATCCCCTCTTTCCTGAGGAGGCTAGTTTTTTTTTGGTTCTGTTCAAGCCATCAACTGATTTGGTGAGGCCCATTCACATTATGGAGAGCAATCTGCCTTATTCAGAGTCTACTGATTACATTTGTTGATCTCATCCAAAATCACCCTCGGAGTTGACACATAAAATTAATCAGCACACTGCTTCATAGGGTTGCTATGTGTCCCTGACACATAGTATGTGCTGTATAAGTGTTTGTGCCATTAGCACTATGACTGTGATGACAGTGAGAATTATTAGTAGCTGTTACTGATACCACTGTGGAGTCTAATATACCAGGTTTCAAAACCCAGATCTACCATGTGAGAGTTTGTGATCTGAGCAGGGGCTTCAACCTTCCCAAGTCTGCACTCCCTCATCTGTAAAATGAGGATAAAAAGAAGAAGGTGTATTAAACAAGTGTATGTAGGTACAGCATTTGGAATTGTGTTTGACACATGGTAAGCACTACACAGTGTTTGCCACTGCAGTTAATATAATGATGCTGATGAATATCACCATGATTAGCAGTGCACCAGAATCTGACACATTTCTGGCCTCGGACAAGATCCTCAAACCCTCTCCCCTGCCCAAGGCTCATCTATAAAATGGGGATACAGGCGTAGCATTTTGAACTATGTTTGATTTTAGTAAGCATTATAGGGGTGTTTGCTACTATAGCCATGATGATGATAATGAGCATTGCTATAATTAACATTGCTGTAGAACTTGATACATTTATTAGGTGTTGCTTTGGACAGGGTCCTAAACTTACCCCAGTCTGCATTTTCTCACCTGGGAAAGGGTGTTAAGTTGAAAGGAACAAGTTAGAGCGTGGGTAAGCACTTGGCCCCATTCCTGGCCCATGGCCCATGGAAAGCATTCAGTGAAAGTTGGCTGTTGTGCATTTCTTCATGCATCAAGCACCAGGTCCTGGGAACACATTCATAGCAGCACTACCGTCTCATTTTCTCAGCTCTCTGTTCACTCTATAGCAACCCTGATGCACTGTCACAAAGTCAGTGGCGGGGACCACATGATGTCCCAAGTTAGCCACCCTATTTTCGTATAACTCTTAGATTTAGAAGAGTTTTCTTTTCTTGTTTGGAAATTATGTGAAAGAAGATAAGTTATCAGTTAATATCAGTGGTTAGTGCTAGCTCTGTGGTCTGGGCCCATGCAGAGCGCATTTGTCCCTCTCCGTGTGACAGCCCACCAAATATTTGAAGACAGCACTCACTTCTCTCCTAAACGTTTTTGTCATCAGACTAAACATCTCTATCTCTTTCACCCTTTTGTCACATAACACAATTCCCAAGCTCCTCACTTTATTGATTGCTCTCATCTGGACCTACTCCAGGCTTTCAGTGGTCACCCTAAAATATGTCATGTGGACTGCATTCAGCCCTCCCGATGAGCACACTTGCCCTACAGAGGACTGCTACCTACCTCATCCTCGTACAACCTTAATTTATTAAGATGTCATAGGTTTGCCATAGTTCTTTTAGCAATCCCTTCTGGCCTCTCCTGTTTTATTTTAAGCTTTAACTGACTGACACCATTTATACATGGACTGGTCATAAGCAAGACTGTCCTCCTCCTGCCTTTGATAATTGAAGCTTTGAACCTATGTGTGCATGTCTCACAGTCCAGTTATATTTGATCTTGTTAAGAGTAGCCAGTATTTCAAACTACTGAGATGTTTGACAGACAATTATTATATTTTTATTAGAAAATGATTTTGTGCTTACTGCAAGATATTTGGGAGATACAGATAAGCGCAAAGATGAAAATAAATATCATTTATTTCTCACCATCTAGAAATAACTATTGTTGGCGTTTTGGTAACTTCCCAGACCTGTTTCTTGTGTTGGGTATATGTGTGCACTTGTCATTACAAACTTGGGGTCACATCATATATAGAGTTTAGATCCCTCTTTTTTTCATTTAATATTAACCAGAAATTTCTTACATAATGAAATTATATTTGGAAATCTGAACACAAAGTACATCCTGTGGACATTTGGATATTCCATAATGTATTTGACCATTGCTGTTGTTGGGAATAGATTATTTCCAAGATTTTGGTATTAGAAATAATGCTTCAATGAGCATCTTTGTCTATATCAGGATTTCTCAACCTCAGCACCATTGACATTTGGGGCTGAGTAATTCTTTGTTGTAGGTGCTATTCTGTGCTTTGTAAGATATTTAACAGTATCTCTGGCCCCTACCTACTAGGGGTCAGGTACATACACCTGCCCACCAAGCTGTAATGATCAAACATGACTCCAGACATTGCTAAGATTCTCTTAGGGTTAAAATTGCTCCCCCTCCCAAGAGAGAACTACTGGTCCCTGTCTCTTCAGCTGAATGCAAAGGAAGGAGGACAGTGCACACAGCCTATCCCAACTGCAAAGAGTAAGGACTACATTGTTAATGAATTTTAAAACAATTAATAAAACCAACTGAAAACTTACCCATTTGTTTTATCATCATCGTGTCCCAATAATGTCAACAATGAAAATTTCCTTCCTACTGAGGTAGAATGCTCCTGTTTCTCTTCCATCACTACCACCCTCAATAGTTTCGCCATTGTCCCTTTTTTAAAAAAAAGTCCCAAAGCACACTGTTTATGTTCCGCCAAAGTTAGAGAATTTTAACAACACAGCTTTCTGGGTGAATTTTGCCTATATTTTTGCTTATAGCTCTCTTGTCGCAGATTTCAGACCCACTGGGGACAGAGCTAGGAGATACTTGCTCTACTCACAGTCATCTCGTCCCTCTGTTGGGTACTGTTTTCTTACTGGATCAAGTTCAAGGAGCCTTACTCCCTCTTCTCTTCAGGTGTGTTCTCTCTCTGGTTCTTGGAAACATATGCCTGAGGGTTTTGGGGCACTTCCCTAGTTTGCTAAAATATGCTTTCGTTATAATACTCCTCTGTTTAAAAATTATTTTCATTGCCTTTATTTCCTGCCAATCAAGTGTGAATATGCTTTAACCTGCCCCCTCCCAGACCATCAAACTGAATTTCCCACAATCCCTTGACAGGCCACGTCTGTTGCATAGACCCAGTCTCTGTGCTGCTCCAAGAGCAGACACTAGACTTGGTGGCTTCACCTATGTTGCTCCACTTCCTTGGAATGCCCTTCCTGTTTCCTACACAAATCCTACACACAGGAAACCTTTCTTGGGCTCTAAATCTCTCATTGATATTCTGCTTCTCTAAGCTCTTTCTTAAGTGATTTGTATCTTATCATATCATTTAGTATCCCTTGGCACTTAGCTTACCCATCTATGTATTTCTAATTATTTTAGTAACTTAGTCTTTTTTTCTTTTTCCTTTTTTAAACTGTGAATTATGCATACTAGTTTCCTGGTGTTCATTTCCCATCTCTCTCTCACTAAGCTGCTGCTGAACTTCAGTGGTCAGAAGTAACTCATGAAATTGTTCCCATTCTAGTTTTTTTTTTTTTTAAGATTTCATTTATTGGTCCAGGGGAAACATAGAGAGCTATGGAGAGACATAGGCAGAGGGAGAAGCACGCTCTTTGTAGGAAGCCTGATGTAGGACTCAAACCCAAGACCCCAGGATCATGACCTAAGCCAAAGGCAGACGCTCAACCACTGAGCCACCTGGGTGCCCCAGTAACTTAGTCTTATCTCAACAATTAGAATGTCTTACCCTTGAAAATCTTCTCAAAAACAAGTCTATAAATATTCAATAAATAGCTGCTTATAATTCGCTCTGTTCCAACATTACTTAACTTCCTCATTTCCTAGCTTAGCTCTATAAAATTCAGTGCAAGAATTAAAAATATGTGTTTGAGTCATTCAAATATCTTAATTTAACCTTAAAATTAAATTTTTAAACTTAAATTTAAAATTAAAATTAACAAGCTAGACATCCAAACCTAAATTTCCAAAAAAGTCCCAGAGTTTTCCATCACTTATCTATCTGGTAAGTATTTTCTGCAGGCATCAAATGACCCATAACTATCTCTAACAGTTCTAGCACCCATCCGCTGGCCCCTTTGGTTGTTTATATCCTTCAGCTTTCAAAGCCAAGCCACCATTTAGCACAGATTGCAGAAATCATGGGAGCTAGCAACTTCGCTGGCTAGAGTGCTGGCTCTACAGAATCAAGAAACTTCCTAAATTTTCTGTTTAATGTTCCCGTAAAGGTAATTACTAACCTTCTGGGTACCTGGTACCCATTTCCAAATGTCATCCCACAGTTCATTTTACATGAAAATAATACCTAATACTTCTTGTCATTTCCCCCAATTTTTCAAACTCTGAACTTTTAAGAAATTATCATCATTGCATTATGAGGGGGAGGAAATGAGGAAAAGTTTAAAGTTGAATTTTTAACAACCCAGAATACCAAGAAATCAAAAAGATGCCGTAGGAGGAGAAAAGATGGCCAAGGTGAGAAGGGAAGAAGAGAAGGATCTTGCATCTAGGTTTCACTTGATAGTCAGCATAGTGCTTTTGTGTCTCCATCTGTAGGTCCTGTTGCCATACTGCCACAGGGGTGCCCAGAGAGCATACTGGAACAAAATAAAGTTAACCTTGACTTGGTAACTGGCACAAGAGATTCAAAGGGCTGTCCTAGAAGAGACCAAATTCTATTCTGAGGATATGTTTTTGTAGAAAGAAGCAGATTTTCCAGTTTCAGAGAAACAAGAGAGTTCTTTTAAGTCCGGCCTCCAAAAGCTCCTTGACCAACAACCTTCCACACTCACTGTCCTCTTGGGGTCAGCCCAGATTGATTTAGTGATTAACTCCAACATTTTTCTGGCTTCTCCACTACACCAGCACATTTCAGGTTTCTAAATATAGGTCAACCCAGGCAATTAGGAGAGAGCTTCTGTTTTTGAAAGGTATTCAGCAGGCAGAAAGCCCAGTTTACAAATGAGTGATCATGTTTGGCCTCAGTTGACTTGACTGACAGGGACTGCTATATTCTCAGTGATGTGTTGGGATATATGAGAAACTTCCACAATTATTACATCAAAGACTATATTAACCATAAGAAACTTTACTTTCCCATCAAAAAGTGTATTTGTCACTGACCTTTATTAAGCACCTTCATTTTAGGTTTTGCCAGTTTTGTGATCTTGCTGCTCCTGTTGAATTGGAGAGAAACTGGGGTTATGTTGAGGGAACCCACAGTTCCACTTACCAGTTGGTCATGAGTAACTTAATCAGCAAAGGTTTCAATATGGTTTCCACCTCACTCCACACCCTTCTCTCCGTACTACCCTAAACTGGGAAATTGATCTCACTTCCTTGGGAAGCTAGAGATGATAATGTGGCCTTGACTCTGGCTGGGTAGGACATTATTTAGGAGGTCACCACTCCAGGCCAGTATTCTGCATAAACGGTCAGAGTCCATTTGGATGAGGCCTTGCAGCCTATCACTGCTGGACCCCAAAAGTCAATGGCCCCAGATCTGACCCTAAAAGAGAGTCTCAATGAGGCACTCTTGTCATTATCCCTAAATGAGATGATCATTTCATTTTGGAGAATTAGAAGTATTAAATGTGAATATTCAAACTACCACAATTTTTGAAGCTCCATCTTGATATTAATTTTGGAAAAAAAAAACATATGGAGACCCAAGAACAAAATATATGGGAACAAAGGAACACATGGACCCTCCCCTGGGTTTGGAGCCTGCATATACATGTTAGGGAAGGAGAGCAGTACTGTGCACATAAAAACTTGGTTGAACCTAAAACCTTGTTCAATGTATCGTCCAGCAGTGTCAGCAGCATCTGAGAGCCTGTTAGAAATGCAGACTCTCAGGACCCCCAGACTTACCGAATTTGCATTTTAAGATCTCTAGGTAATTCCTATGCACTTTGCAGTTGGTGAAACTCTGATCTAGAAAGCCACCAAAGTTTGGGTTTGGTCATCAGACTAGGATTATGTGGATTTCAATGCGCATAGATAGTAGCTAGGACTATACATTGTTCCTGTCAGGATACTAACTACATTTTCCCCTCTCTGAAGAGGAAGCAGCATACAAAATGAAATAATCTACCATTGTGAGATGTTAACATATCAAAGTCATATTTTCTTTCTTCCTTTCCTGTGCTCTCTCCCACTGTAATGGATATGGCTGGCACGTTAGTAATGCAGAAACTTCCTGGGACATGGGACTTTTCAAAGGGGCGGAAATTCCTGGGCATTGCGGTGGTGAATTTTGGCTTCAGCACTGCCAGAAGGTTTCAAGTTGCAGAGATGATAAAACATACCCGGCCATGTGGGCGCTCATTTCTAGCTGGGCAGAGACATGCGAGTCAGTGAAATCTGGGAGTCGACTGATTATAATTCCTAAGCTATAGTAGCGTCTTTCTTCCTCATCTTTAGCTTTCAGACTGCGACAACTCATCTTAGATGTCATCTCTAGACTATTTCTGATTCCATTGTCCTCTTTTCGTGGACCAGCTGCCTAGAATCTGACCAGGGCAGCAACAACCTAGCTGAGCCTCAAAACTAATTTCCATTGCCCTCCCTTGCCATGAATTATTGACTCAGGATGGGCTTTCCTCTCCTCCAACAGCTTTGCCTGGTAGAAACCCCTTTCTCCGACCACCCCAGGTGAATTGCTTCCTTCTTGAGGACTCTGAATTGCCTGGCTTATTCCTCCTTCCTCCCACCTAGTCACTGTGGTCACACTGGCGGCTCCTCCACAATTGTGAGGTAAGCTCCTTCCTGCCACTCTTGGGCCATTTTTCCTAGGCTGCCCTTTTTTTTTTTTTTTTAATTTTATTTTATTTTATTTTATTTGTGGTCTCTGTCATTCTGCCGGGGCAAGGGGGTAAAGAGATCTGACACTAAGTGCGGGGAAATGCTGAATCTGGAATCTATCTTCCAGACGGCACAAGAATAAAAATTCATGGCAGGACAGCAGCTGCTGACACACTCCCAAAGACATATTGCAGGTAGCATTATTTATTGTGGCAAGGAGTTCATAGAAGTGCTACCTCAAAGCACCCTGAGAGATCCTGAAAAGCCCATCTCCCATCACGTGAGGCAGATTTATGGGGGCTGCTCTTAGAGAGGTCAGGCGGTGCGGCTCAGGACGCGGCTCCTTCCAGAAAGCCTGGATTCCCTTAACATATTCAGTGCAGTTTGATTGGTTCAAAGGAGGGCTTGAGTCTGTAATGTTGACCATAAAATTGCAGTGACACGCTGCTTTAGATAAGAGGGCTGGAGGAAGGGGGCAGGGATGCAGCCAGCACAGGCAAGACCCGAGCATGCGTTCATATTTTAGGTTAATGTGCGGGAAGAGGATGGGGGATGGGACCGGGCGGATTAATGTTCACACAAAGGAAAACTGAAGCCACCAGCCTGGACACATCAGACACCCTGCCTCTGTCCACAGAAAGCCACATGCGCACAAACACATGGAGACATGCAGGGACCCGGAGGTACCACCCAGACTCCCCATTGTCCTGGAGTCACCAGGAGGAGGGGACTGCATTCCCCATGACCCTTCCCAACTAGATCAAGGGTCTCCCAGGCTCTCATCAGCCCTCTTGAAATGGTGTCATTCCCCACGCCGCTCACTAACCAGCCTTAGATGCGCAAATTCCCCATCCACACCCGTCACCGAGACACAGCTCAGCAATGAGCTGCTTGGACAAGCTCAGTGGAGCCCAGATTGGTGCTCCGGCGGCTGCCGGAGAAGGGCGCTGATTCCTCTTTTCTTGAAAGAGTGACATCCGGTCAAGCCAAGAGGCCGTGAAGGAATGACTTCCGTGCCTTTTCCCAAATCTGGGGTTTTAGAATTTCAATCAGATGGGTGAGCACCACTTACTGATTCCAGGCGAGCGTCTTCTGGATGAATTTGTTTATCCGGGTCAGTGTCTACTGGTAGTATTTCAGAGCCACCACATTTGTAGCCCAAATTCTTGGCCTTCTGTGGGCAGCTTGGTTAAGAGACTTAATTGCTGTCAACTTTCCACATCTGAGTTAGAGAGATGGACTGTACAAGGGGAAGAGATGGCCATCTAAATAATTGAGGTGATTATCTTTTTCTGAATTATTCAGCTAGGACCTAAATTGTCCTATAAATTCACAGAAAGGTAGGTTTTGGTTTGAATTATACAGATAATAGCCTTAATTCTTCACTTCACTCAATCCTGTAGGTCCAGTTGAAAAGTGACTCTTTCTTCCTTTGTTGAAACCGACATCATTTAGATTTTTGCATCTGCCTGTCTTCAGCTTCCTACCCTCCACCAAGTCTCTCTTCTGTCTTCTACGTGAGGCGTTTGGGCCATCCATCTTGGTTCGTGAGGTTGGCCTCTGGAGTGTGAACAGTGGGAGTGGGAGCCTAAAAATTGTTAAACTTACTAAGATGGAGAACCTCTTAAAATATATCTATTGCTTTTTCTCCTTCAGAACCCATTTCGAGACTCCCCATAATTTGCATCCCCTGCCAATCTCCCATCTCTCATCCATGATTTTTAAGATCGAAATCCCTCCCACTCTTTAATGTTGCCTGCTCACAGCAGATAGTCCCAGGCACTGTTATTTTTCTACTTGGATTCCAGCTCTAGCATCCTTGCAGGCTTTGTCCTGAGGGATGTGACCACTGACTTCGTCAAATCCAGGAGACCACTCGGAGACTCTGAGCACCACTGCTCAGATGGTCATCCTTGCCCATTGGCCTAAACAGTCGCTCCTCCGAGCACCACTGTTGACCTCCTGAGGTCCAACGCTTGACCTCATTAATACAAAAGGGGAGAAAGCTAAGTGAATGTTTTCACAGTCGCCTTTTTCTGCAGGCCACCTGGAGGTTATCAAGGCCAGAGGCTGCTTTCTAGTTCATAAACCTGTTAGGGTATTCGGAGTCATGATTCTCTTATTCAACTGTCTGTGCTTTTCCTTGGGACAACTAATCCCTCAGCGTGACTGGTGGAAGCCGCAGTATTGATTTCTGTGTCTCTCTAAACCTCAGTTGTGTTCAACGCTTGTTAGACATCTGAAGGAATATCCAGTGGGCTCTGGGGGCAATTTGAGAGCGAGGCGCAATAGGCCCGCTCTTAAGAGAAGTTTCTGTAAGGTTGCCGGGCAAGCCAATTGAATAAAATGAGAAAGAGAGGGGATGGAGAGGATGAGAGGGAAGAGAGGAGGGTAAAAAAGAGAAAGAGGAAAGAGAAAGAGAAATGAGAGAAATAGGAGGGGAGAGAGAAGAAAGGAACGAAAGGAGGGAGAAGAAAGAAAGGGGACTCTGTCTCCGCTAATAGGAATCTTAAAGGATTTTCATCTTTTCTGCTCCTTTCCATCACAACTCTCCCTTTGTTAATAAAAAAGCGCTTTTCATTTTCTGATCAGCTCCAAATGAAATGAGAGGGTGTCCACATGTGTGGCTGGTGCAGGCGCAAGGGGAATTGCCGAGGGCGTGGCCTTGTGGCTTCTATGTAAATAGGGAGGGCGTGACCGCAGATGCACCTGCCGGTGATTTGAAGCCTGGAGAAAGGTTGATGCAAAACGCAGGGTTCTCTTCAGGGTTACCACATGCTTGAAAGATGAATGCTTCTCATAACAAGAACAACAACAAAAGCACTGGAATATGATTTCATTGCAGGAATTATAATCTCAAAGTGGAAGACTGGCTCACTGCAATAAGGCATCAGAGACTTGGCAATGATTTTCCACTGTCATTCAGTAAGAATGTCATTCGCTTCTTTAACATACCTAGGTTGTAAAGCCTCTAGGTCAGTCTAAGTTCTCAACTGGGGGCAATTTCGCACCTCCCTGCCCCTCCCTCTCCAAAGGACATTTGGCAATGTCTGGAGACATTTTCCATTGTCATGATTGGCGCATGCTACTGGCATTTAGTGGGTAGAGGCCAGGGAAGCTGTTAAACACCCTACAATGCACAGGAGAGCTCCCCCCACCCCCCACGACAAAGAATGGTGCAGTTTGAAATGCCATTACAGCCAACGTTAAGGAACCCTGCCTCAGCTCTGAAAAAAATATGATTTCCCATTTTTTTCTGCCGTATTTGCTTCCCACTTCTACCTAAGACATTTCCTCAGCCAGTAGTATATGATAGCTACCTCTAGGGAATTAAAAAAAGGAAAAAGAAAAAAGAAGGAAAGACAAAGATGCTTTTCTGTCCAGGCCACACTTATCAAACCTCTCTGGGGATAAGGCCCAGGAATCTATACTTTGAAAAGTCATCCATGTGATTCTTACAATCAGATCTGAGGATCCTAGAAAAAGATAGGTAGCCCTTTCAAGAGGCTGTCGAGTGTGAGAGCACATGTCCAGATTGCTTTTCAATCAGAAATCTATTTCCTGAGTTCTAGAATCGGAGGAAGGTTGACCAGCCTGACACAGCCCAGAACAATGCAGCTCCATCTTATGGATGCTGTAGCATTAAGTCTCATTTCTCTACCTAAGAATCATATTCTGCTCCAGCATGAGTGTTTCGGACTCTTCCCAGCATCTTGCCTTCCTGAGCTGGAAACGCCTGGACATTGGTCTGCAAAACCCGAGAACTCTTGGCCATTAGAGCCCCTGTGTGCTGGGGCCCAGAGCCACCTGCAGGCCATGCCAAGATTACCTTCATTGTCAGGGCTCTCCAGGTAGAATTTAGAGGAGTCTGTTCAAATGTTCACAAGCTATTTGGACCACATCAGACCCGGCCTCCGAAATGGCTTCCTCATGTCTTTGTCTTCTAGCGTGGGGCTTTTGGAGGGGTCCTTTGTCCTACCAAGTGGCTCTAGGAATATATTTGGGAAAGAACAATAGCAAAGGAATCATACCAAGCTCATTAACAGAAAAAAGGCAGAGCAATTCATGGTATATAATAGTCAAAATAGAGCAGAGACTTCAGATGATACCATGGATCAGTAAGATTTATAAAATCCATTTCTGCCACTGAGAGGAAGGAGAGAGAGAGAGAGATTAGGAGATTACTCCAGTTGTTAGTGATACTTGTCATAGTCCTCTGCTTGCTGGGCCTGTGGAGAGCTGACTTGGAAGCACAAAATGCTTCCCATCACTTTCCCTTTGCTTCCTTAACTCCTGTGAACCTGGTGGTCCCTAGAATGTGCACAGTGGAATACAGGGCAGCTTGCATAAATAGGGCCAAATGGTCGACCCTTGCTGGGCCAGCCTCAGTCTGCCCCTCCTAAGCTGAGACGTTTTATTGGTTTCCCTCTTCATCTGCAGCATGGGCTCTTGCCCCTCCTCATTATCATTACCTTTCCGAGACTCGAGCCTGCCCCTCATCAAGATTTATATCGCCACATTCATTAGGTGATACAATACTGTCAACAGAATCAGCAGTGGCAGCAGCGGCCTCATTATCTCCGTGGTTAACCCCTGCCTCCCCAGTGCTGGGCCCTGTCAGGGATTTTAAATTCAAATTAAATTTTCATGCGGCAGCTTTGATGTTGGAGGTAGAACTGCCTAGTCAGGAGGTGGCTGGGGGAGGAGATGCTATTGTTACCTTACCTCTCCCTCTCAGGGGCTCCAAGCAGCACGTCCTCAGAAGACATTCTGGCTTTGCGAGGGACTCAACAGCACATTCTGCTGCTGGAATTTATTTTGTTTTCTGGTTGGAATAAGATATTAAGGAGGATATATCTCAGAGATCTATAGATCATACCAGATTGTCTAAGGACTGGAGTATTTGGGTCCAGGTGCTCTATGAGACCCTCGGGGCCAGCTAAGGGATCCCAGCCTGTAAAATAATAATCATCATAATTTAAATTCAGAGAGGAAATTAGTCACTTTCGAGACTTTCTGACATGAGAAAGAAATAGCACCCTTTTTTGGATCTTTATCTCCTTGTAGCTGTCTGTGGGTACCCAGATGTTGGTATGGTTCAAGATATCAAAAATACACATAGTTTTGATCTTTGTGCATGTATGCACTAAAGTTAAGTTGTCCCAGGCATACTTGAAGCACTGCAAAGTCCAGAGTTTATTTTGGGCATCGTTACAAAGTAATAAAATGAATTTTCACTCTGGAACTGGCATATGGTAGATACTTGCCAAACATTACTTTCTCCTCCACCTACTGCATCTAACCACACACACACACACACACACACACACACACACACACCCCTGCCCTCCGCCCATGCCTTTAGAGTGATGATCCTCAGTAAAAACTTGTCTGCTGGCCTGGCTTGTATCCTAATAGCATCCCAGCTGGCCATTTCAATCACATGGTAAGGCCCAGAAGCCTAAAATATACCCTGTGAGCTTTCTACCTAATTGCCCTCTATAACAATCAGCAACAGAAATGGTTGATTGAAGGAGTAGACCTAAGTAAGGTCTAATATTAATTAAGTTCTCACTATGTGCCAGGCATTATGCTAAGTGCTATCTCATCTTATTTATCCTGCCCCACAACCCCACATGGTAAAGTTATTATCACACAATTTTCAAAGGAAGGAACAGAGGCTCAGAGAGGTTCTGTAACTTGGCCAAGGTCACATAATAAAAGAAAGGTTTGGAACCTCTCCTGCCCTGTCTTCAAAGCCTATGCTCATTCTCCCTCTACTGCTTCTTGTTTCTCTCTTAAAATGAAGAGTTCACCTTGCATCAGATCCACATCTGTCCTCTTTGACTTCCGCATGCTAAAGAAAGTGAGTTGCAGCTGGAAGTCCCACCTGTAATAGTTTAGCTTTCATTTACCTCATACTACTTACTCAAGTCCCATTATACCTAAGGGTAAAAACAGGGATCATGTATATGTTATAGGCATACATATCTGTAGCAAGCCTCTCATGTCTATGTAAGAGGACAGGATGACCAGTTGTCTCAGGAGTGGCAGTGCCTCTCCACACTCACGTGAGTTTGCCCTAGAACTAGCACCTACATTACTAAGCACTTGGGCTTTGAGACCTGAGTTTGCCTCTCCACAGCTTGCTAGCTCAGTGACCCAGGGCAAGTACTTACCCCTTCCCAACCTCAGTTCCCATATCTAAAAAAAAGGGGGGTGGGTAATAGTCCTTCCTGCTTCACATGACTATGACAAAGTTAATGAGATGGTGCATATATAAAGCATTTTGAATTGTGCACGGCCCATGGTAGATGCTCACGAGACATTTATTATCATATTACCATTTTACCATGGTTGAAATCATTAGTACTAGTATTTAGTCCTAGGCAAATCAGTGCAAAGAATCTATGCAGAACTAAGACCCAGTACGTAACAGCTTGTCTTGGATAACTGATCAAGGGCATGGATTCTATTTAGTCATCTCGTTGAATAAGGGACTGAGAAACAGAGGGGGTAGGAAGCAAGAAGGAAACCATTAACAGAATTGTTGTCTGATAAATTTGTTAGATTTTTTAATGTATGAGTCAATCCTGAACATGCTAAAAGAGTAATTTTCTAATTGTGCTGATATATATTATCTCCACATTAGAACGGCACTGTCTGTTCTCAGATATATTTGCAGAGTGAGCCCTAGAAATGCAGCTGTTTTGTGTTAATTTCCCACATCGAGGGTATAGAAGGCCCATTAAAGTTCTCTCATGCTTCCTTCCCGGACTTTATTTCCGCAATCTTCATAATTCAGTTGTAACATTGCACTTACGCATTATCATACAAGGTCTTGGCTTGTAGTGATGTTTTTAAATGAGAGAATTTGGACATTTTTATGCTTTTTCAGTTATGTCTCTTAAAATGAAATTTCATAAGCATTTAGCTGGTAATATGAACCAATTGCCTGAGTTATTTCCAAACACAGAATACAGAGGTCAGGATACTATGGTTTGAAACACACACACACACACACAGGATTGTAATGAAAGGCCTAAGACTGTGAGCCTCTCTGAGGATAATGTATGAATGGTGGCTAAACCAGGGGAGCCCATTCCGGGAGTCACAACAGTGGCTGGGACACCATTCCTGGTGTCACTGCAATAGGAAAGGGGCAACGAGCCACAGGCAGCTGCCTCACATTGTTGGGAGTGGGAGAAAGCCACTTCCTGCAAGAGGTCCCTAACAGGCAAAGGCCAGCCAGGCAGGGCTTTTGGCTCCCTCTGCCACCACCCTTCTTGCCCCTGCACCTCCTGCCCCACCACAATCCCCTGCTCTCCCAGTCCCTTGGCCAGATGTGAAAGGGCAACCACTGCCTTGTTATCCCAGGCCCCTGTCCCACCCAGTCCCACTCCACCCTTGCTCTCACTCCTTGCTCTCACTAACCCCTCATCAGCCGCTTCGCTGCAGCCTCCTGCCTCTGCCATTAACTGAAAGGCAGATGGCTTTGCTGACATCCTAAATGTTGTTACCTAGCTCTGGAAATAGAAAACGAGCAACCCTAAGGACATGGCACATTATTCTGGGGGGATTTCAAACATCACACAAAAAGGTTGTGGAATTCCAGAAAATGTGCTGAAACCCAGTCATATAGTTGGAGCTTCATTCTTAGAGCCGGCGAGAGAGGTTTAATAAGCACAGCAATTAAGCCTTCAGAAAATTCACACTTTTCTTTAGATACTTCCTGCAGACTTCTTCCTCCAGTTGATACCAAAGCCTAGACACGGGTGAGTTGTGTTTCCTAGCAATTTGCCAATCATTCTCTAGTGTAAGTGCCAGTGAGGGTACTGGACACAGAAAAAGAGAGAAGCAAAGATTTTGAGTGGTCCCCCACCTGGCTCAATCCCTAGACAGTCAAGGCTCGTTGCTCTTAGAAAAGTATGGCTGTGCGTGTTAAGACTAATATTCATCCACCAAAAAAAAAAAAGAGAGGATCCGCACTTTTGCCTCTTCCATGGCTAACACACCTCTCCCATTTGGGTTCCTTGCTCCCAAGCCTGTTGCAAATCAGCACACTACTTAATGATCTCTTGTGTTCTCCTGTCTCCAAAAAAAGTATAGGATCCAGCCACCTACTTTCTCGTTTTAAGAATTTGGGCTGATGTTTGTAGAAAATATAAGGATGATCGACCTATCACCACTGTAGGTGGAGGGATTGCTTATCTAGGGAGAGACTTTGAGGCTCACGGTGTGGCATCCATCACTTGGGCGATTTTATCCCTTTCTGGGAAGATGTGATTCTCAACCTTATGGGCTAGGAAACTGATGTTACCCATGTTCTAGGGATAAGCCCTCCTCTTCTCAAGGACAAACACTCTTAAACAAATGTGTGAAATAAAACAAGGGCAGTTTACAATCTTACAATAAAAAATATAATCCATTATAATAAATATTCAAACACATCCAGCTGTTTTTGTCACTAAAAATAAAAGTACCTGGGAACCCAAGTCATCATCAAAATATAAATGTTTTAGGGGCACCTAGGTGGCTCAGTCAGTTTAAGCGGTTTTTTTTCTTAAGATTTTGTTTATTTATTCATGAGAGACAGAGAGAGGGAGCGAGAGAGAGAGAGAGAGAGAGAGAGAGAGAGAGAGAGAGGCGGAGACCTAGGCAGAGGGAGAAGCAGGCTCCGTGCAGGGAGCCCGATGTGGGACTCGATCCCAGGTCTCCAGGATCAGGCCCTGGGCTGAAGGCGGTGCTAAACCGCTGAGCCACCCAGGCTGCCCAAGTGTCTGACCCTTGACTTTTTAGCTCGGATCATAATCTCAGGGTCATGAGATCGAGCCCAGAGTCAGGCTCTGTCCTCAGTAGGGAGTCTGCTTGAGATTCTTTCTCCCTCTCCCCAGCCCTTTCCATGCACTCGCCCTGACTCTCTCTCTAATAAATAATCATAAGTATATTTATATATTATCTATATATAAATGTGTTATTTTGTAGTAAGAGGCAGCTGTCCCAAGACCAAAATTCACAGAGTTGTAATGCTGAGCCCATTCTTATGGGAATTTCTACTTGGACAACCAAGGAATAATCCAAAGGTTTTCTAGGGAATCTTCTCACTATTGGTTTCATGTACCAATAGCAGAAAATAGAGTAGAATAAAATATGGGACATTAAAGATACTGAAATCTCATATGTACTATTTATAGTCATTCCTGGCTTTCATCTAAACTCATACTCCCCTTCCCAGAAATTTCAATGATCTCCCTGAAAATCAGTCTACCTTTACCCTGTTGGTGTTGGATCCTTACTTAAGGGTGCTATGAGTTGGTTTCAGCTTTAATAGGATTCAAAGCCTCTTTCATAACCTTGTTTCCTAAATTTCTCATCAACTGTGACTCTTGGTATTATGCAAGAGTTCTCAAAAATCCTAACCTTATAATGGTTTATCACACCTGCCTATGGCTCCTTTCTCTGCCCCATCTCCCCACCTCAAACCTGTGTTCTTCCTCTCTGAAGATTTGCCTATGACACATACCAGCTGGTTTTTAAGGCTGATGCTACCTTTGGACACAGTGTGGTATCTGTCCCTTTTTGTTACAGAATAGTAAGAATGACTTCTCTCTGGAGGCCACATGCTTCCGAGGGAGACACCATCCTTGGATCCCAGCAGTGTTGTCTTGTCTCCTTCTAAAATTCTCAGTGAATACTCTGTCTTCCGTTTTTAAAATTCAGATCCCCTACTAAACATACCAAAAAGTCCTGACTTTCAGCCTGAGGAATACTTTCCATTTTCAACCTATTACACAGACTAAGATGTCTTGGGATCTAAGTTTTCCAGGCTCATGTAGCCAGCCCCAACCATACACAACCTTATTGGTGACCTACCAGATATCACGCTTTTCTTCTCTGTACCCCACACAGACATACACAAGCATGCAATAAAGTATCAAGAGTCAAACAATTCTGCTTAGATGCTTCAGGAAGACTTGGAAAGAACTGATGGCAACAATTGGTTTTTGATTATTGCCCAGTTCCCTCCAGAATTTAAATATTGTGAGTGAGTTCTTATTTTGGCCTCTTAGAAGTGTTCTATTAAAAATGAAGCCTGGGATGCCTGGGTGGCTCAGCAGTTGGGCATCTGCTTTCAGCTCAGGGCATGATCCTGGAGTCCTGGGATCAAGTGCCACATTGGGTTCCCTGCATGGAGCGTGCTTCTCCCTCTTGCTCTGTCTCTGCCTCTCTCTGTGTGTGTCTCTTATGAATAAATAAAATATTAAAAAAATAAAAAATAAAATAAATTAAATGAAGCCTGGCAAATCTGTAACTCTTAAATATCAGAATGTTCTAGATTTGGGCTGGATATTAAAGCTGCAGACACTTCAATGCCCCATCACGCAGGACTAGGGAAAGCTGGAACTTATTTGCAGTCTCTGAATCCCATTATTAATAGGTCTGACAAGACCATCTCCCTCAAAAAAATTCTGCATCCCCAAGGCCACACCCTATTCTGTACTCAGTAAGGTATACTGATCACCAGATAAGGTTATTCCCTGCCCTGGTTCCACCCTTTTCTGCTGTAAACTACAGATTTCCTTTTCCTCTAGATTTACAAATGGCAATGAGCAATGCTTACTTTTGTTTTATTTTTGTTTATAATTTTCTCCTGAATCTCTACAATTATTTGTGGGCGAGTAACATATTGAACTTCAACCTGAGACTTAAAGAGCATTTCAGAACCTCCCTTGTATCAATACTTAGCAACCGCAATTCTGAGCCTGCTTACTCCTCATCAGAAGGGACATTCAGAGGACCCTATCAAGACTTTTTCTGCAAATGTAGATAAAATGTCAAACAAAGGGGAAAAGCAAGAAGCTTAACAAATGACTAGCAACTGAAAGTTCTTCCCCGAATATATGGAATGCTCAAAGCCAGCTCTAAAGCTAGCCCAGTTAATCTTGGCAAGGTCATACAGAGCTCTCATGTGGAATGATGAAAAGTATTTTCACAAAAGCATGTCAAGCTTTCTTGAAATGACCATGATGGTCTTGATAGATTCTGGTTCCAGAATGTGAACAGTCAAAAGCACATACCCAGTACTTCAGGGTCAACACACCTGGTCACCAGGTGCTCAGGACTCTAAGGGCAGCTATCCATGGGAGAGAAAGGGAGAGGTGAGGCGAACAGATGCTATCCACATTTCAGGCTTTCTAATCAGGGCCGAGCAGATGCTCTCCTGAACAACTCCATGTTGAGATGTCACTAATGTAAAAATTAGTGTTTTTCTCTTTCTGCCAGAATACAGGATTTACATGATCCCTCACACATATCCCTGGAGGACTGGGGTATAATCTCCTAACCAGCAAGGAGCCAATAAACCTTCATTCAGGGGAAAATTTAACTCTCAAAAAAATTCAGAGACCTTGCTTTCACTGGAGGCTGGCCAAACTCCTCTGCCTGTGTCAGGGAGCCCATTCTCATTTCCAGGTGTAGGTCTTTCTCACCAGCCTGTGGTCTCCTGTCTGTCCTGTGATGGAGGTCATGAGCCAGGGTTGCATGAGGCAGCCTGTGATACCAGTGAGGAGGAAAATGAGGTAGAACCCAGGTTTAGGCAAATGTATCCCAAGCAGGCATGGGATCGGAATGTTGGCAAGTGCCAACCTTGGGCACTGTCAGAGGGAGTGGACGCCCGGGAGAGCAGTTGGACTTTAGCTTAATGAACTGCATGGTAGGGCTATGGGGGTTGGTACATTGTGGCCAGAAAAATCAGCTGATCTCCTGGAGCATCTCTCTAGTGGCTTTACATCTTCCAGCCTCTCCTGGTCAACTGTGGAGGTCACTCAGCCCTGGTCAGAAAGTTCTTCTGGGGCCATTCCCACATGCCATGTTTTTTCTTCTTGCTCTTCATATTCTAGATTTCCCATTTGCTCATTCATGATGCTCTTCTGGGTTTGCTTTTTTTTTTTTTTTAAGATTTTATTTATTTATTCATGAGAGACACACACACAGAGAGAGAAAGAGAGGCAGAGACACAGGCAGAGGGAGAAACAAGCTCCATGCAGGGAGCCTGATGTAGGACTTGATCCCAGGACTCCAGGATCATGCCCTGGGCCGAAGGCAGACGCTTAACCACTGAGCCACCCAGGCGTCCCATGGCTTGCTTTGAATATGATTTTACTCTACTAACCAGGTGCTTAACTCTCCTCCCAAGCATATAACTAAGCCCCAAGGCCATCTAGGAACTTGGGAAAACAGAGGCTAAGAGGCTGGTGGCTCTTCGAAACCCATTTGTTGCTTCTCCCTCACCATCTACTTGATACTTACAGAGCACAGGGGTGAGGAGACTCTGCGCTAAAGCAATGGGGCAGATCCTCAGTGAAAGTTGGGGCACCACTGTGTAATGTGTAACATTAGAGAAGAAACTCAGCCTCACCATTAGGCTCATTCTCTGAGCCCCAAGCACAGCTCGCTTGTATTCTTCATGTTCCTGCCTATAACAGGGCCTTTGCATAGGCTCTTCTTTCTGGCTGGAATGCCTTTTCACCTGCTTCATGCTGACTTGTCTTTTGCATCTCAGTTTCTCCACATTTCTTAGAGAAATCTCTGACTACTCAGATGAAGTCGTCTCCTTATCAGGTTTTCATGGTGGTAAACACTCTGCATTTTATACTCACTTCATCATGTTGGTTAGAGGCTCTCTCCTTTATTTAACTATAACCTCGATGAAGGAAAGTACAGGGTCTGTTTGGGCTCATCACTAAGTCCCTCAGTTGTAGGCTCAGTACCTGATTTACAATAGGCACTCAATAAATACTTCTTGAAACTTTGTGATTTGTAGATATGAGCTTTCTTAGTTTATCCGTATGTGTCTATGTGCATATGTGACTTATACTCTAATGACTGTAGCTTCTCCTGAATAATCTTTATACTACAATTGATACTCAGAAACTACCTTTGCTCAGCAGTCCTGAACCAAAGAAGGAGCCATCCCAAAGCATCCTGTGTAATTTTGCATGGGGCCTGGTGTGGATGCCCACCCCCTCTCCCCACGCCCACCCCGCCTCCCCCACCGCAAGCCTGCCTGCAAACCCTTCTCTGTCACATTCCCTCCCTAATCTTGGTTTATGTTCACATCTTGGTTCACCTGCTAAGTTCTTTCCCTCCCAAATGGCACCTAAGTGGCTGGGTGTGTCTTTAGCCCCCATTGACCCATAGGGCTGAGACTTAGAGCATACAGGAAAGGGTGGGGCTCCCACGTGTGTGGCCAGTAGCCTGGAAATGGTGCCTGTGGTGACAGGGGCTGGCAGGTCAGCCAGGGATCTCAGTGGGGATCAGAGTGCTGCCTCAGAGCTGCAAGAACTGCTTCGTGTGCCCCATCCCTTTCTTGTTAGACATGAGTCCCTGGGGCCCATCCCATGGGGTGCCAAGCCAGGTGGTGCTTTCCTCCGCACTGAAAGCAAACAGCTGGGGTCCCCTGAAGATGTGGTTTTGAACCTCCCACTGACATTCCCACCTAAAGGGTGGTGTAATTGCTGATGAGGGAAGCCCATGCCTCGTTCTCCCCTTCACTAGGTGTAGCTGGAACAGGAGCACGCATGGAGGAGTGTTAGGGGCGTTTTAAATCACTAACCCAAGCCCCAAGCTTGATCTGTTGTTTTTGGAGGATGTTTGACCAGGCGCAGGCACCTTCCTCTTCCTCAGTCATCCAGCCCTGTAAATAGTCCATCGCATGCTGGATGGGGCCAGCCCTTGGGTGGAGGGGCCTCTCCTCATTCGGGTCTTGAGCTCCTCCACTGCACGCCTTCCCCTTTGAAGAAGCAGGTTGATTCAGTACTTTTGGGACTTGGTGACATTAATGGATCTGTTTTATGTAACACAAAGTCGTTATTAACAGCATCCTAGATCATAAAAAAGGTATAACAAGAGACAAAGAGGTTTTCTTCCCCCCTTGAAGATAATAGCAGTCAGACTGAAGAAGAGAGAGGTCATGGAGCTGCTCGCTGATTGGTGCCTTCCACCCCGCATTGACATTTCTGCAGTTTCATCAGAAATTCTAAATAATCCATGTGAAAACGGACGGTTATTTACCGAAGATATACGCACTGCATGGGCCCATAATGCACTGAAGACATAATCTTGGCTCTCAGAGCTGCCTTTTTTGTGTGTAGCTGCCGTGGTAGCAGCTGCCACAAGCCTCAGATGAAGGGGACCTAGGCCTTGGTGGAGAAACTGAGTTAGTGGGTGACAAAGTATGGGGGTTTGATAACACGAAGCCTCAAGAAATCCATCTCTGCTGTGGACAGCAGGCGGACTAGCTAAGTAGGCACATCTGGCCAGCAGCTTTAGCCAGGACCGAGTCACAGAGCCTCCCCGCACAAGCAAGCGCCTTGGTGGTTTTTCAAGCTGGTTCCCATTTTCCAAAGGTAAAGAAAAGCATCTTCCGCCCTCCGTGAAGGAGCAGACCCATGGGATTCCGTCCCTTGGGCGTTGTCATTGAAGAGCTGGAAGCGTGTATCAGCACGGAGGGCTCAGCCTCTGGGCTCGTTTTTCCCTTCCATGCTAATAGGAAGGATCTAGAAACAGAATCACATGGAGGGGTGCTGAATCCCACTTCCATCTGGGGCCAGGAGCTCTGATTCCCTGGTTGGATTCACATTGGGTGCTTTCAGAGCCTGCTCCTCTGTCTCCTTCCGATCCGCCCACCCGCAGCACCATGGTGGCTGGCCTTCTCCCCTGTCCCTCTGCGGGATGGCAGGCAGGAGATGTGGGCAGCTCGGCTGAGGAAGAGCCAGCCCCCCTTGCTCCTCCTGGGCTCCCCTCTGAGACAGAACATCTGAGAGCAAACAGACAGAGTCAGAGGATTAATGGGGACACAGGCATTGCATCCCTGCTGGCCCAGGTGCTCAGTGCAATGTTCTCAATCCTGTGTGTGAGGGGACAGCAATGGGGACAGCGCAGCAGGACCCCGCTGAGCAAGGCTCCTGGGGAATGTGAATGTAGATGTTTGTTTTCCCAGGGTTTGAATAAGCCTGATGCTGGGGGGTGCTTGCTCTTTCTCTCACCTCTCTCTCCTTCCTAGCCCCCTCTCTCCCCTCCTCTCTCTCTCTTATACACACACACACACACACACACACACACACTTGCACACTTCTGCACCCACACACGGACATTTAAAGGTGATGGGGGTTTGGGCCACTCCTCCTGTATATCAGCTGCACCACTTGAGTTCAGATTCAGCTTTTATCCTCTGAGTCACAGCTTGGTAAATCTGGGGAACATACTTCACAGGGGTTCCTGCAGCCATTTCCCAAATTTGTTGCAGCTTGATCTATAGGGTTCTGAATTGCTGCTTTTCATGAGGTTACTTCAGGAGGAGAGGGAGAAGGTGTGTGTGTGTGCATGCGTGTGCACACATGTGAGAGACAGACAGACCACGGGAGCTGCAAAGGGAAGGATTGGTTGGCTCAGTCTAAAGCATTTGTATGGTAGTGCCTTCCAGAAATGTTTGCTCATGACAGACTGTCCCAGATCCAGCCGGGCAGAGGCAGTTTCCAGCACATATTATGAATTCCAAAATGTATAATAAATACACATTTTACAAAAGCAGTATGTGTTTTAAAATATAATATATGCAAACAATCTTATAAATCACTAGGCTTGACACTAGTCAGCCGAAGAGGTTTCTGGGGAAATGGTGTTGTGTGTGTGCGTGTGTTTTTAATAATGTAAAAATATGTGTAATATGTTTGAAAAACAACAGCCAAAAACCCCTTCTACCTGCCAACTCTACAGTACTTATTTCCCAGGAGCCTGCTGTATCCTAGACTCTCAGGAAAATAAGTGGGGGGTTTAAATAAAAAGTATAAATATAAATAAAACAAGAAAGCTCCACCCAACTCAGGATATATTTTCCTGATGGACTTGAGCAGCCCAGGCTTCATATGTCAAAAAAACAAGCACTTTGTGATCCTGATGCAAAGGTTTCTGTAACATTATTGCATGAGGTGGAGGCACAGATAGCAAGAGGAGAGTTTGTTGAAGCCCCCACTCTGACATACCCCATGGAGCCTTACGCTGTCATGGTGTGTTAAGGGCTAAATGTCAACCCAGACTATGGATTTTTGTGCCCTTTGTCGGCTAGAGACACCCTTTGGATTTTTTTCAGGCCCATTTCTAGTATTTAATGGTTTAATGGAGCTCTCCTGGTGTTAAGTAGCAATGGTCACAGTGGGATTTCTGGCTCTCACAATTACTCTCCACTGGATCTCCTTAATCTCTTCAAGTAGCTACGTGGGTCTCCTCTCCTTGTGGGTACTGCCTCACAGGGCATCAGCATCCGGGCCCTAAGCCAGGGTGGGTGGGCAAGCAGTGAACTTCACGTGCTTCTCCGATCTGCCTCCATCTCCACAAACCCGACCAACCAAAACTGACAGAAGGGACAAAATTTCTTAAGTGTAACAGCCAAATTTCTAGCACAAAAATGAGACAAGTGCTCAGACCAGGTGAAGCATATTTATGAAGAAAAATTCAATTGTAACGTGCACACTGGGGAAAAAAAGAATATATGTGTTTATTTAGACAAAATGATATTTATTCCAGTGTTGTTTATAATACTGCAAAAACAGAAGCAAAGTAAATTTCCAACCATGTGAGTTCTTTAAATAAATGATGGTACATATGTGCAGGGGAATACTTTGCTACCATTACAAAAAGAACATTTAGAGTCTTGGAAAAGTTTCATGATATAATAGGAAATGCAAAAGGCAGGTTACAAAACAGATCCATTTAAGAGCACTCTGTGTTCTACCACGTATGTTCTTACCATCATGTAGTACTTTTTTTTTTTTTTCATCATGTAGTACTTTTTGAAGGCTATGGACAGAGTGCTAGATAGTCACTATGAGCCCTTTTTAATATTTTCATATATGATAATATAAAATTATACATTTAGTCTATATTAATACCCAATATAGATTTACATTTGTAGAAACATATTTGGAAGAACGTACCTGAGAATGTTAATACTAGTTATCTCCAGAGGAGGCATTTGATATCATTTCTTCTTTCTTCTCTTTTCCTATCTGTATTTGTTTCTGCAGCGAATAAAAACTGTTTTTAATAGGAATAAAAGATATATTTTATTTTATTTTATTTTTTATTTTTTTAAAGATTTTATTTACTTATTCATGAGAGACACACAGAGAGAGAGAGAGAGAGAGGCCGAGGGAGAAGCAGGCTCCATGCAGGGAGCCCGACGTGGGACTCAGTCCTAGAACTCTGGGATCACACCCTGGGCCGAAGGCAGGCACTCAACTGCTGAGCCACTCAGGCATCCCAAAAGATGTATTTTAAAGAGCATTTTGGTGGCCTAGGAAAATAAGCCAAGGGTTAAACGTATAAAGTCTATACATATAAAGTAGAAATCTAGCAGTAGAAGCCTGAGTCAGCCAGTGTCATTGCAGAACACCTCTGACCCCATGCTCCTTTAGGAAAGTCGCACTGGTGGCTCCCTTGTTTGCTTCGTTCTGGGCCCCCATTAGTGGGCAGTCACCCCAGGACCAAGGCTGTAGAGCTACAGGGAGAAGTTAGCATCAGGTTCCAAACTTTAAGTCTTTCACATTGGCAATTGGAAATGGGCTCTGGCCAGAAGTGACCCAAATGACCCTTTTACTCTTGGCCTTGAAATACTTATCAGTAAAGGGGATGGGACTCAACGCATAGAATCCATCATAGCTCTTCTTCACTCCCTCCTTGCTGGATGGTCTTTGATCTGTTCACTCACTCCAAACCAGGAACTTATACCACATTGCAGTACAGGCATATAAAATAGGTAGAGTGCCCTCAAGGAAGCAATGCCAAAGAAAGCATAAGAATAATGTTGGTAAAGAGTTATCCTAAACCAGGTGTCTGAAAAGTTTTATTGGAACACAGCAACACTCATTGGTTTATCTATTGTCTATGGCTGCTTTTAGGCTACAGTACAGAATTGAGTAGATGACCTATGGCCCACAAAGCCAAAATTATTTTCTATATGGCCCTTTACAGAGAAAGTTTTACTTAATGTTTCATTATGTATTTGGAGGTTTTTGTCTGTCTCCTCTGTCTAAGATGTAGTATCTGTGACAGCAGGGAATTTGTTTTCCCCCATGGTTCTCTCCCTAGCATAAAGAATAGTGCCTTACACATATTAGATACTCAATAAATCAACATCAAATGAATGAAATTTAGCATAAAAATGACAAATGAGGGACTTAATCTGGAGAAAAACAGAAGCCAGGGAAAAGAGGACCATACTATGCAGTTGTATCATGCTGTTAAAAAAATGTAATACAAACATATTTTTAAGGGAGACCAGGAAAAGAAAGAGACCACAAAGTTAAAGAAATTGAGGGGAAAAAACACTATTATGGAGCTCATAGATAAATTAGGATAGCAAAGACTAAAATATTGCTAACTAAAATAAAATTCTGATATAAAGAATGCTTAAATTAATCATGGTGAGTACAGAAGAAAAAAATAAATTGTCATCAGTGTGCAGTCTGAAAGTGATTCAACATAAAGATGTTCCTCAAATAGAGAGCCCACAAATGAAATTTCTTTCAAAGATAGAGTGACCAAGAGAGCTCTCTAAAATGAGAGAATAAGGATATTGCAAAGAGAAAATAAATTCATTACAGACTGGTAGAGAAATAACCCTAACTATATTCTGGTTAAAATTTTTAACCTTAAGAATGAAGAAAAACTATCCAACTTTTTCTCAAATCTAAAATACAAGTCTCCACCAAAGAGGATGTAGTAGAATCTGACAGCCTTTTGCCCTTGCCAAAGCAACACCCATTAACAGAGATGGGGAATAATGTCTATTAAATACTGGAGGAACCAGTATGATTCCAGGATGGGGAAAAAAATAGAAGGTAAAAGTTTATCTAGTTTACCAACATATCTAGAAAAATAAAAGATGCAGACAATCCATAGACTTCAGAAATTTTCTTTAGGTTTGCAATTAGGTTTTTTCATATTGTGTTTCATTTTGGCCTATCTGCTAAATTTATTTGAGGCATCATTGTGTTGGGAGTCCAGTGGATTCTCATTTGATTGTCTCTAAAGCTGGCTTCTCCAAAGTACAGCCCTAAATCTGGCCAGCTAATCAGGTAGGCTGCCTCTCCAATTCCCCAATGTCCTGCTATTAATTTTGTCTGATTAGTGTGCTCCACTAAGCCTTTGTAACATGTATAATTATTATTAGCAGATTATAGGAGCATTTTAGATACTTTTTAATTACTTGCAGTATCTTATTTTTGGAGCTGGTGATTGCTCCTTTGGATCTACCCCCGGACTCTGTTCTGAGAGGAGCAGGGTTAATATTTCATGCAATCTCCTTTAAGCTTCAGCTATATGTCCTCATGCCTTGAGCCTGTTCTGCTGAGAAATGACTTCCATTACCTGCCAAGTTTCTAACTACAAGGAATAATGCCATTGTTAAGAAGATCCAAAAACCACATGAATGAAAAGATCTGACTGCCTTTACTACGTTTTGTAAGACCTTGAATGGTGTAGCAACAAAAGAATTACTCGGTATTGATATTTTAGAGAGTTCAGTTGCAATTTCCACTGGGATCCTCATTACCTTTGTCCTGAAATCATCTTCCCAATGTAAGACACAATGTTCCATTGCATATGAGCTCTTCCTTTCCTTCCTTGTAACTATAACATAGTATATATCACTTTCAAATCACTAATATGTGATAAACTATAAATACATTGCATACTGCTGACTCCAAGTAGAATAAAATACCCAATAGGCTTATTTATGGCAGATATATGCATCTTTTTGATGGATAACAAGAACATGATCACTCTCTGGTACTCAGTTCTCTGAAAACTTCTTGAAGGGAAAAACCAATACTGTTGACTGGTTCTTTGGGGTTACAGTTCCTGTCCTAGTTTAAAATTTGTGCAAAATAAATTAACTGTAAGGTGGGCAAAAAAAATATGTAGGATAAAATGACTTGCATCTTAATTTGCAAAGATTAGGAATGGGCTCTATAGACAGGAAGATTAAGACTACAAGAGAAGTTGTATTAGAATCAACTGAGAAGGTAGGAAGAAACAGCAGAGAGATGAAAATTCTTTGAAGCTGCCCTCTGGAGCAAGCAATCACCACTTTCTTCCTCCATCAGAATGATGATTATGCCAAAAAATCGCCTGCTGGGATTGCCTTAGTATTTTGGCTGTCTGGGACTATAATTACAATGTGGTAACAATGAAGTTGCATGACAGGAGACTTCCAATGACAATACATACCTTATGTTAACTGAGTAGATATTAAGATGTGTATTTTTACCTTGATTCAGTTTGAGAAACTTCTTCCTTGGGTTTAAATGATCATTTATCAAATGAATGGAAAAGAAACAAAAAAGCACCCAAGAGTATTTCCTTTTGGACATAAAAATTGAAAAGACACATCTCTCTTTCTACCAATGCATGGAAGATGAATTAAAATAGAATGAATCAGAAAAATCTTCAGTGATGGCTCTCCCAGCTTTTATTAGGTACATTGGTGTCCTACAAACAGAAATGCTTTCATTGGTGACAACTACAAAGTGAATAAAGTCATGAAAATTTAATTTATTCTACAATTTGGGGAGTTATTCTCCTCTATAAATGGTGGGCCCTAAGGAAAATGCTATCGTACTTTTGGATTTTAATAAAGATTTCATGCACCCAGTAAGAATGACAAATAGGATGCCACCTAGAGCTAAAAGCCACAGAGAGTGGCCTTGCTCTGGGACTCTGGAGGCACGGTGCTGCCCTTGAGAATGATTCATCATCTTAGGCAGGGTTGATATTAAGTAAATCTGGGGTGACTTTCAGTTCATTCTGAAAATTAAATATTTTCATTAGACGGAAAACAAGGACATGAACATGCAGTTTGTCAGCCCTGAGATTTACCATGATTAAAATGCTGCAATCGTACCCACAATGCTTCTTCTAAGTCACCTTAACAAGTATTTGTCAAACCCTTAGCAAGTTCTTTAGAGGGGAAAAAAAGGGTGAGACTTAATCACTTAAAGATCCAGCTTATGTTTAATGAAAACAATTCAGGATACCAAAAAAATACATATATAATTTCACCAATTTCTCAGTTACTACAAAATCTTTGTAGATTTGAGAGAAACTTAGTGTTTTGTTCATATTTGACCTAATCATCAGAAGTTCCTCCTACACTTTGGATGATAGAAAGGACTGACTTTTCAGTTGTTGTTGTTGTTTTTTAAGATTTATTTATTTATTCATGAGAGACAGACAGATGCAGAGAGATAGGCAGAGGGAGAAGCAGGCTCTGGGGAGCCTGTGGGGAGCCTAATGTGAGACTCGATCCCAGGACACCAGGACCATGACCTGAGCCAAAGGCTCAACCACTGAGCCACCCAGGTGCCCCAACTTTTAAGTTTCTGAAGAGCTTTGATTTAGCTCATATGATGGAATGTTTGTGCTTACTCCAAAACATGCTTTCTCCCTATGGAAACAAAAACGCCCCTCATTCCTGGAAAATTTGGCTTAAGTGGTTACCCTGTCAGGCTGCTATTACAATACTTTTGAACAAAATAAACAACCAGAACAGAATTTATGACAAGATGGTTTTATATTTGAGAGCCAAAGAAATAAGGGAGGGGTATAATTTCCTCACATTTTATGGATTTCAATATTATGCAAACCTATACCATGTAAGTAATAATATGTAAGAAATACAGCCATTGGAAAACAATGACTACTCCAATGCCTAATCAAACAGCTTCCTAAATCAAACAGCACGACCAACTATGAGAGAGAGAATCCGTATTCTTCAGTCCACCATGTTAAGAAAAAAAGAGCATTAAAAAGTGAGACATGAAGTATCATCATCCAATAAGACCTCAATACTATCCTTCCCTGTCCCTCTTCATCACTCTTTATTGCTGCTGACTTTAGAGTAGAGCAAAAAAATGGTATCTGTAGGTTGAATTCTTCAAAAGTCTCAGTATATTGCTAAGCAAATGAGAAGTTTAATTTATTGACATATTTTACTTCTTTTCTTGTCCTTTTTTTCCTTCTTTTTTTTGCTTACTGATTTGATAAAGAAAATAAATAAAACTCAAAAACTCCCAAATATTAGGAATGGAAAAGGGATGGTAAGTACAGACAGATTGAAAACTTTAATAGTTATAATTTTATGTCAATCACTTTGAAACATACAAAAAACCTTTAAAGTCATCAAGAGACAAATATAAAGCACATAATCTCCAGAGGGAACAGAAATAATAGCAATTTAAAAATTGAATATATAAACAAATTTCCCACCAAAGAAGAGAGTGAATTCAGAAACTTTTAACCTCTCGGAATGGCTAAAATTAACAACACAAAAACAACAGATGTTGGCGAGGATACAGAGAAAGGGAAAGCCTCTTGCCCCCTTGATGGAAATACAAACTGGTGCAGCCACTGGGATAAACAGTATGGAGGTTCCTCAAAAAGTTAAAAATAGAACTACCCTATGACTCAGCAATTGCACTACTAGGTATTTATCCAAAGGATACAAAAATACAGATTCAAAAGGATACATGCACCCCAATGTTTATAGCAGCATTATCAACAACAACCAAACTATGGAAAGAGCTCAAATGTCCATCAACTGATAAATGGATAAAGAAGATGTGCTATATCATATATATATATTGGAATAATACTCAGCCATCAAAAAGAATGAAATCTTGCCATTTGCAATAACAGATGGAGCTAGAATGGATGTATTATCCTAGACAAAATCAGTCCAAGAAAGGCAAATACCATATGATTTCACTCATGTGGAATTTAAGAAACAAAATAGAAGAACATATGGGAGAGGAAAAAGAGAGAGAAGGAAGCAAAGCATAAGAGACTCCTAACTACAGAGAACAAACTGAGGGTTGATGGAGGGAGGTGGTTGGAGGATGGGCTAGCTGAGTGATGGGTAGTAAGGAGGGCACTTGTTATGATGAACACTGGGATTTGTAGATAAGCAATGAACCACTGAATTCTACTCCTGAAACCAATATTATACTATATGTTAACTAAACAAAATACTATTTAAATAAAATTTGTAAAAAAAGAAAGAAAAGAAAGTTTTACAAATCTGTGCCAAACTTTAAGAAACTGAAAAATCCCTAACTTAATCTATTTCAGGGAATTTTTTTAAAAGAGGAATGTTGCCCAATTTATATTATGAGGCTAGTATAATCCCCAATTCTGGGAAAACCAAAACAAGAAAAGAAAATTAGAAATCAAACTCATCTGTGAACCTAGATGCAAAAGTCCTAAATAAGCAAACAAATAAACAAAAAACTAACAAATCTAATTTTGCAGTTTATAAAATATAAAAATTCATATCAATAAAGAAGAGTTAATTTCAGGAATGTAACATGGTTCAAACTCAGGAAAACAAATTATACAAGCTACCATATTACCAGATGAAAGGAATAACATCATATGATCACTTCAACTGATAGAGAAAATCATCAAACTAAATAAATTTATGTTCAATATAAAAATTCTTAGAAACCTAGTCATAAGAAAGTTTTGAACCCAATAAAGGGTATCTACCAAAAAGATGCAGCAAATATCATACTTAATAGTATCCCCACTCATGTCATTATACTTGGAGACCATAGAGGAAATTAAGAAAATAATATTGGTAGTTATTTAAATAAATATATATAGATGCTGGCTAGTAATTATTGTGAGTATGTATGTATATTCACATATATATATGTATATGTATACATATGCCTATACTGGCTAGGATATTGCAGGGAGGAGGTAGGGAAGAGTGACGGAGTGATTTATCACTATCAGATTATCAAAACAAAATAAGAAGCAACAATAATTAAGCCAATTTGATGTTGGTAAAGAAATTTCTGGAATCCAGAAATAGACCTAAGTATGAAGTAAAGATAGGATATCAAGTCAGTAGAGAATAGACAAATGTTGATAAATAATGTGGAATACCTGACTAGTCATTTGAGGAGAAAAGAAGTGACATCAATAAACCCAATAAATTCCAAATCAATCAAAGGCTTTAAAGTGACTAATAAAAGCATAAAAGTTGTAGAAGATGGCATAGGTGAACTTACTGTCCTGAAGTGGGAACACTTTCTAAGAAGAAGATAAAAAACCAGAAGCCCTCAAGGAAAAGAATGATAAATTGGCTATATGAACCCAAAACGAGAAGCTGAACCCAATGCAAAAATAAGCAATGAAGAAACATCAATGTGATAGTAAAAGTCAACTATCAAATTTGCAAAAATGCAGCAGTTTGGGAATAAACCACCATTCTTTGTAGGAATCTAAATTTGTGTAACTATCTGGAGAGCAACTTGGCAAAAACTATAAAAAATTTAAATATGTATTACTTTATACAATATTCTGCTCACAGGAATTTGCAGATATGCCTCAAAAGTACACCAAAATGTATATACAGACATACTCATTGAAGCATTATGTTCAACTAGGGAGAAAAAACACTCAATATCTAGCAAATGGGGGTATTGATTAAAATAAGGCTTGTAGGTATAACCTATGATGGAATACTATGTGGCCTTTAAAAAGAAGGGGACAGATCTGAATAGACTGATATGGAAACATTCCTAAAATATACCATCAAGTGAAAAATACAAAGTACAGACAAATATGGGTTAGTAGGAGTCTACTGAGGTTAAAAAAAAAAAAGGATTATATATATTATGGTTTTTTTAAGATTTTATTCATCTATTCATGAGAGACACAGAGCAAGAGGCAGAGAGACATAGGCAGAGGGAGAAGCAGGCTCCCCACAGGGAGCCCGATGTGGAACTTGAGCCCCAAACCCGGAATCACACCCTGAGCTGAAGGTAGACAATCAACCACTGAGCCACCCAGGGATCCCCCCCCCCTTTTTTTTAATTATATATTGTATTATGTATACTTTACGTATAAAGTTTTATTATATACATGTGGAAAATGTTTCTGAAAAGATAAATGGAAGTGGCCTGCTGGGGAGAGTGAGGACTTAGTTGTTGTTTATGTCTTCCTAGTTTTAAGTTGAATTTTCTAACCACGTGGATAAAATACTTCTAATTTTCATATCTGACAGGGGTTATTCAGATAGTAGTTGTATGGACCATTTATATTCTTCAGATTTTAAAATTTTTTTTATTTAAGTAATCTATAACCATTATATGCCTTGCTCTCTTCACTACCTCCTTGTAGTGGGTAAACATCAAGAATATGACTAAGAGAGAGTTAGGATACCCTTTCCAGTTAATCTCACGGGGGCTGATCCAGTACAGCAGGAATAGGATTGTGTTCTAATGGGATTTTTACCCCCTGGGGGTCAAAAGTATAACAAATATTGATTTAATATTTTGGCAATACACCAATAATACTGATAATATTGATAGTTCTAAAAGCCACATTTCTTCTACTTTCCCCAAACTGTTAGAAATGGCATTGAGCTTACTGAGGGCAGCGACTGTGTTCTGTTTGTTTTATGTCCTCCCTCAGACTTGAGCACAGTGCTTAGGACAAAGCAGATGCTCAGTAACTATTGATGGAAGAAAATTAAATGAGAAGCTTTCCCTTCCTTTCTTCTGTTGGCCACATGTTTGCCCTGGAAGATAAATGTCATATGCATCAATTTAACAAATGTATATTGTGCATCTTTTTAAACATAGCTATTCTTTAGAGTAACAGATCTCAGACTTCTTCACAGACCACTAACATTTCACAAAAACAACTGAGAGAGACAAATATAGGATACCCAGTATTTTATTTTGCAATGCAAAGTCATTTGAAAACATCCACTACAATCTATTATCACTACCATGCATTTAAAAATGTGAAAAAGAATTCAACACAGGAAGGAAAGAGGGAAGGAAGGAAGGAAGGAAGGAAGGAAGGAAGGAAGGAAGGAAGGAAGGAAGGAAGGAAGGAAGGAAGGAAGGGAGGGAGGGAGAGGGAGGGAAGAATAGGAACCTATAATCTCAGAATAAAAGCTAGTTCTTTAACTATAGTTAGTGTTCCTTCTTTCATCTCATTTTCACCTCTAAGTGATGAAAATGCTGTCAGGGATGAATGTTATCTCATGGACTGTGTGACCTTGGCCAAGTACTGGGCCTTCCTGAGGTTCAAGTTGTTAGGCTGTAAAACAGGGCAATAACAGCACCCAGCTCTAGGATTATTACGGGGATTGAAGGAGGTAATGCACATAAACCACATACCATTGCCAGGCACGTAGTAAGCATTCAGTAAATATCAGCTATTATTATCCTTGTGGATGATGTGGTTGTCTTGGGACCAAGACTAAGAGGAAAACAGCCCTTGTTTCTGCTGAGAACTTAGCATCTAACAGGGAAGAGAAACAGGTGGTAGGAAAGGGCCCAACGAGTGATGTGGATGATGAGAGAGGCATGGAGGTGTGGTCAGGGGAGGGAGGCAGTGCACCAGATGGGACGAGGTGCCAGGTCTGAATCAGCCGGGGTGGGTTGCTGCCCTTTCTCAGGCGCTTAACATGCTCCCCGCCACCAGGTTTGTATCGGGTGCTTTACAATCAACTCATTTTATCCCGGGTCAAAGCTGTGTGGCTCTTCCTATTGTCATTCCCATTTTCCAGGTAAGGAAACTGAGGTGTGAACTCACAAAACTAGTCAGTAAGAGAGGTAGGATTTTGATCCAGTTTTCTCACACTTGAAAGCCGGGCTGTGGTGTAGACCAAGGCATCTGTCCTGTGCTCTTGGCAGTGCTATGCTGTCCCTAAGAGCAGTGTAGGCTTTAGTCAGCAGGAGCCATGGAGGAGTAAACAGGGCCATGACCTACACACAGGGCTGCTATAGGTGATACAATAAAGTAGTGAAGACTACAAGTAAGTAGACTGCTTTAGAGGGAAACCAAGAGGGCCCATTTTGTTGAAGTGGTTGATGCTTAGAATGAGCACTGTGTGCCCAGAATCTTCCCTCATGGCTTGTAGCCTAGACTTGGTCATTAGTGGACAGTATGTAACTGCGTGGCTCAACCCTGAGGCACATTCCACTCTCTGCCAAGCTCTAAAAAATGTCCGTGCCTGGGCCACACCCAGAAAAATTAAATACCAGCCTCTGAGTGAAGCCCGATGGGAAAGATTAGGTTTCATGAAGCTTCTTGAAAAAAGAAAACAAAATCACCACCACCAACAACAGCAAAATCCAATGCTTAACATTTCTTTAAAATGAGTGCAAAGGGGCTCCTGGGTGGCTCAGCGGATGAGCATCTGCCTTCGGCTCAGGGCGTGATCCTGGGGTCCCGGGATCCAGTCCCGCATCGGGCTCCCTGCATGGGGCCTGCTTCTCCCTCTGCCTGTGTCTCTGCCTCTCTCTGTGTCTCTCATGAATGAATAAAATAAAATCTTAAAAAAAATAAAAATGAGTGCAGAAATTATACAGATTACTGAGTTTCAGGTCCCTTGCTTCCTGATAACAACCTGGCTTCTTCCCTGCCTTCCCAGAATATTCTATAACTCCTAGCATAGCCCAGCATTCACAGGGTACCATGCAAGTGAGGGGTCCTTCCTAGCTTCAAGGGAAATCTGTGTCTGGCCCTAGGCATCTTTAAAAAACAAAAAAACCCTACCTGATTCTAAAGAGCAGCCTGATAAAGGACCTCTGATCTCTATATTGCGTTCATGCCCTCCACAGGACAGAAGAACCTCTCACTAAGTGGCCAATCCACCCTCTGGGGCCTAACCTCTCCCAGAACATATGCACACATCCTAGTCATGTCCACTGGGAACATGAGCCACCATCTTGCCTCAGTCAATCATCAGATATTTATTGAAGCACCTGCCATGCACTTGACCCTGAGCTGGATGCTTTGGGGTGGGAAGGAGATGAAAAGACCCAGACCCTATCCTAAGATGAGCTCAATATGTAGGAAAAGTTAACTTAGAACAGTGTTGCTGTCAGTGACCTCATTGCTGGGTCATTACTTTGTTTTGCCTTTCCTGGGATGCACTTTTTTTAGGCCCTTGGGAGGGTTTTGATAAATCTCTCCTAAAATGAGGTGCATGAGAACTTGCTTCAACAAGAATTTGGGTAGAGTGGATTTGAGGTGACTATTTAAGGTAAATTATAACATGAAAGGTATCTCAGAATCATTAGTTATTAGGAAAATATAATTTAAAATCACAACGAGATACTTGCAGGTGCCTACTAGAATGACTAATATAAAGTGCTGGCCGCGAGAACTGTAACCCACATACACTGCTGATAAGAATGCAAAATGGCACATCCACTCTGGAAAATATTTGGGCAATTTCCTTTTTTTTTTTAAGATTTTATTTATTTATTCCTGAGGAACACAGAGAGAGAGGCAAAGACACAGGCAGAGGGAGAAGAAGGCTCCCTTTGGAGAGCCCAATGCAGGACTCGATCCCAGGACCCCAGGATCATGACCTGAGCCGAAGGCAGACACTCAACCATTGAGCCACCCAGGTGTCCCTTGGGCAATTTCTCATAAAGTTAAATA
The DNA here is from genome assembly GCF_053574225.1 of Canis aureus. Classification (NCBI taxonomy): domain Eukaryota; kingdom Metazoa; phylum Chordata; class Mammalia; order Carnivora; family Canidae; genus Canis; species Canis aureus. The sequence goes on from NC_135613.1 coordinate 10,117,074, forward strand.
TATAACCAAGGACCAAAGAATTTCACTCCTACCTACCCAAGAGAAATAAAAATTTATGCCCAAAGACTTATACATGAATTTTCACAGCAGCGTTGTTCCCAGAGCCAAAAGGGGAAACACCAACATATGTAAATCCTGGAGAATGAACTGGGGTTCATCCATGGTATACCACTTAACAATAAAAAGGAACAAACTGCCAATCCATGGGACAACGTAGGTGAATCTCAAAAGCATTGTGCAAAATGAGAGAAGCCACTAACAAGAAACTGCTTACTAAATGATCTCATTTATATGAGATTCTGGAAAAAAACAATAATAGCAGTGAAAATAAGATCAGTGATTGGGGGGTCAGGGAGCTGGAAAGGAAGAGTAACAAGAAAAGAGCAAGAAGGAATTTTTAGGGGCAGTGGAATTATTATATATCTTGATTGTGGTAATGGTTACATGACCGTTCACATTTGTCAAAACTCAGCATGGTACACATTAAAAAGATGAATTTCTCTGAATGTAAATTATACCTTAATAAGCCTGACTTCTTAAAAATTAAAATAAATGATAAATATCAATTAGGATAAACAGTGCATTCTTAGAATAAGGACAGCTGTCAGGTTAGAGGATGACACTTAGAGGAAACAGTAACCAAGGAGCTTTCCACTCCGCAAGTTGGCTCAGGTCTTTATTCCCATACGCTATGTCCGCAGTGGTTGCTGAACGGTACCTAGCATCGGGCACTGCTCAAAGCCAAGCTTCTACACAGTCATGGGGCATTCCCTGGGCCTCCCTGTCAGCAGTTGCCCCACCAGTAATAGTGGCCTGAGTCCCCTGCTGCTGTCTGTTCTCATACGGAGGAAGCGTGTGTTCAGGACTGGCACTCCCCACCCACATTCCAGGCCTCCCCTGGGTCTCCATGGTTATCACCCGCCAAGAGGAGAATGTAATGTTTCGGGTTGCACCAACCCCTCATTTTAAAACAAAAGCCTAATGAAAGGGCAGGTGTGCCCGGAGCCCTCTGTGATTAGCTGTAATTCTTGGCAGAGTGTGACATGCTTATTCTTCTGAATTAGCACAGGGCACAAGGCATTTACCACGGTGCTAATTGCTATTGGATGAAAACAAGCAGCCCCAGTATGTGGGCATGAGGCAAGACAAAACAGATGCCAAAGCCATTCAGAGCCATACCCTGCATTGGGCGCTGCGCCGGTGGCTGAGAACACGTTTGTCTAAATGTCAGTCTCCTGTGGGTAGGGTGTGGGGAGGCAAGGCTGGAAGCCAACATGATTCTGGTTGGGTAACTGGGCAACCGCACACCCTCCTTCCTCCCCTCTGATACAGTCAACACTTGCGTTCACTGCTGTTCTTTATATTCATGTAGAGTTAGGGAAATAATGTGCACATTCTAAAGCATCTCCCCCTAAACTCCACAGGATATGGAATTTCCTCTGGAAGGGAGCAATTGTGCTCAAGCAAAGCCAATCGTAGGCGAAGTTTAACTCATCTACCAGACTTCTTCAAAAATGCGAATGTAAGAGAAATGACAGATTCAGTGTCATTTACTGTGGAAAAAAGCCTGTGCATATACCACTTCTTCATTTTTTTTTCTTGTCTTCCTCCAAATCACCAAAGACATGTGGAGATAGACATACCAGATCTTCTAAAATCTTCCAAATATAGTCATGGAGGCCAATCATAGAGTTAATATCACTGTCCATTTTTATCAGCAGATATTCCCAGAGGTGGTGATGAGGGGACTTCATTAATTGAAAAGTAAAATATTCTTCTTTATGGTTCTTAAACACTTTTCCTATAATTTAAAAATAAAACTCTGGGAAAAATAAAATGGGAAAAATTCACTTAATGAAGGGTAGCTTTTCACCTTCAAGGTAAACGGAATCAGTGCTGAGTCTTTCAGATTCTTCTGGAGTCAACTGGGTCTGCTCCTAAGAGTCTAGTCCAGCTGCCCCTCAAGGCTACCACAGGCTGGACCAGGCCTGCTGATGGAGCCCTCTCTCAGGCAGAAAGAAGCCTGGACCAAAGGCGTCATGACAGGTTGTCATGGCTCAAAAGGGAAAATGATTCCTGTAACATCCTTTGTATAAGGAAGCTCCATATTTTAGTGACTGTCCTATTTTCAAGGAGGGGATTCTATGTTGTTCAACAACAACAACAGCAACAACCATCACCACCATAGGCCCAATATGGTATCACTCAGATTTCCCAAAGCAGAGGTTTGTACATAATCTAATTGCAGTTTCAGCCTACCCCAGAAATGTAGTCTTAACCAATCAGAACTTTCTCGGTCAGGCCAATGAGCCTGCCACTTGGATTCTCTCCATCCATACCTACCCCCCATCCCCATCCCAGCAAAAACACTGAGACCATCTGCATGACAAGATGCTTTGCTTTTCCCCCTAAGGGAAAGCCACCTAAAGTAATCCTTTCCTTCTGCCAATAACTTTCTAGACCCACCTTCCTTCTATAAAACCCTTTGATTTAGTACCTCCCATGGGCTTCACGTCAGAGCCCCCTCTAGATCGGGGTTGCAGATGGGATGCTGCCCCATTCTGGAATCATTTCATAAAGCTAATTAGATCTTTAAAATTTACTTGGCTGAATGTTTATTATTTAACAAGATAAATACAGATCTGAGCCTGGTTAGTAATCACCAGGGACTACTTTGTATGCCCAAATTCTACTTCTCCCAAACCTCAGCTTTGAAGCCTGGCTGCCCATCACAGTTTGGGGTGATCATGTTGAAGCCATGTGTCTCCTGATTAAACCGGATAACCCCCCAAGACCCTGGACCCCTGGACTGCAGTGGACATTCCCCAACTGCAGATAGAAGCAATGGGTATTCCACAAGAAACCGAAGGGAAAGATGGTTAATTAAAGTGCTTGCTTGATGCAATTGAAAATGGATCAGAGCTCACTTCTTCTTGCCTTGCTCGATTCCCAGTCAAGTTCCTCTGCCTTAGATAGTTTTTTCCCCCACTCAACTACACCACACTCCCACAAAAATGTGACCAAGCCACAAATCATGTTTTTGCTTTTTCATTACCAAGCACTCAACTGCAGGGCTATCCTGGAGGTGTACTGGCATTAGGCTTAGGATACCTGAGTTCACATCTCTTTTCTGGGTCTCAAAAACCCAGCAGTCATGGCCAAATCCCTTATGCGCTTAGAGTCTGTCTTTGCATCTGTAAAATGGGGACACAATGATGAATATTTCTCCTTCACAAAAGCCTTGTGAAAATTCTAGGTAATAACAACACCTCTCATGGTGGCTAGCACCTCATAGCTTTTCAGGTATTTCTTGAATTGCAATGGGGAAAGTGTAGATATTATCTTGTATTTAAGTTTGCTTCAAAAAGGGAACTATATAGGGGCACCTGGGTGGCTCAGTAGTTTAAGCGTCTGACTCTTGATTTCGGCTCAGGTCAGAATCTCAGGATCACGAGATAGAGCCCCACATGGGACTCTGCTTAAGATTCTCTTCCTCTTCCCCTCCCCCTGCTCTTTCTCTCTTTCTCTCTCTCTCTCTCTCTTTCTGTCTGTGTATCTGTCTCTCTCTCAAAAATAAATAAATCTTTTTTTAAAAGGAAGCTGAGGGATCCCTGGGTGGCACAGCGGTTTAGCGCCTGCCTTTGGCCCAGGGCGCGATCCTGGAGACCCGGAATCGAATCCCACTTCAGGCTCCCGGTGCATGGAGCCTGCTTCTCCCTCTGCCTGTGTCTCTGCCTCTCTCTCTCTCACTGTGTGCCTATCATAAATAAATAAAATAAAATAATTTAAAAAAATAAAAGGGAGCTGAATAGTCATTCTTGAAAGTGTGTAGTAGTTCATGCCCCCAACCCCAACAAACAGCAGAATTTGTAATGCTAGGCTTATAGAAACACTGGCACCCAGAAAGGAATCCAGCCTGAGCTGCCTACTGGATGCTGCTGGCAACAGGCAAACAAGCTTTGCTGTGAGTGTTGTTTTGCTTGTAGCACCTAAAGGTTACATTTGCATTTGTAATCACTGCCCTGTCACGTTTTTGATAAATTGAAGAGCAGCCAGTTCTCTTGAAAAACTTGAGTCCCCTCACAGTAAAGAGTAGGAGGTTTGTTCTCCAAACTGACTGCCCCAACTGCCACGTTTCCTCCATTCTCCATTAGCAGTTGAGAGAGTGGTCAGGTTTGGGAAATTCCTGCTGAAGATAAAGTAGCTCATGTGACGCCCACACCCGGAGGCTGTTTACATTTATATTACTGTCCTTGGGAAATCTTGTTTTTCCCTTTGGGGACATTTGTGCTTTGGCCAGCAGACCTCAACTCCCATGAGGACTAGAAGCTGAACCACTTTCTGATGTCTCTTGTCAGATCACTGCAACCATTTTTATACAAATGCCCAGAAACTTCCATTTAAAGTGGAAGATCTCCATGTGGGACAGAAAACCAACCAGGGAAATTCCAAAAGGGCCGATAAGGTCATGAACCAGAGTTTCCAGGGTGACAACACAGAGATTTCCTCGTTCCTCCTTTGAAGCACCTTTCAAAAGTACCAAATACCCCACAGGCTGATGGGAGTGGTCAAAACCACTTTCCTCCAACCTGAGTGATCAAAGCATCTCAGTTCAGTCCAAGAGTCCTGTGAAGAAACTTGCCATTCACACAAAACCAATGTGCAATTCAAGAATGATGGAGTTCTGAACGCTGTGTCCAGCACCAAGTGAGAAGCCAGGGAATGACTCCAGTGAGAAGGAACAGCCTCCATTGTGACCCCAGCCCACTCTCCGCTGGGCCTCTCCTCCCCTCATGATTTCTGGGTCCCCAGCTGACTCCACTCTTGTCTCCTGAGCCCGTTTTTCCTTTGCCTTGTGCACCTGGCCTCCTGGTAATGGAGGAGCCAGAACTTCCTAAGACTGTGATGAGAAGAATCTTGGGACTTTAATCAGGAGCCTAGTATCTTTACAACTGTATGAGAGCAGTTAGAAAGAAAGTCTTAAAAGGGAAAAATGAAAAAAAAAAAAAAAAGCCTGAACTCCGAGGGATGGGGAGTGGGTGTAGGCTACAGGTATGAAATTTAATGGGAACCGGAAACCCTTAATTGATTTCTAGAAATGGAAATGAGCACCTTGAAAGAACAGGGGTGGGAGTGGGTGTTGTTAATGAAAGCCAAGTAAAAGGGAAATGAGGGAGGAAAGGGAGATGATAAATGAAAATTTGGGATCATATGACTCAAGGAAATCATTCCCTGGCTTTCATTTTCATAGGATGTTCTCCTCTGTTTGCACAGCACCTCCCAGGCAGTGCCCATGAAGCCCCCTCCCTTTTATTCCTACAGGAATAATCTAACAACATATTTGCATTCCAGTCTAGAGTCTGTGAAAGAAGAGGTGGGATAGGAGGGCTCTCCAGCCAGCAGTTTCCTGGGTCCTGTGCCAATCCCTCTTGCTGTTGTTCAGCTCAAGTTCCGTGGGATGGCTGGGCTGGCTGGACAGCTAGGGTAGCTCTGCTGGTCTGGACCAACTCGATTGATTTTTGTGGTCTGCTGGTGGCTTGGCTGGAGTTGGATGATCTAGGGAGGGGGCATTTCACTCACGTGTCTGGCACTTGGCCAGCTGGTTGTTGGTCTAAGAGGACCTCCACTGGGACTTCTTGTCTGCACTCTATGCGGTCTCTCATCCTCCCACAGGCTAACCTAAGCCTTATCCTAGAGCAGCAGTGTCCAAGAGAGTGAGAGCAGAAGCTGCAAGACCCTTTGAGGCGGAGGCTCAGATCTCACACAACCTCAATTCTGCTATATTTGAAGAGTGGGGAAATAGATTTATCCCTTTGATGGGAGGAGCTACAAGGTGTGTAGTCATTTACAGTGTAACACAGCTGGCAATCCCACCACTGATGTTCTAGGGTTGTATCTACTTTCGTTGACTATGCCATGTTGGACCACCACTTTTTCTCCTTGAGTCCCATCTTTATCTCTTCATCACCTGGAAAATAAGAGACATGAATTAGATTATCTTTGAGGGCCCTTCTAGCTCTAAAATTTCATGATGATAAGAATTAAAACTTAACAAGTATTGGGGAAGATGTAGAGAAATTGGAAAATTTGTACATTGTTGATAGGAAGGTAATATGTTACAGCCCCTGTGGAAAACAGTAGAGGGGTGGGTGCCTGGCTGGCTCAGGCAGTAGAGCATGTGACTCTCGATCTCAGGGTTATGACTTCAAGTCCCACACTGGGGACAGAGATTACTTAAAAATAAAATCTTAAAAAAAAAAAAGAGAGAGAGAGAGAGAGAAAGAAAGAAAAGAGTGATGTTTCTCAAAAAAATTAAAAATAGACTTCCAGGATCCCTGGGTGGCGCAGCGGTTTAGCGTCTGCCTTTGGCCCAGGGCGCGATCCTGGAGACCCGGGATCGAATCCCACGTCAGGTTCCCGGTGCATGGAGCCTGCTTCTCCCTCTGCCTATGTCTCTGTCTCTCTCTCTCTCTGTATCTATCATAAATAAATAAAAATTTAAAAAAAAATAGACTTCCATATGATCTAGCAATCCTACTTCTGGATATTTATTGAAAAGAATTGAAATCAGGATCCTAAAAATATATTAGCACTCCCATATTCATTGCAACACTAATCACAATAGTCAAGATGTAGAAACAACCTAAATGTACTTTTATGGATGAATAGATAAAGAAAATGTGGTTTCTACACACAATGGAGCATTATTCAGCCTTAAAAAGAAATTCTGCAATAATTTCAAATGCAGCAACATGGATAAATGTAGAAGTCATGATGCTAAGTGAAATAAGCCAGTCACAAAAGGATAAATACTGCATGATTCCACTTACATGAGGTGTCTGAAATAGTTAAATTCATGGTAGCAGAGAATGTAATGGTTAGTTGCTATGAGGACTTACAAATCAGTAGGTGTAAAGTTTCACTCATACAAGATGAATAAGTTCTGGAGATCCATTGTACATACAAGGTTGTAGCTATAGTTAACAATACTGTATTTATTGTACTCTTAAAATTTTGTTAAGAGCATGGATCACATATGAAATGTTCTTACCATAATAAAATTAAGATAAAAACAAATTATAGCTTATATCTATCAAGTGATTACCATGTGTCAGCATGGTTTTAAGTGCTTCACAGGTAATAACTCATGACCTGTAATCCTCACAGCTATCCTAGGAGCCCCACTTTACAGGATAGGAAACTGAGGCACAAACCGGTTAAATAACTTGCCCTGTCACAGAGCTAGAGTGGCAGAACCAGAATATGAACACAGTTCCCTGACTCCGAAACCTGTGGTCTTAACTGCTAGGTTGTGTGGCCTGCCTAAAGCATCACCATTCTTACCTGAAGCATTGAATAACAACAATGCATTAAAGATGATCTACTTAAGGACTGCTCCTTAATGAGCTCCTGTGCTTTTAAAGGTTCTTTTCCTGAAACTCAAGTATAAAACATAATTTTCCTCTCAACTTCCTTCTCTTATAACTTTATCCATCCTTCTGCCCATTTTTTCATTCAACAGATAGTTCTCAAATTCACATATATATGAGAATGTGTCATGACTGGCAGTCATATTAGCTTGACACTTTGTGTCTTCACTCTTGCTTCAATTTCCTTTCCTCTGGCTTCTGGGTTGATGATATTATAACCATATAACAGATGGAGAAGTTAAATCATAAAAGTATCATAAGACTGTTTATATTTATACTAAGAGATACTTATCCAATTGTAGTTATGCTTTTAGCTCACCTGTTGTCCCAGAAAACAGATTTCCTCTTTTGATATTTGAGTTCGTAATACTTTATATTAAAATAATACTTCATTTTATGTTTTATAGTATTTTTTAAATATTTTACTTAATGAATAAATGAGAGACACAGAGAGAGTGGCAGAGACACAGGCAGAGGGAGAAGCAGGCTCCATGGAGGGAGCCCGATGTGGGACTCCATCCTGGGTTTCCAGGATCACGCTCTGGGCCGAAGGTGGTGCTAAAACCACCCAGGCTGCCCTGTTTTATAGTATTTTTTAAGGCTTCATATGATTCCAAATTTAAATGGTACAAGAAAGTTTATGATGAAAGCTTTCTTCCCTCTGTTGTACCCAAATGGCCCAAATCTTCTACCCGTAGTCAATATTTTTGGGGTTTTGTAAGCTTTTCCAGTGCTATTTTATGCATTTATCAGCAAGCATATACACATATATATGTGTATATGTTTTCCCCTTTTAGCACAAACTGGTACATAGTTTACCAGTAACAAACTGGATACATAGTTCTATAAATTGATTTTTTTAATGTAACAGTCTACTTTGGAAATAATTTCTCAATCTTTTATGGATGCATAGTATTCAATTACATGGACCTAAATTATTTAACCCTCTTGATGAACCTTCAGGTTGTATCTAGCCCTTTGCTATTCTATATAATGCTGCAATTAATTATTTCTACATAAATCTTGTTTAAATGTATAGGTATATCTGTTGCAGAAACTTCTGAAGGAGAAACCACTAAGTTAAAAGTTAGGTCACCCATTATAAAGAACACACCTAGCACTTGTATCTTGGTTTCTAAATACCATTCTCCCCTCAAAAAAACCAAGGCTCCTTAGAAAATGGTCAGTTCCAGAACAGGAGCTGGGCAGGCATGAGATGAACCTGGGGCATCTTAACAGTGCCAGAAAGTAAGGAAGTGCTAAAGAATAATGGAGGGTATATCAAAAGGACACAGAAGTCAGCTTGAATGAGTGTTCACTGACCAGGCGTGAAGCAATTTGGTCATGATAACTAAGGACAGTAACCCAATCTGAGTCTGACCTGATATAAATAGAATATCACCATAGTCACAAAATATCTCCCCAAAATACTAACTTACAAAGGAAAAAGCAGTAACTTGGCAGATGCCACCATAACCAAGTGATCAAAATAACATGGCCCGTAGTGGGACAAAGTGACATCAAGTGTGTACTGCCTGAGAACACAACATGACTTCCAAAAATGCATACTTTCCATCTAATTATGAGGAAACATCAGACAAGCCAAAAGTAAGGGATATTCTACAAAATAACTAAACAATACTCTTCAAAACCTCCAGCAAGACAAAAAAAGACTGAAAAATTCGTCCCTGTTAAATGGGACTAAAGAGACAGGACAACTAAGTATAACACATGACTCTGGATTGGATCTTGGAAGAGGAAGAAAATACTTTCTTTTATGAAGGACATTTACTGGGGAGTGGATTAAATTTGAATAAGATATGTGGGTTATATAATAGTATTTTGTTGATGCTAATTTCTTAGTTTTTTATAACTTTTCAATGGTTAATAATGCAATGTCTTTGTAGAAAATTTTCAGAGGTAAAATCATTTTGGAAAGATAATATATGTGTGTGTACATTTATGATGCTTATAGATACAGATACATACAAATGAAAGAGAGAAGGAGGAGGGAAGAGAAGGAGAAATTGAGAATTATAATGCAAATATTATAAAACACTAACGTTTTGGCAATTTGGGTCACACTAAGAATTCTTTTCACTATATTTGTGAGTTTTCTGTAATTGTGAGATTTTTTAAGTTAAAAGAAATACATGTGCATTTGAAATTTTGATAGATTTTGTCAAACTGCCTGCTATAGAAGCTGCAAAGACTCTCTCCCCCCACCAGCCATGCAGGAAAGTGGCACTTGATATTTACAAAATATACTCACGCACTACGCCAGAAGAATTTATTACTACTCATACGAATACGCAAAGGTATTTTCTCCATTTTACATAACTGAAGCTTCCAGCAGTGTAGACAGTAAGAGGAGTGGTTAAGAACACAAGGTTTTGAAATAATAATTATATGCTATTTCGCCCTAATCAGGCTGGCAAACATAAAGTTTGAAAATACTGAGCATTGGCAGGGATGTAAAGAAATGAAAACTCTTACAGTCTGTTGGAGGGAGTGTAATTTAGTGCAATCATTGTGTGGAGTGATTTGGCAATATTTAATACAGTTGAAGATGTGCACAGCCTGCAACCCAGCGATCCCATTTTGAGATGTGTGTCCTAGAGAAACTCTTACACACATGCAGCTGTATTCCCAGCCATGCAACTGAGGATAGTAAAAATGGGAGACAAACTAAATGCCCACCAAGAGGGGAATGGTTGAACATATTGTGGCCTGTTCCATACAATACTGTAATTAAAATAAAAGTATTAGTGAAATAGTTTCAGCATAGAAGAAAACTCTAAATATAAGGTTAAGTAAAGAAAGCAAATTGCAGAAGCAAGTGTCCCCTTTCTATGCATTCTGGAGTGCTATATATGGTTTGTGAACATACATACACATGGAAGGTGTATAAAATCTTTCCCAGGGAATTTATAGTACCAGCTTCAATAGAATGGTTATTTAGGTAAGGAAGTGAGAGGAACAGAATGAAAGGGGGAGATTCATCTGTATCTGTAGCACTTTATTGCCAAAAAAAAAGATACAAAGTAAATATGACAAAAATATTAACATTTGTTAAATTCAGAGTACTAAGTACGTAGGTATTCTTAGATTATTCTCTTTGCTTTTTATAATGTTTAAAATATAGCAAAAGAAAAAAGTGGGGAACAGTGAACATGTGCCTTCATGTCAAAAATCCTGGGTTCAAATCTCCAACACTTACCAATTGTATACATAGGGTGTTTTCCTGGCATCTGTGGACTTCAATTTCACCCTGTATAAAATGTGTGTAGTATTGCTTACTTTGAAATGCTGGTTTCAAGACTGAATGTGATGTATATAAAGCTCTACCACGACACGCTAATAGGTGCTCAAAACTAGTAGGTATTACTATATCCAGTAATTCTCAACAAGGGACAATTTTGCCTCCCCCACAGGGGACATTTGGCCGTGGCAATGTCTAGACACATGTCTGATTGCCACAACTAGGAATCACTCATGGCATTCTAATAAGTAGAGGCCAGAGACGATGCTAAACATCTTGTGATGCGCAGGATAGTTCTCCTCACAGCAAAGAATTATTTGGCTCCACATCTCAGTAGTGTCAGGATTCAGAAATTCTGCTCTTTCAAAGTGGTCCAGAATTTGAACTGGACCTCTTGATTCCCAGTTGCCGCTACAACACATGATGCTATAAGAACACAGACTTTCTATTAAATGACTTACATAACTGGTGATGGGTATTCACCCTCATTCTAACCAATCAGCTTCCGAATGGGTAAAATACACTACAGAGCAGAACAACTGCCTGGCATAATAAAAATCTTCATAAATATTGAATGAATGAATGAATGAATGAATGAACAAGTCAGTGAATAGTGCAGCCTCTTAAATTGTGAAGATCTAATCACTATCCTTGGCATAACTTCTCTGTCCATTCATTTAAAATGAGGAGTCTACTCAGTTTTCAGTTTAATATATAAAGAGAAGAACAAGTGAATGAGAAGTTCTCAGAGCCTGGTCAGAGGGGTCTTCTATGAACTATGAAGAGGGGTCTAACTATGAACTAACCTTCCAGCGGCCCTTGTCAAGGCACATCTGGAATTTGCTAAAACGAAGAACCCTTCAGCTTCAATTTGCCATGGCCACACAAAGTAAAATGAGAAATTAACCTAAAGATGAAGAGTATAATTGACATTTAAATCTGATTTGGTTCTAGCATAGCTTATGAAGAGTGCTTATTATTTTAATGCAGCATCAGGAATAAATACAATTTCTTGCAATTGTTTGCTCTTTGTTTTATCTCAGGCACTGATTTGGGGGAACCTGGACATTGTGGTTGTTCAAAGGACAACTATGAATCCCTTCTATCATCTTCTTCACTATGGATTTTAGAGAGGGTAAGTACCATTTCTTTCTGAATGTTTGCTTTGACAATACTGAAGATCTCACCAATTACCTCAAAGGGTATAAAACTTTTAAAAACAACTCAGCCATATTCTAATTTCTACTTATGTGTGTATGTATCCAACTGGACTCGTGGTTTGGTTTCCACAAACCATACGGTATAGTAAATGCAAAAGGCACAGTAACTAGATTTTGCTTCTAGTCTTGACTTTCCACCTTTAACTGGCTGAGTGACTTTGAGAAGGTTACCTAAGCCCTCAATTTCTTCATCTGCCAAATGAAAGGTTTGGGTTGGATTATTTAGAAAGTATTTCTCTCAACTTCTTAATGTCACACCCTCAGGAAGATTGAAAGGCAATGATTTAAAGCAGTGACTTTCAAAATATAATGGGCAGTACATCTGCTTCTATCACTGGAGTGCTTGCTAAACATGGGCATTTCTCGAGTTCCATGCCATACCTACCAAGTCAGAATCTCTGAAGGCTAAATAGCAGAAATCTGCCTTTTTGAAAGACTCCTCAGATAAACTGAATGCACAGTGACATTTGAGAACCACTGTCTTAACCACTTAAGCGTCCTTCTGTTTACATGTCATTTAGTTCTGTGGGATGTGATGAGCTAGGTCTGGGCCAGGCAGCAACTGGCTGGAATCACTTGTATTCATAGAAGAATTAACAAGGTCGGCATTGATGGCTGTTTTACCTTTTGTTTCTTGGCTCTGTACTTTCCCCTTTGGCTCAGTCCTCTCCTCAACACTACTTTGGCCAGATCTAGGTGTCTTACATGGGCTCCTTGGATCTCCTCCCCTTGGCTGCAGTTGAATGAGAGTAAAATCCTTTTGGAAATTACCATTAAAGGATGGCATCTCCTCTAGACTCTATTCAAAATGTGATTCTGTTTGTGTGTGTCACTCCCAGAGATGTCTGGAGTTATTGCCTCCTCATCTTACAATGGCTTTGCCATCAGTCTTTTGCTATGGAGGGTTGGGCTTTGCTCCCAAGGATGTCATCACTATGAGATAACTAAGGGGATGTGGACAAAGATTAATCATGTTTGTGTGGAACCAAGATGGCAGACTTCTAGAGAGAAGGGGCTTTGCCCTGAGATCCCAAATCAGACAGCACCAGACCATGCTCAGAGCTCTGGACTGAGAGTCAGAAAAGCATTCAACTGCGCTATAATCTGGTTCAGTGGCCAGTACAGCATCCTTGGCATTTCAGGCTTTCTAGGTTGTGTGCCTAAACCCTCAAGGAGTCATAGGCAGCCCTGAAGAGACTTATATCTTAAAGGAAAGCTAAAGCCTGGCTTTGAAATAAAACAAGGTCTCCCAGTGCTGCCTGCAGAGACTTCCTATGAGGACTAGTATACTTGCTCAGTGGGGTGACTGTTGTTCTTCTCCAGAGCTTTACCAGATACTATTTTCTGGCATCAAATAAAGGGAAGTGGAGCTTTAAGAACATAGTGCTGCTGCTGTCTGCTGTGGGTCAGGCATAAAACTCTTCTCCCAAATCACGCAAGACATTGGATGTGATATGTCAGGTAAAGAACTAACAAGTGCCCCTTCATGAGAGAACCACTTGCCCATAAAGAGCGTTCCAGATGACACCCACTGCTGGCTGGGGATGGATGTGGGCTTTATTTGATTTGGGATTGATTTATTTGTTTGCTTTGCTTCTAGAACAGCATAACTTGGATTTAATGTCTCAAATACTGAATCCAATATTTCTAGGTTCACTGACTTGTTATTATTTAGCATTTATGAAGTATATGTCAATGCACTTGGTGCTTTACAATGACTCATAAAAAGGCATGATCCTGGTTGTTGAGCATACGGTTGCTATCAGTTGAATTACTGCCTAGGTGAAAATGATCACAGGACAGATCTGGATATCCTTTGCCCAGAAAACAACTATATATCTGGGTTCCTCACTGCATCCTAATCCAAACAGAGGAAGGGTAGCTGCTGCTACCATTTTGTTAGCAGTATCTTGATACAGTGGAGGCATCATCATATAGTTCCTGACACTAAGGAAAAGCTTAGCAAATGTGGATGGATGGATGGATGGATGGGGGGGGGGGCTCTCTCTTCAGTGGATATATGTCATTTCCTATTTGTCCCTCCACCTAATGGCTTTATTTATGCATTTACAAACCTTGTGGTTATAGACCTGGTTGACTTGGAAGGGAACTGTCACTTAAGTGGCCTTTTGCATTGGAGATGAAATCAATATATCTATGATGTGGACAGAAACATAATGAGAAACAGATTACCCCAAATCATATGAACTTGTTAACAATATTATATCAATATCAATTTCTTGGTTTTAATTATATAAGATGTTACCACTGGAGAAAGCAGGGTGAAGGGTTTGGGGGAAATCTCTATACTATTTTTGCATCCTCCTGTGAGTCTGAACATCATCTACACGTCTTTGTAGCTACCTCTTTGCCTATATCTTCCATTCACTAGGCCTTCCACTAATAATAGCAGCCCAAGTATGTCCATTCAGGACTTCCAAAAAAGCAGAAGCTAAAATAGATTTAGACATGTGAGAGATTTATTGGGAAAAATGCCTGGGAAGCATAAAGTGAGAGGGAGTCAGGCAGGAAGAATCTTCAAACTGCCAGGCAGTTCTAATACCTGTAAAAGGAGAGAGGGAGGAGGGATTGGGGAGGAAGAGCCTCAGACTGCAGAGAAAGGTCAGAGGAAAAATTCACCCAAGCCGATGAGGAGTCCCTGAGCAAGCTTAACTCTGAGAGGAGTCCCACATGGGGGAAGGGGGTACCTCCACTAAGGTTAGTCCTCACTGGAGCAGCCCGGAAGCAGCCTGGGACACATATTGGGTAAATCCAAAGGTGCAAACACTTCAGGAGACTGTCGGTCAGCTATGCTTCCAGAGCAGGTTACCTTAAAGGGAGAGCTGAGCCTCCAAGGCCATCATACCAGGCAATGTTTTTCTCTCAGTCCTCTGGCTGTTCTATCCAGTCCTTAGTGACCTTGACCCCTTGTCCCTCAGTTGGACACATACTCTAACTCCCAAACCAGAGTGAACTCCACCATCTGCTGCTTCTATGTATCTGCCTCCTGCCCACACATAGTTTTTAAAAAGTCATACAGTGAGCCAGTTGATCCACCATATGTGTCATCCAACATCAGGTAGCCCTCATTCCCTCCCCCCAGTATCTTTCACCGTCCTCCTCCTGTTGACTCTATGTCACACTTCTCACTGTGTTGATTGCAACCCTGCTGCACTTGGATGGAGTACACATGCGGCCCACACTGTGGCTGTTTGCTGGATGGCCTACCCCCATGCACTCCCTAAGTGCTCCTCTCACCATCTCCACATCTATAGATTTCTTCATCCTTTTCTCCTTTCTTTAAGTGTTGAAGGAAGAAAGGCCCTTCTCCCCCAACACTTCATCTTGTACTGTGCCTTCCATGACCTTTCACCTTATCTCTCACCTCCTTCCTCTCCAGATGTTCTCTGCCTTTGGCTTCTAGGCCATGTTGCTCTCATCTCTCTTCCTCTGTCTGACTTCATCCTTTCTGACTCCTAATTGCCTCTAAATGTAAATGTCCCCCACCCCCAGGACTCTGTCTCTATCACTCTATATCTGACTCTACATTCTTCGCTATTTCCATGACTTTGACTCTCCATGTTCTGCAGAAGCTCTAGACCCCCCTCTAGCTTCCCTCTCAAACTCCTGTTTCCCAACAGTATTCTGAAGCATCTTGCCAGAGCTTCAAATGCCCTCCCACATGCTCTTCTCCTCCCAGCCTTCCTGTTTCTCCTCGTGAGACCCCATTCTGTCACTCACCCGGATTGGTTTCTTGTAGTCATCTTAACCCTTGACATCCATCCCTCTGGCCTTCCTCCACAGAGCCTCTCCCAGCCTCTACATGCCCATGGTCACTGCCCTCCTTCCAGCCCTCACTACCTGTCCTTCAGGTTCCTGTAGACATCTCCAAAGTGGCCTTTCCACTTGAGTCTTCCTCCTTCCAGGCCATAATAGTCACTGTTTCATTTTCCTAAAAGCATAGTTTTCATTATATTCCTTTTGTGCTGAAAAACCTTTGATGGCTTTACATTGTGTATTCCACTCCTTCCTGCCTGGTAGCTAAAAATAATCTCCTCCCAACTAAACTGCCATATTTTTTTCTGAATGCCTTTCTTTTAGCGCTTATTATTAACTGATTACTAACAGGCTAATTCTCCCAGTTCTGTGCCCCACCCCTCACCGATCTCCAAAGAAATAAAGATGTGTGTGTGTGTGTGTGTGTGTGTGTGTGTGTGGTCTTATTCCTAACCTATTTCTGTATGTTTTTACCTGGAGCAACCAGCTTCCTAGAAAGGACACAGGAGTAAAGCATTCTGTTGGGTTCTACTCTTAAATAATGTAGTGACTAGGAGCAAAGCTCTGGGATCCACTTGCCTGGGTTCAAATCCTATAATCTTTGTACATATAATTTCCCTCTGAGTCTTGAGTTTCTTCATCTATAAAATAGGCTAATAACTATGTAGTGCCATAGGATTATTACGATGACTACCTAAAGTAATGCACGTTAACAGCCTTAGAACCATGCTTGGCACCTAACGGCGCTCAGTGTTAGCTATTGTTATTACCATCATCATTATTGTTTTATCACGCTTGCAGCATGACATTATCCACAGCTTAATTAGTCACTGTTTGGCACAAGAGACTAACTTGGGAATTATACACAACTGGTGAATTAATATCCTGAGTACTTCCACTAAGACATCAGGCTAATAATTTTTGGTACTTTAGATAACCCATGATGGGTCCCAGAGGATCCTGAAACCAAGAATCTACATTTTTCCCAGTAAGAATGGATTTTTTTTTTAACTTTTAGCTTTCCATAGTTTAATGTAACAGCTTCCAGTACTGGACGACTGTAAGCAGAGCTGAAGAAGGAAAGAAAGTCCTATTGACACAGAAATCTGTTCCCCCACATATGAGATAACACACATGGTTAAGGCTGTAAATGAAACCAAGGACCTGGCAAAGGTGGTAAAAGATAAAATGTAGGAAGAGGGAGGGGCTATATTAGAGGAAGTTTTAAAAAAGCAATTTGAAGCAAGTCAATTCTAACAAAGACATTAAAATGAGGGTGAAAACTGGGCAGCTAGACGATTGTACGACATAGCAAATATAATTAATGTCACTGAATTGTAGACTAAAAGTGTCACATTTTATGTTATATATAGTCACACAATAAAAAAGTAAGTACACACACCAGAAAAATGAGACAGCTAAAATGTATAGCAATTTATAATAATGGTTTTATTTCAGATATGTTTTTTATATGACACATCTGCTTATGTCAGCATAGTGTTCATTGGGCATCTACTACGTACAAGCACTGTGTTTGGTATATTGTATCATGGTATGTAGCTATATATTTTTTTATACTCACATGATCATTACTGTTGATGACAGAATTGTATTACCCATGAAAGGGTAAATGTCTATCAATGCAATCATCATAGACCTATGGGCAAAGTACACTTGTCTTTATTGAAGCACAAGAAAGATAAGGACTTGACTTCAACATTGCTTGAAAAGAACCTTCTGCTTTAAACTTAGACAACTCAAGTATGAGCCAACCAGCATCTATATACTTATAAGATCCTTAGATCACATAGGTGATATCACCTTCATTTAGAAGCTTGGTTGCTTTTGGACTCCTCTGCATATTTAGGGAGAGGAAAGGGATAATGACTCTGTCTGATATAAATGATCATCTTAGAGTCTGTCCCCAACTCTCTTTCCCTAGCTGGAAGAGGAAAAAAAAAAAAAGGAATAAGAAAGGAATAAGAACAGGAGTAGTGATGCTTATAGAAGAGCTTCTTATAATGGGAAGGAGAATCAAGCAGACTTACCAAAGGTAGGCAGGTTATACTTTGGTTAAATTTGATTTTGGTAGCAACATTTAAAGCTTTGGTAGACACAAAAGTTTATTTTTACTGTAAAATGTAATGTATATTAGAAAGAGCACATACATATAGTTTAATGTATAATCATAAAGCAAATGAGTATGTAACTGCCTCCCAGGTCAAAGCATGGGACATTGACATCCCTTCAGAAATTCCAGCCCCCACTGTAAGTTCCTTCTTGATCATACCTCCTTCTCCAGTATTGATAACCATTTTCCTGAATTTTATGGTCATCACTTCCTTGCTTTTCTTCAGGGTTTTTGTTGTTGTTGTTGTTGTTGTTGTCATTTGTGTCTTGCTTCTTTTCTTGCTTCTTTTCTTCAACATGATGACTATAAGGAATGTTCTTCAACATGGAATGCATTCATTTTCTTTAGTCTAATATTCTGTTATGTAAGTAGTATGCACAGTATTGCTGTTGATGCATACGTGGTTGTTGCTGTGACATTTTTGTCCTGTGTCCTGTGCCCATGCTCACAGATTTCTCTCAGGTGGTACTTCTACTTGAGAAATCATTACCATCACCCTGCAGGTTCACAGATGATGAGGCTCCATCCTCAGAGTGTCTGATTAGATGGAACACGGGTAGCATTTGAGAGTTCACATTTCTAAGAAGTTCCCAGGTGTTGCTGATGCTATCAGCCAGGAATAGGGACCACACTTTGAGAGCCACTGATTTAAGTTATTGGGAGGGATTGGGGGGGGGAGGGTGGTCAAGGAACATGCATCTATTCAGCTTTACTAATTAACGAAAATCTGTTTTCCAAAATAGTATCAATATAGTATATGAGTATCCCATTGTTGTGTCACACCCATACCGACACTTGTTATTGCCAGAATTCAATCTTTGCCAAGTCAGGGGGTGTAGAAGTGGCCTCTCATTGTAGCTTATTTTGCATTTCCTTAATTCCAATGAATTTGAGCACTGACTGGCCATTTGGATTTTGTGTGTGTGTGTGTGTGTGTGTGTGTGTGTGTGTGTGAAGTCTCTATTCAGTCATCTGCCCATTTTTTGGTGGGTTATCTGTCATTTTCTTACTGATATGTCAGTTATATTTATTGAAAAAAACACGATAAAAATTTCATTAATGCTTAAAACTTTTTAAAAAGTCTCAGTATAGTTTATATGACAAAATCTCCTTTAGTAATAGCAAGAATGCGGTATGAAAGAAGTCATTAGATAGCCTCTCTTTTGCAGATGGATTCATGGAAAATAAGTTAAGGAAGTTTGCTCCAAACAAATTTTCTCCAAACTGGAAAGGCAAAGCCGCAGAGAGGAAATATCAGCATTCTTGATACGTTCACTGAGACTGTGGCTATAAGCACAAGGCCATCTTTAAATGATAATAATGCAACTGAAATAGATCATTCAAGGAAAGGAGAACTATTATTGAGGCCAACATGACCATCGACACTTGTTAGCTTGTCTCTGAAGAACAAAATTCTGAGCAGCCAAAGCTTAAAGTAAATGAAATCGTATCCAATTCTCAATCTAATGAAAATGCTTTGGGCTCTGGGCCAGAGAATAGATTCGAACCATGGATGGGAATTTTTTCAGGGCCTTAAATTTAAATGACTAAAATTATTTCTAAAGTACCATTCTACTCAATCTTTTGGAATAAAAACATGGCTTTCATTTTTTTAAAAAAACTTCATTTCAGTGTAAGGGTGGAATACAAGATCTTTACCCTTAGGTGGTCCAGAAAAGCAGATACTTCATTCTAGTGCATACTTCACATGGAGTAGATGCCTATTATAGCCACACACACTCCACATATAAATATACACACAGACACCTTATATATACAGTAAACATTCATATGTGTATACACACATGTACAAACACACATGCACATATATACACAGACTATTAAATACACATGTATATATGCACACACACATACTTTGTGAACAAAAACTTGAAGCAAATATGCATATATGTCAACTTAGTTTAAAAGGATTTTTCCATTCTGAAAACACTATGTATTATATCGTGAAAATATCTATAACCCTCAGTTTCTTAACCAGTCAAGAACAAAGGAACCATTTTAGAATTACTAGTTTAGGTAAAACTTAATTATCTAGGAACTGAAGGCATTTGAAAGTTCTAAGAGTGGAAAACTGTAGCTTATTTTAGGAATGTCATATCTAAAGAATATATAGGCTTGCTTTAAAATATAAGCATTTAGGGGCACCTGACTGGCTCATAGAAGAGCGTGTGACTCTTGATCTGGGTTTGAGCCCCACGTTGGGTGTAGAGATAACTTAAAAAAAAATTACTTTAATAAATAAACTTTTAAAAATGCAAACATTTAGAAGGAAAACATGTTGCTATGGCTCCCTCTCACTCTCTGGCTCTCACTCCCTTAAATAAATAAGGTAGAACTAACAGTAAGTATAGATAAATCAAGAGTTTGGGATCTGTATAGCTGGGAAACATCCTCCCCTGCCCCCATAGGAAGCGTAATCAAGCTGCTTCCTAAAGCCCTTCCCCTACCCACAGCAGCTCAGGGCTCAGTGGGTGGCAGTACCCAGCTGACTACTTGAGCCAGTCAGCCTAGATTCTGTATTCCCAATCCATTTGCCTCCAGCTTCCTGATCCCTGTTCATGATCATAGCTCCAAACCTGGGTGGGGAAGTTCTGTTTGGAAATACAGATTCATAAATCTGTGACTTAAGAGCCCATCATTGGTTAAGCCTTCTTCCTCCAAGCCCCTGGCCATGAGGAGGAAGCCTGGGCTCAGTGATCACCATCAGGCCCTGGTATTCAGGACACTTCATTTCTGGGACCTCCATGGACCAATGTGGATCAGCTCCCTCCTAGAATGTCACAACTCTGGGGCTTGGAATCAAGAGACAGAGGGCCACCTATCAGCCATTGAAGGGTACCTGGCCATGCCCCCCACCCTTACCATAGAACATTACCTGAACACCCTAGGACTGCTCAGAGGGGAGTGGATCTTCTCACTACGTTCTCAGAGAAGGGGACAGGGAATGCTTTGTGTTATGACACAGTATCTGCCACCCACAGCTACCTGAGGTCCATATCCCACTGGAGTATGTGCAATTACGGTCCAAGGCCAAGGGTCAAAACTTCTTGAAGTCCATGGATCTAATGGCAGCATAAGTGCATCTGCCATTCCTTCATACCTTATAGGGCCCTTACTTTTCTTACTATTTGACCTCTGTAATTATCAAGACTTTAAAGTATCTCTGATCATTGCAGAGTTGTGGTGACTTGTTTTGGAATAGTTAAATCAACATTAGGGACTACAAAATAGTGAGGTTTTTGGAGGTGCTGAAAGAGCCCATAGAGGAGCCAGCTTTAGACTGTACATATTCCCTTGAGCTCCCTTCAGCCCTTGTAGGGCCCTAAATGGGGTCTTCCATTTCTTTCCACACAATGTCCTAGGATACAATCCTCATTTATTTTCATAACCTTATCTCAGATGGCCGTCTCATTTGTGACATCTCTTGATTTATTCGTGTATTTATTCATCCAACAAACATTGATTCGGTCGGTGTTTCCTATTTGGCTGACAATGTTGAGTAGTGGAAATCTACAGATGAATAAAATATAGTCCCTTTCCTCGATGAACTTACAGCTCACCATAGGAGACAGATAAATGAATTAACAGTTAAAGAACAATATAGTAACTGCTGTTAGCTTTGGGCGAAACAGAGACAGAAGCTTCTAAATCAGTTATCATGTCCAAGAGAAAACAGTTTGACCACTTCTGGCACCCATCCTCTTTTCATAGGATTTCCAGGCATAGGTTGCTGAGAATAACCAATTTCAGGTCATGCCCGCGTGGAACTAGGATCATGTTGATGTGCGTGGCTGTGACATCCACCTACAATTGTAGAACTTCCATTCTCACTCAAAATCTCCCTCAGGCACTCTAGGAAATAACCCACAGGGACTATGTCAAGTGTATTTACATACGTCCTCTCTGTCCCTGATCTCTGAGTCCTCTACCACATAACAGCCTCTGAATGTGCCTCATTCTGCCACTGTCACAGCTGCTCTGAGGGTACATGGCTGCCATCCAAGCAAAAGCACTGCCTCCAGTCATTCCCAACACTGGAGGCATTGCTCTCTGCCAGCTTTTCCCCACTGCCAAAACTGGGGATATCCCATATCACTGTGCCAGTCACCAAGGAGAATCTGTTGAAGCTGGCACTGATATGGCATGAGAACCCATGTCCACTTCAGGTTGAAATTTCTCATTTTTGTTCTACATTCAGTTATCTTGGTCCCCAAGTGCTCCTGGCTCCCATGTCGCACTACTCAAAATGGCTCTATGTGAAACTCGCTCATGAGCTTTTAACTTGTCACCAAGACTCAGACCTGTGTCTGGGCTTTGGCCTGGAAGAAAGAAGAATGAAGGATCATCTTCACGGGAAGATATCCTGTGCCCCAAATCTGCCCACCCTATTTATTACCCTGTCATTCTTCTTGAGTCAAGTTTATATGCCTGACCTTCTCCTCAGGACAACTATTTTTCTGGATGATTTCTTCATCTGCTACTCAAATATGCTGCCAGCAGATCTTTCCATAACTCTCCAGCCACACCCAGGGGTGTGGAATTCCCTGTGGATGCTGCTATTAAATTTTAGATCTCTGTTGGTATGACAGGCAAGGTTTCCTGTTAATTGTGAATGACAGGCAAGTGGAGGAGCTCTCTATCCTCCATTTCTCAATTCAGATATTCTCAGGTACCCTCTAAAATAGTGGCAGCTGAATTAAGGAGATATCCTAGAAACCAAGAAGAATTTCAGATCTAGAAGCATCAAATACTATTGGACAAGCACTGCCATTTCCCATCCCTCCCAGGGGCCAACATACCCAAGATAGCCTTCATGAGTATCACATGCTAAAAAATATATAAGAGCCTATATCCTGCTTATGCAACTTTTCCTTTCAAGAGAGGGCAGCCTTGCATGATGCCATTACCTCCAAGAGCTCCTGCCCATCAGTGTACCATTTAAACCTGAACTGGAAGATGGCTTCCCATCCAATAGAGACTAAATGTTGGAGAGACTGACATTCCTGAACTTCCATACATGTCACTTTAGCAACTTTCCTATCTGTTATAGGGCTTTTATTTTCACTTAAATACAGGTAAGTAAATAGCTGCTAAATAGTTGGATTCTGGATAAGTGAGATGCTGCATAAAGCCAAGCTAAGTCACTGAACAGACTATACCAAAAAAAAAAAAAAAAAAGCATTGTGCTGGATGCTTATATGTATTCATTGTGATCTTTTTTTATTCCTGGAGAATGATGGAACTGCTGAAGCAAAATCCATTGAAAGCTATTCACAATTTAGCATTCACCATCATATGGAAATGTCAGTTTCACTAACAAAAGAAATATTAGAGACATGTTTAATATAAAATGCAAATATAATAGCTTGGTAGGCTGGATAAGTTAGCAGTGTTTCACTTAAACCTATTACCTTGGTGGATTAAATACAGTTCCAGATCTTTTGCAAAAAGGATATTCTGATGAAGTTACATCTTATACCAGCTTTTGTGGCTTATCAGTTCAGTTGCATATAAGTAGAAAGAGGACAAAATAAGAGTGGGATACAGCCATAGAGAAATAGGAGGATCTGCCCCACAGAACTTCCAACACCCACAAAGAAATACTGTTATTTGCTCAAGATTAATTATGAATAATTATGAATAATTTGTAGCAAAGATTAATCTGTCACGTGATAAAATAGGTGAGGGTGCACCAATTCTACCAGACTTGCCTAACCACTTCCAAATTTTGATACTTGCTTGTGTAACCCAATTCAGCTGAACAGAGGTGGGCCCAGCCTGACCTGTGAAACTGGCTCTGCCTTAGTGCTTCTGTAGCCATGTGGGGTACCCGGTTCCCTTAGCTGAAACCCCACAACAGCAGACCCCTCCCTCCTGTGACTGTCACACACTCCAGACTATGACCTCATCTTCACCTCCAGGACTCAAATGCACATCATGCCTTGTACATGGCTTTTGTTTTTTTTTTTATAATTACCATGTCCTGCTGGATATAACATCTTACTTAAATGCCACATAATTTATCATTCTGTGGCACTACCCAGTACCTTCAAGAGCTCCTAGAGGATTAGCTTCCCTCATCTCCCATCCTACACCTCCACACCAATGGAAGTATTCTGGCTCCTGAAACAGCACACTTTGTACCTCCACTCGGTAAGACAGGCTTGGTGGAAATTAACCAGCCCCATCCATTTTGTCCAGACCAGTTCTCTTGTCCCATCATTGCAGGATCACTTATAAGCTTTGAGGTTTATACCTCAGATGGCATTTCCCTGTGGGCTCTTCCAAAGGAGCATCTTGCAAATTACTGCAGAGAACTACAAAATAACCAAACCCTTTTTAAAAGAGCATTCCTTCTGTAGCTTCTGTGATTCTTTTTGCTTTGTATTACATTATTATACTGGGAATATGATTTGTTCATAGCTATATATATATAGATAGATAGATATTTATATTTTTATATACAGTCAAAAAATATGAAGAGATTATGCTCAGCGATTCCTGCTCTAAAATACTCTATTTGCTGTTGCTACTAGCAGCAAGTCTGCCAAAGAAGATAATAATCCATAGAGCAATGGTTACCAGTCTATTGGATAAGGAAGAAAAGGTGGGAGACAGATGATATTTGTAAAAAGAGGTTCTAGAAGGGAAACATGGGCACAAAGGACTTCACTGAATAGTTGTGAACTGGACTTCAGAGAGCTGTGTTCCACTTTTGATTCTGCCCTAACTAGCTGTGGAATGCTACACTGGCTAATCCTGTTCAGCCTGTACAGTGGTTAATCCTGTGTAGCTTCTGCACAAATGGAAGTTGCCCTAGATCAGGTCTTTCAACTCTGGTCTTCCATGTTTCCACAACTATGTACTATCCAGATGTCAGGGCAGATGGCTAGTTAGGAATCTAGAAAATTGTAACAAAAGCAACAATTACCAATTCTCATTTTCATAGTATTTTCTGCCAGACTTCAAGCTCAGCACTTTACATAACATTATCTCGTTTAGTCCTCACAGACATTTCTGGAGGTTTGTCTCATGGTCCCCATTTCCCAGAAGAGGGAACCGCTCTCAGTGCAATTATCCAATTCCATTAGGATGGCAGCAAGAATACATAACAGAGCTGAGATTCCAGTCCTGTTAGAACCACCTCCAAGCTCACTTGTAGTGAGACACCGTAAGAAGTTCCAGAACCTCTTCTCATCACTCAAGATCTGAAATCTTGCCAAGCTTTCCCTTCCCTCTACACTCTAAATTCCTGATTTACCCCTTCTCCTGACTTCTAAAACGCTTATGTGTCTGTGCCTCTGGCTTGTGTGAAAGGGTAACATAGAGTTCTTCATCCATTCTTTGCAACCCGATGGGAATCAATAAGAAAACAGCAAAAATAGAACTTCTGAGCAGCCGCTTGCAAGATGAAATATAAGTGAAGATATGACCCAAAGAGGGCAAGACTTAGCTCAAAAGAATGGCTTTTTAAGACAGTCATATAAAATCCTCTTAATATAGGCAAAGATACCTAACATGAGTCAATTGTAATTTTGCTGAGGCCACCTTTAAATCATAAACACCGGGTGGGGGTGGGGTGGCAGTGGGAGATTTCACCTACCTGGCAATGAGGTCTAAATAATTGCCCAGCCTTCACATGTTATCAGAGTAAACCAGTTTTGTTTCTTTGGGGAAAATGTGCCATCCCACTCCCAACAATCTGACAACTTCTAGTGAGTGGTAATTACGTATGTGAAGAGTTACAAGAAAACGAAGGTGATCCTTTGCCAGAAAGAAGTTTTGTAAAATTAAGGAATGAACTCCAAAGTCAGAATTGTGCTTGGAACAAGGTCATCATAGCCTCTACTTGGAAATAAGCAAAAGCTCTAATGTTTTATCAATATACTCTGGTAGTACAGTCAATCTTCATCCACAGATTCTATACTTACAAATTCACCTCTTCACTTCAATTTATTTGTAACCCACACAGAAATACTTGCAGTGCTTTCATGGTCATTTGTGGATATGTACAGAGAAGGAAAAATTTTGAGTCCCCCTGCATGTACATTTCCAGCCGAGGTTGAATGAGGCAACACTCTGCTTTCCTGTTTGAATTTTCATACTGTAGACAGGTGTTTTATTCCCTGTGTATTTAGTGCTACATATTTCACACCTTGTGCTTTTGGTTTACTGTATAAAATGACTCCTAATCATAAATGCAGAAGTGTATAGTGTTATTAAGTGAGAGCAGGCTGTGATGTGACTTACCGAGAAAGCACATGTATTAGATAAGCTTCCACCAGGCAAGAGTTATAGTGCTATTAGCCATGAGTTCAATACTAATGAACTAACAATATATATTAAATAAGATATCTTTAGGGGTGCCTGGATGGCTCACTTGGTTAAGTGTCCAACACTTGATCTCAGCTCAGGTCTTAATCTCAAGTTTGTGAGTTCAAGTGCTGCATTGGGGTCCACACTGGGCATGGAGCCTACTTAAAAAAAATTTTTTTTAAGAAAAAAGAATTTTTAAATAAGGTTAAATAAGGTGTCTTTAAACAGAAACACACATAAAACAAGGCTATGCATTGATCACTTGACAAAAATATGACAACCAGAGGCTCAAAGGAACCTAACCCTGTACTTCTCCTAGGAGCAACAGTTCAGTATTTACTAATTCAGAGTCTCTGTGGACTTTTTTTTTTTTTTTTTATGATAGTCACACAGAGAGAGAGAGAGAGGCAGAGACACAGGCAGAGGGAGAAGCAGGCTCCATGCACCGGGAGCCCGACGTGGGATTCGATCCCGGGTCTCCAGGATCTCTGTGGACTTTATAGAACATAACTACCATGAAAAATGAGAACTGGCTATATTTACAACTTTAGGAATTCTTAATGATGTCTTGAGCTATTTCTTGGGACTATCAGGGGACTGTGGACCTAACGATTTCATGCCATTTTCTGCTTCATGAAAGATGGGAATTTACAAAGCCATCCTTATTCTTCCTCCTATGGTAGGCAGCTTTCATCCCTATTCAATTCAACCAGTATTAATTGAGTGTGCCAAAACCTAGTGCTATTGGAAGATATGCAAAAGAAGCATTTAGCAGTCTGACCTCAAGGGATTTTTACCTTTGTTAGAAAGACCAGGTTTAATGTGGCAGATATAGCCAGGTCCAAAGCAAAGTGGAAACATCTTAGAAATGGCAGGGAGAAGAACAAGCTCCCTGAGGCATAACCTAAGGGAAACAGGCTATTTTTCTAATAGTAACCTTGAACTGTTAATTTAGCGTTTCCTCCAGGAACTCTGCAAAGGAAGTTCAGCTTTAGCCAAAGCTTCTAATTAACTCCAAAGTCTCTACCACATCAGCAAACACCTAAAGACCACCCCAGTGTTCATTTCTCACCTGACAGAAGTCAAAAAACTGATGTAAGTGAGAATTGCACCCTAGGAAATCTTTTTTCACCATGGGAAACGGTTGCTGTATTTCCCTCATTTTGATGATTTGGGGGACCCGTAATCTTATAGCAAAAAAAAAAAAAAATAGCATTTATGATACTCAGAATAAAAATAGTAACATTAATTTATTAGACACCCAGTATATAGTAGAACCTGTGCTGTGTTCTGGGAACACAGAAATAAAAGTCGTGGTCTCTACCTTCCAGGGTCTCATAGTCCAAAGAGAAGAACCTGATTATTGTGCCAGTGGAAAAAATGCTGTGAGACAGGAGGCCGGGGTAGGGGGTTTGTGACAGCACATAACCTATTGTGGCGGTTTGGGGCAGAGGGTAATGCTTCTTGCTGGAACAGAATCTTGAAGGTGAAAGAGTTGACCAAATGACAGAAGTAGAGGTGAACATCCAAAAGGTGGGAACGTTGTATGAAACCCTCGAGGCATAAAATAGTCATGGGTATTCCGTGACCTGTAGCACAAAGTAGGAAATGGAAGAATTTTAGGAAAGAGGGCTAGGAAGATGCAAGATCTTCATCATGAGGAGCCTTGAAGCCCAAGTTAGAAAGCTCAAATCCACTGAAGGTTCATAGAGGCAAGCGAAATAGTTCTATTTGCACTTTCTGTAGATCAATTAGAAGTCATACAGAGAATGCATTGTGGGCTAGGCTCCTCTGAGAATGAAGAGAACAGCTGGGCTGGTAGAAAAGCCAGTGGAGAAATAAACCAAGAAAGGAGTGGTCAGAATGTGGTAAAAGAGAATGGTTAGAGCGGAATTAGGAAAGCTGAATTAGAAAAACCTGAAGAGTGTGTTGCAATGAAAGGTGTGCGGGAGAAGGGTTGCTTAAGGAGGAGAGGGTTTGGGGATGATGAGGAGTTAGGAGTGTATTGAGTTAGGACTGCCCAAGCTGATAGCAGCCAGATACCCAGAGCCGAGCTAAGGAGAGTGGTTTGACCTGGAGATGAGAATTCCAGGAGATGATCAGTTTATAGATGAGTGTCAAAATCAAGGGTTTACGTTTATACAAGGCAAAGTATGTCCAGTTGAGAATAGAAGAGGACCAAAGAAACACTTTTTGGGGAGTACTGATATTAAAGGTGTTAAAAAAGACACTAAGTCTGAGATGAAGCAGCCATACATGAAGGAGGAAATCCAGCATAGAATAGTGTCAGATAGGAAAGAGGAGAGTATCATGGAGAAGGGGGTGATCAACAGAATTTAACTGCAGGGAAGGAAAGCACAGTTGAATGAGTAGAAATGAAAGCAGAGGGCTTTGTTAGAGATGCAAAAGAAAGTGAAGCACTAAAAACGGCAAATGTAGGCCAGTCTGTGGGTAAACTTGACTTTCGAGGGAAGGAGAGAGATAGGCACAGATAACAGGAATGGAAAGCTAAAGATGGTTTCTGCGAATGCCAGTTGGAACTGAGCAGTGGCTTTTAATTGCTGGCAGGATGTAAGGAGCACTTTCAAATTGCACGTGACTACCAATTACACAGATTCCAAGATGAAAACCGTGTAATAAGGGTGTCCGGTAGGGGGATGAGAGAGGATGGAGAACAGAAGAAGCCTCGGGTGAGAGATTCTGAAGAGGACATTCCTAGGAGAACCTACAAAGAATAATAAAATGGCATCAGATTAAGACTCAGAAGATCCATGAATGCCTCTTACTAGTTTTCAACCTTATACAGTTTTATCACCTCCCAGAGCCTGAGTGTCCTCATCTGTAAAATAAGCTCAATACTATCTGCCTTGCCAGGCTCTAGTGAGAATTAACCAGGATAATATGCATGGAGAGCACTTTGGAAATTGCAAGACCCTGTTAAAATTGTATGAGAAGAGGGGGCCCTTCTTGCTGCCCTTTACCATTTGCTGAGGTGTCTCTTCCTGCTGAGGTTATTTCAGGTGCCATGGGAAAACTTCCAAACTATATGCAGGATCTCTCTTCTGGGGATTTCTATCTTTTTTTCCTACCCACTTGAGATGTAGAGTTCTGTGGATGAATAAGAAGAAAAATATATTTTAATTTCCTTTAAATATTAGCAAAGCACTAATCACTAATGGTAACAAAAGATGGAGATACATATGAAAATATGCAAATACATTTCTAGGTATTTAATCTTCCTAGTTATGGTCTTTATAAAAAAAATCTTTAAAAAAATATCTTTGTAGAGATCACTACCTTAGAAAAAGATGGCATTTCATCATGCCTGCTAAGATGCCAGTGACCACAGGGCAAGTACACCATCCCCTCTTTATTGTTTTAAATTAGCACTTTCCTCTTGGTCTAACAATATATACAGTCCCATTGATATTCGCCTTGTAGTTGCTAATATCTATATATTTTTAACTGAAACAAACTAAAATATTTCATAGAAAGACTGGGCATCAAGAAAATATAAAACAAAACGAACATACTTAGATGCTAGGTATTTTGAACCAAAGCATAGATTGCAAAGTGGCATGCTATGGACCAAGACCACCTTCAAAAATATATTTTGTTTGACCCAAAGATCATTGAGAGAAAAAACAAAACAAACTTTGAGCCAGTATTTCAAAATCAATATAGTTATATTTAAACACACTACCAATACCTACCGCCCCTTAAAACATTGGAAGATGAGGCAACATAAAGCACAGCTTTTCTTCCCCTTAACAGAAGTGAGTGGCTCTGTTGCCACTTCATCCCAAGCTCTACTCTTCCCTATTGCCTCCTCAGGCTGGTGCCCGCAGGTCCCTGAAGTATGTCGGACAGTATGACCCCTGGTATAAGGCAAACCAGTACAATGCACAATACAAAGGAAAAGAAGAAGTTTGTTTCCAAGGATAGATTGGCTAAGAGAAAGAAAAAGGAAACAAACTTTTGCCAGCCCGAATACTGGTAGCGAGTGCCTGCCCAATTCTTAGCTCTTAAACAGCATTCTATCTGTATTACTATGGGGCTCTGCAGAAGTACAAGTCAAATCTTCCTTGTGAGCGTATGATAGAGATTAAAATAAAAGCAGCTACTTCCTCTGGGAAGAGTCTAATGCATAGCCCAAAAGAAAAATTTGTATTACTTCAGAAGCTGAGGCAATTTGCCAGAAGATCCCAAAAGGCTCTTCCTATCCTCACAAGGTCAAGAAAATTTGATAACCGCTGATGGAATGGAAAGACATCTGGTAGACCACACTTAGAGTTAGGAAGATAAAGCTCATCTCTAAGTTTTATTAATACAGACATACTGGCCATGGCTGGTCTTTGCCACAGAGAAGAAATTCCCAAGCAGTGCATTCTTGGGCTCTCATCAAGTGGTCTGTTGTCTGTGGAATTTCCTATTCTCCAGCCCCAGAGCAGAAATCAACCCCCACCCCACCCCGGCTTTGGCCGTCATGAGGTTTAAAGAGGATCATTTGTTTTCATTACAGCCCCTTGAAGCCCTTCCTTCCCTCCTCATTAATGAATTTCCAGTCTTTCATCAAAAAACAAAAACAAAAAAACAAACACAAAAAAGGACCTAACAGAGGACATGGTTAAGTGGCTGGCGCGCATGGCGACGCCGGCTTTAAAGAGAGTAGACGGCCATTTACTGATCGCAAGGAGGGGTTGACATCCTTGGTTAGTATGCTAATTTCTTCTCTTGCATTTAACATTCAGATCAGGTCTGTACAGGCCCTCCAGAGCCGCAGAGCCCGGGCATGGGTGGCTGTCTGCCTCACAGCGTTGAGCATTCTCGGCATGAATTACAGAAATGCCCAAGCATTCTCTCTTGCTCCGACTTCGTTCTCTTTTTCCCTCCCTCTCGGAGGGACACACAGACACAGAGCCACACAT
This sequence comes from Canis aureus, assembly GCF_053574225.1. Lineage (NCBI taxonomy): Eukaryota > Metazoa > Chordata > Mammalia > Carnivora > Canidae > Canis > Canis aureus. Next base: position 10,148,159 of record NC_135613.1, read on the forward strand.
AGGTAAGCACACACCACGCATAGTGCCACCATCCACACGCACACACACACACACACACATACACACACACACAAGCATAGGCGCACACACACATAAACACTATAGACACAGGTCTCTATGAATGCTGAAGAAATGCCACGCAAGGTGCCCGAGTCATCCATGACTGGCTTAATTCCTCCTCCTTTTGGTGTCCAAGGCACACTTCTGCAGGATAGATTTCTCCTGCTCCAGAAATTCGCCATGTATTGGGGAGTCCACATTTAAAAAGCAACATGAAGAATCAAACCCCAACCAGAAGGAGGACATCTTATCTATTGACCTTCCAGTCCCAGAAATCCTTAAAAAAAAAAAAAAAAAAAAAAAACCAACTCCATTCATGTGAAAAAGGACCAGATAGCTCGGTTAACTGAATACCCAGAAAGAAAGAAGATCCAGCTCATCACTTTATTCCTTGAGGTCTCCACCTTGTCATGTGTGTTTGGAAACCTGTATTAAAAGGGTCCTACTGGTGACCCGTTTGGGATTCACCAAGCCAAGGCCGGGTGACAACAGAAGAGGAACCCCAAACTATCTCCCCCATTCACATGGCGGTTCAAATGGCAAAGACAATCGCCTGGCATGATTGCCAGAAGCCCAGTCTACGGAAAACTGGATTTCCTCAACCTCCTTTTTTCCAGAATATTTTTGTAACCTTGCAGCAGCTTCCTGGAGACACACAGAGAATCAGCAGCTCCTATTATCAGAAGGCACATTTAGGGGTTGCTTTTAATAAACTGGAGCAATTTTGAACAAGCAGGAGCTCCAATTAAAAGGAAAGGACAGGTTGGTTTTGTTTTTTGTTTTTTGTTTTTTTTACTGTTTTGTTTCCTTAAAGTGTGGCATAGCTGTGTAACCTGGCATGCCGTGGCTCCTTCCTGGGGACACCGGTGGTCCCTGGTCCTGTCCCCTGGTGCCCGCACAATATTCCATATTTGGCCGAGGAACCCCGGGCAATTCCTATCGGAGCCTCCGACAGGAGTAAGGGGTGTTTCCTCTGAGCTGCAGACTTGATTTGCCTCGATTTTTTTTTTTTTTTTTGGCTCTGGTCCAAGATGTTTTCCTGTCATCATTTCACTGTCTTTTCCTGTAATCCCTTTTTTAAACATTGCCAACAATTAGTCGATTTATCTCCACCACCATCACCACCACCACCCCCACCTCCATATCCACGCAAACACACACTCCACTAAGCCCCATCACTGTCTTGTTTTGCCTTGAAGTATAAGAAATTACAGCTTCTCATTAGCTGGAGAGCACGTTTGGAACGGCTTTGTGTTTACTCACTTAGTAAGTGATGCTGGCTTTTTTAATTATTCTCCCTCCGCGTGCCATCAGAGAGCAGCAAGCTGTTCCAGCCAAACCAAGCGACTGCGTATCCTCCGCAAGGCAGTTGGAAGCAATCGTGTTTTACCTCCCTGGTGCTGCTTTCTTCCTTCCGTTGTCAGCAAGCCAAGGAATCCCCCCAAAGCTCTTACGTAGGAGATACCAAAACCGTGAGTCACGTCTCAGTCCCCGAGCAGAGGGAGTCCGCTGCGTGAGGCACAGAGCAGCACACCAGGATGGGGCTCTCCTCCAAGCCACCGAGATCCCGGGACCCAGACGCCCATCGCCACTTGGTGTTTCTTGCTATTGCTCCCTCTTGCTCTTCCACCCCGGGTCCCTTCCTTCGCCTTCGAGCGCCTTCCTCTTTTTCTCTTCCTTTCTGTGTTGCCGTCAGCCGCACACCCAGCAAGAGCTGGGTCCCTCTCGCCTCCTGTTATTTTTTTTTTTCCCCTGCAGCAGGCTTTGGCTGCTACCTCTGCAAGCTGGATCACCAAAGACACACGACTCACTCACAATGAATAATCAATACAGATATTGATCTGCGGAAAATGTTTGTAAATTCCTGAAAGGGAATCAGGAGCAGGGGGCAGGGAGGCTCGTGGGGGACGACGCTGGAGTGCTCGTGGCGGTAGCAAGCAGAACTTCATTTGGATCCCAGGTCTTGCAGGCTCCGAGGTGACGGTACCGGAATGCGTGCGAACGAGGGTGTGCGCGTGTGAGTGCGCGTGTGCCGAGGCTGTTGTGCAGTCTCCTTTCTCTACAGCTGCTCTCCCCGAAGAATCAAGAGCCAAATGGTCGGGAGCCCCCGTCAGTGCCATGTCTTGGCTGCGGGCCAGCACTGTTTTGTTTTCATTATCACACGCTACTTTGCAATTTGCATAAATACAGGGTTATTTTTTATCGTGTCGCCCAAAAGATAGAGAGAGAGAAAAAAAATAGAAGTCTTTGTTGTGTGCAAGAGGGGCTTGCCGCCTACTCATCATGGCTAAGGATTTAGTGTATGTCGAGGGCTCCAGAAGAAATGCGGCCAAAGAAGTAGCAATCACAGGGAGGAAAGAATGCAGGAGAGACAAAAAGAGGACTTTAAAGAGAACTGCAGGGCGCTCAGCTTGGTGGAACCAAATATTAGGGATGCATTTTCGTCCATAGAGAAGGGGTAGAGAAAGAAGAAAGGGCGCCAAGGTCTAACCAGTGCCCTGCAGGACACAGGCTCCGCTCCGGCAGCTGGAATGGACCATTTGTTCTTGGTGGGAAAGGTACACGGGCCATTGAACACAAACTTGCTTTGTCCTGCCCTCATCCGAAACCTAGAAAGAGCAGGAGCAGAGGAAGCATTCCCTCAGAGCACTCTACGCCAATGGTTTTCCAGTAGGCAAGGAGTTTGGGACCTTGGGCTTTTATCCCAGAGCCGCATCCCTTCCACTGAGCCTCCTGCATTGCATCATCAGCTCTAGTAGTGAGAGCCATGCGCACCCTCCCCTTGGCTTTGGCCGTGGAGACGAGGCCTCCTGAAGCTATACTCCCAAGTGGATGCCAGGCAGGCTCACATGTCCCAGGGAGTGGCACTTCATTTCAGAAAAAAAGCTTCTAGCTCTCTCAGGCCATGTGGATGTCCCCCTTTGATTTCTTACTCTTTCATCTCTCCCCCACTCTGTTTTTGTGGTTCAGTGGTAAAATCTCCTTGGGATCATTCTATTCCTTTCTCTCATTGCTCTATCTCCTGCTGGCCTGGCGACAGAACGGGTATGTCACCTTTGAGATAGCCATCTACAGGGGGAACCTCTGCAAGAGGATTCAATTCCAGCACCCCCTGTCCTGAAAGGAGCTGTATGCTTTATCAGCCAGCAGCAGCAGCAGGAGGAGGAACATGGGTTGTTTTTTTGTTTTGTTTTTTGTTTTTTATCCCCATTCTGGCTTCTGATTAGCTCCAGCAATCCAATTAGCAGAGGAATTTATATCACATGAGCTGAGGTGCCCCTACTCATCACAGCAGCCCAAACCCACTCATGAATTCTGCAGATACTACATCCTCTTGGGACATGGATTAATTACAACATCAGACCTTCCTGAGTGGGTCAACCACTGAAGGTATATGTGAACATCAGAATTGAAAAAGAGGCAAAAAGGCAGGACTTTTGTGCCTTACCAAGGATGCACGAAGGCTGCTCTGTGCACCCTCCGCTATGTGCATCCCTCATTGTTCCAATGTGCATCCAAGAGGCCAAGTGGACCAGAATTGAGCATTATGCAGGAGTGGCTCAATCATGGCACACCCATGTATTTTCTTCCTGTCTTTGAGACGTTTATTGTGAAACTTCAGGGCTCCTAGAGACTGGCTGATTTCCTGCTTCCAGCCTATACTTCCCCCAAAATAGTTAAATTATTTAAAATGGCTCCATGAAGAGAAATGTCATTATCTTCATTGGTATTCCATTCTAGTTGGGGACAATCGTGATATTGTACTCTTATATCTATCTGCAACTTCATTCCAAATTTATCCTTGCATTCATCAATCTTGAGCATCTATCTCTCCATTCATCTAACTATATTCATTTATATATCAACTCTTTATTCTGCTTCCCAGTCATCTGTTCATCCATGTGCGTCTAGCTATCCATTTTCTAACCAGGTATTGATCTATGAATATCTTTCTATTATCTGTCATCTACTTGCCTATCCTTTGTGTCTCTATTAATTCATTCATCTGTATTATCCATCTGTTTTTCTATCTATTCATTAATCTATTCATGTATCTATCCATTCAATCATCTATCATTTGCTTATCGGTTACCTTTTACTTTGTGCCTTTTGTTGGCTATGATCTTAACAGAATCCCAGATTCACATTCTCAATCATTTTTAAGGTAAATACTGCCCAATTTCCTAATGAAGTCTATAAATGCTTTACACTTTGTTATCTGTTCTCTGGCTTAAGAGTCTTATAAATTAAAGAAGTCAGTAAAATCGCATGATTTTAAATGAGTTAAAAACTGCAAGGAAAATATTTTATCTTGAATTCCTGGGATATTTTCTTTGCTTAATAGAAGTATGCATTTCTACTCCCTCTTAAACCATGGCTTTAAAAGAGGGAAATTTCAGATAATGTCTTACACATAAATCTCATTCAGGATGTTGTGTCTACCACTGAGAAAACTTCATGCAAGTGACCCAATTCAACCAGAGTTAACTTGGGATTATTTTTTATCATAAAGCAAAGCAGACACTAAACCCTAACGTGGTAATGTGGTCATACTTGCTTGGACTTACCTTGTATCCAGGTTGGCGGTCCGAGCAGCAATTTGGGAAGTAAAAATAGATTTTTCTTCCTTATTACTTTTATTCAGAAGGCAGTCAGGTCTGGACCAAAACTGGAGATTCAGCGTCTTCTCAGAATGACCCCTAGTTTGTTAGCATCCAAGAAAATGGGTCAGTGAAGCATTATTGGGTTGGCGAAAAATGTTAATGGATGAATCTCATTTCTGTTTGGGGCAGAAACTGCCGTTTGTTGCTGTGAGTGAGGACTAAGGCATTTGGTGGACTTTTCTCTGTGTTTGCAGGGAATCACTTCCCAAACAGCCTGGGTCAGAATCCGAAGAGTAGTCAATGTTATTGTCTTTGGCACTAGCCATCTCTAATATTCTGTTAATTTGTAGCCAGTATTATAAATTAAGGATCCAAGTTTGGCTGTTTGTCTGCCTGTGTGTGTTTAACTAAATTTAAGTGTATTCTTTAGGATAAATCCAATAGAGACCTCAGTGGTTCTGGAGTTACACTTCTCAAAGAGCAGACAAGGACCTGAGCCATGTATCCTCCAAAAAACCGAGGCGGATGGAAATCACTTCATTCTTCTTATCATGTTACTTCCATATGTCCCATCACCATAGCTTGCTGGATCCCATTGTAATCAGAAATGAAGTTACATGCTTCCATGTTCAAGTCTTGATTTTTTTGCCAGGCTAACCAGGGCCAACTTCTTCTTGAGGCTCAGGAGACACAGCACCTAAGGCCCACAACACTTTTAGGGGACCACAGAAATGTCTTAATTTCTTCTAAAGTCATTAAAATGGTAAAGCTTTTGGTCAGAGAAGATGGACTCTTTCCAAGTTTTTTATTTTTAAGTAATCTCTATACCCAACCTGGGGCTGGAACTCAAAACCCTGAGATCAAGAGTCACATGCTCTACTGACTGAGCCAGCCAGGCACCCCACTCAAAGAAAATGCTTTAATATCTACTGTTAATGTATTTATCTTAATGTCAGTGCAGTCATAAAATAGAAGTTTGAATAATTGTTTAGGTAGGAAAGAGCCCATGAAGGCAAAAACACCCAGCACTAACAAAAGCTACGCATGATGTGGCTTTGATGTTCACCAGATCACTTTTAACTTAGTTATGCTCAAGCCAGCCAGGACCTACTCCGGCGCCAAACTGCCTGGGTTCAAATCCTAGTGTTGTTGCTTTGCTAGAATCATTCAACTTCTCTGAATCTCTCCTTAGCTGTGAAGTGGAGACAATGATATTATCTAATGCATAGGGAGGCTGAGGAGGTTAAATGAGATAATATGTATAAATTGCTTAGCACAGAACCTATGTGTAATAAGGGCTCAACAAATTTGTTATAGTAATTGTCATTGTTCTAACTCTGATGTCTTTACCTTTATTGTCTGCCTCTCTGTAATCCAGCAGCTATGACTAAATCAGTTCCTTTAAAAAAAAAAAAAAAAAAAAAAAAAAACAGATTATCTCCTAGTCACCGTGGACAGAAAGAAGAAAAAGGTGGTAATTGAAGTTTCTTCCCTATTCTGGAAATCAGGAAATTTTCCTCTCTTAGAAGTAGTAAATTCTGTACTCTCTACCTGGAGCCAGGTCTTTATTCTGTATTATAAAACTCTTCTAATAAATCAGTGTCATCTGTCTTGATCGGAGATTTGATTCTTTCCTAACCTAAAACAATTCCTGCAAAAATCTTATTAAGAACCACAGGTTAAAAAGAATATTGTCAAAACTTTCTCTCTCCTTTTTTCTCTTTACTTTATTATCCCTTCATTTTTTTTGTCATTTAACTCCAATTATGAGATGCTAAGTGCTTTTGGAAATTTCATTGTTAATATCTTCTTACAGTGCTATTAACGTAAATCAAGTTTAATAGTGTCCCAGAAAGTGTAAAAGCAATCAAAAATTCAGTACTCACGAATCATTCTGTAATTTCAGCATAAAATGTTAATAGAAATAATATCCAATACCATAAAATATCAGTAAATTCAACTTTAAATATATGTGATGAATTACTTCTCCATCCTATAGCATTCGTGGAATATTTTGGTATGAAGTACTTAATTGGCCAAGCCATACCTCAGTCATGCTAAGGCCGCCAGAAGTCCCCTCCTCTGCTTTTCCTCTTACTAGCCAATTCTGGCAGAGTAGACAGCACAGTGACAGGCATTTCTTTATCCCAGACATGCTGAGTTATGTGGCCATTGGGAAAAATGACTCTGGATCAGGGTGGGGAAGTATGGTCAACTTGAAGGAATTCAAATTAATGAGAACAAAGACGTTTTGGCTCAATTCGAAGAATATTGATCAGCAGCTACAAGGCCTTAGCTCCATGTAATCAGCACAGATGGCTAAGATAGAAGCCCTGTCCTTGAGGAGCTCACATCTTATGAGACAGGCCAAGGCCAGGACACATACGACCCAAACAGTATTTCAGGCTCAGCTATGAAAATGACTGTCATGTTCACCTATAGGTAAGGCTCTAAAGAACCAGTAGTTGGCTTGTAAATTGTAAAAGTTGGCTAAAGTAGGCAGATTATATGTGCATGTAACATGTACTTTAAGCATTTTAAATGTAAACCACATACATCTTTTTTGCATAAACCACTGTGCTATTGCTTGTCTACAGTTTCTAGTCTTTGAAGTGAAGGGAGAATTTAAGGCATTCAAGAGGCCATCAGAGTGAAGAATCCTTCCATTACATTTGTCCTACCTATATGGCAGTTGTCAGTGACTTACCTGAGCGTTTTCATAGAGTTAGCTTAGCCATCAGAGAAACAACTCTTCTTGCATCCATATATCTCTGGCTTATATTTTATTTAATTATGAATTTCATTAGCAAGAATGACTTTAATAAAAAAGGCTGGGGACAAACACAACTGACTCTTAAGAAGGGTACAACTCAGCTGGTGAAGGACTGCTCAGGTGCATCAGGGGGTAGATTATTCTCTGGGATGCCATGGGGTACTGTGGGCATCTGTCAGTGGGGCTTGCCCAGGGAATGGAGAATGACTGCCAGTTCAAGTAGTCAGCAAAGTGGGTGTTGCTTCAGGAGTTTCTATCCCATAAACAGAAAGGTGAGCCCAGAGATAAAGAATACAATGTTGGGTCAGATCACAGACCACATGGGCCAGTAGTCAATCTCTGCTAGGATCATACAATGTATTGTATAACACAATGTTAATGGTCCACCTGACATCAGGGAGCCGAGTTAGTATCTTTATACCCATAATTGAACAGCTTGTTGTGACTCTGACCTCCAGTCATATATTCAAATCTCCTTACACCCGGCTTCATTTATACCCTATGAGGATATTCAGAAGAACAGATCTCAAATGTTTGCTCTCTATTGTAAATAGTCATATTTTCTGTATCTGTCCGAAAAGGGCTTTCCTTACACCAGTACTTCTTCAAGTGTGGAATGCATACCTGAGGGATGAAAGGCCATGTTTGGAAGAACACTAACAATATGTCAAAAAATTAACATTTATGCATAATAAAAATATAACTACACAATCTCATGTTTTCATGGATGGTGTCTCAGGATGAGGCTAAGTCCACTTAAGTAGAATTGTGAGTCTTTTGAAAGAAAAGCGTGAAGACACAGTGAAGGTGATACAGGAATAGGACAGAATCATGAAGGTGACAGTCAAACGACTGAAGTTTAGAAGAGCTAGCGTAAGCTTGAAGAGAAACCTCCAAGTTCAAGTATTGTACAGTTCAGCCCCTCCACCATTCAGACTTCTCCAGCTGAAGGCTCTGGACGTCATAGGTAGTCTGTATTCATGTGAAGCAATCATCTTCCTGATTTTTGTGCCTATTTTCTGTGCCTTACTATCTATATCCATTTGATTGAAATATTTGGGCTTGCACTCACTGGCTTGCACTTAAAGATACCCAAGAGACTTCTCGTTAGCAAAAAATTCTAGGTGGTTGGTACAGCCTTTCATGAGTCTGCCAACATGGAGTCCTTTTTCTTATAAACAAGACTCTGTTGGCCACAGTTCTACAAAAGCTCTTCTTCCTTCACAGGCCACACCTAGAGATACAATGCAAGGCACTTAGAAACAACACTTGAGGAATATTACTTATTTGAGTTGACTTGTCTTGCTTAGGTGAGGTCGACCTGCTCTCCATGACTCTGTCCTTGGAAATTTCCATGTTCAAGAAAATTGATACAACCACAGAGAAGCGACCTCAAAGCTCAATATGTGGCTGATTTGAACAAGAAAAATTTCTGGGCATTTTGTATACATGTTGTGCTGCTAAACCCACCTTTTATTTTGCATTTTCTTACATTGTAAGAGAAAGTAATACTTTAAAGCCCTGTATTTTCAACATGCCTTTTTGTATTGTCAATCTTAGTGTATGACACTCCTATGAGGAGAGATTATTCACACCTAGTAAGTATCTTGTTCATCTATAGAAAATAATTATAGCCATCAGTGATGACTTCAGAGTGTTCAGTGTTGAGGAGCATAAGAAAAAGATGTGAGAGGTTTCTGGGAGACAATCAGACATGGGGGAGAAGAAGGTTCATCACTGAGTTTCATATAATAGAGAAAAATTTTAAATAACCTGAAAATCCAAAAATAGGGGTTCTATCAAATACAATTTAGTCTGTCCATACCATCATATACTGGACAGCCATGTTGTGAAGTGATATTTAAAGACCTGGAAAGTATATACAATACATAAAGTAATTTTTTTAAGTTAAAAAAATAGCATAGATAAGAGATCCCAATTTTATTTTTCAATCTATAAAAGTGCAACCCAAAAGTAAAATGTATAAAATGTATACTCATATGTGAACAATCTGTAAAAAGAAAATAAATACTTACATATAAAAGTGCATAAAATATAGACATCAAGATTGTAACCATGAATAAAAGTATTTCAGGGGTTTTTATTTTCTTCTTTTTTTTCCAAATTGTTTATGATGATCACATATCTTTTATGTGAAAAAAAATCACAGATACAGATACATAGTTATAAATTATAAGACAAGACACAGATAGCAACCTGACATACAGAATTACTTTTATTTATGAGGCATTTGGCTTCAATGCCACCAATTTTGTAATCCTAGAAGCATGTTTATCTAGTAAACCCTGTTTTCCATTATGATCATGGCCATGGGTTGGGATGTTGTGATTAGTCAGATCTTCTCAGAAGTATCCCACATGGAGTACCAGTTTTCAGAGAATTCAAATATAAATACAACGAAACTAGGCAATATCAAAAATAATTTAATCATTCTGAGTTGATTCAGAAGGAATCTCATAATCCCTTAGTGTTCCGATATTCTTTTCATTTGGAACATCAGTGACCTCTGAGTGGAGGAAGCACAGAGGTGAGAATTAATGTGTCCAGTTCAGTGCCCAGCTCAGCATCTCCCTAAAGACTTCCTGGCCCGTCCATTACACTGAGGTGATGTCATCCCATCTCTCTCCGTGGTCTTGGGTTTTTAGTGTATACCTCATCCTATAGCATTCAGTCAGCTCTTTCCCTGCCTCTAGTCTCCCAGACCCTCATCCTGGACTCCCTAAGGCCCCATATCCTGACCAAGAAGGAAAGCTTAGCCTCAAGCTCAATCTTCTAGGAAAGTCAGATTGAAGGCATGTCCAGGACCTCAGATAAGGTGGCTCAATTACAACAATGGGGTTCTGCTCTGCTTCCTTGGTCCCTAATGAATTCCAAGGTACAGTGGCCCGAGGGATCAACCTTTGCATTCCTGTATTAGTCCATTGGGGTGGCTGTAACAAAAGTACCATAGACTGAGTGACTTATTTTTCATAGTTCTAGAGGCTGGGAAGTCTAGGATCAAGGCATCAGTAGATTCAGCATCTGGTTGGGGCCCGCCTCCTGGTTCAGAGATGGTCCTTTCTCACTGTGTCCTCACTCTGAGATGTCTTTTATAAGGGCGCTAATCCCACTCAGGAGGATTCTACTCTCCTGACCTAACACCTTACAAAGGATCTCCTACCATCACATTGGGGATTAGGTTTCAACATATAAATTTGGGAGAGACACAAACATCTGGTCTATAGTAATTACACTGCTGTTGGAACAGTGCTTCTGGACTACAGCCTTGTTGTATCCATTAGGATATGCCCAGCAATTCCCTAGAACATTCTTGTTCCATACACACATCCTCCTTCTCACACACAAACACATCCATTCACAGTATTCCACCAAAAAGGGTATAGGGATCTTGTTACCTACAGAGCATCTTATGAAAATTAGAAGATGGAGACCATCCTTAGAAGACAGACAAACAAACAAAACCAAACCCCCCTGGGTAAACACAGCTGCACAGTCCCTTTATGTGGCAAACATACATTTCAGCTCCCAACAGCTCCAGCAGGTAGATACCTTTGTGTAGCACAAACACTATACAATAAACAGCAGCAATGAGAGATTCCACAGTCAAAGAATTTCATAAAATACCATATAGTGTATCTGGCCTCTTGGAGGTTCAGGATGCACATGGTTATATTAAAAGGCTCTGCAAAGACCTGTATACCAAGACCTGTTTAACTTCCTTGAACCTAGCAGACTTCACCTCTCAGATTTGCTTGTCAGTAAAGCCCACTCCTTTTTTTTAATGATTTACATTTCACCTAGCTTTCCCTCAAATGTATTTTCCTTGGACCCGGCTAACTGGAGAAAATAGCCTTCAAGCTCTCACCAACCTCGACTCCTGTATAGGACCAGTCCAGAAGCAGCCATCACAGCACTCCCTACTCTCTGTCCTATGGGCCATTCCCTTCATTTCATGTTTCTTATCACTAACCATTTTTTGAAACAGTGATAGAAAATTGTAATATCCCTCAGACAAATGACCTCACAGGCCCAAAAGGGCCTTAGCTGTCAACTGGGCACATCTTGGATACCTATTGTGTCCCAGTCAACAGATTTCCCCAAGGCTTAACTCCCTTTTGGTTCCATAGTATGACTTATTCATGGATCACCTACACTATTCCCTAATTATTCCATATAATTCTTTCATCATTTCAAGTCACCCAAACACAGCCCTTAGAGGCAAAGACATGAACTTATCAAGCAATTTTATTGAGTGTCTCTTGTACAGTACCTGTTGACAGTCTACTAGGAGTAAAACATGTTGATAACATGACCATTAAAAACTGCAACAACAACAACATTTGAGCTGCATATTGTTTATATGAATTTCTGTTATAATGAAAATAAACTAAGGGGCACCTGGATGGCACAGTCAGAGAAGCATCAGATTCTCGATTTCAGCTCAGGTCATGATCTCAGGGTCATGCAGTCAAGCCCTGCATTAGGCTCCATGCTCAGCACAGAGTCTGCTTGAGATTCCCTCTTCCTCTCCTTCTGCCCCTCCTGCTCATGCTCACTCTTACTCTCTTTCTCTAAAATGAATAAGTAAATCTTTTAAAAAGAGAGAGAGAGACTCAAGTCAGGTCCAAGAACCCAAATGTCCATCAACAGATGAATACATAAACAAAAGGTAGTATATCCATGCAATGAAGTATTATTCAGTTATAAAAAAGAATGGAATACGACAAATGCCACAACATGGATGCAACTTTGAAGACATTGTTATGTTTAGTACAACAAGCCAGACCAAAAAGACCACATATTATGTGATGCCATTTTTTATGAAATAGCCAGAAAAGGCAAACCCATAAATACATAAAGCAGACTTGCAGTTGCCAGGAGGGAGGGGGAAGAGGAAATGGGAAGAGACTGCTAATAGGTACAGGAATGACGAAAAAGTTCTGGAGCTAGAGAGTAGTGATGAATGGTTGTACAACCTTGTGAGTGACCTAATGCTGCTCCATTGTACACTTTAGGATGGTTAAGATGGTAACTTTTATGTTATGTGTGTTTACCACAATAGAACACTGTAAAGATGCTTACAAGAATTAGTTGGTCATTCCCTAGAGCCAGCTCAGGTTTATTTTCCATAATCCTCACCCATAAAATTTCACTGGACAGGTTAATCACTACTTCTCTATCGTGAGGTTTTTCAGATTGGAATTCCTTTTCATTGTGTAGACCAAACAATACTGAGTAGTTTCCTTTTTCTTATTTGTGCATGGTTATGAAACATTATAGAATTTTCCCATATGCTATCTCTAGCCTCCTAATATGTATAACTCTAGGTAAGACCATACTGTATTATGCTCCATTCTGGGTACCCCATACTGCAAGATGAGTGATTCCAAAGCTACACTAAATATGGCTTAACTGAGGAGATGTGAGGGTTGGGGGGGAGGGGCAGGGGAAGGATGGAGTGACATAAAAGCTTTCCCTCTTAGAATCAAACTGAAGGAAACCATAACTTCTGTACTCTAGAAAAGGCTCATGGACAATCTAAATCTCATAATATAAATATAAATCACCAATCAATTTTTCCTTAGTCCTTTTTTTTTTTTTTTTTTTTTTTTTTTTTTTTAGTCTTGGCGTCTATAGGTTAAAAGAAATTGGATTTTTTTTTTTTTAGGTTAAGTACAAAGCCACCAGCAGGGGGAAGTACACAAAGAGATGTCAGAACTGCCTTGGGGCCCCAAAATGTCCTGGGCTCCTCTGTAAACAGGGGGGTTTCTTTTGTGCCTTCAGTTGAAAAAAATAGCCCTATTGTGAGGCTGTGAGAGAAACAACCTTTAATCCTTGCAAAGCCCAATAATATTATGTATATTGACTAAAACCCTGTAGAGTGGGCCTGACAGGGTTTTTTCATTACCACGGTACATTGTAACCTAGCTACCTTTGAAAAGTAACCAACATCGAGAGGCACTTGACATTTGCAAAGTATTATGGGTGTCCTCTCTATGTCCTCTCAAGTTCCCAAATTTACAATGGTCTTAATTTAAAAGTTAAGCCAGGGGATCAATTGCTTAGTGTAGGGCCAGGCTGCCCTTTTTAAAACAAAACAAAAAATACCAAACCCCTGTGGGCCAGTGTGACCTGACTTCCTCATGTGGCTCAGGTTTTGGTGGGCTGCACGTTGTCTTGTGTTTAATTTTGAAGCAAGGTGTCCGAACCCCAGCTGGATGGTCATGTTCCACTCCTCCAGGTGTTGCTGAGATGTATGAAGGCAGCAGCAGCTGGTAATGAGTTGGTGAAAATGAAAAAGGAACATAAGTAGCTTCTTTAGCAAATCCCCTGGAAATGACACAGAGCCTTGAGGATCGATAGCATCGATCTATCCCAGGGCTACAGCCCTGTTCCATCTGACTCGTCTGCAACAGTCAGTCCAAGGAAAATAGCAACATTATTACGGGCAAAACTGTGACCAAATCAACTGGGAAAATCAAACTCCGGCCTGCTTTCAGCTCCCTCTATTTGGGCAGTGGCCATGGGTCAACATTAGAGCAAGGATCAGGCTGAAAGCCCAAGGGAGAACTTAAGTGGGCCATGGCCTTGCTTTCAGAACATATCTTCATGACCTTCAATGGTATTTGCACCACTGTCTGTCTCCTACGGAAGCCCAGATCATTGTGTAAACCTAGACTCCTGAACTGGGAAATTGGGGGATCTAAGTTACTTTCTTAAAAATGTTCAGACAACATTTGAGTCTGTAAGCAAATGGTCTTATTGATGTTCCCAATGAAAACCAGCAGGTTATAATCATTATGAAGTAAATTCAATTTGTTTACGATAGGCTGGTACTGACACTTCAAAGGTGAATGGACTGACTCTTGACTTGACTCTGGAGTTCAGTCTTCCCAGGAAGATAGATACAATACTAGTGATATCCAGTAGGATAAGAAGTGTTGTAGCAGATAGCAGAAGTGCTATAGAAACCCCAAAGGAGGGGAACCAATCAGGTCGGGAAGGTTTTGCAGAGAGACTGACACTCAGGGTAGAAATGGACTGAAAGAGGCATTGAGTGCCGTGGTAGAGAATTTGGACTTGTCCTATGAGCAGCAAGGAGCCATGAAGCCAGGGACTAATACAATCACATGATGGTCTCAGAAAGATAATTCAGGTGGCAATTGTACCAGTCAGCCATCACCACAACACTGCTATGTAACAAACCTTCCGAAAACATGGCATCTTGAAACAGCAAACATTTATTTTTCCCTTGCCTAAGCTGGCTGTGGCTCTGCTCTGCTTGTCTGATCAGCTGAGCTTGGCTCCAGGCTGTGCGATAGGCTAAAGTCAGCTCCAAGTTTCTTGTCATTCTTATTAGACCGCTTGTTATCCAGTGCTTATTATTCTTATACAGATAACCAGAGCATAAGAGCAAGAACAGAAGGATGCAGTACCTCTTGAGCCTCAATCCAGAGCGAGCATGCTCACACACCCCATTAGCCAAATGGAATCACACGGTTGATTCGCACAGCAATTCAATGAGGAAACATAGTCCACTTGTAGCGGGAGGAACTGCACAGTCACAAAGCAAAGGGTATAGCCGTGCAGTTCTAATACCCAGAGGTCAGGAAGCACCGCAAACAGCGATTCCCTCCACCGTACCAGGAGGAGGACAAGCGGGGGGATGGAGAACCATCGGCAGCTTATGATATGTTGAGTATGGTCCATGTAAAACAGACGGAAGCAATTCACTGAGTGACACAGAGAACTTTTCTGAAACTACAGAGTCCAACCAAGTTAGCCTCACCCATATATTTAGAACAGGGAGAAAACGCTAGCTAGAACATTATTAAATGGTTGGTTGAAACATTTAGGAATTCCCGGTTGAATTATAGTCTTGGCAGCAGCTGCCTTCCAGATCCATCTGGTTTGAATTGGCAAAACTGCAGCTGTGCTTGTTGGTACGGGTAAGCCTTTCTTTTGAGTAATGGGCCTGCATGGAAGGGGTGGAGAAAGGAAAGAGAAGGATGAGGCTGTTGTCATGAAAAATGGGTAGAGAGAACAACAGAGCTACTACTGTTTTGCTCGGCAGCATGGAAGTGGGCCTGTGGTTCTGGACTGGAGGACAGACTCTTGTAGGATTACTGGGTCCCCTCTGCTTCTCCTGAGCTGTCATACCCAATAGATGCTGTCACATTGCATACTTGGGTTATGAATTGATTGTTTCGCTTTTATGGGACTGGTATAATTAGTTTCACATTTTTAATTTATAGCATCAGCTAAGCTTTTTAATCCGTTATTTATGGCAAAGAACTAAGAACTAAATTGCCTCCTGCCCCCCTCACAGAAAGCATTTCAATCCCACAGTTTGGTATCAGTTATTTGGTTAAGACATGTGGCCTCCTTAAAGGAAAACTTTTCTCACAGAGGAGTTGCTGTGGCTTCTTTGCATTTCTTCATGTTTGAGTCCTGGAAACCCAGAAAAAAAAAAAAAAGCCTCAAATGTTTAAATGGAGTAATGTTTCTCTAAAGCGCTGCTTTAGGAGAAAGTGGAGCTGGCAGGGTGGAGAAATTCATGCCAGAAAAGTTCCATTGAAAGAAAAGCTCCTGTGTTTGGTGGCATTTTCTGTCTCTGGCCGCCCCCTATGCAGTACTCGGGCGTATCATTATCTTCCTGAAACAACGAAGGAATGCTGAGCGTATGAGAAGTGAACTCAAAGAGTTGGGGTGTGTAAGAAGAAATCTGTGCTGTTAACCAAGGGTCTTGGAGGTTTAGGTGAGTGAAGGACAGAGCAGCCTGGTAGGCTCAGAAGACATCTGGTCTGCCTCCAGTCTACTTTGGGAGAGCAGCTGGGAGGTTTTTGGCATCTTCCTCCTGTTGAGTTGTATCGATGGCCCCACCATAAGTCACTTAAAAAAAAAAATCACAGTCACACTTATGGATCTGGAAAGACCAGATGCCCCATAGCTCACACTCAGCATGTTGCTGAGATGGCACGGAGGAACATGGACTCTCTCCAGACTGGTAGCCCCCATGGTAGCTTGAGCTGTAAGCTATAGTTTAGGCTTCCATCCTGGCTTTGATCCTTTGCCCAAGCCCATTTGGGCTGGAGTGTTGAAGGGTTAAAGATGAAGGAGCAGACCGCAGCAGGAGCAGCTCCTACAGGACAAAGGAGGCATTGATACTGAGCTGGGGTCCTCCCCCTGCCCCTGCTCACATCTAGGCTGCGGGGTCTCAGTGTTTACTGAATGTTAAATAAATACCAATTGAATCGTATGTTTAATGAGGTGTATCAAACATGTAATAAGATACATATCTATTAAACAGTTGTGAAATCTCAGTAAATATGTTCTTAATAATAAAGGGTGCAGATGGTTTGCAGATTGGACCAAAGAACAAAGACTAAAGGAGCTTATGGAAGGAATAGGAGAGCCATCTTCTGAAAACTGAGAAGACAGCTGATTCTCAGCCAGAATTTGATACATGTATCTGTGCTCAACTAGAGCAAAAATGGGACCCAGGCCCATTAAGGAGGAGACTATCAACTTTGAAACCTAAAGACTAGGAGAAATAGCAACTAAAATTAAAGACAGAGAAAAAGCTCACAAAAATGTCACCAATGTTTGAAATATATCTTCAGGTTTTAGCAGTACACGATTCTCACCATCACACGTTCACCCCTTGAGTTTCCCCAGGCTGCAGGGCCTAGCCAAGTATTAGAAAACAAAAGAGTCACATGATATGTAGGTAAAGGATTATTAACTTGTTTTTCTTTCTCTAAAAAGTGGTAATTATCATATTATATTGCAATATGCTATCGAAGTTACATCAGCAAACTACTATTGAAAACTGATCTCTTTCTCCTTGCACACACAGGTCAGGCTAAGAGCCTGGATATGCGCGATTGTTTGCCAAATAATTGGTGCTTCCAGTGGAGGGAGAAGAGGGAGAAAGCAAAATTTGCAAAGGGTGGGTGTCTCAGAGTGAATTCTGAAATAAAGGCAAGGCTCATGGTCACGCTTCCCAACCTTTCTCAACTCTTTGCACACAACGAAAATGATTCTATTTGTTTGGCCGACGGGAATAATCAAAGGCTGGTTGCTATCGGCCCAGGGACTCTGATCCCTCAGGCCTTGCCATACCATCTTGAGGGCAAAATGAATCATTTTCTCGACACAGTTTGGGAAGCTATGTCCTATATGATACAGAGACACTGGAGCTTCCAGACATTAAGAGTAATGTTCTGTCCTTCAGATCAGAAGCCATCCCAGATATGAAGCAGTCAGAAAGTGCGCAGGTGTATATACGATTACAATAATTAACATTTATATTGCTTCCCATGTGTTTGACATTGTTTTAAGTGTTTACATTTACTAACTTCAACAACACAATAACTATGACCTGGGTAGTATTATTACCTCCACGTAAGAAGGTGAGGAACGAACGTGACACAAAAAGGGACACAAAAAGAAACTCACTTCCCTAAAATCCCCCAGCTGGTAAGTGGTAGCAATGGGGTTCTAAGCCAGCTGGTTTGGCTAGCCCGGGCTAGCCATATTTGTCACTCCCACTCTGTAACAGCACTTTCCAAAAATTTTTGAGTGATGGATCACATAGAAAAGACCTTCTTTAGAGTATATTGAAGTAAATACTGGAGACCCCTCACCGCCCCAAGCATAGGGCTGGGGCCAGAGCGGTAGGTGAGCTGAGCGGCTGCATAGCCCACACCAGAACCCTCTAGCACTATACTATACCCGTGTGCCATGGCATACGAGTTTAGACGTTCTGCCCTGTACAAGTATCTAGAATGTTCACAGCAGGGTTATATATAGCAGCAAACAAATGCCTCCCAACAAGGCATTCAACAGACTTGTTGCCTGTTGAAAATGTGTAAAGTCCATATGCTAACATGCAAACCTCCCTAAGATTTCATAAAGTTTGATGTAGACGTATATTTGTTGGCTCAGAAAGATGTTCATAACACATTATGGTAAAAAGAAAATCAAGTGACAAAATAGTAAATAGAGTTTGACCTCATTTTCATTTTTTAAAAAAGAACATAGGTATTATGCATACCTCGTATATCTGTTTACCCTATCTTTTTTCCATAATGAACATGGATAACTTAAAAGTTTTTAAAAAGGAGGGGATTCATCTGCTTAATCCTACAGAGGAACTATGAATGTACAGGTTCCACTTCACTCTAAATGTAGTTTCCCCAGACCAGTGACTTTCAACCTTTCATTGTCATCGTTTCTAGCAGCAGAATTCTTTTTCTAATAAAATCTTACTCGCAGCCTCAATATATAAAAACAAACCAAATGGAGCTTCTCTGATTGAAGCCAGGTGTGAAGCCCAGAGCCCACCACCCACTTACCACCCTCCTTCCCCACCACTCCATTTCCAGTTGGGCCCAGTCCACGGAATGCTGCCCTGGACCATTACAGGAGAATCTTTGTGGCCCAAAAAAAAACATGCTTTGGAGGAGTAAGTCCATCTCAATCATCAAAATCATTATAACTGAGAGAAATAATTGAAAACTTGTTTATTAAAAAAGAAGATTCTTTAGGACTTAAATTTAAATGTAGGCTTTTACCAAACCCTGTTCTATGGATAGTAAATAGAGACAACCGAGTAGTTTATCCATGTGGCAGCTTCCTTGTACCTAGCACAATGCCTCCATCATGAATACAAGTTACCCTGCTTTGTATATTTACTACTACTTGATTTCTGTTCATTGCTCTGTTGTCCTTAAGTGTCATTGAACCTCAAGAAAAGTCCAGAAAGAAGCCCAATGGCCCAGATACTCTACTTTCTCACACCTTGTTTAAGTTTGCATTTATGGTAATTACCTGCCTTTTCAAGGGGCAAATCAATTGCTGTTGGTGGAAAGTTATTTTAAAGAAAACTGGGTGGTTGTGTTTTTTTAATACAGTATGGTCCCCAACAACCAGCATTTGTGGCTGACCAATCATGGCAGGGTGCGACAAAACAGAACCAAGCCACAATACTGCCCTGATGTAGACTTTGAATCTAAATTCAGGGCTGTTGATCTCATCTTGTGTTTCTCTAGAAAGGACCCAACAGTCAACCGAAGAGGTAACTTTCTGCTTGTATTTACTATTCATTCTCAAGAAGAAAGCTGAATGATCCATAACGGGTCCATGATCATTCAGTCATTGGAGAGCTATAGTTTTTGTTAACTTTGCCTCCCAACCATTCAGGAAACCAAAATAATATTTGAAAAAAAAATCTTTCTGAAAAAGAAGCCTACAAATTCCTACCTCTTTCCTCTTTCCATGGTTTTCATGTCTGCCATCTCTGTTCCTCAACATCAGAGTAGCCTCGTGACTCTTAGAAAGGATTAATTGCGACACTATAAGCTCAACTCTACTGAGCTGAGTCGAAATCTTGTTCTGTATGCTACAGGTTATTAGGGTTAGCTGAAAGAATGTGCATTTATTTACTGAAGGTACTTTATAAATCAATATCTTGTTTTTGAATTCAGGTCAATAGGAATAACTCTGAAACACAACCAACAACTATAGCAACCCTAAAACAGCACTTTCAACTTATTGATTTTTTAGAAAAGTATCTTTTCCTGGCATTATTCACACACCCTTGATAAGCAACTCAATGCAATCAAAAAATTTAATGGATTTTTTTTACCCCCCAAATATATATTTTTCAACATGCCTTTGAATTGCAGCCAGTTAGGTTCTTTGAAAAGGATAAGTTCGGGAGAGACATGAAAGATGGAGTTTGCATTTACTCCTTCCCATTTGTACAGGGAAGCATTTTGCTGATTCAGTGTTAGGGCAGAGCTCACCAGATCCAACAGCTATTTACCATTTAATTTCATTCAGTCTTTCGGCGATTTTAGATATTTCTCTAGTTTTGCTGAGAAAAATTCATTTCTTGTCATGTGCCAGTATTTACCAAGCAGCTTCACCAGGCATGGTCTTGACCTGGGGCACTTCAAAAAGCAAATGTGTAGTCAGAACATTTCTTTCCTTCCAGGCGAAGTATTCTTAATCTGGGTGTCCATAGACATCAGGGTATTGGTGAAGTTGCAGAGTTATTCACAAACGTGTGTATGTGTGTGTACATGCATGCGTGTGCATGCTTCTTTCTTGGACAAGGGACAACATGCATGGTTCCTGGGGGAACCATGGCCCTGAAATGGCCATGAATCGTTGCTCTAGAACAACAGTTCTCGAAGTGTGGTCTGGGAACCACTGGGTTTCCTGTTGTCTCTGAGGTCAAATTATTTACATATTAATAGAAAGACATCATCTTTTTCACTCATTCTCTCACAAATGTACATTGGAGCGCTCCAGAAGCTACATTAACATATTATATTGCAGCAGATTGAACTCAGAAGCAGAGCTGAGAAACTAGCTATCTTCTCTTAAGACTAGATGCTAGAGATTTACAAAATGTGATGCACTGCCACTCCTCTCACCAAATTATTTTGGCTTGGGACATGTAATTGTTTTTATGAAAATATTTGATTTGTGTTAACATATAATGAGTGCATTATTTTATTTCTAAATGAGTCAGTTGTTTAAAAAACATTTTCATTTCCATCTTTCATATATCCAGACAAACAAAACCTCGTTGGCATCCTTAATAACTTTTCAGATTGTAAATAGGCCCTGAGGCCAAAAAAGGTTGAGAATCACTGGTTTAGAAGATTTAAGACTTTCTTTGAGCAACACTAACAGACCAAAGTAAAAATAGCCATACGGTCTGAGAATTAATTTTCCAACTAGACAGTTTGTGCTGTTCCTTGAATATTGGGTTGAACCACATGAAATTGCGAATGTTCAACCATTATTTGCTTACAAAAAAAGGGTCATTTCATTTGGTAAGCCTAATAAAAAATGATGTTATTATTTATTATGTCTTTGGCTTTTCAGATTTGATTGGGCAATGCTGGTAAGTTTCACTGCTTTGTGTGCACATCCTTATCCTTATCCTGGTTCCTTTTGTAAGCTAACATTTTCCTTTCTAAGTACTTTCTTCAAATTTTAATTATGAAAGTAATATATATATGACTTAGGAGAAGTATAGAAAAGTACTAGAAGGGACATCCCAGATCCACCATCCAGAAATAGCTTCCTGTAGAGTATTCTTACCAATATGTTACTTTCACTCAGTTATCAAGGCACAGTTCACCAAAGTAAGAGCATACTGCATTTTTTCAATCACAAATCCTATGTTTTTCATTTAACACTATTATATTAACATTCCCCATTTTGTTTAAATCTCATCACTAAAAAATCTGTCATATTTTTTTCTGATTATAAAAATGAACAGGCTCATCTTTTTCATCTGTGAAAGTATAGAAAATTGTGAAGAATTAAATCTTTCAGTTAGCATTCTCATGCCATGCCATGCCATGCCGGGAATGCCAACTCATTCCTTTGGCTTCATTATTACCTAGTTGCTAACCAAATGAACTAACTCTAAATATCTCCATTCAGAAAAATCATGCCCATGATTTTGTTGTATTTTTCTCTGTTTATGCATATTGTTTTATACTCTATATCATACCGTTTACATGGTTTTCCATTCTGTTTTTCATACAACGAACAGTTTTTGTGTCAGTGGAATGCTTGTCATAAATAGTTTGTTTATGGGATAAGTTTTATCACGTGATGTAACATTATCTATTAACTATCCCACTATTTTTTATATCACTGGCACTTTCTCACAAACATAAATAAGGCTGCTGTGAACATTTTGAGGCATACATAAATCTTTTTCTCTACTGGAGTTTTTTTCACCTTGTTTCTCAAAAATGGAATCATCCCAACTCAGAGGTTCCTGTCACACAAGTGTGTCACTGATGGTGTTAAAGGAGATAGTAGTCCTGCAGGAAAAGAACAGGTCCCCCAGTTCTGCAGTATTGAGCCAGAGGGCAGGAACATACATTTGGCTCATTTCTTGCAGATTGCTTTCTAAAAAGTTGTCCTGGTATACCTTTAAATGTGCCATGTTGGAGTGGCTATTTTATTTATCTGTGCCAGAAGTGGATTTTCTCTGTGTCTCTTTCCCCTCCCTACCCCTCTTGTCTCCTCCCCTCCACCCCTCTCCCTTCCCCTCTCCTCTGTCTTCCAAAGGACATTAACAGGGAAAATGTTATCTTATTTGGATGATTCTAATCTGTAGTGATGTAGAAATTGTTTTCCCAAATATTATTTGCTGTCTACTGACTTTGCCTCCCTCTCTAGTGAGTCACTTTTGTTTTCAAGGTGGCTAACTAACACTGGAGTCAAACCTTAATAGCTCTGGTCTATAGTTATAAAATGAGTGAAGCCAAATGGCCCACAGGGCACTGAACTCATTCTTTTGGCTTCATTATTACCTAGTTGCTAACCAAATGAACTAACCAGCCACTGTTGGAAATATCCCTGGCTAGAAATACAAAATGTTAAAACCACAAGTAACCTTCTCATTATACCCTACACTGGTCAACATCCCACTGCAGTCTAATTTAGGGCCCTATAATTTAAGAGGAAAGTGAATAACTTATACTTCAAAAAAGGAGTTTATTCAAAGAAGAATAAACTTGAAACTGGCCTTATTTAACTGGGAAACAAGTGGTTAGGAAGCCCTGCATATCATCTAATACCTCCCTATCTCTTTCTTTGGAGTTGAAGTTTCTTGAAGGCTCTCAAGAGCCTTTCTCTGGATCTATGTATCAACATATTTGAGATAGTAAGTCTGACAAGACAGAGCCATGTCTAATTCTCTTTTTACAATTTTGCACCATTTCCTTCCTAAGCATGGCAGCCTGTGTAGGAATTAAAAAGGAAGGTGGGAGAATTGTTATATATGTATTTAATGAAAAAAAATACTGAATACATGATAATATGCGAGAGGGCTCCAGATGCCAGTAAGAATCTTTGAATGATGGATCTTGAGAAATCCTACCAAGGTGTAGCTTTAAATATGGTCTAGATAGCAAAGGCAATTATGAACCATAAACTTCCCTAGGGATAAAAAGAAATCAAAATTGAAGGAGAAAGACCCTAAAATGAATGTCTAGAGGGATGCTTGGGTGGCTCAGCAGTTGAACATCTGCTTTTGGCATGATCCTGGAGTTCCGAGATCGAGTCCCACATCAGGATCCCTGCATGGAGACTACTTCTCCCTCTGCCTCTCTAGCTCTGTCTCTCATAAATAAATAAATAAAATCTTTTTAAAAATAAATAAACGTCTAAAAACGGGGGAGTCCTTGTTTTCCTGAGTTCTATTGGCCAGATCTATTTATTAATTATCCCTAGGCCTGACCAATATGAATGATGGTTCATAGTGATGACCTGGAGGTGAGGGGCAGAGTAAGAAGTGCTCTTGAAGTACCCTCTAACTCTTCAAAGAAATACCAAAGTAAATATATTTTTTTGTGGGCTAATTCTTTCAAAATTGGTAATCCATGTGTGGTACGTATGATAATTCCATATATTGTTTTATTTAACCAGAGCACTACTTGAATAATCCATTTCCCTACAACAGTGAAGAGTTGATGCTAGTCTTTAAGATGGAGCTAAGCGCCAATCAGTTGCATCTCTATTGTACATTGCTCAAGGAATTTACATGAGCACAGCTGAATATCAGTTGTTTTCTTGCTCTGTGATAGAAGTTCATTTTTAAAACCCCAAATTGCAATTTGTCAAAGTCCATTTGCCAGTTCTTTAACAATTTCAGCCAAATTGTAAATTGTATAACTGTCTACATCATTTGCATACATAATCATGTTAGAGTGATGGTATAATCTGGGCACATCATTTATGGGAAAAGGGAACAATAGCAGCCAGCTTCCAATTCTTGGTATACTCAGAGTAATTTATTACGTGGCTGATGTTTTCTTTCTAATTTCCACCAAATGATCTCTTTTAGAATGATGAGCAGTAAGGATGGCTGTCCCTTGTGTATTATCTTTACTGCTTTCCTAATCTTGAATTGAGAGCCAAGATGAGCACCATGTTACATGTCTGCTTCATTCACACACAAACACACACACACACACACACACACACATGCACGCACAGTAATTTCAGTCCAAATAATATCACAAGAGTTCAATGAAACATCCTCCTCAAATGATGCCCCTGTGTTAAATTAATTTAATCTCTGGATCTAGTTATTGAGTATTCTTTTCTGTGCATTGACAATTTGCCAATTGCTTACTTCCTATTTTTAATCAATCTTGCAGATAATTTACCAGCCAACTAAATCGTTTTACTGGCCTATCACACTTCTCAACCCGACAGAGAGCAAAAGTAAATACAATCAGTCTTGTGTTGCACCATCGGAAATTTATGATGACCCCAGGCAAGTAGCTTTCTGCAAGACTAATTTATGTATAGTCACATCTGTCACTGTGGCACTTGGACACGTCTTAGGGTTTTTTATTAGTTATTCCTGGTAACAACCCAGTGAGATCACAAGGTAAGTTAGATACACCCTTTCTTAAGAGGCCTCTGAAATTCATTAGATGCCCACATTTTGAGACTCAGCCTTCAAGTCAGGAGCATGGTCCAGACCATAGATCAGAATAATCTCGAGTCCTAAGACTCAGAATCTCTGCCAGGCCCAAATTCATTATTCTGCTTATTCATTTCTTCCCCTACAATAAACACTGTAGCCCAGAGAGGAATTCACTTCCCCGGGGTCATAAAATAATTTAGTAATAGCAAGATTAGGCTCCCTTGTAAGTTAATGGTTAACACAGACTCAGACAGATCTGGATTCAAATCCTGCCTTAGTCATTTACTAATGGTGTGACTTTGGACAGGTTGCCCAGCTTCTCTTGCAACACCATCAGCTTCTTTAGAATGAGGAAAACAGCCTGGATGGCTCAGTCAGTTGAGTATCCAACTCTTGGTTTCAGTTCAGGTCATGATCTCAAGGTCGTGGGATCGATCCCCACATTGGACCCCACACTCAGTGAGGAGTCTGCTTGAGTTTCTCTCTCCTCCTCTCTCTCTGCCCCTCCCCACTACACACACACACTCTCTCTCTCAAATAAATAAATAAATCTTAATACATACATACATATATACATAAAATGAGGAAAACAGAACCTACACTATAGAGGTTACTATGAGAGTTGAAGTAATAACAGCTCCCCTATCTGAATGTTTCTGGGCTAAGCTGTGTATATTTCCTACTGTGTTTAATCTGCACCCCAGCCTTGCAAGGTATGGAGGCATATCTCTGCAGAGAGCTCCAGATATAGGATCTATACTTGCTGTTATTAGGATACTATATGGTAAAGAACACCAGCTTGGTTGTCTTCTTATCCTGTCTGAAAACCTGCTGTTTATTTATCAAAACACCTTAGAATCCAAAGAGAAATTTTTTCAATTCAAGTTGCAAAATCACAGGTTAATGGAATTTAAAATAATTTTGGCTTAAAATACTCAAGTGTGGGCAGAGAGCAATTGATGAAGCTCTCTGCTAACTCTCAGAACAAATCCATATAATCTCAGCTTTCATATACAAGCATGAAACTCAGCAGATCCAGCTGTCTCCTGAGTTACAGATTCACAGTGCCACTACCTCCAGCACGAGTCAAACTCATGACTACGGAGCATTGCTGAACAGTGGTTTTATACACACAAAACTCTTAGAACAGTGTGTGTCCTACAGTAAGAGTTCAGTTAGTGTCGGATCAGCTTTTTTAATATCCAAAGCTAAGAAGATTCCCCTATCCAGTTTGAGATTTGATGGACTGGTACTTTTTTATGGCCTAATGATACCATAGAGCTTTCCATGGATGTTTATGGGACAGAAACGCATGTGCACGCATTATGGGCAAGGCATCTTTAGAGATAGAAGGATAAAAAAGATGTGAATTTTGACCTCAAAGAGCTTACACTCTGTTGAAAGAGTGGTGGGGATCCTGTCCATAATGCAAATCAAACTGTGGAAATTTTTTTAATAATGTATATAAGTAAAATGCAATAGGACAGGAGGGATCATATAAGGAAGTGCCATGAGAGCAGAGCCCTGAGGGATTAAGTCACACTTCCTTCCTTTTAGCCATCTATTCACCCTTCCTATCCAACAACAGGCTCTAAGTAATAGGAATACAAGATCAATGCATGTATGATCTCCATCATCAAAGCCATTTCAGGTATAAGGAAGAGAGACACATGTAGATCAGTGGCTACTGGACAGTGGTGTGGGTGCTCATAAAGTAGGCACAAAGGGGCTATAGGAACCCAGAGAAAGGTCTTCTAAATTGAATGAGAGATCAGAGAAGGCTTTCAGGAGGAGGTGATGCTTGAACCAAATTTAGAATAGCTTAAGGAGACTGAGAAGAGAGTAGAAGATGAGGAAGAAAGAACAAGCTAGGTCAAGGCATAGAGGCAAGAAAAATGGTGGAGCTTTATGGCACCCCAGCTAGTTCAGAACATGCAAGAGGATAGGGAATGAAGGCACAGTAAGGTAGGCAGGATGGCCAGGACTCTGATGCAGCCAAAGCAGAGCAAGGGAGGGAGAGGGGGCAGCATAATCAAAGGCATTAGATATAAGAGTGAATTACGTGAAAGACAACAAGTGGTGTAGCGTGGCTGGAAGAGAGATGAGTCTGGGAAGGTAAAATGGGGCAAAGTCCACATTCCTCCAGTAGAATTCCTGTCTGGCTCTCTCAGCACTGTCTGGTTGGTCCAGTTCTCAGTGATACAGTGTAGTCATTCTGCCTCCAGCAACTGAAACATCTTCCCCTGCCTTACTGATAGTTTTATGACTTTGATTTTGATTCTGGGCCAAACTGGCCATATGGCCAAGCTGCCTTAGTACAGAAACTCTTTGAGCCATTTGCCCTAGGTACCATTCATATTTTTCTTCTCAGGCTTCAGACTTCTCTTCCATGTGGCTTTTGACTGACCTCATATTTTGGCCAACAGTCAGTGTTGGAAAAAGATGGTTAGGAAATAAATACCTAGGAGATAGTTGGTTCAAAATGAAGACATTCTTTGAACAGTGTTCATTCTAGAGAATCTCGAGGACTCAGCAGTGTTGGATCTAGCCCAGATTTTGGCCACATCTATGACTTCTAACAAGACTGGTATTCTTACCTATTGGCCTGAGGTAAAGAGTGGGTGTTGGGCTGCAGCAGCTGTAGAGTGAATAATAGTAAATATAAATCTCTGCATTCAAATGTCTTTTTTTTAGAAGATGATTATATAAGTCACAGAAAAAGAAGGCTCGTCTTTTTATGATCTTGCTGTTTTCTGGGAATTTTGTCAGTCTATAGAGAAGAGTCTGATCACTTTTAGATTGCATTGGATTCCTCAAAAATACTGGCATGCCCTAAGCGCCTTTTCTTTTTTTAATATATCGTCAGTATTAATAGCTGATGGCATTTTTTTTCCTAAAAAATTTAGTCCAATAAATGCATACTATGCCCCCATGTCTTTGTTTGGTGTTATAGATGCCAGTGAGACCCTATGCCTTTCTTCAAGGAGATTTCATGTAATTCAGGATTACATAAAACAAAACAAATCTCCCTCTTCTTTATTATATTTAAAGGTCTTTCAGTATCTCTCTTCTTGCTCTAGAAGAGCCTTTCTCAGACCAAGTTGCAGAATCAAGTCTAAGATGCTTTAGTAGCATTTTCTTCTCAGCTGAACAACAAAATCATTGAATTCCTTTGAGTCCAGTGAATCTGCCTAAACAGTCCAGGTTTATTTCAGAACAAAAAGAAATCCACTTGGAAAATGTAGAGCCTTCATAGACAAAATTGCCCTGACTAATCAAGCTCTTTAGGCTGAAACTTGTATTACTTCATACACTAAAATGCCTGGGGTAGGTGGCTTCAGGCTTAGCTGGATTCAATGGCTCAACCAGTAACACCTGTCTTACTTCCCGACTCTTCACACCACCTTTGTTCTGTTTACCTCATTCCCCAGCGGGCTGTTTGCATGTGGTAGCCCCTTGCAGTTCCAGGCTCACATCCTGCTCATATAATCACCCCAAGGGCCAATGGTTCTAGCAAAAGTCCTAGTTTGGGCTTTCATTATCTCAGTGTGGGTCCAGACTGTGGACACGGTGGTGTGGGGTCCAGCTGGCCAGACTCAGGTCAGCCTGGACTCAGGGGTTTGGGTCAGCCCTACCCAACCAACCAAACTGAGGGCAAAGTCAGGTGTCTCCTTACCAAAGAAATTTAGAGTCAATGTTCCAAAAGAAGAGGAAGAGAGACAGAGCAAGCAATAACCACTGTCCACTGCGATTACCTCAATACATTCTAGCATATTGGAAAATCAGGTGGTACAAGTCAGGTAAAAAACATACAACTAAAAAAAAAAGATAGTAACAACAACATAATTACTGATGGGCAATTAAAAAGTAAAATATGCCCCCCCAAAATTTTGGGTTTTTTCTTTATCTTCAAATGCCTTTGATTTGATTATTTGATTGGATTATCCTCACTGATTTAAACAGATTACACTGCAATTGGCCTAGATGATTCCTAAACTCATTTTAAACAAACAAACAAAAAAAAGTTGGGGGAAAGGGGGGTGGGGTGGGCACCTGGCTGGCTTAGTCAGTGGAGCATGTGACTCTTGATCTCAGGGTCATGAGTTCAAATCCCATGTTGGGAGTAGAGATTACTCAAAAATAAAATCTTTTAAAAAAATCCCACAGTTCTATGAATTGGTTAGGTTGATTAGTTCACTGTTTTGGAACCATCTAAGGAAGGTTTTTGGGTCATAAAATTAAGTAAACTAACATAGTACTGTGTAAACATTCTGACACTCATCAGGTTTTTTCAGGCCATAGTTTCCCTAAAAGGCCAATCTAAGATACACCCCTTCAGGGGATTCTTTATTTAATATCACTTCATAGAAGAAGTGAAGATGGAATTCAGCCCTATATTTGGATGAAACTATATCATTTTTATATGATTATTTAATAATATTATATTTTTTCTTCAAATGTATAAGCACATTCTCACCATGACTCAAAATATATAAAATAGAAATTCATGAAGGAATTTTATGGGTAAAATGGAAAGTATTCCATAGAAATATATAATAAAATAGCTGAATAAGTTTTTAATGATAAACTTTTAAAAGCAAAATAATAAGGTCCAACTCTGAGACTAGAAATTCCACCAATTTTATTTGATTTACTAGTATGGATCAAAATGATACTTCCCTCAAAAAATATATAATTTTTATTTTATTTTCCTCTTTATGACACCGGTGTGTTTTACCCAAACAAAAACTCTCCAGAAGATATTTACCATTTCATTCTATATTTTTCTATTGTGCTCATATTTTCTTTTACTTACATTTTTTCCATGGGAACCTTGGTACCAATAAAAAGCAAAAATCTATTTCATAAATTGACAAGAGTGGCGACTCCTTTTTTTGAAAAAGATCATAATAAACCCAGCTTTATCAGCTTTACAGTTATTTCATAAGCCTTTTTTTTTAACTAAGTACTGCCATCTACAAAACACTCTTAATTTCATTTCTGAAATAAAATTTACATGAAGTTCAGTAGCTCATTGAGAATGCAACAACATTCATTGTGGAGTTAGCATTGTTCATCTTCTCATTGTAGCATTTGAACTATTGTGAGGCTATCTTCCCATCCACCGTGGCCTCCCACAGGTACTTGTTTTCGCGATGAGATTCGCCAATCTTTCATTATTCCAGAAAAGATAGTAGCCGACTGTCTCTCTCTAGTGGACTCGGTGATCTTACCTTGAGGTGTTAAGAATCGCTAAGGGCTATAAGGACTTGTGTAAATTACAGCCATGCAGAGAGGTGTTGAAAAATCAATAAGTAATGAAATAGTACTGGAGTGAAGTAGCCAAGAGAGCAATGGGTGGGAAACTCCCGAGGATGTAGTTTCATTTTGTCAAAAGGTAAAAGAAGATGTTCTGATGTGTTTCGATAAAACTGGCTTCCTTGGAAATGAGAGGCTATTGGCATAGATGGCGGGAGAGTCATTCCAACGCGCCATAAAATACAGTGGACTGTGGACTTCTTCGTACAACAGTTTAATTTTAGACAACCATGCATTTCATTCTAGTGGAGCAATAAGTAGGGCATTTTCTTCAGCACGTTGGGTGTTTGCCCTGTCACAGTTTTCTGTTCCCTCAATACTTGAGTGCACCCCCATTTCTTCTCTTCAGGGGATCATCCATATCGCCTTCACAAATCATCTTCATCCTTTCTGATCCTGCTTTAGCAATGTTCCCTCAGAAAGTCATAGTGTGGTTGCCTGCCCACCTGCTCACAGAAGGCTCTAGATACATTACAGCCTAGAGGCTGAAAGTATCTTCTAAGCCTAGTAGCCAAAGGGCTTTGTTTTGAATGAAACATTTGTATAGTTGAGAAGCCCTGAGCTGATATTTAAATCTCCTGGTTTCTTTTTCTTTTATTTTTTTAATTTGAAATGACATATATCCATGTTTCTTGTGTTGATGACCTGTTTTGAGGAAGTAGAACTGATTTTTTACAAAAAGAAGTTCATGGGGCATTTGAATATAAAAAGGAAGTGGGTGGGGGAGAGAGATCTAATTCAGTCAAGTTTGTTGGAGAGAACCTGCTTCCCCCCTGCTTCTGGGGGAAGGACCCCTTTGTCTCTACCCT
The DNA here is from genome assembly GCF_053574225.1 of Canis aureus. NCBI lineage: Eukaryota > Metazoa > Chordata > Mammalia > Carnivora > Canidae > Canis > Canis aureus. The sequence continues at coordinate 10,179,227 of NC_135613.1, forward strand.
TCCCAGTGGTGATAATGCCCTTCACTCCTTATGTGTCCATCTGGTATATAAATGAAGCTATCTACAGAGAAGGATCAACCAGCCACCAATTGAATCTAGAGTCCTAGATCAAGGAAAGGGGAACCATAAACATGCCACCCAAGAACTGGTTGAAATGATGGAATTACACTTGCTTTTTGTGTCTCTTTTTTACTTACATGTAGCTTCTAGCCTTTGTTTGTCGATACACCAATGAAACCTGAAAATGTCCCCAAGCTGTCTTTTGGGTCAGTTGGTGTCACTCCAGCAGTAAGAGTTGAAACTTAAAAAAAAAAAAAAAAAAAAAAAAAAAGATAACCAGTATGGAAGAGAAGGGAAGAAAATAACCAAAGTTTGAATAACCAAAAGACTTGTAGTCTTGGTGGTACTGTGACTTGTGTCTTAAAATACCAAATAAAATATTCTACTTACCTATTTTCCCCTTACAGACACCCAGGTACATCTGACCGCTGACAAGCAGAATCTTTCATATCTGATAAAGCAGGGCAGTAACCACAAAGTGAAAAGCATTGAGATGTGAACCAACTACCAGTCTATTCCCAGCCTTTTTATGATATGTTGAGTATGTTTCCCAGTAAGTAATGAACTGGTCTTAAGTATTATTTCTTATTCTATGACTGTGTCTGCCTTTATCATGTAGTATTGGAAATGAAGACATATATACATTTAATAGAACTATGTACACTTCAGGACTCAGGAAACCACTTTCTCTCTGAAATATCCAGATAGAGAGTAAGTGGCTTGGGTAGCTTGAGTTATCTGGTGATTTGACTTCCCCCTTTCACTTACATGAACATATAGAATAAATTGCATTGTTTGTGCCCGGCATCTACTACATTTCTAGATAAGAGCACAAAGATGACAAATCCAACAGACCATAGACAAGTACTTGTGTTGCTCACTATAACCATTATGCTTGGCTGTCCTCTACGTGACATACCCACAGTAAATCCCTGCTAGTCATGCTTCCATACCATGGACATAGCAATACCCATCTGCTCTGACAATTCATCTGTTGATGCCATTATCCATTGTTTATGACATTGCAACCACAGTAATGAATTGATATGTCTTGATCTTTGAAATGCTCAGACAGGAGGCCACACATTATAAGAAAAAACAATGTCATGACAACTCTATTCGGCAGGGGTTGGAAATGTATATTGTGCAGGAAAATGCATTAAAGTTGAGAAGGGTTTTGTTTAACATGATGGTTTTAAAGACGTAAACAATTATGATGGGCAATAACTCCTTCAATCAGAAGATTGTGAAAAAGCTCTACGTAGGCCAGGGTGCTGGTGTGATTCCAAGTCGTGCTACCACCACAAAACACTAGGGGTCACCATATTAATACCAGTGTCCTGGCTCCATTGCCCTCCAGAGAGCCTACCATCCCAAAGCAGTAGGCTCCCTGTTTATTCAAGGAATGTTGCTCAGTGCCTATCTTCATGACGTGTAACCATTTGCAGTTATTTCAAGCTCCACTAAAATAATGGGGTAGAGTCCTCTCTAGGCCTCTTTATGGTGAATGACATTTTTTTAAGGGCCACCTAAGAGCATCAATCCAATATTTTGGGCTAGAGGTAATTATAAGGGGTGTGCAGGCCAATTAACCAAATATAGAACATTTTCATTCAAGAGCTACACAGTATGCCAATTCAAATGTTCTGCTAAAGCTTGAGTCTCTCAGACCAAGATGATACTTTCCCATTTGCCAGGATGGGGGCTTCTGTTGTGTGTTGACTTTAAAAATGAATGTCTTGCTCTTCCTTTGTTCCTCATCTCTATGCTTTCGATCCCCAACTCAGAAATTATTTTCCAAGGACAAAATTTCAGCAGTTGTCTATCAGCTACAGATAGGCAGTCCCCAGGCTTCACCACAGCCCTTAGGCTCAGAATGGGAAACGGCTGGCCCAGGTCCATAGGGGGTCCCAACCTCCTAGTGACATGATTCTACTTACCCCTTTTTCAGCTTTAAAGGATAATCCTACCCACCCCACCACCATAAGCAGGAAGCAGTAGTTATCTCATTTGGGGTAACGCTTCTGAAGGCTGGGATTAAAGCAGTTGAAGATCTGTGAACAGCATTTAAACCACAAAAAGAGTATTGCAAGGGAAGCAGATGGCAGGTGATAATAATGGTAAGATCATAGCCTAGCTAAAGTGCACTTTCAAAGTCAAAATTAATTTCAAAGCTTCTGGATTTGTACATGTTCTCAGTGTTTCTCTTTCATTTATTTACTGAGTACCTAACACATGGAGGCATGTGTTAGGCAATAGGGGAGACACAAATATATACATGTGCAAAGAAGATAACTAGTGGGTACTGTGTCCTTTTCCTTGTCCTCACCATTTGTGCAAGTGCCTTCCTTACCCAAATATATCCCTTCTGTACCTGCCACTTGTCTCCTACCCCATTCAGTCATGGTCTCTTGCTTTCCTCTGCATTCCCTCCTCTTCTGGACTTCCCATCACTTACCTTCGTCCTTCCTTTTTCTCTCTAGCCCATTTGATTGTACATAATTATAGAGAAACTGAAGTGTACTTTGTAGTATGCACTTACCCTCCTTAGACTTCATTTTAAGGCAGGCATTTCTTTCTCTAAGAAAAGAAAATATTGATATGATTTTGATCTTCGCATATAACCTTCAACCAGTTCTTTTCTGCGGGTTTATCAGCCCTTGATATAAAAAAAACAAGGGATATCCTCTTTCTTCCCCTAGAACAACCATAGTTTAGTGGGAAAGTGGTTGAAGATATTTCTATGTAGCAAATTCTGCAAAGCCCATGGTACAGAAGTAGAGAAATAAATCAAATGCATACAAAAGGTATTTGTTAAGTAGATATTTTGGGAGACTTGAAATATGCTTCTGTCTAACCTGAAAATTAAACTCTTGTGGGTCTAACCCATAATTCCTATGAAATGACAATGGAGTCATCCAGGGTATAATCATATCGAAGGGTGTATTTGCCATTATTTGTTTTTTAATTTAAGTTCTTCCAAATTCTAGCCTATAAACACCATACATAAGAGAGTTCTTTAACTAGAAATAAGGAAGCTTTCATTGTTAACTCAGAGGTTCATGACTTTAACCTTCCATTTCTCCAGAATTGGAAATTCTTAACAAAGTGACCCTTGGTTATTTGCAGCTGCCAAACAGTGGGAGTAGAGAGGGAGAAAAAATTTCTCCAAGGCTCTCAGAGCAGTGTATATTGGGCTCAGACAAAAATTGCAATGGTATGCATCAAGGTCAGAGGCATAGTACTCAAGAAAGAGATAGTATAAATTCTAGTTCAGAGTCAGTTATATCATACATTTTGTTTTCTTTTTGGATCTCTAGTTGATGGCAACCATAATATAATTTTCTGATCAGAGATTCCTCCTCTTTACTACATCCAAGGCTATACCTGAATGTTCCTGATAATACATTAAATGAGAAGGCATTAAAACACAAGTTCCTAACCAGAGGTCTATGGGCCCTAGTAATTCCATGAATAGGTTGCAGCCCCCTGAAAAAAATGTGAAATTTGGGGCATGCATTAACTTCTCTGCAGAGTCTATAACGTTTATCATTTTCTCACTCGAGCTACATTCCCCAGGAGCTTAAGAACCCATTGGATGTGAGTGTCTTGACTCAAAGAGGTCTTTCATGACTGAGTCAATAATCTCCTGGTCAAGCTTTATCATCACATGAACAAAGAAAATTCAAGTAATAAGGGCAGCTCGGGTGGCTCAGCGGTTTAGTGCCTGCCTTTGGCCCAGGGCATGATCCTGGAGACCTGGGATCAAGTCCCACGTCAGGTTTCCTGCATGGGGCCTGCTTCTCCCTCTGCCTGTGTCTCTGCCTCTCTCTCTCCCTCTGTCTCTCATGAATAAATAAATAAAAATATTTTTTAAAAAAGAAAAAAGAAAATTCAAGTAATAATAATAATGCTCTTGACACTGATGTGGGTGTTACCTAGTTGTATCTCTAGGGACAATGTGAGCTTAGTATCCTCCTACTCCAGCAACTTCCCCAGAAGTCAAGTTACCCATAATAATAATGCTCTTAGTATTGGCTGAGTGTTTATCATATGCCAGAGCATCGTTCTAAGGACATTATGCATATACATTTAATCTTTCTCCCAAAGGAACTATTATGATCCCCGTCTTATAGTTGAGAATGCTAAAATACAGAGAGGTAGGCAGCTTGCCCAAGGATACAAGGTGGGAAAAGTGGCAGAAGAAGACATAACCAGGGTCTGGCCTCAAAGTCCGTGGGCTTAACCAAGTGCTTTAACCACTATGCTCTAGAGCCTCTTGGCTGAGGGGTACTCCCAGCCAGGGTTTGCCCCTTTCAAAACAAAATGGAACTGAGAGTCAAAGGAAATGTGGCCGCTAAAACATGAGTAAGAAAATAAAGCTTACTTGCTTCACCCCACTACCCATTCCCAGGATAGTAGCAATTCAGGGGAATATGAGCAAAATGCCAAGGTACTCGTCGGTGCTGGCGAGAGCTCCAGGGGCAGCAGGCAGGGTCATGGGGCCCAAGGGAACTGATTGGTCCTTAGCTTTCAGGATCTGTGGTCCCTCACATTCGAATAGTACTTTCCAGTTGGCAATTCACAAACCCTTCTCTCCTTTCTTTTAACATTCCCTGCCACCTGCAAGGAAGACAAGGGGTAGATTTTTAACAGACTAGGAAATGAAGGCCCCAAAAATTTGTACCTTCCTTAAGGCCATGGGACGAGGTTACAATAAAGTTGTGTCTAGGGCCTGAGTCTCTGGACCTTGGGTTCAGTTTTTTTTTCCACTGTTTTTGCTGCCTGGTCTTTCAGTGTCACTTGGTATTGGAAACTGAAACACCCCATCAGGCAAGAATTCCAGGTACACCCAACTCCATGCAGCAGATTTTTTAAGTTTTTTTTTTTTTTTAAGATTTTATAGCGGACACCTTTTTATTTGTGGGCACATTTTAGGCCCCAAACCGACACAAAGCACATTACTTCCCTCATCTCATTTAATCCTCAAAACAACCCAGTGAGGTGACTGTTATTTCCCCAGTTTCGCAGACAGGGAAACTGAGGCATGATAGCACAGCTAGTAAACTACAAACCTGGACTTCAGACCCAGCTATGTCCCATTCCCCACCGGTTGCTCTTCACCACCGGGCCATGCTACCGTCCAAGGAGACAGGAAAAAGCAGAGGAGGAGGAAATGAACAGCCTATTTTGTATGATGAGCAACGCTTTCTACCTTCTCTGAGGACGGCGCAAACGGAAATCTGTTTCAAGCACCAGCACATAAGGTTAAAATTAAAGAGGACAATTATGAGCGATTAGTCACTGGAGTGGGGCTCCATGGGCGTCTTCAAAAATAGGATCAGCTCTCACTCACTTGGACCTGGCACAGAGGAGCCGCCAGAGAAGCCTTTTCTAGGCTGGGATTCTGTGATTAAGTCTTTTAAAGGAGCCGGACTGCTGAAGCTCGTGGGAAACAATGGCCCCATTTCTCAGGGGCCATCGAGTCAGGCAGGTCCCAAGGAAATGTCCTTGGCTCCCAGCGATCGTGAAATCAACACCAGAGGCGCTGGCGCTGGATCACTCCCCTCGGCAGAGCTCAGGAAGGGAGCAGCCACTCAGCCCTTTGTTCCGAAAGCCCAGGAAGCCGGGCGGCCAGTGGTTAGGGTTTCAGCACCTCTGAAGGCACCGGTTCAAACGGCCGCGCCTCCTCAATCTGAACTCACCCTGCGGTCCCCAGAGAGGCGGCCTGAATGGACGCGGGAGGCTGGGGAGGGCTTTGAAAGGCCGGGGGGACAAAGTGCTGGGAGCGAGACCCGGAGCTGGAGGCACGGGCGACAAGCGAGGCTTCCGCGCCAGCTGCCAGGCCGAAGGGGCCCCTCCGCCTCCGGGTGCCCCGGGAGGAAGGTGAGCGCCCGCCTGGGTCCGAGCTGCTGGCCCAGAAGGCCGCGCCCTTGATGTGCTGGCGGGGGGGGGCGGTAAAACTCCCCTTTGTGGGCCCTTCCCTCAGCTTCCAGCATTATGTCTACTAAAGAGTGTTTTCATGTTGCACAAGAGGCCCAGCTCGACCAGGGCCACAAGCCAGAGAGGCCACAAGTCTCCCTCCAAAGGTGGCTCAGAGCCGCGGGCAGCACAGCTCAGGTATCTGGCTCCAGCCCGCAGGGAATCTGGACTTGTCCTCCAGCAGCAAAAAATATGTATCTCGAGGGTTCTCCCTGACAGAGCTATGGGTAGGAGGAAGCCAGAGCGTGGACTGACTTATGGCCACTATAGAAGGAAAGGCGAGAACTAGGGGAAGGAAAAAAAGACAACAAAACAGGTGGAGTAGAGTAGTGGAAGGGAGGGTTTTATGTGTGTGTGTGTGTTGGGGGGGGTTCTTTTCTTTCTTTTTTTTTTTCCTGCAGCAGTGTCTCTTTTGGAGATCTAAAATCTGCAAGTGTTACGTCAAAGCTTTCTCCAAATGACTTGATGAGGGTTTTTTGTTGTTGGGTTGCTGCACTCCCGGGACTCATTGGGATGGCAGGATAAAAATTAATTAGAGGCTGTTTGGAGGGGGCTTTGCAAGACAGCCTGAGGCTACGCTTCAGTCTGGTTGTTAGAAGCAATATCATCACCGCCTCCTCGCCAAGCGAACAGACCTGCGCTGGGGCGGCCGGGGGGAGCCACGGAACGTTCAACACAGACATCAGAGCCAAGACTTCCTCCCAGAGAGATTACTTACCACAAACCAGTGGATCTACCTGCTGACAACCTCAGAAATATGTCTTGTTTCATTTTCAGATTTTTAAGAGGGGTTACACATGAAGCTTACAGAATCTTGATAAAACCGCTCCAGGAGGAGGATGTACCGCCTCTGAAAATGACATTCAGGCCAGGCAAAGCCACCAAGCAGACATAAGGAAGGCAAGAGCCTTTCCAGGTGTGGATTTGCCTCCTCTTGGGGGGTGGCACACTGAAAAGGGGACTTCTAGAAGTTAGCACGTTTCCACATGACCAAGGCTGACCAATGATTATTTCAAATTCAGGCCATTTACAGGGAAAATAACCCAAGCTGTCTTTGCTCTTCTGGTCTTTATGTTTCTCCCTCTGCTTCCTTTGCCCTGAAGTCCTCACACCTCCTCTCCTCTCTTATCCACATGTAATCCTCCCCTACCTGAATGTACTGGGTCAATGAGCGACCTTGAAGTTTAAATAATCGGGAATTGGCTCCTCAAATCCAGATAAAATAGTTCAAAACACAATATTAGCCCTGACGTTTCAACAGCCACCAGTAGCTCTTCTGGCTCTATATTTCACCCTGGAAATGGAATGCAACGTGAGCAAATTCCTGGGTCCCCTTCTTAAGAGCATTTTCAACCATCATGAGAAGTCTTGCCCACTTCATATATGTAGTTTATCTCCAAGGCCAGCATAATAATGTTAGCTAGTTAGTCCTTAAAACATTTCCTGGGATGCAAACAAAATTCAGATCCCTCTTTTATGGATGGAAAAACTGAGTTTGTTTGTATTTCCCACGTCCAGAAAAAAAAAGAAAGAAAGAGAAAGAAAGAAAGAAAGAAAGAAAGAAAGAAAGAAAGAAAGAAAGAAAAGAAAAGAAAGAAAGACATCTATGTGTGAGCTCAAAGAAAATAGGGCAACTCCTAGGGCCCTTCCCGCTCCCTAAACTTAGCTGTGTCCGTTTTATTGCCTATAATTGCTTCCTTGCATCATATTGAGAGGTGGGGAGGTAGGGTAAACCAATGGGAACAATTGCCAAAAGAAAAACAGCAAGCTTTCCCCCAAACAGCTGTTTCCAAAATGAATTCACCATCTGCATAATCTGAAATGGCAGGGCCTCACAGCATTTTAGCCACTTGACACTTTCAAATGCGCCTTCTTTCGGGTGAGTCTTACTCTCCCAACCTCACGATCAAAGTTGATCATGGTGCTTGCTAACATCTTCAGAAGAAACGAAAAGACCTTCTAGCAAGGCTCACCATTGAATCCGAACACTTGGCTTACTTCAGAAGGGGTGCCAGAGAATGGTGAGCCAAACTAACAGCACTTCCATGCCCCGATGGCATGTTCTTACACATTACCGGGAAGACAAGAACCAGTCCGGGGCACGGAGACAATAGTAACTGGTTACCGAGCTCAGGGGGGAGCCTGAGAAAACCCCTTGCCCGTTTGCTCCCTGCCAGAGGGAGGCAAAAGGAGATGGGTGAGGGCTGCATTCAGAAACTAGGTACCTACTAAAGTGAGGGTCAGGGGGTACGACTACATAAAGCCAAATCCTCTCCACTAAGTGCTTTCAAAACTAACCAGTCTGCCTGAAAATCAATCTGCCGCTTTATAAGCAGCCAGCATATTTAGAACCATGGAAATTAAAGATGGAAAAGACCTATTAAGTCTTCTAGAGCATTCCCTAGGGCCCAGTGCAGACTCATTCCCTGAGGTATATTTGTTAGCGCTATGTCAGGCCTAATTTCAAGTGTCTCAAGCAATGAACATGAAGGAGGCAGAGACAGAGGTGTCTGCCCACCGCAGTGAACAATGATCATGTGATTAGAGTTCTCCCAGCTGCTCGCTGGCCTTTGGCATGCCCGGAAAGGGTTTGGATTCCCCAGGGCTTGGCCCAGAAGAAAGCAGCAGCTTCTAGAAAGTAGAGACATAGAGAACATCTCTCTACCTCTTTGTGTTTAAGCAGAGTAACACGGTGTCTTTCGGAAGCATCCAGGCACCAGCCTCTCTGTAAATAAATTGCCACAAAGGAAGAACAGAGAATCCAGGTGTACTAGAACTCATTTTTTTTTTTAATAAATCCTACCCTTAAGGAATCCAACCTTCCCTCTCACGGGTTTTATTCTGGGTTGGTCAGCAGTCAACTAAATCACCTTTCCAACTGGTGACAGAATGGAGGAAGTACTTTCAGAGATGCCAGGACTTTATTCTAGAACATTTAGGACCAAGTGAAATGAAAATAAGAGCAGGTGGCTTCACAATAGTACAGTCAAGGGTTTTCTGAGAAAACCATTTCTCTCTTTGTCTCTGTTCCCAGCTAGAGAGGAAGCAAGTGAAATTCACAGTTTCAGGTGGGAGCGTCTTCAAATGGCTGGAAACAGAAGCCAAAGCTAATAGAATCCAGAGAACAAAGGGATCAAAACCAAATACAAACAATGTTCTTTTTATCTCTCAGTTTTGAAATGATGGAGAAAGTCCCTTTAGATATTCTAAATATTAAAAATTCGAAATCGGGGCATTGTCAGGTCCACCTCTGCTCTACGACATGAGTGAAATGAACAGTGAGTCATTCACTGGCCCCGGGCAGAAACCCTGCGACAGTTCTCCTCTACCCAAAGATCGGAAAATTGTGACCGCTTCACATTTCTGGGAATAGGATCATCCAAAGAGACTTTCCTGCTCCATTTCTGCTCTAAAGAAAGAACTCCATTTTCTTTGCCGGATACTTGAAGCAAAACTGAACTTTTACAAGCCTGGAGTTTGACTCACAGGCCCATTCACTCCTGGAGCGCCGCCCCCCACACCCCGACACACACCCTTCCCCCTACAGCCCTCTTCATCTAAAACATTATCTCATCTCAGCATTGCAGCTTTTTTAAGTTCAATGTCAATAGCTAGTTAGGAGAGGGCAGGCGGGTCAGGGCTTAGGACTCCGAACCGTCCTTGACGTTTCTCTCTAGACTGATGTGCTGTTTGCATCAGCCCAATTAAAAAAAAAAAAAAAAAAAAAAAAAAAATTCCCCTCTTAACTATCTGAGAAAAGATCAGAACAGGAAAATGTCAGTTTGAGAGCTAAAAGAATTCTGATAAGAATGAACTGGAAACGAGAGAAAGAATGGAAGAAATGCTGTCACTCTAAGAAGTCTTTAATTTAATGTTTTTAGACAAATATGTTCCCCGCTGAGTGTGTACGTGTGTGTGTGTGTGTGTTTCTCACACACAAGTCTTCCATCCCTCCACCGCTTTTCCAAATGCTCTTCTTGAGAGAAAGGGCTGTCTATTTTGACTTGATTTGATTTGATTTTTACGGTCTTTCCACAACCTTTCAAAGCTCTGGAAGGGTCAACCTCTCTGGCCTGAAAGCTGTGAGCACATTCACTCCCACAGAATTTCTTCTAAGCCCTGGGACAGTTTCCACTTTCAGAAGTATCCATACATATTTTTAGAGTTAGAGAGATAATTTAAATTCTCAAGCTTAATTGAACCGACAGAGTGCCGAGCGGAGCGCTACAGATGGAAACACTTTCCTGGTGTGACGACCTCTGAGTTCAAATTTAATACCTACATAATAAAGGCTTGAAGATAATATAATGGGCATTGTTTCTCTTGCCCTCCCTTATTATTAGAGGAAATGGCGGGGTGTTTTTAAATACAGGCTACACGAAACATCAAGAAGTGACCCCCATTAAAAGAGATATTTTTCATGAAGAAAAGGCCGAGTCTTTGATGAATAAAACACTCAGTAGGAGTTAAGTGTTCTTCTGAATGAGAAAAGAAAAAAGTTTTCTGGAAACCAAGGAGCTGCCTGGTTTACCAACAAAGTGTTTATTGAGTACCTCACTCTGCACCTGGCATTCTCCTGGGCATTTTGTAGCATCGCAGCTAATCCCATAATAATCCTAAGAGGTGGATATTACTACCCGCACTTTCCTGTTGAGGAGAAAGAGACGAAGTAAGAGTGGGTTTGCCCAGGGTCACACAGAAACGGTGTGAAAGACTCCGGGTGCCAACCTCTAAGTACGGGACATCTCCCGTAACTACTGCGCTTGTTTGTGTTTTTTATTCATTTTGTCAGGACGCCTTACACGTCCTGTATTCAGCTATTTGTAATAAGTTACAAACGTTCTTTAGAGCAATTTTTTCAAATTTAACTGGGCGTTCTGTACTTTTATTTGCTAAATCTGGCACCCCTAACATCTGGGTCTCATGATCCCAAATCCAGAGGTTTCCCCCTTCTTTCACACAAAAGGAATGTTTGGTTGGTTGGTTGTTTTGTTTTGTTTTTTTTTTCCTGGACATTTCATGAAACAAGCAATATTTACAATAGGTTTGGTGTATAGTAGTTAAGAGTGTGGACTCTTGAGTCAGTCAATTAGTTCCAAATTCTCACTCTGCCACTTGCAAGCAGTGGGACTTTGGCAAGCTTCTCAACCTCCCTGAGCCTTGGGTTGCCTATGGGTAAAATGAGATCAAGAGTAGTGCCAACCTCATAAGGTTGTGTGGAGAGTTTTCTTTCTTAAAATTTTTATTTATTCATTAGAGAGAGAGAGAGAGAGAGAGAGCGCTTGAGACAACACAAGCGATGGAGAGGGAGAAGCAGGCTGCCCGTTGAGTGGGGAGTTTTTATGCGAGGTTCAATCCCAGGACCCTGGGATCATGACCTGAGCCAAAGGCAGATGCTTAACCGACTGAACCACCCAGGCACCTCAGGTTGTGTGGAGATTTAAAAAGAGAATGTGTGTAATAAAATAATTAACTCGGTTCTTGGCACATGGTAGGCATTCAAGAAATATTAGCTCTCACCTATGCCCTCAAAGTCATTCTACGATGGCCCTTCCAAAGCAGAGCTCTGTTCATCCCCTTGCTTTAAGACACTCCTTCATATAGACAGTACGGATTCCTCAACCTTATAATATTTCACGTGTACTGGCTCCACCAAACTTCCCGGTCCTATTTCCAGCTTCTACACATAGGAGATAGTGTTTGTCAGGATAACTTGTTGAATATAACTCTGAATTTAATTAAGGAAACAACTACATTTTCAGGTTTAAGTGTGAATTCTTCTTCTCCCAAATGAGATTCAACGAGTCCTCGGGCCTCCTTGTCCGCATAGGTGGCTATCAGTTTTGAATTCAAGATGCCAGAGAGCCTAGGATACTCTGAGCAAGAACGCCACACTGGAGGGGCCAGAACGCTAGAGAAAGTGCCTGTAGGAAGACTTTTGTCAGGCAGAGACTCCAGGTTTTGCTCTCCAGCACCCTGGGGCTCACCACCAGCCCCTCCCTCTGACCAAGCCCATTTGAGATGATTCCCTACTTGAGTCACATCGCCTCCTGGCTTAGAAGCAACCAGGCCATAAACACCAAGGAGGAATTTTACTGGCCCATCCCCAGCTTGCCCTTTTATTGTCTGGCATTTCCTGTACCTTCTCTCGAAATTGACAAAAGTATCTTCTACAAAACCCGCGTTTGGTTTTCCGGGCTCAGATTTACGTTATCCGTGAAGGCTTCCTACGTAGCTGCATCCTCTCCTTTCACGCTTGCCGGCTTGGCTCCGGGTTCCCCCTGTAAGGCTGAGACAGGCGGGGTCAGCCGCTGTGTGGCCACTTCCATCGCTGACCCGGGAGACACTGAGAAACCCCCAGTCCCTGCTGGCACCGCCGTCCACATGGCGTCCCATGCCCAGGACCGGAGGGCAGGGGATCAGGTGGGAGGTGAAGTCAGAGAGGAGGGTGGAAAACAACCCGAAGGAGCCGGCCTTCCCCTGCGAGAGAAAAGAAGCAGTAGGCCAAAGGCTTGCCTTAGTGAACACCAAGGATACAAAACAGGCCTCTTTATAGACACATGACCTGCATCCCCGAGGCCCTGCTCTTTACGGATTCATGCACTGGCATAAGTTCTAAATTGCTGCCAGTTTCACAACTGTTTTTAATTTAAAGGCCTCCAGGCCATGATATTCCAGGGCAGGGAGAGCTTTTTCGGCAGGCAGAGCAGAAGAACGAGATCAGAGCGCCCCCACGGTTTGCGACAGCCCACTTCGCCTCCTCCAGCCTCGGAAATCCTAGTTAATTTCTCTCCGTTTCCAGAACGTACTTCCATTTGGAGATAAGCACACATGCTGGAAACCATTCAGCGGAGGCTCACGGGGGCAGAGCAGTCAAGCGTAGCAGCTATAAACATAACTTCCTTTAAGGAAAAAAAAATAAAATAAAATAAAATAAAAAGGACGTCTCAGAGTCTTCCAGAACTTAAGACAGTGTGTGACGTCTGAACTGTAACATCAACCATCTCTGGAGGCTGATGGAAAGAGATGGGCTCAGTGACACCCCCGGACAAGGAGTTCACTCAGGCAGGGAATGCTTGACAAATCCCTTCAGGGAGGAAAAAACAAAGGAACACTCACCTCACTTTACAGTAACCCAGTTGCGAAAGAATGGGAGAGTGAGCCAGGATAATTATACAGGCATTTTATTATCCACTGCTGCCTTTTAAAAGGCAAAGTATGAACTTCTAAATGCTCTTTTGGGATCTTCTCCACTTTTCGTCTTCCCAGTTTCAAGGAACAGGCCAGAAGAATCCGGACTTTGTCCAGCCTGTTCTGGACCTTTGTGCCATTTAGAAAAGGCTACTCCCTCTGCAGGGACAATGAGAAAAGAATGCCCCAGTTGATAGACAAAAGCCCATGGGCTGCATGTTTGAGTGACCAACTTCTCCGGTGTATGAAGAAAAAGTTCCATCTCCCTCCAGGTGGACATCCCTCTGTGACAGGGCACATGGCACGGCAGCTTGGCAGATAGAATGTCGGCTGATTTCAGCCTGCAGTTGCCCCTCAGAGGGGCACCCTGATGAAATCCACGCAACACCCAACCACGCAAATGGGAATTATACCCCCAGCACACTTCCGTCATTTATTGACATCGCCTAGATGATCGTCTCCCTCCTCCCAATCATCAAAGCCTGTTTATCCCACAACATTTTTTGCCCAGTTCCCTCTGAGTGATGACTGCATATTCACAGCCAATGGCACAAAAGGAAAGAAATGAAAATTGGCTTAGAAGGGCAAAATTTAACTCCAAGACCATTCGTAGATAACGGAGGCAGCGGTATTGTTAAAGAGCCCTCACGCAGGTGCCCCCTATCCATCATACACAGACGTGCACTGCCACTTATCAGAGCACGGTGGTTTGGGGAGATGGTCACACTCCCACAGGCAGAGCTGACAAACAGAAGTTCACAAGGCTCTGGAAACTGGGACCTTGCTTTAAATCCTGCCTTCTACAAATTGTTCTAGACATTCCCAAAGGAATTTCTCCTACTCAAGAAGAACACCATATAGAAAGAAGCACAGTGACATGGACCACATAATACAGCTGGAGAGACCAGGATGGCAGAGCAAAGCTCTGGCTCTCCCTGGGAACACCAGCATTGGCACACCAGAAAGGGTAGGCAAGGTAGATGGGCATGGAAAGCTTCCTGGCAACAGTTACCAGCCCCCAGCCCCCCTGTGCAGGTGGGCTTCATGCCCACTCTTGTCTCCTATGTCCTTCCTTCAGCATCTGTGACCTCAGGACCCCTGCTGGCAGGCAGGGCACTCAGCCCAGGTGTTCCATATCCTTCTAGTGAGTCTAGACCAGACTTGAGAGCAAAAGCAAAAAAGAAGAAGAAGAAATAAGAATGAAATAATAGGATCCCTTGTGAATGGATCTAAGTCCTGAATCTCTTCCCAACATGCCTTTAAATTTTCCCTACAAATATTTGGATCTGTGCAGAGCAAGTCTGATTTCGTAGAGAAACTTGCTCTCTCGATGACCCCTGGGTCCAAGAGTTGGCTGGAAACAGAAATGACTGGCCAAAGCCTGGATGGATTCAGCTGGGCTCAGTCCCTGAAGGCTTTGTTCTTCAATCTGTTTATACAGTTTCCCGTAGGAGTCTGTAATTTTAATCAGTAAATATCTCCCTTGATTTATCACCTTCTATTGACATAGTGGTAATTCAAGCAGTGGAACTAAAGCTGGGCCTGCTGTGTGTTTTTTCCCCTCATTGTGCCCGGCCTCTGTTTGATTTTTCTCAGTCCTCTTAGGTAATTGGTCTGCCTCTAACACTCTCTGTATGACCGGCTGTGGTCAGGGGTCAGTGGGCTCCCCCTTCCGAAGAGCAGGATGTTCTAACCAATCACGATACAGCCCCATCTTGAGTTTGCTAAAACCAGAGCAGACAAACCACAGACTGATAGGACCCAGTGGATTTCATTTTAAAAGTAGAAATCCAAGATGCTTATAAAGAACTGTTATTCTCTCTAGCTCCAGAGACAGTTTGGAGACTTACTCTACTGATTTAGTATCTCTGAGTTGAGCAGAGAGATCCTCCTTCCTAAACGTTTTGGAGCTGCCAGTTTCCACATGAGCAGATTGATCCCTCTGTAAACATGCCATTGGGTAAGGCCTGGTACTCGTTCTGCTGTTTATTCAAGTGTTTATTTATTTAGCATTGGTACCGATGGAGTGGTAAAATTCACTGGGCACCCATATCCTGATCTCAGTATCACACTTAATCAAAAATGATCTCCTTGATGGCCAAGGTAAAGAAATGAGGACTTGATTTTTAATCAAGTCCTTGAATCAGGTAGATTCAAAGCTGGCTTGATATGCTCCAAGGTTCTGTGCTAAGCTGCTTGTGTTTGGAGGTGGCCTAGAACCACAAAGAAGGTCTCAATGTTGGAGAACAGGGTCTAGATTTCCAGAATATTTCCATGAACTGAATTGATGGGCTGAAATTTGAAAGATACAATCGATGTAAAGTTTTGAACTTTGGTTCCAAAAACTAAATGCCAGGGCACCAAACAAGGGCAATCTGTTTAAGCATAAGTTTTGTGAGACTGTGTTAGTAGTTTTGAGGTCCACAAGCTCAGTATATTTACTGTATGTCCCTCGGCTGCCAAAAGTACCAATAAAATCAGACTGTGTTGGTATGAGAATGGTTCCCTTTAATCATTTCATTAGACTTGACTTTCATTGAAGTTTTTCATCTTTTTATTTCCTATAATAACTAGAACATTGCCTCATATCACAGAAGCTTATTTAAGTATCATATGGATGGACGGATGAATGGATGGATGGAGGACGGACAGGTAACAAGGGAAGAAAGAGATCCATTGGTCAACACCTATCTTAAAATTGTGTCCAGTTTTCAATGCCATGTTAAAGGATGGACATGAATAAAGTATAATGTGTCAAAAGAAGAAATGTCCAGGTAGTGAAGAGTTTGAGAATCATGACATAGGTGAAAGAATTAAGAAAGCTGGTACATTTAATCTGAAATAGGAGAAGGCAAAGGGATCTTTGGGTGAAAGAACACTGGGAAAGGGAGAGAAAAATTATCCAGATTTAGAATTTTGAAAGCTGATGTGTAGGAGAGGGATCAAAATAATATCCATTGCCTCAGAGAACAAAGCTAGAAGCACATGGTAGAAGCTATAGAGAAACAGTAGATCTCAGCTTAGCACAAGGAAGAAATCTTTACCAGTTAGAAGGGTTTTTGGTACCTACGGGGAAATGGTCTGATTCTACTGATGGGTCTTTCTCTTTCTCACTTACAGTATCATACACAGCCCCTGCCTGGAGCAGCTCCTCCACTAAGATGCCTTTACAACTAATTGTCAATAGTCCTTTCTCAATGCTTTATTTAATAGTGCTTTGTGTTAAATTTAGTTTATATGTCTGTCTCCTTCACTAAGTTATAAATTCCTTGAGAACAAGGCTGTTGCCTTTCATATTCTTTATACGTAATAGACACTCAATCAACATTTACTTCATTTGTCGAGTTAAATAGGACTTGGCAGCCTCTTTGATTCAAGACTAATACCAAAAAATTCGTTTGGTTTAGTCTGAGATCTGTGGAAGCACAGACTCTGGAATGGTAATATAGCAATGTTGGCTCTCCTCCAAGGTTCTGTGTATTTGGGGGAAGTGATCATCTGTGAATCTACTTTTCCCATCTTTAAAGTAGGGAGACCTGTAAATTCTAGAAAATTCATTGCAGTAAAACCCATTTATCTATTTCCCATCCAAACCTATATAAACCAGTGAAGTCTTTTACATATAATGGAAGAGATCTTTATTTTCTTCTTCTCTTAAAGCAGTTAATAGCTCTTCAGTCTTTTCCTAATAACTCAAATCACTGAATGGTTTAGTCTGGAAGGATATGCAGATTTCACCTTCAGATCGTATTAAAGGAACAGAGTGCCTCAAATGTGCTGATAGACTTGCTTTCACGACTGAGTCACAGTGATGGTACAGATGGAGGTGGGGCCAAGGATGAAATGATGAAGGCAGCTATCCTTATGCTTATTCTCTTAGATGAAAAGAAAAGCTCTGATGCAAGCCCTGGGCTATTTCTCATGATTACATCATTGCCTTCATATTGTATTAGATTCCAGGGTGGGGCTGGACCAGCACTTCAATGAGAAGACCTTTCTTGAAGCTTAGCACTTATCAATCCTACAGTCCATCACACTGCCACATTCTTTCCCAAAGGTGGCAGCATTCTGGTGAATGGGAAAGTAAAATGATTTCCAGAGAAGTAATTAGCAAAGTGCACAGAAGCTTAAGGAGGGAAAAAAAAAAGGACAGGCTATCAATCAATAAATAATAAAAAATTCAGTCGAGGGCATTTTCCATCCTGGTGTTCTTGATTATGAGAGAGAGAGAGGGAGAGAGAGAGAGAGAGATTCATGAGGACAGGTCAGGTTACCTCTTCTCAGCTCATACTAAGCTCAGCTTCCATATATACAGTGTATACACAGAGTGAGTGGCGATAAAGATAAAAGATGGGAACTATAATTTCACCTCTACCTGGTTTCCTACCATCCTTCTGGGCTTTCAGGTGGGGCTGCAAGATCCCTGATCATGGATGTTTGTGAAGTAATTGCATAGACATTGATCTCTTAATGGCAGAAAATGAGTTAATTCATCCCAAACCCTTCTAACTTGGCAGATAAGGAGTTATTAGTCATCAAACTCACTCTGCGCATTATATATTCTATTATTTATCATTTACATATAAATGAAAGCATGAGCCTTTCACAGAAGAAACTGGCTTACAAGTAAGAGAAAAAGAGTAGAGCGATAGAGGAAGGATGGAGCAGCCCCTGGATGATTCAGAGAATTTCCAACTCCAAGAGACCAGAGTCAATAGTGGCAAGAGGAGGAGAGAATAAATAAATATAGGATTTGGAGAGGAGAGGGTGGCCCAGGAAAAACATGATGGGTTGGGAGGAGTGGTTCTGGTATTAAAAGAGGAAAGGAGAGGAGCTCGACTGATTCATTTATGCATTTATTCCGCAGATGTTTCTCGTGCTTGATAAGAATATGTAGTCATAACCCTGCCCTCAGGTAAACAAATCACATGTAATTGCCAGCTGGAAAAAGTGCTAGGAAGGAAACAAATAGAATGTTCCAGTACAAAATCACGGGATTGGGGGAGAAGGAGTAGGACCCTATTTAAATAGACTGATCAGAGATCTCTAAGGAGTTTGCATTTCAAGTCAGGTCTGAAGGATAAGAAAGCACCAGCCACACAGAGAGAAAAAGGTGAGTACCAGAGGCTTTTGTGAAGGGAAGTCCTTGGCAAATTCAAGGAAGCAAACTGTGAATGGCATTTCCATTTATTGAGTGCCTATCGAGGACAGACCCTGGTCCAGGTGCTTCATGTGTGTGAAAGCCTCTATTTCTCTCAGTCCTTTACATAGGTGTTGTTGCAACTCCCGCTGTACCAGTGAGGAAGATGGGGGGCTAGTGTTTCTGCAGTAGAGGGCCGAGAGGGATGGCTCAATAGCAAGTGGGAGAAGTAGACAGGGATCTGCAGTTTCCAGCAGAGACGCGCAATTCCTCTGATTTGGGTTTTTAAACCGCCCCTCTGGCCTCTCATCGATGAGTAGACAGAAAGAGGCAAGACAGGACCTGGAGGGACCACTTGGAAGGTGTTTCAGTCTCCAGGCAAGACTAGAGGTGGCTGGGCCAGGAGGGTGGCAGAGGAGATGGCGGGAAGTGGTGCATTCGAGGCATGTTTTGGCCGCATTGAGATTTGAGAGGCAGCCAAGCAATGAGGACACAGAAAGAAAACACATGGACTCAAACCTAATCCCAGCTGCCTTCTACTATGAAAGACAGGGAGGGAACCAAGAGAGTGTTGAGAAATAGACTCCTTGAAATTGGAAGACTTTCAGGCCCCGGACCAGGATCCTGCCGCGCTGTCAGTATAAAACTTAAATACCCATCGCCTGCATGTTGCGGTTTGGCTGCCCTAATTTCTCTCATGTTTTTTTGTTAAATGGATAACACACACACATACGCACACACGTCCCTCCTGATCCACTAAGCATTGAGAAAGAGTCAACAAGAAAGGTTTCCTTCTGGAACCAGAGAAGTCTCCACGCAGAGAAGTGAGACCAGCTATTCAGAAACTGCAGTTAGAAAAAAAAAAAAAAACGGAAAAACAAAAGAGACCAAGAAGACTAAACCGCGTAGACAGCTCACCTGGGGAAAACAGGTCTCGCTAACCTCAAGCCAATCATTAACCCTGTCCAAGGCCATCGGGACACTCACTCGCTCGGGAATTTTAGGAGCCTGGAAACTAAGAGCAAAGTTTATTTTCAGAACAAGGCCTGAAGAAGGAAGCAAAGGATAAACAGAGACCAAATGTTTTAATGATTTGAAATGGTTTCCACCCAAACACCGTTCCCCAAATCTTAAAAGAACAGAGGTCGGGGAGGACCGCTGGGGAGCACTGTCCGTCAGCTCTGTGCCGGGCAGCCTGCAGGGGCCCCATGCTCTCCCTGCCACAACACTTCTTCACTGGCAATGGCTGGGGGTACCTGGAGGCCAGTTTGTGACTTGGCCAGGGCCGGGCATTGAAGCCTGGTGAGTTTTCCGGGCGGCCATCTGGAACCGTCCTGGCTGCAGAACGGTAGCCACAGTCGGCTCTCCAGGGACCGCCTCTGACTTTCATGCGATACAGTTCTTCATCTGGGTTTTATAGAGAACAGAGGTCTTGACCCCGGAATGGGAGAGAGCACAGCCTTGTTAGCACCCTGTCCGGGGAGAACTGGAAGGATGAATGTGGGGAGGAGGGGGCCCCGGGCAGGCCGAGGCGCGCAGGCCCTCCAGCCGGCCCTCGGCTCCCGCGGGCTCCCAAAGCGCGTGGCTCCGGACCAGGAACCCACTCTGGGCACCTCGGGGAGGGCGGGCGCAGAGGACAAAGGTGTCGGGAAAAATAACTGCTAATATGATCAAATGTGAGTGGATACGACAGGCCGCAGCCCATCGAAGATCTCAGGAAACACAGCTCGGAAAAAGTACAAAAGTCCTTCAGTGTGAGGTAATGAGGCGCGTCTAATTATATTTAAGAAAGAAACAGCAAGAAATGCTTTCAAAGCCTTCCCCCTCTTTCTTCCCCCCGCGAACCAGTCCAAATCCCAAACGGAGGGACACCGTCATTTCAGAGAAAGTGAGGAATTTCTGAGAGCATCACGGGAAACAAGGTTGTGATTTTCCCAGAACTGAGAAAAACTATCACACAAACCTTCCCCTGGCCCTCCTCTCCCCTCCCCCAAAAAGCTCCCATCAGGAACCAGCAGGGGGAGGAAGAAAAAAAAAAAAAACACACACACACAGGCGGCCCCACCATGAGAAATCAAGGCAGTTGAAATGACATTTGACACCGCCAGGCCACAGCTGAAGAACAAGGGAAAAGTTTTAGGGTGACTGTCACTGACCCATAGTCTCTCACTCCTAACCTTGCTTTCCAACATATGTTTCTCATTTCCTTGCTTATAGCTGGTCCAAGCTAATGATATGTGTTTTGGCCGGGATCCCGTGCTTGGCATACAGCCGGTCTTGTTCTCATTGTCCGGGCTACTTACAGAAACCTCTTTCTCTGTCTCTTTCTCTCTCTCAAAAAACCGGCTTGAAAGAACAGTAAATATGCAAAACAGCCCCGCGCTCTATACAGCTACCATCTTGAACATGGCCCCCTCTACCCTAACACACCCCACAATAAAGGCCTGAAGAGACTGCCCACGGGTGAGGGGTACGTTCAACACAAAAGCAGTGGAAATTCAAACAAATTGGCCCATTAGAGTCTCACACGGCTATAAATACAGCTCGGCGCGGGCTATTTTGAGGCATGGTGGCATGGGAAAGTTCTGCCTGGAATCTTGAGTTTGTCAGAGGAGACGGATCTCTCCCAAGACATGGGAAGAAGACGAAGCACGCAGCAGACAGGGAGGAAGGAGGGCATCGGATCTGGTCAGCTCCAGGGCAAGGTTAGCATCAGATGAGGAGACTTGGCCAGGCCTCCCCGCCTCCCCCGGCCCGTTCTCCAGCGCCACTGGCCTTGCCATTGGAGGTTTGGGCTCTGGTGTCACTCAGAGTGTCCATAACCTCTAAAAAAGCTGAACATGCCCTTTTGCTCCTCAGAGGTCAATGGACCATTTCACTCTTCCTGAAAGACCGGGCAGGCGAGAGGAGGAGGGGTGGGAACGAGAGCAGCCTAGCTAGTCTGGGCAGGCCCCAGGCTGCAACCAGCATCTCTGGCTGACCACAAGGGAATCCTGGGGACGCCATTTTTTTGCTGGTCAGACCCCAAAGTGTGGCACCCGGTACATTTATACTATGAAATTAGAGCAGACATGTGTGGATTTTAGGACATTGGGACCCTTACTGAGCCTTAGCAAAATATGCAGGCAGAGAATGCATATGCAAATATGGAGAGCTGCTTCACATTTCCCCTCGGGTGTGTCAACAGATGGCAATTAACTGCTAGCAGTTAGGAATGAGTAAACACAGAAAACACGGATATTTCTGCATTGTGTACCTGCCCGCTTTGGGGGAACACAGATTCCTCGGATCCCTCGCCGTGCAGTCCCTCTGCTGGGTCTGCTGTACTGTCCTTATTTTTAGTGGACCCGGTATCTGTTTCTGTTCAGAAAGCATACCCAGGATGACTTTGGATTTTTTCACTTATTTAATAAGACTGAGCACCTGCTGTATACCAAGCACTGTCCGAGGCATGCGGTCGCACAGCCTAGGGGGATGCATTTGATCTGTCCCCGACCCTAGTGCAGTTTTCTTAACTGCACATCCCACTTTGCCCAGGACAGCTCAGTTTATCTCTGTTGTCCCCTCTGTTGTGTAATTATTAATAGCGCTTCTTTTCATTCTCCAAGTGTCCCAGTTTGGATGATAAATCATATGGTTACTCGATCTACAGTCCCTTTTTTAAAAGTGCTTTTTTTGGTATGAAATCTAATACACAGAGAGAAAAGTGCAAAAATATAGCATCCTCTATTTCTGAGGCTCTTTGTAACTTGCAAAAGTCAAGAGAGGGTTCCCAAATTATCAAGACAATGGCTTCAGCAGATTAAATTTTAATTAGTTCAAGAACAGGCTCCACTGCATTCTGGGCTTGAGTCCTCACCACAGGCTGAAGTTGGTTCTGCCCTCCCAGACATTGCCTGCTCTGGATTTTCCTTGTGGCATCTGAAACCTCACAGGGACTGCCACCACGCACGGGGACAGCTGGGGCATGTGAGGGCACTTGTCCCTGTACAGGCTAGAAAGGAAGAGCCATTCGGGTTACCATGACAACACTCTTTCCTGAAAATCTCTGACTGACACTTCCTGGGGAGACAGGAAGTAAGGACAGGAAGACACCGAGGTCACTCTCTTCCCATGTCCAGTGCTCCCACCTCCCGGACTTGTCTGATATTTGACCTCTTCTAGCTGAGTCTTCTCCTGTTCCCATCAGCAAAGTTGTCCTGGGGGCGAAGGCAGCCCACTGCTTCTGTCCTTCCCTTCTTCACCACTAGCCGGTGGAACCTCCCACGTAGCTCAGTAAGAAGCTCTATAGAAGTAACTAGATGCTCCAGAAAGCCACAGAGCTGCTTCCAAAGTAAAAGATGAAAATTTGGGGGCACCTGGGTGGCTCAGTGGTTGAGCCTCTGCCTTTGGCTGGGATCGAGTCCCCACATTAGGCACCCCACAGGCAACCTGCTTCTCCCTCTGCCTGTGTCTCTGCCTCTCTCTCTCTGTCTCTCATGAATAAATAAAATCTTCAAAAATAAATATTTTTTGGACAATCTGCACTTTCATAATCCATGTGACGACATGTAATAATCATTCAACAAATGTTATTGGGTGCCCACTGTGTCAGGCCTTGTGCTAAAGATTGGATGTAGGGTATTGACCAAAATGGGCACGGTCTCTGCCATCATGGAGCTTACAGTATCTCGAGGGAGACAGACATTAAAGGGATAATCCCGCAATAAATGCATAACCACGGATTGTAGTAAGGATGACAAAGGAAAGGTACAGAGTATAAGAGAAAGTCCAAGGGGACCCAACTTACAGTTGAGTGAACCAGGGAAAGCCCCCCTAATAAGGCAACTTTAATCTAGGACTTAAATGAATAGGAAGTAGGTAAAGAAGTCCATTGATATCAAGAGCCCATGAGTCACCACGGTATTAAGCCTAACTTTCATATTTTACTGAAATATGTCACTTCAAGATCAGAAGAGCTTTGGGATGCCTGGGTGGCTCAGTCAGTTGAGCATCCGACTCTTGATTTTGGCTCAGGACATGACCTTAGGCTCATGGGATATAGCCCCCACTCCTCAAGCTCAGTAGAGAGTCTACTTGTCTCCCTCTCCTTCAGCCCCTCCCCACAGCTCATGGTCTCGCGCTCTCTCTCTCTCTCTCTCCCTGAAATAAATAAAGTAAACCTGAAAACCTGAAAAGGAAAAAGGATTAGAAGTGTTTTGTGGGTATGTCTTTCAAACCTACAGATTTATAACCTGCACCACAAATAAGACAAGGAGGTAATAGTAGATCACTTCTAGGTTCTTAGTTAATTGTTTGAAAAGCTATAGGTGAGGTATTTGAAATTTAGAAAGTGCTCAGAGCATGGCATTCATCTCCCTGGAGCTTTTTTAGCAAATGTGGGGTCTCTCATATATGAATCCCCAACACCTAGCATGATTCAAAGTAGATTTACATAGTAAGTGCTCAATATACATTGAATGAAGGAAGGAATCCAGGAACAAATGAATTAACTTTTATAGGATGTCTTCTGTGAACCAGGCACTAGGCCAGATATTTTCACAAATATTCTCTAATCTCAACACCATAACATGATTGCACCTTTCTCGAGGCTAGGATTCTAACGTGCTGAACTGAACAATAGCTCTGAAAATAATGATAAAATATGACCCTAATGAAGTTTGGAGAAGCAGATGAGGGAGAAAGTGCTTTTCGGGAGCATTTTGAAATAGCAAGGGAAGATGCAAGCCAATGAAATGAAAAGGCACAAATGCTCCAAAGAGTCACGGAAGTGAGACCAGAAGGCTCTCATGGGAGGATGTGAGGCAGGATGGGCAGCAATGCTAAAACCCACAGAACAGTCTGGGCCCCTGCAACAGTCTGCAGAATGTTTTGTCGGTAGAGATGATGCAATTGGAGTGTGTTGTCCTTGAGACAAACAGTAAACATGCCCTCAAAAGTCTGGGTGGCGGATTGTGTTTGTAGAGAACAGAGAGAAATGAATTTGGGCTCGGTGGAACATTTAAGCGCAGAGAAGCTTCAGAAACAATAATGTTATAAGGCTAGCAGTTATGGGGCAGGTGGTCATAGGGCCATTTTCTGAAACATGTAATAAAGGGAAGTGTGAAGTAAAAAGTAGCTCTGAATCTCACTGGTTTGAGAAAGGACATTGAAAAAAGAAGAAAACTAAACACAGAATTTTATATTTTAAGGGGTTCCTCTAGTCTAAAAGAGACAAGTCTTATAGTGAATGATTCAGACAAGAGAGTGTAAACAAAGGCAGGAGTTTATGCTATCAAAGATGGGAATGGGAAACATAGAATCATCTTAGGCCCAGAAATCTCTACATTTAAAAACCATCCACAATAAATTGGGGATGAATGGAAAAAGGAAATGTCTGAATAGGTTCAAGGGGGTTGGAAAAAACCCAAAGGCAGAAATGATTGCCCCTTGTAGGGGGCTCTGCTTTTCCAGAGGATTTTCTGCAGAAATGGACCTGAGCTTAAACTTGGTGCTCTGTTCGGCTGAATCCCGGCAGTTCTGCGGGATGGTGACAAGTTCTATAATTGTCCCAGCTTTATTGTTTTTCCTCCACAAACCTATTTGTGAAAGTGCCATAAAATCGTCTTACCCAAAGCTCTCAGTTTCAGGAAATATGATACACCGCAGATCAGAGGAAATTAATTTTTTTTTTTTATTTCGCAGCGTCTGGGCCCAAGTTCAGCACTGAAATGGTTAAAATATCAGCACATTTCACTGGTCTTGGGTTACTCATAAACATTCAGCAAAGCAATTTCACTCAATCGCACATATTAACTGCTTAAGTTCTTCTCTCCGAGGATGTGGGCTGTTATTTTATGCCAAAAGTTCTGTAATTAAGTTTGACATAAGCGCATGGATTAAATATGTGGTTGGGGCGGGGGGCGAGGAGTGGAAGGTTTTCTCCCCTCGCCGTCTTGCCATATGGAGACTGTAACCAAATAATGTGCAAAAATTTTTAAGAGAATTTCCAATCTTATTACTCACTGTTGTTTATCAGGTAAGTCACAAGGCCAATGCACTTACAAAACCAGTTTTTCTTTTCCCCGATCTGGCAATAAGAACAACACAACAGTATTCTTAAAACAGCCCCTGGCCCTCATAGTACAGTCTTTATAAGGCAGACCACAGGACAGCTACTAAAACCCCTCTGATGGGCAAGCAACTGTGGCTGTCGTTTGGAGCTAATTTGTCGGACTGATCATCCAGGCATCTATTTTGAAAGCGGAGACCATGATGAGGGTGTGATGCATCGCATTGCTTTGTCAGTGATGGGAAGGCCTGCACCATTCAGATGCACTTCATGCTGTGGGGATTTATATCATGTCCAGAGTCTCCCTGTCCAAAGGGTCCTCAGGTGACTCTGAAAAGGCCCAAATCACTTAAGCAGCATAATAACAAATTTACTTTCAATTTCTGGCCATATTCATGAAGGTTACTTGTGGTTTGAGATATGAATGCCCTTATTCCTCCTTTCCTAAAAACAGCTGAAAAGAGTTTTTTGAAATGTTGGAAAGAGAAAACATCCTTCTTGAGTCCCCCCGCACCCCCCCCCCACATCGGAGGGAGCGCCCAAGAGATTACCCCGAAAAAGGAAGTTAAGCGGCAGGCTACCTCCTACCTTCCATCCTGTTAGACTTGCTCTAGTGCTCTTACCCAATTCTGGATCTTTCCCTTCACTGGTTGAACTGAGTTCGCTACCTTCTTGGTGGCTTCGTCCTGCTATACCTTCTTTAAAGCGTCAAAGCACATCATCCAAATCACTGCCACCCTCAAGTTCTTTATACCTCACCATCGCTCTGAAGAGTCTCATCGTAACTGTTCCCAGTTACCTTCTGCTGTGTCCGTATAACTCAGCCCTGAATCTTCTCCTTTCGGAAGGCCACCGTCTGAGCTTCTCAGAACATTGGAAACCCCATAAATCCCCATGTTGTGCTAACTTCTCGAGTGGACTTCTGACCATTTTAGTGTGTCCATTTTTATTTTATAATAGGTGGCACAAGCTGAGAACAGTGTTGAGATAAAGCCTTGATATTTGCTACAGAGGAGTGAGAATAATTTACTTAGGTTCAGCACAACCCTCTGTATTCCCCGTAATTTGAAGGAATATCTACAATATCATTCAAAAGCCCATCCCAAACCCTTCAGGGATGTTCTTGTTTCTTAGTTTATCTTCCTCATTTTATAACTTATATTTCTGCTCATTAAATTACATAAGCCTGTTACTAGGTCCACAGCCTTAATGTATTCCAGGCATTCTGAATTGTACTGTACTCTTCTGTATTATCCCCCCAATCTGGTACAAAATAGAATTACCTTCGACTCTACTATCCGTGTTATTGTTGGAAATTGTCTGATTCTCTTAAATGGTTTTCACTTTTTCTTTGATATCTTTGGTAGTTCTTTTTTATTCTCAAACCTTACTCTCTGGAGGAGCCAGTTCATAAGACTTGTCTAAGAGAGCTGATGAAATGTGCACCCATGTCCTGGAGCTGGGCTGCCTCGGTCATGATGGGTGGGGGGAAAAGACAGAGTGGATCGCCCCTCCCTGAGTCTGGTCTGATGACTTGAAATTAATGGGACTGACCCAAGGCACTCTGAGGGAGATGGGCGCATTCCACTTTCTAACCATGTCTGGTTGCATTCTCCATGGACCCGTCTGCCACTGTCTTCTATCAGTATCTTATTCCTCCATAACAACTCCAAAAAGAAGGGAAAGCCAGGCAAGGGTACAAGACTGGGCACCAGGTGGAGTGTGGCTGGGGCTGCGTGAGACTGCCCTGAGTGGGACATGTGTGGTATGTGAAGAACCCAGGAGCCCCAGCAGAGTTGTACAGTTCTTCTCAGAGGCCTGTTGAAAACCTTCTGCACTTGAGCCTTTCTCATCTGTGTCTCCAAGTAAGAATCTAACTCCATTTTTCCTCTTAGATGCTATCAGGTCTTGCCTCCAGGCTGGGATAATTCTAGCATGGATCATGTATTCCTCCTGCATTCCCTGTCTTCCCTCTGATGTACCCATGGGACTGAGAATCTATTGGGGATGTTTGAGGTCTGTGCTCACAGCTTTCTAAATCTGGCAGTTGCCCCACTGAAGAGGATGGTCATTTTCTCTGCAGTTGATGCATAGTGTTTTTTCAGTTCCAGTCTTCTTGAGTATGATTCGAAATTACACACCCCCATGCTTGTAAAGGAGTCGTGGAACCTAACAGTGCAGTGAATAAGAATGCAAGCTCTGAGGCCCGACCACCTGGGGTCAAATCCAAGCTCTGACATTTATTAGCTGTCCGACCTCAAGCATGTTAACTTAACCCTGGTGACTCATTTGCCTTATGCATATCACAGGGAATAATAGAACATTCCTCATGGGGTCTTTGTGAGGATTAAGCACATAAGGGGTTAATGAGAGAGCCTGGCCCATGGAGAGCCTTCAGTAGGTGTTGGCTATCTTCCAAATATTCCAAGTAATGTCAGCTACATTGTTTTTGGTTTGAGATGAACTGGTCCTTCAAAGACCTAAGATACTCAAGCTCTCAAGAGGATGAATGCTGAACACATCCCTGTCTTCAGGTTGTACTTTTCTTGACAGCATTTAAATATAACCTTTCGTCAAAACTAACAGTCAACCCATGACTCAACCTCTCAAAGCCTCGTATTATTTAAGGACATGAGGACTCAGGAAATGGAAACACCAATGCAAAAATTAATACAAGAATTTAATTTCAAAATGCTTATTGTTTCCTCTGCTGGATATAGATACAAATTACAGTTCTCATATGGGTTTCCCATAGAGGCCAGAAGCTTGCTAGAGTTTCAGGGTAAACCAGCAGCTCTGCAACCTCCAGCAAGAGCTTCATCCAGACTCCTGACCCTTAGCTGCCACACTGGGGTGATTCACTGTGCCATGCCTACCTCACAAGGCTGTTCCAAGCAAGAGAGTAAAAACATTTGGAAATATAATCGTTGTTATGAGACACATAGTTTCTATTAAATAATGTATCTTAAAATCAATAATACCACTTTTTAAAACTTATGTATTTATATTCATGCAGAATATTGCAACATACTCTGGAGGACTGCCTTTCTCCCATCTCATTGTCCAGGTGTCCTTTTCTAATGCCCAAAGTAAGCCTCACTTCTAAAAAGTCACCCTGCACATAGACATACAAATGCAACATTACATTTTCTCTCTTTTGAACTATTAGCTCACTACTGTCATTTTCACTTGCTTTGGTACTTAATTATCTATTCCAGGAGTCAGAGGGCTTTTCTCTAAAGGTCCGGATAGCAAATATTTTAGCCCTTGTGATCCATACTATCTCTGTCATAACCACTTAACTCTGCTATTGTAACACAACAGCACTGTAGACAATATATAAATGAATGGGCATGACTGTTTTCCAATAAAGCTTTATTTACAAAAACAGGTACGACCCATGAACCATAGTTTGCAACTTCTAATTAATAGCCTGAGTTGTTGTTGAACATTTTTATTTGTGCCTCTGTAGTCTACCCAACTGGACTGTCAGAACCTCAAGGACAAGAGTCTTAATTAGGTGTTTGTAATGCCCCACTTCCCATTTCTCCTGAGCCTAGCACCTGGTTCAGTACATACCTGTTGGATTAAACTATCTCATGGGAAAATTGTATACTTATTGTGAGTGAATTAACTCAGGCAATCAAGCCATGCTGAAAGCCCTGAAGAGTTAAATCAGGGAAAAGAGAAATGTTGTCCCTATGGAAGGAGAGACAGCCATCTGCACGTCAAACATATGACTGTAAGAGAAATGTTGCCCACTGATCACTGTCAGATCCTGAAGGAAAAGCTATGGAAAACACCTGAAGACCACATGTTCCTGGAATTTGAGCTCTGTGCGTGAATAATGTCATAGAAGACCCAGAATATGGGTAGCCTGACTCTTTCCTAAGGACATAGTTGTAACTCTGAATTTACAGACAGTCACTATTCTTTGAAGGTAACTCTTTTATTATTATCCATAAACTTAGAATAATAATAACAACTTCACTGTTGTTTCCCATATAGATTTATCTGAAAATAAATATTTTTATTTGTGGAAATATGATACTTCAGCGGCAGGGAGAATAGTGGTTAAGAAGAGCAGGACCTAGAGTTACATCTCACTCAAACCTATGAGCCTTTGAGTAAGTCACTTAACCTCTCTAAGCTTCAGTACTTCCTTCTGAAATGGGAATCTGGAGAGGGTTAAATGAAACGACATATATGAAGAACTTAGTATAGGGCTCAGGACTGAGTGAATACTCAGTAATTATTAGCATCTAGTAATAGCAATAGTAGTAGCAGTCAAAATCACAAGACTCAACGATATTTCTTTAAACACAAACATGTGGCCTAAGGATTCCATTCCTAAGCACACCCAAGAGAATTGAAAACTTACATGCACAGTAAAAAATCCATATACAGAGAAACCTGTACAGGAATGTTGATAGCAGCATTATTCATAATAGCCGAAGAATGGAAACAACCAAATGTGCAACAACAGTCAAATGGATAAACAAAATGTGGTATATCCATACAATGAAATATTATTTGGCCATTAAAAAAAAAAAAAAAACAATGGAGTGCTGATGCACACTACAACATGGATGAGCCTGGCAAACATCATGTTAAGTAAAAGAAGCAAGTCACAAAAGACCACATTTGTGTATATAAGTTCATTTATATGAAGTGTCTAGAATAGGCAAATAGGTAGTACAGAAAGTAGATCAGTGGTTGCTGGGGGCTGGGGATGGGTGTGATGTCAGGGTGAATGTGGAATGACTGATAATAGGAATGGAGTTTAGGGGGAAGGAATGATGAAAATATTCATGGGGTGCCTAAGTGGCTCAGTCAGTTAAGCATCTGCCTTCAGCTCAGGTCAGGATCCTGGAGTTCCAGAACTGAGCCCCAAGTCCAGCTCCCTGCTCAGCAGGAAGTCTGCTTCTCCCTCTGCCTTTTACCCCATCTCGTGCACTCTCTCTCTCTCTCTCTCTGAAATAAATAAATAAAATCTTTTTTTAAAACTCCAAAAATAAATAATGGTTATTGTTGAGCAACCAAAAATAAATAATGGTTATTGTTGAACAACCCTGTGAAATACTAAAACCACCTTAAAAGGATAAATTTTATGGTCTGTAAATTATATCTCAAAGAAACTCTTTTTATTTTTTTTTAAATTTTTTTTAAATGTTTATTTATTTATGATAGTCACAGAGAGAGAAAGAGAGAGAGGCAGAGACCTAGGCAGAGGGAGAAGCAGGCTCCATGCACCGGAAGCCCGATGTGGGATTCGATCCCGGGTCTCCAGGATCGCGGCCTGGGCCAAAGGCAGGCGCCAAACTGCTGTGCCACCCAGGGATCCCAAAGAAACTCTTATTAAAAAACATTTTAAAAGAGTAAATTAACTATCCTCACAAAAAGCAATCTGTAATATATAACTTTTTTCCCCTTGATATGAGCCAGAAGTTTATAGTTTAAGAATTCTACACACACAAAAAATGTGTCATGTGCAGATAGATTTTAAAAGCAGATTACTTATGGGGCACCTGGGTGGCACAATCAGTTGAGTGTCTAACTCTCGGCCCGGCTCAGATTGTGATCTCAGGGTGGTGAGATGAAGCCCCACATAGGGCTCCGCACTCAGCACAGAATCTGCTTGAGTTGCTCTCCCTCTGCCCCTCCCCCTGCTTATGCTCCAGCATGCTCTCTGTCTCTAAAATAAATCAATAAATGTAAAGAAAATAAAGGCATTTTAGCTATTAAGTTCGTACATCCATGGTGTTTAAATGTACTCATCAAGGATGTGTATACATAATCTTCATTTATAAACTCCAGTTAGTTGTAAGAATCACTCAGTCAGGTCACCTGGGTGGCTCAGCTGGTTAAGCATCTGCCTTACTCGGGTCATGATCTCAGGGTCCTGGGATCAAGCCCTATGTTGAGCTCCCTGCTCAGCAAGAAGTTTGTTCTCCCTCTCCCTCTGCTCCCCACCCCCAAACACACTCATGCTGTCTCTCTCTCTTTCTTAAATAAAATAAATACATAAAAATCCAAAAAGAAAGAAAGAAAGGATCAGTCAGATTCAATAACTGTGTTGAGAACCTACTGTGGGCTGTACATTAACTAGGACATAGAGACATAGGGGAGAATAAGATCCTAGGATCATGAACATTTATGGTTCCGTAGGTCTCTTTGCACATCACACCAAACAGGGTGATTTCATCTCATTCCGCTTTTCTGTAGTTTCTGTATCATAAGAACAATTGCATTTTTTCTAAATAGCCATCATATTACCCTCTTAAATCTGCCCTTTCACATCCTTCTCCTCAGGGGAGGTCATCCCCATCCCCGGTTGAAGAATCATCATTCTGGATTCTAGAAGTTTCAATGAGTTCAGAATCCCTTAGTTTTACAAAAAGAGGTAAGGAGACTACCAGGCCATGTATGGGTTATATTTTTTCACTTGGGGACCTGCAGTAAATGAGAGATTCTCAGACTTTTATGAACCTAAGAATCCCCCAGGAACCCCAGGCAGGTTCCTGGGCCTCAGCTACAGAAAGGCAAATTCAAGAGGTTCGAGGAGGAGACCAGGAGACAGAATATTTAGCAAGTACCCAAGTCACTCTGATGCAAGAAGGCATGAACCACACTTTGAGAAATGTCACGCTCAATGTTAGAAACCAGTGAAAGCATTGCCAGATGTTTACTGTGCACCAAACTTAAACACGCACATTCTAGGCACTTTGGGTGATACGAAGACATAGAGTCTCCACAAGGAGCACATAACCAGGTCTGGAAGACCTGAAGGACACAAGCATGATAACTGACTGCCTGCTGGACATGATCTATAACAAATGAGTGGCCAAGCCCCTCGAGGCTGTAAGAATTCAGAAGAGCACCACAGCCCCATGGGCCCCAGTGGCTGAAGACCCTTACGGAGGAGAGAGCTTACTTAAGCCTAACCATAAAAGGTAACTGAGATTGTAAAGAGGTGAATAGAAGAATCTGATGCAGACAATGGGGGAAATTTGTCTCAGAGAAGTTGGCCATAGTATGTTTACGTGAGGAATAAAAAGAAGCCCCATGGTAAAGCAGAGTGAGGTCAGATTCTGGAAGGCCCTAAATGCTTTTCCAAGGGACAGGGATTTTACCCATTGTGGATAGGGACCTACTTTCAAACAAGAAAGTGGCAAGCTGAGATCAGGGCTATGAAAGGCTTCATCCAATAGTAAGTCACTGTGAGCATTTTCAGAATGAAGTGACACATAAATAATGAAGTAATAGCAGGACAGAAGTAGAATCCAGAATGGACTGAAACAAGGGAAGACTAGAGATGAGAGAATTGTTTGGAGGGTCTAGGTTTAATCCCCACAAATAGCTTCCCCCCCCCTCCCAAACAGCCAGAATTCCTATTATACTTAAAAGGGAAAAGCAATGTTGATATTATTTCTTTCTTACACTCACAATAAGAGAGATGTTACTTGAAAGATGCAATCCAGGGCTCCTGGGTGGCTCAGCAGTTGAGCCTCTGCCTTTGGCAGTGATTGCAGGGTCCTAGGATCAAGTCCCACTTCAGGCTCTCCATGGAGAGCCCGATTCTCCCTCTGCCCATATCTTTGCCTCTCTGTGTATGTCTCTCATGAACAAATAAATAATATCTTAAAAAAAAAAAGAAAGATGCAATTAGGAAGTAAGATGAGAATAGCAATAATAAAGGACACAACGATGGAAGAAAGGATTTATTTAACCAGCCTCGGAGACAGGAAACAATGCCTGGAAGGTGAGACAGAGAAAGGCATGGAAAGCCATGTCTTCTCATCCTTAGGACCTCGCTCATGAGAGCTGGGAGGAGCAGCATAGCTTCCCAGGAAAATGGTCCACAAACACGAGAAGCAACCTTCGCAAATGACCACAATGACTACTCAGGAAAACTTGGTAAGACTCTTAATCAGAAAGGGAGAGCTGTCATTGTGTAATAGTTAATAATCCTAAATCCAAACAATGCCTTGTGTTTAAGGAACTATGTCCTTTGCAATAAAGCTTACAAGAGAAAAATAACAAGGCACTTGGTTCAGGTCTGTTACACAGCTTTTGCCATGTAACCAACCACCCCAAAACTCAGTAGCTTAAAACAGTAAATCATTTCTCACAGTTCTGTGGGTAGGCGGGACAACACACCAGGTCTGAGTTGGTTTGACTACAAGGGATAAACAAGAATGGCCTTGTTCTCCTGCGCTGGGCTCAGTGTCAGCCCAAGTGACTCCCCACCCCATGACAGACTCGCCAGGGCTTCTTCACATGGTGGCCTTGGGGTTTCAAAGGGCAGCAAGAGAACCAGCCTCAGGTCTCAAGCAGTTTCGAAGCCTCGTTCGCCGTTGCCCCGTTGGCCAAAGGTCACACAGCTAGACCACAGTCTTGGAAGGCTCTGCTTGAGAGCACAGAAAGAAGGGGGACTGTCTGGCCATTTGTACTCTGTCTAATATATCATGCTCCTCTAAAGGAAGTGGCAACTGTCTGCTTAATCTTGCTTAAAGGATCTGGAAGGATAAGGGTCCATGTGGGCTTACGCTGTACTTGTCTGAAAGCACATATTTGAGCTGTTGTGAAAGAAATTCATAAATATGTATTACTGATTTTTACAAAGTCTTTTAAAGAGGAGGAGAGAGAAAGAAGAGAAAGAAGGAAAGAGGTTCTGAAGAAAGGAAGGAAGAAGGAGGAAGACATCTTTCTTGGCATATCCAATTTTATTCCTTTGCATTGCCAGAACACTACCAATCCCATAAAGATCCTAAACTCTCTGGTTGTCATTACTTGTCTTGTAAAATAGCCTCCTATCTCCCACACTTCCTCATGGGTCAGGCCTCGGCGCTGGGAGGCGCTGGGAGGCGCTGGGCCGTGTGTGTGTCGGGGAGGCCCCAGTAGGGGAACAGAAGCCCACATTTCCATTCCACACAGTGGTAGTGCTTCAACTGCTGGCGCAGCGTCAGGAAGGCCGAAGATGCAGACCAGCAACGCCCCATTCTTAGGACATAATTAATGCGCTGTTAATTTTTTTTTCATCAACAAAGGATTACCAAAATACCGCATGATTTCCTTCAAAAATGTGACCCTCCCTTTCCTGTCTCATTTTTCTTTTCCTGGATCTGAACGTGGTTTCCATTGGCCTCACGAAAACAGTCATTTCTGTTCATTTTCCTCAACTTGTCTCAGCTCCTTGATCTTAAGGAGGGCAGACAGGCTAAAGCCAACTATCAGTAGAAATTTGAAGGACTGCTTCTCTCACTCAGAGCTCTTCTCAAAAAGTGCTTCTCCCCCCTTGTGAGGCCAGTGGCTTCCTCTATGTCCCACAGCAAACCTCATGGTGTTATAAAAAGCCAACTAACTAAATAATGCCATAGGAATCTTAATGACTAGGGTTATTTGGCCAACAACATTACACAGTTTTTTCCTCTCAGAATTCAAGCATTTAAAATTACAAATATCCCATCCAATTCAAATTTAATTACCAGTGTTCAAACTTTAAGAACTTTCTCGTTTTCAATTATGTATAATTGGAAATAATGAACTACAGCTAAAAGATGGTGATTCGGCTCCTTTTTTTAAAGGGGGAGCAGGAAAGTGGCATAATTGTTATCTCTTCCTGATAAAAGATTTTTCTTGCCGACTGCCCTTTTTTTTTTTTTTTTTTTTTTTTTTTTTTTTTTTTTTTTTTACCAAACTTCCCTAAATCCCCCAGGCCAATTTCTCCACGTTTATTTATCATCAACCACGAATGAAAACTGTGATGAGTCCTGATGTCTGAGTTGGCCATAGACACTGTAGTTTCCAGAACAAAAGCCCATGTCTGAGAGCCGAGCCAATGCAAGCTTTGACAATGGCAGAGGGCATGTGAAGTAAGAACTGTCACGGAAAACCCAGGATTTAAGTCACCAGCAGCCCAAAGAAGCTCGGAGCTACTCCGCACAATCTGTTGGGTGAGGAAAGGAAATCGGATGGGTGGCAAGGAGGGGCCCCACAGTACGTTTGGGGCTTCCAAATGATCCCACTCACAACTTGTTCTCCTTCCTGTCAAAGGCTAGACTTTAGAGTCAGCCACTTCTGGTCATGCTCCAGAGACGTGGCCTCTGAGAAGGCAGGGCCGGAAAGCAAAGCCTTCCCTCAAGACAGCCCTCCCTGTCTGGGGACTGTCTCCTTGAAGTAGGGATGGGTTCATTGTTCTCAGAAAAACCATTTCAATACTGTGCAATCTCGTCCATTGTCTCTAATGACCATCTTTTAAAAAAAAAAGAGAAAACACCCTCCCCCCCAGTTTTTTTAGTACTCCAAATCACTTCTTGAAGTGAGAACCACCCACCTGTCAAATAGCTCTTATAATAACCAGAAAAGAAAGTTTCCCCGTACGTGTGTGGACACATGTCCATACATGTGTGCGTGTGTTGTTATTCCACTAGCATCCATCCGAATGGGCCACATCTTGTCACCATGGGCAGTTCTGTATACATGGAAGGTTGAGGAGACTTTTCTTTCCACTCAACTTTCTCTCTGGAAACAAGAGTCCTTGTGTCTGGGAGATGCTCCCAAGTTTCATGCAGGAACAACATCCTTTCTATTAACCAGGAAAACCTAAAGCTCTAAGGATTATTCACCTTTGAATGTGTGCTATTTTGGCTCTGGAGTAATCTGAACTCTTTTTGAGGCGGGGGGGTGGTATCTATGCCAACTGAAAAAAAATCCCACTTTATGCTGGGATTGTATTCATGCGTCTTTCTTTCCATAATCTTACTTTGCAGTTTCTTTTTTTTTTTTTAGTCGACTTCACTGCACTCGTCTCCCCCATTCTTTACCCACCTTTAGTATTATAAGGTTTTCTGAAGGCTGAGCATTTCAGATCTGACTCACACTGTTTCCCCAGAATGTATTTCTGTTTACCAAAATCTCAGATTACCATGGCAACTATCAGGAGTCCCTAAAATGTATGTTGCCTTTTCTGTGCTCAACCTAGAGCCGAGTCACCGCAAATGGTCACAGGGATGACATAAGAATTACATCCATGGGGGAGCAAAGAGCCGCCCACCCTCAGCATCACCAATTTCTTTCCATTTTCGTGTGTCTCGGGGGAGATCGAATGGCAAACCTAGGAGGATAGTAAACTTGTCAGGACAGACTCTTGTTGTTTCGCAGACAGGGAGCCACTGACTGTCCTGTGCTGTGTGTGCCCTGTCAGTGGTTCAGGACAGAGAAGAGGAAACGCTGAAAGACGGAACAGGAAACAGATGGGAGATGTGATCTCTCCCAGCTCCCCAAATTCTGAAAAACCTCAGACCAGCCTGGTTGCTTGAAGATTAAGACAAAAAAGTGAGATCTGTGCCTTTCCCAAAGAGGGGCCAGCAGAAGCGGGCACAGCAGGGAGTCCTGTCACAGGGACCCCAGATCCCGTTGGCTGCGGTTCAGGGCCAAGGGGAAGTGAGAAAGCTCCATCAAGACTGAGCCAACGTGGGCCTGGAGGTGGGGAGGAGCCTTACACTCTTGCAGGGGGAGCCTCAACCCTCGCTTCGTGTTGACAGCTGAAATCTCTGTCATCATGTGCTTTGGGGTTAAGAATACTTCTTTCTTTACCAAGAATTAGGAGGTGTTTACTAAAAATTAGGCCTGTAGGAGCACCTGGCTGGCTCAGTTGGAAGAGTGCCCCTGACTCTTGATCTCGGGGCCGGGGGTTCGGGCCCGGGGGTTCGGGCCCCATGTTGGATGTAGAGATTACTAAAAAGCAAACAAACAAACACCAAAAAAATTAATGAATTTTAAAAATAAAAATTAAATAAAACCTTAAGTCTGTAACGGTGGCCAGAGGAAAGGGAGTCAGTCTTCCACCTCTGCAGGCTTTAGGGATCATGCCAGGAAAAGGAGGGAGCAGAGTCTGGAATCCATGGGTTGGGATCATTTTCAATGATTTCCCTCCCCCAACACAGAGACATCAAAGAATCTAAATGGCATCCTTCAAATTCACTTGAAGGTGCAATTATTTGTCCAAAAATGATTCCTATGCCTGCGTTCAGAGCTCTGGGAGAAACTCTTGAGGTGATTGTTTCCCGGGAGGAGATTAGGACGCACATCCAGCCTAGAAGTTTCCTTTGCTTCACTGGTTTGGCAAAGAGGGTGTGGGAGGAGGGGGAGAGGGGCAGTGATCCCTCCCGAACCACCAGCAAGTTGAACCTGCTTTCTGAGGAGATGCTAAAATCCCAATAGCAACACCATCCAAAAATCCCAGACACCCCTCCCCCTCCCAGAACACCACATCTCACTTGTGACCTTGTACAGCCTGTGGTCAGGAAAGAGCCTTTGAACACATCTCCAGAGCTGCCACGATGAGAAGGTCTTTGATTACTCAGTTCAGCTGGTCCTCCCTCCTCTGTAATTCCCTTCTTCCCTCCCTCAGCCCTCTTCACCTTGTCTGGTAGCCCAGGCAGGTTTGGGGGTTTTTTCAAGGCAACCCATTTTTTTTTCTCTTTTCATTTTCCTATAGCATCCTAAACCTCAAGATGCGGTTAACGCTAATCCTGATTTATTTAGGGTTTA
This sequence comes from Canis aureus, assembly GCF_053574225.1. Classification (NCBI taxonomy): domain Eukaryota; kingdom Metazoa; phylum Chordata; class Mammalia; order Carnivora; family Canidae; genus Canis; species Canis aureus. The sequence goes on from NC_135613.1 coordinate 10,217,206, forward strand.
TCTGCATTATTAATTCTGATCATGAAAAAAAAAAGTGCTCCAGGCCCTGGTTTGTATACAAAGTTTGGGTGTTTGTGAAAGGGGCCAGCAATCCCTGGGAAACCGATTTCCTTTAGCCATCTTTTAAATGCAAACAACTCTTTTGCTAGATTGAAAATATTTCTTGAGATGGTCCTCTCCTTAACAATTTCATTTATTATTATCCAACACCTCCCCCCCAACACCCCGCCAGTCAATATCCTTTGAAGCTGCTTCCTGCATTAATCTGGACTTAATATGGATTTAAACATTTACAATGGAAAATAATTTGGGTTAAAAAAAATAATCTCCCCTGATAAAGCTAGAAAACCCCCACGACTGTCAGCATCTCTGACAGCCAGGAATAGAATGAGATTCTTGAATATGCATATTGAAGAAAAGGAGCAGCAAGTCTACCAGGGTGTATGTTATATTTTATATTTGTCAGCTGTTATGACTGGACTGGAGCTGAGTGATATCCCGGGTCTTGACTTGTTGTTTGAATGAATTCATCATCACTCAGAACATAGGAACTGTTACTTGGTACCCAGAATATACTCAAAAATGCCTTCCGTTGGAGTGAAAGAGAGCTGTCTCTCAGAGGTAGCAGCCTGCATCCATCACTCCCAGCCGGGCTGCTCAGGAGCTAGGGGGTTCCAATGCCCCCTCCACCATCCTGTCCAGTCTTGCATTTTCCACTTTACTGACCAGTAGAACACTGGAAATAGAAAGTTCATATTTCTCTGGGCAGTCCCCCAGCGTGGCCACTGTTATCAAGGGAATTCATCCTGGATTAAGGAGCCCAGGGGACTGGAATATTTTCATAGGAACTTAAAGGAATTCAAATCAGACCTCCAAGTCTGTTTTGTCAGATCTTGGCACTTCAGGCTGACCTACAAAGGTTTTGATTTCTTAGGGTCTTGCAGAATGAGGCTAGACTAACCCCAAGAAGCACCCCTTTCAGGGATGGGAAATAATGTGGCATGGATGCCATCATGCCTCATTCCTATGCCCATGGCAGATATCACTGATCAATCCCAACATCCTCTTCCATTGAGCCAGAAGGCAGCCCCTGCATCCTTCTCAACACAAGGCCTCAGGAGGCACTGCCTCTTGTTTGGGACACACATTGAGAGCTACTTGCCGTTGCTGCTGGGCCCTGTACTACTACTTCAGAAGACTCTGAGCTGATCTCCAGGCTTTCAGCATTCCCCTTCAGCCTAGCTTGTGCACCGATACTGGTTGTGTTCCTGTTCTAGAGAATATGGCCCCGTGGTGTTAGAAGCAAGTCTGACGTGAGGGCATATAAATTCATTGTACAAATTTTAGAAAAGGCAGATATAAAAAAAAGTGGACAATTAAAATGACATAATTCCCTTAGGATATACATATTGATGTATATGCTTCTCTTTTTATAAAATATTTCTTTTTTTAGTGTTAAAAATTCACATATACTTAAAAAGTGAGTGAATTTTATAAGTTCTTACCTATAAATTGCACCTTAATAAGCTGATCACCTATCTATATATTATACATTTTAAAAAGTGTATGTAGTGCATCTGAACTTTCCGTGCATTTTAAACCAAAATATGGGTTTCATATTTTATATATTCTATTGAAGAGTCCATAAAGCTAGTCCATAAAGCTAGTTATTATCTGTACACTTTTAGATCCTAAAATATAGTTGAACAGTCTTAGGGCATATACCTACACTTCCAGCATTCCAAGGATATCTCCATGTGTTTGCCCATTCTTTTTTAAATTTCTTAACAGCTTTATTGAGGTAAAATTTACATCCCAAGCAATTTACCCAAAGTGTGCAATTTCATGGTTTGGGGTATATTCACAAGCTTTTAACTAATATTTTTAACTAGTATTTTTTTGAAGTAGGCTACACACCCAGCATAGGGCTTGAACTCACAACCCTGAGATCAAGAGTCATCTGCTCATCCAGGCACCCCTAATTAATATTTGATTTTGCACTGTTTTGATAAAGATGCGCAAATGTTTTTCCAGTTTATTTCATGTATTTTTACGTCTGTACCATGCTATTTTATAAGCCAGCCCAAGACAGGAACTATGCGCTCTATTTCTTTTCTGTTATGATAATAATATTAATTAAAATTACATCAGCTGTTATTTACTATGTATTTTTTTATTTCATCTGCAAAACAATCCTGTGAGGTAGCTGCTGTTATTTTCATTTGCTGTTAGGGAAACTGAGGCTCAGGATGATGAAGAAACTTGCTGAAGGCCACTCATCAGTGACCTGGTAGTCACTGAACCACATTAGCCCCCAGCTGAAAGGCATTCTTAGAGGCCAAGTTAATGATACCATCTACCTGCCATTCTGCTCACCTTGGTCCTGGCAACCTGAATGAGTCTCTGGGGGTGAAGGATCAAGTCAAAATGTCTCAAGTCTTCATCCCCTGGCACTTGTGATTGCATCCATTCCATTGTTCTCTTGGCAACGACTAGCTCCCCACAGAGCTCCTTCCATTTGGTAGAAGAAATCACTGGATATCATTTTTGGAATTTACCATTTTGGAATAAAACTTTAGAAGAAGTAGTTAAGGCTAACAAATTAGGATCTTCTCAACTCCCAAAATGTACCATTCTGTAGAGCAGCGTGACAAATGGCAGGATTGGAGAACTCAGGCTTCCCATTTGGGACTTGTGGAACTGTCCAACTAGCTTCCTAATATACGCTTGACTGTACTGTGCCGTCATCTTCAACAATAAGGCAGGTTACATCCGTGACTCTACATATCACAATGAAGACACTCAATAAATATTAAATAATAATTATTGTTTCTTTCACATTCACTGACAGGATAAAATCCCAGTAAAGAACCTTAAAGGTCTAATTACTTCGTTGGCATTGAAACCAAACTGCTAGTTGAGAAATTAATTGTGGAGCCGTCGGAGATGGAGTAGTAGGAAGTTGTTTTGAGCAGTGATGTCAGTCTGAAACTCCGAGGAAGATGTGGAGCAATAAACACCAACGCAAACTGCCGAAAGTAGCTGAGGAGGAGGAGATCAGATGTGCAGCTGGCACCACACAGACTTCTGTTCATTTACTGATTCCTTGGGCACACAAAATACATGTGGAGTGAGTGACCACCTGAGTTAATTAATAAGCAGAAAATGTCTCTAGAGATATTTAGAACCATGTGGAGATGATCTCCAGCACAAATGAAGACCCAGAATATTAATAACCACAATTATAAGAGTAATTAACATTAGCTGAGCACCAGCTGTGAGCCAGGTCCTATTTCAAGTGCTTCAAATATATTATCTCATTTAATCCGTATCACAAGTTGTATAGCAAATATCATCCTCATTTTTAAAATTAGAAAATGGAGGCACAGAAAAGTTAAGTAATATCACATCCCAACATCACACAGTTGAGCCGTCCAAAAAATAAATAAATGAAGAGTGCTCAGTTTCAGCCAAGTGAAAGTATATTCATTGTGCCACTTCCTAATCTCTTAAGAGATGACTGGTTTCCAAGACCCTAAAGAAATAACCAGAGATCGCCCAGTCCGTAGTCTTCAGACTGCTCCCCTGGAACCAGGGGAGTTGCTTCAGAGGTCAGTCCTACCAACAATAAAGTATTTGTGCCAAACAGGGATGAGTTCAGCCTTTGCTGCTTGAACCTACTTTAGTTATAGGATTTCCACATAACATTTTGTTTTCATACAAAAGAGAGAAAGAGTATTCCATTGGTATAAGTCTTAGGCAGGCAAACATTTTCTTTAAAGGGCCTGATAGTAAATATTTTAGGCTTTGTGGGCCACACTGTATCATGGCAACCCAACTCTGCTGTTATAGTACAAAAGCAGCCATGGACAGTATGTACATGAATGAATGTTGCTGGGTCCCAATGACACCTCATTTATAAAAGTAGCCTCTGGTCTAGGCCATCCACCTCTGGTCAAGTGGAGTTTGCCCAAACTTTTTGAATAGGGGTTATCGTGCATGCCCACAAAAAAAAAAAAAAAAAAGTATACTGTCCAAGACCCCTATATTTATTAGTACTTGTCATCTATCAGAAAGTCCATGCCATAGTTTAAGGAAAAGGAAACTAATGTGTATTGAATGTGGATTTTGTGTCAGGTAACCTGCTACTACTGGTTCTCCATCTGAATTGATCCTCATTGTAATTATGAAAAGTGAACTGAATGACCCCCCCCCCTTTAACAAAGAAGGACACTGAGGCTTACACCATATTGACATGGCTTAAAGCCACATTGCTGCCTTGTGACAGACTGGAAGGTCATCTATAAGTTACCCACTGGCGATTCTTCTCTAGGGAAAAGCAGTCAAGTTCACATCATAACCTCACTTTGCTGACCCCTAGATACTTCACGAACATCTCTATTAAATTAGGGATTTCTATATGAGTTTTCCCAAGGCTTACCACGGGAAGTGGATAACCTTGCAATTTCAATAAGCTATTCTCCCAATTATGCTTATAGTCATGTATTGTCTATCTTACCAGGTTGCATTGGGGGTGTGTATTAGGTAGTGATCCTCCATGATTCATACGTCTTTTGTCAAGATCATTTTTCATCTCTATACTTTACTCTCTACCTCTTGTACTTGCCTCTCTTGAATTCATACTGTGCTGAGAAATTTTGGAATTCTAAGTCTTCAGTAAACTCATTTTCTTCCAAACATCCACTGGCAGTACTAGCTTGGTTATATGCCACCAGTAGATAAAGAAATTTAATTTCTTCCCCTGCATGGGATAGGTTGAAATTTTGAGGCTGAGGTATTGATGGTTGGTGTACTGAATCTCTTCCAGAACACACATTTATTGTCTTCCTTCGTGTGCACCAAAATGCCTTGGAATGAAGGACCTTTTACATCTATTTTCAACTCATTCTGGATCGGTTTCCTTTTAAGAACCATCAGCCCCATTCACCTGGCAATCGGAGGTTGGTGCCAGAAGTCAATGAAAGCATAGCCTCTGGTTATGCATAGCTCTCAGATCCAAAAATCCAGGTCTGTGAGCCACCATAGCTTGCCTCCACAACTGAACTGTAACCCAGCTACGTGTAAAGCAGAGGAGAAATCCATCACACGTGGAAAACTTAGCCATCAATAAGCAGCTCTGCAGGCCTTTCAGTTGAGGACCAACCACAGAACTGGCTCTCCATCAACAATCAAACAGTCTTTAGCTGTGATCAGCCACTTCCGTCACCTCTGAGACTGGCAGATTTCCAATAAAGCCAATAGCCCCCTCCCCCAGGGTAAGGTCATCAGCAGGAGGCAGGCATTGTCGTTTAGCCAAGCAATTTGACAACAGTGTTAGCTTACACTCTATTAGCCAGCAGCTACACCCTGACCCCTGACCCTGACATTGACCTCAGACAGCCTTCTCCTGAGGTAGACTCTGATCATTTGAGGTGGCCCGCCCTGCTGGTTAGCATGCGAGAAGGCCCATCAGGACCAAGCAGGGCTCCCTAGTCACCCCCACTCCCAACAGGAGGCTTGAGGCTTGAAGTACAGAAACAAGCCAGAGTTGAACCCAAGATGGCAAAGGTGAACATTCAGAAGCATATCCATCAGCAGCCTGTCACCAAAGGGCGATGTAAGAACTATGGAAGCTTTCAGCGCAGGGGTAGCCATTGTCTCCAGACAGTTCTGCTCCTTAATGGAAAAGACATATCAAAATATGGCTTACAAAATACAAAATAATGGACTGAGATGTACATTATATGAGGGTGTTAGATTGCAATGTACTTTACAGTGGGGGAATTAGATTGAAGTGTTATGCCAGGGTAGTTAGGTTGAAATATGGATTATCCTAGGAATGTTAGCTTGAGATGTGCTTTATAACACAGTTGTTAAATTAAGATGTGCTCTTCAGTGCAGGCATTAGCCCGAGATGTGCATTATAGCAAAATTGTTAGGGGAAGATGTGGATCCCACTTTGGGAGGGGATAAGAGAGGAAAACACCCTGTGTTGAATATTATTCAAGGTTACGGAACGTCTTCTGCATTACGTGGGTTGCAGGGCTTTGAATGCGGGGGAATGAGAGAATGCAATATATAATGTTCCTTCCCTGCTCCCTTCTCCCAGCCAAACAACCTGCCACTTTCCCCACTTTTCCTGTTAGGGACTTACAGGCCTCCCCCATCAATAAAAACATTAGCTCACTAAACAGCCTGATGGCTTTTCCTTCCCTGGCTTAACCCTTCGGGAGCTGGGGTTTCCTTTGGATTTGTAAAGATATTGATCCTGGATAATGTTTGCTTTTCTAACTCTCTCTTCCCTAGACTTGATGGATAGGTTCAGGGCTACATCTCGGCAGCCCATGCACCGCAGCTACCCAGGGAAAGGGGAATGGGAAGCAAGGCGAGCGTTCGGTAGTTAACACCATCGGAATGCTTTTTCTGGGATGGACAGGCTGGGGAGAAATGTGAGGGCCACAGTCACTTTTAATTAGCACAGGATTTCACTTTCGATTTTGCTCATTCTTGTCCTGATCCCTCCACCAATATTTCTTTAGTTCAACTCAAAGCGTTGTATAGTTTCTAATTAATATCAGATGCTATCTCGAGGTTGGCTGCCCTGAGTTCCATTTTCAAAGACCGCTTTTTCAGTTAAAGAATCTCTAGCCTTATCAACATGGATGAATCCCAGTAGCTATGTTGTTTGCTTGCAACGCTGGCCGAGGTGGGGACGACTTTAATAAACCCTCACCATAGATATAAATCTTACCCAAGAAAAAGAAGTGAAGAGGAATGGGAGCATCATCTCGCTCATTAACCACTTGGCCTACGAAGGTTCGCTGTCTTCCCAACAGTGTTTTTGTTCTTTCTTCTCTTCCTTAGTTCAGAAGATATAATTTACAGCCTCCAGAAGTCTAGGTGAGCGCAATTGGATGATGTCCAGCTTCGCCGGAATCAGAGAGGTGAGTTCCAGCCTTCTTGTTTCTCAATGAAAGAAAATGTTATACCAGGTGAGTCAACTCAGTCGAAAAGACTAACCTGCCAGACAAGGGCACCAAACAAAACCAAACAGTTCAAAGGAAATTGCAGTGTTACTAGACACCTCTGCATTGTGCCCTGCGGTTCCAGGAAAGAGGCAAGTGGGCACTTCTGTGTGCATTTTGTCAGGCTCTATTTCTCTAGACAGAAAAGAGGGTTTGCTGCGGGACAACAGCACTTTACCTTCCCTGGCGGAGCTTGCCATGGGCAAAACACAAGGAATAGGAGAGAAATATGCTGGCCAGGTGAAAAGCAGTTTCACCCACCCTAGGATGTCTTTCCCAATTTTAGCCCATCAGTATTCCCGCTCCTTCTCTCAGCATTTTTGGGGTATGCACTCTGGAAGTTTGCTGTGTTCTTTTCTCCTCTTGGTATCCATTCCTGCCTCATTTTCTAACATCACATTTTCCTTAAAAATAGGCTATGAGAGCTATTTCTGTCTGCTGTCAAGGGATCTGTCCAGCCAGACTCCCACGGGATGTAGGAATGAGTTTAAAACCAATCCCGAAGAAGAAAGAAAAGAAAGGGTTGGCTTAGTCCCAGACTCTGTTTTTAAACAAATCTGTTGGGTCAAGTGATGTATTTGTGGCCCTTCCCTAGAAGGGGAATTACAGTATGGTACTCTTGAAAACCCTCTAAAATCCCACCCCAAAGAAGACACCACATAGGATCACAGGAGAATCCTGGTGGCCTGGAGGTTGGAAGCAGTTCTGGAGTCAGTCCTAGTCCATCATTTGCTTGCATTGTGGATTTGGGCAAATCACTGGACTTTTCTGAACCTCAGTTTTTCCATCCATAAAATGGGTTTGATGGTAGTAGCCACCTCACAGGGATATTATGAGGGACAAATGGGCTAATGTGTATAAAATGCTCTGTCTTTGGCCTGCCACAGGGTAATCACTCCACATGGAGTGGCTGAGAACTTTATAATTTTATCACCATACCAGCAGCTAGCAGGAGCAATGTGCCAGTTTACCACGGGCTCTGACACTTGAGTGTCATACCACCACCAGCACTGACTTATCACATACCACGCCGACCCTCATGTGTTCATCAACCCATCTAGTTTTAAAAACATGCTGTATCCCTCAGCCTTGCCCCTTTCCAAGACTAGGGTTTATGAGGATTTTCTCTGCAGAGGAAGAAGGGCAGCCCTGCCAATGAGGGGCTAGACAGATTAGAAGGGCCTCATTGATGGAGTATAATCCCCCTCTGTACTCACCGGTAACTATCCATGATTGTATTTCAAAGGTAACTGTTCATCTCCACCGTGGGGATTGGCGTGCACTCCACAAATAGGGCCTAATGTGATCCGACAGGCCTGATTTCTCCAGATATATATTAAAACAACATGCCCAGTGCTGATGGCTCCAAGGTCCTGACCTTTAGCAAGAACTTATGACGTAAGGCAACCTGCCCAGGAGAGCAAGTGGAGCAGAAGGCCAGAGGGACAAGGTCATCAGCTAATGAAGTGGTCAGCATTGAGTTTCTGTCACTCAGCTGGTTAAGAGGAAACTGAGAGGGAAGTAAAAGAAAATGGGAGCATTTGAGAAACAAAGAGAAGGACCACGTTTGAGCTGATGCTCCAAAAGTGAGCAGATGTTGTCAGAACCAGGCTGAGGAAACGCGGCCTGTCTGAGCCTTCATTATAGCCTCGCTCAATCCTACCTGCTGAACACAGGCTGGTCAAAAGAACATTGGGAAGAAGCTAATTCTGTACAAATGCCAAGTTAGAATGAAAGTGAGCAGCTCCTAAAGCAACCTGCTCTTTGGTTCCTATCAGCCCCAGACATACAGTAAGGACAAGTGGTCAAGAACATGGGCTTCGAGATGTGTTCCAGGCCTGTTCCGGGTACACTACCCATTGAGCTTCAGCATCATTATCTGGAAAACTGAAAATGGTCCCTACCTCAAAGAGGGGTTCATAGAATTACAGGAGAAAATTCATATCAAAGGGCATAGCATGATGTTTGGCATAAAGTAGTCACTCAAGTGTCAGCAGCAACCATTGTTATTCTGTAAACACAGACAATCTCAGACAGAGAGTGAGTGCCTGGTTTTAAAAAATGGGTAGTAAGTCGTGTGTTACAGACTACGAAGTTGGTTCCACCGGTTTCACACTGGGAATTCTAATGTTTCCCATTAGAGGAGCACTTCAAACTTTTGAATGACTCGCCTGGTTGATGAACATTTATTGAAAATTACTGAGTGCTGAGCACTGTCCTTGGTGACGCTGAATCAACTTTGTTCTTCACCACCTTGCTGGGGAGATGGAAACATCGAGACTCAGAGCCTAAGTGGTAGTATATTTCGAGAATGTAGCATGGGGTAGAGACAACGACTCTTCTTGAGAATATCAGAGAGAAGTCAAAGAGAGGAGGACATTCATTCCTCTTTCATCACTTACTCCTTCAGATGATGCCTTAGGGTGCATAAAGCTGGTGTCACTCTCCCCATTCATTTTATGTATGAAAAAGTTGAAATCCAAAAAAAAAAAAAAAAAAAAAAAGGTTGAAATCCAGGCAGGTTACCCTTGCTTTTGTTTGCAGCAGTTCATAGGAGAACTGAGACTGTTACCTGAGTCTCCAAGCTTCCAGAAGGGAGATTCCTCAGCAACATCAGGATGAATTATGCCCACTGATGGCCATCTGAGATCCAGAACCATTTCTCCTAACTGGCATTATCATCGTAGCCAGATTAATAATCCAACTCTTAAGTCCCAGTGCACAGAGATACAGAAGGCTTCAGTTCCGTTGCTGAGTTATTCTAAAGGTTCTTTCAAAGCTTTACCCTCTTACTTGTAAAAGTGAAGTGCTCTCTAGATCAGGGGATGAAAATAATAGACTGAGGACCAGCATGCTAATCTCAGCAATACCCTGGTTTCTTTCACATCCCGCAATCACTGATGTTTCAGGTCCCCAGATTAAGATACTTATGTTACCTGCCCACCTCTACTTTACAAAGATGATAGGAGGATAAACTGAAGGCATTGATCTGGGGAAGTACTTTGAGTGTTTAGTGGGGAACATAAAGTCCCAGTGGAAGTGATTATCAAATTAGGCTGTGGCAGCCTAGGAATAAAGACTTAGAGCGTCACCAGGGCCACCAACCCCTGTGCTGGTCATGACCCAGACAAACATCCTTCTCAGGATTCAGTTCCTTGGGACTTTTCTGGGTTTCGAGACTCCAGTGGAACAGCACAAATACGTACCATTAACCAAAGCTACTCTCTTTTTTCTTTCAAATATGGACCTAGCCTCAAGCTTTTTTCTGATTGTGGAGATAGTATATAGTCTCTTTTTAAGATGCAAGCAGTTTATCAAAGTATAATGAAAATTAAAACCACCCAAAATTCCACCACCCAGAACAAACACTATTAGCTTAGACTACCTCCTCTCAGACCTCTCTTCTGCACACATATGCATATATGTGTCTTATTTTATGTTACTGGCATTATATCATACATGCTAACCGAAACAATAGACCATGTCATTGAATTATAACTTCACGTTAGATTCATTTTCAATGACTACATAGTAGTCCACTGTTGGGTGTACCATCAGTTACTTAACTAATGTCCTACGGAAGGCCAGTAATGTTGCTATGAACACTACTCTAATGAATATCCTTATGCTTAGTTAATCTGTCCAATTATTTCCTTAGGATAAATTCCCACAAGTTGGAACTGTTAGGGAAACTACTCCCTTCACCCACTGTTAAGAAGGATTTACCTGGAGCAATGAGGGAATAGAAGGGCAAGGACTAACCACACTGGAGAGTCCCTTCAATCCTAGTGATCCTCATCTATTCATCCATGGGAAAATGAGCATGACAGAGGTGAATTTTCATCTCCCCAAGATTAAGTGTCACACCATGAGGTTCTAGAAGCTTGAGTTGTTTTGTGTTGTGTTTGATTTTTTTTTTCAACTACTCTTCTTGCCCTGGCCTTTGGATCCATTGCACACCATACAACCCACTCTGCAGTACTCTTCCTCCTCAGACACTGACACGGTGGATTCCATTTTCTCTTTACTGGGTTTTCTTTCGGGTGGCTTTTCTCTGTATGGGGCCCAACGGTTGATTAACTCCTTTGGGTTAGAGTCAGCACTGAGGCCAGCCAACCAGTGAGTTGGGTTGCGTGATTACATTGCAATGTTTTAATTTGTCTTTGGACAAATTCTCATAAGCTTTCCTGAGAAAATCTCCCATTAGATGTAGTCGTTTAATTTAAGAACGGTTGGGAGAAGAAGATGAGCTAAGATGACAGATGGAGGAATGCAGATGTGTACATCTTAGGGGGACTCAAAAGCACTCTGAGGATTTGGCATCCAGTGAAGCACAATGTCGGCTTTTACTGCTTGTGTCCATGGAGTTGAGAAATTTTCAAGAAATCATTAAAATACAGGGATTTGCTTAGATGACAAGCAGGTTTTATTATTTTTTCTTGTCTACAAAATCATAACAAGTTCAACTAAGGAACTAGCTAGCCCCCCTCCCACACACACACACTCCCCAAGTCCAGAAAACATAAAAAATAAAAATTTGAGTAGCTTCTTAGGGAGGCAAAACAAAGCAAGAAATAATAATAAGGCTGCTGTTGGAGAGAAGTTTCCTTTGGTCACATTACCACAAAGATAACTTTTTAAATTCCGTGCTTACCCTGGTTTCCTTCAAACAGTTTTTCTGGACATCCTAATTTGGAGTTTGTATAATTCAACATCTATTATTGTTTTAGGACCATGGTTATTATTTTTAATTATAATTTAAAGCTGCCTAATATACCCAGAGGTCACCAGGCACCTAAAAGAAATAAATAAAAACAACTTGCCATTTTTAAAAGCGGCATGTTTATTTGGAAGTTTCACAAGCAACTCAACTAAGACATCATAAAACCTTCAAATAAACTAAAACGGAAACAAAATAAAATGTCCAGCCCTAATCTCCTTAGAAGGCAAGCAGAAGAAGGTTGCAGCTAGCTGAATGCTAGCATGAGAACGTTCAGAATGATTTTCTTACTGAGTTTGGGAACTCCAGGGTATGTCTTCGTGCCCACACCCTATATTGCAATCTGTATAGTCCTGGTCCAAGATTTGTAATCCTCGAGCCTCAGTGTGAAGTTTTAGTCAAAGAGAGGTCAGTCTAACAACACACTTGGTGCAGAAAAAGCAGAAGACATGCTAGAGGCATGGAAGTGCCTACCCACTGACTACTTCATCCAGGTGGCTTTGGATGGCCTTCTCCAGTGCAGGTGTCCATAACGTAGATTCAGGTCTCATTAACTCTATTTTAGATGTAAAATTACTGAAATATCAAAGTCTACTGATTTAACATTTGGAAGTCTAAAGAAATTTCAAAACAGTTCCATAATGTTTCTACATGTGAGTTTCCATAACAGAAAACAGTAAAATCATTTTCAAACCATTTACTGCTAGTATTCTCCATGTAATCAGAGCTGTTATGGTTTGTTAAGCAACAGAGTTATCTAGTGGGAAGGAGGTTTATGCTGCTCCAAGACCTTCTAGCTACATAAGTATGCAAATCTGTAAGTATTATAGAATCTGTTGAACAAGCATAGTTAAGATTTCCAGAGGGAAGCATCTATTCTCTCCACTCCCAGAATAGTGTTAGATAGTTCAGAGTGACTCTCTTTAGGGCCCAGAGAGCTGTACTGTCAAATTCAGGTCACTCAGAGTTCTGAGGCTAAGGCAGAGAGTGGTGTTCTCAGAGTGGTACAGAAAAGACTCCTGGAGATCTCTGTGGAAGAAATAAGAATGAAAAGAGAGGAGAGAGTAGAACAGAACAGAAGAGAAAAAAAGAAAAAAAGGAAAGAAGTTGATCCCCGCGATGACAAACTTGAATGGCTGCAATGATTAAGCAAAAAATATAAATAGGTGAAGTGGGCAATAGGGAGTGGTGGGGACTGTGGAAAATGTGCCCAGCCTACAGGGCATCTGTTGCTCAAATCCAGCTGAAGGCTTTCAGGCCTAGCATAACCAGAGCTTTCAGTTTTTCAAGAGAGGCTGGAAGTGTAGATTCTTTTCACTTGAAATACCTCAAATTTCGAATGTTGGCCATCAGTTTTATTCAGATACCCACACAATATTTGTAAATTGTATGAGATAGAAGTAAGCAGTTGGGAACTAAAAATAGCAACAGGTTTTGAAGCATGGAATGGATAATTTATATTAAAGAGTTCTTCTTTCATCCTCTGCCACAGATAAGGGAGAGTCTTATCAAGCCTTAGTACTAATTCTCCTCTATAAAGGAAAATATATATTTTTTCTCTCCCTTCTAGCCAGTGCCCTCAAGTCTAAAATAACTTTTAATCTGCTTTATCCTGTCTTTCTGATTCTCTTTGTAAGTATTGGGCTGGCGAATGAACTCTGGGTATACTGAGCTAAGCAAATGCTTATGATCTCTTAGCCTTCTGAGATGGGGATGGATTGATGCATAGAAAAGATTTGCAAAAGGTGGAAAGCTGTTCTGAGCCTATTTGCAAAATTTCTGAGATAAATTACAATATAGTTTATTAATTATTTAAAGATATTATCCTTACAGCACTCCTGGCATTTCACCTTAGAAATATTGGTATTTGGAGGTTATATTAGTCAGTTTTTATTAAATAATGTTGCAGTAACAAATAATCTTCAAGTCTCAGTGGCTTACAACCAAGATATATTTTTCATGTATAGGTTGGTTGCATCTCTCCTCTAGTTCATCTTTGTTCTGAGCTCTGGGCTGAAGGAGCAGCTCCTCCCACGATATGGTGCTAGAAGGGAGAAGAGAAACCACATGAAGGCTTTTAAAGCTTCTTCTCAGAAGTAGCATACATTACTGCCTCTCACGTTTTATTGGTGGCCAAAGCAAGTCACATGGGCACGCCTGACGTTGATGAGGCAGGAGACTTATTACCCTCTCACAGGGAAGGGCAATAATCAGGAACAATTAAACAATCTCCCGCAGAGGTACCACCTTGGGGGCTTTGGAAGAGAAAAATAATGGGGAAGCTCCCCAACATCTCATGTTGGAGAAACTAAGCTGACCCTCGGCTCCATTCTGACCTCCGAGGGGAGCATTGAGGTAATTTAAGTAGAGAGTGGTTAAGGGCATGGTATCTTGAGTCAGACTTCCTGGGTTTAAATCCTGGCTCCACCATTTCTTGGCAGTGAGGCCTTGGATATGTTACTCAATGCTTCTTGTCTCATTTTCCTCATGTAGACACACCTACTTCATAAGGCTGTCGAGAGGATTCAATGAGTGAGGATATATGTTGAGAAGGAGAGAATATTTAGAACAGTGTTTGGCACATAATAAGTATTGACCATTACTCAGTGATGATGACTGGGAAGCCATCAGGTCAAATGCATCTCAGCCACCTTCTCAATAAAGGTCAAGATTTCCTGTTATAGAAAGACTCTTCCAGGCCTTTTCAACTTCAAAATCCTCTATTAAAATGCATTTCTGGAAGGGCTAAACCCTTAGGTCTTTATCAACTAATACTTTGTGGGGACTACTTTGGAAGCAGATTCTAGCAGGATAAGATGTAAGAAGAGTCCTGGAGACAGTGAGGCAGAAAACAGAAGTTGGGGAACAAGGACCCCTAGAATAAATTTGTCACACATGATGGTTTTACCAAGAGCTAGCTGACTAGACCAGTAATTCTCATCCTTAGCTACATCTTCAAATCCCAGGGGATGCCAAGACCACACCCTAGGTCAACGATATCAGACTCTATGTGGCTGGGATGCAGGACTCAACACCTTAAAACTCCCCCATAGTCTTTCTATGTCAAACCAAGATTGATGCATTGGAGCAGTCTACCTTCCACTCAGAGTACCTGATTGCCTCCTTCGTGGTACATATTTTACTCTACCATGGGTCTGGATTAACCCTATCTCTCCAGCACAGTCCAGATGAACTGACCAGGAGAGGAACACTTGCTGACAAAGACAAGGGAGAGATATGGCCAAAGTGGAGCATTCGTCTTTTCTCCCCTTCTGATTGATCACTTTATACAATAATAAAACTTTTAAAAGGTTGAACCTGAACTGAGGCTGTGACTGTGACACAATTAATCAAACTCTTGAAGAATCATGTTACATTATGTGCTTCAAGCATTGATCCACTTCACTAAAAGTTGGCCTGAAATATTACCTACACAGGATACTAGATTCCTAAGAAATGGCCAGGATGTCATCTATTGCTTTGCATCTCCAAATAATATGTGGACCTGCAGCTGAGCAAGACCATACAGCAGGACAGATTTTGACACATCAGAGGGTACATCACCGGTCCCTACCTTGCCCCAGATTGCTGGGAGTAGGAGTACAGAGAAGAGAGGGCTGATGATGATGTGTTCCTTAAACCTGTTATCACTAAGCCTAGATAGCAATGATACTGTTCATCCACAAGGCTCCCAGTCTCCCTACCTGTTTTTTTTCCCCTACCTGTTCTTGAATAAAATGCAGACCGTGTCAGCATCCCTGGCACCATAAGCCCTACCCCATGGAGGCACATTTTTGGGGTCCTCTCTAAATCTAAGTTTAACAACAAATGCATCCTCCTTTTTAATTCACAGATACACATCAAGTCAATAACAATATCTAGCATCTCCATGCAGTTCTTTTCAGTTAGACAAATACTGAAAAGTGCCCAGACCATTTGAGCCTCACAACACCCCCAGAAGGTAGTTAGGTGAGCCAGGATTTATGATCCCCATTTTACAGAAGAGGAAATTTGCTAGGGAAGTGATGTGAGTTGTGAGGTCATGGAACTGGTGGTAAAACTGGAACACCTGGTTTTAGGACTCGGATCCTGTGTCTTCCAGCAACTTCCAGGCAACATAGGAGACCACAGAGGAAATCAGATCTTGTGCTGGCCCCAAGGCAAAATCACATTATAGACAAAGCTCCTTGGATGCCTTGCCTCTTGCCCTTCACCAGCCTTCTTCCTCTCCTCCAGGTGTCCCTCTCACCTTCTGCCCTCTTAATGTGTCAGCCCACACTTTCATAGGGTCCCCTGGGCCCAGGGGTCCTTCTGTGTGCTCCACTACCCGCCTCTTGAAACTACCCTGGTCTTTAGCTGGCCCAGTGGAAAGACAGATGTGCCCTCCAAGCTCAGTTCACCCTTGAGACCTAGCTGCATGACCTTGGGCAAGTTGCATTATGCTTTTAGGTTTCCCCTTCTGCAGAATGGATTATTACTAGTACCTACTTCTTGGGGCTATATGGAAGATTGTACAAGTCACGTACATAAAACACTCCAGACCATGTCTGGCATTTATTAGGCACTTAAAAGGGGTAGTCATTTCAGAAATCATTTCTGTTTAGTCATTAATTGTATATGATAGCAAGCAGTTTTCAAGACCTACTATGTAATGCTATATATCAAATTATGCTCAGCACTTTTCATGTACTATTCTCTCACTGATTCCTCAAGACAACCCCATGAAGCAAGCACTATTATTACCCCACCTGACAGAGGAAGAAACTAAGAGATTAAATAGAGCCATCTAGACCCTAGATTTGGCCTCCGTGGGTGTAACTCCAGAATCAGCGCTCAGTTTAGGCATGAACTTCAGCTGTGGGAGGTGGGGGGATAACAAACATTTAACATTGCCTCCTGCCAGTTACATTTTTAACTAAGAATATCTCTGAATAAAGAAATAACTTAGGCATACAGTGCTCACATGGAGAGGAGTGAGTCTATGATCATGAAATATCTGCCAATATAGCCAAGAGGACAGACAGACCATAAGTAGGAAAGAGGGCTTTCTAGGTCCTGCTAAAATTATACTATGAATATGCTTTTTAAATTGAAGGAAGAAATCACAAGAACATGTTTGTGGGACATAGGACTTAGCTCAGGTGAGGATAGCAGGGTTTTTCATTTTTCATTTTGGACTTTTCCATATTATTTGAATTTTCAAATAGAGCTCCCATGTTGATTTTGTTTTATAGCAACAGGATTTATCAGAACCATACGACATTTTATTTTGTTATGTATTATTTTTTCCTTGTACACTTAACATTTAAAAATTAATGAATGTCATCCTCAAAAATTATACCACACAACTAACCACCTTCTCCACTCCAATGTCACACCCTCAAGCTGCTTATCATCTTAATACAAAGAGGAGACAGGAGAGGCAGAAAAATGGGAGCGCCCAGCAAGATGGATTATAATTAAGTGCCTGAGAATGCAGAGCCATCTCTTGAGACCATAAGAGTACAGCTCCCTTCCCAAACATGGTATTTTCCCTGATGGTTTTTTTTCCCCCACCAGAAATTTTCCACTTTAATTATGTGGGTTAGGTTAGAGAAGTTCACCTTCGGAACTTTAAATGCGCAAACAGCTAATCCCTTCCATAAGACACATTTCTGGGAAAGCCCAAAGATAAATGTTTACAGCCTGTGCTGAGAGAATAGAACCCAGTGAAATTGGAAGTGATTTAAGCATTATGTACCCATGCCCGAAGAAACAAATTAGAAAGAGCTCTAGCCTCTACGTTCTGGAATCCTGACCTTCATTCTCACAAAGAGTGGAATCATTGGCAACACTCATAGGCTCGATTTTTTTTTTCTCCTTTTTCCTGGTTTTGACTTCAACATGAGGAGGATGTTAATTAAAACCATACTTAAAATATTAAGTCTACTACCTAAAGGAATGAAGTTTATTGAAGTTGCTAAGTGTTCAGTACAGAAACTCAAAATAGCCCAAGCATACTCCCCTCGGCATATAACCAAAATATTTGTTGAAAGGAACCTGAGCATAGAAATGGCACACACGTGTATACACACACACACACATACACACACACACATCAATACATTGATGTATCAATAAATGGAATACATTTGTCAAGTAACTAGAATTTGACAAGCAGAGAGCAAAGATGACCCCCTAATTAAGGTACTTAGAAGGAATGTTAGTCAGCAAAATTATGAAATGGTCTCATAAGAGCACAGAGAAAACAGGGACCAATAATAGATACCAGTTAACCTCTTAGAGATTGAGTTTTCTCATCAATCATATGAGGTCAGTATCCATTTGGGAAGGATATGGGGAAGTCGTAAGGAGATACCCAGCATGACAATTGGCACAAAGTAAGAAGGTACTTAGTTTAAGGTCCTTTGCTCCTACAGGGTCTCATAGCCATTCAAGTGACAGGAGATGAGCACTCTTCCTTCTCCCTATAGGGCTGGATGGGCTCTACAGGTCAGTCCAGATAAACTCCAAGTATGGTCAAGAAGTCAGTCACCATCTTTCTCTCCCACACCTACACTCATAAGGAAAGGGCAGCATGAGGTAGTAGCTAAAAGTTGAGTCCCGGGTTCAAATACCAGCTTCGGACATGGGACAACTCATGGCACCATCCTGAAGGTCACTGTGAAGAATGAATGTGAACCTGAATGACAGGTGCTCAGCACATAGCACGTCCTGACTGTTCTGGGCTGCTCTGCTCCCCGGGGGCTCCTCTCCCACCTGCATAGCTGCCCAGATGCCCTGTAGGCTGGACACGAGGGTGAGGAGCCTTTTAGGAGCTGCTAATAACTGTTTATGAAGGAGTCATAATAAGTGCTACCAATTACTGGACTGCTATTATGTGCCAGGCACTGTATTTCAAGAAAATCTTCACTGCATTATTTCATTTTAACTCTACCAGTAGGAGGGAGGCACAAGAGTTTAACAGAAAAGAAAATAGACTTTAGAGGCATAATTTGAACTAGCCGCCCCCTCCATCCTTCATCATAGCTGGTGACCTCTGGAAAAGTATTTAAATTCTCTGAGCCTCAGTTTCCTTATCTTAACAATGGGTATAATGTAATGTCTACCTCCTAGGGTTGCTGTGAAGACTTAAAATTAGATGGATAGATAGATAAATAAGTAGATAGATCATAGATCTCTTATATATATGTACATGCACACATACATATAAAATCACAGTGTACCGGGGCACTTGGGTGGCTCAGTGATTCAGTGTCTGCCTTGGGCTCAGGGTGTAATCCCAGGGTCCTGGGATTGAATCCAACATCAGGCTCCCTGCATGGAGCCTGCTTCTCCCCCTGCCTGTGTCTCTGCCTCTCTCTCTGTGTCTCTCATGAATAAATATAATCTTTTTAAGAAAACCACAGAGTATAGTACAGGTAAGATATAGATCTCTTATATATGTATATACACACATATTCATATAAAATCATAAAGTACACACACAGATATTTATATAAAAAATGCTTAGGTTCCTTTCAACCAGTATTTTGGTTATATGCTGAGGGGAGTATGCTTGGGCTATTTTGAGTTTCTGTACTGAACACTTAGCAACTTCAATAAACTTCATTCCTTTAGGTAGTAGGCTTAATATTTTAAGTATGGTTTTAATTACCATCCTCCTAGTACAAAACCTAGAATAGAATGTTTTTAAAAAACAAGTGAAAAATGGCATATGATAACACAGTAAGATGTGTGTTATTATCCCCATTTTATAGATGAGAAACTCCTCAGAATGAGGTCCTCTGACAGAGGCCATTCATCCTCTTTTAGTGATAAGGTGTTTCCTTGTTGTATCATAAATGAGTAAGAAATTGATGTGGAATTTTAGAAATACCCAGGATTGGGGTAACAAGTAGAGAAGAATATTCCTGACAGGCTCAAACCCTACTGAGGCTTTGGGGATGAGGGAAGAGGAACAGTGAATGATCAGAAGAAATATTAGCCATATTTCCTTCTTTTTTTTTTTTTTCTATGTTGAATGCTTGGGGATGAGACAGTTGGTGAATTTATTCCTAAGCCTCTACTAGGAGACATGTTATTTATTAAGCACCTAGGCTGACAACCAGGATAGGAAAATAGTTAAGGGAGAGTACTCTAGAGTCACCTGCCAGGGTTTGAATTCCTGCCTGTCATTTATAAGCTGTGTGACCATGGAAAGTCTTTGGACCTCTGTGAACTTTGAGTTCCACAAACTATAAAATGAGGATAATAAGAGATCCTTTGCAGGGCTGCTTTGAGAATTACACAGTTAATAGAGGTAGAAACTGTGTTATGCCTAAAACTTGGAAGCATTCCATGCATCATAACTTTTATTATTGCTGCTGTTTTTATATGTTTTATGTGCATCATCCAAGATTTGGGTAGATTAGGCAATGGCCGAATCACCCAACTACTAGCAACTGGTAGACATGGGATTCTGAAATCTGATCTACCTGTAGCAGTCAGAAAGGTTCACTTATGCTGTATAACAAACAAGTCCAAAAATACAGTAGTGGGACACAATAGAAGCCTATTCCCTACTTAGGCAAAATCCAATGCAGTTCTAAGCAACTATCCATGTGTTAGCTTAACGTTCCAGACGGGTCTGCTCTTAGCCACACCACCACGTCGTGATGACCGTGGCAGGCAAAGAACAGGAAAGCTGTGCACTAGCCTTTAAATGCTTCCATGCGACGGCGCACGTGACTCTTCTACTCACACCTTACTGGCCAAAACAAGTGACACAGTCACGCCTACCTCAAGAAAGAGACATGCAACCCTTCTGAGCACATGGAAGTGGAGGAAATTAAGTTATCAGCGAACACCGGAGCCCAAAGCCAGCCTCCTAAGCAGCTCGGCGGTGCTCCCGCCCTGGTCAGTGCTGGGTGCGCCCGTTGTTCAGCTCTCTCTTACTGCAGCAGTAGGTTCCTACAGCCCTTACTTAAGTTCAGAGAAAAGCATCAGCATTTTAAATGAACTAGTTCATCGGTGACTGTTTCACAGATTCCAGGCTGGCTCCAGTCCCCTTCATGCGTGGCAGCACAAGTCGCTCCAGCTGCTCCCTGGGAAGGCTCTGGCCCCCAAATATTTAGTTAGCAGCCATTCAGTTAAGTGGAAATGACTTTTTATCGGCTCTCCCCTGTACAGCTGCCACCAGCGAAGGCCGTCTCCTCCTTCCCCCTTCTCTGCCTGGCAGTCCCCCCCACCCCCCCATCGACAGCCTTTAGCTCTGATCAATAGTAACCGCTGTGTAACAGCTCACGCCCGGCTGCTCTGCTTTGCATCGATCAGACCCTTCTTCCAACAGGTAGTCGGCTATTTGAGGCAATGACTTGAGATAAACACCTACTTTTCCTTCAGGCTAATTCATCTCAGGTGCATTTCAAGGAGGCTCTGCACCCCGTCTCTGTGAGACAAGCTGAAATCATAGAGTCAAGATCAACTCCTCGTGGGCTCAAGATCCTACGAGACCTTTCTTCCACTCCCCTTCCCCCCCCCTTCCCTTGTATGTTGTAAGTGCCACTTATAAACAAGATACCAAGACTTGGGACATTGAAAATGCCACTTCAGAAAATGTGTCAGCCAGCTGTCCCTCTTTCCTTTTAATGAGATGCATCCGGGACTGCAGAAAACCAAAGGCCGCCACGGAGGCAGCATTGTCGCCGGGCAACCAAGCATCCTTCCAGCTTCCCCAGAACTAATCTCACAATATCCTGCAACCCTGGTCCTCTCACAACCTCAGGGGGAAGTCCTTGAATCCACCCCCATCCTCGTTCCAGGCTCGCAAGTGAATGTGCCGGGAGCTGGTGTTACAAAACCAGTTGTTATTTTGAAATTGACTGGGGGTTGGTACAACTTCAGGGCATTCTAATCAGAATGCAGGCAAGACTGGAGGATACACACTTTTCCCCCCAACATGTACACTAAGCGTGGCTGAATGGTACACCTGTCAAAATCATGACTCTGTCACCTGAATCTCAGAACTCCTGTCCTATCTCTCTTTTTTCAGACCCCCTCACATACCCAGTTCATCAGTCCCTAAGCCTCTTGAGCCCTCCCTTGCAGTGCAGTGTTCATGTCCTGGCCCCTCATTTCTGGTATCATCCTATTCCAGCCCTCACTCCCTGGTGCTCGGACCATTGCAGTACCCACTAGCTGCGTGCTTGGCTTCCGGTTGTTCCTGCTTTGTTAGTTTCACCCTGTACACGGGTTAATCTTCCTGGTGACTACCTTCTCTTCTCAGAAGCCCTCAGTGGCTTCCTATCACCTACCAGCATGGAGGCCAAATTCCTTAGCTTATCATTCCCACCCTTCAGACACCTGGTCCTTACCTCTCTCTCCAACTAACTCTAACTCTTGCAGTCCTCCAGCAGAAACCCTGCACCCTAATCCATCTACGTGACTCCTTACTTCTTCTATGATGGTTTTCTAGCTCTGTGCCTAAAAAATGAATGTCACGCCCCACACCATCCTTGAGATTGTTTCAAGTCCTAATTCCACTACTTATTACCTGTGTGACCTCAGTTGAATTATCTAACTTCTTTCTGCCTCAACTTCTTATCTGTGAAATAGGAATAATAATAGTATCTACCACAGGGGCGCCTGGGTGGTTAAGTCAGTTAAGCATCTGCCTTCCGCTCAGGTCGTGATCACAGGGTCCTAGGATTGAGTGATACGTCTGGCTCCCTACTTCTCCCTCTACCGCTCCCCCTACACATCCTCTGTATGTGTGTGTGTGTGTGTGTGTGTGCGTGTCTCAAATAAATAAATAAAATGTTTTAAAAATATAGTACCTACACATACGATGGTCATGTGGATTAAATAACTTAACATATGTAAGGCATGCAGAATGGAACCTGCACATAGTAAAGTCCAAGTAAATGTTTCATCTTATCGCTCTTGGTTATTATTTTGCCACTTCCTCAAGTCACAACCCAAAGCATGCCATCTCCATGAATATTCTCCAGGTTACCCTAGCAAAAAAATATTCATTTCCTTTTCTGCCACCCAGAGCCCTTCCTTTATACTGATAATGTAATAATGATTGTTGGGTGTTAAGTACATGCTCAGTACTTTTATATGCATGCTTTTAAATTCTTGGACCGGGCTGCCTGGATGACTCAGTCAGTTAAGCGTCTGCCTTCAGCACAGGCCATGATCCCAGAGTCCTGGGATGGATCAGTACATTAGGCTCCCTGCTCAGTGGGGGGCCTGCTTCTCTCTCTACCTCTGCCTGCCACTCCCTCGCTTGTGTGTGCATTCTCTCTCTCTCTCTCTCTCTCTCTCTCTGTCAAATAAATAAATAAAATATTTTATTTATAAAATTAATCAATTAATTCTTGGACTGGACACCTTCTGTTTGCCCCACATCCATTCTCCCTCCTGTTCTGTCTTGCTTTCGGCCACTAGAGGCTGATCTGTATGTCGGCAGCTTCGAGTTAGATTTGGCCAATGAGGAGTGCTGGCAAGAAGTAAGCAGGAGGAGCAAGTATATAGATCAGAGTTTTTCTTCCTCCAGCTCCTTTCCAGTGCTGTCACTGCAGAACAGCTTCATCTCTCAACCTAAAGTCACCGCTCCTGTCAGATGGCCCACTTGGACCAGCCTGCTCTGTCTCCAGCTCCCAATCACCATGTGCTCTCCTTGCCTCTTCACACCCAGGATGGTAACATGGCCCCAGGGCACTGCACTCTCCCTGTGGTTGCCCAGACTCCAACCACACTTTTGTAAATACAAGTATCGCTTGATAAAACCTCCCCAAAATGTCCTCATCCCTGTGTGTTGCCCTGGCTGATGCAGTTCTCTTTACAACCCTGAAAATTAGGTACTACCATTATTACCAAAGATCATACCAAGCAAGTGATGGAACCCCATCTACCTGATTGCAAAACCTGTACTCTGAATCATTCTGTTATAGTAAGATGTAAGGTACCTGTTTCTCTATATATTTCCACACTTCTTAGAGTATATTAGTTTGCTTTTGCTATAAAACACCCCAAAACTTAGAGGCTTCAAACAAGGATCATTCATTATCTCCCCCCATTCTGGGGACCAGCAATTTGGGCTGGGCTCAGCTGGGATGTTCTTCTGCTGGATTCACCCGGATTTTCTTGTATGGCTGCAGTTAGCTGGAAGATTTTTCTGAGACCTGGTGGTCCCCAATGGTGTCATCTATCTGTCTGGAAGCTGTTGAGAAGCCACAGAGGTGACCAGGCCACCTGTCTCCAGTATCTAGCAAGCTAGTCCAGACATTTTCATACGATGGTGGGTTCCCAAAAGAACCAAAGAGAGCAAGCTCCAGTGCACAAGCACTTTTCAAGTCTCTGCTTGCATCAGGCTGTCTAACATCCCATGAGCAAACCTAGCTTTAAGGGCTGGCAAAATCCATTTCACCTCTTTGGTGGGAGGAGCTGAAAAATACTTCAGCTTTTCTTTTCTTTTCTTTTTTTTCCCCCCTTCCAACCTACCACATGAAACATTCTTTCTGGAAAGATCTGTGTCTTGACAACTTCATATCCTGTATCCTCATAACCCAAGTCAGAAAAGCAATGCGGGCAGGTCCTATGTTTTAGTGGGTGGGGAGTATCCACTTTATGAATATCTGACACTCTTCCTGCCTGTTAACCACCAGACTGAAAATAATTCTGAAAGCAAAGTCTCTTAAAACTTAGCATGAGGGAGTGGAATTTTTTTTAATTAGGCTTCAGCAGAATTTTTAAAAGAATCTTTCTTTTCTTCAGTTGCCTCTCCCTTGTTATAAATTTTAACTCCACCCAGTGGCATACCACAGCCAGCCTGGCTTCTCCTTCCCAGTCTTCCACACCACTGTTTGCTTGGCTGCGATGCTTAGCTCACATTGCCACAAAAGGCAGAGGGAGAAGTCTTGCTTCCTGCTTTCCTCACTTCCTCTTTTCTTTCTTCCATTCCTCTTGGGGCTTATTCTTGTCTGTTCACTCCTGCTCTGTACCATCTGGTGCCCTCCTAAGAGCTAGATTCTAGGAAGAGTTGGAAGGTTTGCCTCCAGGGATGCCCTGTATTGACCCCCAGATTGGGCACTGCACATCATTGTGCAGCCAGAAGACCAGACCATTAGGAAGCCCTAAGACAGAATATTAATCTAAAAAGTAGTTGTGTATGAAATTATACTTTGAAATACCAATGAGATTATGAACTTTATATGGTTAGCCATTTGTGAATTCATTTCACAAGTATTTGTTGGATAACTACTACTTACCAGGCACTGTGCAGGCCCTGAAGTATAAAACATTGGTCACTGCCCTTGAGAAACTTACAGTCTGGGGGCAGGTGGGAAGAGATAGACACATGAAGAAATAATATCAGTTAGTGAGGTAAGTGATAGCACTTATAGCATATATGTAAGAGAAGGTCACAAGAAGGCAAGAGGCTGCTGTACCTAGCCTTGGTGATTGAAGGAAGCATTTTCCAGGAGATGACATCTGATAAACTCTAGTCCAGAACTGTCCAGTAGAAATATATTATGAGTCATGTATGTAATTTTAAGTTTTCCAGTAGCCACATTAGAAAAGTAAAAACATGAGGCACCTAGGTGGCTCAGTTGATTAAGCATCTTACTCTAGATCTCAGCTCAGGTCTTTTTTTTTTTTAAAAGATTTATTTATTTATTCATTCAGAGAGAGTGAGAGAGAGGCAGAGACACAGGCAGAGGGAGAAGCAGGCTCCATGCAGGAAGCCCGATGTGGGACTCGATCCCAGGTCTCCAGGATCACAACCCAGGCTGCAGGCAGCGCTAAACCACTGTGCCACCAGGGCTGCCCTCAGCTCAGGTCTTGATCTTAGGGTTGTGAGTTCAAGCCCTGCACTGGGCTCCTTGCTGGGTGTAGAGCCTACTTTTTAAAAAAATGAAATAAAAACAAACAGGAGAAAATAATCTTAATAACTATATATATATATATATATCCAATATATCCAAGCTATTAACATTTCACTACCCAATCAATATAAAAGTTATTAATGAGATATTTCACATCCTTTTTATTGTACTAAGTCTTTGAAATCAAGCATTTATTTTATACTTACAGCACACATCAATATGGACACCAAGTGGGCAGCCCGGGTGGCTTGGCGGTTTGGCGCCTGCCTTCGGCCCAGGGTGTGATCCTGGAGGCCCAGGATCGAGTCCCACGTCGGGCTCCCTGCATGGAGCCTGCTTCTCCCTCTGCCTGTGTCTGTGCCTCTCTCTCTCTCTCTGTGTCTCTCTCATGAATAAATAAATAAAATCTTTAAAAAAAAACATGGACACCAAGTTTTCAACAGTTAACATAAAATGTAGTCCCATCAAAGCAATGAAGGTGTGTTTAATAGAAACATATTTTGTATTGCTCCAATTTACAATGTTTTATTTAATTTAAGTGGAGTAAAATAGACTCAATTTCTAACTTCCACTAGCCACAACTCATGAGCTCAATAATTATATGTGTCTAGTGGCTGCCATATTGGAGAGAACAGGTCTAAAAGGATAAATAGACGTGAAGTAAAGAAAGTAGAGAAGATGGGACATTCTTGAAAAGAAAAAAAATAGTGTGAGCAAAGGCACAAAAGTTAGTTAGCATGCAGTATGGAACTCTGCAGTTTGATATTATTGTGACATAATAGATAAGACTAGTGGTGGGAAATGAGCCAAAGGTGAAAAGATAGGCAACAGTCATAATGAGCCTCGAATGCTCCAAAAGAATTATATATTTCATAAATATATACTTAATATGTGGGAAATTGAGCACAGAGAGAAGTCTCAGGTGTATGCTCCAGCCAGGACCACTAAAATGTAATGTAAAGGAATCTAGACTCCTGGTGGCCTAGGACAAAGGCTTAGCAAGTCTACGTCTGAGGTGACAATGCTTTGCAAAACAAAGTATAGAGTCGATGAAGTACATATTTTCTCTAAGTAAGAAAAATCAACTCAAACAGATTTCAATAAGGTGGTTTACTGGCTCATATGGGGACAGTCCAGAAGTAAGACAGACCTTGTGGTGGTTGGTTCAAGTGCTCAAGAGTATAATGAAGGGCCCGCCGCCCTTCTTCCTCTCTACTCTGTCATTCACAATGCTGACCTCATTCTAAGACCTGCTCCCCTTGGAGTCATAGGACGACTGCCAGCAGAGTTTGAAGCCCCATGTTTCCTCATTCACATTCAGCAGTAGAGAGTGTTCCATCATTCCAAATAAGATTCCTGAAACGTATCTGATGAGACCATCCCAAGACACAATGCCTATACCTTGAGGAATAACAATAATCAGGAGTTAAAAAGGTACAGACTAGCTCAAGTTATTAATAGCTCAGAGCTAGAACAGCCCACAAACTCCATGGGCTGCATGGGCATATAGTAGCCTGAGAGAAAATCTGGATACTATTAATATGGGAGAAGGAGACATGAGTGCTATGAGTAGCAACCAATAAATGTCGACTACAGTCCACCCCTTCAGCCACTCAACATCTGTTCATGCCCATCTGCCACAGAGACACTTTCACAAATGCCCACATCCACATAAACATTCATTCACCTCAAATGGAAAGAACCCAAAGGCTCGTATAACTACATCTTGTGAAATCCCTCTCCTTGGAATCCAGGCATAATTCCTTGTGGCTCAGTGACCTTTGGCTAATGGTAAATTATCTGCACAGTGGATAAAAAGCAGGAGGTATATAGTAAAAACTCTATTTGGGAAAATGGGGGCAAAAAACATATCATATCCTGTAGAGCAGAAGTAATGAAGACTCTTGGCAACAGGAAAGATTCTTGGCAATAGAGACCAACGAAGGTCATCTTTGTCCAGTTGTCCTTCATGAGCATATCTGAGAAAGGCACTGGGAGGATGTGCTTTCTGAGAATTATATTCCTTTAGCCATTGACAACCATTTGGTGGAAGTTTGAGGGCTTGAGATTGTCTTAAAGTTTGCCCTAAAACTTGAGCAACTGAAAATAACTGTAATTTTACACAGTTTCTTTGGCAACACAGTTCATGGAAAGTTTAGGCCTTTCACCTTTTGCTTCTAGTCAACTCCATTGAGTAGCACTCATAGCCAAAGGTTTTGTTTGGTCATGAATTTGAACCTGGAAATGTGTATTTTCTAGCCAGAAACCTCTGTGCTTTATCTGTCTGAGTAGGCTACTAACTTTCAAACTTTTTGGCCATGACTCACAATAAGAAATTCATTTTAGGGATCCCTGGGTGGCGCAGCGGTTTGGCGCCTGCCTTTGGCCCAGGGTGCGATCCTGGAGACCCAGGATCGAATCCCACATCGGGCTCCCGATGCATGGAGCCTGCTTCTCCCTCTGCCTGTGTCTCTGCCTCTCTCTCTCTCTCTGTGACTATCATAAATAAATAAAAATTAAAAAAAAAAAAGAAATTCATTTTACCTCATTACCTCATACCCGGTATATAATTATGCATATGTATATATTTATGTATAATCAAATCACAAGTTTCATGCAACAGTATTTACCCTTACTGCATGAGATGCATGGTGATATTTTCTATTTCATTCTATTAAAAGAAAGAAAAGAACAGAGAAAAGGAAGAAAAAGAAAAGAGAAAAGAAAAGCTGGTCACAATCCACTAAATTGATTTTACAACCAACTAATGGGTCACACCCAGAGTTTAAAAGCATTACCTTTAGTTGAGGCCTAGTTTAATAGCCTCTTTGTTCATTTTAGCTTCTGCTTTAAAGGAAATAAAAATAATAACAAACTGAGGGTTGCTGGAGGGGATGTGGGTGGGGAGATGGGGTAGCTGGGTGACGGGCATTAAGGAGGGCATTTGATATAATGAGCACTGGGTTTACATGCAACTGATGAATCACTAAACTCTACCTCTGAAACTAATAATACACAATATATTGATTAATTGATTTTATTTTTTAAAAAGATTTTATTTATTTATTCATGAGAGACACAGAAAGAGAGACAGAGACTAGGTAGAGGGACAAGCAGGCTCCTTGCCAGGAGCCCTATGCAGGATTTGATCCCAGGACCCTGGGACCACACCCTGAGCCAAAGACAGACGCTCAACGGCTGAACCACCCAGGCATCCCTGATTAATTGATTTTAAATAACAATAAATTAATAGGCTTCCATGGAGAGATTCTTATGATTTTTTCTAGCCTTCAGACTGCTCCCAGATACAGCTTCACAAATCATGTGAGTCTTCCCTTTCTTAGAGAATGTTTAATGGGATGTGCTGGGACAGCCTAGGATGGGGTGGGTCAGTAGGTTTCTGTGTCCCTATCTCACCTCCTGGGAATCCTCTGGTCTCCCTGCATCTGTGTGTATTAACCTTGATTTGAGATAGAAAATGTGGCCTTGCGAGCCCCATGGGCCCCAGGGTAAAGACTTTCAGCCATATTGAATTACAAGCCATAGGCAAAAGGGCTCTCTCTTAGCAAAACCATATTCCCTTCACTTTCTGCATGAAAACAAGCCTCCCTCAGCCTGTCTCTTATAGTACTTTATTGAAGGCTGCCAGAAGTAGCCAACCCACTACAACATCCTGAACTTTTTCTACCAAATTGAGCTTCAGTATATAGCCAGCCTGATCCCTAGGTACAAAAAGCAACATTTTCACCCATTGTATAATGAAGACCTCCAACTTTCCAGCTTGGGGTCTGGCACCCTCATAGGCCACTCCTGGCCTCCTCCAGTTGTAATTCCATGATTTAGGGGGTATTTCTTACAGTACTTTCTGGTCCAAACTCTCATTTTGCCCCCTTGAAAATTAGTCTGAGTCTTCTAAACCCTCCTTGTCCTAAGGAAAAGGCCATAAAATGAGTAGCCTTCAGCAAATACCTTTTAATATGTTAGTCAGAATTTTTATAGGAGCCCCCACCACTTCTGGAGTGTCAGGACTTCTGCAGAGAAACTCTTAAAGATAGAAACAGTCTTGAGCATCCAAAGAGCTGAATCTCATTGTGGAGTTTTAGGCATAGGACGGAAGGCAGGATGATGGAATGGGGAGAGCGAGACTTTTGGAACCAGGAATCCTGGGATTTGAGCCCTGGCTTCATCGTGAGCGGTGTGAATTTGAATCAGTTACCTCTCTAAGGCTCGTTTCCTTGGCTGCAAAATTGTGAACAGTAATATCTCTTATGATTGTGAAGGCTAAATTGGAGATATAAAGCACCAAGCACTAGGGTGGCCATAGAGAAGGTGCCAAGAAATGTTGGCATCCCATTCCAGAAGTATGGAAATGTGATGAGAGATGCTGAAGGAAGCCAAGTATGCATAACAGGTTCCAAGAGCCTATAATCTTGGGGCCAGGGTGGCCCTGGGATCCCTAGAATCAGACCCCAGGGTCCCCCTAAAGGCACCAACTCAACAGTGCCTGCTGACACTTGAAGATGAGACAGCCAGGGTTAGAGTTTTCTTTCCTTGGCCAGTGCTCCTGAGCCTCCAGGTGTCAACTCCTGCAAGGAAGAGCCATGCTCAGAGCTGGTGGCCAGCAAAGAAGCCTGGAGAGAGGAACTGTAGACAGATACTTCTGTGACTTCAGACTCTTCTGGAATAGTTACAGCAGGGTCTAGGTTCCCAGGATAGAAACAGAGGCCACCTATTGCCTATAAGCTGCCCCTGTGATGAAAGACAGGCCCACCATCCATCTCATGAGGTGGCGAAGCTTAGATTCTTGTAGAAAATCGGTAAATGAGTCTGCCCAACTTTTTATCACAATTTAAGGGAGGATTAATAAATAATATTAAAAATGCAACCTTGGTTAATAAAATTCCAACTTACCTTCAACCATCATGTCTGGTCACCAAATAGCCTCAGAAAAATGAGTAACGTAGGCAAAATTCACCACCACCACCACCCACCCCCACTTAAAGTTTCTGAAAAGAGGATGACCATTCGTGAGGATGACCACTTAATTTAAACCTTTCTACCCCCACCTTGTAGGAATCAAGACCTACCGTATGTGTTTGATTCCACTTCCTGTTACGTCTTCTAGAGCATTCCTTCCTGTGCATTTGTGGCATGTACCTCCTGGCCTCGCCCCAGCAGGTCACACAGTGGGTATATGTGACAGCCCCTGGGGGTTCTAGAGGCTGAATGATAGTTGCATCAAAGCAACCCCCGGGATGATGCCTGACTCTCCAGGCTGTAGCAGGGGCTCAGGTGTGGATACAGGCCGTGTGCATCATGGCCTGCCAGCAGAAGCTTTTGTACTTCCTCCGGGCTTTTGCTAACCTTCATCTAGAACTTGCTCTTGATTTCCCAGCCAGGCTTACTGGCCTTCAGGATATGGTAAAGGGTCTTATGTTACTATTTCCTAGGAATACAAAATGCCTTCCTCTTCCCTTCCCGGCTCTTCTTTCTGCCATCTTTCTTCTTTCCTCTCCTTGTTTCTCATCCTGTCCCTTTCACGTGTCATCCGTCCTCTTCCATCCTGTTGTCCACCTTCTTTTGGTCCTTCTCTTTCCCTAGCACTCTCTCTTTTTTCTCCTGTCTCTCTCTTCCGCTCCCTCTTGCATTTCTCTCTTCTCTACTTCTCTCTCGTCCCCCTGCCTTCTCTCCCATGACTATTTTAACTGGTTCACTGGCTGCACTGTTCTATTTGCTCGGTCACTTTGAATGTGTGCCCAGAGATGTTCAGGCAAAGGGAGGACTTTGAAAATCCATAAGCCAGTCACATCCAGGGTGCAAGGGTCCTGTGGTGCCTAGGCCTGAAGCATAAGCACTGTCTCCATGGCGTGGAGGAGAGAATGGACATGCCCAAATCAAAAGCGGCTGCAGACCTCCTTAGCTGATCAGCCAGGCCCCTGGGTCAGCAGCTGGAGACCCTTCACCAGCTCCCCTTGATGCAGAAGGAAAATGGGTGATATCTGGCATGCTTTTCTCCACTCCCCCCTCACTAACCTCTCCTTTCCCACCTTATGAGGAAATCCTTCCTGTGTGGCTTTGTTGTCATCATTTCAATTTAGGAGACCAAGAATCCCCATAGTTTATTGTATCACACATCCCTCCCCACTCCTCCCCTCTCTCCACTTTCTTCTGTCCTCTCATTTTTATCAACTCCTCTGTGGTCTCCTGCCTCTCTCTCTTGGTTACCCTTCCTTGTTGATGTTGTTCCTTATTTCTCTCATCTCCCTGACTAAGGAGTACCAGGAGCAAAGAAAAATGGGGCACTCTGGAAAAGTTAGTCAAACATATCTAGGGCATTATCCAGAGTTTTCTCTAGAGACACCCAGACACATGATTCCAAAATTCCACAACCACAAACCCACTCCCCAACCTCTCTCAAGTGGGTTCTTAAGTGAGGAGAATTGGTGAGCATTGACCTGAGTCTAAATCCAGGTTCCATCACCTGCCTCTTGGTGTATGCGAGACCTGGAACAGATGTGTTACACCTTCTGAGCCTTGTTTTTCTATCTGTGAAATGGGACAGTAATACTTCTGGGAGTTCCAAGCACAGAATGAAATAGCAAATATGACAAGTGTTTGGAATGTGTTAAGCACTCAGTGAATATTAATTTCCTTCTTTCCTCCCTGAGAATATTGAACCTGTAGGAACTTAGAATAAATAATAAAGCTTGGCAGTTGAAGCTGGTAAGAGCACAGCATTTCATGTATTGGTTGGTACTGTTTCCTGTGGATAGCAAGACCCTGCAGGTCAATTTTTGTTCTGGGTATGCTTTAGTAACTGCTTACATTCTTCAGTGTTTAAATACTGACTCTTTTCCTCTAGTTGGTGTGATGGCTAGATCTCCCATAGTGTGCTTATTTATTTATTTTTAATTTCACTAGCAATGCGTGAAAGCGTTCTCATGGGAAAAAGCAAAATCAAACAAGATAAGATAAAATTAAAATGTCCTCTGGCCGCCCTCAGAAACATGGGGTGTCACCCAGAGGTGACAATGGCATGACGTATCTTCACTCGAACCAAAAGGATAAACTTTCATTCATGTGCATATGTGTACATATAGAAATGTCCAGATTTATTTGGGGATTTTTTTAACATAAAATGTATCCTTACTGTCATTATTTTGCAACTTGGCTGTTTGTTTCTTTATTAGGTGAAATGCTCTGGAGATGTTTTCTTGTCATTATGTAGAGCCCCACCTCATTTTTTCCTGCTGCAGTGTATTACATAATCCTCCCACTAGAATATAAGCTCAAGAAAGAGATGTTGTCTTTTTCAATTCTTTATCCTTTAAACCTTTAGCATTACCTGTCACATAATAGGTGTTTTACTACTAGGTTAACAATTAAAATATTTCTTAAATCACTGAGTGAATTGGAGAATGGGGGTGGCTCAGCCAGTTAAGTGTCTGCCTTCCGCTCAGGGCATGATCTCAGGGGCCTGGGAATGATCCCTGTGTTGGGCTCCCTGCTCAGCAGACAGTCTGCTTCTTCCTCTGCCCCTCACCTTGCTCATGTCCGCTCTCTCTTTCTCAAATAAATAAAATATTTTTTAAATGCTTAAATGAATTAGTATGGATATACCACATGCATCTTTTTCTCCCCCAAGGTGGTCCCTAGATCTTCCTGCATCAGAATCACCTAGAATGCTTTTTATTCTTCCAAGATTTTATTTAAATTCAAGTTAGTTAACATATAGTGTAGTATTAGTTTCTGGAGTAGAATTTAGCAATTCATACCTTACATATTATTAAATGTACCCAGTGCTCATCACACAAGGTGCCCTCCTTGATGCCCATCACCTATTTAGCTCATCTGCCCCCCCCCCAATCAACCCTCAGTGTGTACTCTATAGTTAAGAGTTTCTTATGGTTTTCCTCCCTCTCTGTTTTTTAGCTTATTTTATTTTTCCTTCCCTTCCCTTCCCCTAAGTTCATCTGTTTTGTGTCTTAAATTCCACATATGAGTGAAATCATATGGTGTTTGTCTTTCTCTGACTTATTTTGTTTAGCATGATATGCTCTGGTTCCATCCACATCATTGCAAATGGCAAGATTTCATTCTTTTTGATGGCTGAGTAATATTGTGTAATGTATATACACCACATCTTCTTGATCCGTTCATCCATCAATGGACATCTGGGCTCTCTTCATAGTTTGGCCATTGTTGATAGTGCTTCTATAAATTCTGGGGTGCATGCGCCCCTTCAAATCACTGCATGCATTGTTAACCATTCCCCTACTGATGGACAATACAGTTTGTTTGCTTCCTACTGCAAACAATACTACAGTGAACATCCTTATTCCTGCCTTTATGTGCACATATGAATGGATTACTCTACCATAGGCCCTAAGAAGTAGAATTGCTGGGCCAAAGAAGACTTCTCTTTTTTTTTTATCAATACTGCCAAAATGTCTTCCAAAGACTGTGGTGCCAGTTTATAAACCTACTGATAATATCTTAGGTGTCTTTTTGACATATTTCCAAAATAATCATATGTAGTCCTTTTCTGTTTTGATTCCAGGAAGGGTGGAATAATGATGACAATTAGAAAAGAAATAAGGGGAGGCCTAGAAATTTATTCATTCATTCATTTGTTTTCTAACCATTGATTCCATTCTAGGCCCTGGTCTAATGCTGGGCACATAAAGATAAATGAGGCCTGGTCCACACCTCAAAGGATATCATAGCCTGGACTTAATACTTAAATACTCAATTTTTAAAAAAGATTTTATTAATTTATTCATCAGAGACACAGACAGAGAAGCAGAGACATAGGCAGAGGGAGAAGCATGCTCCCTGATGCTCTCTATCAGGGGAGCCTGATGCTGGACTCGATCCCAGGACCTTGGGATCATATCCTGAGCTGAAGGCAGATGCTTAACCACAGAGCCACACAGGCATCCCTAAAATACTCAATTCATAAAGGCAATGGCATGAAGAGACATGACAACTAAAATGCAAGGTCTGATCCTAAATTTGATGCTGGATCAGAAAAAACACTAGCCATAAAGAAAAATATTGGGACATTTGGTGAAATTCAAATGCAGGGCAGCCCAGGTGGCTCAGCGGTTTAGTGGTGCCTTCAGCCCAGGGCACGATCCTGGAGACCCCAGATCGAGTCCCACGTCGGGTTCCCTGCATGGAGCCTGCTTCTCCCTCTGCCTGTGTCTCTGCCTCTCTCTCTCTCTCTCTCATGAATAAATAAATAAATAAAATATTTAAAAAGAGAAATTCAAATGCAATCAGTGGATTAAATAATATCATATTGATGTTGAATTTCTTAATTTATACTATCATACTGTGGTTATATGAGAAACCATATTTTCTGGGGTGCCTGGGTGGCTCAGTTGGTTAAGCATCTGCCTTTGTTGCAGGTTGTGATCCCAGGGTCCTGGGATTGAGCCCAATGCAGTGGAGCTCTGCTCAGTGGAGAATCTGCTTCTCCCTCTCCCTCTGACCCTGCTCTCTCACTCTCACTCTCACTCTCTTGCTCTCACATGTGCTCTCTCGCTCTAATAAATAAATAAAATCTTTAAAAAAAATAGAAAATATTCTTTTTCTTAGAAAGTACACATTGAAGTGTTTAGGGGTAATTTCTTCAACTGACTCTTAAATGGCTCAAAAAATAGGCATTTATATAATACAAAGCTTTCCAATGGAACCTTCCACAATGATGGAAATGCTCTATACATGCTCTGACAATATGGGAGCCAAAAGCTACATGTGATCACCAACCACTTGAAATATGGCTAATGCAACTAAGGAATCGAATTATTAACTTTATTCAATTTAAGTTTAAATGACCACTTGTGGCTAGTGGCTACCATAGTGGACAGCAATGATATAAACAGAGAAGGAAAAGAATAATAAAGCAAATGGGACAAAAGTGTAAAGAGTTGAAACTTTATAAAGAATAAGTGGAGGGACACCTGGGTGGCTTAGTGGTTGAGTGCCTGCCTTTGGCTCAGGGCGTGATCCCAGATTCCCAGGTTCAAGTCCCACATCGGGCTCCTTGCATGGAGCCTGCTTCTCCCTCTGCCTGTGTCTCTGCCTCTCTCTCTGTCTCTCATGAATAAATAAATAAAATCTTTAAAAAAAAAAAAGAATATGTGGAAATTCTTTGGGTTATTCTTATAATTTTTTTAGGTTTGAATTAGATATTTTAAATTATGTAATAAATGCAACATCATATCAGGGAAATTCAAATTAAAATATCACTGAGATATATTTTATTATAGTTAAAATGTCATAAATAGGGATGCCTGGGCAGCTTAGTGGTTGAGTGTCTGCCTTCTGCTCATGTCATGATCCTGGGGTCCTGGGATCAGATCCCTCATTCAGGCTCCCTACAAGGAGCTGCTTCTCCCTTTGCCTGTGTCTCTGTGTCTCTCGTGAATAAATAAATAAAATCTTTTTTTAAAAATAATAAAATGTCATAAATAAATAAAATTATACTATCTGGAGGCCATGAAAAGGGCACACTCAGACATTACTATTGGGGATGCAAATAGGCACAGGCTTTTTTGCATATCCCACAGAAGTGCTTGCCCAAGTACATGAGAAAACATGTGAAGATGTTCACTATAGTTTTATTTGTAATACCAAGAAATTGGAGATAGTCAAAATGTTCAACTAAAAAAAAAAGATGTTCAACTAGATAATGGTGAAATATATTTCCCTTTGGTCTTATCCTGAATTACTATAAACTCTTCACCAGATTGAGGCAAATCTTTATGCACTGGTATGGAAAGGTGTCCAAGATAGATAGTTGGGTTAAAAAAAAAAAAAGGCAATTTACTGGACAAAATAGTTAATATGATTGCATTTTTGTAAGAAAAAACTCTAAACCACACACACACATGCACACATAAGCATGCATGCATTCACACACACACTCTCACTCACTCACATTTATATGTACATAGGAAACTGGAGAAATACACATGAAACAGTTGCCAGACCATTCTCCACAAGTTCCCCAAGTCCTGTGGAAAGACCACCCAGATACCTCCCTCGGGTGCTCAGACTGGCTGTGGAGGGTCCTCTCTGAGGCGCCTTGTGCTGTAACAACAGAGGTGCCTCTGGCCAGCCAAAAATCTCAAGCTGGTGCCCATCAGCTTGTTAGCTGTACCTCAGAGCCTGCACAGCCGGGTCCCCAGGAAACATCCCCTCACATGGCCTGCCGGTTCCAGGCCTGCACAAGGCCCCTCCCCATAGCCACCGGGCCTGCGGGGCAGGCAGGGTCATTACTGAGTTCCAAAGAAGGGAGTGTTTATTATTGTTGTAGGTTTGATGCTGATCCCAAAAGGACCTAATCAACAGGTAATAAGACCTCATGGGAGCAATTAGAAACCTCAACTTTAACCCTATTAGAACCACAGCAGGGAAAGCTACAGTCACCACATGCACTGTGCCCCTCATTCTACAGGACCTGACTGGGGAGGAGATGGAGGGGGGATTGTGGAGAAAGCCAGAGATGTCTGGTGGTTATGCTTAGGGATGAGTTGAGAAAGGAATGGGGGTGGTGAGTGGTGAGCAGGGGCACATCCAAGTTGGATCCAAAGTTGGATCTACCCAATGATATACATCAGCAGCATTATCATCAACCGTTAATCCAAGAGCTGTGCTAGGTAGATGGGATACAAAGATAAATAAGCCCCTACCCTGTCCCTAAGATGCTCATAGAGATGGGGAAAAACATTTGCCATACAACAGTAGCTACACAACAGAATGGGTTTATTCAGGGCGTAGGGGTGGGATAGAATTATCAGCCTTACTGGGTGAGTCAGGGAAGGCAAATGTACCAGCAAAGTGCTATCTTGTAGGTAAATGTGACAACAGCCGTTGGTTGGGCACGAAGGGCTCACATGGGTCTCCTTTTGTCCTTGAAGCTGTTTTAAATCCTTTTTTCTTTCTCAATAAGGTTAGAAATAAACAAAACCAAATAGTAATTAATTTTAAAATACAAGACCCCTGGGTGGCTCAGTCAGTTAAGTATCTGCCTTTGGCTCAGGCCATGATCTCAGGGTCCTGGGATCTAGCCCTGAGTCAGGCTCCCTGCTCAGTGGGAACTCTGCTTGTCTCTCCCCCTCAGACCCTCCCCTTCTTCTCTCTCTCTCTCAAAAAGATAAATAAAATCTTTTAAAAAAAATTTTACAGACCTACTTTTTTGGTGTTGCAAGTGACTCACCTGCCAACAAGTTAGTTGGAAAGTTAGTCCCATCCATTAGCACAACTTAATAATGCCTGATAAGGTAGTAATGTCATGACCCACTTCTCATCACCCACATAGTGACCAAGAGCACAGTTGCATAATTATTACATGAGAACAAGCTTGGAACTGGACCGACTAACTGCACACAGGCATATCGTCATCATTGTCGATGGATATTTGATAAATATTTTGATTACTTAACATTTCCAAAGCAGGGCCTCAGTGATGAATGATGGAGACAAGGAGACAAAGTTACATCTTCAAAGGCCAGGTTGGCCCCCAGTCTTTTCCAACTTGCACACAATTACAAAAGCTTCTCTCGTTGTTGCACAAATATACACATTTTCTAAAACTAGCTGCAAATGTCATGTCAGCTTGGTTGGCAGATTTGACCAGTCCCGAGAGCACAATAAAATAGCAAAATTGGATAGCAGTACGACAGCCATCTCACTGCTCAATCTTTTATAGCCTTTGAAGAACATCATCCTTGGAAAAAGAGAGTTTGTACATATGCTGCTTGCTTAATCCTGGGTTCTCATTCTATAAGACAAGAGTCCTGGAAAACAAAAGCTGACACCATACTAAAACCAGTGTACATTTAAAGCCTTCTCAGAGCTTCGTAAAGACCTTCAACTTTATTAAATAAAAAAGAAATGTAAAATTACACAGATTCTTACATTGTAAACATTCATCCAGCCACCTAGCACCTGGTACTGGGTCTGAGAAAAAAAGAACAAGACAAGATCTTTGCCCTTAGAGAGCTTGCCCTCTAATTGAAGGAAACAGAAATAACCAGAACATGATGGCACAGGTCAGAAGTAGCAGAAGCTCTGGGATCTAAGAGGATAAACCCCTAATACAGATGACAAGAGGCATCAGACTACCCCCAGTTAGCTTGGAACTTCGGCTATATTACCAAACTCCTTTTCTTGATTTCTAGGCCTTTCTCAGTATCTGCTTGAACAATCCTGGTTTGGTCCGAAGATCCAGGATCTATGTCTTCACATAGATCATTTTAGATCTGTGAAGAGGTTTGCAAATAAAAAGGTGTTATTTTATTAAACCCAGAAAACATTCATCAAACTCTTAGAATTTTCTAGGCACTGTGATTGGAACAGAAAGAAGCATGAGACCTAATCCCCACCCTCAGGAGTTCATGGACTCACCGAGGAGTTCAGATACAAAAACAAATTAACTGTAATTCAATATGAAAAGTGCCATAATAGAGGGAGGTTCAAAGTACCGTGGAAACACGGATGAGGAAGTAATTAATTCTCTGCAAGTATC
The DNA here is from genome assembly GCF_053574225.1 of Canis aureus. NCBI lineage: Eukaryota > Metazoa > Chordata > Mammalia > Carnivora > Canidae > Canis > Canis aureus. Next base: position 10,256,365 of record NC_135613.1, read on the forward strand.
TGCAAATGGGTAGCCAAGGGGAGGAGAGATGCTGCAGGTGGAGAGAGCTGCTTCAGAAAGACCTGGAGAAATGGGGGCACATGTCCTGTTGAAGGATGAAAAGGAGCCTGGGTTGGCACGATTGAGTATGAGGTATATGGGGCAATGCCTGGAGATGGGGATGGAGACTGGAGATGCTCTTGGACCAGGATTTTAAACCTCATCCAATAGAAGCAAGAGCCAGTAGAGGCCTTGTAAATGGAGAGCCACCAGGACCCAGTGGCTACCTGTGCTAGGAACCACATTAAACACTCACAGGTGTTTTTTCTTTCAACCTTTACAACAGCTTTTGTGTTAGGTGCTATTATTATTATTCCCATTTTACAGAGGTAAAACTGAGGCTAAAAGAGGTGAGGAACTTTCCCAAGATCCCCCAGTGGGTGACAAAGCTGAGGTTCTAAGCTCAAGGCCAGATAGTTGTTGTTTTAATTTAATGTCCATCTTTGCAAATGCAAATATAATGAAAGATGCACATACCAAAGATGCAAATAGATCAATGCTAGCTAGAGAAAAGCTAGCCATGATTATGATTGCAAAAGTACCTTGGATGTTTGAAAAATCTATACAAATATCACTCTACATCAACAGTGGGCCTGTGGTCGGGTAATTCACTGCTCAATTTAATTCAACAAATATTTTTCAACGGACCAGCATCATGTGAGGTCCTATGCTATAGAAAAGCAGAGATGACATAGCAAAGAAACTCACTTCTGGGAGCTTCAAGTCCAGTGGAAGAAATAGATAAACATGCAGAGATATATCCTGAAAGAGTGGACAGAAAATAAGTGTTGGAAAAAAGGGGAAATGTGTACCCTGGATTTGAAGGCTGAATTTGAGATGATTCCCAATTTTTTTTTAAGATTTAATTTATTTATTCATGAGAGACACAGAAAGAGGCAGAGACAGAGGGAGAAGCAGGCTCCATGCAGGGAGCTTGACGTAGAACTTAATCTCTGGTCTCCAGGATCAGGCCCTTGGCTGAAGGCAGGGCTAAACCGCTGAGCCACCCGGGCTGCCCTGATTCCCAATTCTTAACTTAGAGGTGCAGAAGTGATGGTGGTAGAAACAGTGCTGAAGAGGTAGCCCCAGTTAGCAAGGGGCACATTGGGAGGGTGATAAACAGGGAGGGGATGACTGGAAGGTTGAAATTTGAAGCTTGTGGCCTGTGGAGCTGTAGTGTCATTAACAAAAATAAGGAAGTCAGGAAGAAGCCAGTCTCAAAATAAAATTGAATTCAGAAGAAATGCTACACTTCTTTGTGGCACTGAGCTGGATATCTCTTAGAGCAGCATTTTCAACCAGGGGCAATTCAGTGCCCCCAAGGGACTTTTGGGGCTCTCTTTTTGGTTGTCACAACTCAGGGAGGGGGGTACTACTGGCATCTATTGGGTAGGGACCAGGGATGGTGCCACAATGCACAGAAGAGCCCCCACAGCAAAGAAGTATCTGGCCCAAAATGCCAAGGTGGAGAATTCATTCTTAGAACATCTCCAGAAGTATGGCCTCAACATCCTATGCGAAAATGGAGAAATAAGGATAATTCAAAAGAACAAATGGATTGTTTTTCAAAGTACATGTTTCTAGTGATAAAAATCAGAGGAAGGGCAGCAGAGAGCTTTGTAAAGGATTCCAGAATGTTCACCTGTGATGACTACATTCTAGGCCTCCAAAGAGCTCATACCACCTGTCTGGATTCCTTCTTTCTCCTATCAATAAATGGCAGGTGTCAACTTCAAGCCAAACCCCAATCTTGTGCCTTCCCTCCGCATACAGAATCCTACTCATGGTAACTGTGCAATATTTTACTGATATGGTAATCATATTACTCATGCCAAAAGACTGTGTTCCCAACTTCATGAGTAGTTCTGAGGGGTCAAAACTGACCTTAGAAATTCTGCTTTGTGGGGCATCTGGGTGGGTCGGTGATTGAGCTTCTGCCTTCAGCTCAGGTCATGATCCTGGGGTCCTGGAATAAAGTCCCACATCAGACTCACCTTGCTTCTACCTCTGCCAATGTCTCTGCCTCTCTCTGTGTTTCTCATTAATAAATAAATAAAATCTTTTAAAAGAAAATTCTGGAGACGCCTGAGTGGCTCAGCGGTTGAGTATCTGCCTTCGGCTCAAGACATGATCCTGGAATACCGGGATCGAGTCCCACATCGGGCTCCCTGCATGGAGCCTGCTTCTCCCTCTGCCTGTGTCTCTGCCCCTCTCTCAATCTGTGTCTTTCATGAATAAATAAATAAAATATTTTTTTAAAATTCTGCTTTGGTAGGTCTTGGATGGGGCCCAGAAATGAGTGTATTTAACTAGTACCCCTGGAATCTCTGATAAGATGGGCCATGGCCACAATTGAGAAACCCTTGCTATAAGGGTGCAAATGGGGCAAGGGATGGAGGGGTATTTGCATCACACTGGGCAGGGCAAAGGCCAGAAGGGCTCTGAGCTGTTGGCATGCAGACCAGGTGGGTCTCAATGAGTACAGAATGAGTGCAGCAGATGAGAAGAGCCTGGAGCACGAGAGAGGACATGGTAGGCTCTAAGAATCGTTGAAGAGAAGAACACCAGAGAGGTACTGGGAATCAGTTCTTTTCTGATGTTTTACTCTCAGAATCCTTTTTAAAGAGAATCCTGGGAATTCTAACCCATAAACCAAAAAAACAAAAAACCTGGGAGATGTTCTGATTGAAGTAGGGTGGAAGGGCTGTCTTGAGCTCTGCTGCTTTCTGGTATTTCTGAGAGCCAAATTTTACCAAGGATTTGCAAAGTTAATCAAACCCAGCCGACCCTGTTTGGCCAGACCAAAGAGGAAACAAGGCACACCCATTGGTCAGATCACATCAACTCTTAAGGATCTACTGACCGATGTTTATTTGTTCATTTGATAAATATTTTCCCGACTGTCTACCCCGGGCCAGAGACTTTTCTGGAATATGAGCAGTATAGTAGGGTCATCCATATGTTGTCCACTTTTTCATTCTTTCTCTGCTCAGTTGCCCAGCTCACAGAAATTAGAGAAAGGAGAGGAAAAGAAACTAAAAAAAATTCAATCCATTTGTCTCCTTGCTTACAGTTTTAATGAGCAGTGTTATGGTGGAGGTTTGGAAATTGTCAAAAATTAAACCTAAGGCTTCTACCCAGGTGTTCCTTTTTTTTTCTTTTTCTTTTTTTTTTTATTGGAGTTCAATTTGCCAACATATAGCATAACACCCAGTGCTCATCCTGCCAAGTGCCCCCCTCAGTGCCCATCACCCAGTCACCCCAACCCTCTACCCATCTCCCCTTCCACTACCCCTTGTTCATTTCCCAGAGTTAGGTGTCTCTCATGTTTTGTCACCTTGGCTGATATTTTCACTCATTTTATCTCCTTTCCCTTTATTCCCTTTCACTAATTTTTATATTCCCTAAATGAATGAGACCATATAATGTTTGTCCTTTTCCGATTGACTTATTTCACTCAGCATAATACCCTCCAGGTCCATCCAGGTCGAAGCAAAAGGTCCCCAGGTGTTCCTTATCTGAATTCTCCTTGCCCTCCTTCCTCATGTATAATGGGCTTATTACTATGGTGAGATGGTGAGCATCAAAGTAGCATCTCACGTACTCAAGACAATGTTCCCAGGAAAGGGAATTCCCCCACGAGGGCCTCAGAGGGTCAGAAGTGGAAGGTCCCCTGGGATAATACCAAGACATGGTTGGTGCTAACAGCAGACTGAGGGACCCAGATCAAGAGGAACATGTGACCTGTTCCTGCTTCCTCCCTACCCACCCCCCTTCTGCTTCTCCTCAGGACACACAAAGCTCACCTCTTAATATTTCCAAATAATGCTGTTTTAAGAACCTGGCTGTCTGGTGCATGACAAAAGTAAAAAACCCCCGACAACAAAAATTACTATTCAAAGTAAAGTATTATTTTAGGGTGACATTATTTTTTAAACTCACATTTTTCATTTGTTATAACATGTAGCAGTTCTGTGAACACATAGATAAGAGGATACAATAGATATTTGACAGTGTAGTTCTCAGAATATTTGCATATCCAAGAGATTATTTTAGCAAGTATACTTAGACTGACCCTATTAACCATTCACAATATTTTGTCTTGAATCCAATTCATACTCTATAGACATGTCCAATTCACATTTCAGCTCTTATGCTGTTTTCCCTTTTAGACTTTATATTAGGAAATAAATCCATAACATCAAATTTCATGACAACATCTGCTCTGGCTGACATGATTGAAAGGAAATTTCACTCATGCCAGGTTATTCTGTTTCTTAATTTGTTCTTTATCATAGCTGAGAAGCAAGCCTGTTTTAGCAAGTCCAATGTAGAGAATGGAAGCTCCTGGTACAGAACCCACAACCTATACCAGCCTCAGAGATGCTGAAAATTAACTATAAGCAGTCCTCTGGGGCGGAAGTGTTGATAGGATGGCAGGAGACTAATTCCCAGGCCTGAGTGGTTTTGCTTTTTGTACCCAGGCCAGCTCTGCCAAGCTAGCAAGTAGAGTACTCAATACAAAGGCAGATCCGTGTATGTAACGTGCAATGACCTTTTATGAGAAAATAATGTAATGGTCAAGAAATATTAGTCTCTGTACATTAGGGACTCAGATTTTTGTATACAAATGTTCATAGCAGGGGGATCCCTGGGTGGTGCAGCGGTTTAGCGCCTGCCTTTGGCCCAGGGCACGATCCTGGAGACCCGGGATCGAATCCCACGTCGGGCTCCCGGTGCATGGATCCTGCTTCTCCCTCTGCCTATGTCTCTGCCTCTCTCTCTCTCTCTGTGTGTGACTATAATAAATAAATAAAAATTAAAAACAAAACAAAACAAATGTTCATAGCAGTATTGTTCCCAATGCCTGAAAAGTAGAAACAGCCCAACTGTCCATCCACAGTTGAGTGGTTAAACAAAAGTGGTATCTCCACGCAATGGAATATTATTCAGCCCTAAAAAAGAATGGAGCTCTGGTCCACGCCGCAACACGGATGAACCTCGGAAACATGCTAAGTGAAAGAAGCCAGCCACGAAAAGGCAGATATCGTATGGTTATACTTATATGAAATATCCAAAAGAGTCAAAGCTATAAAGACAGAAAATAGATTAGGGGTTTTCAGAAGATGAGACAGGAGGGAGTGGGGAGTTAATGCTTCATGGGTATAGAGTTTCTGTTTGGAGTGATAAAAAACTATTGGAAATAGTAGTGAGAATTATCCATGCTGTAAAATGATTGATGCCACTGAACTCTACATTGAAAAATGAAATAATTGTATATATTTAAATAATGTTCATATATACATACCTATGTGTAGATATGGATATGTAGATACATGGGTGGATGATAGACACCTCCAGATAAATCCTAAAACCAGACAATCAAAATAAAAAAAAAAAACACATGAAAGCTATAAATAGGAAATTAAATAAATGGATGGTAGAAAAGATAGTAAGCAGCCACCTCAGAGCTATTCAATTCAAACTGTCTCAGAGTGAAAAATATCTATAATCTTCCCCTTGCCCGGGCTTCCCCTTATGAATGTGGGTGTTTGTTTACAGCATATATTTGTGGCTGCATTTTGAGACCTCACCTCCTACACTTGGGGTGATGGCACCTGTCTTCTCTGGCTGAGTTCCCTTCTGGGCCGATGTGAGATGGGCTCCAGAAGCAAGCTTGCTCTCAAACACACTCTTGCTTTAAGGGGGAGTTGGAACAGAGCATCCCTGCCTTCTCCTGCCGTGTTTCCTTGCCACCATCAGACCATTGCTCCTACTAGGAGGAATTGTTTGTTTTCACCGGTTTAAGAAACACGAAGGGATACCCATAAAAGAGTCTGTGGAATGTGGGGAGGTCTCTGAAGCTCACAGGCCATGAGAGACCTGCCCATCTCTCAACCTCCAGCTCCTACTGGTCATCATGAGAAGAAAACGCTACTTTCTGGAACCGTTATGGGAGCCCAAACCCAGCGCCAGCAGCAGGAGCAAGCAGGCAGGAGCAAAGTCTCGAAAACCCTCAGGGGATGTAATCACATTCTCCAACCAGGTGCTAGGAATAGGCTTGTGGCTTCCAACCTTTTTGGCCCGGGGCCAGAGTTTCCAGGCCTCGCTCCACCCTTGGGCTCCTTCCCATCATCTTCCCAACCAGAAGCTTGTTAACTGTTTTCCTGTGCTTTTATTCAGATTTCAAGGCACCCTCTGTGTGTTAAACTTCAAAGAAAGTTTGTTCCAGTAAGTGCAGTGCTGTAGCAAGTGGAAGCGCCAAACAGCTCTGCGGAAAATGATTTTGTTAAAATGAATGGTGTTGGGACTCAGTCCCCATCCCCCCCCAACCTTGCTTTCAAATGAAATTGCATTTGTGTCTGGATTAAGTTGCCCGGTATCAATCCTGAAATTTTTAAAGATGAAAAGCAGAACAGCCACACAATATTTAAAATGTGAAATGATTACAAAATGGCACTGGGCCAATGTTTATGAATCATTGAATATGATCATAAAATCATAAAAAATAATCACCAAAAGGTAAATAAATTACCCAGCTTACTGCTTATTTTCACATAGGGTCTGACACAAAAGCTGCAGCCATGAATGATTTATACCTGTTTTAACAATAATACTCATTTTACTGAAAGATGGTCAGCACTTGGGCTGCTGTGGGCAACATGCCAGTTGTCGAAAGGTTAATGTTTCAGCAGCAATACATTAAATTATGAATAATACTGGTCCCAAAATGGAAGGTTATTAGCTCAGTATGCTTAATTAGCTCAGCTAGAACTTTGCCATCAAGTAGCAGTGCCCATTACTGCAGCCGTAGCAATGATGAGGGATGGCAGCATTGGGACTCTAATGCCAGAAGCGGGGGCAGGTGAGAGGTGGGGGGGGGGTACGAGGTGTGTCCTTGATTTTCACTTCACTAAGTGTAAGGCTCTGAGAAGCATCTTAGCAACTGGTTTCCAGCATTTTGAACTCTCCTGTAGCTGATCTGTGAAGACCCCCGGGGTGGGGGATTATTTGGGCAGGTATGGCCCCTGGGGCCATGGACCACCACGGCCTGCACTGCATCTGCTTGCTGCTGCTTAGCTGGGACTAGAGTAGCGGAAGGCACCGTTCACAGGCCGGCCCTGCCGTCAGCACTCCCCCAACAGACACCTTCATTAAACAGCTACTACACACAGGCCCGGACCAAGGGGTTAACAAGAGCGGATGCAAGCCACGGGAGGGAGGAGACAGCCTTACACCACCACCAGGCCCCTCAGTTGGGGCCAAGGGGCTGACACGAAGGGAAGGTTGAGAATGCCAACCCGAGGCCTGGAGTTGGGGTAAGGGTTCCTGGAGAAGGTTCCTGGAAATGGCATTTCTTGAAGGAAGCTCCATTTGCTCTGATCTCTAAAGGGGGAGCAGGAATTAGCCGGGTGGGTCTCCAGGAGAAACCTCCAGGCAGGGAATATTGTGAACCGTGTTCGGGTGTCCGAAAAGGAAGAGACTAGAAAAAGATGCAGCCTCCAGGGGGGTGTTGGAAGGACGTTTGCCCGCCAGAGCCGCGGCCGTGCCCCCACCTGCCGGCCCGGTGCGTGCCCGCCTTGCCTGCCCGGCCAGGTGTTCGGCCCGACGCGCGCCCGGAGTGGCCGACACTCACCCCCAGGGCCGCCGGCGCCCCGGCCGGGCTCCCCTCCTACTATTAGTAGCTTGTTTTTCTAAGCCCTAAAATTCATTTTCTTTTCCCGCCTTGCTTCCAGAAAAATAAATAAAAGTGAACACATCACTCATTTAAGACGAGGAATGGAATTCAGGGTGCGTTTTTCTTTCTATTTTTGTGATTAGTTAGAATTTTCCTGGGAACGCCGCCAGGAGGGCATTATGGTGAGATAATGTCCTGGATTTAATCAGTGTGGCGATGGCGAGCTGCGCTCTGCGGGGAGAGGCCGAGTTAACGCATCCTCCTCTGTCCCGCCTGCTTTCAGGATGCGACGGGCCGGCCGGAGGTGCAGCCGAGACTGACAGGTGGCAGGGCTCCAGGTCTGTGTGACAGCCCACGGGTGGACAGCATGCGGCCGTGACTCACTCTGCTCACGCGGGACCCGTCAGCTCGTCAGCAACGAGAGCCCTGAACCACCCCCTGTCCCCAAGGAGCTGAGGGAGGAGGGCCCCACACCTGACCAAAGGGATCAACCTTGGCCCTGCCTCCGGTGGACCCTTCTGGAATCTTCCCCCGTGGCTTTCAGACGGCTGTTGGCCTGGACACACTCTTTGCCTTCAAACGTGCATCTCTCCCCTTTGCGTCCCAGACACAATGTGTGCAGAGGAAGCACGAGGCTTCTAGGGGAACCTGAACTCAGCAACAGGTAGGACCGGATCGGCTTCTTAGCTCTGCGTGTGCTCGGTGGTCCAGAGAGACCCAGAACCTCTGCTGGCGGTGACAGCTGGTGGCTTGCGGTCCTCGGAGTTGTTCTGCTTTCCTAGGTGGTCTGTCCGTCACGGGAGAATGAAAGAGTCCCTGGCGGGGGCAAAAGAGGAAAGGATAGCTTTGAAAGATGTCTTAGGGAGATGTCTGAAAGGAAGGAAGAAAATGAGGACCCGGGGAAAAAGGAGAACAAGTGTCACCTCGAGGAAGGGAGCACAGAGGACAGGTAAATGGATGCAGATTGACCTTTCTCTGCAATTAGCACCGGTGGCCGGGAAACCAGGAGCGCATGGGGCACACAGAGCCTTTCACATTTACTGTTGTCCTTGTTAAGTGTGGGGTCTGCGGGAGCCGTCTGTTCAGGTGAGGGCAGTGGAGAGAACAGGATGCCCCAAGCAACCCATAAATAGCAGGGTGAAGACAAAGTGTTTATTACTTAGCCTCATGAAGCCCATATAAGTGCTCTCCCAGGGTGCAAGAGAGCAAGAGCATGTGTGAGCTGGCCCGCGTGTGTCTCGGGAGTGGGAGTCCCAGAGCCGGTGTTCGCGCTTGGCTTGATTCTATGAAGGCGTCTATTTGATGGAACGTACTGGAACAGTTCATAGCCAGCCCAGCAAACCTTGTGTGGAGACAGAGCTTTCTTTTTCTCTTCCCTTTTCCTGTTTGCAGTGAGAATGAGGCCTTTCTCTTCTCGGCTCTTTGCTCTCCCCAAAGTTGTCTCACGAGGTCATTGGCAGCTGACAGGCTTCCTTTCAGTGCAAGGTTTAGATGGAAACAATGCTCTGTTTTCTGGGGGGCTGGTGAGGCTCTGGGCCTATTCCCGACCAGGCTGCCCTAAATTGAAATGGGTTATTGTTTCAGTAGGACTGTCTGTTTCTGCAGACAACTCAATCTATGTGGTGTAGGACTTTATCCTTGTGTGTGTGTGTGTGTGTGTGTGTGTGTACATATACACACACTTATCATCAATACTGAACAGCAGAAAGGTTTAAGATCATCATGTTTGGTTTCAAGCCTGGTTCCACCAGTTACAAGCTGTGTGTCCTTGATCAAGTTACTTCCCTCTCCTCACGATACTGTGATTGCATGATACATATTTGACAATGAGCTTAAAACCACATTTTAAAAAATAACTTCTACATCAACAGAACCACTTTTTAAGAGCAGTCAAGGATATGTGCCAACTGTTCCACTGAGTCTCCTGAATACTGAATTTATTGGTTTGCAAAGGTGAATGGAAAGTAGGGGAGATCTGTGTTGTCATGGTCTTGGGTCTTGAAAAATCTTTATTGATGTACTCAGGCTTGTCATCTGTACTAACCTTTGTCACCAGACGATAATGTTTTGAGAATTAAGAAAGACTTTCAAAAGTATACAGTGGGAGTTTCTGAATGAGACACCCTGCCCCCAAGCTCTGCAAACTCTTTCATCTGATGAGAAACAGCAAATAGATAAAAAGCAATTCACCAAAACTAAGGTTGACTATTTTTGATCATTATTCATAATAAACATAATATCAAATCCCAGAGCCCTCAGAGGAAACAGTAGGATAGAGACAAGACTTAGCAAGGCCCAGCCTCTAGGATGCAAGGATCCCTCTGGCATAGCCATCCTGGTGCTGGCTGGCGCCGCAGAAGTGTTGCCAGCACAGAACTGTGTGCCGGCCTTCCAGGAAGGTAAGTCAGTAGCTTGGCCAAGAAAGAGGGATTCCCTGGGTTTTTCCAGTAAATGCAGTAGGAATCACAGCCCCTACAGTCACTGAAGGCCATTGCCAACTCCTTTGTAGATCTCAATGAGGTGGTCTCTTCCAGGCTGGCTGGTCAATATCCTTTTTGGAAGAGCCTAATGCTGCTCTCTACCTGGTTAGTGGTCCTTACTGCTTTTTAAATCTTCCTACCAACTTTCTTTCCTTCCTTCTACAAACATGTATTGAATATATCCATGTGGCAGACACTGTGTCAGGTACATAGTACTCATATACTAAAACAAATGGTCCCTGAGCTCAGTGGATAGCATGGTCAGTGAATCCATGATTTAATTACAGTGGAGTCCTTGATATTTCTTATATTAGACCCTTTGTTCAATTATACAGTTGGTTTCATGTTGCTCCTGTTTGAGTTTTTTTGTTTTTGTTTTTGTTTTGTTTTGTTTTTGTAAAAGATGTGCATTGATTAAAGAGATGCAAATACATTTTGTGAAGATATAGTACTACCTTTGCCTTTGGAAGTAGGTGTATGACTATGCAGGCTCCAGAAATCTGGCCCCAGGGCTGCATCAATGTCCCTGTGCAGAAGCCCCACCCAACCCAAAGCCTTCTAGTGAGCTTTACTTTTCTGCTTCTGGCTCTCTCTGGCTACTCTCCAGCCCAGTACTCCGGCCATGAAGATTAAGTAGTATGACCTCCCTTTTCGAAACCCACATGGGACCAAAAATCTACTGTTTAGCCAACATGACCAGCACCACTGGAGTTGGAATATCAGCTTCTTGTGATGAGTTCTTATTAGCAGTTAAGTCATCTGAAACTAATGTCTCAATACCCCGATCTCCTTTGTCTATAAATTTGACCGCCTTGACCTTCAATACCTACTTTGTAATGTTTTAAACCTCATTTGATTACCTGGATTTGTGACCTCGAAATCTGCTTTGACTTGCCATACCTACCTGGTCCCTAAAGCCTTGAGTATGAAGCCTTAATCCTCATTCGCCCAACTAATACCTCCCTTCTTCTTCTCCATGCTTGGATTTGACACTAAGACAGACTTCATTTAGGTGATTCCTCTTGTACTCAAGGCTATATGTAATCTTGGAGATGGTGAGTACAGGTATATAGAATAAAAGAAATTAAAGTCCAGCTTATCTGATAAACTTTTTTGTCCCTTACAGTTTAAAACATTCCCTGATCTCTGAACCACATTAAATCTCCTAATGTATTAGAATTAGGCAACGCTATCTTTTACTACTGGAAAGAGCCCAGAATGACATGAACAAAGTAATCTTTTCCATGAAAGAAGACATATGAATGCCACTTGCTTATAGAGTCCCATGGGATTCTCATCTGTCATCCTCCATCTTTAATTAGAGTTGTAATCTGCTCTCAAGGGGCATCTGGAGGCTTCATTAAATCTACCAGCTTCCCTATGATCTATAAAACTGGTGCTGTTTAAAATCTTGGTCAAATAAAAAAAATATCAGGAAGTTGGGGGAAATGTATCTGTTATCTAGGAGCTTCAAGTAAAATGAGTCCCCTTTCATACTACAGGACTATGACTTCTCTGCAGTCAGCACCAAAACACACCCTTTCCAGTTGGTACATTTGCTTCATGTCCACCTCACATTCCTGAAGACTTAAGTCTCCAGTTACATCATTAGCAGCTGTAGTTGAGGGCTTTTTTATGACCATGAACATGGCTCACTGATGCTTCTTGCACGATTCTACTGAGCCTGCATTCCTTCATCTGTTGAGAAGGAGGCTGTCTTCTGAGCAGAGTTCACTAAGCCTTTCCAGTAAGCTACTCTGAAGCAAAACCTATAGCTATTAGGGGTGCTCCAGAACCTGTCTACTTCCATTCCAGCCCACTGGCTAGGTATTCCAGCCTCATAATAGAACTGCAAAACATCTTACAGTGATTGTCACCCATCTTACTTCGCAGATCCCCAACAGGTAGCTTCATGACCCTTTGAGATGGATCAATCTTTCCATGCTTGGCACTAGAATCATAGCCCTAGACCAGGGATTCTCAATAGTGGCACTGGATATTTTAATTGAAAATTTTCATAGATATAATTACCATTGGTATTTTGAACCAGATATTTCTTTGCTGGTGAGGAAGGTTGTCGTGTGCGTTGGTTTTCAGCAGTATCCCTGGCCTCTACCCACTAGATGCCAGTGGCACCTGTTCCTCAGTTGTAACAAGTAAAAACGTCTCCAGACATTGACAAATATCCCTGGGGCAAGGAGGCAAAATCATCCCCTAGTTGAGAACCACTGCCCTGTACCTCATGCAGAACAAGTAAGTAGACCTGGAGCTATCTGGCTTTTCCAGTGGGGGAATGTTCCAGAGTATTTATGGAATCTTCTCTGGCCTACAAAACATAGGAAAGACAAAATGTGACCACAAAGAAAGTCACATGAGCCATAGGAACCACAGGACTTCGCATCATTCCTTTTTTTTTTTTTTTTTTTTTTATTTTTTATTTATTTATGATAGTCACAGAGAGTGAGAGAGAGAGAGAGAGGGGCAGAGACATAGGCAGAGGGAGAAGCAGGCTCCATGCACCGGGAGCCCGACGTGGGATTCGATCCTGGGTCTCCAGGATCACGCCCTGGGCCAAAGGCAGGCGCTAAACCGCTGCGCCACCCAGGGATCCCGCATCATTCTTTTATAGTTGTTCACTCTACTATCTTATATATCAGAGGATTATTCAAATCTGTTAGCAGTTGTGATGTAGAGGGAAGCCAGATTTCCTTGTCCAGCCATCTCATGTCCTATTGATCTGCTTTGTCTGTGTCATCACGAGGGGTCTTATTAGAATGAAGCCCATAATATGTTTGCATGTCATGCTGACTTAGGTGGCTCCACTAAGCCAAGGTTTTTCTTTTACTTTTTTTAAGATTTTTTTTTTAAGAGAGAGAGAGCACGTGCAGGGGGAGGGGCAGAGGGAGAAAGAGAATCTTCAAGCAGACTCCTTGTTGAGAGGAAAGCCTGATGCGGGGCTCAATCTCAGGACTCTGAGATCATGACGTGAGCTGAAATCAAGAGTTGGCTGTTTCACCAACTGGGCCACCCACGTGCCCTGCCAAGATTTTCCTGAAATGCACTTTCCTGTGTCTCGTTTGGTCATTGCCACAGATTCTAGTAAAGTTGTAATGTTTTAGAAACTGTGTCATCATTTCTCAGTGTTTTCATCACACTTCATCTCAAAGAATGCCTTTATTCTAACAAGCTCATTTGAATGGGCAGTGACTAAAAGAAATAATTGGGCCTGTGGAGATCTGTCCAGGCACACCACTTCCTTCATGCCTAAGAAGCAGAGTCTCCTAGTATTCACTACAGAGTCTGCTTTCATCCTGTACAAAGAGGTAAAGTAAGTTAGTGGGAATAAAATGTAAAATTCATTCATTCATTCAAAGAAAAGTTTTCAAAGAAAAGTAGGACATTGTGCTAGTTACCACGAGATATTTAGAGACACATAAGACCCAACTTTAGAGTTCAAGAGCTCCCTTTCCAGTAGTAGAGTCAAAATGTGGGCAAGAACATTTGCAATACAATGCCTAAGTGCCATAGGCATTCAGAACAAGGTCACAGGAAAAGGTGGATTCTGCACACTACACTCCATTGCCTGGCCACAGATTCTAGAAGGCATGTGTAAATGACCCTCGAGAATACTTCATTTTCCTCTTCGATATGACAGCAGATAAGGGAAATATAGAAGACAAAGAACAGTTGGGATTTATTGAGGCATTTGGCAACATGGCAAATGACAATTTATCCATTTACCTTATGGGAAAAAGATGAAGTAGGAGTTTGGTAGAGCTGGTTGACCATCGTTGGTGTCACTGTAGAGGGAAATTCTGAATGCTGGGACATTAAGGTTTTTTATCTTAATCCATGCACAGTTTTCATAAAGTCATATGTTGCAGAATATAGAGTTCAGCAGATTTTGATAAACCAAGGCAATGAACCAAATCTAACAAGACAAAATATAATGCAAGAAAATGGGATGTCTTGTCTCGGATCCAAAAATTCATCTGTGCAAACATGGGGGTTAGGTGCAGGCTAGACAACAGATGTTTAGAGAGCAATTTTCCCCAAGATTGTGTGTGGATTAAGAATCATCTAGCATTCTTGTTTAAAATGTGAGTCCCCCCCAAAAAATAATTAAAATAAAATAAAATACAGATTCTCAGGTGTCCCCTCCACCCCCGATTGTCAGACTCCACAAATTTGAGGTGGTGCCCAAGATTCTCCATTTATCAAGGCTTCCTGGGTCTTTGTGAAATAGAAGCTTGTTAGGGACACTCTGTAAACCGCTATCTTAGAGGTTTAAGTTGATAGCAAGAGGATTCAACAATTGTATTGAGCAAAGTGTAGGTAAGGAGAAGAAAGGAGGTGATAAACCCTGCTCTACTGTGCTAGGTAGAGGAGCAGATGTAGACAGTTTGTATTTAAATTTGGGACACCACCCTTTAAGAGAGTCAGACTGAGAATGAGGAGGCAAAGGACTCAGAATCAGGTCTTGTAAAGAGCAGCTGAAGGAACTAGTAGTGCCTAGCTTAGAAAGATCAGAAGAGGGCAGCCGGGTGGCTCAGCGGTTTAGCGCCGCCTTCAGCCCAGGGCGTGATCCTGGAGACTCGGGATCAAGTCCCACATCAGGCTCCCTGCATGGAACCTGCCTCTGCCTGTGTCTCTCGTGAATAAATAAAGTCTTAAAAAAAAAAAAAGATCAGAAGAAGACAGCACAGAGGAAAGATTGTGCCAGGGAATTAGACTTGCTCTGGGTGGCCTCACAAGGTGACACAGGGACCAGTGGGCAAGAGCTACAGGAAAATCACTTTGTGCTCAAAATAATGGCCATCCTTCTCCAATAGTCAGAGCAGCCCACAGGGTTGGGGGTATCCAGTCATGGGCCGGAGAACATGTTTAAATGAGTCTTTTAAGAAGTTGGCTGTAAATAAAAGGGGTTGAATGGGTGATGGAATCCGGGGAAGTTTTGTTTTATTTTGTTTTTTAGTAAGAGAGAATAGAGCATGTGTAGGTTTCCAAATATAAATGGGTTGATTAAAGAAAGATAGGAGAGTCATAAGGCAGGCATGCCATGAAGACAGGAGTAAGGAGAGAGAAATAGAAAGTGGGGGAGTGGAGAGACCTGGAAAGGTCGGGCTTTAGAGCCCAGGAAAGATTTGCAGAAGTAAAGCAGAATAAGAGAATGGAGGTAATGGGTAATGATACAAAGGCATTTAATAGTGGAGAAGAGGTTGCAGAGCAAGGCACTTCAAGGTAATGCAATGAGCAAGTTGATGAAATTGATTCCAATCATGGTTCCAAGACATAAGGGTTTTAAATCTTTTGCTGTATGTTAAGAAAGAGTGCAGTTGGTGGGAGATCGAAAAGGGATGGAGTAGCAGGTTTGGGGAATTTGTTCAGGAGCTAAAAACCATCCATGATTGGCTACTGCATTGTAGAACACTGTAGAGGATACAGTCAATTCAAGCTACTTACATCCCCAGCAGTGTTGAGCAATTTGGAGGCCAAAGTGAGAGGCAGGTAGCAGGGCTAACCTGAGCATCAGCATGGTGCACCCAAGAAAGGATACAGGAACTTAACTTTCAGGCTCACAAAGATTGGTAAAAATCAGGCTTTGTCCTGTCAAGGGCGACTTCAGGGGCTTTAAGCAAGCATCTGTCTCCATTAATCTTAGAAAGCCCAAAACTTAGAGATACCTAGAAATACCAAGAGACCCCAATTTCATTTCAATGAGTGGCCTTTGTGCTCCCATCTTGGTCTCTACAGAGTCGGGCCTGGGCTGACTTTAATGTTGTATACATGCAGTGTGGATTCTAGAAACATTGACTTTTTAATAAACTCTGAGATTTTAGGAAGTGTGCAGAACCTAAGGTAACTGTAATTTATGTTATGTTGTACATTTAACGGCTTTGACTTGTGTGAGACTGCCTTTGGTCTTGAGCCCATTCAATTCAGAAATCCATTTGGATTCTATCTAAATCCATAGTAGAGATCTGGAAACGGGCCTGTCAAAGTAGAGTTCTTAAGCTTTGACCATTTGTTACCTCATTGTTTTCGAATGATCAGCTTCAAATATGCCTTAAATACTGGTAGAAACACCTCTTTTTTTAAGTAGACTTTTTTGTAGGGCAAAGTTTTTTATAAGGGAATCTGTTATTGTTGGCTAAAATCATGGGAGAGTAACTTCATTTTTAAGAACTTGGAAAGACTGAAAAGAAGCAAGATTAATGCCTCTATTTTTAAAAAGCAAAGAGGAAGTTCGTAATGTCCTAATCTGGAACTTTACCTGGAAAAAATGATTGCCAAATCACTTCTAGAATAATCTGCAGTGAATACAGTGTTGGGAACTTATATCACTTGACAGAACAAGTCCTGTCAAACTGATTCATTTCCTTCCATGAAAAAGTAACAAGATTTTAGTAGATTGAGGGGAAATGATAAATGTAATCTATATTTTATTTAGCAAGATGCTTGAACCTGCTCCATCCAACATTTTGGTCGATAAATTCAAAAAATTGGGGCATTGGCATTAATGTCTAAGGGGCAATTGAGCTCCTATCCTGGGGTCTGGATTTGATAGCACATCCTTTTTGTAACAGGGGGAAAGTTACCTGATCTGCTTTAAGAGGAAGAAATAGAAATGATAGTAACTTACCCCAAAAGGATCCTTTATGCTCTGAAAAAATTTATCTGCTGTTTGTCATTCACGGTTTTGATTATTTAGATATGCTCAGAAGATTGGTTATGAATATATATTTTTTTATAGAATAAAATAGATGCTCGCTGCTCACAGTCATTCATATAACCCATTTGTACATCCTCCTGAAAATTCCCCAAGAACTTCCTGACAGAATCGGTTCTCAGGCCTCTCTATCACCAAAGAAGGGGGAAAAAAATAAGAGGAAACAATAACTCTGAAAGCAAGTGAGATGTGTGGAAATAAATCTGTCATAGTCTGTAATTCCAAAAGGGAAAGATACTTCTGGAAATTCTCTTCTGGCCTAGGAAAGAATCTGTTTCTAGAAATGGTGACGATATTATGTTGATGATTATTCCTTGGATTTACATATCTCCTGTGCTGTACAGAGCCCACGCACCTTGATAACTTGTGTCACTTTTAACTATTAATCTTTCCAAAGCCCTCCCTGAGGAAGTCTGGTGGTTGCTTTCATTCTTCATTTCAGTAACCATGTGCCCAGAATTAGGTATATCAGGTACCTGTGTGTGCAGAAAACTTGTCCTTGATAATATAGCTTTATCTCTGCCCCATTTCCCACTATTTCTTTCCCCCACTATCTGAAAGTAGAGCGCTCCTGTGAAAACTTTCATAAGCCAAAATGGTGTAAAGCAAAGCAGCAATTACCATTAATTTATGCAGAAAAATCTTTGAGTGTTTCCAGACCCCCAAAATAACCTCTCTTAGGCTTTTCTGTTACCTTAGGACACATCATTGCTAACGGATGCACAAAATAAATCGAGATAAAGCACAGATGCTCATAGACACAGTTCAAAGCTCTGGCAGCTGGTGCCGAGATGCTGGGAGTGGATTTAGAAGGAGCTTGGTGGGGCCACTCTGACTGCTTGGGGTGTGCGTTGCCTCTCTTAACGGCTCGCTGCAAAATAAATGCTTAACGCTGTTTTTGTGTTTTGCATATATATATATATGTATATATATATGTGAAAACTGTCTTCGGATTTCTTTTGATTAGCAAAAATAGGTAATAGGTCTCTTGTCAAAGTGAAGTCGAGCAATGTGAACTTTTGAGAGGCAAGGACTGTCTGTGCTGCCCAAGTGAGCCCAGAGCCCAGTAATAGCTGGAAAGAATGTCTTGGGTTTGTGTGAGGCTATCTAGCTTATAAGGCACTTCCACAGGTGAGTGGTGTCAGGATAGTAACCATTTGTACCGTGTACTGGAACACCTGCCAGGTGGTAGGAATTACGACAGACACTCTATATTAAGCATCTTACTTGATCTTCCAACAACCCTGTAGGGTATGTATTGCTGCCTTCGTTTTACAAGGAGAAAACACGGTCCAGCATGAAGTCACTTCCTGGAGGCCCTCTGGCTCTCTTTGGTGGAGCTGGACCAGAACCCAAGTCTTTGGTGATCCTTACACTCTCTAGGTCTTAACAAAAGACTGATTTTTTCCAGGTAGTTGTGGAATTTTTTCTTCTATTTATTTACTTTCCTATATGTTTTATGTATGTATGTATGTATGTATGTATTTATTTATTTATTTATTTGACTTTCCTATATGTTTTAAAAACTGTTGATTTGCGTATTGTGCATCACTGCGATGTATGGCTACTTCTGGTTTGCAGGCCTTTGTGCTTGACCATGATAGGTGTCTTTCTTGGGCTACCAGCATCGCCTCTCTGACATCCTTCCCCAAGTAGTTAGGAGAATGGATCTATGCTCTAGGTGTTAGCAAAAAAACTTTATGTCCCGTGGTCATTTGCTTTGAGACAGGGGAGTATTCGGCATCTCAGTCACAGTGATGATGAAAAGTGATTGCCAATTTACGCTATGTTATTGTTTGCCATTTTATCCCAGCCCACAGGCTAAGCAGTTGAGATTGTTTCTCTTAATAAGTAATGATGAAGTAAATACTTTTTTTTTTAAAAAAAGAACCATTTCTCAGGAAGCACTCAGTGAAAGTCCTAAACTTTATTCATTCATTCTGTGTTTGTTGAGCATCTCTCTATGCCCAGAACTGTTTTCATCCTTGACTCATTATTAGCAATTTAGTGTCATCATCGTTGTCATCCTCCTCATCATCATCAACATTATCATTATCCTCCTCTTCACCACGGGCACATCACTGAGTACCAATTAGCACCGTGGGCATTTATGGAGATGCGTACAGTGTATACTCCATATGGTGCCTATCCTTGGGGAAGCAGGTGGGGTAACACATAACATGAATACAAATGTATTCATAAGTGCATGTGCGTTTCCACAGCATCACAGGTATTTGAGCAGTGAAACAAATGGATCTTATTGATGTTATTTTGGTGCGTGTCAACTAATCCAGGAAACCTCCCCCAGACCGCTGAATATGAGAAGCCAGGTGAGGTCCACTCCAGCCTCAGGTCTCCATACGGGGAGGTGAACCTGAGCTAGACTCAAAGATGGGAAAAGAACTTCCTGCACATCCTTTCCCAGATCCCTCCAAAGTTGAAAGCCAGCATATTCAAAGACCTAAAATCCTCCTGTATCTTTTGCATAATTCACCTCTCTCCACCACTCTGGGCTTTAGTTTGACAAACAATGATAATAACTGGATAGTGTAGAATTCATGACAGAGGCATCTCAAACCCACAGCGATTTGGGAACCTGTGCTCCACCCTATTCTTTTGTGCTGTTACGTTAGCCAGGGTCCCATAAATATTCATGGAGATGATAAGAATGACATTGAGACTCTGCATACCACTTTATTTGGGTTCTAAAACCACAAAAATCATTTAATTGACCAACAGAGCTATCTACCTAATTGACAACTCAAAACAGCGAGTCCTTGGCCTATAACATTTGGAAGTTTAAAATTAGAACTTGCACAAAATATTTAAAGCCAGTAGAAAGTTCTGGATTTCCAGCCTGTCTAAAGAGGATTTAGATCTTAATATGCCTGAAGAGGCATATCTAGGACTGAACCTCCTCCAAAGACACCCCCATCTCCCCTGGCTTTGTACATCGACCTATGAAAAGGTCTTTCCAGAAGGTGACCTCATAATATCTGAATTCTCACCTTACTGGCTGCCAGGGCCATTTAAATGTGTGCTGAAAACATTTTTCAAGAAGTAGGAATGCATCTGAATGTTGAAGAACAGTACTATTTTAATGTTGAAATCCATCCCTAGATTTTACTAGGGTCTTTCAACAGGATGGTATTATTCCTGATTTTCAACATAAACCAATAGTAAACATTCCCACTAAAACACTCATGTCCTCCTAGTAGGGTTCCACCTTTATGAGAGTTGAGGATTATGAGTTCACACCTAAATAATAATTACTTAATGGTCTCACTCCTTTGTAAGAACTTTGAAATTCCAGTTAACAAACAGTGTTATATTATTTTCGGGTGCACAATACAGTGATTCAACACTTCCACACGTCACCCGGTGCTCATCAGGACAGGTGCCCTCCTTAAAACCCATCACCTGTTTCACCCACTCCCACCCCCTGCCTGGTAATCATCAGTTTGTTCTCTATCATTAAGAGGGTTTCTTGATTCTCCCCCCTCCCTCATTCTCTCATTTTTTCCCCCTTTGCCTGTTCGTTTCTTCAATTCCACAGGAGTGAAATCATACGGTATTTGTCTTTCGCTGGCTGACTTATTTTGCTTTTAGCATTATACTCTCTAGCTCCATATTGTTGCAAATGGCAAGATTTCATTCGTTTTTATGGCTGAGTAATATTCCATTGTATATATTAATGGTCTCATTCTTGCATGACTTCACATGCCTCCTTCGACCTCCCGCCTCACCCCAAACTACAAGGTGTATGAGCTCAGGAGCCTGGGGTTGGGAGGTGGGAGAGAAAGGGTGGTGAGAGTCTATTTTCTGCCCCTTTGCCAGGGGCTAGCCCACTCCTTTGAAGGCCCCCGTTGTTTTACCCTCTGGCCTCACCACCTTACAGTCCACTTCTGAGGCAGTTTCCAGGGACATCGTATCTCCACCTTTCCATAAAGATAAATAAACAGTTTGAGACTCCCCTGTCTTTATTAAACATTTCCTCTAAACTGCATGCTTTGGCTCTGCGCCCACGGGCATCAAGCAAGCCTTCCGGGAGCAGTCCAACCCCACAGCCCTGCCACTTGGTTCTGCGCACAAATAGCCCTTTGAGCGGGCAGGAGGCACCTGCTCTGACCACTGGTCCTCCTCTCTGCCTCCAGGGTCCTCCCAGCTCCCTGGGCTGGAAGGGTCCTGAGAAGCCCCCTCAGCCCCTGACAGAAGGAGGCTCAGCAGCAGCAAAGACCAGGAGCCAGATGCCCGTGCTCCCTCCACACGAGGCCAAGAGCCGCTGGGACCTGTGGTCTGGCTGTGGGGAAGGGCAGGCACCCCATCCTGCAGCAGAGAGGAAGCGTGGGAGGGAAGCTAGAAGAAAGGCTGCAAACAAATAAATAAAGGAGGCATGTTTGACCAAACCCCCAACACCTAAATCTCCAAGCCCACTGGAGCAGGAAATTGAGTGGCTGGACGAGGCAGCCTTGCTCTGGCCTCCCCGCCACCCCCCGCCCCTCCCAACCATCCTGGGCCTCAGGAAGGGTCTCCAGGCCTTCCAGACCTCTTTTTTTTTTTTTTTTTTTTTTTAAATAAATCTCCAATCTATAGGGAAAGAGGAAGTGTATTTTTAAAACCAGTGGAGACTCCATGGCCACAGATCTGAAAGAGATTGAAAGGGGGCAGAGAGGCTGGTTGAGAGGAGGGAAGAGGATTCCCAGAAGTGTGTGCGTGCGCGCGCGTGCGCCCCACCGTGTGGGAGACAGCCTGCGAGGAGAGAAAACAAAGGAAAGTGTGACCGGGAGAGTCAGAGAAATAAGTGGGAGAAGGCGCGGGCGCCGGGGGAGGGGCGGCGGAGGCCCGAGGCCGGGCGCGGGCGGGCGGGCGCACGTGTGCCAGGGGCACGGCGAGCTCAGCATTTCCTCCTGGGCCGGTCACGTGGGCCTCGCCAGGTAAACAGGCTGCACCCGGGCTCGGAGGAGGCAGCGCCCGCGGGGGCAGGGCCTCCCCCCGTCCCCGCCCCCCGAGCTGGTTGCAGGCGGCGGCCAGGTGGACTCGGGCTGCAGCGGCCTGGTGACCGCGCAGGCCCGCGACCGCGGAGGCCCAGCTAGTTGCTTTTATAATTAGCTCCGAGGAGTTTAGAGACGTTTTGATTTTAAATAAGAATGGAGCTTGGGGACGAATGCCTGTCAAAGCTCGGATGCTGCCAGAGAGTCTGGGGCCCGGCATTGCTTATCCTCATTTGTCTCCTTCCAAGGTTGGGGGGAGGAGGGGGGGCCCAGATGGGTGTAGATGAAGGATGAGTGGGGAGGCCGCAGCTGAGAAGAAAAGGATCAGGGGCGGTGATTATCCATATTAGGAACAAGGGAATGCTAACAGGCTGTAGGTGAATATATTAAAGGACACAGCTCAGAATGTGACCGGGGTGCCCCAGGGAGGCAATGAGACCCGGGAAAGAGATCAGGGGATAAGAAGACGTTAAGAGCAGAGTTTCAAGCATGAAACTTTTGCTTTTTTTTTTTCAGGGTGATACAGAAAAGGGTCCCTAACCAAACTGCGGCGGGAGTTCTGGGCATTTTGGAATGGCAGAAATGTGTCTGGAAACTTTATCTGAAAAGCTGAGCGGATGGAACAGGTGATTTTTCCACCTGGAAAGCTCTAGACTCCAAAATGGGGGTGGGGGGGAATGGAGCGTATGCCTCTTTCTTCGAATTCCTGGAAATAGAGCCTTTGCATCTATGATAAAATAGCTTATTTAGGTCATTCTTTGAATAATTTTGAATCAAAATGAATTACCTGGGACTCCTGGGTGGCTCAGCAGTTGAGCGGCTGACTTTGGCTCAAGGCCTGATCCCAAAGTCCCGGGATCCAGTCCCACATGGGGCTCCCTGCATGGAGCCTGCTTCTCCTTCTGCCTGTGTCTCTGCCTTTCTCGCTCTCTGTGTGTCTCTCATGAATAAATAAAATCTTTAAAACAAAACAAAACAAAACGAATTACCTTATCTTGGTCATAATTTTCTACGTCCTTGTGAAAACTTAGCCAAACCTATGGGAGGGAGACTGACCCACCGTCCCAGTTTCCAGAGTTGAGGGGGTTCCCGGAATGCAGTTTTCCATCTAGTGCAGTGTTGGACAAAGTGGGACCAGTTGGTCAGCTGTAGTGGGAGGCCTAGTCTAGTCTAGAGAAATAAGAAGGTAACTCATGCCCACCCTGTTCCATCAACAAAACAACATCAACAAAAGCCCTTTCCTCCATTTCTTCCACTCTCTCCCCTCCTTTCTTGCTCTCAGCTGTCCCTGACCCATTTGAGTATATGGGACTCTGTATATGGACTTGGGAGCTGGCATACGCAGCTACCTTGAACAGTTGGCTTTTGTTGCTCCTGGGGGGAAAAAGGAGGGGAAAAAGAAATGTGCATCCTCTACCCCCCCCCGCCCGGGTCCTGCCCACCCCACCCCAACCTTCTTCATTCAGTGGGGGGGAGGAGGAGCCCATCAGTGTCACGAGTGTACTTTCAGCCCTTGGGTTGAGAGATAGATATTTGATACCCCTCTCTGCTAACTAAATACGTCACTCTGACAAGACTCCCAGCCCAGAGTTATTTTTGTGGCATTATGTAATTGGATTGCCTGGTCAGGAGTACTTCCTTAACAAGGCTTTCAGCAACCCCTCCATGTGGGCCTGGCCAGTCCTGCCCAGTTCCACACTCTCGCTTCAGCCCAACACAACCCAGCTCATGTCACTGACCCAATTACGACATCCCCTCGCTGCAGAAGCCACACCCCCATGCCCCTCAAGGAGTGCTTCAGTACCTAGTGGCACAGGGAGGCCAGGGTTGGCCAGAGTTGGCAGGAGACTCTCCTGTAGCCTTCCTCCAATAGCCACAAAGCAGGCATGTCTGTTCTGAGGGGGCTGCAGGCCTACAGCTGCAGGACAACGCTTCCTGGCCCCCCTCCCCCCAGCAGTGTAAAACCGAGAGCTCCTGGGGCCAGCCCCAAGAGTGACCAGGAGACCCTCCGCACGCCTGCCATTTGGATGTCACTGCCCTCTCTTCTTCCCACTTTCTGAATTTCCTCACATTTGTTCATGAGTAATTGGTCATCTGATCATCCCTTCCTGTCAGCCTGCTGACTCACAGAAGTTAGGAACTCAACTCGGCTGAGCTTCAGACACAGAAAGAAAATTTACAAAGGAAAGCGAGAAAGGCCTGGTATGATCTTGCCCTGGTCTGGCTGGGGCAGGCCCACACCTCCAGGAGTCCAGGGGTGATTGTTTCAGGGTGATATGATGCTGCTGTCATCCTGGGCTGGGGGCCTGTTCATCTTAGGTTTCCTTGTCCTTTCTGTCTGTGGCCTTTTGAGGACAACCTCCATGACTTTCTATGATGGGTCTCCCAGCCCTCAATCCGTATCAAAACCAGAGAGCCCTTCTCAGAATCTATTTCTTTCCTTCCTCTCAGGGCATGTGCACTGTGTATCTATCTCTCTTTTATTTTCCCTGGAGTCCCTGGTTCTCCTGACCTTGACTAGAGGCAGACGGTGTAATAAAAATAGCTCGAAAGCCAGATGGAACTGGGTTCAAATTCAAGTTGAGCCACTTAATAGCTGTGTGATCTTCATCTCTCAGAGTCTGATAGTCGTCATCTATAAAATGGGACTGATAATACCAGTTTCCCAAGGCTACTGAGAAAACTGAATGCAATTCATGTAGAGTGCCAGCCACCCTTGAGCACCAAGTAGGTGCTCAACAAATGTAGGGTTTTCAGGGAGGTAGGGAAGAAAGAAGAGGGCTGGTTTGCCAGACTCCCAAGAACAAACCTCGTCTGCTTTACTACACCCCTGATCTCCAGCCAGAACACTCTTTTTAGGGGTGCAGGATTGAATCTCACCATCATTTGGGGGAATGAGGTCAGGAGGGAAAGAGCACCAAGAACACAGACCCCCATGGCTGTTCCTTTTGGAGAACCTTCCCAGTCTGACACTCTGGTCTCTACATACCCCCTTACTGGCAGCGTGTCCCTGTAGACCCTTCCAGGGCTGGGCACTCAGTTGAAGGTATTTGCTTCTAGTTTGCCTGCACCCAGAACAAAGAGAAAAGGGACAAGAGTAGCTTCTCCCCAAGTGTCCACTTGTGTGATCCTTGCATCCTTGTTGCAGTGCAGAGTTCATTCCAACTCCACAGCAGGAACTAGTTGGAACCCATAGGTCAGGGATCCCGAGAGCAAAGTGAGGTACAAATAGCCACAGGCAACATAATGGGGGGGCAAGGAAGGAGAGGTTCCCTGGAGGTGGGGGGAGATGGGAAGAGCCAGCACCTGGGGGCATCTCTCCCTGAAGTGCACAAACAGCAAGAGGCTCTGATGTTAGCTGTACCTGGGGGGAGAGGGGAGGAACAGGGGGAGATGGAGGAGAGCCTGTGGCAGAGTGCCGCTGTTCCAGTTGGCAGGAAGCCCTTCCCTGAAGACTGTGAGTTTAACCTTTAGCATTCAAGTGTCGGGGCTGAAGTGTCGTTCTGAGCACTTCTTCCTGCTGGAGCGCTCCCAGACTGCAGAGAGGGTCGGCACCAATCTGCCTTTCCTTTTCTCTTCCCAGACAAAATGAGAGGGAGGGCGATACCCAGAACCAACCACACAGACACAGGCACCCCTCATGTCAGGCCCTTGCTAACCCTAAACATCTAGTCCCACCTCCTCAACCAGCCTAGTTTCTGATCAACCTTAGTGATGAGCAGGACCCCAGGGGGCTCTCCACTCCCAGATCTCCCTGGTCCATAGGGTGCACAGCCATTCCGGACTGGCCTGAGTTGGAAGCCTTTTCTTGCAGGTGGACTCAGGGCTCCCAGCGGCCCCCCGTGGTGGCTGCTGTTTGCCCCCCTTGGTGTCCCACAGGACAGGGTTGGAGCATCTGTGTCCTGAAAGAAGCTGGGAAGCCCAGGGAGGGCAGTGGAGAGGGAATCAAGCCCTGGGAGCCCAGGGTGGGGAGTGGAATCAGAGCTGGATGCAGGCACGGGGCTTGGGCAGCTCAGCTCAGGCCTGAAGTGCATGGATGACTTGCCCTCTCCTTCCCAGGTGGCTGCTGGGGCCAGGCCCTATGCCTGCTGGTTTTCCTGGGGGTGCCCTGCAGGGGCATAATGGGGTGCTCGGATTGTTCCGCAGCAGGCCATTTACTCACCCAGTTGAGGGGGTGAGGAGCCTTGCTAGGCACGCACCTGCGAGGGGCACCTGGGTCCCAGGGCAGTGGCTCTGCGCTGGCTTCGGCTCCCCAGCCAGCTTCTCCAGGGGCCTGAGCTCCCAGGCTTCCTCTCAGGAGCCCGGAGCCGGCAGGAGAATAAAGATTTCCCGAAATGGGGCTGGGTGTGCCAGACATTAAGGACGCAAGCCCTGGCTCAGTGAACTGTGGTGAGTGTCTCAGGAAACTGTCAGGATCTTTGAGATTATGGTTCCTGGGGAGGTGGGAACAGTGCCTGGTCCAGGCGATGCTGAGCCCAGGGGGCAGGAGACGAGACGCACAGACGGTGCGCCCTAAGCCAGGACCAGAGGAAACTGGCCTTGAATGTTCCTGCTGCCCCGCTGAGCCCTGGAATTAAACCTGGAGGTGGCCACGCCCACAGGGGACCACTGCCCTGCATGCTGCCCTGGCACGAGTTGGGCCCGCAGGACATCTGTGGGGAGCCCAGCTACCAGAGCCCCGGCCCAGGAGCCCCGGGGTTGGCAAGCACCTGACCACGGGGCTGCGCCCTGCCCTGCCCAGCCCTAACCAAGCACTAGCCCCAAATTTTGAGCCATCCGTGTACAGGAAGATCGGGTTTGCCTTTTTCTCTATTTCTAAGAATTGGAAACAAACGAATCGGAAAATTTTTGCTTTGGAAAAATATCTGCTCGATGTCGTTTGGTGCTTAAATTGTCCTTGGAATTTTTTTTCAGCTTCATTTGAAAAAGAAAAGGAAAGTTGACGCGAGCGCCCCAAACCTTGTTTCTCTTTAAATCGTCCCCTTAGACGTACAGTCGGTTACTGCAGATGTTTTCTGGGGCGAGGAGAGCAAAATGGAATGGGAGGGAGGATGAAGACTGGGAATCTCTGATTTTAAATCCCATTACTGGCTTTGAGGAGAGGCGTGAGCGCGCGCGCGCGCGCACACACACACACACACACACACGCACGCACACACACACACACACACACACACACACAAAAATCAGGAAAAGATAGTTCGTCCCCCACTGATTTTCTTCACTTCAAAGATTTCCCTCGCCCCTTAAATCAGAAATATTATGGTGCTAGGTATTTCTCAGGGAAAAAAATGCACGTTTCTTCAGAATATATACACGGCATAGGTCCCTTTTTTACATTTCTCAGCAAAAAAAAAAAAAAAAAAAAAAAAAGCGGGGGGTGGGGGTGAGTGGGAAGGCACTCAATTCCCTGGCTATTAAACAAGCCATGCCTGCAAGAAATGCAGGCATCGGGGGATTGCTCAGCCGCGCATCCCTCCATTAGCGCACGCCTGCGTGTCTGCGTGTCAACAATGCACGTGCTACCACGGGCACTGACTCCCCACGCCAGCCCTAACGGGCTCTGCGCAAAGGGGCGCCAGGTCTCAGGTGCCCTCTCTCAGCCCTGCTCCCTAGCCCGCCGCCCATGCCTCCCAAAGATCCCTTTTTTCCTGCCTCTGGCTGGCAAGTCAGAAACCTCCATCGTTCCCCCCGAAAGTTATGCCCTTGGAAATCCCCAAAGCGAACGTAGTCCGACCGAGGGTCTCTTGCCCTCAAGTTGTTCACTCTGTTGTGCAGAGACGAGGTTAGTTCTCTTCTTCACCTGCCCCAGGCTTTAGATGGGGTGCAAACTTCTGGTACCAGGTCACCAACAGGGAAGCCAGCGCTTGCCAGCGGTGCAGGCTGTCTGGAACCCAAGAGAGCCACCAACTCTGAGACGACTCCTGCCCCAAGGTTGGATCTCAGATTTCCATTGCAAAGGATCCGAGGATACTGGAAATCGGACTCAAACCCTGGAACTGACTAATTGCCCTGCATTTTCACAGTGCGCCATGTATTGGGAATCAAGGGCAGGCTTTATCATTTGGAACTCTTTTCAGTGACCCAGGTGCTCTAAGTTTGGGGCTAATTCTTTAAAGCGTTTACTTCTGAGAAATAGGGAAGAAAGAATGAAAAAATGAAACATACCCACAATCCTTGTATTGGGGATGGCACTCAAGAGTAGGTTGTGGTCTCTTTTGAATCGGAGTTCAAAGAAAAAAAAAAAAGGCTTGTTCCCTCCCCCTTGCCCCAGGGATGAAACCTCTCTAGATTCGAGCGGCCAATTTGGTTTGATTTCCGTGGTTTGGAGGCTCTGGCGGGGTTAGGGGCGCCGGGGCTAGGAAGACAGACCTCAGCTGCCTACTGGACCAGCTGGTCCACTCTTGGCCCTGGAAGCAGAAGCGGAAATCGGGGTGATTCGCCCTCGCTCCGACAGCTGGAGGGAGCGCCTGGGGAGCGCGTCACCGAGCCTCCGCGGGCAGTGCCTTGTCTGTGGACACCCTCATGCGCTCATCTCCCTACCCACTCTTAGCATCCCCCACCTGTTTTGTGTCCCCCCAGGGATCCAGTTCTCCTCTCTCTCTCTCTCTCTCTCTGTCATTTCCAGCCAGTTCTTTTCCCACCAAAAACTCCTTTTCCTTGGAGTAACTTTCCAAAAGAGCTGTCGTTATCCTAAAGCCCAACCTGGTGGGGGGATTTGGGAAGCTCTTTCTCAATTAAAGCTCCTTTTGTGGGCACCGCGTATGCGGCCCACGGTGCCCAGGATGTCACCTGGGCACTGAGCCCCACAACCAGGTGCTTCCGTGGAGCGCCATAACAAAAGGGGACTTCAGATGCTTTGCTCTTTTCCAGTGAAACGGCTCAGAAACAAATCTGAATTTGGGTTTTGGTTATCTTTCAGGCGTGAAAAATATTTTGACAAAAGTATTCTCCAGGCTGCCCAAGCTGGGGGGAAAGAAAGCTTTTGGCTGAGATTGTGGGCACAAAGCAAGAAGCTGCATGTAATGGACACCACTGTGTACATCTGCTCAGGAGGATGAGGAGGAGTGGGATCCGAGTCTGCGGGGTTGGCGCCAACATCCAAACTCCCCCACCCTGGCAAGGGCACCCCTGTCTTCCACAAACGGGGAGCATTTTTTTTTTAAACCCAGACCCATCTGCTCACCCTCTGGTGCATTAAGAGCAAACTTTCTGATTTGGTGTTTGGGGCTTGGATAACAGAGGCTCAGCACTGGGATAGAGCTGGGGCTGGAACAATTCTGGATGCTCAGAAGGACCTCACCCTGCACCCCTAGCAGAAAGGGGAACTGTTCCATTTGTCTGGGGGTCAGAAGGTGGGCTGGGAGGTCAGGGAGGAGGGAATGGATGGATGGAGCGCCAAGTGCCGCGCCTGGCTGCCTCTCTCTCCTGTTTCTCCCTCCCTACCCCATCTTCTGCCGTTTCCAGAGGCAGGAGAAAGGTGATCTCGGACTTGACCCCTAAATCACAGCTGCTGGTGCCGGCACCTCGCTCCGGGGAGAGCGCAGCCCCTTCCCAGAGCTCGGGCGGCTTTAACCCTTTCGCTTCCTGGCGCGCAGGGGCTGGCGGCAGCGGAGCCTGTGACCCCGGACCTGGAGCAGCCCGCCTCCTCGGCGCGGCACCTTGGATCCCACCGGGAGACTACAAAAGGGCGAGACTGCAGGGTGCTGCGCGCCTGGGGCAAGGGCCGGCCAGCCCCGAGCGCAGCCAGGGACCCCGAGGAAGAGCCCGAGTCAGCGGAACGAAGAGGGATGTTTGGATCGTGTTAACTACCCAGACAGATGCACTTCAGCATGTCTGCATTTATGGGATCCATATGTTGTCGTGGCAAATGAAAGGACAGTAACATATACATACAATAGACTTAGAATAACAATACACATTCAAAAAGAGACCCGCACATTCTTCACCCTGCAACCCTGCTCTCAGATCTAGCTCTAGAGTTGTGCGCAGAGGCGTCCTTTCAACCTCCCCTGGCTCCTCACGGATTTTCTTTTTTTTCTTCCTCCTTCCTCCCCCCCCTTTTTTTTGTTTGTGTGTCCCCCAACACCTCCCCCCCCCAACCAGAGGAAAACCCAAGGCCCAGAAGCTAGGCTCTTTGGAAGTGAGATCTCCTAAGATCCCCTTCACCTCTCTTTCTCCTTAAGACTGGCCCACGGCATCTTCAGCCCTTGGACCAAATAATATCTGCTCACATTGCAACCCCAGATTCTGAAAATTGCAGGGAAGCAGATTCTTACTCAAATTCACCATCCACATCTTCATCATTAAACCAACACTTCTATTTTATATTTGCAAAAAAAGTAGCTTCAAACAGATCTGCAAACAAAAACCCCCAGCGAGAGCACACGCATAGCTCTGTACAGTACCTGCATTTATGTATACCTTGTATATTTGTGTGCACATATATTCAGCACACACAGAGACGCAAAGACATCTAAAGTCATTCAAATGTATATTTATGTACCCATTTATGCATATATCTTTGTGTTTGTATCCATTCATTTGAGCGAGAGGCAGAGAAATATACACATCAATGCAATACTTAGCCTACATTCTACTTTCTGTCCCTACTGTAAATGTCTTAAAAACAGATTGGTCTAAAATTTTCTGCCCTCTTGCCAGCTAAATGAAGGATTTAGATTCTGAGTTTCTTGGTTCCTTTTTTCATTTTGTACATAAAATAATCCATATAGATGCTGGATTATCGCCTAAGCATTATTCAATCATACAAGCTTGGTACCTCTCCTCCTTATAACGAATTCACTGAGTAAAATTAGCATAAGTATTTACCAGATTAAGCTGACATTTTCCTATATTGCAACATGAAATACATTTATATCCAGAATTTCCCCCAAATAGCCTATGCCAGTGGAGATACTGACTTCCTCCGCGCTGTTTTGTATAACAAGCTACAAGTTCGCTCCTAGTACTATTTACATTTTTAAAAGAAAATAAATACAGAGAGCATTAAAGTGAGTTTCCAAGATCTACAAGGAGAAATTTAATTCTGCTGCATCTTAAAAAAATAAACCAACAGAATTATGAAGATTTGTGAAGATAGATAAATAAGAGGCAAATATACTCCTGAAGGTCTGAGCAATTTTCCTTACCTGATGTATTATGGAAAAATTCAGAATTTACCAGTCTTCTTTCAGTCAGCTACATTTTACACTGACCTGCACTTTGGACTGAAAGGGAAAAAAAAAAAAAAGATTAACTGTTGCCAATGAAAAATTTAAAATAATAATCAGAAACCGGACAAACTGAAGGTAAAAATATACAATGGTTACAATAAAGATAAATATTTATTTAATCAAAGTAGAAGTTGTGTTTGGACTGTAGGAATGTTTCATCCTTCCCTTAAAAAAAAAAAAAAAATCAAGAAAGAAAAAAGCCAGAGTCTTTGCAGGCTCCTGGAGAGTTCCCATTGTCCAGGGCTATCGAGAGCCCAGAATGGCATTAACCTCACAAAAGACACATTGTGCAGGGGACAAAAAAAAGCCCCTTCTTCTACAATAACTTTTAGCTTTTTTATTTTTAGAAAATGACAAAGGTTTTGCAAGCACTGACTGGTGAAACCTGTAGCAAGCCAGGCTGGACTTGGCTTTATTGATCAACTGTCCCGCATGGAAAAGCAGCCAGGAAAAGTTTGAATGGCAATCCAGATTTGGCTCATAGAGAGGAAACCCCCGATTTTTCTAAATGTATTTTCTTTTTTTCTCTCTAAATAAAACAGCATTATTCCCAGAGTGAATTCACAAGGATTAGATGAGGTAACCCTGCAAAATCCTAAACCGTTTTCTCCTCCTAGTCCTGACTAAGAAGCTGCATGCTCTTAAGAGCATTGGAAAAATCTCTCAAAATGAAGAATTCCTTTCTAATCAAATAGATTTCCCGATTAATTCCCCAATTCTTTCTAAAATAAGTAATCCAGTGAGGCTGAGGGAAAAAAAAATCTTTTTTTACCCCTAAGAAAAATAAGTTTTGGTGAGAGCTGTCTACCTGATGTTACAGGGTTCACTAAAAATACCTTCAGAAACATCAATGTTGTTTTTGCATTTGTTTGCAGATCACTTAAAGTGCAAATTGCATTTTATTTTATTCCAGACATTGTAATTTCAGTGGTACTAGTTCATATTTAGAACTTACATAAATACATACTTGTCATTAAAAAAAATCTATTGCATTAGCAGTGACGCTAAGGCTAGGATTTGAAAGAGGGGGTAGAGAAACAGAGAGAGAGAAGGAGAGAGAGAGAGAGACAGACTGAGACTCTTGTTCTTCCTGCGTTTGTTTGCTTGCTTTTTGGAGGTACCGTACACCCGCCTAAGTGATGGCTTTGATGTACTGGGAATCGGTACAGTAGCAGGGTCCCTGGCTGCTGTCTTTGATTCCAGGGATCTCCTTTGGGCTCTGGTGGGATGTACTGCTCCTAGTCTTTATCTGAAATCCATCCTCTCATTTCAAGCCCTTTGGCTTCGAGACTCTGCTCCAAACTCTTGGAGGAAGCTGTGAGACTTTTTTTTTTTTTTTTTTTTTGGCATGAGGGAAGGGGTATATAATTTCCCCCCTTTCTCCACTCTAGACCTTTCCTCGCTATTTAAATATATTGGCTTTCTTTCTTACGAATTTAGTTTGAAATTATTTTTCACTGCCTTTATTACATCCCTGCTTTTGATGGCAAAATAGCTTCCTGTGTTTTGAAAACATCTGCTTTCCAGGTTTTACACGAGAAAATTGATTTTACTTTTCTCTTAGGTCCAAAAAGGTAGAAAGTTGGACTTGTTTCCAAGTGCAACTTTTCCTTTTCTTGTCTTTCCTTTAAGTTAACCCCCTTCTCAGTTCTGTTTCACTTTCCCCCTTTTATTCCTTCTAATCATCACTCCTGCTTCCCCTTCTCCTTCTAAAGAACCAGAGAAGATTGATTGCATCTTATTTCAGAAGACAAAATTAACATATCATATATATATATTTTGGTCTAGTCTATGGTACCTGCTAAAGTTTTGTCCATATTATTTTTTTTGTCCTCTGATTTTTTTTTAGGGGGGGGATAATTTTGCTTTTTGGGGAAAAAAATCTCAGATTTGCAATTTAAAGTGGCCTCTATTTTGTCTCGAGCTGCTTCTCTGCCTTTCACTTAAATCTTTGCTTTAAGCTGTCCCACTCCATTATTGCTTCCCCCCACCCTTGCTCCCTTCTTCTTTGAAGATGCTCTCTTATTTAATTTAAACATTGCTGCATTTGGCAAAAGAAAAAAAAAAAGCAAGAAAAAGGGGAAAAAATAAGAAAGAAAAGAGAAAGAAAAAAAAAAAGGAAAGAAAAAATCTCAAAAAAAAAAAATCTTAGCCAGGTTCCTATTGTTGCTTCTCTGCATTTCACTTCTCGGTGTGTATGTGTGTGTGTGCGTGTGTGTCGTGTGTGTGTGTGTGTGCGCGTGTGTGTGTATGTGTTTTTAATACATGCATAAACTTTTGGTGCCTCTCTCCCTCTTCCTGGGCTCTTCTCCCATCCTCTCTTCCTGCTCTCCTTGCCCTGCTCATCACTTTCCCCCGGTTTTTTTTTTTTCCTCCCTTCCTCCCCTCTGCCTCCCTCCACCTCCCCCTTTTCTTTTTTGCTGAATCTTATTGATCCAGAAGGTGGCTAATTAGCCCTTCCCGTCGTGCCTGGGTAATGAAGCACATGCGCACTGAATTAATCACAGCCATTTTTTGCAGGAAACTAATTAGCAGAATAAAGATCCAAAGACTTTTTTTTCTTTTCACTCATCAGCTCCCACTTCCAGCGCGTCCCCTCCGACCGCTGCAGCCGCCGCCGCCGCCGCCTCCTCCTCCTCCTCCTCCCGGCCGCAGCCGCCGCCGCCGCCGCCTGCTTTGCATCCCAATTACAGCCTAGAGCCGCTGCCGCCGCCGCCGCCGCTTCTCCTCCGTGGCCCCTGCCCGCTCCGGGGGCTGTAAACTCCCCGCCAACCATGCTGCTCGGCGGCAGCGGCGGCGGCGGCTCCGGCTCCCCGGCTGCGGCCGCCTCCCGCCCCGGGCTCCGCCGAGCGCGCTCCAGCTCCGCCGCCGCCGCCGCCGCCGCCGCCAGCAGCGCGTCCTCCGCCGCCGCCGACCCCCGCCAGCCGCCGCTGCTGCCTTGATGGGCTCCGCGGCCCGAGCGCCTCTTTTCGGGATTAAAAGCGCCGCCAGCTCCCGCCGCCGCCGCCGCCGCCAGCAGCGCCGCTGCAGCCGCCGCCGCCGGAGAAGCAACCGCGTAAGTGGCAACTTTTCCCTCTTTTTTTTTCCCGCCGCCGCCGCCGCCGCCGCCGCCGCCTGCTCCTCCTCCTCCTCCCGCCGCCGCCGCCCGGACGCGGGGCTCCTCGGGGCGCCCGGGCTGCTTTGCATGGGGCTCGTCCTGCCCCCTCCCGGCTCCCGCGCCCGGCCGCCGCCGCCCGCGCTCCCCGCGCCCGCGCCCTGCTCGCTCGCTGCGTCCCGCTCGCCTTCCCCCTGCGCCAAACTTTCTCTTTCTCTTCTCCTTCCTCCTCCTCCCGCCGCCGCCGCCGCCGCCGCCGAGCCCGGGCCGCCCCCTCCTCCTCCCGCCGCCGCCGCCGCCGGCCGCCCGCGACCCCCGGGAGGGTGGAGGCGCCCGGGGCGAGGCCCGCGCGCCGAGTTTGGAGGCGCCGCGGGGCAGGGCCGGCCGGGGCGCGGGCCGAGGGCGGGAGGGCGGCCGGGGTCCGGGCGCCGAGACAAAGGCGGCGGCGGCGGCGGCGGGGGCGGGGGGCCGCGGTGCCGAGCGCCCCCGCCCCCGCCGCCCCCGGCCCCCAACTTTGCCCCACCCCGAGAGGCGCCGGGGCCCCGGGCTGAGCCGCCGCGCGGGGCGCGCACCCGGCCGAGCCGCCCCCGCCGCCGCCGCCGCCGCCGCCGCCGCCGCCGCCGCCGCCGCCGCCGCCGCCGCTGCTGCTGGCCGGGCGGGCGGGCGGGCGCCTTCCGCGGCGGGGCTCGGCTCGCGGGGCTGCGGCCGCCCGGCGGGAGCCCGGGTCCGACAGCGGCGCGGGGCGCGGCGGCTCCGCCCGGCCCGGTACCTGCGCGCCCCCTGCCCCGCCGGCCGCGCCGCGAGCGCCCGCAGGGGCCCTGCCCCGGACACTAGGGGCTCCCGGGGGCGCGGGGCGCGGGGCGCGGGGCCGCCGGCCTCGCTCCTGGACCAGCTGGGCCGGGGACCTCGCCGCGTGCCTGCTGCTCTTTCTTCGTTCTCCTCCTTCTCTCTCTTTTTTTCCTTTTTGTTTCTTCCTTCCCTTTTTCTTCTTTCTTTCTTCTTGCTTCCTTTTTTTTTTTTTTCTTACACGAATCTGGGATAGTTTACGTGCCATTTCCCACTCACCCCCTCGCCCTGCTTCACTCTTTGCCATCAGGCGTTTTCATGTACATCTTTTTCTTTTTTTTTTTTCGTATCTCTTGGAGGCTAGATGTGAGTGTATTGGATGTGCTTAGTATATTTAAATCGTGAAAGGACTCGATGAGTCGTAGGTTTCTTTATTATGTTCAAAAAATAACATTTTACTTTACAAATTAATCTGTTGCTCGGAAGCTGACTTTTTGCAAAAGGTTGTGCAATTCCTTCGACTGGGGCAAATTCTTTGATTACAAGTGCTTTCAAAAATCACCCACTTAACTTTTCCCCCTTGTTGCTTCCAAGTTAAGGGAAATATGACAATTTTTATTGGTCTCAATCATTGAAACGTGATCTAAGGACTATATGGAAGGAGGCTGATTGCCTTTTCTGGCCTCCACTTCTAGTGACTTTGAAAAGGGGGTTTGTTAAGCACCTTTGAAGAAGATGACATACGGTGATCGCTTGACTGTAATGCAAATTGCAAAGCATAAATTCACTTTGGAATTAAAAAAAAAGAATCCTTTTGGGGGGGACACTTGAGGATTTATGATGTTTTTTTAAAAATTGTTTTTTTTTCTCCCTACTTTGGGAGAATGGCTAGTTACAGAGCAACTTATTTGGAGGTCTTCAGAAAGAGGCTTGGGAAATGGGAGAGGGGAAAAGATTGATCACAATCTGCATAATCAATAGGGCAGCGTGCTGCAATCGTGTACCTACATTTACTGTAAATTTCTACAATATCTGCAGTGTGGGTGCTCCAGTGCCTCAGTCGGCTTCTTAGAGCGGATTTAGAGGCAGTACAAGCAGAATTTACTGCCCAGCTCTCCGGAACAACATAGGGGAAGTCCACTGGATAGTGGCTCATTTAAGAACTCCTTCATTTTACTGTACATTGGGGGGGGGGGCAGATCTGTTTACATATGTGGGTTTCAGTAAACCCCCAAGGTGTGAGTATCCTGTAGGTTGAGGGGAGTAGGAAGTATTGGGGGGAGATTGGGGGTAGGTGTTCACTCATTGAATCACCACCTTGGGGCCCTCCTCTCATCTTATGTTAGATATCTTTAGTGCAAATAATTTAGAAATATGAATACGGTAGAGAGTAATACACCAGAGATTGAAGCAATGTCAAAAGTAAGGATTGCTGTGTGTGCATTTGAGAGAGAGAGAGAGAGAGAATACAGACACTTATCTTATAGTCAGGCTTGAAAGCTTGGTGGTAGGTGAATCCATATTTGGAGATGATTTTGAAATAGTCTAGCAAATGGTGCACGAACAGGATTTCGTAAAAAGTGTACATGGAGTCAGTTTTGAAAGGATTGTGGTTTGGAGAGATGAGGTGTGGGCAGGAAAACCCACTCTAGGCCTGTAGCCTTCTTCTGCCTGTGTGTCTCCTCCCTTCCCCCTCCCTGAGTTTTAGTTTTTAATTACTTAATGCTGAAACGCACAGGGCTTATATAAATATTTGCAAATGCTCTTTCCTATTGATTTCTCTGAATAAACTGCCCTGCTCAGGTCCAGAGAGGAGGCAATTCAGATCTGTGGACTTTTTAAACATATAAAGTCTCTGGAGGAGCGTTGGTCTGTGCATGCATGTGTTTATGGGTAGAGTTGTAGATACGAAGATTTTGGGGGGCTTTAGAGAGAGTTCAGGCTCTCGGCTGTGTGAGCTGTGAAAGCTGGGCTGGACCTGGCCCCACGGCCTGGCATCCCTGACAGATTGTGTGTGTGTGTGTGTGTGTGTGTGTGTAAGTACATAGTGTGTGGGTGTCTACACTGGGGGAGTCTGAATGCATATGCACTTATACTCCCTTCATCCCCCCCCCCCCCCCCATTACATATGGAGCAGTTCCAGGGCTCGGTGACTGCCTTCTCCTCAGGGTCACATTGAGTTCGAATCTGACCCAAGGTGCAGGAATCCTGCAATAGGGAAATAAAAGAATATACAGAATGGGGTCAGGTCAGCTGCTCAGAGGCCAAAACCCCTACAGCTGCTTTGATTTTATTTTTTTTTGTGTATATTTTAGGCTCCTCCTGCCATGTTACAAATTGTGCCTCCCCCTCTCAGGTGTTTGCTCTGTAGCTTAAAGGCACCAGAGCCTCTTCCTGCGTGGTTGTCTGCTCCCAGCAAGAACAGAAAACCCACAATACCAAATCCAAAACAAAACAAGAGAGGAGGGGGGAGAAGAAAAACCCTATTGAGTTCAGGCAAATAAGGTTGGGTCTCCAGATCCGATTACAAAGCTGCTTTGAATATGCAAGACAGCACACAAGACCAGTTATTCCAGTTACAACAAACTATTAAAAAAAGAGAGAGAGAGAAAAGAAAAGGCATGTTTAGGTCGTAATTTGTTAGTACAAGGAAAAGAATCCCACATAAAGCTGCCCTCCCCCCTCCCACACACCCCTTTGCTGGCTTCACATAGAATTCACTCACCCTTTTCCGATGAGTCTACTATATAGGTTCTTTTATTAAAATCTTTTGGGTTTAGGAAGATCGCTGCAAGCAACACATTTTCTGTATTTTTTTCCCCTTTATCTTAGAGGAGAGTTGGCAGGGGTTCTGTGGTTTGCAGTTACACAATATGTTATCATGTTTTTAATCACTAAATCATTGCAGTGGTTATAGATTTACAGTCTTGGGGTATTACAGAGAAGAGAGACGGCGGCTATATATATGCTTTTAAATTACACCGATGTAAACTGAGTGCGGCAGCTGTGAATATGGTCGGCAGACTTCGGCCCCCCCCCAGCTTCTTAGCTTCCTCCCCCTCCCCCGATTTTTTCTGTATTGTCTAGCTTTCTCAAAATAAGCTCCCCCCCCGCACTCCTGCACCCCTTGTCTCTTCAGCCTCCCCCAATTCTCATTGCACACTTCTAACCCCAGATAGGTTAGAATTCAAACTCTTGAAATATAACTTGGGATCCAAGATGATCATAATGGCAGTCATAATAAAAAGAGTGGATTTACTAAGAAATCCTCTTGGTTTCCATACCGACCTCCTGTATAAGGATGGAGGGCTGACGGCAGACCGGGAGATGGGGGTGGGCAGGGAGAGGGAAGGGAAGGCGGGCTCGTAGCGCTTGCCTGCTTGGAACCTCCAGTGGCCTGTCACCGAGAGCCCACTTTCAGCTTCTGTTTTTCATATTATTATGTAACAGAATCCTTGGCAGCATTAAAAATTCAGTATTACAAGCTGATTGTAATGCTGCCTCATTAGACAGCACTGTCTGGCCTTGTATTAAGTGAAACACAGAGCATGGCTTTTAGATTATAAACACCAATAAATATTAAGGATCAGCAGAGGGGGGAACTCGTCAGCTGGGTTTTTGGCCCCTTCTGGTTTTCTATCTCCTCCCATCTTCTTCCCTTCATCCCCCCCCTTCCTCCCCCCTCAACCCCCTCCCCCTTTGGTAACTGTCATCCGTTTTCTTGGGATGCTGATGTGTCGACCCTGGTGACATTTTAGGAGGGCTTTTTATAGAGTTATCTTGTATACACAAAAGGTTTGGAAGTTTGTTTTGTTTTGATCTGCAATAAACAGGTCCTTCACTTTGCTGATGTCATTTCCGTTCATATTTGAGTTGTTTATTGTGTTTCTTCGCTGGGCCCTCTCATCCCTACCCCCACCTCGCTTTTTCAGCCTGAGCCTGGGACTGACTGCCTGGGGAAGGGGGGGGGACGCGTTCCCAAGCTGCCAGGTCTGGGTTCAAAGGCTGAGGGGTTGCGTGTCACTGCCTCGTCCTAGGGTTCACCCGCTGGGGAAGATGTTTCCAGGTTAGAATCTGGTTAAACACTCCGACATCCACTTGCCCTGGCATTTCCATGGCATGCAGTGATTCATCTCAGCTTCCTTTCTTTGAAGCACCCCCCCACACCCACACCCACACACCTATGTCTTTAGTACAGCCTTATTGTCCACTTCTCCAGGCACCCCTCCACCCCCCCCCAAAAAAAACCCCAACCTCGTAGTGATGACTTTGATTCACTCGCAAATCTGAAGCTGGCATTAGCGACTTCATGCTGTGAAAAAAGAACATGTTTGCAGGCGTTGCCCCACAGCTTCCCGACTATCACCTTCTATCCCTATTCAGTTTTTCCCCCCTTTTGCGTTTATTTTTCTACTCCCTGCCTTTCTGTAGACATAAAGGCAGTTCTCTGGTGTTACTAAAAATGACCACAATGTCCAGTGTCTCTTATTTCCATGTGATCTACAATTGGAATCCTCCCTCCTCTAAAAAAAAAAAAAAAAAAAAAAAAAAAAAAAAGAAAGAAAGAAAAAGAAAAAAAAAAAGAAAAGAAGGAAAAAAAAAAAAAGTTGGGTGGGGAAAGGAAAGAGGGAAAACTTTGTAGGTCCCCAAGGCTTTCCTCTAATAGGATGATGGGTTTTAGGTTTAAAAAAATATTATTGTTTTGTTCTTTTAGGTTTAGAAATAATAGGGGGAGAGGGAAAAGCAGTCATTAGGAAGTTCACTGAGCTGCTTTCCAACTAAGACGGGTGAAAAATGAACCTGCATTGACACTTGGCTCCATGTGAAAGCCCCAGTAACCTCTCCCCCCTTCCGTGGCCCTGGCCTTTTGTTCCTGGAAAACGGAGCTAAGGTGCTTTTTCTCCCAGACCAAAGGCAGCAGGCAAGGAGTCCCCTTGTGTGCGCATCGCCTTTAGATGGCCTTCTCATGGTTATTGTCAATGCAGACTCCCCCAAACAATTGCTCCAGGGAGACACAAAAGCAAAAACATTTGTCCTATTTTTTTAACCTCTTTGTTTTAGGTTTTTTTTTTTTTTTATCCATTCTTTAAATTTCACAGTTTCTATTTGTCTGCAGAGAGACAAACGAAACAGCATGAAGCACATTTTACCGTAGGCCTCACTGAGGATTGGAACAGCCTCAATAGAAATCCAAATTCTAAAACACTGGCTGACTTGGAGGATATGTGAAATTTCAGCTCTGGCTCTTAAGTCAGATTAGCACAGATTTCAAACAAAAACGCACCAAAATGGAAAGATAAGAAAATGGGATTCTCATTTGGGAAGTGTGAACTGGGTCATCTTTTGTTTATCTCTTAGTGTCCTGCCCCAAGAAGTGGTTGCTTGATAGGAAGGCATTGCAAAAGCTAAATGAAATTCTTCACTTAAAAAAAAAAAAAAATCTGATCCTGGTTATTGTGCTCCTGGCATATTGTTTAATTGATTGTTTTAACACATGTGTATGGGAGCTGTTGGTACATACTATGGAATTGATGTTGAGATTTTTTTTTTTTTTTCAAACTACAATTAATATAAAGAGGCCACATTCCCCCCCCCCCCCTTTCCTCTCCTGTTTGCTTTTTCCTTTCTTCTCCCTCCAACCTGCTTCCCTCCAAGAATTCTGTGGTTTGCATCAGGCTGAGCGCAAAGGGATGTGTCAGACAGTGGGGATGGCCCATGATCGAAATAGGAATCCACCTCTTTTTCCTGGCCCCAAACAAAGCGCTTCTCAACTGTAATGTATGGACTCTGGTCGCGATGCTATCCTTAAGCATCTGTCTGCCTTTTCATTAAAATTCTCAATTTCAAGGTTTAGAAACACAAATGTAAGAATCCCCCTGGGTATAAAAGTCTTGCATGGCAAATTCTCTTTGCCCTTTTAGAAATAATATTTTTGTTTAAAAAAAAAAAAGAGGGAGAGAGCAATCCCTTTACCTAATGCTTTAAAGCTGTTTTAAGGCAAGTTCTTTATATTTTGCGGTCTTAAACTTAGGCTTTGCAACTTAAAATTAATTTGGAAAAGCTTCCAATCAGTTTTTAGAAAAAAAAAAGGTTGCTCATTTGTGTCTTTCGCATGTGTGTCATTGACAGATTTAGGGTCTGATTTGGGGAGGGTGGGCAAGTAAACTAGATAATGCTCCAGCCATGATTTGGGGGTAAAAATTAATCTCTGGAATTAGCATTGTAGCGATAGATGGAGGCCTTGAGGTATGTGTCAGAGAAATGTGAATCAAAACATCTGCGCGTAGGCCTTGGCACACCAGCCTCCCATGGTTATGGAGGTGAGTGTGGGCAGTTCTGAGGAAAGCCTGTATTCTCTGTCACACCCAGGAGGGCCTGATCACCCGGCAGGTACCACATCCCTAAATATAACTGCCTAGAAATGAAGGGGTGAATCCAGGGCATGGTGTGCAATTTAGCTCTAAATGACTTTTATTGTTTGTTTCAGGGACTTTTGTTTTTGCCCTCTCCTGGCTTTTTCTTTGTTAAACCCTCAAGGTTATTTAAGCACTAATTTTAAAATCCGTGTGAATGTATATTTTCATAAAAATACAGGGATCTGAAGGAATACACTAATCTCCCTGAAACCCAGCTGTGCTGTGAAAATAGAGTCCAGGTTTAGCTGGAAGTCAGAATGCTGACATTCACTGTGTCTGAGCTCAGAGATCATATTTACCTTTGCTGAAGTGAGGGGACACAGCTCTGGAGAATGAATGTGTATGTGGAGAGAAAGGCAAGCCAGTTTGGCTCAGTTGGGATCACTGTGATTTACCAGTCAGTTAAGTGTTGGGGTGGGGTGGGGGGGCTGGCCTCTGGCTTGGAGAGTGGGTCACGGGAGGAGTAGGGAAGAGGTCAGCATTCCCTGATTTATTTTTAAATATTTATCCTTTTGGCTGTTGCCAATTACGGTGTCCAGAGGAGATGAGACTGGTTATGGAGAACTGCCTTTTCTGAGAGTGGGTTTATTTGTCAACAGTGTCTAGGAGCCATGAACAAGCCAGGCTGCCTCTGCTGGGTAGGCCATGGGTTTAACTACAGGCATCTGCCCTCAGAAGGGCCAGGGCCTTTCAGAGCTGGAGGACAGGATTTGCAACGTGTGTTTCAGGGAAACTGTTGATTCCATCCCTAAGTGCAAAAGTTTCAGAATCCCTCTGGAGAGGTATTGTTTTGTTCCTACGGATTTTAGTATGTGTGCTGCTGAAGCGATTGTTAATAGGGGAAATAAGTTTTGGTAGAGGTGATGCCCCAGCTTTTTGGCAGTCCTGTATAATGCTACAGAGGCCATGCATAGATTACTTGCCTGTGGATTCACCTGTTAAAATTTTGCCTGTAACAAAGGAAGCTGGCCAGCTCTGAGCACATACGTAGCTGGTGCTGGAGTAAGATAGACCCACGGTCACTCTCAGTTCTACTTGTCAGGTGGCCGCCCCTCGGGACCCTGGCAGGATCCTGCAGATCCCCCCGGGGCCTTCTGTCCAGCACCTCCACATCCTTCCAGCTTACTTTAGAGCAGGTTCTTCAGCATTCTAGCTTTTATTTTATTGAAGTTATTTATCTGTCGGCCCACCAGGTTCGTGATGTCACCAGATTATGAGGTCGTCCCCTGTTAATAAAAGTTAAGATAAAGCAGCAAAATTAGATTTTCTGGGAGTATAAACATTTTCTTATTGTCTCTATCTAACAGGCTATGGGGTGGCTCCGAGGTAGGACCCAGGAGCCTGGGAGTCCTGAGGTTCCTGAAGACCTTTCCAAAGTCATATCTGGGTGGCGGGCGCCACGTTACTTGCGTTATTGCTAGCATCATCATCTTCATGTATTATTCATAGTGACTTTTTCAATTAAATTATTAATTGGTTTTTCTTTAAGGTGTTCTCAACTCCTGTGGCTAATATAAATAATAGTATGTTTTGAAAACACCACCTGTTCTTGGGTCTAAAGTCAGGTGCTCTGGAAACAGCTCGACAGTGATCGCACTCTGGTTTGCAAAATCATCCTCCACTTTGCCTTTTTTGCTCTCCAGTCCTCCTCCCCATACACTCTCTCATGTGTGACAGAATTTGGCTTGTGCTCTCCTTTGTCCCTAATCGGACATGATTCCCTAGAGGCAGTCTTTTCTCCCAGGGCCCTACCGGAAGGAAAAAAAATTTTTTGGAGTCTCTTTTCTGCACTAAAACGTTAAGATGTAGGGAAGGGGTTGTCTGTCCCCAACAGGTTGGATGTTTACGTTAATTTGAACCCAAATTACGTTGTGCAGAACGCCTTCTACGCGGTGATGGGATAGTTTTAATCAGCCAGGCATCCTCTTTCCCCCTGCATCAGTGTGTGCATAGTGCTGATACAGTTCCCTACCTACAGCTTTTTGCCTCGTGAGCTCATTGTAGTTCTCACCCTTGCACGGGTCATTGTTGCGCAGTT
This sequence comes from Canis aureus, assembly GCF_053574225.1. Classification (NCBI taxonomy): domain Eukaryota; kingdom Metazoa; phylum Chordata; class Mammalia; order Carnivora; family Canidae; genus Canis; species Canis aureus. The sequence goes on from NC_135613.1 coordinate 10,299,853, forward strand.
GGACTCTTCGAGGCTGTGGGGCCAGCCTGGGTGGGTGGCTTTCAGCAGGGGACAAGCAGGTGCCTTTCTGTGCTGAGAGAATTGGGCGGGAGTAAAATCAGACAGAGCTGAGTGTGGGATTCTGAGAGGCAGGACAGGGCACTTCCGGTGAGGTTTCTGTAGGGCTTGCCTTTGCATATCAGAATGGAAAAAGGTGAACCTGGGGAGATATAAAAACGTCCAGCAGTTGGCTTTGACCAACTGGGGTGCCCCCCCTATTAAATTCGACCTGGCAGTAGAGTCTCCCCGGGAAGGGCCTGATGTATGCCTTATCTGAAATGATGTGGGTTTTTAAGGCCAAGTCTTAAAAAAAAAAAAAAAAAAAAAAGAGCGTGTAGGCTTCCCTTGCAAGCTGGGACTTCTCTTCCTGTCTTCTTTCTTTCTCTCCCTTGGAGAACTCTATCCTTAAAGTCTCACTGGAGAGCAGGGGATGTTTTTCTAAGTTTCTGCAGCTGAAAAACAGAAGTACTCTGTAAAGCAGTTAATAGGATGGGTGTGTGTGTTTCCAATAAATTCCTGTCCACATTGGCTAATGTCCCCGTGCTGGAGTGGCCTGGCTGTGACGTGGATGGGGCCCGAGGCCGAGGGCTCGGGTTCTGAGGCCCCAGGCTCCCTTTCTTGTGGCCGAGGGCGCGCCCCTTTCTCCTCGTCCGATTCTAGGCCGGCCCCTGACTTGGGATGCGCGGGAGCGGGGTCGCGGCCCGGGAGAGACGGGGCTTTGTTCCCGGGGCGGCCCGGCCTGCGCAGCGCGGCGCGGCGAGCGCCCCCGGGGCCCGGGTCCCCGCCGCCACCGCCGCCGCCACCGCCACCGCCGCCGCCGAGCCCCGAGCCCCGAGCCCCGGCCTGCGCCCGCGCGACTGTAGATGTCAGGCTTTGCCCGGGGAGCCGAGCGGCGGCGGGGCTGGGAGTTTCGAATTAACCTTCCGCTTTGTTGCTGTGTAATGTGGATCCCCGAAGGCCCCCCGCCCCGCCCGCCCCCTCCCTCCCCCGGGCGGTGAGCCTGCAAACTGCGAGTTGAGCTTCATTTACATAAAGCGATTCCGGGCGGGCGGCGAGCCGGGAGCCGGGAGCCGGGAGCCGGGGACCCGGACGCGAGCGCGCCCCGGGGGGGCCTCCCCGCCCCCACCGCCCCCACCCTCCCCGCCGCGCGCCCCGGGGCGCCCCTCCCCTCCCCCTCCCTCCCTCCCGGGGAGGGGCGGCCGCCAGCATGAGCCCCCGGCCCCGGCCCGCGGCCCCCCTGCACCTAGCCGGAGCCACCCCGGAGCCCCGGAGGAGGCCGCCCGGGCTGGGCAAGCGCGGGGCGCGGGTGCCGCTGCCGCCCCCGGGACCTGCGGGCGCCGCCTCCCCGCGGAGGTGCGCGGAGCCTTTGTGTGCCAGGTGAGTGCAGCCTCGCGCCCGGCCGCGGCGGGCAGGTGCCGCGGATCTTGGCTGAACTTCCTCTCCGCGCGGGGCCTGTGGGGGAAGGGCGGGCTGCATGCACTTGAACTAGTGGATTCCGGTGCAAGCTACCTGGGGGTGGGGAGCGGCTCCGCTCTGCTGGGCCCGGGGGAAGCCCGCCGCCTTCCATCCCCCCACCTCCTCTCTCCCTCTTCTTCCCTTCTTCCTTCCTTATTTTGCTTTTGGGTTAGTTCCTGCCTTCTGAATACTTGGCAGCGCTAGTGTCCTTTAAAAGTTTGGGTTCCTCCGCCCCCCAAAATGCACCCTCTTCAGCACCAGAGAAGTCGCTGGTCAGTTTGAAACAATGTGAAGAATGCGCTTATTGTGGCCTCACTGAAGGGAGAACCGGGTTTGGAGCTGGAAGGCACCTTTGGAGAGGAGAGCCGCTCGCCCACCCTCTAATTGGAGTTTAGGTCGCACCCTGGGAAGACATTTCCGTGGGGAGAGGGGTGGAGGAGAGGCGTGGAGAAGAGGGAGAGCTATGATGTTTGTCCTGTTAAAGGAGAGAGATTGCCCAAGTTAGGTCAACAGCAGGGGGAAAAAAAAAGTAATCATTGTTGCACACTTAGTAGAAGGAAAAGAACTTTCTGGAAAATGGTCTCAATGCGTTGGACATACCTGTCTTATAAGAATGGTGAAACACCTGGAGGGCAAAGACCATCCCTGGTGCCTGGTGTATTACAAGAGTGCCCTGCCTGGCTTTAGCGGTGCACAGGATGTAAACTGGTTTAAATGAAAGCCATCAGCAGGTGAATCCAGGAGGGTCGTCACTGTCTCCACCCCCCCCCCCCCCCCCCCGTTTGTGTCATTTCACAGGCCTGGAAGACTCTAAAAGCCCCTGACAGATAAGCTCAGAGAGATCAGAGGGCCCCCACTTGGGCACAGGGAGAAGGCCTTTTCCTAGGGCTGGGGCCTGCTTGGTGGAATGTATCAAGGCACAGCAAGGAAAACAAACTTAAGCCTTGAAGGTAGATAGTGAGAAAGTTACACGTCATCCTATTTCACCCCATGCTTCGAGATCCTTGGAGACAAGTCACTAAATAAATAGAGTATAATTTAAAGCTCGCTCTCACTAGTTGAGGAACTTTGTTTCTTTGCCATCAAGCAGCAGGTGCGAGTTTGTAGAGTTGGCCCCTTGAGTCCCCTCATTCCTAAATTCAGGAGGTGTCAAACCTTCGTGTTCTTTTAATGGCTGTGGTTTCTGGATAAGTTTCAAGGGGAAACCCTAAAAATCATGAGTTCCAGGAGGCTGGGCTGGAGAAGGAAGCCCGAGTGCTGGGGCAGAGACCTGCATGTGAGAGGAAAACCTACACCTTCCAAGGTAACTGATCCAGAGAGGCCAGGGCCTGAGCATGGCCTGTTCCTTGTTACTAGAACAGCCACTGGCGGCCTGAGATTCTGAATCCTCTTTACCCAACCCAGACACGAAAAGCAAGTAAGGAACAGAGGTGGGATGTGTGGAAAGTCAGGATGATCCACAGTCCTCAATCATGTAAGGGCTTCAGGAACAGAGTCCTCAGAGAGAGGCATACACCTGGATGTTTGCACACCTGTATTTTTGTCATTCTCTTTTGCAGAGACCCGGAAGGCCCCCTTTCAGAGGGTGTGTGGCTATGAAGGCCAAGAGAAACTTTTCCTCTCCCTCGTCCTTAAATTACAGGACTAAGGAGACTGTCTGCATTTACTTTCCAGCATGTTTTCAGAGAGCGTGTAAGTGCCTCTTGGAATGGGCTAGGGTCACACTTTGCTCTTTTATTTAATTGCCCAAGTGTTATTTAACAACATGGGGCAGATGCAGAAACAAGCACTTTTACACTTTAAAATCAGCCCTTTTGGAATCACAGGGAATTAAATGACTTGGAGACCTTCTGTCTTCCTGACATGGGTCACCTCTCTCTCCCAGCTCTCTTTTGAAGTGGCTGCACTTTCTCTGGGATAGAGCTGCTGTTTTCCAGCTCTCCTGAAAACAGTTGTGATTGACAGGGAACTATTGGGAAACACTTGGTAACTCTTCAAAAAAAAAAAAAAAAAAAAAAATCTGAGCTGCTTCCCCAACCACCTGAAACTTTAATTTTGGTTTCTTCCCTTCCGTCTTTTATTTGCACAAATGAATACTCAGGGAGGGTGGAAAGGACCCAAATAAAACAGTGCTCCCCGCAGGCCTCTGTTTGGCTCCTTCCAACAGGACAGCAAAGTGCCTTCCTTCTTGCTGCTTTGGGATTGGCTCGGACTGCCGTGTAAACTCGGTGCCAATTGGACTGCCAGTGGCAAGGAGCTAAAATAAGCGAGATTTCACTTTTCATCATTATTACTTAAAATGATGATTGGTAGGCGCTACCAGGACAGGCCTGGTTCACCTTGGGTGACCCACAGGTGGAATAAATCTGTGATTGCGGAATCCCAGTGAGGTATTATCTGGGGCTTGTGATGATTTATTTCAGTTACCTCACTTCTGGTCACAAGTGGTATTCGGGGAGTGTGTCCTTACTTATTGTCACTGTGTGCTGTTGGGCATTGGAGTTTTTGTTTGCTTGTTGCTTCTGAGGGGTTACTGTGAGAGCCTGGAAGTGCTGGGGGGCCCAAAGCAGACCTTCACCTAGGACTCGATTTGTATTGTGGACTTGCAGCAGCCTCAAGTTAACATGTAAATATTTAAGTGACTAAGCAACATTTTATAAAAGTGTGGGGAACCCTTCAGAACACTAGAAGGGAGAGCGACTTATTACACCCACTTTTTAGAGTATCTAGTTTGCTTCCTAACCTGAAGGGTTTACGCCTCATCATCTTGGTGAGATGACAGTGATAGTGATTCCGGCCTGAAGAAACTTGCAGGCTTCATCTCACACTTGCTAGGATTACAGGGATAATGCACCTGACTCTGTAACCTCAACAAGCATGGTGTGTGCTGTGGTTTATGCTTTCATTTGTTATTAAAATGGTTACTTGCTCTTAGGCTGGCCTATTTCTGTAATGCTGGGGCCTGCTGGCCTACTCTGCTTCCCAAGGCTGGTGTAATTAACCAGGATGGGGGCGTTACCATCAAAACACAACAGGAAGGCAGATTCCATTGCAATGCACTTCACAGGGGTATCCAAATGCTCTGGTAGGAGAATTTGGTCATAATGGGGATTGTGAGAAATCCCAGCACAGCCCAGAATCACCATGCTCTGCCTGGGTTAGAAGCTGCGGTCCAGGAAGTAGGGACCCAGTTTTAATGGAGCGCGGGCAAGGGAATGCCTTTGCAGGAGCTAGTCTCAGCCAGACTTTAAAGGGTGCCTTTTCGGTCCAAAGCACAGTGTCCTGAGTCCTTAGGCTGCTCAAATGGAGAAACATACAGAAGCTAAGATTGAGTCAAATTGCCCCGAGGGAGGAACTCTGGCAAAAATCTTGGCTCATTGGCAAGCCACTCTCAAAATCCAGATTAAGGAGAAAAAGTACAAAATCAACAACTGTCAGGTTTCCTTTCTATATGATTTAAAGTTGGCTGCCAGATTGTCACTTTGCACATGTTCAAAGAGATCAATCAGATGTTAGAGGGTCCCCTCCCCCAATGTGGTAAATGTCTCCTGTATGGACAAGAACTGGGGAATTGACAGCAGCTTTGTGCTGAAGCTTCACAGCAGTGAGACAACTTGAATGTTTTTTTGTTTTTTGGGTTTTTTTTTTCTTTCTTTCTGGTTTTCATTCTTTGGAGCAGAGGACAGGATGGTGGAGACAAGGCCGTGAGTGGTCTAGCAGTGATGGATGTGTTTCTAGAGAGTTCTTTGCCCAAGAAAGGTGCCTTAGCTGCTGCTTTGTGACTTTTAAAGGTGAAATTTTTTTCCTTTGATGTTTCTTCCCTTCTTTCACCCTTCATTGCTGGAGTTTCTTGCTTTTGCAAGGATAGGGGTGTGAATAAAAATGGGAAACGAGACAGAGAAAGTTTGCTAGGTGACAAAATTGGCTTCATTTCAGAGTAAGACTTCTGTTTTGTTGGTTTTAACCCCAGACAGGACCTCTTAGTAAAATGCCTGGGCTTAATCTGCCTTTTGGGTGAAGCCTTCTCCCTTCCCACAGGAGGGTCCTCATGCAGTCTGTCAATAGGAGGATTAATGGGGGGGGAGTTGGGGGGGTTGGTGCACCCCTCCAGAGGGGCCTTCCCTGTCCTTCTGTGCCCTGAGGGCAGGGGTCTTAGGTGTTTGAGCTGCTCATGCTTTAAATTTTGTCTCCCTCCAAGATTTTTCCATCCTCTCCCCTCCTTGAAGGCTGCCATGGAAGGGAGGAGTGGGGTGGGCTGAACCTGCACTCCCTTCCCGCCCCCTGCTCCCTCTGGCTCTTGCTGGCTTGAGACTGAAGCCATGAAGACCCCCCTGAGCAGTGAACTCAGGGAGTTGCCAACATCCATCTCCCCTTCTCTTCTGCTAATCACATAATAGCCTTAAAGGCTCTCTTAAATGATTATCTTGTCTTTAATTTTTTAAGTGGGCCTTTTGGGGCAACATTTGGGAGTTCATAGAGTATCTTCCGTCATCTGAACTGGGAAAACTGGCTCCGTTGGACTCTGTGAAAAGACAGTGGAATTTTCATCTGCTGCTGATTTCACGGACTGTCCTGAAAGTGATTTTGGCCACAAACCTTTGATCTGGGAGTGAGACACTCCCCCCGCCCCGCAACCTCAGGCTTCTGGAGGCAGAAATTGGAGACTGCTCAGATCTCCCTACTTTGTGTGTGTTGGTGTTAATGTGTGTGTGTGTGTGTGTGTGTGTGTGTCTTGGGGCAGCAACAGCCCTAGAGAAGAGCCGGGTATTTGGGTGATGGGAGTGATGGGAGGCTGAAGCGAGGTAGGGGCTAGCAGACCAGGAGGGGACAATGTGTAGACTTCCTGAGGGGTAAGGAGGGCTGACCTGCTTGGAGATTGGGGGCTGGGTGGGGAGGAAGTGGGTGCAAGAAGACAATTTTGTGGTTTCTTGGTTATGCCCAGTTTCACCCAGGAATGTGACTGGGGAAAAACATGTCTGTGGCCTGTGCACACCTCTGCCGTGGGCTCTGCATTTCAGCCTTAAACTGCCAGTTCCCAGGCAGGTGCGGGACTTCTCTCTTGGATCTCTGGAGTCAGATGAGCCGAGGGAAGAAAAGACCGAGGGGCTTAATTTGATATTTGATTTCAGCCTTGCAGGCCCTCCCCACCCCCCCCCCCAGTCCTATAAGTGCCTGTTTAAATATGGAAGTCTCCCTTCAGTGTATAAAAAGCCCTTTTCAAAAGAGTTTTAACTCTTGTAAGTCTATAAAAAGTACATACGTGTAGACACGAACTTATTTGCTTCCCACACTTAACGGTCTCTGAGTGGCCTGTTTGGGACAACTTTTCTCTTCCTGACATCTTTTTGTCCGGTGAGAATGTGCTAAAAAAAAAAAAAAAAAACCAAAAACCAAAAACCATGTGTGTGCTTTTTTTCTCCCTCTCAGCAACTTTCCTTTCTTTTTTTTTTAAACAATTTTTCTTAACTGCTCAAGAAACAATGCACGCCTCTTCCACCATTTCAGGCCCTGCTTCCTAAAATGCTCTTTGGCTCAGGGCCCTGGTTCTTAATGTACATTTGGCTTGTAGGGGGAATGGGTTTTGCTTTTCTTGTAACAGCTCTGTATTTCTCCATGGAACATCTGCATCCTTGCTTACAGCGTCAGGTCAACTTCTGGATACTTATGAAGCCTGTGGATTCACTGTGTGTCAGGAGGTTGGTGTCAGTGCTCAAGTGACTGTTGTTAAATACCACCTCTGTTTTACCAGCTTCTTGAATGGTGTCACTTTTATGTTCCATACGTAGTTCTTGCCAGGGGACAGGCTCTGATAAACACTGTCAATCGGTGTACCTGGCTGTATGAACACTTGTTACCTGGGCCTACTTGGCTTCCTTTTAAAATGTATTTCCAGGTAAAAGATGTGACAGTAGTGAAAATGATACAGCTCAACATCATTTGAGATTGAGCATCAACATCGCTGAGATTTTCAAAGAAGTTGGGTCTGGTTTTTCCTCTACCCAGAGGCAGAGTTGTCTTTAGGGAAACAGGAGAACTCCTACATTTTTGGGAAAGGCCCGTCACTTTATTTTGCCCTGGCTGGGGAAGCTGGAACAGTTGTCCAGACAGGGGAGACATTGGGGAATAGACGAGATCCTAGTGCAGACGCTCAAGTGTCTAACTGGAGGGAGGTGCAGTCTTCCTCATTGGTTGAAGGAATGAGATAATTAGTAAAACCGGGGAGAGGTCACTTTAGGATCAGAGAGCGGCTAATGAGCCAGTCCTTACACTGGGGGTTCTTTTGCTCACACTCGGTTTTGTGGGAGAAGCGGAGGTGAATCAGATGAGCCTGCTTTTTTTGGCAGGCGGGCTGGTGTTCTTCACCCTGCGGTTAGCGTGTACCTGTCTGCCTGCCGGGGTCACGGACCTGAGGCCCAGCTCTGGCCTGGCCTAGCTGTGTGACTGGACCAGTCATCGAATCTCTCTGAGCCTTACTTCCTTCATCTGTAAAATGGGCATAATACACACTTCACATTAAAGAGGGGGTTCAGCTCCGTAGAAAACCGCCTTCACGGCAGTTGGCTTGCAGAGTGGCCTCTCCACAAATGATAGCACCCATCCCCAACCTTCCTCTTCCTTTGTGTTTCTTCCATTGTGGCCGCTGCCCTCTGCTACTTTTGTCTTTCAGCACCCTGGAAGAAATCAACCCAAAGGTCCAGCATTTCTTCCGCTCTCCCCTTAAGGGCTGGGAATAAGGCCAGCTCTTTTTGACCTGCTGCAGCTAAATGTGTTTAGGAGTGAAGCAGACAGAGCGTCCTCATCCTCCCCAGCTCTCCCCTCCCGTGCCCCCCACCCCGCCCCCTGAAACTGGCAGGCGGCCCTCTAAGTGAGCAGCCCACTCAATGACCCACCTAGAGAGGCCTTCCCGGGCTGGCTTGTATATGCTAATAGGCCTGACTTGTCCTGGCTTGTTTGTAGTGATTTGTGGAGGCATTTATATGCAAATACTATCAACTTGCTGAGTTAATTATCATGTGCCTCCCCCCCACCCCCCCTTCCTGCTTTGCCTCCCAGCCTGTCTCTGCGGAAGGGACTGTTCTCATTCATCCTCCGCTCTTCCTCTCTGGGCCTCGTCTGTCCATTGCCCTGTCCCCTTCCTGTCCCTGCAGGTTGGATCACAGCTCCTTGCTTCTCAGTCGCCCATCACTGGAACCTCTGAGTCAGGGGTGGGCATGCAAGTGGCTGGCCCAGTTGAAATCCTCCATGAGTGGGGTCATTTTGCATGGAGGGTGATCTGGGTCCCGTTGCTCTGAGTTTTGAACCCCATCTTTTTACCTACTAGTTTGAAAAAACAGAGCTACCCAGACCTATCAACCCATTGACACCGTCCTCAGACTGGTGAGAAAATGACTGTTGTTTTAACATTATTACTCTTACTCTTTTCACATGCCCACATTGTTGATGCCACGAAATCTTGTGACCACCTCTAAGCGTGCAGGCAAACCATTTTGTGAAGGGGCGCCTCCTCTGGCCCCCTGCCCCTGGAAATCTGAGTATTGAAAGGTGCTTGAGTGGACCTCAGTTCTAGTTCCTTCCTGTTTGTGTGTGGGCACTGTTCACATTTGCGGTTGGGTGGTTCTTCATTGGGGGACGTGGGGGGTATCACTGACTTCTCCCCACTTAGTAGCATGTCCCCCCCCCAAAAAAATGCCTCTAGGAATTGCCCACGGTCCCCTGGGGAAGCAGAATCATTCCAGGTTGAGAACCGCTGGGACAGAGATTGCATTTGTTCTGTTGGATAAAAAGATGGCAGATTCCGGCCTCCTCCAAGTCAGATGTTGACCGGCCTCTCAGCTTGTGATGTGACCAGCAGATATCAGATGTCGCCATTTGCTTAATTTTTGTGTCTTTTTAGCATTTGAAAACTAAGAGCCTTTCCTTTTAGGGCATGGTAACAGGTCCTGTTTGAGGCTCTATCACTGTTGTCCTCTAGAGTGCTGTCCCGTAGAAAAAGAACCCAAGTCCTATAGGCAATTGTACATTTTCTTGTGGTCGTGTCACCAGAAAGTAAAAAGAAACAGGTGGAATGAAGTTAAAATGAGGGATGTCTGGCCAGCTCAGTCAGTAGAGCCTGTGACGCTTGATCTCGGGGTTGTGAGTTCAAGCCCCATGTGGGGTATAGAGATTATTAAATAAAAGTGGGTATTTTATGCACCGCATGGTGTGACATTCTTGTTCTAGCAGTTGGGACGAGCGGCATTTCCAGTGCCCGGGAGCCCTATGTGGCTAGTGGCCGCCCTATTGGGACACCTCAGCAGTATCTAGGATGATTCCAGCCCTTGTCAGTGCTGAAATCACGCTATTTTCTACTGAGTCCGGAAGAAAATTTTTTCCTTCTTTCTTAAAAAAAAAAAAAAAAAAAAAAAAAAAAAAAAAGCTTTATGTTTATTCTCTGAAAAGTAGGGCCTTGAAGGCACAGCTGCAGCCACAGAGCCAGGCAGAGGGAGCTGGGCCTCTAATCTCTGGGGAAGCTCCCCCGGCCTCCGGCCTCCGTGGGGGAGGCCCTCTGGGCAGTACCCTGGGCCGGGCCTGGAAGGAGGGTAAATACTCTGAGGGCTCAATGTACTCTCTCACACCGCACAGACTAATGGTTCGGGTTAATTTTGTGTACAAGGTCCCTTTTGTTGGAGAAGGGGGTGAAAGTCCGCAGCTGTGACCGGAAACAGGGCAAGGGCCCTACTGGGATGACCTTGTTTTGGAAAAGTCTAAATGGAACACTAATGGCAGAGATCTGAGACGGGTGATGTATGTGTGTGTTTGACTGGGCCTAAAGATAAGGTGAAGAGTATTTTAAAAGTTACTTTAGTGCAACCTTCCAGATAATCTCAGGCCTGGGGCCAGTTACAATTTATGGTGAGCTGGTAGTCAGGCCTGTATGTTGGCCTCATTTTATCTTTTGAGTCCAGGCCCTGTAACTTAACTGGTGGTGCACTGTTTGTTTATTTTATCTTTTTTTTTTTTTTTGGAGGGAAGCGGTGGGGGCTCATCAGGTTTTTCAGTGAAGCATGGCAACATTTTATAATGCATGGAGAGCTGTTAGTATTCCTGCTCCCGAGTGCCTGGGGACACCTCCCTCCTAGCTGTCCTTCATATAATGTAAGCTGGGATATTAGCCGTAGAGTCTCCAGAAGCCTGGCCTGCAGGGCCACACCTCCCCCAGTGCCACCAGCCTGCTAAAGGTGCAAGCTAGGGAGGAGGTGTGGAGGCCTTAATATAGCTCCGGGCCCTAGGTTTCTTTCATGTCTGAGGTCAGCCTTTTCTTCTTGCCTCTCCAGTTACAGAAACAGCGTCTCTGGGCTGTCCAGCACACCCAGCACACTTTCCTGTCAGGACAGCTTTGGGCGGTGAGATCCCAGCTTGTTCTGGACAGCGGATAAGTAGGGGTGTCTTCTTTCACCCATGGTACCCTTTCATCCCTACACTGAGCCATTCCCTAAACACTGCCCTTCTAGAGTGAAGAGATCCCAAAGCTTACAAAGTCACCATTGATTTGATCGATGGATTTGCACGGGGACTGCATGCTCAGCTTCCTAGGCCAGGATTCCCTAGGAAGCACCTTGCATCACAGAATACTCCCAAGTTTGATGCTCGGAGAAGATCTATTCCTCAGCTACTGGGGACTTTGCTTTTAATAATACATTTTCTGTAACCGGGTTGTGGCACTTGGGTGTCGTTGAGTCTTGCATGGTTTCTTATTTGCAGTTTGATGAGGTATAGTTTGGTGTGTGTGTGTGTGGGTCTTTTCTTGGGGGATGGTAAAGGATAAAATGGGAGGTTCTTTTAGGGTTTGGACTTACTTACAAAAATAATTTATTTATTGATAGATTGGAGTATGTTTACAGATTTTTTGAGGGGTTGGGGTGGGGGATGTGGTCTAAGATTCCTTCAGACTTTTCACTTTACCTCTCTTGTAAGCCACTGCCATCTGCTTTAAAAAAATTATTTTTTCATTTTAAATCCTCAAAGACAAAGGGACCTGGAAGCTCAGACCTGTCCTGCCACATTCCTGAGTAATTTGGTTTTGATTAACCCAGGGAGAAAAGTTGGTTTCTCCTAGCGACCAAGGGGATCAAAGCACCAGGAGGGGCAGTTCCCCCTAATACACACAGCGCTTCCCCCCCCCCCCCACCTCCCACCGCCCGCTCCCCTTCCCTGGGCTTTTCAACCTCCCGTCTTTAGAAAGCCTGAGCAGGAGTTATTTCCACTTTCTGACTCTCAGAGAGGTGGAAGTGTATCATAGAGCTTCGGATGGACAGACCAGGGAGAAATGACCCCCCCTTCTTTTCTTCCTAAACTCCCTTTCCCCCCACAAAGCTGCAAAGCACATTCCTGTGCTAATCCTGCTGCTGGAGGAATGCAAATGGCTGTAATTGTGTGCCCCAGGACGGGCCTTCCGCATCTGTGCTGCTTTTCTTCTTTGAGGAGGTGGCTAAAAAGTTCATTTACATGGAGAAATGAGACTGGCCTGTGATCCCTAGTGGTAGGATGGGCACTTTCTAATAGGGAAGGGGCCATGCCTGTGTTCTCTGTTGCTCCTCCTCCTCCTTCTCTCCCCATATAAAGTGTGTGTATACTGGGGTGGGATGCGGGGGTAGGTAGCAGGCTCCTGCTGGGCATATTTTATGGGATGGGGAGGGCAATTAAAAGGGGAAACTCTGCTCCTGACAGTAAGAAATCAAGCTGGAGTATTAGGCAAGGCTTGGAATAGGCAATCCTTGCCTTAAACCACAAGAAACGACTTTTCATTATTATTTTTATTTTTTATTTATTTATTTTTTCATTATTATTTTTAAAGGCAAACTCTTGGTCTCCGAAATACTTGGTGATGTTTTGGAAGAGGTGCTCTATGCCACTGACCTTGTCTACCTTCTGTTAGACACCTGATCTGACCTTCCACCTTTTTTTCCCCCCTTGCAGTTTGGCAGTGGCTTATTTGGATACTAAGAATTTTCAGGGCAATTAGAAGTATCACCTGGGAGTCGGTACATTGTAGCTTTAGGGGGATGTTCAAAATAGACCAGAAAATTCTGTCTCAGTCATATTGAAGGACACTGAGCTCTTGGCTGAATCAGAAGATGAGAGGTAGACCGAGGTTCTAGGACATCACTGTTCTAGCTGGAGACATGGTACGAGTCACATGCATAGCTTTAGATTTTCCAGTAGCCACATTCGAGACATTAGAAAGAAAGTGGTAGAATTATTTTTGATACTTTATTGAGCCCAATATTCCCGAAATGTTGTCATTTTTAACATATAATCGAGATAAAACTATTAATGAGACATTTTGCATACTTACAGGCAAAAAAATCCTGTGTGTTTTCTATTTCCACCACCTCTCACTAGGACTAGCACAGTTCATAGGCTGGGTAGCCAGAGGGGCTAGTGGCCACCTGTTGCACTGGGCAGGGCTGACTCAGAGGATGCTCCCTGGGCTCCTCCGAGGTGTTCCACGGATGGAGCTGGGTCACCATTGTTTTTGTGACCAGCTACTTCCACTTACTGGAGTTCGGGGCAGGGGGAAGGCCACAACTACACACAGTTTCTTCTATAACAGCTGCCTGGCTCTCCTGACACCCTCATGGGGTTGTCAGGAGGCAAAACTCTGGTGCTGCTGTGCAGACATGGAAAGCAGAGGTATCCGCCTGGCTTTGAAGGCCTTTCCAAACAAAGAATCCCAGCAGTGGCAGCAAGGTGGGCCCCTCGTAGGAGAGGGGGTACAGCAGGACAGTGGTCATTGGCCTTGAGGCGTGGTGTGTTCTTGACAACATTCTGACTGCTTTGCATGTCCTCCCCCCTCTATTCGTGAAATCACAGGCTGGTAGACTGCAGGGCTCTCTAGAAGCCACCTGTTTCACCCTTTCCATGGTGGCTTACCAGCTTGTGGCAGGACTGGGGGTGAATCCAGGACCATGGACGAGTGGGTACCTGGTGCACCGTCCACTCTGACATCATGCAGGCTTCCTGGCGAGTTTGCTGGGCAGGTGTCGTTTGTTGCTTGGAGGGGCCCTCCTTTCAGCCTCTGCAGCACTACCCAGGGGTGTAAGAGCAGGAGCTACTGCTGTTGATCCCGTCACCTATCCCAACCCTAACACTCTTCTCCTTTTCTTCCCCTAGTGTTTATTTTGGATTTCTCATTTCTCACAATAACTCAGTGCCATGCACACACAGAGCAATCTTTTCTCTAGTCTAGGGTTAGTGGGCATCTCTAGTTGCAGGAGGTGAAAGGCAGGGCCAGAGAGAGATAAGGAAAACCCAGAAACCATCTTGCATGTGAGGCTCAGGGATGTGATAGAGACACTAATCCCTAGTCTAGACTTTTTATTTTTTTATTTTTTGTAGGTGAGAACAGAAGGTTTTTTTTTTTTTTTTTTTTTTAGATTTTATTTATTTATTCATGAGAGACACAGAAATACAGAGAGGCAGAGACACAGGCCACAGGCAGAGGTTGAAGCAGGCTCCCTGTGGGGAATCACACCCTGAGCCAAAGGCAGACTCTCAACCACTGAGCCACCCAGGCGTCCCCAGAGTTTTCTTTTTCATAAAAAATAATAATAATAATAATAATTAACTAAGTAGGCTGCCTGCCCAACATGGGACTTGAACTCACGACCCTGAGATCAGGAGTTTGTGCTCTACTGACTGAGCCAGCCAGGCGCCCCTAGATTTTTTTTTTTTTTAATAGGCTGTTAATATTTTTCCCCTGTTCACTTACGAGGTGACTTCTCAGAGCTAGGTGACTCAGGTCCTGCTAACTTTACAGCTCTTAAGAGTGAAATAGCAAGGAAAGCTCTCCCCTGGCTTCTGCTAATAGAAAGAGCAGTGGTAAAGTGAGTCCCACAGAGGATGCATCTTCTTGCAGAGCCTCGGTGAAGGACTGGGGTTTTCTCACTATTGATCTTAGCATTCCTTAGTCGATGCGTGTGATAAGAACAGTTTCCCTTCTGCTTTGCCGTGCCCGGGGCACACAGCCAGCCTCAGCTGATTCTGGGGCCTCCTGGGGAAGGACAGTAGCATTTGTGCCCCCAGTAAGCCGAGAGGCGGGCACGGGTTTGGGGTTTTAGGGAGGGGGAGGTATCTGATTCCTTCAGCAGGCAGGAAAAAAAACTGTGAAAGTGTGAGGTTGAGTGGCCCCCGGCGCCGGCCTCTGCTGGGGACGGAGTAGCGCAGCTGTCTGACCCCGGGTGAAAAGTTCAAATCTGCATTTAAAAAGAGTGCCAGGACCCACCCCCCCTTCCCCAGTCAAGTTGAACCCGTTCACGTTTTAGAGGCCGTGGTCAGGCCTTGAGCTGGGATAGCCAGCGGCTCCCGGTTCCCGGCTGGCCTGACCCGGGGTGCCGGAGGCCGGGGAGGGAGAGGGGCAGCCTCGGGCTCCCTCCGCCCCCAGAAGCACTGCTCGGGCTACGCCGCGTGCTGCTGCGCCAGGCGCCCACCACCCCTCCTGGAACGATAGGGAAGTTTCTTCTTCCGTCAGCCAAGGGGAGTTTAACCCCTCTCTGTGCACGCTCTGCTCTGGGCAGGGCCCTTCCTCCTCCGCCGTCCTCCCTCCGGGGCCGCCTGGGCTGCGTGGAGGTGCTGGCCGGGCGCCAGGGACCCTCCTGGGTGCGGGGTGGGGTGCAGCAAAGTGAAGTCTGGTGGCTGAGGTTCCCTTTCCACGGAGTGGATGTTCCCCTGTCTTGTGGTTGAAAATGCCGTGCTGGGCTTGTTTGGGCTGGGTCCCCTGGCCCTTCCCTCTGTGCCACCCCGCTGTCTGTCCCGAGTTCTTCTCCCACCTGCCACTGCCTGGGGGAGGAATTCTAGTGATGCTGCGAGGGGTCAGGAGGGCTCTATCTGGCGGGGGGGGGGCAGGGAGAAGGGGTGGGATGGAAAGGGGAGCCTGGCCTCCTCGTCAGCATCACCCTCATACCCCCCCTGCCAAGGAGTGACTGAGAAGCCACCGTGTCCCCCTCCTCCCCTTGCTCTGTTCCGTGCCCGCTACCCACGTGGAGAGAACTATCTGGCCAGTGCCCGGCCCGGTGACCCCTCCCCGCGGCCTCTGATTAGTTTACTTCCACTGTTAGGTGAACGGAAACAGTTCGGCCTCCCTGATTTTCTTCCCTAGAGGGCCCAAGTCCGAATGCCAATGGGGATCGCCCCCGCGGTGTCAGTGACTCTCCCCAGCCTCTGCCTCTGCAGGTTAGAGACCTGCCCGGAGGAGGATACAGTCGCCTGCCAGCTGCCGGACTAGGGGCTGCCCCCCGTGTTCTCTCCCTCCCCTTGGTTCTGAAGGCGGAGACTGGAAGAGCGATGGTGGGAGGCCCCTGTCTTGTAGGATGGAAGAGCGCAGAGAGGAAAGCTTCTCTCAAGGGGGAAGTCTGGCTATTTTGATCTCTTGTTTGGGGAGGAAGAGACGTTTCCTGTGCTCCCCTCATTTTGTCAAATGCGCCTGTGGATTTTGATGATCTGGGTAAACTCCTCCTTTAGCACTGACCAGGTGGCATAGTCTACCTTTGTTTCATTTTGCCTGACTCCTCCTTCTGGTTTAAAGGATAATTAGGAACTTAAGGCTTCTGGACCTCCCGCCCTGTAAGAAGCGTGGCGAAGCGGGATCGAATCCCACGTAGGGCTCCCGGTGCATGGAGCCTTCTTCTCCCTCTGCCTATGTCTCTGCCTCTCTCTCTCTCTCTCACTGTGTGCCTATCATAAATAAATAAAATTAAAAAAAAAAAAAAGAAGCGTGGCAAAGGATCTGTTTGGTCAGCGTGGCACATCTTTCATTTGCCCTTAGCGGGGTAGGACATCTGTATTTCTTTTTCTTTTTCCTCAGGGGGGGACATGGGAACTCAACATCTGGAGGGCCATACAGGGTCACTTTTTCCACAAGGTTCCAGAATGTATGTTCTGTTAGGGAGCAGGCCCCAAAGCTCCAGTGCCCTCACTTCCCCACCCCAACCTCTTCTCCAAGCTTCCCCCACCTGCTTCCAGTGAAGTGCACCTGTCTTGGCAGCCAGAGGACCTCTGTGACCTGCAGGGGAGAGGGTGCAACATCATCCCCCAGTATATTTGCCTCTGGTTCGTGCATTCAAGGCCCGGGCAGTTCTCTCTGTTGGCTCTGGTGGCTCTCAGTCCAGTCATGCCATCACAGGGGCATTTTAATTAGCAGTGCCTTAGTCATTAGTGAGTTATTGTTTTTGTCTGGAAACACTTAAGTACTGTTTACTCGATGTCTCAACGAAATGCAAAACAGCAATTAAGCAGAAATTTGTTGTATGAGGCAGGAACCAAAATGGATTGTCAAAAGCAGGTTGTGGTTCCTCCACACCAAGTAAAATCACTTTTCCTTGGGCCTCCTGATGACTGGAATGCTCCACATTCTGTGTCTTCATGTCTTCATGACCTGCTCCCCAGAGTTATCTGATAGAAATACTCAGGAGCTTGATGTCTTCCTGTGTGTTCCCTTCCTTGGTGTGGACGTTTAGGTTTGGTGAAGTGTTAATGTTTACTTTCTTTTCTTCCCTACCCCCCTTTTTTTTCTTCTGGTCTGCTCCCTGGATATTTGAAAAGCCCTTTTCAAATGAAGATTAATTATTTGTGAAAACTCCTACATGACTTCCATTTATAGAACTTGAATGTATGTTCTTTATACTTCTTGAGATCAGGTCAGGTGCCACCGTGAGTCTTGATAAACCCTTCATGACCTCTGGAGAATGTTGAGGCAGTGGGATAGATACTCTTTTTTTACTTAAAATCTTGTATGGATTCCTGGAAGAAGGCTCTAAAGCTAAGGTGGAGCTGGAGAGAGACTAGAATGCTCTCCATTCCCCCCCCCC
The DNA here is from genome assembly GCF_053574225.1 of Canis aureus. NCBI lineage: Eukaryota > Metazoa > Chordata > Mammalia > Carnivora > Canidae > Canis > Canis aureus. The sequence goes on from NC_135613.1 coordinate 10,317,192, forward strand.
CCCCAAAAAAAAGTCTGGAGGATGTGCCCATGCATCGGCTGCCCACAACTTTTGACAGGGATCCAAAGCAGGGAGCTGCTCCTTGTGGAAACCAACAGCCAGCCGCCTTGGTAGCCTTGGTAGGGTTCTCATCCCCCAGAATGCAAGGCTTAGGGATAATGCAATCAGAGGAGAACTCTAAGGGAACTGTGTAAGGGGAAACAAGCAGACTCTGAATTATTATATCATGTTGACCTCCTTTCCAGGAGACACTTTGGGAATAAAACTCTTCACACCAAGTTTGTCATCGGGGACCCTGGTTTCTCACTGCTCAGGCTCTTGTCTCACGCTCTCTGTCTCTTCTTTTTTTCTCTGTTCCCTTCAAACAATATCTTCTGACTTCCAGATTTCTGATAAATTGATAAGAGGCATTGCGTGAGTCAATAGAGCTGTAGACACTTTGCCAATATAACCCCGGCTCTATTGATCTGCCAGTAAATTAAAGTCTTACTTAGAGGCTGCCGATATTTCTAATCTCCTGCCTCACCAATTACATCCTCCCAGCTACCTGGAAAGGGGACTTGAGCCTTAGAACCTTTTTCTGTTGTTTTACAAGGGGACTGCTGTCCTTCCGAGGCGTTGAGGACACTTGCTTTGCTCATCTGTTAGGAGAAAGGGGGAGCGTGGAGGAAAATGAACCAGATTAAGTCATTGTATGGGATCTGTTTTCAGGCTACCAATTCATTACTAAAAATTTCTGGAAAACAAATTCCATTCAGGTGGTTATGTACATTTTATAGTACATATAAGTCTGCATGCTCCTCTTCCTCTTGGATTTGCTCCAAATTTGGAGGTAAAGCTGAGAGTAGCTACTATTGGAGACACCCTGGTGGTATTTTATGACTCTGACTTTTTAAAGAAATATTTTATTTTTTTAAAGTAATCTCTGCCTCCAGTGGGACCTCGAGATCAAGAGTCTCGTGCTCTTCTGACTGAGCCAGCCAGGCACCCCCCACTGTCTCTCACTTTTATTTATTTATTTTTATTTATTTGAGAGAGAGAGCATGAATGGGGAGTGGGGAGAGGGAGAAGCAGACTCCCCGAAAGGAGTCAGATGTGGGGAGGGAGGCCGGGGTGGGAGTGGGAGCGCGGTGGCTCCATCCCAGGATCTTGGGATCATGACCTGAGTCACTTAACTGACTGAGCCACCCGGGGGTCCCTGTCTCTCACTTTTAAAAATTGTTGACAGTCTTTGTCTTGGCAATGGAAGAAAATGTGAGGTTTATTTGTTTTTTTATTAAAAGCTGGGTTATTTGTGTTTGTCACTTAAAAAAATGCTGGAGAGTTTGTGGAAAAGAAGAGATCAGAGAGGGTGCCCGAGATAGGAATGATTGGAGGTGTACATATGTGCTGGCTGCGTCTTGTTCTGTTGTCATTCTACGTTCTCATTGCAGCAGAGGAAAGATGGAGGGAGAATCCATTTCTTTGTCTGTTGTAAATTTTGCCCCCTCCTTGCCCCCACTCTCAATCCTCTGCCCCTCGCTCACTGGTTTGAAGTTGAGTAACCATAACAACAGCTTCAAGATGTCCCCGCAGGTACAATGGGGCTCATAGAGTTCTCTACTGGGATGCCCACTTTCACTTTCCGCCATGGCGGTTTGGGCAGATCATTTGTCTGATAAGCTCCTTTCATGTCCCGTTGATGTGGTTGGCTTTGAGAAGAAATCTCCAGATAAATGCTGCGTTCTCTCTAATACTCCAGAGCAAAAAATCAGTGGGAGGGATCATTCTTTCCCTCGCCCAACACATACTCGTGTGCTTCTACCTTGAGTGTTAACTCAAAATGGTTTTTTAAAAGTAGGCTCCATACCCAGCGTGGGGCTTGAACTCACTACCCTGAGATCAAGAATCGGGTGCTCTACAGAATGAGCTAGGCAGGCACCCCTCAACCTTCTTTTAAACAAACAAAAAAATGCAGCCCTGGAGTCCTGTCTTTCTCTAACATTGTGAGGAAGAAGTGTTGGGAATGGCCTGTGTCCCAGGTAGTAGGAAGAGCAGCGTAGAGACGCTGTGCCCTGGGCGTGTTTCTAGTCTTCCTCTGTCTTCTCCCTCCCTTCACCTCTCTAGTGGGAGAGGTTGATGGTCAGCTGAGGTCAGGTAATGTGGGAATTTTGCAGGAGGCGGGGAAGGGAGTTCATCAGCTGGCTGAGTTAGGGAGGGGAATGCAAGGTGCATGGGGGCCCAGGACCAGGTGTGAGGCATTGAGTAGCCTCCCCTCCTTAGCCCAAGCCTTGCAGAACTGGCTGAGATGGCAGCGTGTCTGAGGCGGTGGAGGAAATCGGCTTCGGGGTGGGTTAGGTCTCCTCGCATCCCGGCCTGGAGACAACCTCTCCACGCTTCCCTTGGCTCCCTTGGGCTGAGTGAGTGAAGGAGATGTTAGACAAGGAGAAGCCCCAGGAGGTTGGGATTGACTTTCCCCTTTGTTTGGATTGCATTGTGTTGTAGGAGGTGTTTAAATCTTGTTCACACCTGTCGAGGCTGAGGCCTGGCTTTGAGAGCAGTTTGTAACAAGACTTCTGTTGTTGTTGCCGAAAAGGTTTCTAGCTCACAACAGAGGAACTTTATTGTAGCAACTTGTTAATGTTCAATTAGGCAAATTCTGGGTGCCCCAGGGCAGTGGAAGGGCGTGCTGACTCTTCCTGGCGGCCCCTGCCCCTGTTCAGGGGATGGCATGGGGAGGAGCAGGCCTGTCCACGGGCTCCTCCTCCAAGGGCAGATGGGGTGTCCGTGGAAGGTGAGAGCCCTGCCGAGGGCGAGGACCGGTGCTCTGATGGCAGCTCCGTGCCTTCAGTTCCCAGGCTTCCCCTGTGTGTTGGCTCGCTGACTCTCCTGCCCGTGGTGGCGGTGGGGGGTGTAAGCTCATTCACGGTTGTGTATGCTTTGGGCCGGTGACCCCAAACCCAGCGTGCGGCAGCTTTAGCACCCTGCTGCCCCCGGCCCTGCAAGCCTGTTACTTTGGGAATCTGAGTCTAACTGGCCACACCTGGGTATGTTCTCTGGCCGTCCTTCTGGCACCAGTCGTCTTGAATGACCAGTCAGCCCCTGGATGGACGTCACTTTCCACCTCCTGGGGACCAAGGTCCTGCAACCGTGGTGGAGGAGAACAGGAAGCTTATTTCTCTTAATAAGAGGCTTGACTTGGGGGCATCTGAACACGTCTGGCGGACAGTTGTCTTCTCACGGTGGAAGAAGGGGGGATGCTTGGAGGAGGGATCGGAGCTGTGCTTTAGGAAAGAACCGAAGGAGAAGCTCAGGCCGGACCCCATCCGTCCTCCCCCTGGCCGACGGTCAAGGCGCATCTGGGATCTGCAGCCGGCCGGCGGAGGCAAGTGGGCACCCCGCTCCCCACTGTCTCGGGGAGTCCTCTGTCCTGGCAAGGCCTGGCTGTAAAATATTGCCCCCGTGGCAGCCTCGCTGCACAGTGTTGAGCGATGAGGAGTGCGGGGCACCCGGCAGTGTATTAAACACTAGTTGAGCACAGGAGGGGCAGTATATCACAGGAGAGAGATAAGCAAAGTTCTCTGATAGTGGATCAATAAGGTTAGTGACATCATATCTCAAAGTGAGGGAACCTGCTTTCTGCACAGCCATTTATCAGATCACAGCCCTGGAAGGGCATTAACCCCTTTCTGGCCAGACTTTTTTTTTTTTTAACTGAACACAGACTAAAACTACTTCTTGGTGAAGGAGGGGTGAGGTGTCAACACCCACCCCCGCCAACACTGTGTTTAAGGAATCTTCCAGTGCTGTTTTTAGGGATGCCTTTGCAGTTAGCATATTAACCCAGCAGCAGTGGCTTGGGCATGCGCTGTGTGTTTGTGGAAAGTTTCTTAACTTTGAGTTTTGTGCAAAAATTCTCGTAAAAAGTCCATGTTTCTCCTGAAGTCTTAAGACTATGTCAGCATGTTATGGGTGTGCGGCAATATTGCTGTCAGAGACCTGGGGGCTGGGGTTTATGTTTGGTGTTAGAAGGTAAGCAGTTGGACTGGACTGATAATTAAAAATTGCAGTAGGCCAGAGAAACAGTCCTGATTTGTCTTTTTTGACATTGCGGAGCTCTAAACATTTTCAGGTCCCCCAGTGGTTTGGAATTGGCAGGCTGCTGCCCGTAGGCCTGCTTGTGTATGGTCTGTGAGCTCAGAATGGTCCCTACGTTTTTAAATGGCGGTGGTAGCAGGTTGGGGGGATCAAATGGGGGAAGGGATCAAAAAGAGAATGATATTTTGTGACACATGCAAATACGTGAAAATCTTGTTTGTGTCCATAAATAAGGTCTTCCTGAAAAACAGCCAGCCTTGTTCGCTGACGTGCTGTCTCCGGCAGCTTTCATGTAGCAGTGGCACAGCTGAGTAGCTGACACAGAGACCGTGCAGCCCACAGAGCCAAAAAATGTGTACTTTCCTCTTTGTGATAAAAGTTTGCCAAACCCTAGTCAAGCTTCTCATCTCAAATCGGCTGCGAACTAGCTGTATGACCCTGGGTAAGTCACTTTCTCTGTTTCACTGGTCTGTGTGATAGAATCTTGTCCCTTACGTGCTCCAGGGCGTTCGGGAAATCCAATGAAAATGTGCGAAAGGTGGGTTTGCGAAATGGCTAGCGTTTGCACAGTGCTGCTTGTTAAGTCAGCAGACCCTTGAGAGTGTAAGCCTGTCTGAGGCTACTCAGGTCGTGGGGGGTCTTCATCCTAGACACCTAGTGCCCGGTGTGATCGTGTGAGCTTTTTGGGGGATTGTGTATACCTTGTCTCCTTCCTGTGTCGGGTTGGGTGAAGTTGGAATTTCTTTGACTCCATGAAAACTTGAAGGCATGCATCTTTCCTGGAGTGAACATCTTCTGCTTTGTAAGGGACCATCAATTTTCCTCCGCGACTGCTGAGATTTTTATCCTTTAAGAGTTGGATCACTTTTCTTTCCTTCCCACTGGTGATTTATAGATGGAGAGTCCAGGCCTTTTCCTGTAGGTCTCGGACTGTTTATCTTTTTGGTTGGGCCCTGACAATATGCTGGCTGGAATATTCACACTGGCCAGGGTGTTTGGGGGCGAGATGCCAGTTGCAGGGCCCAGGGGTGGTTGGGGGGAGGAGGGAGGCTGGAGATTCCAGCCCAAAGCTTAATGGGCTGATGTCCAAGTGGAAAGTGTATTTTCATTGAGGAAGTGTAGGTATTAGTGGAGCCTGGATTACTGTGTGATTGTGCTGTCAATACTGCAGTATTGAGTCTGTGAGAGCCCGCACAATACAGGGAAACACTTAGCTCACTACTGCTGCTTATTGAGAAGCCAATAGCAATTTACTTGCTGACACTTGACATCAAATCCATTCCCAGAGGTGGAGCTCCTGCAAACTACCAGGGGAGCTGTCTTCCCTTCCTGGGGCGCTCTCCTACCTTGGGGGTCCACCTGCGTGTGGCCTGCAGGGCCAGTGGCTGCATCCTAGTGGGGGGAGGGAGTGGGGCAGGGTAGTAATGCGGGCTGTGGTCCCATTTAACTTTTGTAGCAAACATCTTCTTCTCTTCCTAATCACTGTTGTACTTGTCTTCTTTCAACAAGTGCTTAAATGACCCTCTCTTCATCCCTCCCCGGGGTGTGAATTTTCTGCATGTGGGAACTTTCTCCTCCTCTTTCCAGAAAAAAAAGTTTGTTCCTTAAAATGGATACATGAGGAAATCATATGTGGGAGAGAGGCGAGGAGTGTCTCATCTCCAGAAGACGGGCGGGTGTCTGTGGGAGCAGTGAAGGCTGGGAATGTGCTGTGTTGAGGGGCAGAGAGCCTTCCCCCCCAACCCCCGGGAACCCATGGTAGGGGAGCAGGGACTCCCTGTGGCCACGCTCTGGGGGCACATGTGACTCCAGGGCTGCTGGGATTGGGCACAGCCAACACTCTGTTCCTTCTGCAACTACTCATGTGGAGTCTGTCTGCTAAGTGTCTGGTCGCTTGATTTACAGTGTTTTCACATGGCCAAGTCATTTAGATGCCTTTAGACCTTGGATTATTCTCCGAATAGTCAGCTCACAAATTATGGTAACACGATTCTGGGAGGGCAGTCTGATACCCAGCGACTTGGGGGTGACCTGTCCACGGTTCCCATTGGTACCTTGGCTTCCCTGAATGCTGCTGCCATTTGAGTTTTGTCTCTGTGCGTGCCTTGGGACCCAGTCCAGATTTTTTAGTGTGTCTTACATGGGTTCTGTTTGCAACCACGACTTGGAGGTTGGGTGAAGGGAGAATCGGGCTGGGTTGTGAAGGTTGGGTGATCTCCAGCCCCATCACCATGGGATGGTGCCTATGGCTCGGGGTCTGGGAGGGAAGGCGAAGGAGGAAGCCTTTGCCCGTGGGATGTCATGAGGCTCCCTGGGAACAGGCCCTCAACTCCCTGGAGTCTATTGCCTACAGCCTACCTTACTCCTCGCTGTCCCTCCCTTCCCCCACCTTCCCTGCATACCCCCAAAGACTGGCTTACTTCATTCATGTCCGGCAAGACCGTGTGCCAGTGAGATGAGGGGGTTCTGTTTGACCTTGTATCCAGTGACCTTGACTGTGTCCAGAATTTGATGCAAACACGTGGGCAGCAGCCTGTGTGTCCATTGCCGATGGCGCACCAAACTGGGGATGGTGTGTTTTAGTTACCATAATGCGCATATTTTGTTTATAAGAGAATTTTCTTTGGGAAGGTGATGGTGCTCAAAGGAAGTCACTGTTCCCTGTTCATAGATGGGGCAATGAAAACTGGTGTCCCTTCCAGTAATCCTGTCCTGAAATGGAGGTGTCTCTCAGAGCTTTGTTGCTTCTTGTCAGAGTCTAACATTGGATGGGGGCTTGGTGCCTTTGGACCAACACCATGGTGTGTGTTGCTGGAGCGTCCTCCTGCTTACTCCAGCTCTGGGATGGCGGGTGGTGTCGAGGACACAGAGCACGCATGGTGGGTTTGTGGTTTCACGATGCTCACACGAACCGATTCAGCCCCAGGCGTCTGTATCATGGAGAGAGCAGCTTGAAGGATGCTTGGGGGTCCTTCTAGCTCCACATTATCACGGGTAGGAGTCTGGGGGTGACTGAGCCTGTTTGGGCGGCGGGAAGTATTGTCATTTGGCACACTGACATTGCCCAGTTCCCGGAGAAGTGGATCACGATCCGGCTGTTCCTCGGCTGGTGGTTTTAGTGGATTGATTGCCAGGGAAAGGTCTACCTGGGTGGCCGGGCTGGTTGCCGACCAGCATAAGAGGTGGAGGCCTTGGCTTTCTCCAGGACAGTTTGCAGGTTTAGGATTGTGTGGGCATTGGCTCATCTGCCTTCTAGATTTAAGGAGGGGGCTCCTGGCTTTCTTGGCATCTTTAAGAGACTCTCCAAAGGCTGTGTTACTTTGGCACTTGTGAGAAAGGCCTGCATTTTAGTAAAATTTGGGGAGCTGTTCTGTGCTTAGCAGATTTCACCTTCAGTTTCTGGGATTTGGTGCTCTTTTCATCCCCATGCTCACAGGCCTAGCCTGGGCCCCTGTCCCCTTGTGTCCGAACTCCTGCTGTAAGCTCCTGTTTCTGTGCTGGAGATTGCAAGGTTGTGGCCTACAGGCAAACCTGGCCTACGGGTTCAGCACATACTATATTTTATTTTTTTTTTTCTTTTTTTTTTTTTTTTTTTTTAATATTTTTTCTTTATTTATTTATGATAGTCACAGAGAGAGAGAGAGAGAGAGAGAGAGAGGCAGAGGGAGAAGCAGGCTCCATGCACCGGGAGCCCGACGTGGGATTCGATCCCGGCTCTCCAGGATCGCGCCCTGGGCCAAAGGCAGGCGCCAAACCGCTGCGCCACCCAGGGATCCCACATACTATATTTTAAACTTCGGCATATTTCAGTGTAAAAATCTGAATTGGCGCCTTCACTTGGAAAAATTGGGAGATTTGGCACTTCTGGAACTCAAGGGCAAAGCCTGGCCCCTCTTAGAAGGAGCATGTGCTTTTTCAGATCACCAGGATAGGTCCCTGTTGTTCTCTTACCTTGCACCTGGCCAGCTCGCTCTTGTTGATTACTTGCCTGGCCCTGGGGGGGGTGGTGGTGGTGGTGGTGGTGGTATATGCGTTCTGTGATCGCTCTGTGTTCACTGTCCCTGAAGCTATTTCACTGGTTCTCAGTGGAGGTGATTTGACCCCCGTCCTGCGCCGGGGACCTTTGGCAGTATCTGGAGACATTTGTGGTTGTCATTACTGGGGTGGGGGTGGGAATAGGAGAGATGCACCTGACATCTGGTGGGTGGGAGCCAGGGACACCTCTGAACCTCAGTGCACAGGATAGCTGCCCCCCCTCACCTCACTCACAACTGTCCAGCCCCAAATATCAGTAATACTGAGGTCAAGAGATCCTGCTTTATTATCTTCTTCTTGTTCTCCTGCCTGTAGCAGCTCCTTGACGCCTAGCATTTTCTACCTGCCTGTAAGGATTTGCAGACCCTGCTGCTGCGAGACTGGCTCTTCTCACCCATCTGGCCTGCCCCACTTAAGTTCCTGGTATGGGTGCTTTTGTCAGGCTGCCCTCAGTGCTGCTGTTTCCTCTGGGTGTCAGGCTCCTTTTCTGCCCTTGACCTTTTGTCCACTCCTTCGTCAGATATTGGAGAACTTGCTGCGTGCCAGGTCCTGTTCTAGGTGCCAGTGATAGCTCAGTGCAGCAAAGGGAAAAAAGAGAAAAATCCTCACCTTCAAGGAGGGTATCCTCCCCACCCTCCAGCCCCACATACTTAGTAAACTATGCTGTTTTAAAACCTGTTAAATGCTGTGTGGGGGAAAAAAAAAGCTAAGGAAAGGAAGAGGGAGTGCCGAGGAGGATGTGGTTTGCAGGTTAAGTGGGGCTGTGAAGGCACATGACAAGGGCTGCTTTTGAGCAAGGACCGGAGGAAGTCCGTGATGGTGGAGGATTCTGGACAGAGGGAAGAGCCCTTCAAAAATCCCGAGTGGGAAGTGTTTGGCATGTCTGAGGAGCAAAAGGAGACCTGCTTGGCCAGAGTGAGAGTGTGAGAGGGAAGGAGCAAGCAGGTGGTTTAGAACCTCAAAGGCCACCCTGTGCATCATCCTCTGCCCCATGATGGGAGGGATTCGTATGTAGGAGTGGTGTGACCAGATCGGGGTTGGCAGGCTCCCTCTGGCAGTTGTGCTGGGCTTCGAGAGGAAACGAGGGGACCAGGGAGAGAGGATTGCACCAGCCAGGTCATGAACGCCTCCAGCCAGGACCCTTGGAGTGCGAGGGTGAGGAGGAGTATATTAGTTTCCTCTGGCTGCCATAACAAAGTGTTGTAAACACTGGCTTGAAACAGCAGAAATTCATTTTTTCTCATTTCTGGAGGCTAGAGGTCAAGAAACGGGCAGGACCATGCTCCCTCTGAAGGCACTAGGCAAAGATCTTTCCTAGCTTCCAGTGGCTGTTGGCAATCCTTGGCCTTCTTTGGTTTATGGCTGAATCCCTTCAGTCTCTGCCAGTCTTCATGTCGCCTTCTTCCCTGCGTGTACCTTTGTGTGCCCTCTCCTCTTTGAAAGGCACTAGCCATTGGGTTTAAGGCCCACCCTAATCCAGCACAACCTTGCCTAACTTAATTGTACCTGCAAAGACCCTGTTTCCAAATCAGGTCACATTCTAAGGCTCTAGATAGACGTGAAATTTGGAGGGGCACTTCAGAAGCCACTACAAGTGGTCACCCTCTGGGATATATTTTGCAGGTGGGATATGGGGTGAGAGGGAAGGAAGACTGAAAGATGCCTGGGGTGACAGGAAGGATGGGATTCCTCCTCAGAGGCCCTCCCTCTTTTGCCTCAGAGCCACCAGCCCCACCTCTTCGGTTATGACTTTGCTCACCCAAGTGAACCTGTCGATCTTTTAATGAACTACTGCATGTCTACTCAGTATAACTGGTTAGGCCTCTGAGTTAGCCACTCAAATATTTAACTTTAATTCTAAATAAAAAAGAGAGGTAACATATCTTTCAGAGGACAACTGGACAGGAATTTAAGAGACTTGGTCTTCAAAGCCCTGGAGCCCGAGCTCTTTCAAGTCTTTCTCATGATTCTGTAAGGTGGGCAGGGTGGGGATGTGTCACTGTCTTAGATGGAAAAAAAAAAAAAAAATACCACCTCAGTGGCTAAGTGTTTTAAGAAGATTGCCTAACAGTTGGTTTAAATCTGAATTTGAACTCCAGTGGGCAGGCAAGGCACCACCACTGATGGGTGTTAGCCAGTGGGATGGGGGTACATTATAGGGAGACATTCTCTACTCCTCCTCCCCTGCCACCCACCCACCACCCAAGGTGGGCTGAGGATCCAGACCGAAAGGGGCCCCAGAACCACCTGTGTGCATGTTGGGTGCTCGACCTTTGAGGGCCTATACAAAGGGAGGGAATGGGCTACATGCCTCTTGCTGACATGGGCAGGTGTTTCCCTAATAATTTTAAGAGTGTGTAGAGAGAAGAGGGACAAATTGAGTTGAGCTCTTTGGCAGAAACTATTTCTTTTTTAGAAAATTTTAATTTAAAATTCAATTTAGGTAACATAATGCTGTATTATTAGTTTCAGGGGTAGAACTTAGTGATTCATCAGTTGTATACAACACCCAGTGCTCATTCCATCAAGTGCCCTCCTTAATTCCCATCCCCCCACCCACCTCCCTGGCAGGAACTATTTCCTATATAAACCCGAATCTGTGGTCACTGCTCATGCTTAGTTTGTTGGCTGGCATACGGACTAGGGGCTTGTGCCACCAAAGGCTCTGGTCATGGAAAAACCAGGGACTGGATTCTTGCTCTGATACTTCCTAGCTGCGTGACTTTGGAAAAATGATTGGGACTCTCTGGGCCTCACTTTTCCTTGTGGGCAAAGCAGAATCGCTACTAGTACCCATCTCCCCAGTTGTCAGGAGGGTGAAGCAACAAGTGCAGGTACAATAAAGACAGACCAAGACTGGTGACCATACTTGTAATTCCCTGGCCTTCCCTTAGACCAGAAAATATTTGAATGGAATAATATCCAGAACACATAGGGTGTTGAAGAATCTCGTGGAGTCGAACTCAGCTCCGGAGAGCTGAACTGATGAGATCCACTGGAGTTCAGCCTCTAGAACTTCAGTGCTGAGTCATGGCTGACAGGCGCTGCCAAAGTCAATACAGTGGGTCCAGCCTGGGCAGCTGGATTCACGGCAGTGTGTCCCACGTGACCTACATTTCCCATTTTCTGTGTATTTCAGAAGCTCTCCCATATGGTGAGGCCATTCTTGGACCTTACAGGCGGTGCGGGGGTTGTTCTGCTTTCAGAATTTAAGAGGCAGACCTTTTGTTTTGAAACTTCCCGTAAGAAATCAGAACGATATCTTTACTTTTTTGATAGAATGATAGCAGTGTTCACTCCTTTCACGGTTCCCCTGGGCAATCTCCCTTTGATCTGATCTGAAATTTGATCTCGATTGCTAGGAAAGTGTTCTTCCAGTGTCGGGTTTCTGGGATGTGGTTCATGAAAGTTATTTTTGAAAAATTTTAAGTGAAGTATCCTGGTATCTCGGGAGAGTGATGGATACTGGTGCCGCGTGTTCTGGTACCGGCGGCCTTTCTCACGTTCTTGGTACCCCCCCCCCCCCCCCCCGCCGCCCTACCCCTCTACCTCTCTCTTAAACGCTCAGCTCCCAGACCAAGAATGTGAAGGATCCGTGTGAGATGTTGCAGGGTGGAGTGGATTTTGTCTTTCAGCAGTGATAGGGTGATAGTTCACATGGAATGTCTACAGTTCTTTCAAAAGGTTAAAGGGCTCAGGACAGGACCCAAGCAAAGTCAGAAGACATTCTTTTTTTGTTTTAAGTGTTTGTGCCCTGCTAAGAATGGCAGACGGCGCTCTTTTTTTCTTACCAGTGGGCTAAACAAATAAAGAGTCCTGGTTGTGGGTAGATGGAAGAAGAGATCTCGAGAAGGCTCTAGAGAAAGGTCATGGGGGTGGAGATGCCAAGCACATTATGTGATGCGGTGGGGTGGGGAGAGACCTGAGACATCTCTCTAGGAACTGGCTCAGGTTCTGGATTGAGGAGTTGCGTCCTGAGAGTATCGATGACTCCTGCTGTGCAGGTTCAAGCCCTCTTACAGCAGGAAGAGCTCCACGGAGAAGGGTGGTGGCGGGGGGTGCAGGTGCACGCCGGGCGCTGCGGCCACCCAGGCTCGGCCCAGGTCTGGGACAGGAACGTACTGCCCCTTCCCTCCGCGTGTGGCCGAGAGGGCCCTCAGTGGACACGGGAAGGGGGGGGTGTGTGTTCAGATGTGGCGGGGCGTGGCCACGGCCCGTACAGCACGTAAGTCCTTCGCACGCGCACTCGCTCGCGGCGCTGCTGGAAGGCTCGAAGGCCCCTCTGGGGCTTAGTGTGTTGTGCTCAGCCTCTTTCCTGGGCCTTATAGTGGAGCAGGGAGCAGACCTTTGCTCGCTGTTGGCAACTTTGGCGGCATCGGGCCGCTGCCCGCGATGAACTGGCCACAGGGTCTTTGCCTCCGAGGACTCCGTGACTGGAGACAGGCTGAGAAGGTGCCAGAAAGCTGTATTGCTGTTTTATCTCCGGTCCGGCGACAGCTCTCAGGACGGCCGCGAGGGGCGTCGGGGGAAGCGTAATGAGGGGAATGTGCTGGAATGCCGGGCTCTGTCTCTTGGGGGCCTGGCCTTAGAAAGCTGGGCCCGGGCCCTTGTGCAACCAGAAACGCACACGGCCACGAGGGCGCCAGCGGAACTGGACCCCGAGTTCTGGAGGGTGGCTTGAGGGCTGCTGGCCTTTGCATGAGAAGAATTGTAGCTTTGGGGGTAAAATTGTGGCGGACAAGCATCGGGGCGATGTTTTGGTGCACTGAGTCCACCATTTAGAGTTTATAGAGACAGACTTTGGAGTCTCAAGATGAGCACGTGGCAGCGTACACCAGGCGTGGGATGGTTTAGTTGAGGAGCCCCTAAAAACTTCACTTAAAACTCTGGCCATTTGTTGCCTAAAGTTAATTTTTTAAAACAAAATCAAAACCCATGAAAACAAAAGTCTTCCCGCCTCCCCCACGGAAAACTCTAGAATTTCCAGCTAAATTGGAGAAGACCTTCCCAGAAAAGAAGATGGTAAAAACGTAGGGGCAAGAGGAGGATCTGTGGAACTGGTGATGGGACAGACACTGTGGCCCGAGAGCCCGCCAGGGCACGAACTCTGTGCGGCAGCGGGTGCCTTGGCTTACTGGGTTCCCTGCTCACGGCCATCCCTAGCCCTGCGGCGATCCTTATCATGCCGTAGCCACTCGGATACCTGAAGGCGAGGGTGGACAAGTCCCCGGACAGGCTCTGATTGTGGGGGTGCTAAGATGCAAAGGCTCTTTGTGGACGACTATGTTTTCTAGCACCGTGGAATTGGAGAAGTCAACTGTTAGGTTGTGCCATAGACCAGAAAAGCTCGGGGTAGCCTTGTAGAAGAGGAGGCAGTATTCAGATGTGAGGGCAGCCAGCGACGTGGGCGGGGAGCCTGGGGAAGTGTGGCAGAGGACGGACTGGTAAGGCTTTGATGGCCTGGCGAGGGGAACCTTTGGGGTGGACGGAGGGAGGGTTGGCAAAAAACCTGGAGCGCTTTCAGATCCAGATATCCCTTTTAAGTATTCCTGCTCCTGTGGCCTGCAGAGGATGTTTTCTGGGACATCTCCCAAGCCCTCTTCCCCGATTAAAAACAAAATGAAGACCCCCTACTCCCCTTCTTTCCCAGTGCGTTAAGTAAACCCAAATCATGTCTTAAGATTGCATGCTGATTGCTGACCCAGCGATTGGTATTCCTTTGCCTTTTTAAGAGAAAAGCTCATTAAAGCAAAAGGAGTATTTGAGTAACTCTCTGGGGGATATACAGCCCTACAGCTGCACTTGGGTAGGGTCCTAAGTGAGCTTACACTGTAATGGAGAGATTCTGCTCCAGAGCTACCCGGCTCTCACCAGGGCGTGATCCCACATCCGTGGGAGGCACGGAGAATATTCTCGGTTCACGCAGAGGTTACAGAGTGGCTGTAAATGGACATTCATATAGAAGAAGAGGAAATTACTGTAGTCAGAGCTCTGGTGCAAGGGCTTTAAAAGAAGGCCATAAATTAGTCATAAGCGCTAAGGAAGATGGGATTCTATTTCTAGGGCTGGTTTATTTTGAGGAGGGCATCAGAAGCCATAGGTAAAGGGAAACTGGTCAAGTAGCAGAAAGATCTTGACTCCTGGGCAGGTTAGCTGCCTGTTTTGCCAGAATTCACCTTCTCTTAGACTTTGAATGTTCCGAGTGATGGGTTTGTCAAGCAGGATTGCTGAACGAGAGCCCTTAGCAGAAGGTTGGTTTATTTATTTATTAACGACTTTACCGTGTTTAAAGGAGCACTTTGGACGTGCACACTGAAATTGCATGTCTAGATCCCGTTGAGCAGCCCTAGCTGCCCCAACTTAAAACGTCATGACATGATACTTCATGCTGATGGTTGTCATAAAGGAAACGGGCTAGCCTGGGAGCATTCAGACAAAGCAGAGGGTTGGTAGGCTCCGGGGAATGAAGTAGCAGTTGGGTATGGTGGGTTAGGAAGACGGAAGGCCTGACTTGTGATGGAAAGAAAGGTGTGTGAGACTGGAGTAGGACCCTGGTGGGATTCTCCTCTGCATAGTAAGTGAGAAGAATGTTCTTTGTGCAGAGGCTGACGTGAAGCACAAATGCATTTAATTGCTCTGCAGCAGGAGGTCCTCCCCTCACCGTCGGCCCAACGTGATGTGGGACCTTCTTCAAGGCTCCATGGCCTGGTTTGGTCAACAGTGGCCTGTACCTGTGTGGTTTGTAAAACTAGTCCTGGAAAGCTGGCTCCTGTGGAGGTGTTGGGCAATTGGGGCCGGCCGACAGCCAGCTTCTGATGTGGTTGGCTGCCTGGCTCACACCTCTTAGGTGCTGGCAAGATGGCAAGATCCAATGGCCCCAGGCTACCACGGAGGTGGGCAAGATGCCATCAACTTCCAGAGCCTTCCTCCTTTCTTTGTCTTCAGGGGAGCGATGGGCACAGGCCCTGGTTTTCCAGTTCCTTAGGCTAGCTGCCTGGCATCACAGTGAGGCTTTAGGCTAGCCCACTCGTGGGATCTGTTGGGCGAGGTTGGGTGAGGTTGGGTGAGGTTGGCATGTCCTGGCTCTGTCCATTTGATAAAAGGAGATATGGATCTGGTGATTCTTCCGTGTAGATTTTCTTGTTTTAGTCCAATATCTGCTATTAGATAAAAATGTACGGATATATTCTTTGTTTAAATACTGTTTCTCTGTTGTCCCTATGGCTCATTGTGGATATTTATGAATCTCGGATGTGACAGGCTAGTATGGGAGGTTTTTTCTGTCTACTGCTGAGATGTCCCACTGAGCACTACCCACAGGACACAACTTCCTTATGGCATTGAAGACCTCTGGTTCTAATTTCTGATGATGGGAAAGAGAGGATTTGGCTGGCTCACAGAGCCTAGGGGGCAGGGCTGTGTGGACCTGAAGGAGGACACCTCATCATGAAGTTCAGGGACGTTCCTGCTTCTGTGTGTTCATTGTCACAGTCTCCAGAAGGGTCATGTTCATTTCCTACTGATGCTGTAACAAATTGCCATGACCTCAGTGGCTTAAAGCAACGTAGACAGGTTGTCTAATAGTTCTGGAGCCCAGCAGTTGGAAATCCCTTTCACTGGGCTAAAGTCAAGGTGTTGCCAGGTTTCATTCCTCCTGGAAGCTCTGAGGGGAGAATCTGTTTCCTTGCATTTTCTAGATTCTGGCATCCACCCATATTCCTTGGCTCCTGATCACTTTCTCCATTATATCGCCTCTTGCTCCTATCGTCATGTCTCCTCTGTCTCATTCTTCTCTTGTGTCCTCTTTTTTTTTTTTTTTTAATACCCAGTTCTCTGGCACTATAGGGACCCCTGTGATTATATCAGGCCCACCTGATTCTCTTTCACAAGATCCTTGGCTTGATCCCACCTGCAAGGGCTCATTTGCCATTAGAGGTGACATGTTCACAAGTTTCCCCGTAGTAGGACATGGATCTCTTGGGGGCCTGTCCACACAGGAGTCCTGTGGTGGAGTTAGTGCAGTTAACTGGGAGGGAAAGGCCCATGTGGGCTGGCGTTGAGTAGCAGGGAAGCTAAAATTAAAACAAGTGTTCCTGTGAAAGCTTAAAGCAGTGTACCTGTTCTGGCAAAGGATTTTTCTTTGGGAAGGAGGGGAAGGCTTTGAGGGGGAAATTGGGTAGCCTTTCTCCTCCCCAAATAACACGATGTTGTTTGGTAAAATTGTAACGTAGTGAGGCACCAAGAGCAGTCCTTGAGGCAGAAAGAGAGTGTTTATAAAGGTTTCCTGAGGAAGAATCCAGGCATTGTGAGAGTAAGAGCAGAGTCTCAGGGGAGTCTGACAGCACTTGAGAGGTCAACTGCAGGGTACCTGGAGGCAGCCTCCAATGGTGGGGGGGATGGCGGCCTCCTCTCTGCGCTCCTTGTACAACCCCTTGGACAGGCGCCTCCCCTCCCTGAGTGGCAGGTCCGTGACACGTCATCAGAAATGGTTCTGGTGTGCCCAGGCAGTATGTCCAGTCACTGGATACGGACTTTTTTGGCAGTCCAAGAGGAGGGCACGTTCAATAGCATGGGGATATGTTTCTAGAACTATCACGGATACATTTTCTACCAAAAGTCTGTTGCAGGTGATTCTTCATTTCTTGGCCTGGCCCCTGGAAGTATTAGCGTGAACTCTGGAGTTGTCCCTTTTGGATTAGAGTAATTAAACAGCATCATGGAGGAATGTGTTTGGTTCTAGTGAGGATCTTAAAGGCACGATGTTTGGAACGAGGATAGGTGGTTGGTTGTCTAGTTCATATCCCACGTGCCAGGATCTCAAAACTCAAGAGAAAAATGATTTTTTTTTATCACATTCTTTTTTTTTTCTTTTCTTTTCTTTTTTTTTTTTATATCCAATTGCCAAGATTATGAAGAAAGAGGTTCCAAGAACTTGTGGGATGGAGGCCAGGTGCTTCATGGCTTGCGGCCCCCGTCAGGTGTCGGCCATGGGCCTGGGGCCCTGTCGCAGTGCAGAGGTGGTGCCGAGGCGGGGTGAACCGCAGTGTGAGATTCTCCACCTGCCCTTAGACACACCTGTTCCATGAGGCGAGGTGGTGCTAGAGACCCGAGATCACATTCTCAGGCAGCCGACACCACAAGGCACAGCTAGGAAGACTCTACTTCTTCACACGCATCAGATTTAAGTAGCTCTGGCTGTGGTTGTAGCTTGAATGTGCTTTATGCTCGATGAGCTGATAGCAAGCACTCCGTTTTCTGAAGACAGTGTTTCAGTATTGGTGGAACAGGCCGCCGCCTCCTTGGGCCTGTTGGCTTCTTCTCTGTGATGGAAACCTGCCCAGTGCCCCCAGGATTTGTATCACATACCCAGGGAACACACACACAGACACACACACACAAAGGGCACCCCACCAAACCTGAGTTTAAGGGCACCATGCTTCACCCCAGCATTATTTCTGGAGTGTTAGCTTAAATCTTAAAAATGCATTAGGGGACTTGTGCCTCCTTGATTTGAGTAGAGCCTGTATGGGGGACAGTCCGGCCTCGGAGGGAGTGGTTTCCGAAGCTGGACACAGAGCATGTCGGCTGACTGGAGACTTCTGGCTGCCAGCTCAGGCCTTTTATGGGGTGTCTAGAGTCCGCTCCCTGGAGAGAGGAGGAGGCTGAGATGAGGTGACCCGGTTCTGCAGGTCAGCAGGGGAGGTTCTGCCTTGGGGCGATGTGCCGAGCGCTCTGATAATGCAGCATTTTTGCTTTCATGCATCTTAAACGTGGATTATACTATTAATTACTGCTGGACAAAAGGATTAGTGCAGCTGGCCTGCTTTCCCCTCTGCACTTTTACACTTCCCCTTTGCTAGGGGATGGCCAAAGGGCAGGAGGTTTTCCTGTCATCTGTCTTTTGTTTTAGCAGCAGTGGCTGCTAAACCTTCTGGGCTCACCAGGACAGGGGAATGAATGGGGCACAGTGCAGAGTCTTGAACTCCACTTGGCCCGTGGGAAATCAGTGGAAGTGGGGCTCTTTCCTTCCCCAGAGCTGGACGTTCTTTGCCAGGCGTCTGGATGGCCCTTCCCAGCAGGGAGAGCTGCCCTGCAGCCTCTTAGCTGTCAGAATGCCTCGCTAAGTATTCCTTTCTCAAGGGGCTGCGCCTGCATGGGTGCTTTCAGTGATAGTCCCCAGGTGCTGTCCCTTTAAGAGTTTCTTAAATGATCAAGGAAAGTACAGCGGATGGCTGGGACTCCCGCCACTGGTCCCCTCAAGGCCGCCCGGGGGGGGGGGGGGGGGGGGGGGGGGGGGGGGGGGGGGGCACCCCCCCACCCCTTGCCAGGTTGGAATTTTGGTAACCAGCCCTGAGCTAATACCATGTAATCTGAATCTGAGACAGTTCCTAACCTTTACTACCACCTTCTCCTCGCATATCTGGTACGGTACAGATCTTGAGGGATTACATTTTATATTATGTATTATATATGTTATATATGATATTAATGATTACTTCTTATGTCTTCCCTGTCTGTATTCAGGCTAGTGGACCAATTATTCATCCATATGGAATATTTTTTTAAATGAGGCATTAAATAACATCCCTGTAGTAATACTCCTAGGAGTATATAACTTGGTAGTGTTTGTGTTATAATCTGTTGTGTGTGCAGGCGTGTGGCTGTTTACTGGCATCCTTCATTATACGGTAACACAATATACACAATTTCCCAGTCGCAGGAATTAGAAGGTGGGAAACAGATTTCTTCAGCGTCAATTGGAAAACAGATTAATGAGTTTGTTTTTTCTTCTAAGAAATTTGACATTGCAAAATTGGTGGGAAGGACAGTGGCATAATGCTTATAATCACAAGTTCTTTGAATTAATTTTGGAGTAAAATTCATTTTAACTAATAATGGAGAAGTCTGCAACAACCAAGAGGCACAATGTGGAGCCTTCCTAAAATGGGAAAGGCTCATTTAGGGTGAAACTGGGAATTTTACCATCTTCTCAATTTCACATACATGAATGAATTCAGATTTCAAAATGGTAGTCTGGTTGAAACCTGATTAAACTTTTTTTTTTTTTTTGGATACTTCCTTTTCCTTGAAGCTCTTAATTCTGAACTTGAACTTGAAGGTTACAGAACTAGAAAAATTTTTTTCCTCCTCCCTTCTCTAGCCACAGATGTTTATCATTTTAGAGCCAAGTTCTAGCTCAATGAAACTCATTTCTAAATTTCATCAAAGAAAGTATGGAAATATACTTGGTTATATACTTACACAGTCTGAGATGGTTTAATTCCATTTATTGAGAGATGGCATTGCTTTTTAAATTAATTTTTAAAGAGGCAGTACATGCCCATAATAAAATTTTCAGAAGGTACAGAGGAGAATTCCTCTCCCTCTCTTCCTGTACAGCATGCAGTCACTTAGTTCCCCAGAATCACCTGCTATTGTATCCTTTCTAGAAGGCATATATTTGGAGAGGGCTGTCACAGCATTATAAAATATCTTTTTCACGACTTAGTGTTTTCTGTCTAAAAGATTTTTTTCCCCTTTGTCAGAGTTTCTTCTTTCAGAGATGTTTTTATCCTCTACAGACTACATAATATTAAAAACATCAATGAAATCCAGTTACTTGGAAATTTAAAAATATTCTCCTGAATCACTCAGGTCAAAGAGAAGATGATATTACTATTAGAGAATCATTGAGAAATACTGAGAACTCTGTACACATAAATGTCTGAGTTATTGCCAAAGTTATATTCAGGGGCACATTCATAGCTTTAAATCTTTTTGTTATTATGGAGGAGAAAATGAAAATAAGTGAATTAAATGTTCAACTCAAAGTTGGAAACAATAAAACAAGCCTAGTGAGATGCAAATGATATTAACGAATTAGAAAACAGACAAAACTACTGGCGAAGTTGCAAATCTGAGAGCTATATATTTGGGGAAAAAAACTTAAGAAAATAGAGCAGACCTCATGCTTCATTAAGAAAAGAGAAAACCCAAATATACAAAACTAAAAATGAGTTGATGTGATGGAAAAAAAAGAAAAAAAAAAAAGAGTAGCAAATTATAAGTTGTATGTGAAGTAGTTATTTTATAACAAAAATAAAATAACTTAAAATACAACAATTTTGAAAATCTCAGTTGACATGGCTGTTCTAGGGAAATGACTCACAAGTTTGAAACTTGAAACAAGAAACTGGAGAAGAAACTGAACATTAAAAAAAATAATTTGAAAAAGAACTCTGGATGCAAGCAGTTTAATGGATGAGCTCTTTTAAACTTTGGGGGACAAAATAATTGCCTGCTAAATAAACTGTTTCAGAGTGTAGAAAAAGAGATAAAGCGTTCCAGTTGATTTTTACAAAGCTGGCCTAACTCTGGGAACCCAACATCATTATAAAGATGACACAAAAAGAAGGCTGAGGACTGTGCTCAGGCATAAGTACGGATGCAAAAACACCATACAAAACAGTTGCAGATTGAATTCAGTGGCATTTTGAAAGAATCATGACCACATAGGGTTTATCCCAGAATTGTAAGAAGGGCTTAACATTTATAACGTCTGTTCTTCAATACATCACCTACATAGAACAAAGAAGAAAAACATAATATATATTAGAAAAAAAAAGACATTTGGTAATTTTCTACTCTTATTCCTAGTTTGCTTAGATTTTTTTTTTTTTAAACCAGCCTATAAAGAGATTGCATTAATTTGATGAAGAAACCGACAGCCCTAGCCCTCTCAGCTGGAAACTTACTGATGAACGGAGGTAACAGAATGAAACTGGGAACAAAAACATAGATTGCCCAATGTACTCAATTCTTTTTTCCTGCCTTATTGAATTGGCCAGAACGTACAAACCAGAGTCAAATAAAGATTAAAAAGAAACAGGAAAACTCGTTTGCACGTGTTATCTTCCTAGACTACCCATTACACGTTTAAATTGAATTAAGCGTAGAATTCAGTTATGAAGTAAAATTTCAAAAATCATTAGCTTTCTCATATACCAGGAAAACTCAGAAAGTAATATGGAGCCCACTTAATGCAATGGAATCAAATAGAAACGTGTGTTTGATAAAAGTAGCATTTCAAATAAGTGAGAGGAATTGACATAATAAAAGCTTATGTTTTTCAGTACTTCTAAGTGCCAGGCATTATGCTAAACACTTTCACAGGAACTTAGGTCATTTGATCTATATAAGAACTGTGTGAGGTACTCACTATGAATAGTTCCATTCACTTGTGTTCAGAGAGTTTAAGTAACTTGCTCAGAGTCCCTCAAACTTGAATACTGATCTGATTGACAGCAAAACCAGTAGTCTCTGACACTGTGCTTTACTGCCTGTAGTATTACACAATATTGTATATTGTGCAATAAATTGTTGTAGTGTAGTTAGATAACCAAATAGGGAAAAAATTAAGATAGGGCCATTCCTCACAGCATGTAATACCGTAAATTCCAGATAAATTAGAGAGGTAAAAAGAAAACTGAAATCATGAAAGAGCTACAAGAAAATACAGGTTAATATTAATCTTAATAGGGGATGGGGAGAGATACTAGACCTAGTTCTTCTAGTGAAGAAATCATAACAGACTGATTTGCTGTATTAAAAAATTCTGTGTCCTGGACACTAACAGCAAAATGTAAAGGCACAAGACACACCAGGAAAAAATGTTGCAAGCACATATAGTTGACAGAGTTAGTCCTGAATATCCTTAACAGGTAAGGAGCTCTTAAAATCAATGATACACAAAGTAGAAAAATGAGCAAAGTGGGGCATGTGACTGGCTCACTTGGTGGAACTCGTGACTCCTGATCGCAAGGTTGGGAGTTCAAGCCCATGTTAGGGGTAGAGATTACTTAAAAATCTTAAAAAAAAAAAAAATGAGCAAAGAATATGAATGGGTAAGAAAAAATATGAATGGGTAACTCATGAAGTATAAATTCAGGTTGCCTCTTCCATTTGAAGAGTCAAATAGCTCCTTATTTTAATTTATTTGATTGCTAGTGAGGTTGAGTTTTTGTTGTTGTTGTTGTTGTTTTTTTTTTTTTTTTTTTTTTAACCAAGAATTTATTAGAAAGCAAATACTCTGTTATGGTAAAGGGATAGAAAAGTTGGTGTACACTTTCTGAAAAGTAGTTGGGCAGTATGTGTTACAAAGCTTTAAAGTAAGGTGTATTTAGGGACACCTGGGGGGCTCAGTGGTTGAGCATTTGCCTTCAGCTCAGGGTGTGATCGCTGAGTTCGGAGATGGAGTCCTGCATCCAGAACCTGCTTCTCCCTCTCCGCCTGTGTCCCTGCCTCTTTCTATCTCATGAATGAATAAATAAATCTTAAAAAAAAATTAGGGGATCCCTGGGTGGCCCAGACGTTTAGCGCCTGCCTTTGGCCCAGGGCGCGATGCTGGAGTCCCGGGATTGAGTCCCACATCAGGCTCCAAGCATGGAAACTGATTCTCCCTCCTCCTGTGTCTCTGCCCCTCTCTCTCTCTCTCTCTCTCTGTCTATCATAAATAAATCTTAAAAAAATAAAAAATAAAAAATAAAAAAAATTAAAATTAAAATAAGGTGTATTTAAATTTGTAGGTTTTCTCACCAAAAATTTGCTTCTCTGTATTTTGTCTTGCCTTTTTTACCATAGCCTATGTTACCTAATAAAGTACTATGTAATTTTTTAAAAGATTTTATTTATTAATGGAGAGAGGGGTGTGTGAGCAAAGGAGAGGGGCAGAGGGGGAGGGAGGGGACAAGCATACTTCTGTGCTGAGTATGGAGGCCGTATGTGGGGCTCGATCTCGTGGCCCCGAGATTATGACCTGAGCTGAAATCAAGAGTTGGATGCTTAACTGACTAAGCCACCCGGGTGCCCCTAAAATACTATAGTTACCTTTAGTACCTTGGATTGCCTTTCCTGCTGAAATATTAGCCTCATAAGGGCAGGGATCTTTGTCTGTTTTTCTTGCTAATTGTTGCCAAATTTCTAGAATAGGATTGGTAATCCAGCCCCTTCATTTATAATAAAAAAAAATCAGTTGTGCAAAAGAAATTTATAAATAAAGACTTTATTATAGACATTTATAATAGTGAAAAATGGAAACAATCTAAATCTCTCACAGGGGATTGATTTAAACTGTGGTGCATCCATATGGCAGATTCTTATGTGGCTATTTAAAACTCCTGTCTCTTGGTTATGGATGTGGGAAAACAGTGATGTTCAAGTAAATTAAAGGGGGCTGTGTGTACCTTAGAACTTCAATTTAATTTTTAAAATACGGAGAGGGTAAAGAATATGCATAATAGAATATTAACTGAGTGGTTATTTCCAGGTGGTAGGAGTGCAGGCTACTTCTAATATTTTGTTTTCTGAACTCTGAATAGTGAACATCTGTTACTTCTATAATAAACCATACGCACGTCTAAGAGTTGGTGAGAGCGTAGAATCACGAATAGCACTGGTCTATAGCCATGTCTGGAAGACTTGTGGAAATTATTCAGTCTTGAGAATTAGCAAGAGCCTAGTTTAAAAAAAAAATTAGCAAGAATGCTTCACAAAATGTCCTTAGGCTACTCAGTCTTAAATATTTATGCTCTTTAAATGCCCGGAGTGTGTGTTTGTAAAAATATTGGAAGTCTTAGTCAGTGACGTGAAAGCTGGTGGAATCCTGGAGGTGGCGAGAACTCCTCTGCCCCAGGTGGGTTTTCCTGTTGGAAACGCGCTGTCCTCTTCCTGGTATGTTGTAGAATTTCAAAGTAAATTTACGGTGTTGCCTCAGCCTAAGCCAGGAGTGAGGATTTCCATTCACACATTAACCAAGAGGCACAGTGTCTACCTGTCGTGACCCATCGCTGTGCAGAAGGATTGGGGGACAGGTGTAGGAGAAGCTGCCAAGTGGGAGGGTGAGGTGTGGGGACAGTGGGCCACCATCAGGCCACCGCAGACGGGAGCGAACAGCAGGGTGCCAAAGAGGAGTTTGGAGCTACTGAGGGGATTTTCTTGGCCAGCAAATCAGAAATATGTTCAGCATGTTTGGGGTGAAATTTCCCAGGTCCTTAGAGTCACGTGGCCTCTCAGCCAGCATTTGAATCCTGTCTCCCCTACTTTCTGACTCTGGGTCTCAGTTTCTTTTTCCGTAGGAGGAGGAGGTTAGATTAGATCGTCTCCTGGCTCTTTCGGATCTGACCTTCTAAAGGAATCTGATGTCTTTTTATTGTTAAGGTGTGCGTTTCTTTTTTTAAAATTCATTTTAAAAGTTTACTTACTTATTTTTAAATAAGCTCTATTCCCCGCCCGGGGCTCAAACTCATGACCCCGAGATCAAGAGCTGCATGCTCTTCCAGCTGAGCCAGCCAGGAGCCCCATTGAGGCATGCAGTTTAGGCATCTCTGTGTCATCCGTGGTGATGGAGCGGCCCAGCGAGTACTGTCACTTCAGAGCTCCGTGGACTGAAGCATAAGCTGGTTGGTAGCTGAAGTTGCAAGAGGAGGGGACAAGTGGCTGTGACTGGTGCACCTGCCCTCAGTTGAGAATCCCAGCCTGGCCAGTTCCTCCTCCTCCCAACCTTCTCTCCCCTCCCCTCCCCTCCCCTCCCCTCCCCTCCCCTCCCCTCCCCTCCCCTCTCTCTCTTTCTTTCTTCTTTTTTTAAGATTTTTTAAAAAAAAATATTTATTTATGATAGTCACAGAGAGAGAGAGAGAGAGAGAGAGGCAGAGACACAGGCAGAGGGAGAAGCAGGCTCCATGCACCGGGAGCCCGATACGGGATTCGATCCTGGGTCTCCAGGATCGCGCCCTGGGCCAAAGGCAGGCGCCAAACCACTGCGCCACCCAGGGATCCCAGATTTTATCTATTTATTCATGAGAGACAGAGAGAGAGAGGTAGATACACAGGCAGAGGGAGAAGCAGGCTCCATGCAGGGAGCCCAACGTGGGACTTGATCCCGGGCCCCCGGGATTGCGCCCTGGGCCGAAGGCGGTGCTAAACCGCTGGGTCCCCCAGGGATCCCCCAGCAGGAGGGGCAAGCGTTCATCTCTCTCCTCGGTGACAAGCGAGCCGGGGAGGCAGTGGCTTGCTTCAACACCCGCTGCTTCCTCTGCGCCCTGCGGGGTGCCCGGGGTGCCCGGGCCGCCATCCGAGCTGAGGCCGCGGTCCCCTGGGCCACAGGCTGCCTCCCTGCGGGCCGCGGTGGCCTCTGCCCAGGGCCTGGGGCCCCGCTGAGGGAGGGGAGGGAAGGGAGCCCCGAGCTATGCGCAGCCTCTTTGTAACCTCCCCTCTGAAGTGACTGGTTCTGCCCTAGACGCTGTCAGAAGTGAGTCACGCGGGCCGTGGGATCCCAGGGGCCCGCCCACCGGGGCTCCTGAGGCCCCAGAGACGTGCTTCGTGCCGTGTCAGGCCCCTGCTAGATGCTCCCAGCCCGGTCGGGGCCGGCGGGGGTCAGGACCTTGGGGGGCTCCCCGACGGCGGGGCCGGGCTCCAGCGGACACCCGGGCCTTGCGGTGCGAGCGGCTGGCGGCTCGGGCTCCGACTCCTCACCCGGTGTCTGCTGGGTGTGGTGTGTCTAGTAATTTGAGAGGGAAATGGGCGTTTGGCCGATGAAAACGTCCAGTGTGTGTTTCCGTGGCTTGGGCGGCTATTTAGGGAAACGCCCGGGAGCCCTCCGGAGCCGCCGCCCGCGGGGCCCAGCCTCCCTAGCGGCGTCCTCGCGGGCCTCTGGACGCCCCCACCTGTGAAGTCCAGGAGGTCGGCCTGTGCAGCCTCTGCTAGGGGACGCTCCACTGGACAGAGCCGGGTGCCAGACATTGCCACAGCCCTCGGAAATGAGTAAGAACAAAAATTGAAAGCAGCGACCTCCCCCTAGAACAAGCCGAGCTTTGTGCAGAACAGGCTCCAAATATGAAAAGGCCATTGTTCCCGGATGGCTTTTTAATTAATGCTCACCACTCACACCCATCGGCTCGCCAAGAAGAGCTGCCTCCTTCCTTCCTCTCCACGTGCTTTTGGCCTCCTGCTTCTCCCTGCCTGTTGCCTGGGGGACAGGTCGAGGGACCCCCGGGGATGGGAGGATGCCAGCAGACAGCGTTGAGGCAGGGTGCTTTCTCCGTCTCTCCTGCCCAGCGTACTTCCTACGGGGAGCCCCCACCTGTCAGAGCGTGGCCCCCCGCATTTCCAGGTTCAGGATCCAGGCCTGGGCTCCTGGAGCACACACTGTGGCCTCAGCGCGCTCGGTTCACCCTCGCAGGCAATGCTCGCACTTTCTCTTGCCTCCGCCAGAACTCTGAACTGCTGGCTGTGCATTTTAGTTTCCTCTTGGTCGTAGCGCCGTTAGAGCTGAATCTGGATGGATGAGCCTCCAGTAGGATCTGGAGTTCGGGTGTCACTTTCTAGGCCAAGTCCTCTGCTCCTCTGGGTAGGGCCGATGTCCATGCAGGGAAAGGGGCTGATGTGGGAGTTGCTGCTGCGGTGATGTGTCTGGTGGGCTCTGTGGAACCCGGCCCTGGCACAGGAGGCGTGCTGGCCCAGACCTGACTTGCATCAGGCTCACTCTTTGGCAGAATTGGGGTCCTGCTGGGGCTCGGCGTTCGGGACAGATGTATCATCCCCAAGCTGTTGTCCTTCAAGTAATGTTGTGTCACCCCTGCCATCTAGGCTGAGCCTACGGGGCTTTCTGGTTAACTGCTGCTGAGAACATTGCCTCAACATTTTATCTTCTGTGGAAAAAATTTTCTTCTGTTTATAGCAACTCCCAAAGAGATGGGTTCATCCCGAGTCTTTTGGTGTTTTAGGATCCCCGCAGGCACAGCCTCGGTGGATTATTCTCTGTAGCTCTGTGTCTTTGGTGTATGGACGTCTTGTGGGACTAGGGTAGAAATAACACACTGTCGATCAGTGTGATCTTGAGTTCGAAGTGGAGTCTGTTGTACGTGAGAACACACCAACGTGGAGACGTTATGTGGCCACTACAGGGTTAACTACATATCCTCATGAATTTTCAAGTTAGAGGGTTGTGAGGATTTTAAATTAAGAAACCCCAGGGGTCTAGTTGAATGGCGGACAAGCCCTGGAGAGAAGATCTGATTGACCAGATAAGTTGTACGGGATTCCTTGAAAATCTGTTCATTCCAGGCCCAGCCAGCTTAACTTCTTGACATGTCACCCAAATATAATTGTAAATGCCGTGGGAAAGAATCTTGAAGTAGGGGTGGGTTCTGTGAAGTCTGTGAGTGGGAAAAACAAGCATGAATTATTACAGCGAGGCTGGATTAGAGTTCTGTTTTAGGTTCTCATCAGCAGAGGAAGCCAGTGCTTCAGATCGCTGTAATTTGGTAGCCACCAGCCACACGTGGTTGCTTTGCCCCTAAAATGTGGCTGACCCGCATTGAGCTGTGCTGTAAGTAGATCAAGCACCAGGCATCCGGGCTTTGGAGGAAAACAAGGGGCAAATAATCCTAATAAAATTTTGATGGATTACATTTTAAAAAAGAATTTTAGCCATATTAGAATTATAATTTGACCTGTGTCTCCACTACACCCCACCCCCCCCCCCTTTATAATGTGGCTAAGACTTTTTTTTTCCCTTTGCTGGAATTTTAAAAACATTTTTTATTTAAATTCAATTTAGTCTACATACAGGCTACTAAGAAATTTTAAGATTACATATGTGACTCCCATTTTAAAGATTTTATTTTTGTAAGTAATCTCCACACCCAGCGTGGGGCTTGAACTCAGCCTTGAGATGAAGAGTTGCACGCTCTGTCGACTGTGTGGCTCCCATTGTAGATGAAGGATGGCTGAACAGAGGAGACCCCAAGATGTGCTTATTGCCTTTCTTGGTCAGGAGTACTACGATGAATGCTGTGGGAGACAGTCTGTGTTTGCTTTTTGCATTCACCCACCCCGGACAGAAATTTGTAAGACTGTGTCCCTCCGGCCACGTTCTGACTGTAAAGTGATGGGACGGACAGATGCCATGGCCAGGAGAACAAGTCGCCCCACATTCTTGGGGAGGCATGAGTGCCATTAGATGCACAGGGGCTGGGGGGCGGGCCTCACCATGGTGAGCCCCGGGGCGGGGAACACTATTGCTCAAGTGCTGGAATAGCACCCCTTCCCACCCACCCCCAGTAAAGAATTCTTACCCAACGGAGGGACCTTGAAAGGAAGACTCTCTTGCTCAGATGGACCCTGGACCCTCTTGGTCCAATTGTTCCAGGCCCACGGGCAAGACAGCACCATCTAAATCTTCAGGGGTATTAAGACCTTATCTCATCATCATTGATGGGAGCTAGAGAGCACTTTCACATGGAACCTGTTTGTGAAGAAGGGGTGCCTTTATATAAAGCAAAGTGTAATTTATGTCGGTCATTTCCTTTCCCATGTTGGTTTGGGAGCATCCTTTTTTTTTTTTTTTTTTGTAGCAGGGCCCTACTGTTCTCTTTTAAGAGGACCAGATCTTGCCCTCATGCACAGAAGAGAGAGGTGGGGAGGCTTTCTTGGCAATAAGGAATGTCAACCCTCACTGTTGGCGTTTACCAGTGGAAGGGTCAAGGGTTCACCGTACCAGTTGTCAGTAGTAATAACTAGAGGGCTAGCAAAACGAGATTGACTCTAAGTTGCTTTTCAGTGTGTCTTTCTTGTGATTCTGTATCCAGGGTACTGGTTAAACCAGTCTGTATCTGGCTGATTATTATCAGTAAAGTAAACTTAACTCTATGGCCAGAAATAGTCTCAGCCAGCAGCTTGGGTTTACCAGGTGAAACTGCCATAATGACTGTGGTTTGCTTTGCTTTTCACAGAGGGCAGTCCATCTTCGTGTGAGAAGTTGGGACCCATCTGCCCATGGGGGTGGTGGGAGGGGTTGGGGGGAGGACTGGAGCCCCCCCTCCCCTTGTACGCTCACAGCCAGTTATGAATGTTGTTATGAGGTTGGTCTCTTTCCGCAGAGAGTTGATGAATGGTTGTTAGCATACTGGTCCTTAAGAACGAGTGGGTAACTGCATGATTTGTAGATTTTGACCCTTTGCTGGGAACCTGCTACGTGGCAGTCGCATGGCGTTACCGAAGATAAAAAGCCACAGCCCGTGCATGTAAGGAAGCCATGTCTAGTTGGACTAGTAGTTACCCCACACATAATTACCTACATTTAGGGGCTTAGGAAAAGTAGAAGAGCCTATGAATAAATAGTCACAGGTAAGTGGAAGACAAGGATGGCACAGTGCCTCTTGAACAGAAAATTGAAAAATTCTGGAGCTCAAGGGCTTTGGTGGCCGGAATAATATAGATGTTTATTTGCATTTTTGGTTTGCACTATTTTCATATGTGCTCTTTTGACCCTTTTCACAATCTCAGAGGTTGTTTGCCCAGACCAAGATCTTTCCTGGGTTCATGGTGAGTTGCCAAGGCCCTGTGAACTTTCATGGTTCACCTAAAGTCATGCAGATAGGGAAGGGCAGGGCTCATTGAGGGGCTTGGGGGCTGATTCGTGTGCTCTTGCTGCACACCGTGCCGTGTCCCTCGCCTATAGTTTCTGCAGGAGCTGGGAATGACTGGTAGCCTTTGTATGTTTCATCTTCGAGGAATTTGGGGGCTGGCCCTGGGGAGAGGAATATGGCAGCTGTAGTTGTGGATGTGACTGGAGGGACAAAAAAAAGGTGTCTATCAGAGAGGTCTGTGCCAGCGGCTTAATTTCCTTTATTTCAGGACTGGAAGTTATTTAAATTACTTTATAGACTTCCTGTTTCCTTGCAAGAGCTCATTAAGTCCAGGCCAACTGCTGCATTGCCTTAATGCAGCCATTAGACCTGCAGTTCCCATTTGAGCCTCTAGGACACCCGGGTTGGAGAGGTCTGTACTGAGGAAGGAGGTGAGTTTGGTAAGCTCATTTATGGTGACCCTTTCACAGACATCCAGTGATGACCGGACATCAGTGGTCTAACTTAAGGATAAAGAATTGCCCAGTGCTCTGGACACTGGAGACAATTTTCTGGACTTGTGAATTTTACCCATATATATTGGGGATGAGGCAGGCACATCTCATCAGTCCATAAGACCAGGCACCCTGCTTAGATTTTTGGCTACTGGAGCACAGCCTTGGACTAGCTGTGGCACTGGAAGCGGATGTGTGTGCTGTGAAGGCTGAGGATTTCCCCAGTGATTAGGAACGTGTGTGTTGGTATAAATGTGGATTACCTTTACCCTGTGTTTTACTTGATAGGAAGGCTTTCAGACGGGGGTTTCAGAATCGCACCACAGCTTTTGAATTGTACCCAAAGGCAGCTCTTGAGGAGATAAGTATTTGACTAGATGGTTTACCTTTAAACTCACCAACAAAATAATTTTAGGTGACCAGGAAGTACTCCGCCCCATGCACATCTATAATTGATCCATCAGGGGAAACCTGTCCCTGCGCTCTCTCTCAGGCCTGGATTTGTTGCAGAGTGCTAATTAGAAATCATAGCAACAACAAACAGGTGTTATGAGGGAGCATAAATGGTGTCAACATCAAGAAGCTGTCACTGGCTCCCTGTGGATGCGTGGGCCAGCTGTGATGCAGGGAAGCCGTGCTGCTTACCTGCCATCCACCTGGGGGAAGGTAGAGATCGACTAGGTTGCCACCTTCCTTGACTCCGTGACTTTTACTCCTTGGCTCGAAGTCCTTTGACACACAGTTATATCCCTTTGGTCCTCAGTACACACTCAATCTCAGCTAGTCCAGAAGGTCTTGCGGGGACCCCACCGCAGGAGGCCAGGAGGGGCATCATTCCTTACTAACAGGCAGGCGAGGATCTTTGTAAAGACGGAGTTAATACGGTGACTTAAATGCATAAGAGTCAGACCTGCGTGTCCCAGTGAATGCTGAGTCTTAAATATTCATTTACAATGTTAAAGTCTGTAATTTCTTCATAAAGAATTCTCAAATGATAAAGATGACCTGGTAGGCGTCAATTCACTTGTATTTTCGAAAAGCTTTTGAAAAGGTCCCTCATAAAAGATTAAGAGAGAACAAAACCCCAGTGTGGTGTAAAGTCCTTGTTGTGGATTAAAAAATGATAAAGTGACAGGGAACAGAAGGATCCTGGTGGAGGCCCGCTGCTCGTGGTGGGCCCGGGTTAATAGAGGGGTGTCT
Organism: Canis aureus; assembly: GCF_053574225.1. Taxonomy (NCBI): domain Eukaryota; kingdom Metazoa; phylum Chordata; class Mammalia; order Carnivora; family Canidae; genus Canis; species Canis aureus. The sequence continues at coordinate 10,348,423 of NC_135613.1, forward strand.
GAAGAGTCTGTAGTTGGGGCTCTAGTTATTAAGTGCATTAACTATTTGGAGAAGGAAACGGAGGGTCGGTCAGTGCAATCGGCTGCCATAACCCTGGTTTTTGTCGCGGATTCAGCGCAGAGTCTGTAGCGCCTTGAATGCGCCAGGGGACCGGGCGGCGCGGGGGCAGAGGAAATGAAGTTTGAGGAAGTCTGGAGCATAATTCAGACTGGCAGAAAATCTAGTCCATGCGGCCCCCGAGGAAGGAGGCTCAGCAGTCATCATGGGCAACTGCGGTCCAGTCGAGTGGCTTTTTTTTTTATTATTTTTTAAGGACAAAGCAGATCAGGACGGGGTGGGTCGAAGAATGAAGGGCTTCCTTAGGGAGGAGGGAACGTGCTGTGGTGCTGTTGGAATCCTACTGTCCTGCTGGACGTAGGAAGGAGGGGCAGTTCTCGAGAGTCTTTCTGTCCGTGTTCTCTTTTATGCAGTTGTGTTTCTTTTCAGTCACGATGAGGGCAGCCTGCTGTACCTGGACATGCCTGCCTCTTTATTCCTCTGTGGGGACCTGGCGTGCTCCTCTGACACACACTACGCATGTGTCTCACAGCAGGGGATCCTATGGCTCCCTTAGGATAGACCACGCGGCCCGGCATCTCAAATTTTCTAAGTACAAAGTGGGGGCGGCCGAGCTGTTTGTGGGGGGGCAGGTGGCTGTGAGTTGAGTGGATGAGGGGGGTGTCCTGGGGAGGGGGTGCAGGCTGGGCAGCAGAGCAGTGCAGTGTCTCCTGCCTGCTTGCAGTTCTCTTTTGCTGCCTCTTTAGGGCTCCTTGCTGTGATCCTTCTGTGGCTGAAAAGAAAGTTCCTTGTGCATGAACATCTGTCTTGAGGGCTCGTACGTTCCTGAATGGGCTCTTCCAGGCAAGCCATGGATTTCTTTCTTAGTTGCCCTTCTTTATTTACTAATTTCCTTTGGTAGCTGTCTCCTTACCCGGGTCCCGCTTTAATTAAAACCTGGAAAATGCTGGCCTCCCTCAGAAATGTTGCTGAGTCCCTCCTTTTGGCTGTGAGCAGATGCCTCTGTGTGGGTTGGGGTCCCCAGCAGGCCGCTCCCCCCACCCCACCCTCTGGGAATTTCTTCAGTCTTGATCCCACATAGTTAGAAGCTGCAATTACTACTTGGTTGCTAATTACCCGGCCTAACATTAGATCGGTTTACAGGGGAGCTGGGAGCCTGTCAGCAAAGGTCAGCCTGAGGTCCTCCCACTAACCAGCCCTCTTGTGATCGCAGTGCAAGGAAGAAGGCATTATCAGGGAAGGCTGGGGGGGGGGGGGGGCGGCTCCCGGCTGTGGGGTCCTTGCTGGGGGGATGGGAGATGGAGAAGTGTGCCGCTGACGAATCTAAAGGGGTCAGGGAGGCGCATAACCCTTCTCACAACCTTTCTCAGAGAGCCCGGAGGGGGTTAAAGCCCTTGCTTTCATCGAGAGGGTGGGATGGATGGATGTGTGGAGCAAGCCAGGATGTGCCGATGGTGACTGTCCCTGGTTGACTCTGTTAGAAGGGACAGTCCAGCCAGAGACTTTCAGGGGAGCAGCAGGGTCTATGAGAGAGAGCTCCCCGAACCTTTTATATCTTCTTACCACCTGTATATACTGTGTTGTTGGCTTCATTATTTTTCCTTTTCATGGGCTCTCCTATTAAACCCCTGAATACCTGCTCTAGCATTATCCCAAGCAATGACCCTCGACCAATCACAGCTCTGGGCTGGTTGTATTGGTTCAGATATTACATAGATAACGATTGCAATTTAAACTGTTCATCCACATACTACCTGCCATCACCCAGCCTCTGGCCAGTGGAGCTTGTAGTACATGCTGGAAAACAGCAGTGGCAAAGACACTGGACTGGAAGTCTGAGTAGAGCTTGCTCTCAAGCCTGGCACTGCTTTCTCGTGACCTGTGGGACTGTGGGTGAGTCTCTCTGCTTCTCTAAGCCTTAACAGGGAGGCTCATCCAGCACCTACTGTGCTAAATACTTCGCTGTCTTCTTAACCCTTACAACCCCCTGGGGCAAATACGATCTTTACACCCATTATACGGCTGAGGAACCCAAAGTGCCTTAAGACCTTAAAGATTTTAAGTGGCCTCTGTGCTGGGATGCCAGCTGAAGGCACATGGCTTGTGGCCTGTTCTGTGCTGTCTTGTGTCTTTTTTTTTTTTAATCCGCCTCAACATGGGTCTGTCCTGTATCTGCCTGTTAGGCGCAGTGTTAGAGAAAAGTCTATTGAAGTGGGCAGGACTGGGAAGGAAAGAAGGCTCAGCTTCTCACGGGTGGGTCTCTCAACTCCCGTCAGCAGCTGTGGCACAGTCCTGCGTGCTCAGTTCCAGTTGTCTGGCCCGTTCCTGGTTGGGACAGGCCTGGACTTCCCCTGCGTGCTCCCCCTTCCCATCAGGGTGAGATCAGTATGTGGTCAATGGGGGCCTGGGAGGCAGGGTTACAACGTGTTACGTTGATAAAGTTCTTGCAGCGCAAGACACAGCCTCAGAGCAGATTGGGAACTCTTTGTTCAGTCTTGTTGCAGGTACAGTGAGTCTCTCCAGCGCTGTCAGGACCCGGGAGGACTCTATGCCGTCCTGACCCTCAGAAATGGGGGGGAAGGCAGCATGGGGAAGGGTGGCAGTGCTTGCTCCTCCACCGCCCTAAGTGGAACAGCTGTTCCCCTTGCTACCGTCCTTAGGGGTGTGTGCCCCTCTTTGGACCGAGTCTGAAATGTTTGGGCTCAGACCTAATACTATTTATTTATTTATTCATTCATTCATTCATTCATTCATTCATGAGAGACACACAGAGAGAGGCAGAGACATAGGCAGAGGGAGAAGCAGGCTCCCTGCGGGGAGCCTGAAGCAGGACTGGATCCCAGGACCCTGGGATCACGACCTGAGCCAAAAGCAGCCTCTCAAGCACTGAGCCACCCAGGTGCCCCGGACCTAATACTTTTTGAGAGGTGTAACAAATGTTCAAAAAGGAAAAAAACCGTGTGCTCTTTTTTAAGTTCAGAAGGTTTGGCTGGAGGGGTCTAGCAAGTGGGCTATGGGAAGTTGTCAGAGGAAGGTTTGGAACCAGAACCTGGGCCTCTGATTCCTCTTCTTTTCCTGTTTCCTGGGCCCAGAAGCCCCAGGCCTGTGCATGAAAGATGCTTTACAAAACTATTTTTCTGAACTTCCCCCTGCCCCCCGCCCCGCCCCCGTGCTGACGAGCACTGCTCCCCCCATATAACTTAACGTTCTGGTAATTAACATATAATTTGATACCTAGAAATTCATGCTGGGTGGAGCTGGAGAGGATTACTCAGCTTTAAGCAATTTAGACTCTTGGGTTATAGAACTCTATGTGCTGTGTCCTGGCTCTCCTATTACTGCTAACTTGTTTTGCCAACATCCTTCCTACTTGTTTCTTCCTTCTGTCCTGTGCAGATGAGTGAAATGATGATACGGTATGTTTTTGCGTTTAAACAACTGAAGGGTTGTTGACCTCTACACGTGGACTGCCTGCTTCTCCAGTATGTGTGTCCTCAGCTCTCTTCTCTCACTGGCTGGTGGAATTGGATGGTGCCATAGTTTATTTCACTTGCTGCTTCTTCATCAAGGCGGTGCCATCAGTATTAAAAAATGCAGTAAGTAATTATCAGGGAAGAATAAAGATGAAAAATTAGGACGATTTTGCAATTTAAATTTATTTAGAGTGTACGCTGACGGTTATAAGTTTTGTTGGAGAGATTATTTATTGTGTTGACACATGTATTAATGTGCATGTGGAGGGGGATGGATCCTCGTTCTTAATGTATGGGATACTGGCCCATTTAAAGATATGAAGACTAGGTGAACTCTGACCTGGAGCTGAGATTCAGCATAGTTGAAAGCCCATCAGGATATTGTGAAGATAAATCTGAATGTCCCCACTCTTTGAAAAGAGGACATTTAGAGCCATGCAGATGGGAAATTGTATATGCTGTGAACTCAGAGGAAGGAGTGAATCCCTTAAAGAACAATGGTAAGTGGGTTCTGATTTGCGGGACAAGCTGACTCTCCCCTCTCCAGGGTCACAGCTTCTTGAGCCAGTGGGTTGAGGAGGATCTTGAGTCCTGGTCCCAGCTGAACATGCTGTCATCACTGGGCTGCAGGAAAGGTAGGAGCCAGGAGAGTAGCTCCAAGGCAGCGGATTTGTTGCCTTCAATGGACTATGCTCTGGAGTCTTCAGGGTTTGAGAACTTGACTTTGGAAAGCTTCTAAATTTGTTCCTAGTGGGTTGATTTATTTTGTTGAGGTCAAATTAGAGCTAATGGCCCTAATGGTTTACAGTGCTCCTAAATGGTTCTTAGCACTTAGGCAGGCTCGGCTGGCCATTTTGGGCGGGTTTCCAAGTGTGGACCATATCATTTCGAGGGTAAATTTTTTTTGTTCGGGTTATTGTTGCAAGTACTACGTATATGTGCAAGCAAAGTTAAAAGATAACAGCAGAATTAGTCACACTGAATATTCAACTTTCTCTTGGTATCAAATGCAGGAATGTATTTGTTCACATGGGCCGTGTGGGCATATGGTGAGTGAGCATGGCGTCCAGCTGGGAGCTCAGGAGTTGGTGATTGTTATCTGCCACTTTGCCTAGGAGTATATTGTTCATGAAATGCAGTAATAGGGAAGCCTCAGATTTCCTTCGACTGTTCCTGGTTGCCAAGTAGCTCTTGTAAGAGCAGGTAACCAGGTTAAACTAATCTTGGTGCATCCCTTCCAGCCATGCTGTGATATCTGTGAGTTCATGGCAAGGTCTCTGGCAAGAGGATTTCACTCTGCATAAAACTGGCTCCAGTCTCCTGATTTCTGTGTGATTGGGAGTGGGCGGGGCAGACAGGTGTCTGCAGAGGAGGTGCGAGTCTCTGCTGGCCCACAGAATTGAACCATGCATACGTATGCATCGGCAGGCTCTGTGGGCACTGAGCTCCCAGGGCTGTGAGGTGCCGCCTGCAGGAGAAGAGAACCCAGAGCCTAGGGGTTTTACTCCGTAAGGTGGAACAAGGTAGAGGAAGGAGCACTGGTTCAGGATTTCTCCTTGCTTGCATTAGGAAGAAATAAATCAGTAAAAGCTTCCTTCAGATCATCTTTGGTCCCTGAAATCAGAGTAGTGACGGCTACTGAAGGCCAAGTCCAGTCGGATTCTGTTGTGGGTAACATCCTATTGGCCACCATGGACTGAGCCAGAGCTATGATTGCAGGTTGACTATGGGATGGGGGGTTTTGCCTTCTGATTGCTAACAGGATGGCCCCTGGGTTCTTCGCAAAACTTGGGTTCCTTTATCCCCTCTTGCATACTCTGAAGACCCGTTTCAGTGTATCTGCAAGCTCCGCTACCCCTTACTTATTCTCGAGACGCAGCGAGTTTTCCCTTGAGCACGCTGAAGAACATAATGCACCGGGGAGATGCCTCCTTCAAATGAGGAGAAGTCTCCCCATCCTTCTAGTTCATCTGGGAAGTAGTACCACATCGTCACCAACAGTGCTGGGCTGTTAATCCGGAAGCTTGGGTCTCAAGGCCCGTGGTGGCTGTGTTGGTGACCAAGAACGAGTTCACCTCCGCCGTGCATAAAACGAAGCTTTCTCCTGGGGCAGGACAGGACTTGAGGGGTGAGCCCAGCGTGGTGGCCCCGTCACTGTCGCCGTCCCCGTGGGCTGTGCCTGTGGACGCGCTCCCTCAAACCGGCGTCTGACCCTGTTCAGTTGGTTCCATGGCCACCAAGTTCTCCAGAGAAGTTTTAATTACAAACCAAGGTGATGTGGTTTTCTTAAATGTGTCGTAACAAATGGATGTTAGTCCAAGTAGCCCTGCGCAGCCCCTCCGTCAATAAAACCCCGTAATTATCACCCGGCGGCTGCTCCGAGGAAATCTCCGCGCCCTGAGTGTCTGGGCGGCGGCTGCGCTTCCGGCTTCCCTTTCCTGAGTTGGGGGCGCGGCCGGGGAGAGGCCTGTCCTCGAGGGCCCAGGCCGAGGCTGGCCCTGTCCCGGGGGGAGCCGTTAACAGCCTGGGGGGGGGCTGCTTTTTTGGTGGTGGGCCAGGGGTGGGCGTGGGGGAGGGAGGTGGTTAAAATGGAAGACCTTGAAATGGCAGATCTTTATTAGTTTTGTAAACAGCTTTAGGAAGCGCTGGGAGCATCTTGCAGGGACCCTGCAATTATCATAATAAACAGTTTTATCATCTGCTTGGCAATCAATATTGTGGCTTATGCTGCTTTAGTATCTCAGTGGTATTGATTACCTTAACAACTGTGCTGCGGTCAGCTTCCATTAACCCTTGCTCTGCCGGCAGGAGCCTGCGCCGTCCCGGCCGGGGAAGCCTGCTCTGGTCCCAGCCCGGGCAAGTGCCGGCATTTGACAGCTGGCCAGAGTCAACCAAAGCTTTTATCTCAAGGCAGCCAACAGAAAGGAGGGTCCTAACCAGGGAATCCTGAGGCTAATGGAACTTTTCAAAGGCATTTTCTTTTTTCTTCTCTTGTTTTTTCTCTTCTTTCCTTCCTTCCTTCCTTCCTTCCTTTTTTTTTTTTTTTTTTTTTTTGGAGCTGGTGTATAAAACAATCGTATTACTGGGTTTCAAATGTGACTCAGGAATTTGAATGTTAGGAGTGAAGATTCTGGTTCTTCCCTGCCTGGCTCCATCCGGTGCTCCTCTCAGCTCCACCTCCACTCTCCCCAGGGGCGGATGGGCAAGCGCGGAATCTTGCTCAGAGCTGCAGTGCTGACGTCCTTACACAACAGACTCTGAGCGTTTGTTTTGCGATCTGCATTTTACTTTTAGAGAGAAAACGCTTATTTGGGGGCATCTAGCTCTAGGATGCAGTGGGTGTCTGAGGTGCGTTGGCCAGTCAGAAGGTGGCAGAGTGCTGGAGAAAGGTTTGGGTGATGCTATAGATTATATCACGCTCACTGGCTGTCCTTTGTGTCTGGTCTGCTGAATGCTTATGTTCCCCTTTTCTTCTGATGAAACAAAGGCAACGGGAACACTTAGCTCTCAGAAGCACCTGGGGTAGAGTCCCTGGATCAAGCCAGTAGTTCGGGACTAGGTAATAGTAGGTGACAGTCATCCAGAAACTTTAGAGACAAGATCTTGTCAGCTGTAGAGGTGGTGGCGTGTGTGTTTGTGTTGACTTTCTATGTTGGCTTTTTTTTCTTTTAACTTTTCTGTTTTGCTTTAAATATGTATATATGTGTGTGCATATGTGTATATGTAAGTAAGTATGAAGCTGGGGGTGAGCTTGCCCACCATATCCAGTGGCTCAACCCCTTTGGTCTAATGTTAGTGAAGACTACCATAGGGGGTGTTCAACACCACATACTTGACAACACAGGTGCTGTTGGACCTGGGTGACGTTGAACCTGGGTGACGTTGACCTCTAATGAGAAGCCAGCTACCGCATGTAAGAGTCAGTTTGTAAAGTTGTTAAGTGTCACAGTGTCGCTGGGGAGTGGAGGAGGAGGAGGAAAAAGCAGAATCAATAATACTTGGAGTAGGAGGTGAACGAACGGTGTTAGCAGCTGCCACCTTCCTGCCCTTCTTGCCAGGCTTCAGCCTGAGGCTTCCTTGTCCTTCATGGCTGGGCAAGAAAAGTCGGGAATAGAAATTTATCAGATGGGGAGGAGGCCAGTAGGTATGTGATGAAGGTGAGGGTTGTGAGCTGAGCTTTAGGAAGGTGGACGTAAGCAAGGGAGTCATAGGTATATGGAATTCCCAGCCAAGGGATAAGAGTCCATAAAAGAAAGTATCAGGAAGTCAGGCCACAGAATCTGGGCAGCAAGAATGTAAGACTTTATCTGGTGAGGCCCAGGTTAGTGATAGTAAGACTTGACCTTGGCATCAAGCTGCAGGTTTGATGGGCAGGGCTGAGCTTGCAGATGGCATGAGTAGATAGACCTGCGCAGATGAGGGAAGGGTCCCAAGGAGTCTTTTCTGTCCAGAGGGGAAACTGGTGGGAGTGATTCTCTATGTGGTTGGAGAGTCTGCACAGGATCATGGCTTAAGCCTCCCCTTCTGACCTTACCTTATCAGGTCATCCTCTCTGTGACTGGGTTGTTAAGGGATCCTTGTCCCTACTGTCTTATATTCTGGACCCATACACTTCTATCCTCATTCTCCTTCTGCCCAGACTACATTGGTTCCACAAATTAGAAAGTTTTATTTTAAGCATAATGCTCTTCCTAAAAATGTCACATATCAATGAGGTTCAGAGGGTGGGTAGTAGCTATAAAGTTAACCCCGATCCCATTGCTTTTCCTCATGATAGGGACTGTAGCTCATATGGCTCCACCATGATGGCAGGGGGTGTCCTAGACTGCTCATGACCATATAATGTGCAACATTTGTGATGGGAATGAGGCTAGTTCCCCAATTTTTGGTTTCATGTAGATTTGTGCTTGTAAATCATGAACATGGGCCATGAAGCAGTAATACTGTGGCCAGTATCACTCTTTACATTACCCTCTGGGGTCTTAATTTGAACTCTGTGTTGGTACCAACTCTTCTAAACCTGACCTCATTCATGAGGATCTCTTAGACATTTGTAGCATTTTACTCTCTTCTTTTCACAAATAGCTTCTTGGGCCGAGTGGTCAGACTGTTGCAGGCAGCAGGAGTATGGTCTGTGTGGTCAAGAGCATTTTAGAGGGAGTTGCACTCTGTCTGAGAGTCTCACTTCAGCATTTGGCGCTTTACTAGGTGCTTTTCCAAGCTCTGTAACACTCTGATCTATGTAAAATTTTGGGACTTAATGTCTTCCATCAAGGTTCTTGGCTGTGTGGCACAAGCCAGTATTTGGTATTATTTATAACTCTGCTTTTTTAGGTGTGAGCAGTGAAATATCTTTTCTGGGGATTTTTGGTGATTTTTTTTTTTTTTTCCCAGAAGATAAAACGTGATTTTGAAGGGTTTGGAGAAATGATTCTCCTTCAGGAAGTGGTATCTTCACAGAGGAAAAAACCACTGGAGTAGAAACAGGACACCTAATCCTGGTCCCTGATCTGCTACTTACCAGCTGGTGACTTTGGAAAAGAAAGACGTACGGTTGTTACTGTAATGTGTGATGAATCTCTTTAAACCTATAGGATCTGAATCGTGATTCCCATTCTGTCTACTTAACAAGACAAGATTGCTGGAGGTCGAATGAGAAATGAATATAATAGTTTGAAAAAGTAGAAAACATGGTGTAAATTGAGGGAGCATTGTTATTTGTTCCTGGGGAAGGTTAATGCTGGGTATGATTGTTTCCTTGGTCAAATACTAATGCCACTGTGGAAAAGTCCATTGCGGAGAGTATTTCCCAGAAGCTGCAGCACGGCGATGGGTGTGTATGGGCCCACATGTGGCAAGAAGCCCACTTGTCTTTGGGCCATCCTACTTGCAGCTGAGCCCAAGAGAACCAGCCCAGTGGGAAGCAGCTCAGTTCAGACTTTACAAAGCAATTAAGGTGACTTATAAAACATTCATACTGAGATGAAAAATGATGAAGTCAAAAACAATGGTTGGCAAATATTGCCTTATTTTGTAAACTGACTGAAAGTGTTTAAAATTATTTTTTAACCCGTTAAATAATAAGCAGAGGCTTTTAACTGTCGGTGGATGTGGTTTTCTTAAACAGTTTGGCTCCAATCTCTTACGGCATCTTAGGCTGTGAAACAGGGCCCATATTGCTCGGGGATGGTGATAGTTACCGCATGTCAGTGTGTACGGACCGAGCCCAGAGTGTGATGCAAGCTGTCTCTTCTGGTAGCGACATGGTGGTGCTTGGTACCTTCTAAGGGTAAGAAGAGGGGTGGGGTCACCAGATAGTGAGTTTTGAAAGCAAGATATAGAGATAGCTGGGGCCTGAAAAGGACTTCTTGAGAAGCCCTTCAGCTTTGTAAAGAAAGGAGAACCCATATTTCTTTGGCAAAAGCTTTAGCTGGCCATGAACATGTCAACTCAAGGCTGAGGGGCTTGGTTCTGGCCAGTGCTGTGCTCTTTTCTAAAGTTGCTCCTGAACTGCGTAACGACTGGGCTTGCTTCTTTTAAAGAAAAACATGCATTATGTAAACATGGGATAATAGAATGCACCCATCATCTAGAGTTAACAGTTCACTTTTTGTTAGATTCGTTTAATCATTTTGCTCATTGGCTTGGATTTTAAGTCCAATTAAAGGTATCATGTGACTTTACTGTTTTTTTTTTCTTTTTTAGGTGACAATAATACTGCATTTACATAGCAATATTAACAGATTCTTAACATCATCGAATCCTAAATCACTTTTTAGAATGATCTGACTGTCCCCAGAATGGCTTTTTACAGTTGGTTTGTTAAAATTGGTATCCATTGGAAGTCTGTGTGGTGTATCTGGTTTCTTAGGTCTCTTTACCTGGGGACAGCAACCACCCCCCTGCCCAAATCCAGCCTCCATATATGCCCCGCTTCTCCCGTCCAACCAGCCCATGGATTTAGAGGGATAATGAGGAATAGCTATGTGTGGTAGGAAGAGCATTGTTAGTCTGAAGATAGACCCAGGTCCTCTTCCTAGCTCTGCCACTGACGAGCTCTCTGACCTTGGGCAAACCACCAACACCCTCTGGGGTCATTATTCTTGTCCATCAAAGGAGGCCATAAGACTGAATGGTTTCCAGCTCCAGCATTCTCATTAGGACCTCTGCAGAGAGTCACAGGGCTGGAGGCGCCTCTCGCTACCAGTCCTTATCCCAGTTTCTGTAATTGAGAATTTATTGGTGCTAAATATTGAGCGGTTGGCTTGTTCTTTTTCTTTTGGCCACTATGAGTGGTGTACCTAAAACAAGGTTATTATGTTTGTGTTTTTGTTTTTGTTTTTTTTTCCTTTCTGGACTTAGAAAGTTTAGAGACAGATCTGTTGCCCAGTGTGCTGGTTTATTACTCTATACATACATTCAAGCCTCATTTTTGGCTCACATTTTCCTCCATTCTTGTTTTTTTTTTTTTTTCTTTTTTTTCTCTTGCTCTGGCCTTGGTTTTGGCTCTGATGTTGTATTGTACATTCTTGTAAGCAGTATAAATAAATGACTGCGTGTGGGGTGTTCTTACGTGACTCTGAGATTTAGTTTCTATGCTGGTGGAGGCCAGGGACCCCTTTCTTATGTATCGTCTGTTTTGTTCAGCCACAGGTTAGATGCTCAGAAAAAGCTTACTGATAGATTTTGGTTTGACCTCCTGTCATTGCTTTTGCATTTAAAAGTTTCCTATTTTAGTGGCCAAGCGTTGTTTGGAGCAGTGTTAATTTTGTGACAGTCCCCTGGTTCTGCTCTGATTCACGATTCATATAGCAAAACAGTCAAAGGAAGTCTGGTAAGCCACTCAGCTGGTGATGTTTTTCTGTTTGTTTTTGTTTTTGTTTTTTTATAGAACTTGTCTTCCTAAGTAGCTCCTTGATGTGTGTGTGTGTGTGTGTGTGTGTTTTCCATAGGCCTTTGGTGAGTGAAGCAATATTTGCTGGGCCAACAGTTGGGAGTGGGGGGGATCTTAACTGCTAAAACAGTAGCCATTCTTTTTTTTTTTTTTTAAGATTTTATTTATTTATTCATGAGTATACACAGAGAGGAGAGAGAGAGAGAGGCAGAGACACAGGCAGAGGGAGAAGCAGGCTTCACGCAGGGAGCCTGACGTGGGACTCGATCCTGGGTCTCCAGGATCACACCCTGGGCTGCAGACAGCGCTAAACCGCTGAGCCACCAGGGCTGCCCCAACAGTAACCATTCTATGCATTCCGAAGTTCACTTCTGGTTCTGGCCCTGGACACAGGGCTGTTGTTGGGATGTCTGGGATGATGGAGATGGATGGATCAGAATCTGTCAACTGCCATCTCCAGAAAAAAAGTAGACTAGACAGTCAGATGTGCTGCAACTTCTCTTAAGACTCTAGTGTGAGTGAGCAGGTTTTCTCACCGACACTCACTCAGCCTTCCCTTGCTAACCCTAAGTAAGGCATTGGTCCCTGCTGGCTCTTTCCCTCCCCTTCCTGGAACTCTGCCTCCTTGACTGTCCAGGAGAGAAGAGGGATGGATGTTTGTCCTGGAGTGTGAGGGGAGGCTCAGAGTTTGTACGTGCTGGGCACCTACCATAGTGCCTGGCGCACAGTAGGCGCTCAGAAATGGTAGGTGCCTTCAGGAAGATTTCCACGAGTGGTTGGGGATTATATTTAACTATTGTGTTAACTATGTGTTAAATTCTCTTTTCTTGCTGGTTGACACTTGGGAAAGGATCCTTTCAGCATTGGCTTTGAGGGGCTTTGGAACTTGATGTTGAGCACTCCTATTCAGGGTCCCTGGGAAACTTCTCTGTAATTGATAAAGAACAACTGAGATGTCCTTGTTGGCTGAAGGAGTCCTGTTGTTGGTCCCAAGCCAGCAGCGTGGCATTTATCTTCTCATTGCCACGTTGAAGAGAGCGCTTCAGATCCCCTGCTCTGTGCGGACTTAGTCCAGAGGAAGGCGAGACCCCTGGGGGGTCTTGGGTGTGGCAAGGAAGTTGAGGCTCATGGCTTGCAAGTTTTCTTCTAATGGAATTTCCCATCACTTACTGCCCTGCTGATTTCTGATCAATGAAAATGAAATTGCATCACCTCCTCAGAGGCTCCACGTACGCCTGCTGCTTCCAGCTGTGTCAGTTCCGGTAAAATAATCTCATCAGGCGTGCGAGAGGGTAATAGGAAATAAAAATAAAAACCCACAATTAGCAAGAGGCCTTGCAGCTGAGTAACACTTTCCATCCCGGAGGCAGAAAGGACTGGGTAGTGAATGCTTAGGAAAGATTCCCTTTACAAAAAAAAAGAAAGAAAGAGAGAGAGAGAGAGAGAGACTCGTCTTTTTTCTTCGTTTTTTTTTTTTTCCCTCTCACATCTCCCTGGACAGTCTCTCCACCCCTTCCATGTGGATGATTTAAAATTATGCCAGGGTTTTTCCTGCCCTACTTCTGAGGTCAGTAGACTTGCTGTGCGCTAGGCATATTCTGGGGTGGCTTTTGTTTTGTTTTTTTTTTTTTCCCTCTCCTGAGAGGCCCGCAGGTAGACACCAGAGCAATTCCAGGCGCTTAAGCATCTCACACTGGCCTGCGACAAGGAACCAGATGGGCAGGGAAGAGCTGGAGGCTGAGTTAAGGTTGGTGACTAGACTTTGTAAAGCTGGTTCATTCGAATTCGTAGATTTCATGCTTTAGTTTTTATCGGTCGTATTGAGAATAAGACCTGCCCCTGTGGACTGCAGTGAACATGGGCAGACACCAACCCGAGCACCTCTTGATAAAGATTGGGAGAGAATGAACACTGCCTCTGGAACATTCTCCCACTTAAGTGTGTGGAGCTTATAGAGTCATTGAGTCTAGCCTAAGGAGGAGCTGAGGCCAAAGAAACCAGGAAGGGGGGGAATAGAAAGGCCAGGTGAGGATATGGGAAACCTGTTAGATCACCTGCGAGGAGCCAGTAGAAGTGGCATCGTATCATCTCGTATCACCTTGACAGCGTCAAAGGAAAATAGGTGCTTGTGTGAAGGCCATTGCATTGGTGCTGGCAGTTTGGCATGCCCTTCATCCCAGGAGTGGGGACAGTTCCGCGCTTTTGGGAAATGGCTGATCTCAGACACCCCTGCTCTTCCTTTAAATGCTGACTTCCGTGTGGATTGAGGGTGGGACCCCCAAGAGGGGAAAGTGGGGGCTGCAGTGTCTGCAGTGCTGTAGGGTCTCAGGGCAATGGCACAACTTGCCAAACCATGTGTTGCAATAGTCGAACCATGGCTTTAAGTGCAGTGGACATCAGAGATCATCACTGAGCCCATCTGGTTAGTAGAAGGACAGATTCTGGCAGGAGAGCAAGAAGACTCTGGAATGGCGGGCAGCAGTAATCTAGATAATGGTGTTGATAGGGTGAATCCAGTGGCCATGGGAAGTGCCGAATCTGTCCCTACCAGTGTCCCGATCGTCACCGTCCAGGTTCTTATCTCCCACGCCTGGACTCTGATGAGAGCAAGCGAGTAGGACTCTATTGCTAGGAAGGATGCTGTGTATATTGTAAGCAGTCCATAAATATTTGTCATGTGAACGAGCAAAAATCATTAGAGCAGTTAGAGAGTTTTGGGCTAAGCATTCTGTGCAGGAGCTTAAAACTGAGACCTGTAGAGTCAGAACCCCAGTAGCCTCTCTATTATTGTGGTCCGTTTACTGGCCAGGTTGGATTTCCTTGATTTTAGCCTGACTTAATATGCGAGATCTTCTGGAGATGCAGGAAGAGTTTCTAGAACTTCCTCTTGCTCGAGCGCTGTCCAAGATGAGGACTCCCGTCTGGAAGTTTTGGTGGGATGAGCGCAGTTCTCTCGAGGGGCGAAAGGAGAGGTGGTGCGTGGTCAGGACGGAAGCTGACATTCTTTCTTGCTAATGTGCATTCTTCATACATTTGTGTGTTTGTACAAATACGTTTCTCCTCTCTCATCTCAGACACTCAGCCCAGGGTCTTGATCTACATTGATCACATTTTATGACTTGAACTGGCAATTCGCCCCTGGGGATCAGACCTAACCAGGGTGTTCAGGAAGCCATTAAGGAAAAATATATAACCACACTCATTCCCAAACTCAATTGTTTGGTCTTAGCAGTGCTTGGAAAAGAGACTTTCAAGCATAATTAATCCAAGGACTATTTAATGTGGACGTTGGTGAGGCTTCACAGCAGCTATTGACTCAAAAGCAGATTTTGGAGTAGCAAGAGGAGAAAGACCATCTGGGAACTTTTTTTTTTTTAACTGTGTTTGAGAGGGTGTAATTATTACCCACAGTCACTTAGTTCTTGGGGTGGCTTCCGGAGGGTTAAGGAAGTGAGAACTCTTGGATCCTTGTACTTGAAGAAGAAATTTCCCTTTGTTGTTCTGCCGAATTCCCAGGGCCACTCTTTGAAGTGGCCAATGGTAAATGTGTCTCAATCTGTTTTTCTTGACTAAAAGTAACAGTGCGCATAATGGATTTCCAAATACCACATGGGATGGAGAAGGGGCTGTGAGGAATAGGACGTGTCATTCGGTTTCATACCCACCCAACTGTGTTTTAAGCTATGGAATTTGGAAATGCTTCAAGCCACCTCAAAGTGCAAACAGACGGCACCTCTTCAGGCTGCCTCACTGTCATCCAGGGTCCCGATGGCTGCTCTTGCTGCTTTTCTACTCCGCCCGAAGGAAGGGAATTAAAATGTGCAATAGCTCCTCTGGCCGCCAGGATTCAAGGACTACCCAGCATGAAATAATGCGCTTCTCACATCTCCAGTTGGGTAAGATGGAGCAGCTGAGGAGGAATTCTGAGACAGAATCACTGTCTACATGTGTGCCCTCCAAATACGAAGTTGCGGGGGGATGCTTGGCAAAACTCACCCAGGAGAGGAATCTAAGGGCATCCGGTCAAGACACGCCCTTCCTGGGACAACCTTCGTGGCAGTGTTTCCTTTGCATGGTCATCCCCTCTTCATGCCCTTGGCCATGGCTCGGCCCTTTAGTTTCCATTCCTGCCCCTATTGATGGTGCCTCTTTGCTCCCTGCCACTGAAAAAGCTGTTAATGCTAACGAGCCAGGGAAGATCTGAAGAACTTGCTGTGAGGGCATTGGTGAGAGGCTGTGTGTGTGTGTGTGTGTGTGTGTGTGTGTGTGTGTGTAGCCCCATAATGAGCCTTCGAAGGGCAACTCTTGTTTGTTTTGTCATGATGCCAGTTCCGGAGCCTTGTGCCAGAGTGCGCTGCTGCTGGTGAGGCCCCCCCCCCCCCCCCGCCCGTGGCGGCTTTCTTCCTGCTAGGAGGGAAAGACACTCCTTTTACAGAGGCATTTTAGAGATGCTCGTTGAAGGGGCCTTTCCTTCCCCAAGGCCACCACTCACTGCACCTGTACTGAGCTTTCTGATTGTCCTGGCTACAACAGGCAGTGGCGGCGGAGTTACTGGAGAGCATGGCTCTCCTCCGTCCAGGAAAGCTGGGTGGTGTTTCCTAGGTGCTGCCACAGACCAGAGGAAAGCAGCTGTGACGTGGAATTCATCTGTTCCCACATAGATCAGATCTGTATAAAAGGAAGCTTAAGGCCCGTGGCTGCTTCTACTTGCATTCCTTTCCAAAACAGCAAGTGCAAACAAAGAATCTGCCCAAGTTGGTTTCTCTTGGGTCTGTGCAGCCCTGAGCTACAACAGGTACACCTGCTCTTCCAATTAAATGTTCTGCAAAGAACTCCCTAGTATGAATTCAAGAACCCTAGTAGACTCCTTATCCTAGTAAACTAGTGAGCATGGCTCTGATAACACTTGCCACGAGGCAGTAACCTTGTATGCCGTCACTGGTATATAGTCCATGCCTGACTCCACCTCCCCCTCTCCCCTCCCCCCCAAACAGAATTGTACTTAGGGATTTGCTTGGCTTCCTGGATTTCTGTTTCATTGACCAACTGTTTAAGGGAGCCAGAATGAGGCTGCCTCTGTAGATCTCAGGCCTTCTACAATTCTGGAAAAGGAAATTGACACTATGAACCACAAAATGGTAAAGTACTCAAGTATTTGCCTGAGCCTCAGAATTAGGATGATTAGGTCCTTGGTGATTAATTCCATGTCACATTGGGATCAACATGCTCCTGCTGTTACTTCTGGTGTTTCGTAGAAAGAGAAAGCGTGCTATTTATCAAGTTTTTGTCCATATTGCGTGGTCAGCATTGCGCTAAGAGACAAGCAGTAACAGCCGATTTTTGCCCTCAAGCAGATTTTTCCCCTCAAGCCGCTTATGGTTAGGTTGTTTTTTTTTTTTTTTTTTTGGTTAGGTTGTAGAGCTAAAAGCGACCCCGGTGAAACAAGGAGCGACAGTGCAGTGGCAGTGTGGTGATGATTGACTGTGGTAGTACCAAGAGGAGACAGAACTTCATGGGCTCCAGTGATCAGAGAGGGTTTTATTGCCTGTGTGTTGGATCTTAAGCTCCTTAAAGGATGTCCAACGTTTGGGTAAATGTTGAGGAAGAGAAAACACATCCAAAGGGCCTAGGGCTGCAGGGACAGCAGCAAGAATGCATAAAAATGTGAAGATGATGGGCAAGAGACTCTCTTCTTGAAGGGAAGCGAGAGAGATGATTGAATAGTGGCCTCGGGGTAGATTCTAGAGTGTTTGAAAACCAGTATGGAGAGTGTAAGGATGAATACTTTGGTGGTTGGCTCTTGTGGGGGAGAAAAGCACCACATGGATATGACATTGGGAAGGCTAGACTGATCATTCTTTTCTATTTTCTGGAGTCAAAGATAGTACCAGGAGGGAGCAAGACCAGACTGGTTGGTCAGTGAGGGGCACTTCCTTTCAACCGTGTTGAGCCCTGCTGAGTGTCGAGTAATGGGAGACTGGCCACTTACAGACATCTTGTGGTCTGCTGAAAGTATGAGGCCCATATGCAAGCGATAAGTCAGGAATTGATATTCTTGTTTGGGGAGTCAACAGATAATTTCAGTAATTGAAACCACAGAAGTAGTTAAGGTAGTCGATGTACAGAGATAAGAGCAGAGAGCCAAGGAGGGTGGAGAACATGATGGTTAAATGCTGGAGGAGAACTAGAGGAGAGGTTTCTGTGGGTTCAATAATAGGGAATCTTATCAAATAAGTGGAAAAGTGCAGAGCTGTAGGAATGGGAAGAGGGACAGGCAGTGAAGAGATCAGAGAGGAGGAGAGCCAAAGAAGCATGCCAGGGAAATGAAGGGGTGATCTCAGGGTGGGGTGGTTGGCAGTTTTGAATGCAGGGAGAGATTGAAGATGTTGAAAGTAGGAGAAGAAAAGCCACTGGCTGCCCTGAGGAGGGCATCAGTGACCTTGTAGAGAGGACAAAATCTTGGAGACATAGGGCCTTCCGACCTACCTGACGTGATGTCCAGAGAGCCCGTGATCCTGCCTTCTGGGAGGGCCTGGCAGCCGTGTGTACCGTCACTGAGCTGCACAGTTGGATCCACTGTACAGCAGAACTTGAGAAGTGCAGTAGATGTCTCTCTAAACTCATAGAAGAGGAAAAACTCATCTGGCTGTACAAGATTGGTGTGGGGGGAATGAAGCAGAGGGCAGATTCCACTTGTTTGAAGGAGCTGAGGACAGATTGTTGGAAGCAAAGGGAGAGTGTTGTCTGAATTGGCGATGCAAGTGGGTCAAACTCTCATCCAGGAGCTCAAGGGTAGGGGAATATGGTAGAGAGCCGAGCAGGAGATATCACCAGTAAAATCCCACAAAGCCCTCTTATTAATCATCAAAAAAGGACAGTACACCCCTGCAGTAGAAGTAACAGGCAATTCACAAAAGAAATACAAATGGGCCATGTCTTATAAGCAAAAAATCTAAGTTAAAATGAGGTATCATTTCTTGCCTGCCAAAATTATTATTTTTTTTAAAGCAAAATAATGCCCACTATTGATGAAGGGGCAGGGAAATGAATGCTCATGTGCCATTGAGGATGAGTTGGAAGGGCTTTCCTAGGGGGCAGACTGGGAAGCCTTACCTATTGCTAGCTTTTAGGCCAGCAATTCCACTTCCAGAAATATGTCCTAAGGAGATAGAGGTGTAATGTCACAACTAAGATCCTAGGTTTTACAACAGGAGGAAAGGCTTACCTACTTTCAGAGGCGACTTAGCTAGTCTGTGACTTACATAAGCTACTTCACCTAAAGCCACAGCTCCTTCCTCTGTAAAATGGGTTGTTGCAAGGATCAGTGAAATGATGTGTATTTTAAAAAATGCTTAGAACCATGCCTGTCCTACCAAGCGGGAAGCAGGGGAACTGTTATTTATTTGTATTATTTTGTTAACATATTTACAAAGATTTATAAGAATATATTGCAGCAGTAACAGCAAAGTACTTAGGAATTACCTAAAAGTCCAGTAATAGAATTTGGTGAAATGATGCTATGTCCAGAGGCCGCAGTGCCTGTGTGGCCATTGATGCCGATATACGAAGGATATTTAATGTCATGGGAAACTTTTATGCAAGCTGAAGTTAAAAGGGTGGCTCACATAAGTGTGATCTGAGGTTGGCAAAAAAAGATCTGCATCTCTAGGCATGCAGAGGAAAAAAAAACCCCTAAAAACTATGACTCTCTGGCTGGTGGAATTATAGGTGATTTTTCTTTTAGCTAGTGAATCTTTCTGCACATACCCATTTTTTTAAAATAATGAACTCACACTACTTTAATCAGGAGAAATTATTTAAAATAAATTTAACATCATGAGATGCCAGATTGAAACTGTAATGCGCCCAGATGGCACATTTTTACATCTTCTCCTAGCTTTTGCTCTGCAGCCCAGCAGCAAGAATGGAGAGATCAGAAATAGGATCTTTTGAGAGGGATTTTGAGGAAATTGGGAGGAGATGAAACGTTTGGGGTGCTGGCAGAGAAAACAGTGAAGTAGTTGGTTACAGTTAGCGTGGGACGGTATCCCATTTAGCTGGGAAGACAGCAGGGGATGGATAAAGATGGGGTGGGTGCGCTGTGCACCTGCCAGGTAGGGAGGGGCGGCTGATGCAGTAGGATAGTAGGGTAGCTGCTGTGTTTGGTGAAAGGAGGTGCTGTTTGACACCTGGGGCGGGGGGAAATCAGTGCTTCATTAAATCTAGGTCAGGAGAGAACCATTCAGGCCAGTGATGGCCAAAGATGCTAGTCATCTGTCTTCAAGATATGGTGGAAAGGCGCAGGGAGGATGGGCACTGAGGTTAAGTACCTAAGCGCTGGGATCCAGTTACTTGAATAACAGGTTGAATTGCCCCAGATAATTTTTCAGAACAAGCGTTCTAAGGAACAGTTGGGTAGTTTTGCTTTTTTATTATTGTGTTCATGGCTTTGGTCGTTGTCACATTGTGTATATGTCCACATAGTTGGTAAGAAATTGTATTCCTCAAGTACCAGCTCATTTTTTCCAAAACAATAGAGTGGATTCCTCACCTGCCTCTGCTTCAGATCTTGCAACGCCGTCTTCCCTCCCCTCCCCTCCCCTCCCCTCCCCTCCACGACTCTACTGTAACCAGAATATCGTGGTAGTTGTGGATTCCCTGTAGAATGGACTGAGCTAGCAGTTTTCACTTCCAGGCTGATTTATGTTCACGCTGGAAAGAGCACAGATGCACTCATTAGCGAACATGAAGCCCAGGGCCTGGACGACTCTGTGGGCCTTACATGCAGTGGACCTCCTGCAGCACGAGGGACCTGTTCAAGCACGTGTGTGTTCTCTGACCTTGCCATAGTTACAGAATAATTCTTAAGGCTACTGGGAAATTGCTACCAAGCCGATGGAATCTCACCGTTTCATAGTTTCACACTTACTGACTTCTACACAGTGGCAATATACAAATACAGTTATTGTAGAAAGCATAGAATGGAATTGGATATGGTTCTTCAGTAGATTCTAAGTTAAACAGATGAGGGTATTATTTCTTTGTCCCTTGAATGAGTTTCCTACTTATCTCAGAATCTGGGTTGCCTTTGGGTGTTTTTTTGGGGGGGGGCGGGGAGACGTGGGAATGGTTTATTCGTTTCTGTGTATTTTTCTCTCCCGCGTGTTTTAATCTAGATTTATCAGTGCTCACCGTCTGTAGGTTGTGGGTTTTTTTTACGGTGGCTGCCCTGGTCTTTATTTTTAGAACAGCATTCACCAAGTTAGGGAAATCTGCCCTGATCCAACATCACTGATGTCTTGGGTAAATGTCTGTCAGCGTTGTGTTACTTGAAATTCTGCCCAAGTTAGAATGGTCATTGGTCTTCTCTTTTTTTTTTTTTTTTTTTTAATTTTTTTTTTTTTTTTTTTTTTTTTTTATTTATGATAGTCACAGAGAGAGAGAGAGAGGCAGAGACACAGGCAGAGGGAGAAGCAGGCTCCATGCACCGGGAGCCTGACGTGGGATTCGATCCCGGGTCTCCAGGATCGCGCCCTGGGCCAAAGGCAGGCGCTAAACCACTGCGCCACCCAGGGATCCCGGTCATTGGTCTTCTCTAACTAGAAAGCTCTGTCTAGATCCTCTCTTCTAGGGGAAGGGAAGCCCAGGTTTCTAGGTTTCTCTATACCTTCCTGTCTAGCCTTGCAGCCTGCTGCTTGCCTGGAGATGTGCCAGCAATGAATTTCACATAAAGAGAAGGATATGGGGATCACATGTATTTTTGGTGGTTCAATATGGAGAGTCTTGCACTGGACAATCACTTTTTCCTCCTTGTTTCGACATAATCTTAGATGTTCAGTAGAGTTGTAATAACAGAACAAAGGATTCTCGTATACCCTTGAGTCAGACCTCATGTTAACGTTATCTCATATTCTATCTATACGTACGTATGTGTGTATATACACACACACGCTCTCGCTGATTTCTCCTAAGCCACTTGAAAACTGAAACATCATCTCTAAATAGATCTGCGTGGTTTTTTTTCCTAAAAAGAGACATTCTCGCGTATAACCACACCATAGTTACCAAAACTAGAAAATTAATAGGCATCTACGACGATTATCTGACCTACAGACCTTATTCAGATTTTGCCAGTTGCCCCAATTATGCCCTTTATAGGGAAAAGAAAATCCAGATTATGTGTTCTGTTCATTTGTCATGTCTCTTTAATCTCCTTTAATCTGAATCTTCAGTCTTTCTGTTTCATGTTGCTGACATATTTGGAGAGCATAGGACATTTTGTAGACCGTCCTCAATTTGGATTTGTCTGATGTTCCCTCATGATTAGATTCAGGTTTTGCATTTTTGGCAGGAATGTCAGGGAAGGGATGTTGTGTTCTCCGTGTATCCTCTCGGGAGGCACATGATGTCTATTTGCCTCATTCCTGGTGATGTTAACTTTGATCATGTGGTGAAGGTGGTGGCTGCCAGGTTTCTCCACTGTAAAGTTATTGTTTTTCCTTCTGTAATTAATAAGTGTCTTGTGGGGAGATACTTGGAGACTGTGTCAGTATCCTGTTACTATGCAAACTTTCATCCACCAGTTTGAGTATCCATTGATTCTTCCCTGAGTGGATTATTATGATGATGGTTACCAAATGGTGATTTTCTAACTCCGTAATTCCCTCTGTATTTATTCGTTGGATTTCTGTTCGAAGGAAGAACTTTCCCTAATCCCACATTTTCAAAAAATTTATGAAAACTATGTAATTACGGATTCTAATTTTTATACGTTGGGTTGTAAACCCTGGCTCGCATCATCTTCTTGCTCAAATTGTCCCAGTTTGAGCAAGGGAGGGCCCCTCCAACCCTCTCCTGTGACCTTTTTAGCATACTCTCTTCCTTCTTAGAGCACTTCCTTAGGTTCTTGCTCAAACAGATGCTTCAGGCTCATCTTGCACTCTCCCTGTCCCCAGGCCAAGAACTGGCCATTTCTTCAAGGAGCCCTAGATGGGGCTTCAAGGAGGCCATTTAGTGGAGAAAGATACTTCTTCAACTAAGAGATAAAGAAACAGAACATGTTCAGGGATCATCTTGTTTTCCCCTCTTCAAGTATTATCATTTCTCCCAACACCTTAATTTTCCCTACAGTTTTTTATTAAGTACATATTATGTCTTGGATGTGGAGAAGACAGAGATGGATGAGATATGGAACAAATGAGTGGCAGAGGGAAACCAGCCAATGGATTTACAGCAGGGTGATAACCCCACAATTGCTGTGTTTTTCCATACGCAAAATGCTTCTGTGGAATCACAGAAGAGGTTATAGTTGACTGAGGAACCCATTGGATGAGCCACACATCTTCACTTTTCACGGGACTGAGAGGCTGCCCGATGGAACCTTCTGGCCACAGCAAGATCCCCTTCTCCATTCATGAAACCAGAGAGTGCGGTATTTCACAGAGTCAACATTCTGTTAGAGAACTTTAATAATCTTGAGAAAGACTTTCATTTCTCTGAAACTGACCTCGAATTCCTCTTAAATTCCTCCTCATTACCCGTAGTTAAATGCTGAAGCTAGATAGAACACATGTGACTAATCCTCACTGTATGTAGCAGGCGTAGTTGAAGAGAGCTGCCTTGCCCTATGATGGGAAGTTCTCTCTTCTATTCTCTCTGAGCCTCCACTGGTCAGCCACTTGACCATGCTTTGCTTTGTCAGCACCCCTCTTACAAGGTTCTCTTGAGTGGATCATAGCATTCTTCATGCAGAGAGAGAGAATGCTGGGGAGGTGAACGCTGCTGAGTTTCCACCCGTATGCTGTGGTCCTATACTCGGAGGTCACATCTCTATCTTTGGCTGCCAAGTCAGTGTGTTGCTTCCACTGAATTCATAGGGAAGTAACACCCCCGGGTAGTCTTTGCATGAACTCTGGTTAATCCAAGTCTCTTCCAGTCTCTGTTGGTTTTACTGATTGCATGAACTTAAAATGCAGGGCTTCAGGATTTCATCTTGTCTTTTGGGGCCAGTCGTTCCCCCTAGCTGAGATCTTACTTTGAGTCCGGATGCCACCATTTGGTGTAGGACTTAGTCCTCTTAGCTATATGTACTTCACATCATGTTGCATGTGCTTGTGCTCGTCTATGAAGTTGTTGGTGTGAGTATAGGGAACCAGGGACAAGACAGGATGTTGAGGCGTGCCACTACACACACTGACATTTGAGCGGATACTTTAGGTAATAAATAGCATCTTCCAGCTATACAGTCAGACAGACTTTATTATCTGAAAGACATTCTGGTATCCTGGATACCAAGATATGATAAACTTTGGGATACCTTATTAAAATCAAAAAGTTCTCTCAAATGCATTTCTCAGATCATTGAATCTCTGTGAAGCTATTTTTCAGTTTATGTGAATGGTGCTTACTGAACCTACAGCTAATCGCTAATTTCCCAGGACCTCTTTAAAAAAAAAAAATTCCTCCCCCCCCTAGATGCTATTCAGCAACCATTGAGTCTGTTCTATAACTGTGGGGAACTTGCATTATATAATCTGCAACATATCTTTTTAAATCTGTTATCACTTTATCCAAAATATGTAATTCTTTCCCCTTCTCTTGCTTTATATTATTTCTGAGCGTTTTCCATCACTTAATGTTCTGTTTCTTTGTGGTCTCTCCCCGACAACACTGTACACTGAATCCTGTTTGTTGTTGATTCCCTAGCATCTGTACATAGTAGGTGCACAGTGAATAATGAATGAATACATTTTTCTGTTTATGGTCTCTGGAATCTGCCTCTTTTTCTTTTAAAAAAAAAAAAAAGGATAATGGGCCTGCCATTTAATTCCTTAGAACACCAACCCCCACTCTTGTTACCTCTTCTGTGTGAAGACCTCCAGGTGACTGTCCATCCCTCACCCTATACCACTCCAAAAAAGGGGCATGCGTGTGAATAGGCATGTAGTTTTTACACAGCAGTCCTAGACTCCCATGATCTTTGAACAGTCCCAGGTAGGTAAAGATTGAATTTGGGTGTTGGATATAAGGATGTTCTGGAGTTCTCTTTAAAAAAATAGACTTAAGGGGATCTCTGGGTGGCTCAGCGGTTTAGTGCCTGCTTTTGGCCCAGTGCGCGATCCTGGAGTCCTAGGATCGAGTCCCGCATTGGGCTCCCAGCATGGAGCCTGCTTCTCCCTCTGCCTGTGTCTCTGCCTCTCTCTCTCTGTCTATCATGAATAAAAAAAAAATAGACCTAAAAGAAAAATGTCATAGGGGTGGCTCAGAACACAGACTGCACAGCCAGATGATGGTTTTAGCTTTTAGGCTATATAACTTGTACAACCTCAGTTTTCCCATCTCTAAAATGGGGATGTAAGCAGCACCTGCCTCACATAGCAGTTATGAAGGTGGTGTAGTACCCACAGGCTTTGACGTGATGCCTAATTCAAGAAGTGATGGCTTCCCTTACGATGGCTCTAATTTTAAAAAGCTTCAGGAAAGAAAGGCACAAAGGAGGAAATGAAGTCACCCATAATCTCATCCCCAAGCAATGACCGTTTTAAAAGTTATGATACAAATCTCCTGTGTTTCCATATGCAGACCTATATGAGCTTCATTCACTTAGCATCTGCTGTGAGCATTTTCCCACGCCTGTAAGTAGTTTCTTTAAACAGTGATGTTTTATAATGTCTTATGGAACTCTATGCATTATAATTTATTTGGAGAGCCCTTGTTTTGCCAGGTTTTAATTTTTCCTGTTAAGAATGTTATGATGAGTAATATTTTATCTCTGTGCGTCTCTTGGGTCATTTCCTCAAATGGGGGAATTGCTAAGTCAAAGGGCATGTGCATTTTTTGAGGCTTTTGATACCTATTGCCAAATTGCCTTCAGGACAGCGATGCTCCCTGACTCGCCCTCCAGCAGCGCGGGTTGCTTCTGGAGAATCGTGCGCCTGCTGGGTCACTTCTCTCTGGCGATGCCCATGCCGATGCCCAGTGGGTTACTCACAGAGGCAACACTTTCTCGCAGTCTGGATTCTCTTGTTTTTCCTCTCTTCCCTTTTGTTTCTTTTCTTGGTTTTCTGCCAAACAGCCTCTTGTGAAAGGACCGCCTAATTAACCCTGTGCTAATTAACAATTTAAAATTACACAGTGTGACTGTTCATGTTTAATTCTCTGGGAGCTAGAGCAACAGCAGGAACCCCCTCCCCTCCCTAATAACTATATCCTGCCTCCCCTGCGCCCCCTCCAAGCTTCTCAGTAACTGTTGCATTATACCCAGCCCTGTCTCCTTAAAGGAATGTAACAAAACTGTCCTTTCACATCTTCTCAGTAGAAAGAGGGAGATGAATGACTTTGTTAGTGGTAGGCCCAGTGGTATGGAGTTTTTTCATTTTTTGAAAAGATTTTATTTATTGGATGGGGGTGGGGTGGGGTGGGGTGTGTGGGGGGAGCCCAAGCAGGGGGAGGGGCAGAGGGAGATGCAGACTCCCCACCGAGCAGGGAGCCTGATGTGGGGCTCCATCCCAGGATCCTGAGCTGCAGGCAGATGCTTAAACCACTGAGCCACCCAGGTGCCCCAGTTTTATCGTTTTAAACAATCTTTGGAAAATAAAGACTGCTGTTAGCAAAGATGCAGGGGGCTTTACAGATCGGTTCCAAGGGAATGGTAACTTGTGTAGAGTAAGCGTGGGGGCTTTGATGAAGATGTTGGAACTTTGCTGTATAAGATGACTTCTCAAACGGCAGATTTAAACATGAAGCAGAGAGAATGAATGGGAGAGAACTGGATCATTCCTGTGTCTCCCCTTTGACAGGAAAGATGTGCTCTTTTGAAATTTAACTGAATTCTTAAAACCCTGCACATAAACACAAAAACCATGTTGAGTACAACATGGGGGGAGTCCTGAGTAGAATGTGTCTGTGTTTATAAGGGAATTTGGGGTCATAAGCATCAGAAGAGAAGCAGGCTGCAGACAGAGTTGTGGGTTTGTGATGTGTGAGCTGGCCCTGGTGTGAGTGAAGGATGAGGAAGGGGGTGCAGAGCCAGGGATGGGTGGGGGTGGGGGTCTGGACAGAGCTGCTGCTGGGGCTGTGTGGGGACCCTCTGGGTTCCCAGGCTGCCCTCTATAACTGAAGATCATTGATTTTACGGGAAACCGTGTTTACAGACAGAGTGCTGATCGACCTGCCGAGTTGACTTCTGCCTCCTTAAGTAAGAACTACCTTTTTCTTATTGACTGGCTGATAAACAGAGCGAGAGGGACAGCTGGCTGGGTGGGGGAGTTCTGGATAGCCTGAGGTCTTTAAAGGATTGGGCAGGTTTAAGAGATTTCTTCATCTCTATCCTCAGGTCCCTGCTGGTCCACCCCATCCTTACACCTCCCTGGGACTGGTGGGAGAATCCAAGATTGGCCCTGCCTGGTTACCTAGCAGTCCAGGCACTAAGCATGGAAAAGATGGCAATCTGGTGAAGATGATGTGAAGCAAAGAGCATCTCAAGCTTTAATGCCTGTCCCCAGGGGAAACATGTTAAAATGCAGATTCTGATCTGGAGTGGGGCCTGAGGGTCTGCATTACACAGGCTCCCTGGTGAAGAACGCTGCTACTTGTCCTCGAGCCACATTTTGCTTAGCAAGGTTATAAAAGATTCTGCTTGTCGTGGCCAGCAGGCATTGAATTCAGGAAGCTCTGATCCTGAAGTGGGATCCTTCTTTCCCACTGGTGTCTTAATGGGCTGTTGCCACTCCTTGTGAATGAGTGGTAACTCACGTGGCCTCTCTTTGGGGCAAGTGTCACCACCACGGGGTCATCTGTCTTTCAGAGGTGGCCCCAGTGTCATCCTTTCATGACACTTCTTGCTTGGGAATAGAAAACCAAGTTAGGCGAGTTTTTAAAAGTCCCAATCATTTAGCTGGATGAGGAGGAGGTGGTGGTGGTAGGAGAGAGCAGAGCAAGAAAAGCCCACCAATTAATTGGTAAACGCTTGCAGGTTTCTCTGGCCTAGCCCAGGCTGGAGAGGAGATTGGCTTTGCTGTCGATACACAAGTCCCTAGTGAAGCATCAAAGCTGTTCTCCTTTATCAATCGTGGCCTCCCCTTCCAGCATGTTCCTGTAACTTACCAAGCATTTATGACATTGATTTTACAATCGGGCTGTTAACCCTCCCGCCCCTTCAAGCCTGCCAACCTTTTGGGCCCGAGCTGTCAATCAGATGTCGTCCAGCCAATCAGGTGCATCTTAGGAGCCACCCTGGATTCTCACCTGTATCCCAGCTAAGCCTTTTGAAGTTCCACTGCATTTGCTGTTTGGTTTGGTTTAGTGTAGTCATCTTTGTTTAAAATCAATGTGCCTTTTCTAAGGTACGTGGAACTTTGTTGTTAATGGATTTGGAGGTTATAAGGTTGAGAAGTGGAGTGTCTGTGTGTGTGTGTGTGTGTTTTGAACAAAACAGGACACGTTCTTCCAAAAAGTTATTTTTTCCAGACTTTTTGGTAAACCTGCCTTCCCTGTCTTTTCCCGAGGGGGAGCTGTTGGCTCACTGTGCAGTCAAGAAACAAGAAATGAAAAAAGAATGGGAAGATGGGGGTGGGGTGGGGGAAGAGAGAGACCAAACTCAGCCAAAACCTTCATCCGATGTGTATGAATGAGATGTTGGTGGAGAAGCAGCCAAGTGTTCTCCAGGAAGGAGGCGTGGCCTGGGGAGGGGTGGCAGAGGGAGAGTGGCCTGGGGATTTGCAGGCGAACAATCAGGGCCATTACAAGAGGCTGAGTTGCCTGTGGGATCTGTGCAGGCATGTGATGATGTGACCGCAGGAGCAGAGAGGTGGCGGGGTGATCTGATGCCTCCCTCCCCGGGGATGCAAAGTCTCAGAGGGCAGACTCGGCTCCATGGCACTTCGGAGCCCGAAGCAGAAGAGCCCCGGGGCTGAAGGACAGCTGCTTGAGCAGCTACTAATAACTGCGGGGCAGGTGTGGAACGGGGGCCGGCCGAGCCCAGCTGCTGTCTCAGCTTGCCGCTGAGATCCCCGGCAGCAGAAACCACCACACCAGTGGTCACTGGGCTCCATCCAGACAGGGCAAGAATGACGCTGCCGGAGGGGCAGCCGGCCAGTCGAGTCTTCCCAGATACATCAAGCTCAGATTTTGTACCATCACGTTTTTAGTCTGAAGCCAGCTCACTCACAAGCAGGGGATGTTCTGTGGGTTTGGGGGGAAGAGATGGGATTTTGGAGATCTGCCTGCTGTTTCGGTGTCCGGGTGACGTTGGGCCTGTTTTTACATTCAGCTCCTCAGTTTTACTGCTTGTCAGTGGTATGGTGCTTCCCAGACCCAGAGAGGACGTATGTAGCCACAGGTTCTATTCAGGCTTGCAGAGCACGTCTGAGCATGCAGCCCTCATCACTGCCCTTTGAGCTTCTCAGACTAGACGTGTGGCCGGTAAGCGCAACAGCAGCTCCACCTCTGAGTCTGCCAGCGTGCCCCCACGCAGGCCTTTTCTGGGGGTACACGATCCTCCTCCTCTCGTCCGTCCCTTCCTGGTGGTCCCTTGGCCCACAGACAGTGTGGTCAGCCAGCAGTGACTCGGTGGTGGCCAGCTGTGTGCCGTCGGCCCGCCTCTCTGTGTCCTCGGCCCGGCCTGGCGAGGTGACACCATCCTCTTCTTCCACCGTGGCTCGAGGCCGGTCCTCACTCGAACGCTGTGCTTGCAGAGAACGGAAAGTCGAACTGGTCTCTCCAGGGGTAGAGCAGCCGGCAGTCCGAAGACAAAGAGGGAGTCTCCTGTGTGCCCCCCCCTGCCCCGTGCTCCCCACTCGTGCTGCAGACCCTGGCCTTAAAGACGCTGGTGCCACCCGCCTTCCGCGCGCTCGCTGGACGGCGTGGGGAGATCGCTGGGGTCCCCGTGGCCCTCGCGGTCTCTGTTGTGGGTGTGGACGGAAGCCTGTTAGAGTGCTCTGTGCGGGACCTAGCCTCGGCCCTCCTAACCTCTTTCCTTTCTCTCTCTCTTCCCCCTCTCTCCCTCCTCTCCCCCCTTGCCTCCGCTCTTCAGGTCCGATCCGTACTGGGTGCAATGAAAGCTCCACGCAGGCCTTACCATGGAAGGCTGTGACTCGCCTGTCGTCTCGGGGAAGGACAATGGGTGCGGTATCCCTCAGCACCAGCAATGGACTGAAGTCAACAGCACCCACCTCCCCGACAAACCCAGTAGCATGGAGCAGTCCACAAGCGAGACCCACGGGCCCCTGGACAGCCTGAGGGCCCCCTTCAATGAACGCCTCGCGGAGAGCACCGCCTCGGCCGGCCCCACCGCCGAGCCCGCCGGCAAGGAGGTCAGCTGCAACGAGTGCTCGGCCTCCTTCGCCAGCTTACAGACCTACATGGAGCACCACTGCCCCAGCGCGCGCCCCCCGCTGCCCCTGAGAGAGGAGAGCGGGAGCGACACCAGTGAGGAGGGGGACGAGGAGAGTGATGTGGAGAACCTGGCTGGGGAGATAGTGTACCAGCCCGATGGCTCGGCCTACATTGTCGAGAGCCTGAGCCAGCTGACCCAAAGCGGGGGCGCCTGTGGCAGTGGCAGTGGGCCTCTCCCTTCGCTCTTCCTGAACTCTCTCCCCGGGGCGGGGGGCAAACAAGGGGACCCTTCTTGTGCTGCACCAGTCTACCCACAGATCATCAACACTTTCCACATAGCCTCATCCTTCGGGAAATGGTTTGAGGGCCCAGACCAGGCTTTCCCGAATACCTCAGCCCTGACGGGTCTCAGCCCCGTCCTGCACAGCTTCCGCGTTTTTGACGTGCGACACAAAAGCAACAAGGATTACCTGAACAGCGACGGCTCTGCCAAAAGCTCCTGCGTATCCAAAGATGTTCCCAACAATGTGGACCTGTCCAAATTCGATGGCTTTGTGCTCTACGGCAAGAGGAAGCCCATCCTGATGTGTTTCTTGTGCAAACTCTCCTTCGGGTACGTCCGTTCATTTGTGACCCACGCGGTGCACGACCATCGAATGACCCTGAGTGAAGACGAGCGGAAAATTCTTAGCAATAAGAACATCTCCGCTATCATCCAAGGGATCGGCAAAGACAAGGAACCCCTTGTAAGTTTTTTGGAACCAAAAAACAAAAACTTTCCACACCCTTTAGTCTCCACAGCTAACCTCATAAGCCCCGGACACAGTTTTTATGGTAAATTTAGTGGCATTCGAATGGAAGGGGAGGAGGCTCTCCCAGCCGGCTCTGCTGCTGGCCCCGAGCAGCCCCAGGCTGGCATCTTGACCCCCAGCACCCTCTTGAACCTTGGCGGGCTCACCAGCTCGGTCCTGAAGACCCCCATTACCTCAGTCCCCCTGGGGCCTCTGGCCTCCAGTCCTACCAAATCCTCAGAGGGCAAGGACTCTGGGGCAGCAGAAGGAGAGAAGCAAGAAGTGGGTGATCCCGATTGCTTCTCCGAGAAAGCAGAGCCAGCCGAGGAGGAGGCGGAGGAGGAAGAGGAGGAAGAAGAGGCGGAGGAGGAGGAGGAAGAGGAGGAGGAGGAAGAGGAGGAGGAGGAAGACGAGGGTTGCAAAGGACTCTTTCCAAGCGAGCTGGACGACGAAGTGGAGGACAGAGCCCATGAGGAGTCTGGGGCCGCGGCAGGTAGCAGCAGCAAAAAGGACCTTGCTCTCTCAAACCAAAGCATTTCTAACTCCCCCTTAATGCCTAATGTGCTCCAGACCCTGTCGAGGGGCACAGCTTCTACTAGTTCTAACTCTGCTTCTTCCTTTGTTGTCTTTGATGGTGCGAACAGGAGGAACCGTTTAAGCTTTAACAGTGAGGGCGTCAGGGCCAATGTGGCAGAGGGCGGCAGGAGGCTGGACTTTGCTGACGAAAGTGCCAATAAAGACAATGCCACAGCACCAGAACCAAATGAAAGCACAGAGGGCGACGATGGGGGCTTTGTCCCCCATCACCAGCACGCTGGCTCCCTCTGCGAGCTTGGGGTTGGGGAGTGCCCCTCGGGGAGTGGCGTGGAGTGCCCCAAATGCGACACGGTCCTGGGCTCCTCCCGCTCGCTGGGCGGCCACATGACCATGATGCATTCTCGGAACTCATGTAAGACACTTAAGTGCCCCAAGTGCAACTGGCACTATAAGTACCAGCAAACTCTGGAGGCACACATGAAGGAGAAGCACCCAGAGCCGGGGGGCTCCTGTGTCTACTGCAAAAGTGGGCAGCCCCACCCTCGGTTGGCGCGAGGCGAGAGCTACACGTGTGGTTACAAGCCTTTCCGCTGTGAGGTGTGTAACTACTCCACAACTACCAAAGGCAACCTCAGTATTCATATGCAGTCTGACAAGCATCTCAACAACATGCAGAACCTGCAGAATGGAGGCGGGGAGCAGGTGTTCAGCCACTCGGCCGGGGCGGCGGCCGCAGCTGCGGCGGCGGCGGCGGCCGCGGCGGCCAATATCGGCAGCTCCTGCGGGGCCCCCTCGCCCACCAAACCAAAAACCAAACCCACCTGGCGGTGCGAGGTGTGCGATTACGAGACCAACGTGGCCAGGAACCTGCGCATCCACATGACCAGCGAGAAGCACATGCATAACATGATGCTCCTGCAGCAGAACATGACCCAGATTCAACACAACCGCCACCTGGGCCTCGGCAGCCTGCCCTCGCCCGCCGAGGCCGAGCTCTACCAGTACTACCTGGCCCAGAACATGAACCTGCCCAACCTGAAGATGGACAGCGCCGCCTCGGACGCGCAGTTCATGATGAGCGGATTCCAGCTGGACCCCGCCGGGCCCATGGCCGCCATGACGCCTGCTCTAGGTGAGGCTGAGCGCGCGTGTGTTTGTTCTGATGACTTGAGTTTGGGGAGAAGTGAGGATAGACTGAGGTCCCCGTTGATACGGTTGGTTCTGTCAAGTCCTGTGGATGCGGCTGGTTCTTAATTCTCTCAAGAGTTGTTTGGTGTGGCCTCGAGTGTCTGATGATCAGATACTTTTCTCAAGAACCCCCCCTCCGTGTGCGTCCAGCAGACACACGGTTCCACTCTGGCTCCCACAGGCCGGGATGAAAATTTAAGTGTTGCCTCTAGTTTTTGGCTTCTGGTCTACTCTCCTTTCTCTTCCCGTCCTCTTTTCCTTCGTCCCTTTCCCAGTTTGAAAACTCGCCACGATTACCTGAAGCTTTGGGGCTCCATTCGATGTTCACTGTAACTTCCAGGACACTTGCAGCTCGAGTTTTAAATGGGGGACAGTCCTCTCCGTAAGAGCAACTCAAAACCGTAGCGTGCCTTATTCAGATAACTAAAGGCTGGGTCTGTGCGGAGCGGGGTGCCATCCAGATACGTTGCTCAGAGTTCTCCAGCGTGTTCATGAGGATCTTGGTGAAGGAGACCCGTTCCTTTCCTTTTTTGTTTTGCATGAGTTGTCAGTGATAGGTATAGTTGGGAATTAAATTGCCCTGGGAGTGGTGTGCTAGATGAAAAATGAACAAATTCTAAAGTTGTACATCAAAGAAAGTGAAATTTTAACATCCGCTAAATGCTGGTTATCAGAGCCTTTGTTACCATGACAAAACAACCCATGTTAGGGAAGGTGAGTTGGCTGTGTCCGGATAGAGGATCTTACCATCTGGTGTCATAGATGTAGAATGGGATCAAGGGGGTAGGATTTGGATGCCAAAACCATGAGTCTTTGCATGAAAAGCATCGTGTTCACTTTTAGGGGGAGAGCTTCTGTAGCAAGAAAATGTACGGGTCAGTTTCATGAGGACCATGTGATGGTTGGGCCATTCCTGTCCCCACCACCTGTCCTTCAGACAGGCATTGCCTGGGTCCCTATCCCCTGCCCCTGCTAACCTCCTGGGACCAGTGGTAGCGTTGGCCTGATTAAACAGTATTCCCTTACCAACGTGGGAGTAAGTTCTCGGCAACCAAGTGTGAGCGTGTATCTTGATTCTGACATGGTTTAGGTTAACGCCAGGGGCCAAGCCTCACCAGTCGGCATGTCTTTGTGTGGTACTTTAGTGCTATTTGTTGTTGATGAGTTATATTTTATAGCACTTAATTTGTTTTTTCCTGCTATGCATTTAAATTTGAATCCTTGCTACTTTAATCTTGTTTTCTATTTTGGAATATTGACCTGTGGATCCTTTATTACCAAACGATTTGAAGATGTTTTACCAACTGGTTAATAATGGATGCACAGGGATCAATCATCTTATCTGTCCCCAGAGTGAACCACAGGGGATACACACCAAAGGGTGGCATCATACTGTAAGACTTTTTTTTTTTAAGCCTCTGGGAATTGGGGTTTTCTCATCTGGAGATTTAAAATCTTGGGGAGGCAGATCTTGGAGTAAATCAAATATAATGTAAATGGAATGAAGACACAGAAAATGGATGGGTTCATACTGGGTCAAAGTGAGATCTTTTTAATTACCTTGAAAACCAGTAATTTTGACTAAGGCTTGAATTAAGGTGGAAAAATACCGTGCTTTTTTACACAAGTGTCTGTGAGTCTGCAGGGCATCATGCATAATGGGCATATGGCAGATGTAAAAGAAACAGAAGAATGAATCCCTGTGTTCTGGACGTGCATAGCTGATCCATACTTGATTTTTTAAAGCTAGCAGAGCTTTTTCTTCTAAGGACCTTACCCAGGTCAGCCAAGCAAAGGCCCTTCAATTTTCAGAGTTACTGCCTATCAGCCAAGGTCAGTCTCTGGAAACCTCCTGGGCCCACCTCAGGCCATAAGAGCCGCTGAGATGGAGCGAGAATCACAAGTACTTTATCCTGAGTGGGTGAGGGTATGAGAGCACGTATCCAAAGGACTACGGTGTAAGTCAGATGACCTCGGTAGGAGCCAACAGATGCAGACGTGAAAGAGCCATGACATTCAGTTCTGTCTGCAACCCTACTGATCTTTCCATTAGGCCATTTGTGAGAAGGCTGTAGGTGTTAGGAGGTATTGCTGGGCTCCGCAGGGGGAGAGACATTTTTGTGAAATACACTCCTGCTTACAAAGTTACTGTTGGCCTACTTCCTTTGACAGAACCTTCTCTTTTGTGATATCAAGCAGATGCTGATTCTGGGGATGCCTTCTTTCTGGAGGGCTTGAAGGAGAGGGTCAGCACCCTTGGATCTGGTCTGGTTGGTTTTGCTGCCATTTGTAGATACGATATTAGGCTTGAGGCCATCTGAATATCCTTCCAGAAAGCCCTTTAGATGATACAGTTTACTTATTTAATTTTAATGATTTTACATATTTATTCATGAGAGACCCAGAGAGAGAGGAAGAGAGAGACACAGGCAGAGGGAGAAGCAGGCTCCCTGTGGGGAGCCTGATGCCAGACTCTATCTCAGGACTCTGGAATCACAACCTGAGCCAAAGGCAGATGCTCAGCCACTGAGCCACCCAGCTGCCCGATGATAAAGTTTAGAACAGCGCTGAGAAACCGGTAACTTGCAGGGGCATCTGCCTGTTACCCAGAGAACCAATTGGCTGTAGGACACCTGCGTGAGGTTTAGTGGGTCCTCTGCCTTCTGTCTTTGAGTCTAGAAGGTGTCTTTTAATCCACAGCCTCTCTGAAGGTGTGCTAATTCACAGACTCTTGTGCCAGGGTGTAAATTCTAGTGCTAGACGTGGGTGCCCCCTCAAAGACAAGGTGATCTCTCCAGCGTAGCTCAAGAGTAAACCTCTGTTGAGTTCTCACTCACAGAGGGCTCTCTTCCTAACTTCCTGTGCACTGGGCTAGGTTCCTCCACTTTTTCTTCTTAGGGGCTGAATTAGTTCCCTCTAGCTCTACAGAATTGTAGGATTCTAAGCCTTGGGTTTGTTCCTCCAAGGTATAGTTCTCCCAGGGAGTTTTGGCTTGCCTGTCGCCTTCATTTCACTGCTTCTCTGTGTCTGTCTTTGATTTGCATTTCAAGAGCTTGGAATGGGAATAGGGACTTATTTCCTCTGTATGTTCTGAGGATTTCTCATTTTTACTCAGGCATCCAGCAAGTGACAGCTGAATTTCTCTTTAGAGCAATATTGATGTGCTGAGGTTAAGTTTAAAAAGTGGAGACGATGTGATGCTTCAGGTGGTTGGCATCAGAAACAAATATATGTTTGCTCCTTGTCTTACCCTCTGGGCAGTTTCCGCTTTTACTGAACACCGCGTGTGTTTCATGGATGCTACTTGGCCTTCTTCCCCATTAAGGGACGGAGCTTTTAGGCTTTTTTTCTCTTCTTTTTCTTGTCCTAAAAAGAATGTCTTAGTTACGGCTCCTCTCACCAGGGGAGATGGCAAGGGAGAAGACAAGAAGAAAGCTTCCTGAGCCTTGTGGAATGCACGTGCAAAAGATTTCTGTGGCTTGCTAGATTGTCCACAGGCTTCACACACAGCCAGACTGCTCAGTAGAACCTGTAAGTGATCTCACTAGACGTGCCTTGTGTAGCATAAATAAGAAAATCATTAAAAAAAAATCTTTTATTTGATTAGTCACTAACTTGGATTGTAATCAGTCGTTTAACAAAAAAATAACCTCAGTCCAACCACATGTAAAAGGTCAAGTCTGAGTATCACTTGGGGAGGGGTAGGGGCAAGCATAATAGCTCAAGTGTGCATGTGTTTGGGGGAGAGGTGGAAACCAGAAGCCAGTGCTCAGCGTCCTGCTTGACCGTATGCTGCTAGGTAATGGAATGAAGATTGCTCTTTCTGAGCGTTTTTCATGATACAAGTAAGAGTTTGCAGTATTAATTACCACCGGTGAATGAGAGCCCATCCCTTGGTTAATGCAGGACACTGATGGGCTGAGAAATAACAGGGGTGGAGAGGGAGGAGCAGAGCCTTCTTCACTCTTTTTGGGAACTGTTTAGCTGACCTTTGCATTTCATTACTCCTCTTGACCCATTTCCTTAACCTGTAACATTTTGGTTCCCTTTTAACCTTGTGCTGCACAACATTTGTGCAGGGGCCTGGGTACTCTCCAGAGGCTCAGTGAGGAGAAGACTGGACTCTTGCCCTGAAGAGGCTCTCTGTACGAGTCTCTGCCTGTGGCTGATGACAACAGAATGTGACATGTCCCATAGCAGACCTATGTTCCATGCATTGTGGGGGCTCAGGAAAGGGAGTGACTGTATTCTTGGGGAATCGTGGGAGGAGCTGGCACTGTTGACGGGCAGTTAGGATATTAACCTGAGAGGTGTGCCAAGGAACAGGGGAACCGTCCCCCAAATCTCAGATTTAGAGCTACATTCTCCACTGCAGTAGCCACTAGCCATATGTGGCGATCTAAATTTGAAAGAATTAAAAATAAATAAAAATTCAGGTTTTTGGTTGCAATTTAGCCGTGTGTCAACTGTTCGGCAGCCATGAGCACATTAGACAGGGCGGGAAGTTCTGTTGGGCTGCACTGCGGTAGATACATTCTGGGCCTGATTCTGATTTACCATGAAGGCTTCATATCTCAGATTACAGCTGGAACTAATTTCCAACTTTTAGAGTTTCTGATTTTGTTGTGTCCAGTGGATGATGTTTATTCCTGTCTTTTCTTGGATTTGAGTGAGGGACCGAATTGAAATATTCAAGAGAATATGGTTCTAAGTGTTCTTTTTCCAAAAGGAAAAAAAAAACCCCACAACACCATGAAGCCTTCTACAAGTTTCAGAATGTCCCTAGGAAAGATCTGAACACATAAAGTTGAATTTTTGGGGGTGGGGGTGGGGGATGGTGTTTCCGGTTAGCAGCACCTTGCAACACT
Organism: Canis aureus; assembly: GCF_053574225.1. Taxonomy (NCBI): domain Eukaryota; kingdom Metazoa; phylum Chordata; class Mammalia; order Carnivora; family Canidae; genus Canis; species Canis aureus. The sequence continues at coordinate 10,385,564 of NC_135613.1, forward strand.
TTAAATGTGATCTTTCTTCTCCTGGAACCTGGGTTGAGGGTGGGGGAGGCTGGGTGGCGCCGGCATTAGGGCCGCAGCTGTGAGCCTAGTCTCTGATTGTCTTCTCCTCTCCTTCCTTGCAGTGGGCGGTGAGATCCCCCTAGACATGCGCCTCGGGGGCGGGCAGCTGGTGTCGGAGGAGCTGATGAACCTGGGCGAGAGCTTCATCCAGACCAACGACCCGTCGCTGAAGCTCTTCCAGTGCGCCGTCTGCAACAAGTTCACCACAGATAACCTGGACATGCTGGGGCTGCACATGAACGTGGAGCGCAGCCTCCCAGAGGACGAGTGGAAGGCTGTGATGGGGGACTCGTACCAGTGCAAGCTTTGCCGCTACAACACCCAGCTCAAGGCCAACTTCCAGCTGCACTGCAAGACGGACAAGCATGTGCAGAAGTACCAGCTGGTGGCCCACATCAAGGAAGGCGGCAAAGCCAATGAGTGGCGGCTCAAGTGTGTGGCCATCGGCAACCCAGTCCACCTCAAGTGCAATGCGTGTGACTATTACACCAACAGCTTGGAGAAGCTGCGGCTGCACACGGTCAACTCCAGGCATGAGGCCAGCCTGAAGCTGTACAAGGTAAGACCCGGGCTGCCCCCTGGAAGGCGCACGTTGGGTCCCCGGGACTTGGGGATGGCCGGGCACGGATGACAGCCCGTGTCACGGCGGATTTGGTGCCTGGTTGGTGACTGGGTGTTGGAAGGGGAGCTGGCATCCGCTTCCTCATGAAGCCCTGATGTGGTGGCAGCTTCTGGTGACTGCAGGTTCTCTTTGAGATGTGCCCCATTTGGAGGGCAGCCTGATACTGAACCCCTCGACTCTTTACAGTTGGCTTTTTCCCCGACAGTTGTTCGCTATGGCTTTTGTGTACCTTTGCGTTCTGGTGCTACCCCGTGCCCTGCGTGCTTCGTTTTCTCCTCTTCTGTCTCGTCCACTCCCCTCCCCCTTTTATCTTCTCTCCTGGACGCCCCTGGAATTCTTAGTTCATTTATTTGTTGGTTCATTGATTTGTTCGTTCACTCCTTCAGCAGATACATGTCGAGCACCTGCTCGATACCAGGAGCTGTTCTGGATGCACAGAATAGACCAGGAGATCCCTGCCCTCATAGTGCCTCCATTCTTCTGCAGGGAGATGGGTGATAAACACGATGAATAAAATACGGAGTTGGCTGGAAGGTGGCACATGCCGTGGGGAAAATTTAGGATCATTTGATGGGGCTCCTTTGTTCTTTGCCCCTCTGCTTCCTTGTCCTGTGGCCCCTTCTCTTCCTCATGTTTACATTTCCTCTCTCCTGTTCCCCTGGGCCTCTCCCGTCCTCCATCCTCCTCCTCTCCCACTGTCCTCTTTTCCTTCCTTCCTTCCCACCCCTCCCTGCCCCCTCCAGGCTCTCTCTCAGTCTATAGACAGTAACGGTGAGGAGGAGGTGCTCACATACTGTAAATAGTCCTTTCACTTGCGAGGCAGAATTGCTCCAGACGTTTCTATTGATTTTCACTGGACTTAAAGCCTCACCTTTTTCTCTAATCATCCCATAATGGCTTTAGTATGAACAATCAGGTACAAATTGCCATAAATCTGCCCAGCCTCCTCCCACACACCGTCCACACCCTCACCCTCCCTTTGCATTTTCTCCCTTTTACCATCACCCTCCCCTCTTGTTGCCTTCCACGCCAGTTCCCACATCTTTGGGCCAAGGGAGCCTTTCTGTTGACCCTGACGTATAGTTTCATCCCCTTCCTACTCATGGCGATTTTAAAGGGAGACTCCAACGAAGGAAGACTTCAGGTCCTTTCCCCATATCAGTCTCTGCCGAGGTTGGTAACTGTGATTCATTTTACAATTGCTCATTTTCAGCTTGGTGGGAGGCCTGTGTAGCATGGGTCAGAAACCATGTTAGGGAGAGGAGGAGAAGGCCAAAAGAACAAGGTAGTGGGAATGGAAGGTTCCGGAATTGACTGCCGACACCAGTGTGAATGGGCTGGTGTGGTGCAGTGGGGGAAGGTCTGCACACCAAGCAGCCAACACCCTCGTTCTAAGTGAGCAAGAACCTCCCTGGATGGATTTGTTTTGTGCCCCCATTGAAAGAAAAGGCTCCTTGTGATCAGTTTACGTTAAAAGTCTGAAGTGGCCATAGGGTGCTGCTGATGTGGTCAAGAAAACCTGATGGAAAACCCATAGAAAAAAACTGTTTCCAGAGGACCTGACTGAGCAAAATTAGTTCAGTTGTCCGTGTGGCCATGGAAGATCGTATGCAACTCTGATGGGGGTTGTTGAGAAGTGACAAGAAGCCAGCCTCTTCCGTCCGAGGGGATAAAAAAAAATGCCCTTTAGATTATAAAACGTGCATGGTGGTGATTAACTCTCCACACTGCATCCTCCAATAAGAGTATATATATAAATATATACACCACACCCTTGGCTTTGCTTCTGGAGGGCCTGGACGTGGTGGATTCACTGAGATGATCCCTTATGGTCCCCAGACCACTTCACAGGTCACACCTAACGAGTCAGGTTGAGGCAGTTTCTGAGGTGGGTGTAAGGGAAGCAATTTGTGTGTTTCCATATGTGTTTTGCTGAACTAGGGACACTCATCCTCCCCAGCCTTATTTCTCTCTCTTTCTCTCTCTCTCTCTCATTCAAAAGATGGAGAAATCTCCTGCTTAATAAAAGGCAGGTGGAACGGCCATAGATACTGGGGTACAGGATAGAACTTGGGAGCTGGTGCTTGAAGGAAGTCCCCCGACAACGTGCTTGGCTGGCACAACCCCCGGGGATGAGCACCCCCCACATTCCGAGCAGAATTCCCTGTGTCAGGAGCCGTGGGTCATTAGTCTGGTCTCATTAGTCCTTGGGTAATGAATGTCCCTTGGCTTGCTGTGGCTCTGCTGTGGGGGCAGGGAGCTCTCACCCACTCCCGAATGACAACACAAATGGGCTCGTTCTGAGACTTGAGCCAAGCATTTCTGGCCCACAGTGCGACGAAAGCAGGCTTCTCTTGCCACTGAGGGGGCTCACTGTCATGGGGTGTCACGAGTCTGGAGATTTGGGGTGGGGACTGGAGGTGGTTGAGAGTCAGTTTTTCTCTAGGCCCTGGTGTGGCCTGTAGTAAATGGAGATTGATTGCATGTTATTTTTCCTCTTGCTAATGTAATCCATTAGCCCAGCACATGCATAATCAGTTTAGAGCACAGTTAACTGGATGTAATCGAGTTCTTTACTGTCTGCTAGAGAAACAGCTCCAGATGCTGCTGACCTGGGGAGGGCACCAGGCTTCTCACACAGAGCCCTCCTTACTCACCCCTTCCCCATGGCCCACCCTCATCCCCCACCCCCAACCCCCTCCCATCTTTGTCCCTGCCCTACCCCATCCCAGGTCTTTTGGTGAAGTATTCATTATTGGCCAGGGCAACTTCCAAACTTGGTTTCTGCAGCACCTGCTCAAGCAGCCATGATGTAGTGGACTTCCTAATGGGTCTCCCAACCCTCTCTTTCAACTGAGGTCTTTCTTCCCTCCTCTTCCTTTTTCATGTTGGAGGACACAGAATAGCCGTCTCAGGAGATGCAAGCAGAGGCGTAGCTTTCTGGTGTGTCGTTTGACCTCACTGGTCCAGAGTCCCTTCTCTTGGTGTCATAAATGCTGGGACATATGTTGCTCTATTAAGACTGAGATGCTTGAAAGCATGAGATAATTTCTCATCCGGACTGAGAGAGGGTTTCGTTAATCCAGTGCCTCCATTCCACCTCCCCAGAGAAGAACAGAACCAGACAAAAAACCCTGGTGCTATTATCACCCTTGCATGGAATTGTCAAGTTTTGATTGTGTGAGAGACGTTTTTAAATCAAGATTCCTGTCCAGTGAATTCTTCCTCCCTGCCTCCTAGAAGTGGAGGGTATGTGTGTATGTGTGTGTGTTTGTGTGTGTGTTGGTGAGGAAGGGGGCCTTGAGCTGGGGAGCCCCAGGCATTGGATGGAAGCTGCTTCCTTTTGTCTGGGCCCCTAGGTCACTTTGTGAAACACTCAGGATTGAATTCCTTGACAGTTTTTTGGTGTGTCTTCAAGCGTGGTGGGTCCTCTGCCCATGCTCTCACACCTGCAGTTACTGGGCGCACTGTGATTGATCGAGCCAGTGGGAAGGCCAGCAGCCCAGTCCAGCTTAGAGGCTGGGCTTCTGGTTTCCATCTGCTGTGATTCACCTGAGCCAGAATGGAAGCGTGTTGTGGGAACGGTCTTTGTCTCCCATCAGGGCTCGAGCTCCAGAATGTGAATTCTGCATCTTTTGCTTTCCCATGTATGTGGATCCCTCCTCTCTTTGAGGACCTGCCGGCTCTCCCTCTGTCTCCACCCACACAGATGCAGCATGCTCTTGCCTACCTTGAATAGAGGAGTGGCCCACACTGCGCCCTTCTCCATGCTAGCATAGGCCCTAAGTCCCCAGAGTGTGCGTTCCAAGTTGGTGTGGGCTCTTATGTGTCTATGTGGACTTCTCCGCTATGTGACAGCCATGGCGAGCCCTCTGAAATTCGTAGTGTCTTCTGCTTGGGGGAAGAGAGTACAGAAAGGACAGTTGGCAATCAGTGCACACCTGCCAACGGTTAGAATCTGGTTTTCCCTTTGATATTTTTCTTAACACCTGAGAGCCATTGGACTGGAAATCCATCAGCCTTAGCAGATAGATTAAGACCCCACCAGAGTCTATTACTGAGAGAGTTCCCAGCTGAGATGCCTTTGATTGGACCAAGCCTGAAGGTTTCATATTAATCTTAAATTATACGCAAAGGAGGTCATCTCCCATGGAGTTGTGTCTGGGCCCCATGTGAGTTACCTTGGGCCAGCTGGGCAGAGGGTGAGACATGAGCTCTACTTGGCTGAAAGCAGGAAGTAGGGTATGACACCAAGTAACTAAAAACACCCCCCAGCCCCCACCTAGTGGTCTTTAACACTTGCCACCCTCTTGGGATTCTGCAAGGTGAGAGGAAGTAGGAAACCCTCCATCAGACTCCACATGACTTGAGAATCCATCTTCTCAGTTCTTTCCCTGACTCATGAACTCATTAGGGCTCACTCCCAGCAGAGTCTTTAAATTCATCATAGGGTGGATGGACAGATCAGAATATGTAGAACAAATCCGACAGAGACTTCATTTACAGTCTTCATTCTTTGTGTGCTCCTTTATGGTTACACTTGGGGGGCAGTTTGTCTTAGGAAGACAGCTGCATGCTTCATGCCCATAGGTGGTGACTGGTAGCCTTTGTCTGGCTATGGAAAGCAGAAAGCATAAATCCTCTGGTGAAGCTCGCCTCCCTCCCTGTCCTCTCCTCCCTCGCCCTGCTGTGTGTTTGAAGCGCCCCGGCAAGTGTCATCTGGTTTACATCGTCATTCTGGAACTGGTTTCCTCAAATCTTGTTTTCTCATTAGGTTGACTTTTTTTTTTTTTTTTTAAGTGCATACTTTTGCCTTCTTCTTCCCATACCTTGGTGCCTTCATCCAAAATTGAAAGGAAGGGAATGTTTTCCTGTGGTTGATTTAGGAGGTGTGAAAAGCCAGATGTTTTGGTAAATTCTAGCCCATTTTGTCTCTGTGCCCTCTGTCTCCGAGAGTAGCTAGGTGTCTGAAGTTCATTTCCCTCCCTTGATTCCTGGGCTCATGGATGTGAGCCTCCTGGAGCAAGGCTCAGAGGTTGCACACAGGCCCCATGGTCGTTCCCACGGGGACTGAGTTGGCTCTGGTGGCATTTCTGACCACCGGTTAACTTAAAGGGGTCCCTAGTAGGAGGCTTGAAAGGTCACATCTTTTTTGGAGGGAGTGCTCATGCCCTGACAGAGTTAATCCTTCACTGCTGTGGTTCTGTGGCCATTATATTGCCAGTGTATGCAGTGAATGTGCTCTGTGAAGAGGTTCCCACGCCCTCCCTTCTTCTTAGAACAGTCCCACCCACCTTGATCAGTATCCACCTACCCACCCTCCCTCCTCCATTCCCTGCTCTCCACTCCCCACCCCGCCCCCCCCCAACCATGGGTATCACTTCATTCAGAACATTCATTCAGTGGACTGGCTGGCTTTATGCACAAGCTTTGCCTGGATCTCTGTGGTTCTAGTTTTGTACATACCCTCATGTCAAGACGGTAAGGTCAGCGTTATGTTTTGGCTCTGTGCTTTAGGTGCCACTTAACTGAAATCTTATTAGATGTGCCTAGTTTTAAAAAGTCCAGTATTAAATATGCCACCATTGAACAGCTGTGACAGCAACACGCGTTTCTTTTTTTTCCCCCAAATGCTTTTAATAGTTTTGTTTTCTCCGCCCCCCCCCCCCCCCGCCAATCTTTTTTTTTTTTTTTTGTGCCTGGTAAAGAGCTAATAAGACTCTTTTAGAATATTATTATATTCTTAATGATTTCTTAGTAGACTGGCATTCCATGTTTACCTCAAGTGGAAGCTAATGATAAAATGTGGATTCCTTATATTTTATGGTAAAAATAATTAGTATGAGTAATGCATGTTCACTGTAGAAAATAGGAAAAATTCAGGCAAACGCAAGAGGAAATAAGTATCAACCCAATCCTACCATACAGCAAAGTATTTTTATTTCCTTCATTTTGTGTATAACAGGCATTTTACAAAATTGGAATAATGTTGCATATGTACTTTTCTAATATTTTATAATATCTTTAAATAACTTTTTAAGTGGAAGTCCTTTTTTTCCTCTCCAAATCACTGTTAGGTTTAGATTATATCCTTTTAAGCTTTTTTCTCTGCTTACACTGATAGAAGTGGGTACATGTACATACTATTCCCTTAAAAAAGCTTTATAGACACAGGTTGTTGCTTTCAGCTTTTTTTCATGTAACTTTTTATCATGAACATCACTCAGGTCAGTACATACAGATCTAGCTCACTCTTTTATGGCTACGTAGTGGAATAGTAGTATTCCACATATTAACTGTCATGAAAGCTTACCAGCAGAAATTCTGATTCCCTCACTACAAGTTTATAAAAAAATCATCAAGTCTTTGCAGTTCAGTAGGAGTTGTGAAAAAAAAAAAAAAGAAAAGAAAAAATGCATAGCAGTTTTGAAAAAATTACTACAGAGTTGGTCTTATGCAAAAAAGAAAAGAAACAATAAAAGACCTCGGTCTCAATGATGGACAGGTAGGTTATGTGCCTGCCGTGTTTTGATACTATAGACAGTGAGGTAGGGAACAGATGGGTACATATATCTGTCTACACTTGCGCTGTCCCAAGAAGTGGGGTCGTTGGATTCTGGAATGTAATGCCAGCAGATATTTTTTTACTGCCTCTTCCGACAGAAGGTGACCATTTTATCCCCTCCCTGTTAGGTGACGCCCAAAGCCCCAATGACCGACATAGTGTTGTTACTTTCCTAATTTTGTCCAATAACATGGGACCCTTTAATTACTAGATAGGGCGAATGTTTTTCCATGTATTTATTGGTCATTTGTTTTTCTTTGGCAGCATCCTGTTCACAGCCTTTGCCCTTTGTTTTTCTTGGTTCTTTTTTCTGATTGATTGGCAAGAGCCAGGTGTATCAGGGCTGACCGTCCTTGTGTGCTATGGACATTGCATTAGTTTCTCCTGGTCTTTCATTCACCTTTAACTTAGCTTATGAGGCATTTTAACATCGAGGAAATTTTCGTTCGTATGATGTCCAATCTTTGCATCTTTTTCCCTTACGTTTCTAGCTTTTCTGTTTTCCCAAGGAGGCTCTCTCGGCAGCACTATGACATTATAAAAATAATGGCACCTATACGGCATTAATTCCAAGCTGGGTCCTATTACTCAAGCTTTCCATATATTAATTGATTGAATCACCTGTTAATTCACCTGTTTTTAAGTGGGGAAAGCAAGGCCGAGGGAGGTTACAAGTCACAAGCTAGTGAGTGTTGAGTATTATTGGAGTGAATGTTCAGACCCAAGCAGGTTGGTGCTACTTGACCGATATTTTCCTCAATACTTTCCCTCTCCACTTAAGTCTTTAATCCATGAGGAGTATATTTTGTGTACGGTACATCGTAAGGACTCTGTTTTTCTGTCTTGTGTGATTGAGGACTGTACTTTCTTTCAAAGTGGATGGTTGATCGTCCCAACAATTTCTTAAATAACCATCCTTTTCTAGCGGATGTAAAAAGCCATGTTTATCGTCCCTTTTTGTCTAAATCTTACAGAGCCGATTTAGATCAGTCTGAGCATATTTACCAGAGTGGTGTTTGTTGAAAGCGCCGTGGAAGGAAAAGAGGGAACCGAGAGAGACGATTACAATTCTCTTTTCAAGACATGTAAAATCCTATGGATGAAATTTCTTCCTCCTACCTTTTCCTGTTTCTCTCCAGCATGTTCCCCAGGGTGAAATTCCTTGGATTGATTACCTTCATCAAATTCACTAGGATGAGGGAGTCTCCAGGAGAGACCAGATTTGGGAGAGGGACTAAGTTTCTTATCGTTCTTTAATGGAGATTGGGCTTAACCAAGTATCTTTAAAAAAAAAAAAAAGAGAACAAATACTGAAACTTCTAGAAGTTCTCTTTTCTGAAGTTCTTACTCAGATAACAAGGAGACAGCCTAACTCTGTCCACATATTTCCAGTATAAACTGTTTTCAACTACTGGTGCTAAGTCTCCTTTTGATTTCCAGAGGTGTGCCAGAGTTCCTGATTCAGGCTGAGAAGCAGGGAGGTCTCACTCCAGATAATCTAATAGCTACCACATTATCAAAATACTTGAAAGCATCCACCCTCTCAGTCCTCAAGCCCAAAGCCCTAGATCTTCTTGTGAGAGGAAAAATCTCAAACTGTCAGTCCCCTCCAGCCATGGAGAAGAGAAAGTCACACTTGGGGAATGCTTTGCACGAATGCCATCTGGTGTCCTAGGGGTGCTCTGTAACCCGGAGGAGAGTTTTGCTGCGGATATTCCATTGCCTCCACATTCCAGAATAATTCCACACATTACCTTCGTTCCAGGTAGACCCACTCTAGCAGGAAAGCAGTGCCGTAGAAGGGAACAGAGGTGCAAACCCAATTTCCAATCCTTCTAACTGGCTGAGGACCTGCTATAAAATGACATATTTGAATACATTTAGTCCCAGCAGGTGTTGCTGGGGTGTTTGTTTGTTGTTGTTGTTTTTTTAAAGATTTTATTTATTTATTCACGAGACACAGAGAGAGAGAGAGAGAGAGAGAGAGAGAGGCGGAGACACAGGCAGAGGGAGAAGCAGGCTCCATGCAGGGAGCCCGATGTGGGACTCGATCCCAGGTCTCCAGGATCAGGCCCTGGGCTGAAGGTCATGCTAAACCGCTGAGCCACCTGGGCTGCCCTGTTTGTTTGTTTTGAAAGGGAAATTATAAAGGAACAATTAAGCATTGTCAGGAATACTGTCAGGAACAGGCAAGAGTTTTATTTAAATAGTGACATAATACCCCTGAACCATAGTCTTAATCCTTGTTCTCTTCATAACTTGAAACTGCAGATGCCATGTTACGTGTGGGGTGGGAAAGGCTGTTACTCTGAAAACTAGCAGTGAGTCCTTTTAAATACTTTAGTATTTAATAAAATTAGTGGGTTTCCAGCACCTGTTTTAAAGAAAGGTAATCAGCATGTAGGGTGAAAGGTAAAAATGTTGGACAGAAAATCTGTTGCTCACAGCCATGTTGGAGATTATTGAGACCAGGGAGGGACATTAGGGTGGTGACCCCGAGAACTGAACAACCAGTGGGAGCCTCCAGGGAGAGGCACCAACTTTAGCAAATAAAAATGTGAAATACCCAGTTACATGGGAATTTCAAACAACAAATAGTGTTTTAGTTATACGTATATCCCACAAACTGTCATTTCATTGGCTTATCTGAAATTCCCATGTAACTGGGTGTCCTGCGTGTTTTATCTGGCAGCCCTGCCTTCGGATGGTGAAGGAAAAACTCTTTCACAGCATTGTGCCAACAGGCTCGACAGGAGCATCAAGAGAGATAAGTGGCTTCCTTGTTGGTAAACCTCTTTTTTTTTTTTTTTTCAGTGATTCCCAACAAAAGAGGAAAATGACAACCGCCTCTAATGATGATTTCCAATTTTTGTTATTTATAGAAAACTGTCATATCAGATTTTCACATTTTCTGCATTAAATAAAGTGCTTTTCCTATAATGAAATCTGAAATTTTCTCCAGAGCTATTTGTTAAAATTTGCTTTTCAACAATTTTTTCATTATTTCCTTTTACTGAAGTGCTTTCATGTCACACAGCGAGACAGACGTCAGAGTGCCCAGTTGAATCCACTGCAGCTGTGCCAGATGCTTCACCTCACGCTCGGGCTCGTCTGGCCTCCCTGAGCACTTGTTATTTGTATGTAGTTGTTAGAAATTCACAGTACTTGAGCCCTGGCCATTGTACACAGAAGACCCCAAATGCTTCCCGTATAGAAGATGCTAATAGGAATTCCTGAAAGTAGATTTGGACTGGGACTAATCATCAAGAATAATCAGGGAACTTTCTCTAGGGCCCACGTCCTCATCTTATAAAAGGCAAACTAGTTAGAAGGTTAGAAATGTTTATCTACTGATAGTGTTTAGTTTGTAACCTGTTAATTAGCAGGGCAGCTTCTCAGCCCCAGAACGAGGCCTCCAAAGCATACCTGGTCTCTTAGGTCAACAGTTTTAACCATCTTCTCGTTCGCCAGGACAGCCTTGCATTGGACTTGTGGGAGGGATTTCCCATCCACTTGCTGTGCCCATTGAGTCTTGCTCTCTCTGGTGACAAGCTCCTGCCTGAGGAGTGTTGGGTCTTTGTAACCACACCTGAGGTGACATATTGTACCAAGTAGGCCTTGTTTCCCTGTCCCTCGGAACGAGGCAGGAGACTGGGCATGGGTACCTGTGGTTCTGTGTTGGGATGTGTCCCTGGACCTGTCACTGTCATTGGCTTTCCTCTCGCTGGTTCAGGCTCCAGCCCTTTGGATAGCATTCCCCTGCATGGTCTCTGGAACACAAATGAACGGGAAAAGAATTTCTCCCTTTGGGTCAACAACATTTAGTGAGTGCCAGTTTCATGCTAGGCTCTGGATAGGATTTTGTGTAGACTCAGGCTAATGAAACGTATTACTTTTTTTTTTTTTAAAACCCATTTTGTGGGATCCCTAGGTGGCGCAGCGGTTTGGCGCCTGCCTTCGGCCTAGGGCGCGATCCTGGAGACCCGGGATCAAATCCCACATCGGGCTCCCAGTGCATGGAGCCTGCTTCTCCCTCTGCCTGTGTCTCTGCCTCTCTCTCTCTCTCTCTGTGACTATCATAAAAAAAAAAAAAAAAAAAAAAAATTAAAAAAAAAAAAAACCCATTTTGTGTGGGGTGCTCGTTATGAGTAGTATGCGCCAGGAGTGTGTTTTGCCTCCCATGTCTGTGCTGTGCTGTATGGTGACCTCCGCCACCGCTCCTTATTTCTGCTCGCAGTCTTGCTTCTTGATCTGCGTTTGGCCACAGAGTGCCCTTTGGCCAACCAGGGGGAGATGAGCAGATAACTGGGCGTGGTGCTGAATTAGGCAAAGATTATTCTTCCCGAGACTGGGGGCCTGGGACATTTTCCTGATACGTTCTTATTCCTGTGTATCTTCTAGCAGCCCCCCAAGGCAGGGCAGATGACACAAACCACCGCACCCTGGTGATACCTTTGACAGCTGAGGAGGACAGACTCCTGAACAACCTCACGGCTTTTCTAACAGGATTCTGTTGCCCTTACATGTCAGAGGGGCAGCGGCATCACCAGGCTAGTGGTTGATGGAGCAGTCTTGGTGCACACATGTAGTTTTCAGCCACTTTGTTCCTGGCTCTTACATAGGTGCACCCTTGGGATGGTGGTAATGATGTTGGCGTTTTGTGTTGGTTCCTCATTTCCCCGTGGCCCTTCCGAGGGAGGGAGCACGGGTCCTGCAGAGGTTCTGCAGGTGAGATGTTGGGGTTCCTGAAGATCTCGGAAAGGCTCTGATTTTATTTAGGGCAGAGACTGTCCTAGTGGGCTGACCCTGTCTAGCATTGGAACTCCCATTGCTGGGGTGCCTGGGTGGCTCAGTTGGTTAAGAATCATTTTTCATCTCAGGTCATGATCTCAGGGTTCTGAGATTAAGTCCTGCATCAGGCTCCCTGCTCAGCGGAGAGTCTGCTTCTCCCTCTCCCTCTGCCCCTGCATCGGACTTCTGCTTTCTCTTGATCTCTCTCTTTCTCTCAAATAAATAAATAAAAATTTCTAAAAAGACCCATATTGCTGATTTAAACTAGGGCTCCCACAAGCTCAGTGCTCCACATCCCAGGCTCTTAATGAACCAGTGGCTACCGAGGGCCAGGAAGGTTCTCTGAGCAGTATTGGCAGGTGTTTTTCCCATGCCTAGGGCACTCTGTGCATATGTGTGGCGGTGCATAACAGTTCCCGGCCAGCTCTGGTGTCCCCCACGCCGAGGTGGTTTTTCAGCGTCATCTTCCCGCCTCTGCTGGGCCTTCGTGTTTCCATATTGCCCTCTCCTACCACCTACCAAAAACAGATGGTTTTTGAAAATGATTAAAGATAGAAGGAGCTGCAGGAACATTCCGAGGCTCTTCCAGGCGGCCAAGGCAGGAGGCGTGGGTCCCTGGACTACCATTTCCTCGGTGTCCTAGACATTAGTCCGCCGGCGTGACTGCAGCCAGCTGTGCTTGAGGAAGTGCCGTGGGGAGCCTTGTGGCTGGAGGCATCTGCCTGTGTGTTTGTTCCCTTTCTGGTCCTCAGATTAGGATCTCACCAGTGTTATTATTTTTGCCCAGACTGGGTTCCCGTTAGTGATGGCCATAACTGCCAGGAGAGGAAGACTGAATGGCTTCTCCGGGGACAAGAAATCTATACTTTGTCCAGTAACGTGTCCAATGTCAAATCCAAATGCTGCTCTGTCCATCTCCATCATCTCGCTGTGATAATTTGCACCTCTGAGCCTTTGGTGCTTTGAGTTTATCCAAAGTTCGGACTTTTCCTCTCTGACTTTGTAGCTCCCAGAGGATCCCAAAAGTCCCTTTGATGCTTCTGCCTTCTCACTGCCTCCCACAAACACTGTCACATGCTTTTCTTCTTTGCCTGGCCTGTTCTTTATTTCTCTTGAAGTGTGGCATTTGGAATAAAACCTCACCTGAAGAAGTCTCAGCAGTGACAAAGCCCAACTCCACCGAGGGGAAACTAATTACACAGCTAATTAATCCAACAGATGTCATCGTAAGTGCTCATTTCTTTATAACGTGGATGCACACATCCCGCATTGCTGAGATGGGCTTTGGGCCTATTGCAAAATGTCTTTTTTTATTTTTTAATCGGACTTTAAGGATGAGTCTCTTACCTGTCCCACCTTTATGTTCTAGTGACATGGCCCTGCTTTTCCAGAAAGCTTTCTCCTTCTCCTGCAGCCACAGATGGTATCTCTGCCCTGAGCACATGTCACAGCATTTGGCACCAAGCTGGTCTGCATGTCATGTGTTAGTTTGTTTCCCCAACAGGTTTGTTTTTTTTTTTTTATTTTTTTTTTATTTTTTTTTATTTTTTTATTTTATTTTTTTATTTTTTTTTTCCCCAACAGGTTTGTAAAGCTCCTCCGCTTTACAAAGAGGCAGGTATGAGCTGCCTCTACCATCATGGGTATCTCTCAGGAATACAGCACAAAGGAAGACACATAGACACCAGGAGAGGGTACAGATTTCTTTCCCTTCACCTCATTGTCTTTCCTGAAAGCAGGTTCATTCACAATGAAAGTAGCCAAGGCACGTTTGAAAGGAGCAGTTTTGCTGTCAGATGGTTAAAAAGTACAGAACACCCATGATTTTGTTAGTAGAATTGAACAACTTGTGTATTCTTGGAGGGTAAGGAGGCGTGTCAGGAAGCAGGAGGGAGATGGTGTTTTCACCCCACCCCCCCACCTTGGTTAGGTGTAAAACAGGATGGCAGGATGCACCTGGGGGTGTGGCTGGTGGCCATGGAGTTCAAGTCAGTAGCCTGTGCCAGCGGGCTCGGACTGGTTCCTAGTGGGGGTAGTGGCACCTGCCCAAGGCCATGCTGACCGAGTCTTGTTGCCAACAACCTCCTTGCACTGTGTCATGCCCACCCTGTGAGTGAACTCACAACGTCCCCTCCCAATTACTGGACCTGGAAATGACCTGTTTTACCACTGCTGTGAAACATCACCAGTGGCTCCCACGTGGCCAAATCCATTGGCCATGTTTGAACCCCATGTGACTTTTCAGCACCCTGTCGCCCTTTCTCTTCCTCCTTTTCCCTCTGACTTCTGTGATACCAGGCTTGCGGTTTGTCTAGGCCCTCTCTGGACCTCCTCTGTAGTCTCCTTCCTGGCTTCCCTTCTTCTTCTTCTTCTTTTTCTTTTTTTTCCTGGCTTCCCTTCTGTCACTTAATGGTAAATACTGGTTTCCAGGGCTTGCCCCAGGTGCCCTCCTTTTTTCCTGAGTGTCTTGTTTTATCCACTGCTCTTAAATGTCTACCTTATGATGACACTCGAATCTATATTGTGAGCCCTGAGCTCTCTTTTTATCTACTTCCCTATAGGATCTTTCCATTTGAATGTCTGATAATCAACTCCTCAGACTTAGCATGGCCTAGGAGAAGTCTTCATGACCATAACCCCCAGACACCTTTCTCCTTTAGGCTCTCCCAGTTTGGTGAGGGCCACTGGCAGTCTACCATGAGCTCAAGCCAATAAGCCAGAAATTGTTTGTGGGTCATTCTTTCTTTCACTCCCCTGCAGCCAAACCATCAGTATGTCCTGTTGGCTCCACCTTCAGACTCTGTTTCACTACCCACTCCATTGTTTCTCACTGTGTCAGTTCTCTCCCTGCTTCTGCTTTGGCCCCTTAACAATCCACCATATATGGTGATTTTTTTGAAGAGGAAAATCAGATCCTAGCACTCCCCTGCATTGACCCAACAGTGGCCCTCCATCCCACATAAAATAAAAGCCAAACTTGTTACTCTGACTTACAGGCTCCCCTGTGATCTCTGCTCCATGCCAGCTTCATCGTGTAACACCTTCCCTTTGCCCACTGCACTTCAGCCACACTTGCTTTCTTTGTCTACATTCAGTATGCCATGCTTGCACCTGCCACAGGGCCTTTGCAGCTGTGGCTCCGCTGCCCAGAATGCTCTTGACCTTGGCATTCAGCTTTCATTAAATGTCTGGTCCCCAATTACCTACTCTCAAGCCACCATCTTTTTACTTCATCCAAGTTTACTTGTCTGCATTGACAGTTACTACCTATTTTTCTTGCTTGTTCATAGATTTGTCTTCTAGAAAATCAAGGACTATCATTGTCTTCTTAGTGGCTATATCCTTGGTGTTTGGAAGAGTATCTGTCAGCAGCCCAATAAATGTTTATGGGAGTGACAAAAGTACTAACAGAATGTGTCTGTGCTTCCCAGAATGTTGTGGTACAGCAGCCCTGTCTGAACAACTTGACTTTACAATTCAGAGTCCAAAAGCATATGTTGGAGCAAACCAAGGGCATTCCAGAGCTGTTCATAACCATGTTCTTTACCATCAGTTCTGTGCAGAGCTATCTTCCTGTGTTGATCCCCAAGAAACCGTCTGGTCCAGTTGTATAGCATATGTCCAGGTATTTTGAAAATTCTCACGTGCTGCTGGCTTTGGCCTGGTATCCCAAAATTCTGCCGATCCAACTCTTTCTACTCAATGGTCCTAGAGATTGATGTTGTGGTAGGAAAATTAATGATGCCTTGCCCCTTTCGCTTCATATTACGATCCATTTTTATGATGGTCTTTCTCCTCATCTCAGTTATAAGACCCTCAACAGTAGGATCTGTTTATTCTCATCCAACCTTATGTCTTTCCCAGTGTGTAAAAGATGTTAGGTAGGCAGTGTCAGCTGAAGATTTAATACGCAAAGACAGAATCTTAAACCTAGAAATGTGCAGATTGTGTTCAGCCCTGAGAAGCCTCCTCTTATTTCTTTAGAATCTCCTCTGCTCCATTTACTCTCCTTCTCCCTGGGCAAATGTCCGTGTCTAAATGACGCTAATTAGTCCCAGATCTGGTTGTCCCCAAGAGATCCATGAGCCCGGTGGCAGAATGTATTCCCTGTAAGAGAGGAGCTCTAGTCTGTTTCTCTCTTCCTGCCCCCCAAGTTCAAGCTGCACACCTTTGAGCACCATCCGTGAGGGGGGCTATGTACGAGCTTCTTCAGGGCTGTGGTCATAACTTTGTAAATTTGGTTGACTATGATTTCCAAAGAGATCGTTTTACTTCGGTGACTCAGCTTATACATATATAGTGAGATTTTGTATATGTCATTAAAACAACAGTTTTATAATTGTTTTATCCTTACCTCATGTGCTGCATTATTGATATTTTCATTCTACCTGCTGTTTTACACAAGTATTGGTTCTACCCACTGCAAGGATTTGAAGATCCACTAAGGCAGTGATTCACAGCCCAGGGAGCTTTCAAGGTTCTTTTTTTTTTTTTTTTTTTTTAAAGATTTATTTATTTATTCATGATAGACATAGAGAGAGAGAAAGAGGCAGAGACACAGGAGGAGGGAGAAGCAGGCTCCATGCACCGGGAGCCCGACGTGGGATTCGATCCCGGGTCTCCAGGATCGCGCCCTGGGCCAAAGGCAGGCGCCAAACCGCTGCGCCACCCAGGGATCCCCCCAGGGAGCTTTAAAAACAAATGCGTAGGCCTGGCCCGACCCAGCCCATGGAGGTTCTGATTTAGTTTACTGTGGGCTTCTAAGGTGTAGCCCTGGGTTGAAAACCATTGCAGCAATGGATCACAACCCACAATGGGAAAATGCAGGGTATGAAGGGGGTGGTGGTGTTTGATCATTGAGTAAGAAGGGTCAAGTGTGGACACGGAGTTATCGAAGTCCGAAGGAAGGTCGGGGAGGACCTTGCATCCAGTTGGTTAGATCAGAAAAGGCCTCCTGAAAGAGAGGGACGCTGGACTTCGGGCAAGATTTGAAGAGAGAATGCTCACAGATGGGTAAGCTGGACAAAGGCGTATTCTTTTCTCCTTATCAAACCTGAGGGATATTACTAAACTGAGTTTAGTAACTAGAGTTTTCCTTCATGCACTTGTGGCTACTGTACCTCTTCAAAGAAAATCAGCTATGAGCTAATAAACATTTCATACTAATAACTCACTGGAATTGGGGCCTTTTTAGTGTTCTGCTAGGAAGGAGGTTTGCTTCATATGATGAAAGGTCTGTTGAAATAATAAAAATACTTAAAAAAAATACCCCAATATTAACCACAGTTAATGCTGTACATGCTGAAGTATATACGGTCTGCAGTTTACTTCGAAATATCTTAAGAAGGTAAGCTGCATTGGATAGATATATAGCAAAATATCAGCTTTAATATCAGGGTGGTGGAAATATTGGTGTCTACTAAGTGATTTTTTTTCCAACTCTGTAACTTAAAAAGGTTTGTAATACAGTGTGGGGGTAAAATACTAAAACCTAATGGGTAGGTGTTCTTTCAGTATGAACTCAACCACGTAGAAGTTTTGTGTTCACTGTGAGTTCTTTTCCACCCCCACTGTCTCCTCTTTGCCTTCCCATGCCACGGGAAGAGTAATAGTGATGTTCTCTTGTATCTCTGAAGACAGAGCTCAGGTGAGTTGTTGCTGTTTTTTCCAGGTAAGGGCATGCATTTCATTGGAGGCTGGAACACGCCCCAATTGAGAGCATTCAAACCATTGCAGGAGAGGTGGTGGGAGTCCAGCAGGCTCTTGGTCCTTCCAGAAATTTTAGATGCTCATCCGATACCGGACATTGAAAACTTGAACACTTCAAGATATGTCCAAATATGTTCAGGGAAATCAGGGCAATTCTTGGAGTGTCAAAGAGAGAAAGTCTCTCTGGTGTCAGGCTGTCTAGGTTTGAACCCTAGCTCTGTCTTTCACAGTCGTATGGGTTGGACATGTAGCTTATTCCTTCTGCGTCCTTCACTGTAAAATGAGCTACTAAAAAAAAAGGTGCCTGGTAGTGCTGTTGAGTGAGTTAAATGAGGTAATACATGGGATGTGTCTGCAGTGTAGTCAGCATGTGGTGCAAAACACTGCATTAGTCAGTCTTTATGAATACTGTTTTTCTGCATTTGATTTTCCATTGTTTTAGGCAGATCATGTAATCAAAGTCATTTTATAATTTGGTTTTCCTTAGCTTTGAACCTGATACACTTTAGGTTTTGAGGACAGCAAGTCGTGTGTGTGTGTGTGTGTGTGTGTGTGTGTGTGTTTTGGTTTGGAGGATGGAGAAAGAATTACTCTTGAGAAAAATGTGACCAATATGTAGGAAAATGAGTTTGAGCAAGTAGTTAACCTTGGCCAGTCAGTCATGGCCTGATCTCAAGAATGGGGGGCTTGGAGAGATCACTGTGTTGCCTTCAAGCCCTGACTATATTCATGACTTTGTAATATTGCCCCGCCTAACCTGGGGGACTTCACTATTTGATTTTTTTATTTTCTCAACAAAACCTTCGCTGCAAGCCACCAGCATACCCATATTTCCCTTATGTGACCAAAATTAGATATGCAAGTAAGAATACAGGCTTGGAAACGGGGACGGAGTACACACCACACTCAGAGAACTTCTTTTTCTTATATTTCAGAAACATATACATATTTCTGATGAAAACTAATACATATTCACCCCTCCCCCCGAAAGAAATTAAAATTCACAAATGCACAGCCTGGAGGGCAAAGGTTGGAAAGGGAAAGTTATATTCAAGTTAACCTAGAGTGCATTTGATTTTGGTGTCTCTTTATGATTTTAGTGTCTCTCTATGTTTTGTATTTGTGTCTGTTTACGTCTAGTCACCTTGGCAATACCACAGAATATCGTAGAGGAGGAGCAGCCTCTGAACACAAGTGAAGTATTAACGCTGCAAAGCTGCTATACCCACCTTGCCTAAGTGAGTTCATTTATATTGAAAACCACAGTGTTGGTGGCACGGATGACTTAACATTGCCTTAGGAGTTTTCTTTTAGTGTTTACATTTGTGTCCTTGCTTGTGGCTGTCCCATCCCACTCTGCATTCACTGTAGGGAACACCTGCAGTCAAGTATGCAAAACTGTTTCCATGGCAACCCTTTGTTATCCATTATTTTAAAAATATTCCAAAATTTTGCTTCAGCTGAAACTTTTGCTTTTTTAAACCATGCATTCCTCCTCTTCCCTTATTTGTACATTGCAAGTTAATCTTGGCTACTCAAGTTCTGGATGTTTTCTCTCTACCCTACCTCTTTTGAGAGCCGATGTTTTTTTCTTTTTCTTTTTCTTTTTCTTTTTCTTTTTCTTTTTCTTTTTCTTTTTCTTTTTCTTTTTCTTTTTCTTTTTCTTTTTCTTTTTCTTTTTCTTTCTTCTTCTTCTTCTTCTTCTTTTTTTTTTTTTTTTGGTTTAATGAAATAAATGGTTAAACCCAGGATCTCTGATTACAGCTCTGAGTCAGTAAGTGGGAGGAGATGCCTCCCTCCTTGATTTGAGAGAAGCAAAACTGAATGCGAAACAATCTTTAACATCTGAAATGATGTGCAAAGTATGTGCAACAGAAAAATCTCACCAAGCTCATTGCCTGCTTGATGATTAGATCAGCATGAGCGGATCTGGAAAGTATTCTTGAGAAACAGAGCAGCTCTTTGTCATTTGAATGGTGAATTTAAAGGCCACTCTGAGGACTGAGTTTTGGCAACAGGAGTTTCATGCTGGTGTCAAGGGGTATGTAAGGATCATGTCCGGGACTTATGTTTGGAAACACCTATGAAATGAAATGCAAATCAATGGCAATAACATGCTAAGGTTGCAAATTTGAACCCAAATGAGGAAATGCAAAAAGAAAGCTTTGCATAGCAACACTCATTTCACATGCAGTAATTATTACTACCAAATATGACATTCTAATGTCCAGGGCCTGAGACATGAGCATGTCCGACAATTGCTACTCCTTGGGCAAAATTTTACAACTATCGTATGCACGTCTTTTGCATTTCTGACACACTGAGTGAAGGTAATGATTCTGTTGTTTCCTGCCAGTATAATCACAATCTTCCTTACTTTAGCAGTGTACAGACATTGTCTTGTTTTCTTCCCTGCTCGGTTTTATGGGTATTTCTAAATGTGTCAGTTCTGAGCTGTGGCAGTGGCAGGTGAAGGCAGGTGCTAGTTTGGTTTTGTTGTCGTTATAGCTTGAATTACTGTTGTCTTCCTAGCTGTTGAGATTTTGCACTGCGCCTGCTAGGCCATGTGCAGTTTGTATCCTGGTCATTTTGGGTGTCAGGACGAAGGACCTTTGTTGGCCTCCTTGGTCTCAGTGTACTTTGGACTTAAAGAAAACCTGTCTGTCAGAGTACATCACTTGGATCTCGTATCTTCTCCCCCCTGCCCCTTTTCAAATAAGTTTACTTTCCTTTTTCTTTTCTCCCAACTCTAAGTAGTTCGGCAAAGACTTTTTAGTTGCAGAAGAATCTGGGAATTTATCAGATACCACCGCTCCCTCACCTTGGGGTGACAGAGGGAACGGGCAGGAAGCTGGTTTTAGCAGGAATGAGTGGGCCATATGGGCGGAGTATGTGTCACGTCTACTTTTTTTATGGTACAGGTTTCCTTTCTTCTTCCCCCTTTTCTCATGTTGGGGGCCTGGGAGCCCAGCATCCTTGTGATTGCGCTTGATTCAGCATAATTGATGTGGTCTCATTTCCCACAGCTGATGAGGATTATATCAGCTTGGTTTAACAGTCTCATTTTCTGCTCCCAGTGCACACTTGTTTTAATGTGTTTCAGTTAATGAGGTAGAAGAGAGAACGAGGTGTTACTGTTTATACACAGACAGTGAGCTTGTGCACAGAGCCCCTGCCACAGCCCACGTGGCCCCGGGTGTCCTCAGGGGCAGGTCCCACAGAGCGAAACCACCTTTTTGGAACATGGGTTTTTTGGGGCTAATGCAGATAATGATTATTACCCATAAGCTTTGTCAAATAGTCTTATTAATACCATTTCTCTTTTCTCGATGTGTCTCGTCATATGCCATCATCAAAAGACTGTAACTTAGCTCAGAGTTTGGGGCATAGTTGAGGGAGTCAGTCTGCCTGCCTTCCACCAAAAGCCTTTTCCAGCTCTGCCCACCCCTTGATGGAGGCCTCCCGGAGGCAGGTTCGGAGCCATCGAAGCAGCGCAAGTGAAAGTTTTAGAAGCTCCAAGAGGAGCCATACCCTTGAGTGGGGACTCCTGAGGGTCAGAAACAGACACCCTTGGTTCTGAGCAGTGACCCTGGTAGGAATGGTCAAAGGGCTAGAAGAAACGTCCGGGGTAATTCTCAATGAAGAGGGGTCTGGTTTGGGTCATGACTTGGCTCTTGCTCCTTTGGGGTTGGAGGCCATTGTGCTTGAGGTACAGATGGTGCTCCTCCTTCCTAGACCTGCGTAAGGGTCCCTGGGAAGCCAGGGCTGGGCGGGCCTTTTGCCTGCATTCAAATCCCTAGCTTCTGGATATGTGAACAATAAGAGGAGTACCAGAGGGTACAGCAAAAGGAACCCTTTCCTTCTCTGGGACCAGCCTGAGCCACCTTGTCAGCTACATCCAGACTTGCGGACAGACATGCTCGTAAACCCCCTGGCCCCTCTCCTGCCCTATTCACCTCAGCTCTTTCTTTTTCTTCCTTCTCTCTCTCAACGTGGAGTGCCCTAAATGGTTAAACTGAGTGCCTGGCTTTGGCGTGGTGCCAGCCCCGTGGGGCACTGCGCAGACCGGAGGCCCCCAGCGCATCCCGGCTTCCCGAAGGCGCGGCGGCCGTGGGTTTCAGCAGGAATTAAACAATTACTAAGTCTTAGTCCTCCCCACCTTCCGTGGATTGACTCTATAAATTGTCAGCCTGTTGACATTTTAATGCGAATTATGTCATGTGGTATCCCCTTTGATTTCGACATGCCTCAGTTTGTAAATACATGAGCCACTCAAAGGCTTGTGGTTAGCGTACACTCCGGAGGCCTCGGGGTTTTTGGTGGGGGAGAGAGAGCTCTGGAGAGCACACAATGCTGGGAGTGTGCCTGGCGTGGAAAGCCTTTTACAGTTACTCGGGGTGGCTGTGAGGGCGGGCTGGCCTTGCAAGGGGCCTGCCGCGAGCCCCAGCGCTGAGCTGTTCACCTTCCTGTCCCGCCCCGGGGCCCTGGAAAGTCCCCCACCTTTGGGACCGTGTCACAGGATATTTTTACTGGATGCAATGATGGCTGAGTGTTTCCCCTAAGTCACCGTGCAGCTCTGTTCCTCCTGCTGTGGAGCATGAGGTCACCTCCCCCATCACCAGCGCCTGGAGCACAGGCTGGATTGACTCTAGATCCCAAAGCAAACCAGGAGGCCAAGAGAGCAGTACCTGGTAGCAGGTGTTTCCTTCCCCAGGGCTTGGCTATCCCCTTGGGAGAATGGATGGGAAAGGATTCTGAAGGATGTGACCGATGGGTGCAGATTGGGAAGTGGGGGAAGAAGAGCAGTGCAGGGTAAGGGTGGTGCCTGGTAAGGATGGGGCAAGGTGAGGACGGTGCAGGGGTAAGGATGGTGCCTGGTAAGGGCTGTGCAGGGAAAGGATGGTGCAGAGTGAGGATGGTGCAGGGTAAGGACGGTGCAGAGTGTGCTACAATATTCGGAGGAAGAAGGGAAGGATTGGTCTTTGTGCAGTAGGGGAACAAAGTGGAACATTGAGGAGTCTGCATGTTCAGATTCTCCAAGTAAAACTCAAGGGAGGAGATTTTGAAGTGGACTGGAGGAGGAGTTCTCTGGGGAGAACAACCATGAAGCTCTCTGGTCCCAGCACCCTTATTTCTTAGCTTCTCTTCCCCTTGTTTGAGACTCTCCTTTAACACGAGTAACTCTGGAGGAGCTAGTTTCCTGGTGGTCCTTTGGATGTAGAATATCAAGGCTCAAAAAAGTTGGAATTAGCCATTTTGAGATTCGATGTGTTATGCCCAGAGGAGTTTGGCCGGGATGACATTGTCAGTAGTCACATAAGAATGGACCAGACGTAGGAAAGTTGGTTCCTGCTTGGCACAGAAGGGGCACACAGTTGCTTCCCTCTTCTGAACACAGCAACTGCTTGGCCTGCTGTCTGTGTTGGAATTTGGCTGACTTACAAAAATGTCATGGGATCTCTAATGGCCATGGGTGGTCGGGACCTCTTTCCCACGTGCTGAGTAATTCCAGTTTCATGTGTGAATAATGCCCAGATTAAAGCAATTAGAGCTACCCATAATCTGAAAAGGAAGAAGGGACCCGGATTCCTGTTGATCAGAGACACTTCCACCTCGTTGATTTTCTCGGGTAACTTCCATAAGTGCTCAAAAAATTCTTTGAAAAGTGGGTAATCCCAACAAGTGTGTTTGCAAAGGGGGTTGCTGCAGATGACTCTTCTTTTGCCTCTTCTGTGGATTTATTTGGCTTTTATTACTTGGGGGAAGGAAGTGAGTGGGAAGGTGGAACCAAATGAGGGAGAGAAAGAGAGAATACACATTGCCTAAGAACACTGTTTAGTTGACTCCTATGAGAAATTTTACCTGGTTTCTCTTCAGCATCTAGTCAGAGTTTAGTTGTAAGAGTATACATGAAATAAAATGATAAGACATGAAAACAGTTGAGGCTCATAAGAACATTACTCTTTGTTAATTAAAAAATGTTCCAGGTCGCCTGTGGGTGGCTCAGGTCATGATCCTGGTGGTGTCCGGGGATCGA
Organism: Canis aureus; assembly: GCF_053574225.1. NCBI lineage: Eukaryota > Metazoa > Chordata > Mammalia > Carnivora > Canidae > Canis > Canis aureus. The sequence continues at coordinate 10,409,348 of NC_135613.1, forward strand.
GTCCTGCATCAGGCTTCCCTCAGGGAGCCTGCTTCTCCCTCTGCCTGTGTCTCTGCCTCTCTCTCTCTCTGTGTCTCTCATAATAAATAAATAAAAACCTTAAAGAGTTCCAATTGATATTTATATTTTTCCAAATTAAAACAAGCACTGACTGCCCAGGTAGAAAATGAGCCCTGTGCTTTGTTTAAAAAAAAAAAAATTCATAAAATGTGGTTTACAACATGTACATAGGCCTCAGTTACCTAATTCCTCGTTACTGAAGTGAATCTAAGTTAATTGTTGGTAACATGCTTTCAGACAAATTTAGGGTCCCTTTCAATAAATTGAAATGTATTTCTCTAACTTGCTAAGGAGTGGGCAGAAGCAGGCTCTGTCTCTTTTCATTTATGTCTTCCAGAGGATATAAAACTTGTAGTCACTGCTGCCCTTGGCTGGCACCCATTCCAGCCCCCTCACCAGTGGTCAGAGGGTGACACTTGGTTTCTCAGCCTCATAAATGAGAAGAATTCTGGATGATTGTAGCGTTGAAGGTGGGGCGAATCAGTGAATTGGCTTTCATTCCCTCTTTCCTCCTTCTTCGCCCTTATTCCTTCAAAAATAAAGGCAACTTAGGGTTACCTGGCTGGCTTAGTCACTAGAGCATGTGACTCTTGATCTTGGGGTCATGAGTTTGAGCCCTACTTTGGATGTGGAGGTTACTAAAACAAAAAATAATTTTAAAAAATCAACTCAATGTGTAATGAAAGGTAATGAAGAAACACAGGAGCGGGGTAGGTGCTTACAGGTGTGGGCCGTGTTTTGGGACAGCTGGGAGATACATCATCAGAATCACCCATCCTTGACCAGCGGCATGTGTACTTAACTTTTGCCGCTATTGTTGGGGGTGTTTAATCTCACCTGCAACGTGCTCATACTCCCTGAAGGTTCCTGACACTCAGGGGGCTTTAGAATTTGCTTGCCCTTAATAGAATTAGGGGCCTTGAGATTCTTTCTATTGAACTTTATTAAAATAAGCATTGCTAGCTAGCTAGGTGATGGAATAACGTCAGAGTAAAAAATGTCCTGGACTCAATGATGGCCACGCTGAATATGAAACTGCACTGGTGGTGGCCAGTGCTTGTTCAGAAGGAAGAAGTCAGCTAGTTTATGGGCAGCAAGGCCAAGTGGGCAGCCGACTAACCCATTTCTATAGCACAGCAATGGCTTTGTGTTAACTCCACATTCCAACTTGTTCCAGCCCTACAGTTATTTGCATAGCACACAAACAGTGGATTGTACAATGCATACAGGTATCGCTGGCATTGGCAGTGGACCACGGATATGAATGGGACCTGTGTGTCCCTTTTGTAAGACCTTCCCCAAGCACCCCTGCGCCTGCCTGGAAGAAGTTCAGTCGTGCATGCGGGGTGTGTGTGTGTGTGTGTGTGTGTGTGTTTGGGGTGAGGTGTGCCTGGCCTATCTGCGTTCTCACTTCTGGGGTCTGAAAATGGACTTACAGAAAGAGCAGAGGAGATGGGATTACAGTCCCATAGGAGAGAAGTACCTTGAGGAAGAAAACCCAGGAGGTTCATTTAATGAGAGAAAAACGGGGAAGTTAGAGAGAGGTGGGGGGGGGGCAGTGATGAGAGTGAATGAGAAGGGTTTCTGACAATTAACTAATTCTCCTTGCTCCAACCCATGACAGAATTAATCACACATTAACACACTGACAGCAAAATTAATGTCATATGCAAATTAATAGTGCAGGCTTGGCATTCAACAGCCTGTTGGCTTTTTAAGGCTGGCGTTGTAGTTACACCCCCAGCCCCAGCCCATAGGCTGCTGCATCATTGCCACCCCACCCTTTTTCTCCCGGAGAATACCCACCGCCACCCCGGAACAGAGCGACATCCTCTCGGCCGGCTTGAGACCACTTACGTCAAAACCTTATAAGCAGTGGCGCGAAGTCAGGAATGAGAAGCATTGGTTAGGACCCTTTGGGCTCTAGTACTCTTTCCGCCACCGTAGTTTTGTCATCGATGGCTATTCTTACAGGTAAGCGGGCTTATTGGAGCTCTCCTAGGAAGCCACCACACTTGCTCCTGAGGTGTCATCACTAAGAGAGGCGTGGGGTCGGAGGGAAGAAGGAGCGTTGAGCATTAGCTCGGTGGAATCTAAAGTCATTCAGGTTTTTGTGATGAACTACAAAGTGAAAATTGTTTTCTGTGGCTTCCAAGAGGCTTAACCTGTTGAAACCAGCTCCAGAAGAGAAACTCCGAGCCTCTTCCTTGAGGCTAGAAAATAAATAAATAACCAGAAGAAAGAATAGTCTGTTTTAGAATATTCTGCGGGCTGAACTTGCGTGCCTGGGGCAAGTGCGAGCTAGCCCCGTTATGGCCGATGACTAACCCACTTGTGAATTCTCCATCTGGGATAATTATTATTTTGACACTTAATGAGTAACAGCGCTGTGAAGCAGGCGTTATACAGAACATAAAGACGTGATCCTGCCCCGGAGGCCCTTCGGGAAGGACGAAAGCAATTCAAAGTAGGATAAAAACAGTCAACTGTTTATGTTGATTTCGAATGAGTATTGGCATTTTCTTAGCGGTGCTGATTTCCTTGGCTTTTTCATTAGCTCCCACTTCATCTTCTACCGAGGAGAAGAGACTTGAGATTGATGAGGTCAGGACAGAGATCTGGGAAGCCGTGTCGCCGGCTGGGGAATAGTTTCAATTCCGGGGTGACTGGTGCTTCTCTTTGTTGTGGGGTGTCTGAAACAGCCTTGGAGACCAACTCCCTGGCCAAATTGGGGCAATAGAAATTGGGACCCTGGAAATCACGAACATAGTATTTTAATTTTATAAATGAAGTGAGGAGTTCTGATATATCAAAGATAAGAGTACATCTGTCTATAGCTTTTATCTGTGACATCCAGGTGGATAGATACCGGCTGATGAACATTATAGACAACATGTATACGACTTAAATACACATATACAGGACGCCTGGGTGGCTCAGCGGTTGAGTGTCTGCTTTCGGCTAAGGATGTGAACCCAGGGTTCTGGGATCGAGTCCCACATCAAGCTCCCCAGAGGGAGCCTGCTTCTCCCTCTGCCTGTGTCTTGGCCTGTCTCTGTGTCTCTCATGAATAAATAAATAAAATCTAATAAAAGCCCAACACACACATATGCATATAAACATACGCACATATACACAGATGTGTGTATATATGTGCTGTATTTTTTTATATGGTGTAGTGTCTTAGACTGTAAGACACTGCTAATTTCATCAGTCTTCTAGTGGCTTTATCACCTCTGGGTGATAAACATGCTAAGGACCCTGGTATGGACACAACAGGAAGATGGATCGGAAGGTGGGATTCCGTTCTGTTCCTAGCTCTGACACGTACCAGCCCCTGAACACGGGCCTTAATGTCATCTGTAAAATGGAGCTGTGTGCCTCCCGGAGTTCATAGCGTAGGGTATCCTGATCGAGGTGAAGGAGTTATAAAAACTGCATAGCACTTAGTATTCTAAAGTGATCGTCTTATGATGAATATCTGATCACACAGAACAGTTTCATAGATAAAAACCAGGCAGTGGGAGAGCACGTGGAGTTGGCAGTGCATTATCTAAGGACATAAAATGGGCTTGGCCACACACATGTGTGTCTAGTACTTTTTTTTTTTTTTTTAAGATTTTATTTAGTATTGGAGAGAGAGAGAGAACAAGAGAGCAGGGTGAGGAGGAGTAGAGGGGTAGGGAGAAGCAGGCTCCGTGGGACTCAATCCCAGGACTCTGGGATCATGATCTGAGCCGAAGGCAGATCCCTAACCAACTGAACCACCCAGGGGCCCCACCAGCCCTCATTTTTACTCCAGTCCCTGTGTTGAAGGTGGCAAGATGGCTCTCCTTGCTGTGACTCTAAGGCTGGCCTACATGTAGCATACACTAAGGAAGAGTTCTCCTCTCACTTGTCACCTCCCACTTGGCATCCTTGGCATAATGGATCGAGTAGAATGTGATAAAGTCAGATTGAGAGAGAAGGAGCAAGGGATGGTGGTCAAAGGGAAGGTCGTTTGTCTGGAACAGGTGGACCTGGGCTGGCAACATGGGATGGGCCTTGCAGTCCTACTGGGGTAAGTGGGGGGATGACTGAGAGCTAAAATCCACTGAGAAGCAGGTGACACCAGTGGGAGTGGGCTTGTCCAGGTAATTGCAGAGAGAAGAATTTGGGTGCAGGGGAGAACAGTTAAGCTAGAGTGCTCAGTGTCATTGCTCGGGGTCTGAGTTCTCAAAAGGACCATCAGATGTGCACTTGGGGTTACCGCAACCTTGGGATATGGAAACTCGTCTGTTGTTTCTATCCCGTGGGGGAGGTGCAAGGGCTCACAGGTGTGGCTGTGCTCTGCACCCGCTGCAGAGCTGGGGATAAGCAGGTACAACCACCTCCATAGTGGATCCCCAAAAATACCCTTCTCTGGAGCTTGGCTTTGGAGCTGCCTCCCTGATGGGAGTTGGGCCTGCTTTAACTTTTGCATCTGTGCATGTGGCCGTTTAAAATTTTCCCTAGATGGCCTTGCCTCTGATGTTGCCTGTGAAGGTTGCTAGGAAACCAGCAGAGGCCTGCCGTCTTGCTCAGGACAAGGCCCCAGCCAGCTTCCTGGGGCCTGGAACCAGCATGCATCACAAGCACATGAGGGCTGGAGCTGGGCCAAATGCCCTGGGCCCTGGGCCTCTCCCTCAAAACACCTTGACTCCTTTCTGCACGTTCAGTGGCCATTGGCCCCATGGAAGCACTGGGGAGAGGCCATGCTGTGTCTGCATCTCTGTCATGCCTGTCCTCTTGGTGGCCAATGACTTTATTAGGGAATAGAGATAGCCCACGGTCCAAGATTCCCTCTGATGTGCCCCCCCCCCGGTCTTTGTCAGGTCACACCCGGGCAGACCAAATTCCCTCTCAATTCTCTGTCCTCCTCTTTGCTACCTGCCTGGTCTCTTGCCTAAGCCCTGTGTGTCCCCTACTTCCTGAGCAATGCCTCATGCCTTTTGAAGAAAAGAAAAAAGCTGGTTATGTTTTTGGCCGTGGAGTTCTGGAAGGAAGTAACCATGGTCACATTTCCATGAAGAACTTGTCCAAGTTTCTAGCAGCTGCATCTCCCAGAGGCTTTACTCATCTCTTGCCCTGTTTCCGTCCTGTTGTCTGAGCACAGTGGTGGGGTGTGATGGTAGGAGGAGGATGGGGGACGGTAAGTCACAGCTGGCCTCTGCAGTTAGGAGGCCAGAGAATTGTGGCACATTCTGTGAGGCGTTTCCTCTGAGTTTTGTTCGATTGGCTTTACGACCTAAGCAAATTGTCTTCTTCCTCTTGGGGAAACTGCTCTGCAGGTAACACACAGAGTGGCCCTTTCCTCCCTAGATGCTTATTTTACACTGATCCTGTTCCTAATCACGAGGGAATCCAGAGGCTCATTCCTGTGTCCTGGTGGGGAACACTGAGCGTAGTGTCATGTTTTGCCAGTGCCTGTCCAAATGTAAATTGGGCTCGTTGTTTGGTGAGGCCCTCTGACTTCCGGGCATTGATAAGTCTGAAACACTCTTCATTGTTAATTTGTTTTATTAATTTGGTAAGATGGTCAGTGGACTGGTTAAAATGACAGCAAGTCCTGTGGGTTTCTGTGCAGCTATTAAAGATGATGGTTCTTCTGTAGTTTTTAGTGGGAAAGATAGATGGCTCTAACATAGGAGAAAAGTGTTCTCTATACGGATTATTCCATGTATGTAAAATTGTGATAGATTGTGTGTATAGATTAGAGGTGTCAAGATGGGTGTTGGCCAAAAGTGTTTACCTCGGTGATAGAATTTGGTGATTTGTTACCTTTTTTTCCCTTTCTATGTTGCCTTAAAAAAAAAAAAACAAACAACAGCAACCAGATATCATTTCTTAAAATCTATTAAAGACATCACCTTCCCAAGAGTTCCCATATCTGTGCATGAGAATCAGGTATGGGTTCTCATTCTTTGAAGCAGAGATTCTGGGGTTCTGCCCATGATTTGAGTGTGTGGGCTGGGGAAATAAAAGGGATCTGTGTTTCTAGCAAGCTCCTCATTTACCTTGGCCTTGAAGGGCATTTAGGAAATATTGATGCTGATGAAGGAATATTTTGTAAAAATACTAATAAACAGGGGCACCTGGGTGGCTCAGTGGTTGAGCGTCTGACTTTGGCTCAGGGTGTGATCCTGGGGTCCTGGGATCGAGTCCCACATCAGGGTCCCCGCATGGAGCCTGCTTCTCCCTCTGCTTGTGTCTCTGCCTCTCTTTCTCTCCCTCTGTGTGTGTGTGTGTGTCTCTCATGAATAAATAAATAAAATCTTTTAAAAAATACTTCAAAACAATGGTCTTCAAGTTTCTTTGAATGTTTTCCACCTTTTTTTTTTTTTTTTTTTTTTACATCAGTGAGCCTAGGGATACCTCTCATTGGGAAAAAATCCTTTCTGTTGGGGTAGAGTCTGTTTCTTTCCCTGCAAGGGCAGAGACTATTGTTTGCTGTTCCTCTCTGGTACCACAGTCTTCCTGATGATACTATTATTTTGTAGAATGTAAATGATACTGTCTGTATCATTTGCTTTTGTAAGTGGCTTCTTTAAACTTGGCTCTGTGTGCTTTTCTGGATGTCACTAAATATTTTTATACTGCGTGATTGTTACCAGCTGCACAGTGTACCCAGGTGTGAAGGTACCATAGTTCATTTCGCCAAGCACCCCACCCTCTCTTGTCAGTTGTTACTGTTGCAGGAACCCTCTCTATTGGACAGAGTACACATCCCTAGCATTTGTAACTGATTCTTGCTATGAAGTGGCTTCCAAACTCCTTAGCATCCCCATCTCCTAACACTGAATTGCGTGTCTCCTGAGTGATGGTGCTCATTATGGGATGTGGTGTTCTTACTGAGACCTCACTGTTTCATTACAGTCTTTCTCCTTTCTTGAATAAAGAAGATGCTTAACCAATGAGATTTTATTCTTTTCTTAAGAAGCCAGATCAAGGGGTGTCTGGGTGGCTCAGCGGTTGGGTGGATGCCTTCAGCTCAGGTCGTGATCCTGGGATCTGGGATCGAGTTCTGCATCAGGCTCCCTGAGGAGCCTGCTTTTCCCTCTGCCTGTGTCTTTGTACCTCTCTCTCTCTCTCTCTTTGTCTCATGAATAAATAAATAAATCTTAAAAAAAAAAAAAACTTAAAAAAAAAAAAAAAAAGGCCAGGTCAGACCCTTGGCTCCAGTGGAACCTGCGGTCCCCTGAACTGATCAGTCTGGTCAGTGCCTTCGTTTTCATAGAACTGACAATTAAACCGAGTCTCCCTGTCTGCCAGCCCTGAGGACACAGGACTTAATGTAAATTGCTCTTTCTTTCATCCTGTTTATTGTGCTGTTTCAGTGCATTAGTTGGCCGCCCTTTCAGTTGTATCCTATCTGGAAATATGATAGGACAGTGGTCATATTTACATATTTTTAAAATTTATTTTTATTTTTTTATTTTTGAGTTCAGAAACATTCCTTGTCCATTGTAAAACAAAACTTCTGAAAATGTGGAGAAACACAAAAAAGAATCATCCCTAATCTCACTCTTCAAAGATGGCTCTAATTTTGAACATATTAGCCTTTTCTGTGCACATGATATTATCTAGTAGAATTTAAATGATGATGTATGTATGTCTTGTAAATGGCTTTTAAGAACTTCACGGTGTTTGTCTTTTTGTTTTTTTGATATCAATATTTTCCTACCATATGATGTTTAATAGCTGCACAGCGCACCAATGTATGAAGGTACCATGATTTATTTAGTTTCCCCTCTGTTTGGTCTTCAGGTTATTTTCAGTTTTTCACTAGTAAAAAGAAAATTTTAGTAAATACATAATATACACAAACAAATTAAAAGTGCCCTTTTGATATCAAAGATGTGAAACACATATGTGCTCTTACTTTTTTTTTTAAAGATTTTATTTATTTATTCATGAGAGACAGAGAGAGAGAGGCACAGACACAGGCAGAGGGAGAAGCAGGTCCATGCAGGGAGCCCGACGTGGAACTCGATCCCGGGCCCCCAGGATCACACCCTGGGCTGAAGGTGGCGCTAAACCGCTGAGCCACTGGGGCTGCCCTGTATGTGCTCTTAAGAGTTTCACAGCCTCCTTCACCCAATCGTGGTTTTGTACTGTTCATGATAGGAGTTGAGATTTCTGAGTTTAATATTTTTTACCTCGTCAGATCTTTTCATTTCTACTTCCTTCCCTTTTGTTAATCTTAGAAATCCCTTTACCCTGCCAAGATCAGGTTCACTTATATTCCCATTTAATTCTTTTGTGATTTAATGTTTTGACACTAAACTCCATAATCCATCTGGAGTTTGTTTTGGTGTATATTGTGAGGCAAGGATTCTTCTGTGTTCATTATTTTTTCTCAATTAGTTGTCTATCCCAGCCCCATTGACTAAGCAATCCACCCATCCTTTCCTGCAGTATTTAGAAATGCCACCATATCCCACGCTGCATTCGTATTTGGATCTGGTCCTAGACTTTCTCTTGTTCCATTAATTTGCCTTGACTTGGGACCATACAGAACTTCTTTTAGTGTTGTACTGCCTGATGTTAAAATATAATAATTCTCCTTAGTCTCCTTTTTAAAATGTTTTCTAATTATCTGTTTATTCTTTCCCGTGGCTTTTAGAAAAGTCTTTTTGGTTATTGACGGGGATGACTCCTGTCTCTATGCACATCTCATTAGAAATGTTAGATAAGAGAAGTCCAATTGATAGTGATGATCCCCTGTAGACCTTTTGCCCCAGGTTGACTTTGATGCATGATCACTGTTCTTTGGGTTCGTATCCTGAGATGCAGAGACACCTCGCTATCCTAGAATCACATCCTCCTGGGACACCTGGGTGGCTCAGCAGTTAAGCATCTGCCTTCGGCCCAGGGGATGATCCTGGAGACCCAGGATCGAGTCCCACATCGGGCTCCCTACATGGAGCCTGCTTCTCCCTCTGCCTATGTCTCTGCCTCCCTTTCTCTGTGTTTCTCATGAATAAATAAATAAAATCTTAAAAAAAAAAAAAAAGAATCACATCCTTCCATCCACAGACTGTTCACAGGGATGTCATGAGAGACCACATGCCGTGTTAATAGACCCCCTCTGATAGTCCCCTGACCTACCAGTTCAATATTAGTAATAGTAGCAGTAAGGGCATTATTGGAAAGGAAGAGGCAGAGAGGGACAGTGTTAAGGAAAGAAGTCAGTCTATTGTTCTGTACTTGGTGAACTTGTGTTTATTTCTAGGGATTCATTGCATTTCTCGGTGCTTACGAATATCTGCTCAAAGACTTTGGATTTATTTATTTTTATTTTTTATTTTTTTGCCACAGATAATGCTCCAGGCCATAATTCTCAGGTTTTGGCACCACTAAGAGTTAGGAAATGTGTCCCTCTTGAATGCTGCTTTATCTTGTCTGGATGATGTAAAACACTGAAGTGTAGTGTGTGATAGAGAATACATTGACATGTCAAGGAGTTACTTGTGGGGTGGTTGGCACTACGTCCTGTTTCTTTTTAGAACAGCCCTTCGATAGAACCGTGCTTGGCATGTAGTGAGCACTCAGGTATCAGCTGCTGAGAGCAACTCTTCTCTGCACTTAATAAAATAGGTATAAGGCTTTTACGTTTCTGAGACTCTGTCCTGAGAGGAGGCAGTTGTCTTCCGTAAGCTCTAGCTTGGTGGACATGTTTCTCAGAGGGCAGCAGTGCTGACTGGGACACTCAGCTCCAGAGACGAGCCATGGGCCGTCCCCACTGTTCTGTGACGCTAGGCAGTCGTGGATGATCTGCTCTCTGCCCACTCATGAGGTGGGTTTGCTGTGGGGGTAGAATAATATGCGTGTTGTCCTCCTTTGTTAGTGCCATTTTATTTAATTTTTCTTTTAAGATTTTATTCATCTATTCACGAGAGACAGAGAGAGAAAGAGGCAGAGACACAGGCAGAGGGAGAAGCAGGCTCCATGCAGGGAGCCTGATGTGGGACTAGATCCCGGGTCTCCAGGATCACGCCCTGGGCCGAAGGCAGCGCTAAACCGTTGAGCCACCCGGGCTGCCCTGTTAGTGTCATTTTAAAGGCACATATTTGCACTTGAAACAAAGGACAAACCAAGGCAGGCTTAAGACCAGGAGAAATGAATGCCAGATATTTGGAGGAGACTGTGGGGTGGACATCCAGGAAGGGGGCAGTTATTGCTTCCTGCTTACTTCTTCATGTTTCTTCTGTGTGGCAAAGGGTAATGGTCAAGATCAATGTGGGAATTGAGTCATGTGGGTACTTGGGGGGAAGTAGCAGCTCTTATCCACACTTCCCTATTTTTCTAGAAGTAGCTCATTTCCTTGTTTCTTTTTGATGTCAGAATATGAAATCGTTAACAGTTGGGATTAAACCAGCCCATGTTACAGATCTCGGGGGCTCTTGGGCTAAGTTTCCCCACCTCTGACTGGGCTGGCGGTCTCTTTGTGTCTTAGCATCTTCTCTCTACACAGCCAGACAGACTTGCTCCAACCCTGCCCTCTGCTTTGTTGCTGTCTCTGTCACCGTGAACCTCAGAAGATATTGTTACTGGAGGAGACAGTTCCTGGCTTGGTCTGTGACAGGGGCTGGGGTAGTAGTAAGCATCGTGGTCATTGGATGTTGAGCATCTTGCATACCTATTGATGGGGAGTGCAGAGCTCAGGTGCTCTGTATTTCTTGCCACACTGTAAGGACCACTGCCTTCTGTTGGAGACTCCCTCCGAGCATGCCGGATTTGTCGATGCCCTGAATGCCATGATGAGTATGCCTCTCTCTAGAGAAGCCTGTATCCCATTTGGTTTTTGACATCTTACTCCGGGTCACTCTCTGTTACACTTTGCTGCTTCATTTGACTAGCTTGAAATTTTGGAATTGTATATAGAGAAGCAGGAGAGCACAGAGTTCTTTAGACAGTGCAGTATCTAGAGCCAAGAGACCTGTGTTTGAATCCCCCTGTGACGTAGTGACTGTGTTAATATGAGCAGGAAATTTGACCTTTTTGTGCCACATTTCCCGACCTGTGATTTGGAGTTGATTGTTGTAATGTTGCCGCCACATCCTCTTAATCAGGGTGTTGAATGAGATAATATTGCAGTTGGCTTATTGCAAGGACTCTGCAGCTGTGGGCATTGATTCATCTATGTCATGGAGAACCCAAGGGTTCAAAACAATGGCAGCAACTCTCCGACTTTTGAGACAGACATTCTCACTAGATACTTCTTTTTGCCTGGAGAAGCTTATCTGTGTTACAAGATATTTTTATTTTTATTTTAACACCATCATAACCAGAAGCTGGGAGCTTCATTTCCCTCCTCTTGAGTGTGGGCTGGACCACATGATTCATTTCTGATGAATACAATATGGAATTGAAAAAGGGGTAACTTGCCCATGGAGGAGCCTGGGAGGAAGGGGCCCTCCTTCACTAAGTGATGGAGGTTAGGGTGAGCACAGATCAGTCCTGTAGATGTCACATCGGCCTGAGATGATGCCGTGGGAAGGGTACTTCTCCAAAACCCAGAACCTCGCTGTAATCCCAAGAAAACATCAGATAAACCCAGAGTGAGAGCTGCTCTAGATACCGGACCAGAGGTCTTTGAAGGTGTCCGGGTCCCAGAAGACAGAGGAACTGTCAGGGATTGGAACAGGTGCAGCAGCTAAATGCAGTATGGGATCCTGGTTTGGATCCAGGGACTAAATGGGGGTGTGAACAGAAAAATGGGTGGAATCTGAATAAAGTATGCTTTTCAACAGTAGTATTGCACCAATGTCTGTTGGTTTTGAGGAGTGTCCCAGTTGGCCAGACCTAAGATGTTAACAGTACAGACACTTGAGTGAAGGGCATGTGAGAACTCTTTGTACCTCCTCTCTATGATCTCAAACTAAAAGGCTTAAGAAACCAGACAGAAACAACTAAAAACCTCACAGTGTGTGCTCGTGTGAGAGATGTTTCATCGGTGCAGAAGAATATGAAGCCTCAGCCCTCCGTCCCCTCATCTGTGATTGTACTTCTCCAAGGCAACGACTCTTCACAGTTGATGTACCTTCCAGACCTTCTTCTAAGTGGATATAAACACTTTTACTAAAAAATTTGAAAAGCTTGAAAAAAACCCCCAAAACCTCCCATTCTGATTATCTGCCTCAGACGTTGCAGAACTTTTTCATTTTAGTACAACTGTTTTCCAAATAGAATCCTTTTCAGACATACTTTGGCTCTTCCAGAAGACTTACTTAAAGCAATGTTTGTGTAGCCGGTGCTTCATTTTATTTTCCACTCGTGCTCCTAACCCATCCAGGTCCCATTTATATTGCCTCTGCCCTTGCCAGTCTTTCTAAAGCCGCCGAAATTAGCATCATCTGAGAATTTAATTAACTTGCTGTTTACTAACCCTCTCCTTTCAAGATAATTAATGAGGATGTGAAGTGGCACTGGGCCTGACACCACTCCCAGTGGCACCTGAGCTGGCCCCTACCGAGCGGGCCTCTCGGGGCTGCCCTCTCCGCCTCTGTTTACCTGCAGCCGGCCCCAGGCTGCGGGGCCACCGGGGTGCAGGTGCTCACGGCCAGTGTTTGCTTAGAATCAGGCTTCCCTGCCTTGCCTTTTACCCACTCGCTTTCTGCTTTGTTAATTAAAAAGCCTCATTTTACTTGGAATGGAATGCTTATTTTATGTTATTCCCTAGACGGAGTCTACCTTGCAGGGCTTGGAATTAAACTGGCCCAGAGGGTCAGGTATCCTGAGTCCCTTTTGTTGCCATGAAGATGGCAGCGTAGCATCTCCTGCATTCCCCTGCTCCCGACCCCCCACCCAGCTTTCTGCTCAATCCACGGAGCAGATTGCCCAGAGGTTGCCCTGGGCCTGGAAGTCACGCTGCCCGCTAGAACTTGCTGTGACGATGGAACCGCTCTGTAGCCGTGCCGGCCAGCGTGGTCCCCACGAGTCACCTGGGTTCCTGGAGCACCTGAGATGTGGCTTGTGTCACTCCTGATTTTATTTAATTCTATTTAATTTAAACATACACAGTGCCCAGTGGCAAGTGGCTACCCCCTTGGGCCACCACCCTTGGCGACGTTGTCTGCCTCGGGTTATCCGTGGTGGGCCCAGAGCTCCCGCCTGCAGACAGGGCCCCCCACGCAGCCTTCTTCTTTGGCAGAGAAGGTAAACTGATCTCACCCTCACATTCGGCAAGCTGTAATTAGGAAGGTAAGTTTTCCGAAGGAAAAAGATGTTACTTTCTAAATCCAAATGTAAATGACTTGGATTATCCGTGTCACTGAGCACTTCATTCATGCAGATAATTGAGAATTGACAGTGTCCTTTTCCCTCAATTACTTCCTGATAGTTCCATGTGTTACAATGGGAGAAACATGGAGCTGTTTTTAAATAGCTATGTTAATGTCCTCATTAATTTTACCTTTTTCTACCAATTAGCCAACATTAACTCCTTGGCAGAATTAAGCCGCCTTCCCTCACGGAGCCACGTTCACCCCGACCCCCTCGTGGCGCGAGGCCGGCCGAGCTCACTCTCGCCCCGTGTTCCGGGGCGCGGCCCAGCGGGCCCCAGTTTTCGGGAGGGTCTTCGTACGGGGCCGTTCCTGGGGTGCCAGAGGACGGCACGACCAGCTCGGAACCAGGCCCGGAGGCCCGGGCAGCCCGGGCCCAGCTTCCCCGGCCTCCACGCCCAGCCACCCTCCCGGCGCGTGGCGCAGGTGCCCGCAGGGGCCACGCGGGTGACATTCGTGGGCGCGGGGAAGCACCTGTCCTGCCTTAACTAGGCCCAGTACAGCCAGATAGCCCTTTGTCATTTTCTTTTTTTAAAGAGCTAAAAGAAAAAAAATCTCAACTGTGTGGGAAATTCACAAGATTTCTCAAGTGTTAATCATTAATGAAGAATTTTTTGAAGTGAGAGCCACACACTTCATACCTTCCGGCTCCCCCAGGGACTGCCCCTTGGCTATCCCCGGCTTCCCCCCTCTGTCTCTCTGTCCCAGGAAAGGCATCTACCTCCCCTTAATTTCACAAGGAGGCAGTGGTGAGACTCGTTTGAACTAACGAAAAGCCAAACCGTTTGAAATCTCCGCAGGGCTAGATACACAGGGATGGTGTTATTGAGAAAACACTCAAATATTTTATTTTTTCTAAATCCAGACTTCCTGACCCACTCTCATTGTTAGATGTCGGGATCGTCGCTCGCATTCTCCTTCCCAGAGACGCTCAGGAAGTAAGAGCAGGATGAGCAGGGAAGACACACGGGGATGAGAGTGACCTATTTTTCCCCCTTCTCATTTCGCTCCCTTGCTTTTCAAACCTGCATTATTTTCAGCTACTAGACGGCACAGAAGTAACCGACCCTCTTGCTGTTAGTAACTCCTTCATCAGCTTAGTTAGAAGTTGACTCACACACAGGTATTGTTTAGTTCTGAATAAATGGATAACCCTGACTTACTCATGCAGCATTATTAGACGTGTTTGCAGAATGAGATGCAGACTTTGAGAAGGAGTGCCACGGGTAGAGAACATACCTACACACGAGTTCTTACGTTCGAAAGCATGAAAACAAGGGGGTGAAGTTTAATTGTCCTTCTTTCTTTCATAAGGGCTGAGTTTCTTTCATAATTCCCAGTTAAATGGTGCTTGAGTTACTGTTGGCCTTTGGTTTGAAACTGCTTATTTTAATACCAAGTTTGCAAGCCTCGCTCTTACGGTGTTTTGACAAGTTGCAAGGAACTTATTTGGCTCAACAAAGTGTGTGTGTGTGTGTGTGTGTGCTTCTCTCTACTCTTCTTTCATACTCCAAATGAGTAAGTTTTTCACAGTTTTTCATCAAGAGTCAGCAGGTCCCTGCCAGAGGAGGGAACTCAGCCAGCCCCTGATTTTTATAAATAAAGTTTTATTGGAACATGGCCACATGTCTTATTTTACCTATTGCCCATCACCACTCTTGTGCTAGGAGAGTAGAGTTCAGCAGTTGCCGCAGAGGCCATATGGTCCTCAGGGCCTGTTTAAAATAGTTACCATCCAGATACTTCCAGACTGCTGGGCTAGATGGTAGACACATGTCTTTGAGGAGATTGTGTTTTTCTGAATTGTGGGGAGACTGTGGACTTCTAAGAAATCGTTATACCAAAATGCAGTTGTTGTCAGCTCACTTGGCTGTGGTTTATTTCTGTGATCTTAAGAATCTGCTTATTAGATGTTGAATGCGATGACCCTGGTTTCATGGTAACTAGACCTGCATCAGCTTCTCACTAATGTACTGCTAGTCATTTTGTTCAGTAGACTGAGTAGCTTTCAACGTTTCTATGGGAAGGACACTGCTCATTAGTGGATGTGTTCAGCCTTCAGCTTAGCTAGAAATCTGAATGCTTCCTCAACCTGAAACCGTGGGCATTATTCTAAATGTTAAGTGATATAGCTCTCTACAAAGACAAAGTGCTTCCTGGTCATTATTAGCCATGTGCCATCGCTGTTCCTCACGATGATGCCACGAAGTAGGTTCTTAGTACCGCCATCCGGATTTTATCAGTGAAGCAGGAAAGAAGGGTGACTTGCTGAAGGTCACATAACAACAAAGCCCGCTGGCAATTTGTGTCATCTCATGAGTCATGTTGGTACTGGCGAATGCAGCTGGCACCAGCAGCACTCACACCCAGAGGCAAGCCAGTCCTCCTGACAGGTTCTTCCCCTGAAACACCCGTGATTTCGTTAGTGAGGTAAGTGAACAGGCAATCAAGTAATTAATTCACCTTCGTGTAGACAGACCTAGGACCCCAATGAAATCAGCTGGTGAGGAAGGCTTTCTGAGTCTTCAAGTGCCCCTTCCAACCAATTGTCGTCACCTGACCCCTTTTTCAAAAAAAAATTGTTTACTTGGCCACTTAGGAAGTACATTCCCACTGATGTGCTCCCGGGAGTCTCATGGCTCCTCATTGTGAGGTGGTGTTACTCCATTTCACTGTCGAAGGAAGGGAGCACTTAGTGTCAGAGCCCCCTCTCCTCTGTATGGCTCCTGACTTAAGCCCATGTTCTTGCTATAGAATAACCTGACGCTTGTGTGGCCATGGGAGGGCGCATAGGCTCTTAATTCAGGAACCTTCTAGTCTCATTGGAGAATATGCCTCAAACACGATGCTATTACCATACCAGCATCTAGGGTGTCCGTGGGGGAAAAGATGTGCTGAGAGAATAAGTCTCTGAGTTCAAGAGGGAAAGAATCACTGTAGACAGAAACAGGGTGGGAGATGGGACACACAGCTGGGGATCGCCTCCAGGGCTGTGGAGATGAGAGTTCCAGCTTTGGTGTGGTGGGGAAGGCATCCAGGTGGCGCTGCCATCTCCCCACTTGCAGAGCCCGGGAGATGGGATGTTCAGAAAGGGCGGCAGGATTTGGCTGAGCTGGAATGGAAGTATGTATAGGATGGAATGGCAAGAACCAACCGTCCCAACACACACACACACATACACACACACATGCACACAGACACACACAACAGACCACTGAGGGACCCAGGAGGAGACAAGGGTGGTACAAGGGAGTGATGGGTGCAAAGCACTGTAGTGGACGACCGTTCTTATGTACAGAGAATGACCATGATGTTTAGAGATTAATCATTCCATCATTGTTATTTGAGGAAACCAGAAACAGGAATGTGGATGGACAGATGGGCAATGAATGAATCCAGAGCTGAAAGAAAGGCCACTAACGGCCATAAAAATACAGGTTTTACCAGAAGCTGGAACTGCCTGTCGGTTCCTTTGGCTTCATGTCATTATAATGTAATCTGGAAAGGTCATTGAGAAATTGATGTTTTAGGACTTAAGCCTTTAAAACACCCCCTAAAAAAGTATCTGTAGTTTGTATTAATACTTGCAGAGCAGGTTACTGGATTTGAGATTCCAAAGACGTCACCCGCCAGTTGGTGTGGTCAGTTGGCTTCATGCTGTATCCCTAGGAAGAAAGCACTGGCAGGTTTGTGTCCAGATGTCACCATACACCAGAAACAGTAACTGCTAATGTGTGTAATGCATGCAGTGGTATCCGAGTGCCCCAGAGCTGGAAATCTTAGCAGTATTCTTGCTTACCTTACTTATCTCCAGCCTCCTCTAAACCCTGTGCCATTTTGCTTAAAAAAAAAAAAAAGTTTCCAGTGCTGTCTTCTTAAATGCAGTTTTCTGGAGCTTAAATTTTACTGACGAAAATGGCACCTGGTTCTCTAGCAGGATTTGCAGACTGTCATCTGTCTGTGGCAAGTCTTTAATTGGGGTCCTTCCCACCTCCTCACTGGTTGTTGGGCCCTCTGAAGCAGAATGAACTTGTTGACTCTAAGGGGAGGATGTCTTGATCAATGTGGACTTGCTGAGGAAAAACCTCCCCATATTTCACTATTTAAAATAAGCTAAAACAAACAAAAAACCCACCTCTCTGACTGACCCCACAGCCACGTTCGAGGGGGGGCTCAAGAGCAGCTCTGGAGGTGGGCCCTCCCAGCACATGCCTGGAACCTCTGGGGAGGGTCTTCGGGGAGCTGGGCTGGCAGCAGTGAGCAGGCTGGGAAGCCGGGAGTTTGGGCATAAACCAGGAAGGGACAGCAGCTCATCGAAGTCCAGGTGGAGAACATTCACCTCTTCACAGGTCTCAGAGTTTGGAAATACATGGAAGTAGACGTAACCCATTTTTTTAAGGGAGCGACGAGAATCGAGGGTCCCTGCAGGAGCAGTCCTCAGCAGCCATCAGCTGTAGAGGAAGATGGGAAGTTTGGAAAGAATATGAAGAGGAGCCTCTGTGTGTATGTTTAAAAAACAAACAAACAACAGAGTCCTCATTCCGACTTCCCCACCCCGGGGACAGTCCCGCTGCTGGGCCTGTGTCCCAGGAGCGCCCATCCAGCCATCTCCTTTCGGGTGTCTGCACCTTGGTGCTTGGAGACACTGCACGTTTAGAGCTAAAAGTCGTCCTCTATTATTTTTAATCTGTAAAGACATAGCAGATCTAGCAGATGCCACCGTCTCATCTTCAGGGTCCCGACGGCTTGAGTGACTCCCTCACCCCGGGAGGCGTTTGTGGACTTAGCTTTCTGTCCCTGTTGTCTGTGATCTTCTGCTTAGATGCTTCTCAGCACATCCAAGTCTTGTAGTTACTTGTCAGTCAAATAGTAAAGAGCTCTCCTGAAAGGGCCTGTTGGGGTTAAAGCTGTGTAAATATGTAGACAAAATGGAAGGATAGAGTGCTGGTGACCAACTAAGTTGTTGTCTGGCTGGGGGACACGTCGGCAGATTCGGAGTGGGCGAGTAGAAGCACTTCTGCGATTAGTATCCTGAAAAATGAAGTCACGGCCTACAGCCATTTACAGTAATTATATCCCGCCATGAAATCTTATTCAAGCAAGTGGTAAATATTAGCAAACATGTTTCTTCTCTCAGTCCCAGCCTCCTGTCTTGGTCATCAAGGAATGTAGAGCCCACTGTGGAACCGAGTGAAAGCTGTGCCTGAAAGCGATTAGCGGGACACCAAGCTGGGGATCGCCTCCAGGGCTCTGGAGAGGAGGGTTCCAGCTTGGGTGTGGTGGGGAAGGTATCCAGGTGGCCCTGCCATCTCCCCACCTGCAGAGCCCTGCCGCCTTTCAGCAGGTTGGAGGCGGGGCTTGGGAGGGTTTCCAGTCAGGAAAAGCACCCCCCCACACCCAGAACAGGGACCAGAAAGAGTAGGGTTGGTGGGTGAGGTGGGCAGCAAGCACCAGGAGGCAAATTGTGTGTGTCAAGTGTGGGACGGAGTGGAGGATTGAAAGCTGAGGTGGAGGGATAGAGTCTGGGCTAGAATGGAAAGGTCTACAAGCTCAAGACCAAGAGTCACAATGAAGCATTGGAGAATTTTTCTCGTTTGTTCAGACTTTCCGCCAATAATGTTTAACTACCTACTGTAGGCCAGGAGCTGTGCTGAGACAGCAAGATACAGCTGGGTCTCCCGGCCTGTGAGTTGCTGTTCATGGGGCAGCAGAGAAGCCAGTGGTGGTTCGTAACCTAGTGAGAAAAGTAGAGCATGGAAGTTGCTACCGGTGGGCAGGGGGACCCAGTGGGGGAGAGATGGAATCTGAGCATTAGGGAGGCCTTGGGAGAGGGAATGGCCTGTGAGCTGGGCCTTCACACCAACGAGGGGTCTGATTTCTCCAGCTGTGTATTTATTGTCTTCTGTTCTCACCCGGATAATCTATAAAGACCCGGTTATTCTCATTTTACTTCAATCACGTTATGAGACTGTTGACGTTTGCAGTTGGGTGGTATGGGCCACTCCGTGATCTTTCCACACTAATAAAATAGACTTCTCACAAGTGCCTCCTCATTCCTTTGGTGTCATTAGTGCCAGAGGCTTCGCATTCTGGAGCAGGTGGGTGGTGGGCGCTGATCCAAACCTCAGCGAAAGTGTAGGTTTCTAGCTGTATCTTAGACCCTGAGCTGTTACTGATCCACAAGAGACCAGCTTGCTGACTCTCTGCAGTCTTGTGGTCCTCCCTGCTCAAAGCTGCCTTGCCTAACCCTCTGAGATGGTGACCCTCACATGGGCTCGTGTGGGAATCACCTGGAGAGTTTATTAAAACCCAGATGGCTGGGCCCACCCCCGGACTCCTGTGGGTCTGGAGGGGTTTCTAGGGAGTGCTGATGCTCTAGGCCCAGGGGCTGTACTTGGAGAACCCCTTTTTGGGAAACCCAGCCACCGGGAAAAGGAACTGCTACAATGTAGGTGAGACCTTCCCTTAGTGTGGCCTTTCTCACAGACTTCGGCAGGGCGTGCTCTCCACAACCAGTCAGTGAGAACAGACGTGAAGCCCCACTGTGGCTTCCGAGGGAGGGGAGACCGCTCTTCCACCACCCCCATGAAGCCCTCCTGGATTATCCTTTTGAGAACTCAGCCTCCTGCGGCACCTGTGCTGTTGGAAGAGGGTGCTGGGCCACATGAAGTGGGATTCCAGATCTTGACTTGCCACCCCTTCTTCTGTGAGGGAGCAACCGTTCTCAAGACCCAGACTTGATCCCAAAAACCAGTGCCAGCTGGGAGGGGTAGCAGGTTTTCTTCCTGCCTGTCTTCAGTTCCTGGCCCCCACAGTCTGGCAGTGGGACTTGAGGATTCCATCATGTATTCATTCTCTCCTGCTGGCTGGTGTGGGACCCTTCGGTGAGAGGCCCTCCCCTCGTGATCTGGAAATGGTGTTGAGGAGATGAGGGTGCCAGCATTCAGTGACAACTGAGGCAGGCTAGCAGACACCCAGATATAGTCCAGTCCAGCCCAGTGAGGGCTCCCGGTCTTTGCGCTCATGCCCAATGGAATGATTAATCGACGTCCTCCACTCTGCTGGACAATTAAAGAAAGCAGAAGAAGGAGGGAAAAGTCTTCAGTTAGACCTAATTTGGCACCATATTGTTTTCTGTTAATCTATTTTGTTTTCTGTCCGTTGGTCCCAAGGGATGGATGCCTTGCTGCTTGCTGAAGCATGCATAACTAATGTCCTCATTAAGGGCTGATCTGTTTATCAGGGCCATGCGAGGAAGCCGGCCTGCCAAACCTAGGCACAGGCTGGGGGCCGTTACCTCCCTCTGGGCCTGAGCCCCACCTCATTAAGCTGGTCCGGGCTATTGATTGGGAGCCTGTGTTTGGAAGAGTCTTACTTACTCCATGCATTATCTTGACAGATTGATCAGACCTGATTGAGAACCTCTTAAAGGAACGAACAGCTGTAATGGGAAAGTTGGACTCTGTCATCCGTTAGGATGATTCTGGGAGCAAGAAGAACAAGGCTGACATCTTGGAGCAATTGTATTTACAATTAACATGGCTGAAAACGATTGCCTCTATTGATCCCCCCTTCCTGCAATTACAGCCCCATTGTTTACATTCCAGCACTTGAGTTATAAAAAGGAAATTCAATAATTATTGCATTATTTAAAGTTAAAGTGCCACAGAGTTTGCTGGCTACGCTTGCTGGTTGATTTAACGTTCAGTAAAATCCATGCTGAGCTCTCCATCTTGAGGCCGAACAGTATCGGCTTTTAATGAGACCTAAAAAGGGGGGAGGGGGTGGGGAGGAGAGCACAACCCCGTGCACTGGGTGTTTGTCTGGGTTATTTATGGGGGAACCCGAAAGCAGGGCCGAGAAACTAGCCGTGTCATCCTTCGCAAAACTGTATCCCCTCTTGCCACGTGGCTGTCCCCGCTGCAGCCGCCAGCTCCTGGCCTCTCAGACCCGGCTCTGCTTCCTCCAAAGAAGCGTCTCCTCTTCGCCCTCCCTCCCTCCCTCCCTCCGTGCCCCCCACCCACGAGCCTCACCTCCCCGGCTTCTTTAGCCTTCAGCGGGATCCAGGGAACGGAAGAGAAAGGGTCGAGTGCCTGAGCAGCCACGGTGATGACATCGGAGGCATTTGTTTAGAGGGGATTTGCACCCCTGCCTTGCCACCTTCCCATTTTCTTTTTCAGGGACAAAGAAAATAAAAAAATAAATGAAGCTCCTCTTAGAAGGAAGAAGTCAGCCCGTGTGTGCTCCCTGCCCCCCTTAACCCCCCCCCCCCATTGTCCATCTCACGCTGGCTGCCTCTTGTCTTCTCTCATAATGAAGGTGATGAGGGTATTTGTCAGCGACTCACAGGAGATCAAGACAGGCCTCTAGGTTTGAGCGCCAAATTCACGCTCTCAGCAGCAACGGCCGGAAAGTTCAGGAGCGTGGGAGGAATTGTAAAGACCGTTTTGTTTTTCTCATATTTGGTTGAAGTTCTTCCGTGGGCTCAGTTCCAGCCAGACATCTGGACAGGTGTGCTCAGCAGGGTGGCGAACTCACGAGGAAAAAGTGATGCCTCATGCTTCGCCATCAAGAGTCACGCTTTCAGCGACGGCCCCAGGAAATTTCAGACTGCAGGTGCAGAAGGGGCGAGGGAGATGAATAGGGCCAATTCCTACTTTTATGAAGTATCTGGAGCAGGCCAGTAGCAGGCAGCTGCTTCCGTGTGACTTTTTCATTAAAGAGGTGACTTCTTGTGTGCCAGCATCATCGCATGATTTATCTAGTGCAGTTTGCTAGAATCTGAAATACTCTTTGGGAAAAGGTGGGTGCAGAGATTTTAAACTCTGGAAATTTTTCTTCTTCCAGGGGACTGTCTCCATGTTTTCTCCCTGGGGTCTCTGCTATGTGGCAGTTGCTGTCCAGAGCAACAACCCTCAGAGTGTGGTCCCAGACCAGCAGCATCAGCGTCTCCCTAGAGATTGTTAGAAATGCAAATTCTTGGTCCCCACCCCAGACCAGGTGAATCAGAAACCCCTGGGGTGCCCCCCTACAATCCTAGCATAACATACCCTCAGGTGCTTCTGGTACGCGTTCCAGTTAGAGAACCACTGATCTAGAACACCATCTGCATCATTAATAACCAAGCCCATGGGGTTGTACCTGCCAATCAGGAGCAAGGAAGCAAAATGTGGGCTCAAGGTGGAAAGATGACGGCCGTGCCAAATACTTGGGTAGTCCTTCACATCCTCCGAAGGATTTGCACGTTTGTTTTCTCATGTGGTTTTGAAAATTGCCTCTGAGGAAGACAGGGCAAGTATAAACATCTTCACTTTACATATGAAGTAACGCACCTGTTTTGACCAGCAGGCATGGTTTTCTCTGCTGTGTTGACTGTTACGGGATTGGAGATAAAATAAATCCTTCAGAGCAGATTGAGGGCATCAGGGGCGTGTCGATCAGCCATCTCAGCTGGGTTCTCTTTCCTTTACCTCGTCATCACCTGGGATGTTGGCAGACATGATAAAGAATATGGTTCTTGATTTTCGTTATACTGTGACACCCTGAAGGGGAAAGAGACCCGGTAAACAGATACAGTTCTGAGGCAAAGGCATGGGCTGGAGGTGCGGATCCTGGCTGTGCCTGCAGCAGTAGCATAGCTTTGGACGAGTGACTTAAAATTAAGTACAAGGAAGGAGTTTTACAAGGAAGAAGTTGGTCCTGTGTGGTTCAGTATCCCCTCCATGTTATAATTTCTATTGGTCATAGATTCTTTACTGTCGGCTAGGGATTCCTCTTTGGGGGTTGGGGGTGAGGGTCCCAGAGAGTGTGGGACAGGCACGGTTGTATGGAGAGAAATGTCAAATAGGTAAATTCAGTAGTACTTCATTTTTTTTTTCCCATTTCTATCTCTAATCGCAAACCTTAACTAATTTGAAATATATAATGATAATAATAATGGTAGCCTTATTATAAAGGTTAACCGTGCATCAGGTACTGAATTAAGCAGTTCATATGGATTATCCCATTGAATCCCCCCACCAGTGCTCTCTGGAAGGTCTGTTAACCATCCCAGTATTGCATGTGAGTAAACTGAGGCCCAGCAGTGTGTATAACTTGTCCAAGGTAGCACAGAGTTAGGGTTTTCCACCGGGTTGCCTTAATTCAGAGTGTACCTTAAACCACCAGCATTGGCAACATTTTGTCACGGAGCTGAAGGAGGACACGCTAGAGTAGTGCGTAGATGGTGGCCCATATTTTTATTTGGGAGTTGACATCTACGGGAGCTGGAAAGTAGTACTAGCAAAGAAATACATCTTAATGAGTGGGGAAGGTTCTGTAGCCAGTATGTTATCCTAGCAAAGGGATAATTTTCAGATCCTATGAGCTTTTGGTAGATTCTGGAGGGTGGTCAGTTTGATGTTCACCTTGTGGGACCCACTTTGTGATTTCACCCACTACATAACCTCTTTCAGCTTCCTTGCTCTGTGTCTAGATGCTCATTTGACCCTCATGGAAACTAGCCCTCTTTTGGCTTATGACCTCATGTTCTGATGGGCCCCCCTTGGTTCAGGAGAACTCCTGTATACCTAATAAGCTCCCTCTCCTTTCTGGAGTTTGCCCTAACAGAGGGGAATGAAATCTATTATGTGAAGGCATCAGCATTCCACAAGAGGCCATATTTAGATTTCTTGTTGTTAGATTCCTTAGAGGATGTACTGTATGTCTCTCAAGGAAACGCTAGTATGGAGACTTCTGAATCAGGAGATGTCATTCAGGTAGGGGGAAAAGACACAGGGATGGGAAGTCTCACCTTCGGCCTCAGAGCTCAGATACAGAGAATGAACACTCATGGCTTGTCCAGAGTCTGGCCTAGAAACCAGAAAATAGGTCAGAGTAACATTAAATGGATTGATCTAAGGGAACATTTTTACTTCCTTTCACTTTCTCTTATAAATCATGGTTGGGACTTGTATCTTATGGTGTCTGCAGGGCTCCTACAGCGAAATAGGACTAAATTAGCATGTGCCAAGGATGAGGGCATGAGTGGGTGAAAAGCCAACATTAAACAGAAAATACATATATATTTAGGTTGATCTTCTGGAAGGTTTCCTAAGAATGTGACATTAAGCTTGAATCTGTAACATAACCACTGATTAAAAAATTAACTGCCTCCATTCCCAGTCGCATTATACCTGCAACAATTTATTTTTTCAGCGTTCAAGGGGAATACCTGGGTTTGGGGAATCTCATGTTCCAGAATGCCCCTGCAGTCAGCGCCATGTAGTCAGATGGCTGTGGACTTGGCATCAAGCCTCAGCTTCTAGTCCTATTTCTTCTTCTTGAGACCTGGAGGGGAGGCCCATGACCTCTATGAGTTTTGGATTTCTCCAAGGACAGGAGCCAAATGCTTACCCACCTCATCATGAGCTGGAGGAAAAGATCACAAGTCGCCGTGGGTGTTTTCTTAGCAGTCCATGCCGTGAATGGGCACGACAGTCACTTATGTCTTCCTTATTTTATCTTACGATTTGGGGAATTTGTAAACTAACTGGACCTTCATCTTCCTGTTCCTTCTCACTGGAAGTGGTAATGATTTGTATAGTCCTTGCCCAGAGGGCAGAAGCTGGAGCCCCTGGCACACTGTGGTTAGCAGTGTCCCCTCTGAAGGCCGATGCAACGGTGGCCGCCTCCATCCAGGGCCTCAGTTTTACGAATTGGGAGGCCCGCCTAGCTGCCCTTGCTTGGATACACTTCACATGCACCTCAACAAGTGTTTTGGGGTTCACACTGCATGCCTGCTATGGAGATGCCTCTCGGTTTCTGGTATCCCCTGGGGTAGCCCCTTTGCTCAGGGGGATGTCTGGGAGCTGCTCCACGCCATCCATCACAGGGCTCCACATGCTCAAGGAGCAGAGATTTGTTGGATGCGCAGAAAAGCGTGAGAGGGTGGGTGAGGGCGTGTTTATAGTAACAGGTGTTACTCCCCTGAGGAAGCTTCATTATGAGTCCTGTGTGTTTTCATTTGTGAGTATGTGTATGTGAATGTACTTTGTCCATTTCTGCTTTAAAGGGAAGGCTTTGACAAAACCTGATCAATATTTTGCATTCCATGCATGAAGAACCAGATGTTAGAAGTTTCTATCACTGGGGAGGAGGAAGGAGCAGGGCCCCACCAGATTTACAGAAATCAATGTTCTCTGACAGAAGTTGGTTAGTTTTCCTGGGAAACAAGTAACAGGAACACATTTTTTTGATTTTCACGATGAATTATTTTCTAACAAGAGCCCTCTTTTCCTCTCTTTGACTTCCAGTTGTTGGCCAGGGTGAACGAGCACCACATATTAATGGCGTAGAGTCACAAAGTAACACAGGCTGCCTTCTTTCCTCTCCATTCTTTTTTAATTATTAATTTGCTTTTTGCACTTGGATTTATGTACCAGGCTCATTGTTGGAGGTGCTTTTTATTACAGGGAGGGGTTTTCTTTCTGAGCCTTTCCCTCTCCTCCTCCCACCACCCCCAAGCTAGACCCACAGGGGAAGATGGGAGGCCAGTAGGTGTTTCCATGTCCATGGCACAGGAGTGTCACCTTCCAGCTAAATCGAGATGGGACAAGCATTTTAGAAGAGCTCCAGCAAGACCAGGAAGAGGCTGGGGAAGAGGTCCTTGAACAATCTAAGTGAGCCCATACTCCCTTGTTTTCAGGAAAAAGCACTGGCTGCCCGTGTGTGTGTGACAGGGACCTAATTGCTCACGGTGAGGACAGTCTGTTATCTGCTGCATGGTGGTAATTTGGAAAAGTCAGAGAATGTTGGGCCCTTCTACTTCACTGATGGTCAAACTAGATGCTTATTTCCTTCTTAGGGGTCATTACACTTCTTTGAATCTTCGAAAGTAAATCATGTTGCCAAAGCATGGAGGTCTCTGTTTCTGGAAATGACTGAACCACTTCACACACCCCCAGTGTCTTGCAAGCACTTTTTAAACCAGCCAGTGACATTGAGGAGAATCAAGGGAACCCTTGGGCTGGTTCAGGGGGTCATAGGTCACAGGTCCGAGTGAGTTTGTGTAGACCTCAGTTGCCACTATTCTTGAGCTAAGTTGATTTTTCTTTCTCAATTTATTCATTGGTCTTGCTGCTGCTTCATCGTTATTAGTTTGTGGGTAGATGGCAGTTTTTCTTGAGTAAGCCAGTGATTTTCACTGGTCTGGCCAGCATAGTCTCACAATGATAGTGAAGCCAAAGTGATACCTTCCCTCCTGTCCCCTTGGCATGTCGTCCAAGTCACCACAGTCATGGTCTTAATCATCTATAGGTTAAGGGCCTGGGATAGGGCATGTTCTATGTGTGTGTGTGTGTGTGAGCATAGCCACTGAGGTATTAACAGACACTTAGAAGGGAATCAGAGCCGACTTTTGCCCAGGGTGCACAGCAGCCGGTTTTCTTGGAGTCCACGGGTACCATGGGTACTTCATAGCACACTAGGCACTGAAGTTGTTGGGTTGTTCTTTTTTTTTTTTTTTTTTTTTTTTCAAACTGTGCACCTGACCTGATGGAGGTAAACAGTTAAGAATCTTACCTGCAGAGCACAGAAAAGTGGAAAAAGTAAAGACTGGGTCCACCCATCCCCAAGGATGGGAGGTCTCTGTGGTAGACAGAGGGCTGGAGAGTCCAGGATTTGTGTGGGAGAAAAATTTCCTGCCTGGCGAGAAGAGCAAGAACTCTGAAAGGAGGCAGCTCCTTTATTGAGTGTTCCACTGGGACTTGTGCCTTGGTGGATTCTTCATATATTACAGTGAATTTAATTAAATACATTGGGATCCCAATTGAGGGTATTCTAATTAGCTGGGTCAGGAACAAATTATACTCTCTCCTTCTCCAAATGAAAACATCTACTCTCTTCTGCAGGGAAAGCATGTCCTTGGCTGACTGGCTTGCCCTAGTGGAGTCCTCACTGGTCTACCCAGCCCCACCTCCTCTTACTGCTTTTTATTAGGCAGGTGCCAGGGGTGGAATCCTGGGGTTACAGCCAATGCCACTTGGGAGGGAGAGGGCATCTGGTTAGCAGGTTGGGGCATTGACCCACTCAAGACCTGGGAAATGACCAGATGGTGCGGAGAAGGTCACAGAGGGTGGAACCCTGCTGCTAGCTTTTGGGTCCTGTTGGCTCTAGTCTGGACAACTTGAGGAAGTATTGAGAACTTACAAAATTCGGTTAAGAACAGGATCTTTGATAAGCACATAGACTCAGGTTGTGAGCCTAAGTTTGGGTTGAGATGTAATCAATAAGCAGGTTGTTTCCTGACAACCAAAAAATAGTTTAATCTGGATTTTTTTTTTTCTGGCTTTCAGCTCAGAATTTTGAATTGAGCTTTTGTGTACAAGCCTCCGAGAGAAGACCCTAAATGTTCCCTAGGCCAGACTCAGGGGAAGAGGCCTTGGCTCTATTTACCTCGTTTCCTCTACCATTTGTAGTGTGTGCCCATTTCCCTTCCAAATGGCTTTCAAATGTCAGACAGAAGAACTCCTTGTGGCACAAGAGATTGCCATTTACCACCGTGAGTTTGTGTAAAGTGGTTTTGGAACATTTTCGTCATACTATTTTTAAATCAGGAGTCCCCAGTATGTTGTTTGTGTCAATGCAGGATTTATATAGTTCTATCACCCAAGAGCCCATAGATTTGAGAACAAAAGACATTTGACATCTCAACTCCCATCCAACTCTTTTTGGCCACGCTATCCTCTCTTCTGGCTCAGAGATTGGAAACTCCAGCCATTTGGAAAAGAACCTTCGTATCCATATTAAAATTTTATGTGTAAGTTTCAGTGCCTTAATGCAAGGAAATTCTCTCATAGGAAGGTGATGGGAATTTAGGGGTGAGGCTTTAGTGATTCTTCCTCTGACTTCATAGTTGATAATACTCCTGAAATCCCTTGATCACACTTATTGCTCTGGATTCCATGCTTGTTTTCCCTGTTATCTTTTATTTCATCAGTTATTGTTGAAACTTTAATAAATGTAATACTTTTGGTCTTAGTGATCCAATACAGTGTTCAGATATGTTTCCTTGTACTGGCTCTTTTACAAGTGTCCTGCTCCTTAATCCCAAGCCAAACCCTTGCTCCCAGGAATATCTTAGTCCAGTTTTTGGCTTTTTGGAGGGACTTTGTGGAGAAGTCAGGGAGAATGAACATGGGCAAGCTCTTCCTATACCTTCACATCTATCCCCTAGACCCTCTTCTTCCCAGGGTTGCAGCCTCTGGAAAATAGTGCTTTCGTGCATTCCATCCTCCTGAAATCCTCTGCAAGGAGCCTTGTCTCAGACCAGGCAAACTGAGGATAAACTAATTAAAAAAAAAAAAAGCAGCTCAAATTTATTTCAGAAAAAAAGTAGGTTTTCATTATCAATCATTGTAGTTGCCTTAACAGTTAATAACGAGCTTGCTAGTTCTTCAGACCCCTCTGTTTGTGAAAGTGCTCTAGAATGGCTTTCACTGGTTGGAATACCGCGTTGTTGCAAATCTCTGCTCCTGAGTGTATCAAATCACCCATTTGGGGCGAAAGGAGGGATTGTTCTCTGTTGATACCTATGAAGCCCTTCACGTTTTTACCTATATGTTGGCCTCAGAGCAAGCATGTATTATGGAAGAATGGTTTAGCCAGTTTACACAAATGAGAGCCTGGGCCTCCCCTTCTCCTCCCCCACAATGATTTTTCTGCAACCCTCCATTGGTGCATTCATATTTCCTCTTCCAGTAAGGCTCAAATGTGCTTCTAGAGTTTTCATACTTTTCCAGCGAACAAAGAATGTGTACATGTGTGATTTGATAGGAAGTGCTGGTAAGGCCAGCCCTCTGGTATTTTTAATACTGGGTGGAGCGCAGGACGTTTTAACTGCTCTGCCTTCTCAGTGTCTCAGATTATCATCTGGACAAGAAGCCCATCCAAGCAGGATGAGCAACAGTTTTCAAGGCTTGGACGCTGAATGGGACAAGTAAAGGTCAAAAAGGAGAGGAACAGCACAAAGTAGTTCCAAAGCATCTTCTGTGTCTTTTGTGGAGGTCCTTGGGGCAGGCTCTGGGATCTGTGGATGCGGGTGCAGAGAAGGAGGGTAATAACACAACGGCTATCTGAGTTTCCTCCTCCTAAAGGATGCTGGGAGATATGAGACCCTGGTTCTAGTTCTCTCTCCCACTGCTAACTAGCTGGGTTACCGTGGATCATTTGCTTAGGTTTTTTGGAATTATTTCTTCTGCCTTCTATGCAGCCAATGGAAAAACTTCCTCTTCTCCTAAAATGGGTCATTTGTAAAGAAGAAGATATCCTTTCCATACCAGGAGCAGGTCACTTCCCCAGCTGTTAGGAGAAAGGGTCCATGGCTTTCATCATATTCTCAGAGAGGCACAAAGAGGCTGTGAATTTTGTCCTTGGATCATCTCGGAGTCTTCTACACACAGGAGAGTATGGGGTCTGCTGACTGTTACTGTGACCTTTTCTGTTCTTGCACCCCTAACTTTAATCCTGTGTGTGCCTGCTTTCTGCCAGCTTTGGGGCTTCCTTGTTCTGGAATCAGTACTGTGTCTACACAAACACAACAAAAAGTGTAATTTTGACCATCTGATGCACTAAAGCCAAATGACCTTCAGATGTTGACAGGGAACCAGTCTGGAGAAGTTTATTTTTTCTGTCTTTTTTTTTTTTTTAATCCAAAGGAAAATCTAATTTTAGGTTCTTCTAAAAGACTGTGGTTCTAAATATAAAAACTTGACCTGTCATTCCTGTGAAAAAGTCAGACAGCAGCTTTGGCTTGGTGTTACTGACCTAGGATTCCATACAGGGAGGGTGGCCATTTGGCCATCACCTAAACTAGGATTTGGCTAACTTTTTCAGTCAATGACCAGATAGTGATTCTGGAGGCTTTGTGGGCCATCCTATCTCTGCTGCAAGTACTCAAACCCTGGTGCTTTGAAAGCTGCCCTCGACAACACGCAGATCCATGGACGTGGCTGTGTTCTGTTAAAACTTTATTTACAAAAATAGGCAGCAGGTTGGATTTGGCCTGCAGGCCATTGTTTGCCAGCCCTGATCTGAATAAAGCAGGGTGTGCTGGAGAGTGAAAGGGGGAACCTTTGATTACTGTGCCAGGAAGACCTGTGTGACATGGGGAGGGTCCGATCCGTCAGCAGGAGCAGCCCCGTGAAAAGCCACAGGGGAAGGGACAGCCAGGGGTAGGGGGCAGATGGGAAGGAGAGTCCGCTGGCTGCCGGCCCTTGAAGAACTGCTGGGGGAAGGTAGGTGGGAGAACATAGAGCAACCCCTCCTAGGAGTCCGAGCACTGGGCTGTGGCCGGTCCGGGGTGGGCTGATGGTGGCGGCGGGCTTCAAGTAGCTTACCCTCTCCTCTGCCCTCGCAGCACCTGCAGCAGCACGAGAGTGGAGTAGAGGGCGAGAGCTGCTACTACCACTGCGTCCTGTGCAACTATTCCACCAAGGCCAAGCTCAACCTCATCCAGCACGTGCGCTCCATGAAGCACCAGCGCAGCGAGAGCCTGCGCAAGCTGCAGCGGCTGCAGAAGGGCCTGCCGGAGGAGGACGAGGACCTGGGGCAGATCTTCACCATCCGCAGGTGCCCCTCCACTGATCCGGGTGAGTGGGCTCTCGGTGGGCCTGGTGCGGACCCCCGAGGGCTGTGGTTTGCTGCCGCTGGTCCTCGTGTCCGTCCCCGACCTCATAGGTGACACACTGTGTTCTGGAAGGAGTATCGTGAGCGTTCTTGCCTTTTTTTTTTTTTTTTTTTTTTTTAACTAAAGGAACTTAGCACCGCTTTTCATCAGGTGTTACGGGCCACTGCCTGGTGAGCAGGACAACTGGAGATGTTTTGTTTTCTATCCCCAAATTCCTCTGGTTATATATACTCAACATTTCACTTTATTACTTTGGATGCACATAAAGCAAATGCTAAATCATGTGTTGCTCAGTGGTAAGAACGGGCAGTTTGCGGCCTCCAGGCCGGTGCAAGGATGAACGTCAGAGGGGATCAGCATAGCTGGCACTGGTTCTAAACATTTTTTCGGGTTTGGGGGCGTGTCTGCAAGTCGTGACCCTGCGCCGCCGCCTGCTTCTCTGCAGAGTCAGAGCCTTCCAGGGGGACCTCGCCCTCTCTGCCTTCCTTTCTGTGCTCCTACCATGGCCGCTTCCTTCTGGGCCATGCCTCAGCCTGTCCCCGTCATCAAACCACCCTTGAGAGTTCACCACTGACCTCGGATGTGCCCAATCCAGGAGCTGCCTGCAAAGCCTTCTCTTCTTTCTGCGGTCTCTGAAAGTATTACATGGTTCCATCCCTGAAGTTCCCTTCCCTGAGCTTCCAGGGTGTATTTCTCTCTTGTCTTCCTACTTTTCTTGACAGTCTTTCTGTGCCCACCCCTGGCTCATGGTATTCAGTCGGCCCCACATGCTGACATGAGCTGGGCATCAGGCCCTGGCCCTTGGCTCCCAGCCTTTTAAAGCTTTGATCTCCTGGCGGTACCAGATGCACTTGAGACAGCTCCCTGCATTTCTCGTTGGTGCCACGTCATGGGCTCTGAGCTCACCACTGTGTCCTGCAGACTCCCCTCTCCTGGGGGCTCAGTGTCCCACCACCTGGTGCCACTAGAGACTCAGGGCCATCCTTTGTCCATTCATCGCTTGTGGCACTGTCCGCCCCTGAGCTGTAGTGGCTGAGTCGGGGTTTTTAATCTCAAGTTTACCAAATTTTTCATTTTTTCTAGTTTTTAAAGGCAACAGATTATAGAAACCTAATGAAAAAATGTCATGACCCTCCCACATCCCATTGCCCAGAGCAGTATTTCTTAATGTGCTTCTACTACTGGTTCTTGATGTTTTTTTTTTAATGTTTTAGACATTATCTGTTGACTTTCTGCTCTGAAAGAAGGGGATTTCACTAGTACACCATTCTACAGACTACACACTCATCTGCTCACACGCACCCCACCCACAAACTCACAGACACCCCAAACTACACATGCACACCCCATGCCCTTTACACCACATTCCCCAGCCCCCCTGTCTACCCATTCTTCCCCTCCCTCCATCATCCATGATGATTAAATAATAATTTTGGGTTATATTAATATTCAGTGTTTTCGTTATTCTAACTCTATAAATATTAATCATAGCTGAGCCATGTAGAGTTTTATAATTTCATTTACCTTCTTGTACAACTTTTTATTTTCCCTGGTTTTCTAGGTACCTATGATTAATTCATGGCTAGCCCTCTGCCAGAGTAGACATTTCTAAATCTCTGAAGGTCCAGCCAGATTGCTTGTTCACTGAGCTGCATTCCCTCCTGGAGGCATCTCTCCTGTGCCCTCCAGAGCCCTCTGCCCCCTGGCCCTGTCCCCATTTCCCCCCTCCCCATGTAAATGAAATGACTGGATATCCCAAGGGGGGAGAATGTGTCCTCCCTGCTGGAGTAGCTGAGGTTTCATGATCACAGCAGAAAGGCCAGTCCTCCTGGCAGGCTGGGTGACTCATTTCTTCCGGAACCCAGGATAATTTCTTGGGTACCAGGATAATACTCGTCACCTCTGGGTTGCTGCACAACTGTCCTTTCCCGTATTTTTCAAATGCCTCTTCTGGTTAAAGTTCAAATGCCGTAATGTCCAGGTCTCCTGCTTGGCGTGTGACCCCGTCCCTCTGCATGTGAACACTCAGGAGCGAGGCATGAAGCCGGCACCCGCAGACCCATCTGTGCCCGAAGACTGAGCCCATTGTGCCATCTGGCTGTGGGGGGTCCTCATTTTGGCCTCTGTGTCATCCTGCCATTCCCACTATTTTGCTGTGGAGTCATTTTACAGGATTCTCCTTCCTCCGCCAATAAATGCTGACCTATTTATTTTAGAGTTGGTGAGGTTTTTTGTTTTGTTTTGTTTTGTTTTTAATTTTTTTCTTTTCTTTTTCTTTTCTTTCTTTTTTCTTTCTTTCTTTCTTTCTTTCTTTCTTTTTTTTTTTTTTTTTTTGGCCAGCTCTGCATACGTCATTGTTTTAATCTTCTGTTAAAAGCTGGTCCTTTTTGCCCTTCAATTCTTTCTTTCACTCTACTCAGAATTCCCTTTTTATTAATGAGGTGCCCCAAACTAAATAGTGTACAGCTGCCATTTCACCCGGG
Source organism: Canis aureus (assembly GCF_053574225.1). NCBI lineage: Eukaryota > Metazoa > Chordata > Mammalia > Carnivora > Canidae > Canis > Canis aureus. Next base: position 10,442,860 of record NC_135613.1, read on the forward strand.
GTCTATGGACTGGAACAAACGGTTCCCTGTTTTATAATGTAATACTTCTATTTATGCAGTCCGCTCTGGAATTGCTTTCTTACACCATTGCCTTCTGGGTTTCTCTCATTTAATGCGTATTAGAAGTTATTTTTCCCCCTGAAGTGTATGAGCAACTTTAGTCTAGATGATAGACTTCCTTTCTGTATTTCAAAATCCTTTTGTATTGTCTTTGGCCTGAAGTCCTGTTTTGGCTCTGCACCCTCCTCCCTCCCCACGCCCTGCCCTCCTCCCACTCATGCTCTGCTCAGGCTAAGTCCACACTCTTCGCTAACGACAAAAGGACAGATTATTAGGTAATAGTCACATTGACATTAAAAGTAACTCGGTGCCCTTTCAGAAACCCCTTTACGACAGCTCATCTTAAAATATATCCTCCCTCCCCCCAGGGATTGGCTTTTAACTTCTTGAAAGAATGTTTTTTAAGAAAAGGAACATTGTGGACCTCATAGAATGAAGACACGGAAGGTCATCAACTTCAAATTTATCAACAGAGACTTGATCACATATTCTTGATTTTCTCTTCTCTCACGTAAGGGTCAGGACATTGATCTTTAGCTGGAAACATCAGCTGTGTAGCGTGAAGAAGCCTCAGGGAGTCTTTGAGCACCTTTTGGGGACCTGCTTGTTCTGCCTGTAAGCTGCTTGTAAATGGTGTGCTGTCTGGAGTGTTCTCTATGGGCCTCCTGTCAACATCTAGTTAAATGATGGTGTTCTCCTCTCCTTTCCTCCTCTGTTGTTCATACACCAGAAAGTGTTACAGAAGAAATAACTTCCTTTTCTTCTGTGAGCTCAGGACCTCCTATCCCAGGCCCCTGTTGTTCTCCACCCCCCACCCTACACCCCCCCCCACCCGCAGGTACCCAGGCTTCCCTTGCTGCAGCTGGTGGGGAGAACTCCGGGAGAGTTTCTTCCCTCTGGTTGACAAAAGTAACTCTTCAAATTTTACCTGTTCACTTAGGTCAGTATGTTTTCCAATCAGTCCAGTTCACCACATAGCCTGCCAACCCTGTGTGAGTTTGGAAGTACGGAGAAGGAAGAACTGAAGTTGTCTGCTGCCCTTTACAACTCTGCGGTCCTAGCCAGAGTTGACACCTGTCCCTGATCGTGTGATCCCCAGAAAGGCCTCATGGCCAAACATAAAACCTTTAGGTCCTGCCCTGCACCAAAGGGCTAAGTCTTTGGTTATTGGAGGTGCGCTAATAATTAGGCCACTGTCCTCTACATGGTCCTGCTTGTGGTCCAGCTTTACCCTTATGTCAGTGGACAAGCCAAGTCCTGTATCATAGCATCCTTAACCTAGCATGACAGTTCTGTGGTTATGCTTAACAGCCTCACCACCACACTAGACACACACACACACACACACACACACACACACACACAGCAGGGCTTCCCATTTCAAAAAATGACTTGGAAATACACAGCTCCGAGAAAACAGGTCACGTTCCCTGTCACACCCCGACCCTGGCCTTGTTGTTTGGTTATTGACTTGAGTGCATGTTCTGCAAGGGAGACTAAGTGGTGTCTTGACTTTGTTGGGATTTGGTCTTTTCATTTCATCCTTACAACCAGGTGGAGGTAGAGAAAGCCCATTGTTACGTGCTAACGCACCGGGTTCTCTCTCTCAGCTGCTGGCACTGGCTATTTACTTCCCCTTAGTTGACCAGAAGATCTTGAAAGATGGAAAGCTCTCGCAGGTGGGTCATGTAGGATCAGCTTCCCTGTTTGCTTATGAAAAAGGCATTTCTGGCTCCCGGGTGAAACTGTAGTTAATTTCACTCTCCCGGTGCCCTGAGCTTCGAGGAGACAAGAGGCCTTTTGTGTTCCTGCTGTCTGCCTGCGTCCTCCTCCTCGTCCTCCTTTTTTTTCTCTGTCTCACCCTTGCCTTAACTACTTTTTCCTTCACGTAGTCCTGGATCTCCAAACTTCGTCCAGATGTAATTTAACAGTTCTTAATCGCATACCAACTTGCATACAAGACTTTGCATAAGTTGAGGGATGCCTCTGACGACGTCTCCTCTCATCTCTTCATGTGGATTCCCTGGTGGATAGGCCAGCCCAGGCATTCGAGGCAATCAGATGATGACTCAGTTTACAGAGATAACAACTGTTCAGAGTCTAAGAGAATATTTTGTTTGGAGCGGAAGCTGGCATCCCCCTTTCCTGACACATCTTTGGCGCTCGAGATAGCGAATTTCTGAGTCGGGAGGCAGAGGCCAGCCAAGTGATGATGTGGATTTGGTGACAACCTGTACTGAAACACTCACTTGCTTCGCTTGATGGATTATTTTTTCAATCAACTTTCAGGGAGTTTTGCCTAACTTTTACAGCCTAAGAGAGTAAGAAAATGTTTTTTCAGCTTTCTCATTTTTGTTCCATTTTTATTTTTCAAAATTGGGATAGGGCTGCCCTCTAAGTATGAAGTACATGATTTTGTTTTTGTTTTTTTTTTTTATAAGTAGCTAAATTATATACAATTGTAGTATAATTTTTCTCATAGCACTGAAATATGTTGTGGCCAGTTCTGTAATTCTGAAGCACTGTTTTTGTAAAACCGAACAGCAGTGTTCTTTCTTTTTTCCTTTTTAGTGTATGTCTCATTGATGGGACTTGGGAAAGGCATAGGGGTACCATATTTCTAACTAAAGACGTGGTGTGAAAAGAGCACATCCAACAAATCAGAGTGAGTGAAATTTTAAGCACTTACGGAGGAGTGGAGAAAACAGGACTTTATCTGTTTCAAATACATTCCCTGATAAGGACTATTGGAACAATAGAATTGTAAACTTCAGTGTGCTTTTTGGAAAGGTGTTTTACAACACACAGATAAAGAGATATCATTATATATCAGCACGAAAGGGAGCATAATACCATTAAAGGAAAAAATGGAGTTTAGGGAATGACATGATTTGGTTCTGTTAGTTTGATTACTTTGATTCTGTTTTTGAAAAGTATTCTTCTTGAAGCTTTTAACATAACCAAGAGTTTGTAATTGGCGTCTCTGGCTGTTTCGTGGGTGGGCTCTACTTACGTGGAGTCTGATAGGGTGTCAGGCACACGGCAGGAGCTCACATATCCATGGTGCTTGTAGCTAGAGAGACCAGCATGGTTGCTACCGGTATATATACCAGGGAGTAAGTCTTGGTTGCCTTTTGTTCGTGGAGTTAGTTTGCTGTTTGTCACTGGGAAGTGTACGGAGTTTGATTACAGTCTGATCCTCTTGCATTTTGCATCTATGTGGAGAGGACAGGAGTAGTCTTCAGGGTGTACACTGTCTTGTTTTTCTGTTGGAACAGAGTCCCTGATTTGCCTTAATTAGTCCTCTAACAATCTACAAAGGTCAGCGCCAATTGCCTGTTCATTTACATTTGTAATTGTGATGGCTTCTGATTACATATTCCTTGCCCTAGTCCTTCCTTGGAGTATGTGCCTGTGTGTCCTCCCCTCCCCCTCCTCCCACACCCCCGCACACGCACCAGGCCATTGTGGAAGCCACGGATCTGACTCCCCGTACAAGAAACCTTGGTGGTGAGGACCCAGCCTTCTCTCCAACTTCAGCGTCTATTCTAGAAAGACGTCTTCAAGAGGTTATTGCTTCTAAGTTAGGAATATGATGAAGCCAGAGTCAGGCAAGCAAATTACGTCGATACCAGGCAAGAAATCTGAGAGCCATTATCTAGGAGCCTTCTTGAACTGGGTAATTAAGGGCAATTAAACTTTTCTGCTTGCTCTCTGCAAAATATGCTGATGATCTGGTCTGTTGGAAGGTGGACACGTGCAAAGTGCAGTTTTGCTGCTGTCCCGTGCCCCTGGTCTGGAAGGGTCTCTCCAAAGAGGATAGGACCACCCCATTGTTGTCGCTTGGGCAGTAGGTCCAGAGTCTCCAACCTCCCGTGTAATCTGTTTTCTCTGTCTTCTCCAGGACAGACTAACATCCATACCAAGACATTGACCTTTTATTTATTCTTTTTTAAGATTTTATTTATTTACTTATGAGAGACACACAGAGAGAGAGAGAGAGATATTGAGGGGGGCAGGCAGAGACACAGGCAGAAGGAGAAGCAGGCTCCATGCAGGGAGCCTGACATGGGACTTGATCCCGGGTCTCCGGGATCAGGCCCCGGGCTGAAGGTGATGCTAAACCGCTGAGCCACCTGAGCTGCCCGGACATTGACCTTTTAGAAGTTATTTAAAATCTGGCTGCAGTTGGCCAAGTTCAGTGATTCTCACCACCGTTTCATATTCTAGATCTGCCATTCACCAGTTAATTTGTTTTTATGGGATGATCAAAGCTACCAGGGGTTGGTTGGTTTGTTTTATATCAGTATATAAAACTAGAGCATGTATTGCCCCGTACAGTGGGCTGTACACATGGCCACATGCTGCTGGGCTCTGTAGCCTTGTTCCTGGTTGGTGGCTCTCGGTTGTCCTCCATACTCTCCTCTTAGGGAGGTAGCAGACTGTGCCTTCGTGGCCACCCAGTGCTGTCTGTTCTGAGAGGCAGCAAAAGCATGGCCACTCCCTTCCAGGGAGGGTAATAATAAGGGGCACTGCAAAAGAAAAGAAAGAAAAGAAAAAAGGCACCTGTTGGTGGTTATTGGAATTAGGAGAGATGTACACGTGTGTGTGTGTGTGTGTTGAGGGTCAGCATTGGGTGTTGCCCTGTTTAAGGGAGCCCCAAAACACAGGAGCCCCCAGAGGAGACTTAGAATGACATACTATACCAAGTGTTATTTTAATGAAACCTTTATGCCAACTCACCTTTGAAAATGGATGTCCAAGGAACTTGAAAGTGTGCAACATGACCTTCAGTGAACATCGGTTGTTAGCCAGCGAGTGGGTGTTCTGTACCTGGATTTCATTCGAGGGGAGGGACCTTGTGATGACAATTGTCACAGGAGATGGCAGCCGCATCATGTGTGCATATCCCTCATCTCGGTCTCTGCACTTAATACCTTTTGGGTTGCCCAAATGTATTTTTCAAGAGCAATAATGACTTGTATTTGTTTTGCCCTTATAAATGTGCAAAGAATCCCTTTCTTGGGCTACTTACATTCTATATTAAACTTGTTCCTGACCTTGGTTGGGGGCCGGGAAGGAAAATAGAACATGCATCTCTTTGCTTACAGAAATAGCTCAAAGGCTTCTCAGACTTAAAGATGTTAAGGAACCCCCTTCAAACTGTGACCCAATTATGAGAATTATAGCCACATATGATTTTTTTAAACATTGACTAGAAGTGAAAAGTTTTGTGTCCTTCCAAATCTGTATAAGCACTGTCCATAGCTCCCTGATTGTTGGGTTTCTAGATTCCTGAGAGCAGCAAGGCAACTCCTCTACATTCGTTGCCTGCCTGTCCAGTATTATAGTAGCTATGGCTACATGTGGCTGTTGAAGTTTAAATCAATTAAAGTCAAATAAAAATTTAAAATTCAGCCTCTGTGTCATCCTAGCCAAATTTCAAATGCTTAATACGACATGTGGCTCCCAACTACCTTGGTGGAAAGTACAGGTTCAAAGCATAGTTGGGAAGGTTCTTTTGGACGGTGCTGGATCCTCACTGGCATCCCTCGGATTTCTGACAGGCCCAGGCTGGATTTGAGCTGCATTTTTCTATAGCGTTCTTCAGCTTCCATTTTAAAGAGCATGGTGCCCACCCACACTACCTGCTTTCGGTCATCCTGGGTGGGTATATTCTTTATTGCTTTCCCATCTCTCTTTCTGCTGCTTTTTCCCAGTATGAGAGCAGATAGGCTTCAGATAGGCACGTAAGCGTCTTAGCGGTGTTGAGGGAGTTTGACCAGGCTTTCTCAAGATGCATCTTTCAGAGTACATGCTGACGGGCTTTTTATGGTTCACACCTCAAGACTATCTTGAGACCTTTGGTGTATATGTTAACCAAAGGAGCTATTGATTGCTTTTTAAAAGATCCTTGACCTTTGCTCTAATTAGAATATTAAAAATTGGACCGTGTGTGATTTTTCTTGGAACAAACCTGTTGTTTTAACTTAAAATTTTAGCTCAAACTGTCATCTTCTTATAAAGTCAAAAAAAAAAAAAAAAAGAAGAAGAAGAAGAAGAAGAAGAATCTGTGTTCTTTTCTTCCACTGTTTTCATTGGTTTAAAATCCTGAGTGTAGGACAGAGTTTTTCCTTCTGGACTGCCTTAGTTTGCTTCGGGCTGCCACACCAAAATACCATGGACTGAGTGGCTTAACTAAGAGAAATTTGTTTTCTCCAAGTTCCGGAGGCTGGGAGCCCAAGATGCAGTTATTGGCAGGTTCTATTTCCCCCGAGGTGCATCTGCCCGGCTGCGAGGCTGCTGCCGCCTGTTCCCACGTGGCCCTTCCTGTGTGTGCACCTCCCCGGTCCTCTGCACGTCGAGCAAGGACACGAGGCAGGCTGGCTCAGGGCCACCTGAGCGGGCTCCTTGTGCTCAATCGTCGTTTCAGAGGCCCTCTCTCCAAACATAGTCACACCTGAGCAGCTGGCATTAGGGCTTCAATGTCAGAGTTGTGGGGGGACACAGTTCTGCCTGTCGCGTGGGCTTTCTGAGGACCCCCAAGGCCTGTGGCAGATTACTTTCCCCTTGGCCCTTTGGAGGGGAGGGAGGGGGAGAGTAGAGGTGGACGCGGAGGTGGGGGGAGGCCTGCCTGTCCCCCACGGCTCCCACCCTCCATCCTCGTTGAGGCCCCGGCATAGCAGGACCCAGGGCCAGCTCCCTGGAGGAGACTCCGGAGGAGGGTGGAGGTGCCCAGGACCCTTGTCAGCTCAGGAGCACCATGCCCGCAGAGCCCGCGTCACCGGGGTCCCTTGCCTGTCCCGGCCCAGCCCCTTGCACACCGGGGAGCCCGGGACAGCCGGCCCAGTGCCCTGTGCAGCGAGGCTCTCCAGCTCCGGAAACCTGCTCCCAGGTCTCAGCACCAGTAAAAATCGTCCTAGGGGGGCGCTCCTTGTGGGGCTTGGGGAGAAGGTTTGGGCAGGAGGGATTTATAGCCATAGCGACTCCTTACCATCGCCCACTGGTGCTTTTGGGGGCGAGCAACACTCACTGGGTTTGTGGAGAGTGTTGGGTAGCTCTGGTTTTTGTTTGTTTGTTTTGTTTTCTGTTGGGGTAAATGCCCCCAGGGCCTTGCCATATTCTATGACTTGTTATGGTGGACAGTTCTGTAGGGTGTCAGTTGGTTGGGCTTCCATCCAAAGGATTTAGATTGCTGGAAGTACCCGAAGGATGTTTATTCTTTGCTTTCACCCTCTTCCGTGTTGAATACTCCATGCTTGATGCTATAGGAAGGACCCAGTGCAGAGGTTTTCAGCCTTCATAACTTGCATTTAGGGCCTATCTCCATGTCTGTAAGGCAGGCGCATCCTCATCCCCAATTCCGATCTCAGTAAACATGAGCCGGGGATGCAGGCTTTAAAGCCAGCCTCCAGAAGGGTCTTCCTTTACTGCAGTAGCATAAAGCAGAAGCTCTTCACCCCTTCACAGCCGACTGTCGATGTCTCGAGGCTCTAGGTTCCCAATGTTCTGGGCTGTCTGTGCTCAGTGCCCTGTGGGACTCGCGGCTGCCATATTGGACACTGCAGACAGCAGACGTTTCCTTCCCAGCAGAATGTTCTCATGGACAGTGCAGCTCTAGACAGCATCAAGGCTGCTGTCGGAACCAACGCTCAGGGCGATGCTCTACCTGCTGTGTCTTCCCTCATTGCTGTGGGTTGGCTGACTCATCCAGGGGATAAGTAGTGCTTTGCCCCAGGGACAAGGCTTTTGATATCTAGAAAGGAATGTGGTCCATTGCTGGATTCTCAGTATGGAAAGGAAGAAGCCTGTAAGACTGAGGTGAGAGAAGGGGCCACAGTGATTTGTGACTCTGCACACATCAGAGTGCAAGCCTGGGTCTCCTCTGATGCTTAGCAGTGGTTTACATGGTCTTCCTAACTTTCAGAGTCCTCTGTGCTTCTCTTGTGTGAGTTGGTTCCAAAAGCATCGAGAAACCCCCAGGAGTGGCGAAGGTAGCTCTAATCCGGTCAGCTGGGGAAGGGGTCTTCGCTGGAGTGGTTCTAGTCCGTCACCAGCACAAGAACCTTGTGAGACCCTGGTGTGATGGGGATGTGGCCATCCACATCCTGGCCATCTGCCATGCAGACTGCTGTCCACCCCAGGCATTTTTATGGTAATAACTGGAATTTTGTAGTAGACATTAGCTGGAATTTGGCTTGCTGGGTCTTGAATGATTAACAAAGCAACAGCAAAGGCTCTTTGGCAGTACAAATCAGAACAAAATAAAGACCGGGCCACAATTTTTTAAAAAGAGTGGGAAAAGGACGCCTGAGTGGCTCAGTGGTTGAGCGTATGCCTTTGGCTCAGGGCGTGATCCCAGGGTCTGGGATCAAGTCCCACATCGAGCTCCCTGCATGGACCCTGCTTCTCCCTCTCCCTGTGTCTCTGCCTCTCTGTCTCTGTGTTACTCATGAATAAATAAATAAAATCTTTAAAAAAATAAAAAGGGTGGGACAGTTTGGAAGGTACAAGGAGGATGGGCATGTGCTAAAGACTTGGGAAACGAAGAGGTGAAGATACGGTGTAGGTAGGGAAAAGACCGGATTTGACCTTTCTTGGTTTTAGAAGAGAACTGTGGCTGGTGAAGATGTGACTGATTTGAGTCCAGAAGTCAAGTCCTTTAGCCCTGCAAACACAGACGTGTCCTTAGTATGGCCAGGCACCTCTCTGGGCTCTGGGGAGGCTGCCAGCAGGAGGAGAACACAGAGCCCGGACTTTCCCTCCCGTTGAGGGAACAGACACCAATAAACAGATACAGAACATCAGGTGTGCAAGGTGCTATAAGAATAGAGCCGGGCGGGGCTGAGTGAGATAGTAGAGTTGTTTTTATAAGGTGCCCTGGGAAAAGTCTCTCTGGAAAGGCGACCTTGGAGCTGAGGAGGAAGGCATGAGTGAGAGCCGTCCTGGCAGAGGCCCAGCGAGTGCGAAGCCCCTCAGCTGGGGTTGGAGCAAGAGGGCAGGCAGAGGGCTTGGCGCGGAGGCTGGCTGCTGGGACATGTGGTTCAAGCAGCCCCATCCCTTGGGCCCTGGCCAGGCGTGGGGTTTTGAATTTTGCCCCCATCAATATGGGGTCATTGGCAAGGTCTGCGTAGGGGAGGCGACAGTGTGTGACTTACACTACTAGTCAGGTTGCTATGGAAATTTGCATGTCCAGCAGAGTTCAAATATGAGTTGTGTCCTTCCCCATCACCCCGCCGGGCAGGGAGGAAAGGGGTGACTGCAAGTAGAAGGGGTGCCACTGACCCTGAACTGCCCCGAGGCTGCTCCTGGGCCCCAGCATAGCACTTTGCCATCCTCTGCCTTAGCCCCGAGGGTCAGCAGCTTTTTTCTCCAAAAACAAAATCCTTAACTGGTGACTCATCCTCTAAGTGTGAAGCACAGGAAAGACTTGTCCTTTTGACTTGAGGATGCGTTGTCTCTACTACAGTGTAAACACCAAGCACAAGAATGAGAAACTGTCTCTGGGCAGGGTGTGTGTTAGGATAACCAAGGCAGAGGATCAGAACCTCCCATCTCCTCCCACCCTCCACCTTCTTTCTGATGGGCACTGACGGTGCACAGAACCTGGTGGACAGGATTGCCATGTGCATTTCTTTCTTTCTTTCTCTCTCTTTCTTTCTTTCTTTTTTTTTTTTTAAGATTATTTATTTATTCATGAGAGATACAGAGAGAGGGGCAGAGACACAGGCAGAGGGAGAAGCAGGCTCCATGCAGGGAGCCTGATGTGGGACTCGATCCTGGGTCTCCAGGATCATGCCTTGAGCGGAGGCAGATGCTCAGCCATTGAGCCACCCAGGTGTCCCAACCATGTGCATTTCTAAAACAAGAATTTCATTTCACTGCCTGCTGCTGTACTCTAAACAGGACTCAGTGCCCCGACACCTTTGTCATCTTGATGTCTTCGCTGCTGCATGTCCAGAGGTCATTATCCCACTCAGGGGGGCCAGTGACCCAGCTCTGATTTGCGTGCCTACGCAGCCTTTCACAGCCAGGCCTGATCTAATTCCACAGCCATTTTATTCTCGGCGGACATGTGCCCGGACCCCAGGCGGGTCTGAAGACTTCCTCAGAACACATAAGACCAGGGAGATTTGTGCCATACTGTACTGTTTTCTCTGGGCTTTGCTTTAATCAGGAATGCAGACTGGTGTGTGTTTGTGTGTGTTTCCAGTAGATGGTATGCAGACACGGGGCTTTTGGTCCCTTTTGTAAGACACGGGACCAAGTTTTACATGGCCAATTGGGGAATTGTGACTCATTTTCAGTAGCTGTTTTAGGGCCACTCCAGCCCCCTCTGGGTGCCTTCCCCTTGGCATTGTCAGGCTCATGTTGAAAGATCCCTGGAGGGAAGGATGTTGGTATGTATCTTGGGTATTTGGAAAGAATTTTTCAGCCACACCTGGCTGCCGTGTGTGAGGACAAATTTAATTTATTTTAAAAATCTGGCCACAGGCGGTCTGTTCTGTTTGTTTCTTTGTTGGGGGGGGGGGGGTGAATGGGAAGAGGAGCAGCAAGCTATGGTTTGTGTTTGTTTTCTTCCAGATTTGACCAGCCAGCAGGAGAGATAATCTCTAAAGGATATGAAAGGTTTAATCATTTTAATTTTGTTTTTATTAAAGTTTATCATAACTTTTTTTTTTCCCCAACATGCCCTGGAAGAACAGAAGGGAGACAAGAGGAGGTAACATAAATATACACAAACCCTCAAGCATTTGGTTCATAAAACTCTCTAATGGGCGGCACCACGTGGGGAGGAGGTGGTTGGAAGGCTGGGGACATCGGGCTGACCAGGGCATGCTGTGACAGCCCCAAAACGTGGCTGGCATCTCAGAAGCTCCCCGTCCACCTCCAGCACACGCTCAGTGCAGGGAGCTCACGGCTTTCATTGCGCAGAAAGAGCACCAGCGCCAACTGTTGTCCTGTTCTTAGTTCTCAAGTGGGCCGGATCCCTAAGCCGTTTCTAGCTGGAGAAGGCCACACGAACAGAGAACAAGAGAACGTGCTTCTGTTAGACTCCTCTAACCCCGTATCGTAACAGTGAAATACTGAAACCTGGAGAACACGAAGACTTGCTTTAGGCCAAAACCTCTGATGTGGCGTGCTTGCGTTTTATGAAACACCAGCAGTCTTTAGTGTTTGAATAAGCCTGTCCCATAAATTATGGTAAAGCAGAGCAGATAGGATCCTAGTTTAACAGTTCTTCTGGCTCATTTTCCCCGTCGGGCAGTAAAGTAAGTTTGTGTCAGAGTTAATTGACGTGGCCAGTGTGGCCAGGGTGAGGGCTGGAGCCACTGCAGCCCCGCGCCGGACCCCGTCCTCTGTGGCTCGGAGCAGGGGCATGAGTGTCAGGGTGTCAGAGTCCTGCTGCCGAGACCCGATGGGCCGGGGCATACCCCCCCCGGGATGAAATCCCGCTCGCCGCTCCGTTCTCACGAAGCCTGGAAGCTCCACTTGCCCACGTCGGCCGTTTCTTTAAGCAGCAGGATTAAAGCTTTGTCATCTCGTTAAACCTGACGACGCAGGTAGTTCACCTTCACTGAGGCCTAATGTCTGCGGGTCTTGAAGTGTTGGTGCATTAGAGCTTCGAGTACTCGGTCTGCTGTTTCTCTGGGGGAAATGGTTTGTTCCTCGGGGGCAGCTGTGATGCCAGTCCGCGCACCGCGCGTAAACCGCCCCGAGGCTTCTGCCAGCTGCTGCGTGAGTCAGCGGCCTGGTCCCAGCAGGCTTTGTGGTCGCGGGTTCCGTCAGGGTTCCCTTGGGGGCTGGGGACCCCCTGGGCTTCTGGGCTGTGCCTGGTGGTGCCGGGGCTTCCACGAGGAGGCATGTTGGGGGGAAGGCTTCCCTGCAGGGCTGCGTCCACACCCGGCCAGGGCTCCCCACTGGGAAAGAGACCCAGACCCAGACGCCGCTCCAGGCTTGCAGGCATCTGCCACGCCCAGCTGGCCGTGTTCCCGACGCGCGAGTGTGCCAAGCAGTCTAGCAGCCTGGGACTTTGGAATTCTTTTATGGGAGTAACTTGAACCAGCGAGGGGCAGCTTTCTTGGTCACTCTCAGCTGGAGTTGTAGGAACAGTGGAAGCGAACAAACGCCCATACCTTTCCCCGCGGGCTTATTGACTAGGGCTGGCTGTCCCCAGGTTAGGCCGCCCTCACTGCCGGTCCCCTGTGCTGGGCTTCTGTCTCCGGTTGATCACAGAAAATCTGGTTTGTATAGGAGGGCTTGATCCTGTATTTTTTGAAGTTAGATAGACTACGAAGATCGTAGTAGGTGGGGAGACAAACAGACAAAACTACTATTTTATCGTAGCATTCAGCTGTGACTTACAGGGACACCCCGAGAGTGGCATCAATGAATTAGAGTTTTCGTTTTCCTTGGCATACTGACTTGAGAGGCGCACAGTCCAGTGCAGGAGGGAAGGCCCCACAGGATGAGTAGGGACCCACCTTCCTTCCATGTGTCCAGACGGCCCTGGTGGCTCCAGCACCAAGCTTCTTCTTGCATCTCATTGCCTGGAACTTGGTTGCATGACTCTTCCCACGCAGTGGAGCCTGGAAGATGCAATTCTTAGCTGGAGGTACTGCCTCCCCAAATAAAATGAGTGCTCTGTTCACAAGGAAGAGCAGTTATTACGAAGGCAATTAGGAATCTCTGCCATGCATCTTTTAAAGATAAGGAGAGGATTAAGTAAACTGTTATGATTATGTGGTGGAAATCTGGATAGCCATTAAGAATGTTCTTGATTAATATTTAAGGATGTAGAAGCAGTTCAATAGACAGAGACGCAAGTCACGAGATCCTATGTGGTTGTCCTAGTTTCCTTTAAAACATATATAAATATACTGAGATGGTTATGGGTGATTTTTATTTCCTTCATACTTTGTGTGTGTGTGTGTGTGTGTGTGTGTGTGTGTGTGTGTGTGTGTGTTTTCAAGATTATCAACAATTGGCACTTACAGCTTTTACGATGGGGGAGGGCGGGAATAGCAAACTTTAAGTGTAAAGAGTAGAGAAGTTGGTAATTACTACCTCACATTTGAAATACACTTGATGGAAAAAATAAAATGAGTAATAAAGGGGAAAATCTATAAACACGTAATGATAATGGGATGGTGATGGGTAACGGTAGTGCTATGGATTCATCAAGAACAAATCCCATCATCCTAATAAGATGAAATGAAATAATGTATGTGAATTCTCATTGAAACGGGAAGCTGTATTGTACAAGTGCAAACTTATATTCTGGGGACTCTCAGTGTACTTCGGAAACACTCACCTCCCTCTCTAAGCATTTTTTCTCAAGGTTACTCAGTGGTAACTCTCTTCCTCGTTCTTGCATTGGAAACTCTGGAGATGTGTGGAGCTTTGCAGCTGTTTCTTATGCACCTGTTAGTTGTAAACACTAGTGTCTGTGAGGGATTATAAGAAAGTAGAGAAGTGATCCCACCTATGATCTTTTTTTGGTGATAAGAGACACACACGGACACACACAAGATTTAACAGGGTTCAAGATGACCCACTGTAATTACCACATAGTAGGTCACGGCAATAAATATCCTGCAATTCTTGAGTAACTGGTGAAACTCTGAGGAGCAGGCTAACCTGTTCCTGGAAGATGAAATGGGTGGGAGCAGGCGGAGGAAGAGGACCCAAGGGCGTGGGACGAAGTGCATGGGTTTGGATGAGGGGTTCAGGAGCCGGTGAGCAGGTAATTCTAGCTGGAGAGAGGATGTAGGGCCAGTATCAGCATCAACAATTGGAGTCCCGTTTTCTTCCATCGTTTGTCTCTAGCTTCCTCTCTTTCCCCTCCACCACGATTAGTCTGCTCTTTTGAAAGACAAATAGGATTACAAGTGTGAATATCATAGACTTATTAAAAACAAACATATAAAAACTCCCCTGTTCCACAATCTGATCAGACTCAGAGCCTAAAGAGAAATTTTCGCATGTTGGAACCCGACTAAAACGACGACTAATAAATAGGAATAATGTATTGATTTTTGGGCTACTGTGTGGAGGGCAACTCCAAGTGCTGGGGACAGCTCTGTTTTTATTTAATATTTTCATTAGTCATTTGAAAACAATAAATAGTAAATGAAATTTCCATATAGTCTAAAATGCTTCTGTAGTAACGTGTATGATTGCAAATATTTAACAATAGGAAAATTAAGTAATTGCACTAGGGGTGTTAGGAATCTTACTCTATTTCATTTTAAATTTGCATTTAAATTTTTTTTATTTTGATATAACTTTAGGCTTACAGAAAAGTAAAGAGTAAAAGAATTCTTATAAACCTTTATCCAGATTCCCCAAATCTTAACTTTTACTGCATTTGCTTTACCAAGCTCTCTGTTTCACACCCTCTCATCCTCTACATACATGTGTAAAATGTATATGCGGTTATGCACATTGTTATTGTTCCTCTTGCTCGTTTCAGCCATGGTGCCCTTTGATCTCTAAATATGTTAGTGTGTATTTCCTAAGCACAGGAACACAGTCTTAAATAACCACATGGAAATTACCCAGATCAGAAAATAGCATTGATACAAAACTTCTTGGTAATCTACAGATCTTGCTCAGCTTTTCCCAGTAATGTCCTTTCCATGAAAAGAAAATTCCAGATCACTGGTTGCATTCAGCTGTCCTCTCCGATGCCCTGTAATGGGGAATAGATCCTCAGTCTTTCCATTTTTCTTTCACACTCTCAAAATATTTGATGATGAATACAGGTGCATTATTATGTAGAATGTCCTTCAATTTGGGTTTGTCCGGTGTTTCCTTATGATTGGAATCAGCCTTTGTGTTTTGGTAGAAATTCCAAAAAAGTGGCATCATGCTCTTTTGAGAGCATCCTCTGACAGAGGGACATGATATGGATTTGTCTCTTCATTGATCACTTAGTTATAGTGATATGTGATAGTTGATGTTGAAGCTTGTGTAAAGTAAAAGATGGAGGAGGCTCTGGGCTAGTGGAATGAGGGTTTAAGAGTGAGGCATTTCCTGCTCTTTAGGTAGTTCTATCTGGAAGAAATCGGGAGAAAGTAGCTAAGTATGACTGCAAGGTGCCTGGTGTGGGTACCGAGGTGGGTTCTAATGCTCCAAGTGGGAGAGACTAAGTTGAGAAGCCAGTGTGGGCAGAAAAGAGCATGAAAAGGATGTTATTATTGAAGCCACACATTCTTCCCTCATCTCCCACTTTTTTAAGGAAATATATCACTTAACTGGTGCCACAGAGTCTTACACATAATTATAATTATGTGCTGTTTATTTATCTCATATTGTTCCAGAAAGGTTTGATAGCCTCATTTGGCTGACTATTTAACATCTTCTTACTCTTCATCCCCATAATCTTAAACCTCCACAGAGCGGGCGGTGTTTCTTAGGCCACTGTGATCGGTAGCACCTGACCCAGGACCCATCCTGTTGATCAGTAGCTCAGCCAAGGCCATGCTTCTTTGGGTGCCGTCTTGCTAGATTCCTATGGGCCCTGCAGTGGGCTCTGAGACGCCCTGTCCCACACACTTACTCTGTTCTGTCCTCTTTGCTGTTGTTATCTCTGTCCTGGTCCACAATCATTGCACCCTTTTAATGACTAGTGAGAAGTAGCCCAGAAAAACCTGGAGAGGTTGGTGCATGGACCAGGGTTATCCTTAGAAAAGGAAAACTGCCACCTTGAGAAACAAATGCCTCTTTTGTTTCCTGAAAAAGTTCATGCTCTTTCTGGGTCTCTTGCCTTTTACCTTGGCCAGAAAGTGGACAGGAAATGACTACAGGAGCAAAAACAGATAATCCAACCAAAGAACTGTGGATTCTAGGTTTCAGCTGGTGTCAGCAATAAATGGAAGAGGAGTCTGACGGCTCCTTGACTTCAGAGGGCACTAGCTCATCGGATCGCTCCTGACGGTCTTCAGATTTGGGCGTGTTTTGTCTTCCCAAAGAAGTTTCATGTGTCTTTCTATCCTCTGGATAGAAGGGGTTGTTGCGGGGGAGTGTCGGGGTGGGGGACACACAATTGAGAAACAGTCCTTGTCTTCCTACTCTGGATTCCACGAAGTACACCTCTTTGTTTGATACCGTGCACATTTCCAGGGTTCTGGTGTCTGGGTGATGCCATTCTGGACTTTGCCCTACCCTGCTTCAAAAGTGCTGGTTTTTCTGAATTTAGTGTAACTACTCAGGGTGTTCTCATAATATGCTACCCTGCCATCTCTTGCTTTGTAGAATAGAATTAAGGGTGTGCTCTCTCAGCAGGGGCAAGGATGACAGGTTTCTGGTATGTTCGAGGCTGGTGGTGAGATGCCAATGGATGATCTCATGCTGGGTTAGTGACACTCAACACTGGACCCTCCATGTCAGTTTTGCTCAGCTCATTGCTGGGAAACATTCATGTCAATGAATTTTTAAATTCATTTTTAATTAGTGTATAGGCAGCTCCCCTCCAAAAGGGAAAAAGCAGTACATGCTTATTATGTCTTAAAATGCCATGTGTGTACGAGGGGTTGAGAAATCACACAGCCCATGAGTACAAGACTTCCGCCTCTCCAAAGATAATGACCTTTCATATTTTGCAGAACTTCCTTCCAGAAAGACTGTAATTTACGGAATGTGGCTATTTATTGCTTATTCTCTCATTGCCAGGTCATTTTTTGACATCAGGTAAAGCCGTGATGAGGTTAGTGGGTTTGGGCCTGTGTCGGTGATGGATAGTGCAGCCTGGTTTGGCTCCATGAAAAACCGTCACTCCTTGACATTGAATGTGTTCAAAAAGGTGAAATCACTTAGAAGACCCCCTAGAATAGACTGGAAGGGCCCGTACATGCCCTCAGACATTCTGCTGTGACCCGGAGTCCATCCCATTTTCCTCTGCGGCCCGTCAACTCTGAGGAAACCCCTCTTTGGTCCTTTCCCATGCAGTGAACATTGGCAACTCTCCAATCAGACCTGGTTGTAAGAGCTTTTAAAAGTTACGTGGGAGTTTAGATCTTGGCTTTTCTGAACTGGCTGACATTGGTCGAGTTATATCCCCCAGAGATTCGTGACCTTTTCAGGTGGTCTGATGAAGGAAATGATCCTTCACCTGAGAAAAAGGCATGCATACAAACATTTTTGCACATTTACTTTGGACTCCCGACTGCGCACCTCTAAAGCATCAGTTCTCTCATCTGTGAGAGGGGGTGGCCACGCACCTCTTGGGGGTCGGTCTCATTGATTCTCATATGACAGGTAAGTGAGAAAATGTACGTCAAAGTGCCTCTTGTAGCCTGAAGCCTGGCACATTCTTTCTGAGCTTCAGCCTCTCCCATTTCTCTCCCTCTCCTGTTCTCTCTCTCTCTCTCTTTTCCAAGTGCAGTGCCTTGACCTACAGTACATTTGGAGGGAGAAAAGTTAGGCTCATTTCATTTTTGGAACACTTGCTAGGACAGAGGCCTGCCAGATTTTCATTTTATCTGTCCACAATGATTTCTTTGTTCCTTTTTTCCTCCCTCCACTTTGGGCTTCTCATGGCCGGAAGCTTCACATTATCTTTCTGGTCTGAGTGTCAGTATACTCGCTTCCTTCCCGTGGGAGGGGTCCCGTGCTGGTTGAGCTTGGGGAAGCCCTGGGTCTGCCTCTCCCACTTACGGTTGCCTCGGAGCTTTGCAGAATCTTCAAGATGGCATTTCCTCTGTCCTTGGGGGCAAGGGAAGCCCTGCTCCAGATTCCATGCTTCAGACAAGCACGAGTAGCCTAACTACGTCCTTGGCCCACAGGACACTTGGCTCCCCAGGGGGCCTTCCTGGCAGATACCAGGGCCTTCATCAGTGGTGGATTCGGGAGGAGCCCACTGCAATAGTTGAAGACTTTGTTGTGGGTTGGAGGTAACCATGAACACAGTGGTGACTTGCATCCATGGCCAGTCATAGGCAAGGAGAGGCCCTTTCCGCCTGCCTCTCTTTCTCTTTCCTGTACCCCACCCTATAGACAGAGGGTCTTGACTCCAGCCCTCAGATCGGGACATTGGGTGGGGACAAGGTCCGAATTCATTTTTGGCGCTCTCTAGAGAGCAGTCGGGGCTCTGGTGCCAAGAAAGGTTTGTGACAGCCCAGGTGGCTGGCATGACCCAGCATGGAACCACTTTGAGGGGAAGGCTCATCTGAAGACCCATGGCCTAACTCAGGACCTAGTGTGCTTGTTTGTGAAGTGGGGGCCCTTGGTGAGATCATGCCACAAATGCCTTTTCCCCGTCTGCCTGCCTGGTCCTCAGGCCGGTCCTCGGTCTTGTTGTTTGATTCCAGCTCTGCCTGGATACGTGTTGGTCCCCTGAGAACACTTGGTGGTAGGAGTACTTCAAGTCACAGGTTCATTTTGAGAATGTGAAAAACTCTTGTAGGTTCTTATGCTCACGTTCCATTTTTTATATAAAATAGTTCACAGAGGTAGTTGAGCTGGCTGTTGCCAGCCTGAGGGTAGGAAAAAATACAGAATATATTCTAGGATATTCTGGTAGGCAGACAGATGTTCATCTCACCTAGCATCTGCTCAGGATCTCTGAGCTGGAGATACACTCACCCTCATCTTCATTCTTATCCTTAGGATTCCAGAGACCGTCAGTTTTCAGCCCACATCATTGTGACTCAGAAACTGAACACCACTTCCATTGGATTGCCATAGGTTCTATCTTCAGACTGAAACATCTGGATATTTCCAGACAGCTTCCCATGTGGGTGACTGATGGCTTTAATTCTTGGTTCAGATTCTGAGTTATGCCACAGCTGTTGGAGCTGGAATGGGTAGCCCCAGTGTATATCACCAGTGTGACTGGGGACATGGGTGGCTGAGGAGAGGCTCAGGGGAACATGGGCCACCTGAGAGGTCAAGCACCTCTCTGCCCTCATGAGTTGGCACTTCATCCACAGGTTTATAGGAAGCTTTCAAAGTTTTATGCGTGTTCATGACAACCTGTTTCCAAGATCTAACATTTAAACTATTGGAGTGGCATGGGAATACTTTGCATCTTTCTGAGACATGGGGTAAGCACCCCCTCACAACCATGTACAAATACATGGGAGCGTAGTACCTTGACTTACTACTAAATAATTGATGTGGCTGTGTGTGTACACGTTCCGTGTATGTTTTATAATGTGTATTTAATGCAGCTTCCTCTGTGCCACGCATATCTGAAGCCTTGCAGGCATGATCATGAACATGGGTGACACATTGAGGGCCTAGCTGGTGCAAAGGTCCTGGGGCAGTAGGATGGCCAGTGGGGTGGGCGTGTCCTGGGAAACAGGAGGCAGGTAGCAGAGGTCACTAGACCCACCTCTGGAAGCAGAGCCCAGAGTTTGGGGTTTTTGAATGCTCTGAGAGGAGGAGTTTAAAAGTGGCTTGGGATGGTTGGACTCACCCACAGGTTGCATGGCTTATACCTTGTCCTACATTCCTGTGCACATAGAGGCTTTGTCTCAGGAAGTGGAAGACTCAGAAAATGAGACAGAAAAAGTTACATCTATTCTTGTGTGAAATGTACTTAAATCATAAGTACTTTCGCGTTCTTGAATCTTCTGCATCTTGGTGATGTCACTGTTTCAGACAGAGTTTTCTGTGATGTCTTCTTCTAGTCCCGGACTCTGATTTTCAGGGCAGCATTTCAATCTTCCTTAGGGGTGTTGAGTTGTTCTCTTGTTCTCATAGGACTGAAATTCTGATGGTGTAAGGAGTCATTGGTGTAGCAAAATGTGTGTGTGAGTGGAAAAACATTTTCTTTTTACGGACTTTGAGGACTAGTCCAAGATCCAAGGTAGGACTCACTTTTGCTCCCTGGGCTGCAGGGATGCCCACATGGTGGTGCTTGTGCTCACCTAAAATGGGGTGGCCTGTCTGCATCAGAGTTGCTGTCTCTTCTCGTCCTGCAGGTTAGGTTCACTCTGCACTATTACTAATGTGAGAGTCTCCACCAAATGCTTGGAGGAAAGGTCTCATGCCCCTTTGTCTTTGATGGTATTATTCTTCATGTAGAGGTTTAACTCTGCAGAAGCAGGACATGCTGTTTGACATCTGGTGCAAGACAGCCCTGTGGCCGTAGGGGATCTTAGGTACCAAGGCACTTCCGGAAGAGAAGAAGTATAGACATACGGAGGATGGAGGACATGCCTGTCTGCCAGCTAGTGGGTTGGTGAAAGAAGGTACAAGAGAAGAGGCGTAAGTGGACTGTTTGGTGTTGGCCAGGGAGGACAAGATGAAGGGAAGTGGTGAAAGTAGTGTTTGTAACTTGGAGAAACTCTGAGCGTTTATAATCATTAGTTGATAGACAAGGGATGAATTTTCTTTTTTTTTTTTTAATTTTTTTTTATTTATTTATGACAGTCACAGAGAGAGAGAGAGAGAGAGAGGCAGAGACACAGGCAGAGGGAGAAGCAGGCTCCATGCACCGGGAGCCCGACGTGGGATTCGATCCTGGGTCTCCAGGATCGCGCCCTGGGCCAAAGGCAGGCGCCAAACCGCTGCGCCACCCAGGGATCCCCAAGGGATGAATTTTCAAGAGATGGCACAGCAACAGCCAGGCTTGGGTCAGGATCTGTAAGGGAAGGGTGATGGAGGATTTAGCTAAATCCTTGCCCAGCATGTGAGGGAAGAACACAGAGTGGCAGCTCCAAAGGTGACCTAGAAGTTTGTAAATTATGAAGGAGGCAGACGGGGACAAGTTTTTGGTGTTTGTTAAATGATGAAAAAGGGAAAAAAGTGTACTTTAGCAAGTCTTTTTTTAATAGCTGTTAAATATGTGGATTGGCAGCTTCCCATGGGAACATGGAGACCTCAAGGACGATCCCCTATGAAACAGGGAAGGGCTGTTTGTGCACCGCCCCAGACCCACAGCTTTAGGGGCGACCCATGTTTTCCTCCCTGCCCTAACAGAAGATCAATTTTCCTGGATGGGAATCTGAATGTATTGAAAATAATTGGCAACGAGAGCAGCGTTAGATATGTGAGTGTGTCCCCCTGAGAGGGAGGACTCCATCCTCAGGGAAGGGAACATGGTGCCCCAGCTCCTGGGACTCTGGCCTCCCCGTCACGCCAGGACCCACAAACATCCATCACCTCAGGAGGCACCGAAGTAAGAACTCTCCACCCCTTTGGAGACGTCCCAGTTGTGACTTTTGAAACAAGCTCCTCTTTTCCCTGTTTTTGTTGTTGGTCCCCCATTTCTGAAAACCAGACTCAGAATCTTGTGGCCTGGCGGCACAGCTGCCATCAGGAACACTGTTGCAGTTGGGTCCTCTCTAAATAAACTCCCCGGACTTCAGAAATATGAACCAGGAGTGGCCAGACAGATGTGTCCTTATGTCCATAACCAGAAGTGGCTACACTGCACTGTCCCCTTTCATCACAGCACCGTGCTGTGATCTTGCGTAGCTGGGCAAGTCTTTGTAGAGCAGAGAATGGTGCCGGCACAGCTCACATCCACCCTGGCCTCCACCTGAATTTTAGTGAAGATTGTGAGCTGCAGCCTATGGTTTCTTCTGTTGTAATGCGGAGGAATTTAAAACTATATTCTAAGTTCTTGGAGGTGTTTTTTCTCCCTCGATGGTAGAAAGAAATAAGTGGGGTCTTGTGTATGAACCAACAGATTTTTCTGGAGATTTTTTTAGCACACGGAAGCTAGGGGAAGAAAGCCGAGGTGGTGATGGGGAGTGGGGTTTTGTCTCTTGCCTCTCTTTGGCCTCACTGAGATGATAATGGTTGTCACAGAAATCCACACCCATAGACACAACCTTTGACCCATTTCCACCCACAAAGAATGGAATCCAGAGAACTTTCCTGCCTTCTGGACATGAAGAGAATGGCTGAGTTGGTAAGAGGGGAAAAAGAAAGAGAATTGGCTTAACTTTATTTATCTGAGCTGGTTGTTTCTAGAAAGAGTAAGTCAACATCATCTTTTTGGTAGAAATGCCCTTCCGTGGATTGCTTCGAAAGAGAAAAACAACTGAAAGATGGACGTTCTGTTCTCTTTTTTTGGAAACCTGAAGTTGTGTCTCGCCCAGTCACTGTGGGGAGGAGGGCTTGCAGACTCAGGAGCCAGCAGGGAGAGGACGCAGAGGTAGCCTAGGGATGCCCCTGCCGTGGCCGGCCCAGCCCGCCCGCCAGCTCAGTGGACGCAGCGGCGGAGCGTGAGAAGCGGGCAGAAGCTGGAGTTGAGCTGGGCATGGCCTTCTAGATTAGCTCCCTGAAACTCCCCTGTTTGGATTGGCCCGGAGCGGAGCAGGAGGCCCAGCCAGCTTTCCAAAGGGAAGCCGGCCTGCCCGTGCGTCTGCCCTCCTACCTCGTCCAGGTTGTGGCAGCCCGTGCATAAATGGGGCAGCGTGTCCACATCTCTCCTTCCCTCTGCACAAATTGGAAATGACTAACCTTGCCATATTTAGTGCAGCGCTAACGGCCACTCGCCTCTAAGGGGTAATCATGCAGGCATAAATTCGGAAAGTTGCTAAGCTATGAGCAGTCTTATGAGCATTAAAAGTGTCCTCTTTGCCAGAAAGGTCATTCATAACTTGGCTACCCCGCTGATGTACAGCCAGTGATATTGATTGATTAATGTATAAAAGCACTGGATCCATTTGCTTCTATGAAAGAGAATAAAGTGCAGTCGACCCTCTCTTTATTTTCACCTCATCCTTTTGTTTGAAGGACATTTTTCCCCTTCTTTTTGTTTTGCCGGCGAGGTTTAAGGGGGTTACAAAAAGCCAGTTTCTGCCAAGTAATGTGTTCACAAAAAGAACATTGATTCACATCACTGTCGCTTGAATTACCCTTAAAGGTTTGCCAAGGAGTTGCTCTTATATTAACCTTCTGTTCGCGAAGGAAGAAATAAATAAATAAGTCATAAAGTCAAACCCGTTGCTCTGGGTTTAGTTTTGGGCTGGCTCTCCAGTCCTCTCTTCCATGGCTGACTGGTGGAAAGGCATTGTCGGGCACAGCCCTGGTTAGTGTTGGGGTCTGAGGTGGGGCATACCAAGGGAAGCGAGCCCCCCACCACCCCACCACCCCACCCCAGTGCCTCAGCCCTCCTGGGTACCAGATCCTGGAAGAAACTGAATTTACTTCCAGTGCAGAGATTAGTTCTGATTGGCTGCCCCGCATTCAGACTGAGGAGCTGCGGTTCCCTTTCCTCGCTCTCTCAGGCAGTTCACACAATCAGGTGGTGGAAAGGGCAAGAAAAACCTTTCTTTGTCTGGGAGATGAAGGATTCTGGTGGGGAAGACAACGTGGCTTTTCTCCTCCGACGGAGGGAATTCGTTATACAGTCTACAGGGGCGCCCTGAAATGTCCCAGTTCTTGACAAACCTAGCGGGGCCGCCGCCTGCCGTGGGGGGAAGGACTCCTGTGCGTTTTTAACCCTCAAACTAGGTCTGTTTAGCCTGTGTTGTTGTTGTTTTAATTTTTCTGTGATCGGATGGTCTGAAGATTTTCCTGTTCTTGAAAAACCAGAATGGTGCTGGTGGTCGCACAGGCTCACGTGTATTGATTCGCCGGTAGGGTGGTAAGGCCCGGGGCTTCTGCGGGACAGAGCAGAGCCCCTTGCCGGCGAACACGCTCCGTGACGAGGTTTTCTTTCCAGTGACTGGGCAAGAAAGGCCTCGGGGCGAGCTCGGTGCTGGGCACTCGGGGGTCGCCGGTCAGCCTGGCCGCCTTGGGCCGTGCAGTACGTGTCCCCAGCTGGCAGGCTAGGGGCGTGCGGGCTCACGGCGGCCGAAGGGCACGACCCCCCGGGGGTGCAGTCTGCGGCCTAGGCCGCGGGTGTCGGGAGGTCTCCAGGCTGGCGGCCCTGCCCGTCTGCTCCTGGGAGCCCCGGGCCGCGCACTTGGCAAATCTTGACCTGGCGCTGAGGACGCCCAGGCTGCGCGTTCAGCGGGGCCCGGCGGAGGCGGCTCCCCGGACGGCCTGTTCCGTGGGCGCACGGGTCCTGGGAAGGGAGGTGTTGACGGCCGGCAGGCCCAGAGGACGTGCTTCTGTGCTTCGGCAGCGCCTCTGCCTCAGTGGCCCTGGGAGCCTGGGCCCTCGGATCCTCGCGCACCTCCCGTCGGCCCCCTGCGGTGCTGGAGCAGCCCGTGTTGGGAGGTGAAGGAACCCCGGCTGCAGCGGCTGCCTGCGGCGCCCAGGGCTCTCCGTGAGCCGCCACACCTGGCGGAAGCGGGTCTCTCCTGCAGGGCGGCCGGAGCGCGCGGTTCACCGGCGGTTCGGGTGTGACCGCAGGACGCTGCTCCGGGCCGCTCACTGGCTTCTTGGTTCCGGAGCGTGGAGGGGCCGCAGCAGCCAGGCGGCCGGGAGAGCCCGGCCTTGCGGTTCCCGGGACTGTCCTCCGCTCCCTTCCTTCCCTTCACGCCAGCTGCAGCTCCTCATCCCCAAGCTGACCCCGAGACGCAGGTGAAGTGTTGGCCCGTGGAGGGAGCCAAACTAACTTCCTGGAATTGTTTAATTAGAACCTTGTCTAATTGCAGTCTAAACACAAGTGCCTTTTGTTGACGAAAGGCAGCGTGTGTGCTTGGTGCTCTTCTTGTCCATTTTTTTCCAGCTTGGAAACCGCCGTTTCCAGGCCCACCGTCCGGCAGGAGGCAGGGGGGGTCTCTTGCCCGTGGGGGAGATGTCCCACGACTCCTTTCGTCGGTCCCTGTCGGCATCTTACCTCGGTCGTGGTCACCCTTCTGATTGCCTGCAGGGAAGCACATTTCTAAGCCCCTTCACCTGCTAGAGTCGTCCAGAAGCCAGAGGCAAACCCGCAAGTTTGTCCAGGGTGAGCATTATTTTCCAAATTCCCGGTGCAAGACTGGACATACACGTATTTTAATGCTGCCGTTTAAAGGGGGACACCTTTCCTTGACTGCCAGGTGAGCCATGCGCTCCTTCCGTTCCCCCTCCCTCTGCCACGGTGATAGGAGCCGGCTCAGAAGATACACTGAGAATGAGTCCATCTTCTTCCCTCTGTCGCTGCAGAATAAATTAGAATGTGCCTGACTTCATAAAATGGCTTCATCTCCTGCCGTCTTCCCCATCTCCAGGGTGCTCCCTCCGTAGCGGCGGGCTCGGCTCCCAATCCTGGCCGCCGCCGCACACGCTGCGCACCCCCCAGCCTCACGCACACACGGTTTCACACACGCGCGTATGCACCGGCTTTGGGGCATCCTAATGCCTGAAGGTGTGGAAATTGGTCACTAGATCTCATTTTCCCCATTGTCAGGCGTGATAGTTATAATTGATGTAGAGGTCAGTGCAACTCGCCGTCCGTCTGCCATTAACTCAGCCTCCTGGAGTTGCTGCGACCACAAAGTGGAATATACTTTGGGGGAAAGGGGGCGAGGCTGACGATGGCGCGTTGCAGCATAAATCTCCTGGCTCTGCCCCGGCCCTCTGTTTAATTGGAACCTGTTTATCTCTGGGGATGCTGGAGCATTTTGCTCTCTCCCCGTTGCTCTCAGATGGACTGATGGGAGTTTGTTGTTTGAATTGGGAATGGTTTTTCCTTTGAAACACCACCACCCCCTTAAATTCGTGTTTTAATTCTTATTTCCTAGGTTGATTTCTTTTCCCCCCTTTCCATCCTGACACTAATTATGCCAGCCGCATTGGGAGCCCTCGATGCTGGGAGGTACCCAGATAAGGGTTAAGAAGGGTTTTAAAAACAGGCTGAACTCCTTCTTAATGAGGCTCAATCGGGCTCTCCTCCGGGTGGTTTTGTTTTGCTGATCTGTCAGTTTTTCAAGGATTTAATTGCACTTTTTTCGTATTAGTCTTTGAAATTGGCCTATACCATCTTGCTATAAAATAACATTTAAAAAAATAAAGGCAAAAAGTTGGTGGCTTTTGTCCCCTCCTCCCCTCTATAGTCGTTGGGGGGTTTTATTTTTCACTTTCTCTCTCCAGGACCGTCTTTCTTTCCAGTCACTCTTGGGAGCTGGAGGCAGAGAAGAGCCCAGCCTGGGAGCGACAGCAGGGGTCACGGAGAGCTGGAGTCTCCTGGCCTCCGAGGCAGCGGCCCCATTTCTAGGCCTTCTATGTTTGGGGCTTCAATGATGTGGCCCGGCCTATGGCTATCCTTCTGGGTCTGCCCGGGATCGGGGACAGGTGGGGACAGGCTTCCCGCGCACATGCACCAACTGTGCTATAGGCATGGGAGCCACCAGTTCCATCAAGTGGTGCCAGGCCAGCTAACCAGCATCTTGGGTCCTCCCTCAACCATGGGAGGTGAAGAAAAGAAAAGGTCCAAAAGACAGAAAGCAGAAGTTGCCAGGCGGGGGCGGGGGAGGGAGGCAAGGCCATATCCTTTATGCTATTATCTTTATGGCATAGAAAAACATGCTCGAAGCAATCAGCATGAAATTCTTAATTGCTTCGCTTACTTCTGCTCTCCTCATGGGACAGATTGTGCAAGTGCTGGAGCTGCCAGGACCCTCATGTTAGCACACTGTCCCTGCTGCACACACTATTTTTAACTAGTGCTTTGTTTTGCAAAGATGCACAAAGCTTTTTCTTTTCTTTTTTTTCCACCCCCTTCCCTTCCCGAGGATGCTAATAAACAGCAGAGGCAATAAAGAGCCGCTCTAGCGGCCCTGACAGCAGCTACACTTGATGAGGCCGCCCGCCTCCTGCTTCCTCTCTCTCTGGATTTCGTCATTCCTTCCCCTTTCAGCACAAGTTTGGGCTTTTAAAATTGTTTCGAATTTTTGCTTCCACGTCGCGAATCCTGGGAAGAAGCTGAGTCCCCTTCTCCCTCCACCTGCCCTCCTGGTGGTGCTGTGCTGCCTCCCTGTGCTCCTCACTCTTCTGATGAGCACCTCTTCCTCTTGGAGATTGCTGGGCCCCTCTCGAGAGGGTGTAAAATCCAAGAACCAGATCTCAGAGATTTCAAAATAAAATAAAAGTAAACTCTGCTTAAAAAACACTTTAGCAGGAAAGCCAGGCTAATTGTAAATCAATGGGTCTTAAAATGCAGCATCGATCTCCAGTTAGAAGTTTGAAGGGGAAAGCGGTAATTACTGCACCAGAAGCTAGTCTTTCCTCTTAGTAAGTTCTGGGCAGAAAGAAGGCTCATTAGGGCCGCGCTTCGGAATCCGAGTAATTAGTTTAAAAAGTACTTTTGTGGTGTTATTCCCTTGGCTAGAAATTATTGGAGTCTTCACAGATTTATAGCTCAATTCTGATAAGATTTGATTTATTATCGCGTTTGGAGTGGAAAAACCTGGATACATAATCACCCAGGTGAAAGATTCGGGGACAGAGTCTTGGGAATGAGTCTTTTTAGAGAGTGGACGGGGTCAGATTCTGTAGTGATTCCTACTGTTCCCAGATAGAGGTGAATGTGACCAGCTTAGAACCCTAGCGTGGCAGCCCTGTGAGGACACTGAAGGCCAACCTTGTTACCTGTCCCTCCGATGAGCAGAGACCTAGGAAAAGGGGTGGTGGTCTTGTCCAAGTGCATGCTGACAGGATGGTTCATTGGCAAGATTGGTTGTAAGTCAGCCCCTCCTCTGTCACCCGTGGTGGGTCTGCTGGAGGGTAGATCCCGTGGAGGCAGGAATGTGCCCTCCTTGTCCAGTTGACTCCACGATGCCTAGACCCTTAGTAGGTGTATGCTAATAGATGTGGTTGATGACTTGGTGAATCCATCAGTGAATAAGTGTGACAACCCCTCTTTCCTGTCTTGGAGAGAAAGCATCTAAGCCCTTGTCTTTGGGAGAGGAAACAACCCTGGAAGCTTTCCCTCTGGTTCCAGTAGTAAGACAAGGACAGTTGTCATTCTCTGAACCCACCTTTGCTGAGGAATCAGGCAACTCTTTTTTTTTTTTTTTTAACATTTTATTTATTTATTCATGAGAGACACACAGAGGCAGAGGCAGAGGGAGAAGCAGACCCCATACAGGGAGCCTGACACGGGACTCGATCCCTGGTCTCCAGGATCATGCCCTGGGCTGAAGGCAGGCGCTAAACCGCTGAGCCACCCGGGCTGCCCAGGCAACTCTGTCTTAAGGGGACTTGTGTTTTGCTTCCATGGCAGATCGTGAAGACATCCTTCCCTTTTTATTGTAAAGCAAATACACAACATAAAACAGTACTTTTAAGCCAGCTTTCATCGCACTGTGGCACAGCTGTCTCCATTTTGGCACGTTATCTTTCATGTGCCTGTGTAGCAGTGCCAGTGAATTAGCCGTGTGTGTGCGCGTGCTTTGTCAGCTGAGGGCTGGGAGTTTTTACATTCTTACTCGAAACTTTAAATTACCCATATTAAAAATAAATAAATAAGTAAATAAATAAATAAATAAATAATCCATGTTGCTTTGAAGAGAGGCTCTCCAGAGCGTGCACTTCACTTTTCATCTAGAGTGATACGTCAGACAAAACAGTGCTTTGTGAACTTTTATTAGTAGAGCTCTCTTCTCTGAAAAATCAAATCTGATTTTCACCCAATATATAAATAATTTTTCTAGAAAAGCTTTATAAAATGAAAATAAAGCAGAGGTGATCAACATTTTGATCAAAATGAAGAGTTACGGAAAGGTAGTTAAATAGGATCAGCTAAGCTTCTGTTTTGTTTATGTATTTCGATTTGGCTCCATTATTATGCAAGTCTCCTTGTTCTTGTGGAAGTAGTTCCAAGTGCTAACTGTTTTTATAGCATTGTGTCTTGCAATCTCAGAAGAGTCTCCCATAAAGTAGGGAGGGCAGGTTACTCTGGGGTCGACGCAAAATCTTGCGTGGCCCGTCCACCAGTGTGCTGAATTTTGGCGTTTACCATATTTGAGTAGGCTTTATTATTACAACATTTGGTAATGACCAGTAACTTAATACACAGCCGAAAATTGGAATCAAACTGTGCAGAACCCCTGCAAGCATCACGGGCTTTGGACGCCTTCGCACTGCGAGAGCTCTGCTTGGAAGTACATACGCCCCAACTCCTGCCCCTGGAAGGCCCAACGGCTGCTCTTACTGAAACAGTCACCCACCGTGGAGGGGAGCGGCTGACCCAGGGCCCCTCATCTGGGTATCGCCCCGTCTCCTGTGTGGGGTGACCGCTGCGGAGGGTGTGCAGCCTTCTGCTCCACGTGGCGTGGCTTTCCCGGTTAAGGAGGTGCTGGCTTCCCTGGGAGGCCTCCTGCCCACGGGCCGGGGCGTCTCTCTCTGGCCCCCGCCTGGTCTGTTCAGGACTTGCCTCTGCCCTGTGAATATGGAAGTACTGATGGTCCACGTGGAAAGATGTCACTTTCTATTTATAAAACAGAGGAAATATTTCTACTGTTTATCCTAGAAGCCCCGAGCTGTGCTTCCAAATGCTGAGAATTACATCCCTGAGCCGTGGCCTTAGTCACCCTCCTCTGCTCGGTCACTGCTCTCCCAAAAGCAGCTTGCTTTCCCACCCTGTCTGCTTTTTACCAATTCTGGTTGCTTATACCCTCTCTCCTTGAATTAAATGTTTGTGCTTGCAAAGTTTATTAATAGTACTGGCACCGCTGAGTCGAGTAGTGATTTTCTTCCCTTTTTACATTTAATTTATTTTTGGCTTTTAGAAACAAATCTGGAATAATATTTCAAGCATCTCTCTTTTGGGGGGCAAACTGCAGGTAATCCTTTTAAAGCATGTCTTAGGGGTCAGGCGTTCCCCACTTACCCTCCTCGAGCCATAGGTCTGTCCGCGCATCCCCTTTGCCAGAGCGTTAATGCCCTGGTGTTCGCCAGTCGTCAGTGAAGTCCAGCTGTAAATCCTTGGTCCCGTGGATCCACCCACACCCAGTCCCTGAGCCTCTTCTAAAATAACTGAAGACGTGTTGCTGCCCAGAGAAATTTTTCCCCAGCTGTGACTTTATAGGGATGTAAGTGCTGTTGAACAGATTTATTGTATGCATTTCAGCAAACATGAGAATGCCCCTATGTGCACAGATTTACTGGGCACATGGCGGTTCCTAACATGGAACGTCCTTTTTTGGTGCCGGAGCTTGGGATTTAAGACGAGCAGGCGAGGTTCCCGTACAGGCCCCATCAGTGGGCTGCGCCGACCGAGGTGGATGCCACTAGGTGTGGTCAGCAGATGCGACTGTGTGCCCAGGAGGCTGGGAGGTCTGGGAAGGCTTCCCTGGGCAGGCAGAGGGCTGATGCCTGTGGTTTGTGTTTTAGGGCCTGTGTGATCATTGTCCAGAGGCCTGTCTGGGGACCGGATCGTTTCCATCAGGGTCCAGTCCAGAAACATCTCCTGATTCCTCCAGCCCTCCTATATAAGAGTCCCCAGGCTCTTCCCATTTTCCTTCTAGCTTATGTATCCTGCACAGAGTAGCACTTTTGTCACGAGTGGAACATGGAAAGGTGATTTCCAAGTGGAAGGATAGGTGTGATATTTTCCCGCCCTGTGGATAGATGAGCCCCAAGTGGCCCGGAAGCCACCTGGAAGTCAGTTGAGAATTGGGGACTCAGAGGGAAGGCATGCTTGACATGGCTCTGTCCCCTACCCCTGAACAACCAGGCAAGCGAATGGCAGCCTCTGGCCAGGAATTGATTGCATTAATTGATATGCCAATAAGAGAGCTTGTTATATCCGCCATTGGTTAGGAGGCCAGCTAACAAGTCCGCTGATCAATGGCACCAATAAAGATTTCATCCATTAATGAGCAACATGGTAATTAATGTTATCCATAAACCAATTAGCCTGGCGAGCTAACGCTCCGGCTTGCGCTGGGAGCAGCTATGCCGAAAGTGGGCAGGTGCCCACCCATCCGGTGTGGAGTTGGGTCTTCAGGCGGTTTTGTGGGGCCTGACTGAGCCTGAGGCTCCAGGGGCTTTATTCCAAGTGGAGAATGTGCAGGGGCGGGGGGTGCACACCTGCTGAGAGGAGAGCGGGACCCTTTCTCCCCAGCTCCTTCCCGCGCAGCCGGCATTCCCACGCCAGGGGCTCAGGGGCTCAGGGGCTGTCAGGGGCCATAAGGGAATGACCGTAGGCCCAGCTGGGCGTGCTCCCCGGGGACACCGGGGCGGGGGAGCGGGGGACACTCGCACACACTGCCCTGTGCCCTCCTGGAGGGCAGGCCGAGGCCTCTGCTGGGAACCCTGAACGGCGGCAAAGCTGTTAACATCCCGCCAGCCCCCTGCCCTCCTGTTTCATTTAGGAAGAGAAATTGTGTCAGAAGAAAGAAAGAAGGAGAAACAGATGATTTGAAGCTGTGCCTTTTCCTTCCCCCCGCTGGTTTTTTGAAATGACATCAGTGGGTTGTTTGCCAAGCATAACCTGGCAGCCTGGCGGCTCTGCCTGACTGCCTGAGATTTCTGGGGACCGTGCAGCTCGCCAGCTCCAGCCGTGGCAGCGTGCCAAGGTGACGTTCCGTGACTAAGCAGAAACGAGGGAGAGGGAGAGAGGGAGGAAAAAGGTATGTGTGACTGGGGAGCTGGGGGAGCGAGTGGTCCCGGGCCTGGGTGTGGCGTGGGAGCTGTGGAGGCATGTCCTGGGGCATCCGGTCAAGAGGGCGGGTGTCAGGGGCACGCACTGGCAGACCAGGGTTCGGCCCTGGGGCGAGGGGGGGTCGGGGGGCGGGGGAGTTCGGGGCAACAGCCCCACAGGCAGCCGGGGAGGCTGCTGACCTGGGGGGTCTGACTTAGGAGGGACCCGAAGGAGCCGAAGTGAAGGTGACAGCCCCGAGGGCCTGGAACTGTTGAGAAGGAGGCTTAGGGAAGCTTTTATCAGCATCAGGCCCAATACTCCTCAGCAGAGTTTCCTTTGCATTGTTAGGTATTGACCCTCAGAGACCCCTTGTGGATTCCCTAATTGAAAATTAATACTAGATCAATGCCATGGGCAATTTGCATATTGATCATAAACAACTTTGAAGGCACCGAGTGTGCAGCAGATCAATAGGGCTCCTGGATAGGCTGCGGAGGGAGCACCTCCCAGTACAATGCACTCCGAGAAAGGTTAATGATTTGGGAAGTTCCTAACTGCTCATCGCTGGGAACGGCCCCCACACCGCACAGCATCCGCAAGAGCAATTAGTACGGCCTGCGAGCTGCCCACTGCCCCCAGCCCTGCCCGCCCCCCACCCGTGGAGGGAGGGCGACTGCTGGTGTGAGGGAAGGGGCGGCCGAGTGTTTTCACAGTTGCCTTTTTTGGTGATGGATGAAGTCTTGGGACAGTTTATTCTGGGAAGTGCGCTGTAAAAGGCAGTAACCAACTTACGGCTCCCACAGTTGTTCTGGCCCCTTCCCCAAAACACAGTTCTCCTGATGACCGGAATGGAATCGACGCAGAAGGGGGCCCCGGCTCCCCAGGCTTCCGGTCACGGCGGAAACCCCAACTCACGTGCGCTCTGAGCCGTCCTGGGCTTTGGCCCCTCGTGCATCGTGTTCCGTTCAGCTCCCAGCTTTCTGGGGTTTGCCGCCTGCTCATCGTCCACGCTCCCTGCGTGGTGCCTCCTCGTGCCTCCCCGGCTCTCGGCCTGGCTCTCCGGGCAGTATGGGCGGCTCCCGTGGGGTGCTCTGGCCGGCGCCCCTCCGGGCCCCTCCCGGCCCCTCCTGTCCCCTCCTGATTGCTTTTTTTTGCGGGGGCCCCTCCCTCTGTCCCTTCTGGCCGAGATCCAGCTCCTCTGGTCTCCTGGCCGCCCTGTGGGTGCTCCGGGCCCGCCGATGGTGTTTGACAACAGAGCCCGGAGCCCCCGAGGCCGTGCCCACTCCCTCTGCCTTGGGGGCCCCCGGGGACTTGGAGACGGCTGGGCTGAGGACCCGGGAGCCAGGGGATGCCTGCTGCCTGGACCACAGGCAGCCACCTGGCTCCGGCAGAGGGTGGCGGCGGCGCCAGGGGGGTGCGTGTGCGTGGGTGTCACGAGGGGCAGACACCTCTTGTGTCGTGGAGTGGAGCAGGCTTTTTCCACAGCAGCCGGTGTAGGAAGAGCCCGGCGTCCGGCGTCCACGTGCCTGGGAGGGCGGCCCGCAGCCTCGGACCCTTACTCCGTCTGCCGGCGCGTCGGAAGTCGGTCTGTGAAAGGGCAGTAGGGCTCCGGGGGGGCCGTGCAGGGTGCCCGGGGCTCCCGGCCCAGCTCCCGGCCCAGCCCGCTCCTGCTGCCGACGCTTCAGCCTCGCAGGGAGGTGCTCTGGGCCTGGGTGTCACGGCGGCCCCCGTGGCCGAGGGGAGTCGGGGCTGCCCACCCGCTCTGGAACCCGCTCATCGCCGTGGGCTCCCCCACCCCGGGAAAGGGCCGGGCTCAGGGAGACTGCAGATCTCTTGCACACACGCACGCACACTTGGGGAAGCCCCCTCGCGCCTGTCCTGGGAAGCCCTGGCGGCGTGAGCCCGTGGAGCTGTGCAGGATGTCTCGCCCACGCAGCTCTCTGCCCACGGGAGGAGTCGTCTCAGGCTCTACTTCCCAAGCAGGGTGGGGGTGTCAGGGCCACGTCTGCCCAGAGGAGGGCAGGCTAAAGGGGAGCCCCTTGCGTGCTAGCGGGGCCCGCGCCCCCACGACCTGTCTGCGCGTCTCCTGGCCCTCTGCGGTTGTCCGGGCGGTTCCTCTCTGCCACCTGGGCCCCTGAGCCTCACACCCTGTGGCCTGCAGGTCTGGATTCAGTGTCGCCTGCTCTGAGCTTCCAGTAGGAAATGACCCCTGGGATTGCTTTGTCCCCCGTCCCTACTTTCTCGTCTTTGCCCATCGGCAGCTGACTTGGAGTAGTTCTTTTACTATCTATCCATCTAACCCTCGGCCCCCCAAGCCCCTGTTTTGGCCTTTGCCCCCCTCCCCTTTTAAAGAGTTTATTTATTAATTGAGAGACACAGAGAGAGATGCAGAGGGGGAAGCAGGTTCCCGGTGGGAGGAGCCCAATGGGGGATTTGATCCCAGGACCCTGGGACCACGCCCTGAGCCACCCAGGTGCCCCCACCCCTTGTCCTTTGAGAGCAGGGAGTCTCCTGCCTTGTTCCCAGCTGTGTTGTCAGTTTCTAGAATGGGTGGACATGTGGTGGATGCATGGACAGATGGACAGCCTGAGCAGGAGTTGAAGTTCTCATGGGAAGGCCCCACAACAGCTCTGAATGTGGTTGTGAAGAACGTGGGCCTTGGCCTCAGCTCTCTTACCTCTGAGCTGTGTGACCTCTGCCACTAATGTGACCTCTGTGAACCTCAGTTTCTCCCTCACCCCTTGGCAAGGGAGTGAGAATAGCATCTGCTTCAGTTGTGTGACTGCTGTGTTCCACCGTGACTGCTGTTATCAGATCCTAACGACTCGAGCACGTGGAGTCCTTGTAGGCACACGGTACCGGCTTGTGGGATCAGGCTCTTTGCAGGGAGGGATTTCCCAGGTAGGAGGGAAGGGAAGCATGGAGTGTTTTGTACCGACCAGCCCCACTTTGCCAGCCTCTCCCTTCCTCCTCTTCACGGTCAGGGCATTTGTGACTGGGGCGCAAATGGCACCCGGGCTGGAGGCTCCTGGGGCAGGCTGGGGGTGGCCTGACAGGGAGCGCAGGAGCACATGGGGTCGGGGGAGGCCTGGAGAGCCGATGTCAGCTTGATTCAGGGCCCAGCGGGCAGGTGCGGGGCCATCCCCGTGCATGTGATTACTTCATTATGGAGCTTTTCATTGACTTGGCTGCGCTGTGCTGATGAACTGAGACTGGGGACAAGGGCGCATAATTGAGGGAAATAAATTCCCATCACAGGCCTGGCTGCAGCCAGGAGGAAGCGTCCACCTCCTCTGGGTGTGTGATGGGGGTCGGGGGGAGGGAGAGGGTGTGTGCAGGTGGTCCCGTCTTCCCGGGATGCACCTCCCCTTCCCTCCTTCCCTTCCAGAACCTCACGGGCATTGGCTGCAGGCCTGGTGAGCAGTGTCTTTGCAGACCTGCCTCTGTTTCCCCCGCTTGGAGCTGCTCTTCGAATAGCAGCTCTTTGGCACTTGGTCGTGACCCTCTTTTGATTCTCTTCCCGGGATAGGAACCTGCGGGGCCTCCCTCCATCCCTCCACATACCTGTTCTTCCTCTCACCCAGTCCATCTCCCTTTGTCCATTTGTCTGTTCGCCTTCCACTCTGTGCTCTCCCTTAGCTCTCCATGAAGCCAGAGGAGGGGGAGGCACTGGTGCTGCCCTTCTTAATTGAAATCCCATTTCATTCATCTGGGAAGTGGGGAGGGGGGGCAGTTTTCCCAAGCAGCCCACTCACAACCCGTTCAACAGCCATGGAGCTGGACTCCAAGATACCAACATCGTAAGAAACCAACTCGGCAACCAGAGTCATTTGCATTCAGCTAAACCGAAAACCACACAATCAGCCACATGGTTTAACCACCACACACACAGAAATGTCGTAGTGCAGTGCATTTTTCTCAAAACCAGGAAATTAGTGGCTCAGGTCACCAGAGCCATCTGAAGTTGGTCATTACTAATCAGTTGTTTACAGCAAAGAGATTTTTTTTTCTCCCCTAGTGTTTTCTAGGCCTTAAAAACATTTCCTGGAATCCTGACTGAAGTCAGTGTGTGCCGTGGACTGGTGATACACATAATGGCTGGGCTGGGGAGGCAGGTTGCCTCAGTTACAAAGAAGCATGGGTGGCGTGAAGGCAGAGTAGAAAAGAAATGGAGAGCCCTCACTTGACACCCTCTGACCTCAGCCGGTGGAGCTGAATGCTAGAGAGCCAGGACTGAAATTGCAGTCACTTTAGATTATTTGGAGCGAGGAGAGGCAGGGAAAAAAGGGTCTGTTGACTACAGGAAGCTGAATTCTTCCTCTGCTGAAAAGCTTATTAGTGGAAGGGGAAAAAGCAATTACTTGGCTTTTGCTAGTTCTCTGCAGCGGGGATTCGGGGCTGCATCAGCCCCTTGGACCTCACCCAGGATCCAGAAGATCTCTGACAGGCTCTGCCCTGAGCCGTTTGGGAGGAGTCCTTCTGGGACAACCCCCTTCCAGAAAGAGCATGAAGGGAGGAAGGGACAAAGTCTGAAGGAGAGAGCGTGTGTGTGTGCGCGTGTGTGCGCGGGTGTGTGTGTGTGTGTGTGTGTGTTTGTGTGTGTGTTTGTGTTTGTGTGTGTGTGTGAAAGAAATTGTGAGGTGGCGGGGCAGCAAGAGCTGTGGCTTATTGTGGCCTTAAATGTCGTGGTTTTATTCTGAGTACCGCGTTGCCACTGGGCAGGAAGTGAACAGGATACTACTTGCCTCAAAACATGGATTCTGGATCCTTGGGGGATGGTGTTTGGTCTGTGTTGGGGTTGTCAGCCCATCCTTACCCTTGCTGTTCGGCCTTTTGTGTCCGAATGTAAAGAAAAGCTGGATGCGGCTCTGAACAACTGTGGCACCACTTAGAATCTGTTTGCCTCAACATTCTGGCCTTTCCACAGGCCTTTGCTTCTTTCTCTGCTCCTGTGACTGCGTGAGCAGCACCGTGGCCACCTGTTCCCTTCGCCCTCCTTTGGATGTCCTGACCCTGTGGGCTTTAAGCTCCCCCTCCCCAAGCCCTGGCTCTTCTGGTCTGGAAGATCAAGGCGCTTGCTGGTAGCTTCCCCAGATCCCTCAAAACAAAGGCAGATCCCTCTGATGACCACGTTGCTGCAAACAGCCGGTAGTTCTCCTGCATTTGTTGACTCGTGCCCAGTTTTCTGTTCTTCCAGCTTGTCACCAGTGTCTTCCAGGAGTTGGATCCATTTGTAGACTCTTTTGAGCCGGAAATTGACCTTTTTTCTTCTGCCATCATTTATATTAAATATAAAGATACAAATTGTTTTTTTTTTTTTTTCTTTTCTTTTTGAAAGTTGCTTGCTGGTTACTGTCGAAATCCCTCTCTTCCCTCTCCTCTTCCTCCTTGTGATTTTTAAAATTGTTGCTCGGCAAGTGAGAAATCACTTCTTCTCTTCCCTAATCATGGGGTGGTTCTTTTCGGCTTCCTTCAAGACTGCACTGCTTTTCCGCTCCTTCTCATTCACACCTTTGGCTGGCTTTACTCCTTTCCTTGCCACGAATGTTGGCCTTACAGAGTGAAGCGAAACAGTTGACTCATTGCAGGCTTCATTTCCATGCTCCCTCTCTGCCCAGGATCCGTATTCCCACAGGAAAGAGTTGTCTACTTTCGGAAGTTTGGGGGGATTCCAACTTAAGAGATTCCCTCCAGGAGCTTCTAGTCCTTTTTCGGGCACAGCTTGCACACCGAAGAATGTAGCGTCCAAAATTTCTATGTCTGACCATGTACTGTCAGTCACCACAGATCCCTTATTCCTACCTGTCCAATTCTTGGTCGCTGAATTCATACTTTCTGCCCAGATCCTTGGTGACCTGCTCATCTCTTGACAATATTGCCTTTCCCTTTGGTTTCGTGTATTAGTTGTTGTCGAATGTTCCCACCATGGAAAAATATGGGTAAGGATCTAGAATTTAAGTTCTCTTGTAGAGTCGTTTGCCTCGATGATTATGACTGCACTTCTGTGCCTTCAGAAGGTACATTACAGTGTGAGTTTGGGGACGTGTGGTGGACTGCATCCCCTTTCCGGGGATTCTAGCCTGTTCTCAGGTGGAAGAAAGCTCTCACGGGAGGAAGGCCACACAGATGCACCCGGTCCTGAGGCCGAGACTCAGGTACACTTAGTAGCTCTGGGAGATTTGGAGATGGGTCACTGTAGCTAAAATCATCGCGGAAGGGCAGGTGTGCTGCTGGTGGTGGTATTTGGTCCTGCCCTAGAGAAAGAACGTTACATTGTACAGGATCCAAATTTTTAAGATATAGAGGTTTTGTAGGCGACCACTGGCATGACTTTGGAACTTTCTCAAAGAGAGGAAGGAGATCTAAGAATTTCCTTTCTCCCTTTGGGCACAGAAGAGCTGTACAAGGTGAATGTTAGAAATGACAACATTTTAGCAATCCCATCTGCTTTTTCTCACATGGATGCAGGAAAGCTCTTGAACATAAACCTTTGGATTTTCTCAGTCCCTCAGCTTCCTGCTTCACTTTCTTTGCAATTTCCTAGGAAATGTCAGCTGGAACGTGCTGCTGCTGCTGCAGCCCCCGCCACCGCCTTAGTTTTTCAGGCTGAAGTGAACTTGGGACTTGATGGTTTTGGAGAACGGCCCAGGTTTTTACTTTCCCTGCATAGACACATCCTTAAATGTCTCAGGTGTGACTGTAAATGCTTCTGGCAGAGGCAGGCTCTTCCCCGCTATACCAGGCAGTGAGTGCG
Source organism: Canis aureus (assembly GCF_053574225.1). Taxonomy (NCBI): domain Eukaryota; kingdom Metazoa; phylum Chordata; class Mammalia; order Carnivora; family Canidae; genus Canis; species Canis aureus. The sequence continues at coordinate 10,481,097 of NC_135613.1, forward strand.
TGCGAGGCACCTACAGACTCCCCTGCATGCTTGCAGGTGTGGGACTCGGTCCCGGGCCATCTCTAGGGCCTACGTGTGTCCCGAGCGTCAGACTCTGTCGTCCAAAGTGCCGTTGCATCTGTGGTGGTCTTCATGCATGCCACCTTTGGGGTCTGGCCAAAGGAGAACAGGTTGAGCCGGTGTTTTCTGGGTGTAGTGTTGCCTGAAGTTGGCCAGATGTCTGTTTCCTAGATTTTGGTTTGGAAAGTGTAAGCCTTTGTGCTTTATTTTTATGAATCAGCTTGTTTTACCAGCTGTGCATCTAAGTGGCTGACGATCATGCAGGATGAAGCTCATTGACAGGCAGTCCGTCACTCTGCTGTCCACCGGTGGGAGTAAACTGCTGTTTCTGCGTGCACTCTGTGCTCTGTGGGGGACAAGGCTGATTTCTTAATAGGCTCCAGACCCTTTGGGTGCATAAGACTGAGGGCATAAGACCGAGGCTGTTAGCAGGCTGGGAATTCCAGCCCCTCACTTGTGCCAGCCTGTGACTTAGTTACTGGAGTCATGGCTGGATTTTTCTTGGTGGTGTGCTGTTTGTTTTGATGGCCAGGAACAAACTGCTCGCCTGTTTCTCTTTCGTTTTGCTTTTTTTTGCATATCCTCTCCCCAAACAGCCAGCCCATCATTCCCCTGGGCACGGGCACATCATGTCTCCCCGGTGTTGTAAACGCCTTAGGTCTATGCAGCCAGCCCTCCACCTTTCGTTCCCATGCTGTCATCCCTGTATAGATCGCATCCATCAGCGTTCGACATTCCTGTTCAAGGAGCCATCCTGCAAGGTCTCACTTATACCCATTAGGTTCTAATCACCACCATCTAATATCACTTCTGGTACATCCTGTTCATTTCCCATACACCGTCATTTGTGCATAGATGCTTAAGTACACTTACAGGCTTTCCTTGACTCTCTTCACCCCCGTATTTCCAACATTTTCCAATTAAAAATAAATAGGAAATTATTATTTTTATTATTATTTTATTATTTTTTAATAATAATAATTATTATTTGCATTAAGCATAAGACCTCTCCCTGACTCACCAAGTGAGTTTCAACTCAGGAGGATGATACCGGTCTGTTAATGGAAGCTGTTATTTATTTATTTATTTTTAAAATTTATACTCTATCACTCATGTGTGTTTATCTGTCCTGTCTTCTCCCCTCCGACCATGGAAGCCTGGCAGTGTTTATTTCAGGCAGAGTGTTCTTGAAAGACAGATGCTGGTAGGGACTGCCCAGGCCTCACACCTGGGATGTTAGAAAGCTTTCAGGCACATCTGTTTGGGTGAAAGATGTCCTTTTCTGTAGAGGAGGGGGACTAGGAGGGAAATGGTGCCCCATCAAAGGGGCTTCCCTTCCTCATCCCGTGTGGGCATAAACCCCCAATTCTGACCCTATTTCCAGACACCTTAGATGATACTTCCAAATCCATGGAGTGGTTCTGTGGTGCTGAGCAAATGCATGAGGGCGCCTTCCTCCTCTGTCTAAGGCTGTCTTTCTACCAACCTTGGCTTTTCTCACCTTTGCCCATCAAATACTCTGTCATCAAGACAAGACACCATGACTCACTCTGTCCCCTTCTCTGCGCATTCCCAGTAGCATATGGAGTTTGAATCAGTATTTTCCTCCACTACTTTGTTTTTACCAGAGGTCGGAAATAAAACACCCTTCTTGGTTTCAAGGGCCTTCTATTTTGCATGCCTCTTCTTTCCAGAACATTCCAGTTTGGTGTGAGGTTAAACTGTGCAAAATACTGTTTGAAAGAAAGGAGCAAAAGAGAAAGGAACTTGTCAAAATGCATTTGTTAGATCACATTTTAAATGAAGTACAATTGAAGGTAGTTTTTGTCCAAAGAAAGGAAAAACCCCTGCAAATCCGCTGAGCTCCCAGAGAGCGCGCCTCCTTTGTCGTCGCCCTGACATTGAAGTGTAATTTTTCATGGTTATTTGGACTGGAAAATGGGGGGGACGGGGAGAGATGGGTCTGCGATTATTTCCCATAAATGACAACACAATCACATCACGCTCCGCTACAAACATGCTCGGGGAATTTGCCTTTTTACATTTCATGTGTGAAAGCAAAGCAGCAATCCTGGCTCCGTAGAAATCCAGGGGAGCTAATCCCCGCTGAATTCCCTTTCCTTCGGAGTTCGGGACAGAGCCGGGCTTCTTGTTCGGCGGTGGATTCCGAAGCCATTTCAGGGGTGGGTTTGTGTTTTACAAACTGGAACTCGCATCTTTCAGTTATTTAAAAGAGACAGAGAGAGAGAGAGAGCTAGAGAGCGAGCGAGCGAGAACTCTTCCCGTGAATAGCCACCAGGCGAGTCCGTAGACATATTTAGTCCTGTGTGCTTTGTCACCGCACATTGGCTTTTATCCTTTCTGCATTTCTGCAGGAGGCAACCCAGGTGCTTCTGCTAAGAACACAGATAAATGGAACTTGTTGCAATCCTGGCTCGAGGCGGTTCCTCCCTTTCTCTCCTCCCGTGACCCCCACCCACCCCCTTAATTTTACCGCGGTTTTGACAGACCGTTCCCACTGACCAAGTGGCCCTGCCCAGGAGAGGGCCGGTGGCAGGACCTGTCCCTCGCCACACAACGGCAGTACTTTCCACGTGGCGTGGGCCTTCTGCGCTGCGTCAGAAGGGGGCACGTTTGCTCCGGGAGGCCTGAAGAGGCCGTAGCGCTCGGGAGCTGGGAAGCGCTGTCTCCGGCCCATGCACCGGCACCGGCCGGGGCCAGCTCAGGTCAGCAGCCGAGGGAGACTCCGCCAGGCCTGCGTCGTCGGGCGACCTTGCTTTACCCAGCGGGGGCCGCGCACACAGGCTGCAGCACGCCCGGCCTTCCCAGGCTCCCTCCCGCCACACGATCCCCATTTTTCTTGTTTCTATAAACAGTGGCACGATCTTCAAATATACAAAAGCATAAATGGTCTCTATTCTCCAATTATTCATTTTAATAATACCCGGAGTTGCCTTCAGCGTGTTGATTCTTTCAGCCTGGTGCCAAGAGGCAGGGTCGCCAGGGCGGGGACGAGAACAAGGCCAGGGGAGGCAGCAGGGAGGCCAGGGTCCTTCGGCGCCGGCTTTTCCTGCAGAGCTTTTCCCACAGGCCCCTCGAAGGCTGCCCGGCCTCCACCACCTTGCGCGCTCTGTCCAGAAACTCCAGGCTCTGTGGCCCCGGGTGTACTGGGTAAACGAACACCTAGTGGTCAGAAGAATTCTTGCAGTAAACCGATTCACCTTTGAGGATCCGCGTGCACGGTGCACCGAGCTCATCCCTGGCCGAGGGGCGTGTGTCTCCGGCGAAGCGCGGCCCCCAGTTCCTCTCCTGCTCACGTCCCCTTTCTCTTGGAGGACTGAAATCCACGTGTAGAACCATCGTCTTCTACGAGGCAGTTTTGTTTAAAACAACTGGTTAGCACTGTGGCCACATTATTTCTTAAAAAGTGACCAGGGTGGGAAAACCGCCCACAGCAGCCCCAGGCCAGCCCCAGCTGCTCTCCCCGGCTGGCAGAGGAGGGTCCTTGGCTGGACGGCTCAGCCTGGCACGGGGCTCAGGGTGGGAAGAAAATCGACAGGGCCACAGACGGGGGCCGCCCGGAGGGGAGGCCTCCCTCTGCTTTTCCCGTGCTCTGGCGCTTCGATCTTGTGCAAGAGAGGGACTTGAGGGAGGCCGGGGCAAGCAGGAGTGTGCAGGGCCTGCCTGCCTGTCGTCTCTGTGGGGAGTGGGCTTCTCACCAGATGCCTTGGGCTCTGCTGCTGCTCTGGAGCCCTGATGTCTGCTGGAAAAGAAACGTCTTACCCTGAGAAGGGGGGGGAATATTATACTTCTGCTGGATAAATGAATGCCCCAGGCTTGAAGTCTTGGAGTCCTTGCCTGCTTTACCCACCCCCCCCCCACTCCCCACACCTTTACCCAGCCTCATCCTTCGCCCCTTTAAGGTTTCCTGCCTAGACTGTGGCAGTTGCATTTTACAATGTTCCACTTGCCAGTGTCGGTTTGGATTCCTGGACCCTTTGCTTTGTGATGTTGCATTTCCCCTCAATTTATATACCCTGTTAGGATGTAGAAAATAGAATGGACCAATTCAGCTTACAATTAAAAATACTATCCAGGTGATTACACACAAGGCACTTCAGGGGAGACTCTACGGTTCCCATTCCGTGTGTCGGCATGAAAACATGCAGTCACGTTCGCCAAGATGCTGAGTATATAAGGCGTGTTAAGAGAACGATACACACTTGTGGTAAGCAAAACCACGGTAACTTACGGGAAAATTTCTGGGACTGCCTCATTGTTGACCAGAAAACCTAATCGCTCGATGCTATGCCTCGCGTAGTGTCCAGCCACATGGCCAGGGCTGGAAAGAAACCGCCGGGAGAAAACCCTGAGTTAAATGTCCCCGGAAATGTGCTTGGGAATGTAGCAGAATGGATTCTTGGGTCCTGGATCTGAGCGTCACTGGACAGTTGGGAGAGCCCCCCGGCGGTAGGACCTGTGTCACCATGTGGTGAGATCATACTTGCCAAAATGTCACGGAGGGAGAACAGCATCGTTCATCCCAAGCGTTGCTGCCATTTATCTCTTCCTCCCCGGCTTGGAGAGGGAAGACAAGAGTAGGGGTGAAGAGCCGGGAACAGCAGGGCTGGCTGTCCGTCAGCGCCGTCGATCGTATCCTATTATGAGTTTCTGTTGCAGTAGAATTCTGACGCACTGGATCTTATTAGAAGTAGCGGTCTAGGCCTTGGGAGTATCTTCTGTATGGTGGGATCTGATTTGACTTAATTCGCAAAAGGAAGCACGCATATTCTGTAGGGGATGTATAGCCAGTAGAGGTTTCCTACGGGTAGCAAAAGGCCGAGAGGACTGGGCACATTGGAGCGCTCTACCCTTTTCAGTTGTGCCAACCAACATCTCAGAAGGGCAACAGATGGACCACAGTGTCCTACGCTGAATCTGTAGCCACCGAGTCCAGCAACTGCGTAGGACTTACAGCAGCAGGGGACCAGACACAGTCATGGAGTCCCACCCGCTACACATGCGGAGACGCCAGCGTATGTGGCTGCCACGTTCCGTGGTCCTCCTGCCGGTCCTGATGTTGCAGGCCTTTCTCACAAGCTTCTGTGGTTGTCGTTGGTTAATTAGGTTGAAAATGGAGAAAGGAAAAGCTTTAACCCTATCTTCAAAGTAGGCAGATTGGTTATTTTGTTTTTCAGAGAAGAGGTCCTATATACAATTAAAACTTGTTTCTGGTAAACCTCGTTCCAGGAAAGATGAGCTTTTAACAAAAGGCTTTTGACAGCTGCAGGCTATTTCATTTTTTTTAATGCCGAATGAAAAATCAATACATTTTTCTGGGTTATACATATTCAGAACAGGCCTGATATTTCCATTATAATGGAAAGTGGGTGTCTGTGCACATCTCGCCTGTCAGAGCTGCACCACCGCATTTTCCAAGCCACTGCTAAATATTTCAAACCTGATTTGATTGTGGTTCATGACAGCTAATGTTTCTCAGCTCTTGAGCCTGCCAACAGGCGAACGCACTTTATTTCACCCTCACCCTCAAATATGGCTCACCCCAAAGAAAAAGGAAAGAACAATTTCATTCTTCAGGGATCCCGGATTGTTGTATTATTTAAGTAACGCGATCGCCTGAGAGCCCTGGCGATTCTTAGGAGAATTTCTAAATTTCTATCACACCAAGGTACTCCGGGGCTTTTGTGGGGTTTGGGGGGGAAGGTTTGAGTTGATCTACATTGCCCTGTGAAGAGTTAGGAACAGAGGGACTAGTCCTCGCCATTGACCGACTCCCCTTCCGCCAAGTCGGAAAGCGATTTGTGAAGGACACCCAGTGGACGCGGCCCTTGGCCCCGGTGCCTTGGGAGCCTATTGTGTTCTCGGCAGCTGCCGCGTTTCCTTGGGTAACACGCTGGGGGCATGCGTGCCGTGGTAGCCAGGCAGCCTTTACGGTGAGGCCACCTCCGCTCTTGCCTCGGCCCAGTCCTCCTTTCGTTCATCAGTGTCCAGGTGGTTCATAAAATTTTTGCAAATCAGCACGGGGCTGCCAGGTGGCAGGGACCCCTCCTCCTGGAGCAGATGTCACCACACGTTGGGGAATCACACGGTCGCCCTCGCCAGCGTTAGCCGTATAAGGTATGTGAAGAGAATCATTGGCCTCGGTGGTTAGCGAAACCACCCTGACTGAAGGCAGATTTTCTGTAGCTGTGGCATCATCACGTCAAAAGCGTGAGGTGCCCCAGAACGCTTCCCTTTTAGAATATATTTCTCTGCTGAAATTCTCACACCTGCGGGCTCTGCGCTCCGCCAGGAGACAGGAGCGAGCAGCCTGGGTTTGGCCCGAGTGCTAGTAAGTGCTGTCTGGGAGAAGCGGTTGTAAAAAGGAGGCATTGATGGAAATAGATTTTTTTTTTAAAGACCTTCAGCCACTGTTTTATGAAGAGGCTGAAGGCAGAGGGGTAGCAGGAAGACCTCCCAGTTATTCAAGATTTGCTTCTGTTTCCTCAGCCCTTTACCGTAAAAATACATTCAAATAGGAGGGGTGCCCTTGCCTGAGGCCCCTGGGGGGTACCCATCACAGCAGCCTTCTGCTCTAGGGTTCGCAGCGGCACCCTCTCTGGAGTCTTCTGAGAAGCAGACGTGCCGCCCGGGTTGTGCTGGGCCTGCTGCCTCCTGCCAGGACCAGGCAGGGCATCGGGAGCAGACCTGACCTCTTCGCCCAGGGCTTGGCTGCGCCCTTGAGAGGACGTTCCTGGCGAGGAGTTCAGCTTGGTTCTGGAATATGACTAAACTCTTGGGGAAAAGTGGTTTTGATTTGTCTGTTTCAACCTTAAAAGTAGCGCATTGGCTGCCGTGTGTCTTACTAAAGGGAAGCAACTTCATCCACTGAGGGAAAGACAGGATTTTCCAGATAACACTGGATCGTCAGTCCATCAAGTCTTTTCCTACCGTCTGTCAGTTGCCGATACTATTTAGGGGGGAAAAAAAAACCCAAACAAACCCAACTTTCGTAATGACCCCAGCCGGTTGCCACTGACTTCCGGGGTGGAAGATGCAATCTGTGAGAAACTGCCCTCCTGCCTGCTTGCTCCATCAGCATGTGGGTGTCAGATACACCTTCCGAACGGGAATGAGGACTGGATTAGCAGCCCCAGGGGTGCAGAGGGCTGAGGCCGTTGCTTCCTGGGTCCCCACATGGTTCCCGTTGCTGCAAGACCAGGCCCTTTCTTGGGTGCCAGAGGCCTGGGTCTCAGTGAGTGGGGTTTCTCTAGGCTTGGGGACCAACAAAACACCGCCCACAACACATTACAGGTCTGAGCTGTCCAGACAAATGCATAGTTTGTATCTCTGTTTTTTCATCATTTCTCTACCTTTATTGGTATTCAGAGCTCACAGTTTTCTGGTTACTGTCAGCCTGGGCTTTCATCCATTTTAAAGAGCAATTTTTCCTCTTGCTGTTGATGATGATGGTATAAAGACAGATGGTGTAACTGCTTATGAATGTCCTATTTTATTTCCCCGGGACCAGACAGTTCACTTGAAGACGTATATTATTTCCACATGCTCAGGTTGGGCCGCCCAGACGCTGTCTGCTGGGTTCAGCGAGCTGCCCTTCCGGGCCTCGCCATGCAGAGGGCGACACCTGTAGGTCGTAGGTGGAAGTGCACCCTGCTCGGCTGCGGGACCGGGTGCTTAGGTGGGGGTGAGGACGCCGAGCCCCTTGTGAGGGAAGCTGTCCGGGAGTTTCCTGAGCATTTCTTCTTCCACCAAGCATAGAACAGCCTTTTGGTGAATGAGTGATAAATGATAATATGAAACCTAGGCACTGAAAGAAAAGAAGAGGTTTGATTTCTAAAGAAAAAGAGCGGGAAGAGAAAGTGAGTTTCTGAATTCACATCTGTCCCCCGTCCACTCAGTAGAACTCAGCTGCCTTCACTTTTCTGCTTGTAGCAGGGCAGGGAGGGAAGAAAGCCAAGAACCCAGGAGGCTGATAGAACGAGGGCTCAGGAATATTCACAAAGCCCTGTGCGGTTTCCTTGCTTGTTGTAGCGATGACGTGCTTATTCTTCACACCCTGTGTCTTCTGGATAAGACCTATTTGGAAGGGCCCGGAGAACTGGGGCCAGTGAGAGTGACCGTGAGTTCCCAATTCCGAGCTCCGATGGCTGTGGCCCACACGATGTGCTGACCTTGGAGGTGGTCTCCCTGCGGGCCCACTCCTTCCTTCCCGCCTCTGCAGAGCAGCACCTCAGATGCTGTTCTCCACATCAGGGTGTTGTCTGTTTCATAGGTGTCACACTGTTTGCATCTAAGGTGATTGTGTGTGTGTGTGTGTGTGTGTGTGTGAGGCGAGTGTGAGAGAGAGAGGTGGAGAGGAGGGGCCACTCGGCCATCTCTGCATAATCAAATATGATTAATATCTACACTACTACAGATAGTTTGTGTCACAGCATGTACTGGGGCGAAGGAGTGTATTTTAAGAGCCCTCGCTCCTTTGGGCAGACCCAATTTAATACTGATTGACTGAATTCTGGTATCACCATTCAGGAAAGGATTTTATAATTATAGCATTGAACGGTTCTATCAAAAGTGTAAAAATATGCATTGAACATCCTGGTTCAACATAATTAAGACTACGCATACGTCATACTGTGTAGTTTGGTTGTTATTCTCTACTAACACTTGTATATAAATTTTTTTCTCTACTCAGTGGCGTATAGTGTTAATATGGCACTGTATATCAGATTGACTTCACACCATGGTTGCCATGATTTTTCTCTGAACTAAAGGGGGGTATGGGGAGACCTGACGTTAACTTCACTATGTCGTAAGACAAAAGGGAGATGCAGAGATTAGATGGGGAGGCCTCTTAATTGGGGATGAAAATAAGCACTCTGTTATTTTGCCTATGTTCCCCAGGACTGCCTCATAAATCCTGGATTGGTGGGAATGAAGAGAGAATGTTCCCTGACCCCCGAATTCAGTTTTCCAGTCCTTGGACTTCCATTGTTTTTCCGGGAAGAATTAGGAAAATCTGACTTGAAGTAGATACTTTCTTCTTCAGGTGTTTTATATACCCTCTGAGGTCATTTTACACTGAACTCCTCTTACTTCCTTTGCACGATGAAATTTAGAAGCTATTTTCTGCAGGTTTGGGGAGGGTAATACCCTGAAACATTGAAAAAGTAGGATAACAGCTCCAGAGACCTAGAGTGACACCGGTCTGAGCCCCAAGTCCCAATACTCGGTTCCTGTGCATCTGGTCTGGCACCAGCCCCATGTAGTCAATGCAAGCAGCCTGTTCTCGTGTCCCTACATCCAGGACAGTGTGCTCTTCAGAGTCTGCTAATAATTTCGTCATCAGCCCACCTCAGTTTGCCTGAATTTGTTAAATTCACTCATTTAACCCATTCTTAATAAATGTTTTGGATAATGATCCAGAGAGCCAGGAGAACAGGAGAGAAATCTCTTGCTCCCTTTCCATCAATATCTATAGGGTATCTTACAGCCTTTTCCTTCCTACTTGTGCAGGTGTTTTATGTCAGGAGTAACAAAATGACCATGTTGGAAATGACCATTCTTCTGTCTTCACCCAAAGCATTCTGTATTGAGCTGGAGAGAATTTCCATGGCTAGTTTTAAACCAGTGTTGGGTAAAGAATGGACTGGCTTCAAAAGAAAAATATGTGATGCTCTTAGAAATTTGTTTCCCTTTCTCTATAAATCTAGCTTCTTGCCACTGACGCCTGGCATGCCTACAGATGTTGTTTGTACAGATGTTGTTTGTTTTCTAGAACTCTTCACATTAATGAAATCCTATCACTGATAGTCTATGGTCCTTGAGACTGTGAGTAATTGTTAAAAAGCAAGCAAACAAAAAACCAACAACCACCTCCCGCCGTGGTCTGGCACGTGCACACATACTTCGTGGCCTCTGCAGGGTCCATGGTAGGATCTAGCCTTGTTCACATCCAGGACGCACTGGGGTCAGAGCTAGGCAAGACCCAACATGTGGCTCCCTTTTTGCATTTTCAACTATAAAAGACTTGCATGCAACTTCAGGAATTTAGATGGGAGCGATTTCTTCAACAGGATTGGCTTTACGATATTAAAAGTTCAAATGAGGCATTCAGAATCCATCTGGAAATACCTAACATCCACACGTCTAGAGCGAGTCCGTCTCCTACCAGTGAATGGGGAAGGGAAAGACCTCGGCACCCCCGTGGTGCAGGCAGCCTTTCGGGGGCCTCGAGGAGAGAGGAAGGACCATCATTGGCATCTGTGTATTGTGGTTGGTAATTTTTTGGAGTAGGAGGCAAGAGTCTTTCATCTTCTGATCAGTTTTAATCCTTGACATTTTGTTTTTCTTCTATTTCAGAAGAAGCCATTGAAGATGTTGAAGGGCCCAGTGAAGCGGCTGCTGATCCAGAGGAGCTTGCTAAAGACCAGGAGAGTGGAGGCGAGAAGGACCAGAGCAAGTGGACAGGTAGCGTGTGTGTGCTGCCCTTGAACCCCTGACCTCTCTTCCCTGGAAGAGTGAGGCTGACAGGTCAGGGAGTAGATGCATCCTTAACCTACCCAGAAAAACTGTTCTGTGTACTGGGAGAAGGGTCTGGGTTTTGCTTTTTTGAGTGGCCAGCTTCATTCTCCTTCTCTTACGTTATATGAAAGAATTTTTAAAGCTTTTCTTAAATGGCCCCAAAGCCAGCTTGTTTATTAGAGCATCCAGGTGTCTGGCTCTATGCCAGGGGCTTCTGTGTTTCTGAGGTCACACTGCTTTCTGCAGCTTCTCTCTGGAGCTGCTTCACCCTTGATGGAATTCTTCCTCCATTGAAGGTCCAGTTACCTAGCCCTGCTGCCCCCAAGCCCAGTGGCGGGGTTTGCCCTGTGCACCTTGACTGGGAGGTCACCCATGAATCTCCCAAGGAGTCAGCATTGCAGAGCAGGCTATGTTCTGCACACTGCGTGTCCCACCTTGCCCCCGCGGTGAGCGCCCACACCTGAAACGCACCCAGAGCGGGGCAGGCAGTGAAGCCAGGCAGAACGACATGGTACCAAAACCAGAAGAAGTTGATGTCAGGAAGGGAAGTGCTATTTCTGGAAAACTTAGTATTGTGAGAGGGGGAACAGCTATCTCTTGTGATGATAGGATTGCTGTATTGGAGGAAAGAAGAGCCGAGACTGAGAAGAAAAGCTTAGAGGTGTTTTGTTGTTGTTGTTGTTGTTGTTGTTGTTGTTGTTGTTGTTGTTGTTGTTTTGGAGGAGCCAAGTTGTTTCTGAGAAGAGTTCTCAGGACAGGTAAGTCTCCCAGAAACCACCACAGTTCTTAGAGGAAATGGTATGACAAGCAAAGGAAATTATTTTATTTGGTCAACCTAATTTTTACTGCCTTCCATTATTAATATTGTGATACTTTGTGTTTTTTCAAGAAAATATTTACCTTCTAGAGTCTGTATTGGTTGGGCCTTTGTTACTTTTCCAGGCACGACTGTTCTTAAATCATGTCAGTGTTGGCCTTCTCTATTTAAACAAGATACAGAATCTTGGAGAGAGGCCAGGGGAGAGCAATGAAAATCACTGAAGGCTGAGAAATATTGCCTCTGAAAAGAGGCTGAAGAAATTGGGGCTGTTCAGTCTGTAAAGGAGAAATTCGAGAGGCAGCTTAACAGCTTCCAAATTTCAGGAGGGATGGGGCGGAGTAGGTGATGCGCCTGTTCAGTGTTTCCTGGGACAGAGAAACAGGGTGTCACGGCCGCTGAGTGAGCGACTGGCATGCTAGGTGGACTGAACTGTCCTTTTTTGAACTGTGGTGGCCAGAGGCCTGCGCTTGAGAGATGCTGAAGGACAGGGCCGAGCACCCTAGGAGGGGTTGCCAGGGCAGGCTGGGAGCAGGACACAGATGTCTGTCCTCAGAGGTCTTGATCACAGGGGAGGATCGCACTGTGTTGCTTGTCACACTGGGTTTTTCCTGTTCTGTCAAAGCGAAATGGACACACACTTTGCAGATAGAGAGGATCTGGGCAAAAGGATTTCACACTCGCTGTTGGAAGGCCGAGTAACCTTCCAGGCCATCTGTCCTTTGTTTTCACAGTGTGGGTCCCTGGTTTCTAATCCTGGCTCTGCCACTTATTAGTTATGTGACCTTAACCTTTCTGTGCCTCTGTTTCTCATATGAGATGGGGGATTAAAAATAGTACCTACTTTCAGAGGATCGCTGTGAGGATTATATGAATATGGGAATCTTAGAACAATGCCTGGCATATAGGAAGCTCTATGTTAGGATGGTTTTTGTTGTTATTTTAATAATTTAGTTAGATGAGGAAAAGTAGTGGGGGTTTCTGTTTGGGTCCTTTCCTATGAATGTGAAACTGTTGCCTGGCAGGTGTGGTTTCTAGGAGTTTCGAGAAGCTGAGGGGAGGAACAGCATATAAGAACTTAGTAGGATCACGCTGATAGTATGTGGTGTGCATTGCCTGCATTCTGTGTGCTACAGACACTGAGTAAATGACAACATGTAACTGCCATTTGCAAAATACCCACTGTGCGCCAGGCTCGTACCGGGCATCTCACACGTGCTCCCCTAATTCTAAGACTAGTTGAGGGCAAGCTCGCTCAGTTGAGGGTAAGCTCGCTCGGTTGAGGGTGGTTCATTTAAATCACATTCAGAATGTTGAGAATTCAGTGGGAGTGTGTCCTTACAGAGCTAGTGGACATGCCAGGCCATCAGGAGCACCATAAATATGAGCTCTTTAATAAAGCCCCACTTTCTCGTTCGTTCGTTCATTCATTCATTCATTCATTCATTCATTCATTCATTCATTCAAACAACAGTCTGTACTGTATCTCCAGAAGATAGAGATGAGACAGAGAGAAAAACCATGGATGAATAACTCAGAGGTGCCCCTTACCAGTCACGTAGTAGTAAAGTGAGAAGGGACAATTCTTTCCTGACTCCTGCGAATGATCCTCTTTTGACCCGAAGCATAATTTTGTCTATGTTGTCTGAGTGTGTAATGACAGGCTTTATTAAGGTACTTGAGCCGATTTGATCTTGGAATCGATACAGGTGGCAGCAACCTCTTCGCAGCTTTCTTTGGGATCCTTACTATTTTATAAAAAAGAAATATCTGCGTTTGTTCCATTTATGCCCTAAATTGAACTGTTCCTATCTGATTAAATGTGATGGGGAGTGCTTCCTCCTAGCAAATAAATAAATAGTGATTTCACAATTTGTACTGTTGATTAGTGGCCGCTCACGGTGCAGATTAATAATATTTCAAATGAGCCTGGATAATTGACATTTTCTCGGCTATTGATTATGTAGTTTGGGGTTTGTACAGGAATGGATAATCTTTGCTAAAAATTTTTAGTCATTTATTTTTATATTGGAATGGGACTCCTGATTTCCTTTTTGGTGTCCGTTGGTCATCCTCTTTGGGCTTCTTTATTTAGATGTCAGGTCTTTGACCTCAAGTGGCAGCAAGGCAAGATAGTGGTTTGAATCACAGCAGCATCGATTCCACGGCCCGTGGCTGGATCCCAACCATGAGCAGGGCACCGGGCAGAGTTCCACCGATCACAAGTTCCATGATGACAGGCCCTGCCTTCAGGGAGCGTAGCACTCCGTGGGGATTTCAGGAACAGACCTAACCATCAGAACCGTGTTCTATAGGCCAGTGCTGCCCCTTGGAACTCCCTGGGCTGATAAAAAGGTTCTGCCTCTACACAGTACAGTACGGTAGCCCTAGCCACGGCGGCTGGTAAGCCCTTGAAGTGTAGCTAGTACCACTGAGGCAGTAGATTTTATTTCATTGCAATGCATTGAAATGCAGCTCTTTACACCCTGAAAATGCAGCTGTAGATAATCAAAAGGAACAAAACTACCCATGAAAGGATGCACCCCAGATACTCTAATTTCCCAGTTATTGTTAAGGCCATATTAAGCTTTACCTGTGTACCAGGCACCGTTCCAGTGCATCACACCTGCTTCCCAGCGGGCATGCCAGGAGTCCTCACAGGTGCACAGGTACTGATCTCTAGGGCCCTTGAGTTGGCCAGATGGGGCTGGGGGCTGCTGAAGCAGGGGCCAGTTGGATTTTCATCTGCCCACACTAACTTGCCCTCATTTTCTGCGTACACCGTGACATGAAAGAGAGTTGGGAAGCTCTGCTTTACACACGTTCCTGCCTCTCACTCTGTGAGATAAATGCTGTGAGTAACCACCACCCGCACCCCTTCCTCAGCCCCCTACCACTGTGCAGAGCGGTAAACTGAGCCCGGGAGAGCTAAGCCTGTGCAGGGCGCCAGAGGCACACACACGGGTTCAGATTTGCAGACTGGCCGTGCTGCTTAGGACAGAGCCTGAGTTCCTACAGGTATACTGTCCCATCTCTCCAAGAATGGGATTTTTCAGCATGATCATTTGATCTTGCTTTCATCTCCATTTTGGAGAGTAGCATTCTCTAAAGTTGTACAGCAGCAACAGTAACATGACAACGACTTGCTTGTGCAAGAATGAGTTGGATCGTCCACCATGAATATACTTGGTAGTAAGTCCACATCTTGCTCAGTGGTGAAGTGGACCACTCAGCTAATGGCCTTGGTCTCTGGAGCCTCGGGCATCTCATCTGTAAAACATGGAGAGGTGACACCCACCACCACACCCTGGGGTCCATGATGAGAGTTCTTGAGGGTTCCACATGGCCAGTGGTGGCACATGTACAAATGGCGGCCTTTGATAAGCCCTTCAGAGATTGCATCCACGCACAGTGAGCGTAAAGCACTCTTGTGGGCCAACGGAGGGTGCAGGAAGGTTCTTTGAAGCTAAGTCTCTTTCCTAATGCACAGCAATTTCCACCGTCCAACTTTGTGGTTTTCTCTTTTGAAACATGAAAATGATCCCTCGTTCTCTTTTAGCAGTGTGTGGATTTAAAAGTGTGTGTTCTAGATTGAAGAGCCCCCAGTGTCGGCAACTGAACAATAATTAATGCAGTGATTATCCAATCAACCATTAATTGCTATAAATTAAGTGATATACAATTAATGTGATGCTTTATCACCAATAATTAGGGGAAAAAATTGAACTCTTGGCAAAGAATCATAGCAAGATGGTTATTTAAATCCTGTAGCCGCCATGGTTTCCAGCCACAGAGCACTAAACTGGATCTAGTTAAGCTAATTTGAGACAAGATGACCAGGGGGTGTTGGTGCTTTAAAAAACAAAGGGCCACAGCCCAACTGAAAATGCCAACATGATAATGCTCCAGAAATCTCTAACTGATGTCCATGTCTCTATTTTTGGAAGATTTTGAGTTATAATTGTAGTTCGAGTGTTGTTTTTCTAGGGGAATGGCCTGAAGGGACTTTATTTTATTAATTTTTTTAAAATCCATGATGCTCACCTAACACAGAGCAATTAGTGCAGTGGAGCGTCCCTGATTTGAATCCATGGAAGATTGCTATTAAAGGAGGTATTAGCAGGCCGGCAAGGTCTGGGCGACTGTGAGGGAGAAGTGTGTTTATGGAATATGGTGCTGGCAGGCATGATTTCAATCGGGTTTGACATGTTTAACATAAATGTATAGTGTACAGCTCTTGCTGCATATGAATAATTCCTACAAACCCACTGCCTTTCTAATTACTGAGGTTGAAAAAAAGCGGGTCAGGCACATCCTGGTGGAAATCTATTACCAGCCGTCCTCCTATTCTCCCTGTTGTTTACAGCTTTGTATAAATAGGGATGCCACTGTATGGAGAACTTAGTGCCTCAAGTATAATCTGTGACAGAGAATGGAAAGGGGCTGGTAAGAAGTACCTTTTTTTTTTTTTTTTTTAATTGAGTCGATTAAGATAAAAGAAAGTATATGCTGAGAGGAAGTGTTACGGGTTTGGAGTAGCTCTGGCCAGTTAGGAGCCAGGAGCCCCAGGCTCAAAGCCTGGTTCTGCCGCAGAGATGAGCCACATGACCTCAGGTCTCTGGTCCATAGTTTCAAAATCTGTAAAATGGCAGGTTTGTACTAAATAGGTTCTTACAGTTCTGGAACTCCTTAAAGATAGAATTGGGGGAGGAAGAGTTGCACAGGAGAATCTTGGAGAATATTAATTTCTAAAGTTGGAATGCTGGTAACTTGCCAGGATTTCCCTAGTCTCCCACCAGTTGCGATGGCGTGGGCCAGGAGTCTGCACTGAGTTCACGTAGGCCCCTTCGGCTTTTTTCCATGAGGGTCGAACCCCGCCAGGCCGCCTTCCTTGGTGGGGTAGCAGAGCTCTACATGCTCTCACCTGGTCCTGTGTGACTGGAGTGCATCACCCTGTGTTGTCAGAGCCCCGTGTGATGAGGACATCAGAGGAGGAGCCCCTGGAGATTCATGTGGGTGCCTTTGAGTAACCACCCATCCCAGCTCTGTTTTTGGCTAGAAACCAGGCTGTTCACCACCAGCACCATACCTCTCTAGAAATCATTTCAGCCTAAATCTCTGTCCTTCTGACATTTGGTTCTATTTTTCTACCTCACCCAAAAGTAAATTTGTCTTTGCAGTAGGGTGTGTGTGAGGGAATGCTGGGAGCCTGGCTCACATGGCTCCTTTGTGGTTCACATTCCTGCCAACGGAAACCGTTTTTGGTTTTACGTTTCACACACGGATGGGAATTGTGCAGCTATGTGGGCTTTTCCAGAGTCCTCTGTTCCCTTTCTCCACCTCCATTCCCCACTCTCTTTTTTTCTTTCTTTCTTTTTTTTTTCCCAGGCCGCTTTCAGTATAACTTGGCTGCTTAAAGTCACTGCAGGCAGAAATCTGCCTCACGATTGGAAACAAACCATTCGAACTATTTTTATGTTGGGAAGCAAAAATAGATACAGGGTGTGGTGTATCTCTGGACTTGCCTGAATTCCAGTAATTCAGAGGTCTTGGCTTTGAGAATTTATATTGTAAATTCTAAGAGAGGGAGAGGGACCACATCAATTGAGCAAATATTTTTGCATGCAGTAACAAAATTAGCAGAGGTAATCTAAGGCAGATACAGGATATGCAAAAAAGTAAGGAACTCCCTTTTTGGGACATCATATGTAATCACATAACCGTGGTACAGTATGATGAGAACGCTCATCCAAGGTATAAAGGGCAGTAGAAATGGAGATTAAGGACCAATCATTTTTCATCACTGTAGAAAATACCTTATAGATTTACATATTACGTTTGCAAGGGGGCCCATGTGAATCTTGCTGTGTTTCAGTTTTAGCTTTTGTGCTGATGGGGGAAGCACTTCTGTTATTAGAATCCTATCTTAGTATTTGATTTAAAAAAAAAAAAACCACCATAGTGCCTTTCTCAGAGGATATCTGAACATTTCATTAGACTTTCACATTCTTCCTGGCCCAACATTCTGTTTTGTAGACTAGAGAAGTATGACACATAGATGGTGAACACCTGGGGGCCAGATTTGTGATCAAATCACAATTTGCCTTGTGGGTCCGGGACATACTCCCCACCTCATAAAGCTAAAGAACACATAACATGGTAGCTTGCTCTTATTATATGAAAATTGGAGAAGACGACTTGAAAATCCTGTTTCTCTCGTTTTCAGACAGGATTGTGAGTTCTTTATGATCTGAGTTTTGTGGTATTCATTCACTTGTGTGTGTGTGTGGGTTTGCTTCATAAGACTTTCTTTACTAGAGAGCAGTTTTAAGTTTACAGCAAAACTGACAGGGAGGCACAGAGATTTTCTATCACCCTCTGCCCCCACGCATACATAGCTCCCCCTGACAATCAACATCACTCACCAGAATGCACTTTTTTTAAACCAGTGATGAACCATTGACACGTCAGAAATCACTCCAACTCCACAGTTTGTCTTAGGATTCACTCTTACTGTTGTACATCCTGTGGGTTTGAACAAAAGTATACTGACATATATCCATCATTATATATATTTTCACTGCCCTAAAAATCTTCCGCGCTCTGTCTCTTCATCTCTTCCCCATGTGGCATTCATTCATTTCTATAATTTCCAGCACTTAGCAAGGACTTGATACCGTTGTTTGATTAACAGTCAGTTTGGTTAAATAACGTGACCATAGACATTTTCAAGTCCAGGACATTCTACTTTCTGTTAGACATCAAACCTGTGGGTTAGTAGGATTGCTCCATGTTAGTATATAGAAAAGGCAAATTTTGGGTATCTGTGCTTCTTTAACAACGAAGCCCCTCATGGGCCCATATTATGTCCCAGAGCTCTTTCTAAAAAGGAAACCACAGCAAGCAGTGTTTGAGCTCTCACTGTGCGCTAGACTCTGTGGTAGGCTTTGTATGTCCGATCTCTTGCCAGCCTTACACAGAAACCCTGTGAGTGAACACTGCCATCCTACTGTGGATGAGGAAACTGAGAGCTCAGTGTAGTCAAGTAAAATGCTCAAGGTGACACCTCCAGGTTGGGAACCAAGGTGTGGTGAGCACTGCAAACCTCTGCGATTTGTTACCTAGCAAGAGGGGGGCTGATGTCTTTGTATAAAGGGAACTCCTGTCACAAGAAAACATGAGGGTAACATCAGCTCTCAAGAAGTCCCTAAAGGTACACAAGAGCCACATCCCCACCCCTTTGCACAGATCATTCATCTCAGCCCTTTGGAATGCTATGCGCAAATCCTACATGGGACTCTGGGTACTGAGAGAAGCATTGATATAAATGCGTACGCGGTTCCCCCTCTCTCTACTGTGAGAGGACCAAGACCAGGCCTTTCTAGTGGTCTTAGTACTTATTTTCCACCCTCACAGGGGCTTGAGTGGTGTCTTAGATTCTCACACTGCCCTGCCAAACCTAAACTAGCAAGAACAAAACAAAACAAATCCCCAAAACAGACAAACAAAACAAAAAACAACCCTGGGCAGATCACGGGGGATGAAACGGTGCTGAGAAGTTCAGTTCAGAGCTCTTGGGACCTGCCACCAAGGCTGGGCCTGGATTTTATTGTTGATTTTCACAAGTTCACTTCTATTCTAAAAATTTAATCTTTTAGGAAGATAGGTTTGGAATGGAGAAAAAACTGGAAGAGTATTGTTACAGTCCAGTCTCTGGGAATCTATGCTGTGTTGGGGCTCAGAGACCCTAACTAACCTAATTAATATTTGATTTGATGGGGACTGGATGAACGTCTGTTAATTAACTTTGGCCTGGTCTCTGAATGACCCACAGTGCCTCTTTGTTTTGCCCTACATCTTAAACCTCTGAACTGTTTCCTCTGTCATTTCAAGGGTCTCGGAGGTCCTTTCCACTCTGGTTTTCTCCAAATCCCTGGTCTTCACAATCCTGTAATTAGGCCAGGGGGCAGAGTGATAGCGCAGCTCCTACCTTGCCCCCTGACCATGGCCATCCATCTTCAAGGAAGCCGTGACCACAGATGGCACCTGGGCACAGCTCAGGAGGCTGTGCCAGAGGGAGCCGGCAGACTTTGGGGGAAACTGACAAGAGGCCAGAAGTGGGCCGGCTGGTTAATACCTCAAAGTGAGGGATCAGGGCTGGCACATAAGCCAGGCTCATGGTGACAGCCCAGTGTCTAGAAGTTATTAAATAAAGTGACAGCCAATATTGGTCTAAAAGGTGGTCGCCGGTGGCTCTGTTTTGTAAGGGTGGCTCCTTCTCAAACTTGATACACGGGGGCAAGGTATCTTGAAATCGAATTGCGGGATGGCCCTGGGGGAGCTCAAATCAGTACAGTTAAGCAGCCTTATGCATATTTCAATAAGGAATTAGTGTAACAGATTGATGCCTCTGATGTAGGGCTTAGCACTATTTTTTCCCCAAAGATGCAGAGCAAGAGCAGCAGCCACTTGTCTGCATGGGGCCACCATCCCACCTGAGGCTGCTTACTGGGAAAGCAGAGCTCCCCCCGCCCCCCAGCCCAGTGTGATCTTCCTTTCCCAGATTGCTGACTTCAATGCACAGGGGCTATGGAGGATCTCTGCGTCCTTCCCAGGGGGACCCTGGGTTGATGAGGCCCGCTGGTGCCAAGACCAGGCAAGAGCCCACAAGTGTCTGCCCCCTTTTCACTGAAATTCTCCAGGACAGATGGAAAGAATAAGACTAGCGGGTCCACCACCTGCTGGGTCCCCTCATTTAACTCTGGTCCCCACCAATTACAGAAAGCATTGACTCTGATGGTGGTTTTCAAAATATGGTCCATGAGCCATCAGCATCACTCAGGAACTCACTCAAAATGCAAATTCTCTGAATCAGATGTATTTTGGGGGGTGTGGCCTGCTATCTGTGTTTTAACAAGGCCTCCCAGGGATTTCTGACACACACTTGAGTCTGAGAACCTTGAGGCTATGATCTTAGGACATGCTTTGAGGTTTTTGAGAACTATGTCTCCTCTAACTGAATGGCAGGTCCTAAGCCCCTGCTGGGTGCAGTAGGTACTGAGCTCTCCTGAAAGGTTGTCGTGCCTAGAGAGAAGAGGCACAAGTCCTGAGTTGGGCAGATATCATCTCCTACAGCAGGACTGGAAGGGAGAGAGGTTTGGTCAGAAAGACTGGTCACAATGAGGAATGATTCAAGGCCTAGAAATCGTTCCCTGATACTGGCTACAAGTAATAGGAGGGAAGGGGACACAGTATCTTTGTACTGTTGCAATCTCCTGTGAATCTATAATTATTTTCAAATAAAAAGCAAAGTAATAATAATAGCAGCAACAGCAATATGTAAGGTGTTCTGCATTTCCAAAGTGCTGGCCTGTCGAGTTCACATCTGACTTGGAAGAGAAAAATAATTAGCTGTTCCCTGAGTATGAGTTACACCCATCTGTAGTATTACTCAAATTTTCTTTGAAGCCCTTTATAGAAACAGACATGTCTGATAAGTTGATGATAACAGTGTGTCTTACTCTACACATTGAGGCATATTCTTACACTTCTTGAGTAGGTGGTTGCACTTCTCTAAAACGCTTTCTAGGGATGTATACAAGTAGCATAACTTGCACTTAACAGAGAATTAGACTGTGTCTGAACAGAACGTTCTTTCGTAACCCCACTGGGCTGGAGTTTGAGACATCCCACACCTCTGGGGCAGGGAAAGAAAAGGAGCCCCAGCTTTGTTTTAGCCACAGCATGGAGACCACCCCCCTGGGTGCGTGTAACCAGTGCGCACCTCTGATTCCTCTTTGAACCATCTTTAAGTGCTTGGAGGCAGAATGAGACCATGCATGTTTAAAGACCAAGTTGGCAGCAACGCAAATCCTTTAGAGGAACTGTTGTTGCCTGTATTAGGGGAGGAAGAGAGTTTAGCCAGATCGCTGGCCACTTATTAAGTGCAGTAGTTCCATAGGAGATGCGAGTATGAAATCCTAGCCTGTCCTCTGGGGAAGGAACTGCCAGCAAATGCCAAGAGCGCCTCCACTTTCAGTGACAGTATAAAGATCACAAAGTCCAGAAGCACAGATTACCCTGTTGTAAGATTGCGTTTTTGTTGTCTGGAGGAAGTATGAGGCTCCTGAGAAGCTGAAGGAGAAGACCTATGGAAAGATCACACTGTACCTTTCATTTCATTGTAATTATGAGCTGAAATGACCATTTTCAGATCTAGTGAAGCTTCTGAGTCCAGTGTGCTGAGGTAGTTATCCCAACTCAAACACTGATAGGGAGGTGTGTGAATTTTTTTTCTCCTAGTCAATGGAGATAGATGAAAGATTGCTGTAAATTTCTGGGGCAGGTGGCAAGCTGGTTTACCGAACGCAAGGCGATGAGAACCTCTGGCTTACGGAAAGTAGCATGAATTAATAATCATTTAATTGGCTCCTCCATTATGTTGCTGGTTTGGGAGATGGAAGTTTAGATGGAGGGGCTGTCAGTGGTACTTTAGCTAAGGTTTTGACGGTTGAGACGTGGAGGTGGCGGCTGCCTTTGGCTTCTCCACAAGGAGTAAATGTCTGGCAGCAGCCAAGGCCCTCGGTGGGCTCACCTTGGGACCCCCACAAGGTGGA
Organism: Canis aureus; assembly: GCF_053574225.1. Lineage (NCBI taxonomy): Eukaryota > Metazoa > Chordata > Mammalia > Carnivora > Canidae > Canis > Canis aureus. Next base: position 10,503,132 of record NC_135613.1, read on the forward strand.
GGATCCAAATGCCACCCCACCATGAGGAGAAGAAATGCAGAAGAAAACTCCCAGCAACATGAACAGCTCAGTGCGTGCCCAGGAGCTCCCTGAGGGGGAGCTTTGGCACAGATCTGCCAGGCCAATAGCCTCATTGGTGTGTTGAGTGATGAGATTAATTTTGTTTGTGAAATATAAAAACTACTTCCAAGTACTGTAGTTTTTTGGGAGGACAAGTTGATGTCTTGGCTGATAGTTGGAGGAAGCAAAAACTTCTACTTTATTTCCTATTTTTCTTAAACTTTCTTTTTCATGACTCAGCAACTCCATGCCTTACCTGGCTTCAGAGTTGTACAGACCACATCACCAGATGACAAATGGGTCATTAAGTCCACTGGTGGTCTGTTGTATCGTGAGTACATCTTTCAAGCCTTCTTTGGCCAAAATTTCAGTGACTCAGATTTTAATTCATTAGTGAGGATTGGAATTGGAAGACTGGTTCTATCAGGTGACATTATAGAGGCTGTGTTTTCAACCATTCTTGGCCATTCTATAAGCTCCCTAAGTTTATACTATTCTTACCTCTTTTTTAAAGTAAGTCACTTCATACATGAAACTTTATTCGGCTTGTTTTAATTATTTTGTGTGCCTAGAACTTAAGACTATTTTTTGAAAATTGCAAGCAAAACCTGCATGATTTCAGGTAGGTGCTCCTCTTCTCCCAACTTCCTCTAATTAAGTATGACAAGAGGGTACCTTTTTAAATAATTATTTTTAGAGGCTAAATACTTTCCAAATATGTTAAAAGCATGAGTAATCTGGAAGTTGATGTCTCTATGCATAAATGATCCTTCCCCCCCACCTCCCCACCCCCTCCCCAAGGAAGCCATGCCTCGACAACTGTGTTTCCTTTGGGGATAAAATTATTTTGCCTCATGTATAGAGAATAAAATAGTCATGAATCAGGTCTGCCTCTCTTAGTATTTGTCTTTGTCAGTTGTGGTGGCCAACCCATCACAGTTCAACAGGAAATGGTGGCTTTTGGCCTAGAAAGCCAACTTCGAATTTTTCGTACCCTATAAGGAGGACATGCCAGTCCTTTCTGTGCCTCATCAGCAAGTTGGGTAGGACAGCCATAACCCCTAACAAGCAAGGCTTTTTCACTCCTTATAGAAAGTTGTGTGGCAAGGAATGTACAGCTCACATACTATCAGGTTGTGGTAGGGGTTTGACCCACCATCCCACCATCACTGTTCCATCTGCCTAGCTTTATAGAGTATGAAATCTGTAGCATATGCACTTCTGTGGTTCCTTGCCACATTTCTATCCCCCCTCCAAGTGCCAGGAGCCCAGCATGTTGCCTGTGGAAGATTCGTTGAGTTTTAACACATATTTTTGTATGATACAGCTGCCAAAATGAGAAAATTGCTTTAACCAGCAAAGTTAAAAAAAAAAAAAATACCACCTGATGTTTTGCACAGTATGGATCCAAATATCAACGTTTTCATGGACAGTTGAATTTAAATGCTGAACTATTTAATTATAATATTAAGAATAATGTAACTACCTGACAACCTTAGAAAATGGGAAAATGGTCCATGATTCCATTACCTAAATACAACAATCATTTTCTTCTAGTCTTTTCAAGTACCTGTTTTTTTCCATAGCTATATCATGGTGTAATGCACATTTTATCTTATTTTTTCTTCTGATAAGCGTTCTCAGTAACTTTCTACATTGGTTCACAGCTATCATTCTTAATGTCTCTAGTATCCAGTAGAGGAAGCTATACCATTGTTTACTTGACCATGCCGTGATATAAGAGACCTAGATTGTTTCCAATTCATATTGTCATTATTATAAAAACCACTACAGGTAGTAACCCTTCAAGTTGTTTGACTTTATGTTGCCAGTATAACCCAAAAGTTCCAGGCACTGTTTAAACTAAGGCTTGTCTCTGAAGTGTATGTATTTTCAATTAACTACTGTGATGTCATAGTGGCCTTAAAGTGACCAGTAATTGATTCTTTAAATAATGTTTCCTAGACTGTGACATCTCTCCTAGAATTTAAGTTAAAGTTTAGAGAAGTCTTTAAAGCAGAAAACCACAGTACTTTCTCTCTTGGTATTCATACAACCTCATTCACTTAGGCCTACAATGTATGCTAGTGACAACTAAAATAGAAATTGATTTTGAGACTCAGGCCCTTTTGAAGTAGTTCAGAGAGAAGCAGCTTGAGGAAGCCTCAGACTGTGGCCTGTAGTCAACCTTCATCCAGCATGCCTGTGGAGAACTTGCACAACTGTTTGCACGTCTACAGAAATTGTGTAAAAAACGTCGGTGCCATGTCTTGATAGGGATCAATATTGTAATGCCTGGGGTTAAGCTAGGAGGGGGGCTGTCAGCCTAGTTAACCTAACTCTTAGGAGCAGTCCCCACATCACCCAGGGAAACACAATGGGATTGTAACTGGGTGTTAATGGAATCTATTACAAGAGTGGCACAGCTTTATCTTCAGGGAATGAGCTAGTGAGCTGCAGGTGGCTGATGTCCACTTCTAAACAGATGAGATCTAATAAACAGTGCAGGGTGTCCAGGATAGAAGGGAGATGAGCCCCAGAAGTTTTTACACCAGTGGGTTCAGTGTTTCATATAATAGCAGGGCTGATGTGTTATTGCAGAGAAAGAGGAATGAGAGAGAAAGTGCTGATTTTATTTTTTAAAACACTTCATAAGACACGTTAGCTTGAGCTCACAAAGGAAGGTTTAGAATTCCAGAGCAGGGCAGCCTCGGTGGCTCAGCGGTTTAGCACCGCCTTGAGCCCAGGGCGTGATCCTGGAGTCCTGGGATCGAGTACCACATCAGGCTCCCTGCATGGAGCCTGCTTCTCCCTCTGCCTGTGTCTCTGCCTCTCTCTGTCTCTCTTTGTGTCTCTCATGAATAAATAAATAAACTCTTTAAAAAAAGAAAAAAGAAAAAGGGTAATAAAAGTTCCCTGCTCCGTGCAGGGGGAAGGAATAGTGGCTTCTGAAGCCAGAATTCTCACCTCTGTAACCTCATCACAGTTCACTGTGGATGGCACATTGAAGGAAGAGGATGGACTCTGGTCAGATGAGCAAGCTGACACCACACTCGGCTACCCAGTGTTTGTCTTGCAGTTCCCAGGGAGTAAGATGTGTTGGCTGATCTATCCTCTGCTCATCCACTCACGCAGCCGTGCAACTGTGCAATAGACCACCTTTCCAAAGGGGGTTAGTGGCAAGCTGATTGAGAGCATTTACAGGATAGTGGTATGGTCCCATAAGAGAGAGTGCTGTTTTAGGTCAGGCAGACTAACAAAAATTGGGGACTGAGTGTTTGGAATGGCATCTCTATCTTGGTTTGCCTCTAGTGGAAGGAAGAGCAAATAGCAGCTCTTTCCTAACTCTAAGCACAGCCGTATTCAATGCCTATAGGTTGCAGGTGGAAATGGGGAAGGGGAAAGGATGGCTATAACAAATAAGCATCTAAAGTATCTCCTGATGCTTCCACTCACCCCATCAGTAGAATGCATTTGAACTATTAATATAGAGAGGATAACCAATAAGCAAAAAATGAAAAATGGAGAAAAAGGAACCTTCTGGGAGTGGGGGGCATTTAAGTCCCTGAACCATTAGTTAAGGACTCCTGTTGTGGGAGTGTTCAGGTAGGAGCCCATGACACCGTGAGGCCGGAAACCTGCGACATGGGGTTCTTTGAGGAGCCGAGAGATGGGAAGTGGGCCGTGGGGAAACTGGTCTAGAATGTTACAGCACCTAGTTAATCGGCAGCCAGTCCATCACATTAAATATCCAGCCGTCATGTATTACCTTTCAAGTGAAAATGAATAACTCCCATTAAGAGCAAAATGGGTTTGAAGTCGATTCGAGACAGATTAAAGTACTGTTATGAATGTGTGTGTTGGGAGGAGGAGGGGTATGTGTATAAAATGCTTGTCCTTGTACTTTTTAAATAATAGATGCCCTACAAACTTATGTAGACCAGGTTACCAAGATACTGGGGTTTAAAGGTCACAAGATGTGCATTCTGGGAAGAGCATCAACTTCCTGGAATATTTCCTGCATTTAGCAGTTTTTTAAAAAAATTATTTGGGCCTTATGATTTTAATGAATAAAATTGATTTTCTAAAATTGTTCATTAAAGCACACATCTATAATGACAGCATCTTGGTATCCGTGTCAGAACAGATTTCAATGTTGAGTGTAAAGTAGAAACACAAGCTAGGTACTAGACTGGGTGAGACAGGCAGCTGTTTCATGAAAGGGCAAAAATTAGGCTTTCTAAACCAGTGGCCTCAATGCTGGTCAAATTATTTTTCAGTGAGGGGAATGGGTATATATTTCTCACTACCATTTTCAGGATTTTAATAATCATTTTTAGCAAAATTACGAAAAATGAAGTTGTATCCAAAATAAATGAACTAATCTTCAAATACGGACCAGGTTTTGGAATAACCACATCTAACCATTTTGGGATTTGTGTTTACACTGGAGAAACCCTATTTATCCTGGTTAAACCCTTAACCCAGCAGTTTTTTTCATCAAAATCTTCCAGATCCTTTTCCAGAGAACTCCTCCTACCTATACTTCTGTACCCACTGTTTATTACTTAAGTCTCATGTGACTCTCCTCACTAATTAGTGTTTTGTTTTGTTTTTTTTTGGTAGAATGGGGTTTGTTTTGGGTAAGCAGAGAGACCTTCCCCCTTACCACCCACTCTGAAGACAAACACTGGTGCCTGGAGCATTGGCTAGATTATAAGTTGGATTCATGTCCTACCTGTTCCATTCTCCAATTACTTTTTCCCCAAAGCAGGTTGCTAAACCCAAACTTGATTTTTTCCCCCCAAGTATTTGTATGCAGATATCTGTGTGAACCTTTCTCAAGTCACATTTATTGGGTCTCCTGTGATGTGCTGTGCTGTGATTCCAAGCACTGGAACAGTAAAGGTGGGAGCACATAGTTGATCACCTCTGTGCAAGCAGAGTGTGTCTGGTACTCAAGTTGACTGGTGGTCGGCAGAGCAACTGGTGAGACTCTCCCATCCACTCCCAACCCTACTGCCCTCCATGGGCCAGCAGGATGTGTGTTGTTTGGGGGAGGTCAGTACACTGAATTTAGATTAATCCACCTCAGAGCATTTTAGTCCATTTCTTTATCTTTCTTCCTTAGTGAGGAAAGAGGAACACTTGCTTCTTTTCCAGCATGCTTGAGAAGTCAGCCCGGATGCTCATCCTACTTGAATTTTGGTGTTTCAAGAAAATCCTGTGCTATAAATGAATGTTGATTTTCACCCAACACAAACCCTCTGGGAGCTGGCCTGGCCTGGCTGCTATATCGCATCTTCTGCTTTTTCTTGCAGCGTCGTCCAGCCAGGCAGAGAAGGAGCTGACAGATTCTCCTGCAACCTCCAAACGCATCTCCTTCACAGGTAGCTCGGAATCTCCTCTCTCTTCAAAGCGACCTAAAACATCAGAGGAGACCAAACCAGAGCAGGTGAGACCAGAAGGGGCCTTGCTGACGGTAGGGGGGAGGGGAGTGTTTTAGACACCAGCGGGAAACAGACTCTTGGGTGGGTGGGCTTGGGGCAGACAACAGGCACTGATGGGAACTGAAGATTCAGCCCGAGGGGTGGGTGTGTCCCCACAGATGTACCAGTGTCCCTACTGCAAGTACAGCAACGCCGACGTCAACAGGCTCCGGGTGCATGCCATGACGCAGCACTCTGTGCAGCCCATGCTGCGCTGCCCCCTGTGCCAGGACATGCTCAACAACAAGATCCACCTCCAGCTGCACCTCACCCACCTCCACAGCGTGGCACCTGACTGCGTGGAGAAACTCATTATGACGGTAAGGCAGCCAGCAGCAAGACCCGTGGCTTCTCTTTTCCCAGAGGTCAAAGGTGACATAGGAGCGTGGACAAGATCCTGTGTTGTTGGTTGAGAAAGCCAGTATAGAGTTGGAGATGTCAAAAATGATCCTAGTTTTGTGACCTTTGTTCTTCTGTATCTTCCTTAAACGTGGCACACCATGGTGTGACTGTGGCCAACGGCATGAATATGTTTGTGTTCTCCACTTTCCCTTATTATCCTCCCTCCTGGTCTGGTGCAAGGTCTAGATGAACTAACCATTTACATGAAGAAACTGTTACTTGGACTCTCCAAACTTTCATAAGTAGGTTGTGTTCTTGGTTGCTCTTAATCTCATTTCATCCTCACAACAGCCTTGGTTAAGAGTTTGACCTGTTTACATTAACAGAGAAAATCTAGACTCAGAAAAGTTGGCTAACTTGATGGCACTTGTAATGTCAGAGTTGAGATTTGAACCCGTATTTTCCAACTCTGAGTGTGACCCTGTAATGTGAGAGTTTCTCAAGTGGATACTTTGATTCTCAGAACAGGAGGATGGTCAGTGGGATAGCACATGTTGATTCATGGATAAGGGCTTTGCATTTTGGACGTGATGTTGCTGCACCTATAAGTTTACCGTAAAGATTTAAATCTAATTGTACTGTGAAGACTTTTCAAAACACTACAGGTGGATACATTCCTGCTTTTCTCTCTGTGGTAGGGCTGCTGTGCAAGCCCATTCCTGATCACTAGTGGAAAAACTACCAGAGAATTACTATTCTCACCTCTAACTTATTTCAACAATAGAGTAATAAGTTAATTTGATTGCCTTTTTGTCTGAAGATTCCCAGAGAGGTATTCTTTCTAGGGAATTCCATGTTACAATGTGCAGGTCACAGATACATAACCTCTAGGCATTTCCCATTCCATTTGATTATGCAAGATTAATGAATAATGTTCCAAGTAATGTTTAGTCATGAGGTACATACAATCGATAATGCATCCAGACAACTTTAGCAGCCATTGGGAAACCTGAAGGTGACCTAGCATAAGTTTCATTTCAGAAATCTTTTCAAGTATAAATTCACTTTCCGTGGATATTTTCAGATAGATTGGTGAATATCGTGAGAAGATTGTGAGTGGAAACCTTTTCCTTTGATTGGATGAGTTTCTATAGGTATTGGCATTCTCACCAGCCTTGGAAATAACAATGGTTATTTCTCAGGCCTCGTCATACTTCCCACCGATGGCCTGGAACCACAGGACCTGAAGGAACAGGAGATGTGGGAAACATTTTCAGTATCTAATGACATTTTTCTTTTGCTCAGCTGAGTATTTCTCCTGTTTAATATAAATCTGGTCTAGGAGATGTGGGTTTATAGTAATCCGTGAGCTTATATTAAATCTGTGATCTATAGTAACTTGAATTTATAGTAATCTTTTTGGAGACTCCAGTGAAAGTGATTCTGTAGCCTTACTGAGTTATTCTCTGCACAGTAAAGTTGGACAAACTCTGTTAAGACCACCACTGAGGATTCTGCATATACAAAATTGTGTGTACAATGCCAGGGAGCTGAAGAACACCTTCAAATTCATATATGGAACCAGGCTAATAAATCCTGTTCTAGAAGAATCCCTGACAGCATAAATATGGAGGAAAAATGTACTCCCTAAAGAGGTTACACTTGGTACCTTTTACTGAAACCCCTGTGTACCTCGTGTACCTCATCTTCCCACAGCAAATAACAGGAGAGTTTTCTATAGAAGTGGAGACTTTTACGTTTTAAAATTTTAATTACAGTATAGTTAACAGGGTTATAGTAGTTTCAGGTGTACAATATAGCTATTCAGCAATTCTACATGTTAACTCAGTGCTCAACACATCATGATAAGTGTATTCTTAGTCCCCATCCCCTTACCCCCATCTGGTAACCATTAGTTTGGCCTCTATAGTTAAAAGTCTTTTTCTTGGTTTTCTTGGTTTGTCTCCCTCTCTTTTTTCCTATTTGTTTTGTTTCTTAAATTCCATATATGAATAAAATAGTATTTGTCTTTCTTGGATTTATTTTGCTTAGGGTTACACTCTCTAAATCCATCCATGTTGCTGCAAATGGCAAGATTTCATTCTTTTTTGTGGTTGAATAATATTCTGTTGAGTATACATATGACATCTTCTTTATCCATTCATCTGTTGACGGACACTTGGTCTGCTTCCATAGTCTGGCTATTGTAAATAATGCTGCAGTAAACATAGAGGTGCATATAGCCTTGCAAATTAGTGTTTTTGTGCTCACTACCCAGTGGTGGGATTGCTAGATTCTATTTTTAACTTTTTGAGGAACCTCTATACTGTTTTCCACTTTGGCCACCAGTTTGCATTCCCACCAACAATGCACAAATGTGCCCTTTCCTCCACATCCTCGCCAACACTTTCTCTTACGATTTTGATTGTAGCCATTCTGATAAGTGTTAGGTGGTATCTCACTGTGGTTCTGATTTGCATTTCCCTAACGATGAGTGATGTTATGCCTCTTTTCATGTGTCTGTTGGGCATCTGTAGGTCTTCTTTGGAGAAATGTCTGTTCATGTCTCCTGCCCATTTTTTAATTGGTTTATTTTGCGGGGGAGGGGGGAGTGTTGAGTTCTCTAAGTTCTTTATATATTTTGGATACTAACCCTTCATTGGATATGTCCTTTGTAAATATCTTCTCCCATCCAATAGGTTATCTTTTGGTTTGTAGATTGTTCCTTTGCTATGTTAGAAGCTTTTATTTTGATGTAGTCCTGATAATTTATTTTTTATTTCCCTTTCCTCAGGAGACATATCTAGAAAAATGTTGCTACAGCTGGTATCAGAGAAATTACTGCCTGTGCTCTCTTACAGGATTTTTTTAAAAAGATTTATTTATTTTAGAGTGAGAGAGAGTGTGCAGTGGGAGGAGCAGAGAGATGGAAAGAGAGAATCTCAAGCAGACTCCCCACTGACCTTGGGGCTCCACCCTGACATTATGACCTGAGCCAGACTCAAGAGTCCAACATTTAACCGGCTGAGCCACACAGGTGCCCCTCTCTTACAGGATTTTTATGGTCTCAGGTCTCACATTCAGGTCTTTAATCTGTCTTGAATTTATTTTTATGTATGATGTAAGGAAGTGGTCCAGTTTCATTCTCGTGCATATTGCTGTCCAGTTTTCCCAACACCATTTGTTGAAGAGACTGTCTTTTTCCCATTGGGTATTCTTTCCTGCTTTGTTGAAGATTAATTGACTGTATAACCATTTCTGGGTTTTCTTTTCTTTTTTTTTTTTTTTTTTTAATTTATGATAGTCACAGAGAGAGAGAGAGAGAGAGAGAGAGAGGCAGAGACATAGGCAGAGGGAGAAGCAGGCTCCATGCACTGGGGAACCTGACGTGGGATTCAATCCCGGGTCTCCAGGATTGCACCCTGGGCCTAAGGCAGGCGCTAAACCGCTGTGCCACCCAGGGATCCCCCATTTCTGGGTTTTCTGTTCTGTTCCGTCGATCTATGTGTCTTTTTTTGTGTGTGTGCCAGTACCATACGGTTTTGACTACTACATCTTTGTAGTATAACTTGAAGTCTGGAATTGTGATACCTCTAGTACTTCCTTTTCAAGATTGCTTTGACAATTCAGGTTTGTTTTTTGTTTTTTTGTGGTTCCATACAGATTTTAGGATTGTTTTTTCCAGTTTTGTGGAAAATGCTGTTAGTATTTTGATAGGGATTACATTAGATTTATAAATAGCCTTGAGTAGTATAGACATTTTAACAATATTTGTTCTTCCAGTCCCCTGGCATGGGATGTCTTCTCATTTCTTTGTGTTGTCTTAAGTTTCTTTCATCAGTGTTTCATAGTTTTCAGAGTACAGGTCTTTCACTTTTTCAATTAAGTTTATTCCTAGGTACTTTATTATTTTTGGTGCAATTATAAATGGGATTATTTTAATTAGAAATGTATACATTTCTGAAAAGTGTGCAAATTATGGGAAATGCACTGATCATAGGAAGTCACTCTGCTAGCAACAAGAGAAAGTTGATGGATTCAGAAGCAAGTTGAAAGTTATGAGAAATGTAATCATATAATAGTTTCACTCTTAAGGGTACATATAAGGGTGATTTGCTATTCTCTATGTGAGAAGATGGAGTTACTGCATGGCTGTCAGTATTGAATTGGCTTTTCAAGCTATGTGGATAGTTTGCAGTGAAGTGAAAAAGCATTTCCACCTTGATCCTTTAGTTCAGCAGGAAAAGATGAGCAACCAGGGTTAGAGGGGAATTTGTGGCTGTAACTTAGGGTGAACCCAGAATCCTGTTTGAAGATTGCAGTTTGCCCTAATGAATCAAAACAGATGTCACTGTTCTTTCTTTGGAAAGTTTGGTGTTAAAATGGAATTTTCAATTGTTTTACAACTAAGTGATTATAATAAACTTGTGGTTAAAATCATGCCCCTGGAGGGTATTTTACTGTAATTTTATTAGAAAATTGGCCATGGGAAAGTATTCGTTGGGCTTTCTGACTATACATCTGCTTGTTCCTGGTCAACTGGAGTGGGAAACTCTGAAAACGGCATGATGAGAAATGCCCCTCAAATCAGAGCTCCATTTTTAAAAACACATCATCATTAAGGAATAGCCAGTGTATGGTCATTCATCCTGCAAGAGGAGAAAGTTATGTCTGCTTTGTCCCTGAGTGGCTAGGATGAATGGCAGTGAGAGGAGTGAATTCTCCTTCCTTGCCAACTGGTTTGACTGTTAGCTGTGGTCACCTGCAGAACAGGAAAAGCCAGAAAAACCCAAATAGACAATTCTTGGTAGACATCGGGTATGTCCAGGGTATCTAAAGCTATAAATTCTGATAAACATTTTCTGCTGTCTGGGTCCAAGGTCACAGGATTTGGCTTGAATTGGGTTTCAGTCCTTCTAAAAGTAAATTTCACCCTGATAAATGGAAATAGATTACTTTCTACACAATGTCTTTCCGTTCAGTTGTAAATGGAGAGTGTTTTGAGGAGGCTTCATTTAATAATACCTTATCAGACAGCTTTCAGGAACCTGCAGTGTCTAATATGTCTGTTGCTATGGTAACAGCTGCTTGCTTATGCTCTGCATCTCATATCTGTGTCTTCCATGGGCCCCCTTCTCTTTACCAATGAAGGGGCTTGAAAAATATTCTCCACTGGGAACAATTGCAGCTCTGGTCCCTCCACTGTGGAAACTGCACCCGCAGCACTTCATTCCGCTTGGCCTATGGAAACAGACCTCCAAAGAGTGTCTTTATATACGTCATATGAAAGAAGGAAATCTATAAAGCCTAAGGGCGATGAGACAAGTGCCCCTCCTGACCTAACCGAGCAGGCTGCACCAGTGTCAGCTCCACAGAACTCTCACCTACTTACAGAGAAGTTAAGAGATTTCAAATTGCCAGTGGGGACTAGGAGCCGCTTTTCTGTGCCCTCATTTTCCTACTCTTTTGGGGAGGGGACATGGTTCTGGCCCCTACATAAGAATGGAAAAAGACCACCTATCATGCATTTCAATACTCTTAAATTATTCTAATTGATCACTATCCTTCTAAGTGACAGGACATACCACTGGGCTCCTGGAGTATTAATATAGGGGAATTATTTTTGTTCCTCAGTCACTTAACAAAATATGATCTCATACTGGAGATGGGATGGGTTCCTAAGCAGCCCAGGAACACCGTTTTTCTGGCCCTTTATCTTTTCTCCCTTTGGTAGTTCTTAATTATCCTGTATTTTCTGACACACACACATTTTCCTTCTCTGCTCCTGGCCCTGTACCCTGCACTGCCTGCAGTTTTCTCTCTCCCCGCCCCCCCCCCCCCCCCCCCCCCACTCAGGAGCAATAGTTTATCTCCTGTGATTTTTTTCAGTCATTTTCTGTGCCTCCCTGTGCTCTTACGCCTGTGCATCTCTGAGTTCCTGGGACAGGCTGGCTGGCTGGCCCCCCCCTCACTGGGGCAGCGGGTAGCCACTAGCCCTGGGGCTTTTGCACCTGCGTGGGTACCGCTCTCACTTTGTCTCTATCTCAGAGGAAGGTAATGAAAATAATCGGGCTTCATTAATTCCAAGCCCTGTGAGATGATAGCCATTTGGAGCCTGTTTGCCAATTAGATGGTCTAAATTAGAAGTGACCTTGGTATACTGCCACTGCTTGCCTCTCTGAGTCTAATGAAGCTTTTCTCTCCAATCCATTCTCCTTCTCAACTCTCTTTTCTGTTGCCCTGTTTGTATGTGTGTGTCAACTGCTCCTGTGTTTCCTATTCTCATGCTCACCTCATTATTATTAATATTATTTTTGTCTTTCTCATTCATAGTTTTAAAACTCTGGTTAGGACTGTGTTGGTTTCTGGCTCTGTAGGGTTTTTTCCCATGAGTTTTAGGTTAAAGAAAAAGGATAGACAATCACATAGAAGACATTTAGAAAGGAAACAAGCAGAAAAACTAGGCCTTCTAACCTCTGTGGTCCAGTGCCCAGCCTGGCACATTTGGAAAATAGTAAAAAGGGAAAACAACTTTGAAACCCTGCTGCCAAGAGGTGCTCTGGTTTGCTGGCTGCAGAAAAACAGAGAGCAGCTAGCAGGCCCAGCGGCTGGCTAGGTGCAGAAGTGCACAACCCACCTTCCACTGTAGCCTTTAGATACACCACTAGCTAGAATGTTTAGCTCTGGAAGCAGTTGGGTTTTAGCTTCATTTTTTTTAACCTAACCATTTCCTTACAAGGATGTAGAGACTGGCCAGGTCTGTATCAGGACAGCCTGTCTGAGGCTTTCTCTTTTCCCTTCCACCTGAGGTTCTTCATTCTGTTGATTTTCACTGAAAAGTCAAGGATGTGAGGCTTTCTTGGGAGTCTAGGTTTTGGCAAATGAATTTTTTCACTTGGAATAGTGAGCCTTTTAGAAGGATACCCTAGTTAGGTGAGCAATGTCAAGTAAGGTTGTAGGGATGAGGGTCTCAAAGAAACTAGATTCAACATATTTTCTAAGAAAATACCTTTGCTCTCTAGCATGTGGAACACATTGCTTGTATCGATCTAACCTGAGACAAGGTGGCCTTGAGAAGTCAATTTGCAGGGACAGACCCATGAGAACTTAGCATAGTATATGTACCTCTTGACTTCTCGGGGTGCTGTATTTGACCACTCCACATCCAGGACAGGAAGAGATGAGGGCTTCTTATAACTCCAGCTGCTTTTACCAAGAAAGATAAACACTAGTGGCCCCTCCCAAATGTCATAATGGGACCAGACCCATATCCAAGCCTCTTGGTTTTAGAAGGAGTGTCTTTGGGGCTTTAGGGTCCACTGACCAGATAGAAACCTGAAAGGCATCAAATCGTAATCCAAAACAATGATGAACCAAACAGCGGTAGGAACCTAGGTATTTATGAACTTAGGTCACCTCTGGGTGACTAAAGATCGTTAACTTGAGTCCATGGATTTTCCCTTAGGGAGCCTGTGATTTCCTGAAATTATCTACAGTAGTCTCTGTGTGAAAGTATTTCTTCAGGTGTCTGCAGCCTTCATCAGATTTTCTGAGGTTATGATCTCTGGAAGGTTAATTATTCTGGCTTGTGAGTTTTTTGGGCATAAGGACAGTGTCTGACTGTATCTTACAAGCATGTAGTATAGGGACCCTGTACAATATATAGTGAATGATGGTCAAATGGATGGGTGAGCAGAATCACTTGAGGCCCCTCCTTCTCAACACTAAGTTGTTTTGAAATTGCTTAAGCTTGAAGACTTTTAGTATCAGTGTGGAATGCTTTTATTTCTATTGCTATTTATGAGAACTGTTTATACTTGAAGATTTCTAGCATCAGAACTCCACATTTCTCTTACATACATGAGACCTGTAAGTTCGAAAGATACCAGAGCTACTGTTTCCCAACTCTCAGCACCCCAGCTCAGATGATTGTTTTTTTTTCCTATATTCCCATCGACTCTGCATACTCTGAGAACATATGTGGCATCCAGAAGATTACCATGGAATTGCCATTTGCCTGGCTAAGGCCAGTCTTGGAAGACCCAAATTCTGAGGAAATAATGGCTCTAATCAATTGAATTTTCTTACTAGAGCAAGGTTTGTTTTACTTTTGGTTAAACGTTTTTAAAGATTTGAGAGAGAGAGATTGTGTGTGTGTTTGTGTGTGCGTGCGCGCGTGTGCACGCATGCAGTGCATGCACATGGGGGGTAGGGACAGAGGGAGAGAGAATCCCAAGCAGACTCCTTGCTGAGCACAAGCCTCACCACGGAAGACTTGATCCCAACACCCCAAGATCATGACCTGAGCCAAAACCAAAAGTTGATCACCCAACCAACTGTGCCCTGTGGGTGCCCCAAAAGTCTGTTTTAAACAGTCCCAGGTCCCCTCTATACATTGAGTATTGGGGACATAATTTAACATATTTTATGTTTACAAGTGTACAGATTAAGAATCCATCTACATGGATGGTATAGTGAAATGTAGAAAGTATAGTTGTGTGTATCCATTATATATTGTCATCTGGCCAAACCTGTAACTTTTTGTTTGGCTTCTGAGCCTGGGATGGAGTAGAAGTGGGGAGAGAGAAGACAGAGGGAGGAAAGAGTGTTTCCATGCATGTGTTTTCTTTGGAGAGGAAGGTGATGCCATCCAGTTATTGGAGGGCTTCTGAGCTTTGGCCACATCTGGGATGGCTGTGGTTATGCTGCAGTCAGGTTGTGTCCTCTTGTACACCTACATGCTCCAGTGCACCTAGCGAAAGGGAAGGTCTTCATAGAACTGTGCTTAGTACACTTGAGTGACTGCCTTTCCCATGACCTTCAGCTGTCCATCAGATGCTGTGGCTAGAAGAGTCTGAACCTTCCACACCATTTGGTAACCAGATAGGACTGGAAAACAAGGGGGATGCCAAGGCAAGTGTTGAAGGAACTCCATGTTTGGCAACTCTCCTTTTCCTTGGGGAGCAGAACTCCTCCATGAGCTGTTGGCAGAACTCTATGGCTCTTTACAAAACCTGCAAAGTTTGAGTGAAAAGCTTTGGAAACTCATGGGAGAGGCAGGCCTAGACAAAGGCATGGGAACTTTAGTGTCTGAGGATCACCATGGGGCCCTCCAGTAGCCTGTGCAAGAAAGAGGCTTCCATTCTCAATCTCTGTTGAGACACATGTGCCACCAGAATTTCTAGATCCTCAGGATTCCCTTTAGGGACATTCCTTTTTGCCCCCTGGGAATTTCTTGCCCATCAAAATTTTATATCCCTTTTAGCCCCCAGAGGGAATTTGGGTACACTGCAGATGAGAAGATGCAGGTAGATAAAAGTAATTACTTAAACACATATGGGGCAAGACTTACAGGTTTGGAGGCCCAGATTAAGATGCAGAGGAGCATGTGAGGTTGATGATTATATTTCGGGAAGAGTTAATTGATGGAAGGTGAAGGCAGACAAAGAACCTCTGCTTACTGCCTTCTTGAATCCCAATCAGGAATTATGATTAAAGTCGCGGCGAGACAACAGAGGGCTGATGAATTGGTGTCTTTTTTTTTTCTTTTTTGCCGTCATTCACACTTGATTGACTTCAACCTTTCAAGTGCAAAAGTCTCTCTTTTCCATTATTATTCATAGCCATCTGAGTTTTTCTAATTAAAGTGTATGAAAACAATTACTGATCCGTCGTACTGAGTCTGTTAGAGGGGATGTCTGCCTTACTGTAATGCGTATAAAAAGCCCACAGTTTTCTATAATGATGTGCAGCTGAGGTGTTAGATAATTTTATTCTTTTTTACTCTGTAGGGCTTTTTTTTTTTTTATTTCTCATGATTCATTTTTCATAATTCCTAAAGATCCCTGGAAAGGACTGATCCTGCAGCTACAACCGAGAAAGGAGGTGGGGGGGAAGTCTTTTTTCCTTTCCCTTTCTCCCCCTCCTGCCCCCAACCTCGTGCTCCCCCTTGGCTGAGGACTATAAATTAATCGGTGACCTTTCACTTCTTGGATTCCCGCTGGACTCCCCAACCATACTGGTCAGAAATGCTTTCTATTAAAAAGAAAATAGATGGAATGAGTTTGGCAATCTCTGCTCCATTCCTAACGATTCATCAACAGCTAGCCTTAACCAGCTGCTGACGAGCTTTGTGTGAGGGTGCAGATGTCTGTGAGCAGGAATTCTCTGTCACACACATTCACCTGCCATGCACCTGCTCTTCAGAAACACGAGCTTTCTCAGAACCTTTCTCCATAGTGCCTGTTGCTTAATGTTTGTACCTACAAGCATCTGGGTTGCTGAACCCCTAAATGTACTGAGGAGTTACCTTTTTGGTGTTCATGGGGACAGCTGTCTGGGTTTCCCCTAGCACTGGAGCCTTTCACCGATGCTTCTAGGGAACATGTCAGCAAGCTATTTTGAGCAAGTCCAGGATCTTCAAACCATTAAAAATTAATACTAATTTATTTAATTTTGAGCAGTAATCTAGATGTTCCAATCTTCGCAACAGCAAGTGAAGATATTATCAAGATACCTGAGTTTGATGGGAAAATTATTCCTTCAGGTAGGGCTGGACACCATGTAGAAAGGTTAGTGGTGTGAGTGAAGTTTCTGTTCAGTTCATTTCTCAGACTGTCATCCAACAGGAGACCATTTCTTATTCATTTAGCAAGATCATCACCTACTAGCCCTCCACCCTATAGCAGGCAAAGGAATATTACTTCTTTTAAAATGAAGAATCTTTAATTCTTATGTTGAATTTGAGGGCTGCTTATCATGTAAATGTGGAACAAACGATAACTTCTTCAGACAAACTTCTGGCCACATGTCAGAGAAGCCTAGAGAAAAATATCCAAGGATCTAACCTGATCCGGGCTGATTCTGGAATTGCCGTATTAGCAAACAAACAATAGCCATGGTGAAGGTGGGGCTGCCCTAATGTTAAATGCTGTGCAGGGTACCCTTTGTGGCTGGGACACTGGCCAGATGCTCCCTCTGATGCTGAGCACCTCAAGCAAAGATTCTAGAAGAAATTCTGGTTGAAGTGAGCTGTAAGAAATGTTCATTTGCACTCGATCTAGCTTCTAAAGGGTTACAAAATGTTGTTTCCTGGATAATCTGCCAATGTGTCTGCGTGTCCTTAGCCTTCTCTTTGTTCTCTTCTTTTCTTCTTACCCTTTCCTTCGCTCTTATTCCCCTCCTCTTCTTGCCTGAATACATTTTGAAAACAGTACTACAATGCTCCCTGCTTCAAGATTACAGTGTACTTTACTAGGTATGATTTAATTAGGGCCCTTATTATGTTTTCAGCAGCTTAAGGTGGGCCTTTCAACTTATCTACCTAATTGGTTGCACAAGAAGTTTCACAGCCCATGACAAAACATTGTCAGTGATCAAAGTCAAAATTCTGCATAAAGGAAAAATATTAATAATAAGATTATTCTTCAAGTGTGCACTGCTAATTATGTCCAGAATGTAACCGTAGAAACACTTTTGACTGATGTGAGCTTTGTCTAATAAACATGAATCTTCAGTGAGCTATGAAAAGTGACACTTCCAGCTTTACACTGGTGAAGGCTAATTTTGCTTATTAAATAATTTTTACACATTTCCCTATTTTGTGTCTCTTTCCTCTCCATTTGACTCTCCTCATTTCTCTGCCTCTTACTCCTCAGGTGACCACCCCTGAGATGGTGATGCCCAGCAGCATGTTTCTCCCAGCAGCTATTCCAGATCGAGACGGGAACTCCAGTTTGGAAGAGGCAGGAAAGCAGCCTGGTTAGTGTCATTCTTGACGCCTAGAAATGGAAACAAAATGAAATATTGGGCCAAAATATTCACTGAGCAAGAGTGCCAAGAATCCTTACAGTCCTCCTAAGGTGAATGTAACTGATTAAGAGATGAGGGCACTGGTGTCACCTACTTTATACTTTGGTTCTTGGCATGTATTTGTACCCTATTTATATAGTTGAAAGTGGAAAGAAAATAAGGTGAGAGCCAGTGGGATTTTGGTGGACACCTGTTCCCCCCCAGACTATACATTTAGGGAGTGAATAACCAGAGACTCAGTTAATAGAGCCATGACTCACCATCTCTGAGGACTTAATTATTAAGACCTTCTAGAGCATTGGAGGCATTTCAGGGCACTGATTTAGCTGTCTCTCTCCAGGAGCTTCCTCTGCACAAAGTTCTTCTTTGAGTCTTCTGGGATTGCCTTGAGCTCTAGCATAGAAGTACATTTGGAAAGAACATTGTTTTAGACATGGATGCTGGTGCCCCATGGTGGTTCCTAGCTAGATGGGTCGTTAGGCCTCCACTTTAGAGGCTCTCCTACATCTTTCACCTTTTGTCAGCAGCTGAGATTTAAACAGGGAAGGCTTGAGCCCCACTACTGCCCCACACCTTCCCCCATAATTTGTCCATATTAGAAGGTAGATACAGCTGACTTTAAAAGGGTCAGAATGATGATACCACTGTAGAAAATAATTTTGATGTATTTTAATGGCCACTGAATGTTTGTTTAATAGTCAAAAGTAATATTATAACAAAATAAGCTAAAAAACATATTCAAGAATTTCTTATATTACAATAGACAGCAGTTATCTTAAATTCCCCACCATTTAGGATAGCATTAAATCACATATTTTATAGTTCAAGTCCATGTTAAAGGAGAATCCAGTCTAAGATCACAGTTCTTGAGAAATTTAAGATTCTGAATTAAGCAACTGAATGGTGTGTAAAGACCATATGATACAGACCTATTATGAAGGAAACTTTTGTATTTCCTTTAGTCCCCTCTGTTCATGTGCATTTGCTTATAATATGCACTCTTTCTAGGGGGCTTTATGGAGAGTCTGTGTTCCAATTGGGTATTTCCCTTACTATAAGATTTTGTATTCATGAGGACTTGCTAGGTAGATAGTTCTGGGTGACATCCTGAAACAAAGCCTTCTTTATCATTGGGCTTGGTTTTTGTTTTTGTTTTTGTTTGTTTTTATAGAAACCTCAGAGGATCTGGGAAAGAACATCTTGCCCTCTGTAAGCACAGAGCACAGCGGAGATTTGAAACCCTCTCCTGCTGACCCAGGCTCTGTGAGAGAAGATTCAGGCTTCTTATGCTGGAAGAAGGGGTGCAACCAGATTTTCAAAACTTCTGCCACTCTTCAAACGCACTTCAATGAGGTTCATGCCAAGAGGCCTCAGCTGCCTGTGTCCGATCGCCATGTGTACAAGTATCGCTGTAATCAATGCAGCCTGGCTTTCAAGACCATTGAAAAGCTGCAGCTCCATTCTCAGTACCATGTGATCAGAGCTGCCACCATGTGCTGTCTTTGTCAGCGTAGTTTCCGAACTTTTCAGGCTCTGAAAAAACACCTTGAGACAAGCCACCTGGAGTTGAGTGAGGCTGACATCCAGCAGCTTTATGGTGGCCTTCTGGCCAATGGGGACCTCCTGGCAATGGGAGACCCTACCCTGGCTGAGGACCACACCATAATTGTTGAGGAAGACAAGGAGGAAGAGAGTGACTTAGAAGACAAACAGAGCCCAACAGGCAGTGACTCTGGGTCGGTACAAGAAGACTCAGGCTCAGAGCCAAAGAGAGCTCTACCTTTCAGAAAAGGTCCCAATTTCACCATGGAGAAATTTCTAGACCCTTCTCGCCCTTACAAGTGTACTGTCTGCAAGGAATCTTTCACTCAAAAGAATATCCTCTTAGTGCACTATAATTCTGTCTCCCACCTGCATAAGTTGAAGAGAGCCCTTCAAGAATCGGCAACTGGCCAGCCAGAACCCACCAGCAGCCCAGACAACAAACCTTTTAAGTGTAACACTTGTAACGTGGCCTATAGCCAGAGTTCCACTTTGGAGATCCATATGCGGTCCGTGCTGCATCAAACTAAGGCCCGAGCAGCCAAGCTGGAGGCTGCAAGCGGCAGTAGCAATGGGACGGGGAATAGCAGCAGTGTCTCCCTGAGCTCCTCCACCCCAAGTCCTGTGAGCACTAGTGGCAGTACCACCTTCACCACCACCAACCCGAGCAGTGCTGGCATCACTCCAAGCTCCAATTTACTGAGCCAAGTGCCCACTGAAAGTGTAGGGATGCCGCCCCTGGGGAATCCCATTGGTGCCAACATCACTTCCCCTTCAGAGCCCAAGGAGGCCAATCGGAAGAAGCTAGCAGATATGATTGCATCCAGACAGCAGCAGCAGCAGCAGCAGCAGCAACAGCAGCAGCAACAGCAGCAGCAACAGCAGCAACAGCAGCAACAGCAAGCACAGACACTAGCCCAGGCCCAGGCTCAGGTTCAGGCTCATCTGCAGCAGGAGCTGCAGCAGCAAGCTGCCCTGATCCAGTCTCAGTTGTTTAACCCCACCCTGCTTCCTCACTTCCCCATGACCACAGAGACCCTGCTGCAACTGCAGCAGCAGCAGCATCTCCTCTTCCCTTTCTACATCCCCAGCGCAGAGTTCCAGCTCAACCCTGAGGTGAGCTTGCCAGTGACCAGCGGGGCACTGACACTGACGGGGACAGGCCCGGGCCTGTTGGATGACCTGAAGGCTCAGGTCCAGATCCCACCACAGAGCCACCAGCAGATTCTGCAGCAGCAGCAGCAAAGCCAGCTCTCTCTGGCCCAGAGTCATTCTGCCCTTCTCCAGCCAAGCCAGCACTCCGAAAAGAAAAACAAATTGATCATCAAAGAAAAAGAAAAAGAAAGCCAGAGAGAGAAGGACAGTGCCGAGGTGGGAGAGGGCAACCTAGGACCCAAGGAATCGCTGCCAGATGCCTTGAAGGCGAAAGAGAAGAAAGATTTGGCACCAGCAGGTAGTTCTGAGCCTTCCATGCTCCCTCCACGCATCGCCTCAGATGCGAGAGGGAATGCCACCAAGGCCCTGCTGGAGAACTTTGGCTTTGAGCTGGTCATTCAGTACAACGAGAACAAGCAGAAGGTGCAGAAGAAGAATGGGAAGACTGAGCAGGGAGAGAATCTGGAAAAGCTTGAGTGTGACTCCTGTGGCAAGCTGTTTTCTAACATCTTGATTTTAAAGAGTCATCAAGAGCACGTTCATCAAAACTACTTTCCCTTTAAACAGCTGGAGAGATTTGCTAAACAGTACCGAGAGCACTACGATAAACTGTACCCCCTAAGGCCCCAGACTCCAGAGCCACCGCCACCACCTCCCCCACCACCTCCTCCACCCCCTCTTCCTGCAGCACCACCTCAGCAAGCTTCCACGCCAGCCATCCCTGCATCAGCCCCACCCATCACTTCACCCACGATTGCACCGACCCAGCCATCCGTGCCACTCACCCAACTCTCAATGCCCATGGAGCTGCCCATCTTCTCACCGCTGATGATGCAGACGATGCCACTGCAGACCTTGCCGGCTCAGCTGCCCCCTCAACTTGGACCTGTGGAGCCTCTGCCTGCAGATCTAGCCCAGCTGTACCAGCATCAGCTCAATCCAAGCCTCCTCCAACAGCAAAACAAGAGGCCTCGCACTAGGATCACGGATGACCAGCTCCGGGTCCTGCGGCAGTATTTTGACATTAACAACTCCCCCAGTGAAGAGCAGATCAAAGAAATGGCAGACAAGTCTGGGTTGCCCCAGAAAGTGATCAAGCACTGGTTCAGAAACACCCTCTTCAAAGAGCGGCAGCGTAACAAGGATTCCCCTTACAACTTTAGCAATCCTCCTATCACCAGCCTGGAGGAGCTCAAGATCGACTCTCGGCCCCCTTCGCCAGAACCTCAGAAGCAGGAGTACTGGGGAAGCAAGAGGTCTTCAAGAACAAGGTTTACTGACTACCAGCTGAGGGTCCTGCAGGACTTCTTTGATGCCAATGCTTACCCAAAGGATGACGAATTTGAGCAACTGTCTAATTTACTGAACCTTCCAACCCGAGTCATAGTGGTATGGTTTCAAAATGCCCGACAGAAGGCCAGGAAAAATTATGAGAATCAGGGGGAGGGCAAAGATGGAGAGCGGCGTGAGCTTACAAATGATAGGTATATTCGAACAAGCAACTTGAACTACCAGTGCAAAAAATGTAGCCTGGTGTTTCAGCGCATCTTTGATCTCATCAAGCATCAGAAGAAGCTGTGTTACAAGGATGAGGATGAGGAGGGGCAGGATGACAGCCAAAATGAGGATTCCATGGATGCCATGGAAATCCTGACACCTACCAGCTCCTCCTGCAGCACCCCAATGCCCTCACAGGCTTACAGTGCCCCAGCACCATCAGCCAACACAGCTTCTTCTGCTTTCTTACAGCTCACGGCGGAGGCTGATGAACTGGCCACTTTTAGTTCAAAAACAGAGGCGAGTGATGAGAAACCAAAGCAGTCTGAACCTCCCAGTGCACAGCCAAACCAAACCCAAGAAAAGCAAGGACAACCAAAGGCAGAGCTGCAGCAGCAAGACCAACCCGAGCAGAAGACCAGCGCAGCCCAGCAAAAGCTCCCACAGCTCACTTCCCCCACTTCGTTACCACAGCCTCCTCCACAAGCACCCCCACCTCAGTGCCCCTTACCCCAATCGAGCCCCAGTCCTTCTCAGCTCTCCCACCTGCCCCTCAAGCCCCTCCACACGTCGACTCCTCAACAGTTGGCAAACCTACCTCCTCAGCTAATCCCCTACCAGTGCGACCAATGTAAGTTGGCCTTTCCATCGTTTGAGCACTGGCAGGAGCATCAGCAGCTTCATTTCCTGAGTGCACAGAACCAGTTCATCCACCCCCAGTTTTTGGACAGGTCACTGGATATGCCTTTCATGCTGTTTGACCCTAGTAATCCACTCCTGGCGAGCCAGCTGCTCTCTGGGGCCATACCTCAGATTCCAGCCAGCTCGGCCACTTCTCCTTCAACTCCAACCTCCACGATGAACACTCTGAAGAGGAAGCTGGAGGAAAAGGCCAGTGCGAGCCCTGGAGAAAATGACAGTGGAACAGGAGGAGAAGAACCCCAGAGAGACAAACGTTTGAGGACAACTATTACGCCAGAACAGCTAGAAATTCTGTACCAAAAGTATCTGTTAGACTCCAATCCAACTCGAAAGATGTTGGATCACATTGCGCACGAGGTGGGCTTGAAGAAACGTGTGGTACAAGTCTGGTTTCAAAATACCCGAGCCCGGGAACGGAAAGGACAGTTCCGGGCTGTGGGCCCAGCCCAGGCCCATAGAAGATGCCCATTTTGCAGAGCACTCTTCAAAGCCAAGACTGCCCTCGAGGCTCATATCCGGTCCCGTCATTGGCACGAAGCCAAGAGAGCTGGCTACAACCTAACTCTGTCTGCAATGCTTTTAGACTGTGATGGGGGACTCCAGATGAAAGGAGATATTTTTGATGGAGCCAGCTTTTCCCACCTGCCCCCAAGCAGTAATGATGCCCAAGGTGTTCCCCTCTCACCTGTGAGTAAAACCATGGAGTTGTCTCCCAGAACTCTTCTTAGTCCTTCTTCCATCAAGGTGGAAGGGATTGAAGACTTTGAAAGCCCCTCCATGTCCTCAGTTAATCTTAACTTTGACCAAACCAAGCTGGACAATGACGACTGTTCCTCTGTCAACACAGCAATCACTGATACCACTACTGGAGATGAGGGCAATGCAGATAATGACAGTGCGACGGGAATAGCAACTGAAACCAAATCCTCTTCTGCACCCAATGAAGGGCTGACCAAAGCGGCTATGATGGCAATGTCTGAGTATGAAGATCGGTTGTCATCTGGTCTGGTCAGCCCAGCCCCAAGCTTTTACAGCAAGGAATATGACAATGAAGGTACAGTGGACTACAGTGAAACCTCAAGCCTTGCAGACCCCTGCTCCCCGAGTCCTGGTGCAAGTGGGTCAGCAGGCAAATCTGGAGACAGTGGGGATCGGCCAGGGCAGAAACGTTTTCGCACTCAAATGACCAATCTGCAGCTGAAAGTCCTAAAGTCATGCTTTAATGACTACAGGACACCCACCATGCTAGAGTGTGAGGTCCTGGGCAATGATATTGGACTGCCAAAGAGAGTTGTTCAGGTCTGGTTCCAGAATGCCCGGGCAAAAGAGAAGAAGTCCAAGTTAAGCATGGCCAAGCATTTTGGTATAAACCAAACAAGTTACGAGGGACCGAAAACAGAGTGCACTTTGTGTGGCATCAAGTACAGCGCTCGGCTGTCTGTACGTGACCATATCTTTTCCCAACAGCATATCTCCAAAGTTAAAGACACCATTGGAAGCCAGTTGGACAAGGAGAAAGAATACTTTGACCCAGCCACTGTACGTCAGTTAATGGCTCAACAAGAGTTGGACCGGATTAAAAAGGCCAATGAGGTCCTTGGACTGGCAGCTCAGCAGCAAGGGATGTTTGACAATGCCCCTCTTCAGGCTCTTAACCTTCCTACAGCATACCCGGCGCTCCAGGGCATTCCACCTGTGTTGCTCCCCGGCCTCAACAGCCCCTCCTTGCCAGGCTTTACTCCATCCAACACAGGTGGGTTTTGCTCCAGGTGATTCTTAAAGCATTTAAATTGCTGCCCCATTAGCATTCTGTTCTCTGGCTACCACCCAAACCCTTTGAATGTTGGACAGATAGGAAGAAGCTTCCCTTTCAGGTTTTCTAACAGCAACAGAACTTCTGGTCCCTTTCATCGAGTCTCCCTAGTGCTGTGGTGTATATGGTTCTAGGACTTCCCAGTCTCAGGGATGGGATCCTCTGGTTGGAACAGTCTGCTCTGAAATTATTCTCTTGCCCGATGTTCAGTAACAACCAGGGTGTATGCTACAGGGAAGAACTTGAGGGTCCTGGCGTCCTAAATCCTGGGGTGTTTTCAAGAACGCGGTTTCTAGCAGAGACCCTTTCAGTCAGTCTTTGTGAAACTGCCAATCCCCTCTAGATATTTGTTGAAAATAGAAGGCATTTGAATATCCTAGCTAATTCTGGATTGTGCTCTATGGAAACTGGTTTAAGAGAACTTAAATCAAGTCCTTGTCCTTACCTGTGGTCCCTGCCCCTGTTTTTAGAGAGCTGTGCTGCCAGAACTGCTGTCACAAAGAAGCTCTCATAGATGGATCCTGACTCCTGGCCTTCTTCCCTAGCCAGAACAACAGTGTTTACAGTAGTTCTTAATGAGACTTTGTACTCGAATGCACTGACTAGGAATCTCGTATTGGGCAATATGGTTCTGAGTCTTCAGACAGACAAAAAACATTAATGCTCATTTTTAGGATCTTCAGTCACCCCTTCATTTCCTTTTGCCCATCTCTTTCTTGCTCCCCCCAGCTCCCTAATTCAGTCATATACTTGGTACTCTTATTTTTCTATTATTAATAGGGAGTTTGATAGTTCTTCCTGTGTCTTCTTGTTCCTCCTTCTCTGCTGTCACCCCTCTTCTCTGGAGCCAGCTGTCTTTCCTAAACTGGACCTCCAGGATCCTGTGAAACTTAGGCAGAAGTTAGGAAGTCATGCCCCTCCCCCATCCCACTCAGGGCCTGCATTGACCACTGTACTTTAACCAAACAAGAGCCTTTCAAGTGCCTCCTTGCCTTCAGAATGTGTCCCCATTCTCAGGGGTTGAAGTGGTAAAAAGGTTAAGATGTGTAAGTCATTGCTTACCATTGTTGGCAAGTAAGGTCACAGAATTCTGCTAAAGCCAACAAGACATAAGGCAAGAATCAAGCTATGGAACGTGTCTAGGCACTGAATTGCCTTTGCAACCCAGGACCTTGGCAGAAGGGCTTGGTTTCGTAATAATGTGAAAAAAAAATTAGAATTAGAATGTCTGATCTATTCCCCTTGTTTTACAGATGAGAAAACTGAGGGCCAGAGAGGTCAAGACCATTCAGCAAGCTAGGGTAGGAGCCAGAGCTCCCACCCAGGCCTCCAGGCTCCCAGTGCTATGTGCTCCTTCCACAACACCCAATATGAGCCAGTCAGTCAACAGGTATATGTTTAGTGCTACTCAGGTTCTGACCACTAACAGTGGACTCAAGATAGAAAGGTGTGCTCTTAATTACTAGAGGCAGCCAGGTGTGCCCCAGTTACTACCACCTGACTGTACCACAGCTCGCAGGAGCGCTGGATCTGGAATGGGGAAAGGAACTTGTATTTAATATGTCAAGTCCAATGGTAAGCTCTTTCCATATGACCTTCCATTTAGTCCCTACAACCATATATTATGGGAAGTTGAGGTTCCATGCAGTCAGTGGGTGGGCATAGGGCCAAACAGCAGCTGTGTGTCAGACACAATCCTTACAGCATCAGTCTGACTCCAGAGGCACATGTCAGGCATCGGGGATGAGATGCCTTATTAGTGATAATCTTGCAGATGAGAAAACTGAGGCCACGGAATTATTTTGCAAATATATTGAGCTACTACTACATCATATATGGCTAATACAGAAGTTGGTAAATATAGCAAGGGTTCTGTAAATAATTCTTAACCATTCCTTTCTCTTCTATTCAAGATACAGAAGTCAGTTTAAGGCCTTCTGACCTGGATTTTTCTCCTGAAAGCCTGATGCCACAGAGATGGAGAAATCTCTAGATGTTTTCTCCTTGCCTCACTGATCTTTTGGCTCTGTCTGGCTCCAACCTATAATATGGAGCAGGCCTGTTGCCTAGAAGTACATAGAGAGAGAGAGCCATGTCCTAAGTTGTTGAATTCATAATCCATTCGCTCTCCATCTTGTACGTGCCAGTTTAACCAGTGAACCTTTACTGGCTTTTTCTGAGTCACATACTTCTTTGTGGTTTCAGTTCCTTCTGTGCATTGAGGAAACTGGATGACTTCATTTCAGTAGCCCTTTTCTGCTGTTTTGAAAGAGTAAATTAATGCTGCTCTGTGAAGCCAAGGGAGGCATCCCCCTTCGCTTTCCAAACATTAACGGCTATTTTTCTGGGATTGGCAGCTTGAGGCAACCTTGTCCTCGTCATCTGAAGTTTGAGGGGTTTTAAATGTTGCACCAGTGTGAAGTCAGCATTGTTTTCACGCATATCTAGGCTTCTGTGTGTTTTCTCATAAGGACAGTGTCATGTTATAGAACACACCCCCACAACCCCAGTTTTTGGCAGAAGGTGGTCCAGATGAAATAGGAGCTGTGGAATTTTATTATTTTACATTTTGATGCCCTCCAAAGAAGGGATGAATACGGTCTAGTTTCTTAAGTGTGGTGAGTGTAATGTTCTGAGGTCCACTGCCTGTGAATTCTTCCCAGCATCTCCTGATTCAGCACATCTGGTCTCCCTGCCCCACATTGCTGTCCTCCACCACCACCACCACCACCTTGCTAGTCTTTTTGTTTTGTTTTTTAAAGATTTATCTATTTATTCATGAGAGATACACAGAGAGAGGCAGAGACACAGGGAGAGGGAGAAGCAGGCTCTGTGCAGGGAGCCCAATGTGGGACTCCATCCTGGATCCCAGGATCACGCCCTGAGCTGAAGGCAAATGCTCAATTGCTGAGCCACCCCAGGCATCCCCACCTTGCTAGTCTTGATGCACCTATAGCAATGCTGTCTTCCATACCTGGCACAAAACACTCAGAGTAGGAGAGAAATATGAGTGAGGATGGATATTAAGCTCTGGGCTGAGTGAAGGCTTTATAAGCAGAGTGTGACTGCAGATGGGTATCTACCCCATGCGGGCCTGGTGACTTGGTCAAAAACCTTTACTACCTATAAGTATGAGTAGGTCGTGATGTCTTAGGAAGCACTGGTGCCAACACACTGGGCTGTTCCCATTTCTGATACTGCTTTTCTCCTCTTCTTGGGGGTGGTTTCTCAAGCATCTGTATGTCATTCCAATGGGTAGGAAGAGCGAATGCTCATTTCTCCAATAAACTTTAGATTCATATGCCTACACGGTTACATTTTTCAACAGATTTGTTAAAGTGCAGATTAGGTGAGCCTAGGTAATGGGGACAGTTTTCCCTGAATAGATCGTTTTTATTTCTTCCCATTGTTCATCCTCCTCTCTGCCCTATTAACACATCCATTCAACTATAGCAGTGGAGACCAGAGAGGCACATGTGTTTGTTCACGTGGTCGTGGGGCTTGGTCAGGTTTCTTGCTTTTGTTCTTTTCTCCAGTTACCTCTGTCCTCTACAACTTCTTCTGGTGGGGCCTCTTAGCTATACTGTTTCTGTGGAGCTTTGATGAAGGACATTGGTTCAAATGTCCCAGCTGTAAACACCTAGTTTGGGGAACTGGGCAAAGAACATATGAATTAGTGGGTGTGGCATGTGTGGCAGGAAGGTGTTAGAAGTTGTTTAACTGAAAGGGGAACTAGGGGAGCTGACCCAGGATTGGGCCCTGATCATAGAGTATAAGGCTATCCTCCCCTGAGCCTGGTGAGACCCCTCTACTGAAAATGGTTTGGAGAGGATCTTTCAACTTTAAACCTTGAGATCTCAGACTTCATGCCAGTGACACAAGTCAAAACATCTTGAGCTTCATCCTCAGCACCCCAGACTGACGTATGGTTCTGTCTTCGTTTCTTTCAGCTTTAACGTCTCCTAAACCGAACTTGATGGGTCTGCCCAGCACAACAGTTCCTTCCCCTGGCCTCCCCACATCTGGATTACCAAATAAACCGTCCTCAGCGTCGCTGAGCTCCCCAACCCCAGCACAAGCCACCATGGCGATGGCCCCTCAGCAACCCCCCCAACCCCAGCAGCAGCAGCAGCAGCCACAGGTGCAGCCGCCGCCGCCCGCAGCTCAGCCACCACCCGCACCACAGCTCCCACCGCAACAGCAGCAACAGCAACGCAAGGACAAAGACAGCGAGAAGGTAAAGGAGAAGGAAAGGGCACACAAAGGGAAAGGGGAGCCCCTTCCTGTCCCCAAGAAGGAGAAAGGAGATGCCCCCACAGCGGCCACAGCCACGATCTCAGCCCCACTGCCCGCCATGGAGTATGCAGTGGACCCTGCACAGCTGCAGGCCCTCCAGGCAGCCTTGACTTCGGACCCCACAGCGTTGCTCACGAGCCAGTTCCTTCCTTACTTTGTACCAGGCTTCTCTCCTTACTATGCCCCCCAGATCCCTGGCGCCCTGCAGAGTGGGTACCTGCAGCCTATGTATGGCATGGAGGGCCTGTTTCCCTACAGCCCTGCGCTGTCGCAGGCCCTGATGGGGCTGTCCCCGGGCTCCCTACTGCAGCAGTACCAGCAATACCAGCAGAGTCTGCAGGAGGCGATCCAGCAGCAGCAGCAGCGGCAACTGCAGCAGCAGCAGCAGCAGCAGCAGCAGCAAAAAGTGCAGCAGCAGCCCAAAGCAAGCCAAACCCCAGTCCCCCCGGGGGCTGCTTCCCCAGACAAAGACCCTGCCAAAGAATCCCCCAAACCAGAAGAGCAGAAAAACGCACCCCGTGAGGTGTCCCCCCTCCTGCCGAAACTCCCCGAAGAGCCAGAAGCAGAAAGCAAAAGTGCGGACTCCCTCTACGACCCCTTCATTGTTCCAAAGGTGCAGTACAAGTTGGTCTGCCGCAAGTGCCAGGCGGGCTTCGGTGACGAGGAGGCGGCGAGGAGCCACCTGAAGTCCCTCTGCTTCTTCGGCCAGTCTGTGGTGAACCTGCAAGAGATGGTGCTTCACGTCCCCACGGGCGGCGGCGGCGGCGGCGGCGGCGTTGGTGGCGGCGGCGGCGGCGGCGGCGGCGGTGGCGGCGGCTCGTACCACTGCCTGGCGTGCGAGAGCGCGCTCTGTGGGGAGGAAGCTCTGAGTCAACATCTCGAGTCGGCCTTGCACAAACACAGAACAATCACGAGAGCAGCAAGAAACGCCAAAGAGCACCCTAGTTTATTACCTCACTCTGCCTGCTTCCCCGATCCTAGCACCGCATCTACCTCGCAGTCTGCCGCTCACTCAAACGACAGCCCCCCTCCCCCGTCGGCCGCCGCCCCCTCCTCGTCCTCCGCTTCCCCCCACGCCTCCAGGAAGTCTTGGCCGCAAGTGGTCTCCCGGGCTTCGGCCGCGAAGCCCCCTTCTTTTCCTCCTCTCTCCTCATCTTCAACGGTTACCTCAAGTTCATGCAGCACCTCAGGGGTTCAGCCCTCGATGCCAACAGACGACTATTCGGAGGAGTCTGACACGGATCTCAGCCAAAAGTCCGACGGACCGGCGAGCCCGGTGGAGGGGCCCAAAGACCCCAGCTGCCCCAAGGACAGTGGTCTGACCAGTGTAGGAACGGACACCTTCAGATTGTAAGCTTTGAAGATGAACAATACAAACAAATGAATTTAAATAAAAAGATTAATAACAAACCAATTTCAAAAATAGACTAACTGCAATTCCAAAGCTTCTAACCAAAAAAAAAAAAAAAAAAAAAAAAAAGGAAAAAAAAGAAAAAGCGTGGGTTGTTTTCCCATATACCTATCTATGCCGGTGATTTTACATTCTTGTCTCTTTTCTTTTTTTCTTTTAATATTCAAAAAAAAAAAAAAAGAACAAAAAAAAAAAAAAACCAAACCCTTAACCCTGTTACATTGTGTCCTTTTGAAGGTACTATTGGTCTGGGAAACAGAAGTCCGCAGGGCCTCCCTAATGTCTTTGGAGCTTAAACCCCTTGTATATTTGCCCCCTTTTCAATAAACACCCCACATTGATAGCACAGAGGAGCCCGGCATGCACTGTATGGGAAAGCAGTCCACCTTGTTACAGTTTTAAATTTCTTGCTATCTTAGCATTCAGATACCAATGGCTTGCTAAAAGAAAAAAAAAAAAAAAGAAATGTAATGTCTTTTTATTCTCAGGTCAATCGCTCACACTTTGTTCTGTTTTCAGATTCATTGTTTTATAATATATTATTTTTTCAGTTTTTTTTTTTTTTTTTTTGTTCCAGAAAAGATTTTTGTTTTGTTAATTTAAAAACGGGCAGAAAGTATTTGAGAAAAACAATGTGAACTGCTTTAGCTTTCTGGGGATTTAAAGGATAGCTTTTCTGCTGAAGCCAATTTCAAGGGGAAAAGTTAAGCACTCCCACTTTCAGAAAAAAAAAAAAAAAACAACCCACACACAGAGTGTTGAGGACTTGTAGCTTAAAAAAATAAGTTTTAAAAACTGACTTTCTGTATTTATGATAGATATGACCATTTTTGGTGTTGAGTAGATTGTTGCATTGGAAATGAACTGAAGCAGTATGGTAGATTTAAAAGGAAAAAAAAATCTTTTGTGTACATTTAGCTTTTTGTATGGTCCAGCTGACAGCTCCTCATTTGATGTTGTCTTGTTCATTCCTAGCAGATAGATTGCAATCCGTTGATTCGCCTAAGCTTTTCTCCCCTTTGTCCCTTAATTCCACTTTCTCCTTCCTCCTCCCACCCTATAATCTCCCACTTAAGGTAGCTGCCTTCATTTCTTAGAGGGTAGCTACAGAATTATTTTATAAAACTAAAGAAAGAATTTCAAAAGGTTCTAGGGGTCATTAGGATCCTCACAGATTATTTTTGGTTGGGGAGTTGAAACTTTTTAAAGGCATATAATTCTAGTTACCTATGTCTGTAAGCCTTGTGCCATTTATTTTTTATTTATCCTTCCTTTAGCTTTTCTTTTTATCCCTCCTT
Source organism: Canis aureus (assembly GCF_053574225.1). Classification (NCBI taxonomy): domain Eukaryota; kingdom Metazoa; phylum Chordata; class Mammalia; order Carnivora; family Canidae; genus Canis; species Canis aureus. The sequence continues at coordinate 10,534,548 of NC_135613.1, forward strand.
TTCTTCCTTGTTTGGTAGATGCTTCAAATATTCTTTTCCTAAACTAAAGCATTTGTTTCGGTTTGTGTAATTGGGCTGTGTACTTTTCTTTCTAAAAAAGTTTTTGGTTAGGGGTTTTGTTTTTGTTTTCTTTCCTCTCAGAAAAAGAAATTTCATGCTTTAAATAAAATCCAAAGACACACCCTTTCACTGCTGATGCAGAAAAAAGGGAAAGGGTTCTTGTTACTTGAGAATTTGTTTCTGATTTAAACAAACAAGACTTAGTTTAATAAAAGAAAGAGTAAAACAAAAGATTCCCAGGTTGTTATGTGCTTCTTCTGCAAGCAGAGAGGCAACTGTTAATGACAATTCCATATACCAAAAGACACATTTTTTACTTCAAAGTTTTGTCCTTGTGTTAGGCAGTCTGAGCGGCGAGTGATCCAGAGTGCAGCCAACAAAGAAGCAGATAGCAATGTACAGAGAGCAAAAAAGGAACCGTATGTGAGGCACTTGTATTTATGTTAATATCTGTATTCCTGTAACACATAACACAACGCAACATACACCCTTTCTCATCTTAAAACAACGATCTGAACTTTGAAAGGAAAACTTTGTGCTGCTAAAAACGTAGATTTTGGAGACAAATAGATGCTTTGCTGTTTCACTTTCATAGCCAAACATCAACAGAAATAATCTCCCCTTACCCCCAAAAGTGTGAAATCCTTCTCCCCTTCATTCTCTTCCTTATGTTTCAAAAGGGAACTTTGAAGACTGTGAATGCAGGTTCCATTGGTCATCTTTCAGGCTTCTTTCCCCAGTGCTGAAGCCACTCAACGACTTTGCAAAAGACTGGAGCATTCCAAGATCTGAAAATGGATTTCTTTTTTTCTTTTTTCCTCTTTTTTAGCCGGGACTATTTTATTTTTATGAATTTGTTTTTGGTTTAATGAAAGAGTAGATCCTGAACTGTTGTATATATTTCTAACTAGGCTGATGCACAGTGCAAATTCCTTTCTTTTTTTTAATTTTTTAAGTAGAAATACCATCTAACTATTCATACCAATATCCAGTTGTAGCATAAGGTGTCAAAAACAAGTACACAAAAAACATTTGCTGTTTTAACAAGCTGTTTTATTTTAACAAAAATTCTTGTATTTCTCCCTGTGTTTGAGATGAACATTTTTAAATTTTAAAGTTGTACAGTTTTTTGTTTTCCATTATTTTATCGTTTGTAACTCTATGAAATATATATATATTTTTTGCCATTTAACTGTTGTATGTTACTCTGTGTCTGTATCATATAGAAAAAATTGTTTTTGTTTTTGGTTCTCTATGTGATACCAATTAACAATTTAACACTAGCTTTACCTGTCAAATTCTGCTAGGTTTTTTTTTTTTCTGAAAACTTTGTTTTTAAAAATGATATTGCTTGGTATTAGTGCAATTTCTATCCCTTTCCCTCCTCCCTCAACTTTAAGTTCATTTCCTTGTAATTTTGCCACCCCCTCCACAATGGTGGGGTTTTTTTTTGTTTGTTTTGAGCTACTATGCCATCCTCCCTCTGTGCGGCGGAGTGACTGTCAGTGTTTTGTGAAGCCATGCCTTGACCTGTGGGTATATTTGGCAACAGCAAGGTGGTTGGGTAGATTGGCTAAGCATGCTTCCACCCACCAGTGTTTCTCAGAGGGGTTATGTGATTGTTTCATCCTGGAGTGGGTTGCACATTTGATGCTTTCCTCTACAACTCTACCACCCACATATATGTTCACTCAAAAAAGAAAAAAAAAATTATCAGCATTAACTCAGAAGTAGCAAAGCAGTCAGTAATGGTGACAATTAGAAGCCAAATATGAACTAGTTAGATGTTTGTGGGTTGACATCCACTATGGCTATGACTGGTATCATTTACAAAGCATGAATTCACTACAATGCTCAACTGTTTAGATTGGTCTCACTAGAAGAATTTAACTCCTGTCTGTTGCATAGTAGGTAGCTGAATAGGATATCTCAACTCACTTTTTAAATTAGTTCTTCACCTCTACTGACACTTCATGTTTTGGTTGGTTTGTTTTTTTCCCCCCCAAATAACTCCTAAGTGTGGGTTGGCACTTGACACCATTCAGTCATGGCACCATATGAACCCACCAAATGGAATTTATTTCAACCATCCTTCCTCCATCCTTCCAAAAAGAAACTTAAGAAGGAAACACACACACAAACATACACACACGAAAAAGTTTAAGTCTAGGAATTTTTTTTTAATTAAAAGTTATTTAAAGAGATGAATGTGGCCAAAGTTTTACATGATTGAAAATAAAGTAAAACAGACGGCATGTGTTTAAACCTGAGTTTATCAGGCATGGCAGGAAGTTGCAGGAGAGAGAGGCAGTGACCCAAGCCAGTGCACTTGATGTTCATGGACATATATTTTTTTTAAATAAATTAAATTAAAACATTTTAAATATAAGCATAAATTGAGTTGGTTGTTTGTTGGCGCTGAGATACTGCCCACTGTGAAACAAAGCTTTGACTAGTTTTTTTTTGTTTGTTTACTTTCTGGGGGGGGAGGGGGGCAAGTTTGGGTAGGAAAGAAAGCATAAATGAACGTGACCCTGAGGTGAAGAGGTATATGAACAGCCTTTGCAATGTACAAAAAAACAAAAAACAAAACAAAACAAAAAAAAAAAAACAAAAAAAAATAGAGCAAGTGAAACCAAAAATGATGTTCTTGGTGTTTTTCTATAATGTAGTCTTGTTAGCTTTTTTGTTACTGTAACAATGCTGATCTCGAACTGTACCAAAATACATGGAGACTAACAAACAGAACCACATGGAACTTTCAAACTGAAAAAAAAATTTGTCACAAAAACTTTGTTGTCATAGTTAAGTTGATTGTAGATGGTAATTGAATATACTCCTTTGAAAATATTTCATCAAGTATGTTTCCTGCTCATTGTGATACATTAAAAAAATATGAGCAAAAGTTCTTGTCTTATGCCATCAGATTTTGTGTGTGTGTGCGCATGTGTGAGAAAGGAGACCGATGACTGGCAAAATGTAAACAGTATCCTGAGGTTGCATATACTTATTCCAAGGTACACAGATCTTTAGTATTTCTAAATGTCCATGTGTTTCCCATCTCTTGGTGTTCATGAAAGTGCAGCAGGTTTTCACTGTGGTGAATGAATTTCATTCATTTCTCAATGAAATACCCTTCTCAGCTTATTTCATTGAGAAGGGTAAGCCTGACAACTTGGATAGTATTTGACCCTCAGCCCTAATGGTGTGTGTGTGTGTGTGTGTGTGTTTTTTTTTTTTCCAAATGTTTATATGAAAATCTTGGACACTTGGTACAACCACAAGCAAGTTAGTTTTGCTGGTGGCCGGAAGAGAGGTAAGTTAAACTTTTCTGAGATGGGAATTGGATCCAATGTTTTTAACAGAAGGATATAAAAGGTAAGTTGAACTAAGTAATATTCACTACATCTACCTTTCCTATGGAATTTGAGATAAGAATAGTCTGCAAAATAGTAATAATGTTAGTCATTCCTACATAGAGAATACTCAGTTCTCTTACAAAAAAAAAACAAAAAACAAAAAACCTCTTAACAGCACAAAATGCCTGAAATTCATTAATAAGGACTATATCCAAGATAAGGCTCAAAGGCCTTCCATTCATCTCTAATTTATAGTCACAGCTGATAAATAAATTACAAAACTCTAGTAGCTGGGCTTGGATAGCATTGCAGGCTAGTTATGTCCTTGCAAGGTCTGCAGCATCTGCCCTCGGCCAACAGGGATATTTTCTACCTCAGGAGTTAAGCTATGAAATCCTCTCCTATTGCATCTGACAGCCATTGTCAACCGAGTCTTTTTTCTTAGTTCCTGGAGCAGGAATTCAAGAGGCAATGAGCCTATTGGCTAAAAATGTCAGAGAATTCTACAACTGGCAGAGGCATTGCTAGTGCTTAGAAAGGAAAAGTTGGTTCCCTTGCCGATGCTAGAACCTCTATGCCAAACAAGTAGCATCACTATCCCTAATAAAACCCTGATCTTTCCCGACACATTGTACCTTTCTTTTGGGTGTTACTGCAGAAGCACAAGGCTTCTATGTCAGTATGTTTTCTTGGCACACAGTTATGTCACTGATCTTCTGACCCCACAGAAAGGTACAGTATGATAAAAACTGTTCAGACCCAAAGCCACGTCTGCCTTTCTAAGCTATAATTATTTTAGGATCTGGCAGGATCACACTGAAACATTTTAAATTGAACTATTTTGCAGAGAAGTTTTGCTGTCTCAGCTCTTTAGAGGACTGTAACTACAATACAATTCTTCTACAGATAAATTTTTAACAAAATAAGACCAAACCTTAGTGATGGTTGAGCCCTTTGTATCAGAAAATCTCTAAGCACCTGAATTACATTGCAAGGGGTTTGGGCAAGGGACTTGGTTACTAGAAAAGCTTTTTCTTAAAAGGAGGCTTCCAATCTGGCTTCAATATCATGCTCATGTGGATATTAATCTCCTTGGAATTAATAGTACTACACACACACACACACACACACACACACACACACACACCCGGAAAATGTGAAACGGCAACATCTTAAAACGGGTGATAGGTGTTAGGTAGCTGTTTCTAATTTTGCTTTAAAGAAATGTCTGTAGTGCCTAGCTCCTGTTATGGACTAATGACCTTCCAAATCTCACTTTTAACAAGTTTAGACTTTAAGTTACAAGAGCACAAGCAGTTTAAGAGTCAAGTTGAAGGATGAGAAGTTTGCACCTGCTGCTTTGCTCTGCAGCCTTAATTACAGCAGGACACATGTGCTCTCACTCAGTCTCTGTACATTACTGCTGGGGGTGGACCAGCCAAGGCTCTGGTAAAACTTGTAAAGGAGTTAGTGCTCTCAGGGCCATTAAAGTAGAGGCAGCTTTCCATTACTTTTTACTTCACAGCAAAGGTGGGTATTTTCTTTCCTTCTTTCCTTCCTTCCTTCCTTCCTTCTTCCCTCCCTCTTTTTTTCATCCTCTTTTAAATTAGAGGCACATATTTTTAAGATGTCTTGGCCAATTAGATTCCTCTCAGTCTATCTTGGGGTTTTAAATTATAGGTGCAAAAAAAAAATAAATTATAGGTGCAAAAATAAATTTGTTCTTGATCCTTTATGACTGCCTCATTTCTTATCCTGTATGGAACAAAGAGACTATGTAATCGGATTTATGAGTCCTTTAACATGGGAATAAGAACTTTCAGGTGAACGGTTTCAATCTTGGACTAAGGGATCCCTGGGTGGCGCAGCGGTTTGGCGCCTGCCTTTGGCCCAGGGCGCGATCCTGGAGACCCGGGATCGAATCCCACATCAGGCTCCCGGTGCATGGAGCCTGCTTCTCCCTCTGCCTGTGTCTCTGCCTCTCTCTCTCTCTCTGTGACTATCATAAATAAATGATAGTTAAAAAAAAAATCTAAAAAAAAAAAAATCTTGGACTAAGAAATCAGCGCAAAGAAGCAGCTTAGAGTAGCAAGTGAGGTAGGCTTCAGTAAATATTCTCTGTGTCCTTGTAATGCCAAAAACTTCCTTTTGACACTTGCTCTTGTTTTCTTATTCTTTGTACACTACTATTTATTGAGCTCCCTCAACTGTTACTATTTTTTGGATGTCTTCTATAACACCTTATATTTGCATGATACATGAAAAGTACTTTTGTAAAATTACTTCTTGCTTGTTCCTCAAAATGATCTATAAGGTAGGCAAAGTGGGTGACATCACAGGTGTTCAGGGTAGGGAGGTAATGAGGGGAGAAGGCATTACCCATATGTTTAGCCTTTGTCCAGTGTTCCTTCTTCCCCTACACAACCCACATACTATTTCCTGAGAGACACTAAGGAAAAGTGTCTGAGAGAGTGGGCTCAGGAGTCAAGACTAACTGGGTTTGGGCAGCCTGGGTAGCTCAGCGGTTTAGCGCCGCCTTCAGCCCAGGGCGTGATCCTGGAGACCCGGGATCGAGTCCCATATCAGGCTCCCTGCATGGAGCCTGCTTCTTCTGCCTGTGTCTCTGCCTCTCTCTTTCTCTCTCTCTCTCTCTCTCATGGACAAAATAAATAAATCTTAAAAAAAAAAAAAAAAAGACTAACTGGGTTCATTCTGGCTCCAGCACCATGACCTTGATTCTGTTATTTATTCCCACTGTAAAATGAGGATAATGGTACCTGTTTCACAAGATTGTTGCAAAGATTAAATAATATATGCAAAAATGTTTTGAACACTGCCTGGTACATACTGAGTGACAAATACCTGTTGCTAATATTTTTGTCAGTTTTAACACTCCACGTCTCTTTTGCTGTAGGTTCCTTGGGACTGCAGCTTTCTAAGTCCTGCTTTAAGTCGCAGAGGGTTGGCAGGGGGTTGGGGGAGCTGCAACTGTATACATCAGTCCCATTAAGCCCTTGCCTTATATTTCTATTCAGATGCTTCCCTGTCCATAAATATCTCAGACGATCCAGAGGACCCTCAGGGAGATTCTGCTCAGAACTGTACAGAAATGCAGTGCAGGAGCTTGCATTTCACTCTTTCAGTGCCCCACTTCTAATTAATTCAGTTAGAAGAAAGGATGGCTTTAATTTGTTTTTGTTTGCAAGAGTAAACATAGTCCTGCTTTACCATCCCTTGACAGGTGAGCAGCTTAAATGTCCGGGGTTACAGAATAGAGAAAATGGAATAGATTGTGACAATTTGCCCACTGCCATGGCCTATTTTGAGGTGATTCAGATACACAGCTTAGAAACTGTAGCTTCTAAAATGAAACTGTGAGAGTGAATGAACTGTATGTGAGACAAAACTGAAAGAGTATCCACAGAGGACTGTAGCAATAGGATTCTTCCACCCCAAAGCACAGGAAGAGTTTTTAAGATACTATTATTCTAGTAAACTACAAAATAAATATCTGGAAGAGGCATGGGAACAAGTGAAAAAAAAAATTAGCACAGAGTAAAGGTTTGAGTAGAATGTTCCATGATTGCCTCTGCAGATAAGAACTTACCAGTGATGTAGGTGGGTATAGCTCCATCTGTGAACTTCCTCCATTTTTAAAAAACAGTGATGGTACTGGAAATAAAAGAGTGATATTGGTGTGAGAGGACTAGTAAAAGCTATGGAAGATGGTGAGTGATTTGTCCTTTTCTCTGAGAATAATAACCTATAAATGTACTTTGATGTATTGCCTATAGATAAGATTTCATTATAAGGTGTCTGCATTTGATTCGTTATAGGGTTCTAACTTTGCCAGTGAATAATTTTCAAAATCTGACTTGTATTCAGCTGAATTAGTTTTTTTTTTCACAAACTGTAAAATTGCTGCACTGATGCCTCATCTGAATTGTTTCCAATAAGAAATCTGCTGTCATCCTTTTTTTAAATAATTTTTTTCTCTAGTTGCTTTTAAAATTTTGTTATCACTAGTTTTATCACATCATGTTTTGATTTTGATGTACCTTGGTGTAGTTTTACTTATGTTTCTTATGCTTGGGTTTTGTTGAGCTTCTTGAATCTTTGGGTATTACCTTTCATCAAAAATGGAAATTCTTGGGCAGCCCTGGCGGTTTAGCGCCACCTTCAGCCAGGGCGTGATCCTGGAGACCCAGGATCAAGTCCCAGGTCGGCCTCCCTGCGTGGAGCCTGCTTCTCCCTCTGCCTGCATCTCTGCCTCTCCCTCTCTCTGTCTCTCATGAATAAATAAATAAAATCTTTAAAAAAAAAAAAAAAAAGAAAGAAAGAAAGAAAGAAATTCTTCAGCCATTGTTTCCACAAAAAAATTTTTCTATCCCCCTTCCCTGTAGGGACTGCAATTATCTGTTAGGCCATTTGAAGTTAACCTGTAGCTTGCTGATGCTCTGGTTTCATTGGGGAGAGGGGTTAGGGAGAGGACAGGAGGTTACTCTTTTCTTGTGGGTTTCATTTTCCATAGTTTCCAATGCTGTGCCTTCAAGTCCACTTACCTTTCTTCTTTATGTGACATTAATCTCATCCAGTGTGGTTTTATGTCTCATATCTTATAGTTTTCATCTCTAGAAGTTTGAGAGTTTTTTAATATCCTCCATGTCTCTATATAACTTTTGAACAGTTATAATTGCCTTACTGTCATCCTCTTCTAATCCTCATATCTACATAAGTTTTGCATCAGTTCAATTGAGTGATTTTTCTCCTCATTATGAGTTGTGTTTTCCTGCCTCTTTGCATATTTGGTGTTCTTTGATTAGATCCTAGTCATTGTGAATTTGTTTTGTTGGATAAATATTTTTGTATTCCTATAAATTTCCAGTTTTTTATGTGATGTACTTAAGTTATTTGGAAACAGTTTGATGCCTTTGGATCTCATTTTAAATTTTGCTGGACAGAATGAAAACACTATTTAGTTGAGGGCTAATTATTTCCCACAACTGAAAAGGACCCTTTCTGAGAACTCTACTCAAATGTCCCATGGGAAAAAAATGTCCATGAACTTTACCAGTCTGTGTGAGCATCAGGTGCGGCTCCCTCTAATCCTTTCTGTCTCACAGTTTCCTAACATGCAAGCATTGGTCAGCACTTTTCTGAATACTTGTTGGGGTCCCTGTAAACATCTCCAGAGGTCTCTCTTTACTGTGTCCTGCATATTCTGGCTGCTTTGGTTTCCCCAGGATCAGCTTTATTTCTTTAAGCCACAGTCTGCTGGGTTCTACCTAGGAATAGGTTCCATATCCTGTGCTGTGGCCTAGAAACTCTCAAGAAACTAAGAGGGAATAATCAAAGGGCTCACCTGTTTATTTTTCATCTCTCAGCAATCACTGTCCTTCACTGTGTAACGTTAAGTGACTGGAGAACCATTCTTTCATGTATTTTATCTTGTCTTTTTAGTTGTTTCAGCTGGGAAGGTAAGTCTGGTCTTTGTTACTCCATCTCAGCTGGAAGCAAAAGTCAAATTTAGCTTTTAGATATATGCAAGCAAAGTCCTATATACATTTCTACAGTGCTACCTACACTTAAAAATTTCCCAAAAGGTTTGATATACATAGGAGTCTTATTTCCCCAGCAGACTTCTCTGAACATGACATGGTACTGAATCACTCTGAGGATAAGGATTGTAACCTATTCATCCTTTTGCTTAATCACAATAATCACAAGTGGAAGAAGGGTAGGTAAACACACAAATTCTTCTAGCCACTTTTTGCCATACCATACTGCCAGATAGAATGGGAAAACCATTTCTAAAGTTTCAAAGTCAGCCCATGGCAGCAGAAATATTTCTGATGGTAAAACACTATTTTAGGTCTTCCCTTTTAACTATAAGGGCTATCACTATTCATAAAGTTATTTAAGTTTTTAAAGAGAAAAAGAAAAAATACCACAACACTTCCATTTCACTGTCTTGTTTCACTCAGATCATTTTTTAGGACACCTAAGTGTGGCTCAAGAGATCCATTTGGAAGCGTAGTTCATACTATGAGGTGAAATCATTGCACAAATACAGAGGAATAATAAAAATCAGGCCCTAGTAGTGAACTAGAAGTAGTTATTCTTGCTAAACTCAAATCGTGGGTTGTTTTTTTTTTTGGTATGTTTGTTATTTTGGCAAAAATTTATTTCTAATTGGGCATATAATACATAATTCATGAAATTCATAGAGTGCTGACTCATTACTTGCTTTCAAAACTCTCAATATTTGTTCCAGGGTATCTTTCCCACTATATTCCCACTATATTTATTTGCAAATAATCTACTCCACTAAAACTAGCCTACCTACCAAACACACCCTGTACTTTCCCCTCTACATTTAAAGGCTTAGAAATGTTATTTATTCCATGACTCTCATCACATCTTCCCAGGTCCTTTTCTGACCCCTTATTGTAGCATACATAATGTGTTTTTGGCAATGATACATACATGTGTTTTACCCTTAGATCACCTGCTATCCTACATATACATTTAATATTTGAGTAAATTAAAGAATGAATAAAGGAAAGGGTAGTCATATTCATCTTTATGCTTCTTAATAGGAAGAGAAGTCTTAAAATGAATGAGTATAGATCAAATTATATATCCTTAGGATAAAACACTAGAAAATTTTCAGTCCCAAACCTGTAAGTAAGGGAGATATTTTTCAGCAGATAGTAAAGGAGAATAGAAATCAATGAAACAATCAAATGGGACAGGATTAAAAACTATATTAGGCAAATGTTTGCTTTTTAGGAGAAAAAAATAATTGCAATAAAAACAGCCTAGGAATTTAGAAGTACCAGTTGAAACCCTTTGTAGCTTTCAAAAAAAAAAAAAAAAATGAAGGAAGGTATTAAGTAGTTATTTGAAGAGTTACACGGTTATGTTTTTCTAATCAAAATGGAAACGTTTGTAGAACATTTGAAAAAGCCAGGCCTCACACCAAACCCAGAATGAACATCAGAATATAACCCTAATAGAGATGGGCAGCCCAGGTGGCTCAGTGGTTTAGCACCGCCTTCAGCTGAGTGGGATCCTGAAGACCTGGGATCGAGTTCCACATCAGGCTCCCTGCATGGAGCCTGCTTCTCCCTCTCCCTGTGTCTCAGCCTCTCTCTCTGTGTCTCTTATGAATAAATAAATAACATTTTTTAAAAAATAACCTTAATAGAGAGAATTAAATAATTATGAAGTCTGAAATTTGCCTTCAGTTTTCACCAGCTGGTTTCTTTGGTTTACTCATTAGAAAAAAAGATAAATGGAATATTTTTATGATTTTTCTGTCTGTAAAATCTCATACCAATGAAGATATTTCCATAAGTTATGTATAAATGCAATATAATGAAGTATAGAAAAAAAAGATGCAGATTTTAAAGTTCCTCTTAATGGATGGGTCTGACTTATAGAGTATCCCATATAACTTTAAAACATTCATTGCTATCAAAGACCTATAAAAGTAAACATCCCCTTTTCCCCCCACAAAAGCAGCATGCCCAGAATATTTCATGGGTAACTTTCACCAAACTTTTTAAGGCCACTGCAGAGGCAACTGCAAAGCCACTATAGAGGGATAGGTGGATATAAAAAGATATGTGAGGGGGAAAAAACTAAGTACCCAAATCAAAATTCTAAATCACATGAAAAAAATTTACCAAGATAACCAAGAACTTAACAGTCAGTAGATGGATTTACTTAAAATCTAATGGCCTATGATCCATTAACTACTAATTATGAAACAAAAGCAAGCAGGTATAACCAAGAAAATAAAAGTACTATATATGGGGGTGCCTGGATGGCTCAGTTAAGCATCTGCCTTCCACACTAGGTCATGACCCCAGGGTCCTGGGACTGAGCCCTGTGTTTTGTGCTCAGCACAAAGCCTGCTTTTCTTTCCCCCCTCTGCTACTCCTCCTGTTTGTGCTCTTTCCTTCTCTCTTTCTCACTATCAAATAAATAAATAAAATCTTTTTTAAAAAAGTACTATATATGAAAAATATAGAAATTGATTTCAATAATAAGTGACAATCAAAGAAACAGTTACATGGTTATTTTTCAGAATGGAAAAATACTTTTCAGATTGAAAGTACATGTAGTGTACTGAGGATGAATGAAGTCCATACTGAGACACACTCCAGTGAAATTATAGGTAATGGGTAAGCTATTATTTTTCTCCTTGGTGGCTTTTATAATTTTTACATTTATTATTTGGCAAAGATAAAATAATTATCCTGTGAGCAGATTTTTTTTTTATCAGCAAGAAAAGATAAAGGAGACAAAAGAACCACAGCCAGGAGGTGCTGAGAGAAAAGCAATAACAATGTAGATTTCTATATCCAGCTAAATTACCATTCAAGAGAGGATAAATAAATTCTGGGAAAATTCTAATAGAAGCTAACTTTTAAAATCTCACATAATTACCCCCATGAAAACCGAATGACTAAGAATAACAAAACCCAAGTCCACAAACAAGATCTACCAAAAAACAAACAAACAAAAAACAGGTGTTAAATACCTTCCCAAACCCTAAAATATGAATAGAAACAAACCATCAAAGCTACATGTGCTACATGGCATTAGCAGTAAGTGTCTGAGAAGTGTCAGATGACCTTGAGTATAGAGAAAACCCTAAAATAGCCAATAGGTACTCATGAGAACAGCTGAAACTAGGAGAGGTTCTGCATGCTTTATGAGGTGAGGAACCTGAGGAACAGGGCAAGGTAAGATCTGAAAGGACTGGAATTTCAGTTCCTTTTAGACAGAACACTCCAATGAGAAGAAATGGTGATTGAGATAATTCAAATTGAGCAAGACAGGGATAATAGGGAGGGGAAGATGAGAGGGGAGAAAGAACATGTGAGACAGCTAATGTCAAGCAAGCAGGAGCACAAGATAAAAGTGAGGAGCACAAGAATTCTCCTAGTATGAGACCATATTTTTTTTTTGAGACCATATTTTTGAACACTTCATGAAAATAATGTAATAGGGACTGCTAGATCCAGGAAACTAAGAAAGTTATCCCAACTGATCTACTCCTGAAAGTTCAGGAAAACTAATTTCACATAAAAATGATTAACAAGATAGGATGGTAGTTGAATCCCATAAAAAGTAATTATAAAAAAATGAAAGACACACCCATGAATAGATGAACATTATGTAGCTTAACATTTCAAGATGAGCCAAAAGGAAACTTTTGAAAAGATACTAGATATAAAAGAACATTAGAATAATCAGAATTCAGATAACTTGGAATAAAATTAGAAAAGTTAATTTTTAAAAATGGATGTGTAAACAAAAATCCTTTAAGAAAAGTGGAAACTGAAAAATTTTAAGATTCAAAAAGAAATGAAGTTTTTTTCTCTGCTTCCCATTAAAATGTAGAAAGCTGCAGATTCTCACTCCCACACAATGAAAAAAATGGATTATCTACAAAATTATTTTTCTTGAGTTTACTAGAGAGTTGAGTTAGATAACAATAAAGTAATCTGGGTTCCAAAGAACAACAAGCCCTTCCAAGGATAGAAGACTCACGACTGTCTTGCCTTCAGCAGAGCACAGGAGAAAGAAACCAACTACAAATTTAACAGAATGCTAATGGCCAAGTGACAGGATTCACTTGCAACCCTTCCACATGAAGAAACTAGTACAGACCTGTGGGAGAAAATCAACTGCTACTGGGAAATAAGCACTAAGCATTTGCCTGCTTCCCCAGACCCTTCTCTACTCCAAAGTAAAAGCATTAAAGAGGACTTTTGCCCCAAGTCACAGGCAAGAAGTGGCTAGAGGAAGAGGTAGAAAGGAAAAAAAAAAAAAAAAACCTACATCCCTGGTGCAGGGACAGTCAAAGACCTTGGGCCCAGAATCCTATATTAAGCAGATATATGCAGGAAGGAAGGAGGAGGAAGCAGAAAACTCCTGCTCAGGGCCAAATACATATGACGAAGTAGAGTTTGGTTGCCAAAAGGAAAAGAAGAAAGAGCAAAAATGCTGATGAACTTCTTCCAAGTTATGCAGGGACTCCCTAAAACTAAGTCTGAACCTAGACAATAGAAAAACCCTCGCTGCTTCCACCATGAACCTACCACTAAGGGATGAGCAACAGTAGGATTCCTTCTTTAGAAAGACTCTTTTCATTGTGTAGACATACAGTAGAGCAGCTGAAAGCCCAATGGAAGAGGAAAAACACTGAGGTAAAAATCCTGATACTCACACCACCAACCTAAAGACAGGGCAACAGCAGTACAGAATTAAAGGAATTGGAAGTTCATGATGTACTGATAAATTCCTGATTTTAATTGACTCAATCCTGCAACAGACAAAAGGCATGCTCATTTCTAAACATAAATACTGTTTACCTTACTCCCTACTATTCTATACCACCAAGAAAGCAAAAAGAAACATTTTGAGACTACTTATGGAAGTAAGTAGTCATTCACAATGTTACCTTCATTAAAAAATAAGAAGAAATGATCAAGTCTCTAGATGCAACTAACTACCAATTCTCCAGGTGTTCTTTTTTTAAGATTTTATTTATTTATTCATTATAGACAAACACAGAGAGAGAGGCAGAGACACAGGCAGAGGAAGAGGGAGAAGCAGGCTCCATGCCAGGAGCCCGACGTGGGACTCGATCCTGGGTCTCCAGGATCACGCCCTGGGCCAAAGGCAGGCGCCAAACCACTGAGTCACCCAGGGATCCCCCTCTCCAGATGTTCTTAATCATGTCCCCCTAAAATTCTTATATTGAATTCCTAACCTCCAGCATCTCAGAATGTGACTGCATTTGGAGATAAAGTCCAAATTAAATTAAAGATAAATGAGGTCAGTGGGCCGGGCCCCATTCCAATATGACTGGTGTCCTTAAAGGATGGGAGATTAGAACACAAAAACATACAGAGGGAAGACCAGGTAAAGCCGCTAGAAGAGGAGGACCATCTACAGGTCAAGAACAGAAGCCCTTAGAAACCAATCCTGCCAGTATCTTGATCTTGGACTTCTAGCCTCCAGAACAGTGAAGAAACAAATGTGTAACATGTTTAAGTCCCCCAGTCTGTGGTGTTTGTTATGGCAGCCTGTGCAAACTAATGCACAAGGTATATGGAGAAGAGAGGTACACACTAAATTATAGCACAGAGATGCAATAAACAAAAAATAGACTGCGAGAAACTCTCTAGATCAAACAGTTCTTTATTAAATAAATTGCAAAGAGAGTGAAGAAGTTGGAAACAAAAATACCTATGCATTAGAAGATACCTAAAAGTTATATTAAAAACAAGGTGGCAACATGGATTTATGTGGATCCTCATTTGTATTATTATTTAAATGATGATATTTGAGAGAATTAGAAATTTGATCATGACTAGGAACTTCATAATATTAAGAAACCATCACTAAGGGTAGAAATTAAAGCTCAGGACTTCCAAAAAGAGGATTTAATAGGAGACACTGTTTAGAATAAACTAAGACCACAAGAGACTATAACCTTAGGATTTGGGTAATCTAAAGGTCGGACAGGCCTCTCACAGGTTTACAGTCCAGGTTCAAATTCCCTAGAAAGCCCATTGAATCTCAATCTTTAAACTTGGTTGTCTGGATTGACAGGAGATAAAATTAACCTGACACAGCCAAAAAAGAAATCAAAATATACCCTGAGACACATGAAAATGGAAGAGCAATACATAAAAACTTATGAAACTTATCCAGAAAAAGCAGTTCTAAGACAGAAGTTGTCAGCAATATATACTTACTTCAAGAAACAAGAAAAATCTTAAACAATCTGGGGTGCCAAGTGTGGCTCAGTCAGTTGAGCATCCTCCTCTTGATTTTGGCTTGGGTCATGATCTCAGGGTCCTGGGATCATGCCTTGCCTTGGGCTCCCCACTCCCCACTTTGCCTGTCTTCCTCTCCTTGCATGCAGAAATAAATCTTTTTTAAAAAACCCAAATGCTAAAAAAAAAAAAAAAAAAAAAAAAAAAAAAAAAAAAAAAACCTCAATCTAACTCTATGCCTCAATGAATTAGAAAATGAACAAATGAAACCCAAACTTTGTAAACATAACAAAGATCAGAGTGGAAATAAATGAAATAGAGACAAAAAAAGGCAATAAAAAAGATTTATGAAACAGGTTTTTTGAAAAAACAACCCTTTAACTAGACTTAGCAAGAAAAAAAGAGAAAACAAATAAAATGAGAAAGAGGAGATATTACAACTGATACCACAGAAATACAAAGGATCATGAGACTACTATGAACAATTATACACCAATAATTGGACAACTTACAAGAAATGGATAAATTCCTAAAAATATACAACCTACTAAGACTGAATCATGAAAACAGAAAATCTGAACAGATATATTACAGATAAAGAGCTTGAATCAGTAACTCAAAACTTCCCAACAAATGAAGTCCAGGACTGGGTGGCTTCATTGATGAATTCTACTAAACATTCAAAACAGAATTAATATCAACCCTTCTCAAATTCCTCCCAAAAAACATTTTACAAGGCCAGCATTGACACCATAAGACAAAGACACCACAAAAAAAAAAAAAAAAAAAAAAGAAAGAAAATTACAGGTCAATATTGCCAATGATCATAGATGCAAAATGCGTAACAAAATATTAGCAAACCGAAGTCAACAATACATTAAAAGGATCATACACCACGAGCAAATGAAATTTATTCAGGGATGCAAAGATGGTTCAACATCCATAAAATCAATACGATATACCTCATTAACAAAATAATGGGAAAAACACAAATGATCAGCTCAGTAAATACAGAAAAAGCATCTGACAAAAATCAACATCCATTCATGATAAAATTCTCAACATAGCGGGGTGGAGAAGGAATGTACCTCAACATAATAAGGGTAATATACGACAAGCCCACAGCTATTTAATGGTGAAAAACTGAAAATTTTTCTCTAAGATCAGGAACAAGACAAGGATTCCCACTCACTTTTAATCAACATAGTATTGGAAATCTCAACCAGAGCAATTAGGGGGAAAAAAAAAAAGGAAAATAAAAGGCATCCAAGTTGGAAAGAAAGACATAAAACTGTTAACTACTGCAGATGATATGATGTTATACATCGAGTACCCTACAGAGGGCACCTGGGTGGTTCAGTGGTTGAGTGTTTGCCTTTGGCTCAGGTTGTGATCCAGGAGTCCAGGATGGAGTCCTGCATCAGGCTCTTCACAGGGAGCCTGCTTTTCCCTCTGTGTATCTCATGAATGAATAAATTCTTAAAAAAAAAAAAAAAAAGAAAGAAAAGAAAACCCTAAAGACTCAACCTAAAAACTGTTAGAACTAATAAATCAATACACTAATGTTGCAGGATACAAAATCAATACACAAAACTTCTGCATTTCTATATGCTAATAATGAAGTATCAGAAAGAAACTTTTAAAATCCCATTTTCATTCTTATAAAAAAATAATAAAAATTTTAAAATCCCATTTTTTATCTTCTCAAAAAGAATAGAATACCTAAGAATAAACTTAAACAAGGAGATTACTGATAACTGATAAGACACTTATGAAAGAATTAAAGAAGACAAATAAATGGAAAAATATGTCATGGTCATGGATTGGAAGAATTAATATTGTTAAAATGTCCATACTACCCAAAGCATTCTATACTTACAATAGCCAAGACATGAAAATAACCTAAATGTTCATCACTTAGTATATATTTTGGTATAGGAATAGGTATACACACACACACACACACACACACACAGTGGAAAGTCATTCATTCATAAAATGAAGGAAAACTTGCCACTTGTGACATGAATGAACTTTGAAGGCATGATGCTAAGTGAAAGAAAAATACTATATGATCTCACTTACATGTGGAATCTGAACAACAACAACAAAAACCCCAAAAACAAACTTACAGATACAGAGAACAGATTAGTGGCTGTCAGGGGTTGGGGTATGGGTAAAATGGAGGAAGGTGATCAAAAGATACAAACTTCTAGTATAGTTAACGATATTGTATTTTTGAAGGTTGCTAAGACAGTAAGTGTTAGAAGCTCTCATCACAAGAAAAACAATTATAACCTTGTATGGTGATGAATGTTTAAACTTACTGCGGTAAAATCATTTTGCAATAGATCACATGTCAAATCATTAAGTTGTACATCTAAAACTAATACAGTGTTATATGTCAAATACATCTCAATAAAAATAAATAAATATGATATTAAATAATTGTGAAGTTTTAAAAAATGTATGAAATTGAAATATTCAACATTAGCATTTAGATTAGAAGATATCAAAAAGAGTTAAAAGCTTTTAAAGATATTGTATTATCCAGGAAGGAAGTAGAAGTACTGATTACCATTCGAGTTTTATAGGTAAAGAATGATGGTTTTAACTTTTATGCATTTATACATTTGTATTCAGTAGTCAAAATTACAAGGCAAATGCTGAGTTGAATGTTTTATCAGTTCAATAAGTAGTCTATTAACTGAGACATTCTTGCCATAGAGGAGAAATCAGCATTCCAAAAAAAAAAAAAATTTAAGTTTTTAACTTTCAAGATTAGCAAAATAATTTATCTACTACTAGCTAAGCCTCAAACTCTACTACATTTAAGAAAAAAAAAGTCTTTGAGGGAAGCCCGGGTGGCTCAGTGGTTTAGCACCGCCTTCAGCCCAAGGCGTGATCCTGGAATTCCGGGATCGAGTCCCACGTCGGGCTCCCTGTGTTGAGCTGCTTCTCCCTCTGCCTGTGTCTCTGCCTCTCGATCTCTGTGTCTCTCATGAAAAAAATAAATAAAATCTTTTTTAAAAAAATCTTTGAGTACTAAAGCCTTATTTTTAAATCAGACTACTGATGTAATCATATATCCAGTAAAAATCATCCTTTTTAGGTGTACGGTCTTATGAGTTTTGACAAATGTATGTATTATATATGCAACAATTCAACAATATATAGAATTATATATTATTACTGTCTAAAAGCTCCCCCTCCTTTGTTGTCAGTCCTCTCGTAATCCCCAGCCAAGTCACCACTGATTTTTCTCTCCCTTACAGCTATTATGCCTTTTATAGAATGTAATATAAACAGAATTATATAGTATGTAGCTTTCCTTTTGTACCTTCCTTATGTCTGGCTTGTTTCACCAAGCATAACTGTCTTTGGAGATTCATCCATGTTATTAGATTTATCAGTTCCTTTTTATTTGGAATACTGTTCTATCATATATATATCCACGTATAATATATATATATGTATATACATATATATATATTATATATACCAAAATTTAGTTATCCATTCGCCAATTGACGCATATCTGGGTTGTTTCCAGTTTGGGATAATTTTTAATAAAGCTGCTATAAATTTTCATATATAGATTTTTGTATGGATACCTATTTTCTTTCCTCTTGAGCAAATACCTATCTGGGTCATATGGTAAATTTAACATATAACTTTGTTATGAAGATACATATAGTGGACAGATTCTAAGATGGCCCCCAATTATTGGGATACCTCCTGGTATCTATGCCCTCTTGTAATAGCAGAATCTTGTAAAGCAGAATCTACTTCTAAACAATAAAATATAGCAGAGGTGATAAGGATGTCACTTCCATGATAATGTTACATAAAATTATAATTTTTGTCTTGCTAGAAGACCTTCTCTATATATTCCCTTCCTTCTTGATTCTTTTTTTAAAAAGATTTTATTTATTTATTCATGAGAGACACAGAGAGAGAGAGAGAGAGAGAGAGAGAGAGGCAGAGACACAGGAAGAGGGAGAAGCAGGCTCCATGCAGGGAGCCTGACATAGGACTTGATCCCGGGTCTCCAGGATCACACCCTGGGCTGAAGGCAGCACTAAACCACCGGGCCACCAGGGCTGCCCCCTTCTTAATTCTGATAAAATAAGTTGCCATATGTAATGGTCCATTAGCAAGGAAGTGAGAATAACCCATAGCCAGCAATGAACTGAGGCTCTTAATATCACAGCCCACAAAGACTGTTGTTCTCCTGTCAACAACAACATGAACTTGAAAATAGGTCCCCATTTAAGCCTCAGATGAGACCCCAAATATGACTAATACATTGACTGAAGCTTTGTTGCAGACCCTAAGCAGAAGAGGACCCAGGAAGGCCCTGCCCAGAATTCTGACTCCTAGAAACTGAGATAATACACGTGTTGTTTTCAGCAGTTAAATGTATGTAATTTGTTTGTGGCACTTGATAACTATACACAGTCTGTTCCCTAAAATAATTACACCATTTTATATTCCTACCAGCAATAAATGAAAGTTCCAGCTGCTCTGAACGCCCACTGTACTTGGTAGTGTCAGTTTTTGTAAATTATAACAATATTAAAAGGTTTGTCTACTGGTATCTCATTGTAATTTTGTGTTTCCCTTATGACTGATAATTTGTGCTATATATTCACGTGCTTATTCGCCATGCATATTTTCATTTCATTAAGATTTTATACTGAAGAGCAGAAGCTTTAAATTTTAAGTCAAATTTGTCAGTTCTTCTGTATTGTATACTTACTGTGCCTTAGGAAATCTATGCTAATCTAAAGTCACAAAGACTTTCTCCTTTCTTTTCTTGTGCAAATCTTATCATTTTAGGTTTTACATTTAAGACAGGATTTATTTTGAGGTCTCTTTTTTTTGTATAGTATGTGAAGCATGGATTGGGGTTCATTTTTTGACATGCAGGTATCTAATTATTCCAATACCATTTGTCAAAGAAAAGACTATCATTTCTCCATTGCATTACCTCGGCATCTTTGTTGAAAATCAATTGACCATATATGTAGGTAGCACTGAACCCACTAATCCTAAAATTTGTATGCTACTATTGTCTAAATGTTGAAAACCTAATATCTCAGGTGATACTATTAGGAGGTGGGGCCTTTGGGAAGTGATTAAGTCTTAAAGGCAGAGCCCGCAGGAATGGGATTCATGTTCTTATAAAAGAGGCCCCCAGAAAGCTACCTCACTTCTTTACCATGTGAGGATACAGTGAGAAGTCTGCAATCCAGAAGAGGGCCCTCACACAACTATGCTGACACCCTGATCTCAGCCTTTCAGTATTAAGAAATGGGATAAATTCCTGCTGTTGAAGTACCCTGTCTATAATATATTGTTATGGCAGCCCTAACAGACTAATGCATATGGAAAATACAAAAGACCAAGATGAACCACAGTGATCTTGAAAAAGAAAGATATCTGGTAGAATGTGATATAAAGCTATAGTAATTAAAACGGTGTGAATAAATACACAGATGGACAAACAGAACAGAGACACAACAGAGAGCCCAGAAATACACACACATATATATGGATAACTAATCTATGATAAAGTTTTCTTTTTTAAAGATTTTATTTATTGATTCATGAGACACACAAAGAAAGAGAGAGGCAGAGACACAGGCAGAGGGAGAAGCAGGCTCCATGCAGGGAATCTGTGATGAAGTTTTCAATTGTACTTGCATGCAATATAAAAATGTCTTTCCTAGGGCAGCCTGGGTGGCTCAGCGGTTTAGCGGTGCCTTCAGCCCAGGGCCTGATCCTGGTGACCTGGGATCAAGTCTTACATCGGGCTCCCTGCATGGAGCCTGCTTCTCCCTCTGCCTGTGTCTCTGCCTTTCTCTCTTTCTCTCTCTGTGTCTCTCATGAATAAATAAAATCTTAAAAAAAAATAAAAAAATAAAAATGTCCTTCCTAGCAGAACTTTTTATAAAGGCCCCAAACTGAAAACTTTTTTATTTATTAATAAATATTCACATAGTAAAACTTTAAAGAAAAGAATGTAATTTCCATAAAAGCTAGGACAGTGGTTACCTCTGCTCTAGGGGTGTTGATCAGAAAGGGGCTTGTGGATAAAGGAATGTGCTTCTGGAGATGTAGGGTTCTGTTTCTTAACGTAGATGATGATATTTCCTTTATGTATATGATTTAGTTAAACTATACTTTAAAGTTTTAAAAAAACTTTTTTTTTTTTTAGATTTCTAAAATTTATTTATTCATGAGAGACAGAGAGAGAGGGGCAGAGACATAGGTAGAGGGAGAAGCAGGCTCCCTGTGGGGAGCCTAATATGGAACTGGATCCCAGGATCCCAGGATCAGGCCCTGAGCCCATCAAATCAAACACTGAGCCACCCAGACATTCCTAAACCCTTTTCTATATATGTGTGTTTGCCACAATAAGTTTTAAAATATATGAGAGGTAGAACAGTTTACATAGTATGCTAGTATTTGTATATAGAAATAAATTTTATTTATAAAGTGCATATATGTATATGTCTGTGTGTCTCTCTAATGGATTCATAAGACACTAGTAGCAGTGGTTGCTTTAGAAGAACTAGGGGCCAAGGGTGAAAGAGAGACTTAATTTTCATTATATTCCCTTTCTGCTGTTTGAAATTTATACCAAGTATATTACTTTTACAAGACGTGTTTTAAATGTTATTTAAACATAAACAAGATGGCAAGGAGCAGGGTCCTCACCTCACCCGGCCCCACCAACTTACCTGGATTACTGTCAAACCATCCTGAAAACCTACAAATTCGACCTGAGATTTAAATAGAGAACAGCTGAAACGCTACAGAGAAAAGGGTTTTTGCTTCTAAAAAGGTAGGAAGGCGGGGGGAGGGAATAAAACAGAATCCGGGGGGGAGGGGCGCGGCGAGGAGCTGGGCTAAGGCCGTGGGGAGAGCCTGGGGACAGGAGAGCGCCCCCCCCCCCCCAGAAGCTGGGCCTGGGCCTCTAACACCCCGCCCGGATTCCTCCCGGAGGGCAGGGCACTCAGCAGGGACGCGGGGCAGAGCCGCAGGAGGGGCGGTGGAGCCCCCAGGCCCCGGGGTCACTGACAGGAGGGGCGCCGGGGGAGAGCGGGTGAACGGCTGGAGCGCCTGTGGCCTGGGGAGAAGCCGCGGGTCAGGCGGGGCTCCGGGCGGGCGGGGGGCTGCACCTGCTGCCTTCGGGGCCGGGCTGGGAGCTAGATTCCAGCGGTGCAGGCCCCGGAGTCCCGGAGCCCAGGGGACACAGCCCGGGATCCTGTGCTCCCTCAGGACAGGCGGAAGTGGAGAGGGCCCAGGACAGTGACGACGCTCCTGCCCCGGGCGCCCCCGAGCTGCACAGGTCAGCGCCCCCCGCCCCGGGCGCACCTAGGCCGGTGCGGACTGGGAGCTGCGGTGGTTACCGGGAGCTGACTCCAGGGCTGGAGACCCGGCCGCCGCCAGTGGGGTTGTTCCTCCTGGTGCCACCCTGCGCCGGGGAGGGGCGGGGCCCCAGGGGACAGAGGCCTCACGGGGTCCACAGCCCCCACTGAGCCCGGCACCTGGCGGGGGGAGGGGGGCTCCCCCAGGTGCACACACCTGAGAGTCAGCACGGCAGGCCCCTCCCCCACCTCCCAGAAGACCAGCTGGAAGGACAGGGGAAGAGCAGGTTTTTAACTAAGCAGCGCTGGAAAGCTCCAGGGGAAGTCAAGGGATTTACAGTATATAGAATCAGAGTGTACCCCTATTTTTTTCTTCCTTTTTCCAGTACAACTCGTTTTTATATCAGACTGTAAATTTCCATTTTTTTCTCTTTTCCCACCTTAACTACAGTATTTTACCACCTCTTCATTTTTAAGATTCTTCCTTTTTGACTTTCATATTTCTACAATTACAGGTCCTAGATATATTTTCCACTTCTAGATTCCCTTCAATATTTTCAATTCCCTTCAATATTTCTACAATTACAGGTCCTAGATATATTTTCCACTTCTAGATTCCCTTCAATATTTTCAATGTTGGGAGATAGAAAATATATGTTTTTTTTGTTTTTTTGTGTGTGTTGTTTTCTCTGCCTCATTGTGTTCTACAATGGCAGAAGATAATGCCTTTTAAAACCTGACCAGTATGCACCCAGAACCAAGGGGTATATACTGTGCTGGTTCATTCTGTGAGATTCCCCATTCCCTTTCTGCCCCCCTTTTATCTCCTTTATGTTTTGGTGATCAATGTTGAGGCCTTCTACAAATATTTCTGGTTTACATAAATTTGACACTGAGCATATTCTAACATACAGAACTTAATATACTCAGAAACAAGAGGATCACTCCCTGGAACCCCTCAGGTAGACTATATTCTCCCTCCACTACAACTTCATCACCACCACCATCTCCAGTTGCCCCCTTTTCTTTCCTTCTTTTTTTTTTTTTTCCTCTTCTTCTTTGGGATTCTTGGCCTTTTATTTTTTTTACTACTTTGTTTTAAGATTTGTTTTTTACTTGAGTGGCCCTTTTGTTTTATTTCTTTCTGAGCTTTGTCTTCAATTTCTAGTTTCTGACCTCGAGAATCATCTAGGGTGAAATTTACTTAGGTTGTGGTTGATATTCTTGACTCCGCCCACTCATACAGCCACTCTGCACTGAGCAAAATGGCTAGAAAGAAGAACTCACCACAAAAGAAAGAATCAGAAACAGTACTCTCTGCCACAGAGTTTCAGAATTTGTATTACAATTCGATGTCAGAAAGCCAATTCAGAAGCACAATTATAAACCTACTGGTGGCTCTGGGAAAAAGTATGAAGGATTCAACAGACTTCAGGACTGCAAAATTTAGATCCAATCAGGCTGATATTAAAAATCAATTAAATGAGATGCAATCCAAACTGGAGGTCCTAATGATGAGGGTTAATGAGGTAGAGAAAAGAGTGAGTGACATAGAAGACAAGTTGATGGCAAGGAAGGAAGCTGAAGTAAAAAGAGAAAAACCTTTTTAAAGGTAAAAAGACCTTAAGGAAAGAAAGGTTAAAGAAAATAAATGATAACCTCAGAAGGAAAAATCTATGTATAATTGGGGTTCCAGAGAGCGCCGAGAGGGACAGAGGGCCAGAAAGCATATTTGAACAAATCACACCAGAAAACTTCCCTAATTTGGGGGGGGGGAGAGGCATTCAGATCCAGGAGATATAGAGGGCCCCCCCCAAAAATCAATAAAAACCGTTCAACACCTTGACATTTAATAGTGAAACTTGCAAATTCCAAAAATAAAGAGAAAATTCTTAATGCAGCAAGATATGAGAGATCCCTAACTTATATGGGGAGAAATGTTAGATTAACAACAGACCTCTCCACAGACACCTGGGCAGGCTGGAAAGGGCTGGTAGGATATATTCAGGGTACTAAATGAGAAGAACATGCAGCCAAGAATACTTTATCCAGCAAGGCTCTCATTCAGAATAGAAGGAGAGATAAAGAGCTTCCAAGACAGGCAGAGACTGAAAGAATATGTGACCAGCAAACCAGCTCTGCAAGAAATATTAAGGGAGACCCTGTAAAAGAAAGAGGAAGCCCAAAGAAATAAGCCACAAAAACAGGGACTGAATAGATATTACGATGACACTAAACTCCTATCTTTCAGTAGTAACTCTGAATGTGAATGGGGTAAATGATCCCATCAAAAGGTGCAGGGTTTCAGACTGGATAAAAAAGCAAGACTCATTTATTTGCTGTCTACAAGAGACTCATTTTAGACCTAAGGACACCTACAGCCTGAAAATAAAAGGTTGCAGAACCATTTACCATTCAAATGGTCCTCAAAAGAAAGCTGGGGTAGCAATCATCATATCAGATAAAGTTTATCCCAAAGACTGTAGTAAGAGATGAAGAGGGACACTATATCATACTTAAAGGGTCTATCCAACAAGAGGACCTAGCAATCATGAATATTTATGCCCCTCATCGGGGAGCTGCCAAGTATATCAATTAATAATCAAAGTAAAGACATACTTAGATAATAATACACTAATAGTAGGAGACTTCAACATGGCACTTTCTGCAAATGACATATATTCTAAGCACAACATCTCCAAAGAAACAAGAGCTTTAAATGATACACTGGACCAGATGTATTTCACAGATACATACAGAACTTTGCATCCGAATGCAACTGAATACACATTCTTCTCAAGTGGACATGGAACTTTTTTTTTTAAGATTTTATTTATTTATTCATGAGAGAGAGAGAGAGGCAGGCACAGAGACACAGGCAGAGGGAGAAGCAGGCTCCATGCAGGGAGCCCAATGTAGGACTCGATCTGGGGTCCCGAGGATCACACCCTGGACTGAAGGTGGCACTACTAAACCGCTGAGCCACCCAGGCTGCCCGCACATGGAACTTTCTCCAGAATAGACCATATACTGGGTCACAAATCAGGTCTCAACTGATACCAAAAGATTGGGATTGTCCCCTGCATATTTTCAGACCATAATGCTTTGAAACTTGAACTCAATCACAAGAAGAAATTTGGAAGAAACTCAAACATGTGGAGGTTAAAGAGCATCCTGCTAAAAGATGAATGGGTCAACCAGGAAATTAGAGAAGAATTAAAAAGATTTATGGAAACTAATGAAAATGAAGATACAACCGTTCAAAATCTTTGGGATACAGCAAAAGCAGTCCTAAGAGGGAAATACTTCGCAATACAAGCATCCCTCAAAAAACTGGAAAAAAACCTCAAATACACAAGCTAACCTCGCACCTAAAGGAACTGGAGGAAGAACAGCAAATAAAACCTACACAAAGCAGAAGAGAGTTAATAAAGATTCGAGCAGAACTCCATGGAACAGAGACCAGAAGAACTGTAGGACAGATCACCAAAACCAGGAGTTGGTTCTTTGAAACAATTAATAAAATAGATAAACCATTAGCCTTATAAAAAAGAAAATAGAAAAGACTCAAATTAATAAAATCATGAATGAAAAAGGAGAGATCACAACCAATACCAAGGAAATACAAATGATTTTAAAAACATTAAAAGCGGTTATATGCCAACAAATTAGGCAACCTAGAAGAAATGGACACATTTCTGGAAAACCAAAAACTACTAAAACTGGAACAGGAAGAAATAGAAAACCTGAACAGGCCAATAACCAGGGAGGAGATTGAAGCAGTCATGAAAAACCTCCCAAGACACAAAAGTCCAGGGCCAGATGGCTTCCCAGGGGAATTCTATCAAACGTTTACAGAAGAAACAATACCTATTCTACTAAAGCTGTTCCGAAAGATAGAAAGGGATGGAATACTTCCAAACTCGTTTTATGAGGCCAGCATCACCTTAATTCCAAAACCAGACAAAGACCCCAACAAAAAGGAGAATTATAGACCAATATCCCTGATGAACACAGATGCAAAAATTCTCAGCAAGACACTAGCCAATAGGATCCAGCAGTACATTAAGAAGATTATTTACCATGACCAAGTGGGATTTATCCCCGGGATGCAAGGCTGGTTGAACACTCGTAAAAACAATCAACATGATAGATCATATCAACAAGAGAAAAAACAAGAACCATATTATCCTCTCAATAGATGCAGAGAAAGAATTTGACAAAATACAGCATCCATTCCTGATCAAAATTCTTCAGAGTGTAGGGATACAGGGAACATTCCTCAGCATCTTAAAAGCTATCTATGAAAAGCCCACAGCAAATATCATTCTCAATGGGGAACCACTGGCAGCCTTTCCCTAAGATCAGGAACAAGACAGGGATGTCCACTCTCACCACTGCTATTCAACATAGTACTAGAAGTCCTAGCCTCAGCCATCAGACAACAAAAAGAAAAGGCATTCAAATTGGCAAAGAAGGAGTCAAACTCTCCCTCTTTGCAGATGACATGATACTGTACATAGAAGACCCAAAAGTCTCCACCCCAAGATTGCTAGAACTCATACAGCAATTCGGCAATGTGGCAGGATACAAAATCAATGCCCAGAAATCAATGGCATTTCTATATACTAACACTGAGACTAAAGAAAGAGAAATTAAGGCGTCAATCCCATTTATAATTGCACCCAAAAGCATAAGATACCTAGAAATAAACCTAACCAAAGAGGTAAAGGATCTATACACTGAAAACTACAGAACACGTCTGCAAGAAATTGAGGAAGACACAAAGAGATGGAAAAATATTCCATGCTCATGGATTGGAAGAATACTGTGAAAATGTCAATGCTACCCAGGACAAGCTACACATTCAATGCAATCCCTATCAAAATACCATGGACTTCCTTCAGAGAGTTGGAAATAATCTTAAGATTTGTGTGGAATCAGAAAAGACCCCAAATAGCCAGGGGAATATTGAAAAAGAAAACCAGAGCCGGGGGCATCACAATGCCGGATTTCAGGTTGTACTATAAAGCTGTGATCATCAAGACAGTGTGGTACTGGCACAAAAACAGACACATAGATCAATGGAACAGAATAGATAACCCAGAAATGGGCCCTCAACTCTATGGTCAACTAATATTCGACAAAGCAGGAAAGACTATCCACTGGAAAAAGGACAGTCTCTTCAATAAATGGTGCTGGAAAAATTGGACAGCCACGTACAGAAGAATGAAACTAGACCATTCTCTTACACCATACACAAAGATAAACTCAAAATAGATGAAAGATCTAAATGTGAGACAAGAACCCATCAGAATCCTAGAGGAGAACACAGGCAACAATCTTTTTGAACTTGGCCACAACAACTTCTTCCAAGATACATCTATAAACGCAAGGAAAACAAAAGCAAAAATGAACTATTCGGACTTCATCAAGATAAAAAGCTTCTGCACAGCAAAAGAAACAGTCAACAAAACTAAAAGACAACCTACAGATTGGGAGAAGGTATTTGCAAATGACGTATCAGATAAAGGGCTAGTATCCAAGATCTGATAAAGGGCTAGTATCCAAGATCTATAAAGAACTTATTACACTCAACAGCAAAGAAACAAACAACCCAATCATGAAATGGGCAAAAGACATGAACAGAAATTTCACCAAAGAAGACAAACACATGGCCAACAAGTACATGAGAAAATGCTCTGCATCACTTGCCATCAGGGAAATACAAATCAAAACCACAATGAGATACCACCTCACACCAGTGAGAAGGGTGAAAATTAACAAGACAGGAAACAACAAATGCTGGAGAGGATGTGGAAAAAGGGGAACCCGCTTGCACTGTTGGTGGGAATGTGAACTGGTACAGCCACTCTGGAAAACTGTGTGGAGGTTCCTCAGAGAGTTAAAAATAGAGCTATCCTACAACCCAGCAATTGCACTACTGGGGATTTACCCCAAAGATACAGATGCAGTGAAAAACCGAGACACCTGCACCCCAATGTTTATAGCACAATGTCCCCAATAGCCAAACTGTGGAATGAGTCTCGGTGTCCATTGAAAGATGAATAGATAAAGAAGATGTGGTCTATGTATACAATGGAGTATTACTCAGCCATCAGTAATGTAATTTGCTTCAATGTGGATAAAACTGAAGGGTATCATGCTGAGTGAAGTCAATCAGAGAAGGACAAACATTATATGGTTTCATTCATTTGGGGAATATAAAAAACAGTGAAAGGGATTATAGGGGAAAGGAGAGAAAATGAGTGGGAAATATCAAAGAATGTGACAGAACATTTGCTTTTGTTAGACCCCTAACTGGGCAACGAACAAGGGGTAGTGGAAGGGGAGGTGGGCGGGGGGATAGGGTGACTAGGGGATGGGCACCGAGGGGGGCACTTAACGGGATGAGCACTGGGGGTTACACTACTATATGCTCGCATATCGAACTGCAATAAAAAATATACAAAAAAATAAAGTTTGAGAACAGGTTGAAAAAAATAAAACAAACAATAAAACAAAAAGTACACGTTATACCACATGATCCTGATATTACAGTGGGACAAAAAAGAGTGTCCATTTCAGAGTTGTTCAGTGAAGAAAAGATTTAGATACAAATGCTGCTTCCTATAGCCACAGCTTACCTCTTTGGGGTAAGGTTTTAAGTGTTTTGGTATAGTTATACATCTCTGGTTTTAAGTGTTTTGGTATAGTTAACACCATAGCAGAGTTTTATATACTAGTGATGAAAAAGTCACTTTGGTTCTAGGAACAAGAGAAACTAACAGGTGACTGATTGGACAAGGCTTAAATTTAAATGTGTGTCACTTGGGAATGAAGGCATTTCTCTCCCTTCGACCTGAAGATTTACTTCTATCCACATCACTTGAATATAATGGCAAAGCAAATTTGCAAGCAAATGCCCAGAATCATGAGGTGGCTAGCACAAAACAAACAGTTCTAAGATTTTTCTAAAAATGTTCTGTTCTTTTGGGTTTTTCTAAAAATGTTCTGTAAATAAATCACCATGTGCTTTTTAAACACTCAAAAAAAAAAAAAAACTCTTCTGTATGACAATACTCACAAGGAAGGAAAACAGACAATCAGAAGGGAGTTCTTATTTAGTAATGTGTTATGTAATTTTGCAAAATTGTGGTAATTTTAATAACATTTTAGAGCTAGGAATATGAAAAAAAAATTCTATGCAATAGTTAAAACTCATTCAGCAAAGAGTACTTCACTGAATTCTCTTTCCTGAAGGCCCATTTGTGTATCTTTTGTTCACTAGGTCATCACTAGGTTCTAGTGTCTTGCCTACCTACTCTTCTGCTTGTCTCAAATTTTAGAATGAGGACTACATGTACATACTCCTGAGCTTGTTTCCTTTTCCTTTCTTTCTTTCTTTCTCCTCCTCTCCCCTCCCACTCCCTCTCTTCCTTCTCTTCTCCCTTCCATGTATGTGGTTTGGGATTCCATCACCAGTGACTGATTATAAATGCCCTTCCATACAGTAAACTGAGGAAATTACAGGACATCTTTTCCTCTTCTATTTATTTTTCACAGTAAAAAAATTTCAAGCTAAATAGTCACATTGCTCAAACATCTCTTACCTTGCTGAAACATTCTTCTGGTAAAACATACTGTAACACAGTATGGTAAAGATAAATGAAAGACATTTACTAAAGGAAATGAAATATTTTCTGAAACTTCACTTTTTTTTTTAAAGAATAATTTATGTCACAGCTTTTTTTTAACTTAAAGGTCCATTAGATATAAAGACTGGCTATATTAACACACAAGAAATTATGATTCTCTAGCAAGAGTTTACAAATTATTTCCCACATTTTGATATCTAAATGCAACCATTAGAGCTAAAATTTATAAAGGTATGCACTCAAGATCAAAGCATCCTAGTTTATTCAGTTTTAGGTTTGGACTCAGCACTTTAAAGCCATGTTCTTTACTGAATGCCAAGAAGAAGTGAATCATTGAAGATTCCTGGCTGATACAGTTGTGAATTCCAGCAGTGGTCATTCCTCATTTAGTGACAAGCAAGACTGAAAGGCCAAGTGTATTTTTATAAGTAACCACCTTTCCTTATCTTCTCTACCATAACTATGAGAAACAGTAAACAGTGTCAATCTAGAATGTAGCCTTCTCTGATTACCCAAGATGACAAGAATGTAAACCCTGGTGCCAATAAGATATTCTAATCTGTAAAGCAATGAGTCTTTCATGAGTCTAGGAGAGACAGCTGAAGGGATGTCAACAGGAGTAGAAGGCAAGACATCTAGTCCAGGACATCTAGGACATCCACTCTGAGTTAATTTGATAGCTCTCATAATAGAAGAAAGTATTAAAAAAACAAAAACAAAAAATAAGCCAGCAGATATACTAAGGACAATGGAATATTGTATCTAAAGATGTGGTAGCCTTACTAGGAATATCTAGTTGCCTCCCCTCTTCAGATAAAACCTTCTTTGAATTCTTAATGTGTTTTGACAGGATATCTATCTGAAGTCTTGGAAGACATCACTGAGAAAAATCCTCCCAGGTCCTTGTTAACAAGTGATTTTAATAGTTGTCAAATGCAAACAGACTAATTTAGACCTTGCTGCTTTTTGTTTACTTTTTGTTTGGGTCAGTTTTAAACCTTTTCTAGGATGTATCAACTGCTCAGCACCTTTCAGTTTGTGCAGAGAGGAAGGGTAGAGCAGTGGAGATTCTTTTAAGACACAGTTGTTTCCAGAGAAGTCTGAGTTTCTCTGTTTATAATAGTAGGCAAAGGAGCTTTGAATTTGAGAGACTAAAACTCGACAAAGAGTTTGCCGTCTGTCACATCCTGGTGCTTGAGGCTCTCAAAGAAGAAATGAAGCACATCTGACTATCCTCCAACAAAGACTGCCCTCTGATGTGTCTAAAAAGAAAGCTGACAATCATAATCAGACTCTTCATGAACTGGTATTCTATCTGGACAACTGCATAATATCTAGATTGTTGATACCTTGTCTGAGGATAAAATTTTGTCAGCTATATAGGAACCAAGTTATCCTGGAATACAGTAAAATAAAACATCAAACTTTCCTTTCAGCTTACCAAGCAGAGCAAATGATACTGCTTTAAGTTGGTTTATTTCCCTTTTCTCTTACCTAACCAACTTTTCAACCTGGCTCTTTAATTTGGGGCTGGAACTGACTGGAACTTTAAAATGCTTTATTACCATTTATGTGTTCTCATAAGCACACTGGTTTATTCCCTTTTGAGGAAGGGTCCTGGTAGTAATGAGTTGATGCTTCTGTTAACTCTAAGAACCCTTAATTATTTCCACCATTTTCTCCATGTGTTTCCTTCACTGACTGTGTGGATCAGAGGCAGGCTGCTGCTTGTCAGAGATTGGTAAAGTCACTGGCCTTCACTGTTGGCCAGGAACTCAATTCTGCAGTATCTACATTTGTGGACAGAGTATCCTGTCTCAGAGTTTGTGCAGCACCTTCTGTTTTTAGTTTACTGGTGATCGGGGCACATCACAAGAACTTGGGAGTGCAGCTAAAGCCAAATCAGACTTGACAGAAAATTATTAGCAGGGTACAGAAGGAAAAAAGATCTCTCTTCCTTTTTGTAATCAGGTTAATATGTGCATGGAATGTTTCACTTAAAAAGGTAGTGTGTTTTGGCAAAGCTGGTTTCTTAAGTAGAATTTCAGTTCCCATTATGCGAGGCTATCCATTGCTGCTCTGGCAGGGCCTTTGATCAGTGAACTCAGTGGGGGAGAAGGGCATAGGCATATTAATAACTTCAACATGTGGCCCTTCGGCCCAGCTGTACCCTTGTCTTGGAAAAAGGCCAACTGGAAAGGGTTTTCTTAACACAACCTATGTATGCATATTTTACAAAGGGGTAAAGGGAAGATAGGGGTTCAAAGAAGGAAATACAATCTGGTTTTATGGTAGTTCTTTCTCTTGTCTCTGTTCCCCATTTGGGCTATCTGCTACTACATATTTGGATCCTATGGACTTTGGCTCCATCCACAACTTTTACTATCTTTGTTTCTTCTGCTATAACATTATAAAGACAAAAGCTGCTGGTTTAATTTACATACCAGCTCAAGACAAGGTTAGGGAGGCAGGAGGCTCTGTAAGAGTCTATAAGGATGAGAGATTAATGGGAACCAGGTGCCTGAAATAGGAGCCCAGGGTCCATTTTGCCAGGACTGTATCTTTTGCCCTTTACCCCTGCATTGGTATTTTTGACTGTTTTATTTTAACAATCACAGGCTTTAGGACTCATTAAATTACTGCCATAGACTACAGCCCAGCCTGCTCTTTTTCTGTGTTTCCTTATATTATTTCGTACTGTTCTCCTTTCATTTTCTTCTTCTGAGATGTTCATTTGCCATGTATCCCTGTCTGGTCCTGAAAAGGTTCCCGAGTGACTCTTCATCATAGTCACAGAGAGCAGGCTTAGCTTGTTGTAAGTGGCTTTCCAATGATGACCCCATCTGACATTCATCTCTTGTTCTCTCTCTTCTCCTCTTCCTCCTTCAATTTTATGATAGTGTTATCACTTCCCTGATCCAAATCATTTATGCTTCTAATTCCCTAACTGCTTGATACTAAGTTGTAACAATGGATTAGCAGGGAATGATTCCACAGGTGAAATGATACCCAATGGTATATGTCAATTAATATACAGATTTGACTTCTGTAACAAAGGCCAAAATAACAATGGCTTAAACAAGACAACAGTTAATTTTTGTGTCATATAACAGTCTGAGTTTGAGCAATGTGGGAATGAAAATGTGGCTCCATTGTTTCCGGGATCATAGCTCTTTCTATCCTGTTGCTTTCTTATTCTCATAACCCAGATTCCATCACATTGTCCAAGATCATTTCCCCAGCTCCCGTCCCCAGATTCCCATTCCTGCCAGTAGGAAAGGAGAAAAGGGAGGTGAAAACATGCTCCTTCCATTTTAAAGGAGCTAAGTTGTATTTACTACTTCCCATATTCCACTGCCTGACCACTTGGCCACACTTGGCTTCCAGAGACTGGGACATGAATTCTTCTTCTGCTGGTCTTCTTTGTCACAGAAACCTGCTTATCATTTTGTTTCAGACCACTATTGGGATTGTGAAATTGTTAGATAGCCATAAACTGAACTAGCACATTATGCTGACTTGTTGGAGAAGGTGAGAATTATAAGAAAATGACATGTTTTTTGTTTGTTCTCTGATCACCTCCACTCATTTGTTCACTCAATAAAGTGAGCATGCCATGTACTGTGGAAGCCTCTGGGCCTACAAAATTGCGTTCAAAACTCCTTGCCTTTATATATCTTCCCACAGGTATGTGAAGGAGTCAGAAAACAATGCCAATGTATATACATATGGGACCTTGGTGGTACTCTCCCAAAAAGTATGTTCAACAAATGAAAGGAAAAAAGCTAACTAGGAATGTGATAATAAAAATGTGTCAGAATAAGAAGATTCAAATTTATCCTGAAAAAGGCAATCGTGAGATATCAAAGATAAATTATCAAGAAATAACATGAATAGATTTCTTTTTAAGGGCATGATTCCTCTATAAAAAAGATACTTGATGAATACAACTATATTAAGATTTTTAAAAAGTCTTCGTAGGAGGTGTCTGGGTAGCTCAGTCAGTTGAGCATCTGCCTTCAGCTCAGGTCATGATTCCTGGGGGTGTTCTTGGGATCTAACCTGGTGTCAGGCTCCCTGCTCAGCCAGAAGTCTCCTATCCTTCTCCCTCTGCCCCTTCCCCCTGATCATGCTCATTCTCTCTCTCTCAAATAAAAATTTTTAAAAAGTCTACTTAGCATAAGCATCATGAAAAATATCCAAAGATAAGTGACAAAATGAGAGAAATACTAACTACATGTATGACAGACAAGAGGCTAATTTCCTCATATAATACAAAAAAAATAACTCAAAATAATAAATTTAAACACCAGTAATACAAGAGAAAACTGCCCCCAAATATGACGGACCCTTCACAGAAAATAAGTTACTAATGACTTTCAAATATAGGAAATACATTCAAACTCTCTTAAAACAAATTAAAAACTTGACATATTACATCTAAAGTTTACTAATGTACTTTATTGGCAAAGATTACAGGAAATAGGCACTCAGGGCAAAAAAAAAATTAGTCCAAAGTAAAAGAAGTACTTTACAATAATAATAGCAAAAGGGTATACCCCACTATGGTAAACAGGCTCTAAAATAGCTCCCAATGATACCTGCTTCCTAGTATTGATGACTTTGCTTAATCCTCTCCCCTTGAGTGTAGGCTGGACCTACTGACTCTCTTCTCACCAAAAAAATATGATAAAAGCGAGGAGATGTTATTTCCAAGATTTAGTTAAAAAAGGACTCTAGCTTCTATCTTGCTCTCTTTCTTGCTTTCTTCCTTACTAACTCTGGGGGACACCAACTGCTGCATTGTAAGCTATCTCTAGAGAGGCCCGTTTGGCAAAAGCTGGTATCTCTAGCCAATATACCCAGTGAAGACCTGAGGCCTGCCAACAAGTGACTGAGCTTGGAAGTGATTTTCCCACAGTAGAGCACTAAGATGGCTGAAACCCCAGTCAACAATTTGCAGTCTTGTCAGATTCTAAGCCCAAGGACCAGCTGGGCCATGCCTGATTCCTGACCCACAAAAACTGTGATATAATATATGTTTGTTGTTTGAAGCCACTAAGATTTGGGACAGTGTGTTACAGAGCAATAGATAACTAATACAGGTTCTCATATCTGGAAGTAGACTGCTGCCTTGGCTTTGGGACCAGGCAGTGAGCAGAAGCTGAAAGTATTTTGGAGGGCATTTTAGAAAATGGGCATTTTAAATGCCCTTAATGGAGTAATTAGTCAAAATCTGGACTTTGAGGATGTTGCCATTAAGGGCACAAAAGAAAGTGAAGAACATGTTATTGGAAAGTAAAAGAGGAATCCTAGTTATGTAGCAGCAGAAAGCTTAGCAATACTAAACTGACTTGAGTAACATGGAAAACAATACATGTTGAAAAAACTGGGTGACCTAGCTGAGATCCCCAAACAAACTGCTAGAGTTACTGCTTTTTTCTTTTTTGTTTGTAATTAAAAAGAAGAAGAAGAAGAAGAAGAAGAAGAAGAAGAAGAAGAAGGAGGAGGAGGAGGAGGAGGAGGAGGAGGAGGAGGAGGAGGAGGAGGAGGAGAAGAAGAAGAAGAAGAATGGTTAAAAAAAAAGGAATCAATATTGAGGAATTAAGATGGTGGAACAGAAAGCACTACTTATTCATCTCCCTACCTAAATATTTGTTAGGCAGAATTTTGGAACTCTGAAGTCTATTCAAAGGCTTGCAACTTCTATGAGGAATCCTGGACAGTAAATTTAGTTCAATGTTAACTCTTAGCTCAGTAGCAGCTACCCATTGCCCTCTCCCTAGGTGGGTGCCAGGCATCCACGTACATGATCCAGGAGCACCTTGCATGCAGCTTGGCAAAATCAGGGTAGGTGTGTGCCCTCCAAATATTGAGGATCTGTGATCACTGGCGGCTGCTTCTTTTTAAGTTTTTATTTGAATTCTAGTTTGTTAATATACAATTTTATATTAGTTTCAGGTGTACAACATAGTGATTTAACACTTTCATATATCATCAGGTGCTCATCACAACAAGTGCCCTCCTTTATCTCTACCACCTATTCAACCCATCTCCCCTAATAACCATCAGTTGACTCTCTGTAGTTTCTTGGTTTGCTTCTTTTTTTTTTCACCACTTTGTTCATTTGTTTCGTTTCTTAAATTCCATACATGAGTGAAATCATACGTATTGCTGCTTCAGATTACAAAGATGCAGACATAGGGATAGGCAGCCAGTGCTGCAATCCTCACTGCCATTGATGAAAGCTCACTCCCTCCAACTGAAGCAACTTGAAAGAGATTTAAAGTGTGTGTACATTTACTCCCACTTCATTTTTCTCTTCGTCCCCTTGTTGGAGTCATACATTTAAGACTATGATATGCAAAAGCAACCACATATACAAGGGAATTTAGGAAGTCACTTTACATACAGGCTCAGAAAAGACCTGAGTTGGCCTTAAGTTTATATCTCAGGCTGACTGCTGGAACAGAGACAGCCTAGAATTAAAATATTTTTTAAAAAAGCAAACCTTGGAAACAAAGACTGTTTAATTACTTCAACAGAACTATCTATTGAATCAACATAAACTACCTCTCACAAAGATCAGATTGCAGATGAACCAAAGATTTTATAATAATTGTCTTAAATATGCTAAAAGACAGGAAGATAAAATGTCAAGGAAATGATGTACAAACACAGTGGAAATGTCAATGAAGAGAAAGATAACATAAAATCAAAAAGAAATTTGGGGCTGGAAAGTACAACTGATGAAACATCCACTAGAGAGATTTGAAAACAGATTTGAATAGGCAGAACAAAGAATTGGAGAACTTGAAGAAAAGACAATTGAAATTATCAACTCTGATGAACAGAAAGAAAAAAGACTGAAGAAAAGTGAATAGGGTCCTAAGGTACTTGTGAGATACCATCAGGTGGAAAAACATATGCAGCACAGAAACCTCAGAAGGAGGGGCAGCCCCGGTGGCGCAGCAGTTTAGCGCCACCTGCAGCCTGGGGTGTGATCCTGGAGACCCAGGATAGAGTCCCATGTCGGGCTCCCTGCATGGAGCCTGCTTCTCCCTCTGCCTGTATCTCTGCCGCTGCACCCCCCTCCCCCCCCCCCCCCCCGCTCTGTGAATAAATAAATTAAAAATCTTAAAAAAAAAAAAGAAATCTCAGAAGGAGAAAAGACAGAGAAAGGGGAAGAGAGATTATGGGAAGATTCACTTAAGAAACAATCATTGAAAATTTCCCAAACTTGGGATCCCTGGGTGGCGCAGCGGTTTTGCGCCTGCCTTTGGCCCAGGGTGCGATCCTAGAGATCCGGGATCGAATCCCAAGTCAGGCTCCCGGTGCATGGAGCCTGCTTCTCCCTCTGCCTGTGTCTCTGCCTCTCTCTCTCTCACTGTGTGCCTATCATGAATAAATTAAAAAAAAAAAAAAGAAAGAAAATTTCCCAAACTTGATGAAAGCAATTAATATTAAAAAGGCTCAACCAACTCCAAGTAGGATGAATTAAAAGAAACCACACCAAGACACACTGTAACCAAACTGTCAAATTTCAAAGACAGGGTTCTAATCCAATATGGTGACATAGAAAGACCCTGAACTCACTTTATCCATGGAACCAAATTATGCCTATTTATAGAACAATTCTTCCAGTAGAACCAAGGGCTGACTGAACAGTCTGAATAATCAAAGATAGATAACAGCAAGAGAGATGAAGACATGCCACAGTTTAAAAGAGTAACCAGCATACAGTGGCCCAGCTCCAGTCAGCCAGCAAGTCTCCAAACATATATCACCTACACAGGGGACACCATATACAAGACCATTCCTTTAAGTTTAGGAGAAGTAGTCACTTCACCTAATCTATAGAAACAAACAGAAAGTCCAGCAAAATGGACAGAGGAATATGCTCCAAAAGAAAGAACAAGAATAAAATCTCAGAAAAAGAACTAAATGAAACAGAGATAAGCAACATGCCTGATAAAGAACTTGAAGTAATAATCATAAAGATACTCACCATGCTGGAGTAAAGACTGGAAGAACTCAGTGAACTGTCAATAAAGAAATAAAAAATATTAAAAAGAACCAATTGGAGTTGACAACTGAAAAAAATATACTAGAGGGAATCAACAGTAGATTAGAGGATGCAGAAGAAATTATCAGTGATCTGGAACATAAGGTGATGGAAAGCACATAAACTGAACAGCAACAAGAGAAAAAAACTTAAATGAAGATATATTAGAAGACCTCTTAGAAAATATCTAGTGAATATTTGCATTTTAAGGGTCCCAGAAGGAGAAAGATGTAGAAAATTTATTTGAAGAATAACTGAAAATTTCCTAACCTTGAAAAGGAAAAAGACATCCAAGTCCAAGAAGCACAGAATTCCAAACAAGATGAACCCAAAGAGGTCCATTCCATACACATAATAATTAAAATATCTTAGCTTAGGGCTCGCTTCAGAAGCACATATACTAAAATATCAAAGCTTAAAGATAAAGAGAGAATCTTAAAAGCAGCAAGAGACAAAGAAAAAGTTCCCTTAAAGGGAAAACCTATAAAACTATGAGCTAATTTTTCAGCAGCAATTCTGCAGACCAGAAGAGAGTAGCATGATATTCAAAGTGCTGACAGTAAAAACCAACAAACAAGAATACTCTACCTAGCAAGGTTTTCATTCAGATTTGAAGGAAAGATAAAGAGTTTTCCAAACAAAAGGTAAAGGAATTTATCACCACTAAAGTAGCCTTACAATAAATGTTAAAGGGACTTCTTTTAGTGTAAAGAAAATGGCCATAATCAGAAATAAGAAAATTATGAATAAAAAGATGTAAAATATGACAACATATACATAAAATATGAAAGGAGCAAAAAGGTAAGAAAAGGGGGGAAAAGCAAGTTTTTTTCCCTTTTCCTGTGTATGTTTTTAGAATTATTGAACTTAAATAACCATCAAGTTAATATAAACTGCTGTTTACTTATGATGCCATATAAGAACCTCATGGTAATCAAAAACTCAAAGCTTATGATACACAAAAAATAAAACCAAACATAAAATTATAGAAATGCATCAATCACAAAGACAGCAAGAAAAGAAAGAACTATAAAAATGACCAGAAAACAAACAAAATAGCAATACACACATACCTATTGATAATTACTTTAAATATGACTGGATTAAATGCTCAAATCAAAAGACAAAGGGTGAATGAATAGATAAAATATCAAGACCCATCTCTATGCTGCCTACAAGAGACTCACTTCAGATCTAATGACAAATACAGATTGAAAATGAAGAGATAAAAATTCATTATGCAAATGGAAGTGGAAAAAATGCTAAGCTTGCAATCCTTATATCAGAAAAAAAGAGACTTTAAAACAAATAATGTAACAAGAGACAAAGAAGGGCATTACAAAATGATAAAGGGACCAATCCAAGATATAACTATTATATGCAACCAACAAAGGAGCACCTAAATATATAAAGCAAATATTAACAGACATAGAGAAATAATAGTAATACAATAATAACAGAGGACTGTAACACCTCGCTTCCATCAATGATACATCATCAAGAACAAAAATCAGTATTGAATTAATGTCTTTGAATGACACATTGGACTACATGGACATAACAGATATATACATAACATTCCAACCAAAACCAACAGAATACACTTTCTTTTCAAGTGTCGATGGCACATTTTCCGAGATAGATTACATATTAGGCCATAAAACAAGTGTCAGTAAGTTTAAGCAGATTGAAATCATACCATGCATCTTTTCCAATCACAATGGCATGAAACTAGAAATAAATCACAAGAAAAAAAATTGGAAAAGAAAAAACAAATGTGGAGAATAAACAGGACACTGAACAACAGATAGATCAATTAAGCAGTCAAAGAAGAAATTTTAAAAATACTTGGAAACATACGAAAATGAAACTATAATGATCCAAAATCTTTCAGACACAGTGAGAGCAGTTCTTTTTTTTTTTTTTTTTTTTTAAGATTTTATTTATTTGAGAGAGGAAGTAAGAGAGAGACTATGAGCAGAGGGGAGGGCAGGGGCAGAGGGAGAGAAGAAGGACAAACAGCAGCTGAGCAGTGAACCAGACATGGGGCTCAATACCATGGGATCACAACCAAGCTGAAGGCAGATGCTAAACCGACTGAGCCACCCAGGTGCCTGTGAAAGCAGTTCTAAAAGAGAAGCAATGCAAGCCTATCTCAAGAATTAAGAAAAATCTCAAATAATCTAACCTTATACCTAAGGGAAATAGAAAATAAAAAACAAAGCCCGAGGTGAGTAGAAGAAAAGATATACTAAAGATCAGAGTAGAAATAAAGTCATAGAAACCAAAAAAATTATTTAAAAAAAAATCAATGAAACCAGCAGCTGGTTCTTTTAAAAGACCAACAAAATTGACAAACCTTTAGCCAGACTCAAGAGCAAAATGACTCAAACAAATAAAATCAGAAATGAGAGAGAAGTAACAACTGACAACACAACACCACAAATATACAATTGATTATAAGAGAATACTATGAAAAATTATATGCCAGAAAAACTAGACAACTTAGAAAACTGGATAAATTCCTAGAAACACATAATCTTCCAAGAATGAATCAGGAAGAAAAAGAAAACCTAAATAGACCAATAATAAGTAACAAAACAGTAATCAAAAAACCTACCAAAAAATAAAAGTCCAGGACCAGATGGATTCACAGGTGAATTCTACTGGAATTTAAAGAAGAGTGAATACCTCTTCTCCTCAAACTATTCCAAAAAATACACAAAACTCTAAGAAGAACACATAGGGGGAAAAAAGATCCTTGACATTGGTCTTGGCAATCATTTTATGGAAATAACACAAAAAACATAAGCAACAAAAGCACAAATAAACAAGTGGGATTGCATCAAACTAAAAAACCTCTGCACAATAAATAAATAAATAAATAAATAAATAAATAAATAAAGCCAACAAAATGAAAAGGAAATCCACTGAATGGTGACAATATTTGCAAACTGTGTATCTGATTTATAAATGGGCAAAGAAACTGAATGGATATTTTTCCAAAGCAGATATACAAATGGTCAACAGAAACCTGTAAAGATGCTCAACATCACTCACCATCAGAGAAGTGCAAATCAAAATCACAGTGAAATATCACCGTATAAAAAAGATAAGAGATAAGAAATGTTGGCAAGGCTGTAGAGAAAAGGGAATCCTCATGCACTGCTGGGAATGTAATTTGGTACAGCTACTATGAAAAACTTAGTAGGGAGTTTCCTCAAAAAATGAAAAATAGAACTGCCATATGATCCTGCAATCCTATTTCTGGGTATTTATCTGAAGGAAACGAAATTACTATCTTGAAGAGATACATGCACTGTGGCATTATTTACAGTAGACAAGATATGGAAACAACCTAAGTGTCCATAGACAGATGAAGCAATAAAGAAAATGTGGCATGTATATGAGTATATACACACATACTATTCATTTATTGATTCATTGAAAATAAGAAAATCCTGGCATGCAACAATATAGAGGAACTTTGAGGACATTATGCTAAGTGAAACAAGTTAGAAAGAGAAAATACTGTTATGATCTCACTTTTACGTGGAATCTAAAAAAACCAAACTCCTAGAAACACAGAGCAGACTGGTGGTTGCCAGGAGCAGGGGAAATGGATGAAGGGCACAAACTTCCAGTTATAAGATCAGTAAGTCCTGAGGATTAAGTACAGGATGGTGACTATAATTCACAATACTGTATTACATACTTAAAAGTTGCTAAGAGAGTACATCTTAAAAATTCTTGTTACACACACACATATATATACACACTCAAAATGGTAACCATGTGGGATGATGGGTGTGTTACCGCTTTATTGTGGTTATCATTTCACAACATACACACATCATCGTATACTTTAAACTTACATGGTGTTATATGTCAACTATCTCTAGAAAAAACAGAAATTGAAGAAGACATAAATAAATGGAAAGATATCCCATGCTCATGGATCAGACACTGTGAAGGTGTTGGAACTACCCAAAACAATCTTCATATTTAATGCAATCCCTATCAAAATACCAAGGACTTTTTGCATAAATTTTAAAAATCCACCCTACAATTATGGAAAATCCTAGAATATGGAATTTCATTGGGCCCAGAATAGCCAAAAATAACTTGAAAAAGTCTAATAAAGTTGGAGGACTCACACTTAGCATTTCAAAATTTACTACAAAGCTACTATAGAACAGTGTAGTACTGGCATAAAGACAGACATATAGACCAATGGAATAGAATAAAGAGCCCAAAAATAAAACTCCAGATATATGTTCACCACGGACTTAACTGTGTCACTTCTCCTCCATTCAAATGTTGGAGCCCTAATTGTCCATATGATTTTATTGTAAACAGGGCCTTTAAGGAAGTATTTAAGGTTAAATGAGGTCATAAGAATGGAGCCCTGATCAGTTAGAATTGGCACCCTTAAAAAAAAAAAGGAAGAGACATCAGAGCTCCTTCTCTGCCCTGTGAGGACACAGTAAGGAGGCAGGAGTCTGCAAGCCAGGAAGGTAGCTCTCACCAGAAGCCAACTATGAATGCACCCTGATCTTGGATTTCCAGCCTCCAAAACTATGAGAAGATAATCTTTACTGTTTAAGTCACCCAGTCTATATGGTATTTTATTAA
Source organism: Canis aureus (assembly GCF_053574225.1). Classification (NCBI taxonomy): domain Eukaryota; kingdom Metazoa; phylum Chordata; class Mammalia; order Carnivora; family Canidae; genus Canis; species Canis aureus. The sequence goes on from NC_135613.1 coordinate 10,577,508, forward strand.
GTGTATTTTACAATTTAAAAAAATTTAAGGCATTCAGAACCTGATGATTTTGAAAATTTGCAGCCTCTTCAGATTTAAAAGATGCTAACATTAAGAAATAACTTCTAAGAAAAGTTCATACAGTAGCACTACCAAGGGAACCCTGGTCTAAAGGTGACACCAAGGGTATGACTAAAACTTGTTAGACTATGAAAGATAAAAGGTGCTACCTTCAAAGCACTATGCAGAGTCACACAAAGGGCCTTTTTAAAAGATTAAGGGTGTGCCTCACAGATCCTCTCAAACAATAGGGTCTCTAAGAAGCTCAAGAGCTTTATCCTACTGACATCTAGGAGCCTAAGATAAAGAAGGACTTATCTAGAAGAGTTTTCTGGTTGTGACTTTTATATAATGGAGTGGACCCTAATGAAATTCACAGGGAACCCATACTTTTTTTTCAAAATTTTTTTCAGCAAGAACTCTGTCAGCTTCAACTGAAAGGGACCAAATGAAAAGTTCAGTAAAAAAAAAAAACAAAAAAACATGTTTTTAAAACCAAGAGACCCCCCCCCCCCAAATTCTACTGGCAGAAAAAGCAGGCTGAAACAACTTTTAGACTGTAATGTAATACTTTTCTTTAAAAAGAAAGGATGACTCTGAGGGTAAAACCAGGGGCCCAGAGAGCTGACCCAAAGCTATGAAGAAGCATTCCTAGGTCTTGAGAATGTATAAGGGAACTTATAACATTGGTCCAACTGGATTTCAGAATTGCAATGGACCAGGGACCCTTCTGTGTCCCCCATGAGCTCCCTTTTTGAACAAAAGTGTCTATACTGGTTATCCTATGCCTTCCTCACTTTTACATTTGTGTGGGTAAGAGAAGAGTTTTACAGATTGAGAAGAACAGCCAAGAGCTGTAAAGAAGAAACTATACCTGAGGACCCTCATTTACAATTGGATGTGATTTTAGATGATGAGGTTCTGAATTGTGAGTTGATACTATAAACTGGGTGAGACTCTGGGGAATCTTGGAGGGGAGATGAGTATATTTTGCATATGCCAGGCACATGAGTTTTCGAAGACATAAAGAAAACTATAATAAATAGCCTCTAAAATGGTCCCAAATGCTTCCTGCTTGTGTTTATACCTTTGTACAATCCTTTCTTTGAGTACAGACTGTCCCTACTGATGCTATTCTAACCAAAAGATTGTGGCAAAGTAATGAGATGTCATTTCTGAGATTAAGTTACAAAAGGACTCTAGCTTCCATCTTGATCACTCTCTTGCTTTCTCCCTCACTTACTCAGAAGGACATCAACTACCATGTTGTAAGTTGCCCAGTGGAGAGACATATGTGACAAGGAGATGGTATCTGTAGCCAATAGGCCATGAGAACTTGAGGCCTGCTGAGAGCCAGGTAAGTAAATTGGAAGCAAATCTTCCCCTAGTTGAACCTTAAGATAACTTCAATCCTGGCTGACACCTTAATTGCCACCTTGTGCAAAACAAGAACCCAAATATACCACGTCTGGATTCCTGATCCACAGAAGCTATGAAATAATAAATGTCATTTAATGCTGTTAAATTCAGTGGTAATTGGTTATACAGCAAGTGATAACTAATACATACATACTAAAGATCTAACAATCAGTAATATTATGTTCAATATGTAACTAATATACGTATTATATTTAAATACAGTGTACATAATGTATCATCTTTTTAAAAACCTTGGAACATTAAAAAAAATGTTAATCATGGGCAGCCCCGGTGGCCCAGTGGTTTAGTGCCGCCTTCAGCCCAAGGCGTGATCCTGGAGACCCACAATCAAGTCCCACATCGGGCTTCCTGCATGGAGCCTGCTTCTCCCTCTGCCTGTGTCGCTGCTCCTCTCTCTTTCTGTGTTCTCATGAATGAATAAATAAAATCTTAACAAAAAAAAAAAAAAGGAAAGAAAAGAAAAAGGCAGAAAATATAAATATAAAAAATAAAAATGAGGAAATAACATTTTGTAATATATCTAAGTCTGGTCAATACACTGTGCACCTTAAACTTATTCATGCTGTATATCAATTATACCTCAATAAAACTGAAAGAAATGAGTAAATATAAAATTATAACAGATTACTATTTAATTCTATGTATTGAGAATATTATTGAAATGAATGGTATTTTAGGAAAATACAAATCATAAAAATGTGCCTCCACAGGAGAGAACAAACTTTAACAGATTAAGTACCATAGAAAAAACATTCTTTAACTACCAAAGAGCTACCATTCCCCTTCAAAAATGTACCAAGCCAAGAAGTTTTCAGTAATTTACTTTCCACCACAGAAACAACCTGAAAACTAACAAAACAGCTCTTCCATAGGTAAAGACAGAAAGAAAAAGCCACATAGAGAAGGACAAGAAAGTGAAGTTGGGAACCAAACTTCTGTCACTGGTGACCCACAAACAGGAAGAATGTCCCACGTGTGGAAGTCCTGAGTGAGGGGATCAAGCCCCACATCAGGCACACCCAACCCTGGCGATCTGTACTGGGAAGATGAGCCCCTGTAACATCTGGCTTTGAAAATCAGCAGGGCTGGGCAGCCCCGGTGGCGCAGCGGTTCAGCGCCGCCTGCAGCCCACGGCGTGATCCTAGAGACCTAGGATCGAGTCCCACGTTGGGCTCCCTGCGTGGAGCCTGCTTCTCCCTCTGCCTGTGTCTCTGCCTCTCTCTGTGTGTGTGTGTCTCTCATGAGTAAATAAAAATAAAAATCTTAAAAAAAAAGAAAGAAAAGAAAATCAGCAGGGCTTAACTCTGGGAAAGCAGGAGGGCTATAGGAAACTGAGACTATACTCTCAAAGCACCAGGGTGCTATATCATGCTAAGGCCCAGTCCAAAGGCAGCAGTTTGAAAATCACCTGGGTTATTCCTAAAGGAGATTTATTTACTAATTCTAGAGCATGTGCCTGAGAGCCAGAAATCTGTAGGAACTTTCTCTAGGAATAGAAATGCTGGCCAGCACTTTCCCCCCATCTTTTAGTCTAGCTAACCAGATTCTGAAGGGAGCCAGTTCTGACATATACCTAGCTTGCTAGCACTTTCACCCTTCTCTCACATTTCTATGCAAATGCATCTCACCCAGCTTGCCCTCTCTGGCAGCCACCCCTCCAAAGTGGTTCCTGCCCAACCACACCTAGCACATAGCTTTGGTCAGGACTAGCATCCCTCCAAAAACAGTTCCCATCTCAGCACAATTGGCAGGCATCCCCAGCCAAAATCCACACCCCTCCAAAGCAATTCCTGCCCTAGAAAGGTGGGGGGCCCAGCCTCACCCACCAGGACATCAGCAGTAGTTGCAGCAGGTCCTTTTAGCCAGCTACATCAGAGGCCAGTGCTGCACACCAGGGTGTCCAAAGTAGTCTTGGCAGGTCATTGATGTCAACAGGGCTGGGGGCCAGCCCTGCCCACCAGTGCACCATCATCAGTCACAGCCCAGTCACAAGAGGAGGACCCACACAGCCCACAGAGGTGATATGCCTGGAGTGTATGGTTCTCGCAACCTTGGGAGATTATGCTACTGAGCTCCCATAGAATGCCTCTATGCAAGACTGCTGCTTCCAAGACCAGGAAACATAGCTAACCTATGTAATACAAAGAAAAAAACACAGAGAATCAGACAAAATCAAACAACAGAAGAATATATTCCAAACAAAAGAACAAGACAAAACCTCGGAAAAAGAACTAAAAAATATCAAAATAAGCAATCTACCTGAAAAAGAGTTCGAAATGATAGTCATAAAGATGTTCACAGGACTTGAGAGGACTGGATAAACTCAGGGAGAACTTCAACAAATAAACAGAAAATACTTTTTAAAAAACAAATTAAATTGAATACAATAACTGAAATGAAAAATACACTACAGGGAATCAATAGCAAATTAGAGAATAAAGAAAAATGGATCAGTGATCTGAATGATAGAGTAGTGAAAACCATCCAAACTGAACAGCCAAAAGAAAAAAGAATGAAGGGTTAATAGGTAAGTAGGGTTAATATATAGGTTAAGAGACTTCTGGGATAACATCAAGTGTACTAATATTCACATTATAGAAACCTCAAAAGGAGATAAGAGAGACAAAGGGCAGAAAACTTGTTAGAAGAAATAACAGGTGAACACATCCCTAACTTGGGGAAGGAAAAAGACATCTTCAGGTCCAGGAAGCACAGAAGAGCTCAAAAAAACAATGAGCCCAAGACAGAAAATAATTAAAAATTGCCAAAAAATAAAGAAATAATCTTAACAGCAGCAAGGGAAAAATAATTGGTGGTTACATACAATAGAAACCCCTTATGGCTGTCAGCTGATTTTTCTGCAGAAACTTTGTAGGCCAGATGGGAGTGACCTGATACCTTCAGAGTGCTGAAAGGGAAAAACTCTAAAACCAAGAATACTCTATCCGGCAAAGTTATCATTCAGATTTGAAGGAGAGATAAAGAGTTTCCCAGACAAATGAAACTTAAAGAAATTCATCACCACTAAAATGACCTTAAGAGAAATGTTAAAAGAACTCATTTAGACAAAGAGACCATAACTAAAAATAAAATTAAGAAAGGAAAACATTTAAGTGATTAAAGCAAACATAATAAAGGTAGCAAATTAATCATTTATAAAGCCAGTGTGAAGGTTAAAAAACAAAAGTAAAATCAATTAGTTTATAATAATTAATTAGGGTATACACAAAATAAAAAGATGTAAAATATAACATCAAATACATAAAATGTGGAGAGAGGAGTGGTGCTTATAAGAATGTTTGTGAACTTAAGTAACCATCAATTTAAAATAGAGTGCAATATATATGTTCACACACTACATACATATACACACACACACACATACATATAGAACTATATAAAGGACTTTATGGTAACCATAAGCCAAAAGCTTTTAAGAGAGATATACAAGAAGTGTAAGTAATCCAAGCATAGCAGCAAAAAAAAATCATCAAATCACAAGGGAAGGGAGCAAGAAAACCCAGAAAACAATGAACAAAATGGCAATACGCATATACCTAACAAAAATTATTTGAAATGTAAATGAACTAAATGCTCTAACCAAAAGAGACAGGGCGAATGAATGGATAAAAAAATCAAGAACTATCTATATGTTGCCTCCAGGAGATTCACTTCAGTTTAAGGCCACAGTGAAAATGAAGACATGGAAAAAAATATTCCATTCAAATGGAGTGGAAAAAAAAAAACAAAACAAACAAAGCAAAAAAACTTTAAAACAAAGATTATAACAAAAAACAAAGAAGGATATTATATAATGAAAAAGAGATCAATCCAATAAGAGGATATAATAATAGAAAACATCTATGCACCCAACATAGGAGCACCTAAAATGTATAAAGCAAATATTAGTGGACATAAAGAGAGAACTGATGATAATACAATAATAGTAGGGACTTTAACACCTCACTTACATAAATGGATAGACCACTAAGAAAGAAAATCAATAGGGGAAACAGTGTCTTTGAATGATACATCAGACCAGGTGTACCAAGGAATTTACAGAACATTCCATCCCAAAACAGTAGATAGAATATGTACACTTTTCAAGTGTACATGGAACATTCTCCAGGGCAGACCACATGGTAGGCCACAAAACAAGTCTCAATAAATTTAAAAAGACTAAAATTTTATCAAGCATCTTTTCCAACCTCAAGGTATAAAACTGGAAATCAATTACGGGAGGAAAAAAAATGGAAAAACACAAACATAGGGGCTAAATAACATACTACTTACTAAACAACTAATGGGCCAATGTAAATAAATCAAACTGGAAATCAAAAAAACACGTGGAGACAAATAGAAAGTGGAAACACAATGGTTCAAAATTCCCAGGATGCAGCAAAAGCAGTTCTAAGAGGCAAGTTTATAGTGATACAGGCCCACCTCAAGAAATAAAAAAAAATAAAAAAAATAAAAAATCCCAAATAAACAATCTAACCCTACACCTAGAAAAAAAAAAAAAAAAAAGCACAAAGGTAGTAGAGGTAAAGAAGTAATAAAGATCAGAGTGGAAATAAATGGAGAGTGAAAAAACAACAGAAAAAAATCAATGACTTCAATACCTGTTTCTTTGAAAAGACACACAAAACTGATAAACTTTTACTCACACTCATTGAGAAAAAGAGAGGACTCAAATTCTAAAATGAAAGAGAAGTTACAACTGGCATCACATAATACAAAGGATTGTAATAACTATTATTAAAGCTTATGTGCTAACAAACTGGACAACCTAGAAGGTATGTATACATTCCTGGAAACATACACTCCTCCAAGACTGAACCAGAAAGAAATAGAAAATCTAAGCAAACCGCATAACAGTAATGAAATTCCACTGGTAATCAAAAAACTCCAAAAAAACCCAAAAGTTCAACATAAGACCGTTTCATAAATAAAATTTACCAAACATTTCAAGTAGAGTTAACACCTGCTGTTCTCAAACTCTTCCAAAAATTTAAAGAGAAAGGAATGCTTCCAAGTTCATTCTACAAGACCAGGATTACCCTGATTCCCAAACCAAAAATACTACAAAAAGGAAAATTACAGCCCAATACTGCTGACAAACACAATACAAAAGTCCTCAAAAAAATATTAGCAAAGTCAATACAACAATACATTAAAAGGATCATAAATCATGATCAAGGGCAATTTGTTCCAGGGTACAAAAATGGCTCAATATCTGCGAACTGATCAATGATTTAAAAAAATGAAAGATAGTAATCCTATGACCATCTCAATAGATGGAAAAAAATCTGATAAAATTCAACATCCATTCATGATAAAAACTCTCAATAAAGTGAAGACATAGGGAACATACCTCAACATATGAAAGGCCATATATATATAAACCTACAGTTAACATCATACTCAATGATGAATAGCTGAAAGCTTTTCCTCTAAGAGCAGAAATAGGACAAGGATGTTTATTCTTGCCACTTCTATGTAACATAGTACTGGATGTCCGAGCTGTGGTGAACAGATAAGAAGAAGAAATAGAGTATCCAAATTGGTAAGGAAGAAGTAGAACTGTCACTATTTGCAGAGGACATGAAACTATATATAAAATACCCAAAAATTCCACCAAAAAACTACTGGACCTAGTAATTTATTAAAATTGCAGGATGCAAAATTAATATATAGATCTGTTGTGTTTCTATATACTATTAATGAACTAGCAGAAAGAAAAATTAAGGCAATAGTCCCACTTAGAATTACATCAAAAAGAATAAAATAACTAGGAATAAATTTGACCAAGGAGGCAAAAAACCTGTGAATTGCAAACTATAAGGCACTAATGAAAGAAACTGAAGAAGACACAAAAAAATGGAAAAATATACTGTGCTCACAGACTGTAAGAACTAATATGGTCAATGGAACTAATATGGTATTACACAAAGAATATATAGATTCACTGCAATCCTTATCAAAGTAACAATAGTATTTTGGGTGGCGTCTGGGTGGTGCAGTTGGTTGTGTCCAACTCTTGGCTTCAGCTCAGGTAAGGATCTTGGGATCATGAAATCAAGTCCCACATCAGCCTCCAGGCTCAGCATAAAGACTGCTTAAGATTCTCTCTTTGCCCCTCCCTCCTCTCTAAAAATAAATTAATAAATCTTTAAAAAATATATCAACAGTACTTTTTCCAGATCTAGAATAAATAATCCTGTAATTTGTATGGAATTATGAAAGATCCTGAATGGCCAAAGCAATCTTGAGAAAGAACAAAAATGGAGGTATCACAATCCCATTCACAACAGCTAGTATCAAAAAAAAGAAAGAAAGTATTGTCAAGAATGTAGAGAAAAAGGAAACCTCAAGCATTGTTGATGGTAATGTAAATTGGTGCAGCCACTATGGAAAACAGTATGAAGGATTCTGAAAAAACTAAAAAATAAATACTATGCAATCTATTAATTCCACTTCTAGGTATTTTCCCAAAGAAAATGAAAACACTAATTCAAAGAGATACATGCACCTCTGTTTATTGCAGTACTGTTTATTATAGCCAAAATATGGAAGCAACATGTGTCCATCAACAGATGAATGGATATTGAAAATGTGATACACACAAACATATACACACACAAATCAGCCACATAATCAGGAATATTAATCAGCCATAAAAATAAAAAATAAGATCTTGCCATTTGCAACAACACAGATGGACCTACAGGACTTAAGCTATTTATCAAAGAATGATAAGTACAATGATTTCTCTTATATATGGAATTTAAAAAAACAAACAAAAAATAAAAATAAACTCATAAATACAAAGAACAAATTGGTAGTTGCCAGAGAGGGTTTGGGGGATGGGTAAAATGGGTTAAGAGGATTAAGAGGTACAAACTTCCACTACAAAGTCAGTCAGTCACAGGAATGAAAAGTATGGTAAAGAAAATATGGTAATACTGTACTGGCTTTGTATGGTGACAGATGGTAACTACACTTATTGTGGTCTTTTATAATGTATACAAATCTTGAATCATCATGAAACTAATAATATACTGTATGGCAACTATATTTGAATTATAATTTTAATAAATGATGATGAGGATATAATTCTAAAACAAACCAACCAAGCAGCTTCTGGGTTAACACTGGGACCTTACAGATCAAACATTTGACCATAGGACACATAGTGACCTATGTTCAGAACTATTGAACACAGGTCATAAAGTTAAGTAGGTCTACCAGTAACCCATTTTAAGATAGAAATATTACACATAGGATAATCATGAGGAGGACCAGAGGGTACACAGTAGCTGTTATGAACATGTAGACCAGAGAGCTTTATCATTCACCATCATTAACAAGAGCCTCTCCTTCAGTTCATATCTGTGAGCTTTGTATAACACACCTATATACAATATACCTCTGTAGATCTTATGAAGAAGATAAATACATTTTAAATTTTGATGGAATGAATGGATTAGACTTAAGCCAAAAATGGATGGCAACTGCATTACAGCTTCATTCAGGAGTGGCCTTGAAAGACAGTGGAAATAAAAAAATCTTCCCAACTGTCAGAGCTTCAGGCAGTGGTCATCCCCTTTATATAGAAGAAGCGGCTTGTGGTCAAAATATGCATGGATTCATGGGCAGTGACAAATGGCCTAGCCTACTGGTCAGGGATATGGAAGATAAAAAGTTGAAAGATTGGAGATAATGGAGATCTGGGGCAAAAGTATAATGAAAGGCCTATTAGAATGAAGGCATGAAATGTGAAGATCTTTATATCATACATTTATGTTTACCAGGAAACATCTATCATGGAAGGAATGTTAAACAACCAAGTAAACAAAAAGACTTGGTGATTAATATTAACCTATTTTTGTCATTGGCCATGCAGCCAATAGACTTCTGAATGCAGTGATCAGGGTGGTAGACATAGGGTATACATGGGCCCAGCAGCATAGACTCCCATTAACCAAGGCTGATTTAGCTACCATTGTCTGTAAGTGTCCAGTTTGCCAGCAAAAGACAACAGTGCTAAACCTTAAATATGATAACAAGTCATGGAATGCAAAGTTGATTACATGGGGGTATCTTTCATCCCAGAAGGGCCAACAGTTTTTTCTCATGGGAATTGACACCAATTCCAGATATGAATTTCCCCATTTTTGTTTCAGGGCCTCAGCCAGGACTGCTGTCCAGGGGATTAAGGAATACCTGATCTATAGGTATAAAATCCCACATAACAAAGCATCAGCTACTTTATAATAAAGGGAGTGTAGACATGGGCCCATGGGATCCCCCTGTTAAACCATCTAGAAGTTGCTGGTCTAACAAAGCATTGAAACAGACTGCTGAAGGTACAGCTGAAGTATCAGCTCAGAGGCAAAACCCTTTAGGGACGGGGACCCATCCCCAGTTCATCGTATACACACTGAATCAGAGACTTCTATGTGGTGCTGGTCTCCTCAATAGGACACAGCATCCAGGAACCAAGGAGTAAAAGTAGGATAGGGTTCCATTTACATCACTTCCAATGACTTATCAGGGGATTTTGTGTTTCCCAGGTCCACAATTCTGGTCTCTATAAAGTTAAGGGTCCTGGTCCTCAAAGAGGGAATACTTGCACCAGGAGATATAGCACGAATTCCTTTAAACTGGTATTTCTGAGCTACAGGTCAAACCTACCCACATGAGTAATCTGGGCTACTAAATTCTAAGAGGAGTCACCGCCTTGTCAGGGGATAAAACCATAGGCACCAGAAGAAACAGGGTTTCTGCAATACCGTGGGGCAGAAAGGAATATGTGTGAAATTCAGGACACAACTGGGAATTTTTTAGTATTTTCTTGCCCAACTGTCACTGATTTGACAAGGCCAATCCCTAGCCTGAGAATATTATGGTTAGCAAAAACCCAGACCCCTCAGAAAAAAGAGTTTGGGTTACCCTTGCCTGACTTGCCCTATCAGGCAAGTCACTGAGACAAGCTAAGAGTGAGAGGAATTTAGAATAAAAGTGGAAGATGGAGATTGACAATGAGTATCTGTTGTGATCTGAGACAAACTTGCAAGAATGAAATTGCTCACCCTGTAAATTTCCTTATTCTAAGATTACTCTCTGGAATAGAGGTCCACCAGAGTCCTAAAGGAGCTGCTACCCTGAGTATGAAAGAGGAAATCTGCATCATATGAGGGTTGAACTGTGGCAGACCTGGAGATGTACTGCTCAGATCCCCTTATATGAAAGGATTTGGTGCCCAGGTCTGAGCAGTATGGTTAGTTGTCAACACGGCTGTTAGTTTCAATAGGGTCTGCTTCAGCTTTTGAATTAAGGTCATGCATTTTTCAGTGCAGAAGCTGGAGAATGATTGAGCAAGGGAGCAGTAGCTGAAAGCACATTCTTTTCGGGGCAAGCCCAGCAAGGCCTCAACTATGTGGAGGTACCAGGGCCTAGCTAATGTCTGACAAATGCAGGACTTCTCTAACAGGGAATCTTTGCTCTGGAGTGACTCATTGGGCTGACAAAGACTGAGTCAGGCCAGAATTGTGGACTAATCCCTCTCTCGACCCAATTGCGCTTCTTTTTCCTTCCAAAGGTGTTACTTGCACTCCTAAATCCATCTCAGTAACTGCTTCCCAGAGAACACAATCCAAGTTACTGAGGTAAGCCTGATACTTCTTTTCATTATAAGTAACACAGTCTTTTTGTGTGAATGAAGAATTCATTATTTTTGGAATCTAGTAACTTTACTATGATAAAGTTTGTTTTGACTATTTGGGGTCAATTTTGTTCAACATGCATTGTGTGGCCCTTTCAATATGTATAGATGCAGAACTTTCACTTTGGGAATGTTTCTTGAATTTTTTTTTAAGATTTATTTTTATTTATTTATGGTAGACATAGAGAGAGAGAGAGAGAGAGAGAGAGGCAGAGACACAGGCAGAGGCAGAAGCAGGCTCCATGCTGGGAGCCCGACGTGGGACTCGATCCCGGGACTCCAGGATCGCACCCTGGGCCAAAGGCAGGCGCGAAACCACTAAGCCACCCAGGGATCCCCTGTTTCTTCAATTTTATCTTCAAATATCTGTTCTATTTTCTTTTTGTTCTTTTCTTCTTAGATGACAGTTATGCATATTTTAGGACATATATAACTTTGTTTTGTACATCTTTTTCTCCCAAAAACTCTTTTCAACTAATTACTCATTTTTATTTAATGTTGTTCAATTTTCTCATTTCTATCCTCTGTTTGCCTTTTTGAATACTTACTCTGTTCCTTTCAAGGTCTCTTCATCCCATTATTTTTTCACACTTCTTTCCTAAGTAATTATATCCAGCGCTTTATTTCCTCCTCCCATTCTACCATCACTTCACTGTATTCTTGCATTCTTCGCGGACTTCATTCTAGAAGTAATTTCTTCGTTCATCTTTTTTTTCATTGAAGTCATTCCTTATTTATCTCCTTTAACAATCTAAATATATTTTACTTTAAACTCCCAAGAAATTGATTGTTTGGAGTAAATTCCTACTCTGATTGTCATTTTGGTTGGTTTCTCTTGGATAATTAAACTCGTTTCTCAAAAAAAAAAAAAAAAAAAAAAAAAAACTCGTTTCTCTGGAATTTTGAGCTATTTTGAGGTTTATTTTCCCTGCCTCTTTCTCTTGCCCAGTGTTCAACCCAATCACTAGTCAGGTAGTTTTATGTTTATCTCCATCTAAATCCTGATCCTTCAATCCAGAATGAGGTCTGATAATGGCATGTTAGGATTCCTGTTCCAAGTAGACATAGGGGATACCCCTGATGCTGTCACAAAGCTCACAAGCAGCTTGGTTCTATTCTAGTTATGAGAACCTATCTTCCTTCAAATCCTGAAGTTTTCTGAAAGTCACAGCCCAACACAGTAACCAGAAACTTTTCTTCCATCAGCCTTCTTTCATGAGGAGGTCCTTTACCATAGCCTTTGAATTCATGAGGTAATGAGGTATTTGCACTCCTGAATCAAATGAGCACTTAAAGTACTCCTTATCTCATGGGAACCTAATAACCCTCCTTTGGGGCGGGGGGTTTATTTGTTTTTTGGTTTTGTTTCTAAATATTTATTTATTTATTTTAGAAAAAAAGAGAGAGCACAAGTGTGAGGGGCAGAGGGAAAGGAAGAGAGATCTCAGCACAAACTTGATGTAGGGCTGGATCTTATGACCCTGCGATCCTGAACTGAGCTGAAACCTGAGTTGGATGCTTAACTGACTACCCCAGATAGTCTCCCCTGCCCTTTTGGGTTTTTTTTGTTTTTTTTTTTTTTTTTCCTTTTGGTTTTTTTAAACTCATAATGAGGAAGGGCCACTGACTTCAGTTTCACTTACTATTTTGCTTTTCTGTTCTATATCTGATCAACAGAGATGTTTATCTGTTTCTCACTTTACCTATGTCTTTTGGTGTTTTAATATTTTATTGAACACTGCTAAGTAGTAGAGTGTTTCATATCATAAACTTGTGAAGTCACTGTGATAGAAACCCCTGGCATTTAAAATATGAATTATTTGGGGGATCCCTGGGTGGTGCAGCAGTTTAGCGCCTGACCTTAACCCAGGGTGTGATCCTGCAATCCTGGGATCGAGTCCCACATCAGGCTCCCTACATGGAGCCTGCTTCTCCCTCTGCCAGTGTCTCTGCCTCTCTCTTTCTCTGTGTCTCTCATGAATAAATAAAATCTTTAAATAAATAAATAAGAATTATTTTTTAAATTTTTTGGACAACTGAAAGAGCATTTGGAAAAGAAATAATTTGGATCCCTACCTATATCTCTCATGAAAATAAATACTTGATGAATTAAAGATATAAATTTTAAAATGAAGCCACTAAGTATTACAAAGATTTTTTTACAAAGGACACAAAAAGTGGTAAACATAAAGGAAAAAAATGGATAAACCTGACATTAAATTAAAAACTATTGCTCGAGGGATGCCTGGGTGGCTCAGTGGCTGAGCATCTGCCTTTGGCTCAGGGTGTGATTCTGGGGTCCCAGGATCGAGTTCCATATGGGGCTGTCCGCTTCTCTCCCTCAGCCTGCGTCTCTGCTTCTCTCTGTCTCTCATGAATAAATAAATAAAATCTTTAAAAAAATAAAAACTATTGCTCAACAAAGACTCCATTAAGAGTAAAATGCAAGCTACAGAGTAGGAGAAAATATTTGCAATATGCATATCCAATAATAGACTCCTAACCATATACATATATATATTTAAATTACAGATCAGTAAGATAAAAAAATTCAATTTTAAAAAACAAGCAAGAGACTGGAACAGGCACTTCACAAAACAGGATATCCAAGAATCTAAGAAACATATGTAAAGGTGCTAAATAACACTAGTCAACAGAGAAATGCAAACAAAAATCACAATGAGAAGTCATCATCTACTCACCTGAAAGTTGGTAAGGATGTGGAGAAACTGGAACCCTAAAACACTGCTGCTGGGGGTGTAAGTAAACCCACATTAGAAGACAGTATCCACCAAAACTCAATATATCAAAAGTCAAACAGATTAAGTCACAGCCCCTTTCAAAGTCATATAAAAAGGAAGTGGAGGAAATGAGTTCTATCTGATGTCAGCCTTTGTTCTTTACTGCTACCCTGCTCTTACAGCATAACCCACATCTTCAACAAACACACCAATGCCTTAAATAAACTTTCTTTCTTTTTTGGTTCAATGCTATTTGACTTTGTTTAAAATGGAAACCCTTATCATAGCCTGGCCCTTGGTTGATTGTCAGAGTTTACTAAGCATCTTAATGGAAGTCTAGAACTGAAATACTCGATCAGGATCAGGAATAGCAACAAATAAACCTTAGAAGCTGTTATTTTCTGATTTCAAGTGCAGTAAAGTCCCTCCCAATATACATCGGAGTTATTGTTTTAAACCAGTTTGCTTTGCTATAATTTCTCTGGATTGTATCCTTATTGTTCAGAACATCCTCACTTCCTGCCCAAAATCAAAATTCAAAGCCATGGTCTTGTCTAGTATTTAGTTTCTGGTGTCTTGGGTCTATTATCTTAGAGTCCTATGTAGTCTCATGTTTGTGGGTCTACTAAACCTGATGTTTTATTACTCATCTGAAATCAGTTACCTGAAATTCATCCCAGGTTTTTTCTTCTAGAAAATGTTTTTACTCCTGTTGCTTACTAGGATCTAGTAGATCTGCAACATTAGACTAAAATTTGTAATCCCTGCAGTCAAAATTGTTTAAAGCTTTTCCAAATGTTTGTCTTTTGGACAACGTTAAACTGCTTTCAATGCCAGTGCATGAGTGTCTGATCATACAGAAGCACCAAACCTGGACATCTAAATTTTCTTGTGATAATTAATATTGCCACACTGATCTGTTAATGTGTCTTACTACTATCATATTGGAACCTAAAAGGCATACATGAAATACTCCATTAAAAAGCAGCAGCTTAGAAACCTCAGAAGTTCAATTTGTACTGTTTTTTGTAATAGTAATATTCACTCTAGGCTGCATTCCCTCAACTAATTAGGAATCTTTTAAAAAACATTTTAGGAATCCTTTTTAAAACATTGAAAACTTTTAGACAGTACCTAAAAGAGAGAATGAAGACTCAAATTTCAATAAAAAGCCTGAATATTTCAAACAGTTTGCTGGAACAAAGTGAAACAAGGAAATCTCCCCAGATGTCAACCTTTTTCTCTGGAGATCAAGAGGCTTGAGCATGGACACGAGCAAGGAAGAGTATACTTCTGAGCTATGAATCTGCAGGAGAGCATTTTCTTGATTGATTAAAGAAGGAAAAAAAAAAAAAAAAAGCTGAGAATTAAAGCAATCTGGCCAAATGAGAGAACAGGTTTGTAATGACTTTTTCCTCCTCAAGTCATTTTATGACAATTCTGCACATGTGGGAAAGTATAGGCTTCTTTACCACAATTTTCATTTCAGATTCAGACTCTGAGACTGTGAAGAGCTCTTCAATATGAACAACAGCAATGAAGACTAAACATTTTACAGAGAAGTTAATGTTGATTCAAATAAGTCACAAATAATTTCAAATATTTAATAATATGCATATTTTTACATATGCGTATTACGATGGATTGCTTTTCATCAAAGTTTTGTTCATATTGTGCTATATGCCCCACTGCTCATATTCATTTTAAGAAACCATGGCCCCATTTCCTTTGCTCCTTTTTGTAGTTGTCTCAGTTTGCTCAGGCCGCTATAACAAAATGCCATAAATAGGGTAACTTATAAACAACAGAAATTTATTTCTAAAAATTCTGAAAGCTGGGAAGTCCAAGATGAAAGCACCGGAAGATACAGTGTCTGGGTGACAGCCCACTTCCTGACTGACAGGCAGCAATCTTTTTATTGTGTTCTCACAGGGCAGAAGGGGTGAAGGATCTCTCTGGGATCTCATTTTTAAAAGCACTAATTCCATTCCAGAGCCCTCATGACCTAATCACATCTCAAAAGTTCTACTTCCATACAGCATCACACTTGAGATTAGGTTTCAAAATACAAATCTTGGGACGATACAAACCTTTGGTCTATGGCAGTTTTTTAAAAATTACCCTTATGCTCAAGTTTCTTGCATTTTCCTAAGTTTCTAAGACTGCTCTGCCTCAGCTGAGGGTTCTCCTTTTGTCTCCAAACCCGGGTGTTAAACAGTTCTCAACAATAAAGTTTTGAGTGAAAGGCTGTGGGATGGGACCAGCCAGAAGAGACTGAGTGAAGGCAGTGGATATTAGGTTCTGAGGTAGGACTATAATAGCCAGGGATATCCCAGAACCTACCTGTCTCTACATGCAGCCACTCTGGAGAAAAAACTTCCAATGGACCATTACCAGTTTTGCCTTCACTCATTCTTACAAAATAACAGATAACAGATCTGTTTTCTTCTAAGAAGAAGAAAGATATTTTTTTTAGAAGTAGCACTTGTCCCACAACTATATAGTCAACTAATCTTTAACAAAGCAAAAAAGGATATTCAGTGGAAAAAATACAATCTCTTCAACAAGTGGTGTTAGGAAAACTAGATAGTAACATGCAGAAGAATGAAACTGGACCACTTTCTACGCCACACACAAAAATAAATTCAAAATGGATGAAAGACCTAAATATGAGACAGAAAACCATCAAAATACCAGAGAAGAACACAGGCAGCAACCTTTAACCTTGGCCATAGCAACTTCCTACTAGACACATCACAGACACAAGGGAAACAAAAGCAAAAATGAACTGTTGGGACTTCATCGAGATTAAAAGCCTCTGCACAGTGAAGGAAACAATCAACAAAACTAAAAGGCAGCCTACAGAATGGAAGAGGATATTTTCAAATTACTTATCTGATAAAGGGTTAGTATCTAAAATTTATAAAGAAATTATCAAACTCAACAGTTAAAAACTAATCCAGTTAAGAAATGGGCAGAAGACATGAATATTTATCCAAGGAAGACATCCAGATGGCTAACAGACACGTGAAAAGATGCTCAACATTACTCTTCATTAGTGAAATACAAATCAAAACCACAATGAGATATCACCTCACACTTGTCAGAATGGCTAAAATTACCAACAGAAGAAAAAACAGGTTTTGTGTTTGTGAGAATGTGGAGAAAGGGGAACTGTCTTGCACTGCTGGTGGGAATGCAAACTGGTGCAGCTACTCTGGAAAACAGTATGCAGGTTCCTCAAGAAGTTAACAATATAACTACCCTATGATCTAACAATTGCACTACTAGGTATTTACGCAATGGATACAAAAATACAGATTAGAAGAGAACGTGTCCCTGATGTTTCTAGCAGCATGTCAACAATAGCCAAACTATGGATAGAACTGAAATGTCCACCAACTGATGAGTGGATAAAGGAGATATGGAGTATTACAGAGTATTACTTGGCCAGCAAAAAGAATGAAATCTTGCCATTTGCGACAATGTGGATGGAGCTAGACTGTATTATGCTAAGCAAAATTAAGTCAGAGAAACACAAATACCTTATTATTTCACTCATATGTGGAATTTAAGAAACGAAACAGATATATCTATAGGAGGGGGTAAAATAAAAAAGAGAGAGGGAAACAAACCATAAGAGACTCTTAGTGACAAAGAACAAACAGCTGATAGAGGGAGGTGGGTGGGGGATGGGCTGGATGGGTGATGAGCATTAAGGAAGGTACCTGCTATGGTAAGCTCTGAGTGTTGACTGTAAATGCTGAACCACTGAATTGTATTCCTGAAACCAATATTGCACTGTATTTCAACTAACTAGAAGTTAAATAAAAATTTGAGAATAAAAATGAATAAATCAGACAAGATAAAAAGAAAAAAGAAAAGAAAAAGAAGATACAGCAGCACCACTTGTGCTGAATGTTATTCCCATTGTTCTCTTGATCCTCATCACAGTCAAAATTCATTTTCTGACCTCCTGTCAGGTCATTTCCTGCAGTCTTCTCATACCTCCCTGAAATTCTCTTTGCCCCAAATGGTCATTAGATCACCTCTTTTTTATAAACATGCAAAACAGTGAATTTCTGACATTCATTGAATTCATTTTGGCATTCACAGTATTCGCTAAATTATCAAAAATACAAAACACCAGTTTCCACCTCTGACATACTAAATTAGAATCCATGGAAGGGACACATGAATCTTTACTATTTTTTTTTTTAAGATTTCATTTACTCATGAGAGAGACACACACGGGGGGGGGGGGGGGGGCGGGCAGGGACACAGGCAGAGGCAGAAGCAGGCTCCACGCAGGGACGCAGGGAGCCCGACGCAGGACTCGATCCCGGGTCTCCAGTATCAGGCCCTGGGCCAAAGGCGGCACTAAACTGCTGAGCCACCCGGGCTGCCCCGAATCTTTACTACTAATAGGAATCTCAAGTGGTATTTTCATTAGGTAACTTTAGGATACACTTCAGAAAGTCATAGGACTCCTGATTATATACAAGGCAACCATATAGTTTATCATCCAAATAGGACACTTTGGAAAAGTGAAAGCAGAGGTATTAATTTGTTGGCCCAAATGGCAAAAATTGGCACAATTCTGGGCAAATCAGGACATACAGGCATCTTATGATCATGTTCATCTCCACCCAAGTTGGAGATCCTTTTATGGAGATATAGTTTACATACCATGCAATTTATCCTTTTAAAATGTCCATTTTTTTTAGCACATTCAAAAAGCTTTGCAATCATCATAATGATTTTTTTTTAAAGATTTTATTTATTTATTCATGAGAGAGAGAGAGAGAGAGAGAGGCAGAGGGAGAAGCAGGCTCCATGCACCGGGAGCCCGATGCGGGATTCGATCCCGGGTCTCCGGGATCCCGCCCTGGGCCAAAGGCAGGCGCTAAACCGCTGCGCCACCCAGGGATCCCCATAATGAATTTTAATACATTTTCATCATCCTCAAAAGAAACCCTCTATTTGTTAGCAGTCACCCTCCTCTCCCCATGCCCCTTTTATGGAGATAATCCTTTTATGGAGATATAGTTTACATACCATGCAATTTATCCATTTAAAATGTCCATTTTTTTTAGCACATTCAAAAAGTTTTGCAATCATCATAATGAATTTTAATACATTTTCATCATCCTCAAAAGAAACCCTCTATTTGTTAGCAGTCACCCTCCTCTCCCCATGCCCCTTCCCAGCCTAAGCAACTACTCATGTGTTTTTTGTCTCTGTAGATCTGCCTATTCCTGAAATTTCTTATAAATGGATTCATACAATATTTGGTCTTTTATGATTCGCTTCTTTCACCTAGCATAATGTTTGCAAGGTTAATGTTGTAACATGTATCAGTACTCCATTCCTTTTTATTGCCGAATAACATTCCATTGTATGCTTATACCACATTATATTATCCACTCATCAGCTGATGGACATTTGTGTTGTTTCTACTTTATGGCAATTATGAATAAGCTGATATGAAATTTGTGTGCAAGTTTTTGTGTGGGACATATATTTTCATTCCTCTTAGGTATGTACTTACACTATTCCTCCCCCCCCCCTTTCTTTTTACATCCCTATCTCGGAAGACTCTAGAAGAATTCACAAGAATTGTAGAGGAGTAAGATTTTTCAGTAAGAAAAAATGAAAGGCAGAAAATTATGTTACTCAAATGAGGTGAAATACTGATTTTGTTTTTACTTTTTTTTATTTTAAACCTATTTTGTTTTTAAAATACACTTATATCCTTTCTAGCAATGACCCAAATACTTGTTCAGAAATTGGAGTGACTGAGGGAAAAAAACACAGAAACCAATCTTAAGAATCAGCAAAAATCCCTGCTGGGCTACCAAGGGTCCTTCTTTCAGAGTTTAAAGTCATTCATCTAAGAACAGATGGACTAATACATCAAAGCTAATATAACAGTTGCAAAAAGCTCCTGGGTCTTTGTTCTCTGGCCAAATATTTGCATTCTGTGTCTTGAATCAAAACTTTTAATTTCTAGTGTTAATGGTTTACTCACTGATGACTTCTTTAATTTGGACTTTTTCTTTAAAATGCATGACATAGGCAGGCTGAGCTTTCAGAAAATATGTTTAACCTTATAAAGATCTACACATAGGTGTAATGGTCTTATGTTAGGAGACGCACAGTAAAGTTAGTTGTGTTAAAGTAAAATCAATAACTACAGAAGAGAAAATTAGAAAGGAAACAGATTTTTCTTCCCTCTTTCTTTTCTTTTTTCCCTGTCACTAGGCTGTGTGAGTTTGGAACTCTAGGAATTATAACATTATAAAAATGTCCAGGTTTCCATTCTAATGGGTTCCAGGTTTTCCTGCTATGGGGATGAAACCAGCAGACTTAGTAAATCCTTATTTATTTGTCCCAAAGGCCAGGCAAAACTCTTTCTTCTCTGGTGCTGGTTTCTATTCATTCATTGCCTCTTCTCAGGTTCTTTTGCTGCCCATCATTAATCTTTCAAGCTACAGCTGGGTGGGTTCAGAACAAAACCATCAGAGGAGCTGAAAAATGAAATATTTACCTGCACCAATGGGGAAAAAAGGCCTATCAACCTTGTCTATTCAGCGCAATCACATTTTTATTTTATTTTATTCACTTTCTAGATAGAAGACAAGATACATATATACACTCACACACATATATATATATTCCCTCTCTGTGTTAATACATTTTTTTTTTTTTACTATCTATCTTCATTTGTAATGAGTGTAATATATAGAGCTCAGTTAGTTACCATGGAGACACTGGTCCTCTGTTTCTTATCACAGAGCCACACTATCGTCTGGTGTCAGCCAAGGAGGGATGACAAAGGCCTCCCCAAGAGCCTAGCTCTGCAATTACTGAGCAATCAAGCGCCTCTTTTAATAGAGCACATCCAGGTATACATGGCTTCTTGCTCAGCACTGTCTTCTCTTTTTCCCTTTTAAACTTACATAGCAGGATGTAGTTACCGGGTACAGATATCTCCCTCTGTTAGATGGCCTGTTTATTCAGGATCTCAGTGATATTCTTTAATTTATATAACAGAGCTCATTAGCTACCATCCTCTTTACTTTTAAATGTCTCATATTTTTTAACTTCAACAAGTATTATTTTCTTCTGAGGATATATAGTGTTCTTCCCTTTATGCGTTAATCTGTTTTTATGGTTTGTCATTAACTGATGAAATGAAGGAGTGGATAAATGAAAACCATAGTCTCTAAATTTCCTCTTAGTGCAGATTTTTCCTTAACTTCTCTAACCAATTTACTGCAGCTATCAACAAAAAATTTAAACACTTGAATGACTGGCATTCTTTCTTTATCTTCTTTCTGGTGGTGATATATATGAGAGGCTAAATGAACCAAAAGTATATAAAAGGAGAAACAAAAAGCCTAATTTTTCCTCAGGGATTTTTAATTTATTTGGAGGTTGGCATGACTTTCCAGATTTGACTTGGATGCTCAGACTCAGACATAATCTAAACTCACTTGGAAATTTGGGGTGAAATGAGGTATGAAGGTAGGCCCCAAGGCATTCTGTTGGCCTAGATCTGTAATTGTAGATAGGCTTCTTACAATAAGAGCTAAGTTTTGCCCTGTGTAGTATCTATAATGTTATAAAACATACAGTTGTCTTGATTCTCTTAAAAGGTCTAGAAATTTGCTAACATGCCCTCTTTCCAAACGAAGATGTAATGCTCAGGCGTTTAAAAGCATGATGATGGCTGGGGTGGGGAGAGATGGAAACAGTACGAAACTAAAAAGGTATATGACCTGGTCACTGCTCTGAAAAAAAAAAAATCTAATTGGGAAAATAAGCCTTTAAACTTATGTACAAGGTTAATAATATGAATTAGAGAGCAAAAAGTGGGGGGAGAAAAAAGATCCATTAACTCCAGAGTTAATAAGATTTATGGAAAGAGGTGAGATTTTAAAATGTTCTTTAAAGATGGAAGAAAAGGAAAAAGTATTCTAAGCAAGGAAAATAGCAGAAGCTAAAATGTGGTGGAGGGAATGGTCATGGTCTTCTCAGAGGATCATGATAATGCTACCATTACTCAAGCTATCCTTGAGATTCAAGAATACTTCTAGAATCAGCTCAATTGATGATGTTAATTTCCTATTATACCCTTGCCCCCAAGAAGCTTTTCTTTCCTTCAGTAGAAAAGAGAGACAGACTTGAAGGGAGGGAGGAGAATGGGATGCAGGGGAAGGCAGGAGGGAGTGGGAGAGGAGAGGGCAGAAAAAGTAAGGAGAGGGAGGGAGGGAAGGGGGAGGAAGGGAGAATTCAAAATGTGTATTAAAAATGACATAAAAAATGAATAACAGAGGTTGCCAATTATTATTATTTTTTTTGCAGGTAGGAGAACAAAGTGGGTTTTTGCAGGCAGAGTATGAACGGATTCTGTTATATGATCCCTATATGCCAGGAATGTCATTAATTAGATAAAAATGAGTGACTGGATACTTGCCAAATGTAGCTCAGGAGATCAAGGGCAACATACATGTTTTCACCTATGCTCTGGAATCCTTGGTATAGCTATACAGTACACATAGGTTTTGTCAGGAGTTTGACAGGAGCCTTAATTAATACTAGGTTTTTAATAGACCACTGACTCCAGGCATTTTTGTTCCCAAAAGATGGTCTCATAAATATACAGTTTCTTTCAGCTGGACACTGGAGAAAAAGATATTTGATCAGTGACATAAGCTGGTGGGAAAAGCCAACATAAAAGTTTATTGGAACTACTTGAAAAAGTTTGCAGAAAAGTTTACTGGGAGGTGACTGGAAGGAATGAAGATATTCATGATAACCTAACAGCAAGTCCTCCATAATTGTGTGTACCAAGCACTGCACTAAACACTTCATATACATGGTCTCATGATCCTCACAAACCTCTGACATAAAGAGTAGTCACCTCCACATATTATAGATGAGAAAACAGAGTTTCATGAGAGGTTAAGTAACCTGTCCAAATTTATATATTAAATGGTATGGACCTGATGGAACACAATGACCTAAATCTATGATAATAAAGGCAGACTGCTTCAAAAGACAGAATTACTGTAATACATATTTATTCAGTATTTTCCTCTTCATTTCCTTTGATAAGCATTGTGACAAAAAGGCATATATGACTGATCTATATTTCCTCTGTAAATATTATCAAAAAGCTAATAATTGAAGAGGATATTTCTGGATACTCAGAGGAGGAAGATCGGAAACAAGGTATTCAAAGATAAATTTTTCTTAGGACACTAGGGGAAAGGAGTAAAACAGTTAAGATAATTCTGTTCTTTAAAATGGTTCATCTTGTCTCTTTAGTAAGAAGAAATCTGTGCAAAAAGAAAAACAAAAATTTGAAAGTAAAGATCTTTTACCAAGTACCTTCTCTCATTCATTTGCCATTCAGTGCCTGTAAGATTACAAGTCCCATTGAGCTTTATTTACCTCATAACCTGGCCTTCTTATCATTCCTTCAATAAGCCAAGCTTGGTCTTATCACAGGGTGTCTTTGCAATTCTTGTTCCCCAACCGGGAATTTATGGCTTACTTCTGCTCAACATCTGTGGCCTTTAGCAGTCAGATCTTCAAACTGATCTTTCCAGACTAACCTGTTTAAAATATTTCTCATTCCCTGCCCACAACCCACTCTCTTCCTCACCCTATATCTCGATAGCCTCTTTTTTCCTATTCACTGCACTTATCATTATCTGAAGTTCTTTATTAATTTTATGCATTTTTGTTATATTTAAATATAAAATGTTTTATTCATTATTATTTTTCTAGTACTTAGATGAGTAGTTGGTACATAGTACACACATGGTAGCTATTTGCAGAATGACCACTACCAGCCAATAGGAATAGGGCAATCCTAAAAGAGATACATTTGATAATGCTTCACAATTTATAAGGTGGTTACAAAAACTTCAAAGGTCAATATCCTACTAGAGGTTGATCTGCATATCAACTAGTCATATCAAAAACACTAACAAATCAGAGAATTCTGTTTGATAACAGAAATCTTATTTGCATGAAGGCCCTCAGGTCAATTTAAATTCTTGGCATAGCTGTATACTCAGTTATTCTCTAAATTCTTTTCATGGCATTGATAAGAAGGATTTTTGGTAGAAGGCTGAAAAGCAACAAAATGTGTTATTTTAATGAGTTTTAAAGACTTTATTGCCATTCCCAACATACAATAATTCTTGCTTGCATTTGCTGGAAATGTCCCTGTAAACACAGGTTTTTATTTCTGCTTCTCTGACCAGTACAAGTTATGCTGCTCTGAACAGCTGGAATCAATGTTATAGGCTGAGTATCTGTGTCCCCTAAGAATTCATATGCTGAAATCTATTCCCTCAGGGTGTGATATTTGGAAGTGGGGCTTTTTCAAGATGATTGACGCTTGGGGGCAGAGCCCTCATGAATGGGATAGTGTACTTATACAAGAGACCCCAGAGAGATTCCTCACCCTTCCTACAATGTGAAGACAGAGAAGATGGCCATCTATGACCCAGGAAGCAGGCTTTCACCAAACAATAAATCTGCTGATATCTTGATCTTGGACTTCCCAACCTCCGGAATTCCAAGAAATTTCTGGTGTTTCTAAGCCACCTGGTTTATGGTATTTTGTTATAGCAGCCTGAACAAAGACACCATAGTTAACAAATGAAAAACTGCCCATCAAAGCAGGTAACTTTTTTGTTTGTCTATTTATAACCCAGAGCTATTTTGAAATTTTCTGGGTATTTGGGGAAGAATGGCATCCAGACTGAGAATGCAATCTCATACTCTTGAATGTTCACACATTTCCTTTGCTGGTTTATTAGGAATTATGAAATGCCCTTATGACTTCCATCCTATTCTGAGTTCACTGGATTGATGTTATACTGATGAATCAACAGACTGGATCTATTTCCTGCCACTCAATCTCCCACTACAGACCTTGGCAAGAACCAACATATTTGAATTCGGTAGAAGGTACAGGTAGCAAATGGTTAATTCTAACCTGAGAAGTAACTACATTTCATAAACACTAAATTACTGGCATCCTCACTGCCAAATGATTGTTAGCTTTCATTTGCAAAAGGAGGGTCTGACAACACATATCAATATAAAACCTTATGTTGGAATTGACAAAGAGATCCTAGTTCCTTCTAGTATTTCCAATGTGAGTCTTGACTTTTGCTAAACTAATGACTGAAGGTTTTTCCTACTGAGTCTTGTCTTTTCAACAAGAGACAGAGACTATGTTCATAATGACTTCCATTCAGGTTTCTGCTCTAAATTCATCATGAAGTTCTATTTCACTTTTAGGATATCATACATTGTTTCAACCCTCCTTTTCCTATGGGAAGTGAAAACTTCCTTTTCCCTGGGATATACCTGGTGGAAAAAAGCCCCACTTCCGGTATAGTCTCCAGTTACAGAAGCCCCTCCTCACTGACAGCAAATAGTAATCATTCTCTTTTTGTCTTTTTGTAGTGTTTTTATTGTAAAAATATATATCCTGTTATATATTAATTAATTGATAATTTTTAAAGATTTATGTCTTCAAGAAAAAACAAATATTGGTAATATGGAGAATATGGAGAAAAAAGGAACTAAAGCACTGTTGGGTAGGAATGTAAATAGATGCAGCCACTATGTAAAATAGTATAGAGGTTTCTAAAAAAAAATTAAAAATAGAAATACCGTATGATCCATTAATTCCATTACTGGGTATTTACCCAAAGAAACAAAAACACTAATTCAAAAAGATATATGCACCCCTAAGTTTACTGCAGAATTATTTACAATAGACAGGACATGGAAGCAACCTAAGTGTCAACTAATAGACAAGTGGATTAAAAAAAGGAGGAGTGTATATACATACATGCATGCACAAATATTACACAGCCATAAAAAACAGTGATCTTGCCATTTGAGACAACATGAAAGGATCAAGAGCGTATTGTACAAGTGAAATAAATCAGACAAATACAAATATCAAATGATTTCACTTAAATGTGAAATCTAAAATAAAATGAACAAATAAACAAAAAGCATAAATAGATCCATATGGACAGAGAATAAACTGATGGTTGCCAGAGGGAAGAGGAGTGAGGGGATGGGCAAAATGGGTGGAGTGGAAAACACAAGTGCCTATGTATGGAATGAACAAATCATGGTACTAAAAGGCACAGCATAGGAAATATAGTCAATATATTATAATGACATTATATGGTGACAGACGGTAGCTACGCTTGTGGTGAGCATAGCATAACACAATGGAGAAATTGAATTAGCACTATATCATCGACTTTAATTCAACAATGTTTGAAAACTGTACTCAAAAAAGTTTTTTTTAAATAATAAAATGAATTTCTCATAAAAAAAAGATGTGTGTCTATACATAGTACGTTTACCTTGGAAACATTTCTAGCAATTCCAACTTATAAACTTGCATTGTGGTTCATTTGCCTGAAAAGAGTATTTTAAGTAAAATTAAATACTAAGTTTAATGTATCATATGAAATTTTTCTAGGAAAAGTTGTGGCCCTTTATCACCAGCCCAGAGCAGATGCAAGGTGATAAGTGAAAGCTGATCCGATTAGCACATAGAGCAATATTTAGTGAACTGCACATAGGTCAACAATATGTTAAGACCCTTAATAAATCTAACAGAATATAGAAAATGGTAGTGTTAGAATGCATCTTCAAACAGCTATGCAAAGCCAATCAGGCTACTTAAATTTAATTTAAGTCCCCTACCTAGCTTTAGCAGTACCTAAAGTTAACGAATCCTGGCTTTCCCATCCTCCTTCCTATTTTCATTTTAATAAAATATAAAAAACAGTAACATAAAGAAAAAAAATCAAGATGTGGCAGTGTCCAAAAGCTATATAAACAGTAGGACATGGTAAATAAAATAAAGGAAAGACCAAATTCTGGTCCTTATCATTCAAGTATTTTTTATCCCCATTCCATAAGATTGTATTCAAGGAATTATCATTACAAATTAGGAATTACTTTCAAACTTTATTAAATTTTCTTATTAAAAAGGTAGTATCTGCAATATTACTGATGATTAAATATGTACGCTAATATTAATACAACCAAGTGACTATTTTCCTCTATCATAATAACCTGGCGAAATTATATATTTATTCCACTGATAAATGTACTGTACATTTTTTGTTTTCTAGCAAATCTCTTTTGGAATTGCCTTTAGTACCAGTTTAAGAAGCCACAAAACAAAACCCATTTTATTACTTTTTAAATTCATCTTTTGTTTTGTTTTATAACCAGAAATCTCCCACTTTGGTCACTAGACTTATTTCAAAATGACTTCTGGTTGTTTCAAAAACAAAGATATTCTCATTCAAAAACTTGAAATGTGGGAATGTGGGATGCCTGAGTGGCTCAGCGGTTGAGCGCCTGCCTTCAGCCCAGGGAGTGATCCTGGGGTCCCGGGATCGAGTCCCATGTCGGGTTCCCTGCACAGAGCCTGCTTCTCCCTCTGCCTGTGTCTCTGCTTCTCTCTGTGTGTGTGTATGTGTCTCTCATGAATAAATAAAATCTTAAAAAAAAATTTGAAAAGTTAGTATGTGCCTGTTTTAAAGACTGTGCAATCTCTTACTTACATCTCTTCCTTGTCATTCCCACAGCCAGTGCCCCATCCAATCCCTCATTTCCTCTTCCCAGATCTCTCTTTCAGCTAATGTCCCTCTGATCTTCAGTTATGCACAGTACTGCCAGGATTGTCCTATCAAAGCACAGCTTCTATCTCTTTGCCCCCATTGCTCAAAAGCTTTCAGGGGCATCCCGGAAAGAATGTCCACCCTCCTGCCTTCTAACACTTACATAATGCTTGCTATATGCTGGGCACTGTTCTAGGTGCATTACATATGGTATCTTATTGTTCATATCAACTTAATAAAAAAAAATAAAGATATTATCCCCATTTTAAAGATGAGAAACTAAGACACACAGTTCAAGTCACTTGTCAAAAGACAGTTAATATGTGTCAGTACTACGATTTATACCCAGGGACCCTGGCTCCAGAGTTCTATCTCCCTGGTTTCTTTTCTTACTTTACCTACTATTCAACCATTCTCTAATTGAACCAAGTGCTTTTCTGCTTTTGGTCCTTTGTTTACAAGTTTTTTCTTCTTGCCTGACATATCCTTTTCCCATATTTTCCTACCCATATCCACCAAGATCCATCTGAAATACAACCTCTTCCATGAAGCTCAACCAGATACGTCATCTATTTCACTCTATGCTTCTTTTATAACTATTAAAACATTGTATTTTGTACTATATTAATTTGTACATACATTTCTAAATGTTAACTCTGAAGGAAAACCATTTCTTATTTTTTACTGTCCCCCTTCAGCATTGTTACTATTACTGACAGAAGGGAGAGTGGCAGACAATTGATATAATTGAAAATAAACAAACTACTAGCCAAAACAATCTTGAGAAAGAAGGACAAAGCCAAATACTCCCAGATACTACGAAGCTACAGTAATCAAAAACAGTGTGATACTGGCAGAAAAAAAGACACAAAGATCAGTGGAACAGAACACAGAACCAGAAATAAACACAAATTTATATGGCCAATTAATCTACAACAAAAGAGGCAAAAAAAAAAAAAAAAAAGAGGCAAGAAAATACAATAGGGATAAGATAATGTCTTCAATAAATGATGCTGGGAAAACTGGCCAACTACATGAGAACAATGAAGCTGGACCACTTTTTTTTTTAATAATAAATTTATATTTTATTGGTGTTCAATTTGCCAACATACAGAATAACACCCAGTGTTCATCCCGTCAAGTGCCCACCTCAGTGCCCGCCACCCAGTCACCTCCACCCCCGCCCTCCTCCCCTTCCACCACCCCTAGTTCGTTTCCCAGAGTTAGGAGTCTACTGGACCACTTTCTTATACTATACACAAAAATAAATTCAAAATGGATTAAAAACCTACATGTAATACCTGAAACCATAAAACTCCTAAAGGAAAATATAGACAATAAACTCTTTACTGGTCTTAGCAACATTTTTCTAGATATGCCTCTGCAGGTAAGGAAAATAAATGCAAAAATAAAACTATTGGAACTACACAAGAATTAGGGACTGCTCAATGGGAGAAATTTATAAACTATATATCCAATAAGGGGTTAGTATCCAAAATACACAGAAAACTTATACACCTCAACACCAAAAAATCCCAGATAATCCAGTTAAAAAATGGGTAGAGGACCTGAATGGACGTTTTTCCAAAAAAGATATATAAATGGCTAACAGACATATGAAAAGATGCTCAATATCACTAATCATCCGGGAAATATAAATCAAAACTACAATAAGATACCATCTTATACCAATCAGAATGGCTAAAACAAAAAGACAAGAAATAACAAGCGTTGGTGAGGATGTGGAGAAAAAGGAACATGTGTGTACTCTTGGTGGAATGTAAACTGTGCAACCACTGTGGAAAACAGTATGGAGGTTCCTCAAAATATTAAAAATGGAAACAGCATATGATCCAGTAATTCCACTTTTGGATATTTAACTAAAGAAAACACTAATTCAAAAATATATATGCATTCCTATGTTTATTGCAGCATTATTTATAACAGACAATATAGTATCAATATAATACTTAGGAAAACAACCTAAGTATCCATTGATGGATGAATGGGTAAAGAATATGTGGCATATATGGGACAGCTCAGTTGGTTAAGCAGCCAACTCTAGGTTTTGGCTCAGGTCATGAACTCAGGGTCATGAGATGAAGCTCCAAGTTGAGCTCCGTGCTTGGTATAGAGTCTGCTAGGGATTCTCTGCCTCTCCCTTGTCCCTCTCCCACTTAGGTTTTATCTCTCTCCCTGAAATAAATAAAATCTTTGAATAAATAAATGTGTGATATATACACAACAGAATATTATTCAGCCATAAAAAATGAGATCTTGCCATCTGAGACAACATGGATAGACCTAGTGGGTATTATGCTAAATGAAATAAGTCAGACTGAGATAGAAAAATACCGTATTATTTCATTTATATAAGGAATTTAAAATATAAAACAAGTGAACAAATAAACAAAAAAGCAGAAATAAACCCATAAACACAGAGAACAGACTTATGGTTGTCAGAAGGGAGTGGGGGAGGAATAGATAGGTAAACCATGTGAAGAGGAATGGGAGATACAGGCCTCCAGTTATGGAATGAATAAATCAAAGGGATAAAAGGCACAGCATAGGGAATATATCCAGTTGTATTGTAATTGCTCAGTATGGTGACAGATGGTAACTACACATGCAGTATGCATGGCATAACAGACTGGTCAAATCACTATGTGTACACAAGAAACTAATGCAACAGTGTATGTCAACTATACTTCAACTAAAAAAAAATAAATGACAACTGATGAGTAAAATCATGCTACTTAAAAATATGTACTATAGGCACTCTGTAAATGTTAACTGATATGAAAAAATGAGTATATTCAAAAGACTGTACTAAAGGCTCTGAACTCTGAAAGCAATTCCAGAACTCCTGTGGACATTGATGCAATAAATATGTATCATACCAAAAGAATCTCTTTTAACCTGACAACTAATTTTTATGGACTCAGTGAACCATTACTACTTATTGAGTACCCATTCTGTGCCAAGCACAAAGATATAAAAAAAAAAAAAAACAACTAAAGTTCTAGTGTATTTCACACACACAAAAATCCAGCTAGCTCCCTCATATTTTTTAGGGAAGCAATATTTCTTTTTTTTTTTTTTTAATTTTTTTTTTATTTATTTATGATAGTCACACAGAGAAAGGGAGAGAGGGAGGCAGAGACACAGGCAGAGGGAGAAGCAGGCTCCATGCACCGGGAGCCCGACGTGGGATTCGATCCCGGGTCTCCAGGATCACGCCCTGGGCCAAAGGCAGGCGCCAAACCGCTGCGCCACCCAGGGATCCCCGGGAAGCAATATTTCTTAATGAGAAAATATTACAGAAAATTCTCCTGTGCTGTAAGTTTCTAAAAGACATACTAACAGGGCCTAGGTCTTCAGTGGGGATAGTCAGAAGGAACTCAAAGAAAAAGTTCTAAAAACAATGATCTATAATTTATACACTCTCAGGGACTTTCAGGAAGAGAAATTTCATGCTTTATATATTTAACATGTAATAACTACTATGTATAGAATTTGTGGGAATATGAGATTCCTGGGTAGAAGATGCTACAGTAGTAGTTCAAAGTCTGAACAAAGATGATAGCTTTGTCTGCCATCAAAAATGCAGCTTTACTCTATCTATTAAGGGGTATGTTTGAAGCTGTGCTATTTCCTAGATCTCTATATGATAATATCCTCAAAAGAGAAGACTAGGTTTTTAAGAACTGCAGATTTTTCTTCTTTATTTCCACAGATGTCTGCTTCTATTTTGAGCCACTCTTCCTCTTATTCGTATGGAATAAACTCAATCATAATGTTCCTTTGCCTTCAGTTTTTGTTTATTTAATTAAGATGGTTTTCTACATGAGTAATTATAAAGGCCATAATTATACTATCAAGTTTCTGCCAAAGTAACAATCTAAGGTTAACACTTGGCAATATTTAAATCTAAAACAATATAAAAACCCTGAGTATATGAATAAGGTGGATTTAATCAGGCTATTTCCTCTGGAGTGTAAAAGAACATTCTAGCTGTCATTGTTTATTATTATATACTATTTTAAAGAGAAATAGTTTATAAGCTATTATAAATAGTAGATGGCTGTGCCAAACCAAGATCCTTCTGAATTTATAAAGGCAGCAGCTATTATAAAACCAGGAAAGATAATATGACAATAGAGTAAAATAGCATAAGCAAGGTATACATTAGCAGGTAATATTTATGGTTAAGATATTTTGGGATAGCAGAATCAGAAAATTGTGGGAGTCAAAAGAGATTCCTTAGAATTTTCTCTTTCATTTAGATGGGAACATATGTGCATACTTATTCTAGTTAAATTAAGAGCACTCTTTGTTTTTCAGTCTCTCTTGGAGTTAGAGATTTTACCATCCTCTTTGGTCATCCATACTGGGTTTACATTACATTTAAGTCTATTTCTCTTCTTCTGTCCTAAAGACAGAGAACTGACAACTATCCTTTCTGCAGCAAGAGCCTTCCTACACTTGAAGATAACATTTAATCACTCATCAGCCTTATTATCTCCAGAAAATGAAAAAAGATCAAAATAATTTTTAAAAGATGTCAGAGGATATGATTTAATGTTACCCACACATAACATTCAAAAACCTGAAGCCAGGAGGGAAGAGGAAAGGAATAATCAAGAATAAAGGAACAGCAGACCAGATTACATAGGAAATAAAGGCTATAAGGAGAGAATAAAATAATAGATCCATGATGGGCTTCAAAAATACGATTTGAGTGCTTATATATGCAAGGCACTGTGCAGAGTACTTTATATATGCGTTGTTGATATCATCATCTTCATCCTATTAGCTAACACTTAATGTGCACTTTGCATCAGGCATCATTCTATGTACTTTTCATATATGAACTCATGCAATCTTCGTGACATCTTAAGGGTAGGATTATTCCCATATTTCAGAAAAGGAACTAAAACATAGGTTTATAAAAACTTCAAATTCTTGGTGCATTCTATAAGGGACATCAAAACGTCTCTAACAAATGAGAAAACTTGAGTACCACAGATTAAATAACATAATAAAAATAGTTGTTAAGTGACAGAGCTGGGATTTTAAACCATGAATTATCTGATTCCAAAGTTCTTTTTGACTACATGTTTAACTTGAGAGAAGAAAGAAAATAACAACAATAAGCACAGTAAGAACATATTACATACCAGGCACTGTTTAAAGTGTTCAGTATTAACATATTGAATCCTTATAATAAGCCTATGAAAATAGGTACTATTATTATTCCCATTTCACGGTTGAGAAAACCAAGGTACATGATCCTAATCTATCTGGGTCATTCAGCTGCTAACTAGGGCATTGGGACTCATATTCATGAAGTCCAGTTCCAGGGCTGTGCTCTTACCACAACACTATACTGTCCCTTGTAATTAATATATATAAGGGGAGCAAATGTTTGCAATACTGATGAGAATAGTCTCACAGGTAAATAGTCTCACAGTACACTGGCACTACTCCATAGCTAACATTTATTGAGCATTTACTAAATACTTCTGGGGGAAACTGGGATGGGCCACCCAGTTTGAAGGACTTATTTCACCAGCTAATGGGAGACCTGAGAGAAGATGGCCCTCAGTTGAAAAAACTTACCTGTAGCTCTCAGTTGAAAAAACTTACCTGTAGGATTGGCTGAGGTCTTTGCTGGGAATGCACTACAACTCATTTTCCAGAGGTGCTGATCCCAAGAGTACTCCCTAATAAATGGTAAACATCCTGAATGCTCATCTCCATGTAACTCAACCTGTAACAAACTTTGTATAATCTCTTGTAATTCTGATCATCATATGAATCAGGTGTTATTACCCTCACATACTCATTTTACAAATGAAGACACTGAGGCTTAACTTGCCAGAGATCACAGAGTTGGTCAAGGTTGGAAACAGAATTTGAACTGAGACTAATTCTGGAGCCTACACTCAACTTCTACATGATTTTATATAAGAGAAAAGTTTCAGTAATTCAGACTTATTATTAGTTCAACATATATTTAATACTGAAGAAAAAGAGGCACTCTGAAAGACATTGACATCTTGAGGGAAAAGAAATCTAACATTTTGTTTAAAGCATAGGTAACAATCATGGAAGTAAGTAGCATGACCTTGAAATACAAACCAGGTGGCCTGAAAAGGAAGCCTAGTCAAGAAAATACCTGAACAATTTTTCCTCTATGCTTCCTATAAGTTATTTCTTGGGAAAACAGAACTGAGGACAAAGAAAAGTTCCCATTTGATATGGGAGAGAAAAATGTTCAATTAAAAATAAACTCTCGCACATTAAATTATCTTACATTCAAAGAGAAAAGGCTTCACTCTCCAATATGCAACATTTACCATCTGATACATCTATCCAGCATCTTTTCTCATTAAAGAGAAGCTGAAAACATAAAATGACAGCATATGGTTCTGACTTCAATGAAAAGTTATAGGATCTGATATCTGTCCACAATAGTCTAAGAGACATGGGATAGTGTTAAATGAAGGGGGGAGAAAGGGAGTTGAGGAAGCACAGAGCCACAGCTTTTGCCTGAGCTAGCCTATACAACTACAGATTTTCTCCAGTGTTGTAAATTTCCAGGCACTATTACCATCTTAATTTTCTCACATTTTCCAGATGAGATTCAAGAGATAAACAAATCCCTTGACTCAGATGGAAGCTTAAATTGTGGACTCCACTTTTAAAAATTATACCTCTTTTTTTCTGGGCATAGATAATTTCCTCCATTTCCAACAGAGGGAAGGGAAAAATTGCAACTAAAAAAAACCCTTACAAATATTAAATTTATCCTTTCAGTACTCATATGTCCTGGTGCATTCTTGATTTCACTTAAAACCAAAAGTAAACCTAAAATATACCCAGAACATAAGAGGACCTGAAAAACCAAGTTCAGAGAAAATGGGATGCAGTTAGCAAAGATTACATGCATCAGTGAACTGTACTAAATTGAACACTTTTAAATGCCAGAGATTTTCTCTGTGAAACTGGGGGGGTTTGAAAGAAAAATCAATAATGTTGGAAAAGAGAAACCTTCTTCACACATCTCTAATTAGTCATAGCAGAATCTGGTGGATTTCCATATTACAACTGGATCAAACTTCTGAAACTGGTTTTGATCCCAGACTCACTCAGTACATCTTCCAGGAGAAGTTCCACTCAAGACAATCAAAGGCTTTTCAACCTTGAATGATCCTCAAGATCACTCTTTCAGTCTGCATCCATCCTACATTATGTTCTGCGGCTGTCTAATGTTGCCTACAGCAAATCTCCCTGGAATTACCCTGAAAGAGCTCCATTTATAAAAACAGGCAAAGGATCTTCAAACTGTTCAGCTTCAACTTTAGCTCGAGCTTTCAAAATCTATAATAATAAGTAAAACCAGGCATAAAGAGGCAAAGTTCTTCAGATCTTTTATTTTTTTTAACAAATCAAATAAATATTGGCCATATTGTTTATATTTAGAGCATGAACTCCTCTGTAAAGTCCCTGTTCAAGTCTAATAATGGACTAGGTAAAGGGTTTCTGTATTTTTCTGAATAATCAATACCAAAGCCACTGATGCAAATTTATTTGAACCCCAGGGAACACATCCTTTGAAGTTCTGGGAAAATTTTAAATATAGTGTACAAATCAATAAGTGGACAAAAACATCTCTTTCAATGTGTTCATTTTTATTTGGAGAGGAAATATTTATCTTTAAATGTAATCTCTCTTTCATTCCATCTGTGAACCCTTTTCCCAAATCATTTATTCTACAAAATAAACTCATGACAGTCAGTTGACCTTAAATTTTTTTTTTTTTTTTTTTTAACCAGAAGTGGTGTAGTTGTCACCTTTCTGAATGGGATGATTTCTCAAGCCCAAAACATAGTATTCCTCTTTCCACCCTCTTGTAATGCTATTCTACTTTGCTCTCTTCCCAACCACTTCGCATCCAGTTTTGGAGCCTCAATAACCAGAATGGTTTGAGGGCATTTCTAGAAGGGATTCAACTGGCCTGGTTTCGTGGTATGCGCTGTTTCGAATAGGATACATCTAGGAGATTAAAAATATATTTTTTCATTACTGCCTATTTTCACAGTCCACTGAGCAAAAATACAAAGCAATTTTTTTTTCCTCTCCCCATTCTCCCCTTTTCCTTCGTTCTCTTTCTTCCCCTGTGGAGTTCAAATTAAAGAAAGGTGAAAATTGAAGCTGTTGTAGGCAAGGCGATTGCAACATGCATATTTGATTTTTATGATGGATCTAAATTGCTGAATAAGGCCATGGAACAAAGGGAGACTGCAGCTTCCTGCCCATCACAAGCAGCCACTGAATGCAGAACAAAAGCTTCGGCCATTAGGGGCTCAGCAGGGAGACACATTATATAAATGACTTTGTCTTTTCTGCCCCCTCCCCCCTACTGGGTGCACTGGACAGGGATGGGTGTGTGTGTGCCTGTGTGTATGTGTGTGTTATGATTTGCCAGGGCAAGAGATAAGAAATTCTGGGAGCAGCAATAGGAATAGAAATGTACAGCACATTATGATCCCAAAAGGCCATGCTTTACTCTTTGGACCAGTGTAGCTCCCAGTGCTGTAGTAAGAGTGCCACCTAAGACAACCACTCCCCTAAAGAAACTTGGCATCTTTTCAGAGTAACCTATAGCTTTTCTTTTTACTGTTCTTGTTTCTTTCATCAGGAATGATAAAGCATAAAGAAAAAACGTGGAAAAAATATGAAGGCCTAGTATTCCAAGGTAATTGCCAGACCTGCTTAAAGAACAAATTGACCTACCACACAGTTCATTGTGGCACTGGTTTCCTCAGAAACTACTACTCTTAATTCCTTCTTCTAGACTCACGGCTTTTCTTTTGGCAGGAAGATAAATATAAACCAATAACAATCCTAACCTATCATATAGTGAAGTCAACCGACTTTTAAGAGGTCCCCTGTGGTGGTGACTTGAATAGGTGCTACTGTTCTATCTGGCTTGAAACATCAGCAGTTCTGCACAAACACACTCAGCAATCTTTGCATCTAATTTGTTTTGTAGAAGGACTTTAGTATGCTTCACAAAAATTGATTATTTTACTAGTTCTAATATCACTGAAACAGGTAGGAAATAAGAGGCTCTAACTTCAAGTTTAGAATGGTTAAGTACATTGAAGGTGACACACTGAATTGCAGCAAGACTAAATGAAACCCAGGTCACTGGATGCTCACTTCAGTTCTATCACTACAAGTTTCATACAAATTGTAGGAAGATGCTCTAACAGTCCTCCAATTGTCTGAGGGATAGTAGAGAAGGTAGTCCCATTGTGGACCAAAATAAATGAAAATCACTGTCATGTGGGATCCCTGGGTGGCGCAGCGGTTTGGCGCCTGCCTTTGGCCCAGGGCGCGATCCTGGAGACCCGGGATTGAATCCCACATCAGGCTCCCGGTGCATGGAGCCTGCTTCTCCCTCTGCCTCTCTCTCTCTCTCTCTGTGACTATCATAAATAAATAAAAATTTAAAGAAAAAAACCACCTCTTTAAAAAAAAAAAAAAAGAAAAAAGAAAATCACTGTCATGTGCTGCAGAATCCCCACTAAGGGTTCTTAGAACGTCCCAAAGACAAATTCAACATATGAATATATACAACCTTAAGTAACCTAAGGGTGAGTGAATTGTGTAAAGCCAGCTAAGTGAAATACTATGAGACAACTGCCACTTGTCACATACCATCATTATTCTGTCTTAAAATGGGCAATTCATGTAAAATAAGGTAGACTCTTATGATTTATATGAAAGCTGAGAAGTCTTAAGAGACAAAGCATGTTGTCACTGTAGAGTAATTCATTTCTGAGCTACAGAGGTCATCAAGCTTTTCACTAGTTCTTTTGGATCTACTTTAAGATAGTTAAATCCCTTTTTGGTGAGTGGGAAAAGGTCTCTCAATGAAGACTGCTTAGATAGAATTGAGATTTATGTTTATCAATAGTTTTAAGCAACAGGGCTGAATAGATGGTTAAGGGAAGTCCTTAATGGCCTGAGGTATGTGGATGAGAACCAGGATGGATAAAAAAGCAGAAAGACGAGTATAGTAGAAAAGACTGCTGTATAGTCATTCACTTCTTTATCGGAATCTTTTCTGGATCTTTTATCCAGGTGTCAAATATTCACTAAGGGCCTACAACAATTCCATGAACTATAGGCTGACAGTAAGACACTATCCCTACCCTAAATAAAATCTTATGTGTGGCTGGGGTTGTGAAGATATTATATAATTATACAAATATCAATATACGTTGGTATATGGCAAGAGACAAGAAGAGAAAGTGCAGAATTCTACAAGAATGTTAACTAGGAGGAACTACCTCATCTAGAGGAAGTCAGGGATGGCTTTAATGACCAAGAAACATTTAAGCTAAGACAAATATATGAGAAAAAATATATGTACTCTAACCAACTACATTTCACCTTCTGAGATGTCTCAAAGTATCAATTAAAAATGACAATCAAGGAAATTATGTTTAAGTTCTTATTACTTTGCTTAAAAGTAAAGCAAAACACCAATTTGGCTATAAATGCTTTAGGTAATTAAAATTCAATTATTCCAGAGTAAAAGCCAAAGGCAACACTGGCTAGAGCTGCAGGGTTTAACACAGTAGATACTAGCCATACATGGCAACCTCAATTTCAACTGATTAAAATTTAGATTCCTTAGCTACACTAGCCACACATGGTTCAGAAGTCACCATATTAGACACTGCAGCTAAAGACTATTAGAATTAAATAAAATTAAACATTCAGTTCCTCCATTATACTAACCATATTCTGAGTGTTCAGTTTCAAGTGAGTAATGGTTAACACAGTGGGCAGCAGATAAGAACATTTCCATCACTGTAGAAAGTGCTAATGGAGAGCACTGCATTACTATCTGGGGCCTTGTTGCCTCCCTAACCTCATTTTACATTGCTCTTGCCTTACTTATGCCACTTTAGCCACGCTGGAATCTTTACTGCTCTGAGTATACTCAGCATGACCCAGCCTCAGGGCCTTTGCAGAGTTTGGTCCCTACTTTCCTCTTCAGCCCCATGCTGTATGAGAGTCTCCAGCTGGTTTATCCATCCTGAGCTGTGCCAGCCTTCTTTCTATTTCCCTTATTCTCAAGGTCTTTATTGTCTCAGGGCTTTTCATATATTAGTACCTTCCTTTGTAAGGCTCCTCCTTCCCTACTTTAACTTTCCTTCAAATATTAGCTTACTTATTATTTTATCAGAGAAGCCTTTTCTGATTAGGTCAAATTTTCCTTGTACAAACTCACATCCCTATCTTGCATAATGCTTTTTACAATAGCACATTTACATTTATTTGTCATTTTTTATTCATAAAACTCTCCTCTGATCAACTGACAGCTCCATGAGGGCAGGGATCATATCTGTTTCTGACCACCACTATATTTTCAAAAGCAGAATGCATGGAACAAAATAGGACATAAACATAATAATATTTATAATTATGAAAGAATGAATAGATGCTATAGAAAAAATAGCCAATGGTCAGTTTAAAATATATATATATTGTACTGCTTCTTCAATGCATGTCAAGTGCCCAAATACACAGTGAGCAAAACAGAATGACAGGGATTGTAATAATTTCAGAGGTAGGATATATTTGTTTCAGATAGATAAAAAGTACTGTTCACCCAATGGATAACAGAATCATAGGTATAATTTGCATTCGTTTTGCTTATCTGAATTGTCTAATATTTCTCCATAGTCATGTATTGGTTATAAGAATATTATCTTTAATTGCAATGTCCAAAGTTATTCTGCTCCAGTGCAGCAGAAAACCAAAATACATGGGAGGCACAGTGGTTAAAGGGGTGCTTTTTTTTTTTCCTACCAGACAAGCCAGAGTTGAATTCCTGTCTCCTGTTCTTTTGCTGGTGACCTTGAGCATATTTACCTCACCTCTCTAAACCTCATCTTTCAAATGAGATAGTAATATTCACTATAGTAGGTGGTTGTGAAAGTTCAATGAGACAATGGATATAAAACATTCAATAAATGGTAGCTTAAAATCTACATGCCAAAATGACCATATTTAAAGTGTAGGTGTACATAAACCTCAATAACTCTCTGTTATTAATCGTTAATTTGAAAGTAAAAGATTTTAGGTCATAGATTCTAAGTTTGTCTTCTCATGCTAGATTTCCTCCTAAGATTACACTATCTTTCTTTTGAAAGTGGCTGCTCCACATACTCTAGAAATTGAAGTTAGTTCCAAGGAATTAAATTCATTCACTTATTCAACAAATATTTTTGTATGCCTTCTGTATAACAGGCATTGCTGTGTTAGGGATAATATGGTTAGCCAAACAGATATTAATATATCTCTTTCAATCTTAATAGCCTATGTGATTCTGGGCAAGCATCTAAGATAAAAACTTAGTTACCAACTGTTACATAAACTATTTGCATTAATCCAGTAAGAATATATTTGAATAAATGACTTAACAAGTGCTTTTTATAGATGTGTGAAAAGTACTTTTATAAAGATATTCTCTTAGCACTGTTTATACTATTGAATATTCAAATGCCTAATAATGTATTAGTTATATTAATGGTAATAAATTCACAAAATAGAATACTACGTAACTATTAAAAATGCAGTGGTAGAAGCATTGTAAACATCTTCCTATACCAGTAGGAACATGTTGGTAAGTTTAAAACGTTTCAAAATTGTGTGCTTCATAAGAATCTATATAAAAATTATGTTTATACAAGCAAAAAAGACCTGAAGGACATTAAAATATTATTTTCTCTATCAGTTGTTCATAATGTGACTAAATATTAGAGTCAACATGGCAGGGCACCTGGATGGCTCAGTTAGGTACCTGCCTTTGGCTAAAGTCATGATCCTGGGGGTCCTGGGATTGAGTCCCACATTGGGCTTCCTGCTCAGTGGGGAGCCTGCTTTTCCCTTTCCTACTCCCTCTGCTTGTGCTCTCTCAAATAAATAAATATTTTCTTAAGTGGCAATTTAAAAAATATAGATGCAAAGACACAATTAGAAATTATGATTTAAATAATCCTCCAACAGGCCCAAAGCATCAATATTTAAAGAATGCATACTTGACAATTCCAGTGTACATCTAGGATTGAGAAACATTTTTTCCTAACTATTGGGACACTATTTTACTTTGTTATCTGTTTTTCTAAATTATATACACAAGTATCATATATTCTTTATACAGTAAAAAAATTATGCCACAATGTAGAGCCCTGTTAATATTACTATATGTTGCCAAATGGTGAAGTAGGATATATGGTAATGTCTCCCAACTTTTTAATTCCTGAATTTAGTTAGTTATGCCTTCTTTTATTTTTAATGATGAGTTCTGTCTGGGAATAAGTATCAATTTTATTTCAAAGAAACTACTTTTGGCTTGTTGATTTGTTGAATATTTATTATTTCATTAATTACTATTCTTAGTTTTTTCCTTCTAGTTTCTTTTTGTTTGAATTTGTTGTTTTTTCTTCCTTCCT
Organism: Canis aureus; assembly: GCF_053574225.1. Lineage (NCBI taxonomy): Eukaryota > Metazoa > Chordata > Mammalia > Carnivora > Canidae > Canis > Canis aureus. Next base: position 10,618,696 of record NC_135613.1, read on the forward strand.
CAGATAGTTGCTCAAATCACTTTTTCAGCTTTCCGTCTTTTCTAACATGTGAATCTAAAGCCAAAATTTTCTCTGTAAGCTTGTTTTAGCTATACACCTACAAGTTTTAATATATAGTATTTTCATCAGTATTTAAAAATATTTTCTATTTTTCTTTTTTTTCCCTTGAAGCATGAGATATTTAATGTTCTATCTTTAAATTTACAAATATATAGGGCTTTTCTAATTATCTTTATGTTATTCTTTTGTAATCTAATTCCATGATGATCTGAGAAAATATGATTTCAATCCTTTGAAATTTGATAATTTCTTTATGGATGAACTATAGTCAAATATTTAAAATGTTCTGTATGTACTCAATAATAAAGGGCATTAAGTAGTTTTAATATTCATTTTGAAGTTTTACATACAAGATAAGTAAATCAAGCTTGTTAATTGGGTTAAAATTTTCCTTCTATTAATTTCTGTCTGCTTGTTGTAAAAGTCATTGAGAATGGTAAGTTAAAATCTGTGATCATTAATTTTCATATTTCTCCTTTTTTTAAGATTTTATTTATTTATTCATGAGAGACACAGAGAGAGGCAAAGACACAGGTAGAGAGAGAAGCAGGCTCCATGCACAGAGCCCAATGTGGCACTTGATCCTGTGACTCTGGGATCACACCCTGAGCCAAAGGCAGACGCTCAACTGCTGAGCCACCCAGGTGCCCCATATTTCTTCTTTTTGAATTGTAAATTTTTGTTTTCTATATTTTGAGGCTAATTATTAGGTACATATATATTCAGAATTATTTTTGCTTACAGGTAAATTAAGTATTTTGTCAAGAAACATCACTGTTTATCTCTAATTTTTTTTTAATTTTTATTTATTTGTGATAGTCACAGAGAGAGAGAGAGAATGAGGCAGAGACACAGGCAGAGGGAGAAGCAGGCTCCATGCACCGGGAGCCCGACGTGGGATTCGATCCCGGGTCTCCAGGATCGCGCCCTGGGCCAAAGGCAGGCGCCAAACCACTGCGCCACCCAGGGATCCCTATCTCTAATTTTTTTAATGACAACTTTGAGCATAGCTTTCTCATACCTGTTTTGGTTAGTATTTAAATGATTTGGTACATTGTATTATTGACCATAGTTCTTCACCCCTTCATTTTCTGTGTCCTTTGCCATGTGACTACTGTTCCTTCTTCTAGAGATAGAATACCTTTCTGAGCTTTGACTTTGGATTAAGTCACATTACTTATTTTAGCCTTGAGATGTTAGTAGCTATAGTGCATACAGAATCTTGAAATGTGTTTGTTCAACTGAACTTGCCCACGCATCTGACATTACTGTAAGAATGTGCCCTAACTGCATAGGTGGGAAATAGAGTAGACTTAGACCTAAATTCCGGTTTGGAGTCTAGACCAGCTCATTCTAAGATGTATAAAAAAGAATAAATTATTTTGTTTTAAGCTACTGAATTAGAGACATTACTATAGCAAAAGTGAACAGCTATAGAAGAAGTAAGCTGTAAGCAGGGTGCTCCAATAGCAAAAAACTAAAATACATAATAGTTTAGAACCAGGAAGCAGGTATTGAGGAGACTCTAATAGGAAGCTGGAAAAATGGCAGGGAAAAAGAAATCAGAAAAATTATGATTCATATAATGGCAAACAGTTGGCAAAAATGTTGCATGGGATAATCTAGCAGAAAATAATTTAATAAACTTACAGAACTCGGGGAGGAGATTTTGAGGAAAAATGTTAAATGCACAAACTATTTCATTTGGTAAGATTCTACAAGAAAGAGATGACTTGAGAAAAGGCATGATCCATTTGCAGGCAAAATTAAAGAGATTATAAATTGCCCAGACATTTCAGATTGGAAAATAAAACATTCTCATCTAATAAAAGCCCTAGCCATTAAGAAACAGCTTGAGGGAAAAGACTAAACCTAGGGCATTGGGTAAAGACCAGATCAAGGATAATGGCTATTGAACATTTTCTTAAGAGCTCTGGAAGAATTAAGATGGTATCTTGCATATCAACAACAAAGGTAAACAAGTTAATTTCTAGAAATACAAAAGGCATAGTCCCACAAAAGTGTGACATCCCCCAAGTATCTGTAATTTAAGTGTAGAGAGAAGGGCAAGTCTCAAATAGAATCAGGGGTTTGGTTTTGGCATACAGAGTTGATTAGAATCAAATATGAAATCCCCGTTTTTTAAGAGAGATGAATCAGTAGAAGCACTGCCCACTTGGAACAAAAGAAATTGTGATATTTTGAGGCAAAAAAGACTTCTGGATACCATTACACACCTTTTAGAATGGAAAAAATCCAAATCAGTGGCAACATCAAATGCTGGTTAGGAGGTAGAGTAACAAGAATTCTCAGTCATTACTGGTGGGAATACAAAACGGGACAGCTACTTTGGAAGACGGGTTAGCAGGTTCCTACAAAACTAAACATACTCTTACCATATGACCCAGTAATCAAACACACTGGTATTTACTGAAAGGACTTACAAACCCATGTCCACACAAAAATCTGTAACATGGATATTTATAGCAGCTGTATTAATAACTGCTAAAACCTGGAAACAACCAAGATGCCCTTCAGTAAGTGAGTACTTTGGTACTTCAACATAATGGAATATTATTCAGCACTAAAAAGAAATGAGCTATCAAGTCAAGAAAAGACATTTAAGGAAGAGCCTTAAATGCATATCACCAAGTAAAAAAAGGCAATCTGCAAAGGCTTCATACATGACGCATGATTCTAACTATATGATATACTAGAAAAGGCAAAATTATGGAGACAGCAATAATATCAGAGGTAGCCAGGGGTTGGGAGAAGGAAGGGATGAATATGTGGAGCATAGAGGACTGTTAGGGCAGTGAAAATACTCCATATGATACTATAATGGTGGATAAATATTATACACTTGTCCAAACTCCCAAAATGTACATCAAGAGTGAAATCTAATGTAAATTATAGACTTTAGGTGATAATGTGTCAGGGCAGGTTCATCAACTATAACAAATGTACCATTTTGGTGGGGGGAGGGATTTTGACAATGGAGGAGATTAGGAGATATGCAGACAATGGGTATAGGAGAACTCTGTACCTTCCTCTCAATCTTTTTGTGAAGCCAAAAAAAAAAAAAAAGAAAAAAGGACTTCTGGGGCAGAGGATTCTAGGAAGATGGTAGAGTAGGAAACATTAACTCATCAGAAATCTGTCTCCTCACCTAGACAACTATTGCACCAATGGAATCTGTCTGATGTAACTATTTTGGAACTCTGGAGTCTATCTGAAGGCTTATAGCTAGGTTTCCAGGGAAGTCTTGGACAGTAAACAGTGATAATCTCTGGGAGCTCTTAATACAGCATCAGCTCCTCACCCCCTACTCCCTAGCCTCATGGCAAGCAACTGTGTACACGATCCTGAAGCAGTTGGTATGCAGCCTGTGAGAATCAAGTGGGAAACCAGACCTTTTCCTTTAAATATTTGGGGATCTGGGCTCTGACTGCTGATTGCTTCTCCTGACAGTGGAAGGAGAGATACAGAGCCAGGCAGCTGTTACTTTAAGTTCATCCACCTCCATCCAAAGTGACTTCCAGGAGATTTAAAGGCTTCACACACGTTTTATCTTCCTGCCTCATTAATGTTTATGTTTTTCTTCTTTTGGAAGCCAGATATTTAAGAAGTAGGATATTGGAAAGCAACTGCATATATAGGGGATTTAGAAAGTCATGGCAAAGGCCCAAAGAAAGGAGAAAGCATAGAATAGATCTAGAAAGACCTCAAGTTTACATCTCAGGCAGATCCTCAGCACAGAATCAGGCTACGAGAACAATAAAAAACAACAATGACAACAACAAAAACAGCATATGGTGGCAAAGAGGGAAAATATGCTTTTGAGCTGCTACATTATATGATTCAGTTTTTGTCTAGTTTTTACATAAAAAATCAAAAGGCATACAAAGAATCAGAATAGTATTTCCCAAAGAAAAACATTAACAGAATACATCACATTAACAGAATGAAGGAAAAAAATTACATGACTATCTCAACTGATGTAGAAAGAGCATTTGACACAATTCAATACCTTTTCATGATAAAAACACTCAATAAACTAGGAATGGAAGGAAAACACCTCAACATAATAAAAGCCACATATGAAAAACACACAGCTAACATTATCCTCAAAGGTCAAAGGCTTGTTTGGAATGAGACAAGGATGTCTATTTTTGCAACTTCCATTCAGCATAGTACTCTAAATTCTAGGCAGAGCAATTAAGCAAGGCATCCAACTTGGAAAGAAGTAAATTTATCTCTATTTGCAGATGATAAGATCTTATATGTAGAAAGCCCTAAAAAATTGGACAAAAACTTTTTAGAATAAGCAAACTGAGCAAAATAGCATGATACAAAATCAACACTCGAACAACTGCATTTGTATACATTAACAACAAGCAACCTGAAAAGGAAATTAAGATAATTCCATTGACAATCCCATCCAAAAGAATAAGATACTTAGAAATTTCAACCAAAAAGGTAAAAGATTTGTACAGTGAAAACTACAAAACATTGGTGAAGGAAATTAAAAATTACTTAAGTAGAAGAATAGGCTATTGTGGATACTATTTAATACTGTTATGATGTCAGTGCTAACCACGGTGATCTACAAATCTGATTAAATCCCCACTGAAATTCCCATGATGCTTTCTGCAGAAATAGAAAAATCCATCCTAAAATCTGTATGAAATCTCATGGGACCCCTAATAGCCAAAAACAATCCTGAAAAAGAATGAAGTTAGAGGACTCACACTTATGATTTCAAAACTTACCAAAGCTATAGTAATCAAAACAGTATGGTGCAGGCATAAAAACAGATAAACAAATGGAATAAAGAGCCCAGATATAAACCCTTGTATACATGGTTGCTATGGACTGAATTGTGTCCCCCCCCCTCCACCCCCCCCCCCCCCCCCCCCCCCCCCCCGCACTCCACAATTCATATTTTAAAACCCTAATTACCCATGTGACTGTGCTGGAGATAAGGCCTTTAAAGAGTGATTAAGGTTAAATGAAGTGACAAAAATGGATCCCTGATCTGTAGACCTAGGGCCCTTACAAGAAAGGAAGAGACACTAAAGGTCTCTCTCTCTCTCTGCCATGTGATAACACAGCAAAAAGCAGCCCTTTGCAAGTCAAAAAGAGAGCTCCTACCAGAATCCAACTATGTTAACACCCGGATACTGGACTTCTACCCTCTAGAACTGTGCTAAATTGATTTCTGTTGTTTAAGCCACATTTAAAACTTAACCCAAAATGGATCAAAGAAACATAAGAACTAAAATTATAAAACTCTTAGAGGAAACATAGGACAAAAATGTTACAAAACTGGGTTTGGTAAAGATTTCTTGGAATGATGCTTAAGGCACAGGCAATAAAAAGCAAAACTGGACTTAATGAAAATTAAAAACATGCATCAAAGGACACTATCAATAGAATAAAACTATAACCCACAGGAGAAAATATCTGAAAATCACATATCCAATAGGAATTAAAATCAGAATATATAGTGTCCTCATATATTATTCTTATTGTGAAATCTGCGTCTAAAACCCCCATCATCTAAATCACCTGTATAAGTCTCTTTGTATTGGGTGTTGTTTCTCTTGTTTTTTTATCATGCAGTTTTATCTTTTGTGCCTATTTTCTATTTTGACTGAACACCAGTAAGTGTTCCTCTATAGAAATTTCTGGGAGTGGATAACTCCAGTAGTAATTCTGTATTACCTAAACCAGATCAAGATTTGAAATTATTTAAAATTGGTTTTCAGGGGCATCTCAGTGACTCAGTCAGTTAAGCATCTGCTTTGGGCTCAGGTCATGATCCCAGGATCCTGGGATGTCAGGCTCCCTGCTCAGCAGAGTCTGCTCCTCCCTCTCCCTTTGCTGCTCCCCCTGCTTGTGCCCTCTGTGTCAAATAAATAAATAAAATCTCTTTAAAAATAAATAAAATTGGTTTTCAGTCTCTGGCTAGGCTGGTCTATTTCAGGTTCATCCTTCCTCTGAGATTTTATCAGGTATTATCCCCCTCTTTGGGGGCCTTGAACTCTAGTTTTTCCCACAGACTTCATGATTGTGAGTATCGCAGGCTTTTAGCCATCTTTATTGGAAATGGCAGATACTCAGATCTACAAGAAATGGCAGAAACCTCTAAGGGAAAAACACCTCTAAATGCCAGACTCATCTCTCTTGAATGTCCTCCTAGTTGGTCTCATAGGTTCTCACTATACTGTTAGTTACAAGGCCTCAAACAGATTTTTGTTTCTATTTCAAAAAAACCACTTTCCTAATTGCTCTCAGTAGGAGAGATGGTTCAAATTGCTTAGTTTAACATTATTACTAGAAGCTAAACTCCATACTCACTTACTTTTTAAAAGGATATTTATTTGTCAAAGTAAACTTCCATAAACTGGCCTGCAGATCATTTATATAAGAATTATCTAGGGTGCCTGGGTGGCTCAGTTAAGTGTCTACCATCTGCCTTCAGCTCAGGTCCTAGAATTCAGCCTGAGTGGGGCTCCCTGCTCAGCTGGGCATCTGCTTCTCCTTCTCTCTCTGCCCTCCACCTCATGCTTTCTCTCTTACTCAAATAAAATCTTTTTAAAAAAATGTTTAAATGCAATTCCTAAATTCTCTCTCCAATCTAGCTGAGTCAGAACTGCATTTTTAACCAGCATCCTGGTTCACCGAGTACCCATCTGTATATAAAAATAAGTAACTGGGGCAGCCCAGGTGGCTCAGCAGTTTAGCTCCACCTTTGGCCCAGGGCCTGATTCTGGAGACCTGGGATCGAGTCCCATGTCAGGCTCCCTGCATGGAGCCTGCTTCTCCCTCTGCCAATGTCTCTGCCTCTCTCTCTGTGTCTCTCATGAACAAATAAATAAAATCTTTTTTAAAAAATTAAGTAACTGGAGGGGCTCAGTGAAAAAAAAAAAAAGTGTTAGACTTTTGATTTTGGCTCCGGTCCTGATTTCAGGGTCGTCAGATCAAGCCCTGCACTGGGCTCTGCACTCAGCAGAGTATCTGCTTCTCTCCTTCCTCTGCGCCTCTTCTTGCTCATGCTTTCTCTAAAATAAATTAAAAATAAATAAATAAGTGGAGAGATACTCTTTTTTATTTAATGATAATTGACCACTCAGTCATAAAGTTACTACTTTACAGAAAAGTTAATGGGAATACTTGTCTTCTAAACAAAAAATCCTAGTATACTTGCATTTTAAAATGTAATTAGGTAGGGGTACCTGGGTGGCTCAGTCAGTTAGGTGGCTGCCTTCTACTCAGGTCATGATCTCATAGGTTCTGAGACTGAGCCCCCAGTCAGACTCCTTGCTCAGCAGGGAATCTGCTTCTCCCTCTGCCTTTCCCCTGCTCCCCAGCTCATGCTTACTCTCAAATAAATGATAAAATTTCAAAACATACATTAACTTCATGATCCTGTATTTAAATATAATGTTGGGCAGCCCGGGTGGCTCAGGGGTTTAGTGCCGCCTTCAGCCCTGGACCTGATCCTGGAGTCCCTTGCAGGGAGCCTGCTTCTCCCTCTGCCTGTGTCTCTGCCGCTGTCTCTCTGTGTCTCTCATGAATAAATAAATAAAAATCTTAAATATATATATATACACATATATAACTGTTATTTTCCTTTTTTTAGTTTAGTTATTTTTAAGTAATCTCTATACCCAATATGGGGCTCACACTCACAACTTTGAGATCAAAAGTCACATACTCTTCTAAGCCAACCAGGCACCCCATGTACACTGTTACTTTAAAACATTATTAGGGGAATCCCTGGGTGGCTCAGCAGTTTGGCGCCTGCCTTTGGCCCAGGCCACGATCCTGGAGACCTGGGATCTAGTCCCATGTTGGGCTCCCGGCATGGAGCCTGCTTCTCCCTCTGCCTGTGTGTCTGCCTCTCTCTCTCTATGTCTATGATGAATAAATAAAATCTTTTAAAAAATAATAAATAGGGATCCCTGGGTGGCGCAGCGGTTTGGCGCCTGCCTTTGGCCCAGGGCACGATCCTGGAGACCCGGGATCGAATCCCACGTCGGGCTCCCGGTGCATGGAGCCTGCTTCTCCCTCTGCCTGTGTCTCTGCCTCTCTCTCTCTCTCTCTGTGACTATCATAAATAAATAAAAATTAAAAAAATAAAAATAATAAAAATAATAAAAAACAATAAATAAAAAATAAATAAATAAATAAATAAAACATTATTAGGAGATCTATATAAGATATGAAATGTAAAGAACCAAATCAAAAAAAAAACTCATCTTATTAATAAGATCAAGATGTGTTAGGGACGACTGGGTGGCTCAGTGGTTGAATGCCTGTCTTCGGCTCAGGGCCTGATCCCAGAGTCCTGGGATCAAGTCCTGCATCGGATTCCCTGTATGGAGCCTGTTTCTCTCTCTGCCTGTGTCTCTGCCTCTCTCCGTGTCTCTCATGAATAAATAAATAAAATCTTAAAAAAAAAAAGAAAAGAAATGGGAAATAATTTTATTTTCTCACATACATAACCCCTAGTGGCATGTTAGATAGCTTATATTCATCCATGAAATTTCAAATGTTTATAGCCCCTTCTCATTTTACAAAACTCAAATCTAGTTTTTTTTAGTCAAGCCACACATATTAACTTCTATTAAACTTGACTTTAAAAAAAAATGAACTTGACTTTAATGTCTAAAAATATAGTCTTATTAATTTCCTTTTATTAATATCTTCAAAATGCAACACAATCTTCTTGGGTAGTCCTACCAAAAGGAACAGAAATATATAATTGTATTCCTTTCAACTATATACTAGCTTTTATATGATTATTGCTTTACCAAGTAGGAACATTTTAATCAATTTTTTATTTCCCTATTATTTGTTTCTACCTATTCCTTAGTCAACTTCACAAATATTCTGCACAGTCTTTGATCTTTTAACCTAGTCTAACCACAGTGTCTCCCAGCATGTTATTCACCCTCTTAGATTCTTCATCTCTGATAAAAAGGTGACCTTCAGGGGATCCCTGGGTGGCTCAGCGGTTTGGTGCCTGCCTTTGACCCAGGGCGCGATTCTGGAGTCCCGGGATCGAGTCCCACGTCGGTCTCCTGGCATGGAGCCTGCCTCTCTCTCTCTCTCTATGTCTATCATAAGTAAATAAGTAAAATTTTTTTTTTTAAAAAAAGGTGACCTTCAATTGTGCTATCCAATCATCATTGGATTTTGAGTCATGATTTAGTCTGCCTCTTAAAATCAATGTGTTTTTTTTTTCTTTTTCCTGTCCTGTAACAGACTTTTAGTAAAACTTTGGTAAAACTTTCAATAAAATATTTTACAAAACCCAAATCCAGACTGTATGTTACTAGGGAAAAACAAAGCCAAAAAAAACCCAAATAAACAAGGTTAAAAGAGAACCTACCCACTCAGGGATTTGGGGACCATATTGATGGTCAAATCAAATTATTTAAGCCAAGTATATTTTGTCTGACATAAACTTTAAGAATTGGCTTTTTATTTGATTCTGAATTCTAAATATAATTATATCATGCTCTACTATTCTCTACCTCCAAAATATTACTCAAGTCCATAAATTAGCCATTTCTGAGAATTTATAGCACTGAGTTTAATAATGACAATGTATGTTTAAAAATATATGTCTGTGTTGCTTAATTTAACACACATTTTAAATTATGTACATAATTTTCTTCTACATTCTGGTACTCCCATTCTTATTCCAGTCCAATTTATCTTTCTCGATATTAAAGTCTGGGAATCTGTCCATTAGTTCCTCTCATGCAAAGATTTTATTACTCAACCATATCTGAAGGACTGCTTTCATCAAGATTTCTAGTAATAGGCTCTCCCTGTCCTTATGAAAATAACCTTCAATGTGGAGAGCTACAGTGTGAAGAACATTAATGAGTTCATGACTGGTACTCTTTCCTAGTTATGGTGTGAGTTAGGTGTGAAGACATACTGCCAGGGTGAAGATGGGGGTTCAAAAATGAAATCATTATTACTAAGTGAAAAATAATTGATATTTAATTTGGCAGAACTTCATGCCTGAGGGGCAGTTAATTTTAATGTATTTGGTTCCAACTTTAATGGAAATATTAAGAGAAAAATCTTATGGGAATAAGGTTAAAATCAATAAGTGTTAGGAAAACCTTAGAACACATTAGAAACAAACCCGTTGCTATAATCATAAAATCTCAGATGTTTCTCCTGTTTTCTCTTTTAGGCTCAAAAAGAGGCTAAAATTTGAATTAAGGGCTTAGAAGATTTTTTTCTCGTCTTTGTAAAATTGAGTAGATAAAAGGACATGGAGAGAAACAGGACTGTTTGACAATCCTTCTCCTATGATACCACCCCAAACATAAAAAGATCTAAATGGTAGCTCACCAAATAATGTCTGCATAAAAAGAATAAAAACAAGTCTGCATAAACACTTTAGGAATTTTAATTATACTTTTTGTTTGCTGCATATTTTTTCCTTTGTTCAGGGACTTGCAATGGGAAAGGAAGCTGTGCCCCAAGAAAATTCCCAGAATGCACCATGATTTGTGCTGCATTTGAAGCCTCTGCTTATTAAGGACACCTATGAGTTTCTTCTTTGTTTTTTAAGAGGACAGAACCCAGTAATAACTCAAATGCTCAGACCTCTCCCCAGACATCATTTTTCTAACAGTCCAAGAGGAGCTGATTCAAGGTCAGAGGTCATAGGCTGTGCTCCCATTTGCCAGCTGGCAGTAAGCTCCAAGGACAGAGGGTGCAAGAAGCGTGACGATTCCTGAAGATGCTCATTCACAAAGCACTGAGAATATCCCCACGGATACCTCAGAAATACTCATTTTATGTCAGTTTGGTGGGTTGGAGAAAAGGGGGTCAATTTTCTGGGATAGCTTTGCAGAGCTTCACATCTCTGATCTCATCTCACTGAAGCTGACTTTATTTTACAATAACACAATAAAGTCTAAGAGAGGATAAAAAGTTTCTATTATAAACATTATCTGCCCTGTGACTCAGAACAGAGCTATACTGACTAAAAGGCAAATATCTGGAAACCTCAGTTGAGAGAAACAGTGGCTAGTATGAACATTCTATCTAGAATGACAAGAAAATTTCCAGACAGAGGGAAATCAGGATATTGAAATGTTGATCTACAGTAATTTGGGGTGAGTTCTTTCCTCAAACTTATTCTTGAGTTTTTGTGCACTGGTCCCATACCACATTCAGAATTTGACTGTTTTTTTCTTTTCCTAAATGGCTAAACTGAGATGCTGTGTGTAAGAAATGGAAAGTGACAAGATATGACCGAAGCATTGGAAATCAATCCAAACTAAATGTGCTTCTTAACTATAAGTGAACAGTTGAAAACAATCCTCTTTTATAGCCATGGAGATAAATACTCTGTTTTTATTAGGAAAAAATTGCTTTGGACTGAATAAAGTCATTTGATTAACAAGTCAAAGCAGATGGTTTATTGATGTTTCAGAAAGGAGTTTACAAGGTCTAGTGAAAAAAGAGACCTAGCTCTGAATTAACAAATTACCCTGGTATATAGGACATTGACAGTTCACTGTTAATAGATTTATGGGCTACTGCTGGGTGTTTCATCCCTATTTGGTTTATTATGATAAAATATTGGGGCATGGGTAACCTATAGCCTTATTGCAATATACCATATTGACCTTTGAACTTTAGGACCTGACAGCAAAACTATGTATTAGATTTTTAATTTGTCTTAATCTAACAGGATCAACATCAGTGTTGTGTGGTTTATTTTGAAGAGGCCATTCAGTGTAACTAACACATGGCATACTGGCTTGGGATTTGCTAGAACTCAATAAATTAGCTCTCAGAGGTTATAAGAGTCACATGTTAAGATCCAGAAGTCACTGGTGAAATGGCATGTGGTTTGAGTAAAGAAAGTATCTGTAAGGAATCTCACTCTTCAACTTGGAAATATTTTTTGTCTCTCTGGAAATTTCAGAATCTTTGTATTTGACAGTGCATCTTCTGACTTCAATAAATTTTTTATTTCTGGAAGTTCTTCTTTTTTTTTTTCAATCTGCCTGGATATCTGTCTGTTCTCTTTTCCATTTCTTTTGTATCTTTAAATGTTTAGAACAGTTATTTTATAGTCTTTATTTGAGAATGCTATTATTGAGAATTCTTGGGCGTCAACACTGCTAGTTTGTGTCCTAAATTTGGGTTACTGAGTTCATTTTTTTTTTTTAATTTTTATTTTATTTTATGATAGGCACACAGTGAGAGAGAGAGAGAGAGAGGCAGAGACACAGGCAGAGGGAGAAGCAGGCTCCATGCACTGGGAGCCCGACGTGGGATTCGATCCCGGGTCTCCAGGATCGCGCCCTGGGCCAAAGGCAGGCGCTAAACCGCTGCGCCACCCAGGGATCCCTACTGAGTTAATTTTTTTTTTTTTGTTTTTTTTTTTTGAGTTCATTTTTAAGTGAGGTTATATTTGTGGGAATCCTTGAATGAAGTTATGTATCCCCAAAATTGTTGCTTTCATTTCTTATAGATGCTGTCTGGATCTTTCCAGCCCACGGTGATTATTATTATTATCATTATTATTATTTTTTAGCCCAGGTTGGTTTTTATGTCTGTTTCTGAGTTTAGGAATTCCTGAACCACGTAGACAAGGTAAATCTGACCCCAAACAGGAATGGGGGCAGGCCTCGGGCTGTGGATACACAAAGGAAACTAGATATTTCATTTCTCTGTCTCTCTATTAACCCCCACCCCCTTAATCCAGAGCCCAGGGCTAGAGAGACAAGTTTTCTTGAGTTCTTACTGTCCCATTGGGAAGATTTTTTTTTTTTTTTTTTTTAGTTCTGCCCTTTTACTTGGGACATAGTCTTTGGAGGACTTTGAATTTCAGCTACAATTGTGTGCCTTTCACAGCTCCAAGTCCAACATGGTAGGTTAAAACCACAGACCCTTGGATACTGAGACCAGCAAATTCCTACAGGCAGCTGCAGCTATTAACTCACACTCAATTTCTTTATCATCTTAATTTTAGGCTACTGTGAAATAATTTTCCTTTCTTGTTTTTTTCTCTGTTACCTCAGTTATACATTCAAAAATATTTTTAAAATAGCTTATGCTGAAATATTTGATAGCAATTTTCAGGTTGACAAATTCACCAAACTGTTAGGACTGAGTAGTCAGAACTCATTTTAGAAATGCTCCTTTTCACACAAATGAATTAAGTAGATGCAGGAAGGAATCTAAGGCTTAAAATTTATCCTATCAACATAATACATTTCATGAATGACCTGATTTATTGCATTAGCCTATATATTTCATCATTGCTTGTTTCTTCTATTCGGTCTGTTTTCTATATTCTGGATGTAGGGTTCAATATTTTGGGACAGCACATGGAATGACACATGAATAGCTCTTTAGAAAACTACCATGTTTGAAATACAGGGACTGCTTTAACTGGCTAGTTTTATTTAAATTATCATTAAACTTTCATGATATAATAAACATTTAGCCTGACATGGTTATTTTCAAAGGGATTTTACATGGATCATTCCAAAAACTGGAAACCATTGTATTGAATAAGCTCACAAATACCTTCCAGAAATCTGCAGGCCTTAAAACATTTCTGCTTTTCCAGAGAAGCAATCACCAACCAATGAATACAACTAATGCTTCACTCTTCTGTGGTTCCTACATTCCCTGCTGCCATCATATTGGATGCAACACGCTTCAGCCTAATGTGTATTGACACTACAGATTAACTAAAATACAATGAAAAAGAACTGGTAAAAGTCTGAAAGTTATAATTTTGATAGGTATCTATACTCCTTCCAGATAAAAGGAAGGTTAAAATGGGGATGAGGAATAAGTCAACAATAAAAAAAGAAAAATATTGATGAAATAATACTGTAGGTTTTCTCCAAAGTCATGGACATCTTCCAGAAATTAGGTTAATCTTATAGCATGTTATTTAATATAAAATATTTAAATTACTTTTCTTACTCTGTGTTTTTGGAATAATACTTATTACAAATAAGAGAGTGGAATCACTTAGTGATTAAGTAATTCAAGGGCTCTATAAAAACTATTTTTGAGGTATAGGCAATAAAATCATTGTTACTTGGTTCACATGGAGAATGGTGATTGCATCAATGACATTTTTCTCATCTCTTCATTCAATCTTAAAACTTTCCTTTGAGCATTCCATGGATAGAGGAAAGGATCCATTTAACAAAAATATTATTTTAAATTTTAGTTTTGTAAAGATAGGAGCAAGATTATTGAACTGAATGGAAACAGTGGTACATAGATATTTCTATCCTTGCCCATTTAATTATATCAAAGGACTTTTACTTAGTAACTCAACTTGTTATTTGGATTTGGGGTTCTTATTTAATTTTGACACTCAGACTCATTATCTGATGATTTCTGTTTATGGTTCAGAGTCTCTCCTTCAAAAACACACGCACACACGCACACACACACACACACACACTCTGCATACTTTATACTGAAGCTAACATTCAATTCCACCATTCTGTAAACTTATTATTTTCTGCTCTGCTCCAAAAAAAAAAAAAAAAAAGATTAAGACTAAAAGAAGGGCCATTTAAAGAAGATGTCTAAGATATTTTAACACATTATTCTGAAGCTAGAGGAAGCAATGGAACAGAAGAGTAGTTCTGCCTCTTAAAAGTTATACACTATTAACTCTGATACAAGAAGAAAAAGTTCTAGATTTTGATAAATTATGTAAAAGAATATGAATTAGATGGCATTTTCCATAGGAATTTAAGAGAAAAAGGCAGAGTTATTCTGAATTGATGAAAGGGAAAATATCTGAAATCAGAGAATATGCCTTTATTTGCACCAAATTTTAGTTTTGCAGTGGTGCCAAATGATATCTGCATCCGAGGACAGCATGGTGATGAACAGAACATGAAAGCATCTTTTACTGTGTCTGCCACTTTTCTTTATTGACTACTGGACAGATAGATACAAAAATTCTTATGATTTGTTCTGCTGCCCCTTTTCTGCCTACTTTACTGTAATAGGATCTGCAGAAATAATTTGAAAGGCTGTAAGATAATTTAGTGTTTAAGCCTTCTTTCCTCCACCCCCTTTACACTTTCCATAAGCACTAAGTACCCTTGAAGTGAACTAATCCTGCTGTAAAATATTACTTCTGGTCTTATTCTTATCTATCAACTGCCCTCAGTTTTAATTACATGGCTTCAGATTAACTGTGGTTGAAATTACTATTCTTTTTTTTTTCTTCTCTTTGGACTTCACTTTCAATAATTTATTTTTCTAAAAGCTATTTTCTTTCTATCTCTTCACCATGCCCTGCCTCCCTTTTCTCTCTTTGTCTATAAGTGTATTGTGTAAAAAAAACAATTCTAGAAACTCAATTTTCATTCTCTCAAAATTTTATTAAAGAATTTTTACTCTTTAGAAAAACAAACTCCAATTATCAATATACCTTTAAATGTCTGAGTAAATATGCTTTTTGTGTAGATGGAAACTCTTATTCTATACTTGAAAATTAAAGACCTGGAAGTGAACCTATATACTGAGAATAATATATTTTTATTACCTTGGGTGATATAGCCCACCCAAGGTAAACCATAGGCTAAGAGGATACTTGAACATCTAGGAAGCTGGACATATTTCTGGGGTGACTCTGGAGCACAATTTGCTGTGGTTCAAAGACAGACTCTTACTGACAATGTGATAACAAGTCTATACAGTTAGCTTTAAACAATGGAGAGATCAAAACATAAGTATTTTTGCTTTAGGGAAACCACCTCTAATGAGATCATAGATATATTTCAGTAAAGTAGTAAAGCATTTTGAATTTTCTCTTTTAGATCTTAACTGATTTTCATGGCTAGGTTTTTATCCATCCCTTTCTCCCTTTAAGAAATCTTTAAGAGTTGAGATGTGCTTATTGAGGGATATACAAGAGGCCTCCAAGCAAAAGCAACCCAGTTTTAAAGCAAGAGTTCTGATAAAAAGTCATAGGCATAAATTGTTAGCCTAAGCAATGCATTGAATAATTTTATTTAATTAACCAAGACCACCAAGTAGCTCTGGGATGAACCCATAATGCTATTCCAATTTCTGTCACTCCCAAATTAACATAAATTCCCTTTTATAAGGTGCCTATGATGTGTCTTTCATTTTGAGTTTTTAACCTATAAAGATAAATGAAACCATTTTTAAAGGTGGGAAAATACTTGGGAGTTTGTAATCACAAACAACTCAAGTTTATGATGTAAAGGAGGGTTACAGTTAAGCTAGACACCGTGGAATGTTATTTTTTTAAAGATTTTATTTATTTATTCTTAAGAGACACAGAGAGAGAGGCAGAGACATAGGCAGAGAGAGAAGCAGGGTCCATGCAGAGAGCCTGATGTGGGACTTGATCCTAGGACTCTAAGATCATACCCTGGGCTGAAGGCAGGCACTTAACTGCTAAGCCACCCAGGCATCCCTATGAATGTTATATTTTTGGGAAAAAAACAATTAAAATGAAAAATATTATGAATGAAATAAAATAAATGGGGTGCCTAGGTGGCACAGTCCATTAGGTAAGGGTCCATTTCTTGGTTTTGGCTCAGGTTGTGGTCTCAGAGTCATAGGATCATGGGATTGAGCCCTGCATGGGGCTCTATGCTCAGCACAGAGTCTGCTTCAGATTCTCTCTCCCTCTCCCTCTGCCCCATCTACTGATGTTCTCGCCCTCTCACTAAAATAAATTTAAAATTTTTAAAAAGAAATGAATAATCGAGAAATGAATAAAAGAACTATATAGCAAATATTTTTAAAATGGAAGAATGATATGATATAGTATGCTAATCATCAAGGAAGTCAAAGGAGACAAAAAAAGCAAAATGAAATAATGTCCGATTGAGGAATTAATGGAAATCAGAAAGAATTAAAAACAGACTCAGATGGAAGTGGGACAGGACCGTGACAAAGCACAACAAATGAGAATTTGCAGGAATGTTAAATAGCTCTTTTGCTTAACTTCTGTGAGAAAGGCCAATAATAAGAAAAATAAGAACATTATACAAGATGCCAGTAAGGGAATCCAATAGTAGAAAAATCTATGAGTCTAAAGGGCTAATATGGAGATTGGAAAAAACAATCTTGTAAATTAAATTGACCGACTGACTGATTGAGAGAGTGTGTGTGTGTGTGTGCAGGAGCCTGGATGGGGGAGAGGCAGAGAGAGAGTGAGACAGAGAATCCTAAGCAGACTCCAAGCCCAGCATGGAGCCCCACATGGGGCTTGATCTCATGACCCTGAGATCATGATCTGAGCCAAAAGCAAGAGTTGGATGCTTAATGGACTGAGCCAGCCAGGCACCTCTGTAAAGTATATTTAAATCTAAAGATTTAGGGGTATCTGGCTGGCCCCATTGGAAAAGCATAGGACTCTTGATCTCAGGGTTGTGAGTTTGAGCCACGTCAGGGGCAGAGTTTACTTAGTAAAAAAAATAAGTAAATCTACAGATTTGTATGAACTAGTCTTAAAAATGAATAACTATGGAGCATCTGTAACTGATCTTGGAGTCGAGTTAATTCCATTATCAAAGGACAAACTAACAAAGAGATGCTACTTCCACATTCTCAAGAAATGAGAATTTGAAACCTTGTGTTAATATAGCCTGGGCACTGGTTCCATGAAACTATAAACCCACTGCCAATTCATATATAAGGAGCTAAAAGAAAGATGACAGATTACCAGCAACCCTAATTTTTCCTAAGTAACTCATATCAAATAAACCACACCAGCTTTTCATAAAACTTAAGATTTACTTCATAATGATAATTTAGAATGGAGAGACCAAGAATATTTGTTATCTCCCCAGGCAAGAGAAACAAAAGCGAAAATAAACAACTGGGACTATATCAAAACAAAAAGCTTCTGCACAGCAAAAGAAACTATCAACAAAACAAAAGGCAAAGTACTGAACTACTGAATGGGAGAAAACATTTGCAAATCATATATCCAATGGGGAGTTATTATCTAAAATATATAAAGAAAAAATATAGAAAGAACTCATATAACCCAACAACAAAACAATCCGATTAAAAAAAGGGGAGAATGGTGGCACAGTGGTTTAGCACCTGCAGCCCAGGGTGTGATCCTGGAGACCCGGGATCAAGTCCCACGTCGGGCTTCCTGCATGGAGCCTGCTTCTCCCTCAGTCTCTCTCTCTCTCTCTGAATAAATAAATGAAAAAAAAAAATGGGGAGAAGACCTGAACAGATACTTTTCCAAAGAAGACATACAGATGGCAGAGACATGAAAAAGATGCTCAATGTCATTACTCATCAGAGAAATGCAAATCAAAACCACAATAAGATATCACTTTACACCTGTCATAATGGGTAGAATCAAAAAGATAAGAAATAGCAAGTGTTGATGAGGATGTAGAAAAAGGAACCCTCTTTACTGCTGGTGGTAATGTAAATTGGGCAACCACTGTGGAAGACAGCATAATGTTTCTCAAAAAATTAAAAAATATTAATACCATATGATCCAGTAACTCCACTACTGGGTATTTACCCAAAGAAAACAAAAACACTAACTTGAAAAGATATATGAACCCGTATGTTTATTGCAGCATCATTTGCAATAGTCTTGACATGGAAACAATCCAAATATCCATTGACAGATGAATGGGTAAAGAATATATGGTATAGGGGCACCTGGGTGGCTCAGTGGTTGAATGTCAGCCTTTGGCTCAGGTTGCGATCCTGGGATCCTGGGATCGAGCCCCTCATTGGGCTTCCCGCAGGGAGCCTGCTTCTCCCTCTGCCCATGTCTCTGCCTCTCTTTGTGTCTCTCATGAATAAATAAAATCTTTAAAAAAAAAAAAAAAAGAATATGTGGTATATATACACAATGGAATATTACTCAGCATAGAAAAGAATGAGATCTTGTCATTTGCGACAATAAGGATGGATTTAGAGGGTATTGTGCTAAATGAAATAAGTTAGGCAGAGAAAGGCAGATACCATATAATTTTGCTTTTATGTGGAATCTAAGAAATAAAACAAATGAACAACAAACCCATAAATACAGAGAACAAACTGGTGGTTGCTAGAGGGCAAAGGGTTGGCAGATAGGCAAGAGAGGTGAGGGGACCAAGAGACACAAACTTCAATTATAAAATAAGTCGTGGGGATGAACAATATAGCATAGAGACTATAGTCAATAATATCTTAAGAACTTTTTTAAAAAAGATTTTATCCATTCATTCATGAAAGTCACAGAGGCAGAGACATAGGCAGAAGGAGACACAGGATCCCTGGGGGGGGAACCCAATGCAGGACTCGATCCCAGGACCTCGGGATCACGACCCAAGCCAAAAACCGATAGATGCTCAACCACTGAGCCACCTAGGTGCCCCGTATTTTAAGAACTTTTTCAATAGCTGATTAAAAAGAACAAATATTTCTAGTAAAAAAAAAAAGAACTTTTTATGATGACAGGTGGTAACTACACTTATTTTAGTGAGCATTTTTTAATATACAGAAGTTTTGCATTATTATGTTGTACACTTGAGACTGATATAATATTGTATATCAACTGTTTCAATTTTTTAAAAGAATATTTGGATATTATCAGGCATTTTTCAATACCAAATTATCATTTCTAAAAATTTATGACACTGAATAAACTCCAAGAAAATAAATTATGGTATGGTTTCTATATGAGTCTATAAAGGTGACACTGAAGTCTATTTCATTTTGATTACATATTGCCTGATTACCTGCAGTTGCAACGAATTCAGTGCAAAAGACAGTGAATGTAAAGTTCATCATACCACATGTTAGAATTTGATGAATAGGTCGGGAATAAAGAATAGTGATCTATGGTAAAAGCAATGATAATAGAAAAACAGTAATAAATAGAATTAAACCCTACATTACTTTCCCTCTTTATCAGTGTCTAAAATAAACATTAACTCATTTGTTTTAAGTTAATGGAACACAAATCCGACCATTAGGTTTTATGAACAAGAAAAAGATGTGACTCTTGATTATTCTTATCCAAATTTTGTGAAAAGATAGAGTAGCTAAGGGGGAAAAAGGAGTCAAGAAGAAAAAGGAAAACATTTAAGCTGGTATTTAGAGATATTTGGAGTACTCAAGCATGTGTCCGAAATCTACATGGGGACACCAATTTAAAAGATACTGCAAATTCTATTATAAATACCTCTCTAAATGTCAACACCACTGCAAAGGAAAGTAACAGTAACAATGAATTCAAATTATGATGAAAGGATTAGAGGATAAACACCAGATGAAGTTTTCCAAATTATCTAAATGGTTGTACATTTTGTATTCATGGTTTAGCAGACTGCTTCCTTTTTTCCTGCATAGCATGGGAAGGAGATTACAATGATAAAAAATAAGAATTATAGAGCTCTCATTCCATGATTAGGATAGGTGAATGACAAAAATAAAACAAGAAAACATGGAAATCTAATGCTATAATTAGGACAATTCTACACTTATTTTAATATTTTGTTACCTTAAATAAAAGTATGAAATATAAGGGACAATAATCTGAGATTAGGAAAAAATTCTTAGGAATATTCTCATAAGAGATAGCACAATAGAGTAATTTAAAAGATAAAGACAAAACTGGAGGAGCCAGACTCAGAATAAATTACCCATTTGTTAAAGTGAAATTGTAATCCTATCTTCAAAATGATGAATTCCTAAAATAACTATACAAAAGGCAGCAATCAATAATCCTAACTTTCATAAGAATAACAAGAAAATACTCCCCATCATCTTCCAAGTGGTCCTTAATAATACCTTTAAGAATCTACAACCCGTCTATATGGTAAGTTAACGTAAATTTAGGTAACAATGACGGCTCCTGATAAACACAAGTAATTCATTACCTTAAAAAGCAGTAGAGCCTGGTAACTCAGAAAATTTACATATATTATGAATGACAGATGCATAGGAAGTTAAACTTTTTAAGACTTGAAGTATGGCAGACAAACACTCTCTCCCATAAAACCTGCTTGGCTTGGCATTACTTTTGGAAGCTGAATACCATGCTGGTAGAGCTGCAGGTATAACAATGTACGGTAAATCTTATGCTTCTTGTACTTTATGATTATGTCATAAAGAATATTTCTTACAACCATAGTAACCTGACTATATTTAGAGTGCAAAAATAACATATTCTACCAAAATCAACATTAAAAATCAACACTGGAATCCAAAAATTCCAGGTCTAGCAGCAAATTTCCTGAGATAAGTCATACTAGCTCTTTTTTCCCTAAACCTTACTAAGTTATATTTGTACATGTGTGTGTGTACATATTCTTTTTACCACTATGTTGAAGACTCAAGTTTTACAACTTTGTTGAACATCTTCAGAATTACTATAGTAGCAAAATAAGAATATTTCTCCTTTTCGTGCAATTATAAAGAATCCAGAACTCTTATTATATGTTGGCAGTAGTAAGCATGTTAGAAATAAACGTATGCTACCTTTAACCAAAACCTATATATAGATTGTAGTTTACAAATACAAAATATTTAGCAATACAGAATTTATTTAAAGGTGTCAGAGTTCTGTGAGGTTACTTCAATTCATGTCGATGACAGCCGGGGCAAAGCAAGAAGAATGATGAAAACAGACCATGATAACTTGCTACACAATGAATGAAACCAAGAAATCTAAAGATTTCTTAGAGGGTGGATTTTGATTGGTTTATTATGGGAGAGTTAGAAGTCAACAGTCTTAGGATGAAATCTGAATAATCAGGAAGTCTACTTGGAACTTACATTCAGAGATGTTTCTAGGTGGTAGAGCCAATATGAGAAATCTAGCACTCACCATGATAAAATCATTAAAGAGAAGTCCAGAAAAATCTGCAACTTTGCAAAATGAAATAAAATCTTGCTGGTGCAAACAAACAAAAACCCAAATAAGTTAATTTCATTACCGTTTAATCAACTTTGCATTTGACTATAACAAATACTTTGTTCTATTGCTCACGTTATTTTTCTGTTTTGTGATTATAAAAATCATTTGATAAAAATACAGGAAGTTGGTAAGGGTCAGAATTCAAGTCTATTGTTTTCATGAAGAATATCTGGGGGGCAGCCCCAGTGGCTCAGCGGTTTAGCGCTGCCTTCAGTCTAGGGTGTGATCCTGGAGACCTAGGATCAAGTCCCAAGTCAGGCTCCCTGCATGGAGCTTGCTTCTCCCTCTGCCTGTGTCTCTGCCTCTCTCTCTCTCTCTCTGTGTCTCTCATGAATATCTGGGAAATTATTAGAAGCCCTTCTCAGCCACAAATATTCAAAATGATTCCCAATACGCTGGCTATACCACTGCAAAAGATTTAAAAATAAAAAGATATCCTAGGCACCAAAGAACTCATGGCCAAGGATCTAGTCTCAGCTTCTAAGAGAGATGAAGATGTTAAGACCTAAATAAAAATCAAGAAATGGTAACAAATAGCATCCAGATGACAAGAATATTTAGAGGCATATGTGGCTTTCTAAAGATACTAAGTTGTAGATGAGCAAAAATTAGATGTTTAATATCAATAGTAAACTAGATTCTTGTATGCTTTAAGTCAGTGGACACGATCAGTTTTACTATCTATTGTTGAAGTGACTGTAGAAATGACAGCTATACCTCTGACACATGAGTCATGAAAAAATAATGACCAGGTTACCTCGAAGAATATAAAGAAGGCAACTTTTTGGAGTTTGCCACAAAAGTGTCTAAGAAAATACTGAACAATATGAATTATTTCAGGTACAGAATTATCAAGTCCCTTTTTACTTCCTGTCACAACGTTTTTCAAAGAATTAATGATAAATGTGCTTATATCTAGTCTTTTAACCTCCCTACACTTCTGGTGTTTAGGGTTCTGTATTTTATGAGAGTTAAGGCTGGGTTGTCCAATAACAAATAATTTAATAACCAAGTATAACACCTAGGCATCTAGAGCCTGAACTGAGGGAACAGTTCTTGTTCTTTATACATTCTTGTTTTACATATATATGTATATATTTTATATGTAGAGCTATATCTCTACAGTAAGAAGCTTTGCTGAAAAAGGAGAATAGATGATATTGTTTAGTTTTATAAAGATCTTGAGACAACCATATCATGTGTGTACTCTGTAGGCATCCAAGCAGCCATATAATTAACACAAATATCCTCAATGCATGGAGAAGAACCTTAGAATTCATTTGATCCAGACTCCCATCCAATGTAGGATTCTCCTCAGTTTCTTAAAAATACAACATCGAGCACTAAAAAAAAAAAAAACAAACAAAAAAACAACATCAATTTATTGTGTAGTATCCTTTCCCCAACTATGCGGGGTATTCCTTCCTTCATCTCTGTGCCCACTATGACTATATATAAAAGAAGAGGGGGTTGAGACAAGATCTCAAATATTTCTTCTAACTCACTGATTCTCATAAATATTTTGTTTGTTGTAATCTACTGAGCCTAAATATTATGTATGCCCTTAGGATTATACATTTTTTTCATACAGATGTTAAAGAAATACATACTCTTAAACCATAAAAATAAAAATTCATAGACTTTTTTTGTACTGGGAAAGTTTTTTCAAAAGCATCTATTATGTTATACTTAATAAGTATATGTAGTCATCTAGAAGAGAGATTTCTTCATATATTATTCTGAATGACTCCTTGCCAACAGGTGATAATGCCTTGGGGTTTCCTGATATATGCTGTGATCACTGGAATATTGCACTGCTACTAGAATTTTGATCTATGTGTTTTTTTTTTCTTAAAGTTGTTATTCAGTAAGGTCTCAAGTACAACACACTTCTCAGATGTTACTCTAGTTTATGCTCTGTTTTATAGCTGCTGGTAGGAGCATATGCATGCATTTGCAAACAAGGCTTGCATCATTGGGATGTAGATGTGACTTAAGCTTCAGTCAGTTTTAGTAAGTAATCAAGAAAGGCTATATTAATTTAATTTAATCTTAATGAAAATGAGAAATTACAAAGAATTTGTAAATTTAATTGGAGAAACAAGAGAGAAGGTTAAAAAGAGGTAAGGTTCTCTGAGGCTTAGTATAAGTTATGTGTTTGACAAAGGGTCACCTATGTGGGATATGAATTAGAATCAGTAGTTATGAATGGAAAGACTGGTGAAAAAACTCAGTATAATTTGCTGAAGATAAACATACTTGTCAGCCATGTTCTAAGGCTTAATCATTTTTATTACTACTTCTATTTTGTTAATGGTAGTTAGGTACCAACTTGACACAAAACGAATTCTGTCTTCCAGATGTCATTTTACTGGAGGTCTGAAGAACAGACCATGCTATCCTCTCTTTGTGGTATGTAGTATATGCAGCCATAATCTTCAAAATCACTGTATCATAAATTTCTATCTACTTTAATATTCATTTTCACTTTGAGGTCCTTTTGACCATTTGATGACTTTCAGATCGCAATTCCTTTTAATACCTATTCTGCTTTATTGTTTTTCTCCTAATGCAGTAGTAGTTTCTATTTTAGAGGGGTAGAATCTCATCTTGTTGTCTCCACTCCACATGTCTAAGTTCTCTGCATACCTTTATATTGCTTTGCTGCCCTTACTGCTATTTGCAATTTAATATAATCTGTGAATTTCATTAATATGCTTTTTCCTCTCTTTTCTACATCATTAATGCAGCACCTAGGTAAGACAGGACGTAACACTGATGATCCTTGCAGCACCTAGACATATTCGCCAATTTGATACATTTCCTTTTATGGTTTATCAATATTTTTTATGGTTCTCCAGCCAGGTTTGAATACATCTGACTCTGTTTATATCCAGGACAACTTGAATTAATTGTGCACAGATGTCATGAGACACTGCATCACGGCTTCACTAATTTGAGAAATACTACATCCCCTATATTTTTTCACTTACTAATATATCTACAAAACTCACATTTTCAGATTAGCTTAATATTTATGATTCTAACAATCTATATTTAGTTCTCTTTTAATACTCGTGCCATTATTTCATAGAGATAGATGATCTTCATTCTTTGAACACTCCTTTATTAAACTTTTAATTTTGTAACAATTTGAGATTTACAGAGAAGTTACAAAGATAGTAGAGTCAGTTCCCTCTTACCTTTTCCCCAGCTTTCCCTAATATTATCCTTAAAAATCACGGTAGAGTGACGCCTGGGTGGCTCAGCGGTTGAGCGTCTACCTTCAGCTCAGGGCATGATCCTGGGGTCTGGGATGGAGTACCGTATCAGGCTTCCTGTGTGTCTGCCTCTCTCTCTCTCCGTCTCTCTCATAAATAAATAAATTAATCTTAAAAAAAAAAACAACCATGGTACATTTGTCAAAACTAAGAAGTTAACATTGATATAACACTATTAACTACAGATTTCATTCACATTCCACCCATGTCTGTCCAGTGATCTTTTTCCGTGCAAGGATCTAGGATACCACATTGCATTTAGTAGTTATGTTTCCTTAGTCTCAAATGATCTGTGACAATTTCTCAGTCTTCCCTTGTTTTTTATTCCATTGACACTTATGAAGCATGCTGGTCAGATATTTAGTAAAATGTCCCTCAATCTGGGTTTGTTGGACATTTTATTGTAATAAGACAGGGGTTATGTTTTCTGGAGAAGACTCCTACAAAGGCAAGATATCCTTCTCACTGTATCATACTAGGAGTATATGGTATTAGCAGTATTTATCACTGGTGATGTTAACTTTGATAACTTGGTTAAGGTGGTGTCTGCTAGATTTCTTCACAGCAAGTTAGAAATTTTCCCTTTCCATACTCTTCTATGCATTCTCAGTGGGGGTTATTATAACATCCTCAAGGAAGTAAAAACTCATTCCTGCAGGCAAAAAAAATTTAACTCTTTTCATGCATAAAATAGTGGATATATAAATAGTACATAAAGAGATATACAGTGTATTTATGGTAAAAAAATTTCACCTGGGTGAGGGGGGCATTATGAAAAAATGTCTAAAAAGGTTCCTGTGTCTGTGTGGAGTCGGGGATGGTTTTTTAAAGGAGGAGGCTGGGGATCCCTGGGTGGCTCAGCGGTTTGGCGCCTGCCTTTGGCCCAGGGCGTGATCCTGGAGACCCGGAATCGAGTCCCGCGTCGGGCTCCCGGCATGGAGCCTGCTTCTCCCTCTGCCTGTGTCTCTGCCTCTCTCTTTCTGTCTCTATGTCTATCATGAATGAATGAATGAATGAATGAATGAATAAATAAATCTTTAAAAAAATAATAAAATAAAGGGGGAGGCTGCTGGTAGATACTTCCCTATTCATTGGAAGCAATGAACCCCACATTGGAAGGGAGTAGAATTAAGCCCTAGCTCCTAAAAAGGAGAGAGTATATACACACATTATTTGGAATTTTTCTGTAAGGATATTTCTTTTCCTGTAAGTCATCATTTTGGTCCATTTTCTGTCAGTAGTATGTTAGGTCTGTGTTTCTGTAATGGTTTAGGTCTTCTAACAAGCATATCCAAATAGGATTAGGTAAGCAAAAGATTTGGGGATTTGCTTATAATAGGTGATGAGAAGGGAGCAAAGGAAGGTAAGAGAGCCTCCAGGCTGTGAAGGAAAAAGGGAAGAAGGAGGCCAGATGGGAAGAGCATCAGACTGCAGCACAGTTCTAAGTAAGTTTTGGCTCAGTCAGTGGGAAGTCCTTGAGTCAAAGTATGCCAGTAAAGGAGTCCTGCATCTAATTGGAAAGGACCCGCTTTACAACACCCATATACAGTCATTGTCTGGAAGGATCACTTGGGAATCCTGGCCTTGGCATGAATTTGAGATTGGGTCTAAAAGGCAGCAGATGGGGTCATCAGTCATTTATGTTTCCCATAGCAGGAAATCTAAGCACTACATTTTCATGCCCATCACATTCCTTACTTTTATACAGTTGTATTAAAAGTCCAGAACTTATTTTTGAAATAATATTACCTAATTCTTTCCACATTCTAAGAAGTATGTTTTTATTTTTTGTTTTTCAAAACATAGCTGCATACAACACAGTAAGCAGCAATTTCTTAGAAAATATACCCTTATCAAAATATCAATAGCATTTTTCACAGAACTAAAAAAATTATCCTAAATTTGTATGGAACCGGGCAGCCCCAGTGGCGCAGCGGTTTAGCGCCGCCTGCAGCCCAGGGTGTGATCCTGAAGACCCTGGATCGAGTCCCACGTCAGGCTCCCTGCATGGAGCCTGCTTCTCTCTCTGCCTGTGTCTCTGTTCCCCCCCCCCCCCCGTCTTTCATGAATAAATAAATAAAATCTTAAAAAAAAATGTAAAAAAAACCCTAAATTTGTATGGAACCACCCAAGACCCCGAATAGCCAAAGCAATATTGAAAAAGAAGAACAAAATTGGAGATATCACAATCCCAGATTTTAAGAGATACTACAAAGCTGTAATAACCAAAATGGTATGGTATTGGCACAAAAATAGATACACAGTTCGATAGAACAGAGAGCCCAGAAATAATCCCACAATTATATGGCCAGTTAATCTTTGACAAAGGAGATAAGAATATGTAATGGGAAAAAGACAGTCTCTTCAACAAATGGTGTTGGTAAAACTGGACAGCTATCTGCAAAACAATGAATGTGGACTGCTTCCTTATACTATACACAAACTTAATTCAAAATATATTAAAGACCTAAATGTAAGACAGGAAATCAGTAAAATCCTAGAAGAGAACAAAGCCAGAAACTTCTCTGACATCAGCCAGACAACTTTTTCTTAGATATGTCTCCTAAGGGAAGGGAAATAAAACAAAAATAAACTATTGGGACTACATCAAAATAAAAAGCTTCTAACACAGCAAAGGAAGGTCAACAAACTAAAAGACATCTACTGAATGGGAGAATATATTTGCAAATGATATATCCAATAAAGGGTTAGTATCCAAAATATATACAGAACTTCTACAACTCAGCACCAAAAATAAACCAATTAATAATGGGCTAAAGACTTGAATAAATATTTCTTCAGAGAAGACACAGAGATGACCAACATACACATGAAAAGATGCTCAACATCATTCATCAACAGGAAAATGCAAATCAAAACCACAATGAGGTATCATCACACACCTGTCAGAATGGCTACAAAAAAAATACTAGAAACGAGTGTTGGTCAAGTTGCAGAGAAAAAGGAACCCTTGTGCACTGTTGGTAGGAATGCAAACTGGAGCAGCTCAAATGGAAAACAGTATGGAGGGTCCTCAAAAAATTCAAAATAGATTTACCTTGTGATCCAGTAATTCCATTATTTAACCCCAAAATAAGAAAACATCAATTGGAAAAGATACATGTACCCCTAGGTTTACTGCAACATTATTTACAAGAGTCAAATTATGGAGCCCAAGTTTCTAATAATATATGAATGAGTTAAAAAGATGTGGTATACACACACACACACATACACACACACACACACAAAATGGAATATTACTAAGCCATAAAATAGAATGAAATCCTTCTATTTACAACAACATGGATGGATCTAAAAGGTATAATGCCAAGTGTAATAAGCTAGTCAGAGAAAGACCAATACTATATGATTTCCCTCACATGTGGAATATAAGAAACAAACAAGCAAAGAAAAAAAGGAACAAAAAACCAGACTCTTAACTATAGGGAACTGATGGCACCAGAGGGGAGGTGGGTACAAGGATGGGTGAAATAAGAGTACACTTATGATGAGCACTGGGTAATGTATAGAATTACAGTGGAATTAAAAGTAATAATTTTTTTTAATTAAAAAAAGAAAATAAAGGAAATCCTCACACGTGTTCCAACAAAGATGAACCTTGAGGACATAATGCTAAATGAAATAGGCCAGTCACAAAAAGACAAATACTGTATGGGTTCTATACACAAGGTACCTACAGTAGTCAAATTCATGGAGACAGAAAGCAGAAATGTCAGGTACTTGTGGGAAAGGGAATGGGGAACTGTGGCTTAATTGGTATAGAGTTTCAATATTGCAAGATGAAAAGAGATCTAGGGATTAGTTGCAGAACAATGTCAATGTACTTAACACTACTGAAATACAAACTTAAAAAGATGATTAAGATGGTAAGTTTTATGTTATTTTACCACAATTTTTTAAAAGTCAGTTAATTGTTTAGAGCAAAAATAGCAATATGTATTTTTGAGCTTATAGAAAGTATAGATGTAAAAATAATGACAAAATTAGTACAAAGAATGAGAGGGAAGTATATAAAATTACATTGCTGTAAGGGAAGTTATAAGTGAAGTAGTATAACACTAATCCAAGGTAGACTGTGAAAATTTAAGTACGTATATTTCATTTCTAAAGGGTCCTATTAAATT
Organism: Canis aureus; assembly: GCF_053574225.1. Taxonomy (NCBI): domain Eukaryota; kingdom Metazoa; phylum Chordata; class Mammalia; order Carnivora; family Canidae; genus Canis; species Canis aureus. The sequence goes on from NC_135613.1 coordinate 10,648,155, forward strand.
ACAACACAAGTATATATGACCAAGCAGACAAATGAGGAGATAGAATAGAAACCGAAAAAATACTCGATTAACCTAAAAGAACATAGGAGAAGAGGAATGAAAGAACAGAGAATACAGGGGACATATAGAAAACAAGTATCAAGATGACAGAGTTAAATTCAACCACATCAGTAATTAAATTTAACTTAAACACACCAATTTAAAAATATTCTTACAAAATACATTGACAAATATTAACAGCCCTATTTACGAAACCTTTTTATATTTTTTAAGAAACCTTTCTAAAAATAGGATTTTAACATGAAAATTTATATATCGATATAATGGCTCATTCTTCATATAGTTATGATTTTACCGTATGTCATGGTTATTTATAAATATATATGTTCTATTAGTTGCCTGTATTACAGATATTTAAAAAATGCTTCTAATGAGACATACTATAACATTTCTCTATGACAAAAAGGAGATGGTACAAAATCAAGAAAATTTCTACTAAGTGAGTTATTTTTAGGGGGATTTTTCTTCTTCAATGAATTTCATTCTAAACCATGTCTTGCTGTTTTCTTCAACTGTTTCTATGGTCTCTATTTTTTTTTTTTTTTAAGATTTATTCATTTATTCAACAGAGAGAGAGGGAGTATGGGTGTTTGTAAGCAGGTGAAGCAGCAGGCAAAGGGAGAGGGACAAATAGGTCCCCCTCTGAGCCGAAAGCCCAACGTGGGGGTCGATCTCAAGATCCAGAGATCATGACCTGAGCCGACGGCATAGGTGTAACCAACTGAGCCATGTATGCAGGCGCCCCTGTATCTTTTCAGTTTTATAGATTTTACAGAAATAGAAACTAAAAAAATATTTCAATATCTTAAGTTTCTTTTTTTTCTTGCCATGCCAGAATGCTATTTATTTATTATTTTTTTTATTGGAGTTCAATTTCTTAAGTTTCTTAATAAAATTATTTACATATCAAGCAAAGTTCATAGTAGCAAACAGATTTTTTTTTTTTAAGATTTATTTATTCATGAGAGACACAGGGAGAGCATAGAGAGAGGCAGAGACCTAAGCAGAGGATTTGATCCCAGGGCTTGATCCCAGTCACAGGATTTGATCCCAGGACTCTGAGATCACAACCTGAGCCAAAGGCAGATGCTCAACCCCTGAGCAACCCAGGTGCCCTCAAACAGATTTTTTTATATGGAAATATCTAAATGTGAGACAGGAATCCATCAAAATCCTAGAGAACACAGGCAGCAACCTCTTCTACTTCAGCTGCAGATGAACTTCTTGCTAAACACATCTCCAAAGGCAAGAGAAACAAAAGCAAAAATGAAATACTGGGACTTCATCAAGATAAAAAGCTTTTGCACAGCAAAGGAAATAGCAAAACTAAAAGGCAACCCACAGAATAGGAGAAGATATTTGCAAATGACATTTCTGATAAAGGGTTAGTACCCAAAATCTATGAAGAACTTACCAAACTCAACACTCAAAAAAACAAAAAAATCCAGTAAAGAAATGGGCAGAAAACATGAACATATATGCAAAGAAGACATTACATACAAATGTCTAACAGACACATGAAAAAATGCTCAACATCACTAGGCATCAAGGAAATACAAATCAAAACCACATGAAATACCATCTCACACTGGTCAGAAAGGCTAAATGAACAACTCCAGAAACAAGAGATGTTGGTGAGGATGTGGAGAAAGGAGAACCCTCTTAAGCTATTGGTGGGAATGCAAACGGGTACATTCTGGAAAACAGTATAGAGGTTCCTCAAAAAGTTAAAAATAGAGTTACCTTCCAACTCAGTAATTTCACTAGTAGGTATTTATCCAAAGAATACAAACATAGTGATTTGAAAGGGCACATGCACCCCAGTGTTGATAGCAGCAATGTCCATAATAACCAAACTATGGAAAGAGCCCAGATGTCTACTGGCAGATAAATGGATAAAGAAGATGTGATATATACATACATACATACATTCACATAATGGAATATTACTCAGCCATCAAAAAGAATGAAATCTTGGCATTTGCAATGTGGATGGAACTAGAGAGTATTACGCTAAGTGAAATAACTCAGAAAAAGACAAATACCATATGATTTCATTCATATGTGGAATTTAAGAAACAAAACAGATGACCATAGGGGAAAGGAAGGAAAAATAAGACTAAAACAGAGAGGAAGGCAAACCATAAGAGACTCTTAACTATAGGAAACACACTGAGGGTTACTGGAGGGGAAGTGGTTGGGGGGCTGGGTTAATTGGGTGATAGGCATTAAGGAGGGCACTTGATATAATGAGGACTAGGTGTTACAATCAACTAATGAATCACTAAATTCTACCCCTAAAGCTCATAATATACTGTATGCTAACTAGAATTAATTTAAATAAAAAGTTTGAAAAAAAATCTATGTTATCCTAATGATGCATGTTTACTTTTAGTATTATCATGGCCCTTTTATTTCTTTATTTCATTTGATCCTGCTCTTAAGAATTATTTTTTATTGTTACAAAAAATGGAAATCTCTAACAGATTTTAAGTATCTTCCTCAGTTACCTCTTTCACATAATGACAATCTCATTTCTTTTCTCCAGTTTCATTGAGATATAATTGGTATACACCACTGTACAAGTTTAGGGTGTACAACATAATTGTCTGACCTACATATATTGTGAAAAGATTACCATAATGTTTAGTTCTCATCTATCATCTTATATAGATACAATAAGCAAAAAACAAAAAAGTTCCTTGTGATGAGAAGTCTTAGGATTTACGCTCCTAACTTCACATGTATCATATAGCAATGCAAACTATAATCAACATAAAAGGTACATTACATCCCTATTACTATTTATCTACCATTAGAAGTTTGTACTTCCCCTACCGGGGTACCTCCCCTCCCCCGCCTCTCATAACAACAAACCTGACCTCTTTTTTGAGCTTTGTTTTTAGACTCCACATGTGAGATCATACAGTATCTGTCACCCTCCAACTTATTTCACATAGCCTAATACCTTCAAGGTCCATCCCTGTTGTTACAAATGGCAGGATTTCCTTGTTTTGCTTTTTTATGGCTAATACTTTACTGTGTGTGTATATCACAGCATTTTTATCCATTCATCTTTTGATGGACACTTAGGTTGTTTCCCTGTCTTGGTTATTGTAAATAATCCTGTGAACATGGGGGTGTAGATATTTTTTTCTTCACATTGTAAATTATGCCTAATCATCCCTAGCTTAAATTTTCTTGCCATCATTTATTTTTCAACTCATACCAACCACACAGTTGTGTAAAACCCCCTCTATTAAAGGGTACCAAATAGATCTTCACGTTCACCCCATAACCCTTGTAGTTCTCATCCACACTCGACGATATATTCTTTATTTAAGACTCTTGGTTTTGGTTTATCCAAGTTTTCTCTCCACCTTCTCTTTCATATGTTGCCTCCTTCATCTCAAGATCTCTAAGAAAACTAATGCCCCAATTTTCTCCATGACTCTCTTCTTTTTCCTTTCTCTCTCTCTCAGGAATCTTTGTTTTTATCACAAGGGTTTTCCAAATTTTTTCTTCACCCTGTACCTTTCCCAGGCTCTTACACTGAATTTCTTCCTGTTAAATAGCTCCATAGATGAACTTCATTTCCCTCTAAACCAAATACCGAGTGTCTATTAATGGCTTATCATCTTCTCTTTCACTCAAGATTTAATCTTTAGATTTTTTTAAACTTCCTTCTTACAATGGTCCACAGATCAATGTGTTCTTAAATTGAGGTCTTAAATTAAAAGATTAAACAACCTAAATAAAAATCATGAGTCAGGGTTGTTAAAAATGCAGATTCAGTGCCTCACCCTGGACTAACTAGGATTTCACAGGAGAGTCGCAACCTGCTTTTTAAACAAACATCCCATCTAAGTCTTAGGCACACTATGTTTGTGAACTAGTGCATTATATCAAGTATCATCTAATTCTGCAGATTCTACCTTTTCAATGTTTCTCATTTGGTTCTCTCCTTTCCTGTGGCCTTTACCCTAGTTTCAGGCTGCTTAATCTTTTAGCTGGACATCAGTAATAGGACTTCCTTGCCTCTAGGATATTTTCCACTCTAATTCATCCTACACACTGGAGTCTTATTAATCTTACTAAGTCACAGCTCTGCTCATATAATGTGACAAGAATTTATTGAGAGCATACTATATACTAGGTGCTCTAGGGCAGGAGGTTCCAAATGGGGCTGATAATCAGAGTCATTAAATGAAAGAAGCCTTTTCAAAATAGATTCTCTATCACCCCTCCAGGCCTATTAAATTAGAATCTCCAGAAATAGAGTTGAGAAGTTTATTTTTAAAAAGTTCCCCAGGTGACTCTGATACTTTTGGGCAACATGAGATTGGTTAATATAAAGACTAAGACATTCTTGTGTATTTCAGAGTATACTGGGAAAGATGGGAACATATACAAATAGCTACCATATAATACACTGATTAATGCTGTATAACAAGTACCATGGGCCGTAGGAAAGATTAATTCTAACTGCATTAAATACCTTTAATAACACACCTAGCTGGAAGAAATCTTTTCCTCCTCTAATTTCCCACAGTACTTTATCTATAATTCTCTTAAAGTCTCACTTTTATCTTGCACTATAATTATTTTTGTCTATGTTTCATGTCTTCTACAGGATACTTCAGGGAAAAGCTTTGGCTTTAGGAGGGCAAATAATCTGACAAGGAATTTTTTGAGTTCTAGTTTATTTACAGGATAGACCTGTATCAAAATAAATAAACATAAATCATGCATAGTTATACACTTAATAAATAAATAAAATCTCAAAAATAGGATGTCCCCATAACTCTCGGATATATGAAGCCAAATTTGAGGATTTTAATCACACTACAGCATTCAGTAAAGTTCTTTCAACACAGCAGGTACTCAATACAAAGTTATGTATGAACCAATGGGATTTGGGGAAAAATGCCTTTGGATATAGAAAAACATACTTAATATGTCCAGCATCTATCATAAAAGGTTATAGATTCCAAATGAAATAATATGCTGGTGGTTTTTGCAAACCAATGCCTGTAAGCCAAAACCAGTTAGTCTGTTTGTTTTGTTGGAATAGCCCAGTATTATTAGGGTGTTTGTTTATAAATTTTAATTTAAATGTCTTTCGCTCAGGCAGATATTCTGATTTACCACAGGCTCTACTACTTCCTATTATCTCACATTAATCTGATTACATATTTATGTCTATATAAATGGTCTAAATAGGAGAGTGCTAATCGTGACAGACAACTGCTCCCAACCATTTGTGCTTTTTAATTGTTGCCTATTATGGGCTGGACTGTGTGCAGCCCCCATCAAACCCCCATATTCCTATGTTGAAGTCTTAACCTCCAGCTTCTCAGAATGCAGTCATATTTGAAGACCAGATCTTTAAAGAGGTAAATAAGCTTTAGGATAGTATGAATCGTGTTTTTAATATTTTATTTATTTATTCATGAGAGACACAGAGACATACACAGAGGGAGAAGCAGGCTCCTTGCAGGGATCCCGATGTGGGACTCGATCCCAGGACCTGGGATCACGCCCCAAGCCAAAGGCAGATGCTCAACCGCTGAGCCACTCAGGCATCCCTGAATTGTGTTCTTTTAAGAAATTTGGACACAGAAGTTTACATACATATAGGAAAGACCATGCAAAGACCAAGACAGAACATGGCCATCTATATAATCCAAGGAGAGAGGCCTCGGGATGAAATCAACCCTAACAACTTGATTTTGGACTTCCTACACTCTAGAATTTAAGATAATAAAATTCTACTGTTTAAGCCCCCCCAGTCTGTAGTATTTTGTTAAGGGTGTCTGAGCAAACTAATACAGCTACCCAACTATATTTAATATTAATCTTAGGCATTTTTATATCAAAATCATGTTTACCATGTGCAAGTCATTCTGCCAGTACACTGATAAATATCATTCTAAGCATCTTAGAACCTAGTAGATGATGCAAACTATACGTACAATACATTTAATCAACATTAAGAAACATTACAAGATCCAAAGCAAAAATGCCAAATAAAGAGCACATTATAATTCTATATGCGGGCTACATCTCAAAAACTTCAAAATTTGACCTAGGTCTTGAAGGATAAGTAAGATTCAGCAAAGCTGTGTGGAAAGGACATCTGGGTGAGAGGAACAGCATACAAAGTCAAATGTCTACTATTTGTAGAAACATTTTTTCCAAGTATAAGTACATCTAACAAGTCCAAGTTTCCTTTCTCAACCCTAAAGTCACTAATCATTTTTAAATTAATGACCAAGTCCTTATAAAATTTAGGCTTTTTTTTCCCTGCCAGATAAATAACAGTCCAAATGACTTTGTTCAGTACAATACTGACATCCAAAGGTCATTCTAGTTCATCTCTAGGATCTCTTGGGCATCTGCTAAGATTTAGTTTTATCTTCAAATGATCTGTGAAGGCAGTTAAGGTGCTCATGGAACATTCTCTTTTGACGTTCTGGCCATTTTTTTTTCATCTCTTGCCTATATATCAAACCTTATCACATTAGAATGGCTCTACAATGCAGGTGGTCTGTGTTTTCTTAAGTGCCTCCTCTTCTGCAGAATGTATTACACAGTTCATTAATGTTTCATACCTAAGCATTCTAATGTATTTAATTTTTTATTTAATGAAATTTCTAACCTACAGGCTGAGGAAGTTATTCAAAAGGTCTCATCCAAGCTACAGGAAAAGTGCTCATTAGCAGGGAGTTTTGAAGATGAAATATTAAGAAAGAGGTTGGAGGGACCTAAACATAGATAGATCTAAGCCTTCATAAATACTTCCCTGCCCTAATTCTAGAGGAATAAATTCTTCCTGATAGGCAGGGAAGTTTTGGTGAAGTTTTCTACAAGACTTTGGTGACAAGAATTTAACAGTGACTTTTGCTGCTTCTTAAAACATGTGTTTCAAAGCAGCAAGATCTTTTTAGAAGAATTATGTGTCTTTGAAGAGCCTTATTTCCCCCCTATCATTTCAATGTTTACTTTCATAAGTAAGACTGGAGTGAGACCGATACCGTCCAATGAGATTCACGTTGAACCGAAGGCGCCATACTTAGCACCTAGCTCCAATTATTTTAGATTACAATGATTCTCGGAAAGAAAGGAGACAGCTGAATCGGTTGGATTCCTGGAACGGTTTAGGCTCAAAGCACCTGGCTATTTTACCGTCTGCCTTTAGATTTGTGGGAGATCAGGAACTTAAGTCAGAGAAGCTTTGCGACTGTACAGAAAATTTGAAAATTCAGGTCTTTGTCCATTACCAAGTTAGGGCGGAATTTGGCAGTCAGGAAGAACCAAAATTTTAAATTTAACAGTACGTCGAATGGCGCCCGTGTTTTAAAACTACAAAACGTGTACAGTGAAGTAAAAAAAATCCGCACTCTAAGTTACTGAACTTCTTTTTTTTTTCTTTTCTTTTTTTTTTTTTTTTTAATCACCCGCTCCTCTCCTCGAGTGACGAAGTGGACTAGGGTTTCTATAAACCCTTACTTAACGAGAGGGTAGGGTTACCACACGCTTACCTTAGGGCAACAACTTGCACTTTGTAACTGGACAGGAATATCGTTTGATGACAGAGAAGGGTAAAGGAAACGCAGGCCTGTGGCGGGACCCCACCGCACGCCCACCTTTACTCTCGAGGAACCTGCCTCAGCCCGCCAGCTCCTCCTTCAGCTTGGCAAGGCTGCTTTTCCCGCGGAGTCTCGTCTTCCGGCCACAAGTCACCTTGGCCCGCCCACCCGGAAGCCGTCGTCTTGGCAACAGAGTATCGTCCCGCCCTTATTTCCCTCGCCACGCCCACCGACTTGGGCGTCTGGCGCTAGTCTGGCTTTGATTGGTCGATCTCTGCCTCACTCTACGAGACGTTTGGGGCGGCGCGACTCCAGCCCTCGTATTTGAATTTGTGGCGCGTAGAGTTCGTGAGGTGCTGAAGGGTGGCTGGGCGTCTTCCTGGAGCCCGGTATCTTGTGGTGAGCGACCCTGAGGGGAAAAAATGACAAAAAGGACGGCCGGAGGTGGAGGCGCCCTGAGTCAACGTGGCCGTCTCGAGATGGGAGACTTCAGCCGAGCTGCGTCAGTCGCCTGAGGCAGGACCTCTCTTCGCGTCCTCACGGCCTTTAGGTTCGTCCTCACGTATTCCCTGCGATGTAGACTGCACGTCGGCCCTCGGTCAGTCGCCCCTGAAGGAAGGCTCCTCCTAACGCCACCTTCCCTCTTCCTTCAGTGCCTCTCTCTTCCCCCGCTCCTCCCCCCCCTCCGCCCCCCGAAACAACCCTCGAGCTCGGAAGCGCAGACCCCCCTCGCGCCAACTACACTCGATTCCCCACAGCTGTCCTTCATGAGTTATATCCTCGTCCTTCTCCCGTGCAGAATCAGAAACTAGTATCTGCCCTTGACTGTGGAAAAATGTCTCCGCAGCAACTGGTGAGCGGCCCGCGCGCCTCACACACTGAATCCAGACCCTTCCTTATCGAGGATGCTGCTGTCCTCATCTTCCCAAGTGGGATGTAGTCAAGGTCACGTGGAGAGCGCAAGTGAAGCGCGGTTAAAGCACCACGGAAATGTAAGTTACTGTTGTTCGCCCTTGCTGCCTTGGAATGATGAGGGATTCCTCCCCGAAACATGGTTATTTTGTTCTTGGTCAGACCTGTGGATACATGGGTTTCAGTTGTATGTTGGAGTACAAACTCTGAGGCTTGATCTCAAACAAAAGCAACCACTGATGGGAAACCTCTTCACTAAATTTCAGCTTCTTTGTCTGGTATGACATGATTTCCCTCCACTCCCCAATGTATTTAATGTCAAATTGAGATTCAGGACCATTTCAGAAATTTTTAAAGTATAAACATGGACAGCTTTCCCTAACATCTCCTGTCTATGACCTTGAGAATCTTTTCTTTCTAATTTGACAATTTATTTTTTAAAATATTTTATTTATTCATGAGAGACATACAGAGACAGAGAGAGAGAGCGAGAGAGGCAGAGACACAGGCAGAGGGAGAAGCAGGCTCCTTGCAGGGAGCCCAATGGGGGACTCGGTCCTAGAACTCCGGGATCATAACCTGAGCCCAAGGCAAATGCTTAACCGCTGAGCCACCCAGGTGTCCCTAATTTGAAAATATAATGTAATTTTCTATTTCCATGTAATTTCTATTTCTACTATTTATACTTTTCAATGTAATTTCTATTTCTATTCACCTCTAGAACAGAGGTTCTTAACTTTGCGGGGTGGGGTGGGGTTCGTAGTGCCCTCTAAGAATCAAAAATTTGGGGGGTCTTGTGTACAATATAACACACAAAAATTTTAACTCAATTTCAGGGAGTTTTAGAGTCCACTGTGAAGCATGGACATGTATGTAGGGCCCCAGTCCAGTTCTAGAAGTTTATTTCTTTTTTTTTTTTTTAAGCAGTAGTAGTTATGCAGCAAAAGCAGGTGTTTTACTTTAAAAATGTTAATGTCGTTTAATTTCTCCGTTATGAGACTTACAGTTCTGAGGGAAGTGGGGATTGAGAAGTCTGAAGTAGTTGAATTAGTAGCAAAAATTTTTAAAGGAGCACTAATTTAAGAATTTTACAGAAGTCAATGAAGTGCTTCTTAAAGTCATAAGAGTCTCCACAGATGAGGGTAGTATATGGGCACACAGGCATACAAGAAATAAGTTGACAAGATTTTATATCCAGTCTTTTTGAATTAACATAAAAAGGAGGAAAATTCTTGATCAACTTCAGGAGTTAAAATAATTTACGTGCCTTAATTTTTTGGATGGTTTATATTGAAGTAATTTTTATTGTGAAATTCTACCAACATGTCTGTTTTCCATCGTCTTCTGAACTATTTCAAGCATTGCTTTTTCACGTTAGAACTTCAGTTGAGGGACGTCTGAGTGGCTTAGAGATTTGAGCATCTGCCTTCAGCTCAGGGAATGATCCCGGAGTTCCGGGATCGAGTACCGTGTTCAGCACCTTGCATGGTGGCTGCTGCTTCTCCTGTCTCTGCCTCTCTCTCTCTATCATGAATAAGTAAATAAAATCTTAAAAAAAAAATTCAGTTCACCTGAAATTTAATTTTGTGTTTGCGAAGAATGGCTTTAACTAAGTTTTTTTTGTTTTGTTTTTTGTTTGTTTGTTTAATTGCTGTTTTGTAAACTGTGGCCCATGGGCCAAAGCTGGCCAACCATTTTTTTTTTTTTTTTAATACTTTTGGAACACTGACACATCCATTTGTTTACTTGTTGGTGTCTACTTTTGTGCTACTCTGTCAGAGTTTAGTAGTTGTGACAGAGACTCAAAGCTTTATATATTACTGTCTGTCCCTTTACAGAAAAAGTTTGCCAGCCCCTGTAATAGTACATTCTTTCCTCACTGAGTGGAGAATGTAATGCTTATCCTATGTAGTTTCCGTATGTTCGTCTTTGTTTTTGTGTTTTCTAGGCTATTTGTCTAGCTCTGTACATAAAACAATGTTTTCATTGCTTTAGCTCTAAAATAAGACAGTGTACAATAGGTAAAATTGCTCCCCTTATGCCTCATACCAAGTTGTTTTTCACCTTACTTATTCTTGGCCCTTAGATTCTCCATATTAATTTCATGATCAGTGTATTAAATATCATGAAATATCTTTTTTGGGGTTTGATAGTAATTACTTAGAATATACAGATTATTTTGGGAAGAATTATCTTTACAATATTGAAGCTTCCCATCCATGAACATAGTATATCCTGATTATGTCTTTTAATATGATTTTATAACTGTTTCCTTCAGAGTGTATTTAAGAGAGATTAGTCCTTGGTTTTGCTTTCTTGTGCTTAGTTTTAGAAATAGGGCAAGGCTGGCTGGTTCTTTAAGCAATGTAGGATGTAGTCTCTCCTCTATTTCCTGAAAGAGGTTATATAGAATTGGTATTATTTCTTTGTTAAATAGAATGCAGCATTGCATTGGCATTTTCTTTGTGAGGAGGTTGTAATGAAAATAAGAAAATGAGAACATAGTTTACTTGCTTACGTCTTAACATTTCTGTCACTTTATTTCTTCTTGTAGGTCTAAGTTTGTATCATTTTTCTTAGGTCTGAAGAACATCCTTGAACATTTTATAGTGTGGCTTGTTGGTGATGGATTCTATTACTAGTTATTAGCTTGAAAATGTTTTTATTTTGAATTTTGAACTGTATATATGATTTTGGTTTTTAGCACCTTTGTATTCTTGTTTCTGTTGTTTTTAGTTAGATATTTGAAGTTGTACTTTGTTCTCTTGTATGTAGTAATGTGCCTCTTTTTATGGCTGAGTTGTAAAAAACTTTTTAAAGGTCTTATTTATTTATCTGACAGAGAGCAGAGCAAGGATTTACATTTTAAAACATATTGTTAATGAAATCTTATGCAGCCTTTTGTTTCTAGTTCGTTTCACTTAGCATAATGCATTTAAGGTTCATCCTGGTTGTTGCATGTATTACTAGTTTACCCCTTTTTGTCTGTTGAGTAGTATTCCATTGCATATATGTACCAAAATTTGTCCATTTACCATTTGGTAGACATTTGGGTTGTTTCCAGGTTCTGGCTCTTAGCAATAAAGCGGCTATGAATATTGGCTGATAGGTCATTGTGTGATTATAGATTTTTATTTTTCCTGGGGTCCATACAGGAGTGAAACTATTGGGTCATATGGTAAAAATATTTTTAACTTTATAAAATACTGCTAATTTTCTTTCCAAGTGGCTATTTCCTTCTGTTTTCTTATCAGCAATTTAAGATTATTCTCATTATTGTACATTCATATCTGCTCTTGGATGTTATTAGTAGTTTAAAACTTAACTATTCCAGTACATGTATATTAGATATCTCATTGTAATTTTAATTGCATTTCTCTGATGACTAATGATGTAGAGTGTCTTGTGTATTTATTTGCTTTATGTATAATTTTTTTGGTGAAGCATCTTTTAAAATCTTGCTTATTTTTTATACAGATTTATCAAAGTAAAATTGGCATGCAATAAATCTTATATAGTTAAGTAGTATATGTTTTGATAAGTTTTGATATGTATTTACACCTGTCACTACAATCAAATTAATAGACATGCTAAAACATGGATGATCCTTGAAAACATTATACTCAGTAAAAGAAGATAATCACAAAAGGTTATGCATGGTGCAAATGTATACAAAATGTCTTAATAGGCAAATCTGTAGAGACAGAATGTACATTAGTGTTACTAAGGGACTGGGAGAGGGAGAAGGGGAGTGGAAGTGGAAGTGTGGTTTCTTTTGGGGGATGATAAAATGTTCTGGAATTAGAGCTTGTGATGGCTGAGTAGTTGTGTAAATATTCTAAAGAACTACTGTGTTGTTTTTTAAAAGGAAAATTTATGGTAAGTAAATCTGTTTTTTAAAAAGAGGGAAGGACACCTGGGTATCTCCATCAGTTAAGTGTCCAACTCTTGATTTTTGGCTCAGGTCATGATCTCAGGGTACTGGGATTCAGCCCTGCGTCCAGCTCTGCACTCAGTGGGGAATCTGCTTGGGATTCTCTCACTTCCTCTCCCTCTGCCCCAACCCCCACTCATATTCTCTCTTTCTCTCTCTCTCTCCAAATAAATAGTTTTAAATGAAGAAACCCACTAGTTATGATCCATTAACGGACTGTTTAAATAGCATTACTTATAATTGCAAAAGCATGGAAACTAACTCAATGTCCATCAGTAGAAGAATGTTTAAAAAATGAAAAACTTGAATGAAAAATTGAATGAGAAAGTAAAGAAGCTATTAAAATAGTCAAGCAGAGAAATTTGTATCAATAGGATGAATCTCAATCCTAACTTGAGCAAAAAAAAAAAAAAAAAAGATTGCAGAGGAATCTATAATAGGTATAATACAGAATTAAAGTTTAAAGTATATAGAGGGCAGCCCAGGTGGCTCAGCAGTTTAGTGCCACCTTCAGCCCAGGGCGTGATCCTGGAGACCCGGGATCGAGTTCCACGTCAGGCTCCCTGCATGGAGCCTGCTTCTCCCTCTGCCTGTGTCTCTGCCTCTCTCTCTCTTTCTCTCTCTGTCTCTGTCTCTCATGAATAAATAAATCTTTAAAAATATATATAGAGATAATATTATGATTTAGTAAAAATATGAAAAAATAATGGGATTATAAACATTAGCTTCCAGAGAATAATTGGTTGTGGAGATAACTTGTGATACGTACTTGTAGCAGGGAAGAACAAAAGAGCATTACTAAGGAAGAATGCATAAAGTGCTTTAACTATATTTGTTAATGTGTTATTTCTTAAGCCATGTGATAGGTATACAGAAATTTTATTTTTTATTTTTATTTTTTTGAAATTTTATTTTTAAAATATTTTAAATAATTTTTATAAGGAAATATAAAAGATAAAGCAAATGAAGATGGAACCATAGAACCTGGAAAGGATAAGTAAGCTAAAATTTTTTTTTAATTATAAAAGAATAACAATGTCAAATGTAGAATTGAGAAAAGAATGCTGAGGGAGAACTGATTTGCATAAATGAAGTTATAAATAACTTCTTTTAAAGTTATGTTTTCCTTTGGGAAACCAAGCAAAAATATAGAGCAAGATGACCTGGAAGCAATTTCACTAACATATATTTTGCAAAGTGGTACTACTCTTAGAAGTCAAATCAATGCCTTCTAGGAGATTTTAGTCAAATAGTCTCAGAGGAGAAAAATATAAGGATGTTGGATAATAGGAACATGAGATCTTTCTTACATGGCATAGGAGCTCAGTTGTAAGATAATCAGAAGGTACCCAGACAAACAGATTACACATGTGAAACAAGAGGATACTTGGGTGGTTTCTGGGTGTTTGATATCAGAGCCCATTCTAGTATCAGGGAATACTAAAAATTTGATCCCTGTTCACAAAGAGAAAAGGAATTTATTCAAACTATACCATCAAGCCTTTTGCCCCTTTATAAAGAAAGGACTTTGTAGAAGCTGTGAGTTCAGAGGGCTAGGGTTATTTAAAAAGCACTACCCACAGAGATAAATGAAGAAAACAGGAATTCCAAGAGACTTCCAGAAACCCAGACCTGCAGAACATGGACAGGGATTATACAAATTCTGTACAGGTTCTTTAATTTAGTGATATTCTCTATGTTGGATCAAATGATACCTCCCTCAAAAATATGTTCAAGTCCTAATCCTGGGTATTTGTGAATGTGACCCTATTGGAAATAAAGACTGTGCAGATGTAACCGAAGTTAAGATCATACTGATCGGGACGCCTGAGTGGCTCAGCAGTTGAGCGTCTATCTGCCTTTGGCTCAGGGCGTGATCCCGGAGTCCCAGGATCGAATCCCACATTGGGCTCTCTGCATGGAGCCTGCTTCTCCCTCTGCCTATGTCTCTGCTGTTCTCTGTTTGTCTCTCATTAATAAATAAGTAAATCTTAAAAAAAAAAAAATCATACTGATTTAGGGTGGACCCTAATCCAGTGACAGAGTGTCCTTATATAGAGAAAGGAGAAGGAAATTTAGATTTAGGGAAGAAAGGAATAAAACAAAATCCTAAGACGTGTTTCTATAGTAGTGAATAGCCAATTTATGACAAATACCCTAAAGGAGTCTCATTTGTTTTTATGTGGAATCCTCAAGATTCCTTAGAGTGACTTTTCTAAGTATTTGACCTTACTCTCAAAAGCAGTTATCATTGCTTTAAAAAAATAATAAGCAGGAATAGTAATAGCAAAGCAACAGCTAAACTAACATTTATCATCTTCTAGTTATCTCATTTGTTTCTTTTGATAACAATTATTCTTCTTTCATAGATGAGGAACTGAGGTCACTGTTAAGTTGACTTACTAAAAATAAAATCAGCATCTCAAAAAAGACATCACCATCTCCCAAAAGAGTAAGAACAACAGAAATTCAGGCATTAAATAGTACTGGTTAACAACTGTCTGAGATTCTAAGCTTTAAGAGATGTTTGAGAATGGAAGGGTGAATGCAGACATTTTAATTATATGGTCTGGAGTTAAACTCATGCAACAAGTATCTTGTAGCTGCTATAGAAATAAAGATGTGGGGATTCCTGGGTGGCGCAGCGGTTTGGTGCTTGCCTTTGGCCCAGGGCGTGATCCTGGAGACCCGGGATCGAATCCCACATCGGGCTCCCGGTGCATGGAGCCTGCTTCTCCCTCTGCCTGTGTCTCTGCCTCTCTCTCTCTCTGTAACTATCATAAATAAATAAAAATTTAAAAAATAAAAAAATAAAAGAAATAAAGATGTGATTTCTCAATCGTCATTCTATAAAGATGACACTTTATTACAGTTTGCTAGTTTTATTCTCACATTTAAAAACTACAGGTAGTTTTTTTTTTTATTTTAACTTATATAGCATGCATTTTTGTTCTCTACTAATGAAGATCTATCTGGAACAATATATACAACTCACTGAATCTTCTTCAGGTTAAAGAAGCTTTAAAACTATCTGCCATCATGAGACTTCTAAGAGTATACATGGAACCAATTTATATTAAAAAATAGATATTTGGAGTGCTTGGGTGGCTCAGTCAGTTAAGCATCTGCCTTTGACTCAGGTCATGATCCCAGAGTCCTGGGATTGAGTCCCACATCTTTTTTGCCATCTGTATATCTTTTTTGATGAAGTATCTGTTCACATCTTTTGCACTTTTTGCACTTTTGCACAGATGGCCATAGGGCAACTTAAAATGCTACAAAACTCATTTGTTGTTAAGGAGATTTGGCTGTTTTTCTTGAATAATCATTCCCTGAACTGCTGCAAGCCTTTGGTTAATTTCTAGCATTCTGAAAAAGTTTATTTTAATAGTTTCTGTTAATGCTGTCATTTTTTTTATGAAAGAGGATTTTCAGAGGTCTTGAGGTTATCAGTGATGTCCACCTTACTTTTTGTGAACAATGACACAAAATTTATAAGTTAGTGCTGTAAGATCTGGAAATATTCCATGCCTGTGGAATAGGACAAGATCTCAATTAATTTACCAAGGAAGGTAATAGGCTTGCTACACTTGTATAAATGAAATCTTTCCACAATGTTACACTCATTGATAAAGTATCAAAATTTATCAAGATGTCTCAGAGTGAAGTTCAACCATGGAGGTATGGTATCTTTTGAATTTCTTTCAATTCAACGGAATCTTACAGAGAAGTCTCTGCTTCTGATCCTTGATAGGCCTAAGATACAAATAGGAAGAAAGACGGAATCTATGGGGTCAGAAAAAAAAGACATAAAAAAACCCCTAAGCATGTCTAGAAAAGAACTGTGGCTACTGGACTAACGACCTGACTGAAATAAATTACATAAGCCAAGCAACTTTTTGAGAGAATTGTATATTTTAGTTTACTAAGCACATAACAGTTTTCCAAAATGATTGTACCAATTTGCACTGTCACAAATAGTGTATCAGTTGAGATGATTAATCAATCAATCAAATAGTGTATTAATCTGGGGCACTTGGGTGGCTCAGAGGTTGAGTGTCTGCCTTCAGCCCAAGTTGTGATCCTGGGGTCCTAGGATTGAGTACTGCATCAGGCTCCCCACAGGGAGCCTTCTTCTCACTCTGTCTATGTCTCTGTCTCTCTGTGTGTCTCTCATGAATAAATAAATAAAATCTTTAAAATAGTGTATTAATCTTGCAGCAGTTATAGTAGTAGTTTAATTGGCATTTCCTTGGTATCTAATGAAGCTGAACATATTTATGTTTTCTGGCCATTTATGTTTCTTTTTTGATGAAGTGTCCATGATTTTTTATTGTTTTGGTTGTTTGACATGTGGTAGAGTGTCAGGTGCACAAATCTTAAGTGTACAGTTCAGAACATTTTTTATTGTTTTTGGCATTTATATATACATCTAGATCAAGATATAGAACATTCTCAGCATCCCATAAGTTCCTGTTTCATTCCCAATTACTACCACTTATCTTCCCAGAGATAACTACAATGTTCTCATTATTATCGGCATCAATGAGGTTTATTCCAAATTTTTTTTTATTGTGGTAAACTATACATAATATAAAATTTATCATCTTACCCATTTTAAGCATGCACTTTATTTTTTTATTTTTTATTTTTTTTCTTATTTATTTATTTTTTAAATTTTTATTTATTTGTGATAGTCATACACAGAGAGAGAGAGAGAGAGAGAGAGGCAGAGACACCGGCAGAGGGAGAAGCAGGCTCCATGCACCGGGAGCCCGACGTGGGATTCGATCCCGGGTCTCCAGGATCGTGCCCTGGGCCAAAGGCAGGCGCCAAACCGCTGCGCCACCCAGGGATCCCCAAGCATGCACTTTAGTGGCATTAAATACATTTATAATGTTCTCCAACTATCACCACCACCATCCCTCTTCAAAACTCTTTTCCTCTTGTAAAACTGAAATGCTATACCCATTAAACAATAACTTATTTCCCCCTTCCTCCAGCTCCTGGCAACTATCATTCTATATTCTGTCTCTGATTCTGACTACTATATATGTATATACTGCTGTATATAGTGTGTATACTATCTACCTCACATAAGTGGAATCATATGGTATTTGTATTTATGTGACTGGCTTATTTCACTTAATGTCCTCCAGGTTCATCCATGTTGTGGCATATTGCAGAATTTCCTTTTTAAGGCTGAATAATATTCTATTGTATGTATAAACCACATTTTGCCTGTTCATTCATTGGTTGATGGACACTTCAGTTGCTTCCGTGTTTTAACTATTGTACATATCGCTGCTGTGAACATGGGTATACAAATAACTCTTCAAGACCCTGCTCTCGATTCTTTTCAGTATAAATGCAGAAGTAGAATTTCTGAATTAGATGGAAATTCTATTTTTAATTTTTTGAGGAACTGCCGTACTGTTTTCCACAGTGGCTGTACCATTTTACATTTCTACCAACAGTGTATAAGAGTTCTGATTTCTCCACCTTTCACCAACACTTGTTATTTTCTTTTTTTTTCTTTGTTTTTTGATAGTTGTCCTTTTAATAGATGTGAGGTGGTATTTTCATTATAGTTTTGACTTGCATTTCCCTAGTTCCTAGTGGTTCGTGATACTGAGCATCCTTTCATGTACTTATTGGGCATTTATATACCTTCTCTGGAGAAATATCTATTCAAGTCCTTTGCCCATTTTTGAATCAGGTTGTTTGTCCTTTTGTTGTTGGATTTCAGAAGTTCTCTTTACATTCTGAATTTTAATTCCTTATTAGATTAGTGATTTGCAAATATTCTATTTTATGGGTTGCTTTTTTATTCTGTGGGTAGTGTCTTTTGTTGCACAAATTTTATATTTTTCATAAAGTCTGATTTATATATCTTTTGTTGTATGTGCCTTTGGTTGTCATATATGAGAAATCATTGCCGAATCAAATGTCATGAAGTTTTTGCCCTGTTTCTTCTAAGTTTTATATTTTAGGTCTTAGATTTAGATCTTTAATCCCTTTTCAGTTAATTTTTATATATGGTTAGGTAAGGTCCAGTTTCATTCTTTCACATGTGATATCCAATTTTCCCAGCACCATTTGTTGAAATGGCTGTGCTTTCCCCATTGAGTGGTCTTGCTACCCTTGTAAAAGTCGTTTGACCAAAGTTACCTAATTTGTTAGTATATAATTCTTTATTATAATTTGTTGTCACACTGTGTATTTCTGTGGTTATCTTTTGTATTGTTTTCCATTTCTCGTTTTGATTTTTGAGTCTTCTTTTTAAAATCAGGAAGTGTGAGTCCCCAGCTTTGTTCTCCTTTTTCAAGATTGTTTTGACTATTTGAAGTCCCTTGAGAGTCCATGTAAATTTTAGGATGAGTTTTTCTATTTCTTCCAAAACATCATTGGGATTTTGATAGGGATTGCACTGAATCTGTAGAACACTTTGGGTGGTATTGACATCTTAACACAGTATTAAGTCTTCTAATCCATGAGCATGAGATGTGTTTTCATTCATTTGTATTTTCTTTAATTTCAGCATTGTTGTGTAATGTTCATTGTACAAATCTTTAATCTTCTCAGTTAATTTCTAAATGTTTTATTATTTTTGATGCTATTATAAATGAAATTGTTTTCATACTTTTTAGATTATTCATTTTTAGTGTATAGATGTATCTAACTTTTGTGTGTTGATTTGTATCCTATTTCTTGGCTGAATTCTTTTATTCTAAATTTTTTTGTGGCATCTGTAAGGTTTTCTACATAAAAGATCACATCATCTGTGAACAGAGATAATTTTATGTATTTTCCAGTTGGGATATCTTTTTTTTTCTTAAATGCTCTGATTAACATCAATTCATTTTACCTCATTTTGAACTTCATTTACAAGTATGTGCTATTTTGTGTCTAGTGTCTTTTACATAAAATAACACATGCTGTCATTGAAGACTTTGCTGGATAGTTCTAAAGTTATCACGTGGAAGACCCTTTTTATTTTGTTTTAATTTTCTACTTCTATTATATGGGATCAGAGAACACTATTTATATTGTTTCTACTTTATGGAACATATTGAAGTATTCTTTGAGACATAATATTTGGTCAATGTTTGTGAATGTCTCATGTACACTTGGAAAGGAAAGTATTTGTTGTGGGAGCTTAAAAATCTAGATACTGGCATAGCTTTGTTTAGTTTATGACTTCTTAAAGAAATTTTTTGTACATTTGTCTTATACTGAGTTTTGGTATATTGAGGTCTTCTGTTTAGTTTCTTTCTTGCATTTTTATTTCTCCTGGACTCATGTTATCAAAGTAGTTGCCATGTTATTTGGTGTGTAGATATTAATAACTAGTATATTTTGCATGTGGTCTTTAGGTCATAAAATGTTTTTTAGTATGTAATGTTTTGGGGGCTCAGCTCTACCATGTCTAATATCAGAACTAAAACACCTACTTATTTTTTTCATTTGCCTTGAAGACCTTTGTACCCTATATTTTTACTTTTTGAATCACTTTATTTTATTTTTTATTTTTATTTTTATTTTTTTTAAAGATTTTATTTATTTATTCATGAGAGACACAGAGAGAGAGGCAGAGACACAGGCTGAGGGAGGAGCAGGCTCCATGCAGGGAGCCCGATGCGGGACTCGATCCTGGGTCTCCAGGATCATGCCCTGGCCGAAGGCTGCACTAAACCGCTGAGCCACCAGGGCTGCCCTGAATCGCTTTATTTTAGATGAGTTTCAGCAATATATTGAAGAGTTGAATTTTACTGAGTTAATTTGAAAGTATCTTAAAGATAGTTAAATCTTTATGTGTAATCTCTATACTAACACATTATATATTGTGCATATTATGTTTTCTTTATATATAGTATATTTTTATTGTACCCCATTTTATATTTTCTTTGGTATTTGAAAGGTTTATATTTTTGTTCTAGTGGTTATTTTATGCTATTATTTATAATGTCCTTAATTCAGTTATCTTCTTGGCGCTTACTTAGAATTTCATTGTTTTGTTTGTCAGTTTAAATAAAATAACTTGAGCACCTGGGTGGCTCAGTGGTTGAGCATCTGCCTTTGGCTCAGGTCATGAGCTGATCCCAGGGTCATGGGATCGAATCCTACATAGGTCTCCCCACAGGGAGCCTGCATCTCCCTCTGCCTATGTCTCTATCTCTCATGAATAAATAAATGCAATCTTAAAAAAAAAAAAAACTTGATTCCTACTCTCCTAATAACTTTCTTTGTATGTTACCGCTGAGCAGTCTGATACCAGTTTGATTTTGCTTCCTTTGTAAATGACCTCAGAAGATTTTTTTTTTTACCTTTGTAACTGAAGCAAATGAGAGTTCATCCACCCAATGAGCAGCAAGCGAATAAAATTCGATACTGAGTTTCTACAGTGAAGAAAGATAGGCTGTTTGTTGGTGTGGTGCCACCCAGGAGAACAGGGAGCTAATGTTCAAAGGTTTTGAATCCCCGATGACTAATAAGCAGAGGTTTTTAAAAGCTGAAAATTCAGGATAATGTTCTCAGGATTTTGAACCATGGTGATTGATTAGGTATTAAGTCCTATAGTATTTATTTTCTTGATCATCTTTTTCCTCCTGGCATCTCCCTATGTGGTTTTGATGTGATGGCTATACTAAGGTTGTCATTCTGCTTTAGGGAACTGTTCATTCTACTTTAGGGGACTAGAACTTCAAAATACTCTCTGCGTATTGCCTTAGTAATATATTTTTGGAGTACAAAGGCAGAAGTTCTATATCCTGTAACTATTACTAAGCTACAAACTGTTATTTTTTTTTTGGTAAACCTTGCACATTTTTGTTTGTTATCTTTGGAAGAACAGCATCCCACAGATTTTTCAGGGGACAATTTTCTGTTCTTTCCTAAGGCAATTTTATGGGTTTCTTTAATAGTGACAAGGGCTATGTGACTCTCATCAAAAGTATTTAGGAGCCATATGTTGAAATTGTGGGGTATGTGGGGGTTTGCAGTTTTACCTTTATTTATTTTTTTTTAATAAATTAATTTTTTATTGGTGTTCAATTTACCAACATACAGAATAACACCCAGTGCTCATCCTGTCAAGTGCCCCCCCCCCAAGTGCCCGTCCCCCATTCAATCCCATCCCCCGCCCTCCTCCCCTCCCACCACCCCTAGTTCGTTTCCCAGAGTTAGGAGTCTTTATGTTCTGTCTCCCTTTCTGATATTTCCCACACATTTCTTCTCCCTTCCCTTATATTCCCTTTCACTATTATTTATATTCCCCAAATGAATGAGAACATACACTGTTTGTCCTTCTCCGATTGACTTACTTCACTCAGCATAATACCCTCCAGTGCAGTTTTACCTTTAAAGTCCAATTATGTATTGGATACATCCTAGAATAGGGTATTTGTGTCAATTTCTGAGATCTTTCATAGGCCTTTTTAATATATACATTCATGTTTTTTTATTTCTGGTTATCTTTTTTTTATATTCAAGTTTTAAATATTAGCTCTACAATTTTATGTGTGTTGGATCCTCTTTCTCTTTCGTGTATATTAACAGTTTTTCCCTGATTCTTATTACAGTCTTCATTTTGTTCTTTTGCTATTTTCATCCTTTCATTCAGTGCCTCTTACTGTATTTTCATTCAATTCAATTTTCTCTTGAGTCATTTATAATTTATTCTTCATTTCTAAAATGGCTTTTGTCTCCTCAGTTTCTTTTATTAGACCAGATATCTCTCATTTCACATCTTCTAATGTGAAGATTTAGAGCCCATTTTTGTTCTGAATTACTGAATGTTTGATTTGAGGGTCTTTCCCTCAATACTTGTAAATACCATTTAACAATATATAATTCAGGCTGAGATAGTATTATAGTTACCTCTACCTTACAGTCTGTCTGTCTGCCTTCCTTCCCTTCTTCCTTGGAGAGTAGTGTTCATTGGCTGAAGGGTTTTGGTCTTATTTTCTGTTTCCTTTTATAAACCTATTTACAGTTGTTGCCATATCAGTTATGAAATTTAATTTTTCTTGAGCAGCAATAATAGTTCATAGTGAAAATGGTTAAAGGGTTTACAAGATTTCTTAGTGCAAAAGCTGTCCCTTCTGTTACTATAATGAAATATCTTGAATCTGTGGTGCATTGGTTTTGGAGAGTGACAGGGTTTGAATCCTCTAATTTTCTGCTTCTTTTTTATACTTGTAGGACCATTATTGTTTTCTTCTTTCTCTCTACCACCAAACATCCAAGAAGTACCACTTCTTTGTCTCCTCTAGAAGTGGTACTTCTCAAGACTGTCACTTCTGTTTCTTGTGATTACAAACCTCTTCTTTTTGACTCCACAGTAACCAGTGCTGGATCTAACAGGTCTTAAACCTATTTTAAGGATTTCCCACTTCCTGGTTCTTATTTTATCTGTACTTTGTCACTTTGTCTTCTCTTCTACATGATCTTTATTTATCTCTCTTTTTAAAGCATAGATTCTATGGATTATGCTAGTCTTTATCTCTTAGTTATGCTGTATATTTTGAGGGTTTTTTTTTTTCACTTTATTTTTACAGATTAAGGTTATGTGGAGATATCAGATTTAAGTAGTGGTTCTTATTTTATTGGGAAACTGGGGTCTTCTATTTTTTTCAAAGATTTTATTTATTTATTCATGAGAGACACAGAAGGTAGAGACACAGGCAGAGGGAGAAACAGTCTCCATGCAGGGAGACTGATGTGGGACTTGATCCTGGGACTTCAGGATCATGCCCTAGGCTGAAGGCAGGCACTAAACTGCTGACCCACCCAGGCATCCCAATCAAAGGTATTTTGAAGTGCACATCTAATAACTCTAGTACCCGTATATCCTGTAGATCTGTTTCTTTTCTTTTAAATTTTATTGTGGTTTTGTCTCTGGATATGCCTAGTAATTGTGAATGGAATGTGAGACATTGGATGTAATGTTTGGAAGATCTGAATGATACTAACCTTCCCCAAGGTTTTTTGTTTTGCTTCTGATAGTAGGTAGCATATGGACAGTTAAACTCCATAAAACCTGAGATTGAGCTGATATATAGCTGGGTTTCATTCTTCTGTTACACTATCAGTATCCAACCTCAAAAATTTCCCCCCCAGTCTGTGATACTGTTAACAATTTTATTCAGCCTCCTAAGTGAGTATTGGCAATGACTTAAGAGAACTGATGCTGAAAGTTGAGCTTCTTTTTCTAGTTCTTTTTATTGAAAAAGCCTCATTTAAGATAATCTGCCATGTCCTCTCCACCAAGTTTTAAATTTTAATTATTGTGTATTTAATTTGTATAGATGTCTTTTGAATATTCTAGGTCATTTATTTTTAATTTTCTGTTCTGTGAAATGTTTACACTTTAAAAATTGTTTTCAATATATGTATATGATCTGTTTTTGACAATTCCAAGAAATGAAATCCTTCTAAGTTCATTTTTGCTGGTTCTCTTTCACGGTGCCTTGTTTACTTATGTATTTAATAGTTTGTTCTACCAGATAACATTTGCGATTGCTGCAATCTCGCTTCTGGGGACACTACCAGTTATGTACCAGTTTATGTTTATTTACTTATTTATTTATTTTTGGATCCATTCTGGTGATAAGAATTTAGCATGTATATTTACTTGAGTTCCAAGGTTGTGGTTACAGCACCTTGTGGTTTTATGTTTTCCCTGCTTTGCTCATTGCCAAGACAACTGTCCTTACAGTCCCTCAGGCCCAGATTCCTGATGGCCTTCACATTGAGGGGGTGACCCTTTGAGTTCCCAGCTTCATAGGACGAGAGTCTCATGTGAGGCTCTTAGGTGGTGTTCATGTTTGTCTTCTAACCTTCATCCCAAATAAGGTCTGTAAGTTTTGGGTCAAAATGGTTGACCAGATATTCTTAAAAACAAAATCTCCTTGTGATTTTTCTGAGTTCCACTTTCACTTAGATTTTGAGTTGATAACTTCTTACTATTCTCATGAACTAGGATGCTTTTAAGAAGGTATTTTTGTATATTACCGTGCATTTTTAGTTGTTTTCAGTGATGTAGTTGGTGTACATACTGTGGTTCTCAATATTGCCTGAAACAAACTTCTGCTTGATCATAAAATTTGTAAAGCCATTAATAAGAACTTCCTTTTTGGGGGTGCCACTTTGTTCCCACTACACTACCACACATATCCATACACTCACACTTTTCAAAGCTAACAGTTTCGGGGCAGCACCGATGGCTCAGCAGTTTAGCACCGCCTTCAGCCCAGGGCCTGATCCTGGAGACCCAGGATTGAGTCCCACCTCAGGCTCCCTCAATGGAGCCTGCTTCTCCCTCTGCCTGTGTCTCTGCCTCTCTCTCTGTGTGGTCTCTCGTGAATAAATAAATAAATAAAATCTTTTTAAAAAAGAAAAAAAAGGAAACAGTTTTTTCTACTTTTTAAACTTTGCTTTTAGGCAGAAGGTTTGGAAATACATCTGGTATCGTCTGTTAAGTTGGAGTTTTACTTTTTCTTTTAAGATTTTATTTATTTATTCATGAGAGACACAGAGAGGCAGAGACACTGGCAGAGGAAGAAGCAGGCTCCATGCAAGGAGCCCGATGTGAAACTTGATCCTGAATCCCGGGATCACGCCCTGAGCCAAAGGCAGATGCTCAGCCGCTGAGCCACCCAGGTGTCCTGGAGTTTTACTTTTTTGATGCAGGATTGTAATTGTTATTGCTAATATTTTTTAGGCTCTATGAAGCTCTTTTTTTTTTTTTTTTTTTTATATATTTTATTTTATTATAGTCACAGACCGAGAGAGAGGCAGAGACACACACAGAGAGAGAAGCAGGCTCCATGCACCGGGAGCCCGACGTGGGATTCAATCCTGGGTCTCCAGGATTGTGCCCTGGGCCAAAGGCAGGCGCCAAACCGCTGTGCCACCCAGGGATCCCTCTATGAAGCTCTTAAATAGTTTTCCAAAGGTCGAGGTGTATGTTACAATCAATTTATCTGAGATATTTCTGTAATTTCAAAAATTTACTTGTACTTAAGTTTTACTTTAATAGTGAAAAGTAAAGGCTTAACATGAAAAGCAGGAATAGTCCCCCTTTCTAATTTTGCACCCCTTACCTCTCCATTTCCTGGATGGTTAAAAATTTGGTAAATTGATGGAAAGTTTTTTATGAGTTTGTATACTTATATACGTAAATTTTCTTTTTTTAAAAAATATTTATTTGAGAGAGCAAGCACAAGCAGGAGGAGGGGCAGAGGGAGGGAGGGGGAGAGAGAGAGAGAGAGAGAGGGAGAGGAAATCTTAAGCAGACTCTCTGCAGAGCATGGAGCCCAACATAGGGCTTCATCCCAGGGTCCTGATATCATGACCTGAGTGGAAATCAAGAGTCAGATGCTCAATTGACTGAGCCACCTAGACGCCCCATGTTTATTTTCTAGATAGTTTCAGAATTTATTTTATCTTTCTTTAAAGAAGAATACCCCAAGGACAAGGACGTATTTTAAGATAATTTTTAAATAGCTTCCTTCTATTAAAGATTATGTAATCACTGTAGTTGACTTATTTTTTTTTTAAGATTCTGTTTTGTTCATTCATGAGAGGCAGAGAGAGAAGCAGGCTCATTGTAGGGAGCCTGAAGTGGGACTCAATCCTGGATCCC
Source organism: Canis aureus (assembly GCF_053574225.1). Classification (NCBI taxonomy): domain Eukaryota; kingdom Metazoa; phylum Chordata; class Mammalia; order Carnivora; family Canidae; genus Canis; species Canis aureus. Next base: position 10,674,301 of record NC_135613.1, read on the forward strand.
GAGATCACACCCTAAGCCAAAGGCAGACACTCAACCGTTGAGCCACCTAGGCACCCCCTATTAGTTGATTTAAAGAGATATTCTGTGGTAGAGTAATACATAACTTGAATATTCCTTTAGTATTTGGCTTTGTAAATAAATTCGAAAAGTGATAATCTCATAACATTCTTTTTTTTTTTTTTACTTCTTTCTCACAAAGTAGCAAAATAAACAAAACCATCATTCTTTTCTAATCTTCAGAAATAATTTCTTGCTGGCCCTGGATGAGAGACTGTTTTCAAAGCCATCATATGGTATCTACAAAGCTAAAGTTTAGACCTTGCAGTTTAGACCTCTGTTGCAAGCGCTTCTAAATTACAGAAGAGAGCTTACACTTAATCTTTGGATAGTTGAGGACTTGAGAATGAAGCAGTTAGGGGGAAAAAGATCCCTTATTAGAAGCATAAAACCTACTGACTGTATCTTGGCCAGTGTTCCCTTTTTTCCAGTAAGCTGTCTGCTATACAGAGGTGTATAACCCTAATGGCTTGTTGTATGCCATTAAAAGGTATTGTACACTCATAAAGGAATGACATTTTGATCAATGCTGTTAAAAGAATTACTGTCTTGACACAGAAAAGCTTTCCTGCTGCAAGTTTAAAAATATGCCTTTAAAAGCTTTTTATTGAATACCTTTGCATCCCTCAGAAATGTGCCATTTTGGCAAGAGGTTACTCTGAAGTAGTCCACATTGTAACTTCAATGCAAAACCTCCTATTTACCTTTGGAAATAGCAAAGCCAACACAGGTATTTCCCTACCAAATGGAGCTTAAAGACATGGTAGCATCTTAAACCACTGTATCTTACCTAAAAATAGAATTTTTGTAAAGAGAAAGCTGAAACTAAATTATTCCTTTTCATTTTGTGAGGCATTTTTTTTTCATGCTGTTTGTTTAAACTTTGTGGTTTTAATTTTCCTTTGAATTTAGAAATCATGTCTTTCATCCAGTTCAGATAGCTCTTTTCTAATCACCTGGGAATTGGTTCTCTTAAATGGTAATGTGTTGGATGTGAATTTCCACTGTTTCTTTTTCTTTTATTATATTTTTGATTAGGAGTTTATGAAAAACATGTTGTAATAGACACAGTCTTCCAAAGCTGACAGTTTCTTCTCACACAGTCTCCTCTAGGTTTTCTAATGTGTCATTGCTATAATTTTAGCCTTACTTCATATTTTGTAAATCTTCTGCTATTACCTAATTTCTGACTTTATCCTATATTATTCTGACTTGTGAATGGAGCATTTTAAAGTCCAAAACCCTGAAAGCCACACTTTTCTTAAATATGTCACTACAGAATGATTATTTGCTTGATAGATTTTAATTTTTGTACTCTTTGAATTTGACACTTTCAATCTTATAAACTTTTTACACATTTCAGGGTATGGGCATACTTTAGCACAGATAGCATCAATTTTTATATAACATGTTGACTTTGTCAAAATCTGTTTTACTTGTAAAAGCAGATGTTTTATTATTATCAATAGTTGTATTGGTTGTTTTTATGATTCACTACCCACTTACTGGCAGAAGATTCATATGTAATATTGATAACACTAAAACTCTTTGTATTTCTTATGTGCCATCATATTCTGTGTTAAAGTACTTCCCAGGCTCAAAGAAGTTTGATAACTGGTCAAACAACAAGGAAGTTGTAAAATTGGGACTCTAGTATAGGCAGTGTGACTCCCAGCTATTATCGGAATTATACTATTGTGTAATTCTTTTTTTTAAATTAATTTATTTATTCATGAGAGACAGAGACAGACAGACAGACACAGACAGAGGGAGAAGCAGGCTCCATGCAGGGAGCCTGACATGGGACTCGATCCGGGGTCCCCAGGATCACGCCCTGGGTTGAAGGCGACGCTAAACTGCTGAGCCACTGGGGATGCCCTTATTGTGCAATTCTAATCCTTCTTATAATCTATTTATTTGTTCTAGGTGGTATTATCCCCATTTTACAAGTGAAGAATCTGAAGCTCAGATAGGGTAAGTACTTTGCCCATTGACACAGAGTAAAGGAGTGACAGAGATGTCATTTGAAACAAGATCTGTTTGACTTCAAAGTGTATTTTCCACTACATTTTTCTAGTTATTTTTCCTCAGCCTTCTCATCACACCTCTTAATTATCATTGTGTATTTAAAGATGGTTTTTATTAGAAATTTTGAAATAGGAATTCGTCTCATGATTTTCACTTATGATTTGGAGAGAAGCATATTGAAAATAGAGTACATAGCAGGAAACCTGACTTATTGTACTGTCTCTGATTCTGGCCATATGACATTGGACAAATCACCTTTTTTGGGTCTCATTTATAAAATGAGGGCATTGGACTAGATGATTTTAAAAGGTTTCCTTGAACTCTAAAATCTAATTTGACTCTATTTTGATTTAATGTTTACACTTGTTCTTTTTAGCACACATACAACTTTATCATCTATATTTCAGCCCATTAAGTATGATATTTTATTAAAGTTAGGGGGCAAGGAGCTCTGATTTTTATTCTTTACTTGCACTATTACATCTGAGGTTGAAATTCAATAGTAGAAAGAAATTCCATATAAAGTAGTAATTAATCTTATTATAAAAGCACTCTTTCTTTTAAACTACTCAAGATTCTCATAGTTTTTACAGTTAGAAACAATAATTCTGGAAATCTAAATATTACAAAAGGAAATAAATTATTTTTAGTACAAAATGTTTCCACCAAAGGAGATAAGAATAGGTGACTGCTACCTTCAAAGCACTTATAAATTCTTAACTGTACAATAACACTATTAGCAACTATAATAGTAACATTTATCGAGAATTTTATGCTACTGTGTTGTACTAAGATTTTATATACATTACATCATTTAGTACTCATGAAAACCCTATGAGATAAGTGCTATTATCCCTATTTTACATACTAGGGAATAAAGAATTAAAGAGGTTAGGCAGTTTTCTTAAGGTTACATCATTGGTAAGAGGTATGTAGATCTAATGAATGCTACAGAGATTTTCCTCATATTTATAACATAGAATAATTGTAATAGGTTACCAATGTTTACCTCTATGAATATGATTTAAGCATGAAACCTTTTCAGAATGAATAAGTCTGATGATAAATGGCAGTTTTCACTTTCTCATTGCCAGTTACCTATTTTATTGATATAGTTATCAATAAAGCAAGTTTAAGTTTTTAACTTAAAGCAAGTTAAAGCATACATGCACATGCAAGTTGTGGCTGTAGATTAGGGTTTTCAATAATCCCAGTTTGCCCAGGCTTGGGTTTCTGGATCATGGAACTTTTGGTGCTATAACTAGGAACTTTACTAAAATATAAACAGGGGCTATATATATATATATATATATATATATATATATATATATAGTATGAGTATGTGTGTATAGGTAGATGTATATGTGTCTAAAGTAATGGTAGTAGTTAGGCTACAGGGACTTCAGATCTTGCAGAGCTTAAAACAGCTCTGAATTCAGTGCCTAGACTGATATTTGTCTGTTTTATTAGCAGAAAGCTTAGTCTCCTGTGTTTTCCCTGTTTCAGATAACCTTTTCTTGTCATCTAAGAAATTAATTTCTTTGTTGGAATCATTGCAAGTAAACTTGATAGCAGGAGTGCTGTTATTGAAGCAGCTTACACAGTGATTTGCTAAGTACAGCCTCTTCATAAAAGGTGAAGCAGAAGTCGATTTATCGATCACCACCAGGATTTCAGTAACCTGTTGAACTACCTGATTTTTTTCCCCCATTTTCATAAAGCCCACTATTATTTCTCTTTGTACAATTAAATTTAGTTGTTTCTTCGGAAACACTTTTTCACATGTATTTGCGCATGATATAAACATTTTTTGTGTATATTTGCTCTTCTATAGAATTGGAACTGTCTAAAAAACTTATGAGGTTAAGCCACACAAAATTGCCAAGATTTAACTTTTTGACCTATAGCAATGGCAATTTCATATAGCTCAACTAATAGTTAATTTAACTTTTGGTTATTTGGAAATATTAGGCTACTAATTTAGCTCTAAAGATTCCTTTGAAATCCTGTTTAATATTAGAAACTGACTTGAACTTTGGGCTGATTACTCTATGCTATTCATTTGCTAAAAATACATGTTAAAAGACATAACTTTTTTTGATAGATTTATTTATTTATTTATTTATTCATTCATTCATTCATGAGAGACACAGAGAGAGAGAGAGAGAGAGAGAGGCAGAGACACAGAGACACGGGGAGAAGCAGGCTCCATGCAGGGAGTCTGATATGGGACTTGTTCCTTGTCTCCAGGATCACGCCCTAGGCTGAAGGTGGCGCTAAACCGCTGAACCACCCGGGCTACCCCAAGACATACTTTTGAAATGTGGTAAAAATGAGCACTGCATAGCCACTAATATTTGATAGGCATAAAAATGTATCTTAACTGAAGGTTAAGATCAAATTTAACCATTTTTCTTTCTCAGAATTTTGACCCATTATATTAATTGTAAGCTATGTAAATGTTCATTTTGGAAGAAGAATGCTTCTTTATTAGAGTCAGATTTAAAATTGTTGCTGTGGGGGATCCCTGGGTGGCTCAGCGGTTTAGCGCCTGCCTTTGGCCCAGGGATCGAGTCCCGCGTCGGACTCCCGGCATGGAGCCTGCTTCTCCCTCCTCCTGTGTCTCTGCCTCTCTCTCTCTAGGTCTATCATAAATAAATAAATAAATCTTTAAAAAAATAAAAAATAAAAACAAATTGTTGCTGTGTTATTAAAAGAAACAAATAGTAAACAGTAAGATTATTTTCTATACCTTAGGCAGTCAATCTGATGTGAGATTTGCCTTCTTTTTTTTCTTTACTTTTTTTTTAAGATTTTATTTATTGATTTTAGAAAGAGAGCTAGCAAGCAGGGTAGGGGCAGAGGGAGAAGGAGAAAGAGTGTCAAGCGGACTCTGAACTGAGCAGGGCTTGATCTTATGACCCAGAGATCACCATCTGAGACAAAACCAAGAGTCGGCCGCTTAATCAGCAGTGCCACCACCCAGGCACCCTGAGGTCTGCCTTGTTAATAATTTAGGTAAATTTAGGAAGTAACTGAATGTTTTCAGAAGAAATGAAAGCAGTTACTACTTGTCTCAGCCTCATATTGCTAGCTATCAAAATTTTGATATTTTAATGGTATATATATAACACTGTACATGTGAATTTTTGATATTGAAAGTATACTTTTTGTTTTTTTTGTCTCTTGCTCTTTTAATCCCACATTTGTGTAACACTTGGCTCATAAAAAGAGAAGAGAATCCTTTAAGGTTTCTAGTTGTAGATACAGTAGACTAAGCTGATGCTGAGAAATGATTCCACCTTATAAAAATAGCAAACTAATATAGAATTTTAAATAACTATAGCTTTAAGACTTTTGCATCTCTTAGACTTTTATATAAATCTTTACCAGTGTCTTGCAAAATTGGAATTCATCTTTGAGTCTCAGTCTTTTTCCCATCATGATCTTTCATAAGTACTTTCAGCAGTCTTAGTATATCTCTTGATTTGCATTTGCCAGCAATAGCACATATTTTGAGAGTCCTGTACCACTGAAACATTGTACTCAATCTTAAATATTTTTCACAAACTACTTTGTGACTATTAAAGAGCAATGTGCCTGAATTGTGGTTTGGTAGATCTTTGTAATAGTGAAATATCCTGATTATCTGGACTGTCTTAAAAAATACATTTGTAGGTCTTTAGAAAAGAAATAATTGTCATTGTTAAAAGCTCTGTTATGAGATAATAGACCCAAATATAATAAAACATGTTCCATTGGTCTAACATGTCTAACTTGAGTCTCTCTCTAAATGGTTTAGCTTGAAAAGCTGAAAAATAAATACGTGTGAAGCTGCGATGATCTTGATCAAATGGGAATTTGATAGTATTGCTTTTTTTGGAGACTGAATTCATGGGGCAGTTGACTAGAGGACATGATGTGTCTTTGATCACGAAGTTTCTTTGATCACAAAGATTCACATATTATAAGTGTACAGCTCAATGAATTTTTATAACTTAATGATACCTATGTAGCTAGCACCTTGATCAAGCAATAGAATTTAACCTGTACCCTGGAATCCTTATTAGTGCTAACGCCTAACTGAACACCAGGCTCTATCTACCTAGCTAAATTTTAGCTGAGTTTCAAGTAGTTTTCTAAATTTCAAAACTTATGAAGAGCAAGATTACTTAATATTTGCACAGATTGTCCAGATGGTTATATTATTTTTGTCTTTGACATACTGGCTGGGCATACTTATATTCAATTTAATTCTATAGAATTTTAAATGTCTGGAGTCTCCTTGGTTGTCTTTGTCATTGCTGAATAAGGACAATCTCTGAGAGTGATCTTGATTTTTCTGATTAACTACGTTGCTTGGACAGTCACTGACATTCAAAACTGATTTGATTGGCCCCTTAAGTTTCTCTGTTTTGAGCTGCTGAGCTTACAAAACTCAATCATATGCAGAGAATTTGCCATTCAGATTGACAGTTCTGTCAGGTCAGGTGGTACGATTATCATGCATGCTGCAAATGCGTTGTTATTCCTTGTTTTTTGTTTTTTTTTTCCCCCTTGGAATCTAGGTGGAATCTTGGTATGTGAAGGTGAAAGGCTAGAACATCATCTGCTATCTCTGCTTAGCTTTAGTTTCTCTACTGAGTTGCCATTCATGTGTGCTGAGCTTTTCCAGTCACAGCCCCAAGCTCAGTTTTTCACTAATGTTTTGTCAAAGAAAGATCTGTCCTCTTTGGAAAGATTGAAATGAGTAATAGTCTTTCGACACTATTGGCAAGTGGCTTTCACGGTTCATGGCAGATCTAATGAACTACAGCTGTCTGCTTGGAAAATTCTGCTTTTGATTGTCTGAAAGGATCCCTGTAATATGGGCTTGAGTTTGTGGGTGCATTAAAACAACAACAACACAATCTTAACAAACTTACTGCAGTTGAAACTGCAACACTTTTTGCAGAAACCTGGCAAAAGGGACACCTGGGTGGCTCAGCGGTTGAGTGCCTGCCTCTGGCCCAGGGCGTGATCCAGGAGTCCTGGGATCGAATCCCACATCGGGCTTCCTGCATGGAGCCTGCTTCTCCCTCTGCCTATGTCTCTGACTCTCTCTCTCTCTCTGTCTCTCATGAATAAATGAAATCTAGAAAAAAAAGAAAGAAACCTGGCAAAATGAGTAATATAAACTATTTGACAAAGGTAGTTTTTTTTTATCAAGACCTGATTTTATGGTATGTTTGTTCTACAAAGTCAGTTGTTGATTCTTATTTAAGAGCAAGGAAACTACACTCTACAGTGTGGATTGTATATATCCATCTTCTTGGACCATCACGTTTATCTACATTATACAATTAGGTATACCATGATATGAGAAAAAAATTGTGTTGCATGGAAACATATGACAGAGTGTGATGAATTTGTGATTCAGTGGAATACACAGTTTATAAACATAGTTATACCCAAATGTAGGGGTGCAACCTCGGTTATTCCTATTATTTTTAAAGTGGAGATTGATCTCTTACAACTCTCACAGAGAAAAGTAACCAAACCATTTTGTCTAAACTCTTAATGAAGGAAGTGTTCTATCTCAAGGTGGATAACAGATCTACCATTATGGGCTAGGTTAATGGTATTTTATTAATTTAACTGAACAGCTTTAATGTATCAGTTTCAGGAAAGTATTTTCTTTGAAATGGCTTGATCACTTATCCAAAGAAGACATTGGGAATAATTTAGTTGATTATTTTCATATTACCTGCAAGTAAGCTCCAAGCAAAAACTGTCCAACATTCTAATTTGTAAGCATAACTATGTAGTGACTTCTGACAGCCAGTTTTTATTCTCTCTGGATGTTTGAATGGAGTACCATTGCTCTTGAGAAACAGGATTCAGGCAAAAGGAAATGCAGAGAGAGCATTCAGTAGCATTGTACAAATCAGTGGAGTCACTGTTGGCCATTGTAATAGTTCTAACTATAAAACAGAGCAGATGGAGGATGTCAACTAAATTTTCACATTCACATCACACCAAAAATTCTTTGAATTTACTATGAGAATCTTTATAGAAGAAGGCATGAATCTTGTGACACATGGAATGATATTTAGGGCATACAGAGAATCCTTGGCACACAATACAGACAGAATCAGGGTGATAATACATAAGCATTTGAAACAGGATCAGGATGGGAATGTCTCCTCTTTCCATATTTACTCCTTAGTAGAGAGAATTGGAAGTTAACATCACATTCATGTTCCATGTTACTTATAGTTTATGAAATAAGCTTATTAGATATGTTCTATGTGTATATTATTGGTAAGTAAACTAAAACACAAAAGAGGAAAGGAAAAGGGTGGGAAGTTGTGAGCTTTCCAATAACAGAATCTATAAAAAGCTAAATAAAGTAAAGAACAAGGAGGAAAGCAGTAGAAATTAAGGAAGGCTCTTCATTAAAATCACAAATTAGATAAGATTCTCCCTTCCCATTTAATTAGATCCTTCTCTCATTGTCTTCTCTTTGTGACCCAATTATTTTTTAGCAACTTTATTAAAATATAATCCACATACTCTATAGTTCACCCATTTAAAATGTCCAATGCAATGATTTTTTGTTAAACCCAAAGTTGTGCAACCATCACCACAATCAATTTTAGAAAATGTTTGTTTCCCAAAAGGAAACCCAATAATCATTAGCAATCTCTCCCTATTCTCCCCCAATACTCCAGCCCTACAACCATCACTCTGCGTAATCCAAATTTTAAAAGTTGTTGATTTGAAATCCCCAGTATAATCAGAAACACATGACTATTGTCTTGTTGATAGAAGTCTTGTGAATTAAAAGGAATGACATAAAACTGTATTTTTAGGTATATATAATTATGTATAGTTTCTTAAACATTTTCAAAATTTTGTGGGTTTTTTTGTGTGTTTTTTCTTTGTTTTTTTGTTTGTTTGTTTGTTTATCATGGATATAGACCTGTTAAATATATCCCCCTTAACTTGGTCCTTAACTTGAAGATTCAGAATATTGATTTTGTCTGAGTCCTAGAGTTTTTGGACTAAGAGATTCTGACTCATTCTAATAGCACTCACAAGACACTAATATATAACTCAGAAAACAAGTATAATGTAAAACAGTATAATGTAAAATATATTCACCTAGGGGATTGGACACTGTCCCCTGAATAGTACATTCTCATAAATTACAGGGCAAGCCAAAATATTATCATAAATTGTCTTGTACATGTGGAATCCAAACAAGGAAACTAGTTACATGGTTCAAACATTGAGTAGTACCACTCTCTCATAGTCCGACTGGTAGGCAGAATGATGGCCCCCCAATGATATCAATGCTCTAAAACTTACCCATAAACTTTGACTTAAACTGTAATATACAACACCTCTTAGTATTTCTTTTCTTCTCAAATAGAATGCTTTAAGAAAAACCTGGAATTCTTTTTCTGTAATTAAAAAAAATTCCTGGGGATCCCTGGGTGGCTCAGCGGTATGGCACCTGCCTTTGGTCCAGGGCACGATCCTGGAGTCCCAGGATCAAGTCCCGCATCAGGCTCCCTGAATGGAGCCTGCTTCTCCCTCTGCCTGGGTCTTTGCCTCTCTCTCGCTCTCTCTATGTCTATCATGAATAAATAAATAAAATCTTTTTAAAAAATAAAAAAATTCCTGATTGGAATTATGTCTTCAATTATTTAAATCTCTAATGCCAGGCAGCCCGGGTGGCTCAGCAGTTTAGTGCTGCCTTCAGCCCAGGGCCTGATCCTGGAGTTCCCCAGATCCAGTCCCACATCGTGGTCCCTGCAGGGAGCCTGCTTCTCCCTCTGCCTGTGTCTCTGCCTCTCTCTCTCTCTCTCTGTGTCTCTCAGGAATAAATTTTAAAAATCTTAAAAAAAAAAAAAAATCTCTAATGCCTATTGAGTGGCTGACATATAACAGACAGCAATAAATGTTGGTGGAACTGAACTAAACTGAGTTCTACGCAGTTGTTCTTTCACAACCTGTTTTGAATGAAGGCCTTTTGTTATTACCCTAATTTAGGCCTATGATAGCAGTTTTTGAATTGTCCTTTTTGTCACTTGTCTTTTCTTTATTTAATTGATCTTCCACAGATTAAGCAACAACTTTTGTACATTATATCCTCCTTATTTAGTCGTTTTTATCTTCATCCCATTGTACATTGCCTAATAACATACTCTTAGCCTGTTGTTTGCCGACTTCTTATGGCATGGTACCCTTAGAAAATGATATTTCTCTGGTACAGTTGGGTAGAAGGCAAATCATCTCACAGCTGGATGGTTTGGACTCCAATGTCACCATCTCAGTGTACCTGTCACCCAATCTAGGCACAGCAGTTTGCCTGGACATACCAGTTAGGAAGTGCTGTTTAATCTAGCTTTTGAGACTTAATACAATTGGAATTCATCCTTTTAGAGAGCTATCTAATGAGCACCATAGCATGTGTGCATGCTAAGCTCTGTGGGTAAGAAATTGAGAACACCTGATGAACTATCCTCTTTTGAAACTATCAATTCCAGGAGAGAGATCCACTTATCATCATTCTCAAAGTGGATTTTCTGTTTTGAATGATCTATTTTTTCTTCCTCATCTGTCTGAATCTTTGTACTATCTTCTCCATGATGCTGTCCCTAATACAGTTAAAATACGCAGTCTTACGTATTGTATTCTTTTCGTTACATTACTAATTCATCCAGCTTAGTGCCCTCTGTAAAGCTTAGATTAATTCTTAATTAATTCCTATATTCTTATTCACTTACTATCTCATGTTTGTCATTTTTTTCCCTTTGTATTGTTATTAACTTGTTTATGACTATTCATCAAAATATTTACTCCACTTCTTCTCTACAACTTTATATTGTATAAATTCTGATTAATAATTAACACTATTACAATAAATATAAAATAACATTCATTTGTAGATATATTTGTTAGGTAATAGCATATGTTTTTTGAGCCCATACTTGGAACAGGTATCCTAATAGCTTTATGTGTATTTAATGTATTTAATCTTTACAGCAGCCCTAAAAATACAAAATGTTTATTTTCCTGTTTTAGAAATGATGAAATTGAGGCACAGATAAGTAACCTGCCAAAAGTTGTACAGCTCTTAATATCAATGCTAGGATTGAAACGTGATCAGTTAATGCAGGTACTTCTGATGTAAGAGCCCGTACTGAGAATTCTATGTAATTCTGTGCCACAAAAAAGACTAGTTGTGTGTGTCTGAGTAGACCAGCAGGTACTGATACTTAATACTAAGGTTTCCCACTAAGGTGAGTTAGAGAAGTTGTAGTTACAAGGAATATGTACTCACAATAAAGGAGTCAGTGTTATAAAAATCAGAAGTTTTAAAGAATATTTTTTATGGAGCATCTATATGTGCCAAGAAATGAACTGAGTACTTTACATATATTGTCTCAGTAAAGTCTTATAGTAATATTATTGAGTAATTAATATCATTCCTGTTTTGTACATAAGAAAAAAAGAATCTCACATAAGTAATTTGCCCAAAAGTTACTGAGGTAGGAAATGACAAAGCAGAGGTTGGAACCTGGCATGTCTGCCCTATTTTCTTTTATTGTGCTGTGCTGCTTCTCTGATGATACAGTGCCCTAGCAGAAAAGCAGGGCATAGGCAAACAAGCTATTGCTAGAATGTAGCTAGAGCTGGGCTTAATTTTGGAAAATAGCACTGTGATGAGACTACAAATTAAAGCTTAAGGATTATACCAATATTCTGGAGTAAATCCAGCAAGGGCAATATGTGTTGTTATTAAACTCTTACCTTACGATCTTGGCTAAGCTTCTTTCCCTTATTGTGCTTCAGCTTAATCTTCTACGACATATATGAGGTTAATAGGCATCTATTTATATTCAGAGATGTTTTATGATGTTAGGAGTAGTGTTTAGACTCTGGAAGTAAGTACTACATAAATACTATTTTTTAGTTCTTAGTCTCAATGCTGACATTTGACACCACCATGTTTTTCCTTTATAGCATCACACTTTCCTATGTCTTTTTTTTCTCCTGACACTAACAAAGAGATTTGTTCATAGAGAACTGACTCTGAAGATGACAACTCTTTCGTTGTATCTCAGTGGCTTAGGCTTCACATGAGTTTCTTCTCTGTCTTTAATTAAACTTGTTTTTTTTTTTTCCCAGTGTTGTAGCTGGGAGCACTGTGTTGACACAACTCACTCTTGTACAGAAGAGATTAAAATGTCAGTGTTCTAATGTTCTCATCTGTGGGAAAAAGAAAATATTTGGGGTATTTTATTTATAACTTTTAAAAGACTCCTCTGTGGAGAAAGATTACTTGTAAGATGGAAAACGATTTGACAGTTAAAGGGACAGAACTCTAATAGTGGTCTAACAAAAAAAGGAGAAGAAAAAGTATGAAAGCTTAATGAAACTCCATTCTAGGTATTTAAAACACATCTTTCTATTTCCTTCTTAATTTTCACTTAATTGTATTTTTTAATTCCCTAGTGTCCTGCTTAATCCTTCCAGATGCTGTGCAAGCAGAATATTGACAGTTTCCGCAAAAGGCAGTTAGTCAGTCATTACAGTAAATACATATATTATGTGGAAGAGGACTACTAGTCAAGGGAAATGGAGTTGGTGTATTGAGCCTGTAACTTTCAAATCATAAGTCTGAATGTATCTATTTTTACAATGGAGTCATTAATATTTGCTAGCTATTTAATGGTGAATAGGCCAGTAAATTCATCATGCTGCAGCTTGAGACCCTTTTCTGCCTGTCAGGCATTCACAGGGTATAAGCTACATCAGTTAATGCTGGGTGCCATGCAAATTTTGAAAGTCGTAGTAAAGAGATAGATTTGATGTAAATTGATAAGGTAGGGACTTAATAGTAGGAGCTAAGACTTTCGGAACACTTCCAATGTATCTGAAATATTTCCATCTATATGCATCAATGTATTGACTGTCTAATCCTCAACAGCTGTCTGAGGAGGTAATTTTATCTTCATTTTACAGATGGGAAACTGAGGTCTATAAATGTAAAATAACTTACCAAAACAACCCAGGAAATGGAGCAACTGAGTTTGAATCCAGGGGATTTGGTTCTGAAGCCTATTCTATTAGAGATCTTCTGAAAGTATATTAACTTTTGATATTGCACAGTTTAGGAGCTTTTACTCTGGTAACATTATTAACCACCATGTAATATTGAGTAGATGAAGAAGATAAGTATTTAAAATGACAAGGAGAATCTCTTCTTAGGTTCATATGGTACGGGTGGCAAGGCAAAGTTGCTAGTCTTCTTTGGGTATATCTTTATTGGCAAAGAAATTATGAATTACTCTGTTTTGCCCATATAAAGGCAAAAGGTAGCTTTCCAGAAAGGCAGACATTAGCATTCCAAGTGCCCGCTCTGTACTCCTAGTTTTGGAAGTTAGCTGCCCTCTAGCAGAGCATCTGTCTTTCAGACCTTATTTAGAGATTTTCCTGATTTGAGTTGTCCCCTGGGTTAACAGCTGTGGAATCTGCATTTCTTTGGCATTGCTCCCTTCTATGTAAATTACAGATGTTCTCTAATGCCCTTTTGGGCTACATTTGGAAAAAGAGGAAAGAGTAAAAGTTTTTTTTTTCTTTTTAAAGTGAACTACCCTAGGTTCTAAGTAGGAGGAAATACATTTACTGAGTTTTTTCCCCTTTATGTTTCCTTTCAATCGTTGAAACTACTCCCTACAGCCCTGCTGCTATGGGATCAATTTGTTGGCAAGGGTTATTCAAACATGAGCAGAATTTGTGTCCTCTTTGGATTAAAGTGCTAAAGCCAACAATAACAATTTTCATGTGGGAACTGGTGCTGGATACCCAAGTCAAACTGTGCTTGGTGGTCTGTAATTTACTCCAGATAAAAAACATGCATTGGAGGGGAAAGAGGGTTTTTTCCCAGGTTTCTATTTGTTTTCATTTTCAGTCTTTTTTTTTTTAAATCTATTGTTTTTAAACAGACACTAGAAATCCTTTTTATTTAGTCTCTTGATTTGGGGGTGGTAGTGTAGGGTACTTAAAATGAGACATGTAATAGAGTTCTTTTAATTAACATTTATATTAAGATATAACTTACAGTTAAGTAAATAAATCTGAAGTATACAGCTTAATGTATTTTGGTATTTATTTCTTCTCTGCTTCCATTTTACTTAACTTTTACTCTTTTAGAGACTGTATAGCTGAAAGGATAAATCGTATAATCTTGAAGACTGTTATAGTTAATTTAGATTTTTTGCATTTCAAGCTCATTTGGACCTATTTTCACCTATTTTTCTCTGTATTCCCGGTTCAGCTTTCCTCTTCTATTCTTTCAACAGTTATTCTAAATCCTCAGGGCTTCTTTCTTAGTATTTCCATATTACTTTTTATTGTGACATTACCTCTTCAATAAAGTGAAGGCATTCAGGAGAGAACTCCCTTGTTTATCTCTTGCTAGCCCTCTCATTACTCCCTCTGCTTTTAGAAATCATATCCTTATTTGTCCTTCCTACCTGAAGCTGTGCTCTCATCCACTTGTATCTTCTCAGTGATTGCTTTTATCAGTTTATCCCCATTTTCCCCTTAGCTTCTCTATTGACTTTTTTTTCTAAGCAATAGGCACAATTGAAAATTCTTGATTAAAAAAAAAAACAAAAACAAAAAAAACAGATAATACAAAGTTTAGCTTTGAGCCTGTACCATCCTCTAGTTACTACCCAACTATTATCCTTCCCCGTTGTGGTCATGCTTCTTAATTACTGTTTCCACATCCTCCATTTGCTCTTATTCAATCTTTATATGGCTTTTTACCTTTCTTTCTCCACTGAAAGCACTTCTCCCAAAATTGCTAGAGATTTTTGCCAAGTCTAGTAAATACCTTTTTTTGGTAAAAGATTTTATTTGTTTGAGAGAGAGTGAGCACAAGCCGGGGTGGTAGGGGATGGGGGAAGGAGAAGGAGAGGGACAAACAGACTCTGCCCTGAGCCAGGGGCCCATGGCCTAGAGCCTGATGGTGGGGCCTGATATCAGGACCCTGAGATCATGACCAGAGCCAAAATCAAGTCTGTTGCTCAAGCTACTGAGCTACCCAGGCACCCCCTAGTGAAGATCTTTTGCCCTTTTTGAAATTCTTTCTGTTGGTTTGCAAACTCTGGAGCTTTCAGGATATAATCTGAAATTGACCACCTTAAGAGGAGGGCAGAAAAAGACAAAGAGATAGACTGCACCATACATATGAGGTCATAAACTGGCTTCAGACACATGTTCAGTCCATGTGGTCTCAACAACACTTTATTCTTTGAAGGCTTTGTCCTTGAAATGGCTCCCACTGCAAGAATGGTAGACAATGTGTATATTGCAAGGACAGGGGATGAAGTCATGACCATCCAACTGCCCTGGTCCAACTAGAGAGTCAGTGCCTAGTCCAATCCTCTTGTTTATCTCCTCCAACACTTCCTTGATGTCATTTTCTCTCGTTTCTTCTTCTTCCTTTATGACCCTTACTCAGACTCCTTTTGTCAATTCTAATTTTTTTTGCCTCTCCTTAAAAGTAGGAGATCTCCAAGATTATTCTTTTTTTTAAATCTGACTTTCCTTCTGTTTTATGTGTTTTATGGGCAATCTGGTCCATGTACACAAGATTTTTAGTTATTGCCTCTACCTCTTATGTCCTGATACTTACTAACTCTATTTCCAAGCCTCTCTCTTGATCTACAGCTTTCTGTCTGACAGTTATATTTGGATGTGTTGTAGGTACATATGAAAACCTGGCATTATTATCATACTGGCATGTCCCTTTCCCAAACTAAAACCTGGCATTATTATCATATTGGCATGTCCCTTTCCCAAACTAAGCGTGCTTCCCTTGTATTCTCTAACCTAGTTGGTGGTACCTTCTGCATTCATTCTTTAATTCAAAAGCTCCTCACTCCCTCCCTGTCTCCCTCCCTCCCTTCCTTCCTCCCTCCCTCCCTCCCTTCTTTCCTTCCTTCCTTTTTCCTTAATGTTCTTGCCAGACACTAAGTTCTGTCACACAGAGCTGCAAGGATATTATAAGGTCCTTGCCCTCAATTACAGAGACTAATAGGAGAGACAGAGGAACAGAGAATTACATTGCTTTACAATGTAGAGAATACAGTGATAGAGGTGTATTCATATGTAACACACATCCTTTTCAAATTGTAGATTCAGGAAAAGGTTCTTGGAGAAGGTGATGCCATAGTGGAATCCTCAGAAGTAGGAGCTTGGCATGACTCCTCCCTTTGCCTTTTCCATTCTCCTTCATTATTAGTGAATCTCATTAACTCTAGACTCTTAATATTTCCCAAATCTGTCCCAGATCTTTCTATTACCTCTGCTACTGCCCTAGTTTTAAGTTTTAAGATATTGGTGGATTACAGCAACAATTTCCTAACAACCTTACTCTCTCCATTCTTCGTGTTTTCCCAACTCCCATCAATTATCCACATTGAACTTTAGTAAATCTTTATTTAAAAAAATATGATCATGCCCTTCACAGAAATAAATATCAAATAATACCTCATATGCATATATCACGTTTTATTTATCCATTCATCTATTTGTGGACATTTGGTGGTTTCTACTTTTTGGCTATTAATTATGCTGCTATGAGCTTTCATGTAAAATGTAAAATTGTGTGGACATATTTTTTCATTTCCCTTGGATATATACTTAGGAGTACAATTGCTGAGTCATACATCCTTTGAGGAACTGCCAGAATGTTTTCGAAAGCAGCTGCCCCATTTTACATTCCACCAGCAACATATAAGGGTTCCAAATACCCCACATTCTTGCCAACATTTGTTATTTCCTCCTCTTTTTTAATTTGGATACCAACTAGTGATGCTAAGACTAATGGATGTGAAGTGCTGTCTTATGATGAATTTGATTTGCATTTCTCTGATGGCTAAGAATGTTGAGCATCTTTTTATATGCTTGTTAGCCATTTGTATATCTTCTTTGGAAAGATGTCTATTCAGATCTAGTTTTTTAAATTGTTATCTTTTTATTTTTGAGTTATGAGAGTTTTTTTTAAAGTTTTCTTTTTTAAGATTTTATTTATTTATTCATTCATGAGACACACACACACACAGAGAGAGAGAGAGAGAGAGAGAGGCAGAGACACAGGCAGAGGGAGAAGCAGGCTCCATGCAGGAAGCCTGACATGGGAGGGAGAGAGAGAGAGGCAGAAACACAGGCAGAGGGAAAAGCAGGCTCCATGCAGGAAGCCTGACATGGGACTCGATCCCAGGTCCCCAGGATCAGGCCCTGGGCTGAAGGCGGCGCTAAACCGCTGAGCTACCCGGGCTGCCCTGAGAGTTTTTTTTATATTCCTCATATAAGTCCTTTATCAGATATATGGTCTGCAAGTTATTTTCTCCCGTTCTCTGGAATTGTCTTTTCACTTTCTTGATACAAGTGTCTTTTGAAGCATACAATTTTTAAATTTTTTTTAGAAGATTCTATTTATTTATTCGTGAGAGACACACACAGAGAGAGGGAGAGACACAGGCAGAGGGTGAAGCAGGCTCCATCACAGGGAGCCCAATGTGGGATTTGATCCTGGGACTCCAGTATCACTCCCTGAGCTGAAGGCAGACACTTAACCACTGAGCCATCCAGGCATCCCAAAATTTTAAAATTCTGATAAATCCCAGAATGTCTATTTTTTTCTTTTGTTTCATGTACTTTTGGTGCATATCAAAAAACTTCTGCTTATGGATATCCTATTGTTTTGGCACTGTTTGTTGAAAAGACTCTTTTACCCCCATTGAATTGACTTGGAGCCTTTGCAAAACAAATCTATTAACCATTTGTAAAGATTTATTTATGGACTCTCAATTCTATTCCATAAATCTATCTATATGTCTATCCTTATGCTGATAGCACATTATCTTTATTATTGTAGCTTTGTATTGTAAAATTTGGAGGTATGAAGTCTAATTTTGGTCTTCTTTTTAAAGATATTTTTGGCTGAGGTGCCTGGGTGGCTCAGTTGGTGAAGTGTCAGACTCTTGCTTTTGGCTCAGGTCGTGATCTCATGGTCGTGAGATCTAGCCCTGTGTTGGACTCTGCACTGGGCACGGAGCCTGCTTAAGTTTCTCTCTCCCGCTCTCTGTTTCTAAAAAGAGAAAACCATAATTCCTATCAAAATCTCAGGAAGAAAAAAGAATAAAGATATTTTTGGCCATTCTGTGTCCTTTGCATTTCCATGTGAAGTTTTGGGCTAGCTTTTCATTTTCTGGGAAAAAGCAGCTATTATTTGGATACAGATTGAGTTGAATCTCTAAATCACCTTGGGAATAATTATCATCTTCACATTCAAATTCTTCAAGAATTGTCATCACATTAAATTCGTCACTCTACTAACGTGGGATGTTTCCATTAATTTAGACCTTCTCTAAGGTTTTCAACAGTGTTTAATGCTTCCACTGTATGTTTTAAATTCTTCTCTTTATTTCAAAGGATTTTATTCTTTTTGCTGGTATAAATGGACTCTTGTTATTAATTTCATTTCTGAAATTATATTAGTACATTTGAGTTTTGTATATTGATCTTACTGAACTGGTTTGTTAAATCTAATGGATTTTTAATGGATCCTTAGAATTTTTGATATACAAGATCACATCATCTGCAAATTGGGATAGATTTATTTTCTTATTTTCAATCTGGGTGCTTTTTTATTTTCTTGACTAATTACCCTGACTAGAGCTTCTAGTAGTGTTAAATGCAAGTTGTTAGAGTGGACATCCTTGTCCTTGTCTTGTTTTTAGGAAGAATGCATTCGCTCACTCTTATCATTACCTATGATGTTAATTAACTTTGCATTTTTCTTAGATTCCCTTTATCAGGATGAGTAAGTTCCCTTCTTTTCCTAGTTTGTTGAATGATTTTTTTTTTTTTAATCATGAAAGGATGTTGGGTTTTAACAAATGCTTTCTCTCTATTTAGACAATCATGTGAATTTTTCCCCTTCTGTTTTATTGGTATAGTATATTGCATAAATTGATTTTTGGATGTTGAGCCATTTCTACATTGCTAGGATATATATCACTGGATCATCATGTGTAATCTTTTTTTAATGTGGTGCTGGATTTAGTTTGCTAGTAACTGTCAAGGATTTTTGCATCTATATTACTAAAAGATATCAGTCTGTACTTTCCAAAGATGCATTTATCTGGTTTTGTTACCAAGGTAATACTGGGAATAAGATGGGAAGTATTCCCTGCTCCTGAATTTTGATAGAGTTTGTGTAGATGTAGAATCAATTCCTTTTACATTAGTGAACCATTTTACCCTGGCATTGTGGGAAGTTTTTTGT
Organism: Canis aureus; assembly: GCF_053574225.1. Lineage (NCBI taxonomy): Eukaryota > Metazoa > Chordata > Mammalia > Carnivora > Canidae > Canis > Canis aureus. The sequence continues at coordinate 10,693,748 of NC_135613.1, forward strand.
TTTTTGTTTTATTTAAATTCAATTAGCCAACATATAGTACATCATTAGTCTCAGATAAAGTGTTCAATAGTTTTTCAGTTGCATATAACACACAGTGGTCATCACATCACGTGCCCTCCTTAATGCCCATCATCTCTTATTACACAGGACTATTCATATTTTCTGTTTCTTCTTGGTCCAGTTTCAATAAGTAGTTTATGTCTTTTTCTAGGAATTTGTCAATTTCATCCAAATTTTATAAATTGTTGGCATACATTGGTTCATAATAATTCCTTCTAGTTTTTTTTTAAATTTCTGTCCAGTAGTGATATCTCCTCTTTCACTCCCAAGTATAGTAATTCACATCTTCTTTTTTTGTGTCTTCATCATTCTAGCTAAAGTTTGACAATTTTGTTAATCTTTTCAAAGAACCCATTTTTGGTTTTGTTAATTTTTCTTTTTTTTTCCTATTTTCTATTTTATTTTTCTACTCTAGTTTTTTTTTTTTTTTTGCCTGCTCTAGATTTAGTTTTCTTTTTTCTAGTATTTTAATGCAGAAAGTTAATCTTTTGATTTGAGATCTTATTTAATGAAGGCATTATAGCTATAAATTTATTTTTTATTGAAGCATAGTTGTCATTCAATGTTAGTTTCTGGTGTACCACATAGTGATTTGACAAGTCTATGCATTACACAGTGCTTACCACAGTAAGTATAATTACCATCTGTCACCATATAAAGTTATTACAGTGTTATTGACTATATTCCCTACACTGTACTTCTCATCTCCCTGACTCAAATCACTTTACAACTGTAAGTTTGCACATTTTAATCCTCTTCACCATGATTTCCCACCTCACTACCCCCTTCCCTCTGGCAACCATCAGTTCTCTGTTAATAAATCTGTTCTGTTTTCATTTGTTTGTTCATTGCTTTTTAGATTCTACATACAAGTGAAATCATACGGTATTTGTCTTTCTCCACTTGACTTATTTTACTTAGCATAATAACCTCCAAGTCCATCTAAGTTGTTGGAAATGACAAGATTTTATTCTTTTATATGGCTGAGTAATATTCCATTGTGTATATATATATATATATGTATGTGTGTGTATATGTATTTATATATATATTTATATACACACACACACATATATATATACACACATATATATATACACATTACATCTTCTTTATCCATTCATCTATTGATGGACACTTGATTGCTTCCTAAACTAAACTAAATAATGTCTCAGCACAGGGCACTTAGGTACTTATTTTCCTTCAGAGCTGTAAATTTCTATTTTAGCACTGCTTTAGCTGCAGCCCATAATTTTTGCTGTTTTGTTTTCATTTCTTTTCATCTAAAAGTATTGTCTAATTTCCTTTGTTATTTCATCTTTGATTAATTGGCTATTTAACTGTATTGTTGTTTTTCACATATTTGTGGATTTCTCAAAATTTTCTTCTATTACTCATTTCTAACTTCAATCCACTCTATATGATTTCAGTCATTTTACATCTTTTGGGAATTATTTTATGCTCTAATATATGGTCTGTTCTGGAGCACATGCCATGTACACTTGAGAAGAATGTGTATGTCACTGTTGTTGCGTGGAGTGTTCTATAAGTGTCTATTAGGCCATGTGAATTGATAGTGTTGTTGAGGTCTTCTTTTTCCTTGTCAATGTTTGTGTGGTTTTTCTTTCTATTACTGAAAGTGAGATATTAAGGTCTCCAAATACTGTTTTTTAATTGTCTATTTCTCCCTTCAGTTCTGTCATTTTTTTTCCTCATGTATTTTGTGGCTCTGTTGTTAGGAGCATATATATTTATAATTGTTAAGTATTCCCAATGGATTGACTTTTCTACCATTATTAAATGTTTGTATTCATCTCTAGTAACATTTTAACTTTAAAAACTATTTTGTCTAATATTAATATAGCAACTCTAGATTTCTTATGATTGTTGTGTAAATGATATGTCTTTTTCTGTCCTTTTACTTTCAACCTATTTAAAGTGTATCCCCTGTAGAGAAAGATAACTGGTTCTTTTTTTTATCCAGCTTGTCATCTTTGCATTGTTATCATAATAGTACAGTTGTGCTGTTAAATTGTTGGTTGTGTTTCATTGCCTAACTAAACTCCCCAAATATAATGATGCTTACGGAGACTTCACATGGAGCACTTTATGAATTTATTCTTCTTCCTGTCCCTACTCTAGCATTTTGAATGCTGCCATTGTTACTGACTAAAACCATTGTGCCTCATATCATGTAGGTTGTCTCATTAGCAAAAAAGTGTTAGGTATTAGTGGTTGTTAGGTCACATTCCTTTGAGTCAGTAAAGTGTAACATATGTATTAATGCAGAACTTATTTTTTCCTATAGCAGAAATCTCCCTTTTCTAATCCTAACAATGTTAAAGTTAGAATTTTGGCTTTGGATTTGCCAGGAATAACTTTACTTTACATGTATAATTAACAAGATTGAGTAACAGAGCAAAAGAACATAATTTATTTCTACACTGTGGTAATAATAAAACTAATTTTGGAGCTCCACATTATTTCCATAGTTGGATATGTTTTAATAAGGGAGTGGCTTCCTCTCACTAACTTCAGGTCACACCAAAAAACCTGCTTTTGCATAAAGGGGACTTAACTTATTTTCTAAACGAAATAATCTCAGCACAGGGGGCTTAGGTACTTATTTTTCTTCAGGGTACAATCTAGAATCTATTAATAGGAAAGTAAAGTTCAGAGTTCCTGCTTTTGTTGATTCAGTGCTTTACAACCTGAACTGTTCCTTGGGGCAAGCTATTTCTCAATTCCATTTTCCTACCTTTACTCTGAAATTGATAATTAGACACTATAGCTATAAGGTAACTTTAGTGTTATATCTTGCTTATTTAAAATCAAGGACATTGGAGGTAGGGGAATGACACTGGAAAAAAATAAATATGTTTTTAAAATTTTATAATCCAGACTTCTATGTAGTAACATTTAAAATAAAACTATAAAGGGAGTTCTGGGTGATGTTTCTAGGTTTCTATTTAATTTTTGGTTGAAAATATTCAATGTTCTGTCAATTTCTTTGCATTTCTTAAGTAAGAGGCACCAAAGAGTTCAAATTTTGACCCTTAAGAGTACTTGTGGCTTAGTTATGTATTACCTTCAAATTTAATTGTTTGGTCTGTGTTCTCTGGAATTTTAAAGCAGAATTAAAAGAGCACCAAACTCTAAATACTTTCTCTAGTAGTACCTGCTATTTTTATTTATGATGAAAAGCAATTCGGGACCCCTGGGTGGCTCAGCGGTTTAGGGCCTGCTTTTGGCCCAGGGCATGATCCTGGAGACCTGGGATCTCAAGTCCCGCATCAGGCTCTCTGCGAGGAGCCTGCTTCTCCCTCTGCCTGTGTTTGCCTCTCTCTTTCTCTGTCTCTCATGAATAAATAAATGAGGTCTTAAAAAAAAAAAAGAAAGAAAAGGAAAAGCTATTCAACTTAATGGAAAAAAGGTAAATGTTCTGGTAATCACTCTGTTCTGTCTGTTCTGTCTTGATCATAACTTATCTTATTTCAGTAGAATATGGCAACTAACACATCATCTCATTTTAACAATTATTGGTTGAACCTAATCATCTTTAACTTTCATAGTTTTGTCTCAATTATATATTCATAATGAGAATGCCTCACAAAAGGTCTTCTTTCCAAACTACTGACATATTCCATTGGAGACCAGAAGGCACCATTGACTACCTAATAGCTGATATTTGTCCCTTATATGTTATCTTTTATATCATATGCTAGTGTCCACTGTGAAAGGAACTAGAAGCCACCTAATCAGTAAGATACTATTAATTTTCTGCTTCTCACTCTCTATATATTATTGAGGTAAATTTGCAAACAATAAAATACATTTCATTTTATTAAATAAATTCCACAAACTTTTTTATTTAAAATTATTTTTATTATTTACTTTATTAAACACAAATTTTAAGTATACACAAATATGAAAACTAACCCAGTTTAAGTATAGGATATTTATATCACCTCAGAAAATTCTCTTGTGCCACTTTCCTGTCAGCCAGGAGTTGAGTGTTTCAGTGGGTTTCCAAACCCCTTCTGAATGCCTGCTTTCTTGGATCACTGCTGGTACTAACTGTCCCCGGCCATGTCCCCCAGGATATAGACTCTAAAAGAATGCTTAGCTTGCAAAGTGTTTATTAAGGAGTGCCCTTGGGGGGTCAACATTTGCAGAAGGCAGGGGAAAAAAACAAAACTGGGGTAGTAGGAGAAGTCGAGCTGCATGAAGGCCAAATGCCAGCCTCGACTGACCCCATGGGGAGCTCTGGATCTTGATTGACTTTATAGTTATTTGGAGTTACGGCCAGGGGTGCAATCCTTTATATTCTCATTTTCATAAGCCATTGGATGTGGACTACCCTGAGAAAGGGGTCTAACCTTGGAGAATGTGATTCTCTGCAGCTGAGACCACAGAAAGGCCTATCAGATGAAGGCTGACCACTTTCACAGCAGTCAGGCAGCAATTCCTTCATCTGAGGGGAATCTGCAATGTACCTGACATTGTCTCTCACACCGTAGTTAAAGAAATTCAAGAGCTGCTTGCACGATTTTTTTATTCAAGTCTGGAGGGAGGGAACCAGAATTAGGAGAAAGAGTAATTGATAGCAGTTAAATACTAGAAAATTTATCATTACATATACTTACTTAAAAATTACTCTAATAATATCTTTCAATATATTTTATGATTTATTCATTCAAGAAGTAGTTGAGAGTATATATAAATGGAGACATTTATCTTTCATTTTGGCCACCTAGAAGCTGAACCTTTATCTTATATTTGGTGATTTCTCTGTATAAGATCAAGCTCAGCTGCTACTGTGGAAGCTGAAAATGCAAGGTGCATGTATTTCCAACCTGCTTGCAAGAGGTGTAAGCCTATAACATGAGCTCTGCCAAAAAGACAAAACTCTGGATCAGACTTGCCTGGTGAAATGAAGGAGTAGATTTTTTTTTTTTTTTTTTTTTAATGATGGGATATGTCAGCAGAAGCAGTAAGTAAAGCAACATCCACTTTCCAGACACAGCAGCCTTTGTATCACTAAACTCCATTTGGTGGTGTTAGCGATGTAAATATCCAGACCCAAAGATAGTTTTCTCACCAGACATCTGCTTAATTCAATGCGGTTGATATCTATTGCTTGCCCTCAAAATCCCTGACTAATATAGCCCACCCTCTACCAAATGTTAAGACATTAGGATTATCATGGTGAAAAGAAAGACAAAGTCCAGTGGGGAGAAACTAACAGTGAGTAAAAATAAAATATAATTCAGTGACATGAGGGAAATAACAGGGATAGATAGGCAAGGAGAAGGTTGGAGATGGGAAGCAAGGGATCCTTAAAGAAAGTTAAGAAGGTAAAATGATTGCCCTGAGACCAGTAGGCTGTCTGTCTGTCTCAGCCAGAGACAACAGCAGTTGCAATGTAGGAAAGAATGAACGTGACTTAATTATTAAATCAAAAGGAACGTAGTGGTTGTCAGTTAAGTGTGCTTAGCTATTTTAGTAGAATTTCTTTTAAAGCAAAACTCATTTTGATATGGAAATCAATGCTATAGTTGATGTCTATTAATTCTCATGCAACACTGTTTAGACCAAAAGCTGTATTAGTATCATCAGGGGAATTTTCTATAAATACTTATTTCTGGGCTTCACCCATAGAGAATCTAATTAGTCAAATTTGTTAATCATTAGTACTAGACTATAATGTTATATGTGGTAACACTGTCTGCAAAGTAGTAGCTTATTTTAGTTTTGGGTAAATGACAAGAGAGTAACAGCTCTGGTTACTGCAAAATGGTGTGCATAAGTCCTGCGTGTAAGTTTGATATATACCACTGTACTTGATAGACCTAAAGCTTTTACCTGACTAGAAATAAAGCAAGGAGAAATCAGCCTTTCTTTAAAGTTTGCCTTTTTACGTAGAGGTATATACTAGTTGCATTCTACAAAGTAAAAAAAAAAAATCTTAATTGGAAGTCCAGTTGCTAGGTGTATCCCATAAAATGAAAATCCTGGTAATTCACAGTAACATCCAATATCAAATACTCAGATCTCAATAAACTGAATCTTTGTGTGAGGTTATTGGTGATAACATAAAAGGGTGTTGGGTTTTTTTGTTTGTTTGATTTTTGTTTGTTTTTTTGTCAGTAGGACCCATTTTTTTTCTCCAGAGTCTCCAAAGATATTGTTGTTCAGCTTCAGGTTTAGTTAATTTGAAGGAAACCCCAGTCCATCTTTTCATTGACACATGTGATATCAAGTATATCCTACCAAAGGGTAAACCTAACTAAAGAACTCTGAGTGGAAGGCAAGCTATGTTTTATGAGGCCATAGACGACTTGGAGTTTTTCTAAGTCAGGACAAATGCATGCGAGTAAGAGCTATGCTATACTTACCCTCAACACAATCAGGAATTAGACAGTTTTGTATCCTGAAATATAAAATTTCACCAGAAAACCCATTGCCAAAAATATAACATCATATTCAAATGTGAGAAAATTATTTTCTCAGATCCTGTGTTTGTCATGCTGGTGTCTGGTACATTTTACCACACTTCACTCCCCCAAGCTGGGAATAAACATGCCACTTCTTCCTGAAGCAATACTTTCTCTTGATGCTCATGATATAAAACCTAATTTTCTTATGGAAACAAATATAGATATATTCTGGACTAAGGAAAATGCTATTTTTATTAAAATGTGTTGTTAATATGTAATGATTTATTATTTTAAAATGATTTAGCAAATGTTCCAAAATTTTTCCCATTTTAATTTCCTTTATTTATTTATTTCCTATTTATTTATTTATTTGTGGATGGGAAGGGCAGAGGAAGAGGATGAGAGAGAGAATCTTAAGCAGACTCCACACCCAGCATGGAGCCTGATGCAGGGCTCACTCTTACAAGTAAAGAAGTATGTTTTGAGTATATCAACATTTTATTTTTCTTTAAAAACATTTAGTTACTTTTTAAGGAAACAATGTTTTTTAAAAATAATTTTTTAAAGATTTTATTTATTCATGAGAGACACAGAGAGAAAGGCAGAGACATAGAGGGAGAAGCAGGCTTCTCGCAGGGAGCCTAATGCAGGACTCAAACTCCAGACCCAGGATCATGCCCTGAGCCAAAGGCAGATGCTCAACCTCTGACCAACCAGGTGTCCCTAAAAATAATTTTTTTTCATGGTAACACATTTCCAGTTTTTAGTAGAAGTAAGGGGAAGAATGATTGTATTTAAATTTGTTTTGTTACCAACCCTTCAGGAATGGTTTTGTGTATTCTTCCAAAGTGAGATAAATTGATCATTCGAGTTAAATCTTTTTTTCAAACTTTCTGATATTAAAAAAAACAAAGGATTACTTCCTAGAAAGAATTCCCAATTCTTTTTTTTCTGAAAAGACTTTTAAAATAGAATTGTTACCTGCAAGAATAAATGTCTTACTCTACTCATAGGTAGATGTAGACATTTGACAATTATTTCCTCATTAAATGAAAAATGTCTATGGAAACATTTTTTCCACTTCAAGGGGATGAATATTTTTATAGTTTAAGCTGGCATCTTATTCATGAATGCTAGGTCTAAGGCTTGAAAACATCTGGGAACCAGTTAAATTTTGAATAAAGTCAAAGTCTTCTCTTCCGTAAGCAATAGCTTTAGTGACTGTATGTTAAGATGGGAGTCATTACCAAGAAAGGACAGTAAATGTCAATGGGTATCACTTGGGAGGACAATAAATATCAAAGTGAAAAAGAAGAAGTGAGGGGTGTTTGTGGTGGAGTCCTTTGGTGGTATCCAGTGGGAATATTCTAAATAATTTACAGCAATTACAGATTTTAGGAACTAACCATCAAATAGGTATGGCCAGCAAATCTCTACCATGGTTAGCTGGTTGGCTGGTTAGTGTCCTAGATCAGTATCACTAGCCTACTATTTATTCTAAGTGTGTGGGTGGTTTTGAGAGAGGAAGGTCAGGAAATACTTGTTGATCATACCAACCACATATCAGATGCTCATGCAAATGCTTTGACAACTTTTTTTAAGTGAACTTTTAAATGTGGAATAAGTTTAGATTTACAGAAAAGCTGTATATCCCTTACCAGATTTCACTTTACCCTCATGTTACCATCTTACATTACTGGTTGCTTTCTTTTAATTCGCATAAACAATCCTTGAAAAGAGCCACTATTATTTTGTTTTTCCTTAAGCAGAAACTTAGGCCACATTGTGAGGAATAACTTTTCTTCTAATTCAATAAATATTTGAGTGCACACTATGTGATAAGCATTATTTTAGGGTGGCTATGAGCATATAATGGTAAGATGATATGTTTGCCTTTATGGGATTATAATATATTATTCTGTGTAATATTGTATCAAACTAATTTTCTTTTTGCACCTCTAGGAAGTCATTATAGGAAAAGCACTGGGATATTTATCTCATGGGTGAAGTAATATGAATATTATTTCCCCCTACTACCCAACATTTCCTCAAAACTATGAGATCTAGTTAGCTCCACATCTCTATACTTAGCCACCTTCACAAGCTGCTCTGTAATGTTAATATATACCACTTTGGATTTCTGATCTTCTGATACCCTGTAATATTTATTGCTATATGTTGTCACCTTTCAAACCTTCTTTGTTATAACCTAAACTATATTGGCTCTAAAGACAGTATAGATTATGTGTATAGTTCTCAGCATCCTAAGAACCGTGGGTTAGATTTTCAGTGAGAGAATATAACCTCAGCTCCTGCTAACCCTAATGGGAATCCCGTGACCACCTCACCACACCCCTTGCTGAAAATGCTACTATTCCTGAGGGGGTCACTGACCTTTACATCCATTATAGAGGTATGGGAGGAGCAGAGAGGGAGAAGTACCTTAAGTGATAGGTTAGCCACAGAGAGACAAAAGAATAATCAGAGCACTTAGAAGCTGGAGGAAGCTTAGGAAAGAATGGGGAAGTAAGCTTCTTGTAACCGGGATCCCCGCTGTCCTCTATTTTCGGTGTAGCAAAGCAAACTGGGCCCCTATGGACTGTAGTACTAAAGAATGAATTATGGACCTGAATAGTAATGTGATGGTGCTAATGATTTCATCAGTGACCATGGCCCTTGTTATTCCTTTTTAGGGAGGGTTGTGTGTGTGTGTGTGTGTGTGTGTGTGTGTGTGTGTGTTTTGGGGATGATTTTTATTTGTTAAAGAATTTACTTGGCTTAAAAAACAAATTGTCGTTTTTCTATAGTTATTTGGTCATCATGAATTTGGCAATGTGAGAAACACTTTATATATTTCTCTGCAGTCATACTGACTGAGTAAACCAGTAAGTTACATCATTAAATTCTGTGTTTTGTCCCAAGCATATATAGCTTTTAGCCAGGTCCTTTTTCTTTTAGTCTTTTGGAACTTTCTTCAAATTATTATAACAAAAATAGAATTTTTCATTTTTTCTTAACTTTTTTTTCCCCATTTAATCCCATCATCTTTTAATTCATTCTCATACATAGTTTTATTACCTTCTGGAGGCAATCAGATTTCCTTTTGTTCATATTTACTTTTTTTTCAGAAATCAAAATTTTAATCTTGATATTTTTGAGTTTTGTTAAATACCTTTTGTATTGACTTATAATGGACTCCTAGTTATCAATGGGAGATGTTCTGCCACTAGCAAAGCAATAATGAAATGAATAATTTTTTCTAGTAATTGTTGTTCCTCTGACTAATATCTAAGATTTAATGCGATCCAAAACTAAACTTCAGTTTAGTTTTAGAAGTATTTTACATCTTCTCATACTTCTCATCTAAGATGTTCCTGAAGACTTTATATGTTCTTCATGCTCTTTCTCAACTGTACTCTTATGATATTATTGTCTTTCTGGAATCTTATAGTCTCCTCAAACTTTATTTTGATTTTATAGTTTAAAGTTTTCAAAGATTCTCTCATGGGATCCTTGAAGAATTAGAAATGGAAGCGACCAAGAATCATTCTTGAGGCAACCAAGAGTTATTATTCAACCTATTCTTGAGTATGTGACATTGGCCAGCATTTTATGGAAGACAAATGATCTTTTAGTTTCAAGGTAAACATCACCTAATTCTCTTGATATTCCACTAAATTCCAACCTACAAATAAGGAGGATGGAGATGCAACGCTATGCTTTGCTTTACTATACTATGCTAAAATATTGCATTAAATGAAAAATGCGAGGATGGGCATGAAGATTTGCATGAGAAAAATGTACTTGGAAGAGGTAGATATCCGCCAAAGAATATCTCTTCTACTCAAGAGTACCCTTTGCCACTAAAAATAAAGAATGACTTTGAGCTAGTTGTATGCAATGGAAAATGAAGTAGAGAATGAATAATTATCTGTAAATCTAGATGGTCATCAGGATCATCTGGAACATCTATTTTTTATTCTTCTACCACAAGAGCATGACCTTTATGCAAGTGATAAAATTTGCATTTCTGTTAAGTTTAAGACTTCTAAGAAATCCCCTTTCTTTTCTACAAAAGGACAATTTAAGATGTGTCACTGAGACTCCTCACATTGTCTTCTATGCTGAATACTGCTTGCTGAGTTTAGATTGCCTATTTCTATCTAGTAGTTTTATCTTCTAGAAATTGCATAAGCAAATAATTCTGTTGTCATTTTCCTTGAGGTGTGTATGTGCCTTTCAAATATTTGGTTGGAAACAGAAGACTGTTCCTGTCTTGCTCATCTGGGTAAAACTCATTTACTGTTTTTCCTTTTAAACTGTTAGTTCAAGTGACCTTACACACGAGTCCCAGCTGTGCATTAGCATTGCTTGGGGATGTGTTTGTATCTTTTGTCTAAAAATACCCAGCCGGTAGGATTCATGATCCATGAAAGCTAATTGAAACAATTTCTCTTCAAGTTTTGGCAAGTGAAGCATGCATTATAAGCATTAATATCTATAAATTGAATTGTTAATGAATCTAGACACTAATAATGAATGCAATTTTGCAAGCTTAACTAGAAACACTAAAATTATCAGGATCTGGAGCAGAATTTTCAATCATTTTTGCTTATTAAATAGCAAAGCTATGCTTTTAATAAGCTAATCATTTTTATTTGACCCCATAGGAGTAGCTTAGTTGATTAGAAACAGGTTCTAAGAGCAAAACAATGTTGTTTTTCTCTTACTGTTTTAACCACCAAAGCACTGAAATTTTAAGATGGATATTTGATCTCACAGTCTGTATCTTCTAATCACATTTGTACATGCATTCAATACTTTATGAAATATGTACTTATTCCATGTCTCTTATATTATACTGTATGTCAGATATAGAAATTGATATAGATATAGTTAGATATATCTCCTCTTCAGTTTTTAAAACAGTTAGTGTCACAATCGATTTAAACAAATGGTCTCATTTCACATGCAAACATCTAAGATTTCATTATCAAGGTAATACAATTTTGAGCTTCATGGTTGCCTGATAGTTTTATTATTTTCTGAGACTTAGTAACTTCTTTGATCTATATTTCCGTTTAAGTATCAACTCTGATAACTTTCATAGACCCAGTTTAAAAAACAGCAAAATCTAGTATATAATGGTAAACAGCAGTGGAGTTTTTTCTCCTCAGTGCTTGAGTGACTTGACTTGAGATAGTAAGTCATGCACTCAGAGACGCACTTTGGTGCCTCTCACTAGCAGTACAGCAGAGTTCCCAAGTGGCTTGAAAGAGTTAATGCACCTTTCTGCATCCTTTCACTTATTACTCAGGAATTACTTAAGCCCTGGAGATAGTGAAATAGTACTAACTCAGAATTCGTGGCATCTCTGTATATATTCTCACAGAAGTGAGTGAAATTGGGACTTAAGGTTCCTTTTCCGATTGCTTCTTTCCCTGCAGATCTTAAGAAAACCCAAAGAATGGGTTTATTTTTTTTTTTTATTTCTACTTATTTATGATAGTCACAGAGAGAGAGAGAGAGAGAGGCAGAGACATAGGCAGAGAGAGAAGCAGGCTCCATGCACCCGGAGCCTGACGTGGGATTCGATCCCGGGTCTCCAGGATCGCGTCCTGGGCCAAAGGCAGGCGCCAAACCGCCGCGCCATCCAGGGATCCCCCCATTCTTTGGGTTTAAACTATGAACAACCAAGAAGCTGAACTGTAAAAGTTGAGTCTGATAGTAAATATGGGCTTTTGCCCCAGAGGTTATGGGCTGACAGTTTTGTGGAAAGGTAGAGGAGCAAGGTTGTTAGGTTTCGTTGGTACTGGTTTTTTTTTTTTTGTTTTAGCATTATTGTATATTTCTTTTGACAACCAAATATGAGAATCTATGCACTTGGGAGAATGAAATATATGACAAACATACTTAGGAATATAGTGTGTATTGCATTACCATTTATGACATTTTCTTCAGGAATTATCAACCAGCATAGATATGATAATTATAGATATGCACTTTTGTTTTCCAACAGCTATTCACTTCACTTAATGAAAGCTTATACCTCAACTCTCTTAAAAATGGTCCCATCAAAATGGCAGTTGAATGGTCTTAGAGCATTTTGTACTGCTCTTCTCAAATGCTGATCAGTCTCTATATCTGTGACTGGATCAGCCCAGAAAAAGCTTCCTAACCACAAAGGTCAGAAAAAAACCCCAGCAAAACAAAAATCTTCCCCAACGAACTATTCAGAGAATGTTCATTTCTTAGTTAATAAACTTTTACTATTTTCTGGGATTTTTAATCAAGACTTTAAAGTATTTTGTTTTGAATTTAGGCTTTAGGCTTTCTTACCTGTAAGAGATAAGATTTGGGTTGATTATAATTTTTGTATCATTAAATTATTCCCTAGGTTGCAGTCCATCCTGGATTTTACTACATATTTTTACTAACTTCCAAGAACAACTAATTTTTTTTAAGTGTTTATATATTCATAAAAGACACAGAGACAGAGAGAGGCAGAGACACAGGCAGAGGGAGAAGCAGGCTCCATGCAGGGAGCTTGATGTGGGACTCGATCCCAGGACTCCAGAATCATGCCCTGGGCCGAAGGCAGGCACTAAACCACTGAGCCACCCAGGAATTCCCCAAGAACAACTAATTTTAAAACTGTGTAGAAATTCTCTCCAGAATATTCGGTCACTTGGTAACCATTTGACATGGCTCCTAACTAGCAGCACAGAAGTAATAAATGCTCCTGGGTAAGCGAGAGTTTTTGCTTACTTCAAACTTGTTGCCATTATCTGGTCAGTTTCATGGATATTAATTTCACAGACAAGTCTTAATAGGTAAGATCAACATATAAGTAAGAATACTTTCAGAGCAGGAATCCTACTTTTCTTTCTTATCTAAATATTTGAAAAAAATGTCCATCAATTCAGTTTTTTGAAGTATTTACAATATTCTGGCCAGGAGATAGTCTAATTTAGAAAGAAGGCAGAATCTTTGAAATAAAATTTATTTCTATTTTTAGTTGGAATGAAATGTGCTATGTTATCACTGCAATATTTGATTTCACACACTGTTTCTCAAAAATGTTTCTTTTTCTACCTGTGGTGTTATAAATACGAGGGCCAAAATATATGTTACGCTGAATGACATACCTCATCCAGGGCAAAGTATGGTTGAAAAGATGTCTTTAACATAGATGTCTTTTTCTCTTATAAGTGCATTAAGAAGATAGCATCCTATAAAAGAAATTAAAAGCAGTAAATGAAACATGAACATAGGAATAATTCATATTGTGAGCTTAATTCTTAAAATATCACCATCTTAAAATATATTATTATCATCATAAACTCTTTTTTAGTTAAAATAATAGGGCTTGAAGGTTTGTAATTTTTTAAAGTCTATTTTGTAGCTCATATTTTAAAATTACAGTGTTAACAAAGTGTTTTTATACCAAATCTTGAACTATACCTAAAATTTGTGGTTAGACATGACCAAGAACTAGAATTATCTTTAAATCTTCAGCCCTGTGCTTTTCACAGTATCTTCCTATAACTTATATAAGACAAGAAATCAATGGGAAACACCTTAACATTACTTATATCAGGAACCCAGCAATTCAAACATCTATCAGAATGGATAATTATGATACTTGGAAATTAGGATTACTCGTTAATATTATTCTGTTCTTAGAAGTTAACTTAGAAGTCCCTAGTGAAATTATGTTTCTTATGACACCTTTTACTGTCATTGTGAGACCCCCATTTGTCTCCTTTCACTATAGTACAGACTTTAATGTGGATTCTAAGACTCTATCAGTTATAACTTTATCTAAACTATATCTAAACTATAGTAGATTAAGCCAGTATGTTTTCATAAAATAAGTAGTCCTGAAGTCAGCAGTTCAGAGCTGGTTCGGCTACTTGAGGAAGTCATCAAGGACCCATGTTCCCTCTGGCAAGTTCCTATTCTTCCAGCTTTGTTTTTTTAGTCAAAATGGTTACTCCACCTGCAGACATTATATCTCCATCCCAGGTAAGAAGAAGGGAGAAATAGCAAAGGACAAAATTCATCTTGCTAGACTTTATCAGGAAAGAAAAGACTTCTTCAGGGACTTTTACTTATATTTTATTGGCTAGGATTGTCACCTCATCACTCCTAGTTGTGAGGGAACCTAGGAAGGTGAGAATTTTTTTTAACAATTATTTTTAATAATTGTTTTTAATAACCATTACATTCTCAAGCTTAAAACTTCAAAGTGCAAAACTGTAAATAGTGAAAATCTTCCTCGTCTATCACATCTTCTTCATTATTTCACTGTCATGACTTCCTGCCCCACTACCACGAAATAGGTAACCAACCATTGGTGTGTCTCTTTTTTATCCTTCCAGAAATTTTTTGAAAATATACTCAGGCTGATTCACATATACATTCTTACCCCTCCTCTTTTTAAAACATAACTGATATATGAGACAAGTATCTTTAACTGTTCACATAGCTCTCCCCACCAGACTAAGCCAAACACATAAGCCAGAATTCTCTTAATTAGAAGGAAAGGATACTAATAACATCTGCCATGTGCTGTTTTATTTATTTATTTATTTGTCCAAATGGAGGCTAGTAGTATCCCAGATAGCACTGAAACTATTGATTCTACTTAGCAACTGACAAAGGTATAAGTTATCTTCAGAACAGATACCTGAGTCATCTGTGTAGCAGTGCCTTGTGTGGAGAATATGATGAATAAATGTACAAAATGGAACTCATGATGTCTTTTCCCCCATAACTGCTCATCTTCAACTCAATTAACAAAACTACTATTTGGTAAATTGTTCAAACCCCACAAGTGGTCACCCTTGATTTCTCTCTCCCCAGCCTCCAGATGCTTCTCTTTCTCTTCTCTTACACCAAAGCTATTCACTTAGTAAATCCTGCTGGTTCTACCTTCAAAAGATATCCCAGATACCTCACCCACTCTACCAGTACTTCTCTTCCAGGCCTGACCACCATGCTCATCTACCTACTTCCCTTCTTGCCCCTTACAATTGATACAATAAACTAAGTGACATTAAAAAACAAGAATTTCCCTGAATAAACCTCTCCAAAGGCTTCTGGCTGTAATTAGGATGAAATCCAAAGACTATCCTGAGACACTGAAGCCCTAGCTGTTTGTCTACTTCTTCTTTAGCTCCTCCCACTCTAGGGTTTCTTTCTCTTGAAGATTGTTGGAACAGAAATATTGCTCCTGCCTTAGTATACTTGCGTATTCAGCTTCCTTTGCCTAAATGGCTTTCTCTAAGATGCATGCAGGACTCTTTATTTAGGACTCAGCCTATACAGTACCTCCTCATGGCAACCTTTTTATCATCTATTCTAGCCCTTGGTACTTGTACTCCAACATTTTCTATTCCATTTCTCTGTTTTATTTTCCTCATGACACTCTTGCTATCTAAATATTATGATTTATAAAATTATTAATTCTCTGGTTTTCTCACTAAAATGTAAGTTCCTGCTGAGTTCAGGGACTTTGTCTTATTAACTTTGTCATTCAGTAAACATTTATTGAGCACCTGCTTTGTGCCAGACCCTATTTTGCTATATAGGAATAATAACAAGAAACGCAATGGACAAAAACTACTACCTTCATGGAGCTTTTATTGGTGTGTGTGTGTGTGTGTATGTGTGTGTGTGTGTGTGTGTGTATATATATATATATATAGGAGGACAGACATTACACAAAGAAGTAATAAAATACATAGTACTTCAAGTCCTATTAAAAATATGGAAAAATGTGGAATCTGGATGTTGGCAATTTTTTTATTTCTATTTGCTATTTTCAGAGGAATGTGCATAAGAAACCACCTAAAATTAGTGACTCACAACACATGACATTTTCTCTGAGTTTTCTGGTGTTTATATAATCCAAGCTAGACTTGTTGTAGTTTGTGGTTCAGTTACAGGTATATTCCATGTGTCTCTGTTTTTCTGGCACTAGTGGAATACCAAATCCTGTTATAATCCATGGCAAAAGACAGGAGGGCAAGAGACCAGGCCGAGCAGTGCAAGCCATTTTAAGTCTGCTGAACCATGTCTCTTGACTTTCTAATGGCCCAAACAAATTAGTGGTCAAGCCTAAAGTTTAGGGGCAGGGATCTACATTCTGGCCACCACTACGCCAGAGTGTGGATATGTAGTACTAGTGCGGAAGAGTAAAAAATTGAGACTGATAATGTAATCTAATGTAAGGTCAAAGGATTCCTTGCTGTCAGTTGAGTAAAGTGAGAATCAAAGGAGAGAATCATGTGGATGTTCAGGGAAAGAGTGATCCAGGCAGATAGAACAATAAATACAAATTTCTAAGGTGGCAAAATAGCTGACCTGTAAGAGGAACAGCAAGAATGAGGGCAGTATACAGAGTGAAGTGAGTGAGAGTAACAGAAAGCTGGAGAGATTGTGGAGCATGAGGGAAGGTGAGTTTGTAGATCAACTAAAGACATGGGCTTTTTTCAGAATGTGATGGGAAGCCATGAGAGGGTTTTGAGTAGAAACTTAAAATGGTTTGATCAAGACAGAGCCTGGCACAGGGTAATTGCCCAGTATACATGTGTTAAAAGAATGTGTGATGAAAATACTGTGACTTCAGTAAATCTTCCGAAAATGACAGGAGAAAAATACTTAAGAGTGGGAATGGAGTAAAATAACCAAAGCCTTAGGATAGTTAATAATAATAGTTGTTATTAACAATAAAATACAAATAGTGCATAAAAATATGCATAAAAATAGTGCAAAAAGTGCAATAATAATAGTTGTTATTAACAATAAAATACAAATAGTGCATAAAAAGGAGATAACCTAGTGAGAAAGAATAAGATCACTTGCCAAGCAAAAACCTTTGATGAAGTCTTTTGAGTGGAACCCAAAGAAAGACCCATCGTGTTTGAAATTGAGCTAATTATCTAGAAAGTGCAGGATTGCGCTTGGTGGCCATCTTTTAGGAATCTAAAGGGGTTGGAGGGCTTGTCAAATGTGGGAAGGAGGTGATTTTAGATAAAAAATCACTGCAGATTGTTAAAGGCCTGCACATATAGGAGGTACTTAAATATTTACAGAACTAAGAATGTAGTGGAATTGCCTAGTTTTCAGCCCTGACCCAAAGAAATCAGGCAAGATTTAATTCTGTTCTATGGCTCCTGTTATCTTAAGCAATTAAAAGAAATTTGTAAACTTTACCAACCCCTGGTTTTAGTTCTCTTCCTGGCGTAATGGGCCAGCTATCTCCAAAACAATTTTATTCTTTTATCTATCTATCTTCTGTCTGATAGCATTTCTATCAGAAGATGATTTTAAGAGAGCAAAATAGTTTTGCAAAGACATTACATATTTATTTTCTGGTTGAATATCCAAACTAACCATCCATGAAGAATTTTCTTGAGCTGTACGAAGATTATCTTTCTGAGTATCTTTTGCTTAAGATTTTTTTTTAAAGATTTTTGTTTATTATTTCATGAGAGACACAGAGAGGCAAAGGGAGAAGCAGGCTCCACTCAGGGAGCCCGACGTGGGACTCAATCCCGGGTCTCCAGGATCATACCCTGGGCTGCAGGTAGCGCTAAACTGCTGTGCCACCGGGGCTGCCCTTGCTTAAGATTTTTAATGAAAGTTAAACTGGTCTGAAAAATCTAAGTTCTCTTTTCTTTTCAGCCCTCTATTGCTCTTCTCTTGTTTTTCTTATAAAGATGACAGTTGGTCAACAAAAACAATACCAATCACATTTCTTTGATGTCATAAGTATTCTTTAGTCAAGTTAGACTTAAGTTTTAGGGAGAACTTTAGTTCATATTCAAATTCAGTCCGGTTTCAGAGTCTATGCTCTGTGTCTCATCACACAAATTTTTAAACACAATAATTCTTATTTATTTTACAATTAGTAATTATCCATATTCACTACCATGCCACATTGGTATCCTTGCTCATTTTTGGCTTTGTTCACCACTTCCTCTTGGGTTTGATTTTCTCCTTGTTAGAGTACATCATAAGTATAGCTTCCAACAAAGGTTATGGGTGATAAAATTTTAGTTTTAAAGGTCTGAAAATATCTTTTATTCACACTCTTTCTTATGTGATAAGATTTTGAGTTTACATTTATCCTTGGCTCCACAGTTTGATATTTTGTTGCTACTGAGAAATCTGTCATGTATATATATGACATATACATATACATATATATATGTATTTTTTTTGTAGATAATGTATTTCTTGGAAAGTAGCCTTTGCATTTTTCTAATTTTTTTAATGCTCTGTGGCTTTATTATAATGTGGGTCAGAGTGTGATTTTTTTTTTTTTAACTCCTACATGATGTTTGGTGGGACTTTGTAATCTGGCAATTAGTATTTTTCTGTATGTTTGGAAAATTCTCATCCATTATCTGTTCAATTGTTGCCTCTATTCTCTTTTCCTGGTGCTTCCGATTGTGTTAGAGCTCTGTATTTTATCTTCCATTTCTACTGACTTCTCATTCATATCCTCCATCTTTTTATTTCTCTTACTGTGCTTTGGGAGATTTCTTTCCCCTTATTTTGCAATTCACTAATTCTCTCATTAGCTTTGTCTAGTGACCTATGTACTTATATAAATGGAATTTGAAATTACAACATCCATTTTTCATACCCAAATGTTCATTTTAATATTTTCCTATTTTATGATCTCACATTCTTATTTTATTAGTGCTCTTTCTTCCCAATGGCTCTTTAGACATTTATGACCTACTTAAAGTCCCTTTAAATGTTTTGCTACCACAAGCTTCTAGGGTGAATGTCTTTGAGTTGTCTTTATTAGCATCAGACTTTTTTAAAACTTGTTTTCAAAATGGTAAAATATATTTTCATATAAAAGAATAAACATGAGTATGTGGCTCTAAGAGTAATTGAACAAATATCTATGTATATACTTCCCAATTGAAGAAATAGGACACATCAGTATCTTTTTTTTTCAGCAACTTATTTTTTTATTTAAACTTAATTAGCCAACATATCATTATTTTCAGATATAAAGTTTGTTAGTTCATCAGTTGCATATAACACCTAGTGCTCCTCATATCATGTGCCCTCCTCAATACCCATTACCCATTTACCCCATCTCCCTGCCACTTCCCCTCCAGCAACCCTCAATTTGTTTCCTATAGTTAAGAGTCTCTCATGGTTTGTCTCCCTTTCTGATTTCTTCCTATTCTGTTTTCCCTCTCATCCCCTATGATCCTTTACATTATTTCTTATATTTCACATATGAGTGAAACTATATAATTGTCTTTCTCTGATTGACTTATTTCACTCAGCATAATACCCTCCAGTTCCATCCATGTCAATGTGAATGTTAAGATTTCATCCTTTCTGATGGCTGGGTAATATTCCATTGTATCTATATATATGACATCTTCTTTATCCATTCATCTGTCAGTGGACATCTGAGCTCTTTCCATAGTTTGGCTGTTGTAGACATTGCTGCTATAAAAATAGGGATGGATATGCCTCTTTGAATCACTATTTTGGTATCCTTTGGGCAAATACCTAGTAGTGCAATTGTTGGACTGTAGGGTAGCTCTATTTTTAGCTTCTTCAGGAACCTCCATATTGTTTTCCAGAGTGGCTGTACCAGCTTGCATTTCCACCAACAGTATAAGAGGAGAGGGTTCCACTTTCTCCACATCCTGGCCAACATCTGTTGTTTCCTGACCTGTTAATTTTAGCCATTCTGACGAGTGTGAGATGGTATCTCATTTTGGGTTGATTTGTATTTCCCTGATGCTAGGTGATGTTGAGCATTTTTTTTTTCATGTGTCTATTGGACATTTGTATGTCTTATTTGGAGAAATGTCTGTTAATGTCTTCTGCTCATTTCTTGACTGGATTATTTATTTTTTGGGTGTTGAGTTTGATAAGTTCTTTATAGATCTTGGATCTCTTCATCTGATTTGCTAATTATCTTCTCCCATTCCTAAGGTTGCCTTTTAGTTTTGTTAACTATGATGAAGTCCCAGTAGTTCACTTTTGCTTTTGTTTCTCCTGCCTTTGGAGACATGTCTAGCAAGAAGTTGCTGCAGCTGAGGTAGAAGAGGTTGCTGCCTGTGTTCTCCTCTAGGATTTTGATGGATTCCTGTCTCACATTTAGATCTTTCATCCATTTTGAGTTTATCTTTGTGTATAGTGTAAGAAAATCATCCATTTTCATTGTTCTACACGTGGCTGTCCAATTTTCCCAACACCATTTGTTGAAGAGAGTGTCTTTTTTCCATTGTATATTTTTTCCTGCTTTGTCAAAGATTAGTTGACCACAGAGTTGAAGGACCATTTCTGGATTCGCTGTTCTGTTCCATTGATCTATGTGTCTGTTTTTGTAGCAGTATCTTCCTGTCTTGATGATTACAGCTTTGTAATATAGCTTCAGAATTGTGATGCCACCAGCTTTGGTTTTCTTTTTCAATATTCCTCTGGCTATTTGGGGTCTTCTCTGGTTCCATACAAATTTTAGGATTGTTTGTTCCAGCTCTATGAAAAATGTTGATGGTATTTTGTAGGGATTGCATTGAATGTGTAGAAGGCTCTGGGTAGCATAGACATTTTAACAATATTTGTTCTTCCAATCCATGAGCATGGAATATTTTTCTTTGTGTCTTCCTAAATTTCTTTCATTAGTGTCCTGAAGTTTTTAGAGTATAGATCTTTGTTTAGGCTTATTTCTAGGTATCTTATGATTTTGGTGCAATTGTAAATGGGATTGATTCCTTAATATCTCTTTCTTCTGTCTCATTGTTAGTGTATAGAATTGCAGCTGATTTCTGGACACACCAGTATTTTAAAAGCACATATGTGTCATCACCTTTGCTTTCCTCAGACTTAACTGCCACCCTGAATTTTGTTGTAAAGCAGCTATTGCTTTTCTTTGTGTTTTCCAACTATGTGTGGATTCCGAAATGAGAGAGTCTTCAGTTTTGCTTGATTGTGAAACTGATATGCATGGAACCATCCTGTGTGTATTCTGTGCTTCCTTCTTTAGTATACAATTATGTTTGTAAATTTCAGTCATGATGAATGTAAACTCCAGTTTCCTTTTCATTTCCATTGCTCTGTAACATTTATCCATTTCACTATTGGTGGAAAATGAGGTTCTTTTATGGTTTATGCCATTAGAAACAATGCTACTAAGAAAATTTGTGTGTGTGTATCTGATGTACACACACACACACACACACACATCTAAGCTGTATTTTCTAGGCTGTGTTCACCTCGGAGTGGAATTACTGGGTCAGAGGATATGTGTATGTTAGCTATATTAGAAACACCAAACTTATTTTCCAAAGTGCCTCTACTGGTTTTTGCTTTAACAGTACTCATGAATTCCTCTTGTTTCCCATTCTGACAAAATTTAGATTTGTTAGGATTTTTTAAATATTGTCAATATTTTATGGGTCTTATTGGTCTGAAATGTATTTTTGGTTTTATTTTGGAGTTACCTCATAATAATAAGACCATCATATGTTTATGAGCCATTTGTGCTTTTTGTTCTCTGAAGAGCTCTTCTCTTTTGCCATCTTTTCTATATGTTTATCATTTTGTATTGATTTGGGGAGTTATTTAAATATACAGGATATGAATCCTTTATTGGATGTGTGTATATATTGCAAACATCTTTTCTTAGGTTGTGGCTTATCTTTGAAAGTTTTTTTTTTACTGTGCTTTGTTTTACAAATGTTTGTAATTTTAATGTGATTCAATCGTCAATCTTTTTTTTTTTTTAATATGCTTTTTGTTTTTTGTTGAAATCCTTCCCTGCTATACTGTTATAAAACTTTTGTTTCATATTTCTTTTAAAGCTTTAATAGTTTGTCTCTCACATTTAGGACTATAATCCACCTGGAAGTGATTCACTATATAGTGAGAAATAAGGAAGCAATTTCATCTTTTTCCATATTGAAACCCAACTGCCCCACCATGGGACTGATTAGTCTAACCTCTCCTCATTGATCATTACTGCCAGCTGTGTTGTAAATGAAGTTTTCATAATAGATAGGTCTGTTACTGTTTTCTTTCTTTTTTCGTTGTTCCCTGTGCTACTGCCACTGTCTTTATCTTGGCTTAAATAAGTATTGGTATTAGAAGAACATTTTCAGTAGAACAGATCCCTCAACTTGTCCTTCTTCATGAGTATAATGGCCATCTTTGCTTTTCCATATGTATTTTATGATCACTTGTCAAATTCAAGGAAAAGTCTATTAAAAATTTTAAATTTATAGATTAATTTGGGGGAGAACTGCTTTCTTTAAAATATAGCATCTTTCCATAAATATGTATTATTTCTCCATTATTTATCTTTCTTATTGCCTTTTAATAAAGTCTTAGAAATTTTTTCATAAATCTTTTATATATTTTTGCTCTATTTGTAGCATATGTGTTTTTGTTGCTATTGTAAATGGTATTTTATTTATTTTATTGTGAAATATTTTAAATATATAGATGAGAATAGAGAAAAAAAAAAATGAACACCTATGGACTTAATCCGAGCTTTGTGAAGTATTAGCACTATGCCTGATTTCCTGCTGCTGATCTTTCTCCTCCAATTAAGCATAAATACAATTACAGTTCCTACTGTTCCTCTCCTATCTCATTCTCTTCCCTCCCTCCTTCTTTAGTGTTTTCCAAATCCAATGTTTTCATTCTTACATGTTTTTATATTCCCACTACATGTTTACATATTTGTGAGCAACATAAAGTATCGTACGTGTTTTATAATTTGAATGGATCAATGTCCTTTATTAAAGCGGTAGAGGGTTGTTGTTTTTTTTTGTAGTTGTTTTTTGTTGTTTTTAGTAGTTGAAGAAAGTAGTGTCTAAAGAAAGTCTTTCTACTCAGAGTATTGGTAATTCTTTTCTCCTGGGTTCTTACTAAACATTCCACCTTTGGGACTCATACTATTTTTCTATGTGAGAAAGCTCTAGAGAGAGGAAGATACACAATTTTCAGATGAAGGAGTATGTTTGAGCTTAGTCATGTATGTTTCCCCACACATTTTCATATCATATGAGGAATATTTGACTTAATTATTTTAACTATAACTCAATGAGGTAGAATTTTGTTACCATTGACATTAGGCATTTTTAGGTCTTGCCTCATTCACTCATTTCCCCATTTCTTATACACTTAGGCAAAATAAATAAATGATAAACAAGCAAAAGACAACCTAAATTATATATAGTGTTTTACAAATCCACTAAACTAAATTTTCTCTTTAGCTTTGACACTAAAGATAGAAAAGAAAAGTTATCACTTTTTTGGCTAGATAGTTACTATTGTCTGGAAGTAAACTGAAGAATTTTCTTGATTGATTTAAAAGTACGGGTTAGTTTTCCCTAGCTGCAGATTTATCTTCTCCCAAATTTCAAACTAATTCAAGTGAGGTTTTGTGTACTTTGAGCTAAATATCAACCCATCTCCATGTTTCAAGAAATGATACATGGATGCATATCTGCTTTTATTCTCTACTACTGTAATGCTTATTTACATGCCTAAAGGAACTAATTACTGCTTTGCCTGAGCAATAGCAAAGCAATAGCAAAAAACTATTATACTCTTATAATAGTTTACCCATGGGTAAAGGAAATCAATGGACATTTAAATGGAGTACTTCATGAAATACTTAAGAATTCATAAGATAAATTCTAAATACTAACTTCTGTCACATCACTTTTTCTATATTAATGGTACTGTTAGAACTAATGAATCAAACAAGGATTATTTTGTAAGTGATTTTAGTAAGACAAGGCAGATGCTTTATACAAATATCTGTTTAAATAGGAAGTCAGTTTTTACAGCCCTTTATAAAATACGCTTTTTATAAAATTTCACCTAATAGTGATAGAATTTAAAATTCTATTTATTAAAATAGAAAAGAAATTTAAATCACATCCAAAAAATATACTGTTTTCCAGAAGGAAGTAATAAAATCAGAGAGGAAAAATTATTCTAGAAGATAAAATTCTAGAGCTATAAATAGAGTCATACTGTTCTGTAGTTCTGAACATAGAGGGTAACTTTAATTTTAAAATCTGAAGAATTAAATATTTTATACAAGGAAAGGTAAATATTTTTATTTTGCTTCCTGAAAATGCCTTTCCCTGGGTTCTTGACACCGGGAAAACACCACAATAGCAATTTCTGACTGCTAGCTTTTGTGACTACCCTGTGTATGTATGTGGTCATGAAGCAATTACTGCACCATTTCTTTTTTTTATCCATCATAGATAAAGAGCAAAGAATACACAGTAGCTTAGATGGAATCTGCACTCTCAAAAAAAAGATACCTGAGTTTGGGCTACTTTAGCAATAAATGGGGATTCCTGTGAGCTTGTCCATCTGTACCTTTTTAATCCCTTTAGGTATATAGCAAAGGACTCCTGCCATGTTTGCTTTAGACGTAACTGTAAGGGTACGGAGAAAAAGGCCACAGAAGCTCTTTGTTTCTTGGCTGTCCTATCTAGATAAACAAGGGCCTGCAGCCTCAAAGGAGACTGCATGTATAGAAAGCCAAGCTGTCTATATAACCTAGCAAGAACTTTGACTTCAGGCCTTTTTGTTTTATTATCCATACTTATTATTTTATGATGTTTGTTACCTTTATTTTTTATGCTTAAAATATTTTTTTTAAATAAGGAATGTTTGTATTCTAAAGCGAAAAAGAGTATTTACTGAAATGTAATACTACTTTTATATCTAAACCACATAGGTCTCTTCTCCAGAAGCAACCACTATCACCAGCTTCTGGTCTGTTTTTACAGAGATGTTTTATGTATAAGGGAATGTATAAAAATACATAACATATGCATAGATTCTTTAATAAGCACATGTGTACACTTATGATAGTATCCTTTATATATTGTTATGCACCTTGCTTTTATAACTTCACAAGACATCTCAGATCATGCCATATTAGTACCTGTAAAGCTGCCGCATTTTTTAAAAATACAGCATTTTGTTATATAGAAGTCTTTAGCCAGCTCCTTCATTTCTGACATTTAAGTTGTGTTTAGTTTAGTTTTTTTTTTGGGGGGGGGGTTGTTTTGTTTTTAAGAGAGAGGTAAGTGAGCAGGAAGAGAGGGTGTTGGGGGAGGGAGAGATCCCTCTTAAGCAGGCTCCACACCCAGCACAGAGCCTGATACAGAGCTCCATCTCACAACCCTGAGGTCATGACCTGAGCTGAAATCAAGAGTCCAGGTCTCACATTTAGGTCTTTAACTCATTGAAAGTTTATTTTTTCATATGGTGAATGAAAATTGTCCAGTTTCATTCTTTTGCATGATGCTGTCCTGTTTTCCCAACACCATTTGTTGAAGAGACTTTTTCCTGTTGCATACTCTTGCCTGCTTTGTTGAAGATTAATTGACTGTATAATTGTGAATTGACATTTCTGGGTTTTCTATTCTGTTCCATTGATATATATGTCTGTTTTTGTATCAGTACCATACTGTACTGATTACTTTACCTTTGTAATATAACTTGAAGTCGGAAATTGTGATTCCTGTAGTTTTTTCTTTTCAAGATTGCTTTGGCTCTTTGGGGTCTTAAGTTCTATACAAATTTTAGGATTGTGTGCTCTAGTTCTTCTAATCTATACTTTTTAATTTTTTATCAACTAGGAAGGGGATATTAAATTTTCTAATTATGGTTGTAGGATTTATGTATATCTTCTTTTATTTCTGTCAGTATTTGAAGTTTTTGTTATGAGATGGATACACATTTACTATTATGTCATCTCGCTAAACTGACCTTTTTTTTTTAATCATTATGCGATGTCTTATGTCTGATAATATCCTTGTTCTGAACTTGATTTTGTCTGATCTAAATATAGCAACTTTAGCTTTCTTATGCTTAATGTTTGCATTTTTTTTGTTCTTTTACTTTTAACCTTTCTGTATTTTATATTTAATGTGTGCCCTTATAAATATTGATTCTCATTTTTTATTGTCTGACAGTTTCTTACTTTTAATGGAAATGTTTTGGCCACTTACATTTAACTTTTAATGTGCTTTGGGTTAAGCCTACCATCTTGTTATTTTTTTTTAAAGATTTTATTCATTTATTTGAGAGAGAGAACACAAGCAGGGGTGGATGAAGCAGAGGAGAGGGAGAACCAGACTCCCCACTGAGCAGGGAGCCTGCCATGTTGCTTGATCCCAGGACCATGAGAGCATGCCCCAGGCTAAAGTTAGACATTTACCCAACTGAGCCACTCATGCACCCCTTGTTTTCTGTTCATCCTTTCTTTGTTCTTTTTGCCTCCTTTCCTGCTTACTTTTGAATGAATTAATAGTTTTTTAATATATACTACTGGTTTATTAGTCACATATTCTGTATTATTACTTTCAGTGTTTACTCAGGTTTATAATATTCAATTTTAGGTTATCACAGTCTGCCATCATAGAATATTATACTATATCACATAATTCTACTTTCCTCACCATTCTTCTTGTTTTGGGTATCATAATTTAAATTTTCATTCCCTTATAAGCCAACTGTACAGTGTTTAAAGAAATTAAGATATGAAAGAAAAATATGTTTTATATTTACCCACACAGTTTTCATTTCCAGTGCTCTTCATTCTTTGTATAGATCTGGTATTCTCCTTTAGCTTGAAAACCTCTCTCAACATTTCTTGTAGGGCAGGTCTTCTGATAACAAATTCTCAGAGCTTTTGTTTGTCTGCAATATGAAATTCTTAGAAAAACATCTTAATCAAATGACAGATTTTAGATAATACTATTGATGGTTCTAGATAAACCCAATTTACATGCTTTCCTTACCCCCCTTTCTTCCTAGCTCCCCTTCATTTCCGAATTACAAAATGCATCCAACCATTAACCATTTTGGAAAATGAGGATTTCATTAACCCTTTCCATACTACTTCCCTTCACAGCTTTGCTCCTCTTTTACTGTCTGTTATTAAAGAATACCAATGCATGTCAAATTCAAAGTAGGTGACCTGCTCAGAAGGTCTCTAGTTTCATCAACTTAGAAGATTTGGTATTGTGGGCTCACCCCTCTCTTTGCACTAAAGGTCTTTTCAAGAAGAGGCAACATTAGGGCATGACCAGGCATTCTGTAAAACTAACAGAAGGCCATTTTTAAATTGTACCGTTGTCTGCAGTGATTAATAGTTATATTGTTGTACATGAACAGTTGAGGCCATAAAGGAAAGTGAGGGGTTTTCAAGTTATACAATATTTATTTCCCTGTTTTACAGTTAAGCATCTTTTATCTCTTGCTGTGTCAAGATAAATAACTTTAGCAGAAGTGTCTAGTAACCAAGCTTATCGCCATCAACTTTAGGAGACTGTTCTTGAACTGCCAGTCTTCTCTCACTCTACATTCAGTCCATCAGCAAAACTTGTCAGGTTTACTTCCAAAATATATCCCAAATATGACCACTGTTATTTATTTATTTTTTGCCTCTAGTGTTCCCCCTTAGTCCAAGATACTTTGTTCTCGTATCAGACATCTCTAATAGCCTCTTAACTATCTGTCTGCTTCCATTTTTACCTCCTCAAAGTCTGTTCTCTGCACAGAGTCCTCTTTTTAAAACCAGTCAGATCATATAACTTCTCTGCTCAGAACCCTCTAATAATTTGCCTTTTCACTTGGAACAGCATCCTGTCTTCACCATGACATACAGTGCCCTTTGTAGTCTTGTCCTGCCTCTCATTGCCCTCCACTTTACCCCTCACTGATTCTGCTCTGACACACTGGCCTCCTTGCTTTTCCTTGAACATGCTAAGTATGCTCCATTTTCTGGGCTTAATGCTTACTGTTTCCTCCACCTGAATGTTCTCTCAGATGTTCTTAAGTAGGTACCATTTGCTCAGACTTCTGCTCAAATTTATATCCTAGAACACTTCAAAAGTAGGAACTCGCCCACTTTGCCTCCTCCCTAACATTGTTACTCTTTATCCTTTGTCCCTAATAAATGAACTGTGGCATAGAGAATATAATTCAGGCTAAGTAACGATTTTTTAGCAGAAGCTTTTTTGAAAGCTTGGTCATTTATGAAGCACGTGTTTACATTTCTATGTGTGCATTCTATGCTTCTTAAGCAATTGGTTTACTACCTAAAGTGCATTATGAGTTATGTAATGACAAAGTTATTAGAAAACTTAGCCAGTGATTAGAAAAGTTACTGGAAAACTTTGTGGCCTACCTAGTGAATGTGTATCCCTGCATTATAGAATACATTATTTATTATTTCATTCTGTCTCTGCCCTGTTTTTCCCTTTTGTTTCACATTTAATTTATGTTCTGGTATTATGTAATGTATTTCTTTTTCAAGCTGTCTTAAATTATTTCTGGAACAAGGTAGGATATAAATACTTAAACCTAGAAATTATAGCATTGCCTAAAAGTATAAGCTAGTAGAACTGCCAAACAAAATTAAATCAGTTGTCTTCCATATGATTACTGTTTTTGGTTCAAGAGAAAAAAATGCATAGTGACATTAGTAAAACTTAATATTTAAACTTAGGAAGAGAATTTTTCAGAGTAGGGAACATTTATGGCATAGTGTGTCTAGCATATCTTTTCTGGAACTTTCTCTTTCCATTCTAATGTTCAACACATCTCTTGGTCCCAAGTGTGCACTTCAGAGATACTTAGCTATTTGTCCAAGCTAGACATAGGTCCCTACCTACGTAGGCAGAGTGAATAGGCCCAGAAATAGACACATGGCTCATTAGTTGGGCCAGTGAAAATCTTCCTAAGAATTTTGGATTTGGAAAAAAAAAAAAAAAAGAATTTTGGATTTGGGACTGAAGACTAAAATTAAAGCTGTGAAATGTATAAATTCCTAGGTCTAGGTAGCCACCTCTTTCTTTATGTGGGAAAAGCCAGACCACAATGATATAGAGGATTAAGCTGGCCCATAAAGATAGATGGGATATGAGAAAAAAAATCTGTAAAAAGTTCTGTGTCTTTGTCCTTCATTTTTATACAATTTTTTCTTGTATTCATAGATACCCCAGTATGATTTTAGTAAATTTCTCATTTTGCTAAGCAATTCGAGATAGTTTTGGCCACTTCTAACCAGAAGAGCCCCAAGTGATATAGATAAGGAGAGTAGTAGGAAGTACATGTGGGTATAGATAGAATCCATATCTTCCCTACCAGAACCCGAGAGTCTGCCCAAATATACAGAGCTCTTATTCCTAGAATTAAATTATGAAGATATACAAATTTCTGAATAGTTAAGAATATGTAACAAGGGACACCTGGGTGGCTCAGTGGTTGAGCATCTGCCTTTGGCTCAGGTCATGATCCTGGGGTCTTGGGATTGAGTGCCCCATCAGGCTCCCCACGCTGATGTCTCTGCCTCTTTCTCTGTGTCTCTCATGAATAAATAAATAATATCTTTAAAAAAAGAATATGTACCAATTTTCGTTAAGGCAGTTTTCTTCAGGTTTAGACCGTTCTAAGTTTTTTATTTAATATTTTTATTTTAGAATCTGATACCTATGCTCTTATAGGAAGCAATGAAATCAGAGCTAATAATAATATCAGGCTATATTTGGATTAAAAAGCCCTTAGAATAGAGTGAGCTTTTGTGTAATATACATTGTTTCATGTGACTGAATGTTTACCAAAGTCTCCAGGGACAAAGATTTTATCACTGGCAGAGCCCTAGCAGCAAGAGCTTTCCTCTTCTCTTGCAATCAGCACCTTGTTTAATGTTTAAAAATATTTGGCAAACACAACAGAAGGAAGATTGTAGAAGTTACCTTTAATTGGACTTTAAAAATTAATATGATGAAACAGTGTCCCAGGGTTTGCCCTTTTGCCATTGACCAGATAAAGAGAAGCCAGAGTACTTGTCTCAACTCTTATTTTGTTCTTAAAGAAGATAGAAATGATCTGTTCTAAATGGTACTATGACTAGTTGCATTTTGAAGTTTTATGTGTGTGGGTGTACACAATCTATGTTCAACAATGTAATGATTTTATATATGAGAGGAGTTATTCAGACGACATGACAGTGATCACAGACCAAATATTTCTACCAATAATCTCACATTTTTTTTTCCCAAAACAAAGATGCTAGATGCAGGAAAAGTGATTAATCTGATTTTTATCTAAGCCCTTGGCAACTTCTAATGGATGTACAAATTAAACACCAAAACAGAGAATACAAAAATAGTGTTAATAACACACAAAGTGAAATTTTAATTTTTCATTTTTTTCAATTAACTAAAAAATCAAAGCACATATTTCTGTATCTTTAGAATTAGTTTGATGCCACAGGGTGACTGAGGGTCTTTCTTGAGAACCAGTGACTTGTGGCTTCTCTCTGGGATTAATGTTCCAAGCCGCCAATCTATGTCACAACCAGCTCCGTTAAAAAAAACTCTTCTGCCCTTTAGGTACTGTTGTGATTTCTACCAAGACAAAAAAGTCTAAGAAAAGAACTACTCTTTTCTAGTATATTAAGGCTTGGATTCCTTTGGGTGTGTGTGTGTCGGGTGGGGGTCTCCAACATAATGCATGCAGAGATTCTCATCTGCTAGTCAGGCCTTCCTCACCTAACTGAGGTCTCAGCCTATAAACATCTGGAATCATAAGCATCTCTTGCACTTAATGATGAAAGTATAGAGTTTAGATCTAGGTGGAACCGAGTAAAAATCATTACTTCTACCTTTATTTTTTTTTCATTACTCCTACCTTTAATATCTGCACATCCTTGAGAAAATTATATAGTTTCTCAGTCATGCTTTTATCTACCACAAAGGGTTATAATAAGATATTATATCTGAACTATTTTTAGTTTCTCTCACATTCCTTAATTCCACCACGTTCCATATTTCTGTCATCCTTGATCATGAACCCAAATACATACTGGCCGCTGTCGTAGTCCTTTCTTTTATTTTAAACTTTCATCCAAGTAATGCTCTGTGTTTGACCTCATGATCTTTCAGTGCTTTTTCTCTTCCACACCTTTCCATTGTGCCCTGTAGAATTTGTCCTATAAGAAAAAATTATCTTAGGTCTTCAGCCTTTTCAGTTATTCTTGCACTCGTTTCACATTTGGAGCTACCCTAAGAATTTTATTACCTCTAGATCCCTCTTGAGTGGAAACTACTTTGCTCCCTCATTATAATCTAATACTGGTTACTCATTATTATTTCAGGTTCCTTTTTGCTGTTTATAACCCATCACTCCTCTATCTTCTGCTAAAAATAATCCTGTAACACAGCAACCTTTCAATCATCTGACTACCTTGCTTTTTGGTGGTCATGTACCAATCTCTCAGTTATTGTTCTATGTTAAGTAAGAGCTTATACCAGGCTGAGTGCTTTCCCCCCTAATTTTGTATTATTTTGTTGTTCTAGATGCCATCAATATACTCACTTAAGATGTCCTGTCTGATAACATAGCCACATAGTTTCCTGACATCCTTAACTCTTATCTTCTGTGTCTGGATTCCAACCCTGAAATATCACCTGCTCTCATACAATATCTGGAGATAGCAAGCCAGTCAATTATTTTCTGTACGTATTCCATCTCAGTTCACCCAGGTGAAAGGCTCAGCAGTTATACTACTACAGAATCTTAGAAATCACTGACTACTAATTTTGTCCTTATTAACAGCCAGCCAGTGGTGAGTGAATCAACTCTAGAATCTCACCCTTAGATGTACTTTCTGAGACCATTTCTGTCACCAGCTCTCTTAGGTAAAACGAGAAGCACCTCAAGAAAGCAGAGCTTAAGAAAGATTTGTGTGCAGTGATTTATTTAGAGAGTATTCTTAAAAAGAAAGTGAGGAAAGCAGTAAAGGGCAGAGGAAGAAGATGGGCAAAGATGTGGTTTCAAAAGAGTCTAGTCTAGCCTTAGCTTGATCCCATGGGAAGCTCTGGAAAGTAAATGGTACCATGGAATTATCCCTTGTGAGACCAAAATCTGATGGCTTGGTTTTTGTAAACTTGTATTTGTTACTCAAGTGTGCAGGCCCCCAAGGTGGTTGATTCTATAACCCAGATATTACTGAACAAAGAGACACTCACTGACAGGGAGTAAATTTGATAACCTTTTTTAGGATTAAGAACCAATCTTAATTAGGTTCCTAGTATTCCATTGGAGAATTACATTTATATTTCACTTACCTGGAGGCATAATTATTAGTTTCCATTTTTTTTCTATTGTAAACCAAATGTTTACAGTACAAACCATTCCCTAAATAATGAACTACATGTCACTTTTTAAAGTAATAATAAGATAATTGGCAAATATGAAGAAACCCCAGATTATCAGCTTTTTATTGTATCATACTAACACAATTAAGGATTATTGAGTTAAATTTTGGTTTAAAAGATAGAAATATATTAAAGTTGTTGCATGGATATAGAGATGAGAAGTGGAAATTAAGATGGAACCAACTATGAAAGTAAAATTTTGATAACTAAAAAAGAACGGAAGTTTAAATTTATTAGGGAATAAATACATTTCTTATGTTTAGGTACCCACATGAGTGTTCTATTCCCTTAACAAATATTTTGAAATATAAGACTTGGCTGAAGGGCAGGTTAGGGGATCATCTTATTGGCTCAAGTATGTGAAATCAGACATATATGCCCTACTTAGGCCATAATAAGTAATATTAGAATGTTTATATACCCCTAAATGAAAAAGAGGCATATCACACCCACAAAGACACATACCCACAAACTGTTCAAAAATAAGGTAAGGGGTATTGATTAAAAAAAGAATAGAAAATTGTGTATAAAGCTAACACTAGAGATTTAGGTAAAGTGAAAACTGAAGGAAAAAAATGTATGCTTTCTTCCAGGATTATTGAAGACATATCAAAAGATATCCATGTGGAAAGCAAAATATTTAGAGGGGGGAAAAAAAAGGAATGAATTAATATAAGATGAAAATTGATAATTAAAATGCCTGATGTGTTCAGTTTTTGAAGAATATCTCTTAGCTATAAGGATATGTATATGATTGTATAAACAAAAAAGATAAACTCTTTTCATAAAATGCACAGAAGCAGTTATCCTAAGGGAGAGAAAAGAAAAAGCTGTAGATAAGTAATTGTTAATGTTACCAATAGTAGCTTTTTAAAATCTGAGTAGTGGGTATGTGCAGTATTATTTCTAATATTACGTATTGAAAACATACCTTTAGAAGTCTGATATACTTATTCATAAAAATATAATTAAAAATAGGTTTTAATACATAAAACAATTTTAAATAACCAATAAATTAAAAAGAAATCACAGTTATAACTGTAAAGGAGGAACAAAATAGTGCTAAGTTCATATGAACCATGAACTGATTTAACTTACCAATTCCAAAATATTTAAAATAGAAGCATTTTTTTTTAAGATTTTATTTATTCATTCATGAGAGACACAGAGAGAGAGAGAGAGAGAGAGAGAGAGAGAGGCAGAGACACAGGCAGAGGGAGAAGCAGGCTCCATGAAGGGAGCCCGACGTAGGACTTGATCCCAGGATTCCAGGATCACACCTGAGCAGAAGGCAGGCACTCAACCACTGAGCTACCCAGGCGTCCCAAAATAGAAGCATTTTAAATTAATTTCTATCACTTAATATAAGAGAATACTGTTAAGGTAAATTGGTATCAAAAGTTTAAATTCATTGCACAACAGAATTTGGAATAAGAGATCTTTGATAATTTTACATTATATATGTGAGAACATCATAATGAGGTCTTAGACCACATTTAGGATATGTAGAACTGCAGAAAGGTGGAAAAGTGACTGCAAAAACATTGTTAATCTTCAGAGAAATGATCATAATAGCAATTTAGTGTTAATATTAAAAAAAAACAGTGATCTTGAGTATGATTCTGTTGTTAGTCCACCATTAGCTACTCCTAAAATACTGAAATAAATATCAAGTGGCAAAAAGTGGTACATTTTTAAGACTATAGCAAGACTACAAACATGAAGCAGCATTAGAATTTTAAAAAATAAATCATTATAGAAAAACTTCATTAATGATTTATAAGAGAGGATACACATCATGTTAATTAAATTTACAGATGATACTAAATTGAAGAGTGTTGACAAAACCAGTGAGGGCAGATAAAAGGGACCTAAAGTGGTTAGAAATATGGGCAGGAAATGAAATGTGATTCAACCTGGAAAAATGTAGCTAATACATCTGGGGAAAAATAATCAGAAACACAGCCATTCAATTGGCAGGATATATAGTACTTGGAAAGCAGTAATACCAAGAGACTTTGAGATGATAGTGGGTAGCAAATTATATATGATCTTGTAATGCAATATGAGAGTAAAATCAGTCAATGAGATTTTAGTCTGTATATGCAAAAGCTTCATGTCGAATGGCTGGAAGATAAAAGTTCTGTAAATGGTATTGCTGAGATCATAACACAAATACCACTTTAAGGTGTAAATACCTCACTAAGTAAATTGAGTAGTGCTCAAACTAGAAAATACATACATAATAATAGGCTTTCGTCTTTAGCTTGAAGGAGAAGATTAAAATAACAAAATATATATTTGTCCATCTCTAAGTCCAGTTATGATAACATTTCACAAATATTTGAAAGATGTAAACATCATGGAAGCCAAGTCATTTTTAAGAGTAGAATAAGGGGTTTCTATTCAAGTAATGGGATGAAATTAAGTAACGGAAATTTAAGACTGAATCTGGGAAATGTTTCCTGACAGTGAAATCTATTAGTCTCTGGAATGGATTCCCTAGAGGAGAGAGGGGAAGTTCCATTGCTCTAGTCATTGGACTAGATCAAGGCTTGGACAACACATTATTTAAAAAAAAAAAAAAAAAAGGTAAAAACTAAATTGACCATTTTGCATTGGAAAGGATGCACACAGTAACATTGTTGGGTCATCTAATTGTTGTAGACAGTCTCGGACTTCTCAGACATATCCTATTATTAAGGAACTGCATGTTATTTTTTAATGAATGATTTCTAAAAGACCAATTTATGTTTTCTAGCTCTGGACTTCAATTTCCTGGATTTTTTTTTCTCCCAAGTCGTAGGAATGCTAGAAAAGAAAACACCCCTCCTTTTCCCTGTTGATGAGATATGGCCTTAAATATTCCAAGCCTTTTGGATCAAATCAGATGAGGTAGCTAAAGTCTCACTTACACCAGTGCATTGAAAACATATTTTTACTGCAGTTTTGTAACCACAACTATGCAATATATAAAAATTCATTCACTTCCTTTTTTGGGTTAATCCACAGAGAGATTTTTACCAGATGGTATCCTGAAGGTACTATTTACTTTTAGCAAAGCAATATAACTGAGTTTGAAAAATATAGAGTAAAGTATGCACTTCATCCCAACATTAAAACATTCTGTCAATTGTACTCTTAAATTAGCTAAAGTTTGTCTGTAACTTGTTCTCTGTTACAGCAGAGTAAAATGACTATGGAAGAATACTGGTAAATGACAATTTTAACCCAAAGTGTGATTCTTCTAAACAAAAACAAATTAAAATTAAATTTTGTGACAGATTTTTTTTTGTTTTTTTTTTTTGTGACAGATTTTAAAGGTAAATTTTATAATCTATATATTTATGTTTTAAAGTGTATATACACACATACACACATATACACAAATATACACATACACTATATTTCACATGATTAGTCCTTGTAGAAAAAAAGTAAAGAGAATAGAGGCTCCAGTTCTCAAGTACTTTACAGCCTAGCTGGAGAGGAATATGTGCAAAGCAAATATAGGTGGTGTAGATATATGTCAGTTATTTAATAAAAGCATTTGGATGGAATTGTGCAAATTATGAGAAGATGACAAATAGATTTGATTCAGTAGAGTGGAGAATCTGTTGAGGTCTAATAAGGAATGAACTGGGGAAATGAGACTACAGAATTATAATAGTATATTAGGGCTCTCCAGAGAAAACCAATAGGATGGAGACAGATGAATGATTGATTGATTGATTGATTGATTGATAGATTTACATTGACCTTGTGATTATGGAGGCTGGCAGGTCTAAAATCTGCAGAGCTGTTGTTCCAATTCAAAGGCTTTCAATCAGGAAGACCAGATATTACACAGTTTGAAGGCCATCAGGCAGAATTCGCTCTTAATAGAGGAGAGTCAGACTTCTGTTCCATTCAGACCTTCAACTAATTACACTAAGGTCACTCCCATTTTAGAGTACAATTTGCTTTATTCATTCTACTGATATTAATGTTAATCTCATCCAAAACTACCTCATAGAAATATCCAGAATGCTTGACCAAATGATCTGGGCACCACATGACCCAGTCAAGTTGACATATAAAATTAACTGTCACAGAGACTGAGAAGAATTTGATTTATAGAGATCATTTGTAAATTTTGGGGTAGGAAAGTAACATTATAGAGATAGGACTTGAGAACTATTCTAATAACAGTAAATAGAAAAGATAGGAGAAGCAAACTTGATTCAAGAGAAGTTAGTAGCTTTGGAAAAAGAAAGGAAGGAGATCCATGGGACGCCTGGATGGCTCAGCAGTTGAGCATCTGCCTTCAGCTCAGGGCGTGATTCCAGGGCCCAGGGATCAAGTCCCACATCGGGCTCTGTGCGGGGAGCTGCTTCGCCCTTTACCTGTGTCTCTGCTTCTCTCTCTCTATGTCTCTCATGAATAAATCTTAAAAAAAAAAAAAAGAAAGAAGATCCAAAAGACATTTCTAAGGAGGAAAGAATCATGCCTTGTTCATAAACTATAAATGTAGAGTCTACTAATTTCTATTTAAAGACAGATACCAATGTGGTGATTTAGAGTTCAATAGAAATGGGAACATTGAGAAGATTTTTCTGCTCTATTTTGTTGCCAATAGGATTAATTTTGTCCACCCTTGAAAAAACAATTTTGAAAACCACGGTTTTATTCATCTTCAACTTTAAGTTAAAAATATTTTTGAGGGAAATAAATGATCAGTTATGATTTTGGTGTAACTAAAACAAAGTATAGTATAACATGTCATGTATAATTAAATAATATAAATTTTAGGTGTTAACAAGCCATTTAAGTAGAAGTGAGTTACATAAGTTACATAAATACATGTGGGTTAAAAACTACCCTTTTTTCCTTATTGATTAGGTAGTATTACTCTAGGAATGCAGCCTCCCTGCTATCACAGAACTAGGGCACCTGTTTTTTAATTTTGGGATGTTTTCATTTTTTTGTTGTTGTTGTTGTAAGCAAAATTAAAAAGTTCCTAAACCAAATAGGTAAGAAAAAAACCCACAAAAATTAGAGGTAAATCTTGACTTTAGAACAATTCACACTTTTAAACAACATGTCTTACATCTAATCTCAGAAGTAGAATTCAAATTTATTAAAGAGAATTCTTGTGTTTGTGTATTACTAACATAAGACCATTCTGAGCCATTATTGCAAGGTGGTAACCTGTTGGGTAGCAAACACTTCAATTTGCAGAGTTTTTACTTCCTTGTATTTATTTATTTATGTTGTTTTTTGCTGCAACTTTCAAATTTGTCTTCCCCAAACCCTGTAGAGATTCCTTAGATGCCAATATTGAAGAAAGTGCAGGAGTCTGAGTGGGAGAGGTCTGAATCTCCACTCGGCTTCAACCAGGGCAGCTCCAGATTATTTTTGTTTTATTGAGTTTCTAAGAAAGATTTCTTTTGTCCATTCCTGAAAAAACAATTTTGAAAACCACAATTTTATTCCACTTTACTCTTAAATATGTTAGAAATGTTTCTGTCAAAGATTATGCTAAAATGTAAAGCTATATTCTAGATATTTTATAATTTGTATTTAGCCCTTAAGAATATCCCCCTTTTTAAACATAAAATTATGATTCCACTTTTTTAAACAATTATCTAGATATCATTTTCATACCATGCAGTTCTCCCATTTTAAGTGTGCAGTTCCATGGTTTTGATTATAATCGCAGTTATGCAGTTATCACTACAGTCTTAGGACATTTACAACAGCCTAGAAAAAAATCCACTCCTTATTTCCCCCTAATTCTCGCAGCCCTCTTAGCCCTAATCTACTTTTTGTCTCTATGGATTTATCTATTCTGGATGTTTCATATAATATGTAGTCTTTTGTGACTGGCTTCTTTTACAAAGCATAATGTTTATGTGGTCATCTGTGTTGTAACATGCATCTGTACTTCATTCCTTTTATTCTTCAGTAATATTCCATTCTGTGTCTGTTACCACACTTTACTATTATGATATCAGTTTTGCACATTTAACGTCCATTCAAATATTAAGAAACACATTATGTACAAGGACAAATTACATGTAAACCATGTAAAATTTTCATCTGATTCAGATATAATTACTATGTTTAAAGTGATATACTAAATATCATAAGAGAGACCAAAAGAAGGTAAAATGATATCTTAAGAATACTGTTTTATGATTTACTAACGTCCTTCCCATATTTTCTAATATTCTAACTTCAGTAGTCTGTGGATAAGCCTCATTCTTTTTTAATCCCAAAGAATTAGGACTTTATGCAGTTACTTAACCTTTCTGGAATTCAATTTACTTATCTGAAAAACAGAATAATAATAGAAAAGTAAAAATGAAATAATAGGTATAAAATGTTTAAATGGGACCTGAAACATAGTTATTTCTCAGTAAATATTCTAAGATCAGAAAACTAATTTATTGCCTCCCAGGACCATTCTTTTTTAATATAGCCAGTAGGCAGATTTATATACTCAGTAGTTTCATGTTGCTAGTGGCCATTTTATTGGACAGCACGGATAATAGATTATTTCCTTCATTGTAGAAAGTTCCATTTAACAGCAATGCTATAGGATCTTAAAATGCAGAATTACGGTTAGGACATATACATGACTGCCAAACAAGGAACACAATTCTAAGGGAATGATTTTGATGGTTAGTATCACATATCCTCAGAATGGGATGGGATGTCTTCCTTCTGTAATGATCAAAGCCTGTGGAGGAGATACTATTTGAGCTAGACCTTGAGGTATAGGTATACACAAAAGAAAGGGATTATTTAGTAGTATCCGATTCAGTGGATATATACCAAAGCACTAGGCATTTAAATGAAGAAAAGGATTAATGAGAGAGTAGTGAAAATAATATTAAGAAATTAGCAAAGGGTTATAGAAGGTTTTTCTTTGCACAAATTTTTTTGTACTTTCTGTCAACATTGGAAGTCATCAGATTTTGAGAAGGGAAAGTATATGTTAGGGTGTTTGATATGACAAAATTTTGGGATGGATCACAGACTGAAAGACTTTGTAAGAAGGTGTTACCTTCAAGGCTCTTCATGTATTTTAGGACATTTATGTCTTTTCTAATCATCTCTTCTGATGACTAAGCATCCTAACTTCAACATATCTTCTTATAATGTAAATCTTGTACTAGCTCCCTTCTTTGGATTCATTCTAATTGGTCACTACCTCTCCTGAGAAATGGGGTGCCCAGAATAATTCACAGTGTTCTTGTATGGTTTGACCAATGTAGGATTCTGGGCAGTTATTTCTTCTACATATACAGGTATTTTATATGTTGATGTGTTGATAACTAAGGAGTATTTCAGCTGAAATTTTTAACTAGAATTTGGAAATTAGCACTGGTACTTTATTAAGTATTCATTTCATACCTAACATATGGCATGTACTTTTTAGGTGCTCAGAACTAGAGGTAGAATTTTAGTGGTAATTAACTGCAGAGAGAGATAGATAAGAATTGACTATATAAAAAAATTGACTATATACATAAATATATTTATTTATTTCATTATAAATATTTAAGGGAAAATAGTATACCAAGGACACAGAATGTTTTTGAGTGAATTTCTCTGAAAGAGCTAAGGAAAAGTAGTAAGAAAGGGATGCTAAAAAAAAAAAAAAAAAAAAAAAAAGGGATGCTAAGTATCTAAATGAATCAGACAGAAACAAAGAAAGGAGAGAATTTCAAGAAAGGGTAAATGAGGGACACCTGAGTGGCTCAGCGGTTGAGCTTCTGTCTTCGGTCCAGGGTGTGATCCCGGGGTCCCAGAATCAGGTCCCGCATCAGACTCCCTGCATGGAGCCTGCTTCTCCCTCTGCCTGTGTCTCTGTCTCTGTCTCTGTCTCTCTCTCTCTCTCTGTCTCATGAATAAATAATAAAATCTTAAAAAAAAAATAAGGGTGAATGGTTAACAGTATCTGAACTTCCAAGAGGCAAAGGCTACTGGATATAGCAATTAATATATTCTTGATTATTTTTTTATGTAATGAGAGTGAGCTCAAGCTTTTAAAAGATTAAATTTTCAGAGGTGCCTGGGTAGCATGGTCAATTAAGCATCCAACTCTTGATTCTGGCTCAGGTCATGCTCTCAGGGTCTTCAGATCGAGCCCTGCATGGGGCTCTGTGCTCAGTGGGAGGGTCAGCTTGGGACTCTGTCTCCGTCTGTCCTTCCTTATTGTATTCCCATGCTCTCTCTCTCAAAACAAAACTAGAAAGACAGTAACTTTTAGTGTTAAGACAGAAACAGCATCTTATTATGGACAGAAAAACAGAGAGTAGGCTACAGAAGTAGTAAGAGACTACTACTATACACATCTTTTTGGGGTGATTTTTAGAATTAGCCAACTTGACTCTATTGTTTACATGAAAAAATAAACAAGTAATAATCCAGAAAAGTCTTTAAAAGTAGCATGATGAAGAGAGACTATCCCACTCAGATGTTAAAAGTAGTACAAAGCAAAAAAAAAAAAAAAAGGCAGTACAAAGCTAACTTGATTTAAATAATGTGGTAAGAACACATGAATAGACAAGCAGATCAATTGAATAAATGGAGAGTATGGAAATAAATACATATGGAAATTTAGCATATAATAAAGGTGATGTTTTGAGTTAATGTGAAAAAGGTGGATTATTCCATAGTAAATGATGTGACAACTGGTTAGCCAGTGTATACATATAAAATGTTGGGTTCTTACCTTACAGCTCATGGCTTATGGAGCAAAGATTTAATCTTTAAAAATGAAAATATAAAAGTATTAGAAAAAACTCTGAGATTTTTTTTAATTACAGAAGAAAGACATAAACTTCAGAAGCCATAATGGAAAATATTAATTAATTTGACTAAAGAAAAAAGAAAAAAAATTCCATGACCATAAGAGGTGCCTGGATGGCTCAGTTAAGCATCTGACTCTTGATTTCAGCTCAGATCATGCTTTTAGGGTTGTGAGATGGAGCCTGGCATTGGGCTCTGGGCTGGGCATGGAGCCTGCTTTTCATTTGCTGCCCTTCCCTTTCTGTGTCCCCGCCTCAAAAACAAAACAAAACAAAGCAAAACACCATAAGCAGAGTAAAAAGGCCAACTCTAAACTGGGGAAATATATTTGTAATTCTATATTGCAGATAAAAGATAACATTAATACATAAAGAGCTCTTACAAATCAATAAGACAAATATTAACAATTTGAAGAATATAAATAGATGATGAGAAACGCAATACAGTTTCGTAAAATCCTGAACAGATGCTCATTTTTTCTTAGAATTTTGAATTAAAACTATACTGAGATACCATTTTTCGCTCATTAGATAGGCAGAGGTAAAAATATTGTTTTGTTGTCAGGTAGTAAGGAGGAAAAAGCATTGTCATAAATGGGAGTCAAAGTTGGTGAAAACTCAAGAAAGCAACTCATTAATAGTTCTCAAAATTGCTGTACATGTGTTTCTGACCCAGGAATTCTACTTTTAGGAATATATACCAAAGACAGGTGTACCCACACATGAAAGGTTCTATGCACAAGAGGAGTCCTGGCATCATTGTCTGTAAACACTGAGAGTGGAAATAAGATAAATGTCCACCAAAGACGACTACTGAAGAAACTCTGGTATAATTTTGTGTATAATTTATAAGTAGGAAAGACCTATCATCATAACACAGAAGTCATGTTGATTTCTATGTGATTTTCCCTCGCATGTTAATGCACTTTGCACTGAGTAACAGTGGCTTCCAGTGCTTTTTTTGTGCTGTCTCGCCCATTATTAATGACTGCAGCTTGAACATTGTCTGGTAAGCTTCCAACCAGCCTGACTATTGGGAGGCCTGCAGGCTAGGAACTGGGAAAAGGAAGGTCTTAGTTTGGGTTCCCCAGGAAAGACCCTCAGATACGGATCTGAGTACTTTATTTTGGAGGTGATCTCAAGAAACATTGTTAGAGGATAGTGAAATAAAAGTGCAGATTAATAGTCAATAAAGGATGCAAAATCAAGTTAGGAGTGCTGTGTAGAAATTATCCATAAGAGTGGAATATAGATGCTTGAGTTATCCTACTCAAAGATAGGGCAGATTCACACTGAATCCTATCAGTCTTTGGTTGACAGCTTTTACTTTTTTTGTTTTTAATCTTCCAACCTGCTGTGTACAAGGGCAGAGTGGCTTAGGAGAGAGTCTTCAGGCTATTAAGCCCCTGCTACAAGCAAAGAGAGGTGTGTGAGGAGGAAGGAACAAAGGTGGAAAGGAGGGTTAATACCCACTCTGTAGGCAGCAGGATGGGATGAAATCCGCTATGATAGGCTGCAACAGGTAACCAAGGCCAAAAGGATTTGGAGAGGGAGAGCTAACTAGTCTCCAAGTCTGCAAGCTCTCTTTCTTCAGGATAATTCTCCAATATTTATCTCAGCAGCCTGATTATTTTGCAGAAACCTCAGGTATTTCAGTCAACTTTTATAGCAGAAATACCTGTATTTGTTGTAGTCATGCTGCTGAAATGAAAGATGTAAGACAGAAGTACCTGTACTATGCAGCTGTTAAAAAGGTTTTTAGATGGATAAGCCCTGTATCGACTATTGGAAACATTTCTAAGATAAATGAAGTACACATACACAGAATAAAATAGTGTGAAGAATGTGTTCAAGAGACAGCTACTCTCCAAAGATTTATGCTACCCTTTTATAAAGTAAATTTGAGTAAGTGCCAAGCCATGGACTACATTTTCCAGCCTCCCTTACATCTAAAAGGACCTAAAAGTCGACTAAATGACTATTATTTCCAGTGGAGTATGTGCAGAGTGATCTGCTGACTTCTGGGCAAGGTTAAAAAGCAGTTATATCTTCTATTTTTCTTCATTTGCTGCTGAAGTGAAGACTTTGAAGCCCTGGGCTATGACAGAACTTGGACTCTTGAGGCACACATGGAAGGTTGCCCAGTGAACATAGGACTGTTGGGTGTATACAAACCAACCTTTCATTTTGCTAAACTAAGACTTCAGGGTTTAATTATTGCAGCAGCTAGCATTACCTTAACAGTATATTGCCATTTGAATATAACTATAAAATTGAATGTATAAATATATGCTTCCATACGTATAGAATGTGATTGAAAGAATACATAAGGAACTAAGAATGGTGTTTCATGCAAAGGTACAAAATGGCAAAATATCCAAGGTGATTTTCTGTAGCATTGTTGGAAGAATACAAAATTGGAAATAACTGAATGGTCCAATAATAAGGGATTAATTGAATAAACAATGGAACACACGTACACAGAAAAATAAAGCTCTATATACCAATGTGGAGATATCTCCATGACATATGAAGATGGCAGTGGAGGAAAAGGGAGGAACGAATTATAGAGGAATGTGTATTGTATGTTACTTTTTTGTAAAAAAGAATGGCGAAAAAGGAATATGAATATATATTATATAAATATATTTATATTTCCTTGTATTTGTGTGAAGAAACCAGAAAGAAAAATAATAAACTAATAATAAAATGGTTACCTAAAAGTAACCTATAACCTATAGTTAACCTATAGTAACCTATAAGTTGATAAGAAATATGGAAATGGTCAGGAGTGGGAATGAGATTTCTTTTTTATGTGTTTTTATATAGGATTGATTGTTTAAAACTTTTTACTACAGACATTATATACAAGAAGAAAGAGTAGAATAATGAACCTTCAGACTTATCACCGAACTCCAACAATTATAGATGACCTATCTTATTTCACCTATAACCTCATGCCCATACCCCTTCACTAGGTTATTTTAAAGTAAATCTCAGATATATCATTTTATTTGTAACTATCCATGTATATTTCAGTGTGTATCTTTAACACATAGGAACTATTTTTTTTAAATTATTGTCACACTAAAAATTATAATTTCTTATTATAAAAGAAATCTAAGGGCCACCTGGGTGGCTAAGTGATTGAACGTCTGCCTTTGGCTCAGGTCATGATTCCAGGGTCCTGGGATCAAGTCCTGAATTGGGCTCCCCACGGGGAGCCTGCTTCTCTCTCTGTGTCTCTCATGAATAAAGAAAGAAAATCTTTAAAACAAAAAAGAAAAAAAAGAAAGGAAATTTAAAGAACACTTAGAATACATTTTTGTAAACATTACCTTATTTTTCACCTGCCCTGTTTCCTTCTCTGCT
Organism: Canis aureus; assembly: GCF_053574225.1. Classification (NCBI taxonomy): domain Eukaryota; kingdom Metazoa; phylum Chordata; class Mammalia; order Carnivora; family Canidae; genus Canis; species Canis aureus. Next base: position 10,738,688 of record NC_135613.1, read on the forward strand.
TGCAGAATCTGAATTTATTATAGAGCCTTATAGTATAGTTTACTGATAAATTTTCATTTGGAAATAATTTAATCTCAGAGTAGAACTATAAAAATATTATAAAAAATTTCTATATTCTCTTCAGACAACCAAATTGTTAACATTTTACTGTATTTGCTTTGTATCATTCCTTCTCCACCCCTCTCTATATATGAATTATGTGCATCTATTTATGTATATGTAGTTTTATTCCAGATCACTTGAGAATATGTGCATATTCTCTATACTCAAATACCTGTTTTTTTATTTCCTAAGAATATTCTGGTACATAGTCACAGAAGAAATTAACATGGTTCAATACTATTATTTAATCTGTAAACCTGATTTATATTATGCTTATTTTTCCTTGTAATAGCCTTTATAGCAGAAAAATTTTTTTCTGAATCAGGATCCAAACCAGGATCATACAATGCATTTTTTGTCATATCTCTTAGATTCATTTAATCTGGAATTATTTCTCTGTTATGTGTTTGACATTTTTTAAGGAGTATAGGCTAAGTATTTTAAAGGATTCCCTCAGTTGGGTTTATCTGGTGTTTTTTCATGATTAGATTCCGATTATGAACTTTTTTGGCAAAGATACCACAAAAGTGATGCATCTTTTTCAGTGTATTGCCTTTGGAGGCATTCGATGTCTTTTCTTCCCATTTCTGTTGATACAATCTTTGAGGTTTAGGTGGTAGTTGGTAGGTTTCTCCATTGTAAAGTTACTTTTTTCCCCCATGTAATTAATAAGAATTTTGTGAGGAGATAATTTTTTAAAGATTGATTTTATTTAATTGTTTGTTTGTTTGTTTGTTTATTTATTTAAGAGCACAAGCAGGGGAAGTGGCAGGTGGAAGGAGAGGGAGAAGTTGACTCCCCACTGAACAGAAGCCTGTAATGGAGCTGATCCCAGACCCTGGGATCACGACCTGAGCTGAAGACAGAGGCTTAGCTGACTGAGCCACCCAGGTGCCCCTGTGGGGAGATAATTTGAGACCAGAGAGATATTCTAGTCTTCATCAACTTTTCACCTATTAATTGTAACATATATTGATGTTGTTTACCAAATAGTGACATTATCTTATTCCTTCTACATTTATTAGTTGGTGTCCTACTCTAAGGAAAAACTTCTCTCCAATATAAAAATATATTTATATCAATTTATATGGGCTCAGATGTTTATACTGTCCCAAATTTGGCCAGTAGAAACCTCTTTAAGCTAGCTCTTGTGTCCCTTTCAGTCCAGCATTTTTTTTTAAATCACTTCCTTGCTTTCTGATATAGCAAGACATTCCAGGCTTATCTTAGACATTTCTTCCTTCAGTCCTTCAGTCTCCAAGGAAATGGTTTCTTTTAATACTTGAAATTAAGATCCTCATACTAATCATGTTTATTATTGAATAATTTTCCATTCTTCTAGGCCCAATGTTGACTCTTGAATCATGTACATGTATTACCCTTTTAAAATTGTAATTTAAAACTTTAGACCCCAAATACACCTGAAATCACAAAAAGATTGTAAAGCCAGTGAATACACTATTAGGAAGATTTCATATAACATTTGAGGATGCTGACTTTGGAGTTGGATAACTTTGGAATCAAATTTATTACTACCAGTTACTAGTTATTTTATTTACCTACCAGTTGGAGATGGCATAACAGTTTGTTGTGAGGATTAATGAAATGTAAAACTGGTGACATATAAAATACATTTAAAAACATAGCTATTGCTTTATGAATAATTATATTAATAGTATTTACTGTATTGAACATTATATTTGGGAAATATTTGTTGAGTTGAATTATAATGCTTTCCTCCCTTTAAAGATATACTTCTAGATTCATTAGTGATAAAATGTACCTGAGCATTCCCTAAGACCATGAAAAAATATGAAGTCAAGTAACTTTTAGTCATGGGGACAAAAACAAATTGGAGTTACTCTTCAGCTGCAGGATGTTCTGAGATGATGGAAACTTGAGTTAACAATGCTTAGATCAGACTTGTTCGATAAAGACAGAAATAATTTATGAAAGCCATTTATTCTAGGTTAAACCTATACCTACCTTATTACTAAATATCATCGAGTCTACTATTACAGTATTTTATACTTTGCTACTCTAGGGGTAGAGGATGAAAGTGAGAAACAGGAAGAATAGCAGAATATTGGATTTAATATAATAATAGAACTCCTGCAGCTTAGCATAGAGAGGAAGAGAATGTTATGGTAAATTAGATTTTCAGCCAGTTCATACTTGTCATATAATGTAAAGGTGTTCCAACAGATTCTCAAGTTCAGGAAGATAGCAAGTTGACTGCTTTTGCAGTCACAACTGTTATATTTTCTCATTTTCCAATAGTTATGGACCATTTTATATTCAAAATACCGAAGCGGCCACTGATGGAACTACTATTATTGTTACTAGTATTCACTCCTACCCTGTCAAATCAGCAGTATATTCAGTGTTTTGGATAGGGAAACACAGGGCAAGCTACCGCAGGATTACAGAGGTTAGTCACATATACTGTTGGAAAAAACAGGGCTGAAGAAGAACCCTTTTCTTCAGCATAACTCTCTATATTTAAAAATCTTTTCCCATGAGCATTAGAACACGGAGGATTAAAGAACAATCCTAATTTATAAAGTGATTGCCAGGATCCCTGGGTGGCGCAGCGGTTTGGCGCCTGCCTTTGGCCCAGGGCGCGATCCTGGAGACCCGGGATCGAATCCCACGTCGGGCTCCCGGTGCATGGAGCCTGCTTCTCCCTCTGCCTATGTCTCTGCCTCTCTCTCTCTCTCTGTATGACTATCATTAAAAAAAAAAAAAAAAATTATAAAGTGATTGCCAACATGAATCAGATGTTTCTCCTACTTCTCTTTTCATGGTTTACCTTAAAGAATGTATGCTCTTGGGATGAGTTGGTAGAGTATGTGCCTATGTGTAAATGTGTGTGTGTGTGTGCGCGCGCGCGCATTTTAGAAATAAGGAATACAGAAAACATAAAAAAATTGTGATGGATAGCCAAATTGTTTTTTTTTTTTTTCTTCCTATATACAAGGAGGCAAAGCAATGGAAGGGAATATAAGAAACAGAGATAGCTATCATATGAGAATTATGTATTAACCGTAATGGGATTTCATATATATTCTAATAGTTTTTTAAAAATAAGTGAGCTAAGATATTCTATGCACATTATAGATTTATTTTCTGAGCAGTATAGTAAGGATTAATGAATAATTGTATGATACCTTTATGTGTGCAGCTAAATGAAATTAAATAGTTATTGCTATTGTAAAACATGGCAGTGTGGCACAAACTTGTGGCAACATGTGCAGCCTCTTCTCAGAAGACAGTGTAGCATGGTATAAGTTTGTTACTCCTCCAAACTTCTCAGTGCTTACTAGTGGATATTTCAATTTGGACATATAAAACCATAAACTAGATTGCATAATCTTAGTACAAAAAATTTCTTGGGGGAATGTTCGTTCAATTTTCATTGCTTTTTTAGAATCTAAAATTTACTTTGAAGTAATTCTTTTTAAAATATAGAACAAAGATTGAGATGAAGTCCTTTATCTTTTGTTACTCCTTATACTGACTCTGACTATAATAGTTTTAATAATTTAACTGTGATGCATGTGTGGCAACTTAAATCATCCCTCACTACCACCATTTTCTCCCGTACCAATACAGAAACAACACTTAGTGCCCCAAATAAACCATGCTCTTTTATTTCTTCATACTGTTTGCTCTAAAAGGAACGTCTGATTCCCAGGAGCCCCCCTTGTTTCACTCCAGTGTTATTTTCTTGACTAACTTCAAGGTAGCTTGCTACATCTACTAGTAAGATTACCCTGACCACCTGTCATCATCAGTGGTCTTTCTCCCCATTACCACCATGGTTGAGAGTTGCCTCAATTTTTAGTTCCCATATCACCTTGCCCTTACTGGTTTCATTTCCCAAAGCATATTGAATACAGATTTTTGAGTAATAGAAGACTACAAATATATTGCACCAATTTTTTTCCAGCTTTATTAAGATATAATTGACAACATGTTATTTTAAGTGGGAAAAAAGTATAACCACTATATAATAATCCACTAAGGATATATGCAAAACATAAAGCCTTTACAAAACTACTTTTTAAGTGCATACATAATGAACTCAGTGGGTCTGTATGCAGTATGAAATTATAAATGCACAGTATCAGAAGTGAATTTCACTATCTTTCTGTATTGCAAAGAACATGTAAAGCACTTTTTAAATGGAAAGTAAGGATCTCCAAAAATCTAGCCCTCTATAAAAACTTTGGCAAAAATTGTCAAGATCAACTTTTTGAGATCTTTGGAGTTTAACCAAAGGTTTGCCACAGCCTGAGGAAATAAAAATAGCTGAATCTCAATAAGAACAGCAGGCTTTGTGGTATTTTAACCTGCCTTATTCCTATAACCTTTTCCCATGTTCTGCAGTAGCCTTGGAAAACAACATCCTCAGAACCATAGTAGCTGTAAAACCCAGCAGCTTAACAGCTACTGGAAGAAGCAGATTGGGTTTGGAGCTCTCCAGGAAGTTCTGTCCCCAGAGTATTCACTATTCAACCTGACAGATCTCTAGAAAAGCCCTATTCACAGGGCTTGTCTTTGTTGGACCTGACTCAGAGCTCACTTAGTGAGGAAAGCTTTATTGCTGGGACATTTGTTGAAAACAATTAGAAGCAATTCTTTAATATCACAGCTACCAAAGGCAGTGACGCAAGTTGAAGCCAAGAAAAGATGGACCAAAATACATAGGAATGAGATGCCTGTAGGAGACTTTGAAAACCTTGAATATACTCCTGTAAATCTAGAAGGCCACCTGCATGTACAGGCTTTATGTAGGCCTCAGAAATACCTGAACAGGTCTTAAGATTTAATCTGTTTGGACTTGATGCTTTGTATGAACAGGAAGTAAAGAAGATGATAATAGAGGAATGAGGAATAAGGAACAAAAGAGCTATATGACCTATTGAAAACAAATGGGCAAATGTTGAAAGTAAATCCTAGGCTATTGGTAATTACATTAAACGTAAGTAAATTAAACAGTCAAACAGATTTGCAGAATAGATTAAGAAATAATCCCATCATATAATATCTACAGGAGATATACTTACTTTATTATTTATTTTTGGCTCCAATAGTAGAAATTTATTTTCTCAGTCTTGAAGCTAGAAGTTTAAGATCAAAGTTATGGCAGGAACCAAAGTTGGTTCCTTCTGAAACTTCTCTTCTTGTACCTGGCCATCTTTATGATCACATGTTCTGTGCCTGTGTCCTAATCTCCTTTTACAAAGATACCAGTCATGTTGATTAGAGCCTCAACATGTGAACTTGTTTTATCTTCATTACCTCTTTTAAAAAGCCCTAAATTAATGAGACATATTTTACATTCAAAGACATAAATAGTTTAAAAGTAAAGGACAGAACTTTATCTTTTGGTGTAGTCTCAAAATTTTAATTTTGCTCTTGTTTCCCTTGCCAGAGGAAACCTATCTAGAAAAATGTTTATAACTGATGTTGAAGAAATTACTACCCATGTTTTCTCTTGAGTTTTATGGTTTCAGTTATTACATTTAGATCATTAATCCATTTTGAGTTCATTATGTGTATGATGTAAGAAAGTGGTCTAGTTCCATTCTTTTGCATGTAGCTGTCCAGTTTTCCCAGCATCATTTGTTGAAGAGGCTTTTTCCCATTACATATTCTTGTCTCCTTTGTGAAAGAATAACTAACCATATAATCATGGTTTTATTTCTTTTTTTAAAGATTTTATTTATTTATTCATGAGACACACAGAGATATAGACATAGGCAGAGGGAGAAGCAGACTCCTCACAGGGAGCCTAACGTGGGATTCAATCCTGGGACCCTGGATCACGCCCTGAGCCGAAGACAGATGCTCAACACTGAGCCACCCAGGTGTCCCCATGGTTTTATTTCTGGGCTCTATTCTGTTCCATTGATCTGTTTTTGTTTTTGTTTTTGTTTTTTTTTAAGATTTTATTTATTCATGAGAGACACAGATAGAGATAGAGAGAGAAGGAGACAGAGACAAAAGCAGACTCCATGCAGTGAGCCTGATGTGGGACTTGATCCCAGGACTCCAAGATCATGCCCTGGGCCAGGTGGAGGTGCTAAACCACTGAGCCACCCAGGGATCTCCCTGTCTTTGTTTTTGTGCCAGTATCATACTGTTTTGATTACTACCGCTTTGTAATATAACTTGAAGTCTGGAATTATGATACCTTCAGTTTTGTTCTTTTTCGAGATTGCTTTGGCTCTTTAGGGTCATTTTTGGTTCCATAGAAATTTTAGGGTTATTTGTTCTAGTTTCATGAAAAATCTTGTTAGTACTTTGATTGGGGCTACATCAAAATAAGGTTCTACACAGTGAAGGAAGCCATTGACAAAACCAAAAGGTATCCTACTGAATGGGAGAAGCTCTTTGCACATAATATATTCAATAAAGTTTAATATCCAAAATATATAAAGAATGTATACAACTCAACACCAAAACCCCTAAGTAATCCAGTGAAAAAATGGTCAAAAGAGGGATACTTTGCTGGCTCAGTCAGAAGCACATATAACCCTTGATCTTGGGGCCATGAGTTTGAGCCTACATTGGGTGTAGAGATTACAAAAAAAAAAAAAAAAAAAAAAAAAGAAAGAAAGAAAGAAAAGAAATAAATAAATAAATTTAAAAAAAAATGGTCAGAAGACATGAACAGACACTTTTCCAAAGAAAACATACACATGGCTAATAGAAATATGAAAAGATGCTCAACATCACTAATCATCAGGGATGTGCAAATTAAAACCACAATAAGTTACCATTTTACACCAGTCAGAATGGTTGAAATAAAAAGAAATAACAAGTGTTGATGAGGATGTGGAAGAAAAGGAACTCTGGCGCTGTTGGTGGAAATGCAAACATTGCAACCAGTTTGGAAAACAGTATGGAAGTTTCTCAGAAAATTAACAATAGAAATATTAAATGATCTAGTAAACTCCACTAGCATTTATCCAAAGAAAACAAAGGAGTAATTTGAAAAGATATATGCACCCATATGCTTATTGCACCATTATTTACAATAACCAAGATATGAAAGCAACCCAAGTACCCATCAATAGTTAAACGAGTAAAGATGTGACATTATGTACAATGAGGTGTTACTCAGCCATAAAAAAGAATGAAATCTTGCCATTTGCAGCAACATGAATGAAACTAGAGGGTTTAATGCTAGGTGAAATAATAAGTTAGGGAAAGACAAATACTGCATTATTCACTCATATGTGGAATTTAAGATACCAAACAAATGAACAAAGAAAAAAAGAGGCAAAAACCAGACTCTTAAATACAGGAACAACTAGTGGTTGCCAGAGGGGAAGTTGGTAGGATGTGTGAAATAGGGGGGGAAAAAAAGGGGGATGGAAAAATATATATCATGGAAACAATAACAAAATAGACCTCAAGTGGCTATATTAATAACAAATAGATGTTCAGACAAAAATTGTTACTAGAGTCAAAGCAGAAAAGTTTATAATAAAATGTCAATCCATCATGAAGATATAAAAATTATAAACATATATGCACTAATAAATGACCCCAAAATACACAAAGCAACAACTGACAGAATTGAAGAAATAGACAATTTAAATATAATAGACTTTGGGTACTCTACTCATAATAACTGATAGAACAACTAGGACGAAGATCAACAAGGAAATAGAAGAGCTAATGACAATACCAAGTAATAAGAATTGACATCTATAATTATCCCACTCAACAACAGCCAGATTTTCATTCTTCTCAAATGTATATGGATATTCTCCAGAGTAGGCCTTATACTATGCCACAAAACAAGTCTCAATAAATTTAAATGATTGAAACCATATGAAATATATGTTTCAACACACTGGAATGATATTTAAAATAAGGAAAGGAAATTTGAGAGATTCAGAAATACATGAAAGGTAACATACTCTTAAGTAACCAGTGAAATGAAGAAAAAAAGAAATTATGAAATACTTTGAAATGAATGAAAATTAAATCAAAACATAGCAAAATTTATGAGATGCAGCTAAAGCAATGCTTACAGTGGAAACTTACAGTATGTTTTGCTCTATTAAAAAAGAGGAAAGAAGGGCACCTGGTTGGCTCAGTCAGTGGAACATGTGACTCTTGATCTTGGGGCCGTGAGTTCAAGCCCCACATTGAGTGTAGAATTTATTCTAAAAAGAAGCAGCAGGGCAGCCTGAGTGGCTCAGCGGTTTCGCGCCTGCTGTCAGCCCAGGGCCTGATCCTGGAGACACGGGATCAAGTCCCATGTCGGGCTCCCTGCATGGAGCCTGCTTCTCCCTCTGCCTGTGTCTCTGCCCCCCCCCCCCCGCCGTGTGTGTGTGTGTGTGTGTGTGTGTGTGTGTGTGTGTCTCATGAATGAATAAATAAATAAAATCTTTAAAAATAAATAAATAAAAAGCAGCAGGAGGAGGCAGGGGAAGAGGGTGGAGCTGAAATAAAAAATCTCATCATAACAAGTGATAAAAAGAACAAACTAAACACAATGAAGCAGAAGAAAAGCTATAAGAAAGACTAGAGCAGAAAAACACAACAGAAAAATAGAGAAAATCAACAAAACCAAAATTTGATTTTTTAAAAAGATTAACAAAATTAACAAAGGTTTAGCTAGACCAACAAGAAAAGAGAAGACTCAAATTACTAAAATCATGAATGAAAGAGGGAACAACACTAATGAACCTACAGAGAAATGAAATGAAAAGTAATCTAAGGTAGCACTATAAACAACAAATTAGACAACTAACATGAAATGGAAGAATTCCTAGAAAGACTAAAACTACCAGAAGATGAAAAATCTCAATAAACCAGTATATTAAGTAAAGCAATTGGATTAGTAATTTTAAAAACTTCCCATACGCCCAAGCACAGGTAGCTTCATTGGTGAAATTTACCAAATGTTCAAAGAACAGTTAACACCAATCTTTCACACATGCTTATTACAAAAAAAATACCTGAAGAAGGACACTTCCCAACTCATTCTATCAGACCAATATTGACCTGATACCAAAACTAGACAAAGACAAACGTGAGAAAACATATTGACCAGTATTCCTCACAAATACAGTGCAAAAATCTTCAATAAAATACTACCAAACAAAATCCAAAAACATATTTTTAAAAAGCATATGCTATGACCAGGTGGGATTTTATCCCAGGAAGGCAAGTTTGATTTAACATTTGAAAATTAGTTACTGTATTACATCAAATTAATAGAACAAAGGACATACATACATACATCTTATTTCAAAAGATGCAGAATAAGCTTTTGACAAAATTCAGCATCCTTTCATAAAAACACTTAACCAGCTAGAAATAGAAAGGAAATCCCTTAATCCAATAAAAAGCATCTATAAAAAACCCACAGCTAACATCATACTTAATCATGAAAGACTAAATACTTTCCACCTAAGATCAGAAACATAATGAGGTTGTCTACTCTCAGCATTCCTATTTAGCATTGTACTGGAAATTCTAGCAAGTTAAAGAAAAAGAAGAGACGTCTGCATTGGAAAAAGAAAAGATATAAAACTCTTTTGCAAATGGCATGATCTTATATATGGAAAATCCTAAAGAAGCCACAAAAAAACTCATTAGATCTATTAAATGAGTTCACTAGGGTTACAAGATAAAAGATGAATATACAAAAATAAATTCCGTTTCTGAACGTTTGTTCCTACAGCGTAGGCCCAATTTCAGAAGTCACTACAAAGCTATGGTAATCAAGACTGTGGTACTGACAAGGAGATGCCAAAAATGAATAGAATAGAAATCCCAGAAACAAACTTTGACATTTATGGCCCATTGATTTTTGACTGTAATGAAGATAATTCAGTGGGGGAAGAAAGTAGTGTTTTCAACAAATTGTGCCAAAAGAAGTAGGAGTCACATGGAAAATAATGAAATTTGACCCCTGCCTCGAACCATACATAAAAAAATAACTGAAAGTAGATTTTATGCCTAAAAGTCAATAGCTGGAACTCTTGTTAGAGAGCGGGAATAAAAATTGATGATCTTGGGTTAGGCCATGGTTTCTTAGTCACCAAAAGCACAGTGACAAAAGAAAAAGATAGATGAAAATAGACTTTATCAAAACTAAAAGCTTTTGTGCTTTAAAGGTTTATGCCGAGAAATTGAAAGACAACTCACAGAATGAGAGAAATTATTTGCAAATCACATACCCAAAAAGGGACATCTGTAATATATTGGGGGGGGACCATCTTATATCACAACAAAGAGTACCAAACCACCCCATTTAAAAGTCTGCAAAAGGTTTGAAGTTTTCCAAAAGAAAGTAGACAAATGGTCTGTGAGAAGATACTGAATATTATTACTCATTAAGACAACTCAAACTGAAACCACAATAAGATACCACTTCATTCCTACAATAAATAAATCAAAAAGAAAATAATAATAAGTGTTGTCAAGGATGTTGAATAATTGGAACCCTCATATATTAGTATTGTGAATTTAAATGGAACAGCTACTTTGGAAAGTAGTTTCACAAAATGTTACACAGAATTATCACATTACCCAGCAATTCTACTCCAAGGAATATATCCAAGAGAAATGAAAACATGTCCACATAAAATGCCACATTCATACAAGAATTTTTAATAGTATCAAAAAGTGAAAATATAACTGAGAAGTAGAAGTGGAAAGTAAGCCTGAGTAGACATTGAGAAGGTACCAAAACTGTCTTCCTCAGAAGTGGTGGCATCAGCTATTATTTCTGGGCGTACTCTGGGCAATTGGACATTATATTGAGAGCAGTTACATTGCACTGGACATTAAGAGAACCATTTCTGCCAGTAGTAAGTCCCAATAAGACTGGTGTTTTTCTGAACTATGAATCAGGTAAGGATTCCTTTTATAATATGAATAACAGGTCTCCTCTATGTGTTTAATAATTCTTTTACAGAAGCTGTTTGGCCCTATTTATGTACTGGAACAGATTCTGAACCTCTTAAAAAATCTCTTAAGTAACAGATTATGAAAGATGAAATACCTGGGAAGTGATTCTGTTTTAGTTTTTAGGGGTGGCTTAGCCAGGAAATTTAGTTTCAGTGATTCTGGATTCTTTTTAAGTTTTGCCCCTGGAAATCAGAATAGATTTTTCTCTTTCATTTCCAACAACTATAAAACATTCTAGTAATGCCAGTTAATATAGATAGGGGTATCAATTATCAAGTGCTTTGAAATAGTAAGATAAAATATTTGAGAGTTGTTACTTAACATATCCAATAAAACATTTTATTTTTTAAAAAATGAAAATAACCCAGAGGTCCATGAACTGATGAATGGGGAAAAAAAACTGTTATATATCCATACAATGAAACATTATTTTACCCTAAAAATGTATGAAGTAGTGAAAGAATTATGCTAAGTAAAAGATGACAGTCACAAAAGGCCATATATTATATGATTCCCTTTATATGTAGCAATGTTTTTCTTAAAGCATTCAGCCCTTTTGGATAAGAGATGACTTAATGTTAAATATTATACCTGTTTCATTTGTATCTTTGGTAAGTGGAATAATGGCAAACAGAATTACTTCTTTTGAATAGCTATGAAAGGTCGAAACTGGAGAGTTCCTATTTATTTAGCTGTCATATGCATTGCTGATATAAGGGAAAACTGAAAGAATTTCTTTTAGTGCAGTGCAGTGTGAAAGTTCATAAGGTTAGAAGTAATTTTCATCCTGACTTAAACTCATAGGTAATTTTTTTAAAAGATTTAATTACAGTTGTCATTTTTGTGATTTCTACTGAGGAAACAGTAGGGAGAATACCCTACTGAATGTTCTCTCTCATTCCTGAATAATTATTATATTTTTTGAAACAATGACCTTGTCAAGTGACACTTGGTGGGAAGGCCGGAGAGCATCTGATTTTCAAAGTGCTTAAATTCATGCATAGTAATTTTACCTTTTTAAAAAATTTAACATTTTGACTAAATGAGTCCTTTGATTTTTATTGGTACTTTAATGCTGGCTCAAGTAAGTGATATTTGCCCTTGATATGTTGGTTGAAAAACAGAAAAATCCTTTGAGGAAATTTACTGCTGGGGAAACTTAAAGTTTATGGAATCGTGCCATTTTTATATGTGTTAAAATGTATTTTAAACCTGAAAAAAGACAGACACTAATATAAGCAATACCCTTATGCATACTATACAGGTTAGTAAGTTCTTATCATTTTCTATGATTGCTATAGAATTATTAAATACTAATAATGACACTTTATAAATATAACTTACATATCCCAAGTCCCATTAAGTTCCTTCTCAGAAGTAATTTGTACCTTGATGTTAGTGGGCTTTATTCCTAGGAAATTTTAACATTCTTATTATGTATTTATGTATCCAAAAGCATGTTTTTGAGCAATAAATGATATCACACTATGTTATTCTGCAATTTGCTTTTTTCTTCAACATCCTATTTTTGACATTTAATTTCATTGATGCATTTAATATAGTATTTTATTTTGTAAGAGTATGTCCCCATTTATCCATTTATCTCTTCATAAGCATTTTGATAGTTTCTATTTTTTTTTACTATTAAAAACAATGCTACAATGAACATTCTTGGACCTGCCTCCTTATGCTTACATGTAAGATTTTTTCCCTGGTTATATACATAAGGTGGAATTACTGGGTACATGTAATATTAGATGTTGCCAAATTGTTCTTGAAAACGGTTGTACCAATTTACATGTCAGCCCTATCCTCAGCCATTTTGTAAACACTTTACTGAGATATAATTACATGCTATAAAGTTCACCTATTAAAGCATACTATTCAGTGACTTATGAATAATGTTTTTAGGTACAAGTTTTTGTGTGAATATAGATTTTTATTCTCTTGGGGGTATTCCTAGGAGTGGAATTGTTGGGCTGTATCATATTGAAAACTCTGTGTTTAACATTCTGAAGAAGCACAAAAGGTGGCTGCAATATTGTACAATCCCACCAACAATGTACAAGGGTTCTAATTTTTCCACATTTTTACTAATACTTGTCTCTTTTCATTATAACTATCCTAGTGGTTATGAAATGGCATCTCAGTGTGGTTTGGTTTGTTTGCATTTTCTTAAGAACTAATGAGCATCTTTTCATATGCTTGCTAGCATTTCTGTATGTCTTTGAAGGAACTTTAATTTTAAATCTTTCTTTCTTTCTTTCTTTCTTTCTTTCTTTCTTTCTTTCTTTCTTTATTTATGAGAGAGAGAGAAAGAAAATGTGTAGGAGGAGAGGCAGAAGGAGGGGTAGAGGGAGAGGAAGAGAGAGAGACTCTCAAGCAGACTCCTCCCCACTGAGTGCAGAGCCAGACATGGGGCTCTATCCCATGACCCCTGAGATCATGACCTGAGCTGAAATCAAGAATTGAATGCTTAACTGACTGAGCCACCCAGGTGCCTCTCTTTTACCTATTTTTTTAAGGTTGGTTTTTAGTTTTTTTATTATTGAGCTTTATGTGTTTTTTCCACTTTTGAATATATATCCCTTATCAGATCCATGAATTGCAAAAACTTTCTCCCTTTGTATAGCTTGTGTTCTCACTTTCTTGATGGTGACCCTTGAAGTACAGAAATTTTTAAATTTGATGAAGTCCAATTTATCAACTTTTCTTTTATTGCTTGTATTTTTATTTGATTATCTAAAAATATCATTGCTGAAACCAAGGTCAACAATATTTACTCTTATGTTTTCTTCTAAGAGTTTTATAGTTTTTCCCCCTATATTTAGGTATTTGATCTATTTTTAACTTAATTTTGTATATGGTGTGAGGTAGAGGCTTCATTCTTTTACATGTTTATCTCCCTTTGTGGCAGCAACATCTGTTCCATATATTTTGGCACCCTTGTTGAAAACCAGCTGATTATAAACATACAGGTTTGTTTCTGGTATCCTAATTCTCTTTTATTAACTAATATGTCTGTTTTATGCCAGTACCACCCAGTCATAATTATCGTGCTTTATAGGAAGTTTTGAAATCAGAAAGTATGAGCTGTACAGCTTTATACTTCTTTCTCAAGACTGTTCTGGTTATTCAGGATCCCTTGCACTTCCATATGAATTTTAAGATCAGCTTCTCAGTTTCTGTAAAATAGCCTCTAGGATTTTGCTAGGTATTGTGATGAATCTGCAGATCAATTTGGGTAATATGACCATTTTAGCAGTATTAAGTCTTCCAGTCCATGACCATTGGATGTATTTCTGCCTATTTTAGTCCTTAAAATTTTTTCAACGGTATTTTATAAGTTCTAGCTTGCTTTCTATTGTTACATTATTCCTAAATATTTTATTTTTGTTGATGCTATTGTAAATGGAATTGCTTACTTGGGATCCCTGGGTGGCGCAGCGGTTTGGCGCCTGCCTTTGGCCCAGGGCGTGATCCTGGAGACCCGGGATCGAATCCCACGTCGGGCTCCCGGTGCATGGAGCCTGCTTCTCCCTCTGCCTATGTCTCTGCCTCTCTCTCTCTCTCTCTGTGACTATCATAAATAAATAAAAAGAAAAAAAAAAAATTTAAAAAAAAAAAAAAAAAAAAAAAAAAAAAAAGGAATTGCTTACTTAATTTTATTTTGAAATTGTTCTCTATATGTTGGTGGTATATAGAGATAAAACTGATTTTTTATATTTTTGGTCTCATATCTTGCAATCTTGATAAATTCACTTAATGATCTAATAGTTTTTGTTGTTGATTCCTTAGGGTTTTGTATACAGGATCCAGTCAAGATTTTATCCATGCTATCGAGTTTTTAATTTCAGGGACTATATTTTCACTTCTAATTTTTTTCCACATCTACCTATTCTTTCATTCCTGCCTCTTTCATTTTATAATTTATTTTTTGTTACTTATACCTTCAAACATTTTGAATGTTCTAATACTTATTTTAAAGTCTTTTAGAGGGGATCTCTTGGTCGCTCAGCGGTTTGGCGCCTGCCTTGGCCCAGGGTGTGATCCTGGAGTCTGGGGATCGAGTCCCACATCGGGCTCCCAGTATGGAGCCTGCTTCTCATCTGCCTGTGTCTCTGCCTCTCTCTCTCTCTCTCTTTTTCTCTCTCTCATGAATAAATAAATAAAATCTTAAAAAAAATAAAGTCTTTTAGACTGTTTCAGTAGAGTGAATTTGTTTTCATACTTGATCTCTTGGATACCTTTGTTAAATTTAGATTTCTGTGAATTTTGGTTTTCAGGCCTATTTTGAGTGAGAGGTTTTATGAGTGTTTTGTTCTTTTTATTTGACTCTGTTCATTTCTCCCTATAATGATCTTTCAATTACCTGCATCTGGCTCCCTAAAGCTCCTGTCCAGTCATAGATCTTATATTGACAGTTTGGTGTTCAGCCCAGAGTGATATTAGGAGTTACACAAATTCAGCCACAGAACCATCTTTCACGAGGGTGGGGGACCCCACACCATCCCCCAGTGTCAAACCATAAACCTGTGTATTCCTTCTTTCTGTGAAACCTATGTAAACCACAGTAGCCTGATCTCTTGCTACTACTGTTTCTCTCCAGAGTCCAGTAGCCTCATTCATTACTACACAGTTTTGCATTTCTCTTTCCATTCTGCTCCATAGCTTATAAGCTTATTTATGTCTTTTTGTTGTTGTTATCCATATTTGTATTTTTTCTACCATGTTTTCTATTTTGAGCAGAGGGTATATGTGTAATTTCATATCAAATTTTGAGGTCACTACATCTTCAGTACTGAAAGCCCAATAATATTTATTCTTCAGGTGAATTTTAAATTTTCAAAAAATTGAAAGTAATGTGTTTGCTCTCTCATATGGAATGTTCTATTATTATGAAACAAGTCATAAAATGAATATTATATTTACATTATCAAATAGGTCCCCCCTTAAAGGAAAATCTTTTCAGTAATAACTATCATTTGAATATTTATTTGCCCTATGACAAGCACTGTGCTGAACATTTTACTGTGACATTTTATTCATTCACAACAACCCTACAAAGTAGAAGTTGTCATTATTATAGCATAATAAACTGTTCAGGAACGTGTAAGTAGTCAGTAGAACCAATATTCAAGTTTAGGTTTGTCTGATGTGAAAGCTTGTACTTTAAATTACTTTTTTAAGTGTTTATATTTTAGTTGTTGGGAAGTTCACATTCACTTCTCCCTTTTGATCAATTAGTACAATTTTAATGATATTTTGCTACAGAAAATTGAGAAACTTTATCTGAGAAGGAAACAGACTAGATGTTTTCAGCAGTTGGTCAGAGGTTTAGCTATTAGCTATAGTGTAGTATTTCAGAATACAGTTGAGAGATGTTCTCTAAATTGGTGGGTCTTCCATGATAATCATTTTTGTTATTATTTAAACTTTCAGAGGTGATTGCAAGAGACTTTTATTTTCCTATTTGTCCATTTTCATTACTTTTACGTTATGAGATCACTTCCATAGAGGGATACTTATGATCGTGTGTCTTTGGTGACTATTTTTTGATATAGGGCTAATTCTTATATTTTATTATTCTAAGGAAATACAAAGACATATGAGACAAACCTAATGCAGAAGGGCAAAAGTAAGGTAGAGTTGACAGTAATGAATTCAGTGATGTCTCTGGAAGTTTTCAGCAAGATGCCTGTAGTAGGAATCAACAGATAAAGAATTAAACCTAAATCTCATGTCCTGACAGCATTTATTAACTAACTGAAATATGCGGGTATATCCAGTGAGATAAAAGGATGATAGAGAAGTTTTCACTCTTTACTGGATAATTGAACTTAAAGAATAATAATGACTGGATAAGAATAGTATTGTGAAAGATTTTAATTTGTGAAAGATGGAATTAAAAGAGCAGGCATCAGAATCAAGTGACTTAGAAGGAGCTATGTGTAGGACAGAGCTCTGCTATGCTAATTAATAAGAACCTCAGTCCCAGTTTGCAGTGGAGCTTTGGAGGAACATGATGTTAGTTAGATTTTTAGTGATGAACTAAGTAAGGAGTAGAATAATTCTTAATAGATTGAAACTGCTTTTCTAAAGTTTGTGTTATGCCACTTCGCTTTTACGAAAGACATCTTAGTACCTGTTTTCACTAACTGAAAGAAATATGAAGAGAATGTTTGCTTTTATGAAAAAAAGGGGAATGCAAAAATGGCATTCGGCATTTGTTTTGCAGCCAGCGCACACCCCTAACCAGCAAGAGTGGCACCACCAAGCTCCTTTCCTGGGAACTACATTCAGCATCTCAGCATTAAGCCCCCATAGCTTTGAACTGCATCCTTGAGCATGTGTGCTTTATCTTGATTTATTTTGTGCATCTGTTAGCAAGATGTGTCCTAAGTTGCAGAAATGCCCAAGAGAGGTTATTTTATTTTATTTTTTGGCTCTGAGAATGCTCAAAAAATTTTCCATGTAAATTAATGGTAATTGCTTCTTCACTTTATGCCTTTTTGGTTTATGAAAGTTTCCATAGGAGCATTCTACTTTCCAATAGTAGGGGAAACCCGTATCTGCTGAAATGAATCTCCTCCACCCTTTTCTTCTAATTGTGGGAGATAGTTTATTGGAAATCTCAAGTTTGAACTACTCAGACTCTGTATCCCATTCCTCTAGGGCCAGCTCAGCCCTTCATCTTGTCAAAGCAGATAAAACAGAACAGCCTACAATTTGCCATAAAGGGGTCCTTGGGATGAAGCATTTTAATGTCCATAAAGAGTAGATGAGGGCTTCATGTTTAAAGACTCCCATGGAACATTTCAAAGAGCATGGATTTGTCTTGGTGCCCTTTGCCAAAATTAATAGATTTGGGCTGCTGACTTGGAGGAAAGCTAAGCATCCAGGCCTACTTATCATTCAATGATATTTTGCTTTATCTATCTAATTTTAGCTGAGATGCTTTAAGACTCACAACACATTGAATAAATAATACTTAAATAAGAAAGGCCACTAATTTTAGACCTAATGTCAGTTAAACAGAGGAGAGATAGAGTTACAACAATATTATTTTAGAAATTAAAAATCAAATACAGTGATTTAGAGAACAGATCAAATTGATCTAACTTTTCCATTGTTTTTAAATTTTTTGCCTCATTTATCAGTCTGGGGTGGAATTATGTTTCTGGTTCCAAATAGGTGTTCCAACCAAGAAGCTTTCTGATGAGAAAATGGCACAGAGGAGTGTAATAAAATACTAAGTATTTTTTAATTCTTCTCATGCTCTGAGAACAGGAATATCTTAAGCTTTGATAGAATGGTGCAATTTTATATTTTCCATTTGACTACTCTAAAAGGTTCATTGTCTTTTAATTAAACTACAGGGGGGAAGAGCAGAGATTAAAAGATGTAGTAGTATAAAGCGGATGGCTTTTAGCTACTAGTACATGAGTGAAGACACCACAATAAAGCAAGATGGAGTGTAGCAACAAGTTTTGTGCCTTGAAGCTTCCTCTTGTCTGACTGTGGCAGTAATTTGGAGTTAATTTGTGCAGCTTCTCAATAAAAGACTGTGTTTTATATTCTCTGATTCTTCCTAGCATCTTTTCCCAGCTATTTGGTTTTTTGTTTTGTTTTTGTTTTTGTTTTTGTTTTTGGCAATCTGCTAGTTCCCTTTATTTGTTAGTACTGAAAATGATTTTTATTTCTCCAAATGAACTTTATATAGATTAGTATTTTTGAAGGCTGTATTCTAGTTGCTTTGGAGATGTATCTAAAGTATCCATCAATGTATCTTAACCATCATCACTCCATGATATGTTCTTGAAACACAGTATTAGAGCTCTCCCACCTGCTCTTTTATCTTTCCTTTTACGAGGTCCAGTGCAGTTTATACAACTAGATGTGATAATCAGGTAATCCCGTTAAGATGAGAAGCTTGGACCAAGCTCAGTGCATGAATATTTCCTATTCGTCACCTGTTTTTTACTTGAGGTAGTAGCACCTTCTTGAATCTCCTACTTTCTATTCTTACTGATAAGTAGCAGTCCACTTTCTCCTGTAGTGATTTATAGTTTTGGCGTAGAGTGAATATTTGGGTTTCTACATTTGGGAATATTACTGCCTGGTAGTTGGCTTATTTTCCTTTGTCTGCATGAAGATTTTTTTTCTTTGTGTCTGTTTTTCTCCCTTTGCTTTCTACTCCCCCACATGTCCCCAAGTCCTTCAAGCCAATGAGGCTGTGGTGACACCTTCTGGGCAATGATGGGAGTGAATTACAGCCATAAATTGCATGGTGGTGTTATGCATACCAAAGATTTGGTTTATGCCACCAAATTTAGTTTGCTTCATCAAATGAACCCATACAGCATTCTGCTTCTGCTCAGGGTTTCTAAAGGTTGTTAAATATTGATATCATTTCTTACTAATGAGGAAAGATTTGTGGATATCTAAATAAAAAGCCAGTAGACCTGCCTATTTAATCAATGTAAAGGATATGGTACTTGGTTGGGCCTGAAAATGAATGTCAGCAGAGGGAAAAATTAGCAATTGCATGTCATTAGTGTCAACACTGTTCACTATTGTTTTTTGTTTTGTTTTGTTTTTTGCCATGCTCTGATACAACAGTATCTGGTTACATACCAGTGCTTCATAGCAGTGGGAAAATGTCCTATAAAAAATATCTCAGTAGAAACAATATCTTGTATCATGACCATCCACCATTAGGACCATGGAGGATAAAGATTTCTCCAGAACCACTCGTGTCCATCCATACCTTCCATTACTTCTAAAAAAAAAAAAAAACATGTAAGGAGTCTTCTAGGTATCGTCTGTGGGAACCTTGTTTTTTTTCTGTTGAGACTTCATTTCTTCCATCTCTGCTTCAAAACTAACTTAACTCTTGTATTAAAAGATTTTAAATATAGCTTTTTCATACACAGCATGAATACATTAAAAATTTACTATTACCAATGTACTTTTTTTATTGACCTTTGGACAGAGAACATGATACAGCTATAGTTTCTAAGAAAATCACTAGACAATTCTAGAGATCTCAACCATCTTTTTACTATCTTCAATAACTGAAGGAAAAAATGTGTAAGTATCAGGCAACAAGGGTGTGAGTAGCTCTCAAAGTGGCTATGAAACAACCCATCTCTATATTACCTTATAGGGAATTCCCTTATGGAAAAGCACAAGACACTAATTGTAAGGGTGAGGACACCTGGCACAGTTGGATATGCAGCCTTTATTGAATTTAATTTTTTTTTAAGATTTATTTACGATAGAGAGAGAGAGGCAGAGACACAGGAGGGGGAGAAGCAGGCTCCATGCCGGGAGCCCGACGTGGGACTCGATCCTGGGACTCAATCCTGGGACTCAATCCTGGGACTCCAGGATCGCACCCTGGGCCAAAGGCAGGAGCTAAACCGCTGAGCCACCCAGGGATCCCCAAATATGCAGCCTTTAAAATGTCACTGCATAGCTTATCTTACCTCTTTGCATCATTCTTTGGTCAAATATTGCTTATTCAGTATATAACATATGCATTTATATTTGGTACAGAACCCAATATTAGTACTATGTAATAAAATCAAGGCAAGGACACATTGCCTTCTAATTTTGATTTACAAACAGATGGTAGATGGCTGAAAAAATAGAAAGGAGCTATTAAAGAAAAACTGGGGAAAATGCTTTCATGAAGTTAAAATCTAGTTTAAAATACTAAAAGTGTGAATGAGTAACAAAATATCATGTAGTAACTGTGGAGATGATGGTTTTATTTGAAGTGGGGGGAGGGAGGAGAAAGCTAGAAGGAGGCAAAAACACAATTTGGCCTAAAATTGAATTTCTCTGATAAGGCATTTCAGAAGCGGCTTGTCTTATTCACTCAGCAGCAAAATAATCATATGCGCTTTAATAATCTTTATTTTACAGGAGTGCGTTGCCAGGGTAACTGAATGTAAGCAGGGGAACAGCACCTTGCAGATCACAAAGGCAAATCTGTGGAAAGAAATTTCACTGAGTTTCTCTTTTCCTCACCAGTGTAATAATGACTCTTATTTTTCCTATACTATTTAATAATCTCACATAAACATTTTTTCCTTTTCCCTTTTCTGTATCTGTTTAAACACAGAAAATAGCATATATCTGGAACTGCCAAGATCAGTGTGCTAAGCAAAAAAACAGATGTTATATCTTTAGCATTTTTATATAATTACTTTTTATTGCTGTCTTACCATATCTCCATCCCTCCCAACCTTATTGTTATTTCCTTCTCTCTGTAAACCTGATGATAGTATTCCAAGTAAAGAGGACTTGAGGTGGGAGTTGGTATTTGGCTACATTAATCAAAATTTATTAGGTATGCTTGCCTGCATGAAGATTCTAAACAGGCAAGGATTCCAACTGAAACATCTATCTTTTTGTAAGGGTGTAAATTGAATTACAGCAAATAGAGTGACAAGCATTCAGGCAAACATGCAAAAATAATGTTTTCTATACACTCATGCACACACACACACACATATATACACACACATTCGTATACAAGGGAAGAAAAGGAGGAAAGGAAGCAGTGTTAGATTCCTTTAGCTTTCCATTGGGCACTGGAACCTGAATTCAAGCTAGGAAATTGACTGATGTGAAATTAACAAAATCAAAGTTTCCAATGCATTTTCAAAAGAGATTTAATTATTATTAGCATTTTTTCCTAGAGATTATTCTTTCATCCTGGATAAATTTGCATAAATACTTACAATTCATACTAACTAAAGCTACCTTAAAAACAGGTAATTGTAAAAGACCAAGTAAAATTTGAAAAGGCCAAACAAGGCCTTATTAAAATGGCAAATCATAGGGAAAACATTCCACAAAGATTTGGCTAGTACACCTCAAATGTTGAGAAAAGTGAAAAAGGGTCATGTTGAAATAGTAAGATTTTTGATGTTCCAGAAAGAACTTTAAACCCAAACACCACAGTAGTCAAAAGTTGCATTCTCATCAAGTACCACTGAAAATTCTTAAAATTTTAAAACTTAACAAAGTTCATTTGAAATTGTTTCTCCTTATGAAAACTGTTGGCTTAAACTCAGCTCCTAATAATTCATTCTATACAGAGTCAATTCTTTTGGGGCTTTCCTAGAGCCAGTATCTTCCTTGCTATAAAATCTCTATTTGACCTCTTTAATGTTAATTGTTTCTTAAGAGCTTCTAAGTTCCCTAAGCTAACATAGCCAAAACAGAAGATATTTTTCTTTCATTGGGCTCTTGTTTATGTCTTAGATGGAATGTTCTGTGGAAATAAGGTTAGCAGTTTTGGGCATGGAGCAGCATGTCTGTTTTCTTAGGATTTGAGCCATAATTTATCCTTGGTGCATGAAAATCACCAATAACTTTTCATTTTAATTTAATTGTTATGAAAAGAAGCATATGGTTGGCAAATGAAAACATAGCGGTAAGTAAATACTATTCCTTTAGTGGTCTCACTTCAGCTATAAACATTTTTCTTTTTTTTTTTAAGATTTTGTTTATTTATTCATGAGAGACACACAGAGAGAGGCAGAGACATAGAGGGAAAAGCAGACTCCCTGTAGACAGCCTGATGTGGGACTCAATCCTAGGATCCCGGGATTATGACCGGAACCAAAGGCAGGCGCTCAACCACTGAGCCACCCAGGTCCCCAGCTTTAAAGATTTTCAAATCCTCTGCTAGCATTTTCTGTTCTTTATTTGATGAAAAATAATTCTTTCCCCTCAACTCCTAAATTTGGTTCAGCTTTGGAACCATGTGTAACAATCTTAAAATTGGGCTCTCCCTGTTTGTCTTAGCTGGAACCCTAAGAGAAAAGATTTCACAGTCATATATGAAAACGTCCTCCAGTTTATACATGAAGAAGAGAGAGAAAACCAGTTATATGATTCTTAAGCTAGTTAATCATGTCAAGCATATAAGCAAAGTGAGAAGCTGAAAATTAAGGAAAAGAAATTTTTGGAGGAGTTGATATGCTTGAGTGTCCCATCACACCTCCAACAGGAAGGAGTACAGATGCGTCTCCCTTCATTAAGGGAGAGAAAGGCTTGAAGGAGATGACTTGGAAAGCTTAGTAACTGACCCCTGCCACTTAAGAACTGCTATCTGACTCATGCCTGAAAAATCTAGAGCTTGAGATTGATTGGCAGCTGCTTCAAAGGTATTGTGATGAAGAGGCTATGTTAGGTGACCTACATTCTCAGAGTTTTTTGAAGCAAATGTTACTTAAGTTTATGGCATGAATTAAAGGTAGGCATATGCACAAGAGAGATGATGTAAAGTTGTCTTAGATTCAGAGACTTCCTAAAGGAGCCCATTGATCCAAATGGTGAAGTGAACTGCTATCTTTTCAGGAGCAGTGGGATGAAATAGAGCCCCACCTCTATCAAAGGATCTGCAAATGAGAGTCAAGACACCCTATTTCCCACTGCAATGGCCAGCCTATAGCAGAACTGAACTGGGAAACAAAAGTAACTATAACTTTGAAATTTAAAATTGGTTTTTTTTTTTTTTAAGATTTTATTTATTTATTCATGAGAGACACAGAGAAAAAAAAGACAGAGGCACCGGGAGAGGGAGGAGCAGGCTCCATGCTGGGAACCCGCTGTGGGACTCATCCCTGGTCTCCAGGATCACACCCCCAGCTGAAGGCGGAGCTAAACCGCTGAGCCACCCGGGCTGCCCCAAATTTAAAGTTTTTATTACTAGACGAGATATATTCATTGTTGAATATTTTGAGTACTTGTAAATGCACAGAAACAGAAAATCTGCCTTCAATTTCATGCAAGGGTGTGGGAAGCCCCATAGAGTAAATTAAATGTCAAACTGACAGAAAATTTTTAAATTTTTGTATTATACTTAACTTAATGATTTTACGTGTGTGTGTGTGTGTGTGTGTGTGTGTGTGTGTGTGTGTGTAGCAAAATGGTGATCTTGAAAAAACAGAAGAGTTGCATGTTGGAAATCATATTACCCATGATCCCTAGCTTATTGTCTCTATCTTTGGAGGCAATATTTCCACCCATTCTACATGATTCTATCCATACTTTAGTAGAAGGTACCAAAGCCAGGCAAACAAGAATAGTAGGCAGGAAGATTTTTGACAAATTGTTTTCTCTGTAATTTTATGTCTTTTCAAAAGCCCTTTTACAGCTTTTCTTGATTTAATATTTTGCTGTGTCTTTCTTCCTTTGTCCAGAGCTGAAATAGGGGTATTAAAAATCAAGGAACCTTGATTAACCTACAAATGGAATCTTACATTACTAAACATCTGAAAGTTAATGGTAGTATCTTTAGAAGGACATGCTCAAGTTCCTAATGTAGTATAATGGATTAAATAATAAAAAATAGCTACTGTAAGCTAATTCAATGTTTTCTAAAGTTTAGTAATCTAAACTTTAGAGTACTTTATATTTTGTCCAAATATATATTATCATTGCTTCCAGTTTCGTTTTTCTAGGGACACTTTGGCATCTGAGTTTTACAGGGCTTAATTGGATTAGACTATACTTACACCTTTTATTGAATTACTTGGTAATGTGGGGCTCCTTAGAATGAGGAGAGATAATGACAGGGAAGAATGGATAGAAAGTGAGATAGTAGTAGACAGATGTTAGAAAAAAGTAGTAATAAAGTAAAAACAACATAGAGCTCTTTGGAAAGTATATGGTAAAAAAAAAAAAAAACTGGAAGTCAGTGCTAATGATGTGGGCATGGACAAAGGAGAAATGATGTCTTCATAAGTTAGATCTCATTAAAGCTTTTTAGGTTGATCCCATAATGCCCTCTACAAAAAAAAAAATACTCTTTTTCCTCTTTTTCTTGACCTTAACATGAATTGTGTATCTTAATTCACACTAAGAAATCAGTATATTTTCTAAAAGTCTCTCTCTTACATATACAAGCATGTATTCACACACAAACTTACAGGGTAAAATGCAATTTTTAAATATAGTTGGTCTCAAAGCTCTTATACTAAATAATTCTCTTTTTTCTTTCAAGATTTCATTTAAATTCAAGTTAGTTAACATATAGTGTAGTATTAGTTTCAGGAGTAAATTTAGTGATTCATCAGTTGCATTTAATACTTATTGCTCATTATAACAATTACCTTCCTTTTAATGCCCATCACCCATTTACCCCCTCCCTCTTACCTCCTCTCCAGCAACCCTCAGTTTGTTCCTTATAGTTAAAAGTCTCTTATGGTTTGCCTCCTAAATAAATAATTCTTATTAGTTGAATGAGATTTTACTTATCATTTATACAGTGATTTATATTATAATCTATGTAAATATGAGCGTTTTTTTTCTCTGATGTTCATTTGTTCTATACAAATATGTGTGTATACAAACATTTGTGTTTATTGGGGTGCTTGCATGGCTAAGTGGTTGAGCATCTGCCTTTGGCTCCAGTCATGATCCCAGGGTCCTGGGATCGAATTCCACATCAGGCTCCCTTATGGGGAGCCTGCTTCTCCCTCTGCCTATGTCTCTGCCTCTCTCTCTCTGTCTCTCACAAATTTTTTTTTAATTGTATTTAGTATAAAATTTAGTTGATGCAGACATTACTAAAAATTGTCATTGAAATACATTATTAAGGAAATTGTCTTTATTAAACATTGGTAGCTGTGCTCATAATTTTATTTCTAGTCTCAGCTCGGCCATTTAATCTGTGAGACTTTAGGGCGGTCACTTACCTTTCCAAGTGTCTTCTATATCTCACCTGTAAAGTAGAGTAATTCTTCCCCTGCTTAAACAATAGAGTTACTGAAAAAATTCAAAATAGCGAAATACATAAAGGGTAATATATATCTATGTAGATATTTCTTAATGATATTCTTTTTCATTATTATGATTTTAAATGCACAAAAGTATCTAGTTGTGCTTCCTCCTTCCCATTGCTGAAAATTGTTGAGTATAGATATATTTTAAGTCAATAAGAGGATTTATTAGGTATCACAACTAAAGGCAAGTCATAAATTTGAGGGGAAACAGAAATTTCAGTTTTTATTCATTCAGGAGAATGGAGTCAAAGTTGTTAGAATACGGACATAAGAAAGAAGGAGTCTTATTTTGAAGAAGGCTGAAAGAACTTTGAAGAGCTTTCCTGAATATTCTGTTTAGACATCTTAACCTGCATTTTGGCTTTTGGATAACAGACCTTGCATCTCAGTAGGAGAATAAATCAAAATCCTTTAAAAAAAAAAAAGAATAAAAACAAATGCACTATGCTTTCTTCTTATGGAACCCACACACATCCATAGAAATGTGTTAAAGAGGATAAGAAAATAAAAATAAAGAGGATAGAGCCTCTAGGACTAGAAATGAGAATAATGTAATTCATCAAAAATAAAATATGCAAACTCTTAAGAGCAAGTTTGGGGCTAGGGCTAAGCCTGAAACCTAGTTCATTTAATTCAGTGGAAATAATGAATTAAATAAAACAATGGAAATAACTTTTAGAAACAGTATAATACTAACCCCGAGAATCCCTCTCTCCCTCCCTTTACTACCCTTTCTGAATCCCAAGCGTTGGAAGATATTTGAGTAATTTGATGTTAGTGAACTGATGGGCAGGTTATCCTCTTGGTTATGGTTTCAGCCCAGTGTCATACGTGATAGCCAAAATATGTTAAACCTTCCAAATAGAACACGATCAGAAACAGGGATACATGACTTCTTGAGACAGCAAGCATCTGTCCAGTTCCCAATTGTAAGAGTTATAAACTTATTAGACTTTTGATGTGAAGTTAGAAAACAAGACAAGGACCTCTGATAGCTAGATCAGAAACAAAATTTTTTAATTAAAAGAATTATATATTTTTATTTCCTTAGCATATACCCTGTTTATAATGCTCCTTCCTTTGTTGGAAAATAATATAGGCTTATAGGACTTTCTTTTTCCCTGCAAATTAACTTAGGGCATGTATGTACAGGCCAATGAGGAAAACCTGGTAAATAATCCTCTTCCTATTTTAAAAACTATTTCATCATTAATATTAATTAATACTTTACAGTATCTTTTTTGTGAATAATTTAGGAAGTATTTTCCAAAGGATAAGACAGAGAGATACCACCTCACACCAGCGAGAATGGGGCAAATTAACAAGACAGGAAACAACAAATGTTGGAGAGGATGCGGAGAAAAGGGAACCCTCTTACACTGTTGGTGGGAATGTGAACTGGTGCAGCCACTCTGGAAAACTGTGTGGAGGTTCCTCAAACAGTTAAAAATATACCTGCCCTACGACCCAGCAATTGCACTGTTGGGGATTTACCCCAAAGATACAAATGCAATGAAACGCCGGGACACCTGCACCCCGATGTTTATAGCAGCAATGGCCACGATAGCCAAACTGTGGAAGGAGCCTCGGTGTCCAACGAAAGATGAATGGATAAAGAAGATGTGGTTTATGTATACAATGGAATATTACTCAGCTATTAGAAATGACAAATACCCACCATTTGCTTCAACGTGGATGGAACTGGAGGGTATTATGCTGAGTGAAGTAAGTCAATCGGAGAAGGACAAACATTTTATGTTCTCATTCATTTGGGGAATATAAATAATAGTGAAAGGGAATATAAGGGAAGGGAGAAGAAATGTGTGGGAAATATCAGAAAGGGAGACAGAATGTAAAGACTGCTAACTCTGGGAAACGAACTAGGGGTGGTAGAAGGGGAGAAGGGCCGGGGGGTGGGAGTGAATGGGTGACGGGCACTGGGGTTTATTCTGTATGTTAGTAAATTGAACACCAATAAAAAATAAATTTAAAAATAAATTAAAAAATAAATTAAAAAAAAAACTATACAGAAAAAAAAAAAAAAAACAAAGGATAAGACAGATATGTTCCATGAAAAACAAGACTTTGCGACCTGGGAAATTATTTCTATGTTTCGTTTAGATAAAAGAAACTCCCATTGTTTAATGCCTTCAGTTTGAATTCATATTTCTCGAGCTTTGATTTATCTTGTTAGGAGGATATATCATTGACTGAGAGAAAAGCAAGTCTTTATTAATACGATTATACTAACCTTTATGATATAAACCATCTACTAATTTTAGAGATGATTAACTGAGATATTAATAAGAATGTAATTGCAAGTCTGAGTTGCAGTTCAAATCTCTAGTCCTCATTATACTAGGCCATATGCACTGGCAATTGTGGTTTTCTGTTGCTATTGGGTTTGAAATGGTTGCTGACTACTGTAGGATCCCATGTACTTTGAGGGTGGATTTTGGCATGACCTACTTCAATATAATTCTTATTAGTAACTTCATTGAAGTGTTAAATGATAAATCCTTTGAAATTTTTTCTTTTGGTAATCCAACTTAACTATATTATGAAAATAGTAATAGATTTCTAAGGAGGCAAGAGGGGTTTGTGTATGTGTGTGTGTTAGCCTTTAGTCTTCTCAAGAGCAGATAATTTGGGGTTCTTTCTGTCTCTAGGATTGTTATTTAAGGATGTAGTTGATACTTTCCTATGTAAAATAAGGATTTGTGAGAATGCTTTTTCATTTCAGGGCATGTATATAAAATTCACATATCACAAGACTTTAATGATTCAGTTTTTTACACTAAAGCAGAGTAATAACACATCTTTTTCCCCTAAAAAGTATCATGATATGGATGATATATTCCAATTGTGATAAATCATGTCAGAAATAAAATAATTTGTCTCTAAACTTTAAGTGTATTTACACCTAAATTTTGAGACAGTGGAATTCATTTAATATTTTTGTAAGTGATTGGCTAGCATGTTCCCCATTGAAAGCAGAGATAGCTATAGCTAATTACAGACTACCAAACCTAGGGAAGTTTTATAGATTGTTACAGCTGAAAAGGAATATAAAGAAGGAACACTAACTAAATTGTACAAAGAAATGAATTTTCATCATTATAACCAACAGTTTGTTTCTGACTGCCTTCTCTTCTCCACCTCCCTATATCCCTGTACATGTTTCCATTTAGGAGAAGTAGTGAATATTTTTATGATTTTTTTCTCTAACCAAGATCCATTTTCTATTAAGTGAACAATGAGGTGACAACATAGTTGTACTAATGTAGTCTTACATGGTGGAGATTCTTTAGCTGTCATGGCTATAGAGAGTCTGCTTTTTTAAAAATCTCCTTTAGCTGGGGAAGAATTAACTCATAATTTACTTTAATTTTCACAAGGAAAGGTAAAAGTTTTTATTTAAATAAGCCATCATATGTTCAACAGCTTAAATTAGATGATTTACTTTTTCCTGTCATGGTAACCCAGATTCATATGTCTTTGAAATGGAAACTGTCCTAACCCCATAACCTCAACATCACTGCGAGTAAAACTTGTTCTAATTATGACTGTATAGTGTGCACATTAGCATTGCTAATCAGCTTACTGCAGTGGATTTGTATCTTCAATACTGAGGTTCATAGAATGTCCATTGACATAATTGAGCTCTATACCAGTGCCTAGATACTAGTGTTTTTAAACCACAAGTCTGAAATTCATAATGCATACTACAGTGTGTGGAAAAGACTTTAAACCATGTATAATCTTGGTCACTAACTTGAGTTTCCATACAGTTTTATTTATCCAAAATGTTTGTGGTACCTAATACTGTATTCCACTGGATCTTTAGCTTAAAAAAATAAAAATAAATAAAAAAAATAAAAACTTGAGCTCACTTATTTTGCTGTATTTGTTTCTTTTTTGAGTGAGAGGTAATAATCTCTTCTGGAAGAAGATTTCTTTGTCTATATTAAAGAATGTCTGATAATTTCTAGAATTCACTTTCAAATTCTGCATGAGATCATGATTGTCACAAATGAGTATTAATTAAATGTCCATTGGGTTCTTTACATTATACTAGGTTTTGCAAAGATTCCACTGAAGATAGATAATAGTATATAACATTCAGGGGTGGGCTAAGGTGTAAAAGGGAGAAGATTCATGTGAATACAATTTCATACATATATAAAAATGAAGAAAATAGTAATATAATTGGATCATATGTATATATTTTAGCAAATATATGATATACTTTAGTGCATATGAACAGGGCAGAAATATGAAAGATGTATATGAATAATTTATATATTTCTGGAGAGTGAAACAAATCCTTATATAAAATATTCCTCAAGTTGATGAATTATCAAGAATAAAGCAGAATATAATAGCAGTAAATGATTAAGAATCATCTTATGAAAAAAATTATCGCTGCACACATATGACACTGCTTTCTTTAGTGGAAAATACAGTAAAGTATAACTCTTGAAAGAAAAGAATTTAAGATGTTAAAAATGTTTACTCACCCAGGCTATACTGTATTTCCCCAGAAAATGCACTATTAACATAGACTCGTTTTCCAAAAGCTACAAAATATGCAAGGAAACAGCCAATATGAATAAGTGTCAGTAGACCCCAAAAGATTTTTGCTCCAATGGCTGTAAAATGACATAAGATTTTCATGTTAAAAAGACGACTGAAAAATCCATATGTGGAAAACAGAAGAAAAAGGCTGAAGGGAAGATTATCATGACTACTGTAGTAACCAATGTGAGAAAATTATACTAACCTAAATGAAGTTCATAAAACATAAATTCACAAATTTATAGTGAGAGATTGCAGAAATAAAAGTTTGAGAAAAAGAATTAATGAAGAAAAGGAATGATGATAAAAAATATCCATTCAAAAAAAAATATCCATTCATTTAAGGGGTCATTCCACACACATTTATTACATTACTGCTCTTTGCCCCCACAACACTGCTAGGGGATATATGAAGAATAAAATGATTTATAAGAGAATTCCTGGGCAGGGAACTTAGAATTAACTTGAAAACCCTCCCACTACTAAACATGCAGAAATGATAAATAAAATGCAACAGATTTCCTTTTGAATGTTTAGCTGTGCTTAGGAGAAAGTAAGGAAAATCCTTAAGACCTATAAATGGAGAGGGTTTAAAAAATAGAGTCATAAGCATGAGTAACATGGGCTACCCTGGGCATGGTGGGTATATGGGAAAGGGTGAGGGAATATCCTGGCCTCAGGTTATAGATTTAATAGCCAATCACAATTAGGAGACAAGATTTGGAGCCTACACAATGAAGGGAGTTAGAACTGACATCAGTTTGCAGGAACCTTTAGGCGTTTTATCAAAGAAAAGTTTGTGTGTGTGTGTGTGTGTGTTGTTGTTTTTTAATCTCTCTAGGATAGGCAGAACACAGGAAGATTTTTTTCTCAAAGTGGACTCTATGTCTAAATGGAAAAAAAATTTCTAACCATAGACATACATTTTTTTAGATTTGAGGTTTTAAATCAATACTTCTTACATGCCATATGCTGAGAAAGCAATGAAGTAGTAAGTGAATGTGAATACTCCCTAGGTGCCTTACAAGAAACTAAAATAAAAGCCATTCTAGAAGGATGCACCCTCATCCCAGGCTATACTGTATTTCCCCCCAGAAAATGCACTATTAACATAGACTTATTTTCCAAAAACTACAAAACAGCCAATATAAGTAAGTGTCAGTAGACCAATATATACCAGGATTAGCCTTTATCAACTTCAGATAATTAATAGAGAATGTAAATAGAAAAGTATAAAATATTTTCAACAAAGCATCAAAACATAAAAGCAGAATACCTAAAAAGGAAAAATTTGGCCAGCTAAGAGAGAATTAACAATCAGAAGCTAGATCAGAAATTACCCTAGAAGTAGTACAGAGTTGTAGAGATAGAAACTGTGGAGTTTCATAGATATGGCAAATAAAATGAGAAGATCCAACATACATAGAATAGGAGTTACGGATGGAGACCATAGAGGAATGAAGGAGACATACTATTTGATGAAGAAGTTTTCCCAACAGTTAAGCACCTAAATTTCTGTATGAAATACTTAAACTTTAAGTATCTGGAATAGCTTCTCTTTTCCTGACTGTCTCATGATTGATATAATTTCATCTGAGCTATTAAGAATGAGAGCATAATAAAATCATTTTAAAAACAAGAACTGAAAGATTTCATTCACTTATAGATGCTCTGAAAGAATTGCTAAGGAATACTTCAAGTAATAGGAGAATGAGCCTAGAAGGAAGAAGGCATTATGCTGAGTGAAAAAAGCCAATCTCAAAAGGTCATATGAGGTGTGATTCCACTTAGACACCATTTTCAAAATTACAGGATTATAGTGAAAGGAGTGCATATTAATGGTTGCCAAGGGGTAAGAATGGTGGTTGGGGAAGGACAGAGAGGGGTAACTGTAAAGCACAAGAGAGAACTTGGTGATAACAAAACACCCTGTTTCTTAATTGCAGTGGTGGTTACCTGAATCTTCACATGATAAAATGGCATAGAACTGTACACACACATTGTACCAGTGCAAACTTTCTGGTTTTGGTATTTCTGCCATAGTTATTTAAGATGTAACCATTGGGAGAAACTGAAACATGGGACCTTCCTGTATTATCTTTGCAACTTCTATGAATCTATAATGATTTCCAAAGAAGTTTTTTAAAAAGGAAAAATAAAAGTGAAACTGAAATACCGGACAATAATGCCATGTAAGAAGGAAGAAAATTTTGCCTTGAGTGACAAATTCCTTGTATTATTTGAGAAGATGATATATTGATTGCTATTATATTTTAAGTCCATTTTCCATAGTAAAAGCTTAAATGTATCCATTAAAATGTAAAATTACAATGTTATTTCTAAACATATAAAGAAATGAAAAAGGACAGAGTAAATAAAACTTAGGAGATGAATTTTATTTCTAGCAGTGGGTAACCCCACTAGGGTACTAGTAACTAGGTACTAACACCAACTTCCCACCAAAAACAATTAAAAATGTTAAATAAGACTTAATTTAATTCTATCCATGAATTGGTAAGAAAATATGAGAAATTCAAGCCTAAAACTGAGTGGAAGCAAGAACCTAAGCCAAGTAAGGAGTCAGCTTTCACCTTGAAGACATTTACTGAATTGGGTTGAACCTTTGGTTTTTGTGTTTCCAAGGTAGAAGGAATAGTAGTCAAAATTCAGGAACTACTCAAATAAATATCTCCTTAAAACTGAGAACACAGACTAGAACTGTAAGGAGGATACAAAGTGATTGGAATTAAAAGTTGGATTCCCTCTAATCTTCAGAAAGAAATATTGGATATTTAGATATTTATTACATTTAGGCTATGGTGAGGTAGGTAGGTATGCAAAAATTTATATGGAATTACTAAAAGAAAAATAATAGGTAATATAAATATTTTTTTAAGTTTGAAGAACTGTATAAATTTCACATAGACTTTAAGGAAAAAGCTGTACTGGAGATAAAGACAAGCTACTACATAAGTATAAAATTTTCAGCTCACTAAGAAGATACTTTTCTAAGTGTACATTATAAGAGGGTGTAAAAGTAAATAAAACAAAAATTGACAAACTTATAAGGAGAAATAGATTCACCAATCTTTTTCATAAGCATTTAACACATCTCTCAGTTTTTGCAAGATCTATCTAATACTAATAGGCTGATTGCTATATCTACACATTAAAATTAAGAGCTAGTCATACTTTATATTTTATGGATACTCCTTTTTATTCATTCAATATTTAATATAAACAATTTTTAATTTAAAAAACTGTCAAGTTTACAGCAGAAAAAGACAAGTTCTAAGAAAGCAAATAAAAATATTAAATTCAAAATAATATAGAAATGTACTCAACTATTAGCTTTCAGAGATGTAAAATACAGTGAACTTATCAGATCAGTAAACAGTGTTGTCAGATTTTTTAACCTACATTTTGCTTATAAGAGGCATAGTTGACACATTAAGAGACAAATTAGAAGTAAAAAAAGATGTGAGGCAAACATTAATAAAAAGAAGACTAACACACTGATATCAGATGCAATTTTTTTAAGGCATAAACTTTGTTATACTACAAATTAAAAATGAAAGACTCCAAATAAATATAAAAAAGGTTGTATGCACCTATTAACAAAGTCACAAATTATATATAGCAAAAATTGACAGAATTACAATAAAATGACAAATCTATAGTCCCGACTGGAGACATAATACACTTCCCTGAATAATTGCTCAAGCATACAAATTATTAATAAGGCTAGAAAGAATTTGAAGAAAACAATTAACAATGTAATCTAATGGGTAGATTTATGCAATGATTCTAATATTTGTGAATTACTTTTCACATAAATATATAACATTTGTAAGGAGTTGCCATAAACTAGGGCACAAAGGAAGTCTTAACAAAAGCTGAAAAAAAAATCAGGATCATACTACCTGTAATCTATAACCCACAAAATTAGAAATTAGAAAAAGATAATTTAAAACATCCCTTAACCTTGGAAATTTAAAAATAAACTTCTTAAACTCATGGGTCAGAATAAAAATTGCAATAGAAGTTTGAAAATTTTTGGAATGACACAATAATAAAAATGTACCATTTCAAAGCTTGTGAGATGAAGGTAAGGAAGTACTTAAAGGAAAAGTTATAGATAAATATCCAACTAGAAAAACAGGGAATAAACTGAAAGAAAGTAAAAGGAAGGAAATAAAGAGCTGAAATTGAGGAATTAGAAAATATAGAATAATAAGATTGTTCTTGGAAGAGACTAGTGTAATACATAAACATGAAACAAAGCTAATTAATAAATCCACAAATAATCAGTATTAGAATGAAAAAGGAGTCAAGAGCTACCGATGCATTAATATTTAAATACATAAGGGAATACAGTTTTTAGTCAAGAGTTACCTAGCTCTGTTCCCCTGGAAAGCTGTTCCCTCTGTTCCCCTAGAATTGCAAATAATAATTGAGATTGACTTTTGGAATGTGACCTATGTTTATGCCAGGCACCAATGCTTATGGTAAAAGTGACACTTGATGAGTAAACCACATTGGCCTGGGAGGGCTGTAAATAAGCTATTAGAAAACCATAGCTTTAAACTTCCCTGAAAACCTTGGTGACTTTAAGCTGTATCTGTAGAATTATGAAAGAAAATATTAATGACCCCTGTACCCATCCAGTGTGATTTTGTTCCTTCATATCTGAGATTAGCTTCTGTTTGGTGGCCTATTGTGAAGAATACTCCTATTGAAGAAAAATGCCTGAATTGTCCTGCCAATCTAATGTATATCCTGGCCTGAACTCTGTTAAAAGAATTTATGTCAAGAATGTTCAATAATAGTTATGTGAATTTAACTGTTAGTTAAGCTCAAGAAATTTCCCTCTTGTGGGCATAAATTATGGCAATAAAGTTGAAAACTTAGCTGAAATGGATAATTTCCCAGAAAAATAAAACTTGCCCAAATTGACTCAAGAGCAATTAGGAAACACAAATAGAACTATAACTCTATAAGAAATTAATATACCTCTAACCTATTAAGAAGTTAAATTAAAAAAAAAGAAATTAAATTTTTTGTTCGCTGAAAGAAATAAACAGTGAAAATATATTCCAGAGACAGGGAAATCATTTTGTTAACATGTAATAAAGGCAGAAATGCTCATGATAGAGCAAATCCATCTATAGGTACTACCCTAAGGAAACTCTCATATATAAGCACACAGAAATGTATAAGTATATTCATTTCATCATCATAAGAGTGAATAATTGGAATTCTCCATCAAAAGAATAAACAAATCTGTGATGAATGTAAAAGAATATTACACAGCTAATGAATGAACTATAGCTGTTTGCATCAATATAAACAAATATGGAAAACAATGTAGGACAAAGTAAGCCAAAATGTACTATTTACATTGGGATGTCATTAATGTTTTAAAATGCTGAGTTAGTTATATATGTAATAAAAGTATAAAAACATGCATGGGAATTGAGGATAAGTTACTCCTACTAGGGGAAAGGTTTGGAATGGAGAGAACTGTGCAAGTGCTTCAGTTTAATCTCTAATGTTTTATTTCTTCAGTTGGGTGCTGGTTAAATTTATCTTAATTTTTTGAGAAACATTAAATATTTTATTTAAAAAGGTATGTAAGTTGAAATACCAATTTTAATGTACTTAAATTACAGCAAGGGCTCTAAGATGATAATAATTCATGTTACAAGACCTTACATAATCTCCAAAAGGATAGTAAAAAGAATAGCTATTGCAAAATTTAGGTAAGTGGACAATGCCTTCTCTGTTACTGTGATAAAGTTTCATGGAGAGGGAAGCACTTCATCTAGATAAAATTCTAATTGATTTGTTTTTAGGGTTCTATTTTGTCCTTTTCCTTTCACTATGTATTTAGTGAAATCCCTGTGGCATATCCACAAAAAGGTTTAGTTGGCAAAGCATGGGGTGTGTTTGAAGCAAGGCAAGTAGATTAATTTAAAAGGGGCAATGGATTTGTGAAGCAAATAGTGGACATTAAGGATATATGGGGTAAGATTGTTATAGATCTTGAATGTCTAGTATAGAAATTTAGACCTTATTCTTTAGTCTGTTGTTGTTTTTCCAGTTTTTCTATTTAGCCATGATTCATTTACATTGTGACAAAGCAGGATACGTTTACATCCTGATGAAACACATGACTAGGAAAAAAGTTTCACAAAAGTATGCACCTGCTTGAAAATCCTGTTGTTAGCAAATGGGATGCAATTGAATGCCTTCAAATAGCAAAGTGAAATGTAAACAAAAAACATCTCACCATAGTTTGCAGTCTACTTTAAAGTGAAAAGATTCTGGATTTAGGGAGACCAAGTAAGAAGCTGTTGCATATGACTAGGCATAATGGTCTTTATCAGTTTAGAGAATTGTGAAGGAAGATTTAGAAGATCTTAACATCTTTCAGAGCCCAAATAAGATTTTATTACCAAGAGTATTAGAAACTTTAACAAAAATGTAAGAATAAGGCATCTGGTCTTTGTCCTGAGGTATTTGAATTCTCACGACACATGGTGAAGGGACAGATTGTGACCCACATATGGGGTTGGTGGTCTGAATTTATGTTAAAGAAAACACCAGTGATTTCTAAGAAAAGTACTGAAAACATGAGGGCATTTACTTGGGGTCCTGATGTGAAGCTAAAGTTAAGCAATTTGGCAAATGGTGGCAATATGGATATTGAAAACTAGCAAGGTGAAATAGACTGTGTATAGACACTGGTCATTGATTAAGTAAGGGCAAGTAAATGAATAAATGTGAATTGGATGGGAATTGGGCTATGGTATTAAAGTAGCCTTACTTTAGAGTAAAACGCAGGAATAAAAGATGCAAGACATTTTTCTAATTCAGTAGGAAATAAGACTTAAAAACAATTTCTGAGAGAAAATACAGAACAACCATGGTGTCAATTATAGAACTGAGTCTGAAGCAGTTTATAGGGAGGGATATTTTATAACAGCATGCTGATGATTTTGTTTCCTAATATTGCAGAAGAGTAGAAAAGAGTAAGAACAAGAAACCAATGTCACCTTTTACACCAAAGCTGTTTCACTTGTAAAAAATATGATAAAACACTTCTTTGTCAAAAGAGAAACTGTACTTAGGGGCACCTGGGTGGCTCAGTTTGTTAAGTGTCTGCCTTTGGCTCAAAGTCATGATCCCAAGGTACTGGGATCAAGTGAGGCTCCCTGCTCAACCGGGAGCCTACTTCTTTCCCTCTCCTGCTCACTCATGCTGTTTCTTACTATCCCTCTCTCAAATAAAATTTTTTTTTTTTAAAAAAAGGAAACTATAATTTTAAATTGGCTAAATTTTATTTTGGAGTATCTTCAAATCTTTAAGATGATGCTTCTAACTTGGTTTCTGTTTTGTTTTGTTTTGTTTACTTCTTTCTGCCCAAGCCTATCGCCTTTTTTAAATCAATTTTTTAAAATTTTGAGATAATCACAGATTCACATTCAGTTGCAAGAAATAATATAAGGAAATCCATATACCCTGTCTTCAGTTTCCTTCAGTGGCCATATCTTGCAAAACCAGAGTACCATATCACAACCAGGATGCTGATATTGAGACACTCAGCACACAGAATATTTCCATCACTACAGGGAGCCCTCATGTTGCCTTGTGTATAGTTAGACATGCTTTTCTCCTGCCTCCAACCCTCCCGAACTCCTGGAACCACTGGCAGGAATGAAAATAGTTCAACTACTTTGGGAAAATAGTTCAACTACTTTGGCAGTTTCTTAGAAACATGCACACTCACATCATGTGATCAAGACTTTTTTTTTTAAGATTTTATTTATTTATTCATGAGAGACAGAGAGGGGCAAAGACACAGGCAGAGGGAGAAGCAGGCTCCACGCAGGACCGAGGACCCCAGGATCATGCCCCAAGCTGAAGGCAGATGCTCAACCACTGAGCCACCCCAGGAATCCCATGATCAAGACATTTTATCCTCAGATGCTATAAGTGTTTGTGTATAAGTCTTTGTATAGACTATCTAAAAGAAAAAGAAATATATGGCTATACAAAGATACATATTCATAGCAGTTATATTTATAATTAAAAAATGGAAACCAAAAATATGCCCATCAATAGATGAATGGATAAATACCTTTGGTATATCAAAACAGTAAAATACTACATGGCAATAAAAGTAAATACTGATTGCACAGTACTATAGAAAAATAATTATGATGAGTGAGTGAATTCAGACAAGAAAGATATATATTGTTTCATTCATAAAATAGTCTAGAAAATCCAAACCAATCTAGGACAGAAAACAAATCTGAGGTTGCCTGGGGATGAGGGTGGAGGTAGGGAAGGGCGGGAGAGAGGGATTATCAAGGAGCATAAGGAAATTCTAGTTTTCTGAGTGAGGCATATATTCATTATCTTGATTATGATGATGGTTTCACAGGTACATTCATAGGTTATAACTTACAAATTTTACACTTTAAATATGTTGTTTATTATACTGTAATAAAGCTATTACAACAAACGATATACATTCAAAAACTGGAGAATGATTTAATTATGTTATATAAAAGTAAATTTTGAACACTGTAGCTTTTAGAAATCATGTTTTTGAAGAGTAGTTAATGTCAACAGAAAATGCTCATAATATTCAGAGATGAGTGCAGTTCTGATTTACAACAGTCCATTAATATTTGTTGAATGTTAAATGATTGAGGCAGTGTTAAATGAAAAAAGCAAGATATAGGGCAGCCTGGGTGGCTCAGCAGTTTAGCGCCACCTTCAGCCCGGGGTGTGATCCTGGAGACCTAGGATCAAGTCCCGCATTGGGCTCCCTGCACGGAGCCTGCTTTTCCCTCTGCCTGTGTCTCTGCCTCTCTCTGTGTGTGTGTGTGTGTGTGTGTGTGTGTGTGTGTGTGTGTGTCTGTCTGTGTGTCATGAATAATCAAATAAAATCTTTTAAAAAAAAGCAAGATATATAAAAAATGTTATATAAAAGGAACTGGTAGTATGTAATCTTTTGGGATTGGTGCTTTTTTTTTTTTCTACTCAGCATAATTCCTTGGAGATTTTTGCTTGTTTTTGCACGTATCAATAGCTTTTTTCATTTTTTTGATGAGTGATATTTCAGTGGTGCGGATGTACCAGAGTTTAACTGTTTACCCTTTAAAGAATATCTGCGTTGATTTTGACCTGTTTATGAATAAAGCTGCACGTATTAGTTTCCACTGGCTACCACAACAAATTACCACAAACTAGGGCTTAAAACCATACACATTTATTCTCTCACAGTTCTCTAAGGCTTGGAGTCTGAAATTTGGGAGGACCCCACTCCCTCTGAGGGCTCTGGGAGAACTGATTCCTTGCCTCTTCCAGCTTTACTGGCTTCCTCAGCTTGTAACCAGTCCCTGCCTCTCTCTTCGCATTGCCTTCCTCTCTTCTGTCAAATTATCTCCTATGTGTTTCTATAAGGACACTTGTGTTTGGATCTAAGGCCCACCTGAATCCAGAGTGATCTCTTCATGTAAGGATCTTTCCTATGAAACCCCTTTTTCCAAACTACACTACTCATGTGTCTATTTTTGTTGGCAATTAAATCTTCATTTCATTGTGACATATGACCTGGAATGTGATTGCTGAATTGTATGATAACTACGTGTTTAACTATTTTTTCTTTCTTTTTTTTTTTTTTAAGAAAATACCAGCCCATTTTCCATAGTTACTCTGCAATTTTACATTCACACTAGCATTGTATAAGCAATCCAGTTTCTCTGTGTCCTGAGCAATATTTGATGGGGTTGCTATTTTTTTAAATTTTAGTTATCCTGGTAGGTGTATGGTGATGTCTTATTGTGATTTTAATTTCCACTTCCTTAATGGCTAATGGCTAATGATGCTGAACATCTTTTTGTGTGCTTATTAGCCATCTGTATATCTTCTTTGGGTAAATATCTCTTCATGTCTGTTGCCTGTGTCCTAATTGGATTGTTTGCTTTTTTAAAATGTTGAATTTGCTTTTTTAAAATGTTGAATTTTTTTTTTAATTTTTATTTATTTATGATAGTCACAGAGAGAGAGCGAGAGAGGCAGAGACATAGGCAGAGGGAGAAGCAGGCTCCATGCACCGGGAGCCCGACGTGGGATTAGATCCTGGGTCTTCAGGATCGTGCCCTGGGCCAAAGACAGGCGCCAAACCGCTGCGCCACCCAAGGATCCCTAAAATGTTGAATTTTAAGAAGTATTTACTTAGTCTAGATATTAATCCTTTGTCACATTTTTCCATTTTCATTTGCAGAGCAAATGTTTTTAATTTTGATGAGATTCATGTGAGCAATTTTTCCTTTCATGATTCCTGTTTTTGGGTGTCAAGTCTAAGAACTCTTTTCCTAGCCCTAGATCTGGAGGATTTTCCTCCTATGTGTTTTGCTAAAAGGTTTTTGTAATTTTACATTTTATGTTTAAATCTGTGATGTATTTTGAATTTTTATGTAGGTATGACAAGTTTTAGATCAAGTTGCATTCTTTTGCCTATGGATGTCTAGTTGCTCTAGCACCATTTGTTGAAAGTTTATCTTCCCTCCATTTGGCAATAAAAAAAATCATTTGGGCATTTTTGTGTGGATCTATTTCTGTGTTCTTTATTTTCTTCCATTGACATATATCTTTATCCTCCCATGAATACTGCACAACTGAATACTGTAACTATAAGTTATATCTTGAAAACAGACTGATTCCTCACACTTCATTTTTTTTCAAAAGTATTTTACCTTGTCTAATTCTTTGC
Source organism: Canis aureus (assembly GCF_053574225.1). Classification (NCBI taxonomy): domain Eukaryota; kingdom Metazoa; phylum Chordata; class Mammalia; order Carnivora; family Canidae; genus Canis; species Canis aureus. The sequence continues at coordinate 10,779,914 of NC_135613.1, forward strand.
CTTTCCTATGAATTTTGGAATAATCTTGTCTATATAAAAATTCTTTGTGGGATTTTTATAGGTAAAACTGTATATTAATTTGGTGAGAACTTAAAGCTTTACTGTGTTGAGTCTTCCAATCCATGAGCACAGTATGTTTCTGTATTTATTTTTATCTTCTTTGATTTCTTTTATCATTGTGCAGTTTGCAGCATACAAGTCTTGTATGTATTTTCTTAGATTTACTCCTCAATATTTAACTTTTTGAACTCATTGTAAATGGTATTGATTTTTTTTTGGGGGGGTGCCATGTGTTCATTACTTGTATACAGAAGTACAATTGATTCTTGTATGTGTATCTTATATCTTGCTGAGCTCACTTAATAGTTTTAGGAGTTTTTTATAGATACCTTTAGATATTCTACATAGCTAGTCATGTCATATGTAAATAAGGACAGTTTTACTTCTTCCTTTCCAACGTATATGCCATTTATTTCCTTTTCTTGTCTTATTGCATAGACCTTCTAGCACTATGTTAAGTAAGAACAATGAAAGGAGACTCCTTGTCCTACTCCCATTCATAGAAGGAATGCATTCCATCTTGACCATTCAGTATAATATTAGCTGCAGGTTTTTGCTCTTTATCAAGTTGAGGAAGTATCCCTCTATTCCTATCATTCTGAGCATTTTACCATGAATGGGTATTAAATTTTGTCAAGTGCTGGATTTTTTGTTTTTGTTTTTGTATCATTTGATATAATCATGTGATATACCCTCTTGAATTTTAATTTTAGCCAGCCTTTAATACTGTAATAAACCTCACTTGGTTTTGGTATATAACCCTTTTTGTTTGTTGTTGGATTGTATTTACTAATCTTTTGTTGAGCACTTTTGCATCTATGTTAATAAGGGATGTTGATCTGAAGTTTTCTTCTTTCCTGTCTCATTAAAACATGTGAAGCATGCATGGGAATTATCAATGTCAAATTCAGATTGAGTTACATGTAGGGAGGCAAGAAAGAGAGAGAAATGAGGTGGAGAAGCATTACCCACAAGGTTTAAGTTGTAACTATAATATGTTTCTTAAAAAAACAATAAGCAGGAATGCCTGGGTGGCTCAGCAGTTGAGCGTCTGTCTGTAGCTCAGGGCGTGATCCTGAAGTACCAGGATCAAGTCCCACAATGGGCTCCCCACAAGGAGCCTGCCTCTCACTCTGCCTATGTTTCTCTGCCTTTCTCTGTCTCTCATGAATAAATAAATAAAATCTTTTTTTAAAAATTAATTAAAATGGAAATATTAAATTTGACAAAACTAAATAGTGATTATTCAGACATTCCATGACATCATTCCTTTTACTTCTTTATATGCTTGGAATTTTTTTTTTTAAAGGAAAATAAAAACAGTTAAAATATTTTGCTAAAGGACCCAGGCACCACCTACATCTTATTTTAGGAATAAAATTCCCAAAAGAGGGATGCCTGGGTGGCTCAGTGGTTGAGCGTCTGCCTTCCGGCCCAGTGTGTGATCCTGGAGTCCTGGGATCGAGTCCCACATCGGGCTCCCTGCATGGAACCTGTGTCTCTGCCTGCCTCTCTCTCTCTCTCTCATGAATAAATAAATAAAAATCTTTTAAAAAAAATCCCAAAGGAAAAGGGTTAGTAAAAATTAACAAAAACCACTGTGAAGGAGAGTAACACAGCCAGTGTATGTAAAGTTAATCCATTTGTACCTGTGTAGCTGGCTACTAAATGTTCAATTTAAACTTCTATGTTTGAGGTACTGAGTACCTTCAGAGTCCACAGGCTGAGCTTCACGTTACAAATATTTCTTCTCTTCTGCTGTTTCTCTCTTTATCTATGTTCCAATGTCTTTTTCTTACCTCTTTCCTAGACGTGATGCTAGTCTAATGTTTTGTCCTTTCATCTGTTGATGAGAAGCGGGAAACGTCTTTATTTCAATTGATTCCTTTTCTAAGTCAAAGGGCACACACACGAGAGACTTAAACCAAGTCTCTATGCCTATAAAAATCCTCAGAGGTTTTTTTCAAAAAGTGGGAGGTAACATTTTCAGGATCCTCCTGTAGAAGCCAGTTCTCTTTTCCCTTTTATCTCTAGCCTTCCTTACACAGAAAGCTCTCTTTGTTGAACTTCACTACCAGGACAGGTATGTGTGTCAAGTGTTTGTTATGTATTAAAAGAGCTACTAATTTGATAATATGTAAGTCTTAAACATGCACACAAAAAAATCCTTTGTTAATTCCTATAAGAAAGTATAGACCCATTTAATGTAAGTATTACATAGAATCTGGTTCTATGAGGATTCTATCTGATTCATCATAAAAATTGAAGGACTTTGTTAATATATTTCATGGTTTTCTAAGCCAGCATAATAAGGTAATAGAACAAATTTTCAGTTAGCAATCATATTTAGTTAAGCCCTATAGATTCTGTTATCACCAATAGGCAAATCTAGGTTATTTATGTTAGGTGGTGATAAGTGCTATAAAGAAAAATAAATTAAGGTAAAGGAGATAGAGAGTGCTAAGGGCTGGGAGTGGTTGCTCTTTTATATGGATGATCAGGGATGATACCTGAAATAAGTAAGAAAGGGAGGCATGTGATTCTGGGGAAAGAATATTTCAGCTAGAGGGAGCAGCAGTTACAGGGCTCTGAAATTAAAAGTATACTTGACACATTCAGGAACAAGACCAAAGGAGGCTGGAATAGAGTGAGTGAAGGAAATGAAGAATAATAGCACATGAGGTCAGAGGGTTGGGATAGAGGGTGGTCAAATCAAGTAGGGCCTAGGAAGTCAAGGTAAGGACTTTGGCTTTGACTTTAAATGATATAAAAAGCTACTAAAGGATTTTAATCGAAGGAATGACCTGATATAATTTATGTTTTTAAAGGGATCATTTTGGGATCCCTGGGTGGCGCAGCGGTTTAGCGCCTGCCTTTGGCCCAGGGCGTGATCCTGGAGACCCGGGATCGAATCCCACATCGGGCTCCCAGTGCATGGAGCCTGTTTCTCCCTCTGCCTATGTCTCTGCCTCTCTCTCTCTCTCTCTCTCTCTCTCTCTGTGACTATTATAAATAAATAAAAATTAAAAAAAAAAAATTAAAGGGATCATTTTGTCTGTACAGAAGGGAAGATGCCCATTAGATTCTTCCTTTATAATTTAGGGAATTTTAGTGAAATAATAAGTTAATATTTATGTGCTAATAAATAGTAATTATACCATATTTTCCAAATATTCTTTTATTTAATAATTACCACAACACTATGAAGTAGGATCCTAATTATCTCCCATTTTACTAATGAGAAAAGTGATACACAAAGAAGTTCAGTATATCACCCAAACCCACACAACCAGTAAGTATCAGAGCTTGGATTCCAACTCAGGCAGTCAAACTTCATTGCTTCCACTCTTAATTAACAAAAACGCCAGACTGCCTCTTGTACTTCATGGTGGTATTATGAAGAATGTGTGCGTATATATAGCTTTAAAATGTTATAATCCACCTAGTATATAGTACCAATGAAGTAATGGAAAGAATAGGATTATTACGATCTATAAATTCTGTAAATTTTTAAGGCAAGGGATAGAGCTTGTGGTAGATCATTGACTTGAGGGGGAAAATGGCTAGTAAAGGATATGTGTACTGTGTAGAGATAATTTTTATTGGAGGAAGAACATTTCTCTAAATGTTTAATTAAAAGGCTAACTTAAAGACCAGGGAAGGATTATATTCTAAGTGGCAATATTTAGGCTGAGTGAGAATTGATTGCTGCTGGATAAGATTAAATTTGAATAAGATCAGCAAGTATCAGACACAAACAAACACACACAAAAAAAACTAAAGATAAAAGTTTTGTCATCCCATAGAAGAATGAACCTCTAATATGCCACAATATGTTCTGAAAGTACCTACTTCAATAATTCTTTACCGATGTGCTGGATTTAACTGGTTTTTCAAGATCAGTTCCATTTCAAATGAAAATGTTTCTAGTGGTGGTTTAAGATACTTTTTTCCTGTTTGGTTTTTAAACTGAGTCATCCAATTTGAGACTATTGTGTCACATTTTCCACCTTTCATTCTCCTCAAGAGGCAAGAGTCAGGAGAAACACAAGTGATGAACATTAGTGGCAGAGTGTGTGGTTACAAGAATCAATAAACCACAGGATGCTTCAGATTCTGAAACAGTGAAAAAAGGTGAGGCCACTATGTGAAGTCCACAGAAAGAGTGATTGTCTAAAGCTGGTGGTACTCAGAGTGCAAGGACCCAGCTCATAATTAAAGCTTCCTTATCCCATTATAACTCCTTTTACATAGACATCCTGAGAGAACCCATAATCTTGACCATGTCTGAATTTTTACAAAACTGATGTTTTACAAAATAACAATGCAGTTTAGTAAAGAAATAAACACATACTATGTAGTATATAAATTGTTATTGCTATGGTGTTAAACAGCCTTGCCTGAAGATTAAAGAAAACCTCCAGGCCCAGATTTTAAAACCCTAAAACCAGTTCATTCTAATCTCTCTAGTCTCTTGTGATGACCTTAAAGCATCACCACCACAAAAAAACTGTTTAGGATTTATGTTTTGTATTTTTATTAAAATTCTTTCTTGCCCTTGGCCTGATTTTTTTAAGTTTATTTTAATTTCTTCCACATTTAATTGCATAACTCAGACTTAAACTTTAATTGCCAGATCTTTAATTGATCCTTTAATTGAACAGATATAGGCTGTACTCTGAATTCTAGATTAGCCAAACAAAGAGAAAACTAGGAAAGCCCTGACAATGCTTCCAGTTTTAACGTGTCACTTGTCTTCATTTCTTCAATTCCAGCTTTTATCCACTTAAATCGAGTGGTGTTAGCTTAGATAGAGACTTCATAATAGAAGTAGGCTTTTAGAAATGAATTTTAAAAGCAGAGGACTTTTTCATTGTTTCAGGAATGAAACAGAAAATATGACAGTAGACAGGAGACAGTAAGAATGAAGATGAGCTAAGTGGTTTAAAAAGACACAATTTTCAGGATTAAAGAGAAGAGGGATGTTGATGGGGGCAAATTGAAGGAGGTCTCTCAATATGAAAACAGTAAGTATAGCTGCTCCTTGTATATATTTAAATTAAGCAGCGCTTTAGCTTGGCTATGTAAAGCCAACAATCACTGAGCACCCACTATGTGCCCAACAGTACTTTACTTGTCTCAATTTATTTAATCCTCACAACAATGATATGAGGTCCTTATCATTATTCTTCCTATTTTATGGTTGATTAAGTGAGGCATGGAGGAGATAAGGAACTTGATCAAGACTATGTATCTTTGAGTGTTGATACCGGGTTTCAAACTCAGACTGTCTAGCACTAGAGAGTCTCCGCCATTAACCACAAGGTAAATCAACTCTTAAGATTGCAATCCTGTACTTTAATGCTATACAGCAACCTTAAAAGTATTTTTTGCATAAGTCTTAATTTGTTGTGTATCAGAAATGAGGATAGTCTAAAGATAGGAATGTGCCAAGACGCAGAACCTGCCAAACATGTAATAGAAGCTTTCTGAGTTGGGAACCTTGGTGTCTTCTTATATTTGATTATTTGAGAAAGAGAAGGGAGTTTCACTCCACACCTTCAAAAGTTTTCCTAATCTCTATACTTGTTTTGTATTGATACAAACTATAGAAGCTATTTTCTAAGTTTATCTTTACAGACAATTTTTGGAGAATCCTACATTAAATGGATAGGTATACCCAGATGAAAAAAATAGGAAATACCAACAATGGAGGAATCTGCTATAAATAAAATAGGAGAATGAACACGTTGGAGATTCTCTAATTTACAAAAAAAATTTTAAAGTTAGTAATGATTGTGTTTGTTGGTGTGTCTCTGATCTTGCACCTTTCTGCTTTTCTTGATTTCTGATGTTTCTTTTGCTAACTTTTCCTCTCATTATAATAAAAGTCATCTTTTAAAAGCTTCATGAGTTTGAAAAAAATTAATTACAGAATTAATTAATTCTGTGGAATTAATTACAATTCCACAATTGATTTATAATTTTTAAAATGTACTGACTTAGGGGATCCCTGGGTGGCTCAGCGGTTTAGCGCCTGCCTTTGGCCCAGGGCTCGATCCTGGAGTCCCGGGATCGAGTCCTGCGTCGGGCTCCCGGCGTGGAGCCTGCTTCTCCCTCCTCCTGTGTCTCTGCCTCTCTCTCGCTCTTTCTCTCTTTGTCTATCATAAATAAATAACTAAATCTTTAGAAAAATAAAAATTAAAAAAATGTACTGACTTAACTTACTGCATTATAAACTCATATCTAAGGCAGAGAATATATGGTCTCCTTATAACTTCCCACGATATCTATTCCGACAGATAGTGGTGGTCTAATATGTAATCATTAACGAACAAAAACCTTCCTGGGGACTGTTGAACTCACCAGAGGGAGAAGTAAAATAAAATTTAGAATCTTCAAAAGCTGATGTAGGAGAAGCAAGTACTGAGGAATCATGAGTCATGAAAATAAGGGAACTTAGAGCAGAGTAAGAAAAACGCATAAGTACCAGAGCTGCCTATGCCGTTATTATAAAAGTACAGCAGGTTCAGTTTCCTCCAAAATTTGCAGTGTGCCAAAAGTAACTTGTGAGTTCACCAGAGACTTTATAAAAATATAGGGAAGGTGATATCAAAACCAAACAAAATTACTACAAAAAAAGAAAATTACAAACTGATCTTTCTCATGAAAATAGAAAAATCCTTAACAAAATGCTGGCAAATTGAATTCAACAATATGTAGAAATTATTAGAAATAAAGGCCATGTGGAATTAATTCCAGGAATCCGTGGATGCTTTAACATTTTAAAACCAGTGTAATTCACTATATTAACAAAGACAGAATCCCATGTTCATCTCATAAATTTTTTTAATCTTTGATAAACTTTATAATAAACAAATGGGACTAGATAGGATGCTAGGGTTGCTCAGCAGTTAAGAGCCTGCCTTTAGCCCAGGGCGTGATCCCGGAGTCCTGGGATCGAGTCCCATATCTTGCATGGAGCCTGCTTCTATCTCTGCCTATGTCTCTGCCTCTCTCTCTTTGTGTCTCTCATGAATAAATAAATAAAATCTTTTAAATAATTAAATAGACAGACTGGAAAGGAGCCTCCTTAACCTAATTAAGAGGATCTACAAAAATCAGACTAGAATTCAAAACAAGACAAAGATGCCTACTATCATCACTCCTATTCAACATTGTACTATACTATACAATACACTGTATTATAACTGTACAATAAGACAAGAAACTAAAATCAAAAAAGAAAATTGTCATTATTCACAAATGACATTAATATACATGAAAAACCCAAATGAATTGACAGTCTCATATCTTTGGGATAGGCCATAGGCCATATTTCTTAAACAGGTCACAGTGTTAACTACAAAGCAAAAATGAGTTCATTGGACTACATTAAAATTAAGAATTTCTATTCATCAAAGACAGCCTTTAAAAGAGCAAAAAGGCATACCACAACCTAAAAGATAACCGCAAACGTGAACTGACAAAAGACTTGTATCTATATTTTTTTTTTCAAAGACTTTATTTATTTATTCATGAGAGGCACAGAGAGGGAGAGAGAGAGACAGAAAGACAAAGACACAGGTAGAGGAGAAGCAGGCTCCATGCAAGGAGCCCGACGCGGGACTTGATCCCGGGTCTCCAGGATCACACCCCAGGCCAAAGGCTACACCACTGGCCACCGGGTCTGCCCATTTTTATGGCTTTAATATACATTTTTGTTATGTCTAATAACATTAAGAGCGTTTTTTATAGGTTTATTGCCTATATGCCTATTGCCTCCCTGCATGGAGCTTGCTTCTCCCTCTGCTTGTGTCTCTGCCTCTCTCTCTCTCTCTCTGTGTCTGTCATGAATAAATAAATAAAATCTTAGAAAAAAACATAAAAATATGGGTCTCCTAGGTGGCTCAGCAGTTGGGCACCTGCCTTCAGCTCAGGTAGTGATCCCGGGATCCAGGATCGAGTCCCACATCAGGCTTCCTGCAGGGAGCCTGCTTCTCCCTCTGCCTGTGTCTCTGCCTCTCTGTGTGTCTCATGAATAAATAAATAAATCTTCAAAAAAACAAAAACAAAAAAACCACCATTTAAAAAAAACATAAAAATAGCTAAAATACCAACAGTCAGTGAGAAAGAATGACTGGAATTCTCACATGCTGCTGGTTGGAGTATAAATTAATAAAAGATACTATGGCAAAAACTGCAAAACTGAATATAAGCATTATCTATACCTAACACTTCCACTCCAGGTATGTTCATGAAAGGCATGTTGTAGAATGTCTATAGTATATATATATATATATATATATATATATATATATATATATATATTATTTATTTATTTATTTATTTCTAATAGTCACAGAGAGAGAGAGAGGCAGAGACACAGGCAGAGGGAGAAGCAGGCCCCATGCACCAGAGCCCAACGTGGGATTCGATCCCGGGTCTCCAGGATCACGCCCTGGGCCAAAGGCAGGCGCTAAACCGCTGCGCCACCCAGGGATCCCTATAGTATATATTTTTAATAGTCTAATACCAGAAACACCCCAATTGTTCTTCAACAGGAGAATGGATAAATATGTGGTATAATCACACAATGGAACACTTTACAGCAGAGGTCAATAGACTTTTTATATAAAGAGACAGATAGTAAATATTTTAGATTTTTTATGCTGTACAAATTTCTACCCCAAGTACTCAATTCTATTGTTACAGCAAGAAAGCAGCCATTCACAATACTTAAACAAAAGATCATGACCATATTTTTTTAAATACAAAAATACAATACTTTATTTGTGAACACTGAAATTTGAATTTCATTTAGTTTTCACATGTGTTGAACATTATCTTTCTTTTAATTTTTTTAAAATCACTTAAATATGTAAAAATCTTCTTTAGCTCACAGACCATACAAAAACCTGGAACAAGGCTACATTTGGTCCACTGGCCATAGTTTGCCAAACCCTGTTCTACAAAAACAAGAATGAATGAACTACAACTACATACAACAATGTGAATTAATCCCACATAATTTTGAGTAAAAAATGTGGATGCAAGATAGTACATACCAGTTGGTTCCATTTATAAGAAGCTCAGAGGTAGGCAGAATTAATCTATGACATTCAAAGCCAGGATAGAGACTACCCTTGGGGTAGTTGGTAATGACTACATAAGAAGGGCTTCTGGGACTTAGTAAAGTGTTCTGTTTCTTGGTCTGGATGCTGGTTAAACAAGTGTGTACACTAAGTGAAAATTCATAGATTACACTTTTGATTTAAGCTCTTTTCAGTATATATGTTACTTGAATAAAAGCAGTATTAAAATAAGAGGCTATTGCTTATGTGGAATTGGAGAGGGGGAAAAGAGGTATATACAACAGTAGTTTTCTACCAGGAAAAAGAAAAAGAAAAAGAAAAGGCACAGCAATCAATGGCACAGTTTTTTTTAAAAATCACTGAAAAAATTATGTCAATGACAAAACTCCAAAACAAAAGAGAGCTGGTGAACATGCAGTGAAATATTATAAAATGGCTGAATTTTTTAACTCCTTTTTTTTTTAACTCCTCTTCAAACACTCTTTTAAAAAGTCATTTCTCTATTTCTTAAGGAAAATTATATAGATGGACTTCATTGCTGAGGAAATCTCCAAAAGTAAAAAAATCCGGGGATCATTTGACATTTCATTAAACCTCTAGCCTTTTCAAGCATCTCCGAATATGGACTGATTAGTTCCCTTCTGATGTCTTTGGATCCTGGTAGTACTACAGTTATAAGTAGGTCATACTAAAGTCCCAGCCATGCAGGCTTGAGAAAATATAGCCTTTTCATTTTATGATCTAGATCCAAAATTTACTTTTCAGTTTTTATGCTCAAAGAATTCTAAGAATTTTTTCCAAAAAGACATACTATATATTTAAACTTATAGTGATTTAAGTTCCCATGGGTTGGTTCCATTGTTTCATTGGTACATGTGGGAGATTTAAGAACTTGTCTTGGGGTTTGCTGCAATAGCCAAGGGACAGCTGTAGCTACAGAATTCCATGAAATTTTAAAATAATTTTTTAAACTAAGAATGTATAGAGGGAAATGGAAGCTGTTACATAATTAGAAACCAATAAAAATAGATACAGTTTTTAAAGCTAGAATACTATATACTTGATAAACACTCCCTTTACAGTTCCTTGGAGTATTTGCATAATGCAACATTAACTTATTTTCCATTGCTTTTGCAATTCACCTTTGTAATGTTACTGAGAATTTTTTTTACTGAATTTCTTTTGTTTGAAACCTACTTTATATACATATATTTTTATCCTCTTGAATTGTCATCTTCATTTGCAGACCAGCACATACAAACCATTCACCCTGATTTCTAGAATTTTTTATAGTTTAAAAAAAAAAAAAAGCCCTGCTGCTTATGGCTATGATACCTGGTATTATTTATGGGTTTTCATAAAAAAGAGGGGGGTGAGAAGAAAAAATACATTCCTCTTTGGCCTCTCTCTACCTTCTCCTCCTTCTCTATTCCCCCTCTCCACAGAGGAGTTTAATTTTAAATGATAAATGTGGAAATTAGAGACCATCGAGAAAATCCAATTTGGTGAGGAGTTTTAAAAATCCCATAATAAACGCAGAGTGAAATGTATGATTTAATGCAGGGCGCCAATGGCTGCTATTATGGGCTATTAGCAAATCGGGGCTGAGAGTGAATCTTTATCACTTGGTGAGTGCGGGTTGGTCCTGCCTTTCCCTCTGCTATTGATTTGTAGCCGCTTGTCATAATGACACCGGGAAGCAATGAATGGAAGATGTGCTTTTGATAGGATTCAGGGGGGTCTTGGAGGGGGGAGAGAAAATTCAGCAAGTTTTCTATCTCTTCTGCCTGATTAGATTTTTTCTTCTTTTAAGAGCTTTCACATTCCAATAAAAATGCTAAATCAGCTCTGTACAGAATGGTTAGGGTGTAAATAGCTAGTCACATTTAAAGAAGGAAAAGATATAGAAATACCAACCAAACTATGTAATGTTAGATGAATTTGACTTTATAGAAATGGAGTTGTGCATGTGTCCATGTGTGTGCATATGTGTGTCTGAACACATGAAGAGCAGAGTGAAGGAGTGTCAAGGCATAATGCTATCGGTACACTTGCTATATAAAGATACACCTATATTTTTGTAAGGATATGATGGTTTCCATTCCATATATGATAGAAGGTGGTCTAGCTTTATGTGAATGTCCTTTTTATGAAGAGGATATATCGTGTGTATGTGTGTGTGTGTGTGTGTGTGTGTGTGTGTGTGTTTAACTCCATAAAGGACACACACAACCAGGTATACTTGTGCTAATGATTAAGAAAATTAAACCCTGTAAATCTAATTGGTCATACCAGAGCTTTACACAAAATTTTCAGCATAGGGAAAGCATACTGTTTGAGAACAAAGGCATTCACATATAGGGTGATCCAGTGGAGGGGGAAAAAAAAAAAAGATTTCTCTGTAGAAAATCTACATAAAATTTTCTTTAGAATGAGTTAGCTGTGGTTACATGGAAATGGTTGGTTTCAGTCTCAGTACATTTTGTTTTTCCTTTTTTCAGAGGAAACCATTGCTTTCCTTCCAGGTTCTTTTATTCCAAGATGATGCAGGGCATTAGAGTTCCTGTCTTGCATGCAGAAGTGCGTGCATGCATGCAGGCAGTGTGATATTAAAGCAATGGATATGGCAGATGCGGGCATGAGGGAGGAATGCATTCAAGGAACATATTAGACCATTTTGTAAATTGTATTCCAGGATAAAACCTACTTTCCCACCTGTTTTATTTCTCAGGCAAGTCAAGATGACTTTTAGTGAGAAGAGCACAGATTTTCACATAGATATTTGTTAAATATTTGTGGTTATAATGTATCCCTTTATCCTTACTGTTTGAGGAAGAATAAGAAATACTAAAATATGTTTTGAGGGGTACCCAGGTGGCTCAATCAGGTAAGTTCCTGACTCTTGGTTTCAGCTCAGATGTTGATCTCAGGGTCCTGAGATGAAGCCCTACATGGGGCTCTGTGCTTGTCCCTGTGCTCTGTGCTCAGTCTGCTTGTCCCTCTCCTTCTGCTCCTCCCCCCTACATTTGCTCTCTCTTTTTCTCTTTCACAAATAAATAAATCTTTAAAAAATAAAGTACACCACTGAACTTAAGCAGGAACCAGGTATGGAAAATAAATACCACCTGGATTCTTAAAGACAAACGTAAGCACCACCAGGTTTTCTAGTCTGTTGAAATATACATGAAAAAATTAGATAGGCCTGGTTTATAGAATTTAATGTCAGAGACCCAAAAAAAGTAGCTTTGAAAAGAAAATCAGGGATCCCTGGGTGGCACAGCGGTTTAGCGCCTGCCTTTGGCCCAGGGCGCGATCCTGGAGACCCAGGATCAAATCCCACGTCAGGCTCCCGGTGCATGGAGCCTGCTTCTCCCTCTGCCTGTGTCTCTGCCTCTCTCTCTCTCACTGTGTGCCTATCAGAAAGAAAGAAAGAAAGAAAGAAAGAAAGAAAGAAAGAAAGAAAGAAAGAAAGAAAGAAAAGAAAAGAAAATCAGAACTATTAATATATATTTCTTGCATTTGAAGTAAAAAATGGCTGTCCTACTCTAGGTATTAATTTCACTAAAACTGTGTGTGTGTGTATGTGTGTGATTTAAAATCAATTGTAAATGATATGGATGTTTTATAGAGATGTGGACCAAGAACAGAGACAATTCATCTGCAGTTAGAACGTGCTCCATAGGGACTACTCCTATTCGCCATACCACCTACCTGAAAGGAGCTTATGAGAGCTTGTACCTTTTCAGACTTTGAGAACAATGCCCTTTAATAGAGAACGTTTCACAGGCTATGTAAACAGTTGTCAGAGTTCATACACTCCCATCTTCCATTTGAGGACTATGCCTAAACTGTGATAAATTAGAATGTTGCCATTTATTATGTATCATTTATTAAAAACTAATTAGGGATAGGAAGAGGTATTTCTCCATTTTTCAGTGGGGGGTTTTATTTATCATATATAGTAAGTAATTATTGTTTGGTCTATATATGGCTGTTTCATACTACAATGAATTACATGTATTAAAGTAATAATACCATATGTTCACACAGCCTTTGTTCTGAAGTAAAAGCATAATTAATCATTCCAAGAGCACAATGAGGTAGTCGTTTCCATATTTTATATATGTTAAGTGATTTCTACTGTTATCTAACCAAAAGCAATAGAGTTGAAAATAGAAGTATGAAACATTTTATATTTCTTACCCTAAGGTTCTATAAATATAAAAATAAGATATCTCATTCTGTAAATTGGGACAATTATATATTTTAAAACTTGAAAAATTTTCTGAATTATCTGTGCTATCATTTGCTAGGAAATCTATGCAAAATTACAATAAAGTTTATTTTTTGTATAATATGTCCAGTGATTATTTCTTTTTTCAAATTGACAGGGTGAACAGTTTCTTACTATTGAGCACTTGACTTGTTTGAGGCTTATAAGTAAGGTATATAAACTATCAACAACTTTTCTGATCAAGATTAACTCAAATAAGTACACGAAATGAGATTATATTTTGTTTACAGAGTGTTTCATATGTATTAGGTGCTAGTATTATTGTTATGATTGCTTTTATTATAATTGAACAACATAGGGATAAGAGTCATAGGAGAAAAATAACCAAGTATTTACAGATATAAATAGAATGAGGGAAAGGAGAAACTCAAGGCAAGAATAAATCATTATTTTTTGTAAATAGGAGACTAAGAATAAGGCAAATAAGATGGAAGGAGAATTAGAAATTCCTGGACATAAAAATATTAACAAATAACAGGTAATAAAAACAGTGCATTGAAGAAACTGTCAGAATAAATGGAAACAAAGATGTTAAGCAGAATTTAACCTAATGTTTTAAACGTCTATTATCTTCTTAAGCTTTTGTGGAGTAGCAAAAGACAAAGATCTTTTCAAAACGTGTTTACAGCACAGTAAAATTTCTATAAGCTCTATACATTATCACACTAATCCTCCCCATTATCAACACTCCTGTGTGGTTTCTGGCAAGAGTTACTGCCTCTGTTTGATGGAGAAGCTGAATCACAGTGAACACTGACTTTGTCAAGGTCAGTGGTGAGTCAGACAGAAATAGAACCCAGAGTTTTTTACTTCAAATACCATGGCCCTTTTATACCCTTCTCTGTCTACTGTTGCCATCAGTTTGCTAGAGTCCCTGTTCTATTTGGACACCAAAGATTTAAATAACACAGGTACTTGAAGGCCATGTTTGAAGAACATTCCATCTCTAAACGTTGTCATATTCTAGAAACCTTAGGACATGTTACCTTCTATTTGTGCGTCTTATATTTTGGGATTGCCATTATTTAGCATTTTGTTTAAAAAAAAACATTTTAATTGCTTTTCATGCATTGTCCACATTTAACCTTACTAATGTGCACAGTGCAGAATAAAGTAACAGAATAACACTCCCTGCAAACAAGCTAAACAAAAAGTGAAACAAAACTAAAAGATCTATGAATTCTAATTCTTCCTTCAGTGTTCTTACTTTCCTCATTTGTCAGAACACTATTTCAGAGATCTTATATTTACATATGTTCTGGGCCAAGTGTCTGACTGATCCTCACTTTAATTATTAAACAGAATGACAGCAATACATAAACATGTACACATGCAGACATACCACACACATATATACATGCATTAACATTAATAGTCCTTTTGAGTACTCAGCTTTTCCTAACACTCTCACACTCTGGCTTTAATTCATTGTACATGGACTCTTTTAAAAGGGAAAAAATTGTGCCATGGGTGAAGTAGTATTTTATGGATTTATACTAGTCTCGTGGTTCAAATTCATTGGTGTGTATTAAACAATGAAAATATTGGGAAGCCTGTGTGGCTCAGCGGTTTAGCGCCTGCCTTTGGCCCAGGGCATGATCCTGGAGTCCCAGGAACGAGTCCCATATCGGGCTCCCTGCAATGGAGGCTGCTTCTCCCTCTGCCTGTGTCTGTGCCCCCCTCTCTCTCTGTGTCTCTCATGAATAAATAAATAAAATCTTCTAAAAAATAATTAATTCAATGAAAATATTGGTTTCCAGAAACACACCTTTAAATTTCTTTGTACCAAAGTCAAAAACTGTTCAAAGGAATACATTGCCATTATTTAATGCTGTCTTTTGGAATATCTCATGTTTTCTTTTTCCTGGAATTTAAAAATACACTTGCCTTATAGTCAGGTAATTTGTGTTTCTGTGTTCTCCCACCAGAAATTTGAAGTTTAATACAAACAATTTTCTAAAAATTTTTCTTAGCATCTCACCAGTCTAAGTAGGTAAATTTCCAGAGATCCAGAGTTTGAGAGAAGCAATTATTGTCACTATTTTTTTTTATTGAACAAACTCCTGTTTTATAGGTACTGTGAAGCATACTAAAATTTTTGCAGATTTTCTTTAAAAACTAGTCTTTCAGCAAAAAGCATGTTACTTTTAAAATAGATGTACCTCATTTCTTATAAGTTAAAAAGAATAAAACCCTCTCATTCTTTAATATACTGTAGGAGTCTTACTTGGCTAGCATTACAAGCCAGAAAACTGATCTAAAGCATCGTTTATCTTTCTCTTTTGGCTAAGGTTTCAAAGAAAACCTAAGGTCCAGTATAACCAGAACAAATCATGAAAAAAAAATTTGGTATGACAACATTTCACTTGCAAGACAGCACTAGAGGGCGCTCTTCAGCAGGTTGCCAGATAAGGTCCTTCTTACTGGTATCAGAGCCTAAGTTGGTAATGGATGTTTGAGGAGCTTTGAAGAAGGGGGACAGGGACAGCATTTAACCTTTTAGAAGATCTACTCTTCCCAAAAGACTAGAAACTCACCATCATTGCCAATAATACAATACTATATTTCTTAAAACATATTCTTAGAATTTTCCATGAAGCATTTATCTCTTAGAAATTCATAATCTCAATTATATCCAAGTGTCTCTCCTTTCCTGCAGAAAGGAGACTTTTTTGTTTTAAATTAACTATGGTAAGGTTGTTCCCTCATGTTTTTGTTTATGTCAGTATTCTTTTTCTACAGTAGGTGAATAGAAAAAAAAATAACTATTGGTACTTCATTTCTTAATAAAAGAAATGTATTTTTTTCTCCTCTTAATTTAAAACAGCTGAAATTAAACCCAAAGTAACATTTTTAATCCTCTCTGATAAACCTTTTTCCTGTCTTTTCCTCCACTGTAGTTGGAAATCTTTTTATTTTTTTTCTTCAGAGTTTGCTTTGAAGCAACTTGTGCATACTATTCTGATCCCCTTTCCTACCACTTTATTCTAGTCCACAACAAGATGTGCTCTCTAAATCTCTTATAATTCTTTCTTTTTTCCTTCCCTTTTTTTCCTCTTACATTTTCATTTTCTCTTTCTTAATATACCATGCTATGAGGCTACAGGAATTTGAGTAGTATCTGAAGGTTATTAACTTATCTTTTCCAACAAGAATTCTAAATCTTTCTCAACAATTGCATTTAGATGTCTGCATACAGTAGAAACACAGTCAACAGATTCCCATTGTTAAATGGTTATGGTTGGGTTCTGCCATGGCAGCAAAGCATGGCAATTAAGAGATTGGGCTTTGGAGTTAGATCAACTTGAGCTCCTACTGGCTATGAGTGTGAGCAAATTATTTAACATCTATATGCCTTAGTTTCACTATCTGTAAAAGGGGAGTAATAGTAATACTTCAAGAGTTAAGACTGAAGGAGTTAAGACACACAATAAACACTAAGAAAATATTTGTAGTTAATTATTATTTGTATATAGCTCTGATCTCTAATTGTTAATATGACCCTATTTTTATGCAATACCTGTTTGTTATAAAGTCTTAAGATTATTTACTTGTTTTTTAAGTAACAACAACAACAACAAAAGTGAAACCAGAGACTGCCTTGTTTGATTCTTAAAAGACCTTTGAGAATAAAAACCAGGAGTGAGGGGATCCCTGGGTGGCGCAGCGGTTTGGCGCCTGCCTTTGGCCCAGGGCGTGATCCTGGAGACCCGGGATCGAATCCCACATCGGGCTACCGGTGCATGGAGCCTGCTTCTCCCTCTGCCTGTGTCTCTGCCTCTCTCTCTTTCTCTCTGTGTGACTATCATAAATAAATAAAAATTAAAAAAAATAAAAAATAAAAAAATAAATAAAAAACAGGAGTGAAAGGGAATAAAAGGAAAGGAGAGAAAATGAGTGAAAATATCAGTGAGGGTGACAAAACAGAGAGACCTAACTCTGGGAAATGAACAAAGGGTAGTGGAAGGGAAGGTGGGCGGTGGGTTGGGGTGACTGGGTGATGGGCACTGAGGGAGGCACTTGGCGGGATGAGCACTGGGTATTATGCTATATGTTAGCAAATTGAACTCCAATAAAAAAAATAAAATAAAATAAAATAAGAGAATAAAAACAAGGGCCAGAGTGTCAATATCAAGGTGACTATGTTGCAAAATTTAAGGAGGAACTTGCCCTTAGGTGCCAACGCTGTGCTTGCATAATGCTGAGACTGAGCACCTCCTTGATTTTTGTGCCTTAAACATCTTTCTTGCCTCTCTCTAGCCTGGCCCTGATAAATTTTCACTTTGACTTTTGCTGTAAGTTCATGGAATCAGTACTTATAAAAAAGATAATTTGCATGTGGTTCGGTGTATATGCAGGACTTGGGCATAGAAAAGTTTAAGGAACCTTATGTATGCAAGACCTTCCAATCTCTGGACTGACTTGAAGATTCAAAGAAGATTCAAAGTATCTTTGTAATTCTGATGGGTTTTTAACTCAAAGTAATAAAATGCCTAAATATCTTGAATACTAAATATGATATAATAACTGTTTTT
This sequence comes from Canis aureus, assembly GCF_053574225.1. Taxonomy (NCBI): domain Eukaryota; kingdom Metazoa; phylum Chordata; class Mammalia; order Carnivora; family Canidae; genus Canis; species Canis aureus. The sequence goes on from NC_135613.1 coordinate 10,797,898, forward strand.
ATTTATGTCAGGCATATATGACCAAAAAAAATCCAACTTTAGCCATTAAATCCTTTGGGGAATTAAATTTATCTTTAACACAGCATGTTTTAAAGCATTCTAGTAAGGTTACCAATCATTCTTATTGCACACAAGTCATTTCAGTTGAAAAATGACTAAAGTAAAATAAGAATCACTAGTGTTATATCCAGAAACTAAAGTTACATGCAGGTTTAGACTGTAAATAGCTGCATTGCAATTTAGTAAAGTGACAGTGCTAGTGTTTGTTTTGGTCATCATTGAGAGATACACACCTGTAAGGGAAGAATACCTTCTTGTGTTTTCTTACCAGACTAAAAATTTATATGTGATCAAAGAAACAACATTGCTGCTCATCAGAGACATTGTGTCTTCCACATTACACTCAGTTCCAAAGCATTTGTTATACTAATAGTGGAAACACTATTGTCTTCAGCACTTTCATTTTAAATATAACTTGTTGAAATTCATGTATTTGCCTTATTTGATCCCATTTTCATACATCCTGGTGATATCAGTATATCAACATTTGTAAATATAAAAGTCTATATCTGAAAAAGACTACAGGCATAAAACAAGATTTCTTGATTAAATCATAATATCCAAGGCTATCTACTTAGAGCCCTTTCCTGCTAGAACCCTACTCAGAACCCTTTCCTGTCACTTAGTAAGCTTTTCTTCTTTGGCTGTGATTCTTTTTGAGTCTAATAAACTGAGTTAGATTTTCCTTATAGCCCAAGAAAACGAATGACTTTTGAAGAAGTATTCTTTCCTGAAAGTCAAAACTGAAACCTGTTCCTAAAGAGTGTTACTGTTGGATGACATTTTGCTATAGATGATATTTTTCATAGTTATATAACACAAAGCAATTTTGGTAACTGAGCAGGAGACTAATTTCTGTGTCATCTGAACAAACCAGTAAACTCATTTGGTATTCCTAAAATCTTTCTTCTCCTCATAGTTTGTATCATAGTAAAGCTGTCATCATTTGTTCCTACATTATTACTATAAATATGCAATGTTTACTCTCTACACAATAAGTCTTCAAAAGATTTTGACTGCTATAGTTGTTACTGTTTCTAAGAGGGATGTTTAGTGTAAGATGTACTAAGAAAATAATCTAATAGAATAGTTATGAGTGCAGCCCTACATTTGAACTCTGGCTCCTAAATGAGTTAAATTACTTCTCATAGTCTTAGTTTGTTCATGTGTAACATGAAAAACAATGATAACACCTATCTCATAAAGTGATTATAAAAAGTTAAGGTAAAACAATAAAGTGCTGATTATTATTTGATATGGGAAGGCTTATGAGAATTTGGTACAGTAAATGTGTTCTTTTCTCCAAAAATACTAAAATAACTTGGCTTTAAATTTTTATTTTAAATAATTGGAGAATATTCTTTTAAGAGATCCCATCTATACCTAGACTTCAAATTATCTGCCTTTAATGCTTTTTTTTTTTAATTTTAGTTTTGATTCTTAAATTTCTATCTTTTGTCCAGATTGACATCTCTAAACATAGCCCAAAATCACCATGTCCAGAACTGCATTCATGGTCTTCAAATCCCTACCTTGAAAAATAAAAATAAAAATCTGTTCTTTTGTCTTTCAATCCTTACCTTCTATAAATGACTTCACTATCTAATTGTAGAAACATAACAATCCTTTTTTTACCTCCCTTCCCATGTCCACTTCATCAAGTTCCATTAATTTTACTTTACAAATATCTTAAATTCAACCACTTCTGTCCATATCCCCTGCTACCATCCCAAGCCAAGTTACTGTCATCTTTTACCTGGTCCACCACAGGAGCCACCTTTTTCCCATATCCACTTTTGCTTCTAACAATCACTTCTCCATATCACAACTAAGGTCATCTTTTTAAAAGACACAGATCTGATTATTCCCTTCTGTTCATGAAACTTTTCAAAGACTTTGCATTTCTCCTAAAATGAAGACTTAACATCACAAACGTGGTATTCCAAGCTGAGCATGATCTGGACTTTGTCTCACTCTCCACCTTTATTATATTACATTCTTCCCTTTACTTCCTATTTCAATCACATACCCATTAAATAGGATCTTTGCCTAAATCTTTCTGTTTAGAATGAGCTTTTTCTCCCATCTCCATTTTCCCTAAGTAACTCCTAATCATTCTTCAGATCCCAGGTTAGCACTGAATTCCTCAAATCTTCCCATACTGTCATTCCTTCCCCACCAAACTGAATTATTTCCCTCTCTTCTAGGCTTTCATAGATCCCTGTGATATTTTTTATACCACTTATATAATTTTTATTATACTTATATTATTATTTGATTAGAGTCTATAAACTATGTGAGTGGAATCTATGTCTAGTTTTGCTCTCAGTTGAGTCACCTGTGCCTACAAAAATGTCTAGAACCTAATAAATATTGTCACATGAGAGAAGGAAAGTAATCACATGATTTAAAAATGGCAATATTCTAAATCTTCAGATATAAAGAAACCTTAGAAAGCATGTAATTATATATTTTTGCTTTATAGATTAGGAAACAACATACTGAGATATACCTTCCTCTAATAGAAATTTTATCTTAGAAAAAGCTTTGACTAGATCATACTGATAGAAATGAAAGGCAGGGCCAGTCTCTTGAGTAAGCAGCCACAACCTATCAACTAAGCAGTTCCATTTCCATAATTTCTATTTAATGAACCATTAGGAGTTATTGCAATTACTCTATGTCCAAATAGCTTTAGTAGCTAATAACTTATTTATTATGTATTCTTCAATTGCCCTATACCTTTGTGCATTCCAAAATAATTTTACACATACACATAATTTTACATATATATATTTGGATGTGTATATGCATATATGTATGAATATATGTTCTTTCCTTCCTTCCCTCAAAGATAATGAATAAAATGCAGGCTGAAGTTTGAGAGATACTATTTTATACTATAAAACTGTGAAAGAAAAGTCAGAAGACAAAATATTCATAAGGAAAAGGTGTCACAAAGTGCTTAATAACTTACAGGACAATGCAGGATGTCAAAGAGACATCACCCCATTTTAACAATGAGCAAAAGCCAGATAACCTACAAAATCATATCTTTCTTGAATAATCAGAGAGTTGAATTTGTGAAGCAACCAGGTAAAGTGAATTCCAAAGAATAACAAGCTTATCCAAAGAAATGGGGCACAGTTGTTTCATGTATAGTAAAGAATACATGGCCTCCATTAGAGTATATACAAATAAAACAAATTATGCCAACTTCTTAAAGGCCCAGTGTGGGTAAATATGACATTTTAGAATTCCTGAGAGTTCCAGAGTTTCTGCACTCACTTGCAAGCTCTTTTCCATAGACTTCTACTACATGAAAAAGTTAGAGGGCAGATCAGTAGGTGGGAGAAAGCTTCTTTTGGTTACATTCAGACATGAAATTCTACTTACTTCCTGGACACTTTTTTCATACAAAGCAAAAATCTGAAGCCACTGGGGTAAACAAGAAACTCTTACTTAGCATTCAAACAAAGATTTGCTACTTCTAGAGAAGGGGTAGACATCAAAGCCATCACCCCCCTGTAGATTAAGAACTATCATTATTAAGGAGTTGAGTCAATTTAGTTTGTAGTTTAGGACAAATATTTTTTATCTCAGTCTTTACTACACACAATGTTTAGGATTCAATTTAAAAATTACAAGACATACAAACTCAAGGAAAAACAATTTCAAAGAAGGAAGGTTATTAACAGAGCTAAACTTAGAGATGATACAGATATTGGAAAACGTATACAAGGACTATAAAATTACCATGATTAATAAGTTTAAGAATCTAGTGAAAAGGATAGATGACATTCATGAACATGTAGGGAATTTCGGAAGAGATGAAAACTATTTTAATAAGTACTCTATATTGGGTGATGGGCACTAAGGGGGACACTTGATAGGATGAGCACTAGGTGATATGCTATATGTTGACAAATTGAACTCCCCCCCAAAAAAAATTTTTTTTAAGTATTCAATAGATATACTATGAAAAAAAAATACCACAGTCGAAGAATTCCTTTGATGGCTTATCACAGATAATACACATCTAAGGAAATAATTAGTGAACCTAAGATAGATCATTAGAAATTATCTAGAGTGGAAAACAGAGCAAAACAAAGCAGTGGTAAAAAACTGAACAGAGTACCCAAGTACTGTGGGACAATAGCAAACAGTCCAATTTATGTATAATTGGAGTCCCAGAAAGAGGAAAAAGAACTAGAGAGAGGAAAAGTTTGAAAATATAAAATTGAGTATTTTCCAAAATTAAGTAAAGACAAAATAGCACAAATTCAAGAGGACAAGAAGATAAAACAGATACCTGCCTTAAGGGACATCATTATTAAATTGCTAAAAAATAATAATAATGAAATCTTGAAGGCAGCCAGAGGAAAGAAAATATTATAAAGAAACAAAGATCAAGATGGCAAACTTATTGTCCAAGTTTGAAGACAATGTACCAATACATTTAAAGTGCTGAAATAAACTATCTTCCCAGAATTCTATATCTAGGGGAATTTAAGAAGAAATAAAGAACTTCCAGTGAGCAGAAACTGAACAAATTTTTTTTTTTTGAACAAATTTTATACAAGAATATTAGAGGAAGTTGATCAAGCAGAGTGGGATACTCCATGGAAATTTGGACCTACACAAAAAAAGAGTAGCAAATATAAGGAAATATTGGTAAATATAGAGAAACTTTTTTCTTATTTTTAATGTCTTTATGTAAAATGGCCATGCAAAACAAGGGTCAGTTAATTACAGTCCATGCACCACATTTGATCTCTGGCCTGCTTATGTATAGCCTGTGAGTGAAGATTTTTTTTTTCACATTTTTAAAGGATTATAAAAAGAAAAAAAAAGAATATATGAAAGAAATTATATATGGCCCAAAAGCCTAAAATATTTACTACCACAACAATATCACAAAGGCTGGGGAGAATGAAATGAAAGTCTACTGCCGTAAGTTTGAACATTATATATGAAGTGATATAATGTTTGAAGGAAGATTATGGTAAGCCAAGTACATATATGTGTATATTATAAACCCTACAGCAATCGCTACATTTAAAAGGGAGGGGGGGGACGATTATTAAGCCTGTAATAGAAATAAAATGGAACCATAAATGAATACTCAGTTAAATAGAAAAAAACAGGGCAGCCCGGGTGGCTCAGCAGTTTGGTGCCACCTTATGCCCGGGGTGTGATCCTGGAGACCAGGGATCGAGTCCCACGTCAGGCTCCCTGCATGGGGCCTGCTTCTCCCTCTGCCTGTGTCTCTGCCTCTCTCCCTCTCTCTGTCTCTCATGAATAAATAAATAAAATCTTAAAAAAAAAAAAAAAGAAAACCACATAATATAGATTGGTGGATGTGGAGGAGGGAGAAAGAAAAAACTAACTGCAAAGTGGTAAGTATGACTGTCTATGTTGGAAATCCTAAAGAATCTACAAAATTAAGTGCATTCAGCAAGTTCATAGGATACAAATTCAGTATACAAAAACCAATTATATTTCTCTGTAGTAGCAATGAAAATTTGGAACTTCAAATTTTTAAAAATACCATCTACAGTAGCACCAAAAACATGAAATAAGAGGGATAAATTTAACAAAACGTGCAAGATTTTTACAATGAAAATTACAAGATGCTGCTGAAGGAAATTAAAGAGGACCAAACTAAATAAAGAGATCTATCATATTTATTGATTGGAATTTTCAGTATTATTGTCAGATCTCCCCAGTTACCTATATAGATTTAGTGCAATTTTATTAAGAATTCCAGCAGACTTTTTAAACATAGAAATTGACTAATTTATGTGGAAAGCAGAGGAACAAAGAACAAAGTTTGGAGGGCTTACACCAGTTTATTTCAAGACTCACTAATACCAGTAATCAAGATAGTGTGGTTTTTGCATACAGTTAGATCTACAGATGAGTGGAACAAAATAGAGTACAAAAAGAAAACCACATAAATATGGTCAATTGATAATTGACAGAGATGCCAAGTTGATTCAAATGGGGAAAGGGTAACCTTCAACAAATGATGCTGAAACAACTGGGCATCTGTATGCAAAAATAAAATGGAGAGAGGAGGGCAGAATAACTTAAACCTTGACCCATACCTTGTACATTGTACTACAAAACTTTTCTTAAATGAATTAAGAGCTAACTAATGAATCAAGAGCTAACTATAAAATCTACAGAGGAATATGCAGAATAGAATCTCTGACCTTGTATTAGGCAAAGATTTCCTTAAAACAAAGACACTGGGACCCCTAGGTGGCTCAGCTGTTGAGCACCTGCTTTCAGCCCAGGGCATGATCCTGGAGTCCCAGGATGGAGTCCCACATCAGGCTCCGTGCATGGAGCCTGCTTCTCTCTCTCTCTCTCTCTCTCTCTCTCATATGAGTAAATAAAATCTTAAAAACAAAAAACAAAACAAAAAGACACTAACCATCAAAAAAATTGATGATTTGAGTTTCATCAAAATTTTTTAAAATTTGTTCTTCAAAGTGTTAAAAAAGGAAAAGCTACAGACTGAGAGAAAATCTTTTCAAACCACAGAGGTGATAAAGATTTCTATCTGGAGCATATAAAAACTCTTACAACTCAATGATGAAAAGATAAAAAACAAACTTTAAAATGGAAAACTGATTTGAACAGACATTTCATTAAAGTGGTCCTTTGGAAAATAAGCATAGGAAAAAATGTTTAACATTATTAGTCCTTAGGGAAATGTCGGTTAAAACCCACAATGAGATACCACTACTACATCTAAAAAATGTCTGAAATGTTTTCAAACCATGATAATTCTAACTGCTGGAAAGATGTAGAGCAACTGGAACTACTATATTTTGCTGATGGAAAGGTACAAACATTTTGGAGAACATTTTGGTATTTATAAAGTCAAGCATCTATTTAACAGATGACCTAGAAATTCCACTTCTCAGTATTTACACAAAAGTTAATGAAAAACAGAAAAGGCACCATTATAGGGATAGAAATCAGATCAGTGGTTGCCAGAAGCTGGAACTAGAAGGAGGATTTTGTAGTAGAGGGCATGAGGAACTTTAGTGGTGCTGGAAATATTCTGTACCTTGATTGTGGTGGTGGTGGTATAATAATATATTTGTTAATATGTTATAACAATATATTAAAATTTATGAAACTGTGTACTTAAGGGTGAATTTTATTTGCAGTAAAAAAAAAAATGCTACCATATATGGTAATATGAATGAATCTGGAGGACATTGTATTAAGCAAAATAAGCCAGAAACAAGAAGAAAAATATCACATGATCTTATTTACATATGGACTCTTTAAAAAAAAGTCAAAATCATGGTAACAAAGAGTATTAGAAAGTAGAATGATAGTTACCAGAAGCTGAGCAAACTGGAGAAAGAGAAAATTTGTACCCTTGATCAAAGAGTACAAACTCATTTCAAGGGAACAAACTTTCAATTATAAGAGGAATAAGTTCTGAAGACCTAATATACAGCATTGTGACTGTAGTTAATAATAATGTATCATGTGCTTGAAATTTGCTAAAAGAGTAGCTATCAAGTGTTTTCACCACAAATGCACACACAAACACACACCTGCAATAACTATGGTTGGAGATAAATATGTTAATTTGATTGTGGTAATCGTTTCATAATGTATTTAGATATCAAAACATGTACACTTTAAATAATTTTTATTTGTCAAAAATAAAAATTGGAAAAATATGAATTTACAGTATATGTCTCATTAAAGCTGATTTTTAAACTAAAAAACTATATAAGATTATAACATTGGCCAAAAACTTTATATAAAATATCGACTATTGAAATTTTGAATGTCATCATCAGAGTAAGAAACCATGCTGTATAATCTCTATAAAATTTGAGTACTCTTTTTCAACTCTCACCTCTAAGATGCTATCACCTCAAATATTATAAGTCTCATATATAGGTTTTGCTTTTATAATTTTATGTAATCTGTATTATGATTGTAGATATCTTTATGGCTCAGTGATAATTGCTATTTCTAACCCCAAATGTGACAGTTTCCCTTTTGATAGACTATTTAATACTTTAAGAATTGATATCCCTGGGTCACGTAGGTGGCTCAGTGGGTTAAGTGTCTGCCTTCAGCTCAAGTCATGATCCCAGGGTGCTGGGATCGAGCCCCGAGTTGGGCTCCCTGCTCAGCGAGGAGTTTGCTTCTCCTCCTCCCTATCCCTCTGCCCCTCTCCTGCTCATTCTCTCTCTCCTGCTTACTTTCTCTTTCTCAAATAAGTAATGTTAAAAAAAAAAAAAAAAAGAAGAATTTGTATCCCTGAACCACTGTGACAAGTGGGTCATATTATATCTATTTAGGTAATAGGAGTTTCTATCACATTTCAAATGTTTAATAACTGTACTTAATTATAACAATAATATTTATTGAGCATTTCAATGTTTTAAACACTTCTTTATTCTTCTATATCCTTGTTGGCCTTTATTCTACTTACTCTATATATTCAGATAAGAATGTGGTAATCAGTTTATACTTGCAGATTTGTCTCTTTTTTCCTCTCAGGCCTATCAATTTTTTGGTCCTATATTTTGGAGCTCTGTTATTAAGTACACATACATTTAGAATGTATATGTCTTCTTGATAAATTTTCCTTTTTATCATTATGAAATGGCCCTCTTTGTCTATAATATTCTTTATAATATTCTTTACCCAGTTGACATTTTGTCTGATAATTAATATAGCCATGCCACTATTCTCATGATTTGTTTATGAATGTTAAATATTTCCCCATCCTTTTACTTTTAACCTGTATCTTTGTACTTAAACTAGGTTTGTTGCACACAGCATATGGTTAGATTTTGTTTTTTTTTATTCATTCTGACAATCTCTGACTTTTAATTGTTTAGCCATTTGCATTTAATTTCACATTATATTCATTTTATATTACCAATAGTTGATTTGAATCAACTATCTTGTAATTTATTTTTTCTTTGTCTCATGTTTCCTTTTTTTTTTCTACCTTGTTTTTAATTACTTGAATATTTGTATTTTACCTCCTCTGTTGTCTTGTTAGCCAAACTTGTATGTTTAATATTTTTAGTGATTGCTCTAGGGTTACGTAACACATTTTAACTTCTTACAATCTACTGTGAAATAATAGTTTGCCTTGTCCTGTATAATAGAACTATTTTACAATATTATACTTTTATTTCCCATTCCTAAACTTTGTGCTACTGTTCTCAAAAATTTTACTTTTATATAGTTACTAGCCCCACAATACAATGACAGTATTTTTGCTTCAAACGAGGGATCAGCAAGCATTTTCTCTAAAGGTACAGATAGTAAATATTATTGGCTTAGTAAGCCATATGTTTGTAACTACTGAAATCAGCCATCAGCCATACATAATGCATAAAAAAATGAGTTTGGCTATTTTTCACTGAAACTTTATTTTTCCAAAACAGGGACCAATCTGATTCTTGGGGCTATAGTTTGCTATTGTTCTAAATAATTATCTTATAAATCTGAGATTTAAAAATAAAATAATTTTTATATTTATTTACACTTTAAACTTTCTTTTGCTCTCCATTTTCTTCCATAGATACGTATTTCCATCTGTTGTCATTTTTCTTCTCCTGAAGAACTTTAACTATTTTTGTTGTTGTTGTTTTTAGTTTAGGTCTTCTGGGAATTGAATTCCTTAACTTTTGTTTATCTGCAAATGTTTTTATTTCACTTTCACATGTAAAGGTTATTTTTGGTGGATATAGAATTCCACGTTTACAGTTTTCCCCACCCCCTACCCCATAGCACATTAAAGATATTCCTTTGTGTGTGTGTAGCTTCATTGATTTTGAAGAGAAATCAGGAGTTGTTGCTTTTTCTATCTACTTTTCTGTAATATATCTTTTTTCCTCTAGCTACTTTTAAGATTTTCTTATTATTGCTATTTTCAACAACTCAATTACGTTTTCCCTTGGTATGGTTTTCTTTGGGTTAATCTTGCTTAAATTTATTGAACTTCTTAATAAATCTGTGACTTTGCACTTTTCACCAACTATGGATATTTTTTAACTAGTACTCCAACAAATATATTTTTATGCCTCTCTTCATTTTCCAGGAATTCTAATTGCACATATGTTAGATCAGTCGCTATTGTCCTGCATGTCATTGAGGCTCAGATCATTTTTTTCTCTTTTCTATTTTCTTTTTGTGCATTAGTTTTGATAGTTTTTACTGCTGTGTCCTTAGTTGCTCCCCTTTTAAGCCCATCTAGTGTATTTTTCATTTTGAATAATACATCGTTCTAGATCTAGAATCTTTTTAGAGGTGGGTTCAGAGGAGAGGGAAAGAGAGGATCCTAAGCAGGCTCCGTGCATGGAGCCCAACATGAGGCTCAATCTCAGGACCCTGAGATCATGACCTGAGCTGAAATCAAGAGTTGGATGCTTAACTGACTGACCCATGTGCCCCTATTTGGTTATTATTTCTATCTTCCATTTCTTTCCTCATTATGTTCATGTATTTTCTTTAAGTCTTTGTACGCATTAATAATAGTTGTTTAAAGTTCATGTATTGCCATCATCTGTTTTGTTTCTAGGTTTTCTTATACTCACTGACTTTTTCAACTAGGTGTTGAGTCACATTTTCCTGCTTCTTTACATATCTCGTGGTTTTTGTTGTTTTTGGTTTTTTTTTTAATTGAATGAGTATTATGGTAGGGTCTAGATTTTTTTGTCTTCTATTAAAGTGTGTTAAACATATATTATCAGGCAGCTAGATTACATATGGATTAGTTTGATGCTTTTGAGGCTTGTTTTTAAAGGCTGTTTTAGTCAGTCTAAAGTAGTCTTCATTCAACAGTTAAGTTAGCCCTACTATTACCTTAAGACATGATCCTTTGCTGAACATGCTACATAGTCAACAAGTCTCTCTATGCTAGCTGGTCAGAATTTTGATGTCTTCCAATCTTATATGAGCTCTGAAAGTTATTAAATTTAGTTTCCTGGTAGTTCTTCTCCTGTTCCTATGAAGTTTCACCCTACACATAATCAACTTAGTATTTTGTCAAAGACTCTAGGAAAAAAGTGCCAGAGTCCCCCTGTGATTCTTTAATATATAATTCTAAAGATTCAAGATAGGGGATCCCTGGGTGGCGCAGCGGTTTGGCGCCTGCCTTTGGCCCAGGGCACGATCCTGAAGACCTGGGATCGAATCCCACGTCGGGCTCCCTGCATGGAGCCTGCTTCTCCCACTGCCTATGTCTCTGCCTCTCTCTCTCTCTGTGTGTGTGTGACTATCATAAATAAATAAAAATTTATAAAAAAAAAAAAAAAGAAGTCTGTAAATGTAAAACTACTATATAATCATACCAGAGCCTATGAGTTCAAAACTATCCTATTAACTATTACACAAAGATGATATTTGCCTTTCTATTCTCATTGAGTCATTAGTATATGATGGATTTTTCAGAGTCTACATGATATAAAGTACTGAAACAAATTGAACTCAGGAGTAGATTTGAAAACCCAAATGTCTTCTGTTAAACCAGAAAATTAAAAATCACAAAAAAAGAAGAAAAAAGTGAACCAATGCTACTCTCTTCTTGTAATTTTTGTTTTCACAAATTAGTTATTTCTCATAGAAATACATCACATATGGCTTTTATGTGTTTTATTTATTTATTTATTTTTTATTCATGAGAGACACAAATAGGCACAGACACAGGCAGAGGGAGAAGCAGGCTCCATGCAGGGAGCCCGATGTGGGACTTGATCCTGGGTCTCCAGGATCATGCCCTGGGCCAAAGGCAGCACTAAACCACTGAGCCACCCAGGCTGCCCGGCTTTTACGTTTATATGAATTAATAAATATTACAAATATTTCAGAAATTTACATTTTAATTTTTAATAAACTAAATATTAATAGATATAATCCATCTAAATAAAATCTCTGAGGTCCTCAATTTTTAAAAGCGTTAAAGAGGCTCTGAGACCAAAAAGTTAGAGAACCATTGCTCTAGGGAATAACTACGCAGCTTTTTGGATTTCTTCATTGAATCACCCTCTTCTTGGGTACCCGGAAAAAATCCAGGTGCTTTGGCTACTCTAAACTTTTTTTCTGTTTCCTCAACTACATGAAACTGTCAGGCTTTGTTTATTGGTTCCTCTTCCTGAGCCTTTGGTCTGGAAAGTGCCTCCAGACAGAACGTTGGGGTGATTGTGGGGCTTACCTTATTTATTTCCTATATTTTGTCCAGTTTATCTGTAATCACCCCCAGCTTTCTGTGTGGAGGCACTTTCCAGACCACAACCTGGGCGGGGAAAGCAGAATATGAACATATAATGCAAATCTGATACTAGTAACTCCATTGGTTATCCAAGGAAATTGTTAAATGCTTTTAGATGAACCATCTGATTTAATTCTCACAAGAACACTACTAGTGGGAATCATCATTTTTCCCCCTTTTAATAGAACAGAAAAGGAAGTTTTATGAAAACAGGTTGTGGTTCAGCCAGATCCTGAGCCCTGGTAGTCAGATTTCAAAGACTTAAACTCTACACTGCAGTGCCTTCCATTGATTAAACTATTATTTATCAAGTGCATATTATATGCTAGGCACAGTCAAAACACTGGGGAACACAGCAGTAAACAAAATAGACAAAATTTTTGTCCTTGTCAGTTAATATCCTAGTAAGGAGAAATGAGTAAATTAGATAAATAAATTATATTTCTGTTAGATAACTATTCTGGAGAAAAAGAAAGCAATAAAGGGGAATATGGAACAATGCTGAGATGGAACAATGTCTATTTAAGATAGGGTATGAAGAAAAGGCTTCAGGAGAAGATGATGTTAAAGGAGATGAAGAAAAAATCCTAATATTTAGTGATATACCAAGAGGAGGGCATGGCTCTGTCAGAGCTATGAGGTAAGAGTTGGAAGCAACTTTGAGGAGGCCAGCGTGCAGAGTAGAGCATGCAAGGTAGAGAGCAGTTGTCGGTGAGATCTTTGATGTAATGTAGGACTAGATTGTATAGAGCCTTGTAAAATCTTTGGTTTTCACTCTGAATGAGATGAGACTACACTAGAAGTTCTTAAGCAGAGCAGTGGCACAGACAGATTTCTATGGCTGTTATGCTAAAAAATACACCATAGAAAGGCAAGAATGAGAACAAGGAGTCCACTTTGGAGGCTTTTGCAATAATTGAGGTAAACTCTGATAACAACAATGGAGATACCAAAAAGTGGCTCGTTTTTTTCTTCACAAGAATAACAGTAGCAATAATAATCATCTATATGGTAGTTAAATTATTTTTTTTGTCATTTGTATTAAATTCCTTAAAATATACTTTTCTTCATCATATATCATGTGTCAATAATTAAGGTAGTTTTTTAAATCCTCTATGTCAGGTGTTCTTTTTCTCTATCTTAATATTTTACAGATTTGATGTATTTAAAAATAAATGGCCATACACACATGCACACGCACGCAGAAGTTTGATTACACTGTCATACACAAACAGTTAATCATATGCTGGTGCTCACTTTACACATAGGCCATTTGGCTTATCCACGCACCTCTTGGAATCTATTGTTTGCAAACATTGCCTGAGGATCCATATCTTTCTCTGAGGATTAACTCTATAGAACACAGCTTGTCCCTTCTTACCATGTGTACATGAGAATTAACTGCCTTATATAGCCTTCTCTGAGACCTACTGGGAATGAGACGCGTCCTTCTGTTTCAGTTTACAGAGAGAAACCTGACATTGCCGGTCATTCTTTAGAGACAATAGCTTTATCCTGATACTTAATTTTTCCTAGGGACAAACAAGCAAGTACAGCCTTTCTTTAAAGGGCCAAATGAGAAACAAAAACAACAACAAAAAAAAAAAAGAAAGAAAAATATCTAAGGTCTTCAGTTATCTATGGACATTTGGCTTATCTAGTTGTTAACAACTGTCTTTGAGAGCTCATAACAGCCCCAAGAATTAGAGGTTTAGTTTGTGCTTTTTATTTTCACAGAAGTGAGTTTATCTTCATCAGATTGAGTTGAAAACCTTTAAGACTCAAGAAATTGATTCTCAAACCTACTAATTTACTATCTTCATTAACACATCTCCTTTTATAATGGATCCTTATACCTTGGGTCCAAGATGGTAAAAGAGCTGGTTTTCAGTCCTGTTAACATCCTGGGTTTATTTTTCTGTACTACGCACAAATATATATCAGTTACCCTTTGGAACTGTGGTTCTATAATGCGAAAATACAGAAACTGAGTCCTAATAAATTCCTTCAGAGTGGCACCAAATAGCAACAACTTTTAGCTGCTATTTTCTGCAATAGAATTTTGATTTATAAAATTATTGGAAGAGATCTTAACATTGAAGCTTATTATTGTTTGCATCACAAAGTAGGACCATCCTAATCTTTGATTTTTTTCTAAAGCTGTTAGATTTTGCTCTGTTAAATTTTGCATTGATTAAATGTACTTAATCATACTTACTTTTTCCCCATTGAAAATCAAAGAAGATTATAGATAACATCTATAATGCAAGATTGTCATACTAAAAATATCCTAGTAGTTTGACTCCTCCTACCAATAGAATTGAAGAACACACTGTGCTATGTTGTCAATCCAGAAAACATCCCAGTTTCCCTTTAATAACATATTATAAATTTAACATACCTTTATGTGTTTGAATTGCTTTAAAACCTATTTTTTTTCCTTCAGATAGCAATTTCTGAAACTTTTCCTTTCTTACATCAAGTAATCCTCAGTTTCATTTCATCATGTGTGTTCTAGGTTTACCACTTTTAAGCTTCAAGAGATGCCCCTAGTTCTAGGATTTCGTAAATCAGCTTTCATCCTGTCCAGAACCTTTATTATTCTCAGTTCTCCAGACTGAAGCATCCTAATCATTTCAAGTGTGTCTCCCAATTCACTAGCCCCATTGACTTTAGAGACATTCAGTGTTGTATCTTTTTTTAAAGATTTTACTTACTTGAGAGAGGAGAGAAACAGATCAAACAAAAGCAAAAAGCAAGGGGCAGAGGGAGAGGGAGAAGCACTCTCCACGGAGCAGGGAGCCCAATGTGGGGCTCTATCCCAGGACCCAGAGATCATGACCTGAGCCAAAGGCTTAACCAATGCTTAACCAACTGAGACACTCAGGAACCCCTAATGTATTTTTAAGGTTTCAGGTCTACGCATAGAATATCAAGCATGAGTGTACCCTACTTCCATATAAGAAGCTGCTTTGCGGATTCATTCTCATATAGCATGCCTTTTCAATGCTTCCAGCATTTTATTTTTAATTACGATTTTGGCTACTGCAACACACTGAACCAAACTCTTCAGGGAACACTTAAGAAAAGCACTCATTAACATAATGGATTATTTTTTGGCTTCTTAAGGTTGAGTCACCTTAATTAGTTAATTATTTCTCTGTTTTGTTTCTGGTATTCATTTTTTGTGTCTTTGGCCTGTAGATTGCTTTCTGACAGAGTTAACTTTGAATTTTTACATTTTTATTTTAAGCACTTGAGCTAATTTTTGTGAGAGAGAGAATACACTTGCGCACGAGCACAAGAGGAGGGGAGGGAGAGAGAGAGAGAGAGAAAACAGACTCCACACACAGTGCAGAGCTGGAGGGGGGCTTGATCTCAAGACCTCAGATTATGACCTAAGGCGAAATCAAGAGTCAGACAAGAGTCAGATGCTTTACTGACTCAGCCACCTATGTGCCTTGCAATTGAGCTAATTCTTTACAAGACATTTAAAATAGTATTCTAACTATAAATACACTCATTCGTACCTTATACAAAATAAATTGAATATCCTTGATATCTCCCATCTTAGGATAACTTTAGAAGGGAAAATTGCAGAGAACAGTGGCTTCTGTTGTTTTATAGAGTGATTTGCCTTAATATATGGATATCTTTATTTCTACTCAAAAGATAAAGTTATTCCCAACTACTAACCGAACATTATTATCTTTAGTACTTACAATACCAACTAGTGTTCATTTTATCCTCTATATCACTCATTTTTATTATACTAGCAGTGCCAAATTTTGAGACACAAGTAGCTGCCTTTCTGTATTGGTGAGAATTGGAGGAATGAGGAAACTTATATACCAAAAATAGTTGTTATTCTTTTTCGTGAAGAAGCCTCTGAATCATGCTCTAGAAAAAAAACATCTGAATATATTCAAATGGATTTTCTCTCTGTGATTTAATTTAATAGGAATTGCTATACTTAAAAAATGGTGGTAAGGGGCACTTGGGTGGTGCAATCATTTAAGTGTCTGACTCTTGATTTTGGCTCGGGTCGTTATCTCAGGGTCGTGAGATCAAGTCCCATGTGGACCTCTGCACTGAGCTGGGAGTCTGCTTAAGATTCTGTGTCCCTCTCCCTTTGCTTCTCCTCTCCCATGCTCACTCACTCACTCTGCTCTTGCTCTCTCTCAAATAAATAAATAAATATTTTTTAAAACTGGTGTGGAGGGGGATCCCTGGGTGGCGCAGCAGTTTGGCACCTGCCTTTGGCCCAGGGCGTGATCCTGGAGACCCGGGATCGAATCCCATGTCGGGCTACCGGTGCGTGGAGCCTGCTTCTCCCTCTGCCTGTGTCTCTGCCTCTCTCTCTCTCTCTCTGTGACTATCATAAAAAATAAAAAATAAAAACAATAAAAAAAATAAAAATTGGTGTGGAGGGCAGCCCAGGTGGCTCAGCAGTTTAGCGCCTGCCTTCAGCCCAAGGTGTGATCCTGGAGACCCGGGATCGAGTCCCACATCGGGCTCCCTGCATGGAGCCTGCTTCTCCCTCTGCCTGTGTCTCTGCCTCTCTCCCTCTCTCTCTCTCTCTCTCTCTCTGTGTGTGTGTCTCTCATAAATAAATAAAATCCTTAAAAAAAACTGGTGTGGTTATGGGCAGGAGCATCAGTGGTTTGATTTTTACAAACTACCTAGTGCTTTTGCTTCTGAATAGGCACGAAGGATTTGATACATAATTTTATTTGACTCACAGTGTGTATGCTGCTCAATTTACAGAGAGCAACTGGAACTTCAAGTTCAATTATGTAGAAATCAAATGACTGTTTAAATTTGAAGGCAGAGAACAGAAAGGACTAGAATTCCAAATTAGTATATCTAGAATATATAGATGCTTATTACTTTCACAAAATCAAGAAGAAATGACTTCCTCTGGCATTTAAAATTGTAAACACTTTTAGGGTCTTGATCAGTCATTCTCATAAAAGAATGAAAAAGATTCCATCCTCCCAGCTAGTTAGTGCATGAAAGAAAGCCTTATCATCAGTTTATCATAGAAAGAGCCAGCATTTCACTGATAGTATCCTATCATCTCAAACTCTGGAGTGACTTTGGATAGGCAGATTATATTCTTCATTTCTCTCAGAGAATATATAAAGTTTTATCCACTTACAGCTTTTATCTTTCTTCACAAAACCATTTTCCAAACTGCGTTGAAATATAACTTTATGAGGAAAAGAATTCACAATTCCTAACTGAGGAATGATTTTGTGGACAGAAAACTTCAGAATTCTAATTTTTAAAAGGGATTGGAGAAAGAAGTGATGCTATGGAGAGAATATTGATCTAAGAAATAGGAGGCCCAACTTTTAATCCTGATCCTGTTGTTAAGTAGCTGTGTGAACGAATGAATCACTTAACCATCTTTTTAGCTCAGTTACCCCCTCTCTGAACTAAAGGGATTAGATAAAGTGATCTGATCTCTAATGTATAATTCTGTAAGGAAGGGATGGATCTCTTTCTTCAAAATTCCATAGCCTCATTTAATGGGAAAAAAGAAAAATATAAAGTAAGTTGTGTGGGTATGTGGATCTAATAGTATTTAAGATTATATTTATTTATTTGACAGAGTAAGAGAGAGCTCAAAGCAGGGGAGCTACAGGCAGAGGGAGAGGGAGAAGCTGACTCCCCTCAGAGCAGAAAACCTGATGCAGGGCTCAATCTCAGGACCCTGAGATCATCACTTGAGCCAAAGGCAGACACTTAACTGGCTGAGCCACCCAGGTGCCCCTAAATCTAATATCTGCTAATTTGTAACTGTATCCATAAAGTCCTTGTCCAGGAGCTCTGTGTGCTTTGCATCTTTTCCCCTATATTATATAGTGGGGAAAGGATCAAACCAGAAGCATACATTTTGTTCACTGAAGGCTTTTAACAAATACAACAGCTTGGGATGGTGTGACATTGTTGGTTATTGTGTCCTAGTCTAGAAATTCATAGCTAACTTAGGGATTTTATAAAGCATTTGCACTCCCCATTCTTTATCAATCACTGACAGACTCATTGTTTTATAATGTACTTCTCAGCAAGCTGTTTGCGACTCATCGCCTGCCTTGCTTTATAGTCTATAAATATTTAATTCTTTAATAAACTGCTTATATGTAATATAAAATGACTGATGCTGTTCTCTCTTCCCTCTTTTAATAGTGCTACTATTTGCAAAACAATTCTTATTTTTTTTTCTAAATAGCAATATGTTTCATAAATGTTTGACTTTCCTTTTTCTAAGTAGCAATTTATTCTGGGAGGTTGGTAGAATGACAGGCAGAGAAACAGCCCCTTGCCTCCTGGGAGTCCAGTATAACTCTTCCCTTACCCTCACACCTACCAAGCTGCAAATTGATGAGGTAAAGAATATGGGACTTCGGAATTGTAACAGAGAGCAATCACCTGTCTCTCTACAGACCAAGTGTGCAAAATAGCCTTTAAATCTGTAGACTAAATGTATGCTTACAATGAGCAAATACGGTTCCCTCTTTGCTTTGACATCCTTTGTCTAGGGGAATCATAAAAGATAGTCAGGGATAATATACCAACACCTTAGTGTTCTTGTCTTCTTTATAACTGTGTACTTTATTTTTGAATGTTGGCTGATTTGCTTTCTATGCCATGAAATGACTTTTAATATTTAATGACTCGTTTTTTTAAATTGGATAAGTCAGACATTTATTGAGTGCATATTGTGTGCCCTGCACAGCTGTTAGGATGTTTTCAAGTAAGCTACTATTATTCTTCCTTGATATTTCAATATAATTTATGAACCCCTAAAAATTGTGAACTCCTTTGGGGGAGGGCAGAGAGGGTGAATTGGGAATGCCTAAACAAATAATGTTTCATTGGTGCCTACCGGTAATCATATACATGCATTATCCCATGGCATTAACTCAGTTCTACATTTCTTTCACACACTGCCTTCACTTAAGTATGTATATGTGTGTGTGTGTGTGTGTGTGTGTGTATTTTTTTCTACTAGAACTTAGTATATTTAATCTGGAAAAGCATGAGACGAATGAGGGTAGAACATTTGCTTACAAGTTAAAAAAAAAAAATCTGGTTAAATGCTACTTCCACCATGTATTAGCTATTACTTTCGGCTTTTCACCTGATCTTTCATATCTGCAATATGAGTATAATAAAAATATATCGTTTATATGAACACCTATATAATGGACCTTCAAATAATGTTAATTCTCTGTCAAAATGTAAAGAAAACATCAAGACAAAATCAAAACAAGTGTTGATGCAAAGATGGCATTAATTTTATACAAATAGGACATAGAATTTCAGTTGTTTATATAATGATGGGTTTTTTTCAGCAACAAATACTTTAAATTGATGCTCCCTGTTTAATTGACAACACACATTTATGAGAAGACTCATTAGGGTCTCTTACTGTGGAACAGAGCTTTTTTAAACAAAATTTGTGTAGGTCAAGCTTTTATCCTTGTTTCATAATCCATATGATAGATCTAAGTGAGATAATTTGCTTATACAAGTCAGATTATTCCAGCCTCATGTTCCATGCACCCTGCCTCATTTTATATACTCTTCCTTATTTCACAAATATTATTCCATTTTCTTTTTTCATTCATTCAACATTGACATCATCACACATGTGCTTCCATTTTACACTTTCTAAAACAGAATTACCTATGATACTATCAGTATAACTTTCTATCCTATTGAAACATCATAAATTCAAACCTGTGTGGGTGTCATATCAGATTCCCTAATGAGTTCCATTTCCCCTGGTTGTAGTATCTAATTTGCTTCTGAATCCGATTTTACTTCTAACTCTCTTCCTGACTTGATCTATATTTGAGCAATCATTGTCTCATATCTAATTATTTCCTTTGCATATTCAGTTTTATTGGAATGTTATAAAGGTCAGTGAGAAAGAATAGATAATTTGAATAATAATAGTAACTATTATTATCTTTATTATTAATGATTGAGTTCCTACTGTATACTAGGTATTGCTTTAGGATATATAACATTTTTCCCTTAATCTTACTCAAGTAAGTTAGAATTTAAAGTTCACAGATGAGAAAAATAGAGCATATGTAAGTTAAGTAACTTGCTCAAGGACGGACACATAGCTAGTAAATAAATAAAACTAGGATTCTAACATAGGTCTTAATGACTCCAAAGCCTGTGGCTGGCCATATTGCCTTTTGAGAATCTCAGCAAAACAAGTGAACAAGTGCTGTTTTCATATTGTAAAATGATAGACATAGTTTCTTTTTTCATTTTAAAAGTGTCATTATTCAAAGAACAAAAATTTAGTGTCAGTTTGTATTCACGTGATACCTTTCTTTTAAAAGAAATAGTGTGTTTGAAAGTTCTTTGTACATTATAAAATCCTAGATAAGTATAAGGTATAATTATAATAGTAGTAATTAATTTGAAGCACCTTTATAAATCCTTATCAATAAGTATGGATTTTTATCCCAAATATAGGTATATTTTACTCTGTATAACAAACCTTTTCCTAAAAAATTATAAATAATTTTTTAAATTCTAAAAATACAATACTATTTTAATGTATAAAAGAACTTAATATTTCTGGGTGAAACCTATATCAAAGTGAAGAATTCGTCTGTAATGTGACTAATTCCTTAATTATATGCTTTTAATCTTACATTTTTTAGTATTAAAAGTTTTTAAATAAGATTATCTTAAATAGTGTTGACAACACCTAGAATCTCTTAAAATAATTGCCAAAAAGACCATGGGAAAGCTGCTAACATATTTTTGAGGTCAGAAATCATCATAATTATAGCTACACATTACAGAATTCCTAGCTTTATGTTAATCCATAGCGTAAAGTATTATTTCAACACTTTGATGGCCACTAAAATATCGACAACCAGACATATTTTATTAGGGGAAAAAAAATTAAGTCCCTGTCTATAAATCAGTTCAAATATTTCATGTATGCTGTGAACACATATACAAACAATACTTAGATTTGAAAGATATTATGAGAAGCCAGATGATTTCTTTATTACCTCTCATACATTTACAGAAAACACAACAGCTAATTCTATTAAAACAGTATTTAAAATTTTTTTTTCTGAAAACCCAATAAAAATTTCAAATCTTTTAACTAATTAATTCTCCATGTAGGACATCCATTACTTCACAAGACTAAATTCTTTATGCTCCATTCATTAATTATTTACTTTAACCTTCTGAAAATACTATTTCTGTTTTCTGCAAAGTTATGAAAGATATATGTTATCTATGTATCTATTTGCGCACATAAAGAGGCACATAAAAGCATGGTGATAATGAGTTGAAAGCCATATTTTTAATCCCTAAATTGGCCAGTTGATTGTAATCTCTCCATGATCACAAACTACATTCCTAACTTTAGACATAGCATTCATTAATGGCTATTATGTCAGTAGGGGACAAAATTTGAGTGGAAACATGGTAGAAAGCATCTGGGTAAGCATAAAAATAGGTATCAGAAGTAAGTATAAAAATAGGTATTGTTGGGATGCCTGGGTGGCTCAGCAGTTGAGCGTCTGCCTTTGGCCCAGGGCATGATCCCAGGATCCAGGATCAAGTCCCACATCAGGCTTCTTGCGGGAGCCTGCTTCTCCCTCAACCTGTGTCTCTGCCTCTCTCTCTCTCTCTCTCTCTGTGTCTCATGAATAAATAGATAAAATCTTTTTTAAAAATAGGTATCGTTATGGTAGATATTCTACAATTTACTTAGCCAAGTAAGGATTATATATCTAGCAATCTTGATTCAGATCCTGAAAAAAGTACAAGTTCATGATATAATGATCATATAGAGTCAACTATTCAAATGCATGCTCAAAGTTTCATCGTATTACAAGTAGAATTTCTGATAGATTCCTGGTTTACCTTACTGATAATTCACATCCTCAGTAGATGGAAAAAATGATAAGGAGACTGATTATATCAGCCTAATTTTGATCAACAAGTGAGAACTTCTCAGAGAGGTATTAAAAAAAAAAAAAAAGAACCGTGGAAGAAAGTAGTCATTTAATCTTAGAGCTTAAAATATCCAGAAATGAGGAATATTGGACATAATCAGATGCCTTACAGCTACCTGTCTAATAAGTTAGACCCTTTAATTAAAATTAAATAAAATTAAATATTTTATTCAGTTTTTCATTTGTACTAGCTAGTGTCTACCCTATTAGACATCACATTTCCATCACTGCAGAAAGTTCTTTTGGACAATGTTATCCTGGACTTCAGAAAGACAGATTTTTAAATATAATATTAAGGGTAAATATAACCTCAGGGACATCATCTCTAAAACGATAACCCAAGAGGGATCCCTGGGTGGCGCAGTGGTTTGGCGCCTGCCTTTGGCCCAGGGCGCGATCCTGGAGACCCGGGATCGAATCCCACATCGGGCTCCCAGTGCATGGAGCCTGCTTCTCCCTCTGCCTGTGTCTCTGCCTCTCTCTCTCTCTCTCTCTCTGTGACTATCATAAATAAAAAACTTAAAAAAAAAAGACGCCTGAACCTGAGCTCCAGGTCCATTAAAAAAAAAAAAAGATAACCCAAGAAAAATAGGAGGACCTTCAAAATAACACTAAAATTGCATCTAACACATATCACATTATATTGTAATTGACTTATTGTATATTACATACCAATCTTTAAGGCACAACTGTGTCTTTCTGTTTCACTGAGTTTGAGACATATTAAGTACATTACTGGGAACTTAGTAACTGATAAATAAAATTAAAATCTGGCAGAGAAAGGGCAAGGAGGATAAGGTGAAGAAGAACAATGCAATTTCTAAGGATCTATTTGATCAATTTTAGATATAAATGAATATAGAAGATATAAAGAAGAACATAGAAGAGAGAATTTTTGAGCTGTTTTTAGGGAAAAGTAATAGATAGACTTGCTGCAGAATTTTGATGTTCTGTTAAGAAATTACTAAAAGAATAGGAGGGATGAGGGAGAGAAAGAATGAATTATTCTTCTTTTTTTTTTCCTCTATCAATAAGAATGAGCTTCAAATAAAAAAAGACAAGAATAAGATTTGTGGGTAAGGGTTTTTAGCCCAAGATTGGGCAGAGATTAAAAGGAAACAACTAACTGTTGGAATTCAAGTGTCCTATCCCAGATATATTACTTTCAAAGGTACTATGATATTTTGCAGTAAGCTTATGAAACTACGTCTGCAGTTGCCTTGAGGAATCACACGTTTTTTAAGAAAATATACAGATTGGGAGATGTGCCAAAAGCCTGAATAAGAGGAAAAAAGTCATTCCCAATGTTTAAAAGTATTACATTTTAATTGTGAAATTAGGTATGCAAGTTATTTTTTTTGTAAATGCTTAAAAAGGGACTTTTGATTACTAGGAATGAACACAAGTTCACAAAGAACAAATATCCTCACTTCCTTTTCTGATGGCATTATTTCAAAAGAATTCTATAATCAGAGTATATCTCAAACTTTCAGTTTTCCTTATTTAAGATAAGATGCTAAGAAGTAGATCAGAAAGCTACTGAAAGCTAAATAGAGTTTTCATCATTCTTACAGTGCTAGGAAGACAAAAATTGGAGTTCAAGAGCTGTCAAGGAAATGGGACCTAGGAGATGAGGTGAACCAGATATAATCTGAGCTTTACAAAGACTACAATCGAGCTTTAAATCAACCTATTCACTTAACTAGATTGAGATGATCTCCCCTTGTTCTGCCATTTTCTTCAGAAGAGGATATCATCACCCAGAGCCTGTAAAATTTTCACACACAATATCTGGCATCAATTTAATACTGTCCAGGAATGTATATCAAGAATTAGAACCAAAAGAAGTGGGAGGAAGAAAGCAGACAATAAAAACAGACTCACAGAAAACCAGATATTGGAGTTATCAGAAATAGCTATTTACCTCCATAATGATAACATTTTAGAGAACAAAAGAACTGCAACTCACAAAAAAGAATCAAACATATTCTAGAACTGAAAAAAAACACAATAACTGAAATTAAGGCACCAATAATTAGATTTAATACCAGATAGGAAACAGATGAAGAGAAGACTGTTGTATGATAGAGCAGTAAAAAAATATTCAAGCCAAAGCGTAAAGAGATTTTTAAAAATGAAAA
The DNA here is from genome assembly GCF_053574225.1 of Canis aureus. NCBI lineage: Eukaryota > Metazoa > Chordata > Mammalia > Carnivora > Canidae > Canis > Canis aureus. The sequence goes on from NC_135613.1 coordinate 10,822,395, forward strand.
ATAAACAGTATAAGATACATATGAAAGATACTAAAAAAGTCTAATGTGTAATTGGAATCCTACAAAGAAAAGAGAGATTGTAGTAAAAGCAATGTTTACACCGATAAGAACCAACAATTTCCAGAAGGGAGAAAAGATATCAAGCCACAGGTAGTCCAAGCATGATAAATACAAAGAAAAGCACACCAAGGCACACCAATAAAACTGAAAATAAAAGAAGATAAAGAAAGACATATTATTTTATAGATGCAACAATAAGACTGACGGCTGACTTCTCAACAGAAATGATGGAGACCCAAAACCTATGGAATGACATCTTTTAAATGCTGAAAGATCTGCCAATCTAGAATTCTATATTCAATTAAAATATCCTTCAAAACTGAAGATGAATTAACTTTATAGACAAACAAGAATGGAGAGAACTTATGAGCAGCAGACCTGCTCCCCAAAACCAGAGGGAGTTCTTTAGCTAGAAGAAAAGCAGTCCCAGAAGGGAACATGGACAGGTAGGAATGAACAAAGAACAATGCCCAAGGTATATATGTTGGTAAGTCTAAATGAATTTTGACTACACAATAAAAAAATTAAAATATGTGAGATTTAAAATACATGAGCAATTAAAACACATGTTAACATAAACATAAAAGATGAAGAGGGTTAAAAAATGAGACTAATGTATTACTAATTATCTAAAAGACAAACGGAATAAGAAAAAAATATTTTATTAATCCAAAGGAACACAAAAGAGGAGTGAAAGAACATGAGTCAGGTGGAACAAACGGAAACATAATAAGTTGATATGTATATAATTTAAGGTATATCCATAATTACATTAAATATAAGTGGACTCAATTCTGTTAAAAGACAAAATTGTTAGATTGAATAAAAGATAATAGCATGACACAAAGAGAAGTTGAATCACTATGTTGTACACCTGAAATTAACATTATATGTGAACTAAACTCAAAAAAAAAATTTAAGAGAATGTAAAAAAAAAAAAGATAAAATTCAACTAAAAAAATAAAATCCAAAAATTGAAAGTAACAAGATTTTTAAAATCCAGCTATGCCAAAATATAACTAGAGTAACTATATTAACATTAGACAAAGTAGAGTTTAAGGCAGGAGATATTATTAAAGGATCAGTAGACCATTCTTAATTTGTTGGCAAGTTAATAACATAGTCACAAAATATATGCAGCAAAAATTGACAAAACTAAAAAATACATATACAAATTTGCATCTTAGTATAAGACTTTAGCACTTCTTGTGGTAACCAATAAAACAAATACACCAGCAGACAAAAAAATCAATTAGAATATGGGCGAACTAAACAATTATCCAACATAACTTAGTTATATGTAGAACACTGTATCCAACAATGGCAAGATTCTTTTTTTCAAGTAGATATTTACTAAAATTGACCATAAGACAAGTCTGAAAAGCAAAGATTTAAATCACTCAAAGTAGGCTCTGATGACAGAAATCTGGAAATCAAGAATAAGAAACTGAAAATCAATAATAGTAAGATAACTAAAAATTTTGTGAATGCTCAAAGGTGTGGAACTTAAGCCATACACTTCTGAATAACCTATAGGCCTAAGAGGAAATTATGATGTAAATTGGGAAATATTTTAAACCAAATGATGATGAAAATATGACATATGAAAACCTAGGAATTACATCTCAAGCTATGCATAAAGGGAAAAATAGAGCCTTTAAACAAATGTTTAAAAAGAAAAATAGGCTGAAAATCAATGATAGGATTACTTTCTCAGGAAATCAGAAATAGAATAGAAAGGAAACCCAAAGAAGGTAGAAGGAAGAAGGTAAGAACAGAAGATACTAGAAATCAACTGTATAATACAGGAAATCAGTAGAATATCTTCTCAAGTACCCATGGAATTTCAAAAAGATAGACCATTTATCAGGCCATAAAAAGTCTTGAGTTGCAGAATACATCCCCTGAATACAGTAGCGTTAAGTTAGAAATCCATAGTAATAAGATGCCTAGAAAATAACCAAATATTTGGAAATAAGCAACATATGTCTAAACATAGGTGTGCAAGATTAGAAATCACAAGAGAAATTGTTTTACATCTCTAATAAACGATAACAAACACATTCTATGAAAGTATGTGGTTGCAACTAAAGCAATTCTTGGAGACATATAGCTCTACACATCTATATTAGAAAAGTGTAAGATTATCTAAGATTCAACATTGTGAATCTAGAAAAAGAGAAGCAAATTAAACCCAAATTTTAAGAAAGGAAATTATAACATTAAGAGTAAAAATCAAAGAAAAATTAACAGACAGAAGTTGATTCCTTGAAAAGACTAATAAAATTGATTTTTTAAAACTGACCAAAAAAAAAAAAAAAGGAAAGAAAATAGAAGTCACCAATATCACAAAAAAAAGAGGGACATTACTGAAGTTTTGACAGGAAAGAAGTAGGATAATAACAGGATATTTGAACAACTTTGTTCCAATCAAGGTAACTAAGATGAGATGGAAAAATTCCTTGAAAAACAGGTTGCAAAAAATTGACACAAGAAACTGAAAATCTGAAGTTCTAGATCACTTTCTTAAAAATCCAATTTATGATTGGAAAATTGCCCACAATTTGTAGGCCCCATAGCTTCACTGGTATATTCTATCCAACATTTAAGGACAAAAAAATAACAATCTTACACAAACTTTTTCAGCATATAGAGAAGGAGGACACTTTCTGACTCATTTCATAAAGTCAGCAAGACCCTGTTAACAATACCAAACAAAGTCATTTTAAGAAAAGAAAATTAGAGACCAATATTTCTCATGGATAATACGATGGATTCCAAAATCCTTAACAAAAAATATTAACAGGTCAAATATTGCAATCCATTTATACATGATTGATAGATCAGTCAATCATGACCAAGTAGCATTTGTCCCAGGACAGCAAGGTTGGTTTAACATGAAAATCAGTCATTGAATTTCACCATGGCAACAACTTTAAGCTGTCATTTGTTTCAGTAGAGGCAGAAAAGGCATTTGACAAAATTTAACCATTCGTGATTTTTAAAAATTCTTGGCAACTTAGCAACCTCTTCTACTTGATAAAGGTGTTTTTCTTAATGATGAAAGACTGAATTTTTTTCTCCCCTAAGTTCAGAAACAAGGCAATGATGTCCCCTAAGATTGGAAGCAAGGCAAAAATGTTCATTCTCATCACACACCACTTCTATTCAACATGGTACTAGACGTCCTCACCAATAAAATAAGATAATTTAAAGACAAAATTTAATGGACATGATTACTGCAAATGAAGACATTAAGCAGGCTATTCACAGATGAGATTACTGCATTTGTAAAAAATTCTAAATTACCTTTTTTAAAACTACCATTTGTGTACCAAAAAATGGGAGGGAAAATGTATTAATATCATATTAATATTTGTGTATAACATATTATGTCTGGAAGGATAAACAAGAGACCAGCACAGTGATTACCAACTTGGAAGTGAGGTTAAAAACTCATAGCTAGAATGGGGGACTAGAGAGAGACTTTTTGCTTTCTATATTATTTAAATTATTAATATTTAAAAATAATATTTTACCTATTCAAAAATCTTTTTTTTAAAAAAGGTTCTGAAAATCGGCATTGACCTGTCAATGTGGTAAATAATGAGCATCTCTGAGTTACCATAGTTGTCTACACCAACCATGATAGAACTCTCTTATCAGTCTGTAGATTTCATGCAGCACGATCATCATTTCAGAATTACACATATATTTTTAAAGGAAACTTTTCAAGGGTCTTTTATGAACTGTATTCATATAAGCTATAGTTTGACTTGATTATTGATCATTCACATTTTATCCAACATGGAAACCTATTTAATGGTTTCTCATTAAACCTTTCCATGCATCACTATTTAGAAAAGATTGAATGTTATTTCCTTCTCCTTATTTTTCTCAAATACTAAGCAACACACTAAAGTAATAATATAGCAACAATAAAATATAATGTTATTTAGTGTTTACATGCAATACTATACTAAATTCTTTGCATGCATTGTTTCAATATTTAACAGCCATAATTCTGTCAACAAAGATGGAAAAGATAAGAGGTTAAAGGTTTGATTCAGATTCAGATTAAATAGCCATTCTCCAATTAATCATTCATTGTACTCTGTAGTTTGGTACACTTTACCGGTTGAGAATCATGTAGCAGTTGAGAATATGTGTGTGTGTGTGTGTGTGTTATAAGGGAAACTCATAAATGGAAATATTGAAGATTAATGGGTGAAGAACAGCAGAATTTAGATTATGCTTACATGCTCATGTATAAATAGAGTCCAGTTCAAGTAGACATTTGTACAAGAACATAGATCAGAGCAAAACTGTCTTTGTCTTAAGGTAATTTAAACAGTATAAAATTGTTTTACCCTGAATTATTAAAATAATTTAAACTATGTATACCTGACCAAGGAAGTAATGAATTCTCTCTCTCTTTCTTTTTTTTTTTTCCGACTGCTGCTTCTTGCTTCAGTTTTCTTTGTTAATCTTTTGAGGCTATTCGTATTATTCCAAATATTTTATCAGTTTTGAATCCAACCAATAGACTCATTCACTACTTATTCATCTCTATTCATCATAAACATGCACTAATCCACACTGGTAATTTCAACATTCCGAAAATGTCAGAAAACCACAGTAATCTTTACCCTGAGAATGAAGCGGCAATGACATTATCAGGCCTGCGTAAGCACTCAGTTGATTCCATCTGCTCTTTAGCAATGTATACTAGGATAGCACCAAGAATTCCCTCTGTCACGAATACCTGGACCAGGAGCACTCTACTGCATCCCCAAATTAGGAGTAGCTGTGCTTTTGGCTTCCGAGCTGTAGACAGCTTGGTGGGGGACAGGCACCAAGTTGCCGCTGCTTTCCTCAGCCTCAGACCTAGAAGGGCCTGTCTCGGTGCTCATCTTGTAAACCCTGATAGCTCCCTGCAACAGGAGCCCCCATCTGAGACTAATGAAGGAAAGATGGTTTCTGAAAACCTCCTGCACTACAGAACATTATGCTGTGGCTCTGAACATACTCCTCTTCGTGTATTCTCTCTTCTCCTCTCCCTTCCATATCCATGCCCTTGTTTAGTTCCAGTTTCCATTAGAAATGCTATCTGGGCAGCAAATTTCACAGATTGGATCCATCTCGATGCTGCCATGCAAAGAAAACACATCTGTCTGACTCTTCATTTAAAATAAGGAAAAAAATTGAAATAGCAAAATGCTGTAGTCGCTCTGAGCTATTTCCTAATGAACCAGTTTGTCCCATGAGCTGTACTGAGGAGCTTCTTCTCCTCGGTGAGAACTCTTTATGCATATTAATATTATGCATGTTTTCCATGTGACTCCTTCTGACTTGCCCTCACCCCATCCTTTGAATTCATTTAAATAAAAATAATTTATGTGGACATTCCTTCAGTCAGGATTTTCTCTCCTCTTTTCTTAAAGACATTCATAATATTTCGCTGATGCTTTGCATCCAAACCGAGTCGTTATGCTTTTGCATATCATTAGGGCTTTATAAAGAACAACAGCGACATCTGCATGTGCCGCAGCGCCAAGGAGATAGGAAAAATACCGAAAACAAACTCCGTATTGGCTTGGAGGCTGTCTGGCTCTCTCTCTCCCCAGCAGCCCCTGCCACCACTATGGATAGGAGTAATTGTACAGTGTAATCACATCATGCCTCATCTGAATATTCATAACAGAGACAAAGCTTTGGAGGATAAGGGAGGAGTGGGGATAATTTAAATATAAAACAGCATCTCATTTCCAAATCAAGTTGTGCCAGTTAGACTCTGCACTAGGATTCAATATTAAACCAACATTGTTTTGCAGTTTGGAAATTGGAAGTGAAGAAGATGGAAAAGAGAAGACACTTGATAAAGAAGAGATGACATTATATTCTCATTCTTGACCAAGGAAAAACAAAACAAGACAACAACAACAGTGACAGAATAAAAATACTTAAAGTGATATTTGAAGAGTCACCAACAGTGGCTAACCAGCTGCTGTTGTACCAGGAATGAAATAGCCTATTGAGGGAGCTTTAAAAGCTCCCAATTAATATGTTGTGCATGTATTACATCTACAAAGAACTCACTGTATTCCTCTCTCCCCACAAATCCCCCCAATACACACATATTCCCTAACCACCACCTTTCTTTCCTGTCGGGTGCAGGAGAAAAAGATCAGAGCTACAAAATAATTGACTAATCACTCCGAAAGTGACAACATCCCCCTTAAAAGAAAGGACAAAAACAAACACATACAAAAAGGTGACTGTTCATTAATGAAGGGATAAATTACCGATGGCTTCTTCATTCTCTTTAGTTCATTACCCCCCAAAAGAAACTATAATCCACGTGTTAATATTTCTTGTCTTCGTTTTCTTTTGTTTTAATATGATGCTCTTTATTTTTTTTTTAACTGTTGGTATTTGTAGAAGCCTCTGCCACTGCATTCCCCAAAGAGCTACTAGTTTCAACCCACTGGAGTTTATATTCCTTTAATTGTCTAGTGCAGGAACATTTCTGCTGTTTTTAAAAATATACCGCTCTGCAGGAATTAGAAGAATCCAAGGTTGTATCCAACTTCAAAGGTTTCCAAGTCATAATGATTTTAGCAAAAGTAGAAGATAGATCATGGAACAAGTCCCTGTTTGAAGATAAGCATCATAGGGACCTTTTTTCTTCCCTCTCTCCCCAACTTTGTACTTCTCCTGGCTCTGAATGCCCCTCGCTAACACAGTTTAATGATATGCAAATGAAATATGCATAAAACCATTCTACTGTATGATGATTAAACACTGGAGACATTAACAGCGGAGGCTTCACTCTTTGTAATAATCCTTCCCGACCATCCACTTTGATTGCGGAGTTATGGAAACCCATAGCAGTTGGCAGAGAGAGTGAAAGAGCAAGAAGGAAGGAAAGGTGCAGGGACACATCACCCATCTCGATGCTTCTCCCACTCCAGGAGAGGTTCCCCCCCTTTGTACTGCGTTCCTATTGCTGTCTTTTGTAATCCATCCATGCAGTCACACCAGAGCGATTAACGGGGAAAAAAAAAAAAAAAAAAAAACTCTTTTCTCTTAATGTTTCAAAGCTCATTAGCCAAACGATTATTCCTCATTAACAGCGAAAGCTCATTCATTAAAAGGAAGAATATGCCCAAAAGATGCCAGCGCGGTTAATCCTGAGTCCCGTACTGGGCTGTAAATCCCATACTACTTGTATATTCCATGCGAAAGGGACACGCGCCAATCCACATTTAAAAAAAAAGAAAGAAAGAAAGAAAAAGAAAACAGTTTGTGTGTTTTGTAAAATCCACAAGAGCAGCAATTAATATTCCCATAGAATGACTTTATTATTATTATTTTTTTTTTTTTTTGTCTCTCTCTTTTGTTTCCAGCGCCTGCCCCTGGCTCAGTGCCTGGTGCCAACAGAACACCTTTCAGGATCCACAGCAACGCAGACAACGTAAGTACCAGCCGTTTCCTGAAACCCCTTTTCAGATTTTTTTTTTAAACGACCACCTAAAACATAGAGACAAGCCTCTTCCCCCTTCTTTCCCCTTCTTCTCCCCTGCGTTATGCCACCAGGGTTTCCTAAGTAGCACCTTCCAAATCCCTCTGCCTTCAAGTTTGTGCATGTCTGTGTGGCATCCCTCCTCCTCCTTCACTCCCATAGTGGATCTTGTAAAAGGGCTTCAGATCGGCCCCATTCATCTCCCTGGTGATAGCAGTGAATGTAGATAAATCTCTGACTGCCTGCTTGCTGCTGGAGTATGATTTTTATTTTGTCTTCTGTGTATACCTGGGTCAAAAAGTGGGATTGTATGCACACACATACATGCACATACACACATTTCCCTCTCTCTCCTTCTCTGTCCTCCTCTCCTTTTCCTCACACATGCATACATCCCACAGTATGTGTATATATGCATAAACATACACACCTATATACATACCCATACCTATAACACAAAAATATATACATATCTAAATGTTTAATTTGTCTGAAAATAATGTGTATTTATATACACATACAGCCTTACAAGTGTGTCTATATCCAATCGATAGGTGCCTATCTTTCAATTTATACCCATCTATGTCTCCATTTAAATATTCCCTCTCTTCTCCCAGCAGATGCTGTGTGCAATTGCAATCCAGGATTGTATAAGCAGTATTCTTTCCTTATGATTTCTATTTGTAGATCTTTATGCTCCCTTCTCTGCCTTCTTCCGAGCTGTAGAATTGGCATCTTTCCCTGAGGTTTTCCGAATGGCAAGTGGCACCGGCTGTGGCATGTATTCATGCCGCTTCCTATGGCATTTCTCTTCCGATGTCTGCTTTTTCTCTTTGTTTGTTGTTGACTAGGCTGAATGGTGAGTTTTTTTTTTTTTAAGTTAATTATAAACGAAGTTGAATAGCAAACAAACCAACAGCTTGCCCAAAAAGAAAAAAAAAAAAAAAAAGAAAGAAAGAAAAAGAAATAGCCCCACACAAGCGCCTTCTGCTGCAACAGATGCCCAGATCACCCCTGGCATGGGCAAATGGGCACCCGATTTTGGTGGTTGTTAATTTTTTCTGTTTGTTGCTGTATTTGTTGTTTGTTTTCCTTGTTTCCTTTTGATTTTTCAAGGAGTCCAAGATCCTGGCCTCTGCTTGGAACGGAACAGTGTCATGGCGGAGACGACGGCCTTTGTCTTGCTGGGTGTGAAAGCATCCGCTGTGCTGGCTCCACTGCGGCAGAATCAAGTTTAAAGGAAGAAAGTGATTAAAGTCAGCTTTGTGCCTCTTTGGTGTGGAAGACCCCCAAACCCCAAGTAGCCGAGTCCCTGGGTCCGAGGAAGGGCTCATAGTTGGAGCAGCCTAGGCTGTAATCCTGGCACTTGCGCCTTCGGTTGCTGCTTTCTGTTCGCTCCTGGGGGTCTGGATAATCTCCCTTGGCTTTACCGCACTGCCTGGCCCGCATACAGGGCCCTCGTAACATATACCCGCTGCTGCTATCGCACGAAACTGTGGCGTTGCCCCTGAATGGATGGCACTGTGCCAACTCTTCTGCCATCCGCCCTTGCAGCTTTTTTCTTTCCTCCCTCCCTCCCCTTCTTCTCCTCCTCCTCCCGTCGACTTGACGTTAATTAACACACGGGTTAATTGATTTTAAAAGCCGAAGAATTACAGTTAACTTTTCCCACAGGGTACAGACGCCAGCCGCTTGGCACACTCTGCCTTTCGCACTGGTGCAGGGGGGCAGGGAAAGCCCGCAGCAAAACTGGCAACTGCTGAGGGAACGTTGCCTGCTTATTGGAGTAGAGCCGATAGAAGTCGACATGGTACTGCCTCATCCTTACAGTATATATAGACATTCTATATTTTGTTAAATAATCAAAGCACACCCTGTCTTTCTTCTCCCTCCATCTTTCAAAACAGGAAAACCCTTCAGAAGTTCTTGGGGGGGTGGGGGGAATCCCTCCCCTAGCCCATTTATCTCATCCTTAATATGCTTTTTTTCCAATAAGAAGAAAATCCTTGAAGCCTCTTTTCACTTACAAGGAGGAAGGCTACCCTTTCCCTAAATATCACCCCTAAAGAAAAAAAATTTTTTAAGGAAAAAGTTCCATAAAGTTTCTTACTCTGTATTTAGTGTTTTAATTTGTTCTCATTCCTCTTGACTCAGATGAGTTATTTATGATGGAAGATTTCACCAGGAAAGTAGGTACATTGTAATTAAGAACAAAATTCATGTGAAAGCTCTTTTTGTTTGTATGTTTGTAGATTTTTGCTTTCTGTCCCCTTCACCCCTTCCCCTGTAGAAAATGAAAGCAGTTGATACTGTAGTTGGGAAGGAGACAGGCGAAGCTGGAAACGATGCTTTCACCTTTTCATGCTTTCATTTTATTTCATTTTGTTTTTTAAAAGCATGCAGCAAGTGAAGCGACAAGAGGAATCCATTATGCAAATCATGTCACTTTGCATAATGTCTCATGACTGGAATATGCAAATGAGCTGTATAATTTATGAGTGCCAGTGTCTGTCTAAAAGTGTTTCACATAATTTACAAAGTGAGTCTGAAAGACATGGGGAAAGCAGCTCTTCCAACCCCACTGCCAAGGAAGCTCTGTATATTTTCCTATAAGTGCTCCCTGGTAATATTGTCAAGTGCTATTTAAAAGAAATTAAGGTTCCAAATATTCATGAAAGACAAAGCTTTTCCTCTCAGTCTCTTCACCCAAATTCTTTGCCTAAAAATTTACAAGAAACTAAAAGACTCTAAAGTATTAATTTTTGTATTCAATTGGAAAAAAAAGTTTGAACCCAACTTGCTATTTGTGTATGGATTTTCCTTTCTAAAGCAAGGTATGTCTTAGAGAAGCAGACACCTTATCTATTTGTCTGGATATTTGAAGACAATAAAATGGGATTTCTCATTTTGGTTGGTTTTGTGTGCCCTGCTATGTGCAACATTTTATACATTATATTTTCTTGGATGTGTAAGATATTTAATATGGAAGTCAGATGCTTTTAAAATTCCTCTGGAGGTATATAATTCTGCTTTCAGAGATGTCTTCAAAAGAGAAATGCCATTCATTAACTAGGTTTAAGTTCACTAAGTCAGCTTACTTGGCTGATCCTTGTCTTAATTTGGTAACTTTTTTGAGTCAATGATTTTGAGCCCTTTAAGAAACCTTAACATTTTTGATAATCTGCCCTAAACTGCCCTTATATTTTTCATTTCAATCATAGTAAATTCTGTGAGAGAAACATACAGGGCGCCATGAAAATGTAAACCAGGAGGAACTGATCATGTCAGAAAAGGCTTCCTGAAGAAAGTGACTTCAAGGTGAATGCTGAAAATTGAAGAGAAATTAGACAAAAAGAGGGAGAAAATATTTTCCATGTAGAGAAATATATTCAGTAAACTTTAAGACAACAAGAAATTTGGCTGCTTGGAAGAACTAAAAACCTCTGTGGCCAGAGTATAGACAGTGGGTCATTGAATCATACTAGGAGCAGATTAGAAGGTAAGCATATGGAGAAATAACATTCATTATCTGCATTTATTTGCTGGTACATGGTCTCTTCTGTCATTATTAAGTGTATATACATGTACTTTGTTGTGTTCATATTGAAAAGTACTTACTACCATAACTTTTATAAAATACTTTTTTATTTTTCAGATTCATGTATTGAACCATCAGATTTCTTTTTTTTTTAATATTTTATTTATTCATGAGAGCCACAGAGAGAGAGAGAGAGAGAGAGAGAGGCAGAGACATAGGCAGAGAGAGAAGCAGACTCCACACAGGAAGCCCGATGTGGGACTTGATCCCGGGACTCCGGGATCACACCCTAAGCCAAAGGCAAACGCTCAACCACTGAGCCACCTAGGCATCCCAAACCATCAGATTTCTGAATCCAATCTATGTGACCTATTCTTTCTTTTTTTTTTTTTTTTTTTTTTTTTTTTTTTTTTTTTTTTTTTTTTTTGACCTATTCTTTCTTTGTGAAGTTTTATTTTTAAAAAGTTAATGGCCATTCAGGAAAATAAAACTAAGAGGAATGTTCCACCTTCCAAGAGTAAAATACAGATTCTTTTCGAAAATACTTGGAAGATTCACAAAAATAGATTACTTTCTGGCCTTAAAAAAATTAAAGTATTGAGGTAAGACAAAATATATTCTCTGACTACAAACTGAACTAAACATCAATAACAAGAATGTGGGAAGTTAAGCAGTCACAGTGAAATTAGAAAATATTTTGAATTAAATGACAATGAAAATGCACTATGTAAGATAAAGCTAAAGAAGTACCTACAGAGAAATCAGATTTAATGCCTTATTTTAGAAACCAAAAGTTTTGAATCAATAATGTCTTAAGAAAACAAAGTCAAAACAGAAGAAAGTAAGAAAATAATAAAGATAAAAGCATAAACCAATGAAACTGAAAACCGTGGGGAAAATCACTATGCCAAAAAGTTGGTTCTTTGCAAAACATACTAAAATTGATAAACATCTAGGCAGACTGAACAAGAAAAAAAGTGAGAAGACACAAATTATCACAACTAAGAAAGAACAGTACTAAAGATCTGACAGATACTATATGAATAATAAGAGATAAGTAAATAACTGTCAATAAAAATGATAACCTAAATGAAATGGAAAAATTCATTGAACAACTACAAAAATTCAGTGAAGATGAAATAACTGGCATAGTTTTATTTTATTTATTTTTATATTTTTTAAGAGTGTATTTATTTATTCATGAGAGACGCAGAGAGACAAAGACATAGGCAGAGGGAGAAGCAGTCTCCCGGAGAGCCTGATGCAAGACTCAATCCCCAGACTCCAGGATCACGAACTGAGCTAAAGACAGATGCTCAACCACTGAGCCACCCAGGCACCCCAGCCTGCATGGTTTTATGTCTATTAAAGAAGTTGATGTGTAGTTAAAATACCTTCCTTTTCTTTAAAACACTCAGCACAGATGGCATCACTGGCATGTTCGACCAACATTTAAGGAAGAAATCATGCCAGTCCTAAACAATTTCTTTTAGGAAATAGAAAATGAAGGAATACTTTCCCACACATTTTATGAGGTCAGCATTTTGTTGATACCAAAATCAGTGGCATTGTAAGAGCAGAGAACTACAGACCAGTAACTCTTATAAACACAAAAAAATCCATAATAAAATATTAACAAATTGAGTTGAATAATATGTAAACAGAATGATACATCATGACCAAATCAGGTTTATTCCAAGAATAAAAGGTTGGTTCAACATTCTAAAATCAGTATGATTCACCATATCACTATATTTTTTAAATCATCAATTCAATGTATTTGATGAGGAGGGAAAGCCACAGTATTAAAACAGTGTGATAGTGATGGTAGGTTAGACTGAAAGATTAATGCAACAAAATAGAAAGCCCAAAAATAGACAAAAATTTTTGACAAAGGGTCAAAGACAATCCAATGGAAAGAGAATACTCTTTTTAATACATAATGCCAGAAACAAGTAAATAAATACCTTTATCTATATTTTACTATATACAAATACTAATTTTAAACTGCTAATAAAATAAAAATCTAACACTCTCAAGTTCTTGAAGAAAATATAAAATCTTTGTGACCTGAGGCTTAGTAAAAGATTTTATATATGAGGGAAAGAAACCTGAACCATAAATGAAAAAGATAAGTTGGACTTCAGGAAAGTTGACAATTTCTGCTATTTGAATAACATTGTTAAACGAGTGAAACAATAAGCTACAGACTTGAACAAAATATTTAGACCCAGAATAAGGAAAAAAATGAATCTAAACCAAACCAAAATGATACAGAAGATAGAATTAGTAGATGAAGACAGCTGTCATAAGTGGATTTCATATATTCACAAAGTTAGAAATCAGGAATATATTAAATAGGCACATTAAAGATAAAAAATACTCTACTTGAACCTATAAAACTAAACTACCTAAAACTACCTAAAACTAAAACTAAAAACTCAACTACCTAAAACTACCTAAACCTAAAACTAAAAACCTAAAACTACCATGTCTGGGATGAAGAATATCATGTCAGGAAGTGATTTACAGATTAGATATTTCAGAAGAAAAGATGAGTCAACTTCAAGACTTATAAAAAGAAACTATCCAAAATGACACATGGAAAGAAAAATAACAAAAAAATAATTACCAAAGCTTCTATGAGTTGTGGGGTAACTTTGTGTGGCCTAATTTTTGTGTAATTTTTGGAATCCTGTGAAGGATAAATTCAGGAGTACAAAAATAAATCCAAGAAATAGTTGAAATTTTTCCAAATTTGGTGAAAATTATAAACCCAACAGGTCCAACTGTCTCAACAAGATCCATACACAAGAAAGAAAAGAAAAGAAAAGAAAAGAAAAGAAAAGAAAAGAAAAGAAAAGAGAAAGAAAAGAAAAGAAAAGAAAAGAAAAGAAAAGAAAAGAAAAGAAAACTACACTAAAGCACATCATACTCAAATTGCTTAAAATCAGTATGAAGTAGAACAATTTAAAAGCATCTAAAGAAAAGAAGACACATTATGTATAGAGAAACAAAGATAAAAATGACAGCAGATTTCTCTTTGGAATCAATGCAAGCCAGAAGACAGTGGAGAAACATCTTTAGAGTATTGAAAGAAAAAATAAAGTTAAACTGAAATTCTATAAACAGAAAAAGTACATTTCAAAGATGAAATACAGACTTTTTCAGATGTACAAAAACTGAAAGAATTTATCATTAGCAGACCTGCACAACAAAAACTGTTAAAGGAAACTTCAGACAAATGGAAAATTATACCACATAATGAAAAGCCTTGAAAATGGCAATTATATTAAATTTTTTAAAAATTATTAAATATGTTTAAAGGTAATTGATTATTTGAAACAAAAATAATAGCAATGTACTGTTTTTATAACACAAAAAGTGAAATCCATGATAAGAGTAGCACAAAAGCTATTGAATAAAATGGAAAAATGAAAGAATTATTATAAAGTTCTTATACTGTATACAAAGTGGTATAATATCATTCGAAGTTAGACTGATAAAGTTGTATACTATAAACTTTCTTAATTTAAAAATAGCTATAGTTAATAAGCAACAAAAGAGAATGGAGTTCTCAAAAAATGCTCGATTCCAAACATATAGCAAGATAATAGACTTAAATGTCATCTTCAGTAATCACATTAAATGTAAATGGCCTAACTACACTAATTAAAGGACAGAGATTGCTAGATTATGTAGAAAACAGCAAGACCCAAATATATGCTACCTACAACAAAACGACTTAAATATAAATATTCAAATGGTTTAGAAGTTAAAGGATGGGAATAGATATACCATATTAACACTAATCAAATGAAAGTTGGAATATATATATATTAACATAAGGTAGTATATTTCATTGTTTATAGACCCTAGAAAGATGAAGTCAGCCACTACTGTATTCTTTTGCTTTCTTTAGTGACAATTAGACCTTAACTTCTCTTTCAATCCATGGATTCTGGATCTGAGAACTGTCTCTGGTCTGGAAATAGCAAGGGATTATGACTTTCCATTGAAGTGGCCAACTTTTATCTCTCTGTTCATTCAATCTTGATCTTTTTTTGAATATGTGTTATGAAATACCTCTAGTGTTTTATCTTGCCTCTAGTAATATGTTCTATGAGATATGTCCATAAACCCCTGTGGATCAGGCACCCTCTGGTTGCTATTTGAAACTTGCTTCCAAATCCTTCCAGGGAACATAGTATAAGCTGTATTTTATGTATAATGTCCACTCCAGCATACCCATTTCTCTGAGGCTTTTACTGCTTTCTGAATAGTTTATTACACCATTTATCAAATCTCTAAAATGGGCCATCATTCTTTCACTTTTCCAAGAACCACCCCGTCAGTGTATTAAAAACTGACTCCAAGAATCCATGTCAGGGCATTAAATCTGAGTCATGGAAAAGATCCCCCATTAAGCAATTTATATTCCAATTCTCTGGTCCAGCACCCTCAAGATTCCAGGCATATTCTGACAGTTCCTACACTGCATATTAGCCAGGTGCATCTACTCTCTTTTGGCAATAAATCTCTCTCCTCCCTCAGCAAGCCCAAGATTTCTCCAGTGGGGCCATTCTGAGATTTGACACTCATTCCTCTGGTGCCCAGGAAGTGAAATGAAGTCAGGTTCTGAAAAATAAAAGCATTATAAAGCACCTGCTTCATTTGAAACCTGTGTGGTCATCAAATAAGATAGAGTCCCTATCCCCTAACAAGTGGAAGTGGTTCTCTTTCTTGGGCCCAAAGATGTTGAAGATAGTCTGAGTGCTCAAAATTCTCAACTGCATCAGTCTTAATATCCCCACATCAGGGCTCAGAGTCCTACCTCTCCAATAGGGCCCTGACATTGGCATAGAAGACTTGACTGGGTGAGAAATCAGCCTTCTCTTTAGCTCTGCAACCCTTATAATTAAGTTGCATTGCTAATCTTAAGTCACGTTTGCCCTTTGATTTGTATTCTTTACTTTAAATTGGTACTTAACTGACCTAAGTCTGTCATTCTTTTTTTTTTTTTTTTTTCTTGGTAAATCACTGGTGTTCAGCCATAACCACCCAGTTCCACAGTCCTAGTAATTTCTTCATTGCTCTGAAATGCCAGATAAATTACACAAGCTGGTACACTTCTTTATCACATCTCATTCACCATGGGTAAGAAATCTTAACCTTTGCACTACTACAGCCTGTCAGACTCTATGCTTCTAACTCTCAGTCCTGGTAACAACTATCCTAGATAGAGTTCCCTAAAGGCAGAGCCCTCATGGCATCTGGAATAGCCCAGTAGCCAATAAATATATAAAAGTGTGTTCATTAGTTGTGGAAATCAAACCAATGAGATACCACGTGTGTTTGATAAAAATGTATACTCTGCAGCTGTTAGGTATAGATTTCTAATTGGTTCATTTGATATTTGTTCACATCTATATCTTTTCTGACTTCTTGTTCTGTCAATTACTGAAAAAGTGTTAAAATCTTCAATTATGATTTGGTACTTTTTAATTTTTCTTTATTTCTGTCATTTTTGTTTCATATACTTTTTTACTATTAGATGCTTACATGTTTAAGACTGTGGTACATTCTTAATAAATTAAACATTTTATCATTATGAAATGTTTTTCTTTGTCTCTGGCAGCACTCCTTGTTTTGAAGTTTACTTTGTCTGATATTAATATTAATTGATTAATCATGTTTCCATAATATATCTTGTTTCACTAGAGCATAGTTCTTAGTAATGCATACTTAGGTGGTAAATTTACTAGGAGAAGCTGGTAATTAGATAACCTAAAAATCAAGGCATTAGTTTTGTTTGGGAGAGGTTGAGTGTTAAGCAAGGATGATAATTGGAACATAGCACTTAGGATGTTTTTCTGTCCCTAACAAGACTGTATATTTTTTTCACAATTGAGTAGTGGTAACACAGATACCTGCTTTATATAATTCACTAAGCATATAATTATATATCATACACTGCCATATGTTTTATACTTAACAGTGAAAAAAGTTAGAAGCCAAAAAGAATGTTCATTATGTCATGCATATAAAAAAGTTTACAAACAAATTAGCCACATGCTTTGTTACAAAGGAAATTTCAATAAATGTCAAAAACCTGATATTATTCAGATTGTGTTTTCTCAGCAACACACAATCACATTCAGAATCAACCATAAAAAGTAATTTTTAAGACCCCATGTGAATAGAATGTATAATTCAAGTAATGGATTATAAACCACAGCGTTAAATAAATATCTGTGAAACTACACTGATGTAAAAAAATTGAATAGGGCAAAAGGACAGCTCTTCTTTCTAGCAAAATTCCAATAAATAAATGCAGAAATAATAATGGAGATAGAAAATCACTATTTGGCAAATATTCCAATAAATAAATGCAGAAATAATAATGGAGATAGAAAATCACTATTTGGCAAATATTAGAGAAATAATTATTGCGGTAAATATCTAGATGCTAAAATTGCTGGATAGAAGTATAACAAGAAAGAGACTATTTATCTTTTACTTGCTTCTTTATCCCAACTCAAAGTATCTCCCCTGTAAGATATGAATTAATTACAAAGGGAAAAATATGATTTTACTGTGGAGAATCCTGGCATAAACCACCTTAAGGACTTATTTTTGCTTGGCTGTTAACACCCAAATTATTTTTAGGGGTATATTTCACATTTAACTGTTTTCTTTAGTGTTAAGGATCTTGGAGGACAGACCCATTTAATCTAACAGTACTTATTTGTATTGTTGGAACATGGTTTGGATTAAGAATTAATTTAGCCTTCCAAAATTGCTTTTTTTGTGCTAAACTGTGAATAATGTTATGTGCCCTGCCTGAAACTAAGTAATATTTTATTGTTCTTTTTCATAATACAAATGATGTTTGCCTAAAACAGACCTTAAATCCATTTCCACTTCCAAAGAATTTTGAGAATTATGTTTGGCAGCAAAACTTAAATCAAGGAATAAATTTATACTACTTTTTCTTCTTCGTATAGTAAATCACTTTTAACCTCTTCCTTTAGTGGTTGTGGGATATTGCAGTACAATGCTGAGATCATCTCAGTGTGTTCCCCAAATACCCAGCTTCCTAGCCAGGCACACCGCCTAAGGGTTCAATAAGTAGGTTAATTCTTCCTTCAGGGTTGGCCTGAGGGTTAAAGTTCCTGATGAACTGAGTGGAACCTGCATACCAGAAGAAGGTGAGTAGCTAAAGTATATGCAATGCTGGGGAAGAAAACCACTCATGTACAGCTGAGGTCACAAGATGATCTTTATCCTACTTCATGTAGTTCATCTATTTCTGTTTTATTGTTAATTCTTTGACTTTGGCTTATTTTACAGCCCTATTATAGCCAAGCTCTTTCAACATCTGACAAATGATTATTATGAAAACATCTTGCAGTATTTTAACACATTTGTTTTAGTGGAAGTTCTAAATCCTATTTATTTTTGTGTTTTCATTTATTCCAAATCTTTTCCTATTTTACCTTTTTATAAATAAGATGAATTAAGGAAAGAAAAATCATGATGATGTGTAAAAGTTTAATTTTACTTGATTAAATATTTTTTCTGACATCTCAATAATAATAATAATAATACATGCTGGTATTTTTTATGCTTTTGTTAGCCATTATCCCCATTTTTAACAGACTTTACATTTTACTAGAGAAAAAAAAGCAAACTCCCTGATTTTAATTAACTTGCCTAAAATCATGCAGCAGGTAACAGCAGAATAAGAGTTAATAGCTACATAATAGTTTTAAACTCCGGTCTCTCTGGCTCCTAAGGCAAAACTTTTTCTTCCATGCCAGTACTTTTCAATCTGGGAATCCTAAAAGTTTGGAGTGTCCCCAAATGTCATCTTATGACAAGTTTTTCATTCTTTCAACACATTTACTGAGTGCTTATGTGTTGGATGCTATTCTAGGCATTTGAAATACGTTATGGAGGAGAAAAAGAAAATGTTGCTGCCCTAATGAGCTTACATTCTCATGGGGATGGAGGACATAGACAAAGAACAAAGAGGTAAAATATATATGCTAAAAGGTGATAAGTACTTAAAGAAAAAAAGAAAATTCTGACAGTTTTAAATTGTGCTTCCATCTTATTGATTATAAATATTTAATATAATGATATGAATAATCTTAATGACATCCTAACAAAGTACTGACTTGTGATTTCAGAACAATTATGTATATTGGTGTTTTCTCTCACATTTTTGGCTAGTGAATGCAAAGAAATGTCATGGTGCAATTCAAAAGTGAATTTGTCATAATGGTTCAAAAAGGATTGATTCATAACAGCATGGCAGTAAAGCTTTGCACCATGAATCCAAAATTGCAGCACTTGGTTCCATATTGAATTTGTGTTACTGTCGTTATTACAAAAGCCCTTTGTGCCTCTTTGAAATAATTCTGGGGTGTTCAATACCCTGTTCTAAATTCCATCAGAGTATTTAGTGTAGATTTAAATAACAGGAATCTTTAAATGTATTCTCAAAAGATATCTCTACAATGTTAATAATATGCCTCATTAAAATAGGCACTCAAAAATGTCATAAACAGGAATTAAGTATATATCAGATCATACTATACTATCAAGCAAAGCCTTTAAATTCTGAAAAAAAATAAGTTTAGCTTATATATATGTTAAAGTACTGAAATATTTAGCATGAAACTCAGTGAACAGTAAGGCCACTTTATACAGTATGCTTACATGAAAAGGCAATATCTATATTGGTAACATTAAAATTTAAAAATACAGAAAAATGTTAAATATAGAATCAGTCCTGAAGAAACTTCACTCTATATTAAACCCAACATTAGCAATTTAGTTTTAGTAAAACAAATTAATTTCTTATTATGTTTATTTAAATATTATTTTCTGTTCTTAATTTATAAATTTTAGTTTTATACTTATAGGAGCTTAAGAAAATGCATTATATCTAATATTATATTTATACATATGTAAGCATATAATATTAAGATTCTGTGGGATTATATTTTAAGAGGTTTGCATATTTCTTACATTTGAGAAACACTGCGCCATGCAGCACTGTCTCCTCAATAAAACTTAGATAAACAATGACTTTCTTTGAACATTTTTAATGCACCAGCCAAACTCTCTTTGACTTCCTCATTACTGTCTGATAGGCTACTGTCTTTTGTAAGAAATATAGTCTACACCCTTCCCAGTTCCCATTTGTAATGCTATGAGCAATTAGTAGTGATTCAGGTTGCTGATCAGATTCAAACTGTTTTCATTCAGAAATTACAGTTTGGTTGGGAAATTTTTACACATAGTAACTCTTACTGTATACATCCTTATCGTAGAAATTCCAGTGATTCTATCCTTTATTGTGTTTTCATGTTAACATTTTTACGATTCTAAATTCCTAAATTTCTGAATTTAGGTTATTAAGAGACTTCACTGAAGTAGAATTAACATGTGCATTAACCCAATGTTTGTTATTATATTTCCCTTAAATAGTCCTATTCTTTTAAATATTAAGAAAAGGAAAATATATTCTCTTTCATAGTTACCAGGTATTCGCTACTTCTGGTTCTCATAATTTCTTTCTATATATATGTTTCCATCTAAGTTTCCTTAACCTGAAGAGTTTCTTTTAGAATTTCTTATAGTACTGCTCTGCTGACAACAGGTTTCTCAATTTTTGTTTTTCTAAAAATGTATTTATTTTGCTTTTATTTTTTTAAGGTAATTTTCTCAGATATAGAATTCTCATTTGAGAGTTCCCACTGTCCCCTCCCCCACAGCACTTTAAAGATGTTGTTCCTTGGGACACGTGGGTGGCTTAGTGGTTGAGCATCTGCCTTCAGCTCAGGGCATGATCCCAGAGTCCCAAGATCAAGTCCCATATCGGGCTCCTTGCATGGAACCTGCTTCTCCTGTCTCCCCCCCACCCCCACCCCACAGCCTCTCTCTGTGTCTCATGAATAAGTAAATAAAGTATTAAAATATTAAAAAATAAAAATTAAAAAAAAAAAAAGATGTTCCATTCTCTCCCACCCTCCATTGTTTCTGATGAGAAGTTGGTTGTAATATATATCATTTCCCCCTGTTTGTAATGGAGGTTTTTTCCCCAGTGGTTGCTTTTCTCTTTTTCTGTGTTTTCCATCATTTGATAAGTATGTGCCTAAGCATGGTTTTCTAGGTGTTTATCTTGATTGGAATTCATTGATTGTCTTGGATCTGTAAGTTTATGGTTTTTTAGCAGTTTAGGAAAAATTTTGACATTATTTTCTGAAATATTTTTTCTGCCCAATTTTCTTTCTCCCTGTGAGTACAATTAAATATAATTTAAATCATTTAAATATGGTCCCACAGGTCATTGAGTCTTTGTACAATTTTTTGGAATATTTTCTATTATCTATCTTCAAACTTACTATCTTCTTTATTTGACTATAATCAGTTCTCATCCAGTAAAATTTTCGTTTTAGATACTGTATGTTTTATTTCTAAAATTTCTATTTGATTCTTTCCCTTTTTTTTATACGTTATATTTTTCTGTTGAGATTCTCCTATATGTTCAAGTTAATCATATTTTTTCCTTTAATCCCTTGAACATATTTATCCTAGCTGTTTTAAAATTCTTCTAATTATAACATCTGGGTCATTTTAGTATTGGTTTTTGTTAACTGTTTTTCTCTTGAATGTGGACCATATTTACTTGTTTCTTTATGTTTAGTATTTTTTTATTGTACCCTTGTAGCAACTATGGATAGCCTCATCTAAGTAGTGTTGATTGTGTTCTAGCAAGCAATTCAAGTGGTTCAGCTCAAACATCAAACTCTTCCCTGAGCTAAATCTTCATTTCTTTCCAACCTTCCAGCTGTTGCTTTCTGCCAGGCCCTCTGCACATACATTAATCAAGATCAGCCAAGGATTTAAAGGAGTTGGTATGTGGATTTTCCTCTTCCAACTCCTTAGCTTCCCCTTTTCTGAGATTTTTCTTTTATTTTCTAGCCACGCCCATAGGCCCAAACTCTTCCCTCAGAATCCTCAAATCAGTTAGGACTACAGTTTTCTGATTTAGTTCCAACTGCTACATGCATTGCAGACTGAGATGTGCCTTTATGTGAAAAGCCACATAAATGCATTGATTTACTTCATGTGTCAACTCCCTTCCAGTTTCTACCTGCCTTGAAATTCTCTCAGGTACATTCATTCAAACAACTTTTTTTTTTTTAAATTTTTATTTATTTATGATAGTCACACAGAGAGAGAGAGGCAGAGACACAGGCAGAGGGAGAAGTAGGCTCCATGCACCGGGAGCCCGATGTGGGATTCGATCCTGGGTCTCCAGGATCGCGCCCTGGGCCAAAGACAGGCGCTAAACCGCTGCGTCACCCAGGGATCCCTCAAACAACTTTTTATATTTTTCCCCATTATTTTTATCTGCTAGTAAGGTTAAGAAGGTTAACTTAATAAAAGCTACTATACCATTATTAAAAGTGTAACTTCTGTATCATATTCAAATTTGAAAAATAACTATACACAGAGAACACTCCTTGTTAATAGCATCTTCTTCTCATCTCATGAATGCAATAAAGATGTTTTCATAATTCACTGAGAATATTCATTATAGGTCTTATGTGTTTCTTTCCCCTAACCTATTCTCTTTTTCCTCAAACTTCCTTTTTTCCTTGTTTGGCTTTTTAATGTGTCAAAAGAGGACCTTTGTTCAAATCTCTTGTCCTTTCCATTTGTATTTGAGTGGAAAGTACTAAAAAGATCATTGAAAACTCCCTGTGCATAAGTGTAGGTTGCTTTCTTTTTCTTTTGGTATCACAAAGTTGCTTTCTTTTGTGGGTAAATAGTTCGTTTTATTGACTAATGACCAATGACTGGCCATTTATTTATTAAGATTTAAAAAACTGACATTTAGTATCCTAAGTATTTCTTAATCTTTTATTTATGATGGTTTTTCAGAAAGGATATTTCTAAGTTCTTGTTTTGAGAATATGGGCTTGCCCTCCAGTATTCTTGGAACCATGTTTGGGAGAGAAGCTAGTAAGGTCCACATTTACTACATAAAGTTTAGTTTAGTACATACCATAACTCACCATTTTTCAGCATGAAAATAGTCTTCAACCCAATGGTGGTTCCACATCAAAGTCCCACTGGTTGTGCCTCCTCAAAGTCTTCTCCATGGATAAGAGAGGGGAGGGTTGTTCAGATATATGGTTGACAAAGGCTATATGTAGATCTAACTGCTTCTTATTCAAACTTTTACCTAATACAAATAGTTTTCTACATTAGCTATACCCCCACATTCAGAAGTATCTAGGACCTATAATTTGTCTTTACGAGAGATATGAATTGACTTGTTTCTGAGCAGCATACCCTCCTGTTTTATGTTTCTATTTTCAAAGATTGATTGAGTCAGTTTCTATTTATCCACCTTTCTTCTGGCCTCTAAATGTTGTTTTCTCCTCTTATCTTTGGCTTTGTGAGTTTATTCCTTTTTTATCATTCTATTATGATTTTAGTGGAGTTTTCAGAGTGAGAAACCTAAGTTTATATGATCAAGCCACTATCTTTAACTATAAATTGGTTTTCTTTATCTATCTATCTTTGGGATTATTATGATAACTTACTATCTAATCTACTTGTCACTATTCTCCTAACTCTAATTCATTTTGACATTTACTTGGACCCCCCACTTTAAACTTCCAGTGGACAAAGACCCAGACTTGGGTTACTTGAGTTACTGTAGAATTTTTCTAAGGTCTAAAACTATGAATACTTTGTCATTAGTCAGAATATGGCAGGAGTTTTCTACTTTCATCCCTCACAGAACATTGTTTAACAATCAACAATCAACCACAGATGAGATTAACTTTGTGGGAGTCCAAGAGTCCACCAAGGAAGTTCCAGCACACTGTTGGAACAAAAAATCCAAGAATAAATTCACAGAAGAGGGTAAAAACAGTTTTACCTGTGTCACCTTGCCCCCCAAACAGCACAGCTCAGCACCAGGAGACATCGCTTGGCCACAAGTGTTTTCTCTCACAAAACAAGTCTTAACACATTTAAAAAGATTGAAATCATGCCAACCTTTACCTACAGTAGTATGAAACTAGAAATCAGTAATAGGAGGAAAGCTGTAAAATTCACAAATTTGTGGAAATTATACACTCTTGAACAACAAATGGGTTAAAGAAGAGATAAAAAGGGAGATAGAAAATATCCTAAAACAAATGAAAATAGAAAAACAACAAAACTAAGCAAAACATTTTGAAGAGGCAGGTTTATAGCAATAAATGACTACATTTAGAAAAAGATCTCAGAAAAGCAACTTAACCTTACACTTTAAGGAACTAGAGAAAGAAGAAGAACAAACTAAGCTCAAAGTTACAGAAGGAGGGAAATAGAAATTAGAGCAAAGATAAATGAAATAGACAATAGAAAAACAGTAGAAGGAATTAAACTAAGAGCTAGTTTTTTTAAAAGATAAAATTGACAAACTATTAGCTTGTCAAATAAATGAAATCAGAAATAGAAGAATAGATGAAGTCAGAAATGAAAGAGGAAATATTACACTGATAACCACAGAAATACAAAAGAGCCTAAGAGATTACTACAACCAATGGTAAGCCAACAAACTGGATAACCTAGAAGAAATGGATACATTCCTAGAAACATACAGTATTCTAAGACTGAATCAGGAAGAAAGAGGAAATTTAAACAGGCTAATTAATAAGGAGATTGAATCAGTAATCAAAAACTTCCCAAAATAGAAAAGTCCAGAATCAGATGGCAGCACTTATTAATTCTTCCAAACATTTGAAGAAGAATTAATGCCAATCCTTTTCACATTTTTCTAAAAAACTGAAGAGGAGGGAACACTTCCAAACTCATTATAAGCCAGCATTATTTTAATACTAAAACTAGTCAAGGATACTAGAAGGAAAGAAAACTATAAGCCAATATTCCTAATGAACATATATGCTAAATTTTCAACAAAATACTAGCAAACCAAATTCAAGAGCATTTTTTTTTAAGATTTTATTTATTTATTCATGAGAGACACAGAGACAGAGGCAGAGGGAGAAGTAGGCTCCATGCAGGGAGCCTGACATGGGATTCAATCCCAGGTCTCCAGGATATACACCCTGGGCTGAAGGCAGTGCTAAACCGCTGAGCCACCCAGGCTGCCCAAGAGCATATTTAAAATAGTCATTATACCATGATCCAATGGGACTTATCTCTGGGATGCGAGGATTCTTCAACATATGCAAATCAATAAATGTGATACATCACTTTAACAGAATAAAGTAAAAATCATGATTATCCTGATACCAAAAAAAATTTTTTAATGTAATATTCTTTCATGATAAAAACTCAACAAATTAAGTATAGAAGAAGTGTATCTCAATATAATAAAAGCCAAAACTAACTTCATACTCAATGAAGAAAAACTGAAAACTTTTCCTCTAAGATCAGAAACAAGACAAAGATGCTCACTCTTGCCTCTTCTACTCAACATAGTAGTGTAAGTCCCAACCTGAGCAATTAGGCAAGAAAAAGAAATTAAAGATATCAAAATTGGAAAGAAAGAAGTAAAATGTCCTTCTTTGCCAATGACATGATCTTAAAAATAGAAGACCCCAAAGACTCCAAGAAAAAAAAAAAAAAAAAACGTTAAAACTAATAAACAAATTTAGTAAAACTGCAGGATAGAAAAACAGCATGCAAAAATCAGTTGTTTCTATACACTAACAAACTATCTGAAAGAGAAATAAAATAAACACATTTAAAATAGCATCAGAAAGAATATAATATTTAGGAATAAATTTAACCAAGGAGGTGAAAGACCTGTACCCTGAAAAGACATTGATGCAAAAAGTTAAAGAAGTCACAAATAAAAGATAACCTGGGGGGATCCCTGGGTGGCTCAGTGGTTTGGCGCCTGCCTTTGGCCCAGGGTGTGATCCTGGAGTCCTGGGATCAAGTCCCATATTGGGTTCCCTGCATGGAGCCTGCTTCTCCCTCTGCCTGTGTCTCTGCCTCTCTCTCTCTCTCTCTCTGTCTCTCATGAATAAATAAAATCTTTAGGGGGAAAAAAAAAAAGATAACCCCATGTTCCAAGAATTGGAAAAATTAATTTGTTACAATGTCCATACTGCCCAAAAATGATTGACAGATTCAATGATTCCTATCAAAATTCCAATGACATTTCTCACAGTGGAATAAAAAATAGTCACAGTTTGTATGGAACCACAAAAGACCCTGAATAGCCAAAGAAATCTTGAGAAAGGACAAAGCTGGAGGTATCAGACCTCCTGATTTCACACTATATTACAAAGCCATAGTAATTTTTAAAATATGATACTGGCTTAAAAACACACATATATAAAAAAAAAAAAAAAAAAAAAAACACCCCGCACACATAGATCAATGGAACAGAATGTAGAACCCAGAAATTAACCCACATATATACAGTCAACTGATCTCTGGCAAGAGTACCAGGAACACAAAAGGCGAAAGAATAGTCTCTTCAATAAATAGTGTTGGGAAAACTAGATCACATACAAAAGAATGAAATTGGACCCAATCTTACACCATATGCAAAAATTAATGGAAAATGGATTAAACACTTAAACGTAAGACCAGAAAAACAAAATTAGAAGAAAACAGGAAAAAGGCTCCTGTGTTGGCATTGATGGTTTGGCTATGACACCAAAAGCATAGGCAACAACAGCAGCAATAAAAAAGTGAGAATACATCAAACTAAAAAGCTTCTGCACAGCAAAGGAAGCAATGAACAAAATGAAAAGGCAGCCTGTGAAATAAGAGAACATATTTGGGTATGTCAGATAAAGGGTTAATATCTAACACAACTCAATAGCAAACATATAACCTAATTAAATAATGGGTAAAATAACAAGACAGTTTTCAAAAAATTTATGAACGGCCAACAAGTACATGAAAATTCACTCAACATCACTAATCATTCAGGGAAATGCAAATCAATAATACATGAGATATCCTCTCACAATTGTTAAAAGGATTATTATCAAAAAGATAAGAGGGGCACCTGGGTGGCTCAGGTCGTGATCCTAGAGAGTCCTGGGATCGAGTTCAGCATCAGGTTCCCTACAGGGAGCCTGCTTCTCTCCCTCCCTCTCTTTCTATCTCATGAATAAATAAATGAAATCTTAAAAAAAAAAAAAAATGTTGGCAAGGAGGTGAGGTAAAGGGAACCCTTATATACTGTCGATAAGAATATCAACCATTATGAGAGACATATGGGAGTTCCTCAAAAAATTAAAAATAGAACTATGTGATCCAGCAATCCACTTTTGTATATATATTCAAAGGAAACAAAATTAGAATCTTTAAGAGATATCTACAGCCCTTTGTGCATTGCAGGATTACCACAATAGCCAAGATATGGAAACAAGTGTCTGTTGAAAGAAGATGAATTGATCAAGAAAAAGTGATACACACACATGCAATTGATTATTATTCAGCCATAAAAAGGAAATCCTGCCTTTTGCAACAACATGGATGATCATGAAGGACATTAGATTAGATGAAATGAGCCAGATAGACAAAATACTTTGTCTCACTGATCTGTGGAATCTACAAAAACAAAAAACCCTTGAACTCAGAAACAAAGAGTAGAATAGTGGTTCCCAGGGACTGAGGTGTGGGAAACATGGGGAGACATTGGTCAATGGATACAAACCTTGAGTAATAAGATGAAGAAGTTCTGAGGATATAATGGACAACATGGTGACCATAGTTAGTAATACTGTATTATATACTTGAAAATTGCTAGGCAATGAATGTTAAATGATCTCACTATGACAAAAAAATGTTAAGTATGTGAGGTAATGGCCCCTGTTAACTGGATTGTGGTAATCATTTCACATGTATATTTATATCAAATTATCACGTTGTACACCTTAAACATATGCAATTTTATTTGTCAATTATAGCTCAGTAATGCTAGAAAAATATTTTGTGATTTTAATGAGGTACTGATACAAAGAATGGCAGAGCTGACAAATGCTTAGAGTCAGAAAGTACAGTACAAGTCTTCTAGAAGCAGCCAAGTACCTAGTTCTGTTAGATATAGGGGATATGGTAAAAAAAAAAAAAAAAAAAAAAAAGGCAACATGTGATAGAGCAAAATAGTGACCTTAAATGGCCATTCAAGAGAAATAGATTTGTTGATAATGCTGTTTTTTTTTTAATTATAGCTTCTGAGACAACTACTAAACTAGAAAAGGAGTTCTGTTTGTCTAAGAGATTGATGCAACTCTTTATTTTCTCACACTTTTCTCCAGCATATTCTATGTTGGTTTAAGTAGTCAGAACTAATGACAGGCTAGGGAAAAAATATATATATTTTATTTTTTCTGCCCTTTTAGTGGAGATGGGCAGAGGTTGTTGAGATTGAGGACTTAGTCAACCGGTGTCTCTAAAAAGTATCTATCACAGTACAAACTGCAAATAGGAGAGAAGAAATTGATTGTCTGATCCCTAACACTAGCTGGATAGGGAGGTTTTTCCTTAAAAGCATTATTTATCCTGCGGCAGAAATTGGGAGTGGTCTTGGAAGCAAGAGGGGACATTTCTTTTGCTCTAGGAGCAGATAAGCAAAAATTAACAGAAGACAGCATTGTATTAGTCACACTAGTAGCTGAATCTGGAAATCTCTTCAAATTTATCTGCTCTGTATT
Organism: Canis aureus; assembly: GCF_053574225.1. Lineage (NCBI taxonomy): Eukaryota > Metazoa > Chordata > Mammalia > Carnivora > Canidae > Canis > Canis aureus. The sequence goes on from NC_135613.1 coordinate 10,851,247, forward strand.
ACTAGCAGCCTATGTGTATATATGCCAGCCTCAAAGATTTGAGCCTAGTCTGTTAGTATGTGAAAACCTGGCTGTGAGCCAGTCACAAGAAGCAAGGTGGGTAAGTGCAGCTGAACCTCCGCCATGCCTTGGGAGGTTTTCACAGGCTCAAAAGCTCAGCAGCAGGCTTGCCCTGGGCAGGGTGACTGGGTTTTCAGCTGGAAGCTATGTCTAATTTATTATGGCTCATCCAGTGCTGAACACAGAGTGTGGCAACAGAATATTTTAATAGTTACAATAAAGACTGTGGTGGGGCTACTGAGTTGTCTTTGTTTCAACAGGTGTATCTTGTGCCAGTGACATTAGTAACAGCTGAAAAGGATTCATCTCCTTGGTTTACTAAGCAGAAGATAGTTACCAGAACTGATCCGTAAGTCTAAATAAGCATCCCCAGAGGTCTTGGAGTTTTCAGTGAAGTGAGTATTCTGAGGAGAAAAGAAAGGGATAGAGGCATTTAATTTGAAAATTAAAAGGAATACGACATTATTTTGTATCCTAGGCTGATAAGAAATGTGTATACGGGCATACAACAACCTTATATGTGCTGAAAAGTATGTACCTAAAAGTACTTAATATAGTAGTAGGATATCACCAACTGCATACACAAATACTGAGTATATTTTGTCCATGTATAGTCATCCAGGAAAAGATTCCTGAAGTTAAATTCTGAACTGGATTTTTAAGAAGAAGAAGCCTATGAATCTCTAAAGATGAAAGAACATAATGGTATATAAAGTTAAAATCTAGGCTACCAAAATAAAAAATTCAGTTGAATTCCTTTTTTGATTGCAGAACAAATGATCATCTGCAGAAGTTTTTCCCTTCCTTTTGATGATCTCCCACTCTCATCACACTAATGAAGTTGTTCTTTCAGCAGTATTGTACCTGTGGCAGACCTGAAACATGGAAGGCAAGAAAAGTCAAACTTGGGGATAGAAAGAATAGTGCAGTAAGTTGAAGTAGGATGTCTTTTATGGAAGTAAAATTGTGGCTAATAAAATTGTAGTTCCAATCATGAAGTGCCTTGAGTGATAGACTTACTAATTAAGATTTTAAAAAATAAGGAATAGGCAGCCACTACGGATACATGAGCTGAAGAAAAAATAATGTCGTACAAATACTTTCCGTTTGGTTATTGTGGGAAAAGTAAAATGATGAGGGGAATTCCTAATAAACCACTGTAAATAATCCACACATGAGGTAGTTAAAGTCAACTGGGAAGTGGAGCAACTGGAAACTGGAAGTGGGGAATGATGAGACTATAATGTTAACAGAACATGAATTCCAAAGTTATTACAGAGAAAAGATTAGCAGAATCTATAACTGTAGTTCAAAATAGAGATGAAGGGGAAAAAAAAAAGACACCAAAGTTTATAAGCCTGGAAACACTGAAGATGTTGTGGATAATTATGGGAAAACGTGTAAAGATAGCTCTTGGGGGGAGGGGAGATGGACTTGTTTTTCAATGTGTTTCAGGAGTTGTGGCATTTAAATTAAAATGTTCTATGCACAATGGTGGTTAGGGAACTAGAAAGAAGGTAAGACGTGTATTTATGGATGAGTATATGGTAGCCCAGACCTGGTGACATCTGAGGCCATAAGAGTCATCTAGAACCTTTAAGAAGGACAGCGTCAAAGAAGTGAAAAATTTGGAAGTTAGCCTTGGGAAATTACCAGAGTTATAGGAAATGAACTTGTGAAGGACATATCATTGAGCATTGAAAGGAATTGTTTAATCTCTAATTCTTATATAATCCACAATGGTATGAATTCACCCCTAAAAATCTACAAAAATAAACCTCCAGTCTGCTGCTAAGAACCTGAAGGCACAGTGTTTCATTTAAGCCAAAGCAAAAGAGAGTGGAGAAATAACTTTGACGGTTTACAATGTATTACATTGCAGGATGGTGCAGGGCTTCTCCAAATAGTACCTTTACTTCCACAATAACTCAGTGAAATTACTGTCCATCTTGTACTGATGAGGAACTGAAAGCAAACTAATTGTCTAAATTTCAGAAGGAAAGAAAGGAAGGAGGGAGAGAGGGAAGAAAGGAAGATTGAATTTGGATGAGGAAGTCATTCTCAAGTATTTACTTGTGATTTGGGAAAAATTATTTCAACATAGGCCTCCTTTTAAAGAGGGAACTTCTGGGGCACCTGGGTGGCTTAGTCAGTAAGCATGTGCCTTCCGCTCAGGTCATAAGCAGGGAGCCTGCTTCTCCCTCTACCGCTCCCCCTGCTGGTGCTCTCTTTCCTCCCCCCCCCCCCCCCCCCCGTCCCCCCTTTAAATCAATCAATCCTTCAAAAATAAAGATGGGAACTTCTCTCTTGAAAATCCTTGCTGATGGTAGAAAACTGTCTTTAGTTTGTCATGATCAATCTCTCATAATGCAAAGCCGTAATAAACAAACCTAGGCATCTATTCTTAAAATTCTGCCAGGTTTATTATAAAAAATTGATGGGTTCAGTGTTGAATAAACTTTCTTAATGTTTTATTCAAAATGCATATATCTGTTTAGAGATATTTCATTTCGATATAACTTTATACTTCTCTGCCTACTGTTCTTGAGGCGCTTTTGTTTCCATAAACTACTGTTTTAAAGTGTAGAAAGGAACTGTTCCAGTAAATGCCAGAAGGAAAATAAATTTATAAATATAATAGGGAAAATACAACTATCCTCATTTTATTGTAGATTCAAAGAAACACATGCTAATTCTAACCCCTTCTCTTCCACCTTCTAAAGCCTCCTTAACACTATCTTCAGTTTATTGTACTTCTCTTTCCCACTCCCCAACTTTTCTGCCCCTCCCTCTCCCAACCACACCCTCTCCCGACCTCCCTCTCTCTCTCTATTCCATTAGTTTAAACCTTTCCAGGGTAGATCTATTTTGTATAGCATGATCTACTCAATCTGAAGAAGTGCTAACCAGACAATCTCCCCAAAATGTGTTCACAAGTAGCCTTTAAAGTAGGAAAATGGGATGTAAGCTGGGAAAAGCTTATGTTCTAAGTTAAGTATAGTATTATACAGACCTAACAATTAAAAATATTTCCCTGTTATATGCATTAGTATGTTTATATATATGGATGCTTATTCTCTTTTTTTTTGTAGAATATTTAATCTAAACTTTTTAATGTGTTATGAAGATACTTCCTAGGTAGTCACACCATCCCTTCATTACTAACCTGCCCCAATATTAGTTACAGTCTTTGTAGTTTCTTAAAGTTTATGTTTTTCTAGGTGTCCTATATGTTTTCCATTAGTTAAGTGACTCTTGAAAACTATTCTTGAATATTAGAAATACAAAACAGTCCCATATATCCTTTATCCAGATTTTCCAGTTGCCTTATTTTCTATACTCAATAGGCTCTAGATCCCATCCAAACTATGCACTGAGGTGCACCAAGGCACCCCTGGGCCTTATAGTCAATTCACAGGGCCACTGCAGGACTTTTTTAAATTTTTGAGAGAAATGTAGTGACATCTGTTGGGCATGACCTGAACTACTACTATTAAGTTGGTATTTTGTTTTCTAAAGAAAAAGGCCCTAATGAACTGAGAAAGTTTGGAGTTTGGGAATCTTTTGCTCTAGGCATTAAAATTCACTCACTTTGTATAAAATTAATATTATAATCATTCTTTTTATACAATTGATCAAAACAATTTAAATGTATTACCCAAATTTGATAAATAATTATTTTTAAAAAGGAAATTTTTTATCAAAAATATCTATTAATGAAATTCATAGGACTCCTCCTGTCCCCCCCACCCACTAATGACCCCATTAGTTCATGTCTCTCTGTATATGAATTTTACTGAATGGACTGAATCCATTTTTATTTATATTTTTGTTTTGCTGAGGTAAGCCTTGAGAAAACTTGTTTACATAAGTAAATAGATGGATAAAGACAGATTTATTATAAAAAGGTCATAGACTTTGAACTCCTTTTGAGTTATATTACAAATATTTATACAAAAAAAAAATGAAAAACTACCATACCTATAGAAGGATTTGTTGTCTAGACCTGTGCTGACTAGTAGACATTAGCCATATGTGGCTATTTAATTTTAAATTACTTAAGATTAAATAAAATTTAAAATTCAGTTCCTCATTGCACTAACATTTCAAGTGCTCAAAAACTATGAGTAGCTGGGGGCTGCTGTATTAGACAGTGCAGACACAGAACATTACCTTCATTGTGTAGAAAGTTCTTTTAGATATGGCTGGTCTAGACATTAAAGTCTTCTTTCTTGACACTTATACCAATATTTTAAATAATTTCTGTTTTTGGTACCCCCAGCATTTTTTCTACTCCAGAATAAATGCAGCATAGTTTTTTATTTTAATTTGCTTTTTTTTATTCAACTTTATATTTTTGAGATTCATTCATTGATTTATGTAGCTTTCATTCATTTGCTTTACTGTTGAATATTCCATTGTATGAATATACCTTATCAACTTTCAAACACATGGGACATTTTTTCCAGTTTCTCTATCATTAAAATCAGTGCTGCTCTGAAATTCTTGTTTGTGTCTCTGAGGGCCTTTGTGTAAATTTCTCTAGGATATATATTCAGGAGTAGAATTTCTGGGTCAGAGGATATTTTCCACGTCAACTTTATTGGATAATGCCAAATCGTTCTCAGAAATTGCTATCCTAATCCACTCCACACTCCCACACTCCTGCTTCTTCATGTGTTATTTCAAGTTAGGTTTGGCTGTGATTGACAAAAACAAAGAATCAAACATTAATAACATTGGCTTAAACAACAATAAAAATTTCTCTTCATGTAGATCACATGCAGAGATAACCAGTCTATTGCAGTATGGTGGCTCCAGGCTCATTAGGATCCTAGTCTCCTTTCTTGTTGCTCTACCATCCTCAACATGTGTCTTTCACTCCATGATACAAGGAGGCTGCTTAATACCTAGCCATCATGTTTGTGTTCAACCCCTCAGAAGGCAGAAAAGGGAAAGAAATTAATGCCTTCCCTAACATTTATAAAAAACATTTTGTAGAATCTGAGCAATCTATATCTGATTTTAACCTATTAACCAGACCTTAGTCATGTCACAGCAAGCTACAAGACTGACTGGAAAATGAGGTCTTTATTCTAAGTGGTTATGTGATCAGCCAAAAATCAGTGGTCTTTTGACAAAACAAGTTAAAAAATATTGGAGGACAAGTGATTTCTTTCACTTTTCATACACTTTCCTTTACTTCCCTGATTACTGGAGAGGATGAAATTCTTTTAAAATTTATAGGCCATTTGAATTTCCAGTTCTATGAAGCAACTGTTTATTTCTTTTGTTCATTTTTTTCAATGTCATTTTATTTTCCCTCTTAAGTTTCAGGATTTTATTATACATCCTGAAATAGTCCATCTGCTTTTTTGTGGACTTCCTTATATTTTGTGCCTTGTCCTTGTAACCAGCATATAACAGAAATTTTAACACTCAATAATCTAAAATCATTATCTTTTATCTGGTGAATTTAGTCCATTTATTGTGATTACTGATATGTTTCTATTTCTTTTATTATTGTATTCTACACTATTCTACTTTTTCTGTCTTTTGAAAATTTTATTTTGAATTCTGTCTTTTTCATTTGTTCCCCTACTAGTTTAGCAGTTATCTGCTATATTACTACTATTTTAGTGGTTACATTTTAAATTCTAATATGCATACATGTATAAAATCTAAAAATAATCAAAACATTTACAAGAACATTTTTTTAAAGATTTTATTTATTTATTCATGAGAGACAGAGAGGGGCAGAGACACAGGCAGAGGAAGAAGCAGGTAGAGGGAGAAGCAAGCTCCCTGCAGGGAGCCTGATGTGGGACTCGATCCCGGGACTCCAGGATCACGCCCTAGGTTGAAGGCAGGCGCTAAACTGCTGAGCCACCCAGGGATCCTATAAGAATATTTTAAATTCTAATATACATACATGTATAAAATCTAAAAATAATCAAAACATATACAAGACTTTTAGAATATCTTAACTCAATCTTTTCTTTCTGCTTATTTGATGTTGCCACTTTCTTAGTCCTAGCTTATCTTTTAATCATAGACATTAGATGTTTTTGTAATTTTTTCTTTTTGAGAAACAGAGCACCTGAGTTGGGGAAGGGGCAGAGGGAGAGAGAATCTCCAGTAGACACCACATTGTGGAACTCGACATCATGATTTTAGCTCACAACCCTAAAATCATGATCTGAGCCAAAATCAAGAGTCAGATGCCTAATTGACCAAAGCACCAGGTACCCCTATAACATTTTATTTTTATATAATCCTAAACTTTCCATAAAATTTGCAAAAGTTGTACAAAGAATTCCCATATATACTCTACCCAGATTGTCTAGTTGTTGACATTTTGCCCTATTTGCTTTATCATTTTCTCTCTCTGTGTCCTTCCTTTCTACCGTCTACTTCCACCTAAGAGTAATTTGTAAAGTTGGCATTGTTATTCCCTTTTACCACTAAATATTCCAAGTGTATTTCCTAAGAGCAAGGCATTCTCTTACATAACCAAGTACAATTGTTCAAATCTGAAAGTTTTACATTTTATTGGTATGCAATAGCCCATATTCATATTGTCAGTTGTTCCAGTAATGTTCTCATAACTATTCTCCACCTACCCAGTCCAAGGTCTAATCCAAATTACATGTTGCATTCAGTTGCCACGTTTCTGTAAGCATATTTAATCTAGAACATCTCCTCAGACTTTCTTTGTCTTGCTTGACCTTGAGATTTTTGAAGGCCAGTTGTATTTATAGAATGCCCCTGAATTTAGTTTTGCATAAAGTTTGCTCACAGTTAGATCTAGATTAAGTATGTGGGACAGAAATAGCACAGAATTGATGGTGAGTCCTTCTTAGTAAACCATATCAGGAGGTCCATGATTTTAGTTTGCCCTGATATATGTAATAGTAAGTTATATCACTTGGCCAAGTGGTGTTTGCCAGGTTCTCTTCACCATATAAGTTACTGTTTTTAACTTTGTAATTAATAAATGATGTGTGAGTAGATACTTTAAGACTATGTAAATATCCCATTCCTCATCAAATTTTCACCAATTTGTTTTAGCAATCAAATGATTATCTAACTCCACCGTTCCTTTTCTATGTACTAGTTCACATTTTAATGTAAGGAAAATCTTTCCCTTCTCCCTTATATTTGTTTGTTTATATCAGTATTGTTATAGACTGCATATTTTAGTCTCCAACCCCTACCCCCATATTCATGTGTTGAAACCCATATTCCCAATAGAATGGCAACTGGAAGTGGGGCCTTTGGGAGATAACTAGATTATGAGGATGGAAACCCCATAATGGGATCAGTGAGTATCCTCAGAAAAGAAAAAGAGCTAGACTCCCTACTGTCAGTCATATGAGAGTACTAGGAGAAGATGGCCATCTGCAAATTAGGAAGGAGCCTTTCCCCACACACCAGCTCTTCCAGCTCCTTGATCTTGGAGTTTGCAGCCTCTAGAACTGTGAGAAATAAATATTTGTTGCTTGAGCCCAGTTTATGATAAATTGTTATAGCAGTATGAACTGAATAATGCAAGTATGGACTCATAGACATTTATTTTATTCCACATGTTGTAGTCCAATACTGTCATCATTGATTTGATATACAAATTGTCCCAGATTTGTCAAACATGAGTCCTTTTAAATGCTCGTGCATCTTGTTTTATTTCCCTACTATTTTTTGATCATTTCCTTGCTTTCTTGAACAAAATATTCCAGGCTTGTTTTATACTTCCCTAGTTCAGTCTAAAATGAGGCTTTTTCCTGTGGAGCCTAATTGCTTTTAGTGGACAGCAGAATTTTGAAAGCAAGCTCTGTACACTAAATGTGTTCACTTATAACTAGTTTATCATTGCATCTAGCCACGCAATTGATAGAGCTATAAAATGTATTTCTAAAACATGTATATGCTGTATATATACACCTACTTCTATAATTTTTTTTTATCAAGAAGTGTGTTCATCCTGATAACTCCAATTTCAGTTCAACACCATATGTCATATTCTGGTATTTCCCCTTTCCCTATTTGTAACCCCCTTTAAAGACATCTGGCTTCCATTATGTCCAATATGTTTCCTCATTTGCTCTAGTTTACAATTCACAGAAGTTACTTTCAAATTGCTAACAGATATCATTGCAAAAGCAAGCCTACTAACTGGAATTTAATATTTTATAGTTTTTTTAAGCTAAAATTCACATATAGTGAAATGTATACATCTTATGTATACAACTTGATGAGTTTTTTACACTTGATAATTTTAACTACATATAGTCTCTAGAATGTATACTTGTAATCTGTAAGACGTTTTGCCTGAAATCATTTGCTCCACTATTGCATGAAATAAAGACCTAATGTTCTCATTTTATATAGGCATGTTGATTTAAATATACCCATATCTAATATACTCCTTCCTAAATTATTTATTTTTTGCTTGTCATTTCTTATTGCACATACCTTCTTTCTGGGATAATTTACCTTCTTCCTAAGGTATAGCCCAGAAGAACTCCTCAGTGAGGTTTAGTTGCTCGTACTCTCAGTTTTGTCTGAAATGTGTTAATTTTATGGTCATCTTTTAAAGATGATTTCCTGAGGATACATGTTTAGGTTGCAAGTTCTTTTCTCTCAGTAATTTAAATGTATTATATCTGTGATTTCTAGTTTCCATTGTTATGGTTGAAAAGTTAGATGTCAGTGTTGTTTCTTTCATGGTAAATGGTCATTCTCTCTGCTTTTAAGATCTTCTCATGTTTGGTGTTTTGAAGATTCACTCATAAAGTAAAATATATGTGTGGATTTCTTTATATTTATCCTGCTCAGGATCATTATGCTTCTACATTCCAAATATTCATGTATTCCAACATTTCTGAAAAATTCTCAGTAATTATATCATTGAATACCCTTTTTAATCTTCTTTACTATAATACTTAAAAACTATGAATAGATGGGTTTTAGACCTTTTAATTATCCTCCACATATCATAATTTCTTTTTTTTATATTTTCCATCTCTATGTCAGTTGATGCTTTATTTTGGCTTAATTTCTTTAGTTTTATCTTCTATTTCACCAATTCTCTCTTCATCTATATCAAATCTGATGTTTTCCCTGTCCATTGAATTTTAAACTTTAATTATCTTTTTCATATACAATCAAAAGTCTGTTTATATTTTATATTCTCTTATATCTGGCTTATATTTCTATTCCCTCCTTTATTTCCTTACACATATTAAACATACTTATTTTATATTCTGAATTTTATAATTCCAGTATTTGAAGTACTAGCATTTCCTCACCAGATTTTTCTTTCTGTTTTTTTCTGTCAGCTCATAGTATCTTGTATCCTCATGGGCTTTGTGATTTTTCTATTTTCCATTATGAGATCATGTAAACTGGGACTCTGAGCAATTTCTATGAGGCCAGGGTTAAAGACGAATTTTCCTAGAGTAGATTTGCATTTTCTCCTTCTAGATTCCTAGAAAGAACTATTGGCCAAAGATTAATTTCTCAGCTTTTGGATATTTTTCAACCCATATAAGTTTGTGATTTCAATCTAATACCCAGGATTGACATGACAGCTAATTTCTGGTTATGAATTAGGGTACTCATACAATCTTGGTTGTATCTTCCCAGTTAAAATGCCCTTTATTTTGGTATAGTTATTAATAATACCTCTTCCACTTTTAGAAGATTTTCTGTTTGGATTATACATTATATGCCACCCTATTGCAAATACTTGGAGGAGAGACTTTTTGTCCCTTCCAACCATAGCCATGGCTGAAAAGATATTTATTTCTTCTTTTACAGGGCAAAATTTCTAGTTCACATTTTCACTGAAGGTGTATCTTCCAGAATCCTGATTTTTAAGTTGGGGTTTCCATTCCAGCTTCTCAAATAAGAAGCCCTAGGTTTCTGGGGATTGGCAGATGCCCTGAGGGCTGCTGCTGGCTTTAACATGTTTACGTCTTTGGATTCATGCTTCTGCTTAGTTCTTTGCCTCTAAGGATTTTCCTTACTTTATTGTGAGCTCAGCTATATATTTAAAAGGATGTTGTAAATCTTTTATTCAGAATATTTAGTTGTTTAGTTCAGGAAATTTTTTCCCCCTAGAACAAAATCCCTGGGCTCCTCATAAATACTGATTTAACTGCTTGTGGTATTGGAAGAGCCAGTTTTTCTGGTATTGAGGTAGCTCAGAAACTTCAAAGAGCAGCTTTCCTACTTGAGAGCTCTCACTTCTCCCACTTGGTTGAAAATAGGAGGACAATTTACCTGAAGAAAAAAAAACGTGAAAAAAATTATATTTTAATGTTTTATATTCTCCAGATACAAACTGAGAACATAAAGTAAAATCAGTTTTATTTCTCTAACAAAAGAAATAGGCAAGTGCCAGCATGGAGGATAAAAGATACTATTATCGTATGCATTTTATAGATGAAGAAAATGAGGCATAGAGAAGCTAAATGACTTACCCATGGCCCACTATTAGTAAGTGATGAAATTGATATTAGAACCCACAGCCAGCCTGTCTATAATATGCATACCCCTAACCACTAGCTTACATGCTCCTTGGCACAGATATATGCATTCTTCTATCATATCATAATAAAAAGTGTGCTCATAGGGGAAAGTACTGCTACACTGATACCTATTATAGCCTTCTTAGTATTTTGGATGTTGATAAATAACCAAAAGCCACTCAGTAACAAATACAAAAGGATATGGATAATAAAATGCAATCTTTGTTATAGATTATAAGAAGAACTATGAGGAAACAGAGCTCTTAATCCTAAATTGTAAATGCTTTCTATTTCTCCATTCCTGCTTTTTCTGTTCTACCTCTCTGAAAGTTTCTTTCCTGTTTACCTGAAAATTTCTTGTTTGTGCTTTAATACAATTCAAGTATCTCCATTAAAAAAACAAAAAACAAAAAAACAAAACAAAAAAAAAACTAAAATCCCATTCTCCCCATAGGCTTTTCAGACAGAATTAATGATTTTCCTCATCTGTGTTCTCATAGCATTTTTACATATCTTTATAATAACTCACCAATTGTATTATATTGAACCACATTATATCATCACTTTTACATGTCAAAAATGGTTGAATGTCAGCAAAATCATATGGTTCAGCATTAATTTATTGTGAATACATATGCCCTATTAGATTTAGGGGTAGAGACAAGGTGTCATTTACCTTTCTTTAACTTAAGGCTTGAGCATATGCTCAAAATATGATTGTTGATTTGGATGACTGCTGATTAGTGGGGGCAATATTAAAAATTATTAATCACTAACATACATTGCAGGGTCATTGACCAATCAGAAAAGATACCGGCATTAAAGAGCTGCTAAAATGTGCCCATTTTGTTAGCTGCGCATTAACCCAGCCTATGCCAAGGAAATGTGGACAATAAGCCTTTTGGGGTTGTAATGAAACCCCAAATGGGATTCTAACCAACTACATTTAATGCTTGAAACTTGTCTATAGCAGTGTCACCAAATATCACTTCAATCTCTGGTAACAAAGAACTAAGAACTTTGTGTAGTAATCAATTCTATCTTTGAGCGCCTCTTATCCCTAAAAAATTATTTCCCCCATTAGACACTACAATAATTCTTTCTTTTAACTTCCATTCACAGAGCCTAATGATATGCCTAAGGGCTTCAGCACAAAAGTATCCTTCGTTTCTTAAACTAATTATTTTACATGGCTGATATTCCCCAATAATAGTATTATTCTTTGACTGTTTTTCTACCTATGATGCCCAGACTGAGCCTTATATTCGGAATGGGACATGACCAGAACAGTGCAGAGCAGAACTATCCCATCCTTTATCCCCATTTAGGGCATGGTTTGATAGTGTGATACACTAATGCATTTCCTGTGATATAAAACAAGAGTATAACCCCATCCTAGGGAGCCATGTTATATAGAAAGGACAGACTAGATAACTAAACTAGACCAGTGGTTCTTCATCCTGGCTGTACAACAGAACTACATAGCCTATGAGCTTTTAAACAACAAAGATGCCTGAGCACCATGCCCAATTTAATGAGTATAACAATCTAGATGTGGATATTTTGGAAAGGGTATGAAAGACAGTGTAAAGTGATCAAGAGTGCATGCTCTGGTGCGAAACTGCCTGGATTCAAATCTGGACTTACATAAATTTAATTTACTTCTGTAAATTGCTTTAACTCTCTGGCTTTCTCATCTCTACAAAGATATAAAGATTCAAAGAACTGTTGTGAGGATTAAATGAGATACTTTAAGTAAAGAATTGAGAGCAGTCCCTCTCGCCAAGTATGTAGAAAGTGAATATTGTCTGTTATTATGATCTGGATATGTTTAAATCTCTGCTGCTGGTTTTCATTTTTCATGCACAGGCTGAGAAAGTATTAGTAAAGGATATGATTTAACATGATAGTTGCCTCTGTCAAGCAAGAACTCCTATTCTTAATTCCCTCCTTTCTGGTGCGCTTATCACCACAGTGACCCCAAAGAAACTTTAGCTTGCAGGTGATCATCAGGATATAACTGCTGCTGAGACAGTGCCTCTCCCTTCCCCCACACTACACTCACTGAATGCTCTGGATCAGTGCTTCTCATGCCATTGGATCTTACAATATAGTTTAAAAAGTAGGAACATGGATTTGCCGGCCTTTCACATTTACAAGCAAGAATATTCAAAAATCATAATCATATCTACTGTCATCATAAAAGACAAGACATTGAAACATTAAAGAAATAGGAAGTTGTAATCTCAGGATAAATTAATAAGGCTACCATAACTAAGTTAAACCTATGACCTCTCTATCTATGACTGCAGGTTGTTTAATTGCATATCTTTGTTTATTACAGATGAGGAAAATTTATCAGTAGTAAGCATCATCACTTTCCTTACCCAAACCTTCACTTTCAATTATAATTATAGCATATGCATAAAGAGTCTTTAAATTTGGTAAATGCTGCCTGACTAGAAAAAAAAATGCCATTCTTGATTTACAGCTATGTTTTGGCATATTTATGTTTCTGTGGCTTTTATTTACTAAATTGGGTTTACTTGATAGTCTACCTTAGTAGAATATTTATGTAGCTGTATTTTAGAATAAAAAATAACATGTATTTTCCTATACAAGTTTTTCTCATTTTAGCTAATGAAAATTGTGCCAATTAAGCAGTGGGAAAGTATCTGCCAGTAGTTAATGCTAATAGAGACACTAGAGCGTTCTCTCTGCTATTAATCTGTTGATAATGGAAGGCCCATTTCTTCAGTACACACAGAAGAAAGAATAGAAAAAATACTGGCTATGACACCTAATGAATTGCCTTCCTCCCACACTACTGTGCCCTTGTAACCTAGGGCGTGTAGAGCAGGCTGGCAGCCATCACATTACAGATATAAAAGTGCTAGAATCTCTTGGTTCTGTAGCATGTTGCCTGATAGATTGGTGAGTAATGTACTTGAAGAGTGCATTACTGAGCTCTAGACTAATGGCCACCTCTTGCCCATGGCCTTTATGGTAGATCATTCATTGTGCTGCCTCATCAGCTTCCTGCCCTCTGTATCTGGCATGAGCACTGGCAGTTCCAAAACTGATTAATCCCCTAGGAATTAGTCCCACTGCAGATCTCAGTGTGGATTACACAAAAATGAGAATGTTCTGGTGCTATAGGGACAGCATAGCTTTTCTTTGAATTCAATAAACCTCACTTTAGAAGATGAAATTTCCTCACCAATCTGTGTATTGCCGTGTATGGCAAATTTTATACAATTTTACAGATTTCCAGTAAAACAAATGTGATAATTCGTAACTTCCAGGTTTTAAGTTATACAGGATAAAAAAAATTTAGAGGGAGTATCAACACTATAAACTTATAACTTATCAGTCTAAGGAGACATCACATCACAATGTCACATATATTGTATTTTTATTTAGTTTTTCTCAGATATGTTACTGATTCCAGAATTTTTTTTTAAAGGTAAAAGGTCTATACTCTCTACTTAAAAAATCTATTTAAGTAGACTTTCCTCTGACAGACTTACAATGTTATATTTACTATAAAAAGTCACAAATGGAATTTGATGTTAGGATTTTATTCCATGGAAATGATGACATAACATTTGCTTTTGATTCAGTACAGAAAATTATCTTGATTTTTTAACAGTAAAAAATTCTTAATTTCTATATTGTCATAGATGAGGTCTGTGCAAATTCTTGATTTGCTATTTATTATTAATTACAATTAGCACATTAAAGGAATAAAAACAAATATCTTAGGTCTTTTGGTGCTTTAATCAGCACAAGGATATCATATTTCTTCAAATTCAATTTCCTGAAATTGAGTATGTGAAATAAGACAAAAGAAACAAAGGCAAATAGTAGAAAGCCATGTGTTACTCAGGACTAAGTACAGACTATAGTTCTAGGAGAATTTGGAGGAGAGAGAAGTAAATCATGGCTGAATGAATAAGAAACATCATGGAGGAGATGAAGGTTAAGCCAAAGTGGGGGTTTTGAAGTGGTAAAAAATAAAGTACAAGGTGAGAGGGCTTCTGACTCTGCCAATATAGTTGACAAAAGCACCTAGAAATTCTCCTGCTATAATCTCCTGGAAATCTAAGTAAAATAGAATAAATTTCCTTTCAAATACATATCTTCCAGAAAAAAATGGTAAAAATATACAGGGTTCAGAAATGTGCTAGAAACTTATGACCAGAGTGGTAAACATGAGGCTGTGTATGCCCTAAGAAGTTGAATCTGGTGGGAGATGGAGTTTGTTGATCTTGGAAATCTAGAATCCTGAGTTAATCATGAGCAGATTGAAGGTGAGGCCTTGGGCCCACATAATCCAAGAAGTTGGAAGTAAAACACCATTTGCTTCATTTCATACCTCATTCTTAAAAAGCCAGCACCCCGAAGTCCTTAAGTAACACATAATTTTTGGAAGAATAGATTAGAAGGTTAATGTACCTACTGCATAGGAAAATGACAAGGAAACTTGTCAGTTTTGAGTTTGGATTTTTTTAAAAGGCAATCTTTAGGGGATCCCTGGGTGGCGCAGCGGTTTGGCGCCTGCCTTTGGCCCAGGGTGCGATCCTGGGGACCCAGGATCGAGTCCCATGTAGGGCTCCCGGTGCATGGAGCCTGCTTCTCCCTCTGCCTGTGTCTCTACCTCTCTCTCACTGTGTGCCTATCATAAATAAATTAATTAATTTAAAAAAAGGCAATCTTTATTAACAATAATTGCAAGAGGAGGGGCAAGATGGCGGAAGAGTAGGGTCCCCAAATCACCTGTCCCCACCAAATTACCTAGATAACCTTCAAATTATACTGAAAATCTATGAATTCGGCCTGAGATTTAAAGAGAGAACAGCTGGAATGCTACAGTGAGAAGAGTTTGCGCTTCTATCAAGGTAGGAAGACGGGGAAAAAGAAATAAAGAAACAAAAGGCCTCCAAGGGGGAGTGGCCCAGCCCAGGAGCCAGGCTATGGCGAGTGTCCCCAGGACAGAAGAGCTCCCTCCTGGAGAAGAAGGAGCTGCACCAATCTTCCCGGGTGGAAAGGCGCCCGCAGGGAGTTAGAGCAGGACCCAGGAGGGCGGGGATGCCCTCGGGCTCCCTGGGACAGTAACAGACACCTGTGCCCCGGGGACAGTGCGCCGAGCTCCCTAAGGGCTGCAGCGCGCACGGCGGGACCCGGAGCAGCTCGGAGGGGGCTGCGCGGCCCGGGAGCAGCTCGGAGGGGCTCGGGCAGAGGAAGAGGCTCCCTGCGGAGGGAGCTGCGTGGCTCCGGGAGCAGCTCGGAGAGGCTCGGGGGGAGGCTCAGGGGGAGGCTCAGGGGAGGGGGCTGCGCAGCCAGAGCGCGAATCCAACAGCGCAGGCCCTGGAGCTCTGGGCACCGGGACACAGCCCGGGATCCGGCCTCCCACCCGGGACAGGCAGAGGCCGGAAGGGCCCAGGACAGCAAGGACGCTACTGCCCCGAGCTGAGCAGATCAGCGGCCCACCCCGGAGCCTCCAGGCCCTGCAGACTGAGAGCTCCGCCGGAGTTACTGCGGAAGCTGACTCCAGGGCTCCAGAGCTGGCCGCTGCAACTGCGGTTGTTCCTCCTGGGGCCTCACGGGGTAAACAAGCCCCACTGAGCCCTGCACCAGGCAGGGGGGAGAGCGGCTCCCCCAAGTGCTAACACATGAAAATCAGCACAACAGGCGCCTCCCCCAGAAGACCAGCTAGACGGACAAGTTCAAGGGGAAGTCAGGGGACTTAAAGTATACAGAATCAGAAGATACTCCCCCGTGGTTTGTTTGTTCGTTTGTTTGTTTGTTTGTTTGTTTCTTTGTTTGTTTTTTCTTCTTTTTGATTTCTGTTTGCTTCCCCCACCTTTTTTTCCCTTTCTTTCTTTCTTTCTCTTTCTCTTCTTTTTTTTTTTCTTCCTTTTTTCTTTTTTCTTTTTCTCTTTTCTCTCTTTCTTTCTCTCCTCTCTTTTTCTCCTTTTCCCAATACAACTTGTTTTTGGCCACTCTGCACTGAGCAAAATGACTAGAAGGAAAACCTCACCTCAAAAGAAAGAATCAGAAACAGTCCTCTCTCCCACAGAGTTATAAAATCTGGATTACAATTCAATGTCAGAAAGCCAATTCAAGCCAATTCAATATACAGCTACTGGTGGCTCTAGAAAAAAGCATAAAGGACTCAAGAGACTTCATGACTGCAGAATTTAGATCCAATCAGGCAGAAATTAAAAATCAATTGAATGAGATGCAATCCAAACTAGAAGTCCTAATGACAAGGGTTAACGAGGTGGAAGAACGAGTGAGTGACATAGAAGACAAGTTGATGGCAAAGAGGAAAACTGAGGAAAAAAGAGACAAACAATTAAAAGACCATGAGGATAGATTAAGGAAATAAACGACAGCCTAAGGAAGAAAAACCTACGTTTAATTATGGTTCCCGAGGGCACTGAAAGGGACAGAGGGCCAGAATAGGTATTTGAACAAATCCTAGCTGAAAACTTTCCTAATCTGGGAAGGGAAACAGGCATTCAGATCCAGGAAATAGAGAGATCCCCCCCTAAAATCAATAAAAACCGTTCAACACCTCGACATTTAATAGTGAAGCTTGCAAATTCCAAAGATAAAGAGAAGATCCTTAAAGCAGCAAGAGACAAGAAATCCCTGACTTTTATGGGGAGGAGTATTAGGGTAACAGCAGACCTCTCCACAGGGACCTGGCAGGCCAGAAAGGGCTGGCAGGATATATTCAGGGTCCTAAATGAGAAGAACATGCAACCAAGAATACTTTATCCAGCAAGGCTCTCATTCAAAATGGAAGGAGAGATAAAGAGCTTCCAAGACAGGCAGGAACTGAAAGAATATGTGACCTCCAAACCAGCTCTGCAAGAAATTTTAAGGGGGACTCTTAAAATTCCCCTTTAAGAAGAAGTTCAGTGGAACAATCCACAAGAACAAGGACTGAATAGATAACATGGTGACACTAAACTCATATCTCTCAATAGTAACTCTGAACGTGAACGGGCTTAATGGTCCCATCAAAAGGCGCAGAGTTTCAGAATGGATAAAAAAGCAGGACCCATCTATTTGCTGTCTACAAGAGATTCATTTTAGACAGAAGGACACCTACAGCCGGAAAATAAAAGGTTGGAGAACCATTTACCATTCGAATGGTCCTCAAAAGAACAGGGGTAGCCATCCTTATATCAGATAAACTAAAATTTACCCCGAAGACTGTAGTGAGAGATGAAGAGGGACACTATCTCATACTTACAGGATCTATCCAACAAGAGGACTTAACAATCCTCAATATATATGCCCCGAATGTGGGAGCTGCCAAATATTTAAACCAATTAATAACCAAAGTGAAGAAATACTTAGATAATAATACACTTATACTTGGTGACTTCAATGTAGCTCTTTCTATACTCGATAGATCTTCTAAGCACAACATCTCCAAAGAAATGAGAGCTTTAAATGATACACTGGACCAGATGGATTTCACAGATATCTACAGAACTTTACATCCAAACTGAACTGAATACACATTCTTCTCAAGTGCACATGGAACTTTCTCCAGAATAGACCACATACTGGGTCACAAATCGGGTCTGAACCGATACCAAAAGATTGGGATCGTCCCCTGCATATTCTCAGACCATAATGCCTTGAAATTAGAACTAAATCACCACAAGAAGTTTGGAAGGACCTCAAACACGTGGAGGTTAAGGACCATTCTGCTAAAAGATGGAAGGGTCAACCAGGAAATTAAGGAAGAATTAAAAAGATTCATGGAAACTAATGAGAATGAAGATACAACCGTTCAAAATCTTTGGGATGCAGCAAAAGCAGTCCTAAGGGGGAAATACATCGCAATACAAGCATCCATTCAAAAACTGGAAAGAACTCAAATACAAAAGCTAACCTTACACATAAAGGAGCTAGAGAAAAAACAGCAAATAGATCCTACACCCAAGAGAAGAAGGGAGTTAATAAAGATTCGAGCAGAACTCAACGAAATCGAGACCAGAAGAACTGTGGAACAGATCAACAGAACCAGGAGTTGGTTCTTTGAAAGAATTAATAAGATAGATAAACCATTAGCCAGCCTTATTAAAAAGAAGAGAGAGAAGACTCAAATTAATAAAATCATGAATGAGAAAGGAGAGATCACTACCAACACCAAGGAAATACAAACGATTTTAAAAACATATTATGAACAGCTATACGCCAATAAATTAGGCAATCTAGAAGAAATGGACGCATTCCTGGAAAGCCACAAACTACCAAAACTGGAACAGGAAGAAATAGAAAACCTGAACAGGCCAATAACCAGGGAGGAAATTGAAGCAGTCATCAAAAACCTCCCAAGACACAAGAGTCCAGGGCCAGATGGCTTCCCAGGAGAATTTTATCAAACGTTTAAAGAAGAAATCATACCTATTCTCCTAAAGCTGTTTGGAAAGATAGAAAGAGATGGAGTACTTCCAAATTCGTTCTATGAAGCCAGCATCACCTTAATTCCAAAGCCAGACAAAGACCCCGCCAAAAAGGAGAATTACAGACCAATATCCCTGATGAACATGGATGCAAAAATTCTCAACAAGATACTGGCCAATAGGATCCAACAGTACATTAAGAAAATTATTCACCATGACCAAGTAGGATTTATCCCTGGTACACAAGGCTGGTTCAACACCTGTAAAACAATCAATGTGATTCATCATATCAGCAAGAGAAAAACCAAGAACCATATGATCCTCTCATTGGATGCAGAGAAAGCATTTGACAAAATACAGCATCCATTCCTGATCAAAACTCTTCAGAGTGTAGGGATAGAGGGAACATTCCTCGACATCTTAAAAGCCATCTATGAAAAGCCCACAGCAAATATCATTCTCAATGGGGAAGCACTAGGAGCCTTTCCCCTAAGATCAGGAACAAGACAGGGATGTCCACTCTCACCACTGCTGTTCAACATAGTACTGGAAGTCCTAGCCTCAGCAATCAGACAACAAAAAGACATTAAAGGCATTCAAATTGGCAAAGAAGAAGTCAAACTCTCTCTCTTCGCCGATGACATGATACTCTACATAGAAAACCCAAAAGTCTCCACCCCAAGATTGCTAGAACTCATACAGCAATTCGGTAGCGTGGCAGGATACAAAATCAATGCCCAGAAGTCAGTGGCATTTCTATACACTAACAATGAGACTGAAGAAAGAGAAATTAAGGAGTCAATCCCATTTACAATTGCACCCAAAAGCATAAGATACCTAGGAATAAACCTCACCAAAGATGTAAAGGATCTATACCCTCAAAACTATAGAACACTTCTGAAAGAAATTGAGGAAGACACAAAGAGATGGAAAAATATTCCATGCTCATGGATTGGCAGAATTAATATTGTGAAAATGTCAATGTTACCCAGGGCAATATACACGTTTAATGCAATCCCTATCAAAATACCATGGACTTTCTTCAGAGAGTTAGAACAAATTATTTTAAGATTTGTGTGGAATCAGAAAAGACCCCGAATAGCCAGGGGAATTTTAAAAAAGAAAACCATATCTGGGGGCATCACAATGCCAGATTTCAGGTTGTACTACAAAGCTGTGGTCATCAAGACAGTGTGGTACTGGCACAAAAACAGACACATAGATCAGTGGAATAGAATAGAGAATCCAGAAGTGGACCCTGAACTTTATGGGCAACTAATATTCGATAAAGGAGGAAAGACTATCCATTGGAAGAAAGACAGTCTCTTCAATAAATGGTGCTGGGAAAATTGGACATCCACATGCAGAAGAATGAAACTAGACCACTCTCTTTCACCATACACAAAGATAAACTCAAAATGGATGAAAGATCTAAATGTGAGACAAGATTCCATCAAAATCCTAGAGAAGAACACAGGCAACACCCTTTTTGAACTCGGCCATAGTAACTTCTTGCAAGATACATCCACAAAGGCAAAAGAAACAAAAGCAAAAATGAACTATTGGGACTTCATCAAGATAAGAAGCTTTTGCACAGCAAAGGATACAGTCAACAAAACTCAAAGACAACCTACAGAATGGGAGAAGATATTTGCAAATGACATATCAGATAAAGGGCTAGTTTCCAAGATCTATAAAGAACTTATTAAACTCAACACCAAAGAAACAAACAATCCAATCATGAAATGGGCAAAAGACATGAACAGAAATCTCACAGAGGAAGACATAGACATGGCCAACATGCATATGAGAAAATGCTCTGCATCACTTGCCATCAGGGAAATACAAATCAAAACTACAATGAGATACCACCTCACACCAGTGAGAATGGGGAAAATTAACAAGGCAGGAAACAACAAATGTTGGAGAGGATGCGGAGAAAAGGGAACCCTCTTACACTGTTGGTGGGAATGTGAAGTGGTGCAGCCACTCTGGAAAACTGTGTGGAGGTTCCTCAAACAGTTAAAAATATACCTGCCCTACGACCCAGCAATTGCACTGTTGGGGATTTACCCCAAAGATACAGATGCAATGAAACGCCGGGACACCTGCACCCCGATGTTTCTAGCAGCAATGGCCACGATAGCCAAACTGTGGAAGGAGCCTTGGTGTCCAACGAAAGATGAATGGATAAAGAAGATGTGGTTTATGTATACAATGGAATATTACTCAGCTATTAGAAATGACAAATACCCACCATTTGCTTCAACGTGGATGGAACTGGAGGGTATTATGCTGAGTGAAGTAAGTCAGTCGGAGAAGGACAAACATTATATGTTCTCATTCATTTGGGGAATATAAATAATAGTGAAAGGGAAAATAAGGGAAGGGAGAAGAAATGTGTGGGAAATATCCGAAAGGGAGACAGAACATAAAGACTCCTAACTCTGGGAAACAAACTAGTGGTGGTGGAAGGGGAGGAGGGCGGGGGGTGTGGGGGTGAGTGGGTGACAGGCACTGAGGGGGACACTTGACGGGATGAGCACTGGGTGTTATTCTGTATGTTGGTAAATTGAACCCAATAAAAAATTAATTTATTAAAAAAAAACAATAATAGCAATGACCTGCCATATATGAATTTGGGGAATACATTATTTATAGTACCTGCATTGTCTGGTAATTCCCAAAGCCAGGAATTAACAAAAAAGTTTGCCCTGTAAGGTAGCTTTACTACCTTCCTACCCAGCAATTGCACTACTTAGTATTTATCCAAAGGATATGAACATAGTGATTCAAGGGGGCACATGCACCCCAATGTTTACAGAAGCAATGTCTACAATAGCCAAACTATGGATAGAGCCCAGATGTCCATCAACAGATGAATGGTTTAAAAAAAGTGAGATATATATATA
Organism: Canis aureus; assembly: GCF_053574225.1. NCBI lineage: Eukaryota > Metazoa > Chordata > Mammalia > Carnivora > Canidae > Canis > Canis aureus. The sequence continues at coordinate 10,873,186 of NC_135613.1, forward strand.
GTGGAATATTACTCAGCCATCAAAAAGAATGAACTATTGCCATTTGCAATGACATGGATGAAACTAGAGGGTATTATGCTAAATGAAATAAGTCAGAGAAAAATACCATATGATTTCACTCATATGTGGAACTTAAGAAACAAACAGAGGAACCTAGGGGATGGGAAGGAAAAATAAAATAATAAGATAAAAACTGAGAGGTAGGCGAACCATAAGAGACACTGAACTCTAGGAAACAGAGGGTTGCTGGTGGGGAGGTGGGAAGGGCAGAGGGATAATTGGATGATGGAACATTAAGGAGGGCACTTGATGTAATGAGCCCTGGGTATTACATGCAACTGATGAATCACTAAGTTCTACCTTTGAAACTAATATAAATGAATGAATGAATGAATGAATGAATGAACTAATAAATAAATAAAATTTACTCTGGAATAGTAAAACCCCTGGAAAGAATTAACACAAAACTCTTTGGAAGTACCTTTTATAGATAAAAACCATTGAAATTAGCTGTTGATTCAGTGTTATGTAACACCAGAAGTAAGTATCTGTAGTAAGTGGCAGTCATTAAACTAGGTAAGTAGCAGGATTAAGCTCCCCCAAGCTGTCAACATTTTTTAGGGAGAAGCAGAATCAGATTTGTAAATATAGAGAACAAGCTGATGGTTGCCAGAGGGAAAGGGAGCAGGGGGATGGACAAAATGGGTAAAGGGGAGTGGGAGATATAGACTTCTAGTTATGGAATAAGTAAGTCCCTGGAATAAAAGGCACAGCACAGGGAATATAGTTAATGAAATTGTAATAGCATGGTTTGGTGACAGATGGTACCTACATTTGTGGTTAGCATAGCATAATATGTGGAGAAATTGAATCACTAGGTTGTATACCTGAAACTAATGTGAGATTGTGGCCAACTATCAAAAAAAAAAAAAACTTTTTTAAGCAAAAAATAGTTTTAGGGAGACATTAGAGCCAATGGAGAAAGGTAATAATTAAAAGTTAACAAATGAGAATTTTCCAGAACACATGGAAGGCATACATCTTCAGATTCAAGGAACATAACAAAATCAAAGCCTGAGAAACCATTCCAAAAAATTCTATAGTGAAACTTTAGAATATCAAAAACAAAGAGAAAAATTTTAATCAATTAGAAAATAAAAATCATCAATGAAAATAGAAAAATTATAACTACAGCAGATTTCTCACTAGTAACATCATAGGATAGAGGGCAATGGAGTAATAGTTTCCTAAAGCTGCAGGGGGAAAAAACTATCTGTCTGCAATTCTATACCTGATAATTTTCATTTAAGAGAAGATTTTAAAAATGACTTTTTCAGACAAATGAAAACTTTGAGCTTACCATTGATATGCTTTCCCTGGAAAAAAATATTAAACATTGTTCTTCACAAGGAAGGAAGTTTAACCCAGAGACAAGGTGAGGAAGGGAATGACCAATAATGAACAAAGAAGATGACGAACACATAGGTAAATCTAAATGATCTAACTGTATAAAACAATGATAAAAATAAGTGTTTTGGAGGGGCACAAAAAGAAGCTAAAATACTAAAAAGCAATAACATGAAAAAAGGAAATTTAGTTCTTTTACTTATTTTTTGAGATATAAATTAACATATGTTAGTTTTAGGTTGCAGAGTCCATTTATTTGTGAAGAGAGTGATTAGTTACAATCAATTCAAATGTATATGTTCAAAAAATGAGAAGTCAAGGAAACAAGTGAAAGGTATGGATAGGAAATAAGTAAAAAAAGGTAGCAAATGATATAATTGTTTACATATAAATCCAAGGAAATCTTTTAAAATATTAAAGCTAATAAAAGTACAGTCAGTGGTGCCTGGGTGGCTCAGTCAGTTAAGCATCTGACTCCTGATTTTGGCCCAGATCATGATCTTGGTTGTGAAATGAAGCCCCATATGGAGCTCAGTGCTGGGTATGGAGCTTGCTTGAGATTTTCTCTCTCCCTCTTCTACCCACACTACCACTCACTACATGCACACTCTCTCTCTCATTAAAAAAAAAAAAAAAAAAAAAAAAGTGCAGTCAGATAACTGCATCCACATTTAGTAAGCAAAATGTAAGTTACATTCTACACATCAACAAACCATATAAAGTGTAATTTTAGAAAAATGTCAATTTATGATAACAAAAATTGTAGATACCTGGGAGTAAATTTGACAAAATATTTAGAGAAACTTCTAGAACATTATAAACCTTGTTGAAAAAACCTTTAAAAAGTTTTAAATAATGCATAAGTATACACCGTATTTGCAAATTGAAAGTCTTAATGTTGTAAAAATTTAAATTCTCCCCAGACTGACCTATAAATTCAATTCATTTCAATTAAAAATCCAAATCATGAAAATAGGCAAACGAGTATGCTCTCTCATAATTTTCACTTCCAGTGTTCACAGAGCTATTCTAACATATTTGTTTTTCTATGTGAAAGTTAGTATCAGTTTGTCCAGCTCCACAAATTAGTTTGGTGATATTTTATTATAGTTGTATTTAACTTATAAATCCACTTAGGGAGAACTGCCATCTCTATTGCGTTTAGCTATTCTAAGAACAGGCGATGTCTTTCCATTGGATAAAGTTTATTTTGGGGGCTTCAAGAGTGTTATTAATAAATTTGACACATTCATTGTTGAGCTCATTTATAGGTGTTCATATTCTTCTTTCTTTGATACTGTAAATAAATGGTACTATCTCCACTATTATTTATTGTGTATGTAAAAAAGGCTTATGATTTTGTATGTTAACTTCAAATCTTACTACTTCACTGAATTGTTTCACTTAGTTTTATTTATTTTTCTTGGTATGTATAGGTATACTGTGAAATACAGTTTCACTCCTTAAGCTATTCCTCTGCCTGTAGTTGATTTTTCCTGTCTAATTGCATTGGTTGATACCTCCAGTGCAATGTTGAATAGTAGTGAAGATAGTGGCCATCTTACTTTGTTTCTGATGTTAGTGGAAATGTCTCCAGTGTTTCCCAATTATAAGATACTGACTTTAAGATTAGGGTATAAATTTTATCATGGTAACAAAATATCCCACAGTTTCTATTTTCTTAAGCATTTTTTATCATGAATTGGTGATGAATTTGGTCAAAGACTTTTTCAGCATCTATAGAGGTAATCATATGATTCTTTCCTTAGATTGATTAATGTGGGATATGATATTAATGGATTTTAAAATATGGGACTAAACTCGCATTCCTGGAATAAATTCATTTGGTCATAGTGTATTATTTTTTTGTGGTTTTGGATTCTGTTAGATAATATTTAGTTTAGAAATTTTGCATCAGTATTCATTGGCTATAGACATAGCACCATAATTCTCTTCCTTTGTATTATCTTTATCCGGTTTATATATCAGCGTTATACTTCTTTCATAAAAGAAACTAGACAGTTTTCTTTCCTTCTCAACACTGTGGAATAATTTACATTGCATTGGGACCATCTGGTCTTAGGAAGAAAAGTTGAATTTTTTTTGTGAAAACAACTGGGTCTGGTGGTTTTGGGGCAGTAGTTTCTTACTAGCTCACACCATTTCTTCTACACTAGTTGGTCTGTTTAAGATTTCTTTTTTTTTTTTTTATGATAGTCACAGAGAGAGAGAGAGAGAGAGAGAGAGAGGCAGAGACATAGGCAGAGGGAGAAGCAGGCTCCATGCACCGGGAGCCTGTGTGGGATTCGATCCCGGGTCTCCAGGATTGCACCCTGGGCCAAAGGCAGGCGCCAAACCGCTGCGCCACCCAGGGATCCCTGTTTAAGATTTCTAATGCTACTGGAATTAGTTTTGGTAAGTTGTATATAAGAAATTACTCCCTTGATAAAGGTTTTCAAATCTATGTAGAGGTCTGCAAAATGGGCTCTTGAGTTTTTAATTTCTTCTGTTTTAGTGATTATTTACCCATGTCATTTATGATTTTGTGTAGTTCTTCTTTCTCTTTTTAAATTTTCCTTTGATCAGCTAGGTAGTGATTTTCTCAGTATTGTTAATTTTATCAAAAAAACAGAATTTTGATTAATTATGTGATTTTTCTTTTCATCTCTTCATTAATTTCTGCTTTTGTTTTTATTATTCCTTCCATGTATTTTTATTTTGCTTGAGTTTGTTGTTCTTTTTCTAATTTTATGTGGGAAATTTGGTTAATTAATTTTTATGCTTTCATTTTTTAAATTTTTAAACAGTTTTACTGCCATCCCTGTAGCAAGATTTTTCTAGATATGTCTCCTGAGGTGAGGGAAATCAAAGCAAAATATGAACTATTGGAACTTTTCAAAATAAAAAGCTTCAGCACAGTTAAGGAAACAACCAACAAAAGTAAAAGACAACCTACTAAATGGGAGAAGATATTGCAAATGACATATCCAATAAAGGATTAGTATATAAAATATATAAAGAACCTATACAATGCAACAACCAAAAACCAAATAATCTGATTAAAAATGTGCAGAAGACATGAATAGACATTTCTCCAAAGAAGACATACAGTTGGCCAACAGATATGAAAAGATGCTCACCATTACTCATCATCAGGAAATACAAATCAAAACTACAATGAGATGTCACTTCATACCTGTTGAACTGCTAAAATCAAGAACACAAGAAGCAAGTGATAATAAGGATGTAGAGAAAAAGGAATCCTCATACACTGTTGGTGACAATGCAAACTGACACAGCCAATCTGGAAAACAATATGGGGGCTCCTCAAAAAAATTAAAATTAGAACTATCCTATTATTAGGATATCCTAATATCCATTAGTTACACTACTGGGTATTTACCCCCAAAATATAAAAACACTAATTCAAAGGGATACATACATCCCTATGTTTATTGCAGCATTATTTACAATAGCTAAATTATGGAAACAGCCCAGGTAACCATCAATAAATGAATGGATAAATAATACATGTGTGTATATATATATTATATATATAATAATGCTCCATATGTATATATAAATATATATATATACTCCATACATGGAGTATTATTCAGCCATAAAAAATGATATATTGCCATTTGCAACAACCTGGATGGAGCTAGAGAGTATAATGCTAGGCATAAGTCAGAAAGACAAATACCATATGATTTTACTCATATGTAGAATTTAAAAAACAAAACAAACGGACACAGGTAAAAAAGAGAAAAATAAACCAAAAAAAAAACCAGACTCTGAACTATAGAAAATGAACTGAAGTTTACCAGAGAGGAGGTGAGTGGGTGGGGGAATGAGTGAAATAGGTGATGGAGATTAAAGAGTATACTTACCATAGTGAGAACTGAGTGAATAGAATTGTTCAATCACAATATTTTAAACCTGAAGCTAATAAAATACTGTATGCTAACTCTACTGGAATTAAAATTAAAAACTTTTTAAAAGGTATTACTGCCATATATACAACAAATTACTTAAATGTAAGTGTATAATGTTATTGGCTTTCATATTAGTATATACCTATGACACCATTACTACAGTCAAGATAATAAACATATTTATCACTCCAAAAGTTTGTGTCCTTGTATGTTCCCCTTCCCCTCAATTCTGCCCCTTTTCATCCCCAGGCAACTATTGATTTGCTTTCTATCACAACAAATTAATTTTAATTTTCTAAAGTTTTATATCAATGGAGTCTTACAGTATGTATGACATTTTGTCTGGCTTATTTCACTCAGGATAATTATTTTGAGATCCATCCATATTGTTCTATATAACAATAGCTTATTAGTTTTTCTGTCAAGTGGTTTTCCATTCTATATATTATACTTTATTCATAACAATATACATTTGAGTTGTTTTAAATTTTTATAATTACACATAAAGCTGCTATGAATGTTTGTGTACAGTTCATGTATGGATATATATGCTTTCATTTCCCTTGAGTAAATACCACTCTACCCAATGAATGAAATGAAAATACTTTCATTTTTCTTGGGTGATATAATGGTGGATCATATAGTAGATGTGTGTTTAACTTTTCTTTTTTCTTTTTAAATATGTATTTAAATTCAATTTAGATAATGTATATTGTTAGTTTTGGAGGTAGAATTTAGTGATTTATCAGTTGCATATAACATCTGGTGCTCATTATATCAAGTGCCCTCATTAATGCCCATCACCCAATTACCACATCCCCCAACCCATCTCCCCCTTCAGCAACCCTCAGTTTGTTTCCTATAATTAAGAGTCTCTTCTGATTCACCTCCCTTGCAGTTTTTATCTTAATTTTTCCTTCCCTTTCTCTATGTTACTCGGTTTATTTCTTAAATTACACATATGAGTGAAATCATATAGTATTTGTTTTTCACTGACTGACTTATTTCACTTAGCATAATACCCTCTAGTTCCATCCATGTCATTGCAAATGGCAATATTTAATTGTCTTTGACAGCTGAGTAATACTCCAATATATGTATATTATATTATATTATTAAATAAGTAAGTAAGTAAATAAATAAATAAAATCTGTATCCATCTGTTGATGAACATCTGGGCTCTTTCTGCAGTTTGGCTATTATAGATGTTGCTGCTATAAACATTGGGGGTGCCGGTGCCACTTTGAATCGCTATGTTTATATCCTTTGGATAAATACCTACTAGTGCAATTGCTGGGTCATAGGGTACTTCTATTTTTAACTTATTGAGGAATTTCCATACTGTTTTCCAGAGTGGGTGCAACAGTTTGCATTCCCACCAACATTGTAAGAGGGTTCTTCTTTCTCTGCATCCTAGCCAACATCTGTTGTTTCCTGAATTGTTAATTTCAGCCATTCTGACCAGTGTGAGGTAGTATCTCATTGTGGTTTTGATTTAGATTTCCCTCATGCCAAATGATGTTCAGTATTTTTTTTTTCACATGCCTGTTAGTCATTTGTATGTCCCCTTTGGAAAACTGTTCACATCTTCTGTCCATTTCTTAACTGGATTTTTTGTTTTTGTGGGTGTTGAGTTTGATAAGTTCTTTATAGATTTTGGATACTAGTCCTTTATCTGGTATGTGATTTGCAAATATCTTCTCCCATTCTGTAGATTGCCTTTTAGTTTTGTTGATTGTTCCCTTTGCTGTGCAAAAGCTTTCTATCCTAATGAAGTCCTAATAGTTCAATTTTGCTTTTGTCTTTCTTGCCTTTGGAGACATATGACTGACATCATACCATGCATATTTTCATACCACAGTGCTATGAAACTTGAAATGAACCACAAGAAGAAATTTGGAAGGACCACAATTACATGGAGGTTAAAGAATACCCTACTAAGGAAAGGATGGGTCAACTAGGAAATTAAAGATTTTTAAAAATACATGAAGCAAATGAAAATGAAAACACAGCAGCTCAAAACCTTTGGGATGCAACAAAGGCAGTCCTAAGAAAGTATATAGCAATACAGGCCTTCCTCAAGGAACAAGAAAGTTCTCAAATACACAACCTAACCTTACACCTAAAGGAGCAGGAAAAATAACAGAAAATAAAGCCTAAATCCAGCAGGAGAAAAGAAATAATAAAGATTAGAGCAGAAATCAATGATACAGAAATTATCTGTATCAGTTAAATTAAAAACAATTAAAAACAAAACAAAACAAAACAAAACAAAAGCCAGTAGAACAGATCAACAAAACTAGAAGCTGATTCTTTGAAAGAATTCATAAGCTCAATAAACCTTTGGCCAGACTCATCAAAAAGAAAAGGGAAAGGACCTAAATAAATAAAATCATGAATGAAAGAGGAGTTATCAAAACCAACACTGAAGAAATACAATAGTCTGGAAGAAATGGATAAATTTTTAGAAACAAATAAGCTACAAAATTGAAACAGGAAGACATGGAAAGCTGAACAGACCCATAACCAGCAAAGAAATTGAATCAATAATCAAAAATCTCCCAAAAACAAGGGTCCAGGGCTGTAAGTTTAACCTTTGAAGAAACAGCCAAACTGTTTTCCAAAATTATACTACTCTACATTTCACTAGCAGGGTGATTTTTCCAGTTTCTCAACACTTTGCCAATACTTGATAGGGTCATGTTTTTTTCAATTGAGACATCTAATAAGTGGTATTTCATTGTTGTTTAAATAACTTTACTGAGGTACATTTTATATATAAAATCCACCCATTTCGGGATGCCTGGGTGGCTCAGCATTTAAGTACCTGCCTTCGGCTCGGGGTGTGATCCTGGAGTCCCAGAATCGAGTCCCACATTGGGCTCCCTGCGTGGAGCCTGCTTCTCCCTCTGCCTATGTCTCTGCCTCTCTCCCTGTCTCTCATGAATAAATAAATGAAATCTTTAAAAAAATTTTCACACACAAAAAAATTTCACCCATTTCAAATACACAATTAAAGTTTTAATTTCTAATTTTTAATAACTTGAGTGGTGCAATGATCATCATAATCGGTTTTAGAACATTATCATCCTCCTAATAAGACCTATTGTGCCTACTTATTATTAATGTATTTCCACTTCCAGTCCTAAGCAATGAATAATCTTCTCTCTGTGTTTATAAATTTGCCTTTCTTTATATTTCATATAAATAGAATCATACAATGTATAGTATCTTACATCTGGCTTCTTTCATTTAGCATGTTTTTGAAGTCCATCCATGTCAAACTATGTGTCTGTAGTCTTCCTTTTCATTGCTGAATAGTATGCAGCTGCACAGTTATACCACATTATGTTTATCTATTCACTTGTTGATAGAAATTTAGTTTATTTTTAGGTTTTTGCTATGATGAATAATGCTGATATGAACAACCACATGTAAGTCTTTGTGCACCTATTTGTACTTCTCTTGGGAGTGGAATGATGAGCTATGTGGTAGTTTTATGTTTGGCTTTTAAAAAAAAATTGTCAAACTGTCAAAATAACTGTATCATTTTACATTCCCCGCAGTGATATGTGATGGTTCTTATCTCTCCATATCTTTGACAACTTGTTGTCTGTCTTATTTATTATAGGCATTCTAGTAGTTATGAAATGGCATCTTATTGTGATTGTAATTTGCATTTTCCTATGAACTAAAAATGTTGAGCATCTTTTCATATGCTATATCTGGTGAAATATCTATTCAAATATTATGAACATTTTTTTAATGAGTTGTTTTGCACTACTAAACTTAGAATGTTTTTATATGTTCTGGGTAAAAGTGTTTTATCTACTGTGTGACTTTCAATTTTTTTTCCATCAGTTTTCTTCTTCTTACAATGTCTCTAAAAGAGCAGAAGTTCTTATTTTGATAAAATTCAATTTCAATTTTTTCTCTTATGGGTTATGATTTTTGCACCATACTAAGAAACCTGTGCCTAGCCCAAGAATACAAATATTTTTCTCCTCTTTACTTTAAGAAATTTTAATGTTTTAGAATTTACAGTTCTATGTTTTGAGTTATGCTTTGTAGATTATGCAAGATATGTATTAAAGTTCATTTGTATTGAAGTTCATTTGAAGTATATTTCTAGTCCTAGCATTATTCATTAAAGAATACCATATTTTTTCTATCAGATTGCAATTATACCTTTCTTGATAATCAGTAGTCTATATAAATGTGGGTCTGTTTCTAGTCTCTCTACCGCTTCCATTGATTTACTTATCTGTATTGACAACAATACTATACATCTTAATTACTATAGCTTTATGGTGTGTCTTGAAACTAGGCAGTTTAGTCTTCAAATTTGTTCTTTTTCGAAATTCTTGGCTAGTCTAGGTCCTTTGCATTTCCATATGAATTGTTAGTTTCTATTTTTAAAAATGTCTTCTGGAATTTTGAAGAGAGATTGTATTCTGTTAATCAGGAAAGAATTGACACGTTAACAATATTGAGACTACTGATCTATAAACATGCTGTATCCCTCAATTTATTTAGGCCTTCTTTAACTTCTCAGCAGTATTCCTAGTTTTCATTGTACAGGTCCTGTACATCTTTTGTCAGCTTTATTTCTAAGTATTTCATATTTTCAGTGCTATTGTAGGCAGTTGTGTTTTTAATTTCAAATGTTTGTTACTTGTACATAGCATAGAATGAGTTGGAAGAAAAATTTTTTTAAAAAAGAATGTGTTGGATGTATTCTCTCCTCTTCAATTTTCTATAAAGTTTATATCGAATTTGTATTTATTCCTTAAATGTTTGGTAGAATTCTCTCATGAAGTAATCTGAGCCTAGAATTTTCTTTGTGGAAAAAATTTAAAATCAGGGTAAGTTCTTTAATTAAAAATAGGACTTTTGAGCTCTCTTTCTTTTTAAGTGAACTAGTTTGTATTTTTCAAGGATTTTTTTACACTTGTTTTTACACTTAATTGAATTTATTGTTACAAAGTTTTTAAATTTTTTTAAAGATTTATTTATTTATTCGTGAGAGACACAGAGAGAGAGAGGCAGAGACATAGGCAGAGGGAGAAGCAGGCTCCTCATAAGGAGAGAGATGTGAGACTCGATTCTGCATCCCGGCATCACACCCTGAGCTGAAGGCAGACCTGAGCCACCCAGGCATCCTAATTATTACAAAGTTTTAAAAATAATATTATTTTATTACTCTTTTAATATATGTAGAATATGTAGTGCCATCACCATTTTAATTCTTAGTTTTGGTAGTTTGTGTCTTCTCTCCTTCCTGATCAAGATGAGAGGAGATTTATCTATTTTATTGATCTCTCCAAGCTTTTGGTCTTTTAATTTTTTTCTTTATTTTTCTTTTTTCTATTTTATTGAATTGTGCTCTGATCTTTATTAGCTTTTACTTTTCATTGTATTGGGTCACATTTACTCTTCTTATTTCTTAATATGGAATCTAAGGTCCTTGGCTCGAAACCGTTATTCTTTTCTAAAATGGGCATTTCTTATTTTTTCCCCTGAGCACTACTTTAGAGGTATTTGACAAATTTTTATATGTTTTGTTTTCATTTTCATTCAGTTCAAAATAATTTCAAATTTCCTTTTGGATTTCTTCTTTAACCCGTTGTTGTTGTTGTTTTTAACAAGTGTGTTGGTTTCCAAATATTTGCAAATATTTGTGGATTTTCTCATAGTTTTCTGGTATGAATTTCTTAAGTTAATTGAACTGTGATGAAAGAAGGTACTTTGAATCACTTGAATCCTTTCTATTTACTGAGAGTTGTTTTATGGCCTATAGGACAGTCTATTGGTAAATGTTACATTTGCACATTTAAAGAATATGTATTCTGCTGCTGTCGAATGGAATGTTCATTAAGTGCCAATTAGGTCAAATTGGTTTATAATGCTCAAATCTTCTAAATCTTTACTGATTTACTGTTTGCTTATTCTTTCCATCATTGAAAAGGGGGTGTTTAAATCTGACTGTATTTGTGAATTTTGCAGTTCAATCAATTTTTGCTTCATGTGTTTTGCATTTGTTTAATGCATTTTAAAACATTGTTATTAGGTGCATAAATCTTTAGGATTGTCCTCTTGATGATTTGACTCTTTATCACTATGAAATAACCTTATTTACCCCTGGTAATTTTATTGTCTCTAAAATATACTTTGATAATAAATATAGCTACTTCAACTTTATTTTGATTATTGTCAGCATGGTACATATTTTTGCATCTTTTTTAAAAACTACTTTGCACCTTTAGATTTAAAGAACCTTTCTGAGAAAACAAATGAGCATATGGGAAGGGGGAAAAGAAAAAACAAAGAGAAGGAAGCAAGCCATAGGAGACTCTTAATGATAGAGAACAAAGTGAGAGTTATGGAGGGAGATGGGTGAGGGATGAGCTAGATGGGTGATGGGTATTAAAGAGGGCACTTATGGGCACTTGGGTGGCTCAATAGTTGAGTGCCTGTCTTTGGTTCACATAGTGATCCTGGGGTCCTGGGATTAAGTCCTGCATCAGGCTCCCTGCAGGGAGCCTACTTCTCCATCTGCGTATGACTCTCTCTCCCTCTGTGTTTATTTGGTAAATAAATAAAATCTTAAAAAAAAAAAAAAGAGGGGGGCATTTGTGATGAGCACTGGGTAGTGTATGTAAGTGATGAATCACTGAATTCTACTACAGAAATCAATATTGCACTGTATGTTAACTAACAAGAATTTAAATTTTAAAAAATAATAAATACTTTTCTGTAGGCAGGAAGTAGTTGGGGCTTTTTTAAAATCCAACATGAAAATCTTTGCAACTTTGTTAGGATGCTGAACCATTTAAATTTCATGCAATTTTGATGCCTTTTTTTAAAAAAAAAGATTTTATTCATTTATTCATGAGAGACACAGAAAGAGAGGCAGAAACACAGGCAGAGAGAGAGGAGAAGCAGGCTCCATGCAAGGAGCCTGATGCAGGACTCAATCCCAGGAATCCAGGATTAGTCCCTGAGCCAAAGGCAGAAACTCAACCACTGAGCCACCGAGGCATCCCCTGATGCCTTTTTTATTTTCTTTTTTCTTTTTTTTTTTTTCAAGATTTTATTTATTTATTCATGAAAGACGCAGAGAGATATAGAGAGAGGCAGAGACACAGGCAGAGGGAGAAGCAGGCTCCACGCAGGGAGCCCAATGTGGGACTCGATCCCGGGTCTCCAGGATCAGACCCTGGGCTGAAAGCAGGCGCCAAACCGCTGAGCCACCCAGGCTGCCCCCTTTTTTATTTTTATACAACCAATTTTTTTGAAGTATAGTTGACACACAATGCTACATTGGTTTCAAGTATACAACATAGTGACTCAACAACTCTATAAATTATGCCAAGCTCATCTCTTGGTGCCTAATTTAAATCTACAATCATTTTATTTGTTTTGTTTGTTCAAGCTGTTGTTACTTTTTTTCCTCTTTTTTTTACATTCTTTTGAATTGAATATTTTTATTCCATTTTATCCTTTTCCTTAGTTTCCTGGTTATTTCTCTTTGATTTTTATATTAGTGGACTTTTTTAAGGGCTCATAGTATACATCTTTAATTTATCGTGGACTACCTTCAAGTGATATTGTATTGCTTCATGTATAGAATGTTCAATGAAATACTCCCATTTCCCCCTTTTCAACCTTTGTGGTATTGTTGTCATATATTTTCCTTTTATTTATAATACCATACCACATTATAATTATTTTCCTTTAAACAATCTATTGTAGGGCAGCCTGGGTGGCTCAGCGGTTTAGCGCCGCCTTCAGCCCAGGGCGTGGTCCTGGAGACCCGGGATCAAGTCCCACGTCAGGTTCCCTGCATGGAACCTGCTTCTCCCTCTGCCTATGTCTGCCAATCTCTCTCTCTCTCTCTCTCTCTCTCTCTCTCTCTCTGTGTCTCTCATGAATAAATAAATAAAATCTTTAAAAAAATCTATTGTAGTTGTGAATTTATTTTATATCATTTAAAGGAGGTGGAATTTGAAGAAGTTGATTACTACATAGTTTTAATCTACCTAGATATCCACCATAATATATCTTAATGAAATGACAAATATCTTGGAAAGATAAACATATTTAATCAGTTTATATCAGGTAAGATCAAGGTTTTACAATGTGCTAGAAAGGAACTCTATTTTGAAAGATACTTCTTTTATAGAGAATATTTTGAAAATAAAATACTTTAAACTATTGACTTCATGATATGATTTTATAACTATACAACCAGAAAATATAAATTGGAATGATGTCTGTGTAGCACAGTTATGTTAGTTTATAAGTGATTGTTCCCACAATGTAAATATTTTATGCCACAAAGTAAGAGCAGCCAAATACAATGTATCTAACACAGTTGAGCAAATCATACTTCAGTATCAAACATGATGTCCATTCATTCCATGTATTTTCTCTTGATTCATTTTGACATAAGCCCTTGTAAACATAACTCGTAACCTGAATTGGGGATGAAAACAAGAAAAATATATCTTAGGAGACGCATATGTACAATTACTTATAGTTCAATGTAGTAAGCACCATAATTGAAATAAAGTTCTAAGGGATCATTCACAAAACAACACCTGTCTGAAAAATCCAGAAAAATTTTAAACTAGAGGCATCAGTCTTAAATGCTGAAAAGGAGTTTGTCAGAGCAGAAAGTTGTATAAATCATGCCATGCACAGGGAATAACGTATAAAAGTAAGTTTTAGAATGAGTAGGTCAAGCAGGAACTGGAAGGAATTGTGAATAGTGTACAATGTAATTTTGGCGAGTGGCTATAAAAGAGGCCAAATAGACTAGGTCAAAAGTGAAACAAATCTTTTATATCATGAAGAGAAATTTTGACTTCATTTTTTAGGGCAAAGATTCTTATTCTGATATCCATGTGCTGCCTCCTGCCCCATAGTTTTCACAGATGGACTTTAGAGAAATCAGTAAATGCAGAAATTGAATGAAAAAACTATATTTGTTCTGTTCAAAGAATTTATTTAGTCTATAGTATTGAACTTATTGGCAGAAAAGCTGTTAATGATATTCCCATATAATCCTTTAATATCTTAGAATCTATGGTGATATTCCCTTTTTCATTACTGATATTGCTGATTTATCTTTTGTCTATTTTATTATTACTATTATTATTATTATTAAGGATTTATCACCTTTGAAATCTTATCAAATAACAACCTTATGGGTTTGTTCTTTATTTGTCCATTTTCTATTTCATTGATTTTCACTCTTTAGAATTTTCTTCATTTTACTTACTTTGCACTTCTTTTCTTGAAATCTTGTGGTGAAAGCTTGGATCATTTATTTTAAGTCTTCTTTTCTAAAATAAGCATTAAATCAATTATTTTTTTCTTCTAAGCATTGTTTTAGCTGCTTCCCACTACTGATTTTTTATATCATTATTCACTTCAAAATATCTCATAATTTTTCTGTGATTTCTTCTCTGACCCATGTGTTATTTAGAAGTTGGTCATTTATGCTTCACATATCTAGGAGATTCTTCTATATAGTTTTATCATTGATTTCTAATTTAATTCTGTGATCATAGAATCATGGAATACTCTGTATGATTTAATCTTTTGACATCTACTGAAACTTGTTTTATGGTCCAGAATATGATATATCTAGTCAAATGTTCCATGTGCCCTTGAAAAGCATGTGTATGTTTAAAATTTCTATTGTTATTCTCTCTTTAGTCTTGTTAATTTTTGCTTCATATATTTTGATGTTCTGTTGTTAGGCATATACACATTTAACATTTATGTGTTCTTTGTTAATTGACCGTTATATCATTATAAAATGACCTTCTCTACCTATGGCAATATTACTTGTTTTGAGGTCTACTTTGTCTCATATTAATGCAGTCACATTAGCTTTCTTATGATTAGTTTTTGCATGGCATTTCCTTTTGCATTCTCTTATCTTTTGACTAGAACATTTATCCCTCTTACCTTTAATGTGAATATTGATATGGCTGAGTTTATATCTACCATCTTGCTATTTGTATTGTATTTATTCCATCTCTTCTTTGTTCCTTTGATCCTTCTTTCCTGATTTCTTTCAGATTAAGTATGTTTAGGTATACTGCTTTATCTTTTTTTTTTTTTTTTTAGCTATATCATTTCTTTTAACCTGTATCACTCCCCCCCCCCTTGGTTACATTATGTACTACTATATGCATACTTATCACAATCTATCTTGAATTATTATTGTATTCATTCGTGTATAAACTAAGGACCATCAACAGTACAATTCCATTTATCTCTTTCCATACTTTGTGCTATTTTTGTAATATATTTTATTATATATTTTATAAGCTTGTTAAATAGTTATTTTATTAAATGTTGTTATTTTTATTTCACAATAAATTGTCAAAGGAATTTAAAAAATATTATTTTTACTAACTCTTTCTTTTTTCAATCTATTTCCATTTCTCTTCACCCCTTCCTTTTTTTTTTTTTTTAAATTTTTAATTATTTAATTATTTATTTATTTATTTATTTATTTATTTATTTATGATAGTCACACAGAGAGAGAGAGAGGCAGAGACATAGGCAGAGGGAGAAGCAGGCTCCATGCACCGGGAGCCTGACGTGGGACTCGATCCCGGGTCTCCAGGATCGCGCCCTGGGCCAAAGGCAGGCGCCAAACCGCTGCGCCACCCAGGGATCCCTCTTCACCCCTTCCTGTAGAGCGGAGTTTCTATGACATCATTTCAGTCTTTGTTTATCTGAAAATATCTTTACTTTGCCTCCATTTTTTGAGAGATCATTTCACCAGCTATAGAATTCCAGATTGATAATTTTCTTTGTTCAGCACTTTTAAAATGTCATTCCATTTTCTCCTGATTTCCATTATTTCTTAGGAGAAGGGAGAAGTTAGCCAGAATTCTTATCATCGTTTCCCTTCTGGGACTTCAATTACATATGTGTTATACTGCTTGATATTGTTACATGAATCACTGATACTCTTCAATTTTTTTCAATCTTTTTCTTTCTGTTTGTATCATTCTCTTGGCTTTTTTCATATTTCCTTAATCTTCCACCTGCATTTAGTCTCTTATTAAGACTTCAGTTTCTTTGCTGAAATTACCTTTTTGTTCACCAATTCTGTTCATCCTGTTCTCTAGGCTCTTGAACATATTTACAAAGCCCTGCTCTGCTAATTACAATATCTGAAGCATCTGTGTTAATGTTTTTTCTCTTGATTGTGCATCACATTTTCTTGCTTCTTTACAGATCTCACGATATTTTCTTACATGCCAGACATTGTGCATAGAAGAAGGATAGAGATTGTAGTGTGTGTGTATATATTTATATTTATATTTCATTTGGCTTTTTCTGCAAGGGAGTGAACTCTTTGACATCTAAGGTGAAGAGGTTATAATTCAAATTTTACTAATCAAACATCACTAGAGGTCATGTTAATCTGTGATGAAGCTACAGTTTTAATAAAGATTATCTCATCTTGGATAGCCCAATGCTCAATCTCTCAGGCTGCTTCTATTGAGAAATTAGTCTCTTTTATCTTATTAGTATTGGGCTTAGAAGGTTTTGGCCTGTAGTTTTGGCTAATTTCCATTCATCTCTGTATTTAGCTGCATTGGGGTTCTAGGCAACCTGAAGAATGTAAAAGAGTAATCAAATTCTTTATTCTTTCAAACCCTGCCTTCACTATTGCTCTCTCAGCAAAATTTGGGGTAGAGGAAGAATTATTATGCCAAGTAAACTAGTGGTAGATATGCGGCTTCTCCAGACTCCAATCTGCCCCCATCACTATTACTAGTAGCATGATTGATTTCCTCTTAACTCCACAAAATCTCCCCATTTTTCATAGACTTTTTTTTTCTGCTTCTGCTGCTGCTTACCTTTAGTTTATCAAGGGGTGCCTGGGTGGCTCAGTTGGTTGGGCAGCTGCCTTCGGCCCAGGTTGTGATCCTAGGACCCAGTCAGGCTTCCTCTCAATGGGGAGTCTAGTTCTCCCTCTCTTTTTTCTCTGCCCCTCTGTACTCCCTCCTTGTGTTCTGGCTCTCAAATAAATAAATAAAATCTTTAAAAAAAAAAAAAAAAGAAAGAAATGAGTTTATCAAGATGACCTTATATCCACCACTCTTTTCTAGTTAGTCTACATTAGTATGATTTTTTTTTATTTTATCTGTTATTTTTTCATGTTACCATGGAGAAAACAACAAATTTATGATTTTAGAAAATTTTCTAGGAGTTGTATGGCCTTTGGATTAAAGTGGTGAGTGGAGACGGAGAAACTTTTATGGCTGATTGTTATAATCTGGGCTAAAGACAATAACCTGAACCAAATGTATTATAGAGAAATGTAGAAGAATGAACCAATCTGAGATATCAGGATCTATATCTATGGCAATGTGGGAGTGCTTCAGAATGGAAATTAATAATGGGAAATGAGATTATGGGATTGTCTGGGAACCAGTTTATGAATATATGATTTTTAATATTTAGTAGGTCTCAAGGATTTTTGAGCAAAGAAGTTTAGAGAATAAAGTAGTGTTTTAAAATATTAGTCCAAAACACTTCTACAATCATAAAATAAAATGAAGTAAATAAAAATATTAGTCCAGAAATGGCAAGGAAAATTGACTGGAGAGGAAAATAAATTTAAGAATAAGAGAGTCAGGTGGAAAGGATATTGGTATAATATGTAAGACTTACTAAAGTCTTAAACTAGGGTGGTAGAGCAGGAATGAAGATAGAAGAACAATAATGATAAGCAATAATAATCTTAATAAGTTTATTTTTTCCATATTACAAAGGGGCACATCATTACCACTCAAATGATTAATTCAAATCTTTGTCATTTTATCATCTTCAAAGTCACTATGTACTTCCAGAATTTGACACCATATTACTAAGTGATTACTCAGTGTGCAATAGGAGAATAAGAGGAAAATAAACCAATTTACATGATTAAAAGTTTGGTAGCATCTTGGCTACAATTAGAATCCAAGCTCATAAATGAAGTCTCATAAATTCTAAAGAGTGTTCTATATAAAATATACTTTAAATAGGAACATAATTAGGGTTTCAATAATATAAAAGAATAGTGCAATTAAATATACAATTATAAAAGGTAATCCTGATTTTCAACTAATATCATGAGAATACTTTTCTAAAAATAATCTTTCTGTAAACAAAGACTTTATCCAATATGAATATGAATCCTGGACTATCCTGAAATAGGAAACAGTGAGGCCTTTCCATTTTCCCTCTACAGCTAACTTTTCCAGAAAGAGACAGATAATAAAAATTTTAGAGTTTATTAGCTGTAAGTCTCTGTCACAAATACTCAGTCCTATCATTGTGGCATGAAAGTAGCCCTGGGCAATTTAAAAGATTGGACATGGCTGAAGTCCAATAAAATTTCATTTACAAAAACAGGCAATGGTCCACATTTGGCTTGTGGATCATAGTTTTCCAGCCACTGCTCTACAGAGTCTTTCTATATGGGAACATCCTGGAGACTTAACTCTTAAAGTATAGTCTAGAGCAACTCTCTAATAGAAATGTAATGTGAGTCACATATAAATGCTTAATTTTCTAATAGCTATATTTAAAAAATAAACAAGCGAAATTAATTTTAACAATGTTTAATTTAGCCTAGTAAATCCAGAATTTTGTCATCTTAACATGTTATCATTACAAATGTATTAATGAGATATTTTACTTTCTTTTTTTTCATACTAAGTCTTCAAAACTTGGTGTGTATCTTTGGCTTACAGGACATCTCAGTCTGGAGCAGCCACATTTCAAGTGTGGCTATCAACTACTGTATTAGACAGGGCTTGTCTAGAGACTTCATAGTTTTCTGAGATCTAACTGCTTCTCTTCTAGCTTGGAAATTGCCCACTGGTAAGACCATTTCTCATCCAACAAGGTGTTCCCAGTACCCTCTTCCTTCCCTAGTCTCAACTTTTTCCACCTCACCACTATATACTACCCCAACCAGTGCATCTCAAACTGCTATGCATACAAGACTTATCTGGGGATATTGTTAAATTGCAGATTCTGATTCAGTAAGTATGGGACAAAGCCTGAGATTTTGCATTTGTAATGAGCTCCCAGGTAGTGCCAGTGCTTCTGGTCCAAGGACCATACTCTAGCAAAGATAGAAAAGACCACTCCTAAAGTGATAGCTATAACTGGAACTGTTAGCCTACCTTCCCTTAAGAAGCTAATCAGACCTAGTCTCAGCATGCCTAATAGCCTATTCAGGTCATCACCAGAAATGAAAACTTCCAAGATTAGCAACACCCAACAGGAATATAATTTGAGTTATATATGTAATTTTAGATTTTTTTGTAACCAAATTTAAGCTTTTAAATAGTGAAATTAGGGATCCTAGATGGCTCAGTTGGTTTAGTGTCCAACTCTTGATTTCCACTCAGGTCATGATCTCAGGGTCATAGGAATTAAGCTCCAATTTGGGCTCCACACCCAGCATAGAGCCTGCTTAAGGCTCTCTCTCCCTCTGCTCCTCCCCTACTGCTCCTGCTGCATTCTCTCTCTCTAAAAAATAAAATAAAAAGTGAAATTAATTTTAATAACATTTTAAACCTGATATGTCCAAAAGATTATTTCAATGCTTAATCAATATGAAATATGAGATATTTTAAATTCTAAATCTTCGAAATCCAGCATGTGTTTTATACCTACAGCATATCTTTTTTTTTTTTTTTTTTTTTAGAGATTCCATCTGTTCATGAGAGATACACAGAGAGGCAAAGGCATTGGCAGAGGGAGAAGCAGGCTCCCCACAGGGAGCCTGAAGCAGGATTCAATCCCAGGACCCCAGGACCATGACCCAAGCCAAAGGCAGACACTCAACCACTGAGCCATCCAGGCGCCCCCCTTACAGCATATCTTAATCCTGACCAGGCACATTTCAAGTGCTCAATAGGCACATATGGGTGGCTAGTAGTTACTGCTTTGAATAGTGCAGCTTAAAGGTCATCATCATAACCTGTACGTTCATCCCATTGTGGCTCTGTACATCCCCAAACCCCAATTTCCTATCCCTTTCTATTTCCACCAAACCCTCTTCCTATATTTTCTGGGACTCACGGTTTATCATCAGAAAAAAAAAAAAATCCCCTGTATTATTAACCTCATAACAAAATGTTTGTTTCAATTTCTCAATCTAACTAAAACCTGGTTATCCCTTAGGACACTGCTTTTCCTCCTGCCCTGTCCAGTGGTGGTTGCTTTCTGCCACATATCCTCAGCCTTGAGGATGAGATAAATGTCCTCCTTTCTCCTCCTTTCTCTCCATTCAGATCCTCTCAAAAACCCATTCTTTTGAATGAAATACCAGTAGATTATATTACTTGCTATCTTTCATTTTTGTGGTCATTTACTTAATTTCCTGAGTAATTTACGTAGTCAGCAGCTGGCTCACTATATTTCTCTGCACCATCTCACCTCTCAACACTTTTGGTGACTTCAGCAACCACATCATTCTTTGATTTCCTCATTTCTTTCCTTTCTCCCTTTCCAGTTACCCACTACACCACTTCCAAAATCTAGATTTTAAAATCCCACTTGAAAATATGTTTCTAGCTCACTGAAATTTCAATATCTAGATACCAATCGTCAACCCATTGTACTGATACATCAGCTAGTTCAGCCTCATATTCACTTTCTTCATGCCATTAGTCCTCACATCATCAATATTGTATTCCATGGTCCATTAACTATAACCATTCAGTTGTATACCTTCTTACTCATTTTTCCCTTATTATACTTGCTGGTAAGCCCAATATTGGTAAATTTAACACACCACCTGTTCTCACCTTTATCTGAACAGCCAAATGTGTTTGGGGGACATGCTGACTGGTCTCATTTACTCTTTTTTACTATGCATCTCAAACCATCCTTTGTATTACTCTCCCTTGATAATTTTATGTCTTATTTTACTGAGAAATTAGAAACTATCAAAAGAGAACTGATTTCTCTCATAACCAAATCTAACACCTATAATGTCTATTTTCCTCACTATTATAGTGAATGTCATGTCCATTCTTCTGTCTAAGGCCAGTGCCTTGACTTGGGAATTGGATCCCATCCCTTTAGTCAAAGCCATGTTTCCTGCAATTATACATTTTTCTTACACATCATTCTTTTTTGTTTTTAATTGGAATTCAATTTGCCAACATTTAGCATAACACCCAGTGTTCATCCTGCCAAGTGCCCCCCCTCAGTGCCCATCACCCAGTCACCCCAACCCCCCGCCCACCTCCCTTTCCACTACCCCTTGTTCGTTTCCCAGAGTTAGGTGTTTCTCTCATGTTTCTTACACGTCATTCTTTTCCTTTTCTGTTAGGGTCATTTTTGATGGTGTACAAATATGCTGTGGTTTCTCCCAACTTAAAACCATCCTTCATTCCAATATAACCTTCCAAATACCACTTTGTTTCTCCACTCTCTCTTCTGAGAAAACTCATCATTAGAGTCTATTCTTGCTAGCTCATTTTTTGTTTTGGTTTGGTTTTTTTCACCACTCTACTCCATTTTGTCTGTAATTCACTTCAATCTAGTTTATGTCTTTATCACTCCTATCACTTATGGAACTTAAGTCAAGATAACCAATGATTTCATCTTGCCATCAAATAACCAATTCTCAGTTCTCATTTTACTTAAACTCTTGCTGACATTTTATACAGTTGATTACTCTTTTTTTTTTTTTTTTAATGTCTTTTTTTGTTGTGGTGGTGGTGGTTTCTGGTTATTCTCATGTAATCTTGGTTATTCGGTCTCCTTTGATGCCTTTTTTTTCTTCCTGACCTTTGCTTTATGGAATGCCCCAAAGCCATCCATGGGGCCTTTGTTTTTCTTCTAAACTCACTCCTATGGTGACCTCATCCACCCTGAAATAATTCAATAAATTTGCAATTACAAATATATATCTGACTTAATCCCAGACCCCTCCTGTGAGCTCTACCTTATCAACTCTTATAAAACTAATGGTCACCCCAAGTTTAACCTGGCCAAAATTTTATTTCTGTCTTTAATCTGTTCCCCCTTCAGTCTTCTGGTACAGAGTTAAAGCTGTCACCATTTACTGGCTCTTTCATTTCCTTAACAAGTCCTATAGCTCTATCTTCAGAATATGTCCTGAATTGCTCCACCTCTCACTACCTCCACTGCTACCATTTTAAGTCCAACATACCATAATAATTTCTTGTTTAGACTTCTGAGATAACCTTCTATCTGGTCTCCATTCTTTTATTTTGCTCTCCTATTCTCATCCTTGATTCTTTTCTTTTCAAAACAGCAGGAATGGTCTCAAAACATAATACATACTCTTTGATTACTTTCGTCATGGTTAAGATAAAATTCAGATTCTTTATTATGGTCTTTAAATGTCTACTTCTGAATACTGCCTGTTTCTCCCACCACTTTCTCCCCCATTATCCCACTCCAGCTGCATTAGTTATATTTAAATTTAAAGATACCAAGCTTGTTCTAGTCTCAAGGCTTTTGTATTCTGTCTGGAATACTCATCTGAGATCTTCATAGGGCTTGCTCTTTTACATCATTAATGTCCCAGTTGAATGTCAACTTCTAAGTAATAGATCACCCTATTTCAAATAATTCCCCTTAACACTCTCTATTCCTTTACATGGCTTCATTTTCCTTCATAGTGCTTAGAGCTGCCTAAAGTTGCATTTTTAGTTGTCTACTTAGTTTCTATTTTTTTGCTCCTTCACTAGAAAGTAGGTTCTACAGATGAAGGGGTCTTGTCCTACCCACTATTGTATCTCCTGCATCTAGGAGACAAATAGTACAGAGTAAATGAGTCTGAAAGATTTCAGGAGACAAGTCAGATGTCTGACAAAATCAGAATTAGTTGCTTGTATTGCCTTCTAATGCCAACCTAAGCTATATTAAACCAAAGAGCCTTCTAAGAATGAAAGGTTCTAGTACAAAATAATTGCTGTAATCTTTTCCATACCAGGGCACTTGTTAGTGTTGGATGCAGATATTCTCACTGATCTCTGCTAATCAGTTAATTTGCCTGTTTCTATCTATAGTTACTAGCTATTAGTTTCTCCTGCCCAGTATCCACCTAACTTGCCTTACGAGAGCTTGCTTTTAAACCAGGAATTTTCTTTGCTTGCTTTGCCATCTCCTTGCTTGGCTTTTCTTTCTTTAACAAGCACAACAGCATGCTGCTGCATCTTCAAAGAGTAAATTAATTCCGTCCGCAAAAGGGTCAAGTGCTAGAAAGTGCATAGCCATGCAGTTTGCATGGCAGGATACAGAAGATATGATGCTAATAAGATTCTAAGATGAGAACAGCAGACTGTCTCTAGGGATTCAGATGAAGGGGTCTGTAAATTTTAAAAGAAATGGTCTCCGAAAACTAATGATGTCTGCTTTCCAATTCATTAATAATGTGGAGTGGGGAGATGGGAGTGAGATCCAGGCCATGCTTTGAAATATCAAAATGTAACGAGGAAGAAAACAGTAAGAGTGATCTCAATGGGGTCATAAAGCTGGGAGAAGGAGGCAAACTTTAAGAAGATGTGGTGGTGCTGTATGTAGGGGAGGGAATCAATCCACCCCATGTGTGTATATTTATGTGCATATAGTACCTTTATCTACACACGAGTAGATAAAAAGTTCTTCTGCTAGGAAAAAAAACCACTGCAACATTGATAAGGCTTTTGCAATTTTCATATTTAAGGTGACTCAGAGAGAATATTTCAAGTATTGTAAAAACATGTCTAAGCTGTCTGCCTTTCTATATTTACAAACCCTGCCCTTCACCTCTTTGCATTGCATACAAGGAACTGAGTAACAAGAACCTCAACCTTGTTTGTAGTTAATAGTGGAAGAAAAAAAACCCTCAGGCAAAGCCTAATGAACCAGGAGCAATTCTGAGCTCTCCTCTATAATATCTGCCGAGGTAGTGTCTTTCCAAGGGCTGCCTGGACATATCGTGTGACCTTGCTGCTTTACATCATTAAAATTTCCCATTACTGGAATGGTGTTTGCATGGAGAGGCCGTTGTGCAGATATTATGGCTGAGTTTCTCCCTGCTGCATTCAGAGTTTGTGCTAATAGAAAATGCCTCTCTGCTTGAACAGTTCCCTCGAACTGAGAGGTGTGCAGCAGCAGGAGAGTTTAGCTTTGGCTTTTATTTTGACAAAGCTATTACATTTTGCAGATTGAGGTTATGGTCTTTTCTCCTATCTCAGTATTTTATCTGCATGATATTTTCTGATCTCCCTTTTAAACCCCCATTAGTTACGATTGAGGCTCTGGGGTGGCAGCCTACCTTGGAGCCGTGATATCGTCAGCTTTTCTTACAAGCCACTAAATAGACTGACTGATTCAGTAGTGTCCACTCATGTGGAACCTTTCCAAAGGGGCTAGTCTCAGAAAGGAGACCCTTGTGTGTGTGTGTGTGTTTGTGTGTGTGTGTAGATGTTTACCTTCAACCCATAAGGGACCAACAATCTTAAAAGCAAAAGTGCAGCCTCATTCTCCAGGGCCATAAGTTCTGTTGGCCACATCTTCCTCCTGTGCTTTCTTCTTCCACAGGTGGCCAATTGCACCTGGAAGCTGTATGAGTTGACAGTACTGGTAGCATTTCCAAATCCCAGGCTTACCTTTAGCTTGTTTTACTACCCTCCTAAAAAGCTGCTGTTCTGCCTCTTCTGTTCTAAACTTTGTTTCATCAAACATAGTCACACTGTCACATGTTCATGGAACTCTAATCTTGAGATTTTAGCAGTAAGTTCCACAGCAATGAATGCTTTTGCCTAGAGGGAATTGGAAATATTTCAAAGTACTGGTTATATAGCCATAACTCTTTAGAACCAACTGAAAAAAGAGATTCCTTGGCCAGTCCTTCCAAGTCTAAGTAAACCATAACTGATTGAGAGATTTTGAACCCAAAGCTAGTGCTCCAATTTCTAAAGCAAGGTAGTGTGACCCTTTTTCTTGGTAGCTTTCCTATTTTAAGTAAGCACAGTGAATTCTTCGTGATAAACAGTTCTGCAGCTGGGAGTGTCACATAGCCACAAGCCTCAAGCACTTTGCTTTGTCCACCTTCTCTTGAATGTGTTGGATGTGGAGTCTAGAGTCAGGAGTGTCACAGAGAGGGGGTTGTAGAGGTGAGGAATTTATTTCCCCAGGAAATCTCATTAGTGATGCAGCGCCTGTTTTTCATTGAGGTTTCTGCTCCTCCGCTTTTGTTTTCGGCTGAGTAACCGAGCCTGAAAGCCGTCTGGTGACTCACAAAAGGTCACACTGAGAGTCAGGGGCACGGACCAGAGCAAGCTGCCTACCTGTGATTGATGTGTATTAAAGCTGTCTTGAGCTGCTCATAAACACAGCAAGAATCCTGTTCTCTTTTCATCAGTGCTCTTGACCAAGACTTGATTTACTATTTTGAAATCAGCTGCTCCTTCAGTCCTCTACAATAGCTTCTTTAATAGCTTGTCATAACAGTTGATGACGATTTGGAAAAGCTCACATATTCAATATATTTTTTAAATTGACTTTGCACTATTCCAGGTACCACGGCTTTATAAACAGTCTAATTGTTCCCTGAGTGTTTGCTGACCTAAAGGAAAGTGTTGATGAATCAGATCCTCCTTTTCTATCTGTAGGGTATTGAGATGTGTATTCAATATCATAGCAAATCACTGCTGAAAATTGGTTCCATGTCCCTGAGGCTACTTTCCTCAAAAGGTGAAACAGCAGAAGTACCTGCGAGAGAAGACTGGCCAGCTCTGCTATTTCTTGATGAGATTGCTTTAAAGTTTGTATTGAGAAGGGATTGAAATTGGATCTGAGTGTTTTAAGTGACAGTACATTTCTTATTCTGGTAAAGAATAATAAGCATCATCTATACCCATTGAGTGTGTTTATAAATTTGACACTTGTGGCCATATGATAATGAAGTTTAATACTGATGTCAACATGGCTGAGAGATTAGTCATATAACCTTAGAAAAAGTGAGTGCACACAATATGTAAGATTTAACTGAAACACAGCAACAATTAAAGACTGCTCTCTATTTCTAATCACTTTAAGATTTTTTTTTTTTTTAATTTATTTATTTGACAAAGAGAAACAGAGAGAGAGAGCACAACAGGGGGAGCTGCAGAGAAAGAAAGAAAGACAGGCTCTCCACTGAGCAGGGAGCCGGACTTGAGGCTTGCTCCCAGAGCCAAAGGCAGATGCTTAACCTACTGAGCGACCCAGGCGCCCCTATTTCTGATCACTTTAATTGTTACATTTGATGGCCAAGGCAAGTTGAACTACTGCCTGACCTTATAGCCACTTCCACATCTGTGTCCTGAAATGCCTGTTGGGATGATCTTCAGAATATCTCACAACCCATTTGGTAGGTACAACAACCATTCAGAATGAATTCACCAGTCATTTTAAATAGAGGCCAGTGCCACTGTAGCTGAACATCCAACTGAACATTCGCTTTGCTCCTTATTCTTCTCCATATGTACACATTCTGTCCTTCAAGTCTTGTCCTAAGTTTCTTTCATGAAGTTTCTTCATTCTATACAGTTTTATTTCTTTATTCTAAATTCCTACAATATTTAAATAGCTGATGTCTCCAAATTGTCCCTCTATTATGCACTAGCTTCTATTGTTATTCTACTTTTTAAATATTCTCCATAGCACAGTGTTGCGTGCATATAGACATTTCAAAAATGTTTTTAAACACAGAACATTGTGGTGAAAATACCTAGAAATGATGTTGAAATTGTTACATTTGGTGTAATGGTAAATTAAATTTCCTTTGTGGACTTGAGCTTGGTATCCAAGTAGCCCTTTTTCTTCTAGAAAACCCACCTGAAAAAGTTGCATTTCAGCAAAGAACTATAGCATCAAGACACTATCACCAGTGTCTTTTCCACTGTAAGTTTTTCTTCTCTTTCTTTTTCACTACCTGGAAAACTCTACCTGTTTTCTAGATAGTGAGACACTTTGCTCCATTCTCTATAATTTGGAGTAGAATTGTGATATGCTATAACAAGAAAAAAAGCTCAGTTCTGGTTTTCACCAGAACCTATGGAGGAGAGTTATGTTCGATATAGTTGATCATACATATATATATA
Organism: Canis aureus; assembly: GCF_053574225.1. Taxonomy (NCBI): domain Eukaryota; kingdom Metazoa; phylum Chordata; class Mammalia; order Carnivora; family Canidae; genus Canis; species Canis aureus. Next base: position 10,900,685 of record NC_135613.1, read on the forward strand.
TATATATCATATATATATCTCATATATATATGATATATATATTTATAATCATAGTTTTGGACTGGAGCTACATATATAATTTCTCTTCAAAACAGAAAAAAACCTACATATAAGGAAAAGTTTATAGAAAATCCCCAAGTATTTGACTTTCTGTTGAAAGTTAAGTTTATTTGGAAATAGGAAAATATTTTTCCCCCACAGAAATGATATCAAGAGAGTCAAGGTTTCCAGCTAGCCCTATAGCAAAAAAAGAGGCCTCTACTCTGCTAAGAGGGTTTTAGGAAAGAAAAGTAGAGATTAATTCTCTGAGAAAAATGCTGAGAATGGCACCTCTGAGGCAGTGAGTGTCATCCCCAAGTGATGGTTAATGTATTTCTTTGATAAAGCTAGAGTAAGGTGTAAGGAGTCGTGTAAAGCAAGTGCAAATAAGAGAGGAATTTCCAACTGCTTGCTTCCTGAAACAACTAGGATAAAGATGTAGAATAGTAAAATGAGTATCAGAACAGAATTAGGAGAGATAGTTTTAGCCTGGCTCTGTTACAAACTCTCTGGTTGACCTTGATCATATCACTGCACCTCTCTGGGCCTGTTTTCTCATCTATACAAATGAAGGGCTTCACTATACAATGCTTCTTTTATCTAAAGCAAACCATGACAAACATCTCTTAATAATGCCATCTCTACTCAAATCCCTGCTCTGTCCTCTTCATGATACATCTGTATCTTCTTGCATTTGTTTCATTCTGCTGAATACAGCCACTCCCTCCACTCCATCAACTTCCTCTCACATTCACTTCTCCACAGGCTAACAATAATAACAGAAAGGAGAAAAAATGCTTAAGCACCTACTGGTTATCATAGACCATATTCTGTTTACTATAAATATGTCCATATTTATTCATTGTCTTCATATGAAAGCCCCTTCTTTATTTCTAGAATATATTTTAAACATCTGATGGATTTGGAAAATATTTAATAAAGACAGTTATGTTGACATGTGGAATTAAAAGCAGTATCCCTTCACAATTTTTCTTAAAATATATTTGCAAAGCAAAAGGAATGATGCACTGCTAAAATAATTTAGCCCAATGAAGCACATGGGAAAAGCAGATGGCATGTCAGCATAGGAGTGGTGGACAAAAACAAAAATAAGCTAGTTGGCTTATTTGCATTTGATTTCTTCATGGCATTCTCCCAGATGAAAAACCTGGCTTACCAGCTGGGGCACCTCAGTTACAATTTTGGTTCACCTCCAAAATGTTTTGCTTGGGAATTACATAAGGATATGAGAAAACTTTTGGGGGGATAAGGAACTTGTGGAAATATTTGATACCTTGATTCTAGTGGCAGCTGTACAATTGTGTGTATATTTACTAAAATTCATAAAATTGCACACCTAAAAAGAGCGAATCTTACTGAGTATAACTTATGCTTTTTAAAACCCGACTTCACGGGATGCCTGGGTGGCTCAGTGGTTGAATATCTGCCTTTGGCTCAGGGCATAATCCCAGGGTCCTGGGATCGAGTCCCACACTGAGGTCTGCGAGGAGCCTGCTTCTCCCTCTGCCTATGTCTCTGCCTTCTCTTGGTGTCTCCCATGAATAAATAAGTAAAATCTCAAAAAAAAAAAACCAAAACCCAACTTCAAATAAAAAGATTATAAAAGATACCTGCATCTATTCTAGAAAAAAAATAAGTGGTTTGTAGACTTTTTCATTCAATTATTTTAAACTTATAAAAGCAAACTATAAGAAAATATGAGATAATATTTTTTAAATTAAACTGACTCAGAAAGAATGTCATTTTTTCTATTCTTTTAATCTTTCTGAATGCATAGCAGAATAGTGCTACTTGTGCATACAATTGTCTCCACTAGTTTTGGTAGAAACAAACTTACTTCTAGTTGGTACAAACCAATGCTAATTGTTTTTATGACACTGCCAGATAAAACCACTTAATTGTATGCTACTTGTGCATACAATTGTCTCTACTAGTTTTGGTAGAAACAAACTTACTTCTAGTTGGTACAAACCAATGCTAATTGTTTTTATGACACTGCCAGATAAAACCACTTAAATTCAAACCACTATTAATTTGGTTTGAATTATATGTAATTTCATAGTGAATTGAGAGCCACTCAGTTGTATGGCAGTGTGTGTGTGTGCTTATCCCCCCTTTACAGAATTATAAATAATCTTCCCTTACAGAAATATTATTACTTCAAATTGGCTGCTCATTCTGTCACTGCTTACTTGAGTCTGATTCTTGTAGCTCAAGTTTTGTTACTTTTTGTCACATAAGAGTGCTAGTAGTATCCTGTAGTATTTGGATGAATATTTTCAAAGTTCAATTTTTTTCCATATAGGTCCCAATAAGGATTATATAACAACTAACAAGCTTGTATATTCATGAATAATTTATGTCCTTAACTGCTATACCATTGGAGGTGGGAAGAGTTGTAAGCAATGTGCTAAAAACCTGTTTTCCAAACATGTTCCTTTCTTCCACAGTAATAGAGTTATAACCACCAACATAGTAGTCGCATTTCCCAGCCTCCTTCACAAGTAGTTTTGACTAAATGAGTAAGTTCTCTCCAGTGGTATGTGACAGGGCATAATGTATACCACTTCTAGGCTGGTGCCTACAACCAGGTATGCCTCCTCTCTACTATCTCTTACCTTCTATTACTTAAAGAAAAATAAAGTTGGTATGTGCTTCTTTGCTTTAGTGAGCAGAAAAAACAGAAAAACAAAAACAAAACCCCCACTATGGGCTATACCTAGTTCCAAGAACATCTGGGAAGTTGGATATCTAGCTATTTAGCCTCTATAGTTAGATGTGGATAAGGGATAAGAAGATAGGAATGGGTAGCCAATAAACAATGTCTGCTATAATGACTTCAATACAAAATGCAAGAATTTAGATGAAAAAAAAAAAAACCAATTTGGATGGAGAATATTTAAAACAGAAAATAATGAAGTAAGCAAAAACCTGAAAGGACCACTTAATAAAATCATTAAATGGTTCTTTAAAACTCCAACATAATTGTAAAATCTCTGACAATTCTGATCAAAAAAAAAGAGAGAAGACATAAATACAGATGCAGAAATCTATTTTCAATGTAAAAGAAACCTAAGTATGAATGAATGCTAACAAATTTGGAAATCTAAATTAACAGGTTAATTTTTCTAGAGAATATATATCACAAAAATTGACTCAAGATAGAAAAGTAGGGCAGCCCAGGTCACTTAGCGGTTTAGCACCGCCCTCAGTCCCAGAGATCCAGGATCAAGTCCCATGTCAGGCTCCCTGCATGGAGCCTGCTTCTCCCTCTTGCCTGTGTCTCTGCCTCTCTCTCTCTCTGTGTGTCTCTATGAATAAATAAATAAAATCTTAAAAAAAAATAAGAGAGATAGTAAAGTATCATAGAAGAAATTTTAAAAGTCAAATATCTATTCCTTAAAAAGACCCTAGACAAAATGATATTTTGGGCAAATTGTTCTAAAATTTAAAGACAATTTCTAGGTTAAATAAATTTTCCAAAGTATAAAAAAGATGAAAAACTTTCCCACTAACTCTATATGGCTAGCATAATCTTGATTATAAATCCATACAAGAGCACCTGGGTGGTTCAGTTGGCTAAGCATCTGCCTTTGGCTCAAGTCATGATCCCAGAGTCCTGGGATTCAGCCCCTGAATGGGGCTTCCTGCTCATCAGGGAGTCTGCTTCTCCCCCTGCCCCTCACCCTGCTCGTGCTTTCACTCTCTTGCACTCTCTCTCACATATATAAATAAAGTCTTTTTAAAAAATCCATACAATCCAAAAAAAATTTAAAAATAAATAAATAAATAAATAAATAAAATCCATACAAATAATAAATAATGATAGAATAAGCCAATTTAATCTGTAAACATATGTTTAAATCCTAAGTAAATCAAACTGCACTGTTTTAAAAGAAAATGTGTTTCTAACAGATGTAAGATTCACATTATCGATTGATTAAACTTATTTCTAGAATGCAAGGATAGTTTAACATTAGAAAACCCATAATAATTTGTTATCAGATTAAAGTAGAAAATCCATATAATCATTGTAAAAGATGCCAAAGCATCTTTTAACACTTATTTCTAATTAAAAGCATTGTTTAAAAAACCCTTTAGTAAGCTAAGGAAAGGAAAAAACAAACACTTTAATCTAATAAAAGTATACATCAGAAATCTACAATATTATAATTAAAAGCATTTGGCAGAGAGAACTAGCTGTACCCTACTACTAGTTACCCCCTTTTCTCTAAGTAATATATATCTTGATTTTTAGCCAGGCTCATGGTTGCCTGGAATAAAAACTACATTTCTCAGTTCGCTGGCCACAGGGGTAGCTGAGATTGGCTAAATCCGACTAATAGGATATAAACAAAAGTATCAGGAGCAACTTCAGAGAACTGTCGGTGTCAACAAGGATGAATTTCAAAAACCCACTTTATTGAGACGTCTGGGTGGCTCAACAGTTGAGCGTCTGCCTTTGGCTCAGGAGGGCATGATCCTGGAGTCCTGGGACTGAGTCCCACATTGGGCTCCCTGCACAGAGCCTGCTTCTCCCTCTGCCTGTGTCTCTGGCTCTCTGTGTGTCTCTCATGAATAAATAAATAAAATCTTTAGAAAAAAAACACCTTAATATCAAGTTACAAAAGGCTACATATGTTATACCAAGTATGTAAACGCTAAGAACACACATAATAAATATAACTTCGAAGTGCACAGAAAAATCATAAAAATATTTAAAATGTTCATAAGAGTGAAACAGCAATATCAGAGGGAATGGGAAGGGAGGGGATAGTGTTCTCAGCTGTATTTGTAGTATTTTATTTTCTTAAAACTAATTTTTTCAAAAGCAAAATAGTTCTGAATCAAATATAGCAAACAGTTAACAGCTACTAAATCTGAGTCATATTGAATGACCCAGCTATTAAATTAAGGTCATATTAATTCCTGTGCTTTTCTATGTGCATGAAATATTGCATAATCTAAAAAATTTTAGTTATATAAAATAAAGACTTGAAAGAAAAGGAAGTCAAAATTCACAGCAGGGAATGAATGTAGAGAGAGGGAAGAGAAATCCCAGCCACGTTGCTTTGTTCTCAGATTCCAGGATGATTGAACATATATGAGCCTTAGGGCTTGGCCTAATTGCCTCCTCCCTGAGTAAATAAATGTCCCGAAGCAAAGGCTAAAGGTAATCTCTTTGATTTGTCATATCCCGGAGATTTTTCTGATGAGGGAATCAATTCAGATCCTCTATTCCTAGCAATAGATTATTAAATGACTGCAATCAGAGTAAAACCACTCTTGTATCTTTATTTACTACAGGGTTTTGAGGGGTTTTCCCCCTGAATTTATCAACAATTAAATCAACATAGTAAGGAATCAACAATTAAATCAATTAATTAAATCAATTAAAACAATTAAATCAACATAGTAAGGAATCAAAACTAATACACCCTATTTATAAGTAGCAATGCAAAGCAAAAAATGCTGAGGAACAAACCTAATAAAAATATGCAAGATCTACATGGACCAAAGCTGTAAAAACTTACTGCAAATTATAAAATGAAATCTAAGTAAATGGAAAGATACTCTACCTATTTTCTAGATAAAAACACTCAATATTCTACAGATATTAATTTTATTTGAATTAATCTATAAAATTAAATAGTATCCCAATAAAATGTGCCTAGATAAACTGATTCTCAGATTCATCTGTAATAGAATGTCCAGGAATATTTTTAAAAGACAATGAAGACAGGAGATCCATATCAGGTATCTAAATACATTATGAAGCTTAAATAATTGAAACAGTCTGATATTGACAAGAAAATAGGATAATAGAGCAGAATAGTGGGTACAGAAACATTTAACATATATGAAATTTTAGTATGTTAATGTTATATTTCAATTTAGGAAAGGTAAAAAATAATACATATGCATGTTATACAAATGATTATACTTTATGACATTCATAAATATAAATCTCAGGTGGGAAGCGGTCTAGTGGCCAGCGTCTAGGCCTCTGCTGAGGGCAATCTAGAGGGAATGGGAGCCATCAGAACCACCAACATGACTGTGGGCAAGAGCAGCAGGATGCTGCAACACATCGACTATAGGATGAGGTGCATCCTACAAGACGGCCGGATCTTCATTGGCACCTTCAAGGCTTTTGACAAGCATATGAATTTGATCCTCTGTGACTGTGATAAGTCCAGGAAAATCAAGCCAAAGAACTCAAAACAAGCAGAAAGAGAAGAGAAGCAAGTCTTCGGTCTGGTGCTGCTTCTGGGGGAGAACCTGGTTTCAATGACAGTAGAGGGACCTCCTCCCAAAGATACTGGCATTGCCCCAGTGCCACTTGCTGGAGCTGCTGGGGCCCCAGGGATTGGCAGGGCTGCTGGCAGAGGAATTCGAGCTGGTGTTCCAATGCCCCAGGCTCCTGCAGGACTTGCAGGGCCAGTCTGAAGGGTTGGTGGGCCATCCCAGCAGGAAAGAGGCACTGTGGCTGCTGCTGAAGCTGCTGCCACCGCCAGCATTGCAAGGGCCCTGACCCAGTACCTGCCCTGCCATGGGGGTCCTCCCCCACGTATGGGTCGGGGGGCATCGCCTCCAGGCATGATGGGCCCACCACCTGGCACGAGGCCTCCCATGGGGATCCCTCCTGGTCAAGGAACTCCAATGGGCATGCTCCCACTGGGAATGTGGCCTCCTCCCCGGAGCAAACGAGGCCTCCTTTGACCCTTGACCAGAATTATGGAAGTAGCTCCACAGAGGCGTGGGCCCAATTACCACAAACGTGTTTGTTTGTTATGCCATTGTTCTTGAAGTCTCACAGGATTATCTGGTTTCCCTTTCAGGCCCCCCCCCACCCCGGGAATGTGCCCACCAAGGCCCTAGACTCATCTTGGCCCTCCTCATCTCTCTGCCTGTTTCCCATCAGGCTGTACATAGTCCTTTTACTTCCTTGTAGCCTATGACACTAATTTATAATAAATTCTTAAGAATATTAAAAGAAAAATGTAAATCTCAAATGGACTAAATAATGAAACATAAACAACAAATTAAACTATCAGAAGAAAATATAGGAAAAGATTTCTCTATTTTACAGGGGAGGAGCATTAATTTTAAGCTAAAAATAATACCCAGAAATCATATATAAAATGTACAGGTTGGATTTCATAAAAATTGAGACAAACTGGGAGAAAATACTTACATAATTAAAAAAGGATTAATAATGAAAATATTAAAAATCAGTAAGAAAAATCCAATAAAAAATGAGAAGATATGAAAAGATATATGTAGACTGATAACTAAAATGGCCAATGTTCATATGAAAATGTTCATCTAATTAGTAATCAATCAGAATAAAATTTGAAAAACAGGAGTGAATTTGCAAGTAGACTTGCCAGCACTTGAAAGAGGAATAAAAAAAAATTAAAATAAAATAAAAATAAATAAAAAGAATTTAAAAAAATAAAAGAGGAATAATTCTTGGTATAAGAAATAACCCTGAGGAGATGGATACTCATATACCCATTATCTCTCTCCTAGTTTCCCCTTGCTCACTTCAGTCCTGCCACACCAGCCTCTTTGTTTTTCCTATACACACTATCTCAAATCCTCTTCTCGCAGATGTCTGGGTGACTCCCTCCAATACTTCCTTCAGGTTTTCTCAGAGATTACCTTTTTAGCAAGGTACCTGTATCACCTAATTTAAATATACAACCTGGGGATCCCTGGGTGGCTCAGCGGTTTAGCACCTGCCCTCGGCCCAGGGCATGATCCTGGAGTCCCGGGATCGAGTCCCACATCGGGCTTCCTGCATGGAGCCTGCTTCTCCCTCTGCCTGTGTCTCTGTCTCTCTCTGTGTGTGTCTCTCATGAATAAATAAATAAAATCCTTTAAAAAAAATGTTTTTTAATAAAAATAAATATACAACCTGTCCCTCTCAATCCTGATACCTCTTAATCTGCTTTATTTTCCTCCACATGTTAGGTAGATGATAGGGGAAAGAGGGAGACAGGTAGGTAGTAGATAGGTAAATAAGCAGCCACCATGTGAGCTTTTTTTTTTTTTTTAAGATTTATTTATTTATTCATTCAGAGAGAGCGAAGAGAGAGGTAGAGACACAGGCAGAGAAAGAAGCAGGCTCCATGCAGGAAGCCCGATGTGGGACTCGATCCTGGATCTCCAGGATCACACCCCGGGCTGCAGGCGGCGTTAAACCGCTGCGCCACCGGGGCTGCCCCATGTAAGCATTTTTGAATGAATGAAAAAATATATGCCACTGGAGAAAGTATAAATCGGTAGATTTTTAGGACATTTTGCATTTAATTAAGTACTAACATAAAATGCAGTTTATTCTCTGACCCAGCAATTCCACTTCTAGGTATCTGTTCTTAATAAATACATTTATGTTTAAAGAGATATCTACAAGGAGGAGAAGATATGCCCAGTCCAAAATGGTTTTTAATAATAAAAATGAAACAACATAAATATCCACCAACTGAGAGGTTAAATAAAATATGGTATATTTATGAAAATATGTTAAGTGGAAAAAAGCAAATCACTGAAAATTACCTAAAATGTTATCTTATTTATGGAAACATAACCCACTGTGTGTGGAGGTATAGCTATAAATAAACACATGTATACATATAAATGTGTACAAATGCAAATTGAGTATATGAAGGATATACATCAAACTTCATCATTTATTAACTTCTATCTGTTGAAAGGAGGACTTTGGGTGTGTGGGAGCAGGTACAGGAGTATATTGTATATATTTCTATATTTAAGTCTTTTACAATAAGATTAATAAGATTACAATAAGATTAAATATAATCATGTATTACATTTTTAATTAAAAAATAGAATGTCTTCAAGGTTATCCTCTTCCAATGTCAGTCTCACTCATTTGTATCTTGAAATGCTCTCTTGGGTGGCAGTGAATGAGATGAAGTAATGGCCAGTGTACTGGGAATTGCATTTAGAAGAGCATTGTGCTGGGGAACATTAGTCAGCCACGTGTGCCCCAGTAGGAAAAAAAAGTGGGGGTGAGAACCTTGTTCATGCTGCATTGTTATATTTCCTCCAGCAGCATCTAGAAACAAAAGAAACCTCATGTTGCCTTTACTGTGGTCACAATGTGTCAAAAGTGCAGGAGGGGGGTTTTATTGCAGTTTAGACACATTTCATACCTACAGAATAGCTCTTTGTGCTGTATTCTGAGTAATTTTAAATAAATGATTCCCTGCTAACATCAAATACAGTGAAATAAATTGCAGGGCTCAGGGTGTGTAAATGAGTATACTGGCAGTCCCTTCTTTTAACTCTCATGTATGGATCAGAAAACAAGGTTATATATCACTCTGACCTCATCTTTGTAGTATTTAAAAACTTTTCCTTATGTGCATTCATTCTGAGTTGTTATATTGGTTCTTTCCAATGTATACACAAGCACGTTTATGCTAACAACAGGAGAAAACACACACACGCGTGTCCACATACACACTCATGCATAGCCAGAATTGCCTGTCTCAATCCCAGGCTTTATTCTGGATAAGCATTGCTTGACCTTGTGTCTTTTTGCCATCGACATCCTTTTAATGACTACCCAGGGTTACAACTCACTGACCCATGGGCCAGTGACAACCTTCTGGGGTAGCTCTGTTTAAATCAGATCCTCTTCTCTTCCTCTTTTCTCCTTGATTTGACAGGATAGAATTGAGTTGATAGGGTATGAGACGGAGGAAAGTGATTTCCATTCAGATATATTAATAACGATAGAAATAACAGCAGAATAATGATAATGATGACTAGTATTTTTGAGCACTTCCTATTTGCCAAGCACTATTTTAGGCACTTAATGGCTCACATTTAATCTTTTTGACAATTCTACAATCCAGATACTATCATTACTATTACTATGTCCATTTTACAAATGAGGAAAATAAGGTGTACAAATATTAAATAGCTTGCTCACAGGTCACGCAGCCAGTAAGTGGTGATAGATATCTCTATATCCAAACATACTGGACTGTTCTTCCATAAATAAGATTATATTTTAGATGTTTTTTGGTGTCTTGCTTTTTACCACTTAACATCATAACACCAGGGTATTTTTCTCTGAGGGGTCATAAAGACTCATCTTGTTCCTTATAGCAGCTGCATGGCATTGTGTTGCTTAAGTATATCATGTTTTATTTAATCTCTGGCCACATCCCTCTACTATTATCTCCACCATGGAACTAGGCTTAACAAGCCTGGAGTATATTTTTCCATGCCTTTCTCCTTATTCATACCAACATAAAGGTACACATACACTTATATAGGGGTGGTGTGTATGTGTGTGTGTTTGTAGTAGCTACATTTACCAGAATTCCTTTCCTTAGAATTCCCTTCCTTATGTGATTGTAGGCTAAGAGGAGCCACAGAGAAATTTGCGTATTTGAAAGGCAAAAATGAAGCAGCAGGAATAATTACATTGAGAAGATTAGTATAGGTTCAGGTCTTATGACAGTTTATACACACTTTTATGGATCTGCCGGTTCATCTTGTTGTCATCAGGTGGCAGCCATGCCACAGATTCTTCAGCTCCCACAGGATCTCCATAAGGTTCTCCTACTCCTGGGTCAGCTGCATTTTCCACTCCATGACCAAGGGTATCAGTTTCTGCAAGTCACCCTTGTCATTGAAGTTGGAGGTTTAGAGGAAATAAAAGAGCCACTTGGGTTCCAGCTTGTCCTCCTAGGCTCCAATTTACCCCTGGAATTGCATGCCAAATCATATCCTTTCCTTTACAGCAGCCTGCCCTGAAGACTTCAGGCTCAACACTGGACACAGAAGCAACAGCTGTATATAAAGTGTTTAATCAGCTCCCGCTTTGACCTTGCATCAAATTATGGTCAAATACTTGTAATAAATTCCTTATTCTATATGTCTCCCAGAAGTTCTGCTTCTCTGATTAAACCCTGATTAATACAGTGCATCTGTTTGTTTTTTATCTAAGCAGAATCAAATTCTATTAATCTTCAACTTGCTTTCTTCACTGATACATCATACAGATTCTTACAAGTCAGTACATCTCTCACTCCTATCTCTCCATATACATATATGCATACAATCATACTAAAATATAACTATTTATGCATGGTATAAATCATATATTCTGAGTTTACTTGGTGATTTACTTTTCTTTTTGTCTCTTCTCCCCAACTCCTGCCTTTTGTCCCACATCCATCCTATAGATAACTTGCATTAATAACCTTATGTATCCTTCTGACTCTCTTTTCACACTCATAGATCAATCAATGAACTAGTGCAAATATTATTACTTAAATAAAGTATACTTTACACCACTAAATTGACCTACAAATTTTTCGTATATTAAATTCTCGTATAGGGATCCCTGGGTGGCACAGCGGTTTGGCGCCTGCCTTTGGCCCAGGGCGCGATCCTGGAGACACGGGATCGAATCCCACATCAGGCTCCCGGTGCATGGAGCCTGCTTCTCCCTCTGCCTATGTCTCTGCCTCTCTCTCTCTCTCTCTCTCTCTCTCTGTGACTATCATAAATAAGTTAAAAAAGAAAATTAAAAAAATAAATAAAAAAAATTCTCGTATATATTATGATCTATTTCTGGATTTTCTATTCTGTCAACGGACCTATTCTCACACTGATATCATATTGATTTCATTATAAAAGCTGTATAATATGTTCTTACATATAGCAAAGGGCTCCCACCATGTACATATCCTTCTAGATTATTTTTCATATCGTTCTAGGTTATTTTAGGATATTTATTCTTACCCATGAATTTATAAATAATAAGAAAAACCATTTTTGTTATATTAGGATCTTAATTATATTAATTTAGATTAACTTGAGAGAATTATCATTTTGTCATCTTTGGTCTCCCACCCAAGAACATAAAAGGTCTTCCTAATTGCTTAGATTTTGTTCTATGTCCTTCAATAAGATTTTATTGTTGTCTCCATATAATGCTGTACCTCTGTAATTTTATTCCTAGTTACTTTATAGTTTTTGTCACTATTGTGAAAAAATATTGCTATTTTTCCATTTTTATTTCTAGGTCCACATTGCTAAAATACATTTACTTTTAGCATTTATCTGCATCCACATCCTTAACAGATTATTAATTCTATAAGTCAGAATTTAATCAGAGAAGCAAAACAACTGGTATTGTGAAATGAGGTTCAATGATAGGAACAAGGCCTTACATAACTATGGGAGCGGTTAGGAAGTAAAGACCCTAAAGGGGAAGTTGGAAGATCAGAGAAAAGTTACTACCCAACCTTCCTAACTGTGTTACTGAAAATCTGGAAAGATTCAGGTGCACGAGAAGGAGCATTAAAGGAAATTAGCAGAAAAGTTTCTGGAAAGCTGGCTCCTCTGCACAGCTTCCACTTCTGAGGTCTTTAAAGTCAAGCATCTGATGGAGGGCCTGTGGCTACTCTTGGTCAGCAAATCTACCAGTCAGGAAGCAGAATTGGATGCGGAGTAGGGAAAAATAATGACAAATTGGAATTCAGTAGGCAACCCTACATCTGTCCGTCATCATCTCTGACTCAGAAGATCTTCAGAGATAGTGATTACTGTTCCATGTTCACCTCCCAAGTCTCATGTGACTTTCACTTTTGGCCAACTCTTATACAAAATCACAGGGAAGGGAAAGGCTTTTGAAAAATGGTTCTCTTTGTAATCTAGTTAACATTCAAACAATTCAGCACACCTGTCTTAGTGGTGTCTTTTCCAATGTTTATTCATATTATTTACTTTTCCTGGCTCATTGCAGTCAGTAGAATCTACAAGATAGTGGTAATGTAATAATTACTATCAGTGGATCTTTCTAAATAGTTTCTGATTTTAATTGAAATGGTTTTAGAGTTTTGTTATTTAGAATGACATTTTCTGTTGGTTTCCAGAAAAATCACCTTAGTACTAAGTAAAGTAGGTTCCTTTTTTTTTTTTTTTTTTTTTTAGTAAACTAGGTTCCTAAGTAGTTTAAGTAGGTTCTTTCTACTTATTAGGACAGACTTTTGGACTATATTAAATGCCTTTTCAATGTGTACTGATATCACAATTTTGTTTTTCTTTTTTGATTTGGTGATATGATCAATTATGTTGACAGATTTCCCAATATTGGAATACTCTTCTATTCCTATAACAAACCTTTCTGGGTCATACAACATTAGTATTGTGAAACATTGCTGAATTCTATTTATTACTACCTTATAACTTTTGCATATAGTCGTAAATGAGACTACCTTTTTTAGATTCATCTGTGCGGATCATAGAGTGTTTTTCTGGGACATTTCACAATTAAGACTCAATAATTTGAATAGATCATTCAAGTCATTATAGGTGACCAGCAAAATAGAGAAAGAAGAGGATATTCAATGTTTATTCTCATGGCAGCTTTCTCATTGGTTGACCTCTGGGTCCTGAGATAAATCACTTACTGCACAAATGATCTGCAATCTCTCATGTCTTTCTCTTCAGCATGTTTATTATTTCATTACAAGTCATTAATGGAAAAGACTGTCTGCTATGATGTTTTCACGTAACGGATTTAGTCATTCATTTGTGCTGAAAAGATAGAGGAGGTATTCAATACAAAATGCTCTTCTATTTTCTCTGAATTCAGTAAAAATAAGCATTATTTTCTGGTCATCCTCTCAACAAAATTAATATTTATACAATGTTAAAAGCATAACTTAGATTCCATAAAGACTTCACTAGGAATCCACGTTTTTTATAATGTCAACCACAGAAATTTCAATAAATTTCTGTCAAGTTCATTCCATGAGCCTGATATTCTCATTCAATAAAAAATCCACTTTACACACCCTCAAAATATATGGATTTCCTACTTGAATTACTAAAAGAAAGCAGGGATCTGTGTACATTCATAACTTGTATAGTCTGTTTGCTATAAGGGAAAAGGTAAATGTTGCCTTACTTTTTACTTGCCTTTGTAGAGGACAAGTAGATAAAGGCTTATAGCACTAAGGTCCGACTTGTGTTGGAAGGGCTCAGAAACAGAGCAAGGACATTTAGAGGTCAAAGAATCCATAAAGGCAAATTGGTTTGTGCCTGCCTCAAGCTGTGGTGTTAATATTAGTAGACAGGATGCTGTTGAAATGTAAGGAAGAAAACGATAAAAGTGATATTTAAATTGCTGCAACACTTAAATCTGAGCCCTTTTCCATTATTCCAGAATCATTACTAATATGAGGGAAGCAGAGAGACCCAAGCCCAATGAAAAGCTGTAGGAAGCTACAGAACATATGAAAATCCCAGCTGGTGAATCAAATCTATCACACTGGCAAAACAGTGTGAGTGAAAATCTTTTAAACATGCACCAGCTGCAGGGACTGAATGTGGGCTGAATGTTGAGAGATACAAGATTAAGATGATGCTAGGGAGAACTGGGGGTCACTCAAACTCACCTAAGAAAAGCCTGTCTATGCTGTATTGAGTCACAGACCATTAGGGTGATAAGGCAAGTTCAGTTGCTCAAGACACATCTTTTCTATAATGTATATATAAAAAAACATGGCAGAGATGTTATGGCTCAGTTCCCCCAAATCAAGCCATCTCTAAAATGAAGTTTAGATATTAAATAGTTCTATTGCTTTATTATTAGTGTTATAACAAATCTAAGTACTAAATTATTTTAAAAATATTATCCTTCATATCAAACTGGCAATACCATAAAGATAATAATTGAGATAGAATATTAAACAAAAACTTATTGATTACCTACATGTGCAAAACTACAAAGAAAAATCAGACCTCATCCTAGACTTCCAGAAATAAAAATTCATGTTCTAGTGAGAGAAATAGACATACATAAATAACTTTAAATTTAAGTTATTTGTAACAAGAATAATAATAGAAGAGAACAATTCTATAAGGGTGTTGGATGCTAGTTGGAAAAAATCATTTATATAATATTCCAGTGTGGTCTAGAAGTTCTTGTTCTGGCTGGATTATTAACAAGTTGCACGACTCTCAGCAGATCTCTGGGCTTTTGTTTTCTCGTCTGGAAAATAAAAGGATTATTCTATAATGATCTCTCATGTTGCCCATACCTCACTTTATACAGAACAAAGTCTCTACCTCATACCTCACTTCATACAATGAGTATTATAATTCTAGATTAGTGCAAATTTTGTAAATTTAACTTTCAGTTTTATTCTAATAATGATTTAGATTATAATTTCACATTTACCTAATTAATCTATTGACAATGGCTCCTAATATGTTAGTTTCAGTGTAACCTGTTATAGAATTAATATTCTATATAAATGAATTCAAATGTATTGACAATATAAAGAAAGTCTGTATATTTTCAACAAATATAATTTTTTAATTTATATCGAGTTACTGTGGACAATATCTGCAATTGTTAACTTCATTTGCAGTTATTAATATTAACTAGTATAATTCAATAACCATGAGTGATGTTGACATCAAAATAGTAATTTGAGGTGTTTTTGATGTCTAAACATGTGACTAACATGGATAATAACCTATTATCGTGAGTGCTGAATGGGTATTGTAACCTATACTTAATTATGGACAAATAATTTCTCCTTCCCTTTTTGTATATAAGGCTTCTTTTTTATGCTTTCTAGGTTCTAGAAAGGAGGCAAAGATTTTAAAGCCATAGGTAACTATCATGGATATTCACAATGGCAATCCTAAAGGATTTGGAATCTCTGCATCACCTAAAAGAAAAGCACCAGTGAGAGTCAAGATGCAACTCCAGACAAGTGCCACTCCTTACTCAAAATGTGTCAAGGTCAGGTGTGGATGATGTGTTCAGATCTGTGCCAGCTACTGTGAAGACAGGAAGACTGGAAGGAAAAAACACAATAATTTTGTGAGTACTAAGTGTTGTCACATAAGCCATAATACTTAATCCTGATAATAACCCTGTGAGGTATGGTTTGTTAGCTCCATTAAATGGCAGAACTATGGGTCAAATCCCAGTTCAAGTTGTTACTGTACTGCCTCTCAGAACACCTTATGTACTGCCTCTCATAAAAGACACACCAATAAGTGCCTTCCTGGAGGGTATTGTTGCTATGACCTATTCTCTTAGGCCTGTTTGATTTTCATCTATGTGCATGTTATTTCCCACCAAAATAAACACAGTTGACAAAGAACTGAGCCTAGATAATTTTGCTCAGTTACTACTTTAAACTTGAGGACCATACAGTTTCTAGTGCCACTACTCACTTCTGACAGGTTAGGTCAAAACAGAGCATTACATAGGCAATATGTAAATGAATGGATAGGCATGACCATGTTCCATTAAAACTCTATTTATAAAACCTGACAGCCTGGGGATGCTTGAGTGGCTCAGCTATTGAGTGTCTGCCTTTGGCTCAGGGTGTGGTCCTGGAATCCTAGGATCAAGTCCCACATCGGGCTGCCTTGAGGAGCCTGCTTCTCCCTCTGCCTATGTCTCTGCCTCTCTGTGTCTTTCATGAATAAAGAAAATCTTCTTTAAAAATAAATAAAAATTAAAACTGACAGAAATGGCCCATAGGATGTAGTTCGGCCAATCCATGGTCTATACCAAAGATACTCATTTTATGGCATAACTCAGTCTATCTCATGTACAGGAATGTTGTATCTTCTATAATTCTCAGAATCTCTTTAATTGTATATCAAGCTTGGATTCTCCAGTGCCCCTCATTATGGAAACCTCCATATTTTATTACAATTCAACCTTAGAAGAGTATAAGTCAGGGACCCAAGCCTATGCTCATCACAGTGAAATTTGTGTCATTAGAAGAATATTTATAAAGGGACCTGGAGAAGTAAGTGTTGGTGCCCCACTGTCTGTATCAGAGCTGGCCCCATGATAGGAAATCTCATACACAGAGTGGGCTCTCATTTCAGAGGATAAGAACCTGGCTTCCCATGGAGGTCTTGGTTGGAACTATTGATTACATAGTAGAACAAAGTGAGATTGACAGCACTTGAGCCACCAGTAACTAAATTCTGTGAGGAAATTTTACACCAGTCAACTATACTGAAATACTCTACCATGCTAGCATGTGTCTTGGTTTAAACCCCCCACAACTCTAACACAGTATTCATATTGGCATGATTTTTTCCCACTCTTCCTTCTTTTCTAGCATTTTTGTTTTATATGTGTGTGTAGTGACTTTAGATATATTCTGCTGTTTTTGGACTTGGCTTGATCAGAGAGGAACAGACAGGTTGTGGTAGGAATCTTAATAACCTGTCAAAACAGAGCATTTAAATACTGTTCATGTTATTTTCTTTCCTTCCCATGGAACACAGATAGCCAGAAAAACAAATAGGAGAGGCCCCTTGGTATTTTTCCCTTGTTTGTGTGATCCTAAGGGTTTTGATGAACTGGCCTTTGCAAGTTACACTGAAGCTGTTCAAGCCAGCTTCAGCTGGATGTGACTTGTTTAATGATTTGGCAAGGATCCAAGGCATCAGAAATCAAAACAAAACAAAAAAGAAAAAAAAACAGATCAGATCAGCATACATCATAACACTATAATCATTCAGCATCTTATCTGGTTACTTATTATAGGTTGTACAGTAATAGAAATGGAAATAATTTAATCTGGACACTCTGTGTTACTGTTAAATCATTTATGTACTGTGAAAGGAATTGCAAACTGTTGAGATTCAAAGATGCCCTAACTGCATTCTCCCAAGGAATTCTCTTCTACCATCCCTCATTCTATTTCATATTTTAAACATTTTCTTAGAGTGTGAACTTTATTATCCATCTTCAAATACAGCAAGCCTTACTTGTCTAGATAGATCACCATCAAGATATATAGTAATGTACAATAAAGCTACTTTTGACATTTTTATGGTACATGATATATAACATGATGTATTAAGCTCTTTGTAATAATTTTTAATTTTTAAAATAGCTGATTCTTTGGGGACCATTTAATACATAATTCCATAGATTTTAGTGATATCAAGTATCTTTCAAGTATCATTTTAATTGAGCTCTGGTGCTTTTTGTCCCCATCAACTGCAAATCAAACAGGAATCTGTCAAATCCTATTGGGTGACAAATCATTGGCCAGTGAAAAATCGGTTCACAAGTCATGCCTGAAGACAAATAAGATTCAGTCCCTGCCTTCATGCAGCATATGTTTTAATAGGATGGAGAATATGTATAAAAAACTACAACACAAGTGTTATAAGTTTAGTAAGAGGCAAAACTTCATAAGGTTTGGAGAGAATGGGTAATAATAAGGATTAGTAAAGCAGCTACATATACTATGTGCTAAGCATTGGTTTTCATACTTACATGTACTTTTTAAAGAAACAAAGCTTTGGGAAATAATCTATTGTACAGATAAGGAAAAATGGCCCAGGAAAGTTAAACAACTTTAGTTTACAGCTTTTAGGTGGTAGACTTGAGTTCGATAAGCAAGACAGTGAAATGATAAAAGTTCTTTTCAATACTGAAAAGATTGGGAGACACATTTGAACAATGTCTACAATTGTTTGTTGACTTCACTTGAAATTATTAATATTGACTAGTATAAGGCAATCATTATGAGTGATATTGAAACACCAAAGTGGTAATTCTAGCTGTTTTTGGTGTTAGATATTGATCTAATCATGTGGCCAACACTGACAATAACCTAACATTATGACAATGAGATTTAAAGAAGAGAGATTTAAACAGAGAGTCTAGTTAATGGGATATGAAAACAATCCCGGTGGGGAAAAAAAAAAAAAAAAGAAAACAATCCCGGTGAAACAGAGAGATTGAACCAGCCACAGTGACAATGGAGATAGCAAGGAGTGGAGGATAGATGAGGGCAGAATTTCTATGAGATTTTTGCAAGAAAAAAAATCACAAATGGGATTTGGTAACTAATTTAGTAATATGGAATGCAGGAATAATAAGTCAAAGATGACTGTAGTGTTTTGAGCTTGAAGGGAGGATTTTAAGGGATCGGCCAGCTGCTCTTGGCACCCATAACATATTGTGCACTGTTCTCTACTCCCAGTCCTCATCACATTGTATCTGTAATTATTTATGATTGGGTCTTTATTCCCCTTAAATTCTAGTTCATTATACATCCTGATTTACATAGATGCAACACGCCAGACAGTGGTCTGGACAAAATTAAGTCTTCCATAAATGTTCCTTTGGAATACATTTTAAACATGTTGTGTAGAAGTTCTTTTCAAATAGCTAAATATGAGTAGGCAGTTGCAAATACACAATGGACATTTTAGAGTGGTATCAGAACTATAGAAGTAGACTTTGATTACCAGAAAGAAACAATATTTAATATCCCAAGAACAGGTTAATACTTTGAATGAAATTGTTAAAGAGACAATAAGTCAAGTAGAACTGAGGGTTAAAGACAACAATAGACGACATAGAAGAAGAAAGGAATAGAAACAGGAATCAAAAACTGAGATCTTTATTTAAAGGAATGACTGATCAATAATTTCAAATGCTAAAAGCCAAAAAAGTTTCTAATGATCTGTAAAAATCCAAAGGAAATTTGTGTTTTCTTATTACGCATTTTATAATTGCTATTGCGGAATATTATATTTGAAGAGGTAGTACAGATGCTATATTAATTAGAAGGTTTATTAGACATTAGTTTTTTGTTTCCTTTAATGAATTTTGTATTCTCCTCAGAGGAAAGATAAACATTTCCATAGCTAAAGAGTTGAGATAAAAAATAATGACTACACCATAGGCTATTGCATTTCAAACCACCTTCATTTAATCACTTGACATGAAATAAACATTAACCTAAACAGACTTGAAGTTTACCACTGTAACTTTCATGCTAACTGCTATATTACAATGCAAAAAAAACACAAAACAATGCCCGATATTCTCCATTAAAGTTCTCTGTTTCTAATCTCTTACCACTTCCTGTATATTTTCTCTTTTAGGTGAAGGGATTACATGCTTTGGATAGGTTCTGAAATCTTTTGTCTGGAGAAATTCAGTAAAGTGCCTATT
This sequence comes from Canis aureus, assembly GCF_053574225.1. Lineage (NCBI taxonomy): Eukaryota > Metazoa > Chordata > Mammalia > Carnivora > Canidae > Canis > Canis aureus. The sequence continues at coordinate 10,920,774 of NC_135613.1, forward strand.
TAGCTGTCTTTTATTTGCATTTGAAATATTTGAAATGTGCTCATTATCCAGCCCTCTTTAATGTATTGAATTATGAAAACGGACTTCAAACATTCTTGCATATATTATTTTGAAAATCAATTGTTTTGTCACTATTCTTTTTAAATAATCACAAATACTTCATCTCCTTAGACAGTTAAGAACTCAGATCAGGGACACTTGGGTAGGTCAGTGGTTAAGCATCTGCCTTGAGTTCAGGGCATGATTCTGGACAGGGGATTGAGTCCCGCCTTGGGCTCCCTGTGAGGAGCCTGCTTTTCCTTCTGTCTTTGTCTCTGCCTCTCTCTGTGTCTTTCATGAAAAAAAAAAAAAATGTATTTTAAAAATTAAAAAATAGGGATGCCTGGGTGGCTCAGCGGTTGAGCATCTGCCTTTGGCTCAGGGCATGATCCCTCAGTCCCGGGATCGAGTCTCACATTGGTTTCCCTGCGTGGAGCCTGCTCCTCCCTCTGCCTCTGTCTCTGCCTCTCTCTCTCTCTGTGTGTTTCTCATGAATAAATAAATAAAATCTTTTAAAATAATAAAATAAATAAATAAATTAATTAATAAATATAAATTTTAAAAAAGAACTCAGACCATTAAAGAAAAAGAATAACAAAAGTTATTAGCATTATAAATACACTATCTTAGATGTATCATAAGAGAAAACAATAGCAGGCTTTATTAGGTAAGATATAACATATCCACCCAGTTGTGCCTTGTAATGTAATTGGTACATTCTAAGAAATAATGTCTATCCATGCATCCTGGAGTGCACATTTCTCCTCAAACTTGTAATAATGGTTATATTTTAAAAATCTCTTCTGCATCAGAACTAAAATAACATATTAATAGCTATAGGTGGAAATATTAAAAAACTCAAAAGGATTAAAATCTAGATTATATACAACAAAGAAATAATCAGTATGTGGGGGGCAGTGTGAGAAATTCACAAAAAAAACACAAAGAAATAACAAGTAAAAGAAATTAAGATATAGGATATATTGAAATGCTCCAAACCAAGTCTAAAAATAGACCTATGGGGGGATCCCTGGGTGGCTCAGCAGTTTAGCACCACCTTCAGTCCAGGGCCTGACCCTGGAGACCTGGATCGAGTCCCACGTCAGGCTCCCTGCATGGAACCTGCTTCTCCCTCTGCCTGTGTCTCTGCCTCTCTGTGTGTGTGTGTGTCTCTCATGAATAAATAAATAAAATCTTTAAAAAATAATAATAAATAATTTTTAAAAATAGACCTATGGCAGGGGTGCCTGGGTGGCACAGTTGGTTGAGCTCTTGGTTTCAGCTCTTGGCTCTTGGTTTCAGCTCAGGTTCTGATCTCAGATTTGTGAGATCAAGACCCACATAGAATCTGCTTGTGACTCTCCCTCCGTCTCTCCCCTCACTCTCTCTAAAAAATAAATACATCTTTAAAAAAAAAAATAGATTCACAGAAAAAAACTTAAATAAAAAATAATTAATAAAAATAGATCAACAGGAAATGAATAGAAAGATAAGGGGGAAAACTATATTTGAAGAGATGATAACTTTCAAATTTCCAGAATTCAAAAGTTAGTGGCCTTCAGATTTAAAACACACTTTGAATAGTGAGCAGGATAAATAAATGTAAATCATACCAAGTTGCATTGTAATGGATCTGTAGAACATAAAAGATAAAGAAGAATCTTAAAAGCTAACACAAAGAAAAGACAGATTACCTTAAAAAGGAAAGACATTTTATACCTACAAAAATCTTTGCAATAGAAACAATAAATGCCAGAATATAATGGTGTTGGAGAGAAATAATGATCAATTTAGAATTTTATATTCAACTATACTAACATTCAAGAAAGAGAGCAAAACTCACTACACAACTGGAAAAGAATACAAGAAAATAAGAAGCAAAGACAACTCAAAGGAAGACATGAATATACAAAATTACAATGAGCATAAAAATTTATAAATATATTATTAACAGCCAATATTAGAAAGGTTTAGTAATATTTTGGTTTTAAAGAGGTTAATCCAAAAGTATACACAATAATAAAATGGTAGATTGTGTCATTTAATGTGTAATAAAATATACCAAGATCTATGTCAAACTGCAAGGGAAAGAGAAACATATCAAATTACTTGATACTTTAGGCCTTGAGAAAATTTATTTCTAAATTAATAGTTTATAGTTTTCAAAGCTAAAATGGGAAAATGAGAATATGGAAAAATTATTGATATTGTATTGAGATAAAAAAGAGAAAAAACAAAGTAAATAGAAGCACAAAATAACTATCTAGAAATGAGACCAGATATATCAGTAATCACAATAAATATGTAACATGTTTATTGAACATGTTGAACTTAGTTAAATTTGTCAAGAAATAGACTTGTTTTCCTCCCACTAATCCCCTTCAGACTTCCTCTGTATGATCTTTTTCCAGAGAGATCCCATAGCTTTTTGTCAATTTCAATTATTCTGAATAAACATGTTTCATTTTCAGATATTAAAAGTCTAGTCTACTCTGAATACAAATTTTAATTTCGCATTTAGTTTAAAGCTTCTAATCCTCCCCTATCCTTTCTATAGCTCAGACCTGACCAACACATGGGAACTTGAAATGGGGAAGTACTTTTATTGTTTACCCTTCCAGATTCCTCCCTGCTCTTGTTCCTCCTCCATATTCTACAAGCTATCTTAGCTCCTCCAGGGTTGCAGTGGAGAGATGTGGGGAAAGGTAACAGGGAATTGTGTTACAACTATGTTATAATTGTTTTATAACTGTCATATGTCCATTGCTATGGGAAATGCCTGAAAGCTGGCTATTTGACATGGACTGCAAAACAAACAGAAGTCAATTAATGAAATGGCAATAGAAAGCATCTGATCAATCAATAATTACATTAAGTATAAGTAAATTAAACTACCCAGTAAAAGGCATAGAGTGGATAAAGAGATAAAAGAAAATAAGATCCAATGATACTGTTTACAAAAGACTTCCTTTAAATATAAAGACACACATAGTCTGAAAGGAAGGCAATGGGAAAATATGTGCCATGCAAGTGGTAGCCAAAAAAAACAAACAAAAAAAAAAAAACAAAAAAACAAAGAATAACTATACTTCTATCATACAAAATAGACTTTAAAAAACTGCCACTAGAGAGCAGCCCAGGTGGCCCGGTGGTTTAGCCCTGCCTTCACCTTGGGGCATGATCCTGGAGACCCGGAATTGAGTTGAGTCCCATGTCAGGCTTCCCTGCATGGAACCTGCTTCTCCCTCTTTCTCTCTCTCTCTCTCTCTCTCTCTCATGAATAAATAAAATATTTTTAAAAAAACAACTGCCACTAGAAACAAAGAACGATATTATATAATGATAAAAGAGTCAATTCAATAGGAATATATAGCCATTATAAATAGACATACACACCTCAGATCAGAGTACCCAAATATATAAAACAAGTAATGACATCTGAGGGGAGAGAAATGACAATACAATAGTGGTAGGATACATCAATATCCTACTTTTAATAATGAATAGAATGTCCAGGCAGAAAAATCAATAAGGAAAGAGCTAACTTAAACAACATTATAGACCAAATGGACCTAACAGGCATGTATAGAACATCCTACCCAATAACAACAGGTAGATTACATGTTAGGTCACAAAACAAGTCTTAATAAGTTTTAAAAGACAGAAATCTTACCAAGTATCTTCTCAGACTACAGTGGAATGAAACTAGAAATCAATAACAGAAAGGAAACAGGAAAATTCACCAACAAGTAAACTAAACAACATACTCTTGAACAACCCATTGACTAAAGAGGAAGTCAAAAAGGAATATTAAAAATACATTGAGACAAACAAAAATACAACTTACCAAAATGTATAGGATGCAGCAAAAGGAGTACTAAGAGGGAAGTTTATAGCAATCAATGCCTACATTTAAAAAGAAGAAAGATCTCAATTAAACGACCTAACTTTACAACTCAAGGAACTTGGGGGGGGGGGGGGGGGGACAAACTAAACCCAAAATTAAAAGAAAGAAGGAAATAGTAAATGTTAGAGTGGAAATGAATGAAATAAAGAATAGAAAAACAATAGAAAAAACTGATAAAACTAAGAGTTGTGTTTTGGAAAAACAAAATTGTCATACTCTTAGCTACATTGAAAAAAAAAAAGAAGACTAAATAAAATGAGAAGTGGAAAAGGAAACATGACAATGGATGGCAGAAATAAAAAGGTTGATATAAGGGACTATTATAAACAATTACATACCAACATATTGCATAACCTAGAAGAAATGGATAAATTCCTAGAGACATACAACCAACCAAGAATGAATCAAAAAGAAATATAATAACAGGTAAGAAGATTGAATCTGTAATCAAAATCCTTTTAACAAAGCCCAGAAGCAGATGGTTTCATGGGCACTCTACCAGATATTCAGAGAACTAATACCTGTGTCTCTGCCTTTCTCTCTCTGTGTGTGTCTCTTGTGAATAAATAAATAAAATCTTTTTTCTTAATTTTTTAAAATTTACTTATGATAGCCACACAGAGAGAGAGAGAGAGGCAGAGACATAGGCAGAGGGAGAAGCAGGCTCCATGCACCGGGAGCCCTACGTGGGATTCGATCCCCGGTCTCCAGGATCGCGCCCTGGGCCAAAGGCAGGCGCCAAACCGCTGCGCCACCCAGGGATCCCTAAATAAAATCTTTAAAAAGAAAAAAAAGATGCCACCAAAATATTGTTAGAACTACTAACATTATTGTTAGAACTTCTAACAATTAGTAAATAAGTTCAACTAATTAGTAAAGTTTCAGCATACAAAATCAACATACAAAAGTCAGTAATATTACTATGCATAACAACAAACTATCCAAAAAAACATAAGAAAGTAATCCCATTCACATTAGTAACAAAAAGAATAGAATATTTAGTAATTAACTAAACCAAAAAGTTGAAAAAATTTGTACACTAAAAATTATAAAAATTGATGAAGAAAGATTTTTTAATTTTCCATTTAAAAATAAATGGAAAGACATCTTGTGTTCATAAACTGGAAGGTTAATATTACTACACTGTCCATACTACCCAAAGCTATCTACAGATTCAGTGCAAACCCCATCAAGATCCCAATATTTTTTATAGAAATAGAGAAAAAATTCTAGGGCAGCCTGAGTGGCTCAGCGGTTTAGTGCCACCTTCAGCCCGGGGTGTGATCCTGGAGACCTGTGATGGAGTCCCACGTCAGGCGACCTGCATGGAGCCTGCTTCTTCCTCTGCCTGTGTCTCTGTCTCTGTCTCTCTCTCTCTCTCTCTCTCTGTATGTGTGTGTCTCTCTCATGAATAAATAAATAAAATCTTTTTTAAAAATTCTAAAATTCATATGGAACCACAAAACACCTCAAATAGCCAAAGCAATCTTGAGAAAGAAGAGCAAAGCTTTGATAAGGGTGCCAGGAAAACACAGTGGGGAAAGAATAGTCTCTTCAACACTTGGTGCAGGGAAAATTGATTATCTACATGCAAAAGAATGAAATAGACCTATCTCATGTCCATACACAAAAAACAACTAAAAAGTGATGAAAGATTCAAATATAAGAAACTATAAACTCCTGAAAGAAAATAGGGGAAAACCTTCTTGACATTGGTCTTGGCAATGATTTTTTGCATACCAAAATATGACACCAAAAGCACAGGCAACAAAAATAAAAATAGACAAAGAGGAATACATCAAACTTCAGAGCTTCTGCACATCAAAGATAACAATTTAATAAAAAAAAAAACAACCTATGGGGACACCTGGATGGCTCAGCAGTAGAGCATCTGCCTTCAGTTCAGGGCATGATCCTGGAGTCCCAGGATCAAGTCCCACATCAGGCTCCCTCCCTGCATGGAGCCTGCTTCTCCCTCTGCCTGTGTCTCTGCCTCTCTGTGTGTGTGTCTCTCATGAATAAATAAATAAAATCTTAAAAAAATAAAAAACCTATGGAATGGGAAAATAACATTTGCAAATCACATATCCAATAAGGGGTTAATATCCACAATATGTAAGAAAATCATACAACTCAATGCCAAAAGTACAAATAACCTGATTAAATAATGAGAGAAGGACCTAAATAAACCCTTCTAAAAAAAAGAAATTCAAATGGCTAAGAGGTATATGGAAAGGTGTTCAACATCTTTAGTCATCAGGGAAATGCAAATCAAAACCACAATGAGCTATCATCTTACACCCGTCAAAACTGGCTATTATCAAAAAGACAAAAGATAGCAAGTGTTGGTGAGAATGTAGAGGAAAGAGACCTTTGTACACTGCTCATCTGAATATAAATTAGTACAGCCATTATGGAAAACACTATAGATCTTCCTCAAGAAATTAAAAATAGCACTACAATATGGTTTAGGAATCCCACTTTGGGTTTATATCCTAAAAAAACAAAATCAGAATCTTGAAGAGATATCTGCACTCCTATGTCATTGCAGCATTATTCACAATAGCCAAGATATGAAAATATCCTCAATGTCTTTTGAAGGATAAGTTTTTTATCCATTCATTTAGATGAAATATTGGCTTTAAAAAAAAAGGAAATCCTGCCATTTGCAACAACATCGGTGGAGCTAGAGGACATTTGCTAAGTGAAATAAGGAAGACACGGAAAAAGAAATACTGCGTGATCTCACTTACATGTGGAATCTAAAGTAGACTCACAGAAACAGAGAAAAGAATGGTAGTTGCCATGGGCTACATAAAGGAGATATGGGGTAATATTAGTCAAAGTTACAAAATTTCAGGTAAGCAAGATGAGTAAGTTCTGGACTTCTAATGTTCAGCTTGGTGAGGATAGTTCACAATACCATAACTTAAACTTGAAATTTGTGAAGATGAATCTTAAATTAAATCTCAGTGTGCACACACACAATGGTAACTATGGGATGTAGAGATGTTGGATATGTTAATTATGTTGTTCTGTTGATCTTTTCACAATACATACACATATCAAATCATCAAGTTGTACACTTTAAATATATATAATTTTTTAAATAAATTTATTTTTTAATTGGTGTTCAATTTACCAACATACAGAATTACACCCAGTGCTCATCCTGTCAAGTGCCCCCCCCAGTGCCCGTCCCCCATTCACCCCCACCACCCGCCCTCCTCCCCTTCCACCACCCCTAGTTCGTTTCCCAGAGTTAGGAGTCTTTTTGTTCTGTCTCCCTTTCTGATATTTCCCACACATTTCTTCTCCCTTCCCTTATATTCCCTTTCACTGTTATTTATATTCCCCAAATGAATGAGAACATAAAATGTTTGTCCTTCTCCGATTGACTTACTTCACTCAGCATAATACCCTCCAGTTCCATCCACATTGAAGCAAATGGTGGGTATTTGTCGTTTCTAATGGCTGAGTAATATTCCATTGTATACATAAACCACAACTTCTTTATCCATTCATCTTTCAATGGACACCAAGGCTCCTTTCACAGTTTGGCTATTGCGGCCATTGCTGCTAGAAACATCGGGGTGCAGGTGTCCTGGCGTTTCATTGCATCTGTATCTTTGGGGTAAATCCCCAACAGTGCAATTGCTGGGTCGTAGGGCAGGTATATTTTCAACTGTTTGAGGAACCTCCACACAGTTTTCCAGAGTGGCTGTACCAGTTCACATTCCCACCAACAGTGTAAGAGGGTTCCCTTTTCTCCGCATCCTCTCCAACATTTGTGGTTTCCTGTCTTGTTAATTTTCCCCATTCTCACTGGTGTGAGGTGGTATCTCATTGTGGTTTTGATTTGTATTTCCCTGATGGCAAGTGATGCAGAGCATTTTCTCATGTGCGTGTTGACCATGTCTATGTCTTCCTCTGTGAGATTTCTCTTCATGTCTTTTGCCCATTTCATGATTGGATTGTTTGTTTCTTTGGTGTTGAGTTTAAGAAGTTCTTTATAGATCTTGGAAACTAGCCCTTTATCTGATACATCATTTGCAAATATCTTCTCCCATTCTGTAGGTTGTCTTTTAGTTTTGTTGACTGTATCCTTTGCTGTGCAAAAGCTTCTTATCTTGATGAAGTCCCAGTAGTTCATTTTTGCTTTTGTTTCTTTTGCCTTCGTGGATGTATCTTGCAAGAAGTTACTGTGGCTGAGTTCAAAAAGGGTGTTGCCTGTGTTCTCCTCTAGGAGTTTGATGGACTCTTGTCTCACATTTAGATCTTTCATCCATTTTGAGTTTATCTTTGTGTATGGTGAAAGAGAGTGGTCTAGTTTCATTCTTCTGCATGTGTGGATGTCCAATTTTCCCAGAACCATTTGTTGAAGAGACTGTCTTTCTTCCAATGGATAGTCTTTCCTCCTTTATCGAATATTAGTTGACCATAAAGTTCAGGGTCCACTTCTGGGTTCTCTATTCTGTTCCATTGATCTATGTGTCTGCTTTTGTGCCAGTACCACACTGTCTTGATGACCACAGCTTTGTAGTACAACCTGAAATCTGGCATTGTGATGCCCCCAGATATGGTTTTCTTTTTTAAAATTCCCCTGGCTATTCGGGGTCTTTTCTGATTCCACACAAATCTTAAAATAATTTGTTCTAACTCTCTGAAGAAAGTCCATGGTATTTTGATAGGGATTGCATTAAACATGTAAATTGCCCTGGGTAACATTGACATTTTCACAGTATTAATTCTGCCAATCCATGAGCATGGAATATTTTTCCATCTCTTTGTGTCTTCCTCAATTTCTTACAGAAGTGTTCTATAGTTTTTAGGGTATAGATCCTTTACCTCTTTGGTTAGGTTTATTCCTAGGTATCTTATGCTTTTGGGTACAAATGTAAATGGGATTGACTCCTTAATTTCTCTTTCTTCAGTCTCATTGTTAGTGTATAGAAATGCCACTGATTTCTGGGCATTGATTTTGTATCCTGCCACGCTGCCAAATTGCTGTATGAGTTCTAGCAATTTTGGGGTGGAGACTTTTGGGTTTTCTATGTAGAGTATCATGTCATCGGCGAAGAGGGAGAGTTTGACTTCTTTGCCAATTTGAATGCCTTTAATGTCTTTTTGTTGTCTGATCTAGGACTTCCAGTACTATGTTGAATAGCAGTGGTGAGAGTGGACATTCCTGTCTTGTTCCTGATCTTAGGGGAAAGGCTCCCAGTGCTTCCCCATTGAGAATGATATTTGCTGTGGGCTTTTCGTAGATGGCTTTTAAGATGTTGAGGAATGTTCCCTCTATCCCTACACTCTGAAGAGTTTTGATCAGGAATGGATGCTGTATTTTGTCAAATGCTTTCTCTGCATCTAATGAGAGGATCATATGGTTCTTGGTTTTTCTCTTGCTGATATGATGAATCACATTGATTGTTTTACAGGTGTTGAACCAGCCTTGTGTCCCGGGGATAAATCGTACTTGGTCATGGTGATTAATTTTCTTAATGTATTGTTGGATCCTCTTGGCTAGTATCTTGTTGAGAATTCTTGCATCCATGTTCATCAGGGATATTGGTCTGTAATTCTCCTTTTTGGTGGGGTCTTTGTCTGGTTTTGGAATTAAGGTGATGCCGGCCTCATAGAACGAATTTGGAAGTACTCCATCTCTTTCTATCTTTCCAAACAGCTTTAGTAGAATAGGTGTGGTTTCTTCTTTAAACGTTTGATAGAATTCCCCTGGGAAGCCATCTGGCCCTGGGCTTTGGTGTCTTGGGAGGTTTTTGATGGACTGCTTCAATTTCCTCCCTGGTTATTGACCTGTTCAGGTTTTCTATTTGTTCCTGTTCCAGTTTTGGTAGTTTGTGGCTTTCCAGGAATGCGTCCATTTCTTCTAGATTGCCTAATTTATTGGCATATAGCTGTTCACAATATGTTTTTAAAATCGTTCGTATGGGATCCCTGGGTGGCGCAACGGTTTGGCGCCTGCCTTTGGCCCAGGGCGCGATCCTGGAGACCCGGGATCGAGTCCCACGTCGGGCTCCCGGTGCATGGAGCCTGCTTCTCCCTCCGCCTGTGTCTCTGCGCCTCTCTCTCTCTCTCTGTGTGACTATCATAAATAAATAAAAATTAAAAAAAAAAATCGTTCGTATTTCCTTGGTGTTGGTAGTGATCTCTCCTTTCTCATTCATGATTTTATTAATTTGAGTCTTCTCTCTCTTCTTTTTAATAAGGCTGGCTAATGGTTTATCTATCTTATTAATTCTTTCAAAGAACCAACTCCTGGTTCTGTTGATCTGTTCCACAGTTCTTCTGGTCTCGATTTCGTTGAATTTTGCTCGAATCTTTATTAACTCTCTTCTTCTGCTGGGTGTAGGATCTATTTGCGGTTTTTTCTCTAGCTCCTTTATGTGTAAGGTTAGCTTTTATATTTGAGTTCTTTCCAGTTTTTTAATGGATGCTTGTATTGCGATGTATTTCCCCCTTAGGACTGCTTTTGCTGCATCCCAAAGATTTTGAACGGTTGTATCTTCATTCTCATTAGTTTCCATGAATCTTTTTAATTCTTCCTTAATTTCCTGGTTGACCCTTCCATCTTTTAGCAGAATGGTCCTTAACCTCCACGTGTTTGAGGTCCTTCCAAACTTCTTGTGGTGATTTAGTTCTAATTTCAAGGCATTATGGTCTGAGAATATGCAGGGGACGATCCCAATCTTTTGGTATCGGTTCAGACCCGATTTGTGACCCAGTATGTGGTCTATTCTGGAGAAAGTTCCATGTGCACTTGAGAAGAATGTGTATTCAGTTCAGTTTGGATGTAAAGTTCTGTAGATATCTGTGAAATCCATCTGGTCCAGTGTATCATTTAAAGCTCTCATTTCTTTGGAGATGTTGTGCTTAGAAGATCTATCGAGTATAGAAAGAGCTACATTGAAGTCACCAAGTATAAGTGTATTATTATCTAAGTATTTCTTCACTTTGGTTATTAATTGGTTTAAATATTTGGCAGCTCCCACATTCGGGGCATATATATTGAGGATTGTTAAGTCCTCTTGTTGGATAGATCCTGTAAGTATGAGATAGTGTCCCTCTTCATCTCTCACTACAGTCTTCGGGGTAAATTTTAGTTTATCTGATATAAGGATGGCTACCCCTGTTCTTTTGAGGACCATTCGAATGGTAAATGGTTCTCCAACCTTTTATTTTCCGGCTGTAGGTGTCCTTCTGTCTAAAATGAATCTCTTGTAGACAGCAAATAGATGGGTCCTGCTTTTTTATCCATTCTGAAACTCTGCGCCTTTTGATGGGGCCATTAAGCCCGTTCACGTTCAGAGTTACTATTGAGAGATATGAGTTTAGTGTCACCATGTTATCTATTCAGTCCTTGTTTTTGTGGATTGTTCCACTGAACTTCTTCTTAAAGGGGAATTTTAAGAGTCCCCCTTAAAATTTCTTGCAGAGCTGGTTTGGAGGTCACATATTCTTTCAGTTCCTGCCTGTCTTGGAAGCTCTTTATCTCTCCTTCCATTTTGAATGAGAGCCTTGCTGGATAAAGTATTCTTGGTTGCATGTTCTTCTCATTTAGGACCCTGAATATATCCTGCCAGCCCTTTCTGGCCTGCCAGGTCCCTGTGGAGAGGTCTGCTGTTACCCTAATACTCCTCCCCATAAAAGTCAGGGATTTCTTGTCTCTTGCTGCTTTAAGGATCTTCTCTTTATCTTTGGAATTTGCAAGCTTCACTATTAAATGTCGAGGTGTTGAACGGTTTTTATTGATTTTAGGGGGGGATCTTTCTATTTCCTGGATCTGAATGCCTGTTTCCCTTCCCAGATTAGGAAAGTTTTCAGCTAGGATTTGTTCAAATACCTATTCTGGCCCTCTGTCCCTTTCAGCGCCCTCGGGAACCCTAATTAAACGTAGGTTTTTCTTCCTCAGGCTGTCGTTTATTTCCTTAATCTATCCTCATGGTCTTTTAATTGTTTGTCTCTTTTTTCCTCGGTTTCCTCTTTGCCATCAACTTGTCTTCTATGTCACTCACTCGTTCTTCCACCTCGTTAACCCTTGTCATTAGGACTTCTAGTTTGGATTGCATCTCATTCAATTGATTTTTAATTTCTGCCTGATTGGATCTAAATTCTGCAGTCATGAAGTCTCTTGAGTCCTTTATGCTTTTTTCTAGAGCCACCAGTAGCTGTATATTGAATTGGCTTGAATTGGCTTTCTGACATTGAATTGTAATCCAGATTTTGTAACTCTGTGGGAGAGAGGACTGTTTCTGATTCTTTCTTTTGAGGTGAGGTTTTCCTTCTAGTCATTTTGCTCAGTGCAGAGTGGCCAAAAACAAGTTGTATTGGGAAAAGGAGAAAAAGAGAGGAGAGAAAGGAGAGAAAAGAGAAAAAGAAAAAAGAAAAAAAGGAAGAAAAAAGAAAAAAAAAAGAAGAGAAAGAGAAAGAAAAAGAAAGAAAGGGAAAAAAACGTGGGGGAAGCAAACAGAAATCAAAAAGAAGAAAAAACAAACGAACAAACAAACCACGGGGGAGTATCTTCTGATTCTGTATACTTTAAGTCCCCTGACTTCCCCTGGAACTTGTCCGTCTAGCGGGTCTTCTGGGGGAGGCGCCTGTTGTGCTGATTTTCATGTGTTAGCACTTGGGGGAGCTGCTCTGCCCCTGCCTGGTGCAGGGCTCAGTGGGGCTTGTTTACCCCGTGAGGCCCCAGGAGGAACAACCGCAGTTGCAGCGGCCAGCTCTGGAGCCCTGGAGTCAGCTCCCGCAGTAACTCCGGCGGAGCTCTCAGTCTGCAGGGCCTGGAGGCTCCGGGGTGGGCCGCTGATCTGCTCAGCTCGGGGCAGTAGCGTCCTTGCTGTCCTGGGCCCTCCCAGCCTCTGCCTGCCGGATCCTGGGCTGTGTCCCGGCGCCCAGAGTTCCGGGGCCTGCGCTGTTGGTTTCGCGCTCTGGCCGCGCAGCCCCCTCCCCTGAGCCCCCGCCCGAGCCTCTCCGAGCTGCTCTCGGAGCCGCGCAGCTCCCTCCACGCGGAGCCTCTTCCTCTGCCCGATCCCCTCCGAGCTGCTCCGGGTCCCGCCGTGTGCGCTGCAGCCCTTAGGGAGCTCGGCGCACTGTCCCCGGGGCGCAGGTGTCTGTTACTGTCCCAGGGAGCCCGAGGGCATCCCCGCCCTCCTGGGTCCTGCTCTAACTCCCTGCGGGCGCCTTTCCGCCCGGGAAGATTGGTGCAGCTCCTTTTTCCCCGGAGGGCGCTCTCCTGTCCTGGGGACGCTCGCCCTAGCCTGGCTCCTGGGCTGGGCCCCTCCCCCTTGGATGCTTTTTGTTTATTTCTTTTTCCCTGTCTTCCTACATTGATAGAAGCGCAAACTCCTCTCACTGTAGCATTCCAGCTTTTCTCTCTTTAAATCTCAGGCCGAATTCATAGATTTTCAGGATAATTTGAAAGTTATCTAGGTAATTTGGTGGGGATAGGTGATTTGGAGACTCTACTCTTCCGCCATCTTGCCCCTCCTCATATATAATTTTATATGTTAAAAATATCTAAATAGAGTTGTTTAAAAACAAAACAGATGAGCATAGGGGAAGGGAAAGAAATATAAAAAAATAAGATGAAAACAGAAAATAGGCAAACCATAAGAAACCCTTCACTATAGGAAACAAACTGACAGTTGCTAGACGGGTGGTAGGTGGGGATACTGGGAAATTGGGTGATGGTCATTAAGGAGGGTACTTGATAAAATGAGCACTGCGTGTTATGTGCAACTGATGAATCACTAAAGTCTACCCCTGAAACTCACAATACAGCATGTTAACTAATTGAATTTAAATTAAAAAATTAAAAAAAAAAAACAGAATATAATATAATATTGAAGCCTGTTGGCCCAGAAAATATACTTCTAAAAATTTGTCCTTAGAAAATAGTCAAATAGGAAGAAGAATTTTTTTGAAAGATTTTATTTATTCATTCATGAGAGACAGAGAGAGAGGGAGAGGAAAAGACATAGACAGAGGGAGAAACAGGCTCCATGCAGGGAGCCTGACGTGGAACTCGATCCCAGGTCTCCAGGATGACACCCTGGGCTGAAGGTGGTGCTAAACTACTGAGCCACCTGGGCTGCCCAGGAAAAGTGATTTTTATTGTTGGGATGCCTGGGTGGCTCAGTGGTTGAGCATCTGCCTTTGTCTCAGGGCATGATCCCAGAGTTCCAGGATCAAATCCCACATCTGGCTGCCTGCCTGGAGCCTGCTTCTCCCTCTGCCTATGTCTCTGCCTATCTCTCTTTGTGTCTCATGAATAAATAAATAAATAAAATATTTTTAAAAATTTTTTTATTGTTGTCTTATTTCAATACCAAATGTTTATAGCGGAGAGAGAGAATAACCCAAATGTCTAAAAACAGAAAAGGAATTTTTAAAAAAAGATTTTATTTATTTATTCATGATAGACATAGAAAGAGAGAGAGGGGCAGAGACACAGGCAGATGGAGAGGCAGGCTCCATGCAGGGAGCCCAACGCAGGACTCGATCTTGGGGCTCCAGGATCATGCCCCAGGCCAAAGGCAGGCACTAAACCACTGAGCCACCAGGGATCCCCCAGAAAAGGAATTAAATAAATTATGGGACTCATTCAAAAGAAGGAGAAGAAGGAAAAGGTGGACAAGTGGACAAGGAGGGGAAGAAGAACTTATCTAGGCAACTTTCAGGCACCAGTGTCCCTGGCCCTTCTAACTTCAGGAGCTACAGTTCAGGTTCTCTAAAACACTTTCTCTCTTCTCACTCTGCTTTATCTCAAGGAAGCATCAAATCTGCAAGTGTCTTCACTTAGCCTCCACACAGGAGGGATGCTTATGAGACATTAAGTTCCCCTCTAGGAAGCACTTCATCCCTCTCCTAATCTTTATTGGTTTGGGAGATAGAATAAGGCACAATACTCTCACTAGCAAACCGATTACTCTCCTCTCTATCCTTTTTTTTCTCTCTGCTTTTCTCTCTCCCCCTCTTCTCCCTCCTTCCTTCCCTTCTTTCTTTCCCTCAAACTTTCTTATAAATATGCTGGAGAAGGATAGTGGGGTACAAAATGCAGAACCAGCTTTTTTGCCTTCTGGGGGGTGTGTGTCTGTGTGTGTGTGTGTGCCCGCAGGAGAAATCGCCAAAATAGTTTTGCTATCTCTAAGAAAGTCTTAAAGATAAGTCTAGTTCTTTTCTTTTATTGTGTAGCTACTCTCCACCCATTGCCCCTGGCTGCACTTCTGAGACCCAGAAAAATTTCCTGTTAGTATTTTACTACAAATGTAAATAGATTTATTCACATTTTTAAGAATAGAGATTATCAGATCAGATAAAATAACAAAATCTTGCTATTTACTGATCACAAAATATATATTAAAGCAAAAATGCATAGAAATGTTGAGGATAGAGCAGCCTGGATGGCCCAGCAGTTTAGCACCACCTTTAGCCCAGGGCCTGATCCTGGAGACCCAGGATCAAGTCCCACATTGGGCTCCCTGCATGGATCCTGCTTCTCCCTCTGCCTGTGTCTCTGCCTCTGTGTGTGTGTGTGCCTCTCATGAATAAATAAATAAAATAAAAATAAAAATAAATGTTGAGGATAAAAGGGTAATAAGGATTTCTCAGCTAAATGCTAAAAGGTAATTTTGCTGGATTAATAGCAATAAAATAGAATTTTAGGTAAATGGCCTTAGGAGGAACAAAGCACAATAATATAAGAAAGAATACTCAGCTTTCTGAGTTGACATTCATGACCTTGAAATAAATACAGAAAGATTACTCAATAGCAAGAAGAATTTAACAAAACTATAGTAATAGTGGGAGATTTTAATACAACTCTGTCACAAACTAGTATTGTAGAGTCAAAACAAAGAAAGGATATGAGAAATTTAAACAACAAAATTAATAAGCCTCTTTTGGTTGGTAAATACAAGTGCTTCTATCCCCATACAGAATACATATTCTTTTCAGGTACACACACAAAAAAAATATAAAATTTGAAACTGTATTATTAGATGACAAAGTAAACCTCAACAAAGTTTGTACAATTTTTTTCTCTCTACATCGAAATTAAATTAGAAATCAACAATTACAAATAATAGCAAAAAAGGCTTATATGTTTAAAAATCCATAGATTGCTCATTAATAATTTGTGACTTAAAGCAAAACCACAAAGGAAATTTTAAAATACCTAGATCTGAATTAAGATTAAAGTAGTACATATTAAAATTTATGTACTATAACTAAATGATAGACATTACAGCTTTAAATGTACAGTGCTTTGTGCCATCTCAGCCTCTCAGTAACTAATGTTGGGTGGACAAGACCTTGTGGTTCATAGTATGATTGCAAGACATTCTTCAGCAGCAACGATTAGGAAACTGAAAAAATAAAGGTTTATTTCTTTAAAAATCTGGCAGTTGCACAGCACAGCTGGGAACACATGGCAAAGTGGCAGGGAAAAAGAGAGAGAGAGAGAGATTGAGAAAGAGCATGGGCCTGGGGTTCTGCTGATTGGGGTTGAAGGTGGGGGCCTAGAATTTTGTGGCCTCACTCTTAATTGGTGAACTTTAAACATAAGGGCAGGAATTTAAAGCATGGGAAAAGAAAAAACAAGTGGCCCAAATAGTCACTTAATTAAAATCAACCAAAATTTCTAAAAACAAAAGACCCATGAGAGGAGGCCTAGCACTTTATCTATTCTTGTGGGTAGGATTGTGTTTGAGTTAGCTGTCTTTGAAGTAGATGCTTTTTTGAAATGGATGGCTTGACAATCAAAGCTTAAATCAGGTACTTGCATTACAATAAAAAAAAAAAAATGCTGTCAGGACACATACTGTAATTTACCCTCGGACACCAGAGGCCAAAGAGTCAATGGTGGAGAGCTGACTGGGTAGCTGATGTGCTAAAAGTCAGAAATGTTTAAAGGAGAGAGAGTGAATTTTGTAACCTAGAAACTGCAAATCTAAATAGGATTATAGTAGCAAATCCTACAATAATTATAAAGGCAATAGCCTAAAATCCAGTTCATAGCCCTGTCCCAAACTTGAAGAGTCTGGCAATGAAACCAAGTTAGTGATCTTGAAGGACTTAGGAATCTGTTCAAAGATTGGGGTCCAATTGGAGGACCTGGTTGGCTAAGTCTATTAAGCCTCTTACTCTTGATTTCAGCTCAGATCATGATCTCACAGTTGTGGGAACAAGCCCGAGTTGGGTTTCAGATTTTCTCTTTCTCTCCCTCTGCACCCCCACCCTGCTTGTGCAATCTCTCTTTAAAAAAAAAAAAAAAAAAAAAAAATATATATATATATATATATGTATATGTGTGTGTGTGTGTGTGTATTTGTCATATTATGGAATATTTTAACTTTTTTTTTTTTAAGATTTTATTTATTCATGAGAGACACAGAGAGAGAGAGGCAGAGACACAGGCAGAGAGAGAAGCAGGCTCCATGCAGGGAGCCTGATGTGGGACTTGATCCCACGACTGTAGGATCATGCCCTGGGTTGAAGGCAGGCGCTAAACCACTGAGCCACCCAGGGATCCCCTATTTTAACGTTTTAGACTATCTGGTTTAAGTAGGTATAATTCTGTACTAAGTTGGTAAGATGCTCCATATCCCATCGAACCAGTCTCTTAGTCCTGAGTATAGATCAGTTCAGTGAACGGGTCGTGTCTCATTTGAAGAGGCTGTGAAGAAGATGGGTTCCGCAAGTTAGGCCTATATGGTGCAAATATTTGCATCATATATTTAGTAAAAGACATTTCCATGTAAACGAAAGAAAAAAAATGAAAGTTAATGATTAAAACAGATTATAATCCCAGTTTCTAAATTCTGAAGGCAGCCAGTTCAAAAGATTTCCAGATGTCGGGTTTGAAGCATCTTTAGATGGAATGAGGGTAGGCAGTGACAAGATGATAGATTTTCCTCATTTGCAGTTTGAATGTCTGGTGATCTTTCTGAGTGGCCCATACAGTAATAGGCATGGAGATTATTTATACATGAACTATTGTGGTGATTTCTCTAAAATTTTATCAAGTTGTCCCACTTTAGTTTGCATGGATTTGTGGGAAAAAGATGGTTTTAGTTCTCAATGATTCCATGTCAGAAGGGTGAAAGAAAAATTGGAAACATTAGTTTGTAAAATTGTAGCCTGATATTGGAGGAAATGAGAATGCAGTATCTAGTCCAGTTAATTGTTGAAAACAAAGCCTCAAAGACGATTAACAGAACTAGAATCTGATATCCACAATTGTGTGTTGTGCCCAAGATTGTGAATCTGAGAAACCACCAAGGAGCCAACACCAATGCAAACACACGAGGGTTTATTTACAAGCTCGAGCTTGGGTCCAAGTATACACGACACAGCAGAGCAGGGACTTGGACCCCGAAGTGAGCTTCAGCTGGTTTTTTTATAGGCTGGTCTATGGGATTTTCAGAGGGATGGAGGAATTTCTCAAGTTCTGTTTACATACTGATGTGGGGCTTTCAAGGGCATTGAGCTCTGTTCTCATTCTAATATGGGACTTCCTACCACGGGCCTGGGCTCTGTTGTCTTTCTGATATGGGATTCTCTGAGGGCAATTCTGAGCTCTGTTGTATTTCTGATATGGGATTACCTGCCAAGGACATTGAGGACATTCTGCAGTTTTTCCTATAAAGTTCAGCTCTTATTCACAGGAGCCTTAGATGGCTGTACTTGTGCTAATGCTAAACTTGAGGTAGAATGGCCTTGATTTTTCTCGGCCTCCACATTGTGTATTATAGTCTCTACTGAAACATAATTTTTGTCTGTACAATCTCCATTTCTATCAAAGATAACCAAAGGAAGACTAATGTGTTTGCAAATTAAATCTAGTTTCAATAAACCTGGTCTGATTATTTATATAAATATGGGAAGAATAGTGATATATCATATAAGCTCTTCTAATTCTACTTTGTTGGAACTTCTTATAACTGATCTCAGATTGAGTTCAATCTCTAGATTGAGTCTCAACCTCTCTAGACCAATGATGAAGCTTTGGAATATAGATGAGGTCTGGAGCCAACAACCAAGAAAGAATTTTTGAGATGTCTTTGGTGCAAAGTGGTGGTTTTATTAAAGCACAGGACAGTACCTGTGGGCAGGAAGAGCTGCTGCCCCAGGCCTGTGAGGAGTGGCTGATTATATACCCAGGAGTTGGGGGAGGTAAGCAATAGGGAGATTCTAAAAGGATTTTCAAAAGCTAAGGAGGACCTACAAGATACTGGAGGCTTTGCCATTGTCAAGTTAAAGATTTCTTTTCCCTCTAGCAAGGCATTAACATTAGAACAACTGGAAGCTTTTTGAGGAATGTCACACATATCCCACCCTGGCCTGGTCCTTTGTGGGATATCAGCTGTGCTTTGTCCTCAGCTATCCCTGCTTCCTCATCACTAAGAAATCAAGCCAAGAACTCAGACTCAGAGCTCAGACCAAGAACTCAACCATCAGATTTCACCTGCAATACTGATAGATTTGGGTTATTCTCTGTGCATGAGGTCTCCAAAATATCCTGAGGTTCCTAGGCCTGCCAGAGAGTGATTTTCTTTATTTAGGGAAGGCTGCTGGGAACCCTGTAAGCAAAGTATTAGATTGATTTTTCCAAGAGGATTTCTTGGCTCTACAAAGTTCCTTAAGGCTTTCCAGTCTCCTGTGTCTATGCATATCTCTTTTAAAATAAATCCTTGACAATAAACCAATGTTTCCAGTTAGGTCCTATTACAAGAAAAACAGATTTTTACTGAATTTACACAAACAACCATATTGCTGTGAGAATAAGAATACTAAGAATTTCCAAATTTCAGACATCATGGAGGAAGAAAAAATAATTGTTTGATCTTTATTCACAAAGATATACTTTCCCAAAGTGCAGTAAGTCCTAGTTAATAGGAAAAAAAAAGTTCTTTTAAGTCTGGAAAAAGAAAAATGAACCACCACTGTTTGAAATAAAAGTCATACAAAATTGTAATCATCCTCATCAGTTCATTCAGTCCCATGCAATGAATTTTTTTTGCTCTTGATCTTTCATTAGGAGTTTTATGAATAGACTTTTTCCTTAGAATTCAGTAAATTCTTATTCAGTTCAGTGGTATGATCTGAGAGTTATCAGAAACCTGTACTTATCAAAAGTCAAAACAATAGCCTTGTGATCCAATCCACCCTCCTTAGCTCTCCTTGGCCTTGAGGCATGAAGAACTTTTATGCACATTAAAATCCAACTAAGATTTTTATAATTAGTGTTCTAACTCTCTCATTAGACTACATGGCCTTGATCACACTACTCTGGGGATATTGTTAGTATTGTGCCCAAGATTGCGAATCCGAGAAACCACCGAGGAGCCGACACCAATGCAAACACACGAGGGTTTATTTACAAGCTTGAGCTTGGGTCCAAGTATGCCCATCACAGCGGAGCAGGGACTTGGACCCCAGGTGGATTTCAGCTTAGTTTTAAGGGCTGGTCTAGGGGACCTCCAGAAGGGGTGGAGGAATTTCTCAAGTTCTGTTTACATTCTGATATGGGGCTTTCAAGGGCATTGAGCTCTCATTCTAATAGGGGCTTCCTGCCGTTGGCTTGGGCTCTGTTCTTATTCTAATATGGGGCTTTCTGGGACATTAAGCTGTAAGCTGTTTTCTTCCGGTAACTGAAGTAAGGTAAAGTTCAGCTCTTATTCACAGGGGCCTGGGATGGCTGTACTTGTGCTAACGCTGAACTTAAAGTGGAATGGCCTTAATTTTCTCGGCCTCCACAGTTAGATTATTATGGCAACCATGACCTTTTGGATTGAATATTGCAGGCAACACATAAGAAAAGCAATATGTGAAAGCACAGAACAGTAAGACAGATCACCAGCAAGCAGTGTTCCTTTCCCAGATAATGTTCCCACCTGGGTTAGGTGGTTAGTAAGCAAGTTGCAGATAAATGGGCATTCCCTTGGTTAATTACAAGGACAGTCATGCAATCGTGCTGAGTACACCAATTGTTTGATCTTAGCTTATCAATACTCAGTGTTGTGGTTGGACCAAACCTGTGGTTCCTATTATGACTGCAAGATATCCTTCAGCAACAACCATCAGTAAACTCTGAAAAAAATAAAGGTTTATGGCTGATAAGACCTAGAAATTACACAGCATACTTGAGTCCACACAGCAAGGTCAGAGAGAGAGAGAGCATACACACAAAAGAGGGAGTAAATGGACCTGGGTTTTTGGTTTTATTGGGATTGAGGATGGGGGCTTAGGGAGCTTCATGGGCTCACTCTTAGTAATGTTAAAAAGTAAGAGTGAGGGGCACCTGGGTGGCTCAGTGGTTGAGTGTCTGCCTTCAGCTCAGGTCATGATCCCAGGGTCCTGGTATCGAGTCCCACATCAGGCTCATCACAGGGAGTCTGCTTCTCCCTCTGCCTATGTCTCTGCCTCTCTCTGTATCTCTCACAAATAAATAAACAAACATAAGTGTGGGAATTTAAAGCACAGGAAAAGGGCAGCCCCGGTGGCTCAGCGGTTTAGCGCCACCTTTGGTCCAGGACATGTTCCTGCAGACCCGGGATTGAGGCCCACGTTGGGCTCCCAGCATGGAGCCTGCTTCTCCCTCTGCCTGTGTCTCTGCCCCTCTCTCTCTCTCTCTCTCTGTGTGTGTGTCTCCATGAATAAATGAATAAATCTTAAAAAAAATAAATTATATAAAGCACAGGAAAATAAAAAAAAAGTGGCCCACAAGAGCAGTTATGTAAATCAACTCAGATCTCTAAACAAAGGAACCTCAGTTGGTGGAGGCAGCCTAGCTCTTTATCTATTTGTGTGACTGGCAATTGAAATGGATGCCTTGGCAATCAAAACTCAAGTCAGGCACTTGCATTACAAAAAGAAAAAGACAAGTTCCTGGGCTTATCCTACAAAGACAATAAACTCAAAGAAAATAGAAGGAAATAATGTAATAGAGATAGAGCATAAACTAATAAAATGAGAAACAAATAATAGAGATGATCAACAAACTGAAAGCTAGTCTTTGAAAAGACTAAAATAGAAAAGCCCAGAACAAGAGTTATTAAGAAACAAATATAAAAAACAGATGAATAAAAAAATTTTTTTGAATAAAAATTATGGCAAAAATAGCACAAAGGTATGTGGAGAAATTTTTAGATCACTTATGAATAATTTTATGCCAATAAATTGGAAAATATTATGAAATAGGCATGTTTCTAAAAAATGTAAACTATAAAATGGTCCAAGAAGAAATAAAAACCTGAATAAACCAATAATTATTAAGGAAATCGAATTAATAATCAATGAATCCACATATAAAAGACACCAGGCCCTGACAGTTTTACCAAACATTTAAGAAATGTTAATTTTTTTAAAAAAGATTTATTTATTTATTCATGAAAGACACAGAGAGAGAGAGAGAGGCAGAGACACAGGCAGAGGAAGAAGCAGGCTCCATGCAGGGAGCCGGACATGGGACTCGATCCCGGGACTCAAGGATCATGTCCTGGGCTGAAGACAGGTGCTAAACTGCTGAGCCACCCAGAGATCCCCAGAAAAGTTCATTCTTAAACTTTTCCAAGATGGCAGAGGAGTACAGGAGATCTTAGTTTTGCCTAATCCCAGAAATTCAGCTAGATAGTTATCAAATCATTCTGAACACCTGTGAACTCAACTGGAGATCTAAGAAAAGAATTGCTGCAATTCTACAAATAGAAACTTTCTGCAAGAATAGGCCACTTTCTGCAAAAATGACAGTATGGAAAAACTTACCTCAAAAAAGAAAACAAGAGGCAGTACTCTGATGCCTGGGACCTAATCAGTATGTATAAGTAAGATGTCAGAACAAGAATTCAGATTAATGATTATAAAGATACTATCTGGGCTTGAAAAAAGCATAGAAGACACTAGAGAATCTCTTTCTGGAGAGATAAAAGAACTAAAATCTAATCAAGTTGAAATTAAAAAGGCTATTAATGAGAAGCAATAAAAAATGGAGGCTCTAACTGCTAGGATAAATGAGGCAGAAGAGAGAATTAATGATAAAGAAGATAAAATGATGGAAAATGAAGAAGCTGAGAAAAAGAGATAAACAACTAATGGATCATGAAAGGAGAACTCGAGAGATAAGAGATACCCTAAAGCAAAACAATATTAGAATAATTGGGAAGGGGGGGGACATAAGGTATATTGGAGCAAATTATAGTTGAGAACTTCCCTAATCTAGGGAAGGAAACAGACAATGAAGTCCAGGGGGCACAGAGAACCCTCCTCAAAAATCAATAAAAATAGGTCAACCCTCCACATATAAGTGAAGCTTGCAAATCTCAGAGAGAAAGAGAAAATCCTGAAAGCAGCTCAGCACAAGAGGTCCGTAACCTGCAGAGGAATAAACAGTAGACTGCCAACAGACCTATCCACAGAGATCTGGCAGCCCAGAAAGGACTGACATGATATATTTGGGGTGCTAAATGAGAAAAATACATGCAGCCAAGAATACTTTATCCAGCAAGGCTGTAATTCAAAATAGAATTAAAAGCTTCCAGGGCAAACAGAAACTAAGGGAATTTGTGATCACTAAACCAGCCCTGCAAGAAATATTAGAGGGGATCCTTTAAGCAAAGAGAGAGCCAAAAAATAACATAGAAGAGAAAGGAACAGGAAACATATACAGAAACAGTGACTTTACAGGTAATATAATAGCACTAAATTCACATCTTTCAATAGGTACTCTGAATATAAATGGGATAAATGCCCAAATCAAAAGACACAGGGTATTAGACTGGATTTAAAAAAAAAAAAAAAAAAAGCAGGACCCATTGATATGCTGTCTGCAAGAGACTTGTTTTAGACCCAAAGACACCTCCAGATTGAAAGTGAGGGGATGAAAAACCATTTATCATTCTAATGGACATCAAAAGAATGCTAGAGTAGCAATCCTTATGTCACACAAATTAGTTTGTAAACCAAAGACTGGAAGAAGAAATGAGGAAGGACACTCTATCAAAATAAAAGGGCCTATCCAACAAGAAGATCTAATAAGGGATCCCTGGGTGTCGCAGTGGTTTAGCGCCTGCCTTTGGCCCAGGGCGCGATCCTGGAGACCCGGTATCGAATCCCACGTCGGGCTCCCGGTGCATGGAGCCTGCTTCTCCCTCTGCCTATGTCTCTGCCTCTCTCTCTCTCTGTGTGACTATCATAAATAATAAATAAAAATTAAAAAAAAGAAGATCTAACTATTATAAATATTTATGCCTCTAATAAGGGAGCAGCCAATTATATAAGCCAAGTAATAATGAAATTAAAGAAACACATTGATAATAATATAATCATAGTACGAGACTTTAACACCCCACTCACTGCAATGGACAGATTATCTAAGCAGAAGATCAACAAGGAAACAGGACTTTGAATGACACACTGGACCAGGTAGACTTCATAGATATGTTCAGAGCATTCCATCACAAAGCCACAGAAAAAACATTTTTCTCAAGTGCACATAGAACATTCTCCAGGACAGAACACATACTGGGTCACAAATCAGGTCTCAACCAGTACCAAAAGATTGGGACAATTCCCTGCACATTTTCAGACCATAGTGCTTTGAAACTTGAACTCAATCACAACAGGAAATTTGGAAAGAACTCAAATACGTAGAGGTTAAAGAACATCCTATGAAACAATGAAAATGTCAACCAGGAAATTAAAGAAGAAATTTTAAAAATCATGGCAATAAATGAAAATGAAAACACAACCATTGGGATGCAGCAAAGGCTGTCCTAAGAGGAAAGTATAAAACAGTACCAGTCTTTCTTAAGAAACAAGAAAGATCTCAAATACATAATGGAATCTTACACCTAAAGGAGCTGGGAAAAGAGCAGCAAATAAAACCTAACCCAGCAGGAGAAGAGAATTAATAATGATTAGAGCAGAAGTCAATTAAATAGAAACCAAAAGAACAGTAGAATAGATTAATGAAACTAGGAGCTGATTCTTTGGAAGAATTAGTAAGATAAAAAACAAACAAACAAACAAACAAACAAACAAAAAAAAACAAAACCTGGCCAGACTTATCAAAAGGAAAAGAGAAAGGACCCAGATAAACATAATCATGAATGAAAGAGGAGAGATTATGACCAATACCAGGAAATACAAATACAAACAATTTTAAGAACATCCTGGAGCAAGTATATACCAACAAATTAAGCAATCTGGAAGAAATGGATGATTTCCTAGATATGTATAAACTACCAAAACTATGATGGGAGAAATAGAAAGTTTGAACAGACCCATAACCAGCAAGGAAATTGAAGCAGTAATCAAAAATCGCCCAACAAAGAGTACAGGACCAGATGACCTCCCAGGGAAATTCTACTAAAAGTTGATTTAATACCTATTCCTCTGATATTGTTGCAAAAAATAGAAATGGAAGGAAAACTTCCACACTCTTTTTATGAATCCAGCATTACCTTGATCCAAAAACCAGACAAAGACCCACACTAAAAAGGAGAATTACAAACCAGTATTCCTGATGAACATGGATGCAAAAATTTTCATCAAGATACTAGTCAATAGGATCCAGTAGTACATTAAAAGGATTATTCATCATGACCAAGCAGGATTTATTTCTGCACTGCAAAGGTGGTTTAACATCTGCAAATCAGGGCAGCCCCGGTGGTGCAGCGGTTTAGCGCCGCCTGCAGCCCGGGGTGTGATCCTGGAGACCCGGGATCCAGTCCCACATCAGGCTCCCTGCATGGAGCCTGCTTCTCCCTCAGCCGGTGTCTCTGCCTCTCTCTTGCTCTCTCTGAATGAATAAATGAATAAATCTTAAAAAAAAAAAAAAATCTGTAAATCAATCAATGTGATACACTACATTAATAAAAGAAAAGATAAAACCATGTGATTCTTTCAATAGATGCGGAAAAAGCATTTGACAAAGTAAAACATCCTTTCCTGATTAAAACTCTTTATAGTGTAGGGATAGAGGGAACAAGTATCATAAAAGCCAAATGCATAAAGCCCATAGTCAATAATATCATTCTCAATGGCAAAAACAGAGCTTTTCCCCTGAGGTCTGGAACACAGCAGGGATGTCTACTATCAGCACTGTTGTTCAACATGGTACTGGAAGTCCTACCTCTGCAATCAGACAACAAAAAAGAAATAAAAGGCATTCTAATCAACAAAGAAGTCAAACTCTCCATGTTACTCTATGTGGAAAACCCAAAAGACTACCCCAAAATTATTAGAACTCATACTAGGGATCCCTGGGTAGCTCAGCAATTTAGCACCTGCCTTTGGCCTAGGGTGTGATCCTGCAGTCCTGGGATCGATTCCCACATCAGGCTCCCTGTATGGAGCCTGCTTCTCTCTCTGCCTGTGTCTCTGCCTCTCTCTCTCTCTCTCATTCTCTCTCT
The DNA here is from genome assembly GCF_053574225.1 of Canis aureus. NCBI lineage: Eukaryota > Metazoa > Chordata > Mammalia > Carnivora > Canidae > Canis > Canis aureus. The sequence continues at coordinate 10,947,153 of NC_135613.1, forward strand.
CTCTCATGAATAAATAAATAAATAAAATCTTTTTTTTAAAAAAGCTCATACTGGAATTCAGCAAAATGATAGGATATAATATCAATGTGCAGAAATCAGTTGCATTTCTATACACTAACAATGAGACAGAAGAAAGAAAAATTAAGGAGTCAATCCCATTTACAATTGCAACAAAACCCATAAGATACCTAGGAAACCTAACCAAAAGAGGCAAAGAATCTATACTCAGAAAACTATAGAACACTCATGAAAGAATTGAGGAAGACACAGAGAAATGGAAAAACTTTCCATGCTCATGGATTGGAAGAATAAATATTGTGAAAATGTCTATGCTACTCAAAGCAATCTACACATTCAGTTCAATCCCTATCAAAATGCCGTCAACTTAAAAAAAATTAAAAAACAAAATACTGTCAACTTTTTTCACAGAGCTAGAACAAAACAATCCTAAAATTTGCATGCAACTGGAAAAGACCCCAAGTAGCCAAAGGAATGTTGAAAAGAAAACCAATGCTTGTGGCATCACAATTCCAGACTTCAAGCTATATTATAGAGCTCTTATCAAGACAGTATGGTACTGGCACAAAAACAGACACAGAGATCAATGGAACAGAATAGAGAAGCCCTAAACAGGCCCCCAACTCTGGTCATCTAATCTTTGGTGAAGCAGGAAAGAATATCCAATGGAAAAAAGGCAGTCTCTTCTACAAACGGTGTTGGGAAAATTGGACAGACACATGCAGAAGAATGAATGAAACTGGACCACTTTCTTACACCATACACAAAAATAATCTCAAAACAACGAGAGACCTAAATATGAGACAGGAATCCATCAAAATCCTAGAGGAGAACATAAGTAGTAACCTCTGAGATCTCAGCTATAGCAACCTCTTGCTAGACACATCTCCAAAGGTAAGGGAAACAGGTAAAAATGAAGTATTGGGATTTCATTGAGATAAAAAGCTATTGTACAGCAAAGGAAATAGTCAACAAAACCAAAAGACACCTTACAGAATGGGAGAAAATATTTGCAAATGTCTCATCAGATAAAGGGCTAGTATCCAAAATCTATAAAGAACATATCAGGGAATCCCTGGGTGGCTCAGCGGTTTGGCGCCTGCTTTTGGCCCAGGGCGTGATCGTGGAGTCCCAGGATCCAGTCCCGCGTCGGGCTCCCAGCGTGGAGCCTGCTTCTCCCCTCTGCCTGTGTCTCTGCCTCTCTCTCTCTCTGTCTATCATGAATGAATAAATAAAATCTTAAAAAAAAAAAAAAGAACTTATCAAACTCAACACCAAAGAACAAATAATCTAGTCAAGAAATCGGTAGAAGACATGAACAGACATTTCTCCAAAGAGAACATACAAATGGCTAACAGACACATGAAAAAATGTTCAACATCCCCTGGCATCAGAACACATCAAAACCACAATGAGATATCACCTCACACTGGTTGGAATTGCTAGAATTAACAAGTCAGGAAAGGATAGATGTTGGCTAGGATGCAGAAAAAAGGGGAACCCTCTTATATTGCTGGTGCAAATGCAAGCTGGTGCAGGTGGTTCTTCAAAAATTTGAAAATAGAGCTACCTTATGACCCAGCAATTGTACTACTGGGTATCTACCCCAAAGATACAAAAGTAGTGATCCAAAGGGGCACTTGCATCCCGATGTTTATAGCAGCGATGTCCACAATAGCCAAACTATGGAAGGAGCCCAGATGGCCATTCATCATCAGATGAATGGATAAAGAAGATTATATATATATATATATATATATTATATATATATATATATATATATAATCAATCCCTTATATATATGTGTGTATATATATATATAAAATCAATCCCTACATATATATGTGTGTGTATATTGATATATATGTCAATCCCTATATATATAATGGAATGTTGCTCAGACATAAAAAAAAATGAAATCTTGCCATTTACAATGATGGGGATGGTACTAGAGGGTATTATCCTAAGCAAAATAAGTTAATCAGAGAAAGACTTAGGAATTTCAGGAACAAAACAGTGGATCATAGGGGAAAGGAGGGAAAAATAAAATTAGACGAAATCGGAGAGGGACACAAACCACAAGAGACTCTTAATCATAGGAAACTAACTGAGAGTTACTGGAAGGGAGGGGGCTAGGGTAACTGGGTGATGGACATTAAGGAGGGCACATGATGTAATGAGTACTGGGTATTTTTTTTTTTTAAATATTTATTTATTTATTATTTATGATAGACATAGAGAGAGAGAGAGAGAGAGGCAGAGACACAGGAGGAGGGAGAAGCAGGCTCCATGCTAGGAGCCCGATGCGGGACTCGATCCCGGGACTCCAGGATCGCGCCCCGGGCCAAAGGCAGGCGCCAACCAGCTGAGCCACCCAGGGATCCCCAGTACTGGGTATTATATAAGACTGATGAATCAATCACTGAACTCTACCTCTGAAACTAATAATAGAGTATATGTTAATTAATTGAATTTAGATTTTTAAAAATCTTTTTAAAGTTTTTTTAAGATTTTATTTATTTATTCATGAGAGACACAGAGAGAGAGAGAGAGAGAGAGAGGCAGAGACACAGGCAGAGGGAGAAGCAGGCTCCATGCAGGGAGCCCGACCTGGAACTCCATCCCAGGTCTCCAGGATCAGGTCCTGGGCTGAAGGCAGTGCTAAACCACTGTGCCACCTGGGCTGCACAAAATTTTTAAAAATATTTTTTAAAAAAGTTTTCCTTGCAGCTCCAGAACATACTAAAGTGTTTCTTTTATGGTTATTGTGCATTTCTTATTAAACTGTACATTTCTTGTTAAATTATTATATATAAAATTATTAAAATTTCTTACTATATCTCTGGACACTAAAATAAAGAAAGGAAAAGTTAATTCCTATTTTATGCAAACTTGTTAGAAAACAGTAAAAAAGTGAGGTATATCAAATTCATCTTATGAAGCTAGAATAATTTTGTTACTAAAATGAAAAGGAGGGATCCCTGGGTGGCGCAGCAGTTTGGCGCCTGCCTTTGGCCCAGGGCACGATCCTGGAGACCCAGGATCGAATCCCACGTCAGGCTCCCGGTGCATGGAGCCTGCTTCTCCCTCTGCCTGTGTCTCTGCCTCTCTCTCTCTCTCTCTGTGTGACTATCATAAATAAATAAAATTAAAAAAAAAAATTTAAATGAAAAGGACTGTGTAAGAAACAGACCAATTGTACTTATGAATATGGATTCAAATCTTAAATAAAATACAAATCAAATTTAGACAGGCAAAGTACGGTTTATACCAGAAATACAAGGATTGTTAATATCTGAAAATATGGTAGTGTTGTGTATCATATAAACAAAATAAAGGGGACGCCTGGTTGGCACAGCAATTGGGTGCCTCCCTTCGGCCCAGTGCATGATTCTGGGGTCCCAGGATAGAGTCCCACATCGGCCTCCCTGCATGGAGCCTGCTTCTCCCTCTGCCTATGTCTCTGCTTCTCTCTCTCTGTGTCTCTCACTAATAAATAAATAAAACTTAAAAAATAATAATAAAAATAAAATAAAGGCTAAAAGTCATACAGTCATCACAAATAGATGCTGACAAAGCAGTAAACAAAAATGAAACACACTGAAATTCAGTTACAAACTAGGAATTGAAGTCCTTAACCTTATTAAGAGAATTTGGGGGGGGGGGGGGGTTGGCGGTGATGGAAATATTTTGTATTAGACTGTGGTCATGATTATAGTATTGTTTATACTTGTAAAAATTTTTGAACTGAAATGGATTTTACTCTATATGAATTATATCTCAGTATATCTGATTTAGAAAAAAACTCTTGCAGGTGTGCTGAATGATTAAAGTTTAGAAAAAAAATAAAGTTTAGAAGCAATCCTATTAAAATTAATTAAAAAAAAGATACCCACTATTATTCCCTAATATTCAACATTTGCTAACAGATAATCAAGACTTATAAAGTAATAAGACTACAAATGAGGGAGAGTGAAAAAGAAAATCAACAAAAGAGACACAAAGTGCTTACATTTGAAAATGATATAATTATTTAAAAGATCCCAGAAAGTTGCAGACAGAAACACTGAAACTAAAAAGATAATTCAACAAGTTTGGTGGATACATATACACAAATTACTAGGATACCTTTTCTCCAGCAAACCAACTTATTATTATTTCCATTTGCCCAACTTCTTTGACTCTCTCAATTGAGTCAGAACTTGGGTAAGGAGGATGAGGGATGGGACTCCTGGTGGCTTAGTGGTTAAGTGTCTGCCTTCAGCTCAGGGGGTGCTCTGAGGGACCTGGGATTGAGTCCCTCATTGGGCTCCCCTCAGGGATTCTGCTTCTCCCTCTGCCTGTGTCTGCCTCTCTCTTTGTGTCTCTAATGAATAAGTAAATAAAATATTTTTTAAAAGGAGGATGAGGGATGTCATAAATATAAAAAACAGAAATATAAAGATATATTTTTTATAATGAGCAATATTTTAAATATGCATATAAAGGTTCTAAATAATTGAGATATATATGTGTGTGTACACACACACACATATTCACTCACACACTCATGCCTATAAATAGTTGACTTTCTCAGAATATATTTCTCACAATTATTTAAAATCAGTTAATAATGAATTCAGAGGACCTGGCTGAACAAGTATCATATTTAAAGCAAAGTCAGAAACTTCATTCTGGAGAAATAAGCAACTTTTGCTTTTCTACTCGCATGAATCAAATATAAAGGACACTCTGGAAGCAAAAGCATCCAGGTTTGGAGCCAACAAGCAATAGCTTTGTATCATTTCTATTGGAAAAATAGAAATGAAATGGAGAAGGGGTTTTATTGGTGAAGACTTTATTTTTTTACACATCAGAATCAGAGAGCATACAAAATTAGTAAAACAGGTATCAAAAGAGGTTCTTGGTTAGTATAGCATTATACTGGTTAAACTCCCCAAACTTGTAATTCCTTCAAGCTTCCTAACTCCTTTCCTTCAATCCTACTTTGTTGTATTCCCTTTGACCACATTTCTATACTTTCAGGACAAGGGCTTGCCCTACAGAAAAGCAAAGCTTAGTGGAAATTAGAAGGTTTAATCAAAGCTTTTCTAGACTGTGTGAACAATCAGCAAACATTGAACTGAGCAAAATGAAATGCCATTCACATGGAAACAGCTAGAGCTTGCAGATTTCACCAACAAAGAACATGATTTCAACACTTACTCTTCCTCATCTCCTCACTACATACTTTTTACAGCGTTAGATGTGAATGAAATTTGGGTCATTGGCAAAAAGAGATTGTGAAAGCGGCTGAGAGTAGGGAAGAGTCACGCAACATTGCTTCCTGGTTGCTACACAGATCTTAAGTTTCAGTGACAGTATCCAGAGCCTATTTGAGGTGCTGCTTGCTGTGTTGGGTTTTTCTTTTGGGCAGGGAGGAGGGGTTTTTTGTTTTGTTTTAGGGTTTTTGTTTTTGGAGGTTTGTTTTGGCAACAGTTTTTAGCTCCTAGAAATTGGCTAATGCTTCAGCCTATAGACATGTCCCAGTGTGTCATTTTTTAACCACTATGGGAGAAACAAAGTTGCTTCTGACTTAGGAAAAGAGGTCTGAGAAGAAAGAGAATGTATCAGAAGGATCTCTACATCTAGATGAAAAGATGAACATAAACTGGTTTCTTTCCCAGAAGGATGCTGTATTGTGTCATATTCTCAGCTTTATTAATTTATTTGTGGATTTATTAATTCTGACTCATGGAAAGGCATTTGTCAATTTAAAAAATGCTGAAATATTATCAATTAAGCTAGTCCAATTATATAGCTTCTACAATGAACTACTTTCTAATAGCTCCCCCAAATGTTATAGCTACTGCTTGGAAATGCAACAAGAATGTAACGGAAGTCAGATTATTTCAATAATAAATTCATTCTTCTTCTTTCAGAGCCGAATTTAGAGAAATACATCCACTTCCTTACTCCTGAGCTATAATGTCTGAATGCTTACTAAAATAGAAAATAAACTTGATTCCTAAAAAGGTAGAACACTGTGTTTTGGAAGGTTTTTTCTTTTACTTTTTCTTAAATGAATTTAAACTCACATTTGTTTATTTCTCAGTCAAACATATCATCTTTATCAAGTACAGCAGGAAATGGCTTTACCTAAAAAATAATGTAATGAATGGACAAACTGAGAGCTATGGGCATGGTTAAAGGAAGCAAGAAGGAATGGCAAGGTACTCAGAGACTAATTGCAGTGGAAGCCATTCCCACCCAGCCCTGAGCCTAAAGGGACAAAGGGAGGAATGGAGTTAGCCAGGGCACCTTGAGATTTGAGCATATAAAAAGGGGTCATTAGATGGGAGCTTTAGCCATGAGTGGCCTAGCCCCTGCCAAAACAGGAACAATGGAAAACAGGGATGGAGTAAGAGGAATAAATATCTAGATTCTCCTCCTACCCTTCCATCTTCTACTGGTACCTCCAGTGCATAAGGTCTAGATGTTGTAGTAAACAGAAGTCACCTCAGAGCTAGGGAAGAGCAAAGAATAGATCTTATAGTAACTGGAATAACCAGCACACCATCTTTAGGCAGTTACTTCTATCCCTCCATTTGCCTGTTAGAGCCTCTAATATTATATAAGAAATCACAAACATAAATTCCATTTCTCCCTCATTCTAAACATTATACTTCAGCCATACAGTACATCCCAATATTACATATTTTGGCCTCAAACTACCATCCAGCATCACCCCTAACCACTGGAACTTTATTCTCTAGGTAATAGACAGCTGAAGTCTTTAAAGAGATTTAGGGTTGTTAGTTTGGGAATATAAATCTGGAAACAGTTGAAAGATGAACTTGAGTTGAAAGACGTTAGTGGCAGGGAGATAATAGCTGACACTCAGGCAAGAGAGATGATGAATTCTAAACTAAAGTGGGGTCAGACAGGATGGATGGATTCAGAAGTTACTGTTGAAATAAAGTCTACAGGATTTGGTGACAGATTTGGAATGATGAGAGAAGAAGGAAGAATTGAGAATGAAGCTGATGTTTCTAATTTTGGAGGCCAGGTCAATTGTTACGCCATTTATCAAGATAAAGTAAATATAGAGGAGCAGGCTTTGGTGAGAGAAGATAATGAACTTAGTCATAGACGTGTTAAGTTTGAAATGCCTGAAGGAAATCTCTGAAGGCAAAGCTCAGTGGGGAGAATTGCAGTCAAGATGGCTCTCTGGGTTCATTTTCTGAGCAACTCTCCTCTCCCACTCCACACAAAAGCAACAATTAAATACAAAAAGAAAAATTGAGATATGGTTGTATTCACAAATGAGATAAATACTCCTTACTCCTGAGGCTAATGAAATAAAAATTCAAATTAGTCATTAGAGAAAAGGTTTGAATCCAGGAATGGGGAGGGCTCTGGGTATAAAAACAATGATGCCTAGAGGCCAACCCCTAACGGTGATGGGGACTAAAATAGTTGTTCCTAGTGAGAAAGGGTTGGGAAACAGAAGCCAAACCCAATTTCTGAAACCAAAGACTAAGGCAGGCACCCACAGTCCATTTCAACAATGGCTAAGGGAAGAGTTGTTGCTCATTCTTGCCAGGGGCTTCAGGAGAGAGCAAATGATCTCAATACCAGAAAAATTAATGAATCTTATCACTGGCACTGTGACATAAATGGTGATGTCCCCAGTATCAAGGTGACACAGGGGTCCTCTGAATTTAAGTCTTGATTTTGGACTCGAGGCCCCTTGAGGGGTTGCCTGAAGTTGATTACAAACCATTAGACAGGAAGGAGGGTGGGGAGAGAGAGAGAGAGAGAGAGAGAGAGAGAGAGAGAGAGAAGGAAAGAGATAAAAACGCTTCGCTTCAAAATATCTTGCAAACAAAAATTCAAAAACAAATCTACCATTTCTACAAATAGAAATAAAAATTTAATGAGAACGCAAGTTAACTCTAAATGATACTGATTTGTTAGGTTTTCTTTTAATGATCGGCGGAGAAAATTAAAGACAGCGGTGCTTTAATGGGGAGCGCTCCCCGGGCGAGGTTCCAGTGATTGAGACAGGCTTGAGTCAGGGAAGCGGTGCCCAGGCAACTGCAGGGGAGTTTATAAAGAGTTTTGGGTGGGAAGATGGGGGGGAGGGGGCAGGGCGGCAATCCGGTTAGGGCAAGGGTTATGGGTTTCTTAAGCTAAGTTAAAGTAGGGCGGCAAGGTGGGATTTTTGGGAGGTTGCTGGCCTCGGCTAGGCCGTTTTGAGGTCCCCAGTCTGGCCAGCCCAACATTAATAGCCTAGTTGGACAATGTCTTTAAAATACCACCACGTGTATATACATCCCCCTCCCATTGTCCAGGAAAAATGTCCTTTATTGCATGACATGAAACATCCATTCTTCTGTTCAGGAAAAGGAGTCTTCCTTTCTTTGGAGTCTGAAGTCTGTTCGGTTTAGCAATCTGAGACCAGGAGGACAGCATGTCACACCCGAAGGGCCCTTTGGGAAGGGTATGACTGGGGCCCTGCACTTTCCCAGATTAGTCATCATTGCTGAGCCCCTCAGAAGGAGGCTAATTCTTCTGTTGCCCTTTCCACCTCTGTTCCTGGCTGAGGAAGGAGCTCCTGGGTCTCCAGCATCACCCCGATATTGAAGCCATGTCCACCCAGGTAGGCATTTCAGGAGCCTTGGTAGCAGAGTACCTGGGGTCCTCTTTGGCACCCGGAAGCCTTCCCCAGGGGAGAAATTCTGCTCCCAAGCATCCTGGGGAATAGAGTTGGCATTTTCCCTGTTTTGCTGAGCAGAGAAGTGGATAAATGGATAAATCCCCTCATCTATTCACTGACTGTGTGGCCTTGGACAAGTTACTTAATCTCTCTGATAAACCAGTTTTCTTAACTGTAAAATGGAAATACTACCACTTACTGTGGCCACTGCCCGCTAGCACATAGTAGGTGTTTTCATTAAAGTTTGTATCACATTTTAAAATTTCATCAATATTAAATTTCTCTTTTCTGAGATGAGGATTTTATATTTTTTAAATTGGCAAAACCCATTCATAGAGATGCCTTGTAACATGGTGAGTGATTAAACTGAGTAATACTGTGTAGGATTTTTAAAAATGAGGTGATAAGAGGCTTATTTTCTCATATATCATGTGTGCTGACACTGGGAGCAATTCTGTAAGAGAAACTTCAAAAATGTTTTAGCAGCAATTAGTACTGGTGGAGTTAGTGTATAATCTCCCAAGGTGACAACTTGGTGTGGTGTGTAAAATCTGATTTCTTGTTCTACATCATGTATTTCGCAGCATTTGTATATACCCTATAAGCTTATGCATACCCACTTCTTTCTTTCTCTTACCAAATATTTTTCCTAATGGATTTTTATTTGAGGTTGTACTTTTTTTTTCTAGCCTAGAAAAGCCACTGTACCATTAAACCCAAGAGACAGAGATAGAGCAGCTCTGTACTCCTAAACTCAGATCCGAAAAGTGTGGGTGGAGGAAGGGAGGTCAGAAAATAGGTTGTTATTTCCATTGCTGGCAATTTAGATTCAGAGGCATTTCATCTGCAGTCCCCTTAAGTGTTGAATTGAATAAAAATAGTAGCAGAAACAGTGGGAAGGGTGGTTGGGGGAGGGGTAGTGAACACTTCCAGCTAAATGCAAAGAGACAGGCAGCTTGTAAGCATGCATCCTCAGCTTGGCATAAAAGCCACAAGCAGCCTGAGAGCCAGCCTTTATTGAAACAAGATGCTGCCGAAGTGAAACAAAACACAGACTGAAATCCATCTACACTGTCAGAATAGTGTGATTTTTGAGTATGTGCTCCTCAGACCAGGAGGGGCTGTGTAGACAACTCTATGAATGAGAGGAAGAATACTGCACTGCAGCATTTACATCCTGACTTACATGTGAATGATGTAGGAACAGACATACTACACACACACACCCGTACTAGGAATGAATGTGTCTATACAGATTTACTCCTTATTTTACATTTGATTCAACTAGAATTCACATTTACACTGAACCAAACATTATGAATACAGATTGTGCAGGAAGCTTATCGTTTACAAAAATGTGATATCCCAAATTCCATGTTTAGGCCATTTAAGCCAGTTTTCCTTTAAAAATATTTTACAGATGGTGAGATGCATAAGCTAACTTTCAAAGGTCTTTTTAACAAATAATAGACCAAAATTATAAGACTAATGCAAGGAAAATGAATTAAAAATAATGTTGCAGGAAAACTAGAAATTAAGAGAAAAATATAATATCATACGGTTTCTTTCTTTCTTTCTTTCTTTTTAAGATTTTATTTATTTAAGAATGAGAGACAGAGAGAGAGAGAGAGGCAGAGACACAGGCAGAGGGAGAAGCAGGCTCCATGCTGGGAGCCCGATGTGGGATTCCATCCCAGGTGGACAGGATCATGCCCTGGGCTGAAGGTGGCACTAAACCACTGAGCCACCAGGGCTGCCCCTCATATTGTTTCTTTTTTGCCATCTTGAGGAGATGACTTCATTAGGAAAATATGGGAAAAGATTAAGACTTGTAAGTTTATGAAGGACATTTTTTTTTAATTTATTTATTTATGATAGTAACAGAGGGAGAGAGAGAGGCAGAGACACAGGCAGAGAGAAGCAGGCCCCATGCACCGAGAGCCCGACGTGGGATTCGATCCCGGGTCTCCAGGATCGCGCCCTGGGCCAAAGGCAGGCGCCAAACCGCTGCGCCACCCAGGGATCCCTATGAAGGACATTTTAATATGCATCAACGATGGTAGAGTTTTGTAACACTGATCTTTTATTAAACCTAATTTACCTCAAAAATATGATTTTCCTTTTTATTGATATAGATTTCAGAGCCATTTAATAGATACCAACTAAGCCCATTCTATGTAAAACTTTACTGTAAGAGATACAAGAATTGTTCAAGACAGCAAACCCTTTATCAAGGTGATGGCAATTTATCTGGGAAGACAAAACATACATGGTACAAAAGTGTATATAATCAATACCATGTACAGAAGTACAGACTAACACAGAGTTGTACAATGGAGAAGTGGGAGAAGCATGAACCTCAAAGTCCTACAGCCTTGATTTGTGGGGTGGAGGGACAGAAGGAAAGAGAAAATCCCAAGCAGTCTCTACACCCAGCACAGAGCCCAGTGCAAGACTTGATCCCAGGACCCTGAGATCATGACCTGAGCCAAAACCAAGAGTCGGTTGCTTAACAGACTGAGCCACTCAGACACCCTCAGCCTTGATATTTAATATAGACTCCACTACCTCCAGGTAAAAAACCATGATCAATCAAATGTCTTGATTTTTTAAAGCTTTCGTTTCCTTACCTATAAAATGGAAATAGCAATATCTACCTTATGAAGTGAGTTTGAATATTAAATGAGATAATAGAATGACATACTTACTAAAGGCATAAGGTAGCTGCTTAATTGGTATTAGTCCTCACTCTTTGCTTATGGTTGACAGAAGAGGTAGAAAGAATCATTCTTATTCTACCTGCCAGGTTTGTGAAGTGTAGATATTTAAATAGGACCTTGATTGCATGGTAGATATATGGATTTTTTAAAATTTATTTTATTTTATTTATTTTATTTTATTTTATTTTATAACTACCTAGCACTTAAACTTCCTTCCTTGTGAGTATTGCAGAAAACACCAGATACTCATTTTCCAAATTTGTTTCCAGTTAGACTTGGCCAATCAGCCATTGTAACTATGAACAATACTATATTTCTATCTTGATATTCCAACCCTAGCTGATACTCAATAGATTCCATGCAACTCTAGGTGATACCTAATAGATTCCAGGCAGAGGTTCTGTGTCCACTCAAACTACTTGCCATCTTACATACACCTTCTTTACTAACCACAATCTTCTTTAGCTATATATCCTAAATTCTTCTGATGTTTGCCTTTACAATTTTAAATGATAGGTTTTAAAAACCTATTCCTTTATTTATTATCCCATGAAAGTATAAAAAAAAGATTATGAAAATACTGTATTTACCCCTCAACATTGCTTCTCTCCATTGTCCCATCAAGTTTTTGGTAGCTGTATTGTTTTTGTCAGTGTTTATAACATTTATAATTTTTTCTATAACTTAAATCTCAAATAAATCATGCATAGAATAATTCTAAAGATTCAAGATAGGGGATCCCTGGGTGGCTCAGCGGTTGAGTGCCTGCCTTTGGCCCAGGGCGTGATCCTGGAGCCCCAGGATCGAGTCCCACGTTGGGCTCCCTGCATGGAGCCTGCTTCTCCCTCTGCCTGTGTCTCTGCCTCTCTCTCTCTCTCTCTCTCTCTGTCTCTCATGAATAAATAAATAAAATAAAATCTTAAAAAAAAAAAAAGATTCAAGATAAAATGCATTTTTTTACATTATAATCGTATAGTCACAATAGAGCCATGTATAATGATTGAACCACTAGAGAAGGAAATGTAATCCTACCTCATTGAAAAGTTGCCATTTGAGGGAGAATTTCCAAAATACCGTAATCTCTACTCAGTTCTTTTTTAAAAAAATATTTTATTTATTTATTTATTTGAGAGAGAGAGAAAGAGAGGGAGAGCACAAGTCCAGGAAGTGGGAGGGGAAGGAGAGAGAGAAGCAGACTCCCCACTGAGTGGGAGCCCAATCCCAGGACCCCGAGATCGAGATTGTAACTTGAGCCAGAGGCAGAAACCTACTGACTGAGCCACCCAGGTGCCCTTCTACTCAGGTCTCTTTAAGTATCTTTCTAACTTCTTTACTTTTTCAGTATCATAGTTGGTTACCATTGTTTTTGTTGTTGTTGTTCTATATAATCTTCTTTTGGTCCCATTGCCATTTACTCAAAATAATCTAATTAAGTTTTTTTCATACAAAATATGTGAGTGAAAAAAAAAAACAAAACAAAATATATGAGTGCTAAATTTTCTGAGTGCTTACATGTCCAAAAATTTAATTCTACACTAGTATTTAATTGATAGTTTGGCTAAATACAGTTTTCTTTTTTTTTTTTTTCCCTAAAAGCTTTTAAGGCAATGCTTCAAGGTCTATTGACATCCATTGTTGCTAACAAGGATTTGATATCAGTCTGCTTTTTATCCTTATAGATAACCTTGCCCACTTCACCTAATTAGAATTTTCTATCAATTATTTTCTATTAGAATTTTCTCTTAACTCTTAAAATTCTGAAATTTTGCAAGAATATGTCTAGATGTGAGCCATTATTTCCTTGGTTTCTGATGTTTGGTAGTGACTTCAATTCAAAGATTTATGTCTTTTTTAGCTCAGGGAAATTTTCATTATAATCCATTATTTTATGATTGTTTTACTCCTCTCTGTTATATTTATTTTCTTCTTCTGGAATTTCTGTTAAACATATAGTGGAGGTTGGATTTTAACTTTTATTTCACATTTTTCTCTTATATGTTCTTTTATTCTACATTCTGGAAGATTTCCTTAACTTTGTCTTCGAGTCCACCAATGTAATATTTAGTTATGAGTATTTATTCATTTATTTATTTATTTATTTATTTATTTTTAAAGATTTTATTTATTTATTCATGAGAGACACACACAGAGAGAGAGGCAGAGACACAGGCAGAGGGAGAAGCAGGCTCCATGCAGGGAGCCCGATGCAGGACTCGATCCCAGGACTCTAGGATCATGCCCTCAGCGGAAGGCAGGCGCTAAACCACTAAGCCACCCAGGGATCCCCTAGTTATGAGTAATTAGTCAACTCTTGAGTTCTTTATTTTTGAAACCATATTTTTTTTTTTGAAACCATATTTTTGATATCCAAGAATTTTCTTCTTTGATTTTTTCTTTAGTATGGTACCTTGTATTATTTAACAAACATAATAGCTTATCAAATCTGCCTGAGGATAATACAATAGTTTCTCAGATCTATTTGGGGATATTAAATACCATTTATATAAAGTAATTTTCTGTTTTTCTCCAATAACTATTTCCTCCAGGATTAGTTGTACTGTATATATATTTGGGATTTTCTCCTTTGTTTTGTTGATTTCTTCAAGTAGCTAAAATTTTGTGTTTTTTAAATTTTTCATCTGGCTCAAGAAATAGTACTTTTACATCCACCCAGATGCCCCCCCCCCCATATTCCTCATCACAATCATAGCCTCCTTCCTCTACTGAGTGTGATATTAGATATTTATATTTATTCGTGTGTTCATTGCCCAAATATACATCTCTAGACACTCTAGTTTAGTCTTTTCCATATTTTTTTTTTACCTTGATATGTCACTGAGGACTCTATAGTCTTCTCCTCCATCTCTCTTTTTCTTACAATTTATTTGTTGAAGAACCCAGGCTATCTGACTCATAAAATTTCTTCGTAGTCTGGATTTTGCTGATTGCAGACTCATGGTGCAGTTCAGGTTCAGTGTGTTCCTCTGTCCTCTTATTTTTTACAACCTGGCAGCTAGATCCAGAGGCTGACCTCTGGAGGTTCAAACCCTTTAACAAGAATTTGTATTCTTCCATCAGTAGATACATAATAGCTATTTTGTTTTTAAATGTTAACAGCCACTAATTCTCAATAACTAGATTCCTTAATCCATGGAGCATTACACAATGGTGATATTCTCTATTTTGTTTTCATATATTAACTAGAACAATTTTATAAAGAAGTGTTTCCCCTCACCTTTTATTTGACTACCTAGTGAACCAATACATAGGAAGAGGCCAAAATAAATGCTTGATAACTTTGTTTACTTACCTTATTGTCAGGATAACGAATTAGTCCCATTACCCTCAGAAAATGACCACTTGACTGTTTTTTGAATATATGTATTAATTCATGGATTTAAGTGTATTTCATAGGTTTCAATTTATTGCAATTCCTAAAATTATTGACACTCAATATATACCATCTTTGCCTATGGAACAAAATCTCTTCAAGTTGGTGATAAGTGTTTTGACATGTTCCAAACAGTCTTTGATAGCTTCTGCACAATCTATTACATTGAGATATTTCAGCTCATATTTCATATTTTCTTTTTTAATTAATTAATTAATTAATTAATTAATTAATTAATTATGATAGGCACACAGTGAGAGAGAGAGAGGCAGAGACACAGGCAGAGGGAGAAGCAGGCTCCATGCACCGGAAGCCTGACGTGGGACTCGATCCCGGATCTCCAGGATCCCGCCCTGGGCCAAAGGCAGGCACTAAACCGCTGCGCCACCCAGGGATCCCCCTTTTTTTTTTAATTATCATATTTCATATTTTCTGCCACAGACCTAGAATCAATCATTTTTCTAAGAATTTCTGGGTTTTTCAAAAAATGTAAAATGGTATATATCAAGATCACAATGTGGGCACTAAGGATTCTTAATGCTACTGAATTGGTCATTGTTTCTAGTCACTTTCAATTGATTGAGTTAGGAAATATATATATATGTATGTTTTTGTATGCATACATATATGTGTGAAATTAAGCATATATTTTATCTTTATATGTATATATTTTAACTACATATATTTATATTATTGTATTATACATACATAGCCTATATTTACTTGCATAGTGAGATAAAATATCTCATAAATTCATGTTGATATTTCTTTCTTCTTTTTAAGATTTTATTTATTTATTCATGAGAGATGACAGAGAGAGAGAGAGAGAGAGGCAGAGACAGAGACAGAGGCAGAGAGAGACGCAGGCTCCATGTAGGGAGCCTGATGTGAAACTCGATCCCTGGACTTCAGGACCATGCCCTGGGCTGAAGGCAGGTGCCAAACTGCTGAGCCACCCAGGGATCCCTCATGTTGATATTTCTAATTCAAATTCAGGACTATCAGGTTAATTTATATATTCAGTATTACACCTACATATTTTTCTTCCACACCATAATTTGGGGTTCTCAAGGACACATTGGATGATAGAATTAAAATACTCATAGTCACTCATTTACTTTATTCTATATTTAATATGTTTCAAAATTATCCTAATACTAACAACATTCTTTATTTTTTATTATTTATTTTTAAGATTTTATTTCTTTATTCATGAGAGACACAGAGAGAGAGAGAGGCAGAGACGTAGGCAAAGGGAGAAGCCAGCTTCCTGAGGGAAGCCCTATGTGGGACTTGATCCCTGGACCCTGGGAAATATGACCTGAGTCAAAGTAAGATGCTGAACCACTGAGCCATTCAAGCTTCCCTAACACCATTATTTCTGATTATCAGAAATTGTTAAACTTTTTATTTGCATATGTTATTCCCATTTTTCTTCATCCCCACATGTATTTTTTAATGGTTGTACTATATGTACAGTTTCAAATCATAGAGCTATTATATACTAAGGTATCTCTTTTTAACCCTCACTTTAACTTGTTCTATAAGTATAATTCTCGGGATCCCTGGGTGGTGCAGTGGTTTGGCGCCTGCCTTTGGCCCGGGGCACGATCCTGGAGACCCGGGATGGAATCCCATGTCGGGCTCCCGGTGCATGGAGCCTGCTTCTCCCTCTGCCTGTGTCTCTGCCTCTCTCTCTCTCTCTCTGTGACTATCATAAATAAATAAAAATTTAAAAAAATTAAAAAAAAAAGATTTAAAAAAAAAAAGTATAATTCTCAGTCATTTTAGTCATCTAAAGTGTGTTCTTTAGTAGATTCCTTAGGAAGAGTTCATGGCAACACTTTCTTAGATCTTACATGCTTGCAAAAATTTGTGCCACTTTACCTAATGATCAATTTTACTGCATATAAAATTGAGGGTTCACATTTTCTTCCCTTGACTATATTAGATATGTTACTCTCTTTTCTTGTGCCATAAGACACTACTGTTGAAAAAGTGTGATGATGAATAATCTTGAATCCTTTCTCTCTCTCTCTCTCTCTTTCTCTCTGTGTGTGTGTGTTTTTAACATTTACCTCCTTGTAACCTCTCATTTCTCTCAAGACCTTTTTTGTTGTTTATTTGTGTAAATATCACACTAATGTAACAAATTTTTTATTGAGTCTCTCCCATGTAGCTAGATGCTAGGAGTACAATGGTAGGCATTTCTCCCCCAAGATCCTTGCCATAACAGAACTGATGTAACATCGAAGATTAATTTTTAATCAGAGCATTTTTCTTAACAGATGCACTGTTAATGTTTGGGGCTGGATAATTCTTTATTGGACAGGGGACCCTTTGCATTGTAGGATATTTGGCAGCATCCCCTACCTCTACCTACTAGATGCCAGTGGAATACTTTTTATGGACTAATTGTGTCTCCCCAAAATTCATATATTCAAGCCCTAGCCTATGATATGATTGTATTTAGAGATGGAGCTTTGGAAAGTAATTAGGTTTAGATTCGGCTGTGAAGGCAGAACCCTCATGATGGAATTAGTGTCTTTATAAGAAAAAGAATGAGCATGTACCAAGGAAAGTTCACGTGAGCGTGCAACAAGAAAGTGGCTGTCTATATGCCAGGAAACAGGTCCTTACCAGACACCAAATCCGTTGGCACCTTGATTTTGGATTTCCTAACCTTGAGAACCATGAGAAGAAAGTTTATATTGTTTAAGCTATCCAGTATCTGGTATTTTGTTATAGCAACCTGAACAGTATAAGACAACACCTCTTTCCCAATTATGACAATCAAAAATGTCTTGAGAAATCTCCAAATGTTCTTCAGGGGCAAAACATCTGCAGCCAAGAACCACTGAATCAAAATATCACACAAATTGTCATCTAAGTATAAGTATGATGAGTATTCTCTGCCCTAGTATGTGGCACTACTGAATGGCTGGGGCCATAAATCTTCTTGACTCTTCTCTTTCACACTCATATCTAATTTATCAGCAAGTCTTGATTCACCAACAAAATGTATTCTAATTATGATTCTTTCAACCACCTCTGCAGCTACCATTCTAGTTTGAACCACCATCATTTCTCACTTACATGGTCTGATACCTTCTTAACTGACATCTCTGTTTCCACTTTTGCCTCCCCTATGTTCCTTTCTCCACATAGTAGTCAAAATTGGTCTTTTATATTATAGATCAGATAATGGTATTCTATGTCCAAATTCCTCTAATGAGTCATTACTCTTGGAATAAAATATAAGTCCTTACATGGCCTGCATGGCTCTAAGTGGTCTCACATTATATAGTCCCTGGCTACCTCTCTGAGCTCATTTTCCACTCTTTTTCCCCATCCTCACTGCACTTCAGCCAAACCAACCTCCTTTCTGTTTCTCAAATATGCCAAGCACACCTCTGTTTTTGAGCTTTGCACTTGCTGTTCTTTCAGCCAAAATTTTTTTTTCTGTGAACTGTCTGGTCATGCACTTTACCTAATTTTCTATTGGGTTGATGGTATTTTTCATTTGAGTATTCTACTTTGATTGAAGCTGTTATTTCCCAAAAAAGTCATAAGGAGTCTGCAGATAATCCATACTTTGGTATGCTTTCACTTCTAATACTGGTAGAGAAAAGAGACAGCAGGAGGGACAGGTGCTTGAAATACATGCAAGCCTTAGAGGAGGGAAAGAAGAGACCTCTGATTGTTGGCAATATCTCCTGGGATTTTTTTTTTTTTTTGCGTTACTTTCATTTTTGGCATCCTGATGGTTCTTTCAAACCATTTTTCCTTCCAATTCTAAAATGCTTGAATTTGATGAATAACTATTATGTGAATACCACTAGGATCTGATGCCTTTCTGACCTCATCTTCTACTATTCTCTCTGTGGTTCTCCCACTCCAATCATCAAACCTCCTTCTGTTTGATGAATAGAATGGTCCTGCCTCATAATCTTTGTATTTTCTGTTTCCTGTGCCTGGAATGCTCTTCCTCTGACTATCTATATAGGTATTTTCCATTTAGTCAACTTCTAAGTGACATCATCCTTGACCACCCTAAGTAGAATGTCAATCCTTTTCCACCAATTTAAAAAAATATATTTTTATTTATTTATTCAGGAGAGACACACACAGACAGAAGCAGAGACACAGGCAGAGGGAGAGGCAGGCTTCTTGCAGGGAGCCCGATGCGGGATTCGATCCCAGGACCTGGGGATCATGACCTGAACCAAAGGCAGACGCTCAACCACTGAGCCACCCAGGTGCCCCTCTACCAAAGTTTTCTGTTCTTCCTTGATTTATTTCCTTCTCCTTAGCCCTTATCATTACCTAATGTACTAAAATTTTTACTAATTTGTCATCATATCTTTTTTCACCTCCTTTATAGTATAAACTCCAAGAGGGCAAAGATTTTTGCCTTATGTATTTGCTGCTCTAGCCCGGAAGAACAGTGCCTGGTGTATAGTTAGCACAAAAACCCTTTAATGAGTTAATAAATCTAAAAGCAGAATATAGACTTGAACTTCTTTAAGTTTATACTCTCACTGAAAAGAACAAATGCAAATACTCATCCATATATAGAACAACTAAAGATGTGGATGTCTAGTGATGATAGAATGGAGAGCCTAGAGTAACATTGGAAAGATTAGTAATTTTTCTTTGGAATTAGTTAATGGGTAGGGGTTGATTCCTGAATTGGATCTTAAGATATTGTTAAGCCTGGATTGGAAGAGAGAAGCATTCCAGAAAGAGAGTAATATAAGTTGGGTTAGATATACCAGTCAGGCTGTTCTGATTGGAATAGAGGGACCAGGTTGAATAGTAGAAATTACATTTAGATAAAACCTGAGTAATATCAATCAAGGTCCCATCAACAAACCAGTTGTCATACTCAGAGTAAGAATTTAAGGTGGGCTTACCTAAGCAACTCCTTATAAATATTTTGGCACAGGTGCAAGAAATAGCAAAGGAGGGTCAACTAGGAAATTAAAGAAGAATTTTAAAAATACATGGCAGCAAATGAAGATGAAAACACGACAGTTCAGATCTTTAAGGATCTGAAAAGTGATATAATGTAATATAGTTTGAAGTCTGGAATTCTGATGCCACCAGCTTTGCTTTTTTTTTTTTTTTTTTTTCATCACCCCTTTGGCTATCTGAAAGGTGATCCTAAGAGGAAAATATATAGCAATACAGGCCTTCCTAAGAAATAAGAAAAGTCTCAAATATGCAACCTAACCTTACAGCTAAAGAAGCTGGAAAAAGGATAACAAATAGAGCCTAAATCCAGAAGGAGAAGAGGAATAATAAAGATTAGAGAGAAATCAATGATATAGAAAGAGGAAAAAAAAAAAAAACAGTAGAACAGATCAACAAAACTAGGAGCTGGTTCTTTGAAAGAATTCATAAGATCAATAAACCTTTGGCCAGACTTATCAAAAAGAAAAGAGAAAGGACTCAAATAAATAAAATAATTAATGAAAGAGGAGATACTACAACCAATACTGAAGAAATACAAATAGTTATAAAAGAACATTATGAACAATTATATGCCAACAAATCAGGCAATGTGGAAGAAATGGACAATTCCTAGAAACATATAAACTACCAAACTGAAACATGAAGACATAGAAAAGCTAAACAGACCCATCAACAAAGAAATCAAACCAGTAATCAAAGATCTCCCAGCAAACAAGAGACCAGGGCCAGATGACCTCCCAGGGAAATTCTACCAAAAGTTTAAAGAAGAATTAATATTCATTCTTCTGAAACTGTTTCCAAAATTAGAAATGAAAGGAAAACTTCCACACTCTTTTTATGAGGCCAGCATTACCTTGATCCCAAAACCAGACGAAAACCCCACCAAGAAGGAGAATTACAGACCAATATCCCTGATGAACATGGATGCAAAAATTCTCACCAAGATACTAGCTAATAGGATCCAATAGTACATTAAAAGGATTATTCACCATGACCAAGCGGGATTTATTCCTGGGCTGCTACGCTGGTTCAACATCTGCAAATCAATCAATGTGATACACCACTTTAATAAAAGAAAGGAAAAGAACTATATGATCCTCTCAACGGATGCAAAAAAAGCATTTGACAAAATACAGCATTCTTTCTTGATAAAAACTCCACTGTGTAGGGATAGAGGAAACATACCTCAATATCATAAAAGCCATATATGAAAAACCCACAGTAAATATCATCCTAAACAGGGAAAAACTGAGAGTTTTTTTCCCTAAGGTCAGGAACATGACAGGGTTGTCCAGTCTCACCACTATTGCTCAATATAGTACTGGAAGTCCTAGCCTCAGGAGTCAGACAACAAATAGAAATAAAAGGCATCCAAATCAACAAACAAGTCAAACTTTCACTCTTCACAGATGACATGATGTTGTATATAAAAAACCCAAAAGACTCCAGCAAAAAATTGCTAGAACTCATATAAGAATTCAGCAAAATTGCAGGATATAAAATCAATGCACAGAAATCAGTTGCATTTCTATACACTAACAATGAAGTAACAGAAAAGAGAAATCAAGGAATCAACCCAATTTACAATTGCACCAAAATCATAAGGTACCTAGGAATAAACCTAACCAAAGGAATAAAGGATCTGTACTCTGAAAACATAGAGCATTTATGAAAGAAATTGAGGAAGACACAACAAGATGGAAAAACATCCCATCCTCATGGATTGGAAGAACAAATATTGTTAAAATGTCTATGCTACCCAAAGTAATCTATACATTCAATGCAATCTCTATCAAAATACCGTCAACTTTTTTCACAGAGTTAGAACAAACAATCCTAATATTTGTATGCAACCAGAAAAGACCCCGAATAGCCAAAGGGGTGTTGAAAAAGAAAACCAAAGCTTGTGGCATCACAATTCCAGACTTCAAGCTATATTGCAAAGCTGTCGTCATCAAGACAGTATAGTACTGGCACAAAAACAGACACATAAATCAATGAAACAGAATAGAGAATCCAGAGACCTCAACTCTGTGGTCAACTAATCTTCGACAAAGCAGGAAAGAATATCCAATGGAAAAAAATCTCTTTAATAAATGTATTGGAATAATTGGACAGCCACATGCAGAAGAATGAAACTGGATCATTTTCTTACACCAGCAACCTCTTTAACCTTGGCCACAGCAACTTCTTGTTCGACACATCTGCAGAGGCAAAGGCAACAAAAGCAAAAATGAACTATTGGGACTTCATCAGGATAAAAAGCTTTTGTGTAGCAAAGGAAACAATAAGAGCAAAAGGCAACCTCATTCACAAATGACATGCCAGATAAAGAGCTAGAATTGAAAATCTATAAAGAACTTGTCAGACTAAACACCCACAAAACAAAAAGTCCAGTTGGGAAATGGGCAGAAGATATGAACAGACATTTCTCCAAAGAAGACCTACACGTGGCCAAAAAACACATGAAAAAAATGCTCAACGTCACTTGACATCAGGGAAATCTAAATAAAAACTACAGTGAGATACAACCTCACACCAGTCAGAATGGCTAGAATTAACAAGTCAGGAAAGGATGGATGTTGGCTAGGATGTGGAGAAAGTGGAACCTTCTTACATTTTTGGTAGGAATGCAAGCTAGTACAGCCACTCCAGAAAAGAGTATGGAGATTCCTCAAAAAGTTAAAAATGGAATCACTCTACAAAACAGCAATTGCATTACTAGGTATTTATCCAAAGGACACAAACATAGTGATTCAAAGGGTATTTACACCGTGTTTATGGCAACAATGTCCATAAAGAGCCAAAATATAGAAAGAGCCCAGATGTCCATCAACAGATGAATGGATAAGGAAGAAGTGTGTGTGTGCATGCATGCGCGCACACACACACACAATGGACTACTGCTCAGCCATTAAAAAGAATGAAGTCTTGCGATTTGTAATGACGTGGATGGAACCAGAGGGCTAAGTGAAATAAGTCAGTCAAAGAAATACAAATGCTAGATGATTTCACTCATATGTGGAATTAAGAAACAAAACAGATAAACATAGGGAAAGGGGAGGAAAAATAAAATAAGATGAAAATAGAGAAGGAGGCAAAGCATAAGAGATGCTGAACTCTAGGAAACAAACGGAAGTTTGCTGGAGGGGAGGTGGGTGGGAAGGGGTAATTGGGAGATAGGCATTAAGGAGGGCACTTTATATAATGAGCACTGGATGTTATATGCAACTGATGAATCACTAAATTCTACCCAGTAACTAATAATACAGTATATGTTAACTAAACTGAATTTAAATAAAGAATTTTTTTAAATGGGCTGAAACACAAATTTACACTAAAAAAAAAAAAAAAAAAAAAAAAGAAAAAGAAAAAGAAAAGAAATAGCAAGAGATAATGCAGTGTCCTGAAGCTAATAACATAATAACAGAATAGGAGACCTGTTAACACCCCAACCTTGAAGGTGAGGAAGGAGAGAGAGTTGTATAGAGAGGACATTTGGGAAGATTTGCAATGTCCAAAGAACACAGCTACCCTCCACTGATCTTCAGAGAGGGAGTGGATCTCCTTTTCCCCACTGATCCCATTTAGCTGAACCAGTGGAAGCCAGAGGCAAGGGGGCCAGTTAATATAGTTCATAAAGGTCAGCCTCAGCACAAACCAGGTGAAGAAGGATGTAGAGTAAATCTGGAAGGGCAAATGGAAAGTACCCAGCACACCGAGGTTAAGATATTCTGAAAACTTGCTAGGAAGTCTTGAATACTCTTCCTAAAGGTCATCACCTGTATGGTTGAGAAATCTTCCATGGAAGCTTTTTCCTGACTGCATACAAATTACATCCTTTTTATGAGACTGTTTTAACCACATCTTCATAATGAAAACATTGCTCGATTTGGCATTTGATTAGTGCAACACATAATACAAAATTGCAGAGGTTCAAAGCAGCTGAATAAAGACATTAAAAAAAAAAAAAAAGAACCAAAGCACCAGCCAGCAAATAGATGACTCAATGACCAGTGAAAATCAATGAGGCAAAGCCGTTTTTTTGAAATGAGTAATAGCCTCAGTAAAAATGAACTATATTCTCTTTATTAAGTCCTACAGTCCATATCCTACCACTTCCATTTAATATTCTTCTATTCTAGGAGCCCAGTCTCTCTTTTCTTTTTTACTTTTATTTCCTCATATCTTCACCTATATGAGGCAGTGGTATCTATCTATACTACCTGCTATCTGTAGCTGTATAAAATAAATACTAATTATGTGACACGAGGGAGACATAGACAGATTTTAACTTTACCACAAAAAAATGGATTTGACACCTGTAATTCCTTCTAGTCTTTACCTATAGTGGAAATCTATATGGGTTCTTGGTGACCCTTGAGAAAACATTTTATCATAGATTCACCATCAGTGAACAAAGAGAAGAAAATCAGATACATGCACAGATAATCACTGTCTTTGGATGCACCAAATATAGACCTTGAGCACCTGGAACAGGGTCTCTTTTCTAACTATAAGTCTGACTTAGGTAGTGTACAAAATTTACCTGTTCTGAAAACGTGATCAAGTTGTTTACAGTAGCAGCTGTTAAGTCCTCTCATTATTTAGTGAGTCTGAAATTGGTTTAACTTTTGTTTTTAGTTTTCTGACTTCTACAATGTTATTTTATTCCTGCCATAGAACAGAATGGTCTCAAATAGTTTGGAACCATGTTAATTCACACTATGCAGATATTATATAATATTTAAAATTATTTCAAAATTCTGGCTCTATCTGGAGCAGTATTTTTTTAAATATTTATTTATTTATTCATGAGAGACAGAGAGAGAGAGAGAGAGAGGCAGAGACACAGGCAGAGGGAGAAACAGGCTCCACGCAGGGAGCCCAATGCGGGACTGATCCCGGGACTCCAGGATCATGCCCTGGGCTGAATGCAGGCACTTAATCACTGAGCCATCCAGGTATCCCTGGAGCAGTATTTTGAACTTCCTTACAGATACAGATAATTCAAGTGACCTTCAGGTCCTTTTTGAGATAATCCATTTGCTATGATTATTTAATTTAAATTAATTCAAAAGCATATACCGATGCTTCCTTATGTAGGGAAAAGAATAGATCCAAGTATGTTTTGTATCCACCCCTTACTGTTAAGGAACTTAAAGTCTAATAGTAAAAAAAATGTATCTTTAATACATTAGTAAATTAGGTTAGTCAGAGCTGAAACACAGTGATGTGAAATTTCAAAGGTGGGAGAAAGCAGGTGATTTGGAATTGGATATTAAGACTGGGTAGGATTTTAATAGGTAGAGACCAGCTATTGAGAAAAAAAAAAAAAAACATAACTGCTTTAAGCTCCTGTTTATTCATCTATAAAATGAAACTAATATTATTTACTTCATTGGGTTTTTGTGAGGATTACATGAAAGAATGAATATAAAGCACTTTGCAAAGCTCATGAGAAGAACACAATAAATGTTAGCTTTAAAAATACTCTTTGCAGAGTTCAAGTAGCAGGAATGGACTGGGTGGCCTTTGGGGAGTCTACAGTAGACTGAAACACAAGGGTGGTGAAGTGGAGTAAAAAGAGACAAGGCAGCAGAAGAAAGTTAAGTGAGAACTCTTATTCAGCAACATTTATTAAATACATTTTACCTACTGGAAAAATGGGGAAATTGTTTTAGAAACTAATGCTGTCCCTGTAGGGGCAAGGACTCTGTTTTCTGCTGTGTCCCCAATGCCTATAAAACAAAGCCAGGCACTGTTGATACATAGTAACTATTTGTGGAATGACCTGACCTTGTTGGGGAGGTAATGAGGAGAGATTCCATAATCCTCAGCATGAGGAAATCCATCTCTGCAGAGACAAGTAGAGGAGGAAGAAGGAAAATTCTATCATTTCAAAGCCTCTGCTAAGGGAGAGAGAGAGAGTGTGTGTGTGTGTGTGTGTGTGTGTGTGTGTGTGTGTGTACATACTTAAGTGCACTTCTAAAGGATAGAGAATATGCACATTGGATGTACAGAGGCAGGCTGGAGAAGTAAAAGAGACAAAAAACACTAAGGCAAGAAGTTGGAAAACCAAGAAAGAACTAAAAATATGATAATGGAAAATCCTCATCCTTCCAAAGTTCAGAGTGTTCACAAAAATACCCTGTGTAGGTTGTGTATATAAATCAAGTGCCAAGTACTTATGTAGCATCAGGTACCACACTGGGATTGATACAGTCTAGGGAAGGAACAGACCAAAAGAAGTTTAATGCCTGTGACATTGAATATGCAATAGGAGCTGGACTGTAAGCCACTTGAACCTAGGAGTTTACAAAACTCTGGAAAAGGGAATTGGTCTTCCCATCAAATGAGGGTTAAAGAGATTAAATCACTTGAAAGATTAATTTCAAATGCAAGGTGATTTTGGCTGAGGCGGCCAGTACAACTAATACCCTGCTGGCTAATTCTGACCCAAGAGTCATCTCCACCAGAACAGGATCCCGTGTCTTTTCCTCCCCTCCCAAATAGGTTTTGTGCCTCTCCTGGGTACTCTCCCATCACGTTTATCATGGCCTTTGTCCCATATCCTAACTGTCGGTTTATGTTTCTGCCTCTCTTATTAGACTTAACATAGAGGGTTGGGCAGAGTTTGAGCTGATTAGCATCAGTGCAGCAGGAAGGCTGCAACCTGAGTTGCAGATGTTTGTAAAGAGGCACTAGGAGCCATTAGAGAAGAGAATCAGAAATATATAATCCAAGCTCAGAGTTCAGTTAGGAACCAGAACAAGGAAAACAAAAATATCAGAGACGTTATTAGGGGTTAGTTGTAATATTTGGCATATTCGTGGGGCCCTCCCACATAGTCCCATTTATCTCCAAACCTATAAAACAAGGTGCTTTGGGATCCTTTTTGGCCTGCATTTTGTTACCTAACACCATAACTTTTCTGAAATTTTCAGAAAAAATTTTTTCTTAATTTCAACAATCACAACTGTGGGGGAAAAAAATATATCCTTTTTTCTGAAAAGCTGTGTTTATTCTCAAATGTTCTAGAAAGGATGGACATGTGCTTCATGCACACAGCCTCAACAATTTAATCCATAAAAAAGAAAAAGGAAAACTTTCAGTGATTATAACACAAAGCCAAGTATCTGTAGCTTGTCTTTGTGTTGATGACAGGGTTAGTGAGAGTATTTTTTTCCCTGTCTTTATTCTCTTGCCATTGAAGGAGGAACTAATTAGACCAAATAATAATATTTAAAATCTTACAGCCCCAAGGAGCTGGAAATGAAAAACTGTATCTACTATATGGATGCTTTAGAGCCTGTGTTGTGCACTTGACCGGGGATTTTCCGTCACTTAAAGCTGCATGCGCTCCTAGTGCCTGGACACAGCAGAACTAATCAGAGAGAAAGCTCAAAATCTCTGCATCTGAATGTCATTCCTTGTATTTGTTGATGCAAGCTAGAATCCCTCTCCATGTCTTAGGAGAACAAAACAGAATAGCTTAGAACACAGGAAATAGCACGGAATACTCAACTTGTTCTTGTAACTGCCTACACAAAGCAAAAAGGGTCTGAGAGGGGTTTTAACATGTGAAGTGTTTGTGCAGAGACCTAGGACTTCTGTGACAGTATGTATAGAAGAATTAAACAACAAAAGCAGTTTGAACTATTTGTGTATTTTGTTGCTATGACTTCTCACTTTATCTTCACTCTCTCTTTTGGTAAGGGAATAAAAATTGTTAAGTCTTTCATAAAGAAGATAAAAACATGGTTTTTGCTGTGAGTCAGATACTATGCATTGCTTTTATTGAATTAGCCAGAGTGCGCAGTGTTTTTCTTTGTGGTACAGGTAGCCCTGTGGACATGTATGTGCATCAGAACTAGGGGGCACATGCATGTTTTCCTGCATTGCCATCGAGTGTATTTGTGTCCTAGCACAGCCATGCGTGAAAGTTTGTGTGTGCCTAAGTGTGGCCGTGTGCAAAGGGAAGGGACTCCTGCTCCATTATTCCAAGCAATTAAACTCCGACAGCACAAGGATGAAGGAGAGGCCCTGATTTTCTTTTCCTTTGCAGTAATTGCCTCAGCAATCATCTTTGATCAGGGAAGAGCAGAGGAGGAGAGTCCTGAAAGTTGACATCCCTGGTATAAATATATACATTTACATACACGGGGGCAGCAAAGCTCTGCAGCTTTTTACTGACGTCTCTGACCTGAAACCATTGTAGATCCATTGACACTTCATTTAATTGAATCCTTCCCTAGCAAGCCTGAGGACTTGAAAGGGGGAGGGGAGCAAGGATGGGTAATCAAGGCAGACTCTTCTGCCTGCATGTCTAAAAATGACAAGAAAGTAATTGCTTTTGAAAAGCAAAAAAACAGAAATAGCACAATTTGTTCTACTTAGTTAGATGCTAAAAGGAGATAAAGATTATGGGGGTTTTGCCCCAAACATACCAAAATCTCTACCCTGAGAGCAACACTGATTTGGATTTCTGTACAGATAGGAATGAGGGGGGTTTTTTTGGTTTTGTTTTTAAAGAAGAAAGAAAAGGTAATTCTAAGAAAGAGAAATCCAGAGTCTTCCCTGGTTCAAAATGGCCAGAGACAATAGTAAGATCATTCTGAGCCCAGAGCCACAGCACAGCCCCTTTTGTCAGCTTCAAATCAGGGAGCCAGAGGGTCGAATCAGTTTAACCTGCCTCCATGACACATCACCCACCCGCCTGACCCCAGAACGGCCTCATTTTTATGGATGCAGAAGCTCAGGGTGTAATTCATTCTCCGGCACACCCCGCTCGTTCAGTAGTAGCCTGCTTCTGCCACAAAGGTACGCTGCATATTCTGTGCCGGCTGAACCGATGAGATATCAGCCTGCCTCCTGTTTAATGCAGGAGTTATCCTGCTTTACAGCTGAAGAGTAATGTCCCCTACCTGCCATCAATCTGGGCGCCTAGATCAACCATGCAAATTAGCACATGTCCACAAACTCAAAGTCTTAGAGAAATCAATCTGGACCTGGAGGATGCAGGCAGCATGTTTAGGAAACATAAAATCTGAAGGATATTTAATAACCTTTGCCTCCTTTGTCATCCTCTCTCCATATCTGCTTCTTCGGTTGTATGTTAATGAGAACACGAGAGCATGTGCACAGCAGGCAGCTGCTTTGCCCTTTGATTTAGTACATGGTACAATGCAAAACAAACAGGCAAACAAAGCAGCATAATAACAACACATTACTAGTATATATAGCACCTTTACAAAGCACTTGTACATACATTGTTAAATTTATTTAGACCTTTCAACAACCTTGATGTAGAAGCAGGAGCAGCGTTTTATGATCCCTTATACAGATTGGGAAACTAAGGCCCATATAGTTCAAAGAACTCACACAAATTCTCACTGCTAACAAGCCACAGAGAAAGGAGTGCTGGGGTGCAGCATATTAGAGGACTCTGCTCTGGCTTTACCTTGGCTGCACCTCATCCCTTCCCACTGTTTGAGGAGTCCATGAGATCATGAGAGGGTACCAACTTATCACTCAGCAGCACACCACCCCCCCAGACCACACTCTACAAACGGCATTCTCGAATTTTAAGTGCACTTCCAGGACCTGCACAAGATTTTTCCCTGGGACCATCCTTTTGGTCTACACCACCAAGCCCAAGGGGTGATTTTGCTGGAGTGGGGAATGAATGTCATATGTTTAGGCAGAATGTTCCCACATGTGTACGTGAAACCATTCATAGTGAGAGACGAAACCAGGGTGGTAAGAACAGGGAAATGGGGTTGGGGTCTGGAGGCTGTGAGCTAACTCCCCAAGCAGGAGTTCTCCTCTAAAGTCTGAGGACTCCTTACTAGAACTTGGCCTTCTAGGATGCTTTTTTGTTTTGTTTTGTTTTGTTTTGTTTTGTTTTGTTTTGTTTTGTTTTCCTTCTAGGATGTTAATGAAGGTATATATTTGTCAGAGTAGGAAGGTGGAACCTGTTTCATGGAGCCATTTGACATGTAACTTTTAAATATTTAGACATATGGTGTGTAGACCTCCATTTAAGCTCTCACCATGGGTTCTACAAATGTGGAAGTGGGCTGGCTGGAATAACATTGGTGTACATGGTAGAGATGAATGAAAATTTGGAAGAGACTATATTATCTAGATTGTCACAAGTTTCCATTAGCTCTCTTTAAAGGGCCAAACAATTTATTGGCCTTCATAATTCTAGCAGTTTTCCCAACAGTTCATGAAAGACTGAAGCACCAATGTGCCCAATAGTCAAGGGTACTGACGATGGATCTGGTGACAAAGTAAACAAGGATTTTATGTTTTATAAATGTATTAACACACAAAAAAAAATAAATAAATAAATAAATGTATTAACACAAGCTGTGGGTTAATTACTTTGCCAGGTTCCTAAATAATATCATATTAGCCTAAAAATGTTAGGACCCTAGATAAAAGTGAAACCTTTCCTTCAGGCAGTTAGTAATTCTTCTTCATCAGCAAGGGCAGGATTACTTAACCTCAGATTCATGACTAAGTTGATCAGCTACCCATTTTCAGCAAGGGAATCAGTTCTGAGAGAAGGTACCCCAAAGCAGATGAGAAAATGTATTCATGTGGTTCATTTTAAAATTTCACATCTGGTTTCTTTTTTTTTTTTTAAGATTTTATTTATTTATTCATGAGAGACAAAGAGAGAGAGAGGGAGGCAGAGACAGGTAGGAGGAGCCTGATGCAGGACTCCATCCCAGGACCCCAGGATGATGACCTGAGCCAAAGGTAGATGCTCAACCACTAAGCCACCCAGGCATCTCTCACATCTGGTTTCTATAGAGATTCTCCTACTAAATTAAGAGACATGCCAAATCTGACCTCTTCAATGAAATTCTTTCTCCTAACACTGAACTTCTACAACACTTTGTATCTCTATAGGGTGAGTATTATACTCTTTCTTCATCAGTCATTCATGTTTCTCTTATCTTGCCTGATAGAGTATACAAGACTGGAATCCTGATATTCTCACCTTTAAATCCCTCAGATGCACAATGCACAGTAGGCATTCAGTGAATATTTAGCAAATAAATAGATAATTTCTACTTTTGTAATTGTTTTGTAGCTTTGAGGGAGTATATTTTGTATTTTTGCCACATTTTATGTGTTACATGATCTCCTCTATGGTAATTCTATAATTTTCAACCAAACCCTGAAGAAAGCCATTAAAAACATACAACAGGTTGGGACTCCTGAATGGCTCAGCGGTTGAGCGTCTGTCTGCCTTTGGCTCAGGGAGTGATCCTGGAGTCCCAGGATCGAGTTCTACATCAGGCTCCCTGCATGGAGTCTGCCTCTCCCTCTGCGTATACCTCCACCTCTCTCTCTCTCTCTCTCTGTCTCTCATGAATTAAATAAATAAATAAATAAATAAATAAATAAATAAATAAACAAATAAAATAAAAACGTACAACAGGCTTTTCTTTTACCTTGAGCATGGTCATAGGGTAACGATATTCCTATATGTGAATAGAGGAATTTTTTAACAATTGGTATATGGACTGCATATTTGTGTTCCCCCACCCCAAAGTTCCTTATTTGAAATCCTAACCTCCAATATGATGATATTTGGAGATGGGACCTTTGGGAGGTAATTAGGCTTAGATGAGGTCACAAAGGTAGATTCCTCATGATAAGATTTATGTCCTTATAAGAAGCAGCACAAGAGAGCTTGTTCTCTCTCTCTACATACACGTTAAGGAAAGGCAATGAAGATACAGTGAGAAGGAGCTCAAGCCAGGAAGAGAATCATTACCAGGAACAGACCCTGCTGGAACTAGGTCTGGGACTTCTAGCCTCCAGAATTGTGAGAAAATTAATTTCTGTTGTTTAAATCATAGATCTATAGTTTTGTTATGGCAGCCCAAGCAGACTAAGACACCTTGGAATACTTCTGGGAGCAAGTAACAAAAAATTCAACTTTTATTAGTTGAGTATATAAGAGAGACATTTACTCTCACATAGTAAGAGGATGTTAGGACATTTGTAGTTTCAAATACTCAAGAATATTATTATCATTAACTCAAAACCTTGTTGTCCTGTTCTACCATCTTTAGTATATTGGCTTTTGTCTCTGTGCTTGCTACTCAGTGGTGATGACTGAGAAAGTATACAGTCAGGAAAGGAAATGAAAATAGGTGGCACACATAAGCCCAGTCTTTCTTTCTTTCTTTCTTTCTTTCTTTCTTTCTTTCTTTCTTTCTTTCTTTCTTTCTTTCTTTCTTCTTTCTTTTTCTTTCTTTCTTTCTTTCTTTCTTTCTTTCTTTCTTTCTTTCTTTCTTTCTTTCTTAAGATTTTATTTATTTATTCATGAGAGACACAGAGAGGGAAAGAGGCAGAGACACAGGCAGAGAGAGAAGCAGGCTCCATGCAGGGAGCCTGATGTGGGACTCGATCCCAGGACTCCAGGATCACGCCCTGGGCCAAAGGCAGGCACTAAACCCCTGAGCCACCCAGGGATCCCCAGTCTCTTTTTTTTAGAAATCCAACTATTAGTAGCCCATCAGTAGACTTGCACAAAATTATCTTTGGCTATGACTTTTTCAGTCACCTTAGCTTCAGTGGCTGAGAAGGTGAAAACCAAAGACAGGACAATGGGATTGCCAAATAAGTTTAGGCAATCATGATCCATCCTCTGAGGAAAGAACATCGCCACCTGAACAAAATATGGACTTTATAAGCCAAGAAAAAAAGTAGTACACGTCATTGAATGGCCAACAAATAGTGTCTGCCCTTCTCTGTCTGACTGTTTTCCCCAAACACCCCATATTGAGATTATTCTAAACTGAAAGTTCCCATTTCAGCAGTACTCCTGCTGTACTGTGTAGGTCGTATAGTGATTTGACATAATATCTAAATATGTCATACAAAAACCCCACAGACTCAAGAAAAAAAAAGTATGATGGAAATATATAGTTAGATATTTATAGAACGTGATAAGTTCTGAAAGTCTTGCCCAGTAGTTTTTTTTTTTTTAAGATTTTATTCATCCATTAATGAAAGATACAGAGAGAGAAACAGAGACACAGGCAGAGGGAGAAGCAGGGTCCTCGGGGGAGCCATAGTGGGACTCGATCCCAGGTCTCCAGGATTATGCCCAGAGGAAGGTGGCACCAAACTACTGAGCCACCCGGACGGCCCACCCAGTAGTTCTATACATTGGAATTACATAGGGAGTTTCCACAGAACACTAATACTCCAAACCAGACCAGCTAAGTTAGAATCTCTTTGAGTCCCTGGCATTGGTAAACTTCCCATGTGATTCTAATATGCAGCCAGTTTTGGGAATACTGCAAAATAGATGTATAGGAAGCCAAGATACCAATCATCTCTATTTTCAGCCTCTCTGAAAACCTGTTCCTAGCCCACAAGAGTTTCTGTCATAGTTTCTTAATAACCATATTTATTTATCATTAAGATATTACTTATGTGTGTATGATATGCACATAGCTCTGGGTACAAGGCTGTGTATATTATTTAAAAATTTTTAAACAACCTACACTTCAAGAATTTTCTGTTCTACTGGGATAAATCAGTGAGTAATTTTCATTTAAACAAGATCATATTTGTTAAGGATCAAAAAGAGAAGTACAGATATGGACTTCAGGAGGTCAGATGAGGGACAAATAAATGAGAACAGCAATGGTCAGCAAAGGCCTTATATAGATATAAGGGAAATGTGGCTAGGCAATGGTAAAGGGGAAGCCATATTTATTGAGGATCACAATATGCTAATTCTGATATGTTTGGAATCGGGATAAATCAATTGATTCTCTTAGGGAATGGAATACAACACTAGAAATATTGAAGAAACTGATGTTTTGCCAGGATGGATGTCACAGATGAAGAGGACAGAATGGTTAGAGCAGGCCCTAAAATCCTAAATTTGCAGGAAAAAAAAAAAAAAAAAAAAACCATTGCAGAGATCAGCTGGGTCTGGGGAATGATAAATTGGAAATTTCCACTAGGTAGTTGGAAATAAAGGAGTATACATGGGACACATCTGTTTGGGGTATAGACATGATTATGATAACTGTGAAGGTGGGCATGGAAGTAGAAAACTAGAAGCCAGACATTCACAAATGTCAAGGCACTCATACAGAACCCCTCCAGGATGTCTCCCTTCTTGGAGTCAACACTGTGCCTTAAACATACCATCATTTTAGTATTTGACACAACCGTAGTGCAATTATTCATCAGTCAGCAAATATTTAACAGTCACTATTTGCCAAGTACAAGTGACATAGCAACAGATGATGCAAGCAGGAGCTACATTTTAGAAGAGAATATAAGAAAATATAAACAAGAAAATTTCAGAATGGTTAAGTTCAATGAAGAAGATATGATGGGATAATGTGAAACAGACTGTGATTGGGTGAATCTATTAACCAGAGTGGTCAGAGGACCTGAATGATGTGAAAGAAACAGCCATGCAAAGATCTGGGTAATGAGCATTCCAAAAAGGACCAGTAAGTACAAAGAACCTGTGAAGGGAATGAGTCAGCATATTCAAATAACAAATAAGTAAAATAATCCAGATGCCAAAGGTTACATAGGTCGTCATGTTCAATTTATATATTTATATGAAATATCCAGAATAGTTAAGTCCATAAAGATAGAAAATGATTGCCAGGGACTGAGGGAAGGAAGGAGTGAGGAGTGCCTACTTAATCAGCATGAGGTCTGATGGAAGGTGATGAGGATATTTTAAAACTAGATGGAGGTGTTGCTTAGACAACACTGTGAATGTACTAAATGTCACTGAGTTGTGCTTTTTTTTTTTTTTTTGAAAGATTTTATTTATTTATTCATGAGAGACACAGAGAGAGAGAGAGAGAGAGAGAGAGAGAAACACAGGCAGAGGAAGAAGCAGGCTCCATGCAGGGAGCCTGACGTGGGATTTGATCCCGGGTCTCCAGGATCACACCCTGGGCTGAAGGCGGCGCTAAACCCCTGAGCCACCCAGGCTGCCCAGAGCCAGCCGGGCTGCTCTGAGTTGTGCTTTAAATGATTAACTTTATGTAATGTGAATTGCACCTTGATAAGAGAGACAAACGAAATGTCAGTTGCTTTAAATCATGGAAGGAACAGGTACAAACCCTATATTTAAGAAATTTGGCAGATAAAGGGAAGTAAGAAACAGTAAGATAGTTAGATGAACTATTGGCTCCCAAAAGGTTTTTTGGATAACAGGAAGATTTTTGTATATTTTAAGGCAAAGGGGAAAGGGTCAGACTGGAATGCAGGGGAATTCTCTGGGGTCTTCACCAGTCTAAGAAGCTGGAGACTTAGACATAACCCTATAGTACAGAGCTTGGTCACCATACACTCTGATAAAGAATGTTGCAATTATACCTGTCGGAGAAATGCACCTGGAAGAAGCATTAAAAATGATCTAGTCCAGGGGATCCCTGGGTGGCTCAGTGGTCTAGCGCCTGCCTTTGGCCCAGGGCGTGATCCTGGAGTCCCAGGATTGAGTCCCACAACAGGCTCCCTGCATGGAACCTGCTTCTCCTTCTGCCTATGTCTCTGCTTCTCTCTCTTTCTCTGTGTCTCTCATGAATAAATAAATAAAATATTTTTTAAAAAATGATCTAGTCCACACTCTCTATTTACTAATGTGGTAGCCAGCTCTCCTAGTTTAAGTGACTTTACCAAGCTCATAGCCCAGTGATGGAAACCAAGTCTCCAAGCTTACCAGGTATAACAACCATGTATATATTTACTTTATTAATAGTTGAGATTATCCACAAAGGCTATTTACTGTTTCACCTGTAGTTTATCCTTAATTCTGAATTTTTTCATTCAGTGAATGTGCATAAATGCTAGGAATTCAGGAGATGGACATATTTGGCTGATGAGTTCTATTATCCTAATTATAACACGTGTGTCATTAAGTTTCAAGACCCAGTAGCCTGATGATGTTGCCAAAATGTAGCATGCTGGGGACTTACTTATCTTTCTAGGCCTGAGTGTGGTAGCAAATGAAGTTTGATATTTGTCTGTGCTTATGGGTGTGTCTCTGTGTGAGAGATATCTCTAATTAATTAATTAACTTATTAAATAGGGAATACATTCTTAGAATTCATAAAGTACAGAAGGTACTCTTTCTCTGTGTCTCCCACCTACTCAGTTCCCTTGCCAAAGGCAATCCATGTTACCAAGTTTTTGTGTGTCCTTTTAAATATATTTTATGCATATACAAGCAAATATATACCTGCATATACTCCCCTCCCCATTTTTACACCAATACACACTAAGCATCCTGCTCTGCATCTTTTATATATATATTTCATGTTTATAGGTATTTATGATCTTTCTGGACCTCTCCTGTCATCTATTTCATTTCTCTGCAATGATTACAGAGAAGGAATTTCTGTGTGGGAGAGTCCTCAGTCATTTCTATAGCTTCATGATATCCCATTGTTGGCTAAACCATTATTTATTTAACCAGCCTCCTACTGATAGACATTTAGGTAGTAGTTAATCTTTTACTATTATGAAGTTGTGACACAATGCCATTTCACATGTGTGAAGATATATCTGTAGAATAAATTCATAGAACTGGACTTGCTAGGTCAAAGAGTATGTGCATATCATTTTAATGGATCTTAAAAAATTGAATCCCATAGATATTGTGCCAGTTTTTACTCCCACCAGCAATGTGTAGAAAAACTTTTTTTTGCCACATCTTCACTAATACATTGTATTATCGGGATCCTTGGGTGGCTCAGTGGTTTCACGCCTGCCTTTGGCCCAGGGGTGATCCTGGAGTCCCGGGATCAAGTCCCACGTGGGGCTCCCGGCATGGAGCCTGCTTGTCCCTCCGCCTGTGTCTCTGCCTCTCTCTCTATCATAAATAAATAAATAAATAAATAAATAAATAAATAAATAAATAAATAAAAATACATTGTATTATCAATAATTTTGGAGTTTTGACAATGTATTCAGTATTAAATTGTATATCAGTGAGAATTTAATTTGTATTTCTCTTACTGTGAGTGAGATTGCTTTTATATGTTTAAAATCATTTTATTTCTTTTCCTATGAACTATTTGCTGGTTTTGCATTAGGTTATTATACTTTTATTTTATTTTATTTTATTTTATTTTATTTTTTTAATTTTTATTTATTTATGATAGTCACAGAGAGAGAGAGAGAGAGAGAGAGAGAGAGAGAGGCAGAGACATAGGCAGAGGGAGAAGCAGGCTCCATGCACCGGGAGCCCGATGTGGGATTCGATCCCGGGTCTCCAGGATCGCGCCCTGGGCCAAAGGCAGGCGCCAAACCGCTGCGCCACCCAGGGATCCCTTATTTTATTTTAATTTTTTAAAAGAATTTATTTATTTATTCATGAAAATACACAGAGAGAAGGGAGAGAGAGAGAGAGAGGCAGAAACACAGGCAGAGGGAGAAGCAGGCTCCATGCAGGGAGCCCGACGTGGGACTCAGTCCTGGGTCTCCAGGATCATGCCCTGGGCTGAAGGCGGCGCTAAACCGCTGAGCCACCGGGGCTGCCCAGGTTATTATACTTTTATACAATTTATATAAGCTTTTTATACATTATATAAATTAGCAACTTGTCTATGAAATGAATTACAAAGTTTCCCAGTCTGTCATCTCTCTTATTTTGGTAATTATGTGTTTTGCAATACAGAAATTGGTTTTGATTTTAATATTATGAAGTTATGAATCCTTATATTATGACTTCTGGAGTTTGTGCCATATTTTAGGAAGGACTTTTCTCACTCCCATATTATTTTTTTAATGCTCTCATTATTTCTTCTAGTAATGTTGTGCTTTTATTTGTATATTTTTAATTCATCTAGAATTTATTTTGGTGCATTTGTTGGGTACTGTTCCAATGCCATTTTTCCCTTACTGAGCAAATGTCATTTGTGTTTATTCCTATAGTATAACTTGAATCAAAATATTGCTCCAAATATCCAAATGAAATCAATATTGATTGAATTCCTTCTATGTGCAAAGGCATAATTTCATGTATTCTTTTTAATTTTCCTTTTGTTTTAAATATTTATTTATTTATTTATTTATTTATTTATTTATTTATTTGAGAGAGAGAGAGAGTGGGGGGGGGGGTGCCCAGGCAGAGGGAGAAGCAGACTCCCCAGTAAACAGGGAGCCTGAGGCCAGCTCAATCCCAGGGTGGAAGGCAGATGCTTAACCAACTGAGACACCCAGGTGCCCCTTTAATTTTCCCTTTTAAGAAGAAAGAAGATAGAATTTTAAGTTCCGAGATCCAGAAGCTTCTTTTAGTAGAGAAAACAAACAAAAAAATCTTCATTCAACAATGTAAGTCTCTTGCTATCAGTATGAACTGATTATAATCCTATTAAGTGAGACAACAAGCTAGTTCAAGCTACATGCAAAGAAAGTACAAATGATTCTTTGTAGGTATGAGACCTCCTCTATAACCAGGGCAGGGAAATTAAATAGATAACAAGAGAGATCTTACAAACCACAATATCTATGAACATGAGTTGCTGCTTTATAAAAACAGTGGTAAACATTCACTTGAAATAATGCTTATGGCCTCAAAATGGACCAGTATTAAGAGATTCTAAAATAAGGCATTGTCTTTCTTTTTTTTAATTCCAGTGTAAGTTAACATATAGTTAACTTATTAGTTTCAGATATACAGTATAGTGATCCAATAGTTCCATACATTACTGAGTGTTCATCAAGACAGTGTACTCCTAATCTCCATCACCTATTTAATACATCCCCCCACCCACTTCCTCTCTGGTAACCATCTATTTGTTCTCTATAGTTAAGAAACTGTTTTTTGGTTTGTCTCTCTCCTTTTTTTTTTTAACTTTTGTTCATTTGTTTTATCTCTTGAATTCCCATATATCAGTGAAATCATATGGTATTTGTCTTTCTCTAACTGGCTTATTTTGCTTAGCATGATATACTCTAGCTCCATCATGTTGTTGCAAATGGCAAGATTTCCTTCTTTTTTATGGCTGGATAATATTCCATTATATATTAATATATAATGGAATATTATCCATTGTAATATATATATGTGTATATATATACTACAGTTATGTGTATATATATATATACACTGTCTGACTTTGGAAACATAGTTAGGATCCATACCCTGGGAAAGGCTCTACTAATACTCTGGATGCATGTGTGTGCTTATGTGTGTGTGATTAATTCACATAGCATGTTAAAGAAATATTTCTGATGGGGAAAGGAACAGGAATAAAAGAGCTAGTGGATATGAGTCACTGGAAGGGGAAAGAACAGAATACAATTAGCAAATATAGGGATATGTACTCTTTTTAAAATTCAATTTTATTTAAATTCAATTAATTAATATATAGTATATTATTAGTTTCAGAGGAGAGTTCATTGATTCATCAGTTGCATCTAACATTCAGTGCTCATTACATCACATGTCCTCCTTAATGCCCACCAACTCGTTACCCCATCCCCCAACATCCTTTTCCTCCAGCAACCTCTTTTCCTCTATAGTTAAGAGTCTCTTATGATTGGTCTCCCTCTCTGATTTCATCTTGTTCTATTTTTCCTCCCTTCCCTTATGATCTTCTATTTTGTTTCTTAAAGTCCACATATGAATGAAATCATATGATAATTATCTCTCTATGATTGACTTATTTCACTTAGCATAATACCCTCTAGTTCCATCCACATCATGGCAAATGGAAAAATTTAATTCTTTTTGGTGGCTGAGTAATATTCCATTGTGTATATATACCATATCTTTAGCCATTTGTCTGTCAGTGAACAGCTGTCCTTTTTCCACAGTTTGGCTAGTGTAGATATTTCTGCTATACATTGTGGTGCATGTGCCCCTTTGAATCACTATGTTTGTGTCCTTTGGATAAATACCTAGTAGTATAATTGCTGAGTCATAGGGTAGTTCTATTTTCAACTTTTTAAAAAAGATTTTATTTATTTAATTCGTGAGAGACACAGAGAGAGGGAGAGAGTCCTACTGACGGTGTAAGAGCGTTCTCCTTTCTCTGCTTTCCTGATTTGTTACATCTATCCTTTCCTGACTTGTTAATTTTAATTCTAGCCATTTTGAGGTAGTATCTCACTGTTATTTTGATTTTGATGCCAAGTGATGTTAAGCATTTTTTCATGTGTCTGTTAATCATTTGTATGTCCTCTTTGGAGAAATGTCTGTTCATGTCTTCTGCCCATTTCTTGACTGGATTTTTTGTTCTTTGGGTGTTGAATTTGATATGTTCTTTATAGGTTTTAGATACTAGCCCTTTATCTGATAAGACCTTTGCAAATATCTTCTTTTTTTTTTTTTAAGATTTTATTTATTCATGAGAGACACAGAGAGACAGGCAGAGACACAGGCAGAGGGAGAAGCAGGCTCCATGCAGGGAGCCCAACATGGGACTCTATCTTGGGTCTCCAGGATCAGGCCCTGGGCCAAAAGCAGTGCTAAACCACCGAGCCACCCAGGCTGCCCGCAAATATCTTCTCTTATCTGTAGGTTGTCTTTTGGTTTTCTTAACTGTTTCCTTTGCTGTGCAAAAGCTTTTTATCTTGGTAAAGTACCAGTAATTCATTTTTTGCTTTTGTTTCCCTTGCTTTTGGAAATGTGCCTAGGTTGCTGCAGCCAAGGCCATAGAAGTTGCTGCCTGTGTTCTCCTCTAGGATTTTGATGGATTCCTGTCTCACATTTAGGTCTTTCATCCATTTTGAGATTATTTTTGTGTATGATGTAAGAAAATGGTCCAGTTTCATTCCTATACATGTGGCTATCCAATTTTCCCAACATCATTTATAGAAGAGACTATCTTTTTTCCATTGAATATTTTTTGTTTCATCAGAGATTGATTGACCATAGTGTTGAGGGTCCATTTTGGGGTTCTCTATTTTGTTCCATTGATCTGTGTCTGTTTTTGTGCCAGTACCATACTGTCTTTTTTTTTTTTTTTTTTTTTTTTTTTTTTACCATACTGTCTTGATGATGACAGCTCTATAATATAGCTTGAAGTCTGGAGTTGTGAT
Organism: Canis aureus; assembly: GCF_053574225.1. Lineage (NCBI taxonomy): Eukaryota > Metazoa > Chordata > Mammalia > Carnivora > Canidae > Canis > Canis aureus. The sequence continues at coordinate 10,988,032 of NC_135613.1, forward strand.
GCTACAACCTTTGGTTTTCTTTTTCAACATTCCTTTGGCTATTTGGGGTCTTTTCTGGTTGCATACAAATTTTAGGATTGTTTGTTCCAGCTCTGTGAGAAATGTTGATGATATTTTGATCGGGATTGCATTAAATGTGATACCTACTCTTTTAAAGAGAGTGAATAGGAAAGGGAGGCATCTGAGAAGTTTGATACTTATCTATAGTGGGTTGAATGGTGTTCCTCCCCCACCCCCACAGCCCCCAAATTCATATCCATCCAGAATCCCAGAATCCAAAGACCTTATTTGGAAAAAGGGTCTTTGCAGATGTAATTAGTCAAGTTGAGGTCATAGTGAATTAATCTGGGCCCTAAATCCAAAGACTGATGTCCTTCCTTATAAGAAGAGGAGAGAATACACAGATTCAGAGGGAAGATCGCGTGAAGACAAAGGCAGATATTAGAGTGATGTTCCTACAAGCCAAGAAATACCAAGGATTGCCAGGAACCACCAGAAGCTGGAAGAGGCAAGGAAGAGTCCTGTGTTAGAGACTTCAGAAAGAGTGTAGCCTTGCCAACACCTTGATTTTATACTGCTAGCCTCTCAAATTGTGAGAGAATAGATTTCCCCTGTTTTAAGCCACCCAGTTTGTGGTAATTTTTTACAACAGCCTTAGGAATTGAACACACCACCCTTTTGGAACTTAATAGACCACCCTAAACAGAAGCTTTTCCTCTCTGTGTCCCATCTGTCGTTTTTCAAAGTATGCTTTAAATGAAAATATTCTCTTAAGGTGGATCTTTGAGTATTCAGTTTTACCCGACTATGCTGTGACCTGACACTCACTAGCTATATGCCTCTTGCAATTTTTTTATCTGTAAAATGCAAAGAAGAATACTTGTTTCCTTCATAGAGTTGTTATTTTTAAAAGATGTGCAAAGTACTATTTATACTATAAAATAATAAATGTACACTTGGTTATTATTATTGCAACTTTCTAAATAGTAAGTCCAAATAGTCACCAGCCCAGACTTTTATTTTTATGAGCCTAATTTAACCCACAACAATATTCCTAATAAAAAATTATCTCTTCTGATTTCCCTATATAAATTATCTTCCTTGAGAAAATTCTCAAAATCTTCCTTTCCAAAGGTGATTTATTAATAATAACTTTCCTTAGTCATTGAACATTTTGTTTCCTCTTATCTTAAATCATGGGTGTCAATGAAGATATGCAACTTATGTATTCATTATTGTAAATATTACTAAATGTCCATATGCCAGGCACTGTGCTTGGCAGTTGAGACTGGGTGTTCAAAAGCAAGATAACAAAGCAGGTTAAGGGATAGGGAGTAGGCTCTGAGGTGGGTGACCTCTGAGAAGGTGATATTTGAGCCAATACCTAAAGAACAAGAGGAGCAGCCATGTAAAGATCTGGGGATAGAGCCTTCCAGGCAAAGAAGAGCACTGAGTGCCCAGTACACAGGATATTTGAGTGTTTTAAGATCAGAACACTACTAAATCAGTAGTATCTGATTTAATTTGTAAAAGATTGCTTTGGCTGCTGTGAGAACTGATCTCAAGTTGTAAAAGTAAAGGCAGGCAGGCCCAATAGGAGGTTTCTGAGGATAATATGATGGTGGCTTAGACAAAAATGACCTTGGGGTACTGGTGTGGACAGACCCGGACACATCTGAAGGGACAAGCAGCACACCTCACGGATGGGTAAGATATTTGGCTGAGGGGAAAAAGAAAAGAGCTCAGATAACCTGACTCTTTTCACCATAAACAGCTCTGATTGAAAGCAGTCCCACTAGTGCACCAAATTCTATAAATTACTGTTCACATATCTCTCTCCCACTGGAGTAAATCTGCATTTTCTACTGGAAGAAAAACAAATGTAGCTGAGCTCAGTTGTCCATTTTGGTTGCTCAGAAGACAACTTTCTTTAAAGGTACACACACAAAAAATAAATTTTCTAGGAGCCCCTGCTCTTTTTAGGGCCATGAATATCTTTGCCTCTATTTAAATCTGCTAAGGAAGGCTAAGGGCATTGATCTTTCCCCTGATTCTGGTATAGGTTAAGAGAATTTGGGCTATTAGGTTTTTCTATGTCTGTCATCTGAGAAATGGGGATATCAGTGCCCACTCTGCAGAGGTTTTCTGACAATTAAATAGAATAACACATAGTCTGGCAACTAGCTTCAACTAGCTTTAACTTTAGTAAAAAGTAACAATGGTAGTGATGATGATCAGTGTGTCAGGAGATTAGAGGTGTGAAATTGATCTGATTCCCACCAGCTTGGGATCATCCAATTCCATCTAAGTCTCTCCATTATAGGGACACCTGGGTGACTCAACAGTTGAGCGTCTGCCTTTGGCTCAGGGCATCATCCTGGGGTTCGGGATCAAGTCCTACATTGGGCTCCTTGCAGAGAGCCTGCTTCTCCCTCTGCCTATGTTTCTGCCTCTCTCTCTCTCTCTCTCTCTGTCGCTCATGAATAAATAAATAAAATCTTAAAAAAAAAATAAGTCTCTCCATTACCAAAAACTCTTATTATAACTCGAACCTGCGTCTTCACATAAAGGAATATCCTGCAATTTGTAAAGCAGTATTGGTTCTTCCACAGTATCAGTTCAGGCTGACCAGGTAACCTCTTGGTGTTACTGTATTACTTATTCCTAGTTCTTTTATGGGTATAGGAATAATTTTTTGAAACAGAAGCAAGAACAAAAGTTTCTGATAAAATAATGAGCCTTTCTTATTTTGAGCTTTCCTTTGATGCTTGCCACCTACCTCCCATTACGGCTCTTTGTCCACCATTTAAAAGGCCAGTGTTCTCAATTTGTGCCCAGCTGGAAAGAGACCATTGAGCTGAAGAGTGCAAAGAAGCTAAGAAATCACACTGAGATGATATTTTCCTTTTTGAGACACTTCAACAATCATAACAGAGAATGTCTTATGAGCTGACCATCAGTTTTAAATATGAAAAATACTTCCTGGCTTAGGGGCAGTCATTATGCCCTTATATTTTATATGTCACTGACAAAGCAAATGGGAGGTTTGTCTTATATAAATAACATACCTAACAAAAGGAGCAAAAGAGATAGATAAAAATGACTGCTTCCTAAATGCTGATCTGTACCGAGTCCAGCACATTTGGCAAAAGGGCTGCATGCTTGATCACCCCTCTCCATTTCAGTCTATTTTCTCGTAATGCATCAATATTTTTGTATGATTTTGATACCTTCTTTCATGTTTTTAATTGCTTTAAGCACACTTAATTTGCAGTTTCTACCAGGTTGTTCTATCTTCTGAAATTCTCAGAGCTCTACATTTGCTCTCTTTTTTGTCTACTCCTCTCACTCATGGTTTCTAGTTTTGTAACATGTGGATATATCTTCAGTAGAGTTTGCTCTGTGAAAATCCCAGCTGACCCTCCAGGATATTTTTGAGTTTGCTCCTGCCAGAGGCCACGGCTATGTTACTAGCCTGAGACCAAGTTTGATTTTAATTTTTCTGCCTACAGGTCTCTGAACTTGGTGAATAGTAAAGATAATTCCTCAAACCTGTAAGGCATAGTCACACATTCTCAGGGGAGACTTTTTCCCACCCATGGGCCAGAAGATGTCAAGCATCCTTGGAACAACAGCTGAGTTTTTTCTCCCCTAGGCTATCTTCTTAAGGATCCTAGTTTTGCATGGGGATATCCAACTTCCTAACTTGCATGGGCCCCTGTCCCCACATGAGTGTTAAAAGCCATTCCCTATCATCACTGAGACTGAGCTGTACTCCTCAAGGCAGATACATGTTCCATGGCTTACCGCTCTCATTTCAATTCCTTATTTGTACCTAGCATTTGGGAGTTCTGTACTTGCAAGTTTAGCCATTTATTTAAAAGAGCACGTGTTCTACTGTATTTGGAATATCTTAACATTTTTGATGAAAGGAACATTTCTGTTCTACCATATGGCTGGAAATGGAAATATCAGTTTATTTTTCATACTGTACCCAGAGAGAACTTTTCATATGACATACAAATCTGAACTTGTTATCAGTATTACTTAAAACACTATAGTGGCTTCCTAGTGATTTTAGGATGGAAACTAATCCATAATCTACAAGGCCCTGAATGAACTTTACCTATTTCCCCAACCTCATGTTGTACCATTTCCCTTCTCGTCTCTGTGTTCTCACAGAGGGTTCTTTCAGTTCCTAGAATGCACCTCACTCCTTCTTCCCATAGTAGCTTTGCTAGTTCTGTTCCCTATTTCTAGAATACTCTTATGTCTTCTCAGTTCCCTTATGCTTCAGACCTCAACATAATTGTGCAATGGCAGTCATCTAGGTAACTTTCCTCTGATATATGTGTATATTGGCTAAGATACCCTCTCCCTATCACACCTACCACAGTTGTGCCTTCACATTTATGTTTGAAATTATTTTTTTAAATATCTCTCTCACCTACTGAACTGCAAGCTCTGTGAAGGCAGGTGCCATGTCTATTCTTGTTTAACATTTTTATTAGTAAGAGTAACACTAACGGCTACATTGATGCTAACACAAAACATCCTCAGTAACTTAACTCAATAAATATTTATTCATACCATAGTCCAGGGCAGGTCATGCAACTCTTTTCAACTGGATCCCAGAGACCTAGGTTGCACCATCTTCAACATATTGCTATCCAGGTTACAGTGGAAGGGAAAGAGAATAAGGATAAAGTACAAGGTTTTTGTGAGTTAGGCAAGGCATGCCTCAATCCTACCCACATTCTTTTGGCCAGAACTCAGTCACAAGGCTCTATAGATTACCCAGGAAGAAGAAGAGAAAATGGTTATTAACAAGCACTCAAGTCTCTGCCACCCCATTGTATTTTTACAAAAGAGCAGCTCCTCATATTAGGAAGTTCTCAACAAGCACAGATTGAATGAATGAACAAATGTATAGATGGATGGATGGAGAATGGATGGATGGTTTTGTTATCATGGATTCAGGTAGTCTATAAATTCTTTGAGTATAGACACCATATCTGTATTGCCCATCATGAGAGAGAAGTTTTGGGTACATAGTGAAGCTCACCCAAGAATAAATGATCACCACTACTTGAAAGATTCCGGGGAGGAGACAGACTGCTAGTAGATCATCAAAGAAAGATATGGAATGAGATTGGAAAAGCAATTTAAGAAGTGAAGTTGTAAAGGTGTGGAGTGGTTAAGGGAAACAAATAGAAGACATGATGAAGAAATGTTAGTATGTGCATAGTTAAGAGTAACAAGGAAAAGAATCAATGGAGAATGGGGAAACTAAAAGGGATAATGCTTCCCCTGGCTAGTGTAGCAAAACACTGTGTCTGCTAAATCCCAGACTCCATCATTTTCTCTTTTGATGAATTATAGACTTACATCTAGGAATAGATGCCTCTTTAGTGAAATAGCACCTTTTCCCCTCCCATTTTGACCCTTAGTGTTTAAAATAAGTAAAATGTACCCAGGAAGTATGTATTTGGGTGGACCAGAAGTTAGTACTACAGAAGGCATTTTGCCCCTGACCATTTAGAATGGTAAACCACACTAGTTCCAGCCCCAGCTGTCAGGCCAGGATTTCTCCCTAGCCCTTCTTCCAATCAATACATAAAGCTGCCTGGTGCCATCGGGAGGGAGCTGTATTTTAAAAAAATGAATGAAGTAGAACAGCCAAAATCTTTCCATTCTTTATGCTCTTCTCTGCAGCTTTCTGCCCACGGAGGGACCACTATAAGAGCTGCAGATGAGCAGCATGAGGGTGCCACCCTCTCCTGCCCCGAGAAAGGGTCAGGGTTACGAAAGTAGCCAGCCCTACATCACGGGCTTCTGAAATGCACTGTCGGAGTTAGTGACAGGGGAGCTGCTCTACCTCTGGGGCTACAGCAGTGCAGTGAGCTTTAGTGGATCAATACTTTAGTCTTGTCATGCTAATTGCTCATTGGTTGACATTCATGATCCTTCCTTGCTCCCTCCCTATGTAAACTCTTTACAGCTGGAACAGCGAGATGCAAAAATCCTGAACCTTCAAAGCCAGCTCCTGCAGAAGAGAGAGGGCCTGGCAGCTGAGGTATGGTGCTCCTCATTTTTTGCCCCCCTTTAAAAAGCTTCATGTGTGTCTGCATGTGGTCGTGTGATAGGGAGGCGCACGAAGAAATGCCTGGGGTAACTCTCTGCAACACATAAATGATACTACCTTTTCAGAACAAAACAATATCTCCTCCCCTTCCATTCCTCCCCCTCCCCCTCCCCTAAAAAACCCCAGAAAAAAGAAAAATACCCACCCCTTCTATGAGTTTGGTTGCAAACCTTCTTCTGCTTTGGCAAATGTGTCACCCTCCACCAGCTCACAATGAACATATACCTACACTATCCTCTTTGCTCCCAGACTAGGGCATGTCAGACTGAGCTGCCATGCATGTGCGCTTGTGCATGTGTGTGTGTGTTTGTATGTGTGATCACGCCTACCATATTGGCTTCCTGTCCCTGGGACATCAGCTTTTCTAGCTGGCTGAGCCTGTCCCCACAACCACTGTTGCCACTGAGACCACCCCAACTCCTACCCTATAAGCTTCAGGCCTGTGCTATGCAGGGTTTTGTTAAGCCGTTTAGTATTAATTGATTTTTTTTTCCATTTTTTTCTTTCTTTCCCTGGGCGGGTCAATAGCTGGATGCTTCAGGAGCAGAGGATCTATCAACTGCAGACCAAACATAGGGAGACGCAGGCAGACCTGGAACAGAAACCCAGCCAGCTCCAGCCGCTCCGAAGAATACGTGGTGGCCACAGTCGGCAGCAGGAAGCATGAGGCAGGAAATGACCCAATCCTTGAGGGCTGGTAAGTTTCCTCACTTTTGGGAAGTGAGGCAAATGATAACCAAGTCTTTCTTTCCTTACTCAAAAGAGGCAGCAGCATTTTTGCTGATTTCAGTTAACAAACTAAAGATCAAAATTGGGATGCCCCCCCCCCCAAAAAACTGGGAGGATTGGAGGGGTTGTGGGAGAGTTTGCGGGTTAGATGAGGGCTAACCAAACTCCGGTCCTAAGGTGAGCCACTGTAGCCAAGCAGATGTCCTGGGTATCGATCCCTGCCTCCTGATATTGATTTCCTCTTGGGGCCAAGGATGGGGTGGACCTACAGAGGACAAGAGGAGAACCGACACCCTCCCAGAGGGCCAGGCAGCCCTAATCGGTGATAACAGTGTTAAGTGGTCAGCCTGGAGATGAGGTTTGCACAGATCTATTGATCTGCACTCCCCTGGGATATAAATCCTTCTGAATTTGCTTCCATGATATAAATATTTATAATTAAAATAGCCTAGGAGCCTCTTTCAGGCACAGGGAGAGTGGCCCATCCCAGGGTAGGTGTGGTATCAGTCTCTGCCATCTCCGCTCTGTATGCTCTTCCCACTCTCGAATCTGTTTATTCATCTCTGCTTTCTCTTCTGAACCCTATTTTGCTCACCCTCTGAGTGACAGGCACAATGTTTCAGACTATCAGAAGCCAGGAAAAATCTATTCTTTCTGAATGCAGCCTCCAGCTGAGGAGGGAGTACTGCTCCCCCCCAGCCAATGCTACACAGTTTCATGTGCATTCAGGAGCCTGGACTCAGAAAGGAATGGGCTGTTTTGGGGGGAGTAAGGGAAAGACTACTTTAGTTGTTTCTTTGTTCTTGCTTTCATTGGGGCATCCGATTGGATCCAGTAACAAACAGCCTTATAGTACAAATGTATTAACCAGTGCCAAGACCCTGTGTTGGCTCACTTGCGGTTAAATCTAGAAAAATCTGAAGGGCCTCAACACTCCTGTGTCTCAGCACCTCATGAATCTAAGCTCATATGAAGTGAACAGAGCATCCCTTACTCAAGAAAATGGAAAAAAGAAAGGATGCTAAGGACTGATTTGGAGGCAGAGCCCTTGAAGCCAGCTGGAAAGACTAAGACCATTGACCAAAGCTTTGTCCACTGCAAGAACAATCTTATAAAGGATTGAAACCATTCAACTTTAATTTTTTAAAATTTGGGTGGTATAGAGAATTTTTGAAGTCATTGACTGTGCTTCCTGAACTTACCATGGGCTTTAGTGTCCAGGATACAAATCTGTTCACCCTGAATTCATCATTTGCTTTGATATCCAGGATATAATCTTTTCAGTTTTGGAATTTCTGATTCTTTCTATAAGGCATCTGCCTTGCTTCAGTGCTTATATCTTGAACTGTGTGTCTTTGTGTGTTTGGCCTCAGCAGGTTTCATTAATTTGTAATTGATGCCTACAAAACTGTTTAAGGACTTCTGGATCTTATTCTTGTTGAGGAGGTGTGTTGGTGGGTGTGCATGCGCTGTGTAGGATGTGGGGAGAATTCATTGGGTTTTACTTCTCTGCATTTCAGAATGGTTAGTCACTTCAGTCCCATCTGTGTGAGTTAATAAATATATGTCTGTGTATCTCTGTGCAGGTGTCTGTACTTGGGAAACAATGGCCATAAGCAGGTTAGAGTGGTGCCCCATATTTCTTTTGCATTTGCATTAACTCTGTCTTTCCCAGATGCATATTAAGCTTTGCTCTCTATTTTTCCTTTTTATTCAGGGATGGTAGTTTCAGAACTCAAATCTAGCTCATTTGTCTCTTTTAGCAAATGATTGAGGGTTAGGGACTATTCCAATTGGCAGTCAGGGGTCCGTATTTTGGACTCCATTTGGCTTAGATAATTTATACAGAATAAAAGTCTAACAGGTATAATCACAACAGCCTTGACTTGAGAATGTTTCTAAGCATTCTTGAGGTTGAAAAATACTTCAAGCTAAAAATGGAAGAATGTTCTGGTTAGTAACTTGTATGCCTCTGTGGTAATAGAAAGAATTGGAATGCAGTTCTCTTTGTTTGATTTATATGGCGATACTCAGAATGTGAAAGGTGTATTTTACTGTAGAAATAAACTTTCAACACTGACCTAGAGAATAGAAGACTCAGGCCAGTACTTAAACCCTTCTCTGCTAGGTTATAATGAAAAGCATAATTAATAAGAATAGAATTTTTTAGGAAGAAAAATCCTGAGATTATTATCTTTCTCCCATTGTTTGCAATATTTGTCAACATCTGCTTGCATGATTCCTGTGAAGAACAAGCTTATTTGGGGAAAGTGATCTAAATTTTAGAATTGAATGCACTCCACTAATTAAATGTGTTTTCTTGTCATCTAAGGGCCACTAAATCTAAACAGCACATGCATAAATTCATTGCTGTCTTGTGTTCCTACAGGTCATATTTGAAAGCTTGTTACCAGCCATAGGGAAATGATTATTATGGTATAATCCAGTGGCTTAGGATAGTAAGCTTCAGTGTCTTCAATCTTTTAAGAATTTAATTCCTATGTTATAGATACATGTCATATGATACATCTGCCTTTTATATTTCATACATATAGATATATTTTTCAATCCACTTGCCTAAAAGTTTCTATATTCAATGTATTTCTAATGCAAGGATAGAAACATTTCACTGTTATTTCTGTATTTATAACATAAAATATAATATTTCACTATTATTTCTATATACAAATATATGTATTATGTTTCAAGCCTTTGTGAGCATCTTGACATACTCATTTGACCCTTAGAGCAAGCTTGTAAGTTAGAACAGAGTCATTACCACCATTTTACCAATAATAAACATGCACAACTCAGATATTGGTATCAGATTTGGGCCAATGACCTAAGGGTATAAACCCCTGGTCAAGTGCTTTTGCCTAAGTTACCAACTGCCTCCATTAATATTTGATAAAATTTTAGCATGTTCTATATTTCTACCACCTCTCACTACCATTGAAATGCATATAAGGCAAATGTTGGTTGATCTTACATGATCATTAGTATTCTGCTCATGCAAGAAAAGGTAGCAGGGCAGCCCGGGTGACTCAGTGGTTTAGTGCTGCCTTCAGCCCAGGGTGTGATCCTGGACACCCGGGATCAAGTCCCACATTGGGCTCCCTGCATGGAGCCTGCTTCTCCCTCCTGTGTCTCTGCCTTTCTCTCTCTCTCTCTGTGTCTCTCATGAATAAATGAATAAAATCTTAAAAAAAAAAAAAAAGAAAAGAAAAGAAAAGGTAACAAATAAGTATTTCAGGCATCTTTCTTTGGTCTTTATCACAGCACAACTGGCTACAGAGTCTGACACCATGACAGACCTTTCTTGTTAGACTCAGTAATTCTGTGAGTTATTAATATGCCTGATCAATAGTTTTGCTCCCCAGGAACATGTCCCTGTGAAAACACAGTGAGTAGATATTACTCACTAGAGTTCACAGAACTGACATACACCTATTTAGTCTTCATACCACCAACATTTGCTTTTAAAGAAACATATGTATAATTTGAAAGATCAAGATAAAGTGCTTAAAGTCAACCATAATATTTTTCTCTTCCTGGAATAACTACTGTCCCTTTCCCCAACCTTCTTACTTATGCAGAGGTTCTTAATCTTTTCTGTATTGTGGACCCTATTTCCAGACTGTGATAGCCCTGAAGCCCATGCACCACTACTCAGAATAATACCACTTCTCAGAATACTTTAAAATGAAAGAAAGTTTGTAGAATTATAAAGGAAACCAATTGAGATTGAGTTATCAGAAGATTAAAATCATTTAAACATTAAAATTAATTTCTGATATAATATGTGTACTTTTTATTAAAATGTTGATATATGGGATCCCTGGGTGGTGCAGTGGTTTGGCGCCTGCCTTTGGCCCAGGGCACGATCCTGGAGACCCGGGATCGAATTCCACGTCGGGCTCCCGGTGCATGGAGCCTGCTTCTCCCTCTGCCTATGTCTCTGCCTCTCTCTCTCTCTCTCTCTGTGACTATCATAAATAAATAAAATAATTAATTTAAAAAAATAAAATAAAAAAATAAATAAAATGTTGATATAGCCCAGTGGTAGATCTATTACTGTAATTTTGGGATGAATAAGGTCCAATGGTGGATCTATTGCTGTAGTTTTAAGTTAGTGATGAACATTAGGGATATTTTGAAATTACCTACAATATGTGATATGGATGTGATATGAAAATAGCTGTGATTTCTATTGGTGACATTGTCACTGGTATCATTAGTATTACTGTGGTTTGTTTCCTACAGTTACAATTGAAGGAAATGCAAAATGTGGTTCAATATTAGTGAAATTAAAGGTGTGATTTTTTTTTTTTTTTTGGTCCCATCAAGTTTACAGACCCACTGGACTCTATCCATGGATTTATTAGGAATCAGTGGATGCCAGGTTAAGAACCTCTACTTCCTACTCATTTTTCAAAACTCAACTGAAGCATCATCTCTTCTAAACAATTTTACCAGCCTTCCCCCAGGAGGAATAAACTGCCACTTTTCTGTGCTTTGAGAGCACCCACAACCTGTCTAAGTAACACTTAGCACACCACAGGATTCACATCAATTTACTTGTCTGCCCCTCCTAAAGAATGTACAATCCTGAGGGCATGGCTCACCCATCACCTACCCACAAAGTGTGGCACATAGCAGGATTGCACTGGATACTAAAAAGAGGAGGAAGGAAAATTCAAAGACAAAGGAACTAGAAAATTAAAATAAATAGAAATATAAAGTCAATAATTTGAATGTTTGCTTGAGTCAGATATTCCATCCATGGCACCTTCATATCTCAGGCAATAAAGATGGACATGGGGACCCTGTTCTAGTGCAGCTTTCAATTTATAGCTTCCTAAAAAATAATAATCTTATATTAAGGCCAAATAATGATAATATCCTAGTTTCAGGCCCAGTTTTTAGGTTTTTGTTAGTATGGACAGAGGAAAGTCAGGATGAGCATGGAGATGGAAGGATTTCTTCACATCCTGAGATTTTAAGGCTTCCCCAGTCAAATTTAAAAAGCCAAGGAAAAAAAAATAAAATAAAAAGCCAAGGAAAATGTTTTTGATTTTAAGGCACAAATACAAATGTGTAAATTCTCCCTAAAACTTGGTGTATTTGAAAATGATTGTGAACATTTCCTTGAAAACTAGAACATTAGTAAAAAAAAAAACCTCTTAAGTCCTCAACACAAATGCTTTGGGTAGAATAAGCATAGATGCTTATACATAGGGAGATATACTTTCAGACATGCACTTAACTTCTTAATATTAATGTCACATAAAAATCAGAATTTATTCATGCATATTGACATAATTTTGTATGCACCTCTTGCTTCCTAGTAATAAATACTTTCTATTTCTACCCAAATGAATGGATATTCACATATCAATGTGAGGCTGCATATTTCTTAGGTACAAGTTGATTTTTATCTACAATGGACTTGTTTATTACAGGAGTAAGAGGATAGAAATCAAAATGAAGGTAAAATTGGAAGACAATTTATAACCATTTTTATTGTCTAGTCTCCCATTCAATATTCTTGTGCATGAGTGCATGTTGAACCTGAGTCATTGGTTAACAGTTCAGTGGCTCTCAATACATCTCTATAGAATATCTTATTGTATTGAAATATACTAGCCAACCACAAATTTAGATTATAAAATTGAATCTTATTTAATACAAAGTACTAAGATCTTGTCTTGGATAAAGCTCATTTCACCCCATCATTTAATAAGACACTGATCTATGTGTATGTACTGCATGTATCCTATAAGTGGTATCTTATCAGGGTCAGTGATGAGTATCTATGGAGCAAATACCTAAATATCCTGTGGACCTGATTCTTGTTTCAGTATTTACTTACCTTCACCCACTGAATCAGAAAGTTGAAAAGGCAGTTTTGAGTCCTCCATTTCTAAACAGAGTATTGGTGAAGCAAAGAAGAAAGATTGGATAATGACCATGGTGATAGATAGGGAGAAGTGGCTTGCATAGGAACTGTGGGTCAAAGAATTGATCTCAGAGCATCAATCCATATTTGAGCCTCCTCACCTTTTTTTTTTTTTAAGATTTTATTTATTTATTCATGAGAGACAGACAGAGAGAGAATGAGGCAGAGACACAGGCAGAGGGAGAAGCAGGCTCCATGCAGGAAGCCCAATGTGGGATTCCATCCCAGGTCTCCCGGATCAAGCCCTGGGCTGAAGGCGACGCCAAACTGCTGAGCCACCTGGGATGCCCAACCTCCTCACCTTTTGAAAGGAAGTCCCCACATAGCCTTAATTGATATTCTTCTCACTAGGTCTCTAAAGGTCCATTGCTTATTGTATTTTTTTTTTTTTTTACCTGTTACATACCTGCTTCTCCATGATTTTATCATTCTTCTCTTTTGTTATTATTATTCTCATTCCTGCTCTCTTACTCTTTTGAAACATCTTATGTTTTTAGTTCACTGTTGCCCTGAATTTACTGATTTGGCATATAAGCCTTAAATTCTTCAGAAGAACATTCTACATAAATCAAAAAGGTGAGTAATATTTTTAGCAGGCAGGCAAATTAATCTAGATACACATAAGAAAATATATGCTAAGACTTATTCTGCAAATAAATATAGGCATTCATAGTTGATATGATTATGTTAGAGTTACAGCAAGAATTTGATATTTATAACCACCTTTAGTTTATGCAATACGGTAGACAACTTTCCCAGACAGAAATGAAAATATGGTTCTGGAAGCACAATTCAAACCAGCAGAACAGGAAAGATAACTTAAATACTGTATTATACTTTATAACAAAAAAACTTATGTTTAAAAAAAAAGGGGACCTGGGCAAATAGATTGTTAACAGAATCATAGCTTGAAATAAAGCAATTTACTTAGAAATTTAACAATCAATAGAGATTATTTTCAATAATCCTTACTTTAAAGATTTGAATAATTATAAATATTTTCAAAACAGGAAAAAAGATGTTCTAAGTAATTATCAACTATTAAAATGTAACCTCTATGCCTAATAATATAATGACTCAAATGCAGAAAGAGAAGAACTGAAAGGATGTAGGGAATAATGGAGCCAAGAGCAGGAGGGAGCTTTAGGGATGGATAAAGGACAAATCATTCCAGACAAATGTGATCACTCCTTTAAATCGCATTATGAGATTAATGGATGAAGGGAATGCACTAGAAGTAATATATATGGATTTTACTAAAGCATTTGATACACTGCTCCATGAATTTCTGCTTGCAAAATTAATTCAAATTGGGTAGAATATGTGCATGGTCACAATTTTGAAAATTGGCTGAAGGACCATAAACAAGGAATAATGGCAAATGGTGGTCCCTCACATTTAGTTGGGAGACAGTGTCTGGTGCATCTCTGAAGACTGATGCCCACTTTGGTATAATATAACAACCTCATTAATGACGTAGAGAAGAGGGAGGAAATTACAGAATTCACAGATTTTTACATAGGAAGTATCACAAACCAAGACACAAGCAGAACACCACAAAGAATTAAAAGTAGAGAGTAAAGTTAAACAGAGGTAATACTTAACCTCTTTTCATGACTAAAAGAAGAACAAAGGATTGCTAAGAAAATCGTTATATACAATTTTTATTGTTAAAATACTGATTGGGGAAAGTGTACTTCCTGTCACTAAATCGGGTAGTTGTTTATTCAGTGAGAATCTGAAGTCTATTTTCCTATGTTCTCCAAATTTTAATTGATCTAAAGAATTCTTAGAAATGCTGAAGGGGCGGGGTGCCTGGGTGGTGCCATTGTTTAAGCTCTGCCCTTTGGTTTCAGCTCAGGTCATTATCTCAGGGTTGTGAGATCAAGCCCCTCAGTGGTCTCTGTGCTCAACAAGAAGTCTGCTTGAGAGTCTCTGTCTCTGCCCATCCCCCCAACTTACACACCTGCTCTCTTTCAAATAAATAAATAAAATCTTAAAAAAAAAAAAAAAAGAAAGAACTGCTGAAGAGGCAAAAAAGATTTATAAAGAGAGAACTTAATTATGTTGACTTACATGCCTTAATATTGGGGCATTGGTAATGTTCCTAAATATGTGATAAGTACAGGGCAAATAATCACCTTGAAAAAACTTCAACTTATTATAGGAATCTTTCTGACACAAATGTCCCTAAGTACTATTTTGATAGCTGCCAGGACGAGCTTACTGTTGTTTCTGATGTTGGAATGAAAACCATACAAACGTCATTGTTTGCTGGTAGAATGAACTCTTAAAAAGTAAACTGGATAAAATTTGATTTTCGTTTTACAGAAAGCAGGGTCTTAATTATAATTAAAGCCCTTTTACATTCACCATTTTACCAAATCCTCTTGGCTGCCCTAGGAGGAAGGTATTATCATCTCCAATTTACTGATGTGGAAACTGAGGCCCATAGAGGATATGTAAAGGCTACGCTGTTAACAAATAACAGAGTCAGTACCAAAGTCCCAATTTTATGAATAACTGGTCTTTCAAACTTTCCACCAAGAAGCAATTTCCCATGATTATGCCATGGAAGAGAGTATCTCAGAAACCACATACCAGGGTCTGACCTTGACTTTGACTGCTCATCCTGTAATAAATCAGATAATGTGATGGACCTAGCATGGACTCTGGGACATGAAAGGCACTCAATAAGGTTTAACTCTTTTTCACCCTGTTTACAGTTTCTTCATTCAGCAAGCAATTATCAAACACCCAGTGAAGGTGGGCACTGTCTAGCTGTGCACATCTTTGTCCATCTTCCTAGTCAACTTAATTCTGCCCCTGAAGCTCATGTTTCCCAAGTGAGACCAAAAGCTCCATGAGAAAAGACCCTGTGTCTGTCCATTCACTGCAGTGTCCCCCACATCTGGCACATAATTAGGTAGACTTCCTTAGCTAGAGAGAAAACATCCTGCTTCACCCTCCAAAGTTCCCCTGAGCTTTGGCCAAGCTCATGTGCCTGCTTAGTTTTTTACATGCATGAAGCAAAATGGCCCATGACCTCCAGCACACACTAAAAGAAAAGTCCTGAGTAGGAGAATGAGGAAGCTAGACTATGAATGGGTTTGTCCAGTTGTTCTTATTTCTCTCCTGCCATATCACCTCTATGGCCGTGATAGCCACGTCTGACAAGATAACCACCATGCTAAAGCCCTTAGCTACTGGGACACCTTTTTGCTGAAGGGTGGGAGACAGATATTCTGCTTCTGCACCATTGTTCAGCCTCTCCACAGAAAGCTCCATCAAGGAGTAACAAGAGTCCACTGCTTTGTAGTTTCTGGACAATCTGCTTCCCTGCAAATTTGGAAGGAGAATAGAGTATGGAAAGCCCAGATTATAGAAAACTTGGCTTTCACTTGGTGAATAGGTCATTTGTAAGACCATGTCAAGGAGCATGTAGCTTAGGTAGTTATGCACAATGTGGAAGTCCCCACGGCCACAGTAAGGACCTGAACAGAGCCACCTTGTCCCACCATGCATGTGCCTGTTACATCCGCATATCCACTCAATTACTGCTCTTAACCCAATTCTGCCTGGAAATGTATTACATCACAGGTATTTCCACATACAATTGAATTAGTTATATTATTTTCAGAAAGAATACCTTTGTCATTCCCAACCCTCTTCTTCCACATTGGGCTTATTGCAGTTGGGTGAATGCACCTGAAGTCTTCAGTGAGGTGTCAGGTATAATTTAGCACTGGGAGATGAATTATGGGATTGCCCTTTAGGAAAAGGCTGGGAGCTCAGCCCTGCCTGTCAAATAGGTCCCTGCCTTATAGCGAACTCTGCAGGTGAATGAATCAGTATTTGGCATATCAGCATTTCATAGAGCCTCCATGCTAATGTCTTTTTGAAATGAAACCGAGAAAGCTGTTAACCTCAGTTAGCCGAGTGTCCCCTCTGTGACCGGGATAAATCATCAATGTAGAGGCTGAGAACTCTGTTCTTACTGCTTTGGGGAATGAGAGCCAGGGCTGTGGAGAAGCCGATGGAAGGGGCTTCTGGATCTCAGAAAACTAAGTGAGGACTTTTATCTCCCTTAAAAAGAGAAATAAATATTATCTCTCCTTGTCTCCTGATATAGCTATTTTAAAAGGATTTTTGAGTAATTTGATTCAATTAGCATATCCTTACTTATCCTTTTTTTCTAAGCCTTTGTTCTCTTCTTCAGTGATGTCTTTCCAAAATATTTATACTTCATTATAGTATATATAAGTATCTGCATGTATAAATATATATGAATAATATATCACAAAACAATATATTATTCTATAATACATATATTAAATATATATATGACTCCTGGAATCTCTCACAACTGAAAACCTGGTCTTAACTGCCAGGGTAGCTATGGTCAGCTTACTATTCCCTACACTTCTGACTATTCTATACTACTTCTTGAATATTTTCCCAGAGTTCAGATTCGAACATCCATACAGAATCCCCACATCAACCCCCGTGAAGCTATTAGTTCTGCTTTTACATTTGAAGAAACTGGGGTGCAGAGAAGTTAAGGGAATTGCAAAGGTAGGGATCAAACCCAGAATTTCTGTCATCTGTTCCTCAGTTATTAACTACTTTGCCACCATCCGTGGCCAGATGCAGTGCCAGAATTCTTCCTTTTAACAAGCCAGTGCAAACAAAAGATTCCTGACCTAGGCTTACAGGCTCCTTTTCGCCCTAAATGGCTCTTGACACTGCTTCCTCCTCCAGCTGTTCCAAAGGAAAGGCTATTTGATTACTAAATGCATCTTCAGCCTTTGGTATTTACAATCAACTGTGCAATTGCTTTTATTAGTTCCAGGGCACATGTTATTCTCCTTTTCACTTTGCCCACCTGAGCTATATCTGAACTAAAAGAGAGCAAGATGCCTGAAGTTAAGTAAGGCCCATGACTTTGAGTGTTCAAGAGAAGCATGGAGCAGGATACTAGAAGGATTCTCAATCAGCAGTAAAACAACACAGGTTAAGTGGACTGCAAGATTTTTAGAACACTGACAGATTCAAGATGAAATATACTCTCTAAAATTTCTTATATCCTAGGAAAATATTAAAAACATAAATTATAAACATGGCAATAGAGTGCCCACAACACTTACATGTTATGATTGGAAAAGAAGCTTTCTTGCTTGCCCCTACCAGGCTTTTGTGGGAGGGTGAAGGGATCAGAATGGGAAGGAAACTGGCTTGCATTGGCAGAGTTCAATAATTGATGGAGTAGGAGAAATGAAAGTTTGAGGACCACCATAAGGTGCAACTGTGTCATTTTACTGCCAGATGTTCATAAAAACAACAACAATAGAAATAAAACCAACGAATCAGTTAAGTGGCAATTAGTAGTTTATTGTGCACACATCTGAAAGACAGTTTGTAGGGGATCCCTGGGTGGTTCAGCAGTTTGGCACCTACCTTCGGCCCAGGGCATGATTCTGGAGTCCTGGGATCGAGTCCCACATCGGGCTTCCTTCATGGAGCCTGCTTGTGTCTCTGCCTCTCTATCTTTGTGTCTCTCATGAATAAATAAAATCTTAAAAAAAAAAATACAGTTTGTAAATCAGGAGCACTCAAACCAAAACATGGAATGAGGCTCAGAGATATATTGTTACAGAGCAACTTGTATAGTAGGAAGGCAGTGAGTCTTTGTTCTTTACAGTGATTAGTCACAATATTAGAATTTTCTTAAATGAAAGAGAACTGGTTAGTGATTACCTCATCAATTTGGGGGAACTTTTAAGTTTCACTTAAGATTTTCAGAGGCATAAACAAGAAGTGACCCAGGTCAAGTTACCTTTACTTGTCTTGCAAAATAAACTAAATTAAGCTTTGCTTGTATAACTAACTGGTTTTGTCTGTTCAGGGTATTTTCAAGTCTGTTGTCTGTGTTTCATTTTGACAGTTCCACCCTTTCAGTCATGCTCTCTGAGAGCAGTAGCATTATTCTAGGTTACCACTATTGATGTAGTTAGGTCAGGCCTAGGAGTCACAAATTTTGTTTTCATTGGAGGAGTTGCCAGGCTGGAGGGACTTGCAGTCTTCATCGTTTATGTGGTCATTGTTGATTTCATCCAGTTGCCTGATCCTTATAGATACCACTTGGTATTAATTACTTAAATACCAACAGGAATTTAAAATGCTCAAAAGTATACAACTCACTAGTGAGACTAATATGATGACTATAAGGAGAATAGCCAAGGATTGAAAAGTTCCCCAGAGCAGAGATTCCCAGGAGCCAAGGTTTAACCAACTAAACAGGCCCATGAAGGAGGTGTCACTTATTTGATGAAAAATTTTTATCTGATCTTTTAGATCCTTTAGATTTGGGGTAACAATGCCTGATTTGTCAACATAAAACAACATTTTTTTTCTCCAATTATAGCACATGCACCTCCTTGTTGAGTAGTCCAGGTATCAGGGACTCTCCTATTTGGGAGTACCACTGAAAATAAACTATTTATTTTGGTTCCTACTGCTTGAAGAACAGTTAGGGTATCATTAAAGCTTTTCTCAATAGTTGCAGAAATATTAATAAGTGGTTTTTCTAATTCATTAACTCCCAGTTGAGGAAAAAGCATTCTGACAAACATATGAAAACTAGAGCTTTTTTGAACAATAGGATTTGGAAACTCATAGGAAGCTTGAGTTACTTTATACACAAATCATTCTAAGTTTAAAAATCTAGCTAGCATGCAAAGAGTCATATTTAGTCCTCTGGGGTGCAAGATTATTCCAAACCACAGTATCCAGACAATTTGAATGGGGAAACTTTGTATATCTTATTGCCACAGATGAATAACCCAATATTATTAAGAGAGTTAGGATGGTTCCCATGATCCATCAATTAGGTAGGCATCATGGTTATTCCTTGCCATATAAGTCTGAGCACATTCCCATCTTGAATGTCTATGGCTAAATTTGGATAGAGACAAAAAACATTCCTATGAATTTGGTTTAGCAGTCCATGTATCATATCATGGTTAATAAATGATTGATTTCTTTTTCAGTAGTACCCTAAATATTGGTCTATCCAATAAGAGAAACTGTTATTTGCTTTATATTATGGAATTATGGAAGCATTCCATTTACCTACTTATTTTTCATTGAATCAGTGTACAGGTTCAGTTATTTGCTTGACAATATAATTAAGGATAATATTATCATTATCTAATTTTAAATCTGTATCAATATATACCGACATCCACGCTCCTTCATCTCTATCAAATACAGAGTGAGTCCGGAACATTCCCCCAAATGAGGTCCAGTACCATTAAGATTTTCTTTCTTTCTTTCTTTCTTTCTTTCTTTCTTTCTTTCTTTCTTTCTTTCTTTCTTTTTCTTTTTTTTTAGATTTTCTATACATAGTGACAGGTTACCAGCAATTAAGTTTACAGTGGTTATGAGCCAGCCCTTGGTCTCTATGGCTTCTTCCCAATGCCAGATTAATTGGCCGTAAGTATTAGTTGAGAAGTGCCTGGGTGACTCAATTGGTTAAGCATCTGCCTTTGGCTCGTCATGATCCTAGGGTCCTGGGATAGAGCCCTGCATCAGGCTCCCTTCTTGGCAGGGAGTCTGCTTCTCCCTCTCCCTGTTGCTTCTCCTGCTTGTGCACTCGCACTCTCTCTCTCTCTCTCTCTGTCAAATAAATAAAATCTTTAAAAAAAAAAAAAAGTTAGTTGAGTGGCCAAGAGAAGTATACCAGAACTTTTCATAAAGCCATTTTCCTGAATTAGTCAATCTAGGCATGGCTTGGGTGTCTTCCTGAGCATTTAAATGGCAAGTAACCTGGACACCTGGATGGTTTAGTCAGTTAAGCATCCGACTCTTGACTTTGGCTCAGGTCATGATCTCAGGATGTGAGATCCAGTCTCATCCTGGCTCTGTGCTGGACATGAAGGCTGCTTAGGATTCTCTCTCTCTGTCCTTTTCCCTCTGCCCCTCCCACTCCTCCACCACCACTCGTGTGCACCCTCTCTTATTTATTTATTTATTTTTAAAGATTTTATTTATTTATTCATAGACACACACACACACACACACACACACAGAGGCACAGACATAGGCAGAGGAAGAAGCAGGCTCCATGTAGGGAGCCTGACATGGGATTCGATCCCGGGTCTCCAGGATCACTGGAGTGAAGGTGGTGCTATACCGCTGAGCCACCTGGGGCTGCCCTGCACCCTCTCTTAAATAAAAAATGGCTAAATAACAAAAAATCATTTCTATTAGTAAAAGAAGTTATTTGCTGAATGGTGGACCTTAGTGAATGTTCAGTCTAGGTGAGGATAATCCCCAACATAAAGAGGAACATAAGTTTAAACATTTTGAGTTAGTTGGCAAGACACTAATCACACAACAATCATTATAAAATTAAGTCTTGAAAATAAATGGGGAATTCTGCATATCTTGTTCGATGATCTTGGGTAGAAGTTGTCTATATTGTGCTATCATCTGCTTCAGAGAAAGACTTTTTCTGGAAATCTTTAATTTTAAGTCATATTGACAAGTCCAAAAAACTGGGGGAGCTCTCTCTAAATGAGAGACATGGATCCAAAGTTCAATACTATAATTTAGCTGCTGTGTGAAAAGTGAAAAGAACCTATTAAAAGCCTTTCCATCAAGATTCAAGTACCATTTTTCACTGATGTACCTCCCAGAATACCCAGCGTCCAGGTTCCAATATATGAGGTACATACATCAAGCTATTCAAAATAAGTTTTGAGTATTGTATTAATGTTTTACAGCATCTGGTCATATCAGAATTTACAAGGCAAAATGTGCATGGAATTCTATCTTTAAGGGCATAGGTTACCCAGTGTGATTTAATAAGGTGTCAATTTATACCTACCAAAAAGTGTTGACCTTAAGTCATAAAAGTGAATGGTAACACTGTAGGCCATGGTAATCTTGTGGTTTTATTCAGTTTTGCCAATTTCAATTTCAGAATACCATTGGTTCATTCAACTTTCCCTGAAGACGGAGGATGATCAGGACAATGATAGTGCCACAGTCTTTGAATAACCTTGTTTAATTGTTTTATAACCTTATTTGGAACTTCTCATAGTAGAAAACATTTTCTAATAATTTCATTGCCACAGTAGTAGCATCAGCTTTTCAACAAGGGCAAGCTTCTACCCATCTAGAAAACAGACATACCATTACAAATATATATTGATAACCCATAGAAAGAGGCAGTTGAATGAAGTCCAGTTGTAAATGTTCAAATGGTCTGAATGGTAGGGGAGCAACCCCTGGAGCTACTTTAATAATTTTACCTGTGTTATGTGACTGAAAGGTTAAACAGTGACTATAAATCATGACAATTTAGGACCATCACTCCAATATTTTTACATAATTTGGGTCATTTTGTCAATTCCATGATGAGTAGTCATGTGAAGTGCTCACAAGAGTGGCAATTTGAGAGATTCAAAAAGCATCAGATGACAATTTGGAACTCAGAGTCTGTTGTTTTTAAATTTACATACTTCTTTGTGCTGTTTTTATTTTTCAGTGTTTGACACAATTTTGTATGTCACACAAGTTGTCATGAGTAGCAAATTTGGATCTATCTTACATAATTCATTTAAAGTACAGAGTTTGGGTACAACTCTGTAATTTCTTGAGTAGCAGCCCTAGCATGAACATCAGCCATAGCGTTTCTGATCGGCAGGTATGAGCCTCAATTTTGCTAATAACTATTTATGAAAATAGTAAGCAGAAGAATGGAACAACCTGAGCATACCATTTGAAATTTTATGGGCATACCATTTGAAATTAAAAATCTTGTTTCTCGAGCCCACCAAATGTAGAGACCGTTCCAAAAACATACCTACTATCTGTGTAAATATTTGCAGTTTTCCCTTTTTTTTCACATGCTTGAGTGAGGGCAAATAATTCTGCTGGCTAGCAGAATTATCAGAGTTAAATTGACAAAGGATTCTTCTTTCTAATAAATCATATTGTGTAGTTACTGCATACCAAGGTTGATATTTCCCTTCAGAATTTTTGACATAAGAACCATTAATAATGAGTACAAAGTCTGGATTGACTAATTTAGAGTTTCTTGTAGATTTAATCTAGGAGTCAGATTTTGAGAGACCAAGTCAACACAGCTGTGACCTTCTCCTCAGGTATGGATACAGGGTAGTGGGATTTAAGGAGTTGCAGCAAAGAATATGCAGATTTGAAGGAGACAAAGAGTAGAACGTCATGTTACTCTACTGAGAATTGCTCAGTGCATTCAATGTTTAGCAAACTCTACAGCATGAGGAACTTACAGATTTAATATATTTCCTTGGACAAGTTTGAAAGATTCCACAATTTTAGAGGTTGCAACAACTACCTTTAAATAATTTGGCTATGCCCTGGCTACCATGTCCAACTGTAAGCCTTAATAAGCTATAGGTCTATTTTTTCCCCTATGTTCTTGTGTAAGGACTCCCAATACCTGCCTGTTACATTCATAAACTGTCAAAAGCTTGACCTAGTCAGGAAGCCCCCAGTGCAGGAGGATTTTATAAGGCTTGTTTGATTTCAATAAAGTCTTCCTCGTATTTTTTTTTCCCAAGAACAGGTTTCTAAATAATATGTTTAGTTAGTTCATAGAGTAGAGAAGCCATAAGAAAAAAATAGAGACCCAAGATTAGCAATATCCTGCAAGTCCAAAGAATCTTCTAAGTTGTCTCTTAGTCTTAGGTCTGGGGTAATTTTGGCTGGTATTTATTCTTTCTGAAGGCAGAATGATTCCTTTTGCTGATAAATCAAGATCAAGGTAATGTACTTTTTCATGTGAAAACTGAAGTTTATCTCAAGGAGCCTTATGGCCCTTATAAGCTAGCTGTTGCAATAGATATTTTGAGTCAGTTTCTGAGTTCTCTCTGGATGAGGAGCAAAGAAGTAAGTCATGTACATATTTAATCAAGGTAGAATTTCTGGAAAGTTGTAGTGTATTTAAATCGTAATGTTGAACTTGTGGTAAATATGAAGGGGTCTCAGTAAATCTTTGAGTGAATATACTATCCAAGTATATTGTTGATTTTTCCAAGTGAAAGCTAGCAAATACTAATTTTCCTTATCAACTGGGATACTAAAGAAGGCAAAACTTAGAGCTACAACTGCAAACCATTTACATTCAGTGGGAATGTTTGATAACAGAGTGTTTGGGTTGGGTACCACAGGAAATCTTGGAATATGGTTTTATTTATAGCCCTAGCATCTTGCACAAATCTCCATCCTTGGCCATGGGGCTGTTTTTATGGGTAGATAGGAGTGTAGATAGGACTAATAATTCCCTGATTTATTAAATCTTCTGTTATGGAGATGAGCCCTTGTATGGCTCCAGGTTTTAAAGGGTTTGGGGGAAATTTGGAAGCAGTTTAGAAGGATGAATCTAAATTTTTTCATGTTTGTGACAAAATATATTTAAATAATCTCTTACTTGTTTCTATTTCTTTTTTTATGATTACTGTAAAGAGTTTTATTTTTATTTTTTTATTTTTTAAAGATTTTATTTATTTATTCATGATAGACATAGAGAGAGAGAGGCAGAGACACAGGCAGAGGGAGAAGCAGGCTCCATGCCAGGAGCCCGATGTGGGACTCGATCCCGAGACTCCAGGATTGCGCCCTGGGCCAAAGGCAGGTGCTAAACCGCTGAGCCACCCAGGGATCCCCACTTTTGTTCTATTTCTAGTTATCATAGTTTCTTTTTCTTTTCTTTTTTTCTTTTTTTTTCTTTTTTTAAATTTTTTTAATTTTATTTATTTATGATAGGCACACAGTGAGAGAGAGAGAGAGGCAGAGACATAGGCAGAGGGAGAAGCAGGCTCCATGCACCGGGAGCCCAATGTGGTATTCGATCCCGGGTCTCCAGGATGGCGCCCTGGGCCAAAGGCAGGCGCTAAACCGCTGCGCCACCCAGGGATCCCTCTTTTCTTTTCTTTTCTTTTTTTTTTTTTAATTGAAGTACAATTGACACACAATGTTACATTAGTTTCAAGTATACATCATAGTGATTTGAAAGTCTATAGATTATGCTATGTTCACCACAAGTGTAGCTACCATCTGCCACCATACAACACTATTACAATTCCATGGATTGTATTCTCTATGCTGTATCTTTAATCCCTGTAACGTAATCATTCCAAAACTAGAAACCTATATCTCTTACTCCCCTTCACCCATTTTGCTCATCCCTCCAAAAACCCTCCCATCTGGCAGTCATCCGTTTATTCTCTGTATTTATGGGTCAGTTTCTACTTTTTGTTTGTTTATTCATTTGTTTTGTTTTTTAGATTCCACATATAAGTTAGATCATATGGTGTTTGACTTTCTCTATCTGACTATTTCACTTAGCATAATATCTTCTTGGCCTATCCGTGTTGTCACAAATGGCAAAAATCTCATTCTTTTTTATGGCTGAATAATCTTCCATTTGTGTATATATAGCACTCATTTTTGCCTACTCATCTGTTGATGGACACTGAATTGCTTCCATATCTTGGCTATTGTAAATAATGCAATAGCATAGAGATGCATATATGCTACAATAGACATAGAAGTGTGTGTATATTTTCAAATTAGTATTTTTATTTTCTTTGGATAAATATCCAGTCGTGAAATTACTGCATTATATGATATTTCTATTTTTAATTTTTGAAGAATCTCCACACTATTTTCCTGATCTGAATGTTAATAGTTCAGCACTCTTAATTTATCCTGTATCTGTGAAAGAAGAGGCCCATAGGATGTTAGGGAGTTTGAAGAGATACACAATATTTACATCATTATGGGATTTGTTAGCCTCTTCAGAATAATCAATTTGGGCTTGTAGAGCACATGTTTCAGGATCTATGGAGTCTGGAAATTCCAAGGTTATTTCTCCTGAGGCAAAAATTTATTTGGCCTCCTAATTTAGAAAGTAGATCTCAGGCAGCCCTGGTGGCCCAGTGGTTTAGCGCCGCCTTCAGCCTTCAGCCCAGGGTGTGATCCTGGAGACCTGGGATCGAGTCCCTCATTGGGCTCCCTGCATGGAACCTGCTTCTCCCTCTGCCTGTGTCTCTGCCTCTCTCTCTGAGTCTCACATGAATAAATGAATAAAATCTGTAAAAAAAAAAAAAAAAAAAAGAAAAAGAAAAAGAAAGCAGATCAATAGGAGCCATGTTACAAATAGAAAGGCAAGATTTTCAGAAAAGAGGCTAAGGGTAACAGTATGGGCTCTGATGAGGGAATCCTTTGATTTTGATTGGACACACCCACCACCAAAACATTTTTATTACTTCAGGGAAGTTCTCAATATATCATGGTGGGGTTTAAAGTCACTCTGGTATCTACTAGCACAGTACAGATTTCTCCATTTATTTAATGTTTTATTCCACCCTCATGATTTATAGGAATTACTAGGAGTAGCTTAGTGGGCAATTCCTCCAAGTCCTGTCAGTGTTGATAATTGTCTTGGAGATCTGATGGTTGAATGTTCCCTCTAGTTGGATAATTAGGTTGTTTGAAGTTACAGTCCCTTTTCCAATGTCCTTTCTGTTTGCAGTATTGACAGGTATCTTTGCCAACAGGAGCAAAATTAGCTCTAAAATTTGATTGAGGCCCCTATAGTTGCTATAATTGTAGGATCATGAGCTTATTTGCTTGATGACTTCCACGGTCTAAAAATTCTTTCAAAATACTCAGCAAGATGCTGGAGATCAGAAAGGGGAGTGATCTCCCATTCTAATTTATGCTTCTTTAATAAATCATTAAGCTCACAGCAAAGCCCATTAACAAAATGAGCAGACAAGGCAATATTAGCTTCAGAGTCCCTGAGACCAGAATGCTGTCTAAATATTTCTTCTAAGCAAATTGAAAGTCTGCAACTGATTCATCCCTTTTGTGTTTACAGGATTGTATTACAGGCCAATCAA
Organism: Canis aureus; assembly: GCF_053574225.1. Taxonomy (NCBI): domain Eukaryota; kingdom Metazoa; phylum Chordata; class Mammalia; order Carnivora; family Canidae; genus Canis; species Canis aureus. Next base: position 11,014,820 of record NC_135613.1, read on the forward strand.
TTCTCACAGGAAAAACTTCCACATAGCTTCATGGAGCAATTAACCTAATTTTCTTTCTCTTTTTATTCCATCTTTTGAGATATGATTGGTGGGGTCCTCAAAGTCTGTAGAGGAGTCATTCCAATCTGCTGCATGGAGTCATCTTTGGGTATCTCCTGAACTTACCACCATGTGAACAAATTGGTACAAATCAGGGAGCCCAGGGTCATAAATTCCAAAAAAGAATCCTAAATTTTTCTATAAATTTAGTTTGATCCCTTCTTTTGGTCTTGAAAACCCTTTATTATTTCCTTTCCTTCATATCAAAAAAGTTATGTTCAGACAGGAACTTCAAAGCCTTATCTAAAGAAATTCCTAAGGATCTCTCAAGATAACATAGTTGAGAAAAGAGTTGGGGACAGGGCAGGTTGATGCTATGGATGAATGGCTGAACAAGAATGCCTCAAACACAGATTAGCACAGGGTGAATTTATGGCTCATCTTAGGGGCAAGCTTTACCTTGGACATTTGTGTTTAGATTAAAAGTGTTTCCTATAACAATGTAAACACATATACTTATTAATAAACATTAAATAAGCTCCTTTAAATATACCAATAAAATAATATGATAGGGTTTTATGTTCAGGTTGAGCTAGTCTCATTTACCTATGAAATCATAAATAAATCTTTCATTTTTCTTACCTTACTACTTAAAAAGCTATGTATTTGTGGTATATATTAAAAATTTATTTATAATAGAGAACATCAAGAATGGAAGAGTTATAAGTTTGAAACACATTGCGTCAGTACTATCTAGAGGCTTAATGCCATTGTTACAACCACACCACTTTCCTCTTTTCTCCATTAACTTACTGGCCCCTCCTAAACAACCAGAGGACAGAGACTAATCATAGCTCTACAAGGATTTAAGATTATTAGGAGAGGGGCGCTTGGGTGGCTCAGTAGTTTAAGCACCTGCCTTCAGCTCAAGTCATGATCTCAGGGTCCTGAGACTGAACACTGCATGGAGCTACCTGTTCAGTAGGGAGCCTGCTTCTCCCTTTCCCTCTGCCCCTCTCCCTTCCCTAGTGTTCTCTTGCTTGCTCTTTCACTCTCCTTCTCAAATGAATTAAAAAAAAAAAAAAAAGAAAAAAGAAAGATTACCAGGAGAATTTTTCCATGATTCTATTAAGGTTTAAAAACAAAAAAGCAGGTTGCTTGCTCTTTCAATGTCTAACAAGGAAAAAAAAGCACTTCAGGTATTTACAAGAGGGAATTTAATGCAGGGATTTTATGGGGATGCTGAGACACCAGTGGAGTGGGGCAGTTAACAACAGTAGGAAGCCACTACTCTCCTGAAGAGACAAAGGGAGGAAGTGTGCTATCAAAGTCCAGGGACTGGAATCATGTCAGGCCTCTGGGGTGGAGTTGGAGGTACAGAGGAGACACAGTTGCTTCTAGAGTCCCATCCCAAAGCAGAAAGAAGAGGGAAATGTACTTGGTTCCTCCCTTCCCACGCTCCCTTCTTCCAACTACTCTCATTGGCCAAACCTAGCTGGTAGCCAGTTGACTTTGTAGCCTAGAAATACAGCCTGTAGGGGTTCAGCTCCCAGCTACACAAAGCAGACCAAGGGAGAATGAGGAATGGAAGTGAACACAAATAGGAAACAGCCCAGAAACAAAACAGAAGCCTCTCTATAGATAGCACTTACACTTTTGTCGTTAGTAATTATTGAGCTGTGCCTCTCAGCTATCAGGCTTGAGTTCCTTCCAGTGTTGGTTAGAATAGTTAGGTCAGTATATTAGCCATCTCTCCTGCATATCAATGGATGCTAAACATTACTAGACTCTGCAGGATACATAAAGAAATAGAACACAGCAGCCCTGATTAGATGTAATTCACTTATATATTTTCCTCCCTGAAAGAAGTAAATCCTAAAAGAGGAGGTAAAAGGTTTTCCAGAGAGGAGATAAGAAGAGTGTTTTAGGTAGAGGGAATACACTAAAGAAGTGGTAAGAACATTTTGCATGGCCACAAATCTCCTTAGCTAGAATCAATTCTGAATGGGCTTGGGTGACAGAGAAGTGAGTAGAAAACTTTGGAGGACTTTAAATTTGATGAATAGAGAACACAGTAAAATTTCCATGTGAAAAATGGTGTTCAGTTCTGCTGGTGTCAGAAAGAGTACTAGGAAGCTGTTGGCATATCTAGTCACAAGATAGAGAACCAAGTAGTTGACTGTGAAGAGGCATCCTAGTGTGGTAGTTAAGAGCGTGGGTGCTGAAGCAAGACCTCCTGGGTTCAAATCTCAGTTCTACCACTTACTAGCTCCTTTTCTGAGAGACAAAGATATAATAGTACTTACCTTGCAGGGTTCCAAGCATCAATTTTGTACTTGACACATGATAAATGTTAGCTATTATTGAAATCATATTAGAGGATGAGCTTACCAAGGAAGGAAGGGAGAAAGAATAAAATGCCCTTCAGGCAGCTCCAATGTATATTTGGAACATTTTGTAATCTAAATTGTAGTTGAAATCACTATGAATGCATAAACTTACTGCACGAGTGAGTCCAGAGAAAGGAAAAACAGAGGGCCCAGGACAGACAGAGGAGACAATAGAAAATGCGGTCAGAGAAATAATAAGAGAATTCTGTGGACCAGCATATTAAAACCTCAGAGAATAATAAAGCCTTACAAAACAATGGTCGCTCAGCAGGATATTAAAAACCCTGGATGGATGTCTTCTGTTGAGTTTGCTGAGTTGGTTCTCTGCTTGCTCTGTCCTAGGCATTACCATCATTTTTGCACATTGCAGCATTTTAAACGACATTACTGGAGTAAGAGCCAATGACTATGTTGTGTAAGTGCCGGTCATCAGTGACCATTAGAAAACGGATACATTTTTTTTGTCCACAGGGAGTTGAATGTACATCTCTAAATCTTCTGAGGGGATTAATTTGGCAATGACAAGTGCACATTTTTTCATGGGGTGCCAGATGCATGTTGGCTGGTACCAATTTCCTTGCTTCCCACTGGAAGCTGAAGACAATAAGGAAAGGTAGCTCATGGCATGAAGACATTACCAATAGCCATAGAATAGCCAACATTACTGCAAAGGGCCTGGCATTGACCTGATATCAGCTCTAGCTGAGGCTGTATATCCATATGCCACATGGTCATTATGCCTGGTCTGGAGGCAAGAGTGCAGTGCTCACTTGGGGGTGGAGGTCAGGAAAGGAGATAAGTAAGAGAGAGATGAGAGGGCAAATTCACTGTAGGGTTTTGTGGTTCAATTTCCATTACTGCTTTAAAAAATTGGGTGTGCAGAAGTCTAGTTGGTAGCAGCTTGGAGAATGCACCTTTCTGTGTTTCTCTTTTAATTCCTTTAACAGTAGTTTTAAAGGGCTTAGAGGGACAGAGGCCACTAGGAATGGGACAGGGGCTGTGATCTTACAAGAAGACCAAAGAAGCTGGGTTTTATAGGCTGTGAGACTGTGTATCATAGCAAGAGATAGCCATTAGGTTTGTTTTCCTTAAATCACTTTCAGTTCTTTCCCTGTATTCATCACATAAGCCAATAATTAATTGTTTGAAGAAAAGCCCAGCACTTGTTTAATCTTTCTCATAATCGAGGGGACCCATGTATTTTATCCTTCAAACCTTCTATTAAAGGGGATACAATGAATACTTTCACTGGAACAATAGCCATCAAGTGTGTCTGTCCCAAACTGACTGGAATCATCCTACTTACAACCCATTTCAAAATCTTTTTAGTTCATATAGCATAATTGTTAGGGGCACAGACTTAACCAGACTCACTAAGTTCAAATCCCAGCTCTGCTGGCAACTAACTCTGTGACCTTGACAAGTCACTTAACTTCTCTGCAGTTCAATATCCTCATCAGTGAAATTAGACATAATAATTGTTCTTACATCTGAGGGTCAAAGTACCAATGTGCTGGTTAATATGTGAATAGGCACGTAAGGTGTTTCTTGGTAGACAGTGTGAGTTGAGTCCTTATTGTTCCTGTTGGTTTTGGGTTTTGGATTCTTTTGGGTTTTGATTTTTGGGGTTTTTTGTGTTCGTGTTATTTTAGAATCTCAAGGATAAGGAACCTAATCTATAGACCTGACACCTACCTTCTTTCTCCGTGCCTTGACATGGATGGGCATTTGGCAAGGGTTTGTTGAATAAGTAAATGAGAAAAAAGAAGGAATGCATAAAGGAAGAAAGGAACATAATTTTTATCCTTTCCTTTTTTCCTGATTCAATACCATCACTATTTTTAGGTTACTTTGAAGCATAAGGACGCTGATACCCACTCAAAAGATCTTTTAAATGCCTGTTCTAACCCAGCCTGGATCCCTTGTTTTTGAGCTTTCCTGGCTCAAACCATACTGGTCTCTCCCAACCATCTCCTTTTCTACTTGCCTGCCTCTCCCACGCTGTTGGAACTTGCAGGAGGAAGTTACATCTTGTCAATTAAAATCAAGTTCATCAATTAGCACTGTTGCTACCACCTCAACTAGGCTTATTAGCAATCATTCTATTAATTCTCTACCATGTTTCCTAAAGATATCCTCTTTCCCATTCCTCAATCTTGCAACCCACCTCAATCCCTCAGCCACACCTGCTTTCTGCTTTATTGAGATGAGACTTTCTAACATGAACTCCTTCAACTTTCTCATTCCACAGCCAAATGATTTATAATCCCTCCTATTATCATTCTGCCTGTCTCAGAGAAGAAAGTATCCCATCTCCTTTCCAAGGCTAATTCTCTCTCTATCTGGATCCCAATCCATCCCGCTTCCTTCCAGAGCTCTGCTCCATCAGTTATCATGCTCTATTGTTGTTGTTGTTGTTTTATAGTTCTCCCAAATCTTTGATTCCTTCCTCTTCATATATTAATATGCTCATGTAGTTTTTTTTCTACCTTAAAAGAGAAAGAACAACAAAAATCCTCTTATCCTTTTCCTATTCATTACCAAACCTGTCAAAGAATAATCTATTTGTCAAAAGAATACTAGCTTCTTTCACCCCTTCATCATTCCTAAACCCTTCCAAAATGACCTCTCACAACACTAGTTTGAAACTGTCCTCTCTTGTTACCTTTGACATTTTATTTTATTTTTTTTCCCAAGAAATCTTAATTTCTTTATTGTTTGATTTTTTTTGACTCAACAATTTTTTTAAAACTTTGGTTTTTTCTGAAACGTTCTTGTTATGAGCCTTTTGTTTTGTTCTCATTAAATGCACTCGACCCAAAATTGGTTTGGCATATCGAAAAGGAGACCAAGGAGGGACTGGGGGGCATGGGAGAGAGGGGAGGAGGCCCAAATGGACACAGAGAAATCGCGGGTGAAAGAAGAGGAACACAGTGAGAAAAACACAGGGAAAGAGGTGGAGACAGAAAGGGAAGGCAAGGGAAACCAAACAAAAACACCCCCCCACCACCAAAAAAAAAGACCGAGAAAAATATTAGATTTAAAAGCAAATGAATTCAGGAGCCCAAGGAAGGGAGTAGGAGAGGAAACTAAGACCCTTCCTTCTCTATACCGTCCCAGCTGGGGTGGGGTGTCAAGGCACCAGGTCTGGTCGGGGTGAGGGGACACCTGGGCTCTTGGGGTGGCTTTGCACTAGTCTGCAGTGGTGTCCAACCCCACCAGGGGGCCCTGCCATGCAGCTTTGAGGCCTGGGAATCCACCTTGGTGATTTTGGCCGGAATGGGAACCTAGGGACCTGCCCCACCCTCTCTCCCTTTGATTGTCAGTGTCTGGAGAGATAGGAGGGCTGGTCAGGGACGAGGAAGCAGATTCCTCGGATGCCTCCAGTTCCCCCAGAGAACTCTCCCACCAAGCCTGCTCTCCTCGCCCTTTTGCTGGTGTCAGAGGCAGCCTCTGGCTCTAGCTGGACTATGCCGGGCCAACTCCATCGTCCCTCCTCTCGCCAGCTCTTCACAGACCCCTGGCTGCCCCTTCCTACAGTGGAGTTCCTGGTCTAGTGACATTTTAATCCCTATATCCAATTACTCTTTCTGGGTCCTTGTCCTTCTCTGTCTCCCTATGGTATTTTATATGCTGATCACCCTCCCCTTCATGCATTACATTTCCTGACTTCCCTGACTTGGGTTGATCTTGGTTACCCTCTGCCTCTCTAACTTGTTTTTGCCTCTTCCATCTCCCACCTCTCAATACAGGTCCTCCCCCAATGTTCAGCTCTTCCCTTTATGCTCATGTATCTCTTTTTGGTGCTCTCAACCATTTCCAGGCCGTTGACTTTCTCCTCAGTGCAGATGGCCCCAGACCTATATTCCCAGCCCAACAGACCTTCAAAGTTCAAATTATTTTCATGCCTCCTTCACCTAATTTGTCTCCAGATTCCATCAATTCCACCTCTGCCTCTCAAATCCATAGCTTCCTTTCTATAACCACTGCCACCATCCAAGATACCATATCTCATCCCAAATATCACAACAGCCTGTTAGCTGTTCCCACTTCTTCCCTAGTCTAGTCTTCCAGGGCATCCTGAATTTTCCACCCTTTCCTAATGCTTTATAGACTACAGATAGCGGCATGAATTCCACAATCTGAGCCTTCTTATTTTCCCAGGTGTTAATTCCTAACATTGATCTTTACACACACTGCCCTCCAGCCAATCCAAACTTCACCTTTCAAAGTCCCATGCTTCCTACTGCTAAGCCACACCTTCTTTCTTCTTGTATTCGTTTCCTAAGGCTGCCATAACAAAGCACCATAAAATGGGTGGTTTAAAATAATAGAAATGTATTCTCTGACAGTTCTGGAGACTGGAAGTCTGAAATCAAGGTGGCAGTAGGGCCATGTTCTCTCTGAAGGCTCCTTGCTTCTTCTCACCTCTGGTGGTTGCTGGCAATCCTTCATGTTCCTTTAGCTTATAAATGTATCACTCCCCCTACCCACAAGAGGGTCCAAATTCTCCTCTTATACTGACATTGGTCATTGAATTAAGACCAGCCCTCACCAGTTCAGCCTCATCATAACTTGATTATATTTATAAACCCTATTTCCAAATGAGATCATGTTCACAACTTCTGGTGAATAGAACTTCAATAATATCTTTTGGGGGGACACAGTTCAATGCATATCACTTCTCTGCAGAGGTAGATTTCTCCCTCCATCCAATTCTATCTGTCAAAATCCTTCTATTGCTTCAGAATCTGGTTGATTTTCAGCTCTACCATGTGGTTGCTTATAATTCCCCCTTACCACCAGCCCCAAGTAACATAGTATTTTGCCCCTCTAATAGCATAGCTTTTCTCTCTGCTGCTAAATTCTAAAGCTTTCAAGACCTAGGACACATACATCAGTCATCTCTGTGGCCCTCAAAATGCCTAGTAGAGTACATTTTGCTCATAAAATCACCTACTCAAATAAAATTATAATAAATTTACTTGTAGATATGCAGTTGTGACCATTCTGTATTTTTTGCCACTGAAAGTAGTTTTTCACTTTCATCGTTAAATCAAAAATGTTGGCCAGGACCAAAGAATTTCAATCTAGACTGACTTTTGCACTGAAATATTTCAACATTAATAAAATATCTCCCTCTTTATTTAACTCTAAAAATTACTTTCTATAGGTGATTTATCTATGCATCGATCTATTCCTTGTATTATTTTGAAGTTAAAATTGCAGGTACCATGAATTCTGTTGGAATCTAATCATCTAGCATTCAGAAGATCTATCAGGGAATGGTCTGGGGAGACTGGCTTGTACCTTCAACTTCAACCTTATAGGCAATACATTGAGAATTGAATCAGCGTGGTGAAACACAGGTTCCTTCTGGCCCAATTTTTATGTTTTAAACATGTGAATTACTAGTAATTAGTAATTACTAATTACTCTTTACTGTAAGTTTATTATAACTAATATGCAATTCCTAATCCTATATTACTTTATTTTGATTCCTTCATATTTTGACTTAGAAAAAGGTGGAATAACTCATAAATGCTCTTATATCTTAATGAGACTAGATATCTATCCTAGTTTTTCTTCTCGAGTTGCTGCATATATATATATCTTCCCCTCTGTCTGTGGTGTATGTGTGTATGTATTTGTATATATATTCACAGAATGGCTAGAATCTGATTAATCTTCTAAATAGATTGAGCAGAGGCACAGTGAGAACATTCAGACTCAGCTTTAGTCGAGGACATGGTTCTCTTTAATGCATATTTGGGATGGACAGACAGAATTATTAAGGATCAGCACTCATGGGGAGAAGGGGAGAAACAAGTGAAATGATAGACTGCAATGGTGTTTAAGGGACAGTTTCTCTGCATGTGCTCACTCTACAGAAAGGGTCCTAGGGGCTGTAGGGAAATAGGTGGCCTCCGGGCTGTGAGCTAATGTGGCACCGCTGCTGTTTGCATAGCTGCACAGCCCTAGGAGAGACCCCGGAAAGCTAGCTTGAATTCCAATGAATATTTACAATTACACTGCTCCAGAGCCAAATGCAATCACAGCGCTCCAGTCTACAGGTTTTATGCATCAAAAGAAAATGAGAGGAGAGCTGCAAAAATGGAGTTGCCTTTGGAGAGACTTATAAACACAGATCTCACTGCTTGTGGCAGAACTAAAATGCTTTATTTCTGATAGGAGCAATTTATTCTTCGGGCACCTTCCTTGATAGTAGAAAGCGCCTGACTGGGTTTTGAAGTGAGAAAGTCTTCAGTAGATGATTTTTAATTCCGAGCAAGAGAAAGGCATGGAAGGAATTGTATTACATAATTTTGATTTCGTTTTCTAACAGAAGACCCTAGAGAGGAGTGAGAAAATCCCTAAGCTGGTCACAAATTCCATCTTCTTTCAGTTTGTTTTTATTCTATTCTCAGGGATTGTCCTTTCTTCATAGAGCAGCCCTGGGAAAAGCTGCCACCATTTTGTGTTCCCAGTTTAAAACCGTGGGTAATTGATTGCCGGTAATGCATGCAGCCCCTTGTTCATTTTTTCTCATGAGCTTTTGATCCACACCAAAGATCTGGAGAGAACTGAATAGGAAAAATTAGTCAGAACCACTTGAACCCAGTGAGGCAATTTTTAAATTTCAGAGGCACCAGGGTGGATGAAATTGAATGTTTTAAAAGGACTCCATCAGAACCTGGTTTTGTGGTTCAGCTGACTAATCTTTTAGACTATTAAGATTTATATTGGATTACTATTTGCTAGCAGCCAGGGTTGCTACACTAAGCAGAAGTCCTCTCTACTACCCATCCATACTTTTACCCACTTATCAGTCCATTTTCTCCCATCAAGATGCTACTGTTTCTTATTTATTTACTGGCTTGCTTACCCCTCCTGCTACTAATCCACACAGTCTTTCACATAACTATCCATCAGTTGCTTGTCTATATCCATGCTTGGAGCAAAGGGAGGGAAGAGTGATGTGCCTATATTTGTGTAACTAGCCATTGGTAAATCTGAGAAGGCATGCTTCCTTCTCCAATTATAGTTCCTCAGATTCTCAGTTGGTTATAGACACCAAGGAAAAGGAGAAGCTTTAGATTCCCATGATCTCCATCAGCCTTCCCCTATTCTTTATTATAGATTAATAATATTTTGGTAGTCGTATATGAGTGTTATGCAAACACAGCTTCAGGATACTCCTCCTCCTAACTAGACTGCTACCTCTAAACTATTTCTTCAAGGAAATTCTGTAGCCACCAGAGTTATTTAATAAGTCCCTACTGTATACAAAGCAGTGTATGGTCTATGAATGTGCAGCAGATGTGTAAATATTTTTTGTAAGAACCCATGAATGTTGTACTGGTAAGTGTAGGATGAAAAATCCCCTTGAAGTGAGGTGATTGATTAGTTGAGTCTTTACTCATATGATCAAAGATGTGTTACAAGTCAGTTTAGTGACCTCCAAGAGTCATTTGTTCTAACAGTACTGCTATTGCTCAAAACATTTGGGTCTTCTCTTCTGGAAGTGCCCATTACAAATTTTAAAGTAGGCAATAAAATTGAATAGACTTTCTTTTTCCAAAGAAAATCTACAGTTAGGCAACAAGTATATGAAAAAATGCTTAGCATTTTAGTCTCTAGAGAAATGTATATTAAAACCACAATGAAATACTACTTCACACACACTAGGATGGCCATAATTTTTCAAAAAGGGGAAAAAATAAGTTTTGGCAAAGTTATGGAGAAATTAGAACCCTCAGACACTGCTAGTGAGAATATAAAATAATATAGATTCTATAGAAAATGGTTGATGTTTCCTCAAAAAGTTAAACATAGTATTACCATATGGCCCAGCAATTCTACTCTAGGTATATGCACAAAAAATTTAAAACAGGTATTCAAACAAAAAGTTGTACATAAATGGTGATACCTACTCTATTCACAATAGTCAAAAAGTGGAAACAACCCAAATGGCCATCAATAGATGAAAGAATGACAAAATGTGATATATCCATACAGGGAAATATTATCCATGCATAACAAGGAATGATACATACTACATTATAAGTGAAATTTGAGCACATTATGTTAAGAAGATAGTCACAAAGACAACATATTATTCCATTTATATGAAGTGTCGAGAATAAGCAAATCTGTAGAAACAGAAAGTTAATTTCGTGGTTGCTTAGAGCTTGGGAGAATGGGGATGGAGCAGAAGGAAAACAGAGAGATGATGGCTAAAGTATACAGAGATTTTCTTTGTGGGCATGAAAATATTTTAAAATTATCTGTGATGATGGTTGCATATATCTGTGCATATACTAAAAAATAATTGAATTATGCATTCTAAATGAGGGAATTATACAGTTTGTGAATTATTTCCCAATAAATCCAGTGTTTCTGTCTTTTTAAGTAATCTCTACCCTCAATGGGGGGCTCAAACTCACAACCCCAAAATCAAGGGTTGCATGTTCTACCAACTAAGCCAGCCAGGTGCCCCAAATCTGTTTTAATTTTAAAAAGCAATTTATAAGCCATGTGAAAAAAAAACAAAAACAAACATTAAACCATTAGTTTATGGTCCTACCCAATATTTTTAGATAAAGAATAGTATTATCCAGCTTGTTTATTTACTTATTTCAGAAGTTTGTTCCAACTGACTTTTAGCTATTTTTAGAAATCTAGTCTGCTATCAAGTGGTGAACATTTGCTGACAATGACAATATCCAAAGTAATGATTGGAGATTATGAAAGAACTACCCAGAGGAAAGTTCCTGAGATTTTTACTTTCATCTGAGAAATAAATGGATGATCTCTTTAGATGACTTCAGAAATAGGAACTCTCATGCAGTTAAAAGTCCTGGTGTGTGTGTGTTTGTTTTTTTTTTTTAAGTCAGACTTCTCATATCTATGTATATGTTAGTATATGCATATACTTTGCAATAGGTAATATATGTAGTATGTATGTATGTATTCAATTTTCAATTTGTAACAGAACAAGTAGAAGGAAAAAGAAGTGGTTTTTTTCCTACTCATTCATTCAACAAGCATTTATTGGGTTCCTAATATATGGTACAAAAATCATAAGACAAATTTTTCAGGAAAAGCCCTTATCTGATTAGGTGGGGATAATCTAGATTTTTTATAAACTACAGACCAAAGGATAGAGACCAAATAATACATTGGTACTTAAGAGTAAAGTTTGTGGGTAGCCCGGGTGGCTCAGCGGTTTAGCACTGCCTTCAACCCAGGGCCTGATCCTGGGGACCTGGGATCGAGTCCCATGTCAGGCTCCCTGCATGGAGCCTGCTTCTCCCTCTGCCTGTGTCTCTGCCTCTCTCTCTCTCTCTTTCTCTGTGTGTCTCTCGTGAATAAATGAATAAATAAATGAATAAAATCCTTTTTTAAAAAAAGAGTAAAGTTTGTAGGATAGTCAACAGAGACTAGTGTTCCTCTGGAGAAGTTCCTAGGTGAATATTTTTTAAAGCTCCCAGAGGTGCCTTTGACCAGCAGAATATCCAAAGGTGGTATAACTAATTGTCTTGGTGATAATTTATGTATGGTTTCTGTTGACCTACATGAGGAATCCATCTTTAGTTCTTCCCATAGTTTTAGGCCCTCCAACAGTAAGTACTCTGCAACTTTTATTAAAATGGTTCCTGTTGACCCCATTAACTGATGACAACTGCATAATAATACAACAGGAGAGGATATTATAGGTGTTGGTAGAATCTTTGAAATCCTGTGCTAATGATCTATGGGTAAAAAAAAAGTCACTTGTATATTTCTATAGAATTATTTTTGGTTTTTGTCATTTTTCTTTCTGCTAAAATTGTACTAAGTAAAGTCATAATAACTAGCTAACTAATTGCCTCCCCCACTGATGTTCAACTTCTATAGCAACTGGGTTCGAGTAGAAACTTAGCCAGAAAATGATTTCTGTGAACTCAGGTGAAACTCTAATGATACCACCACATAAGAGAAAAACTGCCACCATCATATAAAAAAAGTTAACGCAGAGCAAATTGATATCTAAGAGAGGCCCTTTCAACCTTGCAGGCAATGGTGTTTTCAAAAGTTTGCAAGCGACCATTTTATCTGGTATTGTTTGAATGTTCAGATGCCACCCAGAAGGATGGATAGCATTTTTTCTAACCTTGAAATAGACACTCAATGGAAATAGGAAATAATGAGATTTGCCTGTACATTTCTGCTAATATACCAGTCCTCACTAATGGCTAATACATCCAAGATTTAGTTTCTTGGTTGACTTTAATCCTCAACCCACCCATTAGTTTGTACTGGTGATACAGATTATATTAGGTGATAGTGTGACTTTTACTGTTTTGGGGAAAATTGTTATTTATTTACAAAGTTAAAATCTACTTGGATTCCTACCTCTTGGTAACTGTTGGTCAGTTACCTCACTCTTTTATGTTTATGTGTACATTTATAAAATAGATTACACAAAACGATACCCAGAAGAATAAAGGAAACAACATTTGTTGCAAATGCCACATGCCAGACACTGTGCTTGATATTTCATTTTAATCCTCAAAATAACTGTATAGTTGATGAAATTCCCATTTTTACAGACACGCAAATGGAAGTTGAGAGTCACTCAATCTGTGACCTTTGAAAAATGGTGGTACAAAGATTCAGAACAGAGTGGAAAGCCAAAATCCTTACAAGTTTCAAGGTCTACATGCACACCCCCTCCCCCTCCTTCCACCTTGGATCTCATTATCTTCACTTCTTCACCCTTCTCCAAACCTGCAAGCTTGCTCCTATGTCAGGGCATTTGCACCGGCTGTTCTTTCAGCCTGAAAGCTCTCGCCTCATATCTAAATGGTTTATCCCCTCACCTTCCCATGTCTTGACCCAAATGCCACCTTCTCAGTGAGGTTTTTCCTGATCACCCCACACAGTCTCCACTCCCTACTTCCAATCTTTCTTACCCTGCTCTTTTTTTTTTCCTGTGGTGTTTCCACCCTTTAATGTTATCTGTTTTGTCTGTTCCTCTCACCAGAATTTATGGTCCACTATGATGTACCTTTTTATTTTTTTTAGGATTTTATTTATTTATTCGTTAGAGACACAGAGAGACAGAGAGAGAGAGAAGCAGAGACACAGGCAGAGGGAGAAGCAGGCTCCATGCAGGGAGCCTGATGCGGGACTCAATCCCGTGACTCCAGGATCATGCATGGGCCGAAAGCAGACACCAAACTGCTGAGCCACCCAGGGATCCCCAGACATAGCTTTTTTAAAATAACAATTAACATACAGTGTTATATTCGTTTCATGTGTATAACACAGTTTTTGACAAGTTTATACATTATGCTATGTTCACCACATCTGTATCAGTATCACCTGTACTGATACATTGCTATTACAGTATACTGATTATGTTCCCTATGCTGTGTCTTTTGTTCTTGTGACTTATATTTTATAACTGAAAGCCTGTTATCTCCCACTCCCCTTCACGAATTTTGTCCATCCCTCTACCTCCATCCCCTCTGGCAACCATCAGTCCATTCTCTGTATTTATAGGCCTGGTTATGCTTCTTGTTTATTTACTCGTTTGTTGTTTTGTTTTGTTTTGTTTTGTTTTATGAGTGAACTCATATGGCATTTGTCTTTCTCAGTCTAACTCATTTATTTAGCATAGTACCCTCTAGGTCCTGCATCCATTTTGTCTCAAATGGCATGACCTTATCCCGTTTATATGGCTGTGTAATATTCGTGTGTGTGTGTGTGTGTGTGTGTGTGTGTGTGTGAAGGAGAATGATAACCCTCTTTGCCAGCCACTCACGGGGTTGGTGAGTGAGCCATGGTGCTGGGCAAGTATGGAGACAGAAGACGTAGGTGAAAAGAAAGGAGCTCTTTCCTCCTCTGCCCACTTGTAGCCTCTTAGGCCCAAAGAAGAGGTCCATGCTCTGTTTGGAATTTACAGTCTTGAGGGATGAAAAATAAATCTAAGCTTGGATTACATTTCTAGATGGTTAAAATTCAGAATTTCATAATGAACAGTCACAAGGCTTAATGGATTTTGTGCTATGCTCTTACTGTTGGATATTTGTTAAGACTCAATGTGGAACTAATTCATCTCTGAAAGCCATCTTAAACTTTCTAATAACACATAAGCCTGTTGGAAGAAAGGCAATGACAGAAAACAGGTTCTTATCATTTCATTGGTATATAATTCTTCAGAGGCCTGAAATGAACTCACTTTTTTCATTTTATTAAAAATATTTTTTGACTGACTCAGTATATAATAAGGAAAATAGCTAGTTATAAAACCTTCAAAACAGTTAAACAAATTTTTTTAATGTACAAGCTATATAACTACTTCTAGACTTTTTTCAATGTGTGTATGTGTGTGTGTGTGCACATTTGTATGATTATATACTAAAAGGAAATTTGGTAAGTTGTTATTTCTAAATTGTAACATCCAGGGTTATTTTTATTTTTTTATGTCTGCATATTTCTCAAATTCTCTACCACAAATGTGTATTATTTTTATGACCACAAGAGCAATGAATTTTATCCTTAATTTTTAGAAATTTTACATCATTATCTTTGAAGATTCACAGAAAATATTCCCTATATTCATTATATTGCTTTGAATCTGTTTGCTTTTTCTTAAGCCCTGCCATGACACTAGCAGCAGCAGAAGTGTTTTACTAATTGAAAGATTCTTTAAGATTTTTCCACACCAAAAAAAAAAAAAAAAAATTGAAACCAGTGATTTTTTTCCCTCCAAGAACTAATGAAAATGCATATCCAAACACAAAATATATTTTTTTAAGCTTTGGAGAATTGATCCATAGCAAATACTTCCTGCCTCCATCTCTACCCTTCCCATATATTTACCTACTCCTTGATTTCTTTAAATTTCTTTAAACATTTACCAAAGGTCCTGAAGTAACATCTAAACTACTTGTCTCCTTAACCTACAGGTAAAGAAAACAAAGACCCAGCTGGGAGAGACTAAAATGGATGCACCTACTTTCAAGCCCAAGCCTTCAGAGAGGTAAAACACACACCCAATCCTTCCAACAGATTCCAGAAAGAACATGGATGGCACTTCTCTTGATCTTTTTTTTTCCTTACACAAATTTAATACTTTGACCGCTTATAACCAAAAAGCAGTATTTAAAGAAACAGCACAGGTCACCTTTATTATATACGGCACGGTTAGCAAGATACTACCTTGAGTAGCTGTTTAAAGGGATCACACTTCAAAAGATAATTGACCTAAATTCTTCTTCCTGATGTGCCTCTGGTGAGTCTTGCCCACGTGCAGCCCTCCTATGCATCTCGCACATGGAAGAGATACAGTAGGGTCCTGGGAGGCATGAGAATATAGGCCACTGTGATTAAGACTAATTCAAACATTATTTTAAGGCCTGTGTTTAGTGTGCTAAAAATTCTCAACCTCAATGAGTGTGTAAGGGCTGACAGCTCCACTCTGGAAGGTATCAGAAATTGATTTATAGAGAAGAACACTTTAAAGTGATTACACCTGTTCTGGTCCCATTTGGTTGGGGTGTGATGAAATGGAATTCTGTGTCTCTACTTTCAGAGTATTTGTTATGATTTGAATTATGGGCAACATTACAAAGCATACATATCTAAAGAAAGAAAATGTACCATCAGAAGCCTAATGTTACCTAATTTCTTTTGTGAATCTCATAAAGATCACGAGTGTAAAAACTTTCTTTGGGCAGATGTTCACTAACTCAGTTACTTTATCTGGCAATGTTCACATTCCAAGTCCATTTGGTTGCTTTGCCCCTTTGATGTACTTTAACTTATAAATTTAAAGGATATCTTCTAGGAGTATTCTTAGGAAAGTTATGCAATTGGTTCTTTTCCAATTTAAAGTCTATAAGAACACCAATTTAAAGTTTTAAACATCCAGCGTATTTACTGGTTGTAGAAATCCTGTCAGCGTCAATGAACCATTGTTCCAGACATCTTTGGAACAAATTAGAATCAACAAACGTTTGGGGTACATGAACTTCCTGGCGTGTTTTTGTGACTTTATCCCATTATTTTAGAAAATAATCTTGTTGCTATCATTTTTGAACACTTCCAGAGCCAGACTGGCATTGAAGTTCTGATTCATTTATAAAGTTCTGATTGTACATCACAGATCATATCTGCTTCATATATGGTGGACCAACACAGGTGTTAATTTGGAAGATGTTTGTATGACCTGAGGTTGTGTGCTAGCAAAGAAAGGCATGGGAACCAAATTTCTAACTCATATTCACATTTTTGATATGTGTCCTTATATTAGCAAGTGTTCTCATTGTGTGTTTCTCAAACAAAACCTTAGCCATTGTCCTTTAATTTATGAAATTAAAAAGAATAAAAAATAGAGAAAGTACACTAAACTTCTGATACATGAAGAGTGGAGAAGCCAAAATGAAGAAAAACTGGGGAAACATCTGAGGAAAGGGAACAAAATCAAGCTCCTCGGAGCCTAAGATTATATGAATATGAGCAAAAACCCATATGAAGTCACTTAATAATGAGGTCAAGAATGCTGAATAATTTAACATACCCTTGGATCTTGATTTGCGATTGTCCAAAACTAATATTTCACAGGCCACATTGCACTTTGTCACAGACTCCTATTTCTCCCTCAAGATAATGCCCAACTCTTAATGGACCCAATTTGGTGAAAATTACCTAATTGGCTGCAGTCACTTCAACCTGAACGTGACACTTTGGACATATCACAAGGATAAGTTAGGAGCATGGGCAGCAGACTTGCTCTTTGTGATAATTGTAGCTGAAGCTTGTGCTATCACCAAAGCTTATTATTTTGCAAGTTGTACACTCAGCTTTTTGTAAAAATTGTACTGTAAGGAAAAATCCCTGAGGAGGCTTCTTTTCCTACGGGTTCTTCTAACACTATAGATGAGGATGACCAAAGAAAATACTATGTGATTGTGTTTAAGTGCACTTAACTACATGCCACCTGATAAAATATCTTAGTACTATGAATTAAACAGTTCCTTAAGTCTCTGGGTTCTTTAGGTTTTGTGCTTATTCAGCTAACCAAATTAGTGCTAGTGAATGACATTAGTTAAGAGCACTCACTCTGTCTTGGGAAAATTTGTGTACCTACCCCTTCATCATGAAGGTAAATGAGGAATAAGAGGTCTGCTTCCTGCTAGCATTGTCACTGGTCTCCATTCTGTGCCTAAGTATTGTGCCTATGAAGACAGTAAGTTCCCCTACACAGTATGAGTGCATCCGACAGTAGACATCTTTCTCTGGTTAGTAATTCTTTGTACTTTCATGATGTGTTTCAGAAGGGTGCCCTCTCTCCCTCTCTTCCTTACCCTTATCCTTTTTATAGTCATTGAGTGAATAAGATGATCTAGGCCCTGTGCTAGGCACCAAAGATACACAGATGAGTGAAAGGTAAGAATTCCCTGGTTAAAAAAAGGAGAAATAAGAATAACCAGTTACTTATAATCCCTATGCAATGAGTGCTCTAACCATGTGTACTACAGAAAATCCCAAGAAGTCAGGAAGCTGCACAGACAAAATAACTTTGGGGCCAGATCTTGAAAGATGAACAGATGTTTACAACTGAAGAAGGAGGGGTGATGAAAGAGGATTGGGGAGGTTGTTGCCTCAAGCAGAAGGGACAGCAGGTGTGAGGACATCAAGGTGTGAAATACATGGCTAAAATGGCAGGTGAGGCTGGATCAGAAAGAATTTTATGTGGCTTTTTGAAATAACAGAAAAAAATATATATATACTAGTCTCTGCTCCTGGTTCCTGGCACAGAGCTCCTAAATCCCCTGATATTTCCTAGGTGATAGCAGTGTCCTTTGTTCTAATGAGGTAACTCTTGGTGGGTTCATGGATAGCTTCAGATTGGCTGCTGGTCATCAGAGAGACCAAGCCATGATTAGGAGCTTGGAACTCTCAGCCACACCCCCATCCTCCAGGAGATCAAGTTAATGATTGATCATGCATATGTGATGAAACCACCATAAAAATCCCAAAAGTAATGGGGTTTGGAGAGCTTCTAGGTTGGTGAACACATACCAACTCCATGGGAACAGAAGCTCCTGTATTCAGGACATTTTCAGACCTCACCCTATATATCTCTTCATCTGGCTGTCCATCTGTATTCTTTACCAAATTCTTTATTATATAACAAAACAGTAAATATAAGTAAGTGTTTCTCTGAGTTCTGTGAGCTGTTCTAGCAAATGATTGGACCTGAGGAAGGGGTGCTAGGAACCAACAACTTGAGGCCATGTTGGATAGAAATTGTGAGTAACCTAGGGACCTATTATTTGCAATTGGTGTCAGAAATGGGGAATAGTCTTATAGGATTGAGCACTTAACCTGAGGGGCCTGTCCTATCTTTGGCTAGTGTCAGAATTGAATTGAATTATAGGACACTCATCTAGTGTTGCAGAATTGTTTGGTGTGAAAAAACCCACACATCCGGTGTCAGAAGTGTTTGAGAAGTGTTATCAGTGTGAAAAAAGGAAAACAGAAGCGGTCTCCTAGACATCCTCACCCAGGTGTCTGAACAAGTCAACAAGCTCCTTTGGGTGTAGGAAAAGCCTATTAAAATAGGCTATTTAGCACTTCTGTATGCAGCAATAATTTTATATTAATGCTATTCTCCTTTTAGCAACAACAGCTATTACCACATACTGTAAATGTATTTTTTCCAGCCCCTGGGTGCTATTAGCCAATGAAAGCCAATATGACAAACTGTAGTTTCCTCTGTCAACCAATGAGGAGCTGTGTAACACTCTGCAACCAGTCTTACACAATGAGTGCTCTACCATGCTATCTCCAGTTGAGTGTCTTTCCCACTGGTGGTTTTTATTCTCCCATGATCTCTCTTTCTGCCATTTATTTCTGCTCTGAGAAGCAGTTTTGATCCATGTAGCTAATAAAAGACATGCAAGTGCTAGTGCTAGAGCAAAGAAAGAATCTCATGCTGGGTGTTGAAATACAAGTGTAATAGCAGCTCAAGTGAATTTCAAGGAAATGGTAGGAGAGAGTAAGGATCAGTAGACAGTTACAGACTGGTGGCAGTCTGACTTTGGGAGGGGCAGCATTTAGGGCAGGGCATCTTGGGAGGACTCCAGGGTAAAAACTGGCTGGAGGGACCATGTGACCTCAGAGAACTTGGAAGGAACAGAGTGGCCATTGTCAACCATTGCCTTCATACTGGGAGCACCTCTCTGTAGGGTCTATGCTTTCAGGACCATATGCAGCACTAATTCAGGTAGTGTGTCCCCCCAAACTCCCCCTGCCCCTCAGTGCAAATGAGAATCAATGGAGATTTCATAGCTTACCAGGGTATCCTTCTGGAGCCAGGCTGTCTGGGTTTGAAACAACTCCACCATTTTTACCAGCTATATCACCTTGAATATTTGACCTTACTGTCTCCAGGTTCCCTAAATGTAATGGGAGTAAAAATACTACCTACCAAATGTGGCTGTTCTGAAAGTAGAATAATATTTATAAAGCACATAGAATAGTGCCTGGCACATATTAAATGCTTGAAAATATTAGTTATCATTTATTATTACCACTGTTTAGTTTCTGTCTATACAAGGAGGAAAATTGACTACATGATCCCTGAAGTCCCCCCAATACTAACATTGACTGAATTGGCCAATCCTTTTATTCTAAGAGAAAATTGTCACTCAGAGGGTTTGACTACCCACCCTCTTCACCAAGGTTACATTGGGAGTAAAGAGTAAGATGCAAAGCCAGAACTGGAACCCAGGTTTTAGAGCCCCTAATGCTATGCCTTTTCTGCCCTTCTATGTACCTGCAAAAAAACTGAACAAAGCATCACCTAGCTGGCCATTTCACTCCTTAAACTCTCCCACTCTTGGAGTTGCACAGCCTCAAGCCACTCTTTCTTTCTTTCTTTTTCTTTCTTTCTTTCTTTCTTTCTTTCTTTCTTTCTTTCTTTCTTTCTTTCTTTCTTTCTTTCTTTCTTTCTTTCTTTCTTTCTTTCTCCTTCCTTCCTTCCTTCCTTCCTTCCTTCCTTCCTTCCTTCCTTCCTTCTTTCTTTCTTTCTTTCTTTCTTTCTTTCTTTCTTTCTTTCTTTCTTTCTTTCTTTCTTTCTTTCTTTCACCCTTCCCATCCCTTTGCAGATCAAGAAAAGAAGTAGCAACCCTGGGAAACAAAAAAGGATTTGTCGCATTAGAGGAAATAAAATTTAGCACAATGTTAGAATGTTCCTCTCAGCATTTACAACTCAAGCACCTGCTGTTGGTCTCCACCATTAGGAGACTGATCATCCTTGCAGGGCAAGTAGTCTGCTTTCCATTCACCACTGCAATCAGATTATGGAAAAGCCAAGTGTTTGGATGTGGCCCTTTGCCTTAACTACCTTTTGCTCTTGTTCTATATGGCTGGAATCCTAGTCATACTTGTTCCCTTCCTAGTACAATTCTGGCAATTCTGCAAGGACCCAGTTGAGATGGAAGAGAGAGGAAAGAAGGGGGAGGCAGAAGGAGAGGTGATGACATAATGCATTCCCAGCAAACTGACCTATCTAGTGTCAATCTTGGTAATTTGTGCTTCTATATTTTCTCCTACATCATTAGAACCCATTCACAATGTACCAGGGACTCTGGTCTCTCATTCCTAGGAATGAAGTGTTCTTTTGTTTATTATCTTTTTTTTCTTGTCTCTGTCCATTCAAATGTTAGAATAATCATTACCCTTTAACAGCTGAAATATCTGTGCAGGTTTTTAAAAAATAAGTATTTTTCATTTGACTGAACTGATTTCATCAGAGAAGGTTAATGCGATCATTTTAATTTGCAAATTTTTTCTTCTTTTTATTTCTTCTACATTTGATTTTGAGCACACATTTAATAATTTTTGGTGGTTTGTGTTTCCGCATTAGCTGAATATGCAGAGTAGGTTCTCAATAGTCTCAGAATTTGATTATGACCAAGGAACCACTATTCTATAAACACGGAAAATTGGAAATTATCTCTAGAGCTGTTTGTTAACGAAGTCGAAGGCTAACCTTTAGGGCTCATTAAAATTCCACTGATGAAAACTCTCTCTCTTTCATGAATCCATCCCTGTGTTACGAGTGCTGGTGTGTGGAAATTGGTCTGGGCCCTCCCCTTTTGCCCTCCCCTTTAATCTCTCGGTCAGGTTTAGGCAGAGATTTTTAAAGCTTATAGATTTCTCTTTCTCCTACTCAGAGTATGTGTTATGAATCCAAACAAACACGAACAGGTCTCTGAATGTGTAACTGTTACTGAGTCCTACTGACCAGTCAGGCAATGCTGCTGAATCTTCCCTCCATCTATAAAGGAACAAAGTCATTTAGGAGAAATTCAGAGGGGCAAAAAGAAGGATATGTTTTCTGTACCTGACAGTAGAAATAAATAGAAGGACAGGGGTGAGGATAGGTGGGGGGAAGGGATGACAAACCTCCAAATATAATTCACAGTTGGTGAAATGCGTTGTTTTAAGGAATCTATTTTAATAAATGGCAGTTAAAATACAGTCTTATCAAGAGATCCCTGCATAGTAACAGCAGCCACTCTCCTGTCCTGCTGGCGGATAAGACCCTCCAAATCCTCCCAAAGTGCTGCAGTATCCATGTGCAGAAGAACATTTGAATTCCATTGCTAAATCTCTGTAAAAGGATTCTATTGATGGCACATAGCATCACTATTACTGTTGCTAAACAGATGGAAAATAATTGTTTATGGAATTTGTGTTTTAATTGAATTAACCTATTTGGCAGGAAGATCCACCTAAGTACACAATATAAAGCCTGCCTTTGATCTGGGCCCCTTTGGGGCATTTTCCATGACTGATAAACTGCTCCTCTGAGTTTATAGGCAAATGATAAAAACAATAAAAAGAAAGAAAAGAAGAAGAAAGCCAGGCACCAACCTCCCATTTGGGTTTTGTCTCCTTGGAGAATCAGACAAGCTAGCCAGGCTTGCAGTCATGCTGACGACTCAGCACACATCTCACCCAGTTATACACCCACACAGGGCTCAACATGAATGCCCTCATCTCTCACACACCCCCCCCTTCTCCTGTTCCCTCCTCCCCTTTGCACACAAACACACACATGCTCAATGCAAGAATTCATATGCTCTCTCTTTTCAAAGATTCTTACTGCCTTTTCATATGGGCTTGTTTAGATGCTTATAAAGTATTTATCAATAATAGCCTTTACACATATTTTCCTTTCACCCTCACACATTTCTTGGATAGCATTATATTGTGGTATTTTACAAATCAGAAGCTTTCTTTTAATGAAAATGAATGTTCTAATTGTGAAATATTTTGTCTACTATACGTTCTGCTGTAAATTAGCCTGAGTACAGCTGAAGGCAGAACCAAACCCTGTTCACTTGCCAATTTCCCTCTTACCAAAGAACAGAATCTAGTATAGAAAATTTGATAGCCACTGAAAGAAAGGCTTCTATAGATTCCCATTTCCAAAGCACAATTCTCATCTTGCCTCCTCTTGAGATGGTTGATCAGACACTTCCTTCCCTTCTTAGGAAAAAGAGATCTGAGGAGGTTTTAAATTCTTGGATGGATTTTGTTTGTTTGTTTGTTTGTTTGTTTGGTGGATTTTTTTCTTCTCATTCTTTCTCCTCTGCAGAACACAACTAGTAAATGATTGGATCTTTGACAGAACAAAGGTATTTTTGATGGGCTCTGTAATCTAGTGCGCTAATGCGCCCAGTCCCCTCATTGTCTTGCTGTCTGATCCCATCCCTTCTGCCAGACAGTCACTGCGGGATGAGTCACTTTTAATGTCTGATAATCAAGGTGAATTTTCAAAAAGCTGCCATTTTGGAATTATGCACTATATCACAGTGTCAGGGACGAGAGGAGGAGGAAGGATGAAGGAAAGGCTAAGATAGACACCTACTGTAAATTCAGAGAACTGCAGCACAGAGCCAGCACCGCGCCAGACAAGATGTGTCTGGAGGGGCTAAATCGATCAAGGCGTCCGTAATGAGAAGGAAACTATGTTAATTATAAATTAAAAATAACTTCTTATGATAATGAAGATTATATGCACAGGAGAAAACGTCTTAGTTAAAACAGACTGCAGGGATGGAATTAAGCACCAGCCGTTTGGGGGCATGGATTCTGTACCTACTGAATCTATTGTGGTCCATTAAATAACCTAATACAAACTTACATTGGAAAAAGAATAGAAGTGAATTGTGGCTGTCTCCGTGGATGCTGTATTGTCTGCCGTCCTTATTTAAAGCAACATCAGCTAAGGGAGGTACCTAGCAAATGAACACAGCCTCCCTTCAACTAGGGAGACTTGGATATTTCTGGAATCATTTAAAGGACTGAAACATTTTTCCCCATGAAATAGCAAGGGAGATCTTGGAAACCCCTGGTAAACAAAGGCCAATCAAACATTCTTGCAAGACTTCGACTATTCAAATATACGTTGGTCAGTGTCTTCTCTAAGGTAATTAACTAAACCCACTGTTATGTATCGTGGTTCTGGAATTTTTAAAAATCGTTGTCATTGTATTAAATAGTAGGATAGTTGAAGGAAAATGATATAAGAATAGCCTGCTATTTCTGTTTGTTATTCAGATAAGCGAATGCCTATAAATAGAACCAGGATGTTTTGACTACGAAATGCTGTCCTCATTACAGCTGGGAGATGCTGGGGCGATTTAAAGCTGAAGCTTCAAAGCCTTGTCCTGCTTTATAAAAGCACGAGGGTTTTCATGGCTGTTTTCAGTGACCAGTCAAAGTCTGCAGGTGCTTTATCTGTCCTGGGGGAGGGAGAGAATGGCATTTCCGAGAATGCTATTTTGTAACCATGATGAATGCTTACATATTTCCTCTAACAGAGGTATTTAAATACCTGCATATCTTCTTCAACACAAGTTATGTTTACAGATTATTACACCTTTGTTATTGTCTACCAAGATTAACTAGTCCATTCTCTCCCCATTCTCCCTCTACTTTCATCACCATTATACACACACATGTACACACACACACATACACACACATACACTATACCTTAACAGATGGTTGCAAAATAAGTAGAGGAAAGAAAATATTTAGCTACTGTTTTCATATATACAAAGGACTGAACAAACAGAAAAGAGATAAGATAAAAAGTGACCCCTTAGAGATATTTGGCTACAACCCTAATTGTACTAAAACAACAGAGAAGTGACTTGTCCTAGGACTTTCAACCAGAGAATGGCAGATGCCAGGCTAGCATGCAGGTATCTAACTTGAAAGCTGGCATGCTTTCCACGGCAGCATGCTCTCTTCCCATTAAAAGAATCAGGTCTCTGCAGCTTGGCTAAACAGTGATTAATGCACAGATGTCACAATGAAAAAAAGAAAAACCTGAGGAAGAGATAAGAATCATATACATTTTCAACCATGATACAAAGGAATAAAATGGAAAATGGTATGAAATGAAGAAAAGCAAAATGTTAATAGAACATCTATCTAACAAAACGATCTGCGTAGTCAGGAATTCTATTAAAAGGCAGAATTGTCCTTTAAGGAAAGTGGTAGAGACATTTGAAACTAACCAAGAAAGCAAATGCTGCTTACAAAAGTCACACTGCTCTATTTCTCTTTATATATTTTCAGCTGAAATATTAGAACAATTCCATCATACTGAAGCATGAATTCTCGCTGTAGTCACTGAGATACTGCCTAGGCTCTGTAAATTAGTGACATAGCTATAACTACGACTAAACCAGCATATCCTTTTCTTCTCCTAGAATCTAGATCCTTAGAGGGCACAGCCTACCTTGCTCTCTGAAGAAAGATTAACCTGATATGACCTAACAGGTATTTTTGCATCTATAATTTCTCTTTTGCTATGTTCTGTCTCCTGTTAAACTAATCTCGGTCAGAAACATTCTGCACATTTTTATTAAAATAACCTCCCTGGTGCTTGAGGGCTCTAAGGTCCTGAGCATGAAACCCCTGCCCCCTCAAGTATATCCCCTATTTTAGTGTGAAACCTGGTATACTTCTTCACACTTTATAACAATAGGAACATTCTCGGAGGTGCCAGATAAGAATAATGATAAATCAGACATTCGTGTAAACCAGAACAGGACCTCTCAGTAGCTCTGGTTTTCCTTCTAAAAGTAGCTAAAGAAAGGCTGCACTAAGAATTTAAAAAGGAGAAATAAAATCCATCTCAATGAAGAATATGTTTTAACATGATAGACAATCTTTAGTAGCTAAAGGAAGGAATCAAAAGATTATGTATTGTGTAAAAAAAAAAATCTTAACAAATAAGATGGAGGATGGAGATGTGGTGGTCAATAGACAATGAAAGGTTAAAAAACAAATTGTGATTCCTTCAAGTATCAAAACAAGTGGGCTTTCATAGTCTCTCTGATCCTACTTTTTGCTTCTGGGGAAGAAAAAATTGAAGAACATAGATCTGGCTGGTGGGGTAAACACAGAAACATGTTATCTGTTCTTGCTCTGGAGAGGTATCAAAAGTATTAATGGGACTTCTGTTTCAATAGTACCGCTAGGAATAGGGTTTCTCAACTTCAGCACTATTAACATTTTGGGCTGGATAATTTTTTTTTTAAGATTTTATTTATTTACTCATGAGAGACACAGAGAGAGAGAGAGGCAGAGACACAGGCAGAGGGAGAAGTAGGCTCCATGCAGGGAGCTTGACGTGGGACTTAATCCCAGGTCTCCAGGATCACACCCTGGGCCGAAGGTGGTGCTAAACCTCTGAGCCACCTGGGCTGCCTATGTGCTGGATAATCCTTTGTTGGGAAGAGAGAAGAGGCAGGAAGGGGAATATCCTTTGCACTTTAGAATGTTTAGCACCATCTCTGGCCTCTACCCACTAGACACCAGTGGCATCCCCCAGTTGTGACAATTAAAAGCTCTCTAGACATTGCCAAATGTCTCCTCAGGGACAAAATCACCCCTGGTTGAAACCACTGGACTAAAGGGAATAGTTCTCATTTTTACAAATGGGCTCAGCTATCCCATGTTGTGGAGACAATCTTTATTTGTACAATAAGACTCCTGTTTCTGATATGTACAAAACAGAGCAGACACTTCATGGTCTCTGATATTGCCCATGGATTGACTAATGACTGGTTCTCCCATAGAACTCAGAGCTCAAGATACCTGTAATCAAGTCTAGAGGGAGATATGTCTCAAAAAGAATCAAGCATTTGATTGTTGACATATATTCCCAAAGAATCACCACCATGATTTTTTTGTTTGTTTGTTTTTGATATGACTATTATGACAAAAATAACTTTGAAGTTCCCAGTCTTCTATAGGAAACAGGCCAAGCCACAATGGAAAGCATACTTTTTGATACTCTTTTCAGATGTGGCAAAGAGGATAATGGGAGAAAGGGACCTCCAGAACCAAGGAGAACAATGAACTAGGAAGCTCCTCCAGGAAGCAGAACAAGAGCTCAAGAAAAGAACAGTCTCTACCCCTAGGGAACTTTATCATGTCACATCACAAAATTCTCAAAATTTTTGAGAATCAGTGACAGCTATATGATTTCCATCCCTTCCTTTTTAAATGGGAATATTTATTGTAGTACGCTGTCCTTCTTCTACCACTTTGTGAGCACAAGTAACTTGGCTTATAAGTTCACAAGAGTCTGGACCGAGAGGATCCAAATGAGATCCAGTGCTTTGAGTTTTGAAATGTGATTGGCTGAGACTTTGGAGTGTTTTCTTTAAAGAAAAGAGGAACGTATTTTGCATGTAAAAGAGGGAGCAAATATTTGTCACCAAAAGAAGAGGCAGATTTTATTACTCTTCTCAATTATTGTCTGCCCTTCCCTATGAAATGATTTTAAATACTACTCATTTTCATTTGATTTTCAGCACCATCTCTTTGATATTAGGCTTGGTCATAAGACTTTCTTTTGCCAATGAAATGTGGGTAGCAGTATAGCATACAACTTCTCAGGAGAAGTTTAGCCATTTTATGGTTCAATCATCACTTCTTTTCTTTGTTCATTATGTTCAACTGAAAGCATTGAGTAGGTTGAGTGGGTACCACCAACTCAGTTCAGAGATTTCAGTGGAGGGAATGATGGCCATGATCTTGATAATAAGGTCTTGCAGGTGAGGCTTTTAAAAAATCCATCTTGTTGCTCAGAGCATTTCTCAATTTCCTATTTTGCCAGTTGGAAATTAAAAATAATTGTATTTTTAATCCCATTTATAAGCCACCAAGTTCTTTCTTGGGCCCCATCTTTCTTGTATTACCTTGTTAAATGTAGAAAATAGAAACTAGGTCATACTAGTAACTTTCTGTTTCTTATCCTCTTCACCTGAATCAACAAATCAGTTAGGTACATGATCTGCCTTCCCTAGAGGAGCCAGACTTAAGCAATGCAATTTTTTAATTCAAAAACAGAGAAATAACAGAAAACGCATTTGATGAAATTCAGTACCTTTTCATGATAAGAACATTTAATAAACTGAGATTAAAAGAAAAATTCCTCAGCCTGAAAAAGGGCATCTATAAAATCCAAGACTAATATCATACTTAGTGGTGAAAGACTGAATGCTTTCCCCCTAAGATCGGGAACAAGACAAGGATGTCTGCTCTCACCACTTTTATTCAACATCATATTGGAGGTTCTATCCAGGGCCAATAGGTAAGAAAAAGAGACAAGAAGCACCTAGGTTGGAAAGGAAAAAAGTAAAACTATCATCATTTTCAAATGATATGATCTTGTATATAGAAAATCCTAAGCAATCCACAAAAGAGCAACTATTACAACTAGTAAACAAGTTCAACAGTGTTGCAAGATGCAAGATCAATATACAAAAATCAATTGTATTGATATACACTAGCAATGAAAAATCCAAAAATGAAATTACAAAAAAAAATCCATTTATAATAACCCCTGAAGATTTATGTCAAATAGAACTCATTCTTTTCATCCATTGTTTGCCTTTTTTGTGGATCCCTCCAGTGCTGATTTAAAATGGTTTTACTTAAATAAGAATTTTGCTGGGTAGTTTGGGTTGGGGATAGGGATGTTAACATGTATATGTATAATTTTGATGGAGGGTGATTATCCTAATGAAGAGTTTTTAACCTGTATCTTTACAAGTGGAAGGTTTATGTGCATACTTGATTTGTGAATTAAACCTCATATTTCCCTTTTGCAACTTCTAGAAATGGTTTACCCTAACATTTTGGAAGTCACTTTACTAATAGAAATTACTTTTTTAATCTTTTGTACTTTTTTTTTTATAATTCCACCTGATAGGGTTAATCATTCTGTCATCTGTACATCTGTACCTTGTACAAATTCCTATTTCTGCATATCTTCCACCATTTTGTAATTATTTATATATGTGTCTGCTTCTGACACCAGGGCTCTGAAAACAAAGATAGCATTTTAACTTTGCATCCCCAATACTTAGAACACATACAATGCATATTTGCCATCATAAGCTCCCACTTACATGGGATTTCTGTTTTTCACCTGCTTGAAGGCTGTCTTCCTGAAGTCTTCTGTCCTCCAAACTCTGCATGTCAGTCCGCTCAAATTACAGGTTGATATATAAACTAATACATGTCCTCTCCATGTATTATATCCATTTCCCTACCTCTAGACTTATCACTGACCATCATTTCACCATTGGTCATAATGAAAACAGCCCATGAGAGTTGTGTTAAATGTGTCTGGTAATGGGATTTTAAGCCACAGTATAAGAATCCTTGTCTGTGCACAAGATATTAAAGGTAAGAAGTAAAAATCTCTGTCCATCCTTTCACTCCCAGCTTCATCAATATTTCTTAGCCCCTTTAACTTAAAACAAAAGTGAATTGGAGAAGCTGAGATCTTCCATCTGCTGTTTAAGCACAGACTATGCATGTCTTTTCAGAGAGAGAGACAGCTGCCCTTGTATTTAGAATAAGGACAGAAAGAAGCCAGCATATAGCTCACGCTTGATGGATATTTATTGTTTAATATAGTCTAAAGAAACCTGCCCTATCACTAGTGTTTCTATCAACTGTGACTATCAGCCTATCAAATCAGACATCGTGATAATTGATTGAGATCTGGGTGGGATAGGAAGACATTCTTAATGGTTGATTGACTGAAAAATCCATCACTAAACAATACAGTCAACGTTATAGTCACAGCTTATATATTCTCTGATGAGAGTTTTTAATCCACAGAGCCATTGTTTTTCTAGAGGTTGACTTGAGGCTCACTGGTTTGATAGGTACTTTCTCATAGAGATGGTCTCAACTTGACCTGATGAGAGATGGAAGTTTTTAAAGACCGACACAGTTTCAGTCTGAAAGAAAGATCCATGAATATTAATTAACAGATCAGTGTCTTCCCATCAGTATATCTTTGTGAGAAAAGTCTTTGCCATTTATCTTGAGTAAAACCTTTGACACAGTGCTACTCAAAGCATAGACCAGTGCCAGTCTATGAACTGTTTGTTACTGGTTCATGATGAAATAAATACAAAAATTAAGAATGGGCATTTGGAAAAATTTTTTAACAGCTTGACAGCATAATTTTATGTCTGGGTAAAAAGTAGACCTGGTATTTTGTATTTCTTTTACATTTAACTTTTTTAGTATTAATTTTATCATGATTTATGAAAATATTAGTCTGTGATGGTTTGTATGTTTCTTTAAAAACTGGTCTTTACCACAGATAGTTTGGTAAACACTAATTAAAATACCATGTCTCATCTCTACTTCCTTGCTAGTCTTATTTGCTTTATTCTAATCTCTAGACTTTATATGATTTTATACTCACTGCCATTTTTTCTGATCATGCTAAACGTAGACTATCTTCTCCTCTTTAACCTGCTATCAGTAGGCATATTCAAGAAGTACCAGGACGCCTGGGTGGCTCAGTGGTTGAGCACTGCCTTCAGCTCCGGTCGTGGTCAGGGGTCCTGGGATCGAGTTTTGCATCAGGCTCCCTACAGGGAGCCTGCTTCTCCTTCTGCCTATGTCTCTGCCTCTCTCTGTGTCTCTCATGACTAAATAAATAAAATCTTTTTTAAAAAAAGTACCAGTAACACACCTTTGTTTAAAGCCCCTAGTATTTGGGGGTTCATTGTAGTCATGAAGTTTGAGGAAGCCCCTTGCTAATCACTTTAACAATGTATTTATCATTTAGATGGTAGAAGTTTGTCCCTGTTGCTTGGAACTTTGGCTCCTGGAATTATCAAGCTAGAATAGATTTTAGTAAATGAGTCTTTCTCTGACAGGTTCACAAAGACCAGGTGGCCCTCGGAATGCTGGAGAAGTTCATCTTAATCCACCATGCCCTTCCAGCATTACTAACCTCCACATCATCTCCGCACAATCTAATAAATGTCAGTCCTCCATGAGTATTATTTCAAGTGAACTGATATATCTTTCATTGTTATATTTCATTTGATTCTTGTGCTGAGCAGTCAACCTGTCTCCAGGAGAACTATGTTTAACTGATTATGTCTTAACCTATGACATCATATTTTTTAAAGAACATGATTTGAAGACATTGATATCTATTGCCGTTTACAGCTCCTTTTCATCCAGATTGATTATATGGTCATCACAGGGATATGAGTGATGGAATGGAGAGAGCAAGACTAGAATCAGGAAGACCAGTTAGGAGATTACTGCAGTAATCCAGGCAAGAAGTAATGAGGGACTGATCCAAAATAATGACAGTGTTAATGGAGAGAAAAGGATGAGTGTGAGAAATATTTAGGCATTAGAACAACAGGATTTGGTGACGAATTAGATGATGACTCCCAAATTTTTGGCTTAGGATAAGTATACGTAGTGAGAGACAGGAAGATAGGAAGAAGAACAAGTCTGGTAACATATGCAGAGAGGATGTGATGGATTCAGCTTTGAGTATTCTGAGTTCATGAGCACACCATCTGGGTAATTGGATATATGAGTCTGAAACTCAAGAGAACAATCTGGCTACAGATCCAGATTTTTGAACTCATGAACACGTAAGTAATTGAAGGCATAGAATTGAACACAGAGAACAGAGATATGTAATATTTTAAGGTGTCTTGGCCATTTCAATTTATTCAACTTCCTCTTAAAATTTAAGATTTTTCTAGTTATGGTTTCTCTATCTTCCCTATGATAGCATAGAATGATCTAGTTATGTCCTGATAGTTTGCACATGAGCATTATAGGATTCTATGAAAAGCGAAGCCCAAGAGAGAGATCAGTTAAACGTTTTCTAAACTTGGAACTCTGTCTTCCAATGTAGCCCAGATTATCCAACTCCTCTTTATCCATCTCATTAACAGACAATAAAAACACACAAATGTATGTATTAGAATTTTAGGTGTATCATCTGCCTGTTTGATTCAATTTAATCACCAATGACTCCCTAAGAAATATCATATAACTTATTTACATATGAGAAAATAGACTCAGAGAAAGCACAAGGATGACAAGTGATGAAAGTTGCCATACTTTAGCATTGTATCTCCAACTATCTGATAAACATCTGCTTTCGGACATTATATTTAGGACCCCACTCTATACCAGTCACTCCAACTGCTGATACCTCTGCCTGCCTCAACCAAATCAGGTATCCCCAAAACCAATTTTTGTGGTTCAAAAATTGGCTTTTGTGCTGTACCTCCTCCCCCCCTCCCATCACCTGAGACACAAAGAGCAAACACTTAATGGACACAGGAGACAGTCATGTTTCAAATGAAGGCCTTCTATCTTTTTTTTTTTTAATCTTACTAAAAGAGCATCAAGTAGGCTGGAAATATTTATCCTTTTTCATCCAGTAATCCTGTTTCTACAAAATCCTTCTAAGGAAATAGAGAGGCACCACAAAATTCATTCATGAGGGGTTTCTTTATATTTAACAAATATTTTTAGTGAGCATCTACCAGTGCCAGACACTATGCTATCCATAAGACAGTCTCTGCCCTCTAAGTGCTCCCAGTCCAAAGCATCATGAGGATGTGGTACCCACAGTGACAGATAATTTGACTGGGTATCATGAAAATAAGGAAGAGGAGGATCTCACCAGTCTGGCGCAGAAAAGACTTCCTGGAGGAAGTGGTCCATAATGTTGAATTGGTTGTATGAATTAGACTTGGGAAGATGGGAAGTCAGGACATACTGGAAAGAAGCAACAACATAAGCCAAGTGGTAGGAAAAGAAACTACTTCAGGGTCTTTTGGGAATGGACAATTTGGAAATATCATATACCATGTTCTGGGGCCTACTTTTAATGTTACTCTGTATGTTAAAAGTACTACTAGTGTGTTCAGAGTGGCTCTAGTGTTTCTAGTGTTTCTCAAAGAAGTTTTAGGGGACTTTGTCAACAAGGACAGGAATGGGGCTGGGAATTGGTCCAAGCTCTGAACCCTAGCCTTTCACAACCTAAGTTCCCTGGGAAGTTTTACTTAAGATATTTAAAAGAAGGGTTCCACTGTTGAAAATTTGAAAATCTTTGATGGGAAACTATGAGAAATCTTTAAATAAGGGAATCACTAGAACAGATGTACATTTCAAGTAGATTACACTATTACACTGCCAACCTCAGGAGGATATTTCCCCCAGTATTTACTTATAACTGGAAACAACCTAAATGTCCAATAATAAGAGTGTGATAAAATAATAACAATAATAAATAGCTACCGTTTATTGAATGCTTATTGTGTGCAGGCACACTGCTAAGTATGTATATATATATATATATATATATATATATATATATATACACTCTACACCATTTAACCTTGATAGAAATCACATGAGATGAGTATTATCAATATTTTGCGGATGTGAGAATGGAGGCTTAATGAGGTTGAGTGGCTGGTTTTACATCACTCAGCTGTTAAAGGGTGGGACTGGAATTCCATCCCAAATTTGTCTAACTCTTAAGGGCATGTGATTCTGCATCCTGAGCCATGATAAATCCACATGGAGGAATGTTATTCAACTCTTTGAAATTATTTTTTCAAAGACCATTTAATGATGTAGGGGTAATGTCTGTAGAATAATGTCAAATGAAAACAAAACTCAAGTATAAAAAATATATAGAACAGTTCCAAATTAATTAAACAATTAAAATGTTAAAAATATTTGTCACTGAGTGATAGGACTGTATGTAATTTTAACTTTTGTTGCTACAGCCTTCTTCCAAATTTTCTAGAATATGTTTCTTTAATCATTGAAAGCATAACAAAAAGTTTTGTATATATATTTAACTTATTCAAGCTGAATTGCTGTCATCAGTCATCCTCACTCTAGAGTCAAGAGGAAGGATCAGTTCTTTAATACATCTTTCAGAACAGCAGTGCAAACTATCATGTGTGCAGGACATAAGAAAAATCAGTCTATGCTAATTACTAATCATATACCTTTGAAGTTAAATTTTCCGGATCTCAATTTCTTTGCCCAGAAAATGAGAAAGTTAGGCTAAGTAGTCTTTATAATTCTGAAAAACACTAAATTTTTAAGGATTTTTTTCTTTTTAATACAAATAAAACCGAGATAGGGGACATAAAAGAAATATATTAAATTTTTCTTGTTTTACTTAGATTTTCATGGGCATTTAAGGTGGATTTTTTGATTAGCTTGGCCACTGGTAATACGTTAATATGCTCGGGTGCATCCAACATCTGATCACTGCTTGATGCTTTCACAAAAATTTTTTTCATCTCATCTTCACTAAAACCTTTTGAGGTGAGCCTTATACCCCTATTTTTGCTGATGTAGATCAGAGAGTTCAGGAACTCACAAAAGGTCTCTCATGATATGTTGTAGCAAGATTCAAACCTGAATGTTTCTTTATGAATTCTTAGAATATGGTTAGTTCAAATATAGAGCTATTTGTTTGCTTGTTTGTTTTGTCATTTCAACTGCATATTGTACTAGTTATTTAAAAAACAGTTTCTGTCCTCAAATATTTTGTACTCTAAAAGAGAGATAAGGTTCTTTTAAAGAAACAATTCTGAAATTAAAATTAAGAATGATATGTAATGGGGACAAATGGAGGCTTTCGGCAATGTCTCTGTATCCTTTAGTGAGAAGCAAACAAAAGGACATTATTATAAAATTGCAAATGGGGGCAGAAGCAGTCACTTGTCATTAGTGTCAGGGTCATTTTAATGAAAATTAACCCCAGAAATGCTTGACTAAGCAGTGGAAACCTAGGCATCATTTGGACCTTGACAGAACCAGAGCAGTTAAATCTTTCTTACCTGCATATAAGCTTAAGAGAATAAATCAGTCCAAAGCCACTGGCCATGCTAATTGCTCTAATTATTGTTGCAGGAAACACTAGATAATACCTAAGAGGTATCAAAAGATAGCCATAGCCCAGAATAATCTTGTAACCAAAGTATTCCCAGAGGAATATTCAGACAGTGCTCACAAAGCCTGCACCTGCCCAGTTGGATAATAAAGCATAAAAATATGTAGTTTGTCAGAGAGGAAGGATTCATAGCATAGGGTGTAGTCTCCTGCTGGGGATGCCCCTGTTCTGCAGAAATACAGCACTGATGGGAAGAAATTGGGTGGGGCATCTCAGAGAGTTGTTATTGGTAGCACAGAGACACTTTGGCTCCTGAAGACTTCTACTCCTGGTGTGTGAGTGTGTATATGCACATTCACATATGCACATGTATCTTCAGGTATAAGAACAAGTGTGGTGATTTGTTCATCTGTAATCCAGCCTTATTTCTTGAAATATGACTATTCACCTATTATTTATGGGCTATGCAAAGAGGATTATGTCTAAATAAGAGTTTCTAGGATTTTGTGAGGGGCTATCAACTTCTAAAATTCCCCACTGTCCTGAGATGAAAGTTGACCCACGGTGGTAAGCTTGATCACAGATGGTAAGTGAAAACAAGGTGTTTTGTGCATCATCAGCACTGATTTATCATCTGTGCATCATTTGATGCATGCTGAAGGGTGCATGGTTTATCCTGCTGGAACATTTCTTCTCCAGCAGGCCACCTTCTTCTAGGTAGTTACAGAAGTAACAACTGTGAAGTGCTCTAGTTCTCTGAGGAGTGCTGATATGTGGATAAAGTATGATAGATCAAAGAGCACTGAACCAGAAATTGGGGAAATGGCCTTAAGCTCTGCCCCTGTGAGTCACGAGAAAATTAATCTACAAGTGCCATTAATTCCCCATTATCAAAAGCAGAACTATGTGCTTATTTACACAAGTAACCCAGAACACATGATATAATGTGTCAAAGCACTCAAATTTCATTATATGTAAAGTGTAACAAAATTTAAGGAGCCTTTGCTATGTGCAAGGTACAGGTTCTGTGGGAGACACAAATAAGGCATGGTTCATATCTTTTGGGAGCTTGGAATCTAGTGAAGTGACAGACAAGCACACGTATTGCAACCAACTGAGGTGTAACAGACATCGTGATAATTGCTGTGAGAAAGTTTATTCAGTCATTCAATAAGTATTGGCAGGCACTGTGCAAACTCTAAAAGCAAATTACTTCTCTCTGAGGGAGGAAGTAGGCAGTCATAAAGCTTTATTGAAATGAGCATTTGGAGTGGGCTTTGAAGAAGAGGTTAAAATTTGCTAGGCAGAGATAAATTGAGGTAGGTATGTCTGAAGTGATGGAGGGGTAAAAGGCATGGGAAATATACAGTGTGTGCTTGGGCAGTAGTGAGCAATCTGGTTGGGCAAGAGTCAAAAATGTGTAATTAGAAAGGAGGAATTGGTGAGAATTACATGGGAAAAGATCATTTGCAGCCACATTCAAGTTGGCCAAATTGAGAAACTTGAACTTTATCCTGTAGATATCAAAGGCTTGGGGCAGAGGAGTAATGTGATTACACCTATGCTGTAGGACAAGTCTGTCAGTGCAGTGAGGAGAGGAGACTCAGTAGGAGACCTCTGTAAGAGCCCAGGCAAGACAGAACCAACCTTTTTCAGAAGAGGATGGGGGCAAGAGATGGATGTACAAGATATGAAGGACGTAGAAGCCACAGAAAGTGGCACCTCTTTGGTTATGGGGCCAAGTGGAGGAGAGAGTTGAAGATGATCCTTTCCACATGTTGCCATCAGCAGCCCAGCCCTTGGCAAATTATTGGCTTTATTTTCACAGCTTTGGAGACTTCAGCACCCCATCCTCTGCTGTCAGAGCCATGTGCACTTATTTCCTTTCCACTGTCAAAGTCTGTCATCTGGAAGGGTATGAAATTCATCCTGTCTGGTAAGAACTACAATGTTACCCTTCCCAGGTATTTCCCCTTCAACAGATTTCTAAGCTTTAAGGTAGAGATAGAAACTTTTTTAAAGGAAATTTAGAATATTAGCTAAAAATTTTCCAGTATGTTTTTCTTCGTATATTATATGCCTTCCAAAATAAGCTTTGAAGCTTTAAGAGGTAACTTCTGTAACCCCATCCTCTCTCTAATGGTTTTCCTACTGCCTTCTGGCCATCTGGAAGCCCTCTCTTGGCATGTTTTTTGTAGGTTTACTCTTTCCTTTTCTGTCCAGGATATTCATCAGGTCCTGCTTACAGGTCCTTAACTACAGGTCTGTTGGCCCCTACTTATGATTTGGGCTAGTGACTTACTAATGAGGAAGTATTTTATTCTCAAACTTCAAATATTTCAAACTTTGCCTTGGTTCAGCCTTATTAGTAGGAGTGATATTCAAAATACTGAATAACTCCTTAAAGCCCAATCACTGACTAGTTATAAGGACCACCAATAGCAAACAACTGTTAGGGCCAAATGGGAATATCCAGCTGAGTTTCAGCTTGGATATGGGCATCTTCTGGGTTTTTACAGTCCTAAAAATAAGTATAGGCCAACAGATCTGTAGTTAAGACTTCCACCCAGTCTTTTGAAAATTAGGTTAAAACAAAGTGAAAAAAAGACTACAATCCACTTCACTACCACTGAATTTTCAAAGGCTACAAAAGGATCCATAACTATATCCTAGGCAAGGTAAGAAGGAGATGTGAAAATCCTGTGATGTGATACACCTCCTCAACCTGAATGCTTCTCCTTTGTACATGGGGTTTTCCCCTAGTGCCTCTGAGATGCTCTGGAGGAAAGGAAGTTAAGTGCTACCTGTTCCTTGCCTTGCTGCATGCCACTCCCACTCATAGCCCAGGTAGCCAGACCCTTGGCTCAGGGAGGCTGTGTGTCATTGTAGGCTGGCCTGCATCTCATTATCCACTCAAGATGACTCACTACCTCTTCTATTTGAAAGATCCAAATAACTTTAAATACTACCCCTCAGGCTGCATCTGTCCCCAGAAATGAAGTTTTGATTAAATTCCTACTCCTCCTTTAAGAGCCACCTTAAATGTCACCTCTAAATAATAATGGCTGACATTTACTCACTGCTTACTCTGAACAAGCACTTTGCTAAAGGCTTCTAATGGATTTTCTCCTTTCATCCTCCAAATACCTCTGAGGTAAGTACTAGTATTATCCCCATACTACAGATGTGGAAAGTGAGAGGTTAAGTAATTTACCCAAGGTCTTGCTAACTAGTAAGCAGGAGAGCCAGTAGTCCAATGTCTGTGTCCTCACTGCTGGTATATAGTAAGCATTTAATAAATGACCCGAATGATGGACACAGTCTCTGCCTCCTTTTGCATAGTGTTCTGATCATGTCCTTTACAACAGCTCACACATTTACCGGGATTTATCCAGTGCCTATCCTT
This sequence comes from Canis aureus, assembly GCF_053574225.1. Classification (NCBI taxonomy): domain Eukaryota; kingdom Metazoa; phylum Chordata; class Mammalia; order Carnivora; family Canidae; genus Canis; species Canis aureus. The sequence goes on from NC_135613.1 coordinate 11,052,975, forward strand.
CTAAACTCAACAAGGCCACCATTATATCCTTCCAGACCTGGTACTGTGCATGACACATTGTGGGTCTGCAATATATATTTGCAGAAGTAGAATATAAAGGAGAATGGAAGAGAAGAACAAAAAGGCTTTCTAGTTTGGGGTCTGAAAAACACAGTGACCCAATATATACTTTTGAATTAATAGAAGCTGTGTCACTGAGAGCTGCAGTGTTCTTAGATCAAAACATCAGGATTGCAATCCCAACTCTGCCATTTACTGGCCAAGCAACTCCTATGCAACTGGCCAAGCAACTCCCATCCATTTCCTTTGAGTCTCAGTGTCCACATCTTATAAAATGATTCTCCTTTTTGGAGATACTCAGGTTCCAGGGGATCACACAGGTGAATGAGGCCAGCAGAGTGCCTGCTACTCAGTCACTGTTGGTTGTGTTGTTAAGAGATACACAGAAGGGATTGACATATTTCACATCACATAAAGGAACAGGTAGTCATCACTGATACATAACATACTGCAGGAAACCAATAACTGTTTTTGAGTGATTAGGCCAAACGGCTGTATGTCTAAACATTAAAATATGATACATGCAAGTATCATCAGAAACATCTATTTTATGTCTCGATGCCATCTTCACGGAGATGTAGATCTGTTTATATTTCTAATGCAAATGCATTGTGCTATTCCTGGCCGGAACAGTTCAAATGTCTCTTATTTTGTCGCCCCCGCCCTTCCTGCCTCCCCAGCCTATGTATTCCTTCCCTACGCTCTCCCTCCAACACCCTTCATCTGCCTGTCACTTTTCAAAGACAAGCTCCTCAGAATGAAATCTCTGCTTTCTTTGTTTTCCTGGTTTCCATTTTGTATCCTAAAATATTCACTTCAAGTTCCGCTTGACAGACGTCCCTAATCTAATCTCCACGTCTGCTTTCTAATTTTCACAGTCAGGATAAAACAAATAGGTTGGAGTTAATTGCCGGAGCAGCGGGCCGGAGCTCTGAGCTGTGATTTATGAGCTGAGTGCAGGCGCTCTGCAACACATTTTTCTTAATTTATTTTTAATGAGTCTCTCAATTAATTTTCTTGGAAACATCTTAATGATGTTGGAGGCGGGTGTTAATGAGGTCTGCACCAGCTCCTAATTTTGCATATTTTAAAGGGCCTAATGTCATCTTGCACCCTTTCTTTCCATTTTAAGAAGAGTTGAGAGAGGAGGGAAATTATTGTTGAATAGAGAATTTTCACTCTTCATGCCTCAGTCTTTGCTTAACCTTTCAGACTTTATGGGCTTGTGGTGTGTCTCAGAGCAATCGCATACTTCCTGCCACCTTCCTCCACCTTCTCTCAGCTCCCTGAGTCTGAGAAGCTGCTGCTAGATGGGGAGAAAAGACCCACTTCCCAGAAACTGTGAGTTCTGGGGAGCAGTTAGTAGCCCTGAGGAAAGATGTCCAGAAAGTCTCTTGCTAGGTGGCCTAACCTTTCCCAAAGCAGTCAGTGAATAGGAGAAAATACCAGTGGAAGAAATAACTCCAGGGGTGTCTTAGCATCTGGGCATTTGTTCAGAGACCCTACTCCCCTCAATGTCTCTACAGATTCAGGACAAAGTGCTAGAGTACTGTCTCTGAGCCCTCTCTGAGGCTTTTCAATTTCAAAGTCCTTATTGGTCTTCATTCTGTATTTGCTGGTTCGAGCTTATTTTCCTGATTAAATAGTCATTAAATGCTTATGATAGAAAATTTGGGAAATGCAAAAGAATGGATCAAATAAGGGAAAACCAGTTTCTAGTGCCTGAAAACAGCCACTATTAAAATTATGGTATTTTCTTCTAGACATTGTTGATTTTCTACTCATGGGCTTTTGGTTTTATTTTTACAGTTGTGATGATACCAAATATCATTTTTTCTCATTTAATATTATCACATAAGTAACAAACTTCTTTCAAACATTTTTAATGGCTGTTTAATATTCCATCTAACATATTTGTCATAATTTACTGAACCATTACATTCTAGCTGAGTATCTAAGCTAATTCTCAAACTAATCACACAAACACTATTGTGATGAACATCTTTGCACAGAAAGCTTTTTTTTAATTAGGGAAAATAAATAAATAAATAAAATAAATAAATAAATAAATAAATAAATAAATAAATAACTATTTCCTTTGGAATAGCCTGAGGAATTACTGATTTAAAGAGTATAATCAGGGATGCCTGGAGGGCTCAGCAGTTGAGTGTCTGCCTTTGGTTCAGGATGTGATCCCGGATTCCCGGGTTCGAGTCCTGCATCGGGCTCCCTGCATGGAGCCTGCTTCCCCTCTGCCTGTGTCTTGGCCTCTCTCTCTGTGTGTGTCTCTCATGAATAAATAAATAAAAACCTTAAAAAAAAGAGTATAATCATTTTTAAGGCTCTCAATATAGATTTCCAAGTTACTTTCCAAAGAGTTATTCCAGTTTACTTCCAACAGTACTACATGAGTACATCTATTTATTCAATCTTACATTACCATGGAGTGGTACAATTTTAAAAAGTCTTAGCTAATCTGGCAGATTTGAATCCATTTAATTCTCCTACTAAGTCCCCTCTTTGGGTAAGGTTCCAGTGAAACCAAAGGCTGCTTTTATTAGGGAACTTCCTGAACCATGTACTTGATGTGGCTAAGACCCAGGTTCTTCTCTTGGCAGAGACTCAACAAAATGTGTATTAAAATTGACTTATCCTCAAAATGGAAAGTTAAGTATCCTATTTCCTTTTTTTTTTTTAATTTATTCATGAGAGAAAGAGAGAGAGAGAGAGAGAGGCAGAGACACAGGCAAAGGGAGAAGCAGGCGCCATGCAGGGAGCCCAATGTGGGACTCGATCTCAGGTCTCCAGGACCACACCCTAGGCTGAACATGGAGCTAAACTGTTGAGCCACCTGTGCTGTCCTGTATCCTATTTCCTATTTCCCTGAGTGTCCTGTTTCCATCTGGATCTTCCCAATGACCTCTCCAGCTCAGTGTCTCCAAAACTGAGTGCATGTCTCCACACCTCACCTTTGCCATCTTGAGTAAAATTGCCCCCATTGACCAGTCCCCCACAGACTCCAGACATGAGAGTGCAGCTCTGTCCTCATGGCCCCCAACACATGCACTCTCAGTCAGTCAGCAAGTCCTGTGGTGTATTTCCCCCAAGCTTCATGGCTGCCTCTTTTTTTTTTTTTTTTTTTTTTTTTTTTTGCCTCTTCTGTTCCATTCCCACAGTCCTGTGTCAGAGCCCTGTCTCTCACCTAGACTAGTGCAAAATTCTCCCAGTTGTCTTCGGCCTACAATCCTCCATCTGTCCTTTAGTTCTTTAAAGTGCCAGGGCACTATCTTTCTAACACAAGCAAAAACCCCACAGTGATTCCCTCCTTGTATACAAAGTTTAGTCCAAAATCCTTAGTATGCCATTCATACAATTTGACCCCCTAGTACATTACTCATTTTTCAAATATGCCGTGTACTCTGTTCAAGCCATTTGTTAAGCTTAGGATGACCTTTTCCCCACTCTTATATAGCAATTCCATGCCACTTCCTCCACGAAAGCTTATTCACCACTATGGCTTCTGCTTGGCGCCTAAGTCACACATGGTAGGTCCCTAGTGAACATCGGGTGTAGGGATAAGACATCTGTAGAAATGTGTTTTCTTCAAAACTGTTACCTACTGTGCTTTCTGAATTGTTTTACACTTCAAGTCAGATGTTTATATTTGAAATTTTAAAGAACTCTTCAACCTGGGGGTTAGATATTTACATTAAAATTTTTTAAAGAACATTTCAGCCTGGGAGAAAATAGTGTTTCAAGGCATTTATGTTTTCTGGTAGACTCCTTTGATTTATTGTTGGACATTTCTTAATTTCTGTTTAAGTATCTTTTGAGTGTGTTTCCCACTGATTCCTTGTGCTTAGTTTAAGTGTTGTCAGAATATTCCCTGAGAAAAGACCACAGATTCTAGCTTTAGGGATAATTAGTTCAGATAAGATTCTGTACACAGATGCAGACCTTAATATCTAGTGGCCTTAACAGTTAAAACAGTATCTTTCAAGTATTATGTTAAAGCTGAAGGATGTTTTTTTAAAGCTTTCTGACAAATAGCAATAATTTACCTACAACCATGAGATTCTGGTCTTTGACCCCAAATATTTGTCAAATAAATTGGTAAACTATAAGTGAAGCTCTGACATCAGTAACATTGCTTTTGGGACACCTGGGTGGCTCAGCAGTTGAGCAGCTGCCTTCGGCTCAGGTCATGATCCCAGGACCTGGGATCGAGTCCCACATTGGGCTCCTGCGAAGAGCCTGCTTCTCCCTCTGCCTGTGTCTCTGCCTCTCTCTCTCTCTCTCTCTCTCTCTGTGTGTGTCTCATGAATAAATAAATGAATCTTTAAAAAAAAAAAAGAAACATTGCTTTTGAGATACCTTTAAAGCCTTATATAGGCTTTATATACAGGGAGAGAACAGAGCTCACCAGTGGATGAAAACAAAGATAAGCAGGCAATATTAATCATTTTAGATATGATGTTGAAGATGGTTTGACATTGGATCTGTTATTATAACATTGCTATTATTCCTCATATTGACCTCTATATCTGAGTTATTTTTAATACTATATAATTATATAAATCACTCATTTTATTTTTAATGTTTAAGATTTTCTAGCAGTAGGTTTTGTTATAACAAACAATCTCAAATTTCAGACACTTGACACAACAAGCACTTATATTTTGCTCGCATAATGTTTAAGGTAGATATTTTTAGTAGGAAGACACTTTTAGGCATATCCTTAGTGACTCAAAGATCCAGGTTCTGCTGTCCCCTAAGGCATTCTTGGAGTCCTTCACTGGGTCCTCTGCATTGAGTTGGCCAATGAGTGAAGAGAGGGTATATAAAGGTTATGCTGCACATTTCAGAAGTCTGGTGTGTAAGTGGCATACCTCATCCCTGTGGTGTGCTGGAGCCAGCTCATGACAGTTCTCAAGAGCTACCTATTAAATTTTTTGGCATTTTGCAAGTTGTTTATTAAACACATTATTAAAAATGAAATTATATAAACAAATAAAAATTAAACTTCTTATTACATTTTACTATCATTTATGCTTGAGATTATTTATGTCCTTTGTATCTCTAAGTGGGAAATGCTATAGAATACTATAGAATGGTTAATCTCTTCCTGACTCCATGTTCAATGCCATCATGTTGGGTGTTTGAAATAGACAATAGTAGGGATATTTATATCATAGAAATTGGCAAACACTATAAATCAGGGTTTATACTATTTTGTTGATTATCTAGAGACTTTTAGAAGTTATAAAGAAAGTATTAAAAATCCAGATTAATTAAAAGCATGCTGTATCTGTAGTCATTACATTGTGAACAGCACAAAATATCAAGGAAATATTCTTCTAGTATTTGATAACCATTAACTGACTCAGCCAAGAAGTTACCCACATTACTGATGAACAATTCTGACATATGTCTTCATTATTTCACTTACTCAATAATGTGAAAGAAAATATCAACGAATATTCATGTTGGAAGTGTATTCATTCATCAATTGTAACCATAGGTTGGCTACAATACAAGGGTTCAGTAAAAATCAACAAAAGCGTTGAGAGAATCATTTGGCTGTATGGAAATTACAATAGAGTATTGCATAATTTTTATGCATAATGTAATTGTTATATTATTAGTGGTAAATAATATGCTATACATTCTTTATATCAGCAAATTTATAATAAACTCAAGTACCTATGGACATACTGTTTTATGGAGAGCCCGTTGTTAAACATTTACCACTGCCTCTACCTATGTTCTGTTGGCCAGAACTCAATCACATGGTTTCATCTAGATGCAAGGATTGCAGAGTAATGTCCAGGAAGGAGAGAACTGGATATTTATAAGCACTAGCAGTCTCTTTCACAGTCTATTCTCTGGACAGCAAATATCAATTCTTTTCTTCTTCCTGCCTGGAGAACATACTTACCCTAGGAGGACAACCCAAATTTCCATCCAATAACCATTCTAGTTCAAAGTCCAGGATCTTTCGATCATACACAAATTTCTCTATCAGGTCAGATGTAACTCTTCTTGGCCTGGCAACCAAGGAACTAAAAGAATTTATTTTCTCTCCCTACCTTCTAGTCACGCACTATATATACTGTAGTGAAGCAGGGGCAAGAACTGTAATTAAATATTCCCTGTCAGAAAAGGAACAAAAAGAGGTATGCTACAGTTGCTCATTCTTAACAAATGCTAGAATCTTTTTTAAAAAAGATTTGATTGATTGATTGATTGATTCATGAGAGACACATAGAGAGAGAGAGGCAGAGACACAGACAGAGGGAGAAGCAGGCTCCATGCAGCAAGCCCAACGTAAGACTCAATCCCAGGTCCCCAGGATCACACCCTGGGCCAAAGTCGACGCTAAACCTCTGAGCCACCTGGGCTGCCCCAAATGCTAGAATCTTATGGGTTGGCATAAAACACCCTTATGGGAAGAAATCTCTTGGTCTATAGGGCACTGCTTTCTGCTTATGCTGGGAAACCTAAGGGTGTTTTATGTCTCAAGCAGATAAAGACTTCTTTAATCTAGACTCATGGTTTCTTTAACAGTAAAATTCTTTTAAAAACTAATAAAGGCTTTCTAGTCTGTTTGCTTCCCAGTCACTTGCATGAGCCAATAATTACAATCAACATTAGAGATGATTTTCCTAGAGATGATTTTCAACCCTGCCTCTTTTTTTTTTTTTTTTTTCTTTTTTGTCCTCATGCCAATCTTTCTCAATTTAATGGCAACTGGCTTAAGGCCATCTGGAACCTCCAATGGGAAGATTAGACCTTCAATCTGGTCTTTGCCACAATCTGTGTTGCACTGAGAGGTTTCACCAGGCCTTTGTCATGTATTCTCTCCTGTTTGGGATCTAGAAGCTGTGGAGCTTTTTCAACTCTTTGACTTTGCAAATGTCTGGACTCTTTTTATCCCATTGATTTTTGCTTTAGAGATCAACTGATTCTCTCCTGGGTTCATCTCCTTTTTATAATAATAGCTTAGCAAAGGCAACCAATAAAAATCAAAACACATTACAAATAGTCTGTCTTCTAGACTCTTCCTCTAGAGCTACTGGTTTAGGAGAACTTATGACTACTAAGTTGCCACAAGTGACAGTTTTATCATGTTTTACCACTACACACCATGAGTTTCATCTTTCTAGTCATTGTTAACAGCATCCTTGCCACTCACTGCCTGACCACTAAGCCATTGCCACATGCTTTAGTTTTTTATCAGGGCAGCAGCTCACTTGAAGGTACTAACTTCTGAATTAGTCAAAATAGGGCAAGCTAAACTATAAAATATCCTAGCAGCTTAACAGTACAACTGTTTCTGCCTAATGGAAAGTTCATGCAGATTTTTGTAATAGGGCATCTCTCCTCCAGGTTCTGATTCTGAGATACCTGTTCTTCAACCTGGTGGCTCCATGTCCCCTGAGATTCCTTGGGAATCCTCAGGCCTGGATACTCTGCACTCTGCTGACAAAAAAAAAAGAGTGTGGAAGACACTGTGGGGTATTTTAGGGGCCAGGCTTTCAAGAGGTATATATAAATCAGTTCCTCACGCACTCCAAGGCCACTCAATTACATGGGTCTACCTAGATGTGAGGGAATTTATGTGCTTTGGTTGTATACAAAAGAAGAAAAGAGAAAAACAGAGGAAGAAAAAAATAAAGAAAAAATAATTATTATCTTTATCCTCTTCCTGATCAAAACAAAGATCTTAAGATGCCTTAACTGCCTTTCTACCTTCTTCCACCCATCTTGCCTGTTAGGACTTCTTGGCATTTTAGTTTTACCATCCTTTTTTTAAAAGCTAAATGAGGTTTTTTTGTTTATCGGTTGGTTGGTTGATTTTTGTTTTTGTTTTTGTTTTGTTTAAATAGTATTTATTTAGTTTACCGACATGTTTGACTATTTTTTGCTCACTCACTGCTGCTTCCTGCATCTTCCTCTCTTCAAGTTGAATCTATCTTCTTGAACCAATTTTATTTGTTCTTTCGGCAAGCGTCTAAGATAAATAAACTCTTACTCTTTGTATGTCGAAAATATCTTTATATCACCTTGCTTTTTGAATAATAATTATTGGGTAGAAAATTCATGGTTGTCAATTATTATCCCTAAGCATTTTGGTGGTTGTCCTATTATGTTCAATTTTTTAGCTGTTTCTTCTGATAGTTACCATTTTTATAGATAATGTATTTAACGTTACTTTGTACTTGCAATGTTAGAAATTAACCAGGGATACCTGGGTGACTCAGTTGATTAAGAATCCAACTCTTGATTTTGGCTCAGGTCATGATCTCAGGGTCTTGAGACCAAGCCCCATGTCAGGCTCTGTGCTGGGCATGGAGCCTGCTTATGATTCTCTCCCTCCCTCTCTCTGTGCCCCTCCCCTCCTTTCTAAAAAAAAAGAAAAACAAAGAAAGAAAGAAATTAACCAGATACTTCATATTATGATAAATAAGAATTAAGTTATCTTATTAAACCTTATGTTACTCCTATTTTTAATTAAATATTTAATATTTACTACAGTGTGCTTATGTTAATACTGTTCACTCTTAAGCCCAGTAGTAAACTATGATTACATTTAAATTGAACTATGATTCAAGTACAAGTGCAACTTTGGGATTTTCTGATAATTTCTATTTGCTATTCATTTATATGCAACGTTTGCTGCTTACTTATCATTGATTGACCTTTTCCCTCAAATGCTGCATATTAGGTTTGCATTCAATTCCCTTGTATTAGTATCTATGGTTGTGTAACAAATTGCCTCAAAACTTTGTGGCTTAACACAAGCAATTTATTATCTCAAATTTCTGTGGGAAAGGAATCAGACTTGAATTAGTTGGGTCTTTTGACTCAGGATTACTCAAAAGGTTGCAACTAAGATGTCAGCCAGGACTGATGACTATCTCAAAGCTCAATTAGGAGATGATCTGTTTCCAAACTCATTCAAGTGGTTGTTAGCAGGATTCAGTTCCTTCTGGGCTTTGTCAAGGACCATTCCTCAGTTTCTTGCCAGACATTCTCCACTGGGCAGCTCACAACATGGCAGCTGGCTTTCATCAGAGCAAGAGATGGAGACTAAGATGGAAGCCAGAATCTTTTTATACTCTCATAATGGAAGTAACATCCCCTCACTTTTACCATATTCTTTTTATTAGAAGCACATTACTAGGTCCAGCCCATCCTAAGAGGAAAGAGTTTTGCAAGGGCATGACCACCAGAAGTCTAAGATCATTAAAAATCATTTTAGAAGCTACCTACCACACTCTTATTTTTTTCCTAGAGTTCTCTTTCCCCTTTGTGTTCTCTCTAGACCAGTTAATCTCTAGTCCTGCCCTCAGTCAACATTCTGAAAGTTCCCTTTATCAGTTTCCTGCATTGGATCTTTGTTTCCTGGATCCGACCATCTCCTTTCTTGGTTTGCTTTCTCTTATTTTAGGAGAACATATCTGTAACTACTGCCCCCTAACAAAGGCACTTGGAAGGTAAATTTTCTATGTCTGTTCATGTGTGAAATATGTTAGTATTAATAATTCTTAGTACTTGGCCAGATACAGAGTTCAAGGTTAAAAGTCAGGATCTGTAAGACCTTACTTTTTTTCTTCTAGCATCAGTGTAGCTGTTGAGGAGTCTTTTCTCTCATTTCTCTGTAAGTGACCAGTTTTTTTATCCTCTATGGAGACTTTCCAGATCTTCTCTTTCTCCCTGATATTCTGGAATTTCAGTGATGTTCTTTGGTAAAGGCCTCATCTTCTTTATTGTTCTGAATACTCTACGTACCTTTCCAAACTGAGACTCAAGTCCTTCAGTTTGGAGAACTGTCCCTGTATAATTTCTTCGGTAAGTTCCTCTTTCTGTTTTATCTATTCTTTTTTTCTAGAATTCTTGTTCTATTCTAGTTGGCCTTCGAGATCAGGGGTCAGAAAATGTTTTCTGTAGAGGGTCAGATAGTAAATATTTTAGGCTTTGGGCACCATATATATCCTCTGTCACATATTCTTCTCTCGATAGATAGATAGATAGATAGATAGATAGATAGATAGATAATAGATACACAGACATACACACACATACACAATCTTTTACAAATTTAAAAAGCATTCTCAGATTAAAGGACATACAAAAACGTGCTATGGGCTATATTTGGCCCATGGACCATTAATTGCCAACCTCTTCTAGATAGACACAGCCTATGTTTCTTATCTGCTCTTTCATGCTTTCCATCACTTCTTGCTATAATTTCTGGGTGATTTTCTTGATGTTATATTCCAACTCTACACCATATTTTTTTATTTATTTTTAAACTCTAAGAACACTTTCTTATTCTGCAAATGCTCCCTTTTATAATAACATCTTCTCTACAGATATAAACTAGAGGCTGTTTGTTTTTAAAATGTTTTTCTGTTCCCCACCTTATCTCTATTTCTTTCATGTTCATGCTTTCTATTTGTCTATTTTTGTGCCTCTATTCCCTTTAGGGGTTTTCCTGAAAAAAAAAAAAATCCTTGCCTGTCTCTCCTATTGAAATGTGACGTTCTAAACAGGGGGGAATTTATTTAGGAGTGGGAGCAGGGCTTGCCAACTAATGGACTTCAGTTTAGGGTTACCAGATAGAGAATGCTAGAGGGGAAATCTAATCCCTAGGGCCATTTAGTTTATCCAGAGAATGCACTTGTGATCTCCTGCCTGGAGGAGGAGATATGTTGCTGCTGGTGTTCTGTGCATTGAGACTAGGGACTAGGAAGAAAGTTAATTATTCCTCATTGATTTTATCCAGTACCTGTGCCTAAATCCAGAGCCCTTTATCCATATCACCCTCTAAATTAACTTTAGACTGTGGCCTCTTTTATTTGCTAAATGAGTCATCTCATTTAGTCATCTGCCTCTAAATTCCAAAAATCATTTAACTTTCTTACTTCTTTCATTCTCTTTCTATAGTGCATTTTTATGTTTTTAAAAATTCCTCTACAATCATTTTAATAAGGTCTCAGATGTAAGCAGAGATAAACACACATAGTTAATCTACCTTATTTAATCTGTCTTATTTTAGGATTTTAAGACACTTTGGATGAATGGAATGTCATTTTCTGAGATCTGGAAGCCCGAGAACTCTTTAACATAAGAGATCTGAGTGTGGATATCCACCAGGTAAAAGTGGTTCCTCAGCGCCAGGCTTTACCATATCAAGTGATAAGAATACAAAATATTTTCACTTACCCCTCAGACTGTTATGAGCAGAAAATACTGTTTGTGACCTAATTTTTCTGCTTTATACCTGAATCTTCTATAGTCCACTTCTGTAACATAGGTTGATATTCACATGTACTTTTGATCCCACATTTAATATTAAAGCAAGTGAATATTTCTTCATTGAGTTTGTTTTGCAATGAGATTTACATTCAATATTACCACCATTTTCATAATGCACATTTTTAGAAGATAGGATGAAATATGTAGATATTTCATGGTACCTCTATTCAAAAACTTTTGTGAGAATCAAAATATTTAACATTTCAGCCTTTAAAAGAAAGGAAATTCTGACATATGCTATAACATGGATGAAACTTGAGGACATAATGCTATGTGAACTAAGCCAGTCACAAAAAAGAAAAAAAATATGTATGATTCCACTCATATGAATTTTTATTTACAATAGTCAAAATCATAGAGACAGAAAGTAGAATAGGTCAGGGGTAGAGGGAGAGGGAGTGAGGAATTATTGTTTAATGGGTATAGAGTTTCAGTTTCACAAGATTAAGAGACTTTTGGAGATGGACGATGGTGTAGGTAGCACAAAATTATGATTTACTTAATACCACTGAGCTGTACAATTAAAAATAATTAAGATGGTAAATTTTATGTTATATATTTATGTTATTTTGTTATATTTTATGCTATATGTTTTATGTATATATACAAAAATAATTGGAAAAATATCTAACACTGAGTTTTATATCATATCATTATTAAATTCATTCAATAAATACTGAGTACCTTCTATGTACCAGGCACTGTTATAGGTATTCAGGAGTCAACAGCCAACAAAATAGACACAATCTCTTCCCTCCTACAGCCTATATTCTAGTTGGGAAACAGAAAATAAATTAGTAAATATATAACATAAAGTAGGTTTAAAGAAATGAGTGACAAGGGTGCTATTTCTTAGTATGACGAGGGAAACCCTCTCTGATTATGCAGCACTTACACAGAGAGACATGATTGGTTTTCATTTCTTATGCCATTTCCAAAGAGAATTTATAATTGTGAGTTAACCAAACACCCACCCACCTCACACACACACAAGAACTATATTTGGTAAAAGCTCTTAAATTTCAGTTACTCATTGTTCTTATGGTTGGTATTGTCACTACTTGAGTATTTGCATTCTCTTCTACTTTTATTTCTTTTCACATTAACAATTGTTATTTCCTGACACAGGCTGAACTTTCCATCCAAAGAAATCCATCTGCTTAAATTGATTATCATTCAGCTATGAGGATTGGCCGTTGTTTTCATGTTTTATCTGAGGAAACTGAGGCACAGAGATCTAAAAGCACATAAGATTTTTTTGGTGAAACCATGCACAAACTTCAGCCCCCTAGCTCAAAGTCTACTTTGTTCCCTAAGACCTGAGTCACCACATTGCTGTAGGAATGGAATAGGACAATTTCTCTGAAAGCACTTGGCACATCCTTAAGCACATTGTAGAAATTCTTTTTTCTTCAGCATCCTTTTACTAATAACTGGCCCCTAGGGTGATAAAACCACCCTTTGCCGCCCTCCCTACTTGGAGAAAGATTTACCTAGCCAAAGATCCTTAGCAGGCATTTTTCTGTCTTCTTTGATTGTTTCTAGCCCCTCCAGCCCATGGTAGTAGATATCTCAGTAATTTGGGGCACTGAGAGGAGCTGGCTTACTGGATCATTTTAGCAACAGATAGTGGCCACAAGGCTAACTATCCTTTGTCCTATGAACTCCTGAATAACATTGCTCTTGCTATAGTCAAAAACACTTCACCTCTTCAACGCTGTGTTTTGTTTTGTGTCACCCATTGGAAGACTAAGTAGCCATGGGAGTGAAATTGACCCTGGTTTCCTTAAATCAGAGATGGCTGAAAAATGGATTCTTTTTTTGTCCCTGTCCAACTGTGGCAGCTCTTTAATTTCAATTAGCAAAGCTTGAAAAAGAATATTATGTCAGATGTAATTAAAGCTGAAAGGATTCCGTGCTTACCTCCAGTCCTTCTCCTGATTGAGGATCTGTAGTGTCCCCCAGCAGGGCTGTAAATTTTGGGTTCTGGGGAATTCTGGTGGCTGGGGCTTTGATGTAGCTCTCTTTTTAAACAAGTGACAGTTCAGGAAGCATAAGCCTCTAGGAAGGATTTATTTAACTTTTTAAAGTCTAAAAATTAGCTGCACGAATAAGACTTGTCTATGCACAACACCAACTTGTTCACTTCAAGCCCTTGCTTTTTCCTCTCTGTGTCTTTCAAAGCTCCTCCTCCCCTCCAACTGGGGAAGGCCAACCATCTTCTCCTCTATGAAACAAGTATTTGTTCTGGTTGACATGTTAGAATCTCTACCAAGAAGCAAATCAACCCCTTGCCTGCAACTTCTTAGGTTTCATTGCATCAGTCAGGGTCCTGGCAGGAGACAAAATCCACTCACACTGTTACAGATGAAGAGAATTTAAGATAGGAGCTACTGATAGAGGAAGGGACAGAATTAAGAGAACAGAGGAGGAAAAGTGAGGTGACCAAGGACTAGCAATAGCAGGAAATTGTTATTACCCCTGGAAGGGAAGGAACAAGAGAGACATACAGTATTACCAGACCAAGTGAGAAGCATAAAAGTGGCCCAACAGAAACTGTAGTCATGGAAGGATGTGGCCTTCCCAGAGAGTCTGAAGCAAGGAAGAAACGTCCTCCTGCCTCCCAGTCTTCTGGATGTGCTTCCGTGGCCAACCCAGACAGGGCAGTTAGCTGTTGCTCCTTCTGTATGGGTCTTGTTTCCCCAGTTTGTGTGTAGTCAGCCTGAAGGCCAGTATTATGTGTCCTATTTGTTCTGAATCTCATGGGTCTCAACATAATACTGAGCACATAGGTGCTCAATTAATGGTCTTGTTAGATTATTTTAATATAATTAAATTACTATTATATAAAAATATAATTTAAAAAAGATTTCACTAAGCATTATTATCATATCAAATGTGTAATGTATAATAATACCTCTTTTTTCTTTGGGGGGATTATATATGTTTTTAGTATTAAGATATATTTGATATATAACATTGTATAAGTTTAATATATAATGTATTAATTTGATGCATTTATATGTTGCAATATGATTACTGTTAAAGCATTAGTTAACATCTCTATTGTGTCCCATATTTTTGCATGTGGTGAGAACATTTAAGATCTAGTTTCTTAGCAACTTTGAAGTATGTAATAGAGTAGTTAACTAAAATCTTTCGCTTCAATTATATTTTTTACACTATAATAATTAATTATACTCAAATAATCTAACAAGAGCATTATATTGAGCACTTGTATTGCATTTTGCTTTACTAAGCTTCACAGACACTGCATTTTTTTACAAATTGAAGGTTTGTGGCAACCCTGCATCAACCACATCTATCAGTGTCATTTTTTTCAACAGCATTTGCTCACTTCATGTCTCTGAGTCACATTTTGGTAATTCTCACAATATTTCAAACCTTTTCATTATTATTACATTATTGCTTTTTGTGTGTTTTTTTCTGTTTTGTTTTTACAGAGGAAGAGATAGGGGTGCAGGGAGGGACAGCGGGAGAGGGAGAGAGAGACTCTTAAGCAGGCTCCATGTCCAGCATGGAGCCCAAGGTAGGGTTGTTCTCATGACCCTGAGATCATGACCTGAGTCAAAATCAGGAGTCAGATGCTTAACTGATTAAGCCACCCAGGTGCCTTTTGTTTTTATTATTGTTACGGTGATATTGTAATTGTTTGTTATGTATATTCTTTTTTTAGACATAACACTATTGCACACCTTTATATGCACTGAAAAACCAAAAAAATTCACTCAACTCATATTTTTGTGATAGTAGCTTTATTGGTCTGGAATCAAACCTGCAATATCTCTGAGGTACGCTTGTGATGTGATAATAATAAATATAGAGTGATAACCCTGAGAATACATGTGGGGCATCATTGTAAATCAATGAGTGGATCTCAACCAGACATAGAGCAGACCCTCTGTTAAGAAGAGTAAAGAGGGACGCCTGGGTGGCTCAGTGGTTGAGTGTCTGCCTTCAGCTCAGGGCGTGATCCTGGAGCCCCGGAATCAAGTCCCACATTGGGCTTCCTGCATGCAGCCTGTTTCTCCCTCTGCCTGTGTCTCTGCCTCTCTCTCTGTCTGTGTCTCTTATGAATGAATAAATTTAAAAATCTTAAAAAAAAGAGAGAGAAAAGTAAAGAAACAGCACAGCCACCGAGAAATGGCAGTTAATGGACATGTTTGGCCAAGTACAATATGCACATGACTTTCTGGAGACAAGCACTATTAGATAGGTGTATTTACATGGTCTGTTTGAAGAGGTTAAGTGATGAGGGGCACCTGGGTGGTGCAGTGGGTTAAGCATCTGACTCGATTTTGGCTCAGGTCATGATCTCAGGGTCATGAGATGGAGCCCTGTGTCTGGCTCCACACTCAGTGTAGAGTCTGCTTAAGACTCTCTCTCCCTTTTCCTCTGCCCCTCTCCCACCCTCACACATTCTCTCTCTCTCTCAAATAAATAAATAAATCTTAAAAAAAAAAAAAAAAAAAAAAAAGGTGACAAGAGGAGAGAAATGCCATTTCCAAGAAGAAGGCTAACCAGGACTGTGTAGGCCCAGCTGGCTATGTGGAATTTATTTAAGAGCAGAGGTGTGTGGGAAAAAGGGACAGCACTGGTGAAACATGGAGGTTGGGTTCTAGCAAATGGTCTGTGGCTCAAAAACGATTTTGTCACCATTTACCCTAAAGGTTTTGCAGAGTCTGGATTCCTGAGTTGTAAGCATTGCTCCCTCGCTCTGGGGCGGACATGTTGCTGTGCCACAGCTGACTTGCCACCTGGTCCTGCTGACCAAACTGCAGGTCCCTTTACTGCTTCTGACTCATCTGGCACCAAAGTTTTGAAGGTGTATTTCCTTGTATTTAAGTAAATGCTAAGGCACGCCGACAAATGCTGGCAAAAAAAAAAACTGGATCCCTTCTGCTTCAATGACAAAAAGCCACAAATAACATAAAACAATTAACTTTGATTATCTTTATAAGCAGTGTGCACTTTTATTCACAACACATTTTAGATCATAGATTTGATTTTTCCTTCACCCCAGATCATTTCACAACCATCTTTTTCTGCCAATAGTTGGCGTGCCTGCCAAAAATGCAAACTAACTTAAACTTACCTTTAGGCAAACATAGTTAGAATGGAAATTGTATACTCAATCCAATAACCTTTTGGGGAAAAAAGATTAAGTGAATGTCCTTATGGATTAGCAAAGGAGAGTCAAGTCTAAAGGTCTCCTCTATCATTTAAAGAACTCTTTGTTGACCCTGCTGCCCCTTCAGTTTAGCATGTGATTTTTCTCCTTTTGGCTGCCAACATTCTCAAGGAGGTGGCTATGTCTTCCTTCCACCTTTCCCCACCACACATTCCTTATTTAGTCCCCAAAAAGCTGACTTCATGGCACTTGCAATGGTTTATTTTTTGTGTCAACTTGACTAGGACATGGGCTGCTGGGACATTTGGTCACACATTCTGGGCATGTCTGTAGGTTGTTTCTGGATGAAATTAAGATTTGAATTGGTAGACTGAGCAAAGCAGATCACCCTCCCCAATGTAGATGAGCTTCAACCAATCACCTGAAGACCTAAATAGAACAAAAAGACTAAGCAAGAGGAAACTTCTCTTGCCTGAGCTGGGACATTGGTCTTTTTCAGCCTTCAGACTCAGACTGAATATCTGCTCTGCTTGGGTCTCTAGCTGGGTGGCTTTTGAATTGAAATGTATGCAATCAGCTCTCTTGATTCTCAGGTCTTTGGACTTGAACTTACATATCAGCTCTTCTGAGTCTTCAGCTTGCTACCTGCAGGTATTGGAAATTCTTAGTTTCCATAATTGTGTGAGCCAATTCCTTATAACAGATCATATGTATATAATATATGCATAATATGCATAAAAAATCATATATATAAATATGTGTTTATATACACATACATATAAAATTGATCATTTCCCTGGAGAACCCGGACTAATACAGCTCCATTGAAACTACTCTCAAATGTCATCAATAGTCTTCTAGTTAGGTTCTATGGGCAGATCTCTATCTTTCTCTTTGTTGATGCTGACACTCACTGCTCTGCCCACCTCTCAGGGACTCCTACTTCCTCTCCCCATTTCTTGGTTCTCAGTCCCGCTCTCACTACTTTTCCAATTCTCACCACTGTAGCTCCCATTTCTCTACTAAGTCATAACTCTTGAGTTTCCCCTACCTTCCAGTCCAGTATCTCTTGCCACCTATTATCCACTGCTCTTCAACATTACCATCTTACATAAAAGTCAGTGATTCTACCTTCTTTCCCACAAAGTCATCTCTTCCTGTGCCTGAAAAACCTGTGCCTGCTTCCCCTACCCCAGGATCCAATTAATCACCAAGTCTTGTTGGTTTTTCCTTTCATTTCCAGACACCCCCTTCTTTTCATTCTTTCTACTTCAATGCTAGCCACGCCCTCATTCCCACAACAGCCTTCTCATTGGCCCCCTGCCTTCAGCCTCTCTTCTCCTTTACCTGGACACCACTGCCAGATTAATAGTAGCTGACATTATCTCATTATGTCTGTCCCCTCCTCAATCACCTCCAATGACTCAAGGCAAATCCCAGACTTCTTTGCTGAGCCCCTAAGCCTCTCTGCCATCTGATCCACCATTCCAGGCTGACTATCAGGACAAAATAGAATTCCAGGTAATTGGAGTCATGCTGCATAGGACTGCCTTTCTGACACATCTTGTATTGCTTGCAACACTGAAAACTACACAGGTGTATTTTCCCACTTAAAATCTCCTCCCTGCATACATGTTTAAAAATGTTGGTATCACGTGTATTCTGGGTGAATAATGAGTCACATGAAGTTTACTATAAATCTTTTAAGAAGTAAACATTCCTTAGCCAGCTTTTGGTCATCACTATTTATCTATAGTCATCATTGCCACACTGAGTTAGCTGAGAGCAGTACTTTGGGAAATAGTGATTAACAGTTTGGACCCTAAATCAAACTCCTTGGGTTTGGATCCTAGTTCTACCACATATGGGCTGTCTGGACTTGGGCAAATCCCTTAGCCTCTTGGGCCTCAGTTTCATCATTTATAAGATGGAAATGACAGGGGCATCTGGTTGGCTCAGTTGGTTAAGTGTCTATCATTGGCTCAGGTCATGATCCTAGGGTCCTGGGATCAGGTCCCATGTTGGAATCCTTGCTCAGCAGGGAGTCTGCTTCTCTCTCTCCCTCCCTGCCACCCCCCACTGCTTGTGTTCTCTCTCTCTCTAAAATAAATAAATAAAATCTTTTTTAAAATCAAAAAAATAAATATAAAAAGTTGGAAATGACAATAGTCACACCCACAGGACTTTTGCAGGGCTTAACAGAAAGTGGTTAGACCAGTGTAAGTGCTCATTATACAGGCTCTCTGAGTTTCAGTCATTATTGCATCATACTGATGGTGAACTGCCAATGCAGTATTGGAATTACCCTATGGAGCTGACCTTCTGGAGTGTCCACATCCCAGCTGAAAGTGAGTGGGCATCCTGGTGCTCCCCAGGCCTTGGCTCACTTCCAAAAGTTATAAATAGATGTAGGTCGTGGAGTCCCCCTACCTGGAGGCTCTTCTAGTTCTGCCCCTTTGCCAGCCACTCTATAAGGACTGTTATATGCATTACCTCATTTCAACCTCTCAACAACCCATAAAATAAAACTGAGACTCTAGGAGACTAAGTAATTTGCCTAAGTCTACATAGCCAGAATTTGAGCTCAGATTTGCTCTATTTTTTTCTCTTAGGGCCTCGGAGATGCAGAGATCTGCATCTGATGGGATTTGTCCCATCTCTGCCAAACCCTCCAAGTCACTACTCTCACTTCCTCAGAACTCTGCTCCATCTTCCAACTAGCAGTTATCTAGTGAAGACACTCATTCATTTTTAGTTGATTGGAACCAAGACAAAGCAAAGCAGTGAGATTTCTTTTCTGGCTCTCTGGTTGTTGTCACTACAGCTCCCAACTTCATACGCAGTCACCCTAGAGCAATGGAAAAGGAAGAGACTCAGGCCCTCAGAGCACCTGATGCTTTTAAAGTTCACCTGCTGACATTATTCCATGGGACATCAAGGATGATAGGCAGGGCTTAGCTGTGATGGCTCCTGTCTATCTTGAGCCAAGGAGGCTTGGAGAAGTTAGACTGGAAATACATCATTGGACTTAAGTGTTAAGTTAAAAGTCTGAGAACAGTCTTCCTGGTTGTGCAAATGTTCTCAGTGAAGTCACCACCATGGCCAAATGGTGGATATGAATTCTGCACCTAGGAATTGTACTTACCTTTCTTGCAGTTCAAATACATTATTATGCCAACATTAGCTAGCAGGAAAGGTTTATAATCACTCCACACAATGTCACCAAGGTCTGTGGAAGTCTGTTTCTTCTGTGCCTCCAGTGGTTCTATTCTCATTACCAATTCAGTCGGGACAAGATCAACAAAGCTGAGGTAACAAACTCTGAAATCTAATAGCTTAACACAACAAAATCTTTCTTCATATTTATGCAAAGTCTGAACGTTGGGGGTCCTCCATGGAGTGCCTCAGGGACCTTGGGTCCCTCTCTTTGGGAACATTGCTATCTCAACAAGAAGCCCCTAGAGTGATCATGGCAGGGAACAAGAGAACACAGAGGTGGCATATCAATTCTCAAATACCCCAGCCTGGAAGTGACATACATTATTTGCATGCATACTACAGTGGCTAGGACTAGTCACGTGGCCCTGCCTAACTGCAGGAGGCAGAGGAATGTCATCTTCCTCATTAAGGAAGAAAAGGAGAGCTAGCTATACAAGTACACTAGTAATTTCTGTGATGGTATTTACATAAGAAACCATCAGAAACAAAATCAGAGTTCTTCAAACTTGTGATAAGAATACTCTTTTTATTAACTATTTTTATCTATAAAAGTAATACATCATCAGGGATCCCTGGGTGGCGCAGCGGTTTGGCGCCTGCCTTTGGCCCAGGGCGCGATCCTGGAGACCCAGGATCGAATCCCACATCAGGCTCCCGGTGCATGGAGCCTGCTTCTCCCTCTGCCTATGTCTCTGCCTCTCTCTCTCTCTCTCTGTGACTATCATAAATAAAAAAAAAAAAAGTAATACATCATCATAGTAAAAAGAATTCAAAATGCACAGTAAGGTATCAGGTGAAAAGTGGAATTCTCCTCCTATCTAATTCTTACCCTCTCCCTCCAGGTCTTCCCCAGAAGTTTCCTGTATATTCTTCCTGCTATTGTTTTTTAACTCAATAATGTCTTAGGTAGCTTTTCATATCAAACCACATAGAGCTACCATCTTATTTTAATCACCTAGTATAAATGCCCCAATCAACCCCTTTAATCAACATTTAGGTTGCTTTCCATTTCGAACTATCATAAACCATGCTCTCTGCATACATAGTTCAGTAGATGTAGTATATGCTAAGATAAACTTCTACATGATGGAACACAAAGTCAAAATGCCATATAGGCATTTTAAATCTTGAAATCCACTGCCTAATTGCTCTCTCAAAAGGGCAATTTTATTTACTCAAAAAATGATGGGCCTGCTATTTAAATATTGATGACAGTAAGGAATTTTTGCGAATTTTGCTAGGCGTGACAATGATACTTTTTTTAAAGTTCTTATCTGTTAGGGATAATTACTGAAGTGTTTGTAAGAGAGATAATACAATGACTTAGATTTGCTTTTAAATAAGTAACTCAAGCCAAAAAAAGATGATGTGGGATGGATAAAGCACAAATGGTAAACTATTGATCATTGTTGAAGTGGATGATTCATTATACTCTTCTCTCAACCCTTGTATTTGATATTTTCCATAATAAAAAGTTAATTCTTTATGCTTATTCTAAGAGGAGATGTTTGAGAGGCTTATTGCAGCACATTGTCAATGTCCTGATTAAAGTCAGAGGAGTCCTGGGTGAAAACGGTCTTACATGGTTAGCCAGGAGGTGCTGGAGAGAGATGAGGATTTGGAATGAGGCTAAAAATAGAGTTCTAGAAGAAAGAGAAGGAGGAACTTGCAGAAGGAGAAGGAGAGATGTTCCCAGTCCTATCCATCCTTCCCCTCACCCCCAAGTGAACCACATAGAAACTCTTACTTTGGAGGGTGGAATTGTGTCTGGGCATGTAAGACTGTGCACAGCAATGGAGGGTACATGACAGGGAGTAAAGAGGGAAGAGTAGAGTAGACAAGGAGGAGAGAGGGAAGATTAAGTGTGCAGCAGCAACTTCCTCAGTGAAGCCATTTAGCATGCCAGGGAAGCACCTGAACACTATATTCAGAATTCCAGGTTCACATCCCTTCCCAGGCCAAGCAGGTGTGCTTATCTTCCCAGCAGTCCACTCAAAATTGTTTAGAGATCAACCAGGATGAAGCCGATATTTAGGTGATTCCCCTAGTGTCATTAAATTCTAGACTCACAACATGTGACCAAGAATGTATAATTTTTGTCTGTGTGTAAATATATGTGCCCAGCAGAAAAAATAAATTGTATATGTGAGAGAATTCTCTGTTTTTTAAGTAAGAATATGAGCACTTAGCAGAGGGAACTGAAGTATGATTGATGATTGTATCCTCCTCTGGCAGATTTATTACAAAAATGATGGGGATCCCTGGGTGGCGCAGCGGTTTGGCGCCTGCCTTTGGCCCGGGGCGCGATCCTGGAGACCCGGGATCAAATCCCACGTCGGGCTCCCTGCATGGAGCCTGCTTCTCCCTCTGCCTGTGTCTCTGCCTCTCTGTCTCTCTCTGTGTGACTATCATGAATAAATAAATAAAATCTTTAAAAAAAAAAATGACTAAATCCAAGGACTGTCTTCTCTTAGGATACGAAACGCTGATCTCTAAGAATCCTATGAAAGAGATACTATAAATAAAAGGGCCCTGCATGTAAATTTTAGAACTTCATGAAAAGAAGCCATTTTGCAGCCAGGTAACCACAGATGTGTGCTCATCATCTGTGCTATATTCTCTGTTTCCAGCATTGATCCCAGCCCTGTGCTTGTGTCATACCCTTTTGTGTATGTAATAACAGCCAACAAAGTGGCCAAGACAAGAATGTGTTGGGTTCAACCTACCTACAGCAATCCAGGATACCCACAGGGGTTTGTTTTCATCCTTGACATCCAGTGCAATTGGACATACACTTTCAGTTGCTGTAGGAGATGCTACAGAGCCAGGGCAGGGGTGGGGGGATGTGTTGATGAGAAGCTGATTATCTTTTCCAAAATGAGTCATCTGTTCAATGCTGATCCATGGCAGGGGATCCACTCAACATGTGGCCAAACAATTCTTCCAGTGACTTTCTGCCTTTGTGTTATCACAGCGCTAAACCTCAGTGGTACAAGAAGTAGGAAATATCATTCATTTCTAAGAGCTAATCACTTTTAAAAATTATGGAAAAGAGTATTTGAAAGTTAATGTCCTGTTTGTCATCTCCCCATGAAGCTTCCACTTCTCTTTCTCCTAAGCTTTAAGCCCTGTCCTGGGCCAGAAAGGCAAATTCCCAACCCATAAACACTGACAATGACATCTTGAGGGTCCTGGCCCATGTGCCAGTCAAAATAGTATGTACTTTAATTTGCTCTCCAATATGGCAGTCACTAGCCTTTATGGCTCTTTAAATTCAAATTAATTCAAATTAAGCAAAATTTTAAATTCAGTTCTGCATTTACAGCAGCCACATTTCAAGTACCTGTGCTTGGGGCCACCCTGCTGGAGAGTGTAGATCTAGAACATTTCCATCATCACAGAAAGTTCCACTGGGCAGTGCTGCTGCTCTGATGCCGTCATTTAAACTGGTATGAGGTCTTTGAAAGGCCCCAAAATCTACGTGGAGGCAAATGATAAAAAATGGTTGATTAGTCTGTAGCCAGGAAGCATAGCTATGTATATACATCCTTTCCTCCATTCTTTTATTCCTGTCTCAAATGTTATCAGGCCTATACATACATCACCTCATGAGACAAGTATCCTGGGTGGCCATAGAGTTCAGAGAAGCAAAAACTACTTCCAGCTTGGGAAAAGGAGTGGCTCTCAAAAGAAGAGGAATATCCCAAGCAGAAGGGAGCACTTGAGCATAGGCGCAGAGGCAAACAAGTTCTTCCTTGGAGAACAGTGATCCTCCTCTCTCCCAGCTGCCAGCCTGAGGCTCTGGCCCCTGCCAACTGGCTGATTATCTCAGTGCACCTTGCCAAGTAGGGAGGATGAATGTCTAGACCAACTATCCTCGGTATTGGTTAAGGATCAGTCATAGAGAAGAGAATTCACATTCGCAAGTTAAAGTGGGGTATCAGATGACTTACAAAATTGCCAGAGAAGCTGAAGAGACAGACGCTGAGTGGAGCTTTCAGAAGTGACTCTAAGGAGAAGACCACCAAGGAAACTGCTGCTTGGTTTGTGATCAGGAAGCAGTACAGTCAGGAAGTGACCACCATCGGAAATCCCAACACAGCCATGAAGATGCCATCAGAGAAACAATGGCCCCAGAACACCGGGCTCAACCCCATGTCACCTTCCACAATTCATGCAGGTACATCTAACTGGCAGAACTTAACCACATCCAGAATCCTAGGTGCAAAAGCATCTAGTGCATAAAAGAAAGTGTGGAAAATGATGGCTGCTAGCATAACATAGCATAACAGGAAGGAATGTTAGAAGTGGAAATCCATTCCTCCACCAACTTGCCATGCCCTCATATCCCCTAATCATTTGAGATTAAACAGGATAGTTACAGCAGCTTTCCAAGGTCAAAACCTGGGAACTATGGGAAGACTGCTAAAAGCAGAAAGCAAGAAACAACATTCATATAGTCACGTTAACAAGAAAGAAAAATCTGGAAAAATATTTTAAGGCTTCTGGGTATTCTTTAGAAATCAAGAGCTCCTGAACTATGCAGCCTCTTTGCTTGGATACAGCCAGTGTGATTCCCAGCTTTTTGCCAAGCACTGCAATAATCAGTGGGGCTGTACAGCATCCAACCCAGCTACACACTGATGAGGAATGAGGAAGGCTATTTTTAGGTTGAATTTTCAAGTCTGAAAAATGTTAGTAGGAGGTTGGCACCCAGCTCCTGGTTTTGTTTGTCATATCAGTCCCCGCTGAGGAAAGCAAACAGCAGGTAACTGTAGAACACACCTGTCTATAGCAGCTGTTTGATGTTAGCAGGCTTTGATTGTCAACCAAGCAATTTGCGTAGAATTTGGAAACAAAGGAAGGAGATTGTCAAGAGCCAGAGGAGCAGGTGACATGCAGCATGCCTATGTGCTCCCAGCAGTCAGGAGGAGAATGCATGAGTGAGAGATTGGCACCAGAGGTAGCGCACTTTGGAGAAGTGACAGCCTCCTACAGGGAAGTAATGGGACCTCTGCAATGAAGTGCCAACTCCCTATCCCAATAAAGCCTTGATATCACTAAAGTCCACAGTACTTGTAAACAATTCTAATGAGTGTCAGGGTGGGACCTAAAGGAGAAAAAAATGCATGGTTCTTACCATGGCTAATGAAAAACTTCAGTAAGGACTCCAGATGGACGCCAGCCAGAATTTCTAATTTTTAATGACTGATTTATTATTTATTTATTACTGCCTGTCCTTCAAGATCCAGCTCAAATTCTACATCAACTCTTTCATTTATTCATTCATTCATTCAATGGTTCATCTGTTCAAGGGTATCTTCTCAGCCTACTCTACCTTCTAGTACAAGATCCTACTCAAGGCATCCACAAGGAGATGAGTGAAAGAGATGATCTTCCCTCTAAAAGGGAGACAAAACATCAATAAATAGTACTAGGGGGATCCCTGGGTGGCGCAGCGGTTTGGCGCCTGCCTTTGGCCCAGGGCGCGATCCTGGAGACCCGGGATCGAATCCCACGTCGGGCTCCCGGTGCATGGAGCCTGCTTCTCCCTCTGCCTGTCTCTCTGCCTCATTCTCTCTCTCTCTGTGAGTATCACAAATGAATAAAAATTAAAAAAAAAAATAGTACTAGGTATTGGGTATTAGTACTAGAAATAAAGTGATGTGAAAATTCCAGAATAGGAGAGTTAACTTTAGTTTGGTGGAGGAAAATGAAGAAAGGATTTAGGAGGCCTTCCTGGGGGAAACAGCCTATGTGAAAGCCTTCACACAGCTTTAGTCTTGGAATTCAGTGTCTCTGAATGACTAGGGTACTTTGCCACTCGGCCACGACCTACCTTGTAGAGTTAATGGCCTTTTAATATATCTAGTCTTCTAGTTTTTATCTGACAAAAATAATAGCTTTGAAAGTATTTTTTGAGCTCCACACTGGACGTGGAGCCTGTTTATGATTCTCCCTCCCCTCTCTCTCTCTCTGCCCCTCCCTGCTCATGCTCTCTCTCTCTCTTATTCTAAAAAAAAGAAAAAAAGAAAGAAAGATAAAGTATTTTTTAATGAACTGAGATGCTGTATATAAAGGCTAGCCAGATAGTGGGTAATTAATAAATATTAGCCCTTTCCCGGGACAGAAATAAGCTCAGAGGAAAAAGCAAATGTGATGGCTGAATATAAGCTAGAAATTCAGCACAATCCCTTGACCAACTCAATGTTAAAGGACTGGTTTTGGCAACTTTAGTTGAAGTCTTTATTATTATTTATTTTAGAGCCAGGCTCTTCTGTATTCCAGAAAAGTATTTGCTATTGTGTTGGAGAGAATTACCCTGACAATTGCTATTTGTTCCTAACTATCATATTCAGAGGAAGCATATACTATTCTAACTGAATTAGAAACCAGATGTAAAGTGGGAAGTGTTGAAGATCTCTCTAACAACTGTTGGGAATGAGGAGTATCTATAATGAAAATGTGGACATAGTTCCTCTAACTTTCACACCTCTCAAACTCCAATTTAAATTTAAATCCAAAATGCATTGTTCTAAGGGTAACTGTTCAGCATAAAATTATGAACTCAGATTAGTGTCTCATCACCCTCTCGAGGGAAAGTCTGAGAACTGAGAAAAGAGAGCCAAATGTCAGCTTTTCCACCAGACATTTCCAGGCCAGTGTTGAACACATGCTGGGAAAAGAGCTGGAAAAGCAATAATGGACTCACAAATGGGGATTCTATCGCAATCTGGGGAGCTCTGCAAATCTGTCCCATGGCTGGGGTGGAAACAAGGAGTTATTCAGACTGTGAAACAATAAATAAAAGAGCAATAAGTATATAGTCAGCCAGACCGAGGACCGTAATCCAGCTAAAGCACCCAGGGACCCCACAGAGGACAATCTCTGTGTATGTCACTAGCAGCATACAGAATTGGGGCTCACAGGCTACTCCTCTTTTTCCCAGACAGTCTGCTATCCTCCAAGGTCTGATAGTATATGCCCAACTAACACGTGAGCAATTTCCTTCAAACAGAGCCCATCACTAGTGGATTGTTATCTTGCCTCCTTGTGCAAGAGATGAGGAAGAGAATACCAGATGTCATTGTAAAATTCTGGATATGTATTAACTCGGTTTAGGTATTCCATGGAAGCCAAACTTCTGTGCTGCCACCAAATAAAAAATTATCTGACCCAAAATGCCATTTGTGCCAAGGTCGAGAAACCCTGGTCTAGATGTGCCATTCATGAACTTCACTCTGAAATCTTGCCCCTTGTGTAGATATATTGTCAGGTCTCAGGGAGCAAGTCCCCTTTCACAGACTTTTCTCTACTTTTGCTCTTCCTCAGTTCTCTCCTCCCCTTTCACTCTTCCCAGCTTTGAGGCAATCTCTCTTAGGCCCTAGGGAATCCTTCTGCTTTTGCTGTATCTTCAAGACTCTAGGCCTGTGCTCCCAAATCTCCTCTCTGAAATTGACAGGGAGGCCACCATGGGCATTTGGTGCATGACAGCCCCTGCCCATTCATTATTGGACACTTACCATCTCTAATCCCTAGGGAACAAAACGTGGACAGTACTTCCATTCATTTAAACAACCAATGATACTCATGACATACATTTCTAAAGCCCCTTCTGGGCTGCTAGTACCCTCACTGGAAGCTTTGCCCTAGGACCTCAAGCTTTAGTAATATGGAAGCCAGAAAGACTTTCACCTGCCTTGTGGCATGCCTCCCTAGAGGCAATGACCAATCAAATTATTTGTTTGTAGGAAGGAAAGAAAAAGAGGAAAAGAAAGACAAAATAGATTGGTATATTTAAATAGTACCCAGCCATATTCAGGTTACTTTCTGCAATAGAGGTTCACAGGATCCATAGAAACTTGGAGCAGTACAGGGATTTTTTTCCCACCAGCCATCTCAAAAGCCAGTGTTAAAACTCGTGTGTGTGTGTGTGTGTGTGTGTGTGTGTGTTTAATCACTAAGTAATGTATTTATCAGACTCTCAACCCATTTCTGACCCCATCCCATACCACCAGGGACAGGGTAGGGTAGAGTTTCTGGATAAGGGAGGCAAAGGGAAGGGTAAGGATGTCTGGTACTTCCATTACCAGGTAGCTACAGATGCAATGGTTTGTATTTTGGCAGAGTCAACTCGGCTACATCAAAACCTCAAATGATACCTACAGTCTGAGGCCCACTGCTTCTTAGGCAGATTTGTACAACAGCTTCTTGCAAAGGAGAACTAGACCTGCCTTCTCATTTGCCATCAGAATCCACAATTCCCAAGAGGGAAGATTGAACTGGGTTAGGTTGCCCTCATCTGATCTGGAAAATTCTAGTGAGTAGAATCCACACCAAACTTGGTCAGAGACACTTGGCCCCTTCATGCTCAACCCACACATGGTTATCCTCTGCTCCACCCCCACCCATTAACCCATGGGCTGGTTCTTTCCTAAGATATAACTATAGCAAATTTTGAAGGAAGGAAGCTCTGGGGGCCATTTCTCTCAGAAAATTCAGGTACTCTGGCCCCCAGCCTATCCATGGTGGTGGAAAGAGAACTGCATCAAGTGTCCTGAGATGTAGATCTTATCCTTACTCTGTGATTTTGTCCTAACCCCAACTTTTCTACACCCTAGTTTCTTATCTGTAAAATATGCCCCACCTATATCCTAGGGTTGCTGTGCAGTTCCAATGAGCTAATAGTTACAGAAGTACTTTGAAAAGCTATAAGAACTATAATAATGTTATTCCTTGACTATAAATTAACGAACATAATAAAATTACTATTGCAGATATTAGCATAATAGGGCAGATTGCCCTTCCCTTTAATGAAATTCATCAGGAATAAAATACTTGGACTTTTCCCTGATGTCCTCTCACCATCTTTCTTCAGTAGGAGCCCATGAAGTTCAGTGGTCCCCACCCACATAGCTGTGTATGAGTAGAGGGTCCAGAACACCACTCTGCCTAAAGGGACATTGCTTAGATACAGATTAGACATCTTCCTGGAACCTTCCAAGATTTTAACTGCTTGAACAGCTCTAGCAAGAGAGTCAGCATGGAAATAATAAGTATGGAAATAATGCTCCAGAATAAATCAAACCAATTTTGATTAGAAAACATGTTCAGTTTTGTGAATAGCTACACAGTTTGCCAGTTATGAGGACAGGGCTTCCCCTCCTAGCCAGGGAGAGTTCAGGCTGGTGCCAAGTCCCTGATAAAAGATAAAGGGTTGACTCCCCCACCACCCCAGGCAGATGTGGGGTGAACATGTTTGGCAAAGGCGCTCAGAGGCACTGGCACAGCAGGACAGGCATAGAGCCATGTGTGCTACCAATAGCTTGGCATGTGCTGTTCTCTCTCCAGACCCAAATGTCACCTTGCTGATATAAAATTCATTGCAGTACTTCATTTCCTCTCTGGCTTTTTTTTCTCTCGCGGGCTCCGTGAAGATTTTCATAGTCACCAAGCTCTCTGTGTAGAGTCAGCAAGGACCACTGGCAGTCTGTCCTAATTCCATGTTGCCATTCTCTCTCTTAACTTCTCTCCATGTTTCCTACTGCAGCAGAGCATTAGAACAGCATTGCTAAGTAAGTGATTTGCAACTACATTTTCCCTCCTTTTTAGAAGAAACCACCCACTTAAAGGAAGACACTGCAGAAACCATCCCACTTTTTTTTTTTTTCATATAGTCTTCCCTATGTTTTTAAGTTTTCTTTTGCTAGACCTTCAGTGTGGTCAAGGTCTGGACTCTGCCCTTGTCTTCATTTAGCTATTAAAGCAGGTTTTATGTCTTTTTTTTTAAGTGACATTCAAAAAGGAGGTGGTCGTTGGAGGGTAGGGCCTTGCAAAGACTCAGCCAGGGAGGACACTGCCTGTGCCTCAGAACACAGGCAGACCCCTGACAACACCTGAACAGACATGGAGAGGTGACCTTGGGTTGGAAACAAAGAACTGGGCCCTGGAAGCATGCCTCTTAGCTCCCCACAACAACACAGCAACTCACCCTGGGAAGAGCAAGAGCACAGAAAACAAAGGCTCATTTGGCATCTCTGATATCATCTTTGGAAGTGAATAAGACAAATAACTTAAAAGGGGCAGGGGAGATCGATGACGCTGCTAACTTGAGACTGTCCATATGAGAGACTCTGATTTATCAGCCTTCATAAGAGCGGATAAGCTCTGAAATGAGTGTTCTGTGATCGGCGGTTGTACCTCCTGCTAATCTGTGTTGCTCTCCTGGTTGGGGAGGGCAGGGGGTGTTATATGTGTGCAGGGGGACGGGATTGTGACAGGGACTGAAAATACACACTTTGATTATATTATTCACTGATCCACCAGTTTGCCCTCTTACGATGGGGCTGTTGTTAATTGTGCCATTCCCAGGTGCACCCCAGAGCCGATGGGAATTCTGTTTCAGAACAGGATTGGGGCTGGGGAGAAAAGCTATTGCTGAGAGTGGAGCCCTGTCATTTTTTTTTTTTTTACCAGTATTATTATGAAGCTGTGTTCCTTGTATTAGCAGAATGGAGTCAGAGAAACCGTGCAGCCATTCGGAAAGGAGGAGGGGAGTTCTCCCCAGGGCAGGGGGACGCTGGGGATCCAGCAGGGAGAGGGAAGCTATTATTAAAAATAAGAATAAGAAAATAGAGCTGTAAAGTGGGCGAGTAGCTGGGCTGAATATTGGTGTGGAACAGTGTCTGAGCACTGGCTGCAGCTTGCCTGAGTAAGATTAAAATCTGCAGGGAAATTTTGTTCCTTAGCACTGGCAGAAATTAGGAATAAATTCAATTGCATTCTGCACAATAGCTGGAAGCGATTGAGGTTAAGTGGCCTCGCTCTCTGATGTGTTAGTATTACTGAGCACTCTCTGCCCATGTGACTCGGTGCAATCTGCTCTTGGAACACGTCGCCATGGCAACTGATGATTTCTATTACAGTACATTCAAGTTCACATTCTAGGCCTGTCATATGCTTGGAAATTTCCAGTTAAAATATTTATTTATGAAAAAGGCAAAAAAAAAAAAAAAAGCCACCCCCAGACTCTTTCAGGGATAGAAAACAAAAAGGTACACCCCACTGCAGAATGATTTATCTGCAGAGAAGAGATTGATGCATTGTTGCTTAGCTGTTGCCACTAAACAAAAAACTCCCCATGGGGTGGCCAACTGAGCTGGGGAGGGGGTAAGTTGGAGTCTTACCTACTGTGGTTTGTGTACGGGTGTAATGTCAGTCTGAGTGCAAAGTGACAGAGCCTAAGAATCCAAGTTTCCACTTGGTTCTCTGGGACACATGGCTCCAACTGCAGCTTCGCAGTAAAGTTCTGCACTGCTTTACACCGCTCAGCGGGGAGAGCCCTGCACTCACCCCTCAGTCGTGAGAAAGGGGTGGAGAGCTCTCTTACTGGGTGGGTCAATATTCTGGAGTCCCCAGATATTCTCGAGCTTACGCCAGCAGAGGAGGAGGGCAGCCTGGGATATAACATGGCAGACTGCTGTCTCCTAGAAGCCATGACCGTGTTCCCTGATAGAGGTCTGTGAGGCTTTCTAGGTCTACCTTCCAGGCACTGCACATGGAGCCCCAGGGACCCCTCACCCTTTAAAAAAGGCTGTTACGCTTATATATACCCACTTGCTTCTCCCCAGAGAAAGACAGTCAAGGGTTAAACTAAACCCTTCCTTAGAAAGCAAGCATTGTTTCTCTGCCACACTTTACACAGGGAGAGGTTGCTAACAAGCCCTCCTGGCTTCCTCTACTTTTTCCCCTTAGTCAAGCACATTAAATATGTTAATAAAAGATTCCCCAGTGCTTTTGCTATCAGAAGTTTCCAGGTGGCTGCAATGACCCTAGGTGCCCAATTACCTGGTGAGGGCATCCCATGACTCACAGATGGTTCTCTCTCTAGCTATTAAAATCTCCAGAATCTTTTTTTTTTTTTTTTGCATTGTGGCTTCTGCTGTGTCTGATTGGAATTGAACTGTGATTCATAGCTAGAACCCACTTTGTTCAGTGGGGCACAGTTTTCTGAATTTTCCTGATCATACGAATCACTGGGCTGCTTGCTTAAAATACATATTCCCGAGTGTTTTCCCCAGACCTACTAAGTCTGAATCTCCAGGAGATGGGCCTAAGAATCTGTGTTCTTACAATCAAGCAAATCTGAGTGGCATTGTACTTGGATTGTGGACCTATTAACAATATTAGGGCTATCTTTCAAAAATTATCCCACTGACATACTCCTAATGTCTCTACATAAGGCACTGAGCCAGAAGTCTTCTGGGAAATTCCTAACCATTACTGGTGTCAAATGTGACCAAAAAAGATGGGACAATATTAGAAAAACATAAAGAGCAGATTGATGGTTGTAGTTCTGGAGATTCCCTGATGGAAACATGAATTAATTCAGTCCTCTAAATATGAAAGTATTTTCTATGCAACCAAATAGTCATCCTGTGTGTAAGAAGACAACTTCTTAAAACTGAGCTTCACTAATGTGCCAACCCAGCAGCTCTAAAGAAGGAGTATTATGCATAGGGATGGGGGCGGGGGTGAATTTCAGGGTTAAATTTTTAGTCCCACTCAGCAGCTTTGTCTATGAGGATTTACAAGACAGGTGTGACGTTTACAGATTGCTGACTGGGCATGTAAAAAGGTAGGGGAGGCAGCGTAAAAGATGGCAGCACAGAAGCCAGAATCCTGGCCAGGAGGACGTATGTGCTGCGTTCAGCAGAGAAGACATCAAGCGTAGAAGTAGCCCTGCACCCTCTGCTCCTAGTGTAAATGAGCCGTGCCTGGATGTGCAATTCTATTGAGGAACTCTAGCTAAAGACATTGGTGTCAACATCTCTCAGATTGATGATTCTCCCGATCTGGGGGCAGGGATTGATGAACTTTGAGTTGGTCTGTTGATCCAAAGGGTGAGCAGTCAGACCTGAGGGTGAGTACTTGGTGAAATTAGAGCAGCCATGGTTAGTTCTTGAATCAAGTCAAGAGTTCCAGAGAACTCCTTCACACACACACATACACCCAATTCTGCAAGCTTTGAGAGAAAGAGAGAAAGAGAAAGAGAGAAATTTAACATGCTCTTCTGGAGCCTGGATTCATGGATCCAGAAATTACTTTTTCAGATTTTGTGATGGATTACAGACCTGTAGGCCCTATCCAGCCAAGTTAAATAGCAGGAACCGGAGCCCAGAATGGTTCTGGCCAAGCCTAGCTCAGGCTGTCGCCTTTGTGTGGGGCAGCAGCGTCACCTAGTGATTCTGTGGTTTAAGTACAAGCTCTTTCCGTGGGAATTACCCAATTTGATCAAACTATAAAGAGATCAATTATCTATTTTAATGAGTGAGAATAGTAGCATATAGACTCCCACACTGGAGATGACTCCCAATTCTGTATTTGTTTGGCCTGACATGCATTCTGTGATTTTGTAGCATTTGGGTTTTCCATCAAGTAACATAAAAGATGGGATGACTACACCCATGCCGGCAGTATGAGTGGAGAAGGAGGAGGGGTAAGTTAGCAAGGTTAAAGGGGGCTGGGTCCTGTGTCAGTTCAGAGCCTCCAAGAAGAAGATGCTGAGATGAAACTAGAAGAGTAAGACAGTGTGGTTAACACCTGTGACACATAAAGGGGAGAGGGTATAGGAGTAGGCAGGGAGAGCCTTCAGACCACGGTGCAAGTCAGAGATCTATGAAAAGAAGGGAAAGGAAGGAAAAGGGTAGGAAGGGCTTCAGACTGCTGTGTGGCTGGAGAAAGGCTTGGCCAGCCCAACAGGCAACTCTGTGCAAAGGTCATCTGCAGAGGAGTTCTGCACTGGCCAGAAAAAGGTGGGCCCTGGTATCACCTCTGTGCCTGGTCACTGGCTTGGAGCTTCCCTGGAGACATTCTAACTAGAGGCTGTCAGCTACTGCATTCCTTATGGCAGGTTCCCTCTTAAAGGGAGACCAGAGCAGCATGACTCAATGGCTGCCACAGACTCAAAGGGAAGCTGTCTCAAAATCATTATATCTGCCAGCAGATCACCATGTCTACACATGAATACTATCAATGAAGGAACACTGTGGAGTGATGCATCTAAATTGATGAGTGTAAAATCTAGCACTTGTTCTAATTCCATTAACTAATGTAAACTAGAAAAAGAAACTCTTAGCAGCATTTATTAATCTTGCCTTTCTAAACAGCAAGCTGCCTGCCATCCGTGATGTGTTCTCTGCCCAGGAAACCAAGATCAATGTCAACAACCTGGAATACCAACAGCACTTCAGCTTCTTTGTTGAGGACGGATTTGGGGTCTGAAAATTTCTATATCCTGCCCAAGGTATGAACAATGACCTCACATCTGTGCTGACTCTCTCCCTACTGTAAATGGTCTTTGATGCTGTTGACCGTGAGACACCACTGCCCTGGTGATATGACCTGATCTCTGTATTTAAAAACATTAAGGAACTTGCTCAAGTTCAAGGATTTCCAAAAATCCAATTTGGGTGAATTAGGAAACCCAGATAGCACTACAGGCAAGGGCACAAAGTTTTCAAATCACAGTTAAGCCACAAAGGACCAGGATGCCTTGAATAAAAAATGCAAGGAGCCGCTTGACAAAGAACCTTGAAAAGATCTAAGGATGGAAGAATGCCCACTGTGGAAATAGAGAAAGGATGAGGAAGAGCCAAAAAAAAAAGTGAATGCACAAACTCTTTCTAAGGCTTGTCAAGGAAAGAAAGGTAAGAGCAGCAGAGAAGGTAGAATGAGTTAACACCACCAAAGAGATTACTGGCGAGGAAAACAGGGCCAGTGAGGGAAAAGCATGGGCAATGAAGTGGCTGGACTAATGAATGAGAAGGCGAATGAAATTAATGATGACTCTGAGTGGCAGAGATACCAAAATGCTCTATTAAGTTGGTCTTTAACAAGAAAAATAAAGGAAGGGAACATACATAATTAGGAAGTAATGAAGACTTTAAATATAGACATTAAAATAAACCAGGTAAGGGAATACTTGAAAACATGGTACAATATGTGAATCAGCAGGTCCAGATAACACGCATTCCCCAATCTTAAGGGAATTAGTTAATGAACTTGCTGAACTACTGGCCATTATCTTCAAAGATTCCAAGAGACCAGGGATTCTCAAATGGAAAATATCTGACTGGTCTTATACCAAATTGGAAAAAAAAGAAAAAAGAAAAAGACTTCAATAATTTTTTTTAAAAAATTTATTTAAATTCTAGTTAGTTAGCATGTAGTATAATATTGTTTTCAGGAGTAGAGGCCTTGATAATTATTATACCTGCTGCTTTATGCTCTCCCCACCTTATGAGGTTGTTGTAATGACAAATGGGATTAGACATATTAAACTATCTGGTGGAAAACCTGAGGGAAAGGGAGTAGCCAACGCTGGTTCGTATGATCCAGGCTAATGGACTGGAGCTAGGACATATGATCAAGAGCAATTCAGATATTTGAACTTTCGTTCAACGGAATGCATGTGGGGGTTGTGTAAAAACATTTTTGTTTTTTAAGGTGATATAAAATCAGTTTACATCCCCAGGGAGAAAGGGAGAGAAAGCCTTCATACTAGATGCCCATCTATGATGCAAAAATTTCTAAAGATAATCCACAGGTGGATAATGGACTGTAGGCAGTATCAAAAATCTCCACACTTTCTCTTTAATAAGGGGACTGCAACATGTTATTCTTTAATTTAGTCAAAATCAGTAATACATTATTCTTGTAGAAAAAAAAATAGAGATAAGCATTAATAATCATCACCTAAAATCCTGCCACTGGTTATAAAGTTTGATGTATTTGCATACATAATTTTTCCTGTAGAAATAAATATAGAAGTTATCTTATTTTATTTTTGAGAGAGAGAGAGAGTGTGAGAGAGCATGTGAGCTGGGGGAAGGGGCAGAAGAAGAGAGTGAGAAAGCATCCCAAGCAGGCTCCATGTTCAGTGCAGATCCTGATGCAGGGCTCAATTTCATGACCCTGAGATCATGACCTGAGCTGAAATCAACACTCAACTGACTGAGCCACCCAGGAGCCCCAAGATAGAATTTATTTTTATAAAAATCGGATGAGTCATATATGTTGGATGGTCCATATAAATATAATTGTTTTCTTTTTCCCACCACCATAGAACACAGATCCTTCTATTATCTTAAATTGCTGCATAGTTGTTTAATCAACAACTTCTGGACATTTAGATTATTTCTCCTTCTTTCTTTTTGCTATCAGTAACTCTGCAGTTAACATCCTTAAGCAAACATCTTCTATATGTATTTTTAACTTCTGTTAGAATAAAATCCCATAAGGGGAATTGCCAAGTCAATTGTCCTTTTTTTTTTTTTTTTTTTTTTTTTTTTTTAGGACTTTTGTTCCATATTGCTAAATTACTTTCAGGAAAGAAGGCAATTAACAAACAATAAATGAAAATGCCAGTTTCCTCAATGTGCACACCAACTGGATTTAACAAATATTTTAATCTCTCAATTCAGTAACATTTTAAACATCTTATAACAGTTGAATTTGGATCATTAGATAGAACAAAACACCTGAGGAAATTTATATATTTTCTACCCTATCCTTAAACAATTTGGAGGAATTCTCTTTTCTCTCTCTGCCCCCCTCCCTTCTTGCCGGCCTGCCTACCTACCTGTGACTCCTTTTCTTTTTGAATCATAGCTGCATTGACATATTTTTCATAAAGTTGGGTAAGAAATTCAAACAGCACTATTGAAAGTAACAGCCCAGCTCTATCTTACAAAGTTAAACTTTCACAAGCCTATGAACCAGGCATATACATTGGAGAAACACTTGCATAAGTACCCGAGAACACCCAAGAAGGCACACAGCAGCCCTGCTCTACCATAACTAAGGACCCAACAAGAACCTAACTGTATATCTCCAGAGACACGGATGAATAAACTGTGCCATATCCCTACAATAGACGTCATATGGCTGTGAAATGGGTGAACCACAGCTAAATAAAACCACATGGATAAATCTTGCAAACAATTTCAAATGAAAATAGCCAGTTGCAAATGGTTAAGTACAGTACAATAAAATTTTTATAAAGCTCAAAGGCAAGTAAACTTAACATATTGCTGGGGGTGGGGGGTACATACATATGTTAAAAGCATTTATCAGATAAATAATAATCACAAAATATAGGGTGGTGGTTATTTGTGAGGGGGAAGACAGGGTCAGAAGAATAAAACCAAGGGAACTCTTAGATGCCATACCAGAAATGTTTGAGATCCCAAAAGGATCCCACATATCATCCACATATCATCATTTTATTGTTCTGCTTCATAGCCTACGTATGTGTTCTAAGCATCTGAATATATCAGCCACAGAGAGGTGATTATGCATTGCACACTCACTAGTTAGCAAATTTTATTTGCTAATACATCAAATAGTGCTCTGATGTCCCCAAAGAACACAAGCAATTTCTCACTGCTAAAACCAGCCCCCATACTTTACTGACTGGGTGCCTGCCACTGAAAACACAGAACAGAGCCTCTCCAGAGGATTCTACATTCCCCCAGAGAAAAGACTGTGCCCTCACACCTTCAGTGGAGAATTCTCTCCACTCTGGAGAATCAAGATGGGAGAAAAAAAATGAACCAGAATGTACAACAGACACAAATTCTAGAAGAATTTCCTAAGGCTCAGGGCTATGACCTTACTCATCTTTTCTAAAAATAGATCCCAAATTCTGGTAAATGGTTAGAGGAAAATAGCCTATTTTTAAAGGAGAAGTCCTAAATAGTGAAATCATTTTGCTTAAGCAATGAGCCAAGTCGTTTCTAATGAGGTTGTGGCATTACTGGAAATAAGAGATATATTTAAATAAATAGTCCATACATTACCCCAATAAATCACTTGAAAATATTCTCAAATGCACTAAATGTATTTTTAGTGGCATATGCCTGACCTTTCTGGAAAAAGAAAGGCAATTCTGGAACATTTTGAGAATAAACATCTATCTAAATTAGTAATCAAGACACTAGTAAAATTGTTTTACATTTTCTTAACACCTTTATACCCTATGCTTCAAGAACAATTTATTTTTCCTACCTTTAATAAAATACAGATTCTGTCTGTAAAGTAGCAGGAATATGAGATCAGAAACTTTTTTGATGACCCAATGAGAAATCCTATAATGGTCCTATTACTTCAAGGCCTCAGGCAGGATGGATATATGTATTTGCAACATTTCCATAAAATGACTTGCAGTCCATAAAATGTTAGTTTTTATGACTGTGTTTCCGAGTGTTTTAAAATCAGTGCCATATTCTTTTTTTATAATATTCACAATAAAAATATAAATAAAACCCATTTATTCATTCAACAAACACATTCTGAGAACCTGCTCTCCACCTGGCACTCTGCTGGGGACACACAACTCCTTCTCTCCAAGTCCTCATAGCCTAGGATGTTTTATAAAGCCCCCTGTATTAAATAGCATCTGATCCTCTATATGTATGTTCCACTGCCTGAAAAATCATCATAATAATTAACAATAATAAAATACCAATTAATAATACTTATTAATTAATTAAAAGAATAATAGAATAAGTTGTTCTCCAGAGACGACTTCAGTTTGAGGTTTCCAGGGGAGAAATTCCAAACCTCAAACTTATTCATCTAGGATGCTTCCTCCACTCCACCTCTCACCCCTCACTCTGCTTTCCCCATCTCTGATCCTTAGCGAAGCTCACTAGCTTCCCTTCTGTCCCCTTTCCTCTCTCTCTCCTCTTGCCTTTACTATAAAACTTCTAGAAAAGCATTCACACTACTCTCCTCCTAGATTTTTCTTGTCAACTGTGGGTAATTTCAGTCCTTTGTTCTAGCTGCAAGGTTGCAAAGGTCAGCAGTGGCCTCCTGCTCTCCAAAAAAATGGCCTGATTTTCCTCATCATACTTAAACTTTTGTAGCAGCTACACACCATGGACCCCACTATCATTTCTCTGCCTTCTCCCCTTTACAGAAGTCTCTTTACTGGCTTCCTTTCTGTAGGAACCTTCTCAACCCTCCTAGCCAGCTCCCTTCTCTGCCCATCCCCCCCCATGTTGGCATTCACACCCCAAACAGCACCCTCACTTATCCCACTACTCTGACCACTAGGAATTTTTCTCGTGTGCCACATGGAATCATACAGGGAGACTCTTGGACAAGCTTTTCCCTTTGCCTGGAATGCTGACCCTGGAATACTCATGTCACACATTCCCCTTCTTTCATCTGCTTAAATCCCCCTCATCTTCCACGGACTGTATTAAAAGGAAGGCA
Source organism: Canis aureus (assembly GCF_053574225.1). Classification (NCBI taxonomy): domain Eukaryota; kingdom Metazoa; phylum Chordata; class Mammalia; order Carnivora; family Canidae; genus Canis; species Canis aureus. Next base: position 11,092,012 of record NC_135613.1, read on the forward strand.
GTATGTAGTGGCTGAGGGCATGGACTCTGAAGCCAGACGGTGGGGGTTCAAATCGTGACTGTGCACTGATGAGCTATGTGACCTTTGGCAAGTTATTTAACCTCTCTGTGCCTTAATTTCCTCAACTATAGCATGAAGATAATAATAGTATCTGCCTCTAAAAATTGTTATGAGAATTAATGAGTTAATTTTTTTTTTAAGATTTACTCATTTATTTGAGAGACAAAGAGCAGAGAGAGGGGCAGAAGGAGAGGGAATGGGAGAATCTGAACAAATTCCTCACTAGCCACCGAGCCCAATTCTGGGCTCTAGCCTACCACCCTGAGATCATGACCTGAGCCAAAATCAAGAGTTGGACATTTAACCAAATGAGCCACCCAGATGCAGTAATGAATTAGTATTTTTAAAGTCTTTAGAACAGTGCCTGAAACACTGTAAGTAAGTAGTACCATGTGTGTTTGTTTAGGGTGGGGCGGGAGGGGGGGAGTCAACTCTAAAAGTACTTCCTAAATGCTGAAACTTTTAATCTCACCCCTTACCAGCCTACTTATCACTATATATTGTTTTTAGATAGATATCTCCCATTATTCTCTGAGCTCCCTTGGTCAGGGACCCTGTCCCACTCACTTCTAGATTCCAGCCTGGCACAAGGCAGCACTCAGCAAATATTTGTTGAATGAGCAGAAGATGGATCAAAAAAGGATGAGTTTTCCACAGCCACTGATCTTTCTAGCAACTCAGAAATCATGAGCCTAGAATTTCCTTGGGAGACATTTTGGCAGTGGGTAAGGGTGGGGCATTGTTAGGCACCAGCACTTTCCATTCCTACAATTTCTTCAGCCCCGTAAACTGATCAGGTGACAAGAGCCATAGTAGTGCCAAGCCCAATTAATCCAAACCAGAATGGCACACATAGTACCTTTATGTATCACATCAATTAAGTTTTATTTTCCATCCTTCACTTATTTCCTCCTTTGTGTGTACTTAATGAGCTTTATATTTAAAACAAGAAAAGCCAATAAAACACAAAAATCACAAATCAACAGTGCTTTGTTCAAGAATATCGTATTTAATCAAGAAACTTTCCCAAGTAATTCACTCATTTCAGCCACCAGGTGCCAGGTGGCAATAGGCGCTATAGGCAGAGGGCCAGGGAGAGAAAGAGAGGTAAGAGAGAAAGGCTATGTGCTCCCTTCCCTTGAGGCTCACAATGCCATGTAGGATAGAATACACCACCCCCCTCTAGGCAAGCATCTTTAGAAATCAAAGATGTTCCCATAACCTACTAATGCATCTGTGCCTTTAATTAGCCCAATCGAGCATATAACTCAGTAAAATCTCTCACCTTTTTTGCTCCTTTCAACTAATTTCTGAACATTTCATTTTCTAGTAAGCTTTCACTGCATAACAAGCAGTAATGAAATGACCGATATTAACCCATTGTTAGATTAAACAAAGTACATCATTGGCTGATAGCATTCTATATTATTGGGGTTTGAAATGGGTCCCATCCTATGTTGCAAACATTTGGTATTTGCCTAATGAGACCATTCTTGTACCTACAAAGGAAAAAAAGACATTGTATTAAAACATTTCATGTTAATGATGGCATGTTCAGCACTTTCCGCTCACAGCCACATCTGTGGGTGAGGCAGGTTTCTTGATATTAAATGCTGCATTGGGCCCATATTCTTAGCAAGATGTCTGATTGGCTACTCCCCAAATATACCTTAAATTGGCTTAAAATAGAACAATCACATGCTAACCCAGTAGCATTAGCAACTCTATTAACAGCCAATTTCACATCCACACCAGAGGGAGTAAAAGGTAATTTGCTCATTATCAACACCCTCTGGCAGTGGAAGGAAATGACTGTTCATCAAAAAGTATTTTCCAACATAACAATAGCAGCGCCCATATGTAACCACCACACTCTCCCTTCCCTCCCTGACTGGATCACTGGAGAATGGCTACAGGAAAAAACTGAAATACAAATGAGTTTTGGTAAAAATAGTCTACCTGCCCATTCCCTACCTCCCACCCCTATACCTTCACCTCACCTCACCCCTTTCGGGTTATAAATAAAATGTTGGGCAAATAATCCTACAGGGTACAGGGTGGATCCCACTACAACAGATGTGTAGCTCAGAAAGGTTTCCAAGTCTCCATTACTTGACTAGTATCTCAGACTGCTTTAACCTAACCCAGTTGAATGTGGACAGTTCTTGGAGCCCACTGTAACCAGATCTAATCTGTAGACTCACCTAGTGACTGAAGAAAATAAACCATTTAAGAAATACCATACTGCCCCAATGGGGCCATTTAAAATCTCACCCCAGCCAGGCTTCATTTTAGTAAATATTTCTTCAGAAATGAAGGTTTTTTTTATTTGTTTGCTTTTATCAGTGTTTAATAAACTTCAGTATGTGTTTATGTATTTGGATATAATATTATACTACCGTAGTGACAAATTACAGAAACAGATTTCTTATCTATTGCCTCTGTTCAGCTGGCTGTTTTTGTTTGAGAAGAGTCATCTCCTAATTCTTGTCTAACTCTCTGGGCCGTCTCCTGTTCTTCCTACCTTTGTCCACCTTGTATCCTATACACAGGAGCCAGGCTAATCTACCTGAAGCAATTCTTGAGATATCATTCCCCACTCAAAATTGCCTCTCTGTTGCTCCCAGTTGCCTCCCCACTGTTTCTAGATAAATTCCAGACTCTACATTCTACCATCTAAAGCTTTTCACAACCCTGCCTCCCCGACTCTTCTAGCTCTAATTGGAAGTTCTCATTTCTCCCCAGTATCCCATAATACAGCCATCTGCCCTTATCAGAATCAAAGGTAAAATCAAATGCAACTATCTCCAGAAAGTCTTTTTTGATTGTTCCAAAGAAAATTGATACATTACACCTCTGAACTACAGTAACCCTTTGGGATAGGCTGCCAGTTCATAGTAGATTATAAGGGGCTTCCCTTGGAACTTGTAAATGAGAGAAAGATTGTTCTAAGAGAGTGGAACCATACCAAGTCCTCTTAGAGAGACAGATTAGCTCTCAGATCTGAAGACCTGACTATTCCAGAGTATCCTACTTAAGGAAAAAGCTTATGAATCTCATGATGGAGAGGGAGGAGAAAAACATAGTCACAAGGGGAATGATGTCTGGACCCCTCCTAGGGATGTCTAAGAGAGAGGGAACCTTGGCCAACAGATTGACAGTACCAGCCCGTTGGTGAAACCTTTGCTATCTGAGACAGTTACATGATGCTGTCCCACCCAGTTGCCATTCAACACTACACTCTCTAAGTGTCCTTAGTTCTGATTCTGTCACCCAAAATCTCTTTGGTTTCTAATGTTAGTCAGAGAGTGTGTTGGACATGTGGACTGCAAGTATTCCAGCCTCCATGACAGTGATTTCCCACTATAAAATAGTTAATTGGCTCTTTATTCTTTCTGTAAATATTACTGAGCAGCTACTATATGCCAGGTACTTGTCTACTCACTTAAGAGGGTGAACAAGAAAAATATAGTTTATTGACCCATGGAGTTTACAGTATGGAGAGAAATACAGATAAGTACACTTACAGTTCTAATATCATGTGATGACTGCCTTGCTGGGGATGTTCAGGGGATAAGAGTAGGACCACATGCTTGGAGGAAACACTCAGGCTTTGGGACCCAGAGAAGGCTTTGTAGAGAAAATTGTATTTACCCTGAGTCCTGAGGCATCAGCTGGAGTTACCCCAAGGGTGATGGGAGGAGAAAAAGAAATGATACATGTAGCTCAAGCAGCATGGGCAAAAGATTCAGGATAGGTCTGAGAAACTGAGAATAGTTCAATAAAGGTACAGTGGGGAATATGAGGAAGGGCAAGAAGGGTCAGGAAAGCAGGACACAGATCAAGGAGGGTCTCATAAGCCATTTTAGGAATCTTTCTATCATGAGAATGGTGAAGAATTATTGAAAGGTTTTAGACAAGTCTATAACATGATCATATCTCTAATTGCTGGAGGAATAGGCAGGGTCATTGGGGATAAGAGAAGAGGGCCAATTAAAAGATTTATTTAGAAGATACAACAGGCAGGTCTTGGTGAGGGGTGGGATGAGAGGACTGGGAGTTGAAAGGGAGGGGGACAAGGAAAGAAGATTCAAGATGATGCTAGCATTTCTGGGCTTCAACAGATGGGCTTGTGGTACCTTTCATTGAGGCAACTTGTAACAGAGGTTCAGAGCACAGACTCCAGGTAGTACAGAGTTGGGCTACCTAACTTTGAATCCCTGCTTTACACCTTACTGCTCTGTAGTCTTGGGTAAGTTACTTAATCTCTCTGTGCCTCATTTTCTCATCTATAATGAAGATAACCAGAATACCTATTCATAGAGTCGTTATGCAGATTACATGAGTTAATAGTGACATGCCCAGAATAGTGCCTGGCACAAATACATGCCTTATGTGTTTGTTAAGTAAATAAAATAAGTGACATAGGAGGAGTAACTGGTTTGGAGTAGAGGATTATGAGTTTAGTTTTGGAGATGCTGAACTGCAGAAATCTGTAGAACAATCAAGAATAGCTGTCTAGATAAGCAGTTGCATATATAGATCTGGAGCTTCAAATGGAAATCAGTGCTAGAGACTTTGTTGTGGGAGCAACCTCATATGTGCCATAACTGAAATCAGGACAATGGATAGAATAGATCAGAGAAGATGTAGAATGAGAAAGGGAAGGAAAAGACAAGGGAGAGCCTTGGGGCCCATTTCAGGGCAAAAGAGGTACTTTACTTTCCAGAGAAATTTAGAAGCAGTCAGAAAAGCAGAGGGAAAACTGAGCAGTTCTCAGAAACCAAGGACAGAAAGTGTTTCTAGAAGGCAGAAGTAGCCACTGGTGTCAAGTTTGTCAAATGCAATAAAGACCAAAAAAAAACCCCATTGGATCTGACAACAAAAGTATGACCTTGGCCAATCAGAGTTGCTGCCACTGGCAGGGGAGTGGGGTGGAGGCAGGAGGACAGTGGTGAAGGAAAAATAAAGAGATTGCAAATGCAAACAATTTATTCATAAGAGATGAGTGGGGAGCAATGGGAAGGAAAGAGCAGACAATAGGTAGAGGTCAGGAGAGGCTTTATTTTTATTTTTATTTTTTGGTATAATAGAAGATACTTGAGCATATTTAAATGCTGTTACAGGTTGAATTGTGTCCCCCACAATTCATAGGCTGAAGTCCTAACCCCCAGTACCTGAGAATATGACCTATTGGAAATAGGGTCATTGCAGATGTAATTAGATAAGTTGAGGTCATACTGGTGTAGGATGGGCCCCTAATCCAATATGACTGGTGTCCTTATAAAAGGGGAATATGGAGACAGACATGCACACAGGGAGAATGCCATGTGAAAATGAAGGCTGAAATGGGAGTGGTGCAGGCAAACTTACAGAAGCTGGGTGAGAGGCACAGAACAGATTCTTCCTCCCAGTCCTCCTTAGAAGGAACCAACCCTGCCCACACCTTGATCTCAGACTCCCAGCCTCCAGAACTCCGAGGCAATAAATTTCTAGTGTTTAACCACCCAATTTGAAGTACTTTGTTATACCAGCCCTAGGAAACTAATGCAACTAAAGTCCCCAGCTAATGGAACTTTCCACCATTTACCTCATTAATCAGGGTCCCAGCAGGAAGCAGATGGTATGCTCAAGCTGAGTAATTCATGGGATGCTTTATAAAGGAACCAGGTATAAAGGTGTGGGCAGAGTGTGAGGAACATACATGTTATAATGCAATGCCCAGGCAGAGTAAGAGTAGACCTTGACCATCCCCAGACTTCAAGGGCCAGGGGTGAAGCAAACCTACCTGAAATGGGCAGCAGAGCAGCTGCTTGAAAGCCCCCCTGACAGAAGTGTGATCCCAGCCTCAGTTACTGCTGAGGACCTGCCAGGGCCAGATCTGAGGGCATATATGCAAGTATGGCATAGCCCGCCCTCCCTCTGACCTCCTGCTGGTGCTCCACATCGGTCAAACCAACCAGAGACCAGAGGGCAAAGTGAGCTGGTTGACAGGCCCACAGGTACACCTCACAGGGCATGGAACAGAGACAGGAGGGGTAGAGGCAAGAAGTGAGAGGCAAGGGTGTCTGGGTGGCTCAGTAGGTTAAGCATCCAACTCTTGATTTCGGCTCAGGTCATGGTTTCAGGGTTGTAAGATCGGGCTCTGCACTGGGCATGGAAGCCTGCTTAAGATTCTCTCTCCCTCTGCTCCTCCCTACCTCCCTCTAAAAAAAAGAAGGAGGAGGAGGAGGAGGAGTAGAAAGAGGAGGAGCAGGAAGGGACAGTAGTGAGGGGCAAATGGAAACCCAGTCCCATGCCTTTTCACACTTTGGAACTGCTTGACTACATTACATATTCAAATTGTTAAACTTTTAAAATGCTAATAAGAGAAATCATTAGAAAGAGAAAGGTTGCTGTCACTAGGCCACTCACTGCGTGAAGCCCCTATGGGAGGAAAGGGGGCTATTTTATGGCACCAGTATTCTTGTAGTTACATTTGTCATTGTTCATTTCTGCTTCATCTAATGCATACTGGGTTCTTTGCACTTTTTAATTACTGAATAAATTAATATTTATAGTCTCTATTTCTCTTGGAAATATCTATTGAGGGGACTTTTTCTACTATCACCTGAGCTCTTGACTATTTGAAATGACTGAGGTATATCTCTCTCCTAGGATACCTTTGAGATATGCCAGTGACTGTAACTGTAACCGGAACAGGTCTGGTTGGAAATATGGGCTCATAAGAGACAGGAAGTGATTCCAGAGAAACTTCTGTTTATAACATAATCGGTAAGAATCATTTCTTTTATCTAGGATTATAGGAATTTATTTAACTAAACCTACTACAAAAGACTGTATTATCTAAACTGGTACAGGCTGACCTGCTCTCTCTTTTATATGCTTCTGTACCAGCTTTAGCCAATGCTTTATTTCAAACAGAATCCTAATTCGTTGCAGAAATTAATATAACAATCATAAGAATAACAAAAGTCTTTTATGATAAAGGCTGATGTACACATGTCCATAGCAGTTCACCCTGGATCTTGCAACATGAAGTTTTTAATCCCACAAAGTAGCACCAGCTATGTGGCAATCTTTTGAGTCCTTGGTTTGGCTTTTCCAGGTGAAATTAAGGAACTGTTTTGTGACAAACCACTTCAGAAGTATTCAGCTTCTCATGCCATAATTAGAGCTGTAATCCGCTGGTTGCCTGCTTTTTGAAGCAGAAGGACCAGATTTGAAAGCCACTCTAATGACTAGACTATCCATGTGAATATCTGCACACTGTATTATTTGTCTCTGGTAGGGGGGAAAGAGATGTAATAAAATGCAGAAATTGTCATAGTGGGAGGAGAAGTTGAGTGTGGGTAAATCATTTGAGGAAAATCAGAATTGAGCTTTGACCCAGTTTCTTCCTCTCATGAATAATGGGATTAAGAGGATGAGCTAGAATAGGCCTCCGAGATCAGTGAGGACAAAGGAGGAAACCAGGTGAGTGGAAGAAATGACCTCTGACAGAAATTCAGCCTTCAGGATCTTCCCAGGTAGAGGTGTCTGAGAGCTGAACAGCATCTGGGAATAAATAGCATGAAGTAACAAGAAAAAGCCCTACGGAGCTGAGCACTTTAATTAAAAAAATAAATAAAAATTTAAACAAGCAAGGACGCCTGGGTGGCTAAGTTGGTTAAGCAGCGGCCTCGGGTCCTGATGACTGTGCTCTCTCTCTCTCTCTCTCTCCCTCTCTTACCTAAATAAACAAAATCTTTTTTAAAAATTTAAGAAGCAAAAGATGGGGCACCTGTCTGGGTCAGCTGCTTAAGCATTGGACTCTAGATTTCAGCTCAAGTCGTGATTTCAGGGTTGTGGGTTTGAGCTCCGCCTGCAGGCTGGGGCTGGGCGGGGAACCTGCTTAAGATTCTCTCTCTTCCTCTCCCTCTGCCCTTCCCCTCTCCTCTCTTTCTAAAAAATAATTAATTAATAAATTAAATTAAAATAAAAAGCAAAAGATAAAATGGAGAGAAAGTAGGGAGTACCCCACAGCCCAAGCTGTCTTCCGACAAAATGCTCTTCCATGAATGGTCCCAATTGGGCATTTCTGATTTTTTTTTTTTTTTTAAGTCACACGTGTATGCTACAACACGCCCAGGAAAGTTTCATCCCTTCCCTTCCTTTTGGAGGTGGAAATTCCCTTCACAGCGTCCTTGTTACAGGAACTGTGGGGGCCCAGAGTGCACCCCGAGCCCGGAGGCCCTTCTCCCTCCTTGCCACCTGCGGGGTTGCTGGGTTCAGTTAGGAAGTGCCGGGCTGCTGCTGCCTTCACTCAGTCCACTTAGCCGAAGGCCTCTGATTTGTTCACATTTACTACAACACATACAGAGGGCTGGAGGATTTTTTTCCTTTTTTTTCTTTTTTTTTTCTTCTTCTTCTTCTTCTTCTTTTTTTTTTTTTTTTTCCACTATTGATCTGGTGCTTTAAGAGGGGAAAAAATCTTCTTGGCTGTCTAAACACTATTGATCCCTGCTTGGGAGTCGCAGTAGAAGTGTAGAAAGGGCGTGGATGAATTGAAATTTCATTTCCGACAACTTGTTCCTGTTATTTTTACCCTTTCGGACGGGGAGAAACACGCTGCTGCCGCTTCAGTCAATGTGGTCGATAGCTCCGCTGAGAAGCCCAACACAGCTTCCGCCAGAGGTTTGGCAGTGAGACATGCTCTTGGATTTGGAGTGCTTGGAACTGAAGGATGCTGGAGAAAAGCACCGGGTCTTAGCAAACGGTTTGGGGGCTGGCTGTGACCTAAGGGAGCTGTGGCTTTGGCAAAAAGGGTTACAGAGGACAGCATTCCTGTTTGGGAAAGGCCTGAGCGGCCTCGCTAGTTACGGGTGCCCTGCTTCAGACTCTTGGCTGGCTTTCTGTAACAAGAAAAGGAGTGATCCTCTCCAGCCAAAGCTGCATTTCAGGCCTCAAAGAGGAGCATTATGTGGAGCTCTTACAGGAGGTTGCTCATTATGGTCTGGAAAAGGACTGAGGTAGAAACTGGAGCTGCAGGCCCTGCAGAGAATGGGTGGACAACACTGGGTGTTCAAGGGCAACATGTGCAGCCAGGAGCCTCAGGAAGCACTCCCACCCCCTCAGCACACTGAGTAGATGGGGTTTGGTGCCAACAGCACCAGCTTTGTTCTTACTTTTATGAGATGTTCAAAGAACACAGGAGAGCACCAGGCTCCTTCTTCCTAATAGCAACATCTGGCATTTATGTAGCCATGCACCTTTGATCCTTAAGGATCCCAAAGCACTTTATAACCTGCTGCAGTGCTAATGGCCATAGCAACCATCTTACTTACAGTAAATGTGGTCCAGTATTCCCCATATTGGTTCTCTCTTCTCAGTTTTGCAGTGTACAGAACAGTTCTCCATTCTGGAAGGAAAGATTCCAGTTTGGACCTCAAGCACCTACTTTTGTGCGTCATTTTTTGCATTTTGTCCAGAACTGGTCCCCTCACCCCCACCCCATTTCTTTTTTAAATAAAAGTACTTGGTAACCATTCTTAATAAACAGTACTTCGTTTACATTTCCAATTATTTTATAGGCCTGTTTCTGCTTCTATCCCCATCCCTCCCATTCCAGAGAAAGATGAAAATGTTCTTTTCTCCTGGGAGCCAAGAATCTGCATTGCGGATGAGGTTGCAAATTCAGACACAATAAACAGAATTAAGAAAAACTGAGCTGGCATTTGACAGAAATTGTAAAATGACACTCAGAAATGTTGCTCTTGTGGAAATTACTGATATTAAAATATAAATCAGTGTCTTGTGTTTCCCGTAGCACCAGGGGCTCTATTAGGTTATGCAGTTTGATTGCTGAGCTGAACCTAAGAGACTTGGCAGTTCCATGCTGAAGTTATCCCAAAGTATTTAACTCCTCTCCTGCTGGAGAGCAGGCATTCAAGCAAATGCCAGCTAAAAACATTGCCTCCAAAAGGCCTTGCCTTTTTCATTGAACACTTTGAAATCTGAAAGAAGGTAGAGGAGGCTAACATGGGGAGAGAAGGTAAAGGAATTTAGAAAAGCTTTTCTCAAGGCAAGAATCTTGTTGCATAGTACCAGGAAGGCAGCCTGGGGCAACTAAAAAAAAAAAAAAAAAAAAAAAAAAGCAGATTTGATGCTAAAAAGGACAAAGGAGAACAGGCCATTAAGTTTTTTAAAAATATTACCCCTTTTATATATGTATAATTTTTTAAATCCCCATAACAACCCCGTAAGGTAGGTACTACTATTCCAGTTTTTTCCAAGTGAGAAAACTGAGACTCAGAGAAGGTAACCTGCCCAAGGTCACATAACTTAAGTCAAAATGTGAACCCTGCCTGACTCTATAAAGATATGCCTGGGGCAAGGAAGGTGCAAGATGAACCTGGAGCATTTTGAAATGCCAAAAGTAAGGAAGTGCTCAAGAGAGGATGGGGCCTTGCTGAAAGGACACAGGAGCTGAGTCTCCTGGATGGCTCAGTCAGTTAAGTGGCCGACTCTTAATTTTGGCTCAGGTTATGATCTCAGGGTCCTGGGATAGAGCCCTAAGCCTGGTTCCACGCTCAGGCCCCTCTCCTCCCTCCAACACTTGATTCCCCCCCCCCCTCTCAAATAAATAAATCTTTTAAAAAAAAGAAAAAAATTAAAAAAAAAAAGATATAGGATCCAAACCAAAAGGGAGCCCAATGGCTAAAGTTGGAACATTTGAGCAACAAAATAAACAATGATATTAGATTATAACCCGTAGAATAAAACAGATAGCCATGAGTTCATATGGATATAAATAAACAAACAAATGGGGGAGAAGGTCCAACTCTTCTTTATGAAGAATTCCAATGAATGAATGTAGAAGGAATAAAGGAAATATAAAATCCCTATTACAACACTGCAGTAATAATTGTTGCAATTCATGGTACTCACATATTTTTAAAAATAGAGGAAACATTGAACATCATATCATTATTTCAATAATTAAGAGCCCTAGAATTCATCACATCTTTTTCATTGGTAGGAGGAAGGACATTGGAGAAAAATCTAAAACTCAACAAGAGTAAAAGAAAGAAAAAAAAAAAGAGTAAAAGAAAGATTTATGGCTGAGTGTAGGTAAATCTACGGATTTTGACTAACCCCCAGGGATAACTTTATTTTTTTTTTCAGGGATAACTTTAACTTTATTTCTTAACAAATTTTCCAGTGTTATTGAGATATAATTGACATACAGCACTGTATAAGCTTACTGTGTATAACATAATGACTTGATTTACATATATTATGAAATGATTACCATAATAAACATAGTTAACATCTCATATAGATACCAAAACAAAAAAAAATGCTTTTTTCCTTGTGATGAAAACATTTAGGATTTACTCTCAACTTTCGAACAGATCATACAGCACTGACAACTATAGTCATCATGCTGTACATTATATCCCCAGTCTTATTTATCTTACAACCAGAAGTTCATTTTTCTAAGGCTAGTAGTCCATCCATATACCCAGGCAGTTAGTTACCAGTTCCTTAGGGAAAGCCCGCATTTACAGTCTGTGGTTATAGCTACAGTGTCGCCTTATGTGGGTAGATAGTGTATGAGACACTAACATGTGTTTTCCATCCTGCCCACTCTACCTGTACTTCATTGAACTTATTCACTTGTATTCTTTTTCCTTCCTCTCCCAAACCCTAAACAAAGCCTCTATGAGTTAGAAAAGAGGAAGGAGAGGGTAATTTGAGCATTAGCAAAAGAATTAGACCCCAGAAAGATTGAAGAAGTAGGCAAGGGTCGGGGAAGCAATAGAATCCCAGATAGGCTCAGCAAACCAGGGGCAGAAGATACTTTTGATAAGTAGCAGGAATGGGGGGGGAGAGGCAGGAAAGTCAGCAAGATATTAGAATTCTATACCCTTCTTCTCAATACCTTTTTAGGCAAAACGCAGGGTGATATTAGGGTGAGTCTAAGAGAGGGCCTGAGACTCATCTAACGTGTGTGTGTCTCTCTCTCTACATTAGGAACATCCTTGGAGAATGAAAGAGGGCCAGTAGCCCAAAAGTGCACAGGATGAGGAAGATGCAGTACTTGAAGGCTGCTGACCGGGATAGACATCCCAACACACTCCATCTGGGAGAGATACCCATGATGGTGGACCAGAGCCACCTCTGATGCCAGAATTCAACCTAGGACCCCAGAATTCAAGTTTTCTCTTTAAAAAGGTGGAGATAATCACGAGCTGATTTATTTTTAACCTGAAAATGATGGTGCTTTCTCAGAAATAACTAAGATTCCGCTTTCTGCCATTTGGTGAAAATGGTGCTCAGTAACCAGGTTGAGTAATAAAAAAGTTACTTTTTCTTTGCAGAGCTGAGTCCATACCTGCTAAACTAGTCACTCATGTGAGATACAGTGCTAGGTGTCTCCTGGGAATCTATAAGGTGCTCTGAGTATGAGCTGAGGCCTACCAGGAGGCACAAACATCACTAGATTATCTGACCAAGTTTATCTTCACAACAATTGTTTTTTCATATATTTGTTTGCTTTTCTGGTCACAGCTGTCACCAAGGGAAGGCCTGCTGGGGGAAGAAAGGAGCAGTACTTTTGAATACAAGAAATCAGTTCTCTGGGCAGATGCAGCAGGATTGGATATGCCAGTGGAAGAGATGAGGCATGAGGAAGTGAAGTCTCAAAAGAGATGCAGGAGACAGCATCACAGAAGATGCAGAAGAAGGGTTTGAGAAGAGAGAAGACATTCAAGTCCTGGACTCAGAGATCGGTATCCACGGATCAAATAGAGAGCCCCTCCCTCTGTAAAGAGTTCTCCCATCTACAAAATATTGGTCCCACCGCACTGCTCAGAGAGCGTCATGTAGGCTCACATGACTGTTTTACAAAGCGTTTGAGGTTCCCTCAAAACACTCTTCCTTGTCCATCTGACAAACATTACTGTCAAATGCATTGAAAATTTATCATAACCCTTCTATTTTTTTCATCGTAAGCACTTCCAAATTGCCCACTGCTGCTGTTAATGACTCCTAGAATTCCCATGTCTCCTTCATGGAACACAATTTAGTTCTTTTTTTTTTTTTTCCTCTCACTTATTTTACTTAGTGAAGTCCAATGTCTTTTCATGCAAATATGAGAGCCTCTGCCTTCCACTTTTCCTTCCAAACACTTGGCCCTTATAACTGTTAGCTGTATAACTCCCTAGTTGATGAAACCATCACAATCTGGATAGTCATTTTTCCGTCTTTGGGATAACATTTCACTTGATTTAAGAGTCATCTCAGGACTATCCTGTGGGTCTTCCTGTAGAGGAATATTATTCTCAAGGTTAGATTTGTTCCATTCCAACTTTTGTGTGATGCTTGGGCTGAGTTCATGGTTCCTACTAAAGAAGGATGTGCATCAAAGTAGAATACTGAGTCAATAAGCCTCGGTGCTAAAAAAGACAATGGTCATTTCATACAACCCCCTACCTCCACTCCAATTTATAGAACCAGAAACAAAGTTTGGGAGACATGAGCACTTTTCTTTCCAAAGGCCAGTCCTTAATTTAGGTGCTGAACCAGGTTTAGAAGCTTGGTGGCCTAGAGCCCAGTGTAGTGTTTTTATGCCACACTATTTTTAATCTTCTCATTTGCCTAGTGCTGTAGATTAAATGTTTATGTCCCCCCAAAATTCATGTGTTGAAATTCTAATCCCCAAAATCATGATATTAGGAAGTGAGAACTTTGGGAGGTGATAGTTCAAAAGATGGAGCCCTCATGAATGGGATTAGTTCCCTTATAAAGAGGCTACAGATCACTCCCTTTCCCTTACAGCCCTGTAAAGTCACAGCAAAAACAAAAACAAACAAACAAAAAAACCCACAAAAACAAAAAAAAAACAAACAAAGAAAACACAGCTGTCTCCAATCTTCTGGCAACTTAATCAGGGATTTCTCAGCCTCCAGAACTGTGAGAAATTTCTATTGTTCATAAGCTACCCAGTTTGTGATATTTTGTTATCGTAGTACGACCAGCTAAGACACCCAGTGTGGAAGTCATTTGTGACATTCACCAACATTTCCTTTAAAGGATAAAGGAAGAAGTCAGGCATAGCTGTATGACTTGTTTTGGCCAATGAAATGTGAGCAGAGGTGAAGTGTGTCACTTCCACTTTAAGAACCCGTGTGTTCCCTCTCTGCTGCCATGGCAACAGGCAACATAGTAGATGAAGTTCTACCAGCAAAGGACAATGAAGAGCAGCCCCAGCTGACTCATAAAGGACATGTGGCACAGTGAGAAACTTTCATGGCTTTAAGTCCCTGAGATTTGGGAGTTGTTTGTTACTGCAACATCACCTGGCCTCTCCCACCTGAGTAAGCCTGAGCTACATCCCCACTCCCATAATGCATCTCTGTGTGCAAAGACTAAAGAGGGTAAACACCCATGCAGCACATCAGAACACAACCCCATAAAACATTCCAAATTCCATGTCTCACTAGGATTCTTTCTTCCTCTTGGCTTATATTAGGGGTGGGGCATGTGGTTCATTGCAAAGAATGAGTATTTTGATAGCTTCTCATTCTTGGAACTATTCTGCAGGTAAGTGCCTGGTGGAAATTTCCTCTAGCCTTAGAGTGAAAAACATAATAAATTAGATTACTTTAATAAGTCAGTGCATTATGACCTGAAATACATCATCCTATACTTACACACATACCTGTGCAACAATCTTTGGTTTTCCCTGAGACTTTTTATATAGATAATTCTCAGCACTCAACAAGTTTCATAACTTTACAAGCACCAACATTATAGTAACCTGATACTTAAAAAAAAAACCCTATATCATCAGATATTTCCAAAGCAACAGTTATAAATTAATGGCAGCTCCTCAAGGAGTAGTAAGACAGTCTGTGTGACCCTGGGTAAGTCTCTTGCCTTCTCTGGACTTCAGTTTCTTCCTCTGTAAAACAAGATTACTAATAATGTCTACTTCCTAGGATTACCCTGCAAATGAAGGTAGGTTGTGCACATTCTGTCTGGTTCATAATTAGCGCATAATGTTAACTATAAAAGAGCCATTGAATACTTAACATAGAAAGTAAGATCATCCCAGAACTTTTGCTTTCCAAGAAACTGTGAATTCAGAAACAATTTAGTCTACCAAGTGTTGGTTTTTGGAAAAAGATGTAATCCCTTGGTTCTGTCTTTCTGGTGAAGGTGTTAACACACTTTTGAAAACACAGATGGACAGACAAGTAGGTATTGTTAAGGGTTTGGGAAGTTTCGCCAAGCTCTCTGCTGAAAGCACACATCCAGATGGGAAATTTTTAAAGGGTCAGGCTCATTTCTACTTTTACCATCTTAAATTCTTGGACTTTTGCAGGTTTATAACAAAGCTCAGAAAATGCTAAAGCTTAAAGGAGAAATGAGAGGTGCCAAGGAAATGAAAGATGAAGTAAGTCTCCTAAGTCTCCTACACGCATGGAGTTGACTCTGTGTTACAATGAACTTCTTTTCAAGTTTCATGATTCAAAATTCTAGTAATAAGGAATATTACTCAGCCATTAGAAATGACAAATACCCACCATTTGCTTTGACATGGATGGAACTGGAGGGTATTATGCTGAGTGAAATAAGTCAGTCGAGAAGGACAAACATTATATGGTCTCATTCATTTAAGGAATATAAAAATTAGTAAAAGGGAATAGAGGAGAAAGGAGAGAAAATGAGTGAAAATATCAGTGAGGGTGACAAAACATGAGAGACATCTAACTCTAGGAAATGAACAAGGGGTGGTGGAAAGGGAGGTGGGAGGGAAAGTTGGGGTGGCTGGGTGGTGGGCACTGAGGGGGGCACTTGGCGGGATGAGCACTGGGTGTTATGCTATATGTTGGTAAATTGAACTCCAATAAAAAAAATAATTAAAAATTTTTAAAAATTCTAGTAATAAGCATCCCAGAATATCACAAAGAGAGGTAGACAACAGACGATAGCATTTAAGGAGCCCAGACTTGAGTTAGGTGGGTCGGGGTCCATATCTAATAGCAGTATAATACTGGGCAGGTTACTTACCTTCTCTGAGCTTTCTTTCCCTTACCTAGAAAATATGAATAATTAGCACCCATTTCAACTGTTTGCCACGAGGTTTAAGTAAGATACCACATGTAAAATACTAGTTCTTGGGACACAGGAAACATTTAAAAGATAGTAACTATTGTTGCCAACATTGTCTCTTGATCTGGAATGATATGGAAATAGAGTGTTTTCATTAGTCTAATATTTTGGTCAAACTGTGTTTACCTATTCCCTGACTTGTTCCAGAAAGCATTTAAGGGGGATGTTTAGATTATTGTAGGAGTGTCCCATACACAAAACACATACATTATGTGTATGTGTTATACACATAAAAGTGTATAACATATACTTTTAACAGACCTTCTATCAGGAGATGAACAGTTTCTAAAAGAGGTGTTTCAGCTCCTTTCCTGCTGGATTACTGGAGGTAGCTGTACAGGATTTGCTGTATGTTCTGCAGGGAACAAGGATCTGGGATGGATATTATAGAAGGGCATTTCCTTATTCAATTGATATCTTTGGACCACCTTCAATGTGCCAGACATTGTTTTAGGGACTGAGGATAAAGCAGTGAACAAAACAAAGTTCTGTGCTCTCCAGAGCTTATTTTCTGGTAAAATAATTTCTCCAAAGATATGATGGAGAAAAGTATGTAGAAACTTTCCAAGTGCCAATAAAAATCAGCCCATATTCCATAGGTGGCTGACCTCTGCCATATGCCATGTGTATCCTAAACCATCTATTTATGTAGTGTGCCAATTTTTAAAGAATTTAGAGCACAATAAAATATGCTCATTCTTCACTAGATGAACAAAATTGGTTCCAAAATTTTTTGCTCACAGGCAAACCTTGTATAAGTGCCCATTAATTCCCATTTAAATAATAAAAAACTACAATGTTTTTTTCGATAGAAAAGTAAACTCAGGAATAAAGTTAATAATAGTAATAACAGTACTTGAAATTACTGTAGATAACTGTAAACTCCTATTACACAAGTAAAATGTAAAAATTCCTGAAGCAATGATAATTTTTAAGGTTTTATGCTTTTGAAAATCTACCTCTCATGAGAAATTGATACATGTTGAATGGTGGTAGTGGTTAAAAGTGGGTTTTCCATTGTTTGTTAAAGATTTGTCTTTATCCTCAGATAAAAAAAGATAATCTCCCAAAGATGATGATCTTTATGGTGTTATTGGTTGACTCCAAAATTACTCTGGAAACTTACACTCAAGTCTTCTTGTTCGAGTGCCAAATCCTTGATGGAATGCTGCCATCTTAAATCTTTGTAACGCTCTTGACTTCTAAAGTGCTTCTGAATCACAAGCCTCAGTTTAACATCAGCTTCCTCCAAGAAGAAGCACGAGACATATCTGTCAATACTTTGAAGTCTAGAGCAAAATTTCTTCCCATCTTTGGAAATGTGTATTCTAGAAGACATGCTCCTTGAAAAAGACCCATTGAATCAATACACAAAATTTGCTTCAGTAAACAATCTATTTTCCAGTAACTATCATGATTACAACTGTGATACCAGCACTCACCATTTTGCCTGCAGTTGGCAGCTGCTGCTGATGTCACATGCCTTCAAGCAGTGACCAGGTCCCAACTTCGTATAAGCAAAACTGGGGTATCTGAGTGCATGGCTTACGTAACTGAAAACTCACCTAGCAGCAGAAGCTTGTGATTTCAGCCTTCATTAATGGCTTCAGATCTAGAACAAGATCAGATGGTGCCTGAGGGTCAGGATTATGACTCTCAGCTCCTCTCATGACCCGGTACTGGTTACAGAGCTTTGATTGATGAAATGTCAGATTAAATCAATTCCTGCCACATATTGATACTCAAAAGGCATCTGCCTGGAATTTAGCCTTCATAAAGTAGATAGGATTAGAAATAGTGTACAGTGACCTCTGTGCAAGATATTAGCAAGAAATTAGGTTTACTGGAACCTCAGAAACACTTGCATTTCTTGGAGTTCTGAAATGAGCACATCCTCTTCTTACAGATTACCTATAGAAAAATTTTTTGTTGTGCATTGGAATCACCTCATCACTCTCACAACATTTTCACGCCTGTTCTGATGAATAAAAACCCCTGTATGATTTGGACTTTAGGAGTGAATAGTTCGGTTTTGATTTCAAAAGCAAATTTCATTTGACATCCAACAAAACACATTTGTTATTCAATTGGTTTATGAAATCCTCAAAGAAAGAATTATTTATTTCAAGGCTCTTGTTTTCTGAATGAATAAATTGCCTCAGAGACTCTGAGTCAATGCTAATGTCCAAATTAGATGAGATCATCTACATTAAAGATCCAATTCTGAAGTCCTGTTGGTGCATTAGAATGGGGGCAAACAGGCTTCTACTCAGAAGACATCTAAAACTAGAGGGAGAGGGGTTTTTTATTGGCCTGACAGAAAGAAGGCATTTAGCTTTTAAGTTGGAGAGGCTCGAGTTGTATATCATTGCTACTTTGTTAATGAGTCCACAGTGTGCCAGGCTCCATATGGAACAATCTGGTAACATGGTCCTCACTTTAAGATGTATGTATTCAGCATTAAGGCAAGAGTATAGAGCATTTGACACTTCCATAGAACAGGCATTGTATTGTCACTTAATCTGCTCATAGATGACAAAGAAAGAGTCCTGTGGCAAGAGGGGAGGAGATCCGCTAGGGTCTCAGTCCCCAGAGAGCCTCTCTTCCCTATTCCCAGTGTGGCAGCAACAAGAAAAGGAGTTTAAGGCACTAGAATCAAACTGCTGCTCCTTGTCAGGTCAAGGATTTTGTTTTCTAGTTAGAAAACAGTGTCTATACACCATTTTTTCTTTTTTCTTTCTTTCTTTTTTTTTTTTTTTTTTTTTTTTAGCTGCTCTACACATATTCTCTTAAGAGAGTCCCTGGCAAATTGTTGTAATGGTAATTACATGCTTGGGGCAGTTGACATCCGCTGTTATTTTTCTGAAAGTGAGGAACAAGGGACAGGAGCAAGAGAGGAAGAGTTTTGAGATAATGAAATCCTTTTAATGACAGAGCCATGCCGTTAACCTAATTAAACTGTAAAGTGGTAAAAAAAAAAAAAAATCCAGGTACTAAATGGAAATGAAGAAATAAATCAGCTGAGACAGCAGCAGTTCTGGGAAACCTTCTGAATTCCGAATACTCTGACATTGCGGTGTCCGATTCTCGTGGTTATCCTCTGGCCCCTCGGCCTTGTGCAGAGGTCTCTTAAACTGACCTGTCCAGTAAGGCTTGATTTACAATGTCCATATCAGGTCTCCAGCTCCCCTGGGAATGAGTGTTATGTAGCTCATATATTTAAGAAGCCAAAGCAATCAGTGGAATATGGTGGTAGATCACTGGCTACAGGGTCAGAAGAGAAGAACTCTCCTCATTCTGCTGCTAACCAGCTATGGGACCTTGGGCACTGGATCACCTTACCATTTCTGTGCACCCACGGCTTGCTTCTCTGTGTTTTGCTCCTGAAACTCTCTTAGAAGAATTGCCCTTGGGCTATTGGGGTCACTTTGCTCATAAGAGCAGAGAGCTGAAACTCCTTGGGAGCTTATATCCTATGGGGCAACCCTTAGCCATTGACTGACTGATAATGAGTCTGACAGCCCAGCTTTTGCAGCTAATCAAGACAAACTCTGAGATGGAACTTACACTCCAGAGTTCCCTGCGGGATCACACTACAGTTACTGCCTAAAGGACTTTGTCTGAAATCATGCCCTTCACTGGCTTTTTTCCTCCTCCTTGTCCTGCTTCCTCCACTTGTTGATTTCTCTTGGGAGAGTTTCTTTAGTAGATGCCAGGAATCCTTGCCAAAGTGCCTACTCTGGATAACCTAATCTAAGATAAGCATCTACCATAAAACGAGGAGTCTCAGTTCCAGCTTCTAAAACTCAAAGGTAGTAGGACTTGTCCTCTTGTTATGAAGAGTCTGCACAGCGATAGGACTAAAGCACCGGACAGGTTCACAAAGAGCTTCTTCCTGATTTCTTTTCATACCGTTGCCACCCACAACACTGGCAGTGGAAGGGGGCATCCTAGTGTGATGGGGCACTCACTTTCTTACCACAGCTCTACAACCCCAACCCTACCCAAGTTACTTTGCTCCACACCCTCTATTTTAATCTCAATCATTAATTTCCATTCTGATCTAGTTGTAATTAGCTAATCTTTTTCACTCGTAATCAAAGACAGATTATCCTATGCAATCAGCCCAGGGATTTTACTTTTATTCTCCTTGTTCTACATCACCAAAAAGCACTAGGTTTACAGGTAAGGGAGGTCTTTTGGTTTAGTGGGCAAAAGAGAAAGTTAAGACACTTCAGAATCCACATTAACTCCATCACTGATTCACTATAGTCCTGACAAGTTCATTTGACATCTCACTATGTTCAGTTCATCAGTGCCAGAGCCATTAATATTTATAGACAGTCTGGTAGGTGCCTGGAATTATTCTAGGCACTGACTTCCTCTTGAAAAACAGGGGAAGTGTCTGTGATGTACCCACAGCAGTGGGTGAAGATTAATTAATGTAAATAAGTAATTGTCTGAATAATGCAGAGCACTCAGACACCTTGCAAATGGATACTGTGTAAATGTTACACTGGATGAGTAATAACAGCCAAGAATTGATGGACAAATTTCCAGCAAATTTAAAGTCTCTGTCAACCAGTTAAGTGAACGAAAGTAAGCATTTTCTTGATAGTTTATAATTGATGCTTTTGTTTTTTGACTGCCTAGGCGGGGGAGAGAGACAGAGAAGTGAGCAACCTGAACAGCAAGCTCTTGAGCCTGCAAGTTGACATCAAAAATCTGCATGATGTCTGCAAGAGACAGGGGAAGACCTTGCAGGAGAATCAGCTCTGTGTGGAAGAGACGATGATGAACAGCAGCCACGTAAGGAATTGAGCAGCTGCTACCCACCTTTGCTCCCTCAACTTCCACCTCTGTTCCCTTGGGCAGGAACAATAATAGAAAATTCTTCCACTAGTCATTCAAGAGCATTTATTGAGCAGGCAATGAGAGAGAATTCAACACACATACCCTATAACACACATACACACAAAAACCCCATCCCTGCCCTCACGAGTTTTCCATTTAGCTATCTGCAAGGCCATCTCCATTCGAGACCCTGTCTTTTCCTTATCTGCCCTTTCACATCTGGATTTGCAACACCTGAGGCCCATTGTCCTGAAAAGACCAAATCATAGTTATATAAGGAGAGTAGCATCTCCTAATGGATTTTAGACAAACTTCTAAATCAACCATGAAGATAACAACTGTCCCACTACTCAGAGGTGTCACTTCTCAGGAGTAGGTGATCTTTGTTGCCCCATCATCAGCTCTCTGCCTACAAGCTTTTCTTCTGGATGCAGGAACCCAGAAGCAGCTCTCTACCAATGACCGATGGAGAGATGGTGAAATAATCTCTCTCTCTCACCCCTCAGTCTTAGAACACTCCAGGCATGCTCTTTGCTCTGTCCCTGGCGTTCCTCAACAGGACCCTGTGCCAGCTGCCTATAGCGGGAAGTAAGCTGATAACACACTCTTCAGCAGCTCACTTCCTTTCGTTGTCTCATTTCTTCACCTACCTACCTGAGTTTCCCAAGATCACTTCCCACGTAAACCCCTACTTGACACTCAGTCCCTTGACACAGGGCTTGTTTCCAGAGGTGTGTGAGCCAAGATACCCGGTAACATTTGGCCTGCACATGTGTAAACAGTGGCATGATCATCTTCTCCTGGCATGACTATCTTTTTTGAACCAATACTTACCTGTAGACCAGGCAGTTCATCAGCTGAGGCAACTTCATTTCAGCCTCAGGTTTTCTGTCTTTGGAAACTCTAGTGCTAGGGTCTGTAAACCAGTCTCTAAATTTATCCCCCTAAGCTGGGGAGCCATCTGGGAAATATTTTCCCATAGCTCTCTCACAACTTTGGGTTTACAAGAATGCTTTACCTGCAGTCTTCATTTCCTTTTGAATCCTTGGCAAAAGTGAAGCATGTACCAGTTGCACAGACCTGTCACTAGACCCCCAAGTCAGCCTTAGCTACTATTTAAGACTCCACTGTCTTCCACATTTGTGGTCAAGGATCCAGTCTCTCTTAATTGTGTCTGTTAGAGCTCTTCTAGGACTCACCACCTCCCTAAGGAAACCACAGATTGTTCTGCAATTCCCTAAAAATTCATACCAACAAAGTAATTCCACCTTATCTTACTGAGTGTTACTGTCCTTTCCTTAGGAGGTCACAAACATAGAAAAATCCATTGGTTTTCTTAAATGGATCTCAGGAAGAATATTATCATAATTTATTTCTTTCTAAATATTAACATTTTAGGATATTTTCACCATTGCTGCCACAAGTTTATTTATTCCCCCAGTCAGGAAAAGCCATGTGGTTTATAAATGTACCTAGCAACTTGGAGGGAGAAAGGTATTAAATCGCATTTTATTATTCTAATTGCCCAGAAGAAGGTCTAACAGCTTGAAATAAGCTTTAAAACAGGATCTTTTTTTTCCCCTAGCACTTAGTGCAGAATTTAAATTGCAGGCTACGCATACAAATACACAATTAGATGTAGACTTATACTCATCACTCAGAAAATCCCTGCAAGATCTGCCCTCTACAAGGAAATGTAACATGGGACCAAAGAGGAAACCCAAGAATTTGTGAAATTTTTGACTAATATCTAACAAGGATCTGGAGAAATGAGCCAGAGGTCATAGTTCAAAATTGCAGTTAGGAAAGAAAATTAAAAATCTACATCAGATGTTATGTGTAAGTATGGGGGAGGGAGTAACCTTATAAATCAAGAATATGTTATGCTCCAAAACTTAGGAATGAAGATAGGACTAGGATGAAGCAAATGAGTACATAGGGTGCAACATTTACAGGGAACTCCTCAGGTGCCAACCCTGAGCTTGCATGCCACCTCCCCTGCCCCCGCACCCCGATTGAATGCCTCCTTAAAATTTGCACCTCACTTGTCCCACTGTAGTCCTGACCCTGCCCAGGAACCAAAAGAGTGCCTCAGTTAAAGTGAAAGTAGAAAAGAACAGAGATATCATAATAAAAGGATGACCAAATTAGGAAAAGAAAGGTCTTTCTGAGCAATTGCCCAGGCCCCTTTGGCCCTGGTGGTACCATGGGGATTATACTCTGATATTTAGTAAGCCCAGATTGTCAAACTCATCTTTGAAGTGGATGAATGACACTATTCTTAGCATAAAACTATGTAAAGAAGTTTGATTTCTGAAGATAAAAGTAACTAGTTGAATATGGGTTAATACCTCCTTGATGGAAATTATGACACAGAAATATCACTTTGAGTCATTGGAAATGACAAAAAAAAATTTTTTTTTAAGTGGAATTGCTAAATACAATGTGGGATCTGGGATTGGACCCTGGAACAGAAACAAACAAACCTTAGTGGAAAAACTGATGAAATCCAAATGAAGTATGTAGTTAAGGTAATAATAATCTACCAATGTTAATTTCCTAGTGGGACAAATGCACCTCAATTATGTAAATGTTAACCTTAGGGACAGATGGGCGAAGAGTAAATGGGAACTCTATATACTACTTTTGCAATTTTTCTGTAAATCTAAAATTATTCTGACATTAAGAGGTTTTTTTTTTCTTTAAAGGGACTCTCTGGTAAGCAGAGCTCACAGATGAGAAAAATGTCTAAACCATAAAGATGTATCCAAAAGAAATGCATATCATTTGAACACCCAGTTCTATACCAATACAAGAAAGTACAAGAAATGTACTTTATAGAGGATATAAAAAATAATTGATAAACCTATCTAGTGATAAAAGGCTAACCCAGAGTTACAGGGAAAATATCCCATTTAACACCTCAAAGATAGGGAAAGAAGTTCATGGCAATGACTGGGGAAAGATGAGACTTTCAGTTCTTAAATGAAGGGGAAAAAGCAGCAGGGATCCAGTTACCAGAGTAATGCCAACCTGAGACAGAAAAGAACACAAACTAGAATAGGGAATAAAATGGTTAAAAAGTATTTTGAAAAGCCGCTTTAGGCAAATCAGCAGGACCTGATGACATACTTTGAAGAGTACTTAAGGAATTGGCAGGTGTTATTACATAGCTGCTAGCGATTATTTTTGAGAACTCAAGAGGATAAAGAAAGTCCCTGTAGACTGAAAAAGGGTAAATGAAGTGCTCATCTTTTTAAAAAGGGAAAAAGGACAATCCTGGTAATTATAGGCCTGTCAGCTTAACTTCAATATCAGGGAAAATATAGAACTTAACATCAATCAATTAGCATCAACTTGAAAAGCACAAAGTATTGGGTAGAAACCAAAGTGACTTCTCAAAAGGCAAATCATGCCAGGCCAATTAATTTCCTTCTGTGATCAAGTAGCCACATAGGCAAAGAAAGAGCAATAGCTATAATCTCTTTGACCATAAGTACAGCTGAAAAATTGACTAAATATGAGAACAGGTTCCTACTGGTGGCCAGTGCTCTCCATCTTTTAAGACAGCTAGGGCCTGGATAGAAATCGATCTGAGAAACATGGTGGACCAGACATCCTCTTGAATCATGTCCAACTCTGGATGATAACTTCAAGAACTAATCTTACTTTGGAAGATTACTTCCAACTTGCTCGCTTTCCCCAAATCTTAGTTTAAAACTCAAAGCAGAATCTAATAAATATCTAATAAAATGTCTATGTCTTCACTAGAAAGAAAACTTTAAAAAAGAAGACAAAGAGGCAATAGGAAATGCATTGATGCCTTTATCATACCGCTTTCTGTCACATATATGAGTGAAATGTAGGCTTAATCTATAGCATGTGATTTTCTATTTATTTAGAATTAAGAAAAATAATCTTTTGAATACTTAAGGATAAATAAGTAGAAATTTAATAGGTCCCAAATAAGTCTAGGCTTTTCTCCAAGACTTTGAAACTTGATTCCTCTAAACCCATAGGTATCTATAGTGTACAAATGTTTAAAATTCTCACTCAAGGAAACTGCAGTTTCTCTGCAGATATGAGCAATTCTTGGATCTTTCCAACCAGACAGATTTGGTCAAGTGCTATGTTGGCTCTGTACTGTAAGACTTGAATGAACTCTCGTCATCTGGTTCGTCTATCATGTTACCTCAAATCAAAATTAAACCCAGAAGATTCGACATGACCTCTGGGGAAGAGAAATTACTAACAGTTCATTGGTATCACTGATAGGTTGCTAAGCTTTATACACATAGAAAAAGACATGTGTCTTTTAAGCCAAAGAATGATTACGAACACACCTAAGAATATATGATGTACATGTAGCATGTACATGTAGCATGTACAGCATGCTAGGAGGGGAAGCCCTACAGAAAAGGTTTGGCTTAGGGGATCCCTGGGTGGCTGAGCAGTTTAGCACCTGCCTTAGGCCCAGGGCATGATCCTAGAGTCCCGGGATTGAATCCCACATCGGGCTCCCTGCATGGAGCTTGCTTCTCCTTCTGCCTATGTCTCTGCCTCTCTCTGTGTGTGCCTCTCATGAATAAATAAATAAAATCTTTAAAAAAAAAAAAAAAAGGAAAGAAAAAGTTTGGCTTAAAAAAAGCACTTCTTTCATTCTTTTGTATAATGAAGAGAAAACAGGGACATGAAATAAGAAGAGAATGAACGAACAATGAAGAGATCACAGTTAGTTTTCAACCAAGTCACGTATACCCATCAGTGGAGAGGCACGTCCAAATCAACAGTTACACATGAGCACTTGAGGGACTAGGAATCCAGTTCCTTAATTGTCAGAGTTCAAGCCAACTTCAACAAAGCCAAGAAAAACAGAATTTGAGCATAATCTAATAAGGATTTGTTGGGTATCTGCTTCAGTAAAATAAGCCCTCTCAATTAACCCTACCCCAGGATGTTCACTCCTTTGCTTAGTTCTAGCCACATTAGGTATTTATTCTTGACCATGTCTTTTTCCAAGTAGCATCCCCCCCTCCCAGCTTACCTGTGTAGACAGAAGATTTGGGCTGTTAAACATCCCCTGATATGTTTATGTGTGCATGAGCACCCACACACACACACCACTTCCAAGTCCCTTCATGGATGAGTTGTGAGAATAGCAGCATTCTTATCTTGAAAAGAATGAGAGCACTTAACTAAAAACATTTAATATAAATGTTGGCAATTATAGCTGCACAGAGTAAATACAAAATTCAGCATTGTTTGGCTTAAGAAAGAAATGTCATTAGCTTCTCTTCAGCCACACACACCAGATATTCAGGCCAAGAGTTCAGCTTCTTGCCTAGGATTTCTTTTGCTGGTGACCATAGTGGTGAACTTCCTTTAGCTTACCCAAGTGGCCCCCATTCACTCTCACTGGAGAAGATTTTTCCTCTTTTCAATCCCAGATCTCACAGAATTAATCTCATTAAAACTCCATCTTCAGTTACTCAGACCAAAACCTTGGAGTCATCTTGCCTTGGATAACCATCATTTCCCACCATCCCACATCTAACACAGACACAACCAAATTTGTCTGGTTGAGATCTACTTTCAAAATATATCCATGATCCAACCATTTCTCCCAACTTCCAACTTGGTCCATGTCACCATCCCTTCTTCCCTGCATTCTTCTCTGCCTCCTTGCTGGTCTCTCTGCTTTGGTCTTTGCCTCCCTACAGTTGATTTTCAGTACAGCAGCCAGTGTGTCCTTTGTAACATCTAAAGGACATAATTTCGCTTATCCATTCAGTACCTTCCAATGTCCTTTTATCTCACTGAAAGGAAAAGTTAAGGTCTTTAGAATGGCCTTATATGGCCCTAAAGGAGCCGACCTCCCTTTCCTTTCTCACCTCATCTTGTACCACTCTCCCCCTTACTGTCTCTGCTCCAGCCAGAACAAAGTGGCTCCTCAGACACCACCAGGCACCTCCCACCTCTAGACCCTAGCTCTTGCTACTATCTCTCCTTGGAATGTTCCTGCTGCAGATTCCTACCAGGTTCCTTCTCTGCCTCCTTCCCGTCTTAGCTCAAATGTCTCCTCAATGTGGTCCTCCATGAAAATACTTAACTCAATATTACAGCTGCTACCATGCAAGCATTCCTCATCTCTCTCCCCTGCTTTACTCTCCTCCACAGCACATTTCCTTTTAATACACTACATAATTTATTTATTTAACTTGCTGTCTCCCCCCTCCCCATAGATGCAAACTGCATGAAGGCAGGGATTCTGTTTTGCAAACTTCTATATCTCCATTACCTCTACAGTGCTTGACATGTGGTAGGTACACCACGATGTTTGCTAAACAAATTCATTAAAGGGAAGTATCACATCCATACATGGCTACTATGTTAATGCTCATAGCAGCAATATTCAGGATAGCCAAAAACTGAAACAACCCAAATGTCCATTAACTGGTGAACAGATAAACAAAATATGGTATATTCATATAATTCAGCAATAAAAAAGAATAAAATACTGATTCTTGCTATAACTTGGATGAACCTTAAAACATTATGCTAAGCAAAAAAAGACAGACACAAGATGTATTGTATTATACAATTCCATTTATATGATATATCTGGAAAGGGCAAATCCATAGAGGCAGAAAGCAGATTAGTGGTTGCCTGGAGCTAGGGTAGGAACAAGAGTGGCAAATGGGCAAAAGGAAATTTTTTTGAGCCAATGGAAATGTTCTAAAACCGGATTGTAATAATGGTTGCACAACTCTATAAATTTTCTACAAATCATTGAACTATACACTTAAAGTGGTTAAATTTTATGATATATAAAGCGTACCTCAATAAAACTGTAAAAAAGAAAATGTTAAGTTCAGAAAGTTTGAAAGTACTCTGTTAATGAGGCCAAGGCCACATGCTCAAATTTTGGGAAGCCAATGAGATTGCCTGTTCTCTATTTCCTACTTTGCTTTGATACCTAGCTGTGTGTAAACCTCTAGTCTAGGTCCTATAGAAGCAGACATGGCCCCTGCCCTCCAGGAGTTTATAATCTAAGTAGGAGATAAGATACAGAGAGGTCACTGCAATGCAAAGCAGAATGTGAAATGCCATAGCCAATAAAATCTATGGTATTGGTGCAAAGGCAGCTTTGCAGGGAAAACAAGAAGGAGAGCAAAAATTGGACAGGATTATTTATAAGTAGGAAGATAATAAACAGATGGGAGTTAAAGAACGCCCATGAGGCACCCTCTTTATCCACCTTTCACATGTCATCAGGGATGTTGGGCAAGAAAATATAGAAACTTGCTCCCTGGAGCGCTTGGAACCTGTCTAGCCGCGATGCGTCTCTTGGTCGCCGCGTTCCTGCTCCTGGCGCTCGGCGCCTCGGCCCTGGCGGAGCCGGTGCATTTCAAGGACTGTGGTTCTGCAGTTGGAGTTATAAAAGAACTGAATGTGAACCCATGCCCTGCCCAGCCTTGCAAACTGCACAAAGGCCAATCTTACAGTGTCAATGTCACCTTCACCAGTAATATTCCATCTCAAAGTAGCAAAGCCGTGGTGCATGGCATCGTGTTGGGCGTCGCAGTTCCCTTTCCCATTCCTGAGGCTGATGGTTGTAAGAGTGGAATCAACTGCCCCATCCAGAAAGATAAGACCTACAGCTACCTGAACAAACTGCCAGTGAAGAACGAATACCCCTCTATAAAACTGGTGGTGCAGTGGATGCTTCTGGGCGACAACAATCAGCATCTCTTCTGCTGGGAAATCCCAGTTCAGATTGAAGGCTAGTGCTGTTTAGGCCAGTATGTCCATCTGGGGGTGAGAGAGCACAAGTGGAGGGAGGGCAGGAGAAATCCAGTCTAACCTAAATCAGTGCCATAAGATGAAAGGAATTTCCACACCACCATTTTATGCTTCTCAGCCTCCAGAAGGTTCCAGACCCTGTTTCCTGAGAGCTCAGAACTATTGCCCTTGTAATATCTTCTTTGAAGGGTTAGAGGGAAGAAGAGAGAGGGAGGGATAGGCATGAATTTAATTGTCCTCAGTGTTTCTTGCTGTTGGAATACGGAGGGTCCAGCGGGTCAGGACCCAAATGAGGCTGCACAGGGCCCTTGGATAATTTGCCCTCGGGTGATCAGCCTTTGCAGCAGAGGACGGGTTCCCAACCTCCCTCACCTCCTGGGATATTACATCCGCAAGTTCCTCATCTCCAAGTGCCTCCTTGAGTTCCGTACATTGGGCCAGCAAGTCTGCTGACCTGTGACAGCACCTCCAGCTCTGCTGCTTCAACAACAGTGACTGGCTGTCCAGTGGTGCCCAGCATGTCAATGGAGGGGACATGCTCAACCACAGAAACTCACGTCTGAGTGGCCAGTTCTCTATAGTTCTCTCCTGTCTCCTTTTCTGTCTAAGGTGGTTTTCATTAAATGCAGCACTTGATTAAAAAAAAAAAAAAAAAAAAAAAAAAAAAAGAAAATATAGAAACTTCAGTGCAAAGACCTCACCTATACTGAAATAAACAACTCAGGGATGTATCCTACCAGCAGCATGCCTGATATAAAGTAGGTGCTCAACATATGTTTATTGAATAAATGGATGAAAATGTAAGATGGGTCTAGCAGCATTTCAAGTTGATTGTGGATTGGCAGGAAAAGATCTCTCATTCTCCATCTCTCTCTTTCTCTCTCTCTCTCTCACATACACATACACACACACACACACACACTCAGCATTTACAAGGTCACATCTTCCTTCGGGAGGAGAAAACAGATGTGCCTGAACAATTTCTCTGCCTCCCATTTCCCAGCATTCCAGAAAACTATTTCTCCAAGAGCCCACCCAAGTGTTTACCCTTTTATCTAAATCGAGTTTAGTCCAAGAACTCTGACCAGAAATCCATTGCCTTCTAGATCAATTGGGTTATCTTTAAATGTGAAGACAAAAAAAAAAAAAAAAAGTGTATTATTGTGTGTATCTTTATACTACTTTCTAGGTCCTTTAGGTGTATGTTTTTTCTTCTGGCCTAAATAGTATGAATGGTAGATCTAACTAATAGGAAAGAACTAGGTTTTTTTTTTCTTCTTTTAAATTCTCCTTACAGGGTGGAAATACAGAATGATGTTTCATTGTGGATAGAATGAAATGTTTAATAAGTGCTCTGTGGGTGAAAGGATGGATAGATGGATGTCAATGATTGAACAAATGAAAAATATCAAAGAATGAATGCATACTTAGTGACAACCTATGCTTTTTTCATATATTCTATCTGAATTGCAGAATAAGAAACAAACATTAGCATTTGAGAAGTCGCAGATGGAGTTTGAGCCCAGTAAACAGTGCCATCTGAGACAACTCCAACAACTCAAGAAAAAATTGCTAGCCCTTCAGCAAGAACTAGAGTTTCGCACAGAGGAGTTACAGACTTCTTACTGTTCCCTCCTGCAGTATCAGTCCCTCCTAGAGAAGCAGACTTCTGACCTGGTTCTTCTCCACCATCACTGCAAACTGAAAGAAGATGAGGTATAGATAGAATAACTATGGAAATGTCCCCAAGCCCATGTACCTACAGAAAACAGGTCACATCTACTAGAAAGCAGACACTGGCCTTACAGAGGAGAGCTTCTCTACATCTTGAGCAGGTTTTATCAAATTTCCCTCTTTAATTCTTAATCTTTTTGAAGCTGAGCAGAGGGAACTAAACAGAATGGCATAATTGGGTGAGAGCTCCAGTATCAATATATGTGGGACATGTGATATGTGTGTGACTTGTGTGTGTGTGTGTATGTGTGTGTGGTGTGCATATAGGTCCATCACTTCCATCCAATTACCATTGCAATTTAAATGCAAAAGACTCTTGGTCTCTGAGGGTTATAAAAAAGGTATAAAGTCCATTAAATGAACCATTTTTAGAAAAATCAGATTTTGATAATACATAAATTCCTAGCACTTGGGGATCCCTGGGTGGCGCAGCGGTTTGGCGCCTGCCTTTGGCCCAGGGCGCGATCCTGGAGACCCGGGATCGAATCCCACGTCAGGCTCCCGGTGCATGGAGCCTGCTTCTCTCTCTGCCTGTGTCTCTGCCTCTCTCTCTCTCTCACTGTGTGCCTATCATAAGTAAATAAAAAATTAAAAAAAAAAAATTCCTAGCACTTGGATAGCTGATAAGATAACCAGACATTGAGTCTGAGTCAATCATTGAGAGTACCAGATTGGTCATTTATTTTCAGGCTGGAGTTTTAGATCATATAGACTTAAGTGTATTCTGGACATTCATTTCCATTCATGTCCCAAGATAGTATTTTTTTTAAACCAGAAAAAGCATCCTTGTGGAATCCTGAGTAAATTCCAAAGACCAAAACTATAGAATATAAACCAGTTGAGCAGTGGTAACACTAGCAGCAGTAAAACTATGGCTTCTAAGTGATGAGATACACAACCTCCCCCAGAATTTCCTTCCTTTGCATTAGAGGTAAAATTCCAAGGACTGTCTAGGATGGTGATATTACTTAAGGACTAATTCCAGGGGCCGTATGAAGGGACTTAAAGAATGTAGAATTTTTAAAAAGAAAATATTATGAGAATTTACTGAAAAGGATTGAGAGGGAATGAAACAGAGAAAGGTTATCCTACAAAATATAATTAAGGACAAAGCCTGTGAACATAAACAATAGTTTAATAGAACTAAAGCAAGGCTGTGTTAAAACTGGCAATTCTTAAACAAGAGTCCAGCCTGAATACAGCGATCCTGAATTAGTTGGGATTCTATTTGGCTGCATGTAACAGAAAACCCCAAAGTAATAGTGACTTAAGATAGTTTATTTCTCTGATATAAAAGAAGGCTAGAGATAGGTGGTCTAGGACTGTTACAGGAACTGCATGTATCATCAGGTACCTAGGATCCTATGTTTTGGGTCCACCATCATCAGCTTAAAACTTCCATTTTCTAGATCTCCTAAGGTGGCTGCTGGAGCTCCAACCATCATATCCTTGTTCCAGATAATCAGGAAGGGGGCAGGGGAGGAGGTGGGGAAAAAAAAGACACACTCTTCTCTTTTAAGGACACTTTCCAGAAGCCCCACACAACTTTTATTTATGTATCTGGCCAGAGTTAGTCAAATGGCTACAGCTACTTCCTGGGAAGCCAAGGAAATGTATTTTAGTGACATGCACTACTGTCCCAAATAAATTCAAGGCTCAACTACTAAGGAGGAAGGGGAGAATTGATATGGGATCTGGTAAGTAGTAGTCATTAAAAATGACCTCAAGCTGGGAAAACATTGGAAAAAATTACTCAAGCCATTCGGCCAAGTTTCCTCAATACTTTGCTGTACAGTAGCATCAAATTTCTGTCTAAGGATGAGTTTCCCAACAGCAGAGCCTAAGACAAGGAGATGAATGTAAAATAGCTAATTCAGGAGATGATCCCAGAGGGAGGGTGGAGAAGTGAATCAAAGTAAGGCAGGAAGCCCATAAAGAAAATCACTATTAAGATCACTGCAAGGGCACCTGGGATTCAATCCCTCTGGAGAACTCTAGGAGGTAGGACAGGACATGCCTCGGAGTGATCCCGGCCAACCACCCAGTCATTGGTTGAAGGCTGCACCAGAAGGTGTTAAGTCCTCCATACTTGTAACCTGCCTTGTCCTGCTCCTCTCCTTGAGTGGGCTCCTGAAGCCCAGGCATCCCTCAGGCAAAGAGCTGAAGATGCTTGTGATAGGGATGGGTTTAGCATTCAGAGGAACGGTGAGTGCCATGGGAATGTGAGCGAGTCACTGGTAGATACTTATAAACATTTGAATATAAAATATTCCTTCCCTCTTCCCCTTATCTGATAAACTTCTCAAACTAAATGACCTTTTCTTAGGAGGAACTTCAAATGGCAGGCAGCAAGTATAATTAGCTTAGAGCAACAGAATGTGTTCTATCCAAATTCTACACTGAAATATTTGAACCAAAATGAAACCTTCCTGCTCTTAACTCCTTCAACACATGTAACTCTAGGCATACAGTTGAGCATGCTCAGCTGTATACAGTTGTTTGCTAGTTGTAAATCATATCTTCCCAAAATTGTAAGAGTGTAAACTCTTTGAGGGAGGAGCCTGTCTTATAGATATATACTCCCTCAGCATCCAAGACATTGTTTATGAGTACTCAATAAATGTCTGTCAGTTGGTTGACTAATTAATCGATTAGGAAGAGATGTAATCTATATAAGAATTGTGCAAGTCCCAGAGGAACTTGGGGTTGTTCCCCTAGTCTCTCTCAGGAACTTTGCTGTGTGCAGGAGGGACTCCACATTTTCTAAATTAGATCCCTAGAGAATACCTAGGAAGCAAAGAATACTGGCACTTGAAGCCCTTAAAAAAATGGAGCTATACAAATTCATTCCCATTAATCAACTAACAAGTCTTTATTGAGTTTTTACTACATGCCAGGCAGGATGGGAAAGATAATGGTACCTGCCTTTAAGAAACTTACCATCCAAATAGGACAATCTTTTTTTTTTTTTAATTTCTAATCATTAACATTCTGATACTATATATATTAGCTTTTAAATCTGTGCTGGGCCTATTCTGTACATACAATTCTGTACATCTGGGTTTCCAGTTAAACATAAGATTCCTCTGCATGGGGTCTTATAGCCATACCCATTCCTCATTAGATGTTTCCATGAATTCATTGTGGTTCCTTTCCTACACCAACAGGTGATTCTCTATGAGGAGGAAATGGGAAATCATAATGAGAACACAGGGGAGAAGCTCCATTTGGCACAAGAGCAACTTGCTTTGGCTGGGGACAAGATCGTCTCCCTGGAAAGGAGCTTAAGCCTCTACCGGGATAAATACCAGACTTCCCTAAGCAACATTGAGTTACTGGAGTGCCAAGTGAAGATGTTGGAGGGGGAGCTCAGCGGGATCGTCAGTCAGGTAGGACTCACACCAAGCCGCTCCAGCAAGTGGACATGCTCCCAGCTGGTCCCTGAGTAACACTCCCTGCCTTCTCTGAGGGAAACCCAAACGTTCAACCAGATGTCCTTCCCTCCCTCGAGCTTTGTAACCCTCAGCTTTCAATTTCCAGTCTTCACATCTCCTTTCAGATTCCTCCTTAGGAATTTTGAGGCTCCTTAATTAATATAAAGTGCCAGCACTTCAAGTAAGGCAAAAATCCAAATACCAAATGAGCTCTCAAATCTTCCACATTCTCATAGGGACCTGGCTGGGGGCCTCTTCTCAGTCACAGGACTCATGCAAACCGCGACTTCAGGATCAAACAGGAGGTGAAACCCATGAAAGATAACAAAGAGCCAAAATGCCTGAATCTTTCTTTTTCTTTTAATTGCTTTTTTTTTAATTACACAAGTAATACAATGGCAGAGGCTCCCTAGACAGAATCACAGAGATTAAATGTGAAAGTCTGCTTTCAGCCTCCTCTACCCTACTCTCCTCCTGTTAGGTAATCACTTGAATAATCTGTTGGGAATCTTCCTCAGTCTTTTGTTATACAGTTACACATATAAATGGTTAGGGTTTTCTTTTTACATAAATGGGTCATTTTACAAATGTGGTTCTACACCTTGCTTTTTAAATGTGTATCTTGACAATTTCCTTTAGTAACTACCTTGTATTCTATGGTGTGACTCTACCATCTACTGACCTATTTTGTCTATTACAAACAAGCTGTAATGAACATCCTTATTCTCATGGAATAATCTCCTAAAGTGGGGATTGCTGGGTCAAAGGATATGCTTACATTTAATGTTTAAAGATACTTCTAGGGCGCCTGGGTGGCTCAGCGGTTGAGTGTCTGCCTTTGGTTTAGGGTATGATCCTGGAGTCTGGGATCGAGTCCCATATCAGGCTCCCTGCATGGAGCCTCTTCTCCCTCTGCCTGTGTCTCTGCCTCTCTCTGTGTCTCTCATGAATAAATAAAATCTTAAAAAAAAAAAAAAAGATACTTCTAAATTGAATGCCAGAAAGATTCTACACTTACCAATTATTGTTGGCAAATTGACACTTTTACCAACAATAATTAAGGGCACTCCCCCACACTAGCGTGGTACAGGAAGTTGTGCTTTCAATCTTTTTAAGTCGTGCTAAACAGTTGCATGGGGAAAGAAAAAGTTTTCTCATTACAGTTTTCATTTCCTTTAGTTCCAACAGTTGTGGGTTGGGTTCCTCCAGGAAGCAGACTCTGAGATGGATTAGCACGTACTATATTTTTTAGAGAGAGCCCTTGGTATCAACACCTGTGAAAGGAAGGAGAAGGAAGCAGGGTTGGGCAGAGGGAAAAGTTGAGCTGTGGTGTGGTCCCAGCAAAGGTCTCTGCCAACCCTATGGGAGTTCTAGGGTTGGATGGATGTTCAAAGGGGTCCCAAATTGGGGGGATGGGAGTTGGCCTTTTACCACTGTGTTGATCAGTTATGGATGTGAGCTTCCCTTAGGGAGAGGCATGACTTGGAGCAAAGCAGTTTTCTTCAGTCCAGGTAGTCTCCTTTTCTCAGGGCAGCACTGCCAGCAGCTGGAGTAGGAGGTAAGTCCTTCCTTGCTGAAAAGGCCTGGAGGCACATCACAGTGCCCACTACACTAAAAAAGTATGGAGCACTGTTCATAAGTATGGGTCATGTGGCTTTCCATGTGATGAATTCCTTGTTTAAATCTTGAACCTATTTTTTATTACATATTTAGGCTTTTTTTTTTTTGTATTGACTTATAGGAGCTTCTTCATATATTACAGGTAATAATGTTTTATTACACATGTTACAAATATCTTCTCTTAGTTTGTAACTTTTCATTTTACTCTATGAATGGTATTTGTTACCATACCAACGTTTTCTTAATTTTTATGGAGTTGAATTTCTCAGTCCTCCCTTATAGATTTTAGGTTTTCTTTCTTTCTTTTTTTAGATTTATTTATTTATTTGAGAGAGATAGAGAGAGCGTGGGAGAAGGCAGAGGGAGAGAGAATTCCAAGCAGACTCCCCATCAAGCACAGAACCTGACAGCCCAATCTCATGACCCCAAGATCATGACCCAAGCCAAATCAAGAGTTAGACACCCGACCAATTGAGCCACCCAGGCACCTCTAGGTTTTATTTCTTGCTTAGAAAGGACTTCTCTATTCCCAAGATTTTAAAAGTTTACCTCATTTTTTAGCACTTTTATATTTTTTATATTTCTATGTTTTTATCTTTAGTCCATCTGGAATTAATATGGATGGGTAGACAGATAATCTACATACACATGTAGATATATGACTATAGATTTATATAATTTTATGTTTACCAAAAGGGGCCTCCACTTGTCCCAACTCTATTTGCTGAACCCTTTCCCCACTGATTTGAATTGCCAACTCTATATGTATATATACTGATTCTTTTTGTTTTGTAAAGATTGTATTTATTTTTTCATGAGAGACACAGAGAGAGAGAGAGAGGAGACACAGGCAGAGGGAGAAGCAGGCTCCCCACACAGAGTCTGATACGGGACTCAATCCCAGGACCCTGGTATCACAACCTGAGCCAAAGGCAGACACTCAATCACTAAGCCACACAGGTGCTCCAATATACTAATTCTTGTGTACACATGGCTCTTTTTGAACTCTGTTCTTTTGACCTATTTGCCAGTTTTTGCACCAAGACCACAGTTATTTAGCGACTTTAACTGATAATATGTTTTGCTAGCTCCTTCAGAGCAGGTCCTCCTTTCTTGTTCTTGACATCCAAATATTTCTTGGCCATTTTTTACATCATCTTTTGATGAAATTTAGATTTATGTTGACTTACTTTCAAGTTATATATTAATTTGGGGGAAAATTAGCATATTCTGTGGGACATGACATGCTTCTACTTTTATTTAAGTTTACTTATTCACTCTTCAGTAAGATTTTATACTTTTCTTCATAGATTTCACATATTTCTTGCTAAGTTTATTCCTAGATATAGTACAGTTGTTATTGATTTTATGAGAACTTGTATACATTTAATTTTGTTAACTATTACTAATGTATAGGAAAACTCTTTTTCCATCACCTTATTAAAAACTCTCTGACCAGATTTTTCAGTGGACTGCTTGGTATTTCTAAATTGTTTTCCTTTTCAACATTCATACAACTTATTTTCTATCTTACTACATTTACCAGGACTCCCAAAACAGTGTAGAATTATAACATCCTTGCCTTCTAACATCTATAGGCATTAGATGCCTATAACATCTAAATGCTTCTCATTTTAAAGCAAACATTTCTAATATTTCACTATTAAGTATAATGTTTGTTCCTGGATGTTTGTTAATATTCTTTCAAGTTGAAGATGTGACTGTCTATATGTAGTTTACCAAGAATTTTTGTCAGAAATGAATGTTGAACTTTATCAGATGTTTTTGTTAGCAGCTATCAAGGTTATCATAGAGGTGGGTTTTTTTTTCTTTACTTTCTTTTTTTAAAAAGATTTTATTGATTTATTTGAGAGAGAGAGAGCACAAGCAGGGAAAGAGGCAGAGGGAGAGAGAGGGGGAAGCAGACTACCAACTAAGCAGGGAGCCTGAGACAGGGCTCGATCCCAGAACCCCGGGATCATGACGTGAGCTGAAGGCAGAGGCTTTACCAATTGTGCCACCCAGGGACCTGAGTATTTTTCTTTAATGAAGTGAATTACATTAATAGATTTTTAGTTATAGGACAATTTCCATGTTCTTGAAATAAACCTTACTTGATCATGACATATTATTATTTGATTTTATTTATTATTTTGCTTTATTTTAATAATAATAATAATAAACCATTACATTACAATAAACTGCTATATTAAATTTCTTAAAGTTTCATTTTCTGTATCTATTTTCAGAAATGAGATTTGTTTTGATCACTCACATTCTTGTGCTCTCATCTCATGTTGGTGTCTGGATTATGCTACCCTAATATAAATGAGTTGGAAAGTTTTTATCTCTCTGAATCTCTGGAACTGTTTTTATAACATATAAAATATGCATTTCTTTAAGATTACTAATAAAACCAACTTTCAATCCTTACTTAAGCAGTATACTCTACCTCTTCTAAATTCTTGGACTTTTCCTTTTACTGTAATACTTCCTTGCTAATTCCTTCAGAAACTATTGTGAGTGTTAAAATTTCTCAATATCTGCATGTCTGAACAAGATGATTTTGTCTTCACTCTTAACTGCTAGTTTGGCTGGATATACAAACTTTCAGAAACACCTTCCTTTAAGTCTTTGAAGTTACTGCCGCATTGTCTTGTACCATCCAGTATTAGAGAGGAATTGTTAGATGTCAGTCTGCTTCTCATTTTTTGTAAGTCACCAGTTTTATGTCTGAATTCTAGAGGGTTTTAGACTCAAAGTTATTTAGGTTGTTTTTCATTAAGCCTCTCAAAGTTTAACTGATCCTTTTAATCTGAAGATCTACAATTTCTTCAATCCAGAGAATTTTTTTTCTATTACTTTTAAATTAATTTCTATTTTGCATCCTGTAGTATTAAGACATTGGACATGTAGATATCATCTTCCTATTCCCTAATTTTTCTATTGTTTTCCATTCCTTTGCCCACTTACACACTAACTTATTTATAAGAATATTATTTATGTTCAATTTTAGACTTCTCACTGACCCTTCTGCAGCTTCTTCAAGGGTAGCTTTCATGCTCATTGAACATAAACTATTTCTAACTGTGCCTGAAAAAGCTCAGTTAGGAAAACAAGTTTAATGGAGAAATATCTACTATCCAAACTGGAACTCTTGCTCTTTTCTGGCTATCTAAATCAGTTCATTTCATTGTTAGTGCAAATCATGTGCATGTAGTAACCTTTATGCATGATTTCAGATGACCTAGAAAAAGACTTTTTTTAAATGGTTGTAGGAAAATGGGCATACTCATGCTGATGAGAGTATCAATTGGTATAATTTCTTGAAGGATAATGTGTAATATATACCAAAATTTTAAATATGTCTTAGCAGTCCTATTTCATTAATTTAATCCATACATATACTAAAAAATTTATGTGCAAAAATATTCATTTCAGCTTCATTTTAGAAAAGACCTTGGAAACATTAATTTAATCCATACATATACTAAAAAATTTATGTGCAAAAATATTCATTTCAGCTTCATTTTAGAAAATACCTTGGAAACAACTATTTTCCTATCAATAGGAGATTGGATAAACACACTTAAAAGCAATCTAAAAGAGCCAGAAGTACATGAACTAACGTGGATAAATTTCTAAGACATCTTTTTTAGGAAAAAAAATCCATTTTTATATTTTATTATATGTGCTGCCAAAGCGAGCACTATTTTTATATTTTAAAAGGACAATGTAATATTATCTGTATTATATAAATTCCTTTGTATTATGTAAATGTATACATAAAGGTCTAGAAGTATATGCACAAATTGTCATCTCTGGAGAACACAGCAAGTATGGGATTAGAGGTAGTATAGTCAAAGAGGAATTTAGACTTGCCTATAATGTTATAATGCTTTAGAAAGATAATATATATGTATGTATTACGTGTGTAATTTGAAGTTAATTTTAAAAGAAAAATCAGAAAGACACCTGGGTGGTTCAGTGGTTGTCTGCCTTTGGCTCAGGTCATGATCCCAGAGTTCTCAGATCAAGTCCCACATCAGGCTCCCTGTGGAGCCTCTGCTGTGTCTCTGCCTCTCTCTGTGTGTCTCTAATAAATTAATTAATTAAATCTTAAAAAAAAAAGAAAAGCCAGATAAATCTATGAGCAACAATATGAAAAAATATCCTAAATAAATTGTCAAGTGAAAACATAAAGTTAGAATAGGGTCTTAGAAGACTTTCATTAGTGAAGGAAAAAAAGCAGCAGGTTATATACATAAAATATCCCTGGAAGGATATTTTATCCCAAAATTGGCAACCCAGACTCACAGAGGAGGAGACTTGAGTCATGAAGGGCCAAGCTAGAGGAAGACTAAGTTTCCAGTATATTGCCTTGTGAACTGTTTGAATTTTTTACCATGTATCTGCATTTGTTAACTTTTTTCTTTTATTAAGAAAGATATGATTCATATATATGAACAGAATATAGATCTTTCAGAATACAGAACTAAGAGATTTTCCATGCTCATGATATTCTGAAGTTAACTCAAATATTAAGAACAAAACAAACTCATTATTTCTAAATATCCCAGGATCCTGAGAACAAGGGTGATCATTCAAAGGTGCGTATATACACTTCTTCCTGCATGATTCAAGAGCATCAGGAGACCCTGAAACGACTGTCTGAAGTCTGGCAAAAGGTCTCTGAACAGGATGATCTAATCCAGGAACTTCGAAATAAACTAGCCTGCAGTAACGCTTTGGTAAGTGACTTCAAGAATATTTTTCTGAGGGGATCCCGGGTGGCTCAGCGGTTTAGCGCCTGCCTTTGGCCCAGGGCATAATCCTGGAGTCCCGGGATCAAGTCCCACATTGGGCTCCCCGCATGAACCTGCTTCTCCCTCCTCCTGTGTCTCTGTCTCTGTCTCTCTCTCTCTCTCTCTATCATAAATAAATAATAAATACATCTTTAAAAAAAAAGTTTAAAAAAAGAATATTTTTCTGAAAAAACAAAAATAAGGCCATGAGGAGAGAAAGGAGGGGAAAAGAGTCACATAAAGTAATTTCTTTCACCAAGATTCCTCAAATGTCTTATATGTACTTGTCCCCACCTTTTGTTCATATTCCCCATTGAATGTGAATATGAATATGTCCCCCCAACTGACACTAAGTTTGAGATTCCAAAGAGACTTAAAAATCTCTCACAACAACCTAAGTGTTCATCAACAGGGAAATGGTTGAATTGATTTTTAAAAAATTGTTAAAGAGGGATCCATATTGTAGAATAATATGCAGCCAAGAAAAAGGATTAAGCAAACTGTAAGGACTAAATAGAAGGATATTTGTGATATATTGTTGATAAAAGGTTGCAAAATCATGAAGGGCCATGTATAGTTCAACTCCACTTTTGTTTTTTAGTCTTTGATTATAATATAGAAGTACATACTGTAAATTCCCTATAGTGCCCACTGTCCCCCAGTGGAAATGAGAAAGTGGAGAGATTTCACTAATTTTTGATGTTTGGGTTTTGTTTGAATTCTTTTCAAAAGAAGAACAAAAATTTCATGATTTTAAACTTTTTTTTAAAAGAACATACACATCCACTCACTCTATCAGAAACTTCTTTAATTATTGAACTTTGAATCCCATCCTCTGCTAGTTTAGGTATATCTCTCCATCACAAATTTTAAAGAACCTTCTGCCTCATAAACTGGGTCACACAGAGATTCAGGAGGGAGTCCAAAATGTGGCCACTGACAGATTTCCAACAAACCACTGTCCATGCCTCATTAAACCTTGATGTAAGATTGAGAACCTAATTCTTTCTCTGTTCCAAGCCCACAAAAAGTGTGTGATGGATTGCATAATATTACAACAAACTTAGGCTGAAAAAAGGAACACTGCAAAACAGTACTAGTCATAATCATGTTGCATTGATCATTCAGCATAACTGACCTACACTCATTTATAGGTTCTGGAGCGTGAAGAGGCTTTGATAAAATTACAAGCGGACTTTGCTTCCTATACAGCCACCCACAGACATCCTCCTAGCTCCTCAGAAGATTGTGAAGATATTAAAAAGGTGGGGGAACTTTTGCTTATTTGTGCCTGGGGGGAGATTGAATTGAGTTGGGTGGGTTTGATTCTGGGTTTTCTTGCTTATTTTAAATTTTTTATATTATATTTTTATATTTGTGTGAACTTGGTTGACCCTGCTACAAGGATACTGCATGTAATGTATGACAAGTTCCAATAAATGTGTCTGGCAGTATTCAATTTTATAGCTGAATTTTGGAATTGCATCTGCTTCTTAACCTTTTTCCAACAGTATGCCCAAACAAGACAAAGCCTCTGGCTGGCTTTCTAGTTTCTAGTTGGAGTTGAAAAACACCAAATTTAGGGAATACTATTTATTCAAAATCCTTTTTTTGAAAACTCAATATTTTCAAAATTCAAAGTGATATCAAAAATTGATTCTAATAGTGAGTAAGTATTTAAACCATGTAAACAAATGGCAAAATTTGACCAACTAATAGTCAAAGTTAGGTTCAGTGCTCTCTTAGATGAGATTTTTTTTTTTTAATTCTTAGATGAGATTTAAAAAAAATTTTTATCCAGTTAGTTATCTTACAGTGTTCTATTAATTTCAGGTGTATAATATAATGATTCAACAGTTCAATACATCACCCAGTACTCATCATGATAAGTGCACTCTTTAATCTTCATCATCTGTTTAACTTTCAGTTTGTTCTCTATAATTAAGAATCTGTGTCTTTATTTGTCCCTCTCTCTTTTTCCCCCTTTGTTTGTTGTTTCTTAAATTCCACATAAGTGAAATCATACGGTACTTGTATTTCTCTGACTTCTTTCCTTTAGCATAATACTCTCTAGCTCTATCCACACCATTGCAAATGGCAAGATTTCATTCTTTTTGTGACTGAATAATATTCCATCTTCTTGATCTATTCATTAATTGATGGACACTTAGGCTGCTTTCATACCTTGGCTATAGTAAATAATGTTGCTATAAACATCAAGGTGCATGTATCCCTTTGAATTCGTGTTCCTATATTCTTTGGCTAAATATCCAGTAGTGCAATTGCTGGATCATAAGGTAGTTCTATTTTTAACTTCTGGGGGAACTTCCATACTGCTTTCCACAATGGCTGCACCAGTATGCATTTCCTAGGTGAGATCTTAAGTCAGTCATATGCAAACCTGAAGTCTAAGGCAAATCCAGCCACCAGAGGCCATACTGTGGGCAGGCTTGCTAATTCTGAAATAGCAGCAAAGGGGGGTAGCAGGGAGAGTAAACGATACATATAAGCTCTCCAAGGGTCCTCTAGTGGAGGGATGGAGACT
The DNA here is from genome assembly GCF_053574225.1 of Canis aureus. NCBI lineage: Eukaryota > Metazoa > Chordata > Mammalia > Carnivora > Canidae > Canis > Canis aureus. Next base: position 11,135,031 of record NC_135613.1, read on the forward strand.
CTTCTCTTTCCGGGACTTTCTGATGCCAGAAAGTTTGAGTGAATGAGGAATCAATATTGAATTTTGGAGTTTCTCCTTGGGCATCTGTCAATATTTATTTTATTTATTTATTTTGTCAATATTTATTTTAAAGGTCAGTTCCATGTTATTCACTTCCTGACCTACAGCAAGATCTCATAACATTCCCATTTTTTTGTCTGAAAAATGTCTTTATTTCTTCCATATTCTTTTATTTTTTTCTATAGTGGTTAAAAGCACATAACATTAAATTTATCATCCTAATCACATTTAAGTGTACATTTCAGTCATGTTGTCATATTTACACTGTTGTACAACAGATCTCTAGAACTTTTTTATCTTAAAAAAATGAAACTCTATATCGACTAAAACACTAATGCCTCAGGACACCTGGGTGGCTCAGCAGTTGAGCGCCTGCCTTTGGCCCAGGTGTGATCCCGGGGTCCCAGGATCGAGTCCTGCATTGGGCTCCCTGCATGGAGCCTGCTTCTCCCTCTGCCTGTGTGTCTGCCTCTCTCTGTGTCTCTCATGAATAAATAAAATCTTAAAAAAAAAAAACACTAATGCCTGTTTACCACTCCATTTTTTAAAATGATGCAGATTTCCCCAAGAAACAGAGCACATTTTCCCTTGCCATTTTATGTGTCCTTATCCAATTCTTTCATGGTACCTGGATATTCTATTGGGAATGGAACTATCCAGATCATGGTCAATGTCAGAAGTCAGCTGGCCTGAGTGAGCCTTTGAACCCCTCAGTGCCCACACCTGGGTCATAGGGTGACCGTCCCTCCTGTCTTCATGCTGCAGTCTGCCCTTACTGACAACTCTGAAATCACATAACTGTCCCTTGATGCCCAGATGACAAACTGCTCCTCCTTGACCATGTGTTTCTACCTTCTCTTAATTATAGCCCGTTATCCTCTCCTTCAGAGTAGAAGCCTAAGTCCCTGCCCAAGGACTACAAGCCCCCCATGATGTGATCACCCATTAACCACTCACCTCATGCCTCCTACTCTCTCCATCACTCAATCTTCTAGCCACATGCCCTCCCCCATGTTCTCTCCCCAGAGTTTGATCACTGGCTAGCTCCCCTGTCTGCAGATACCTACAGAGACTACAATGTGCCTCACTCTCTCACCTCCAGCAAGCCCCAGCTCAGAGGCATCTTCTCAGTGGGGCCAAATTCTCCATTCCATTCATAATGGCAATCCTCTCCTCCCATATGCCTCCATTCTCCTTTTACTGTTCTGTTTCTTCATAGCATCTATCAACTGTTAATATTTTCTACAAGTAACTATTTATGCTCTTTGTCTCACCCCACTATATGGCCAGGTCCTTGGGGGCAAGCATGTTTCTATGTTTTTTTTTCCCCTTTCCCCGGCACCTAGGAAAGTGCCTGGCACACAGTAGGTGTCCATCAAAGACTGTTAATTGTAGGACAGAAGGGGTGATGACTCTTGGGCACATTCTGCATGACAGTGACAAGCTGCCATATCCTTTTCCTATTATTTTAATTTGAGATATAATTGACACACCCTAAAATTCATTATGTAAAGTATACAATTCAGCAGTTTTAAAATAGCCACAAAGTTGGGCAACCATCCACACTAATTCCAGAACGTTTTCATTACTCCAAAAGAAATCCCATGTGCATGAGCACTCATTCCCCTTCCTCCCTCCCTCAGCCCCTGATCACTCTGTGTGAAATAGTCACCAAGCTGTTGCCTGGCATTACATTGTATATTGGTTTTGTAATACTAGTCACTCTCTGTCTCTCTGGATTTGCCAATTCTGGACATTTGGCATTTTAGAAAGCATCCTTCCTCCATGTTCTCATCCCACCCTGCTCCTGTCCTCTCTGTCCAGATATTGAAGCACTTGCAGGAACAGAAAGACAGCCAGTGCCTACATGTGGAGGAATATCAGAACCTGGTGAAGGACCTGCGCATGGAGCTAGAGGCTGTGTCTGAGCAGAAGAAAAACATCATGAAGGGTATACTGGGAGTGGGTGGGGGCGGGAGGCAGTGGGGAGAGGCAGAAGGAAGCCAGAGCCCTCCTTTGAGCAAGGAGCACTCTGTCCCTTCCACCTGCAGACATGATGAAGCTGGAGCTGGACCTGCACGGGCTGAGGGAGGAGACATCGGCCCATATGGAAAGGAAGGATAAGGAGGTTGTCATCCTGCAACGGCGGCTGCAAGAGCTACAGATTCAGTTCACTGAGACCCAGAAGCTGGGTTTGAAGAAAGACAAGGTAAGGCAAGAGAGGTTCTCTGGTTAGACCAGCTAACAGGATGGATGTGAGGCCAGAGCTTGGCCAGAGCAGGTCCTGCAGCTCTGCCCTGACTGCGGTTGCCTGGAGAACATCAACATGTAAGCAATGAGACTGCAGGTTCTTTAGGCCCAGACACAGTCCTGAGCACTTCTTGGGGATTTTTCAAAGCACATACTAAATAAATAAAACACCATTATCCAGGGACCTTACAGAGATGTTGACTTTATACGAGGTTTTTCCCCAGCCCTGCAAGGCAGAGACTTTAGGACACACTTGCATCGTTCCTTTATGCTTCTGTTTATGCTCAATTGTTGAAAGAAATTCTTCAAATATTGTGTAGCCTTGTTAAGAGTTTCAAGTGAATTTTAATCGGTAAAATTATAAAAATCTTATGAATATGCAAATCAGGCATTTGAAAAATAGTAATGGAAATATGCCCTAGAAGTTCTGTAGTTGCCAACCTAAATCAAGGTCCTGGGAAAGCCTAGGAAAGGAAGTAAGGACAGAAAGGTTGTAAAAACAATGTAAGCTTGTGTAGTCAGCACAGCTACACTTTTATCAGATCTAGCAGAAATTATCCCAGCTGGTCATTCAGATCTCCTATTTGAAATTCAGAGAGGATTCATTAGTCAAAGTGGAAGTATCTAGAGAGATGACAACAAAAGGCCAGGAGTCTAGGTAAACAGCTTTGAGTCATTCATACATTCATTCAACAAGTATTTTTTGAGCTCCTGTGATATACCAAGCATTGGACAGAGATTTGAATGGAGTGAAGGAGCCACTGAATGGGAGGGCTTGAGGAAGAATATTCCAAGCTGAGGAAGTAACAAGTGTGAGAGCCCTCAGGTGAGAGTCTGCTTAGAATATTCTAGGAGAGGGGATCCCTGGGTGGCTCAGCAGTTTAGCGCCTGCCTTTGGCCCAAGGTGCGATCCTGGAGCCCCGGGATCGAGTCCCACGTCGGGCTCCCAACATGGAGCCTGCTTCTCCCTCTACCTGTGTCTCTCTGCCTGTCTCTCTCTCTCTCTCTCTCTCTCTCTCATAAATAAACAAAAACAAAAAAAAAAAAACAAACAAACAAACAAACAAAAAGAATATTCTAGGAGATAAGCTGAAGCCGAAAGGGGTAAGGGTGGCAAGAGGTGAGGTCAAACCAGAACATGAGCATCCCAAGAATTGCTGTAAGGACTGTGGCCTTTTTCTAAATAAATGGAGCCAGTAGATGGTTTTGAGGAGAGACAGAACAAGATCTGACTTACGCTTTCAGAAGCCTTCCTCTGGCTGCTGCAGTGGGAACAGCATGACTTGAGGCAGGAAGCAGAGGTAGGAGACTATTTGATATCCAGGCAAGAGAAAATGACTGGGGAGGGCTCAAGACAATCTGTACCCGGCTTCACTGGGTCGCTGCTCAGGCCTCCATCAGCACTCACCCTTTGCTTTCCTCAGCTCCTCCAAGAGAAAGATGAGATGCTGCATGAGCTCGAGAAGGAATTGGCACAGGTTCAGAATAGTCTCATGAAAAAGGAGATGGAGTTGGAGAAGCAGCAACGGATGACGACAGAACTTGAAATCACCATCCAGGAGTTGAAGCAGGATAAGTCCAGGGCAGAGTGTGGGACCCTGCGAGCTGAGATCCAGAAGCTGAAGGACTCTCTCGAAGAAACCCAACAGCAACAGAAGCTGGCTGGTGAGCCCCCCAGCACACAGTGTCTTCACTACACTTCCAACCATCGGGGCTAGAGCAGTCCCCTCCTTTCTCTAAATGCCCACTTCCCCCTTCTTTCCCCACTCATTACTCCAAACCTTCTGGTGATCTCATGGCACATCCCACAGGGTTCACAATGCCCTCTTGAGCTCCTGCACTCACCCCTAACTGGGATGGTGAAGTGCTGAACGCACACACCCACGTTTTTCCCAGCAGCCTTTGATGAAGTTCTCCCCTTTCCCCATCACGAGGAGGACAGGGCTCCAAACTTTGCTTCTGTGCACTGCATTCCTCCCCTCTTCTCCAGGACCTTCATCCTACAGTTTACTCTTCCCTCCCTGGCTTAGACACATTCTCTCCCCTATATTGCCTCCCAATACATTCTTCTCTGTACAGCCTGCACTGTGGGTCATTCCTTGCTCCTCTGCTGAAACTGCTTTCTCAGAGGCCACCAATAACTTCTTGCTCTGGGCATGGAGTTTCCCTTGGGGTGGATGAAAACAATCAGAAATTAGGTACTGGTGATGGTTGCACATCTTTGTGAGTATTCCAGAAATCACTGACTTGAATGCTTTAAAGGGTTAAATGTTATGTTATGTGGTTGACATATCACTTTGTGGGGGGAAGGTGCATAGCGTGCCTCTGTTCCTACCCTCCTTTAACTCTATGTGTATGTGTTTGCTGTTGGCCTCCCACACTCAACAACTGTTTCTCAGGTTTGGAGACGTAACAGGTCCCTCTTCTTTCACACATTTCACCATTGTTTCCTCTTTTCCCTCCTTCTCTAACAGTAGTCATCATCCACCCTTAAACTCTGCCCTCTTTCCTTTATTCTCAGTCTCAGGACAACTCCATAACTTAGAGCCCCAGGCCTGACTTGGCACCTGTGGTCACTCTTGTCTATAGAGAGTAGCTCCACCTGGGCAATGCACCTTCCCTTCTGACACAGCCTTCCCAAAACTGAACTTTCTCTTCCCTGCTTAAAAAATGAAATTCCTCCTCCTTCTTCCAAGGTATATGGTCATTTCTGTAGTGACACCATCGTTCTTCCAATATCCCCGGCTGAAAAATGGAGACAATGTTGATGTTTATTTTTTTTTTAAGATTTTATTTATTTATTCATGAGAGACACAGACAGAGAGAGAGGCAGAGACACAGGCAGAGGGAGAGAAGCAGGCTCCACACAGGGAGCCCAACGCAGGACTCGATTCCGGGTCTCCAGGATCACGCCCTGAGCTGAAGGCGGCACTAAACTGCTGAGCCACCCTGGCTGCCCGACAATGTTGATGTTTAAAACAGAAACCATACTAAAAACTTTAGGACATAGGACCATATTTGGTGTAGAGAAACTCCAGTAAGCGACTTATTTGATGTTTCTCTCTTTATAGCCAGTAGGGGCAAGGGCATGGACTAAAAGGTTATTGAAGGAAGTCTTTCTCCATTTAATACATTCTAATTTTCCTAAAATACTCTTTATGCCAGGTCTCTGCTCAGGAACCCACTAACTTAACTCTAAACATTTCTCTCTGGCTTTCAAAATCCTCCAAAGCTGCCTTCTCTCCCACCACTCACTCAGCTGTCTCCCATAACTCCTTCCCACTTCCCTTTCCAATCAAACCAATCTCTTCCCATCCTCTTCTTATATACCTCTCCATTCTCTTCCCATGCGTTTGTTCTAACAAGCCCCTCATCTGGAATTCCCTTCCTTCTTCTTATTCTCAGGCCCAGTGCAATCCTTGTTCCTCTATAAGTCCATCCCCAACTGTTCTCACCCACTCTGATCTTGCTTCACAGGAGTTCACAGTGAGTGCATGCTTAACGTTACTGTGTTCTCTATGTTGTGTGGGCCAGTTACGTCTCCCTCACTAGACTCTAAACTCCATTAGGGTCAGGATTTGTCCCTAATGACAGGATGAGTCACCTAAGAAATACTGAGCAATTTATATTGATTGGTTTAACTTTAGTTCAGAAGCAGTTCATGGCTGGGGGATAGTTGAAGACAGATAATTTAACAGAGCTCCTTAGGAGTGATAATGAGATAGAGAAACGAGGACAGGTTGGAAATTGAAATAAGTCACAAAATGAAGGAACAGACTTTTTAACTGGTTTTATTAGTAATCTGATCTTCATACATACTCCCTTCTCCCATGTACATGTGCCTGGCTTGTCTGATGTGTTCTGTAGCTCAGCAAGCAGCCCAGTATAAGGAAGAGATCCTTCTGGCAAAGAATAACCTGGAGGATGCCCAGAGGAAACTGCAAAGCTACACTTTCCTGGAGAAGCAGAAGACAGAGACCATCCAGGAACTGCAGAGAGAACTTCAGAAGTTGCAGAAAGATTCCTTGATAGCGGGAGAGGAACTCGCACCCAACAGGTACCACCAGGTCACCTCCAGAGAGAGGCTCTCTTGTGAACCAGTCTGGACACTGCAGCAGCTGCCCAGCAATGGGATAGCAAGCCCCATGCAGCCAGCTCACAATCTGCCAACACAGACACTGAAATCTGTATTCCTGTGGTTGCCATTTGCTTTAGGAAACGGATAGAGGAGCTGACATCAGAACTCTCTGAGGCCCGGAGGAAGCTTGAAATTTCAGAAAAGGAAAAGAGGCAGTTTCAGAAGACAACAGCTGAGCAGGATATGAAGCTGAATGAGCTGCTAGAGCATCTAAAAATCCTTCAACACCAGGTATAAAGGGCAAATAGGTTACCAGCTCAAGCATCTGCTCTGCTTAAGATTAAATATATTAGTCTTTATTTGGGAAGATGCCACCACCAATCCATTCAAACCAATTATCTAGAATCTGTGTTAGAATGTTAAGCCAGCCTATCAACTCTAGTTCCCATGACCAATAATAAGCATTTTCAACAGCTAAACTTAAAAACAGTCAGAGGACAATGTTGGTTTTTTTTTTTTTTTATAGGATTCAGAAGCTATCTTTGTCAGTCATTTTAAAGTCTTCAATCTCTGAATTATTCTTTTCTGTGCTTTTCTAAGTTTCTTTTTAAACTTTGTTCAAAGAGGTTTTTAAGTGGAAAGATTTGGTGAGTAAGCAGGAGAGAAGGTTGATGCTGTGGGAACAGGATCTATAAATAAAATAAGTTGGTATATCTAATTGAACAAAAGAAATATTGCTGAACATTTGGGGAAACTTTTTTTATTATCTATGCTAAATAACCAAGGAGTTGCCCTCATATTTATCTCAGCCATTCTCTTTGCCTGGGGGGGTTGTTTTGTTTTTTAATTTTTTAATTTTATTTTTATTTTTTCATGAGAGACACAGAGAGACAGGCAGAGACATAAGCAGAGGGAGAAGCAGGCTCCTTGCCAGGAACCCGATGTAAAACTCAATCCTAGGACCCTGGGATCATGCCCTGAGCCAAAGGCAGACACTCAACCTCTGAGCCATCCAGGCATCCCTTGTTTTGTTTTTTCAAAAAATATACAGTCTAAGACTGTCTTTCAGGCCAGTCTTTATTTCTCAGCACAGGGAGCAAGCCTCTGCCAAAACCAGTCTAACAGAAGAGCTTCAGGAGGTGACAAGATTACTGGAGGAAAAACGGGAACAGTTGAAAAAGAGCAAAGAACAGGAGAAGTTGCTGGAGCTAGAGCTCGAGACATTCCAACAGGAGGAAAAAAAGAAAGAAAAAATGGTGAGAAGGAGAATCCAGGAAGAGGTGGGGTCATGAATCCAGGGCAAGACTTGAGCCCCACTGAGCCTGGCAGGATACAGAGGCCATGCTCAGAACCTCAGGAGAGAAGGGAGGGAAGGTGAGAAAGGCAAGTGAGAAGGAGAGAGAAGGCCCAGACACCACAGGCTGCAGAATGGAGCTGTGGGTGTGGGAAGGAGGAGCAGGCTTCTGTGAGAGTGGAAGGTAACACCTTTTTTCTGGGCTTTGTTCTCTAATGGGGATGCAGACAAAAGAAAGTTTGAGGATGTTGGAGGAGGAAAATGAGAATGTCAAAGCACAGTTAATGCAATGTTCCACCCAACTGGATTCCTCTCTCAGCAAACAAAACGCCTCCCAGCAAGTCATCCAAGAGCTAAACAATGAGGTGAGTTGATAGAAATTCTGAGGGAGTGAGAAACTTGAACCCTGTGACCCCCCTATAACCCTTGACCTGAAATCAGCACCTATCTCTCCCCAACTAAACGCCCAGCCCATGTGCATCCTGTGATACCTGCAAGCTCCACTTCTCTCTTTGAAGTGGGGGTAACCCCTCCACACCCATTTGCTTAGCTAGAGAAATGTTTCTTCCACATGTAGAAGGTCTTGTTTAATATCTGCTGGAGCTCCCAAACTATACAGGCTTTGGCAGCAAATATTCCACAGCAACATTTCAGACCAGAATTGAGGGAGTTCATCATGTGGGGCAATTTTCTAGGGAATGCTTCCAAAAATAGTGCCAAGGCACAAAAGGGATGGAAAGGGAGACAGTTATTTATCATTACACAAAAAAAGTTGACAGAAAACAGTAAATGGCATCTAAATATATGCAAGGCACTATGCTTGAAGTTAGTCATCATTTATTGACTATCCACTTAGATAATTCTTCACATGCCTTCCATCTGCTTTACTCCCAACAAGACATAGATTACTATGATCTTCATTTTACAGGGAAGAAAGGCTGGGGCTCAAGGTAACTGATTAATAAGCAATGAGATGGACCAGTGTTTGAACCTAGAGCATCTAGCTCTAATGCCTAACCTCTTTCCACTTCATCATGAATGGCAATACTTTCCCTAAAACTGAATATATTTCATCTTCCTGCAAGAAACAAATATAGCATCTTGATACGTAAGTCCCTTGGGGTACAAATGAAAGACCAAGCAGCTCTGGTTCCCTTATAATTTAAAAAGAAGAAAAAAATGTTTAAAAAGGAGGAGGAGGAGGTGGGGAGAGGAGGAGGAGAAGAAGAAAAAGAAGGAGGAGTAGGATGAAGATGAGGAGGAGGACGAAAAAGATGAGGATGAGGAGGAAGAGGACGAAGAGGAGGGGAGAAGGAGGAGGAGAAGAAGAAAGAGGAGGAGGAGGAGAAAAAGAAAGAAGAGGAAATGTTCATCTTAAAATATTACAGACTATACAAAGTATAAGAACAGCACTGCCCAATGGAATTTTCTGTGATGATGGGAAAGTTCTGTATTAGACCTTTCTAAGATACTATATCTACTATCATATGTGGCTGTTGAGTGCTTGGAATATGGCTTAGTATGACTTAGGAACTGAATTTAAAATTTTAATATTAGCTAATTTTTAGTTTTATTTAAATGTAAATAGGCTTGTGTGGCTAGTGGCTACCATAGTAGACAGCACAGAAACTAGTATTTCTGGAGTTTTGTACTCCAGAGATAAAAATCTCTCCTTTGCTGCGGTCCAAAGTTGAGCTCTGAGTCCCTGAGATCCCCAGGGAATCTCCCTGAATATAAGAGATATTACCTAATTACTTAATATTGGCCTATTATCATGTTTGCCAAAAGAAAGATGGCCATGTAAATGTGGAAGTAAAGGATTAATTTCAGAATTCCTTTGATGGAAATCAGGACACTAGAGGGTTTGTGTGTGTGTGTGTGTATGCCTGTTCAACTTTTTAAAAGCATACCTCATATATAGTAGCAGTATTATTAGCTGAAACAATCGTTAGAAAGAGGCTTAATGGGCAGCCCTGGGTGGCTCAGTGGTTTAGCGCCTGCCTTTGGCCCAGCGTGTGATCCTGGAGTCCTGAATCAAGTCCCATGTTGGGCTCCCTGCATAGAGCTTGCTTCTCCCTCTGCCTGTGTCTCTGCCTCTCTCTGTGTGTCTCTCATGAATAAATAAATAAAATCTTTTAAAAAAAGAAAGAGGCTTAGTTTTGCATTCTAAAGTGTACTTTCTTTTTTTTTTTTTAAGATTTTATTTATTTATTCATGAGAGACACAGAGAGAAAGAGAGGCAGAGACATAGGCAGAGGGAGAAGCAGGCTCCATGCAGGGAACCTGATGTGGTACTTGATTCCAGGTCTCCAGGATCACACCCTGGGCCGAAGGCAGGTGCTAAACCACTGAGCCACCCAGGGATCTCCCCCTAAAGTGTATTTTCTTTCGCCAATACTCCACTATCTCAATTTTTAAAGTTACCATGTGAAAACAATAGATCTTGAGTTTTTTTTTCCTCTTTGATTCTAGGACATTTTTCCACTATGTTTTATGATTAATTACTAAAAACAATTAATTTTCTAATTAATAAATTAGAAAGCTAATTTATTTTACATATTTATTCTGTATTTGGACTTCTTACTGAACTCACTTATAAACAGTAGTTTTTCAGTTGCTTCTCATGGATTTTCTAGGTGGATGATTAGATCATTTGCAAGCAACAAAAATTCACTAAACCTCTAATATTTATTCTTATTTTATTTTATTTTGCCTATTGCATTAGACAGTACCTACAGTTTTGTGTTCAAGAGTAGCATCTTTTTCTTGCTTTTAACATTAATGGAATCCATCTGTTTTAGTATGATGTTCTTTGTAATGTGGTGATTAAAATTAACTAATTGATCCTAATTTTGGCTCATTCTTACATTCCCAGTATGAATGCTGTGTGTCATGTATTACTCTTCTAATACAATACTTGGAATGTTCTAGGAAATAAAGTAAGGCCAGTTTGACTGGAGTGTAGTAATCAAAGAGGATACTGGTATAGGATGAGAGTAGTAAGATAGGTAGGGGTGGACATTGTGGCCTCTGTTAAGCAATTTGGGGTTTTATTCTAAGAGCAATGAAAAGACACTGATGAAATTTCCTTAAAGGGGCAGGAGAGATGATTTGATCCAAGTTTTCAAAATATAATTCTGACTAATGTATGGAAATGGATTGCAAAGAGGGGAAGGTATGGAAGTGAGAGATCCAGTTAGAAGGCTGTTGCCATTCAAACTAGACTGGCATCAGTGAAGACAGAAGTTAGCAAATTCATGATGTGTTTTGGCAGCAGAATTGACAAGACTAATGATGGAATGAATGTGAGAGGAAGCAAGGAATCAAAGATGACTTAGTGAAACTCACCTATAATACTGTTAGGCCTATTGCCTTTGCAAGGGAGAGATTATATCTTTATGAAAACTTTTATTAAAATTATTTTATTGTCGGGCAGCCCCGGTGGCGCAGCGGTTTAGCGCCGCCTGCAGCCCAGGGCGTGATCCTGGAGACCCGGGATCCAGTCCCGCGTCCGGCTCTCTGCAGGGAGCCTGCTTCTCCCTCTGCTTGTGTCTCTGCCTCTCTCTCTCTCTCTCTGCATCTCTATGAATAAATAAATAAATAATATTTTTTAAAAATTTATTTTATTGTATGATTTACATATATCTGTATATAGGTTTCCATTATCCTTCTCCAAGCTAAACCACTGATGTTAGAGAAATTTAAAATAAACTCTCTGAACTTTATTAAACTAAAGCCAATGGGCTTTTAGTTTATAACAGCTTTCTCAACGTACCCCTTTTCTCCTTAAAAAAAAAAACGCACCTCTCCTTTGTTTCCCAGACTTGCCTATGGTTTTGCCACAGCTTCTTTGTCCCAGATTGTAATTCTTTTTCATACCCAAATAAACCCATCTTTTGCTGGTAAATTTTTAAAAATAAAAGCAATAAATATATAATACAAATAATAACTAACATATATTTATTACATATAAATAATACAAAACCAATGAATTAATTAAGCTTCTGTTTTAGCTGCTAGCATCATTGTGACTTATGTCACCACCCTTCTTTTTGTTATCCTTCCTCTGACATTTCCTGATTTGACCACCAATTATCAAGTACTTACAGTGAATTGCCATTTCTTCACTGATTCACCAGGCTTACTGGGCAGACCCAGTTGACTCCACGTTTTCAGAAGTCCCCAAAAAAGATGTTCTTTTTCCAGAAGACCAAATTATTTAATCTTCAGGAATAGTTTCATTCCCAGGACATGTAAATACAGGGTCAGAAGTACAATTTAACACTTCTCATCTCACCAATTCCTAAAGTTGAAAATACTCAAAATTCCAACTGAAAAAAATAATAAACTTCAAGCATGGAGCAGTTACTGAAGAAAACCCAGTGGAGTGTGTTTCTGTGGATGTGGTCACATAGAGGATGAAGGTATACTAAAATATCAAAGATAAAATACCAAAGAACAGAAGTTGGGCATGTGAATTTCTAAGGTCTTCCTTCTGCTTCCTGACTTGGAAGTAGATCTCTGCCCTATATTTAAAAGTATTTAATAACATGTTTCGTTACTTAGCATGTCCATGATCATATTCATAGCTATAAAGCAGTTTACACACTATTAAGCCCTTTTTACCTGTATAATCTCATTTGATCTTCACCAAAACTCTATAAATTCTTGAAAGTAACTGGTTTGCAGGAGAGGAAACTGAGGCTCAGAGAGATTAAGTAAATGACAGAACACGACCTCTAATCCAGATCTCAATTCTTTTTAACTACAGTATAAATACTCATTACTAAGTTTAAGACACAGACTTCAATTTTTAAACACGCTTCTACCAGAACTACATGTTCACTACATCCCTAATTCCAAATATTGCCATATAAAACATTTCATTCAGTCAAAAAAATTATTTAGTGTTTATTGAGCATGTTATGTGCCATGCTCTGAGTTATAGGCAGTAGAGATACAGCAGTGAAGGAAGCATACACAGTCCTGCTTTCATGGTACATCAAGTCTAATGGATTATGTAGGGAATTAAGGAGACATAAAACACACAAACAAAATGCTATAACATGGTTCCTAACCTAGAATTGAGCTCCAGATCTTTATTAAAGGCTATAGAGTCTGTGAAAGGGATTATTCATGTACTCCATACATCATGGCCCAGGACTGCCAATATTCCTTGTATGTGGCGGGGGGACCTGCTAACTTAGAAGGGGAACTGTGGGGCAAGAGGTGCAGAAGAGCCTGGAAAGGGCAGCTGTTCTTTTTATAACAGTGAGGGGAGGGTATGGGCCTTACACAGACTGTTCTGCATGTTAGTGCAGAGAGAACAGAGCCCGGCTCTTATCCATTTCCTGTAGACATAGAGGATGCCTCTTACAGTGATTTTCCCCCTCCAAAAGCTAGTCCTTCAGAAGGAAGCCTTAGAGAGTCTACAGATCCAGCTGGACAAGGCTGTGCAGAAGGAGAAGCAATATATCCAGACCATGGTCAGTAAAGAAGCCTATGAGGAGTTGTCCCGGAAGTCAGCCGCCTGCCAAGATGACCTGACACAAACTCTTGAGAAGGTAAGCCATACCCTCTCATCTCCAGGGCTCTTTAGGGTAAAGAAACGTCAAAGTATCATGGGAAGTGTAAGAGTCAATCCTCTGCACAACTGGCTGTCACCAGGACCATCTGCAAACTCTTGCATGAGCTAGAATTTCCTTCCAGAGAAGGCCTGCCTCCTCTTGGTGAGACTTCTTTTTTGAGGAGAACAGGAAAGCAAAGATGGAGGCCAAATCCAATGAGTCTACCGACAGGTAACCAGGGACAAAGTTTTCCCAAAACCTAGTGCCGATCATGCCTAGCTGATCAGTTCAGAGAACTGGAAAAAAAGGAAACAAGGTAGGGGAAGGAGGATGTAGAAAATCAACCACTGTCACTTCCCACCCCTCTCTGGGACACTAGGCAAGTGACCAGGTGTCTGTGCCACCCTGAGCAGAGGATGGGGAGACACTGGAACCCTGCCCCATTTGGCACTCAACAGAATGGGCCAAAGAACTGTGACAGCCATTCTCATCCCCTTTGTCTTTATGGAAGCTCAATCATACGACCTCAGAGACCAAGAGTCTGCACCGAAGCTTGGCACAGGCTCAAGAGAGGAAAGTTCAGCTGGAAGATGAAATCATTGCTTACGAGGAGAGGATGAAAAAGCTCAACATGGAATTAAAAAAACTGCAGGGCTTCCAACAGCAGAGCGAGCTAGAGGTGAGAAGCAGCCAGGAGCTCGGAATGCCTTCCTGTTCCAGGTCCCCAAACTCTCCTCTTGCCCCCAGCTCTTTAGCACAGAGCCATTCCCTTTGGCTAATGGGTTCCCTGCGCTTGCTGTTCAAGGACCTTCAAGCAGAGGCGGCAACGATCAGAGCAGGGGTGCCCTCTGCTGGTACTGGAAGTAAAGTGCCCCATAAGGAGTCTCCTAAAGCCGAGAAAGCGCCCTCCTGCCCTATCATGGGTAGTCTGGGCTCTGGGTGGTCGGGCAGCCGGGGTCCCCTCCTCACTTACTTTGCACCCCTGAGCAGGTGCACGCCTTCGACAAGAAGCTGGAGGAGATGAGCAACCAAGTGCTGCAGTGGCAGAAGCAGCACCAGAGCGACCTCAAGATGCTGGCAGCTAAAGAGGAGCAGCTCCGGGCCTTCCAGGAGGAAATGACCGCCCTGAAAGACAACCTCCTGGCAGACGAGAAGGAGGTGGGCACTCCTCAGCTTCCGGTCACTCCCTCCCAGGCCCTCCCAGCATGTCCACGCCCCCCTGGATTCTAGACTGCCTTTGGTGGAGGTGGGGATGCCTAAGAGCAAGGAAAGGACATCCCCAGCCCACTCTATTCAGTACAAATAGGGTCTGGGTGCTCTAAGGCCCACAGCAGTTGCCTCAACCCAGCTGTCTTCCTGTGCCTTCATTGATAGAGATAATGAGAACAAAAGCCTATTCCAGCGCCCTGTCAGGTATACCAGTTGCCCCTGACTTGGATTAACCCCCTGAGCAGTCCTCCTCCAGAGCCTACCCTAAAAATTTTCACTTCCCTACAGTAGACTCTGCTAAGAGATCTTTGGGCACACCTTATGCCCCAGTCCCAGAGCAGTGAAGTCCATTGGCAGGAGGCTACAGAGTATCTCGGTGTAGCCACAAGGACTTTGCTTGAATTAGGAAAAAACAAAAGGCATCCATTCCTCAAGATATTTTTCCTTCCATCTGTTAAAAAACGGATTTAACATACCGCTTTTGCAAAACATGCTGTCTTAGTACCTTTGCCCAAAAATCATCATTGTAAGTATACGCAACTACTTTGTCTCTACAATAAACAGTGCCCTGCTCAGAGATGTCACCTTTGTGTGCACGCACTGCTGGTGGTAGAGATCCTGCTGTGGCAGTTCCAACTCTGGCCTAGGGGTTGGACAGCAGAACCAATGTTTCTTCTTCCAGGAAGAGAGAAGAGGCCTGATTTTGGAATAGGGAGGTGACAGGCCTATGCTCTCCCACCTCTAACCATCTCATTTTCTTCTTGTACCAAAGCCTTGTTGCCTGCCCCAGCGGTCTGCGCCTAAAGAGAGCTGTAGGATACGCCGAGAGAATGATCAGATTATGTCCAACATGGAGCAATGGGCAAAAGAGCAAAAGTAAGTAAGGCAGGGTTCCGAGGCCTGGGCTGAGCTGAGAAACTGCACATGTGCTAAAGAATAGTGTCTCTCTCACACACACACACACACACACACATACACACTGCCCTCTAGGGAAATGAATCCACTGTCACCCCACATTCAAGAGCTGAGAATAAGATGGAGGGGCCTCAACTCTTTAGGCAGAATCAGGAAGACCTGCTGACTTAGAAACAGAGTGGCTCCGAGATCAAAGGGATGCTTTGCTGTAGGTCAGATTTCCTCTTCCCAACCTGGAATCTGGCTTCCCTGCCTGGATCCCTTGAACTCACCTGATATTATAATGATTTTGCATAGTAGTTGAGAGTGGAGGGTTCCCTCATTTGCCAGGTGCTAGGGAGGATCTAGCTCTAGGGAGTGGGTGATGAGCTGGGGCCTAGGGCTCAGCAGATGCCTTGCTGAAAACACCAGCCTCCCAGCCAGCCAGCTCATGCTCTTCCTCATGGGGGTCTGGGAACTTTCTCTTATGGATTTTATTACAGGATCGCCAATGAGAAACTAGGAAACAAGCTCCGTGAGCAGGTCAAATATATTGCCAAGCTGACTGGTGAAAAGGAGTAAGTCATCCCACACCCCCCAGGCTGCTGCTTAGGCCCTTAGGGGAAGGGTCAGCCATGAGTGAGGGCTGGCTTTATCATTAGATATACATGCATCTGACCTCAGGAAAGGGCTGGGACTATGGAAACATTCTGGGTTGTGAATCTGCATCTATGTGACCTTGGACACATCACCTCAACTCATTGGGCCATTGTTCCCTCACCAACAATACAGAAAGGGGTTACTAGTCTCTCTGCCACTTCCCACTGTCACCTGCTGTGATTCTCAGAGGTCAAAAATGCTAAGAAGGAAACAGAAATTGAAAGGCAAGGTAGAGGTTAAGCTGCTATAACAAAGAGACCTCCAAATGAAGGAACATAGAACTGGAAGGAACATCCCTAGGAGGTGAATGGTCTAGGTTGGTAGGGTTCCTCTGTCTCACATGGTCATTAGGGACCTAAGTTCCTTCTACTTGTTGCTCCACCCTCCCCTGTGGCCTTGCTTCATCCTTGTGTTCAAAGCTGGGTTAGCAGAGTGTGGTGTGGGAAGAGTGTGGGAAGTTTGGGAACAGATGAAAGTATGGATGTCTACAACCAAGATTTCAGAGATGGTATAGTCACAGATAATGACAAGCTCTAGGGCAGTGGTTCCCAATCCTTTGTCAGGGAACACTTAAAAAAGAACCACATTTGCTTGGCACAGTGGAAGAATTTGGGATGAATTATTTGTGACAAAGTTGGCCAGCCAGTGGCTGCCCCAAGACCTGAGAGCATCCACATCTCAGCACATCTAGAACCCATTCATTAGGCCCAGTTGGACAGCTCTGTTCTGAGCTGTGACCATAGGATGGTGGCTGATTTTAAGGATAGGAGAGGATGATTGGAATACAGAAGTCAAGGAACTGAAAGCCTTGGATAGAATATACAGGATGTTGAAGGCATTGGGAATTCTGACAGGAGTGGACCATAGAGAATGACAGAGACCCAGGGAATGAGGGCATGGCCAGGACTCCACCTCCAGGCCCAGTGGCATATGGAGTGTAGCGATGACATGAAGGGTTCCTAGGGTGCCTTCAACACCAGCCAGGCTCATAGAGAGCAAGAGGGCAAAGCATAGGCCCAGAGAAGTTGAGGATGAAGTCTTTGATTTCTCTATAAAAGACCATGAAATTTTTCACTAGAACAAAGGCATTTTCTGAAAGGGATTAACTAGAAGAGAAATGGTAAAAATCTAAAAGTAACAGAGCATTTCTTATACTAAGCCAGGTTCCAAGAAGTTCTGTTTCACAAAGAACTCATTCTTGAGTTTGAACCTATTTGAAGAAAACCCATCTATTTTTTTAAAGATTTTATTTATTTATTCATGAGAGACACACAGAGAGAGACAGAGACACAGGCAGAGGGAGAAGCAGGCTCCATGTGAGGAGCCTGATGCAGGACTCGATCCCAGGACCCTGGGACCACAACCTGAGCCAAAGGCAGATGCTCAACTGCTGAGCCACCCAGGCATCCCCCAAAAAATCTATTAATAATAATAATAATAATAACACAAATAATATTTATCAGTTACCTGTGCAAGGCACTATTCTAAGGGCTTTATATGTATTGTTTAATCTTTATAAGAACTCATGAGTTCAGTACCACTAAAATCCCCATTTATGAATAAAGAAAAAGAGGAACCCAGAGGCTAAATAACTTGCCCATGGCCTCATAAATAGTAAATGGCAAAGCCAGAATTCCAACTTGGGGAGTCTGGTTCCAGAGCCCACTGTCACGCATTGCCCTCAACATTGATTTGGAGAAATACGACCAGTACTGGAGCCACAGGAGGTAGGCTAAGTTCTTTCACCTCACCTACATCACTGTCATTTCTTCATCCATAAATGGGGACACATTACTTGCCCAAGCTCTCAACAGAGCTGATGAGATCCCCTGTGCTCTCAACCTTCCAGCAAAGGAAGGGGAAATAAGTTGGGCTTTGACACCAGAAATGGATGAGAGTGTTCCCCAGGCACAGCCTGGACAGCCCAAGCATGTGGGATCATTCATGACAGACAGCCTTCCAGCTCTTCAAATCAAATTTCTGTCATTTGTCAAACTGGAGCTTTATATGAAGTACGGAAGGCAGATCAGACTCAATGGTCCCCATCTGACAGATATGAAAACAGGCCCTGTGCTGACATGATGCAGTGGCTTAGAAGTCCTGATCCTGGGTCCACCCCAACCCTGAGCCTGGGCTTCTTCCAGGGAATACACATAGGCCTCCGTTTCTATGGAGCAGGAGAGCACCAGCTGGGAAAGGACCTGGATGTCCATGATCCTCCTTCCTTTGGCACCTTTATCTGCCCTTTCTGGTGGGGAACCAAGGTGCTGAAGCAGACTGAACATCCCCTGTCCTTCCCTTTCCTTCCCCAGCCACCTGCACAATGTAATGGTCCATCTGCAGCAGGAAAACAAGAAACTAAAGACTGAGATAGAGGAGAAGAAGCTGAAAACTGGGCACCCAAGGCTGTACACCAAAGCCCTAGGCCCCAGCAAGACAGAGCCCATACAGAAGGGGAAAGTGTGTGCCACCTTGGGCTGGAGGGGGACAGCTCAGGACATGAGCCAAAGAATGGACATCACCAAGTTTGTCGGGATACCCCACTGCTCAGGTAAGTCTGCCATCTGTCTTTTGCTACTTATATGATATCTGTTTTCTTGGTTTAAAAAAAAAAAAAAAGCAACAGCCTGATACTATTTTTCAAGAAGAGATCACTGCATTGGGAATTCAAAGTGGGAGCTGGGGGACATATCTTTTGCTTAGCTACTCTGGACCAGAGATCACTATTACACTGATCCCCTGTACAGCCTGGATCCAAAGCTACCTTTTCTGTCACCTATAGATTCCATGTTACCCCAGAAGGAAGAAGCCACCCCACAACTGAGCTGCCCGGCCATGAGGCCAGTCCTTGAGGAATCATCTCAATTTCTCCTCAAATCAAGACTGTCATTTCCTCATTGTTCTCTCAGGTTCCTCATATTGCTAGAAATCAGCACCCTGCCTTAAGCATCATTTCCACGCACATTTTTCAGAGGACAGTGATTTTCTGCCCCTCTCTCTTGACCTGGATCAGCTCTTACATGAACACATCAAGGTCCCAGCCTATTTTGCAAGATGCTAACATTTTATTGAGTTTTGTCCACTTTTTGCAGTGGAGTGAGCATTGGAACCATACTATTTCTGGGCCCAAACTCCAAAATAAAGACATGAGCATAGCAATCTCAGTAAGCTCTTGGTGTCTTGCAGACATCTCTGGGTCCTCCAGTCCCCACCAATATGTTCATCCCTGTTTTCTCTGGATTCTAAAAAATATAGTCTCTTTCATATATACAGGGAAGCTATAATTCCCAAAGGAAGCTTCTGGATTATCTGCATTCATTTTCGAACCAAGAGAGAACTAGCTCCCCCTTTATTTTTTCTGTCTGGAATTTAAGGGAAAAAAAGTCTTAAAAATCTCAAAAAGGAAAGTAATCCTGAAACCCAAAAGAAAAGACGAGAAATGAGTGATGCATTTTCCAAACGGAGGAGGGAGATAGCCATCTGCTTTCTCCCTGGCCCGCCATATTGCATTTCTCCTTTTAACAATTTTATTTTTCTCCCCAGCCAGCTCAATACAAGTAAAATTCCATTATAACAAACTCCAAGGACAGCTAAACTATTTTATTGTGGTAGGATTTTGTTAAACTGAATACATGTCTGGAATTTATATTCCTAGTGTGTAGGAAATTGAGAGAACTAGCTACTAAGGTAAAGTAAGAGAAAGAAATAAAGGAGTTTGTACCTCAGGGTAGGGGGCAGGAGAAGTGAAGAAACCCACTAGTTGGTAAGGATTCTTACATATTCTTGCCTTCCTCCTCAGCCAGACAAAAGCCAAGACATGTTATGTAGCATGTCCCTGCCAGTACTTGGCAAGGGCCAATACTGGAAGTACAGGGTGAGGCAGGAGTGACAAGCACGTCTGGTAGTCTCTGCTGTGACAGTTGTTGTCTGCTTGTTTATGTTTATTTTTGACTATGTACCCCCATTGGGTTTAGAGTAAGGATATGTTTTCCAGAGTAAACAAAGAGTGAAGAATCTGGTCCTAATGAAATGATTCCGCATTTCTAGCCTGTGGCCCATTTATTCAAACAAAATGTCAATGTCATTAAAATCCCAAGTGCTATCTACTTAAAAAGATACTTTGTCTCTATATTTATGAAAAGGTGCCATATATGTTGGCCAAAGACAATAATAGCTGGATACTTTGAATGTTGTCCATTTTTTTCAAAGTTATCTTTCACTTCCTGTGGAATAATTACACCAGAGCATGGAATGTAGTGAGTTATGGGGAGCGAAGGAGCAGCAGAGCCAGAAAAACACAGATATATCACCCAGCCATCTGGCCTTGTGAGCCCAACCAGGGGGGAGATCTGATGGGGTAGAGGGGTTGAATTTAGGGAAATGTAGCTTCTCTAAAGATAAGGCAAAGAGCAGGAAACCAGAGGGTTGCCTAACTACGAATCTTTAAGAAGAAACCAAAGGGGTTTCTTAAAGGTGGTTTGAATTACTGATCATAGAAATGGTCTCTGTATGATGTGTAGTAGCAGATTCGTGTCATCATACATTTCCCAAACCCATGGACTATATAATACCTAGAGCGAACCGTCATGTAAACTATGGGTTCTGTGGGATAACATGCCAAGGTAGGCTCATCGATTGTAACAAATGAACCACTCTGGTAGGGGATGTTGATAGTGGGGAGGCTGTGCTTGTGTGGGGGCAAGGGGTCTCTGTACTTCCTGCTCAGTTTTACTGCACACCTAAAACTTCTCTAGAAAGTAACCAAAAAAAGGAAAGAAAGTGTTATGAAACTAGGACTTACTTTAGCCAAGGGGATTGTGAATAAAGTGCTTCAGCCACCCAGTGGGAGGATGTCACTCGGATTCCGATACCTGGGGCCCACAGAATCCTTTGCAGCAGCTCCGCTCCTACTCACCTGGAGTGCAATTTCCTCCCTTGAACCAAAAACACCCAGAGCAAACACCAGCCACTGCAACCTTCTCTACAACCACCGTGTTGCCCCATTAGCACTTGGCTTTTGAGCCTTCCCTCTGCAGCCCAGCTGAGGAGGAGGTTTCCTGCCATAGACAGGGCCTGGCAAGCCAAGCTCTGGAATGAGCTAGAATGCGCCCCCATCTCAGCCTGAGACCCTCAACTACAGACATCTTTAATGTGTTCAAAGTACCATTATCATCAACCAGACACAATAAATGCACGTGACTAAGAGCAACGGGGCGCCCACCCTAATCATGTCCACTTCAGCAGCCTCACTGTTCACTCACACCAGGAAGCCCGAAAGCCATTCTCCAGAACCCACTTCAGGGCTGTTGCCACAGGCCTACTTTTGTATCTCGGTGGGGGGATCAGTTTTTATCTGAGGAAGAAGTAAGAATCAAGAGTATTAGAGCTGGAAGGAAGGATTAAGGATTTAAGGTGGATCTGAATGGAAAAGGTCCATAATTTAAAGAGCACATTAGAGACAGGTCCTGACAGACCCTTGTGTGGAAGTCCCAACACCAAAACCGATCTGGGAAGTGCTGCTGAGGGCTGGGAGCCTCCCCACACAGCCCGAGGCATCTGTACTGTGAGGTGTCCTTGCCAGGTGTTCCTGTTTTCAAATGAGAAGGCTGACCCCTGGTTTTCATAACCTCTGGCTTCATTTTCGTGATCCAGAAAACTTGAAGGTAAGTGTGTGACCAAGGTCACAGCCTGTGTTAGTAACAGAGCCATATTCACTGGAAGCTCAATTTTTGCCCCATTCGGTTGCATCCCTAGCCCAAGGCTGTACATAAATCACATGCCCAGCTTACTTCTTTCCACAGAGCAGGTCGACACCTTCTGCTAGCCCGTCAACCTGGTGTCAAGACTAGAAGCCTTCCCAGATGAGCCTCCGGATGCCCTCTCTTCACTCCAGAGCCCTGAAAAGGCAGTTTCTACCTGAATTCCCAATAAAGGCAGTTAGAGGTAAAGAGAACGCAAGTAGAAGTGGTAGCTGGTGTTGGCTGGCAAAGCCAGGCTTCCAAACTCCTCCATAAAACTGACTTAAATTTTAAAACCACATCCGAGGAAAAAAGTGAGAAAGGGAATAGAAGTGATGGTGGCCTAAGTGAAGAGGCTGGGGCTGAGGGCTGCTGGCTGGGGTGAAGGTGCTTCGGAGCCCCAGGCCAGGCCACCCGTGACTCAGCCCCAGCACAAAACCCTGCAACCAGCACACCTGGCAGGAGCCCCACCTGAGGGTCAGAGTAAGGGCCATGTGTGATGCAAAGGGCCACATACCCACAAAGCCATCTCAGCAGATGCAGGCTGCTTAACAAGAGCAAAGACTAGGGATTCCTGTGCAAGGATCTTTTTTTTTTAAGATTGATTGATTGATTGATTGAATTTATTTATGATAGACATAGAAAGAGAGGCAGAGATACAGGAAGAGGGAGAAGCAGGCTCCATGCCGGGAGCCTGACGCGGGACTCAATCCCGGGACTCCAGGATCGCGCCCTGGGTCAAAGGCAGGCGCCAAACCACTGAGCCACCCAGGGATCCCCCAAGGATCATTTTTTATGTGAAAATCAGCGAGCAGTATTTTATACTGTTTATGCCAACGCACATGCCAAGTGGAAACTTCTGCTATTCTGAGCAGTAGAGCACCCAACCCACCCCTGGGGAATGGCAGAGGGTGCATGGGTGCTCACTTCCCTGCCACTTGGCCATCGCCAGCCTCCCCCGCCCACCAGCCTTGGAACAGCAAAGCACCCTAGGAGTTTGGCCTGCCCAGTGCCCCAGGCCATCATCCTTCCGTCAGCTGTCCCACCCGCCAGCCCCCCTCAGAGAGCCACTACCTGGAGAATAGAAATAAGGAGAGCTGAGGTTTTAGATCATCCCAAAGAAAGTCGGAGTCCTGCCCATCTTCTTGTTTATTATGTGATTTAGGGCAGTGAGGGAAAAAGGAACAGTCTGAAATGCAATAACATTTTACAAACAATAAATTTATTTCCAAATCCTGAATTATAACCAAATTACAATTCCCTCTAGATCTATTTTGCTGCTTTACACAGAATTTAAAAAACCATAGTCACAGCCAAGTCATTTGTACACCAAGCGTCCAAGGAATGGTTTATTTGGATACAATGGGTCCGGCTCCCTCCTGCTGCCCCGGCAGCTCAGCTGCTCTGCAGCCCAGGTGGGCACTAAGGAACTCCTCCTCCCTCCGCGGCAGAGCTGGCCCCTGCAGGGGCTTCCCCCAGGGGCCAGGATGTACACGGATGAAAGCACACAGATGAAAGGGTTTTGTGCAGGCCTGGGGCGCTCTAGCCACAAGGCTCAGGACTTTCTCTGCAGGAAAAGCCTCAGCTCAGAGCCCAAAGCGGGCTGGTGTGCGGCGAGGCGTCATGGGTTCCCCTTGCTCCTTCCGGCCTGGAGTGTAGATCTTTGTAGACCTGGAGACACGGAAAGAGGGATGAGGAATCATGCTGCTGCTCGCTCCAACCAGGATGCACAGTAAGATAAGGAGCCCGAGGCCCTGAGGCTTCTAACTGGTGTGGGAGCAGGCTTCGGGCCTGAAGGGTCTTCTCCAGCACATTTCCACCCCCGCTGCCTTCCTCATTTGTGATGGGGAACAGAATAAAATATTACCTCATTCTGATATCCAGCAAGGACTGCTGGAAGGTAGATTTTTTAACAATTCCTTCCATACCTCCTAGGTGAGCTACAGAGGTAGCCTTCCAGCCACCTCCCCAGGCTGCCACTCCATCTATATAATAAAGAATCTAGCTGACCTTTGTCTAGAGGTCCTGAGAGGTAATCTCTACACCCCTGGGACTTCCCAAGGGACTAAATGTCTCTGTTACTCATGGTGGGCCCTCAGACCACATCTGATCATTTCTCCTAATGAGATGATCCAGGATAAGGGCTATACTCTGAGCCCTATGATATCAGCTCACCCTCTGTGGAAAGGAGGAGGCTGGAGACCGGGTCAATCACATGGATGCTTACCCAACCATTCATGCCTATGAATGAAACCCCAACAAAATTCTGGACACGGACGCTTCCCTGGTTGGCAATGCCCTGTTCATACATCACACATCAGTATGCCAGGAGACTAATGTGGCCCTGAGGACAATGGAAGCTTCACATCTGGGACTGTCCCAGACCTCTATCTCTGCATTTCTTCCTTGGACTGGTTCTGATTTGTATCCTTTTGCTATAATAAAACTATAATCGTAAATATAGTTCCTTCCCGAGTTCTGTGAGTTATTATAGCAAAATATCGAATGTAGGGGAGTCTATTATGGGGATCCCCAAACTTGTAGCAAATTGGTCAGAAGTGAGAGTGACCTTTGACACCCCCCCCACACACACACTTTGAGCTGGTGTCTGAAGTGCACACAGTCTTGTGGAGAACCGTGCCCTTCACCTGAAGGTGGCTCTAACTCAGAACTCCAGCAGACACACACAAGTCCAAGGCTCCAAGGCTCCACCGTGAGTTCCAAGTCCTCGTTTGTCAGGAAAGCTGTAATTTCTCCGGCCCACCACAGGCCTCAGTACATGACAATGACCAAGAGTTGCAGATGTATCACCAGCCTTGAGAGTGTGTCTGGAACTTCTCCCAAGCCTCCATGTGGGACCAGTCAACTTCCATCACCAATTCGGCCCTACAGACTCTACTTCTCTTGGGTCACGACCCTGCATCGGGGCCTGCTCGGGCTATCGGGCTGGTTCCCAGAGCCTCCCATGGACAGGCTCCATCCCAGCCAGGGTCCTGAGGCTGAAGCTCACCTGACACTGCCCAGGGGGCTGCGCTTTTCCTGCTCCTGCCGTCGGGCTCGCAGCTGCTCTTCAGCAAGTGCCATCTCCTCCTCCATGGCAGAAGCTTCCTCTTTGGCCCGTCGGCGGTTCTCCTAGAAAAGAGATAGAGGTACTGGGGCCACTGGAGACTGGCCAATGAGGAGGCCTTGTCCGCACCCATGCCCCTGCCATAAGCTGGGT